>NC_134711.1:218784104-228784104 GCF_049634645.1 Pelodiscus sinensis
ATAGGGTTACTTTGACTCAGGTTTATGCACTACATTATGTAAGGCAGAGCAGGGATTGAAAAAGCCTTAACCTAGGGTTAAGGTACAATGTAAATATTCAAGTGCAGGGTTCCTTAATAATGGATCTGCTGACTTAAGTCCCACTAACCCTAGACTTTCATTCCTGTTTACACATACTCTGAAAGGTTTCATTGCTAATACCTGCCTGATCATGTTGAAACTGACAATATGGGTGTAAGCACCAGTGAGTTTAGCATATTTGTAAGTATCTTGATCAAATACTTACAAACACTGTTACTCTTTTAGAGGTGATAAATTGCTTATTATTTAGGCATCTTTAGAGCACTTGCAATTTGCCCTTTGGCAATTGGTATTTGGTGGTTTCCTGTACTTATATTAATATTTCCAAATAGTATTAATAATTCCAAAAGGTTCTGCTCATTATGTGTGTTCTTTGTATCCAGAGGTGTGCATACATCCAAACCACTAAGCCGTTCTCTTTCAGAGGACTATAATGTGTGTGCATGTCGACTCTGCTGGTGCACTGTAACAGCAGTTTGTAACAGTACTATGTTAAAGTGCCCTGGGGAACCTTAGTGTGCAGTAGCAGGGTCTATGACCAGTTTAGAAACCTCACTCCTGTAGAGCACATTACCCAATCTTGTAGACAAGCCCTGAGAGTCTACATCCCTTACCGACAGTCTGTCAGTTGTGTCTGGATTGCATTCAGCTCCTTCCCTCACTTCCCATTACCATGGGCTGTCACAGAATTGCTGATTTGGACATACAGACATTGCATTTATCATTAGCTGGGCTCAATTTAACTTCCCATTCTAAGATTCAGTGGTAAATTGACATTTGTAGGAGAATCTTGCTTTGAGTAGGCAGCTAAGGACAATGGAATGAAATTCAAGTATAGACAGGTGAAATGGAGAGAGAGAGAGCTGAGATACCATGGATATGTCACTTAGGGCTTGATCCTACAAGATGCTGATCACTTTAGGCAGAGGAATAGTCCAATTGACTTCAATGGGATTAGCAGTGCCTAAAGATAAGTACATGCTGCAGTGCTTTTGTAGATTGAAATCAGGGACTCAGAACTGGTGTGACTGATAGTTTTACTGAAAATTTTAAATAAACATATATTTAAAGTTACCCAAACATTATCTCTATTATTAAGTTATTAGCCATCTCTTTCTTTACTATAGCTGGAGCAGTGAGTTTGGCCTTACATATTGTTTCTTGACTTATGGAGATGTTTTTGCCAACTATTTTAAAATGTAATTTTCAATTAAATTAGTATTATTAAAAGTGTTATTTTATGGATTAATTAGGAAAGATTAAAGTGAAACAATTATTAATTTTAGCCTTTCAAAATCAATCACATCATTTTAAGTTAGTAATAAAATGCTAAACATTTCCACACATTCTATAAATTAAACATTTAATGATTCAACTGTCCTTAAAGATGTGCTACAAAAAAAGTATGATTTTGAAATGTTTTCCCTCTTTGCTCTCTCCATGGGAAAACACAACTAGATTTTGGATCTCAATTTTAAATTGTATTTCAATTTGTGAGGAGCTACATACCACTTCCTCCTCCTCCATTATCACTTTTGCATTTATTCCTTTGATCCTAATCTTCTGCTAGCCCAAAGAAAAACAATGAGGCAGGGTTGCAACAGATTCACTATAGCTAGAAAAGTTAGGATAATATTTTTCAAATTGTTTGTTGAAAGACTTTCACAATTTCTCCATTATCTATCGATGGATGGATGGATGGATCGATCTATTCATTCCAGCTTTGGTGACAACACTCAACATCTGACCCTGCTTTTACACATCTGCTATTCAGAAATATTTGTGTGATAAGATGCTAAACAATGCCATTTGTTTTGCAGTTATCTCTGGGTAAACATTTAACTGACAGTAATGAGAAACGATGTAACAATCTAGCAAATAACTCTGTACACCACGTGCATGCAAGAGCGGCGTTGTTCCTTTAACAAAATGCAAAATGTCACTAAAATGTTAGGAAATATGGTGCACATAGATAGGCCCATAAAGGTGTCACTATTTGAGACATAACTTTTATTTTACCCAATTTGTGTCTATTTGTTTACCTGTTATAATTTTTATTATCATAGCACCTATGAGCCCTAGTTGTGGTCCAGGATCTCAATGCACTAGGCATTGTATAAACATAAACAAACAGACAGTCCCTAACTAACTGCTTATATGGCTCAACTACACTAATATCTAAGCACCTCCTCCCCCATTACAAGGCCAACGTTACATTGATTTACACCAGTTGATCTCCACATGCTCCACGTGCATGGCCAGTTTACATCAGCTGAGTAAGCTGGGTCATAAAATGGGGCAGATAAACTAGTTATGGTGTACATCAACAGGGCACAGGTAAATTTAATGACATTATTCCAAATCATCTAAAAAAATTATTTTTGGTTGTTGACCTCACTGAAAGCACAGGGTGCTCACTTTCTTAGTGTGGTACAACCCACTTCTTCAGATGGATGTACTTAAGGGCTACGTCGACAGAGGGCTGCAAATCAAGCATGTTGAAATTGCTAATGAAAATGGGATTTAAATATCCCACACTCATTAGCATAAAAATGGCTGCCACTTTTTTCAAAACAGTTTTTTTCTAAAAAAAGGCAGTCTAGACGCAGATCTGTCGAAAATACAGCCTTTTTCGACAGATCCAGTAAACCTTGTTTTTGAGGAATACAGGATCTGTCGAAAAAGGCTTTATTTTTGACAGAGCTGCATCTAGACTGCTTTTTTTTTCAAAAAAACTCCATTTCAAAAAAAGGTGGTGGCCATGTTTATGCTAATGAGGCACAGGATATTTAAATCCCAGCTTAATTAGCAATTCGACATGCCTAATCTACATCTCTCTGTCGACAGAGACGTGTAGGCTAGACACACCTAAGGAGTCCAGATTCCAAATAAACAGCAGAGAAAGAGAGGGAATGGGGGGGGGAGGGTTAAGAGAAGGAAAAAGAAGGGGAAAAGGGGGGGAAATTTGTCAATTAGAGTGTCTATGCTAAACGAAGCTGATAGAGTGAGTACTAAGTGCCCTTAAATACTCAGTGCTTGTTTTTTTATGTCATTAGGATGTGGATTGCTTGAGACAGGAGAGGGGAGACACAAACACCTTTCTTCCATTAGTTTTAATGGGAGATTTCCTTCTCCAAGAAACACTTTAACTGAGCACTTAGTTATCATATCCAAGACTATAATTTTTTGGGGAGGTGGAATTTTTATAAATGCTTTGCCTTGTCCAAAAGCTGCTCCAATTGAAAGGATGGTAAATGCTTCAATGGGAATAGATTTAGATCAATGCCACGCACTTCTAAAAATCCCACTTTATGCATTTAGTTAATTTTCTTTCTCCCCTCACTTTTTAAGCTACAGAATATGTGCCTTTAAACTTATTTTTATCTTTGTGGTTTTCTTTTCTTACTACCATGCATGGATCTTTTTTATCTCTTTATATTATGAATTATGAAATGTGCTGTAAAATAACATATAAGCTTGACAGAAACTACTGGGGCTTTCTTTCTCCACTTCCAGAAGATAGCTGTGATGTGAACCTTATAACCACAACAATCAAGATATCATAGCTATTCTTCCTTATAAATCACTGTGGATGTTTGCCAGATAATTCAGGACATATATAAAGCTGTTTGAGTGTGTCACTGTATCTGCATTGATTTCCAAACAGCTGATCATCTCTTTGTGGTCACTCACAAAAACAGCACTGATCAGATTTAATAGCAACCGCTTATTTTTCTGAATATTTATTGGACCACAAGGTTTTCTATTGGGAAGCAATCAGGTGTGTCTCACAGAAACAAGGGTGAAAGGGGTATGTTCTACACAAGTCATGAAAACAACTTCTTTATTTTTGAGCATTCAGTTACTGCCCAGTGATCTGGCATGCCTCTGACTGAAGGGTTTCCTGTTCAGCCTAGATTTAATCTAATGCTTCTATATAAGTTTACTCATTCACTGGTTACTGATTATGAACTGCCTCCTCATTTAATGAATATCAAATACCACTTGATCAGAGTGATACCACCTAAGGATTGAAATAACTTTCCCCTCTTTCTGTTCCTTTAGAATGGCACCTTTCTCATTATCCTCATTAACTGCGAAACCTTCAAATATTAGCTGTCTCTTTAACTAAGCTTCATTCATATTTGACTCTGCTATTAACTTTACTCTTTTCAGCTATCCTTTGTAAAAGAGAGAGAACTAATTTTTAATTTTCATTTTATCAGCTTGGGAACAGACCTTAATGTAAATCAAACCATATGTAAGAAAAGTAATTTAAATGTGTCTTCTAACGCAAAATCAGCAAGTATATATATGTGTGTGTGTAAACAAAAGAAAGGGGGTTTTGCTATTATGTACCACTTGCTGATTGATTAAATTATTAAGTTCATTTATTCTTCTGATGATATCATGGGTGATGACATAAGAGATATTGTAACTAGTACTGGAGAAAAAATAAAGGTCACGTAAGTGTGACAAGTCATATGTGAAAAGGAAAAGAGTTGCCATAGTGCTGATCTGAGTACTTCAAAAGGGAAACTTTTGGACTGTGGTAGCAGGTAGCCATCAAAGAGTAAAAATAGGTGAACATGAGTCCCAGAAGTAGAAAACAACATCTGCTTTCATTTATGCATTGTAATTAGCACTACCTGAAATCTTGAGGGGGTAGCTGAGTTAGTCTGTAACAGGAAAAACTTAAAAAACAACAAATAGTCTAGTAACTCCCATAAAAACTAACAAAACATGTAGATGGTATCATGGACCTTTCGTGGGCACAACCCACTTCTTCAGATGACAGGAGTATTAGAAGTCCAGATCCAAGAACAAATAGAGAAGGGGCTGGGGAGGAAGAAGGGGAAAAGGAGAAAAAAATAAAGACAGTGAATAGATGGTTCAAATAGTTACAACAGGCTGATAAGAACAATTAGCACCTCCATTGGTTGGTTGGTTGGTTGAGTCATTAGGATGTGGAAGGTAGTATAGGAGCCAGCTGATATTCTTGTTCATAACATTTGCATAAGAGTTAAACTTGTAAATGAAGTTAAGTTCCAATTCTTCTCTGTATTTGGTTTGTGGAATTGGCCTGAAACAAAACAGTGACATGGAGATCATGATACCATCTACATGTTTTGTTAGTTTTTAAGATGCTACTAGTATATTTGTTGTTTTTAAGTACTACTTGAAATGTTCAGAGAAATGAACAATAGCAAGTCAGATATTTTTTGTGTTGGTCTACTTTAGAGAGCCCTCCAAGCCAGTGATGGAAAAGGTAAAGGTAGAAGATTCTATTCTCTTAGCACCACCAAAAATTTCACTTGATTTCCCTGGGGTGTGTATGGTAGAATCCAATTTCAGGGGACCTCTGGTACTACTTGTCAGCTGTGCATGAAAGACTAAAATCAGATTCCCCTGTTTCAAGCAGTCAATCCAAACATAAAGAACCAACGGTGTTTAATAAAACAATGTTGAATAAGAACATTAAGAACCAAGCTTTGGGTTCATTTCATCTGCTGAAACAGATCATGGTGTCAAAAGCAGCTGAAACTGAACCAGAAATGCAGCTCCTCCCTATATTTTTTGTTGTTGTTGTCTTTATCATGTTAGGTCCTAATCTTGCAATGTGATCAAAACAATTAGGCACCTGCATTCACATGGAGACTTCCTGACTTCAGTGAGACCAAGACTATCCCTACAAACCTGCCAAATACACAGCTGCATAGGGCACCATGAAATTTGGAGCATCTGTCCCCATCCTTTGGTTGCTCTTCTCCCACCATGAGCTGTGTCCAGCAGGGCCATCCCTATGGTGGTGTGGGGCCCAGAATAACCCCCTGCTCTGCTCTTATCCCTGATCTGTCCTCCCCCACCCCAGTTCCACCGCTTTTCCCCAGCCTCTCCTCCTTGCTCTGTTTCCACCCTTCCTCTGCTCCACCTTCTCCCCACTGTCATTCCACCCTTCCCCCAACCCACTTCCCCCCTGAATGACACAGCCTGGGAGACTAGCAGGTGGTCTGGCAGTGAGAGCAAGATTCAGACTCACTCCTACACTGACTGGTGGCAGTGGAAAGTGGAGCAACCCAGTCCTAGTCTGCTCTGCTTCCCACTGCCTGTGAGTGTGATGTCAGTTCCACCTCTTCCCCAAGACCCCTCCCCCAGGTGATGCCTTCACAGCCCTTATGCACAACCATCTGCTGAGAAAAGGTCCTAGCATAGGGTAACAGAAGTGCTAGCAATGGCGCTGAGTGGAACTACTTATTTGCTTAATGTTATTCATACAGTGAAGTACTTTAATAGTTGAAAACTAAATTGAGGCCTCAGGGAAGAGAAGCAAAGAATATTAAATTTCTGTCCCAGCCAGAAAGTCCATATCTTGAAGCCAGACAGATCTTCTACTGATGAATGGGAGAAGAACTAGATCCAACATATTTTACAAGGACTCATTGTTTTTAAAGTTACAGACTAACATGGCTAGTCTCAAACTAACTCTGAGACTTTTTCAACATATTTATAACTATTTCATTTAATTTTTTTTGGAGCACACATTCTGCTACTGTTATTGGATTTTGGGAGGTGTCTTCCAAAAATTTTTAAAAAAAGTTTTACTGGATCTGCTCATGTTGAAAGGCTAACTACAAATGGAGTTTTCTCTCCTTGTCCTTTTCTCCGCTCTCTGTTTCATGTAAAGACCTTTCAATTTTTCTATCCTGTGTGGCAAGGTCCTGGCTCAGGCCCTTTGCCCTGGTACACCTTCTGGTCCACAAATCAGCTGGAGACCCTCTCTGGTGCAGTCACCCATGCCTTTTATTGTCAGCTACCCACCACCTTCTATTTAGATTTACAAAGCTTTAGATTGCAGCCAACTCAGCCAGCCTCTTCTTCTAGCTTGGGTGCACGCTCAGCCACACCCTGGCTCCTTGCTCCTGCCACTGGATGCCTTATTTAGCTCTCTGGATCACAGCTGCTTCTAATAGCCCTTAAGGCCTAGGCTTGCTCAGCTGGTTCTAATTGATCTTCTCAGCCAGGCCCTACTGGCAGAGGTCTGGCTGAGCCAGCAGTCTGTCCCACCTGATTGTGTTCTACATTAAAACATCTGACTTTTCCTCCAGTGAAAATAGGAAAGAGAAGTGGGTATTCATAGTAACAGTGAATAAACAGGTGCAGTTTTGTTGTAGCCTTGCTGGTCGCAAAATAATAGAGACACTAATGTGTATGTGGTAATAACTTTTATTGGATCCACCTCTGTTGGAGAGAGGAACAAGCTCTGGAGCAATGTAGACCACTTTGGGAGTGGCAAATGCATTAGAGCTTCACAGCTAAGATGGAACAGAGGCTATGTGTATACTCGTGGCTTCTTGCGCGAGTAATATGCAAATGAAGCTAGGTGTGGAATATCGCCGAGCCTCATTTGTATACCTAATGAGCCACCATTTTTTTCATAAGAGGCTCTTGTTCAAGGAGCATCTACACTTCCCCTTCTTGCACAAGAAAAACCCTCTTGCGCAATGCCATTCTTCCTGAAAAGTAATAGGTGTAACGGCATGCGCAAGAGGGTTTTTCTTGCACAAGAAGGGGCAGTGTAGACGCAAGATCGCAAGAGCCTCTTCTGAAAAAAAATGGTGGCTCATTAGATATGCAAATGAGGCTCAGCGATATTCCACGCTTAACCTCATTTGCATATTACTTGCTCAAGTGTAGACATAACCTTTCTGGAGAAAACAGGGCAGAACATAGTGCAACATAATCAGGCAGACACCTGGGGCCAATTAAGAGCTTGCTGGAAGCAATAGGCTAATCAGGGCACCTGTAGCCCATTAAGGCCTCCTGAGGCTTGTTTACAAGGCCCCCCTGCAGGGATGGCAGTTAGCCCAAGATGTGAGTGTGAGTACAAGTATGGCAGAATGCTGTGGAGAAGCAGGACTGACTTGCTCAGGTATCAGAGTAAAGGTACTGGGAGAGATCCTTTGGGGAAAAGGCTCAGAGAAGCAGCTGCCAGACTGGGAGCAGAGGAAATCCTGTCTATTGCTGTTGCTTTAGGGTCCCTGGACTGAAATCCAAAGTAATAAGCAGGCTCTGGTTCACCCTGACCCTCCCTACACCACTACAGAGTTTGCTCCTGAGAAGGGAGACTTGGACTCTGGCAGGATTTTTTTTGCCAAACTATGGACTAGCCTGTGATAAGAAGGGGTTAGTAAACAAAATGTGACACTTGCGTCTAGTAAAGGGCAAGGGGCTCTATGGAGGGTCAAAGTGAGCTTCTGAAGCAAACAATACCTGCCTCAAGCTTGGGACCCACAGGCCATGGTGAGAGTTTTGCCACAATAAGCAACCTCTGTAGCGTGTCCAGATCTGGTACAAAAGAAATTATATGGTGTAAACTGAGATCAGAAGGACCAAAGCAATAAAGGTTGCAGTATAACATGCTACTGCTCACTAAAGTTCAGTTTTCACAAATCTTCACAATGGACACACTAGAAACAATATTTTGCGAGATCTCACATTGCTAACTCCACAAAGAAATTGAAAATAGACAATTATCTTTTTAAATGCATGCTGTTGAAGAGCAAGCAGAGCATGGCTTTAAATCCTTTGATTTTGCTGAGGACAGTCAGAAAGATGACAATGAAAGGGTTCTGGCTATGTTTGATTTTTGTGGGTATGTTTATATCTCAGTGACTTACAAAAGAGTATGTTTTCACCAGAGAATTCAAATACCAGGGGAATATGTTTAATACTTTATATGAGTTCTTCATATGTTGGCTCAAAGCGATTTTGGTAATGCAAAACACAAAAATATCAGAGAGAATCTAGCTACTGGGTTAACAGGTAAAAACCTTCCACTAAAGAGAGATTTAACTCTAGCCACATCTGCAAGGATAGCAAAATAGACACAATTAATCAAACAACAGAACAAAAGGCAGAAGCAACTTGAAAAATCTGAAACTATATTAAAAGCTATAAGTGACACTTGTGTTAAAAGTTATCACTAAATCCCTGAGGCAAGGAAAGAGAATGCAGAGGTTAAAAAGAAAAAAATTCCAAGGCATGGAAAAAGTCATATCCCAAGAAATAATGCACATAATGTAATACACGTATGACATATAGTTATTTTCCAGCTGTTTACCACACCAAAGCACTAAGGGAGTCGACTCACATTACAGACAAGTAACAACATAGCATCTGTTGGAGAGTGACACTAGATATCATCTGAAGAAGAGGGCCGTGCCCATGAAAGCTCATGATACCATCTACATGCTTTGTTAGTCTTCAAGGTGCTGCTAGACTATTCATTGTTAAGTGTTTTCAGTTTGGTTATATCTAGATTACAGGGTTTTTTTTTTCAAAAAAGTGGCCTTTTTTCTAAAAAACTTCACCTGTGTCTAGACTGACACTGCATTCTTTCAAAATTAAATTGAAAGAATGCAGCAGGTTTTTTTTTTTTTTGACAGCGGTAAACCTCATTTTACAAGGAAGAACACCTTTTTTTTTTTTTTAAGAGCTCTTTAAAAAAAAAAAAGGTGTTCTTGACCACAAACAGGGCTTTTTTCGAAAGAGAGCACCCAGATTGCCTGGGTGCTCTCTTTCGAAAAAGCAGATTGCTTTTTTGAAAAAGTTGTAGCTGTCTAGACAATCTCTTTCAAAAGAAGCTTTTTTGAAAGATTCTTTCAAAAAAGCTTATTTCAAAAGAAACATATAGTCTAAACATACCCTTATAGACTAACTTGGTTACCTCTCTGAAGCTTTTGAATATTCATGGTAATACTACTGACTTTAAAAAAATTGATTCAGAACTGACATAGTTATCTTAAAGGGGACTTGCAATTGTCTTCAACCCTTCCCAAAGCTGAAGTCATCTGACACTGCTCCGAATACCCTGGAGAGATTCTGAATTGCACGGACCATTTCACCACAAAAACAACATACAAAGACACAATATTCTGAGTACTTGTGATCAAAGGCCAACAACTTTCACAGTCACAGCATGGTAATCATGATGAGCTTATGAGAAAAATGGAAGAACTTGACAGAAGTTTTGATGATATTGGTCTTCTGAGAAAAGATTATCTTAAGAGGCAATGCTGAACCATGTAGAACAACACCTCTACCAGACAGACCTCAGAAGAGACCAGCTGTAAATTCAGAGAACAGATTATCTGATTGTAGATGACTATTTATCCAGGTTTATAGAAATACTATACTAAGAAGACATACCACATTGCAATGTTATCAAGAAATAGACATGCACTTTTGCTTACTTCAGTGTTCCAGAACAAGAAGTGACAAACCATGGACCACAATTCACTGCAGAAGATCAAGTTATTTGAATGAAACATGATTTTGATCATACTATAAGCAGATCACATTATCCACTAGTGAATGCAGATGTTGAGAGAACTGTACCTACAGTCAAGAGAACCTATAGCAGGAAGACCCATTCCTTGAGCTTTAATAACAGCTAGTGGATATAGTTCAGCACAACTTGTGATGGAAAGACAACTCCAAATGGTTCCAATTTTGGAAAAGAATATATTTTCAGAGTGGCTGGACATGATGAGCATAACCAAATCAGATAAAAGGGCAACAGGAGTTTATGAACACTTTTACAACAGATATCACTAAGAAAACTGCCATGTTTAGAGCAACGCTCATGTGAAATTGGGTGGGGAAAAAAATCAATAACTCCAACTGTCATAAATAAAAAAAAAATCAGTGCTCAGATCATATGTAAATGAGACTGATAGTGGAGTGTTCAACAGAACCTGTTGACATATATTGTTTCTTCATCAGAAAAGATAATCTAAAGAGAAAGCTCTACAGATGACAGATATAGCTCATGAAGAAGTAAGGATTCCAAACAGACCACAGCTTATTATTACAACTAATAGACAGATGACCAAGTTGTCAGAGACTTGGGTCCTTATATAGAAGATAATTATGATTCAGAGACACTTAAGACTAATCTGCACTGAACTTAAAAGATAGCGTGATAGTGTAAATATTTTAAATGGTAGGAATGTAGAACTTAAAGGATCAGATGGAATGGAATGCTAAACTGTTATCCTGTTTAGCCACTCGGTGGCACTGTGTGCAAAATACCTAGTTAAACAAACCTCAGCCATACGTAGCAAAGCATTAAAGAATCTTTCGATGATCACAACTTGTGTGTCTAAGCAAGCTCTGTGAATAGTTTATATCAGGTTCAGAAGACTATAATATGGGATGTCTCTCAAAATCTGACTGCCAAAAGCTTGGACTAGATAATAGGGATGGATTACTCCATAAATTACTCTGTTCTGTTCATTCTCTCTGAAGCATCTGGCACCAGCCACTGATGGAAGACCGACTAGATGGACCACTGGTCCACCCTATTGTGTCTATTCTTATGTACTATGTTTAGTGTGCTAGCTTTCACTGAACTAGCATAAATATGCCTGTGCAAGCTGGGACTCACAGCTCTAGGGCCAAATGTAGACTTAGCCTCTGATGTGAGAAGAAGATAAGAGAAAGAAATGGTAGAAACATATAATTAATTTGAAAAAAAATCCCTCTCTTATGGACAGATCGTATCACTTTTCAGAGATAAAATACAGGACTATGTAGCACTTTAAAGACTAACAAGATGGTTTATTAGATGATGAGCTTTCGTGGGCCAGACCCACTTCCTCAGATCAAGTAGTGGAAGAAAATAGTCACAACCATATATACCAAAGGATATAATCCCAACTATACATACAAAATGATGGGGACCGATTTTAGCTATAACTACTCACAGACATTTACCTTCCCCCCCCCCCCCCCCCCCCGCTGCATCCCCTTTCTGTTCTGAAATGTGATTTGTCCTTTTCATATGTGTTCATTTTTTTAAATTGTATCCTTTGGTGTATATGGTTGTGACTATTTTCTTCCACTACTGGATGTGAGGAAGTGGGTCTGGCCCACGAAAGCTCATCATCTAATAAACCATCTTGTTAGTCTTTAAAGTGCTACATAGTCCTGTATTTTGCTTCAGCTACACCAGACTAACATGGCTACATTTCTATTACTATTCTTCAGAGTTAGTCATCGTGACCCTAAAGGGGGGAAAAACATCTTTGTTGTCTGGCAAAACTAAAAAATGGGGAAATACCATGCCTTCCTTGTAAAATTCAAGCAGCTTTCACATTGCAATTAGCCTGGTATTTTAATATGAATGGAAAACACGTGTATTGACTAAGCCCAGGCTTTTATCCAGATGGCTACATTAATTATGATTTGATAATAACAACTCTGCATTTTGCATGATTTCCCTTTGTTGTGCATTACATCCCATAGAAGAGCAAACAAGCAATGTCACCCCTAAATCTCAGCTTGGTTTTCCTGAGTCCCAAGGAAGGGGTGGGAACATTTTCCATTTGTCTGTTGTAAGGTTCACAGAGCTAGCTTATCATCCATTAGCAAGCCAAGATGACAGTTTAACACAATGACCCTTGTTCAAATAATGATTGACAAAGGTGATCTATTACCCTTCCTCCTTTGCTAAGGGCTGCAGCGATCTAAGGGGGAGGGGGGAGAAATAATTTCAGCTTAGTTCCCAGATGATTCATTGCAAAAAGAGTCCTTTTGTATGAAAGAATAGTGGGAAGCATTTTTAATTCTATCTGGGACTAGTTCATCTTTTTCATTTGTAGCAGCATAAAGTACTGAAAAGGGTCATAAGCTACTACTCTGGATTTTCCCCCTTCTTTCACACTGTTTAAATACTATTCAGGAAACCTGGTGTCATCTGAAAGCCTTCTGAAAATGTGGTCATATTTTTAAAACCCCTTAAAACCCCTTATTTTTAGCCTACATCTCTTTTCTTCCCTTTTTCTGCTTTTTTTCTGGTGAAGCTTTTTATATATCTATAAAGCTGTGAACATAAAAATGATCCCATGTAAACAGTATAGCTAACTGAATTTTGAACAAGATACTTTTTCATTGGAAAATTTCCTTCTAAAAATTTACAAATTTACAAAATAAAGTTTCTATTTTTTTAATTGAAAACTCAATCATGTATTTGCATGTTTTAATGTAAAAATGTTTTTCTAGGAGATGCACTTGAAAGTCAAAATTTCAGAATTCAAAATTTTTGAGAAAATTGCCCAAGATTTTCATTTTTATTCTAGTGCCACAACGTTTCTTTGAAACTGTCCTCAATACAGAACACTTTTTCAACAAAAATATGCAGATTTGGGTCTAACAAAACAATACACAAATTTGGGTAATTTTTAGCTAGTGTTTTTTGGGAAAAGAAAAAAAATAGAAATGTCAAACAGGTTGTTTCTCTGTTTTTGAAATGAAATATTTGGGATTGAAGTACATGTGAGGGAAATCAATTTTAACATTTGATAAAAAAAATTCAAAATCAAAACAAAATGCATTATTTTGGATTGGCTAAAATTATTTATTTCATTAAATGAATTTTTGTCTAACTTTTTTGTTTTATTGAAAAATTGATTTTTTTTTTCATTTTGGTTTGAGAAAAACTATTTATTTTTGGATGCTTTTGGTTTGGCCACCAAACTGAAAAAAATGTTTATTCTAGCTGGTGACATGTCCAGCTAGAACCCTTCTTTAAGCAGGACCTCTTTCCCCAGTCCAACCAATCACATTATAGTGAATCTTGTGCTACTCTCACAACTCCTAAGGGACTGTTGTAGGTGGTCCTTAAATAGAACCATTGTGAGGCTGCTCTTACTTATGTCAGAATGACAGAATTAAAATTAGGGATATGTGTCTAAAACAGCAACAACACCAAAACTTATCCACCACCCACTGGGCCATGTGTAGAGATCATTTTAGATAGAGCTATGGATTTGGGCCTATGGGTCTGATTTTCTTGATTTAAGTAAAAGTTGGATTCCTTTCTGAATTAGCTGTCAATGTAAGAAATAAACTTTAATTTGTCACTGATGCTATTCAAAAATAAATAGGAGGGAAAAAAGTGTACCTTGAACTTTGTAGGATAGATAAAAAGACACTTTGAAAAGACACACTTGCAAAGATGCATACAATCACACTCTCCTGAATGTATATGTTACAAACTCATCAGGATAGGGATGTTCTGTGTGTATTTTCTACAATGTGGTCCTGGTCTGGGAATAATACAAATAAATAATAATTAATTACAATTATGCCCCAAATGTTTGATATAGATTGTGCCATATATGCTATAATTACTTTAGCACAATTCCTTTTTACCTCAGTACCAGCTCTTTGTATAGCATAATAGTCATATACCATATACATAAAAGCCATATGTTGGAGTGCATAAAGTTTATTTGTTCCAGCAAATTTAGAAAACTACTGATGGGTCTACGTCCCTTTTTTTCCTCAATTCACAAAACCATCACACTTTTTAATATTGAACAGGAAAGAAACTGATGCACATCACTACACACAAAATGGCTAGAAGATCGGAAACAATGGATAATAATAAATAGTAAGTTTTTAGAATGGAGAGAGGTAACTAGTGGTGTCTCCCAAGGGTCAGTACTGGGACCAGTCCTATTTAACATATTTATTTCTGGAGAAAGGGATAAACAGTGAGGTGGCAAAATTTGAAGATGATACTAAACTGCTCAAGATAGTTAAGACCAAAGCAGACAGTGAAGAACTTCAAAAAGATTTCACCAAATTAAGTGATTGTGCAACAAAATGGCAAATGAAATTTAATGTTGATAAATGTAAAGTAATTCACATTGGAAAAAATAATCCCAACTATACATACAAAATGATGGGGACCAATTTTAGCTATAACTACTCACAGACATTTACCTTCCCCCCCCCCCCCCCCCCCGCTGCATCCCCTTTCTGTTCTGAAATGTGATTTGTCCTTTTCATATGTGTTCACTTTTTTTAAATTGTATCCTTTGGTGTATATGGTTGTGACTATTTTCTTCCACTATTTGATCTGAGGAAGTGGGTCTGGCCCATGAAAGCTCATCATCTAGTAAACCATCTTGTTAGTCTTTAAAGTGCTACATAGTCCTGTATTTTACTCAAGAGAGAGATCTTGGAGTCCTTGTGGATAGTTCTCTGAGAACATCCACTCGATGTGCAGCGGCAGTCAAAAAGGAAACACAGTATAAATAATCATTTAAAAAGGGATAGAGAATGAGGCTATGTCTAGACTACAGGGTTTTTTTAGAAAAAAGTGGTATTTTTTCGAAAAAACTTCACCTGCGTCTAGACTGCCACTGCATTCTTTCGAAATTAAATCAAAAGAACGTGGCAGTTTTTTCGATGGCAATAAACCTAATTTTACAAGGAAGAATGCCTTTTTTTGAAAGAGCTCTTTTGAAAAATGGTTTTATTAATCACAAATAGGATGTTTTTAAAAAGAGAGCCTCCAGCTTGCCTGGGTACTCTCTTTCGAAAAAGCAGATCGCTTTTTTGAAAAAGTTGTGGCTGTCTAGACGATCTTTCAAAAGAAGCATGTAGTCTAGACGTATCCTAAGACAGATAATACTTTATTGCTTCTATGTATAAATCCCTGGTATGCCCACATGTTAAATATTGCATACAGATGTGATCACTGCATCACAAAAAAGATATATTGTCATAGGAAAAGGTTCAGAAAAGGGCAACAAAAATGATTAGTGGTTTGGAACAGCTGCCATATGAAGAGAGATTAGACTTTTCATCTTAGAAAAGAGGAGACTGAGGGGATAGAGGTCTATAAAATCATGACAGGTGTGGAAAATATGAATAAGGAAAAGCTATATTCTTGTTCCCATAACATAAGAATTAGGGGTCACCAAGTGAAATTAATAGGTAGCAGGTTTAAAACAAACAAAAGGAAGTTTGTCTTCATGCAGTGCACAGTCATCCTGTGGAACTCCTTGCCAGAGGATGTTGTGAAAACCAGTACTTTAACAGGGTTGAAAAAAGAACTAGATTATATAGATTATCATAAATTTATTCATGGGTCCATCAATGGCTATTAGGCATGATGGATAGGAATTGTGTCCCTAGTCTCTGTCAGATACTGGAAATGAATGAGAGGAGAGGGGTTACTCAATGATTACCTGTTCTGTTCACTCTCTGTGGGGCATATGATATTGGCCACTGTTAGAAGACAGGATACTGGCCTAGATGGTCCTTTGGTCTGACCCAGTATGGCTGTTCTTATGTTCTTAACTGGTATTTGTTAGCTAATGTGTGGTTTATGCCATTGAAATCACCTCTTGAGAGAAACAAAGCCAATACTGTCTACCCCTTCTAATAAGAAATTTCCAGTACACCTTAAAGAATAGTCTAGGCCATTATTATAGGAACATGCTGTGAGAAAGCAATATATTTCTGCAAAAAAACTCTCATCAAAAATCTTTGGGGAAGGTACAATCTACCTTATACAGAAAGAAAGCCAATTCCATTTCCCAAACTCCCTGAAATATAAGAGGCTTAGTGGGGTATCTCAAAAGAAGGATAAAATCTGGAGATTAAAAAGTCATATGGCACATAAATCGAATGAACAGAAGGAGCTGAGAGAGTTTGTAAAGGAGTAATTTTTAGCATTCGCTATAATTGGTCTGCTATAGTACTTACTCATTATCTGCTTTTTTAGTTATCACCATTTTTTTTCTGGAACATGATGGATAAGTATACTTAGGAATTTGAAAGTAAAATGTGTCATTTGCATAAAGGTTTCATTTTTAACTCAGTTTCACCATTATGCTTCTTAGCATCAGCATGGTAGAGAAAAGGCAAAGTAGCTTCCACGAGGGCATGCCTTATATTGCCATAAATCATGTAAACTTTGACTTCTGAACAATGGCTTGACACACTTTTTCTCCTCAGTTTCATTTTAATTCTATGACAGTAACCTCAGTTTGATAATATACAAATTAGAGAAGGTGGCACTGTATGTTTAAGGATTAAAAATGAGGTTGCAAATAACACTTTTAGAATATGCTCATTATTTTTGACAGGCTGTGGAAATAAAGCATAAGAGAGTTATTAAACTTCAGCTGGAACAATTATGAGTTGCTGAAACATGCACCTCACATGTTTAATCGTGAATGGAGTCTCTTTTGGTGAGAGCAATGTGCCCTCTGATAGACATGATATGTGAAGGAGAATGAATCTCGTGATTTCCAAAGAGGCATCCGCTACTGTAATGCATTAAGGTGATTGTCCCATGTGGGACTTAATAAGGGATTTAGTAGGTAAACCATGTGTCAGATTATGCTTTCCTTTTCAGATACTGACAAACTTCTGCACTGCCAGTGATGGCAGACTTCACTGAATATTAGTCCAATTTTCTTAACAAAGAATCAGACCACTTAACTGTGATATTCAACAGTCAAGCCCCATTGTTATCATTTGCTGCCTTCAAGATGCTTGGCACTGCACAATACACAACATAGAAGGCAGAACTTCTAAATCCCTTGCTAGTATTTTAGCCCTAGGCAACAATGCCTTCCTTTCAAAATGTAGGCCTTAGGATGCAAAAATCAGCACAATGCTACATTGGAAACTCCATTGCCAATTCTACCTCCATATCTACTCAAGTGAAACCATCATAAAACCTGATCACATCAGTCACCATCCGGGGCTCATTCACATGGATATCTACTAATGTGATATATGCCGATGTAAGCAGAGTCAGGATAAGCTCAACACTGACATCTGGTGGTGAATTGTGGTGAGTTGTGCAAAAAGACTTCAGGGGCTGATCTTGTTTGCATAGGCACACCCACCCCACCTAGTATGAGCCCTCAGCAGCCCAAATGGTTGCAGTTTCTCTGTTATTTAAGCAGGGAAAATAAAGTGTTGTTACCCTGATTATGTGACTCAAGGACAGTGGAACTGTTTGACAGAGGGATTTGCCATCAACTAAGTAGCATTCATTAGACAAGAGACATGGGTTCCAAACTCAGTGAAGTGAGAGAGGCTGGGGACAGGTATCTGGTGGTGAGGCCCCTTTCTGAGGGCCTGAAACATCAACTGCACTTCCTCCTCTCTCCACTGAGCTAATTTTGATTCCATTAGGAGTCTAGTTACAGGCTGCTGAGCTGAATTCACTTTGGGCTAATGGTGCACCAGCACGGAGGCTCCCCTACTATGTGCTGAAATTGCTAAAGAGCTAAAATTTACTAAGAGCTGAAATCACTGAGTGCTGTGGGGGAGCATGAAGCTATATTGCTGAGCAGCTGGCAGAGCAGTTTGCGGGATGGCTGGCAAAGGAACATTTCAAAATTCTGAACAGCCTCAAACAGTTTTAAACAACCTTCCAGTGAAATGTTTCTTCTTCCATCCCAGATGTTGAATTGTACTCTGTATGGGGCATAGAGGCCCACAATGGCAAAGTGGTAGTAAATGAGGGCTTGTGAGACCAGCTGCCTTCACCTGCAGCAGATGTCAAGTGTGAAGTGGGGAGTCAAGTACAGAAGACCTTGCTCAGTTGGTGCCTGACCAGAAAGATGAGCAGAGATCTTATTTTCCCCGCTGTGACATAAGCTTGAAAGTCCGAGATAGCTTGCTGGTTGGATGAGCCAGGTGGTGTATGGAATGACTGGGGCCTAGAAACAGATCAAATGATTTGTTGTTTAAAGATTCTGAATCAAAAGGTAGGATCCCAAATGAAGACTCATTAGCTGACCCTATTTTGAGTTCTTGGTTTTCTCTTGTTTTTGGAATTTAGTATCTTGGAAGGAGTAGGAGTCAAGTGTTTCTTAACTGGAGGGCAAAAGCACCACTGCACTGGAGACCCTGAGGTAAGGTTAATGTTGGGTCACCAGGGAGGCAAAATCTGTTGCATGTCCCTAAAACTATACTGGTTGGATGTGCAGACTCGGATTTGGGATGGGTTAAGTTCTAGTACACTGTGATGCAGAAAGGTAGAGATGGGAATTTTCTGTAGTTAGATTGGGGACATTCCCGTCTTTCTAATGGATATACAGAAATTTCTAAAAATATATTAATTATAAGATTGTGTTTGTTTTCCCAGTGAATTATTTACAGTTGCACTCATGGTACTAGAGTAGCCTGCTTCTACAGAGATCATATTATGAGTACTGGTTAAAGTTGTAATCTCTGAAATAGGTTTGTGGTTGTATTTATTTATTTTATAAAATATGTGGCATTTTCAGAGGGTACATTGGTGTGGTGTGGGCTGAATGGTTTCTTAGCCTGTTTGAAATAACTTGTGTAACTTGCAAGTAGCTTCCTAAAATCACAAGTGAGGTATGCAGGCCTCTCTAAGGAAATATCCATAAAAATGTTATGCTACATCATTATATCATGCTGTTATATAATGTAATTAGGTTAAAATGTGTTTTCTGTATGTTATAATTAATCTAAATTCTAGTGAGAGAAGTACTAACTGGAATAAGGATGCAAAGGTATTGTCTACTACCAATTTAGATACATGTTTATATCTTGTTATATAGAGTGTAATACTATTTGTATCAGTGAAACAGCACATGGAATTATTTTATACAAAAAGTGCACAGCACACAGTATTGGCAGAGTTGTATAAATTTGCATGGTTTAGTGAAGCGCCTCTGCTCTATACCAGCAAAGGAACAGGTGATAAGTGTACAGCAGAGAAATAGTGAGTATTTACTAACATATGTGGATCACCTAATTTAGCAGCTAAATTTGCTTCTTTATGGTTATTTGTGTCATCACTGAATTGTATTCAATAAAGGCTGTGCCGTTGGTTGAAAATAAAATGTATAGGTCTAGGGTGTACTATTTACATACTATCCTGGTCTAGGGAGGCATTGCATGTAAAGCTCATTTAAAGTCACTGGGCGTCTTCTATTGAGTTAATGAGTTTTGGATCAGGACCCAGGAGGGATGCAGAACCACACAGGACAGGAGAAATACCAAAGACATCCTGATTTAGAAGAGAAGGGTGCTTTCCAGAACTTCCTCTTACTTAGGGAAACATGCAAACCATTTCATGTCTTCAGAAGTAGCAATGCACTTCCTCCCTCATCTGCAGCAAGCAGCTGAAGTTCTTTATGATGATAGACAAGATCCCCGATCTTTATCTCTGAAGTGTCTGTCATCACCCCTGTTGGGTCAAAGTGTTGCTCTGTTGGGCTGCTGGTGAGATGGTGAAGAAAAAACTCATGGCTTCCTGTGTCCCCACGTAGCTCCAGAATCTGTGGCAACTCCTGAGTTCTTCAAAGAGGAATAATGTGATAGATGGCAGGAGCATTATATTATGCACTACTGGAAGGTGCTCAGTTACTATGGCAATGAGGAGACTAAAAGAACCTGTCTAGAACAGAGCTTATCAAATAAATTACTTAAGTAGACCTGGAAGGGAAAAACATCCTTTTCCATCTCACAGGAAGACTCTTTCCCTCCTTTACGTTTCAAAGTTTCTGATTCACACACTTGTGACCTTCAGTCTTGATTAGGGCAATTCACTGTATCTCTGATTGAAACTGCTGATCAGCCCGGCTGTTCAGTGGAGAGCATTAGTCCAGATATCGTAATACTGAACCTGTAATAAAATGATAGGTGCAAAAAAGAATGAAAACCACACATACATTCTATCGCATTATTTGAGAGAGAGAGAGCATGGTGTAGTATGTAATTAAAGGCTGGTATTCATTATCACAAAGGGCTAGAAAAGACCTTGTTTTCCTAGTATCTAACCTAAATATCCCTTGCTGCAGATCAAGGTGATTACTTCTTGTCCTGTCTTCAGTGGACATGGAGAACAATTGACCACAGTGCCCTTTATAAGGCTAAGTCTACACTACACTTATCTCAGAATAAGTTATTCTGGAATAGTTATTCTGAAATACCTTATTTTGAAATAGCTTGTCTACATTGCAAGGAAGCCTCAAAATTAGTCCAAGGCAGGCTTCACTAATGTAGAAGTGCTATTTCGATTTAGAGTCCCAGGGGGAATAATTGAGAATGGCCCTTGTGAGGGCCAATCTCAAAATAGCAGAAAGTGAGGCATCTACACATGGCTTATTTCAAAATATCTATTTCAGAATAGGTGTTATTTTTCATAGAATGAGGTATATAGAAGTTGGAATAAGCCATCTGCTATTTCAAAATTATTTAGAAATAATGGAATTGCTGCGTAGACGCTCACAGTTATTTCGGAATAACTTTGCTGTGTAGACACACTGTAACTGTCCTTTATATATTCAAAGATTCTTATCAGGTCCCCACTCAGCCATTGCTTCTCAGGACTAAATATGCCCAGTTTTTTTAGCCTTTCCTCAAAGGTCAGGCTTTCTAAAAACCTTTGTAGGTTTTGTTGGTCTCCTCTGGGCTCCCTCAAAGTTGTCCACAACTCCCATAAAGCATGCTGTCTGGAACTGAAACAGTACTCCTGCACAGCACTCACTAGCGCCAAGCGGAGCAGGACAATTACTTCCCATGTTTTACATATGGCAATGATATAAATATACCCCAGAATGATATTAGCCTTTTTTTGCAATTACATTGCAATGGTGACTCACGGTTTATTTGTAATCTACTATAACTCCCACATCCTTTTCAGCAGTGTCACTTCCTCGCCAGTTATTCCTCAGTTTGTTATTGTGCATCTAACTTTTCCTTACTAAATGAAGTATTTCACACATGTCTTGACTTAATTAGCTGAATTCAGGCAAATTCTCCAATTAGTTAAGGTCATTTTGAAATCTAATCCTTTCTCCTAAGTGCTAGCAAACCCTCCCAGCTTGGTACCATTTACAAATGTTGCAAGATTACACTTCATTCCACTATATAAGTAATATCACACAAACCCTCAAAGGCACTCAAAATTGCACAGTCACTCTAGCTATGGCATTTCCTGGCTCTGCAGTGCTTACCCATAAAGCATTGTTTTGATCTTTAAATAGATAATTATATGTGTGTATGTATAGGATGTTGAAAGTCAGAGAGGGTTCAAGGAAGAGCCACATGAATAATTCAAAACCAAGAATACATTCACTAGAACGAAACTCTTCAATCAACTTAATCTTTTTAATTTATTGAAGAGAACTCTAAGAAATGACACATTTATAAACTAGAAGTGCTTACACAGGGAAAAAATTTCGGACAGTAAGATCTTTAATTTAGAGAAAGAAGGCTATTTCAAGTGTCTGGATTTGTAGCTAGACAAATTTAATCTGGAAACAGGGCATAAATCTTCAACTATTTGAAAATCTTAACAAAGGTTATGTGGATTCTCCAGCGGTTGAAGCATTTAAATGAAGAATATGACTTTTTAAAAGTTGTTGGACTTGGAAGAGGAGATACCATGAGAAAGCATATGGCCTATATAATGTGGCAAGTCAGACTATACAGGCATATCTACACTAGGAAATTATTTCTAAATAACTTTCCTGATATACTCTCTCCCACACACAGGTTTAGATGTATATTTGATCTCCTGTGGCAACTGATTCAACTTTAAGGCAGCAAGGTTAGCATAAGAGATGTTCTGCTTCAACTGAGATAGGAAACTTTGGGCAGCAAAGTGAGAGATTCCTGCAAAATCTGGAGTTGCTGGAAGGTATAGATTAGGAAGGTTTTGTCTGAGGCACAGTGGGAATAAAAAAAATGTTGCTTATATAGGGAATGCCTCCCCTAAATGGAGCAGCTCACAAACCTACCATGTGATGGGTAATAGCATCAAAGGACTCTACTCCTATTAAAACAAGATTGGTTTTATTAAAACAACTGCTGCTTTACATGAGCACTTCCAATGCTGCATATGGCAGCTCTGGATATTCTTCTCACACTGTCATTGGCAAGAGGGGCTTTAGAAAAATCTCAACATCAATGTCTCCTCACAAGAAAGGCCCATTAATGTTTCTTTCACTGCAAGTGACATAACAGAACTTAAAGGCATTTATAATCCACACTTCAGTTTTCTAATCATTTTTCCAGAAGTACTTTTGAAACTGCAGTTTAAGGCTTTCCAGGTGGCTGATGATAATGGGTTTCCAGTCATGCTTTGATAAAGCACTTTTATCCAAGAAGTCATCCGGTAAAAAAAGGTTCAACACTGCTATTGTCCATACAAGTATAGCACAAGGAAAATTCCTTGATCCAACTTCCAATTTTGTCAGAGAGAGAAAAGGCAGAAGTGTCTCATCCTGGCTACGTCTAGACTGGCATGATTTTCCAGAAATACTTTTAACGGAAAAGGGGGAAGGAGAGGAGGAGGAGACCTTCAGCTGGGACGGGGAGGGGGAGGAGCTACTCCTGGGAGGGGTGGCCCCTGCGAGCGCTCCTGCGGGGGCGGACCTGGACAAGCGGGGCAGGCTGCATCGGGGCAGGCTGCACAGGGAGATGGGAAGGAGGAGGGGGCATTGCAGGGGTGGCAGGAGCAGGGGGCATTGCAGGGGCAGAAGGGGGCATTGGAGGAGGGGGCATTGCAGGGGCAGAAGGGGGCCTGGGCAGTGCTAGGGGAGGGATGGCGGAGGCTTGGGGTAAGGCCATGCCATAATGTATGGCATGTGCTATGTGAGCAGTGAGGGTGGCGATGGAGTCAGCCATGCATGTGCACTGGGCCTGGAAGGTGGCCCAGGCCTCCTGGCACCACTGCAGGTCCCCCTGGATGCGCTCGCGCATTGAGGCCTTGATTCACTTGATGGCCTGCACGTGCCGGCGAAGGAGCTGGTCCCAGTGGCGGTGGCGGAGCCTGTGCCTGTGTGGTTGGGCAGTTGGGGGTGCCACTGCTGCCGGACTGGAGGATCCCCGGCTTATGCTTGGTCCCGCTTCAGGGAAGAGAAGAAAGGATGGGTCAGTCAGGCGGACTGGCCACTGTCCCCACACCTCATGCCCTCCACCCCTGAGCCCAGGTTATCCCACAGTAGTGTGGCTTGGGCCCACTTGGTCTGTGACGCTGTGGTTTACCCAGGAGCAGCTGGTTGTGCCTCACAGCCAGGCATGGGACAGTGTTGCCGTTCTCCGTGCTGCACCCTTGGCGGAGGTGCGGGCTCTGGACTGAGTCCCTGGGGCCCTGGCCAGTTCCAGCCGGTATCCACCCTTCCCCCTGGTCCTGCCAAATGTCTGTGAGCAGCACGGTCCCAGGCGTGCCCTGCAGCTGCCTGCCGCGGCCACATCCCGCTCGGTCACCAGGCTGCATGTGGTTGCACGTGCTGCTTGCTGCCTAATGCTACACAGCATGCAGCTTAAGTGGCCTGAGTGACATGCTCTCCCCCTCCCCCCTCCGGGCGCCTGGCTCCCCCCTTCCATCCCCCACCCTTGTGAGTGCAAAGTGCAAGACTCACCAGTAGATCCTTCCCCAGCCTCAGAGGGGCTGCTGGAGGGGGCCTGCTGGGTGGCGATGCTGGCCTCCTCCTCCTCCGACGCACTGCTGTCTCCTTCCCCCGCCTCAGTGGTTCGGGTGACGGGGGGGGGGGGCTGAGGATGGCGTGCAGCCGGTCGTAGTGGGGGCAGGTGTCTGGTCCTGCCCCCCTGCCCTCACTGGCCCACACGTAGCCCAGGCACAGCTCTTTGACCTTAGCCCGGACCTGTTCGAGGTTCTGGGCCAGATGTCCCTGCTGGGCTAGCGCCTGGGCCATGTGGCCGTAGATGTCGGTGTTGCGGCGCCGGGACCGGGTGTCGTGCAGGCCCTCCTTCTCCTGCCAGAGGTCCAGGAGGGTCTCCAGCTCCCTGGGGGACCACGAGGGGGCCCGTCGTTTCTGGCCCCTGGGGGCCTCCTGCGCTGGGGGTGCAGGTGGCTCAGCGCCCGGAGCTGCCATGGCTGGCTCTGATATGGCACCATGGCAAACCTCAGGCCGGAGGTCTGAGGCACGCTCCTGCCACATGCGCTCAGCAGCCTGTGACTGCTTTAAGAGCTCGGGTTACCAGGAAGTCCGGGGCTTCTACGGGGCACTCCCGGCGTCCAAACCACTTTTTTCCGTTTAGCCTGCTTTTGCGCAAAAGCGTTAGCTAGCTGTCTACTCTGGCCCTTTTGCACAACAGTTTTCACAAAAAGGACTTTTGCCCGAATGGGCGCGGCAAAGCTTTTCCGGAAAAGCGGCTGATTTCACACAGTAGATCATCAGTGCTTTTGCGGAAAATCAAGTGGCCAGTGTAGACAGCTGGCAAGTTTTTCTGGAAAAGCGGCTGATTTTCTGGAAAAACTGGCCAGTCTAGACACAGCCCCTGAGTGTGAGGTATTTAACACTTTTAGTCATCCAAAAATGCCTGCCAAGTATGCTAGCAAAGCAAGCCCCTTGGTATCTGCAATTTTGATCATCATGGAATCTTTGTCTAAAGAAAAATGACTTTCTCTCTGTGATCAAACAGTTGAGACACCCTTTTAACTTCTGTTTGGTAAAGTAAGTAATGGTGCTCAGCTGCCTTCTCATCACACACAACTCCAAACCCTATATACACCTGATAATGTTGTCTGTGCAAACAACTTCCCAAGAACTTGTTAGAACAGGTGGCTGCTTTTTTTTTTTAATTGGCAAGCAGGGCTTCTCTGAGTATCACACAGTGAGTGCAAAATGCTTGCCGTGCACGAGCCTGCACTTGGGTAATTAGCCTACTGTTTTCAGCATCTGGGCAGCACCCAACAGATCTATCATTTCGCCATGCTGAATGGGGGCGGGGAAGGCCTTTGCTTGGTTTTGGCAATCACGTGTTCAGCCACATCATTTGCCATACTGTGCATCTGCCTAGTGACAGTATTGTCAGAAAGGTGACTTGAGTCACTGCCCCTTTGCCGAACAAAGTCAAAACCATTTCCTTGCCATGTGGCAGAAAAAAAGTTTTGCCAACAATGTTTCCCAGGTTCAATTATCTAGTATGATATACCAAAAGACATCTCAAGGACTTTCTCATTTGCTGTTTTCAGTACTCCTTTCTGGCCCAGTCAGGGATGTCATTTCAGTTTTTAGCAATTAGCTGGCAGGAGCACTGTCTCTAATTCCTACATAATTCCTACTCGGCCATTGCAATGAGGAGTAACGGTAGTTCAAATTAGGCGCTTTAGTTCGAACTACTTAGCCTGTGCCGCGTGTAGCCATGGGCAGGTAGCTCAAACTACCAGGCATTTAAAAATGGCGGCGCCCGGGAACATGCAAAAGAAGCCTGGGATATTTAAATCCCGGGCTTCATTTTCAAGTTCGAATGACTACATTAGCCACCCTAGTCCAAACTAGGGTGGCTAGTGTAGACATACCATCATAGTTTATGCCTTTCAACTATCCCCTGGCAAAGAGTTCCACAGGTTGATTGTGCTATGAAGACATAATTAATTTTGTTTGCTTTAAGTCTGCTGCCAATAAATCATGAATGGTGTGGAAAAATTGAATAAGGAAATGTTATTTATTCCTTCTCCAACATAGCACAAGTAGGTCATCCAATGAAATTTATCACTCTCTTACATATCCTCCCAACTTTTAGTTTTTTTCCCCAAGCTGAAATGTCATAGGCTATGTCTACACTATAGAGGTTTTTTTCTGGAAAAATGGATGTTTTTTTTTAAAAAAAAACTTGAATTAAGTCCACACTGCAATAGCATTCTTTTGAAAGAAAATCGAAAGAACAGAGGGGTTTTTCTGACACAGGTAAACCTCTTTCTATGAGGAAAAAGCCTTTTTCTGAAAGAGCTCTTTTGGAAAAAGGCATGTATGGACAGGGATGAGGGAGTTCTTTCAAAAGAAGAGGAAAGAGAAAAAAGCACAGGTGCCTTGGTGATCACTCCACTCATAGTAATCACATAGTAATCACAGCTTAAATGTGAGATAGCATCTATTCACTGTGGACACTCAAAAAAGCAGATCACTTTTTCAATGCACTTTTGCTGTGCAGATGCTGTCTCTTGGAAGAAATTTTTTTGGAAGATCTCTTTTGGAAAAGCTTCATCCGAAAGAAGCCAGCAGTCTAGACACAGCCAGAGTCTTTTTAATCTCTCCTCCTGTGGAAGCTGTTCTATATCCCTAATCATTTCTGTTGTTCTTCTCTATACCTTTTCCAAATCCAATATATCTATTTTTTTACATGAGGTGACCATATCTGCATTCAGTATTTAAGATATGGGAATATCATTTTACATAATGTCAATATGGTATTTTCTGTCTTATTATTTATTCTTCCATAATGATTCCCAGTATTCTATTCATTTTTTAGACTGCCACTGCACATTGAACAGATGCTTTCAGAGAACTATCTACAATGATTTCAAGATGGGGGTCTAAAAGCTAATTTAGACCCCCATCATTTTGTGTAGAGTTGGGATTATATTTTTCCATGTGCATAATTTGCATTTATCAACATTGAATTCCATCTTCCATTGTGTTGCCCAATCACCCAGTTTTGTAAGATCCTTTTGTAACTCTTTGCAGGCTGCTTTGGACTTAACTAATTTGAGTAATTTTGTATCAGCTGCAAATTTTGCCATCTCAGTGTTTACCCCTTTTTCCAGATCATTCAGTTGAATAGCACTGGCTCCAATACAGACCACTGTAACACACCACTCTTTGCTTCTCTCCGTTCTCAACATTTATTCCTATTCTTTGTTTCCTATCTTTTAAGTAGAGTACGTGGCACTGTTTTCATCATCCCCCAATGATCCTTTAATTACTTGAAAGAAAAGCCTTTTGTCTTCATCATCCTGCTTCCTTTTGTATATAAACAAACTTTCGGCAGAAAGGCAAAGCTGGGAGCAGCACAAGCTCTGTTGTAGTTAAGAGCTGTGTATGTAGGCAGGGCATGCACTTTAAGCAGACTTCAGATATCAAATTCTGGGGTTCAAACTTCATGTGATGTCTACTGCCCCCATCTTTCCCAATGGCAAACCCTGCTGTAGCTCTCTCAGCTTTCACTGAAAAAAATCAAGTAGTTTTGCTTGAAGAGAACTGTGGCCTGTGTGCAAGACCCACAACATTTTATAAGATTTTATGCTTTCTGTGGCCAGAACGTTGCCACACACCGCACACTGGCTGTGGGCCCTCCTCAAAACTAGTCCATGGAAATCAACATTAGAAATATTTTGGAACATAATAGCCCATTTGTGAGTTTTGACCACTGTTCAGATCCTCATTGCCATCCCTTGTTGCTGCCAATGGCAATCCATGTCCCTTGATTATCCACCTTTCCTCCACTTTTCTTCAGAAAATGGTCCATTGCTTAGAATTATTTCTACAGCAGATTTTCAAACTGGCTTCTATTGCAACATGCTGGTTCTATTGCTTGGTAACCATTTCAGACAGCTCTGACAGGAGCATGCCTAAGTAGGGAAAGAGACACATAGGGCAGGCATTAGTGGTAGCAAACACAGGAATTGCTGGAGGCCCTGTCAAGTTAAGTTGCTCAGTCATCAGCTTCATCCTTCAGCGGCAGGGCTTAGGTTTCAGTAGAGCCATTGTTGGACCCACTGGGGCTTAGACCAGAAAGCTGAAGCCAGGGCCCTGCCAGAGGCTAAAGCCAAAGCCTGAGCTCAGACAGCTGGGGCTGAAGACAAAGTCTGAGCCCTGCTACCGAAGCCTGAAGTCCACTTCCACAGCAGGACTCATGCTTAGGCTTCATAGCCAGAAGATATAGCTCAGGCTTTTGCTTTCTGTACTAGGCCCCAACGAGTCTAACACCAGCTCTGGTGACCCAATTAAAATGATCTCGCAGCCAGCAGTGAAGATGGGCCCATACAGTCTACTGGTAAGAAGTGGCCACTGGTACTGGCCCATCCACAGGCCCAAACAACAGCTGATGTTAAAAGCACTGCCATGGCTTTAATATCAGTACCTCTTCCCGCCCCCCCCCCCCTGCTGGTATAATCTGGTGGTGCTGGTGTGGCAGCACTAACATCTCTGGCCTTCTCCCCCTCCCCCTAGGGCGGCTGAAGGGGACAGACAAAAGGGGAAGCTACCCCAGGTCCAGACAGTTTAAATGAGCCTGAGGAGCTCTGGGATATTACTACTGCAACTTTCAATTGCCACTGGAGCCCTTGGTGGTGCACAACATGCAGCACTGGAGGGCTGGCTGGGGATAGTCTAAAGCCCCATCTCTTCATGCCCCATACCAGTAAGATTAAAATTACTTTCACCCATGCTCACTACCCTCTGGGGAGTTGCAACCCAGTGTGAGAATCGTTGTGATAGAGTTAATATTGCAAGAGGGGTGGCAAGGATCTTACATTGTGTGTTTAGTTTCAATTGGGTTTTTTAATGTACCAAACTTGGGACAAGAGAGAGATTAACGGGGCACATTGTTCTTTAATGCCTTGTAGATATATTTCCCATTATTGTTTATTATTATTAAACACTAAACAATGTGTTCAGCACTGTATAAAACAAAAAGAAAAACACTCCCTTCTTTAAAGAGCTTGGAATTGAATAGATTATTTGAAAAGAAAGTAATTTACTGTCAGTTTTTTACTCTCTCATTATAGGCTATAAATATAGGCAAAAATATAACTTATCTATCAGCCTCTAGCTTTAATGTTAACTTGTGTTCCTGGCATTTTTATTTAACTCTGGTATTCTTTTGCACGAAAAAGCCTTTGTGTGTAAGAATTTAAAACGAATTTTTAAAAACATCAAATCATTTGTCCATAAATAAGTAATACTGACCTGCATTGAGCTTCCCTTTACTGGACAGCAAGTAGGAATAGGCAGCAAAGGAAGAGGCACATTTTAGAGAGAGAAATTAGTCAGCAGCCTGTGCAGACCTTATTGGCACTCAGAATACATAACTGCATAGGGCAGGGGTTCTCAAAGTTTGTGATACCGCAACCCCATAAAATGCTAAATGAATTTGTGTGACCCCCCCCACCCTCACTGCTCCACGAGTAAAGGGGGAGTTGGGGGGGTCGGTGGGGGAAGCAGGGCTAGCTAGGGGAGATTGGGCAGGGGAACCAGCTGGTGGGAAGCAGGGCTGGTGGGGCGGGAGGAGTTGGGGGCTGGCCGAGGGAGATCGGGCAGGGGAACTGGCTGGTGGGAAGCAGGGCTGGCGGGAGGGGAGGGGAGTCAGGGGCAGCGGGACTGGCCGGTGGAGTTTGGGGGTCGTCGGGGTCAACGAGGCTGGCCGGGGAAGTTGGAAGGTTGTTGGGGGCAGCAGGGCTGGCCGGGGGAGATCGGGTGGAGGAACTGGCAGGCAGGAAGCAGGGCTGGCACGGGGGTGGGTCGTCGGGGGTAGCAGGGCTGGCTGTGGGAGATTGGGAGGAGGAAGGGAGAACTGGCCACTGGAAGCAGGGCTAGCGGGGGCAGCGGGCTGGCTGGGGAAGATCGGGAGGAGAAGTGGGGCAGAACCGGCCAGCCAGGAGGGGGTTGGGGAGAGCATGAATTGGCCGGCGGGGAGTGAGACTGACCTGGGCATGTGCAGATCCCAGGGCGCTGCTCGTTCCATACACAGTCCCGGCGAAGCACGAGTCAGTTCGGCTGTGGCTCCACCATGTGTTTGACCAGCGCTCAGGAGCATGTACAGAGCTTCCCTTCTTCCCCAAGGCGTCACACGCAACCAGAGGCTCTCAGTGCTGATTGCGCCCCACCTCCCAGCCACTCTCCCTGCCCGGCTTCCATCGGGTGCCCTTCTGGAAAACCAGAAAATACAGACATTGCACATGTCCAGTATTTTCTCAATTTTTTTACTGGACAGGGGGCCCAAAAACTGTGACCCACAGTTTGAGAAACACTGACATAGGGCATCCAAAAATGGGAGGCACCACTAGGTCTTAATGTCCATGCACCTGTCTCTTCCTATACCTGTTCTGTTTCTCTGCTTCCTCCCGAGAGGATCTAGTTAGTTTAACAGTGAAAGAAAACTGCCAGACCTATTAGCAGAACTTGGGAAAAAGCACTGATGGGGTAATGAAGCCATGTAATGGGCATTTGCCAACCAAAGATACATACTGTCAGCTTCTAAGTTTACTGTAAAAACAGCAAGAAGTCTGGCAGCACCTTAAAGACTAACAATTTTACTATGACATAAACTTTTGTGAGTTGAAACTCACTGCATTAGATATGCATCTGATGAAGTGAGTCGCAACTCACAAAAGCTTATGCCATATAAAGTTTCAGAGGGGTGTGACGGGGTGTTGGGGTCCCAGGAGGAGAAATCTCCTGAACCCTGCACTAGCGCCATGGCATCTTGGCGACTGTGCCTGGACTGTTCTGCAACTGCCATGGGTGCTTGTGCAGCAGTGCCCCAGGCCAGCTTACCGGCCAGCAAGACGGCGCCTGCGACAGCGTCCGACAGGAAGGGTGCCGGCTTTAAAAAGCTGACAGCCCTACCGGGAAAGGGAGTGGCGAGCTGGAGGCAGGGGGTGATGGCCCCAGTGAGTGGAGCAAAGCAAGGCAGGGGCGACGACTCCCGGCAGTCCTGAAAGAGTGGAGGCAACCCCCACGAATGGGACAGAATGGCATTGATGAGTGGAGTGATGGGAGTACCTCCTCGGCAGGTAACGGCTCAAGGCCTGGAGGAGGAACGGCCAGTGGAGGGCAGGAAGTGGCCCAGGACAGGGTGGAGAGATGTCCGCGGGTCGGTGAGTTTCAGAGATGTCCCCACCTACCAAACAGGAGGCCATTGCTCCTGTTCTTAGGGTCCTGGGATGAGACCTGGAGAGAGGGAGGGCTCAGGTCTCCCTACCCTCTCTGTGAGGGGGAGGCCGTGAACTACTAAAAGCAAGTGCGCCAAGGACAATAGGCTGATACTTAGGAAGTACAACTAACTTGCGGGTGAGAGACCCTGGGTGAGGACCCCCTCATAGGGAAGGGGGACTGTAACAGGGGTAGCCCAGTTAGTCTGTAACAGGAAAAATATTAAAAACAACAAGTAGTCTAGTAGCACTATAAAGACTAAAAAATAATGTAGATGGCATCATAAGCTTTTGTGGGCACAACCTTCTTCAGATGAAGAAGTGGGTTGTGCTCATGAAAGCTCATGATGCCATCTACATGTTTTGCCATATAAAACTATTAGTCTTTAAGGTGCCTGCCACCAGACTCCCTGTTGTTTTTGTTGAAAGAGACTAACACAACTTCCTCTGAAACCTGAATTTACTGCATTAGTCTACAGGATCTTTGTTTAAAATTTGTTTTACAAATATTTTATTAGCTGAAGATTATAAAATCACTTCTCTGAAAAATTGTTATCCTCCACGGTTGCCATCAGGCATAGGGGTACCAATATAATGATACTAGATAGGGTCCCAAAAAATCCCACAACCGGTAAATTGGTTGAACTTTCAGTAAGGAATAGAATTATCACATAGATTAACATAATATGTTGGGAAAGAGTCATCACAGCTTTTGTGAAGGGAACTCGTGCTTCACCAATCTATTGCTAATCTGTGAAGCAGTTAGCAAACATGTGGACAAAGATGATCCCATGGTTAGAGCATATCTATCTGCACTTTCAGAAAGCCTCTGAAAAAGTTCTTCACCAAAGGCTCTTCAGCACACTAGGCTGTCACGGGATAAGTGGGAAGGTCCTCACATGGAACAATATCTGGTTAAAAGATAGGAAACAAAGGATAGGAAAAATCATCAATTTTCACAGTGGAGGGAGATAAATAGAAGAGTCCCCTCAGTGATCTTTGTGGGGACAAATGCTGTTCAACATATCCATAAATGATCAGGGGAAAGGGAGGAGGCAAAGTTTGCAGATAATAATAAATACTTAAGATAGCTATATCCAAAGCTGACTGTGAAGATTTGCAAAAGCATCTCACAAAGAAGGAAAGCAGCAAAAGAGGAGCATCCTTGAATTTATATATGACATTTTGCAGTGCTAGTGTGAAGAATATTTTGAAGAATGTTGTCTGGTTGTCTTTGGTGAGGTCTATTAAATAGACCTTGACTACTTGGGATGGGCTGCATTGCTAGTTGTCAGCACCATTGGGCCAGGGTAATTAAGAATACTGGTAAGCTACAAGAGTCTTTTGGTGGAGGTGGATTTGCATTTTTTTTAGGATGAAGTGCTGCCCAAATTCAAATTCACCAGTCCTCCAAATCGAAGCACTGGTACTTTACTTGTTGAATCCAGCAATTATGACACCAAATAAAGATATTCTGCTGAGATTTGTGAAATCCTTTGTGATTGCTAGAAATGAAAATGTGATGGGACAGAATTACAAGGTCTTTTCTGTGCAGATTCCAAACAATGACATGTTTGTGGGTTTTTTGACACACACAACTATGCAAGAAAGGAAAATATGATCTGTATGCCATCATATAAAAGATCATTGTTTGAAGCTGTGCTCTTTCTTTTGTAAAATACTTGAATACATGGAAAAGGCAATGCCTTCAGAAGACATTTCATTTAAGAGCACGGACCTGTTAATCCAACTAATAGTTCATCAGCATCTTTACGTGATATAGAGGTGATAAAATTGTTCCATTTTTTGATGTGATCAGTTTGCCACAAAACAGAACATTTGCTTTCAAAATTTAAGGATTCTCAAATCTGTGATGCATTTTCTGTATATTATAACAATATAAAAATGAATAAATTTTGGCATAAAATATCTCAAATGAATGACCCAGTAAGTGGTCAGGCAAACTTCTCTGTGCTCTCAAAATCTGTAAATTTCATATGTTTAATCTCTCACAGCAAGAAATTATTCAGCATAATATGGAAAATAATCAACACAAAAAGTTCATTGGGAAAAAAAAATCCTCTCACCCAGCAACCTGAACCCAATGCATAACAAGAGACAACAGTTGTGAGGAATACAATATGTGCTATCTTGGCAGCAAAATCAATAACTTTTCCCCCATGAAGTGTAACCAGTGGAAGCCTTCACTTGAACTGTGCAGAAAAGTGAAATCTGTTACCAATACCAGTTTGTCCAGCCAAAAAGAACACTATAGATTACTGGAAGTAACCACTTTTATGTAGGTAGGTTAATACTTACTTTTATTCTGTCCAAAACTGGTCATTAAAAATAAAACAGTCATTTCAAAATGTATTTATCAGTGAGGAGGACAGATAAAGAAACATTATTGAACTTAATTTATTTTGCTATTTAGAACATGTTGTTATAGGCATTACAACAAACATTCTTCATAAACATAATTACTGTATTGATTTTTTTATTGTGTCTTGTTTCAGTCACTTGAAATGGTGAGGATTATGCTAATCTAATTTACTTCAAGAGTCAAAGAGTGTGTTCCTGTTTTCTCTTCAGTTCTTATTTATGTCCTTTAAAGTTGTGGCTGTTATGAACAGGGTGGAAGAAAGGAGGTTTTTGTTGTTGTTCATTTTTACTTAGGCCCAGATCCTGCAAAGGTATATGCACAGCTGGATCCCTGCATCAGCATGAAGCACCATTTAAGTTAATAATGCTTAGTGCCATCTTTGTAGAAACTATTCCCAGACGGTGACCAAAATGTTCTTCAGTATCTCAGGTGCTTTATTTTATAGAACCTTGACCTCCATGATGACAGCTAACTGAGTGTGAAGTAAAAAGGGTTGAAGGTTAGAAGTGAGGATATTGCAGAACTGGTACAATGTGCATTTATTACAATGCATTACTATTTCTTATAAAAAAGCTTTGTCTGAATCACTTCTATCTTTCAGTAACTGCAATCAGAAATACAAGAATCCAAAAAGCAAAGATTCCGTATGCTGTACAATTAATCAGATAATCAAAACGTACAACTTTTGTAAAAGTACGGATGAGTACAGTAATATCAAAAGAGCTTCTGTGAGTCACTGTTTCTGTATGCAAATGCTTTTTCCATTACAAACATAGGTATGAAATACTGAAGTCACTAACATAATGCGCTCTCTTGGTTGTCCTTGACAGCCTCCCACATTGCATTTATGGCATACAGCACACATTCCTCTGAAGAGATTCAGAGTGTATTTCAAGTAGCACTGGAGTTAGTCAGAAACCTCTGTATGTTGTCAATTGGCTTTCACTCCTTTGTCTGCTAATACCAGGTAGCAGAGGAAAGGAGTGAATGACGGGTGAGTTTTTTCTCTACGTTAAGAATTTTTCCTATCGCCCCTTCTTCCACTGAAATACTTTAACATAAAACTAGGATCAGTGAGTAATAACATTCCCCCCAAAAGAAAGAGAGTCATCAAAAGCAGTATATTAAGCAACATGGAAAGAGCAATGCTTCAACAGTTCATGGAAGAGGCACTTTTAGTGATCTGATTATTTTTGTGTGTGTTCTTATTTTTGAGAACAGCCTAAATATTTGTTTTCTGCTATACTGCACTAAATCAATCCTTGCTTGTTTTTCTTACCCACTGAGATAATGGTTTGTTCAGATTTTGCAAAAATCAACACGAAGAAAAATTGAGCTGTATATGCTTCATAATCTGCTTCTGTGGTGCTAAGGTCACTTGCTGGGATTGAAACAATGACTTCAATATATAAAACATGATTTGATTAAAAAATAACCTAAAATAAAATAATTTCCACTTTATGTTTGTTTTCATCCCATTTAGGAATGGTTTCTTTAGGTTTTTGGAAGATAGGCTTAATTCAACTCTCTGACATCTATGCAAGACTTCCATTCACATTAATGGAGTTTGATCAGACCCTGAAGCCCTGTGGGCCACATTTTGCTTACCATTCAACTTGCACAAAAACCTATGTAAACCATTATAATCAATGAGTTATTTGGAGTTTACAAGTGCTGACACAGAACAGAATCGGTGCCTCAGTGTGCTCTGAAATGGCCTCCTTCACGGCTGTGAGACTTGTGATGCCCATTTATAATGGGCATGAAGCACTGTGTTCTATGGAATGTGGTGGCTGACATGCAGGAATTCTTCTGAGGTGCAGGGCAACCTTTCATGACCTGAGGAAATACTAATGAAATGACCACAAAGGTAGGAAAGAAACCAAAAGATGAAATTGCAAAGCTGAGGGGAAAAGACCATTTCAAGGAGTCAGTGAAGTAAAGGAGGATTCTAAAGGAGTAGTTGCCCAAGATTTTGTAGTAAAAAGGTTGTGGTAGACTTTTTAAGGACAGTTTGTAGAAATCTTTTGGTGTGAGACCTCGATAACCATATACGTTATTGCCTTGAGTCAGACAGAACTTAGTTTGCAAGTGACAGGTTCTTTGTGTACTGAATTCCAGATGCACATAAGATTTTTAACATAAAACTACATTGGAAATGTTGTAATCTTTTAACAAGCAAGAAGCTGGCATGTCAATTTTTTCTGGGTGAGACTGTAAAACTTTTTCTATCTTGGCCTAAAATATCCAAATTCAGATCTGTGTTGGCATAAATCTGTATACTGCATCTGGAATTCTATCAGAGAGGGAAAACTCTCTAGTCATCATTGAGCATGGTTTGTCCATTATATGAAGGAAAAGCATATAGTTCAATGAAGAGTATGGTATCTGAGTTGAGCTCTAATCCCATATTCTTTGAATACACATTTCTATTTGTTCTGGTCAGAAGTTACTCTGCTGTTAGAACTAACACATTAAATTTATCCCAAAGAATTTTTAATAATTATATAATTTATACAGGTATCACATTATTTACCATTGGAATTTGGTTATTTCTGCGATGAAACATGGCAAGCAATGAAATACAGAAATCTATATAACATTTTAAGACAAAACATTATTCATTATAATAGGACTTGGATTACAGCGCATAAACATGAAGAAGTAGAAATAAGACTGCTAGCTACAAACTTAATTTGGACTTTCTTGATGTTGGCTAGTTGATGTTACCATGAGTTTTTCTTTTTGTGCTGAATATTTTCTCTTAACATTTTGACTTCCATTCAATAAGAAACCAATTCTATCTCTCTGTCTTTGGCAGCAGAGTTCCCTGGCAACAGAATTGTTGCAATTTTGCTGTGGGAGAGGGGTGGCAAGATTCCAGGGATCACACAAATGGCTTAGCAACCCTTATGCTGCACAGAGTATATTCCACAGAGGCCAGTTGAAAGGCAAGAGGTGGGGTGTAAGAAGAGGGGTGGAACTGGGCTCATCGTACACATCTTTCATTTTTCTGCTTTGAAAATGTTAGTGGCAGCACAGCATGAGGTGAAAATGAAGGCTTCTTCCTATTGTACTCTACTGCCAGGCCTGCCGATGAGCCAGAGCTCCACGACCTTTAAATTGCCTCCCAGAGCACTGCACAGTGCTATGGGCAGCTCTGAGGGCTGGGAAATGGGGCAATGTGGTGTGCTCTGGATGGCGCAAAAGGCAGGCTGCCCTGGCCCTTCTACCTAAGGCCCTGTCCCTTCTGGGAGAGTGCAACCGTCCCTCCTCCCACATTGCCTATGGGCCCATGGAGGCTGTTGGCGCCCCTGTCCACAGCACATCTGCCCAACATCTACTTTGGCTACTTGCCTCAGCTTCTGGCAAGATGATTTATTCTTGAAGGATGGCCAGCTATGCAGCACCAAATGCAGAAGATGGATATTCCTCATCTGCTTGCATCAGGTAATTTGAGACAATGTCATGACTGGCCTAGTACTGACACTGCATGGATTTATGGGTGATTCCCTGATCCAGTCACTTCAATATATCATGTCCATGAAGTGATTTATAACTACGCTAATATTGAGGGGAAATACACATTTCAGAGGGGTAACAAATTCTTCTATTTAAATGGCCAAACATTTTTTCCCCCAAAAAGTCAGTGGGAGATAGATTAATCATTGCAATAAGCACTTCAATCAACAGCTTCAGCAATGTATAAAAGCAATGAAACATTAATGATGCTAAAATAGACAGTAGTTTTATTAAATATAACACTAAAAAAGACTAAATTAAGATGGTGATTCAAGAGCTGTGTGTGTAATGGTAGTTAATGTAATTACTTAAATATATAACAAAGCTTTTGTTAAAGAAAAAATCATTTAAATGATGATGAATGTCTACATCTAAAAAAAAAATCACCCCCCCCCCCCACACACACACACAACCAACCCCTACATTTTAAAATTTTTGTTAGCAGTTTCCTGCCAGGAGTTTCAAAACACAAAGTTTGGGATTATATCCAAATGCACACAATGCACAGTTGTGTTCAAATCTAGAGTTCAGGCTGAGCGTATCTGTATCCTTCTTGTGGCAGCCAGTGAATTTTGTACAGCAATTTCATTTTCACACCTAGTCTTTGGAAGCATATTTACTACTTTTGTGAAATGTTTAAAACTTCAAGTCAACTGCTGTTCACTGAAAGTCTGACATTAAACTAGTGGGGATAAATTAAAAGTTTTAACAACACAAAGTACATAAAATGTGAAACTTGATTGTTCAATAAATGCTTCTGGTGGAAAACAACAACCCAGTCCAAAGTCTGTTCACTTCAGTTGACATCCATGGACCTTGGACCAGAGCCATAGAACTTGACAAAAAGTGCTAGAATGCCATGTCTTTCCATCACACCTGCTTTTATTTCTTTCAGGGCATTACTGGTATGAAAATTTTGCTCTATAATTGGTCTAAAGATTCTGCTGAATTGAAACTCCTTCCCATCATTCATGGATATAAACAATTGGGGGAATAGGGTGGCTTTTGTCTCTTAAAAGTTAAGGAGCGCATTCACAAACAAAGGAAACTTGAGTTTAGAATAGAAACTCATTTACCTCACATTGTTAAAAGTGGCTAAATTTAGTTATGGTACAAAACTACTCATAAAAGTGATAGTCATCATTTGTTTCTTTTTATTCTCTAATTTTAGATAAAAAATTGTCAGTGCACCTGTTGTTTCATTTATTTTCATATTAGCCAACAGCTCTGCCAGCCTCCTTTATATGTATACACAAGTTGGATGACTTGCCTATATGCCTCACCACTTTATCAACTTTTTCATAATTATTTGCTCTTGATTTCAACTTCTGAAACTTTCTTCTTCGATTTTCTTTGCATAGTTTTTTTTAAAGCTTCCATTATAGAATTCCTTTAGCTGGAAGTAGGCACTGTCTATGTAATGATTCTTAGCTAAATTCATATCTGATAGTGTAACACACATACCTACTGGATGTGTTATGGTGTCCCCTGAAGTGGCACTTAGACTACATACAAAGAGAAAAAATAGTTTACTCTACAGCCTTAGCCAGGGTGGAGTTTCGGGAACATGTTGGTGGGGAGGGAGGCAGCAGAGTAGGCATGGATAAAACTCACCTGTTGGAGAGATACTGAAGAATAACAAGGCTTCCAGATATCATTATAGCCTTACAGGACCTGTTTCACTGAGGTTATTGAAAATACTTCCATTGATTGGCTAAACTGGGAGTTGGATCCAACAAAAAGGCTTGGCTCTGCATACATACTTAGGTGCCTTGGCCCCTGATATAGGTGCCTGAGTCCTGGTTTTATTGCAATCTTCTTGGCTTACATCTGGCCCTGTAGGTGCTTAAACTCACTTGTTCTTTGTTGTACAAATTCTCTAGCTGCCTATATTCTACCTCTGTGCATGTGCAGTAATGTTTTACTTTAAGCATCAGGACAACTTTCAAAGGGATTTGAAGAGAAGTCTGGTATCCCAGAAAAACTCTGCTACGTCCAGGGAACACCTCTGCTCTTCCGAAATTTTTTTTGGAAGAGCAGATGTGCTTTTTCGGCATCCCTGTAAACCTGACAAGGAAGAACGGATGTTCCAAAAAGGAGGGGTGGGCTGACATTTTCCCCAGTGTAGATGGGGCAAATGTCGGAAAAGCGTCTTTCAAAAAAAGGGGAAAAAGCTACGCAAATTGCGTAGGTTTTTCTGGAAGAACAGTGTAGTGTAGACATAGCCTGATTCTCATTCTGGCACAGTTAGTTATTTAATTATCCAAAATGCCTAAGTCGCTTTGTGGATCCAGGTTTAAAGGATTGCATCTAGAAAAAGTATAGTCAGTGTGGGCTGGCAGAAAAAAAGGATAAAATCACAAACCAATGCAAGCCCTAAACGGCTGTGAAATGCAGGGCTGTTGCTATGAGAAAAGTGAATTTGGTAATGTTGACTACAATTTACTCTAATATAAAGCATGCTCCACTCTCAAGACACCAGTGAATATATTGATAAATAGACTTCAAATAGGTCATTAAAAGCATGTGATATTTCTCTAGTTCATTTAATTACCTTTTCTAGGGATGTTAATCAGTAAAAGGCATCAACATCCATAATCTGGTCATTGCTCTTCTAAAATTAACAGTACCCCACAACATTTGAGATAATTGGGGCAAATCTCATGGTATTACTAGTTACCTAAATCTTGCAGTTCTCTTCTTATGAAACCCAGTGTGTTATAGAAGAAACAGGTGACCCAGGAGTGACTGAGGTAAACAGAACTGCTTTATTGCCTATGTACATTAAATTTGGACCCCCAACACAATGTTCCAAGTGGCAACAATTTGGCACCAATTACACCCTTTTATCTATTTTAATATGTAAATTCACCTGTCTATCACTGCTTTGCCTAAAACCTTATTTAGTAATGTTAACTCCCATATAATGAATATTAATAATCAGGTGATGAATACAATTATATCCGCCCCTGTTTGTTGCTTCCGTGTTTTTTAGTTAAATCAACATTATATACTATTGTAATCAGCAACTTATAGGGAGGGGGAAAGAACTCTGACCCTCAAAGAGTGTTTATAGAACAAGTGTGAAGACAAAACAAGACACTGTTCAGTGCAACCATCTTTCAAGGCTGCCAGGACAAAGGGGAAAAAACATGTTTAAAGGGCAATTCCTGCTATGGCTGTCCTCTTACCACTATCTCAGACCCCTATTAATTTTTACATATCTCAACACAGAATTCTAGAAGAGATCAAATATTATTGTGGTTCATTCAGTATATGTGATTCAGACCACTATATTTAGGTTACCCTTAATATAAAATACATAACTAATAAGAGTTAATTGAGCTATAATATCACAGTTTCATAAAAAAAAGGGGATATGGTAGTAAAACTTGAAATTAACTTATTTTGAAACTTTACTTAGTTCCTTTGTGAATTCTGTTTGACAAGGCCATGGTAAAATGCACTAACTTTTGCTTGTTCACCCAGTGTCATTAATTCTTGTCACCACTGTTTCTTCAGCTCTGAGCCACTTGTCACTTTGGAGTCAACCAAGTCACTGATAAATATTTTAGAAAGAAAGACAAAGAAAGGAAATAAATAGCACAAGTTCAAGATCTGAAAGAAAGTACATTCTGTATGTCATATTTTAAGCTGGTAAAAAAAAGTCAAAGGAACCACACCAATTTATACAAACTGAGGATATGACCTTCACATCTATATAATTCCCTTTCTTGACTTGAGTCTGCTAAACTGACCTGGGAATCTTGCAAAAACAACCTCATTCAGAGTATTTCTGTTGGGTATACTTCTGATTTAAAACAGAATTTGGAAGTTCAGTGGGATAAACAGAACTCTCCCATCTTTTTAAAATTAGCTTGGGTTTAATTTGAGTAAAGCATTCGGGGGCTGGTGTGAAGTGATGGAGAATGTGTCCATGTATTTTACGAATTCTGGATGATGCTATGAAGTTATTATGAACTTCCTGTATTTTTGAATATCTCTGTGTTTAGGTTATGGAATAGATTTGCTACTGTACCTGAGTGTACCACCCAGACTACTCAAAGTTGCCTTGAACATTGGCTAGAGGCCACTGGCCTGCATCAGTTGTTTTTTAAAAATGTGGACCTTAGGCAAGTACCAGCAGAATAGAACTTTCTAGAAAGATGACATCACAGTGTCTCTGCAAATGGGTAAATCATCTTGCACTGAGTGTGGCAACTACAGGCCAATCAAATTGTTATCAGTTCCTGGAATGTTCATGTTTTGATAGGCATCATGCAGACACTCCTTAAGAGACACTGTCATTCACCGTAAAGGGATTTGACTGTGGGTGATCAACGGATTGTGGCTGAATGTGCACCAACAATTTAACTGCTCATTTCACATGGCATATATGAACACCAGAGCTGCTTTTTATTCAGTTGTCAGGTCAACACTTTGACTTACACTGAAAAGAGTTGATGTTCCAGATGTTTTGCTAAATCTTGTGTAATCTTCACAGTGGTACCAGTGCAAAAGAGTGCCATGGTTCACTGCTTTTGCAGTATCTGCTCTTCCTAAGGTGTAAAATAGGGATGCATCCTTGCCCCTGCATTATTCTCTCATGCTAAGAGCTGGAGATTAGAACTTGATGCTCCATACACTAAACCTGATTTTTGCATCATATTTGCTCAAAGCATTGCTGTCATTGATTTCAGTCGCAGCTGTGAATGTTTAGCACTTTGGCAAATGAGACCAAAGATCTCAGAAGAGGAACCCAGAAAAAGAGGAAGACAGAATTAGTGATCATCTGTGAAAAGTCTGGCTTAAGCATCTCACCCAGCTTCACACTAAAAAGTTTTGAGGAATGCAGGAATAGAATCAGTTTCTCAAGGGCTGCACTCAAGTTCCATAACACTCAGACTGTCCTTGCATTTTGTTATACAATCACCCGTCTCATTCAGCATATGTAGGGCTTGGAATGATTGCATTTTTGTCAGTCAATGTATGCAAACATCAATTCCACAGCATGCACACAAACTGCTGAGAAAATATTTCCATTGAAATGTTCTGCTAGGCAAATTAAGTAAAATTACTGCTTGAAACCTTTTTTGAGTTTAAGAATATGTATTTAATATATTTTCACATGTGGTGTTAACCATTTGTGTTTTAATAGTTATAAGGATTTAATTTTTTGAATCACACTGTTCACCCTCAGGGTATGTCTACACTTGCAGCATAATTCGAACTAGGGCTGCAAATGTAGGCATTCAGAATTGCATATCAAGCCTGGGATTTAAGTATCCTGCGATTGATTTTGATCTTCCTGGCACCATTTTTGAAAATTACAAGCCCGAAGTAACTGCCTGCGTCTACACGCGGCAGTGAAACGGGCATTCAAAATAAAGCACTAGTTCGAACTACCTGTTAAACCTCATTGCAGGAGGACGCTGCAAGTGTAGACATACTCTCATTAAATAAATATTATTTGGCCCCCACCATAATTTCCCCTGAAGCTCTCTCTTACAGATGGTGATCGCCTCACTACATAGTCTTATTTTTACTTCCTGAGCAGGTCCATCCTCTTCACTGAAAGAGTGGTGTGCGAGAGATATGTGATCATGTAATCAAAGACTGCATCAAATGTGTAAGGGGACTGTTAGCCCCTTACTAAAACTCAGTGGGAGTTTTTGGTTGGCCAGCTTCCAGTACCAAAAAGGGAAGGGTCCATAAGAAATCAGGGCCCTGCGACTGACAGACCCCAGGGACAATGGGAAGAGGCCAACACTCCAGTTCAGCCTGATTGACAGGTTGGACAGATCAATGAGAGAATTAGAAAGCCAGGTCCCGTCCTCCATGTGAGCTGGGATTTTCTGGGTCTGTGTGAGAAAAGGAGAGAGAGCTGAGAAGAGCAGCAGGAAGAGCAAGCTGTGTGGAGAGACAGACCTGCAGTGACAGAACCACACACACAGCCCAAGGAGTGCAGACCCTGTGCTGAGCAGCAGACCTTCAGTGACCAGAGAACCAAAGGGGTCAAGAAGCAACACAAGTCTGGCAAAGCAGCATAGTTTGAAGCTGGGTGTGGTGAGCATCTGGGACCAGCAAAGGGGGAAAAAGAAGCTCTGGGTAGGGACACTCCACCAGCCAAGAGGCCCTGCAGGCCAGACTTGGAGAGGGATTGTAACTCCAGCTGGGAGAGGGGTCCTGCCACCTAGAGCCTGAGGCCCTGTGGTCACTGCCAGAGCAAGCGTGTCCAACCTGCAGCCCCCTTGCAGCACAGCCAGGGCCTGAGAGAGCCCTGGGACCTATAAGGAACAGACTGTGAACTGTCCTTACACTCAGCAGACTGCTGTTTGTGGTGTCCCCATGCCATAGAGCAGGACTATGTGTTCTCATTTAACCTTTTTTCGTTTTTCCTTATTCTTTTCTTTTTAATCATTTGTTGTTTAATAAATTGTATTTGCTTTGAACTGTACGAAATGATCACTGGGTCAAGAAAGCCTGCAGGGTGCAGAGAGCACCCCGGAGTGGGGCACTCCGCTTGAAACTCAAGTAAATGTCTGATTGGCCAACAGGTGTGATTGTTGAAGAGCAAGATGAACGCTATCCTCCAGTAAAAGAACATATGGCCATATTTGCTCATTGCTATGCTAGAGCTGTTTCTTTAATATTTTATGAGCTATTCTGGATTTTGGATAGTTTTCTCAGATACCTGTTTTTTTTTTCTCTTCCCAGATACTGCATAAACTAAAAAAAGGAGAGAAACATTTCAGCAGAAGACTGATGGTAATATCTGGTGGAATAGCAATAAAATGGGATTAGAGGATCCATAAAAGATCTTGCTAGGTTAGAAAACATTTTCCTATTCCTCTAATTTCTTATTTTCTGAGGTGTATGACTAGGTGTTGGCAGTGCTTTGGAATGGAATATAATATGCAGGTCTGAGTTGTAGTAAATCCAGTTAGATTTTTATTTAAACTGCTAGGCACAGACTGATGCTTCACTGATAATAATTCTTTCTAGCTACTTACCTCTAGATATAGCAAACGGTAGAAAAGCATAGAAAACCACATCATAATGGTGGTGGGTTTTTTTCTAATGATCCAAAAAAATGCATGCCAAGCTGTACAAACTCTGTTAGAGGACTTAAGGACAACAGTTGTAAATTGCAACTTAGCCTTTATACATGGGAGTTCCTTGAGAATGTAAACAGAAGAATGTTCCCCAAGTCACCTTCCCTTTGAATTAATCATAGCAATACATCATAGTAAGTAATCAGTACAGTGTGGAATTTTTACACTTTGCCGTTACTAATGTATGGAATTTAAAATCAGATGCCAGAGCCTCGTGGGTACAAAGCAGTAGCTTTGTGAGCAAGGCTACTCCATTGGAATATTCCCAGTTCAAATGGCAGCTTTGACTAATTCAAAGAACTGTTTGAAAAAAGGCAGGATCATAAATTGCCACATTTAAAATACACTAATGCAAAACTGATAGCTCTTCTGCAGATGGTGACTATCACCTTTTCCTCTGGGTCTCTGAGGCCTGGTCTATACTATGCTATACTATACCAGGTAGATCAGCTTAAGGTATGCAACTCCAGCTATGCAGAATGTATAGCAGGAGTTGGCTTACTGTAAGATGAGCCGTGGTGGCATCCAGAAAGTGGGACGCCAAAGGGAGCACAATCTCACTTCGGCTTCCCTTACTCCTCGCAGAAAGAAGAGTGCTGGACACTGGCAGGGGTTGCCCTCAGCGTTCAATATAGAGATCTATGCTAGACCCGCTAAATCGAATGCTAGAAGATTGACTTCTGGAGCACTGGTCTTCATGTAAGTGTAGACATGCCCTGTCAAAGTATTGTAAGGAGAAACAGCAAGATTGGCTTGACAGCTTTTCGGTTTGTTTCCGTCATAGAACATAAGATGTTTGGTATGAAGCAAGTGTTCTACACAAATATCCCAAATTAGAGACTTCAATATGCAAATAGAACTAGGAGGAGAGGGAAACAGGTGAAATTTCCACCAAGAGTAGTTTGCGGCCCTTCAGTATAATGAGCTGGTGCTAATGGAGGAGGGAAAAGGAAGGTCACCTAAAGGTGATTAGTAGAAGATTCATCTGTAAAATTAGATAGTTGGCGAGTAACTTGCAAAACAAAGGTCAGGGTCTCAGCATAAGTGTGTTGAAAAGCAAATGAAATGGATGACTCCTATCAACCCTACCTTGCTCCCTCTGCCCACATTGAAGTGAACCTCATTCTTTCCATTAGTTGCAATGGAAGCTGGATTGGGCTTTAGCTACGTGTTGCTGCTGGTTTCCTTTGTAAAATATTTTCCTATTAAAAGGCTATTCTGAAGCAGTCTCTGTAAAGATATACATCGCAGACACAGGATGCCAAATCATGCTTACAATGCTTTCTGGTGCATTTCATATAATCAGATTATGTGCAGCAGCTACATTCAAAAGAGTTTTTTGTAGCATGATTTATAAACACCTGAGGGTCAGGATACTTGGCTTACTACTGTTTCATGGTTACTAGCCAAATAGTTGATCGTATATCTGTGACAGCTCATCAGGCAGTTTTCCAGGAGTCATACAATATATAAAGCACAAGTTGACAAAAACATCTTGTAGTCCGTGGCAAAGAACATGAATTAAATACCACAGACTAGTCAGTAAACTGTTCCTTTACTGTTGCAATCTGCTAGTACAGCTTTCTCTGGGTTTCCTACTATAAAGCTTCATGTCACAAAAAGAAAATATAGTGCATTTTTAAGATAACTATTTCATTCTCCTGCAGATGTGCTTTGTACAGTGCTAAAACATGATTCTTTTCTGTCTTGTGTAGTAAATGGTATATAAAAATGGCGATAGTGATGGTACATATAATGTGTAAACATTTTTGGTCACTACCAAAACTAGAAGAAATCCTGATGAGTTGCAAAAAAATTCTGATGAAATACCACCAGAAAAGGGAACTGTCCTAACTCATTCCAATCAACTTTTTAAATGTCTAAGTAACTTACAGGAAGATTGATATGGTTATCAGAGGACATATGCCCAGGGAAGAGATGCCAGTTCTATTGATCTCTGCTCATTAGGCTCTAATTTTCTTAGCTCACTCACTCAGATAAGCAAGACATATATCCCATCTATAATCCCTTAGCACTTAGCTACACTCTTACACCAATAAATTATACCACAATTAGAGGCACTGCTGCAAAATTCTTCCAAGAAAGCACGCCCTTAATATAACTATGGATTTTGGAGGCATCAGAAATAGCGTTAGAAGAATGCACAGAAGTGGAAAACCACTGACTCCATGTATGGTTTCTTGATCCAAATGTCATATAGCTCTAAGTCATTTTGATGAAAATGTTCTAAGGGAATTCTGTAAGATTGGAGCTGATGCATACATTTTTTCCTTGCAGGGGATTTTCCCCAAGAAGGAAATCAGTTTCTAAAGACTTATAAGGATAAGGAGGAGAAAGAAACAGTAAAAACAGTGACATGAGCACCAAAATAATTTCAGTGCTCACAAAGGTAATGACAGTGCTGTGCAAAACACTTTGATCTGGGGTGCATGTGATGTGAATAAGGTCCCAGCTTTGCCAGAGTCTTCCTTCATGATTTTAGATCATTCCATTCAGCACTCTGTGCCTAAGTTCCCCTACTGTAAAGGAGAAATAATTGTTTTTCCACTCATTTGGGTTTGGTTTATGATGAGATAACTTCTGCATTAATTATTGTTTTGTCTGGACATTTTTCATCCTGCCAAAGTTTCTCTGCTTAAACCAACCAACTAAACCACCCATCCAGACTGGTTCAGTTTTCCAAAGTTATCTATCTCTAACCTCCTAATTCAGCAAAGCACTTATTTTTAAGATTGTGAGCTGTACCATCTACTTCAGTGGGACTAGTCACACACTTGCAGTCAAGGACATGTTGAAGTGCTTTGCTAATAAAGGTGAGAAATGAATATCCATGTGTACTTATTCCATTTGTATATATAGGCTTCTCTATAGCATTTATCATCACTGTATTAGAATATGTCACAAATGTTAATGTTGTCATTGGATTTCCCCTCTGCTTGATACCTGAGACACCACAAAAAGTTACCATTCTGATCATATGGTGACCTCTGTTGACAGCTGTGATAGGTCCTCTAGTCAAGTTAGAAGAAAAATCCCAACAACTATTAGCTGGCAATAAATGGATCTATAAACAAAGGCTAACAATTGATTTGGGGGTGGCTGATAATTCCTGAGGTAGCTGAGGAATGTTGGCAGTGTACAGGCCCTCAGGGTGGGTCAAGACTTCAGGGTTTTGTTGACAAAAGTGGCCTTTTGTTGACAAAACTATACCTTTGTCTATGCTACTGCTGAGTTCTATTGATATAATGTCAATAGAACTCTGCAGTTTTGTTGACGGCGGTAAACCTCATTCTACAAGGAATAACACCTTTGTCAACAGAGTTCTGTTGACAGAAGGTAAGTGTGGATGCGGGGAAGATTTTATGTTGACAGTAAAGGCCTCCAGGAAGAAGCCCTGGTGGACACTCCTGCCACTGCTTTCAACTCTATTGTTCCTGCCTGTAGCCATCTTTAAAAGGCTCAGGCGCCCAGGATCAGCATTCTGGCAGCAAGCCAGTTCCAGAGTGGACCCGGACTGCGCAGCTCTGTTTTTGGTCAGCCAAGTCGGAGCCATGTCCCAGGGAGAAGCCTCCCAAAACCCCCCAGCCCCTTCCAGGGACACATCCCCCCAGGAAGCCAGGGGCACAAAATGCTGGGCACCCTCCTGGTCAGGGCCTGAGATCAAAGCCCTCCTGAAGCTGTGGGCTGAGGAGGAGGCTCTTCAGCTACCACAGTCCAGGCAAAGGAACTCGGACACATATGCCAGAATGGCTGATGGCCTGGCCAGGAAAGGCCACCACCCTGCACGGCACCGCAGGTCAGAGCCAAGGTCCAGGTTGACATTCCCCCCTTCCACCTGTGAGATTCAATGAAGGAAGCACTTTATTTTTTTTACAAACAGTTTATTTTCTCTGAACAAAAGAGTATTTTAGTTTAGTTTTTCAAAAAACCAACAGTGAAATAAACTGTACAAATTTTTTCACCAACATCTGTGTCTGTTGTCAGTGTGTGATGAATGAGTACAATGTGTGATTGTGGGGCTGGGAGGAGTTTTGGGGAGGAAGGCACTGGGGGCATGAGGCACTCCCACATTTGGAAGGCCCTGGGGAAAACCATTGGCCTCCGTGGGAGAATTGCTCCCTTAGGGCTTCTCGAATGTGCAAGCCCAACTGGTGGGCTTGCCAGATGGCAGCTGTCTGGGGCTGCTCAAAGCACCTCCCCTCCATGTCAGCCCGTGTCCCCCTTGCAGGGAGGAAGGCCTCCCCCTTCCTCTCCACTCAGTTGTGCAGCACACAGCATGCTGCAACCACATCGGGGATGTTGAGTTCCCCCATGTCCAGCCGAGTGAGCAGGCATCTAAATCTACCATTCAGATGGCCAAAGGTGTACTCCACCTGGAAGTGAGCCTGATTCAGGTGGGAGTTAAAGAGTTTCCTGCTCGCATCCAGGTGGCTGGTGTAGGGCTTCATGAGCCAGGGCATAAGGGGGTATGCCACGTCAGCCATGATGCACGTAGGCATCTGCACATCCACAACTGCATAGTTCTTCTCCAGGAAAAATGCCCCAGCCTGCGGTACAGGTAGGAGTTCCGGAATACGCAGGCATCATGTTCCCGGTCTGTGAATTGTCCCCATAGTCAACCAGGGCCTGCAGCACCATTGAAAAGTAGTCCTTTCGGTTAATGTACTGTGCTGCTCGATGGGGTGGTGCACCGATCGGGATGTGAGTCCCATCAAGTACTCCACTGCAGTTTGGAAAACCCAGCCCCGCAAATCTGGCCAAGATGGAAGACAGGTCTCCGAGGCGGACAGTACTGCTGAATTGATGGCCGTCACCACCTGCAGACAGGGACAAATACAAACACACATAAGAGGATATTAGAGAAGTTGCATGAGCTAATGAGAGGTGCTCCCTCACCCCTCCCCTCCCAGACCCTGAGAGCCTCCCTCTCAGGAAACCCCCCCATTCCTTCCCGCACCACTGCAGGGTGAGCCTAGGCTGGCTTCTACCACTCACACCCCATTCCCTGTGCCTGGTCCTGACCATCCCCCTTATCCGCCCGCCCCCGTCCCCCTGGACTGTTCTCCAAGAGTGACTTACCTCCACCAAGACAACCCCGACGGTAGACCTCCCTACGCCAAACTGAAGAAGCAGGGCAACCAGAGCAAAAACTGCAGCAGCTTTGCTTTCCCTCTAAGAGGTAGGCAAGCCAGAAGCAGGAGCAGAGCAACGGCTGTCCAGGAGGATCCCTTTAAGCACGCGTCTCTGCAGAGAACATGCAGCGGTGCCTGGGCTTTAAGGCTGCCCCTGTGACCTTGCAGAAGCACTTCTGGGTGCCTTCTTTTGTTGACAGCGTGTCCCATACACTAGACACGCTTTGTCGACAAAGCGGATCCACGTTATGTAGTCTAGACGCTCTTTGTCAACAGAAGCTTCTGTCAACAAAAGCCTGTAGTCTAGACGTACCCTCAGAGTATGACAGTCTTGAGAAACATTTTCAGATTTAAATACATAGGTTTTCAGACAAATTTTTTTTAGTAATTTGAATTTCTGCTGAAAAACTGAACTTTGCTATAGGACTTTCTTTGTTTATCTGCTCTGCCACAGAATAATTTTTGAACTTACAGTATGTAATTTTAGTCTGTGTTTGGCATTACTTATTTATTGGCAGGTTTTAATTAATGTGCTGAACAGAATGGCAGGATGATTACAACGGTTTAATATTTTAGTTTCTTTTTGTTTGAACAAATGGTAAAGATGTAATTCTTTTCAGTGCTTTTTTGGTGTACAGTTTTAGTAACTTGAACACAATGTTATGCAATTTTATTTAACAGACATAGAATCAATATCACTAATTAGAACCACATTTTCATCTGCATTGACTGGTTTAGTCATGGCTGGAACGTCTCAGAGGTGGTAGTGCACTGCAGAAAGATAATTCCACCTCAGGATATTTTACCTTTTTTCACTTGAATGCTTTAGGTTCAGAGAGGGAATAACATATCTCACTTTATAATCTCACTTGCTTATTCATAGTTTACCCACATCTGCCAGTCACCTCCTTGGTCTCCACCATCTTTCCCTCCATGAACTCTGGACTCCTGAAGAAACCACAATAATGTCTGGAGGTGGTGGGGGAAATATGCTGCAGAGAGTCTTCTGACCCCATGTGAGATAGTGGAGCTCCATGAAAGAGCCATGTTTATGAGGGGATCTTCCAGTGTGTTTGGTTCAGAAACCTCTAAGTACTCACTATTAATTCAGAAGTTGGGGCTCTATCAAGTTATTTTTAATGGATATTTATAATTTTACACTAGTGAGTTTTCTCTATTTTTTAATAGAAAAAATGTCAGAAGTTTTCCCAGTTTTGCAGGGCTGTACATTTCCTCTTCTAGTCCACTAAGGGTACATCTAGACTGCAGAGTTTTTCCGGGATTCCTTGCATGTCCAAGGAATGCGACTGCTCTTCTGAATTATTTTTCGGAAGAGCAGTCACGTTTTTCGGCATCCCTGTACACCTCATTTTATGAGGAAGAAGGGAGGTTCTGAAAAAGGTTTTTTCCCCGACATTTGGCCCAGTGTAGACAGACCAAATGTCGGAAAAGCCTCTTTCGAAAAAAGAAGTGGAAAAAGCTTCACAAATTGCAGTTTGCAATTTGCGTATCTTTTTTTGGAAGAAATAGACACAGCCTAACTGAATGAACAAGTGAACAAGTGAAAATGAAAACAATTTCTCCAATTCTGAGCACTGGCAGGTAAACAATGGTAATATCTTTGTGCTATCTGTATATACAAAATAGTTATTTAGCAATCTGTAGCATCAGATGCTTTACCGTGGCAGCTAAGCATGAAATACCATTATTTGTTTATTCAGTATGAGGGAACAAACATTCATAAACAAAATATTTTGCTGTCTTTCTTAATGATCCTCTTTCCTCTTGTGTTTCTGTTTCTGTTTTATGCCATGACAGTGATATATTAAAAAGTGAGAGGTATGAGAACCAGAGGATTACTTCAAGGAGAGCTCTCTAGACTCAGATGCAGATTGGTTGATTTTCTCATATCCTCTATGGTTCTGACCCAAATTTTTCCCTGGAAAAAATCAATATATTTTTCATAAATGTTAAAAGTAATATACAAATAAGAATAAAATAAAAATATCACTAAGGCCAAACTATTACAAATTCTATCAGGCTAGTTGGTTAAATTACTGGTATCAAATTAAGTTCAAAATTATACCAGTTAAATAAACTAGCAGCAACTGGTGTTAAATCATCAATGTAGTCAAATTGCATTAACACAGCAAATAATTATTTCTGAGAAGTGAAACAGGGGGTCCCATGGAGGAGCTGTTCATTTAGTTATAAACAACCAAATAGCTTTTCTTCAGAGTAGTGTATATTTTAGTATAGAAGCCAAATTGGCTCACATCTTAGAAGCCAATTAATGTTTTTTTTCCTCTCTTGGAAGTTCGCTGTTCCTAGTACTAAGGTCCCCCTAAGCTGTGTGGCTGCCTGTTAAACCCCGTACAGGGGCTCATGAAGAACTGGGAAGGAGATATCTCTTCTCAAGCCCTAGAACTGCCAGGACCTGGGGCAAGAGGCCTCTCCTTGCTGTTCCCAGCAAGAAGCCATCTAGGTAAGCCTAAACTCCCCTGCCATGAACACCCTCCTGTATCCCAAAGCCCTCATCCCTGGCTCCACCTCAAAGCCCATACCCCCAGTCCAGAGTATTTACTGCCTTCTGCATGCCAACCTCCAGTCCTGAACCCCTCCCCCAAATTGGAGCCTCCTGCACTTCAAACCGCTCATCCCCAGCCCCACCCCAAGGCTTGAACCCCCAGCAAGAAACCTTCACCCCAAACCTCTGTCCCAGCACTGAGACCATCAACACCAGCCTTAGAGCCCTCATACTCCTGTACCTCAACCTTCTGTCCCAGACATGAGCCCAAAGGGCAGATGATGATTTTGTGGTGCCCAGGGCAGCACAATTTCGTGCCCCCCCCCCTTTGTGCATGTGTGGGGCTTCTTGAAGCGCGGGGCCTGGGGCGGCCTCCCCGCTCGACCTGCCCTATATCTGCCCTTGCTGAGCCCCCTACCATATTGAGAACCCGTTGGCCCCATTCCCACAACATGAGTTTTGTTATGTGCACCAATTTGAAGGTGATGGGTCACAGCTCACCTCCATGTTACACATCCCCTTCACATTGGTACTCATAAGAAAATTAATTCCACTTACAGATGGAAAAAATAGAGGTAACACTAGCCTAGTGGCTAATGTATTTGCTTTCATCTTGTCCCCTTCGCTCCACAGGAAAAAAAAAACAGTGCAACCAAGCAAAAGCCTCGCTCAGTGGAATGTGTGAGGTAAGCTTTACAAGATACTTACAGTGATAAGAGAAAATGTAGCAACTTTTTCAGTGGACAATGGCAGGGATCTTCAATTCAACAAAGAATGAACTTAAGTCTAAGACATACACAATGTTATGATTTTTAGGGGCAGAGGATTTTTTAGGGTTATTTTAAGGAATATTCTTAGATTCCTTCCTGAATGTCACATACACAAGCATCCAACCACATACACATTCATACCCTAATGGTATAAAGCCTTTGGGAAGGCTCAAGTTAGATCAAAGGGAAAAAGGAAATTATGTGTGGTAAAAAGGTTTAAACATCCTCATCATGTCATCGTCAGATGGCCTGGTATAAGCCTGGTATAAGCAGGTGTACTGTGTTCATGGATCAGATAGTGTCTCCTAGCACCTTCTGCTCCTCACTGGAAAGTGTCTTCAGATTCACGAAGGACAAGTACCAGATGTGGGTGTTGCCTTCTTTTCCTCCAGACATTATTAATTTCAGACACTTGAAATGTTAGTCTTGTGGTGATGGTGATCCTGAAGACACTAGCTATGCTCTGTATGTTCCTTGATCATGGGCATGAGTCTCCTTTACTCTGCTTTGCAACACTTTTTGTTGACGCTACTGGCAAATCAGGGATGCATGGGTAACATGGTCCAATCACATTGTCCTGGATAGAAACAATGGTCTAATCATATCTCAGTGACCAAATGCTGGCCTGTGATCAGTAATGAAACTTCCTTTTTTACCTGAAGGTTCCTTCTTAGGGCTTTAACTATAACTGCCGACAAATGTAGCTTTAAAGAAGACAATACTTGAAGCAATATCTCAGCAGCTTCCCAGTCTATTCCTGTGGGAAAGATGTCCAATTTGCAACATACACTATTGGTGTCTTGTGTAAACAAATTCTCTAAAAATAAGGCTATGTCTACACTGCAGGCTTCTTGCGCACGAACTTTTTGCACAAGAGTTCTTGCACAAAAGGTCTTGCGTGAGAGCGCTTCCACACTGCCATGTGCTTTAGCGCAAAAGATGTGCTTTTGCGCAAGAGCGTCCATGGCAGTGTGGACACTCTCTTGTGCAAGAAAGCTCTGATGGCCATTTTAGCCTAGCCCCATCCACACAGCTTTCATGCACATCAAGGGACACAGGCATCACAACATATAGCTTTTAAGCAATTTGCTAACTAGCACCATCCTTAGCACGTCTGGTGCCTTAGACAGCCTCCTTGCAGGGGGGCCTTCTGCAGAGGGATGGCTGTGCACAAGGGATGCAGAGACAGGAGCTGTGAGGGACAGAAGCAGCACAGCCAGGCAGGGAGGCAGTAGGAGTTGGGACCCTGCACTCACCAGCGATGGTGGGAACCAGCCCACTCTGCTCTCCCGGTTGCTCAAGGGAGAGGGCTTGTGGGAAGGGCTGGAACCACCCTACACTCACTGATGGTGGTAAATGTCATGATAGGGATGATTTTGAGACACAAATCCTTTCCTGGAGGCAGGCACTCTGCTTCCCGCTGCCTGCTGCTTCTGCCAGGTCTCCCACTAATCTCCTAGACTGCATCACTTGGGGGGATGAGGTCTTGGGGAAAGAGGTGGAATGGGGTGAGACATGAGGGGAGAAGAGGGTTGTCCTGGTCCCTGAATTTCCCTAGGAATGGCCCTGCTGGGCACAGTCTGTGAGGGGACCAGCTGGGGGATGCAGCTTGCTGCAGGTGCCAGGAACACTGCATATGTAGCAAAAGCTGCCTAGGGCACCATGAAATGTAGGTCAATTCCGTGACTCAGATGTTGTGGTGACCTACGCATCTGCATATTTTGTGTATTGTTTGGGATGATCTTGTTGCCCGCCAGTGGAATTTACAAAACCATAGTACACCCACATCTTGAATACTGCATACAGATGTGGTCGCCGCATCTCAAAAAAGATATATTGGCATTGGAAAAGGCTCAGAAAAGGGAAACAAAAATGAGGGGTTTGGAACGGGTTCCATATGAAGAGAAATTAAAAAGACATGGACTTTTCAGCTTAGAAAAGAGGAGACTAAGGGGGGATATGATAGAGTCTGGGTCAAGTCCTTGGAGAGTGTGGTCTTCTCTCTCTTGTGCAGGCGAGCCATGCTTATCTTGCTGCCTAAGAAGGGGGACCTCCACAATCTGAGGAATTGACATCCCATCTCGCTCCTCAGCACAGACTACAAAATCATTGCCAAGGCCATGTCACTGAGACTGTAGTCTATGCTGGCGGATGTGGTCCAGCCAGACCAGACCTACACTGTCTGGGGATGTACCATCTTTGATAACCTTTATCTGGTCCAAGATGTCATAGAGCTCAGGTGTAGGGATGGTCTGTCATTCGCACTTCTGTCCTTGAATCAGGAGAAGATGTTAGACTGAATGGACCATGGGTATCTCCTGGGCACTCTAAGGGCCTTTGACTTTGGGCCCCGCTTTGTGGGGTTTCTCCAGGTGCTGTACGCTTCTGCGAAGTGCTTGGTCAAGTTCAACTGGACCCTGACTGCACTGCTGTTTCAGGCAGGGAGTGCATCAAGGTTGTCTGCTGTTAGGTCAGCTGTATACTCTGGCCATCAAGCCCCTTCCTCCATCTCCTTTGCAAAAAGGTTGACAGAATCGGTGTTCTGTGAGCCAGAGATGTAGCTGATCATGTCAGCATACACTGACGATGTGCTCCTCATGGTCCAGGATCCGGGTGACCTGGCATGGGTGGAAGCCTGCCAAGCAGTCTACTTGGTGGCCTCCTTCACCTGGGTCAACTGGATCAAGAGCTCTGGCCTGGTGGTCGGGGCCGGGTGGCAGGCGAGCTCCCTCCCACCCATGCTTCAGTCCATCCAGAGGAGTGAAGGTCTATTGCTGTATCTTGGCATTTTTCTTTCTGCCACACATTCTTCCCTGCCAGAGAACTGGCAAGGTTGAGAGTCCAGGGTGGCTGAGCAGTTGTGGAGATGGACAGGACGGCTCCAGTGCCTCCCCCTCCATGGGAGGGCACTGGTGCTTAACCAACTAGTCTTGTCCATGCTCTGGAAATGTCTCAATACCATGGTCCTGGGTTTCCTGGTTCAGAGCCAGCAGCTGATGCTGCAGTTCTTCTGGCCAGGACTGTATTGGGTCTCTGCAGGAGTTCTCCATCTTCCCCTGGAGGAAGAAGGGCAGGGCCTGATGTGTTTGCACACACGAGTCCATGTCCTCTGCCTCCAGACTCTCCAGAAGCTCCTATATAATGCAAGTAGTCTGGCACAGAACATATTTGCACACTTTCCTTGGCTACTTCTGAGGGCTCTAATATAACCAACAATTCCTTTACTTGAGAGGGTTTCCACAAGACCTCTCTGAGCTGCCAGTCTTCTACCAGGACCTCCTCTGGACCTGGAAGCTGCTCTCAGTGGCCAGATCCTTGGGAGCCACCATGGGGGCAGACCTACTCGTGGCGCCTCTGCTACATAATCCCCATCTCCATGTGCAGGTGGCAGAATCCCCCTCAGAGTGTCAAAGGTTGGTCCTGGCAGAAACCACCAGAATTTGAGACCTCCTGGACTATGACTGGGGAGACTGAGTGGATTCTTCGGTGCTCACCCACTGCATGGGGCTCTCCACTCTTCCTACTCTCCAGCACATACTTCAGGAGGTGAGGGACACTTTGCTGACTGCTGCTTGGGTTTACCTCAACCGGGTCCTGTGAGAGGCTACACTCTGCCCACCCCTCAACCCTAGCTCTCCGGATCTCTACATCTGTCCTTGGCCTTGCTTGCCTTCCTGACTGCCTCCCCTTCATCACCGGCGCTAGCTGCATGCGTTGCAGCTGGTCCTCTATCAAAAAGCATCAGAAAGTCATCTATACATGCTCGTGCTTCACATTCTTCACTTCCCCACTCTTGTGTCCCACCCAGATAACAAATGGTGGGACCTCTTACCTCCAAAAGAGGATGGGGAGCCCCGGTGGGCCAGTTTCTACTCCATCTCTATGATGCCAGGGACATCAGCTGGAGAATCCTCCATAGCACCGTGAGCACAGGCATGCACTTGGTGTGGTTCATTTCTGCTCCTGACACTTGCCCCTTCTGTGGCTTGAGGGAGACCCTGGCGTATGTCTATCTTGAGTGTGCCAGGTTATAGCCCCTCTTTCAGGTCCTACAGAACCTCTTGTTGAGGTTCTATCTGCACTTCTCCCCTCACCTATTAATTTATGCGCAACCCATCCGTGGCCCCACAAGATTGTGGGACCTTCTTGTCAACCTCCTCCTGGCTATAGCCAAAATGGCAATTTACAAGGTCAGGGAGCAGAGGTTGGCTGAAGGAAGAGCCTGCAGCTGTGGGGCCTATTTCCTGTCCTGTATCCGTTAACGCATCCGAGCAGAGTTCCACTGCGTGACATCTGCTGGCTCTCTGACAGCCTTTGAGGAGCAGTGGGCCTGTCTGAGGTTCTCTGCTCAGTGCCCCCGTCCAGCTCCCTCATTTTAGCCCATTGACCTCCACGCTACCTTTTTATAGCCTTCTGCTCTGACCCTGTCACAGTAATTAAAGATTGTATATTTACAGCAATGTTTCTCAAAGTGGTCCACTGCTGCTTCCCATGGCTCTCCTTGGCTGCAAACAGTGAACGGCAGCCAATAGGAGCTATGAGGCTCTGTGTCTGTGGAACCAGTAAATAAACAAACTGGAGCTGTCTGGTAACAGCTTTCTCAGAGCAGCTCCATGGACCACTTTGATTTACAGGATTTTTTTCACATAGGGCAATATGCCCAACTAATACAGTCTGTCTTACAATGTTTGTAAAGTTGTCCATACTGACTTCTTCTCCCTGAATAGTCTTTGTCTAGTAATAAACTTCTTTATCTGATCTTTAATGGCATGCTAAAGCATGTTTATTTTCTCTGCTTGTTGGTAAAAGTGAGCAGCAGGTGTTTCTGATCTGGTTTACCTATATGGTAGTGAAACATCAAATCTCTAGTGTGATTCTGACAGGAGAATTTAGTACACTGAAAACTTTGAATGCTATGCTGTTGTTTGGCACCGTATATAGAAAGGTCAGACTTTTGGCAGTACACTGTACTACAGTGCATCAGCAATCAGAAGATATTAAGCATCTGTATTTTGTGATACTTCTTTCCAAGGCAGCTTCTTACACTCCATAGGCAGGAGAGAAAGGTGGCACGAGAAATTTTAAATGCAAAATTATTCCTTTGATCACTTAAGATTGTGACTAGAAATATGTCCAAACAGTTTTATTTGGATCACTAATCCTAAATCTGAATTCCAACACCCCAAATTTTAGAATGTTTGTGTCTGGGATTTTTAGTTGCCCATTTCATAGATTGAAACTGACAGCAAAATTTGGATTTACTTTCAGGTTCAGAATATAGTCATTTTCAAAATGTTGAGGATGTTAAGCTATCAAATTCTGATTTGGGCTCCTCTCTAATTCTAATTTTGTTAGGATGAAGGAGACAACTCTACTTTCTGAAATGTGTTTTGTATTTGTTTATAACTGAATTTGCATTTCAAAGTGTAGGGACACATCCTTTATTTTAAATGACCTTAGACAATTTAGATACATAAAGTGAATAAGCTGCAGATCTAGTGCATACAGTCTTTTCTTTCTTCTGTTAATGTGAGGGCTCACACACAAAATATCTTTGAGCAATGTTATAAATAAGAAGGCACTAACAGGAAATCACAGAGACCTATGGTGCTCTGCCTAGCAAATTTGCTTTGCTATCAGCATTACTGTAGGGAGCTTGTTTTCAGAGCCTGGATGTATTGCACTGAGCTTTCATGTGTGCCATGAGATTGAGGGAGCTGAGATCCACAACACGTTTTTTTGTCTCTATTATATTCTCTAACTAGTTTGGTGTTGCATTCAGCAGAGCACAGAAGCACAGAGACTATTAAACAATTGAAAATAGAGGTATTTGAGTGGAGATCTGTTGGAGGAGAAGTGAGTTTGCAGAGGCTGGTGGGGGCAGTATTTTCATCACAGCAGAGACCTGATTAGGAGGGTTTCCTTGATTAAGGTGCCAGTCAATGACACAGAAACTAGCAAACAGAACTGAACATAAGGGAGTTTGAGAATGTCTATTTGGGTATGTCTACACTAGCTCGTTAGTTCAAGCTAGTTAGGGTAATTAGGGCAAATGGAGTTGCAAATGAAGCAGGAGGAAACCTAGTTCGAACTACCTAGTTCGTGCTCCATGTAGCCGCACTGCACGGGGTTCGAACCAGCGGGGTTTTAAAAATGGCGGCTCCCCGCTTATGCAAATGAAGCCCGGGAAATTCAAATCCTGGGCTTCATTTGCAAGTGCGGTATGCCTACATTACCCTCCTAGTTCGAACTAGTGGGGTAGTGTAGACATACCCATAGAGTGTGGAGCTGCTGTCTCAGGCTAGCCGAGGGCTGTGCTTAAAGGGACCCGACCCTCACCCCGGACAGACAGTTCTCAGGGGTTCCCCGCTTGCAAAGCAGTCCTGGCTTGGATTGCCCAGAGTACCCACACTGGGCACATCACAGCACTCGGCCATCAGACCGGCTGCACTTGCCACAGGCTGCCATCTGGGGAGAGGGGGCAATTGAGGAGCTGCAGGAGAGGTTCCACCCCCAGAAGCCCGGAGAGCCAGCCCAGTCCTCACCATCGGGGGCTCGTACCCCATTCCTCCCTCACCTTCTTCCACTTACCCCTCCCTAGCCCCCCTTCCTGATGTACAAAATAAAGGACATGTGTGTTCAAAAATAGAATCTCTCTTTATTGAACAAAACTGGGGGAGACTGGGAAAAGGAGGTGGGAGAGGGGAAGAGAGAGGGTGGGAGAGGGGAGGGCAACTACAATGATGAGGGGTTTGGAACAGGTCCCATATGAAGAGAGGCTAAAAAGACTGGGACTTTTCAGCTTAGAAAAGAGGAGATGGAGGGGGGATATGATAGAGGTCTATAAAAGCACGAGTGGGGTAGAGAGGGTGCATACAGAAAAGTTCTTCATTAGTTCCCATAATAGAAGGACTAGAGGACACCAAGGAAAAGGAATGGGTAGCAGGCTTCAAACTAATAACAGAAATTTCTTCTTCACAAAGCAAAGAGTCAACCTGTGGAACTCCTTGCTGCAGGAGGCTGTGAAGGCTAGAACTAGAACAGAGTTTAAAGGGAAGTGAGATCAATTCATGGAGGTTGGGTCCATGGAGTGCTATTAGCCAGGGGATAGGAGTGGTGTCCCTGCCCGAAGTTTGTGGAAGGCTGGAGAGGGATGGCACGAGACAAATGGCTTGCTCACTGTCTTTGGTCCATCCCCTCCAGGGTCCCTAGGGTTGGCCGCTGTCGGCAGACAGGCTACTGGGCTAGATGGACCTTTGGTCTGACCCAGTACGGCCATTCTAAGCTCAGGGCTCAGGGTCGGGGGTCTCAGTGGACCCCCTTGATTTTCATGCAAACCTGCTCCTGGGTGTCCAGGCTGGCAGCTCTCCTGTGCCTAGTGTGGAGGTCGTGGATGTCTGCACTGGACCACGCGGGTGCCCGCCTCTTGCGGTCTTGGGCAAGCTCCCGGGAGCCGCCAGCCTAGTCCCGGGAAGAGGGGGAGGGCTGGGGGGCATCGGGCGGCTGGCTCGAGCTGTGCCAGGTGCAGGGTCTGCTGGCTGGGTGCTGGCAGGCTTGCACCTGGCACAGGCACCGTAGCTAGCCTGTGCCCCTTTAACGGGTCCGGGTCCGGGAGGGGGGGCAATAGAGTTTCCCTGGGGTTGGCGAGAGAGGCCACCAGGGAAACCTGGGGAGGGCTAGCCTCCCATTAGTTCAAATTAAGGGGCTACACAGCCCTTAATTCGAACTAGTAATTTTGGACTAGGCTTAGTCCTCGTACAATGAGGTTTACCTAGTTCGAACTAAGCGCTCCGCTAGTTCGAATTAATTTCGAACTAGCGGAGCGCTAGTGTAGCGCCTATCAAAGTTAATTCGAACTAACGGACCTTATGACTCTCACAACTGCATTAGCTTTTTTTCACAGCCACATTGCATCTTACTCCAAACTTTATTAAGATAAATACTTTGAGTTTCTTTAGTTTTAGACTCTAAACCAGTTTCTACAGAAATGAATTCAACACTTTGTAACACTCTGCTGAACACTTTTTACGTTGCTAATATTCTTTGTATCATGTGGACACTCAGACCATGTCTACACTAGAAATTGTTTTCCAAAGTATAGTCCCTCATACTATATATACTACCCACATTCTTGTTTCATATATATCTGTAGAACTAACCTGTCCTCACCATTGTTTACTAGTCTACAAATCATCTTTTATCATCTGCAAATTTTACCAGCAATGATTTTATCAGTGAACTTGGAGAAAATACAAGTATATTGAATATCATTGATCCTAGAACAAATCCCTGTGAAATCTACTAGAATGATTCCCTATTTAGAATGACTTTGAGATATCTGTTAACCAGCTTTTAACCAATTGAATATATGAATTTTCTCGATAGTCCTATTTTTAAAAATCAGAATGTCATACATCATTAAGTAAAATGTCTTACAGAAGATGACTTGTAATCTCATTAAAAGAAATGAAATGTGATTTATAAGAGCTATAGTCCACAAAATAACATAATTCACATTAATTATGCTGTCATTATTTAATTACTTATGCATTGCATTCTGTATCGTTCTTTTAAAATACTGAAATAGCATTTGCTTTTCTCCTGTGCTCTGGAACATCCCCAAAATTTCAAGATTTGTTAAATTTGAAAAACAGTCAACATCAGTGGCTGAGAGCTCCTCTTATTTGAAAACTCTTGGTGCAAGTGATCCAGTTCTGCATATTTAAAAAATGTTAACTTTAAAAGTGGCCCTTTAGCACACTGCATAATTAATGTTTCAAGAGAAAATATTTCATTATTACTATAAGACTCCAGGATTTTTTCCCAAAGAATGAAGAGAAGTATTTCTTGAACACTTCAGAATTTTCTACACTGTTACTAACAATTTTACCATCCGTCCAGTAACGATTTTGTACAATTATTAGGTTTTCTTTTGTTCCTGTATAATGAAATTCTTATTATTATCTGTTGAAGTGGCATTGAAATGAAAAGATTGTAGTCTCAAGAACTCCATCAATTCTTCAGTGTCTGATTTCGGCATTTTTTTCTATGAGCATCTATCCAATCTTACAACCATTAGACAGAATCCAAGAGGTTATACAGGTGCTACCATCAATATACAATGTTGTATGTTTTTATAAATCTATTTTTAGTTCTGAAATTAGGAACAAAAGTCATCAAACCAAAGCGAAAGCATTCTTTTCCCCCCCTTTTGAGCTGTTTCTATTATCATGTGGAAACACTTAATTTCTCTGCATACAATGCTTGGCTTCTAATCAGAATAAACATTTCTCACTGCATTTTCTGAATGATTTCCCAGAATTGTAAATGCATTCACTGGGGGATGCTAGGAAGTGCAATTGTTTTACTCTCTCTCTCTCTCTCTCTGTATATATCTATATAAGATTTTGTGTGTCTGTGTGTCTGTCTATGAGTATGTCTGTTCAACAACTCCTCCTAAATGGTAGGAGATAGGGCCACCAAATTTGGTATGCAGCTTCCTCTTCTCCTAACTTAAAGCAAGGTCAGGGTTTGCTGTGCCAGGACAACCAAAAGTCATGGGGAAAGGATTGTATTCAATAACATGCAAAGGGAGTGGCTGCTCTTCGGAGGCCATAATATGAGAGTGAGCCTGCAGAAGACAGCTCAATGCAAAATGGCCAATAGGGGCAGCCATACCACCAAGTGAGGGTCCAGCAGGGCTGAGGGGGTCTGCCATCTTGCCTGCCAGCAGAGTGAATAAGTAGCCTCCTTGCCCCAAGCCCTTCCCCTTCCTCCTGGTCCTTGGCTGCAGCACTGGGGGCAGGAGGGGAAGGCCCCTGGTGGCTGGGGGAGGGGGAAGGCCTTTGGCAGCTGTGGGGGGAGAGGCTAGGGGGAAAACAGGCTTCTGTCAGACAGGGGACAGGGATGAGGGGAGGGGGAAGAAAACAAGCCCCTGGTAGACAGGAAGGTCTGCAGGGAGAAAAGGACTGTGTTGGAAGGGATTCCCCCACCCAGAGCCCTTCCTCAGTCCCCCAGCCTCTTGCACTGACCACCACCCACATCCCCAAAGCCTTGCCCTGTCTCTTGCACCTCCCAGACTGCTAGCCCGCTACCCCGCCGGGTAGATGTGCTAGTTGAACTCTAAAGCAATCCTAGTCCGACACAAGAAAAGGGGTGTGTCTACACAGTGCCATCACCTCGAAATAAGCTATACAATTTGTGCTATGCAAATTGTGTAGTTTATTTCAAGGATATGTAAAAATAACTTATTTCAAAATCTGGCACTTTCTACACTGTGCTAAATTTCAAAATGAAGTGTTATTCCAACCTATCCCTTCACCCTTGTGGAACAAATGTTTCAGAGACACTGGAACAGCATGCTCATTATTTTGAAATATATTTTGAAATCACAGGTGCATTGAAAGACGTGGAATTGTTATTTTGGGATACTTCTGGAATCCCGGAATAGGTCAGCTATCTAGATGTAGCCAAGGAGTACTCACACAGAGACAATGAAATATACAGACACTGTGTGATGTTAAAATAAGATAACCCATTGGCTCAGTGTGGACACCTTCATTTGTGATAGCAAATCAATTGCATAGATAAATACAAACGTGTATATACTTGAGCATTGAACTCTAAAGACAATATTATGCCTTGCCTGGTGCCCATGCCCATGAACTGAGAAGAAGGCTCAAGGGCACTCGAGACTCTGAGCAGACATTGTGAACAATGTCGCCTTATGCTCCCCCAGCTGAAGCCCTATGCAAGTCCAATGTTGCTGCCAGCACTAATCTCTTTATAGAGAATGGATACAGACTGGGGCTCCAGCCCTGCACCATTTATACTGAATAACAGACGTGTCCGGGTTCAAAAGTGATATTATACAATTTTCATTGGTAGTTCAGTGGCTGTGCTTCTTGTGGATGTTCATCATGATTTCTTTAGACAGAATGGAAATTTTATAAGGGCTCATCAGTCTAGAAATCAAAGATATAACAAGAACCAATGACTGAAAGTGGAAACAAGACAAATTTAGATTGGAAATTCAAAGCACATTTTTAACAATGATGGCAAATAACCATGGAATAACTTATCAAGGGTTGCAATAAAATTCTCCATCAGTGGCAATTTTTAATTCAAATTGGTTTTTTCCCCTGAAAGATATGCTTTAGTTCAGAGGTGGGGAACCTCCAGTACACCAGACACATGTGGTTCATCAGAGTTAGCCTCAGTGGGATACCAGATGGTTTCTTTACCTTGTGGCTATGGCTTGCTGTTCCTAGGCAATGGGAGCTATGGTCTGGGTCAGTGTTTCTCAACCAGTGGTACGGGTACCCATAGGGGTACTTGAGAGAAGTCTGGAGGGCATGTCAACACAATTGAAATATGGAATTTTTAAGTTTTACAGTGTTTTATTATGTTTGTACTTTTTACACCCAAAAATGTTTCTCTGGTTCATTCAAATTACATATGTTAGGTAAACTGCAAAAAGCACAAAAACTAAGACTTCACAGGATTGGGGTCTTCTTCTTACATATATTATATACTTGTGATCTGTCTTGGGGCATGTCTACACAAGAGGGCAAAAGTCAAATTAAGCTACGCAACTTAAGCTACGCAATGATGTAGCTCAAGTCAAAATAGCTTAATTCAGCTTTTGGTGCTGTCTACACAGCAGGAAATCCAAGTTAGAGCACTCTTCCTCTGACTTTCCTTCCTTCTCGTAAAATGAGGGTTACAGGAGTCGAGGTAAGAAGTCCTTCAGCTTGCCATCATTTCGAAATAATGGCTTGCAGTGTAGACATGCTCTCAGTGGAAGTCATTGAAGAGACATATCCACCAGGATGGAATTGAAAGTATTTATGTTCCTGATATAAATATGGCTCTATAGAGAGTAGTGCAGAAATTGAATAATCTTTGCAGATACTGTTCCTCGACATTTCTCAACAAAAATAAATGAGAAAAGTACGCTCTTTTTCACACCACATTTTCACCACCTATTGTTGTTTTACAGTGTATCTGACAGACATTCATTTTTTAGAATTTGTATTTGATTAAAAAAGAACATGTGTGTACATCTTCACCAGCCCACCCAAAAGATTTAGTGAACTATTTTAAGACTGGGCAGTGTTGATGGAAGATAATTTTTTAAAGATCAGAAAAAAAATTAAAATCCTCAAGTATATAATTTGGCTAAACAAAGGAGTGTGATTAGGAATTTGGATGATGGCCTAAATTTTGATTTTTTTTTTGTATTTATGTTGTAGCATGAAAAACTGCCAAACACTGTGACCAGTTCTAACAGGCTACTAGTGGATTCCGGTAGATGGGTGAAAGTCAGTAGAATGTCATTTGTATACACTAAAGCAGGGGTGGGCAAAAGGACCTCCGTGGGCTGGATCCGGTTCGCCAAGCGGGTGGATCCAGCCTGCGGAGGCCCTGCTGCTCCCTCACCCTCAGGCCAATTAGTGCCTGGGGGCGGGGGAGAGCGCAAATCCTTCTCTACTTTGCCCCTGCCCTGCTTGCGGGGGAGGGGAGAGGAGGGAGGGAGGGTGGAGAAGGCTTTGCACGCTCCCCCGCCCTCAGGCACTAATTGGCCTAGAGGCAGGAGAGTGAGGGAAGTCTCCTCCAATGCCAGGAGCATGGGCACCTTAGGGGAACATGGGGTGGGGGCAAAGGCACTCCCTCACCCCGAGACCAATCATGGCCTGGGGGTGGGGATCCTGAAAATATCTTGTCTCTGCCCCTTCCACTCGATGCTCCGCCCCTTCCTGTGCAGCCTGGGGCCACTTCAAAAATTTCTGAAGTGGCCCCCAGCAAAAAATTATTGCCCACCTGTGAACTACATCCTGCCCTTACTATCATCATTGGGACAGACCTTGTCACCTGCCGTGGTACGCCCACTGGCCATATCCTTCACCCCAGTATCCGCCCCCTTGACCACGTTGGGAACACTGGGGTTCCCATAGACTTCAGTCCATGGCTTCATCTACCCTAGCTAACAGACCTCTACCAGTATTGCCTCCTCACACACTTCCCTCCACAGTGGATTCTGAGAAAGAGAGGGCCAAATCCAGGATGAAGAGGCTGAGGCACAGGCCCTAGATGCCTTCCCAACTGACAGCCTGACAAAGCAGTGATCCTAGAGGACATATGCCTGGCTGACAATTTGAAGCAATTTCAAGAGCTTTTTAAGAGAGTACCTGCCAGTCAGAAGATTCCCCCTCAAAAGATGAAGGGAAAACAGAACCACTTGCTAAAAAATATTTGACCCACGCTGCAGGTGAAGATCGCCTTGCCCATTGATGAGGTGATAATGGAGGTGTCGGATGAGATATGGCAAACCATTGCTCACATCCAGCCAACTTAGAAAAGGCCAACAGAAAGTATTTCATTCCTCCTAAAAACCTAGACTACTTCTTCTCTCATCCACAGCCAAATACCCTCATCACAGATGCAGCAAATCATCGCTCCAGGCTCAAATAATTCACATTTACACCTCGTGACAAGGAGCACAAAAAATTAGACCTGTATGGCAGGAAAGTGTATTCCTTTGCTGTACTTCAACTTAGAATTGCAAATTACTCAGCACTTTTAGCAAAACATGACTTTGACAATTACTCTAAATTAGCTGAGCGAATAGAATATCTCCCAGACTCCAAGGGTATGTCTACACTGCAAAGTTAATTCGAAATAACAGCCTCAACTTTAATAGTGTCTATACATGCAAACCGCTATTTTGAAATTAATTTGAAATAGCAGAGAGCTTAATTCGAACTTGGTAAACCTCATTCTACAAGGAGTAACGCCAAATTCGAAATAGCTATTTCGAATTAACTGCTGTGTAGACATTTAATTTGAAATAAGGGGCCTCCAGCCCTTCCAAGGGAGCCCTGGTGGCCACTCTGGGCCACAACCAGGAAAACTTACTCTCCTCTCCCCCAGCCCTGGAGCCATTAAAGGGGTAGACCCTGGCCACACTGCCTGTGCCAGCTCCAAGCCTGCCAGCCCAGAGCCAGCAGTGGCCACCAGGTCCCCTGACCCAGTGGCCTCAAAACATGAGCCAGCAAACCACTGGCAGCCAGCCCTCCACCATTCCCCAGGAGCAGTCTGCCAGCTCCCAGGAGCCTACCAGGGGTTGGAGAATGTGGGCGCCTTCCTGGTCCAGGGTGGAGATCATGGACCTTATTCAGGTTTGGGGGGGATGCCCCCAACATCCATGATCTCCACACTAGATGGAGGAATGCGGCCATCTGTGGCAGGATAGCTGCCAGCCTGGCCACTAAAGGCCACATGCGAACCCAGGAGCAAGTTCGTAAGAAAATCAAGTTGGTCTGGCGAGACTCCCCCAACCCTGAGCCCTGAGCTTCCCCTTCTTGCCCTTGCTTCCCCCTTCCAGCTCCCTCCTCCCAGGTTTCCCCTCCCCTCTCTCACCCTCTCCCACCTCCTTTTCCCAGTCTCCCTGGAGGTTCATCCCCCCCCAGTTTTCTTCAATAAACCCAGTTTCTATTTTTGAACATACGTGTCTTTTGTTTGACATCAGAAAGGGGGGCTAGGGAGGGGTCAGTGGAAGGATGTGAGGGAGGAATGGGGCACGAGCCCCCGGTGGGGAGGACCAGGGTGACTCTGAGGGCTCCTCAGGGTGCATGCTCTCCCGCAGGGCCTCCTGGATCCTGACAGCCCCTCGGTGGACCCCCCAGATGACAGCCTGCAGCAAGTGCAGCCGGGCTGATGGCAACAACCCCACGAGACGCACTGGTGTGCCTGGGGGCAGCTCTGGCTCCATGTGGCTGAGTGCTGTGGTGCCCTGAGTGCAAGCACTCAGGGCAATTTAAGACAGGACTGCTTTGCTGTCCCTCATCGAGGTAGACAAGCAAGAGGGGAACCCTGAGAACCGTCTTTCTGGGGTAGGGTTCCTTTAAGCATGGAGCTCAGTTAGCATCAGGCAGCAGCCCCACACACTAAGTCCTAACCAGATGCCCTGCCGGCACTGGCTCCAGCCAGCCTTAACTTCGGTTCAGGGTCCACTCTATGTGGATGAGCTATGTCGAAATAGAAAAATGCTATTTCAAAATAGGTTTTGTGTGTAGATGCGTTAATTAGAATTAGCTTAATTCGAACTAACTATTTCTAATTAAGTTAATTCAAATTAATGCTGTAGTGTAGACGTACCTCAAGAGACCTATACTGAGATCTGTCATCCCGGAAGGGCATATCATCGCCTGCACAGCCTTACAATCATTATTTGGTGTGGCTGATACCACTGCCAGAGCAATAGTGACAGCAGTTGTGATATGCAGGCTTTATGGCTTTAAGCAGCAGTACTTAGCTACAGTACAAGGTGGAGGACCTTCCCTTCGACAAACAAAAGCTATTAGCAGCTAAAATGGATGAAGTGCTGTATAGAAGCAAGGACTCTTGCACCACATTCCACATTCTTAGCATGTATACTTCATCATACCAGCAAAAACACTATACCTACTACTACAGGAACAGAGACAATTATTACAACCATCCACAACAGAGGTTGTACGATTACAGCTGACCCAGGCAATGAGCTCAGAGAAAGCACCCTCCTCAGTCATGTTTGTCAGGTTCTCAGGCTGCAATACAAATATGCAGACAGTTTTGAACCTTTGGTCAAGGGTCTGCCCAACCACCCCATAAATCCAGGACCAACTGATAAATACTATCTTTTCACCCACAGATTATGCTCCTTTTTCCTCCATTGGGATTCTATAACATCAGACTGGTGGGTTTTAGAAATCATCCATACAGGATATGCTATCCCACTGGCCGCCCTTCCCCCTAAACTTCCTTGTACCCTTTCTCTCTTCAGGAACCCCCTCCCACAAGACCCTTTTGAGGCAGGGTTTTTATTCCAAGTACTTCTTCACAAAAAAATAACACAGAGGGGGCTGGAGATCAATCCTAGATTGAACAAGTTCCTATGAAAACAGTGATTCAAGATGGTTACACTGGCATCAATCATCACAGCACTGGATGAAAGGGACTAGTTTGCAGCCCTTGACCTATGGGACTTGTACTTTCACATTGAGATACATCTGTCCCACAGGCACTACCTCCATTTCACCATGGGTGAGGACCACTTCCAGTACAGGAAGTCCTCTCCTTCAGTATATCCTCCAACCCCAGGGTCTTCTTGAAAGTCCCAGAAATAGCTATAGACTACCTTCAGTGTTAGGGGGTGGTGATATTCCCATACTTGGACAATTGCCTCATAAAGGGCTGATCATTCACAGAGGCAACCAGGATGTTCCTGAAGAACAGACACCTGTTCCATTATCTGGGACTCCTTGGGCTTATCAAGACAACATGGAATGGTTGAAAGAGGTTTAGCATAGAATCATAGAACTGGAAGAGACCTCACAAGGTCATTAAGTCCAGCCCCCTGCTCTAGGCAGGACCAATTTCAACTAAATCAACCCGGCCAGGGCTTTGTCAAGCTGAGACTTAAACACCTCTAGGGATGGAGACTCCACTACTTCCCTAGGTAACCCATTCCAGTGCTTCACCACCCTCCTAGTGAAATAGTTTTTCCTAATATCCAACCTGGACCTCTCCCACCACAACTTGAGACCATTGCTCCTTGTTCTGCCATCTGTCACTACTGAGAACAGCCTCTCTGCATCCTCTTTGGAACCTCCCTTCAGGAAGTTGAAGGCTGCTATCAAATCCCCCCTCACTCTTCGCTTCTGCAGACTAAACAGACCCAAGTCCCTCAGCCTTTCCTCATAAGTCATATGCTCCAGTCCCCTAATTATTTTGGTTGCCCTCCGCTGGACCCTCTACAATGCGTCCACATCCTTTTTGTAGTGGGGGGCCCAGAACTGGACACAATACTCCAGATGCGGCCTCACCAAAGCCGAATAAAGGGGAATGATGACATCTCTGGATCTGCTGCCAATGCTCCTCTTAATGGAACCTAATATGCCATTAGCCTTCTTGGCTGCAAGGGCACACTATTGACTCATATCTAGCTTCTCATCCACTGTAACCCCCAGGTCCTTTTCTGCAGAACTACAACTTAACCGGTTGGTCCCCAGCTTGTAACTATGCTTGGGATTCTTCCGTCCCAAGTGCAGGACTCTACACTTGTCCTTGTTGAACCTCATCAGATTTCTTGTGGCCCAATCCTCCAATTTGTCTAAGTCACTCTGGACCCTATCTCTGCCCTTAAGGGTATTTACCTTTCCCCCCAGCTTAGTGTCATCCGCAAACTTGCTGAGGGTGCAATCCATCCCCTCATCCAGATCATTAATAAAGATATTGAACAAAACCGGTCCTAGAACCGAACCTTGGGGTACTCCACTAGAAACCGACCACCATCCTGACATCGAGCCATTGATCACTACCTGCTGGGCCCGGCCTTCTAGCCATCTTTCTATCCATCTTACCATCCATTTATCCAATCCGCAATCCCTTAACTTGCTGGCAAGAATATTGTGGGAGACCTTATCAAAAGCCTTGCTAAAGTCAAGGTATATAACATCCACTGACTTCCCCATGTCCACCGAGCCAGTTACCTCATCATAGAAGCTAATCAGATTGGTCAGGCACGACTTGCCCTTTGTGAATCCATGCTGACTATTCCTAATCACTTTCCTCTCATCCAAATGCCTCAATATGGATTCCTTAAGGATCCCTTTCATGATTTTTCCAGGAACCGAGATAAGACTGACCGGCCTATAGTTCCCTGGATCATCCTTCTTCCCTTTTTTGAAGATGGGCACTACATTTGCCTTTTTCCAGTCACCCGGGATTTCTCCCAATCTCCACGACTTTTCAAAGATAATAGCCAAAGGTTCCACAATGACATTTGCCAACTCCCTCAGCAGCCTCGGATGCACTAAGTCCGGACCCATGGATTTATGTACGTTTAGCTTTTCTAAATAGTCCCTAACCTGTTCTTTACCCACCATGGGCTGTCCATCTTCATCCCATCTTACGTCACTTGGCGCAGAAGTCCAGGAGCCGACCTTGTCCGTGAATACAGAGGCAGAGAAAGCATTGAGTACTTCAGCTTTCCCCACATCATCTGTCACTAGGTTACCTCCTTCATCCATTAGGGGCTGCACACCCTCTCTGATCACCTTTTTCTTGTTAACATGCCTGTGGAAACCTTTCTTGTTATCCTTCACATCCTTAGCCAGTCGCAATTCCATTTGCGCTTTCGCCTTCCTGATAACCCCCCGGCATTCTCGAGCTATACCTTTAAACTCTTCCCTGGTCATTTGTCCAAGTTTCCACTCTTTGTAAGCTTCCTTTTTGTGCTTAAGTTCACCAAGGATTTCCCCTGTAAGCCTCCTCCTGGATTTCCACCATTACTCCTCGTGGAATGAGGAGTAATGGTAGTTCGGACTAGGAAGCCTAGTCCGAAATGGAATGGAAATGGTTCTCTTCCTGGTCTTAGCAGTGCACATTGATCCCCACACTTCTCTGATACATAGTATCTTCAACTATATTCTGCATCTAAAAAGCAGAGATGTATCTGTCTCCTCCATCAAGGTCCGCCTTCCACAACTTGGTTGATGGATTGTCTGTTTTGTGCACCCTATCACAAAAAGGTTCCTTAAGGATGTTCTGAACCTCTATCCTTTGCACAGGGCACCAGCACCCAAATGGGAATTGAATCTAGTTTTAGACCCTCTTTTGAGCTCATGACAACTTGCCCATTCCCATTCCTTCTAATGAAGGTGTTGCCAGGAGGATCAGTGAAATTGGGGCTCTGATGGTCAGCCCACTTTATGCAGTTTTTACAAAGGACAAAGTCACTTTACGACCACATCTTGTCTTTTTGCCACATCTTGTCTTTATGCACCTCATTCTACATCAACAAGCCTATTGTATTACCTAAATTCTTCCCAAGGTCTCAAGCCTCTCCTCGAGACACCATGCTCCATACTTTGGACATCTGACATGCATTGACTTTTACATAGACAGGACACAGATCTCCTGTAGCTCTCAGTGCCTCTTCATGTCCATTGCAGAGTTTTCCAATGGCACACCAGTTTCAACCCAGTACATCTCTAAATGGATATCATCCTGCATACTTTGATGCTATTTTATCTGCAATAAACCATTGATGGTTCTGCTAAGAGCACATTTCACCTGTGCCATTGCAACTTCCTTGGTAGTAATATGCAGTAATGATTGTTCTTCAAGATGTGTGATCCCATAGGTGCTCCACAATCCTCCCTTCCTCCTTCTACTTGAGGACCTGGCTATTCAGGTGTAGATGAGGAAGTAAAGAGGGGATCAGGCCGCACCTGTGAGGCCCACAACATGAATGGCATGAGGTGCCCTCTTATGTTTGCCTAACTGACAACTGCTTGAAAAGCTCTGATCTGCAGCTTCAGGACAACCAAACACCAACAGTGGAGCACTCACAGGGACACACATCTCGATGAACAGTTGTTACTGCACAGGGTGAGTAACTTCCTTTTATTTAGTCCTTCCCATTACACAAAAACTGGGTGACCAAATTAAATTAATAAGCAACAGGTTTAAAACAAACAAAAGGAAGTATTTGTTCACATGCACAACCTAAAGAACTCCTTGCCAGAGGATGCAGTGAAGACCAGGACATTAACCAGGACATTAACAGGATTCAAAAAAGAGTTAGATAAATTCATGGAGGATAGATCCATCAATGACTCTTAGCCAGGATGGGCACGAATGGAATCCCTACCCTCTGTTTGTCAGGGCTGGGAATGGGTGACAGGAGATGGATCACTTGATGGTGACCTGTTCTGTTCATTCCTGCTGGAGCACTATCCACTGTTGGAAGACCGGATACTGGACTATATGGACTTTTGGTGTGACTCAGGATGGCTGTACATATGTTTTTATGTTCTTTGTTCTAATTTCATTACTAATGTTTCCAATACAACACGGGTCTGAATAAGAGAAGAAAAGGATGGTTTTGCTTGGTATTGTTCCAAAGTGTGACTTATACGGCTAACTGTAACAGAGATGACTTATACTGCTAATTGTAACAGAGACAAATTGAGAGTTATAGCTGAGATAACTGAAATTCATTTGTGTAATTTTGTCAAATTAAGGCTTCTCTGATATTGCAGTTACAGGTAGGCATTTATTCCATTCAATGCCCTGTGGATTGCAGGTGAGCATTTTGTCAGAGTTCATCAGGCACATAAAATGTCAAATATTGTCAAAAGAAAATCTCCTGCTTCTGAGCTTGAGTGTATCAGATTTATATCCATAGTGAGGAAGCATAGGACCTTACTTTAAAAAAGGCAGATAGACCATCTTCACCTTTCATAGCTATGACAATCATTAGACTAATTTTCAAATCCCATGAGATGCTACCACTTTTCAGTTTTCCTTGAATCACAAGGCTGGAGCATAGAGTTTTGCAGGTCTGAAGTACTTTATAAAAGCCCGAGTAAACCAGTCCAGGTCTGGAGTTTTGCCAGAGAGCAGAGATTTAATAATAGTTTGAATTTCCTCTTCTGAGGTACAATGTAAGAGCCAGAGTTTGATCTCCTTGTTTACGTTCAATCATATCTTGTTTTACTGATATATCATTGAAGACAAGGAGACTATGGGTGTGGTATGGTGCTATCTATCATAAATGCAGCAGAATCTGGTCCTAAATTAATCATGCACATCTCTTTTAAGGTATGGTGTAACTACAAACAAATTTTATCATACGAAGTAAATCCAGGACCTAAGGTTATCACAGTATAAAGGCCTAGTATTCTGATTTTATCACAACCTTGAAATCATGATCATTTGTTGGTGAGAGGGAGGGTTTGGGGTGGTTAAGAGCCAAGTTTACTGTTGTTGCTGGAAGAGGAATTGATATCATGGTTTTGATTCATTGAAGAGCACTGCTCTAAGGAGTTAGAAAGAAGCATTTTAGCAGAAGATACAGTGGTACTTACAAGAGCTGCAGTGAAACTATGCAACCTTTCAATCCATTAATCAAATTGTTTACAGTCCCTGTTTTAAAGTAGGTGAAAAACCAATAAATATTGAGCAAAGAAAATTAATCTGTTTCTGTAGCTTTCCTCTGCACCAATCTGGGACTGTTGGGTAACCTTCCCTGTCAGGAAAGGCAAAGAGACAAAAGTGAAAAGCATATATTGCATATGCTGCTTTCTCTTAAGTTGTTTCATCTCAGTGGTGAATTACAGTATAAAGTATAGGAAATTTGACTGTGTAAAATAATGGCTGCCTTGCACACTGGATTCCTGAGGCCAAGGATAAAAAAAAAAGTGTCAGAAATTCAAATGTTGGTATCAGAAGCCTGAGATGCCTAACTAAATTGTGCAACCCTCTTTTTGCTGGCTGCTGTTTTGAAAAACAGTCACTCTCTCAAACTATTCTGTATATATTTATATCAGATATAAAAGATAGTCTGGCAAATTTCCCAGACTAAATGTCTGGGTTCAAGATATTCTAAAGTTGGAAGGAGAGTGAGGATTTAGAAAGATAATGCGATTGATTTACAAAGAAGTAGCAAATCCGAGAGAATTCTAAAAAATAGAGTGCTGTAATCAAAAAGCAAAAACTGCTGCAATGTTCTCAGCGATACTTGAAGTTATAGAAACTGCTGAAGAATGTGCTTAGCATATTGGAGGATCAGATCTTCATTGGCTGAAAGCTCCCAAACTTTTGTGTGTTGGTTTGACAGAGCATCTGAAGAAGAGTCAGCTGTTTTTTAACCTTCTGCTAATAAGGGCAGCTGCACAACCTTCTTTTATTCAAGCTTTGAAGATCCCCTCAAATGTCTGGTTGCAGATGTTTAAGGATCCCTATGCTGAGATGAGACTGATATCATTTTTGTAACATGTCTGGAAAGGTTTAAATTTGTCAGAACGATAAATAGGTTACAAAAAACTATCAAGCCTTATGATTAAAAAATGGCGGTGGGCTGAAAAACAAACAAACAAGAATTTGTCAGGCCTATCAGCCCAAAGAATAATTTCTTTCAGAAAGCTATAAGCACCCAAAAATAGTATTGTATAACAAAATTCCTTTCTCACCTATTAGTACAAGGTTGCTAGCTCAAAAATAAATTCCATAATTGCAGGAAAGAATGCACTAGCATAGTATGGTTCACAAGTTCAAAATGTAGCTCGTCATACAGCTCAAGACTTTCCAACACTGACCTTCTCTTTGGCATGCAATGGAATATCTTTGATGAGCACAAAGCACATGTTCTATGCTACTGAGGAAGTCATGGTTAACAGCCTTGAAACACATGGGCACAAATCTCTGACATGCAATAATTCTGGTATTTCAGAATTATTTCAGAACTGAGGATTTTGAATGCCTGCATTTCCAATATGATCACTGTTCCTGTTTGCCTCTTTACGTGCCACAGTTCCTCCCAGCTAGGACACATCTGTTGACTCTTACCCATAACAGCCAGCTGTCATTCCACTGTGATTTGCTCTTCCGCTTTCCTTTGATTCCACTCTGGCTTGCTTCCCTTGAGCTAGCTGGCTAGCCTCTCTTGCATCCTTTGTGCTAAAACCCATTCTTGCCCCTTATGTCAGTCTCACTGACATGTCTGTCTTTTGTAACAGTGGTCAGCATTTAAGCCAACTTCTGTCACCCTTAGTGACATCTTTCAAAGATGATTACTTGCCATGCTGTTCATAAATCTTCAAGCATGTCCATGCTGTTCTTATGATAGCAACAGACATGCTTGTAGTATAGAAATCAGACTATCGTCTAGTGGCTTCCCAGTTGTGATGGTTCTCAGAGTAGTGTAGCCTTTATTCAGTTTGAGTTGATATATTAATCAATAGCTTCCTGTGTCCCCAATGAGTGAGTCTGTCTCGTGTGCTGCTACTGTTTTCATATGAGCTGTTTGAGAATTACCCTGAGGGGTACCCTTAGGTCTGGAGACTCAAAGAGCATGTGAAGAATGAATACAGTGACTACCACTTGAGTAGCTGTGCTTTTATTACACATTTTGTTAAGCAGATAAACAATGACATAATCACGAGTTCATAAATGAAACCCGAGAGAGCCCAGGAAATACCAAGCAATGTACTTGCCAAAGATACCATGGATGGATCTCTCAACAGCTGGTCCTTGGTGGAGGTTCTCCTGTTGGGGGGCTTCCCTCCTTAGTGGAGAACTCTTTATCCTGTGTTATAATCACATCCACCACTTTATGTATATGTATGAGCTGCCCAACTCCCTTTAATTTATAGCTATGTTTACAAACCCCATACATTTTGAGGTGCCTGCCTTTCATCACTTATCCTTTCAGTTTCCCCTTTTTCTCATTATGCATCTTTGTAAACAAGTTCCCATCATACCTTCAGTTACTGCAGAAAGTCTCAAGATGTTACAAGTAGGTATGTTGATGGTTCCATTATCACCCATTGGTACATTCTTTACAGAAATCTTGCAACTTTTCAGGCACAGGATTAATCTCACAGGCCTCAGCCTGCAGACCTTGTATTACTTATGTTCCTGATACATACTCATCACTAATAAATGTTTATCAGCTTTATACTCCTATAATACTAGCATACTTCAACCATCATACACACCTTAATTAATCATAATTACAACTAATCTCTCAATTAAACAATTAAAGAAATGTAACTGACTATAGTAGTCAGGATTATGAGTCACTTTTTGTTATTCCCACACATGAGGGACACTTGCTTCTGCTTAACTGAGTATCAGCTCCCTGATATCACCAGTCTGTTAGGATGCATTTACACAGCACCCTAAACTCAAAATAAGATACGCAATTTGAGCTACACAAATTGCATATCTTATCTCAAATCTATTTCAGAATAGGCTATTTTGAAATTTGGTGCATCTACACAACACCAAATTTCAAAATAATGTGCTATTTCAAGCCATCCCTTATCCTTCCTGCAACAAGGTTTACCGGGATGGTGAAATAGCACATGAAAATAACAGGCAGCTTGTGTAGACGTGGGGTAGCTATTTCAGGATACCTCCAGCAACCCAAAATAGCTGTGCAGTTTAGACATACTCTAATAGACACCAAAGTACTCTCTTCTGAGCTATGCCAGCCCTTATTTTGCCCTGCAGATCAACAATGAGTTCATCCGGTCCTTGCTGCCTTTAAAGCATTGTCCTGTAGTGCCTAACCCTTTCTTCAGTGAACACTCTCATGAATGCCAGGTCTGCTGTTCCATAGGGAACAGTTTATACGTCAGCTCGACTATTCAACTCAGGATCAGCACTTAGCTTTATAACACAACACTTAGATAAAATGAAAATTATAACGAGTTTATTATGAAAGATTCAATATTCAAGAAATAGCAAGGATAATCATAGAATCATAGAGCTGGAAGAGACCTCAGGAGGTCATCGAGTCCAGCCTCCTGCCCAGGGCTGGACCAATCCCAACTACCTGGAAGAAGTTACATATAAAACAAAATCATAATACTTTCTAAAGACAAAATTTGGCAGGCTAACATCCTATCTAATGAAGTTCATCTCACCCAAAGCCTTTTTCAGTGTCTCCAACAAAGGTTGGTGGTAATCCCATTTTTATGAATGTAAATGAACTGCCCGTTCACATCTAGCAAATAAGGAGTTATTCTGACTCTGCTGCTTTGTGATTTCTCAGTCTTGTTACTTGTGGCTCAGTTAATTTCCATGCCCAGAAGGACGGTATTTCCCTTGCTGAGTGACAACGAAGGAGATGGGGGTTGAGACCCAAGTCTCAGGGCTCTGAAATAATTATATTGTAATACCATTGAAGCTGAATGGAATGACTCACTTTGGTAAAGTTGAGCACATACATAAGTGTGCTTGTAGGGTTGAAGATCTGGAGAGATGTTGGAAGCATTGTAACTAAAAATTCTAGAAAATTCTAATTAATATCAATAGCTAAGCCAGAGGCATAGAAGAAATATTATTCTATTTTTTCCATTCTGCATATAGTGTATGTATGCATGTATGTATACAAAACGCACTCCAACATCTCTTGACAACTATTTCCTTAAATAGCTACTTTTTTTTTTAAAGGAGCACCTGTGACATATTTACAGCACAAACTTTTCTGTAAACTCTGGTAATGAGATTCTGGAGCAGAAGAGATGAGGGATAAAGTCTAATTGGTTTTCTGACTCTAGAGATTCTATGTGAAGTTTTAACATCTGGCACTATCCCATATCTTCAAAAAGCTACTGGTTTTCAGGGAAGAAACTACAGGCAGTCCCCGGGTTATGTACAAGATAGGGACTGTAGGTTTGTTCTTAAGTTGAATCTGTATGTAAGTCGGAACTGGCGTCCAGATTCAGCCGCTGCTGAAACTGGCCGCCAGTTCTGACTTACATACAGATTCAACTTAAGAATCCCAAGCGTCCCCAAGTCAGCTGCTGCTGAAACTGATCAGCAGCTGATTCCAGGAAGCCCAGGGCAGAGCAACTCTGCCTCGGGCTTCCTGTAGTCAGCGCTGGTCAGTTTCAGCAGCGGCTGACTTGGGGACGCCTGGGGCAGAGCAGCTGGGGTGCTGCTGGGTTGCTCCAGTAGCGCCACTCCTCGGTGCTACTGGACCAACCCAGCAACACCCCAGCTGCTCTGCCCCAGGCGTCCTGATTCAGCCGATGCTGAAACTGACCAGCAGCGGCTGAATCAGGACGCCTGGGGTAGAGCAGCTGGGGTGCTGCCGTGTTGATCCAGTAGTGCCCAGAGCGGCGCTGCGGAACCACCCGGCAGCGCCCCAGCTGCTCTGCCCCAGGGTCCAGAACAAAAGCCTGGTCTGCACTAGCTGCGCCCCCCCCCCCAGCAGACCAGGGACACGGGGAGCAAAGCCGCAGCGGCAGCAGGGTGCCACGCCTCTGAGGCTTTGCCAGAGCAAAGCCTCAGAAGCGCGGCACCCCGCCGCTGCTGCGGCTTTGCTCCCGGTGCCCCTGGTCTGCTGGAGACGGTCCCCAGCAGACCAGGGGCACCCGGAGCAGCTTTTCTCGCCCTGGAGGTCGAGGTGGCGGGACCGCTGCGCTCTGGGCGGTCCCGCTGCCTGCGAGCTCCGGGGCGAGAAAGCCCCGTTCGTAAGTGCGGATCCGACATAAGTCGGATCCGTGTAACTTGGGGACTGCCCGTACTATGATTTTACAAGCATGGGACACCTTTTTGACATTCAGTTTATTTTAATTACATTGTATCTCTTAAAATTGAATACATGATAACACTATGTATTGTGAAAAAATTCCTGTCCAACACCCCAGTAGTCTACATAAATATGTTTGTGTTGCCGATTGTGAATGTAAAATACACAAATAAATTGCTTGATGGAAAGATTTATTATTACAAAATAATCTGTAATACTATTACTACTACTACTACTACTACTACTAGTACTAGTACTACTACTAAATAAATAATACTGCCTCTCCCAAGAGAATGCACTATTATTGCCATACAAGTACTCTGTGACATCAGTTATTCATTCTTACAACAGTCTTATACATCTAGTGGCTGGTTAGGTTAATCTTGGAAAATATTCCTTTTGGATACTTTAAACAATTTTTTTCCTGACCTGTTGTGGCCAAATATTACTAGTACACAGTTCACTCTAGGGACATGGGCCCCGATTTTTAAAGTGAGTTTAACTGAGTTTTGGAACACATTTTGGAACACGTGTTTGGAGCATTACACTGAGTTTTGGAACACATAATTGACTTAGACATCTTAAATCTCATTTGCAAAAGCAATTTAGGCACTTAAGGAGTCTAAATCCCATTGCCTGTAAATGGGATATTGGCTCTTGTCTACATCTCTTTTGAAAATGAAATTTAGGATCCTAACTCTGTAAGGCATTGTAATACTAAGCACAGCAATGTCTAAATACCTTTAAAATATGGGTCATTGCCTTTATCACCAGCTCATTGCAGCTTGTTTTATCTTATAATCCTTCAAGTGTGCTGGTCTTCTTGTTAGGTACTATCACTGTTGGCAAGGGAGGGACTTGTTTCCACTTTGCTGCTGCCTTCATTAATTTGGGTAGCATCCTGTTGGGCTTGTATATATTTTTTTTGCTGACTCATGTCAGACCAGCTGATGGCTGAGGCTCTTTCTAAACCCTGGCCTTGGCTCTTTCCATCCAGATGTACTAATAATCTGCCTCTACTCTGTAGTTATCTTAAATTTTGACTTCACAACTGTACTAAGTCTGTTGCTGCTTTATGTACACGTACCGTATTGAAATTGTGACTGTTGTGTTTTGCTAATGCATTGTGTATTTATTTAATGTTTGGACTAATACCTGTTCACCTACCTTTAGTGGCCTCCAGTCCTTATCTCCTTTGTTGCAGCAGGCTGCCTGCTTAGATTGGTATTCTCTGAACCATTTCTGTGTCCTGTTTCTCAATTTTTTGCCAGGCTGCTACAGACTACCCTTGTGGAAACTAGAGTTTTGGTTTTCTGACTGTGACAGTCGGAACTCTTATGTTTACCCTCTTTGCAAGACTATGATAATTTATGTATAAAGTATGCCTTGTGAGGTATCATTTGAAAACTCATAATTTGGTGAACATTATTGTTCTGGTAAAATAAGGATGTCAACACTGTATGTGATGTTATAAGATTTTATTGAATGACTTTACTAAGAAATACTCCAAGTAGGCACAAACCAGTTCCTTACAGATAAAGGCACATTGCCACCACTGCCAGGTATCAACAAAATCAAATTAATATCAATTAATTCCAGAAATAGTATTTAAAAAGGCAGTTGTAGTGAATGAAGGCAGAACTAATAATGATTCTAGCCAGCTGGTCATTTCGAAAACACTACTGGAACAAAAAGGCTCTTTGACAATGAGGCCACATTTTGACATACTGTGAAGTATTAATCTATGTAGACTCCCACCAAGAAATGTCAAATGGATCTAGTGGCCCAGTAGGCAAGTGCATTTGGTACTTAGAACCTTGGAAGAATTCTTTAGTGGAAGAATCCTCAGATAAATGTGTACATTTATGTCCTATTGCAGTGACGGAATTGCCAACTTTATAGGAACCAGCTATCAACTTGCCATTAATTTTCTCCTATTGGAAGTAGTAATGGCACAATAAAGAGTGGCAGTGGTGTTGTCTGGTTTTCATTGGTTTGTAGAATTAGATGGGGAGAGTGGGAACATGCAGAGTTCTGTGTTTATGTACGTAGGGATGTTCCTTGAATCCTCGTGATAGATCTCAATGAAACATTCATGGAGGTACTCCACAATTTTTTCCCAGAGCCTTATAAAGAGGGCATTCTTATTTCTTCCTCCATGGTAGGACACTTTCCCACACCAGTGAATGATAACTTTGGCAGATGTTGTTGTATTATACAGGCTAGCATCATAAGGACCAATATATCTTTGAATGCCAACAGCAACTATGATGTTTCTGCCCTTGTTACTTGCAGGATAGCAATATCAGCTAAAATCACCACTGTCTGTGGAAAATGGTGCCAGTATGCAGGGCCTGTACACTCTACTCATAGTTTAATGCGACCGAGAAATTCTTTCTTCTTTTTCCTCTCCCTGTTGGCCCACACTCACTATGGCTGGTGCTATGAGTGGCACCATGTACAAGAAAACCCAAGCAGAAGTTTCACTTTCTTTTGTGACTATACTGACAAAGTTACTTTTGCATGTTTTATTTGTAGCTGCTGCCTTTGAAGCCTTAATAGGTTCCCTCAAGACATCTGCAGAATGCCTGAGCCAGTTAAGGAGGTCAAAGAAGAGGGTGCAGAATGACAAGTTCAGTGAGATCCTTCAAGCCAAGGCTGTAGCAGACTATGAGCACAGGGACTGGTGAATGAACATTTGGACATCCTGAAGAAAGAAAGAGTGGAGAGGACAAATGACTAGGAGTCCTGGCAGGAAAAAAAGAGAAGGAGATGCACCAGGACACAATAGGGCCTCTCTGGCAGCAAACAGATGCTGCAATTTCTTGTGGACATAGAGGATCCTGAGCCTGAGTTCCTCTGTAATCTATGGAGAGATCCATTGTAGCATCCCTCCCTAAACTGCTATCAACTTTCCTTGTGGCTTCAGGAGACACTACCGTACTCTTACCACTCCACCCAGAGGGACATTAAAGATGCATTTGTTGTATGTGAAGCTGAAATTGACACTGAAATTCTTTCCCCTTCGTAAGTTCTATTCTATTACTCCATTAAGTTTTTAATAGGTTTGCAAAACATATGTTTCAGAATGCTTAGCACCCACTTATTTGTTACTGTACAGTGAGAGTGAAAAACTATAAGGAATTGTTAGAGATGAACAGATTTATTAGAGCATAAGTTTTTGTGGGTAAAACCCACTTCAGATGAACTGGAGTGGAAGTTACAGAAGCAGGAGCATATATACGGGAGCAGTTTCTTGTGTTAATGAAGCTAAATAAGTTAGGTAGAAGTGGGTCATTCATAGCATTTGGTCTGGAGACCACTTGATGGTATATATTATGTTAGTGGATGTGCCGGTGGATGAACCCCTAATGGAGTGGCTCATGTGGTTAGGTCCTCTGATGATGTTTCTTGTATAGATGTGTGGACAGAGTTGGCAGAGGGGTTTGTTGCAGGAATAGGTTCCTGACTAAATGTTTCTGTGGTGTTGTGTGTAGCTGCTTGTAAGTATTTTCTTCAGATTTTGGGGGAAGGGTTGTCTGTAAGTGAGATTGGCCTGTTTCCCAAGGACTGCAAGAGTGAGGGATCATTTTCCGGGATAGGTTGTAGATTGTCAATGGTGCACTGGAGGGGTTTAAGCTGGGGGCTGTACGTGATAACCAGTGGTGTTCTCTTATTTATCTTGCTGGGCCTGTCATGAAACAGATGACATCTGGGTACTCATCTGGCTCTGTCAATCTGTTTCTTCACTCCCCCAGGTGGGTATTTAAGTTTTAAGAATGCTGATAAAGATCCAGTAGGTGTTTGTCTGTATCTGAGGGAGCAGATACAGTTATATCTTAGGGATTGGCTGTAGACAATGGATTTTGTATTATGTCCTGGATGGAAGCTAGAAGCATGTAGGAAGGAATAGTGATCATTAGGATTCTGGTATAGGGTGGTGCTTATGCAACCCTAATTTATTTGTATGGTAGTGCCCAGGAGGTGGATTTCTTGTGTGGACCATTCCAGGCTGAGGTTGATAGTGGGGTAATAATCATAAATATACAGGAAAGCCCACAATTTAATAGCTGCATTGATGGTATTATACTCCTGCGTGTACACCAAATACCACCCATTTTCAAACAGGCCCCAAAACAGGAAGGCCAGGTACAGCACAGTCTGCCACAATGAATTACTGTGGCTCAGTGTTAAAGTGCTCCTTCAAAGCCTCTTTGAGCCTTCTATAATCTATATATTGAGCTCTTCTAATGGTTTTTATGTCTGCCTATTCAAACTCAGCAGATGGCTGTTGCACTTCTGTCTTCCACCCCGGTGGCAATTCCCCTCACCCTTTGCTTCACAGATATTGTGCAAGACACAAAAGTCAGCTATCACCATTTTGGGATAGTTTTCTCACAGGGATACGATATTGTGAATAAACAATGTCAGCATCCCTTCAATCTACCAAAAGCATTCAGTTGTCATCCTTGGTGCTTTCTCGATGTTGTGTGGACAGCTTTATAAGCCAGGGAGCAACAGATAGAGTGGGTCCCCTGAGATTACCACTAGCATTTCACTATTCCCCATACCAACTTGCCAATTGGAAAAAAAAGTCCCTGCTGGGTAAAGGAAGACCCTGCTTGTAGCTTTCTGAAATGTCCTGTGTTCTTAAAGTTGCAAGCATCATGCACCTACCCTGACTAGCCCACATTGATGTCAAGGAAGTATTCTCAATGTTCCTTCAAAGCTTGCATAGACATAGAAAAGGAGCCCTTTCTCTTAATGTGGGAAGGTGGGAAGGTGGTCTGGTGGGAAAACAGGGATATGTGTGTCATATATTGTTCTGGTTTCTACAAATCTATCCACCATATCCTGCACATTGCCCAGAGTCACAGTCCTATTTAGCAGGAGTTGATTAAATCATACACACACTTATATGACAACTACTCTTTAGTGTTTTTTCAACTCTGCAATGATTTCCCAAAATACAGTAGGAATCTGGTGTTGCAAGTTTCCAAAGTGTGCTCAAAAGTTGCTTTTCTGCTGACAAAATATCTCTCATTTTGGTGTCCCTGTCTTGGAAGCACAGCACACAGGTTTAGAAACAGGGCCTTGCACACCCAAAAGTGCAATCATCCTAGGCTGCATTATGGTAGAAACCTACCAATCAACTTTCCTTCTCAGTCACAAAACTAGCACTACACCAACTGCAGCTTCTCCAGGAAGGTCAACAAAGACCTTCAATCAGTTCTTGCTATATCCCACATCTATCTATTCTCTAGGGCTGTGTCCAGACTCAGGGTTTTTTTTGGGAAAAGTAGCCTTTTTCCGAAAAAACTTCCCCTGCGTCCAGACTCAAGCCGCGTTCTTTCGAAATTAAATCGAAAGAACGCGGCTTTTCTTTCGATGGCGGTAAACCTCATTTCACGAGGAAGAACGCCTTCTTTCGAAAGTTCCTCTTTCGAAAGAAGGCGTTCTTCAATGTAAATAGGGCTTCTTTGAAGGAGAGCATCCAGACTCACTGGATGCTTTCTTTCGAAAAAGCAAGCCGCTTTTTCGAAAGTTCAACATGCAGTCTAGACGCTCTCTTTCGAAAGAGGCTTGCAGTCTAGACATAGCCTATGGAATCATCATGTTCCCTATTGCTGTGGCTCTTTATTCAGCAAATACCAGAGAATCATACATCCTTAGCTTGCAATTCTTATGACAATAGTGAAGAGTTCTGTAGGTTCGTTTCTATCAGAGTTGGTGGATCACAAGAAGGGTTTATGGGATTTTGAAAAAAAGGGTGTAGAAATTATGAGATAAGGATGACATTATGGGATGGAGGCAGTTGCATGCCAGGAAGTTGAGCTCCCCCCCCCCCCCCCCCCCCCCAGTTACTCTTGCACAGCTCATTTCAATCTAATCATGCATTGCCCACATTTTCAAAGGAAGAAGCTGGATGGTGACAAGCTTCACACTGGAATACCTATCCATGCACTGCACTGTGCACTGATACAAGCACTCCTGGTAAGTATGTGCACACTGACACAAAGAGCCAAGTTTGCATACTCACAAGTGATGTACTAACCACAGCAGTTTTATGCTGATGTAACTTATGTTAACAAAATTTTGTAATGTAAACATAGCCATTGTCCTTGCATGACCCATATATCATGCGTCTAAGATCCTTGAAGAGGAAACTATACTTAAGTCCACACTGCTATTGCGTTCTTTTGACAGAAAGTCGAAAGAATGGAGGGTTTTTGCGACAATGGTAAACCTCTTTCTACAAGGAAGAAGCCTTTTTCCGAAAAAGCTTTTTCGGAAAAAGGCGTGTGTGAACACAGAAGAGGGAGTTCGTTTGAAAGAAGAGGCCTCCAGAAAATAATATAGGTGGTGCCCTGGTGGCTACTCTGTCCATACTAATCACAACTTAAATGCAAGATAGCGTCCAATAAATGTGGATACTATCTTTCAAAAAAGCACATCACTTTTTCGTTGTGCTTTTGCTGGGTGGATGCTCTCTTTTGAAAGTAGCTTTTCTGCAAGATCTCTTCTGGAAAAGCTTCTTCCAAAAGAAGCTTGCAGTCTAGACATAGCCTGACTTTTTGAAGGTGAAGGAGCCATGAGTGTGTGTTGTAAACTCATCAGTTCTACTCAGTGGGTGTTTGTCAGTGATAATGATGTAAATAAGAGTCTGGATGTTTACACACAGCTGTAAATTTCTGACTTTTTGTAAAGTACTATCGGATTACATATCCGTGATGAAGCAATGATTGGTTCATAAATGTATGTTACTGTCAAAAGACCTGATCCCGTAAAGTCAGAGGATGTGATGTTCGAGTTATATGACTAAACTGACTCAGAAATCAGCCTGTGGTAGGTGATATAACTTGACTATTAGATCCACATTTTCCAAAGAAGGGACAAAAACAATGATGGTAATGGTGAGAGACATGGTGAATTAATGTTCCTTGACAGTCTGCCATCCAGAAAAGAAGAGAGTGGAATAAGTCAATGACAAGCAAATTTGCTCTTTCTTCAGTGAGAAGGAGAAGAAAATTAGGGAGCAGCTATTTGAGAGCATAGACAAGTGGATGTCACCCAAAGCTTTTAATGGAGATTCAGCCAAATGAAAAAATATGATGTATTCAAATTCAGAACATACACCTCCATTTCCATTAAAAATGCTGTAAAATAATTATGAAAGAGTTTGAAGGATGTAATGGTGAATAAATAGAGAATATATGGAATGGAAAATCTCAAATATGACTGAGGTCTATGCTGCAAGGTTAGGAGTGAAGTATTGCTGTAATTCCCACAGCATTTTGCCAGTGCAAAACAACTGTAAAAACTAAAGTGGAAAGCTGGTTCCCCCCAGCACCATCTCCATGCTGCGGGGCTTGGGTGGAGGGCAGAGCCACAGCATTCCAGAGCCAGTGTGAGTCAGGACTGTTCAGTTCTGGCTCACACCACCTCTGGGAGCTACCCCCGCTGTGGCACTGCAGTTTAAATGTAGTAAGAACCAGGCTTCTCTGCACAGGCTCCTACTACATTTAAACTGCAGAGCCACAACAGGGGTGGCGAGCAACCCCGTCCCTTACCAACTAATCAAATAGTTAATGGAAATTCCAACAACTACTTGATTAGCTGATTAACCGCAATTTAATATTCCTAAGGGAGATGAGAAAGCGCTCTATTGCGTGGGAAATGGGTGGGTGGGGCTAGTGGCAGCAGGGTGGGGCCAGAAGAATGGCTCCCCCACCTGCAAGTAGTGGCCCAGGCCCAGCCCTGCTGGCTGGAAGCCCTGTCTGCACTCACCCGGCGCTGGCCTTCATGAGCAGATAGAGCAGCAGGTAGAGCAGGTAAATCACACTGCCTGCCATGGTCCCCAAAGGTAATTTCTATAAAACCTTTATTACATTTTTAATATGTTATAACAAAATCATTTTACCAATCACTGCTTCCACTTACATTTTTCATTAACCTCTCTTATGCATACTCACTGTATGACTATTTTGAACTCCCTTATATTAAAAAAATTGTGGTCCACGTTTACAAAAAAAGCACTACTCCCCACAGCAATTAAGCATAACAGGGATCAGCAGCAATTCTCTGGGAAAGTATTAAAATAGCTTGTACCTACCTTCTATATACTTTATTTATTTCTCCAAACTGCTAGGGAGGCATTGTACTTTAGTGGTTAGCTCACAGCCTGAGAAGCAAAACCAGTTTCTATTCCTGAATCAAATTTGCTGTGTGAATTTGAATAGGCTGCTTAATCTTTTCTGTCTTATTTTACCAATAGATATAACAAAATGTATTGTGGGGACATTGTGAAACTCAGTTAAATCTTTGTCAAGTGATTTGGCTTACCAGATAAAATGTGTTGTTATAGGGGCAAGGTATTATATTGTATCACTGCCTCAAAGTAAGGATGAAAGTAAACAGCAAACAAGGTTATCAGACGATCATCTTAACATACCTGTAACTCTTTGGCCAAATTTATTTAGAGATTTCTCAGTGTATGCTTTCTGAACTGCTGAGCCCTAAAAACAGTTCAAACAAATGCAGTGTATTCACCAAAGGAGGCATCTGTTGTACTGTGTTGTTTTTTGTTTTACTTCAATAATATTTAAGAATAAAGGTTGTTGAGAGACAAGCCAACTTCTCATGGTTTTCAGATATCAGAAATGCCCCCGCCCCAAAAAAGCAGAAAAAACAAGAAAGAGCATTAGTGAGAATAAAAATATACTTAAACTTATCATTTCTGTGTTGTAAATAGAGAAAAAAAATCTGAATCTTACAGAACAATGGCTAATTTATTAATATGGAAACAGAAAACGTTTTGTGGAGGCCATGTTCATGGAAAAGAAAATGTGCTTTTATGTAATTATTTTTCTGAACAATTTTATAGAGGGAGAGAAGACTGGGTTACAGTTAATCAATTAAAAGTAATATTTATTTGCAACTCTTTTGTTTTCTAATTGGACATGCAGTCATATAAGTCCAATGTAAACAGAGACAGATGAAATGAGAAACTGGTTTGACCTTTGGGAGAAATATAACACAGTAAGGAAATAATGGAAGTTATATGGTTTTTCTGCAATCTGTCTCCATTACCACAATCTGAAATATACAGTTCTTGTGATTTTTCAGCAACAAATCTACTGCTAACATTCTTTGTCAGAGGACAAGTAATTTTAGCTGGGTTCTCAACTAAAAATAAACTGGTTCCATTTTTTTTACATAAACAATAAAGGCAAGGGCCATCCAACTTTTCTCCTTTAACACAATTCAGCTGATTCAGTGCAGTTCCTCAGACCTCTGATTGTGGTTTCCTCCTCTCTTTATAAGTGATTCCATTTTAAAGACAATGTGGGCCAATCAAGCTAGAGATAGAATGGAAAGAATCACAGTATCTGAATAATCATTGAAATGCCATAGAATCTAGCTTTGGTTTGACATATGCAAATTACATTTCTGTATTTTTTTTCCATTTAAGAAACCAGACAAAAAATAGTGCATTTCTGGGTGCATATTTAGTGGTCATCATTAATCTTTCCATTGTTTCTTTTTGCCTAGTTAATGCAATGTTATTCTTTGTGCTAATGACTTCCTTCCTTATTACAAGGTGTCTCATTGTATAGAGAACTATTTGCAAACATTAATTGCAAAGATATTAATGGCAAGACCAATTGCAGATCTCAGATGCACAGACAGGATCAGGGTTAGTAAACAATTCTTCAGGCCATTCTACAGAATAATAGCTGGGAGCTACTATTCTCTTCCCATCAGGCCATACCCATGCACATCCAGTCTGTGGCACATCCTCGGTCATGATTCTATCTTTTTTTTTTACGGGACTGAGTAAAGAGAGGTGAAATATAGCATGGGAAGAAGGTTACCCATGAATAGGATCTCTGGTCCAATTTATAAAGCAATGTTGTCATCTCTCAAGATTTTATTATGATTCCCAAATACTTGATGTTTTCTAAAAGCCACAGATTCTGGAGTCATAGGATTATGTGTAAATCTCAACTTTCATATAAAAAAGGAGAAATTTCTGGCCTTCATGGCTTCAAGATGTGAATACTTAAGTTTGAAAAAAACAGATGGCAAGCCCCTTCCCCCAACAGTTTGATTTCATTATTTTGGGAGACAGTCTGATTCGTATTTTGGAATTTTTGAGACTTGCCAAACTGCTAAAATCCTGATTTCTGAAGGTGTATGTGTGAATGCACAGAAGATGTAGATGCAGCAACCACATAAAAAAAATGGTGAAGAGTGATTATTCTTCATAAGTGAGACAGATAATTCAGTGAGCATTACCCAGTGGAGTGCAGTTTTATTTTATTAGGTGCATCTTCATTTAATAAAGATATGATAAGATTAAAGTTATTGTCAAATTTTAGTAATGATTATATGGAAACAAGATTTTCATCCAGTCACAACTTTCCAAAATCAAACATTTTAGCAGCGTGGACTAGAGAAGCAAAATTTGTGGGTTTTTTGATAAAATAAAGGTCCATTTTTTAGGAAAAAATTTCCATTTTTAAAAGCTCTGATTGACTTCCTTTTCTCAATTCTCACTTAAACATTGTTGTACTTCTGGGGGATTTGTCCTATAGAGTCTTTCAAAATAGTACTTTCCATTGTATGATGCATGGATGGGGAACCTCAGGCCCAGGGGGCCAGATGCAGCCCCTGGCTTGCCTGGATTTGGCCCCTGGGGCTTAGGGCTTCCCCCAGCATTGGAGAGCCCATGCTGGCACTCTACCCCCCCCCTCCCACCCCACAGTGGCATTGGAGCACACAAAATCTACTAGCCTGGGCTCCCCCTGGACTTTGGTACATGAGAGGAATGTGAGGAGTGTCTCTTTCTCAGTTGGAGGCCACATCAATCAGTGAGGGTTTTTTCTGTGGGTCAGTAGCCTGCAGGGCTGGACCGAGCCATTCTGGCACCCTGGGCAGACAGTTGAATTGCGCCTCGGGTTGGGAGAGGGTACATGCACGGCCTCGTCCCCGCGCCGGTGCGTGGGGGAGGGCGCATGGAGCTGGCGGTGGCAGGATGCATGTGCTACTGCCGCTGGGGCTGCCTGGGGTGGGCCGAGCCTGGCCATGCAGGGCCCTGCGGCCGCGGGGGGAAGGGCACTGCTTGCCGCTGCTGCGGAGGTTAACACAGGCAGCTGCTGCAGGGTGGCTGCTGCAGGGTGGCTGCTGGAAGCTGCTGCAGCCCGCGATCCAGGAGCCGGGCGCATGGCGCCTGATGGCAGCTGTAAGGGGCGCTATGCCCATAGGTTGGCGCCCTGGACAGCTGCCCGGCTAGCCCATGCCTTAATCCAGCCCTGGTAGCCCCTGACCCAAAAAAAGTTCCCCACCCCTGGAATAATTATTTGCTTTTTGACCCTTGAAACATTTTTGAACTTTCAATGTCAGAGAAACAAACAAGGCAGATTTTCTTAGTTGAATTTTCTTTTTTGTTGTTTTATTACAATGTTTGTAATGTTTAAATATGCTTTTTTTGTAAACCTTTTGTAATTATCAACTGTGTTCTGATGTTTTCATCCATAAAAGCCATTTATTGCCTTATAAAATCCTTCACAGTAAATGTATTTCCAAATCCAGTGTGGCTAAATGTACTCCACAGGCCAAGAGCAGCACATGGAGTTCTACAGTATAAACCTGGACCTCTCTCATCTGTAGTATGGAGTAGATCTTGATCCTGAGCTTACTAAAAGCAGCCATGAACTTTGGGTTTTTTGCAAGACAGTGCCTGAAACAATAACAAATTGTCAACTAAAATGAAAATCCATATATATGAGACATGTTTTATTTACTCTTCTATATGGCTCAGAAACATGGATGACCTATGTCGAACACACCCAAAAGCAAAACAGCTTTCATATCAGATGCTTGCATAAAATCCTTCAAATAAGATGACAAGACAGTGTGAGAAATGTGGAAGTGTTAAATCATGCTCGTATGTGTTTCATGGTAATGTCAATTAATAAGAAAAGATGAAGGCAGGTTAGACATATCAAGCAAATGCTGGATTACAGGATCCTGATGAGGGTGCCGTACTCTGAAGCTCACAACGTGTCTAGAAAAATAGGCATAGTGCTGTGCAGATTTCTGGATGCATGCAAGGATGACAAGGTACTCTTTGGAATCTCCATGGATGATTGGGAAAGGAGTGCGGAATGCCCACTCTGGTTGATGCAGTCAGCTTGTAGTTGGAGCAAGGCACTGAGAAGAGGACTGGATCAAGCTTTGAGATGACCAGCATCAAAGGGGAAAAGAATCTGCTTGCTCAGATTTAGAGCACTGCAAGTCTGTGAATATGTGCTACCTGTGGACTCATGCATCGAACTCAGCAGTCATCACATAACTCATTATTGCATACACCCTACTCTGTAAAGATGACAGTGCTATTGGTACAATCTTCTGATACCTGACGCATCATTAGTCTTCTTTTGTATGGAACGCGGACATAAATTGTTACTGGAACTGATCATACCAAAATGCTTGAGAATTTCCTTTTTTGGGTATTTATTAGGCGAGATCGATTTCAGGTACTGGATTGTAAATCTAAATATGACTGTAATAATGAATTTGGTAGCAGAAGCAGTTCTCCAAGAAGTGAGATTTCTATCCATTATGGAGATGTACACACAGTACTCCCAAAACCCTATTTTTAAAAAATGTCATGGGATGACATTGTCAGCAATTAAGGGCACTCTGGTACACAGATGTGAATGTCACAGAATCATTTTCATGCTTTACACAAGCACAACTTGAATTAGAATTATACCTGTTTTACAATTTATTTTCTTTATCTCAGTGAAGGTTGGAATGTTCTCTTCCCCAAGAATTATGTTAAACTCTTTTCAATGGCATTCCTTTCATATGCACTCCTTGTCCTTAACTCACTATGACATTCTAAAAAGTGAAGGCATGCATTAAAATACATCAAAATACATTAAAATATAGCAAGACTTTGTGCTGGAATTTGGAACCCCAATCTTGCAAGAGGCACTCTTTATGGAGATCATTTGCATGACAATAGTACAGTACAATTCCATTTGTTTTAAATAAAAAAATTATTGAAACTTTCATTTCATTTCAGATGCGAAACATTTGACACTATTGTCAAAACCTCCACTCATTATCATTGTAAGTTTCCATCATTTTTTTATATGTAGTTTTTGTCATCATTTGGTGGCTTTGCATTGAATTTTTAAGACTGCCTGTCTTGGTTCATGGCCTGGGCATGGTGTCTTAGTGAGTATCATATATAAAATGCTACTTCTGCTGGCAGCCATATTGTGTTATGTTTTAAGATCAATATGGATTTGAATATTGTGATATTGGTAATATGAAAATAGATTTACACAGATGTTTTGCACTATACTCTCTCCACCCTGTTAATCTTTTCTTCTCCCAGTTTTCTGCTCCTTTAATGGAGAATATGCTAGACTCAGAGTCTACCAACTGAAATTTGTTTACTGAACTATGTTTACTTCACTCTTATAGATCAGTAACAAATGCAACAATTTCACATCCTCACACTAAGAAAAGGGCAGGTCCTTAATAAAATCTAATGTTAAAAATAAGGAGAGGAAACATGTTCAAAATGTTGTGCATGAGAGGCCCAGAAAGCTCTCTTGTTCATGCACAAACCCACTGAAATAAATAGCTAGCAAACACCGTCAGTTGTAGGGTTGTTTTTTTCTCTCTTTGAAGGGTTGTGGGATAGTATTACATTATATTAGCTTCCATGTTCTTATTCTACCGGGGCCTAATCAAACCGAGCCCATGTCCTCAGGATCAAACAGCTAATCTTCGCTAGCTTTGTCAGAGTGCTGACTCCCCCAATCTATCAAACAACAGACTTTGAAAATGTGAGATACTGCTAAATAGCATTCTATTGGGCTGCAGAGAAACTTCTTGGCTAGCTAATCTGCAGCAGCTGGAGAAGCAGCATTAGAAGAGGAAAATGTTATTTGTATGCAACTGGCTTAACTTGATAGGTTAGGCTGAGGGGCCTTGTGATTTTAGAAAAGTACAGGATGTTAACAAGACTACTACCCTTCTTCCGCCTCAGAAACAAAAGTAATTGACTGTTAGAACTGCTTGTGCTGTGAGTATTGATCAGTGACAGTTAGAGGCGTTCTTTACAATCACTCATCCTGTGAGGCCCAATTAACAAAGACCGGCTTGCTGAATTAGATAACACTCAGAGTCCACTGAATTTAATGTAATGCTGTCTGAGCATCCTTCACCTAATAGGGAAAAATCAAGTTTAAATGAAAGAAAAGAGGGAAGTCCTGTTAAGAGCTAAAACAATTGTGACTAGAAAAGAAGTGGATTAAGGCAAGAATTTTGCAAGGACAATGAAGACACACAAAGGCTCTCTCCCTTTTATAAAAAGCAAAGTAGTTTCCTGTGCTATTGTCTCACATTTGTTACCTCACTGTTGGCTTTGGCTCCTGTGGAGAGACTATAACTGTGTGTGTGTGTGTGTGTGAGGGGGACTATTTAATAAGCAATGATCCCCCTACACCCATTGACCCAGTTCTTTGGCCTGCCTCATTCCCATAGCTAGCTTCTCAAGTTACATGGTTGTCATGTTTGGATAGAATAGCTGAGGAGTAAGAATATCATATCTGACCTCAGGAGTGAGAGCCTCTGGCAGTCAAAATGGATAATTAGGGATGTTAATTTTAGGGAGAGAAAGGAGAGAGTTTTATTTAGAGAAGGTGGGACCTGGAGTTTTTTCTCCATTTGTTCCTCTATTGAATCAACACAGGCTGACTGGCAAAAAAAAAAAAAAAAAAAAAAAAGGTGAGTGGGTGGGAGAGCTTTGGGTTTGTGTTTGTGTGGAGATAGCTTATATAACCTGTGATGTTGGGATATTCTTAGGGTCTCCTTGAACTCCTATGTCTACATAATCTGAAACAGCATTGATTGACTATTGAAGGATCCACATCTAGTTCTCCGGGACTAGAACAATTCTCCAAGGATACCAGAATCAGAAGATATATGCATAATATTGGGGGAAATTTCTGAGAGAAGTAAAAAGGAACATCTCTTTTCCTCCTCCAGAGAAATTAAAACTAAAAGTTGTGCAACTGGGAAGTTAAAATTGACATGAGGAGTTTCAGACATATTATATTATCTCCCTTGTAATTACTACATACTAATCAGAAAAAAGTCACCTTAATTCATATGATTGGAAATACAGAATACTGATTTTCATTTTTTTTTACTCTACAGATCACATCCTAAGAAAAGAGCACATAGTGAACCACCAGGAAAGGCTTTGCAGATCATTGATGGTCTACTGAGCACAGGTTCAGATCCATTCTAATAGATCATACATTTCCAAGTGCCAAATTGCCATTAATGAATATAATTAAAATCAGCATTGGTAAGAACAATACAAGCGATGCTCTTTGAAACACTTTGAAAAATGTACTGTAGTGACACATGAGCATGGAAATAATACAAATGCCAACCACCAAACAATAATAATTTACAGGTACATTTCCTTTGCGGTATCATTTATCAGAATTGAGTTTTTGTTGGATGCCTGGTGGTTTTAATCAATAGTTAGATATCAGCTTGTTTGGCATTGATTTAATAAGCAAAGTCTATATGATGATGATAAAGAACTAGGGTTGACACTGATCACTTTCTAATTGCCTTGATGGATATAAGATCTTTCAGTCAATGCTGTGAACAACAGCATAACTATTGTAGAACTGGTGACCAAAGGGAAAGCAATCTGGAAAGCACAGAATGGAAACATCGGAATGATATCACAGATTGCACCCTTTCATCAGCAGGCAGGTGTTGGTTAGTAAGGGAAATGTATGCACAAAGCCTGCATGTGGCATACTTATAGATTTGTGAAATATCACTGTTGTAACAGAAAAGTTTTTTGTAATACAGCAAATATGTAGTTAATATGACACAATAGAGATAAGGTAAGCTAATTCACGGGGGTATCAAAGTTAGCAGCAGAGCAGTAGTGAAGCACCACCATTCAATCATATCTCTCTTCCTTCTAGTTCAAAGATCACAAAACCTGGAGGAAATGTGGCACCTAAAATGAAGACTATTTTTTAAACTCTTGACTTTTTTCACTGTCATTTGCATGATTTTATTATACTCTTTGAGATGGTTAACCATTTTAGAATCTTCTCCTACACATCTAATTCCTTATGTTATCCTGCCTCCATCTAGTCTGAAAAAGATTCAACAGAACAAGTAGAGTTAGCTGATATCTGAGTGACTGGAATCATGTTATCTAGTTATATACTATATATCAAGCAGCACTTGCTATTTAAAACTGTGAATAATCTGAATAAATACTCTCTTTTCTCTGCAATGGTGGCTCCCGGCAGAAGCAAACAGAATACAGGCAGTCCCCGGGTTACGTACAAGATAGGGACTGTAGGTTTGTTCTTAAGTTGAATTTGTATGTAAGTCGGAACTGGTACATATTGTAGGGGAAACTCTAGCCAAACATTTCTCCAGAGCTCAGTTTTATTCTCCCACACCTCACTTCCCTCAGTCCTTTATTCTCAAGCTGAGGTGTCTGTTGAGAAAAGCTGCTCCGCGTCTCCCTGGTCTGCTGGGGGGGGGGGTGGGACGCTAGCTTCTCGTCTCCCTGGTCTGCTGTGGGGAAGCAGCTAGTGCGGGGTTGCCTCACCCCATTTGTAAGTAGGGATCCGATGTAAGTCAGATCCATGTAACCCGGGGACTGCCTGTAGTGAAAGCTACAAGGGTGAGCAGTACAAAGTTTTCTTGTCTTTTAGATTCTCTATGTACTGCATATGGCTCCTGGAAAAAAAAGGAGCCTTCATGTGACTTAATCAGTATTAAACCACATGCAAAAAACTTGTATTTATGCCAGTCTTGGATCCTATCTGTGGCTGCCAACAAGATTAACCTAGTGGAAATAAAATTTAAGAGAAATCTGCTGAGTGAGATCCACAACAAAGGATTTGACCCAAAGTAAGGGGAATTTTAAAATATTTATTTATATTGCCTTTTCTACCTGCTTTGCTTTAATTTCCTTGTTTTGTGGTACAAGCAGGCAGTAAACAAAACAGAAGGTGCTAAATTTGTAGGATTAGAAGACTCTAAGGAGTAAACTATTATCCAGTTGCAGGCGTCTGATGGAACAGTTGTCCAAACAAATAAAATCAGCAACAAAGCAACCTCTAGCACTGTCAGAAAGGTTAATAGCCAACTTCAGCTGGCATTTAGGAGACAAGTGCATTACAGAAAGAGCCTTCTTGAAGTGCAGAGTAGAAGCTTCTGCAATTAATGTATCTCACATAGTGTTAGCACTGATTTTGGACCACTAATGATATTGTTAATGTAGTTAGATTAATCTTTTTCGAAGCAGGGTAAACACATGGTAATTAAATCCAGGCTTCTAATGACCAGGTGATATGAAATGGAGGGAACTGAGATTCTGTAAAATATAAAGAATCTAATTTCCTAGACTAATAGAGATTAGGATTGTTGGCCAGTGATACATTTGGAGAGAGATAAGATGGTGTCAAAATGCTTCCTAACTAGGCTATGGAATCTCCCCCCCCCCCATCTATTATTAATCCATCTCCTCCTGATCCCCCAGATCTCTCTTCTAAATGAAGCAACTTGCATAATATGTATTCTGGAGATAGATCAGCAGTAAGATGCAACCGCAGAAAGAGCTGTGAATATCTCTCACACAGGTGATAGCTGGCCATCTAATAGCCAGGCATGTTTTGTGTGTGGTGGCTAGGATAAGGGAGATAATTTTTGGATGCTCATGGAAAGAGAGCAACAATTAGGCATGTGTCTGTAATAATGCCTCTAGTAAAGTAATACGGTTGGTGTGAGCTGTGATCTTTGTGAGAGCAACAAATATGAGGAAGATCAGACCAGTGGTGTAGCCAGATGGGTCCACTTGGGCAGTCCCCAACATCAGGTGGGTGGGCAATGCTAGGTGGTGGGGTTAAGCCCTGGTGCCCCAAACCCACTTCCCGGTTGCAGTACCAGGCAGGCTGGTGGGGCATGGGCCTGGAAGCAAAGTGGGTATGCTCTGGCCTGCTCAGTCCCACCTGTAGTTATGCCCCTAGATCAGACCCTTAAAATTCGAAGGGTATAAATATGGGGCTGTACTGTAGAAAGGACAAAAAATACCTTTTTTATTTTGACAGCACCTACAGGCCTCAGCCATGATCAGGCCCCTGTTGTTTTGGGATGGTACAGACACACAGCAGATTCAACAATCTAAATAGGCAAGATGAACTCATGCTGAGAAGGGAAATAGAGATGAAGTGACTTGCCCAAAGTTAAACATCTGGTCAGTGGCAAAATGAGGACTAGAACTCTGGTGGTCTCACACTCAGACCAGCACCCTGCTCATTGGTCCATGCTGCCTTTTTGTAGATGTAGAGCAAAGGTGGCCAACCCACAGCTCGCAAGCTGCATGTGACTCTTCTCCCTCAAAAGTGTGGCTCGCAAAGCCGTTCCTACACCCTCCCAATGGCCCCCGCTCCCCCAGTTCTCCTATGCTCACCAAGGCCACTGAGGCAGCAATTCAAAATGGCGCGCAAGATGGCAGGTGTCAACCGGAGCCAGATATGGCCTAAGCTTGTTTCTTAAAGGGACAATTCTGTGAGGGGCTTTCCTTTTTTGTTTTTTCCTCAACAATTCTGGTGTGACTCTTCACATTTTTTCCGCCACTGTTTTGGCTCTCTCTGTTAAATGTGCTGGCCTGAGGTAGAGAGTAAAAGCTGGGGGACAATATTTGAAGAAGGAGAGAAAGACAATAATGATTATGAAATGCTGAGCTACTGAATTTCATTTTTAACATAAAAAAATAGAGAAAAGGGAGATGTATAATTGAGAAACACCATTAGTGTTAACATTCTCTCACTATTTAAAAGAGCTGTTAATACTTAGCAGGAAGAAGAATTTATTTATTGAATTTGAAAATTGAATCACCATTGGTATGAAAATGATCCAAGAAAAACTCAGGTTGAACATCAGGTAAATTTCATAATAATGAGTCTATGAAATGATTTCCCAAGGGAAATGGTGGCTCTGTCACCCATTTCTGGACTGGATAAAAGCCTGGCAGATAACAATTCTGCACTGGCAGGATGAGAGGGTCTGCTTGAACCAATAGCTCTTTTCCATCTCTAGGGTTGCATCCTAATACACTGAAGTCAACCACAAATCCATTCACTTCAATGAGGCCAATATTTCATCCTTAATTTCTGTGATTCTACTGACTTCAGAAATGGAAGACTAATCATTCTGGGTGATGCTAATGAGTCTGTTTCGGTGTCAGTCTCTTTTTCAGCCACAATTTCTGTGAAGTCTGTTTCTTGAAATATATCTAGCCTGTACATCCTTCAGGAAGGCTGACATTGACACAGGTACTCAGGTTTATGTTTATGATGATAAGGCTCCTTCCAGTGATGTATGCTTTTATAGACTGAATGCAGCATTTCATTTCTGGCTTGAGACATAAATAAACTACTATTGACAACATTTATTTTTCCCTTTCGAATTCTCAGCCGATGGAGTACGAACTCCAATTCTCCACCCTGCCCCAAATAATGAAAAGAAAATATCAAAATGGCTTCTGTGCCTGTGAGTCACGGGGCATTTAACCAAATATACCTGAAACCATTAACAAAAAGATAGCATGGTTCACTAAATTTCAGAGTTGGTGAGGGAACTGAGACCTCTGACATTCCAAAAACATCAAAATCCCCCTCCCTCCAAACTAACTATTCAATGTGAAACTGCAATCATTTCCATCATTAGCAGAGTGTTCTGAGCAATATGTCTGAAGAGCACGATGTGCTTTTAGTATTTGGAAAAAATGAGAGCAGTATTAAATAATTGTCAGGTTGTGAGTATGATTTTACAACATTGTATTTCTAGAATCAGTGGATTTGGAGATAAGTCTTTATGTTCTCCACAGCTTGGTCATATGATACGGCATTTAATTTGTCAGATATAATGAGGGTCCTGATGTCCTGTGATCACATGTTATAAAGATTCTATGGCCATTTTCATTAGTGTGTTTGTCACAAAATCCTGCCAGATTCCAATCTGGATAACTACAGTCTGCCTACATAAATTCCCCACCTTGTTTTAACCAGAAACTTCTTTTTAAACTTCCTAAATTGTTTTGAAGTTGTTAAACAGTGAAACAGTTGGTGTGTTTCACTCTGGATGTGGCAGCATTTCAGTAGTCAGTGAAATGAGATTTGTGTAGGCCTTTATTTACCGTGCAGAAGTATCATAAAGATAAATAAACATGTTTAATGTGCTTCAAGATCACCAGGTAAAAAATACTATATAAATAATATTTAGCACGTACAGTATATACAGCTACTATTATTGTTATGTAATTGTCCTTTGGGTCACTGATCCACATAATGGTGATGACATAATGCTTGTGAACATTTTCCCTCCCCCTAGCTTGTTTTTATCTTGTACATTAATCTTCTGTGTATTTCCTCCTAAAGCTGATGGATTGCATTTCTCAAGAAGAATGTGTGAGAAGGAACACAGTGACAGAGTCAGCTATCATGTATTTTATTGTCAGCTTTAAATAATGTTAAGTAGCCACAACAATCAGCATAGAGATCGATTCTACAATGATTTTATTCCAAGTCTACATAGATGAGTGATTATGGCTATTACAGCATGAGGTGCCTGTGGTGTTGGCCTAGCCATTGATGCCGAACAAGAGACCACATTTATTTTTGTGTATGTCAAAACACTTTTCTCACTCAGGGTAGAAAGGTGACAGCTGGGGAGAAAAGTCAACTAATTTTCCTAAGAGATAGGAATTATTGTACCTCTTACTCCCCTCTCACTACCAGCAACAGACTTTTAGGGGACATCACTGCAGTCTGTTTCATCCATACTAGTTATTTAAATACTGTTATTCTTAAGTCTCAGCTTGTGAACACTGCCTGCATTGTTAGTCTTTGCTTTAAAGAGATTTTGATCTCTTCATAGTTGCATTGTGAATTAGGAAATTTTTTTTTTCCTGTTGAATTTAATGGGATCTGTAGATGTGAGATCAAGTTCACCTCTGAGTACTACAGAGAGAAATAGCTGCCCTCCGTTTTAGGTAGATACATTGCTTACTTTAGAGCAAATCTTAAAGCTCTCATTAAAATGAATAAGAGTGGAACTATAAACTCAGCCTGAGATTTAGCCTAACTTATTTTTACACAAATAATCAACCTTTCTGAGTTCACTAACCTGTACACAACATGTTAAAGCTAATAGTAACAACCTAGCATTCTAAGCTTGGTGTTGTTCCTCTTGTGACACTGTGACATCCAAAGCCGTATGAAAACAGTGTCACGGGTGGCATTCTTTTTCTACTCTGCCTTAGCACATGTCTGTGACATCTCTTCACAGACACAGTATGGCTTTGATTCCTTGGCATTTTGTATTCATGCATTTTCTACAGCACTGCTATGGAGCTACAGTATGGTCGGAATTGCAGAAATTCAAAGCATGCGAGTAAAAGGATAGATGATAAATTGTTGATTGGAGAAAAATGGCTGTGGTCAAGCATGGAAAATAACCCATGGGAGCTCTGTGTTCTAGAAAGAATAAAAACTCCCATGGGAAAATAAATGATTGTCATTGTTTGCCCTACAATTTTCTATCATTCCAGAGATGCTTCCTACTAATACGAATCTTAAAAATAGATGATAGTTAGAAGAGGTAACAAATGCACCCTCTGATAGCCTGGTAGTATATTTAAATCCTGCAAGTGTTATTGTGCCACACTCTGGTTCAACACTGGTTTCCCAGTTTAGTATTCAGAGAGCTAATTCATTTTGTTGCTGGCAGCACTGCATTAATGATCAAGCTACGACAATGAACACTGTCTGCATAACAAATGTGTCTTTCTCAAGCTGCAGTAAATACAAAGTGATTAACATGAAATAACTGCTTCAGCGAACTGCCTCTCCACTTTTAAATAGATACCAGTGTTTTTATTTAACCCTGCATTTGTCAGATCTGTTTTGCATAGGCTTCTTTGCGTTTATTTTTTTCTGAGATAAAAACGAGTAGGGGTTTGCTTCCTTCCAGCCTTCTTTTACAGAGCACATCCTCTTGGAGAGCTGCCTTTAGCACAATGAGCACAAATGATTATTAATACTCTGTTCCCTGCTTGTGACATTTACTAAGGCAGAAGCATCAAATAGAACTAAATCACGTCATGCTCCTTCTAGCTAGCCTAATCCTGCCATCCTTTCAGAGCTAACAGAAATAAGGTCTGAGTAGGTTAATGTTGCCATTGTTAATAACCTTTAAATCTAGAGGAGCACCAGGTGGGGTTGATTTGCCTTCAGTCAGATGAGAAAGTACGTAGAGGAGAAGGTTACAGCACCTGCAGGAGCAAACAGGTTTTGTTGTTCTCTCCCTCCTCTGCCTCTTAATCCTGGCATAATGAAGGATCATATTATGTCACCATATTATGAAAAGATGAGATTATTCTATTCTGAGACAGAGAGACAGTGAACTTGATAGGCAGTGTTTCCTTCAACATCATTTCCACTGAATCCCTGTGGGGGGAGCCCCCATCTGAAATGTAACATGGAGAGCAGGAGAGTAAACCCCCTTCATAATTATTCTCTCTCAAACAGTCTATCCTCTAAAGCTGTGCTGTTCACGTTTCCTTGTCTTCTCATTTCATTACAATGTGCCAAAAGCTTAGGTGCTGTGCTCCAGAACAGCCTTTTAAAGATAGAGCCTTAATGGATGACAAATCATGTAAGGGAGCTGAAGGTGATGTGCTTTTGTTTTGCCTTTTCCTTTTTCACTAAGATGCTGATGTAAGGATTTCTTGGTTATACATATCTTTCAGTCTCCGGAATTTTTTCCCATTTACACCAAAACAGGGGGAGGAGGGACTCTGAGGTGCTGGCTATACAGATGAAATACAAGTGTCTATTGTGCAACTACAGGTTTGGGGGTGTTCTGTGAAGCTTCATTTTAAGGCAAACAACAGCAGGTAAAAGGGAAATAAAAATCAGATAATAGAGAAACAGAACATAATGAAACTGCTGCTCAGCTGTAGGCAAAGCAGAACAAAATATTAACTATTTGTTGTAAAACAAGAGCAACTTAGCCAACTCACCAGAGAGTCTGTACAAACACTTGCCCAAATTAAAATAAATAAATAAACAAAAAACACCCCTCTAGGCTCTCTTTGCATATTCCGAGTCAGTTCTTTGCTCACACTTTAAGCATTAAGTCAGGTTCATGGAAGCCTCGTTTCAATGAGAACAAAACCCATTCTGCTATGGCAAACATATCCTGAGCCATTAAAGGGGGAAAAAAAAAGGTTCCAGTGGTTGTAAGGTCCTGAAGAACCCAAACTATGAGTGGAGCTATTAAGAGGAGAAGTAGGCTCATCTTCAGTGGAAGCAGGATGTGTCCCAAACAGTAAGAGCTCAGCATAACATACCTGAGGCTATGTCTACACCACAGGCTTTTTGTGCAAGAAGCTTTTTGCGGAAGAGATCTTCCGCAAAAACTTCTTGCGCAAAAGCGCGTCTACATTACAAAAGTGCATTGCTTTAGCACAAGAGAGCATCCACACTGCATGGAAACTCTTGCACATTAACAGAATGGCCATCACAGCACCTGTGCTTTTTCTGAGAGGCTCTTTTTGCACAAGAAACCTCTGTTGAGCATCCACACACAAGTTTTTGCGCAAGAACTCTTGCACAAAAAGGAGTTATGCCTCGTAGAAAGAGGTATGCCTATACCGCAAAAAGCCCTCTGTTCTGCTGTTCTACTGTACATTTTCTTGTGTGAAAACACGGTTGAGGTGTGGACACTCTGGGGGGTTTTGTACAAAAATGGCTGCTTTTGCGCAAAAACCCTGTATTGTAGACGTAGCCTCAGAGCATAGGTGAAAGCAAAGAAAATGGGAAGATGAAACAGGGACTGAGGATTTGAACTTTCCAACAACTGAGAATTTGAATCCTGACCTTGATGCTTACTGTTTGAGATACCAAGTTATGACTAATATACTAATACAGAAGTGCTCCATGCTTACTGGCTTGGTGAAATCTCATTACAGAACAGACCACCAGTGGGTGTCTGCTCTATTTTCCAGCAGTCTGATTTGAGACTGGTATGGCTCACAGTCAAGAGTGCCAGACACACCTTGAAGTGCTTTATAAGCAAACTGAGATTCATAAACTTCCTTCACGTATTTCTGCTGCCTTTCAAACTAATACTATAGTACTATAGGGTGAATCTCACATGCAAGAAAAGCTTAGGAAGTCTGGTTACAATAGTGGGTCTACCTGCCATGTAGAATTTTACAGGCTCCCCCAGCAGTATTTTAAATGATGTTCACTGATGTTATCTAAAGATAATGAAGATGCTGAAGACAGATTCACACGAGTGAAACTTAACTGAGCTCAATTCTCCAAGCATCTCTTTTAAAGCTAAAGGTTATATGCAAGGTCTTTAAATGACAGGGCACTGATGGAAATTCTATAATTGATGAAAAATAAGCCTATGATGAAAAATAACCCTGTTTCATGCAAGCAAAGCAAGAAATACTAGCTCAAACCCATGACTCTCAAGTCAGTTAAACCAATTTCAATTGATTTTTCAATTAAATAAAATAACATTCTGACAGACTGAATTAATGAGTGAGCAAAAAAGAAAAAAAAGAAAAAAAGAAAAAGAAAGAAAAGGATGGGAGGTATGATGGTCATGCACTGGTATTAAGATGAAGGAATCAAGCCAGCATCTACTTATCAGAAAAGGTTTGCATTAGAACGAAATGGCTAAAAATTGAATAATCATTATTTTTATTGTAACAAAATACAGGACTATGTAGCACTTTAAAGACTAACAAGATGGTTTATAAGATGATGAGCTTTGGTGGGCCAGACCCACTTCATTTCTATCACTATTTTTATTGTAGTATGCAAAAGCTCCAGTAGGAATCCAGTGCCCCATTGTATAGCACATTGTTCAAATACATACAAAACTAGACCCAACCTGAAGATGTGACAATCTAGATGACATTGCGTTTGATGTGTACCCCTATCTTATCTTTGCTAAGTATCCCTATCTTATTTTCTGCAGTACTTAGTTTTTAATTGTACAAAAATTCTTTAGCAGTGCTACTTCATGAAGTCCTTAATTGGGAGTCTTTGGCAGCACCCTTCAGGCTGTTGCAGAAAGTGGAGTTCTTGTTTGTTGATGCTTTCTTGTCGAAGCTTCCACATGGATGATATTATAAAAACAGGACTGAGTATGATCAGAGAAATCAATGACAGGAAATTAAAGGCAAATTGAATCACTTCCCATCACCTCTTGAGCACATTTGCCCTTCTCTAATAAATGCAGAATTCAATAAGAAAAATATGACTTTGAATCAAATAAACCAGTAAGCCCAAATACAAAGACAAAGAATCCAGGAAGCTGAAACAGCAGGAACCAAAATGCCCATCAGCGCAGGATGAAGGTCAAATTCATAGAGGCCACTAAATGCCTGTTTTTTTTCCAACCAGTAGGTATTTTTGAGGCCTTCCCATAATTGTATTGGGAAGTCAACTATTGCTCCATGCTGAGTGTTTAACTAATTTAAGGGTGGGCAATGTGGCCTCTAAACTACTAGGCAGAAGGTGCATATAATGACATATTATATTAAGTATATAACATAAGTGTCAACAGCCCACATTTTTTATAAGATCATGAATTATTCTATGAAGGGAACATTCTTGGCAAGAAACATGTAAGTGTCCATTTTAAACGCCCTTTAGCTGAGTTAATGTCAAAATAAATCAAAAAGCTTTGTCTGGTGCATCCCTAGCATCTGAACCGAGACCTTCGGCATCAGTTCAGAGATTAGGGCTAAGCTTCATATACAGTGTCTCCTGGGATCACTGCCCTTGTAACTTTTCTTCACAGCTGGGCCAGTTGCGAGCTTGACATGTCCCCCACCTCCCACCCAACTCTGCAGGTTCCACAGGCAGAAGAGAACTCAAGAGGACCTCATATGTGAGCAGCTGGCCTGCCTGTAGTCCCTCGTCTGGCGGCTTGAGGAGTAGTGCCAGGAGTGGGCTGCTGACTGGGAGCAGAGGAAGGCTGCCTAAGACTAGCTGGCAAGCCAGCACAAGACCATGTGCTCCTCTCTCACCTCAGTGATGGAATCATAGAATAATTGAATACTAGGACTGGAAGGGACCTCGAGAGGTCATCGAGTCTAGTCCCCTTCCCTCAAGGCAGGACCAAATACTGTCTAGACCATCTCTGATAGACATTTATCTAACCTACTCTTAAATATCTCCAGAGATGGGGATTCCACAACCTCCCTAGGCAACTTATTCCAGTGTTTAACCACCCTGACAGTTAGGAAGTTTTTCCTTATGTCCAGCCGAAGCCTCCATTGCTGCAGTTTGAGTTCATTGCTTCTTGTTCTATCCTTAGACACCAAGGAGAACAATTTTTCTCCCTCCTCCTTGTGACACCCTTTTAGATACCTGAAAATGGCTATCATGTCCCCTCTCAATCTACTCTTTTCCAAACTAAAGAAGCCCAATTCTTTCAGCCTTCCTTCATAGGTCATGTTCTATAGACCTTTAATTATTCTTGTTGCTCTTCTCTGGACCCGCTCCAATTTCTACACAACTTTCTTGAAATGTGGTGCCCAGAACTGGACACAGTACTCCAACTGAGGCCTAATCAGTGCAGAGTAAAGCGGAAGAATGACTTCTCGTGTCTTGCTCACAACACACTTGTTAATGCAGCCTAGAATCATGTTTGCTTTTTTTGCAACAGTGTTACACTGTTGACTCTTTTATTTTATTTCATCCTCTAAACTTTTCCCCTTCCCACTAGCATTCACTATGTTAGGTATTCCTTCAGACTTCTCGGTGAAAACTGAAACAAAGAAGTCATTTAGCATCTCTGTCATTCCTAAGTTTCCTGTTACTGTTTCTCCCTCTTCACTGAGCTGTGGGCCTACCCATGCAGTGCATAGCCTTGTGCATGGACTGGGTCACTAGCCACCTCCCTGCCCAATCCATGGCTTTTCCTCCTAGTCCCCCCACAGGGGTCACCAGGGCCCCAGAACATGTGGTGGTTGGAACTCTCAGGTACCTGAAGCCTCCTGAACAACCCTCTCTCCTCACCCATTCCTGTTTCTATCCCCAGTCCCTCCTATGTTGTATATCCTCCCCCCCCAATAAACAGTCCTGTTGTTTCGGAAAAGAAGGCTTTGTTATTTGCTCTGCTGGGGGGAAAGTGGGAAGGGAAGGTGGAGAAGGGAGAGGTGGGGGACAAAAGGAACTCAGAGGGAATGCAGGGGCCCCTTGTGAGGAGGCATGCGAGAGAGTCTCACAACTGACCTTCGATGAAAGTCTTTCTCCAGACCTCCATGATGAGCGCAGCCTCTTGGTACACTCTCTGTATGGTACTAGTGTCCAGCTACTCATATGCCCTTGCCAGCATTCAGCCTCTGCCCCCCACACTACTAGAAAAATCTCCCTCTTGCTTCCACACAGGGTGTGGAGCACACAGCAGGTCACTGCCACAAAAGGGGTGTTGCGCTCACTAAGATCCAGATGGTTGAGGAGTCTCCAGAACCTCCTCTTTAAATGGCCGAATGCACACACCACCACCTTTCAATACCTGCTCAGCCTGGCTTTGAAGTGCTCTTTGGTGGGGTCCAGGCTTCCCATGTAGTGCCCATGAGCCAGGGGAGCAAGCAGTAGGCAGCGTTACCCAGTCCATGTCCCTAACTGTGATTGTGCGGTCGGGAAAAAAGGAGTGCAACTTTCTGAACAAGCGCCTTTCCCGACCACCAGATGTTGTTATTGATGAAGTGTCCCTGCTGAATCATGAGGGCCTGCAGCACCATGAAGACATACCTCTTCCTGTTGATGAAGTCCAAGGCATTGTGGTTGGGAACCAGGATGGGGATGAAGGTGTTATCTACGCCCCCCCCACCACAGTTAGGGAAGCCCATGGCAGCAAAGCTGTCGATGATGCTGTCTACTTTGCCCAGTGTGATGACCCTCCATAGCAGCACCTGGTAGCACCTTGGCTACCTGCTGAAGCATTGCCCCGACTCTGGATTTCCTCAATCTGAACTGGTTCCCGATGGAGCAGTACCTGTCCGGTGTGGCGAGCTTCCACTGAGGGGATGGTGACGTACTTCTGCACGGGGATGGCAGGTCCCAGTCGGGTGTTCTGTCACCTGAGGGCTGGGCTGAGCCATTGTAGAGCATGAGGTTCTGCAGCCATTGCTGATCATCACCTCACTGCAGGATGATGTGGTACCACCAGGAGTGGCCTGAGGCCGGCTGGGGCAGCTAGCACCCCAGGAGGAACATGCAATTGGCGCCCCTGCCTGCACGGCCGTCAATGGCCATGACATAATCATCGGGCGCCCCGTGACGTCATCATCGGGCACCCCAGCCGCCCCGTTGAAGGCAGCACCCTAGATGACCGCTGAGTCTGCTCACGGGCCGCCCCTGGGTCCCACCAGCCCGCACTTGTCTCCCTCCACCAGAAGTGGTATTCCAGGATTTCCAGGGGATCAAAGGACATGCACACCAGCAGGATCACCAGGATCTGGATAATCAAGGCATATGATCCTTATCCTGCTGGAGCAGCATGCCGGCATTTTGGAAGTACTATGAGGCCCAAGAGCCTGGCATTGCTTTGCAGCCACCCCAGCTCCATGTCTTGAGTGCTTTTGTGTCCACAAGGGCAACCAGAGCACCCTGCATCCATTTTGTGTCCCACGAGGGAGGAGGCAGTGAAGGAGTGGCATGCAGGATGCGGTCATAGAGAGGAGCTCCTGAAAGCACACATCACAGCTTGCCTGACCAAGAAGCCACAGGAAGTGTCTGCCCTCCTGATGCATTTCCCAAAGTGCTTCCAGGGGGCTCTACGTCTGAAGCAGGCTCCAATCAGTGTGCGCATACTATTTCAAAATAATTCTGACTAATTTCTATGCTTCCCCGTAATGGAGATACACTATTTAGATTTTGTTAAATCGGGAGTTATTAATTCAAATTTAGTTATTTCAAAATAATTTCCTAGTATAGACATGCCTGTACTGGCCATCTATGGTGGGAAGTTCATTACATCTTTCCTCTGAAGCATCAGCAGGCAATGGAACAATGGACAAGGAGGGGCACTGCTCTTAGGTGACATGAAACATTCCCTTTCTGAAGCGCTGGGATGGCTGATGCTTGCTTACATGCTCAGGGTCTAACTCATAGTTCTATATACATTTAGGAAGGAATTTCCCCCCAAGACAGATTAGCAATGACCTTGGGAGCAGTGGGTCATGTTCCTCTGTGTGGGTGTGGGTCATTTCCCAGAATCATCTGGATATCTCACTTAATCATTTCCCTGCTGTTCTGGGACCTCAGGCGCCAGTGTACCTTGCTCCCTTGTATTCTTTGCATGTGCTCCCTAATCGTCTAGTTTCCGTGAATTACAATACTTTTGTTCCTAATTTTGGTTGTAGGATTATTGTGAGAGTGCTGAATGGTGCTCATGACTGGGGACATGCAGGAGGTCAGACTAGATGATCTGACCTTAAATCCTATGGTCTTCTCTCACTTTTCATCTAATCTCATATTATTGTTTGGAGTGAGCACCTTTCCTAGTTTCTGCAGCCCCGCCATCTGCAACAGCGTTCTTGTATCTTCCTGCCCTTCTTAATGGCTGTTCATCTCTTTCAATCCTGATCTGAACAAGTTTTCTATATTTGTTCTTTTTTCAGTTTGATTGTCTTTCTGAGATTAACAAAATTACCGCATTTTTTAACCCTAGGAAAGATTTTAAGAAAGAGATTTGTATGAAATACACAATGGAAAGCTTATTATTTTATGTCAAGAAGAATATATTGACTGGATGATAAAGCCTGCTCACATAATGTTCATTGGCATTCGATAGTGCATGGTAAACTACATAACATGTGGGGATAACAGATTTCTGAACAGCTTTTGACAACCATTCTGAAACACTGATAAGAAATGTTAAGGAAGAAAGGAGGAACAGAATACCACATGGAGTTTGCATTAGTAGAGCTGTGATAAATTGTCAGTTTGCTGCTTGCTCTTTTATTCACACACTATCACTAGAGAGTATAGTGGGGTGAAGGTAAACACCACGAATGGGAATGTTGCATTATTAAAAAAAATGGAATAGTTTGGGAATTTATTGGTATTTTGATCTTTATACTTTAGTCATTCCTTAAGTTGATTACCAAAATATATCCAATGACTGTTGCAAGTAATTAAATGTCTCAATAATAGTGTCTTGGTATTAGCCATACTAAGTATTGGCAAATTCACAATAATGCTGTCTACTTGCAAAGGCAAAATTATAATGATTTTAATGACACGGCTGCACATGATATATCAAACCAAATCTAATCAGTACTGTGTAACACTTTCTGCCCAAAGATTAGCTTGAGCGGCCATTTCATCAAGTACTTAAGAGGCAAAGGCTGTGTGGTTGAGCATGCATGATAAAAATGTATTTAAACTGATTCTTCACAGTAGCATATCCTCCCTATCACGGTGAGTACTTATTTATTTGAATAGCTGATGCTGCACTCTCATTGAACCCCTGGGCAGAGAACCCAAGAAGTTTATGATCAAGTCTATAAACTAGGTCTTGGAGTAGCAAGGAAATGCTGAAATTTTGCTATGCTTTTCCAATTTTCCAATGCTATGCTTTTCCAATTATGCTATGCTTTTGCCAGATAGAATATACATATAGAGCTGCCACTGTTGAAATCAAGAAAAGGACTAAACCTTTCACAGCAGTAATCAAACAATAAGAAAATAAAACAAAGGATTTTTGTTTTGTTTTTTAAACACTCTGATTGTTTTCTGACTCACCCAGAATTGAAAATGAGGCTCTAGACAATATGCTTTGATGCTGCCTGGTATAGCATGGATGACGAGTCATTGAATCCCTAGTGGTTACCCTGGGGATTAATGAAAGGTGAGACAGAGATTGAAGAACTACCATGAAGAATGACCTTACCTGATAAGACTGTTCTGCTGTCTCCACAGTAGGTGAGAAAGGCAGGCAGTATGCACCAGGCTGTTTTTCTCACACCTTAATAAGAAAAATTGACCTGTTTATCCACCAGCTGTCTTCTTTGTTTCTAATCCAAACCACTTCTAGAAAATCATTTCTGGTCTTAAATGTTGAAATCAGACAGAATGCCGTGAAGAATGGCTTTTTGTTGATGAAATATTCCAAATGCATGCTAAGATATGGAAAAGCAGCTGCCAACAGACACATTTACAAGACTGCTGTGACATTTACACACTGTCTCCAACACTCCTATTTTATACTGTAGACTTAATTTATGTGACATATCAAGCACTATATAAATGAACACAGGTGCCTGAGCCCCATCTAAGCAAATGGTTTCATTCTCTTTTATATTGTATGTAGTGTAGCTCAAGTTTATAGGTCTATTCTCAAAAAGTCTTTGGTATACTATCAAATATCAAAAACAAAAGCTTTTTCTCAGTAAGAAAATGGTTTCTTGATTAGATCTTCTTTCTTGACTTCAGTTTCATGATGAAAGCTACATACCACCTTACTGTACATTATAGTTATCTACATATACATGATATGTAAGGGAGCAGTTTTTGTGTGTGCAAAAAGTCAAAGCACTCATCAGTTGAGAAATGCCAGTATTAATCTGTGCAGCCTTAATTTGTCCCCCTTTTCCTATGTATTATGATACAGTCTTTAATGACATGGTAAAATACTGGTTTTTCCACAGGATCCCTGCTTCAATCAGTACACAAGACAGGTCAGCTCTGGGAAGGAATCAAGATTGTGTAATAAAGGAAGATACTTCCTGGGGGTATGTCTACACTAGAAAGTTAGTTCGAACTAACGGACGTTAGTTCGAACTAACTTTCCTAGGCGCTACACTAGCGCTCCGTTAGTTCGAACTTAATTCGAACTAACGGAGCGCTTAGTTCGAACTAGGTAAACCTCATTTTACGAGGACTAACGCCTAGTTTGAACTAGCTAGTTCGAACTAAGGGCTGTGTAGCCCTTTAGTTCGAACTAGTGGGAGGCTAAGGCTTCCCAGGTTTCCCTGGTGGCCACTCTGGCCAACACCAGGGAAACTCTATTGCCCCCCTCCCGGCCCCGGAGCCCTTAAAGGGCCACGGGCTGGCTACTCACTTTGTGCCAGTTGCAAGGCTGCAAGCACCCGTGCCTGCACAGCCTGCACCTGCCACAGGATGAGCCAGCCATCCGAGGGCTCCCAGCCCTCCACTGCTCCCCACGACCAGCCTGGCAGCTCCCGGGAGCCTGCCCGGGGGCGCAAAAGGCGGGCGCCCGCCTGGTCAAGTGCGGAGATCGTGGACCTCATCGAGGTTTGGGGGGAAGCCTCAAATGTCCACGATCTCCGCACTAGCCACCGGAACGCGGCCGTCTACGGACGCATGGCTGCCAGCCTGGCCGCCAGGGGCCACCAGCGCAGCCGGGAGCAGGTGCGCTGCAAGATTAAAGACTTGCGGCAGTCCTACTCCCGGGCCTGCCTGCCAGGGGCTGACCCAGAGGCCTGCCCCCACTTCCATGCCCTGGACCGCATCCTGGGGCCTCATGCCGTCCCTGCCCCCCGGGACGTGATTGACCCCGGGGCAGAGGGACCGCTCCTGGACACCGAGGAGGAGGAAGAGGGCTCTGAGAGCCAGGAGCCTGCCGCCAGCCTTCCCAGGACCCGGGACCCCCAGGCACCCCACAGAGCCGCTCGCCTGCATCATCAGAGGCCGGGGAGGCGTCCACCTGTGAGTACCCTCGTGTTCCCCTTATGTGTACGGGGGGCTGGGGCGAGAGGGAGCCCCGGGACCGTGCGCCTGGGCCTTGCCCACCACAGAGCAACAGCTGGGGATCCTGCAGGGGCCCTGGCCTTGCAGAGGGGAGCTGGGTTTCACACACCTGGGCCCCTGGGGTCATTGACCGCTGGTCTTCTTGCACCACAGCTGCAGCATTGGGGCCTGCAGGGCGCACCACCCCGCCTGCAGCAGCCGCCCGCGCCCGGGCAAGCAGGACAGCCAGGAACCAGGAGGACTACCAGAGGCGGCATCTCCGGTTCCTGGACCGACAGCTCCGTCTCCAGGACCACTGGGTCCAGGAGGACCTCAGGCTGCGCCAGAGGAGTCTGGAGGCCCTGGAGGAGCAGGGCCGTGCCCTGCGAGGCCACCTCCAGAGCCTGCTAGACCACTTTCCATTTCCTCCTCCCCCTGCTCCCCCTCTTGCTCCCCCTCTTGCTCCCCCTGCTCCCCCTCTTGCTCCCCCTCTTGCTCCCCCTGCTCCCCCTGCTCCTCCTGCTCCTCCTGCTTCCGCTCCTGCTTCCGCTCCTGCTTCCTCCACACCCCCTGTCCTCTCTGCCCCCCCTCCACAACCATTCCCCACCGACGCCCCCGGACCCGCAGTGTGGCGAGACGGGAGAGGCACCCAGACTCCCACCCCTGAGCTTTCCTTTCCCTTCCTCCCTTCCCTCCCCTCCCCTTCCAGCTCCCTCGTCCCAGGTTTCCCCCTCCCTTCTCCCACCTTCATTCCTCCCTCCCCCACCCCAGTTCTCTGAAATAAACAGACGTTTTTGTTTGAAAAACAGGTGTCTTTATTGTACAGTAGATAGGGAGGGGAAAGGGGAAGGGGGGGGAAGGGTGGAAGAAGGCCCCGGTGGGGCATGCAGGGAGAAGTCAGTCCTCCTCCTCCTCCACCTGGAAGCTCTCCCGCAGGGCTTCCCGGATCCGGATGGCCCCCCGCTGGGCTTCCCGGACGGCGGCGGTGCGGGGCTGACCGTAGTGTCCAGCCATGCGGTCAGCCTCAGCCATCCAGGCTGGCAAGAAAGCCTCCCTCTTCCGCTCACACAAATTGTGGAGCACACAACATGCCGCCACCACGGGAGGGATGTTGTGCTCGGCCAGGTCCAGACGGGTGAGGAGGCATCGAAAGCGGGCTTTCAGTCGCCCGAAGGCCCCCTCCACCACGATGCGGGCCCTGCTCAGCCTGTTATTGAAGGCCTGGCGGGAGGGATTGAGGTGCCCCGTGTAGGGCTTCATGAGCCAGGGCTGCAGTGGGTAGGCGGCATCCCCCACCAGGCAGACGGGCATGTCCACGTCCCCGACCCTGATGTGGCGGTCGGGGAAGAAGGTCCCGTCCTGCAGCCGCTGGCACACGGAGGAGTTCCGGTACACCCGTGCGTCGTGTGCTTTGCCGGACCAGCCCACATTGATGTCCGTGAACTGTCCCCGGTGGTCACACATGGCCTGCAGGATGACGGAGAAGTACCCCTTTCTGTTGACGTACCGGGACGCCTGGTGTTCCGGGGCACGGATGGGGATGTGCGTCCCGTCGATGGCCCCCCCGCAGTTGGGGAAGCCGAGGGCGCCGAATCCCCGGATGACGGCGTCCGGGTCGGCGAGGCGGACCACCCTGCGGAGCAGCACCCGGTTGATGGCCTTGACCACCTGCGGAGAGAGACACAGCAAAGCGTCAATCAGTGGGGCGCCCGGGTGGCTGGGAGCGTGCGTGCCCTGGCAGTGCCCCGCGCCCCACTCCCGGAAGCAACCCCCCTGGCGGCGTGTAGTACGGCCTGGACAGCCCGACCCCTCCGGTGCGGGGCGCCTTCGCCTCCTCCCGCCCCCCCCTTTGTCCCTGGGGCGGCCCATCCCCTCCTCGCAGCCCCCCTCCCCCCCGGCTCGGTGGCCGACGAGCGCCGTACCTGCATGAGCACTGCTCCGACAGTGGATCTCCCCACGCCGAACTGGTTCCCGATGGATCGGTAGCTGTCCGGCGTGGAGAGCTTCCAGAGGGCGATGGCCACCCGCTTCTGGAGGGGGATGGCGGGCCTCATGCGAGTGTCCCTTCTTTGCAGGGCAGGGGCGAGCCACTCGCAGAGCTCCAGGAAGGTGTCCCTCCTCATCCTAAAGTTCTGGGTCCACTGTCGGTCGTCCCAGCGCTCCAGGACGATGCGGTCCCACCAGTCGCTGCTGGTGTCCAGACGCCAGATGCGGCAGGGCACGCCGGTGCCGGGGCGCCGCCGCGGCTCCTCCACGGCCCCCAGGGCGGCCAGGCGGAGAGGCAGGGGGCTGACATTCCCCAGGTGGTGCCAGGCAGCCTCGAGCCATTGGTGGCAGGCTTGCAGCAGCAAGTCCAGAACGTGCACCAGAAGGTGCAGGGCGAGCCGTGGCTCCATGTTGCCACCTGCGGCAGTCCCCCCCGAAGGGAAGCACCGACACAGACGGGCACAGAGACCAACGCTTTGCTGTCCCTCGGCGAGGTTGGCAAGCAAGCAGGAAAAGCTGAGAACCGGCTGTCCAGGGGGGGTCCCTTTAAGCACGAGCCTCAGATAGCCTCAGACAGCAGCCACACAAAGCAACTGCTGACCTGATGCCCTGCCAGAACCGGTTTCAGCTGCCCTTAAATGCCCCCCTGCATCCAATCAGTGTGGACGCGCTAGTTCGAACTAGCAAAACGCTAGTTCGAACTAGTTTTTAGTTCTAGATGCGCTAGTTCGAACTAGCTTAGTTCGAATTAACTAATTCGAACTAAGTTAGTTCGAACTAGCGCTGTAGTGTAGACGTACCCTGAGAGACTGCTATCTCAGTTCTTGTGGAATTTGGAAGGTGTGTAGTGAATGAGGCAAGGGGCTGTAGGAAGAGAAGGAGGGGTCTCAGAAGAGAGAAGGGAGGGTCCCCCGTTTCTATCACCAGATCCCAGTCTGCCTCTCCAGACTTTTCATTCAATATAATTATCTCTCTTCACACTATTGGTTTCATATTCTAGTCTTTTTGCACAACCAATCCCAGTCCTCCCACCTCACTCCAGCTGCCAGTCACGTCTGCCTTTTCTCCCCCCTTTTCCTGTTACCCCTCCCATGAGTTTCTCATCTCAGTATTTCTGTCTAGCCAGTTCCCATTCATGTTTCTTCTCAGTTCCTTTCCCAGTCTCAGGATCCTTCCTCCCCAGAAAAGCGGCTTCATGTCCTCTCCTGTTTCTCTCGCTCATTTCCAGATCCATACTCCCACACCGTTTCTGTTCTGCCCTCCAGTGCCAGCCTCACTGGACTCCTTATTTCAGTCTAATTCTTTCCCTCTCTCCTGGTCTAGCTTCTGTTTGCATTTGAGTCAGGCACCTTCCTCCTCCATTCTGACTGAGCAGCAGCAGAGGGAGCATAGAGACAAAAGCTAGGAGAGATAGGCTGCTTGTGTTCAGTTTGAGAGCCTGCCTGGCTGGGAACAGCCATGACTGGGAAAGTCCGTTAGAGCCTTTCAGCCCTGAACTGGAGACTACTTGGTTGCTCTGTAGGAATGGTGCATGCACAGTCTGGTCCAATAATTGTGAGAGGCTTGAGCATCCAGTGTGGACAGGATCTTTGACTGGTTTAGGGATTAAACTCAAAGAAGTGTCCCTCCTAAGTATGTATGAACTACAATTGTGCAAAGGCTTCTAACTTGGCCAAATTTCAGTGGAGGTTCACTGAAATAACAAAAGGCACACTCCAGAAGTAAAGACCATCCATAATAAATGTTAAGTCCCTTCTCCAAAACATGGTGGTGCTAAACAATTCAAGGAATTAAAAAGGTCTTAAAATTTGTAATATGGACAAAACAACTTCCTTGATCCCTATTTTTAGGATTTCTTTTTTAATTGATTCTACACTGCCTCACTCCTCCACCCCTCAAATAGGCAAGAGAGCCTGAGGCATATACCCACCATAGAAAATTTCAGCCTGCATGGTTAAAGCTTTGCAAAGTTATAAGCAACTGAAAACAGGTCTTATAATGGAAGGTATGGAACAACCTTAGTAACTGGTAGTTTTAGCAGCCCTGTGCATAATCAGTCTTATTAGGTATTCTTCATTAAGGGACTTGAACAGAGGTTGTTTTTTTTACAGCAGGACTGGACCATAGGCTTCACTTCATGTTAAATGAAGTGTATAAGTGGAAAGATTCAAACTATGAGGAAAATGAGATTCACAAAATCAAAACAGTAGATAGCCATTCAGTTGTCAGAAAAAAAAAGAGAAAAGTCTTTAGTAAATGGTAGATATGTCTACAGATAAATAAAGGGAGGCAAAAATGGTTTATGATGGGTTGTTGAAGATCTTTAGTGCTGCTCTGAAACACAGGTGGAAACATCGAGATAAGCGCACCAAACTGTATGTAGTTGGGCGACAATTTTTTTTGGAAGCTCTTTGTAGTCCCAGATGTAGCCCACTTCCTCAATCTTTTCCACCATCTCAGTCCTCTTTCCTATAATTTGCAGATGGTCCATTTATCCCTAAAAGCCTCTTTGAAATAATTATTTTTACATTACACCTGAGTAAGGCCAAATGAATTATTTTCAGCGAGCAATTTGTTAACTTATGTAAAGAAAACACAGACTTCTGTTTTTACAAATGTGTTAATTTACAATTTGAGTGAACATTTTCTGTGAATTCATTTCATCTCGTAGGTTGCTCATTAACTGGCTTTGTAAGCATTGTTTTCCATATTATCAATTCCATATTCACTGTTGTTCATTAATCACTGCATAAGTCACATAGCATTATTGCTGCTTTCTCACTTGATGACTATCAGGCTCCCAAACAGCTTCCATGAGGGATGCACAAATGCTTTCAGTGAATAGTCACATTGATATTTGTGTATTAAAATATATTCACACCCATTGGTGCAGCACTTGCCCTTTTGTGGGTTTAATTCAAACAAATGTCGAACACTTTTTTGCAATATTTCTCTAGCTCAATACCTGAGTATGACTTTCTGTGTATGGTGAATTATTCCTGCTCAAAATGCAATGATTTCTATTGGCATTTCTGCACTTAGGTCTGATCTTCTGCAGTGGAAAAAATTATGAGCATGGGACTTAGCTGCATGACTTTCTAATAGTTTCAGGCCCATCCTTAACTCTTCTCATGTTTCCCTAAGTCATATCCCTATATATATCTTTTGTTGACCACTTGGAGACATTTTGTACTGTACATTAGTTAACAGGAGGACTCTTTTACATTGCCTCTTACAGATTTTTGTAATAAACTATTAGGATTTTCCTCACTTTGTGTATAAGCCATGGAAATATGTGTCCTACATTAGGAAACCAGGAGTTCTGCCTGATAACTGATGGCCGATCATGGCTACATATTATTAAAGAGAGGGAAATTACTCTCTTCTTGCTACTTATTTAAATTAAATTACAGGCTTGCTGAAAGTTTTTTTCAAGGCAAAATTGGAATTAACTTCATAGCATCCATATGAAGGGTTGTTTTATTATTAAAAGGAATGGATGCAAATTTTAATCTTTCATAAAATATTTCTAGTGTACTTAGATGTAGTCACATAGAGGACAGTCGCATGTATATTTGCATACTCTAGCGTGACACAAAATTAGTACAGCGCAATCAGCTATTCCATTAAAAAGTACTTGCTATTGTAGTTGAATGATAATGATCCATCGCTTCATTACAAAGAAGGTGTTGTTGTAAAAAAGATGTTATGTTTTTCATCTAGCCTCATATTCGACATTCACAGTCCAGCTAATGAAGAAAAGAGAAAAGAAAAAAAAATCCCTTCTGCATTCTACTTTGTTCACTAATATGAAAGGTCTCATTAAATGAATGTTTCTATACACGACTATTGCACAACCTTTAACACATTAATGCCAAAATGATGGGTAATATTCTGAATATGTAACAAATGTAAGCCTCAGACTACTGTTAGCATTGTGTTGCTATGGAGAGCTGGAAATGGTAGTTTTGCATTTAAAAATTAAAGACTTGTTTCAAGTAAGCAATGCAAACATATCACTTAATGTCTAACAGACATTACTGCAGCATGAGTTTGCTAATCATTTTTATTTTTAATATCAGTGTTAGATACTCCTCACTGTCAGTGTCATTCATAAGATTTATGGAGCTGTATGCAGTACTATTAAACTAGTGCCTATGCCCAACAGCAGTCCAGGGTAGGGATAGGGGGAAAGATGTTTTTTTAGAGATGTGATCTTCAGCAACACACAAATGAATTATTTTAAATCAAATTTTAAACTAAGGTCCTGTAGACTAACACAGTAAATTCAGAAACTGACACCATATATCTGGGGTTAGCAAATGCCTGTTAAATGGTTTCTTTACCACTTGAAAGGCTTTTTCACAGGTTCAGTGTTTTTCTAATAGTTTCTGGGAAGCCTTTTCACTTTTAAGTTAACTAGATGCTCTCCAGAGGAAACAGAGCCACAGAACAGGAAGAGGTGGGTGAACATTAAGACCCTGCTATGCCCCAAATTTTCAGGCACTCTATGCAGCTGCATATTTTGCATATGGGTAAGGACAGCTCTGTTCATTGTTACTCCTAGTGACTCTGCTTATATAAAATCTATCAGAGGAAACATAGACAATCATTTTTCTCTGTTAAATGTGCAGGTAGCTCTTGATGAGAGATCACAGAAAGTAAGACTTAACATAGTTTTAAATTATTTTGTACCACTTCTGGAATGTAAGTCTAAAATTATGTGAGAAATGTATAGTTTAAATTCAGAAAATTCACCCCCTCCCTCATTGTGAAGAGACATATGCAACAGCCTTCTGCCCCGAGTTAGGATTCTCACATGCTGGTTTAGATAAAATAAAAGCAAGTTTCTTAGCTACAAAAGGTAAATTTTAAGTAAATATAAGTGATAACAAACAGATCAAACCAGATTACCTAGTATTTCAGAGCCATTGGCCATTATCTTTGAAAACTTGTGGCAATCGTGGGAGGTCCCAGACAATTGGGAAAAGGCAATTGTAATGCTTATTTTTTAAAAAGGAAAGAAGAATTGACGGACTTCAGATTGGTCAACCTCACCTCAGTCCCCCCCAAAATCATGAAGCGTGCCCTCCAGGAATCCATTTTGGAACACTTAAAGGAGAGGAATGTGACTGGGAAGAGTCAACATAGATACATCAAGGGCAAGTCATGCCTGACCAATCTCTGAGCATGGCCTTTGTGGATGTGGGGAAGTCAGTGGATGTGATATACCTTGGCTGTAGCAAAGCTTTTGATATGGTCTCCCACAGAATTCGTGGCAGCAGATTAAAGAAGTATGGCTTGGATGAATGGAATATAAAGTTGATAGAAAGCTGGTTAGATAATCAGGTTCAATAGGTAGAGATGAACAGCTCGATGTCTAGTTTGCAGCTGGTATAATAGTATCGGGATCATGACACTAAGCTGGGGTGAGAGGTAGAGATGCTGGAAGGTAGGGATAGGGTACAGAGTGACATAGACAAATAGGAGGATTGGGCCAAAAGAAATCTGATCAGGTTCAACAAGGACAAGTGCAAAGTCCTGTCCATAGAATGGACGAATCCCATGCTCACTTCAGGCCGGGGACTGACAGGCTAAGTAGCAGTTCTTCAGAAAAGGACCTGGGGATTACAGTTGATGCTGGATATAAGTCAAATGTGTGCCCTTGTTGCCAAGACTAATGACATATTGGGCTGCATGAGTAAGAGTGTTGCTAGCAGATCAAGGGAAGTGATTATTCCCTCCTATTCAGCATTGGTGAGGCCACATCTGGAGTACTGTGTTCAGTTTTGTGCTCCCCACTATAGAGAAGATGTGGATACATTGGAGAGAGTATCGCGGAGGGCAACGAAAATTATTTGGCGGATGAGGCACATGATGTAGGAGGAGAAGCTGAGAAAACTGGGCTTATTTAGCATGCAGAACAGAAGAGTGAGGCGGGATTTGACAGCTGCCTTCAACTATCTAAAGGGGTGTGTGTGTGTCCAAAATGGATGGAGTTAGGCTATTCTCAGTGATAGCAGATGACAGAACAAGGAGCAGTGGTCCCAAGTTGCAGAGGGGACGTCTATGTTGGAAATTAGGAAAAAAACCTACTTCACTAGGAGGATGAAGAAGCACTGAGATGGGTTGCCTAGGAAAGTGCTAGAATCTCCATCAGAGATTTTTAAGGACAGGCTGACAAAGCTCTGTCTGGGATGATTTAGCTGGGGTTGGTCCTGTGCTGAGCAGGGGATTGGACTAGCTGATTTCCCAAGGTCTCTTCCAACCCTAATCTATGATTATATGAAAGAAACAACAACAACAAACATCCACAAACTAAGTTTAGTAAACTGCATGTCGGACCTCTCTTGTCCAGCACTCTTGGGACCTGAGTGATCCTGAACAACAGAGTTTGCCCGATGAGGGGAGGTCAAGGCTCCCTATTAGGCTGTAGGCTCTGTTTCTGGGTGTGGCTGAGCTCCCTTCTGCTGCCTCCAGCCCCCACACCGTGCCAGACCTGGCCTGTCACTCCCTTGCCTCGTACAGTTTCCACATGTGATGGGAACCCTTTGTTTTATAGGTGGGTTCCTACGCCAGACAACAGAACAGAACTGACATCACAAGATGCAGTCCAGCACCAGGTGGCCTGTTCACAAGCCACTGTAGAATCACAGCAGCCATCCCGCACTGTCTGTTTGGAGCATCCATGGGAAGGTTCAACAGTTGTGACATAAGCTTCTCCTAAGGCCTGTTGTTGTTTTCTAATGGCTCATTAACCTGAATGGGCCCTTGTCAGCCAGCCATCTAGACTCAGGGCATTTTGCTTAATGGGCATTGCCCAAGAATAACTACATATGAAACAGAGAGTCAATATTCATCACTGTGAGTAAAAAATGATACAGGCATGTTCATAGGATAATCATATTCAGCAAATTGTAACCTTTCCAATGATATCTCACATGGCTTGTCTTGCATAAAACATACCATAACTAGTTATATCACAATAATATCACTGTGAAGAATATGGGGTTTAATGTCACATCTGCGTAGATTCCCATTGTAGGAAACTCAAAAGCAATCTCCAGATCCAAAAGAAGTTGAATCTGAGGACTCTTCTTTGAAAAGAGTTATAGAACTGCTCTCTCTAGTTAAGCATCTGTTCTGAAGGCCAAGTTCAATTAGAAATCCTCTGAAAATACAGATCAAACTTCAGGTTGCAGCCTCACATACCTCAATAATGGAGTTATTTGTAAAATAGGCACTTGAAAGAGCCCTAGAACTGGTGACGTGCTCTGACACCTGTTGATACTGAATCCCTTCTAGTTCATATTTTAAAAGATTTCAGAGTCTGAATCATTTAGGTAATCACAGAAAATGATTAGACCCTAGATATGTTCCCTCTAATCTTTTCTATCCATGTGCAAATGTTTTCCATACGTGTTCTGAATAAATGTTATCTTCAGGTCCTGAATAAGAGGCATGTCTGAATGTGCACCACCAGTACAAACAAAAAGCATAGCTGTGGTTGCTCTGTTAACCAGCAGAGTGGTAACTGAACTTCTCCTGAGTAGGTGAACAAGTGTTCAGCTTACAGGGAACCCTAGCCCCTTTGTATTTTCCATATGCTCTACAAACAACCTACGTGTTTGGTGGAACATCTTGTGAGAGTTGCTTAGAGACCTTTTAAATGGAATATTACCTTGTGTAAGGAATGGGTTTATGGAAAACTCTTCATAAGCTGATTGCCTGGGATAGGTGGAAATCAGAGACCACACTGGCAAAGATAGACAGTGCTTTACTGGATCATTTATCATTATGGGACACTGTGATGTAGATTAGAGTAGCACTTTTATCTCTCAGACATTATAACTTTGGTTCAATGTTTGGTTCTGTTATTTTGGTAAGAATCACTTTTAAATCCCATAAAAGGACAAGTCCTGCATAAGAGGAAACCCAAAGAAGATACTAAACACATCATTGTAATCTGAGAGAATGCAGTAGAGTGCCCTGTACAAGACAGTGAAAGGACAACATTGTAACCATTTGCATTTGCATCAAGTCAAGGGAAAGAACAACTTGTTTAAAGAGGAGTATACAGTGAAGAGCAAAGAGAATGGGAGATGGTCAGTGATCATGTGCTTGCTTTCTTTCTTTCCCACAAAGTGCACCACCTCCATAGCAGCTCATAAATTTTATAGTGGAAGGATTCTTGCTCTTCAGCAAAATTTTCTGGACTGTTACAACACAATCACTCTGCATTATTCAGCTAGTCATCATCCTGCCAGTTAGGTTGGTGGAACTCATATTAGTAAATTGTACCAGCTTTTGGGATTGATTGCCCATAAGACAGATAAGGGACATTCATGCTGACTGTGGGTCACCAGTTGATGCTGAGTTTTTGGCCTAATCTACTCTACTGAAGGCCGTTAATCTAAGTTATACAACTTCAGCTAGTAAACAATGTAGCTAAAGTCAACGTATTTATATCAACTTACCATGGTGTCTTCATTGCAGTAAGTAAACAGTTGACACTCTCCCTTTCTCTTCTTGTTCTGGTGGAGTACATGAGACTGGAAAGCACTCAGAGGTCAATTTATTGCATCGATATTAGACACGATAAATCAGTCGCCACTGGATCGATTGATGCCCGCTGATCCAGCGGGTAGTGAAGACATGCCCTTTGAATCAATCCAAATATTTTCTCCATTGTGTTTACTGTCTTTGAATATATGGCTTCCCTGACTTGCAGCACCACAGGCTTTGAATAGTTTTGTTCATTTATTTGTTTTGTGCTTGTGTCTGCGGCCCAGTGATTTTATTGTTTATTTCACCACATGGTACGATTTGACTTTGCAGATCATATTTTTTAAATTGAAAATGAAATGACTAATAAGTGCATAAGCTGAATAGATTTCCAGTCCAGAAGGGTCCATTGTACTCTTGTATAACATAGACTAGAGACCTTCTTCAAAATTTCTAGATCTTGCTTTTTATTAAACACATCCCATCTTAATTTTATAATGACAAGTAATGGAAAATCCATCATAATCTTGGTAAATTGTCCCAATGCTTAATTACTCTCACTGTTAACAAATCATACCTTATTTCCAATCTGTCTAGCTTCACCTGCCAGCCATTGGTTTTTGTCATATCTTTCTTTGCTAGCCTGATGTCCCCATTATTAAATTTGTTTCTACTGTTGGTGCTTATAGCTTGTAATAAATTCACCCCTTAATCAGCAGCACTAAATCTATTTTAAAAAAGCAAGAGAAGAATACATTGCTAAAAACGTGTTTATAAAAGGCTTGTTGTAAGGAAGACTTATATAGCATTATGCTCTCTATTCTTCTGATACATCTTCTTCCCCTTGATTTATAGTCCTATCTTGTTTCTCTCTGAAACCTTTTACTGACAGAATATCACTCTACAGTTGGGTCCTTCCTTCTCTTCCTCCAGAGCTTACTTATTAGGTTGGGAACTCTTCTCCCTCACTGTGTCTGTACCGCTCATCATGACAAGACCTAGACGTAGGATGCCTTGTTTTTCAAAAATCCCTAACCATTTTATAATGACATTGACAATTAAGAAACAAGTAGCTACAAACAGCGCACTGCAATTAAAGTGAGGGGAATACTATATTTGTGTGGAACAACCACACAACTTTGGACCTAAAAAAAGATTGGCAAAAATATGATCAGTACCATAAGCTTGAATTTAAAATGTAATTGTTCTTTCTTTAAGTCCTGGCAAAGGGGAATCTCAATTAGCCAGACATGCATCCAACTACATGATGGGCAAGAAAGTATTTAATGTCAATGATTGGTGATGAGATGAAGCTATCACCCAGTGCATGAAATGCACATGGAATATTTTATCTTTTAGGGAACACTGCTTAACACAGTAGAAAGGCAGGATTCCCAAAGAAACTTCAGTAACTTCGGGTATGTCTACACAGCAAAGTTATTTCAAAATAACAGCCGTTATTTAGAAATAACTTTCCTAGAGTCTACACAAGCCAAACTGCTATTTGGAAATTAAGTCAGAATAGCGGAGGGTTTATTTCAAAATTGGTAAACCTCATTCCATGAGGAATAGCACCAAAATTGCTATTTTGAAATAAATGCTGTGTAGATGCTTATTTTGAAATAGGGGGCTCTCGCCCTTCCAGGGTGCCCTGCTGGCTGTCCTGGCCACAAGATAACTTCTGATCTGATGCTCTGCCGGAACCAGTGATGCTGGCCTAAATGTGATTCAGCATCCAAGTAGTGTGGACGCGCTATTTCAAAATAGCAAAAAGCTATTTCGAAATGCATTTTGTGTGTAGAAGATATTTTGAAATAACTATTTCAAAATAGATATTTCAAAATAACGCTGTAGTGCAGACATACCCTTCCTGACGCAGAGGTAATTAAACAAGCAAGATGAGAATCTCACATGTGTGACTATAATTGAGAAGAAATTAAGTATAAACTCTGTAGTCACCTAATAAATCTCATGATAGTTTTGGGAAAGATCCATTTGGCCTAGATAAACAAAAGTTATCTTATACTATACTTTCCCTTCATCTTACTCTTGGCTTCTTCAAGTATAAATACTATGCCAATGCAGTCTAGAAACAGAAACAAAACCATATGATTTGAGACTACTCAGGACTTAGACACTCAGCTTGAATTTAGAATAGTGACTACTAAATAGTCACTGGCACTTTTCACAATCATCAGTAAAAATAAACCAGAAATGGAAAACCTCTGGCTCACGTGCCAGATGTGGTTTGTCACTGTTTGCTGCTAGCAGACGGCCAGATGGTTGATTATCTGAGCATCCTCAGGCATGGAGCCCTGCAGCTCCTAGTGGCCGAGGTTCACCGTTACTGGCCAACGGGAGTTGCAGGAAGACTGGGCCACCACTTCCCATAGGGTCCATTGGCTGGGAATGGTGAACCGCAGCCATTGAGAGCTGTGAGCAGCTGTGACTGTGGGTGCTCAGATAAATAAACAGTCTGGTGGTCCAGACAGACTGGGTGTGGCCCAGACAAACTGTGTGTGGCAGGTGGGTTGGAGGTATCCCAACCCTGAAATAAACTTTCCAGTAAACAGAGAGATCTGATGGTATTTTGATCTGCTGAGAAGAAAAAAGTTTGTGGAGCCTCTTAGGAAGGCTTAGGAAAGTTGAGCCCATTTCTGGTTGACTTCTTCATCCACTTGTGTTATTTTCCACAGTTGAGCTAATGCTCCTTCTCGCCGTTAGCCAGGTGCACCACACATTTAACTTTCAAAACTTTCTTCTAGCTCTTTTACCTTGCCGTGTGCTATGATGAATGGAGTTTGAACTAGAGGGGCAGAGTCCAGGAGGCACCTGTTTGTTGTGATATTACAGGTTTGGGAAGGTAAACTGCAAATAGACAAACATGCCTCTCAGCATGAAATACTATGTACTTCCCATTAAAGATCTCTTCCATATAATTCTGCCTGCTTGTTGCATTACTTATTGCTAATGAAACAGGCTGCTCATCATATAATAATGTCATGGGTGGAGAATCGTTCAGAACTTCTTTATGACAAATTATTGGGTCAGCCTTCAATGGGTAATAGATAAGACATTTGGGATGGGAGAAACTGGTGATTGGGTTTTGCAAAACCTCTAACAACTTTATTAACACAGTTAATACATTTCCCTAATTGAAATGTTTGGTTTTGAAGGAAACTGTAACAGAAACTTTATAGTTCCAACTTTTTTACTTGTAATGTGGTAACACCCAAAGGCCCTAATCAGGACTGGGAACTCACTGTGCTAAGTATAGTCAATGTACATTGAAGAATATGGATCTCTCAACAGCTTTCATTCTAAAATGCTGATTTTCTTACAAATGTGTGTTTCGGAAAGGCAGCTATCCAAACTGTCGTTAGTGTATTCCAAAGACAGGGCTATACAAACAGATGGTATGGAAATATTAAACAGCATTTAATATGTTTTAAAATATAATAGGTGGGACTGGTACTGCCACCTATTAATAAAGTGGGCTAACTTTTCTCCCTATATGCACTGGCTTTCAGTGCAGTATAATTTTGCTAGACTTTAATTGTTTAGGCAGAAATTTCTCTTGATGCATGTCTGCATTAGACTGAATTTGTTTGGCAATTTTCAGCCAAATTGGTTCAGCTGCTTCTGAGAATGAAGCAAGGGCCCAATACTATTCCTCCACAAGCAACATATGTGATTGTAATTGAAAATTGTACCATAATGCACACACACAAGGGGGATGAATTAAAGGTTTCACATGAAACCATAGCTCTGGCCTTTGCTAACCTTTAAGTGCTTGACTCTCCGACTTTACAAATGCTTTTTTAACATTTTAGGGGAGTGCAGTAACTGAGGTATGTCTACACTTGCTCCCTAGTTCGAACTAGGGATGCAAATGTAGCTGATCAAAGTTGCTAATGAAACGGGGATTTAAATATTCCGCCCTTCATTAGCATAATCTCACCCGCGCGCTATTCCGCTCGCCAGCTGATTGGAACCAGGAAGTGCACTCCGGGATACGTTAGTCCAATCAAACTCTTTGGTTCTAACTAACGTTACTCCTCTCAAACTACAGTTCTGTTTTAAGTTTGATCAAGTGAATTTTTCCTACCTACATTACAATAAAGGGAAACATAGACAAGAAATTAAAGTTCTTGATTAAGGCATTGGAGATCTATATTAAGTTCTTGACTCTGCCTTGCAAATCAGGTGTGACCCTGAGCAGATCATTTAAAGAGTGATAATATCAAAAGTGCTCAGTTCTGACCTAATTCTGCTCCCATTGAATTCAATATAAAATGTTAATTTACTTCAGTGAAAAGAGTTAGGCTTATCCCAAGCACTTTGGAAAAAAATACATTAATGCCTTTGTGCCTCACTTCCTTAACAGCAAAACGGTGTAATAATAAATTCTCTTTCTTCCAGGCACCTTTGGGTTAAGGACTGACTTTATGTATATATACAACACCTTGTGCAATACAGACTTTATCTTAATCTGTCCCTTTAAAAGCTACTTTAATACACGTATATATTAATAATAAATATTTAAAGATTAAAGGACATTTTCAGAATTGTGATAATTCAGTGGATTTATTAACACCTCAGTCAAGCAACTATAACCCTTGGAATCTGTTTAGTTATGCTTCCTCTTTCACAATTTATGTTTATATGTTGCTTAATTTTCTGTATTCTTTTTGATGAATGAGGTATAAAAATATGGTGTGATTTGTGATGCAAGACACACGGGGGAAAGAAAAGGACAAGTTTCACTCAGCAGCCTTGTTCTACTAATGACTTATCTTTGCAGTATCTTTCCAAAGAGAAATTAAAAACTTGAATTCATACCATAGCTGGGGGTGGGAGGAGAGGAACGGGGGAAAAAAGATTTCTAAAACCTTTCAAAAGCGTCTTCCTTTATAATGGGATTTTTGCAACATATTATTTTCTATATAAAGACACTTCAATTTTTTTCGTTACTAAACTATTGATGAGCAGGCTGTTTTCTAAATAAATTCATAACTAATGGAAGACAAGGCTTGAGGAGGTAATTACAAAAACATGACTAGGGACAGAAATTTCCCTCCATCTCCTGCTACAATTATTTCTTTATTGGAAACCACAGGCTTTTCAGACAGTGAATTATGTGGAAAAACCCACAATTTTAGAAATTGTAAGAGGAAACACAGAAGAACTATGGTGGGGTTTTTTAAATCAGCTTCATTATAGTTATTGTTTAGATTTCCTGTAATTCTTGGTACAGTGTTCTTTAACCTTTTAGAGCATTTACACATTTCATACTTGAAAAGCAAGGAATACATGCTTTGAACATGAATTGCAATACACACCAAAATGGCTTAAAAATCCCATGGTGAAATCCATAAAACTGTAAAATCCTCTAACAGTCAAGAATCTCAGCCTCAGGCAGAGCTTGAACAGTAAACATTTAATAAACGCAACTCCCATTTCATCTTTCCTCGCCCCATGTGTAGCTTGATTCATTTTACTGTATATTTCTTTTGATTTTACACAATCATTTCTCTCCCCACTGCACTAGTCAAGAAGTTATATGGTAATGCAATAGCATGTCTCTGGGCATAAGCTGAACACTTCAGGAGTCAAGAAGAGACTTTTTCAATGTATAGTTGGAGAAGTGTAATATAGATTATCACTGAAGCATCCCTGTACACTCATTGCAACTATGCCTCTTACTGGTTACACTAGGAATTTGTTTTTTCCAGGTCTAATGCCCCCTTCTATAGCTTTGTTCACAGGCTCCTTATACTCTATCTCTCTCTCTACAATTCAGGATGCTTTCTCTTCATGGCTTGGATAGTCCTCAGTCTCCTGGCCCCTGTATCTATTTTCTAGTCCTGCTCTTTATGGCCTCTGCTAATTTCTTTGTTCAAGAGTCTATATGAATGTCATTGCTGTTCAGCCAGTTTTTTTTCAAATATCCCTACTGTCTTTGTTGATTCTCCAAGACTTGGATTTGTAGTTCTGGGATCCTCTCTAGGTGCTTTTCTGCCCCTTTAAATAGGAGCAGAAACCCTGGGGCCAAATCTGGGTGCTTGCCTCTGCCTTATGGAAATAAAAAACCTTTTGTGCAGGGTGGCTTCCCCATTTTCTTTTTCTCTGCTACTACAGTCTCTAACATCCTGCTTGTATTGGGGTGGTTGTCATGCCCACATTCTTCACCAAGTGCAACAGGGTTCACAGAGGCACCTTCTCATGGCTAAGACTGGAGAATTAACTCTTGTCTATTCTGGCACCCCTTTCTTTCATTCACTCATCCCACAGTCTGTCTCTCTCTCTCTCTCTCTCTGGCTATGTCTAGACTGCAGGGTTTTTAAAAACTTTACCTGCATCTAGACTACAGCCGCGTTCTTTCGAAATTAAATCAAAAGAATGCGGCTTTTCTTTCGACAGCGGTACTCCTCATTTCACGAGGAAGGATGCCTTTTTCGACGGAGATCCGTTGAAAATAAGTGAGTGTGGATGCGGGTAGCCCTTTTTTTCTAAAATAAGGGCCTCCAGGAAGAAGCCTTGGTGGACAATCTGGGGCATGCCTTGCATGTCTCTGGTTCCTGTCTGCAGCCATCTTTTAAAGGGACAGTCACCCTCACAGCCAGTTGTGGCAGCAAAGCAGCCAGAGCACACGGCTGTTCCAGTGCAGCCATGTCTCATCCCCAAGACCCTACTAGCTCTTCCAAACAGCCTTCTGGGGACCCAACCAGGCACCCACACAGTCTGGGCCAGAGCTCAAGTCCCTTCTCGAGCTCTGGTCAGAGAAGGAGGCCTTACAAGCCCTAAACACCAGGCAGTGAAATGCAGACATTTTTGGCCGCATGGCAAAGGCCCTGGCCAAGAGAGGGCACCACCCCCGCACCCAGGACCAGGTGCACTTTAAAGTAAAGGAGCTGCACCAAGGCTATGTAAAGGCCAGGGAGGAGAGCTCCCATTCTGGGGTAGCCCCCCACTCCTGCCCCTATTATTCAGAGCTGTCCCAGCGCGTCTCGTCCAGTCGGGCTTGGGGGACCCTGTGGTCTCCCACCCCGGGGACCTGACCCCAGGGGACACAGGACTCAAACTTTGCGACCTTGTTCTCCCTAGGTGGGAGCCCTATCCACTAGGCCATGTGGGAACCTACCCCACTACCTTACTGCAGGCCACAGGTGGGTGTCCTGCCATTGCAGAGCTGGAGCCAGCCAGGTACATAGCTTCTGGGAAATGGCCTTCTGCATCCGGAAGTTGCGGAGCCACTCCTGATCATCCCGAGCTCCATAACAAGCCGGTCCCAGCAGTCAGAGCTGGTGTCAAGCCTCCAAAAACACCTGTCCAAGAAGAAGTTTGGAGGCAAAGACAGTAGGGCTGCATGACGGGCAAACTCTTCGTACCTCTGGTCTGGGTCCAGATGGGGAAGTAGCCTCATGACTGTGTCATGCAGCTGCAGCAAAACTTGCAGTATGAAGGTGTGGGGCCATTGCCTGCTCCATGCCAAAAAAAGGGGTCTAGATCAGAAAAAACTCCAAACAAAAAACCTGCTGAGGTGTCCCAGGAAGCTGGGCACTCCAAACAAGCACTGCAATACCTTGCTTACCTCCTAGAGGGACAGCAAAGGCAGCTGCAGAAGCAGAGCAATGGGTGTTCAGAGGTGTTCCTTTAACCACGCGTCTCTGCAAAGGGCAGGCAGCAGCACCTGGAAGGAAATGCTACCCGCATGCCCTGGCAGAAGCGGTTCCGGGTGGCTTTTTCTTTTGAAAGAGCATCCAGCAGTCAGAACGCTCTTTTTTGAAAAAGCAGATCGATTTTCTGATCTGCATATTGTAGTCTAGACGCTCTTTTTTGAAAGACACTTTTTCAAAAGTGTCTTTCAAAAAAGCATCTTTCGAAAGAGCCACGCAGTCTAGATGTACCCTCTGTGACTTGGGATGCTCTTTCCTCATGACTGAGCTTTCCAGCTAGGTCACTATACACTCCTCCATTCACGGCATGAATGTCCCCATAATTTCTTTCAGGTGTGTCTTACAAGGTTAATTGGCCCTATCTGCACCACCTTCACCTCTTCAGGGCTGGTGTGGAGGTGAAAACCCTATTACATTCCCCCAATTTAAGATTTTACAGTAATCTTATTTTAAAATGGGTTTGTCCATGGAATTTAGTCCTGTATGGTAGGAGTTGAATCCAGAACTCATACCCTCAGTTACACCCCAAAAACCTTCCCTATGTTGGAACCTGCTCCCATACCCAAAACCCCATCTTCCATCTGAGGAAGACCAAGAAAGCACAAGGCAGACTGGGAACATTTCTACATTTGCAAGCCTTCTTCCTTAAAGCACCGAACCAACATTAAACACAGTCAAGGTCATAGATGGTGTTACTTTAAAAATATTCTCACTGGAGACCACCCAGGGTTACACTGTACGGGTTTATTTCCACTAGGTAAAACTAAAGAAGAGAAAGCAGCCACCAAAGATTTAAGCTAAAGAAGATAGAACTCTCTCTCTCTCTCACACACACAGACAACCAAGCAAGCACACACCCCTCCATTCATTCACTCATTCACACCCATTCATTCCTGACCTCAGGCAATCACACACTTACACAGACATATAGGTTGCAGAAGGAGCCAAGGCATGTGGATCCTGGAGGATCTGTCTGCTCATAATGGCTAGGGAAGCTGGTCAGGAGGAAAGACACTGGAGGCGAGCTTCTCAGGATCAGTGGAAGGAAAAAAGAGAGTCTCACATGTGCTCCTTCTCTTTATATAGTGTCTGAATGGCTCCTGTGACACATTCACCTCGTCAACAGGGAGCATGCCCAGACTTCCCTTTATCCAGCAGAGAGCATGCCCAGACTTCTCTTTATCCAGCCGGGAGCATACCGATACAGTGATGACTCATTGCCATGTGGTCCAGTGTTCCAAGCCTTCTTCAAACACACTCACACTCACACTCTCTCTCCATTCACTCAGGGGAGAATGCAGCTTAGGGAAAGTTACAAGCAAGGTGGCTGCATGTTACAAAGATTACAAAGTTGCAGTTTACAGTAAGTTTGAGAGTTACACAGATTATAAAGATTGACAAGGATCACAATAAGTTGCAGTTTAAAGCCTTAGACCTTACAGTTTGGTGTAGCTTTAGAAAATCCATGTATATAAATCTAGTGAGCTCAGGCAGAGGCTTTTTTATGCAACAGATGGTAAGTAAAACCAGGCCTTTTCTTGTTTTTTCTACTGCTCCCAAACCAAGACTCTGTGAACACTGTTAGTGACACTAAAAAACATGCCAGGCCCAGTGGTTATAATGCTAACCTGGATCTCAAGAGACATGTGCTGAGTTCCCTGCTTCGCATTAGGCAAGTTACTTAGCTATTCTGTACCTCAGATGACCATTTGTAAAATAAATAGCATTTTTTCTAGTACTCAGTAATGATCTGAGGATACATGAGTTGAGGGTAAGCAAGTATCTGCCACCAAGGAGTATGATGCAGCAAGGGAGTAGGATTCTGTCCATAAGAGGATGAAAAACCAGCCTGCTCTGGACTCACCCCACTCAAGCTCCTTTCTCATTTGGCTGGCCTGGCTCCTGACACTAATCTATTGGATCACACCACAGTGGGCAGGCAGGCCTTCCCTGCAACACCCCATCAGCACCCTTGCTGCTGAATCACCTGCTTTAAGCTATGATGTGGTAAACCAAAATGTGATTAAGGCCATGAACTGAATGCCCTTCCTGGGTCTTAGCCAGCGAAGAAGCTTTACTGTGTACAGGTTTCCTCAGAACATAGGATACTATGGAGAATGCTAACAACTTTATTCCAGAGCTTTGCAACTACTTCTCTATCTCAATACAGAGTTTTTCCTCTTTGCAGTCTTTGCTAGGCATTTCAGTACAGAACTTTCTCTGTCTGATTTCTTAAGCTTTCTTGTTTGTGTTCCTCTAACATACTAGCTCACTCAATTGCTTTTGCTCTTTCTCACGAAGGAATTTTCCTCACTTGGATTCTCTCCCACTATAGATCTTTCCTGAGGAATCACACAGAATGCATTTCTATAGATCCTCAGTTACCAACCCCCCACAAAGTTGAATACCTGGTAACCCCACATGCACATACCAAATGAGGCAGCAAACAGACCCTCAAGGATCCAACCCCTGACATATAGGACTAAATTCCCAGGGAAAACAAATTTTAAAATAAGATTCTTGTAAAAGCTTAAATAAATTTCTTCCTAGGCCAGCATAAGAGCTATGAATGACTTCATTTGCATTTAAGTCTTATTTTGAGGGCCCATTTTTCCTGCAGACTAGTATTTTAAAGGTACAGTTACATATAGCAGAAATTTAGGGGCATATATAAGAGAAAAATAGCCATTCGTACACTTCTCATCATAGTGTCATGGAGTTGAGTTTAATTATTTGCTTGTATTATGATAGTGTATAGAAGCTCTAACTAGAGTAGGTCCCTAAGGTGTCAGCAACTGTCAAAAAACCCACAATGATAGGTAGAGTTTGCAGTACATAGACTAGAAGGTTCTTATCCCCATTTTACCGATAGGAAATGGAGGCTGCCAGATTAAATAGCATTCCAGAGATCATACAGGCAATTTATAACAGAACTGACGACTGAACTCAGACTTCTTGATCACAGTCCAAAACCTTAATATTATTGGCAGAACATTTGAGCTTAGTTTCCTATCTACTATATGCTTTAGTGGATTTATATGAAATTCTTAACGTTGCTTTCACAATATGTAACACTATTACTTGTTTAATAGCTGATAAAACTACAACTGACAGAAGCTGGCAGAAGAGACATAGATTAATGGTAAAAGACAAATGGAAAAGCTAAAGAAGACATCTGCCTTTTAGCATCCTGGGGCATCCCCTGGCTTTGAACCAGCCAATAACTTCCAATAAGCAAAGATAGTTTTCCACAGGCCAGTGCATCCCTAATTTCTTGGTCTCTAACAGCTTGTGCTAGTTTTGCTTAGATCATATCAGATGAAAGCCAGGAATCTAAATCTAGATTCTAAATCTTTCTTTCTTTCTTTCTTTCTTTCTTTCTTTCTTTCTTTCTTTCTTTCTTTCTTTCTTTCTTTCTTTCTTTCTTTCTTTCTTTCTTTCTTTCTTTCTTTCTTTCTTAACAGGCTGGAAACACTGAACACAACACAAGTATGTCGTGGAGTACCCTGGTATGTTCTATTATTTAATGTTTATTCAGATACATGAACAAGGTTTCTTTTAGTGGCTAAATTTTCTTCCTTAGGCTTTATCTGGCCCATTGTCAGCACCTTCATACACCTGATAGTTGGCATCATATTTAGTTGTGAATTTTAAACAGTCTTTTCCCTTCATTCATGGTAATAAATAGATAGCACCCAAGAGGGAGGTGAAAGCAATACATGTCCACTTCACATAGTATGACTGGGGAAAATACAGTAAAGCAACACATTTTATAAAAGAATCATTTAAAACTTTAATAAAGGCTAGTAGTCTGAGTCTAACTTTGATTTATCTTGTTTAATTAAACTCCAGGTTGTGGTGAATAGCTCTATTACTCATGGTTTCCATTGCAATTCTGTTCTTCAACACTGAAAGGCTCAAATAAAAAGACTTATACACCCACTGTCTTAGGGTGTGTCTAGACTACATGCCTCCTTCGACGGAGGCATGTAGATTAGCCAGATCGGAAGAGGGAAATGAAGCCTCGTGAAACCAGGTTTACCTGTGCCGATGAAGAAAGGCTTCTTTGTCGGCGCATCGCGTCCAGACTGCCCCGATCTGCCGACAAACAGCTGATCGGCAGATCGGGGCAGCCATTTAAATTTAAATGAAGCCGCGATTATTTTAATCGCGGCTTCATTTCCCTCTTCCGATCTGACTAATCTACATGCCTCCGTCGAAGGAGGCATGTAGTCTAGACACACCCTTAGTGTGCTAAGCTTTACAATATATATGGTGCCAGAATATGAATGATCAAGGCAGGGAGTACCACAAAGTCTATGGTTGACTGAGGCATTCACTCACCACTGGTGTCTCCTAGTGGTTAGGCTGAAGCATGACAGGCCCTCTCCTTTGGGGGCTCCCTAGGCTGACAGCTGCTGTAGGCCTGCAATGGTCCTTCCTTTCATGACTGGACCTCAGGCCAGGTCACTCATTTGCATCTGCTCCTCTCAGGTGATATAAAGAGTCCAGCAGTAGGTGTAGGTTAGACAAGTAGCTCCAGGCTTCCTCTTCATAGAATCATAGAATCATAGGACTGGAAGGGACCTCGAGAGGTCATCGAGTCCGGCCCCCCGCCCTCAAGGCAGGACCAAGCTCCGTCTACACCATCTCTGACAGATGTCTATCTAACCTGTTCTTAAATATCTCCAGAGAGGGAGATTCCACCACCTCCCTTGGCAATTTATTCCAATATTTGACCACCCTGACAGTTAGGAATTTTTTCCTAATGTCCAATCTAACCCTCCCTTGCTGCACTTTAAGCCCATTACTCCTTGTCCTGTCCTCAGAAACCAAGAGGAACAAATTTTCTCCTTCCTCCTTGTGACACCGTTTTAGATATTTGAAAACCGCTATCATGTCCCCCCTTAATCTTCTTTTTTCCAAACTAAACAAGCCCAGTTCATGAAGCCTGGCGTCATAGGTCATGTTCTCTAGACCTTTAATCATTCTTGTTGCTCTTCTCTGTACCCTTTCCAATTTCTCCACATCTTTCTTGAAATGTGGCGCCCAGAACTGGACACAGTACTCCAGCTGAGGCCTAACTAGTGCAGTGTAGAGCGGCAGAATGACTTCACGAGTTTTGCTTACAACACACCTGTTGATACAACCTAGAATCATATTTGCTTCTTTTGCAACAGCATCACACTGTTGACTCATATTCAACTTGTGGTCCACTATGACCCCTAGATCCCTTTCCGCCATGCTCCTTCCTAGACAGTCGCTTCCCATCTTGTATGTATGGAACTGATTGTTCCTTCCTAAGTGGAGCACTTTGCATTTCTCTTTATTAAACTTCATCCTGTTTACCTCTGACCATTTCTCTAACTTGCTAAGGTCATTTTGAATTATGTCCCTATCCTCCAAAGAAGTTGCAACCCCACCCAGTTTGGTATCATCTGCAAACTTAATAAGCGTACTCTCTATCCCAATATCTACATCGTTGATGAAGATATTGAACAGTACGGGTCCCAAAATAGACCCTTGCGGAACTCCACTTGTTATCCCTTTCCAGCAGGATTTAGCACCGTTAACAACAACTCTCTGACTATGGTTATCCAGCCAATTATGCACCCACCTTATCATGGCCCTATCTAAGTTATATTTGCCTAGTTTATCAATAAGAATATCATGCGAGACCGTATCAAATGCCTTACTAAAGTCTAGGTATATGACATCCACCGCTTCTCCCTTATCCACAAGGCTCATTATCCTATCAAAGAAAGCTATCAGATTAGTTTGGCATGACTTGTTCTTCACAAACCCATGCTGGCTATTCCCTATCACTTTATTACCTTCCAAGTATTTGCATATGATTTCCTTAATTACCTGCTCCATTATCTTCCCTGGGACAGACGTTAAACTGACCGGTCTGTAGTTTCCTGGGTTGTTCTTATTCCCCTTTTTATAGATGGGCACAATATTTGCCCTTTTCCAGTCTTCTGGTATCTCCCATGTCTTCCATGATTTTTCAAAGATCATAGCTAAAGGCTCAGATACCTCCTCTATCAGCTCCTTGAGTATCCTGGGATGCATTTCATCAGGACCTGGTGACTTGCTGACATCTAACTTTCCTAAGTGATTTTTAACTTGTTCTTTGTGTATCCTATCTTCTAAACTTACCCTCTCTCTGCTTGTATTCACTACGTTAGGCACACCTCCAGACTTCTCGGTGAAGACCGAAACAAAGAAGTCATTGAGCATCTCAGCCATTTCCAAGTTTCCTGTTACTGCTTCTCCCTCCTCACTGAGCAGTGGGCCTACCCTGTCCTTGGTCTTCCTCTTGCTTTTAATGTATTTATAAAAGGTCTTCTTGTTTCCCTTTATGCCTGTAGCTAGTTTGATCTCATTTTGTGCCTTTGCCTTTCTAATCTTGCCCCTGCATTCCCGTGTTGCTTGCCTATATTCATCCTTTGTTATTTGTCCTAGTTTCCATTTTGTATAGGACTCCTTTTTTATTTTGAGATCATGCAAGATCTCCTTGTTAAGCCAAGCTGGTCTTTTGCCATATTTTCTATCTTTCCTACACAGCGGAATTGTTTGCTTTTGGGCCCTTAACAACGTCCCTTTGAAATACTTCCAAGTCTCCTCAGTTGTTTTTCCCTTCATTCTTGCTTCCCATGGGACCTTACCTACAAGTTCTCTGAGCTTATCAAAATCTGCTTTCCTGAAATCCATTACCTCAATTGTGCTGGTCTCCCTTCTACCTTTCCTTAAGATCATGAACTCTATTATTTCATGATCACTGTCCCCCATACTGTCTTCCACTTTCAAGTTCTCAACTAGTTCCTCCCTATTTGTTAAAATCAAATCCAGAACAGCTTCTCCTCTGGTAGCTTTTTCAACCTTCTGAAACAGAAAGTTGTCTCCAATACAGTCCAGAAACTTATTGGACAGCCTGTGCCCCGCTGTGTTAGTTTCCCAACATATGTCTGGATAGTTGAAGTCCCCCATCACCATCAAATCTTGGGCTTTGGATAGTTTTGTTAATTGTTTAAAAAAGGCCTCATCCACCTCTTCCACCTGGCTAGGTGGCCTGTAGTAGACTCCTAGCATGACATCACCCTCATTTTTTACCCCTTTTAGCTTAACCCAGAGACTCTCTACACAGCTATCTCCTACGTTCATCTCCACTTCAGTCCAAGTGTGTACATTTTTAATATACAAGGCAACCCCTCCTCCCTTTTTTACCTGTCTGTCCTTCCTGAGCAAGCCGTACCCTTGCATACCAACATTCCAATCGTGCGTCCCATCCCACCAGGTTTCTGTAATACCAATGATATCATAGTTGTATTTATTTGTTAGCAATTCCAGTTCTTCCTGTTTATTACCCATACTTCTCGCATTGTATATAGGCATCTAAGATACTGATTTGATCTTGCCTCCCTGTTGTGCCCTGACCCTCCTTTCTCCTTGCCATTGTAGGCCGTAGTCCCCCCTATTTCCAACCCATCTCCCAGTCCCGCACATTCAGCACTTACCTGTGGGCTTTGCTCACCTGTCCCCATCGAACCTAGTTTAAAGCCCTCCTCACAAGGTTAGCCAGTCCTTGTGTCCGGATCTTATGGTCTTGACCCTTCTATCTTCAGGGCCTTCCCGGTGTCAATTTCCTGAACAAAGGGTAGACATCTATCTACACTGACGTGGTTAGGGGAAATCTGAACCCACCCCCCTAACTCTAATCCAGTTCCCAGTGGAATGCAACTCAGACTTCAACACCAAAGTGCTCTCCTACTACCAGTCTCCCATCACCTTCTGAGGTGCAATCCATTCCGGGGGTTGTGTCACAACCTGCTCTGCCTCTATAAGTGCCTCACAAAGCTTTATTCTTGTAGTTCCCAACCTGGCGCACTCACAAGCATTCAAATGCTGCAAGTTTAAATTGTGGCCCAGGGATACTAGGGTTTTTTGCCTCCTTTTGCAAGAGCTATCTCTCTGGGTGGGGGCAGGGAGGAATGGGGTGTAGATCCACTTCATCCTTATTAAGGGATGAGGAGTCCTGTGGCACCTTATAGACTAACAGATTTATTGGAGCATAAGCTTTCATTAGCGAAGACCCTCTTCATCAGATGCATGCATCTGACGAAGTGGGTCTTTACCCACAAAAACTTATGCTCCAGTAAATCTGTTAGTCTAAGGTGCCACAGGACTCCTCGTCGCTTTTGCAGAATCAGACGAACACAGCTACCCCTCTGATACTTCGCTCTCATTCTAATCCTCAAGTGCCTTAGTGGCACAGTTTGGTCCATAATGTATATTTGATCAAATCACCATTAAACGGTTGGGGCTGTGATATTGGGGTGTAATTTAGAGCCTCCACCCTGCCTATTATCGTTAGGGCTTTAAATGATCTGCTGCTGTGGCATGCATGCAGTTTTGTGGGAATCTGTGTGCTGTGCCACCCTGGTTCAGCACTCTGACCCCAACAGCAAACTAGGAAACAAAAGCCTCATGCTGGTGTTCACCAGCCTTATTTATATTAGCAGGGTGACCTGAATACACTCCCTGTCCTAAATTTTCTTCAGACCAGGTTCCCTGAAGTGTCCGGTCCTGTCTGGGAATACTCAGAAATAATAAAGCACATGTCTCCTTTCAAGCGACAAATAAAGTTCAGTCCAGTTCAAATAAAGCACTGCATTGGTTTAGAGTAAAACTAGATCAAGTTTATTAACAAAAGTACATAGTTTAAGTGATACTGACTTTGTTCAAGTAATTTATTTCCTTTTCAGCCATGACTGACTTTCTCTCAGTCAGGACCTTCCTCAGAAGTAAAAGATACCAGTTTCCATTTTTCCTAGCTGAAAGTTCTTTGCCCTAACCATATTTCTCACCCGGGATATTTTTCTGGGAAAATATACTTAGGTCCACACTGCTATTGCATTCTTTTGACAGAAAGTTGAAAGAATGGAGAGGTTTTTTCTGATGTGGTAAACGTCTTTTGATGAGGAAGAAGTCTTTTTCTGAAAAAGCTTTTTCAGAAAAAGGCGTGTGTGGATGTGGAAGAGAGTGTTTTTTCAAAAGAAGAGGCCTCCAGGAAAAAGCACAGGTGCTCTGGTGGCCACTCCATCCAAAGTAATCACAACTTAAATGCAAGATAGCATCCAATCAATGTGGACACTATCTTTTGAAAAAGCAGATAGCTTTTTTGTTGCACTTTTCCTGTGTGAACGCTCTCTTTCTAAAGATGTTTTCTGGAAGATCTCTTCCAGAAAAGCTTCTTCCAAAAGAAGCCTATAGTCTAGACATAGCCCCAGATTCAGTTTTCAGAGATGTCAGTCCCCCTAGACTGAGGAGCCCATCTTTCTCAGCTTGCAAGAGCTCTGTCCCCTTAAGTCTTTCCAGTGATGGATGTGTGTTCTCTCTCCTTATAGCTTTCCAAACTCACAGAGTAGTCACCAGACTCAAGATGGCCTCATGCTGTTGTTCTTCTCTTCCTGTGTGCTTCCCATCCCCCATGCTGATTCATATGTGAATGGGGCTATAATGTTATCTGATTAAAATTTGAAAAAGTTGCTACCACTGTTATATAATTGCAACAGATCAGGGCTACGTCTACACTGGCCCCTTTTCCGGAAGGGGCATGTAAATTTCACCAGTCGTCGTAGGGAAATGCGCGGGGGATTTAAATATCCCCCGCGGCATTTAAATAAAAATGTCCGCCGCTTTTTTCCGGCTTTTAAAAAAGCCGGAAAAGAGCGTCTACACTGGCCCCGATCCTCCGGAAAAAGCGCCCTTTTCCGGAGGGTCTTATTCCTACTTTGAAGGGCACTTTTTCCGGAGGATCTGGGCCAGTGTAGACGCTCTTTTCCGGCTTTTTTAAAAGCCGGAAAAAAGCGGCGGACATTTTTATTTAAATGCCGCGGGGGATATTTAAATCCCCCGCGCATTTCCCTACGACGACTGGTGAAATTTACATGCCCCTTCCGGAAAAGGGGCCAGTGTAGACGTAGCCAATATGTAAAGTGTTTCAAGTAATTTGTCAATCAAAAGGTTATGATTTAATGAATATGATTATGCATGAATTATATTTAAGTATTGGCTCCATATCTGTATTTCAGATATGTTAGCTTTTATGGTAATGTCCACGAGGTATTTAGCCTGCTTATTTTGAAGAGACTGTTCAAGTTGCGTGGCCCATTCAAAGAACATTTAACTACACTTAATTAATTTTCCAGTGAATGTTCTGTTTGGTGTATAGGTAATGGGTTTCTACTATGACTAAGCAGAATTATGCATGGACATATAATTCCAAACTCACCATCTTGTTACTATAATTTTCCACAGTGGAAATAATGGATTTCTCTTCACGACAGAAACTTGTAGCCAGACATGAACCCCATCTTGTTCCGTCCCCCCCGAGAGCAAGAGAAAGGCAGTCAGCCTTTGATGCCTTGGGAATGCAGGTGTGCTGCCTGTCCCTGACTCTACCATAATCGGAAACCAGACAGTAAATGGGCTAGCTGACGACTTGGGGCCTCCCGCCATCCTGATGGCTAGTACCAGTAATTGACACGCCTGCACTGTCCCAGGAGAGGAATCTTCGCCCATCACATACCAGAGGTGCCCATTGTCTGCATTTTCCCAGGTGTGAATTATGCTTTGCATCCTTCTTGGGAAACTTGGTGTTCAAAGCCATTTTTCCTAATTGGCCACTTGAGACCAGGAAGAAGCCTACGTGACCCAAGGGGTATAAAGAGGGGTTTAGTAGCCCACCCCATTTGAGCTCCAATCATCTATACCTGCTGGCAGGTATTGATTGTCTCCTGAGGTCTGTGGGATGCCCAATCTCGCCCTACTTCTTAGCGAGGGATTGAGAGAAAGACGCTGGCCAAGCCAAGTCTGGAACGCAGGGGTGAGAATATATACCTGCTAGGTGTCTATTTTGCATGCATTTAATAAGAGCTCAGAAAACCAAAAGGGTTTCATGGTACCTGTAAGTGACTTATTAGTGTAATTTCTGTCCTGTCCTTTGTAGTGGCTGTGTTATCTGTAACACAGTAGTAGCATTTAACAGCTAAGTTTACCCTGTAACAATAAAATAGTAACTGTTTAAGCTTTAACCTGACTCCTTCAGTTGCTGTAACAGAACCAAGCACAATTTAAAAGAACTTCAGCCAGTCATAAGGGACAGATATAGGGAGAGCTTGAGCGTTGGATCATGTCGCTTCCAGGGGACAGATCTGTTGGGGCATCTCTCAGCCTCCCCAGGCTGCCCGCTGCGAAGGAATCATGTATCCTAGCAGTAAAAATCTGAGGTGTAATAAGCTCTCCCTGTAAACTTGTTGGGGTGCCCGTCAACCTCCTCCAGGTTGCCCGCTGCAAAGGGACCCTGGTCTCAGCAGTTGAAGTCTCGGGTGTATAACACACACACACACCATGCACTGCCCTGACCATCGGCTGACTGACAAAACTATAAAAGGCATTGCAAATATGTCAATTTTTCCTTTCTCCTACTCCAACCTCTTTCCTACTCAAACCTCTAAACCATGAACTTATAGTAATGGGAGTGTTCTAACCAAGGGACTGAAGACCTTCCAATAATCTGGAAGCAACCAGAGATGTAACAAGTCATCAGTTTTATTTAATCACTGCTATAAGTCTGAACCAAGAACTTTACAATTAATGTATTTGATTCCTTTAACCAATTTTAACTCTCCTCTTTCTTTCTATTTTATAAATAAACCTCTAGATTTTCAATACCAAAGGATTGCAACAGCATGATTTTTGAGTAAGATCTGAGCTATATATTGACCTGGATATGTGACTGATTCTTTGAGATCAGACGAGCCATCTGTATTAACACGAGTGTTGTGAGCAAGACACGAAAAGTCATTCTTTCACTCTACTCTGAACTGATTAGGCCTCAGATGGAGTTTTGTGTCCAGTTTTGCGTGCCACATTTCAAGAAAGAGGTGAAGAAATTGGAGAAGTTCCAGAGAAGAGAAACAAAAATGATTAAAGGTCTTTAAAACATCAGCTATGAGGGAAGATTGAAATAATTGGTTTGTTTAGTTTATAAAAGAGAAGACTGAGATGGGACATGATAGCAGTTTTCAAGTACCTAAAAGGATACTACAAGGAAGAGGGAGAAAAATTGTTCCACTTGACCTCTGATGATAGGACAAGAAGCAATGGGCTTAAATTGCAGCAGGGGCGGTTTAGATTGGACATTAGGGAAAACTTCCTCACTGTCAGGGTGGTTAAACACTGGAATAAATTGCCTAGGGAGATTGTGGAATCTCCTTCATTGGATATATTTAAGAGCAAGTTTGATAGACATCTGTTAGAGTTTATGTAGATTGCACTTGGTCCTGCCATGAGGGCAGGGTACTGGACTTGATGATACAAGGTCCCTTCCAGTTCTAGTATTCTATGATGATTAAATTAGTTTTAAATATCATTTATCATTAAGTTCAGTGGTTTTGGTGGTGATACCAGGACTAGGATACCTAAGAAAACTATTTTTTCTGACTTCTTATTTGTCAGTGTGGTGAAATAAAAGTTTACTTTTGTTGCTGGTTTGGTATAATGTATAGGAAAATAACCACCAGTTTTTTCTCAGCAGTTTTTCCTGAATCTGGTATTATCAATAGTGACCTAAGGAGGTACAGTTATAAGGACTACCATTGTGTTTGATCACACTTTGCTTAATTTCAGCGAAGACAGATGGATGTGTTTTCTCCAGAAAGGAAGGCAGCTGCTTTGCCCTTTGTTTGACCAGTCTTTAAAGCATGCCACCTTTAGTGTTTATATCATGACAACTCTGTCTTAGGTGTAAACGACTATGTCAGATCTATCAAGAGTTGCTGACAAAAAGTAGTGAACCAAAATGGGCCTCTGTGTCAAGATTGTTCTTGCAACACTACTGAAAATCAGGTTACTTTTTATGTGGATAGTAGCTCTTTCTGCAGTCTTTTCCTTCCTTTAAGAGTACTAGTTTGTAACACAGTGGAGTATAACCAAACACATTGCAAACTGAAAAACACTGGATTTTACTATCATTGAATAAGACAGGCTGGAAGCAAAAACCGGTGGGGAATAGACAACATGTACTTACATGTCAATATCAACCATCAGCAGTGAGGAGTAAGAAAAGATTCAACAGACACATGACAGCTTAACAAAGTTTTAGTAGAGCTATAGGGCTTAGTTTTCCCATTTGAATACCTGATATTACATGTCTAAATGCATACATAAGTACAGAAAATAAGTATGGATATGAAATTATTAATTAAAATGTAGGCATCTAACTATAGGCATTCAAGTTGAAAAATTAAGTCCAAACCATGTAAAATGTATTTCGGTGAGGTAGTATTTATTGTGTTATTTCACCATAGCTTTTTTTGGGGGTGGGGGAATGTACCTTATCTTCTGCTGAAATGTATCGCTTAAAAGCACATATAGAAATTGTGGAATGAATTGCTAGGGAAAAGCCATTATCATATAGTGAAGTGCTTTGTCTATTAATGCTGAATAAAGTGTTCTTGAGAGAGAAAAAATATAAAAAATATAAATTAGGTTCTTTCTGATTACACTGATACAGTGTTACTTTTAATGTGTAACAGACATAACTGAGGAAACAGTGACAATGACTAGATGTATGACTTTGCCTTTGTTTACTGCTGCTTACTCACCGTTTTCCTATTGCTGCTCCATTCTGGAGGCAGCACATATTCAGAATTTGATCCTTGAACTTTTACCCCAACACAGATCTAGGGTTGTGGAAGCAGGAATAAGGGATAAGAGGATTTGTGTGAAGCCATCTTAGGGTTTGTCAGTAGCAGAGCAAAAGTCAGGTTAAGTCTTTGGCCTGACAATGCAAGAGCTGTAATAAGATGCTGCCTTTGCCTTTCACCTCGCTTTAGGAGATAAGGATAGAATGCTGACTGAAGCAACAACCTTGAGATAAAGGAGCATATGGGTGGAACTAAAATAACTGTTAGCCATTGGTGTTTGTAATGGGAAGGAGACTAATTGTTTATTGCTATTATATGTAACGAGCAGTATATAAACTGCTTCATAATTGCTTGTATTCGAAGATCTGCCTAATGGGGGGGGACCTTCCCCCCTGTCCGAATCAGGCTTCCCTTGCAGTATTACTCAAATAAACTGCCTCTGGCTATTTGTTGCTTACAAACGCAGAGTGAAGGCTTGTTTTCTTTCATAGGGTACTCCCAGAATAGCCCACCTATTGCCCTCTCTGGGTATGTCTACACTACCCTCCTAATTCGAACTAATAGGGTAATGTAGGCATACCGCACTTGCAAATGAAGCCCGGGATTTGAATTTCCCGGGCTTCATTTGCATGAAGCCGGCTGGCGCCATTTTTAAATGCCGGCAGTTCGAACCCCGTGCCGCGCGGCTACACGCGGCACGGAGTAGCTAGTTCGGATTAGGCTTCCTAATACGAACTAGCTGTACTCCTCGTGGAATGAGGAGTACAGCTAGTTCGGATTAGGAAGCCTAATACGAACTAGCTACTCCGTGGTGCGTGTAGCTGCGCGGCACGGGGTTTGAACTGCCGGCATTTAAAAATGGCGCCAGCCGGCTTCATGCAAATGAAGCCCGGGAAATTCAAATCCCGGGCTTCATTTGCAAGTGCGGTATGCCTACATTACCCTCCTAGTTCGAATTAGGAGGGTAGTGTAGACATACCCTCTCTTTCTGTAACAAAGGTTCCCTCAAAATAAATTAATTTAAATATCCCCTAAGGTTTTCCCTTAAAACAACCCACCTTTTCATCTATCTGCTCTCAGCAGGTATGGGCCTGCAAGGTTGCTAAGGAATTACCCTGGAGATACATATACAACCTTCTGATAAATGAATGACACAAACAGTCTTTTTTCCAAATCAAAACACCTTTTTATTGGTGCAGAAATCAATACCTGACACAGTAACATTATTGTCGTTATAAAACATAGATCTCTCAGAACATGATAGAGACAAACCCAAATTTATAATTTGGAGTAATACTAAGTGGCTGCTTCAGGCGATGAGTCATCCACAGGTCACTAACAGTAACATTTCTTAGATGTTCTCCCTGTAATCCTGTTCTTGGTCTTCTTTCTGCTTTGCTCTCGCTCCCTCCCCCTGCACCTCCTTAACTCTCAGCCGTCAACTGACATGCTGACCTTTATACCATTCTGTCAGAACTTTTTAAACACTTCTGTTAATATCTTTTTGTCAGGTCTTTCTTGGATGCATACCAAGTATCAATATTCTATTTTTAGACTTGCTGTAAGTTCTATTCTTAGACATCAAGGAAGCCACAAGATTCTGGGGAAAGAATTACAATTTATTCAACAGAATTTGAGCCTTTTTCTTACCATGAGAATAACTGATGAGAAGCTCTCCACACAGATCTTTATGGAGCTTTGTTACCCTCTCTTCTCAGAGATATTTCCACAGGAGTGGCCTGGGACAAAGTGAAGAATTCTTCTGACCTTTTCAATAGTTTTACAAAAAACAGAAGCATCACAGAGAAATAAGCTGCAAACCTTTACAACATATCTGCCTTCTGAATGAATGCCACTAAACAGTGAACAGGAAAGAATCTATGTGACCTGGAGAGAAAATAGTTGTATCCAGATTGATATTGGTGTTTCAGAACAAGACTGATATTTGTTTTTTTTCTAATTAGCATATAAAAAATGAAGCTAGAACAATTAAAACTCATTAGGGCATTTTAAATTACTTTGGTGAGGCATCTTTTAAAAGCTCACAGAAGCACTAACTGAATCTTTATTAATCCATTTGGTATTTATTGGAATAACATTAGTCAGAATGAATTAATTTCATAGTAATATGGACATCATAAGAAAGTCTAGGGGGTTTCTACTGTTAGTCAGAAGTAAGTGACAGGCATTGTGGTCTTAACAAATGATCTTCGGCCTGGGATCTAAGAACTCCTGTGTTTGAAGCATGCCAGTGACATTAACACACTGTATAGCCTTGGGTAAGTAGGTCTCTCAAGGTTTCAGCTTCTCTTATACACAAAATGGGAAACATACTGTTCATAGATTACTTTCAGGGGTATTTTAAGACATAATTAGATAGTGTTTATAATGTGGATATGGCTTTTCCTGCAGCTGCTTTAAAGTCAATGGGAGTATCACACTGACCACACTGAGAAGAAAACCAGGCATTTTTTTAATGGTATTAGAACTAGTGGAAATCTTTTTTTTTTAACTGAAAATTGTTTTCTCAATTAGATTGATTGTTTGACTGAAGATGTTTGCTTTCCTTATTTTTTTATTCAAAAGATAAAAAACAAACATTTTCTACAGTTTTTGTCAAGATTTTTCACATTAGTATTTTTCAACAGTCAAAAAAAAAAAAAAAAAAAAGAACCCTCCCACCCACACATCTCTATGAAAACAGGATATTTTCTGTCAGCTTTAATTAGTGTTGTCTGGCATATTATGTTAATAGGGTATTCAATTAAATACCGAACACTGTAGGAAAGCAAATTGTGGTATGTTAGGAACTTTATTATTGGTTACACAGAACATCTTGGTTTATTGCACAAATACAAATTCTTTCATAGGTATTGTCCATGAGGAAGTCTTTCTGCAGTTACTTTCTACTAGTACTGAGCAAAATATTTCTAATGAACGTTAGCTCACTTGAATTGAACTTAACGCTCAAAATTCAGTGCATTTATGATCCTGAGCCAGTATTCAGAAAAGTTGGATGAACATTTGCTAAAGTTAGTCGGAGAACTTCCTTTGCATACCTGACATTCCTTGCCTAAGCCCTGGTCTTCATAACTCCCCCTTATTTCAAAATAACAAGTGGAGCATCCACACTACCAAGTTAGTTATTTTGAAATAATGGGCTGGTTATTTCAAACTCTGTACTCCTGCTTTCCTCAAGGAATAACACTATTTCAAAATAGTTATTTTGAAATATTCTGCTGCTGCTATTTTGAAATAACTACTTCCCATAGTACTCTGAAGTAATTACTCCCCAGTGCCTCCTGGGGCTCTAAGTCAAAGTAGTACATCCACAATAATGGAGCCTGCCTTTGACTAATTTTGAGGTCTCTCCATAGTGGGGACATGCTATTTTCGTTTTGTTATTTTGGGAGTTATCATTCCAAGCCCAAGAAAGAAACCAACAGAACACCACTGGCCATCACCTTGGCTCCGTCTACACTGGCCCCTTTTCCGGAAGGGGCATGGTAATTTTTGAGATCGTAATAGGGAAATCCGCGGGGGATTTAAATATCCCCCGCAGCATTTAAATAAAAATGTCCGCCGCTTTTTTCCGGCTTTTAGAAAAGCCGGAAAAGAGCGTCTACACTGGCCAGATCTTCTGGAAAAAAGCCCTTTTCCGGAGGATCTCTTATTCCTACTTTGAAGTAGGAATAAGAGATCCTCCGGAAAAGGGCTTTTTTCCGGAGGATCTGGCCAGTGTAGTTCGAACTAGGGTGGATAATGTAGGCATTTGAACTTGCAAATGAAGCCCGGGATTTAAATATCCTGAGCTTTATTTGCATGTTCCCGGGCGCCGCCATTTTTAAATGCTCCGTAGTTCGAACTACGTGCCCGTGGCTACACGAGACACGGACTAGGTAGTTTGAATTAAAGCTCCTAATTCGAACTATTGCAGGAGGACTAATGGTAATTCGAATTAGGAGCTTTAATTCAAACTACCTTGTCCGTACCGTGTGTAGCTGCAGGCAGGTAGTTCGAACTACGGGGCATTTAAAAATGGCGGCACCTGGGAACATGATATTTAAATCCCGGGCTTCATTTGCAAGTTTGAATGCCTACTTTAGCCACCCTAGTTCGAACTAGGGTGGCAGTGTAGACATACCCTAAGGTCCCACAGGACTCCTTGCAGATCCAGACTAACACGGCTATCCCTCTGATATTTGATTCAAAATTTAGTTATTTTGAAATAATTTCCTAATGTAGACATGCTGTAGCTGTCCTCTTCACACTTTCCCAATTCCTAGCTATTTAGAATTTTCACTGGAGATTCCAGACACAAATTTTAACCCTCAAATGAAATTGCAGGCTTAAGTTTATTTGCCGAAGTTATACTCTGAGGTTTGTTTCATAAAATGTTTCCAAAATGAAATCTTACAAGCATCTACTGAAATACTGCAAATAGTTGTGTTTGTGCCATCCTTATGTAATGGATTCATTAATTAGCTGGAAAAGGAACAAACTACAGAGTTGGCACAAAAAATGGAATTTCTCTCCCATGAACAATTTAATTTCTTTGAATTGACCTTTTGTCCCAAATTGGGACAAGAAATCAAAAATTCCAATGTTTTTACAAGGCTGAACTGCAATCTGTAATGGGGTAGTCTATCCATTAATGATAGTGATATGAAATGGTCAGCCCTCACTGCCACGTGACATGTCCTTCAAGAGTCTGAAAAGTCTAATTATTTATTTAAGAAGAACCTCAAAGATATTGGGAAAGAGAAAGTGTTCCTGCAACTGATGAGTATTCATGAGAAAATACTGTTCTTTCTTCACAGCCCCAGGAGTAGAAGCCTTTCAGAGAGTGTGAGGCAAGGCTCCTATTTCACCCAATCTGTCAGGATGAGCTGGGAAAAAAAGAACAGCTCTAATGTTGCCTCCTCCTTATACTTGGAGAGACATCAGCACGGAAAGGCTAGACTGCCGAGCACTCTGAAGGCTAAGTAAAGAAAAGTGGTGAACAGAAGAAGAAGCTGGTCTGTCTAACTAACCCAGAACTGAGCTTTGGAGAGGGGAGCCAAGGACTCTTGATTTAGGAAGGACCAGAAAATGGAATTTCTAAACATTTTATCTCTGGGTCTGTCTACACAGCAAAGTTATTTCGAAATAACAGCAATTATTTTAAAATAACTTTTCTAGCATCTACACCGCCATTCCGTTATTTCAAAATTAATTTGAAATAGCAGAGGGCTTATTTCAAAATTGGTAAACGTCATTCAACGAGGAATAGTGACAATTTCGAAATTGCTATTTTGAAATAAGCACGTTGTAGATGCTTATTTCGAAATGGGGGCCTCCAGCCTTTCCCAGCATGTCCTGCTGGCCGCCCTGGCCACAAGGCGACTTCTGACCAGATGCCTTGCCGGAACTGGTTCCAACCAACCTTAAATGAGATTCATCATCCACTCAGTGTGGATGTGCTATTTTGAAATAGAAAAACACTATTTTAAAATGCATTTTGTGTGTAGATGCGTTATTTTGGAATAAGATATTTCGAATTAACTATTTCGAAATAGCTTATTTTGAAATAACTCTGCAGTGTAGACATACCCTCAGTCTCTATCCATCTATCTAGATATGGCAAACCATGCACAACACCATGATGAGGACCTTATGTCTCAGTTGAACCCTGACAAATATTTAACTTGAATGTTCCTATGTGGAAGTATTGCTAAAACAGATGTAATGTTAATGAGAATGTATCAAGATGTTATGAAATGCTTGTAAAGAGCTGCATGTATTAATCTGACGGAAAATATCTGTATCCCATGTTATAAGAGATTTGTTCTGTAATCATAAATCACGAGTCAGGAGTCAGGAAAGAAGCGCTGCAAGTGTGAAATACTAGTTTGCCACAGGAGATGTTCTCTTGCTCACCAAGAAGGCTCATTGAAACCGAGACAGAGACTTCACTAATTGCATTCTTTCTCTCCTACATTATGAATAGGAGACACGCACTTGAACTCATCCCATAGGCATGAACTCTGAAGGGAAAGGAATAAAAATCTCTAACTAGAAGAAACTGTATTTTTATGCTTCTTGAACTTTAAGAGGGCAAGATTTTGTGACCTATGTTAGCCCTAAAGGACTATGTTAGTGGGATGGAGTGGCTGAGGAGGCTGAGACCTGGCCTGGACCTCCCACAGCTGCTTCCTCTAAGGCCAGCAAAGACTTCCCTGCCCGGGCCACTGAGGCCTGGCCAAGCCGGCCAGCAGAGCTGCCCTCTAACCCAGAGGAACCCAGGGCTCTGCTGGTGCCTAGGGATTCGGAGGACTGGCCCGAGCCTGAGGTCCTGCTCGATCCCCTAAGCCTGCGGAAACCCCTGGACTCTGAGGGCTTACTAGGGCTGGTGGACCGGCTGAAACCCCGATGCCTGCCTGAACCCCGGGGCCTAACAAACCTGCTGGACGCTGCAGAGCTCCAACCCACTGAAACCTGGATTGGGATGTTGGAACCTGCTGGGAATACACTGCCCTCAACTCCCTGACTGACCTGCCGGAGATACAGGTACCTGTGAAGCAGGAGACGAGGAGTGGCCCAGAGGGTAGCACGGGCTGATAGCAGCCCTAGGCCAGCATGTTGCGGGCTAGAGCCCCTGCTGAGCCAGTAGCAGCTACACTGCTGCATCCAGGGCCCCTGGGCCAAGGTGAGTGGAGTGGAGTGGGTGGGCCTGCGCTGCCACCCACCTACTGGATGGCAGTCTCCCCCTCGCCACCGCTGCAGGTGCGATATCTGCCCAGCTCCTGAACTAGAATCTTCCTCAAACTTGTGTGTTTGGGCCCCCACCCTGCCCCAGTGACAGGGCTTGCTTAGTGTGTTTAATGCCCTGCCTTGCCCCAGGGCCAGGGCTTATGTACGGTGGGTGATTACCGGCCAGCCTGGAACTAGGCCGGGCCCTCTTAAAGGTACTAGGACTGCTGCCCTGCCCTGAACTGTGAGCTGAGAGACTTGAGTCTACATTAGACTTCTTCCCCCATGGCCCGGACCTGAAGCAAGGCCGGGCACATGAACTATTGCCTCCCACCCCGGACCTGAAGTAAGGCCGGGGCCATGAACTATTGACCCCTTCTACCTGACTGGGGCAAGGCCCAGCTGTGGGACTAGAGACTTGGGAACGTGCAGTGGGACAGGCATATCGCCCACTGACCCGGAGGTGGAGGAACCCCTCTGGGAGGCCAACCGGCCTACAACCCACCCCCGGAAGTGGGGAGCTCAGACTGTTGTGGGCACTGCCGGAGGGCAGTATCCCAAAAAGGATCCCACCAGCTGCTGTCCGAGTTAATTCCCAGGACCAACGGTTGTAGCCGCAGGCAGTTAATTCGGACTAGGGGGATTTAAAAATGATGCCCGGATGGGAAGCTGCAAATAAAGCCTGGGATATTTAAATCCCAGGCTTCATTTGCAACTTCAAATGCCTACATTAGCCTCCCTAGTTCGAACTAGGGGGCTAGTGTAGACATACCCTTATAGTGCCTGAGAAGTTTACACCTGATCCTTGGTGGGTGAAATCTCAGTACGGAACTCACAGTCAATTTGGGGGACCTGTGTTCTGGTTCATAACAGTTTGCTAGGAGGCTGGTAATAACAGTCCTTAGCCACTCCAGACAGCTTGGCAGTACTTAACAAAGCTGAAAGCTATTGAGCCAAACTGGCTGAAGGAAAGAAGTTAAACAGAAAAATGTGAATGATAATTGAGAGTTGTTTAATAACATGTTCCTAGATGCCCCCAAAGCCACAATACCTCAGCTGAGGAAGAAAGCTGTACTGGTTACAAAAATGACCTGATTTAGAAAGGATGTGAAGCCAGATGTCATGACCCAGGAGTCTCAAAGCTGGGGCTGCAGGAGCAGCTGCTCTCCAACCCTCCATCTGTCAGCCTGCTGATGCTTGCTCACCTGGAACCCATGAAATCCAGCTTCAGTTTGTAGTTCTATTGGTGGAGTCCTGCAGCAACTGACTAGCCTTTGGCCCTATTTAAGCCTGCAGTAGGAGCAGGAAGCTGTCTGAGCCAATGGGGTTGGCCTTTTACTAGTCTGTGTGCCTCTTGCTCCCATGGTTTATATTTCCTGGCATCCTGACCTGGTGTGACTTCTGGCATCTGATTAATAGTTCTGACTTTCAGGTTGTTTCCTGACTGTGATGACTAAGGTGTTGATCCAATACTACATTGAAATGGTAAAGTCAGCAAAACGAATGCAGAAAAAGCAGGTGTGTTCAATAAATATGTAATCCATATTTGGGGGAAAAACAGTCTTATCGGATGGTGATAACACTTTTTCCACTCCATTATTATCTTGGGAGGATGTCAAACAGAAACTACTAGGATTTAGTAGATTTTTAAATCTTCAGAACCAGATAATTTGCATCCAGTGAACTTAAAGAAGCTGGCTGAGAAGCTCCCTGATTCGTTAATGTTGGTTTTCAACAAATCTTGGAACACAGAGAAAGTTCCAGAAGATCGGAAGAAAGCTAATATTGCACAAACTTTTAAAATAAAAAAAAATATAATTGGCATGACCTCAGCAATTCTAGGCCAGGTAGTCTGTCATTGATCCCAGGAAAGTGATGGAGTGGATAATAGGGGACTTGTTTGATCAGAAATTAAGATTTGGGTAATATAATGAAAGCTAATCGACATGAATGAGGGAAGATAGATCCTGTCTGACTAATTAGATAACATTTTTACAAGATTATAAGTTTGATTTATAAAGGTAATAGTGTTGACATACTCAGATTTCTCAAAGGCATTTCATTTATCACAAAACATTTTAATTACACCCCTCCCCCAAATCATAGACTACGGTAAGAGGATTAACAAGTGGCTAACTAATAGGTCTCAATGTAATTGTATCCAGTGCACTCCTGAAGGGTTTGGTTCGTCACCCTACATTATTTAACACTTTTAGCATTGACCTAGAAGAAAACATAAAGTCATGGTTGATAAAGTTTGCTGATGACAGTAAGGGTGTGTCTAGACTACATGGCTCCATCGAGGTAATTTGAGGTTTACCAATATCAAAAAAAACCCTCGCATTCTTTCAATGTAATTTCAAAAGAATGTGATTGCAGTGTGGACGCAAGTGAAGTTTTTTAGAAAAAAGGGAAGGGATTTTTTTCCAAAAAAACGACAATGTAGTCTAGACATAAAGAACCCATGTTCATCTTGTTCACCATAACCCCTAAATTTCTCCCAGAGACACTCTTCCCAAGGCAGAGTCCTCCATCTTCTACCTTTGTTCCTAAATATACTCATTTACTTTTACATGTGTGAAAACTGTTTGTTTTCCTTACACCTACTTTACCAACTGATTCAGATTGCTCTGTATTAGTGATACATCCTCTTCATTGCTTATCACTTCATAGAATAATAGAATCCTAGGACTGATAGAGACCTCAGGAGGTCATCGAGTCCAACCCCCTGCCCAAAGCAGGACCAACCCCAACTAAATCATCCCAACCAGGGCTTTGTCAAGCCTGGCCTTAAAAACCTCTAGGGATAGAGATTCCACCATCTCCCTAGGTAACCCATTCCAGTGCTTCACCACCCTCCTAGAGAAATAGTTTTTCCTAATATCCAATCTGGACCTCCTACACTGCAGCTTGAGAGTGTTCTTCCTTGTTCTGCCATCCATCACTACTGAGAACAGCCTCTCTCCATCCTTTTTGGAATCTCCCTACAGGTAGTTAAAGGCTGCTATCAAATATAATTTGCAAGTGTGCAAATTATTAGTGATGATTTTATGTTCTTCTCTATGTAATTGACAAAAATGTTAGAGTAAGGCCAAGAACAGTTCCTTGATGTACTCCACCAGAAACATACTGTTCAACTGTCTCTCTGTTCACAATTACAATTTGAAACCTAATACTTAGCCAGCAGTTAATCCATTCTGCATTTTTTCTAGGAGCTCTGGCTAAAGAGCTCATAGAATCTAGCTTGATAGGGAGAGTGTCCTTTGCCTGGTGGTGCTACTTGTTCTCCTGACTCCCATTTCTTTTTTGGTGCTTGTCCTCTCAATACTTGTTTTGTCATTGTCTTTAACAGGTGGGGAGACAGAGAACTAGGATTATACCAGCAAAGAAGAAACAATAGCATTAGAACAGCTTTCAGAAACAATGGGTAGGATGTGTTAAAAACCTGCCTGGGCAATAAGATATATGGTATACAGGCAGTCCCCGACTTACGTGGATCCGACTTACGTCGGATCCCTAGATACGAACGGGGGTGAGGCAACTCCCGCACATGCGCAGCAGCATTCCCGGGGCTCGCTCACCTGGGTCCTAGAATCCACCTCCTCCTCCTCTTCGGCCGGCTCCAACTGGCCTCTGCCTGCAGCAGCTGGCCACAGGGACAGGGATCCCACAGAGCTGCCGGGCAGAGGAAAAGTGCCTCCCCACGCCCGCTCCCGCCCCCCCCCCCGGGCCTCGCATCCTGCACGCCTCCCCCTCCCCCCCTGCCAGCAACAGGCTGCCCAACAGCAGACAAAAGCAGCCTCTCCGCCCCTCCTCCCCCTATACATGCTGGGCTCCCTGGGCAAACAAAGACTCCACCAAAACAAACAAAGTGCTGGCCTCATTGTGTTAGCAAAAAAAGGACCCTCCTCCTAGAACCCCGGGTGGTGTGTGGAAATAAAGCTATTAGCTCAAAGCATGGTGCAGAGCTGTTTGGTATTTGATGAGTTACTCCTTTAGTCCTGAGTTTGTCACAGGGACAGAAATAGATGTGAAATCTTCTGAACAGGGGAACAGACAGCAAAACAAACAGAGGGGAGTTAACCTTTCCCTATGTTATCCAAAACTAAAAAAAATGTTTGGCTAGAGTTTCCCCTACAATATGTACCAGTTCCGACTTACATACAAATTCAACTTAAGAACAAACCTACAGTCCCTATCTTGTACGTAACCCGGGGACTGCCTGTACTTGAAACTGCATATTTTACTATCAAAAATTCAATGTACATTGAATATTAATTGCAGTTGTGTAGTATTTATGAATATTATAATAAATATATCGGTTTATATAGTAAACATATGTATTATGTTATTGTAGACTTAATTCAAAACCAATTGTCTTCAATCACTCTTTATTCAGTGACTTGGATGGTAAATGTGTCAGGGGCCTATAATTTTTTTTTTATAAATATTTTTGTCAACGTGTTGATGGTTTCTGTTTATTATTTATTATTATACATATTACCATAGCACCTAGGAGACCCACTTATGAACCAGAAACAGAAGCTGTTTGATATGTGGAGTGCTAGGAGAAAGATTTCTCAGCTTTTTCCCATTTCATGACAAGACAAAACATCAACCTCAAATTTTCAACCTCAAAAGAGAACTTGTATCTGGTCACCTGAAACATTTTATTTCAGTAATTTCAACCAATTTCATTTTTATCTTTTCTTTATTTTTGTCTTGTGTTTGCATCTACTGTAGCTTTATCAGTACAATAAAGGGCATAAAGATGTCATGTAATGTAGTTAGTTGACATTTGTTCGCAACACTCATTGACTGATGGAGGCCAAAGTGGTAACACAGATTGTTGGGCAGACCCCATGTTAGGTTGGCTGCATACATTCGTTGGTCAGTTCGGGACCTATTAGTTGACTCCAAAGTTGACATGGCAGATCAAATCTTATCAATCAAATGGCTGGATAAGTAACAAGGAAATGATTGGAAACATTGTTTGCTTACTACTGTTTGCACTATATGGTTGCTGTTGACAGATTCTGATTAGGCAGTTGAGAGCACAATTGGATGCCTCAGTGTAATATGTGCTCTGGAGTGACTGGAAATGTCCATGTCATTGAGAGATCTGGATTACCATACAGCTTTTCCACCTGTCTAACTGTAGACTCCTTGTGAAAAACGTAGGGGGAGGCTATGTTGGTCAGATTTGGCAGCCATGGGAAAGGATTGATGATATATCGAGTTCAATTCAACATCAACCAATTCAGTGTGAGGTGAAGGACACAGCACAGGAGATAGTACTGAGGAATAGCAAAGTGCCTGAGCTGATGTGTGAATGTCTGTGCACGTGCACGGTGCTTATTGGCCATTGTTGTGTCCTCCATTAGTACATGTCTTACCCCGTAGGAAGCTTATGATCCAATCTAGTAGATGGATTTCAATCAATTGATGGAATCTCAGTCATTTGCCATCACATCTGATGTGGTGTCATCCCCTGGCTTTCTAATTATTAGTTCAGCTTTAAGTGTTCTCCAACCCAGTATTAAGGGTATGTAAACATCAAATTGCAATGCAATTTTCTTTAACATAAATCAACTAAAATTTCAAAACAAACATAACTGAAAACTAATAAAAAGACCAAGGCATCTTAATGCTCTAACCTCTCTGCTGATGGAAAACAGAGGTGTTAAATAGGAAATCAAGTGAACTAGAACATTGTGAGCTGACCATATTAGAGTCTTATGTGATAACATTTGTTGTAAATAAGTTAATTTATCTCTAAATAGGGGTAGAGAGGAACAGTGCACACTGGAATATTATGTCTGAAAGAAAAACTCTAGACTTCTAGTTAGCAGAAGAATGTAAAAAAATAGTTGTTTAATCTTGCAATACCTTTACTATGGCACTGTTAATTAGACTGTTGCTGAGAGCCATGAAAGTTCCTAAAAGGTCTATTATCTGTATTCTTCTCTGAAATCCAGATTTATCTTTTTTCTTTTGTATCTGTATCGGATTACGGATTTCAATATGTGGTATCCCAGATGAGTGCTCTAACCGTAGAGCAGCTATAGGACACAAAATGGGCATCACTCCATCTCCTGAATTTCTATGAATGATGTTTCAAAATTTCCTTTCTTTTAATAAAGTAGCGGTTAAAATTTCTGGAAATAACAGTGGAAGTCTCACTTCAGATTAAAGGGAACTAGTTTCATTTTTATTTTGTAAGCAAAACAAATTCATTTCTGGTCCACCCCAAATGAATTTCTTTTAGCTATATATATTTTTTTTGAATTTGGCCAGTGATCCAAAAAAACCCTGATTTGCATGGCTCTTGTTGCTGGCCTGCTCAATGAAGGTCATGCTTTTCTGCTACTCCTTCAGAGCCCTCTTCTAATATGTGCCTGTATGCTCTCATCTATCCTTAACTACTTCTCACAATGGTATCTGAATTCTGTACATGGTGGAGGAAAAGAAAAAAATCTTTGTAATCTAACTGATTAGAAAGGGATATATTTAGCCCTTGGTTTTCTAAGTGTAATCAGAGCTACTCTACAGTCTGGAGCCCTGAAGGAGCTCATTTGTGTGAACTCTTCATTTGGAACAATTGATTTAAATTAACAGCAATAAAGGGCATGCAGAATCATAGAAATGTAGGGCAGGAATGGACTTTGGAGGTTAACAAGTCCAATCCCCTGTCCTGAGGCAGGACCAAGTAACCCTAGACCACCTGTGATAGGTGTTTGTCTAACCTATTCTTAAAAACATCTAATCATGGGGACTGCACAAACATCCTTGGAAGGTTATTCTAGTGTTTAACTATCATTATAGTTAGAAAGATTTTCCTAACTAATGTCTAACCTAAATCTCCCTCGCTGCAGACAAAGCTCACTAGTACTTTTCCTAGCTTCAGTGGACAGGGCATGCAACTGATCACTATCCTCTTTATAACCGCACAGAACTTATTTGAAGACTTTTATCAGGTCCCCTTCTGAGTCTTTTCATAAGAATATGAATACTCATTTTTAATCTTTACTCATCGATCAGAATTTCTAAACCTTTGCTCAGTTATGTTGCTTTCCTCTTGACCTTCTTTCTCTCCAAATTGTCCAGAAAGAGTACTGCAGCTAAGGCCTCATCAGTTCCAGGAAGAGTGGGAAAATTACCTCCCATGTCTCACATGTGACTCTCCTCTTAATATATTCCCAGAATAGTAGCTTTTTTTGTAACTCTATCAGGCTATGTCTACACTACAACGTTATTTTGAAATCATTTATTTTGAAACTAACTCCCGAAAGACTATTTTGAAATAACACATTCATACTATAAATCCTCATCGAAATAGCATGTCCACACTAATTGGAGCCTGAATTGCATTTAAGCCCTCCCGGAAGCACACTGAACAGGGTATCAGGATATCAGTTACTTCCTGTAATTTTCAGTTACTTCCTGAGGTTATCTGAGACTTGTGCTTAAAGGGGGTCCCCTCTACAGCTATGTCTCAGACCCTTCTCCATAGCCTACTCCTGAGGAACAGCAAACACCACACCATGTACTCTGGTTGTCCTTGCGGATACCACAGCACTTCCATCATGGAGCTGGTCCCACTGCACAGCAGTGTCAGGCTTTTAGACCTCCTGCTGCACCTCCTGGCATGGTTACTTCAGGCTGCTCTCAAAGCACTGCAGGACCAGGATGGCCAGTTCAGACCAGCCTGGGTGTTCCTCCTACCCCACAGACCTCTCCATCCTCTCCAGCACACTGTGCACCACCACTTCTGGTGCTGGGACACTAGTTCCTACTGGTGGGACATCGTCATCTTGGAGTGGTGGACAATCAGCAGTGGCTCCAGAACTTCTGCATGTGGAAGGACACATTCCAGAAGCTGTGTGAGTGGCTTGCCCCTGCCCTCCAGTGACACGACACCTGCATGCAACCCGCCATCCCTCCAGAAGCGAGTCACCTTCACCCTCTGGAAGCTTGCCACACTAGACAGCTACTGCTCCATCAGGAACCAGTTTGGTGTGGGGAGACTGAACATCAAGTCTATCTTCATGTAGGTACGACTTTCTTGCTATTGTCCCAGAAGGGTGGTGAACTACTCCAATGGCTTCCCTGGGCGGGGAGCAAGGGCAGGTAGAATCTCCATCCCTAGAAGTTTTGAAGTCCCAGCTTCACAAAGTGCTGCCAGGGATGAGGTAATTGGGGTTGTTCTTGCTATGGGAAGTGGGTTGGGCTCAGAGACTTCCCAAGGGCTTCTGTAACCTTGTGAATCTGTGTTCCTACTTTTACAGGTGGTGAAGGCTATCAACACCATCCTACTGTGAAGGGTCATCATCCTAGGAGACATTGACCCCATCATCACCAGCTTTGCTGCCATGGGCTTCGCCAATTGCAGGGGGGACGTTGACAGCATCCACATCCCCATCTTGGCCCTCAACCACTGGAACTCTGACTATATAAATAGGAAGGGGTATTTTCAATGGTCCTGCAGGCCTTTGTGGACCACTGGAACCTCTTCATGGACATTAACGTTGCGTGATCGGAGAAGGCGAACAACACCTACATATCCAGAACTCCAGCCTGTTCCAGAGGATGCATGCTGGCAGTTTTTTTCCCTGACCACACCATCAGGGTCAGGGATGTGGACATGCCCATCTGCATCATGGGCAATGCAGCCTATCCCTTGCTCCCCTGGCTAATGAAGCCCTACACGGAACACCTGGACACTGCCAAAGACTGGTACAACATCAGGCTCAGCAGATGCTGCATTGTTGTGCATGGTACCTCCAGCCACCTAAAAGGGAGGTTCTGGTGTCCTCCCTGGACCTCTGTGACTAGTACATCACCCAGGTAGTGGCAGCCTGCTGTGTTTTCCACAACCTGTGCAAGAACAAAAGGGAGACTTTCCTGCCAGGGTGGGGGGCAGAGGCAGAGCAGCCCACTGGGAGTTTTGAGCAGCCACACACTGCTGCCATCTGACAAACTCATCATGGGGCCATGCACATCTGGGAGGCCTTGATGGAGAGTTTTGGCCAAGACCATCTGTGAAACTCTCCCTTGGGCCTCCCCACAAAGGGCCTCTTCATTGCCTCTCAGGGCCTTTCCTCCCCCACTCTCCTTCCCATTCCCTTCCTTACCGACTCCCCCCTCCTCTGCAGATAAAATAAACCAGACTTTTTTTGATTCAGAACAATAAACTCAGTGATTTTTATTTGGGGCATATTTAAGTGGGGAGGGAACTGGTGAAAGAACCCAGGTGGAGGGATCAGGGAGAGGAGAGGAGAGGAAGGGAGCAGTGGGGCTCAGGGCTGGGGCTGGGACTGGTGCCTGCCTGAGGTACCTGGGAATGCTTTGGATGTCTGAGATGTCACACCAAGCCTTTGGTGACCCCGGAGGGGGGGGGGGGGCTAGGAGGAGAAGTTGGGGGAGTGGAGGCTGGAGTGGTGGAGGGGGCTGGAGGGACTTGAGGAGGAGTGGGTGCTGGCTGGAGGGTGGCCACTGGAGCACTCAATGGTGGCAAGCAGGTGCTCCACAGTGCTGTGGAATGCAGTGTGTAGCATCTCATACTGCTGGGACAGCAGCTCCTAGATAGTGCAGCACAGCTCCCAGTCAGCACAGCACTCCTCCATGTCAGCAAGCTGCCCCTGGTCCGCCCACTCAAAACTCCATTGGAGGGCATGCAGGCACTCAAGGTGTTCCCTTGCCAGGTTGTCCTGGGGTTGCTTCCACCTGCGGGTCTCATGGGATTGTGCTGATGGCATGGGTGGTGGTGGACACACCGCACTCACAGCTGATCCAGTTGTGAAGAAAAGTGAGAAGGGCAGTCACCTCAGGAGATAGTCTGCATGAAACTTAGTCCTAATCTGTGGTGAGATGACACCTAAGATCTCGGTTCAGACGATGGTGATGTGCTTTGAGCAAGGCCACCTGTTGCCGAGACAGCAGGCACTTTCCTGCAGGGGCATGGATGTCCCAGGGAAATTTTGCTACCACCGCATCCTGGGAGGCAAGCAACCATGAGAAGGAACCATCCAGGCCAGGAGCCTGCGGGCGGGAGTGGGAGACAGGGTGGCTCAGCTTCCTTCCATATCCTACACATGTTGAGTCCAACAGTGCTGGTGTCCTTCAGAGAGCGAACTGCTATTCCTGCCTGCTGGAGGAGGGGAGGGGAAGGTGTTGGGGGTGGCGTATGTGAGTGGCAGATGCCACTGTCCGGGAAGTGTGCTACTGGGGTTCTCCATCTCTTCTCCCCCCCAGCAGGTTCCCATGCAGGGATTTGTTGTGCTCCACTGCGCTGCACTTGCTGGAAGTAGCTGTTGCCTGAGAGTGTGGCCATGACCATGTGCTATGTGTGGCACTCCTGTGTGTTTCCCTGACCCCAGACTTCTTGGTGGTGGCTTGTGGTGGGAAGCCCACCATTGAGTCAGGACTAAGGCCTGTTCAGGAACCTTGTGAGAAGAAGTGAGGGTTCCTGTGTGGCAGCCTCATGGGATTCAGTGCACAAGCTGTTGTGCGATCCCCAGGCCAAGACAGCTAAGAGAGGAGAATGCAGCCTGTTGCATCTTATTGCCTCTCTGCTGCGTGTGTCTAGGGAAAGTGATGGAACCCATCTGAAGTGACTTGCCTTGCCTTGTCTGTCCTGGGAGACATTCCTTGAGAGGAGTACCGGCTCAAGGGAGATGACCACCTTCTGGCTGGTGGGCATGGTGTTCAGGTTGGCTTCCTCGTCCTCCTCCTCATTATTGTCCTGTCCTCCTCCTCCTCCTTCACCTTCATAGCCCCGCCCTTTTGGAGACTGATGATGGGTGTTGCCAGGACAGAGTCCATGCCGAGGGGAGAGGTGACCTGTCCCCCTTCCAGGATGGCATCCAGCTGCTGGTAATATCAGCAGGTCTTGGGTGCCACTCCAGAGCATGAACTTTTCTCCCTGGCCTTTGTGTAGGCTGCTGAGGCTCCTTAATTTTCATACTGACCTGGTCCAGGGTCGAGCTGTGCCCCTTCTGGGCCAGGATGGTGGCCATCCAGCAATAGATCTCATCATTCCTCCTCTTGGTGCAGAAATCCTGAATGTTGGTCTCCTCCCCCAGTTCACAATGAGATCCAGGATCTCTGCACCAGTCCATGAAGGTGCTTCAGAGGTGGCTGTAGGCTCTCATGCAGCTATGGGAGGCTCAGAGGGAGCACTGGGGTCTACCATGACAGCAAGAAAGAGTGCTGGACCGGTGTGGTGCCACTAGCCTTTTCAATTCCGTCTGCAGATTGAAAGGCTGCAGGAGAAGGGAAGTGATAGAGTTTTGAGGGGTGTGGACAGAGTGCCACCATGGCAGCTGTGAGAAGCCCTGGAGGCCAATTATTTTGAAATAAGCTCAGCTGAGTGTCAACACTCATACTTTTTCAAAATAGCAATTTCAAAATAGGTGTTCTTCCTCATAGAATGAGGGGTTATTATTTTGCTTTAGCAAGACTGTTAGGGTATGTCTACACTACCACCCTAGTTCGAACTAGGGTGGTTAATGTAGTCATACGAACTTGCAAATGAAGCCCGGGATTTGAATTTCCCGGGCTTCATTTGCATGTTGCCGGGCGCCGCCATTTTTAAATGTCCGCTAGTGCAGACTCCGTGCCCGTGGCTACACGTGGCACGAACAAGGTAGTTCGGACTAGGCTTCCTATTCCGAACTATCTGTACACCTCATTCCATGAGGCATACAGGTAGTTCGGAATAGGAAGCCTAGTCCGAACTACCTAGTTCGTGCTGCGTGTATCAGCGGGCACAAAGTCCACACTAGCGGACATTTAAAAATGGCAGCGCCCGGCAACATGCAAATGAAGCCTGGGAAATTCAAATCCCGGGCTTCATTTGCAAGTTCGTATGACTACAGTAACCACCCTAGTTCGAACTAGGGTGGTAGTGTAGATATACCCTTATTCTGAAATAATGGGCTTGCTGTGTAGACACTGATCTTGTTATTTTGAAATAACTCTATTAGGTAAACATGCCCTCAGGTTATTGATTCCTACTCACTTTGCCATCAGACCCTTTTCTTAGTTATTCCCCATTTTGTATCTGTGAGATTTAGTTTTTTCTTTCTCTCCACTGAATTTCTTCTTGCTGATTTCAGACTAATTCTACAATTTGTCAAGATCATTTTGAATTCTAATCCTACTTTCCAGAGTGCAACTTTTTCAGCTTGGTGTACTTGTGAGGCAATTTTATGCCAAAAATGTTGTGCCAAAATATTAAAAATTATGCACAGAATATTTTAAATTCTGTAAAATTCTGCAAATGTTATTTGTTAATAAATCAATGTGACTCTAGCATGGCAGTGAGAAGCACAGACCACAGGCTGCATTGAGGTGGGAGATTACCCTGAAGCCCCTACCTCTGCTGGTGGTGAGACTCAACCCAGAAGGATCCAAATATGGAAAGACTTAGTGGGGAATCCAGATGGGGTGAGAGGGTGCTGTATGAGGCACTTGGTGCAGGTGCCAAGTGGGTGCACAGCAACTGATTGGAGGGTTCTGGGTGCAGTGTGAAGGGGACTCTTCAGGGGACCCAAGTAAAAGAGGTTCTGGGTCAGCTAGAGAGGGAGGTCTGGATGTGGAGTCTTAGTGGGAAAGTCCTCCACAAACCTTATAACCATATTTTCCATTCCATTATCAAGTCATCATGACAATATTGAATAGTATTGGACCTGCGACAAGGAGACCCCACTTTGACCCCAGAGTCCCATTAGATACATTGCCTGTCCCAGTTTGATCATGAACCATTAATGATGCTCTTTGAGAACACTTTTTCAACCAGTTTTGCATGCATATTTTGGAAATTTAATTCCTTAGTTTATGAGAATGTGACTATGTCAAAAGACTTACTTACATCAAGATATACAGCTTCCCACCCGCTCCTCAACTACTCAGCTATCTCTGTAAAATAAGAAAATTAAGTTGACTTAGGATGATTTGTTCTTGACAAATCCATAGAAGCTATTTTTGTAACTCTATTATCCTCTAGATGCTTACAAACTGTCTATGTGATAACATGTTCCAATAATTTTCCAGAATTAAGTTAGGCTTACCTGGTCTATAAGTGCTGGGGTCCTTTCCCTCTTTCTCTCCATTTTGAACATAGTACCCTTCTTTAATATAATTATAAGGATATGATTTTTGTCACCTTCCTGAGTGGGGCAGTAACTTGTTTTCCCAGGCAGGCTTCCCCATCAATCTCATTTGGAGAAAAATGATTATCTATATCTATATGCAATGCAGCACACGGCTAACACATTTACTCATGTTTTAGACACTTCTGCTTTTCCACATATATTACTTCTGTCTTATCTAGGCTGAGTCAGTCAATTTGCTATTTTGAGAGTGGTGTCAAACTAGGATTTAAATTAAAAATATCTCTAAAATAGTCACAAATGCTTTTACATTGTTTCTTTTATGAATTCCATTATGTGAATATGCTTTAAAAATTAATACAAAAAAATCCTTTTATAGCTCAATAATAAAGACTAAGATGAGAGGACATTGAATACAACCAATAACTAACAAGTGTCAGTTTGATAATTGTAGGGTATTGTGACAGGGCGCTCGCCCTGCACTGACCCTTTAAGGGCAGACCCCGGCCTGAACCAGGGCTGGGGAATTTAGCCCAGCTGAGGCTGTACTAGCCCATTAGGGCCCAGCTGGGCGCTATAATAGAGGATGGGCTGCTGCTGTGAGAGGAAGCAGTGAGAACCTGGCTGCTGAGGGAGGAGGAGGCGGCTCCCTGGAGCTAGGACAGGGCTGGGGAGGCCAGGCAGGGCTAGGGGAGCTCTGGCCAGCAAATACTCGGACTGCAGGGCTTGAAAGAAGGCCCGCTGGAGGAACATCAACCCCCGGAAGGGGGGCTCAGAGACAGACTTGGGCACTGCCGGAGGGCAGTGTGGCGAAGAGGACGCCGCAGCCGGGAGTAAAGAGGGGAGGCACCACCCCAGAGAAGGCACCCTACCCGCCGAGGGAGCCAATTCCGGAAGACAGACGGCAGGGGGATACGGTGGTGAGTGCGAACCCCCTCACAGGTATAGATAGAGGATGGGCCACTTTTTCTCATGGATGTGGGTGCTCCTCAACCTAACCACTTCCTCCTCCAGCTCTGCCACCTGCTGCAGTTATTATGTTTGGAATTTGATTTTTTCTCTTGGGTTTCCTAGCTTTTTGACTGTATAAAGCTAAACATAAAAATGGTGATAAAGAAGATAATATGCTAAGCCTTCCCCACCCCTCTTCCTTTTTTCCTTTTTTGGATAGTTTATGGAAACTTGGCTTGTCAAATGTATAACTTGGACAAATTGGTGAATACTACATTCCTTTCCTCTGTCAGTCTCTAGACATACAATCTCTTAAGAACAGGAATAATGCATCTTTTTATCCCGTGCATGAATCAAGGAATGGTGTGTGTACAGGCTGCAGAAAGGGGCAATAAGAGGACACATGTCTTTCTAGCCCTGTGTATCATTTTTGATCAGTAGAGACACTCAAGGTCATGTCCTCCACTTTGGCTATGTCTAGACTACTTGATGGAGCCATGTAAAATAGTTTATTCAGCATAGTCAAAGAAGTGGAGATTTAAATAATCCCCGCTTCATTAAAATAAAAATGGCTGCAGCTCTGTGCCGATGATCAGCTGATCAGGCACAGCACGGCAGTCTAGACGCGGCGCGGTCGACAAGGGAAGCCTTTGTCTACCACTCCAGTAAACCTCGTTTCACTTCTTTGACAATGCAGAATAAACTATTTTACATGGCTCCATTGATATAGCCATGTAGTCTAGACGTAGCCTTTGAATGCAGAAGGGCTTTCCTGATGAGAGATCTGTCAGTCTGCTTATAATCTACCAGAGAGACTGGTTTGGTGACTCATAAGTGTTCCTTTCTCACACCTGCTCAGGACAGTTGAGTGGATGGGAAGGTAGGGTGAGAAAATCTAAGCTTAGAAATAGAGAAGGGTTTTAACTTTTTGTTTTGAGAATTAGCCTGTAGATGAATTATGATAATATTGTATTTTAAAGGTACTGGGACTAGTAGGAATGGTGTGGTATCATGCTATGGCAGTAGGGACTCTAGGAATTACTGATCTGGGTTTACATACAATGCTTCAGTGGCACAGTGGCACTCTTATAGCACTTAGTGAAGACACTATCTAAGCCAAAAAGAAAGCTTTCCTTGTCCATGGTGCTCTTCTTCCCTGAGAGGCAGTAGCTGTGTTGATGGAAGAATCTCTCCTATTGATATAGTGCTGATAACTCTAGGGAAATAGTTCCCAACCTGTGGTCCTTGGACCCCTGGTGGTCTGCAACAGTACTGTAGGGGGTCTGTGGAGAGTTTCAAATAGAAATTAAAATAAATGTACTGAGCCTCTCACAACTAGCATGTCCTTCAGCACGCATTGCTTCCCGAGCTGCAGGAAGCAATGCAGGTTGAAGGACATGCTGGCTGCCAGCATGGAGCCTCTCAGAGCCTCTCTGTGCCTGCAGACAGCAAGTCCCTGAGCCCATGCTGCTTCTCAAGCAGGCGGAGGGACACAGGTTGGGAAGCAGTGCATGTTGATGGATGTGCCGGCTGCAGGTATGGCTATATTATTTGGGGGGGGGGGTGCGTAAAATTTTAATAGAATGAAATGGCATCCGTATGCTTGAAAAGATTGGGAGCCACTGCTCTAGGGGTTAGGTTGGTATAACTATGTAGCTCAGGGGTGTGGTATGACATTTCACTTAAATTCAAATATCATTAACTCAAAATATAATGAGTGTCTGTGTAGATTCTCTGATGCGACTGGAATGGATATGGTATGGAAAAGCGAGAAAGGCATAATGGTATTTAGGAGCCAAAATATTGACTATGATCCCTTTGATATTGGTTGTGAACAGAGATTCTGCACTCCCTACTTATCATCCTGTAGCAAGCCAACAACAATCCGGGAAACACTGCTCTTCTGCTAATGAATATAAATTTTGTTTCCAAAATGGCAAAAGTTTAATAAAAGTGAATTGTTTATTCTAATGAGACAACAATACACTTCACTTTTCTTGTGATTGGAAACCTCATTAGGAAGTTATAGAGGAATACACTTACAGAGTCTCCTTGAATTACTCTCAGTACCAAAGCTAGTGAATCTTGCCTGAATCTTGCCCTTGCTTGTTCCTCTTCCTCCTTCTCATCATCAAACAGAGTCTACTGGAGGACATAAGGTAGTTTAGCTGCTGGCCAAGAGGCATGGACCACGATTGAGCCTCTATGCTGCCTCTTGTGCAAGGACTATAGTGATGAAATAAAGAGGGGCCCTAAGAAGGGATTGTGATGCCGAGTTTCACTTGCTTAGGGTACGTCTACACTACAACGTTAATTCGAACTAACTTAGTTCGAATTAGTTAATTCGAACTAAGCTAATTCGAACTAACGGATCTAGACTAAAAAATTAGTTCGAATTAGCATTTTGCTAATTTGAACTAGCATGTCCACATTAAGTGGACCCTGAACCTGGCTTAAGGCTGGCCGGAAGCAGTGCCGGCAGGGCATCAGAGGAGGACTTAGAGTGTGGAGCTGCTGTCTCAGGCTAGCCGAGGGCTGCGCTTAAAGGGTCCCGACCCCCACCCCGGACAGACAGTTCTCAGGGGTGCCCCGCTTCCAAAGCAGTCCTGGCTTGGAGTGCCCGGAGTACCCACACTGGGCACATCACAGCACTCGGCCATCAGACCGGCTGCACTTGCCACAGGCTGCCATCTGAGGAGAGGGGGCAATCGGGGGGCTGCAGGAGAGCTTCCACCCCAAAAGCCCGCAGAGCCAGCCCAGTCCTCCCCATCGGGGGCTTGTGCCCCATTCCTCCCTCACCTCCTTCCACTTACCCTTCCCTAGCCCCACTTCCTGATGTACAAAATAAAGGACAATTGTGTTCAAAAATGGAATCTGTCTTTATTGAACAAAACTGAGGGAGACTGGGAAAAGGAGGTGGGAGAGGGGAAGAGAGAGGCTGGGAGAGGGGAGGGCAACTAAAATGATCAGGGGTTGGGAACAGGTCCCATATGAAGAGAGGCTAAAGAGACTGGGACTTTTCAGCTTAGACAAGAGGAAACAGAGGGGGCACAGGATAGAGGTCTCTAAAAGCAGGAGTTGGGTGGAGAGGGGGCATACAGAAAAGTTCTTCATAAGTTCCCATAAAGAAGGAGTAGAGGACACCAAAGGAAAGGAATGGGTAGCAGGCTTCAAACTAGTAACAGAAAGTTGTTCTTCACAAAGCAAAGAGTCAACCTGTGGAACTCCTTGCTGCAGGAGGCTGTGAAGGCTAGAACTAGAACAGAGTTTAAAGGGAAGTGAGATCAAGTCATGGAGGTTGGGTCCATGGAGTGCTATTAGCCAGGGGGTAGGAGTGGTGTCCCTGCACAAGGTTTGTGGAAGGCTGGAGAGGGATGGCATGAGACAAATGGCTTGGTCACTGTCTTCGGTCCATCCCCTCCAGGGTCCCTAGGGTTGGCCGCAGTCGGCAGACAGGCTACTGGGCTAGATGGACCATTGGTCTGACCCAGGATGGCTATTGTAAGCTCAGGGCTCAGGGTTGGGGGTCTCAGTGGACCCCCTTGATTTTCATGCACACCTGCTCCTGAGTGGCCAGGCTGGCAGCTATCCTGCCCAAGCCGGCCACTTTCCTGTGCCTAGTGCGGAGATCGTGGACGAGGCGGGTGCCCAGGCGGGTGCCCACCTCTTGCGGTCCCGGGCAAGCTCCCGGGAGCCGCCAGCCTGGTCCCGGGAAGAGGGGGAGGGCTGGGGGGCATCGGGTGGGTGGCTCGATCCGTGCCAGGTGCAGGGTCTGCTGGCTGGGTGCTGGCAGGCTTGCACCTGGCACAGGCACCGTAGCCAGCCCGTGCCCCTTTAAGGGGTCCGGGGCCGGGAGGGGGGCAGACGAGTTTCCCTGGTGCTGGCCAGAGTGGCCACCAGGGAAACCTGGGGAGGGCTAGCCTCCCACTAGTTCGAATTAAAGGTCTACACAGCCCTTAATTCGAACTAGTAAGTTCGAACTAGGCTTAATCCTCGTGGAACTAACTTTGTAGTGTAGACATACCCTTACACAGCAGAAGTAATTTGGACAACCCCTTGCATGGTACAGTTTATTTCTATACCAGTGCATCTCTCTCACACAATTATAGAGAGCAGATGAAGAACCAGGGCTCCCTCCCTCCCTCCTTATTCGCAGGAGGGTAGAGAGGGACTATTCCCTTCCCTACTATGCATCAGCCCAGGTAGAAGAGGGCTGGAGGACATAGGTATCTTATTCCACCTTATTCCCTATACGACTACACTGACAATTGGTGTGTGACTTAGCCTTAAGGAACTTGCCCAAAATCCAATGAAATCATTGGTTAAGGTGCCGCAGTAGGATTCTGTTCATGACTCTTCCATATTCTTTTCCTTTATGTATGATCCTTTTCGACTGAACTATGTCAAAGAAACTCAGTCAGGACATACCTAATTTTAGTCACTTTTACTGAGCTTTTTAATTGACATATACAGAGAGACTCTAACACAGAAGCACAAATCAAATAGACAGTAGAAATTAATATAACATGTGAGAATCATTAGGCATGGGTCTATGAAGCTGTATAACTCCTTAATGGAGCCTGAAAGATACTGATTATAAAAGAGTAATGGCTCTATACAAAAAAAACCTAAAGTGCAAAATATATTAAAAATTAATGGAAATAAAATCATATTCAGTCTGCAGTAGCTATTATGAGAAACTATTTATGAAATGTATTTTCTAGGAACTGTAAATGAATCTAATAAATTATCATTTGGATGAGTAAAGGAAAGTATATAATCATTTGTGGAATAACCAGTGTTTGGATTCATCACACGGCCCCTTTATATATGTTGTTGGAAATGTCCCTGAACCAGATTAAGCTAAGGACATTCAAATTCTGGTGTGTGATGAAAGATAAATGGGACCCCAAAATACACTAGAAAAAATATCAGTTGGCAAACAGAGCATTTGAATAAGGAGAAGCAGGCAGCTAAGGGTCCAACCCAGAAAAAATATGCCAGGACTATATTAAACTGTGTGTAAGGTGTACAGTTGTTGCAAACCACTACTTATCATGGATGAATATGGCAGCAGCAATATCAAATCTAGTCTCGGAACAGTGTAGTTGCTCAGAATCTTACAAATGTGGAGATTTGGAGGGGGAGGGTTGGTGAGTGCCTGCCTGTCACATCCCGTCAACTTTCAAAATGCTTGCAAATCTTTTCTTCAGGATTTTGGCCAGTTACTGGGGCAAGAAGTTTTATTTTCAAAGCATCTGGACATTTCAGAACAATTTTGCAGCATTTTCTACCAGTTTTAATTATTGGAAGGATAGCATGGTATAAGGAGAGAGAGAGAGAGGAAAAAAAGGCCATGTAAATGAAAAAGAAAACACAGTAAAGAAAGAAACACATGTCAAAGAGATATAGTACAAGGAGATTAGAGGAGACTGCTAGATCATCATGAAATTGTCCTATTAATAATGTGATGCAAGGTTTTCAGGCTCAGAGTCCATCACTCTCTAATGTCTGACATGGGATTCCTGTTTTCTGAGTCTTTACTGCACCATCCAAATATTGGTAAAGATAGCTGGAACTGTCTATATTTGGTATTAGATGATCCAAAGATGCCCTCCATAAGTAGCCCTTGGTGAGCCACAATGTATCCATCAAGACATCTTCTGTTTTTGTGTCCCACACCCATTCTCTGTGTATTTGTTTGTCAATCCTGTTGCCACATATGTATGCCAGCTGTCTAAGAGCCTGTCAGACACCATGGAGATTGGTATGTGCATGAAGAGGACTATATAAAGTAGTGTGGAGTTATTTTACTTGGACCATTCACTAGGGTACATCATATGAGCACTCTCCTGAGGGGACAGTGTAATGAAACCCATATTTATTACATGGTATCACTTCCACTTCCACAAAGATGCAACAAACTTATTTATCTTTGACTGTCCCCATCCACTATCATCTCAGGACATAACATTCCAAGACAATGTGCACCTTAAACTAGTCATTAAAAAAATCAAATTATCACAGAAATGTTTTCTTCTTCCAAACTGAGAATTAGTGCACTTTATCCTCAGCTCTCTCCACCAAACTCTCTTGCCCAGGGCTCAGTAAGAGTAATTTCTGAGCCAATATGTTGTCTACACACACACAAATCATATAACTTCAAAGTTTAATGTTCAATTGTCCCTACAGAGCCTTAGTCATAAACATGAGAAAGATCACCTTGATTGATCATATTGTCATCAATTAGATGGTCTCAGACTAAATTATATTTTAAGCTACATTTTGTGGAGCATCATGTTTGCTCTAGCATCTCTAAAGGAGTTGTTTATGCATAATTCTGTGCGCCCTTTTAATGTTTAGCAGTGAAGTATCACCAAATGTTCTTATTTAACTAAGAAATTTTAAAATACTAGCTCTGGGCACAAGCTACTAAGCAGTGTCAAACAGGTTTAGGATACAATGTTAGACAGCTATGTAGTCTGCAACAAGAAAGCATCAATAACTTTTCCGTGTCTTGAATACATGTAACTGACATTCATTGGTTGCTGGAAGATTTTTTTTTCACTACCTGAAACAAACAGGGAAGTATTTGAATTATAGTCCAATGGCTAAAAATCTCAAACAACCAACCAAACAAACCAGGCTATCCCAGACCACCACAACATGCTCCTTGGAGTCCACTAATGGGTTCTGTCATAAAGTCAAGTGTGGAAATTAAGGACTTATGAGTCTGGATGTAATGTTTGAGATCTTCAATAAAGCACCAAAATAAAAAGAGGAGTGATTGGTTTAACTTTCACAAAAAGAAACAAAATTACGTGCTCATTACTGTATAATCCTCAGTCCAGTCTACCAATTTCTGTCTTGTGAGTAGTCTCTAGGATCTTTACAAGGGCCTACATATAAGCAGACTGGTCATATCTTATTTCCACCAATCCTGCCAAAGGAATGAAACTTGAAACATTTTTATGAAGCAGACCATTAGGTAAATCTTGGTTTTAATCAGTCTTCAAACAGGTAAATCCCTACTGGAGTCAGAATTTGCCGGAGCAAATATAACCCACATTCAGCTGACTGTTTTTCTAGGGGAGGAGAAGTTGAACACTGGGAGAAGTCTTGGATCTTAGTTGGATAGTCTGTCTCTTGATACATGTGCAGAGAGCAGGGCAGGGAAACTTAGACAGAAAAACTCAGAAGCATCTGGATCAGGGAGTCAGTGTTATAGATCTTTCTCAGGTTATGTAGGAAATTTTCATTGAAGGCACACCCTCATCACCCTCTGAGAGCTCAGCCAATCACCACACAAGGTAAGGAAAGATCATAAATATAGGAGTTAAAGATCAGCCCTATCAACTCAGTGGCTGATTGATACAAGACCAAGAAGAGTATCAGCGGAGAGGGCGGTGTCACAATCCCTGCACCGCTTTGGGTACAAGTCAGTGTTATGCTAGCTTTATTTACTAGGGAAACCTGGCATAAAGATAATACTTGGTCCACTGCACTGTTTAATGGATTTAGAGGGAGAGCTGTACAGGAGGCCACTTGTTACCCCTAGAAGGTATAGAGCAAATAGAACTTACATTGAGTTACCAGCCCCAAATTTATATTCTGTCTCAGTTAAAGAAAGAGAATGGAGCATCACTTAATGAAGTGAAGGTTTGTGGATTCTTGGCTAACTTATTTGGGCCCTGGTTTATACTAGGACTTTATTTCAAAATAACCCCTCCCCCTGATCAAATTATAAGCAGAGCATCCACACTACCAAGCCTGTTATTTTGAAATAACAGGCCTCAAAATTCAAAATCTGTATCCTGCTTTTCATTAGGAGCAATGCTAATTCCAAAATAGTTATTGCTTCAGTGCCACCATTTCTAAATAATTACTCCCTAGAGTAATTTGAACTAATTACTCCTCAGTGCTGAGGGAGCGCATCCATATTAGTGGAGCCTGCCTTGGTCTAATTTCGAGGTTTCCTCATAGGATGGACACGCTTGTTCGAATTTGTTAAATTGGGAGTTATTAAGTTGAATTTAGTTATTTTGACATACTTTCCTAGTGTAGACATGATCTGGGTTTAAGATGGCCCCCTACAGATTGAAAGCCTCAAGCAATCTAGGGATTATAAAATGGTCCTAATCCCTGTACCATGTTGCTGACTTCTATTTTGCCAGCAACTTAGAGGACCAATCATCTCAATTGTTTGTTTGCTGGCAGGAATCTGAAGGGTTTAATAAGGCTGAGATGCTGCCATACCTCAAGGTCTGAAGAGTCCAAGTAACAATACACTACATACTAAGGTCATGCTACAAGGAATGAAAAATAATCTGAGAAGATAAGAAGGACTGTTTTTCCTGTGTGCCTACGTGTAGAAAATATTATGTTGAAAACGTATATTGGAATGTTTGTAAAAGAAACAAGTCTTCATGAAGAACCTCAGTAGATTTCCTGTCTAATAGCTTTTGTTTAAAAGTTATTCAAAGGGAAAATATTGTTAGGCATTTTTGGATTCACATTTACTATGTGTTTTATATACATCAAATCTTAATAAAACAAAAAATGCAGATGGTCTGTGTTGTTTAAAATTGGCTGGGAACCAGGGACATCCTTTCATGAGGCCTGAGGTTTTACTATATAATGCTTTTATTTTCTTTGAAAACAGTTCTAAAAAGACAGATCTCTGTTCTGTGGCTCAACAAAGAGTTAAACTGAGGTGAAAGAAAAAAGGAGAGTGACGCGTTAGACAAAGCATTGCCTGAGCACTCCATACTCAGTTACACAAAAAGTGAAGACTTGTGCTTAAATTCATACTTTTGCCTGCCAATGGATGTCTTATCTTTACCATTGGGTGAACGTTTTGGGTGTACGCTGTTAAACTGTCTCTCTCTGCAAACAGATCTTCTATTATTTAATTTTAAATCTTCCATTCTCCCTGAACCATTCCAAAGGGAAAACTATATCTACCAGGCAGTGATAAGACACTTTTCCCTAGTTATCTTCAATAAATAACCACACACATAGGAACATTGCTTTTTGTAGATTGCTGACATGTGGGAAAGTGATTAACTTAGAAATAGAGTGTAATTAGAAATGCCTAATTTAAATGAGTGTCTGTTCTCTTTCCAGAACAAGTGCATTATGTAGGTGAATATAAAAGTATAAATGAATAGGAGACACTCATCTGTCTCTGCCTTTTGTTTCTGTTTCAGAGGTGTTTAACTCTGTGGTGAAATAACCCTTCTAGAAATGTGTCTGATTCCTTTGACTGGTTCTCCAGGTTGCCTAACATCTACTTGCAGATCATGTAGTGTTGTTCTTTGCACTTTCTCATAAGGGAATGTAGTGCCACACTAAGATGACCTCCTTATTTCTATTTGTCAATAACTTGCCAATAGCTGAGCATGCATCTGCTTAATGAGTATCTGTACAGATAAGTTTGAGGAAGAGCTAAGTTGCCAGATGGCCAGTTAACTTAAAAACTCTCTGCCTGATTGAGGCCAAGAACTGGCAAAAACAAAGGGGAGGATTGTCCCCACTGAATACAGAGGCAGATGCAGGCCGAGCAAAACAGAAGCCCTTTCCAAAAGAAGAACGCTAAGGTCAGATATGAGAAAAACTGACACTAGAACAATTAGTGCACAAAACAATGGGGCCATTTGTGGTGGCTTTGTCAGCTATGATAGAAGTGACAGTTTCTACCTTCTGACCTATATGACTACTATGCTAACAATAGCTGTTACTGACATTTTTGTTATCTGGGAATTTGTTTAGATTATTTCTTTGTTTTCCTCACTGACTGGAATATAAACCATGTCCTGGGAAATTATGTGTGCAAATAGGAAAGTAGAACAAACTGTTAGGGCACTAAATCTGGGTACAATGGTTAAGCCTGCATTTTAGAACTGGGAATTTGAGTCACTGGGGTCTGCTTCAGTATAACAGAGTTAAAGCTGATTAATCCAAATCGGTTGACAACCCAGAATTCAGATTCAGAATAACTAACCTGCTAAATGAGAGGTTCATAAAAATCACGCCCATACTCCAATATCGAGCTAAACTGGGAGAGTTAGAATGATAGAAATGTAGGAATGTGAGACATCTTGATGGGTCATCTCATTCAGCCCCTTGCACAAGCAGAACCAAATATATTCTGACAAGTGTTTGTCTAATGTTCTTAAAAACCTCCAGTGATGGAGATTCCACAACCCCTATAGCAGGGCTGGGCAAAATATGATCTGTGGACTGGATCTGGCTTGCCAAGCCACTGGATCTAGCCCATGAGAGCCTCAAAAATTATTGCCCAGTGGGGGCTATCCTGTTTATTGCGTCGAGTGTAACATGTATGATTACCTGCCCTGTGGGTGGGTGGCTTATGTGTGGAGCAAGGAGCTCCTGACCCTCAGAGACTGAGTTTGGGCTTTGAAGCCCAGGGTGGCTGAACTGGAGGAGCTAACGGAGGTAGAGGGATATGTTGATGAGACTTTCCGAGACACTGTAGTACTGTCCCACCTCCTGTCTGAGAGCCCCAGTGCTCTTAAGGAGGATGAAAGTCTCAAAGGAACAGAGCATTCAATGGGAGCAGAGGGAAACCATCCCGTAGTTGGGACCCTCCTCCCAGAGGATGTTGCGGGATCCTCTCGCACTGAGGATACCTCTGAGGGGGAGGGAATGCCAGTTAGGAAGAGGCAGGTGTTAGTAGTGGGTGATTCGATCATTAGAAACATAGATAGTTGGGTTTATGATGACCAGGAGAACTGTATGGTCACTTGCCTGACTGGTGCGAAGATTGCGGATCTCTCGAGGCATCTAGATAGACTTATGTGACCACTGGGGAGGAGCCAGTGTTCGTGGTACATGTCGGTACCAATGACATAGGAAAGGGTAGGAGAGATGTCCTGGAGGCCAAATTTAGGCTGCTAGGAAAGAGACTGAAATCCAGGACCTCTATGGTGACATTCTCAGAAATGCTTCCAGTTCCACTCACAGGGCCAGGTAGGCAGGCGGAGCTTCAGAGTCTCAATGCGTGGATGAGACGATGGTGTAGGGAAGAGGGGTTTAGATTTATTAGGAACTGCAGACACTTTTGGGAGAGGGGGAGCCTATACAGGAAGGATGGGCTCCACCTAAACCAGGGTGGAACCAGACTGCTGTCACTAAACATTAAAAATACCGTAGAGCAGTTTTTAAACTAAGAGATGGGGGACAGCCGATTGGTGCAAAGATGCACGTAAATCGGAGGGAGACTTCTCTTAGAGGAGAATCCATTGATAGAGATTCTCTAAGCTGTAGTCAGAAAGAGAGGAGGGGAGAGGGCAAACCATGGGCCAGAGCAGGCAGACAACCGCATACAAGGGAATCCAATGCTTCAGGGAAGGGCAGACAAATAAGCAATGGCAAATTTTTAAAGTGCTTGTACACAAATGCTAGGAGTCTGATTAATAAGATGAGTGAACTAGAGTACCTCGTATTAAATGAGGAGATTGACATAATAGGCATCACTGAAACCTGGTGGAATGAGGAAAATCTCTGGGACACAATCATACCAAAATATAAAATATATAGAAAGGATAGAGCAGGCCAGGTGGGTGGCAGAGTGGCACTGTATGTGAAAGATAATGTAGAATCAAATGAAATAAAAATATTAAGTGAATCAACGTGTTCTATAGAATCACTATGGATAGTAATTCCATGCTCCAATTATAAGAAATTAGCAGTAGGGATATATTACTGACCACCTGACCAGGACAGCGATAATGACTTTGAAATGCTAAGGGAGATTAGAGAGGCTACCAAAATAGAGAACTCTATAATAATGGGAGATTTTAATTAGCCCCATATTGACTGGATACATGTCACCTTAGGAAGAGAAGCAGAGATAAAATTTCTCAATGGCTTAAATGACTGCTTCTTGGAGCAGCTGGTGCAGGAACACACAAGGGGAGAGGCAATTCTCGATTTAGTCCTGAGTGGAGTGCAGGATCAGGTCCAGGATATAACCGTTACAAGACCGCTTGGGAATAGTGACCATAATACAATAACATTTAACATTCCTGTCGTGGGAAGAACACCTCAGCAGTCCAGCACCCTGGCATTTAATTTCAAAAAGGGGAATTACACAAAAATGAGGATGTTAGTTAAACAGAAATTAAAAGGCACAGTGACTAGAGCCAAATCCCTGAAAGCTGCATGGAAACTTTTTAAAGACACCATGATAGAGGCCCAACTTAAATGTATACCCCAAATTATAAAACATAGCAAGAGACCTAAAAAAGTGTCACCATGGCTTAACCATCATATAAAAGAAGCAGTGAGGTATAAAAAGATATATTTTAAGAAGCGGAAGTCCAATCCTAGTGAGATAAATAGAAAGGAACATAAACACTATCAAATCAAGTGTAAAAATGTAACAAGAAAAGCAAAAAAAAAAAAAAAATTGTGAGGAACAGCTGGCCAAAAACTCAAAAAGAAATAACAAAATGTTTTTTAAGTACATTAGAAGCAGGAAGCCTGCTAAAAAACCTGTGGGTCCCCTAGATGATCGAGCTATAAAAGGAGCAATCAAGGAAGATAAAGCCATTGCGGAGAAACTAAGGGTACGTCTAGATTACATGCCTCTGTTGCCAGAGGCATGTAGATTAGGCTACCAGACATAGGAAAATGAAGAGGCGATTTAAATAATCGCTGTTTCATTTAAATTTACATGGCTGTTTAGATCAGCTGTTTGTCGGCTCAGCGCGGTAGTCTGGACGTGCGGGTGTCGACATCAAAGGCATTTGTCGACCACCCAGGTATGTCTCCTGGGATGAAGTATACCTGGGTGGTCGACAAATGCCTTTGATGTCGACACCCGCGTGTCCAGACTACTGTGCTGAGCTGACAAACAGCTGATCAGCTGTTTGTCGGCTCAGTGCGGCAGCCGTGTAAATTTAAATGAAGCGGCGATTATTTAAATCGCCGCTTTATTTTCCTATGTCTGGTAGCCTAATCTACATGCCTCTGGCGACAGAGGCATGTAGTCTAAACGTACCCTAAATGTTTTCTTTGCTTCAGTCTTCACGGCTGAGGATGTTGGGGAGATTCCTGAATCTGCACCATCCTTCGTGGGTGATGAATCTGAGGAACTGTCCCGGACTGAAGTGTCATTAGAGGAGGTTTTGGAACAAATAGAAAAACTTAATGTTAACAAATCTCCGGGACTGGGGGGCATTCATCCAAGGGTTCTAAAAGAACTCAAATGGGAAATTGATGAGCTATTATCTGTGGTTTGTAACCTATCCTTTAAATCGGCTTCCGTACCTAATGACTGGAAGGTAGCCAACGTGACATCAATATTTAAAAAGGGCTCTAGAGGTGATCCTGGCAATTACAGACTGGTAAGTCTAACTTCAGTACTGGGAAAATTAGTCGAAACAATAGTAAAGAATAAAATTGTGAAGCATGTAGAAGAACATAATTTGTTGGACAAAAGTCAACATGGTTTCTGTAAAGGGAAATCCTGTCTTACTAATCTATTAGGGTATGTCTACACTACAAAGTTAATTTGAACTAACAGACGTTAGTTCGAATTAACTTTGATAGGCGCTACACGAGCAAACCGCTAGTTCGAACTTAATTCGAACTAGCGGAGCGCTTAATTCGAACTAGGTAAACCTCATTCCACGAGGACTAATGCCTAGTTTGAATTAAGTAGTTCGAATTACGGGCTGTGTAGCCACTTAATTTGAACTAGTGGGAGGCTAGCCCTCCTCAGCTTTCCCTGGTGGCCACTCTGGGCATCACAAGGGCAACTTTTCTGCCCCCCTCCCGGCCCCGGAGCCCTTAAAAGGGCACGGGCCAGTTGCAAGCCTGCCAGTACCCAGCCAGCACACCCTGCACCTGGCACGGCTCGAGCCAGCCACCCGCTGCCACCCAGCCCTCCGCCTCTTCCCGGGACCAGGCTGGCGGCTCCCGGGAGCCTGCCCAGGTCCACAAGAGGTGGGCGCCCACCTGGTCTAGTGCGGACATCGTGGACCGCATCCACAACCTCTGCACTAGGTACAGGAAAGTGGCTGTCTAGGGCAGGATAGCTGCCAGCCTGGTCACCCAGGAGCAGGTTTGCATGAAAATCAGGGTGGTCCAGTGAGACCTCCGACCTTGAGCCCTGAGCTTAGAATGGCCGTACTGGGTCAGACCAAAGGTCCATCTAGCCCAGTAGCTTGTCTGCCGACTGTGGCCAACAATAGGGACCCTGGATGGGATGGACTGAAACAATGACCAAGCCATTTGTCTCGTGCCATCCATCTCCAGCCTTCCACAAACAGAGGCCAGGGACACCATTTCTACCCCCTGGCTAATACCACTCCATGGACCCAGCCTCCATGAATGTATCTGAATTCTCTTTAAACTTTGTTCTAGTTCTAGCCTTCACAGCCTCCTGCAGCAAGAAGTTCCACAGGTTGACTATTTGCTTTGTGAAGAAGAACTTTCTTTTATTAGTTGAAGCCTACTACCCATTCATTTCATTTGGTGTCCTCTAGTCCTTCTATTATGGGACTAATGAAGAACTTTTCTTTATGCACCCTCTCCACACCACTTATGCTTTTATAGATCTCTATCATATCCCCCCTCAGTTTCCTCTTTTCTAAGATGAAAAGTCCCAGTCTCTTTAGCCTCTCTTCATATGGAACCTGTTCCAAACCCCTGATCATTTTAGTTGCCCTCCCCTCTCCCATCCTCTCTCTTTCCCTCTTCCACCTCCTTTTCCCAGTCTCCCCCAGTTTTGTTCAATAAAGAGAGTTTCTATTTTTTAACACACGTGTCCTTTATTTTGTACATCAGGAAGGGGGGCTAGGGAGGGGTAAGTGGAAGGAGGTGAGGGAGGAATGGGGTACGAGCCCCCAATGGGGAGGACTGGGGTGGCTCTGCGGGCTCCTCGGGGTGGAAGCTCTCCTGCAGATCCCTGATTGACCCCCCTCCCCCCGCATGGCAGCCTGCGGCAAGTGCAGCCAGGCTGATGGCCAAGTGCTGTGATGTGCCGAGTGTGGGCAGTCAGGGCACTCCAAGCCATGACTGCTTTGCTGTCCTCCATTGAGTTAGACAAGCGAGCAGGGAACCCCTGAGAACTGTCTGTCCGGGGTGGGGGTCGGGTCCCTTTAAGCACAGCCCTCGGCTAGCCTGAGACAGCAGCTCCACGCTCTAAGTCCTAGTCTGATGCCCTGCCAGCACTGCTTCTGGCCAGCCTTAACCTCAGTTCAGGGTCCACTTATTGTGGACATGCTAGTTCAAATGAGCAAAATGCTCATTTGAACTAGTTTTTAGGTCTAGATGCACTAGATCGTATTAGCTTAGTTCGAATTAACTAATTCGAATTAATTTAGTTCAAATTAGTGCTGTAGTGTAGACATAACCCCTTCAAAGAACTCAGAGGGTAACAAACATACAGATAAGGGAGATCCAGTAGATATAGTATACTTGGATTTTCAGAAAGCCTTTGACAAGTTCCCTCACCAAAGGTTCTTGTGTAAATTACATGGCCATGGGATAAGAGGGAAGGTCCTTTCTTGTATTGAGAACTGGTTAAAAGACAGAAAACAAAGGGTAGGAATAAATGGTAAATTTTCATATTGGAGAGGGGTAACTAGTGGTGTCCCCCAAGGGTCAGTCCTGGAACCAATCCTTTTCAACTTATTCATAAATGATCTGGAGAAAGGGGTAAGCAGTGAGGTAGTAAAGTTTGCAGATGATACAAAACTGTTTAGGATAGTCAAGACAGAAGCAGACTGTGAGGGACTCCAAGAAGATCTCACCAAACTGAGTGATTGGGCAACAAAATGGCAAATGAAATGTAATGTGGATAAGTGTAAAGTAATGCACATTGGGAAAAATAACCCCAATGATATGTACAGCATGATGGGGGCTAATTTGGCTACGACAAATCAGGAAAGAGATCTTGGAGTTATCGTGGACAGTTCTCTGAAAACTTCCACGCAGTTTGCAGCGGTGGTCAAAAAGACAAATAGGATGCTAGGAATTATTAGGGAAGGGATAGAAAATAAGACCCAGAATATCTTACTGCCCCTGTATAAAACTATGGTACGCCCACATCTTGAATACTGTGTACAGATGTGGTCTCCTCACCTCAAAAAAGATATTTTGGCCTTGGAAAGGGTTCAGAAAAGGGCAACTAAAATGATTAGGGGTTTGGAACGGGTCCCATATGAGGAGATGTTTAAGCGACTGGGACTTTTCAGTTTAGAAAAGAGGAGACTGAGGGGGGATATGATAGAGGTCTATAAAATCATGAGTGGTGTGGAGAGGACTGATAAAGAAAAGTTATTTATTAGTTCCCTAAATAGAAGAACTAGAGGACACCAAATGAAATTAATTGGTAGCGGGTTTAAAACTAATAAAAGAAAGTTCTTCTTCACACAGCGTGTAGTCAACCTGTGGAACTCCTTGCTAGAGGAGGCTGTGAAGGCTAGGACTATAATAGAGTTTAAAGAGAAGCTAGATAATTTCATGGAGGTTAGGTCCATAAAAGGCTATTAGCCAGGGGATAAAATGGTGTCCCTTGACTCTGTTTGTCAGAGGCTGGAGAGAGATAACAGGAGACAAATTGCTTGATCATTGTCTTCAGTCCACCCTCTCTGGGGCACCTGGTGTTGGCCACTGTCGGCAGACAGGATACTGGGCTAGAAGGACCTTTGGTCTGATCCAGTACGGCCGTTCTTATGTTCTTATGAACTCAACACTATACTCCCTGATGGGGCCTCAGGGTAATTATTTCCTGTGTCTTAGGTATGAATTAGATGAATGAAATGTATATGCATAATGTATCTTAAAGGATATACACTGTTTATTTTAGACTTAAACAGGTGTTTCTAAAGCACAAATCCCATGCTACCATGTAGATGAATTCAGATTATCTCTAAGGGTATGTCTATACTACCACCCTAGTTCGAACTAGGGTGGTTAATGTAGTCAATCGAAGTTGCAAATGAAGCCCGGGATTTAAATATCCCGGGCTTCATTTGCATCTTGCCGGGTGCCACCATTTTTAAATCCCTGGTAGTTCGGACTCCGTGCCCGCGGCTACACACGACATGGAGTAGGTAGTTCGAATTAGGACGAGGAGTAACGGTAGTTCGAATTAGAAAGCCTAATTCGAACTACCTACTCTGTGCCACGTGTAGCCGTGGGCACGGAGTCCGAACTACTGGGGTTTTAAAAATGGCAGCGCCCGGCAAGATGCAAATGAAGCCCGGGATATTTAAATCCCTGGCTTCATTTGCAACTTCGATTGACTACATTAACCACCCTAGTTCGAGCGGTGTTATTTTGGAATAACTGATATTATTCCAAAATAATATAGTGTGCATCTACACTGGAAGCCATTATTTTCAAATAATGTCGAGTTGGAGGACTTCTTACTCTGATTCCTATCACACTCATTTCACGAGGAGTAAGGGCATGAAGAGTGTTCTTCCTTCAACTTTCTGCTGTGTAGACAGTGCCAAAACTCGAATTAAGCTATTTTGACTTAAGCTACTCAATTGATATAGCTGAAGTTGTGTAACTTAATTCGACTTTAGCCCTGCTCTGTAGATGTGTCCATAAGGAACGTCTACACAGCAGGGCTAAAGTCAAAACAAAGCTTATTAATAGTGACTAAACCTTCAGCCACAATGCAAAAATCAAAGTAAAAGTAAATCGAAATTCATAAAATGTTACAATACTCATAAACAATTATTTCAAATAACGTACACTATTAAACTGTATATGATCACTGCACAATTTATCATTTCCTTATTTAACCAGTTGCCTCATGTATAATAGAGCAGCCACTCAGATCAGGTACATGGCCAGTTTCTAACAATATTCTGTTTTCAGGCAAGTCATAAAGGCTTCTGGGACAAAACCATGAAAGGCGATTTTGATCTCAAGTAGTAATACAGATTACAATGTAATAAATTATGGGGTATGTCTTAGACCTGAATAAGGTTGTTCTATTTCTCAATAGTCTTCAAAGTAAACTATTAGCATAGATTGAAAAAGGAGAGATGTAAAGGCTTGTGATGAGGGAAGGGTGCTGGTGGGGTGTGCTGGGGAGCCCCACTCAATCCAGCATAGGGCTGGTACCTTTGATTGTTGGGGTCTTCAGTGGGTGATTCCTGCCAAGTGGGTCTCAGGCTCCATGATAGGGTTATCTAAACAGATGATCTGTAGAGTCTAGGCTGTAAAACTATATCAGTCTGGATCTCACAACCTCCTGGCTGGGGCAAGCAATAGTTATTAGTAGAAATCAGGCTGCACCCATTGGACAGGGCTAGATAAGCCAACAATCCGTCTAGAGTCCTCATTTCTCAGTGGGCAGCCACTCAGCTTCCAGGGTGGTCTCTGCAACTGGTAGGCCACCTGGTAGATAGTCTAGGTTCCTGGACTTCCTTGCAGGAGCACTACGGGTAACCTCAGCAGGAGCCAGCAGTGTTCTCCTTTTCTCCTCCATTCCCTGCCCTGACTGAGCTGGGCTGCCTCCTTTTCTCTGAGTACTCCACTTGGAGCATGCACAGTAGGAAAGAAGTTGTGTGGCCTCCTGTGCCCACAATGATTGGTCCTTCTCCCTAGAATCCCAGTGATACACCCCAACATATACTCGTTGCCATGTTATTTAAAGCTATCTAAATAGCTGACCTGCCCATGTGTCTTTTTACAAAGGGAAACCAAAGTGGCATATTTGAAACAGAAATATCTGTCAAATTAAGTTTCTTATTAATATCCTGTATTCTCAGCTTGATTATAGATTTAATATTTTTACATTGTAATAATTTTTTCATTATGAGAAACCTAGAGAATGCAAAGGATTCTAAATATACTCCTACCAGAGGAATTTACATGAAAAAATCCTACTGAGCTCTATTTCTAAGTATACATTGACATACATGGTGGGTGCTTACTATCACTATGAAGCCAAAATTAATATTACTACGTCGCACCTTGGCAGAATGGAAATCATGCTTGTCATGATTCCAAAATCAGTTAGGATATTATGTGAGGCGCCAGAAATCTTCCTAATAAATTTGTTTCCAGTCTCATGGGACCATTCCATCCCCATTTTTCTGCACAGTGAAAAAACCGATGTGTATAACATAGCTTCAAACACTCAAAAGGCTGGTGCAATTAAGTAGCTCCCCATGAGTTCAGGAAAAATGTAATTCAGCTTATACTGAATTCTGTTACCTAAATATGATTATTCCACAAATCATTTTGTGTGAACTAGATACTCAGCTAGGGGACAGCGCTAACTTATTGACTATCTTGCCTATCGATGTCTCTGACAAAAGATAATTGTGTTATTTTTTTCATAATTTATCCAGAGGGCCTCCGTTGACTGTATAAACGGATCTCATTTAATAAACACTTCAGTCCCAATGGTGCTAGTGAAAGTAGAACTATATAATCTTATGTAATAATATAAATATGGTAATTCATAATTTTGGGGTAAAATGTTTAATGCTAAAACTACATTACTGACATAAAAGGAGGAGGATTAAAAAGGCATTCTATTAAACGCCCTTTATAATTGTGCTGGAATTAGTTAATTGTCCTTCTAGACCTATCTTAACTTTTGACACTGTTTGTCTGCAAAGAACTCAAAAATGTAACCAAGTATCAAAAGCCAATTTTAGGTAAATAAAAGCTGCTTACTTTTTACTTCTCAATCCTCTAATCTCCCCCCAAAAGATATCTAGTATAACATTTTATAGCAATGTCCAATAAACTAATTGGGCAGTAATTCCACAGATCTTTCCTAGCTCCCATTTTAATAAAGTGGAATAATAATGCTGATAGCCTGATCTGAGAGGGAAATTGTGGTGTTATTAAGAAAGTTTAGCCAAAACAATTGTCCCCCGTTAATACTCTCCTTAAATACTTCCACAGGAAGTTAATTACAAATGTAATGTCATCACTTGGATAATGCAGACCAAGCTGTTATGGAACAGAGAATGGAACTTTCCAGCTCCCCTAGCAATAGAAACTTAATACATGCCCTATCATTGTAGAATACAGAAAAACATTTCTCTCAAATCCACTTTGGGATCAGAGCTTCAATAATACACCAGATTTTCTTGGGCCCCAATTTCCCAAAATGTGCAGAAATTTTCATTCTGGAAGCAAATTCCAATTTCTTCCACAACACCATGTGATGGTCCAATTTTTTTTTCTTTCAGTAGCTTTTTATAAAGCTTTCTAAAATTAGCTAGCTCTTAGATGGAATCTTGTGAGCTATCTTTCCTGACCTCCCTCTAAATGCATTTTATGACAAAAACAATCTGCATTTAAACAAATTCTTTTATCTTTCAATGAGAAAGAATAAGACTTTTGATAGAGAAATCCGCCCAAAATGTATGCACTACACTATTAGGGTATGTCTACACTACAATGTTAGTTCGAACTAACGGACGTTAGTTCGAACTAACATTCATAGCCGCTACACTAGCGCTCCGCTAGTTCGAATTTGAATCGAACTAGCAGAGCGCTTAGTTCGAACTAGGTAAACCTCATTTTACGAGGATTAAGCCTAGTTCGAACTAGCTAGTTCGAATTAAGGGGTGTGTAGCCCCTTAATTCGAACTAGTGGGAGGGTAGCCCTTCCCAGGTTTCCCTGGTGGCCACTCTGGCCAACACCAGGGAAACTCTATGCCCCCCTCCCGGCCCCGGACCCCTTAAAGGGGCACGGGCTGGCTACGGTGCCCGTGCCAGATGCAAGCCTGCCAGCACCCAGCCAGCAGACCCTGCACCTGGCACGGCACAGAGCCACCCACCCGATGTCCCCCAGCCCACCCCTTCTTCCCGGGACTAGGCTGGCGGCTCCCGGAGCTTGCCCTGGACCGCAAGAGGCGGGCACCTTCCTGGGCTAGTGCGGACATCGTGGACCTGGTCCACGATCTCCGCACTAGGCACAGGAAAGTGGACGTCTAGGGCAGGAGAGCTGCCAGCCTGGCCACACAGGAGCAGGTGTGCATGAAAATCAAGGGGGTCCACTGAGACCCCCGACCCTGAGCCCTGAGCTTACAATGGCCGTACTGGGTCAGACCAAAGGTCCATCTAGCCCAGTAGCCTGTCTGCCGACAGCGGCCAACCCTAGGGACCCTGGAGGGCATGGACCGAAGACAGTGACCAAGCCATTTGTCTCATGCCATCCCTCTCCAGCCTTCCACAAACCTTGGGCAGGGACACCACTCCTACCCCCTGGCTAAGACTACTCCATGGACCCAGCCTCCATGACTTGATCTCACTTCCCTTTAAACTCTGTTCTAGTTGTAGCCTTCACAGCCTCCTGCAGCAAGGAGTTCCGCAGGTTAACTATTTGCTTTGTCAAGAACAACAACTTTCTCTTACTAGTATGAAGCCTGCTACGCATTCCTTTCCTTTGGTGTCCTCTAGTCCTTCTTTATGGGACTCATGAAGAACTTTTCTGAATGCACCCTCTCCACCCAAACCCTGCTTTTAGAGACCTCTATCCTGTCCCCCCTCTTTCTCCTCTTTTCTAAGCTGAACAGTCCCAGTCTCTGTAGCCTCTCTTCATCTGGGACCTGTTCCCAACCCCTGATCATGTTAGTTGCCCTCCCCTCTCCCAGCCTTTCTCTTCCCCTCTCCCACCTCCTTTTCCTGTCTCCCCCAGTTTTGTTCAATAAAGACAGAGTCAATGTTGGAAGAAACGTTATCTTTATTTTGTACATCAATAAGAAGGGGGGCTAGGGAAGGGTAAGTGGAAGGAGGTGAGAGAGGAATGGGGTACGAGCCCCCGATGGGGAGGACTGGGCTGGCTCTGCGGGCTTCTGGGGGTGGAAGCTCTCCTGCAGCCCCCCAATTGCCCTCTTTCCCCAGATGGCAGCCTGCGGCAAGTGCAGCCGGGCTGATGGCCGAGTGGTGTGATGTGCCCAGTGTGGGTACTCCGGGCACTCCAAGCCAGGACTGGTTTTCAAGCGGGGCACCCCTTAGAACAGTCTGTCCGGGGTGGGGGTCGGGACCCTTTAAGCGCAGCCCTCGGCTAGCCTGAGACAGCATCTCCACGCTCTAAGTCCTCCTCTGATGCCCTGCCGGCACTGCTTCCGGCCATCCTTAAGCCCTGTTCAGAGTCCACTCAATGTGGACTTGCTAGTTCGAATTAGCAAAACGCTAATTCGAACTAGTTTTTAGTTCTAGACGCGTTAGTTCGAATTAGCTTAGTTCGAATTAACTAATTCGAACTAAGTTAGTTCGAACTAGCGCTGTAGTGTAGACATACCCTTAAATATTAAGGGATAGACTCACCATTGCTAAGATCTCAAGAAACAATTTTTTGTAATCCTAAAAGATAACTGGAAGAGAGATTCTCTTTAATTTTAGATTTAACCGATCAATGGATTCCACTTAATTGGGTTTATTTAATGTGGAAAGATTGAGGCTATGTGTGCACTACAGAGTTTGTAGTGAAAGCATCTGATCTTCCAAAATTTGTGTACCCTTCCGAAAAGAATAAAAAGTGTAAGCATAGCCTGAGAGGGGACATGATAACAGCTTTCAAGAACCTAAATGGGTATTAGAAGGAGGAGGAAGAACAAATTATTCTCCTTAACCTCTGGTGAGAGGACAAGAAACAATTGGCATAAATTACAGAAAGGGAGCTTAGTTTAGACATTCAGAAAAACTTCCTAACTGGCAGGGTGGTTAACTACTAGAATAAATAGCCTATGGAGGTTGTGGAACCTCCACCAGTGGGGATTTTTAAGAGCAGGTTAGATAAACTTCTGTCATGGATGGTTTAAATAATGCTTGGCCCTGCTGTAAATTCAGAGGACTGGATTTCATGACCTTTCAAGGTTCCTTCCAGTTGTATGATTCTATGATTCTATTTCATTTTGCATAAAAGGCTTAAAAATTAGAAGTGAATACTCGCCACCCAGGTATAAAAGATGTAGTGGGAGTAGGGGATAGAAATAAACATGAAATAGTTGATGGTTGTTATCAGATACAAGCGCCACTGAAAAATCACAAAAACAAGCCCAACTTATAATACAGTCAGTCACACTCATGCCTCCAAAAGGGGTTAAGGTGAAGAGACCAACCTCTGTCATGACCACCTTCACCACTTAGAACGCCATCTGAATCTGTCCCAAATTACTTAAAATATCTAGGTTGCTGATTTTTTCTTTATATTACTTTATTTTAAGTACTTTTTGGGGAACAGCCAAATGCAGTATTTGATGAATATAGCAAATCCTTATGTTTCACACTCAATTGAGTATTAAAATCAACTAAAAGCATAATATATGCCATTGAATGGAGGCAATGCATGGAGGGAACATGGGGGAACTCATGTGGTCCCCCACATTTGTTGCTTGCTTATATAAAGCATGCTTACATGGAGTAAGCATGCTCAGTAACACTACTGAAGCTGGCTGCTCTCATTCTGCCCCTTCCACTATTAGCAGGCATAAATCATATCTGCTGCGGGATAATTTCCAATCAGCAACTCAATAAGGGTATGTCTACACTACCACCCTAGTTCGAACTAGGGTGGTAATGTAGGCAACCGGAGTTGCAAATGAAGCCTGGGATTTGAATTTCCCGGGCTTCATTTGCATAAAGCCGGGCGCCGCCATTTTTAAATGTCCGGTAGTGCGGACTCCGTGCCGCGTGGCTACTGGGTGCTAGCCAGCACTCCTCCTATCCATCACAGCATTCAAAGCAATTAAAATGTTCTTCTTGGGGAAGGAGATACTGTGAATTTGAAAATAAGTTTTACTCACAGCTCGTACATTAACCACAGCATTTAATTTAATTTAAATAAAAAGGGCTAGACCACTAACTGGTCTACTTTTCTTAGTCTGTTTAACAGAAGCTTCAAAATAATATTCAAAGCTTGGGAAATAAAAAAAGATTACTCTTCGTAAGGCAGGATTCTTGGTTAAAATAAAATAAATAAAATTGCTTTAAATACTTTTTAAATTCCAAATCATGGCTTTCATTTTTGAGGCCATTGATTTCCCACAATACAATTATTATTTTAAAAAACTGTAATAGTACTGTGAGCACCATGCAATCAAAACATTTCCTTTTCAGCAGTCTCGGTTAATAAGATATTGGTACTAATAGGCTGACTGGGTTTACAGTTATAATTAGCTTTCCCAATTCTTTCCTCTTCTATCCTTTGATTTACCTGTTAGCTCCTGTGCTTTGGAATCTAGAGCTCACTCAATTTGGTCTCCAGTATAAAGACCAATACAATTTTTGGAAGGGTCCTTATCGGGGCGGACTGGCAATCAAAGGGTATGTCTAGACTACAGGCTTTTGTCGACAGAAGTTTTGTTGACAGATACTGTCGACAAAGCTTCTGTCGACAAAGAGCGTCTAGACTACATCGAGTTCTGTCTACAAAGCCAGCTGCTTTGTCAACATGACAGTGTAGATGCAAAGGACAGTATAGATGCAATAACACCTTCTGTCCACAGAACTCTGTCGAGAAAAGGTGTTATTCCTCGCAGAATGAGGTTTACAGCCATTGACAAAATTGCTGAGTTCTGTTGATGTTATGTCACTACCTTTGCAGTTCAACAAAGGGAACCTGTCAGAAAGCAAGCCCACCATAACCGCAAACTGTCAACCACAAAGCAACTCTACAACACCCTGAAACGTTCAACATCAGCTATAATATCTACAGAGGTAATATCATTTTCTTGACTTGGGTTCATCTTCACAAAGATTGTTTTTTCCCACACTTCATTGATTCTATATTTTAACTATATACTTGATTGTGAATGGTTGGAACTTTATATATTAAGAAAATTCATTGGGTTTATTTATTGAATTTGTATTTGCTATTTGATTTTTCTGTTTTCAGCCATTTCTTTTTCACAGACAGAAATAGCTGAGGTTGCATCTAAGGCACCTGGGTGATTCCTCTTCTTAGCCCAAAGGTTTCATATCAAACTAAAAACTTGCTCCAGTAATGCATTACTGCCTGGCACAGAGAACACATTCTGAACAATTCTGAAGACATTTGGGGTTTGCACTGTCCTGAAAAATGCATGTCATTTATCAGAAGGTCCAGTGAGATTGTCATCTTCCATTAAAGCCAGGGAAGTGGTATATAAGAGACAAATCATCCCTGTCCTAGACAGTAGCAGCACTCATTTTCAAAGGGTTTTGCAATATCAATAGGTCATCAAATGTTGGCACTTTCTTAAAGTTTATGCATGAAAATGACTTAAAGAGATAGTCTTTGAAAGAAAACCATTTCTCCAGACAAGCTACTGCTCATTTGTACATACTCTTTGCTTCATTTTAAACTATTCTTAGGTTTCTCTTAGCACAATTTTATTGAAAATCTTGAAAACCAAGACTTTCACTTCAAAGCTAAGGGCTTTCATGATAAAGTCAGACTAGTCAGAGTCCTGGCTGGAATGATTTAGTTGGGTTGGTCCTGTTTGAAGCAGGTGGTTGGACTAGATGACTTCCAGAGGTCACTTCTAACTCTAAATCTTTTAAAAGCTTCAGAGGGGTAGCTGAGTTCATCTTTATCAGGAAAAACTTTAAAAAAACAACAAAGAGTCTAGTAGCACCTTAAAAACTAACAAAACATGTAGATGGTATCATGAGCTTTCATGGTCAAAACCCACTTCTTCAGCTCATCATACCATCTACATGTTTTATTAGTCTTTAAGTTGCTGCTAGACTATTTGTTGCTTTTTAAGTTTTTTCTAAATCTTTTATGATTTTATGGTGCCGTCATATTTCAGTGTAAAGATGCTCTGACAAATTTTGCAATGGGCATTTGATTTATCAGCACATTTTGCCACCTAGTCTTTTCAGTCTATCTAGTCAGTAGTCACTAAATGTGCAATTTCTGAAGTGAGCTTTCTTTTTCAGGGCTATAGTAGGATCAAATGCACCGCTGCCCTGATCTTCCATTATACATATGATTCTGCCATTGATTGGCTCCTCACTCTCACATGAGTCAAATCCTCTTGAATGCTGGTTGCCAGACAGCTGCTTTGTTTTTAACCATTTTGATATTTGTTGCTTAAACTGCAGAAGTGGGAACAGTGCAGCATCTTTAACTGGACACTGAAACTTTTAACATATCTCCCAGTGTATTGTGATAATAATATTATCAATGCTGACATCAACAATGAAATCTGCCATCGAATCTCTAGTGCCAGCACAGCTTATGGATGTTTACGGAGGCGAATCTTCAATGACCATGACATCAAGAGCAGACCAAGATCGGCATCTACAATACCATAGTTATCCCAACATTGCTGTATGGAGCTGAAGCCTGGACTCCCTCTAGATGACATATTAAAGATCTGGAGAAATTCCACCAAAGGTACCTGAGGAAAATATTGGGCATCACATGGCAGGACAGATGGACCAATGTTAGTGTCCTCACAGAGGTTGATTCATGTAGCATCAAGGGAATAATTGCCCATAGGCAGCTACAATGGTCTGGTCACATGATCAGGATGTCTGACACACACTTGCCTAAACAGATTTGCTGTGCTCAGCTGAGGACTAGGACAAGGTCTCATGGTGTCAGAGGCCTACAGGGACATTCTTAAAAACACTTTGGTAAGAAGCAGCATTGATGCTGACACCTGGGGGAGGCAGGTGAAGGATTGGTTAACCTGGAAGACCACCATCAAGAATGGTGCCGAACACTTTGAGATCAAGTGACGTCTCCATGAAGAAGATCAGAGAGCCTGGCATAAGGAACATGTCCAGGTCTGTATTGCTGCCGTTGGTGTTGGTGCCATTAGAGATGTGCAGCCACTGCCAGAGAGTGTTCCTTGCCTGAACTGGCCTAATTTCTCATCTAGGTACTTATCAATTAGAGGCATCAAAGGGGAAATCTTACTCGAGATGAGGGATCCCATAAAGAGAGTGATAATGTAAATCCTTAGTTCTGTGTAAAAAACCACATTGCAGATTACATTTTCTTTTAGTAATTATCAAATCCATTAAAAAAACCAGTCCAGACCAGTCAAATACCAGTCAGGTGGTAACCCTGGTTAGATCCAAATCTTCCTCATGGCATGGTACAGAATTCCACAGGATGAGGGATGGTTTTGCTGCAAGAGCTTATCCCTGCTGAGGTCCAATAGTGTCTGGGCAGGAAGAAAGATGGAGCCAGTGGGCCGTACTTGCTCAGTTGGTACCAATCACTGGGGCTCCAGCGGTCTAATTGCAACCCATCACAGGTGCCTCTGTGAATACAACAGCTCCCAGTTCTCCATGCAGAGGCTGCTCTGAGCTGTGGTAATTCACCACACACAGAATACACTGAGTTGGGCTTCTTCCGGAGACACTCTTTCAGGCTGCAGGGTAGCTTTGGGATATGGGTATAGTCATACCAGAAAAACATTTCTCTTGCAGACAAGCCCTAGGTTTCTGTAGAGGTCTGAAAGTTCCATGCTGTGCCTCTTAGAATACTGGGAGCAATTTATCACGGGAGAGTTTTAATACATTTACATTACACAAGGACAGTTAAAAATAATGTTTTTAGTTGGATAACCCTGTATTTGTGCTACCATTAAAGGGCTGAAATATCACTTGATCAGGGCTACAAAAATATCTGAAGCAAAATACAAAACTTGAAAGTCAGCCCAGATTTATTGGGAGGTTTTTAAACCTTTCAGAAAACCATGGCTAACTTGTGTTTTGTTGAAATCATGTAAAATGTAGTTTTGCATAACTTTGGCACAGATTCTAGTGAAACTGTGCTTTTTCTATGAAATTTGGTTTTCTGTAAGTGTATTTGAAAATGTGAACCCACACAGCATGAACAAAGAGAATATATTTACATGAAACCCAGTGAACTGAATTATCTGCAGCTGGTTCATTTTTAATCCTTTAGCTTTGCTACGATAAAGAAATAAATACTATGCAACACTTTAAAAAGCATGCCCAGAAGAAGGGGGAGAATGTTTATCTTTGAGGTGTAATTGTTAAAGTTAATGCTAATGCACAGTGGAAGAAGAACCAAGTAGCATTGTTCTTGGTTAGTAGAAACAACCTATCAGGTATTAATCCCTAGATAAATCAATATTCTATTTCATGCATTAAAAGTACAACTAAAGAAAGATACTTATTTATGTTTCAGGAAACAAGTGTCCTGCAATTTTATTGAAAAAGGAGGAGGAAAAGAACTTTCTGACCAACTATTCTGATACTTTGTTGGTCTGACAGTTTAAAGAAATCTGCATTTCCGATCTGATTCCTGAAGAATGGCACCAAGCCACCTAAGATCTGGAATACCTACAAATGCTGGGAAGAGAAGTCATCAGGGTTAGATAAAGAGCACTCATTGCATGGCATCTCTTATTCTATGAATTATTTGCACAACTCTATGAAAGAAACGGAAGAAAGTAGAGGCTGTGGGGGAGGGGAGAGGGGAATATCTAATTCATTCACATTTCACTGTGTTTCAAAAAAATGTCAAATTCAATAAATAAATCATTGCAGTGGATATGGTATTTTGTGAACTTGTAATAATAATTCCTAAAAGCTTTTTTTTAAGCCATTATCTCTGATTTAGTTCTCTTCACAGGTTAGAGAAGGGAAGAAAAAACTTTTCCAATAATAGATCTGAGAATGAATAATACTTAATATTTTCCTTAGTGATTTTCATCTTGTAAGTACTTCAAACATTAGCTAATCTTTCCAACATCTTCTGTAAGGTTGGTAAATATTATTGTTCTGAGGTATAGCTAGAGAAAATGAGGATAATTGTTTTGAACAATATCCCAGAGTGACAGTAAAAGACAGGTTTTGAACTCCAGAGCTCCTGTTCTTCATTTATTTATGTATCTGAAGTTTCTCTACAGGCCAAAAATAGATAAATGTATAGATGTATTTTGTCACTAAGACACTGAATTTTCAAACTATATGCTCTAACAACTTCTGTGAGCCCAAGAAACTTACACAAGATGCTAGGTTTTAAAAATATGTGTAGTGTATTTATAGACTTACTTAGGAAGATTTAGGCCCCAGCTTTCCATAGTGACACAAAGCCACAAGGAAATCAGTTTGAATGGGAAACTTGAGGTCCCCAATCCCTGAACAGAATGACTAGATCACAGATGTGACCTTCATACTACTGTCTTCCTGGTCCCTCAGGGTATGTCTGCACTACAGTGTTATTTCAAAATATCTCTTTTCGAAATAGTTAATTTGAAATAAGATACTTCGAAATAACGCGTCTACATACAAAATGCATTTCGAAATAGCGTTCTGCTATTTTGAAATAGCGCGTCCACACTGATTGGATTCTGAATCGCATTTAAGGCCAGCTGAAACCAGTTCCAGCAGGGCATCAGGTCAGGAGTTACTTTGTGTGGCTGATGCCTGAGGCTATCTGAGGCCTATGCTTAAAGGGACCCTTCCCCCCTACCCCCGACAGCCGGTTCTCAGCTTTCCCTGCTTGCTTGCCTACCTCGCTGAGGGACAGCAAAGCATTTTTGTCTCTGTCTGCTTTGGTTGCCCTGACTCAGGACACCACAGCACTCGGCACCACGGAGCCAGAGCTGCCCCTGGTCACTCTGGTGCTTCTTTTGGCCGTGTTGCTGCATGTTTGGCTGCGCTTTCTGCAGGCTGCCTCACAGCCTCTGCTGCAGCCTGACCTCCACGCCGTCTTCCGGACCCTCCTGGGGGACAGGGAGGAGGAACTGCAGCACCCAGACACCAGCGTGCCCCACAGCATCTGGTGTCTGGACACCAGCAGTCACTGGTGGGACCACATTGTCCTGGAGCACTGGGGAGACCAACAATGGACCTAGAACTTCAGGGTGAAGAAGGACACCTTCCTTGAGCTCTGTGAATGGCTCACCCCTGCTCTGCGGTGATGGGACACGCAAATGAGGCCCGCCATCACCCTCTGGAAGCTCTCCACACCAGATAGCTACCGATCTGTGGTGAACCAGTTTGGTGTGGGGAGATCCACAGTTGGAGCAGGTGGTCACAGATGGCACGGCCCTGGGCAAGCAGCTCCCGCCAGCTCTCCAGCCACAGCCGCAGGTCTTCATGCACCCAGTGGTCAAGAGTGCGGTGCTGGCCTCGCAGGATCCCAAGGTGCTGCCGCTTGTACTCCTCCTGGTTACGGGTCAGCCTGCTGGCCTGGGTGTGGGAGGCTGTCCTGGATGAGGTGGTGAGCCCTGCACTTGCAGCTGCTTCAGCTGTGGAGAAACAAGAGAAATTGTCATTTCTCCCTGGGGACACAGTGGGTGAAGCCCAGCCCCCGTCTGCACAGTGAGCACAAGAGGTCTCCGTACCATCAGAGCTGAAGTGCTTGCACACAGGGAGTGTGAGTTGGTCCGGGACTGCACCTATGCCCCGTGCTTTATTTAGTATGGGGGTGGGTGGGGAGGGGAGATGTGTTCTGCCTCTGTGTAGAGGGGGCTTATGGAGGGAGGGCATCGTGCCGTGTCCCTCCCCAGGGTCAGGAGCACATCATGTGCCTTCATACATACATGTGTGTAGGTAATAAGCCAGAGTCCCTGTGTGGCAGCCAGCTGGGGCCACATGCCCAGGGTGGCACGGCACATGCACAGGTTGCTGGGTGCTCCGTGGTCAGCAAGGCCCACATGCGCGGTCCCTGCTCTCTCTCTTCCCCTCTCCTCCCACCCTGCATAAGGGGACAGTGATGGCACTCACATGTCGAGGCCCCCTCGGCCTTGAATGACACTGGCGACAGGCTTGCTAGTTTGGCTTGGGGGTCCTGGGTGCAGGGCATGCTCCCTCCAGGCTCCTGCAGCTCCTGGCCATCCTCCTCCACTCCCTCCTCCTCGGTGTCATGGACAGGGCCCTCTGCCCCAGGATCAATGACCACCTGGGGGGCACGGACTGTCTGATTGTCATAATAGGGGCAGGGGTCTGGGTCAGTCCTTGGTTGGGAGCTGCCCCCTGAGGCCCTGGCATAGGCCTACCTCATCTCTTTGATTTTTCATGCGCACCTGCTCCTGGGTACGCATGTGGCCTTTGGTGGCCAGGCTGTCAGCCATCCGCCTGTTGACGGCCGCATTTCTGCATCTAGTGTGGAGATCGTGGACATTGGAGGCCTTCCCCCAAACCTCAATGAGGTCCACGATCTCCGCAACTAGACCAGGATGGTGCCTGCCTTTTGCGGCTCCTGGCAGGCTCCTGGGAGCTGCCAGCCTGCTCCTGGGAGCGATGGAGGGCTGGGTGCCAGTGGGTTGTTGGCTCATGATGGGCCAGGTGCACAGACTGCTGGCTCTGTGCTGGCAGGCTTGCAGCTTGCACAGATACTGTGGCCAGAGTCTACCCCTTTAAGGGCTCCGGGGTTGGCGGGGGGGGAGGGGAGGGAGAGGGGACGCATGAGAGTTTTTCTGGTTTAGCCCAGAGTGGCCATCAGGATACCCTGGGAAGGGTTGGAGGCCCCTATTTCGAAATAAGTGTCTACAAAGCACTTATTTTAATTTAGCTATTTTGAATTTGGTGTTATTCCTCATGGAATGAGGTTTACCAAATTTGAAATAAGCGCTCTGCTATTTCAATTTAATTTTGAAATAGCGGTTTGGCTGTATAGATGCTAGGAAAGTTAATTTGAAATAACAGCTGTTATTGCAAAATAACTTTGCTGTGTAGACATACACTAACAGAAGGAGCATGAGGGCTGGGCATGATTTAAAGAATCCCTAAATCTGCTCTACATTACTCCAGAGGCTATTCTTTAGGATTGGGGATATGTAAAGAGAAATTTATTTACCCCATCTCTTGGTTGATCATAGGGGAGACTCTGGACCTTGATGCTATCTTCTTATACTTTTAATTTCTTCAGTGCAGGAAGGAGAGATAAACTATAAGGGATTGTCTTGCCCGCAGTACAGAAGTTGGCCATGCCATGGAAATAACTGGTAGATACTCATACTGAAAACTGTTGCTGGAGCTAGAAGAGTTCCATTTAGAAAAGAGAATTGGTCCACAGGAAAGTGTGCTGAGATGCTCTCTCAGCTTTCCTGTGCAGTACAGCCATTTCCTTCTGTGCTTCTGCTCAAAATAGATCTGCCCTTTTGAGGCAATGAAAAGAAATTTGGGGATGTTTTAAGGACTAAAACATGCTTGAATGAAAGGGAACTCTTACACTTGTTCGTTGTCAGCTCCACAACATTGTGCCTGATGACTTGAGAAATGACAACTGTGCATTTTATATCTACAGGATATCTTATCTGTGAAGGGTGATTATTATGCTGCTTTTGTGGTGCTTTTGAGTTACTGAAGTCTTTCTCTGGAGTGAAAGAAATAATCATCACCCTTCACAGGAGATATTGTATTTGTTCTGTGAGAAAGTGCTTTTTTTCATAAAAAGCCCACATTCCAAGTTTGAATTAGTAAGCACACTCAACTTCAGTCTTTCAACTTTATTTCAAACTTACTAGTTCTGACTAGTGAATGCTAATCTTTTACTTTGCCTGTGAAAAGAGACAAAGTTTTTTGGGGGGATGTGGAGAAGACCCGTGGAAAGGCAGGATTGGAAACCAGGAAGGAATTCTGGATTGACAAATTTTCAAGGTCACAACCATCGTTTAGCACAGTTTAGGTTTCAGGAATTTATTCATGTTGATGGGACAAAATTGAAGTTTAAAACAAGGAATTAAGTTCCATATGAAAGATAGATGCAATATGATCCTGATCAAAACCTCTGATATCCAGGGAAGTATGGTTTAACTTAAACACTTGCTGTATGAAACCTTTCCAAGGAAGACTCTCACTTGGAGTCATTAAACATTCCGAAGATTTTTTTGCAGGTCTGAGAGTCAAAGTCTGGATGATGCAACCGAATTCCAGTGGGTAACTATATTTTGCCTACCTAAAGTTCCCTCTTCCAATTCAAAGGAATACAATATTCTTCCTGAATTAAAATATTGTTTAGTGGTGCACTTTTAACAATTCCAAAGCTGTCTGCACTTCAATGGAAGGTGAAGTGACTTATTACTGAATGTTTATATTGCAAGAGTGCCCCAAAACCTAAGTTGGGATTTCATTTCCTTGCTAATATGTTATACAAACACATAATAATAAGGGGATTTGGTTCCACTAAGTATGCAGTAGGGCCTAACGAATAAGATCAGATCTAAAGTCTAATTCCAGCTGTGTGTCCACTGGCAGTGATGGAATGAATATAGAGCAACCAAAAGAACTTGTCTCTGCTTCCACTTGAATGGGAAATCTGCTACGTGCAACACATTCATCTTGCTCGCAGTATAATAGACAATCTTAATACTGAAATCAGGTTTCACCCACTTAGACATAATATAGTTGTGTGCTTGTATATATAAAGCCTGACTACTTGCTAATGTTGCTGAGGTTGTAATGAAGATATTGTGCTATTCCACAACTCTACACTAGTATTTATGCACCTTATTCTTACCACAGGTATGGGAATTACTTAGCCATTTGTTTTAAAAAAATGTGTATTTTACATGGATTTCTCTGAGGCTTTCTCCCGTTTCCTTTTCCTACCTGCTTTTAGTTTCCATATACTAATTTTAAATTATTCTGAATGAAAACTATTGCAATGTACTGTCTTGTATTGAGGGACTTAGCAGGAAGTAAAGAAAACCTGTATAACAAACAGTGGTTTCCACAGGACAAATCCCTAATGTAGCTTCCTTAACTGCCCATCAGATTACCTAATATACAATGTCAATTGCTTGCATAATTGGAGCTCCCTGAATGTACACCATAGAGCCAACATTGATGATCCCAGGAACTTAATTCCATACAGCTCAGTACTGGTAGATATCTAAACCAGCAAGTAAATTAATCTGAAGCTTCTGGTCTAGAGGAGGGGGAAAAAATGGAATCTTCATTCAGCCAATGGCCATGCAGTAAAGATACGGTGAGCTCCTTTGAAGTGAAAGAATCTGTGAGTTCAGTGGAACAGATCCACTCCACATGGAAGGGGTAGCATGCACAGAACTGGCTCAGGAGTTCCTCACCCTGTGATCTCCATGGAGCGCAATTCTGAAAATGTTCCTTAAGGCCCAATTAAGAAAAGAGAATTTGGAAGAAGGTAGCACATGTATAGAGCTGATTGATCTGCATTCACCTAAAACCATTAACCTACCATTAAACACTATGCACAAGGAGCTCTTGGAGGTGGGAATAGCTGCTGCAAAGAGTGAGATAGCAGGGTGGATTCCATCACAGGTCATGATCCCTTTTTATGTAAGTTATTTCATGTCTGTATTTAGAAGAAAGAACAGTGGATCATTTTAAAAATTCTGAGTCCCATGAATCACTCTCACTAGTATCTCACATTAGTTTCATATATGATTCATAATGAATCCAGAGGTTTGACATTTGGTATTTATTTGTAGCAGAGTATGGTTCACCATTTAGGCTGCTTACTTCTTTTCTATTTTGTCAAATGTAATTGAAACAATGTGCCCAAATTGGTGTAACATCAAAAAGAAATCACTAATCAACAAATTTGCTTGTTGTTGAATGTACCGGAAGGGTACACTGTACATCTCATTCCAAGCCATGTAATGTCCAAAAACCTTCATATTTAGAAAACAAAGAGAAGCACATATACTTAGGTAATTATGAGAACATTCCTTTCAGGTTTACTCAGAAGAAATGCACTGAAGGGGTTAACCTAGTCTTGCTACATACTGTATGAGATTTACATAGTAAATGGGACTTACAAAATACTAGCTCTGAGAGGAATTTGGAGAGAAATTCCATATCTCATTATTTTTGGTGAGCCAAACCTGATGCCTGAACAAAATAGCGACATGTCTCACTCAAACCTAGTACCTTTGTTGTCTAACCAGTTTTTGATAGCTGCCGCACATCGGTTGGATACTAACAGAGGACACAGGAAAGAACATTGACAGAGGTGTACAATGGTTAGCAAAACAGATGATAAAATACAGTACAAAAGAAATTCAGAAGAAAATAAGTGCCTGGAATCCAAGCACTTATAGATGTCTTAAGATAAATCTCTAATACAATCCTTCCCCTCCCTAACAGAACAAGAAGTAATGTGATAAAGCAGAAGCAGGAAACAAACACAGTAGGTAAAATAGTAGGAAGAACTACATAAATACAAGAACATTTAGAAAATAGAATAAGCTGTCAAGCAAGGCTGTGAAATTGCCATCATTGGAGCTGTTCATGGAAAGACAAGACATCCCATCTATCAGGGAAATCAATTCTGCTACAATACAGAGGGATAAGCTAAATGACCCACTAGAGAACCCTTTAAACCCAAATGACTCTGTGCTGTGGAAAAAGCTTGATGTGAAAGCTGCTTACTGAATGGTAAGAATTATCCAGTGCTTTGAATTTTGACAAGCATCTGTTATAATTTGCTGAGGTTTTAGTAAGCTCCAGATAAGAATAGTCAAAGCTGACAATACCCTCATCTGAGTTATTTCTCACAGTACCAAAACACATGAAACTGTTTGGATAAAGCACAAAATAAAACACACTGTGTTTTTAATCTCAGTCTAAATTCAGTCTTTTATGAGGTTGGGGAAGTTAGCCATATTTGATCTTCTTTTTGCTCATTTTCCTCCCTGCTTCATTCAAGCATAAGAAATAACAAAAATACTATGGGAGTATCAGTTTCTGTTATGTGTAGATTGAGTGAACTCAGAAGAACTGTCAATTATGAAAACTATACAGATGTTTAGATAAACATCTGAAGCTTGCTTCACCTCCATGTTCCATCATTCTCATACTAGTAACATTCTGATGATTTAATATAGTTGTAGTAGCATGAAAGTAGATAAAAACTAAAGATGGCTGAATTTTTCCAGCAAAATTGGATTGAATGTAGCTAATTTCAGCTGGAAATCAAACCATTCAGACATTTTGAAATTAAACATTTTGCCATTTCATTTAATTTGTTTTGAAATTTGACTCATAAAAAAAGTGTGCAAAATGCCTAAAAAGATTCAAAATAAACAAAATAAAATCTTGGGGTTCAAAATTTTTAAAGATTTTTTGTTTTATTATGGCAAGAAAATGAAAATCACTTTTTCTGTACTCCTTGTTTGTCTCATAAACTGAAGAATCAGATATTCACTTAGTCCTAATTAAGACAGTGGGGAATCAGATGAGTACATATTTGAATCTTTCTCTTACTCAAATTGAAGAGAGATTCATATTTGAATCTCTCTCCTACTCTTACTCCGAAGCTTTTCAGGCTTTCCCATCGGTAATTTTGTGCAGTCAGAGCTCCAAAGCCTGCAAACATGAGACTCAGGGTACGTCTAGGCTGTGTCTAGACTGGCAAGTTATTCCGCAAAATCATCTGCTTTTGCGGAAATACTTGCCAGCTGTCTACACTGGCCGCTTGAATTTCCGGAAAAGCACTGACGATCTCATGTAAGATTGTCAGTGCTTTTCCAGAAATACTATGCTGCTCCTGTTCGGGCAAAAGTCTTTTTCTGAAAGACTTTTGCGCAAAAGGGCCAGTGCAGACAGCACAGTACTGTTTTCCACAAAAACGCCCCGATAGCGAAAATGGCGATCGGGGCTTTTTTGCGGAAGACCGCGTCTAGATTGGCCACGGACGCTTTTCCGCAAAAAGTGCTTTTGTGGAAAAGCATCCTGCCAATCTAGACGTGCTTTTCCGAAAATGCTTTTAACGGAAAACTTTTCAGTTAAAAGCATTTTCGGAAAATCATGCCAGTGTAGATGTAGCCCTAGAGTACAGAGCTTTGCCAGGATACCAGAGGTATCCTGGAAAAACTCTGCCTCATCCAAGGAATGCATACTTCACACTGAAGCAGGTGAGGTTAAAACTCTGTGGGTGGAGGAAGTCCCACCACTTCACCCAGACTGGGTACGCTCCAAATGCTGGGTCAGCATAAAAGGCAGCAGAGCAGCTCAGTCTGGGCTGGCCACTAAAAGAGAAGGACCTTCAACAGGAGCTCCAGGGCTTCACCAGCAAACAACCCAGACAGCGGGAGACAGAGCCCCAGGAGACTGCTGCAACACAGCCCCAGAGCAACTCCAGGGAGAAGCAGCAGCCAGAAAACCAGAAGACCCAGCCGCTACATGCAATGCTACCCAACCAGCACCAGTAGGAAGTTATCCAGGGAGGGTGCAGCAATGGCCTCTCCCACCCAGGTAAACTTGGCATGTTTTGGCTGGATTCCTCGCCGAGTGAGTGGTAGACTGATCTGCTGCTCATGATCCTGAGTTAGGACCCAGTGGAGTAGAGTGGACCTGGGTCCCCCATCTGGGCTGACTGGTTCCAACCCCCAACTTACTGACTTTGGCTGCTAGGCTGTGCTGCCCTGAGTTAAAGGGCCGCCCCATATCATAGAATCATAGAATCATAGAGCTGGAAGAGACCTCAGGAGGCCATCAAATCCAGCCCCCTGCCCAAGGGGGCACCCAATCCCAACTAAATCAACCCAGCTAGGGCTTTGTCAAGCCAAGACTTAAAAACCTCTAGGGATGGAGATTCCACCACGTCCCTAGGTAACCCATTCCAGTGATTCACCACTCTCCTAGTGAAATAGTTCTTCCTAATATTCAACCTAGACCTACCCGACTGTAACTTGAGACCATTGTTCCTTGTTCTGCCATCCGTCACTACTGTGAACAGCCTTTCTCCATCCTCTTTGGAACCCCCCTTCAGGAAGTTGAAGGCTGCTACCAAATCCCCGCTCACTCTTCTCTTCTTCAGACCAAACAAACCCAAATCCCTCAGTCTCTCTTCATAGGTCATGTACTCCAGCCCCCCTAATCATTTTGGTGACCCTCTGATGGACTCTCTCCAATGTGTCCACATCCTTCCTGTAATTGGGGGCACAGAATTGGACACAATAGTCCAGATGTGGCCTCACCAGAGCCGAATAAAGGGGAATAATCACTTCTCTGGATCTGCTGGCAATGCTCCTCCTAATGCACCCTAATATGCCATTAGCCTTCTTGGCTACAAGGGCACACTGTTGACTTCTCATCCACTGTAATCCCCAGGTCCTTTTCTGCAGAACTGCTACTTAGCCATTCGGTCCCCAGCCTGTAACAATGCTTGGGATTCTTCCATCCCAAGTGCAGGACTTACTGAACTTCATCAGATTTCTTTTGGCCCAATCCTCTAATCTGTCCAGGTCACTCTGGACCCTATCCCTGCCCTCCAGTGTATTTACATCTCCTCCTAGCTTAGTGTCATCTGTGAATTTGCTGAGGGTACAATCTATCCCCTCATCCAGGTCATTAATAAAGATGTTGAACAAAACTGGTCCAAGAACAGATCCTTGGGGCACTCTGCTAGAAACCAATCACCAACCTGACATTGGGTCACTGATCACTACCCATTGGGCCTGACGGTCTAGCCAGCTTTCGATCCATCTTAAAATATCCATTTATCCAATACATATTCCCTTAACTTGCTGCCAAGAATATTGTGGGAGACGGTATCAAAAACTTTTCTAAAATCAAGATATATCACATCCACTGACTTTCCCATATCCACAGAGCCAGTTACCTCATCATATAAGCTAATCAGATTGGTCAGGCATGACTCACTCTTGGTGAATCCATGTTGACTATTCCTGATCACTTTCCCCTCTTCCAAGTGCTTGAAAATGGATTTCTTGAGGATCCCCTCCATCATTTTTCCAGGGACTGAGGTAAGGATGACTGGTCTGTAGTTCTGTGGATTGTCCTTCTTCCCTTTTTTAAAGATGGGCACTATATTTGCCTTTTTCCAATCATCTCGGTTCTCTCCCAATCTCCACAAGTTTTCAAAGATAATGTCTAAAGACTCCGCAATGACATTTTCCAACTCCCTCAGTACCCTCAGTTGCATTAAATCCAGGCCCATGGATTTGTGTATGTTTAGCTTTTCTAAATAGTTTCTAACTTATTCTTTCCCCACCAAGGGCTGTCCACCTCCTTCCCATACTGCATTGTCTAGTGCATTTGTCTGGGAGCTGACCTTGTCCGTGAAGACAGAGGCAAAGAAAGCATTGAGTGCTTCAGCTTTTCCCATATCAACTGTTACTAGGTTGCCTCCCTCATCCAGTAAGGGCCCCACACCCTCTCTGATGATCCTCTTATTGCAAATATGCCTGTAGAAACCTTTCTTGTTATCCTTCACATCCCTTCCTAGCTGCAATTGCAATTGCACTTTCACCTTCCTGATAACTCCCCTGCATTCTTGAGCAATATATTTATACTCCTCCTTAGTCATCTGTCCAAGTTTCCACTTCTTGTAAGCTTCCTTTTTGTGTTTAAGCTCACCAAGGATGTCCCCGGTAAGCCAATCTAGTCGCCTACCATATTTGCACATCGGGATGGTTTGTTCCTGTGCCTTTAATAAGGTTTCTTTAAAATACTGCCAGCTCTCCTGGACTCCTTTCCCCTTCAAGTAAGCCATCCCAGGGAATCCTGCCCATCAGTTCTCTGAGGGAGTCAAAGTCTACTTTTCTGAAGTCCAAGGTGTGTATTTTGCTACTCTCCTTTCTTCATTTGATCAGGATCCTGAAATCTACCATCTCATGATCACTGCTTCCCAGGTTGTTACCCACCTCTACTTCCCCTACTAGTTCCTCCCTGTTTGTGAGCAACAGGTCAAGCTGTGCATGGCCCATGGTCAGTTCCTTCAGCACTGGCACCAAGGGTTTATCCCCAACATTCTCCAAAAACTTCCTGGATTGTCTGTGTACTGCTGTATTGGTCTCCCAACAGATGTTAGGGTGATTAAAGTTGCCCATGAAAACCAGGGCCTGAGATCTGGAAGTTTCTCTCAGTTGTTCAAAGAGAGCCTCGTATATTTCCATCAGCTGATTTGGTGGTCTATAGCAGACACCAACCACAACATCACCTCTGTTGCTTCCACTTCCAGAAGTACCCCATAGACTCTCAACAGTCTTTTCTCCCTCTAAATACTGGAGCTTCAAGCAATCATACTGTTCTTACATACAATGCAACTCTTCCTCCTTTTCTCCCCCCTCTGTTCTTTCTGAACAGTTTATATCCTTCCATGACAGTGCTCCAGTCATGTGAGTCATCCCACCAAGTATCCGTTATTCCAATTAAATCATAGTTCTTCGACTGGGCCAGGGCTTCTAATTTTTCCTGTTTGTTTCCCAGGCTTCTCGCATTTGTGTACAAACACCTTAGATAACCAGTTGATCGCTCTACCTTCTCCTTCTGAATCAGGAGTCCTCCTTTGTTGCTTGTTTCTCCTTGTGATTCTTCCAGGTGTCTGACTTCCTCACTTAACTCAGGGCTTTGGTCACCATTCCCCAATGAATCTAGTTTAAAGCCCTCCTTACTAGGTTTGCAAGCCTGCTGGCGAAGATGGTCTTTCCTCTCTTGGGGTATGTCTACACTACCCCGCTAGTTCGAACTAGCGGGGGTAATGTAGTCATCCGCAGTTGCAAATGAAGCCCGGGATTTGAATTTCCCGGGCTTCATTTGCATGAAGCCGGCCGGCGCCATTTTTAAATGCCGGCTAGTTCGGACCCCGTGCCGCGCGGCCACACACGGCACGGAGTAGCTAGTTCGGATTAGGCTTCCTAATCCGAACTAGCTGTACACCTCGTTCCTAGCTGTACACCTCTTCTTCTTTTGAGGGTGGTGGTCATGGAGCCCCCATCTCTAGGACTATGCATTCCATGACTTCTGGTACATGGTGTTCCCTTCTGATTTCTTCCCTGAGAGGTCCCTGCCAAAGCATTCTTCACCACAGTGCCTGTGGAGAGAGCCTGAAAGCGGTTATTTACCTCTAAAGGAATGGGGGATACCTGAGTTGGTCTTCTCCTTCTAGAGGTTACATGCTGCCAGTTTTCTTCCTTGTCCTTTATTACCCTAACTGGCTCTTCAGCCTGCTGTGCCTGCAGGTTTAAACGCTACCTTCTATTGAGGAAGTCTTCATCTTCTCTGATAGAACGTAGAGTCGATACTTGGGACTCAAGTCCTCTAATTTTTTCTTCCAAAATGGTGACCAGTTTGCACTTAGTGCAGATGAAATCCCTTCTTTCTTCTGGGAGGAAGACAAACATGGCACATGCTGTGCAGGTAACAGCAGCAGACCTATCAGCATCCATACCTGCCTTCCTTCTGAGAGATTCCTCAGTTGTTATTAAATGCCTCCCTGAAGGGTAGTAGTGTAGTGAAAAGATTTTAAATAAAGGCGAGTGTATCTCACCCCCTTCCCACTCCCCTTCCCACCCCCCTCTCCAAACTTCCTGTTAACAGACCCTGTTCACAAGCTCCTTGGTCTCTGTCTCACTCCTTTATAAAGTCCTGAACTGCCTGATAGCCCTATTGACTGTGGTTACTAGACTGAGTTTGCCCTGAACTAAGAACTACCCCTTATGGACCCTGGCGGTCAGGTTGTACCTCCTGATCGAAGGGCTACCCAATTACTTTAGCCATTGATCTGCACAACTCTAGAATGTGGATTGCTTTCCAGGGACTAAGGGAGATTGCTGATGGCCTGGTAGTCAATAGGTTGATGTCCACACCCCGAGTACCCTCCCGACAAGGGACAGGGTGTGCATACGCCATGAGAGGCAGGTTGTGGAAAGTAGCTATGAAAGGAGATTTATATGAATCTAAACAAACCAATTTAACATATAAGTGCTTGATTCCAGACATTGGCTTCCTTGCACAGTCACATTGAACCACAGCTCTATTGAGTTTATTAAGAGAAATACTGGGTTTTTTATCCCCACTCTTCTCTTCACCCCTAAAGGGTATAATTTTTTTCACTGAGAAACATATTATATATATATAATATTGTCATATCACTCTTATTGTACTTTGGATCTGAATTATTTATGGAACTTGCATACTAATGAGAAATTGTCAAATATATACAAAAATGAGTTCCATAAGTTTGCTTCTTTGCATTGATCGATCTTTTAGATTTCTCAGCATTTCATCAGAGGCACATATTGTGTTTTCTCATTGTTTAGTATGATTTTATTTTAAATTGCCTTTGTTTACAGCCTTTGTGTAACATCGTTGCTCTGAAATTACTGTACCATCAAAGAATCCATTTGCAGTAAATTGTTTCTTCAATTAAATACATCTACTTTACTAAAAATTTAACATTGATGTATTGCCTTCATTCATAGGTGTGCAATTTCTCTCCAAAGATTTGATGAAAAGAAATTATGTTTAAATCATTCTGGAAAAAAATTGCAGTCTGTGAACTTAATTTAACTTACAGCTAAAAAAATAATTTTTCACTCTCTGTATTTAAAATGTTAGCACTGTCAGTCATATTTTTATTTCAGTGTGAATCTAAAAGAAGAATGTTTCCTTCTTGGCCCTATTTTACTGAAAAGTACAAAAAGATGTTCTTTAGTGGTTTGATGAAGAGATTGGGATTCACAGGTTCTATTCCTGGGTTTTTTACAGGTTGAACCTCTCTGGTCCAGGACCATCAGGTCTGGCAATATCCATGATCCAGCAGGAACACAGCTGTTGCAGTATCCGAGAGCCCTTGGACCACAGAGCCCCAAGAGGTCAGTGGCAGGGAGCAGAGGCAGGAGCCCAGCAGCCGGGGCAGCACACAGTAACAGTAGCATATTGACCTGAGGGAGGGGGAGTGCTTCTATGGCCTCTAGAGCCCAGGTGTAGCAGGGCCTGTCTATCTGCAGAGCCCCAGTGACCCTGGAGCAGTGGTGCCCTGGCTGCCCCAGAATAGCAGAGCCTTGGTGGGCCCAGGGCTGGCTGCAGAGCCAGGAACCAGGTGGCCTGGGTTCAGGGGAGCCCGGAGTCTGTCAGCAGAGGGCCACTCTCCCCCCTTCCGCCCCCTGGTCCAACAAATTCCCTTCAGATATCAGTCAGGGAGGTTCGACCTATGCTAACTAACTATAACTTAGATCAGCTCCAGGAGGCACAGCCAGGGAAGCAGTGCATGTCCCCTGGCTGAGGCAGGTTGAGATCCATCTGCTTGTGCTCCCCAGTCAGAGCGAGGAATGCAGCAAACTGGGCACTTTCCCCTCACTCCCTGATGAAGGGGAACAGCCAGCAATATTCCTGTATGAATCAAACAGGTGGAGGGGGAGCTTAAACCTCCTCTTCCCTAAAAGGCCCCTAGAGGGAGGAAAGCTTGGGGTTGGGCCAGTCCCAGACAGGGAGCATGTTCCGAGCCAGATCCTTTCACCTGCTTTGTAATTCTGTCTCTTACTTGGTATAAGAGGAAGCTGCATAGTGAATTTGGTGGTCCTAGCTTTTACCATTTAGGAAGAGTTCTTGAACAAACAGACAGAGAGATGGTCACACAAACAAACTCTCTCAGGGTATGTCTACACTGCCACCCTAGTTCGAACTAGGGTGGCTAATGTAGGCATTCGAAATTGCAAATGAAGCCCGGGATTTAAATATCCCGAGCTCCATTTGCATCTTGCCGGGCGCTGCCATTTTAAAATCCCCATTAGTGCGGACTCCGTGCCCGTGGCTACACATGGCATGGAATAGGTAGTTCGAATTAGGTTCTCTAATTCGAACTACCAGTACACCTCGTTCCACTCATGGTATGTCTACATTGTATTACTCCTTCGAGAGAGGAACGCAAATGTAGATAAACGAAATTGCAAATGAAGTGCGGATTTGAATTTCCTGTGCTTCATTTGCATAAGCACGGATGGCCGCTTTTCCGAAACAGCGTATTTTGAGAAAACAAACGCAGTCCATGCGGGGTTATTTCGAGAAAAAACCCTTCCTTTGAAATAACCTTTACTCCTTAAAAAATGAGGTTTAGGGTTATTTCGAAGGAAGGTTTTTTTCTCGAAATAACCCCCCGTCGACAGCATTTTTTTCCTGAAATATGCTGTTTCGGAAAAGCGGCCATCCGCGCTTATGCAAATGAAACGTGGGAAATTCAAATCCGCACTTAATTTACAATTTCGCTTGTCTGTGTTTGCATTCCTCTTTTGAAGGAGGAATGCAATGTAGATATACCCTCAGGTTGCTTAGCCCTGCTTGATATTCAATTGATAGAATGGTGTTTTGCCCATTGTAACCAATTTGGCTGTTGTGGGGTCACAAAATGTGTTAACACTAAATGCAGGGATTGTAAGATATGACCACCAATGCTTGCAGTTATTGTGGGAATGCACAATGCAGAAAAGTCAGGCTATTTTTAACTCACTTGGATGGACAGAAGCTGTTCTTGCAGAGCCCTACAGTTTAAGGTGGAAAAGGAGTCAGTAGGCTGCATGCCCTTCAGACATGGGCTATAAGACTGATTCAACCTGTGTCTCCCCACTGTTTCAATGCTAGAGTTAAAAAAAGGCTCCATAAAGGGTCTCTTTTGTATGCAAATTTACTCCAGCGGATGCTGGAATCTCTTGTGGCTGAACTGTGCTTTGGACCAAGATCTGAAATCATTAAGAGCTGAAATCACTAGGTTTTGGCTCTCCATCACAAGCCAGCAAAAGATGCAACAAGCAGCCAGCAGGGCAGTGATGGAGAGGTGTGAGGAGCTGCAGCAGTGAGGGGTAACTGATGGGGAGAAGGTGAACTCTGCAGATGCACCTCAGAAATTGGGTCTGCCCTGACCAAGGGCAGTGAATGAGTGGGGTGCAGAGAAGGATTGGGTATGTGAAGGGTCAGCTACATTGCTGGACTTGAGAGCCAGAGAGGAAAAAGACACTGCCCAACCTGTTTGAACTGGGACTTTTACTTGTGTGTGGTGATTTCCTGTGGACTCTCTCTGTGGTGTTTTCCCAGATTAATGCCACGTTACTTCCCGCACATTTTATTAAAGATTTATTTTTCCTGCTCAGACTCTATGCATGCGAGTGGGAAAGCATTGCCTCCCAGAGGTGGCCAAGGGTGTTGTGTGAATTTCCCAGGTTACTGGATGGGGCCTTGAACCAGTTCTGTGTTGGATGGATGGAGGGAAACCCCTAAATATTGAACCCGGCCCTGGCTGCTGCTGGTGCTACCTGGAAGAATGTTACAGGAGAATGAGGAGGTTGATACAAAAGTCGAAAAGTCATCCTTTGTGTTTCATGGCAGAAACATCCTCATTCTGTCTAAGCCAGACAGTGGCTCTATAATCTAAACCAGAACCTATCCATGTTCCATGTATCTTTAAAATAAGTGGGTGGTTGAACATAATGACTTGCCTCTTTAAAGAGAAGAATAAGTTATTGACTAGTAGTACATTTTATTGGTTATGTCAAGCCAGGAATTTGTCACTCTCAGACGAAAAGAAAAATCTGCTATTCACTTACCTTATAGATTGTGTGTATACGATGGCCTCTCCTCTAAGTGCATTTATTAACCCTAGTTCCAGGAGATTCTAAGTGTATTACTTGTTGTTACAGGAATTAAAGTGAAGAAAATTTAAAATAAACACTATTGGTTGAATAGAGTGTTATTGTAGTTATGTTAGTCCCAGGATATTACTTCACTCATGTTGTCTCTCTGCTACCAGTTGAGGCATACATGTCATAAATGCAAGAATATCAATCTGACTGTGTTCAATTATATGGATGTCAATACAGGATAATATAGAAATTTGTGATGGGAAAGTTCTTTCTCAAAAAAGCTAATACTTCATTTTGAAATCACACACTCCCCTTAAGGTCTAGCTAATACAACATTTATGACACACTGTTTCTTTATGAATAAGGGACTGTTCGGCTGCACACTGACAAAAATAGTCTTCATTTAGCTGTGGCATGCGCCAATGATAACTTAGCTGTGCAAAAAAAGAAGTACTATAACAATGAAGTATGTATATTTCTCTGCCTAATCTGCCTGGATTACCAGTGTGAATATCCCATCATTGTCCCATGCTTTTGAACATGTAGATCTCAAACTTGATTCAATATGCTGTTCCTGTCTACTACAGAAAAAAAGAATTTGTGCTAGAAAGGATTATACTTCAACAAAATGTTTGACACATAGCATGCAGCAGTATCTGCAGCTCTAACTTATTGTTCACTCATGAACATAGATGCAAACCATTTGCAGAAACCGAGAACATAGCAGTAAAGCTTTCAGAGGCATCAGTGTTGTGTGTACGGTATACGTTACCTCATTAGCAAAAGAAATGATCATATAACTGACACAGTCATTATTGAGTTAGTAGAGTGCTCATTGATTTCTGCAATCAACCTTCTCCCCCAACGCATGCACACACATTTCTGTTCATAAAAAGCTCTAGCCAGTGTTCCTTCTAAGCTGCAGGGCAGCACAGCTTCACAGGTGATTAATCAGTCAGAGGCTCTGTGTGCTCAGAGCTCTCTGACTGGATGGGGCTGATTAATCACCTGTGAAGTGCTGCTGCTTCTGCTGCTGCACAGCTTAGGGGGAACATGAACTCTAGTGTCCTTTGTCTTACATTGGATATACAATAAAAGCACTATTATCTAGCATGTTTGGGTCTGGTGGGTTCTGGTTAACAAAATATTCTGGTTAACCAAGAGTTATCCTTTACCAATGGAATATCAAAGTATTAGAATATAGTATAACATAGTATTCAGGTACTCTCCAATCCAGGAGCAGTACTGCTGTAGTCTATAGCAGTTGTCCATAGCAGTAGTCTATCTGGGTATGTCTACACTACCCCCTAGTTCAAACTAGGGGAGTTAATGTAGTCATACGGAGTTGCAAATGAAGCCCGGGATTTGAATTTCCCGGGCTTAATTTGCATGATCCCGGCCGGCGCCATTTTTAAATGCCAGCTAGTTCGGACTGCGTGCCGCGCAGCTACACGCAGCACGAACTAGCTAGTTCGGATTAGGCTTCCTAATCCAAACTAGCTGTACGCCTCGAGGTGTATGGCATTTGAGGTGTACAGCTAGTTCGGATTAGGAAGCCTAATCCGAACTAGCTAGTTCGTGCCGCGTGTAGCCGCGCGGCACGCAGTCCGAACTAGCCGGCATTTAAAAATGGCGCCGGCCGGGATTATGCAAATGAAGCCCGGGAAATTCAAATCCCAGGCTTCATTTGCAACTCTGTATGACTATATTAACCCCCCTAGTTAGAACTAGGGGGGTAATGTAGACATACCCTCTCATAGCACTATAGATAGCACATGGCATATATTCAGATTAGTAAAACAACACACTAATCCAATGACACCTTAGAGTCTACTAAAATACACTTAACACTAAAACTATGTTGACCATAATTTAATCTTTCTTTGGGTGCATCTACACTGCATTGTTTTTCTAGAATAATGGCTATTATTCTGGAAAAACAATTCTAGCATCCACACAGCAATTGCGTATTTCAAAAGAAAATTGAAATAACAGAGGGATTTTTCTTATTTGGTAAACCTCATTCCACAAGAAACAATGCCTCCCCTGAAAAAGCTCTTTCAGAAGAGGGTATTTGTGTGGACAGTTTACTGCTGCTATGTCAAAACAACTCTTCAGCAGGGCCATTCGAAGTTATTCCTTCCCAGTGCCTTGTGGGGCTCTAAATCAAGATAGTACATCCACATTAGGGGAGCCTTCCCTGGACTAATTTTGAAGCTTCCCTGTAGTGTGGACGCTGTATTTCAAAATAAGCTATTCCGGACGGTATCTTCCAGAATAGCTTTTTCTGAAATAAGCTTCTAGTGTAGACATACCCTTTGATTTGATGATTCATAAGACACTTTGGCTGTGTCTACATTGGCACCCTTTTCCGGAAAAGGGATGCTAATGAGACCAGTCAGAATTGCAAATGCCGCGGGGGATTTAAATATTCCCCGCGGCATTTGCATGAACATGGCTGCCTCTTTTTTCCGGCTCGGGGCTTTGCCGGAGAAAAGCGCCAGTCTAGACTGGCTCTTGTGGAAAATAAACCCTTTTCCGGAAGATCCCTTATTCCAACTGGTCTCATTAGCATCCCTTTTACGGAAAAGGATGCCAATGTAGACACAGCCTTTGGGATCACTATTATTAACATTAATTATTATTGTAGATGTAGAAGGTGCATGTGATCGGGATGAATCTGTAATCATCCTATGACACACCCTCAAAGCTGTTTTTTTGACTAACTCCCTGATTTCTCCTTGTTTACAAATCTTCTGCCACTTTTGTATAAAAGTAAAGTGAAGAATATACAATTACATAACATGCTGGGCAGAATACAAGTCCATGTTACTAGATTGAAGATTTGTATTGGGAGATACCAGAAAAGCTGGTTAATTGATCTTTCTGGTTAACTGAGTGGTGGATATGTAAGCTTTTACTCTCTATGGAATTTTGGTGCCGATAATAATGCCATTTGGAGCTGGACTTTATTCATGGGCGAGAGGGATTGGATCAGTGAAGCCAATACTAAAGATAAAAGTAATAATTGCTAGAGGTAAAGTTATCACTTATTTATATCTGTAGTAGTGGTCACTATGGTAGATTTCTTGTGTAGGAGTACATGCTTTAAAAGGGTCAAAGGCATTAGGTATATGCGTGTTATGTATTCTATTTAAATTGGAGAAAAGATTTCAAGATCCCCTTGGTTCCCTATATTTGCTACTGAAAAATTTAACCTTTGGAAGTAACCTGAGTCATTATTGCCTGCTATAACTTCATATCTTTGCTTAGAATTATAGACCCATACAGACTGAAAGGGTCATCTAGTCTAATCATTGCCAACTTGCAAAATTTGATGTGTCGCATCCAGTCTCTAGTTGAAAACTTTGGGTGAAGGAGTTTCTATGACTTCTGTAGGCAGCTGGTTTCATTGTCCTAATGCTCTTACAATTAGAAAGTTTTTTCCTGAGTTTTAATCTAAATCTGCTATACCGGTGGTTTTCAATCTTTTTTCTCATGTCCCAGTTGAAGAAAATTATTGTTGCCCATGACCGAACATAATTATTTCTTTTGACTAATGCATGGTCTCCAAGGTGAGGGTGGGGAAGAGGAGTTTGGAGTGTGGGAAGATTCAGGGGGTGAGGGTCCTGGGGTGATGCCAGGTATAAGGTGTGTGGAGTGCCGGAAATGGTTCCAGGTTGGGGAGAGGGGAAGAGGAGTTCAAGGTGTGGGAAGGGGCTCTCAGGTGGGATAGAGGGGTGCTGTGTAGAGGGTGTATGGGCTTTGTCTGGGGGTGGAAGCTTTGGGGTGGGGTGGGGAATGACATTGAAGGTTTGGAGGGGGCTCAGGGATGGGACAGATGCTGGGGTTTGAGGGGTTGGGTGTGGGCTTACTTCCATAAGCTCCCAGTCAGCCGTTCAGTGGGAATGCTAAGGAAACTGTCTTGGCACTGTGAACCACACTGACCCTGAGAAACAGCCAGCAGCAGATCTGGCTTCTAAGAAAAGGTATTCAAGTGGCTCTAGGCACTGCTCTCACCTGCAGCAACTGCACCCTTGCCCCAGATCTCATTAGCTGGGAATAGTGCTTGGGGTGGGGGGAGCACACACAGTCCTATGGCCCTCTTACCTAGAAGCCAGACCTGCTTCTGGCTGCTTCCAGGGTACAATGCACTCTGCAGTGGCGGGACAGGCAGGTTGCCTGCTTTAGCAGCCCCATTGGTCACCTGCTCACCCTACAGCACAGTGATTCAGTGCCTGACATTCTCCATCCAGTACTGGGTTGCGACACATAGTTTGAAAACCTCTGTGCTATCTATGCTGTATATTAAACCCTTAGCCTCTGTGGCAAGAGAGACCATTTCCCCACATCTTTTTATGGTGAACTTTCAAGTGTTTGAAGATGGATATAATCTCTCTTCTTTTCCAGATTAAGCATACTCAGTTACTTCAGCCTTTGCTCATCTGGCTTCCATTCTATCCCTTTGATCATCTTTATCACCTGCTTCTGGATCCTTTTTCAGTTTCTAAACATTCTTTCTATACATTGGTAACCGATACTGGACACAATATCCCAGCTGAGACCAAGACAGTGCTGAGTAGAGCACACTGTCATCTCCCATCAGTCAGCATGCTTGAGCTCTGTTAATGGAACCCAACATTTCATTTGCTATTTTTGCAACAGCATCTTGTTGACTCAAGTTGTCTTTGCTGGCTTTTAGTTTGTTGCCGATTTCTCAATTTTCCAGTCCATCAAGATCTACCTGAATTTTAGCTGCATCCTCCCAAGTACTGGCAACTATCCATAACCCTAGCTTTAAAAAGGAGTTCTACAGCCTTTAGGGTATTCCCACATGGCAAGCAGCAATCCATTGCAGTGAGTCTCAGAACCTGAGTCTGCAGTCTTGGAATTATGGGGCTCATGCTACAGCACTAAAAAGAGCTGAGTAGACATTCACATTTCAGCTGGAGCTTGGGCTGGGAAGATTACTGGTGTAGGATTCTGCTTGCTGTGTAGCCAAACTCTTAGAACACAGCAATTCTCTCTTATTAGGGAAGTCAGCAAGTGTTACCTTACAGAGATAAGTACAATATAAGAATGCGGATAGACTTTAGAACATAATTACATAATTTAACACCATTTAAATACTGATCTTGTGATTATTTCCAACAGTGTACAGGCATCTGTCCTGACCTCATACTATGGAGTAACAACAGTGGCTCAGCAGTACAATTATACAATAGACATCATTTTGATGCCTTCCAATCATTGTCCTCATAAATGCTCCATTGAGTTTAAAATTGTAGGTGGTCGCCAGATAGAGGACACTTCTGTGGAGAGAGATAATTTTCTAATTTTTTTTGTAAAAGCATCTTTCAAAAATGCCTTGGTTTCAAAATTTGTGATTTGTTTTATCTAATAGTATCTAGTAGTAAGTATGTGCCTAATCTTAAAACTGTTCTTAAAGTTAGAGATGCATGCTTAAGTATCAATGTTATTCTGGACCCATCATCTGTACACCTGTGTTTGATAAGGTTACATATGCAAAATGTTGGAGTTCATTGCAGCATACCAGATGCTCAAATGTATTTAGGTAATTAGCTCTCACTGATTGTAGCAGGAGGTAGGCAACTAAATACCTTCAGGGATCTGGGCCTAAAGGTTATATTGTCAAAACTAATGATTTTAAGTGTCACCATTTCCTGGGTGCCTAGCCTGGAGTACCTGAAGGGAAATGAATTTTTAGAGGAAGGTGCTCAATTTTCTTTGAAAATCATGCCCCTTTCTGATGTTTCATTTTGGCACCTGGAAATGGAGGAATCAAAAATACAATAATCCCTTTGAAAATTGATTTATGTCTTTTGGCTCTAATTTATTTTTCAGAGGTTCTGAGAACCCACCATGATGAATGGAAACCCAGCCCTAGTAGATTTGGTATATATATTCAGAGGCCTTCTAGAGTTTATACATTGCACTGGTAATGTTGACAGAAACTATAAGTGCCTTTAAACCTAATATTTTTTTCTCTCTCTCTCATTTAAGGAGCCAAAACATTTTTGCAGAGATATTGAGCAAAATTTATGAAATACATCATAAGAATAGCGCAAATGCAAGCCTTTAAGAAATTCAGCCGACAGAACCAGCTCACAAGCTCCTGAATCTAACATTTCCTGCTTATGGAACTGGAAAACTCTTTGGGTAAAACAGCAGCATTCATAAGCTCCAGAAATCCTAGAGCTCTGGTTCAAGAATTTTTAAATCTGTAGACACGCATGGTAAAACAAGTAAACTATGTAGGCTAACTAGTTTTGATTTAAGGGCCTCAGAAGCTTTAGGCACACCTGACTGAACATACCATAGCTATTTAGCTGATGGAGGTTAGAAAGCTTAAACTCAGGCAAAAACTCCAGGAGACAAATACATTTTGCTCAAGATACAATAGGTGTTGGTTATATTATATAACTGAAGTTCCAAAGGTTAGGCCCTCTAGTCCTGATTCCAGCAGCTCTGCAAGCAAAATCAACACTACTTGTAAAGTCTTTCAGCAGAACTGTGGGACGTCATCATCTGAATAATTCTGAGATCCTCAAGGCCTAGAATCACCATGCCTTGTTTGCCAGTGCTTTCACACTGTGTGCAGACATTTATAGTTATCTCAGGTGGGTGTAAAATACATCCCAAACCATAATGGTAATGTTGTATATCCCATTTGTACTCTTAATAACTGTTAATTGCTACATAAGGGACAAGGCAGTGGAAAATTAAGTCACAAGTCTCTAAAGGCTCCATTGGGGCAACTGTTCTATGCATCATCCTCAGCACCAAGACTTAAGAGCACAATGTAGCCCTTTGCTTTTTCCAGTTATAATCACAAAACTCAATTTGCCTTTACTGATAAGAAACGATGTGCTTTTACCTTAGGGTACCTAACAACACATTGGCTATCCTAAGGTAAAAAACAGTGGGGACCTGTCACTTTACTTTTACTGCAAGCTAAAATAGGTGAGGTCAGCTGCTGGCAAGGATACAGTGGTGATGAATTTACCTGCTTTACTTCATACTAAAACTAACTTGCCTTCTCTCCTCTCCACTGTGTGTTTTGTGGGGAATAACTCATGCTTGTGATTTACCTCAAGATAAAAACACACCTTTTCATAGCAGAGAAGACAAGGCCAAAGACTCTTCTTCCCTATTAGCAAATATCCCTGATGTAACAATTCATTCCTCTGCCTTTTAATCACCATTTTTTTGTGGGGGGCGGGGGGGGGGGGGGGGGGAGATCCGGTTGTAACCATCTCTCTCTGACAGTATAAAAAGAGAAAAATTTCTGGTTTGCTGATTTTATTTTTTCTAGTAAACAGTGGATAAGTATAATAAAAGGCACATTTTCAGAAGATTTTTAGAAAATAAACATTGCGACAAGTGTGATGGTTAGATATATCATACATACCATGTCTTTAGTATCTGCCATTTTCACAGCAGAAAGAAATGTTTTTAAGTCCCAAATGCTACATACCATTGATGCAGATTTAAACAAACTATGTAAAAAAAAGCAACCCTTCTCTATATTTGGAGTCATCCCTTGCTTAGCTTTTGCATAATTATCCCAATTAACATCTGGGTAACTAAAATCTCCAGAATCAAAGTTCTGTCCTTCTTGGAGATTTGCTTCTCTTATCTGCAATATCTGTAATTTCTTGAGCAACTTTTGCTGACTGGAAGTCTGTAGCTAAAGAATATGTTGACTGAATTATTTTTTCTTAAAGGTACACTATTAAGTGGCTTAATCCTTTAAATTGGTAAGAGCCCATTGGGAAATACATACCACAATCCAAATATGGCTTTTCCCCTCCTTGAAATGTATTCACTGCTAATGTTCAAAAGAGCCTTCCCATTTATTTAGTGGGACATAAATACATGTGGCATTTTTTAGTCTCATGCATAAGCACATACAAACAAGGATGGGTATAACTGCCCAAAAATCTGTCATATAGTACAATAATCAGAAAAGCAGAGAAGAAAAAAGTTTATTGTTGAAAAATACTTCATGAAATGGTCTTTAAATAAAGGACAGGTAAAGGGAAAACCGGAATTTATACAAATTTAATCCTGAAAATTGGCACATAAATTGTATGCTAACAAATGGACTGTAGAAGGGACATCCTTAAACATTTTTTCAATTGACTCTGTAACTAAATATTCTTTGAGAATCATTCACATTATTACATATTATTCTGCAGTAAAATTATCCAATTACTGAGGGCAGGAGTGTAAAGTTCTCAAGGGAAACCACTGTACTGCAGATAACTCAGGAAGAAATGGCAAGTTACTGTAAGAATAAGACAAAAAGGAAATAGAAGAAGGAAAGGAAGGAAATAGATCTTCCAAAAGAAAAAAAAAGAAGGATGGTGATTCCGGCAATTACCATCCTACAAGTCTAACTTTTTTTAAGTAAGAAATTGCATAACATGTTAAGAGAGAGAGAGAGAACACTGAGGATTTTGAAGACCAAACAATGCTTCTTAGCTCTGCTCACAGAGGGGACTGTCTCCATGTGGACCAGCAGAGAATACTGTATATAGTGACATTGATTATCAATATGGGTGTAACTACTCTGTAATCTGAGGTGTGATTGCCACCTAGGTATTTGTGTTTTCTTTACTTGTGCAAACATGGCTAAAAATAGAAGTGTAGATGTGGTGACATGGGCATCAGAACAAGCTAGAGATTCAAAACTATATGAGGACCCCAAGTGTGCTTGTATAGCCTGTGCCCTTGTCACCATGTCTACACTGCTATTTTTAGCTATGTTAGTGAGGGTATATCTATCCATACTGCAATCCCCCCTCATCCTGAAGAGTAGACATACTCCACATGGAGAGAGGAAAAACAGAAGCAAAGAGAGAGAAGGTAGGTGTAAGTGGTCTTGCTCAATCCTGGGCCCCTGACTGGTTCTCAGGCCTATACTAATTAGTCTGGTGGTCCCTTTAAGACAGTGGTGCCTGAGGCAGGGCAGGCCGCAATGCCCACACCAGCCTAAATATCAACACAGCCCCGACCTTGGTTCAGGGTGGGCAGGCAAGCAAACAGTTCCCAAGGTCAGTTTTAGCCCAGGCCCTGGCTCAGGGTGGGGCAGGCAAACAAGTAGTTCTCAGAGTTAATGGCAGCCCAATGGGCAGGCAAGCAAACAGTTTCCCTAGCACAAGTGGGGAGGAGGAGACTGCCACCCAGTATGTGGGGGCTGCAGGGGGGACGTGGACCCTCTCTACTCGACCACTGCTGGCCCAGGGCCCTAGCAGTGGCCGCCTTGGCGGCCACTGGGGTCAACAGGGAATCCATTCCAAAACATGCTGACACACATCACAGGGTTATCAGGTCCATCTGACCACCCTGCACGTCCCTTGGGCCACTTCCGGACTCCCTCTCATTCTGTACTTGGCTCCCAGGCAGCGGTAGGTTCACAGGGTCTATGTAGTCCACTTTTGGGGGTAGGGAGAAATGGGTCTCCTCTTCAGTGCCCGGGCCCAGTGGCCCAGGCCAGTCGTTGGCCTTGTCCAGATCCTCAGGGTCCTCCCGGCGTGAGAGTTCAGGGTAGGCCTCTGCTCCCTCCAGCAACTGGGCCCTTATAGAGCTTCTGGGCTCAGCTTTTATACTTCCTGCCACACCCCTAGGCCCCTGTGGACTTAAAGGGGCTCAGAGAGGGGTTCTTCCTCCTTGGGGTCAGTGAGTGGCCAACTCTGCTCACTACAGTAGGGTGTTCCCAGCTCCTAAAATATATTAATTGTTCATTGACTTTTTTCTATTCTGCACCAGAAAGAGAAGAGCCCTTTCCCAGCCCAAGGAGTCAGACTGTTCATGAACAATATGCGAACCCAAGAATTATTTACAAAAATTGTTCAGCAAATAAAATTAAAGAACAAAAACTGATAAAATGGCAAATGGTGAAGGCCAATTTATAATGCAGGTGAAATTAATTGAAGAAAATAATTGAATTAACCAGTCAGCCCTAATAAAAAGCTATCCAAATAGATAATGTTTCAGCCCAATGTCTTTCTCAGTGTTCTAAATTCCAGTCCTGTTTTTTTCTTATATATCCTTATCTCAGGTTCTCAATGACTGGAAAGTAATACCATTATTCAATAAAAAGATCAATAGAAGGCAATTATAGATTCACATCCTTGTGGGCAAGATATTAGAAACAATTTGTTGGATGCAGGGAGAGAATATCTCAAAAGCAGAATTTGATTAGAAACAACCAACAAGGATTTATGAGAAGGATGACTTTTTTTTTCTTCAACATGCTGAGGATCTCCCCAGACATTATTGCTATAGCAGACAAAGGAAATAGAAAGAATGCTTATAATTTGGATTTTCAAACAGCATTCAATAAATCCCTACAGGAAAGATTATTGCCTAATTCACTTGGGTGAACAGATCACTAGATAGATAAGAAATGGACTGGAAAACAAAGTGACAACAATGTGAAAGAAAGCACAACTCCTATACCTAGAAAGAGATTTGTGACTAAGTCCTAAGATGTGATCAGGGAAACAGTTTGTCCAAAGCACCCATCAGGTTCAGATATCTTGAGAACTGATATAATTTAGCAAGAGGATGAGGAAAAGACACATCCTGGGAAAGGAACAGGACATCAAAAAGACAATATAACGGAGAGTTGTGATGCAAAATTTTGTACTTGGAGGGAATTCCCATCAAACACCAACTGTAGAGATCCTCAAACAAGCATGTATTGTTAGGTGATGGCAGCTCCTACCTGACTGTTTTTCTTAAATAGAAGCTGATGGTAGACAGCTAGAAAAACATGGTACTATACATATAATGAACATGACACTGAACATTATGCAGTGGGTTACTGCATAAGAGACAGGCTGGTTTGTGTAGACATAGCCTCTGTTGCACAAGCCCCCATTTACACCATTCTGGTAGCATAAGTGGGCTTTGAAGTGGACGTAAATGTCCAGAGGGCATCAACACCACCAAAACTGTGTAAAATAGCCTGGTTATCACTGCACATCTTCTCTAAAATCTGCTATTTTAGAAAGAGAAACTACACGAAAGATCCATTTATGGAAATACAAGCACTCCTAGAGAAGACATAACAACAATTGAGCATAACAATCCTATTAGTTTAGGACAGGAAGTGAAGAAGGATATATCCAGTAAAAACTGTTTGGGGGATTTCAGTAGAGAGAATATAATTACCCAAGCTGGAATCTACTCTGAACACTAAGCCTGTGAAATGATGTATTATGCAATCATGGTCGTTTTCATAAGTGTATATTTATATGCTATTTATGTTGTGGTATGGTTCATAATGTGCTAGGCATTTGGGAAAACAAGAACAAAACACATACAAAAACAAACAACATAACCACACAAGAAATAAGAGTGGCTTCCTGGAAAAAGCTTACATTAGTCTATACCAGGACAAATAGCATAATAAACTTAACACTAGCATGTGCTAATTGCAAGCCATTATTGCCGTCTCCTCTCTGTAGCTTAACATCTCTGTGCTTTCAGTCTAATCTACTGTAGAGAAAAAAAGGAATTAAAGGATGAAATAAGACATCACAATAATTCTAATTAAGCATTACAGAGAGGAAACGGACACTGTGTTGAGAAGGTGAACACAGTTTTTTTTAAGATGATTCTTTTTAGTAACAGTGTAAAGAATAATGACCCATCTACTAAAAGAGGTTAAGTACTTGCAGAGTGTTTCCATCTCTTCATTTTCTGAAAGACGCCTAATAATAATAATTAGATATTATAATAGAATTTAGCAGCTGCCTAACTGTTTTGATTTCTTAGGATTATCAGTTGGGGTGCCATTATTGTAATTCCTTCTGATTGCGAACTGTATGGCACTTACTCAGTCGCTTAGTTCTCATTTAGAGTTTGTGATACTGTATCATTTTTAGACTGATTTGGAGGTAATGAAGCAATCTATATTTAGATATTTTTCAGATGATTTTTTGTTATTATTTTTAGTCAGTATTCATTTCCTAGGTACTAAATAAATAATGCTGCTAGCTGGCAAGGAGTATAGGGAACAATTTTAAAGTAGAATCTGAGATGTGAGTTATTTTGAACCAGATAATTCTCATTTCCTTGCTTTCTTTTTCACACTAGAGCACAGATAACTGAAAATGAGCTCAGTTTCATGGATTCAAATCAATGGAGAGTATATGTTCCAAACTTGGGCACCAAAGCTGCGTTTGGGATACCAGATGGCAACAAGCCGCCTAATATTGTGTGGGAACTAGTTTGTGCACCAATATTCAGGCTAGTCAAGTGAACTAGGGCTCTCGTTTCTATACCACCAGCTGAAGAGAGGTAGGCCAGCTGCACTCTTCCTCCATAATCAACAACACATTGTTCACCATTCTTTGGGCACCATGAAAATCAATGACAAACTCCCATTGCCTTATTTCACTCTTCAGATCTTACTGTTTATATATATTATACATTATTATTTAAAAAAGTTATTCTGAGTATTACATGTAGAGGTGGTAAGAAAATAGCATCAAGACAACAATGCAACAAAGAATTGGTATATCAGTAGGCTGAAATAAAAAAAGATAGAATTGACATGTTAACTCCTTGTTGTGTGTTTGTTTTGATGGTATCAAAATGCATGACATAGTTAGGCTGCATGAGTACTTGAGTAGGAGAATTTCAAGGGAAAATATGATGATTTAATATGTTTCCCTCTTCCACTAAAGTCAGTACTGAACTAATGTTCCAGCATGTTGTTAAACACTGCATTGGACATACCCTTCTGCAAGTTGTATGTGATCAGTTTAGTGCAAACGAAACTTTTTGCAAGTGCAGGATTATTAACCAGAGTGTTCTAACTAGATTTCTTTTTAGATAATCACATTTTCTCTACCCAAATTTCCTTGCAGTTTCTGCTAGATACATTCTTTTTCTTCTTTTACCATCCTCAAGTGTCAGGCAGTGTTAACATTACCTGCAAAAATCTTGTTGCTTTTCAATAGAAGAATGACTGCATTGTCTATATGATATTTTTTTAAATGTGAGTAACTTACACCCTTGTCCTGCAATCCAGTTCATTTCTGTGGGGCTTTAGCAAGGAATAAAGACCTGTCCATACAAAGCAAAATGTACGACTGGAGCCTTAATTCTTTAAAAGTAAATCATATCTCTGAATTTGAGGGAAATGCATCTTATTGCATTAAGGGAGCACACACAGCTATGTTCACTGACCTGAATGTTTGCAACTTAGCCTAATTATGGTTCTTTTCTAGGGTAACTGGGCAAAGAGCCCTGCCCCATGTACAGTGACATGAGGAAAGGTCTAATCCAAAATGGCTAGACTAATGATCATCTTATTTTTCAGTGAGGGTGAAATTCACTCTGTTCAAAGGGCCAACTCAAGAGCCAGCCACTAAATCTGCAAATTAGACTTAAGTGGCACTTAAATTATTATAGCCCATGAGATTAATTTTAGCATGAATAAACAGAGCAAAGGAGTTCAGCAAGAGATACAGGCTTACAGTGGAAAGAAAAAAATGTCTCTCTTAAAGCAACATTAGTCTTCTTACTCATGCTCTCCATTGGCATTTTAGAATTCTATTTACACTTGACAAGTGCAGAACTTTGATTTTTTGTAATATTCTTCCATCCATGAAAAATTAACAGAATTATCTAAGTAGACCAGGTGGATCGGTGTTGAAGTGCGCCCAGAGGGTCCAGCTGCTCAATCCATCCTCTACTTCTCAAAATAGAAGTTTTCCCAGCAGGCTCTAAGTTTTGTGCATGTGAGATTTTTGTTGTTGTTGATGTTGTTTCAGTGTTACCCATTAATCTACTTGAGAGATTATTTCCTGGGATCCCTCTCAGAGAACTCAAATGTCACACAGCTGCAGGGGTTAGGAATAATGCTATTATTTCCCAGTATTTTAGTTGGAATTTAAAACTGAAGTATACTCCAATATTAAGCTGGAAATATATTTTTCAAAGCAAAGTGTAGTTAAATCATCTTAACATTGTATCCCCTCTCTATTTACTCTCTCTCAACAATGTGTTTCATATTCACGTGTGTATGATTCCCTCTCTTTTAGTGTTGTTATTACAATATATCTAAAGTGCTGTATCACCTAGATATACAAGATGTGACGGACTGGGCCGTGTCTGGGCACAGCTGAGGGCGTCCGCTCAGGGCGAATTGCTCAACTTCGAGGCTCCTTACCATCCCCAGACTGGTGACCTCTCCAAACAGGCCACAAACCAGTCCCACAGAGTGCTTCAGCTTCCTGCCTGAAGCCTCACAAGCAAAACCCCTCCGACACCCCAGCAATATCCGTGCCCCAGATGGCCCCGGGCCTCATACACAGGTGGGGGGTCCTAGCACCCAATCCCACCTACCTTGAACAAGTTCTGTCCTGTTCCAAGAAACCAGCCACAGATCCCTGGTCAATTTACCCTTTGGACCTTACCCACAAATCACGCTGGGCCAATCCTTTAGCATCTAACATCTAAAGGTTTATTATTACAATAAAGAAAAGCACGAGAGTAAGGTTGGTAAAGGAATAGTACGTTACATGCATCAAATCTCCCAGTTCTCGATGCAGGCTCTAGCAGAGATGTTACAGCTGCTGGTTCAAAAGTTCTTGTTGCGCATCCTGGGATCAGGATGGGTCCTCAGGTCTTTCGGGCTCTTCGATCCCTGCAATGCTGACTCTGGGATGAAGTGCTGAGCTGAAGACAAGATGGCGTCAACCACATGGCCTATTTATCCCTCCTTCTTGGTCCCTTCTTGGCTGTAGCAGGTCACCTGGCCAGAGGCCAATCTCTGTGCTCCCTGCTGGCAGCTCTCAGGTGACAGCCCCCATTCTTTAGGTGTGTCCTTGGCCCACTGAGAGCCATAGTCCCACAGGGCCTCACTAATTAGCATGTCCACAGGCCCGGCCCTGCCCGCTGCTCAACCACATGCAGGGAAATCTTCAGTATCCATACAAGTACATGCTAACAATTGCATATACAGACATTATACAAACACATGAACAGTGTATATAGGATTATCAGACAGTAAGCTTCCATTCAACACCCCACATGGCCCCCCTTTATACCATTCTTGGGGCCAACACCCCCCCATGGGTGTAGCAGTGACCTGGCTGCTCCCTTCAAAGTCCAGTAACGTAACACAAGATCACTCCTCCTCTGTTCTAAATATCACAGAAATTATACTGGATAATTATATAGCTGATAAACATCATGGTTAAGAATATAAGAACATAAGAATGGCCATATTAGGTTACCTCAACTGCCCATCTAGCCGAATATCCTGTCTTCCAACAGTGGCCAATGCTAGATGCCCCCAGAGGAAATGAACAGAACAGGCAATCATCAAGTGATCCCACCCTGTCACTCATTCCTGGACTCTGACAGAGCTTAGGGACACCATTCCTACCCATCCTGGCTAATGGCCATTGATCTAACCCAATATGGCAATTCTTATGTTTTTATATTCTTAACTATGACTTTTATCACCTGTCTAATTATCCAGTATAATTTCTGTCATATTTTAGAACAGAGGAGGAGTGATCTTGTATATCTAGGTGATACAGCACTTTAGATATATTGTAATAACAACACTAAAGGAGAGGGAATCATACACACGTGAATATGAAACAAAGAGCCTGTCGTTCTTTCTGATTGCATACTGTACGGCACTTATGGAGCCTGGAACTGAAGCTGTGCATCATGGGTCCTAGGCAAGAAGTTGTCAGTAGGCTGCTCAGTGAAGCATTAGAGCATGGCTGTAGCTGTGGACTTGGGTTCAAGCTTTGTGGGTCATGAGCATAAATGAGTTAGAAAGAGAATTGTCTGTGGATAATTCAGATGCCTGCTTCTCTGGTTCATTTTTCTCTTGGATGGTCAAGCTCGATTATCCATATTTCCTGTGTAAAAAAGAGGAACAGGATGATCTTTAACTTGGCTGTATCTGATATCTTGTGATGAAACATGTCCCAAGCTAGGTAAACAAAGACCACATAGAAGCATTCCTTGCTATACTACCGTCAGTCCAGGAGACCATAGTGCTATCTGTTTTAACTTTCTCTCTTTTCACTTTGTAAGTAAGTGTCTTTGTATAATTGGTTAGCACAGTCCTCTGTACATGAAAATATACGGTATTTAGTGATTTTAATTTATTTACCACTTAGAGAATGAAAAGTGGTTCTGCACATATGTCAGAATCTAGGACATGTAACTAGATTTGTACAGAAATTTGTATGAAATAGATTACCTACATTTTAAGTAGTTTCTGAGTAAAATATGATTCACACGCTATTGTTTTGAGTTCGTGTCTAGTTGGGTTATATTTTCCCAGCTGATAGGAATCATGATTAGCTACTGTTCATAACATGTCTGTAAGTATATTAGTACAATAATCTTTTTTTTCATATTACTGTGCATCCATGCACTGTAGTAGCCACAGTTATCTTTTTCATATAAATGTGCTTTATTATTTACTAAGCAACAACACTAGATTAGTAAATCTATTGAATTTTCACTGAAAAAGGACAAGCCAGACTATATTCAGACCCTTTTCAGTAATCATTCAGGTAAACCATTCTGCTTTTTCCACTAACCTTTTTTGTGACTCTGACATGGCATTCATGTTTTCCATTCTGATGAAACTATTGACATTGCCCTTTACTAATGACCTTTTTACAAAGTAGAAGGGCTTCTTTTCTTTGTCCATCCTCGCTATCTTTGTTGCCTTTGCTATTGTGAACCAGTGCTGTTTTAAGACCCTATATTCCTGGGCTTCTGGGACTTTGCTTTCTCCAAGATCTCTTTACTCACTGCTTCTTCACTGTTGCCTTTATGAATACTATTCGTCCATCACCTTCCCATAAGATTCCACTACATGTCTGTGTTTGGCTCCCTAGGGTATTCTCCTTGGCTGTGTCCAGACTCAGGGTTTTTTTCGGGAAAAGTAGCCTTTTTCCGAAAAAACTTCCCCTGCGTCCAGACTCAAGCCGCGTTCTTTCGAAATTAAATCGAAAGAACGCGGCTTTTCTTTCGATGGCGGTAAACCTCATTTCACGAGGAAGAACGCCTTCTTTCAAAAGTTCCTCTTTCGAAAGAAGGCGTTCTTCAATGTAAATAGGGCTTCTTCGAAAGAGAGCATCCAGACTCACTGGATGCTTTCTTTCGAAAAAGCGGCTTGCTCTTTCGAAAGTTCCGCGTGCAGTCTAGACGCTCTCTTTCGAAAGAGGCTTGCAGTCTAGACATAGCCCTTCTGTACTTGCTACTGTGTGGGAAATTCTTACGGTCCTATACTGTAAGTTATCACTTTGTTGATGTCCCTCAAACCTGTATTCCATCTCTTCTCTCTGAACTATAGCTAAAATAATAAAACTGAACTCCCTTCAATATTTCCTCTTGGAAGTACCACATCTCTCAGACTACATATATCTAGAGTTAATGGACAGGTTCCTATCTTTACCTTCTCACTTTTAAAATTCTTCACAGTGCTGCCTATGCCTCAGTTTTTATTTCCTCTTGCACTGCCTCTTAGATATGATGTGCTGATAATTCACCTCACCCAGCTGTTCTTTTCATCTCTCTCAGCTGAGAAAGTGCACATTTTCTCGTACCACCCCATATTCTAGGAATAACATCCTTCCTTCAGTGTACTTAGCAGCCTAGCTCACCTTCTTCTAGTGGCTAATGAAATCCCATAGTTCTAGATATTTTTGTTCTGTTTCATCTCATGTTTGGAATTTAACTTTCGTCACAGAAATATTAAATGCATTTTTAAAGAACGTAGTATTACAAAAAATGTATCTTGATACTTTGATCCTAGTATTATATCCTAGCAAGTAGGAATAAGAGATCCTCCGGAAAAGGGCTTTATTCCGGAGGATCACGTCAGTCTAGACGCTCTTTTCTGGCTTTTCCCCAAGCCGGAAAAAAAGCGGTGGCCATGTTTATTTAAATCCTGCGGGGGATATTTAATAATATCAGGGGTAATTTCCTAGAGGAATCAGGGCCCCGTCTTCTGAGCATTTATGTCCAGTGCATTGGGAGAGTTTACAATAGAAAATACTAACGACATTGGTTAGAGGATTTATGTTTGTATATTTTAGGTGACTGGCCAAAATCCATAAGTAATCATCCAAGAACATAGTATTACTCTGGGCCTTTCCAGGTGCCAAAAATGTAATTCTTATCAAATACAAATCACTATTACTTGCTCTTAGTTTTCAGTCATATAGGTGTTATTCAAAGGATAGAAGATAAATTTGACTCAATAACAGGTATTTGGCTGCTTTTACTTAAACTGCATAAAAACTATCTACACACTTTGTCATTTTAGGTTAATAATATTAGGTGTTATGCCAAAGGAATCTTCTTTTTCCCCTTTTGTTTTATTTCACAGATGTAGAGTATATTCTTTTAACAATTCATGTTGCCCTCTATTTAGAAAGGTCAATGCATATAAAAATCATGGGCCCCCATTCCCTGCTGTCCATTTCTGAGGAATTTGTATTAACATAATCCTCTTCCTATTTCTCTTATGATTCTGGTGGTGAGATATGGTTTGAGGAAGAATGCAGTCTGATTCATAACAAGATTACCAAGTCATTTTACTTATTTGGTACAAGCAGAAAAGCAAGCAGTTTACAGAGGAGTCAGGACAGGCTTAATTTTATGTTTGTGCAGCAAAGAAATGTTATTTTAATATGAAATTCATTCTAGTGCAGGCCATGCAGATATGGTTAAGCAGAGGAACAAAGTAAAAGTGATTCTTTTCTAAGATGGAAAATCAAAAATTTTTACAGATATCCTTTTTAATTGGTTTCTGATTCATGCATATAAAAGATGCATATATGGGAACAGATACTTCCATGTATGTGCAATTGGTTTTACATACAGTTACCAATCTATGTCTGACCTTACATCACTTGCCAATAAAATTATTTGTTTGCACCTGTCACTATCAGGCCAAATTCTGATATTTTTACTCACCGTGAATAGTACTTCAATCCTCAAAAAGATTCAGAGAAATCAATAGTACTGGCCAAGTAAAGCACCATTAATCAAAGAGAACAAGAGTTTTCTAGTCTGGACCATAATCTACATTTAGAATTTAGATATCCTATTTTTTAAAATGACCTATCAAGTCTCTGAGGAATGAATATAGCATTAACTATGAGCCATATGTACCACATATATTGAGCGTTACTTTTCCTCACAAATAACTGCTTTGATATCAATGGGTATGTCTACACTACCCCGCTAGTTCGAACTAGCGGGGTAGTGTAGACATACCCTAAGGGACTGTTTACAGAGAAAGATATAGTTCAGCATGTTTCAGGGTCTGAGAATTTGGTTCATCATGTTTAGTGATTTTTCTGTTATTGTAAATCTTGGCCCGGATTCAGCAACAGAGAGAAGCAGATTTACTTACTTTCAGCACGTGACTAGTTCCAGTTCTTTTAATTTGAAGTTTTGCTAAGATTAGGTGTATCCGTGCTGAGCTGAATTTCTAGGCAGACTTCTAGTAATAGAAAGGTACATATGCAAATACAAATATGATGGGCTGAAAATAAATCACTAGGAATAAAATTAAGAGAGCCCTTTTGTTTATATTGAACTTGTCATCTTTACCGTGGTTGGAATTTTCTGGCCCCCCATTAGATGCATGATGGGGGCCAGATTTTTGACAGTGTTAAGTCCTTTTATTTTAATACATTATTAATATGTATTTATCATCTAATAGTAAGAAATATATGGCTGAATTAATGTTGAATATTATTTTTAAAATGTTTAGCAAAATGTAGGCAACTATCTGCAGCTATCACCTTTCCTATTACTAATTCCATGAAACTTGTGCTAGGCATAACAGTTGTGCTCGTGACTGTTGTTCCTTGAAAATGTGGGATAACTGAATTTGATTTGTGCATTTTTTGAATGCCATGATCTCTAATGTGTTGGTTTCATTATTATTGATCTTGAATGAAGATAATGTTTGGAATATAAATTACTAGATTACAAGATAAACGTGCTGTACCACACTATGTCACATATTTTTCATAGAGATATTACTATAAAATTAATATGGCATAAAGGTAAATTTTATGCAAGAAGGATCATGTGAGGTATCATTGGAAAGGTTAAGATGTACTGACTATGGTTATCTTATTTTCATCTTTTTTGTATCTTAAGTTGGAAATATTTTCTATGTACCTATTGCAAGTGTGTTTACAGCTGGGGAATATCCTGCTGACCCAATGCAATCTGGATGGGCAATTAAGGTAAATAGTAGGCCTTTGACAATATTAATCTCCCACCTTCCTGAAAAATGTCCTTGGATGCTGCTAACAACCTTAACCCATGGCTGCTTTAACACTGTAGGTCATGTGCTCATGACATCTGGTTCTGAACTCTATCTTGGACTACTAGTATTTTTCCACTAATAGACGATGGTAATGAAACTGGGTAATAAAGGATTCCTGATGTATGTACATCCTATATAAGACAGGAAATTGAGTTCATCTAAATTCTTTCTTCATTAAATCTTGACCCAGGATGACTGCATTTTAACCAAGATTAAAGGGAAGAAAAGAGCTTGGTCCAGGATGGAAAAGATGTCTACCCAGTGAAAGAAATGTGTAAAGCAACATTTAGAATGAGAAATTAGTACAGTACTTGTAATCTGTTTCCTTAAGTTTAGTTTGCTTTATTTGTTCAGTAATCTGTTTTCATCCATTTGCTATCTCTTGTAATCACTTAACATCTATCTTTTGTAGTTAATAATCTTATCTTTATTTTCACTAAAAACATTGAGGGAAGGGGCAAATTTAATGAGCTTATGCTGTACAGTTCTCTGTGAAGTGCAAGAGAATACAATTTTGGCTTTGCACTTGAGTGCTGGGCAATTCCCTAATGAGTCTTCCCATTCGGAGATGATTTCAATATCTGTAGGGATTTTTTTTTCTGTTAGATGTGTCTCTACTTGTGAATGTGCTAGACAAGGCTTGAGGCCTGGCTTAGAAGAACAAGAAGAGGAATACCAAGCTGGTGGAACAGACAGGTTCAGTGGTATCCCTGTACAGTATATCAGGTGGTACAAAAAAATAGTGGGGTAACTTGTCACACATGCATCAAGTGATGTCACTTGGTATCATAGAGAATTTTTTTCAGTAAATCAAGAGAAACAAGAACAAAAATCAGACAAAATTCCAAAAGAATACTTCTGTTATCATGTACAATTCCAAAATGATCTTTTGTAAATTGAATCTGTAATCCTACCTTGACGTGGAACTACAATTTAATTATGGGTCATTTTCTGCTGTAAGGTTAGTACAGGAGGTACCTGTCCACTTCAATCATAATCCAAAAGATTTCAACTATCACAGTAAACTAATCAAATTCATAAACCATAAGTTTATTTAATAAGAGCCTATTTTTGTGTCTCCCTGTACATGACAAGATTCTGGGAGATGCAGATCTCTGAATAGATTTCAGGTAATAACAGAAAATAACAAAGAATATTTAAAAACTAATCATTTGTATCTCTTGGGGTTTGTTGTTTAAAAGATTGCGAAAAAATTTTCTCCATCACAATTATCATCTTGTTTTGGAAATGTCAAAATTTGATTAGACTTATTTCAGGTTTGATTGAGGAGCCTATTTAAGTAAAATTAAAACAAAAGAAAAGCTACATCAACACAGTTTAAGACTTAAAATTTTAATCATATAGAAGTTGGATACGTCAATAGTTTTGGTTCCAAAACAACATTAGCTCTGCCACATTTGTTTATATAGTTCTAATTTAACTACCCAGAGTTGCTCGGGCCCTTAACTATAATGTTTTTTAAATAAAAGAAAAATGTATACGCTTTATTTAAATGATTATATATGCAAGGGTTCGAGTGGTATGGTGGTGCTGAGAGCAGGGGGTTGGGGGATCAAGGCAGGGGGTGAGGGTGCAGGAGTGCAGATGGGTTTTGAAGATGTAGGAGTACTCAGGGCAGAGGGTAGAAGTGCAGGAGTTAGGACAGCGGTTTGAAAGCTTAGGGCAGGGAGTGAGGATGCAGGACTCAAGGCAGGGGGCTGGAAGATGGAGGGATCAGAGCAGGGGGTTGTGTGTAGGGGGGGTCAAAGTAGGAGGTGTGGGCACAGGAGTTAGGTCAGTGGCTTGGATGGATGTGAGGGGCTCAGGGTATGGAGTTCGGTATGGGGGAGCCTTTGGCCGGGGATGGGGGTGCAGGAGTGAGGGCTAGGACTGGGGGAGTTGGGGGGAGCTGAGGACAGAGGGTGGAGAGTGCAGGAGTGAGGGCAGAGGCTGGGGGCAGATGGTAGGAGGTGGAGGGTGCAGGGTAGGGAATGTAATGGGTCTTAGGGAAGAGGTCAGGGGGATCTGGTCAGGGGGCTCAGGGCAGGGTGTTGGAAGGTATGGAGGGCTTACTAGGGCCTCCCTCAGTGGCATAGGTATTGCTGGGTCAGGGGAGGGCCAGAGCTACAGGGCTTATCCCTGACATCTGCTACAAGCCCTGGTGTCTCCTTCAGGGGCAGTGGCAGGGAGGCCTTAACTCAGTTCCTGACTCTGGCATCTTCTCCTGGGAGGCAAATGTGCAGTTCCAAATCCTGGAGTCTCATATGCTGGGGGATGGTTCCTGGCTCTCCTGGTGTCTGCTGCAGGCATGGGGGATCCAGGTTGTGATTCCCAGCCCTGGCCTTTGAACCGAGTGTGGGGAGCCAAGATAGACCACAGGTTCTGGCCCCAGCCTATGGGGGAGGGGGGGCAGAAGTTGGGCCACAGATCCCAGCACTCCCCCCACCTGTCCTCTGAGTGTGGCCAGGTCCCCCCAACTTTCCTTCAGGGCTAGGTCTGGGGGTGATCCACTTTCTCCAGCCCTGGTGTGAGCTCTTATGAACGGGTGGCCTAGGGCCAGGCCACTTTACTGGCCCCAGTGTGATCGTTGGTGTGTGTATGTGGGTGTGTGTGCTGGGACACTTTCCCCAGCCTGGGTCTGAGGTCTCTGGGGAAGTATAGTTTTGGGAGCGACAGGGTGGGGGGGAAGGGGTCTGGTAAGACATCCCCTGTCAGGCACTGTGGCTGAGGGCTGGCAAAATGGAGAGTCCCATTCCCAGCTGGCCACTTTCCTGCTGTGGCTGCCCTCATTGGGCACTGCAGTATTGCTGTTCCTTGTGCTTGCTGCCCCCAGTAGTGAATCTGAAGTATGTCGTCCCTTCCCTCTGTGCCCCTTCCTTTGCATGTTCTGGAAAACCATTTCAGGCACTTCCCATTTTCCTGCCAGAATCAAACCTTGAGATTGGTTTAAGTTAGTATAAGAGGAAGCTGTAAACCAAATTTGGTGGACCTAGCTCTTATGGTTTAAGAGGAGTTCTTGAATAAATAGACTCACAGACGCATAGACAGATGTACTCATATATATATATATATGTCATATTAGAGTATGTATATATATGTGGGGGGGAGGGAGCTTACTGTTTATGATGATACCTTCCATGTACACAGTTTTTTTGTAATTATAAATTAATGTTAATAATACCCCTGCATAGGAGCGAAATGAGCAATATTGTCTTTCTTATACAAATGTGAAAAGCAGAAGAGGGAGAGAGAGGCAGGAGGCAGAGGGGAAGGCAGTAGGAGGAGGAGAGAGAGAGAGAGACGGAGCGAGACCAGAGGCTCAGGAGAGAAGACCAACATGGAGGAGAGACCTGAAAATCCCGTCTTATGACGGGCTAATTGGCTAGTTTACACATAATTGGGAACTAAGTCTTAGTACAGGTAGGAATGTTCCCAAAGCTGGGGGAAGGGTCAGTGGAGCTGTCATTGGGGGAAAAGGTTTGATAGCTTCAAGGGAAGCTCAGGGGTTTATTTCTTTGTGTGCTTATGCTCTTGCACATATGCATGTTTGAAAGAGAGAGAGAGAAAAAATGATAATCCAGGAGCAGAACTATATTCCAGTCAACCAAAATATTTTGTAAATTCAGAATATATTCACTGACTTTTTTTCCTAAGAGAAAAAAATCAGAACGAATCAAAATTTATAGGCTATGTCTACAGTACCAAGTTATTTTGAAGTAAAATACGGTGGCTGCGCCTAGATTGGCAAGATTTTCTGGAAATGCTTTTAACGGAAAAGTTTTCAGTTAAAAGCATTTTCGGAACAGAGCGTCTAGATTGGCAGGATGCTTTTCCGCAAAAGCACTTTTTGCAGAAAAGCATTCGTGCCAATTTAGATGCGCTTTTCCGCAAAAAAGCCCCGATCGCCATTTTCGCGATCGGGGCTTTTTTGCAGAAAACAAATCTGAGCTGTCTACTCAGGGACTTTTTGCCTGAATGGGAGCAGAATAGTATTTCCGCAAGAAGCACTGATATCTTACTTTTGCGGAAATTCAAGCGGCCAGTGTAGACAGCTGGCAAGTTTTTCCGGAAAAGCGGCTGATTTTCCGGAAAAACTGGCCAGTCTAGACACAGCCGGTATGTCTACACAGCAGTGTTATTTTGGAATAACTAACATTATTCCAAAATAACAAAAAAGTGCATCTATACTACAAGCATTTATTTTTAGTTGTATCAAGGTGGAGGACTTCTTACTTTGAGTCCTATCATCCTTATTCTCTGAATAGCAAGGGAAGTCAAAGGAAGAGTCTTCTTCCTTCAACTTCCTGCTGTGCAGACAGCGCCTAAAGATAAATTAAATTATTTTGACTTAAGTTATGTAATTGATATAGCTGTTTCAAAATAACAAGCCCATTATTTAAAAAAAAACAGGTTTGGTAGTATGGATTCTTGGCTTATTATTTCGAGATAAGGGGAGTTATTTCAAAATAACTCTCCACTATAAATATGCCCTTAGGGTTGTCATTTTCTAAACAAAACTTCAACTTGAAATAACTATTCATTTCTATTTTAGTGCATTTTTTAAAATTTAAAAAATTTAGTGCATTTATTAAAAATAATCCACAGAAACCAAAATGAAATATTTAATTTACCACCAAATTAAACATTTTGTTTTATGTGAAAGAATTTTTCCCCAGTTCTTTTTGCTTCATCAAGAGAATTGAAAATGCAGTCATTTGCACTGTTCTATCTAGGCGATAGGGATCCTTATGTTCAGTAGTAGGCCATTCGGGGAAAATCCATGGGGGAGATCTGAGGTTTTTCCGTTTGTCATGTGAGAGAGTGGGAAAAATTTGTCATATTTTGTAGGACAGGTATATTCTTGTAAATAAGGGAAGAAGAAATCAGTAGTGTTTCTATATCTGAAAATGGAATTGTGAATTTATCTTAAGCAAGAGGCTAAGAAGTGTTTTACCATATGGAGAGTAAAGTCCATTTTTTTCTGAGGGAAGGTGGAGATAGGTGTTTGGGGCTTTCATCAGTGAGAAAGGAAGGACAGAAACAAAGGAGTAATCAATTGCTCATTTGGGCTGTGTCCAGACTCAGGGGTTTTTTCGGGAAAAGTAGCCTTTTTCCGAAAAAACTTCACCTGCGTCTAGACTGCAGCCGCGTTCTTTCGAAATTAAATCGAAAGAACGTGGCTTTTCTTTCGATGGCGGTAAACCTCATTTCACGAGGAAGAACGCCTTCTTTCGAAAGTGCTTCTTTCGAAAGAAGGCGTTCTTGAATGTAAATAGGGCTTCTTCGAAAGAGAGCATCCAGACTCACTGGGTGCTTTCTTTCGAAAAAGCGGCTTGCTCTTTCAAAAGTTCCGCGTGCAGTCTAGACGCTCTCTTTCGAAAGAGGCTTGCAGTCTAGACATAGCCTAAGAGTACATGTACACAGCAGCGTTATTTTGGAATAACATCACTAAGCAGCAAGCCCATTATTTTGAAATAAATTTGAAATAACGGGCTTCTTACTCTGACTTCTGTAGATCTAGAATGAGCAGTAAAGAAGGTCAGATGAAGAGTGCTCTATTTTGGAATAAGTCCTGTGAGGTTATGCTGAAATTTAAAATAAAGCTCTTTCGACTTAAACTATACAATTGAGGTAGCTCAAGTTGCATAGACATACGCTTTGTCAAAAATGTTCATGCTCTATGGGTTTCAGTCCACAGTGCAATGTTTCTTTCCAGGCAACTAACATTTTAAAATAAGTGGTTCAAAGAAATGATAGCAGGTAATTTAGTGAAGGTTGCTCAAATGTTTACTACAATGACACAAACAATAGGGTTACACTTTCTCATTTCATCTCTGTGTTTCCATGTCTATAGCTTCTCTCACCAGCTGACGGTTGTCTCAGCTTACACATCCTTCATATTCATTCCATCTACTATCCATCTGCCTCAAAGTACACACGCACTGATGACAACTCACTAACAGAATGGACAAATCATATGTTATTTGCATCAGGCTTTTCATTCATGTTGAATACACTTTTGAAATCTGACATTTAAAAAAAGATTTTCTTCTCTAGAAAGAGATTACTCAGCAGTTCTGCTGGCAATTGGTGCTATATCTTTTACTGCAACTTTTCCTATAGTAATACATTGTAAGAAAAATACCCATGACCAAATTACCTTAAATAGGAATTTGTGCACAAGCATGAACTGGGAAAAAAGACAAGGGATTTGGCCTCAAATGACTCAGAATACTAAAATAATCTTATAGACATGTGTTACACAGAGCATAGCCGCTACGGGTGAGTGAAATGTTCACATCAAACTCTCTAAGGGTATGTCTACACTGCAGCGCTAATTCGAACTAACTTAGTTCGTATTAGTTAATTCGAACTAAGCTAATTCGAACTAACGCATCCGGACTAAAAAAATAGTTCGAATTAGCGTTTTGGTAATTCAAACTAGCATGTCCACATTAAGTGGACCCTGAACCAGGGTTAAGAATGGCCGGAAGCAGTGCCGGCAGGGCATCAGATGAGGACTTAGAGCGTGGAGCTGCTGCCTCAGGCTAGCCGAGGGCTGTGCTTAAAGGGACCCGACTCCCACCCCAGACAGACAGTTCTCAGGGGTGCCCCGCTTGCAAAGCAGTCCTGTCTTGGAGTGCCCTGAGTGCCCACACTCAGCACATCACAGCACTCGGTCATCAGCCCGGCTGCACTTGCCGCAGGCCGCCATCTGGGGAGAGGGGGCAATTGGGGGGCTGCAGGAGAGCTTCCACCTCCAGAAGCCCGCAGAGCTAGTCCAGTCCTCCCCATTGGGGGCTCCTATCCCATTCTTCCCTCACCTCCTTCCACTTACCCTTCCCTAGCCCCTTTCCTGATGTACAAAATAAAGAAAACGTGTGTTCAAAAATAGAATCTCTCTTTATTGAACAAAACTGGGGGAGACTGGGAAAAGGAGGTGGGAGAGGGGAAGAGAGAGGGTGGGAGAGGGGAGGGCAACTACAATGATGAGGGGTTTGGAATAGGTCCCATATGAAGAGAGGCTAAAGAGACTGGGACTTCTCAGCTTAGAAAAGAGGAGACTGAGGGGGGATAGGATAGAGGTCTATAAAAGCATGAGTGGGGTGGAGAGGGTGAATACAGAAAAGTTCTTCATTAGTTCCCATAATAGAAGGACTAGAGGACACCAAAGCAAAGGAATGGGAAGCAGGCTTCAAACTAGTAACAGGAAGTTGTTCTACACAAAGCAAAGAGTAGTGACATAAAGAGAAGTGAGATAAAGTGATGGAGGTTGGGTCCATGGAGTGGTATTAGCCAGGGGGTAGGAGTAGTGTCCCTGTCCAAAGTTTGTGGAAGGCTGGAGAGGGATGGCATGAGACAAATGGCTTGGTCACTGTCTTCTGTCCATCCCCTCCAGGGTCCCTAGGGTTGGCTGCTGTTGGCAGACAGGCTACTGAGCTAGATGGACCTTTGGTCTGACCCAGGACGGCCATTGTAAGCTCATGGCTCAGGGTCGGGGGTCTCAGTGGACCACCTTGATTTTCATGCACACCTGCTCCTGGGTGGCCAGGCTGGCAGCTCTCCTGCCCTAGATGGCCACTTTCCTGTGCCTAGTGCGGAGGTCGTGGACGAGGTCCACGATGTCCACACTAGCCCAGGCAGGTGCCCGCCCCTTGCGGTCCAGGGCAAGCTCCCAGGAGCCGCCAGCCTGGTCCCGGGAAGAGGGGGAGGGCTGGGGGGCATCGGGTGGCTGGCTCGAGCTGTGCCAGGTTCATGGTCTTCTGGCTGGGTGCTGGCAGGCTTGTACCTGGCGTAGGCATCGTAGCCAGCCCGTGCCCCTTTAAGGGGTCCGGGGCTGGGAGGGGGGCAGATGAGTTTCCCTGGTGTTGGCCAGAGTGGCCACCAGGGAAAGCTGGGGAGGGCTAGCCTCCCACTAGTTCGAATTAAGGGGCTACACACCCCTTAATTCGAACTAGTAAGTTCGAACTAGGCTTAGTCCTCGTAAAATGAGGTTTACCTAGTTCGAACTAAGTGCTCCACTAGTTCGAATTAAGTTCGAACTAGCGGAGCACTAGTGTAGAGCCTATCAAAGTTAATTCGAACTAACATCCATTAGTTCGAATTAACTTTGTAGTGTAGACATACCCTAAGGGTATGTCTACATTAGCCCCCCAGTTCAAGCTATGGAGGCTAATGAGAGCGATTGAAATTGCAAATGAAGCACGAGATTTAAATATTCTGCACTTCATTAGCATGTTTCTGGGAGGTCGCCATTTTGGAAACTGACTAGCCCGGAATAACTGCCTGTATCTACACACGGCAGTGAAACAGGAATTCAAAGTAAACCCCTTAACTCGAATTAGCTGTTAAACCTCATATCCCCCACTTCATTAGAATAAAAATGGTCACTACGTTGTGCCGGCTCAGCTGTTTGTTGGTACAAACTGGCAGTTAAGAAGGGGATCGGTCGACAAGGAAAGCCTTTCCCAACCGATTCCTTATTCCTCATGAAACAAGGTTTACAGGATCGGTCGGCAAAGGCTTTCCTTGTCGACCGATCCCCGTCTTGACTGCTGGTTTGTGCTGACAAACAGCTGAGCCGGCACAATGCGGTGACCATTTTTATTCTAATGAAGCAGGGGATATTTAAATCCCCGCTTCATTGACTATGTCGGTATGTCTAATTTACATGCCTCTGTCAGCAGAGGCATGTAGTCCAGACATACCCTAAGTGACTGAAATCATTGAGACTACAATGTTGTTAGGTACCTCTCAGTGTGAGTGAGTTATCAGACTTTGTGTGAAACGTTTGCTTGTAAACCTTTTGGGAGAACCTGGGCTGAATTTTAGTCATGATGGAATAATTTATGCTTGTACATTTGTCATAATCAGGAGTGCTGATTAACCCGCTAACTAAGGGCTGGGGCAGTCAGCCAATAACAATGCAGGTAGGAATTTCAAACTGGAAAAGAGGGTTTTTTTCTCTCTCTCTTCTTTGTTTTAAAACCAGAGCAGTTTCTCCCAGGTATTGGGGAGATGGGAGACGCTTCTCTCTCCAAGAATGGATTTCTAAAAATGTGTAAGTAGGAAAATGTTTAGATAGTCCATCAGGGTTTATTGTTTTCCTTGTTTGGGGGATTTGGAAACCATGTCTGAGCTTGTTAATTGTTTTTTTCTCTTTTGTAACTAAGCACTACAAGGATTTTTCCTGAATATCTATATCAAATGGTGGCTCTTTCCGTCTTACCAATTCACTGTGCTTGCCACTGTAGTTTTGTTTTGATAATAAAAGATTTTTTTTTTTTAAATTAACTTGTATTGGTTGATTGTTGTGTCCTTAGGACTCAGTGTCTAGTTACAAAGGCAGAGTCTATTGTTGTCTGTGGATTCCCTCTGTTTTTCCCAACTCCAAGCAAAACGGAGGTTAGAGTAGTGGTCAGGGATTTACCTTAGGGGATTTTCCAAGTGATCTCTTCCCTGATTTTCTTGGAATTACTTGGGTGGTGGCAGTTAGTCCCCCAAAATCTGGGTATTAGGTTTTTGTGGAGGGAAATTTTTGTACCAGAGCCTGTAAAGGCAAGATTTTGGAGTGCTCTTGTAGGCCCCAACTTCTGCATTCATCATGCCAGAGTGGGGAACAGCCTTGACAACATCAAAACTCATTGTTTCCATTTTTAAATGAAATAATCTATGGTTTCTTCAGCTGAATTATATTTTGATATGTGGGGTTTGTTGAAATTTAAAACTGAAAGCAGAACCTGATGGTAGCTCTAATAGTCATAATGCATTGTTGGCTTCTCTTCTGACAGCAATAATTTACCAAGATATATCTAATTTCAAGAACTTGTCCTTTTTTTAAAGCACCCTGAAAAAGATGTAAAGTATGAAGGATTTTAAAGAGGTAAAGTTTACATGGAAGGAAAGCTTACATTTTACCTTATTTATCCATCTGTCACTTGTCTGTATCTTGTAATGTGTAATGTGCTTATTCTTGTGAGTTTCTGGGAATTAAGTTTGGTTTTATTACTGCAAATATTGTATTGGGAATATAATTTTATTGCAAATGACTATTTATGGCCTTTTTTATTTATTGTTTGTAATGTAACCATTTTGTTAGAAATTAAAAGAATGAACACTGTTTGCAGGAGGGAAAAAGTTTGGTGGAAACACTAGGGATTCAATCTGTGTACACATGTCTGGAATGCTAGCTGCACTTTCAGCACCTTGGTAGGTAGTTCTCTTCATATAGAGTTTTGTTTTAAGAAACATGGAGTCCTTTCATATCAATAATCAATATAAATACATGAAAGTAAATATTAATACAGGTTTTTCTCCTCAGTAATATTTACGAATATTTGTCATACAAATACACAAGTCTGCATGTGAACATGGATGGTGGTAGGCACATAAAAGTTTTTAATTATTCATTGTTCACAGTTGGGTATTTGCCATCCTCTATTTTCATGTTTTGTAAAAAAGTTAGTTATACTAGATATTAGAAACAAATTAGTGACTACTTAGTCACCCTAAGTTATGAAAAAAAATAAACAAAAAGAAATGTGTTCACTGAGACTGCTTGGTCTATAACAAATAGAAATACACCTCTTTTAGCTAATGATTCAAAAGCAGAAAGAAGAGCTAAATCCATCACATACTTAATTCTCAGTAAATTAAACTGGCTGCATTTAAAACCACTAGTTGCAAAATCCTTGTTGAACACAACTTTGCTAAAGAGTTTATAGACAATAGTGGTCTCTGGTTCCCAAGTCAATAAGGGTATGTCTACACTACCACCCTAGTTCGAACTAGAGTGGTAATGTAGTCAACAGGAGTTGCAAATGAAGCCCGGGATTTGAATTTCCCGGGCTTCATTTGCATGTTGCCGGGTGCCGCCATGGAACGAGGAGTAATGGTAGTTCGGAATAGGAAGCCTAGTCCGAACTATCTAGTTCGTGCCGCGTGTGGCCGCGGGGCACGGAGTCCAAACTAGCAGACATTTAAAAACGGCGGCACCCGGCAACAAGCAAAGGAAGCCCGGGAAATTCAAATCCTGGGCTTCATTTCAACTCCGGTTGCCTACATTACCACCCTAGTTCGAACTAGGGTGGTAGTGTAGACATATCCTTAGATACTATGCCATTGTTGTTGCTGTGCTTCTTTTGAAAAGCCCGTTGTTGTTGTTTTTGGTGTGGAGAACATCTACTGGAGATGATGTGACTTCTGTTGTAAGAATGTCTCAGAATTTCTTCATTTTAGTTCATTTTCTCTGGCCAAAAGAAAAAATAACATAAACTGTAGCAGATGAACTGTGAACAAGTTGTTTTACAGTTGCAATTTTTTAGATCTCCCAAAATTAAAATGAAACAACAATATGTCAGTCCTTGGCTGGTACAAAGTCTATTCTCTATTACATCAGTGCCAAACCAGAATACAATGGTCACTAATAAAAATTCAGCATTTACCAGTGGTTACAAATTATTGTGTACAATTACTGCAGTTTCCCCATGTACTTAGACTAAATGATATGTGTGATCATCTACCGTTTCCTTTTTAATAGCTTCTTCTGTGGTCCACTAACCAATTCATTTACTCCGGAGTTAAACTGTGTGTTCTAAATATAAAAAATTAGAGAGAAATGTAAAACTGCCAACTGCTAACTGCCAAGGCAGCTGATCTAAGAATGAACTGGATCTCAGAAAAGAGGGAAGAAATCAATTCTGACAAAAGTCCCCTCAGTGAGATGTAGCCAAAACCCTTGGAAATTGACAGAAAGACTCTAGCTCACTTCAATGGATATTGGATCAGATCTTGATTGCATATTGATAGGTGCAGTCCCTGTCTTCACTCTTGTTTCTAGGGAGTATAAGAGCTGGGCAAATAATTGATTTTTGTCTTGTTTGCTGAAAGAACTAAAATATTGAAAAAAATTGTTTGAGGTCAACTCAAAATGACTTTTAAAAAATCTTGTTTTGTTTGTTTATTTCATTTCAATTGAGTTTTCTACCTTATTAAAATGAAATGAAATTAAAATTCAAAACAATAAGTCATTTTGATTTGAATATAAATATTTTTGTAAATGCCTAAATAAAACAATAGAATTTGGGGGAGGAGCTAGAGGAATAATCAAAATTTTGGCAAATTTGACATAAATTTTTAGTGTTCGGGTTGACCCAAATATGATTAATTCGGGGACAAAAAGTTTGGTCCAAAAATATTAATAGAAGACGAGACCTGGACGGGACCTCTGGCGGACATCGAGTCCAGTCCCCTACCCTCATGGCAGGACCAAGTCCTGTCTAGATCATCCCTGATAGATATCTATCTAACCTGCTCTGAAATATAACTCTTCTGCACCAGTAATGGAGATTCCACAACATACCTAGGCAATTTATTCCAGTGTTTAACCATCCTGATAGTTAGGAAGTTTTTCGTACTGTCCAACCTACACCCCCTTGCTGCAATTTAAGCCCATTACTTCTTGTCTGTCTATCAGAGGCCAAGGAGAACAATTTTTCTCCCTCCTCCTTGTAACACCCTTTCAGATACTTGAAAACTACTACTATGTCCCCGCTCATTCTTCTCTTTTCTAAACTAAACAAGCACAGTTCTTTTAGTCTTCCCTTATAGGTCATGTTTTCTAGACCTTTAATCATTTTTGTTACTCTTCTCTGGACCTTCTCCAATTTCTCCACACCTTTCTTGAAATGTGGTGCCCAGAATTGGACACAAAACTCTAACTGAGGCCTAATCAGCACAAAATAAAGTAGAAGAATGACTTCTCATGTCTTGCTCACAACACTCCTCTTAATGCTTTTTTTTTTGTCACAGTGTCATATTGTTGTCTCATGTTTAACTTGTGGTCCACTATGACCCCAGAACCCTTTCAGCAGTACTCCTTCCTAGACAATCATGTCCCATTCTGTATGTGTGAAATGGATTGTTCCTTCCTAAGTGGATACTTTGCATTGGTCCTTATTAAACTTCATCCTATTTACCTCGGATCATTTCTCCAGTTTGTCCAGATAATTTCAAATTATGAGTCTATCCTCCAAAGCACTTACAAACCCTCCCAGCTTGGTATCATATGAAAACTTAATAATCATACTCTCTATGCCATCGTCTAAATTGTTGATGAAGATATTGAACAGAACTGGCCCCAAAAAAGACCCATGTAGAACCCCACTTGTTATGTCCTTCCACTTATGCACCCACTTTATAGTAGCTTCATCTAGGTTCAACCAGCTCCCCTTCTTCCATCTCATACCAAAACACTAACCAATACAATATGGGTTTGAAATCATTGGGAGAGGCTTTCTCTTTCTCTGTAATTCTTTCCCAACCGGTACCAAAAATAAATAAATAAATAAATAAATAAATAAATCTTTAACGTGGAACCAAATTATCAAATGAGCTCACCTTACATTCAGAGACCAAAATAAATGTGCATATTTTCAAAAAATCTTGTGATGTTGGCTGCTGATGAACAATTATTGAAATCTGACCCAAAGTGTCATATTGGATTCTATTGGTTCTGGACACCTTGATAATCTCTGTCTTTTAGATAGGTGCCTAAGGGTGTGTCTAGACTACAGGGTTTTGTTGACAAAAGCCTCTGTTGACAAAAGCCTATAGTCTAGATGTACCCTAAATAACAGATGAACTTTTCTAAAAATCTGGTCCCAGTGTTGTATGCTGAGCACATGAAATCATAACCCTGAACTTCTTTCTACTAACTAATAATTGTTTCAGCATCTTCTTTTTCACGTTGTAAGACTGGCAAATATCCTACTATGGAAATTTGTTTTCTTTACACCTAATAAGCACCAACTGTTGTCATACTTAGGGTATGTCTACATAGTAACATTATTTCAAATTAGCTAGCATTATTTCAAAGTAACATAGTCCGCAGCTACACAGCAGGCAGTTATTTCAAAATATTGTTGAAATACTGTCAAGCTGAAGGACTTCTTTCTCTGACTCCAGTAACCCTCATTATACAAGGAATAAGGGAAGTCAGAAGAAGACTATTCTATTTCGAAATAAATAATGTGTAGACATTCACAAATTCGAAATAAACTATTTCAAAATAAGCTACGCAATTGATAAAGCTCAATTTGTATAGCTTATTTCGAGTTAAGCCCGGCTGTGTAGACGTACCCATAAATGAGAGAGCTGTGCACCTTCAAACAATACTAAGACATGTGAAAATGGGCTATGGATGTACCCATAGGCATTCAGTCACCTTTTCCACTATATATATAGGATATTGTTCATTAAAAGTCTTTTTGAATCAGTGTTCTTAGTAACAAAAAATGGCCATCTACCTATCTTTAAAAAATTCTATTACTAATAGATGTCTGTTTAGGCAGAACTGACCCAATAGTGCAGTAAAGACCATTTGCCTCACCTGCTCTTTTGTTGTTGTTGTTCATCAACCTGTCAACATCTACTGTGCAGTTGTTGCTGAACATAAAGGATTTCTATATAATTATATTTTACTATGAGTTAACTGTATGCGCTTTTTCTAATTGGGATTTTTATCCACTGAACTGTTCTTTTATTACTTTCATAAACTGTAGGAATTTAGAGACATTCAAATTTCCTTCTTAAATTGACTGTAATTTAGTCCATGTAACATTTTTTACTAGAAATGAGTCAGAGAAAGCACCCCAAGGATCCAGACAACTGACTGTGAGGGTATGTCTAAACTACATGGCTCCGTCTACGGAGCCATGTAGATTTGTTGTTTTGGCAAAGGCAAATGAAGCCGCGATTTAAATTATCGCGGCTTCATTTAAATTTACATGGCTGCCGCACTGAGCCGACAAACAGCTGATCAGCTGTTTGTCCGCTTAGCACGCTAGTCTGGACGCTCCACTGCCGACATCAAAGCCCTTTGTCAGCAACCCCGGTAAACCTCATCCCACGAGGAATAACGGGGCTGCCGACAAAGGGCTTTGATGTCGTCAGGGGAGCGTCCAGACTAGCGCGCTGAGCGGACAAACAGCTGATCAGCTGTTTGTTGGCTCAGTGCGGCAGCCATGTAAATTTAAATGAAGCCGCGATCATTTAAATCACGGCTTCATTTGCCTTTGCCTATGTGTCTAATCTACATGCCTCTGACGACAGAGGCATGTAGTCTAGACACAGCTGGAGTGCTGAGGAGAGAGTCAGAATCCAAACCAAAGGCAGATGTGAATCTAGCTCATCTCATCTGTAAAATGTTCTGAATTAAAACCATGGATGTGATATGTGGCATTTGTCAAATGCGGTGACTCATATTTCTGCATTTGTAGCAATTGCACTTGGTTCCTGTGCTTGTCAACATAACGCTATTCATCCACAGGCCCAAAACAGAGTCATTTTTATGCTGTCTGATTTTCAATCTAGACTAGAATGGGAGTAAATGACAGGATCATAGGAAACCAATAGGGCAGGACGGAGAGGAATCAGATTAAATCTCCCTGTGAATTTGCTATTGATTTTACATCCCAAAATGCCAGTTCATTTGGATTACTGGTATTGTTTGTAATTATACACTAAAAGTCACATTGTGCTGTGTCACTTTTAGAAATAAGCCACAATATATGGCACATCATCCATATTACAGTGAAAACTGAGGAGAGAGCCCAATTTGAAGCCAGCTGATGGGAAGGCAGTGTGCTGTGAACATAGGGTTGAGAGTTCACAACAGCTACTCTGGCTCATTGGTGTTGTGATTTCAATTTGGTATGGCTAAAAAGAGAACAAAGACTCAAGGGAGTAGCTGGCTCTGGGTGAACAACTGTACTCTAATTTTCTTGATATACTTTTCCAGATGCCTTTTAAGATACATCTATACAAGCTCTGTGATACAGATCTGATAGCTAATGTACCATTCATTATTTTTAACTCCTTGTGTTTCTATTGAAAGCCAAGTTCTTCAGCGTCCCTTTGTGGTTGCAGAAGGGGAGGAGAAAGTAAAAGAAACATGCCATTTGTGCCACAATAGTATGTCTTACAGGGAAAGCATGGCTAAAACTACAATGACCTGCCTTACACTTGTGCATGACAATTAAATGTCCTTCTAAGTAAATGAGAAGGGATAAACTACTTGTCTTGGCTTAGAGGCAACTCTGGAGGTAGAAGACACCAAAGTAATATTCCTCTCACAAATTCCTCCCCTTTCCCATATCTGTTGGCTTCAGGGGCCTAGTAAAAGAGATTGGGAGCTCAAGACATCTATAGCTCTTCAGGAAAGGAAGCCTAGCTGCTTTGTATACTATGAAGAGGGAGTCTTCAAGAACAATGAGGGGACAACTTCAATCACAAAGGAAAGAAACAGAACCATTAGAAAACTAGAACTTTATTTAGAACCGGGAGGGCAGTGAAGTTCTCCCTGCCAGGAACAGCTAGCACTTCCACCCTTCCTGCAAAAAGTAGTGGGCCACATCTGTGGTCCCTCCCAGTAGAGATGATCAACACATCCATTGGTGAGGACAAGTGAGCATCTTCATTAATACATGGAATTGATCAATCAATAATTAAGAATTAAAAAGTGATCCTAGTTATACAGATGGCAAGTGTGGACGCTCCACTTGTTATTTTGAAATCAGGGGAGTTATTTCAAAATAACTCTCTAGTGTAGACCAGGGCCTAGAGGCCTAGGTTAAGAAAGAACAACTCAGGACTCTTTAGGTACATTTGATTTGTTAATATTCTGGGAATTCAGCTCCTGTTAAAATCAATAGCAAAGCTCCTGATCATTTCAGTGAGAGTAGGAGCAGACTGACCATAATTGTATGGTCTTGGAAGGAACATGTTTTGGATTTTTTATACTGTGGTTATTTTGTTTCATACAGCTGTATATGTTTAAATATATGTATGCCAGTTACATATTGCTTTTATTATTCCCACTTGGGACCACCAGAAGATGCTGTTCTATTCTAGCTAGACTATTCTTGCGTTGTCTGCTTCACACTCCTTAATGCTGATATGGTAGTTACTATTCAAAGTGAGCTCCAGTGATTTTATTGAGAGTGTGAAATGTAGCTCTACTGGCCAGCTGTCATTTGAAGGGCTGGGTAATGATTCATGTGCAAAAAATAATGTTTTATTTTCCACAAATAAAAAATTATAGGTGCAATATTCTAAAGCACTCAGATGTCTTAGGAACCTAAGTCCCATTTTTCAAAAATGACTTAAGACTAGGTTTTAAAAAATTATTCAAGCACATAAAGATGCAGATAGATGCCAAATGGGTTAATTAACAGTTATCCCAATAGGCACTTTTGAAAATCCTAGTAGATACCTATTTGCATCTTGAGATAGTTAACTATTTTTAAAAGTCTATCCCATTGACATTATTAATCTTATTGAATGCAGCTCCTAAATCACTTCGATCCTTTTGAAAAAAATAGTGTTCTTCCTGTTGTTAAAATCAGATGTTTATTACATTGATATTGTGGGCCACATACTGAGTTGCTGTGAGTTCAGTTATTCCAAATATACCAGCTGAAGATCTGCCACTGTACATATAGGGACAAAATATTCTAGGCCAAATGCAGGACTATGTAGCACTTTTATTCTAGGCCAGATTCTCAGCTGTTGCAGAGAAGTGTAATTGCATTGACATTGAATGAATCTGCCCTGATTGATAGCATCTGAGCATCTGCTCCACTGTATTTATTTAAAGTTTAGAAAACAGTGTTGACTTGGTAACTGTAATGTGGTAGTTGCTTTGATTTGTGTGATAACTTAGAAACTAACAGTGCACTTAATGCCAATTAAAATGAAATGTAACCCTAGTTCTTTCTTGCAAATACACAAGAGGTCCCAAGTAGATTTTAAAAAGAAAATATATGCCACTGGTCCTGGAATGTAAGTTGGTTATTGTTGTTTTATATCCTTTGCAGAAAATCAAAGTGAGTTTCATTTAATACATTAAGCACAGTGAATCAGACTGCATATGACACCTCTCCCGTGTGACAAATGGGTTTATAAAGTATTACTCACGCAGCATAATGGTAATTTGTCTGCTAGGTGGCTGTAACACTTGCAGTACATTTTTGTTTAACAGTTATAATTCATCATTGCAATGCACAGAATACATGTAAATACTTTATTTTTTCTCAAGACGGATAAATAGGATGTCAACACTAAAGTTACAATGGTTTCCCAAATACAACATTAGTAATTCATTCTTGTATCTATCCATTAGTAGCAAAGCTGACTGTAGCTGTGTGACTGCATCCTTTAAGGACAACATATGAAAAATTATATATATATGAAATGGCAGTGGAGAGGATGGATGCACCATACTGACCTGAACAATAATAGCAGTATATGGGGATGTCAGTAGGTATATTTATATGTGATTCTCTTAAAGAGAGAAAATAGTGACCATTTCATCTAACGCCATTGTATAAAAGATGGTAACTATCCAAATATAGTAATTTAGTCTCATTTCCCCATATAAAACCTCTTAGAAAACTGTGCTCATTGACATAGATTTAAAAATATTCATATCTTCAGTAGACTTTATTAGACATCACAGTGTATTACATACAACCATGTAACTAGAGAGTGAAATAATCTCATATTTCAGATATTGTTTTCTTCAATGAAAATGCCTAGTAAAACCACAACAAATGCAAAAGAATAAATCTAATTTAGCTATCACAGATTTTCTGACACACTTATGTGGTAAACTTTCATGCTTTTTACAATCTAATTTATAATATAAAAAACTTGTACAATAATCATTTTTAATCATTTTTTCTTAAATTTTGACTCAGAGATTATCTCAGCTGGGTTTTAAGAGCTCAACAGGTTCTGTGCTAAAGTGTTCATTTTTATAGGAGTGAGTGGATAATTAAGAGCTGCAGAGCTCAGAAGGGGATTTCTTTTAGCTTATCAGCAAGTAAGAATAAGTGTTACTGAGTCTTTTATGGTGTAGCTTTTCCTTCACTTCTAAGGCAAAAATGTGGATTGGTGAGGCACATTTCATGTACTAAAGACACATTGTCTGCCAAATGGACCAATAGATAAATAAAAATCACCTTTCCATATGTTCTCAAAAATGACATTATTTTGCTCAATTCATCACATAATTGCTTTTGTGGGCTTCATTTATTTGAAAAAAAAATGGCTATTTTCTGTCTTAAAGTGGTAAATTTCCCATTCTGAAGAAAAACCAAAAGAACCCTGTGATTCTGACATTCTTTCACCATGACAGAATATAATAACAATCTACAACAACTAAGGATCTTACATACATGTAAGCACATACTAAACTTTATGGCCAATGAACAACTGAAGTCAATGGAACTACTCACAGTGCATAAGGTTAAGTATCTGCATAATAGGGCTTGTCTTCACTTCAAGTTATATCGGTGCCTCTGCAATAGATGCAGTGGCATGGATTTAGCCAATTTGATGAAGACGTGAAAAGTCGACAGGAGACCTCTGTCCTGTCAACTTAATTAATCCACTTCATCAAGAGGTGGAAATGTTGCTAGACAATATTTAATATTTAACCAGATTTGCCACACCCTGGATAGGGATACTGGGGAAGGGGAAGGAGTAGAGTGAGAAATACCATCAACAATTCACCCCTCCCAATTAGCATTACAAAGGTAGTGATAGCATAAGAGCATTTTATTTTACAGAGAACAGTGATAGTTTTACACCAGATGCTTTAGATAAGCTATAAATAATGATCATTTTAGAGCTAAAAATCCAAAATGGTGGACACACTGATTCTCTATTAGAAGATATCACTGACAGAGGACAGACTGAACTGACCAACATCAGATAAGAGATGGGGTAAAGTAAATTTCAGTAAGTTATGACCCAATTCATTCCAGAATACTTGAAAGGAGGAGTAGGAAAAGCAGCAGTCTGAGTGAAAGGCAAAGCTGACTGGCTAGAGAGCTGTCATCTACATAAGAAGGAACAGAGGAGGCTATGCTAATCCAAGCCTGAAAGGCCAACCAATCAAAGGAGGCTAGAACTGAATATAAGGGGGATTTGATAGGCTAGTGTGTGTGGGTGTGTGCGAGCAGAGGAGATCAGAAGCTCAAGAGCAGTGAAGTAGGCAACCAGGCAGAACCAGCAGCAAGAGAGGAGAAAGACTGAGAGAAAAGAGGAACCTGAGATAAGCTCAATTTAATTTCCTTTCTATTTTAAAGACTGCTTGGGTGTGTCTGCTAATAAAGCTGGATGTTTGTGATGAAGTGCTGTCTACCTCACCCATTCTATGTTTGTCTGACCAATACCCACAGAATTTCAATATTAAGAAATAGATATGTCTTTTAATATGTAATCTTGTCATGTTTTATTATACAGTTGTACTGGGTTTTGCATGTTCTATCATTGCAGATTCAATATTATGTAGCAGAGTAGGAAACCTCTGGCCCAGATGTCCTTCACCAGGGCAAGTCACTGGTGGGCTACCAGACACTTTGTTTACCTTAGAATCTGCAGGCATGGCTGCTTATATCTTCCAGTGGCTGAAGTTTGTCATTCCTGGCACATAGGAGCTGTGGGGAGTGGGATGGACTGACCCACCAATTCTCACAAGTTCCATTGGCTAGGAATGGCACACTTCAGCCACTGGGAGCTATGGGACTTCATTCCTGTGGATGTTCAGATAAACTGTCTGGTGGCCCAGCCCATGATCTAACCCTGATGACCCATGTGTGTCTGGTACGCTGCAGTTTTCCTACCCCTGTTAGACAGTAAGGGTACGTCTAAACTACATGCCTCTGCTGACAGGCATGTAAAATAGGCTACCCGACATAGTCAATGAAGCGGGGATTTAAATATCCCCGGCTTCATTAAAATAAAAATGGCCTCCACGCTGTGCTGTTTCAGCTGATTGTCAGCACAGCGCGCGAGTCAAGACACAGATCGGTCGACAGGGGAAGCCTTTGTCGACCGCTCCTGTAAACCTCGTTCCATGAGGCATAAGGGAGCGGTCGACAAAGGCTTCCCCTGTCGACTGATTCGCGTCTTAACTCATGTGCTGTGGTGACGATCAGCTGAGCCAGCACAGCGCGGTGGCCATTTTTATTTTAACGAAGCCGGGGATATTTAAATCCCCGCTTCATTGACTATGTTGGGTAGCTTATTTTACATTCCTCTGTCAGCAGAGGTATGTAGTCTAGACATACACTAACAGAATATTGAAGACTCTATACATGGCTATGAGAAGTGTCTGTGTATCTTAAGCAATTTATTGTAACCATACATAGTCTACGTCTCCTACTTATACTATTATGCTATGTTGCTTACAGTTTTTTGGTTGGTTGGTTGGTACACTGTAGTACTGTTTTGTATACCTCAAGAATGTATATGATACTTGGTTATACCATTCAGGGCTTTACACATATGTATAAAGGGTCATTGTGTACCAATATCACAACATTGTAGCAACTATGTGACTAGTGTCCATAATATTAAGCTGACAATGTATACAATATTATTGTGCCTTACTACTTTGTACATGCTATAATGCTTTCTTTCCTGTTTTGTTAAATATATTCTACCTGCCTATTTCTTTACATTAAACAATATTATTTTTTCAAAGAGTAAATGCTTGTTTGTCAATCATTTGAGGAGGGGGCTCTATCCATGTCCTCCCAAAGTTTAGCAAGATTAGCCTGTTCTGGTGAGTCCTCTGTGGGTTGGAGACAACCCCCCTGATAATATCCTAGCAATTCCTGTAGGGTAGGCCATCACTTTTTACCCATTTGGGCTGACTAAACTGATAATCAATATATAGTTATAGGCAAGCAGCACTGGAGTGTCCCAGGTCCAAATATAGGGTAACAGAAACTATGTTAATAGCAGAGTGTATGTTGTCAACACAGTAAGATGTAATCACTGCTTTAAGTCAATGTCAGCTAAGTAACTTACAAATAATGAGGAATCCTGTGGTATCTTAGATACTAATGGATTTATTGGGGCATAAGTTTTCATGGGAAAACCCACTTCTTGTGCCCTAGTAAATCTGTTAATATCTAAAGTGCCAACAAGGACTCCTTGTTGGTTTTGCAGATATAGTCTAACATGGATACGCCTCTGAGACTTTTCTTCATAATTTAGGGTACGTCTACACAGCAACATTATTTCAAAATAATGCTAGTCCACATCTACACAGTGGGCTGTTGTTTCACAATAATGTCAAAATACTATCAAGCTGGAGGACTTAGTACTCCAGCTCTTAAATTAATGGAGATTGCCTATCTCCTAGAACTGGAAGGGACCTTGAAAGGTTATCAAGTCCAGTCCCCTGCCCTCACAGCAGGACCAAGTACCATCCCTGACAAATTTTTACCCCAAATACTTAAATGGCATCTGTAAGGATTGAACCTACAACTCTGGATTTAGCAGCCCAATGCTCAAGCCACTGAGCTATCCTTCTTGGAAGCATCATTGTATGAGGAATAAGGGAAGTAGTTGGAGGAGCGCTCTCTTTCAAAATAAGTGCTGTGTAGATGCTCTAAATTTTTAAATAAGCTATTTTGAAATAAGCTATGCAATTGATGTAACTCAATTTGCATAATTTATTTCAAGTTAAGACTGCTGTGTAGATGTATCCTTAGTAACTTAGGGTATGTCTAGACTACATGCCTCTGGCAACAGACTACTGCGCTGAGCCGACAAACAGCTGATCGGCTCAGCATGTCAGCCATTTAAATTTAAATGAAGCCGTGATTATTTAAATCGCCGCTTCATTTTCCTATGCCGGGTAGCCAGAGGCATGTAGTCTAGACGTACCCTTAAGTAGCACAACTTACATTAATAGATAGCATTAGTGCAGACAAGGGTAAATCTCTCCTGTATAAGTGTCTCACAGCAATTAATAAAACAAGGTACATCTAGACAGAAGGGCTAAAGTCAAAGTAAGCTAGGCAACTTGTGTAGCTAAAGTTGAAATAGCTTAATTTGGCTTTTGGCACTGTCTACAGAGCAGGAAGTCAAAGAAAGAACACTCTTCCTTCAACTTTCATTACTCCTTGTGTAATGAGGATTACCATGAGTTGAAGCAAGAAGTCCTCCAGCTTGACATGGTTTTGAAATAAAGGCTTGTAGTATAGATGCACGCGTTACGTTATTTTGGAATAACTTCAGTTATTCCAAAATAATGCTGCTATATAGATGTACCCACAGTGACAATAACCAGTCTATTGTTTGGCCTGGCATCACATGGCATCTATACAACAACAACAGCAACAAAGGATATTCCAGTGTGTATGTGATGATTCTATGGATATGTGTGTTCCATTATATACTCCATAGTTAAAAAGAAAGAATAAAAAGAGCTATGTGCCAAAGAAAGAACCAAAATAAAAGAATAGCAAAGAAAAATCTAGAACAAACAACATTAGAAGCAGCTGAAGTACAGGCAGTCCCCGGGTTACGTACAAGATAGGGACTGTAGGTTTGTTCTTAAGTTGAATTTGTATGTAAGTCGGAACTGGTACATATTGTAGGGGAAACTCTAGCCAAACATTTCTCCAGAGCTCAGTTTTATTCTCCCACACCTCACTTCCCTCAGTCCTTTATTCTCAAGCTGAGGTGTCTGCTGAGAAAAGCCGCTCTGTGTCTCCCTGGTCTGCTGGGGGAGGCGCTAGCTTCGCGTCTCCCTGGTCTGCTGGGGGGAAGCAGCTAGTGCGGAGTTGCCTCACCCTGTTTGTAAGTAGGGATCCGATGTAAGTCGGATCCATGTAACCCGGGGACTGCCTGTACTGAAACACAGAAAGAGCATTGAGCTGCACAGCCATCTTGATTGAGGCATCCTCTAACTCAGGGGTGGGCAAAAGGGCCTCTTTGGGCAGGTTCCAACCCACCAAATGAGTTGATCCAGCCCACAGAGGCTTTGCCACTCTCCCTGCTCCCAGGTCAATCAGAGCCTGGGGGCAGAGAGAAATGGGTGAAGTCTCCTTCTGCCCTGCCCCCACCTTGCAAGGAGTGTGTGGTGCTTAGAAGTGCTGCGTGCTCCTGTCAGGGTGGGAGGCAACTTTGAGTACCCCCCCCCCCCCGCCACCCTTAGGCCACTCAGGGCTTAGAGGAAGCATGTCAAGTGTCCTTCTGCCCTGCCTCTGCCCTGCAAGGAGTATGCGGCACTTAGAAGGGCTGTGTGCACCTGTCAGGGAGGGAGGAGACTTCCTGTGCTCCCCCTGCCCACAGGCCAATCAAGGATTTTCTTTATTATTATAAATGTGTGACTGAGTTGAATATTTAGATGAAGAGCCAAAGTGTTGAAGTTCCATGTGTGAGGAGAAGAAAATCTCAGAAACCATGTGATTAAATAGAAAATAGAAATGAAATGGGATGAATTGTAGAACAATTCTCATTGCAGTAATAGGAGAATAATTGGTTTGTCAGAGAGCATAGAGGTCAGAAAATCCCATTGATTTTTCTACCAACACTAATGCCTGAAAATTTGAGTCTTCAATCCTGAGCTATGGTCAAGGAAAGAACGTGAATGATAATAGGAGAAAATGAAAGAAATGCAGTGGAGAATAAACTGCTACTTATATAAGTAAAACTCTTTCTAATATGTTGGCAACCATTATTAAAAAGCAAGGAAAATGTGAATGTTTAGTTAAAAGGATATTGATTGTCTGGTTTTTTTTCGTATTTGGCTAGGAACAGAGTAGCACATTTATGTAAACTAAGGATTTATACTGTACTTACTTGTTATGGTGTGCAGTTGTACCACTGTTGAATCTGGATGAACAAAGTCAGATACAATTGAATGCTAGGGATCTATGTGGAGTGAAGTATTCTTTCTCTTGTACTATAGGTTTGGGATCAAATGCTGTACTTACTGTGATACCAGGGCCAGCTTTAGAAAGTGCGGGGCCCAATTCGAACAATTTCAATTTGAACAAAAAAACCCACAATGGCACACAAAAAATCCCCAGCTATCTCCCCCACAAAGCCCTGGAGGTAGCCAACACACACACCTCTCCCGTGACGCAGGGAAACCCTGTGCTCAACTCACACCTCCTGTGGCGCAAGCAGCCACTGCACTCCTCCTCCAGGGCCAATGCCCCCTCCCGCAGCGTACCCGGCACCTTTAGATGCGGGGCCCGATTCAGGGGAATCAGATGAATCGGCCTAAAGCCGGCCCTGTATGATATTTCTCAAGGAATAGGAGAGGCAGGAATCAGATATAGGAAACAGAATGGATATTCGTTATTGCTGGACACTCGAATGGTATGCCCCAGATATCTAGCTTACATATTGAGCAACACATCATCAGGGTTTATATTCAAGTGATGCTTCCATGGAAAGGATTTCTATCTATTACTTACTCTTTTCCCGGGCTTCATTTGCAACTCCGGTTGTCCTCATTTGCCTACCTAGCTCGAACTAATGAGCCAGTGTAGACATACCCAAAGAGGTTTATAATATTAATTCATTTCTGATGCCCTGCCTTTTTTTTTGAATCACCAAAATTAGGATGGATGAGTATGATTAAAGTATCAGAGGGGTAGCCGTGTTAGTCTGAATCTGCAGAAGCGATGAGGAGTCCTGTGGCACCTTATAGACTAACTGAAGTGTAGGAGCATAAGCTTTCGTGGGCAAAGACCCACTTCGTCAGATGCATGGGTCTTTGCCCACGAAAGCTTATGCCCCTACACTTCAGTTAGTCTATAAGGTGCCACAGGACTCCTCATCGCTTCTGCAGATTCAGACTAACACGGCTACCCCTCTGATACTTGACACCATGCAAGGCACTGCATTTAGCCGTATGGAGTGGAAATCTATCAACCTCATGAAGAAGACATGCATCTGACGAAGTGGGTCTTTGCCCACGAAAGCTTATGCTCCTACACTTCAGTTAGTCTATAAGGTGCCACAGGACTCCTCATCGCTTCTATGATTAAAGTGATTTCCCCCCCTCTATTTATTTAACAGAAATATTTCTGGGGGATTGTCAAGGCTCCTTCCCCACTCTGGCACAATAAATGCAGAAGTGGGGGCCAGCAAAAGTACCCCAAAACCTTATCTACCAGGTTTTGGTATAAAACTTCCCCCAAAATCTTAACAACCTAGATTTTCGGGATAAAAAACTCCACTGCCACCACCCAAGTATTAATAAGAAAATCAGGGGAGAGATCAGTTGGGAAATCTCGCCCCTAAAGTACAAACCAGGACACAACCATTAACCACTACCAGGTTAATAAAAAGGAAAGAGAAAGAACTTTTATTATTACCACAATATTCCTGCTGCAAGCATAACGACTAGATGGAAAAGTAATAAAGTTATACTCATAGAGAAACTCCACCACGGGCCTTGAACTTAGTTACAAAGGGAAGCCAAAACATTTTTTAAAAGTACACAGACAACAGATCCCATTTCCCAAACCATAAAACAATAAAACTGGATTTATCTAAACTTTACCCTACTTACAGAAAGTGAAGAATGGTTTCTTGGAGAGAGAGATATGTTTGTCTCTCTCAGTAACTGGAGAGGAACTGCCCAGGACAAAGGAGGGAGAAAAACCAAAAATTCCTTTGTCCCAGTTTGAAACGTCTATCTATATTCCTATTGGCCTCTCCACCTGGCTTAGGTAAGGTTAACCTCTTAGTTCCCAGGCTGCTGGCTAACCCTCATGATCATGACAGGAATAAAATATTTTATGATCTCAAAAGACAAATCAGTGAATTGTTCAACACAAAGGTTTTAGCTCCTTGGCAGCTGCCAGACCTGCTGCCAGCAGGCAAGAGTTTTTTTGTCTGGAAATCCAGCTTTTCCAGTGGTCAGAATCTCCTCATGTCGCCTGTTTCTTCTGTTTCTAGGTGCTCCCTTTTTTTGTTGTTTTTGTTTTTCTGCCTGTTAATGATGTTTTCTTTCTTGCTATTGTTCTCACTAGAATGACTTCTGTCCCACATGATGGGCAATACCATGAAAAGTCTCCATTTACCCCTCCTCACTCCATCCCCCCCAAAAACCCTGTGGTTCTTTATTATGAGAGCTATTTACAGAGATTTTTCAATGAGCCATTCCAGACATGTGCACACAGACTGACTTCCTTGTACCTCTTCCAAACTTTTGGCTATGTCTAGAGTACATCCCTTTTTTGTAAAAGGGATGTAAACTAGATGTATCACAATTGCTAATGAAGCGGGGATTTAAATCTCCCCCCCTTCATTAGCATAAAAATGGCTTTTTTTCCGCACAGAGCTTTGCCGGGAAAAAACGCCAGTCTAGAAGCTGATCTCTCGGAAAATAAAGCCTTTTCCGAAAGATCCCTTATCCCTCTTGAAATTGAGATACGTCTAATTTAATTTACATCCCTTTTACGAAAAAGGGATGTAGTCTAAACGTAGCCTTTCTCTCTTGCAGTTCCACTCTCCAAGTATCATGAATGTTTATATACACATGACTGACAATAAATGGATATTAGAAAGTTAGTAAGTGATGTTATAAACTAAATGGGCATGGAGAACTAAGTTTCCTGTAAGCTGCATGGCTATACAAATGCCTGCTTAGCAGCACACAAGTGCGCAGGGATGCTGAACTGGTCAGGGACCTTTGGCAGCTTGAAGAAGGCCATCCCTACCCTTCCATCCTGGATTTCAGCCTTCTGCATCCAGAGCCATTGGGCCCCAGACTAGACCCTGCCAGAGGAAGATTCATAATAAACTTATGGACTATGTAGTAGAGTAGCCATTTTATAGCTGACTGAACGGAAGAACACATTAAGTGGCTTTCTCAAAGTATATCAGTGGCAGATCTAGAAATAGAACCTAGCTACATCATCCTCCCCTCCATGCTAATCTTCTAACACAATATCCTACTTTGTCTCACCAGCATGTGATTGAGGGAACAGAGATGAGAATGCCTAACTTGGGAGAATAAGAACAGAAAATTCTAATTTTGTCCATCCTGAGTATAGGCAATCTTCTAATTATTTCTCTACAGAAAATTATTATTTCTGCATTACTCCTTCCTAGACAATCACTTCCCATTCTGCATGGATGAAACTGATTGTTCCTTCCTAAGTGGAATACTTTGCATTTGTCCTTCTTAAACTCCATCCTATTTACCTCAGACCATTTCTCTGGTTTCTACAGAACATTTTGAATCATGACCCTATCCTCCAAAGCATTGGCAACCACTCCCAGCTTGGTGTTATCTGCAAACTTAATGATTGTACTCTTTATGTCATCATCTAAATCATTGATAAAGATATTGAACAGAACCAGTCCCAAACAGACCCATGTGGAACCCTATTTGTTATGCACTTCCAGCATGATTGTGAACCATTAATAACTACTCTCTGAGAATAGTTTTCCAGCCAGTTATGCACCCACCTTATAGTAACCCATCTAAACTGTATTTCCCTAGTTTATTGATAAGAAGGTCATGTGAGACTGTGCCAAATGCCTTACTAAAGTCTAGGTATACCATGTCCACCACTTCTCCTTTATCCAGAAGGCTTGATATTCTATTAAAGAAAGCTATCAGATTGGTTTGACCATGATTTGTTCTTTACAATATTATCTTCCAGATGTTTGCACATGAATTCCTTAATTACTTGCTCCATTATCATCCATGGCACAAATTGAATGCTCTGTAGTTTCCTGGGTTGTTCTTATTTCCTTTTCTATAGATGGGCACAATACTTGCCCTTTTCAAGTCTTCTGGAATCTCTCCCAATGTCCATTATTTTTCAATGATAGCTAAAGGCTCAAATACCTCCTCTACCAGTTCCTTGGGCATTCTATGATGCATTTCATCAGTTCCTGGTGATCTGAAGACATCTACATTTTCTCAGTTATTTTAACTTGTTCTTTTTTAATTTTAACTTCTAAACCTACCTCAGTTCCACTAGCATTCATTATGTTAGGCAACCTGTCACCATCAAACTTCTTGTGAATATCGAAGCAAATAAGTCATTAAGCACCTCTGCTATTTCCAAGTTTCCTGTTATTGTTTCTCCCTCTTCACTGAGCAAAGAGTATGCCCTGTCCTTAGTCTTCCCCTTGTTTATAATATATTTGTAGAATGTCTTCTTGTTACCCTTTATGTCTCTAACTAGGTTTAGCTCATTTTGTGCTCTCACCTTTCTAATCTTGCCCCTGCATACCTATGGGGTGCGTCTAGACTGGCAAGATTTTGCACAAAAACTTGCCGCCTGTCTCCACTGGCCGCTTGAATTTGCGCAAGAGCACTGACTTTGTAATGTACAAAGTCCATCTCCACCTCAGTCTAAGTATATACATTTTTAATATATAAGGCAACACCTCTTCCCTTTTATTCTACCTATCCTCCAGAGCAAGCTGGACCCATCTATATCAATATTCCAATCGTGTGTATTGTCCCACCAAGTCTCTGTGATATCTACTATGTCATAGTTGTGTTTATTTATTAGCACTTCAGATTCTTCCTACTTATTCCCCATACTTCTTTCATTTACATATAGACATCTAAGATACTGATTTGACTTTGCCCCCACAGTTCTGATTTTATTTCTGCTATTATAGCTCATGTTGCCTCCCATTTCTGACCCATCTCTCAGGTCTCTAGGTTTTTCACTTACTTGTGGGCTTTTATACCAACTAGATATATCTAAGCAGTTTTCTGAGTCTTCTAGTCCTGATATTTACTGAAAGAGATTTAATCTACCTGATTTTGCAAAAATCAAAGGTAATTTAGAAAGGCTTGACAGTGTATAATTGATGTGATGAAGAGATAAGGGAAGACACTTCTGAAGATGGTTTTTCATCTGAAATGTTTGAAACTTCTTAATTACATATCTCATACTCAGGACATTTTTAGAGAAATTCCCCAGGAATTGAAAACAACCCTTTAGTTTATTTTGAAAGGGGATATAGAGGAAGGGGCCTGTCCAGAGTCTAGGATTAATTCATAATATAGGGATCCACGTGTTCTATACAATTATTCTTTTCAAATACAACAGGATTCTTTATTCCTTTACTAAATTAGAACCTGTTTTGCACCAGTGAAGTCATTAGAGTTTTGTAATTGATTTCAATAGGAGCGGGATAAGGCTCTTATAATTTATTATCAAAGCAGGGGAATTCTTCTATGTGCTTAAGGCTTGAACTTGTAAGTCAAATACTGCGGTTATTTAAATGATCCTCTGTTTAACAAAAATTAAGGCATCTAAGCCCAGATCCTTATAGGTACTTAGATATTGCTCAGCTCAGCATTGCAAAGCCTAGGAAAATGTAAATTATTCCTATAGGACATAAATCCATACTAACCACTATGCTCCATTTTCTAACCTCTATTTATAATCTATTTAGTTCTGTACTCAGGGCATATCCTCATCTGGTATAAATTACCAGAGCTCCATTGCAGTAAATGCAGCTATGTCAATTTATACCAGCTCAGGTCCAAGGCCTTGATTCTTCAGGCTGACTTTGAATCACTTGGTAGCACGTATCAAAGAGAACTTAAACAGTAACAAAAGAAATGTTGCTTCAGCAAGACTCTGACTACCAATGAACTTTCACACTTCATATGTAAAAGATTTTCATCACTGAATGCAAACCCTGGAGCAGCAGCATCCTATTAAAGGAAATTACATCATTTGAAACTACCATTTATCTGACCATGTATACTTGATTCTGCTTTGGCAACTATTCACTGTATGTGGATTACACGGAATGAGCAAGAGTATTTAACATTCTTCATATCACATTGCTCTAATACTCCTGTGAAGTCACTATCTCTGCCGAAGCCCTTATAATTGCACATAGTGGTAAAATGTCTTGTTAGTCCATACAGAGTAGACAGATTCCTTCTGAAAACCCCTAGTGATCAAACCGTCTCAGACCATTTGCTTTTCTTTTTGACCTTAACTTGTCCTTGTCCCGCTTTTGTGATGTTTCCCTGCCTTGTCATTTGTTCTCTTTGCCTGTCTTTCCTTTGTTGATTGGTCTTGGTATACACCTGCTCCTTTAATAATATATAATGTGAGACGACTATCCTTGTAATCATGCTCTATTTTCGGTAGTTTGTAAGTGTCCCAAATCGCCAAAGTATTCTCCCTTCTCAATATATCAGGAACATAGAGATAATGAAAATGTCATGCATTGTCTTGTCTTTCCTTTTTTCTGCCTGTAATTCAAAATTTAATGAAAACGTCAACACTTTACAAAAAGTAAATCATCCGAGATTTGGGGGATGTTTTTCTGCATGTGTGATCGTGTGGCTTAGGGAAAGCTGTCAGGATAATTTCTCTCACACTCCATCCACCTGAAGTACTGAGATCACTAAAAAAATTAAAGATGGAGAGACAGCAAGCTAATACCAAGAGTTTCTTATAAGTGTAAATGGCATAATATTAACATAATAACACTTGACTAGGACATTTTCAGCTATGCTGCTGGAGGCTCTGCCAGTCCTCATCTTCTGTCATATTCTCTCTTGCCTCCCCCATCATTAATGCTGGCAAGAAGGTAAAAGCATTTACATTAAGTCTAAAATGCTTTAAAAGCTTTGAGAAGAGTTACAAATTGTACACAGGATCCCCGCTAAAACCTGTTCAGTACAAACCATCTAGGGCAAGCAGCGAAGAAGAGAGTATTGCAAGTCATTGTAATTAAAGGGAGAACTTTTAGATGTGCAGAGTGTGTATCCCCGGCACAGAATTCATCCAATCTGCTTATTCGAACATAGCCAGTCTCTCCAAAATGTTGTATAAGATTTTTGAGGCTCCAGACATGTGGGGTTATTAATTTTTATGTCTCATTTGAAAGAAGTGACCTCCAGCACCATAGTGCCTACTCATATCGTGTCAAAACACTGGTTCAAAGGGAAGAGTCCAACTTTCTGGATCACTAGCTTCTTGTCTGGCAACATTGATTGTCTTTGGCTCAGCCCAAGCCTGTTTACTTTATGATATCTAACAAGATTACAGCTCAGGGGTGCTACAGTGTGGTATGACGGCAGATGTAACGTATTGCATGGAGCATTTGAAAGATGGTGTGAGCCAGGCTTGTTCTGAAAGACACTTTAAATTACCCAATAAATAACTACAGTGAAGAGGGCAGGGGCTTGTGGGAAAGTCACTGTGTGTGGCACTTCAGTGCTATCTTTGCCAGCTGCCAGCTTACCTTTTAATGGTTTGCTTACAAAAACCAAACCCTTATAGTTGGACAAACTGAATTTAAAGTTTTATTACAGGTCATTTTGTGAGGCAGCTTCTCTTACCTTTGCGTAACTGACTTTGACTGGAGAGGTCCTGGGAGGGATCTAACAGGTGCAGAGAGAGCTGTGCATGATTCAGCTACCACTTATTGTGTTTTCCACTCTCTTATTGAAAAAGCCCTACCGGAATTTTAAGTTTAACAGCATATTGCAGATCGCCATGACCTGTTTATTGTGTGTTCCCTCACAAGCCAGTATGACTGCAAAAGCCGTTATGCAGCTCTGGCAGGTGCTGCAGGCACATAGAGCTGTTCATACGGCTGGTGCTCACACATTTTAATATATTATTTCTTAAGAACAAAGTGAGTTTTAAGTTTTCTAACAAGTTAAGCCAGTTGGTGATATTGCATTTATGTTTTGTTTCCTGAAAATAAATCTAATTCAGAAATGGTACAGAGTAGACAAAAGAAGGTGGGCTGAGAGAGTGGGCACATAGAACTTGGCTTGCTGCCAATTGTAATTAAAAAAAATGATTATTTAAGAGAAATTCTTCCTTTTGACTTAGGAGTTTGCAACCATATCACAAAGGGAAGGATTTTGCAATCCTTAGGCAGAGTCCCTTACACACTAATTCAAAACCCAAAGACTAAATTGACTAAATTATCTCAATGAGATTTGAAGCAGTATTGAAGACAATAGGGCTATGTCTAGACTGCAAGCCTCTTTCGAAAGAGGCTTTTTCGAAAGTATCTTTCGAAAAAGCCTCTTTCGAAAAAGAGCGTCTAGACTGCAAGCAGTACTTTTGAAAAAGCAAGCCTCTTTTTCAAAAGAAAGCAGCGAGTGAGTCTGGATGCTCTCTTTCTAAAAAGCCTTGTTGGCATTCAAGAATGCCTTTTCTCGAAAGAGCACTTTCAAAAAAAGGCGTTCTTCCTCGTGAAAAGAGGTTTACCGCCATCAAAAGAAAAGCCGCGTTCTTTTGATTTAATTTCGAAAGAACGCGGCTGCAGTCTAGATGCAGGTGAATTTTTTTTGAAAAAAGGCTACTTTTTTCGAAAAAACCCCTGAGTCTGGACACAGCCCAGGATAACATTACTTTCAGAGTAAGGCACTACACATGGGTAGTAATAATAGGAGGGATTTGCCTCAAAACCATCACAACCTCCTTTCTGAAGTAGTGCCACTATTACCACCTTTTTAACCAATATAACAGAAATCAATTAAAACACCATCTGGTTAAAAATAAATCCTACTTGTATATGACAAGGTTTTAATATTATTGTTTCAAATAATACATACAATTACAGTAAGGGTACATCTAAACTACACCCCTCTGTCAGCAGAAGGATGCATATTAGATGTATTGAAAGTGCAAATGAAGCCGGGATTTAAATATTCCATGCTTCTTTTGCATAATGCCGTCTGCTACTTTTTTTCGAAATGGGGCTTTTTGAAAAAACCCGGCAGTTTAGACAAGGCATTTTCAACAGAAATGCCCTGTTTTGAAAGATCTTGTACTCCTCAAAAAATGAGACAGATTAGAGAAGAAAATTTGCCCTACTTTTTCTGTTTTTTTTTCATTTGACAGCATTGTGTGTGTAATCACATTTTCTAGTTGTTCTTACCAAAGAAGAAGGAAGCTATCTGTGGGGAGATTGACAGTATGTCTACACAACAGAGGGTTTTTTTTGGAAAAACAGCCATTTTTCCAAAAAAAGCTTTAATTATGTCCACACGGCAATCACGTTCTTTCAAAAGAAATTTGAAAGAACAGAGGGGTTTTTCCGACATTGGTAATCCTCATTCTGCGAGGAAGAAGCCTTTTTACGAAAGAGCTCTTTCAGAAAAAGGCATGTGTGGACAGTGAAAAGGGAGTTATTTTGCAAGGAGAGGAAAGAGGAAAAAATACAGATGCCCTGGTGGCTAATCCGTCCATAGTAATCACAGCTTAAATGTGAGATAGCATCCATTCAGTGTGGATGCTATCTGTCAAAAAAGCAAGTCTCTTTTTGATGTGCTTTGGCAGTGTGGACGCTCTCTTTTGGAAGAAGTTTTTCTGGAAGATCTCTTCTGGAAAAGCTTCTTCCGAAAGAAGCCTGCAGTCTAGACATAGCCTGAGAGAGAGACAGAAAGAGAGAAAGAGACACAGAGAGAGGGATAAAGATATTCCATAATTCAGAAAAAAAAAAGCCATGGACTATAAAATGGATCTTGAACTCTTCAGAGGACTCTGGCATAAGTCTAAAGAATGCTGAAGAGTGCTGAGGAAGCCAGGGAAGAGAAATTTGTAGAGGTGTTCTAATGTTTTGTCTAGATCTGTATATCTATTGTTCTATCTAAAGCAAACATTGAGGCTGTGTCTACACTGGCCCCTTCTTTGGAATAGCCATGCTAATTTAGAACTTTGGAATAGGGAAATCCGTGGGGGATTTAAATATCCCCCGCGGGATTTAAATAAACATGGCCGCCGCTTTTTTTCCGGCTTGGGGAAAAGCCGGAAAAAAGCGTCCAGACTGGCGCGATCCTCCAGAATAAAGCCCTGTTCCGGAGGATCTCTTATTCCTACTTGCAAGGAATAGGGCTTTATTCCGGAGGATCGCGCCAGTCTGGACACTTTTTTCCGGCTTTTCCCCAAGCCGGAAAAAAAGCGGCGGCCATGTTTATTTAAATCCCGCGGGGGATATTTAAATCCCCCACGGATTTCCCTGTTCCAAAGTTCTAAATTAGCATGGCTATTCCGAAGAAGGGGCCAGTGTAGACACAGCCTGACTGTTTTGGGGACCATTTGCAAAGTTTGTGTGTTGTGTACTTCATTACCATGCATCCATGAAAAGGTGGATTGCAAATTCAAAGTGCCCAGCAGATTGGTTCCTGGGAAAGAATGCTTTTAAGCAATTGGTGTGTGTGGGTGGCATCAGTGCTTGTTCTGCAGGTCTAGAGCAGCTGGATCATGAAGTCCCATAGATTGTAAAAGAATTAGAGTACCTGTACCCAGGAAGTGCACCAGAGAGGCCAGGAAAGAGTGCTGGAACTTTCTAAGGCTTGAAGCATATACGTCTAGAACACAACAGCTGTGTGAGGGTTCAGCAGGGGATCTCTATCAAGGCTGTGACATTCTCTTTCATCTTGACCTTGTTTCTTTTGTTTTATATGGGCAAATGTAGGCGGAGCCACTGAAAGACTGATAAAGCCAATAATCACTTTTCACTCTGAAACTTCCATAGGAACAGCTGTTTTGAGAAAGAGAAATATTTCATGGAGAGGACTTGAAATTTCACCAGATATCAGTGGATTAGTATGTATAGTGCTTAGGGAGTGGGTAGTATCCCTTTAAATATTTTGTGAACCCTCTTTATTTCTGTGTCATAGAAGCCTCCTGGAACCAGCTGAATGCCAACTTATCTGGAGCTAGATCTGGCATGTTTGGCTATATTTGATAAGCATTATTACCTGGGAACCCTACTGTATCCATGTGGATCTTACATACTATAGGGTTGTGTCTACACTGGCCACTTATTCTGGAAAAGCAGCCGCTTTTCCGGAATAACTTGCCAGCTGTCTACACTGGCCACTTGCTTTTCCGGAAAAGCAATGTCGATCTAATGTAAAATTGTCATTGTTTTTCTGAAAAAACTATGCTGCTCCCGTTCGGGCAAAAGTCCTTTTCCAGAAAAACTGTTCCGGAAAAGGGCCAGTGTAGACAGCCCAGTAGTCTTTTCTGCAAAAAAGCCCCGATCACGTAAATGACGATTGGGGCTTTTTTGCGGAAAAGCGCGTCTACATTGGCACGGACGCTTTTCCGGAAAAAGTGCTTTTCCGGAAAAGCATCCTGCCAATGTAGATGCGCTTTTTCCGGAAATACTTATAACGAAAAACTGTTCCGTTTTAAGCATTTCTGGAAAAGGGTGCCAGTGTAGACGTAGCTTAGGTGTTCGGCTAAGAGTTAAAGACACAATCCCATTTTTGGTAAAAGTTACACTAAAGGTTGTCTTCACCACAGCTCTTTGAGCTTTGTTAGCTCAAACTGTAACTTGAATTTTGCCGCAACACGTCTCTGGTCTGCTCTAAAAAATAGATAGCGTGAGTTAAGTGGTGTTTTGAGCTTGACTTGGTGAGCCAATCTGGGTGACAGCAGGCTGGAGCACAAGTGCTGCTGATGCAGGAGCTTGTAATGCTGTTGCATGCATCTTAAATTACATCTCCTCAACTGCTAATCCAAATAGTGTACTAGTACAATCACACTGTGCTGCTGCTCAGATTACACCAATAGCAGAGTGTTGTTGTGCAGTGTGGTCACTCTTACTCGCTTCTCACTCAAGCTAGTCTTGGCTAGTTCTAGTGGAGCAATGTCAGTGTATTAACTGAACCTATGTTGCAGTGATCACAAGTCTGTGGCAAAAAGAGTGATACTTTTCCTGTTGCTAGAATTTGCAGCTAACTGGGTGGTATGTTAGGAAGCCAAGTGATGGCAAGTGGAAGTGGCTGTGTGGGGGATACTGTTACATGTGTAGGGTATGGCTAGTACTCACAATTGCTGAGATACATTTCCTCTGTCTCTTGACTGAACATGCACCACTAGTGTAGAAGCATTATAGAAAAATACAATCAATAAGAGAACAGAGATTTTGATCATTAACACTAGGTGAGGTCTGGACAAACAATGAAGTAATATAAGGACTGAATTCAATCTTTTGCAGAAACTGTGAACTGACCTAAATTTTCACTCAAGAATTTTCAAACCAAAAAAGTGAACGGCTGTTGTCCTTCTTATCAAGTTTTTTTCTGATTTTTTCAAAGCATCTATCTATTTGAGAGAGATTCCGTGCAATTAAGATGGTGTGTTACTAGTGCCATCAGTAATATCTCCTAGGGGAATTTTGAGGGGAGCAGGTGTAGAGCCTGTGATCTGAAGTAACAGGACTTGGTGAGTGGTGAGTTTGGTCTGTCTGATGGTTATTTGTTTATTCTTTGTGTACAGGTTTGGTAGCTTGGCCATTGGCCCCTAAGTATACAGGGAAGCTTGCTGAAATCCACAAGGCCTATAGGTTTTAGAGCTTTGATCAGTACAGCTCTGCATTGTGGTCTATCTCACAAACAGTTGAAAACTTCAGGGAACTTGGAAATATGCTGAGGAAAAAGAATGTTGAAGCATTCTTCTCTGAGATCCTTCCTGTCCTATGAATGAAGAAGGCAGAAGATTCAAGACTTGAACATCTGGTAAGGTAAGTGGTATAAGGTGGAAGTTTGGGGATTGTGGAATATGGGCCCGCCTTCTGTGGGGGTAAGGAGGCTATATAGTTTGAATGACTTTCACCTCAGCAGAAGGGGGACCAATCTCTTCAGGGACTGGTTGGCTAGAGTAGTAAGGAGGGGATTAAACTAATTGCAAGAAGGGAAGGTAAAACAGAAGTAAAATATAAGCACTCAGCATAAAACTGAGTTACTGAAAACAAAATTAATCAAGGAACCAAAGGACAATAAAAGAAAAAAAATCTTGAATTGCCTGGGTAACAAAGAGGAATTGGAATTGATCACTTGTGATCATAAATTTGATCTAGGGTTGGTATTACTAGATGAGGCATACCTGGGAGGTTGACAAATGCCTTTGATGTCAACTGCAGAGCGTCCAGACTACCACGCTGAGCCGACAAACAGCTGATCGGCTCAGCACAGCAGCCATTTAAATTTAAATGAAGCGGCGATTATTTAAATTGCCGCTTCATTTTCCTTGCCGGGTAATCTAATCCACATTCCTTCAGTCACCAGAGGCATGTAGTCTAGATGTACCCTTTGAAATAGGATGACCACCTCTTTACTTACATATCTATAATGTATAGAGGGAAATAGCTATGTGATCATGGGAGACATCAGTTTGAGTGACATGCTGGAGTCTCGTGCTGCCCCTACGAAAACATCCTTGGAATTTCACAGCATTACAGATAATGATTTCATAACTCAAAAACTGTTTTAGCCAAAACAAGAGAAAAATTTCATATTAACACGTAAAGAGGAACTGATCACAGAAATAAAAACTAATGTTAGCATAGGTATAAGTAATCTTGATTTTATTACATTTATAATGTGTAAACAGAATAAGACCGTACTTGAAGGCTACATCTACACTGGCCCCAAATTCCGGAAAAGTCATGCAAAGCAGGTAAGTCAGAATAGGGAAATCCGCGGGGGATTTAAATATCCCCCGCGGGATTTAAATAAACATGTCCGCCGCTTTTTTTCCGGCTTGGGGAAAAGCCGGAAAAAAGCATCTAGACTGGCGCGATCCTCCGGAATAAAGCCCTTTTCCAGAGGATCTCTTATTCCTACTTGCAAGTAGGAAAAGGGCTTTATTCCCGAGGATCGCGCCAGTCTAGATGCTTTTTTCCGGCTTTTCCCCAAGCCGGAAAAAAAGCGGCGGACATGTTTATTTAAAACCCGCGGGGGATATTTAAATCCCCCGTGGATTTCCCTATTCTGACTTACTTGCTTTGCATGACTTTTCCGGAATTTGAGGCCAGTGTAGACGTAGCCGTAATGTACAACACTAGCTGCTTTCATAGGGCCAGTTTCACAAAGCTAAAAACAATTATGAACCAAATCAGTTCAGATAAAGAATTTAAACAGAAAAATGTGAATAATAAGAAATAATTTAAGAACACCATATTAAACACCCAAATATCCAGATCCCACAATAGGGAAAGAAAGCAATACTAGTTAAAAAAAGATCTGATTTACAGGGGAAGTGAAGACAACTGTAAAAAACAGTGTAAAATCAAATAGAAGAATAGGAAAGTTGATAGTAATGAATATAAATCATCAGTTTTGCATTCTGGAAAATTGGTAGGGACATCCAAGGGACACAAAAAGAAATCTATTGACAGCGGAATTAAGGATAATAAGAAGTTTTAAAAAATATTAGGTATAAAAAGAACCCATGGCACTTTTCAATTATTAGATGAAAATGCTAGAATTGCCAATAACAATGCAGAAAAGGCAGGTTTTCAATAAATACTTCTAGTCTGTATTTGTGGAAAAAAACAGATGATGCAATCTGATCATATGGTGATAATAACAATCTTTTTATTCCATCATTATTGCTGGAGAATGTTAAGCAGAAGATTATTAAAACTTAGGCATTTTTCAATTAGCAGCTCCGTATAACTTGCATCCAAGAGTTTTTAAAGAGCTGGCTGTGTATGTTACTGGAGTGTTAGTGTTGATTTTTAATAGTTCTAGGCAGGCCCATCCTAGGGCAAGGAGAGCAAAGTGGTTGCCTTGGGCTCCATGTCTTCAGGGCCCCATGCTGCCTGGCATCTGCCCACTCTGCGGCTTGCTCGCTGCCCTAGCTGGGGGCCGCCCGGCAACGCCGTGCAATCAACCACAACATGCTTCCTTGGTCCTCACAAACTCTTTTGCCGGGTGTGGTTCTAGGAACACTGGGGAGGTTCCAGAGAAAGCTACTATTGTGCACTTTTAAAAAAAGAGAGAGAAAGTGGGATGACCTATATAGTTATAGGCCTGTTATCTGAACATTAATTCCAGGAAAGATAATGGCACAATGAATATAGAACTTGATTAATAAAGAATTAAATGTGGGTAATGTAATTAATGCAAAGCACCATGGATTTATGGAAAATAGATCTTGTCATACTGACTGGATGTTTTATTTGATGAGATTACAAATTTGTTGTAAAGATAATAGTGTTAACCGAATATGCTTAGACTTCTGCAGAGGGTTTGAGTTAGTATGCCACAACATTTTGACAGAAAAATAGAATCATACAAAATGAACATGGCATGCATTGAATTGATTAGAAACAGACTCCTGTTTGGTCAAATATTTAACATTTTTATTAATGATCTTTGAAGAAAACAAAATCACTAGTGATACATTTTGCAGATGACACAAAAATTGGGGAGTGATAGATAATGACAAGATCAGGTCACAGATTCAGAGCAATTTGAATCAGTTTAAAACTAGGTGAAAAAATAATGAACTTTTTAATATGTCTACATGGAAATATATAAATCTTGCAAAAAATGTAAACTATACTTACAGGATAGGGAAAGCAGTAATACTGAAAAAAGATATGGGGATCATGGCCAAAATCAGCTGAACATGAACTTCCAATGTGATTTTGTGGCCAAAAGAGCTATTGTGATTCTGAGATGCATAAAGAGAGGAATATTCAGTTGCATTGAAGAATTTATTTGACCTCTGTATTCACCATAGGAACAACTGCTTCTGGAATACTGTGATGCTGGGATTTGCTACAGGCAAAGCTCGAGTAGAAGAACAGAGGCTATTTTTTTCCCTCTGTACTTGGCACTGGTGGGATCGCTGCTGAAATAGCATGTCCAATTCTTATGTCCACAATTCAAGAAGGAGATTGATAAATAAGAGAGAGTTCAGAGAAAAGCCACAAGAATGATGAAAGAATCAGAAATCATGCTTATAATGATAGACTCCGGGAGCTCAGTCTATTTAACTAAACAAAGATCAGGTTAAGGGATGACTTGATTAAAGTTTATAAATATTTACATGAGGCACAAATATTTAATAATGGGCTTCTTAGTCTATAAGAGAAAGGTAAAAAACAGACCAATGGCTGGAAGTTGAATCCAGATAAATTCAGAAAGGAATCAAGGAATATATTTTTTCACAGAGAGAGTTATCAACCGTTTAAACAATATACCAAGTGTCATGGTGGATTTTTCATTATTTACAATTTTTAAATCAATATTTGATTTTTTTTTCTAAAAGACATGCTCTAGAGAATTATTACTATGTCCTGATGTCCTGAATAATGCAGAGATTAGATAATCACAACGGTCCCTTCTCATCTTGAAATCTATGACGATAATAATTGCACAGAAGTGTAGAACACTGGGTGGAAAGGAGAAGATTTAACCAATAATACAGTCCAAATTTCTCCTCTACAAGAACTATGGGGCTTTTATTGCCCATTAATAGCTAGATTTACAATGAAATGAAGAGGTGGTAATGATGAACATTGCCATGTCTAACTTTCAGCTACCTGGGAAATCTGGGGCTCGGGCTAGATCTAGACAACAAACTTATATAACTATGACACTCAGATACGTAACAAATCACATCCCTAAACTAGTTATTTATATTGACCAGAACAGACAGTACTGTATGAATGAGAGAGCTTCCCCCATTGACACAACGACTGCCTCTTAAGGAAGGGGATTAACAATGCAGATGGGAGATGGTCTCCCTTTGGTATAGTAGTGTTTTCATTAATGTGCTACATTGGTGCAAATGCACCAGAGCAGCTGTGCTGTTGCTGTGCTGTATATGAAGAGAAGCCCTCAGAAAGCCTGAGCAGAGGTTGCAAGTACTTTAGAGGACAGGATTAGAAATCAAAATGATCTGGACAAAGCGGATAAATGGTCTGAATTAAAGTGTACAAAATTCAATAAGAACAAATGCAAATAACTCCACTTAGGAAAGAATAAACAGTTGCCCACATAGGGTATGTGTACACTATAGGACAAAGTCGAATTAAAATACTCAATTTCAGGTATGTTAACTGTGTAGCTGAAGTCAAAGTACCTTAACTCGACTTTTGGCGCTGTCTACACAGCAGGATGTTGAAGGAAGAGCACTCTTGCTTCAACTTCCCTTACTATTTGTGAAATCCGGGTTACTGGCATGGACCAGAAAGCCTCCCTCACTTCAAATTAGCTGTCTTAAGTAGACCACTAATTCAAATCCTGGAAGATCAACACCAGCAGCATTGATCTTCCTCTGTAGTGTAGCCATACCCATAGAAAATGGGAAATGACTATGAAGGAAGCAGTACAGCAGAAAAGGCTATGTTCACAAACTAAACATGAGTAACGAATGTAACACTATTACAAAAAAAAAAAGCAACCATCATTTTTAGACATATTAGCAGGAGTGCTGTAAGTAAAACATGAAAAACATAATAATTCTTCCATTCTACTCAGTATTGATAAAGCCTCAGATAGAATTTTGAGTACAGTTCTGGACATTACAGGTTAGGAAATTATGGACAAAAATTAAGTCCAAAGGAGAGCAACAAAAATGATTAAAATTCTAGAAAGATTGAAAAAAATGGCTTTGTGTAGTCTGTACAAGAGAAGTCAGAGGGAGGAAAAGATAATAGCCTTTAAATATAGAAAAAGTTGTTATGAAGAGTAGTAATAGAGATGTAGCCGTGTTAGTCTGGTCTAGCTGAAAAAAAAGTGCTACATAGTCCTGCCTTTTGTTATGAAGAGGCGCATGATAAACTGGTCTTCTTAGCCACTGAAGACAGGACAAGTATTAATGTGCTCAAATTGCTACAAGGTTGATTTAGGTTAGATATTAGAAAAAACTTTGTAACTATGAGGTACTTAAGCACTGGAACAAATCACCTTGAGGTCTTAGAATCTCTGTCACTGGAGGTTTGAAAGAACAGTTTAGAGCAATGCGTCTCAACCCTTCCAGACTACTGTAACACTTTTGAAAGCCAGCTTTGTCTTGTGGATGCAGGTGTCACCTCACTTAAAAACTACCTGTTGACAAAATCAGACATAAAAATATAAAAGAGTAACAGCACACTATTGCTAACAATTTACTTGCCTTCTAATTTTGTTTATATTAAATTTTAGTTTGCACTGACTTTGCTAGACCTTTTTATGTTATCTGTTGTAAAACTAGACAAATACCAAGGTAATCCTGTAAGACATCTGCATGGGTATATGTTACCCTGGCTGAAAACTAGTTGAAGGGAGGATCTAGATAATATTTAGTCCCAGATTTGTACATCAATCTGGGGCTTAGGCACCCATTTATAAGGCGTGGGTCTGAAGTGCACATGTTCAGGGGCAAAAACAAAGGAACCAAGGGTGCTTTCACTGTAAAAATGTAGGCAAGTTGTAACTTTTGAAGCCTATGTGGCCTAGGAGTAGCTAAGTGAAGCCATTGTGAATCCCAGTGGGACCTGATTCTGGCGCCTGAAGTTACAAGTAGATTCCTAAATCTTTTGGTGAATCTGGTCTCAAATGTTTTTATAGTATCATTGCTAACATCCTCTTCCCTCTCCCAATAAAATAAACTGTGTGGTAAACAATTTTAGTTCCTTAAAATATTCTGATGTAGTCTGCTCTAGAGCCAACATTTTTTAAAAAAACAGATGCCTAAAGTTTGCTTCTAATATTTAAAGCATTTTTAAATCAATGACACCTGATGGGTAATCAGTAACTGTGTAAATAGAAACATTTATATATGTTCCTATCTATGGACTCAGAAACCTTACCTCAGGAAGCAATTCTTTTTCAGAATAGTTGGCCTGGGTGTTTCAGACCTTATTGTCACAAAACTAAATCATGTCTATTGACCTACAAACTCTTCCATCTTCTTTATATCAGCCAAAGATGGCAAATGAATGTGCAGGCCTTTAGAAAATGTAGCACAACACAATCAAAATGATGAAATATTTTCTGTGCGAATGAAAATATTTGTCATACTAATTCAGCCCAGGAATATTTTTTAAAAAGTGTATTGCTCTCTGCTTCCCCTTTCTATTTCCTTCTGTCCTTTCTTGCTACACCTATCCATTTTCTCTCTGCATTCCCCATTCCAAGTGTATTTAAAGGATAGACAAGTATTAAAAGATAAGTCAAGTATCAAAATAAAATAGCATTTATTTGCATATGCAAATTAGAAGATTAGCTTGTATTTATTTGAGCGAGGGTTTCCTCCAAAGCCAATAACAGAAAATCTATAGTAGAAACAAAATTGCCTGCCTCCAGTTCTGTAATAGCTCAGATTCCAAACTCATAATAAGAACACTTGCCTGAGCTCAGACAATTGACCTCTGCTTCATGCCCAATCTACTCCAAATTAACAAAACAACAAAACACCAGACTGAATGCTGCTTTCCCCCCTCTCCAGAATATATTATTTCTTAGCAAAACGGTGTCCTAACTTCAGTGGTGACCCTTGCCATAAAAATTATTATTGAGACCCAAGAAATTGGCTACTTTGAAATATCAAGCTTTTTACTGGGCTTGCTGAAGAAACACACAATCTCTGCTTTGAGAATATTAAACACTATGTGCATCTACTGTTGTTAGTATTCTACTTTTTTATGGTTAACAGTGAAATTGATATCAACATCTCAGAAATGCTGCTAGAGTCTAGGACTGCAAAGTAGCACCATGACTTACATAAATAAAAGTGCTTCTGAAAAATGGACCTCTCAGACGTCTCCTGGTCTGAAACTGAGTTATTAAGAATGACCCTCTTTATTTAGCACTATAGGTCACATAGCCATGTTGGGAGCAGTGCTGCTTCACGTTCCTTCCCACAGTTCCTTCCCAGAATTCAGAGATACTGCACTGTTAGCACCATTCTTCTGCATTTGGGCCTACTCCATGGGACAGTGCTGAAAGCAGAGAGACTGAGATCTTGCTTTCTCCCTTCCCAGTAAGTAGCCATGTGTGACCTTAGGGGTGAACAATAGGAGAACTGTCCAGTGTTCTGCCAAGCCTGATCCACAAGAAGGGATGGGGATGAAATGAGTAAGCTTCCCTTGAATGCTTTTTCCAACATGTCTCTCATCTTTTTCTGCCTCACAACGTGGTCCTTATTGAGTCTAAACGCCTGGGAAAATGATCCCTTACTGGATCAAGAATGATCAGACATTCTGATTCAAATTACAGGTTGAACCTTCCTGGTCTGGCACCCCAATAGATCCAGATGAGGGATTTTCCAGACCAAGGGAAGTCATTTCTGGCCCTCTCTGCCACCAGCCCCCTCCAGCTCTGAGCCTCCCAGACAGCTCCTCCCACTCACTAGCCCCTGCTGTCCTGCCAGGTAGTTTCACCTCCTCAACATGCACTTGGCTCCTGCTGCCACACTGGGTAGCTCCACTCACCGAGCTCCCACTGTTGAGCTCCCACTGCCGCATCCGACTTCCACTGTTTCTGCTGGCTGTGCTCCTGTTGCAGCACCAGGTAGCACCACTACCTCCACATACTGGTCTCTCACTGCTGTGTTGGGCAGCCCCATTTCCTCTGCATGTCAGGCTCTTGCTGCAGTGTCCAGCTCCTGCTGCCCTGCCAGCCTTCAGAGCCCCCAGGCACTAGCTCTCCATTGGGACTCTCTGGTTTTTGAACATCTGTGGTCCTGCTGGACCTCAGATGTGAATGGAACAGAGACTCCCAGTTAAAAGTTTCAACCTGTACAAAGAGCTGACTTTTCACATATGGAAAATGCATTTATTGTTTCTTTTTTTAAAAAAAACCCTGATGTTAGTGTTCCAGTGAGACTTGTAATATGTGTGCTACTTTGTTTGGTTTATTTCTATTCTGGTTTTTATACCTCAGTAAAGCCACATGAGGGACTAACTGAGAGCCCTCCAGCAGATCTTAGATTCCAAAGGACCCACAGGACTGCCACCTTAATAGTGGGAGCAGATAGAAGAGGAATTTTAAAAATTCCCATGCAGGGCTCCATACCACCCCCACCGCTGTTGCATTTTCTAAGGAACTAGCATTAGTACCACAGGTAATGGATTTTGGGGGCCATATAGATCCCTGAACCTAATTTCATTAAAATACAATAACTTGCAGCAAGACACACTTAGAGCGACTCAAGTAACTTTTGAAACTTTGCTGTTTCCCTTGAAACTCTAGTTCTGTCTGGGACTTCACTGGGCTTGACCTTTAGTTACCCTTCCGGAAGGACTTGTCCATCCCTATTAGATATCTGCCATGAACCTTGCACAGTCATTTACATCTGTACCAAGTCTTTCTAAAACACTATGCTATGTCTTCACTGGCGCAATCTTGCACCAGTGGTATGCAAATGAGGCTCAGCGTGGCATATCGCTGAGCTTCATTTGCATATCTAATGAGCTGCCATTTTTGCGGAAGAGACTCTTGCGCAAGAAGGAGCTGTCTACACTGCCCCTTCTTGCGCAAGAAAAATGCTCTTGCGCAATGCTGTTATGCTGATTATTTTCAGGAATAACGGCATTGCACAAGAGGGTTTTTCTTGCGCAAGAAGGGGCAGAGTAGACAGCTCCTTCTTGCACAAGAGCCTCTTCTGCAAAAATGATGGATCATTAGATATGCAAATGAGGCTCTGCGATATTGCACGCTTAGCCTCATTTGCATAGCTCTGGCGCAAGATTGCATCAGTGTAGACATAGCCTAATTTAACAGAAGGGTAACAGTTTGCACTCACTTTGTTCATGCTTTCCACAGGTTTAAAGGGGTATATAAGGTGCAAGAATGAAGTTGGTCATTGAAAGAGTGTGAAGAAATTCATAACAACAATGATACAGAGCTGAATCCCTCTATCCTTAGTTTTGAACATTTTAATATCGACACTCACAGGCTGGCATATATAGAATGAAAATCTACACTATAGTTAAGTAACTTTTGTAATTCTGTTGCATAATCTACAGGGACACATTCCAGTTCTTAATTTCTTCTCATACCTTCCTTTTTCTAGTGCTTGATCTTGCACAAAGCCCTCAAAACAAGGCAAATGATGTTTTAATATTGCACATGAGAGATTTCTCAATTTTTCAATGACAAGTCTGGAAAGTCACAGTAGAATTTGATAATAAATGAACACAGATTAGACCTCAGAAGCACAGGTTTGCAGTAAGCTTTTTCCTCTTACTGACGTCTGATTAGCACTTAAATTGCTTCACACCATTAGTTGCCAAGGATTTAGTGATCATTAGTGGGCCTAAAAATGAACAAGATAAAAGGAAACTTTGTTTTCAATTCAGGGGATGGCTTACTCTTTCTATACAGGGTCATTTACAGTTAAAGAAGTACATGATGCTGATTAGAGTTTAGGTTTATGCATTGTTACATTCTGTTATAAATATTAATAGCAGTTTTGAGTTAGGTAGGACATTCGTCATATTCTGTCCTCACCTGTGCACAGTAATGTGGCCTTCACATTCCATTCCAAAGACAACTACATTTTGGTATCATATAACATATATATGTACACAGGCACACAGAATACACCAATGTATACATAAACATGATTGTGTGGTGGAGTTATATGGGTTTAGAATAGCCATATTTTTCAAAAGCAACAAAGCTGAAAGATATACTGGTCATTCCAAATTCTTACCTTAAAACCTTTATATGACTCCATTGCTATCACATATTCTGTGTCACCTATTCCATAGAAATGCTCTTAGGTATGTTTCAGGGAGTCTTAAAAGATATGTTACCACCAGCTTTTCTATGCCTGTGCTGGAAAATTGAGCACTTTGACTCCAAACTCAGAGGAAAAGGAAAAAGCAGCAATGGATACATTTTATCTACCTCCTTAAAAAATGTGTAATTGCTTTTCTATGTATAAATGAATTTATTTTTTTCAAGTCCTTATCCTGTGCCTATCACCATGATATTAGCTAACTCTGTCAATGTAATAAATTAAACATTGAGTCTAATATCTATCAAACTTGATTCTTATCTCTTTTCTCATTTTCCTTCACCTGGAGAGAAAAGTTGTATATGTAGCATGTGGGCCTGTGAAAGGTTTATTAATTGGAACAGGCGGCAAAGTCAAGTAAGTACACCTAACATTGGACTGATCAGAGTGGTAGTATATAGTTATACATTTATACCAGACTTAGTTTTTCATCTGTCAATCTGGAATTACTTTAAAAAGGAAGAAAAGAATTATTTTCCCCAGTTCATGAGTCGCTTGTCTTAGATCACTCTAGATCCACTTAGATCACCTTGTCTTAGATACTCAACAGATGATTATTAGACGCAAGAACAGAATTCACAACTCATGTCTTCCATTTCATGAACCATGTTTCTTCCTGCATACAGAAACATTATTTTTGAAGAATATGGATTATTCTCACATATTTTTAGTTTCATGATCTTTATATAAAGAATTTGTTGGAAAAAGAAATGAAAAAAGGAACGATGTATAATTATTTTTTAAACTTGTGTAGTTTCAAAAGAAACAAACTTCTGTGCAGCTGAACTCCCATTAGAAACCTTTATACTGTTGGGCTGCATCTAGACTGGCATGATTTTGTGGAAATGTTTTTAACGGAAAAGTTTTTCCGTTAAAAGTATTTCCTCAAAAGAGCATCTAGATTGGCATGAATGCTTTTGTGCAAAAGCATCCGTGCCCAGTGTAGATGTACTTTTGCACAAGAAAGCTCCGATGGCCATTTTAGCCATCGGGCTTTCTTGTGCAAAAAATTAAGGTGCCTGTCTACACTGGCCCTCTTGTGCAAGTAATCTTGCACAAGACGGCTTATCCCTGAGTGGGAGCATCAAAGTATTTGCGCAAGAAGCACTGAATTCTTACATTAGAACGTCAGTGCTCTTGCGCAAATTCAAGCGGCCAGTGTAGACAGCTGGCAAGTTTTTGTGCAAAAGCATTTGCTTTTGCGCAAAATCTTGCCAGTCTAGACACACCCTTGCTGTTTCATGTTCCTACAAAAAACAAACAAACAAACAAACAAAAACAAACAAAAAAACCCCCCAGACACTGAATGTTACCAACAAGTCATTTATTTCTTGATGGAAGATACTGATGTGTATTCAGTTAGAGAAGTACAGTATAGAGCTGAAAGAACATGGTAAAGAGAATTTGTGATTTTTGTCACAGTAGTTTGATCTCTAGAAAGACAGTAGCTGGATACCTATGTAGAAGTTTGAAACTTGCTTAAAATAGCAATTCTTATAAGTTAATTACTTTCTTTAGAAGAAATTGGAGGAGAAATTGTTCAGTAACGGGAAAGAGTTCTACTAAGTGATAGTATGCTAAGCCTACTGCATTGGGCTTGGCATGATGTTTGGTCCAGTAATTAAAGTGACATGTAAGAAATATTTTTAAAGATGGACTAAGGGGTTGTGCCTCCTGTTCGCTGAGCTCACCAACCCCATGTCTCTGGGTGTAGGCAGGCCTGGCTTTCCCCACAGCCACTGGTGAGGGGAGGGCCAGGGCCACACCAGTCTCAGCCTCTTGCCCTCCCAGCTGCTGGGGAGGGGAGCCTGGGGCCTCTGCCCCGCCCCACAGCCACCCCAGGCCTCTCAGCCTCTCCCCGCCCTCCCCCCCCGCCCCGTAGACAGCCGAGGCCCCAGGGGCCTCCTGTGCCCCTCTCCTGCAGTCAACCCAGGCCTCTTGGGTCCAATCCAGCTAGCGGAGAAGGGCCGGGGTGGCACAGGCCATGTTCTTAGCATGGTGGGTGGGGGGAGGCCAGGTGGCTGAGGGGGGATGGACTGCAGGATACAGAGTGACATGATGACGTCATTCTGTCATGCAGTAGGAAACGTTATTTTTAATACATAGGGAAAAAAAATATTTTTCTTTAACATAATACCTCCGAAGAATGTGTGAATGTTTCCTTGACTTACCCTACTAAATAGAACTTTAATTTTAAATTTTTGCCTGCTTCAGAGAGATTGTTTGCAATGTCTGCAGGCAAGATCCGTGACAAAGAGTGAATTGAGTATTATGTTCATTTAACAGTGAGTCTGTGTCAATGTAATCCTGGTTTCTGCAGTCTGAACACAGACCCCATAATAAGAATGAAAATAGTGATATATTAAGGAATAACAAGTGCAAAAGACTCCTGGTCTCAGGCTGAAATGGCAATATATCCACTAATTCTATCTATTCAGGCCTTCACTACTTATAAGGACCAATAAAGAGCCATCAGTATGAATGTAAGTTATTAAAATATTAATAATATATTACAAATTAAGGCAAAATGTACAAATATATGTGCCTAATCTTAAGGTCCTAAAACCTATTTCAGCTTCTATTGTAGAATTTAAGAGTCTTCAACCTTGTTCTAACTCTATTGCCATTGATTTCAATAGGAGCAAAGCCAAGCCAATGATGAGCACTTCTGAATATTCCTGCTTCTTATGTCAATATAGGCATATCTACATAGCAGGGAAAAAATCAAATTAAGCTACACAACTTGAGCTATGTCAGTTGAGTAGATGAAGTCAAAAGAGCTTACTTCAGCTTTTGGCACATTCCACAAAGCAGGAAGTCAAAGGAAAAACACCATTCCTTTGATTTCCCTTACTCCTCATAAAATTTGAGGGTTACAGAAGTTGGAGTAAGAAGTCCTCCAGCTTGACATTATTTTGAAATAATGGCTTGAAGTGTAGATACACACTTTGGGTACGTCTACACTACAACGTTAATTGGAACTAACTTAGTTCGAATTAGTTAATTCGAACTAAGCTAATTCGAACTAACGCATCCAGACTAAAAAACTAGTTCGAATTAGCGTTTTGCTAATTCAAACTAGCATGTCCACATTAAGTGGACCCTGAACCGGGGTTAAGAATGGCCAGAAGCAGTGCCGGCAGGGCATCAGAGGAGGACTTAGAGCGTGGAGATGCTGTCTCAGGCTAGCCCAGGGCTGTGCTTAAAGGGACCCTACCCCCACCCCGGACAGACAGTTCTCAGGGGTGCCCCGCTTGCAAAGCAGTCCTGGCTTGGATTGCCCGGAGTACCCACACTGGGCACATCACAACACTCGGCCATCAGCCCGGCTGCACTTGCCGCAGGCTGCCATCTGGGGAGAAGGAGCAATTGTGGGGCTGCAGGAGAGCTTCCACCACAGAAGCCCGCAGAGCCAGCCCAGTCCTCCCCATCGGGGGCTCGTACCCCATTCCTCCCTCACCTCCTTCCACTTACCCTTCCCTAGCCCCCCTTCCTGATGTACAAAATAAAGAAAACATGTGGTCAAAACTAGAAACTCTCTTTATTTAACAAAACTCGGGGAAACTGGGGGGGACTCAGAGGATGATGCCCAGCCCCCTCCCCCACCCCGCAATGTGAGGGTGACCATGTCCTGCACCGTCACAGCCGCTGTGCTTGTACAGAGGCCATGGTCAGGATGTCTGGCTCTCCCCAGGACTGGGAGCTGCCCCAAGACCGCACCCATGTCCCTGTGCCATGTATAGTGTGGCCGGGGCGGCGGGGGCGTGGGGGAGATGTCCCCTGCCTCCGTGTAGAGGGGACATGTGAAGGGAAAGCATCCTGCTGGGTCCTGCCCCGGGGTCAGGATCATGTCACGTCTCTTTGCACAAGCATGTGCCTATTGGGCAATGGCCCCTGGGTGTCACGCAGCTGGAGCCACCTGCCCAAGGGTGGCATGGCACGTGCTTGCACGTGCACTGGTGTCTGCATGATCCGTGGAAGGCATGGCCCACGCGCACGGTCTCTGGTCTCCCTCTCACCTCCCCCCCCCCCCCGAACTACTTAATTCAAACTACTTACCCGGTACGGTCTCCCTGGACGACCCTGCTGGAACAGCTGGCGGTGGCCCCTCCAGTGCGCCCAGGTCAGGGCCCTCCGGTAGCAGCTCGCTGTCCCCTGGGCTGGCACGGACCGCCCCGCCCCCCAAGAGTTGGTGGAGGGCGGGGAAGTAAGGGCAGGTGGCAGCCCCTGCAGCGGCGCCGCCCCTTGTGGCCCTGGCGTACCCCTGCCGCAGCTGTTTCACTTTCAGGCGCACCTGCTCCTGGGTGCGCCTGTGTCCTTTTCGGGCCATGGCAGTCGCTATGTGGCCGTAGATGGCCACGTTCCTCCTCCTAGTGCGGAGATCATGGACATTGGGGGCCTGCCCCCAAATCTGAATGAGGTCCATGACCTCCGCACTAGTCCAGGGGGCCGCGCGCCGTCTACGGCCCCTGAGTGCTGGGGGACTGGGCAGGGGATGGCTCGCTGCCACTGGCTGCCTGGCTCATCGTGGGGCCACTGGCTCAGGGGCAGAGACTGCTGGCAGGGCTGGCTGTCTCCAGTGCCGTCTGGCCAGAGTCTACCCCTTTAAGGGCCCGGGGCCGGGGAAGAGTAGAAGAGTTTTCCTGGTTGTGCCCAGAGAGGCCACCAGGGGGAACCTGGGAAGGGCTAGCCTCCCACTAGTTCGAATTAAGGGTCTACACAGCCCTTAATTCGAACTAGTAAGTTCGAACTAGGCTTAATCCTCATGGAATGATGATTACCTAGTTTGAACTAAGCGCTCTGTTAGTTCGATTTAAATTCGAACTAACGGAGCGCTTGTGTAGCGCCTATGAAAGTTAGTTCGAACTAACGTCCGTTAGTTCGAACTAACTTTGTAGTGTAGACATTTGTTATTTTGGAATAACATGAATTGTTCCGAAATAATGCCACTGTGTAGACGTACCCAATGAGATTCTGAGCACTCAGGACTTTTTCAAATGAGTCAATGTGTTTAAGTGTCTAAGTTTGGACTTAGACACCTAAAACAAATAATAATTTTGGCCTTCATAATAGCTTTTTCTTGTTGTAAAATGTGGGTGAGCCATTGGTCTAAATGATTTAAAATAAATATGTATTCCTTTTTTTCTGCCTCGGTAGTCTGAAAATATGTATGTGTGTTTTTCTGTTTCATGGATGTACAGAAAATACTGGAAGTCTCACAAAGAAGTCCTATATTTGCAAGATTTGGAGTAAAATTTGTAGACAACTTGAATTATTATGAGATACTTTTACAAAATAAATTTTTGCAAATCAACCTTTTGATGTTGATATTTGTTCATCTAGCTAATTAAAATATTGGCGCATTCCTGGATTAAATTAGAACATGCGAAATCTTTTATTTCTAAAGCTGAGAGCTATGTTGAGTCTTATTTTAATGTCTCTGGTTTTTTCTTTGTTACAATAGTGTGTTGATTAAAAAATCTCACAGAAGCATTTTAATGAGGCGTGTTTTTTAAATATCTCAACAGAAAAATGAATTCAAGTGACAATGTATCAAGCCTGATAAAGGTATTAATGACAAAAATGTATGAAGTCTGATAAATGACATTGCTATTTAAAAACATTTGCATCAATATTTTAAACATGACACTTGTACTGACCATATGCCAATGTTCACAAGATTTAGAACAGTAGGTGTGTCTAGACTACAGGGTTTTTTTTTTAAAAAGTGGCCTTTTTTCAAAAAAACGTCACCTGCGTCTAGACTGCTGCCGCATTCTTTTGAAAGTAAATTGAAAGAGCACTGCAGTTTTTTCAACTGAGGAAAACCTCGTTTTATGAGGAATAATGCCTTTTTTCAAAACTGCTTTTTCTAAAAAAGGTGCTATGTAATGCAAACTGCTTTTTTGAAAGAGAGCATCCAGACTGCCTGGGTGCTCTCTTTCAAAAAAGCAGCTTGATTTTTCAAAAGTACCGGTTGTAGTCTAGATGCTTTTTTTTGAAAGAGGCTTTTGCGAAAGTATCTTTCGAAAAAGCCTCTTTCAAAAGAGGCTTGCAGTCTAGATGTAGCCTATTGGTGGTCTTACAGGTTTAACCACTCTGATTCATGACTCTGTGGTTCAGTAACATCCATGGTCCAGTAGGACCATGGATGTTGCTGGACCAGAAAGCCCCTAGACCAGAGAGACCTGGCTCAGGACAGCAGATATCATGGAGTCCAGTGGCCCCAAAGCAGCTGAACTCTGGCAGCCCCAGGACAGTGAAGCCCTAGCATCCCTGGGACAGCAGAGCCCTGGTGGCCCAGAGCTGCAAAGCCCCAGTGGCCTCGAGACAGATCATGATACTCCCAGTAAAGTGAGTCATTCCTCTCTATCACTTACTAATTCAGTCTATTTGTATGAACTCCCCTTGATTTTTTGTTCATGGAATAACCCAGAACGGGGAAAAAAACTTGAAGAGACCTGACTGGACAGCCAAATTAGAAGAATTGATATGCCTCCAAAGAGACACAGTAACAACCAGCTGGAGTCACCAGTGGAGGGATCTGCTAGGAAGAGGTGCCATCATAGAGATCCCCCTTCACAACTGGTAGAGAATGTGGGCATACTTCCGACCTCTGCAGAGTAGCAGGAGAACTGACTGACTCAGATGAATGAGAGGTGTGGGTTGATTGGTCAAACAACATGGACCTAGAATATCTTCTCCAGTGGATGCCTGAAAACCAGCATCAACAGCAATAGGCAGCCCAGCAGCAGACAGCAGCAACAATTATTACAGCCAATGACTACCCAGCAACAATGTAGACTCTGGCACTTAGGAGTACAATAGCAGAAACAAGAACAAAGGCTGGCCCAACAGGTAGTGGCATTGATATGGCTTCAGGGTACCTCCACCAAAGGCTGTACACCTGGGGCTGATGGCTCTTCCCATGCTGGTGAAACTTACAAAAATGGGCCCTGAGAATGATCCAGAAGCTGTCCTGATAACATCTGAGTGAGTGGAGACTTCACCCCACTGACACCTTACCTGATGGAAGCAGCCCAGGCTGCATATTGGAAGCTGGATGCAGTGTCTGCCCATGACCAGTTATTCCTACAAGCTGAGCACTTGAGCGGATGTCCAGAAGAGATTCAAGTGCCACTAAGCTGGTTAGCAGAGCACCCACAGCAGCTCACAGTTGGCAGCATGTGTTTCTATTGACGATACACATCTGCACATGCTTCAGTGCACATAACAAAATGTATTCCATCCACAGATTGAAAACAATTAGAGGGAACATTGCCCACAACTATGCTCAGGTGAGAGCTGTCATACTTTACTGCCTTGAAATCATGGAACAGACCTGCTCACAGAAATACATCTGGGGAACAAGGTCCTATGTGGTCACCAGAAATGAAGAGTCCTATGCTGGAGGTGGGGAAAGCCAGAAACACAGACTGCAGTCAAGGTAGCTGAGATCATGTTGGAACAGTTCACTCACATACTTCTGGCTGAGGATCAGGAATGGTGCTTTCACACCAGCCAGAGTCTTTGGCTTATGCTGTCCAGCTTGTGGAAAGTTGTTTAGCTGCTGAAACGATTCTGGCAATACCACACAAACAGCTGCCTGTGGTAAGGAGGCCATTTTACTCAAGGGAGAACCCAACCAGGACAATTGATAGTGTGCTCTCACAAGCATTGGCCTCTAAAGGGCCAGCAGGAAAAATTCAGTATCTCAGGCCCTTGGACCCCTGAAGATTCCTCTGCTGGAAAGTCAGGGGGTGAAAGCAGACAAGCCACATAGGGAAAGGCTACCTCAAACAGTAGGTCTAGTTGGTTAATTAGGGCTCACTTTCATGTGGGCAACCAGGTCAAGGAAACACAGGAGAAAAAACCAACTTACCAAAGCCATTTGACCTGTTTCAAGATTATGCTCTTTGGCCTCTGCAATGCCCCAATATTGTTCCAGTGTGTCATGGATTAAGTTCTTCTACCACATGGCTCATGTCTACACTACAGCACTAATTCGAACTAACTTAATTCGAATTAGTTAATTCGAACTAAGCTAATTCGAACTAGTGCATCTAGACCTAAAAACTAGTTCGAATTAGCACTTTGTGGACCCTGAACCGAGGTTAAGGCTGGCCAGAAGCAGTGCCGGCAGGGCATCAGATGAGGACTTAGAGCGTGGAGCTGCTGTCTCAGGCTAGCCGAGGGCTGTGCTTAAAGGGACCCGACCCCCACCCCGGACAGACAGTTCTCAGGGGTTCCCCGCTTGCAAAGCAGTCCTGGCTTGGAGTGCCCTGAGTGCCCACACTGGGCACATCACAGCACTCGGCCATCAGCCCGGCTGCACTTGCCGCAGGCTGCCATCCGGAGGGGAGGTCAATCAAGGGGCTTCAGGAGAGTTTCCACCCGGAGGAGCCCGCAGAGCCACCCCAGCCCTCCCCATTGGAGGCTCGTACCCCATTCCTCCCTCACCTCCTTCCACTTACTCCTCCCTACCCCCCTTCCTGATGTACAAAATAAAGGACACGTGTGTTCAAAAATAGAAACTCTCTTTATTGAACAAAACTCGGGGAGACTGGGAAAAGGAGGTGGGAGAGGGGAAGAGAGAGGGTGGGAGAGGGGAGGGCAACTAAAATGATCAGGGGTTTGGAACAGGTCCCATATGAAGAGAGGCTACAGAGACTGGGACTTTTCAGCTTAAAAAAGAGGAGACTGAGGGGGGATAGGATAGAGGTCTATAAAAGCATGAGTGGTGTGGAGAGGGTGCATAAAGAAAAGTTCTTCATTAGTTCCCATAATAGAAGGACTAGAGGACACCAAATGAAATGAATGGGTAGCAGGCTTCAAACTAGTAACAGAAAGTTCTTCTTCACAAAGCAAATAGTCAACCTTACTGCAGGAGGCTGTGAAGGCTAGAACTATAACAGAGTTTAAAGAGAAGTTAGATAAATTCATGGAGGCTGGGTCCATGGAGTGCTATTAGCCAGGGGGTAGAAATGGTGTTCCTGGCCTCTGTTTGTGGAAGGCTGGAGAGGGATGGCATGAGACAAATGGATTGGTCATTGTTTTGGTCCATCCCCTCAAGGGTCCCTAGGGTTGGCCGCTGTCGGCAGACAGGCTACTGGGCTAGATGGACCTTTGGACTGACCCAGTACGGACATTCTAAGCTCAGGGCTCAGGGTCAGGGGTCTCACTGGACCACCCTGATTTTCATGCACACCTGCTCCTGGATGGCCAGGCTGGCAGCTCTCCTGCCCTAGCCGGCCACTTTCCTGTGCCTAGTGCGGAGGTCGTGGATGAGGTCCACGATGTCCGCACTAGACCAGGTGGGCGCCCGCCTCTTGCGGACCCGGGCAGGCTCCTGGGAGCCACCAGCCTGGTCCCGGGAAGAGGCAGAGGGCTGGGTGGCAGCGGGTGGCTGGCTCGAGCCGTGCCAGGTGCAGTGTCTGCTGGTTGGGTGCTGGCAGGCTTGCACCGGGCACGGGCACCGTAGCCAGCCCGTGCCCCTTTAAGGGCTCCGGGTCCGGGAGGGGGGCAGACGAGTATCCCTGGTGGTGCCCAGAGTGGCCACCAGGGAAAGCTGGGGAGGGCTAGCCTCCCACTAGTTTGAATTAAGTGGCTACACAGCCCTTAATTCGAACTGCATAATTCGAACTAGGCGTTAGTCCTCGTAGAATGAGGTTTACCTAGTTCGAATTAAGCGCTCTGCTAGTTCGAATTAAGTTAGAACTAGCGGTTTGTATGTGTAGCGCCTATCAAAGTTAATTCGAACTAACGTCTGTTAGTTCGAATTAACTTTGTAGTGTAGACATACCCATATGCAGCAGACTATTTAGGTGATATGATCACTTATGGCCAACGCTGTGGAAAAATCTAGCACTAGTTGCTGCCCTAACTTAGGGAATGTCTACACTACCACCCTAGTTCAAACTAGGTTCTTACACTTTTGCTGGGTTTGCATTTAGCCAAGCACCCCCATAGGGACTAAGGGTATGTCTACACTACCACCCTAGTTCAAACTAGGGTGGTAATGTAGGCAACCGGAGTTGCAAATGAAGCCTGGGATTTGAATTTCCCGGGCTTCATTTGCATCTTGCCAGGCGCCGCCATTTTTCAATGTTCGCTAGTGCGGACTCTTTGCCATGCGGCTACACGCGGCATGGACTAGGTAGTTCGGACTACGCTTCCTATTCCGAACTACCGTTACTCCTCGTGAAACTAGGAAGCCTAGTCCGAACTCCCTAGTCCGTGCCGCATGTAGCCGCGTGGCACGGAGTCCACACTAGCGGACATTGAAAAATGGCGGCGCCTGGCAAGATGCAAATGAAGCCCGGGAAATTCAAATCCTGGGCTTCATTTGGAACTCTGGTTGCCTACATTACCACCCTAGTTTGAACTAGGGTGGTAGTGTAGACATACCCTTAGTCCCTATGGGGGTGCTTGGCTAAATGCAAACCCAGCAAAAGTGTAAGACTGAGAAAGAGACCAACTATGTGGGATATACTTTGGGGAAGGGCCATCTCTTGCCCCTTGTTGACAAATCCATGGTTCTTAAAGTGTGCCCTACTTCAACCAATAGGAAACAAGTATGAAGGTTGTTGAGGCTCATGGATTCTTACCAGCAATTTGTTTCAGGATTTTGATGACCCAAGAACAATAGTCCCAAGAAGTTTCACTAGTCTACACATTCACTTGTTGGCAATCTAGGGAAGAGAATAGACCTTCAAAACTCAGCTGCTGAAGAAAGGGCTGACTGAAAGCATGAGGTCCCAGACAACCACTGCCTCAATGCCCCTCCCTGAGGGAAGAGAGATCAGATCTCAATGCTCTCTGAGAGGAAGTCATTGTTCTCTCTTACTAGATCAGCCTATTTGTCTTAATTTCTCCTGCCTAGCCTGGAAAGGGAGAGACTTTTGAAGTGACCTGAGTGCAGGGCAAAATCACAGGAAGTCTACCACAAATGCACTGTGGCAATGGTTAGGATCCAGTAAAGGTCTCTGCTGTAAGACTTCCTCTTCTTTATTCAGTATTCCTCTGGATGATTACATTTGCTTTCCTAGACAAAACATTTCATTGCAGACTCAAATTCAACTATTTACCCACAATAAAATTACATTGTTCAATTCACCATCCTATAAAAGAGACCTATAATCTTGGTTCCTATATCTGTGACTTTGTCTATAGCTGTGTTGAAATACATGTTCAAGAGAGTGCAGTTTACCATGCTATCCAGTTCATTCTGATGAGCGGACAAGTCTTCATTATTTACCCTGACACCAAAATGTATAGAACCCTGCAATTCCATAGATATTCATGGGAATTCATGCCTGAGTCTATTTTCACTAAATACTTATCTAAAACACAACTTCCCACAACTGTGAAAATTGAACTTGATTGTTTAAGCATTTTTTCAATGTTTAGTCTGGCAAAAATATATTCAAATGAATTCTGTCAAGCCCAAGAATAGCCATTATTCTAAATATAATAAAATTATACTTTTCATACATTAATCCATGGGGAACCAATCACAAAGGTTCATAATTTTTTCTGTTTTTCATACACCTTCTCCTTTATTCTTTGAAGCACTCAGTGGATGAGTACTGAGTAAGGCCAACTCTCTGTTTTGCTTCTGTTGGGAGAACACTTTGGTCAGAGATATTATATACCAGCAGGTGAGGCCTGTCGTTGTCTGGGCAAAACCATTTTGCATACATTACACTTATAGGAAAAGTCAAGAAATTAAATACATGTAATAGAATTTGTATTAATGTCTTTGCAAAAGGAGAGTAAAAGAACGGTTTAAAATTTGTGGGATTTCAACTTCAAACATTATTCATTTTATTGAATAATTAACATACCTGGTAAATTTGAATCAGAAACTCATAAAGCTTCTGTTACTCTTTTGGTAACTAATTTGAATTATTTTATGATTTGTAACAGTAAAAATTTTCTTCGTGCTAAAATAATAGTTGAATAGGTGACTTGATTATAATTTTGTTCGCAAATATTTTTATAAATTCTAATCATAATAGTCATGACTTTTTCTGGTGAAAAAGAAAAACATTATTTAAACCTTTCTCCTAGCATATTCCAGTGTAAAAATTAGAGCATTCAGCTAATTTAAGCGGCAGGAATGTTTATGCAACACTTGGTATCTATACGTACCCTAATGTATGACTTTATTTTGCACAAATCACAATAAACAAACCAACCCTTCAAAAAATAGAACAGATTTATATAAATATATATAGATAGCCTAATTTCCCTCTCCCCTAAAAGACATGAAAAACTGAACATTTCCCTGATCCTGCCTATATAACCAAACCATGTGTATACCTGCAGGGAGGGCATATATGCAGGTCCCAAGAAGAATGAGGGTATGTCTACACTACAGCATTATTTCTAATAAGCTATTTCGAAATTGTTAATTCAAAATATCTTATTTTGAAATAACACGTCTATACACAAAATACATTTTGAAATATTGTTTTTCAATTTCGAAATAGCACGTCCACACTGAGTGGATGTTGAATCGCATTTAAGGTTGGTTGGAACCAGTTCTAGCAGGGCATCAGGTCAGAAGTTGCCTTGTGGCCAGGGCAGCCAGCAGGAACCCTGGGAAGCGCTGGAGGCCCCCTATTTCGAAATAAGCATCTACACAGTACTTATTTCAAAATAGCAGTTTCAGAATTGGCAATATTCCCTGTGGAATGAGGTTTACCAATTTCAAAATAAGCCCTCCGCTATTTCAAATTAATTTTGAAATAATGGAATGGCTGTGTAGATGCTAGGAAAGTTATTTTGAAATAACTTTGCTGTGTAGACATACCCTGAGAGTGTACTGGTTGAACCCCTCTAGTCTGGCACCTTGGGGACCAGACCCTTGATGAACCAGAGAATTTGCCAAACTACGGGAGGTCATTATTGTGTAGTGGCTTTACCAACACTTCCACTGCTTACTGGGCTCTTAAAAGACAGTGGTCAGTTATCCCTGGGGACACAGTGGGTGAGAAGGGCGAGGACGGTAGGTCTCCACACCATCGGAGCTGATGTGCTTGTACACAGGCCATGTTTGGCATGTCCTGCTATCCCCGGAAGTGTGAGCTGGTCTGGGACTGCACCTATGCTCCTGTGCTGTATCTAGCATGGGGGTGGGGGAGAGGGAAGATGTGCCCTACGTCTGTGTAGAGGGGGTTGTGGAGGGAGGGCATCAGAAGTATGTCATGTGCCTTCATACATACATGTGTGTGGGTAACAGGCCAGGGCCCCTGTGTGGCAGCCAGCCAGGTCCACATGCCCAGGGTGGCACAGCGCATGCACAGGTTGCTGCATACTCTGTGGTCAGCAAGGCTCACATGCATGGTCCCTGGTCTCCCTCTCCCCCCGGCACCTGCCCCGCATAAGGGGACACTGATGGCACTCACATATCAAGGCCTCCCCGGCCTCGGATGACACCGGTGACATGGTTGCTGTGATGCCTCGGAGGTCCTGGGTGAGCGCCACGCTCCCTCTGGGCTCCTGCGACTCCTGGCCATCGACTCCTCCTCCTCCTCTTCCTCCTCCTCCGTGCCCTGCGTAGGGCCCTCTGCCCCAGGGTCGATGACCACCTGGGATGCATGGACCATCTGATCCCCAGGATGTGGTCCAGGGCATCATAATAGGGGCAGGTATCTGGGTCAGCTCCTGGTTGGGAGCTGCCCCCTGTGGCCCTGGCATAGGCCTGCCACAGCTCTTTGATTTTCATGCGCACCTGTTCCTGGGTGCTCATGTGGCCTTTGGTGGCCAGGCTGACAGCCATCCGCCTGTAGACGGCCGTGTTCCTGCATCTAGTGCAGAGATCATGGACATTGGAGGCCTCCCCCCAAACCTCAATCAGGTCCATGATCTCCACACTGGACCAGGAAGGTGCCTGCCTTTTGCGACCTCTGGCAGGCTCCTGGGAGCTGCCAGCTTGCTCCTGGGGAGCAGTGGAGGGCTGGGTGTCATGGGTTGCTGGCTCATGCTGGGCCAAGGGCAGCGACTGCTGGCTCTGTGCTGGCAGGCTTGCAGCTGGCACAGGCACTGTGGCCAGAGTCTACCCCTTTAAGGGCTCCGAGGCTGGGGGGGAGCAGAAGAGTTTTCCTGGTTTGGCCCAGAGTGGCTACCAGGGCACCCTGGGAAGGGCTGGAGGCCCCCATTTCGAAATAAGCACCTACTCAGCGCTTATTTCGATTTAGTTATTTAGAATTTGGTGCTATTCCTTTTGGGATGAGGTATACCAAATTTGAAATAAGCACTCTGCTATTTTGATTTAATTTTGAAATAGTGGTTTGGCTGTGTAGATGCTTATAAGTTTGCTGTGTAGATATACCCTCAGGTACCACGGGAATGCTTGTGGCTTTTTATTACATTAGTTATTGGAGGGTCAGGAAAGTCTAAGAAAGACAAGGAAATAAGTTTCAGAAAGTTCTATACAGAAAGGGATGTGCAAGAAGACTAGAGAAGTTACTGTCCCTGAATATTTCAGTCTAACTTCGCTGAAGTTCTGTTTGGTTTATAAAGCAAGCATATTTCTCAGTCTGTCAAGCCTCTAGTAGACATGATATATGGCAAATTCCCCAAACTGACATGATTTAGCAGGAGACGTAATACTATGGGATCACATTGCTTAATGTAGCTAACTTCCTGTAAGTTTTCTTTCATAATACTTTTATTTGCTATGTAAAAAAAAGTCAGCAATAATTCAGAGGACAGCAGATTTGTATGCAATTGAGAGAATTGTGGCACCAACAAAAACAAGATTCCTCAAAATAAGTTCATTTTGAGACATCTGATTTCAGTCACAAAGTTCCCTACATTTAAGAGGTATGCAAGCAAATGCTTCTTTGGCTATGTTTCATCCAATGTTCCCTCTTGCTCAGAATGCAACACATGCAGGAGAGCTTCCCATCACAGATTCACCTAATCTTCCAGAAAGAATTGTTTTACAAGTGATGATTAGTGGAGGGGAGGTGTGGCGGGACCATTTCAATTGATAAGAATGAACTATGAAGAACTGCACTTATGCGGGGTGTGTTCCTACTACAATTCTGAACACATAATTAAACTGTATTGTTCGTACACATTCCCCAGAGAGCCTCATTATTGACTGATGTATAGAAGCGATCCAATCTCTAAGGCAACTGATCATACTTTTTGTTTTAATTTGCAGAACAGAGCAACAGATCTATTAACAAGGCAAAACACATATTTAACAAACATTACTAATGATATTTGTGGGTTTTTTCCTACCCTGAGAATTCATTTAATCACAAGGAGAAAATATTGACTTTTTTAATAAGAAATAATGTTTTGCTAAACTCCTGAAGGTTTCAAACATACTTAAGGTTCGATCACATTAACTCTTCATTAGCAGGCATTCACATATAATATGTATACATAAAGTAGGGGGAGGGGAGGGGAAAGACCACACCAAGATACCAGCTCGTATTTTTGTTTTGTTTAGTTCTATGTATAAAATCTGATTACAATTCATTCTGTAAAATGCTGGTAAATGAATTTGGTTTGCATGATTTTTTTTAAAGCTATGCTTGTCTCCTCTAACAAGACAACAGGTTTGACCTAGCACCTAGTGCTGTTACTGTACAGGAACGAATTATATTTCCCAGGCTGGTACATTAAGCTCATAATACCATTTCACCTTTTTTGACCATATAAAAATGGTTCTGTGAGAATGTTGGAAAGCTTCACAGCAATCTAGAAAATGAAGGAAGGAGGAAATCTATAACCTGTCTCCTTGGTAAGGAAGTAAATGTCAGCAATAGGAGATTTATGCAGCTGAATGGATGAACTTAACTGCTATGTAAGAGAGGACAAGGGCCCAGACATCCCAATTAAGAGATGCAGCCTAGTGTCTGCTTTAGGGTTGAAAATGTCAACAATATTTTCAGGTTTTCCCTCTTCAAACCAGTCAGCAATAGACTTTGGTTTAGTTATTGCTCCCTTCTAGCTTTTTGGTTAAATTTATAAATAGCCAAATTGAATTGAGCCCTTCATTATTTTTTAGCAGATTTTCTGCTGTATAATTAAAGGTGAATAGAAAATGCAAACTTCACGTATATAGCAAATCCTCAAAACATCTTACCTTCTAAAACATCTTTGCTTTGATTTCTTTACACATAGAAGTCAATAGCACTGTCTCTAGAGACTTTTGCTGATACTAACCACCTTTTGAGAACTACTTCCATGCTGTTAGGATAGGGATCAGTAAAATATCTTAAGAAGAACGAGGACCCATGCTGTTGTGTATATAGTTGAGCCACCTTGTTTCCAGATTGCTGCAATTCATGAAGCTCCAGCAGCAACGGTCCAGTTGTTACTGTTCAGTGCTACTTAATCTTTCATTCTATTCCCTGCCTTGGTGACAGACTGCACAATCATTGTACAAAACTAAGCGATTGGATTTATTACTGTTACCTGTGCATGTCTGTGTGTGTAGGGGAGAGCCTATTCTATCGGTAAGATTATCAAACTGAATATACTGTCAGTTAGTATGAACAGTATGGAGATGATTAATGTTAAGTATACTGAATCATTCACAGAAATGGCACCATAGGTTGTTTGAACATCAAAAACCCAGTTTGCCTATCTGCTCTTTCTAGTACTTTGATATTTGAATTCTTACACCTGCTTCATTTTGTGGCTTCATAAATTCCCAGTGTGAAGACAATACAAACACCATGCTCCAGTGGATATTCTAATAATTTCTGCAGGCCAAATATGCTGGACTTCTACACTTAGCCACTGGGGGCTATGAGCAACATGTTTTGCCTATCAAAAAAATCCGAACACTTTCTCTATCAGCACTGTTTATCAGGATTCTGGGATGTACCTTAGACTAACAGCCCTCTCTCTGAATATGGGAAATATATCTTTCCAGACTCTTTATCTGCAGTTCTATCACTTTCCAATTGCATATATAGATTCTGGGAGGCAAATCTCAACCTTGTTGCTGGGGCCAAATGTCAAAGAATTTCCCTTATATCTGGCACAACACAGAGATTAAGGAAGAGCTATCATCAGAAAGGAGGCCGATTTCATTATTATTTTTTTTAATTTTAAAAAGAATCCAGCAGTGGAAAAATTCAAATGCCTGGAACACACATGTGATATTTGGTTATGAGAAGGAATTGGTCATCTTTGAGTGCTCACTAGTCCCAGGAGGATGCATGCACATTTCCCATCTATCAGTATGTGTGTGTATGTGTCAGCCATCTTTTCCAGAAAAAGAAACAAGGCACACATAAAAAGATGACATCCTTTCAAAAAACTGCATGAAACTGTCATAGCAGTCAGAGAGACTCTTAAGATCCAAAACCTCTAGGGAACACCTCTTCAGAGTCTGAGCATATAATCACTGAGGCCAACGGGAGTTTTGCCACTTACTTCAGTAGAAATGAGCTGTAGTCCCCAAAGAGAAAGGATCCAAACCTCTAGCCAGCTTTGTGGAGAGGAGCTGAGGAATGGAGTTTATGCACACAAGCCCACTGGCTAATTGGTACCACATCGCTGTGTGATAGTTTCAAGGAGAAGAAATTTGGACTATGAATAGTTACTTATATAATACATGTTATGTTCCATACTGTTCATTGAGAGAAATTGAGACCTCAGTTTTAAAAGCTACTTCATTTAGTCATAAAAGTCACATGTTGCCTATTTCTTTCTAAAACCCACCAGCATTTTACCATAGTTCAAAATATTTGACAGGGATTTTGTTTGGACTTTCTGAAATACGTTCAGCTTTCTCTCCTCCATTTTTCAGCTATAAATACCTAGGTTGATAAACTACATTCTCAAGTTTCACAAACACACAAGTAACTTTAGTCCACTGAATGATAACATTATAGTAGAAGCTGCAGTTAACTCTATGATACAGAGATATGGATTGAATGCTGTTTTCCGGCAGTTCACGGGAAGAAAAACATGGGTTGTATCCCTTAGTAACCACTAGGATGATAGGTTTCATGTCATCATTCAGTGCAATGCATAGGCGGCGAGTTGTATGGGCCCATGATGCCCAGGCTCCAGCAATATGAGGGCCCTTGGGAGCCTGGCTTCACCTTCTACTGCTAGGAGTTCTGGGAAAGGATTCCCCTGCATCGTGGGAATGAACTTACCACTCCATGATGCAGTTTTCCCCATTTTTATATTGTCTCTGTAAATTTTGCACCTGCCAGCTTGAAAGCATGAATCTGAACTGCTCTCCAATCAAATGATGAGCATTTTAAACACAACACAACTGATCCTGCAGTTTTTCATGAGCTGTGAATCTGAGCAGCAATCCATGGTGAGTGCTCTGCTATGTGCCATGGAAAGAAATAATTCAAGGTTGGTGTTGGCATTCATGGAGCACCTATGCAGGGTGGACCATATTGGACTCAGGAAACAAACATTGAATGGTAGGATCAGATTTAGATGCAGGTATGGAATGATGAACAGCTTTTGAAGAATTCCTGGATGTGCAAAGCCACCTTCGCTGATCTGTGTACACTTCCGCCTTCTGGCACAAGGAAATCAAAATTAGAGCTGCACTCAAGCTAGAAAAGCATGTGATTATAGAATGGAAGCTGGCAACTCCAGTCTGCTGTTGGTCAGTTGCAAATCAGTTTGGAGATGGGAAGTCTACACTGGGGACCGTGGTGATGCATGCAGGGACATGAATTGCCTCCTGCTGTGAAGGACTGTGACTCTGGGGGTATGTCTACACTAGCCACCCTAGTTCGAACTAGAGTGGCTAATGTAGTCATTTGAACTTGCAAATGAAGCCCGGGATTAAAATATCCCGGGCTTTATTTACATGTTCCCGGGCGCTGCCATTTTTAAATGCCTGGTAGTTCAGACTCCCTGCCCGCGGCTACATGAGGCACGGGCTAGATACTTCAAACTAAAGCCCCTAATTTGGACAACCGTTACTCCTCATAGCAGGACTACCGGGAATTTAAAAATGGCAGCGCCCGGGAACATGCAAATAAAGCCTGGGATATTTTAATCCCAGGCTTCATTTGCAAGTTCGAATGACTACATTAGCCACCCTAGTTAGAACTTGGGTGGCTAGTGTAGACATACCGTGGGCAATGTACAGGAAATAATGGATGGCTTTGCTGCAATGGGATTTCCTGACTGTGACGGTGTGATAGATGGCACACACATCCCAATTTCTGTCCCAGACCACCTTATGATGGAGTGCCTCAACAGAAAGGGCTAATTCTCTATGGCACTGCAGGCACTGGTTGATCACTGGGATGTTTCACTGGCATCAACATTGGGTGGTCGGAAACACATTTTCAGAAACACTGCCCTGCATAAAGAGATCTCCATGAAAATACTTTCTTTTCAGATCAGAAGATTTCACTAGGGGGTATGGAAATGTTCATATTGATCCCAGAAGACCCAGCCTTCCCCTTGTGCCACGTCTCAGGAAGCCTTACACTGGAAATATGGACAGCAGTAAGGAGCCCATCAACAATAGACTGCACAGATGCAGAATGATGGTTGAATGTGTGTTTGGCAAACTAAGGCTTGTTGTCACTGCCTTTTTGGCAGGTTAGACCTCAGTGAGGAAAATATCTCCTTGACCATCATGTAGCCCAGGAAGATTTATAGTGAAATGTATGTGGGTAAGGTTCACCAATCGGATCAAAGATTCACCCTCCCTATCCCACCCAGGTTACAAACTGGTTCTACCTCCAGAGCATCTTAGGGGCCCCAACAACAGTCACACTTTCAATCAGGCTATCCAATTAAAACAAGTTTTATTAGTACAGGTGTTAAGGTGGCAAACACAACAAAGAATATAGCACTGAGTATACAGATTAGTTGAATCTCCTCTGTGGATAAAATTAACAAAATTTGTGTTATAGATTGGACTTATCTAAGTATACAGATCTAATTATCTAATAGGATTTCGTACTCACAGAATCTTGTCTCCAAAGGCCGAGCTTAGAAGGAACAGACTCCCTCTGCCTGAGGGACGCTGGTGTCAGGTAGAGTATGGAAAACTTAGAAGCAAGTCTTAGACACAATAAATGAAGCAAGATGAGATACAGAGATTGAAAAGAGAATAAAGCTTGTTCTCTGACCTCAAGAAAGAACAGTGGGCACTCCAGGATGTCCAGCCTCCTAACCAAAGTTGGACTTTGCACCCTGAGATTTCTGTGGCTACCTGCAGCTGATTGGAGAAGATATCGGGGGGAGGGGGATCTATGAATATGTATAGGAGAACCACTTGATGTTTCCTTGGACTGATTTCCAGCACAAGGAAAAGGCAGGTAGTCTTGAGGTTAGGTATCAGGAAATCTGTTTTATAAAGTTTTGTTGGGCTCTGCAGTTTTGGACTTATCTATATGCACACAATATTGAGTCATAGTCCATCTGTGTCCGGTCCAGCTGAAAGTTTTGCCATAGAATCTTCATAAAACTTACACAATACATACATACATATCAAGCATAAAATAACAAGAAAAATAGAAAAATGATTTAACGCTTTACTTTATCACAATGCTGTTGCTAAAGCTAATTCATACAGGATAAATTAAGTCCTGTAGGCTTTGCATTACTATTAAAATATGGAAAGAAAGGGATGGGATAGGAAAGATATATCTTAGCATGCTACAATAGCGGCCTGCTGTACTCTGCACAAGATTTATAAAGCCAAGAAGGAGATGTTTCCCTTAGGGTGGTGTGCTAAGTAGCTAGGTACCAGAGCTATTAGGGAGACTCAGTGCAGAGCTACTAGAATCAGGGAGGCTTTGAATGACAATTTTGACAATGAGCCCAAGGCTATGTCTAGACTACACTGATCGATCAGAGAAAGGTACGCAAATTGTGCGCCGCAATTTGCATACATTTTCCGATAGTTTTTTCAGAAGATGCTTTTCCAAAATTTGGTCCATTTACACTGGGCCAAATTTTGGAAAAGCCTCTTTCAGAAAAACCCTTCTTCCTCATGGAACGAGGAAGACAGGGCTTCTGAAAGAGCGCATCTGCTTTTCCACAAAACCCCCATAGTGTAGACATAGCCCAAGGGTGTGCTTTTCTGTGGTATATTCAACTACACATTGATTACTTGCTACCTTGATCTACCCTTAAAATTATTGCTGCCTGAGCATTAATTGTAGTAAGCAGATGTACCAATTGCCACTGTGTGTGGATTTCTGCTGCAACCTCTCTGTGTGGGACAGAAATAAAGAACCATTATATAAGCCTAATTTTGTATTAAGTAGCAATGTACAGATTAACATTTCTTACAAGGGAGATGACACTGAGAAGCATTCTGTGAAACAAGTCTCTCACAGTGGTGAGTAAGTCCAACTGTCATTATAAGCCATGAACACAGAAACTGAGTGCATGGGGTATTGTGGTGGATTTGGAATATGCAAGGAACATGGGGGTAATTTGAGGAAGCCATGGAAGGCAGTTGTAAGTGGGCTGCCGGAGGAGTTGTATGTGGATGTATTCAGACTGTAGAGCTATCAGAGACCTGAGCATCTCTATTTGATCCTCTGTAAGTCTCATCATCTTCTCCTGCCCATCTATTATCTACTGCTGCCCTTCTATTATCTCCCCTGGCAATTCATCTTTAATTTTACATTTACTGTCTCTCTCCATAATTTACACTTGCTCCCTGTATGATGAGATGATTACAGTACTTCCTACAACATGACCTTCTGACTCCTCCTACTTTTCCTCATTTTATGCAGCTGTTCAACCAGTGTGTAGGAGTGAGCCCTCAAGGCCACCTCTGCAGAAGGAAAAAAATACAGAAAATACACTATTTTGATTGCATACACAGTCTTGAATTATAATACAGGCAGTCCCCGGGTTACGTACAAGATAGGGACTGTAGGTTTGTTCTTAAGTTGAATCTGTATGTAAGTCGGAACTGGCGTCCAGATTCAGCCACTGCTGAAACTGACCGCCAGTTCTGACTTACATACAGAATCAACTTAAGAACCCCAAGCGTCCCCAAGTCAGCTGCTGCTGAAACTGATCAGCAGCTGATTCCAGGAAGCCCGAGGCACAGCAACTCTGCCTCGGGCTTCCTGTAGTCAGCGCTGGTCAGTTTCAGCAGCGGCTAAATCAGGACGCCTGGGGCAGAGCAGCTGGGGTGCTGCTGGGGTGCTGCAAAGCCGCGGGGGGGCTCGGGCAGCGAGGCAGCCCAGGCGCGCCTGGGCTGCATCGCTGCCGGCTTCCCCGAGGCTTTGCAAAGCCGCGGGGGGGGGGGGGGAAGGGGGTGGCTCGGGCAGCGGCTTTGCTCCGCGTCTTCCTGGTCTGCAGACCAGGGAGACGTGGAGCAGCTTTTCTCGACCGGAGTACACGGGCGGCGGGACTGCGAGGTCCCACAGTCCGTGTACTCCGGGGCAGCCCCGTTTGTAACTGCGGATCCGACTTAAGTCGGATCCGCGTAAGTCGGGGACTGCCTGTAGTCATGTACATCTCCTTCTCATTTTCTCTTGGCAAGTATACAGCAAAAGCAGCAACACTAAAAATGGTGAGTTCTGCCAAGAGAGAAAGATACAAGATGAGATAAAGTGTCAGAGTGGTTTCAGAAGGGGATCACTACAAGTGCCTAGGGGTACTGTTTTGAATACAGGCCCCACCCCATTTCCTATAGCGTGGGTGATCAAAGCTGGTATCTCACTACTAAGTGTAACTGAGGATACAACTGAGGGCACATTTTCTGCATGTGTGCACTGTGACAGACCTAAGCCATCAGCCTGCCACACTCAGGTGGTAGGCAGGTATACAGGGAACTGGATAAGTGGTTTTCTCTTTCCAGAGAAAACTATTTGAGTCTGCTGCAATACAGTAAAGACATACCTGGTGCTAATTAATTAGATTGCTCCCTCAGGCAAGTCACTCAATACCTGCAGCCAATTACAACCAATGGAGTTGCTTTAAAAATCCCCTCCTAGGTAAGGAAAGGGGTAAACAAAGAATGACAGACTGGAAGGAGAAAGGGTGGAACAAGAAGAAGCTGTGTGTGAGCTGAGAGCTGGTTAACAGATAACAGGAGGAAACATTTTGGAGGGGTTGTTTGAGGAAACGACCCAGGGAAAAAGCTGCCAAGTTGGAAGGAAAAACAACCTTGACGACGCTGCTACTTTAGGGTCCCTGTGCCAGAACCTGGAGTAGTGACTGGGCTTGGGTTCCCCGCAAACCTTCCCCCATGACAACACACAGCTGTCCCAAGAAGGGAGACCAGGACTATCAGAGGGGTTTCACCCCAAAACCTGTGATGAGTATGGCTCACTAAGCTGTGGAGCCTGCCTCTTGTAAAGGACCACAGCAAGTCTCTGAGGCTAATGTTATCTGCTAGTAGCACGAGAGGCCAGAACTTTGCCAAAGTGCTTTCAGACTGGTTCTGTATTATACTACTCATGTGTGTACTGCATTGGTTCCCGCAGAAATAATTGCCAACTGGCAAAGCAAAATTCCCAACAATGGGAAGAAACAAAACTGCTCTACCTATAAACCTTCAGCAAAGGATAACAGAGTACCCTCAGGAAAGTTTCTGAGTGATTTCTATGGAGGATTCCAGGTACATCCCAATGTGCATTAACAAACTTTTCCTCAAGCCTCTTACTGCATGGCTGCAAACAGAAATAAAAAGCAAATGGAAAAATCAGAGGGATCTGTCCTAGTTTGAGACAGGCCTAATGTCATGGCCACAATCCTTCCCCCTGGTCAGTCTTATCTGTTTTCAGCAGGTATTTTGGATGGTAAGTGGTGGTGGTGGTGGTGGGGTCTACAGGACTCTGGCTACCACTGTATTGTTTGGTTTCCCCCTTTATATTCTTGTTGTCCAAAGCAGGAATTCTTTGTGTTCAAGTTCAAACTTTTTTCAACTTGAGTGGAAAATACCTGATCCAAAATGGGTGCCAGTACCAGGTGGCATGGCCACCTGTCTTTGTAGAACCAAACACAATTTGGGTTTACAGAAGAAACAAAATCATTCACAGGTCATGTACAAAATAGAATATACACATTCAGGGGATCATATGCTCTTGAATGATAGGTTACATGGCCTGTTTTTATAAAGCATTTTCAAGTTATGCATATTCTTATTCATAAGCCAATTTTCTTAAATCGTGGGGAGCCATGATAGGTGTGGCACGGTATGCAACTTTATTGACATAAGTTTGGTGTTTGAGATGGTTTCTTGGGCAGTGAAGCAACAAGTGACTTATGTAGCATATCCCCAAAGAGTGGGAAGCTATGCTAAGAATACTTTTCTTAAATAAAGGTAAATACTGTTTTATATTCCCCTCTCTGTAAAACCAGGTGCTTTACTTAGCATTAACCTAACTGTGTAGGGCTTAACCATAGAAATAAATCTATATGTAAATTCCTCAGTCAGGATGCATCTACACTGCACCCTGTAGCTCGAAATAAGCTATGCAATTTGAGCTACGCAAATTGCGTAGCTTATTTTGGAATATAGCGCTGTCCACACAGCACTTATTTCAAATTAAATTGCTATTCCAAAATGTCCCTTACTCCTCGTAGAATGAAGTTTACAGGGACGTCGGAATAGCAAGCCCATTATATTTTGACATAACAGGCATGCTCAAAAGATGCAGAATAGCTATTTTGGGATATCTCCGGTATCCCAAAATAGCACTGCAGTGTAGACATAGCCTCAATGGCCTAAGACAGATGTTTCATACATACAAATAGATCATAAACAGAGATTGGATAAGGGCATTTTAGTCCAGGGAAGAGGACTGGATGACACTGTTTTGGAATTTATCCGTGTTTAGCTTTAATCATCCAGAGAGACCACCATTGAGTGACATGACACACTCCCTCCTTCAGGGCATGAGAGTATTAAGTCTTCATGGTATTTTATCTAGCCTCTAGAGACCTAGCCTAAAATTCAAGAGAGACGAGTATAGGCAAAGTTTCAGCAGGAAATGGCCTTGTGTATATATTTGTTAACACTCTACAATAATTATGGTATAAACATTTGTAATACCCAAATGAATTCCTCTTCAAAAAATCCAAATGCATTGTAGCATTCTTCCAGAAGTGTATATATAAAAAGCCCATTTTCGAAAGTTGTTGTTCATCATGTTGCCTTTGTGTCACATGCAAACAAGCATAATGCTCCCTGGGTTGTTGCCACTATTCTAAATTACTTTCCACATGTTGACTTATGTGTGACATGCTAAATCTGACAACCTTGCTTCCATCAGCTACTTCTAGGAATTCTACCAGTAAAATATATATTAAATAAGAAAATATTGTGTATTTTGTTCTTAACACAATCCTGCCTGCAAGTAAGGGAGGAGAATAAGCTATTGTGACATGCAGTCGCCCCCAGAAAATAAGTTATTATGACATGCAGTGACAGAAACAAGTAGCATTCTCCTTCCATCTTCTGAAAGTACCTTGAGTATTTGTCAGTAAGCAGAAGCTGGAATCTATTCACTCATTTCTTTTCACAGCACTTATCAAATTCCAGCCTCACCCACACACATATGACTTCATTGTCTTCAGTGTGACTCGAATGAACATTCAACTGTAGAACCTGGTCTTATCTCTAAAGGAATGGGAGTGATGCATTATCACCCTTAACATTGCTTTAAATGATGACTAAGCAAAATTGAAGGTGTGAGCACCTGAATGTCAAGGAGTTAAATAAAATTAACCCTACATAATTAGATGTCTGCCATTTGTAACTGGTTTCTTTGCTTGCAATGGCTGGAAACATTTCAATTTTGACAGAAAGTGAGACATTTCTGAAATATAAAAAATTGTCAGCTAGGGTTTTTTGTTTTTTTAGTTTTTTTGTTTGTTTGTTTGTTTGTTTGTTTGTTTGTTTTTTTGCCAGAATACAAGTAATTGAGATTTCAGGACCAAGTACTTCTTTTCTATTTTTATTTTAGATGCATGTTTTTAGTAAGGTGTGAGATTCTTAAGAAACGAAGATTGTTTCACCCAAGCATTGCATGTCTGATCATGATGACTGTGTAAAAAAAGAGGTTAATCAGAGAAATGGACCGAGACCACAACTCTAGTTTCACCTACACTCAGATGATGGAGAAGTTTGGGTCAAAACATTGTGGATCACCATGCATCTAGTTAATGAGCTTGTTAATGTTGTAAGTATATTTATAGTAAAATGGAATTACTTTTATGTGAACTGCATGCATACCACGCTGTGGGAGAACACTTGAATCTCCAGAAGTTAAAAGCAATCTGAATGATAAAACCTCAAAGGCATTAAATTGGAGGTTAAATTAGTTATTGAACTAACTGTGTGCTGATACCATCCATTTAAGTGGGAATGGACAATAAGATGATAATTGCATAAATCCTCATATCACAGTAGAACAGGTTCAATGCCACAAGTATAAAGATGCTTTTTTTCACATGAAGTCTGATTAAGAATAGTGTCAAGATGAAAAACGTATTTTTATGACATATAATCAAGTTAGTCTCTGCTGCAAAAAAATTATAAGGCTTAAACAGCTCTACATTGGGGGAGGGGGGTATCAGAAAAGTTGTATTTTAATCCTGGTGGTACAGGTGTCTCCCATAAATATGCTACAAAGGTGACTACTTTATAAATATGCCCCATTTTGCAGGTTGAGCGAACAGATTGTACTTAGGGTTTTCCTCATTAATGATGAGTTTCATATTCTGTTTAAAATTCTGATTTTATGATATAAGTAAATTTGAGGCCACAATGAATTATACATCATTTTAATAATGCATACAACATAGTTAACAGCTACATTAGGATAGCATTTCATATAAAAGATACAATAGTTTAACTACAGATAGCCTTTTAAGTGCTGGTTTGTCTGTATATTACAGTCCCTGCCTACAGTAGTGCTAATCTTCTCATATGGGAGAGGTTTCCCTCTCTACATCTACCAGGAAAGAAAACCACATGCAGAAAGGAGTGTGTGATGCAACTTCTAAAAACGAGAAGAGATCTATACTGGGCCAACCTCAGATAGCTGCTTCTGGGTCAATGCAGCTCCATTTTGCCTTGTTGGGGTGGCAAACTCTGACTCAACGCCACATTTTAACTATGTTTATAAGCTAAAAATACACAGAAGATACTTCCTGGCATTATGTAATATAAGTAGATAGTTACTCCAGAATTTGAGTGGTTCTCTGCACTATACTTCCCTACCTTAACTGCAGAGAATTCCTAGAACACTGGTGACATTTTATCCATCTATCTAATCTATCTAATCAGCCCGCAACGCCTGTGCCAGCAATGCTTCTGTCTTCTCTGCCTGTAGCCAGACAGACCATCTGACCATGGATGCCTCTACCCAGCTCCTGGTGTGGTTTTGTAGGGACTGTGGCTTGCAATTCCCACTTATTGAAATCTAGGTTGCAGAGATCATCCAATGTGAAAGGTGCCTGCTAGTGGGATCTCTCAAGAAGCAGATGGGAGAGCTACAGGAGGAGGTGGCTAGGCTGAGGAGCATTCGAATCTACAAGCAATTCTTGGACAGTATTCGTGTTGAAACAGCTGAGGTAGCTGTCCCACTACACAAGACTGCTGACACGCCACTGATGGAGGAGGAGATGACTCAGGGAGGACACTGGCAGCTGGTTACTTTTGGCAGCAGGCAGTGCTCCACCCCTGCTCCCAACTTTCCCACTGTGGTACTGGGAAACAGTTACACTCTTCTTGATACAGGAGATAAGGAATCACCCCCTACAGCTGAGGAGTAGTAGCCTTATACCCTCAAGGCTGGGAGGTCTGCTACCACCACTACGAGGAGGAAACATAGGGTAGTGGTGGTTGGAGACTCTCTTCTGAGAGGGATGGAGGCACCCATCTGTTGCCCTGACATGTCATCTCAGGAGGTATCCTGCCTGCCAGGGACCCATAGCCAAGATGTTATGGAGGTATTTTCAAGGATTATCTGGTCCTCTGACTAGTACCCCTGCTACTCATCCATGTGGGCACTAATGATACTGCAAGTGTGACACTGAGCAGATCAAGAGTAACTACAGGGCTCTGGGAGTATGGGTGAAAGAGTATGGAGTGCAGGTAGTATTCTCTTCAGTCCTTCCTGTCAAAGGTAGGGACCCAAGTAGAGACAGGTGTAATCTGGAGCTGACTGCCTGGCTCTGAAGATGGTGTCACCAGGAGGGCTTTGGCTTCCTCAACAACGGAAAGACCGCTAAGCAGGGATGGGGTTCACCTTTTGAGGAAGGGGAAGACCGTATTTGGAAGAAAATTAGCTAACCTAGTGAGGAGAGCTTTAAACTGGGTTCGACGAGGCAGGTGACCAATGCCTACAGATACGTGAAGAACATGGAGACCTGGGAGATGAGTCCAAAATGGGAGGGAAAGTGGGCTATAATAACAGAGAAAAAAGAGGGACAAAGTAGAACTGGGAGGCAAGGTCAAATCAGTATCTTAGATATACAAATGCAAGAAGTATGGTGAATAAGCAGGAAGAACTTGAAGTGCTAATAAATAAACACAACTATGACATCGTTGGTAACACAGAGACTTGGATAATACAAACAATTGGAATATTGGTATAGAAGGGTACAGCTTACTCAGAAAGGATAGGCAGGGGAAAAAGAGAGGAGGTGTTGCCTTATTTATTAAAAATGTACACATTTGGACTGAGGTGGAGATGGACGTAAGAACCAGATGTGATGAGAGTCTCGGGATTAGGTTAAAAGGGATAAAAAACAAGAGTGTTGTCATGCTAGGAGTCTACTACAGACCACCTACTCAGGTAGAAGAGGTGGATGACACTTTTTTAAACTACTAACAAAATCATCTAAAGCGCAGCATTTGGTGGTGATGGGGGACTTCAACTATCCAGACATATGTTGGGAAACTAGCACAGTGGGACACAGACTATCCAATAAGTTCTTGGACTGCATTGGAGAGAACTTTTTATTTCAGAAGGTTGAAAAAGCTATCCGGGGAGAACCTTTTCTAGATTTGATCTTAATAAATAGGGAGGAGCTGGTTGAGAATTTGAAAGTGGGAGGCAGCTTTGGTGAAAGTGATCATGAAATCACAGAGTTCATGATTCTAAGGAATGGTAGAAAGGAGATCAGCAAAATATAGACAATGGATTTCAGGAATACAGATTTTGGTAAGCTCAGAGAGCTGGTAGGTAAGGGCCCATGGGAAGCAAGACTAAGGGGAAAAACAACTGAAGAGAGTTGGCAGTTTTTTTAAAGGGACATCATTAATGGCCCAAAAGCAAGCTATTCTGCTGCATAAGAAAGATGGAAAGTATGACAAAAGTCCGCCTTAGCTTAACCAGGAGATATTGCATGATACAAAAATAAAAAAGGAGTGATATATGAAAAGTGGAAACTAGGAAAAATCACAAAGGATGAATATAAGTGAACAATACACGTATTCAGGGGCAAGATTAGAAAGGCAAAGGCACAAAATGAGCTCAAATTAGCTATAGACATAAAGGGTAACAAGAAGACTTTCTATAAATATATTAGAAGCAAGAGGAAGACCAAGGACAGGGTAGGCCCATTGCTCAGTGAGAAGGGAGAAATAATAACCGGAAACTTAGAAGTGGCAGAGGTGCTCACAGCAGGACTCAGTACCATCTAGACCATCCCTGATAGATGTCTATCTAACCTGCTCTTAAGTATCTCCAGAGATGGAGATTCCACAACCTCCCTAGACAATTTATTCCAGTGTTTAACCACCCAGACAGTTAGGAAGTTTTTCTTAATGTCCAGCCCAAACCTCCCTTGCTGCAGTGTAAGCCCATTGCTTCTTGCTCTATCCTTAGAGGCCAAGGAGAACAATTTTTCTCCCTCCTCCTTGTGGCACCCTTTTAGACACCTGAAAACCATTATCAGGACCCCTTTCAGCATACATCTACAGTAGCCCCCCTAGATTGATCCAGGGAGGCTAATGAGGGTGACCAGAATTGCAAATCAAGCCCGGGATTTAAATATTCCGTGCTTGATTTGCATGTTCCCGGCTGGTCGCCATTTTAGAAATTGACTAGCCTGAAGTAACTGCCCGCATCTACACGCAGCAGTGAAACGGTATTCTGGAATAAAGCCCCTAAATCGAATTAGGTGGTAAACCTCATTCCACGAGATTGATCGAAGAGGCTGGTGTAGACGTACCCTCAGTCTTCCCCTTTCCAAACTCAACAAACCCAATTCTTCCAGTCTTCCTTCATAGCTCATATTCTCTAGACCTTTAGTCATTCTTGTTGCTCTTCCTTGGACCGTCTCCAAATTCTCCACTTCTTTCTTGAAACATGGTGCCCAGAACTGGACACAATACTTCAACTGAGGCCTAATCAGTGCAGAGTAGAGCAGAAGAATTACTTCTTTTATCTTGATCACAACACTCCTGTTAATGTACCCCAGAATCATATTTGCTTTTTTGGGACAGCGTCACGTTGTTGACTCATTTTTAACTTGTCATCTAGTATGACTCCTAGATCCCTTTCTGCAGGACTCCTTCCTAGACAGTTGCTTCCCATTCTGTATGTGTGAATCAGATTGTTCCTTCCTAAGTGGAGTATTTTGCATTTGTCCTTATTAAACTTCATCCTATTTACCTTAAACCATTTCTCCAGTTTGTCCAGATCATTTTGTATATTTACCCTATACTCCAAAGCAGTTGCAATGCCTTCCAACTTGGTATCATCTGCAAAATTAATAAGCATGATGCCAATATCTAAATGGTTGATGAATATATTGAACAGAACTGGTCCCAAAACAGACCCCTGCGGAACCCCACTTGTTATGCCCTTCTCACAGGATTGTGAACCATTAATAACTACTCTCTGAGAATGGTTATCCAGCTAGTGATGCACCCACCTTATAATTACCCCATCTAAACTATATTTTCCTAATTTATTGATAAGAATTTCATGCGAGACCGTATCAAATGCCTTACTAAAGTCTAGGTGTACCATGTCCACTGCTTCTTTCTTATCCACAAGACTCATTATCCTATCAAAGAAAGCTATCAAATTGGTTTGACATGATTTGTTCTTTACAAATCCATGCTGGCTGTTACCTATCACCCTATTATCTTCCTGGTGTTTGTAGACAACTGTCTAAATAATTTGCTTCATTATCTTTCCTGGAAAAGAAGTTAAACTGACTGGTCTATAGTTCTCTGGGTTGTTCTTATTTCCCTGTTTATAGATGGGCACTATATTTGCCCTTTCCCAGTCTTCTGGAATCTCCCGATTTCCACGACTTTTCAAAGATGATAGCTAAAGGTGCAGATACCTCATCTATCAGCTTCTTGATTACTCTAGGATGCATTTCATTAGGCTCTGGTGACTTGAAGACATCTAACTTTTCTAAGACATTTTTAACTTTTTCTTTTCTTTTTTTTAACCTGTGCCACGGCTGCGACTTTGCTCCCGGTGTCCCTGGTCTGCTGGGGACCGTCTCCAGCAGACCAGGGGCACCGGGAGGAAAGCCGCAGTCGCGGCACAGTCCCGCGCTTCTGAGGCTTTGCTCTGGCAAAGCCTCAGAGGCGCGGGAACCCACCGCTGCTGCGGCTTTGCTCTCGGTGCCCCTGGTCTGCTGGAGACGGTCCCCAGAAGACCAGGGGCACCGGGAGCAGCTTTTCTCGCCCCGGAGGTCGAGGTGGCGGGACCGCTGCCTGCGAGCTCCGGGGAGAGAAAGCCCCGTTCGTAAGTGTGGATCCGACGTAAGTCAGATCCGCGTAAGTCGGGGACTGCCTGTATCTGCATTTTTGAGCCCAATCCAAAGGCCACTGAAGTCAGTGGGAGTTTTTCCACTGACTTTAATGGGCTTTGAATCAGGCTTTTAGCTAAGAAACTGATATGTACTTTGAATCAATGTTGCTGTTTCTATATTTGAAAAGATTCTGTGGAGGTTTTACATTCTAGTAACAAGGTGTCCACTTTCAGATGGCATTCTCCAGACCATTCTCAAATCCCATTGTTTCTGTACTGAACTTTTTTCTTTTTTTTTTACCAACAAACATGACAAATGATTTTACTGATATATTAAGAATTCTGGTTTCTGGAAGCAACAAACCCTGGTGACATTGTCATCTATTCCTGTAAACAAATAAACTTAGGATGAAAATGCAATTTCTCAAATATAAGTTCAGATGATTCATTTCAAAAGCTGCCTTTACAGTACTGACAGGATAGAAGGAAAACATAATGTCACTGGCAGCCAGCTCTACATTGTTGTTATATTAGAAACAAGGTTAAGTTATAAATAGTAATCTTTATACAATGTCTGTCCTATATATGAAACAGACAACATTAAGTTCTCTCCTGTCGAAATAATTGTTAAATGGAGAACAGTACATTAGATAGATATTAAAATGTAACAGGATTATGCTTGAATGGATAACAATGGCTCCATTCTTGGGAAGATATTATATCAAGACCCAATTTGTTATCATACTGCTAATAGCACTACTGTTCTCAAAATGATGTGGCATCTTGAATGAGCCAGAGTGGAACAGATGATTGGCTTAATGTTCCATACAGAATAGTGTGTAATAGCACAATGACTAGTGCAAAGGCAGTATCACAAGGCTGGTCCATGCAGATTAGTGTGTAATAGCACAAAGACTAGTGCAGAAGCATGGGACTAGTCTTGTCAAAGCGGGGCACAGGTTGGATCACAGGAATGTAACGAGTTCAATGCCTACAAGGGAACACAACAGTTGAATATTATCACTAGGGATAACCCCATCTTGGGTACATCTACACTGCAACATTATTTTGAAATAACTTAGTTCACATCAAAATAAGTGCTGTGTAGATGCTCCCAATTTCAAAATCAGCTATTTTGAAATAAACTATGCAACTGATGTAGCTCAATTTGCATAGCTTATTTCAAGTTAAGCCCTGCTGTATAGAGCCACCCCTCCATTGCCTTGTCCTCATAATGCTAAGTTTCTGAGATCCAAAATGGTCTGTTGACTTCTGCATTACCATGGAAAGGCCTGATGATTATAATTCCTGGGATGATTAGAAATACAATCAAATGTCTTTTTTTCCCACTGATTGCTCTCTCAAACATATTTCTTTTAAAAATAAATGAAATAAATCCCTCTCTCTAGTAGCCACTCAGATGACTAAATCCCTTTGTAGATCTAGTCCCAACTGCAAATTAGGTTCCTAAATCCAAACTGCTGATTCTCTAAGTTGCTTAGGTGCCACTTAAATCTCTAGGCACCTATGTTTTGTCTGAAAAAAAGTCCCCTAGGGAACTGTAGTGAGCAGGGTTGGCCACTCACTGATCCTGAGGAGGAAGAACCCTGCTCTGAGCCTGGGTGGGCTGAAACAGAGCCTGCCCTTTAAGACCACAGAGGCCTAGGGGTGGGGCAGGAAGTATAAAAGCTGAGCCCAAAAGCTCCATAAGGGCCCAGCTGCCAGCAGGAGCAGAGACCAACCCTGAACTCTCTTGCCAGGAGAACCCTAAAGATCTGGTCAAGGCTGACGACTGGCCCGGGCCAGGCACTGAAGAGGATACCCTTTTCTCCCACCCCCAAAAGTGGACTACACAGACCCTGTGTACCCGCTGCTGCCTGGGAGCCAGGTGCAGACTGAGGGGGAGTCCAGAAGTGACCCAGGGGTAGCGGAGGATGGTCAGGTGGATCTGATAACCCTTTGATGCGTGTCAGCATGTTTCGGAATGGAGTCCACGCTGAGCCCAGTAGCTGCTAAGGTGGCCACTGCTAGGGCCCAGGGCTGGGACACAGTGGAGTAGGGAGGGCCCGCTTCTCCTCTGCCACCCCCCATATGGGTGGCAATCTCTCCCTCCCCACTTGTGCTGGGAAAACTGTTTACTTGCCTGCCCCACCCTGAATCAGGACCTGGGCTGCCATTTGACTCTGAGAACTGTTTGTTTTTCTGCCCCACGCTGAACCAGGGTTGGGGCTGTGTTGACATTCAGGCTAGTGTGGGCATTGAGGCCTGTTCCACTCCCAGGTCCCACTGTCTTAAAGGGGCGCCGGACTAATAAGTATAGGCATGAGCACCAATCAGGGGCCCAGGATTGAGTGAGACCACTTACAGGCACCTAAAAATCTGCCTTTGTGCATGCATCCAGAAGCAGAGGTAGACATTTCCCTCTGTTCTGTGTGCTAACTTTGTGGACCTCATTCTTAGGAATCCATCTCTCCCCATGTATTATAGAGGGAACCTGAGCACATAACTCAGGTGACAGGGTGCCTAAATGTTAGACATTGAAATACTCAGCCCCCTTTGTGGGTCTTTCACTGGCTGGTTGAAATAGCAAGATCTAGCCTTGATTTTAACTTATTAACTGTCTTTTCCCTCAGCCCACAACACCAACAGATGCCGGACACAAATAAACTCTGCCTTTTGCATATCTCAGTGATTCATGGAATATCACTCCCCTCCCTACTCCCCAAGACCTGAATCAGGAAAACAGTAGCTCTCCTGCTGTAGTTAAAAATGAAACTAAGATTGGCTGGCAGTAGCTATACAGATATTTTGGTGATTGCAAGATGCTTCAGACCTTTTGGATGCTCAGTAATGTATACACTACATTTTCAGATACAAATAAGAAATCTGATAAATTATCTTCCAAATGATTAATACAAATATTTAAAGAAGATGTTTCTATGCTTAATGTGTTTGTATTTTTCACAATATTCACTGTTTGTATGGATTGCTTTTTATGTTTCATCCTCTGCCAGGCCCCATAAAACTTTTATAAAAGAAAAATATGTTAATACATATAAATAAATGAATCTAGTCTCAGAAACCTAAAAGTGCAAGTAAATAAATTATATCTATTTTAAATTCCTTGTCTGAAGCTCAAGGCAATAAAGGTATAGGCTTTGACTTACATCTCCAAATTGGATTTGTGACACAGAATCCAATTTATATAAGACACAGAATATCTTACTGCCCCTGTATAAAACTATGGTACGCCCACATCTTGAATACTGTGTACAGATGTGGTCTCCTCACCTCAAAAAAGATATTTTGGCCTTGGAAAGGGTTCAGAAAAGGGCAACTATAATGATTAGGGGTTTGGAACGGGTCCCATATGAGGAGAGGTTGAAGCGACTGGGACTTTTCAGTTTAGAAAAGAGAAGACTGAGGGAGGATATGATAGAGGTCTATAAAATCATGAGTGGTGTGAAGAGGGCGCATAAAGAAAAGTTATTTATTAGTTCCCATAATAGAAGAACTAGAGGACACCAAATGAAATTAATGGGGAGCAGGTTTAAAACTAATAAAAGAAAGTTCTTCTTCACACAGCGTGTAGTCAACCTGTGGAACTCTTTGCCAGAGGAGGCTGTGAAGGCTAGGACTATAATAGAGTTTAAAGAGAAGCTAGATAATTTCATGGAGGTTAGGTTCATAAAAGGCTATTAGCCAGGGGATAAAATGGTGTCCTTGGCCTCTGTTTGTCAGAGGCTGGAGAGAGATGGCAGGAGACAAATCGCTTGATCTTTGTCTCGACCGCCACATCAGGGTCGGGGATGTGGACATGCCCGTCTGCCTGGTGGGGGATTTGGCCTACACCCTACAGCACTGGATGATGAAGCCGTACATGGGGCAGCTCAACCCCTCCTGGCAGGCCTTCAATGCCAGGCTCACCAGGGCCCGCATTGCAGTGGAGGGGGCCTTCAGCCGACTGAAAGCACACTTTGGGTATGTCTACACTATCACCCTAGTTCGAACTAGGGTGGTAAAGTAGGCAACCGGAGTTGCAAATGAAGCCCGGGATTTGAATTTCCTGGGCTTCATTTGCATAAAGCCGGGCGCCGCCATTTTTAAATGTCTGCTAGTGCGGACTCCGTGCCCAGCGGCTACACGCGGCACGGACTAGGTAGTTCAGACTAGGTTTCCTAATCCAAACTACCTAGTCCGTGCCGTGTGTAGCCGCGCGGCATGGAGTCCGCACTAGCGGACATTTAAAAATGGCGGCGCCCTGCTTTATGCAAATGAAGCCCGGGAAATTCAAATCCCGGGCTTCATTTGCAACTCCGGTTGCCTACATTACCATCCTAGTTCAAACTAGGGTGATAGTGTAGATATACCCTAAATGTGCCTCCTCACCCGCCTCGACCTCACCGAGCACAATATCCCTTACGTGGTGGCAGCATGTTGGGGGATGCACAATTTATGTGAATGAAAAGGGGAGGCTTTCCTGCTAGCCTGGATTGCTGTGGCTGACCGCATGGCTGGCCAGTACATGCAACCCCGCACGGCCGCCATCCAGGAAGCCCAGCGGGGGGCCGTCCTGATCCAGGAAGCCCTGTGGGAGAGCTTCCATGTGGAGGAGGACTAAATTCTCCCTGCATGCCCCACTGGGGCCTTCTTCCACCCTCCCCTCCTTCCCCTTTCCTCCCTAACCCCCCTTCCTAATGTAAAATAAAGACAACTGTTTTGCCAACAAAAATCTCCTTTTATTTTACATAACTGGGGTGGGGGGAGGAGGAGTGAGGGTGGGAGAGGGGAGGGGGAAACCTGGGAGGAGGGAGCTGGAAGGGGAGGCAGGGGAGGAAGGGAAGGGAAAGCTCAGGGTTGGGGGTCCTACTGGCTCTCCTGTCTCGCAGCACTGCGGGTGCAGGGGTATCAGGGGGGAGTGGGTGTGGAGGGTGGGGTAGGAGGAATGGGGGGTGTGGAGGAAGCAGGAGGGGGAGCAGGGGTGGGAGGATGACCGTGAATTGGGGCAGCCGCAGGGGCTAGAGCTGGAGGAGGCAGGAACCTGTCCACCAAGGTCTGGAGGTGACCTCTGAGGGCACGGCCCTGCTCCTCCAGCACATCCAAGCTCCGCTGCTGCAGCCGCAGGGCCTCCTGGATCCAGGGGTCCTGGGTGCGGAGCAGGTGCTCTAGTAGCCGCAGGTGCCGCCGGTGGTAATCCTCCAGGTTTCTGGCCTGGGTGTGGGTGGCTGTTGCAGGTGGGGTGGTGCACCCTGCAGTCCCAGGTGCTGTGGCTGTGGTGAAACAAGAGCAGTGGTCAGTTCTTCCTAGGGACTCAGTGGGTGAAACCCAGCCCCGCTCTGTAAGGTGAGGTCGGCGTGTGGGGAACGGACAAGGGCCCTGCATGACACCCAGCTGCTGCTCCATGGTGGGCAAGGCCCTGGACTCCCTCTCCCCCCATGCCCTCCATACACATAAGGGGAGCATGATGGCACTCACATGTGGAACCCTCCCTGGCCTCGGACGACACAGCCGATGTGCTCTGTGGGATGCCTCAGAGGTCCTGGGTAGGCTCCTTACAGGCTCCTGACTTTCGACGTCCTCCTCCTCCTCCTCCGTGTCAAGGACGGGGCCCTTTGCTCCGGGGTCGATCACCACTCGGGGGGCATTGACTGCGTGAGCCCCCAGGATCTCAGAATGAAGGGTCCAGAGTCCAGGGTCTCAGAATGAAGGCATGTCTCCGGGTCAGCTCCTGGCTGGGAGGACCTGGAGTAGGCCTGCCGCAGGCCTTTAATCTTGCAGCGGACCTGTTCCTGGGTCCGCATGTGGCCTCTGGTGGCCAGGCTGGCAGCCATCCTGTGGCTAGTGTGGAGATTGTGGACGTTGGAGGCCTCCCCACAAACGTCGATGAGGTCCACGATCTCCACACTACACCAGGCGAGCGCCCACCTCTTGTGGCCCTGGGAAGGCTCCTGGGAGCCGCCAGCCTGGTCCTGGGAAGAGGCGGAGGGCTGGATGGCAGCGGGTGGTTGGCTCATGCTGTGACAGGTGCAGGGTCTGCTGGCTGGGTGCTGGCAGGCTTGCAACTGGCACAAGCACTGTAGCCAGCCCGTGCCCCTTTAAGGACTCTGGGGCTGGGAGGAGGGCAGAAGAGTTTCCCTGGTTTGGCCCAGAGTGGCCACCAGGGCAAGCTGGGGAGGGCTAGCCTCCCACTAGTTCAAATTAAGTGGCTACACAGCCCTTAATTCGAACTCCTTAATTCGAACTAGGCGTTTCTCCTCATAGAATGAGGTTTACCTAGTTCGAATTAAGCGCTCCGCTAGTTCGATTTAAATTCAAACTAGCGGTTTATATGTATAGCCGCTATTAAAGTTAATTCGAACTAACGACTGTTAGTTCAAATTAACTTTGTAGTGTAGACATACCCTATGATTCATTAGAACCCATCCAACCAAACATGTAGTGAAGCTCCCCCACCAGGAAAAGAGCCCAATAATGATTTGGGGTTAGATATCTGAAAATGTGTATTGGAGTTAGGTGCACAACTATTATTAAAGGTCAAAGAGAGTTGCATGCTTAACTTCTTTAGGGACTTCTGAGAATACCAGCATGAAATCTTTTTTCTTTGAATGTTTGTTTTCTAGGCTGTGAATTCATTGGCATGAGGGCTATTTCTGAACATATGGTATTAAACGGTATTAAACACATTAAATATTTTAGTATGAATAACAAAGTGGAGATCAAAGGTGCAACTCTTCAGCAGTGGTTTCCTGACCTCATTTTTGCCCCAGAACTAGTTCAGCAACAATAAAGCATAATTTTGTTTTCATTGTGGCAAAATAATATATTTTCTGAATCTTTATAAGGTAATCCCTTCATAATTTACTTTCAGCAGCAGCTTCAGATTCAAATCTATGGCTGTGTCTAGACTACATGCCTCTGTCGGTGTAGACGGAGCTTGGTCCTGCCTTGAGGGCGGGGGGCTGGACTCGATGACCTCTCGAGGTCCCTTCCAGTCCTATTATTCTATGATTCTATGATTCTATGATTAGACACATAGGCAAAGGCAAATGAGGCCGCGATTTAAATGATCGCGGCTTCATTTACATTTACAGCTGATCAACTGTTTGGCCGCTCAGCACGCTAGTCTGGACGCTCCCCTGCCGACATCAAAGCCCTTTGTCGGCAGCCCAGTTATTCCTCATGGGATGAGGTTTACCGGGGCTGCCGACAAAGGGCTTTGATGTCGGCAGGGGAGCGTCCAGACTAGCGTGCTGAGCGGACAAACGGCTGATCAGCTGTTTGTCGGCTCAGCGTGGCAGCCATGTAAATGTAAATGAAGCCGCGATCATTTAAATCACGGCTTCATTTGACTTTGCCAAACAAACAAATCTACATGGCTCCGTCAACGGAGCCATGTAGTTTAGACGTACCCTAAGAGTGACCCAAATTGCAACTAAGTTTAGTGCCAATTGTCTACTGTTATATACCACATGAGCAGTAGAATTAACTATGATTCAGTGGTGCAGTGAGAATTTGTATCTCTGATGTATGCACTTGTTCTTCTCTAAGGACATGTCTACACTAGGAAATTATTTTGCAATAGCTAAATTGGAAAGAATAACTCCTGAAATAACAAAGTCGAAATAGCATGTCCCCACAACATGTTTGAGGCAGGCTTTCTCAAGGGCACTGGGGAGTAATTACTTTGAAGGACTTTGTGGAGTAATTATTTCAAAATAGCAGCAGTTGAGCATCCACACGAATGCTATTTTGAAATAACTATTTCAAAATAAGTGTTATTCTCTGAGGAAAGCACAAGTACAGATTTCGAAATAACCAGCCTGTTATTTCAAAATAACTTAGTAGTGTGGACTCTCTACTTATTATTTTAAAATAAGAAGAGTTATTTTGAATAACTCCCTATTGTAGACCAGAGCTTAAAATGTTAAGGCTTTTATTTTTAATAGTAGGAGAAGTTGATGTAGGCAGGCATAAATCTGAAAGATTTTATGGGAAAGAGGAGCAATGAAGTAGAATTGTAAAATGGAGCAAGAAATTTTCATCATGAGCAAAATGTAGCCAGTATTAAAATATATTGGGGCTCGTGAAGTTTTTCTTTCATTAAAATGAATAGAAACCTCACATGCTTATTTTGGTGAAAATTTTGTGGCTGCCTTTCAGTAGCCAGTCTTAGTATTTGCTGGTAGCCTTGATGAGCCCTGGGCATGTAGGCACATCATAAGATGTCTGTTACAGACATGAAGTTAAAGGTTGTAGGAAGCTTTATTCTACCCTCTGCTGCCAGGAGGATTTATTTTTTGCTATTAATAAAGGAAATTTTGACTGGCTCCAATCTTCTTTGTTAATCCTATAGAGGACAAGTTAGATCTCTCTGGTCTGGCACCCTTGGAACCCAACCCGTCCTGAACAAGGGAATTTGCCAGATCAGGGGAGATACCCTGCCACCAGACTCCCAGGACACTGCCTCTCCCTCCAGCTGACTCTGCTCCGGCCCCACTGCCACTGTGCTCTAGCCTTGATGCTACAAAGCTTGGGCTCCAGCCCTCTGCTGTCAGCTGGCTGGGGATTTCTTGGGGTGGAGCTACCTAGCTGCTGCAGTCCTGCTTCTGTCCCATTTGGCCAGGGCTTCACAGGGATGGGGCTCACTGGCTGCTGGTGGCCCCACTGCTGCCGTGCCCCACCAGGGCTCCTGGGGATGAGGCTTCGCAGCTGTCCTGCTGCTACTGCTCTAGCACAGGGCTCTCCAGGGATGGGGCTCCACAGCTGTTCTACTGATGCTGCACCAGGACAGGGCTCCCTGGGAATGGGGCTTGATGATCCCACTACTGTCCCACCTAGCTGGGGCACTCCAAAGATGGGGCTCACCGGTCCTGATGATGGGTTTTCCCATGCTGGACCCCCAACCTGCTTGCACTCCTGGGCACTCTCTGGTCCAGCAACATTCATGATCCTTCCAGACCATGGATGTTACCAGACCAAAGATTTAGGAGGTTCAACCTGTAGATTCCCAAAGCCGCAAATTGTTTGAATGACTTAAAACTAGATTTCTGTAGTATTTTGAAAAATTGATTAAACAAACACTAGAGATTTAGGAGTACAAACCACTTCTAAAGGCTTCTTGTGCAAGTAAACCCCTCAGGACCTTTTGAAAATCAGTCTCTTGAGTCTTAATGCTTAGGTCTTAGTATGCAGCGTTTGCATTATTCAATATTTGTGCCAACACTCTGCAAGGAGTGACCTTGCATTGGTGGGAGAATGACTAGATAGCTTAACAGGACTTTCCCATTTCTAATATCTATGACTTTATGGTCAGAGATCTACAGTTAATAGCCTTACATCGTTTAGATAGATGATATGCCACCTGTGTGTAAGACCACTACAGAAAGATCTATTTCATTTGGACAGTCTAACAATTAATTTTTTTCACATAACTGTTGCACTTGGATTCATTTGTTAGACTGTGTTAAACTTAGAAAAGCTACTGAATTTATGGGATTACTAAAAGTTGATCCAGAAGCAGTGAAGATAGTTCACTATAATAACCTAATAAATAATTGGAATGAGTCTCCTGTGCCTAAAAATTGATATCTAGCACTAAAATGTAAGATTAACAACAAACAGAATTGGAAATGACAAAGAATTTTGATAAAAGCAACAAAAAGTTTCTCAAGGTACAATACATCCTTTAGATTGCAAACAGTTCAGAGTAGGGATTGTCTCTTTACTCTGCCTTTGCACAATGGGGCCCCACTCTGAACTGGGGCCTTTGGGAGTTACTATAATATACATGTTGAATAATACACAATTTCCCTTAACACATAAATAGGAACATTGGTGTCTTTTTTGAACTATTTAGGTGCCATCCATCTACAGGTTTGACAGCTGAATAGGAAAAAAGTTTTAGTGCTTGGTCAGAATGGCTCATAAAAACAAAAATAAACTGAAAAAAAGAAATTAAAAGAACTTAATATTTTCATAGGGGTCTCTAATTGTATAGGACTTATCAAGTTTTCCTGGAATTCTGCTTACCTCAGATGAGCTTTGCAGTTTCTGCTATCTTTTTGCTAAATAGCTGGTCTCTATGGGTATGTCTACACTACAAAGTTAATTCGAACTAATGGACGTTAGTTCGAATTAACTTTGATAGGTGATACACTAGCGCTCCGCTAGTTCGAACTTAATTCGAATTAGCGGAGCGCTTAGTTCGAACTAGGTAAACCTCATTGTACGAGGACTAAGCCTAGTTCAAACTTACTAGTTCGAATTAAGGGGTGTGTAGCCCCTTAATTCAAACTAGTGGGAGGCTAGCGCTCCCCAGCTTTCCCTGGTGGCCACTCTGGCCAACACCAGGGAAACGCGTATGCCACCCTCCCGACCCCAGACCCCTTAAAGGGGCACAGGCTGGCTACGGTGCCCGTGCCAGGTGCAAGCCTGCCAGCACCCAGCCAGCAGACCCTGCACCTGGCATGGCTCGAGCCAGCCACCCGATGCCCCCCAGCCCTCCCCCTCTTCCCGAGACTAGGCTGGCGGCTCCCGGGAGCTTGCCCGGGACCACAAGAGGCGGGCACCCGCCTAGTCTAGTGCGGACATCGTGGACCTCATCCATGACCTCCACACTAGGCACAGGAAAGTGGCCGTCTAGGGCAGGAGAGCTGCCAGCCTGGCCACCCAGGAGCAGGTGTGCATGAAAATCAAGGTGGTCCACTGAGACTCCCGACCCTGGGCCCTGAGCTTACAATGGCCGTACTGGGTCAGACCAAAGGTCCATCTAGCCCAGTAGCCTGTCTGCTGACAGCGGCCAACCCTAGGGACCCTGGAGGGGATGGACCGAAGACAGTGACCAAGCCATTTGTCTCATGCCATCCCTCTCCAGCCTTCCACAAACAGAGGCCAGGGACACCATTCCTACCCCCTGGCTAATACCACTCCATGGACCCAACCTCCATCACTTTATCTCACTTCTCTTTAAACTCTGTTCTAGTTCTAGCCTTCACAGCATCCTGCAGCAAGAAGTTCCACAGGTTGACTCTTTGCTTTGTGAAGAACAACTTTCTGTTACTAGTTTGAAGCCTGCTACCCATTCCTTTCCTTTGGTGTCCTCTAGTCCTTCTATTATGGGAACTAACAAAGAACTTTTCTGTATGCACCCTCTCCACCCCACTCGTGCTTTTATAGACCTCTATCCTATCCCCCCTCAGTCTCCTCTTTTCTAAACTGAAAAGTCCCAGTCTCTTTAGCCTCTCTTCATATGGGACCTGTTCCAAACCTCTGATCATTTTAGTTGCCCTCCCTTCTCCCACCCTCTCTCTTCCCCTCTCCCACCTCCTTTTTCCAGTCTCCCCGAGTTTTGTTCAATAAAGAGAGATTCTATTTTTGACCACACATGTCCTTTATTTTGTACATCAGGAAGGGGGGCTAGGGAAGGGTAAATGGAAGGAGGTGAGGGAGGAATGGGGTACGAGCCCCCGATGGGGAGGACTGGCCTGGCTCTGCGGGCTTTTGGGGCTAGCCTGAGGCAGCAGCTCCACACTCTAAGTCCTCATCTGATGCCCTGCTGGCACTGCTTCCGGCCATCCTTAAGCCCGGTTCAGGGTCCACTTAATGTGGACATGCTAGTTCGAATTAGCGTTTTGCTAATTCAAGCTAGTTTTTTAGTCTGGATGCGTTAGTTTGAATTAGCTTAGTTTGAATTAACTAGTTCGAACTAAGTTAGTTCGAATTAGCGCTGTAGTGTAGACATACCCCCAGAGTGTCTACACTACAGAATTTTTCTGACAAAACCTGAGATACATCCACACTGCAATTGCGTTCTTCCAAAAGTAAAGAACAGAGAGTTTTTCCAGCATTGGTAACCCTCTTTCCTCATTGGTGCGAAGGTTGCAGATCTCTTGAGGCATCTAGATAGACTTATGTGTAATAATGGGGAGGAGCCGGTGGTCGTGGTACATGTAGGTACCAGTGACATAGGAAAGGGTAGGAGAGATGTCCTGGTGGCCATATTTAGGTTGCTAGGAAAAAGACTGAAATCCAGGACCACTATGGTGGCATTCTCGGAAATGCTTCAAGTTCCATGCGCAGGGCCAGGTAGGCAGGCAGAGCTTCAGAGTCTCAATGTGTGGATGAGACGATGGTGTAGGGAAGAGGGGTTTGGATTTATCAGGAACTGGGGACACTTTTGGGAGAGAGGGAGCCTATACAGGAAGGATGGGCTCCACCTAAACCAGGGTGGAACCAGACTGCTGGCACTAAACATTAAAAAGGCCGTAGAGCAGTTTTTAAACTAAGAGATGGGGGAAAGCCGATTGGTGCAGAGATGCATGTAAATCGGAGGGAGACTTCTCTTAGAGGAGAATCCGTTGATAGAGATTCTCTAAGCTGTAGCCAGAAAGAGAGGAGGGAAGAGGACAAACCATAGGCCAGAGCAGGCAGACAACCACATATAAAGGAATCCAATGCATCAGGGAAGGGCAGACAAATAAGCAGTGGCAAATTTTTAAAGTGCTTCTACACAAATGCTAGGAGTCTGACTAATAAGATGGGTGAACTAGAGTACCTCATATTAAAGGAGGAGATTGACATAATAGGCATCACTGAAATGTGGTGGAATGAGGAAAATCTGTGGGACACAATCATACCGGGATATAAAATATATAGAAAGGATAGAGCAGGCCAGGTGGGTGGCGGAGTGGCACTGTATGTGAAAGATAATGTAAAATCAAATGAAATAAAAATATTAAATGAATCAACATGTTCCAGAGAATTGCTATGGATAGTAATTATATGCTCCAATAATAAGAAATTAGCAGTAGGGATATATTACCGACCACCTGACCAGGACAGCGATACTGACATTGAAATGCTGAGGGAGATTAGAGAGGCTACCAAAATAAAGAACTCTATGATAATGGGGGATTTTAATTACCCCCATATTGACTGGATACATGTCACCTCAGGAAGAGAAGCAGAGATAAAATTTCTCAATGTCTTAAATGACTGCTTCTTAGAGCAGCTGGTGCAGGAACCCACAAGGGTAGAGGCAATTCTCAATTTAGTCCTGAGTGGAGCACAGGATCAGGTCCGGGAGATAACCGTAACAGGACCGCTTGGGAATAGTGACCATAATATAATAACATGTAACATTCCTGTGGTGAGAAGAACACCTCAGTAGTCCAGTACCCTGGCATATAATTTCAAAAATGGGAACTACACAAAAATGAGGAGGTTAGTTAAACAGAAATTAAAAGGCACACTGACTAGAGTCAAATCCCTGCAAGCTGTATGGAAACTTTTTAAAGATATCATAACAGAAGCCCAACTTAAATGTATACCCCAAATTAAAAAACATAGTAAGAGACCTAAAAAAGAATCAACATGGCTTAACCACTATGTAAAAGAAGCAGTGAGGGACAAAAAGATATCTTTTAAGAAGTGGAAGTCCAATCCTAGTGAGATAAATAGAAAGGAACATAAACACTGTCAAATCAAGTATAAAAATGTAATAGGAAAAGCAAAAAAAAAAAAATTTAGAGGAACAGCTAGCCAAAAACTCAACAAGAAATAACAAAATATTTTTTAAGTACATTAGAAGCAGGAAGCCTGCTAAAAAACCTGTGGGTCCCCTAGACGATCGAGATATAAAAGGAGCAATCAAGGATGAGAAAGCCATTGCAGATAAACTAAATGATTTCTTTGCTTCAGTATTCATAGCTGAGGACATTAGGGAGATTCCCAAATCTGTACCGTCCTTTGTGGGTGAGGAATCTGAGGAACTGTCCCAGATTGAAGTGTCATTAGAGGAGGTTTTGGAACAAATGGAAAAACTTAATGGTAGCAAATCTCTGAGACCAGATGGCATTCATCCAAGTGTTCTAAAAGAACTCAAATGGGAAATTGCTGAGCTATTATCTGTGGTTTGTAACCTATCCTTTAAATCGGCTTCCATACCTAATGACTGGAAGGTAGCCAATGTGACACCAATATTTAAAAAGGGCTCTGGAGGCGATCCTGGCAATTACAGACTGGTAAGTCTAACTTCAGTACCTGGCAAATTAGTCAAAACAATAGTAAAGAATAAAATTGTGAGGCATGTAGAAGAACATAATTTGTTGGACAAAAGTCAACATGATTTCTGTAAAGGGAAATCATATCTTACTAATCTACTAGAGTTCTTTGAAGGGGTTAACAAACATGCAGACAAGGGAGATCCAGTAGATATAGTATACTTAGATTTTCAGAAACCTTTGACAAGGTCCCTCACCAAAGGCTCTTGTGTAAATTACATGGCCATGGAATAAGAGGGAATGTACTTTCTTGGATTGAGAACTGGTTAAAAGATAGAAAACAAAGGGTAGGAATAAATGGTAAATTTTCAGAATGGAGAGGGGTAACTAGTGGTGTCCCCCAACGGTCAGTCCTGAAACCAATCCTTTTCAACTTTTTCATAAATGATCTGGAGAAAGGGGTAAGCCGTGAGGTGGTAAAGTTTGAGGATGATACCAAACTGTTTAGGATAGTCAAGACAGAAGCAGACTGTGAGGGACTCCAAAAAGTTCTCACCAAACAGAGTGATTGGGCAACAAAATGGCAAATGAAATTTAATGTGGATAAGTGTAAAGTAATGCACATCGGGAAAAATAACCCCAACTATACGTACAGTTTGATGGGGGCTAATCTGGCTATGACAAATCAGGAAAGAGATCTTGGAGTTATCGTGGACAGTTCTCTGAAAACTTCCACGCAGTGTGCAGCGGCTGTCAAAAAGGCAAATAGGATGCTAGGAATTATTAAGAAAGGGATAGAAAATAAGACACAGAATATCTTACTGCCCCTGTATAAAACTATGGTACTTCCACATCTTGAATACTGTGTACAGATGTGGTCTTAGTTCAAAAAAGATATTTTGGCCTTGGAAAGGGATCAGGAAAGGGAAACTAAAATGATTAGGGGTTTGGAACGGGTACCATATGAGGAGAGGTCGAAGCGACTAGGACTCTTCAGTTTAGAAAAGAGGAGACTGAGGGGGCTATGGTAGAGATATATAAAATCATGAGTGGTGTGGAGAGGGCGGATAAAGAAAAGATATTAGTTCCCTAAATAGAAGAACTAGAGGACACCATATGAAATTAATGGGTAGCAGGTTTAAAACTAATAAAAGAAAGTTCTTCTTCACACAGTGTGTAGTCAATCTGTGGAACTCCTTGCCAGAGGAGGTTGTGAAGGTTAGGACTATAATAGAGTTTAAAGAGAAGCTAGATAATTTCATGGAGGTTAGGTCCATAAAAGGCTATTAGCCAGGCGATAGAATTGGTATCCCTGGCCTCTGTTTGTCAAAGGCTGGAGAGGGATGGCAGGAGACAAATCGCTCGATCATTGTCTTCGGTCCACCCTCTCTGGGGGACCTGATGCTGGTTATTGTCTGCAGACAGGATACTGGGCTAGATGGACCTTTGGTCTGACCCAGTACGGCCGTTCTTATGTTCTTATGTTCTTGTCCTGATGCTCTGTATTGTATATTTTCTGAAGTCACTTAGTATCTGTACCTTTGCATCCTGACTGCACCAATTACCTGTGGATTACAAAATTGAGTATTAAACCTCAGTAATGGGTGTACATACAGAAAATACAAAATTTAACACCTGTCTGGAGTACCAATCCAGCTCTCCCTAGCAACACATCTACTCTCTACAACAACACTCCATCTGTTCACCTTACCAGTCCAACTTTTCACAGAAAAAAAGTCACAATCTTTCCAGGGCCAATTAATCTCAATAATACGCCAAGCCTAAACTCTGAAGCAATAATTTACTTTTTTCACCATGCCACTGAGGTAGTTTAGCCCCAAACTATCAGTCAATACCAAACAGTCCTATAGAATGGTCACACAGCATTGATTTAAAAAATAATAAAGGAAGCTAATCAAAGTAACTACAATTATTTGCTACAAATTACATACCGTATATCCTTTTTTTACAATACTGTTTTGCAGTGGTCATGTCTCCATTTGGTAGAACAATACACAGTTTTGGTGAACTAACATTGAAAGGAAGATAATTTTCTGCAATCACTGAACTCCTTTCATAGTGGAAACTACACAATATTTCTATGGGTGAGTATTGACTACCTAATCTTTATAATAAAATTCTAAATGCAATTATCTGTATTCATTCCTCACTCTTTGTAGTGCTAAGATAATACCTTTTTTATATTTCAGTTCTACATCTTTCAAGACTTTGCTATTCCATCCTTAAACTCTGGTATTACTATGGTTCCCAATGTCATTTTTCTTGGATCTTGCAACATAGTGCAACTCCAGTAACAATGTGAGAGTATGTGTTAAGATTAAAGAGATAACAGACAAAAAGTCACACATAAGAGGTTAAAATATGAATTATATCCTGAATTTCATGGCTGCTGTGCTAAAACTGACATAGCTGAAAGAAATAAAGCAACCATGAGCAAATAACCAAGACTCACACAGATGCTGCTAAGCTGTTTAAATGAAACCAAGGACTTTAAACACAGGATCCTGGATTCTTTTTTCCCAAAGCTACTTAAACTAGCATCAACAGTTATGTGTGATGTTATTCAGTTGTTCATTTAGCACTACTATCTAGCAATATGTGAAAAGCTAAGGCTCTTGAACTCCATGGCTATCAGTGGGGCCAGTGGGTATAAAATTGCAGACACATCTCCCATGGCAGCACTGCAGAATGTAAAGTAATCTAACAATCAACTTGCTTACCTTTACTGCAGAAATGGGGCTTGGAATGCTGGATGACTCAAAGAGCCCCCATTAGAAAATTACATTTTTGCCTTGTTAATCATTATGTCAGAATTCAAGGGACATGTAGTTGGCCAAGTAATAGAGCCTAGAAAGAGAAAATTCTTAGCATAGAACATTTTCTTTAGATGTATTTATCTAATTTGAGAGTTATTAGATGTATTTATCTAATGTGAGGTTCACAGAACAATCATGAAGTTCCAAAGGAATTGCAATGGTAAACACCAATCAGCGGTAATGACTTAAAAAATTCTTGTTGCAAACTAGTTTTATTTAACCAAGTTCTGAGATTGTTTCTGATCCATCAGCCATATGTCCCTATCCAAGCCTTTTATAAATCTTGTTGGGAACTTGTAATTTGTTTCATGTATCAAACAATACTAATAGATACATAATTTCATATCAGAGACTCCTGGAGAAATGAGGTGAGGCCACATTTTTAAGATGTCAACCACAGCAGTAAAATCTCTTTCTCTCTCTTTGGTACTTTTATGGCTCCAAAACTGCAGTATATACGAAGTATATAATATTTAAAGTGTTTGTTGTCCCAATATCCCTGAGGCCATGTCTACACTAGGAAACTATTTCAAAATTAGTACATTCGACTTAATTACTCCCAATTTAACAGATTCAAACTAGTGTGTCCACACTACAGGGAAGCCTCAAAATCATTATGAGGAAGACTCCATTAAAGTGGATGCACTAGCTCGGACTTAGAGCCCCAGGAAGCACCGAGAGTAATTAGTTCAAATTATCCTGAGGACTAATTATTTCAAAATAGCAACACTGGAGCATCCACACTACTGTTATTTTTCATATAACTATTTTGGAATCAGCATTTCTTCTGATGAAAACCAGGAGTATAGCTTTCTAATTCTGCTGCCCATTATTTCAAAATAACAGGATTGGTAGTGTGGATACTCCACTTATAAACTTGGCCAGGGGCATTATTTCAAAATAAAGTCCTAGGGTAGACCAGGGCTGAGAGTTAGGAAAGTGTTGTAATTCCCATTTTGCATATAGGGAACGGAGGCAAAAAGAGACAAGGGAATTGGCTACGGTCAGACAGAAAATCTAATGTAGAAGAGAGAATTGAGCTCATGTCTCCAAAGATATGGTCTAGGCCCCTAGCTGCAGGACCATCTTTTATCATCCCTTGGCAGCTTCCTTTTAATCCTGACAGAGCCCATATACAGGATGCACTTACTTGTTCTTGGTAGCTCCATCTCCTAACCTAAAAGAACACTGCTTCACTCTCAAATTCTACTAGTGTCTTTCAAACCACATCTACCATCAACAAAATCAGTGGGAAAAGGGAGCTCATTCCCTTCCATGGATTGGAGATGGATTTACAGATAAAGCTAGGTAATATCGAAAAACATTTTCTGTGCTTATATTGTGTTTGGGTTTACTTTGCATAAAATTCACTCCTGTGATGCAGCAGAAGGCCAATTAAATGGTCTCGTGCTATCCCTTTGCACAGGTGTGAATTTCATCCTGTTTGCAAACTGAGTTTTATTTGCAAGAATGTTTGCAAAAAGTGAATTTTAAGCTTACAAGCTCAAGTATTTGGAAGTAATTAATTTCAGGATCATATGTAGGAATACTCAAACGGTGCAGCATATCTTACATGTGATACACGAGTACTCAATACAGCAAAAATTCCCACTGTCAGGAGAGACAATAACATAAATACATGATGAACTGCAACTAATTAACATCTTGAATTTTGATACTGTCTATTGAATAACTGCAACAAAGTGTTGATCTACAATCCATGGATTTAAAAATATGTAAAAAAGTAAACTTAAATAATGAATAAATATGCAAAAATGACAAGCTGTTTGTAGCCATTCAGCACATGGACACAGGCTAAATTTGTCACTGACCCTGCAGTAAAGTCCATCAAACAGGAATTAAGGCTGTCAGAACCTCACTGCAAGATATATTTCTATATTTGTTAAATGTTCAGTCAGCTATGTTTATAGAAAATATCCTAATTAGGATTCATAGGAACTGCATTTTCTGAGTTTTATCTGTGATCACATGCACAGTAGAGGGTTTTGTTTTCTCTTTACACACAGTAGAAGAGTGTTCTGTTTTTTATTCACATTTAATGTCCAGGTCATCAGTGGAAACCTAGGGTATGTCTGCACTTGCAGCCTATTTCAGAATAGGGCTACAAATGTAGGCATTTGGAATTGCAAATCAAGCCCAGGATTTAAATATCCCGCGCTTGATTTGCATCTTCCTGGCAGGGCACCATTTTTTAAATTTACAAGCCTGGAATAACTATTCACGTCTACACGCAGCAGTGAAATGGGTGTTTGAAAAAAAGCCCTATTTCAAACTACCTGTTAAACCTCATTTCAGGAGGAGTAACAGGTAGTTTGAAATAGGGATTTATTTTGAACGCCAGTTTCACTGCTGCGTGTAGACGCAGGCAGTTATTCCGGGCTTGTAAATTTCAAAAATGGCGCCATGCCGGGAAGATGCAAATCAAGTATGGGATATTTAAATCCCAGGCTTGATTTTCAATTCTGAATGCCTACATTTGCAGCCCTATTCCAAAATAGGCTGCAAGTGTAGACATATCCCTAAATCTTTACCTCATTATCTAAAGGTATGAACATCTACCATTTCAGATAGAGTATGCTGCCCCTTATTATTTCAGTGTAGTAAGAGTCATAAAACTATTGGAGGGGGACCAAGACCCACATTCTTCCAGCATGGCATACCTATGGCATTCCAACGTGCTTAACCCAATTTTCTCTAATGTTTCAGCCCAAATGAATTATTATTCATATTATTAAGAAAAATAATAAGCAAAAATTGAATTATTAATAAATTATTTATTTTGAAATTTTAACTACAGAATTTTCCATTAAGTGCCATGCTGTAATGATGGTTTCTTGTAGTGTTTGTAAGTAAGCAAAAGAGTGTTATAAGTGAGATGTAAGTGTAGTTCCTTAATATAATTCTAGCAATGCATTTGTATCATTGCTCTCCTAGGAATTAAAATCTAATTGCAAACATTGAAATACTAATATTTTGCACATTTAACATTTGATTTGAGTTCAAGAAAATTCAAGGTGTGTTTGTGATGTGATTTCATTTGTGTATTAATTATTTTATGATATAATATTCTTGGATATAGAATTTTAAAGGGCTGTAGCATTGGCTCATTGTCAAGTGCACTGTATCTTGTAAGTTGACATTGGAGGGACTAGAGATGTGTAGACATTAAAATACATTCAGCCCACTTAATCTACTAATGGGTACTATAATGAGATACATTCTTGAAAGAAAAGTAATTAACTCACTCATCACCCAAAGAAATTTAGGCGGTACTTTCAGTGGAATTATCCAAAGGCTACTTATCTGAATTAATAAGAGATTGTGTCTATGCAAATTGCCTAAATGCAGCTGAGAAATGGCAGGGCATGAGTAAGAGTCCCTAGTGTTAAGAAACAATTTTTAAATATTGTTCTTAAACAACAAGCAGTTTCTATTAATTTGATCACGCTAATGAGGGCTAGCAGCAAACTTACATCCATTAATTATTGTTATCTTGAGATTGGCAGTTATCATACATGGTTGGTCCTTGGATATGAAAGAGGTTGGAGGAGTCAGGTAATATATTTTATTGGACCAATTTCAGTTGCTGAAAAAGAAAAAAAAATGAGGTCCACAGAGTTCTTTAGGTCTGAGAAAGGTAATCAGAGTGTCTCAGCTACATACAAGGCATACTGTATTTGACAAATTATCAACCAAAAGGTGTTACACATACTGCACGACACTATTCATAATGATGTGAGCAATTAACACTTCTGCAATCACGAGTAAAAGGAGAACTAGTGGGTTACAGAGTGTTGAGGTATAAATCTAATGTCTCTATTGAGCCCATAAGTTTTTCAGTGTCTAGTAGTTATTGTGACGGACCCAGCAGGGTCCGCACTAGGAGCGGGGGAGGCACCCCCTCCCCAGCGGAAAGCGGCGGCCAGGGACAGCCAGAAGCCGCTCGGTGCAGCGCCGCCGGCTTCGCCGCGGCCAAAGGCGGGGGCGGGCGTGCGCCGGAGGAAATGGGGGAAGCCCCGGGAGCCCGGGAGACGTCCGGCGAGGGTGCCCCGGTTTGCGCCCAGGGCGGAAGCCGCGGGCGCGCTCCGGCGAGAGCCGCGAGGGAACCCCCTGGAGGGGGCGGGGCTGACGCCCCTGACGTCACCCGCCCACGCCCATAACAGGGGCGCCGAGACGCCCAGGGAGGGGGAAGCGAGCGGGCAGCCACCCTGGCTTCCCGGCACCCCAAGCACCCGGCCTTCCGGGCGACGAAAGGGGACGACCCCGGCAACTGGAGACTTGCCCTGGGACGAGCCCGGCGTTTGCGACGGGGTAAGTGATTTGACTCTGCACCAGCCTGGGGGACCGGCGCAGCGGGAGTGGAAGGAGCCCGAGGTGGGACCGTTCTGGCGCCCGTGGCCAGGCGAGTTTCGGGCGGCTGCCCCGCCTGCCGTGGGGGGAGCGCTTTAAAGCACCCATCCCACTTAGGGCCTCGGGCTGGGACCCGGTGGTGAGGGCGGGCCCGGGTCCCCCACTCCCCCACGCCCCGACCTCAGTGTAGGTCCACAAGGTGGCGACGGCCGCACACACCACCCCTCCCCTTCCCCGCGGAGAGGGACAGCAAGACAAGGGGGCAAAGACTAGAGGGACGGCTCAAGAGTCCCGGTCGGGCCCCGGCCGGGGGCCGCCCGGGAAGTTACTGGCCCGGGTCCGCCGAGCCCCCTCGGCCCTACTCGGGGCGAGGGGTGATCGCACCCGGCCCTGGACTCACCCGTGAACCCCGGAGGGCAGGGCAACTGGGCGTTCCGAAGGCGGTGGGTTCGCGGAGCCCCACCTCACCCCGCCGGCCCAGCTCGGGGGATCCGGGGTGTGGAGCTCGCACCCTTAAAACCCGCTACAGTTATGAATTTAGGTTCCAAGCTTTTTTGAAGATATTGTGCGGTTTGAGGATAGGCATTGAGAGGTCAGATATTGTGAAAACTGTCCATTGGAAATGGTCCATATATAAGTATCAGAGTGTGTTTTTGTTTTCTATCATTTTACCATGTGAGTTCATTCAAGAGCATAGTGATTGTTTGGTTTCACTCACATAGTTGTTTCTTGTTTAATGAACTAGGTGAGGTAAACAGCATGTAATAAGAGGCATGTGGTTGTGGGGGCTGTTGCTCTTCATAGCAGTGGAGATACAGCTGTAAATTTTGCATCAGTTATGGAAGGATCTAGTGCTGCTTTGAGTTGGTATATTGTGGGGTCTTGCTTCAGTCATTGGGTAATATCATAGAATCATAGAATAATAGGACTGGAAGGGACCTAGAGAGGTCATCGAGTCCAGCCCCCCGCCCTCAAGGCAGGACCAAGCTCCATCTACACCATCCCTGACAGATGTCTATCTAACCTGTTCTTAAATATCTCCAGAGAGGGAGATTCCACCACCCCCCTTGGCAATTTATTCCAATATTTGACCACCCTGACAGTTAGGAATTTTTTCTAAACCTCCCCTGCTGCATTTTAAGCCCATTACTCCTTGTCCTGTCCTCAGAAACCAAGAGGAACAAATTTTCTCCTTCCTCCTTGTGACACCCTTTTAGATATTTGAAAACCGCTATCATGTCCCCCCTTAATCTTCTTTTTTCCAAACTAAACAAGCCCAGTTCATGAAGCCTGGCTTCATAGGTCATGTTCTCTAAACCTTTAATCATTCTTGTTGCTCTTCTCTGTACCCTTTCCAATTTCTCCACATCTTTCTTGAAATGTGGCGCCCAGAACTGGACACAGTACTCCAGCTGAGGCCTAACTAGTGCAGAGTAGAGCGGCAGAATGACTTCACGAGTTTTGCTTACAACACACCTGTTGATACAACCTAGAATCATATTTGCTTTTTTGGCAACAGCATCACACTGTTGACTCATATTCAACTTGTGGTCCACTATGACCCCTAGATCCCTTTCCGCCATGCTCCTTCCTAGGCAGTCGCTTCCCATCTTATATGTATGGAACTGATTGTTCCTTCCTAAGTGGAGCATTTTGCATTTCTCTTTATTAAACCTCATCCTGTTTACCTCTGACCATTTCTCTAACTTGCTAAGGTCATTTTGAATTATGTCCCTATCCTCCAAAGAAGTTGCAACCCCACCCAGTTTGGTATCATCTGCAAACTTAATAAGCGTACTCTCTAGCCCAATATCTACATCATTGATGAAGATATTGAACAGTACGGGTCCCAAAACAGGCCCTTGCGGAACTCCACTTGTTATCCCTTTCCAGCAGGATTTAGAACCGTTAACAACAACTCTCTGACTACGGTTATCCAGCCAATTATGCACCCACTTTATCGTGGCCCTATCTAAGTTATATTTGCCTAGTTTATCAATAAGAATATCATGCGAGACCGTATCAAATGCCTTACTAAAGTCTAGGTATACGACATCCACCGCTTGTAACACTATGGTTTGTAACACTATGGTTTTTCTGTAGCCATACTGGAAGGCCTAAACTAAAGTCTTCTTCTGCAGCCAGACTGAAAAGCAGCAGCCATTAGCTGTAAAGCCTGGAGTCACGTACTCACATTCCATCTAAATTGCATTAAAATAGTGTCACACGAGGCTGTGAAAAGGACATCCTCTCCTAATGGCACCCATGGTCACCAGATAAAGAAACAGATATCGAGGTGGGTAGAGAAAACTTAGTTAACATTTCATCCAGCAAGAAACCATTTACCCATAGTTCTGGCTGTGAAATCTGCATTCTATGATTATTGTCCTCACTTTCATATTGTTTGTCTGTGTGATCTCTGTCTGGTTTGTAATTGTTTCTGTCTGCTGTCTAATTAATTTTGCTAAGTGAAAATTAATTAAGGTGGTGGGGTAAGATTGGTTAGGTAATTCTGTTACAGTTTGTTAGAAAAATTATGCTAAAATAATTGGTTACAGTATAGGTAATCAGCACTCAAGTTTCACTATATAAACTAGGGTCCAAGAAGACCAACAAGAAGAAGAAAGAAGGAAAAGTGAAAGGAAGAAAGGAACACCAAGAAGGAAGGAAGACCTGGAAGAAGAACTCATCTCCAAGACACAGCCTAAGGCCAGAGCTGCCAAAGCTCCTCTGCATGACTGTGATGTGCAGCAGCTAACATCCAAAGAGACTGACCTTGCCTGGCCAATAGGGAAAGTCTGCCTGCCTTTATCAGGACTGGTGAGCATGACAGTGTGTGCTTATCATGTGTATGCTGCTTGCTTAGGAATTGTCAATAAATAGAGAATAAGAATACTAGTGTGTAAGTCTCTTTTAGTGGCAAAACATCCTGAAAACCGGCAGGATGTTATGTACGGAGCCCTACGAATTGGGTAAGGGTGGGCGTGTAAATTAACAGGGTAGCACCTTAAGCTTTAGGAATTGGGTAAAGCTGTGTGTCTCTAAAGAGTGGAAGGGATAGAGAAATGTGTGTGAGTAACAGGTGGGCATTTACACCTCAGTTATTGAAAACTTCAAAGAGATCCACCTCACCTCCTATTGGGTTCCCTCTTTTACACATCTCTCAGAGCTTCAAGTGAGAATCCACACAAAAAGCTATTTCTTTATTAACTATAGGATAGGAAAGGTAGAAAGGACAGGAAAAGATGGAATAACTAGATCTGGAAACTGATGAACTCTCACAAACAGCCAGACATACACAAATGGGGAAGGAGAAGCGAATGTTGGTCTTCTACCCTACCTCTCAGCAGGGAAGGCCAGCTTCAGGACTCCTATCCAGATGACGAGGATCAAGGATAACTGAACAGCAACAGGAACTTGGGCTGGATCCTAACTAGGTTCCCACCCTACTCCCTTTGTATCATTGTGCATGTAAATCAATCCTGTCTAATAATCTGTGTCAGCGGGTCTGTTTCCCAATGAATAGACACATTCTCAGGTGTTACTCCACTAGACTAGCAAATTGTCTCTCCAAGCCAGTAACTAAATCCCTATGAGGCCTATGACTCAGGAAGGCAGCAGTTGCCACATTGTCTCCGTGAAGTCACAGAGAGAAGAAAAAGAAAGGACACATGGAGCCCCCTATTTATGAACTATCATTGCCTAGCAACATCTTCCCAGTCTTTCCCCGTCTTCCCACCTTTTCCATGGGCAAGGAAGAAGTCTGTACAAAATGGGGAGGTTCACCTGTTGTTTTAACACAAACAAGATAGTGAACCTATACCTAAAAAAACCATTTAAATATCCCAACTGAATTACTATTTACAAAAGGAACTAACATTAACATATAAAGGGATCAACATCAACTACTCTGCCTCCAGAGTAGCTGTGACCAGGGTCTAATCTGGCATGAATAGTCAGAGGCCCTCCATTGGCTCTGGTCACATAGATGAAGTAGATGTCCCTCCATCTTACCAAGGGGGTACCTAAGTGCCTTTCATAAGGACGTAGGGAACTTTTGTAAAGAAAATTTAAGCATTTATAATATTAGACAGCAGCTGAGTGGGTGGTGTGTGGATCACAGCAATGCCTATAGCTGGGACATAGGTGCCTAAATACTTTTGTGGCTCTGGGTCTTGAATGCGATTCTTCTCCCTCGCCCTTTGTATGCCACTGCTCTTTGGCTTCAATCTTTCAGCTGGAGGTTCTAGGAAAACACTAACCTTTGACTGTGCAAGGGGCAACCTATGTTATGTTTTTACAAAGGTGTAGCCAGCAGCTTCCCTAAGACAACCTCTTTGGTACTGTCAGTGGCTAGAGTCTTATTCTTTGGTCTACCACACTTGTGCACTGGAATGCTTGGATACACATGCATTGGTTTGTTGGAGCTGGCAAAAAAAGATCTACAATACACGGTCTCTCCCTTTCTCAGGCATCTGTGTGGAGCAATCGATATTTTAACCATAGGCAGAATAATTGGAATATAAAATACTACATCTGTGCACTGAATCTAGACTGCTGTGCTGTGGCAATATCACATTTTACTTTTGTGCTTGTATCTTAAATACTCATGATTAATATGGGCCTACATATTTTTAATTATATTTACATAAGAAAATAAGGTGGCTTGAGTTTTAGAAATGCTGAGGACCTTAAGAGCTCTTTGAAGGTCAGGGCATGGTTTGAGATGCATAAACTTAAGTACACAATTTTGAAAAATATTGTTATTTTTTGGACATTACACTCATGGACAAATCCATTTTACAAATACTGTGTTGTTTTTCTTTATACCACATTTGTATGTATTCTCCTCCCCTCTTCACAAGCTCCTAGCAACATACTGTGCACATAAAGTCTGAACACCTAGCAAACTAGCAGTTCACGTTAAATTCCTTTCAATAAGGAAGTTGAACAATGACCAAACTGCTTTAATTATGAACTGAAATGATTACTGATGTTTTATATCATGCCATACACCTGTACTTTCAGAAATAAATTAGAAAGAGGTATTCCTGACCTGTGAGAAATCAGTCTAGCTACCTTTGTCTGCAAAACTTGTCCTTATTTGATTGAGTACCCTAGTAGAGCTTAAATACTTAGATTTTCTGTAAGTGGCATGAATTTCAAACCCTATTGCAAAAGAAATAGCTTAATTCCTTGTAGGCCCTCATTTTGGTGTTGTTATTCTTATAGGGTCAGCTACCATTATGCAGAGGCCAGAGCAACAGCCATTGACAGAGGAAGGATTACTTTGCTGCAGATCTACACAATGAGCCTAGTTTGTAGGGGTAGAATTTTATTTTCACAATCCCTCCCTGCCTCATAAAACATAATTACTTAGTACACGAGATGGATTTGGCCCTGAAATCGTACATGGAGAAACTGTAAAAATATAGTCATCATGATTATCTGGAATAAATATTAACGCTATGCATCCACTTAAGGAAATATTTTAAACAGACAGAATTGAGTGAGAGTATTCAATTCTTAGCTAGGATGGTACATTGATTGAACAAAATATGATATTGACTAAGTCACTCAGGGAGCTAGAGAAGGAGGGATCAGCTGCAGGTAACATAGTATAGAAAGAAATAAAATTATGCTCACATTATTTATTCAGATTTACATTTTTTTACCAGTTTATGACAAACTCCTACTGAATGGAATGAGCAGCTGTTGAGGCATGTGCTCACTGCAGGAGCTCTCCTTTGTGGCCAAGCACGGCATATCCTGGGGGTGGGGAACCTCTGGCGCACCAGCCACACACAGGCCTCCAGATGCTTTGTTTTTACTTGAATGTCCTCAGGTACAGAGCTTCCCCCTCCCAGCTCCCCATGACCATAGGTTACCATGCACAGCCAAGGGGAGCTGCAGGAAGCATTGGGGGCTGATACACTGCTTCCTATAGCTTCCATTGGCTGGGAACAGTGAACCAGGGCCAGGGAGAGCTGTCTGGCATCCTGCCAGTGGCTAACCCTGACAAACTGCCTGTGGTCAGCATGCTGGAAGTTCCTCATCCCTGTCATAATGGCTCTCTCCACATTTGCCACCTCCTGCAAATGGTCACTCTGATAGTCTCTCTTCCTGTGAGTCATCTTCTCTAGCTAGCTCACAACTTTATTAGACAAGAAGGAGTCGACTGACTCCAGCAGAAAGGAGTTGGCTATACCTCCGGAGTCTTTGACATCAACTCTGACCCCTATTTTCTCAGGGCTTTGAAAATCCTTGTCCTCTTCTCAGGAGTTTTCACACCACCATACTAATGATTGTAAGAGAAATTTGAGCCTTACCACCACCTTGGGCTCCAGTCAAGGGACCCTATAACCAACAGCTAAGGCCTGTTGAGTGTATCTCTTTGCTGATGCCTTCCTGGGCTTCTCCCTTATCAGTCTTTCTTAGGCCTTATAGGCCGGGGAAAGCACGAAGGATGCATTGAGGGACATAGGCTCCTCTAAAAATCTCCTTGAGTCTCTACAGCATGGGTAGGGAAGAAGCAGTGGAATGAATGGCTGCTGGCTGAGTTCTTCCTCCCCCACCCCTATTGATTCAGGCTATTACTTCTTCTTGTCCCATGTGATGCCCCAACCTCTATCCCCTGACTCTCCTCAATGGGTGGTCTGCAAATCAGGATGCAGCAGTGTGATACTTGTGTGGGGCACAAAGGAGGATTATTTTGTTTTATTTCTATTTGGCAAACAGTGTTGGGGGTCTAAGGAGGCATACAGTTTTAAAACCTAAACGGCGAGTGGAGGGAGGGAGTGGATGTATGAGTGTGGGAGCTCGTGGCAGGTGAGGCAAAGAAAGGTAGAGCTAGTGACCCAGAAACAGCCTTCAATGCATAGATAAACAAGTGTAGGATAGGATGCTCTAGGCTTGTCTGACTGAGGCTTGTGAAGGTACCGAGATAAGGCTATTGCTAATGCACTATAATTTGTCCATTGTCAGCACTAGGAACCTGGTGTAGTACAGAGAAACCTCCAGAGATCAAGATTAAGAGTAGTCATCTTACCACAATTGATACTTCTCTGTGGTTTTTCAGGCCCTCTGTCTTTTTGATTGAACTCTGTTTTTGAATCAGAAGTAATGCTTTTATTTAAATAGCATCCCGACTCTTTGACTTTTCCTAACTTTGTATCTGGGAATCTGTTTCTGTAGTATCCACACTACAGCCAGATAGAGGCTTTGTTTAGTAAAATCCCTCCTATCTGGGTCTTTTCTTCCTCCAGATTTTGTATCTTGCACCCCATCTTCACCTTCACAGTAGTCTGCTGGCAATGTGAAGGATGGATGACATGGAATAAAAAATGGGTGACTTACTCTGTAGTCAGGAGCATTTTGGCAAATATAGTATTTATGTATAGTAACACTGATTCCCCTCTCATTCACACTAGTGGTAAATGGGTAAAGTGAGAAGAAAACAAGAGTCAGAACATATTATATATATTTTTGCATGTATCTTGTTATTTACTTAATCTTCACATTGCTCAGGGTTAAGGCAATCCTATCTTAATGAATTATATAGTTCAATCTCACTTATATTTAGCCTTTTGTTTGCTAACTTAAAAAACCCCCAAAATGCTTAAGTGCTTATGAAAAAATACAATTGCCAATATCACTTTCACTTAATTGCTTAGTGTATCAGAAGGATAACATTAATAATTTGATCTTTTCTTCTACCAGTTTTTACTGTAGTGAGTCACCTTGACCTCCCACTGACCCAGAGGAGGAAACTCCCACAAAAACCCCTGCACTTGTCATCTCTCTGCCAGCAGGGAGACCTGACCTCTGGCTTAGCCTGCACGTAGGCCTGTGTCTTTAAACCTTTTGGACTATTTACTTGTTTAACTGTTTGTTTGTTGCCCTGCCTTGAGTGCAGGCCTGGGCTCATAAACAGTTATGCAGCCTATCAGACTACGGTTTACCAGTTTGTTTGTTGCCCCACCCCGAACAGGGGCATGGCCTCTAGACCGCCACCTGGGTTACTAGAGACTGCTTGACTGTTTGCTGCCCCATCCCGTAGGCCCCAAACTCTGGTGGCCTGTAGTGCGTCAGCGTGGCTTTCCACTGGCACAAACTACTACAAGTATATAACAAAGATGTTTAGTGTTTATATTAAGACTCATGAAATTAAGCAAGTAGCTGAATTTTTCTGTCTGCATTGAACTACATTCAGTTAAATATCATTTCCTAATGTTACTTAAAATAAAATAAAATTCCACTGCATTTAGTTTTCTTTTTTATCTTAGGTGTAATCTTATGAAAGGTTCAGTAAAATAAAGTTACATAATATATACATTTTAAATAAATATTTCCATTATTAGACTAAAAATAGAAGCATTTTGGGAAGCAGGATGCAAATTAATATATATTAGCTGATAGCGGTACTAATAAACAAAGTTTGAATTTTTAATTTTCCCAGGATATGGGAACATATGTAGTGTTATCTGGATCATTTCATCGATATCTAGAAGTCCAGATTGTATTTTAGTCTTGGGGATTTAGGATGTAAAATGTAACATGATCTCATGGTCTGCTTTTAAAACAGGATTAGCAATATGGAACAAAATCAATGAAAAAATGACATGCACCAAGCATATGGCAGGTTCTCTTGCAATTGAATTATTTAAAACAAACTGGATGACTTTTTAAAAGGCATGTTCAAGTTCAACCTGAAGCTATGGCCCTGTGACAGGAATTAGTACAGGTTGAACCTCTATAATCTGGATTTCCCTCGTCCAGCAACATCCATGGTCCAGACTCCACACAAGTGTTACCGGGCTGGAGCACTCACGGGGAAAAGCCGGGGGCTCCAAGTTCAACAACTTCTCTCCCAGATCTTTCAAAGCACCACAAATAGTAAATTTGTGGTGTTCCATCTCAGAGGGAAGGGGGAGGGGAAGATGGGGGACACTCAGAGGAAGAGGCAGGGTGGCGGAGCAAGGGATTACGGAGCTCAGTGCACTCCCACAGGGTTGCGCCCCTGCCACCTGCCTATGGGGCTCCATAGCAACCCTGCCTCCTTCCAAGCATCTCCCCAGTGCCCACTTGGTCAGTGTCGGTCCCTCTACAGCCACTGAATGGAGTTCCACTGCCAGCGACAGCAGAGGGATTGGCATTGACTTCTCCTGGTCCAGCAAATGCCCTGGTTCAGAACTGGTCAGGTCAAGCCAGGCATAATAGGCAAGAACACACTACACAGCACAGTTATTCTGAAATAAGGGCTGTTATTTAGAAATAATGATGTGAGTGTCTACACAGCAATTCTGTTATTTTGAAATACTTTTGAAATAAGGGATGGCTTATTTCAAAATCTGCAAACCTCATTCCACTGCTGCTATTTCCAAATAGCTCCTCCCCAGGGCCATTAAAAGTAATTACTCCCTAGTGCCTTTGGAGGCTCTAAATCAAGATAGCACTTACACATTATGGAAGCCTGTCTTGGACTAATTTTGAGGCTTCCCTGGAGTGTAGATGTGCTATTTCGAAATAAGCTATTTTGGAAAAAAAATCTAAAATAGGTTATTTTGAAATAACTGTGCTGTGTAGTTGCACACTATGTGTGCAGCATTGTCATACTATCTAGAGTGGCTCACAACTATAAATGCTAGCCTCAGGGCAGACTGTCAAAAAGCAGTGCAGATACCCCAAACTGATAGTATGTTCTACAACCAGATTTTGCCAATGAAGTAACAAATGTGAACTCCTAAAGCACAGTAACAGTCTTACCTTGGAGTCACAGACTTGGGTGCTCCAGTCTATTTTGTATCAGAGGGGTAGCCCGTGTTAGTCTGAATGTGCAAAAGCGGCGAGGAGTCCTGTGGCACCTTATAGACTAACTGAAGTGTAGGAGCATACGCTTTCGTGGGCAAAGACCCACTTCGTCAGATGCAGTCTATTTTGTCACCCTGACAAGCCATCCTTATTACCTTCTTCCAGAATTGAAGTTGATGTAATGAGCTTTCTTGCATGTAACATACAATAAAGGGTCATTTACTTCAAAGATCACAAAATATTCTGGTTGTCTCCAGTCTCAAGAGACTAGTTACTTACCCCAGGTTAGTTTGAACCTCAGACCTCACAACAAAGACAACACTTGCCGCCAATCCAATAGTAAACAAGCTAAGGATATATTAACTAGGAAAAAGAATTGAGTTGTTTTTACAGGTCAAAGCATGTATCATATAGATACAAATTAGTTACAATCTAGGGTTCTACAATGTGACTAAGTTGTATAATCTGTCAACATTGCATATCTTTTAGGGCCAACGCAGGCTGGCCATGGGGATCTCTACTTTTGTTTCCTAATTCCAGCCCTATGAGAATCCAAACAGCAAAGAGATGAAGAATTTTCATATTCACTATTTTTATTACCTTCCATTCAAGATGATGCAATGAGCTTTCTTGAATGTAGCATCCTCACAGGTGGGATAGGGCCATTACCTAGTCTTTGTATTATGATATTCCACAATGGCCCATATAGTTTGACAGTCCTTCTGGTGGGCAGGGAAAATCATACTTCCTGCCTGGGTTTACAAGTTTAGTGCTTTAAAAGCAATGAGTGGTCTTCCAAAGCATGTCCACAAAAGCCACTTCAGATGTATGCCCACAAAAGCTCATGATTCTGTATATTTTCGTTAGTCTGTAAGGAGCCATAGGACAACTCATTGTTTTTAAAGTTATAGACTAACACAGCTACTCCTCTGGGAAGTTTGGAGCTGATGTATTTACAGTTATAAAGCAAAATTTACATATAACCTTACAGCATGGGAATCAGAAATTACAAGTAAAATGAATGCATGTAGAAACTTACAAGTGTTTTAGAGAATCTAAATGCTAAATGCATCCTTACAAATCTAAGATCTATCTTGAACAATACTAACATACAGGTGAACTGGTATGTTATCAGGCTATGAAGCTGTCTGATGCCAAAATCTCCAGAAGACCTGATAACTGGTCTATCAACATCACAATGATAATAGTTCTTTCAGGCCTAAGTTCTCTTAACCGATTTGAGCTTAGTAGGCTGTTCATGGGCTTCTTGAGTCCACATATTATGTAAACCCTCTCAGGTTCAGTGGGAGCAGTTCCACGCTCTTCCCCCTCTAAGCCTTTAACAATGCATGTTGTAGTGGCTCATGGGTCTTACAAAGCCAGTGACCCTTTGTTCTTCCTTAGCTTTATGGGCTCCTTTATGGGCATCCTTTATCACCATCCCCTTGCGGTAGATATTACAGGAAGCTATTTGGCAGTCCTCTTAGGAAGCTCATTGGAACAATATTCCAAAGCATCTCAGTTGCCTCCTCAGCTTAAAGTGAACTAAAATGGGCTCTCTCAGCCCTCAATTTTTATTTTAACTTTTAGAAAATATAACTGTAAAAAGAAGACATTCCAATTTCTATTTTATACAAACATTAGATAGAAACTTTCAGTGACTGCTCTAACATTTTACAGCAAGGTCAGGGAACCACTGGAGCACCAACCTCATGCAGTTCACCTGGGTTAGCCGCAGGTGGACTGCCAGACAGTTTGTTTCCCTGGCATCCACAGGCTCACATCCCTGCAGCTTCCTGTGGCTAGGCAATGGGAACTACAGGTAATGCTATCATCAGTTCCAAGAAATCTAGGTGCATCAATACAACCAAAGAGATTTTGGAATATGTGTCAACATGAACTGTTCATTTACTCTACTGACTGCTGATCAGCCCAAATTACACAATAAAATCCTGCATTCTACAAATACTTGTGGCTTTTTCAATATTAATTACTTGGTGTTGCAGACATATAGCCTAATCTTCAGCTGGTGACAACTGGTATAGCTTCAATGGAGCAACTCTGATTTACACCAGCTGAGGAAGTGACCCATCTTTGTGTGCTCATAAGCATTCTTTTTGTCTGGAAAGTTGGTAAATGCTGGTGTCATGAAAAATTAAATGCTGCAAAATAAATCAATCCAGAGCAATTTATTTAAGTATTTTTTTTATTTTTCTGGGAATACTGTGCTAATGGAGAGACATGTGGGAAAAATACTGTCAATTGCCAGCCGACTAATTTATATACAGATTATTCATAAAACCTGCACCTGTCCCCCTTGGTTATTTATCTTTCTACTAGCCATTTAGAAAATTCCATTACTAAAAAGCAAACATCAGTTCATAAGTTTTTTTTGTAATTAGCCATATGGATTTTTTATTAGCTTTACACTTACCTCCTTTTATTTACAAACAATTGCAAATACTTTTGTCTATATAATGCATGGTTGGATATCGGCCTTCATCTTCCATTTAAATTGAATGTTTGTTGGCACCAATCCAGAGAAGCCTTTGAAATCGGTGTGGGTAATCATGAGAATAGAGGCTACTCAAATGAATATGGATTTTGAAAGACTGGGGCCTTGATTGCTACTGAAATAAAGGTCTCTTCAGTCAGTGTCAATAGTACTGTAGTAGTGGTAATTCAAACACTGAAGCTGAAGAATTGTTTCCATTCTAATTGTTTGCAGTTTCTCATAACTTTCCAAAAATTTCAAAACTAAGGTCCTGATCCTTCATAAAGTTAAGTATGTGCTTAACTATTAGCCTATGAGTACTTCCATTGTCTTTAATGGAAACACTGATACATTTGCATTTAGTTTTAATCACAAGTGTTGCTTAGGCCTTTGTCTAAGTTTGAAAATGGATTTTTTTTTTAATTTGAGCACAGCTAGGTAAGGGTCCATCCTAGAGAAACAATATAGTTTCCAGTGATACCAAGGTTCTTACATATTGTTATTTGTAACAGTTCTGTCATCATGAGGGCTGAAAGTCAAAATCTGTTATTGTGGCAAGGGCCCCTCTTTACCTTGCCAATGTTTGGCTGGCAGCCTTCCTCCTTTAAGAGGAGTTGGGTCTTGCAGCTGGTTTCTGGGATAGGGAGCCCAGCCACGCCTTCTGGGACTCCCTCTCCTGCTGTTTCTAGCTATAAAGCTGCTGTGGCTTAGTTTCAAATGCTTGCTCTGTGTCCCTACTCTACCTCTCCTTCTGTCCTCTCACTCTCCTCCCCCACACATACCCCTTCTGATTGAGGAGGCTTTTAAAGGTCTCCAGCAGGCATATAGCAGGCCTGAAGTGGAATCATCTGACCCCAATCAGCATGGGTCAGCTCCCTGACAGCTGCTCTTAATTGCCCTGCAGCCCTCCACCCCTACTTAGCAGGCTTTTTTCCCCCTTTTGGGGCTGCTTTTCCCCCATTCAGTAGCATCCCTGTGACCTGGCCTTGTCATATTATGGAACTAGACCTAGTAATAAACCTAGTAACAAGTACTTTTGTTCATTCTAGAGGGTACTTCTATTTATTTATGTGAATCTGAAAATAGAATATTGAATATCCCTGGCTAATAAGAACAGTAAGTGAAAACTGTAGAAAAGACATTGCTGTAAGTTGGCTGGAGCATCTGTGGATAGGAAAAAGACTTCTGAAGGGCAAGGGTTGAGGGAGGGCTTCTGGCTGCTCTGTAATATGAACAGGAGTAAGCTTAGGAGGATATAGCTACACTACAGAGAAGATCAAAGCTGCCACAGTCGATTGAATTAGCGGATCTAGTGAAGACACACTAATTCAAACTAAGAGAGGCACTCCGGTCGATGTAGGTAGTCCTGCTTCCATGAGAAGTAAGGGAAATCGAAGGGAGAGTATTCTCCCTTTGACTTCCTGTAGTGTGGACAGCATCAAAAGTTGAGTTAAGGTACTTTGACTTCAACTACGCAATTAATGTAGTTGAAGTTGCCTATCTTAATTTTACCTCATCCTGTAGTGTAGACGTACCCTTAATGTGATGCACCTTAGGACTTCCTCAGGTAACCACCTAAGATGAGCAGCCAAGGGGATCGTTCTTGTAGGCCTTGTAAAGTATATATGTCAGGGAATTCTGATGGCTTTTTAGCCAATTGTTTTTTAAAGTATAGAATCTACCAGCAATAATCCTTGGGATTATTTCCTACTCCCATCCTCATTGTGCATTGGCTTTTTCCCAGCTCATTGCTTAAAAACAGAAAGGAATCCCACAGCACAGCTGAGAAATGTCAGGAAAATGTCAAAGTTTGCTTTACATGTGCAACTCTTGCCCATTTAAGGTATGGCATTACAATATGGCCTTTAACACAATCACATGCTACTTATCAAACAAGTGAATTCCATATATTTTTCTATACATTAAATGCCAATGTAGCCCCTGACTTTTGAGAACTTAATCATACCTCCTCCCTCACATTCTGTGAATGTTAGGTTTTAATGTGTAACACTTGGACTGGCCTCATGTCTTTCAGATAAACAAGTTTATGCCCTGATCTTCAAAAGTATTTAGATACCTAACTGCTATTGAAATCACTGGTCATTAGGAGCCGAAATACTTTTGAGACCATAAACCTTCATTTCCACATTGGCAGGGCTTGCTGAACCATGGCCCTTGTACACATGCTTGTTGACCTCCTCAAAGAACTGTAGTAGATTATCATAAATAATTAACTTCCACTTTTACCTCTCACTGCTTCTTTTACTTGGTTGTTAAGCCATGGTGATACTTTTTTGGTTCTCCTACCGTGTTTTTTAATTTGGGGCATAGATTAAAGTTGGGCCTCTATTATTGTGTCTTTGAAAAGTCTCCATGCAGCTTGCAGGAATTTAACTTTTGTCACTGTACCTTTTAATCTGCTTAACTATTCTCATTTTTGTGTAGTTCCCCTTTCTGAAATTAAATGTCACAGCATTGGGCTGCTAAGGAATTTTTCCATCACAGGGATGTTAAATTTTATTACATTATGGTTACTATTTCCTAGTGGTCCAGTTATATTTACCTGGTTGACTAAATTGGGTGCTCCATTTAGGACTAAATCAAGCATTGCCTCTCCCCTTGTGGGTTCCAGAACGAGCTGCTCCAAGAAGCAGTCATTTAAGGTGTCAAGAAACTTTATCCCTGCATCCTGTCCTGAGGTGACGTGTACCCAGTCAATAAAGGGATAGTTGAAATCCTCCACTGTTATTGAGGTTTTTTTTATTTTTATCATCTCCCTAATCTCCCTTAGCATTTCATAGTCACTATCACTATCCTGGTCAGGTGGCACCTTAGGGTATGTCTGTAAAATAGGCTACCTGACACAGTCAATGAAGTGGGGATTTAAATATCCCCGGCTTCATTAAAATAAAAATGGCCGCCGCACTGTGTCAGCTCAGCTGATCGTCAGCACAGTGCGCGAGTCAAGATGTGGATTGGTTGACAGGGGAAGCCTTTGTCAACCACTCCCTTATGCCTCGTGGAACGAGGTTTACAGCTGCGCTGGCACAGCGTTGTGGCCATTTTTATTTTAATGAAGCTGGAGATATTTAAATCCCCACTTCATTGACTATGTCAGGTAGCCTATTTTACATGCCTCTATCGACAGCGGCATGTAGTCTAGACATACCCTTAGAGACCAACAGATATATATATATATTTATACATAGCATGGGTTTTCTCATATAGGAAAGTTATGAATTTAAGCTCCTAGGTTTGTCTTTTAAAGGTGTTTTACAGTTTTCCTTTGAGAATGAGAAATGAGAAGTTAGATACAGAATGATGATTTTCTGAAAGGAATCCACACACAGGTGATATGGTGGTTTTGTTTATTGTTTTTCTGTGTGAATTTGTTCATTGATGAGTATGGTGATTTTCTGGTTTCACCCACATAGTTGTTGTGGCATTTAGTGCATTGAATGAGGTAAGCCACATATTGTATTAAGCCTAGGTAGGACCCATTGATCTTGAAAGGTGTGTGCTGATTGTAGGAATGGAGGCAGGTTGACAGGTTTGGTATCTATTATTCTGGTAGGGTCTAGTGCTGCTTTAAGATGGGGTATCCTCATTTGTGGGGATTTTGCTTCTGATAAGCTTGGTGAAATTCAGAGGTTGTGCTGAGGCCATAAGACATGATTCATGAAAGATTTTTTTTAGGATGTGGTTCCCATTAAGTGTGGGTAATAGCTGTTTAATGGGTTCCAATGTGGGGTGATAGGTGATAACTAAGATGTGCATTTGGTGGAAGTGAAACCAACCAATCACTCCCCCTTAAATAACTCACATAGGAAAATGATAGAAGATAAAAATACCATACCATGTCATCACTCTGTATCTGACCTCTCAGGCCTCACACTGAAAGGAAATCTGAAAAGCACTTTCAAAATACAAGCTTGGATCTTAAATTCTTAAGTTTGTTAAGCTCTAAAAATCATGGACTGAAGAGAGACACTAGATTTATGGTATATTAGAACAATCTATAACCACTAACAACCTCCTTACTACTGACTTATGCTAATGCTAAAAAATCTGTTTCACCTTTAGTTTATCTCTGACATACTGAGTACATATCCCTGACTTGAAGAAGAGTTCTGTGTAAGCTCAAATTTTTGTCTATCTCACCAACAGAAGATGGCCCAGTAAAAGATATTACCCAAATTAATTTGTCTCTCTCAGACTATTTCTAGACAGTAGCATTACTTCGGAATAACTGACTTTGTTCCAAAATAACATAGTCCGTGTCTACACAGCAAGCAGTTATTTTGACAAAATGTTGAAATAATGTTGAGCTGGAGGACTTCTTACTCCAACTCCTGTGACCCTCATTTTATGAGGAGTAAGGAAAGTTGGAGGAAGTATACTCTAACTTGGACTTCCTGCTGTGTAAACAGCGCCAAAAGCTGAAATAAGCTATTTCAGCTTAAGCTACACAATTGATACATCTCAAGTTGTGTATCTTATTTTGGCTTTAGCCTTGCTATCGAGATGTGCCCTAATTATTTGGGATTAATTTAGCTACAACACTACATATAACAATAGATTGTTGTTTAGTGATATTGATTTTAGTAACATTTTAAATCACATTGCTTTCGAAAGGTTAAGCAGGCGAACCCTGATCCCAAATTCCTTATTCAGCAAATCCCCCTTTTACTTCAGGTAGAGATATCCATATATAATGACTATCATGTTGGGTATTAAAGCCACTAAAGGAAAAGCTAGTTGGCATGGGTGATAACTGATACACTTGAATCTCTTTATGCCAGCAACCCTGGGAAACATGGCATATCAGAATAAAGAATTTGCCAGGCCAGGGAGGGTGCTGTGGGGTATGGGCATTAGGGGACTGCGGTGTCTCACTTCAGGGAGCACACATGACTCCATGCCCCTCCCCCCACACTTCCAGGTACTACCCCCTGCTTCTACAGAAGCAGTGGGGAAAAGTCTAAGGGGAAGCAAATTATAGTTACCATTCACCCAGACGGAAGAAAGGGGAAGCAGCAGTGCACAGAGCCGCTTCCTCCTCTGCCTGTCAGGGTCCATACCATAAGTTTTCCCAGATTAGGGACATCCAAAATATGCAGGTTCAGGTGTTCCACATCCTTATAGCTCTGCATGCACTCCTTGGTAGTACCATTTGTGAAACACGTGGGCCAGAGTCCTTTGTATTGACAGAGTACTATTGATTACTACAAGGCATATCCACAGAGGAAACGTAATGTAAATCACTATGTTCTGATACCCTTATTACAAAAAAGTATTATACTCCATAAGTGGTTTTGCTGAAGTCAATAAGCCCACTCCTCGAGAAAAATGGCATTCCTAATAAATGACAGTTTCCCAATGTGGTTTTATATCAGTACTACATATCTGATCCTATCCAAAGCTACCATGTTGGAGTGATAGAACTTGACATCCACTTGGCACAAGTGGAAATGACTACCCAAGAGCATGAAGCCCTTAGTAAGTGTATGCAACCCAAAATGGCCCAAAGTCATCTAGTGGAACCATACAGAATGGCGAGAATATTTTTCCTCTCACAGAGTAGGCTCAAATATCAACAGAAATATAAAGGACATTTTTATTTTAGATGCTGTATAAAAATGATAGCATGGAAAAGTATTGAGCAGATTACATTATAGGCTGATTCTTCTACCTGATAAACTCAGAAAGTGATGGGATGGGGTTAAAAATCAGCACTGCTAGTGGAAGGGGAAAGATATCTGAGTTGAATCAGCTAACAGTTTTTGCTTCAGGTAGGCTGTGTCTAGACTGGCAAGTTTTTCTGCAAAATCATCTGCTTTTGCGGAAAAACTTGCCAGCTGTCTACACTGGCCGCTTGAATTTCCGCAAGAACACTGACGATCTCATGTAAGATTGTCAGTGTTCTTGCGGAAATACTGCGCTGCTCCCATTTGGGCAAAAGCCCTCTTGCACAAATCATTTGCGCAAGAGGGCCAGTGTAGACAGCACAGTACTGTTTTGCACAAAAAAGCCCCGATGGCTAAAATGGCGATCGGGGCTTTTTTGCGCAAAAGCACATCTAGATTGGCACGGACGCTTTTCCACAAAAAGTGCTTTTGCGGAAAAGCGTCTGTGCCAATCTAGATATTCTTTTCCGTTAAAGCATTTCCGGAAAATCATGCCAGTGTAGATGTAGCCGTATAGTATGGCCTAGTAACTCAAAGGGAGAAGAGCATGTGCATCTTTTAATGTCAAAGCCCTGTGAATCTACTCTGGTACAGACCTAAGTGAGCCTTCCAACTCCCCTAATATGTTAGTTTCATTTGGCATAGAGTAGAACCTCATTTTTAGGAATCTCATGAACAAATAGTTATATGAATCATTTTTCTCAATGGGAGAGGTGTGGAGAAATCACACAATGAAAGCAATGTCAGTGAAGAAAAAGTCAATATCTTTTACATTCTGATGTCTTCAATGCATGATAAAGCAATTTTCAGTGATTTAAAGAAGAGAGTGATGCAATACACCATAGTGCAGCCTACTGCAAATTTCAGCTGCTCAGTTTTATGAACATTTTGATTTTATGAACTTCATGATTCCCAATAAGTTTATCAAATAGGGATTCTACTGTAAATGCTGAGCATCTATCTTTGTTACTAAGCATAATTATTTGGCTTAGCAGCACTACACTATGCCTATGCACAAAAGTATACCAAGGGCCAAATCTTGTGAGCTAGTGAGAACTTCCTGCAGTGTTCTGAGTAAACCCCAAATGAAGACCATGGAGCCTGATCCATTGAAGGCAATATGAAGCTGATGGTCTTCACACCTGGGAAATGTTGCCAAGTTTCGGCTATTCAATACATGAACGGGAGGTTGGGAGGCTCAAGCACATTAAGGCTGCATTCCCTGGAGCCGTTTTAACACCCCTCATCGTTCAAAATTTGCAGTCCATAACAGGAAAATTTGTAGGGGTGTCAGCTCAGTGTTTGGCACTGTGACACTGACAGATCAGGTGCCCACTCGTACCAAAGCCCATAGATTAGGCTTAAATATCATTCCAAATGAACATCTACAGTGTGCAGCTGAATAAAATCAATTATCAAATACAGGCTTCAATAATAAATGAGATGTATCTAGTTGGCATTTACAGTACACCATTTACCCCCACTCTAAAGTGTACACTCTGGATTCCAGCGTCCTAAATGCTTCCATGGTCACGCTTGCAGATCTGTAGCCAGAGACAGCACTATGCAGGTAATGTGAATCAGTCCAGCCAAGAGAACAAGCTGTACAATCCCTCTGAAGTGATGAACTGGCCCCACCAATGCCAGTAGTCTGGGTCCTAGTTCACCGGGAAGATCACTCTGCCTCTCTTCAGACTCTGTCTCCCTGGTGGGCTTCTTGCCTTGTAAGCCCTTTCCCAAACAACAGTTAGTAACCCACCATTCCTTCCCTGCAGGTACATCTTAGTCAGAAGTAAGCACAGCAACAGTCTTTCCCCAGGCTCCACGGAAGCCAACAGCCATCTTTGAAGGTTCTTGCTTTATCAAAGCACCAGCAGGCTTTCCACAGCAGCTGCTGCTAAGGATAGAGCTCCACACCAGCAATTTGGCTCCTCTCCCAAAATGGAGCCCACTGCATGCACTACCAGGCACAGGAACATCTCCATACCTCCCCTCTCCCTATCCTTTCCCAAAACACTTTAAAGTTGTAGTCTCTAAGGCTAAATTACAGCATACAGGCTCTTCCCAATAAAGGTCAGAGGCTCCTAGGCTGTGTCTACATTGGCACCCCTTTCCGGAAAAGGGATGCTAATGAGACACTTCAGAATTGGAAATCCGCGGGGGATTTAAATATCCCCCGCGGCATTTGCATTTACATGGCTGCTGCTTTTTTCCGGCTCAGGGTTTTTGCCGGAGAAAAGCGCCAGTCTAAATGCAATTTTACGGAAAATAAGCCCTTTTCCAGAAGATCCCTTATTCCTACTTGAAAGGGATCTTCCGGAAAAGGGCTTATTTTCCAGAAAATTGCATCTAGACTGGCGCTTTTCTCCAGCAAAAACCCCGAACCGGAAAAAAGCGGCAGCCATGTAAATGCAAATACCATGGGGGATATTTAAATCCCCCGCGGATTTGCAATTCCGAAGTGTCTCATTAGCATCCCTTTTCCGGAAAGGGGTGCCAATTTAGACACAGCCCTATAGTATAAGGGGTCTCCACTTATTTTAGAAGTTCCTATCACCTTTTGGAACCTAAGACTGTAACTCATGTATGTGTACATTTATTTGAGAGGTAAAGTGCAACTGATCTAGGGTGACTGGTCCTTTGGGACTGGGAACAACCTGAATACTAGGGATGTTAAAAATTAAATTAATCAACTAATTGATTAGTTCCGTTGACTATTTGATTAGTTGATAAGGATGCTTCCGCTTTGAAATGTAGCATAGCTACCTGGCTATTGCTACATTTCAAAGGGGGAAGTGTCACTCAGTGTTCTACCTTTGAAATGTACAAGAGCCCCAGCAGGGGCTTTTGTGCATTTCAAAGATTGAAATAGAGCCTGGGGTAAGCAGGGGACTTACAGTGGCCTGGGTGGCCAGGCTTGCAGCTATCCTGCCCTAGACAGCCACTTTCCTGTGCCTAGTGCAGAGGTCGTGGATGAGGTCCACGATGTCTGCACTAGACCAGGTGGGCACCCGCCTCTTGCGGACCCGGGCAGGCTCCTGGGAGCTGCAAGCCTGGTCCCAGGAAGAGGCGGAGGGCTGGGTGGCAGCGGGTGGCTGGCTCGAGCCATGCCAGGTACAGGGTCTGCTGGCTGGGTGCTGGCAGGCTTGCACCTGGCATGGGCACCGTAGCCAGCCCGTGCCTCTTTAAGGGCTCTGGGGCCGGGGGGGGGGGGGGCAGAAGAGTTTCCCTGGTGGTGCCCAGAGTGGCCACCATGGAAAGCTGGGGAGGGTTAGCCTTCCACTAGTTCGAATTAAGTGACAACACAGCCCTTAATTCGAACTACTTAATTTGAACTAGGCATTAGTCCTCGTGGAATGAGGTTTACCTAGTTCGAATTAAGCGCTCTGCTAGTTCGAATTAAGTTCGAACTTGCAGTGTGCTTGTGTAGAGCCTATCAAAGTTAATTCGAACTAACATCTGTTAGTTCGAATTAACTTTGTTGTGTAGACATTCATATTCTCTCTCTCTCTCTCTCTCTCTCACACACACACACACACACACACACACACACACACACACACACACACTCATTCCTGTCCTCAGGCACTCACACAGGCATATGGGTTGCAGAAAGAGCCAAGTCTTGTAGATCCTGGAGGGTCTGACTGATCATCATGGCTGGGGAGGCTGGTTAGGAGAAGAGACACTGGCTGTAGAGAGGAGTTTCTCAGGAGCAGGGGAAGAAAAAGAGAGAGGAGAGTTTCACATGTGCTCCCTCTCCTTAAATAGTGTCTGAATGGCTCCTGTGACTCATTCACCTAGTCATCAGGGAGCATGCCCAGACTTCCCTTTATCCAGAAAAAGCAGCAGTCTCTGATGACTCATCACCATGTGCTCCAGTCTTAGCAACTCCAAAAAAACCCCACATTCACACTCTCTCACTCCATTCACTCAGGAGAGAATGCAGTTTAGAGCAAGTTACAAGTAAGGTGGCGGAGAGTTACAAAGATTACAAAGTTGCAGCTTATAGTAAGTTTCTGAGAGTTACAAAGATTACAAAGTTTGATAAAGGTCACAATGAGTTGCAGTTTAAAAACCTTAGACCTTACAGTTTAGTGTAGTTTCAGACAATGCATGTGTATAAATCAAGTAAGCTCAGACGGAGGCTTTTTTATGGGAGAGAGCCTGTCTGTCCTCAAGAGTTCTAAGATAAAGGTATTTGCTCTTTCCTGGCCTGCACATAATAGGGCTGCTCTGATCCCTTTAAACTCCGTCTTGACTGTGCATCTCTTTCCTGTGTAGAGACCATAGCAGCTCCTTAACCCCTTGTTGCCCAGTGTTGGGTTTGTATAACACATCAAGAAACCTTGAAATGACTCTACTATGCCTCTACTCATTCCTTCTCCTACCCCTCTTCCCTCACAAGAAGCATTACATTGCCACATAAGATTGGTTTCCAAAATACTCACCATTAAGGTACTCTTCTATATGGCTTGTTTGGTGCAGTAATTTGCCTTGACTCCTGTACCATATCTAAAAAGTGTCATCGAAACTGCTGTGTTTTATCAATACTTTGAGAGAAATTCAGATCCATGTTCTTTATGAGCAATGCTATCAGCAGTATTTTTTTTGTTCTATTTAATTTCTAGAATGCAATATGCCAACATGCTGCAGATAATTACAAAACACAATTAAGAGTATTCTGTATATTTCTCTTAGAAACCGCTTCAGATTATTATAGAGTACAGATGAATAATGCCATGGAGAAGCTGAAAAGTATTTTAAATCCTTCATTCCAAAGCACTGAAATAACTTGGAAACCCTCTGATGGATATAAACAAATCTTTAGTCAGAACCATATTCCACAAAAATAAATTGCTATAGAAGTTTTTTGATATTTACATCTCAAGGTCAGAACTCCTAATAATGAAGGACAAGTCTCTTAAATCATGAATGCATGTAAAATTTAGATTGCAAACCTAAGGGTAAATTTTCAGCATAGTGCACAGAGAATTAAGCATGCAATTCCCATACACAATAATGAGAATTCTTGTCTTATGCCCTGCATACTGCATTAAAAGTTTGCCCCACAAATTTTCTCTACTGACAACTAGACTTTTATTTTTATGTATGGTAAAAAGTCAGTTATCTTTATTTCATTTCATGAATAAACCATTGAACTTTCTACATTCTTTTCTCCAGCTACCTTTTCTCCAGCTTTAAGGAAAGCCTAACGAAATATTACAGATGCAGTGTCATGTATGTATTAACACTGCACTTGAAGGATAGACATACTAAAGTGTCACTCATTATGACAAAATGTCAGACCTTACATAACATTTAGACAAGTTGTTTTATTTTCTACACTAATTTCCACAAATGTAAACATGACCGGCTATGTCTAGACTGGCCCCTTCTTCAGAAGAGGCATGCTAATTTCTAACTTTGGAATAGGGAAATCCGCGGGGGATTTAAATATCCCCCGCAGAATTTAAATAAACATGGCCACCGCTTTTATTCCAGCTTGGGGAAAAGCCGGAAAAGAGCGTCCAGACTGGCGCGATCCTCCGGAATAAAGCCCTTTTCCGGAGGATCTCTTATTCCTACTCTTATTCCGGAAAAAAAGCGGCGGCCATGTTTATTTAAATCCCGCGGGAGATATTTAAATCCCCCGCGGATTTCCCTATTCCAAAGTTAGAAATTAGCATGCTTCTTCCGAAGAAGGGGCCAGTCTAGACGTAGCCGACATGTTAGCACCATTAGTTAAGCAATTTCTAGGTGAAATTCACCTTCAACAACTTTTGTGGTACAATTTTATCCATTTGAACCTCCAGAAAACACAACAAACTACAAAGAAATGGCAAGTCATCAATGCAGTAATATTAAATCTTCCACTAGTCAGGCATAATATTTACAATTTAAAGTGAGCTCTTTGTAAGAAGTAGTGACTTTTCTTAGCTGCTTCAAAATGTCATTTGGCACACAAATTCACCCACTGCTCCTTCTTATTTTTATGATCATAATGGAGTTGTGTATCTTTCCAAAATATTAATTGACTGGTGGAGTGAAGTCTTTAAATTTTGAACTGTGCTAATTAATCCTGCCCTTCTGCTCCAGTATGTTCTGCTAATATGTGGTGCAATAACCCAAACTGCAATGTAGTCTGCCAGCAATGGCAGTGACCCAGAGAAAGAGGCTTCCTATATTTATGTAACATACCTCTGTGGGGGCATTCATGCACTGATTTTCATTGTACTGTACAGAAACACAAAGTAACCTATAACTTTTTCTTTGTTGTGTGGATGAGAATTCTTCTTTGACCTCATGAATTGCATTTCTAAACAAACAAACAATGATAAAACAATGTTGAATTATCTAGGGCAACATACTGTGTTGTGTAAAAGATATTTTTGCATGCTGCCATAAGATTTGTGCTATAATTTGGTATTTTGAAAACAGATGGACAGAAATGGGATTTGAGTCTATGGCTATGTCTGCACTACAAAGAAAAGCCGAAAAAAGATACGCAAATTGCAGTTCTCAACTTGTGACTCTTTTCCCCCTTCTTTTCCGAAAGAGGCTTTTCTGACACTTGGCCCATCTACACAGGGCCAAATATCAGAAAAATCCTCTTTCAGAACATCCCTTCTTCCTTGTAGAATGAGATTTACAGGGATGCTGAAAAAAATGCGTCTGCTTTTCAGAATTTTTTTTTTTTCAGAAAAGCAGACTCATTCCTTGGATGTGGCAGAGCTTTTCCAGGATACCAGAGGTATCCCGGAAAAGCTCTGTTGTGTAGACAGAGCCTATACCTACTGAAGTCAATAGCAACACTCTCTCTAACTCTGATAGGACAAAGCTCAGTCTCATATATGGAACAAGTGTTACCTGGGCATGGCTCAGTGATTGAAGGAAGAATCTTAGTGACATATCTAAAAAAAAAAAAATCAAAATTTGACCCATGTTACCAGGAATTTATATCCCATTTCAAGAACTGAATGAGACTAAACTATCTGTTGTCAAAAGTATTTTTATTGTCTCTGGTATGGGAGTAAGCACAGAAAAATCCTAAGATTGTACTGGAACATTTTAATATCTTAAGAAATATATCATGCTTAGTATACGTAGATTGAAAACCTTTAGTGAAAGGCATCTATAATGGATGCTATAATATGCGAATCTACACTGGATGAGGACACAAGTTACTCCTTGGAATCTTTTCAAAATATATATTACTAGACAAATACTTTAAGTATATCTGAGACATATCAGAGGTCCAAATAAGGAGAACAACATTTGCTAGAGAAAGGAGAATGAAAAGTATTTTATGTATAAAATAGTTTTGTGCTCTAATTAGAAGAGAGTATGATATGGTAACAAGAGGTTTAGATTTCTTTGTCATTTTTTATTTTTGGGAAAAGGTTCCAGGTAGACTAGGATTTATCCCGGGAATGTAATTTAGCATTTTCTCAAGCTCTGGTGTTGGTTGAAGGAAGGATAAGAGGTAGTGCAGAGTGCAGTTTCCTAAACAAGTGGAATGAGAACTCTGTGAGTTAATTGCTGCACAATAGGAGGAGTGTCCTGTATTTGGAGCATAGATTTTAAAGGGGAAGGATTGTCCTGTAATTCTAGTTTACTTGAGCTACTATTCTTTATTTCACCACTGCACATAGGTTAACATTTCATAGAATCATAGGACTGGAGGAGACCTCAGGAGATCAAGTCCAACCCCCTGCCCAAATCAGGATCAATCCTAACTAAATCATCCCAGCCAGGGCTTTGTCAAGATGGGAATTTCCTGATGTTCATATCCCAGAGTTGTTGATTGCCATTTCTGTAACTAACATTCAATGTTCACAATACTCCAGAAGCTGTATCAAGAACGACAATTACATATGTTCCAGTATTCAATCAAAATACATTTTTCCATTTACAATTGCACAACAGAAACCACCATGAACAAAATAAGTCTTTGTTTCTACATCCTATTAATTGGCCACACAATTCAATTTAGGGAATCTTTTAAATGGAGAACAAAATAAATTAGTTTTCGGCCACTAAATTACTGTTATGTGAAATATTTACATTTTTTACTGCAAAAGGCTATCACTCTGGAATACTTTCACAGTATTGTCACTTTAGAATCTATACCTCAATGACATAGCAGTACATATTACTCCAAGATGTATAGACAATAGGTTGTTTGTAGTGCAAATTGTTAATATAGTGTCTACAAATGCAAGGCTTGAAACAACCAAAACAGAAAGGGTAATTAGTTATAGTTTAGAGATGTTCAAAGTATTACTAAATAAGTAGAGCCCTGTGTAGATACAAAATTTATATCTGAATCCACATCCATATCCTCCAAAATTACCCACCGATATCTGCATCTGTGGATACCTGATTCATATCTGTGGGTATCCACAAATTTGCAGGGTTCTAGTTACTAAATTTGTGTCTGCATCAACATCCTTAACTGCAAAAATGACGTGGATACCTGTAAAATAAAGTGGATATCCACAGATTTGTAGGGTTTTATAAATAATCTTAGGGTGCATCCACATTGCATCCATAGTTCAAAATAAGATACGCAATTTGAGCGATGCAAATTGCATAGCTTATTTTGAGTGTTTCAAAACAGCTTATTTTGAAATTTGGCACTGTCTAAAAAATGCCAAACTTAGAAATACATTACCATTCCAAAATGTCCCGTAATCATTGTGGAATGAGGTTTGCAAGGACGTTAGAATAACAAACCCATTATTTTGAAAGCTATGTTGAAATAACAGGCTTGTTTAAAAGACACAAAATATCTATTTGGGGATACCAGAAGTATCCCAAAATATCGCAGCAGTGTAGATTTATCCTCAGGTCCTGATCCTGAAAAGGCTCATGCATGTGCTAATTAATGAATATTGAGTAGACCCATTGAAGCCAATGGACTACTTGCAGTGCTTAAAATTAAAGTATGTACCTAAATATTTTGCAGTCTCAAATCCTCAAAAAGTAATGTGATATGTATATAACCACGTCACAAAAAAACCCTGGAAGCATAAAAATAAAAAGTACCTTATCTGTCAAAGTTTGACATATTGGTTCTCTTGAGTGAAGATGACTACCATCAGAGTTGGTTTTCCATTTCCTGACATGATTCACGTTCCACGAAATTATGGAGGGGAGTGCCATTTTCATCTAATTGATGACTACTTAATTGCTGGAGAACAGATTTTATCTATTCATTTTCTTTTTTTACCACTAAGCAATTCTTCTGAGGTAACACTGACAGTTTCAGCTAATTTCCATGCACCGGAGGGATACATCAGGTCCCCCAAATTAGTTGTGGCAAGCTCCAGTTAACAGTTTGACTTTCTCAGCAATGAAAACATAAATGAGTGATAGAAAAAACTTGCTAAGAATTATCACAGAACAGATTGCTCTCGCCTGTATTTAATAAGCAACTTTGAACACAGGCTAGATAAAAATCAGTTTTTAATATAAAGTTTATTTTCTTTCAAAAAATCAACTTGTTTATAATACATTTGGATTTCTGACAGCCTTCAACAAAGCCTAAATATGTCATATGCTATTAAAGTGATTTACATGAGCAAAAAATTAACATGCCAAATCAATGAGCCTACCTCAAACTCTATTGAGTAAAGATTTTTATACAGAATAAGAGGGAAAACATCAATATCTTTTGAAATCAGGTCATGATTAAACACACACACATTAACACATACTTTGGGCATGATGGTAAATATATTTAATCTTGAAAATGGAGTGAATACTAGTATTTACCTTTTTTTCAAATGTCACTATTTTACAGTGTTGTCTTCAAGTCATCATTGTCAATTCCAAATCGAGTATCAAGACACTACAGTTCAAGTCCCAAGTCTAGTCTCAAGTCTTAATTTAAAAAATGTCAAGTCACTTTTGTACAAGCCATCAGTATCGGCATTTTTGGACAATTTTTTCACCAAGTTGATTTAACAAAATTAGCAAGTCTCAAGTCGAGTCTCAAGTCACAAACAATGAACCCGAGTCGAGTCTCAAGTCGAGTCACCTAGGCGACTTAGGTCAGACTCGAGTTCAAGTCGTGGGACTCAAGTCAACAACTCTGCTATTTTAAGACAGGTTTCAGAGGGGTAGCATGTTACTCTGTTTCAGCAAAAACAAGGAGTCCAGTGTCACTTTAAAGACTAACAAATTAATTAGGGCATTCGCTTTTGTGAGCTACAACTCACTTCCTCAGATGCTAAAGAGAAAAGAAAAGAAGAAAGAAAAGGTTACAGAGCTGGGAGTGTAACATCAGTGTTAATTAAATCAGGGTGGATTTGGGTCACCTCCAACAGTGATGAGAAGGCGGGAGAACCTGAATGGGAAATTAGCTATTATAATGTGAGAGCCACTCCATGTTTCCATATACAACTTTTTTTTTTAGGGTGACAAATTTGCATATAAATTCCAGCTCAGGAGTCTCTCCTAAGATTCTGTTGTGCAGAAAAGCTTTTGCCTTAATTATTTTGGTTTCAATTTAGTATCAACGGGTTCACTTTCACTTTTGCAGTCATTGAGCATTCTTTAGAGCATTCTTTAAGTGTTTATTTTGATTAATATGAAACTGGGGAAAAATCTGGTGGATTTATTCATCTAATATAAAACAAATTAAAAGATCGAGGGTTTTGTAAACTGAATACCAATTTGCATCCCATTGTAACTTGACACATTGTGAACAGTTAAAGTGTTATATTGCAAATGGAATCATAGAAATGTAGGGCTTGTGGAACCTCCAGAAGTTATCTAGTCCTGCCTTCTTCACTGAGGCTATGTCTAGACAACAAACCTCTTTCGAAAAAGTGTCTAGACTATAAGCAGATTTTTCAAAAAAGCGAGCCGCTTTTTTGAGAGTCTACATGCTCTTTTTTGAAAAAGCACAGTTTGCATTCAATAGTGCATTTTTTCGAAAGTACTTTTGAAAAAAGCGTTATTCCTTGTAAAAATGAGGTTAACCATGATTGAAAAAACTGTTGCATTCTTTCAATTTACTTTCTAAAGAATGTGGCTGCAGTCTACATGCAGGTGAAGATTTTTTGAAAAAAGTCTACTTTTTTTGAAAAAATTCTGTAGTCTAGACACATCCTGAGACAGGACAAAGTATACATAGACCATCCTTCACAGGTTTTTGACTAATTTATTCTTAAAGATTCCAATGTCAGGGTTTCCACAACCTCCTTGGAAGCCTATACCAGAAAGCAAATCTCCATTGCTACAGATTAAGTTAATGACTTCCTGCTTACTTTCAATGGACATGAAGAAAAAAAAATTGACTGTCTTCTTTATAACAAACTGGAACGTATTTGAAGACTATTATTAGGTCCCACACAGTCTTCTTTCTTGAGACAAAATGTGGCCTTTTTAACACAACTATCGTTTATCATATTCTAACATATTAGAAAAATATAGAAATTAATTACCTGAAAAAATAATGTTTAATAATAAATGTATACATTTATACTTTATTCATCTGGTTAGCAAAGTGAAGCACTAAATCTAGTATGCAAGGTATATTTAGTTGCAAATTAACATCAAATCAGACTTTAATGATTGTACTAACCAATAGAAGTCTAATGGCACGTTGGTGTGCATTGGTAGGAGTATTGCCAGCAGATCTAGGGAAATGATTATTCCCCTTTATTCAGCACAGATGGGGACCACATCTGGAGTATTACATACAATTCTGGGACCCACTACAGAAAAGATGTGGACATATTGGAGAAAGTCCAAATGAGGGCAACAAAAATGATTAGGGGGTGAAGCACATAATGGATGAGGAGAGGCTGAGGGATTTGGGCTTATTTAGTCTACAGAAGAGAAGAATGAGGGAGGATTTGATAGCAGCCCTCCAAAGGGGATGGAGAGAGACTGTTCTCAGTGGTGACAGATGATAGAATGAAGAGCAATAGTCTCAAGTTGCAGTGGGGGAGGTCTAGGGTGGATATTAGGAAAAACTATTTCACTAGGAGGGTGTTGAAGCACTGGAATGGGTTCCCTAAAGAGGTGGTGGAATCTCTAGCCTTTGAGATTTGAGTCCCAGCTTGACAAAGCCCTGGCAGGGATGATTTAGTTGGCATTGGTCCTGCTTTTAGCAGGGGATTGGACTTTATCATCTCCTGATGTCTCTTCCTACCCCATGATTCTAATAAGAAGAAAACCTTCTTATTGGGAAAAAATTGAAAAAAGCAAAACGAAAAGCCCAATTAAGCTGATGATTTAAATCAAGGTTGGTTTTTTTTTCTGATTTAAATCAAGATTGAAAGTGGTAATTTGAATCTATCCATCTTATTTAAACATATTAAAAATAGCCAGGTAGATGGAAGTATTAATGGCAATAACTAACTCCTTTGTGATTATATTTTTGTTGGATCAAATCCTTACTCAGGTTTCACTGAGTTCTTTCTGACATTGGTGGAGGGTTTACTAGAAGAAGAAGGACTGTCAGGTGCTCCATGACTGGGTCGAATTGACCATTAAGGCATATGGACATATGGGCAGGGCAGTTCACAGGACAAGTGCTGAAGTAAGGATTTCAGGATTTGGTCAACTGTTTTTAAGCACTATAAAGATATAATAAAGTGGGAAGAAAATGTAAACACAGAGATGTGTAGAGAATACATTATATATAATAAATAATTCATACATGAAAATAATTTATTATGCAAGCTGTAATCCTTGGACACAATTTTTAATAGTGTCTAAATTCCACCTTTTTTTAAAGTGACTCTGACACTGAAACCTAATCTCCATTGATTTTCAATTAATATTAGGCTTTTTAGTAGTTGATATGCAAAGGGACTTAGGAGCCTAAAGAGTCAGTTAGGGTATGTCTACACTACCACCCTAGTTCGAACTAGGGTGGTAATGTAGGCAACCGGAGTTGCAAATGAAGCCTGGGATTTGAATTTTCTGGGCTTCATTTGCATATTGCCGGGCACCGCCATTTTTCAATCTCCGAACTACCATTACTCCTCATGGAAGCCTAGTCCGAACTACCTAGTCCGTGCTGCGTGTAGCCGCGCGGCATGGAGTCCGCACTAGCGGACATTTAAAAATGACGGCGCCCGGCAATATGCAAATGAAGCCCAGGAAATTCAAATCCCGGGCTTCATTTCCAACTCCGGTTGCCTACATTACCACCCTAGTTCGAACTAGGGTGGTAGTGTAGACATACCCTTAGGTTCTTAAGTCCAACATGTAGGCACTGTTGGCATTCACAAATCCTTTGCTCAGGTATATGTGTCTGAAGTCCTAATAATGCTTATGTTTCTGCTGACGGATGTGCACAAAGCCATTTAAACAAGAATGTCATCAAGAAGCTCAGAGGCAAAGAGTGACTAACAAACTCTGTTGGTCAGTTCTTAGGGGACTCACTGAGGAAGTGAGAATGTCAGGTTTAAGCTTCAGTGATAACTACTCAGTTATTTAAACTGGGAAAGCTTTGAGAGGCTGATGTCTTGTCTAGGCCAACAAATAGTTTGTGACAATTCTACCTCATACAAGCATTCTACTGTTGTGTGGACCTGCTGGTGAAGGTTGTTTGTTAGTTCATTTTGATCTAATCCCATTTCATAAAGAACTAGATCAAAGTGTATTAATGAACTGTTAACGAATATTGGCAGGGTCCTCATTGAAAGTTAGACCATGGCAACTAATGTGGGTAGATGAATACCCCAGCTTGCTGTAAACTAACTTGTCAAGTAGAAAAGCCCTAAGACATCGTCTCCAAAATACTGAGTAGTCTAGTATTTAGGGTGCTCTGTTGTGAAGTGGTTTACTAATATTTCTTCTAATGTACATATGCATATCTTCAGAAAAAATAAAATGGTTGCTATGCCATTGGTTGTCTAAAATTTTAAATTAGGACATAGATAGGTAAGCAGCATGTGGAGACCTTTGTATAGTATATGGAGGAAGAATTAAAGAAAACCCAGTTGTATATACATTTGTAATGCTTTTGTTAAGGGATAGTATTTAAAATTAACAGTAGTTAAAAACAAATGACTTAGAATAGGTCTCATTCTGGATTAAGTTAAACAGATTTGACGAGTTTGCAAGACTCAAAATAGAAAAGCTAGATCTTGCAGACTTTCATTCCCAACAATCTGAAAGAACAACTAATAATGCAGCATAGGTAGGCTGTCTTATGATTATGGTAAAATTCCTAATCAAAAAAATTTCAGGTTCAATTTTGGGTGTGATTTACTTATACTCTTTGATATCTGATACTTGCAGTAGAAACTCCATTTGTGCAAACCGGGCATGCTATAAAATTACAAGTTTGAAAATCAGGAACAGTAAAATAATGTCAAAATGAACAGGACTTCCAAACATAACGTTTCTTAAAAAACTCTGTTAAATTACCAAAATAGGTAAAAGCAAAATAGATAAGCTAAACTTAGATAGAACTCTGGGTTTCTGTTGAAAATTTTTGCCAGTTTTCATAGATTTTCTTCTAAACCAAATAATTTAGTGTATGTTAGAGAATATTTTTTAAATCTATTGCCCTCTATTTGTGAGCAACTTCAAAGCCACAATAAGAAACTAGAGTTGTTATGGACAAAGGAATCAAATGTCCAGCATCTCAGATATGAATAATTATTTTCCAAATCAAGGTTCTGAACCTGCATGTGACTATGATTCAAAGACCAATAAAGTTCATTGATATCTTTCCGTTGACCTCTGTGACCTTTGCATCATACCTTTTATGGGAATGGATCCCCTTGCCTTTTCAGAGCCCGTGGAAGTCAATGGATCCCTTGCAAACATCAGGTTTGTATCACTTACAAGCTACACTTCGGCTATGTCTACACTGCCAGTTTCTGTAGCAGAAAATATACTAATGAGGGACTCATTAGCATGAGTCGTGACATCATTAGCATATTTTCTGCTGATTCTTTTTGCGCAAGGGGTTTTTGCACAAAAAGAAGCAGTGGAGCCACTTCCATTTTGCACAAAAAGAACCACCCCTTTTGCAGGACAGGAGGCATAAGGATATTGCACAAAGCGGTTTTTTTTTTGTGCAAAACAGAAGCGGCTACACTGCTTCTTTTTGAGCAAAAACCCCTTGCACAAAAAGAATCCACAGAAAATATGCTCATGATGTCATGACTCATGCTAATAAGTCCCTCATTAGCATATTTTCTGCTGCAAAAACTGGCTGTGCAGACAAAGCCTTTAGGTATAGGATGTTGGGAAGGGTTTCAAATAATCTAAGATGAGTTGCGAAATCCAAGATGAGCGGAGAAGCAGAAGTTTGCAAATTGAGCACTTTCTTTTTCCTCTGTGTTTCATGAGGAGAATTTCCAGGCAGAAGGGGTTGGGATGTTTCATTATACTGGGGCGAAACCAAGTGTTATGTCTCAAATAGATATAAACAGAATTGGTCCCTAATGCTATAAATGGATCAATGTTGGGTCCACATCTCTGGGCAGAGTTTTAAATTAGATTGTTTTTGGTGAACGACTATTACGTTTTACTTAAGATAGCGTGACAAAGCTCCTCCTCAGCGTTGGTGGGTCCCTCGCTTTCAGGAGGATTACTTGCCTCGGATCAAAGCAGCCCTCAATTTAGACATCAACTTGCTGTTTGTTGAGCTACTCTCATCACTGACCACTATGAGGAAAAAAAGTGGAAACCAAATTTTATAGTATCTGTTGCCCTCCAAGTGGTACAAACCCTTGTACCAAAGCCACTCTCTTTCTAGTACTGAATGTGGAGTTGAGGGGGGAGAGACCAAGCCTGCCTTCTATTCTGGGTTCCAGACTAGGGACCCTATGATAGCAGCTGTTTGTAATATTCCCGGTAACAGCTGTGTGACAACTATGAACCCATGGGCCATTTCCCCACAGCCTTCCCCACCCCCTTCCTTACCACATGTTCTTCCTCCTGGTACCTGCTTTCACTTTCTCCTATCAGATTTTCCATGGCTCTTTCTCTCCTCAAACTCCTTGAACCCTCTGAGCTATCAGAAAGGGAGCTCTTTTGAACATGTCTCAACTGGTTCTTCATTGTCCCCAGGTGTTCTGATTAATCTAACTCAGTTGACTCTGGAAACCTCCTCATTGGCTCCAGGTTACTTAAGTTCCCTGACTGGTTCTGGCAAGTTCCTGCTGGTTCTGGATTAACCCTTGTTAGTTTACCATTGGAACAGAGTCTCAATCTAGGGCTAATATACTTCCCTTCTACCACTCTCCTGTATGTGACTGTAGGGAGGGCCTTTTTCTTCTCCGCTATCCATTCTCATATCCAGGCAGAGGTCCTCTGGGTGGCATCAGATGGCTCACTTGATGCTTCCAGGGAATAGTGGGCAATACCCAGAGCACTCTGCTCAGTGTACCCATTCAATTCCCTTGTTTTGGCCTTTGACCTTCTGGCCCTGATTTTCTTTTTGTTTGTCCCCCGTAAGTAGTTGGAATCCAGGATTCAGTTCATCCTCCCCATAGGCTGGGAAAGGGTCCTTTAGATGTGAAAGGGCTTCTGCCTGCCCAGCTCTCCGTATCCACTAGGACTACTCTCCTATATCTCTCTGGCTCGATCCTCTCACAATAGATAGTTGTGCAAATTAGAGAAAAATTAATTAAAACAGCTATAATCTTATGGAGATTATACATATACAAATTATATTTACATAGTAATTTCTATGAAAACTGAAGTTATCAGAATTTGCTGATGGGAGAGTATTTGGAGGACTTGTTTTTAATTCAAAAAGTCTTTTAAAGGGAATGGACCATCTCTTAAAGGAAGAGTAAAATCAATAAGGGGAAATGGAGTTTTAATGGAATAAATGCAATTATGTGTTAGATTATAAAAGTTTAAGAATCTTTTCTTGGAATGTTGAACACTTATTACAGCTTTGAGGTGAATGATGGAAGCTGGTAAATATTTGTGTGGTTTTTCATTGTGTTTTTTAATTATTCCAGAACTGAAACAAGCAAGGATTATCACCAACCATTTATATCTGTGGTAGTTTGAATGGAGATAGCAGCTATGCAGCCATTTCAAGCAAATAGATATTTATTTGATCACTGCCCCAAGCCTGATTTCTGGTAAATCTTGTTACTTATCTGTATCCTTTCAAATTGAGTGTGCCCTGTAAACAAGCAAAGAAATACATTGACTGGGTTAAATTTTCACTGGTGGTCATGTTCATGTACTTATTAAATTTTTATAATTACAGTTTTAAATTCCCACAGTTTCTGATATTGAAAATCTTATGAGAAAATGACTGGAGTCAATATGATGTTTTGTGGATGAGTGAGAGATAAGATATCAGAGTGGCAATTATTGCTTGTCCATTGTATGTGAGAATCCAGAAACTAGAAAGGGAAGCATATTGAAAGTGAACCTTAAATTCAGAGAGGTTCTGTAAAATGTGTGTAAAGGAGGGCACTTTAGCAGTACATATGTTCCGAAAATATGCAAACTCACACTGTTTTATAACAACATTGGGGAAACAATAATTTTATTGATTCTGTCACACCCCTGAGACTTATTAAGTTGACCTAAACCCCAGTGTACATTACTATGCTGATGGGAGAATTTTTTTGTTGATATAACTGTTCCCTCTCACAAGGGTAGATTTGTTACAATGATGCAAAAATCCCTTTCTGTTGCTGTAGCGAGGGTCTACAATACTGTGGCATAGCTGCAACTTTGCCACTGAACCAGTGGTAATGTAAACATGCCAAACATTCTGACAGGTTAAATGGGAAAAGCCATCAAAAGAAGTAAATTAAGATGCAGTGAGTGGGATATGGATTTTTTTTGGCTTTTCCAGTACACTCATCCGTCATAAATTTCACCTTTGCAGATAAAGCTAGTTCATGAGAAAGATACGCCAATAAAAGTAGCATTTTTTCTGATACACTTATTTCTATCTTGCCAACAACTGTCACACAGTTCATTCCAGATTTGCACTTTACACAAATAGTAAATTGAATGAAGTGGATTCTCTAAATATTATGCAAGAAAAAGGTAAAGATCTAAGGGCCTGACTCTTACTCATTCATATTAGCTTAAAACTAGAGTAACACCAGTGAAGTCGGAGATATACAGATGTGGAAAACATTGTGACTGCAGAATTGGACATTGGATATTGAACCATATTTAGGATCTGAGGTCTTCTGAAAATCTCTTCCCAATTGTAAGTGCTGAGCATTCTTGAAAATCTATTCATTTACCTTAAAATTAAGCGGTGTGATTCATATATAAATTAACAAATATTTAGAAGTTAGTTACATTTCCACAGATTTTACTAGATATTTCACCTGTATAATTAAAGCAGAGTTTGTCTCACTGTGTATTTTTAAATTCCATCTAAGCAAATATTTGAACAAGTCAATTTTGAATGAAATGGGCAATGTGTGTACTCCTAAAGTAAATGAACTATACGGCCTCTTTCTCTCAGGATGGACTTTTCCATGCTCATGTTCAGGAGCCTTAACACTGATGCAGAACATACTTTTGGGCAGTAAAAGCAAAAGTGAAATTTAAAAAGAAAATGAGAGAATGATATCATGCAGAATATATTTGTGTTTCTCAAAAATCAACAGTTCAGATTATGTAAAATGGTGACAACTGGCTCTCTCTTACGAATTTTCAGCAGCAGTTGACAAAAGTGGTTCAGTCTAATTACACACAATTTTCCCCTCAAGATTAAAATACATAGAGCCCGAGACAAATGTAATTTAAAACAACTAAATGGGAAAGACACACAAGTAGTTTAGCGCCTCAGCTTAAATGAAATAGCACACAACAAAGAACATTATGCAGTGTAGGAGGAAAAAGAAAGTGCTTCTATAGGGAAAACAATGCTCTGCAGTCTGGTATAGCTCTTCAGTTCTGCTAGTGAAGAGGAACTAAATGGAATAGATCTAGGATGGATGACATGCTGCTCCCTCTCTTTTCCCTGACTGCTGAAAGTCCTCCAAAGGCACACTGCAGGGACTGGAGGAGAACAACAATGGCAAGAGGAAATAGGATCTGTGAGGAGATAGATGCTTTCTTCAGTATTGGACACCGTCACCCCCTCAAATCCATAAGGATTTCAATATCAATTCATGTTATTTTACAGTGCATTTGTCTGTGAGTCCGTTTGTTCAAGAACGCCTTCTAAATGGTAAGAACTAGGGCCTCCAAATTTGGCATGCAGCTTCATCTTCTCATAATGTAAAGCAAGGTCAGGATTTGGTTGTGGTAGGACAACAGGCAGCCCCAGGGAAAGGACTGTTTTCCGTAACATGCAAAGGGAGGGACTGCTGTTAGGCGGGATGTGTTATGAGAGTGGCCATGGGGGGGGGGGGGGGGGGGGGGGCAGAGAGGAGAGAGAGGGGAGCTTAGGCCACAGGGGAGAGCTATCCTGCAGAGTGTCCACTCAGGGTGCCCATGCCCAAAAATGTTCTGTTAAACTTTTTGTTTCTTTGTCACATTTGATTCTAAAGCCCTCCCATCCCTTCCTCACTACCACTGATTTTATCTAACTTACATCCTGAAATTTCTGTCCTTAACTCCTAATATTTTGGGATCCAATCTTGTTCTCATTGAACCAAATTACAAAATATGCCATTGTTATCAATGGAAACAGAACCAAGCTACTGAACAAACTGATGTAGGGGTTGCTTTATGTCTTGGAGCGCTGGCCTGTAAAATTGTAAGATTCTTGCATACATCACATGAGCCAAACTTAGATTGAACATGATATACATTTAATTTAAATTAAAGTGTTTTAACTTGTGCATCAGGGAGCACTAGGTGTATATATGTTAAACCAGTTGAAATTCCACTTACACTATGTTAGACGTATATTTAGTAATGTAAAACCATTTCTAATGCCCAGTGCCAGCGGAGCTGATAGGCTCACCAAGCCCCTGAGCAAAGTGGGAGGGGATGACTTTGCGCTCATAGAAGGAGTGAGGATTTGGGCAGAAGAGGTGGGGCTGTGGGCAGCTGGGCCCCAATGCTACGTGATCTGTCTGGCTGCCACTGCTGCAGTAGGGGCATCAGCATATGGGATTCCAGGCCTTTTTGAGTTGCTGGGCCCTGGGGCAGGTTCCCTCTTTGCCTTCCACCCCTGTCGGTGGGCCTGACCAATGCCCGCCAACACCACGTACATATTCATTCAGAATTTAGACCATTTTATCTCATGAAGTACAAGTTAGGGTAACTCCTATTTTGGGATGCCAGCCTAGCATGCAAAGGAGCATAGCATGTAAAACAACTGACTGAAGAGGGCTGGAAGGTGTAAAGACCATCTGTTTTTTTCTGTACACATTCTTCCATCTCATCAGCATCTAACTTATGATCTGTCAAGCCTTGTCTGTACTTACACAAAGATCAATGCTCTGGAGATGGATCTTCAAGAGTTCAATTTAACAGGTCTAGTAAGGACTTTGCTAATTCAACCTCAGCAGTCCATGGGCTCTGGGAAGTCAGCAGGAGAGTGGGCCCACCCCAGAAATTTGGTTTAAAGTACATCGACTTCAGCTACACAATTCTCATAGCTGGTGTTCTGTATCTTAAATCAAATTTCTTCCCCAGTGTAGAACTGGCCTCAGATTTCTTTGTCATCTCTTACACGTTGGTAAGTAGGTAAAATGGAATCAGAGCATTGCGTAGAAAACTCCAGGGGGTTGTAAGGAAATCTAATATGTATTTTTAAAAGTTTGGTTGGGTATTTTTTCTCTGTCTGCAAATTGTGATCCACTGAAAGTGGTCTGTTGTAGGGGCTGCCTTTTGAGCCAAGTGGTCTGGTAGGCTAGGCTGTGAGCTTATTTATGAGAATCTAGCCTGTTAGTCTTTCATTCATAACACCTTTACGATCTATTGACAAGGCCAGAGTTAGTTCACTTTGAAAAGGGGTTTAAATAGTTAGGTCCTAAGGAACTAGAGGAGCTAGTCGGTAAAGGAGTTTAGAAGAGGAGGCAGAAACACCTATAAACATATTCTAAACTTCCACCAATATTCCACATACTCCAAACAGACAACAAACAAGCAAAACAAAAACATATGCAAGGAGTTAAATAATGCATACAGAACTTTAGAAGCAAAGTGTGGGTTACTGAGTTTATTGCACTGAATTAAGCATGTACACTACCCGCCTCATGGGCAGGGGTTATATGTGTGCATAAGATGAAAGCAGCCCATGTCCTGCATAGAATGAGTAATGGCCTTGAGGTCAGAGTGGCTTAGTTGGAGGTCCTAAGGGAGACAGAAGTTTATACAGACAAAACTTTTCTAAATGGTCCCATCCTCAATTTGACAGCCTCTGCGCTATTGAAGAGGATGTAAGTCTTGGGGGACATCAAGTTGGAGTGGAAGGAAACAATCTCTAGTTGGATTCTACCCCAAGATGATGTCATGGCATCCTCTCATACTGTGGTTATCCATCCAGGGAAGGGAAACATATTTGCTAGGAAAAGCTAAGTAAAAGTAATGAGAGATTCAATTGTGACAAATAGAGATTGTTAGGTTTGTGATAAATGGAAAAATCCCATAGTTAGTTGCCTTCCAGAGGGCAAACACTGAGGATCTCACAAGACATTTAGACAGATTTATATGCAGGGCTGGGGAGAAGCCAGTGATTATGTGATATAGGGAAAAGGAAGACAGAAGTACTGGAAGCAAAAGTTAGGCTGCTAGGCAAGAAATTTAAACTCCAGGATCTCCATGGTAGTCTTTGCTGAAATAATTTCTATTCCACACACAGGGCCAAGTAAAGAGGCAGAACTACCAGGTGTCAATGTACAGAAGTGATGCTGTGTGTATGTGTGTTTTTTTGTTTTGTTTTTTTTTTGTTTTTTTTGCGGGGGAGGGCAGTTAAGAACATAAGATCATAAAAACAGCCATACTGGGTCAGACCAAAGGGCCATCTAGCTCAGTATTCTGTCTGCCAACCATGGTTTTAGGTTTGTTAGGAACTGGGGAAATTCTCAGGAAAGAAGAAGCCTATTCATAAAGTATGGGCTCCACCCAAACCAAAGCATAACTAGATTGCTGACATGTAAAAGTAAAAAGGTTGTCAAGGTTTTTTTGTTTGTTTGTTTGTTTTTTAATTAAGGGGTGGGGAAAGCCAACAGGAGGAACACATTGTCATTACAAACATCCCTTAGGGATGAATGTATTAAAAAGAGAACTCATTATCCTAATAAAAAGGACAGGAAAGATATTTGTAAAGAACAAATAGGAGCTATCGAGAAACAGTTTAATGTAAAGGGCCCCATTATAATATAACACATTAGAAGGCTTAGTCAGCATTGCTTGGGTCCTTCAGGGCAGGAGGTTGGGTATCTGGGGGTACAGGATTCAGGGCATAGGCTTGAGGAAGTGGGGAGCTCAGGAAAGGATGCTTGGAGTGTGGAAGGTGCAGGAGCCAGGGTTGTAGGGTGAGGAGGGGCTCAGGGCAGGGGGCTGAGCATGAGTAGGCTATAGGAGTCAGGGTTTGGGTGGGAGGATCAGGGCAGGGGATGGGGGTGCAGGAGTCAGGGTAGGGGTTTGGGAGATGTGAAGGGAACAGGGGTGGAGGTGTGGGGCTCAAGGAAAGGGGTGTGGCACCTCCCAGCTTCTCCTTGGGATAGGGTGGGGAGGCCATTCAGCCCACCTGCTGGCTTCTCCTTGGGGCTGGCCCAGGGAAACGGGTGTGCCACATAGCCCACCCATCCACCTCTCCTCTGGAAGGGGGAGAGCCATACAGCACTCCCACTGGCTTCTCCTTGGATCAGCTTGGGGCAGAGGGGCGCTCAGCCTGCCTACCAACTTCTCTCTAGGGACAGCTCTAGGGAAATGGAGACCACACAGCCTACTTACCTGTTTCTCACTGGGGTCACGCAGTTCGTCTGTTGGCTTCTCTCTGGGGTCAGCCCAGGGCCAGCCAGCGACCACTCCTCACAGGTCGTACTGCTGGCCAGCAACTGATCCACAGGGCTGAGATGTTTGTTGCCCCCCTATGGGTCATTCAGGGGTGTAACTGTCTTCCATGCTTTCTGTGTTTCTATGGTCATTCGTAAGTATAATTCTCCCTCCTCTCCCACCCCTCCCTTTCCATTTGATGGGAAACAATCACATTCCATGCACATGCCATTGTCTTGGCACAAGCACATCCTGAGGTTGCTTTATATCATGATCAGAGGAAGCTGCATACCAAATTTGGTGTTTCTAGCTCTTACCGTTTAGGAGGAGTTCTTCAACAAAACGGATGGATGGACATACAGAGACTGAAAGAGACACACAAACTCTCTAAAATATATAGTAGATACAAATAGGCAGCTGAATCTCTCACAGAATTCTAATAGACTGATCACAAATTATTTCCCTCAAAAGCCGTATTTACTCTTCCCCAACATGTCATTTTTATCTCTGTGTCTGACAATATTGTTCTTTACTACAGTTTGCCTGGTACTGAATTAAGACTTACCAAATAATTACCTAAAATAGGCATTATGTCAACTACTAACTAGTAAACTGGTAAAAGGCTGCTTTAAACAATAGGCTATGTACCACAGTTAGCAGTTGGGCAACTTTGTACATTAACAAAGTATAGAGTTCTTGTATATAAATGCTAGAAGTCTAAATACTAAGATGGTGAACTTGAATGAGGATATTGGTATAATTGGCCTTGCAAGAACTTGGTGGGATAAGGATAATCAATGGGACACTTTAGTAGCAATGGTACAAAATATATAGGAATGACAGAGCAGGTCATGCTAGTGAAGTAATGACACCATATGTGCAAAAAATAGTCAAATAAGGTAAAAATCTTCAGTGAATCAAACTGTACCATAGAACATCTATGGAGAGAAATTCCAGGCTTGACTGATAAGAATACAGTAGCATATAGACCATAGACCACCTGACTAGAATGGTGGCAGTGCTCAGGAAGAGAGACTCTAAAGGCAGAAAACACAATAATAATGGGGAATTTCAACTATTTGCCAGGGATACCATTTCTTGGCACCACCGATGGCTGCTTCCTGGAGCAGCTTGTCCTGGAACCCAAAACAGGAGAGGCAATCCTTGATTTAGTCTTAAGTGGGGCACAGAATCTGATCCAGGAGGTAAATATAGCTGAACTACTTGATAACAGAGACCATAATGCAATTAAATGTAATGTCCTTGGAAGAGGGGGCAAGGAATGTCAAAGAAACTCACCACAATAGCATTTAATTTTAGAGGGCAACCACACAAAAATGAGGAAGCTAAGTTAGATGGAAATGTAAAGAACTAGCAACAAGGGTGAAATGACTGCAAACTGCATGGTGACTACTTAAAAACAACATAATAAGGCTCAAACTAAATGCATATCCCAATTTAAAAAACCCAGTAAGATCAAAAATGCCACCCTAGCTAAACAGAAGGGCTACGTCTACACTGGCCCCTTTTCCGTAAGGGGCATGTAAATTTCACCTATCGTCGTAGGGAAATCCGCGGGGGATTTAAATATCCCCCGCGGCATTTAAATAAAAATGGCCGCCGCTTTTTTCCGGCTTTTAAAAAAGCCGGAAAAGAGCGTCTAGACTGGCCCCGATCCTCCGGAAAAAGCGCTTTTTGAAGTAAGAATAAGACCCTCCGGAAAAGGGCGCTTTTTCCGGAGGATCGGGGCCAGTCTAGACGCTCTTTTCCGGCTTTTTTAAAAGCCGGAAAAAAGCGGCGGCCATTTTTATTTAAATGCCGCGGGGGATATTTAAATCCCCCGCGGATTTCCCTACGACGATAGGTGAAATTTACATGCCCCTTACGGAAAAGGGGCCAGTGTAGACGTAGCCAAGAGGCACAGATGTGGTCGGAGGCAAAGAGGTGTACTTTAAAAACTGGAAATAAAATCCTCGTGAAGGAAAATAGAAAGGAACATAACCTCTGGCAAGTCAAGTATAACAGTTTAATAAGACAGCCCTAGAAAGAATTTAAAGAACAACTACATAAAGACACAAAAACTCACAACATTTTTTTTTTGTCAAGTACAACAGAAGCAGGGAGCTAGCCACACAATCAGTGGGGCCACTGAATGATCAAGATTCTAATGGAGTGCTCAAGAAAGATAAAGCATTTATGGAGAAACTAAATGAATTCTTTGCTTCGATCTTCACTGCAGAGGATGTGGGGGAAATTTCCACATGAAAGCATTATTTTTAGCTGACAAATTTGAGGAATGTTCCCAGACTGAGGTGACAGTAAAAGAGGTTTGGGAACAAGTTAATAAATTCAACATAAGTAACCAGGACCAGATGGTATTAACCCAAGAGTTTCAAAGGAATTCAATTGCAAAATTGCAGAACTGCTAACTATGGTACAGAGCCTATTGCTTAAAGTACCTTTTCTACCAGATAATTACTTAGTACAGCCGGTCCCCGAGTTGCGAACGGTCGAGTTACGACTGTTCGCATTTACGATCAAAGCTCCCATGGAGCGGTCGTAAAGGCAGTCCCCGAGTTATGAACACGACCCGCGCTTACGAACAGTGAGATCGCTATGTAACTCAATGGGGTCCGAGTTACAAGCAGATTGAGTTACGGCCAAGTGTTTGGTCTATAACTTGTTCGTAACTCGGGGAGAGGCTGTAGTTTATATGATGCCTATTTTAGGTGATCCTAGCAATTACCTGGTAAGTTTTACTCCAGTACCTGGCAAATTGATTGAAACTATAGTAAAGAACAAAATTGTCAGACACAAATAAACATGACATGTTGGGGAAGAGTCAATGTGGCTTTTGAAGGGAATAATTCCTCACCAGTCTATTAGAATTCTATGAGGGAATCAACAAGTATGTGGAGTGAGGTCCACTAAATCACTAAGTGGCAATTTAGTCAATACAATGTGCTTTCACTTTCCTCACCAGAGTCTCTTAAGCAAACTATGCAATCATGGGATAAAAGAGAAAGTTCTCTCATGAATCAGTGACTGGTTAAATATTGGAATGAAAGAGTAGGAATAAATGGTAACAGGGGAAAGAGATAAATAGGATCTGTACTAGATCAGTGCAGTTTAATATATTCATAAACAATCTGTGAAAAGGGGTAAAACATGAGATGGCAAAATTTGCAAATCAAAATTACTGAAGATAGTAAAATGAAGCTAACTGCAAAGTTTTATGAAGGAATCTCAGAAAATTAGATGGATGAACAACAAAATGGCATACAAAGTTCAAAATTGATATGTTCAAAGTAATGTACACTGAGGGGAAAATTCCAATTCTACATACTAAATGATGGAGTCTAAATTAGTTGTTCCACTCAAGAAGAAAGATCTTGGTGTGATTGTGGATAATTCTCTGAAAAGATCTGTTCAATGTGCCATGAGATGTATTAGAATTGGAAAAGATGCAAAGAAGGGGAACAAAAATAGGGGTATGGAACAGCTTCTATATGTGGGGAGATTAAAAAACTATGACTGCCCAGTTTAGAAAAGAGGCAACTAAGTCAGGAATATGATAGAGGTTTATAATATCATGAATAGTACAGAGAAAGTGAATAAGAAAGTGTTATTTACCCCTAATCATAACTCAAAAAACTAAGGGTCACCGAAAGAAGTTAATAAGAAGCAAGTTAAAAAAACCTGAAATAATGTATTTCTTCACACAACACTCTGCCAACCTGTGGAACTCCCCTGCTCCAAGGTGTAGTAAAAGCCAAAAAGATATATATGGGTTCCAAAAGATTTAGAAAAGTTCATGGAGGATAGGAGTATCAATGGCTATTAGCCAAGATGGTCAGAGATAGGGATGTAATAGTGTAGTCAATTAACCAATGAACCAATAAGCTAAAGCTTATAGGCTAATGCTATAGACTACATGCAGTTCTCTCCCCGCTTGCCAGTACATTTTTAGCGGGTTGGCCAGCAGCCTGGCTCAGTCCTGGCTTGCAATGGGTCCAGGACCTACCTCTGCTGTGGCTCTGCTTTTAAAGTGTATTAGGAGCTGGGCAGGCAGGCAGCCTGGCTCCATCCTGGCTCATGCCGGGACCAGCAGCTCAGCCCACCCCTAGACAGGGGCTGCTGCCACCCAGCACTGCTGCCCTTTTATCAGAGGTAGCAGCATGGGGCAACAAGCAGCTGGTCGCGAACCAGCTCCCACCTGGCACCCCATGCTGCTGCCTCTGTATCAGAGGCAGCAGCATAGAGTGGCAGGGGGCTCCTTGAGAGTGAGGCAGAAGTGCACTAGCTGCTGCCCCCACTCCTAGGGACTATAGAATAGTCAACTAACCAATAAGAATTTACTTGACTAGTAAATTAACTTATATTTAACATCCCTAGTCAGAGATGGACAGAATACTGGGTTAGTTTGGCCTTTCGCCTGACCCAGTATGACAGGTCTTATGTTTTTGTACAATCACAATAGTACTGCTTCTTTTCTGTATCTTGCAGGATAGTTATTCCTGTATGGAATAATATTCCTGTTTACTGTATTAGCATATATGATGGACTAAATTTGTTATTCATCATAACAAAAAGCACATCAGTAAAATATAGTACCAGCTTTTTCTGGATATGCAGTATTCAGCATGTCTATGTCACTGTGTTTTTTGGAAAATCACTTATTGTGTTTACACATGTATGAAGAACAGCAGATTTTTCAAGCTAATTGGCAATGTGTTGCCATTTTCAAGTGTAGGATTCAATGTTTATTAACAAGCTAAGAGATGATGTAGACATTTCTAAGAGATGCTCTTTTCCCAATTAAATATATAGTTTGGTAATTCACATTAAACATGTTTTGAAACACATTTATTTTACAAAAGTCATTATTTTTAATAGCATTAAATATTTACAATATGATGGTAACTAGAGGCCTTACTGAGGAGACAAGTCCCATTGTGCTTGTAGCTGTTCACAGAGGCATATGATTTCTGCTCGGAAGGTCTTCCACTTCGAGATTAGCAACATACTAATGGAAGGAGATGGGGAAAAAATTAGATATATATTCTGAAATGTATTTCCAGGTTTTTGAAAACGGTGCTCAAATACATAATTATACTTTAATAATTATGCATTATTAATTATTTTAAGTCAAGATTTTAGCTAACAGGGTCAGTTAGCTCCCGGGAAATTTGATCTGCTCTGTAAGTACTACACTCTTGAAGCAACACCAGTTTTGAATAAAAATATATTTTGCACTATATTCACCTGTGTATCACAGGTGGTATGCTAGTCAAATTCCACTGACTTTTTTCAGTGGAGCTGCACTATCATAAAGCTGGAGTAATGAATTAGCTATTGGCTAAGACAGCTGGGGAAGAGTTATAGGCTCTCAGATTCTCAGGTGACCTGACCATGCTTTTCAAAGATGGGGAGTGTCTGATTTCTGGTGGCCCATGTTGGATAAGGGGATTGCTTTGTTTTGGTGATATTCTTGAGTTGTCTGTTTAATCAGTCAATTGTGTCCTGATACAAAGGCCTGAAACAGAGTCAGACTTTGCCTTGGTTCCTTCTGAGCTGGTGAGAAAGCCCATAATTTTACAGGCTCATTGCTCTATAGTTTAGACCTAGTACCTGATTCTGATTTCATTTACACCAGAGTTGATGATTAATGATGCTGTTGTGATCAATGTCAAGAATTTTTTAGTCTTGCATATTTTTAATATGGAATCTACTTCAAAGAGGGTGTGCTGGTATAATGGAAATCTGGTTGGTAATTTCACATACATTATTTGGCCATTGTCTACAGTAATAATAAAATGCTTTGGTCATTGATTTTAGATGGTATTTTTCAAAAGAACTCAGCTCGTAGCAGTGCTCCGACTGAACTCTATAGGAAGCATTTCTCTTAGCTAAAGTAAATGTGAAAGTGAGTGTTACAGGAGACTCCTATGTGAATATTTTGGAGATCCAGTGGTTTAGTAGTCCAAAAGCTCAGTCTTTAGTCATGACTTGGACTTCTCTTCAAAACATGACTTCACAAAAAAACAAAAACCCAGCCTCATCTTCCCTTCAGTCTGGTTCTTCTTGAATATAGTGAGTTCCTAGCAAGCATAATTGTGCCTACCCCAGATTCCATATCCTGTAGTCCAAGTGAAAGAAGAATACTTGGCATTTCTGGGGGAGCAGGGCATGGCTGGAGTTCTGCTATTGAATATAAATTTTTAATTGTTAGATAGTAACTCAGGGCTGTATCTAGGTAGGAACTGAAATGCTGGAACTAGGAATGTTGGGGGTGCTGCTGCACACCAGGGCTTTCCATCAGATACAAGGTTTACAGTTTGATTTGATGGCTCTCAGCACCCCCAATATACAAATAGTTCCAGCACCCGTGGGCAGGAATAGTTTTGAGCATTCATGTCTTCCATTTGGAAGAAGATTAGTTGCATTAAATCAGCTCTGTAATCCAGGGGTGACTTAAACTAGGCCTAGAGCTGAATTAGCTCTTGACCAGCCTCATTACTGAGGAACTATCTCAGATCCTCTTCTCTTCATTCCTGATTTAGTTTCTCAAAAGGATTCTGGGTGCAGTGTAAGTTGGTAACACAAGGAATTTGGATTTGGGGGGGGGGGTTTGTAAAGAGTTTGGGTTTTGTTTGTTGTTTTTTTAATGCCTAGCTGTAATTGGTTGCTATGCTATTTCCTTTTTTCCATATTATGTCAATTTTGAATAGATTTATTAAAAATCAATAATAGCATGGATGGGGAGAAGGCTGAAACTCAGCTCAGGAATCAACTTCATTCATTCTTTACTGCAATACAGTCCATCTGGCTCTGTAGCGGTTTTAGCCGTGTAACAAAACCAGCATTCAGCCTTTGATTTTACTTTAAATAGCTAATTTCTGCAATATAATCTCTCTCCTCTTCCTTTGCCACAACACAAGAAATCATGCTACTGGTTAGCATACATACACATGTGCCATATTTTAAGTGGCACTAGTTGCAAGTAAGAGAGTATATTGCAATTTCAAATATTTTATATTATCCCACCAAAGTAAGATGACAAATATGTTATGTTGTATTCATATAAGATGTCACAATATTTCATTGATTTAGCATAGTTTCTAGGGCAGGTTATAACAGATCGTAATGAGAATAAGATCAATATCTGCAGGAATCTTTACAGCCATAAGTCGTAATACAATGTTCAATGTAATTGCATTGAAAGTTACAGTGTGATTGAAATGCTATGTATCTGTTGTGTTTTTTGCTACTATCATTAAGAATGTCAAATACTGATATGTTCAATGATGACTTAAGGCCATGTTTTGCCATCTGTAATCACAAAAGTCCCACCGAGGACTTCTTGAGGAGTAAGAAACCAACATGCATAATGATATCAGAATCTGGCCCTGAATAATTAAAATAGATACTGTTAATGAAAGGTCATTGAATAAGGCGACAAAGGAGCTGGGTTCTTGTCAGTCCATACTGGTGCTCCACAGTCTTAGCAGGATAGAACCTGAAGAACCATACAAGAGACCCCATCCTTTATAGGATTTTCTTTCATTGGAAGTCTATGCATTTTGGTTTGTCAGGCCTTAATCAGTCATTCAGCATCAGTTTTTCTGTAACGTGCTTATCAGGAGGTTGTTCTCACAGTCATTTAATATCTTTATGCTGAAGACTCCTCAGAGGGTGTTGTCTTCCAATGAAAGTTGTTATTGGTTCCCTATTAAGGGATGTTTGCCATTAACTTCAGCGCTTGTCAATCTGCCTCAGTCCAGTTTGCGTCTTCAGAGTGCTTTAGCTTAGTTGATAATTATTTGGTGCTTCTGAGTCTCCGGCCCCTCCTCTGACCATCTGGGCATGCAGTGGCCTTCACACTTATCTTTCCCATAACATTCTCTCTCTCATTCACACAAACAATACATTTACACAATTGCAGCACAGAACAAAGGGTACTTCTACTCACTTTAACAAAGTTACAGGGTCCTTCAATATTAAACTTCCTTCTCTCTATTACAAGGCTTTATCTACTACTAACATCACTACGCATTACAATATTCCATCCCTTCACTTTAACATCAGAACATGCTAACATCAAACAGAGCTGGAGCTAAGTTAACAAAGCTGCCTGGCCTGTCTGAGGCCTACATCTTGTATTTAAGTTTAGTCCAAACCTTATATTATAACATACATGCATTATAACTAACTAAGGGTATGTCTACACTAGTTCGTTAGTTTGAGCTAGGTAGGCAAATGAGGGCAACTGGAGTTGCAAATGAAGCCTGGGATTTAAATATCCCGGGCTTCATTTTCATGTTCCCGGGAGCCGCCATTTTTAAATCCCCCTTAGTCCGAACTCCATGCCCACGGCTACACGCAGCATGGAGTAGCTAGTTCGAATTAGAGATCCTAATTCAAACTACCGTTACTCCTTGTGGAATGATATTTAAATCCCGGGCTTTATTTGCAACTCCAGTTGCCCTAATTACTCTACCTAGCTCGAACTAACGAGTTAGTGTAGACATACCCTAACTAACTAAGGGTATGTCTACACTACCCTCCTAGTTCAAACTAGGAGGGTAATGTAGGCATACCGCACTTGCAAATGAAGCCTGGGATTTGAATTTCCCGGGCTTCATTTGCATAAGCGTGGAGCCGCCATTTTTAAAACCCCGCTGGTTCGAACCCTGTGCAGCGCGGCTACACGGGGCTCGAACTAGGTAGTTCGGACTAGGCTTCCTATTCCGAACTACCGGTATAGGAATCGTGGAATAAGAAGCCTAGTCCTGCTGCAGAGCGTGGTGCCCCGTGCTAGTCCTGCACCTGCTGCCCCCCCAACTGCTGTCCCTCCTCTCACTCCTGCCCCCCTCCCACCTCTTCTTCCTCAACCCCCACACCCTCTTCCTCAATGTCCACACCCCCCACCTCAACCTCCGCACCCTCCACCCCATTCCTCCGGGGACGCCAAAGCCCCCTCCCTCGCCGTGCTGGGAGGCGGTTGGCCCGGCGAGACCCCCACCCCTGATCCTTAAGTTTCCCCACTCCCTCCTTTCCCTTGCTTCCCCCTTCCAGCTCCCTCCTCCCAGTTTTCCCCCTCCCCTCTCCCACCCTCTCTCTTCCCCTCTCCCACCTCCTTTTCCCAGTTTCCCCCACTTTTGTTAAATAGAGTTTCTATTTTTGAACACACGTGTCCTTTATTTTGTACATCAGGAAGGGGGGCTAGGGAAGGGTAAGTGGAAGGAGGTGAGGGTGGAATGGGGTACGAGCCTCCGATGGGGAGGACTGGGCTGGCTCTGCAGGCTCCTCGGGATGGAAGCTCTCCTGCAGCCCCCCAATTGCCTCCTCTCCCCAGATGGCAGCCTGCGGCAAGTGCAGCTGGTCTGATGGCCGAGTGGTGTGATGTGCCCAGTGTGGGTACTCCGGGCTCTCCAGCCAGGACTGCTTTGCAAATGGGGCACCCCTGAGAATTGTCTGTCCAGGGTGGGGGTCGGGTCCCTTTAAGCACAGCCCTCTGCTAGCTTGAGACAGCAGCTCCACGCTCTAAGTCCTCCTCTGATGCCCTGCCGGCACTGCTTCCGGCCATCCTTAACCCCGGTTCAGGGTCCACTTAATGTGGACATGCTAGTTCGAATTAGCAAAATGCTAATTCGAACTAGTTTTTAGGTCTAGATGCACTAGTTCGAATTAGCTTAGTTCAAATTAACTAATTCGAATTAAGTTAGTTCGAATTAGTGCTGTAGTGTAGACATACCCTAAGAGTGTAGGTTTCTGAGTTTAAATGAAATGGAGCAGTTCATACCTCTTGGAGCTATTGCTCTGAGGTGTTTATACAGTATCTCTCCAAGAAAGAGACAGGCATCAGTTTTACTTGAGTCATGTTTTGAAGCTTGCTTTTTTTTTATTTCCTCTTTCCATGAGAGAAATGATCACATGTGACAGTAGAAATTGGAGCTGAAAGCATAGACAAAGCTTATGTCTGTCTGGGCATGTCTACACTACAGCGTTAATTGAAGTTAACTTAATTCGAAATAGTTAATTCAAATTAAGCTAATTTGAAATAACGCATCTATACACATTTTGAAATAGCGTTTTGCTATTTTGAAATAGCGCGCCCACACTGAGTGGACCCAGAACCGAAGTTAAGGCTGGCCGGAACCAGTGCTTGGGGCATCAGGTTAGGACTTAGTGTGGGGGGCTATTGCCTGAGGCTAACTGAGCTCCGAGCTTAAAGGGACCCTACTCCCACCCCGGACAGACAGTTCTCAGGGTTCCCCACTTGCTTGTCTACCTCGATGAGGGACAGCAAAGCAGTCATGTCTTGGAGTGCCCTGAGTGCACGCACTTGGGACACCACAGCACTCGGCCACATGGAGCCAGAACTGCACCTGAATGCCGGTGCATCTTTTGGGGTCATTGCCATCAGCCTGGCTGCATTTGCTGCAGGCTGCCATGAAGGGGGTCTATCGGGGGGCTGCCAGGATCCAGGAGGCCCTGTGGGAGAGCGTCCATCCGTAAGGGTATGTCTACACTACCCTCCTAGTTTAAACTAGGAGGGTAATGTATGCATACCACACTTGCAAATGAAGCCCGGGATTTGAATTTCCCGGGCTTCATTTGCATAAGCAGGGCTCCGCCATTTTTAAATCCCCGCTCGTTCGAACCCCGTGCCGCGCGGCTACACGCGGCACAAACTAGGTAGTTCGAACTAGGCTTCCTAGTTCGAACTACCGTTACTCCTCATTCCACGAGGAGTAACGGTAGTTTGAACTAGGAAGCCTAGTTCGAACTACCTAGTTCGTGGCGCCTGTAGCCGCGCTGCACAGGGTTCGAACGAGCGGGGATTTAAAAATGGTGGAGCCCCGCTTATGCAAATGAAGCCCGGGAAATTCAAATCCCGGGCTTCATTTGCAAGTGCGGTATGCCTACATTACCCCGCTAGTTCGAACTAGCAGGGTAGTGTAGACATACCCTAAGAGACCTCAGAGGCACCCCGGTCCTCCCCACCAGGACCTCGTGCCCCATTCCTCCCTCACATCCTTCTACTTACCCCTCCCTAGCCCCCCTTCCTGATGTCAAATAAAATACATTTTTTTCAAAAATAGAAACTGGGTTTAATGAACAAAACTGGAGGGGGATGAACTTCTGGGGAGACTGGGGAAAGGAAGCAGGAGACGGGAGGAGAGAGGGTGGGAGAGGGGAGGGAGAAAACTGGGAGTAGGGAGCTGGAAGGGGGAAGCAAGGGGAGGAAGGGGGAAGGGAAGCTTAGTGCTTAGGGGTGGAGGTTGCATCAGGCCACATGTCTCCCTGCACGGCGAGTGCGGGCGCTTCAGCGTCCCCGGGGGGATGGGGAGGAGATTACGGAGGTTGAGGTGGGGGTTGTGGAGATTGAGGAGGAGGGTGAGGAGGTTGAGGAGGGAGAGGCAGGAGGGGGAGAAGAAGTGGAATGAGGAACGGTAGCTGGGGGGGCAGCAGGCGCTGGAGCGGCACAAGGCAGCACGCTCTGCACCAGGGTCTGCAGATGGGTACAGATGGCACGACCCTGGGCAAGCAGCTCCCTCTGGAACTCCTGTTCTTCCTGTGCCCACTGCTCCATGATGCAGGTCAGGGGCCCCCAGCTGCTGCTTTCAGTACCCCTGCCATGTTGCGGTTGTCCTGTGGAGTCCTTGGGTGCGGGAGCATGTCCTGGGTAGGGTGGTGTGCCCTGCATGTGCAGCTGGTGTATCTGTGGAGAAAGAAGAGAAGTGGTCAGGTCTCCCTGGGAACACAGTGAGTGAAGCCCAGCCCCCTCTGCGAGGTGAGGATGACCGTGCCCTGCACCATCAGAGCTGATGTGCTTGCACAGAGGCCGTGGTCAGAATGTCCAGCTATCCGCGGGAGTGGGAGCTGCCCCGAGACCGCACCCATGCCCCTGTGCTGTGTATAGTGTGGGTGAGGTGTGGGGGAGATGTTAGAGGGGCCTTGTGAAGGGAGGACCTCCTGCTGTGTCCCGCCCCGGGGTCAGGAGCATGTCAGGTCTCTTCACACATGCGTGTGGCTATCAGGCCACAGCCCTTGTTTGGCATGCAGCTGGAGCCACCTGGGATGACATGGCACATGGTTGCTGTGTGATCCGTGGTAAGAAAGGCCCACGCACACGGACTCTGGTCTCCCCCCACTCCCCGGAAAGGGGACAGTGATGGCACTTACATGGTGTGGCCTCCCCGGATGACCCTGGTGACTCCACTGCTGGTGTGGCATCCACCGTGGCTGCCCCTCCTCTGTGCCTGTTGGCTCACTGCCCCCTGGGGTGGTACGGACCATCCCTCCCCCTAGGATGCTGTCCAGTGCCTAAAAGTAGGGGCAGGTGTCTGTCCCTGATGAGCAGCTGCCCTGAGTGGCCCTGGTGTACCCCTGCCGCAGCTCTTTAATTTTCAGGTGCACCTGTTCCTGGGTGTGCCTGTGGCCTTTCTGGGCCATGGTGGCAGCTATGCTGCCATAGACGGCCGCATTCCTCTGTCTAGTGCAGATATCATGGACATTGGGGGCCTGCCCCGAAACCTCAATGAGGTCCATGATTTCTTAACTAGTCCAGGAGGGAGCGCGGTGTCTACGACCCCTGGCTGGATCCTGGGTGCTGGGGGACTGAGTGGGGTATGGCTGGCTGGTACTGGCTGCCCGGCTCATCCTGGGGCCACTGGGTCAGGGTGAGAGACTGCTGGCAGGCCTGGATCTGGCACATGCAGTCTGGCCAGAGTCTACCCCTTTAAGAGCTCTGGGGCCAGTGGAGAGGAGAAGAGTTTTCCTGGTTTGGCCCAGAGTGGCCACCAGGGGAAACTGGGAAGGACTGGAGGCCAGCTAATTAAGTGTCTATACAGCACTTATTTCGAATTAGCTATTTTGAATTTGGTGTTACCCCTCATAGAATGAGGTTTACCAAATTCAAATTAAGTGCTCCGCTATTTCAAATTAAATTCGAAGAAGTGGTTTGCATGTATAGATGCTATTAAAGTTAATTTGAAATAATGGCTGTTATTTCAAATTAACTTTGCAGTGTAGACATACCCTCTATGTCTTAATCCAGCCTTGTGGGAAGCCTAGCTTGAAATTGTCTTGTGATCAAAATCCAGTTTCTAGAGGAAAGGAATAAATATCACAAACTAATTTGACTCTCTATCATAATATGTACAAAACTGGAATGGGAACTGAAATCAATCAGCTAACTGTAAAAACATTAGAATATGGGTGTGGGTGGAGAGGAAATTAGGCAGTAAACCATGTTAATGAAGGTCAAATTGCATTTTATAATCAAGGAAACCAAAGGCTAGTAATAGATCAAAAAGAAGAAACTTCTGAGACAATATTAATAGAATAAGCATCAATGAATTTTATTATGGTCACTCAGGGTATGTCTACACTAGAAAGTTAGTTCGAACTAACGGACGTTAGTTCGAACTAACTTTCCTATGCGCTACACTAGCGCTCCGCTAGTTCGAATTTGAATCGAACTAGCGGAGCGCTTAGTTCGAACTAGGTAAACCTCATTTTACGAGGACTAACGCCTAGTTCGAACTAGCTAGTTCGAACTAAGGGCTGTGTAGCCCTTTAGTTCGAACTAGTGGGAGGCTAGCCCTCCCCAGGTTTCCCTGGTGGCCACTCTGGCCAACACCAGGGAAACTCTATGCCCCCCTCCCGGCCCCGGACCCCTTAAAGGGGCACGGGCTGGCTACGGTGCCCGTGCCAGGTGCAAGCCTGCCAGCACCCAGCTAGCAGACCCTGCACCTGGCACGGCACAGAGCCACCCACCCGATGCCCCCCAGCCCACCCCCTCTTGCCGGGACCAGGCTGGCGGCTCCCGGGAGCTTGCCCTGGACCGCAAGAGGCGGGCACCTTCCTGGGCTAGTGCGGACATCGTGGACCTTGTCCACGATCTCCGCACTAGGCACAGGAAAGTGGCCGTCTAGGGCAGGAGAGCTGCCAGCCTGGCCACCCAGGACCAGGTGTGCATGAAAATCAAGGGGGTCCACTGAGACCCCCGACACTGAGCCCTGAGCTTACAATGGCCGTCCTGGGTCAGACCAAAGGTCCATCTAGCCCAGTAGCCTGTCTGCCCACAGCGGCCAACCCTAGGGACCCTGGAGGGGATGGACCGAAGACAATGACCAAGCCATTTGTCTCGTGCCATCCCTCTCCAGCCTTTCACAAACTTTGGGCAGGGACACCACTCCTACCCTCTGGCTAATAGGACTCCATGGACCCAACCTCCATGACTTGATCTCACTTCCCTTTAAACTCTGTTCTAGTTGTAGCCTTCACAGCCTCCTGCAGCAAGGAGTTCCACAGGTTAACTATTTGCTTTGTCAAGAACAACTTTCTCTTACTAGTTTCAAGCCTGCTACCCATTCCTTTCCTTTGGTGTCCTCTAGTCCTTCTTTATGGGATCTCAGGAAGAACTTTTCTGAATGCACCCTCTCCACCCAACCCCTGTTTTTACAGACCTCTATCCTGTCCCCCCTCCGTCTCCTCTTTTCTAAGCTGAACAGTCCCAGTCTCTGTAGCCTCTCTTCATCTGGGACCTGTTCCCAACCCCTGATCATGTTAGTTGCCCTCCCCTCTCCCAGCCTTTCTCTTCCCCTCTCCCACCTCCTTTTCCCAGTCTCCCCCAGTTTTTTTCAATAAAGACAGCGTCAATGTTGGAAGAAACGTTATCTTTATTTTGTACATCAATAAGAAGGGGGGCTAGGGAAGGGCAAGTGGAAGGAGGTGAGGGAGGAATGGGGTACGAGCCCCCGATGGGGAGGACTGGGCTGGCTCTGCGGGCTTCTGGGGGTGGAAGCTCTCCTGCAGCCCCCCAATTACTCCCTCTCCCCAGATGGCAGCCTGCGGCAAGTGCAGCCGGGCTGATGGCCGAGTGGTGTGATGTGCCCAGTGTGGGCACTCAGGGCACTCCAAGCCAGAACTTCTTTGCAAGCGGGGCACCCCTTAGAACTGTGTGTCCGGGGTGGGGGTCGGGACCCTTTAAGCGCAGCCCTCGGCTAGCCTGAGACAGCATCTCCATGCTCTAAGTCCTCCTTTTATGCCCTGCCGGCACTGCTTCCGGCCATCCTTAAGCCCTGTTCAGAGTCCACTCAATGTGGACTTACTAGTTCGAACTAGCAAAACGCTAGTTCGAACTAGTTTTTAGTTCTAGATGCGTTAGTTCGAACTAGCTTAGTTCGAATTAACTAATTCGAACTAAGTTAGTTCGAACTAGCGCTGTAGTGTAGACGTACCCTCAGGATTTCATTACTAATCCCAAAACTGGACTGAAAATATCCAACAGAAGATTTTCAATAAGATTGAGCAGAAGCTGAGCAGCAACACTCGTTTCCAAAATATTTGCCAAAAAAGGACAATGAGATATTAGCTAATGGGAAAATCTTTAGTTATAAAATTGCTGAGGAGAGTTTGAATTATAAGGTCATAACAGCAGTTTTACATGCATGGAAATGGAACTATTTCTAGGTCTAAAGAGATGATGATAATCTTTTACTCACTGTAATAATAATCCAAGAATATTATAAAAATATAGTAGTTTCTGGGCCAATTCTACCAACCCTTTGAAGAGCATCCATTTTTCTACTTATCTAATGGTTTTAAAGCAAAGTACGTAAACATAGGAATGGAAACTATTTTTGTAAGGGACTGTGTGACCCAGTGTAAAACTCCAGTGGGATCTGTCCGAGTTCTGTCATTGGGTATTCAACCAAGTTATAAAGAGTTGGTTATGGATTACTTCTATTTTTTCCTCATCCCTGCTTCTCCACATAAAGCTGCAATGCTTAAAGACAGCGAACAGTGTAATTCTATGCAATATTCCTTTGGAGACTATAGAAAAATGGTCAGGAGCAGCAATCCCTACACTATTCCTTTTAAAAGAAATGCCATTTATACTTGCTAATGTTATGCAGGCTGGTTTGGAGCAGGAGTAATGGAGTGGTGGGGAAAGGAGAAAGGAATTATGTTGCAGTAAAGGTGGAGGAGACATTTCTCTTGCTGTGAATAACACAGAGAACTATATAGGGTACTTCTAGACTACAGGCTTTTGTCAACAGAGGCTTTGTCGACAGATACTGTCGACAAAGCTTATGTTGACAAAGAGCGTCTATACTACATCCAGTTCTATCGACAAAGCAAGCCGCTTTGTCGACATGAGAGTATAGATGCAAAGGACAGTGTAGATGCAATAACGCTTTCTGTCGACAGAACTCTGTCGACAAAAGGCATTATTCCTCGTAGAATGAGGTTTACTGCCATCAACAAGACTGCCGACGTAATGTCGACAGAACTTGGCAGTAGTGTAGACGCAGGTATAGTTTTGTCGACAAAAGGCCACTTTTGTTAACAAAACCCTGTAGTCTAGACATATCCTATGTTACTAGGTTGAGTAATAAAGCTCTGTTTTGACAAGTAGCAGAGTAGTTGTATTATTGGCATTTTTTTCCTTCTCTCCTAGGGATCTAGCATCCATCACCTGGTCTCAGGGCATGAAAGGTATGGTGATGTTAACTATTCTACCCTACAGAGTTGAAAAGTCTGTAAATATTAGCTTAGGAATTAGTGGGTTGTGAGGCAGAGACAAAGATGTTAACTATTCATTTTTAGGTGTGAGGTAGAGGGAGATCAAGTGAGCTTTTCAAGTTATCTTATTTCATGCAAGGTCAGAGGCTAATGATGTTATTGTCATCCATGATTCAGTTTGTCTGAGAAAATTAACCTGCTGGGTAACAGTATAAAACCATTATGAGTTCAAATATCTTCTGATGAGTGATCTGATGAAGTGCTGCAGTGTTGTGGTTTGGATATCACCTTGAATAAACTAGGACTCACAGAAACATACTTGATTTATTTGAGTATGTCTGAATACTGGGATGTGGTTATAAAAATAGTTTTCTTAGATGTAAAAATTACAGCTCAGTTCCTTGTGGAATTGATCAAGATCTTGTCCACCTATTTTTTCTTGGGTTTTTTTTAAGACTGTCATCCCAGATAATTTCAGATGATGACATTTCTAGATCAATTTTAAATCATGTACATCATAATTTTAATTGTAGTTCCCTTACTAAAGGTGCCTCTGCTTATTTTCTGCCTCTGCTTATTTCCCTGTGTGCTGAAATCCAGACTCTCAGACTACAATTCCCATGAGCCCTTGGGAAAAACAGGAAGGAAATTACTCTGGTGTGGAAGATCAAGGCTCTCCAAGTGCATGAGAAGAGAAGCCTAGCAGTCTGGGACTCTGCCCTTGGATTTTGGAACAGAAGGGGAACCAGGCTGCTGTGGAGGAGTTTGATCCAGGGGCTGTTAGAGTGCAGCTACAGACTGGGATTAGATGTCTTTGGAACTGGGATCTAGCAGGCTGCTTCTGATAGGAGCCAGGGGAAAGGCTAAAAGTAATTGGGCCTTTTTGGGAAAGTGATGCTGCCTAGCTTGGACCCACATACACACTGCTTATAGAGAACTTCACTACAACTGGTGTTCTTCAAGCGCGCCAACGCAAGCAAGAGTCTGGGACTCTGAGTCCAGGGGTGTGCACACTCTGGGGTGGGATCAATATTGGCAGTGTAAATGCTAGATAAATATGTTCCAATTATTGTTGTGCACTTTGTTAATGCTATTCATTGTTAAGCTGTTAATCCCTGTTTATTTAAGTTTAGTAAAGATTGTTTATTTTAATGTAATCTATTAGATGTATATGATTTGTAGTTGTTGTACTGGAATTAGATCCAGATTATAGCTGGAATGAGTATATTCCTGGAAGCTCTCAAGGCACACCAATAAGTGTGTACAAGGCCAGCCAGGTGGAGGTACTGCCATTGTACATTCTTTACAAGCAAGGGACTGCAGCAAGGGGTTGGATAGGGCTTTCCCCAACTAAACACCATCCCACTGGGGTGCTCAGGATCTCCTTTTGGGTTAAAACCATCAGGAGCCCAGGCACACCTTGACTGTGAGCTGCTCCCGAGTAACAGGGGAGGAAAAAGGGGGTTACATAATTATTATTATTTGTTGTTATTTGTTATTATTAGGTGGCAACACCTAGAGATCTTGGCCAGATATTGGACCCATCATTCTAGACACAGTACAAAAAACATAATTCCCCTTTCAATGATGTTCTAGAACCTCTCTGATGTCCAGTCTTTGAACAGTTTCAGAGTTTCTATAACTGGGGTTCATTTTGTGGTGCTGCTAGTAGGTGTCTGACTTCTCCGATTGGTGCTACAGAATAAAGCTACTTGATGGTGTCTCCAGTGTAGGGTGACCAGATGTCCCATTTCAAAAGGGACAGTCTGATATTTAAGCCCTGCCCCGCAAGTGTCCCATTTTTTTCTTAAAAGCAGGTAAATAGTCACATATTTTTTGTCTCCCCTCATAATTACTGGCAAGTCCTGCTGCTGGCCAGATGCATGCTTGCTAGCTGCCTGGTCACCAGTAGCTAGTAGGGTGGAGGTTCAGGGGAAAGCAAGGTGGTGGGGATGCAAAGATGGTGGCAAGACAAAGCTGAAGTGTGCAGGCTGGATGCTCACCCTGTTGATCCATTAAAGCAGTCCATGCTATATGACAGTTATCTGCCAGCAGGGCACCGCCACCCATCCCGTTTCCATCTAGCACTGACTATGCACTGTGAGCAGTGGCAGGTGGTAAATGTGAGCAGGTGGCAAACAGTGATTTGTTGCCTCTGCTGCCCACCCATTGGTCCTTTACATGCTCTTCTCTTGTTGTCCTCTGTGTCACCCAGTTCCACTGCTCTTCCATATCCATCCCTATGAAGTGCATCCCATCTCAGCAACCCTACATGCCCCACATGTGTTGTGTTGGGAAGACATGGTTCCAGCTATCAAGAGAGTTGGTCTGTCCTGGGGTTTTAGTCAGGCAAGGAGGTTGGAGACAACTAGTTAGGGAGGATCTGGTCAGTCTGCGTGAGAGATGTGTATGGGAGCCTGTGTGTGTCCCTCTCCCTGTGTGAACTTTACTAAAGTCTTAAAGATCAGAAGGTAAATCAAAAGACTTCCAACTATGCTGTATTTATGTTTAACAATCAACTTGATGTTAATTTGAATGTTTGTACTGCACAACACTAACAGTGAAAACAGTGCACATGCTCAGAGACAGTAACATAGCACCTAAGAAGCTCTCACTGAAAAAACCTTAAACCTCAAGTGAGGTTAGGCAGCTGTGCCTAAAAACAGGACTTAGGCACTCAAACCTTGGGTTTGGGCATTCAAGTACCACTGTGGATGTGTGCCGTAGTCTCTCAGCCTTAATTCCCTGTATGAAAAATGGAGCTGATGCTTGTCCACCCTACAGGAAAGTTAGAATGATAAATATATTAAAGATTAAAACAATAAATGGTCTGGTAGCACTTTATAGACAAACAAAATATGTAGATGGTATCATGAGCTGATATCCCATCTGAAGAAGTGGGCTGTGCCCACGAAAGCTCATGATACCATCTACATGTTTTGTTAGTCTATAAAGTGCTACCAGACTATTTGTTGTTTTTTTTTCTGTACAAACTAACTCGGCTACCCCCTGAAGATATTAAAAATTGTATGTCACTCGGGTAACACGATAATGTGGAGGGCAATGGAGATAGGTTTAATCTATCTATATTTCCACTTCTCTTTCTGCTCAGTGGCTAATCTCTTCTCATATTCCCTCAGTAAGTATTAAGATAATATTATGGAAGGGAGAAGGGGAGTTTTTGCTTTTTTATTATCACCTCCATTAGTTTCAATGTGTTACCAAGGAGTAGATGTGAGAATGAGATGTATATAAATCTGTCTGTAGAGCTTTACCACTCTTTATTTCAGTTGTTACTCTCTCACTCGTCATTGTTTTTTATAAGAAATTATATTGGGTTGAATTTCAACCACGTCTTCCTGAGAGGACACCAATAAAACCAAGGACACACCAATAAAAATGCCTTGTCTTCAGCTGTTTATAAAGTTTCATCCTGAGCTCCACAAACTATAGTGCTCCTGTTGAGCATATTATCTTCATGGGTTCTGGAACGAGAGGAGATCTCTGAGGCAGGTAGGCCTCCAATCTGTTCATGACTTTCAAGATTAGTGCCATGACCATGAAGGAAACCTGCAAGCAAATGAACTCCATGAACTATGTGAAGAACTGGTGTGTAGTATTCTCATCAGTCACATCTTTCAAAGGTGGATCTTTGCATATATTATAAGTGGCAGTTCCTATATGGCCTTCAGCTTCCATCAGAATTTGTTGCAGTGATGAAACTTTATGGTTATGAAGGTATGAATCACAGCAGCTAAAATCTCATTCTAGATGGAATCTCCTGGCTAGCCAAAGATACAGAGGGAAATTTTTGAACACTATTACTGTCTCTGAGTCTAAGTGTAACCTGATCCCAAGATTGTGTACCTCCTTGATTAACAGAAGGTGAATATTCTCAATAGAAGGAAAAACATTTCAAGAAGGTGCTCTCTATAACTGGCACTCAGAAAATCTGTCATTATTAAAACTCTTTCAGTAATGCAGGTTTTTCAGTTGGGTTTTTGAATGTCATGGTGTCTGCAAGCTTATAGATATCCTGGTTATATGAGTAGTATAACTCCTGGAATTGAAGAGAATGGAGGTTCTATACAGTATTTTCTAAAACATCATGAGGTGCAGTTGAAAATTGTAACATAAGAAAACAGCGTCCCTGAATAGATTACAGCATTGAGGATCATAAAATCTTAGTAAATTGGCCCAGATACAGTTTTTGGCTAAGAGAAAGTAAGTCATTGAAGTAACAGAAGTGAGGACACTTTGAGAGCTTTTAAAGTACTCCTATATGAAAGTTTTCTTCCTGGTATAAATAATGTGGTAGGAGACAAAAACTATAAGGATATATCAGTAGATAGGAATGAAAAATATTATTCATTTATCCCCTAGGAAATAAAATTATTGAGAGCTATTGGAGATCTAATACCAGAAAAGTTCTCCCTATCTCATAAATCTGAACTTCAATATTTCTCAATTACAGGTATTCCATTTTCTCTCAATTTCCTGTAATTAAATCCATGGACAGTTATCGATTTTCTAAGACGAGATGTTTAGAGATAGAAATAATTCTGCAAGCTTTATTTACCAAAGTGTTTAGGCTTTCTATGATGGAGCTAATGAGTGAGAAAGAAAATTTATTTTCTCTGCCTTCCAGGTTGGTTATAGCTTCTTGGATGGAAAAATGCTTGCTTTTACTTTAACACCAATTACAACATGGTAGAACTGTAGAAGAAATTCCATCTCTTTTGTGTCAGAGACAATATTTTAGCAGACTAGATGGCAGCTGCCAGGCATATAGCTAAATGGGAAAAGAAAAGATAACCTAATCACATATTTGACTGCATTCTGAACTTTTATCTACCAAGGTTTTGATTTCTGAATCAGGAACTAGTGGACAAGTGTGTTAATGAGGCCAACTCTTTTAATGAGTCTAAATCTGATTTTCAGCAGCTATACATCTCTGATTGTCTTCAATCCATCAATCATGGCTACATTTTTTGTGTGAATTTTAGCTAATAGAATGGAAATTATATAAATTTAATGGATCTGAGTATTTACTGTAGAATACTGATTTAGGAAAGATAGAAGGGGTGTGTGGGGGGATAATATTTTTTTCAGACAATCATAATTACATGAAATTCAGAAGAGAAATTGAAAATCTTTAATATTGTAAAGTATATTTCTGGATAATTAAAAGCTAGTTTACCAATAATAAACTCTTACTAGAAAGAAGCGTTTAATCTTGTGAACTCTGATTGATATCTATCACTTAGCCAAATCAATTCAACTTTTTTAGAAATCCCACTGTTCTAATCCAACAAAAAGAGAAAAATACCTCTTGTTCTTATTCCCTTCCTCCCCCGTCCCCGAGATTCCTTGGTGAATCCAGAGAGACGTCAAGAAGGGAGATTTAGGTTGGACATCAGGAAAAACTTCCTGTCTGTCAGGGTGGTTAAACACTGAATATATTACCTGGGGCGGGGGTTGTGGAATCTCCATCACTGGACATATTTAAGAGCACGTTAGACAGATGCCTGTCAGGGATGATCTAGACCAGGGCTACTCAACATGCAGCCCATGGCCTGTTTCTTTGCGGCCCAAGGTGCGGGTTGGGTTGATGCAGGGATCAATATGCAGCCCACAGGTGGGATCCTTTCAACATGGCCTCCCCTGGGAACACGCTCCACAATGGCAAGTCAATATAATGGTCTTCTATTTATATTTGTTTTAGTAGTTAAATTCCTGGACTGTCATTGTATGTATTTTTTGTAATTATATTTGAAAAATTATATGTCTTCACGTAATCAAAAAGTGTCATAATGTACATGTACAGTAGGATAAAGTTAGGGTACATCTACACAGCAGGGCAAAACTCAGACTGAGCTATGCAACTTGAGCTATGTCAATTGCATAGCTGAAGTCGAAATAGCTTAATTCAGCTTTTGGCATTGTCCACAAAGCAGCAAGTTGAAGGAAGAACACTCTTCTTCTGACTTCCCTTACTCCTCATAAAATGAAGGCTACAGGAGTTGGATTAAGAAGTCTACAGCTCACTATTATTTTGAAATAATGGTTTGCTGTGTGGTGTGGACTATGTTATTTCAAAATAACTTCAGTTATTCTGAAATAATACTGCAGTGTAGTCATAGCTTTACGGTTCTGTGTGCAAATTTAGCTTCGACAACTCTTGATTTTTGAGTACTTAGCAACATAATAAAAATGTTCTTTGTTTTTTTTAAAAGAAGTTTTCTAGTTTCTTAAAAACAAAACCCCATGAACTCAATTTAAGTTGGCTAGATATGTGATCTCATTGGGATTTACCATTTTTTTTAAGCCCTGCCAAATTTCCTTTCCAGTCCATATAAAGTCAATGGTGTCCATTTACAGTCATACTTGAAACAGTGATTTCAGGTCTATAATTAGTCCCAATCTTTTTGATTGAGACAACATGAACTCTTGAGAAAATGGCTAATGTAATTTAGGAAACATCACCCAAGACAATTTAACTCAGTGAAAAACAGGGACTATATTTCATATAAACTTGCAAACATTGGCTTTTATATCACATTTATTACTGTTTGCCTGATGTATATATGATAAAGACTTGGATATTATCCCTATAATAGAAGGATGTTGTGGAGCTGAATAAAAATGATGATTTGCACTACTACCGTCACTAGTGTTACCAAGTTGCAATAAATGTTATACAAAGTATGTCGTGTAAGGTATTAATAGAAAAATTGTGATTTCCTAAGTATAATAATTCTGTTTATATTGTATCTATATTGCAAGCATGTGTCGTCTTCCTGGGTGACACCCCTTAAATCAGTAGTGGGCAACCCACAGGCCATATGTGGCCCATCAGGTTTTCATATACGGCCCATGAGACATTTTGTTTACCATTGCCCCCCACACAGGGTCCCCAGATGCCGCTTGTTTTTGTCTATGTAGCTCTTTTCTTACTGGTATTACAAAAGTGACATGCATGTAAAGCAAGGCCACATGAGGTGAGGTACATGCTGATTGCACACAACATTGACAATAAGAGCCGGGTGCTCTTTCTGCATCCAGTGAAAGCACTACTATAGTTAAATTGGCACTCCACAAATTCTAGGTATGCAGCACAGTTACCAAAATTATCCTATACCAGGAGACTATCTTGATTACAAGGATTTTGTGGCCCATTGAGATGAGGGAGGGCCACTCATGTAGCTCATTCTCTAGCGTAGGTTGCCCATTGCTGCCTTAGGTAGTTTTACATGAGCACTAGACAGCTGCTACATGTGATGGCCCATTAAAGACACTCCACTCTCTCATGGGTCTTAGAGAAACTCATGCTTCCAAATAGGTCTTTCCTGTGAATGCCTGAGACAGCATGGGGAAAATGACCAGCCCTCTGATTTAGCAAACCCTGCAAAGCCATGTGGTATAGACATTTGATCTATGGGTGAGTCTACATTGCACTATTATTTTGAGATAAATAGTGTTATTTATCTCGAATGCCTACATAGCCATTCCTTTATTTTGACCATTATGAGGTTTACAAGAACTTTTGAAAAAGTCTGCCGTTTTCAAAAGAACTGCGTACAGACCACTTTTACTTTTGAAATGGCGCTTTTTCGAAAGAGTGCCATGATGTGATTATGCAAATGAAGTGTGGGATATTTAAATCCTCGCTTCATTTGCACTTTCAAAGTGCCTCATTTACATCCCTCTGCTGACAGAGGGATGTAGTCTAGACACAGCATAAGAGAATTGTCACCAAACTAATTTTAAAGCCAGTGCAGCTGTTTCTTAAAGTTATATTTAGTGACAGGATTAATATCAATTAGCCTATTCAAAGTATTAATTCTCTTTGGTATCTTACCTCTGTTCCCACTCTGAATATATTTTGTAGGGTTTTTGTTTGCTTGTTTTCTTTTAAATGTTTTTTGGAGTTCATTTGATTTTTTGATTCTTGACTACCACCAGCTCACTTGGCCCATCACACTATATCAGCACTCCTGAAAGCATGAGACACAGGATAAAACAACAATTGTATGTGTTAATTTAGCACTGCAGGAGAAAGGAAGATTGGCAGCAGTGTTAAGACAGAATGAAGGAAATATTACAATCTTTACATATTATTTTTAGAGTGTAGGTGATAACTGATGAAAAGGAAATGGAAAAAAATTGTAATTATGGACAGAGGTGACACATAATGGGGCATATGGGGTCATGTGTCTTTCCCCTAGATTTCGTGAATCCATTTGGCATAGAGGTTATGCCATTGGGACATAGCATACCTGACAATTTGAAAAGCATTTCCTTCTGCCTGGAGCTAGGGTATCTGAAGCTGATGGGAGCCCCCTGACCCACTCAGGCCCATGGCTATCCATTCTTTTTGGAGCCAGGGCACTGGTAGGCTGTTTGGCAGCTCATCCTGTCCTGTTTCTGCATGACCATTCTGTTTTTACACAATCAGGTGTTCCCCAGGCAGGGCAAGCAGCTCAGTTCAAGCTGCATTCTGATGTACTCTTGCCTGTCCCTGGACGGAGTTCAGAACTGTCTGGCAATGCCCCCAGAGCTAGTCTCTGCCGACGAAGCCTGGCTGCCCTAAGATGTTCCCTGAGACACTTGCTCACCACTTTTCTGGCACTCCTTCCTCTGCTGCTGGTCTTCAGCCCGAGGGGGACACATAAGGCAGTCATGTACCCCCTCTCTGAAACATTTAAATTCTGACACTCATCCCACCCCCACTCTCAAGTATAATGGCTTGTCTCTGATATGGATGGCCTGTTGTTAGCCCTGTTCCCCAAAAGCTAAGTGGTGAACTGTTATAAATATACAACTGAAGAGTAGGTACAAATAATAATGATCTGATTCAAGGCCTCAGATGCTAAGAGAGGGAAAAAGCAATTCTCTGAAGTAAAAGAAACTTTCTAAGATATTCTATAGGATATTCCTAGCAGGAAAAAGGAAGTAAAACATGTTGTTTTATTTAGGCTTTAAAATACCACAGCCTTGAATTTCCCATTTGGTGAACATTGCTTAGTGAGACCGCCATAAAAATAGAAAATGGCCAGCATGGCATATTATCGGAGATTCTATTAACAATATGCTACAGCTGGGTGAACAACTGATTTTTTGATTTGCTGACAGTTCAGAAAATGGAAAATAAAATTGTTTCAGGTCAAACAAAACATTTAATGTAGTTTGTAACCTTTTCCTTTCTTTTTTTAATAACATTAAATAACATTTCTACACATTTTAAATCAAAACATTTTAAATGTCAAACAAAATATTTAGGGTTTTTTCTTTATCAAGACAATCTGAGAAAACCAATACACATTTCTGAGAATTTTTTTTAAGTAGACTGAAATCTGCATTTTTTTGGCAGAAAAATAATTTGACTGAATAATTTCACTTAACTTCGTGACATACTGTACTGGGCTTCTGGAAAATAATATTGCTGCCTTTGCATGAATTCTGACACTCCATTCATGATATTATCTGATTAAAATATGACCAGGTCGATCACTGTTGCTACCACTTTATCTAATTGCAACAAATTTTGTACAGAGTATGTTAAGTAAGGTGGCAGTAGAAAAGTTATAAGTTGCTGAATATGATTATACAATTTGTATGCCTGCATCATTTTTGTATTCGAAGTTATGAATTTTGGCTTTATACATGGATTTCAAATATTTGTTCCTGGGTAGAACAAAATATTTAACCAGCATACCTTGAAGGGCTCATCAAGGAACTCATAGGAAACACTTATCTTATCCTGTTTTTCAGTAGTTTGTGCTGAATTTAGTGTCCTTAGTTATGACACCACTACAATATATTTTCTTGTGCTATTAAAATTTGGTTATGCATTATATCCAAATTTGAACAGGATACATGTATATGGAATGAAGACTGACAGGTGGCAAAAGACTCAGTAAATACTATATCAGATCCATGTGCTTTCTCTGTTACCCTTATCAGTAAAATCAATGGATGTTGTGTATGATCAACATATCTGAAAATAATTTTTTGTGCCTGAATGCAAACAAAGCTTTAATGGCTGAAAGTTTTGAACTAGTGTAGTGGATTTACAGCCATCTTCCATAAGCTTCAATAAATGATCTGTGTGTTAATCCCCTCACTGGTTCTGAACATTTCAACCAACACTGTAGTATTGTGTAGTATTGCAATACAAGCCGTCAGTTAAAAGTGCTGCTGTATTAGAGGTGAGTGTTAGGTCTGGCTGTGCCTGAATTATTTTATAAATAAATAATTAAGAAATTAAAAAGACACATAGATCACATTGGAATAATAATAATAATATTAATAACAATAATAATCAGGAAGATGCTGGAAAACAGTGAAGACTGTTCATACTAACACCACGAACTGATATGTGGAGATTAGTATGTATGCAAAAAATAATAAAATGAGATTTAATCTGGAAAATACAAGAGAATAAATGTAGAGAAAAACTGCAAAACACAGCTAACAAACAAAAGGAGGTATTTAGAGTCTAGAAAATTATTTAGGGTTGATAGTGGACTCTGCATTATCATCAGAAAAATCTTTCAAATGTGTTTGTATATGAGGCATAAGAGATGAGGAAGGGAATGGTACCTTTTTATGACCTCACATGTGCATTAAATGGTCATCTCTATACACACTCCCTCCCACATTTTAACAAATTTGATATAATCCAGAGCACAGCTATAAAAATAACTAAAGGGGATTTCCAAAGCTTTTTTTTTTTTAGAGAGAGCTTGAAACCCACCCTGAAATTTCTGATAGCTGAGGGTATGTCTACAATACAATGTTAGTTCGAACTAACGGACGTTAGTTCGAACTAACATTCATAGCCGCTACACTAGTGCTCCGCTAGTTCGAATTTGAATCGAACTAGCGGAGCGCTTAGTTCGAACTAGGTAAACCTCATTTTACGAGGATTAAGCCTAGTTTGAACTTACTAGTTCGAATTAAGGGGTGTGTAGCCCCTTAATTCGAACTAGTGGGAGGCTAGCCCTCCCCAGGTTTCCCTGGTGGCCACTGTGGCCAACACTAGGGAAACTCTATGCCCCCCTCCCGGCCCCGGACCCCTTAAAGGGGCACGGGCTGGCTACGGTGCCTGTGCCAGGTGCAAGCCTGCCAGCACCCAGCCAGCAGACCCTGCACCTGGCACGGCACAGAGCCACCCACCCGATGTCCCCAAGCCCACCCCCTCTTCCCGGGACCAGGCTGGCGGCTCCCGGGAGCTTGCCCTGGACCGCAAGAGGTGGGCACTTTCCTGGGCTAGTGCGGACATCGTGGACCTCGTCCACGATCTCCGCACTAGACACAGGAAAGTGGCCGTCGAGGGCAGGAGAACTGCCAGCCTGGCCACCCAGGAGCAGGTGTGCATGAAAATCAAGGGGGTCCACTGAGACCCCCGACCCTGAGCCCTGGGTCAGACCAAAGGTCCATCTATCCCAGTAGCCTGTCTGCCGACAGCGGCCAACCCTAGGGACCCTGGAGGGGATGGACCGAAGACAATGACCAAGCCATTTGTCTCATGCCATCCCTCTCCAGCCTTCCACAAACTTTGGGCAGGGACACCACTCCTACCCCCTGGCTAAGACTACTCCATGGACCCAACCTCCATGACTTGATCTTACTTCCCTTTAAACTCTGTTCTAGTTGTAGCCTTCACAGCCTCCTGCAGCAAGGAGTTCCACAGGTTGACTCTTTGCTTTGTGAAGAACAACTTTCTCTTACTAGTTTGAAGCCTGCTACCCATTCCTTTCCTTTGGGGTCCTCTAGTCCTTCTTTATGGGAACTCATGAAGAACTTTTCTGAATGCACCCTCTCCACCCAACCCCTGCTTTTAGAGACCTCTATCCTGTCCCCGCTCCATCTCCTCTTTTCTAAGCTGAACAGTCCCAGTCTCTGTAGCCTCTCTTCATCTGGGACCTGTTCCCAACCCCTGATCATGTTAATTGCCCTCCCCTCTCCCAGCCTTTCTCTTCCCCTCTCCCACCTCCTTTTCCCAGTCTCCCCCAGTTTTGTTCAATAAAGACAGAGTCAATGTTGGAAGAAACGTTATCTTTATTTTGTACATCAATAAGAAGGGGGGCTAGGGATGGGTAAGTGGAAGGAGGTGAGGGAGGAATGGGGTACGAGCCCCCGATGGGGAGGACTGGGCTGGCTCTGCGGGCTTCTGGGGGTGGAAGCTCTCCTGCAGCCCCCCAATTACCCCCTCTCCCCAGATGGCAGCCTGCGGCAAGTGCAGCCGGGCTGATGGCCGAGTGGTGTGATGTGCCCAGTGTGGGCACTCCGGGCACTCCAAACCAGGACTGCTTTGCAAGCGGGGCACCCCTGAGAACTGTCTGTCCGGGGTGGGGGTCGGGTCCCTTTAAGCGCAGCCCTCGGCTAGCCTGAGACAGCATCTCCACGCTCTAAGTCCTCCTCTGATGCCCTGCCGGCACTGCTTGCGGCCATCCTTAAGCCCTGTTCAGGGTCCACTCAATGTGGACTTGCTAGTTTGAATTAGCAAAATGCTAATTCAAACTAGTTTTTAGTTCTAGATGCGTTAGTTTGAATTAGCTTAGTTCGAATTAACTAATTCGAACTAAGTTAGTTCGAATTAGCACTGTAGTGTAGACGTACCCTGACTTAGTAGCTTTAGGCATGCGTACACAGACCTCCTATTATCTTCCAGGATAAAAGAATCAAATCATAGTCTTAAAAAAGGTGATTTTATTAACAAAACAGAAAGATGTACTTGGTAAAGCATACTTGGTTGCTAGGCATTATACAGCAACTGAGAAAAAACAGATTAAAGCACAGAGAATAGCTTCCCTGGGATTTAACTTTGGTTATAGTGTGTGTGTAGGGGACGGGAGGGCATCTGGACTCAGCACAGAGGAATTTAACTAAAGAAATAAATATTTCCTGTCTACTTACAGTTGTTGCTTAAGGTTTTGTTCTTCTAGATATGGTTATTACTGTAAATTTCATAACGTAATGTTTAAATCAAATCTATTTGTACTTCATTATTAAATTATCTAGATTACTAACTATATTCCAGGGGTACAGGTCTTGCTAGATCGCTGAATTCAGGCACTCTAGACATAGGCTGTGTCTACACTACAAAGAAAAGTCAGAAAAAGATACGCCAATTGTGAACCACAAATTGTGTATCTTTTTCCGCTTTTCATCCAAAAGAGACTTTTCCAACATTTGGCCTGTCTACACAGGTCCAAATGTTGGAAAAAACCCCTCTTTCAAACATCCCTTCTTCTTCGTAAAATGATGCCGAAAACCGTGTTTGCTTTTCTGGAATTTTTTTGGGGAAAAGCAGATGCATTTCCTGGATGTGGCAGAGTTTTCTGGGATACCAGAGGTATCCCGGAAAAGCTCTGTATTCTAGACGTACTTCTAAATACAGTTCTTATCTTTTGTAGTGTGCTTTTGTCATATGTTGTTCAAATCCTACTTAGAGTGACTAGACAATAAGTGTGAAAAATCGGGGCACTTTTTTATTCTGAAAGATGAGAGGTATATTTGCCTATATAGACAAAGCCCTATAGTGTTGAGATATCTGCTCACTCTAATCTTATTCTACTAATAAACACTGATATACCAAATCTTTCCATAGAATCATAGAATACAGTATTAGGACTTGAAGAGACCTCAGGAAGTAATTTAGTCCAACCTCTTGCTTCAAAGCAGGACCAACCCCAACTAAATCTCCTTTTCTTATCTACTGTCAGGATTCCTCCATACATATAAAGCGTTTGTTTTAACATCAAGAGAATGATTATTTTCTGACTAAACAAAAAAAGGGGGATTAGATATGCAAGTATATTTCCCTCCTCTTACCTTGTTGTATGCTTATTTTTGTGTTAACATTTCCATTACAAGTATTTCACAAATTGTTTATAGTGGAAATGGTGGGAGATAGCTTTCTTTTTTTCCACAGGCTATACAAGTGGATCCTTCAAATTATGATCAGTGTGAAATTAATCTTCTGTGCTCCTCAAAAGATGAATTGTTGAATGACATCTCTAGTAAATTTACCAGCGAGTCATTACATCATTTTATTTTTTACTGTCTGCTTATAAATGTGTATTATTCATGTTTATTTTTATTATAATGGTGTCCAAAGGCCTCAGCCAGATCAAAGCTGCTTTGTTATAGGCACTGTAGAGACACACAGTAAAATAGATTATCTGAGAAGACATTGCTTGAAAAGATACTAAGAGTAATACATTCTTCTCTCCATATCTCTGAGTAGCCATAAGAGTGAAATTTACCCCCAGGTAGAAGGCCAGAACAATGAAGTTAAGCATCTCTTAAATATGCAACATAGGAAACATAGGACTTAATTTTGGATGGACATTTTGCTAGATGGGGCATATTTATTTCTAAAGTTTTCTTGAAATTACATATCATTGATATATCTTAGAATAAATTTCTTTTGTACTCCAGGAAATAGAAGAATTAGTTTCTGTGTACCAAAACGCAAACCATTCACTTTGATATTCCTCTACGGATACTTTTTCACAAATTACCATAACTGTAGGTATCTAATCAGGACTTCTACTGTCTACTTTGTTCAATTCAAGAAACAACAGAGGATCTTATTTCCCAATTTAAAAGTTGCTAATGATTTAAGATTTTCTATATAGTTATATGTAATGTGTAGGTCTTCCAGTTATGGGTATATTTACCTCACAACTAAAAATAAACACATGGATTGTTCTTTTGCATGACTCCAAAATGTAATTTAAAATGATGGTTGGGAGGTTTGGAGAACTGAACTTAGGTATAACATTGGTCTTAAACACTTTTATTGGACAAGCTTTCCAAAACTGAAAATCAAAAGCTTTCCCAGATTACTTATAATCTGTAACCCCCGTATTTTAAGGATTGTTGACTTGTCTAAATTTATTACTAATTTCAATTTAATTCCCTTAGGTACATTTAAAACTCCCTCTAAAAATAATTAAAAAACCCAATTACAAAGGGAGACCCCTGAACTGGAATTCATTTGCAAATTCAACACTATCAATTTAGGATTGAATAAGGATCTCAACTGATGGATACATTACAAAGACAATTTCCCCTATCTGGATATTCACCAAACGCTGTGAATGACCCACTTCCACTTTGACTTGATTAGCTTCATAAACATAAGCATCTTCTTCCTTATATATGCTCCTGCTTCTGTAACTTCCACTGCAATTCCTCTGATGAAGCAGGTTTTACCCATGAAAGCTTATGCCCTGATAAATCTTTTAGTATCCACGGCTATGTCTAGACTGCAAGCCTCTTTCGAAAGAGGCTTTTTCGAAAGATACTTTCGAAAAAGCCTCTTTCGAAAAAGAGCATCTAGACTGCAAGCGGAACTTTCGAAAAAGCAAGCCGCTTTTTTGAAAGAAAGCAACGAGTGAGTGTGGATGCTCTCTAAAAAGCCCTGTTGGCATTCAAGAACGCCTTTTTTCGAAAGAGCACTTTCGAAAAAAGGCGTTCTTCCTCGTGAAATGAGGTTTACCGCCGTTGAAAGAAAAGCTGCATTCTTTCGATTTAATTTTGAAAGAACGTGGCTATAGTCTAGACGCAGGTGAAGTTTTTTAAAAAAAAGGCTACTTTTTTTGAAAAAAACCCTGAGTCTGGACACAGCCCAAGGTACTACAGGACTCCTTGTTTTTGTAGATACTGACTAACATGGCTACCCCTTTGAAACTAACACTTCAAAGTTAGAGAGAATTAGTCTGTAGCATGTCATAGTCCCAACCCTATGTTTCATATTTTTTTATCCCATGATTTTGAGTGAGACAAACATCTCATCATCTGCATATAATGTTAATTTATGTTGAATACCTGCTATCTTGACACACTGTTGTCATAGACTGTGTGGAAATGGCTTTATAGCCAGAGCATATAACACAAGCAAAAAATGGTTAAAAAAACCCATTATTTTGCTATCCTATATAGATTAAATGCATTAGTAATGTGATCATTAACTCATTAAAACTGTAACAAGTTGGGCACACAAAGTTTTTTGAAAGAAATCCATCCATGTTCAGAGAGCCAGCATGAGGATTGTTGGCCTTTTATGTCTCATACCTTCAACATTTAAGAGGGATGAAAGAGATACATATCTTGTGCTGCCTCAAGCACAATGATGAATTCCACACACTATCCATTTCAGAAAATTAAGATCCATCCAAAGTTATGAGAAAATAATGAATAGGAACTCCTTTCTACACAGTCAAATGCTTTCTCTGTATCTGAATCTGAAATTAGGTTAACATCCACTCCTTTGTGGGTTTGACTGGAGTATTCCAAGATCTTAAAATAAGTTATATGACTACAATTGCCCTGAGTGAACCTGTTTGATCCTTATGGTTATAGGAGGGCAGAATCTTAGTTAATCTGTTAGCTAGTAGTTTCATTAATATTTTAATATATTTATTTAATAAGGATTTGAATATGAGGTACATAGGTAATTTCTTGTTTTAAAGTTCCTATAGTTGCTTTCTTCATTGACTCTTCAAGTCCCTCTCCACCAAGTACATAGAACTGTGTTAAATACATTTGCTAGTGGCAGATAAAAAATTGATAAAAAGTTTAATTATGCCATGTTCCAACTCCAAAGTCTTACCAGATTTCACCTTCAGAAATATCTACTAATTCTGTACCTCTTCTGATTCAATTTCTTGTATCTTTTTGTTATTGAGACTCAAACTGGGTGTTCATACAGGAGCATAGAGGTAACAAATACACTGTTCATACCATTGTTTGAGCTACTTAGTAAATAGATTAAAGCATGGAGGAGTAACTAGGACCATTTGGCCATGATTCATCCCAAGTGACTCCATCTTTTTCCCAACAGCTGCTACATAAAGGCTCTTAGTATGAGAAAAGTTATGTGTATGAATAACTCTGCACATATCAGCTGAATGGGACCAATCACATGTGCAAAGATTCTTTCAAGCATAGTATTAGGGCATAAGAATGCAGCACTCTAGACTTTGTACATTCTATTTTCTTTCCTTTTATTTAAGCATATGGCCTTAGCATTGCTCCCCTTTGAAGTTTTTAACGAATAACTATGAAATGATGTGTGTCCATTTCATAATAAAACTATAATTAATTTATTTACTTATCACTGCCTATGTCAAACTGTAGTTCATTTGACAATTTAAAATAATAATTAATGAAAAAAACAAAAAACTATGACAAACGCATTGGAAAAAAAACAAACTATTCATATATATAATGAATTGAAATTAACCCCCTATTGACTAAGTCTTCCCATGTAATCACTCTGCTAGAGGATTATATTAGATTTTTTAAAATAAAAAAACTTTCCTGTGTAATAGCTAATCAATTTGATAAGGTGGGTTTTTTTTGTTTGTTTTGTGTGTTTGTTTTGTTTTGTTTTTGGTGAAAAAGGAGAAGGCTTGAAACCCAAACTTTTGATCCATGCATTAGGATTTAGGTGATCCACCTTCAGATTTAGTCCCAGACTTTTCAAATCCAACAGTTCTCTTTTTTGGGCTGGACCCACAATCTATTTAAATCAATGAGATTATTTCCATTAACTTCACTATCCTTTGCACCTGGCTTATAGTTGAAACCAACTCAATTTAGTCAATCCCTTGAGACAGTTTGGATCCAGAGTAGGAAAAATAGCCTAACAGTTTTTCAGTGTCTCACCTGCATTTTAATGGATTTTTCAAAAGAACCAAGTGGATTTAGGTGCTCAAATGCTGTTGAAATTAAACAACATTCAGACACATAGCTCACTGAAGCTGTTTGAATACCTAACTATTAATTCTATACAAATTCTGTTTGTATAACTGAAAGGTAAATATCTAACCTAACACAGGGATTTATGCTATACCCATGACAAAAGCTAGGTTTTTTTTAATGCAAACATTATTTTTGTGCTGAAAAATTCAGATTGAGGGCAGTTGAAACTCTTCACACATTTGAGTCAACTTTAGCAAATAGGTTTGGGAAAAAATTAAATAAAAAAATCAAAAGTCTAAATTTTGTTTAAGCATTTCCAAAACAAAAAAGGGATTTGTTAAAAATAATTTGTTCATTAAGATATTTTGTTCAGAAATTTCCCAACATTGTATTGGGAAGAAAAAACTTTAAAGAGCTCCAAAAATGAATCATCAAAAAAATGTTTCCAATTGAACACAAAAACTGTTGAGCAAAAATAATTTTTACATGTTTTCCATTTTGCCAACACATTTAAAACAATTGTTTTTGCTCAGTTATTATTTTTTGGTTCAACCATGATATTAAAATAAAAAGAGTTAAGTATAAAAAGCCATCTTCAGAGGGGCAGCATAACTGCATACAATTTACAATCTATATAACACCCTTGAGGTTGTAAGTGGGATGTAAGTGGAACATATCTTGCATTGCCCATCTACACAGGGACCAGTTTCACACACTATTCACCCTACTCTGTGCATGATCATAGTGTGTGAGAGATGTCTTTTTCGTTAGAAGTGAGGAGATTATTTTGTATCTGATGTTCATAAATGTATGCATTTAAGATAATATACATAATTAATGATTTTATAGTCTATTATATTACCTTCTGTTATCTTTAATGTTTAGATATAACCTTTACTGTTATGTAGATTTTTTTAGTAGTTATGGCATTCAGCAATCTTAATTTTAAATTAATAAAGTGGTATTTTTTGTTTGGAAATATAATTAGGAAAATCTTCTGTATTATCTCCTTCAGTGGCTCTTCTCAGCCATCAATTGCCCATCCTTCTTTTTAGTGGTGGATTGCTCTGTTACTATCAGCACTTTCTAATATAAGCTCTGTAGAACTATTTTTTCCATTTTCCAATCCCCAAAGGCATGTAAGGCTGACATTAAGGCAAAATATTTGCATTTTGGTCTGTTAATGTAAATAAAACTTTAATACATTTTCGTTCAAAATGACCCATCAGAGAAATACATGTTGATTTAATTCTCACCTTTTTTTTATGCTGCTAATCCTTCACTTTAGCGATACATTATCACCGGGACACGCATTAATAGGCTATTGGTTTTCAGTATGGATGAGTTGTAAGGCATAAAACTGAAAACTTGGTGAGTTTATCTACCCAAACAATGTCTCAGATACTTACTGATGTGCACTCTGGTATGGTTCATTTTATTAGAGCATGCCCCCCCACACACTTTTTTTATTATTTTAAAAAATGATAAAATAATTTAAGGGAGGCAAGTTATGTAAAATATCTAACCAATTTGAATACCATTTTATACAGAAAAGAGAACATGAAAAAATAAGGAAAAGCCTAGATACATCTAGTAACTTCTTCCCCAAAATTGTATGACCTATTAAAATAATGTCTTTTTTTCCCTTTTATACTGTGACTCATCATAGTATCTGAGCACTGGCAAATAAAATGAATATCAATAGTGAAGCCTCAAGTGGACTTCATGGAGTCTTGGCACATCTTATTTTTACATTCAATATTCTGCTTGGGACACAGTTTTTATTTTGGTTGGTAGGGTATAGCAACAGATGGAGTTGTCAGTATTGTGGGCATTATTCTCAAAAACGTTTTTGAAAGGGAAGGTTTTTTCGGCATTTCCTTAAGACAGTCAGTCTCTGTACTTGCCTGACCTCCATACCGAGAACCCCGTCACTGAGAATGCATTGTCTCTAGCCCTTTTGCGTCATCATGGGCTTTGTGATTTGCATCATTGCAGAGCAATGCTGCTACGATAATGGGTCATAAACCTTAAATTGTCTTTAGAAGATGGCTGGGAGCTTGGGGGCCTGAGCCTCCAGCCCAAACCCCTGAGTTCAGCTTCTCTTTCAGTTGAACTTTGACCCATTGGTTACTCACTTTCAACTGTAAAAACTCAACGGTGTATAGTTTTTTTTAAACCCTTCTAATTTAGGTTCATCTAATCCCCAGTACAAAGAGATATGTGAATATTTTCAGAGTTTGCAGATTATTCCTTCAGTGAGATGCATTTCCAGACCTGTGGCAAAGGCATAGGTGTTATAACACCACAGTACTCTTCTTATTGCAAATTTTGGTTAATGTGAAAAAAAGAATTCTGTTACTTACTTTCTGACTTTCCCTTCCCTATAATTTTACCATAATGGGCTAGAATCCACCATTCTTATTCATGCACAACAATATCTTAGGTTTGTCAAAAAAGCACCCTGAACATGAAGTAGGATACGCAATTTGTGTTGTGCAAATTGGGTATCTTATTTTGAATCTATTTCGAAATAGCTTATTTTGAAATTTGGTGCATCTACACAGCAACAAATTTTGAAATAATTCACCAGTTTGAGCCATCCCTTATCCCTTGTGAAATGAGGTTTACTGGGATGGTGAAATAGCACGCCCATTATTTCAAAAAATATTTAGAAATAACGGGCAGTTTGTGTAGACCGGGATTTGGACTGGTGGGACTGCATTGTCCTGAAGCAAAGGGATGACCAGCAGTGAATCCAGAACCTCCACATGCAAAAGGCCACCTTCCTGGAGCTCTGCGAGTGGTTCAACTCTGTCCTCAGTCAACAGGACACCCAACTGCAATCTGCCCTCTCCTTTCAGAAGCGCATTGCCATCTTTTTGTGGACGCTCACTATGCTGTCGAGAACAAGTGCAGCATGGGGAAATCCACAGTCAGGGCCGTGCTCCTGCAAGTAGCAAAGGCCATAAACCATGTGTTGCTTCGTGTCATCACTCTGGGGAACATGGACAGCATCGTCGATGGCTTTGCTGACAGGGGAATTGCCAAGTGCAGGGGGATGCTATATATGGCACTCATATCCCCATCCTGGCCCTCAACCCTGGTACTTCAGACTACATCAACAGGAAGTGGTATTTCTCCATGGTGCTTCAGGCCCTCATGGTTCACAAGGGACTCTTCATCAAAATCAATATTGGCTGATCGGAGAAGATGCATGACACCTGCATCTTCCGGAACGCCTGCCTGTTCTGAAAAATACACACTGGCACTTTTTTCCCCAACTGCACCATCAGAGTTGGAGAAATGGACATGTCCATCTGCCTCCTGGATGATGGAGCCCATTCCTCGTTCCCTTGGCTTATGAAGCCCTACACAGAGAGCCAGGACCCCACCAAGGAGCACTTCATTGCTAGGCTAAATAGGTACCATGCAGTGATGGAGTGTGCGTTCAATGAGTGTAACATCCCCATCCTGATGGCAGTCTTCTGTGTGCTCCACAACCTCTTCGAGAGCAAGGGGGAGACTTTCCTGTCAGGGTGCAGGGCAGAAGCTGAACAGCTGGCCAGGGCATATGAGCAACCAGACACCAGTGCCATTCGATGAGCACATCAAGGGTCTGTGCTCATGAGAGAGGATTGAGGGAGAGTTTCAGCCAAGGTCAGCTGTGAGACTCCCCTGTGCTTCTCCACAAGGAACTCCTGCAGTCCCTCAGGTTGCCTTTACTCCCACATCCCTGCCTTCCCCTGCACTCCCTTCCCATCTTCCCCCTTCCCTGCAGAGCAAATAAAACCATCTTAATAAAAAAGAACAAGACTGTTTATTTGGGGGATACACAAAAGGAGAGGGACTGGAGAAAGAACCTGGAATGTAGGAGGGGGATGAGGAAGTCTCAGTGATGGGGCTGAAACTGGTGCTTGCCTTGGTTAGCTAGGGAGGTTTTGGCTGCCTGAGAGGTCCCCCCACTCCATGTTTTGGGGTCCTGGTAGCCTCTGGGGAGGCTATGAGGGGAAGCCATGGAGGAAAGAGGGAGGTGGCTGGCGGCCTGGTCCATGCACAAGGCCATGCATTCCATCACTGAGGTGAGGGAGGAGCACATGGCCTCATGCTGGCATACTAGCTAGTCCCAGGTGGCCTTCCACTGATCCTGATGAATCCAACACCACTCCCAGTCAGCAACCCACTCCTAGCGCTCCTCTTTGAGCCCCTGGATGAGGGACTGGAGTAGGCCATCTGCTACCTCATGAGGTCTTCCCTGGTACATTTCCTCCTGTAGATCCTGCAGAGTCGAGAAGATGATGTGGGAGGTGGTGGATGCACCATGCTCACAGCTGGCCCATCTCTGAAGAAAAGTCATAAGGGCAGTCGTCCCAGGAGACACTGTGTATGAAACCTATCCCTAATCTCTGAGCCAGCACTGAAGGTCTCTGTTCAGATGATGGCGATGTGCTTCAAGCAAGGCCATATGTTGTATAGACAGTGGGCACTTTCCTGCAGGGGCATGGACGTCCCAGGGGAGCATCGCTATTTCCCCGGGCTGAGGATAAGCAGATATGGGAAGATGCTGGCCAAGCCATGAGCCTGCAGGTGGGAGGGTGGAATGGGGAGACTCAGCTTCTTACTACGTCCTGCACACACAGGGTCCAGCATTGGCAGCATCACTCACAGAGAGAGAACTTCAATCCCTGCCTGCTGGAGGATGTGGGGAGGTGGGACAGGGATGTTGGAGGAAACGTGTGTGAGCGGCAGAGGCCGCTTTCTGGAGAGAGTGCTACTGGGGTTTTCTCTTTTCCTTCCTCTGGCTTGTTCCCATGCATGAGATCAGTCTCCACATCACCGTGCTTGACTGGGAGCAGATGATTCCTGAGTGCGGGCATGTGTGGCACTTCTGTGTGGCTACATGACCCCCAACGTCCTTAGTGGTGGCTTGTCATGGGAAGGTTATTATTATTATTTCAACTTAGCAACAGCGGAGTGTCCACACTAATCCTATTTCAAAATAACAATTTTGAAATAAGCATTATTACCCAAGGAAAACAGGAGTTATTTCAAAATAGCCAGCCCATTAAAAATAATGGGCTGGGTACTGTGAGTTCTCTGCTTGTTATAAGGGGGTTTATTCTGAAATAAGTCCCTAGTGTAGACCAAGGTTTTGTGAGCTATTTTTAAAGGATGGCCCAAATTACCATTTATGCCCTTTTTTAAATATGTCTTTAAAGATTGCATTTGGGTCATTTAGCCTGCTAGTTTCTCCATTCATTTTGGCTCAGTGTCACACCCTGTTTTTGTGTGTCAGTACCATGATCGGTTGATGACTTACTGGCATCCAGCCAGGAGAAAATGAAAACAAATTTAGCTTTGTTACAAACCAGATGTCAATCTGCTTTGCTGCTTCAGAATGACTGAATCTCTGATTTATAGCCAGAGGAAAATTTAATATGTTACTGAAAATATAGTTTTCACTATTTATAAAGTGATGGACATTTATTCTCCAATGTTTGATATCACAATTCAAGTTACACTTTCACTACTAAAAGTTGAAATGCTGCCTGTTATTACAGTCAGCAGCAGTTGTAGGGCTGAAAGACATTATTTCATGCCATTAAAGCATTTACAACAAAGGTCTTTTCATTGATGTAATAATAGAGAATGGCAAAATGTAAGAAAAGATAATGACACCGAATTACACCTTTTTTTTAATGTTTTCATTAAGATCTTCTACAATATTTCCTTTTCACAAAACCTTTCCTTTAGATGTCAAAATGTATGGATTTGCAATTATGGAATTGGAAGGATTTTTTATTTGCCGGAGGATATTTTGATTAATTAAACATGTCCAGTAATTAATGATTACTCTCTAGAGGACTAACCTTTCAGAGTATTCATTATCCTGTCCTTCCAATCATTGCCTTCAGCTCTCTTAGCTTTTGGTCTTGTACGTCCTTCAACTTTGGCTCCTTTGCTATTTTCCCCCAAGAATCTTTCTATAGTTGTCCTATCCTTTTCCTCAGCTCTTTATGTCATCTGGCATGTAACCCATCTATCCGTCTCCTTTTGTTCATCTGGGAAGTGATGGCAGTATACCAAAGTGCTGAATTCTCTAGAGACCCATACAACCATTTCTCTGTAAATAAGCACAGTATAAGACATTTTTCCTTGGGTTTTCTAGAACTGTTTTTTGTAAGTAGCATGTGTGGGGGGGAGGAGGACAAGCTGGTTCCTTTTTGCTAGTTTCTAACAGTGATAACATCCATATTTGCCTCAGAATAAGTTTGTATTCTGGTCTTCTGAGGTAAGCATCAAAGTATTAAGATGTTAACTGTATGTTTAAATTACCTCTGATTCCATTCATGACTGCCATATTTTTCTTGCCTTTAATTACATTCTAGTATTTTTTAGTTGGCTGTGCTTTGAAATCTCTTAATTTGCAAGTTTTCATTTTATTTCCCCTGTTGTGACTTACCACACCATTTGTTTTAATTATTCTTTATGCTTCACACTTTGGTAGCTACAAAAATCTTCTGATTAAAGAAAATGTGTAGCTATTTTCCTTGGTGAGAAAGGTTTTCTCTCTCCTCTCCCTACCCCAGTAAACAGACTAATTTTTCTTCCACTGAAGGTCAACAGTACGTATGTAGGACTATTAATACTTTATACAAAACTTTAAATTGACACAGTGCTGTGCAAATCATAGTGAATCCTCATCGTCCCTGTAGGAGGTAGGGTAGAGTCTCTGGAGTAGATGGTTTCCCATCTCATAGAAATTATAGACAGGAAAGTATAGTAGTTACAGCACAGTAATGCAGTATAAAACAGTGACAATTATGCTAGGTAGATACGGCAGCTGTATTTTCTTTGGCTGGCTTTTCTGTGGCTAGTTTTTTGGTTACAGAAGTGTTAAAAAAAGATTTTATTGATGTCTGCTCTCCTGCATGAATCTCTTAACAATAGATCTCCCTCTAGCAAGCCACTGAATCATTGAGAGCCCTAAGGACTCTGGCAGTTCGTTCATAGAAAGGATCATAGTTCAGAAGGTTTTCTGTCACCTCATCTAGCAATGCAAAGAAGTAGGATAGTGATAGAAATGTAGCCGTGTTAGTCTGGTGTAGCTGAAACAAAATACAGGACTATGTAGCACTTTAAAGACTAACAAGATGGTTTATTAGATGATGAGCTTTCGTGGGCCAGACCCACTTCCTCAGATCAAATAGTGGAAGAAAATAGTCACAACCATATATACCAAAGGATACAATTAAAAAAATGTGTTCATCCGAACTAGCTAGTCTGTGCCATGTGTAGCCGCGCGGCACGGGGTTCGAACTAGCCGGCATTTAAAAATGGCGCCGGCCGGCTTCATGCAAATGAAGCCCGGGAAATTCAAATCCCGGGCTTCATTTGCAATTGCGGATGACTACATTACCCCCGCTAGTTCGAACTAGCGTGGTAGTGTAGACATACCCTAGTGGATCAGCTCTATCAGCTCCTTATTTGTCAGTTGCTCTGTATGAGACTCCGATAATTACTGCACATCCTCCTCCACTGCTTCAAAGTTGATATTGAGTGGGAGAACAGGAGAATAGGAAAAGAGTTGCAAGGATAGGTAGGCCTGTATACAGGAACTTCTGTGTGGGTGTATGGGTGCTTTTTCTTATAAATGTGGACCTCAAGGGTGCGAATGCACCCCCTCATGGTTCCCAAGTAAGCGCGCTCCAGCTGGCTGGGAGAAGGCAGGAGTGGTGTGCTGCCTGAGCCTCCCTCTCCCATGCTCTGGCCACCTGGGGGAAGGCTGGAGCTGATTTCTCCCTTCCTTGCCCCCGTCAGCAAAGCCCAGCCTCGCCCCCGGCATCACTCCTAGGGGAGAAGGGGTGGAAAATCAGCCCCAGCTTTCCCCCAGCTGGCCAGAGCATGGGGGATGGAGGCTCAGGCAGTGTGCCACTCCTGCCTTCCACACACTGGCTGGTGCACACTTATTTGGGGAACCACGCGGGGAGAGGGAGAGTGTTCGTACCCTTCGCTCCCCCCTTCGCCCTGTGTATGGGCCTTATAGGGAGGCTTCCATAAAAGCCCTGGGTTAGGGAAATGGGCCCATTCTGTGGAAAGCCAGATTGTGGAGGAACTCCAAGGAAAACAGGCCTGAAAGCCAGTACTTTATAAAGAAGTAAAGAAATTGAACAGAGCCCAGGAAGGGTTGAGAAATGAGCCCAAGAAGAGAAGAAGATTATTTAGGGTTTTGTGTTTGTTTGGACCTGAATACCTTGTAAGGGATGGACTCATGCATAACACAGCTAGAGGTCAAAGTCATCTCATCAACTAACAATGCTGATTGCTATTGGGTTATGAGAAAGGAGAAAAATTGAGGCAGGGATTTTCTAGTAGAAAGCCGCACCATAAGAAGACACAATCGCAGATTTTATCATCCTACATGCAAGATAAAAAAGGGTATGTCTACACTAGCCACCCTAGTTCGGACTAGGGTGGCTAATGTAGTCATTCGAACTTGCAAATGAAGCCCAGGATTTAAATATCTGCAATGAGGAGTAACGGTAGTTTGAATTAGGAGCGTTAGTTCAAACTACCTAGCCCGTGCCGCATGTAGCCATGGACAGGTAGTTTGAACTACGGGGCATTTAAAAATGGCGGCGCCCGGGAACATGCAAATGAAGCCCGGGATTTTTAAATCCCGGGCTTCATTTGCAAGTTCAAATGACTACATTAGCCACCCTAGTCCGAACTAGGGTGGCTAGTGTAGACATACCCATATTGCATATAAAATACATAGAATGAAACACTGAATGCCTGTTTGTCGGAATGGACCACAGGGAGGGATTACTCGATGATTACCTATTCTGTTCTTTTCCTCTGAAGCCGCTGGCATTAGCTACAGTCAGAAGACAGGATATTGGGTTAGATGGAGCTTTGTCTGACCCAGTATGGCTGTTCTTATATAAGAAAAGCACTTTTAAAAAAATTATTGTATGAATTATGGAGCATCATATTTATCATATTGTAATTCTTGCCACCTACTGAACTTTTAATTTTTGTTTCATTTATTTTGATCAACTCAGCCCAAAGGCCTGAATAATACCCTGCTCTGCTCAAAATAGAGGAAAGAAAAATAATTGAAATGCTGCAAATCTGTGGCTGAATGGTTATGGGGAACGAAAGAGAGCATCCTCAAGCACATAATTTTGTTTATTTCCTTTGCAGCATACAAACTGAGCTCTGTATGGTTGGGAATAGTAACTGATAGAAGGAATTTATACCTATATTTGCATCTTTCAAGCCCTTCTCCCCTGAGAACGATTCCTATACCACACTTTTCAGCTCTCCTTGAGTAAGAAGCATAACAGGACAATTTTGAGGAAAGGACTGTTGGATTGTTTGAATTATTCCTATGGTTCAGCTATTCCCATGTGAGCCATTGCAGCCATGTTAACCACTGCCATTGTACTAACCTGCATTGATGCCAGATAGGCCCAGCAGTCCATAACTGTAGTTGTGTAGTGCCTATCCTATGGGGCCAGAGCTGAAGCTCATCAAATTCAATAGGCTTCTTTCATATGACTTCAATTGGAATAGGAGGTGGCCTTTTTATTCTAGCAGATATCTTAGCATGGCTGAACCCACTCCTTGTTTCCAACTAAAGGCAGATTATCCTGATAGTGCATCATGGGTTACTGTTGCCTCAGGACCTTCATAGCTCCAGAAGGGATATGCACATATACCAGACCTGCCAATCACAGCAAAATAATATTTTGGTCTGTATTACTGGTGGTGTGAGATGCCTAAGGAGTGTCTGTAGCTTCCTAGGCAGAGTGAATAGAGCCCAAGGTCTATAGGATCTGATTCTGACAGTGACAACTATGATTGTTTACCTCTCTCTCAGCAGTCTATATTTGGCCTCTTATCCAGTTGGAGGGGAATGTGGAGTACATTTTTGCCACTCCCAAAGTGGCATATCAATTTCTCAACTTTTTAGTGAATTTAAAAAAGTTCAGAAATGGATATAGCTTCTGGAGTCTTACTTGCTTTTCCTGAGGTTGCATCTTTAAAAATCCCCCAGCCTAATACAGTTGGAGGATGGGCAGGTGCCAGTTACCAAACTTAGCATGGTGATAGCTGATAAATAAACTTTTGGTGTTATATGCTTCTTTAGATAAGAGAGTGAACTCAAAGAGCTTGCTCAAAATGTACTATGTATTCCACTATGCTTAGCACTGCTGAAAACCAGGTTCATTACACTCACAGTAAATAGAAGCAATTACATAAAAAGTAAAATATGGTTTGGATATTATCACATTGCTTTAGGACAGTGGTTTTTTGAACCTTTTTTCTCATTTGCAGACCTTTAAAAATTTTGAATGCAGGTGTGGATCCCTTTGGAAATCTTACACATAAACTGTGGAACCCTAGTGGTTCATGGACCATAATTTGAAAACCATTGCTTTAGAGGATTAAAATGATCAGAAAATGCCAAATTACAAACCTCATTCCCTGGTGAAAATAAATCCCCTGTCCCCAAGCATTTATGAGAAAAGTCATTTCATTTTAATTGCTTCTGGCAGAGGTTGGTATTAAATAAAAAAGGAAGAGTTTAAATGTGGTCACTACAGCTAGTAGCAAAGTACCAGATCCTTCCGCAATCACTATGGCTATGTCTAGACTGCAGGCTTCTTTCGAAAGAGGCTCTTTCGAAAGCATCTTTCGAAAGAGCCTCTTTCAAAAGATCGCATCTAGACTGCAGGCGGATCTTTCGAAAGAGAAATCCGCTTTTTCAAAAGAGAGCACCCAGCGAGTCTGGATGCTCTCTTTCGAAGACGGCCTCTTTACATTGAAGAATGCCTTCTTTCGAAAGAGGAACTTTCAAAAGAAGGCGTTCTTCCTCGTAAATTGAGGTTTACCGCCATCGAAAGAAAAGCCGCGTTCTTTCGAAATAACTTCGAAAGAACGCGGCTTGAGTCTGGACGCAGGGGAAGTTTTTTCGGGAAAAGGCTACTTTTCCCGAAAAAAACCCTGAGTCTGGACACGGCCTATAGGAATGCATCATTACAATTTTAAGCATGGTGTATCCAGAGTGCTCCTGTGTAATTAGGAATTACAGTCTAATGACTTATTCCCTGTTGTTAGAAAGTTATTAGTCTGACTCCTTATAAGACATGCTTAAATAGCATTACTGAAATGGCCTAAACTGTGTTTGTTCAAAAGAATAGATCTAATACAACAAAAGAAGTCTACTACTAAGTATTCAAATAAGAAACTAACATTGCCACAGTATCCAAAAGTGGATATTCTTGGAACTAAAAAAGAAATCACCTTATCTTTCAGAGAGCTGCATTATTCAGGTACTTGTTTTCTTTTCTTCTTCTTTTTTAAATCAGAGCAATCAATGGAATTTGTTCTTTTTTCAGAACACTCAGATAATTAATGTAAAAAATGTTCTCTGACAAAAAGGACAATGTACAATCATATTACTCTCCACAGGTCATGGGTAGACCTTCTGGTGCCAAATCACAGTTCAGTTAACAAAAAAAGATGTCAGGTTTTTTTAAAGACACATTAGGTGCCCATCCCCTCTAGTACATATTTTCCTTTAAGTGTTTTATTTATTCATATTTTTATTATTTCTATTGTTATTAATAAAACTGCAATTTATATAGAGAGGGGTCCTAGTAGTACTTCAGATCCAATGACCTCCTAGTTCTGGGTGAAGTGGGCAGGGAATCATATTTGAAGTCCCACGCAAAGATCCACTGCTATGTGTTTTCATCAAGGTTGGACCCCAAAATTAGAGATTGGTTTATTTTTACTTCCAGCTTGGAATAGTCTGAAAACATCACAGTAAAGTTTCCTGTATCTTGTGAAGCTGCCTGTATCTGGAGCTCAAAATTTAACCAATACAAATTGTAGCGTTTGAGGCCCATAAAAGGCCAAAGTACCATATAGTTACCAAAATAAGTTTTGCTGACAAGATGTTAACATCAGAAATTGAGCATCATGCCTATGCATGGAACTAGTATAGCAGAATATGGGGGCTGGGAGCCTATCAATTTACTTAAATGAGTTTTGATTTGGGTGCTATCTGAACTGTCAGTCTCTAAAGAGAAGACAATGGGACTCAGTGTGAAAAAACATGATCTTTATTTTCTTGCTATGTGTGGACCATGATTTATTGTTGAACAAAGGAAGCTTTTCCTTCCTTCTATGCTAGAAAATAATCAGCCCCTCTTCCCCCCGCCCAAAAAATTCCATTCACTGGTCTATTTTCCATCACTTCTGCATTTATAATCCATTTTTCTTTCTATGATATCCTCTCTTTCAGAGACCTGGTCTCCGTCATTAGCATGTATATTTATCTGTCAAAAAAGCAATTAAAAAGACCCCAAGCTCCTCCTCTATTGTAAAATATTATGTCTGAATAGTCTGTATTTTCTCTGTCATGATATAGCAGCCAGTAAATGGGCACACTTATCTGTGAGCATTCTCAGACAAAACCACATGGAGTAAATGGTTAGGACAGTAGATCTTGTGGAGAGAAAAAAAAGCAACTTACAGTGAATACACCCATAGACACATCCATGCATAAGTCTTGTCAGAGTTGCCTTCGCTTATCACCATATTTCTTTGATAGTCTGAGACGTATGAAGCCAAAGAGAAGGAAACTTGAACCTTGATTGTTTAATCTACGACTGAAGAAGAAATAAACCAATCCATTTTTCTATAATCCTTGTCAAAAATTGTGGTTGAAGCCAAGAGAATTCTTCTTCTTAGCCATTGTAGTCATTAAATCATGATTAGTAGAACTATTCAGGATTGTGAATCTCACCATAAACTTTTTTGCACAAACATAGAAGCAGTAGCTTGTGAAGAATTTCCACACTGTGTCATGAAGAGCACCCAAATCTGGCTTGACCTCTGGACATCAGTAACTAATCACCCTTCACTATGAAGTATCCTCAACCATTCATACCGTCAGCTTGTTTATAAAATAAGAAACCAACCAATAGAAATCTATGTTACTCAGACCCATGGCTCCAATGGCTGCTAGAGACCTCTGGTTCCAGAGAGGTAGCCATGTTAGGCTGTTTCAGCAAAAACAACGGGGAGTTTGGCGGCACTTTAAAGGCTAACAAATTTATTGGGGTATTAGAACATAAGCTTTCATGAGCTACAACTCACTTCATTGGATGCTGAAGAGAAAAAGAAAGAAACAAAGACAAAAAGAGAGGAAAAAAGATACTGAGGCCATCTCGGTATCATTTTCCCCTCTCTCTCTGTCTTGTTATAGCTCACGAAAGCTTATGTTCTAATACCCTTATAAATTTGTTAGTCTTTAAAGTGCCACTAGACTCCCTGTTGTTTTTAGAGACCTCTGATTACCTGAATCTTCCTGACAGAAACTCTTAATTGCACCTTTGCAGAGAGAAACCTGCCAGGCATTCTAATATACACAGCAGTTTAGTCAGTACCTAGGAAACCAGCCGGACCTTATGAAACTGGCAAATTACTGCCCAATATTCAACCTTTCTCCTGATAGGAATCTAAACAAAAGCCATCTTTAATCACCACCCAGATGCTATGCTCCTCCCAATAGGCTTACGGACAGGACTTGGAATGGAAACTGTATTAATCCCAATGATGGGTAACTTCCTCTTGACCACTTTATTATGAAAATATCTAGTCACATATGACTAGACATATCTATAGTATTCAGTACTACTGACCACTATAAACTTGCAGAAGTAGCAGGAGTTAATGATTAATCTTTCAATTGGAAGAGACCCTTCCTTTTTTCCACTCAGAGTAGTGATGGGCAGCTTCTTCTCTGCTGCCACATGACATACCTGTGGAGATCCTCAAAACTCTCTGTTCTTACCTATCCTCTTTGACATGCACCATGAAGCCATGTGGGGCAGGGGGAGGGTGACAGGAATCATAACATACTATGTTTTTACCACAATATTCAGACAACAGCAAACTCTCTCTCCTACCCACTCTTGTTGCTTGATAGCAATATCAACCAATAATCTCAACATCGGATTGAGACCACCAAGTGGATGAAAAGCAGTAAGCAGGTTGAAATTTAAACCCAAGCAAAACAGAGGCACTGCTAATAGGAAAATATACTTTTACAAGAGATAGCCACCACCATAGTATCTGCCACATTAGAGAGAAGTCTGCCCTCAAGTAGCTGAGTCAAGCCATAGATAACAGATATTCTGGTCTCCTCGATATTTCTGAACACTGTATAGTTATGGCTGCCAAAAATGACTTATTTCACAGTGACTGGAAGAATGTCTGTCCTACTGCTTATAATGACCTGACTGTAGTGATCTTTATATTGATGATTTCCGAGCTAGATTATTACAACTCACTGTACTTGGGAATAAATGTATCAATAAAAAAGCCAATTGGTCCAAAATGCAGTACCCCCACATTATTATAATTATAACTGTGTTATATCTTGTTCACTACCATGAACATTGTCTAGTTGCTCCCTGTATAACACCAGATTAATGCCAAAATAGTGCTTCTCATCTTTAAGGCTTTCCATAGCAATGGATAAAGTTACTTAAAAGAATGCCTCTTGATAAGGGTTCCAGATCTCCTTCAACAGTAACATTTCATAGAAAAGAAAAAACTGCAAAGTGCAAACTCATGAAAACAGGGAAAAGGCATTTCTCACCAATTGACACAATATATTAGTGAGGTAAGAATGTTCACAAACCTCACTGCCTTAAGATCGGAATACAAGACAATTCTTTATTTTAGCCTCCACAAAACTACAGCAGCAACAACTAAAGCCTCAGAGTGGGAAAGAAAAGCAGCTCACATGCAGAAGTGAATTGAAACATGAGGGGGAAAACTCCAACTGTAAGGCACTAAGATACTGGGTAATAGTTGTCTGAACTGAGCTTAGCTAGATAGATACATCAAACCTTCTGAAGTGGAAATGATTGATGATGTCTGCTGTTAAATGAAGGATGAGTAAGTAGCTCTGAATACTGTATTAGATGATGATACTGGAATGTTGACTGATCTTAGAAGAAAAACAATAGATATAAAATACCACTTCATTACAACAGGAATTTGTAAGGTGTTTTACATGTGATTTGTAACAACCTGGGAATTTCAGATTCAAAACTGCTGATATTTTTGGTTAGATAATCAGTGTAGCTAATTATTATGAAGCATTGATTAACAAACCACTTGTATTTATTGATTAGAATGACAATTTCCATTGGGAACTGAAGTAAATTCTATTTTTTTTAAATCCCTCTGATTCTAAAAATATACAGTTGGATGATTGGTTGATTGGTTTGCTACAATGAATGTTATCAGGGCTTGATTTTCATTTAGGACTTCATTTTCATTTATATAAAAGCCTCTTTGCATCCCCAATGGAAGTGTAAAAGAGCATTACAGTGGACAGAAATGTAGTTTACTCCTAATTTAAGGCCCCTTTCTGCCATTATACTGGTAAAGGGGCCTTTGTGTAAATGAGAATCAGCCCCTTGTGACAGATGTGAGACTTTGGAAGCATGCAAACTTCAATAGACTGTTATATTAAGATGTACTGGATGCCAGGGACACAAGGAATAATTATTAACATTTGTAGCTAAAGGTGTTAAATGTATTTTTGTGAGTAAGGGATTGTTTTCTAGCTCTCAGGGGGAGGGATATCCAGCTTCTTCCAGAAGTAAAAATCAGTGGGGTTAACTTTTGAAGATTCTTGGATAGGTAAATTACTCCAGAAAAGTACCACTGTCCAAGGGAAAATTCCATTTCAGACTGGACTGAAGAGGGCAGCCAACAAATAAATCACCTTTGGTCAGTGTGAAACAATTCAGGGACTTTCAATTTAATCCAAAGATGGTATGAGGTTGTATCCAAGGGGGCAACATCGCTAGAAGGTGTGAAGGACTGGAACTCTGCCATAGTCTCATGGTTAACTTAGTAGGCATGTAGTCTGTTGGTTCTGTTATTATATGTTTTCTCTGTAATATTTTTATCTTATAATGAATGTCCTGTTGTTTGTGAAAGATATCAGATCACTAGAAAACAGTAGCAAAAGTCAGATGTGTTGAGATAAACACAGTGAATTGCAAGGTTGTTATCCAGAGGTAGCCGAACCCCAAATTACGGTAATTAACCCTTGCTTTCCAGATGGTATCTGGACATAAAGGGGACACAGCTCCTTCAGCTGATAAATGTTTGGTACACATACAAGTGTTTTCACTCAAAATCCTTATTTTAATGAGTTTGCAGAACACATTTAATATAACAATAAGTTATCCAGATAGAGTTACCTAAACCCTGAGATGGTATTGAGGGATCAGCAGCATAATTATGATGCCCAGTTGCCTTCCTAGCTCATTGAAATCCTCTCCGAGACTTCTTCCAAGCTTTTCCAAAGTCCACTCGCTAAATAATCTCTTTATAAGTTGCTCAAATCAAGCACATAGCTCACGATACTCCTAATGGATAAACAATTTCCTTAGCAACAGCAAAAAAAATCAAAACACAAGACGCAAAACAAAACTACTGATCAGTAAAGCAACTCCCAGTGAAGAAGAAAAAAAAGAAAAAAAAACCCAGACACTCAGATCCAAGGTATCTATCCACACTCCCTTCCATTCTTACGAATCTAACTTCATCTTTTCTTATTAGCAATACTGTGAAGCTGTGTAGCTGTTTTGTCTGCCTGAGCAAAGGCCACATTATTCCTGATTACATGGTGTCCTCTCTTATGGCTTATGGTGTCGGAGTACACAAAATAGCTGGAGTTCTGTCAAGTCCAGTTCTCTCATAACAGAGAGACAGCAAGCTTAAATCCCTGGTATGAAAGGAATGAGATATGAGTCCTCAACCATAGAGAGAGATGATAACTAGAGGCCTGAGGTCTGAAAAAACAAAATACTATGTAGCACTTTAAAGACTAACAAGATGGTTTATTAGATGATGAGCTCTCGTGGGCCAGACCCACTTCCTCAGATCAAATAGTGGAATAAAAAAGAGTCACAACCATATATAACAAAGGATACAATTTAAAAAATGAACACATATGAAAAGGACAAATCAAATTTCAGAACAGAAGTGGGATGCGGGGGGTGAGGAGGGAAAGGTAAATGTCTGTGAGCTAATGGTATTAGGAATGTCATAGAGCAGACTTGTGATAATCTAATAAATGTTTGATTTTTATTAAATTCATAAAGCAAGTTTTTTCCATTGACTTCAATGGGAGTTAGATTAAGCTCCAGGGGCTCAGTTCTGCAGTTATCACCTGGATCACCTGGATCGATTGGTCTTCAGCTATTGTTAAGACTGCGCTGATCACAACACAGCCACCATTCTTCTCGCACTTTTGCCTTTCTTCTCCATGTTCGTACAAAACATTTAACAATGTCATCTTCCGATCTTCTTGGAGGTCTTTTCTGTTCTCGCAGGTACCACTCAGCAATAATTGCGGTCCACCTATTGTCTGTGAGCTGTGCCGTGTGGCCTTCCCATTGCACTTTGTTATGTCTGCTTTCACGCCGCTGCGTTCTCTGATCTTTTCATTTGGAATATGATCCAGAAGGGAAATTCCTAACATAGCTCGCTCCATTGCCCTTTCAGCTACCAATAGTCGCTGCTCTTCTCTCTTTGTCAGTGCCCATGTTTCGCTGCCATACAACATGGCTGGCAGCACTGTTGAATTGAAGATATTTGTACGTGTGGTCTTATAGATTTTTCTTTTGAGGACATCCTTGATGGAATTGAATGCACACCATCCTGCCCGAATCCTTCATGAGAGTTCTCCGTTTAGTTCTTGGTGCATATTAACTGGTTGGCCCAAATATATGTATTGTTCCACTTCTTCGATTTCTTCTCCTGTTATCGTTATTTGGGCTTTTTGTAAGACGTCTGATCGCATATAGTCATCACACACAATAAATGTCTGTCTCTACTGGGAGTTACACATGTGTAAGAGCAACAGAATCAGGCCTTCTATACATATTTTGGGATTCAACTTTGGGAACACGCATACATCCCCAGTTCTTTTCTCAATTTTAATCATACGTTAATTTGGAAATAGATTATATGTTGGACAGGGAGTCTGGGCTTGTCTACATGAAGACAAGGAGGTGTGAAACGAATGTGCATACATTAAAGCTCATTAAACTCTCATGTGGATGCTCTAATTCAGGAGTAAAAGAGTTACAGGCTATAGCAAATTTAGGCCAACTTACTCCCAAATGAAAGCTTCCACATGAGGGTTCAACATGCTTTAATTTGCTTTAACTTTCTTGTATGTCTCTGTGTTCACACATGACCATAACACTACAGAGTTCTTTGTTTATTCTCAATGATTTCCACAGTAAATTTGCTGTTTAGCAGTTAATATTTTAAGTGTCAGACCTGCAAATTCAGTCTAAGCCTAGAAAATCTGTCTGTGTTCTTTCTGCCTCTCAGTAGAGTCTTATAATCAGTAATAAATATCCCTCAGTCAGAATTTAGCTAATAGTTATATGAGTCTGGGTAGAATTCAGCTCTCACTGAATCAGATCTGCAGTGCTTACAAGAGTACAACTTTGCTTTTCTCAGAGCAGTGGTTATGATTTACACAGTAAGTTGTGTAATATATTGAGTGATATGGTCCATTTTCACAGTCACTTTTCTAACTATAATTTCACAAATTTTAATGATCCATCTTTAACTCTTTCTTTGACAGAAAATCCTGCAAGAACAAGGATCAGAATACTAAATATGATTGCTACTTATTGTGACATAAGCATTCAAGTTCATGTACAATGAAGTGTGCTAAACTGATAACAAAATCCTTTAAGGTGGTCAAGCATGTTGGATATATTTAAATTAATGTGCATATGCAATATACATCAAAGGGCCAGATCTGAAATTAGCAGGTCTGGAGGCAAGAGAGGTATGTGTTTATGTGTGCAAAAGCTCATCTTTGAACTCCCCTGATCCTACTGTCTAGTGCCAATACCTTTGTCCTGTAATAAGCCATGCCCAAAGGGACTCTAAAGACTTGTCTACACTACAGAGAAGATCGAAGATACTGCAGTCTATCTACCAGGTTTTGAATCAGTGTGTCTAGTGAAGACACACTAACTGGAACTGAGAGGGTGCTCCCATCAACACCAATAGTCCTGCTCCTCACAAAGAGTAAGGGAAGTCAACAGGAACATGTGTTCCCGTTGACTTTCCACTGTGTGGATGATGCAAAAACATTATTTAAGATACTTCAACTCCAGCTACGTAATTAATGTAGCTGGAGTTGCATATCTTAAGTTGACTTTCTCCTTTAGTGTAGAACTGGCCTAATTTTGATTGGTTGTGAGCAACCCCAAGGAACTGCAAAGAAGTTAGATGATCAAGTCAGCATATAGATGTTCTATTAATATCTCATTTTCCTTTCTACACTCAGGGAGGTGATTGTCCAGCTTTTCTTCAGCATAAGGATGGTTCCATAATGATGTAATCTTGGCAACCTAAGCTGGTTATATTGGCTTTATAGTGGCATTTGATGCGAAACAGCTACACCACAGCAGATAAGCTGGTACAGAGTGGAAAGTCATCCCTGTACTCAGCTTCAACTAAGTAGCTGCAGATACTCTTCTCAACACATTCTTTACAGGTTTTCTCAGTTGTCATCTCACATGACACCAACTGCTGAGCAGCTGAAGATTACTTTTGTACTATCTAAAATACATTGTATACTAAAGAGTTTCCCATGTATTTAGCATTCTTCTAAAAGACAGCAAATTGGAAAGGAAATAAATCAGTTTTATGAGTGTTCTTGTGCTTCATTTTACGTACACCAAGTGTTCCTGGAGTGCTCACCTGAAAAGCAGGTGTCTGTTTTTAAGTGTCTGTTTTAAACAGTCTTGTTTCTGTGATTCCTGATAGGTTGTACTTAAGGCACACTTTTTTGGAGTGTCATACTAAAATAAGACAAGAGTTCATAATGCTCATCATAACTGCACAGTTTTAAGGCTCCTTTTTATCAATCTGTCACTTGTATTTCAAGAACAAGGTAAGAAATTGTAAATGAAAACTTTGTGTTTAAGATTTAATAGTATGATTTAAAAGTCTGTATTGGGAAATGTATTTTACTGACTTGTGAAGACGCATGTTTTAGCTAGATTTGATGTTTAAAATAATTTCTAAATCCATTGTTTAAGATTTATTAGCAGGCTTTATAAATCATAGGTAAGATCTATAACTCAAATGCTAAAAAGTACAGATTTATGCATCGAGATTATAAATCAACAGAAAAAAGCCATGTCTGTGTAGTTCATTTTTGTTCTTAAGCGGGTAAATTACAGGGAACATTTGCCAAATTTTTTAATATATTTCACATCCACAATTAAACTCATCTCATCTGAAAACATGTTCCAAATTATGGTCAGCATAAATAGGTGCATTGGAAATTATCTTGAGATGGTCTGCTGTATATTAATAGCATATAGTGGGTTACTAATTCTGTCATTCGGAACTATTAAAGTGAAATATTAAATTAACAAAGGATAGAATAAAGGTTAAAGTTCTGACTTCAACTGAGACTTTTCTCCATAGTTTAGTCAATATGGCTTAATATGTTCACACCATAAATTATGCCCTTTACTATTTTTGTCTGTTTACCTCTCCTCAGTATTTTTGTTAGTCTCTGAGGGTGTGTCTACACTAGCTCGTTAATTCGAGCTAGGTAGACAAGTGAGGTGACCGGAGTTGCAAATGAAGCCCGGGATTTAAATATCCCGAGCTTTATTTGCATGTTCCCGTTCAGTTGCCATTTTGAAACTTCACTAACCCGAACTCACTGCCGCGCAGCTACACGCAGCAGTGACACATTAATTCGAACTAAATCCTTAGTTCGAATTAACTGTTACTCCTTGTGGAATGAGGAGTAACAGTTAATTCAAACTAAGTTTGAATTAATGTGTCACTGCCGCGTGTAGCCGCGCGGTAGTGAGTTCGGGTTAGTGAAATTTCAAAATAGAGACCAGACGGGAACATGCAAATAAAGCCCGGGATATTTAAATCCCGGGCTTCATTTGCAACTCCGGTCACCTCATTTGACTACCTAGCTCGAATTAACAAGCTAGTGTAGACATACCCTGAGATCCCACAGGACTAATTGTTGTTTTTAAATTTTCAGACTAACATGGCTAAAATATTTAGTTGCAGTCACTTAATAGCATAGCATAGTCTTTACCTTTAGTGTCACACTTCTACCATATCCTCTGGTGGCGCTATTCAGGGACTGATTTATTTATTTAATTCATTTATTTATGTATTGTGCTGAAGATTATATGAGAACTTAAATGGCATGTACAAATCCACATCTGTACAAGCCTAACCTTGAACTGAATGCCCAGGGTAAACTTATGCTACATCTACACTGTAAAGCTTTTCTGGCATGAAGGTATCCCGGAAAAGCTATGCCATGTCCAAGGAATGTGTCTGCTTTTTTAGAACAGTTTCCAAAAAAGCGAATGCGTTCTTTTGTCATCCCTGTATTCCTCATGGTATGAGAAAGAAGAGATGTTCTGAAAGAGGAGGTTTTTTCAGAAATTTGGTTCTGTGTAGACAGACCAAATGTCAGAAAAGCTTCTTCTGAAAAAAAAAAAGCGGAAAAAGATACACAAATTGCAAACCGCAATTTGCGTATCTTTTTCTGACTTTTCTTTTCAGTCTAGACATAGCGCCATTCAACTCAGAAGGCCTGCATAAGGCCTGTGTTCTCTTCAACTCCCCCACTGACCATTTTGAGACATCTGCAGAGGATTGTGTTTAACCCATAGTAAGTAATGCTGATTAACATCAGTGTATAGAGTATGTACTTAATAAACATTATGCTGTCCCTTATAAAAATTAAAATAAGCATTATGCTGTCCTTTATAAAAATAATCTTCCGCAATATTTAGTTGCAGTCACTTAATATCATAGCATAGTCTTTGCCTTTAGTGTTCTCATTTAATAAGAGGTCAGTGTTTTGCCTAAAACATCTGTGACATCAGTTCCCATGTTGTAGAACAGTGCAGCTTGTTTTTATAAGTGACAGATTTATTTTAGTCCTCATATTGTTTTTCTGACTTAGCCCCTCTGCTAAACCTAGGCCTCCTCCTCATGCAACACCTCTGGTCAATCTCTGTTGACTTCTGTTCATTCCATTGATTAAGTGCTGGTAAATGTCCTCTGTGCTTTCAGGCCTTATTGTTTGTAAATTAGTGTTGAGGCTGCTTCTTGAAAGAAAGGCTTTGCCATGGGGGCCTGCAGCACTGCAGTGAAACACTTTCAATGATCATTTTCTCCATTGATTTTTGCTTTTACATTTTTTTTGACATGTCCCTTTCCTTATTAATAAGAGTGAAGGAAACAAGTAGGCCAAGAGTCTGTAGAACTTCCTAAAAATGTACCAAACTCTAGTCTCAGTGAGAAGCAAGGTGGAAATATAATTGACAATTCTTTAGTGACTTGCAAATATTTTAACACATTCATTATTGTGGTATCTGGTGTCTATGAATGCTCCTAGCCATTTAATAAAGAAGATGAATTATTATTTCTTATTTATAATGTGGTAATGCTCAGAGAACAGGATTCCATTTTGTTTGGCATACTAAAACATAGTATGAGAACATATGAAAAGTAACATGGTCCGATGGACAGGACATTTGCTGGGGACATAAGAAACTCAGGTACACTTCCTGTATTTGCTACTGATTCATGGTGAGCCATATAATTTTACCAATCTTTGTCTGGTTTGTATATTTAGAATGGGCATTGTCTCTTACTATGTGTTTGAACGGCTCTCAGAACAATGGAGTCATTACCTCAATTAAGGCCTTTGAAGACTGCTGTACTGCAAATAAAAACAATAAGACATGCTCACTGCCCTGAAGAGCTATGGTTTGTTTGCTTTTAGACAAATAATAAATAAGAATTTCAGGTAGATTTTATAACAATCCATTTGTTAATGATAGTCTTTATGCTATTATATTAACCATCCCATGGTTGCATTTTAGTGAGGCTGGGTCTTCACAACACTGATTTAATACTAAAGATTAGCTTTTAGTAGAATTGATCAAATGTTTGTTTCCTGTTTTGTTTGTGGTGGTGTTGTTGTTTATGGTTCAGTACTGGTAGATAACTGAGGGTATGTCTACACTACAAAGTTAGTTCGAACTAACGGACGTTAGTTCGAACTAACTTTAATAGGTGCTACACTAGCGCTCCGCTAGTTCGAATTTGAATCGAACTAGCGGAGCGCTTAGTTCGAACTAGGTAAACCTCATTTTACGAGGACTAACGCCTAGTTCGAACTAGCTAGTTCGAACTAAGGGCTGTGTAGCCCTTTAGTTCGAACTAGTGGGAGGCTAGCCCTCCCCAGGTTTCCCTGGTGGCCACTCTGGCCAACACCAGGGAAACTCTATGCCCCCCTCCCGGCCCCGGACCCCTTAAAGGGGCACGGGCTGGCTACGGTGCCCGTGCCAGGTGCAAGCCTGCCAGCACCCAGCTAGCAGACCCTGCACCTGGCACGGCACAGAGCCACCCACCCGATGCCCCCCAGCCCACCCCCTCTTGCCGGGACCAGGCTGGCGGCTCCCGGGAGCTTGCCCTGGACCGCAAGAGGCGGGCACCTTCCTGGGCTAGTGCGGACATCGTGGACCTCGTCCACGATCTCCGCACTAGGCACAGGAAAGTGGCCGTCTAGGGCAGGAGAGCTGCCAGCCTGGCCACCCAGGACCAGGTGTGCATGAAAATCAAGGGGGTCCACTGAGACCCCCGACCCTGAGCCCTGAGCTTACAATGGCCGTACTGGGTCAGACCAAAGGTCCATCTAGCCCAGTAGCCTGTCTGCAGACAGCGGCCAACCCTAGGGACCCTGGAGGGGATGGACCGAAGACAATGACCAAGCCATTTGTCTCGTGCCATCCCTCTCCAGCCTTCCACAAACTTTGGGCAGGGACACCACTCCTACCCTCTGGCTAATAGGACTCCATTGACCCAACCTCCATCACTTTATCTCACTTCCCTTTAAACTCTGTTCCAGTTCTAGCCTTCACAGCCTCCTGCAGCAAGGAGTTCCACAGGTTAACTATTTGCTTTGGGAAGAAGAACAACTTTCTCTTACTAGTTTGAAGCCTGCTACCCATTCCTTTCCTTTGGTGTCCTCTAGTCCTTCTTGATGGGAACTCAGGAAGAACTTTTCTGAATGCACCCTCTCCACCCAACCCCTGCTTTTAGAGACCTCTATCCTGTCCCCCCTCCGTCTCCTCTTTTCTAAGCTGAACAGTCCCAGTCTCTGTAGCCTTTCTTCATCTGGGACCTGTTCCCAACCCCTGATCATGTTAGTTGCCCTCCCTTCTCCCAGCCTTTCTCTTCCCCTCTCCCACCTCCTTTTCCCAGTCTCCCCCAGTTTTTTTCAATAAAGACAGAGTCAATGTTGGAAGAAACGTTATCTTTATTTTGTACATCAATAAGAAGGGGGGGCTAAGGAAGGGTAAGTGGAAGGAGGTGAGGGAGGAATGGGGTACGAGCCCCCAATGGGGAGGACTGGGCTGGCTCTGCGGGCTTCTGGGGGTGGAAGCTCTCCTGCAGCCCCCCAATTACTCCCTCTCCCCAGATGGCAGCCTGCGGCAAGTGCAGCCGGGCTGATGGCCGAGTGGTGTGATGTACCCAGTGTGGGCACTCAGGGCACTCCAAGCCAGAACTTCTTTGCAAGCGGGGCACCCCTTAGAACTGTGTGTCCGGGGTGGGGGTCGGGACCCTTTAAGCGCAGCCCTCGGCTAGCCTGAGACAGCATCTCCATGCTCTAAGTCCTCCTTTTATGCCCTGCCGGCACTGCTTCCGGCCATCCTTAAGCCCTGTTCAGAGTCCACTCAATGTGGACTTACTAGTTCGAACTAGCAAAACGCTAGTTCGAACTAGTTTTTAGTTCTAGATGCGTTAGTTCGAACTAGCTTAGTTCGAATTAACTAATTCGAACTAAGTTAGTTCGAACTAACTTTGTAGTGTAGACATACCCTGAGAGGGTCAAATTTTCTGCAGGCCTGACTCTATTGATTTTAAGAGCATTGCCCAAAGCAGGAGACTTGATCCCCAGTGTCTGCAAGCATGAGCTTTCAGACAGTGAAAGGTATTTATAGAATAACTTAATTGGCTCATGCTTTTCAGTTTTTGCAGAGATATTTTCACTATTGATGGTCTGAAGGAAAATCATATAGAATATGAAAGGACAAACTTGAGATTAAACATTTATAGAACTCCTTTCATCCTTAAAAATCCACAAGTGACTTACAGATATAGTTCCTGTCTGCAAATATGTATGTTTTTAATAAAAGCGACGAGGAGTCCTGTGGCACCTTATAGACTAACTGAAGTGTAGGAGCATAAGCTTTCGTGGGCAAAGACCCACTTCGTCAGATGCATGTCAGATATGTTTTTAATGTTAGGCTCATATACCTCAATGGGGGTAGCTCACATACAACATGCAAATAATGTTTTGCAGTTTATAGGGCTATTTCTGAAAAAAATCCAAAATAGCTTATTTTGAAATAGCGTGTCTACACAACAAATGCCCATCGAAATAGTGCTGAGCTATTTCAAAATAGAGCGTCAACACTGATTGGAGCCTGAATTTCATGTAAAGCCCCTCGGAAGCTCTTTGGGCAGGACATCAGGACAGTAGTCACTTCCTGGAGCTTCTGCCTGAGGCTATCCGAGGCTCGTGCTTAAAGGGACCCCTCCATATAGTCGTATCTCAGGCTCTTCACCTTTGCCTACCTCCTTGAAGGACAGCAAACGCTTTCCACTTGGTTGCCCTTGCAGACACCACTGCACTCCAACCATGGAGCCAGACCTCCTGGAAAGCAGTCGCCAGGTCTTGGACCTAAGGCCACACCTCTTGGTGCAGTTACTACAGGCTGCCATCATGACTCTGGAGGAACAGGACCTGCCGCTCCTTATGGGGCACCTCCTCACCTCTTTCTATGTGCTGCTCATGCAGAACAGCTCCTCCTGCCCTCCCACAACAAGGGGAGTGGGAAAGGACTGACCCCCTCTCGGGATTGTCAGCTGATGGTCAGGGCAGTGTGTGTGTTTCTGAGAAAAGGTTTAACGTCCGTGTCTTTACTGCTAGGACCGGGGTCCCATTGCAGAGGGTAGCCAGCAGGCCAACAGACACCCCTTTATAGGAAGAGCTTATTATACCTCAGATTTTAGCTGCTAGGATGCAGAATCCCTTCGCAGCGGGCAGCCTAGGAAAGACTGAGAGATGCCCCAACGTATCTGTCACCTGGGAGTGACACAAATCCAAACGCCCAAGCTCTTCCTATACCTGTCTCTTATGACCGGCTGAAGTTCTTTTAAATTGTGCTTGGTTCTGTTACAGCAACTGAAGGAGTCAGGTTAAAAACTTAAACAGTTACAGGTTTATTAAAAAGACTTATAAAAGCATATGGTTACAATGACTATTGCTCTCTTTCTTAACTGCTAGCAAATATAGATCTTAAAAATGGTTACAAAGAAAATAAAGATAGAAAATAGAAAGAATGGTACCAAGTGACAGCTTAATCTTTAAAGAGCTCTAAGTCTATGTGTACACTTAAGACAAAGGACACATCCAGGTACAATTTTTACCCCCTTCTGTGCCTCTCGACTCCAGCAGGTCAGGCCAGAGCCGGTCTCTCAATTCCTAGGAAAGACGAATACGAGGTGGGCGTCCCCTTGGAACCTCGGGAGATCAAACACCTAACCCAACCAGCAGATAGATGGTAGATTGACACTCAGAGTAAATGTGCTGCTGGACCCATCTTTATACCCCGGGGGGGCCCATATCCTCTTTCTTATCTTAAGATGCCAAATTGTACTGGTCCGTTTTGTGGCACCAGTTTTTACAAGCAAGTTTCAAGTTAATTTACACTTGCAAGAGAGATAACTAAATTGTGAATACTAGACATTTTTTGCTGGGCGGGAGATTCCTCCCCCTGCGGATGGCTGTGTGTTTGTATCAATATGGGTTAAGTCAAGGGCACTCCTTGGCAGCCTCTTGGTCAACAATTGGCATATCTCTGTTTACAGCCATTCACAGTCACAGCAGCCTGGGCCTTCTGTGCAAGGCTTTTACTGTTCTGTGTGCCCTGTATGCTCCAGACAAGCAAAAATGGATGTTATAAGGGGGGTTCCTGTCTGGCTACATTCCACCCCCTGATACAACACACCACGTCCCAGGATACAAGATGGCGGTGATACTAGCACCTCTCGCCCACCTTGGGGGAATCTAAAAGTGCCCAATGGCCGGAATAGGAGGTTCAGGATCTAGGAATTGGCTAGGGTCCTTTTCTTGTTCTGTATATCGAATGTGCACAGAAAAAATAGCTACATTAACTAGGCATTGCACAATTCATAGGGTTATGCAGAAAATAATTACAACAATTACAATGGTTAAAACAATGGTTATAATAGAGTGTAGGAAAGGAGTTAAGGAAAATTCTAGCTCTTGGGCTAACCAATTTAGCCATGGGATGTTTACATTCTTAGTTACAGCATGTCTTACCCCATACAGTCCGTTGCCACTTTCCTTGCCTCCCCCCAAAGTTATTTTGAGGATTGCGGTGGTCGCTGTCCTTGAACCATACCGGTCCCCATTGGAAGATGTTGCTCTTGTTCCACTAGTTGTTTTGGGCTGAGAGGGACAAACTTAATTCCCAGTCCAGTAGAGGTGTCAGGTAAGGTGTTCTGGTACAGCAGTAGCAGTTGGGATGAGGAAGAAGACCACGGCGAGTTGGAGTACCATGTTTTGCTTCAGCTTAGGTTATTCCCAAAGCTCAGTCTATAACTAAAAACAGTGATTGCAAGCGCTATAACAGCAAGCGGTATATATACAAAAAGTTCATGGTGGTTTTCTGGATCCACACCAGCATTGGGAGGGATACATCCCACTGGAGCACTGTTCGGGGCCATTGACTCAATATCCTGTAATAAAACAAAAAGTTCGCCAGTCTTGGATACAATCCAAGCCTCAGTAATAGTTACTGGTGTCAGCCCAGCATCTGCAGTGATTCAGACCCCTTTTCCCTTGTAGGAGTGCAGTACGCGGGTTTGCATTCCCAAACTGGGGTGTTTGATTACCACAGTGTCTCCAGGTACATATTTAGAATCTTTGAGTGGTACAGTGGGGCTAGCAGAGGTTCTCCCTGTAGGGAAAAATCCCTTACTGATCGGACTGCCCATAGGGGTCTGCCGATTGTTTAATCTTTGCACCACAGTATTTAATCTGTTTTTTCATTTGCCATCTGTGGGCCTTTGGGTTCTCATGGATTCTTTACTTCCCCACTCCCATGGGTAGGCACGGGGGAGATGGGGACTCGCCACCGTAAGGGCTGGGTGGTCAAAGCTATCCTATTCTTTAATACTGGCCTTCTAATTCTTTAATTTAGTTTCATTAATTAACAATTCAATTAGTCTTTGGTCCGAATATCTGGTTAGGTCTAGTGAAGTGGACACAGAGCTGGACAGATCTTTCAAACTATTTAGGATCACTTGATTAGCTTGGCTGCTGTCTAGGCCTTTACGGGCACTGGATATTACTGCATCTACCAGCCTGGATTCTATACAATTTCTGGGCTATGACATAAGTGTTGTTGACAGAGTTTCCAGGCCCAAACCAATCTGCGATGGTATCTGCTAAGCCCCATCATTGCCTAATTAGGCACTTGCCAATTTGACTAAGTTTAGAGTTGCCAATTTATTGGGCCCAATTATTAATTTTGTTGGTTTAAATTAATGCTTCTGCTTTACTTAAATTATCCTTCATTAAAAAAACCAATATCCTACACACAACAATATTTGCAATAAGTATTACACACAAGACAAACTTGGACAGAACACAAACTTATTTTGTCATGACACAGAACCATGGTTTTGTTGTTGTTGTTGTTGTTTCTCTTCAGCTGGCACCAGCGCTTTCTGATGATCTGAAAGACAAGAAAACATTTCTACCCCCATCGGGGTGGCCCATTCTATTTAAAATACTGCCTAAGATCTGCTAGGGGAACCGGTTACAGCTAGTTCCTTACCACTTCCATGGGCAAGTGAGCTACAACTTTACGAGAACAAGGGCGCTTCATCGGTACTCGTGACCTTCCACTCCCTTGAATTACCTCTGAGTTGCTAGCCCTCCCCAACAGCGGCATGCCTCAGTTTCCCTCTTGTACCACAAATCAGGCTTAATGTATGAGGCTATAATGCTTTTCCTTAGCACAAGGTGTTGGTTGGCCAGTTACTGTTCCTGCAAGCAAAAAGCTTTTATTTTCCTGAAAAGAATCATATATACAATATTACAGGCTTACTTATGAGGGACAGTTGGTTTCACACCTCTTCAGAACAGACAGGCAGTCTGCACCTACTTACAACCTTGGATCTGAGAGCAAGCCAAAAGTATCATCAACTCAGCCTTGAACTGAGACACAGTGAAGTTTCAGAGTTTGGATTCTTAAAACAATAACTTGTTTTCTTAGAGAGCAAATTTAACTTTAAAAGTTGAATGCCCAACACAAGCACTAACCAATTTGTGCTTTGTCTGTTTGCAAATTTAAGCAAGAGGACATTATCCAAAACAAAATAAAACTAGTTCATGTGAAACCCACAAAATAAAGTTACAATATATAGAGCTTATTCTTTTATGCAGTTAACCAATTAAGTTTCAGTAGAATTCCTTAATTTTTCTTTTGCAGATTTAACAAAAGTGTCCATGGACAAATGTTTACACTTGATTGTTTCTTTGCCTAGATGGTTTGCACAGTGCTTAAGAAAGAGGCTGCAAAGAAACGAGGTGTCATTTTTAAAGCAGGTTTCCCTTTACATATTACAACAATTGCTTAATTCCTTCCACACTCCCACGGAGTTCACTTTTTACCTTTACATTCCCTTAAATTACTTGCTTCGTCTTTTCAAAGAAAACGTTCCTCATTCCTAGTAACTTTCCAATGTCTGTATTACTTTCCTTATTTCTTCAACTATGCCCATAGGGCTCCAAACTTTTTGTGCCTTCCCCTTTCACATGCTTTTTCTTCTTATGATATGTCCTAATTCCTGCTAAATGACTTTTCCCAATGACACAGGTTTATCTAGTATCAATTTGGTAAGGAGGGTGGGCTTTCCCAATTAGCCCCACACACACCTCCTGATTCATTTCAGTAGGTAAATCTGACTGTTCATTATTGCAGTCAGCTATTGCTAATTTTAAACTTCTCAGTATAGGGTTTTCATAACATTCATGTTGCAGCAGAGTCTGTGGTGTAAATAGAGTACTCATCTTTGGACAGTCATTTTCTTTTGGGCTATTCCCGGTGGCAACTCCTTTCCCTCCAATATGGGCTTAATGATTGGAAAAGGAGTGTGAAGTGTTATGGCCTGAGCTTGGGTTAGCTCATCTGTTTCCCTTAGTGCTGTGTAGGCTGTCAAAAGCACTTTTCATAAAGCATGTAATTTGACTGTGACCCCGGCCATAACTTCGAGCCAAATTGTATGTGGCGGCGGGGTACCGTTTCTCCTTCTTGCCATAAGGCATAGGACATCCCTGTGTTTCCCACAGTGAGGTACAAATGAAATGGGGCATTAGGGTGAATCGGACCCATAAACTGATAAGTGTGTATCTTGTTATCAGCTGTCTCAGAGCTTCCTCATGGGAAGGGGTGGCTCATTCCCATCAAGCATGCTTCCTGAGCAAATTATACGGGGAGTAGGTACGAATTAAGATTCCCCGTTTTTCCAAATCTTCAATTAGTTCACAGACAGTGGAGCTGGTCGAAATACTGGCAGGAATAGGGTTCTACCCTTGAGTGGAAGCTATGCTCCCTGACCTTAATATAGGCCTGCCTTACCTCCTTCACCTTCATCTGCACCTGCTTTTGGGTGTGGCTGCGGCCCTTCTGACCCAGGCTCTTGGCCATATATGTCCACATTCCTGCACCTGGTATGGAGATCCTGAAGATTTGTCTCCTCTCCCCAGATCTCAATGAGATTCAGGATCTCTACAGCAAGCCAGGATGGTGAGCCTCCTCTTTTGCCCCCGGGCAGGGGCTTCAGAGCTGTCTGCCAGCTCCTTTGCAGCTGTGGAGGGCTCGGTGGGAGCACGGAGGTCACCCATGGTGGCAGGGAAGGCAGTGAAGGCTGCTGGTGTGTGGCACAGGAGTAGCAGGGCTTTCCTTGTGCCACAAGCTCTTTCTCCTGAGGCTGCACCTTTAAATGCTTCAGGGGAAGGGGAACTATAGAGTTCTGAGGTGTGGGTACAGAGTGAGTACCAGGGTACCTGTGAGGCCCCTGGAGACCACTTATTCCAAAATAACCACAGCTGTGTTGTCTACACAAACCCTATTTCAAAATAACTACTTCAAACTAGACGTTATTCCTCATGACATGAAGGTTACAGCATTTAGAATAAGAAGACTGTTACTTCAAATTTATTTCAAAATAATGGGCTTGCTGGATAGATGCTCATTTTGTTATTTCGAAATAACATGAGTTATTTCAAAATAACGCTGCTGTGTAGACGTGCCCTGAAGATGCTTGATAATGCACACTTTCACTAACTCATAGTTTTTAAATTGAATTGCTATACAATTTTCAAACAGGCTATATTCAGATGGGATCTGTAAAGCCTTTCTAATATGTCTGCAGAAGGTGACATTCAAGGTGAGAGGTCCTGCATATGGAGGAGGTCAGCACTGATGACCATATATGGTCGTTTCTGGCCTTAAAGTCTATGACATTTTCAAAGGTACTAGTCACCTAATTCTCATTTATTTCAATGGGAATTAGACACCTTAATAACGCTGAGAATCTGGGTCCAAGCCATGAGTGAACTGTGGGTTGGAAGGGGCCAGAATCCACAAAAGAAAACTTGCAGAGTAAAAACAACTTTCTTGGAGTAGTCTTTTTGCAAACATTCCATAGACGTCAACAGCTAGAGGGCTGCTCTATGACACGGCTGCATGAGGATGATATTTCAAAGTTTAGAAGGGAATTGTTTGCTTTTAAAGATGGTCAAAGAAGAAATGTCATCAAATAGCTAGAGGGTGGTGAGGCATGTTCCCCCGATTAACTGTAACAAACATTATTGGAATTATTTCCACCCTGAACTTTCTGTAGCACAAATGCTTTCTGTTACAGCTGTGATTTTTACTTTAAAAAAAGATCTTCAAGAGCTCCATGTCTAGGAAATCTGTTTTGCAATCTGTTTGGTAAATAACAAAAACTATTTCTAATTTGTGAAAATAAACATAAAAATTCAGCAATGTTTTCTGTCAACATTTGTTCTATAATTTTATAGGCAGCCATTAGCATTTGCAGTTGCCAAAACATTGTAAACCAAATGATAGCTGCAATGTTATTTTACTTTGAAAATTGCTTATTTGATCTGCTCTGACCGTATTGTCCATTTTATACTGCTGTCAACATACTGCAGCATCTTGGTTTTTCCCTTCAGATATTTCAAGCAAACTTTCTCTTGTTTACTTTTGCAATACATATTCTGGTAGAAGCAGCGAAGAAAAATAAACAATTTATTACATCACCCTGAAAACCAAATGTATTTTGTCTAAAACCAAATTTTCTGTCAAACCAAATTTTCTGTCTAAAACTAAATTTGATAGATGTTTGAGGAGCCCTAATGAAAAATGATTTTTCAAAATAATTGTCATTATTGGTAACTCTCTTTATTGTATTGTCATCCCTCACAATATTTGGTGTTTTTCTTAAAGCCATTGCTCCTCGATTCACTGAAAATAGCCTTTGTGGTTTCAGGGTAGCCCAGCCAGCGAGCTCAAAAACATTACCTGAGTGTACCATAAAGGCTTAAAAGACAGAAACCTCAATGTTATTGTATTACATTCAATTATTAACTGTATTACATTAATTTTATTTTATTAAATCAAGGTCATTAAATTGGGAATCTAGCCCCATGTTTTTAAATACTTGGCATTGGCAGTAGTGAGTATTCCAAAAGAGACATAGCTGACATTGTTTCAAGATTTTCATAATTGTGATGGTCTCATCTCTGAGCAAGAGCTACTATATTTCTGACATTTTCCCATAGGAGGGCAGCCTAATAAATCTGGCCCCAAGTTACCTAATTTTGGCAGGGCACTGGTCACAAGGACTTAACAAAAAATCCATTCTGAGCAAGAGATATGCATTGTGAATTTTCTACATGATTTCTGGCTCTCTCTCATAGCCCAGAGGAGTTTTAACACATCTAAATTTGTATGCTCAGTAACCTCATAGGGTTTATTTAGTGATAAATTCCTTTGAGGTTCTACCCTGAAAATGTATTTGTTCACTTCTGTCTCGGTCCTCAATCAGCTATGGATGTAGGCAGCCTAGTAAGTCAAGTGACATCTGTGGAGTTCCACATGGCCTGTCAAATGAATCTCATGTCCTGGGTGTCTGAGATGCAGAACCACATGAGGATTAGCTACCTAAAGCCCAAATTTTGGCCATGTCTAGATGTACAGCACATCTGGTAAAAGATGTTCTGTGCTGATGGAAGAGAGCTTTCCTCTCTTCATAAAAAACAAACAAACAAACAAACAAAAAACAAACAAACAAAAAAAGCACCTCAGAGACCAGCATAAGCTATGTTGGCAGAAAAAGCTTTCCCACCAACATAGCACAGTGCATGTGAGTGCTTATGCCGGTGCAATTTATGTCACACAATGGAGAGGACTATTCTTTTCCCTGAGGAACATCAGTTATATCAGCATAGCCCCCTACAGCTTCCAGTGGCCACTGATTACCTTTCCTGGCTAGTGGGAGCGATGGGAAGTGGTGTACCACCAGGTATTGTTTCATACGAGCAATTTAAAAGTGAACTAGCTGCAAGGTAAACAGCTGGCTTGGTCTGTGGAAAGAAGGGAATTAGGGGCGGCTCACAGACTAGTAGCCTGATGAAAAAGTCCAAAGGGCCTGAGATGAGGGGCAGGCATGGAGTACCCTTTTCATAGGATTTGCTCAAGGAAACTCAGGAGGTGAGTAATTAGGCTGACTCCACCTTCTGGAGTACATGCAGTGGTCTGAAGATCCCCATGCATTGATCAGTGTTCAGAGATCCACTCTGGTCCCCAAGTCATCATCCAGGAGGTCTTAGACCCTGGTGACTTTGCCAGGATCAACTGCTGCTACATTGAGCAGGACTTCAGCAGCTAAGCACAGAATTGGAGTCTGTGTAACAAAGGTTCCACAAGGAGGTCTGTCCCCTTGGTAGCTGCCATGGACCTGGTCACCAACACCAGCTCTAGGTTGGAGGAGGTCCTGGGAGAAGATTGGCAGCCTGGAAAGAGGTCTCGCTGAAGATCTTTTGGATGGAGATAAAGGAGCTGCCAGGTCATACCGAAGCCCTCAGATGTGACACAAGAAGGCATTTGCCAGCATGGGCTACACTGGATTACCTGCATCATAAAGGAGTCTTTCCATGGCTGGAAGCAGAAGACATGGAACTGGCTGCAAAGGCAAACCAGACCCTGTCCTCCCTCCTCTAGGGGAAGACTCAGAATCCCAGCAGTGACCCTCTGCTGTCCCATCCAGAAAACCTACAGAGCTAAACTCTGGAGTCAGGCCAGAGCGTGAACAGAACAAGCTGGTTAAGTACGAGTGCCTTCATTCCTTGGGACTAGAGCAGTCCTGTCAATCTTCACAGCTGCTTAGCCGCCCTGTTCTGTAAATTATTCCACTTCTCCACTGAAAAAGGATGCATGGGAGAAAGGTAAATGCTGAGATATAGCAGTGGATTAGCACTCCACCAAATGGAGTACAATTTTCCATTTTGGGTTTGCCCACTTGGAGGAAATTTCTCCAGCATGCTTTTCTGGTAGCTGACTCATTAAATTAGGGAGAGAAGAGATCTGCAGCCTTTTTGCAACCGGGTTTAGAGAGAGACTCAGAACAGGCTCCATTTTCTCAATTGGTAAGCATTCTTAGTTCTTAATACATTTTTCTCTTTTCTTTTTCCTGTGGAAGTTGCATCTTCTCACATGAATTTCCGATATAATGTGGATACAATGTCATAGTTTTAATTTATAGTGGTTAAACAATCGATCATTGCATAAATTACTTAACAAACCACAAATGCTTAATTTTTATGGTTAACTGTGATAGATTGCCTTCTCTAGGGAGTACAAGCAAAATACACAGAGCATCTGATAGTAACAAAACACCTGGAACTGCTGCAAATACATTTGCTTTCTTCTGAGGTTTAAATATTATATTATGCATGATTTAGAGAAGATTTTGTAACTTATTTATCAGGATATAAACAACTTTTAAAATAAACATATTTGTAGCAGTTGTTGCACGCTTATGCCTGTTTATCAGGCCATTCAGAGATAAATGCTAAAGAGAAATTAAACAAGCCATTTCAAGTTATGCAATGAGTTGACTTGTTTTGAATTATGCTCCTGATTCTGTGATTATAGTATCTAATTACAAGAAAATAAAATCAACACTGTTCTTTGCTTATATTTTATTGTTAGATGTACCTCCTGCAGGTTTAGGAAAAATCTCATTGCAGTAACCAAGTTTTGACCTGTGCTAATGAATAGCAAATTTGCTGGTCTGCTGTTTTGCTCAGGACAGAGTGCTCAGTTATCTGCTGATGCAGCCATTAGCTATTCCCATGTTGCTGAAGTATGGGATTGAAGAAAGGATATATTAGCCACAGACTCTCAAAGGGGCAGATCATCACAGTTCTTACTTGGTCAAACAGGGAGCAAACCCCTCATTTTATCCTCTACTTAGATTGCACCTTTGGCTGTGGAAAATAAGAGCAAGGTTTACTTGCACCAAACTTTTCACTTTAGGAAAGCCAATATGGAGGGGAAGACCAATGGCTGTAACACTGCCATATCTTGCTGGTGAAGTTGGTGACCAAATACACGGTGGTAGAGGGGCTGAATAAGGTACTCTCCAAAAAAGGTTGAAATAATATGCTCCCAGCTCCAGAGCAGGAGAGGAAATGTAACTTAGAGTAAGTATGCACTGCAGGGTTTTTCGGGAAACACTCCACTGCATCTAGGGAACGTGTTTGCTCTTCTGCTTTTTTTCTGAGAAAGAGCAAACACGCACTTTCAGGGAGCCTTGTATACATTGTTCTATGCGGAATAAGGGATCCACCAAAAGCAGAGGCTTTTTTTCCATTTGGCCCACGCAGGGACAAATGGCGTAAAAGCCTCTTCCGGAAAAGCAATTGGAAAAAGCTACGCAAATTGCAGAGCACAATTTACATTGCTTTTTCCAAAAAACCCTATAGTGTACACCTAGCCTTAGTCATGGCTGACTGATCTAATCCTGTCATGGTACAGTTAGGCTAGGTTTACACTATAGGTTTTTTTTTGTAAAAAGCTACACAAATTGTGCTCTGCGATTTGCGTAGCTGTTTCCGATCACTTTTCCAGAAGAGGTTTTTTCACCATTTGGCCCCATCTAGATGGGGCCAAATGGCAGAAAAGCCTCCTCCTTTGGCAGATCACTTATTCCTCATAGAATGAAGTATACAGGACCCCCTAAAAGTGTGCGTTTGCTCTTCTGCAAAAAAAAGTGGAAGAGCAAACACATTCCCTGGATGCGGCAGAGTTTTTCCGGGATATCTCCAGTTGTTTATTTTATTTTATTTTATTTTATGTTATTTTATTTGTGTGAGGTTTTTTAAACTGTGGAAGTGCATTTGCTTACCTTATTCTTGAATCTCTACTACTGAGAGATACTAACACGAATTTGAAATTTGATAACATTATGCTAGCATTTTTGCCATAAAAGTGAATGGAAACCTTGATACCTCGGCAGCACAGCAAGCCAGAGATCAAGATTTATTTATTCTTTTCGGGGAATAAAAATTATCAAGCAAACATTTCAGAAACCATGAAATGGGCTTAGCTAACTGGTTATAGGGATGACTGCAATGTGGCCTTCCTTAAATGTCTGCTTCAAGTTTAGTGCCAATTTTCCCTTAAATACAAACAGAATGCAGAGTGCCATCTGATAAATGGGATGCAAGGTATGGAGGTTGTGAAGAAATTAGCCTCAAGATTCTTTTGGAAGAATAGCAGCAAGTTCAACTTCCCCTAGAAAAACAAAAGAAGGATATAGCATACTTAGATCAAATATGTTCACATTTCAGGGCCAGATCTCAGCTGAAGTAAAATGGCATAATTCTATTGACTTAACTAATTTATTCCTGCTTGGGATCTGGTCCTGAATTGCCATCAGTAGAGTCATGAGAGTTATGTCTACTTAAGAACATAAGAACAAAATAACTTAAGAACAGCCGTATTGGGTTGCACCAAATGTCCATCTAGTTCAGTGTCCTCTCTTTCAATAGTGGCCAATGGCAGATGCCCCAGAGGGAGTGAACAGAGCAGGGAATCATCAAGCAATCCCTCTCCTGCCACCATTCCCAGCCTCTGACAGAAGCTAGGGACACCAATCCTACACATCCTGTCTAATAGCCTTTGATGGACCTAACCTCCATGAATTTATCTAGTTCTTTCTTGAAACCTGTTAAAGTCCTGGTCTTTACAACCTCCTCTGGCAAAGAGTTCCACAGGCTGACTGTGCACTGTGTGAAGAAAAACTTCCTTTTGTTTGTTTTAAACCAGGCTGAGGATCTGGCCCTCAGTTTTCTGCACTGTACCAGACATGACAATGTGCACAGATACTGTCTTTATTTATTGTGAAGTTATGTCCATCTAAGTCATTATTTCAGGGTATTCCTGTTGGTTTAAGACGCTTTTTATGGCCAAAGTGCAGACTGTTATCTTCCAGGGGAGCTGTTCAGAAGTGAAGAGTGTGCTTCTTGTAATCCTGACACCTTATGTAGTCAACTATATCTGTGCAAGATGGGTGTAATGGTACTAGCTGATATTGGTGTAATGTCTATTTTGTGCAGATGCAAATAAATGCAAGAGGTCATCCATAGAAAAACTGGCTCATGGGTATGGAGATGGTGTGTGATAGATAAACCCTGTAATAAATCAGAATCATTAGACGAGATAATTCTCAATGTATTGCCAAACTAAAATATCATGTTCCATGGTTCAGGTTGTTTAATACATTTATGCATGTGATTCTAGGTTGTATCAACAGGTGTGTTGTAAGCAAAACTCGTGAAGTCATTCTGCCGCTCTACTCTGCACTAGTTAGGCCTCACCTGGAGTACTGTGTCCAGTTCTGGGCGCCACATTTCAAGAAAGATGTGGAGAAATTGGAAAGGGTACAGAGAAGAGCAACAAGAATGATTAAAGGTTTAGAGAACATGACCTATGAAGCCAGGCTTCATGAACTGGGCTTGTTTAGTTTGGAAAAAAGAAGATTAAGGGGGGACATGATAGCGGTTTTCAAATATCTAAAAGGGTGTCACAAGGAGGAAGGCGAAAATTTGTTCCTCTTGGTTTCTGAGGACAGGACAAGGAGTAATGGGCTTAAAGTGCAGCAGGGGAGGTTTAGATTGGACATTAGGAAAAAATTCCTAACTGTCAGGGTGGTCAAATATTGGAATAAATTGCCAAGGGAGGTGGTGGAATCTCCCTCTCTGGAGATATTTAAGAACAGGTTAGATAGACATCTGTCAGGGATGGTGTAGACGGAGCTTGATCCTGCCTTGAGGGTGGGGGGCTGGACTCGATGACCTCTCGAGGTCCCTTCCAGTCCTATTATTCTATGATTCTATGATTAGTCGAAGATTCTGCTGAGTCTTCAGAAAGTTGACTAAGAGTTTTAGTTGAGGTTGTACAGTATCTTCACACTGTCTTCTTTCTTAGTCCTTGTGATCTTTATTTGCATTTTAAATACTTATAATTAATAATTTTGCTTTAATTAATCAATTAATTAAACTGTAACTGTGCTGAATGAGACTCAAAGGTTTCTAACCAGTAAAAATGTCAGTCATGCTACTGGCTATTTCAATTTTTGCACATTCAAAGTATTCTTTCTATAATCAATGCTTAAACTTCTGCAGTTTCTTCTGTTCCCACGTTTTGTGCACTTTTTGGTCCTTTCAATTGTGTATGAAATAACTGATAAAGAGTCACATGTAACTAAATTTAAATATACTCTATATTATGCCAGAACTGGTACTGAATGTACTATGTACTTAGGATACATACAAGGGCAATAATAAGGACAAGAATTTTTAAATATTGTTACAAATCAAGAAACCATACTCAATTGTGTCAGATTCCCCAGAGTGCTAATGTACTGGCACCTATAACAGCTAAGCTATTGCACTCTGCGTTCTTCTTGAATCTGTAACTCCAAATCACTCTATTCATAAGGGATGAATAAGAAACTAAACTGTCAATGCATTTTTTAATGACTGGATCATTTATGCTATGTACTTCATTATAACTTAGGAGATCCCTTATCTGACAGCAGAATTCTCTGAGGCAAAAAAATCTTTGTTATACTTTTAGATTCTTTTATGATACCTGGATTTATTTGAATTATATAGAGAGAGAACCATGCCTTGGCAAGAAAGATGAATGATACATCTTTCTTTATTATAGTTGCTATTTCGGCATGCTTGAGTTGGTTTGTGACCTTTCCTGGTGTGTGGGAGGTAGAGGACTGCTGAAAACAAAAGAATGTAATGACAAGGGCAGGGATACCATACTTATGAAAAATTGTTGGCTTTGTAGGGAACAAAATTTCCACAGGGATAGAGTGGTTTGATATAGAGGGTGTTGAGAGAGCCTTCTAGTGCTCTCCCAAGAAGTACTGATAATCCGGTGAAGCTACAAACTCTGTTAGAAAAGGGGTGTTTATGAGCAACTCTGTGGCCTTTTTTTTTTATTAAACAATCAATTCAAAGGAGAATTTGATATCAAACAAATTGTGGTTTCATCGTATTAGTAAGCTCCCCATACTATGTAATGCATATTGAATATGTGCAAACATTTATATGTGTGCATTCTTTGTTCACTTAAGAGGTTCTGATGATACATGTAGGATACGATTCTAGATTTCTAGATCAGAAATATCAGGTACAGTAAACTGAGATCTGCAGAACTCTTTTTTAGCTAAAACAAGAAGAAGACTCTTCTGCTCTTGGATCTTTTGACCTTGCAAAATTTAGAAACTTGTGTAGGCTCTGCAGACATACCACCTAGTGCTCTGACCTCATCTAATCCTTCAAAAAAGCCATATTTGCCAGTATTTATGTGGCAAATCCATAGCGAAACTCTTGAATCCTGGTACCCTTTCCCCCCTGTGTCTGTACTGAACCACTACCCCAACAAGTTAGAAAAGATGTAGCACAGTGTTCCAAATGATATATAAAGCTATGATCCTGACCAACTGATGGCATTTATGATCCCATGAGATTTTTCTGTAATTTGTAGCATTTATAAATAGGTATAAATTCATTGTACATAAAAACGTACATGAAATATCATAAAATATTTCTTAACAAATGAAATTTAGAGCAAAATTACCTATGTGAAATATTATACTTATGATATGCACCAATAAGCAGGACTTGAATCCACATATAGGTTCTTAAAATGGTGCATTTCAGAATCATATCCATGCACATGAGACAAATCTGGGCTTGAACGGTGATATTCAACCTAGCTTTAACTCTGTTTGAAGTCAGTAGACAAAATACCTGGGATAATTTGGCTTATACAATTTTAAGGACCTGTCCTGCTGCCTATGAAGTCACAGGGAGTTTTCATCACTTTAAACAGGATCAAAGATGCATCTTTCACATTTAAATTAACTAGATACGATAACTTCTTTAGAAAGGTATTGTGTATTGGCCATGGAAATTTAAAATAAAAAAGATCAGAAGTTCTTCTGGTGAGAAACTGTCCAATCAGAGATTATTGAAAGTGTTACATTAAGAATTTAGAAGGAATGGTCACAATATCTCAGTCAAAAACAATTACAGATAATATTTTAACACTAAATTTTATATTCATTTATAATAATATGTGCACTTAGGAAATACATCAAACACTAATCAGAGTTTGAGGGCAGGGAAATATAACAGATGTTTCCCCAATGCCCTAGCTTTGAATGGAAGCCACCCAGAGGGAATATTTGATGAAATGACAAGAGTTACACAGTTTGGGTTTTGTTAAGTTTTTTAAATACATATAATGTAGAATCCTGTAACTTAGGGTATAACGTTAATAATGTAGCGGCAACCGAAAAGAACACTTTCTGCGAGATCACTTTTTTCAAAAAATTATCAGGAACAATTATTCTAATGCAGATTTCCTGAAAATTCCTCACTGCGGGGTACGTACTTTTTCTGAATAATCAGCAGAATGAATAATGAAATCAAAAGAAGATATATCTGGAAATGCACTTTTAGATTATCCAATCCATGACATTATTAATACAAGATTGCAAAATACATCAACAGCCCCAAAGATGTAACTACTGGTATCTAACTAAGTCAATTATTGGTGGGGTAAACTGAGGCAGTCCATGGTATCTTGCTGAGAACTCTCATTCAAATCCTAAATCTGAGGCCTGGGAATTTACAGCACAAGGAGCTACCGGGACCCTAGTCGCCCTGACAACTACATTCCAAGAGGGCCCCACTCTTGGATAAGCCCTGGATGGTCCATAAACAAACCACGCAGAAGCGTTTCTCACTGTCTCCTTTAATTTTAGATAAATAAGCCTGGATTCCAAGGACTGCGCCAATGCATCACCCCAGTAGTAAACACATCATAATTTCAGCAGATAAAATTGCTATCATCATATCTTTTGTTTATGTTGGCTTATTTAGCTTGTTAGGAATAACTATCTGTAGTATTGATAAAGACGTTTAATTGGCGATGGGTGGAGATATTGTGTAACCTTTGCAGTTTATTGGCTTCTGTGCTCATTACATCTTGTCACCTGAACCTATGAAATTGCTTCCACTCCGCCCACCGGCTGCCTATATAATTCAATGTAATGTTTTGATTAACTAGTGCTCTCCAGGTTAACCCCTTGTGGGTACTCCACCAGCACTGGTGTACAATAAATCCTCAGCTTGTTTTCACCTGCATCCAGAGTGTCCAGAATTATTCCCTACAGTGGGGCACTAGTGACTAAAGGTAAACAAATAATTGAGTTTTTTGCTTGTTGACGGCTCAAAATAAAGAAATAAGTAAATTATATAGTGCATATGGAATTAACAATGATCCCAAACTCAGAAAAATTATTTTGGGAGAAATGAAAGGTTTTGCTTAGATTTTGAGGCATTTTTAACTTTTAAGGAAATGAAGAATTGGAGTTACAAAATTGGAGGAGATCCTGTTGCTATAAGCTATACCAAATAGTCTTGTTATATAGCATTCACCTGAGATGTGGAAGGTCTGGTTCATATCTCCCTCTCAAACAGGCATATGAATCCAGGTCTCTCTCTAGCCAGCAGGTTTGTGGCTATTTTGAGAGGGGTTTCTCCTACTGAAGCTGTACATGTAGCTTAATTAAATAAGCATTTGCTTAGGGACTGGAAACTGAGTGCCCCCCTTCCCAGGAGAATGCCCAACTATTAGGCTATACTGTAAATCTCTCTCACTCTTTCTCTCTCTCCCCACAATAACTATTTATTACTAAGGTGACCCATCAGCCTGCCACTGTGTATGTGCACCCTGCCCACCACAACCCTAATACCTCTGGAGAAGCTGGGCCACACCTAAGTGGTACTGTAACCAGTGTGTCAGGTTGCAATGACTGGAATGGGAAGTTGGGTCACCCCTAGCAGGATGGAAGCCACCACTGCAGAGTGAGTATGGATCAGCTTGTTCTCCAATTCTGTACCTCCCACCAGCAGCTCCCCTCCACACTGTGCCAGGAGAAGAGTACATTTATGCAGGTCAGTGATGGATTTATTTGGTCCTGTGCCTGATGCCCCATCTAGAACCTTTTCAGGATGCAAAGGTTCCTCGTGGAATGAGGAGTAACGGTAGTTCGAACTAGGAAGCCTAGTTCGAACTACCTAGTTCGTGCCGCGTGTAGCCGCGCGGCACGGGGTTCGAACCAGCCGGGATTTAAAAATGGCAGCGCCCGGCTTATGCAAATGAAGCCCGGGAAATTCAAATCCCGGGCTTCATTTGCAAGTGCGGTATGCCTACATTACCCCACTAGTTCGAACTAGTGGGGTAGTGTAGACATACCCTATGTGATTGGGCAACAAAATGGCAAATGAAATTTAATGTTGATAAATGTAAAGTAATGCCCATTGGAAAAAAAATCCCAACTTTATATACAATATGATGGGGACTAATTTAGCTACAACTACTGAAGAGAGAGATCTTTGAGAGTCTAATTCCCCATCCCCAACTAGCAGAAAGTAATTGAGGATAGTTTTCTGAAAACTTCCACTCAATGTTCAGCAGCAGTCAAAAAATCAAATAGAATGTTAGGTATCATTAAAAAAGGAATAGAGAATAAGACAGAGAATATTTTATTACCTCTGTATAAAAGCATGGTACTCCCACATCTTGAATACTGCATACAGAAGTGGTCAACTCATCTCAAAAAGATGTATTGGCATTGGAAAAGGTTCAAAGAAGGGCAACAAAAATGATTAGGGATTTGGAAGGGGACACATATAAAAAAGAGATTAAAAAGACCTTGGGTTTTTATCTTAGAAAAGAGGAGACTAAGGCGGTATATGATAGAGGTCTATAACATTTTAATTGGTGTGGCAAAAGTGAACAAGGAAAAGTTATTTATTTATTCCCACAATATAAGAATGAGGGGGTCACCATATGAAATTAATAGGCAGCAGGTTTAAAACAAAAAAAAAAGGAAATATTTCTTCACTTAGTACACAGTCAACCTCTGGAACTCCTTGCCAGAGGATGTGGAGAAGACAAGAACTTTAAATGGGTTCAAGAAAGAGCTAGATAGATTTATGGAGGTTAGGTCCATCAATGGCTAATAGCCAGTATTGGTAGGAATGGTGTCCCTAACCTCTGTTTGTCTGTAAATGGGTGACAGGCAAGGGATCACATAAGGATTACCTGTTGTGTTCCCTCCCTCTGTGGCATCTGGTATTGGCCACTGTCAGCTGACAGGACACAGGGCAAGAACTTTGTTCTAACCTAGTATGGCCATTCTTGTCCTTATAGTTATGGTACACACCTTGAAGCAAGGAGACTTGAGTTTAAATTCTTACTCCTGAGCAGGGGATTTGAATCTTGATCTCCTCTGCTTCCAGATAAGTGGGGTGTTAGGCATGGAGGGTGGGGGGGGGGGGGGGGGACAGAAGGCACCAGCAAAACCTCTTACTCTTTTGGCTTTGTGAATGTTATGTAAGTGTCAATGTAATTCTTGCCAAATATGAGATTTTTTTCAAAATTAGGGAAGGTGACGGGGACTATGGCTTGTTGATCTATTACCCAGACTTTTATAGGCCCCATAGTTTGCTCACTATCCGTACTCTTATAACCCTCTATGGTTATGCTGGGAAGGGGAAAATACAGCTTTAATAAACTGATTAGGAATAACAGAGTGAGCTTTGACGGTGCCCCACTATTTTGACTGAGCAAGCAATGTCTTAAAGTAATCAGGAATATAGTCTAAATATAATGTACTAACCATAAATAATGAGTAAGCAACCTCTTTAATTATGCAGACATGTATGAAATGTGGTAGAAATGTACTAATAATCAAGGTATATTTTGGTCAGAATAAAAGAATTACTAGGAACCAATACCCTATAGCTCTGTGTACACTATGAATTTGAGGTCTAATTATCTGACTCATATGTACATTCTCATGCTAGCTCTCAATAAGTTATCATGAGTAGAAATAGTAATGTAGCCACAATAGTAATGGCGACCTCAGCAGAGGCATAGTTGAGGTGTGTTCAGAGGAGGCATAGCTGAGGTGTGTTGAGCACACAGGAGTTTGTACTTGGCATAGTTCATCTATTCATTTGCTGCTGCTACCCATACTACCATCACTATACTGATATTTATATTCATACTGGCTCAATGAGAGTTAATGCAACTATGTTTACACAAGCAAGAGAATCACACCCCTCATTCCTAGAGTAGGCCTAGCCTAATTGGGAGAAGCTATAAATAGGGAATCAGAACCAGGAGGGAATGGGAACAGACTGTCAGACAACTGTGGAGGTTTGGTTCTCCAGCTGGGTAGTAGCTATAATTATACTTCTTTCTGCCATGTGCTGTTGAACTGATTATCTAATAAATCTAATCAAAACTAACTTACTCAAGATCTTCTAATTATTCAACTGATTTAAATTCAAGGAAGCATTATTTGTAGAACATGTACTTAAAATTATGATGCTTTTTAAATTACTGGTTATGGATTTATTACTGGTTAGCAATTATTGACAAACTGAATATCCTTTATTGTTTAAAAGTCTCAGAACGGTAATGGTGTTACTCTACAACTTAAAAAAAATTAATGAGTAGTCCTATCGTACTTTAGAGGGTCATACAACTAAGCATCCTCTAATGTGATGTATGCCATCAAGTGCCAGCAATGCCCCTCTACCATATATATTGGCCAAACTGAAGAGTCTCTACAACAGAGGTAAAATGAACACAAGTCAGAGTATGTCTATCTGTGGAAGTGTGTTTTGCCCACAAAAGCTCATGATAATATTTATCTATCTAGCTATCAACAAATTGAATAAAAATTCATAAATTAGTTTTGGTCAACTGAAAACTGTATTTATTGATGAATAACTGTTTGTCTTTAAAATTTTATCCAGCTCTATTAGGAACAGCTGAAGTTAAGGTTGAATGAGAGAATTTCTAAAGACCCTTTTTTTCCTAGCTCATCCTAACTTCTCAAAATGTTAATCTTTCATTCTAAAATATTCTAAGTTTTCTTTCTGTTAGCAACTGTTGCTTGAGCAAACTTTTCAGCTGTTTTTGAGACTATTTTGACAAATATATTTTTCCATAATAATTATACTTAAAAATCATGCAGTGATTTGATATTAGCAGCTGTAGTACAAAGGCAGACAAAACATGGCCTGAGGAATAAATACAGCCCACCACTGAACCACTTCCCTGTGGAAACCTGGGGCAGGGTCCCTGACTGCCACGCCTCTGCACATTATTTAAAGCTGCCAAATGTGGGGGCCATGTCCCCTCTGTGTGTTGCATGCCCCAGAGGTGAGGGATTCATATGTTGCCCCCAGCACAATCTTGCAGCTCCCAATGGCCAAAAATGGGAGCTGCATGGGCTTTGCTTGTGGCACAGACAGTATGCAGAAGGCACATGGTCCCCACAGTTAGCCACTTTGAGTAGCGTGCGGAGGCGCGCAGGCAGGGAGCTGTCTTATGGGTCCCACTGAGCTGCTGGCCTGGAGCCATTTTAGGTAAACACCTCCTGACCATAGCCTACATTTGCGATCCCACCCTTTCTCTCTCCACAATCCTCTGCACTGTTGTCCCAGGTCAGAAACCCTTCCCAGACCTTGCACCCTTTCCTATATTTCTTCTCCAGGTTGGAATCCTGCCCTGTATTTCCTGAGCTCCAATCCCCTGCTCCAGGTCACAATCCCCTCCCTCAACCAAACTCCTTCCCAGATCCCACACCCCTCCTGCACCCAGTCCTGTACCCCAACTCCCTTCTGTTCCCAATGTCCATCCCATATTCCACACCTCTTCCATTATCAGGGTACAGTGCGCCCTTGACCACTTACCAATTTCTTATAGTGTCCCCCCTCCCCAAGAAAAATTATTGCCACTCCTGCTCTAGTTAGACAGATCTGGAGAGGTTTAGAAAATAGAAGGCTGATAGAAATTTGTTCCTGTAGAACACTGACTTTTTTAATTTGGCCAAAACAGGATATCACATATGCACATTAAATGGTATTATGTTTTAGCATTTTCTGCCAGTACAGAAGGTAAGCTGCACTCCATATTCCATTTGCAAAAGTCAGGCAAAAATCAACAGAAGTATATAGAGATGAGCAAATAACCCATAATAAATAATACTGGCTCTTTTCGTGTTCATGGATTGCCATGGACATGTTACAGTTTTCTCAAACATGCTAGTCAAAATTTTGTTCTAGCCAGCAGCATATGTTTCTACTGGTTGTGAACATCCATACATACCTTGGTACATTTAAACAAAAAACTATGAGTGTGAAACCCAGAAGCACAGAGGTCACTGACAAGAGAGCGTGAAGTCTGTTCTACTGACTTAACTGAGAGCCAGCTGGCTTTATGTGATAGAGGCACATGGCTTTAGCCTTTAAGGTCACAGGCTCAAACCCACCTGCTGGGTTTATTGGCTTGACAGATAGACAGAAAAAAATAGAGAGAACATTATTCAGAGGGTTCATTACACACTGAGTCTGAGCTCTTACTTGCGTATTGCTTCTTAATCCCCATCAGAAACTTCACTCTCATTTTCAGTGCAGCTTTTACCCTTGGCTCTCTGGAACAGCTGCGATTTGAATCTAGGTTCTGGTTTCACTGTGGCAGGTAGCCCACTCACTTTGCAATGAGAATGCAGACCAGATCACTTGAGGCCTATAGTCCTGCAATGCATTCTTACAATTACTCTCCTCCCACATAATAAGTTCTCCCACTATAGACAGATAAATTCTCTCAGTATGACACTAAAGAATCATAGAGTAGCTCACTTACTATAGCAGTAGTGAGTACACCATAACATGAACTGGCTTTGCATCGGGCTAAGTTAACATTCACACAGGCTAATTCTATAATGAAGACATCCATAGATGAGCTAGCACAGGCAGGATCTGGGATGGTGTGTACTGAGTAGCAGTTAATGAACCAAATTTTCCCTTACCTATGTGTATGGGTACATCTACACTGCAACACTACTTCGAAATAACTTCATGTCTATATAGCAGGCAGTTATTTCAAAATAGTGTCAAAATATTGTCAAACTGGAGGACTTCTTACTCCGACTCCTGTAACCTTCATCCTACGAGGAATAACGGAAGTCTGAGGAATAGTGCTCTATTTCAAAATAAGTGCTGTGTAGGCGTTCGCAAATTCGAAATAAGCTATTTCAAAATAAGCTATGTAATTGATAAAGCTCAATTTGCATAGCTTATTTCAAGTTAAGCCCTGCAGTGTAGACACACCCTAAGATACAATTTGCTGGGAGAGATGTCAAGAGTAGAGCTGGTTGAGAATCACTTATGTTGGTAGTTGTTGTGGTTGAAAAATGCCAGTGTGTCAAAACTGAAATTGTTCCCAGGCCAGAATCGGTTATGAGAAAAATCTGAGTTTTAAAAGGGCAGATATTTTAAATTGTTGAAACACTTCATGTCAACATTTTCTTTATTGATTTGAAACAAATCTATTTAAAAATATAAGCTAACAAGATTAAAAGATAGAAAAAAAGTCAAAATAAAACAAAATATTTTGATTGATCTGATCTGAATTCTTTTACTTTTGTTTGCTTGTTTGTGATCATTTTTATTTTTTGTCCCAGGAAGAAACTGGAAAAACATGTGAACTGTAAAAAATATTTAAGGGATGGGAGAAGCCAAAACACAGGGCCGTTCAGATGGTAGGCATGTAAGCTGTTGATCCATGCAGATATCATCAGCTGCAGCAAAAACAGTGTCACTGGTTAATGCTTCACCCATCTGGCTCTGCTTCCCATTACCCTGTTTTCTCATCTTCTTTGTGACCACTCCCTACTTCTGCATCTCATGACAGCTGCTCTCCGAAACAGTATACTGGACTTGATACTCTGATCCAATAGGGAAATTTCAATATGGCAATTCCTTTGTTCCTTTCAATTGTCTGGTGCCTACTAGAGAAATAATGTGAGTGAAGTAGTTTCTTGTATTGGGCCAACTTTTGTTGGTGAAAGAGACAAGCTTGCAAGCTTATAATGAGCAGCTCTTTATAAGCATGGCAGCTTGTGTCTCTCACCAACAGAAGTTGAGTCAATAAAAAGTTGTTCCTCTAACATCCACAACAACACTGCATGCTGCCTACTAAGCGTCCAGTCTGTCATTTACTTCTTACTTTCTTGCTAACTTGTTCCACCCACAAATATATTCCCTATTATATTATCCTGGTTCCCCTAGGGCCTTTACCAACCTAGTTATTAAGCGCTGGTTACCATAAAGGGATTTTTCCCCTGGCCATGCCCAATTTTATTCTGCCAGATGTGTGCTGAGTGGCATGCCCTAAAGTTCAGGGTGAACAAATACAGAACTTAGGCCACCCATTGTGTTGTTTTCCACAAAAATGGAAGAAGATTAGCAACTCAGAGTCCCACCATGGTAGGAAATGCAAAATATAATATTCAACAGCAATGATTTCAGCATTTGAAATCTTCCTGACCTGATGAGACCAGGTGAAGCAGAACCTTGGAAAGGTTTGAGGTAGTGGCTCTCAACCTTTCCAGACTACCGAGAGTCTTTTAAGAGTCTGATTTGTGTTGCATACGTCAATTTTAACTTCATTTAAAAACTAGTTGCTTACAAAGTCAGACCTAAGCATACAAAAGTGTGACAGCACACTGTTACTGAAACATGGCTTACTTTTTCATTTCTATCATATAATTTCAAATCAATTGGAATGGAAATATTATAGTTACATTTCAATGTATAGAGAAGTATAAACAAGCCATTGCCTGTATGAAATTTTAGTTTGTACAGGCTTCACTAGTGTTTTTATGTAGCCTGGGGTAAAACTAGACCAATATATAGATCAGTTGGAAGACCTCAGAATACACATGTGCCCCTTCTTGAGAGCCACTCATTTAAGGAATCCCTGCCTATCACCTGACTGGATATAGTTTATGAGGAAGAGGAAGCTTGGCCTAGATGGCAAAGGGGAAAGAGAGGGGAATGCCTCTGAGACTGTACCTAGCCTTTTTCAGTTGAATAACTTTATTTCAAGTTTATTTCTTTTGTTCTGAAGCAATAATTCATGTCTTAAGACTTAAATGGACTTGGGTGAGAGGTTTGTTGGGCTAGGAAAGCAGCTCATCAGCCTACATGCGCGTGTGTATGATATGAAATGGAAAAGTATTAAACACTGCTGCTGTCCCCAGTGGTTCTCTCATTTTGTCAAAAACTGCCATTAGTGCTCTTGCTGCTATTACTCAAGCCAGTGCAATTCATGCCCTCTCAAAGATTTTCTCCTGCAAGGTAAGCTGTTAGCTGCCTGCAACCCCTGAGAAGAAATTTTGCAGAGTGCTTGCTGCTGGCATTTCAGAAAGATGATTATTTATATTTTTATAACTTCACTTACACTTTATGCTCTTCCAGCTGCAGATTTCTTAGGGAGCTGAAATGGAGAGAATAAAACTTGAGACCCTTCTCTGCAGTTAACTCTCTACCTCTGTTTCCCTTTAACTGGAAACTAGAGCAGTATCTGAGTTCTCTCCTGTGATTTAATTGCTTTATTGGTTTAGTGTCCCAAAAGAGACTATTCCCCAGCTGTTAGATGTCAAATTTGTGGTTGCCTAACATTTTAATTTGTTACTGTTAGCTGTTAAGCATATAAGGAGATTTATATGTTTCAAGATGAAATCTGTAATAGTGCTTATAAGTGCCAATTTTGAACAATTTGTATATAAAAAGAGAAAGGTATTTATCTTATTATTTACACTCACTAGGATTTAGGAGGACAAAACATACTAAAATGGCCCTGGTTGTATACTTGGAAAAGCTACTGTCTTCACAAAGGCCTGGTCTACACTAGGACTTTACATTGACCTTTGCCCCATACGGTCGACTTTCTAACCCTCCGTAGCAGTTTGTCATTGATGGCCTTGACTACTTTTATGAGAATAGCCACATGCTTCTCCACAGTCAAAGCGAGTCTCGTGTGGGTATCCTGGTGCCTCAGGGCAGGGGAAACCCATTCTCAGAGCTCCAGGAAGATGGCCATCCACATGCAGAAGTTCTGCAGCCACTGCTGATCATCCCATCTCTGCATCACGCTGTGGTCCCAACCAGTCTGAGGTCATCTCAAGCACCAGAGGATTGACTGGTGAATGTTCTAGCATAAGTACCAGGTGCCACATGACCATGCCTCCATGCTATGCTGAGCTTCATCTTCTTCCTCTTCCTGGTGAAGCAACATGTGTACACTGTTGAAGTACAGCGCCATGAGGTGCACCATGATACCCATGAGCATGAAAATGCTTTCCAGCACACCTGGCTTCATGCTCGCAGTGCATTGGCATCCATGCAGGCAAACAGGGCACAAAAAGGTGTGATCACGCTGCATCCCCTTAATCTCGTGCAGCCTACATGAGCCCCTATAGCCAACAACAGCAGAGTTTTGGACCCAACAGCACTGGAAGCATAGCAAAGCTGCAAAGTTGCCCCTGGTGCCTTGCTCTCTGAGTGGATGTCAGGCTCCCTAATGTGGATGTGCTACTTTGGACAACATTCAATTCCTCTCCATAGTGAGGACATTGACCTTCAACTTCTCAGATTCAAATGCCCAGAAATCGACCATAGTGGATTTGACCATATCTCGTAGTGCAGATGTGCCCAACGTACTGTAGCTGTAAGTGTATCTCTAACCCTTTTGAAAGCTGCTGTGTGCGTGCATTACTGTACACATGTCTAGGTCCCACTTACATTGTTATGCTGAAAATTGTTAATGGCTTTTATCAAGTAAGTCTTAGCTCTAGGAATGGGGAATCTTTGGTGTGTCAACCACACACAGTTCATCAGATTATCCACTGGCGGGCCACCAGACAGTTTGTTTGTCTGATCATTCTCAGGCAGAGCCACTCACAGCTCCAGTGGCCATAGTTTGCCATTTCTGGCCAACGAGAACTGAGGGAAGAAGCATGGGCTGGGTCACTGCTTCCCACAACTCCCATTGGCCAGAAAATGCAAACCATGGTCACTGGGAGCTGAGGGCTCCATGCCCTCAGATGCTCAGGTAAATAAAACTTCTTGCAGCCTGCTGGCAGCTAATTCTGACAAACTGCATTTGGCCCATGGGTGGAGGTTCCCCAGCCCTGCTATAAACTATCACAGAACTGATTAAAGCTGTTGGTAGTGCGAGGCACTCTTTTTTCCAGGGTAAACAGATAAATTAAACTCCTTTATGTGGCAAATAAAGCAAGCCAAATTGGACCCTGGTCTTGAGCACTAATGCTGAATGAAAGAAAGAATGAGGAGGAAGATTGGCCTTTTCTGTATTGGGACTTTCTGGGGAAAATATTTATACCACCAAGTGCCTACAGTGTGATCTAAAATATGTACTTCCATAGGCAGATTTAAAGATGGGCATCCAGGAGAACCACCATTTTGAAAGAAGCCTCCCTGTTGTCATCATTCAAGATTTAAAATTTAGGCTGTCTGGACTTCAGAAGTACTTCTTATTTAAAGCAATGCCACTTTATGTGTACACGACCAAATCCAATGATAAATCATACCGTATTAATAATGGGTCTGAATAAGAACACTGTTACCTGGCATATGAAGTTTGTTTTGTCCAGAATGAGATAAGGAAAAAATAGAGCAAAGTAAACATTCACTTTATTTTTGAATAGCTTTTTAAAATCAGATCCACCAGTGAGTTTTTTTCCCCCAGAGAAAAATCTAGGGTCTTCAAGACATACAGTGTGTTGCTATGAAGCTCATATGTGATCTGAAGCTTATATGTCATTTAATATAACCCGTGAGATAAGAAATTGGCATCATGTGGCAAACTGTGGCAGGACCATAGATGTTGTTGGAGCAGGGAGGCCCAGCCACAGCGGTTGCTAGAGGCTGGGAACTCAGCCCAGCAGGCAGTCTGGAGGGCCAGTGTCCTGATAGCAAAAAGTCCAGCCAGTGGCCAGCATGCAGAGCAGGGCCGGGACAGGAATCCCACCAGCTGAGAGCATAGCTGCTGCAGGCTGAGAACACAGAGCCCCTGATGGCTGGGGGTGTGGATCCACTGCCAGCTAGGGGCAGGGAAGCCTCTGTGGCCAGGAACACAGAGCCCCTACTGTCCAGGAGCTCCAGAAGCTGGGTGGGGGTGGAAGTCCAGGGAGGTCTAACCTGTAGTTATATCTTGTTCAAAGGTCCATAGATAATTTCTTACCCTGGGATTATATATAGAGAGCAGGGGGACAGACAGAATTGCTAGGCCCCTAGACAAAGAGGGGGAAGTCCCAACTCCACACTCCTGAAGTGTGCAGAGCTTCAGGCAGAAGGGGCAGGGTTGGGATTAACCTACTCCTGCTTCCTCTTTATTGTCACCCACCAGGTGCCACCTGGGGCTGTGGTGCTCATTGAAAGTAGCCACGGTTCTGGCCACCACCACTGTCTCAGTAGACAAGCCCAGAGTACATTTGAACCTCCAGGTCACGTTTGCACGCCCCTGCTAAGTAGCAGACCTGAGAGAGAAGCATATAGCTGAAGAGCTGACTCTAGCATGCATTAAAGAATCCAGGGTATTATCCCAAAATCAGCTACTGGTAACCAATTCAAAACTATGTGGGACTGATTTCTACAGTGCCTTGCCCATTGTGATCATTACCACCTGTTCAAAGTGAGTGGAGAGTGGGTATAAAATGCCAAAAATCAGAATAACAGAAGGGTAGCATTTCACATTTGCGTGGAACTGAGGTGAGGGACTATACAAGGTTTAAGACACTGTACAATCAGGTCCTCTGCTTGTCCAGTAATTGGATAAGTTTGCTCAAGCTTGTTCCTGCCCCCTGAAACTCTTCCAGTGCGCATCTCCTCCCTGGTAAAATTATAGATCTTCTCCAAAGGAGTGGTTGGTGAGGACTATGTGCAAGAATAAACAATCTACTTGCCTTGACTGTAGAAGCATGCTTCTGGCTGCTACAGATTCTACCACCCTTAAGCGGTACTTCCTGGTCTGGCAACATCTGTGGTCTGGCATGGACCATGAATGTTCCTGGACCACAGAGCCCAGGAAAAGAGGTCTGACGGTGGGGCAGAAGTGCCATAAGGGGCAACAGCAATTCATCTGGGAGCCCAGAGTGTGTGAATATGGTGGGGAGGGAAGGACAGACGTCATGGTGGGGAGTTCTGGCTCCAGCAGCCACGGAGCTGTAGCCTGGCCATGAGTGTGTACCTCCAGCCCCGGCCAGGGAGCTCTGATCCCAGCAAAAGTGACGAAAAGTCCTGTGACACCTTAGGGTATGTCTAGATTACATGCCTCTGCCGACAGAGGCATGTAAAATAGGCTACCCGACATAGTCAATGAAGCCGGGATTTAAATATCCCCGGCTTCATTAAAATAAAAATGGCCACTGAGCTGTGCCGACAATCAGCTGATTGTTGGCACAGCACACAAGTCAAGATGCAGATCGGTCAACAAGGGTAGCCTTTGTCAACCGCTCCTGTAAACCTTGTTTCACGAGGCATAAGGGAGCGGTCAACAAAGGCTTCCCTTATCGACAGATTCGCGACTTGACTCACGTGCTGTGCCAACGATCAGCTGAGCCGGCACAGCGAAGCTGCCATTTTTATTTTAATGAAGCCGGGGATATTTAAATCTGCCCCCTCCAGGCATGTAATCTAGACATACCCTTATGGACTTACGAAGCATCTGTTAGTCTATAAGGTGCCACAGGACTTTTCGTTACTTTTGCAGATTCAGACTAACACGGCTACCCCTCTGATACCTGATCCCAGTGGCATCCAGGGAGCTCTGGCCCAGGCCATGGAATTTGGGCCCCAGCCACAGAGCCAGGTGGCTGTGGAGCTCTGACCCAGCTGCGGAGCGAGGCATCTGTGGAGGTCTGCTCTGGCTGCTCAGCTCTGGTCATGGGGCTCTGGCCCCCAGCAGCAACGGGGCTGAGGAGAGCCTCAGGCAGTAGCAGGGGCAGGCTGGAACCCTAGACTAGTGGCAGCACAACCATCAGGGGAGGGACATTCCCTCGTCTGGCAAATCCCCTTATTCGGGACCCGTCAGGCCCTAAGGGTGCCAGACCAGTGAGGTCTAAACTCTCCTCCTGATTTGTTTTTCTTCCTGACTGGTTCAGAGAAACCACTCAAAATGCAAACATTTCCCTTTGAGAACGTGACTTAAGATGCCTTAACTTTGTTCACTGTTGAGTCAGGGATGGTGAGGATTCTGTTAAGCAAGTAGGACAGTGTAGGTATGAGCCTCTGCAAAGAGGAAAGGCCTGCTTCTGTACTTGCACTAACGAGCACGGCTGGTTTGACAGAGCTGTGTATGTGCTCTGTTGACCAGAACCTCAGTTCGTGTAAAGCTAAACAATGGCTCAGCTGTTACAATGCCAAGTTACACCAGTTAAGAATCTGCCCTGTTTAAAAAGTGGAGCAAACTGTTTCCCAGGATCTCTGAGGCATTATTGTGCACTGTCCTTTCCAGAACTCCCTGGAGGTGCCGTACAGAACTTCAGTGCCCAGATGCAGGGTTGTAGCCAAAAGCCACTATATAGTGGGAGATTTTCAAATGGAGTTAAGGGATTTAAGAGCACAGGGACCACAGGTTTGTTTTCCTTAAGAACGTCAGAAAAGTCCTGATTATATTTAAACTAGAAGACTTACCCAGCATTGCTTCGGTCCTTCAGGGCAGAGGGCTAAAAGTCAGAGGTGGGATGGGGCAGAGAGTGAGGAGGGGCTGAGGGTGGGGTGATGGGGATTTGGGGAAATGTAGGAGTCAAGGTTGGGGAGTGAGGAGGGGTTCAGGACAGTGGGTGAGGATGTAGGAGTCAGGGCAGGGATTGGGATAGGGGGGCTCTAGGGAGGGAGTGCAGTTCAAGGCAGGGGATGGGAGACTCAGGGCAGGAGGAGGGGGCAGCTGGCATATGCTCCCCAGGTTGACCTGGGGCAGTGAGGGCTGCACAACTCCCTCCCCCCCCCACCAGCTTCTCTCTGGGGTCAATCCAGGATAGCGGGGACCATGTGGCCTGCCTGCCAGGTTCTCCCCTGCACCAGCCTGATCCCAGAAGCTGCTCCCCAGGGGTGGCTCATGGCATCAGGAGTCATGATGCTGGCCAATGGCTTCTCCCCAGGGCACTTGCTCCCCCCCACTCTGGCCATTTGTGAATATAACTGTCCTAGCTATGACACCTTTCCCTTTCTGATGAGAAATGATCACATTCCAAACACATCCCATTTTCTTGTCGCAACCCAACCCTGACCTTGTTTTAAAATATGATGAGAGGAAGCTGCATACTGAATTTGGCGGTCCTAGCTCTTACCATTTAGGAGAAGTTCTTGAACAAACGGACTCAAAGACAGATGGTTGGACACGGACACACACACACAGACAGACAGACACGCAAACTTTCTCAAACATGTAGTAGATTATGAGCTGCCTATAGAATAGCTGAATGTCTAATGAATGATGGTTGCTCTTGTTTTGACCAGGCTGTAAATATCCCAGTAACAGGATAACTTAGTTTCTCTGTATCTAAAATATTCTCCATACTGTGCCAGACCTTTCATAGTGTATTTGGGAAACAGTGTGATTTTTAATTTTAATTAAAAATACAAAAAGTCCTGAAGTTTGTGAAGCACTCTACTTTGTTCATGCTCTCAAGGGTAATAATATAAAATGCAGACACCTTTCCATGTCACAGATAATAGTATAATATGAAGGGGATCTGATATTATCAGAAAATGTTATGATATATCTAAATCAAAGGAAGATAAAAATGGATAGGACTTTAGCAAGATGGTGCAGAAAATGAATCGGAAGAGCAAACTTCTATACAAAGCACAAAGGGAAGAGCTGAACTGTGGACGGAGGCTGACTTGTGCATGCAGACTTCCCTTCAGTAGGCATCACACACACACATTGAACAAGAAGCTGAATTCAATCTGATTCCTAAAGAAATCCCAACCAAACGAGTTATCATTTACTCACAAAAAAAGGAGGAAAAATGAAAGGGGGGTGGGAAGTACTCTGCTCTTGCTATCAATATCTCAAAGATACGCTTTTATTTCTCGATTGTACCACATGCTGTTGCGGATAAAGAAAGCAAAAATCATCATGAAACAGTCTACATCATTCAGCCTTCCTGTGAACAGGAACATGGGCAGAATATTAAGAAGAAAAATGCTGTCATTAATAAACGACAAGGAAGTACATGCATACTGAGTACTTTTACATTCACTCTTCTGCCATGTGCATTTAAAGGTGAAGAACTACACCGTTATATAAGAATCCAAGAATCTCTCTGTAGATGCTGCACAGAGAGAGGTTCAGTGTACATCTGGGGAGGAAGGTAAGTTTTTAAAGCTATGACTCTAATAACTAAAACCCTTCACAGTACTTTGAAAATGCACCTGCTATTACCAAAATAGAGTGCTTAAGTGGCACAGAGGTATCCTAAAAACTAATTGGCATTAAAAGTAATATGTAAGAGTGGGGAAAAAATCGTGGTATAGTGTGGCACTGAAGTCAAAGCTGTTCCACTCTTCTTACTTGCTTGTGAATTTAATTTGGTTCCTATTTAAATAGAATTGATTCCCAACTCTTTTAAAAAAGCACCTAGCAGCTGTAGATAGACCTTTTATAAAGTCAAATGTAATCATAACTTTTGCTTGCATAAATAGCCTTCTTTCTGTTTTGCAGTTTAAATGCATAGAATTAAATGCATAGAATACTATAGAATACTAAATATGCATAGAATACTATATGTTTTTAATACCTGTAATTTTAAAAGCCATACTTCCCTGTTGTCAAAGATCAACTTCCCCCCACATATACATGGTCCCCTCTCCCATTTGCAGATGTTCTCATGATACTTGAATAACAGTTTGTTTAACTGACCTGGTCACTCAATCCTGGATTGAAAAGTATCCATTCTTCTACAAAAAAAATTAACCTCCCAATTATAGAGAGAGACTGCAGAACTGGAATTCATCTACAGATTTGACATTATTACCCTGGGCTTGAATAAAGATATTAACTGGTTAACACTCTACAAAGCCAGTTTCCCCTGCTTTTGACATTCACATTTTCACATAAAAAACTATGAAGGGGACACATCCAGTACACTTAATTAGCTTCAGTAACACAGGTCCATACATATATATTCTTGGATTCTGTTGTTTCCACTACAATTCATCTGATGAAGTGGATCGTCCCACGAAAACTCATGATATTTTGTTAGTCTCTAAGGTGCCTTAGGACTACTAAGTGAGTTTTATATCCATTCTCCCCCCTCCAATCCAAGAAATAATATTAATTCAAGAAATCTACAGCACCTAGAGTTTCTTAAGTCGCAGCCACGTGCCCTTTCATAAAACATATGTGTATAGTAGTTTTAGATGTTGTACCTTCAGCATATTGAAAGGGGGTAGTCCATTGAGGAAGTCCTTTGTCATTCACATGAAAGTGCTTCTAGACCTATTGGCTTGTTTCACTTAATTGAAACTGAACATCATTGTAAGAAAGCTATATAAACAGGGAAAGTATCCTGGATTCATAATGAGTATTGGTGATCCCGCTTCGTATGCAAAATTGCTATGTCTAGACACAGATATTTTAGTTAACTGGATCAAATAATAGCTGTCCACAAACTGAACTTAAGGGTATGGTAAAACAATTTTCTTAAGTCTAGGTGAAGCAGATCCAGTGGTCTAAAATCTGTATTTTTAAAATTATTTTATTTCTGATGAGCACAAGCAGTCTTGCATTTTAATTAATATTGTTCTTGATTTGCTTTTTTTAGGCAGTGCTTTATTTTCTTTGCTACTCTATTGAAATTGCATTTAAAACCAGATAAGTAGCACAAGAAAGAAAGCAAAACGCAGAAGCAGAATACAGTAATCTAACAATCCTGGGTAAAGCAGGAAAATTTGGGAAAACGTGAGATTTATGTGACTTGGCAACTACTGGTCTTGTATGATGTAAGATAATTGAATGAACTGTCTTGGTATTTGTTTATGCTACAGCACTGATAACCTAAAAGTTGCTGTCCCCATATTCTCATAGCTGGTGATAGTGCATGGATTTGTCTCACTTTTTTTGCTGCTTTCAACAAAAGTACAGTATAAGGTTTCCAGTCTGCTATTGCTGTTTTACTGTGAAGATTGCAACATTTTGCCCTGTGAACATTCATGAAAATGCATGAATTTTGCCATTATATTCTAGTGTTAGAAAAATATGTATTTGAACATCAGAACAGCCATACTGGGTCAGATCAAAAGTTCATCTAACCTAGCATTTTGTTTTTTGAAAGTGGCTAATGCCAGGGGCCTCCAGAGGGTATGAACACATCTGGTAATGATCAAGTGATCCATCTTCTGTCAGCTTTTGCCAGCTTATGGTAAAGATAGGCTAGAGATGCTATCTCTGCACATTTCTGCTAATAGCCATTGATGGACCTATCCTCCATGAATTTATCTAGCTTATTTTATACAGTCTCAGCTTTCTCAACATCCTCTAGCAAAAAGTTCCACAGGCTTACTACGCATTGTGTGAAAAAAATATTTCCTTTTATTTGTTTTAAACCTATTGACTATAAGCTTCATTTTGGGGCTCCTAAATCTTGTATTATGAGTAGGAGTAAATAACACTTCCTTATTTACGTTCTCCACACTGGTCAATTTTTTATAGACCTCTATCAAGTCCTCCCTTAGTTGTCTTTTTTCAAGATGAAAATCCCCAATCTTATTAATCTATCCTCATTCAAGATGCGGTGACCACATCTGCATGCATTCAAAATGTGGGTATACCATGAATTTAGATAGAGGCAATATGATATTTTCTGTTTTACCATCAATCTCTTTCTTAATGATTCCAAATATTCTGTTCACTTTTTTGTCACTGCACATTGAGTGGATGTTTTCATACAACTGTCCACAATGACTCCAACATCTTTCTTGAATGGTAACAGTTATTTTAAACTCCATTATTTTAGATGAGATTATGTTTTCCACTAAATACTACATTGTATTTATAAACATTGAATTTCACCTGACATTTTGTTGTCCAGTCACCCAGTTTTTTGAGGTTTCTTTGTAGCTCTTCATAGTCTGCTTTGAATTTAACTATGTTGAATAGTTTAGTATCATCTGCAAATTTTGCCATCTCAGTGTTTACCTCTTTTTCAAGAACAATTCTGAATATATTGAATATATACTGTCCAAGTACAGACTCTTGAGGGACACCACTGTTTACCTCTCTTCATTCTGAAAACTTATCATTTATTCCTATAATTTGTTTCCTATCTTTTCACCAGTTATCAGACCATGAGCTGATGTTCCTTCTTATCCCATAGCAGCTTACTTTGGTGATGGAGTTATCAAAGGTTTTCAGAAAATCATACTATCTACACTATATCCACTGGATCCCCCTTCTCTCCATGGTTTGTGACTTCCTCAATAATTCTAGTAAATTTATGAGGCATTTTCCCTTTATAAAAAACATGTTGACACTTCCTCAACAAATTATGTTAATCTCTGTGTCTAATAATTCCGTTCTTATAGTTATAAACAGTTAGTCCAATACTGAAGGCAGTATTACTGGACTTGTAATTGCCAGGATTACCTCTAAGGCCCTTTTTCAAAAATTTGTCTCTCATGAGCTATTCTCTAGCTATTCGGTACATATTATTCCATTTGCCTTGGAAAAAGCCAAGTTGTACCTTGAATAACATTTGTGGTATCTCAGGAATAGTTTTTGAAGATTTTTCATCTCTCACAAATACTCAGAGTGAGGAACAATTTACCCACAGAGCATTAGAAAGCAGTCTGGTGGCTTTGTCTCACAGTTGCAAGGCTTGCATGTGAAATTTCAATCTGAAAGTAGCTTGGAATCACTTGTTCTATGGATTTGTTGAACTCTTAATTAGAAGTGGAGATGGAGAGGTATCATGCTAGGAATTCCTAGCAGTGACAACTCTACTTATCAGATGATAGTGCTTGTCTCAAGGGGAAATTTATTATCTACCTTTCCTACTGAAGAACTGATGCCATTTCTGTGGCCTTCCAAAAGAGACTTTAGAGAGACATTTGTCTGGAGTATGGGGTAGAAACCACAAATAAACTAATAACTTATGTGTCCCTAGCCATAAGGAAGGAGTAGTGCATGTATATTATGAAATGTATATTATATCCATATAGCATTGTAAAAAGATACTAGTGGGACACTCTGAAGGATGCCTATTTAGAGATGAATGATATATTCATAGATAGTTAGATTCCCTTGTCTTCATGAAATCAAGCCCAGTTCAGAGTGTTAACAGTTTCTTTAATATTTCACAGAAATGTACTTCTGAAATAAAGAATTTGGCAGACATCCAGAGACTCATCTTTCCTATATTAAGTTGGTTAGAAAATCCTCCAAAGCCAACTCTAACCTGTTTCAGTATTGAGTTTTCTGAGGACATTCCCTTAAGAGAATGGATATGGATGCTGAGGAAGAGAATGTGATCTGAGGGTAGGAGGGTGTGGCTTGAGAAACTCATTTGGTTAACTAAGGATTTCTGAGAATGGACTTGCATGCAGCAGTTCATAATCCTAGACTGAAGCAAGACATGCTGGATGGAGAACCTATGTAAACCATGTCTCCTCTCAGATGGGAGAGGGCAGATGGTCTCCTCTAGAACAAAGGGAAAGTCAGTCATTGTTTCTTTCATTTTTCTATGTGTGGGATTTGATTTGGAAACATGTGAAGCAGAAACAGGTTCTCCTAACTCTAAAAAGAATGGAAAAGGGAAGCCTTCATTTGCATTTGTAAAAGGGCTCTGTAGGTATAGTTGATGTCTGCTTTGCCCTGCCATCATGGAATGCCTCCCAAAAAGGACTGATGTGGAAAGACGACTGGTGACATTGAATCATAAGGAAAATTTCTAACCAGTTTTTATATTTCAAGAGTTAATTTCCCAATCTTGGAGAAAAATAAAAAGAAATTGGATGATTATCTTCCCCCACTTCCCAAAAATGAATCTGGAAATTTTATGCTACATGTGTAATTGCTCTTTCAATAAGGGATACTCAAAAGGAATTGCTAATATGTATATTTGTAATATCTATAAATAAAATATCATCACACAATTTTTTCTGTATTTGTGACAGCATAATAAGAGTAGTCTTTTCCCAAAATTTGCTACTCAGACAAAATAAAATGACCCCCAATGCAAAAATTGTCATGGCTTATTTTGATATCCCTTAGGCTATGTCTATACAGCAACATTCTTTCAGAATAACTAACGTTATTCCGAAATAACAAGCACGTCTACACAGGAAGCCATTCGAAATAATGGTGAAATGGAGGACTTCTTACTCTGATTCTTATACTCCTCATTTTATGAGGAGTAAGGGAAGTCAAAGGAAGAGTGTTCTTCTTTCAACTTCTTGCTGTGTAGACAGCGCCAAAAGCCGAATTAAGCTATTTTTACTTCAGCAATGCAATTGACATAGATGAAGATGCACAGCTTAATTTGACTTTTGCCCTGCTGCATAGATGAGCCTTTAAATTGCTGGACAAGACCTAGTACGATGACCTCTCTTGTCAGCTGTGATCATGGTACTGAAAAATATCATTGTGAGAAATTGGAAAAGCACAGAAAATGCATCAGTGACTTGAGTGGACACACGCAATATGGGGTGTGCTGGTTATGGGAAAAGTTGACACATCGCATACAAGATAAATGTACCTTCTATGCTGCCACCTGGTATTCCTTCTTTTTTAATCTTTTAGGAGCACTATTCTTTACACTTTTCAGACCTTGAATAGTGCTAACCCCTGGGAAGAGTCTATATCAGTGACACTAATAAAGAAGCTGAAAGTCTGCCAAATGTTTTATTTCAGAAGTAAGTTTCTGTACATTATTTTAGATAACTGTTAACACTCTGAACTGGGGGGCAGGCATATGTTAATGTTTTTGTCTATCATTTGATAGACATGCTCTAATGAAAACTTTATTTACTTACCAGAGTTAGCTAATAGGGAGACAAATTTACTAATTGATAAAATGCGTATATAATTTAATTTAAAAGACATAGCATAAATTGTTAATGCCTCCCTGAAAAAAAGAACAGGATATGCACTTGTTTAGAGCAACCCAAGTACACCCAAGAGCTTTGCAATCTGAGGTTTAACACTTTGTGCTCGTATTCATGTTTTAAGTGTACTATGCAACCACAATACAATGAACTGAAACTTGAGATTTCATTGATGCTATTTGGTGCCTTTTGAATACTTTCCTTCAATTTCCTTCTATTTGAAAGAAAATGCTTTAATGACAATGGCATGAGGCAGATTTAAAGTCTCCCAGGCAGTATTATAAGGTACATTTTTGGGACGAAACACTTCAGACCTCATCAATAGCAACCTAAAAGGGAACCCTAGTCCCTTTATCTGAATGCTTCTCTGCAGCTCTGTCTCTTATGCCTTGACACTAATTTGGTCTGTAACAATGCCAAAAGTATAGGCTGGCTTCCACTTTCTTTGCATCTGGTACATACAAGTGCAGGAATTTGTTTTTCATCTTATTGTTAGAGTAGTGAATCTTGAAACACTGATTTTACATCTTAAACCAGTGCCTGAATTGTACTACCAAGATAGTTGAGATTAAATCATAACTCTCAGGAGCATCTATACTGAGGAATGTAATGAGGGAGAGGGTCTGTGGAGTTATATTTCTTTTTATATTGCTTTCAGAATAAATAGCTCAGAGTATTACCAATCTGGATGTTGGTAAAGACAATGCAATTATGGAAAAGTGAGCTACATAATTCTGAGGGTTATTTGTAGAATTTTTTTCAAGATATCAAAAATCAGTCTAGGCAAATAAAGTAGGGACAGTGATAGAGCTGCTGACAAAGCATTATGGTTCAAATCCTGGAATCCTTATTTCTGTTTAGGAGTGTCTCATTTCTTTAATATCCCAATAGAAGGAATGTGGTAGCTCATCAAGTAAGGCACAAGCCAATGTAGTCCTTAGTCTGAAAGCCTAGTATGTGTCTCTTAAGATGCTACAAACTAAGAAAAGGCAAGTTGATTATATCTGTTCTTTGGGTTAGTAGCATCCCATTCACTGAGTAGTCCCATTAATGTCACTTGTGATGGAGTACACTACGCATACGGAGTGCATCAGAAGCAGACCTTACATTTGTAATGGATCGTTCCTGGGCCTGAATGACTTTCAAAAAAAAAACCAGTGTGAGAAGTGATGTTAGTGACACTGTAAGAGCTCTCTTTCCTTTTTTGTTGCAGGGGGTTAGATTCTAATTTGACCATTGGTGGAGGAAATATGAGTGAGGGTATCAGAATCTGTTGGCACGGAAGCAATTTGTACCAGTATGCCAGCATAAATCCAGATTCTGCCACCTTTACTTATAGTAAGCAGTATCTTTCTTCACAGAACTTTCCATTTACATGATTGGGACTTCTTGTAGAGTAATGTACTATTTAGTGAACCTGGTCTACACTAGGGGATAAATTCGAATTAAGATATGTAACTTCAGCTATGTTAATTGTGTAGCTTAAGTTGAAATATCTTAACTGGAATTTTGGATCATCCACACTGCAGGTAGTCGAAGGAAGCACCCTCTCCCTTCTACTTCCATTACTCCTCATAAAAGCAAGACTACTGCCATCAATGGGAGTGCCCTCTCAGTTCGAATTGATGTGTCTTCGCTTTACACGCTAATTTGAGTCCCGAAAGTTTGACTGTGGCTGCCTCAATCTTCTCTGTAGTGTAGATATGGCCTGAGAGTAATGACAGAAGAATCTTTCCCATGATGTTGATGTTCTTCCTCTCGATGAGAGATAACACAGACAACCCAGCCATGCGTAGCCACTGTATTGAAATGGGACATATTTTAATGAGGTTATTCTGAGTGTCCTGGGAAAATGCTAAACCTAGGTAATTTTGTTCAGACCCCCTAACTTCTCACTGAATTTTGACAAGATATAATTTTCTTCATATGCAGCTCAAATTGTGGTATAACATTGCTGTTTATTGTTAAAAAAGTGTAGAGTTTACCTTCAGGGTAATTGTGTTTCAATGATGAGTGAAGTAGTATGTATACTAATTTGTAAAGTGTTACAGAATTTCAATGGATAAAAAGCACTATGCTAAAGCAGGATGCTATTTTAGACTTGCATTTTTGATAATCATGTAATAACATTTTACTGTGGTATAGGAGCGAGAGTAATTTAGGTTTTCCTATAAGAAGACTTTTTGGTTTTGTGACTAAAGTTGAGGCCTGAGAGACAAGAGTCCTAAATTCTAATGCCGTTGCTGATTTGCTGGGAATCTTCCTTATTTTTAAAGCACTTTGAATTCTCTGGTTGAAAAGTGCCATTGGAGTTGTTAAGAAAGTTATACCTGTCATGCACCTTGCCCTTCACACTCACTAGCAAACAGTGAAAAATACAATATTTCACTCGTATATGTACTGTTACTGCAAATACAACATTTTAATTCAACCTTTGAACCGACCAACAACAATTAGCTGTGTAGTAGAAGTGAACTTTACCTAAAAGCCAAATAAAATTGTGCTGAGAAACTGAATTAGGAGATTAAGTACCTGCTTAAGGGAGACAATTGACAGTTATGAATAGTCCATTATTCAATGTACACTAATCCAAGTGGCTAGGTAATTATCTGCTGAAGTTGTCAAATTACAAGGCTGTACAAATTCCCAGAATATCAGTACTCCTAGGCCAAAACAGGCCTCCATTTCACCATGGGCAGTACCACCTTTATAGTGGTACTATTAGGAGTGCCATCTCTACATCAGTGTCACCCAGTCCATATGATATAAACTTCTGAGAATTATTGTTTTCACTGGAAGAACTTTCAAGAATGGCATTATGGATTATTGTTTTCAGTATTTTTCACATGCAGACTTGGGCAGTCAAATCATCCCAAAAAGGAGATTTTGTTCTTGGAGAGCTGATTGGCTGTGAATATTGGTGCCAGAAGAGATGTGATGGACAGCTCATGAAAATTAGGGCTAAGAGAGCTCCAGCTAGTGATTAAAAAAACAACAAAAACAAACAAAAAATGACTCCCCGCCAACAATCCAACCCTAAAACAACACCATACCAAAGTCTGAGGATTCCTTTGGTTTTGCTATGTGGATTTGTATAAAATATCATTATACGTGAGATAATTGTTACTGAGAGCCATTTATCTCATTGTTGACAATGGCTCTCAATAAGAAATAAACTATTATGTCTCTAAAAGGAAAGCACATGCATCTGGGGTGGGGTAGAGTGCTATTTAAGTGTGCCTCTTTCAATTCTCCACCTTTTGAAGCTGTGATTAGTCTTCCAATTATGCATCCAAATTTAGTTGATGCTTTCTGCATGCATAATTAATTAATTTTCCTGAAGATATCACCTAATTTTTAATTACCACAGCAACTATCATTAAATATCAAGGAAGCCAGTCTATTAACTGGCTTCCCCTTAAAGCTGGATAAAGAAAAGCTGTGAGAGGCATGCAGTCATCATCAAATGCAGAAAACTGTCTATTGTCTAGGACTGGGAGATGTAAACTTGACCACAGGTTCTGGCTAATTCACTTATTGTCTGTTCACAATCAATTCATTCTGTCTTGATTATTAGTATCCTGACATGTTGTTTAAATATGGGCACAAGAGGAAAATCCTCTACAGCTGTTCCCTTTAGCACCTGCAACTGCATCAAAGTTAAAATCAGGAATAGCATTAGTGGTTGAAACCCTTTCTATGTAAATTAAACTGATCTTGTGCACTGAAAACAAGACATTGGATGGTATCTGTCTTCATGTATTGTATGTTTCTGTACTATGTTTACCAGAATAATATTTGATCATTTAGCTTTTTTCTTGTGCAGCATTCACACTGTAGCAAACAGGAGCTTTGCCAAAGCCTGGTCTTCATAAATTGGCCCAATTCTTTCCTTTAATCCCTTCTTGGGGTGGGAAGTGGGGGTACAATGCTACATAACAGGAGAACAAAAGAGTTTGTGATGCACATATGCATCCCAAACCTGAGTAATTCAGCCAATGTACAGTGGCAATGGTGACCTTAGTCTGTTGCCATTTATGCAGTCACTCCAGAAACCAGAGGATTAAGAGCTCTTGCATGGTGCCAGCAGAAAACTCACAACTTTGCTAAATATGGCATTATTAGCTGCCATCTTCCAACCAAACAATTCAGCTGATTGCTCCAATTCTACTAGCCTGCACACTGTGTGCACTGTTTTCTCTGTAACTCTGTTCGGATTCTGTAGATGCAATTCAGCTCAGAACAGCAAAAATCAAAGGTATCTTCTGACCAGCTCCTTTTCCATCTTCCTTCCCTGATCTGACTAGTTGACCTGTTGGGTACCCAAGTGTGTATAAGCTCCAGGAGCCTTTGCCAAAGAAAATCAGCAGATCCAGCCATAGCACAGCCTATAGGAAATAATACTTTGCACTTCTGCATCCTCCTCCTCCTTGGGATCTTAAAAGTACTTTTCAAGGATTGAGTGGATTAAGCATGTCATCACATTATGTGAGGTAGGCATGGTTATTCCACTGCAACATAGATAAATTTGAAGCACTATGACTGATGATTTGCAAGTGTCCTGCAATAAATCCCAGACTGTTCTTGAAATTCATTTTAGACAGACCAGCTTTTGGTTTGCTTTTCTCCATATGGAGGGTTGTTATATATGTTCTTACATTATTTTTCAGTTTTGTCCCTACCATTGCCAAATACTCATAATCTGTTGTTTTCATCTGATATGCCAGGAACCTCCTCTTTTCTCCTGCTATTTAAGAAGTGGCAACCTGACCTACACACCTGATCTGTCTAATCAGTTTGTTGGATCTTCTTGGCTCTAGACTGCTCACATGGTTTAATTTGAAACATTTCTTGGTGAGAAAATGGCCCCTTTCAAAAATGAAGAACATTTTTAGTAAACATATTCTTAAAAGGTCTGCTCTTTCAATGAAAAAGAACCCTAATATTTTTTCAGTGTCAAACAACAAACACATTTTTGCTTTGTTTCTGTTAATTCCCCTTGTCACTCTTCATCCGTTTTGTTACTGAAAAGGGAGAGGAAGAAATGATGGAAGAAAGGAAGAGATGAATGAAAAATTAAAAATAAATTTCCTCCAGTGTTGGGGGGAGGGATTAAATTAGAAAATATTACTTTCCATAAAGTATACTTAACATTTTTTTCAATCACTTCTCATTATGAACTGAAGAGGATTTTTCCCATGAAAGCTTATGTCCTAATAAATCTCTAAGGTGCCACAGGACAACTCATTATTTAGTTATTGATAAGGCATTCTCCTACCAGAACTTTTTCTCATTGAAGTTTAACTATTCTGGGATTTTTTGTCATTTTCCTGGTCACATTCCCCTTCTTCAGTCTACCACATGGAATAAAGTTATATCTATTTACAACTCATCATGTATTCTCTCTCATAGTGAAAAAGAGACAGTTTATTCAGGGAAGGCAATGAATCTTTAGAAACATCCCATGCTAGATTGTAGCTCCTTCCTATCCTTTTTTCACATTTTTTAAAAAATCTCCTTCCTTTGAAGTTTCAATGTGGAGATCAAAATTATTGGTTAACAATGTACTCATCTGCATTTTAACTCTTACTAATATGATGAACATGAAACTAGTCTCACAGTCTGACTTTCTAAAATTTGTATATTGTTGACCATATGATATGTTAATTATTGTAATTATATAGCAACATAATATTTAGTAGACAAAACATGTAAATAACAAAAGGTTCTGAAGGTGCTCAGACAACCTGATGATGAAGGTGATATACAAACTATGCTAAAGCATAATCTTGCCTCAATGAAGAGCAATATTTCTGAGTCATTCGGTTTCCCTGAAAACATTTAGAGAGTTATGAAGAACCGTGGTGTCAATTCTAAGGGCCTTAGGAATAAGACTGCTAAAATATCTAGGTGATATCTTAATAGCAGCTCCATCAGAAGATGCTCTGTTAGTTCACCTTAAAGCCACAAATCATTTATTAAAAGCTTTAGGATTTTTAATAAATGAGGCAAATATCAATTTCTTCTCTTCAAAGAGCAATATTGTAGCTAGGTTTTGGGGTGACTGCTCCACATATGACAATGGAGGTACCTTGGAAAAAGAATTAATATTGAAACCTGAAAGTTATTCACACATATAGTTAGACATGTTTTCACTGCCCTTATATTTTTCAGCTTCATTATATGATTTGGCAATCAGGACGTGTCCAGCTGCTTTGAAAGTCTCCCTGGGCAAGAGCCACAAAGGGACTTGGGCATTGTGCGGTGTTACCATGCCTAACCTTTAGATGTCTTGCCATCCACAGCCTTGAGTTAAGTGCCTTGGCTTCCTAAACAATGTATGGGGATGGGGAAGTACCTTAGAATAGAAGCCAGCAAGCTGAGTAGGTAGCTGCCTAAGCTAGCCAGGAAGAGATTAGAAGATGCTGAGTAAAGAGTGTGGCCTAAATCCCATCTCTTTAAGGGACTTAGGTGCCTATCTGTGTATGGAATTCTCATCCATGAACCCTCTTCTGGAGTTGTATGTCCAAACTGGGTTTTTTTCATAAAATATATAAATTTCTGAAGAGGAGGTGATGATGGTTCCACCTTTTCCCCAGTGGTTAGAATGCTCACAAGGGATAGGGAGACCCACGTTCAATCTCGTTCCCACCCAGAACCCCCTTTCAATAACTGTTCCATTATTTATCAATAATGGAACAGCTCCAACAAGAGAGATTGAGAAAGCCCTGCCATTATCCTATCCTATAGGCCAGTGGTAAAGAAATTTTCAAGAGGTGGGAGACTCAAGTTAAAACCCCTTCTGCACATCAGCCGCGGTGAGCGCACATCTTAAGTGAGTGCTCCTATTTTGGGTAGGTTTATGGGGCTCTGAAAATGAGTACTGGATCAGGCCCGAAGGCAAGCTAAACAGGGGAAAGCCTAGTTTGATAAGCCTGCTGAAGCTTATGCATGAGATAGAAACACCAAAGTTTGTATTAGTGAGCATGTGCTCAGGTACCTACAGAGTTCAGTGATGGGTGAACAGGGGTTTTGAAGTGACATGCGCTCAGGTATCTTGTGCTCAATCCTTACATGATTGTGACTGTCATAGCATTGACGAAAATCATTTCATGCTTCTGGTCATCTTGATTTTTCTTGCTGTCAGAGTCACTACGGGGTAGGCTCTGATGCCCTTTCTCACACTAAACAGAACCTTACTCCACTAATGGTATATGAAATTGACCTTTTTTGGAGTGAGATTCTACTCAGTGTGGCTGAGTTTCAGACTCTGGATATGTATATGTCTGTGAGAGACAGAATGAGTACCCTCCACCCTTCTACTTAGCTAATATTACTACAGATCTCAAATATTATATGTTTTACAGAACAAGAAATTCAGCTGTAATATGGATACAGTTTTATCTTTAATGAAGCCTACATTCAATAACCTTATCTACACTAGATTTTTTTTCTTCATAATTCCATCCACTAATACACCAGTAGATCTGTATTAGTAGTAACAATGAGTGGAATAAAAGTTTCAGAGGTAGCTGTGGTTGTAACTGAGTATAATATTAGTGACAATCATTACATCTGCTCTCACCTGCTACTCATGACACAATTTAGGTGGTCCCAGACCAATGGAAGGGATACACTTGAAAGATGTGAGACTGTTGCACATAATGTGTTGTATAGGGTGATCCTGCTGACTGTAGTTGTGGCAATATATCATGGGGAAGAGAGGTGATCTCTTTGATATGTAGGTTACAGGTCATTGACAGACTTGTGGGTTAAAACCAACATTTTTCAAGTCAATGTAGAAACCAAAAGTTACCCAGTGCAGGTCAAAGAGCTCTGAAATGATGTGCTTATTGGGAAGAGGGAAGGAAGCATTGATTAGCAAACTGGCCCACAAATTCTTCACCACAATTTCCACGTAGCGGTGAAATGTAGCACATTGCAGCAGTCTACTCTCAAGGTAACAAAACAATGGATGACATTTGCTAGGTTTATATCGAAAAGAGATGGGATCAGCATTTTGGAGACATGAAAATGTGGGAGGAAACTACCCACCCATTTGTTGCATTCACTATTCTTCATGTGGGAGTTTCACCAGACATATATTTGTATATTCGAACAACCAATAGCAGACACATTAATCTAAGAGGAAGATACAGTTCCAGTTATGTCTGCCAATTACTTTCTCCCCTAACCTATGAGCATCATCATCTCAGTTTTAGCTGGAGTCAGTCTGAGTCATTTACATCTCATCCATGCCCCAAACACAGGGCAATGCAATTGATCAGATGTGTTTGAGAAAGTTGTGAGAATTGATGAAAAATGCTCTGAATATTCAACTTAGAAATGTAAAAATATAAATTATTTATTCTCAAATTAATCACATTAAGGACATTTCCTTGTGGTACTGAACTATATATAATTCCCCTTCACATAAACAGAACTACATGTCAAACTGAAGTGCTTAATTATATTGTCTATACATGGATTTCAGATACACGTACTATTAAACAATCAGCCCATTTCTTCAGTTCTATATCAGCATAAGGAACAGGAGAGTGGCTATATTATAACCTGAAAGCTCTGGATTTCAGAACTCTTGAAGATAGGAAGACCTCTCCCACCATTGCATGATGAAGCAGAAATAACAACTGGGAACCACTGACAGAAATTACCAGGGAAGGGGCTTTCCATATGGGACTTCTCTTAAGCAACTCCATCAGGAATTGCCACACCCCTCCCATTATGTGTGATAGAGAAAAGAAATGAAAAGTGACATTTAAACTCTCTAGATTGCCACTTAAATATTTTTCCATTCCTGCCCTCAGACTGTCCCCATAGCTGCTTTTTGTATGATAGGAAAGGTGAAAGAGAAATAAATGTAGAGCAGTGTGGAATGGGCATAGCACAAGACTGAACAGAGGGGCAAGAAGGAAAATGTAGTAAACTGTAGCCTTCTAACAAGTTTCATACCTGTTAGTTGGCTATTACTTTTTGTCTGCACTTCTGGATATCTTGTTGTAAAGCTTTTGGGGACAAATTGTTTGTACAGCATGAATATGTTGCCAAGTTGATACATAATGTAGGGCTCCAAGTTTCCAATCTGGAAAGGCAAGGGAAAGAGCACATATTAAAAATAAAATACCATGAATTGCCTAGAATGTGATGCTGTTCAATGGCAGGCAAAGTTAGTGTTTATTTTAGATGCCTGGCTTTTGAAAAAGTTAATTCTCTTCATCAGGAGCTCTTAGGCTACGACTACATTGGCCACCTATTATGGAATAGGTATGCAAATGTAGCACTTTGGAAGAGGCAAATCCACGGGGGATTTAAATATCCCCTGCGGCATTTGCATTTTCATGGCTGCCGCTTTTTTCCGGCTTGGAGATAAGCCGGAGAAAAGCGTCCAGACTGGCGCGATCCTCCGGAATAAAGCCCTATTCCGGAGGATCTCTTATTCCTACTTGCAAGTAGGGCTTTATTCCGGAGGATCGCGCCAGTCTGGACGCTTTTCTCCGGCTTATTTCCAAGCCGGAAAAAAGTGGCGGCCATGAAAATGCAAATGCCGCGGGGGATATTTAAATCCCCCGTGGATTTGCCTCTACCAAAGTGCTACATTTGCATGCCTATTCCGTAATAGGCGGCCAATGTAGACGTAGCCTTACAGTAATATTTTGATGTACCAGTGAGCACTCCACATTGACAAGGCTACCACTGGTGACTCCGGGATGATAAATCTGAACCAGGAATCCGAAACAGTCTATGGATTCTCTAACCCACTTTGCAAATTGAACAGTCAACATCTTATTTTTGTTACAGCTGCAGTAGGATACCAGAATCTTTAAGTGCCTTCTGTTTGTCTTTAATTTGTGTGCAATTTAAACACCAACAATATCCTTGAATATTTTATATACTGGAAGGATATAGGAAGTAAAAGAGCTATTATTTTGCTAGTGAGAAATTCCTAATACACTTTCAGCAATGTTTGATAATGATCAGTGTTACAATTATAAAATGTAAACATTCCTTAGGGTTTGATATTTAATTCATTTTAAATGTTTGAACAGAAATAACATTGGGTATGTCTACACAGCAAAGTTATTTCAAAATAACAGCCATTATTTCAAAATAACTTTACTAGCATCTACACAGCCAAAGCCCTATTTCGAAATTAATTTGAAATAGTGGAACACTTATTTCAAATTTGGTAAACCTCTTTCACCGAGGAATAATGCCAAATTCAAAAAAGCTATTTCAAAATAAGTGCTGTGTATACACTTATTTTGAAATAGTGGGCCTCCAGCCTTCCCAGGGTGCCCTGGTGGCCACTCCAGCCTCAACCAAGAACACTCCTCTCCCCCCACCTCCATCCCCAGAGCCCTTAAAGGGGTTGACTCTGGCCACAATACCTGTGCCAGCTCCAAGCCTTCCAGCCCAGAGCCAGCAGTCACTGCCCCTGACCCAGTGGCCCCAAAACATGAGTCAGCAAGCCACCAGCAACCCGCCCTCCAGCACTCCCCAGGAGCAGTCTTCCAGCTCCCTGGGCACCTTCCTGCTCCAGGGTGGATATCATGGACTTTATTCAGGTTTGGGGGGCATGCTCCCAATGTCCATGATCTCTGCACTAGACAGAGGATAGCTGCCAGCCTGGCCAACAAAGGCCACATGCGAACCCAGGAGCAAGTTTGCATGAAAATCAAGTTGGTCCAGCGAGACTCCCAACCCTGAGCCCTGAGCTTCCCCTCCTCCTTCTTCCCCTTGCTTCCCCCTTCCAGATCCCTCCTCCCAGGTTTTCCCCTCCCCTTTCCCACCCTCTCTTCTCCCCTCTCCTGCATCCTTTCCCCAGTCTCACCAGAGTTTCATTTCCCTCCCCCCCCCCCAGTTTTGTTAAATAAAGAGAGTTTTATTTTATTTGACATCAGAAAGGAGGGTTGGGGGGGTAAGTGGATGTGAGGGAGGAATGAGGCACAAGCCCCCAGTGGTGCAGACCAGGGAGGCTCTTAGTGCTCCTCAGGGTAAAAGCTCTCCCGCAGGGCCTCCTGGATACTGACAGCCTCCTGGATGGACCTCCCTGATGGCAGCCTGCAGGAAGTGCAGCCAGCCTCAAAGCAATGCATCCAGGAGAAGTACCAGAGTGTCCAGGGACAGCTCTGGCTACATGTTGCAGAGTTCTGTGTGTCCCGAATGAGGGCAACCAGAGCATGCAGAGACAAAATGCTTTGCTGTCCCTCATCAAGGTAGGCAAGCAAGCAGGGAAACCTGAGAACCGGCTGTCCAGGGCAGGTCCCGTTAAGCACAGACCTGGTTCTGGCCAGCTTTAAATGCGATTCAGCATCCACTCAGTGTGGATGCGCTATTTCAAAATAGCAAAACGCTATTTTGAAATGCATTTTGTATGTAGAAACATTATTTTGAAATAAGAAATTTCAAAATAATGCTGTAGTGTAGACATACCCATAGTGACAGCATATAGTCATTCAGAAAAGATCCAGGATTTCATTTTCATAAGAGAAAAAATACAAACAGGTAACAATAAGTAAACTGGACTGGAGGAATTTTAGTTCATCAGCCTGAGTTTTAGTAAAATGCACAATGCTTTTTATCAGGAATGCCAAAGCTATTAAGCAGATTGAAAAAAACTCAACATCTACTCATCTAAAAAGGTCATTGGTATTTGCTTCAGGACTAAGAATAGCTTATGAAATATGTTTATTGGTCAAGTTTGAGTTCCGGAAATATTTAGAAAAGGATGTCATAAAAAACCATGCAGCATTTCTGATTTTTCCAACTGAGGATATTTTGGCAAAGAAAGCAAATGACAACCAAAGTATTTCCTAGATACTAGTGTCAGTCCCCTCAATGGATCACTACCTTGTCATGGTTGGGGGGGATTGTGTGTCTCAGTGACCCTTAGATCTATGTCGGTGGGAGCCTAGTGCTCCTGGTAGGATCATCCATGCCAGACAGGTTGAAGGGCAGAGACCAGACTAAGTGTGATTGACTGGTCCTCCAGGGCCAACAACCCTGACCTAGAAAAAAAAATTGTTACGGAAACAGCAATGAAGCATTCTCCTACAACTTTGTGTGATGGCCTTCCTAAATGGCCAAAGACAAACAAAAATGGAGAACTTTCGTTGCTGCCCTACATGCCAGTGGACATAATAGGCATTAATGAACTAACTAACTAACTAGTGTCAGTAGCAACAAACCTATCTCTATAAATGTGCCCCATTTTATCTGTGGAACTAATAAATACAAGCCAATAGTTGAAGTGATAGTGCGTTGCTGCAGTCACATGGGAAGATTGTAGAAGATATTTTACATATTTTGATTTTCGGGCCATTAGCAAGAGAGATCTGGCACTCTACAGCTCATCTACACTACAGCATGATCTCATCAGGCTAAAAGTGGCTTTTTAGTCCAGCCTTGAAAAGTGACACTGGGCTCAATTCCCAGCAAAAACTCTGGAGAGGTCTGGTGAGGTGCTGTAATGGCCTCAACTAAATTTTAGCATCACCCTGAGTCTGCTTTAAGTTACCCCAGCTTCAGCCAGACATAGAGCCAGACAGGGGTCCAAAAGAAATCCAGGTGCTATGACATAACCTTTTTCCATCCCACCTTTTTATCCGTAAAGAGGTGCAGAAGGGTCAGCAAAATGCCAGAGGATGTTGTGAAGGCCAGGACTTTAACAGGGTTCAGAAAAGAACTAGACAAAAACATGGAGATTAGGTTAAAAACATCAATGGTTATTAGCCAGGATGGGTAGGAATGGAGTCCCTAGCCTTTTTTTGTCAGAAGCTGGGAATGGACGACAAGGGATGGATCACTTGGATGATTACCTGTTCTGTTCATTCCCTCTAGGGGCATCGGGCATTTGGGCACTGTCGGCAGACAGGATACTGGTCTAGATGGACCTTTGTTCTGACCCAGTATGACCGTTTTCATGTTTTTATGATCTTTCCAGGCCCCTGGGCATGATACGGGGAGAGGGGGACCCTGCTGTATGGCCCTGGAAGAGGTATGGCCTCAGGCAGAAGGGGAGGGCTGGGGCTAGTCAGCCATCAGCACTGTCTGGAAAGCATTGTATGTTCCCTGGGAAGCCTTCAGTGTTGCCCTCAGTGAACCACATGTTGATCTGGCAACAATTTAAAGGGACCAGGGCTCCGAGCACCATCACTGCTGCAGTAGCGGTGGTGGCTAGGAACTCTGGGCCCTTTAATATTGTCACGCTGTCAGGGAAGTTGCCCCTTTACCCTTGCTCTTGACTTCCCCTCTCCTCCGTCAGCAGGCATGTGAAGAGTGGCACAGAGATACTCCAGCTTTGTGTCACTATAGGATTCTCCTGTGTTAGGGTAACCCCCAGGTGTCCCTTTAGGATAGCTCTCTGGATGCTTTTTGCTGCCCTAGCAATGCAAAGGCAGAGGAGAAAGTCCCAGAATAAGTCCAGCATTTCTTTGTTCTGAATCTGCTCTTTATATTTCCATCTGCTCTTACCTGAAATTATTACACCCAGAAAAGCTTCTGTACATAAGCACATTTTTGTTCTGTCTTACAGTGGATATTGATTCCTTATGAGCAAAATTCACCCTTGTGCAGAGGGTCAGCTTCAGGCATACACAGCACTCTTTTGAGAGCATAAGTAGAATTTAAGTGGTACAATCACCTTGTGTAGGCCCTATGCACAGGGATGAATTTTGCCCTAAATTATTTATTTCATAAAATATAGAATCAAGATACAGTATTTGTATCCCAGTTGGCAACTGAGGTGATTAAAGGGCCCTGTTATTGTTAGAGTAAGCACTATACAAAATCACAGTGCTCATTTGTCTGAAGCAGAGAAGATAATGAAAGTGGGAAAATAGGCTGGAGGCTCCCGAGGAGAAAAAAGAGAGCAGCAGATATCTAAGAGCTGCATCTTACAGTCCAGTTGGACTATTCTCGTGGATAATGACTGCAGAATTGAGTGTTAAAGTATTTTCTCTGCTATTTAAAATCTCCATGGTGAGCTACCTAGAGTAGAGGTCCAGTAATCGGGGAGGGGAGGGGGGAATGTTGAACAACCTCACTCATAGTAAGAGTTATTATAGCACTGTCCCTATAGTGAATGTTTGACATAAATCTGATGTGTTTTTGCCTAATTGGGTGGGTGGATGTAAATACTTCAATAAAAAAATGAACAAAATCACCATAACAAAACCATGTTTGTTTGTGGTTTTGTATATTTATATATTTAACAGATAGACAGCTGAAACTCTAAACTATAATGTTGATTAGTATTGTCTGTCTGTCTGTAGCCATCTACTGTATACACTGTATCTGTAGCCATGCTGGACCCAGGATATTAGAGAGATAAAGGCTATGTCTAGACTGCAGGCTTCTTTCGAAAGAGCCTCTTTCAAAAGATCGCGTCTAGACTGCAGGCGGATCTTTCGAAAGAGAAATCCGCTTTTTCAAAAGAGAGCACCCAGCGAGTCTGGATGCTCTCTTTCGAAGACGGCCTCTTTACATTGAAGAACGCCTTCTTTCGAAAGAGGAACTTTCGAAAGAAGGCGTTCTTCCTCGTGAAACGAGGTTTACCGCCATCGAAAGAAAAGCCGCGTTCTTTCGAAATAATTTCGAAAGAACGCGGCTTGAGTCTGGACGCAGGGGAAGTTTTTTCGGGAAAAGGCTACTTTTCCCGAAAAAAACCCTGAGTCTGGACATGGCCAAAGTGAATGAGGTTATAATAATTTCTATTAGATCAACTTATGCTGGTGAGAGACAAGTTTTTGAGCCATACAGAGGTCTCTTTCTGGTCTGTGAAAGGTACTCTGAGTGTCACAGCTAAATACAAGGTGAATCCAAATTTAACTTACACCCTCCTCTCCCAATTTCTATCAGGGTTTGCTGGCCTGACTCAGTTGCATAGTGTGGCTGGGGCCCCTTCCTGCACAGCAGCTGCTGGAGCTGGAGAGCTAGGCAGAAGCAACAGTTGGGAGCCACAGAGTGGGACTGCTGCTTTCCTGGAGGGGAGACTGAGAGTAAGATAAGACAACCTGCCTGTGAGAGGGCATGACTTGAGCTGTTCCAGGGATGTCTGAACTTTTAAATTGTGCCCTCCCATATTAGCATGTACAGGTTTCCTCTGGGTGGACCATATAGTTTGTGAAGAAAGTCAGTTGTGTCCTGGATAAAGCAATTCCTTTATGTGGTGGTCCCCTTTGAGTAAGGGTTCTAAGTGATTTAATGATAACATGTATTGATATCATTATGTGGTGGTACATGACACTTAGGGGTGAGCATTTGGAGGGGTTGAAACCACACAATCACCATGACTATACTATCAAATGAACTGAAACAAGAACATGATAAAAGACAAAAACACCCTATCACCTGTGGGTGAACACTTTTCACAAAGCTATCACTCTATATCTGACCCATCAGTCCTCATCCTCAAAGGAAACCATATATAACAGGAATGCATATATAACACAACACATGCATACGCCTGCAGGAAATCATATATGACACACATATGCTTTGTTTTAAGGAGTGTGGGATTTTTAATAGAGAGAACAAGCAACTATGTGATAGTATATTAAGTAGTTTAAATTTTTAACAGCATTACTTAAAGACTCATGGGTGACAAAGCCATAAGTGATTTATGCAGGTTATTTAAAACACATTAATAAAACAATCATACATACCACTCCATACCAGTCTTTCTCAGGGCCTAATCTAAATTGCATTGAATTCAACAGCAGTCTGTCCATTCATTCCCAAAGCTTTGAACTAGGATTTAAGATTGTAAACTCTCAGGAGCAGGGATTGTCTGTTCATTATGTTTATACAGTCCTGAGCAAATCTAATCTCTGTAGCAGGTAAGTCGGCCCTTTTAAGGGCAATATGGGCCAAGGACAAAAATCTCAGGCAGGTGCTGGGAATCTGAAGAGGTGTTAATATATCTGGACAGAATTTCATGAAAGGGGATGAGGATTCCCCAGGCCGGGTATATAAAACAGGGTCTTTGAGGGTATGTCTACGCTGCAGGTTTTTTTTGGAAAAATGGCTGTTTTTCTGAAAAAACTTCACTTACGTCCACATTGCAATCACATTCTTTCGGAAAAAGGTTTTGTGGACGGGGATGAGGGAGTTACTTCAATAGAAGAGGAAAGAGGAAAAAGCACAGGTGCCCTGGTGGCCATTCTGTCCATAGTAATCAGAACTTACATGCGAGATAGCGTCCATTCAGTGTGGATGCTATCTGTTGAAAAAACAGATCACTTTTTCGATGTGCTTTTGCTGTGTAGATGCTCTCTTTCGGAAGGAAATCTCTTACAGAAAAGCTTCTTCTGAAACAAGCCTGCAGTAGCATAAGAGAGGCTGCAACTGGGACCAAGACAAGTTTAAGTGATGGGGAGTACACTTTTCAGAAGGCTGCAAGAGGAGAAGCAAGATCTATGGCTCCCTTAGGTTGGGGGAAAGATACAACCCATTAAAATAGCCTCATGAGAGCAGTCTAACTAGATGTTGGGTTTTTTCTAATTTTTGTGTTTATTGTTCCACATTCCCCTTTTCTTTTTATATTGAAGAACAAACAGCGCTTAGGAAAGGACTGCTTGATTATACACTCTTGCTTGGGGTCGACAGAATTGCCAACCCCCTGTGCAAGGTGGGAGTGCTGGGCTCTGAGATCTCAGAAGTCAGGGGGAAGCTCAGGTGGAAGGTTAGGGGCTGTGGCCAGACAACCCACAGTGTCGCCCAGCCCAAGCTGCGCCCCTGCCTGCCAGGCCTCAGTGCCGCCTTGAGTACACTGTGTGGCACTCTGTCAGAGATTTAAAGGGCCCAGGTCACCAATAGTTGCTGAAATAGCCCTTTTGAATCACTAAGTTCCCTCCCCTCCCCATCAGTGCCATTATCTATTGTGTATATGGCTCATATTTTCCAGAAAAAAATAACTTTTGGAATGTCTCTGTTTTAATAGTCTTAACTCTGTTGAAGTTTCTGGTTGAAATCCTGACCACAGTGCAGTTAAATGGACGTTTTGCCATTACCTTCAATAGGGCCTAGATTTCCATGTCTAAAGCAGTTGAACAGATATTCCTTCCTTTCCCACCTTTGACAAACCACATTTCCACCTTAGAACACCCTTATGTTAGGGTAAGGGAAGAAAAGGCTGCCACAGAGTCAGCAGTACTTTAAGGGAATTTTTAGCTGCTGCTTTTTCTGCCTCAAGACAAGTTTAAGTGTTGTTAGAGTAGCATAAAGGTGATATCAGAGAGGTGATGAATTTTCCCCCAAATTACGTAGAAACCAGATTTTTTTCATACTCAGATGAGTGAAAATAAAAAGCTAGATGTATATTTATGACATTTTTTCTCTTTTTTAAGCTTTTGTTTGGTCTTTGAAAAGTGGCTACATCCAAAACAACACTTGAAAATGAATGCAAATGCAACTCTTTTTCTGTGACCTTATCAAATCACATCTCACTTCATACTCCTACACATCCTCAGGGGTTCACCGTGACTGGCTTTTTTTAAAAAAAAATATCTGAAAACACCTAAATACTACACTGAGATTGTCTAAGACTTTACATTGTAGTAACAGTGAAGTCTCTTGGGAGTTAAACAACTACTCTCTTCAGATTCCACTCAAAGGATTGAAATAATAATGCATATGTCTAAGATAGGGGCGCCAGAATAATACTGTATCCACTGCACTTCTCCACTCTACCTGGTCAGTGTTCCAAGGAACAGGGCTAAAGTGCTGGTTGAGCTAGCTGTTGTCTTGTATTTTAAGGCACCTGTAGTTTAAACAATTACTTGTACAATTTATCATCTTAAAGAAGCGATCACATTAGTGAAGTAGGGAGTTGGCTTAGCTTAAATATTGAACCATTAAATTATTCAAAATGTGTAAAATAATTAGATGAGCATTCAATTAACATTTAAATGGATATTGCCTCTTTTTTCCAGAATGCCAGATTTTATCATGTTCAAGTGAGACAGAGATGCAGATTGCTTTTTTTTTTCAATCTTTAGACTTTCTGCATCCATTCAGAGGTTATGTGTGGGGTTTTGAGAGATGTGTTAAAGTAGATATAAAAATGCACCACCCTTACCTGCAGAAAAGACACCCAGTAAGTGGCATAGTGGTACAGAACCAGAAACTTACTAGATCAGGGCAAATTCTTTCTCTTGACCTCATCTATTGCATGTGACATGGGACAATCATGTAGCACGCCAGTAAACATGAAATGCTAAAGCAAGAGATGATATGCATGGAAAAAGAACAAAATATAGTCATGAATATGCTTTTCTTTATTAATAAATTGACAAGTGATTGATGAAACAACTGTTTCTTATACACTTCAGGACTGTTATTCTGTTACCTCATGATCCTCTCTTCTGTCTGTTATATTCACCTGTTGTTGTCTCTTTGCTATGTGTTTGCTATGTGTTTGCACCTGGAAGTGGCATCAATCGACTGTCATATATATATATGACTATGACAATTGATTGAGGTAATAGCTTCTGTAGAAGCAACTTGTCTTTCTAATATCCTGGGACCCACACCACTACGATTACACTGCATGCAACAATGGAAGCTATCTAGATCTATTATTTGTCTAATAAGCACATGCAACTATGGCCATCCTTTTAAATCAGGGATGGGGAACCTACGGCCCGGCCCGTTCGCTGGATCCAGTCCCTGACTAACTTCGATCTGGCCTGAGGTGAGACTAGGGACTCCCTCTGCTCCCTCTGCAACAGGGAGAGAGGAAGTCCCAAGTGCTTCTCACTTGTGTGTGGTCCCTGACTTCCCTGACTGATTTTTCTGTGGGTCAGTGTTCACTTGACAAAAAAATTTCTCCACCCCTCTTTTAAATAGTGTAGTGCCCATATAATTCAATCCTGCCTATCAGAGCAAACTTAAGTTTGAAGAGATCATTGCTATACCATTGACATGGAACTTTGTTGGTCTGATTTTATAGTGCAAGATTTCTATTGAATCTAGTAACACTGACACAAAAATGGTATAATGCAGGAGTGAACTGGCTACTATTATGCAGTTCTACAGATAAAATAGTATGCATCCATATGTTATCATTTAACAGTTTTATATTATGATAGAACCTGAAAGCCTGTATTAAGGTCAGCTTTTGCTTTGTGGTAAATGCTGTATGAACACAGATGCTGGAAGTCCTTGCTCCAGAGAGTTTACATTCTAAATGTCAAACAAATAGCTGAAGGGTTGGGAACAAGGATATGACCTAGAAACAAATGAGTGTGATGATCATTGGGACAATTTGGTCTCTTGCATGTACTATTATTGCTGCTTTTTTCCATGCCTACCTATCCTGAGGAATCATGTTAGAAACTCACTTAAAAATAATTAGCACAAAAACCACCAGGGTAGAAGAGATTTGAAATGCTGTAATAGATCTTCTGCCTGGGTCAGTGCACTATTTCCCAGTGAGGAACTTTGATAGCAATTATGGAGGTCCACCTGAGCCCCTGGTGATGATAATACTACCAGCAGACATGCTGATAAATTGTAACCGGCACAGGAGCAGCAGACACTCCAAACATCCTTAAAAGAGATATCTTTTTAATAGCTGGGAAGACAAATGACTCGTATTTTATCATTGGATTCCTCCCCCTTCATGAAATTGCCAATAAACATCTTCTCCCTAGCTGAAGATTTGGTAGTGAAGAGAGACATGATAAATTTAACCCATTCAGTTGCTTTCAGTTGTCTGTTTACATGTAGCAATCTGTTAAATCTTTTCCGATACTGACCAATCTATTGTATTCCATATGACGCTTAAGTTTGATTTCCCAAAGTGAGTTAATCCTACTGACTTCCATTGAAATGTAGTTCTTAAGTCCCTTTTAGAAATGGGTTTTAGGCTCCTATATCACTGAGTTGCTTTCAAATATTTTAGCTTTTTCTCATCTTTAAATAGGTTGATATTTTTGGAATCCAGTGATTAAGGGGTTGATCCTATCAAGTGTGGCCAATCTTGTCCTGATCCAAAAAAACATTTCAGCACATACTTAATTTAAATGCATGAGTCAGGTTCAATGGTACTCCTGGAGGCATACATTTTATCACACACTTTAGTGCTTTGCTGGACTTGGGCTCAAGGACATAAGACTTGGGCCTTATCCAAACTCACAGAAATCAAAGGGAAATTTTGTTCCATGACCTTTGGTTCTGGCATTGTTTCGTGTTCCTGCTTCATCTTCGTGTTCCTCCCCTCCCACACCAAATGGAAAGTACATTAGGGATGATCTAAAATTGTGCTTGGTCCAGCTGTGAGGGCAGGGGACTGGACTTGATGACCTCTCGGGGTCCCTTCCGGATCTAGTGTTCTATGATTCTATTATTAATATGTAGAAAGATGGACGTGTTCAGTTTTGTGGAAAATGCATTGAGGGTAGCAATGTAAGAGCTATGAAGAATCAGAAGCTTTAAAATATTCATATCTTCTAATCAACACTCTTCATGCACCCTAGTGATAGAAATGTAGCCGTGTTAGTCTGGGGTAGTTGAAGCAAAATGCAGGACAATGTAGCACTTTAAAGACTAACAAGATGGTTTATTAGATGATCTAATAAACCATCTTGTTAGTCTTTAAAGTGCTACATTGTCCTGCATTTTGCTTCATGCACCCTGAATGTGTGATATAGTCAAAGAAGTTTCATGAGTGATGTTTATGGAAGAACTAGCTTTTAATGCTCAGAACTACAATATCCTGAGAAATCCAAGACTTTGTAAGCAGCACCTTATAGGCCACTGACCTCCAAATAAGTTTTTCCTTGGGCTATTAGGTTTGGTTTTGAAAGTCCACATCTTAAAATGTTATGGTTGTGGATGAAGCATGAACAGTTGATAAGCTGACTTAGATGTGAATGTGATAATAGCTATGAGGTATCTGGGTGTTCAACATTAATTTGTTCGTCTTTCATTTATATTTCTGGTGGGTTTTTTGTTAAAGACTTCTGTGCTGTTCCGTTAAAAATTAAGATGTGGTTGCATGTTTATTTATAACATCAGTTGTGTTTCTGATATAGTGTTGTACACTGCCCATTTATTCTGCAATATTAAAATAGTGTTAATAATAACTTTTGCTTTTCATAACTAGTGAAATTCTGTTTCTATTTAAAGGTAAACAAGTTACACATATCCAATGAAAACTGACTCACAGGCACTTTAATTCTAAATTTAATATAAGACTGACTTGATCAGGAATGGGTAACCAGGTCACTGGCTAGTTCAGCCTTCGGTCCCAGGAAAAATTACAAACGACATTTGTCAGGCTTGAAACTGGATTGCTCTGGATATCTGAGACAAAAAACTATTACTCAGAATTCCTAGTGAAGGCCCTCATCAGACTTGAAATAATATTTTTTTTATTAAAAAATAAAATAGAAAGAGAGAGAGAGAAAGAAGAGTTAAGGTAACAGGGACTAATTAATGATTTATGGAGACAGTGCTGCCTATTGGTCTGTGGAATAAGATGGGAGCCAGAAATTTCTTTTGTTAATGTTAATTGTGTTTATTACAGTAGTGCTTTTGGTCCCGCTGTGCTAGGTCCTGTACAGACAAAGAGTAGTAGACAGACTGTTCTATCCGAAAGAGCTTACAAACTAGACAAAACAGTCAAAAAGTGGAGGAAAGGGGGATTAACAGAAGCAAATCAATCAATGTGATGATCGGGAACGTCATGTTAGAACCACAATTATTTACTTAATCGTGTGTTCAGTTAGGAGGGAATAAGTTAAATGGAAAGAAAAGTGAAAGGAGAGGAGATAATACACACTGGTGAATAGGAAATTATTATTAACGTTAATTAAGTAATGCCTCTGTAAAACATTTGGAAGGTTTATATTATATGCATTAGGAATAGTAAGTAGTATTGTCAGATATTCATTTTTAAAAGTGTGATCAGAAACTATGATAATTTATTTTACATTTTGAGAACTCTAAAACCTCCCTAAGTGACTCCAGATGAAGAGGAGAGCAGGTAATGGGTGATTGCAATCATTTATACCTGATAGTGGTGTCTGGCTGCCAACCCGGAGAGGGACTGTGGTGCGAGATAAGAGTAGACCAGTCAACATTACCATTTGTGGGTTGGACTGTTTCTCATGAAAGATTCTTTTTTTTTAAGGGAAAACATCCAAACAAAGGCCCAGTTCTATTCAATGTTGGTATCAATGATCTGAAAGAATGAGGTGCAGGTTGTAAATGACTCACAGTGGTGATAGAGAAATAGGTTTTGGGATAGATTCTTCAGTAAATGAAACCCCCTCAGTATATAAGTGTAAACAGTGCAAAGTTGACTTAAGGGGTGTGTCTAGACTACATGCCTCCGTCGACGGAGGCATGTCGATTAGCCAGATCGGCAGAGGGAAATGAAGCCGCGATTAAAATAATCGCGGCTTCGTTTAAATTTAAATGGCTGCCCCGCTCTGCCGATCAGCTGTTTGTCGGCAGATCGGGGCAGTCTGGACGCGACGCGCAGACAAAGAAGCCTTTCTTGATCGGCACAGGTAAACCTGGTTTCACGAGGCTTACCTGTGCCGATCAAGAAAGGCTTCTTTGTCGGCGCGTCGCATCCAGACTGCCCCGATCTGCCGACAAACAGCTGATCGGCAGAGCGGGGCAGCCATTTAAATTTAAATGAAGCCGCGATTATTTTAATCGCAGCTTCATTTCCCTCTGCCGATCTGGCTAATCTACATGCCTCCGTCGACGGAGGCATGTAGTTTAGACATACCCAAGGTGTCTAGGGATTGCCAGTGTAAAATTCTTACTGCCCTCTCTCTCCTCACCCCATGTAGGGGAGCTCTTTGCCAGCATACCTGCCTCTTATGTCAACCGCTACTCAATGTAAGGAAAGACACATTAGAGGCAGGGAGGGAGTATTCCTTAAAACTCTAACTTGTAACAAGTTCAGCATAATGGAGATACAGCCAGCTCCCTCCCTGTCTCCCCCATCATTGCTAGCAAGCAGAGCTTTCACAGAGTCAGTAATCTGTCCCTTAAAGTCTGTCAGATCTACTGTTGACATTTCTGTTGTGACTTCCAAATTAATTACTATACTAATTTGACAAACTTTCTAACATGTTTGTACTTCTTTTATTTGTAAATATTTTGGAAGCTCAATGGATCTGTCTGATATTTTCCTATAGGTGGTCTGGTGAACTAAGATAAAAACCAATGTTAGATGCACATGTCTTCTGGACTGAAGATCTTCAGTTTTTTCTCATCTGTCTTTGTGTGCCTCGGAAGTTATCCACAAGCCTGCCCTTCCTCCATTCATTTGTTATTCAGAGGCTTTTCCTATAATAAGAACTCAGAATGCAATGTGCTTGAAGCACTGTTCTCTCAGACTGGCTTTTGTTAGCTTTACTTTATAACTGTATTTTTACAGTTTAAGGAAAGTGTATTCAATTTGGATATTTATATTTTGTCCAACAAAAAGGCAAATATAATTAAAGTTGACAATGAATTCTAAATTCCTGCTTTTATCCTACATTTCTGCTTTTATACTAGTTTATTTTACTATTGTCCATTTCTAATGATGACAGCCAGGCTAGATATATATTTTCTTCTAGCAGTTTTTATTTAAAAAAATATGGGCAAAACTGTTGCTAGCAAAAGTGAAATTAATAAAATTGCTTGTTACTACTTTGTTTGTGAAGCGTTATTATCACAGATAACATCACAGCTCTAAAAAGAGAATTTCTTAGACCAGTGGTCCCCAACCTTTTTGTGACCAAGAGCACATTCATGTTTTCAGAAGAGTGTGGCGGGCGCCAACAAAAAAAGGCGTCAAATGTGAAATTGAAGGCTATTTTCATATTAAATGTGAATTGGGTAAATTTGATAGAAACTTAATTTAGTTGGATAATTTTTGTTTTAATTATATTGTAATTCATTTTTTAAAAAAATCTGAATTAATAAAAAGGGGGGGATGTCCAAATGATGAGCAAAAAAAGCATCCCACCCTCTCTGAAAAAAACCATGGCACCTTTAAATCTCACACTCCCCATTCCCACCATGGCAGGTGGAAGAATGTCAATTTTGTGGGCCCCCCTCCATTGGAGAAAAAATAAAAAAAAGGTGTCAAATGTGAAATTGAAGGCTATTTTCATATTAAATGTGAATTGAGTAAATTTGATAGAAACTTAATTTAATTGGATAATTTTTATTTAAATTATATTGTAATTCATTTTTAAACAAAATTCTGAATTAATAAAAAGGGGGATGTCCAAATGTAGAGCAAAAAAAGCACCCTTCCCCCCCCAAAAAAAATCATGGCACCTTTAAATTTCACACTCCCTTCCACATGGCAGGGGAAGAATGTCCCAAGTGGCTTTCCAGCTGAGAAACTGAAAATACCAGAATACCAGACATTTTTCTTGGGGGCGGAGAGGAGGGTCAGGCCAGGGGTTTGGATTGTGCCTCAGGGCAGGGGATTGGGGTGCAGGGTCTGGGAAGAGAGTTCTGAGGGTGAAGATTTCAGAGTGGGAGTAGCTGGGGGGCCGGACACTTACCAGCGAGACACGCTGTTCTCCTGTTTCTCCCACAGGACCTGCCTGCCCATGTGCTTGGGGACTGGTAGGTTCCCGCAGCTACCATTGTCCAGGTCCGGCCAATGGGCTTGTGGGGGGGGGGGGGGGGCGGAAGTGGCCATGAGGGACCCTCCCCTGCCGGCTCACAGCTCCTGCACCACGAAGGGCCCCGCCATGGCTGTTTTGCATGAGGGGAACCCGACCAGCATGGGGTTTGCTTAGACGTGTAGGCTCAAATTATGCTCTCATTTTCACCCATACAAACTGTGGTTTCAGGGGTAGAATATAGCATAACATGGCTCATGATCTTAAGGAAACCATTATTATTAGGGTAACTATTATTTCATTAGACTTCACAATTGACCAGTAAGTAAAGTCAAGCTGTTAACTGAGTACTTCAGCATAAAGGCTTTGTTAACCTGTGACCCCTGGCATGATTTTGGAACTCCTTAAAGAAAGGCTTTTATTTTATCATATATATGATAAGAAAAGATAAGGTGCTCAAGAAAACTTTACTATGCAAGTTGGAGAACATATTTAAAATACTTTTAGGAAATAGGCTTTTCATGAGTCGTTATTGTAAAGTCTCAGAGGTGTAGCAATGTTAGGCTACATCTTCACTGCAATGCTATTTTGGGATGCCAAAGTATCCCAAAATAGTTATCCTGCATCTTCTCAGCAAGCCCATTATTTCAAAATGTAACGAGCTTACTATTCTGATATCCCTAAAACCTCATTCCACAAGGAGTAAGAGATGTATTGGAATATTGGATTATTTTGAAATTTGGCGCTACATAGACAATGCCATATTATGAAATAAGGTGTTTCGAAAAAAGATCAAAATAAGATACGCAATTTGCATAACTCAAATTGCTTATCTTATTTCGAGCTACAGTGCAGTGTAGACTCACCCTTAGTCTGTAACTGTAAAAAAAGGGGAGTCCTGTAGCACCTTAGAGACTAACAAAAAAATATATTTAGAATCATAAGCTTTCATGGGCAAAACCCACTTCCTCAGATAAGTGAAGAGAAAGAGATTAATTCTCTCTGCTTATCTGAGGAAGTGGATTTTCCTCACAAAAGCTCATGATTCCGCTATTGTAAGTTAGCATGTGTGTTTGATCTAGGTTCTAAAGTTACAGGAGCTTTTGGCAATATGTATTTTTAGGAATAAACAAGGGACTTTTAGAACATGAAACCATGAGGTTAACCACATTAATGTGTTAGAAATATTGAGAAATGTATTGATACAAAAAAAGCAATGTCAGCAATTGAAACCCCAGCTATGGCTCTTTAGAATGCCACACATAAACAGACAGTTGAGAGATAATCTAAATATTGTCATTGAACATTTGTGGATAGCAACCTTTTGATATATATGTTCCCAATTAGTAGTGTAGAGGTAAGGAAAGAAACCAAGATGTATTTCTTAAGTTTCAAGCCTTAAGGCAGTTAGGGTGCATCTACTCAGCAGGGCTTAACTTGAAATAAGCTACGCAAATTGAGCTACGTCAATTGCATAGCTTATTTCTAAATTGGGAGCATCTACACAGCACTTATTTCGAAATAGGGCATTCCTCCTTCGACTTCCCTTACTTCTCATGCAATTGTGGTTACAGGAGTCAGAGTAAGAAGTCCTCTAGCTTGACAGTGTTTCAACATTATTTCAAAATAACTGCCTGCTGTATAGATGCGGACGAAGTTATTTCAAAATAATGTTGCTGTGTAGATGTACCCTTACAGATAATGTAATTTGGAGGAGGATTGTGAATGACACTACAAGTGATAAAATTAAAGACATAATTTAAAAGAAAGTGATTAGGTACACCAAATAGGCATTACAATATTACCATACACTTCATTTATACTTGTATTCAAACACAAAATTATGCATCTGGGGTGATAAGTCCCTACATGGGTTTAATCCTTTCTCCATCAGTGGTAGATGGGCATCTAAAATCAGCATCTTACACTGCCTCCTCCATCACCGCTGCCAAGCAAAGTTTGGACACAATCAAGTGTCCCTTAAAGACTATCAGATCTACTGTTAGCATTTCTATTGTGAATTCCATTTAATCAATTATAATATTATGCTTTAATTAATTAGCATCCACCTTGATTCAATAGATAATGCTAGATAGTTATAGGTATGTCATTTATGTTGATGTTAAATGATGCATAACTATAACTATAATTTTATCAAAACAATTAGGAGCAAAACATATTTACCACATATCTTGGGACTATGTCTCTGAATTGTCTCATTTCACATACCCATATGCTGCCAGGCCTTAGCATACACTACATCATCCCTGTAGGTTACAGGGTGCATGGGATAAAGAGTGCAAAATAAGGTGTATATCTAACCTCTAGTGGGTTCATCTGGGTATCCACACGGCATATGTCTGAGCTTCATATCCATTTATGATGGTATCCACTTACTATTTTCTTCTCTCTTTTTGTTTCCATAGGGCTATGAGAAAGACAGCATTGGATGTTGTTGTCTATTTTCTTAATGTTAATGTTTATGTTTTGAGTTACTTGGCTGTTTAATAAAGATTTTATGTTTCTTTATATCTCTCATCCCAACTCTTTCTTCAGAATGAATTTTTGGTGCTGCCTGATTAAAGAACCTGTTGCTGGAAATTGTGTAATTTTGCATGCTAAATTAATGAGAGGCTATACCTCCATACAGCATCTAAAAGCTGCTGATTCAATAGATAGTGCCTTTGTCTCCAACTTATCAATACTCCAGTGCCTCTAAACACTGCTAAAGACCAACCTCCTGCTGAAGATGCTATCTTCCAACTATTAAGAATCCATTGCATTTTTTTGTACATGGTGAATATTAACCCCATTGTTCTAGTCAAATTTCTACTTCAGTAACTATATTTTGCCTACTTACGTTCCCTCAGTAATTTCCGTAGGGTTGGGGAGATATTCTTTCTGGCTTAAACTATTATATAGTGTTATTTTCTGATGTAATAGTTTATTGTATATTGAGGGTGAAGAAATGTAAAGTTTGTGTAACTCCAAAGTCTATGGAAAGTTTACCAGTGTTAATACACTTTCGGATCCTGTGGGATGCAGAGTTGTCACTGTTGGAAAACAGTCCTGTGGTAACAAATATAATTGCTTCATTTGTTGCTTCATATGTTGACAAAAGTGGGAGATCATTACCCAGATTAAATATAGCATAAATATCCTCCCAATTTGTCTTCTATGATGGATGACATAACTGGCATGTGATGTGATGCTGCAGGAGCTCTGTGATCAGTACAGGCACATAACTAGTCCAAATGTTTTCTGCTAGATCCTGAATTCAAGGTTCAATATATCTCCCCCTGTTGCTTAAAACAGCGAAGGAGTAAGAATGTTAAAGCCAATAGCATAGACAAAGTCCAGTTTTCAGAAAGCGGGACACACATTGCTTGCGTTTGGTAGTTTGATGTAAACAGCTATGGCAGAAGAAAAAGAGTCCTTAACTAGATATTCATCAGATAACTAGATTTTCCAGTATTTTAGGGTAGCAACGATATTTACCATTTCTAAAGTCTAGCCTTGTTTTTTAATTTGAAATCTCTCAGATGTGTGTTGACTTTTTGTTTCAGTGTATGAAAAACCTCAACACCTTTTCCCCATTCTCTTTCCTTGTTCCAGTGGTCACTGTGGGACTTCCCAAATTTCATCTGGTTTCAGTTCCCTTTATCACCTTCAAAGCCACATATTGTGATTAACCTTCATTGATTCTCTTACATTGACCAGATGAAGTCACTACAGAGCAAAGCATGGCATATGTGTTTCCAGGACTCAGCACCCATATCCTGAACAACTGTATCTGTTTGATGGCCTAAAAAGTGAATTTGAGTCTCATGGTGGTACTAGCACTAAACACAGTGCTAGTACAGTCCTTACACTTGACCTCCAACATTTCTGATAATTAAAACTTGCAATTACACATTATTAATATGGAAATATATCTTAATAGCTTTGCACTTAGTAAATCGCTTCTGTGCTTTTTCTATCTCGAGAAGAAGCAGATAGGGGAACCCAAATCAGGCAATAGCTGTTACTCAGTTATGCTGTTCTTTCCAGTCATTGTATGTTAATATGAGTAAGTTTGTAAACCACTGACAGAGGTTCAGTGCTGCTACTTTAAACCCCACTCAACACTGTAAAACCTTAGCTTTAATGATGGTTTAAAAAGAATGGATTTGTTGTCTAAGATGTGGGACTAGAAAAAAAACAATAGCAGTATTGCTGTGATTTGCCTCCACACCTTTATTTCTACATGTGTAAAATGCCCACCTGTTCAACCATACAGGTACCCTAGATAATATTGCTACAGCTGGTTTGCAGTAGGGTTAGATGCTCTTTGCATTAGGTTGTAATGTAGATACGGTTTCTTAGTGATGGGGCAGACTGCAGAGATCTATTGGCTGCTGGCTTTGTAAATTTCACTCAGTTTGGTCCAATAGCAGAAGGAGAAAGACTGGTACAGCCTGGACCGCTCTCCCTCTTCAATCTCTCTTTTCCTTGCAGATCAGTCTCTCTCCCTGTCTCTGTGTCTCTGCATAGGCAATCAGAGCTCTTACTCACAGACCCAACTCTCCCTCTTGCACTGATCTGTAATGAATTTTCTTCCTGAATGTAGGTCGTTTGCAACAGTAAGCACCAGCTTCCTCCAAATCCAGCGGCATTCTTGTTTGTTTATTTTTATTTTTTTGTGGTCGTTGCATTCCTTTGGACAAGAAAATCTCGTTGGATTCCAAGCAGAGGGGAGCCTTGTTCAAATAATTCCTGTTGTCTGATATTCTGTCGGGATTCCCTGGAAGAATTTGGCGGAGTGAAAAGGACCTCTGTGCAGCTGCAGCTATCGCACTGGTAAGGTAGGTATAGTAGATGTAAGGTTTGTGCGTTCATGTTCGTTTTTGCGGGGGTTGCAGTGAGTACTGGATCAGAGGGTCCCCAGTCTGCTGCAGTCGTTTATGCTTTTCGTTCCCCCCATCGTTTTTGAGGCGATACTTTTTTTCTGCCCTCTCCCCCATCACAGACTATCTTCATGTCATCTGTGCAGCAACAGATCTAGAATTTGTCTTTCCCTGGACCATCATTTGTTCGGAGGCATTTTGCTGCAATCAGCTATTTGAAAAGGCTCTGGGGCTCTGTGTGAGATGTTTACAAAGTAGCTCTGCCTAACAGACAAATAAACAGAAGTGTGTGTGTGTGTGTGGGGGGGGGGGGGGGGATATCTGCAGTACCGGGCGAGAGAAAGAGCAAAGCTACAGTTTCCTGCAAACGAGGAGATCAGAGGCGGTGGAAGGAGCAGGACCTCCTGCGTGCGCCGGGGGTGGCGAGAGGATTGCAGAACCAGCACGTAGGGCTTGGGTTAACCTCGCTGTGCTCCCCTCCGTTAAAAAAAAAAAAGCCCTTGGCTCTTCTTCTATGGTGCGATTCACCCTCTTGTCTTCTTCAGCGGCTGGGCGCCGGTAAAATGCCTGCTTTTGTGATGCATGGCTTCTCGCACGTGATGGACGGGAGCCTGGCACTCGCAGGGGTGGCGGCGCGGGGGGGGGGGGGGGGGGGCGATGAGAGCGACGGTGCAAAAAAAAAAAAAAAAGCCAAGCCGAGTGTAAGGACAGAAATAAGGAGCCTCCGGAGGGGGAGGGGGCCTGGGCTTTTCTGCAAAGCTGGGGGTGGCGGCGAGGGGGGCAGCGCGGTGTGAGAGTGTGTGTGTGTGGGGGGGGGGAGTCTTATGTGGCGCCTCGGCTCCGGCTTGCACCTTCTCCCCGGGAAACTGCTGCTGCTGCCGCCCGCCGCTTCAAAGCGGCCGCCTGGTCGCTCTCCGGCGGGAAGTTAGGGAGCGCACAGCGGCTGCCCCCGCGTCCCCCGGGGCTGCCCTTGCCTGCCCACCCCCCTGCACTGCAGCGGCCTCCTTTCCCCGCCGCCCCCGCCTTTGCCTCTGCAGGGTGCAGTGATTGATGAGCTGTCCCTCCTGCAGCCATCAGCCGGGGGGGGGGGGGGGGCGCCGGGAGAGCAGTCGCGGAAACTTCTGCTTCCCCCCCTCCCTCAGTCAGGCTCCTTCCCTCCCGCCCTCCCCCCCCCCCTCAGGCCCGCGGACGCTGCTGCCGGGTGGGGGGCTGAGGAGCTGGGCTGGGGTCCCACTTGCCGGAGGAGTTTCTAGGAAGGGGCGGGTAGCAGAGCGCGCCCCTCCCGCCGCTCCCTGCAGCCGCTGCCCAGTGTCCCTGCTGCAGACGGGTCCTTGCCCACGCGCGCCCCGATAGCCCCGCAGTCCCGCCCTCCCCAGCTTACACACGCAGCCGAGCCCGCGCCTCGCTGACCCAGGTGTGTGTGCGGGGGAGGGTGTAAAGCACCGCGAAACAGCCCCCGCTTAGCCAGCCCCTTGCACGCAGCAGCTCAGCTCCAGCTCCGGCAACTTGCCCCGCAGCTGCAAGGCCTGCAAGTCCCTTCCTCCGTGCCCGGAGTCCCTCAGCCTGGGCTGCCCAACGTGCCCTGTGCAACCGGTCCCTCAGGCAGAGTTGCCGCCGGGACTGCAGAGAGCTCCATTCGCCCCCCTGGCGATAAGCCAGGGCAAGCACCCGGCGGCAGCTGCCACTCTGTGCTTGGGCCCTTGGGACGTCTGTCCCCTATCCCTGCACGGGCGCAAAGGGACGACTTAGAGGCTAACGCTCATCTGGGGGTAACACTGCCTCTTATTTTCAGCCGATTTGGCTTAGCTGGAAGACGCTGGATTTCCTTTTCCATATCCTGGCACCAGCAGAGGCTCTGGCATTCTGCAGGTTTCACAAGTGGCTGTTTCACTGTTTTCCTCTTCCAGGAAAGACACCCCCCCCCTTTGGTGCCGGGATTCATTAAGATGAGGTTACACTGGCTTTATTGTTATAATTCATTGTGGTTATTTTATCATTTAGAGCCAAGGCAATTATTTAGAGGGAGCAAGAGAGAAGAAAATAAAGAAACCCAAGAGATAAGTTAATCATCTATGCTGCTGGCCTACCCCTTATTTTTATAAAGGAACCTAGTAATAATAGAACCCTTATCGCTCCCTGAAACTCAACTAATTTTAATATTAGGCAGGGAAAAATAACTTTATGGAAACAAGCAGTTGCTGTTCTTGCAAGAAAATTCCACAAGGTGGTAGTGTGGACACTTCCTAGTGACTTTTTAAATTTTATTTTTGAGATTTTGTCAATAGCTGGAAAGGTTTTATTTCCATGTATTCCAGTATCTTAAATGTCCAACTGCATGTATGTTTTAAGACTACAAAACCATGTCGGATTTCAAATGGGTTAACAGCCAGGAAGCATTTCCTAATTTTAGCTTCCCTCCTTTGCTGCCTCCTCAAAAGCTAGGGAACTAGAAAGGTTTTAAAGGAAAGTTTTCACTTATATTATATTGAGGTTTGCAAAATGTGCAGAATCTGAATGTGTTTGAGATAAGTGACAACAATTTCTGTCAAAGGATGGCTAATAGAATGAAACATGAAAGTCCCTTTCTGTATTTTATTAGATCAAGTTTACATATTAAACTGTAGCAGTCCCCGTAATTCAATAAGCAGAAACAGAGACTGATGTGGCCATTTAATCTGTTATACTACATGCTTTGTATTTAGGTTTTTTTTTTTGAGTCCATAGGCTTTATTGGGGTGTTGATGTTTACTATAACTACGGCGATGTAAACAAATGTTCATTTTTGATACTTTGTATTTAAAAAGTAAAAAACATGTTGACTCCATAGTGATGCTTCATCAGGTTGTTTTTTTAATCTTTAAATCTAAGCAACTTTTTGATCTCAGATTATTAATAACATTAAGAGTGTGTGCCTATAAATAGGGGGAACAAGTTAAAAATGCAAGGGCAAATGGATGAAATTGTTAGCAGTTACACTGAGTGAAAATTGTGTGTGTGTGTAAAAATTATATATATACACCCATTTCAATGTAGCATGGATTTCCCTGAAAATTAAATTATTTCCCATTGTGGAAGGATGGCAATATACACATTATTTATTTGTTATAATATATATTAAAATCTTTTTTGTAGTATTAATATGAAAATAACTTTTTGGGTTATCACAGAAAGTTTAAAATTCTATCATCAGTTGTAATTCAGTGGATAAAAAGCTCAGTTTTACACAGGTGGGCTAGTGTCATACTCAAAATTAAATATTTCATTTTATTTTCATTGTCATGGAATACATGTCTGTCACATCTGTTAATATTTTACAAAATTGTCTATACATATTTCCTTCAGAAGGGCTGGTGTGATGCTTTTTAGTTTTGCTGATGAAGACAGGATTGTTTTCTATTTCAAGTAATTCTTAGATAATATGGAATTGAAAAGGTGTGATGAACATACTGACTTATCAATAGGTAATTTATTCAAGCAAAATATTTTTATAGTAGCAGAACAGCACATTTCATAACAATATATTTTTATTATAAGTATATATTTAATTATTATATACCAGTTCTCCCCAATTGAGAATTATTTTTATTTTGTTTACAAATCACATTAACTTTTTTCTCTTCAGTATGCATAGATAACACACAAATTCAATTACAGTCAATGTGTTTGTATTTGGGCTATACTAGGTATCATAACTGAAACTTTGTTTGACATTCAAACTGTGTTTCTTTGATACTACTCTTCATTTTGAGATTTTTGGGCCTGATTCAGAGCCCACTGAAGTCAGTGGAAATTTATCATTAATTTTATTGGGCTTTAGATCAGGTGCATATACTTTGTCTGCATAGAATTTCTAACATTTCAAAATGCTAACGTTTCTTGCAGAGACTGATTGCTTGCCTTGTACCCTGATAAGTAGTAACATTACATCACAAAGTCAAATATTTAAAAATGCTAGGACATAGACTATAACCACAAAAATCTTTTAAGCATTATGCCAAGTGCATAGGATATTATTTTTCTGTGTTCCACAATACAGGATGATCAATTACGATAATTCTTATTGGAAAATACACAACAATAGAATAGAATTCAATGCAATTTCTAAATAAAATAAGACTACTGGATATTGGATTAAAACAGGATAATTGATACAGTGGAAAATTTACCAAAAAATCTACATGAATGGTTGTGTTCTCACAAATGATCTCTGCAGCTTGTTTAATTAGACTAGTGATCTTGAACAGGCCCTTTGACTCAAAGGAACAGTGATAAAGGGTTTGTCAAAAATGTCTGTCTTAATATGCAAATTCCAGCTGAAAGTCATTAACGGTCAGTTAGAAAGGAAGGGAAGAGGCAGAAGGAAGAGCTGCCTGATTGAAACTGTACATTTTAAAAAAACCATATGGAAACAGTGCTTTGTTTAACATGAAAAAAGTAATTCAGCGCTGCATAAAGGTGTGTACTTCTGCTTTTGACAGGCTTTCAATATGGCCTCCACTTGGCTTTTCAAAGATTCATGCTGTTCTTTGACAGCTGAATCACACAGTGTAAGGAACAGATCCACCTGGGTAGGACAGGAAAAGCATCACTGTAAACAGTACAGGATTTTAGTCATTCTGCTGTTTGAAGAGTTGTCACAAAGCACACATGTTCAAGCTATCTTTTGTGTGTCTAAGATTGTGATTTTAAAACCTAATAAAACCAAAACATAAACATGAGCCTGGAAAAGAGCCACTCAGGTCATCAGGACTCTCATTTCAAAGTACAGCTATTATCTGTCACAGTTCAACTCAGGTGTGTTTAAGCAATGTAAAGCATATATGCTCCGAATAATTTTGATCCCTATATCTGACAGGGTTATGCACGCAGCTGTCACCTTTTAATAGTTCTGTTGTGTTTGGTTTAGTTGTCCTCAGATCTGAATTTTAAGAAAAAAAATGCTTGCTGGTTTGGGAAAAAAACCAAAAGTTTTGCTATCACTCAACATGATAGAAGTGATAGATAATAAATGTCCATTTTCCAACCTGAAAGTTGAGAGGAAGGGGGAAGAAAACAATGGGTTCAATTCACAGGAAAAATACCATTTTATATAAAAGTTGAGATATATATAATTATATATACATTTAACTTGAGGATTTTTGGAATTGTTATATTTAAAATAAAGTTTATGTTGAGCAGTATTATTTCATGATTTATTATCATAGCATGTGTGATGATAAGAATATTAATAGCCTCTCCAAAAGATATTGCCTTTTCCATTTACTAGTTTGACCACTAGAATGCTTATTCAAATGGATACATGTTTTTACATATTGAAATAAAACCTAGCCAGAAATGTTCAGATGCACATTATTATATTCTATCTAAATATGAGTAGTAATAATTGAGATCACCTTCTACTGCTCTTACATACTGCTGTGCTCTGTGTTGAACCATACACCACTCGGAGTATTAGGACATGTTTTAGCAAATTTATTCAATTGAACATAGCAGCAGAAAATTAGGTGGTAACATTTTCTATGCTGATTTCTCCATTGTCACTTTATATGCACACTGAGATTTGCAGCCTGGTGTTGGTGAACCTTTCGAAAAAGGTAAGCTTTGAAAATTAATGGAACTCTTATCAAAAAAATATTCCAGAAACTATTATGCTAGCCCTAAAAATTGATTCTGCAACCTGGGGGAGGGGAAGAGGGAGAAAGGAGAAAAACCCATATGACCTACCATTATTAAAATGACTTTTTTAAAAGGTATCAATTTTTTGTGGCTATAATGAAACTATTTTGGGGATTTGGATTAGAATGTTACAAGGCCATATTGAAAAGTGCTGTAAATATAAAGCAGAATATAATATTTTTATAATGAGATGATTATGGGGGTAGATAGTAAATAACTATCAGTTTTGGAAATGAACAGATGATTGGTTATGTTGAGTTATCTTTTATTTACTACTCAGTATAACAACTTTCTATATATTATTTTTGTTTATAATGAAAAAGTACTTTAGTATTACAGTAATTACATTAATACATGAACCAGGCATTTCAGTATTTTATTAATTATAATCAATGGATTAGCAAGTACTTAACATTTTAGAGATGATTGTATTATCATAAATTCATGGCTGTGTAGATTTCTCTAATAGCTTCATTCAGATTTGCATTTGTTAGATAGGAATGTACAGTGAGAAAAGTATGTAAAACTTGTTTTCCTCAATTCATATACTGTACTTTTCTAGCAGTCGCAGTTTTTTCTCTTTGGTACAAATAGAGATACAGCTCTTCTATTCCATACCCAAAGAATATTAAAGGCCAGTAAGTCAATCAAAACAAAGCCTTCCTGCCTAAAGATTATGGACTTTGTTTAGACTGTCTAATATTTAAGTATTTTAATATCAGTCACCATCTGGGTGCTAAGTCAGGCATAGGCATAAATTGGCCATGAATTCAGCAGGGTTGCTCAAATCATTTATAGACTTTGTTCCAATGCTGTTCTAATCAATGGTCTTGCCAAACCAGGAAGTTCCAGCCATTTTGATTGTTGGCATTATATGGCAGTTTTATGATATGGACGTCCCATAATGAACTGGGTTAACACCACCAAACACACTTGCAATATTGCTTGAAATTATATTTGGGCCCTTTGAAAACAAGAATCCAGTTAACCAGTTCTATCAGACATAATCCTCTCTTTGTATATATGTATTTGGAAATACCTGGGAAGTTCTAATGCCTAAGTTAATTTTCTCTGAATAGATTTTTCTTTATTTTTAACTCTCTTGTCCTGTAAATGAACACTTGTTAATAACTGAACAATACATTTTAAGTTTTCCAAAACAGAGATCACAGATGTGTCTGCTGCTTAGTGCCACATTCTTCATGGCGATTTACAAATTAATAATTACTGATATATCAAATTTGCTAAACTGCAAAATCCTGTTTTAGACATATCAACATATTATGTAAGTTAGAGGAAACACTGACAGGTGCGTTGTCAAATCAACAAGTTGGAATTGACACATTGATTTCTGGTTTAATTTTCATATTCATTTGATGTTGATATTTAGGCCAAACTATTTTCAAAAAGTCAAGTAATGGTGAAACTTGTGAAGGAAAAGTTTACACAATTTATTTGGGAGCAGCAAAAGTTATTGGCTGAAGGGTGCAGCTCGTAGAGGGCAGTGGTATTCTCTACTATACTTAGGCTTTACTCTGAAAGCACAGGTATTTTCGCAGTTATACATATGAGAATTCTTTTTCTGGAAATAAATGAATAAATGCCCATCTTTACCTCCCATGCCTTCATTTAAATTCTTTACAAATCTGTAGCTTATTTGTACACGTCTTTAGGGATTGAGTGTTGTTTCATATTTAAAGAACCATGGAAATAAATATAAAATGTTACCAGATAGCTGCATGTTGTAGAAGGAGAAAATTTCCTTCGAATTCTGTCATTTGTTTGTGATTTGGCTGTGGAAAGGTTTACAGATCCACATTTGCAGTAAGCACAATAAATATTTCACCCTTACATATGGCCATATATGGGTACCAGGCATGTCTCTATCTAATTAACACACAACAAACTCCCTACTCTTTTGTTTATTAGATAGTTCAGAGGCCATCAACCTAATTAAAATGAGCATTATGAGTCTGATCAAAACCCTAGTGAAGACAATGAAAAGACCCCTGGAAAATCAGGTGGATTTCCAAGGAGGAATGTGAGATATTTGAGTGATATATATATATATATATATATATATATATATATATATATATATATATATATATATATATATATATATATATATATACTTTCTCATAGTTTATAAGGAGTTGTATGGATTTTACTGTGCATTCAGTACAATGCTTCCAAGTCCATCCATCCTTTCAAATAGCGGAAAATTTCTGTTTTCCTGAAAAGCTAATTTATGCAAAACCCATCCCTCTTTTGCAAAGCTACTATAAAGGAACAGGACATGAAGATGTAGGGAACATACATTTCCCTAGCCTGCAGAATATTGATGATTCAAAAGCGTAGGACCATATATTATCCTCTCTCCACTTTCAAAAATTTTGTTGTTTGTTGCTCTAGTGTTAATAATAAGCATTTTTTCAGCAATCACCATAAATTTGGAAGATGTCTTATTAAGGTTTTTTTTAATTAAATAAAACCTGAATGTACCCTGAAGAACTGAACCATGGGTAACTCAATTGGTAGGATTGAAGCACTGCCGCAATGCTCATATGTACTGTGTTTTTCCCTACATTCACACCAGCTTTACAATGTTTCACTGCCTGAGTACCCAGTTCCTCAGTGCCTGCCTAGCGGTTCAGTATCTTGAAGGAAATTTTTAAAAAAATGCTTTGGAAGCCCAAAGAAACTTGCAGAAGAGGTGGAAACTCCCATGTGAATCTAGCAATATCTATTACTTCAAATTTTATTTTTAGCAAAATGGAGAACAGAGAATCTGATCTCACTTGTTGCTTAACACAATATCTGCTGGAATCTGGAACTTGAGACATCTCTGGCATCTGTGGTAAATGCATTGTGTCAGTATTTTTGAAGAGCCAAAGAATGAGGTAGCAGCAGTTAATGGATATATTGCTGCAGTAGTTGTTTCTCTCACCCAATACTAATAATAGTTCAAGATCACGCTAACCAAGTTGTATGCCTCCTGTAACTCATGTATATAACCTCTTAGTGGTAGTACAGAGTTGTACTATAGGCCTGGGCAGCAGCTCGTTATTAATGTAATAATTATAATGTCTGCCTGTTGCAATTTGTATCATGTATGCAAAAGCAAAGATGAGATCTGAATACACAGTGGAGTGAGGAAGCAGTAGAACTTTCAGCAAATTATGTACAGCTGGACAGACAAGCTGTGGCACCGGAGGCTGTAAATTATATTAACACAGCCTGCAGTAGGTCTGCTGCCCAAATTAGAAATGCTCAGTGCACAGAGTTCCAAAGAGCAGGTGGAATATTGGGGAATGTATGATGCAGATCACTGATTTTGACAGAGCAAATATTAGCAATTGGCACCACTAAAAATCAGCATCATTCCAGGGGTAGAGGATAGCTCCTTATTTGGTAGATAGATTTTTCTGATCATTGTTATGATAATTTGTAGGGTGGGTGAGTTGCAGTGGACAGTATTGTGGATATCTTCATGCAATGTTAAGAGTTGACAATAGTTATGAACTACCTTTGTTCACGTTTTTGTATGTGAAAACTTTTTTGAAGTTCTTATGTTTTCCCCCACAGTTTATATATGTGATTTGTATTAATTGGATTAACGGATTTAAAGAGAAAAAAATTATATTTGTTGATATATAATTATAACATAATTGATGTAATATTTACACTTACAATTTATTTTGACAAGTTATCTATTAGAGACACAAATATGCAGGCCAACAGGCATGTGTAACTAAGGTAACAGAGTAAATTACAAGGAAAGTAAGATTCGTATAGTACAGGAACATAAAATGGATGTTTTTCTTATAGAAAATGTATCTCCTCAGTCCTAGGATTGGGGTGGAATACTGTTGGGATGCAGAAGAAGCACTTCTAGATATAGTGCATACCAACATGTTCTATTATCAGTCTGGCCAATGGGGCAGGGGAAAAAGGGAAACCAGCTTGGGGCCCAGTGATAAAATAGAGTCCAGGGCTCCCAGCTATTGCTACTGCAGCAACAGCAGTGGCTGGAGTCCTGGGCCCTTTAAATCATCGCCAGATCACTTTGCAGTACACACCAGGCAACTCTAAAGCTGGCTAGGAGTGGGGTGTGTGCAATACGGTGCAGTACTGAGGGCCGACTGTCTCAACCCTGCCCCTTCTGCTGAAGGCCCTGCCCCTTCTGGGAGTGTGGAGTTGCCCCTGTCACTTTGCCATGTGGCCCAGCAATTCTGTTGGCCCCGCTGGCTGTTATCCTACATCCACTCTATTTTGGCACACTGGTACAAATATAGGTGAAAGGGCCCATTGCTGGGGCACGTGAGCTATCTTCATTTGCATCTTTATATGGTCTTAAATTGTTCCCTTTGGATCTGAAGTCTCATTTTTCTGTTGCTTCTGAAATAGACCATTCTAAAAGATTTGTCCTCCTGAATAAATCTATTTTGTCTTTCAAAAACAGTGTGGCTACGTCTACACTGGCATGATTTTCCGAAAATGCTTTTAACGGAAAAGTTTTCCATTAAAAGCATTTCGGAAAAGCACATCTAGATTGGCAGGATGCTTTTCCGCAAAAGCACTTTTTGCGGAAAAGCGTCCGTGGCCAATCTAGACGCGGTTTTCCGTAAAAAAGCCCCGATCGCCATTTTCGCGATAGGGGCTTTTTTGCGGAAAATACTACTGTGCTGTTTACACTGGCCCTTTTGCGCAAAAGTCTTTCGCAAAAAGACTTTTGCCCAAATGGGAGCAGCATAGTATTTCCGGAAAATCACTGATGATCTTACATGAGATCGTCAGTGCTTTTCCGGAAATTCAAGTGGCCAGTGTAGACAGCTGGCAAGTTTTTCCGCAAAATCAAATGATTTTGCGGAAAAACTTGCCAGTCTAGACACAGCCTGTTAGTTTTCTTCTGTAGAAACCAGATGTGATCAGAATCCTATTGCATTTTCCTCTGCATGTTACAAACAATATTCTCTGTTTTCTTTTCCTTTGCTCAAGTTAGACAGTTATTTCACCACCCTTGATCCCATAAGCCCCCTTACTTGTTTTGGGGTTATTAAGTGTAATATTGATCACTATAATGAAACATTCATAATTAAAGGGCTAATAGCTATAGCGGTGACTATTTCATCTCTTGAATACCAAATAACATCATAAAAGTGGAAATTTCTGTTCTGCTTTGAATTCCGGGGTCTTTTTCCAAGGCATTTCTGTCTTGGAATTAGTAAGTGTAATGACATGGTATTAGACTTGCTTCATAGATACATAAAAAAAAACGATGCAGGTCTGTGTGTATGTATGTGGGAGGGATGAGCAGTGAAGGGGGGAGCTGGTAGAGAACATTAGGTCTACAAGTAATTGATATGTTTGTCTGATTTCACTACTTGTATTTGGTGACTGGCCACAGACAGGATGCGATATATATACAAGTTCTTCGATCAGTAAATGTGGTAATTGTAAATCAGATTAATCTTCGTTCTTCTCAGACTGTTTTTTAGTGCATAGAATAGAAAAGCAACTAGGTACAGTATTTGGTCTATAGTACCTTACATCAGTATCTTTTAATTTTACATTCACTATACTGACACCTGTTGGTACTTTGGATATATACTATTTAATATGCTGGAAACTTCACTACTTGTTGGAACTGGGGCCATGCAAGCAACTCTGGAGACGCATTGCTAAGGGAATGCAGAACTTCCTCGAGTTTGGAAAAACAAAGCTGGTGGTTCCAGGCAGAAGCAGCTGCTGTGGAAGAAGAATGGCAAAGCTGGAGGAGAGAGTTAGACTCTCCACATATTAGACTACATCTATCCACACCAGTTTCACAGCAAAAAAACAGTGGCTTGCATTACAACCTGGAAAATGTTTCTTCTGGCTCTACATTCTTCTGTAAATTAGTCTGCAAACTCAACTCTGATTGGTACATATATGGAAATTGAAGTGGAGGACCTACATATTCCATTTCTTCCATTTCCTTCTGATTTAGCATGTCAGGGTCTTTGGACTCTTCAAACAGGTTCTGGGATCTCAGGAAGATCTCTTGTATCTCCTAGCTCCTCAGTTTTAATGTCTGGCTTGGTCATTGAGCCAGCCTGCATTTTCAAAGGGTTACTCTTCGTCACTCCAAGATGTGATGTGACTGCCTGATTGCCTTTCCTGGAAACAAAGTCAAGGGGAAAAGCAAGCAGAGCATGGGGATGAGATGGGACTTGGCAGGCAATGAGATGTAATTGTAAAGCATCAGAAGTAACTGCAAGGAGCTTGAATGGAAAGCCATTGGGAACCTCAGAAAGAACTGGAAATGGAGTGGTGTGCTGGGTGATAGTAGAGGAAGATTATCTTAGCAACTGAATGTTGGGTTGTGGTGGGAGATGAGTCAAAAGAGGATGTTACAGTAGCTAAGACAAAAAAAAAAAAACCTGAATTCTTCTATCCGTACATTAGTGAAAGCACATGACTCTTAGTACCATCATAATGCCATAGAATTTTTAGGGACCCAATATTGTTTGCATGGCAGGTTTTAATCCTTTGTAACTATAGAAGCTATTTTTCTTGAACGGTGATTTAGTACTTTTTTTTCTCAGCTAAAGCTCCTATTTAAAATATATCACAGCGCCCACATGAATATTTCCTATTTTGTAATGAAGCAACTTCTAAATGCTTCATCACTGAAAATATTTGTTTAGAAATGTTTTTCCTTGTAACTCATTTTTCCTAACAAGTATAATAAATCACCTTTTATGATCTTTTGTTTCAGTTATTATTTGCAACATGACAAAATGAGTTGTAGAACAAAACAACTGAGGGAAATGGGAAATATATGCAACATCTGTTCTGAGGAAATTTGTTTTTATTATGTAAGAGCAAGTTTAGAGCAAGTTTATTAAAACTGTGGGATTTGATGGTTCTGACATTGGTACAGAAATATGAGAAAATAAAATGTAGAGTTAGATAAATGTACCTTGAGCACATTCATGGTTGTTAATTTAATAGCTAATGAGGAATTCATGCAGGGGTTGCTGCATCATACTTGTCACAGAAACCTTATGAGTTAAATTATATTTATAAGCCTCCTTTTTCCCCATCATTTTTCTAAACAAGGTAGAACTGATGCGCATTCATCAAATCAAAAGTGTGTATTTGAAAACATAGGAGAAAGCTTTTGTGGGTCAGGACAGGAATGCTGGAACAATTTTTATAATGAGGGTGCTTATGGTGGAAACCATGTTTTCAGTATTTGTTATTATTACTTCAAGCCAAGAGATATGGGAACACTCCTACCATCCCTGGTTACAGGACCACTGAGTAGGGAGATAACTAATGTAGACATTTTCACAATGTACAAGACACTTCCTATAATCTCTTGTTCATTTCCTTAATAAATGAATTTTCCCTATATATATGATTGCACATAGTATAAACCATATATCATGTTCTAAACAGTTGTGATGCTCTACATGTAAAATTGTATATTTAAAAAATAGTGTGCCTAGCTGAGATTGCACTAGTGCTAGTTCTACAATAGTATGAATCCAGTCTGATATAAGAAATGTGTATATAGGGTTAAGAAAGGACATTTAGGCTATATAAAATATGCTCAATTTTTGGTGCCCATCATTTGTAATTAGTAATTCATAATGTAGCATGCTCTTTTGTCAGATGTAAATCTCTTATGTTTTTTAGTTAAGGAAAAAGTCTTGCAGTCTGTGCATTAAAAATGCTTACTAACCAGATGTTTCTCCCAGTGTATGTGAGTGAAATGGCCCATCACAAATTCCTGTAACCACATTATCCTTCTTGACACAGTGACTCTAAGAAGTCAAGGCAAGGCAAAGATACAAGTAAATCTGATTCTTGAAGAACCATGAGACCCATTTTAATGAAGATCATGATGAAACAGGGTTAGAATTCTGCAATAAAACAAATCAAATCACTTTTCTAAGGTATATATTCTCTTTAAACTTATCTTCTCCATGAGTAATCATTATTGAATAGTAGCACTTCTTTTTCTCTTGATATTTTTCTCCATTTTTAATTCTTAATTTAAATTATATAAATTCCCAGTGTGAGCTAATTTCCAATATATATTCACATTTCATTTTTATTTGGATAGGAGTTTCATGTGTAGGTGGATGAAAAAAACATTTAAATAGGGGGAAAATTCCCATGACAACCTATTTTATTGCCTTGTGCTGATCTGTTTTTCTGCTCTGACATGCATCAGGATTGATTATTTATAGTACACACTCTTTGTAATAAATAAACAGTGAATTTCAGGTAAGAAATCCCTACAACTATACTCAGGAGTCTTTTTATATTAAAGAATAACTAAAATCCTTGTTTGGCTGAAAGATAATTCAATTTGCAGAAGAATGTTTTGTCTTCATTAGTGTACAGAAGAAATGTCTGCAAAGATCCTTAAAAACAAGTACAGAAATTGAATGGTAAGAGTTGAAAGTTAAATGGATGTGTCCAAGCCTTTGATTGATTTAATGAGTCCTTAATTCAACAACTTCTTTTAAAATATAATCATTTATTCTTTGCAGTGTTCAGCTTCCTTTAAATCTATATTGTTGTTGCCAGACATGTGAATGAATGCCGTCACTTTTGAACCGTTTCTTGTCCAATGGTTATATGTACCCATGTTCCAAGTGGATGCTTCTACTGAGTTCAGGAATCTGAGAAATCATAATAACTGTGTGGATTTCAAAAGTTCTGCTACTGGGAAAGAAAAATAGGAAAATGCAGACTGCAAAATATGTTTACTTGTATCCTACTCATCTACCTTACTCAGTAGTTGGTTTAGTAACTGCAATGCCACTACCCATGTGAAACATGCACTATTCCAGTATTTCCAGAGCAACAAGTCTTAAGTACAAGTGTCTGTACTTAATAGCACTTATCACTTAACTCTTTAGAGTGCTATGCGAAATGAAATGTTAACTCACAGAGGATCAAAAAGAGTGGTCACAGAGTGTGTCATATGCTCAGTCTTGTTTATGGGTTTCTTCTATGTATTTTGGATAATGGGGTCACACTTATGTGGTCTATCATACATTTTCTTGATGTGGATTTTCTGCAGCTGTATTAATGTGTCAGAGTCTTAATTGGTTATGGATTCTGGGAATTATTTTCTAGTGAAGAAGTGTATCTGATTTTTCCTGGTACCTCAGCATTTTTTGGCCCCAGAAGTCATTGTGATTCACTGCTGTGACACTAAGAAGTGTGTTGGAGTTGCAATAGTTTGGTTACAGTTTAAGAAAGAGAAACTGTGCAGCTCACATGGGACCATCATCTTCCATAGGATTTTGTGTACGTAAAATGAAAATTTTCACTGAAGATATCACAAATATTATTTGTCGTCATCTGTGGACATAGTAAGGTACTATTCACATTGACTCTTTTTTGTAGTGTACCTTCTCTCCTGTACATTTTCTTTTGTTTTTGCAGATAATAACCAGCATCATCTTTAGAAGTGGGTTGTGCCCACAAAAACTCATGATACCATCTACATGTTTTGTTAGTCTTTAAGGTGCTGCTAGACTATTTGTTGTTTTTTAAGTTTTTCCTGTTACAGACTAACTTGGCTATCCTCTGAATCTTTATTATTCTAAGCCTTCATTGTCTGCCATTTTCACACTTGGCCTTATTAGTTACTTAAATCAAAGACTATAACTGGTGAAATTACTGATAGACATTATCAGCTTCTCTTTCTTTTACAAAAAGGTTCTGACCATCTTTACCATGAAGAGGTCTGTCTTCTTCTGAGAAAGACAGTTCTGATGCTTGCCAATTGCTATCACTCTCAAATTACCTTTTTTCAGGATGGTGACTGAATGTGTGGCTGATATTCCATTTCTAGGGGAGTTGGAGACTCTTGACATCCTTGGTTCTGGCCTTAATTTGGAATTACAATTATATTTGTCAGGCTCATGAATGATCAGGCGAGCGGTCCAAATTGGACTTGTTGGACCTCTCAGAAGCTCTTGATGCAATTTATGGTAAGTTGTTGTTTGGTAACCAAGGGACATCACTGAACTGTCTGAAACTGCCTTCAGTGATCCTTATTATGCGTAGAAGTCAGGAGTCAGTTCATGATGACAGATATATATCAGCAAGGGATACAGAATATGAAAGTCCTCAAGTAATTAGCACACCTTTTACATTGGTCATCAAATATATAATTCTTTGGAAAAACACTGGCACGGGGTGGAGTATCATCAGGACGAGGTTCTTATGAGTACCCTACATAGTCCAGATATAACAGCTCTGTACTTTTGTACTTTTTGTGGTGAGTATTCTTAATGTGGAAGGGGAGGCAATCTTGTCATTGTAGGCAGGGTGACTTCTGTTTAAGGTTGCTGTAATGTGTATATTTACTGCCAGTCTGGCAGCTATGTCTGAGGGTTGAGAGATCAAACTCCACCATCTGTTATCTGATTTCTGTGTGTGCCAAATGAAAGACAAACATTAGAGTAGATTTAGCCACCTAATGGAATCCTGTTGGCTGTAGTCACTGTGTGTATCCGACACAATTACCACAGCTGAAACACTGATAAAAGTCTTCATGATTCAATAGACTCATCTGGGATAGTTATTGATAAGTAGTCCTTCTTTCAGGCCAGTCCAGTAGAAATGGTGGCACATTTTTTTCAGAAAAATGTATATGTATTTCCCATTTGTGAACTCAGAGATGGTACTGAACATATCTGCAAGCATTTGGGGCTTTCACACACAAAAAAGAGTAGACCAGTTTACAAGTGTTGGGACTTGTATCACGTAAATGGTTTAATCTCAGTTGGGACTGCTGATTATACTGGACACTCAATTGCCTAACTTCAGGTCCCTATTTTTTAATAAAATTACAAATATTTCCCTCCAGAGGATGTTGGATGGAAGGTATAAATTATGCAACACAGTTTCTTTGCTGGTAGAGATGAGATAACATTAAGGGTGCGTCTACACTGCACCATTAGCTCAAAATAAGCTACGCAATTTGAGCTATGCAAATTGCATAGCTTATTTCGAGTTAATTTCAAAATAGCTTATTTTGTAATTTGGTGCTGTTTACACAGCACCAAATTTTGAAATAAATCGCTATTCCAAAACACCCCTTAATCCTCGTGGAACAAGGTTTACAGAGATTTCAGAATAGCACAATCATTATTTCAAAAGATATTTCAAAATAACAGACACACTGTCAAGACGCAGAATAACTATTTTGGAATACTTCCAGTATTCCAAAATAGCACCACGGCATAGACATATCCTTACAGAGCTCAGAGGGATGTTGTGAGGCTTCATGTATAACCCTTTAATAGCATACCCCACTGAAGTACAAAGTATTACCCATCTCTTCAAAGTCACTGTTTAATTTAAAGTCTGTAGAGTATTTTTCTGGGGTGAGTCAGTTGTTAGGTAATTGACATTGGGCTCTGAGGGCCTGATCCAAAATCCACTGAATTCATGAGGAGGTTTAGTTCTACTGACTGCAATGGGTTTTAGACCATTCCCTAAGAAGTTTATGTTCTCAACATGAATATTGCATTATTTGAGTTGGGGAAATAAAATACTGAAAGTACTGCCATGTTTATATAGTATCATAGAATCATAGAGATGGAAGGGACATTGAGGGGTAATCAAGTCTAGTCTTCTACCCTCACAGCAGGACCAAGCACCATCTAGATCATCTCTGATAGATGTCTATCCAACCTGCTTTTAAATATCTCCAGGGTTGGAGATTCCACAGCCTCCCTAGGCAATTTAGTCTAGTGTTTAACTCCCTTGACAGGGGGTGCATCTAGACTGGCATGATTTTGCACAAAAGCAGCTGCTTTTGTGCAAAATCTTGCCACCTGTCTACCCTGGCCGCAAGTATTTGCACAAGAACACTGACTATGTAATGTACAAAATCAGTGGTTCTTGCGCAAATCCTCCAATGCTCCCACTCAGGGATAAGCCCTCTTGCGCAAGAGGGCCAGTGTAGACAACCACATTAATTTCTTGCGCAAGAAAGCCCGATGACTAAAATGGCCATTGGAGCTTTCTTGCGCAAGAGAGCATCTACACTGGCACGGATGCTTTTGCGCAAAAGCAAATCTTTTGTGCAAAGGCACATGCCAGTGTAGACACTCTCTTGCGCAAATACTTTTAACGGAAAAACTTTTCCGTTAAAAGTATTTGTGCAAAATCATGCCAGTCTAGACGTAGCCAGGAAGTTTTTTCCCCTAATGTCCAATCTAAACCTCCCTTGCTTCAATTTAAGCCCATTGCTTCTTGTCCTATCATCAGAGCTCAAGGAAAACAATTTGTCTCCCTCCTTCTTGTAATGGTACTTTTAGGTGCTTGTATTCACAGTGGACTATCTCTATTCTACTGAGGAAGAATGGGGCTGGAAAAGATTTGACTTTTTAGCCCTTTCAAAAGAACAACAATATGGAAATAAGTAACAGGATTCATGACAATTTTAAATGCACTGGCAGAAGGATAAAAATACTGAAATAGACATAGTGGGTTTGATGAGTCCATTTCAGTGTCTATATCAGCATGATTTATACTGCCAACCCCACTCTCAGGGAGGATGCTTCATTGTGGGCTCTGCAGCCGTCTCCTCAGGAGAAGGGCCAGCAACCCGTCAGCTCTGCCCATGGGGAGCAAGCATGTAACCCATGGCAGAGGATGGGGGGTGGGAGGTGGCCAGGCCTACCATGGAAAGGAGCTGCTCTGGCAGATGGGGAGCTGTTTCAGCCCCTACTGGTTAACCAGTTAGGGTATGTCTACACTACCCTCCTAGTTCGAACTAGGAGGGTAATGTAGGCATACCGCACTTGCAAATGAAGCCCGGGATTTGAATTTCCCGGGCTTCATTTGCATAAGCGGGGTGCCGCCATTTTTAAAACCCCGCTGGTTCGAACCCCGTGCAGCGCGGCTACACGGGGCACGAACTAGGTAGTTCGAACTAGGCTTCCTAGTTCGAACTACCGTTACTCCTCATTTCACGAGGAGTAACGGTAGTTCAAACTAGGAAGCCTAGTTCGAACTACCTAGTTCGTGCCCCGTGTAGCCGCGCTGCACGGGGTTCGAACCAGCGGGGTTTTAAAAATGGCGGCGCCCTGCTTATGCAAATGAAGCCTGGGAAATTCAAATCCCGGGCTTCATTTGCAAGTGCGGTATGCCTACATTACCCCGCTAGTTCGAACTAGCGGGGTAGTGTAGACATACCCCTAGAGATGTTCAGTTGCTCCTCCCAAGATTGGGTTAGGTGCTATTTGTTAGTCTTTTAAACTCGTCTTCTCTTTCTGTGATATCTTTGTGGTTGCATTTTTTGTGTGCTATATTTCCTGAGATATCACCAATTGTTCACCAGATCAGTTTATATGATGTGGAGACCTGGGTTTTGTGGGTTATGATTTTGTGCCAATTTTTGCCGGAAAGTTCAGAGCACAGTATAAATTGTCAGGCTGTTTAGCAATCCCTCAGCCTTAACAAAATTGGGCATTCTGGGGCTTGTCAAATTTTGTGGCAAAAGGGGAGATGTAGAATAGATTTAGAATCTCCCTCATCAGTGTTCCTAGCCCCTGTATGAGGAAAAAGTGGCAGAGAAATTTTGTTTGTATTTGTTTATTTTTGGGGTGGTGAAGAAGAGTGTGGGGGTTGATATTGAACGCTGACTTTTTAACCACAAGATCACTTTTTCAGTTTAAACATAATGTAAAATGAAACCCAAATACCCTTGCCCCATCTCCATCCTGCCCCTTCTTTGAGGCCCTGTTCTGGTTCCACCCCTTCTCTGAAGTCTCACCTTGTTCACTCCATCCCTCTTCACCCCCCATCCTCACTCACTTTCATGAGGCTGGGATAGGGGGTTGGGGTGCAGGCTCTGCTCTTGGGCCAAGGGGTTTGGAGTATAGGAGGGGCTCCAGGCTTAGCCTAGGGTGGGGAATTACAATCCAGGAGGGAGTTGAGGGTGCAAATTCTGGGAAGGAGTTTGGGTGCAGAGGGACTCACATCTGGGGCAGGAGGCTGGATGTAGGAGGAAGTTCAGGGATAGGACAGGGATTCAGGAAGCAGGCTGTGGCTGGGTACCATTTAACTGAGATGGCTTCTGGGTGGTGGAGCAGTGGAGTTAAGGCAAACTTATGCCTGTCCTGGCCCTGAATGACTCCTGAAAGCAGTTGGCATGTACAGCAATGGCTCCATGGCACCATGTGCTGCCCCTCATCTACGTGTACTGAGCCTGAGTCCACAGCTTCTACAGGCCATGGTTCCCCATTACTGATCACTGGGTGCTAAAGGAGTGGTGTCTTCAGGGAAGGACAGCATATGGAGACCCCCCCCCCCCTTTCTCAGGGGCTGCAAGGACATGCTAGCCACTTCCAGGAGAATCAACTACTAGGAGGTAATGATTCCAGCCACTACAGGTTAGGCATTTTAGAACTCACCACTCAAAGAATTAAATTTGAGTGTAAGAGAAATGAAAATTATGAAATGCATAGACCAGTCAAAACCCAAAATAACCTACTCTGCAAGCAGTACTAGTAGTAACAGCAACCTCCCACATATGTGTTAGGTTAGGAGATGAGAGTAAAGGACAAGGTGTGTGTTTGTGAGAATGTCACACACACAGTGTGTGAGAGTGACAGAGATTTGCATTGCTAAGCTCCCTCCACCCCCTTTTCTCTGTGTAGAGATAGGGTACAGGCATGACTTTAGTGTCCTGCAGAGCAAGCAGGAGGCTCCCAGGGGGGCAGTTCCCAGGCAAGAGCAGCATGACAGAGGGTGAAGGAGCAACTGAAGTGCCAGCACTTCATAGCTTCCTGGCCAAACCAGTCAGGATCACCTGTCAGTGGCTCTAAGATGTACCGGTAGATCCTGATCTACTGGTTGGTGACCATTGCTGTAGAGCACTTTTTTATTTGTTTTATTTGTTTTCTATTACTTATCTTTCCTAGCACCTTAGTCAATAATTGCACAGCACTTTAAATATGTCAAGCACTAAATATTATTTATGTAAGTGGGCCTGTATAAATTTGAAGAGTATTTCCTCCATATTGTATATACTGCACAAGAAGGCTCTTAAAACTGGCATATGTGGGAAAAGCCAAATGTATTTATTGGAGCCTGGTTGTACATTCTGAGTCCTGTATGGTTTCAGGAGAGGTAAGTGCTTTAGTAGTAATGAAGTGGAAGTGACACAGTTATTCAACATGGGTTTGAGTGTTGTGGGAACTTTACTTCAACATTAAAGTGCCTTACCTTTCAATAAAACTTTTCTCTCTTAGCTTTAGAATCACTGATTAACATTAAAAGCCCCAGGGAGAGTATATTGTCTACTTGAAGTGGAGGATAGAGCAGACTACCCGAACACCAAAACATAGAGAAAATGATTCTGCTTCTTATTCATCTGGCTCTTTATGGATAATCTGTGAAAGCTATACCCTGCCGCCTTCGCCATCTCTCTGAGGGTGATTCTGTAGAGCTCTTGTTGCTCCAGCTGCTCTTTCAGCTTCAACACATCTCAGCATGTCCCTCAAGCCCTTTTTGGCTTTTCTCCCTTTGACATTAGGTTTGTCCTTCATCTTTTTTTTTAACACACCAAATTGATCTTTTCCCCCCTTTAGCTATAGACTTGTCTTTTCCCTCCTCCTCCTTCTTAATCTCAGGCTTGGCCTTTCTCTTCCCTTCAATATTAGGCTCAGATTTTTTCCTTTGACTCTGAACTAGCCTGTCCTCCCTTGTCTTTGACCTTAGACATAATCTTTTTTTAAAAATTTCCTTCTCTTTTACTGTGTTTTACTTGACTGTATTTCTCTAGTCTATCATATTCTTTAGCTTAGGTTCTCCTGAGGGAGAAGTTTATAGTTAAGAGATTTTTGATCAGGCAAAACAGTCTTTTCTACATCAGCAGCTTTGTCAATAGTATGTCTATTACTCTCACTTAAGTGTTGGATATGGACCATGCAATCTTACTTTTTCTGACTTCAGTAGCAGCACTTTGCACACTATCCAGCGAGCTGGGATCATTTATTTTATCCAGAATAAGACCAAAGCCACCACTAGCACATTTCTTTTCCCCAAAGTTGTGTTTTGGAATTGCTCAGATTTTCTGCCTTGCATTTTTTTGAGGTTTTTCTGTTCTTGAAACTGATGGTAACTTTGGCATGATTTAACTTCCCATTGTTGTTCTGTTGAAGTTGCTCAGATTTCCTAATGCAACTCAGGTCTGTCACTGTTATTTTGGCCTGGAGTTGTCATCTACTTTATTTCCCATGTCACATATGAGGAAACTAACTTGCTACTCCTCAGAATTACTGATATGTCCTGATGCAATGCAAAAGTGCACATTCAATTTGAACTTGAATCTGTGGAACACACATTTTCTCTTAGCAAAGACAATCTTTTGTAAAAAGATATTAGGAAAACATCAGCTCAGTTGACCTTGGAAACAAAAAAAAAACTTTACAAAAATCACCACCCTCACCTCCTGCAGTTGAACCTGCACTTTTAAATTTGCATCCCTCTTCATGCTCCTATGTAGATAGCCGCTACCTTTTTGTTTCTATGAAATCTGGGCTTCATCACTTTAGCTAAAGCATGAGCAAAATCAGGCCTCGGGTCTGGATCCAGCCTGTGAAGCATTTCTCTCTGGACTGCCCAGATGATTAGCAGAGGGCGCTTCCCTACCTTGTTCTGTCCTGCAGCAGAACTGCTCCAAGGACTCTCCTGCTAGCTGTGCAGAGTGGTGAGGGGGGAGGGGAAAGAGGGGCATGCTGAAGTCAAGGTGCTCCCCTGCCCTTGTTTCCCATCTCTGCAGAGCTCTTTCAATTCGAAGCATGGATGGTAAGTGACCCAGGAGTGCCTATCTTAAGAGGCAAAGAACTGTTTCTAAGATTTCAGTGCTCGCTCACTCGCTCTCACACACACAAACACACATACTTCCTCCCCTCATACTCTATATCTGCAGAGTAGAAGAGGGGGAGACAACAGAGCAGGACAGCTTTCCTGTTTTAAAGAGGCAATGTGTGGCTTCTTTCAGATATTTGCACAGTGGGAGACAGCAGGCATACCCAGTCAGTGCCACACACACACACACACACACATGGTCAGGCCCAGCCCAAGGAAGCATGGCTGAGCTGTGTGGCCATGTGGCTCCCAGCCAGGGCAGCAAGTGAGCGGCCAGGTGGGCGGGGCTGGGAGCTGGGCAGCTGGGGGCCCTGACTGCTTGGGATCCAAGGCAACCACCTCGCTCGCCTTGCCCAAAGGCTGGGCCGGCACATGGCCACTATCAAACACACACTGACACACACATTCTCTTATCTCTGTGCCACACAAATTCAATCTGTGTCACAAATTCTGTCTCTCCCATACAGATTGTCTCTCTCTCACACTCACACACACTTTCTATCTTCAGCCTCTCCCCCTTCTAACCATGTCCCCTTTAAGGGCATCTGGAGCCAATCTGTGGCCATGTACCAAAATTCATGCAGTGGCCCTCCTGTAAAACTTATTGCCCGCTTCTGCTTTGGCTGCTTTAATCTTGGTTGGAAATCCATTTTCTCTTCAGAGCATCTTTTTATTGGGATTTATTTTACAGGGAGTTGGTTGCTTTTCTTTCTGTCTGGTCTGGGTTACAGCTTCTTCCACTTTCACAGCCTTCTTGCACCTTTAGATACTTCCTTTCCTTTTTCAGTTTTGCTCTGAAAGCACAGACCTGTTCTCGATGCTCAAGGGTGAGGCAAATCAATACACCCACTCTTGCTGCAGAGGAATGTTAGTTGCCCTTTCTTCCTTCTTGCTTCTTCCTAGATTTTATACTCCATTTGATACCAGGATTCAGCCAATTCTGATAGCATGTCACATGGTGGTGCATGCAGGCATCAGAAGCACAGACAAGTAGGAGTAGGCATACTCCATGATTAAAGTAGATCCAAAATAAAGTGGAAGCTTATCAGGATTAAAGGCTATAATTTCACAGGCAGCTAGTAGTAGCCATAGATCTCCTTCCCCATTCTGTCTCCACTCTCCCTGCGGGGAAGGAGGAACCACTTTGGGAACATACCTGTTTGAGAGAAGTTGGGATAAGTCTTGTGTCATGTCATGTTGCTGTTGATTCTGGTTGGGACTCAGAAACTCCTTTTCCTGATAATAGCTGCAGCTGCTGCTATCACTTCAGATGACCCTGACTAGTGATCTCTTTTCTCTCTAGCAAAGAGAAGTGAGCTCTGCCAAGCCAGGGAGCTTGTAGGTCAATACAGAGCACTTTTAGAAAAGAAAAGTCTGAACTGCCCTGCATTCCATCTAAGTTTAACCTCTGGTTATAACAGATGTGTTATAGTAGTCACAATCTAGACATAATCCAGTCAGGAATACTTCTGATGCCTTCTGAACTTGTTTCTCTTATCACTTGTTGGTTTATATAAGTAGCAAATTATATTTGGTGTTTTATTTAAAGCCCCACTCTTTGACAAAGTAATTGTGAGAGAATTTCAGCTTCTATTTAACCATTTTCTAGCCATTCGGCTTTCAAAGAAAACCCAAAAATGTCTTAATGGCTCAGAAATGGAAGACAATTTTTATTTATTATTAAATCTCAATTTTAGTTTCATTTCATATTTTGGGTGTGACTTTTTTATGGTTAGAGTTGTTAATACTGGGCATAACTTGAAGGTGCTTTAGACAAAATATCTCATGTAATTTAAACAAAATACAGGACTATGTAGCACTTTAAAGACTAACAAGATGGTTTATTAGATGATGAGCTTTCGTGGGCCAGACCCACTTCCTCAGATCAAATAGTGGAAGAAAATAGTCACAACCATATATACCAAAGGATACAATTTAAAAAAAAAGTGAACACATATCCTTTTCATATGTGTTCACTTTTTTTTTTAATTGTATCCTTTGGTATATATGGTTGTGACTATTTTCTTCCACTTTTGGTCTGAGGAAGTGGGTCTGGCCCACGAAAGCTCATCATCTAATAAACCATCTTGTTAGTCTTTAGTGCTACATAGTCCTGTATTTTGTTTCAGCTACACCAGACTAACACGGCTACATTTCTATCGTGTAATTTATTAATTTTAATATTACAATCTGCTGTATCTATTTATTCTATTTTGGTGCATGTATCATTCTTGTATGTGAAGTTACAAATATGAACTGTGAATCTATTTATAGTTTTAAATGTGCTAATGAGAGCCCCTACTGGTCCCCGGGAAGCTGAATGACTGGGCGATCAACTGAATGACTTGTAAACAGCCTTGATTGTCTTGTAGGCTCAAGAGATGGTTGCTCTAGAACTGTGGTCACCAACCGGTATATCGTGAGCTACCAGTAGATCTCGGAGGCTATAAGAGTAGCTCTTGAGCCCTCTCTGAACTGCGTGCCTGCACAGTACATTTACATTAGATTTCCTCATTTGAGGAGCAGCTACTCACCGAGCAACAGCACAGGTGAGTGGCTGCGAGGAATGGTGGGAATTTTATTTTAAAGTAGCAGTATAAGGATTGGGGATAGCAAGTGATGGAGAGGAGGAGAATAGAGAGGGCGGGGCTTCAAGGAAGGGGCGGGACGGTAGGTCTTGGCTTGGTCTGTCATTTAAAAAGTGATCTTGGGTGTAAAAAGGTTGGAGACCACTGCTCTAGAAAGACACGTGACCATACTATCTGGTTCTGAAATCCATTTTGAACCTAGTATTTTTCCACTGAAGGGTGAGGGGATGTAAAAGAAAGGACTCCTGCCTTGGGGGAGAGTCTATTTCAGCATTGGGAAGCAATTCTCTTTGGTCTTTGGTTGGCCTGGGAAACTGCCTGGCATGCCCTAAAAGGATGCAAAGAACTTTAAAGAGAGCTAGAGACCCAAGTCAGAGGAAAAGAGTTTGCCTTTGACTTGAAGATTTTGCCTGAAATAAGAACAGCTGTTTCGGGTAAGGATTTGCATGTAACAAGATTCTTAGAACTAGTTATGTATTTTTTAAAATTATTTTAATTCAGTATCTTCCTTTGATCTGTCTGTTTTCACTTGTAACCACTTAAATACTACTGTTTGTACTGAATACAAATACTTTTGTTTACTATCAGGTCCAGTGTAAATAACTGTTACCTGGTGGGAGCAACCATTGTTAATATCTCTCTTTTGTTGATAAAGGGAGCTTACCCGATAAGCATTCCCTGTATAAAACTTTTATACAGAGAAAGATGGATTTATTTGGGGGGAGGGGATAGTACCATTTGGGGATTCGTTTCCTCCAAGAGCAGAAGTGGTTCAATGTCTGCATTGCTCTTCAGGGGGATGGTAAGCCCAACTCTGTGCTTTGTCTGGGGGAGACCAGAGGATCTGGCCCACCAGGAGAGGGTGGTGGGAAGCCCCAGAGAGCAATAAGGTGGCATGATCAGCCATGATCAATACACTGGGGAACAGGCCTAAGGGGGTCTTCTGAAGCACCCCATTGCAATGACCCAATAATATGGGAGAGAAAGATCATCAAGAAAAATTATCTAGAAAATAGTAATGTTCAACACTTAGTAATGTAGTGCTTGTCATCTACTATTGTCAAAAAAACTTCACAAAGGTTGAACAAATATTACCATCTCCTTGTTACAGATAAGGAGACTTGTGCATAAAGTATTTAATTGACTTGTCAATTGATACATTGGATCAATAGCAGTGATTAGATTGGAAACCAAGTTGACTGACTCCTAATTCACTGTTCTCTCTCCTGCACAGCACTCCCTCTTAATTATCCTTTTATTGAGGTATTCAGTTATTCATGATTTAGATTCTCATTTTATCTTAAGAATTTCTACCATCTCCAATAAGAATCTTAGTTGATGTCTTAGTTTTCTTGGCAGAGAGAAGAGCACACCTCCGTTTACTTTATAGGTTTTGAAGCTTCAGGGGGTAGCCGAGTTAGTCTGTGCAGAAAAAAACAACAAATGGTCTGGTAGCACTTTATAGACTAACAAAACATGTAGATGGGATCATGAGCTTTCATGGGCACAGTCCACTTCTTCATATTGTCCAGACCCTTATTCCATGAATAGTCATTTTGAAGTCAGTGGACATACATGTGTAGTGCTACTTAACATGAATGAAGAACACTGGAATCTGATTTTTAATATATGACTACAATGCAGTTAGACACAGGTAGCTGGCCTATGCCATCTGACTCAGACTTGTGGCGTTTAGGGTTGGTGTAATTGCAACATAGAAGTTTAGGCTCAGCATGAAGTACAAGCTCAGGAACCTTCCCACACCACAGAGTCCTAGAGCTTGGGCTCCAACTTGAGCTTAAATGTCTGCCCCTCATTTAAACAGACTCTTACTCTGAGCCCTGTAAGCGTAAATCATCTGGCTTGGGCCTGGCACTGGTTTTTAATGGCAGTGTTGACATACCCTTACATGGTATGCTTTCTAAAGAGTTTCCTGATATATTTTATAGTTGATTTTCTTTCTTTGCATGTGTATCATATTAAGAACTAAGATTTAAGATTCAAAAGCTGTTATTCATGAAACAAACACTTATCCTATTGTGGTATTTTTTGGTAAAAATTAATACCCGGAATCTAGTATCCTCTTGTCTGTGTTAGACTACCTTCTTGCAACCTATTTCCATTTGTTTTATGCATAACAAGTTGAAATTCTGTGTTATATACTCAACAGTTTGAGAAGAAGCTTATTTGTTTTATTCTCTTGTAGTCTGATTATGGTCTCTATCTATGAAGGTGTTTTCTCAGGTTTTTTAATAAAAAGCACATTGTGAATAATTGCTTCAGATCATTTTTGCAATGTTAGAATAGCAAAGTTCAATAGATAGTTCATTTTAGTTTTGACCTTGTGAGAGCAGGCTATATATTGGCTTGTTAAGAATTAAAAACCAGAACTTACACTCCTTCATTTGACAAGATTTCATAAGTGGAATTTTTGTCGACGAATGAAGAAAGAGCAAAAAAGAATTTATTTCTAAGACTACGGAATGAGATGAATGATTTTGTTTGGTTCTGGACTGGTCTGATGGTATAACTAAGCATACGTCTAGACTACAAAGCTTCTGTTGACAAAGAGCGTCTAGACTACATTCAGTTCTGTCGACAAAGCAAGCTGCTTTGTCGACAAAACCCTGTAGTCTAGACACAACCCTACAGGCAATAACACCTTCTGTCGACAGAACTCTGTTGACAGAAGGCATTATGCCTCGTAAAATGAGGTTTACCAGCGTCGACAAAACTGCTGAGTTCTGTCGACGTTATGTCGACAGAACTCAGCGGTAGTGTAGACGCAGGTATAGTTTTGTCGACAAAACTCCACTTTTGTCAACAAAACTCTGTAGTCTAGACACACCTTAAGACTATGACTTAAAACCTCTGCATTGTGGCCACTTTGTGTAGTCCTATTGATATGTTCTAGCAATCTAGCTTTAAAACCAACTTAGCAAAATTGGACAGCTGGTGTATCACCTTGGAAACTCTGGCTCAGTGACTGTCTAAGGATTTATTCTAGTTGATCTAACTCTCTTGTATGGACTAATCTCCATGAAACTCTACTAGCATTTTTCTTAGCTAGAATTCCCACTCAACAACACAGCAAACCATTGAAACCAAGAATTTGACAGCCAGCACAAGTATATGTCAAAGGTCAAAACTAGGTAGTCAGACTTCAAGGGTTTAGGGAGCATCAGGAGGTAGAGACTAAGTTGAAGCAGGAGTGTGATGAGGTTGGAATCAGGCAATAGCAGGGCAAGGACAGGGGTCAGACAAAGACAAAGGTCTGGCAAAACTGGAACAGGAGAAAACTGAGCAGCAGGTTGGAAGTCAACGGGGTCTGGTGCTCCACAAGGCTGCAGTTGGGTTGCTGGCCGCGTATGCCTATTGCTCACATTAATTTTCAGCTCTACTGGGACTGAAGAAATACCTGAGTGTGAGGTCATCTGATCCATGCTCTACTCAGTGTTAGGCTGTTGGTGCTTTCCTGAGGGCTGACTCACTGTTGGCTCTCATTGCTGACTCATTGCAGTAGCTGAGGAAGCAGCCCTAGTTTGGCTATGCATATGCCTCTCAACTGGAGCCAGTAAAAGGCTAGTAGCACACATGTGCAGGAGTTCATGAGCTATTATAGCAAAGGGGTAGTGGTGGAAAGATCATCTTGGGGGGTCACACCTCATCCCTGGGAATGGAAATCCTCCCCTGAATACGAGCAGACAGTCTACTTGGCCCTCTGTCATTTCCTATGTGAAAAAGGGGAATCAGAGCTGTAACAGACATTTGGTTTTCAAATGTCATCTCTTTCCTGCTTAACAGATTTATAATGATAGACTTAATGACACTATCAGATAGGAAAGATCATACAGTAACAGACATGTTGTCCTGTCATAATTGATGTGGGAATACAAGTCAAATCAGTTTGGTTTTTAAGAGCATCAAACTGGCACTGCCTTCTCTTAGTTTTTGTTCTTGGAACAGTTTTTACTCTCAAATTAGCTGTGAATACTTGGCTTTTTGTGTTTTTACCTTGCAATGTTGACAAGAAGTGATTCAAACTCACCGCATACATCTGATGGCCTTCCTAAATGGCATAGGTTATGTCCTTTTTCCATTTTCAGCTGTGAGACTTGCCACTTACTGTCTCTGCCTTTCTCAAATCTGAAATGTCTGTTGTGGTAGACAGTTAAAACAATCTGGAGGGATCTTTTGGACACCAGTTATGCTGACTTACATGCTGCTTATTTTGAGAGAGACACAAAAAGCTGCCCAAACACAGTTGAGGATCTAGACCACTCTTGTCTGAATGAGTGTGAACAACACATATAGCAAGCATGATGAATTGTAATTTAGAAAATTTAAAAAGGAAAGTATGAAATTAATGTAAAGATGTGGACATGACTAATTTAGACAAACTGAAAAGGAGTATAAAATACCAAATTCAGATGATTATAATGTTAAATATGAAGGACACTGAATTGACAGGAAACTTTTACAAATATTATAAGTGACTTAGAGAACAGTCTGAGAAAAATTTAAGAATACTAAACTTTGGATTTTCAATAAAACTCAGAAATGATCTGATTGCTGGCAATGAAGTCAATGAGAATGCTTTCCATTATTTATGTCTTCATTGTGAGTTGTTCTGGAATAGCTATTATTGATTAACTTCATGGCTACGTCTAGACTGGCCCCTATTCCGAAATAGCCATGCTAATTTCCAACTTTGGAATAGGGAAATCCGCGGGGGATTTAAATATCCCCCACATGAATTAAATAAACATGTCCGCCGCTTTTTTTCCAGCATGGGGAAAAGCCGGAAAAAAGCGTCTAGACTGGCGCGATCCTCCAGAATAAAGCCCTTTTCCGGAGGCTCTCTTATTCCTACTTTCAAACATCTCTCAGTCTACGTCTACACTTCCACCCCAGTTCAAAGTAGGGATGCAAATGTAGGCATTCGAAATAGTCAATGAAGCAGGGATTTAAATATCCCACGCTTCATTAGCATGATCTCGCCGACGTGTTACTCCGATCAACAGCTGTTTCGAAAGTGAAAGTGCGTGCCGGGATGTGTTAGTTCGAACCAAACCCCTTCATTCGAACTAATGTTACTCCTCATTTTTTGGGCCTCTATTATGGTGCCTTTGAAAAGTGTGCATGCAGCTTGCAGGGATTTTACTTTTTACCTTTCAATTTTTGTTTAACTAACCTCCTCATTTTTGCATAGTTCCCCTTTCTGAAATTAAATACCATAGTGTTGGGCTGCTGAGGTGTTCTTCCCACCACAGGAATGTTAAATATTATTATATTATGGTCACTATTTCCAAGTGGTCCTGTTATAGTTACCTCTGGGACCAGATCCTGCATGCTACTCAGGATTAAATCTAGAATTGCCTCTGCCCTTGTGGGTTGCTGTATCAGCTGCTCTAAGAAGCACTCATTTAAGGTATCAAGAAATTTTGTCTCTGCATCCCGACCTGAGGTGACACGTACCCAGTCAATATGGGGATAATTGAAATCCCCCACTATTATTGAGTTCTTTATTTTGATAGCCTCTCTAATCTCCCATAGCATTTCATAGTCACTATTACTGTCCTGGTCAGGTGGTCAATAATAGATTCCCTACTGTTATATTCTTATTAGAGCAGCGAATTACTATCCATAGCAATTCTATGGAACATGTTGATTCATTTAAGATTTTTACTTCATTTAATTCTAAATTTTCTTTCACATATAGTGCCACTCCCCCACCCGCACAACCTGTACTGTCCTTCCAATATATTTTGTATCCCGGAATGATTGTGTCCCATTGAGTATCCTCACTCCACCAGCTTTCTCTGATGCCTATTATATCAGTATCCTCCTTTAACACGAGGCACTCTAGTTCACCCATCTTATTTTTTAGACTTCTAGCATTTTTGTACAAGCACTTTAAAAACGTGTCACTGTTTATTTGTCTGCCCTTTTCTGATATGTCAGATTCTTTTTTATGTGAGTGTTTTTTATCTGATCTGGCCCATACTTTATCCTCTTCCATCCTCTCCTCCTGACTAAAACCTAGAGAATCTCTATCAATAGACTGTCCTCTAAGAGACGTCTCTGTCCAATCTATGTGCTCCTCTGCACCAATAGGCTTTCCTCCATCTCTTAATTTACAAACTGCTCTGAAACCTTTTTAAACATTAAGTACCAGTTCCTTACAAAGCTAAACCCCTCCTCCCTACACCATCATCTCATCCACGCATTGGGACTCTGAAGCTCTGCCTGCCAACCTGGCCCTGCTTGTGGAACTGGAAGCATTTCTGAGAATGCCACCATAGAGGTCCTGGATTTCGGTCTCTTTTCTAGCAGCTTTAATTTGGCCTCCAGGACATCTCTGCTACCCTTCCCTATGTCATTGGTACCTACATGTACCATGGCCACTGGCTCCTCCCCAGCACTACACATAAGTCTATCTAGATGTTTTCTGACAGTGGCTGATGCCAATGCTACCAATAGGTAATTAAGTGATCCATGCCCTATCGCTCATTCCCAGCTTCTGGAAAAACTATAACCAGCCACTGGAATAACTTACCAAAGGATGTAGTTCTCCATCAGTGACAATTTTTAAAATGTATTTATCCTTACAACTCATCTGGGTGGTAGGGAATTGATATTATCTCAAATTTATTGAGGAACAAGAAACTAACACTTAGATTTCTCAATGTATTTAGACATTACATTGTTCAGCATTGCCAAGGCATAAGAAGATGCCTAAGTTCAACTTTCTAAAGTGATTTAGGCACTTACAAGCCTAAGCCTTGCTGAAAAAACCCTAATTTTTAAAGGTTTTAGGTGCCTGCAGTTGCACATAGGGACCTAGGAAGATTTTTCAAAAGCATGTAGTCATTTAATGCCTATTGATTTATCAGTTTATCTAACCCTTACAAAGCACTGCATAACTTTATAGTCAATCATAATACACTCGTGCTTAAAATTAAGCATGTTTCTAATTGCTTTGCTGGACTGCAGCCACGGTGTTTTGGATTTTGCAGGCTCAAATTCTTGTTTTCTAATCCAAGGATATCTTATTCTACCTTATATATATATATATTTGTTCTTATTTAATTCATATTGAGGTAGTTGGCATACAACTACCCTGGTTAAACTTCAGATTAAGTATAAATCCACCAAGTTAAAAATAACACATATTATATTCCTGTTATATGGTAGCTGAAATCTCCAACTGCTGAAATAGTAGGTTATTAAATAATGTCAAATGAAAAGCAATGTGTTTTAGCAATTAAAAGGCTGTTCTACTGCCATTCATTTAATAAAGTTACTGAAAGAGAATTTATAGAAGATACATGAAGACTTCAAATGAAACACACTAGTAAATGGCACAGAATTGAAAGGAACATTTGGTCATTGTCATATTTGTTTTTCTTTATAGTTCTGCCGTGAAAGAGCTATAGATTTGGTCTACTATTTTATCTCAAATAACTTATTATATAGTTTTATACGCTCCATTCTACAAACCCATTTCATGTACTGATGCCACTAACCAGCTGGTTATTTGCAACTAGGACTGAGCATAAATAAATGAATACAATGTATTTTATAGTTTGTTTAATTCTGAATTGTTTGAATTTGGGGGGGGGGGGAGAGAAGAATAGCAATCAGGATAATTTTTCTAAAAAAAAAAATCGAATCAGAACAAATTTTATGCTTGCAAAATTTAAATATGGTTCTCATTAGCTCACAAAAAACTGGAATTTATCAAGAATAGTATTAAGTTATTCCCTTTCTATAATGTGGAAAGTATAGCTGTTACCTTAAAATGTCAAAGTCACATTGATTCTGTAGAGCCTTAGCTGTCAGGAATGAGTTGGCATTGAAACAGTTAATGCTGCATTTCCTTATTTTTGCGTTGTGTTACAAACTATATGGTATCCAGATGCATCTGTTTTCTTCCAAAGAGTTATCTTGGAATACAAAGTAACTGCTTATGTTATTATATTATGGTCACTATTTCCCAGTGGTCCTGTTATAGTTGCCTCTTGGACCAGATCCTGCACTTCACTCAGGACTAAATTGAGAATTGCCTCTCCCCTTGTGGGTTCCTGTACCAGCTGCTCCAAGAAGCAGTCATTTAAGGTATCAAGAAATTTTGTTTCTGCATTTTGTCCAGAGGTGACACAAACCCAGTCAACATGGGGATAATTGAAATCCCCTACTATTATTGAGTTTTTTATTTTGATAGCCTGTCTAATCACCCTTAGTATTTCATAGTCACTATTACTGTTCTGGTCAGGTGGTCGATAATATGTTATATTCTTATCCTCATCATTGATCCTCATCGCAGCCGGGACCCCAAGGGAAGGGGCAACATGTGACCGGAGGATGTCTGAGGCTGGCTGGGGCAGTTTTCCTATTATTCCATTTTCTCCAAGCATGGCCAGAGGAATTATTGCTGTGTGAAGTGCCTTCTTTTGCTTTCACCTGGTGGTGTCTGTCAGCAGCCTCCGAGAACCCAGGCTGCCCACCTCAGAATTAGAGGACAGGATCACTCGAAAACCAAAAGAATATCTGGGGAGCAAGATTGTCTTTCAGGAGGAATTGGTATTTGAAGTGGAGATACCATTGAACGTTCCTGTAGTACCCAGAGTTTTTCTATGTCAGTTTTCTGGTTCAAAGATGGCATTGGGATTGCACCTAGCAACAGAACTGATATTGGACAAAACCAGTTGAAGATAATTAATGTGTCTTCTGGGCTGTACAGTTGTAAGCCACGGCATTCCAGTGAAGTTCTAGGTAGCTTTACAGTTAGAGTAACAGAATCTCCATCATCCAGTGATGATGAAGATGATGATGATGAGTCTGAAGACACAAGTGCTCCTTATTGGGCTTGTTTAGAAAGGATGGAGAAGAAGCTGCTAGCTGTACCAGCTGCAAATACCATTTGCTTCTGTTGCCCTGCAGCAGGCAACCGCGCCCCATCCATATACTGGCTGAAAAATGGCAAAGAATTCAAGGGAGAGCATCAAATTGGGGGCATCAAACTACAGCATCAACAGTGGAGCCTCGTGATGAAGGGTATGGTTCCGTTAGACAGCAAATTACACAGGTGTTGTAGAGAAGAACAACTGTACTAAATCAAGTATCAGAGGGGTAGCTGTGTTAGTCTGAGTCTGCAAAAGCAGTGAGGAGTCCCGTGGCACCTTATAAACGAACCGAAGTATTGGAGCATAAGCTTTCGTGGGCAAAGACCCACTTAGTCAGATGCATGTCTGGAGATGACTCCTCGCCGCTTTTGCAGATTCAGACTAATACTTGACACCATGCAAGGCACTGCTTTTAGCCATCTGAAGTGGAAATCTATCAACCTCATGAAGAATCTTGCACAAGTACAAACAGATATAATCTTTCTATCCAAATGCAAACGGATGAACACCATACCAAATGGACTGAAGGTGAAAAATCCATTGTTATCTACATACTGCACAGACTACAGTGAGAGATTATGCCATACATTATCTAAAACACTGAGGAACCACCTGATCAGCATCCTGTACAGCAAACAGGAAAACATCAAAAAAGAGCTCTCCAATCTGGAGTCTCTCATAAAAAACCAACATTTCCCACAAATGGACTTTACTAAAATAAGACAGGAGATCTACATTACACACTTCACTTCTCTACAGATGAAAAAGGACTGTAAGCTGTCTAAAATCCTACCTGCCACATGGGGCCACAACAGTGGTACCCCTAACTCACCCAGCAATATCGTCAATTTTTCCAACTATACACTCAGCCCGGCAAAAGAGTCTGTTCTATCTCGGGGACTCTCTTTTTGCCCCACCACCTTCACTAACATGATAAAGTTCTGCGGTGATCTGGAAGCCTACTTTTGCCGTCTCCATCTCAATGAATACTTCCAACACAACACTGAACAGTGCACTGACACACAGATACCTTCCCACCAACAGCACAAGAAGAAAAACTTCACATGGACTCCTCCTGAGTGTCGAATTGACAGTCTGGACCTCTACATAGAATGCTTCTGCCGACATGCACAGGCAGAAATTGTGGAAAACACTTGTCTTGTAACCTCAGTCATGCAGAACCCAATGCCATCCACAGCCTCCGGAACAACTCTGACATTATAATCAAAGAGGCTGACAAAGGAGGTTCTGTTGTCATCATGAACAGGCCTGACTACCTAAAGGAGGCTGCCAGACAACTCTCCAATACCAAATTCTACAGGCCTCTTTCCTCAGATCCCACTAAGGAATACACTAAGAAACTGCACCATCTGCTCAGGACAATCCCTACACAATCAACACACCCTTAGAGCCCTGACCAGGGTTGTTCTATCTATTACCCAAGATCCGCAAACCTGGAAATCCCGAACGCCCCATCATCTCAGGCATTGGCACTCTCATTGAAGGACTGTCTGGATATGTGGACTCTCTACTCAGACCCTATGCCACCAGCACTCCCAGTTATCTCCATGACACTGCTGATTTCCTGATAAATCTACAATGCATTGGTGATCTTCCAGAAAACACCATCCGAGCCACCATGGATGTAGAGGCTCTCTACACAAACATCCCACATGCAGATGGAATACAAGCTGTCAGGAAAAGTATCCTTGATGATGCCACAGCACAACTAGTGGCTGAACTCTGCGAATTTATCCTCACACACAACTATTTCAGATTTGGTGACAATATATACCTCCAGACCAGTGGCACTGCTATGGGCACCCGCATGGCCCCACAATACGCCAACATTTTTATGGCTCTCATCCACTTACGCCCCATTTCTACCTACACTACATCGATGACATCTTCATCATCTGGACCCATGGGAAGGAGACTCTGGAAGAATTTCACCATGATTTCAACAGCTTCCACCCCACCATCAACCTTATGCATCTGACGAAGTGGGTCTTTGCCCACGAAAGCTTGTGCTCCAACACTTCAGTTAGTGTGTAAGGTGCCACAGGACTCCTCGCCGCTTGTACTGAATCAGACATTGGTCCATCTAGTCCAGAATCGTGTCTCCAACAGTGACCAGTACTAGAATATGATGGGAAGTATGCAGAACAGGGCAATTATCAAAAGATCCATTCCTTCTTGTACAATCTCAGCTTCTGTCAGTCAGAAATTTAGGGGCAACCAGGTCATAGGCTTGTGTCTCTGACCAACATGGATGATAACCATTGATGGACCTACTCTCCATGAACTTATCTAGCTCTGTTTTAACCCAGTTATACTTTTGGTCTTCACAATATTCCCTGGCAATGAGTCCCATAGATTAACTGTGTGCTGTGTGAAGAAAAAACTTACTTATTTTTTGTTTTGAACTTGCTGCCTATTTATTTCATTGGCTAATTCCTGTTTTATATATTGTAGGAAAATATATATAATAATTATCAATTCACCTTTTCTACACCTTTCATGATTTCATAGACATCAAACAGCCCTAAACTTTTTTTTAAATTTAGTCTCTTCTTACATGGAAGACATTTCATACCGTAGATCACCTTTTGTTTCCCTTCATCTTTGTAAGTGATAATCACTAGTTACATCAAAATAGGAATGAATCTAACATGAAGGAACAGGGAACATATGTATAGCATATAACAATGGTATTTATCTTTAATGTACATATGTGTAACTGTTCTGCTAGGTAGCGCTGGCAGCAGCCAGGGCCAGGTTCAATATCTAGGGGGTTCCTTTTTATCCATCTGACAGAGAATCGGCTTGAGCCCCCACGCAGTAGCCTGGGAAATTCATATATCCCTGGGTGCCTCTGAGCATAGAAAAGAAACTTTTAATGAAAGAGAGAGAAGTCACATGGCATTAGCTTGGGAAAATATCACAACCAGAGTTCATAACCGACCCATGAGTAAGCATCCCAGGTCAAATGGATTGATCAATTTCCTTTGCCTCTCAGGCTCATTTGTCCACCAATGTAAGGGTCCTATTCACATACCCAAACCTTCTCCGTACCCCATTTCAAACGCCCCACTTACAGCTCTGTCCAGTCAGTGCAGACCCAGACACATCACTCTGATGACTTCCCTCATTGAGCCTGAGGCAAGGGCACCTTTGTATTGCTCCTGTGGTCCACTTGCTCCTGCCAGCCACTCTGCTGGCCGCCTGCTGCTGGTCCTACCAACTGCTCGCCGGTTGATCCTGACAGCCGCCCTGCTGGCCACGTGCTGCTTCTCCTGCTGGCCTCCCACCAGTTATTCCCCACATCTGCCTGCCGCTTCTCCTACCAGCCACTCCCACCAACCACCCGCTGTCTACCTGCTTCTGCCAGCCTCCCCACTGACCACTGCGCCTACCGGCTGCCCGCTGGTCACAATGGGTCTGACTCCAGGCCAAACTAGTGATTTCAGGTCTTAGCCACCACCACCTACGGTGGTGAAAAGATTCCAGCTTCTACTGGAATAACAAAGAGACTCCTTAGGGAGTCTGCTTTAGGTCTATCCTTAGAATAGCGGGAGAAGGAGAGTGGGAAAGGAGATAGGTTGAACCAGTATTACAGCTCCTGACTGGTGGGCATGTTGCTGGCTGGCTCAAGCCACTTTCCCCCAATTCTGTCCACTCCAGACTGGAAGGAGTAGGCTTGTTTATCTGAGATCCTTTACAAAGATGGTTTCTCTCCTGCAAACACTGATGTCATATTTTGCAGTTCGTACATTTAGAGGTAGCATGGTTTATGACCCCACAACAGCCAAATTAGTTATAATACACCACATTCCATTCGAGCAATGACCATCCATCAGGCCTGGCTGAATTGGATTTACATAACCACACACCGGATTCCTTCCCCATTCCAGCATGAGCTGTATTTACATATCAATAATTAGTTATCTTTGCAGGGCTAAACAATTGAGTGAGCATAACCACACTGCTCTCCCCTTTCAGCTTGCTGCAGTCCTTCAGACCCTGCTTACATATGTATGCAAACAACTACTGAGATGAAAGATATTCATGCAGCACATTTGAGGGCTTTTTCCCCAGAAACTGTTCCTTTCCAGTAATTATCTGATGTCATCACTTACACACCTAAGACACAACTTATCTGATGAACAAAATTGATGTTGCCTTTCCTTTGAGAGGACTGACATATGATTTATATATAAGCTTTCTGGCCTATGCACATCCCTATTGTAGAAAAGGTTCTTGGTCCCAAAGACAGATTAGGTCACCTGTCACTGTCTACTCTTTTGAGAACTATGTAGCTATTAACATTGGTTGTAAATCAGCAACAATTAAAAAACTACCAGTGTAATGGTGATTTCATAAAGCAGGAAATCTGAAAGAAGCTTCAACTTTTCTTTAGAATATTTCACCTTTAATGAAGGGGCAGAAAGGACCCAGAGTATTATGAGGGATCCATAAACATGTAGGCTACATCTACACTGGCCCCTTCTCCGGAAGAGGCATGCTAATTTCAAACTTTGGAATAGGGAAATCCGTGGGGGATTTAAATATCCCCCGCGGGATTTAAATAAACATGTCCGCCGCTTTTTTTCCGGCTTGGGGAAAAGCCGGAAAAAAAGCGTCTAGACTGGCGCGATCCTCCGGAATAAAGCCCTTTTCCGGAGGATCTCTTATTCCTACATTCCTGAATTCTGCTGAGACTCCCATGGCCACTGTGGCTGCACCGACATTGCCACAGCTCTGGGGTGCTGCAGCTACTGCAGCTCTGAAGCCACAAGGTCTCCACTACTCTGGGATACTGGGCTCTGATACCTCAGGGCTGCTGTGGCTTCCTGGTTCCAGGGCCGTCCTTCAGAGCTGCCATACTCTGCTACCCTGGGGCTGCCACGGCTCCACTGCCTCAAGACCACCAGAACTACTTTGGCTCTACTGTCCAAGGGCTGCTGCTTATGCCAACCCCACGGCTACCCAGCTCTCTGGTCCAGGGGCTCTCTGGTACAGCAATATCTGTGGTCCTGTGGGACCACAGAAGTTGCTGGACCAGAGTGCCCTGGACAAGAAAGGTTCAACTTGTAGTGAAACAGGCCCACAAATTATTTTAGTGCCTTAGTATATTGAAATCATTTTTAAAACACATACAGGCAGTCCCCGGGTTGCATGGATCCGACTTACATCGGATCCCTACTTACAAACGGGGTGAGGCAACCCCGCACTAGCTGCTACCCCCGAGCAGACCAGGGAGACGCAAAGCTAGAGCCCCGCCCAGCAGACCAGGGAGACATGGAGCAGCTTTTCTCAGCAGACACCTCAGCTTGAGAATAAAGGACTGAGGGAAGTGAGGTGTGGGAGAATAAAACTGAGCTCTGGAGAAATGTTTGGCTAGAGTTTCCCCTACAATATGTACCAGTTCCGACTTTCATACAAATTCAACTTAAGAACAAACCTACAGTCCCTATCTTGTACGTAACCCGGGGACTGCCTGTATTCCTATTGACTTTGCTGTTCACCTTTAAGCTATACAAATGCAAAATAAAGGGCTGGTTGCCTATCAATAGTGCATGTTTAAGAATCTAAAGCTAGCAAAATATAGCTTTTATTTTAATGAAAAATGTAACAAAAAGATAGAAAACTCTGTAATTTGTTTCAGATACAGCTATAGTTAGATGTAACTATTAACAAAAGCAGGACTTCCAATCACTTTTTCAGTAAAGGAAGGATAAAAAATAGCAATATGAAATATATACATTTTATGGTATCTTTAAGTAATCTACTCTTTCCACTTATATACTAAGTTTATTCAACTCTCAGTGCACATTGGAAGTTTCTCAGACAGGTTTTGAGAATGTTAGCAAATCCCCTAAGTCAGAAATTATAATCACTATTTATTTGCCAGAAATGGACGCCCATTTGCCTCTCTCACATTTTTATTTCAGTAGTTCCTGCTGCCAGCTATAACTCATATTCTCAGTTTCTGTGTCTCATACATTATCTAAAAGAATGATGAAATTATGAAGAAATGGCTATTCATTCACCCAAACTCTTGTCAAGAATTGTTCTTTCAATTAAAAAAAGGTTGAAAAGCAAGCAGGGGGTTTGTGCACTATGCCCTCTTCTAGGAAAACAAAGGGCTCACACTTTTAACTATATCACAGACAAATAACACTTTAACTTTAACTATAAAACCAACCACCGTCATGCTTCTAAAATAGTTTTTTAAATGTTATGTATTTCAAATATGCAATTCTAGCTTTCTATTTTAAAAATACAAATAAGTATTTTCATTGGGATGGACATATGTAGCAATACAATGAAATGTAAGACCGAGGCCACATTCATAAGATCACTAATGCAGGACATAATTGGGCAATCAAAATTATCTTTATTTCTCTTTAATTTCAAGTCTATTATTTTGTAGGAAGAAAGCTTGATAGAAATTCAGTGTCTAGGTCATTTCCAAATGTTAAATTTCTACTTGTATAGATAATTTGATAAATATGAAGATAGAAATGAGAGGAGAGAAAAACTTATTAAACTATATTGCATTTTCAAACTTTTTGTGTTATATCTTCCTAGTTCTGAGTAAGAAAAAATATCCTTTGGAATCTTTTTGATAGACCTTTTGACATATTTCTGTACAGTGGTTTTATTATGCTTCAGAATGTACAAAAGGGAAAGTGAGTGATTGCTCCTGCCTTGGGCAGGGGGCTGGACTTGATGACCTCCTAAGGTCTCTTCCAGTTCTATAATTCTATGATTCTATGATAATTGTTTTCCCACTTGGATTAACCCCATTTCAACCAGTAAAACCTTCCTGGGGACATCTGGTATCTGTCTTTGAGTGACTTGACTTGTCTGGGATTTTCTAGTGTTCAGTAAGCTTACTCCTCTCAAAATCTAAACTTGACCATTAGTGATGGGAATTTGAGCTTTTCATGATTGAACAGTTTCAGCAGCTACTCAAGTGCATTTAGCCTGCATGCCAGAGAGGTCATGACATAGTCTTTAAAATAGTGTGACAACGTGCTGTGATTGCAAGATAGTGTGACAGGAATAATGCACCTTTTTTGTTCAGAAAGAGTCCAGTCCATAAATATCACTAGAGGCAAGGATTAGAATACAAATTGTTTGATTTGCTGGTATTTGAATAATCCTGGCTGCAAAGCCTAAGCAAATACCACACTCAAAGCAAAACCACATTCTAATATGTACTTTGTGGTCATATTGTTCTTCAAAACAAAACATACTTAAAGTATGGTTTAAGAGAACTCCCAAATTCTATTCCTGGCTTGTGATGTGGCTTTGAAAAAGTTATTTACCTTCTTCTGTTCCTAATTTTAGGTAAAGTAGCATAATAATTATGTGTATTATTTCAGACCTGTTTGGACAATTCAGATATAGTACTCTTAAAGAAAACATGATGTTGCCAAAATCCAATGCTTTCAATACAGCACCCCGAGAATGCAAATGCTTCTGTTGCTAAAACACACTTCAGCCTGGAGCCGAAGAATTCAGTATAATGAGTATAAAAGAATAAGAATATATAAAAAACAAGATTAGTGCAGAATGCATTAAAAAACTTACAATTTTTACTTTCAGAATTGATCCTCTTACATGGATGATAGTTGACCAAGTGTTCATGTGCTTCAGCTATTACAGTTCAAAAGTAGGAAAATTAACATGACCACTTCAAGTACTAATGAAATCTAAAGGTAATAGTGTGCAGAAAACAGGATGTAAATTTGAATTATGGTATGACAGCTAAAAACTCCCAGTGGTATTTTAGTATGCCCACACAGGTACTTCTGTATTTACAGGCTTATTGACGCTCCAGAGGTCAATTTTCTGGCCTTCAATTTAGTGGGTTTAGTATAGACCCATACATTGAATGTGAGGGGGCACCTCCAGCTGGCATCTGTACTCCTACTACTCACAGTCGTGGAGAATAAGGGAAGCAAATGGGAGCATTTGCTTCCATCAGCTTCATGCTGTGTGGCCAGCACAGAAATACGATTTAAGATACATCGACTCCTGCTGCCTAATTAATGTGGTTGGAGTTGTGTATTTTAATTCAACCTCCTACTGTAGTGTAGACTAGGCCATAGAGATATTGTACCACTCAGAAGGAAAGTAGCAATTCCATCTTCGGACAGATTATGTCCAAAAATACAGTTGTTGTTTTGGTTTTTTGTTTTTCATCTAGGCATATTACTATCAGACAAATGATTTTTGGCAAACTGGAGGGAATGCAGGCAAGAGTGACAAATATTATTCAGGAGCTGGCAAATGACATATGATGAGTATGCCTCCTTCTTTTAATAACTTCTGTTTCCATGAAAGGTAAAGGCCATGCTTGGGATTTTCAAAGATCTAAAATTTCTAGGTAACTTGTAGTGGGGACTGGGTACCTAACTGGAGGAGGATCCTTAATTAGAGTTTTGGCTAGGATATTCCGTCATCAATGGGAGCAGAATAGTCCCAATACAGGGAGTCATAATATTCATGACTATGTTAAACTGTGATATTTATATACTGCTTTTAGTTTGGGATGTCCTCATAGGCAACTCAGTAAAGGATTGTATATTGGGAAGGTTCGCTTCCTAAACTCTGTGGTGCATAGACTACCTAAGTTGAAACATCCTTTACAATGGTTTGCCTTTCTTCCCCGTCTTCTCCACAGAAACTCAGAGCTACATGAGGAAACAGTGCCTCCATGTCATTCTGTCTCTCTTTTTTGAGTGTGCGTAGGGGAGAGGAAGAAAAATTAAGGATCTTTTTGTTTACCTTTAAAATCTGGCCCTCGTGACACCAAAGTATATCAAAAAGTATAAAACAAAGAAAATAGGAAGGGGGTGGTATAAAATGAAATTTCATATTTAAAAAAAATCTTTTTAATAAGATGAAGGAGACAAATCCCTGCCCATTTCCTCTCCCCAGAAAAGAACCAGATCATGGGGAAAAGTCTGTGTTTATTATTCACAGTAAGTACACAGTAAGAAACCATGGTGTTTCTGTGATTTTTAAGTTGTTAGTAATAGAGCTCAACCTGCAAAAATGATCTGTTTGACAGCATCTATCATTTGACCACACACATAAAATTGTAAAATGTCATCTTGTGCTTGGTTAATTATATTTTACTGCATCAGTGAGCTTTCAGAACTTTAGCTCAATTTATCAGCTTTGCTCCAGCAGCAAAGCATGTCAAACAACAGTAAAAAACAAAAAGGAAAAAAAAAAACCAATATATGAGAATGTGTCATTTCTTTCCTTCATTTGATTGAAGTTTTCCAAACTGTTTAAGCCAATAGCATAACCACAATGCACCCATCAGTATGACACACACTTCAGTTCATCAAGTGTTTTGTTTTTTGTTGTTCTTTTGTTTGCTTTTTTGTTTTTTGGTGAGCTTGTTGTTGGTATTCACCAATGCTTAAAAACATTAGATAACACATTGTGAAATATTTTCAATCAAGCCTTAAGAGAACACATACATTTAACAGTGATTGTGTAAGTATATAAGACTTCAATTATACACATTAGCTACGTCTACACTGGCATGATTTTCTGGAAATGCTTTTAATGGAAAAGTTTTCAGTTAAAAGCATTTTCGGAAAAGCGTCCATGGCCAATCTAGACGCGCTTTTTAACAAAAAAGCCCCGATCGACATTTTTGTGATCGGGGCTTTTTTGCAGAAAACTTATCTCTGCTGTCCACACTGGCCCTTTTGCGCAAAAGTTTTTTGGAAAAAGACTTTTTCCCGAACGTGAGCAGCATAGTATTTCTGCAAAAGCACTGACAATCTTACATGAGATCGTCAGTGCTTTTGCGGAAATTCAAGCGGCCAGGGTAGACAGCTGGCAAGTTTTTCTGGAAAAGTGGATGCTTTTCCAGAAAAAGTGGCCAGCCTAGACACAGCCATTGTTATTATTTGTATTCTGATATTAGGGTCCCATTGGGCTTCAATCCTGCTCTCACTGAAATCAGTGGTAAAACTCTCACTGAATTAAGTAGTGCAAGATCAGTTCCTTAATGTGAAGATGGACTTTCTCCTAATACGGATATACATATATAATCCTTGTTTTGCTTCATCCTTCCTCACAGTGAAAGGATGCACACAGACTGAATGCCTTAGGCATGCAGGCATACCACCAATACCATTTGCCTCACAAATCCAGATTAAGATTTACCCATGATTGTCAGATCTGAGCAAATGTTCAGTGCTAATTACATGGGCAAAGAACTTCATCAATTGGCTCACTTGAAATTATATGGAATAGATTTTGAATTATCTTTCAGAGCTAAAATTGTCAAGCAGATTTCTTTCCCCCTGTTTTCTGACATAAGTCCATTGGTTAGAAAAACAGCATCAGGTTTTAAAATGCTGTTCTACCACCTTCTATCATGACCTTCACAATGTCCCTGAAACAGATAAGCAGATTTGTTCCTCTCCTCCTCCCCCTTCAGTATTAACTTCCATTCCTCTATCAACCTTTTTGTCATTTTCAAAACATTACTCTGTGGTATCTTCCTTAAAGCAGAGTCATATCTCACTGCACAAGGTTATCAGTTTATTTCCACCATTTCTACAGTGAGTCTTTACTAAAATATCACTGATAGTTCTGGGCAAAAACAATATTATATAAAGGGTGCATAGTTGTTTTGCACTCTCCCTGAAATAGACAGCATACATAACTCTTTGCTGTTTTCAAGAGAGTTATGTTTCTCTAAACTTCCCCAGTGCAAACACTACTATTTATCAGGGAACTTTGAATGCCCCTGTGTAGAATGATTAGAGTTCATATTATTTAGAACATTCCATCTGTTTTCACAGAACAACAAAAACTGCATGTGAACTCCATTCTTTTAATAGATGATGCAATGAATCCTTCATGGACTTGTCTGACCATATATCACATTGTACACACAGCAATATTCACTGCCCTCGCCTAGTGAAACCAACGACGTTTAATGTTTCCAAGTGGTATGAGGCTCTGATTCAGGGGTGGGCAAAAGGGACTCTGCCAGCAGATCCGTCCCACCAAGTGAGTGGATCTGTCCCGTGGAGGCCCTGCTGCTCCCCCACCCCCAGGCCAAATAAGGCCTGGGGGTGGGGGAACACACAAAGCCTTCTCCATTCTGCCTCCGCCCTGCGCCATTGACAGCCGTGCAGGCAGGGGCGGCGATTGCACTACCTCACCTAGGGCACCAGCTGCTGCAGCCGGCCTCGAGCTGCTTCTGCTTCCAAGGCACCTCTTAGGGCACATCTACACTAAAGGGGAAGGTCGACTTAAGATACACAACTCCAGCTATGTTAATTAATTATGTTAAATCACTGTCCACACAGCAGGAGGTCGATTGAAGCAAACACTCCAGGAGGCTTCCCTTACTCCTTGTGAGGAGCAGGAGTACTGGAGCCAACAGGGGCACCCTCTCAGTTCGAATTAGTGGGTTTTCACTAGACCCCTTAATTCAAATCCTGGAAGATCAACCACAGCAGCATTGATCTTCCACATAGTGTAGATATGGCCTCTGTCTTGTCTTTTCTTTCCCATAGTCCCTTAATTTCTTACTAACCATTCTCATTCTTCTCCATATCTGTCTTCTGGCCCCACTGTGGCTTATCTAATCCTTCAGTCTTTCTCCCACCTTCCACCCAGAACTGTCTCATTCAATCTCACTTTCCTCTTCTCTTTTATTATTCTGCTTCACTCCATTTTTCCTTCCATTTGTCTACGTTTTTATCAGGGTCCCAGGACTATGTTAAATGAGCTCCTCCCAGAATTATATAGAACACAAAAGCTATATGTACCTCTCTCTCTTGGCCCCTATGCAGTTGGCAGGCATTGGACTTTATTTTTGATGTTTTTGTTGTTGTTGTTGTTGTTTTTAATTACACACGAGCGTGCGCGTGCACACACACGGGGTTACTATGTAAGGGATAAACGTAATAATTTTGTGATACAGAGAGGGACTAGCAAGAAAGATTGATATCTTTGCCCTAGCTTCAGTCATCTGATATGGTCCAGGACTGATAAAGTTTAGACCCTGTCACATGGCAGTGGTCACTGATTTGAGCATCTTTTTAAAATATACTCAAACAATACTAATAAACCATGATATAATCTAACAATATAGAAACTAATATAGTCATATATATAAAACACAGATATTTAGGACAGAGTCAGGGAAGGAAACCGCAACCCTTTGATAGACAGGAATATTATTCTCCGTCTTACTGGACATCTGTCAATAATTCCTATCTGTGTACCTTAGTGGCTATCTAGCTGATCACATACCTGTTTCCTTTTTCTCAAAAGAGTTCATTCTGTAGTACTCTCTGTTGAGACTGAGGTAGATCTACCATCTAAAGCCTATGTGTGATGCCTCTTATGTTTTACACTCGCAATGACTTGTGGGGCACATTATTAGCAATATTCTGAATTGCTTTGAGAACAGGGAACCAATATCCTTTTTGTTTTTGTTTATACAGCTGCAGTTCCTCTGGTAGGAGTGTCCCCAGAAAGAATGGTATATCTGTCATGTGCACATTGCCAACAACTTTTTTTTTTTTGGCATATAACATTCTCTTCCACTTGCAATGAGGATAACTGCATTCTTGATTCGCTATTCTTCCTGATCTGATTCCCTGTCATGTTGCTTTTTTATTATTTCAACTATTTTTGTAGCAATTAGTTTTGAAAGATGCTGGCACTAACATTGCTGGCTTTCTGAACATACAATTCTGAATGGATAATGCTAAAAATGCATGTTAAGGATGTTTTAAATCAGAACAATGTTAAGAACATAAAAACGGCCATACTGGGTCAGACCAAGGTCCATCTAGACCAGTATCTTCTCTGCCGATAGTGGCCAAGATCAGATGCCCCAAAGGGAGGGGACACAACCGGTAATCATCACATCATCCCTCTTCTGTCACCCATTTCCAGACAAACAGAGGCTAGGGACACCATTCTTACCCATCCTGGCTATTAGCCATTGATGGACCTAACCTCTGTGAATCTATCTAGCTCTTTTTTGAACACTGTTAAAGTCCTAGTCTTCCCCACATCCTCTGGGAAGGAGTTCCAGAGGTTGAATGTTAAATGCAGATATTAATCCACCAGGATTTCCAGTCCTCTTGAAATAAGTCCTTTGCTATTTTCCTGAATTTGCCGATAATCCATTTACCTGTGTGTACTAAGACCCTGAGGTGGTTCATTTGAACTCATATGTAGATGCATAAAATCAGCAAAACAATATATCATTTAATAGAGCTGTTTAAATTTTCTGCATTATGAATTTTCATTGTTTTTGCAACATTTATAACAAATTGAATTAATTTTTATCAACTATACAATTGCTTGAAAAGTGTTGAAATTTAATCCACAAATTTCAGTAAAATATTAAATTTAGATAGAAAAAATGGGAAAAACTCTACCATACTCCCTCCCCCCCCCCCCATAACATTTTCAATTTTCAACCAGCTCTAAAATTTACATTGCGGTAGACCTGAAGGCCAACATGATCAGAACCCCATTGTGCTAGGTGCTGCACAAACATTACAATATTCCAGTCTAACAATTTTTCAACCTGAAAAATCCCCAAGAAAGTTGTAAAAATAAACCATTAGTAAATGTATATCCACTTGGTATTAAATAAACTTGAAACCCTTGCTGAACATCTGCAATTTATAATTTGTGATCACATATTTTCTGTGTGAGATTAACAATAGTTTGACTTTTCAAAATGGTGAGTAATTTATTAATAAAACATAATCTTTTTCCATTTTCCATTTCTGTAGCCTTTGGACAATGATGATCAATTTCACGTGTTTTCAATGGTTCAGTTGCTTCCTGTTTCCTGCATTTACTGGAGATTTCAAACTTGGGTAAAGTAACTTTGAGGTCACTAGTTATTCGTGGATCAAATACAACATCTCTGGTTCTGTTCTCTCACTTTTTAATAACCTGAGTAGGAGCATTTCCAACCTCATGCTGCATTTTGACACAATGTAATTTGTACGTGAGACCTCCCTGGTCTGCCATGCTCAGAACTTGAGCGATTCAGAAAGAGGGATTATGGCAGACCGAGAGAGATTGATCCCTCTGCTGACAGACTCTGGGCTTTCCCAGGATCTGACAGTAAATCGCTATGCTCCCCTGCCCCTGGACCACAGAGTTCTCAGCTCCACTGCCTCAAGGCTTCCAGACTCAACAGTCCAGGGTCACTGGAGCTCAGATGCTCTGGACCGTTGGGGCTCTGCTGTCCCAGGGCCACCGGGGCTCCACTGCGCTGGAGTCACCTGGGCTTAACTGCTCCAGAGTCATGGGAGCTCCACTGCCTGAGGCTGCCGGGGCTCCACTGTCCTGAAGCCTCTGGGACCCCTACTCTGGGGCCACCAGAGCTCCATGGCGAGCCATGGGGCCTCCAGCACTCCACAGCCCGGAGGGTGTCAGGTCTCTGCTGCCCCAAGTAAGGGCTATTTGTTCTGGGAGCTCTCTGGTCCTGCAACATCCATGATCTTGCCTGACCACAGATGTTGCCTGACCACAGATCAGTCCCTGATCTGAGAGTTTCCACCTGTATTACAGTTGACCCCAACTTAATTTTTCCAGTTAGTTCTTAGGGTTTTTTCTATTAATTGAAGAGTGGGCAATAAGTAGACTACAAGTTCAATTCCATTTGCCAGGGTTAGCCCCTGCGGGGACACCAGATGCTTTGTTTACCAGCATGCCCACAGGTACAGATTCTTGCAGCTCCCATTTGCTTGCAGTTCGCTGTTCTTGGCCATTGGGAGCTGTGTGAAACAGTGTCCTAGCCCATGCCGCTTCCCTCAGATCCCATTGGCCAGGAATGATGAACCACAGACAATGGGAGCTGCAGGACTCCATCCCTGCAGATGCTCAAGTAAACAAATGGTCTGGTGGTCCTCCAGTGGCTAACTATGACAATTCACATACAGCCCTGAGGGCTAGACGTTTCCTATCTGTGGTGTGAAGTAAAAGGTGAGACACTCTTGAAGCAAAGTCATTTGTACACATGGCCTGCAAAAGTAATGTGAAGAATATTGCACTCTTTATTAAGCAGTAGTTGCCTATGCCTTTCACTGCCATCCATAACTAAAGCATTTTGAAGGCTGGATATGAGCTCCTCAATTATTCTCACGAGACGGTATTTTGGTAGCTTTATGAAAATCTTTTTTGATCTATAAAAGTCCTAATCTTGTTTCATTTTATGGGGTAATATTAACAATGTTGGTAATCTACTAAGTGGTGCCTGTTTTCACTCATTACCATCAGATGTTGCCACCCATTCAAGTTCAGATTTTACTTTGGTTTGCAGTGCTAATGGGATATTGTGTCGTATGCATATTACATCTCTCAACCACTGGAAGATTAAATCGGTGACAGGGACCTAAACAATATTGAATGAAGGACTAAAAATGCTTAGCAGGTATTCATTGGCATCTTAACGTATGTAAGAAATTTTATCCCCATTTCATCATAATTTATTGCTCTATTTTTCCTCTATCTGAACCCTGCAAGCCAATTCCCTTCCAAGCCTTTTTCCTCTTCAGCCTTTTCCTGCCAAACCATACACTCCCAACACACCTGAACAAGGGGCATAATGACACTCCAAGTTCCCTGTTCCATTCTCCACTTCCCATTTACCCATCCCAACCTCTGGCTCCTCCTTTTTGCTTCTGGAAATAGGAAGCTGATGCTTCAGAGCAATTAAGTGTTCGCAGCGGAGCTCACGCTCATAGACATGTTATAGAGATAGGGCAAGGCTGCACTGCAAATTTAGCTGAACTCCAGGGAGAACAGTCAGGTGGTTTGAAGAGATTTCTGGAGGCTGTAGGAATGGTGAAAGCAGTTGAAAAAGACATCCTGAAATCCAGAGTGTTTCACAAACAGCAGACCACTTGGAAGGTATGTTGGTATGGGGTTGGCACTGTGCTAAGATCTATATCAGTGTGTATTCTAACATTAACAAATCCAATTCCATGAAATACCTCATGATATTCTGTAACAACAACTTTTGCATCTTGTTTATTAGATAATATAGGGTATGTCTACACTTGTACCCTCTTTTGAGAGAGGGATACAAAGAAAACATTCAAAATTGCAAATGAAGCCATGATTTAAATATCCCATGCTTTATTTGAATATTCGCGTATGGCGCTATTTTGAAATAGCGCTATTTCGAAATAACAGATGCTGTTAAGTTGCGGTTATTTCAAGAGAAAACCCTTCTCTCGAAATAACCCTTATTCTTCATGCAATGAGGTTTACCAGTTATTTCGAGAGAAGGGTTTTATCTTGAAATAACCGTGTCTTAACAGCATCTGTTATTTCGAAATAGCACTATTTCGAAATAGCGCCATAATGCAAATGAAGCACGGGATATTTAAATCCCAGCTTCATTTGCAATTTCGAATCTCTTCATTTGCATCCCTCTTTCGAAAGAGGGTGCAAGTGTAGACATACCCTTATACTCCCTTTCAGCATATGCATTTGCAGTTTTCTCTTCAACCTAAGCATAACATGAATCTTTTTCCCCAGTTCATTCAGGGATTTTTTATTCTTTTGTCAAGTCTATAACTCTTGGTTTGTTTTCTTCTTAGCTAGCCCTGTAACAGAATGTCATGGGAAACTGCATTTATTTTCTCCACTGCTCAGCATCACTAAATTTAATGTCCTGTGGCATGTGGTTAGAATCAGACAGTAGAGGAAATAACATTTGCATTAATTTCTGAAGTCAGTGAGACCAAATTGTTTGACTCAATGCAAGTGATATATTCATGGTTATGCAACAGCTCATCTGATTAATAAAAGACATTCTAGCCTAATTCAGACAGGAAGCGAGACAGTTATCTGAGTTTGGCCAACATGCAGATGAGCTTCAGGAAAGCAAACCTGGGGAAGGGGAGAACTTTTGCTACTATAAAGTCTGATTGGTATTTGTTGCAGAACTAACATATAGACTGCTATTTTAGTGCACAATGAATATTTAACTGGTAATACAGGAATTAGCTATAATTATATACATTTTGGTAACCAGTTGTGCTTTAGTTGGTAATTAATGTGTAGAGAGACCTTGGAGTTGTCCCTATCTTCCTCTTACATGCATATTCAAATATAATACTGAAGTATAAATGTTTCAATAAAAGCAGGTAAAGACAAATAATTTAAATCTTTATCGAGATTATATAATAGAAAATATAAAAGCATACTGGTACATGTTTGCTTCTTTCTGAAGGGACATGTGTTTGCTAAGGCTCTTTATAAATCACCATTTTAGTAATGAAGAAGTTTGAATAGCAGGCATATCTTTCAGGAAAACCGTCCTTTGGCCTACTATTCCAATCAGCTTTTGAGTAAGCAGTTATATTCTGATTGTCATAGGTGATAAGTCATGAGGATTTAGTGTCTGCTCCTTTTTATCTTGACCCTGGTACTTCTACACAAGTGAGGTAAAAATATTCATGCATATAATTCCACTGATATGATATAAGATTTGTATAAGGCAAAGCAACAAGCTTCACAGTTTAGATTTATTATTTTATTCATAGCTGCCTTTACTTGATCTCTAACCCAGGTTGGAAACAGTTGTTGTTGAAACTGTGATTGTAAAATTTTGGTTAAATTGTCAAGTCTCTACAATGGTTTCCCCTTATCTTTTTTTTATTTAAATCAATATCTTTGTTTTAGCCTGCAAGCTCCTACCCAATTTAGCGCCTCCCTAAATCTCTTCTCTATTTTTCATTTCCATTCCACTTCCCCATCTCATGCATCACAATTATTTATCACCTGCTTGGCTACTCACTTGCAAGTTATTTCCATACAGGCAGTCCCCGGGTTACGTACAAGATAGGGACTATAGGTTTGTTCTTAAGTTGAATTTATATGTAAGTCGGAACTGGCTCCAGATTCAGCTGCTGCCACTGAAACTGACCAGGGGCTGACTACAGGAAGCCGGAGGCAGAGTTGCTCTGCCCCCAGCTTCCTGGAATCAGACTGATCAGTTTCAACAGCTGCTGAATCTGGAGCCTGGGACAGAACAGCTGGGGCGCTGCCCGGTAGGTTCCCACAGGACCAACCCGGCAGCACCCCAGCTGCTCTACCCAAGGCGTCCCGCAACAAAAGCCTAGTCTGCTGGGGGGGCGCACTAGCTGTGCCCCTTCCCCCCCCCAGCAGACCAGGGAGACCCAAGCAAAGCCGCACAGGCAGAGGGACCCCGCCACCCGTGTGGCTTTGCTCCTTTGCCCCCGAGCAAAGCCGCACAGGCGGTGGGATGCCGCCTGTGCGGCTTTGCTCCTGTCTCCCTGGTCTGCTGGGGGGGTCCAGCAAAGTCGCTGGACCCCCCCAGCAGACTAGGGGGACAGTAGCAAAGCCGCCCAGGCAACGGGGGTCCCGCTGCCTGGGCGGCTTTGCTCCCAGGAAAACAAGCAAAGCCGCCCAGGCAGTGGCTTTGCTCAGGTGTCCCTGGTCTGCTGGGGGAGTCCAGCGGCTTTGCTGGACCCCCTCCCCAGCAGACCAGGGGGACCGGGAGAAGCTTTTCTCGCCCCGGAGGACATGGGTGGCGACCCGCCGCCCGTGAACTCCGGGGTGAGAAAAGCCCCGTTCGTAAGTGTGGATCCGACATAAGTTGGATCCGCGTAAGTCGGGGACTGCCTGTATATTGTTGCCTGTGAATGGAACCCTATCTTGAAACAGACCAACACAATTTAGTCTATAAAGCATACTTCTTTCTTGCAAAGACATGTTAACAAAATAAATTAAACAAATTAACAACCCTTCTTTCCTCTCCCAAGATAATTAGCAAGGTGAATGGAAAAAGTTACCAGTCAGTTCAAATACTTTTCTTTGCATGTTCCAACCTTTTCTGGGAGAAAAGAGGGTGGTATTATGTGTGTTTATTTGGAAGATCTTTGGTACAGCAAACTTCCATACCACTCAAATAAATAATACTTACAGCACAGTTAATTATTTCCTTACATTAATCATATTCATTTGTAGTTGTGTGCAATAGTATTCAGTCACACACAGATTCTCACAATAATTTACAGTTCTTCTCTGATTCTGAGCTTCTGTTCAGAAAATCTGCTATATTTTTAGGAAACAAGCACTGGAATTTGCTGATTTGTTTTAGTATGAAAGTGCCCTTTCAGTAGCTGGTGTATTACCTGTAATTCCTGTTCAGTATCTCCATTGATGTATCATTCTTGTAAATGGTATTTCATCCACAGATATTTTCCAGTGAATTTAATTGCATGCTCCTGGGCACATACAAGAATAACAACAACAACAAAAAATCCTTAATTCAGCCATTATGGATACATATAGTGAAAGTTGTATCACAGATATTCAATTTAAGCATGACTTGTGCTTTAAAAATAGATTTCAGATTAAATGTTGTTCTGTAAAGAAGTCACAATGCCACAGTCTTCCACTTCTCTTCACAAACAGCATCACTGAGTTAGACATTTTGATTGGAGATAGTAAATGCAAAGAGCAAGCCAGTCTCTGTGCAACATTTCACAATAAAAAAAGGGCACTGGTATTGAACTTATGCATCTCCTGTGTTTTTATCATTCCAACAGCATTTATGTGTTCAGACCCAAATTTACTCCAAATTGATTCCCTCCCAAATTGACTGCATTTATGGAGTTTTCTTGGAGTGCAATACCTTTCAAAATGTATTTATTTATTTATCAGTAGGCTATTCACATGACGTCCAAGTCTTGATATGAGAAAAATGTCTAGTAAAAAGTGATACTATTGTATGCCAATTTATGTCACCACAACACAGCACAAAGAACACAATGAAAAATAATCTGAAATACTAATATTGAATAGGCACAAAATGCTAACTGGTCCTGAAAATGTACAGCAATATGTAAAAGATTAAAGGCAAAAGTGATAATTATTCTAATATTATACCTGCAATTAATTATAACCTCAAAATTCTGCTCCACTTTAAAAATGAAAAAAAATTACCTACTATATATTTTGAAGAGTTTGTTTGTTTGTGGATTTGTTTGAGAAAAATAAAGTCATACTTCACAATTACTTACAGATACCAAATTTTGAATAAACAATCCTGCCACTTAAATTAGCTGTATGCACTACTTTTTACACTGGAATATGCTGAGTGAAAGGTTTAAATAATTATTTTTGTTTTTCATGGGAAAAAAGTCATGACTACTATGATTAGAGTGCATAAAAAAATTGCTAACAAAATAAAAATTGGGTCACCTATTAAACTGTCATTTTAGTTCAAAGAAAAATTTTACTGTTACAAATCACAAAATAATTCAAATTAGTTACGGAAAGAGTAAGGGAAGTTTTATGAGTTTCTGATTCAAATTTACTATTGTAATGATTCAATAAAATGAATAATGATTGAAGTTGAAATCCTATAAATTTAAGACTGTTCTTTCACTTATCTTTTGCAAGCACATTAATAAAAGATTCATTAGCTATATTTAATTTCTTGAACTTTCCTATAAGTATAATCTATGCAAAATAACTTTGCCCAGTCAACGATGGGCCTCACCTGCTCATATTTTATATTCTTTAAGGTCTTTCTCTCATGCATGTAACTAATTTATTTGTTATGCCATTTAAGACATATACATTTTAACAAAGGATATTAAATTGCATTTGCTCTGCAAATGTGTTGACCATATCCAAACTTTCCAAAGTTGAGTGGCTAACATCCACCATATAAATCTGTATTTGTGTACCGATATAAAGGTGAATAGTTTTTAGTATTCTCTGTATTCTCACATCGACAGCTGAAGTCAATAGAAGGTGAAGGAGCTTAAATACCAATTGAAGTACTTGTAAATATTTGCTTCAGTGCCTGCAGGAAATTTCATTATATATAATTATTATGGAAAGCCACATCACAACGCTCATTTGGACTAGCAGCTGTCCTGCCATAGACTTGTAATCATACACACATGCATAGAAATGTAACATTGTTTAACCACCCTGTGCCAGACACTGGGACAATTCCAGTCAGCTATTGTATGAACTGACATTAGGTGGCCAACTCAGCCTTCCCCAACTGGATTTACGAGGATTCAGGAGATGTTGAAAAGTCCAGTTTGGAAAACTATTGAAATGTCACAGAATATCTGCCTCATCCCTAGCCATAATCATTCTACAAACCAACATGTTCACATTAGGGATGTAAGGGTATGTCTACACTATCCTCCTAGTTCGAACTAGGAGGGTAATGTAGGCATACCGCACTTGCAAATGAAGCCCGGAATTTGAATTTCCCAGGCTTCATTTGCATAAACTGGGCGCCGCCATTTTTAAATCCCTGCTCGTTCGAACCCCGTGCCGCGCGGCTACACGCGGCACGAACTAGGTAGTTCGGACTAGGCTTCCTAGTCCGAACTACCATTACTCCTCATTCCACGAGGAGTAACGGTAGTTCGGACTAGGAAGCCTAGTCCGAACTACCTAGTTCGTGCCGTGTGTAGCCGCGCGGCACGGGGTTCGAACGAGCAGGGATTTAAAAATGGCGGCGCCCAGTTTATGCAAATGAAGCCCGGGAAATTCAAATCCCGGGCTTCATTTGCAAGTGCGGTATGCCTACATTACCCCGCTAGTTCGAACTAGCGGGGTAGTGTAGACATACCCTAATAGTATAGTCAATTAACCGATTAACCAATAAGCAAAAGCTTATAGGTTAAAGCTATAGACTACATGCATTTCCCCCCACCCCTTGCCAGTAAATTTTTTAGCAGGCTGGCCAGCAGCCCAGCTCAGTCCCAGCTTGTACTGGATCCTGGACCTACCCCCGCTGCGACTCTGCATTTAAAGTATATTATGAGCCAGGTGGACAGGCAGCCTGTCTCAGTTTTGGCTTCTGCCGGGTCTGGGAGCTCAGACCCTTCCCCCTGGACAGGGGTTGCCCGGGGACTATAGAATAGTCAACTAACCGATGCAAATTCATGAGGTTAATTGACTGTTCAATTAACTGATATTTAACATCCCTATTTCAAATCTTTCAGAATGCAATGAAGCGAGGTAACACTGGTTTGCTTTCTGTCCTTATTTAACTGAATGAAAAAGTGCAAAAGCTTTGGAAGCTTGGTTCCCAGGGATCAATTCTGCACCCACTGACAACACTGCCAGATAGGATTCACATCGTCAGTTGCTGTAAACAGATTTTGAACCATTCGAGCCGTGTAGCCACATCAACCAAGCCCTCCTCATTTAATTGATATTCTTACCCTACTGTATTTTATATTTCTTTTTTAAAGGAAAAATATAATCTTCAACAGTTTACTTTTTATATAAGACTTTTATATGAATATGTAACTTAAAATTGTTCCTGCTTGAGTGTATTATTTCTGTTTATAAAACACTGCATAATTTAATTGAACTGTCCATCAGGAAAAATCTATATTCCACCAAATCCCTGAAGATAGGATTTAAGAGTGACTTAAGTGATGTGTAGGCATTCTACATACAGCCGGTCCCCGAGTTCTGAATGGTCGACTTACGACCGTTCGCAGTTACGACCGAAACTGTCGTAAATGGCGGATCCAGAGTTATGAACGCGATCTGTACTTATGAACAGTGTGGTCGTGTGTAACTCAAAGGTGTCCGACTTACGAACAAACCGAGTTATGACCAATTGCTTGGTCCGTAACCAGTTTGTAAGTCAGAGAGGCTGTATGGTGAATTTTGTCTCAATGCTTAAATTAGGCAAACCTTTAAAAACAAATTTTCACAATCTGAGGGTGTAAAAGTTAATGGAAACCCAGCAAGGACACTGGGAAGGTTATTTGAGAGGACTGCTTCATAACCACTTAGAATCTGTAGTTGTGTGTGCCTTTCTATTACACAGTCATAAATAGGCCTAGCAAAATTTGATTTTTGTTTATAATTTCAATATTTACATTATTGACATTTATTTTAAGTATCTTTTTACTATTTCTATCAATGTAAATATTCACAATTGTAGGAAATTTGTAGGGAATCAGACAATATTTAATGACCGCACACACTGAGATTCCAAAAGTTACAATTAATTTTGACTGATATTAATCAAAGTATTTTTTCATTACTTCATGATGATATCAATGTTTACCAATAGTAATTTAATCCTTCCAAGTAAAAACTACCCCCTCCTCACACACAGAATGAAGCTGAGAGGGAAATCTAATCCGAAAATAGATGTGAGCTAAAAAGGGGACTCCAGAAACTCTTGAGCTGACAACAGTAAAAAGGAAGGTTGTGTTGAGCCCTGATTTGGCCTAAGGAATTAAAATTGAATCCTTTCCCTGACATTGTGTTCCCGGGTAAAAGTATTTATGAGCTCTCAAATAAGAACTTGAATGTGCAAGGCCACATACAGAACCTGCCTAGAGTCTCACTGATTCCAACTGGACTCCATCGGGGTGCACAGTCAGTTGCCAGTTTGGGGCCTTTGTCTAGAAATTCATCATAGCAATTGCTGTATAATTCTGAAATAACTGTAGACCAGACTAATGTTTCAGTTCAAAGAGCTGCATATTTGTGTGATTTTATTGTTTCCATCAATGAACAACATATTGTGCTCTTTCAGAAATTAAATGATATACTGTACACAGTAGATAGGAATTAAACAAGAGAGATCTGGATGGGCATAATGAACAGGGGGAAAGGAGGAAAAATAGCCATGAAGTGTCAGTCCTCTTTATAGTTTTCTTTCTATAATACAAAGTATAATGAAGTAGAAGTTAAAGTGTTTCTGTATTCAACCTATGACATATAATTTGCACGTGTACTGACCTAGAGAGTCACCCTTTTTTCCCAGCTCATGATTAAAACCTGGTCCCTATGACCCACCACAAATATATATATATTTATAAAAAATACAGTTATACCCTACACACTTAACTTTTCTCAGATCATTCACTTTTGGCTCAAGCTTCAGTGCTATAACAACCATGAATGGAAATGTTGCCATGACCAATAACAATAAATATTCATTTCAGTCTGGGACTTTCTGTAAAAGACTCATACGAATCATCCCACATCCTTCCCTGCTTGCTACACACAAAAGGGACTAGTACTGTTTGGAGTGTTTCCTTCTTCCAGCCCTTTCCCTTGCTTAAGGTTGGGTTAAATGAGTATATATGAAACTGAGCCCCAAGGAGAAATGGGGCCCCAAGAATTAATTTTGAATTTTGAGGGGCTTTTTGTGTGGATTGCAGTCAGACATGACATATTAAAAGGTGAGATTTGGGATTTAGGCACTTGCCATTAGAGAGCTCCCCCTGGCTTTAATGTTTCAGCATAATTTGTTCTTTCTGCTTCTCCCCAGTATCCTGCCTAACTTTGGTTTTATGCATATTTATCAAACAAGACCAATCTATGGTGAAAATTTTACAAAACTTGTGCCAAAGAGGTCTACATCAAAACACCATTAGGTAGTGCTTGAAAGAGATTTCAAGATACCCCCTAGAACCCATATATATGCTCAATGCTTCCATGACACCATTTTGGGTAGTTTCACTATGTAAAATTGTTATGAGTGCGGGGCTCAATGCTGCCCCAAATGAATTGACTGGGAGTTTTTTCTGACTCTATTATATCTATCATTCAGATTTATTTCATAGAAATTGTGTGTGTTCTTTGAGGGCAGGAACAGAATTTTAGTTTTAGTAACCAGTATGAGATCAATTATGATCAGGATCAACATGAATTCTAAATTATTATATAGGCTCATTTTCTTACAGAGCCTTTTATTCAATTACATGAAATTACAACAAATTGAAACAAATGTGGTTCAGTGATGCAAAGTCACAGGAGTTTTCAAAGCTGTTATTTTCTTCATCTGATTTTTGCACTTCACATAATGATACCCTTGGATTTCATAACCAAACTGTCATACCATGAATTATTGGTAATTCATAACTTTATCTTCATACCAGAGATATTATTCTCCCTTCTCCTTGAGTTTAGGACATAGTAATCATACAAAATTGAAATTTCATTGCACCTCAGCCAGGGAAATGATTACTACAAAAGGCAAGACTGTCTACAGTTCACAAAGCACACAAGGTGACAAAAAAGACCCATGGACCACAGCAACAATATTCTGGTCATTTATGAACATCCTTTTCTATTAACAGGAGTACCAGGCTCATTTAAGAGAAAAGGGATTATTGGCTTATTCTAATGTTCTGTTATTGATTTAAGTCTACATTATATATAGCATTCCTGTGGTAGCAATATGAAATATACGGGAAAATACTAGCTCTTTGTGGGATGACAAAATAGACCATATCTCTTACATTGTACTTTTTATCAGTAGATCTCAAAGTGATTTGCAAAAGTTACCCTACTTTTCAGACAGGGAAACAGACAAAGGGAGGAAAGCGATTTTGCCCGAAATAACCTAGCAGGTCAGTGGCAAAGCAAATAATAGATCCAGAATCCCAGACCAGTATGTTATTCAGGAAGCCATTGGCACTTGAACACTTTACATAAGAACATAAGAACATAAGAACGGCTGTACTGGGTCAGACCAAAGGTCCATCTAGCCCAGTAGCCTGTCTGCCGACAGTGGCCAGCACCACGTGCCCCAGAGAGGGTGGACCGAAGACAATGATCAAGTGATTTATCTCCTGCCATCCTTCTCCAGCCTCTGACAAACAGAGGCCAGAGACACCATTTCTATTCCCTGGCTAATAGCCTTTTATGGACCTAACCTCCATGAAATTATCTAGTTTCTCTTTAAACTCTATTATAGTCCTAGCCTTCACAGCCTCCTCTGGCAAGGAGTTCCATAGGTTGACTACACGCTGTGTGAAGAAGAACTTTCTTTTATTAGTTTTAAACCTGCTACCCATTAATTTCGTTTGGTGTCCTCTAGTTCTTCTATTATGGGAACTAATGAATAACTTTTCTTTATCTGCCCTCACCACACCACTCATGATTTTATATGCCTCTATCATATCCCCCCTTAGTCTCCTCTTTTCTAAACTGAAAAGTCCCAGTCGCTTTAACCTCTCTTCATACGGGACCCGTTCCAAACCCCTAATAATTTTAGTTGCCCTTTTCTGAACCCTTTCCAAGGCCAAAATATCTTGTTTGAGGTGAAGAGACTACATCTGTACACAATATTCAAGATGTGGGCGTACCATAGTTTTATACAGGGGCAGTAAGATATCCTATCCTATTTTCTATCCCTTTTAAAATAATTCCTAGCATCCTATTTGCCTTTTTGACCGCCGCTGCACACTGTGTAGAAGTTTTCAGAGAACTATCCATGATAACTCTAAGATCTCATTCCTGATTTGTCATAGGAAATCAGATAAACACATATGCTACATCTAGACCGGCATAATTTTCCGCAAATGCTTTTAACGGAAAAGTTTTTCCATTAAAAGCATTTGCGGAAAAGAGCGACTAGATTGGCACGGATGCTTTTCCACAATCGCCATTTTCACCATCGGGGCTTTTTTGCGCAAAACAGTTTTTAGCTGTCTACACTGACCCTCTTGCACAAAAACATTTCCAGAAAAGGGCTTTTGTCAAAGCATTTGCGCAAGAAGCACTGATTTCAGACAGTGGAACGTCAGTGCTTTTGCACAAAATCAAGCAGCCAGTGTAGACATCTGGCAAGTTTTTGCCATAGGGTGCATCTACACAACACCCTAAATTCGAAATAAGATATGCAATTTGATCTCTTCAAATTGTTTATCTTATTTTGATTGAATTTCGAAATAGGCTATTTTGAAAATTGGTGCATCTACACAGCGCCAAATTTGAAATAATGCACTATTTTGAGACATCCCTTAACCCTCATGGAACAAAGGTTTCTGGGATGCCAGAATAGTGCTTGTTATATCTAAAAATATTTTGAAATAACAGGTGGCTTGTGAAGACGCGGGATAGCTATTTCAGGATACCTCCGGTATCTTGAAATAGCCGTACAGTGTAGATATATCTTTATAAACTATGGATACTAGAGCAAAAGTGAACAGCAGACAATGTTGCTTTCCAGCTATCAAAGGGTATGTCTACACTACAAAGTTAGTTCGAACTAATAGATGTTAGTTTGAACTAACTTTCATAGGCGCTACACTAGCGCTCCGTTAGTTCGAATTTAATTCGAACTAATGGAGCGCTTAGTTCGAACTAGGTAATCCACATTCCACGAGGATTAAGCCTAGTTCAAACTAGCTAGTTCGAATTAAGGGGTGTGTAGTCCCTTAATTCGAACTAGTGGGAGGCTAGCCCTCCCCAGGTTTCCCTGGTGGCCACTCTGGCCAACACCAGGGAAACTCTACTGCCCCCCTCCCGGCCCCGGACCCCTTAAAGGGGCACGGGCTGGCTACGGTGCCCGTGCCAGGTGCAAGCCTGCCAGCACCCAGCCAGCAGACCCTGCACCTGGCACAGATTGAGCCACCCACCCAATGCCCCCCAGCCCTCCCGCTCTTCCCGGGACCAGGCTGGCAGCTCCCGGGAGCTTGCCCAGGACCGCAAGAGGCGGGCACCCGCCTGGGCTAGTGCGGACATCGTGGCCCTCGTCCACGATCTCCACACTAGGCACAGGAAAGTGGCCGGCTTGGGCAGGAGAGATGCCAGCCTGGCCACCCAGGAGCAGGTGTGCAAGAGAATCAAGGGGGTCCACTGAGACCCCCGACCCTGAGCCCTGAGCTTACAATGGCTGTCCTGGGTCAGACCAAATGTCCATCTAGCCCAGTAGCCTGTCTGCCGACAGTGGCCAACCCTAGGGACCCTGGAGGGGATGGACCGAAGACAGTGACCAAGCCATTTGTCTCATGCCATCCCTCTCCAGCCTTCCACAAACCTTGGGCAGGGACACCACTCCTACCCCCTGGCTAATAGCACTCCATGGACCCAACCTCCATGACTTGATCTCACTTCCCTTTAAACTCTGTTCCAGTTCTAGCCTTCACAGCCTCCTGCAGCAAGGAGTTTCACAGGTTGACTCTTTGCTTTGTGAAGAACAACTTTCTGTTACTAGTTTGAAGCCTGCTACCCATTCCTTTCCTTTGGTGTCCTCTAGTCCTTCTTTATGGGAACTAATGAAGAACATTTCTTTATGCACCATCTCCACCCAACTCCTGCTTTTAGAGACCTCTATCCTGTCCCCCCTCCGTCTCCTCTTTTCTAAGCTGAACAGTCCCAGTCTCTTTAGCCTCTCTTCATATGGGACCTGTTCCCAACCCCTGATCATTTTAGTTGCCCTCCCCTCTCCCAGCCTCTCTCTTCCCCTCTTCCACCTCCTTTTCCCAGTCTCCCCCAGTTTTGTTCAATAAAGACAGATTCCAGTTTGGAAGACACGTTATCTTTATTTTGTACATCAAGAAGAGGGGCTAGGGAAGGGTAAGTGGAAGGAGGTGAGGGAGGAATGGGGCACGAGCCCCCGATGGGGAGGACTGGGCTGGCTCTGCGGGCTTCTGGGGGTGGAAGCTCTCCTGCAGCCCCCAATTGCCCCTTCTCCCCAGATGGCAGCCTGCGGCAAGTGCAGCCGGGCTGATGGCCGAGTGCTGTGATGTGCCGAGTGTGGGCACTCAGGGCACTCCAAGCCAGGACTGCTTTGCAAGTGGGGCATCCCTGAGAACTGTCTGTCCGGGGTGGGGGTCGGGACCCTTTAAGCACAGCCCTCGGCTAGCCTGAGACAGCATCTCCATGCTCTAAGTCCTCCTCTGATGCCCTGCCAGCACTGCTTCCGGCCATCCTTAAGCCCGGTTCAGAGTCCACTTAATGTGGACATGCTAGTTCGAATTAGCAAAACGTTAGTTCGAACTAGTTTTTTAGTCTGGATGCGTTAGTTCGAATTAGCTTAGTTCAAATTAACTAATTCGAACTAAATTAGTTCGAATTAACGTTGTAGTGTAGACATACCCAAAGTACTGTTATAAGGAAAATGAATGCCACACATCTGAAGGGGTGGAGGGCATTGTCCAGGTTTTCTGGAGAATGGTAGTAGTGCTTTAATGGTGGGGGGAGGGGGAGAAAGGCGGAAAGGAGGTCAGAAACGGCTTCGAAAAGGTGGGTGATACTGACTTTAAGTCATGCAAGCCCTGCAAGTATTTTCTCCATGCAGCAGAGAAAGCAGCACCCATCTTCCTTCCTCTCAAGGTGTAAATATCAGTTGGTAACTTATCTGGGCATTGTGCTAATTGTTCCTTTTTAGGGGAACTGAGAAAGAATGCTTCCCTCACCAACATGTAGGCTTTGGTGAAGTCTGTGTGTGTGGGTGGTGGTCCTCTTTCCCACAGTAGGTGACAGGGAGGACCTATTATGGTAAGGAGGAAAGTGTGTTAGGCTACATGTTGCAAGATATTTTGTATGTGTAGGGTAGATGTCCAGTACAGATACTCCACTGGGAAAGCATCCAGTGACCAGATAAATGACCTGGTAAAGGACTTAAAAAGGAAATGCTATTTAAAAGAATAGAGGCCAGGGACTTGGGGCTGTCCCTCCCTTTCTTATAGCCCACCTTAACTCTGGTGGGGTGTGAATGGTAGGGTCCAAGGCATGGGTTGGTTAGGGAATCTTATGGAAAATGAAGGGGGCTGGTGGAAGCTCTATGTGGTAATTTGAAGGAAAATGGAGTTGCTTGCACTGTACACTTCTATCTGTCAAGTTGTCCCAGACATCTAACAGCAAAGTTGCATTTCAATGAAATTTATATGAAGTGTCCTCTGGCTTTCTTTGGGATAGCAGAACAATCAAGGTTTGCTCGTGGAGCAAGAAAGTCACAAATTGATTGAGATAGCTGCATTGACAAAGAATAGACCAGAACTTTCAAACTTAACTCCTAAATACATATGTCAGCAACTGGCATGCTCTGCACATTTGGAATTAATCCACTTTTATTTAGTTGGATTTTAGAGCCTAACTTTATGTAACCAAATTTGAATATATATATATTGCTATTGTGTCCACAGCAAAAAGTATTCAGAACAGATTGCATTTTTTGTCTAATTGTACATCTGGATTGCAAAAGCATTAGGCATCCCGATGTGGAAGTTTAAGGTGTAAGTGCCAGAATACCAGAACATCAGCCACAGAGAGTTCATCTTCATTTCCTAATATATATTTGGATTAACTCAAAATTAAATTGCTGTGTGCCTATTGTTAATTGCTAACACTCACCACTGAATCTTGTTTTGAGAAGGCTTCAGAATCTTTCTGTGGAAAGTTGTATGTTGTCATGTTAGTTGCAACACAATTTTTTTTCTGTTAGAAAGACGCAGGCTGTGCCTTTTATTGATATAAATGGTCCTGTCATCTCATAATATATGTCACATTACGTCTTTTAAAAATTTCTTTTTAACTTTATAGAAAGGGAATGCCTCTGCAAATACGAATTTCGATTAGCTAAATTCCCTTCTTTTCTTAAGAGTCATAATGAGACATAATATTTAGTACATCACTGCTAAGTCTGGATTGATTGATTTAGTTTATTTTTTTTAAATGAAGCCATCTTACTACTACTACTACTACTACTACTATTAAACAACTGAACAGTGTATATTCACTGATATATGTTATAACAATGTCAGCAATATTTCTCTATAGATCTTCCACTGACACAAAAACAGATTTCTGCTCATTTCTGTGTTAGTTATAACACATGATACAATACAATTTAAAAAATCACCACATACCCTGTTTACAGCCAGGAATTTTGCAATGTCACTTCAAGAAGATACCAAATGACAGCACAATGAGATCTGGATCTGCTATATATATTATTATTTATATACAAGATGCTTTATAATGATATATAACTAATGATAATATTCCCACAACCAAATAGAAATAAATTGTCAATGTTCAGTATTGTGTTTAGAAGCACTGGCACAATTTATACTAACCCTTCTGGAGCTCTAAGACATTGCAAAACACAAATAGTTTACATCAGCTCTCCTCTTGTTATCACTGATCTAATCAATAAAGACAAGCACTTTATGTGATAAATAAAACTTCAAAACACAGTAAGGGATGAAGGTGAGGCAACCATGTATCCTACTAGTAATCTAATGAAACTGAAAAACAAATGTCTTTAAGAAATTAGGTCTAATGTATTAGCCACAGTACAGCACTTATTAATGGATTACAAATACTATTTAAATGTGAGAACAATATACTGATTTCAGAGATCACGGCTTCCTTAAATCCAGCAACATACACTTATTGAAGGTAGCAGACACATTTCAAAAAGAAAAGTACAATAATGATGCACAATATAGATTTCTAAAGGGTACTAGAAAAAATGTACAAACCAGTTATTGAATGCTGTCAGTGAAAAACTTTTTTTTTAACAGTTACAATGAGGATAACAGATTTTGGCTCAAATTATGGTCATGTGAGGTTAATACTTGTTTTTCCATTGATCTTAATGGGTCCAGGATTTGGTCCATAATTGCTATGCACTGATTCCACATTGAGTACCTCTTATTTCCAGTGAGTTGTGTCATTTACTTCAATCAAGCAACTCATATAAATGAGTGCTACTCAGTACAAGGGCTGAAGAATTGGGCCTTACTTAAATACAAAAATGTGGAATATTTGCAGATACTAAGAACACAAGAACATAAGAATGGCCACACTGGGTCAGACCAAAGGTCCATCTAGCCCAGTATCCTGTCTTCCAACAATGGCCAATGCCAGATGCCCCAGACAGAGGGTTCACAAGAAGGTAATCATCACGTGATCCCTCTCCTGTCATCCATTTCCAGCCTCTGACAGAAGCTAGGGACATCATTCCTACCCATTCTGGCTAATAGCCATTGATGGACCTAGCTTCCATGAGTTTATCTAGTTCTTTTTTGAAGCCTGTTAAAGTCCTGGTCTTAACAATGTCCTCTAGCAAGGAGTTCCACATGTTGACTATGTGCTATGTAAAGAAAATCTTCCTTTTGTTTGTTTTAAACCTGCTACCTATTAATTTCATGTGGTGACTCCTAGTTCTTATGTTACAGTAATAATAACTTTTCCTTATTCACTTTTTCCACACTAGTCACTTTATTGACCTTTATCATATCCCCCCTTAGTCTCCTCTTTTCTAAGTTAAAAAGTCCAAGTCTTTTTAATCTCTCTTCCTATAGCACTCGTTCCAAACCCCTAATCATTTTTGTTGCCCTTTTCTGAACCTTTTCCAATGCCAATATACATTTTTTGATATGAGGGAACCACATCTGTACACAGTATTCAAGATATGGGCATACCATGGTTTTGTATAGAAGCAATAAGATATTCTCTGATACTCACTGTTGTTAGATACCACTGGATAGATAATGATGTCTGAATATGAAGTACTTATGAAACAAATATTGGTGAAAAGCATGACTACTTATTAATAAACAATTTGTAAAGTGTCTTAGCTAAACTATAGGGCTACGTCTACACTGGCCCCTTTTCCGGAAGGGGCATGTAAATTTCACTTTGAAGTAGGAATAAGACCCTCCGGAAAAGGGCACTTTTTCCGGAGGATCGGGGCCAGTGTAGACGCTCTTTTCCGGCTTTTTTAAAAGCCGGAAAAAAGCGGCGGACATTTTTATTTAAATGCCGCGGGGGATATTTAAATCCCCCGCGGATTTCCCTACGACGACTGGTGAAATTTACATGCCCCTTCCGGAAAAGGGGCCAGTGTAGACGAGCCCTAGAAGTATCCATCTGGATCTTTATTACATAGTTTGAAAGGAAGCCTAACATTACAGTAATTAGTTTATACACACACTCTGAGGAATCAGATGCTAATGATTAAAGACAACTTTTATTCCAAGCTATGATAAGGTTTCAAAGCTCCCCATATGCTAGCATCACTTTTTCTGGAGATTTCAGTGCTCATGTGGATTTTCACAGCCATTCCAACTCTTGAAGAGTAGTGATTAATTAAAATTAGGATATAAGACATGAGGATATAAGGAATGGTTGGACAGTGAAAATCAATTAGGCCCAACATATTTTCCCCCTTTCAATATTTATTTTAACTTTAAATTTCCATGTTTAGTCACTGTATATAGTTCAATTCACATTATATGCAATAAGTGTATTTAAAATTCATTCATATTCCTTACTTTGATAAATTAAGTATTTTAATTGCTGAATGGTGTAGTTTTCTTGCAGTTGACCAATGTTTCAGGTCCTCTTAAATACATTCCCAATAACTTCCTCACTATTCCTCATTCGGTCCCATATTTTTGAACCTATATATGCACTGAATATGTGAACTCCAGTCTGAACTGGGATTAACAAAATCTCTATATTCATTTGTTGAATTAAATATAGCACTTAAAATATTCTCTGTAATTTAACTTTCATAGCATATCTTTATGATCTTCTAATTATTTTTTTAATTTTTATTCTGCTTATTGTATAGATCTTCCAATTCTTTCTGCCAGATTGTTTGCTATTTAAAACTATTTTAGATTATACTTTAAACTGTAATATCCCTGCTTAATCATATTGACCTCTGTTGTCCTTTTAGAGTACTTGTTGAGACTTGTTTAGACTTAATTTGCATGAATTGCCATTGCTGTATTTTCAACAATTTCTTATATACTGTACTTCTTCTCTCTATATTCTTAGGACATATGCAATTTGCAGGTTATATCAACAGACATATTAAACAGGGGCTTATAACACTGATACAAGACCGAGCAAAGAAGTCTTAAATTAGTGTTAGCCTGATATGAAGTGACTTTGTATTTTTCACTGTTCTAACAGCTGCTCTTAATATAGGATTCCAAATCCCCAAACCCTTTGAATGCCTTATAAATATAGTTTCCTGAAGTCAAAAACATTTGTTTCCTCCAGGAAAGATTTAATGAAGTTATAAATCATCAGATCTTTGATGCTACCCAACTTCAATTTACTTGTGGTTTTATGAACTAGCACGTATTTCTGATCCATCAGTGCAACTCAGGAGTAACACCAATTAAGTTAACAGAGTTGCACTATCAGAAAAGCCAGTGTGGGAGCATAATCAAGAACGTAGGTTCTCAGCTTTCTTCTGTATAGTGCTGCTTAAGTTTCAGAGAAATGGAATATACGTAAGCATTTAAAAACTTTAATAGAACATTAAAAGAACAGGATGTAGACCTACTGCAGCTCAAATGATATACTGCCTGAACTCTGTGGCATGCCTTTTCAGCTGCTCTTTTAATAGATAAATTTGCATTGTCAGCAATTTTATATATCAAATTACAGATATTCCTTATTTTTTATCCCTTAATTTTATTCTTGCAGTAACAATAGATAATCACATTTAATTATCATAACAAAAGATTATCTAGTGCAGCAAAATGATTAGAAAAATATTCATTATTTGACTAGAACTGCAAAGGGATACACGTTTCCCAGAGCTGGCACTTTCATTTGATGGTGCCCATCATGAAAGATTCAAGGGATTTTTGGATTTGATGGGGGTCTGAAAGTCTGCATCAGGGGCAAGAAATTGGGAATTGGGGAAGCTAGGTTCATTTCTCAGCTCTGCCAGTGATTTGCTCTATAATCTTGGACAAGCTTCTTTACCTCCATCTTCAAAAGGATTAACCATAATACTCCTCTCATAGAAGTGACTAAAATTCATGAAATATATGAGACCCTGGTATGAAAGATACTGTGTACATGTAAAAATATATTGCAGGTATGGTCAACGTTAATAAATATATTAATTTAAACTGTTTCCTTCCTCTCAGCTACAGGCTGATTGATCTGACTGCAATCTAATGGAAGGAATCATTGTGCCAATGAAGCAGAGTGACTACTGACTACCTTCTCCTTCTTGGCCTCTTGGGAAGTACCACCAGGATTAAACCAGCTTTGGAGCCTGGGGATGGGCTTTAGGGACGAGAACTCCCTTACTTGTCCTAACATTGGAATCTGTGTATGGTCAATTGACTGAGGTACGCATCACACTTATCCTTAGGCTTTTTGCTGCCTGAAAATATTACGTGTTGCCTTTCACTTCAGCTTCCTTTGTCTCCCTGGCTGTGGAAGACAGAGGTTCTGCTGATGTTGATATAAACAATGTCAAGGCCAATGGGACTTCTATGGCTGCCTTTGATCTTCACCCCAGTCTGTGTCATGTTGAATTCTAATTTTCTTTTGTGGATAACTGCACTAGCTATAAGATTTACCCTCATTGATGGCCAAGCACAATACCCTGTTGTTACCACGAATTATGGCAAAATACGTGGCCTAAGAACACCTTTGCCCAATGAGATACTTGGCCCAGTGGAACAGTACCTGGGAGTTCCCTATGCCTCCCCTCCAACTGGGGAGAGGCGATTCCAGCCCCCAGAACCTCCCTCCTCCTGGACTGGGGTTCGGAATGCCACACAGTTTGCTGCCGTCTGCCCACAGTACCTGGATGAGAGGTCACTGCTCAACGACATGCTGCCGGTTTGGTTTACTGCCAATTTGGATACCGTGGTGACATACGTGCAAGATCAAAATGAAGATTGCCTGTATTTGAATATATATGTGCCCACTGAGGATGGTAAGTACTTTATTCAACCCCCTATAAACCAGCCCTCCCACTATTTGTTTAAATGACAAATAGCTTCAATACCGGGTTTATGCAATACTTTGTTACACTTCCTACATGTTATCTATTGAACTGAATTTTTTCTCTTTACATTAATTAGATCCAAATTGTATACCAATTAACTATGCTTGCATGAATCCATTTTTATATATCTTTTTGTCATTAAATTGCAGTTTTATTTGTAGGCATTGGTCAGTATATGAATAGGTCATCACTCCAAAGATTATGGCAGATGAATTTTTTAAAAAATCTCTCAAGAAATAACAGCACACAACAGACGTATGCAAGTAATATTACACAATATATTTTTAAAGAAACAAATTGTTTATAGAAATTTTCCTTTCTGTTTGCTTTATTATAATACCTTTTACATAACGTTAATTTGCTTTATTTTAATCAGTAAAGGATTGCTAAAGTTCTACAACTTGAAGACTCCATGACTATTTAGCATTGTTAATCAAGTTATGTATCATTCATTCACTGAATATAAAATGGAGCAATCACAGGGTACATTACATGAGAGAAACCAAAGAAAATACAATTGTATATGCTCATACAACCCCTCCCCCCCACCCAAATCCCTCTGAGATCATTATTCTGCACCAGTCATCAGTACAGCAAATGTGTGCTTTGGTAATATAATTTTGTGAACCTGAAATCAGTTCCCATGGAAGACAAGGTTTCCTCTGATCAAACACCAGCTGACTAATGTTTGTTCAATATTACAGGATAACGAATGATATTTAATATTCCGCTGAAAGCCAATTGTTTTATTCACTGCAGTTACTTACTGATGAATAACTACAGATTTCCTTCAGATATGCAAATCCTGTACTCTGTTTGTGTGGGGGGGAGGGGTTAATTTGCACAATTGTGATATTGTTTTTTCTCAGTAAGCGTATTCTGAATATGCAAATCTTGGTACTCTGGCTATCATAATCTCTCTGCTCTGATTGGCTTCTGTACATAGAATTTTTCAAGCTGTTGGCCAGCTATAAATATACCGCTTTAGTTTCCCACTCCCTTCAGCCAAAACAGAATACTAAAAAATGTATAAGATACTGGTGTGGTGGGACTAGTGAAATGGAAAGACAAATGAGTTAGTAAAGGGAAAGTATCTGAAAAGAAAAGGTGCATTCCTGAGGGGGAGGTGAACTTTTCTCCTAATTACCCTCCTTCCTCCAGTCCTCTTTACTTATTCCTAGATATTCAGAGAGGTCTTGGTCTTCGTGTGCTTATTTATTTTTTGATTATGCAGCTTTTAATTACTTACTAAGGCAACTCTGTAGGCCAGGGCTGTAAAATAATCACTTATTTGTCCATAGTGGAAGAACTCCACTCCTTTTGTCTCAATATCATTTTAAAGCACAAAGCAGGCAAATATATTACTGCAGTTATTTTGTCGAGAGGAATCTTGCTCAAATGAAGGAACCAGGAGGTACACGGGGAAAAAGTTAATCAAAGATTAGAAGCATGACAATAAAGATGAGTTTTTCTTAAGTCAGTTTACCTTTTTTCTTAAGTCAGTTTACCTTTCAGTGTACGCGCATATCATATTATTGAATTCATCTCTTTTAAAATGTGAATATGTTAATTACAAATGTCTATATAGTAAATCCCACTAATAAAAATGATCATGTTCACTGTATCCTAATTAAACCTAAACTAATAAACTACTCGGCCTCTGATTATTTAAGTAGGAATATTGTTGCTATCTCATAACGTAGAAGAATCCCCTAATGCCATTGTGTGTCATCTTATCAGCAGTTAGTAGATATGCCCATTTAATTCCATGGGGGAAAAAAATCACATTTTTATACAAAGATTGGTTAGGAGGACTAGACTCTGGGGAAAAGGATGGTTATTAGGAGTCCAAACCTCTCCTCCCACTCATAAATGCTACCATAAGGGGAAAGTGTTAGGCAGCTTCTGATACTCTTTTGTTGATATCTGTGAACTTATTAATACGCATCATGACAAGTACAGGTTTGACCTCTCTCGTCTAGCAGTCTCGGGACATGACTGGTCCTGGATGAGGATTTTGGAGGATCAGGGGTGAGCATTTGTGTCCCCCTCACTGCTGGCCCTGCCTTATTCCCTGCAGCCCCTCTGGGCATCTTCTTGCTCCCCTTTCTCCCCCTCCCCCCAGAGCACCTGAATGCTGGGCTCCTTTTCCCCCACTTTAGACCAGGCTCCCAGATTCGCTTTTCCCCACAGGACTCCGGATTCCTGGGCTCTCCCAGACCCCACAACATGCCAGGACTTTCTGATCCTGTAACATCCGTGGTCTTGATGAACCATGGATGTTATTGAACCAGAGAGTCCTGGTTTAAAGAGTTATGACCTGTATTTTCAGTAGGCTTCTGAGGAGAGTCAGAAATTCCCAAATGAATAAATGCAGTTTTTAATTTTTGTTCCATTTATCTTAATTATCACTAGTTAAATTCAGCATAGTGTTTTTCACTTAGTAAATATGTAACTGACTGCTCATAACATGATTCAAGAGAACTGACCTATCTTTCAAGCTAGCCTGTTACCAAATCGTACTAAAGATAAATTGCTTTAAGTTGTAGTCCATAGAATCTGATTAAACACATTACACTTCATTATATGAGTCTTAGCTGACAGAAAAAAAATGTGTTGTTATAGAGACAGACCATGAAATTAGATTTTGAAGTAGAAGTCTGAAAATGAATGACTGAGTTAAATTCACATTTTCAGTCCTTGCTAAACTACAGATTTCTTTACAAGTTCCCTGAAACTGTTTTGTGTATGCATGAAAGGATAGACAGGCTCATCTAAACCCAATTAATGCTCTGACTCTAAAACATTTCTGAATCATTTTGTGTCTCTGTTTTTGACAATGTCAGTGAAAAGAAACTGCTGTGCTTCTGTAATGCATCAACTGTGGTCACATGTAATGTGGCTTCCCCTTCAAAACTATTACCAGTAGCAGCTAATCAAAATGCAGCTCAGTTCTACAAATTGGCTACACAGCATGTGCTGTCATTAGCTTCTTGTGTAGATTGATGTAGCAAACCTAACAATCTCTCCTTGATTATACATTCGGAATGAAGAATTGCAAAGCTTAAGATGCTGGTTTTTTCTCTCCTTTAAATTAATGTAAATCCCACTGAATTCAGAGGAATGACAACTTTGTGAAATGAATGTGAGTGAGAATGGAATCAGGCCCAGGAACTGGGCAGATAATTATTACTCATTGCTAATAAATTAATTTGAAAAAACTGTTGCTGAAATGTTTAAGATACTCAATAAATCAAACTGTATGAAATCTATAGAAGTTAAAAAGTTAGGCAGCAAGGCTAAGTAAATAATAAAATTGTTTTTAACTATAGTATTTAATTAGTCTTGCCAGAGAGGATGAATTTACAAATTATTACTAATAATAGGATACCACTTTTTAATGTTTCTGAAAATAGGCAGACTAGCAATGGAAAACCCTGTTTAAATTGAAATAATCTTTCTAGAAACATTCCAAAGAGATTTATTCTTAAAAATGAAATTTAATTCCTCTTCTCCCACAACCAAAAATAATGCACAATTTCTTCAGGAGAAGAGTACTGGTAGGAACCAGACCAAAGTGAAATATCTAGTAGGCTGTCTCTGAAATCTGTCCATGCTATATGTGTGCATGCACACGTGCGCATGCAAAAGTCCTGAACTGTGTACAGACTCATTCATAACAGTAATGCCTAAATTAGTGAGACTGAAAGAACTGGATGAATTCTGTTGGATTTTGTTGCCCATTATTTAAAGTAAAAGAAGAGAGAGGAAAAGTATCATTACAGTTCTGTATATTCATGATGGATGTGAACAGTAACAGTACGGTGATTTTAACAATATTTATGGATGCTGGTGGTAAACAGATGTCAGTAGTAAAATGCTCTTCTTTCTAATAGTGATTTGACTGTCAAATCTGCTTGTGCAAAATGGAAGACAATGAAGCACTTTAAAGACTAACAAGATGGTTTATTAGATGATGAGCTTTCGTGGGCCAGACCCACTTCCGAAAGCTCATCATCTAATAAACCATCTTGTTAGTCTTTAAAGTGCTACATTGTCCTGAATTTTGCTTCAGCTACCCCAGACTAACACGGCTACATTTCTATCACAAATCTGCTTGTGTTATTTAAAAGTGATTCAATTCAAAATTCAGCTATAAATTTTGCATTAAAAGTTAGCTTTTTATCTCAAATTACTACCTAGGCAGCAGCTATAGGTATCTCACTTTGTCTTATGAATACACAACACGTGTATAATATAAACATGGACATATTTGGCTCTTTTCTGATTACTAGAATCTGTAATTTTCTGCAAGAATACATAAATGTCAGTTTTGAGAAGGTCAGCTGGGAAATAATATTGAGGACAGTCTGTTTATTGTAAATTCAGTCTGAATATGGGTTTATCTACAGTGGGAGTGCTAGATTGAACAGGACATAGAATGTTAATCGGCTGTGCTTAATCCCTAGCCTTTATCATTTTAGTCTGTGCATGCTGTAACAGGGATTGAGCCTGCTATCATAACTACGGAAATAAACAAAACAAAACCTACCAACCAACAAGTTTGAATTCTCACATGTAAATCATAAAAAGCTGCATTATATTAAGGCAAGATAAAAATATAATTTAAACAGCATCAGCAAGTCTTCCATTTTGGTTTAACTCTGCTTTTTTCAGACCAAAAAAGAGGAAAAATCACATTTTTCTTCTGTATATAGTCAAAAGCACTATTATAAACTCAACATTATTTGATACATGATGAATAAAGTGAATTTCCAAAGTATGTTCAACTACTAAACAACTAAATGTTTGTCAGTGATTAATTGAAAAAAGTACTTAACATCTTTGGGGTGTGAAAATCATAGAATAGAAGAAATGTAGGACTGGAAAGTACTTAAGAAGGTCATTAACTCTAGCCTCCTGCACTGAGTCAGGATTAAGGAAAACCTAAACTAAACTAAACTAACCTCCCCAATAATACCATCCTTGCCACCATGGATGTAGAAGCTCTATATACCAACATCCCACATGAAGACGGATTACAAGCAATTAGAAACACTATCCCAGAGGACACTACTGCCAACCTGATAGCAGACCTATGTAACTTTGTTCTCACCCACAATTATTTCCGGTTTGAGAACAACTTATACCTCCAGATCAGCGGCACAGCCATGGGTACACGCATGGCCCCACAGTATGCTAACATCTTTATGGCTGACCTAGAACAACGTTTCCTCAACTCCCGTCCCCTTTCACCCCTCCTCTACCTACGGTACATCGATGACATCTTTATGATCTGGACACATGGCCAAGAAACACTGGAGATATTCCACAGAGATTTCAACAACCTACACCCCACCATCAACCTCAGCCTGGACCATTCTACACGAGAGATCCACTTCCTGGACACCACCGTACAAATCAACAATGGAAAATTAGACACCACTCTCTACAGAAAACCCACTGACTCATACAGTTACCTACATGCATCCAGCTCCCATCCAGAACACACCACACGATCCATCGTCTATAGCCAAGCCCTTCGATACAACCGCATCTGCTCTAACCCCACTGACAGAGAATGGAAGCTTCAGGATCTCTACCAAGCATTTATAAATCTCAACTACCCACCCAGAGAAACAAAAAAGCAAATTGAAAGAGCCAGACGAATACCTAGAAACCATCTACTTCAAGACAGACCCAAGAAAACCAACAATAGAACACCACTTGTCATCACCTACAACCCCCAACTTAAACCTGTCCAACACATTATCAATAAACTACAGCCTATACTGGAACAGGATACCATACTCCAAGAGGCTCTGGGAGACAGACCCATAGTCTCCTATAGACAACCACCTAACCTCAAGATGATTCTTACCAACCACCACAGGACATACCACACTAATACCAACCCTGGTACCTTCCCTTGCAACAAACCCCGTTGCCAGCTTTGTCCACATATTCATTCTGCTGATACCATTATTGGACCTAACCAAGTGAGTTATAAGATCAAGAACACATATTCCTGCGCATCCAGAAATATAATCTACGCTATCATGTGCCGAAAATGTCCGTCTGCTATGTACATTGGACAAACATCTCAGACACTTCGCCAAAGGATTAATGCCCACAAAACAGATATCAGACAAGATCACAAAGAGAAAACAGTTTCTTGCCACTTTAACCAGAAAGGACACTCTCTAAATGACTTAGCCACCTGCATTCTGCTACAAAGACCTTTTACATCTGCACTTGAAAGGGAATCCTCTGAACTGTCATTCATGTTAAAATTCGACACTTACCAACAAGGACTTAACAAGTCTTTGAACTTTCTCACCCATTACCAAGACAGTTTCCCCAATTATCACCTGTAATACCATTAACTCACAAACATCCCACTCTCCCCACCTTTAATATCAGCAATTCACAGACACTTACCTTCCTTCCTCCCCCTTCCCACCCCCCCCCACCCCGCATCCCCCTTCTGTTCTGCAATGTGATTTGTCCTTTTCATATTTGTTCATTTTTTTAAATTGTATCCTTTGGTATATATGGTTGTGACTACTTTCTTCCACTATTTGATCTGAGGAAGTGGGTCTGGCCCACGAAAGCTCATCATCTAATAAACCATCTTGTTAGTCTTTAAAGTGCTACATTGTCCTGCATTTTGCTTCAACTACCCCAGACTAACACGGCTACATTTCTATCACTAAACTATCTCTGACAGGTGTTTGTCTAACTTGTTCTTAAAACCCTCTGATGATGTGGATTCCACAGGTTCCCTTGGAAGGTTCATTCACTGCTGGATAAAATCCTTATGGCTGCATTGGGGAATCCACTCTGCAGTCTCCTTCCTTCACTCAGTGTATGTCTACATTACAGTATTAATTTGAGTTAACTTAATTCAAAATAGTTGATTCGAAATACGCTAATTTGAATTAATGCATCTACACACAAAATTTATTTTGAAATAGCGTTTTGCTATTTCGAAATAGCACATCCACACTGAGTGGACCCTGAACTGAAGTAAAGGCTGGCCAGAACCAGTGCCGGCAGGGCATCAGGTTAGGACTTAGTGTGTGGGGCTGCTGCCTGAGGCTAACTGAGCTCTGTGTTTAAAGGGACCCTACCCTGACCCTGGACAGACAGTTCTCAGGGTTCCCTGCTTGCTTGTCTACCTCAATGAGGGACAGCAAAGCAGTCCTGTCTTGGAGTGCCCTGAGTGTCTGCACTCGGGACACCACAGCACTCAGCCACATGGAGCCAGAGCTGCCCCTGGGCACGCTGGTGTATCTCGTGGGGTCATTGCCATCAGCCCGGCTGCACTTGCTGCAGGCTGCCATCTGGGGGGAGTCCATCGGAGAGGCTGTCAGGATCCAGGAGGCCCTGCGGGAGCGAGTCCACCCCAAGGAGCCCTCAGAGTCACCCCGGTCCTCCCCACTGGGGGCTCGTGCCCCATTCCTCCCTCATGTCCTTCCACTTACCCCTCCCTAACTCCCCTTCCTGATGTCAAATAAAAGACACGTATGTTCAAAAATAGAAACTGGGTTCATTGAACAAAACTGGGGGGGGGGGAAATGAACCTCTGAGGAAACTGGGGAAAGGAGGTGGGAAATGGGAAGAGAGAGGGTGAGAGAGGGGAGGGGAAACCTGGGAGGAGGGAGCTGGAAGGGGGAAGCAAGGAGAAGAAGGGGGAGGGGAAGCTCAGGGCCCAGGGTCGGGGGTCTCGCTGGACCAACTTGATTTTCATGCAAACCTGATCCTGGGTTCACATGTGGCCTTTGGTGGCCAGGCTGGAAGCTATCCTTTCATAGACGGCCACATTCCTCCATCTAGTGCGGAGATCATGGACATTGGGGGCATCCCCCCTGAACCTCAATAAGGTCCATGATCTCCACCCTGGACCAGGAAGGTGCCCGCCTTCTCCAGCCCCTGTCAGGCTCCTGGGAGCTGGCAGACTGCTCCTGGGGAGCAGTGGAGGGCTGGCTGCAAGTGGCTTGCTGGCTCATGTGTTGGGGCGACTGGGTCAGGGGCCCTGGTGGCCACTGCTGACTCTGGGCTGGCAGGCTTGGAGCTGGCACAGGCACTGTGGCCAGAGTCTACCCCTTTAATGGCACCGGGGCTGGGGGAGAGGAGACTAAGTTTTCCTGTTTGTGCCCAGAGTGGCCACCAGGGCTCCCTAGGAAGGGCTGGAGGCCCCCTATTTCGAATTAAGTGTCTACCCAGCACTTAATTCGAAATAGCTATTTCGAATTTGGTGTTACTCCTCATAGAATGAGGTTTACCAAATTGGAATTGAGCGCTCCGCTATTTCAAATTAATTTCAAAATAGCAGTTTGACGCTATTAAAGTTAATTCAAAATAACAGCTGTTATTTCGAATTAAGTTTGCAGTGTAGACATACCCTTAATCAGGTCATGGCCACTTTTGCTCTCTAGGAATTGTATTTTCCTCTTCGTGGCTTACTTTTCTGGCCACATATCTATACAGTTACCTTCTGTCATATTCGTTGCATTCCTCTGAACTCTTATCTACTTTTCCCACATCTATCCTAAAGTGTAGCACCCAGAACTGGATGCAGTAATCTAACCGAGGCCTCACCAGTGCCAAGTAGAGCAGGTCAGTTAGCTCCTATGTATTGTATATGACACTGCTGTTAGTAGACCCCAAAATATTAGATTTTTTTTGCAGCTGTATCATACTGTTAATTTATATTCAATTTATTATAAGCCCCAGATCATTTTCAGCAGCACTATCACTTACACAGTTATTCCCAGGGTGCGTCTAGACTACAGGGTTTTGTTGACAAAAGTGGCCTTTTGTCGACAAAACTATACCTGCGTCTACAGTAAGTCAACAGAACGTGGCAATTTTGTCGACGGTGGTAAACCTCATTTTACGAGGAATGACACCTTTTTTCGAAATTACTCTTTTGAAAAAAGGTGCTATTGCATGCAAACTGTGTTTTTTTGAAAGAGAACGTCTAGACTCTCTTTGGAAAAAGCAGCTTGCTTCTTCGACAGAACTCGGAGACTAGACGTTCTTTTTCGACAGAGGCTTTGTCGACAGTATCTGTCGACAAAGTCTCTGTTGAAAAAGGCTTGCAGTGTTGTATGCCTCTGTCAAAAAAGGCATGTAGCCCCAGTGTTGTAGTTGTTGAAGTACTTTGCACTTGCATTTATAGAATTTCTTATGGTGGGATTCAGACTAATTTTCTATTTTACCATATCATTTTGAATTCTAATCCTGTTCTACAAAGTGTTTGAAATGCCTCCTAGCTTGGTGTCTTCCTTCAATTTTATAATCATACTATCCACTCCATTACCCAAATCATTGACTCATAGAACTAATATCCAAAATATTGACTAGTAGAACCCCACTAAGAAATGCCCTCCATATTGGACCATACACCATTGATGATTACTCCCAGCTCAGCTAAACTTGTTTGAAAGCTCTGGAACCATTTAGGACACAGTAAACAGATACAACACCATAGAAAACAGCAAGAGGCCATGGAACTTTGCTGTTGTGAAAGAGAAAAGTCAGCATTTCTTCATAAGTGAAAGGGAATTTAGTATAATCTCTAAACATAATAAAGATATTTAATGCACAGTATTAGGAACAAATCTTAAACAAATCCCAGAGTATCAATAAGAGCCTCTGTTTTCAGCAGCAGAGTTAAGTCCAATAGAAAGTTGCAAGAATCCAAAGACTGCACTTTTACCTTTGCTTAAACAAACAAATAAAGCAATAAGGACTATGCAACGTAGATGAATAAGGTATTTATGAGATGCTTGCTATTATGAAAACATAGTTTTCACTATATACTGCTATTTTTCATTTGGCAGATATGCATTGTTTTGCACACATCTAGGCTGCATCTAGACTGGCAAGTTTTTCCGCAAAAGCACATGCTTTTGCGGAAAAACTTGCCAGCTGTCTACACTGGCCGCTTGAATTTCTGCAAGAACACTGACGATCTCATGTAAGATTGTCAGTGTTCTTGCGGAAATACTGTGCTGCTCCCATTCAGGCAAAAGCCCTCTTGAGCAAATGCTTTTGTGCAACAGGGCCAGTGTAGACAACGTGGTATTGTTTTGCGCAAAAAAGCCCCAATCGCGAAAATGGCGATCGGGGCTTTCTTGCGCAAAAACGCATCTAGATTGGCATGGATGCTTTTCCACAAAAAGTGCTTTTTCATGCCAATCTAGACGCTCTTTTCTGCAAATGCTTTTAACGGAAAATCTTTTCCATTAAAAGCATTTGTGGAAAATCATGCCAGTCTAGACGTAGCCCTACTGTTTAACTCAACCTTAGTATATAACCAAATGTGATTTTGTTTTGACAGGCTGCTGTGTGTGTGTGTGTGTGTGTGTGTGTGTGCATGTCTCCTGATTCTCGTTCTGTTGGTCCAACAAAAATGAGATTCCCAGTGACTTCTTTACCTAGTATAATGTAGATCAGCGCATGCCTAAGATAGCTTATTTTGTACATCATGCTAATCTTTGGCTCAAGCTGCAGGCTTTCAATAGCTTAGGGAGGCCAGGTTCACATGTTGTGTGCATTAACATCAGAGAGAACTCCCTGCAGCAGCAGGGCCAGGCGATAGCCAGACGGCCCTGGGCTGGGAATCCTAGGAGCAAGACTGGCTCTGGCAGTGAGGCTAGTGGCAGCCAGGTGGCTTCAGCTGGGGAACCTGAGAAATTCCCAGCAGACGGTGGCATAGTGGCCCTGTGGGAAACTCCCTGGAATCAACTGGGTAAGGGGGCTGTGGAGCCCTGCCCGGAGAACCTGAGGAATTCCAGTTGGTGGCGAGGCAAATAGGGCAGAGTGATCTATTCAGAGAACCCCTGGTGGCAGCAGGGCCAGGCAGCAGCAGGGGAGTCTTGGCTGGGGACTCCCAAGCTGATGGCTTCTGAGTGGGGCTGGTAGTGGCCAGGTGGTGCTAGAATGGAACTCCAGGAAACCCCATCAGCAGGAGTCTGGCGGCAGCGAGCAGCAGCAAAATCGATCCCCAGCCTGGGAGTCTGGGAGTGGGGCAGCCAATAGAGGAGCATTGATCTCCCCTGGTCTTGCAAACTCTCTGGCTCAGGAGCGCTTAGGTCCTGAATGTGCCAGAACAGGGAGGTCCAACCTCTAGTAAAAATCAGCTGATATTTTGGGCAAATCATGCCATTTCATAGTTTCAACTAATAAAATAGATAATTTCAAATTAGTAAATCTTTTATAAAGAAAACTACAAAATACAGCATGGATTGTAATACAGAGTAAAAAAATAGTCTTGCAACACCATAGAGACTAACAAAACATGTAGGCTGTGTCTAGACTACATGCCTCTGTCGTCCGAGGCATGTAGATTGGACACATAGGCAAAGTCAAATGAAGCCGCGATTTAAATGATCGCGGCTTCATTTAAATTTACATGGCTGCCGCGCTGAGCCGACAAACAGCTGATCAGCTATTTGTCGGCTCAGCGCGACAGCCATGTAAATTTAAATGAAGCCGCGATCATTTAAATCGCGGCTTCATTTGACTTTGCCAAAACAACAAATCTACATGGCTCCATCGACGGAGCCATGTAGTTTAGACGTACCCGTAGATGGTATCATGTGCTTTTGTGGGCACAATCCATTTCTTCAGATGAATGAAGATTGTTTCATTTGAAGAAGTGGGTTGTGCCCACAAAAGCTCATGATACCTTGTTAGTCTCTAAGGTGCTTCAAGACTATTTGTTGTTTTTGTAAGTTTTTCCAGTTAAAGACTAATTTGGCTACCCTTCTGAAGCTTTTGAATACAGAGCACAGTAAGTTTCAAATTAATCAGAAATTATGCCAATGTTTTGTCTGTTTTCTAACCTCTTATTTATTCTACCCCCCTTCCATTCTCTGTTTGCCTTGGAAAAAATAATTCAGGTTTATAATTCTCTTACGTCTCAAGTAGCTTATCAACTCACATTATAAATCAATAACTTTCAAAATAAAGACAATACAACATAACCTCTGGTAATGTACTTATACAGCTTTCTAATATGAGAAGGATTATTAACAGATAACAATTACAATACAAAGTGATAACACAGGATTTATAACATATAATCCCTTTTAAACACTCAGTGGCATCAACCTTAAGGGAGGGGTTAAAATCTGTTTCCATTGTGAAAGGTAAATGATAAAACGAGTCCCCTGAAGTCACCATTAGGGTCCAATAAATCAATTACTTCTAATCCAGAAGCACTGCAGCATCTGTGAAAAAGAAAGCATATGGCTGACTTCTGCCGTGAACCCTTAGCAGGATAAAGCCATATGTAATCCAGGTCCTTATTTTTTATTCTTGCTTTTAACTGTCACAAATACCTTCTGACACCAAAGAACAGGACTGTAATCTAGATAAAATGAAATTCTTAAATCCTTAGAGCTAAACTCAGATTTAGCTGCTGATTTCTAAATGCTGTTCTTCAGTTGAAGAGTTACCATTACAAGGCACTTTGTAGGATTGTGGGCAACTGACTATTTCAGGAGTATAATAGGTAGACAGGCTTCAAAATAATTTATTCCTAGCACCATTATAATTGTTTGTGCAAACTGCTGGTAGCACTGAGATATTTTTCTTGGCAACATCTCACATTGAAATCCCGAATCTGGCATTAGTTAATCTGGGCAGACTTTCCAGTATATTTTCTCACAGCCCTATCACTACCTCCTGCTGAAAAGGAGGGAGGATGGCTATCCCTAACACACTATGGTAATCTAACTGTGCTGTTATTTATACATGATCCTTTCATTTAACCCAGGGGTCTCCAAACTACGGCCCGCGGGCCGGATGCGGCCCGCGAGGCCCTCTCATCCGGCCCGTGGAGACTGTGACGGGGAAGAAACTCCCCACACTGACAGCCCCTCCCCCGGAGAAGCGCCGAGCGGCGCAGCGCCGCGGAGCTGGGGCGGGGAAGAAACTCCCCACACTGACAGCCCCTCCCCCGGAGAAGCGCCGAGCGGCGCAGCGTAGCAGAGCCCAGGGGAAAGCCCACGGGGAGGGGAGCGAGGGCGCACAGCCGCAGGCGCGGCAGGCGAGAAAGGCGGCAGGACCCAGGAGGAGAAGGGGCAGGGACGCCAGGGTGAGCGGCACGCCCCGTGCGTGCTGGCTCAAAAGGGGGAGGGGCCGGAAGGACAGGGGCGGCCGGCACTCACTTTCTTTTGGGCAGGCAGCCAGGAGAGGGAAGCCGGAGGAGCCAGCGGGACGGAGGAGGGACTCTGGACCCGCGCAGCCCTCGCCCTGGGCAGCGAGACTCCCCGGCCTGGGGTGCGGGGGATCGGAGCCGCCAACGGACGGCCACACGCCCTGCGGACCGACGGCCGAGCCCGGGCTCTGCGCGTCCCTCACAGCAAGAGGGGTTGGGACTTGGCGTGGACAATTGCTCCCTATTGGCCAGTGCGTTCTTATCCTATTGGCTAGCTCTCTCATGAGGTCACTAGTGGGCTGGGCTCTATTTTGGCATCCAGGAAACAATTTCACCATTCACACTAATACAGGTGTTCATGTGTAGTGTATCAATGTGTTATTAAATAATAACTGAATAAAATAATATTAAATAAGTAATTAAAAACAACATCCATGTTTTGATTGTTTTTTATTTGGACCTCAAGTGTGTAGTCGGCCCCCGAACTGCTGTTTGATAGTTAATGCGGCCCTCGGGCAGAAAAGTTTGGAGACCCCTGATTTAACCTTTAGTAGTGGCATCTCAGAGGTAAGAACAATGCCACTTGGCCGAGGATGCAAGAGAAATATAGGTCTAGGTCACTGGCCAAATTTGCAGACTGATTGTAGCTCATTTGGTCAGAGACAGCCTCAAATGTTTATTCATGGTGAATGTATTAAACCCTGTCAACTGCTCCACCCATTCCTAGGTTTCTTGGTATCCTGCCAGTAATTGTCCCTTCAGGGAATATGTGTTCTCTGACTATAGTTCCAAGTGATACATTATCTCTATTTTACAAACAGTTTAATAGAAATATTAAAATCAAATAGTTGATGCCCATGCCTCCCATCTTAGGTCCATTTGGCCAGAGGCTGTTATCACACTGCCAAGTCTTTATCACAGACTCAGCTGGCAACATATTTGTTGAGATAGCATGGTCTCCTCAACATGCAACCACTCTGAGATTCACCTCTCTCTAGGGTTTTATGGTCTGAATGAATTATTATTGGGTGGTCATAGGTTTATTGATGGAATCATTTCCAAATACGATAGCCAGAAGCTCTTGTTTTATTTGTTTGTTTGTTTGTTTGTTTATTTGTTAAGGTCAGTGGTCACTGACTGGTTGATTGCAATCGACTGGTCAATTCTGGGGAGCCTCCCAGTTGAACACACTCTCTGGTGATGGAGCGGGGCTGTCACTAAGAGTATGTCTACACTACATGGCTCCGTCGACAGAGCCACGTAGATGAGCTTTGTAGACATAGCAAAATGAAGCGGCGATTTAAATAATCGCCGCTTCATTTACATCAAAATGGCTGCCGTGCTGTGCTGATCAGCTGTTTGTTGGCACAGCGTGGTAGTCTGGACGCTCCACGGTTGACTTCAAAAGCCTTTGTTGATCAACATGGTAAACCTCATCCCATGAGGTAAACGGGGCAGTCGACAAAGGCTTTTGATGTTGACCGCGGAGTGTCCAGACTACCATGCTGCACCAACAAACAGCTGATCGGCACAGCGCGGCAGCCATTTTGATGTAAATGAAGTGGCGATTATTTAAATCGCCACTTCATTTTGCTATGTCTGCAAAGCTCATCTACATGGCTCCGTCGACAGAGCCATGTAGTGTAGACATACCCTAAGGCAGACCCTCAGCTTGCCCTTGCACCATGATGCTGGCCTGTTTCTGGAAGCAGCCAGTGGAGCCCAACAAGCGTGGAAGGAAAGATGTGGGGTGAAGGGGGTAAGGAATCTTGTGCTGTTCCTGCTTGCAAGCATCACCTCCCACAATGCCCATTGTTCAGGAATGGGGAATTGTGGCCAATGGAGCTGGGGGGTGGTTGCCAGCAGAGAGGCTCAATATGCAGAGCCAATGCCCTCCACCTCCATGCACGTAGGGGCACATTGGGCCCTTCTGGGAGTAGTGAGGGGCCTGGCTAGGCATAGAGCCCTCCTCACCCTTGCTGAATTGTTGGCCAGGAGCCACCAGCCATAAGTGCCACCCCATGGAAGGCTGCACATCATCCACAGCCCCTCCAGTAGCCAGCACTCCATATCTCCTCCTTCACATGAGACCACTCTTCCAGCCTGACCCCCCCCAGATCTAACACCCTGTATCCCCTATTTCACTCCAATCCCCTGCCCTGACCTCCCTCTAAAAGCAAGCAACCCATAGTCACTCCTGCACCCATACCACTCCTGCAACCTGAACCCCCTCCTCTACTCCAAGCATCTGCTCCTGTTTCCATGGGACCTGTCACTTCTTTGACTGACAAGCTGGTGTTGGGATCTGCTTTTATTCCCACGGTTGGTAGCAGATGTCCAATCTATGTTACCCCATGCTGTCTGAGTTGCATTTTCTCTAGGCTGAGTTTTGCATCATAGTAAAGAATATTGATAGTTTTTGGTTTTCATGTCATCATTCAGCTTATGTATTATTGCTTCCTCTACCTAAAATGATTATATCATCTGCAGTTAATTTCACTCCATGTAGTCCTCCTGATGCTTGGGTTATTCTTCTTTGGAACACTTGTAGTGCTGGGCTAATGCACATTGGCATGTACCCCAATCTGCAGTGATCAAATGGTGTTGCAAATGTTGGCAGAATTCTGTGTTCTTTATCCAGGCTTATTTGCCAAAACTTTTTCTTCACATCATGGACCATATAGATTCTGACTTTGGAAAGTTCTGGCAAAATACCATAGATTGTGGGTGGTGGATCATGACATCTTTTTAATGTCTGGCTCAGTGTCTTTTTGGGTCAATGTGGATGCATAATTTTCCTGCGGGCTTCTGTACTACCATCATGTTGTTAACTAACGTCTCTGCAGATGCCATGATACCCAGCTTTGCAGACTTAAGAGTTCCTTGCATACTGAGTTAAGTAATAACAGTGGGCTAGTTCTATGTGGTAATCATATAGGTTCTAGTGTGCTACTTTCAGTCAGAGGTTTCTTTTGAGGCACCCGTCGCATTTCAAAACATCTTCATATGCTTTTAAAATGTTCTCCATTGTCCAGGGAACTCCCTTTGACAGAAAGGATGATTTCATGCAGTATAGTTTAAAATCATTCCTGTATTACTGTGTGCATTATTGTGGGCTGGGATTGTATGTAACCTTTCTAGAAGTGAAATGTAACAGTTATTCAAACTCTCTGTAGCATCTTTGGGGTCTACTGTTTTAAATTAATGATTTATGTACGCTGGTACTCTACACTACAGGGAAGGGCAATGACAGCTCCTCCAGGAACTAAAAATAGTAGATGGTAGGAAAGACAAATCAGCCAAGTTGTAGCCAATCTCCCTTTCCTCCGCCCCAAAAAAGTAGCATCTACTGGGGAGGTACACATATGCTGGTTCAAATTGGATTCTCTAGTGACTAACATACAAAGAAGGGGTTTTTTTGATAAATAGTCTGAGTGTATACTGACATGAGGCCTTCTTTTTGATCCAAAAAAAAAAAAAAAAAAAAGAACAGGAGTTTCTGTCCAGGTCAAGGGTCAATCCTTGCAGAAAGGTTCAAAGAACTTGATCTGGTAGGACACCATAAGACTGATGGGTGACATTTGGTAAGCTTACTAGCACGTGTGTGTGGTGGTGGTGGGGTTATTGTTTTAATGTACTTTTTCTATAATGATTACATCTTATGTTTAAATATACTTGTTTAGAAATAGTCATGTGGTAACTTGTAATGAAAGGTTGTGCTGTTTATAACCACTGGTCTCTGCTCAAGAGATATGATGGCTGAAGAGGTGGGATTTGGTGCTCAAGGTGAAGTGCATGAGCAGTTTCCTTGAGTTGTAACACTCTCCTTTCTGCTTCTTGCACTGTAGTTATAAAATTCTGACACCACTCTGTAAGGACTCGGTTTGTATAGTTCTATTTCCCCAAAGCATTCTAAATGTGCTCACCATCCACCACCATAAATGTCAAGTTAGTACTTTTGTTGGTTTTGTTGTAGCTATTGTGGTCCCATAATGCTAGAGAGACAAAGTGGGCCAACTTCTGTTAGTGAGAGGGACAAGCCTTTGAGGTTACATAGAGCTGTTTTCTACATCTGGAAAACACTCTTGAGTATATTTCCCGGATCAGAAGAAAGTCTTTTTGCAAGCTCAAAAGCTTTCCTCTTTCACCAACAGAAATTGGTCCTATAAAAGTATCTTACCTACTTTGTGTGTCAGAATTTTTTTAGGTTAATTCAAGTCACATTCTCTATGAGCTATATTGTTCACTCATTGAAAATTACAAAGAATAAATACAGTCTAAGGACTTGTCTACTCAAATTGTTAGATCACAGCAGGTTGGGTGTGACTTAATCCTGCACTAACCAGCTGATGCAAATGAGGTTAGCATTGTAGAGCCAGGAGTGGCGGATCTTGCTGTGGGTGGTTGGTGCCCCCTTAGTGAAATGAAGTTGTGGGAATTTCTATGAAAATCAGGGAGTAGTCATGGTGAGTATAATAATCTCTGATTTTACTAAATGTCCAGCTCCCACTCCAGTGATTCTTTCATGATTTTTATCATATACTTTTCCTCTGCATCCAAAGAGGGATGCCAATTTAGAGTACCTTTCCTTTTCTCAGTTCATCCGTGTCCCCATTTCTCATCAATATAACTAGTCCCAAACTAGGGAGAACTGACCCATATCTTTTCAAGAGAGACTTCCACTGACTTGAGGGCAAAAAACAGTATGACATGCTGGTGCTGCTATCTTCTCTGTGTAGTTCCACCTGATTTCCACCATGTTTGACTGCCCTTTTCCCATGTAAGTGCAATGGTCTATCAGACTTTATAAATCTATATTGCTAATTAAAAGTCAAACTTCCATAGATCTCACTACTTCTCCACCCCTTTTCTTCTTCTGCAGCTTAGAAATCTTGAACCAGAGCTTTCATATCATTTTATTCTTTGCAGCGACTGTGGCTGTAATCACATCCAACATTTATTAACAATGGCTGAGTGACTCTTACTAAGAGCTGTAAATCAAACATCATGTGATAAATCAAATTCATACCACAACTGTGACATGATCAAAGAGAAATCTCTCTTCTTAGTTGGTTATTGGGAGCCTGGGAATTAAACATTTTGTAACCATAGGATCAGTTAAACTGTGAGATAATCTCCTAAATGAAACAAAAGACGCTCCATTACTTGTCATATCAAAGTAGATTGAACAAAGGATTAAACATACACCATCAGAAATAGTTCTGCATGTGCAAATCATAGGATCTCATTGTTTTGTTCCATATATTTTCATATATTTATGAAATAAGAAAAAACAAGTTTTAAGCAAGATGAATACACATCTTTTCCGCTTCCTCCTTTTCAAAGAAATCCAGAAGAAGCCACCAATGCTATTAAAATGAAACTAAGCACTAAAACAGAATTAAATGCTACTGAACAGCTTGATCGACGCTATCCCATTTTACTTGTGCTCCTTTTCAGATGAGAGAGTACCATTAATATATTTGTTTTCACATTCTCTTATATTGCACATTGCTTGAGTTAGATTTAATAGACACCAGACTGTGGGCACCAGATACCCCACGGATGGAGCTGGCTCCCACACTAGGAAGGCAGGATAAGGGACCCCCTGAAGGCAGGGAGACACAGTGGGATCGCCAGTGAACTCAGGGATAGGGCAGAGACTTGCCTGGGGAGCACAGAATGGTGAAAGAACACTCTAATTTTGTGGTGATACTACAGTAGCTATCCAAATAAAAGAGTAAGGAAAGAGCATTATATACAGTAGTGTTTTTATTACTACTCTGGTATCGTGCATGGAGAAACATGGATTTACATTCCTAGAGTGTGTATGTTTTTCATGCACAGTTAATATCTACCAGCTGCCCTGGGTCTTTCGGGGCTCTGCTGTCCCATGGCTGCCTGGGCTCCACTGCTCCAGAGTCACCAGGGCTGTGTCTACACTGGGCCACTTATTCTGGAAAATCAGCCGCTTTTCCGGAATAAGCTGCGAGCTGTCTACACTGGCCCTTGAATTTCCAGAAAAGCAACGTCACTCTACTGTCCAAAATCAGCCGCTATTCCGGAAAAACTATTCTGCTCCCGCTCGAGCATAAGTCCTTATTCCGGAACACTGTTCCGGAAAAGGGCCAGTGTAGACAGCCCAGTAGTCTTTTCCGAAAAAAGCCCCGATTGCGAAAATGGCGATCGGGGCTCTTTTCCGGAAAAGCGTGTCTACATTGGCCACAGACGCTTTTTCGGAAAAAGGGCTTTTCCAGAAAAGCAGCCTGTCAATGTAGACGCTCCTTTTCTGGAAAAACTGAAAATGGAATAGTATTCCGTTTTAAGCAGTTCTGGAAATTCATGCCAGTGTAGACACAGCCCCGGGCTCTACAGCTCCAGAATTGCTGGGGCTCCGCTGCTCTGGAGTTGCTGGGATTCTGCTGTCCTGGGGCTGCTGGTGCGCTGCTGCTCTGGGGCTGCCAGAGCACTATAGCCTTGAGGCTGCCCAGGGGGCACTAGAACTTCTCTGCCCCAAGCCGGGGCTCTCTGGTCCAGGGGCATTCTGGTTCAGCAACATCTGTGGTTCGTTGCTGCACCAGAGAATCACTGGACCAGAGAGGTTCAACCTGTAATAGCAAAAGGAAACTTTTTTTATAAATGAATTCACTTCAGGCAAATACATAGCCAAGAATAAATATATTTGCTTTTAATTAGCAATCACCCTGATGAAAAGCATCCTAGAATACGCAAGGAGCTGATAGAGGAGGTATCTGAGCCTTTACCAATTTATCAACATCCTTCTTGAATTGTGGGCACCAGAATTGGATGCAGTATTCCACAAGTGGTCAAACAAGAGCCAGATAAAGAGGTAAACTCCTACTCAAGAGTCCCTTGTTTATGCATCTCAGGATCAGATAAGTTATTTCGCCACAGCATCACACTGATATCTGATGTTCAGATGATTATCCACCATGATCTCTAACTAAATCTTTTTCAGAATCACTGATTCCCAGGATAGAGTTCATCATCCAGTAAGTATGATCTACATTCTTTGATCCTAGATGTGTACATTTACATTTAGCCTTTTAAAAATGAATTATGTGCTACCACCCAGGCTGCCAATCGATCCAGATTGTTGTGCATCAGAGACCTGTTCTCTTCATTATTTACAACTCCCAGAAATATGTTTGTCATCAGCAACCTTATAAGTGATGGTTTTATTTTCTCTCCTAGGACATTGATTAAAAAATTATTAAGTAGCTTGGCTCCAAGAACCAATTCCTGTTGGGCCATTCCACAAATCCACCTGATCTACAATGATTCTCCTTTACATTTTGAGAGCTATCAGTTAGGCAATTTTTAATGCATTTAATGTGTGCCATGTTAATTTTATATTGTTTTAATTTGCGATCAAAATGTTGTACAGTACCAAGTCAAATGCTATACACAAATCCAAGTATATTTCATAAGCATTATTACATTATCAGCCAAACTTCTAATCACATCAATACCTGCATGACATTAGCTTTCTTCCAGTCTTCTACAACTTCCTTGGTGTCCCAAACAATACTGAAAATTAATCAGCTATTTTAGATCTCATTAATGCAAGTTATCTGCAAACTCCTGATTTAAAGACGCAAAAGTCCAAAGGAGTGGCCCAAGTGGAGTAGGATACCAGGTACTTTTGAAATCACACTAGAAGTCTATCTGTATCTTTTGGACCTTTGAAAATTTCACCTGTACTATTTAGTATCTGTTCATTTTTTTCACTAATAAGTAATGTTAAATATATCAGATATCTTCCAAAATTGCTCTATTTTACCTTAAAGGAATATCACTAGCACATTCGTTTATTCTGAGAACTTTTGTCTCCCTTTCATTCTGTGACATTTTAAAAAGAACTCGTTCTGATTTGGTATTGGCTAATTCCCATGAAGGATTCGTTGATTCATATACACTTTCTCTCTCCTCTTCTCTTGCCTGCTTTTTTTATCAACAGGAATAGTAATGTAGTCACCATTACTTCCTCGTTGTCCATACCAGCTTTCCTTACTAAAGGAAACAAATTAACTTTAAAATGGCATCTCAGTTATCTATTAGTCAAGTTCATTCCATCTTTTTCTGTTAATGGGTTTAATTCATACTGGGTTTTCTTTTTTACTATATACTTAGTGGAAGCTTTTCTTACTCCTCTTAGCCTTTTTGGTTAGCAGTAACTCTTTTCATTGTTTTTCTGCCTTTTATTTTCTGTGTAAACCTTAGGTGACACTGTATATTCTTGTTCATTTGCCTCCTGATTTCACCACTTTCAGGTTCAGGTTTCTTTACTCTTCTTCATACTCTCATGATAAAACAATGCTGATTGTTTCTTGTTCCTCGATTTTCTTTTTAGCAAAGTTTACGATTCAAAGGAATTATAGTCTATTGGGCTTTTATTGTGGTGTTTTTTAAGGAGCCTCAATCTTCTCTTACTCCTACTGATTTCAGTGCTTTCTCCCACCACCCTTGTGTTTACTTGGTATCTTTATTTCTTCAACATTTTTTTCTTTAAAGCCTATGTGACATGAACTACTTCTGTATTTTGTAAACCCATTCCATATTAAAATGAACTGCAAGTAGCTCCCAGTTGGTATCCCATGTTTAGTTAATTTACCAATAGGTAAAAAACTACTTTTCTAATTTCTGTTCCTGAAGTTTTCTTATAAGAAGATGTTGGAACTGGAAATTTCTGTCTTCATTATTATTTATAGTCCCTTGATGTTACAACTTTATAAGAAAGGAAATTAAATAGGCAAGCAGAAATAGAGGGAAAATGTTCCTGTGGTTAAGGTACTAAAGCAGAGATGAGAAGCTCTGGGTACAATCCTTGTCGTTACCACAGACTTCCTGTGTGAGCTTCAGCAAATCACTTAATCTGTTTGTGGTTTAGTTCTCCATTTGTAACCTGTTGAGACTAATAACCTTCTTTCTATCTTGGTCTACTTAGGCTATAAACTGTTGGTTTTAGGAAATGTCTCCAACTAAACTCATTTAAAATGCCAAGTACAGTAGGACCTCTAGGTACTACAAATAATAAGAGTAACCTCTGTTTGTTTGTTTTTTAAAGTTTATCCTGTACAGACTAACTCGGCTACCCCCTAAAGCCTCTAAAATGAAAAACTACTCAGAAATTCACTCTGATATCCTCCATGCCTCATAACCACTACAAGATTCTTCACACCTTTTTCATTTGGGTTAACCATCTCTCTATACACTGCCTCTTCTCTATCTTTCAAACCCATTCACAGACAGCAATTGACATATTTTTGTTGTAACATCTTTATGGTCTCTAAGTGAAGACTCTGCAGGTCCAGTGGGCAGTGGATTTAGGAGTCATTGTGCCATGAAAAATTAAAGCATTTAGGAGTAAGGTTTAAAACTGGGGCATCTGGAAGATGATTTGAGTGATTTACTACTGAAAGAGGTAAAGTCTGCTAACAAAATTAAACTAAATCCTTTACTTGCCATGTTCATAAAATGGGGCCAGAGACAACAAGGCATACATACATTTCTTTCAAAAGGAAGAAGGCATAGGAAAAGAAATCAGAATCATGCCGGAATAGAATTTCAGGGCATTCAGATATCAACAGATGGGTAAAGCTATGTGGCTGAGTGAGGCTATGTCTAGCCTGCAGGCTTCTTTCAGAAGAATCTTTACTGGAAGAGATCTTCCAGAAAAACTTATTTCAAAAGAGAGCGTCCATACAGCAAAAGCACATTGAAAAAGAGATCTGCTTTTTCGAAAGATAGCATCCACATTGATCTCGCATTTAAGTTGTGATTACTATGGACGGCGTGGCCACCAGGATACCTATGCTTTTTCCTGGAGGCCTCTTTTTTGAAGAAGAAAAAAAAAACCCTTTTCCCCATCCACACACACCTTTTTCCGAAAGAACTCTTTTGGAAAAAGGCTTCTTCCTCATAGAAAGAGGTTTACTGCTGTTGGAAAATCCCCTGTGTCCTTTTGACTTTCTATCAAAAGAACGCAATTGATATGTGGACGTAAGTGTAGTTTTTCTGGAAACCCTAAAATTGCCATTTTTCCAGAAAAACTCTGCAGTGTAGACATACCCTTAGACAGAAAAAATGCCAACAGGACATTTTAAATTATATAAGATCAGAGGAATTATAGATAGATGAAAAAGAAACAGTCTTTAGTCTGTGGTGAATAATTAATAGGTGCTTGCCCCCAAAGAGATTACTGAGGACATGATTGAAAAGAATGTATATAAAAATGTACAGTACAGACAGTAGGGATTTTAGAAGAAACTACAGTATTAGGATATGACTAATAACTCAAAGGAAGACAAAGGATGGTAAATTTCTGTAGTAGCACAGGGAAGAAACTATAAATTTTAGGAATGAAATAAGCCCTGAGAACATATAAGAAATGTTTGGTGTAGCAAATTTGACAAAAGACTACAACAAAATGATGTGCTACCAAATGGAAACAAGATTTTTCAGAATATATTCTGCATAAAATCTGAGTCGGAGATAGGAAAATAAGAAATTCATATATTGTACTGTAGCCAGGGCCTGATTAACACAGGAGCTTAAGCGCTGCAGCTGAGAAACTCAAGATAAAGAGAGCCCCACAGGCCAGATGTAACCCACAGTTTCTTTTCATCTGGCCTGCAGCAAGTCTTGGCACCAAATATTGGCGCTCCCGCGGGGCTGAATCCATGACTGCTAGATTACTAATGTTCCATCCTTAGGCAAAGGACATTCAGGGAACTTCCCCAACATGGCTCTGAAGGGTATGTCTACACTGCACTGTAAAATCAAAATAAGATACGCAATTTTCTTAACGCAAATTGTGTATTTTATTTCTATTCTTTTTTGAAATAGGCTATGTCAAAATTTGGTGCGTCTACACAGCGCCAAATTTTGAAATAAAGCACTATTTTGAGACATCCCTTATTCCTCATGGAATGAGGTGTAAAAGGATGCCAAAATAGTGCATCCGCTATATTTCGAAATAGAGGATCCGTTCCTTGGATGCGGGGTAGCTATTTTGGGAAATAGTGTTGCAGTGTAGACATACCCTCATTAGTCCAAGGCTCTGGACTGCAGCCTGTAAAGCCCCTGTGTTGATCTGAGGCTAATGGGAGTGCAGGGGAATCCCCTGTGGTGCCTGGAGGCATGGGCAGTGTGCACTGTGCAAAAGTGGCCTGTCCTCTTCACCTAGGGGCCAGACATGTCAAGCCTCATCTGGGAGCAGAGCAGCACAGAGCCAGGGCAAGTACAGATCCTGTCTTAGCCCCTCTGTACCATCAATCAGGAGCTACTCATGGTAAGTGCCTCTTGGCCCAAGCCAAAACCCAACACCTTCTCCTGCAACCCAGCCACCTAAACCAGCCTGGGCTCTCTCTTGCAGCCAAACTCCCTCTCAAACTCCACACTCTCACTTGTATCCTACTCCCCTGTCCTGTCTCGAACCCCACCTCAGAGTTCCCTAGATGAAGCTGCAGCCACTCCCGCCACCCAATTCCCTGCTCCAGCCCTGAGCCCTCTCTTGCACTCTAAACCTACAGGGCTTCCCCAAAATCTAATAGCCCCAAGCCCACAGGAGAGTTAATCCATCCCTGAGTAAAATGAGAATCTATGGAGCTCTGCAGGGCTTTAATAAGCTTATCTTAAAATGTGAAGATATCTTATCTGCCAATCAAAGTTGTTCAGCCCTTCTACATGGTAGGAAAAATCCCCCAATGTTTAGAAGTCTGAGGCACCAAAAAATCCTACTTTGAGAAGTACCCCTAAAAATCAACTTGTTAAACACATTTCTGTTTCCAATATTATTTCAATGTAATTAAGGTTGGCAAGGAGTTGCAGTTTGCTAAAATATCACTTGTTTATAACCATCTGGAAAAGTAGGCAAATCAAATGCCATTTACAAGACTGCAGCTAAACTGTTGGCATTTTTATAGTGTGTGAGCTTTGGCTTTATTACACAATCATAAAGTCACATGATTTCTGTTCAGTAGATGTGAGGCAAAATAACTATGATTTCATGCATAAGCCTATCTGTGATTACATTCAAACTGGAATTTTTGGTAGTGTTTAACTAACCACTCAAGTGATCCATCAGTTAAAAACAAAACAACTGACACAAGGTATTCATGATATTTTGTACTCTGAATTATAGCTGTGAAATCATAATATGTAAGCAAGCTTGTCACCAGGAAGGAAGAAAGGAATGATAAATGTCCTTTTGTTTTCTGACATGGGCACCCTGTACCAGTTTGAAATGCAGAAGAGGTAGGTTCCATAAAAATGCTAGTTCCCTCTCATACCTATTTTACACAGATGAAGATGGAGGGTGATTTATTGGACTCCATTCCAGCCCCAGTGTGTTGACCCGCATATCTATGTTGGTGTGCTGAATGTTGTATGCTGTGGTAGGTATAAATTTAGTGTAGTTTACTTCCTTCCTTCAGCAGATTAAGATCCTATGACTCAATGTGATAATAGGAGAGTAAATCTGCTTCCAGGCTGTTCCTGAGGCAATGCAGAGAACAACTACACTTTGACTGAAAGCTGATTGAAATCTGGCACTCTGGTTGCCATATTGTTCATCTATTGCAAACATTGTTAGTCCAGCTGGTTTGGGCTACTTATGTTAGAATATATACACTTTCACCTTTGTTACTATGGAAACCAGTTACTAGTGGTCTATGAGGAATGATTTGGCTTGTTTTCACTTGAGCAGTCACAGCATAAAAATCTTTATTAAACACAACTGGAAATAAAGGGGCAAAACAATTCAAATATTTACAATTTAGAAAAATAAAGTCAAGTCTGTTTTAACCTTTTTCTTTCTTCCCTTCCATTTAGCTGTTTCATTTCTTACAAGGAAATATATGCATTACTGGTGTTTATAAGTCCTCTAAGTTTAATACAGGTTGGACCTCCCTGGTCCAGCACCCTTAGGACTTGACCCATCCCAGATGAGGTATTTTGCCGGACTAGGGGAGTTCATTTTAGACCCCTGACATTGGCCCCCTTGGCCCAGCTACTGGCCTACCAGCTAGCTCCCCACTTCCTGCTGGCTCTTCTGCCCTGCTGACCCCACTGAGCAGCCATTGCTGCCATGGCTCCAAGACCCTCTGGGCAGTCCCACACTGGGGCTCCAGGACCCACCAGGCAACCACATGTGCTGCACTAGAGCTCTGGGACCCACCGGGTAGCTGCATGCCATGGCTCCCTGCCTACTGAATTATCATGGCTCCCAGTCCTAAAGGGAAGCCACACGCCAGTCTCCCAACAGTGCTGGTCAGCTCCACTGCCATACTCTAGGCAACCCTCTGTGAGCTAGCTGTGGGCATCCCACTGCCCTGCCAGCCTCTTAGGGATCCTTGCAGCCGGCCTTCCACTGGGACTCTCTGGTCCTGCAACATTTGTGTCAGTCCATAAATGTTGCTGGACCAGGGAATTCCAGTTAAGTGAGTTTCAGCCTGTAGTATTTTATAGAATTTCATCAACATACTCTTTGCCTAGCAGGGCTTCGACAGTCATTCTTTGTATTGCTCATGATTCTACTTTTCCCTCAATAGTCCATAAGTGCTTGATATGGTTGAACTAGTAGGATGGTAATGTCCAGGATTACTTTTTTCTTTGGAACCTCTTTAGTTTAGAGTGGATTATTTTAGAGGTTATAATTGTAAGTTTCCGATTCATTACTCATTCCCTGAATGCCTTTATAGAATTTGGATTAGCTGATTTGTGTATCTTGCATTTACCAGTAGTCCTTTGTGAATAGAGTAGATGAAAATGAATGATTTTAAAAAAATGAAAAATCAGATATTTTGTGTTTAAATTGGATTTTTTATTATTTAAATAATCAATAAAATACTAAATTTCTCATTAAAAACAGATACAATTAAGTCCTACCACAAGCATGCTACATATACACATGCAATTCATAAAAAATGGATTAACAACTCTAGTCTGTCCAACCTAACAACTGGCTCTTGTTCCTTGAAAGTTCTGGGAGTTCAGTTTTGTTAGTCTGCTGAGAAACATGTACAAAGACAGACATAGGCTGACTAGGATTGTTTTTGTGCTTGTGGGCCAACCATGGCAGAGTTATTTAAGACATTGTTTTAAGACAGAGAGTCAATGGGTATGTCTAGACTACATGCCTCTGCTGAAAGAGGCATGTAAATTAGACATACCGACATAGTCAATGAAGCGGGGATTTAAAAATCCCCCACTTCCTTAAAATAAAAATGGCCACTGTGCTGTTCCAGCTCAGCTGATTGTCGGCACAATGCTGCAGTCAAGAAACAGATTGGTTGACAGGGAAAGCTGTTGTCGACCGATCCCTTATGCCTTGTGAAACAAGGTTTACAGGATTGGTTGACAATGGCTTTCCCTGTCGACCGATCTGCGTCTTGTCTGCCGTGTTGTGCTGACAATCAGCTGAGCCGACACAACGTGGTGGCCATTTTTTTTGATGAAGTGGGGAATATTTAAATCCCCGCTTCATTGACTATGTCGGTATGTCTAATTTACATGCCTCTGTCGGCAGAGGCATGTTGGCTAGACATACCCAATATATAGGAAAGGGCAGAGACAACATAGAAAGGAACACGGGAGTAGACTGGACAGACTAAGGGTACGTCTAGACTACAGGCTTCTGTCGACAGAAGTTTTGTCGACAGATACTGTTGACAAAACTTCTGTCGACAAAGAGCGTCTAGACTACATTGAGTTCTGTCGACAAAGCAAGCTGCTTTGTCGACATGGTAGTGTAGACGCAAAGGACAGCTTACATGCAATAACACCTTCTGTCGACAGAAACGCTGTCGACAGAAGGCATTATGCCTCGTAAAATGAGGTTTACCAGCATCGACAAAACTGCTGAGTTCTGTCGACGTTATGTCGACAGAACTCAGCGGTAGTGTGGACGCAGGTATAGTTTTGTCGACAAAAGTTCACTTTTGTCGACAAAACCCTGTAGTCTAGACACACCCTAACACAGCTACCCCTCTCAGACTGGAGAGGATAAGGGAAGACATTATTCCATGGAAACACAACTTCCTACATTCCTGTGCATGTTTGCCACAGAAAAACTCTAATGGCATTTGTCCATAAGAGAGACCTTATCTGGAAATATTTTGAAGAAATTCTGTCCCTAGGTAAAAAAGGAAAAACGTGCAATAAGCCACTCCTTAGCTGAAATGAGAGCACCCACATACCTTTTTTCACTGGTTTAACTGTATCAGTTAACTGTAATAACTGCCTATTACAGTTATAGAGTTGTGACTTTCTTGTGCAGACAAGCTCTATATTTCTGAATTCTCCCCAGATATACTTTTCTGAAATGTAATACTTCTTCCCAGCTTCAATATGTTTAACCTATTCCTTACTGCTAGAGACACGAACAAAGAAAGACAAGATGTTAGGGAGGTAGTTTAACTAGGCTGCAACTTTATTAACCTGGAAATAAGTTATATTGTGATCATTCTCCCCTTAACCATTTCCAGCTGTTTTGGTATAACTGCCATCAGACATCCACACTTCAACTCTGGTCCCAAGCAGTTACAGCTGCTAATATCTGGTACAACATGGAGACCACCTCCTTTCCTAAGCCTTCCCTTGTTTGAAGGTTAAGGAAGGCTGGGAAAGACAACTGTTTCCCCACTGCAGAGCCACTGAGGGGGAGGAGGGGACAAAGGGGACAGTTGGTACCACAGTTTCAGTAACTCAATATGCAAATGCTTTTGTTGCTTAATGGCTTTGCTATGGTACTTACTACAATACTATCCTGGCACTTTGTAAACAATGCATTTAATTTCACAATATATCTGAGAAGTTGTGGTAAATGATATATTATTATTATTATTATTATTATTATTATTATTAATAATAATAATAATACTAATGATAATAATAATAATAATATACTATATATTTGAGAGAGTTTGTATGTGAGCAGATTCAGGATGAAATCCTAGCTCCATGTATAATTGCAAAACCACTATTGACTTCATTGGGGCCAATTCTAATTTGGGATCCAAAGGTTCTCATGGTAAAATCCTAGCTCTGGTTCAGTCAATGAAAATGTTGCCATCGACTTCAGTGTTGTGGTGACTTCACTCATTGTTCAAAATGTTGCACCTGACCTGCAATAAGCATAGCGATATCAAATAATGTAAGATGGGGCCAAAAGGAAAATTGCTTTCATTACCAAAATCCTAATTAAAGCAAATAAAAATAGGCTCATACAGAAAAGGAACACTTAGGTATTCTAATTTTTGAAATAGAGAAATTGTGTCTCTCTGTTTGAGAAACTTGTGTTGATCACACTCCAGAAAACTGGCTGATTAAATATTAAGGTCTGAGAATGAATTTACCTTTCTGACAGCTTTTCATTTTGAAATATGAGAGCCAATATAAGTCTCTTATTGTAATTACATTAGGCATAAGCAAATTGAGCACTGCAAAAACTTATATATTCTGCATGCAACAAGAGGCATACAACCAAACTGCATTTTCAGAGCTGCTTTTTTGGAACAACAGCGTATTATTACCAAAATGAACACAATTGAAATAGAAATTTAGAAACTAAAAAGATGCTATTCAACATAAAGAAAAAAGTACGAATGGCAAGCTAACACAAACATTTTAAATAATGAATAGCTTGAGTCACTTACTATTGGATAAGATGATCTCACAATAGATAATGACTCACAAGTATTGTAGAGATACCAGAATCAATGCAAGCCAGATCATTAATAAAATTAAATATCCAAAACACAGATTAAATCAAGACAAAGAAATCACTTTATGATTGAAAGGTAATTTTTAAAAATAAACACGAGTTATTGTATAAATGGAATAAACTTGAGTTTTAAAGCAAAAATTCTGGACTGTTTAGAGAAATAATATGATATGATTGGTTCTAAATATAAGAGGCGAATCCTTAGTGACTTATTGAAGTCTCATTATTTTCCCTTTTATTTTCCTGAAATTCTTGTATGTTGTGTTGTCCCTAGTAAGAATTTTTTAAAATAATGTTTTACAATTATGAGGATTATCTAAAAGCCAAACAGATTATTTTTTAAATAATTTGTCAATGGTTCTACTGTCCATTCAACTGTTATTACCTGATGATATTACTTGGAAGGATTTTGTATACAATTTGATCATTTTTCAAAAAAATCAAATTATTTGTATACAGTGAAATCATCTTAAATTGAGTTCAGATAATGAAAGTTTTATACATATGCTCACATATTTCCAGTGAAGTTAATGGCCAAACTCCCATTGACTGAAATGGAACCAGTGTTTCATCCTAAAAGACTGTAATAAATGATTGGACTGAGCTCCCTATTTGAAGGAAGTGCCTACAAATAAATTGCAAGAGCAAATTTTAGAAGTTGTATATCTTACTTCCTGACATGTGTTTGCAGTCGGGTTGGTCCATAAGTAGTAAGATTGGTGCCTGCAGTTGAACAATAAGGCATTATTTTTTGTACAAATTGTGCTGGCAAAAGTATGACCAGACATTGAAAATGCCTTATAAAATTCGATGTTTTCTATCCTTCATCATTTTTACACATAAAAGCTTGACCAGGAAATGTTTTGATTGAATGTGGAATAATGTTAGACATAACGTCCTTTTGGCCTTTCAGCATTTGTATTACTTCATCGTGGACTCAATGGGCCTGGAACTCATTTGGACTCAGTGGGCCAAATTCAGATGTGGTGTGTAAGGGATTGGTAGGGTGACCATCTGTCCCATTTTTTCTGGGAGAGTCCCTTATTAAAGTCCTCCTGGCATCCAAACTTTTTTTTAAATGGGCATATTATCCCTTATTCCCCTGCAGCTGGGTGAAGGGGTTAGGGGAAGGGGAGCCACCGGCATTTGGGGCTTCAGCCACTGAAGGCCTGAGCACCAGCAGCTCCTCTCCCCTCCCTACCCTTCATGCTGCGTGGCTAAATTTCATCTCTGCACTGGCAGAGGGGGATAGGGAGCAGCTGAGTTTCAGTGGTTCCTCCCCCCCTCCCATTGTAGGGCTAAAGCACTGAGCGACTGCAGCACACACACCTTCCCCCCGCCCACACATGCTTAGTGTCCCATATTCAGCATAGGGAAATATGGTCACCCTAGGGATTGGGATAAATTGCATGTTAGTAATTAAATGTGAATATATGTAAGTATAAAGGGAATCTTCCATTGTGCTAATTGAATCTCTGTAGTACTTTTTTGTAACTGAGGTCAGAACCGGGCCCTGGATGTCTAAAGAGCCTAAATTGGTATAACATGCAAGTGGAAGAGGCCAGAAGAAAGCAAAATTATACCAATTCAGATTCCTTCAGAACATACTTAGCCTCACTGCTACATTTGTTTCATGGACCATTTGGGCTGAAAGGTGTTAAAGAAATGTTATTTTTTTCCTGTTTAATAGATGCAGTTATCTTATTGTTTCTGGTCATTAGATTAACATTTTACAGCAGGGATGGGGAACTTTTTTGGATCTCACTGGCCTGGCCCCCAAGTGAGAAGAAGAAAAAAACCCTCAATGATGTGGCCCCCAACTGAAAAGTTTAAAATAAAAGAGAGATACTTACCTCATTTATGCAACGCAGGGCACCAGGGTCCCCTTGCTTTCCAGCTCTGTGGGAGGGGGAGTGCCAGATCTCAGGGCTTTTCCCTGAGGCTGCATTAACTATTCTGAGGGACTGAGGTTAGTAGATTTTGTGGGGGTCCCCTAGGCTGTAGTGTAGGACCACAATGAGGGGTTCACTGTATAGATGTCAATATGTAGATCACTACTCAATTAACCAATAAACATGGGCTTATCAGTTAATCCCATTGACTACATACATCCCTCCTAGCTGCCTCTGATACAGATACAGAGGTAGCAAGGGGAGAGGAGGCTGGTGGGACCCTATCCCCACCCTTCTGCCTCTGATAGAGAGGCAGCAGAGCTCAGAGGGTTAGGAGGGCAAGTGAGCGCGGATACAGCTTTCAAGCCAGCTCTCCACATGTGCTGGCTCCTCTGACCTGCCTGACCCCTCCCTTGCCTCCTCCCTCTCCCTTCTGCACTGCTGCCTTTTTCATAGGCAGCAGAACGGGAGGGACAGAGGAGGCTGTAGAGCAGCCTCTGTCTGCAGGGAGCTCAGACCTCCCCCCCACAGACAGGGGCAGCTGCTGCAGAGCAGCCACTGTCTACGAGGAGCTCAGACAAGGGCTGCTGCTGCCCTGTGCTGCTGCCTCTGGTTCCCTTCATAGACTGACTCCCGCCTCCATCCCACGCTGGCAGGGGGCTTCCCAAGAGTGGAATTGGAGCTCACTGGCTGCTGGCTCCACCCCCTGAGACTATCGAATAATCATATATCTGCTCAAAATGTTATGCCACTACATGACTATTCAATTACATGATGTCTAACATCCCTAGGTCAGTGTACAGAAGGTGGTGCGGGGTCTGCGCAGGAGTAGCATGCAAGAGCAGGCTGGGGGTGGGAATCTGGGGTCTGGGTGGGAGGTGGGGTGCAGGAGCAGGCTGGGGGTTGGGCTGACAGTGAAGTGTCTGTGTGAGAGGAAAAGTGCAAGAGCCTGTGAAGTTGCAGAGTATGGGTAAGAGGGAGGGTGCAGGAGCGATCTAGGGAGAGGGGATCAGGGTCTGGGATGAGGGAGAGAGGATGTATGAAGAGGCAGGGGTTTAGGTTGCTTATTTGGCACTGCTCCCATGAGGGCACAGGTGGCTCCACACCACCCTATGCTTGCAGGCACCACCTCCCACCACTCCTATTGGCTGCTATTCCTGGGCAAGTGGGAGCAATGCGGGGGGGGGGGGGGGGGGTGCAGGTTATAATTTTCCTGCACTGTAGTTCCCCTAGTTCTCCTAGCCAGTGGCAAGGGAGAATGGTGGTGTCAGAGCTGCTTCCTCCCCATGTCCATCAGGCAGAGCTGGCCACGTCAGGGCTTTAGGGCTGGATCCCTACACAGCAGGGAGCTGGTGCTCATGTTTCATCCAGACAAGAGTGCACCGAAGCTTAGAGACTCACTGTAGGGCAGGAGCTCCAGCATGGGTTCATCCCTTGTGAGCGGGAGGATGTCCCAAGATACATGGGCCAAATAAAGGCAAAATGAGGACTGGATTGTTAGAGAGAGAGAGAATGTCTTACTTTTTCTGTTATGTTATATGCAGCCAATTTTTTCTGTTATCCAGATTTGCATTGATGTAACTAACAGAAGATTTTGACCTATTGTTCTGTGTACATATGAATATAGGGGTAAAGTACAGGCCAAAACTTAATGAATATAACTTAATGAATTACTTAATAAATATAACTGAAAATTAGAGAAAGAAAAGGAAAGTGTATGTACTCCACTTCTAAATCCACCATATATGCATCTCTTGCTCTAACTCGATCATCATTGGGAGTCTGCTCTTCAGAACATAGCATTTCACTGTTACTGCATCTGCACACATTGTGGAATTTATTAAAGAGCAGAGCCTGCTAACTTTACTGTGCATTGGGGAAGCGGAATTGTCAGCTTTATTCAAGATCTCTAAATCTGGCCTATTCTGGTTCATTTTCTCCAATTTGCTGAAGGCCTTTCTTTTTGCTCTCTGATGTCATCTTATTAAAGCAAATAAATGCTAAAAATACTCTTCAACTCATTACATCTGTGCAGTGCTATAATAACGGACATCCTGTTTTATGTGGAACCCGACATATTGTTTCATAAGCCAATTAATGTAATCACTAGCTATCTATTATCAATACTTATTTACATATGTTTAATATGCACTTGTTAGGACACAGTAAATAGCAGGACTGTTTCTCTTTAGGCATAAGTGATGATTTTTATTTGCCAGAATGAAAATACCAGCAGTATGATCAGTTCAGATATACTATTTTCAGTGTTCCCAGTAAGACTACAAAAGAGACAAACAGCATATTTCCAAGGTCCCGGAGTAAATCATGGCCTGCAGAGAATTCATCCTGGGATTACATCTCCGTGAGACTTGTAAAGGCATTAATAAGTTCCCAGTGGTCTTTCTGTTTCTCAGCCACCGATATACTTCATTTTAAATTGCAGAGGATATTAACATTGTGGTAGCTCATATTCCGAAGTTGTTTAGCTAGTAAATATACCAATGTTTCTAATTTATAACGGTCTCTATTGTCTGAATTTCTACTCCAGAATATACCACCACAGACAATTATGCCATTTTCCCCTTTGTGTTACATGTATGAAATCTGATGCTACAACATCACAAGCCAAAACCGCATTTTGCTAATGACTTTACTTGTGGGTGACAAATTAAACAGATGACATTTTCATATCACTATACTATATTTAACCCTCATTAGCAGAAGTCTCACTCTGATTACTTGGGTTGTCACATCATGATTTGTTGCTGCTTGGGTGGAAAGAGGACATAGGAATTTTCCTTTGTGTGGTAGAAATTTCCAGAATAAACTGCTACACCAATTAAAAGGGGAATTAGAAGTTTTATTAAATGCCTTTGAGCAAGAAATGCATCTGTAAATCCATATTTCCTCTTTAAAGGCTTTACACAATAAAGGTAGATAGATTTTTCAAAGCTGATTAATGTGTATTGGATTCTGACATAATTCCTAGCTAGACAAATTTTTGAATCTGAAAAAGAATCAAACTGTGCCAGAGGCGATATAAATAATCACTCATGGCTAGATTGTGCCTTTAGGCAAAATGGTGAGAGAGGGTTGGAGTAAAATGAACCCTATTCCCAGGTTAGCGCTGGCAGGCACTGTGCCACTCAGAGACATCCTTCAAGCCCAGTTCTGTCCCTGATTCACTCTTGCTTCAGGAATACAGCAATGCTGCTGGTCTGTACCAGCAGTGAATCAAGACTTCCCCCTTTCAATTTAGTCATGCTGGGTAGTGTGTTGGGAGATGGAACCAAAGCTGTCTATTCCCTGGGCTGTCCCTCCAATCTACTTACTGGAGAGAGGTGGAAAGCAGACACCATAGCACACATGACCCAAGATTTGGATAACATGCATAAGGGGCATGAGGTTTTCCATCTATTATAACTCTGAGGAGATAACTCAAAGGTTCTGTGCAGCCCTTACTGCTTGGAAATAAAATAAACACAATGTCTTATTTAGAAAATTTTGCACATGGCTTAGAAATCGTGCTTCTTGTTATTTATAGAGCAGTGGTGACATTTTGATTACTGTTCTTAGACACCTGTATTCTTCACATAAACCTGCTACATTAATTTAATTCCTTTTTCTCTGGCTATACATCTGGGTTCAGAAAAATTAACTTCCTTCTTTTTTTTTCCCATCAGTTATGTGCAATGCAGCTCTACCCTTATGCTGAGTAGTGCTTATTCTGCATATAGCCTTTCAGCTTTCCATGGCCTGGTCTACACTAACACCTTAGTCCAAAATTAGCCCCCCAGGTCAATTTTCTAAGAAATGCATCCACACTACCATACACGTTATTCTGGAATACATGCCTGCAGAATTCAAACTCCGCTTTTCACATGGAGTAATGCTATTCCTGAACTTGTAAGTCTGAAATAACATTAGTATAGATGCTCTGGTGTCATTAATTCAAACTAATTGGCCTCCAGGAGGCCTCCCGCAGCTCCCCAAGTGCTTCCTGGGGCTCTGAGTCCAAGGCAAGCTCTGTTAACATGGATGTGCTTCCTCAGACTAAATTCAATTTTTCCCCGTAGTGAGGACATGGAACTTCAAATTTGTAAAATTGTGTGCCCAGAAGTCGAACTTAGTAAATTTGAAATACTCACCTCGTGTAGACATGGGCCACGAGACTGTTACTAGATTATTAGATGCAACTCATTCATTGTGTCTCCTGGCATTAGAATCAGACCTTTAATTAGTATTTTTAGAGATAGCAGAGAGATTTGCATGCAGATGCAGTGGCATCATGACCACCTTCCCATCCCTTACAGCAGGTAGAAGAAGGGTCCAAAAAGTATGAGTTGGAGGACTGTAAAACATTTTTCTGTTTTTAACACAGGATCAATCACCAGGTGGAACGGTTGAGAGGCTCCGGACTAGGCTAATAATTTTTTTAAAATTTATTTTCATTTTTAAGTGTCTGACTTCTACTATAACGTTTAATTTTCCAAAACCATGTAATGCGAAAGTTTAAAATCTGCAATATATTTATCCTTGTCCAGCAAATTCTCAAACTATCCTTAATTTCACATTTTGCATGCTCTTGTACTAATAACTATATATCTGCTTAAGCATCTCTTAGATAAAAGGATATCTAATTAAAGACTGAATCATGACCTGGCTTGAATAAGTCATTCAGGTGAGAGTAAGAAGGTACCTTTATTCTCTGATGTGGGGTATCTCTGGTGAGGGACCCCCTCACCAATTGGAGCAGCACTCAAGGGGAAGTATATCACCCTCTGAATACATTCACAGGAGGGCCTTGAAAAAGGGTAGAGTTTTGGGTAGAGTCACATTACCAGGGTATGAGAGAAAATATGGTGTATTGTGTATAGCCCCAACATAGTTTATAGCCCACTGGAGCAGTGGAGAAACCAGAAGGGAGATTGTGACTTAGTGAGGTTTCTTTAGGGGAGGGACAATACCATTCTGCCATGTGTTGAAGACTTTTATAGTCACAATCTAGCTGTAAATAATGGTGCATCTTGAGATAAGAAAACGGAGTGTGAAATGAGTGAAAAAAAATAAATGTCTATGTGTGTGACTTTATTCAACCAACTGAAAGATTAGGTGTGAGGGCAGTAACATAGCCAAGGGAAAATGCACATAAAAAGAGGTTATTCATTTCTCATTTGAGGAATATAGACTTTTATTGAGGGTAGGTTACCCACTTCTTTGGTTTACTACTATGCCATTGCATGTGAGCTTATCAAAGTTAAAGAAAACTTATTTCCCTGGGGTAAAAAAAGAAAACCAAAGTTGGTAAACCATGAAAAGGCTGCTTTCTCTGAGAATAGTGAAAAATGAACTATAAACAGTCATTGAATGTATTGCATTCCCAAATAAAAATGTATACTTAAATTACCTAAACCTATGAGTTTTCATTAACTTCTACTTCAATTTTACATGTGTTATTTTTGAAATGAAAGAAATCCATGTTTCTTCTGAATCATAAATTCAATTATGTATTTCTATAACTGTTTTATATAGCGTACTATACATGTATATTGATGGGACAGATTTGCACTGCAATATCCACTACATATAGTAAATAGATACATCCCATCCTCATTGTAATACTCTGTCATATTTTCCATAAATGCTACCATTGCTGAACATGAATACATATTTTATATTTATAATGAATATGACATTTTCTTTTTTGTCTTACTTGTTCCTAAGTATATTCATTTGGTGTGTCTTTGTGGGTGGGTGAGCTTTTTATTTCAAGACTAGAGCAGCATATTTGCATGATGTGCACATTTATTACATATTTTGAAATGTATTTATGGTGCATTTTTTACCTCCCCATTTTCATTAAAAACAAAAGTTCTATTTATGTAATCCCAGAAATACAATGACTTTATTAACACAACACAAAATTTATCTTTGGTAGCAATGACCATGTGGACAAGCTGGTAATATTAAAGTGCTATTCCTTAAAATCACTGAAAGAGTGCGATGTGTGCATTGCATTGCGACGGGTTACATCACTGGTCGTAACATGATGTAACCCAACGCAGCATGATGTAAACGTCGTGATGCATTGGAGATTTAAAGAAAGCACAATTTTTTTTTCTCTTTCTGTTAGGTGAGGATACTTCTGTTCCACTCATTAATTACCTACATTAGTTGTAAGGCTGTGTCTAGTTGATGTTATTAAAACGAAGCAAGTTCCCTTCTAATTCCTAAGTGATGTTGCAGGCAAAGCAATCATGCTGTACTACAGGAGTCTGCCATAATAGGTAGCTTTTATGATGTATTTACTTCAGGATGTCTGCAACTGATTTTCTTCCCTTACTTTAAATGCCACCATGTCAGATGGTTGGAACGCTCCATCAGAGTGGGAGAACATGCCCGCTCACTACAACACTTCTGGAGTGCTTCGATTCAGGGGAAAATTAGCTCAAGGTTAGTGTCCCAGGCCTGCAGTCAGGCAGAGCAGCAATAAATTTGCAATAAACCAGGGGTGGGGAATCTCTGGTGTACCAACCAGATGTAGTTAGCCAGGATTATTCCCTTGAAGGCCTCAAGATGGTGTGGTTATGTGAGCATCCAAAGGAATGGTTGCTCATACCTCCTGTTCACCGTGGTTGCCATTCACAGCCAGTGGGAGCTGTGGGAGTTGGCCCGGGCAAGGCCACCACTTCCTGCAGTTCCCATTAGCCAAAAACCATGAACTTCAAGCAGCCATCCATGTGGACACTCAGGTAAACAAAGCATCTGGCAACCCATCAGGAGATAACCCAGGCGAAGCACATGCCTCCATAGGGTCCCCACCCCTGGTCTATAGCCCTGGAGATGTCAATCAGGGCAGAACAGTAATCAGTCCAGGTACAGGGCTCTAGCCTGCTGTCAGGGAGAGCAATACAGCAGACTAGGGGAAATAAACTTTCTGGTGGGAAAGTCAGCAAATCATCTGGTGACTTAGTTCAGGTGGGGGCCAGACCAATGCAGGCTCCTGACCATGAAATAGGGAGGCTACCACCCCTGAGAGTGGATGGCAGGACTAGGGGGAGACAGGCACTTTCATTCAACTGCATCCCAGCCCGATGGTGGAGTGATTCACCACTGGGATACCAAGGAACCCAACCACAACATACTGGCTGCCTTCAATCAGTCACACAGCCAAACCCTGTTTGGTTTCCATGGGCTCTTTCCTATAACCCCACTCCTGGAGTATCTGGATTTGGGGTTGTCATCAGTCTCACTCAGAAGAACGGCAAGTAGCAGCGCCAATAGCTCCTCAGTGTCCTCAGTATCTGGAAGCTGTAGCAGTCCTTACAAGTCTCTGACATGGCCGCAGGCCGTGTCATGTGCAGAGGTAATTGATTTCATTGGGACTGCTCATGTTATTAAAGTTTAATACGTACATAAGGATTTTGCTAGGTAAGGAACAAAGGCTAAGTATTTTTCAGTTTTAAGTCCAATATCCTTAAATTTCTTCTTTCCTAAAGTCATTATGAATCTTCTCTTTATCTTAATAAATATCTTATTATTTGTTTTACTCATATTGAACAGTTGGTCTCTAATGTTTTGTAGTGTTTATAAGTTATTACACAAATGTGATGATAAAAAACTATTTTTTCTATAAGGTTTTAATTTTCTTTCTTTCTTTCTTTCTTTCTTTCTTTCTTTCTTTCTTTCTTTCTTTCTTTCTTTCTTTCTTTCTTTCTTTCTTTCTTTCTTTCTTTCTTTCTTTCTTTCTTTCTATTCTGTGTGAAGATAAATAACATTTGTTACATAAGGAATGTTTGAGTATTGTTTTCAACATTTCTGTATATATAGAGTGATCATCCAATTCTAGCCCTATACGTGGTGGAAATGGACCATGCAATATTTATACTTCTATTATGTCCCTTCTTATTCATTTCCATTCTAAGGGTACATCTAGACTACATGCCTCTGGCGACAGAGGCATGTAGATTAGACTACCCGGCATAGGAAAATGAAGCAGTGATTTAAATAATTGCCACTTCATTTAAATTTACATGGCTGCTGCGCTGAGCCAATCAGCTGTTTGTCAGCTCAGGGCGGTAGTCTGGACGCTCCGCAGTCGACATCAAAGGCATTTGTCAACCTCCCAGGCCTCATCCCAGGTATGCCACTTCATTTTCCTATGCCGGGTAGTCTAATCTACATGCCTCTGTCGCCAGAGGCATGTAGTCTAGACGTACCCTTAGTTCCATTCATTTAAATTTCAGTTCAGACAAAAGTTTGTCCATGATTCCAATCATTTAAAATACAGACTCTAGACTTTATCTATTTTAACTATATATTTTTTTGAGATAAAGGTAATAACATTGAACACTGCATTCCAGAGAAGGCACACCACTGAGTTATGTGATGACATTATACAATTTTCAGAATTATTTTATGCTAGCCTTTTAACATGCTAAACATAATGTTTGCTGCTGCTGCGTTTTTTTGGGGTTTTGGATTTTTTTTTTAAGATTCTCATTGACCTGTCTACAGTGATTTGCAGATTTGCAGTGATCCCCCTCCCAGGTCTAAGTGGTTGAAGGTATATGTTGCTTTTAATCTTGTGGTGTATTAGCTGATTTGATTAGAAGTTTCAGTACTTCATCAACAGCTCAGCTATGTTGTTCTTAAATTATTTCTGAATTCTTTGGTATGGGCAGACTGAGCCTGGTGATTTGCTCCTCTTTATCAATTTGTTATAGCCCCCACTCTTCCTTTTAATACTTCAGTCTTTGAAAATGACTCATCTGTATTATCTTCTCCTTTTGGGAATCCCCCAAAGAACTTCTGCTACAAAAACTACTGCATATAAACTATTTTCTCAACAACGTCTGTGTCTTTCTTAATTGTTCCCTTAACTTGCAGGTAGTCCAAGAGAATGATCAATTCTCTTGCAGGCTTCTTGAAAAGTTGATAAGTGAATTTAGAGAAGAGGAAAGGGCACACTCTAGAAGCTTCTAAGCAAAAGAGGCGAAGAACATAGGTCAGTAGCTATAGAAGCAAAAATGGCAGAGGAAGATTTAATTGAAGTATTGAAATATAACAAAGTAGGTCTGAACACTGAGGACATATAAAATGGTTGAACACATGAGCAGTGTGGAGAGCAAAGAAGATGTGTCATAGGTTTGGCAATAGAAAGCAGGACACATCTCAGTGTCCTGAGCAGAGTAAAGGGAGAGTATCATGCTGCTGGATGTAGAGGAGTGAAAAGGAAGAAGGAGAGGGCGAAAGAGGAAAAAGCCCTTGTCAGATGATATTACCATCTCACTTAAGAAATCTGTGAGCTATTTATCAGAGAAGGAGGGTCATCAATTATATTAATGATCTGTTCTATACTGATATGCTAGTTTAGATGGATTTGGAACCAATTTTCAAAGTCAAGACTCTGAATCTGAAATGAAGGGTCATTACTGGAATTACTGTTTTTATAGCTGAGATCAGTAAGTAAAAGGAAGGGAGAAGCCATGGAGAGTTGTGTATATGTGGCAGAGAAGGGAAAAATATTGTGACCACAAAGAAAATTATATCCTTATGGGGAATTCAAGTGCAGATGACAACAAAGGTTTTAATGTTTCAAGTAAATTAATAAACCTATATAGACTTATTTTTTGCAAAATGTATGCAAAAACAAACAATGCCTCTTGATAATACCATGACAAGCTTTGAAGTTTTATCTCTATACATCAGTGTGACTACTCAAGAGGCTGCTACTCTGAATTTATGATGAAGATGGACAAAATAAATAGTTCATATAAAAATCAGGATTGATATTGTCAGAGTTTTTTCTGCTTCTTTGAGAAGAAAACTATTCAGATATTTTTCTTTTTCCTCCAATCCATATTGACTGTTTTATCATACATTATCAGGGAAACATGAGGCATTACCCCCACTTCAATGGCTGAAGGAGAAAACAGAGAGCATTGAATTTTCTTTTGGCATTTTCTTGTATCGTTAAAAAGGCCAAGAGAAAATTTTAAAAGAACAGAGAGAGCATGACAAATGTCACACATACAGTGAAAGAGATGAAAATTGCCTTTTGGCTATTTCCCAAAAGGGCAAAAAGAAATCACCTTTCACCTAGAACTTTTTTTCAGGTTTTGCCTCAGGTGAAATGCACTGGCAGAAACTGCTTTTTTTGTTTAGTTGAAATGAAGAGTTGTTCATCACAGTGAAGGGGAGAGCTGAAGGTCACAGTGTAAGTTGAGCTTATTGGATCATTTAATGTTGATCAGTGGGGCTCAAGAAACTAAGCATAAAAGGGAGATTTTAATAGGTGTCAGAAGAAAAACAGAAAGAAAATAGCCTAAGAGATTTACCAAAAATCATTTAAGCACATAAGAAAGGACATACTCAGTTTCATCAACAGTCCCTCTAGCCTAGCATCCTGTCTTTGAACTGTGGCCAATGGAAAGAACAGAACAGGGCAAATTATTGAGTCATTTAACTCCTGTCATCCAGTCCTACCTTCTACAAATCAAATGTTTACTGACAATCAGAGCATGATATTGAGTCCCAGACCACCTTGGCTAATAGCCATTGTTGGACCTGTCCTTCTTGAACTTATTCAGTTCTTTTCTAAAGCCAATTATTATTTTGGCCTTCACAACATCCCCTGAAATGAATCTCATATGTTGAATGTGTTGCAGGAACAAGTAATTCCTTATGATCATTTAAAACCTGCAGCCTATTTATGTCATTGGGAACCCTCTGGTTCACGTGTTATTTGAAGGGCTAAATTACATTTTCTTATTAATTTTCTCCACAACGTTCATGATTTTTTTACCTTATCATATCCCTGTCATTTAGTAGTCTATTTGCTAAGATGAGCAGTCTCATCCTTTTTTAATTCTACTCATACAGAAGATATTCAATAGTCCTAATCAATTTTTGTTCCTCTTCATATTTTTTTCTAATATATCTTTTTCTGAGATATTTGAGTTGTGGGCATGCCCTAGATTTATACAGTAGTCTCATGATATTTACTGTCTTATTGTCTATTCCTTCCCTACATGTTCTAACATTGTTAGATTTTTTGATTGTCACTGCACATAGAGCAGATGTTGTCAAAGTATCCAAAATGACTGCAAAATCTCTTTCTTGAGTGGTAACAGCTAATTTAGGCCCCTTCACTTTGTATATATAGTAGAGATTATGTTTTCAAATGTGCATTTCTTTGTATTTACCAACACTGAATTTCATCTGCCACTTTGTTGCCTAGTCACTTAGGTTAGGGAGATGCCTGTGCAACTCTTCACTGTCGGCTTTGGATTTAACTGTCTTGGGTAATTTTCTGTTGTTTGCAAACAAATTCGTTCTTCTATATTTTTAAACATGCTCTTTTGTGGTTGCTGATGATGTCATTTATGAGTAAAGAAGGAAATTGGAGGACAGCAGAAAGAATGGTGCTTCTGCTTGAGGCCCCACCCCTTCTAGGGGGCACAAAGCAGAGCCTTCCCCCCCTTTGCCTGGAAGCTCAGCCAGGCTTGTTGGCCGTGATGTGGATTTCAACTACTGGGACCAATCTAATTTTGTTGGAGCAGGTATGTGCCACACAGGCACAACGTGTGCCATGTCCCCCTCTATACTCAGCTCCCTCAGAGGACAACTACTTACTACAGCTGCCAACTATTAGAGTTACTCCTTTGGATCACACAGTAGACATCTGGGCTGCTACATTGAAACTTTCTAGTTCAAATTCTGCTTATGGTCCATACCACTACACTAGTATAACTGCAACTACTAATGTATCAAGTATCAATGTTATTTTAACCATAATTTTACAAAATGATTTCCCCGCAGATCATAAACTTTATCCTAAGAAAGAAACACAATAATGATAGCAACAATACAACATTCACTATTTTATTGCAGTGTTCCTTCTGAGCTGGGGGGTAGCACAGCTTCACAGGTGATTAATCAGCCCCACCCAGTCAGCTCCCCGCATGGAGCCCAGTCTCTGACTGGGTGGGGCTGATTAATCACCTATGAAGCTGTGCTGCCCTGCAGCTTAGAGGGAACACTGGTTTATTGCCAAATATTAGGGAATAAAAGTTATGGCTGGATTGATAGAAATTGGTATTTATATATTTTAATCCACAAAGCACAGTACAGAGGAATGATGCTAGATACAATTTTTCAAGAATGAATAAATGAGGTCAGACTTATTTTAAAGGATGTAGGATCACTGTTAGTGTTGCTGAATCCTTGAGAATCAAATCCCTAAAATGACTTTGTTTGGGAGACAATGTCATCACTTATCAGTGTTGTGTCACATAAAGAGGGATGGACTGCTGTTTTGACCTTAGAGTGTTCCTTGTGTCCATAATATTAATGGACACTTCTTAGAAGCACAATCTTCCTCTTGCTCTCAAAGCCATCTATTTGTTTTCATCAGCATCTGTTCTCATTTCTTTCTCAAGTTTTGCTTTTACCCACGGTACAGCTCAAGATATTTTTTTCTCAAGGACATTGGTTGTAGTAAATTACCTTCTTAGTGCAGCAATTATCTGTCTTGTGATACTTTGATAGAATTCTCATTTCATTGCTGTTTATGACCTTTTCCTTAGGCTTAAATTATTTCCAGATTAACATAATTAAGGAAGGGAATGCATTCTTTTTTCTACTTTTAAGCTGTTATTTTATTTGTATTTTTCCATTTCTAACCGCATTCTTTTTTCTACTTTTAAGCTGTTATTTTATTTGTATCTTTCCATTTCTAATCATCCTTAGAATTAACATCCCAATACATATCATTTTAGATCATAAGCTCATTCGGGCAAAAATGCTGCTTATTTGCTAGGCATAGTTTCTTGTTGATTTTTACAGTTCCAGTGCTAATAAATTGTGAATAATAAAATATTTAGCTTAAGTGTTTAGAACAACCTTTACTACTTTCTCCTTTCTTTTATTATCATGCATTATTTACCTTTTCAGCCGTTAATTTTTTATTTAAGTTCATAGGATGCATGTAGCAATTTCTTCTGTATTTCTGGCAAGTACTAGATTTGTCTGATCTGCATTTATCTATCATGTCCCATGTAGAATCTTGATTTCCTAAAAGAACTTTAGATAAAATTCATATTAGTACCTTACCATATTTCATCTTCACGTTTCCTCATTTGAGCTTTTAAATGTGTCCAAAAGATAACTTTAATCAAAAAGGGGTAAGTAAAAAGAGCAAAGAGGCAGCTGTACTAGAAAGACAAAGTATGCATTATTAATGAATGTTTGAAGAACAAGCATACACAATTTTTAAATTTTAAATGAAGACAGACTTTTTTTTCTAAAAGATGTCTAGGAATTAATTTGGGGAATTCCAATTACTTGTGTAATACAGAAAGCCAGACAAAATGATCACAGTCATGTTTCTGAACTTGTAAATCTATGAGTCTGTCAGTTGTCAATATTTAGGTTCCTGGTTATTGAGCAAGTAAAATTTCCTCTGCAGTTCTCTGAGGATGTGAAAACAGATTAATCATATAACTTATGATCACTTGTGGTGACAATAGTTGCCTATACAGGTTGAACCTCTCTGGTCAAGCAACGTCTGTGGTCCAGCATGGTTTTAGTTAGCCAGATGTCCACTTATCATGAGTGTAGCTAAGTTTTCTGTGGTCTCATAAAGTTTGTTTACAGCCACCATTCCTGGTGATCAGTGTTCTGTCCTATTATTTAGCTCCAATTTACTCCTAAATGTCTTCTAAGAGCCCATGCTGCTAGACAATATTGATCTCTCATGATTTGGCAAATTCTCTGGTTTGGCACCAGTTGAGTCCTGAGGATACCGGACTAGAGATGTTCAAGCTGTATTACCAAAACATCCAGCAAAATGATTACCCTTCTATTTTAATTTGGTATTCCAAAGGCAAGGATTAGATACCATAGCTCTTGTGAACATTTCTGTTACAAGTGGATAAGGTTGCATATTATCCCCAGAATTGAATGATTCACTTCTCGCAGAATCTACTGAAACAGCAGCCACCTTAGCTACAAGTATGTAACCATTTACATCTACTATATATCCCAGATCTGTTGGTTTCTATTACAGTACATTCATTGTTTATCTTTAAAGTATGTAGGGCCATCTCAAACTTTATTGTATGTTCCACCACTAAAATATTTCTATTGTAAACGTAGCTGGTGTCTAGGTCCAACTAATCATCTGAGCTGCAGAATGCTACATATGTGAGCTAACATTTTATAGAAATGCAATTAATTGCAATTAAACTATTTTTGATTATTTTTCTTGTGAAAGTTCCAACATCAATGGATTTATGTCTCAGAGAACCTCACAAGTATCACCATTCTTAGTGATTTAAACCACAAAATCCAATCACATAAAGAATTTAAGTACCATATTGATTGTTAAGCATAACAGTACTCTTTTTGAATTTGTTAGGCTTACTCAAGCTTCCAACTAAGCATGGGTACGTCTACACTAGCCCCGTAGATCGATCTAGGGAGGCAAATAAGGGTGACCGGAATCCTCATTGCAGGAGGAATACCAGCTAATTCGAGTTAGGGCTTTAAATCAGAATCCCATTTCACTGCCGTGTGTAGACGAGGGCAGTTACTTTGGGCTAGTCAATTTCTAAAATGGCTTCCGGCCGGGAACATGCAAATCAAGCTTGGGATATTTAAAACCCGGGCTTGATTTGCAATTCTGGTTGCCCTCATTAGCCTCCCTAGATCAATCTAGGGAGCTAGTGTAGACATACCCCATGTCTTTAAATGCTTTGCTGAATAGGACCAGGGTACTCAGCATTGCCAGCATTGCCTCCACTTCCCCGGCTTTGCTCCGGGTGTCCTTGGTCTGCTGGAGATGGTCCCCAGCAGACCAGAGACACCAGGAGCAAAGCGGCAGCAGCGGCGTGGTGCCGCGCCTCTGAGGCTTTGCTCTGGCAAAGCCTCAGAGGCACGGGACTCCACTGCCACTGCCGCTTTGCTCCCGGTGCCTCTGGTCTGCTGGGGACCGTCTCCAGCAGACCAGGGACACCGGGAGCAGCTTTTCTCGCCCCGGAGGTCGAGGTGGCGGGACCGCTGCGCTCTGGGTGGTCCCGCTGCCTGCGAGCTCCGGGAGAGAAAGCCTCGTTCGTAAGTGCGGATAAGTCGGATCCGCGTAACTCGGGGACTGCCTGTACATATACATATACATACAGGTTGTGTCTACATTGGCACCCTTTTCCGGAAAAGGGATGCTAATGAGACAAGTCGGAATCGCAAAGGCCGCCGGGGATTTAAATATCCCCCGCAGCATTTGCATGAACATGGCTGCCACTTTTTTCCAGCTTGGCGCTTTGCCGGAGAAAAGCGCCAGTCTAGACGGGATGTTTCAGAAAATAAAGCCTTTTCCAGAAGATCCCTTATTCCTCTTAAAATCAGGAATAAGGGATCTTCCGGAAAAGGCTTTATTTTCCGAAAGATCCCGTCTAGACTGGCACAGTCATACATTTGGAATCAGTGCTAACCTTTAATAAATTATCTTGCCTATGTTTTCAAAGGACTTTATTGATAGGAGGGAGGGGGCTAGAGGCAACATTAACTAGCGAACTTCTCACACTGTGCTCTGACATAGCACTATTCTGTCCTGAGAAATCTTAACATGATTTTTTTTTTACATTTACACCTGCCTCAGAATCTCCAGTAAAATGGAGAAATGTGGGCTAGTTGAGATTGCTACCAAAGCTGTGTATAAGTGGCATTCTTCCAGTTGCAGGGAGAACAGTTTTGCTTCTGTTTGACGTAACATATATATCTGTGTGGCAGATCTGTGGATTTGAACATTTTTCACAACTCAAACAGCAAGGCCTCCATGCTCAGTTCAGCCCACAGTCAAAAAGAGAAGACTCAGTAACACTGGCAGTGTATAAGACACTCCCTTTATCTGCCAGAGGTCACTGGCAGGATAGGCTGTACAATGGCTTCTTTCTTCAGAGCTATTAGAGGCTGTTATGTCAAAGCGATGTACTGTATTTGGAAGCTTTTAAGCTTCAGATTCGCTCATGTGGAGTGACTCATGTACAAAAAAATTCTTATCAAAACTGTCACTGCACATTTGCTTCACGTCAATATTAAATTACTTGACCTGATTAATTAAAAAATAATACAGTTTCTGTAGTCCTTGCAGCAGGAAAATACACCAGAAAAGACAAGAACAACATTTTAAATGGCATATTGTTCAGTAATATATATTCAAAATTTGATTTCATTTTAAATATGTCCAAAAATATATAATTTTGTGCAAGATATGTAAGACGTTACCCCTTTACCATGGTGAATCCATTCACAACAACGTTAATCTGATTCAGGAGAGTCCAATGGTGAAGTGGACTAAGTTGAAAACAAAAATGAAAACGATCCATCTAATCTCCTTGTTCGGGATGAATGAAATACAAGGATAAACAAATTCAGTTAGTTGAAATGTAAGTAACAGAAGTTCATGTCTTTTTAGCTACAATAACCTGAAGTTTTAATAATCAAAATGAGGGATTTTTAAAACTATATGAGCCATATTCTTCCCTAACTTGTTCCCTTTGATTTCAGATGGATCACAAAGAAATAAGGGCAAAATTAGTCTGCTTGTTTCTATCATATCATCCTAAGGGAGACAGTGTTTTAGAAGCAGAGGTTATTTTACCTGAACATAAGAGCACCAATGTTTTTCCTGGTTTCTTTCCAGTATCCTTTTTCCCCCTCCCCCCAAATATGTAAGACACATAAATGTACCAACAAAGTCCGTAATATATGATAGACTAATGAAGTCTGAATATTAAGTTTCAGGCAAATGTACACTTGCTTTCTTAATTTTTGTTTTCAAAATAAAAATAAGAGGATGTTATCAAGAGTGTGAACTGCAGTAGGACAGAAGGAGTTATATTTTCAAAAGCAATAGAGATATACTCATCTATGTTTTATGTTTTGGATTGGAGAGAGTGTTTTTTTGTACGTGTATGTGGGTATGGGTGTATACACACATGCATGCTCATTGTTTGTATCTGAATAAAGGAGCAACATTGCTAACTCCTGTGTTGAAAAATCATCAGGTCCCAAAATAATTTTAAACATTTTTTTTTCCTGATGGTTTTGAACTATTAAATGTACTCTTGGGTCACATCATACAGTTTTTCTCTGCATCCATTAGAGTTGAATGCTGAGATTTTTATTTCATCCCTTGACTCCAGGAGCTGGAGCTTTAAAAACCTATTATTATGTGATTTGTGATAAAATTGCAAAATATGGCAAGACTAGGGTGCATATTCCTTGATAGGGTGAACGCTGAGGAAAGAACTGTAGATAAAAAGACTAATTTCATTACAGTGAAAAATCTTAAAACTATCATTCAGCTTGAGCATCCAGACTAGGTGATAGGCATACTGAATGGATGGCATTCTTTTCCCCAGGTACAGAATCATTTTGCATAGATTACTATAGCCAAATGGCTGATCCCTCACATAGCTTCCCCATTGTGATGGGTTCCCTGTGGAACAATCTGTAAGTGGGGTACCTCTGAGCCCTCTGACCAGCCTGGATTCTCTCTCACACTGTAATGCTGTGACAAACTTCAGTCTTCTTCATGTCCTTCAGTTACACAGACATTCACAGGCAGGGACACATTTGCTGAGTTGCACAATTGTTTCTCTTAGCTGCTCCCGATAGGGCTGCCAGGTGTCAGACTTTCATCTGAAACAGGAGGTCAAAAAGGGACCCTGGAATCTCCAGTAAGCACCATTAATCAGCTGGAGTGGATGACAGGTTCTCTGTGTGGCTGCATGTGGTTCCCCATAAGCAGGAACATGTCCCTAGGTAGAAGGCCAGATAGAAGGATTGTATGCACACTGCCCCTACCCTGTTTCTGCAGCTCCCATTCACTAGGAACTGGAAATATAAACAAATCATTGGCCTATTTAGTAGAAACATTACACCTCACATATGTACTTTTTGCAAGATAATGGGCTAACACCTGCTTGAAGCTCAGCATCCACACAGGCATCATGTAAGATAGCAGGGCTCTACACAAGGAACAGAGCTCCCTGTGAAGTTGAGGCAGGGGTGGGCAATAATTTTTGGTGGGGGGTTATTCCAAGGTTTTGGAAAGTGGTCCACTTTTCTGTGGAGGAGATGCAGGGTTTATGGTGGAGGTTGGGTGCCGAAGAGCTCATGGAGTAAGAGACTGGCATGCAGGAGATGGTGTGAGGTTTGAGAGGGAGTTTGGGTGAAGGGGGAGGTTGTGACCTGGGTCAGGGAATTGAGGTGTAGGGTCAGGGAGGGAGTATGGGTGCAGGAAAGGATTCTGGCCTAGGGGAGGAGGATAGGAGGGCGTACAGGGCCTAGAAGGGAGTTGTGACATGTGACGGGGCAGATTGTTTGGATGGTGACCTGGGGAAGGAGTTGGGGTGCAGGAGGTGCAGGAGCGCCAGAGGCAGGCTCTGACTGGGAGGCATTTACCTATACCAGCAGCCCAGTAGTACCCCCACGGCAGGCTGGGGTCCCTGCCTGCTGCTGCCCCAGATCACTCTAAACTGCAGGCTTGTTCCCTACACATGGTGCTCAGCTCTTGTGCTGCCCCATTCCCCAGGCCAATCTCTCAGCTCCTATTGGCTGATTGTTTCCAGCCAATAAGAGGTGAGAGATTGGCTGGGGTCAATTAATTCCTATTGGCTGGTTGTTTCCAGCCTATAGGAACTGAGGATTGGGTTGGGGGTGGGGAGATCACACAAAAGCCTCCCCCTCCCTGCAGAGCAGAGAGCCTTATCGACTGTGCTTTATACCGCAGCAGCTACATGCCTAAGAGTCTCAGCAGGGGGGTCCGCAGGCCTGATCCGGTGTCCTGGGCCATATTTTGCTCAGCCCTGGCCTGAGGTCTTCGTTGTTTGTCTAGGGCCCGTCATATTTAATGTCTGAAAGAAAATTATTTAACTTGTGATAATTGAAGAAAATTAAAAGGGACAAATTATGCCCAAGAAATCATTGTACCATACAGTTCTGATTTTAGTTAAGACTCATTTGGCTGAAGGCTCGTCTGTAGCCATACTCCACCCAGCACCGCCAAGCAGAGTGGCAAAAGCAGTTTGATGCCTCTTTTTAATATTGCCCACTCTTTGGAGTTGGCCAGTCTGGTGTAGTCTCTTTGACTCACAACATGTTCTAGGTCTAGTGTATGCATGCAGTTATATCGGTGGTGGGCAATAAATGGCCTGTGGGCTGGATGCAGTTTGCCATGGTTAGCCCCTGGTGGGCTGCCAAATGCTTAATTTTTCTAAGCATCCACAGGTATGGCCACTCACCTATTGGCTGCGGTTTGCCTTTCCTGGACAATGGAGCTGTGGGAAATGGTGGCCCAGCCCATACCACTACCCAAAGCAGCTATTGGCTGGGAATGGAGAGCTGCAGCCAATGGGAGCTCTGAGCAGCCGTTTCTGTAGACACCAAGATAAATAAAATAGCTGGCAAATTGCCAGGGGCTCACCTTGTTGAACCACATCCAGCGCACGTGCTGCTTATTGCCCACCCTTTAGTTAGACTGTGTCTACTTTAGGGGAAGAGGTATTGCAGAAATGTAACTAAATCAGTTTCTAAATCAATTTAGTTATATCAGTGTGGCTATGTCTAGACTGGCATGATTTTCCGCAAATGCTTTTAACAGAAAAGTTTTCCGTTAAAAGCATTTTTGGAAAAGTGCATCTAGATTGGCAGGACGCTTTTCCGCAAAAGCACTTTTTTTGGAAAAGCATCCGTGTTCAATCTAGACGTGCTTTTCCGCAAAAAAGCCCCGATCGCTATTTTTGCGATCGGGGCTTTTTTGTGGAAAATAAATCTCTGCTGTCTACACTGGCCCTTTTGCGCAAAAGTTTTTCGGAAAAAGACTTTTGCCCGAATGGGAGCAGCATGGTATTTCCGCAAAAGTTCTGACAATCTTACATGAGATCGTCAGTGCTTTTGTGGAAATTCAAGCGGCCAGTGTAGACAGCTGGCAAGTTTTTCTGGAAAAGTGGCTGATTTCCGGAAAAACTTGCCAGTCTAGACAAAGCCTGTGAGTAAATAGTAGTTTGTAGAGAGGATCTAACAGCTATTCTTTGCCTGCTCTAAATTGCACTTGCTGGTAATGTTTGCTAGTTCCATCAGCTGAGGATTAGTGGAGTGCAAGATTCAATGCTCGAAGTGAGTCTAATCTGGCATGTTGATTCTATATCACCTGAAGATCCCCCAGAATGGGGAAGCCACAATGCGTGGTTAAGTCTACTTTCTTTTGTTCTTTTACTGTTCGAACAAGGCAAAACAGGAGCATCAGACAGCCAAAATTTGTCCCATTATATAGTTAGTAATTTATTAATTCATAATAACACTTGTAATAGAATCAACACTGCAGCAGAATGTCATATTCTAGAGAGGAGTCAGCTACCTCATATGTAGCAGATGCTTTGAAGTAACAAAATGGCTTGACAGCTCCTTTGTTTTTTTAGTTTTTGACTTTTTCTTTAGCTTACTAATCACAAAGCAAAATCTTAAAAGTACTTGAGTATAAATAATTTTATTTTCAGGAGACAGTAGCACTGTTAACACATAACACTGTTTATACTGAGTGGAGAGGGTGAGTTTTCTCAGATTACACTTTATATGACCTGCCTTTACTGGGTATTTGTTTTAAAGACAACCTGTGAAGTTACATCATATGTTGGCCAGGCATTGTGCCCTCTCTTTTTAATGATGAAAAGATCTTTTTCACATTGTTTAATGTTCAGCCTTTGAATTTCACTTGTAATGAAAGTTAATAGCAACCAGAACCCAGCAGGACTGTGAAACAAAACATTACAAATACAGGCTGCGCAGTTTCTCATCATTTTCAGCCAGTTAGCACCTCAGCTGATTTAAATCTACATAGTTCCATTTCAGCTTATGGTGGTTGTTAATCATTTTGTTGTTGTTTCTGTGGGCTCAAACTAGAGATAAGGGTCCTATTGGACTGTGTGATATATAAAAAGTGACATGAAAATCATCTCTATTTCAGCACTCTCAGGCTGTGTCTTGACTACATCCCTCTTTCGACAAAGGGATGTAGATTAGCCACTTTGAAATTGCAAATGAAGCGGGGGTTTAAATATCCCACACTTCATTTGCATAATCGCATCATGGCACTCTTTTGAACAAGTGCCATTTTGAAAGTAAAACCACGCTCTAGGCTACTCAGAGTACAGGATCTTTCAAAAAAGCCTGCTGTTTTCAACAGAACCACATCTAGATAGTGGTTTTACTTTCAAAATGGCTCTTGTTCGAAAGAGTGCCATGACACGATTATGCACTATCCCACGATTAAGCGTGGGATAGTTAAATCCCCACTTTATTTGCAATTTCAAAGTGTCTAATTTATATTTCTCTGTTGAAAGAGGGATGTAGTCTAGACACAGCCTCACAGTTCAAGGGTTTATTTGCTTTAGCTGAGGATCAGGTCCTACATAAGGAAATACAATTTTTTCCGTGTTACTGCCCTGCATATCTACAAATGTAGAAGTCCTCCTCCCCTCCAGCATTCCAAACCATTTTTGAATACCATTGCAGTGGGAGCTCTCAAGACAGAGATCTCCCATACCTTATACAGAAAAAGTGGGACAGCTGCTTTAATGGCACCTCCGTCCTTTAGCCATGGCTAAAGAGTAACAATTCCTTCTACGTTCTTTGGGAGGAGGAGGTGTGCAATTATTCAGTATTAACCATTCTCTTCTAATAGGGCAAATGTTTCACTCCTCTTTTATTTGCTAATTAACTCATACTTTGTATGATGTAGGATATAATAGGGAGCATCTACACAGCACGCTAAACTCGAAATAAGATACGCAATTCGAGCTATGCAAATTTCATATCTTATTTCAAATGTATTTCAAAATAGCTTATTTTGATATTTGGCGCATCTACACAGCACCAGATTTTGAAATAATGCTCTATTTCGAGCCATCAGTTATCCCTTGTGCAACGAGGTTTACCGGGATTATGAATAACACGCTCGTTATTTTGAAAAATATTTCAAAATAATGGGCAGCTTGTGTAGACATGGGGTAGCTATTTTGGGATACCTCCAGTATCCCGAAATAGTCATACATTGTAGATGTTCCCATACTGAAAGAACAATATGTAGTCTATTACAATATATAAGCACTGAGAGCTGACTGTACTTTTGCAGCCTTTATCATTTTCTGTTTTCTTGTTTTGTTTTGTTCTGTTTTAGTGCTTCACTGTGTGACCCTAACATTTTTAATGTAGTTGTATAAAGATTTTTTCTATTGTATCAAAAGGAATATATGGAATAATTTTAGCATTTTTGGGGTCTCTCTCTTCTGCATCGAGCACAGAATTTTCAAGGATGCTTCATTTGTTTAATCCTGCCAAGTATGAACGACCAACAGCATTGTCACTTGGCATAATGAAGTTCTCTTTCACTGGACTGGAGCATTTTCCTAGCTGTGCTGAGAGCAGTGGTTTGAAATTGACTGTGGTCAGGAATTGCATTTAGTTTCAAACTTTTGCATCTGATTCCATTAGGAAAGTGCTACGGCGAAGGATCACAAATCCAATTATGTTGAGTGTCCATTAGTTAAATGCTGCTTCTATGAAGAGATAGCAGAATACAAAGCAATTTTTTTGTGGTTTCTATTAAGTGATGGCCATTTTAATTTTGTTTTTTGTTAGTGAATAACAGGGCTGTAGTTAAAAATGCATTATTACGATTAATTAGATACATTTTCAGTAAAACTACGAGCTAACAATCTTCAAATTCCCTTCGTGATTAGAGGACAGTAGAGATCCAAGCCTTGTTGTCGGGAGAGAGAGAAGAGAGGTATCTCATTTGTGGTTGAAGAGCCCCTTGACATCACCTAAGGCAGTGGTTCTGAATCTGCGGTCTGTGGACCCCTGGTGGCCGGTGACGGTACTGTCGGTGGTCCACAGAAAATTTAAAATAGAAATTAAAATAAATGTACAGAGCCTCTTGAAGCCAGGATGTCATTCAACCCACCTTTCTTCCCAGTCAGCCCCCAATCAGTAAGGGCTGAGGGACTTACTGGCTGCTGACACGGCTATATTGTTTGGGGGAGGGAGCTCTAAAAGGTTGGGAGCCATTGACCTAAGACAACTGTTTGAGGAATTACCAGACATTATGCTCAGATGTATGGAAACACTGGAAAGAAAGGAAGAAGCATACAGATGTAAAGCTCTTACAACTGAATATTCTTTATTTATTTTGTACTGAATAAGGCCATTCTATTTCAATACTTATATACATTTCCTTTGACTCAAGTTTTTTTTCTTTTAGATGTAGCCCCTTTTTCCAGAAATACTTTATAAAGCAACAGCCAACAGCAAGTACTAATTTAATATTTAAAGCATTAGCTAGCATTGCATTGAATATGTGTCCCATTTATAAACACATATGGATGGAAGTCAGGTTCATCCTGGAAAGGGATTGAAAAAATAGGATCAACAACATTCTCTTCTCAAGTTGGTCCTTCAAAAGTCTACCCACACATGCACTGCATGATCGGCATTCTTTGGAGTCATTCTCTGTAGTGTCATTCAGCTTTAATAACTTGGGAATTCTTAAGCTTTAATATAAAACAGATACTTGTTATGTTGCATTGGCTTTGCCTCTCCTCTTATCAGGAGGGGCAGTCTGTGAGGATGGCTCTCATAGATTTGTTACCTTATGTGCTGCCCTTAGAGGTACAGATGGGTCAGAAAGCAGATGTGTCACCTGTCTGCTACATAGATATCACTGCCCTCTGTGGGTGCTTGGAGATCCAAGAGTGCTGGGACAAGCTGTAGAGAACTCCCAGGTTCCTTTCCTTTGGAAAATAATTCCTACATCTGGGACAATCTGGACCTATATATTTACATCAACAATCATGTAGACCCATATGTATCTGTCAGTGCACATTGTGTGAAATTAAATTCACTGAAAAGTTCACTCTCAGTTAAAGATACGAGAGGAAGTTTGCCTTCATTGACATCCTGCACACACATTAAAAGCAAGAAGCAAGACTACTACTACCCTTTGACACATAAAAGCATGTTGCATCATGTTTCACATGTTTGCATACATTGAAGCACCATGTTTCTTGTTTTTACATTACATTGTACTTAAAAACACAAGAAGAGTTTGGGAGGAGCCTGGAATGTTTTCTAGGTGACATCTATCCCATTTAAATAATGTAAACAAAGAAACTGTTCTCCCTTCGACTTCCCGCAGTATGGATGATGCTAAATTTGGGTTAAGATACTTTGACTTTACGCTATGCCATTAATGTAGCTGAAGTTGAGTATTTTAATTCAGACTTAACCCCAAGTATAGACCAGGGGTTACTGGCTTACTTTCACCTTGGATCCAAAATAATTTTTCCCTGTAGTTTTTCATCGTTATGTTTCGGCCATGTCCAGTGGGTTTTTTTTATAGTATGTGAGTGATCACATGCATGACAGGAGAATCTAGTGTCATCTATCTCCTAAAGCCCCAAAAGAATGAACAATGGTTTGAATGGTTGTATATGTCATTACAAGTATACAGATATCATTTTAATGGGTGCATTATTTGTAGTGGTGACATGAAAACAATTTCCTGTGCTTTATATGGCAGATTGTATTTGACAGATGATTTCTAACATCAGTATGTACTGGATTGCTGTCATAGATGTACAGTCTTGATCCTGGAAGATACACTATAGGTGAATATGTTTGACTCGTCCGTTGTATATAGGCTTTAGAGTTTTTCAACAACACTAGGCCCTGGTCTACATACTAGGGAGTTATTTCAAAATAACTACTTCTCAGAGTAATTCAAACTAATTACTCCCCAGTAATGCTTCCTGGGGCTCTAAGTCAAGGTTGCATGTGCACATTAAGGCTCCATCTACACTGTTTGTTTTTTGTGGAAGAGGAAATGCAAATGAAGCGCTCATTTGCAAATCTCAGGCGCTCATTTGCATAGTCTCTTCCGATCCTTTTTGCGGAAGATGTTTTTGCGATAAAAAGCCTTGTGTAGATGGGGCCATTTTTCGGAAAAAAACCTTTTGTACAAGATCCTGTAAACCTCATTTTTGGAGGAATAAGTGATCTTGCGCAAAAGATTTTTTTTTCCGAAAAATAGCCCCATCCACACTGGGTTTTTTTTTCGCAAAAACCTCTTCCGCAAAAAGGATTGGAAGAGAATAGGCAAATGAGAGCATGAGATTTGCTAATGAGCGCTTCATTTGCATTGCCTCTTCTGCAAAAAACAAACAGACAGCGCCTTTGGGAGCCTGCTTCCGACTACTTTTGAGGCTACCCTGAAGTGTGGATGTGCTATTTTGAAATTATTATTTTGGGAGTTGTTATTTTTAAATCAGTTATTTTGAAACAATTTCTTAGTAGACATGCCCTATTGGAATAACTTTTCACATTTGACAACAGCCTCTTTTTCCTTGGGAGCATTTGGAAAGAAATTTGGGTGTGAATTGCGTTTCCAAAAACTCACCAAAAATACTTGACGAACAAATGGTACAAATTCCTGTTTAATGCCTGGAATTTCTACTCTGCATCTGAGAGCTGCCTAATATAATGACATGTTTTTAGGCTAGAATGGACCATTGTATCATGTAATGTGACCTCCCTGGAACACAGATCTTTCACCCAATTATTCCTGTTTTGAGCCCAGAAACTTGTGTCTGACTAAAATATATATTCCAAAAAGGCTGCCAATCTTGATCTGAAGACGTCAAGAGAGGGAGAATCCAGTACTTTGTTTCAATGGTTGATCACCTTGACTGCTTTTTTTTTAAGTGCCTTATTTCTAATCTGAATTTCTCTGGCTTTAATTTCCAGCTAGAGGGAGCTTATGTGAGTAGGTCTCCTTTAACATTCACAGATAAAATCTGCAGTTTTCTTCTCAAGTGGTAACAAAATGATGTCAAAGACACATTTCAAAACCCCTTATTGCACCAACAGTTCCTGAGTACATTCCATTCTAATTGGCAGCAACAATTTTTTGTTTTGGAATATTTTATCTTCAAATTGCATTGCTTTTGTTCTATTTTTTAATTGCAAGTAAAAAAAAGCTGTTTGATCAAAAATTGAGTCTAGATAAACATTTTTTAAAAATAGACTATGCTTTTGTTCAACTCTATTCATTTAAAACTTCTTGAAAACGAACCTGTGAGTACATGAAAATATTTAAATGGTTTAATATCTGTGAAAACCAAAGTTGCCAAGTGACATTTATAGAAAATGGGCCCTTGTCCTGAACTCAGTCAAGTCAGTAGAAGTTTTACCACTGAATGCTAGAGGTGCATGATTGAGCCAAATATGTATTCATCATAAATTAAAAAGAAAATATATTACTATTGCAGATATTGCAGTATATTTCATTGTGATATATTCATTCTTCCTATATTAACAAAGTACATAGCTCCACTTCAATCTGAATAGAAAATATACTTCCCAACAAAGGCAATAAAGAGCTATTTCAGGTAGCATGGTGAATTAGCCTATTAATAAGTCATCTTTAGCAACCACATTTCAATTCTAACTTAGAATGGAAATAAATTTTCCATTGTATTTTAGTCTATAACAGATAACTGTTTGGTTTTCCGGTTGAACCTCTCTGGTCAGGCAACATGCATGGTCTGGCATGACGTTAGTTTAGCCAGATGTCCAGTTATCATGGGTGTGGCAAAGTTTCCCACGTCCCATAAAGTTTGTTTACACCACAAATTCTGGCTCTTAGTATTCTGTGCTATTTTTTTTGCTCTAATTTATCCCTAAATGTCTTCTAAGAGCCCAGTAAACAGTATAAGTGTTGGTAATACAAGTGTTTATTATTCTTAAGTAAGCCCCATGATGAATAATTATGGTTTTACTGTCATGGTAAGTAGCTATTTTCAGTTCATTTCTGACTATGTAAAGGCCATTCAGTATGCTGTCATCTGACCCAGGGTTACATGGGGGCTGATTCCATAGCTTGAACTGAGTTTTTCTCAATGTATTTCTTTAGTCTTTCAAATTTGGTGTCTTAAATGTCTTTTTGCTTACACAGGAAATAGGATTTAACTAATAAAGGGCTTTCTGGTTTGTCTCTAGTAATTATGGTTGATATTTAAGAAATCAGGGAAGAAATTTGATATTTAAGAAATCATAATCAGGATGACTAAAACATTATAATTCAGAAAGTGAGTAAAAGGTGATAATTTCTGCAAGTTTATGGGAAAAATAAAAATATCTCTTTCTTATAACAACAGATAATTTGGTGGATTTAATATTTTTGTTTATATTACTTTTTAATTGAACATTATTTTTGTTTTTTCAGCAATGTCTTTTAACCAAAACAGCTTCATTGTCATACTATATACTAGAGATATACGTATATTTTTCAAATAATATTTTGAATTTGTTCTTCTTGACATCTTACGTTTGTGTGCAATTTGCATTTTTTTTTCAAATGTAACAGACTTGACTTTTTTGCGTTACATTTTTTTATTTTTTGGGCTAGTGTTTATTTTTTGCTTTTTAATTTTTGAGAGCCTGCTGTTTTTGAACTCTCTTTTTTTCCCTTTATTCTCCTCACTATGACCCCAGGAGCCAACACAAAGAAAAGCGCAGATGATATAACCAATAATGATCGTGGTGAAGATGAAGGTATTTTTTGTTTTTTTTCCAAAGCTCAACCCTGATGCATGAACATAAACTTCTTTTTATTTTTATTATTATTTCAACATGATTTTTCTCCTTATTTGACAAAAGTGCACTACAATGTGCTTCTTTATTTTCTTCTTATTGAAAAAATGTTTCTTTTTTTTCTTTTTAAAATCCAAATTAGCATAGAGATTGCTGCAGCTCCCTTCAGAGATAAATATAAAAGTTGACCCTAAATATGTGTGAAGTAGATAACATATACATATATTTTATTTATAATCACTTCCCTCACTCCTGCATAGGAAAAGAAAATGGAATTTTAAAACATGCATGTGTTCTTCGTCCTTTCTACCGCAAATATATTTTGTAAGTTCACTTTGCTTTATGAAACTCATGAAATAGCACGTTATTTTTACCACGCTTCCTTCTCTCTCCCAGATGCGCAAACTGTATGTGAATGAAATTGCTTTGAAACTCATTTGTGGTGTTTCATTTAATTTTCTTATCAGTACATGTTTTGTTACTAGGACACACAAAAAAGGAAGTCTCTTGATGATCTTTCACTATTTTCTCCTGTAATTAGCCAGTTTTCCAAGCCATATTTTAGCTGTCTGAAATCAGTGATGATTTTTTCAACAACCTCCTGGAAAGTTGGATTGGATCCATTGACAGGAAATGCTAAAGTTCACAGGAAGTAGCATTAAAAGTGTTACAATGAGATAATTTTGTTTCCTTCTTTGGCAAAAGAGTTATTAGGATCTCTTAAACATAGAAAGAAGTCAAATAATGTCTCTTTTTATTAATCTTTGCTTTTTACTTAAGTTATACTATCAACTATCATTGAAATATTCATCAGATTTTTTTAAAATGTCTAAATTACTCACATTAGTTACTACCTCTGAGTTAGAGCTCATGTTGCAGCCTTTTTGTAGTTTGAGAATAGCTGGTGGATATAATATAGTGCAGAAATTTAGCCCAAATTCCTCTTATATCTGGCCTTTTCCAGGTGTTATCTCATGTCTTCCTCCTGTGTTCTTTTATGTGAATCCCAGCTCAAATAGCTGTTTTACAGCTCTCTTCTCTGTTTTCTTTAGAATCCTGTACATCACAGTGAAATAAGCTCCTAATCTCAATTTTTCTTGAGAGTTCAGTCCTGCTGTATTTACTCTAACCTTTTAAAGCAGAGTAACTCACCAGTAGCCCTCCATTCTCCCTTCTTCACTGCTATAATATATTGTTTTTCCAGTAAGGGTACCAGAACTAAGCACAGCACTCTTATAGAAGCCTCACTAGTACAAGATTTTATGATCAGTTAAAAGAAACAAAAACATTTTCTATTCATTTATGAAAGGTAGATAAATATGCGACTGTAGTTAATCTGAAAGCCTATTCTGAGGATAACTAATATCCAAACATGCACAAAGGAGGGAATAAATAGCTTATAAACTTTTAAAAATGTATATTATCACTTTAGATATAAACAGGTGACTAGTAGAGTGTGAAGGATTGCTTATCTTCTTTTTTATCTAGCCTCACTCCCATTGATGTCAAAAAGTAAAACTTTCTTTGACTTTAATGATCCAAGATCAACCTTTAGGTAGCACTTAATAAAAATAAGTGAAGATTAAAAAAAACAATTATTTTACAAGGCTTTATGGTTTTTAAGCGCTGTTCTTGATATTCTGTTGCCATTAAAACCATTTTGTTTCTTTTATATGTCAAGATCTAGTCTGACTTTGCACAAAAGCAAATGTTCCATCCAGTGTTTCACTAAATACAGTACAATATGCATCATTATGCATTGTACTTTTGTTTAGCTATAGACTAAAACAGAGAACTCCCAAGTTTTAGTCTAGATCTTTACCAACAAGATCGTCCAATTTGTCACTTTGATTAGGCACAATATGCCACTAAAGTCTTTATTTTATTTGGGAACAAAATATTGAAGCTGAGTACTGTACTAGGCTTCTCCTATGTATTAACTCCTAGACAGGTTTGAATAGGAGATGATTTGCCATGTTTTTATTTGGTTAATTTAATGTTAATATGTTGTCAGTTATTGCATTAGGAAATGGAACTTTATACTTTCCACAAAGCTGTCTCTCAGTGGGAGAATGAGAACACTAGGTGAACGGTATTAATTTGTGGTTTATGTATTGGTTTATCTGGATTATCTAGATTTTTTATGTTTTAATAATATCCTAATAGTGACCCCTGTTACTGTGCAATTTAATTTTTTACTGACACTTCTAATTTATCTGAAAGTTTAATTTTTTACACAGGTTAGTGCTTTCCCCATATTCTGAGAACATTACATATGAAACTGTATTTGGAAGTAACAAATAGCAAAAAAATCACCCCGTTTTCTCAACTTCTTAAACCCACTGAGCATTTAATGTTGATCACTCTGAAGTGATGCAAGAAAAAGTAGAGGAGAGGAAGCCTAGCTGACTGAAAAGCTATAGCTAAAATTGAAAATATGGGGAAAATAAAATATTTTAATAACACTTTTGTGAAAAAGCAACTGCCTGTTTTGTTTCAATATTTTTTATTACTTTATTGTATCTTCCTTACTTGCATTTTTTTCAGACATTCATGATCAGAACAGCAAGAAACCCGTTATGGTCTACATCCACGGGGGATCTTACATGGAAGGTACTGGAAACATGATTGATGGGAGCATTCTAGCAAGTTATGGAAATGTCATTGTTGCAACCCTCAACTACAGGCTAGGGGTTTTAGGTAAGTGATTCATTTTTTAAAAGAAAAGCACTAAATGTGCATTGGAGTAATTAGATGGAGTTTCCATTTAACTAGCTAATTTGATTAAAATGTTTTATTGCCGATATTATCGATTGATCTATGGCAACTTCTTTTAAGAATATTTTGTGCAATTTTGTGTTGTAAAAGGGAATATACTTGGTGGATAGCTCATAAATCTAAAATGTCATTATGACATCATTTTACTTCCCTTGGTTTAGTGACTTTACCAGTTCTGAGTTATATGTATTTTCATCTAAAAATGCCTCTATTTAACATATAAAGAAGGATTGAATTCAGGAAGAAGCATCACTCATCAGAGTTCTAACACTGTGTTAAATAGACAAGAGGTGTTTAGCTTTTGGGGGTGTTTTGTTTTGGCAGAAGTGGATATTTTTATTTTTTCTATAATAATACAGAATATGTTCATTTTGGTAATGTTCATTGCAATCAAAAAGGTCTATAACATCAAGAAGTGATATCAGTTTTTATAAATGCTATGGAATGATTTCTCCACACAAGTGAGTTAATATGTTGAATGACGTTACTTTTGCTGCCCATCAGCGTGGGCAAAGGCAGCCTATCCAATGTGTTGGCATAATTTTGAAATGTTAGATTCAATAAAATGGGTTCATTTGAGCAATGATATTACTGAGCACCGAACTTTTCTTTTTTCTTCTTTCTGTTACTTTGTTATGTTCCCAAATGCAAGGAGCATATTCCATTTTTCAATATAAAATGAAGGCAAACCTTTACTCATGACAGTAGTCTCTTTGACCATCTCTAGAAAAACCATTTGACTGAAAACAATAAAACATCTAGTCTATGGATACATAATTTTTGCTACAGTATACATATCTTCATCTTTTATGACCCATAAGGTAAGTCACAGTGATGTCTCTAGCTGTGATATTTAGTGGGCTCTTTAGTATTATATGTTACTATCAACTCAAATTTGTGTATATTTGTTTTTAGTGTGAAATGGAGGAAGGTGGGGTTTTTTTGTAACTTGTTCATCTGTTGTACTACTGATATGTTTAAGATGTTTAGCAAATAGACAAGCAACAAAAATTTCCAGCTACTCAGGAGAAAGGAAACTTTTCCCCATGCTTTTTCCCTCAATCTGTTCTGTGATTTTAAATATGAAAGAAACGTGTCTTAACATCAGATTCAGCATTAAAACTTAAAGCTATGACTTATAAAAAAGGCTTCAGTGGACATATACAATACAGTTGGGGGACATAAAAGCACGCAACATAATTCAAGCATAAAGAATAGCAAGAAAATAAGTGCACAGTTGTGAAGATGGAGCCCTCTTTTTAACTGCACAGGGGATATAAACTGTGCTCCTAATCCTAGGCAATGGGTTCCCCTCTGTAAGGAATTATGAATGATTGAACAGCTCTCTTTGTAATGTTTAGTTTTTTGTTTCTTACAAGTCAAATTACTCACGGATTAAGATGAAAATATTTTAGAAAAAATATTTCTCACTTTCTGGAAATGGAAGAATCTGCCACATTTGCCTCTATAAATTTGAACCTATCCTATTTCCTATATTTAGATGGAAGAAAGATGAGAGAAGGTGTTTTTATCTTGCTAGGTTGGTATGTAGGCAAAGGGTTATTTTTTTTAATGTAGAGGAGCAATTCATTAGTATGACAATCTAAACAATATGGGCTCATCTACACTGGCCCCTTTTCCGAAAGGGGCATGTTAATTTCACAGGTCGTAATAGGGAAATCCGCGGGGGATTTAAATATCCCCCGCGGCATTTAAATAAAAATGTCCGCCGCTTTTTTCCGGCTTTTAGAAAATCCGGAAAAGAGCATCTACACTGGCCCCGATCCTCCGGAAAAAAAGCCCTTTTCCGGAGGATCTTATTCCTACTTCAAAATAAAAATGTCCGCCGCTTTTTTCTGGCTTTTAGAAAAGCCGGAAAAGAGCGTCTACACTGGCCCCGATCCTCCAGAAAAAAAGCCCTTTTCCGGAGGATCTTATTCATACTTCAAAGGTAGGAATAAGATCCTCCGGAAAAGGGCTTTTTTTCCTGGAGGATCGGGGCCAGTGTAGACGCTCTTTTCCTGCTTTTCTAAAAGCCGGAAAAAAGCGGCGGACATTTTTATTTAAATGCCGCGGGGGATATTTAAATCCCCCGTGGATTTCCCTATTATGACCTGTGAAATTAACATGCCCCTTTCGGAAAAGGGGCCAGTGTAGACGTAGCCTATCTATATAAGGAAATGAAAGGGTTTACAAAACATACTTTTGTACTTTAACTTGTTTCTTTTCCTATGTGCCTATAATCTTTCTAATGATACAAATCATGCTATTTTTTCGCAAAAGGCCTATGTTTGAATTGAAAGAGCAAAATGTCCATTCACAATATGCATATAGAACCTGGTACATTCAGAAAGCAAATAGAAGTGGGAAGAACTTCCTTCTCCTTGTACCATTGTGTAATCTGACTGGAGCCCTTGAGAGAATAGGTAGCTTCTGTGAATATATTGGATGGAGAACAATTGGAATGGATGTTAGGTCTACTTCAGAGAATTCTGTATGAGTGCTGGGTGGAGAAAAAAAAGAAAGAATCTGTATTTCTTCAAATAAATGAGCTAATAGAAAAAGTAAGGCTCCTCCTTACTCAACTGTGAAACAAATATCCTTTTCTTTTTCTCTTAGAAATTGAGAGTCATGATAATCTCTGAGGCTATATCTACACAGCTGTGTTATTTTGGAATAACTAACGTTATTCTGAAATAACATAATCCACGTCCACACACAAGCTGTTATTTCGACATAATGTCAAAATAATGAGCTGGAGTACTGCTTACTCCTAAATCCTCATTGTATGAGGAGTAAGGGAAGTTGGAGGAAGAGTACTCTACCTCGAAATAACTGCTGTGTAGACAGCGCCAATAGTCGAAATAAGATATTTTGACTTAAGCTACGCAATTAGCACAGCTCAAGTTGCATAGCTTAGTTTGAATTTAGCCCTGCTATGTAGATGTGTCCTGAATGAGAATGATCTGTAGAATCTATGTGCCCCACATGAACACCAGGGAAAAATATGGCATGAGAGTTACAGATCTGCCCTTCTACCACTTGTTCTCTGAATAAAACAGATTGATATAACTCTGGAAAGGTTGGAACTTACATTTCCTCTTTCTGTCTCTGGGTAGACCTATTAGCAGGTTGGGGAGTGGAATCAAGGTTCTGTCTACCCTTCCTTTGCTCTTATTTGATCACAGTGGGAAGCAGTGGGAGTGAAGGTTGCACTCCATAGGTTACCAGGAGCCGCAGTGTGAACAGCTATAATGTGGTCGTTCTGTAGTTAGGAGACCTTTACTCCTCTCTCTATCATGTTTTGACTAATCAAAATCTACCCCCTATGAACTACCCAGAAATGATAAAAGAGAAAAGCTTGGCTGCGGTCTCATCTTTGGTTTCAACTTAGATCAGAAGGACTATTGCCTTTATAACAATTGCAGTTGAATTCCAATTTTGCAAACCACTTAGGATAATTGTGAATTAAATGGAACAGGGAAATTAGGCAAAATGGAGCTCTGCAGGAACTTAGTTTCATCTCTGTTGTAGCAGTGACATGCTAGAAGTTCAGTAAATGTGGAAGTTTGGATTTTAGATTCAGTAAATCTAGATTTTGGAGTTTTAATTTTAGTTGATTCCTCCTGTTTATAATGCTAGAAGTTATACCTGGCATTTCTTAGATCCTTAATTCAAATACACTTTTCTTCATTTAAATCATTGTTCTTGGGTGAGGTTGGGAAAGAGGGGTTCCGTACGCAGGCTGCTTCAGGGAGAGAGGACTACCCCAGCCCTCTCACTGCAACAGCCTGGGGCCAGGTGAGGTATGTTTGTCCGTGGCTGCTGTAGTGGGCACTGCTGGGGAAGCTTGCATGTCCCCTGTATAGGGGACTGGCAGATACACAGACAGACATACAAACACATATAAACTCTCTGAAATATATAGTAGATAGCTGACTCTTTCTCAGTGTTTGCACCCTGCTGGCCCAATGGGGTTATAGCCATCTGGGTCCCCATCTCTGCCCCCTTGCTGCCCCCTGAGATTATTCTACATATAACTACCTCCTACCAGATACCCCCTTTCCATTTTATGAGAAACAATCAAATTCCAGGAACATCCCATTATCTTGACATAACCAATCCCTTACCGTACTTTAAGTTATGATAAGAGGAAGCTGCATACCAAATTTGGTGGTCCTAGCTCTTATAATTTAAGACAAGTTCTTGAACAAGCAGACTCACAGATGTTTGGACAGACAGGTATACAGTTCTAAAATATATAGTAAGATGAAACTTTTGTTTTAACAGGAAATGTGATATCCTTCCCTACCTATAAATTCTTTGTATTCGTGACTTGTTTTCAATATTACATGTAGCAGATATAGAGTGGGGATTACTACTATTAGACCATGTCTACACTAGGGGTGCATCTAGACTACATGGCTCCGTCGGCGGAGCCATGTAAAGTAGTTTACTCGACATAGTCAATGAAGCGGGGATTTAAATAATCCCCGCTTCATTATAATAAAAATGGCCACCACGCTGTGCCAGCAATCAGCTGATCCGGCACAGCGCGGCTGTCTAGACGTGGCGCAGTCGACAAGAGATGCCTTTGTCGACTGCTGCGGTATACCTTGTGAAACATAGGCTTTCCTTGTCGACCGTGCCACGTCTAGACTGCCGTGCTGTGCCGGATCAGCTGATTGTCGGCACAGTGCGATGGCCATTTTTATTTTAATGAAGCGGGGATTATTTAAATCCCCGCTTCATTGACTATGTCGAGTAAACTACTTTACGTGGCTCTGTCGATGAAGCCATGTAGTCTAGACGCACCCTAGAAAATTATTTCAAAATTACTAAATTCGACTTAAGAACTCTCAATTTAACAAGTTCAAATTAGCACGTCCACACTTCAGGGAAGCCTTGAAATTAGGCAGGCTCCTTTAATGTGGACATACTGCCTTTGACTTAGAGCCCCAGGAAGCACTGGGGAGTAATTAGTTTGAATTATTCTGGAGAGTAATTATTTCAAAATATTGGCACCAAAGCATTCACACTATCATTATTTCAAAATAACTATTTCAGTATTAACATTACTCCTGATGAAAAGCAGGAGTTCAGATTTCGAAGTCCATGTCCCATTGGTTCAAAATAACTGGCTTGATAGTGTGGACGCTCTGCTTATAAATTCGATCTTAGGGGGGTTATTTAGAAATAAAGTCCTAGTGTAGACTATGGCTTAATGTTTTATTTTGTAATGACCTGAATAAGTTTGTAGTGAGTCATGTAGATGGAAAGTCCTGGACTTGTTTGTGAAACAGTGGAAATGAGCTCCAGTGAATGTGAGCTCCAAAGAGACTTAACATTAAGAAAAAGATGAATTGCCTGAGCTGTTTTTATTCAGTTTAATTTAGAGCAGTCTAGGCAATGGTTTCATATGTTTGTAAACAAAAATATTCAAGAGCATCCACAAAAGACAATATGCACTAATGTAAACTTAATGTTTTTATAAAAGAGTGACATGTAAATCTTGTGTTCTAGGAATATGAAATGAGTTTCTTGAAAGTAGCATTTAATGAAATGCCTAATGCAATATATAAAACATGCTCAGAGTTGGAAATAATGAATTCCTTTTTACATTTTCTTCCTCTAAGGCACAGCAAAACAATCAGATAAAGTATTTTGCCTTTTCTCTACCTGATTTTTGTCATATACTTCAATTTTAAATGTTCTCTCCTTTAAACAGAGTTCTCTTTTACTTGGGAAAAATCTGTATTTAGTCATGATATTTCATACTGAATGGACAATAAAAATAAACCATGACTGGGTTCTGCATGGTACTCAGCACTCTAGAAAGTTGCTGAGTGTCATGAGCTCTCACTAAGTACCCTGTTTCTAAATTCAAGACTCAGTCCACTAAATGGTGAATATTATGACCTATTTAGAAATAACTGAACAAAAGAATACATGTGCTTTGTAAAATGTGGGTTTTGACCATTCTGGAAGCTCCCATCAATTGCAACTGACAAATTAGTGGGCTTCCTGAGAGAAAACTGGAGAGTAAAATTCTACTTTGCTACTATTAGTATGTTGTAGAAATTTGGGAGCTTATTTTCCCCAAGTCATATATATGACCAAAGTAAAACAAAACTCATATTTTCAAATCAAAATGACTATTAAATAGCTACATATAGGGAACTCTTAACATTCCGTTTCATACATCTCTTTTATATAATGCTATTTTATGAAGAAATGTTCTGGAAGTGATACCCATTGGTATGCTTCAGAAAACTGTTCAAGTTAGCAATGCTCAAAAAGGAACCTGAATTTTCTTTTCAAGAATTCCCGTGAGCAGCCAAAATGTACAGCTTGGATTATATGCAATAAGAGATTACACTTAGAATCTTCTTTACATATAGTGCACTACAGTCTCCTTTTTGCTGACAGTTTCATACGGTATCCTATGGGTGTGTCGGACTTACTTTTTAGATCACTTTCTTTTTTCACTTAACAGATATAATAATAATACAGTTTGAGAGAATTTCTTACGTTTTTTTTTAATTCAAACCTTGCATTTGTTCTAAAGCTAAATACTCAGTTTAAGTTTTAAGAATTTTCAGATTGAAGACAGAGAAAGGAGATAAGAAGAAAAGCACAGGTCAAGTGTTTCGTTTAAAAATGAATACAACTTTTTTGTAAAGACCTGTTTTGTAGCGCTGTCTACAGCTTTTCTTCAGAGTCTGAGCTTATGGCCTGATTTCTATGCCCATTTAATGCTATGTCTCTTCTACAGGGCCTGTGCTGGTATAGCACACTTCCACCCCAGCCCAGTAGAGATCCAGCATAAACTGACAGAAGAAGATTTGCTTACATAGTAACCCCACCTCCACAATGACATTAGATAAACCCACAGAACTACTCGTCAGTTGGCATAGTTGCATCTGCACTGGAAGTTGCTGGCTTAACTATGTTTGCTAGATGTGATTTTTTTTTAATACCTGGAGGTGAGCCACATAGTCCAGAAAGCTTTGTAGAGTAGACCAGGATTTGCAGTTCTAACAGGGAGGAAGGCCTTCTCATACATGATATGTGATGGCCTTCCTATATCTCCAACGCAAGTGTTTAGGGATAATTGGGCTGATTATGTCATCGGGAAGTGGGCAAAGCTGAACTGGTACAAGGAATTGGGTAATGAATTGCTAAGGGCATGGGGCAGTGATAGATAACCACCTCACATGAGCAAAGTAAACAATAAACAAAGTAATGGCCTGCCCAGATCCATACTGCCTTTCACAGAAGGCAGGTTGTTTTAAGGTGAGTTATTATTTATCATTACACCTAGAATCCCTAATCATGGACAAGGATCCTATTGTGTGAGGCACCATACAATCAGAAAACATAAAGATGGTCCCTGACTTAAGGAGCATATAATCTGTGTACAAAGACAAGAGACAGCTGATGGATACAGAGAGATTGAAGATTATAAGTAAACAATGAGATAATATTAGCATGATAGGCAGTGGTCTCTGCTGACAACCAGCCTAAGGAATCTCAAGTTCCATGTAGGCATCACAGCAAACAAAACAAGAGTTTTGAGGAGATGGTAATGTGAGGCTAACAATGCCTAATCCAGCAGTTCCCAACCACCAGCCCATAGCTGCTGTGCCACAGTGGATCTGGGGGCCAGGCCTGGGGTACACCACTCCTGCCATGGCTGTTGCGTGAGGTGTGTCCTGCCCAGTCTCTCAGCCAACCAGCACCAGGCAGGGACGGGGTCTCTTCCTGGAAATGGAAGATCAGTGCACTGCATGGTGGGAGGATCATGCAGAGCCTGGTATAGAACCTTAATGAAGCTGTGACCTGGGCAGCAGTGCTCAGCTGGAGGTTGGGAGGCAGTGCAGGGCTAGGTGAGAAGGGTGGGACAGGCACTGGTGGTTCTGGGGGACTGTGGGGGTGGGGGAGATCTAAAAGATGGGAGGCTGGCACTGGGGATCCTGGGGGCTCTAAGAGGTGGGGCAAGGGCTGACACTGGAGGAGACTGGGGCTTCTGGGGTGGGGAGCTAACATTGAGGTGCTTTGGGGACAGGGCTAATATGGGGGATTGAGGCCTGGCACTGGAGAGGGCTCTGGGGGGGTTGGGTGCAGTGGGGCTCTGGAAACAAGAGGCTGGCACTGGGGCATCTGGTGGTGGGGGGTTCTATGGGGTAGAGAGTTGGCACTGAGGAGTTTGGTGGCTGGCACGGGGGGGTGTTAGGTGCAGGGAATTCTGGGATCAGTGACTGGTAGTAGGGGGTAGTGGAAGGGTGTGGAGCCTCAGGGGTTAGGGCTAGCACTGGGGGGCTCGTGGGGTTGGGGCTTCTGGTGTACCATTAACATTTTATTTGCATATTTGCATATTAATTATACGTATGATGAATATGCAAATAAAATTGTACTGAGCCATCAAAAGTTTGTGAATGGGTTTGCTGGTTCCCAGTATAAAAAAGGTTGAGAGCCACTGGCCTAATCTTTGTTCCTCTGTCTAAATCAGAGGTCTCCAAGCATTTTTAGTCCCTCACCAGTCTTTTGAGACTGCCGCTAATAGTGTCAGTTAATGCCAGTTGTCATGGTGTTTTTAATGACCTGATGCAACACCTCAAGTATACTTGACACAGACTTCCAAATTCTAACTCAAGTATTCTTACGGATGGTATAAATTTGCATTGATGGTTCATGGTATAATTTCCATTAGCATTAGCAGAAATGATATATGTTGTTTGAATGCTTGAATCATGTTTTTGTGCTATTATTTTGATCACTGTATAGAAACAAAGAAATTAAGAGATGTTCAAAATTCACAGAATCATCATCTTACCTCATTAGATATCTGGGTTTGGTATTTTTGAAATGTTTTCTTACTTACCATTTGGCTTGCTGATATTTGTTTCACTGGAATGGTGGAGATGGTACTGTGGCAATATGCGTATGAGTTACTGTAAAAACAAGTACTGACCATAGTTTTGTGAGATTTTTAATATCACAAGTATTCCTTTTACATAGTGAGTGTATGGTAGCAGAGTGATACATCTCTAGTAGCATATGCCATTGTATTCCATTTTCTTACACGTCTTACAGGGTATAATGCTCCTGACAAGCTTTTGAAACCTTCACACAGTTGCTTAGTTGGTCCTGAATAGCAAATTAACAAGCTTGGCACTGATCAAGAATTTTTGGCTGGAGGTCCCCATTCCTGAGTGCAGCCAATTCCACTTTCTGGGAACAGTGGACTAGCCCAGGGTATGTCTACACTACAAAGTTAGTTCGAACTAACAGACGTTAGTTCGAACTAACTTTAATAGGTGCTACACTAGCGCTCCGCTAGTTCGAATTTGAATCGAACTAGCGGAGCGCTTAGTTCGAACTAGGTAAACCTCATTTTACGAGGACTAACGCCTAGTTCGAACTAGCTAGTTCGAACTAAGGGCTGTGTAGCCCTTTAGTTCGAACTAGTGGGAGGCTAGCCCTCCCCAGGTTTCCCTGGTGGCCACTCTGGCCAACACCAGGGAAACTCTATGCCCCCCTCCCGGCCCCGGACCCCTTAAAGGGGCACGGGCTGGCTACGGTGCCCGTGCCAGGTGCAAGCCTGCCAGCACCCAGCTAGCAGACCCTGCACCTGGCACGGCACAGAGCCACCCACCCGATGCCCCCCAGCCCACCCCCTCTTGCCGGGACCAGGCTGGTGGCTCCCGGGAGCTTGCCCTGGACCACAAGAGGCGGGCACCTTCCTGGGCTAGTGCGGACATCGTGGACCTCGTCCACGATCTCCGCACTAGGCACAGGAAAGTGGCCGTCTAGGGCAGGAGAGCTGCCAGCCTGGCCACCCAGGACCAGGTGTGCATGAAAATCAAGGGGGTCCACTGAGACCCCCAACACTGAGCCCTGAGCTTACAATGGCTGTACTGGGTCAGACCAAAGGTCCATCTAGCCCAGTAGCCTGTCTGCCAACAGCGGCCAACCCTAGGGACCCTGGAGGGGATGGACCGAAGACAATGACCAAGCCATTTGTCTCGTGCCATCCCTCTCCAGCCTTCCACAAACTTTGGGCAGGGACACCACTCCTACCCTCTGGCTAATAGGACTCCATGGACCCAACCTCCATCACTTTATCTCACTTCCCTTTAAACTCTGTTCTAGTTGTAGCCTTCACAGCCTCCTGCAGCAAGGAGTTCCACAGGTTAACTATTTGCTTTGTCAAGAAGAACAACTTTCTCTGACTAGTTTCAAGCCTGCTACCCATTCCTTTCCTTTGGTGTCCTCTAGTCCTTCTTTATGGGAACTCAGGAAGAACTTTTCTGAATGCACCCTCTCCACCCAACCCCTGCTTTTAGAGACCTCTATCCTGTCCCCCCTCCATCTCCTCTTTTCTAAGCTAAACAGTCCCAGTCTCTGTAGCCTCTCTTCATCTGGGACCTGTTCCCAACCCCTGATCATGTTAGTTGCCCTCCCCTCTCCCAGCCTTTCTCTTCCCCTCTCCCACCTCCTTTTCCCAGTCTCCCCCAGTTTTTTTTCAATAAAGACAGAGTCAATGTTGGAAGAAACGTTATCTTTATTTTGTACATCAATAAGAAGGGGGGCTAAGGAAGGGTAAGTGGAAGGAGGTGAGGGAGGAATGGGGTACGAGCCCCCGATGGGGAGGACTGGGCTGGCTCTGCGGGCTTCTGGGGGTGGAAGCTCTCCTGCAGCCCCCCAATTACTCCCTCTCCCCAGATGGCAGCCTGCGGCAAGTGCAGCCGGGCTGATGGCCGAGTGGTGTGATGTGCCCAGTGTGGGCACTCAGGGCACTCCAAGCCAGAACTTCTTTGCAAGCGGGGCACCCCTTAGAACTGTGTGTCCGGGGTGGGGGTCGGGACCCTTTAAGCGCAGCCCTCGGCTAGCCTGAGACAGCATCTCCATGCTCTAAGTCCTCCTTTTATGCCCTGCCAGCACTGCTTCCGGCCATCCTTAAGCCCTGTTCAGAGTCCACTCAATGTGGACTTGCTAGTTCGAACTAGTTTTTAGTTCTAGACGCGTTAGTTCGAACTAGCTTAGTTCGAATTAACTAATTCGAACTAAGTTAGTTCGAACTAGCGCTGTAGTGTAGACGTACCCCCAGCTACTCATACCAGGTAGAGTTAAAAACAGACAAAACCCTAGACAATCCCAAAAGAGGAATCTTTCACAGACATGTGTCACATGAAGTGGAAAGTCTGACATTAGAATGACAATAGAAAAAAGGATCTGGCTCTGACTGAGTGTTGAATGTTACACTATGAGTACCTTTATATTTCTCTCAGAACACACTAATTCTTTACTCTAATTCTTTTCACACTTTCTTGACTCATGTCTTTTTCTATGTTTGTATGTATGGGCCAAACATTTCAAAATTGAGTGCCCAAAGCTACTATCCTAATTTAATATTTAGGCACACACATAAAGGGGCCTCATGTGCTGAGCTTCCATAATGCTCTTTGAAGGGCTAAGTTGCAGATATTCAGCACTTTTGAAAAGCAATCCACTTTTATATAGGTGCCCTTCTCTAGACTAAGGAGCCTAACTTCTAATATATCTTCAATATTAAATTAATCTATTGTTTGACAAATGGGATCAGAGCAGTGGTCCTTTTTAACAAATATCTTCCCATTATCACTTTTCCAGTTCCTGATGCACCAGGAACAAAGCTCATAATATATCTGGCCAACTGCGTTGTGCTATAATAAAAGAAGAAAGAATTTCCTTTCTGCCATATTCAGATAGGTAATCTATTGCTTGAATCATCAGCTATAACTTCTCAGAGTCACCTCTACAGGCCTGATGAAAGGTAATATTGCCTTTTCTTTCACTGGGTGCCAAATTGTGTCTCTAGGTTGCTTAAATGAAAATATGACTACATTATTATCAATGCAACAATTAAGCAAGTGCATGAATGTTTCCAAAACTTGTCAGGAGCATTAAAGCTTTACATTGTTTTCATGTTTAATGATGCCATGGTGACAATATTAAGAATACTTTTGATAATATTATATAATATAGATCACTCAGAGCTTTACCACTGGTAGATAAGATAAGATAAGATAAGATAAGATAAGATAAGATAAGCATTATGTGACCATTTTACTCTTATGAAAATAATTGCATTTTGGCACATTACATTTTTGCATAATTCAAACCATATTAGACAACATTTCTTCAACAATTCCAGCTATTCACAGTTTGTAGGACTGGCAATTAGGAAAAGTTGAACATCTTTGTACTTATAAACTGAGCAAATAACTCACCGTGCCACAATAAATATAGGTATTCCTGATGTTATTTCAGAGACTTTTTTCATGCTTTAAGCCTCCACATGAGTACATTATTACGATTGTATTTGATTTTTAGTTCAGCAATTAGGACCTGCATGTTTATGCCATTTGTTAAAAAAAGCTGCAAGAAAGTTCAAACAGGGTCAAAATGTTTCATTGGGTGTGCTCTTGCTATATCCATGCATGGAAATAGATGCATATGAATAGCTTAGAGCAAAGTCTGGCACTTATTGTTTACTAATTGTATTGGACCCATTATAGGGTATTGTATTAGTGTTACTAAATTCAGGAAACGACTTAACAGTAAAAACCTGTTATAAACAAAAATGATATATTTACAATCATCATGCTCAACAGTAATACAAAAATTGTAATAATGACAAAAAGCTTTTGAGCTTATTATACTATGACTATAAAATGAACTCACCAGTTACTGGGAAAAAGCTTTAAAAGCTCAAGTAAGTAAAACTAACCTGCTTATCCTGGGTAATACAGGATATGTAACACTGAAACAGAAATAATATTTCTGCTACCCAACCTTCCATTTCCTCTTTGCTGCTGGCAGATGTATTTAAACCTGGAGTTATACTTGTCCTTTTTACAACTACAGGATTTCAGCATCAGTTCTAGGGGGCAAAAAACAGAGTTACTGATTATTCATGCTTCTGAAGGTTTGGTCTACTCCAGAGTGTCTCTCAAAAATGTAATCTTGCAGAAAAAAAAGACCTTATAAATTATCCAGTTGTCAATTTCCCTTTCATGCTTATCTAAATCTATGATGACCAAGAGGCAGTTATGCAGAAAATTTTGTGGCAGACACATAGATCTTATTGACTACATTGTTATTTTGTCCTTGTAATTATGGCTTCTTTTTCCTTCTGATGAGAAATAACCTGATTAAAATTTGCAATGTTGGAGATTTCAGGAGAGGTTGTAGGGCACACCAGAGTACACGATCTGGTGCACGCCATAAGGCATGTAAACCTAAACTTGTGTTTGAAAGTGACAAGTGGCTTGCAGCAACTTTCACATAAGCACACTTCCAACTGCATTTTGTAAAGCCTTACAGTCAGCTGTCAGTCCCTCATTAAGGATTTATTGCAATCAGAAGCTGGTGCAGAGAAGTCTGGGTTTTCACTTGGCTATGTCTTGTGTTGGCAGCGAGGACCGTGATGATGATGATAGTGCTGATGATGATTCTATTCATATTTTGGCAATTAAGGAGTTTTAGTCTTCTCAGATGAACTTCAGATGAAGGGGAAAAGCAGTGAATGAAAAGATGGGAGTTCTTTAATCTCTTTAGGGCTATGTCTAGACTGCAAGCCTCTTTCGAAAGAGCGCGTCTAGACTGCACGCGGAATTTCGAAAAAGCAAGCCGCTTTTTCGAAAGAAAGCACCCAGTGAGTCTGGATGCTCTCTTTCTAAAAAGCCTGTTTGCTGTCAAGAACGCCTTCTTTCGAAAGAGCACTTTCGAAAGAAGGCGTTCTTCCTCGTGGAATTAGGTTTACCACCGTCGAAAGAAAAGCCGCATTCTTTCAATTTAATTTCGAAAGAACGTGGCTGCAGTCTAGACGCAGGTGAAGTTTTTTCGAAAAAAGGCTACTTTTTTCGAAAAAACCCCTGAGTCTGGACACAGCCTAGGAGAGTCATATCAGTCATTACAATGGGCTTGCACGATTATTTCTGTTGATCTTCATGTCAGATCCTCAGCTGCTGTAAATCAGCACAGCACCATTAACTTCACTGAATCTTGCCCATACTATTTACCAATTTACTTTTCTTGTCGGGTTGGATAATAAGGAGAAGTGAACTGAAATCCAAAACTTTAATTTGGCTTCACAACTGTCAAAGGAAGTGACAAGTTTAAAAGTACTTGACATGACAAAATAGTAGAGGAAATATGAAAAGCCAGCCATTATTTCAGTACATTATCAGGAGGTGAATTTGAACTCAATATTTTACAGGCTTTTGGAGTTTTTCAAAGTTCATTTTTCTCTCAGGAACACCAGTTTGAAATATGTGCCAGGAGAAAGAAACAAAGGACAGTCTTTAATCATACTGCTTGTAATGTTTTTGTTTGACCCAGAAGACATATTGTGGATGAAATCCTGATTTCACTAGTCAATGGGAGATTTGTCATTGACTTCCATGGGCCAATATGTGTTTAGTATGTGTTTAATGCCTTCTCACTGCAAGAGACCAAAAATATGATCATCATGTTTCCTCAATGGAACAATAAATAGTCTCCTCAAAGATTTAAATATCAAAGCTAATTGAATTATTGTGTCACCAAAAGAATTAGTGAGGTCTTAAATGCACTATATATGTTTGAAGTGTCTATTGATTATTCATTGTTTTCACACAAATAAAATGGTCCATGTAGTAGTATTTGTTATATTGTTTTATGATAGTGCCTAAATGACCCAGCCCGGTTGTGCTTAGCATTGTGCAAATATCAGACAGGTCTCACCAGAGGTCACTTGCTGAAGCTTTTGAGTGCTTCAGTTCTAGGCATCACAATGAGGTTTTTGCTCTGTTAGTTTGTACATCTAGGATGGCTGGTGATACCGAGTAAATTGAGGCGCTTCCTGAAGTGGGATGTAAATTGATTCTTCAGATGATATCTGCAGGTAAAGATTAGTAACTGAGACAAGTCATCAATTTTCATCTCTTCATTTCTGCTTCCTAATCGAAAATGATGACTTCCATTTAGGGATCGAAATGATGTGTTCTTTAGGCATTTATTACTGCCAGGTGTCCTGCAGCAGTGGTGGTTTGTTTAGAGCTTAGACTGATTGGGAGAATACCTAGTAATGAGAGAAATCATAAGATAAGGTAAGCAGGCTTAGCACAGGCAAAAATGAGTCTTAGAATGCTCCATTTGTACTCAGTTGTTTTCCCTTTCCCATGTCTTCTGTGACTCGTAATATTTAGTTTGTCTAAAACTAAATACTCTCCTGGGGATACAAGTAAATAAATGCAAAACGTAATAAAAATGTGTACAAATTATACAGCTTTTAGAAAACCTGAGAGCAGATGGAACACATTTTCCCCCTTCACAGGTTTTTTTTGAGTTGCACATAAAATCAGGTTTAGGGTATTAAAGAAAAAGGCAAGCAGCATCGCAGAAATTGCACATTTCAACAAAATGCTACACAGGCTTTTCATCATTTTTTTTGCCACAATTGTTACTGAACTTTGACAAACGGATTTACTTTTAGTAACACTACATGGTTGATACTGTATCATAAATGTGCAATTTTATTTTATTCATGTATTTTTCCATATAGTGGATATGTGTCTTCATTCAAAACAGTGAATCCTCCTAGAGTACGTCTACACTGCAGCACTATTCCGAAATAACTTAGTCCACATCTACACAGAAGGCAGTTATTTTGAAATAGTATCAAAATACTGTCAAGCTGTAGGACTTTTTACTCCTACTTCTGTAATCCTCAATGTACAAGGAGTAAGGGAAGTCGAAGGAAGAGTGCTCTATTTCAAAATAAGTGCTGTGTAGATGCTTCCTATTTCAAAATAAGCTATTTTGAAATAAGATACAAAATTGACATAGCTCAATTTGCATAGCTTATTCTGAGGTAAGCCCTTCAGTGTAGACCCACCCTTATTTATATCTGAAAACAATCCCTCTGCTGGGCACCCAACTCCCTTAGGCTCCTTTGTAAATTTCAGCCATAACTGATTGAGTACAATGATTCAAATACATGATTTCAAATAAAATGAAAAGTTCTAAACTAATAATGATTGGTGGAATTGTACACAAAGAGATAATCAAATCCACAGCCCATGACAAATTTTTGGAGTACTGTAGCTAGCTAGCCATAACATAAAAATGTTCTGACCTGGTGCCTTCGCTAGAAAAATACTTGACCGAGCAAAAATACTTGACCGAGCAAAAATACTTGACCGAACCCTTTAAAAGTTAAGCTACTGTTGAAATCCCCCTTTTTAAGAAAAATATCAAAATGAGAGCCTTACTCCTCTGATACAGATGACTCTGTAATATCAACCTTTAAAAGGCTTGACTCTAAGGATTCAGCCATAGGCATGTGCAGGAGGTGTGCTGGTTGTGCCCCGGCACACCCTAATGTCTCTAAAAAAAGTGGCTTTGCATTTTAATTTAATCACATGATATGCTCTTTTAGTTTTAAAATATGGATTGTTGTATTATGCACTAAGCGCCAAATGTAGAAATGTATAGAAAGCCTGCGTTCGCTCGCAGCATGTCCTTTATGATTGAGTATTCAATAAATGTTCGCCTTTAAAAAAATAAAAAATAAAATTCCCTGGGTGTACACCCTAATGAAATGTGCTGTGCACACCTATGGCTTCATCATAAATTATTAAGCACGAGTTAAAATATATGTATCAGTTTCCCTTGGCCAATGAAAATTGTGCGCAGTATTCATTTATTGATTTGTTTCCCAAAGAGAAGAATATTTTTTCTGTTCAGAAAGTAATAGAAAAACAGTACTATTTGAAACATTGAACTATCTTTTCACCAAGCATTAGGATATGGTTTGGAAAGCACATAGGGCTAGATTGTGAGTACTATGTGGTCTGAGTAAGGGGCAGTGAGTTCATAGCTGCTGTACTTCAGGAGCAGAGAACTAAGTGTGGTTTAGAGTCACCAAATCTAATTCTTCCCTTGCTCTGGAGAGGGAGTAAGTTACTTCAAGATGTGCATATGGGACACAGTTTGTGGGAGGGTGGAACCTTCACTTTTCAGTACTGCTTTTCTGAAAGCTGGGAGGATAGCATTAGAGGCCTTCCACCCTTTCCAATCATCTCCATCCACTTCTTCAGAGTGAGAGAGTTCCTGCTCTCTCCAGTGCAGCCAAGATACATCTGTACTGCTGCTGAGAGGTGTGTGTCAGGAGCAGCTCATGACCATCAGTTCCAACCTCAGAAGAGCCTGTCAGAAAAAAAGGGGAGAACCCCCAAATTGGTCTGTATTCTATAATTAGATTTTACCAACCCAGCAACAAGTGTGATCACCAATAGTACTGTAACATTCTTACCTGGAGTCACAGATAGTGCCTGTGGCATTCCCCCCTATGTTCCCAAGATGGACTGAGTGGTATTTGATTGTTGTACACTAAAGATCGTACATCATTCAGGTTGCTCTCAGTCCCAAGAGACCAGTCACTTACCCTGGATCAATGTATACCTTAGATTTCATACCAAAGACAATACTTGTAGCCAATCCTATGGTAAAATACCTGAGGATTTACTAGCTAAAAAATTATAGAGTTATTACAAAGCTAAAGCAGGCAAACACATATATGCAGAAGCATTTCAGTTTCCAAAGGTGACAGAGTTATAGTAATTGGTCAGTTCTGAATGTCATTTAGTTGACCCTGGAAATCTTTGCTTCTGTTTCCCAACTCCGACCTGGTAAGAGTTTGAACAACAAAAGAGATGAAAAAAATTCTTGTCAGCTTTTTTTCTTTACTTTTTCAAGCACATGGAATGACCTCTTGTGCACATACTCTGTCCATTGGTAACAGGAGGCAATTACAAGTCTTGGTATTTTGATGTCCCACAACCACCCATTTAATTTTCTGACAGGCCTTCTTGATGGGCAGGGAAACTTATATATTATTTTACAGCATGTGATAAATCATTGTACATAAGATTAATGCATGCTCTAATTTACAAGTGTTTCATAAACTCTAAACACATCACTATAAGTCCAATATCTATCTTTACCACATGAAGACACAGGTGAAGCAGACTGAGCACTTAATTTGTCAGTGCTCTGTCAAGAACTAAAGCTTTGGTAAGAGGCACCTGGTCTGCCAGTTTTCCAGTATGATTCCCAGCTCATGTAAAATTACCTGACCTAGTTTTACTGGAGCAACTGTATTAAGAATAACAGAGTACCTGAAGTAGCTGTAAATGTGTACCCAGAGGCTCAAGGCATGCATGCACTTGGGCAGCTAGCTGAAACCACTGTCTGTGTTATCCTCCATTGCTATTTCTAGCACTCTAGCTCAACAACAGCTAGAGGTGCATGTATATACAAGCTGGCAATCACATCTCCTTGCTCAAATATGGACATACAGCAGAGTCAGTATCTGAGCAGGGCCAAACAACTTAGATTATAAACTCTGTGGGACAAGCACTCTGTTTTTGTGCTCCATATGTAGCACCATGGGGCTCAGGTACATGACTGGTGCTCCTAGCCAGAGCTGGGAGCTTTTCATTTATTCATTGTAAAATGCAGTTTCGGGACAACCAAAACAATTTGCAAATTCAGGTCAGATATTTTGGTCAAAGTAACAGTTGTGTTCTATTCTAAGTGTGTTGTTGATTAGTTTCAGTTTTTTTTGGTTTGGCCACTGAATTGAACATCACTGTTATTTGCTTAGCTCCACTCCTAGGGGTATGTCTACACTAGCCACCCTAGTTCGAATTAGGGTGGCAGTGTAGACATACCCCTAGGTACTACAGTGACATAAATGATAATGAAGCAGGGAGGAAGGATAGGCTTTACTTCCCTGCATGTCAGAGTATGTGCTGCCACAGCCTGCCCCTCATAAAGTACTATCATATAATTGTATTTTACAAAGTAATCCCACTGGTTTTGCTAATATGAAAATTTTCTCTGTTTTTTGAGGTAAGGCATCTTAGTCATCACTGTAGGGTTTGGTAGTTTTCATTTCCCACCACTAAAGCTCACTTAAAATGACTGGACTATTCAAGCAAGAAAAAACTCTGCTTATGTTTCTTGTTATACAAGGACAAATATTGCCTTTGGCTTTGATTTTCAAGTGATATTAGTCAAGACTCAGCTGAATTTAGAGCTAATTTTACTGACTGCTTAGTAGTGACCACACTGGGCTTCTAGCCATCATCATGCCTCACTAGACAGTGCCATTATCCCTGCTCTACTGTTGTATCTGTTGCTGATTTACTTGTCAAAAAGACTCAACAGGTAACAGGGGTCAGAGCATTCTTCCAGGCATTAAAAACATGGTTTGCATAAAACAACCCTTCTTCATCCATTTATTGAGAAAATAATTCCCATAAAATAGATGATTAATTTAAAAACAGCAAGATTATTTTCTTATAGCTTTCATTGAATAGGATGGATGGCAACTCAAGAAATCTGAATCTGAATAAACCCTGATTCAAAGGGAGGAGAAAGTGAGAGAGAGAGAGAGAGAGAGAGAGAGAGAGAGAGAGAGAGAGAGAGAGAGAGAGAGAGAGAGATGTATAATTCTTGTTTATAGTGGTGACTTGATGCAGAAAACATTTCCCAGGCACTTCCAGGCTATGTCTAGACTACAATGCATACCTTTTTCTGATAGCTTTTTTGGAAGAAGCTTTTCCAAAATGTGTCCCATCTACACTGGGCCAAATTTCAGCAAATCCCCTTCTTTCGGAAGAGCCCTTCTTCCTTGTGGAAGGAGGAAGACAGGGCTTCCGAAAGAGTGTTTCTGCTCTTCCACAAAAAAAAAAGTGGAAGAGCAGACACGTTCCCTGGACGTGGAAGAGTTTTTCTGGGATACCTCCAGTATCCCAGAAAACCCTCGTAGTCTAGACATAGTCCCAGTGAAGTTATTGCCTAGCTGACAGGATTCTGAAGAACATCACTTTGCTTCCCTTCTATGTGCTATAGTAGCAGCCATGTCAGGATTTTGATCTTAATATCATTATATCTTTCATCATAGAGTCCTATAACTTGTTCCTGGGCAATGTAACAAAGAGGTTACAAAACTTGAAGACATATATGCCTCACATTTAGGATGCAATTCTGTCACCATTGCAATCAATGGGAGTTTTGTTATTGATCTCAATGGGGACAGATTTTCACACTCAAAGGGTACATCAAGACTACATGGCTCCGTCGACGGAGCCATGTAAAAAAGTTTACTCGGCATAGTCAATGAAGCGGGGATTTAAATAATCCCGCTTCATTAAAATAAAAATAGCCACTGCACTGTGTCGACGATCAGCTGATACGGCACAGTGCGGCAGTCTAGACGCGGCGCGTTCGACAAGGGAAGCCTTTGTTGACTGCTTTGGTATGGCTTGTGAAACACAGGCATGCCAGAGCGGTCAAAAAAGGCTTCCCTTGTCAACCGCACCACTTGTAAACTGCTGCGCTGTGCCGTATCAGCTGATCGTCGGCACAGCGTGGCGGCCATTTTTATTTTAATGAAGCGGGGATTATTTAAATTATCACTAACTATGCCAAGTAAACTATTTTACATGGCTCCATCAATGGAGCCATTTAATCTAGATGTACCCAAATTGTTTTCCACCAAAAACGCTGGTTCTGTATTTCAGTTCTTTTTTCTTGGCTTATCTCTTCATATAATACATACAATACAAAAATGCATGTTACAGATCTGTTCTGGTTTAATAACTTGGCATTCTATGTTTACACAGGAAATAGCTGTAGTAGGCTCCCAGTTCTACTGTCTTCTACCTCTTGGCCTCTTTTGTTAGAAATACCCTGTATTTCAGACAATGAAATATCTCTGTCATCATTTTATGTTATCTTGCCTGTTCAGGTTGTTAGTCAAGATGCCTAGAAAAAGAAACTGTCATATCTGTGGAAGTCTGTGAGTGCTTTCATATAGATGGTAATGCATGTAAAGAGTATCCTAAAGATTCCTATACCTGGGAACAATTGTCATGTCATATCAAGGGAGACTTTTTACATCCACATACTGAAAAGGACAAGGCATCCCAAATGACAGGTCTCACTCATGTAGTTCTATTTTCACTCATTGATATGAAACAATTGATTTTGAGCATAGTGCCTTTCAGACACCCACAGCATACATTAGATTGATGGTCACTGCCTACATGAATCTAAACTGGAAACTTAAAGAATAGCAATGAATGACTGGCATCGGGTATTGATGAGGTCCCACACAGAACAGAAGGCAGGATTGATCAAAGGCTCATAGAGTATTTTCATCAATTCATCAAATATTAACACGATCATATTAACATTTCTCTCATTTAGAAAGCACCATTTTTAGGTAAAATAAGACAACTGTGCTTTTGTTGCCTATATAAACAAATGAGAGCACAAAGAGAGTTTTCTGAAAGAGTCCTTAACAAATTCCATTGATTAGTGGGGTATACCATCAATAAAACAATCCAATTTAAACTGGCTGTCTCAGCAGGAAGTTATTGGGTGTGTCTAGACTGGCAAGATTTTGCGCAAAAGTGGCCACTTTTGTGCAAAAACTTGCCAGCTGTCTACACTGGCTGCTTGAATTTGCACAAGAGCACTGACGTTCTAATGTAAGAATTCAGTGCTTCTTGCGCAAATACTTTGATGCTCCCGCTCAGGGATAAGCCCTCTTGCGCAAGAATACTTGTGCAAGAGGGCCAGTGTAGACAGGCACTTTAATTTTGCGCAAGAAAACCCGATGGCTAAAATGGCCATTGGAACTTTCTTGCGCAAAAGTGCATTTATACTGGGCACGGATGCTTTTGCGCAAAAGCAAATCTTTTGCACAAAGGCACTTGCCAATCTAGACGCTCTTTTGCGGAAATACTTTTAACGGAAAAACTTTTCCGGTAAAAGTATTTCTGCAAAATCATGCCAGTCTAGACGCACCATCCCTGCCCATCCTGGTCAAGAGCCATTGATGCACCTATCCTCCATGAACTTATCTCACTCTTTTTTTTCTTTGGAAGACTGTTTTAGTCCTGGCTTTCACATCTTCTGGCAGGGAGTTCAACGGGTTGATGGCATAGAGTGAAGAATAACTTCTCTTTATTTTTTATTTAAACCTCCTGCCTCATTTAAACCTGTCATCTCATTTGATGACCCATAGTTTTTGTGTTATGAGATGCGTGCATAACACTTCTTTATTTACTTTCTCCACACCAATCATGAAATTATGGACCCCTGTCCTATCCCACCTTAGTAGTCTTTTATTAAAAGTGTCAGTCTTATTAAACTCTCCTCATGTGGAAGCCATTCAATATCACTAATAATTTTGTTGCCTTTTTCTGTACCTCTTCCAATTCGAATATATATTTTTGAGATTTGAGATTTGATCTGCTCACGGTATTCAACATGTGGGTGTACCATGGCTTTATATAGAGGTAATATGATATTTTCTGTCTTATTATCTATCCCTATCCTAGTGATTCTATATGCTCTGTGCTTTTTTTCATTGATACTTTTCAGCAATGGACTAATACAAAAAACTAAGAAACTGTCAGATCTGTGAAAGTCTGTGAGCACTTTAAGAGCCTCATCAGGGCTGTAGATTTTGCCATGGTTTGGATGATCTTATTCTAAAACAGCTCTAAATCAAGCAGTTGCTACTTATGTGGAATACATGAATGATAATTTTTGGACAGATATGTTGTTAATGTTAGGAATTTTGGCCATGTTGCTTGAATTCACAAGGGGGGGGGGGACAGATGCCTTTAAAGGTCATTTAAGGAGGAACTCCTTGTGTATTCCAACTATCTTTTGTCTCCAAAGCTCTTGTGCTAAACTTCCTTTTGACTTATATCTAGGGAGTGTTATTAATAGCCTGTGGAAGCATTTATTGATAAATGCACTATGATGCAATAGTAAAGGACGTTTGATTATTTTTATTCATTCACTGTCTTCTCCATTCAACTGCCTGATTAACTCAAATACCCCTCAGCTTTGTTTACAAGTCTTCAGTTGATTGATTTTTTTGTATGTTAGATGGACAATGTGGTACTATATGCTGTTGGCAACTGTGTTGTTATTGAATGTTTATAAAGTGCTTTAACATCATCAGAAGAAAAGTGTTTTTGAAGGGTAAACTATTAGTAATGATTCCTTTATCCATGTACTAGACATTATTTATAAATACTATAATTATTTATATAACACCATAAATACAGAAAGCAATAGGCAGATTAGAAAGGAAGGAAGGAAGAAGTCATATCAGTCACTACAATGGGCTTGCACGATTATTTCTGTTGATCTTCACGTCAGATCCTCAGCTGCTGTAAATCAGCACAGCACCATTAACTTTACTGAATCTTGCCCATACTAGTTACCAATTTACTTTTCTTGTCGGGTTGGATAATAAGGAGAAGTGAACTGAAATCCAAAACTTTAATTTGGCTTCACAACTGTCAAAGGAAGTGACAAGTTTAAAAGCAGAGCAAACTGTCAAAGGCCCGACCCACACCCCACACTGGTGGTATGTTCTATTATTAAATTTCACCAAGCAGTAACAAATGTGAACTCCAAAACTCTACAATAGTCTTATAATGGTGTCACAAAAAGTCGCCTAAAACATTCCAGTCTATCTTGCCACCAGGCAAGCTGGGCTATGTGATAAGTGATAATTTACATCAAAGATCACAAAATATTCAGGTTACTCCCAGTCCCAAGAGATAAGTCATTCCCCTAGGCTAATTTGCATCACAATCTCTCATCAAAGAGAACACTGATAGCCAATTCCATTATAAGCTAACTGTTTATTTGCTAAGGAAAACAGATTAGAATGGTTGAGAAGGTTAAAGCAGGTAAAATAGATGAAAAGGTTGGTTACAGTGTATAATTTTGAAAGGCAAGGGAAATGTAATAAACTGCTGTTTCCCAAAATTCTTCTAAGACTATCCAGAGTAACACTGGGGACCGTCATCTTCTCATTGGCCTTTTAGAATGTTAGAATCCAAACAGTTCGGAGATGAAGATACTTGTCTCAGAATCCAGAATACTTGTCAGAATCCAGATACTTGTCTCAGATACTTGTCTCAGGATCCAGATACTTGTCTCAGAATCCAGGCTGGTCAGATGGCTCCCACATGAGTCCTTTCTTTCATAACAGAGAGAGAAGAATGCATGTCAATACTTTGATCTTGTGTACAATAACCATTTACTTTCCATGCACAGGAATTAGCACTTTCTTGTTATAGTTCTTCATTTGTTTTACTTTCGGCTTCTTTCTTGCTGGATGCATTACTTAGTTGTAAGGGTTTGTGCAATACAGGCAGTCCCCGGGTTACGTACAAGATAGGGACTGTAGGTTTGTTCTTAAGTTGAATCTGTATGTAAGTCGGAACTGGCGTCCAGATTCAGCCGCTGATCAGTTTCAACAGCGGCTGAATCTGGACGCCAGTTCTGACTTACATACAGATTCAACTTAAGAACCCGAGGCATCCCCAAGTCAGCTGCATAACTCAGGGACTGCCTGTATAAATGTTTGCTATTACATTATGATAGGTGACAGGAATGTGAACAATGCATGCAACATCTCACTAGTTTTTCATGGAGTTTAAACATTAAACACATTCTTATACATATAACATCTACTTGGAGCTATGGTAACACGAGTGAGCTGGGTTTGTCTGTGGTTTTGTCAATTTTTAGCTGATGTCTGTGTCTTTGGCCAGAGCTGACACTTAGCTTGCCAGTGGCACAAGGGACATTCCTACTCTTCAGACCAAAAAGGACTGCAAGAGGAAGTGGCTCTGGGTATAGGAGATAAGGGTGTAGAATTCTTGTAAAATATCTGGAGGTTCACGTTAGGGAAAGCTAATCTGGTGGAATTGGTCCACAGAGAATAATTTGCAAGTAAATTTTGCCTGTTTGCTTTTTGTGTGCATTTGTGAAACTGCAGTATTAGGGTTCATTCCCAGTCCCCGCTGAAATCAAGAGCTTTAGAGATTTGTAAAGCTATTGCACATACATCTTTGCAGCTTTTTAAATGATTGGCAAATGTTATCCCACACAGGACTATAAATATGCCTTTTGATTGTTTTTTAATCAAACACCTACATAATCACTGTTCTATGAGCTTAATATATCACTCCATGAACTATTAAATCAATTTTTATGTGTAATATTAATTATTCAGTCAATATTAATTCCTACAGAGATTTATACCATGACTCATAAAAAGCAATGTTAAGAGAGGCATCATTTCAGAAAAACATTGAGTGGATGGACAAAACTGTGTCACCATATTGAACATTATAGGTAATTTATATAAAACCTGAAAAGTCTGATGGTGGGGCCAAAAATTGGTTGATATAATAAAGCATAGCCAGTGAGAAGGGAACCAAGATGGAGAGGGACAACTGTGTCCTTTTGCTTCATAACAAATGACAACATTGCATGTGAGCATAGAGTTAGTTAAATTCCCCATTAATATGTTTAGCACAATTGAAAGAGATGCAATAGAGTTGCCTTTCAAAGGAAATAATGTTCCAGGATTTAGGGAAGTTTATATGGCTTAACTCATGAGTTCTAATTTAGAATTGTGTTTATTTTATACACAGATATGCTGAAAATTCATTAGTAACTGAGAGTTAGAATAAAAAAAAATAGAAAACAACACATAATTATTACCATATTTATAGACAGATAGATCCATCCATTATGCAGAAATTAGACACTTACAGCTATTTAACTTGAGTGGAAACACCATATTTTACAGAATATTGCAGAGCTAGTCAATATATAATTTCTTAATAAACACTCTATTTGCTAGTAAATAGTCCCCTCGCTTCATCTGGAAAATACACCATTATTACTTTTACATAAACAATATCAGTCTTCTTTTTGTCCTTTCAAGCCTGGTGTCTATTTCATGCTGCTGAAGCAGGTCTGGTATCGCTAACCAGAATGCCTCTATCAAGCACACCAGGTTTAATAAAAATGAACATTCTGTCCATTTTAATTTACTGGCATGATAATAGCTGACACATCACAGTAAACGTGATGAAGAACAGGACTGAAAATTCATTTATTCATTGGCTGATAGAGCCCACTTACTGAAAATTGTAATATTCCATAAATCTTTAATGTTGACTAAAAAGATAATGAAACCAAGCATCTTTTCCAACATCCTATGTTACAAGAAAAATCTTGTTAGAGGGAACTATCTTCAGGGCACTCACTCTTCTTTTGTCATAATAGGATATCTGTGATCAAAATATTACTTTAAATATTGAGACATATGGTATTCTTATTTAAGACAGCATTTTGTTTTTCTGTAAATTTGAGACATTAAAGAATATATCAAAAGCTGTAATGTTCATATATTGGACCTTATCAAGTGTTCCAAAGGGGTGCATTCATGGAACATTTCTGAATGTTCTTTAATGAAAAATATTTTAGGGAAAAATAATAATCCATCTTTTTTAAGTCAGTGATGCTATTATCATAAGCCTGAGTTTGGTTCTTTATTTTGAAATACTTAACTTTTTCACTTAACCACTAGCCCATGTCTTCATGCTTGCCATAAAGTATGAATGCATGTGCATAGCCGTATTTCATGTTAAATTTCCATCTAATGACCTCAAGCCTTCAGCGACATCAGTGTTGGTAGTCCCTTATGGTAATACAGATTGAACCTTTCTAATCTTGCACTCTCTGGTCTGGCAACATCTGTGGTGTGGCCTGATTTTAGTTAGCCAGATGTCCAGTTATCATGAATGTGGCAAAGTTTCCTGCAGTCCCATAAAGTTTGTGTACAGCCACCAGTCCTGGCGCTCAGTGTTCTGCATTCTTATTAGCTCTAATTCACCCCTCAATGTCTTCTAAGAGCTTAGTAAGCAGTGGGAGTGTCAGTAATGATGCTGAATAATATTGATCTCCCATGTGTTCAGCAAACTCTGGTTCGGCAGCAGTTAAGTCCCAAGAGTGCTGGAGTAGAGACCTGTAGATTGTCTCATTTGAAGTGAGTGGGAATCTGTAGGGGCACAAAATCTGCCCACCTAGATCTTTTTGCAAGACTAGGGTATAAAGGTGTTTGGATATGTAGTTTTTATACCTTTACTTCTTTTCCTTAATTATATTCTGCATGATGCTCATTTATTTCTAGAGGCAGGCCCAGTGGCAGGTGAGGTCAAAAGGGGCAAATGCCCTGGGGCCCAGTGATTTTAAAGAATCCAGGATTCCCAGTTACCGCTGCCACGCTGCATAGTCCACATGGCCTTAAGAACTGGGGAGAGGGGAACATGGCCCACCATGGGAGGCACTGAGGTCTGGTTGAGCCCAACCCAGATCCTTCTTCCTGAGGACCCACCCCTTCCAGGAGCACAGAAACAATCCCACCTCATCTTGCCCAGGGTCCCAGCATGGCTGTCAGCTTTCCTCTCTAGTTGTAATCAGATGTGCTGTCCCTCAGAAGCTGATCACTCAAGTATGACCAAATTATAAAGAAGCTCCTATTCAAATCTTGAATGTTGGATGGTAGAATTTCAGTGGTACAGTTTGGACCTCCCTGGTCTAGTACCCTTGGGACCTGACCGGTCCTGGATAAGGGATTTTGCCAGACTAGGGGAGGTCATTTCTGGATCCCCTACTGCTGGGCCCCGACCTGGCTCACTGGCCTCCTAGCTGACTCTTCACCTCCTGCTGTCCCCACAGCTTTGCCGACCCCGCTGGGCAGCCATTGCTTCCCTGGCTCCAGGTCCTGCAGGACAGCAATGTGTGCTGCACTGGCGTTCTGGGTCCCGCCGGGCAGCTGCGTGTTGCAGATCCCTGCCCCACCAAACTACCGCAACTCCCAGCCCTTCTAGGCAGCCATGTGCACGTCTCCCAGCCACGCTGGGAAGACCTGCTGCCTCATGCTGATGGTGAGCTTGCTGTAGGCAGCCCCCTGCCCTGCTGGCCCCACAGGGATCCTTGCTGCTGGCCCTTCACCGGGACTCTCTGGCCTTGCAACATCCATGCCAGACCATGGATGTTGACATACCAGAGAATCCCAGTTAAGAGAGTTTCAACCTGTAGAATCTTTCCAGGAATGCCAGAACATCATTTGAGCAATGAGAAAGTAATTCTCTAGACTCGTACACATTTGTTTTGTATTTAACTTGAGTTTAGAAGGCTGTCTTATCATATTACTGCTTTTACTAGCTAAAACAAGCTGAATTATTTCTAAATCTTTGTTTAGCATTTTCTTTTGACTCTGTTATGTGATCTGATAACCTTTGATATGTGGTTATAAAAATGCCATAGTTCCTTAGGGTATGTCTACACTACCCCGCTAGTTCGAACTAGCGGGGTAATGTATGCATACCGCACTTGCTAATGAAGCCCGGGATTTGAATTTCCCGGGCTTCATTAGCATAAGCGGGGAGCCGCCATTTTTAAATCCCCGCTGCTTCGAACCCCGTGTAGCGCGGCTACACGGGGCTCGAACTAGGTAGTTCGGACTAGGGTCCTATTCCGAACTACCGTTACTCCTCGTGAAACGAGGTGTACCGGTAGTTCGGAATAGGCACCCTAGTCCGAACTACCTAGTTCGAGCCCCGTGTAGCCGCGCTACACGGGGTTCGAAGCAGCGGGGATTTAAAAATGGCGGCTCCCCGCTTATGCTAATGAAGCCCGGGAAATTCAAATCCCGGGCTTCATTAGCAAGTGCGGTATGCATACATTACCCTCCTAGTTCGAACTAGGAGGGTAGTGTAGACATACCCTTAGAGATTAGTGTTTTTTGTATTCTTCATATTTACACACTGTATCTTTTGTTTCTCCTTGTAAGCTAGGAATCATATCCCCATCTTTTAGTCAGAGGCTGATTCTTTTGGGTATGCATGAGCATCGGCCGTTTCTTGAATAATGCTGGAGGACATGAGAGCTGAAATTTACCTTTGACGTGGCTTCAAGGGCTGCATGCACTGCATTGTGCCCTGGTTCATCTCCTGAAGCATGTTGTGTGTTTTTCACATGAACTGCCTGGACAGAGTTTTACGTTCAAGTGGTTGATTGGCAAAGTAAAATCAAAATGAAAAGAGAGCAAAACTGAATTTCTATAGCGGAGAAAATACCCAGAGGGCAGGTGAAAGAGAAGGCAGACATGAACAGATCAGAGAGAGCCTACTCTTTTGATAGATTCAGGCTTGATTTGGCCAAGAGGCTTCAAACTAATGAAACTCCATCCATAACAGTAATTATTATGTTTAAAATTATTGCTGAATTATGTCAAACTTCAGTGGCATTACATGCAGTAGCACCTAACTTTAATTTAGTACAGTTTGGGAGAACACTGTAAAAATGTATTGAGATTATGCAGTGCTGATAACTTATAAGTGTAGGTCCCCTAATATTCAGGTATCACTGAGAGGACTGTTAACTTGCATGACAAATAAATTGGACCTGCGTTAGACAGAATAGACTATTGAGAAAACAACCTGACCTCAGAAGCCCGACTTTGTAGGAGATTTTAATTTATCATTGAATAAATATACAAATTGTATGTGTCTTCAGTACATCAATTTTAAAAGTGGACACCGAGTTACATTCCCTTGTATTTTTTATCTGTGTTTACAAAGCTAATCCTTTTCTAGACTAGTGCACAGTGGAGTCTGTGGGGTTTGACCTGCATTTCACTTTCTAATTATACTAAGTTAAAAAAATGTAAATCTGTCTTCATATGAGGATTGTTGTGTCAGCTTCTGAAATCATCTGAGTTTTCCTTGGATAAAGATATTCAAAATATAATAGTCATGATATTTTAGGGATGCTGACAAAATTTAAATGAATAGCTCCTTTAGAAAGGTTGTGTGTGTAGCATTCCTCGGGATGCACACAAACATTAATGTTTTAAGCTTAACTGCAGGTAACCTGGGGTTTGTCACACATCATCTCTTACACTAGTTAAATGCATGCTGTATTTGGTTAACTCTCCCTTTATCCATACTAGTATTACCCATCCCGTTGTGATGGTAGATGTACATTCACGCTGGCCTGGCATGAGGGGCAAAAGCAGACCTGGCCACCATCTTGCCCATGAAGGACTGCTGCCATGGCCATGTCCCTGCAGCTCTGTCCCTGCCCCCCACCTTCCAGCCACTAGAGTCTGTCATCCAGGTGCCCAGTGGGCTGGATCCTGGCCAGCCTGCCCTGATCTGCTGGCCGGACTCAGTTCCACACTCAGCCCATGGGCCACTAACTTGTTCCCTGTTCGGAGCAGTGTCTGGCTGCCATGTGAGAGTGACTGTTTCAGACACTGAACCTCAGGGGTCCTTGCTCTGCCCCAGTGGAATCAGCCCAGGGCAGGGGGACTGGATTGCACTTCTGCCCTGGCTAAGGAACTGGGTGAACTTCAACCAGCATTATCTCCTGGAAGGGGGGACCTGGAAGCTGCCCTGTGCTGGAGTAGGGAAGGGTGGCTGAGACCTGTGCTGCTTGGGGAGAGAGCAGGGAAAGTCTGTCCTTTGGGGGAGGGAAGGGCTGCCCTCCCTCCCCCTAGAGCCAGCTGCTTGTCCCTGGCTCCAGCCCAGACAGAGTGTGCAGCACAGTACTCCAATCATGATTTAAAGAGCCTGAGGCTTTGGCCCTCTTTGAATCACTGGGCCGCAGGTTAAGTACCCCTTTTGCCCCCACTGTTGGCAGGCTTGCACATTCCCCTTTGTTTATGTCATATGGGACTAAAAAATGTCAATTTCATGTCTTCTGCTTCCCCCTAGCTACTAGATAACTAACTCTTTCAAAGAGGGGAATTAGGTTGTTGGGCATGATTTGTTCCTGGCAAATCTATGCTGGCTATTCCCTATTATCCTCTAGGTGCTTGTAATGTGATTACTTACTAATTTGCTCCAATATCTTTCTAGGTATCAGAATGAAGTTGACTGGACTATAATTCCCCAGGTTTTCTTTGTTCCCCATTTTAAAGTAAATTGCCTTATTAAATCTTTGATAATGTTTATTGATTAGTACAAACACTTAGTGAGGATTATGTTACAAAATCCAATCACAGTCATCAACAGAGAGCAGAATAGACTATAGTAATTAATTGGTATAGGTGAGTGTGTCAAAGAAATGAAACAGAGAAAAGGTAGACATTTCAAATAAGGGATTGGTACTTATTACAGTCTAGGGTCTGACAATTGATTATAGTTTGGAGATTGTGTCATTTTTTAATTTAATTTTGTATTGCTAGAAACATTGTGACTATACTGCTTTGTAAATTAGAATGTGTATTTGTTTAGGAGATTTGTTTTCTTGAGAGCCAGTTTATGCTGATATATGCATAACAAGGCTGGGTTTGGGCTGAGTTTTTTCTTCTTTGGAAAAGTTAACACAGGAAGTGTTGTCCAGCCAGGTCCCAAGGACTACTGTTTGCTAATGACTAGTGATCAAGACTCTGCTTATAAGCAGGAGGGCTTCATATACAAGTGGCAGGCCATCACCAGGAAGAGAAGACTGAGCTGGAGGAGGGGGCGTGCAGGAGTTACCTGAACTTCTTGAAGAACAGTGGCCAGGATCTAAATGTACTTTCAGGAAAACTCAGAAAGATCCTTGTGTTTTCACCTAGACTACGGCTACACTATGGCTTTTGCCGGAAGAGGGAATGCAAATGAGTGTGGATTAGCATTTTCTTGTGCTTCATTTGAATAATCTCTTCTGATCCATTTTTGAAGAAGAGGTTTTTGCACAAAAACAAGCAGTATGGACTTTCCTTTTTGTGCAAGAGATGTGCTTTTGCACAAGAGAGTGTCCACACTGCCATGGATGCTCTTGCTCAAGCAAGTTCTGATGGCCATTCATCAGAGCACCTGTGCTTTTTCCGATAGAGGTTTCTTGCGCAAAAAATCTCTGTTGTCTGTCCACACATGCCTTTTTGCGCAAGAGCTCTTGCACAAAAGGGCTTATTCCTTGTAGAAAGATTGGTTTTGTGCAACAACGCTGCAGTGTAGACATAGCCTTAGAAGCATGTGTAATTCAGAGTTTGGGTCCAATAGAGCAGTCTTGAGTCTAACCACAAGAAGGAAAATCTGCCAGGGCTGAAACATGAAGGAAGGAGGAGATGACTTTTAATTTTAAGGAAACACACACGCGCACACACACGCACACACACAGAGCCAGATTAAACAATCCTCTACCAAGATCTCAAACAAACAAATAAACAAACACCAACATGTGAAAAAATAGAGCAATAAGAAAGCTCACATTTGGCTGGAGGTGGTATAGCTTAGTAGGGTGAAGCAGAATAGGTTCAAGGAAGAAACCGCACCAAATCTGATAATGATGTTGACTTCCTTTTTAAAAACAATGGGCACATCTACATGGCAGGGCAAAAGTCGAATTAAGCTGTGCAACTTGAACTACGGCTTAACTCAGCTTTTGGCATTATTCACACAACAGGAAATCGAAGGAAGGAACACTTTTCCTTCAACTTCTTTTACTCCTCATAAAATGAGGGTTACAGGAGTTGGAATAAGAAATCCTCCAGCTCATCATTATTTTGAAATAATGGCTTGTAATATAGACACACTCTTTGTTATTTAGGAATAATGTCAGTTATTCTGAAATAATGCTGCTGTGTAGACATAGCCTTAGAGATATATGGCAGAAAACTGCTATATGAGGGCTAAATATTATTATTTTTATTAATATTATAATACACTCTAACCCTTGAAGAATTAACAAGTAGTTAATTAACAATTAGTTAAGGAAGGGCTCTCTCTCACTCTCTCCACAGATTTGGAATAGAATAGCAAATTCTGACAGGTCAGAGAAGGACTTTGGTGGGTTTTTTTTTTTGAGGGGGCATGTAAGATTTATATTTTGTAACTAACTGAGATGCCTTATCTAGTTTAGATTATGAGACGTGTAAAATAGATGTGTGCAGAATGGGAGGAAGCTCATTTAGGTGGGATTTAAAAGGCACAAAAGCTGAAAGATCTATTGAAAGTAATGTGATAAGAACTGATACACAAACAGCAGAAAGGCTGAAGGTTTCAGAATGAATAAAGCAGTATGACAGAGTAAGACAAAATTCACAATGATGTCATCTATCTGAAAAATAAAGATATTTGAGCCTTTGAGGATTCCCAAGATGGTTTCTTGGATTTGTAATGTTGAAAAATAACAACTTTTTTGGCAAATTGCATGTTCCCTGAACCTGAAATCATTTGGTGCTTGATCCTAATGAGTGCTGATCAGTCAGTTTCTGACACAGTAAATCATTTATGCATTTGGTTAACTTTAAACTTATCAATAAGTTTTCATTGGTTTCATATACACTAGTGAATATAACTGTTGAGAAAATTATGATGTGTTTACAACACCTTAAATCATTCAATGATGTGCTTTTAGCTAATATTCTACTCTTTAATCTGAAAAGGAGTTTGAAAGATTGGACTTGTCTTTATATAGAAATATCGAGAATGTGAAATCTATTGTCCCCTGGGTTTTTGAAAGGCACTGGCAAACATAAGGGGATAATTAGTGCAATAATATGAGTCATTGTGGTCAGATGTTGTCTTCGTCATCATCATCAAACTAAGAGGCTGAAAGAGTTAAATCTTCAACACAGTCTTCCCTTATTTAGAATGTTATTTAATCATTAAAGATGAACAGGCATTATTTTTAAAGGAACAATTTAAACTATCTACTTCCAGTACAGGCAGTCCCCGAGTTACACGGATCCGACTTATGTCGGATCCGCAGTTACGAACGGGGCCCTCCCTCTCCCTGGTCTCCAGCAGACCAGGGAGAGGAAGCAAAGCGGCGGAACACGCGGGCAGCGGACAGCCCAGACGCGTCTGGGCTGTCAGCTGGCCGCCTGTTCCACTGCTTTGCTCTGCTTTGCTCTGCTCCCGGTCCCCCTGGTCTGCAGGAAGCCTGCCCCGGGCTTCCTGGAATCAGCTGCTGATCAGTTTCAGCAGCAGCTGACTTGGGGATGCCTGGGGTTCTTAAGTTGAATCTGTATGTAAGTCAGAACTGGCCTCCAGATTCAGCCGCTGTTGAAACTAATCAGTTTCAGCAGCGGCTGAATCTGGACGCCAGTTCCGACTTACATACAGATTCAACTTAAGAACAAACCTACAGTCCCTATCTTGTATGTAACCCGGGGACTGCCTGTAATCATAGACTGCGTATAGACCTGAAAGTGCAACATCTTAAAAATACACTTTACAAATCCACAAAACTATTAAGATGGATTTATTTATTTATTTTTGCTCTGGAGTATAATGCTGAGAATGAAAAAAAAATATTCAAAATTTTCCCAAGACTTTTTTTTTTTTACTTTTTTCCATCAGGAAATAAAAATCTGATTTTTTTTGTAGTAAAACTTTTGATTTGGAAATATTGCTGGAGTGTTTGTTGGGAATTGTAGTTCAAATTCCTCCTGTCCCAAAAGTTCTTCATGAACTTAGGTCTCTGGCTATTCTGCATATACCATCATTTACTGTGGTGTTCCATGTTGGCGAATATTTACAGTGCATGATGGGATTTGTACTCTGGCTTGAAGACTTAGTTTTAGACAAAAGTGAGGACATGAGATACTCCAACTACAACTCTCATGAAAAACTGTTAGTGTTTCTGAATCAATTAGGTTTTTGGTAAAAAATAAAATAGGGAAATTTAAATGAAAAGTTAAAGCTTTTCATTGCATGAAGACATTTTGTGAAAAAAAAATGTTTTCCCTCATGAACATAAGAACATACTAGCCTGCCATACTAGGTCCGACCAAAGGTCCATATAATGAGAAAATTATGTTCTCTCTCTGAGATACCTGGTATTGGCCACTGTTGGAAGTGCCAATGGACTTTTAGTCTGGCCTAGTATGTGAGTTCTTATGTTCTTATGACAAAAAGAGTCTGGGGACGCCATTCCTGCTATCCTGGCTAATAACTGTTGATGGACCTAACCTCCATGAATTTATCTAGTCCTTTAAAAAAATATTTTGACAGCACATGACCAATGCTCAATTAATATTTCCCTTGCCTAAAATAGACTAGAAAAAGCCACAAGCCCATTTTTTCTACTTTAATTTTTTTGTTTAACATCAAGTACATCAACAAAACAACTACCTTCTTGTAAAAATCTTGGTATTCTGTAATATAAAGCAGTTAATTCCAAGGAGAAATTAACCCTGCAGCCATTTTCATTACATTAGGTGGCTCCATACTTTTGTATATTCCTTTAAAAAGAGGATGCCATACATAAATAGCTGTCATGAAAAGGCTCTGAGGAATGTGTTTTAATATAAAGCACTTATTACTTATAACTGTGTCTGTTTAGTTTTCACTGATGTTGGTTATAAGATGTATAGGCTGAGAAATTCTCTGGTCCCAAATTTCCTCTTGTATCAACTTCACACAAGTGTAATTCGGGTGACTTAATGTCTACACTGGTATGAGTAAACAGTGAATCAATCCCAATGCTTCTAGATAGCTTTAAAGCATGTATCTAATACATGGGCAACAGTGATATCCAAAGCAATCTGCTACATTCAAATACTAACTTGAGAAGGATTTTCAATTCTAAACCTCTCTTTGTAGTAACTGATAACATTTAGAAATGTTTCCATTTTAACATCTTATGCATGGTCTTAGCTCAAAGGGATTTTTTTTTTTCTGAGAGCTCAGCTTTTGAAAAAGAGACCATTTCTGACCTCAAATAACTCAAAAACAGGTAAGTGGTATAATCAGCTAGTTTGACAGAAGATTAATAATCCATAACAAAATGTGGGAAAAATCCACAATTAAAATACACAAAGAAGGGTTGATAGTTTGATATTAGAAGATAGAGGCCACACACATATGTTCTGAATAAACAAAATGATAGGTGCTTTGTATATTCCAAATATAGCACACAATATTAATATCTGAGAAAAAAATGGCTAAAGATCATTCAGTACAGTTATATTCTAAGTCTCTGAGAGGCCTGAAATAATTCAGTTAAAATAGTGACTTTATGTTGCAGGATTTAGGACACCAAGTTGTCAACGGAAAAAAAATCTTCCCTCTGCTTTGTGCATTTGTTCATGAAAGATAGTGAGGGAGGACTGGAGATGGCGGGCCAGTCAGAATCCCCAGCAGGGCCAAACACTGGTAAAAAACAGGGACGGGGGCAAGGTTAATTGGAAGACCTAAAAGAGAGATGCATTGGAGGAGCTCTTGGATGAGTTCTTGGAGGAATCAAGTAGTCATTTATTTTGTTTTCTGGCAGTTTAAGAACAGTTGTTTCTGTAATTGTAACTCATGTATTTTGTGGCTGTCAGGAATTAAAAACCTTGAGGAAGAATATGGTTGATCTGTAGATTATTTTGCTGTGCCTGTTATATCCTCTGAGATACACTATGACATTACACACATTTTATATGCTTTGGAAAGCATTAATTATCTAATAAAGACACACTCTCTCCATTGTACATAACTTTCCAATGTAGAAATAAAAGGAGAGAGTTATAGGCCAGAAATGTTAGATCTTGTCTGAATTTCTCCATCATTTGGAGGTTTGTGAATGAGGATTTTGGCTCCCATCTGTAAAATGTATTTGAATCAATCACAGTTTGGATGCAGATATGGGCTTTTCTATTAGTTCTGTGGTACTTAGATCAGAGGGGCTGGCAGACTTGCTGGGGCCCTGGGCCAGGTGCAGGCGCAACTCTGCACTCCCAGAAGAGGCGTGGCCTCAGACAGAAGGGGTGGGACCTGGAGCTTGTCTCACCCCACCAGCCTTTCAGCGCAGCTGGGGCTCTGGAACATGCTGTGCGGAAAGACAAGTAGTCAGGAGCCTCGGGATATTTTGAATCTCAGGGCCCTGGAGAAGTTTACTCCCCCCTTTGGCAGGCCTGATTTGGATCCAGGGTGTTAGTGTGGGCCCATCTCTGGAAATAATTGAGTTTCCCTTATCAATATAATACTATCAAGATATTTGTAATTTCCATATAAAAAGCTGTCAGCACAGTGCAGCATCATATTTTGATGACAAGTTCATCATCTCTGTCTCACCTTTTGGCAAATCTGATAAACCTGGGTTGAATGGGGTTTCCAAAGGCCCACCCATGTTTATTGCTGACATGCACTATCTACCATTTAAACTGTACATCCTCCCAGGGATATTTTGACCAATAATATCATATTGGGACAGGAAAGTGACGTGCGTGGAACACCAAATAGAGGTTGCAGAATAGCATACACATCGGTAAGTGAAGTTATACTTATAATACAGGAGACGTTCGATAAGATGAATGCTGACACTAGCCTCAGGGCAAAATATACAACATATAGTAGAAACAATGTAGCTCGATTCAAGAACATGGAAGACATTCTGTCAGCACTAGTGGCTTGATAGAAGACACAGCCCCACTAGCTTTTCACCTCTAAGAAAAATCTATCTCCCTAACTTTTAAATGTGGCAGTAAAAGGGATCTCTGAGTGTAGTGACTCAATTATCATTTCCTTCAGCATGACAAACCCCAATAGGTTGACTATGTATATGTTCTTGGTTTTCCTTTCTCAATCCCAAATTGGTATTTTGCAAAATCACTTCCTTGGAGCATAACAAAAGGATAGGATTATGAGGGGTGTTTCACAATTTCATATGGATACAAAACTGAACATACTGACAATGAGACTTTTTAAAAAACATGACCGAGGAGTAAATAGCATTCACACAGTGGTCTTCTAATGTGAGATGTGAAGACATGGATCTAGAAAGTGCCATGGAAGAAATGAGGCCTACTTAATGGACTATTGAATACCATAACTATCAATAACTTTTTCTTATCTCTCTTTTTATTGTCATCTTTAGAGCTGTAATCACTATTTAGAAAAAATAATTTCATTTTTAATTATGGGATTTCTCATTAATTTTCAATTAATAATTTAAGTATATTGCAAATGGGATTGTGAGGCTACATCTACACAGCAGGGTTAACATCGAATTAAGCTATGCAACTTCAGCTACATCAAGTGTGTAATAGCTTAACTTAGCTTTTGGTGCTGTCTATATAGCAGAAAGTCAAAGGAAGTGCACTCTTCCTTCAACTTTCCTTACTCCTTGTGAAATGAGGGTAACCATGAGTCAGAGTAAGAAGTCCTCGAGCTCGATATTATTTCAAAATAAAGGCTTGTAGTGTAGATGCGCACATCAATTATTCTGAAATAATGTTGCTGTGCAGACCTAACCTCAGTTTAGATTAGATATTTTAGTACAATTGCCTCAAATATTTTATAATATATAAAAATATAACTTGATTATTACTCACATTTGAGATTGGAAGTCTGGGTAACAGCTCCAGAAAAGAGAATAGAGAACTAGATAACAAGAAACAAAAATGAAGAGCACCATGTAATTTAAGAAAAAACATAATACAGAAGAACCAGTTTGATCATCTCTCCATCTCACATTACACATAACAGCCTAAATTCTGCATATGACATACAGCTGTTTTATGTATGTGGTCAAAAAACTCTTTTCATAAGGAAACCATCGTCCAACTTGTCACTTACATATCATATGACTATATTGAGCAATCTTGGACACTTCTAAATAATGTTCTTTAATTACTGGCATTACTTCAACTTTTTCATCTTCTTAATAACAAACTTTTTGGCACAGAGTAAAGCAATAGAATTTTTTTTCGAGATAGAAATTTGGCTCACAGTGGAAAAAAGGAAGGTAACATTTGGCCTCCCACAGAGCAAATGGCAGCCTCTCTAAGAAAATATTTTAAAATAAAAATTATTCATTGTTTTGACTATTAACAACTATTATATTGCTACTAGGGCTAATCAAAATATTTTACCAAACCTTTTTTTACTTAAAATTGGATTTAGAAGCTGTTTTTCCTTCACGACAAGTGTCTGATTCCCATACAAAATCTCAAATTCTCATTGAAAAACTAGATCCCAAAATATCAAAAATGAGACATTGCATCATAGAAATGCTGCCATGATATCTCGTGGTTGTTTGCCTAAGGTCCCGATTCTCCTTTGTATACCAGGGTTCCTGGCCAGACAACATGTTCCATTATGCACAAAGGCTAAGGACTTCAATGATACACTCCCTTCCTCCTCCAAGAGAGGGGAGTGTGGTGCATTATGGAAAATGTAGTCAGACCTGGAACTATGTATGTACAAGAGGATGAAAGGGAGCAAAAAATAGATACCAAGGCAACATTTTCAAATTAAATTGTTTTGTGAGTTTGACAAAACAGCTTGTTCAGCATGTTGTGGTGTTCAACCAGGATTCTCCAGTATTAAATTTCTGCTGAAAAATCACAATTTGTTCTCGTTTTCACGTTTCCTGAACACCAGTTATTTTTACACTCTGGTGTGTGTGTGTGTGTGTGTGTGAACTGTTGTACTCATTTCTTAGTGAGATTTCAAAAAAGGATCAAGCAGCATGTAGAAGCAACATAAGGTTTATTCATCTGAAAAATCTGAGAGGAAAGGAGCATGAGCGTAATGATGTACCTGGAGAAAAAGTGAGGATTATGTTATATATGTTTGGATAGTTGTAAAATTTAGGCCCTAGTTCCTTAATGTACTTATCCACATGAGTAGTTCTGCCAACTTCAGGCATCTTGGTGAATCACTGCTGGAGTGCACAGAAAGGAGGGATGCTGGTAGAAAAAAACACCCTATCTTTTTGAGTTTCCCTTGTATAGAAGACTTCCTCCTCTCAACACGAAATATAGAGGGTATGGCTAAGGCACTGTCAAACCTTGTGTGCGGGAATGGCCTTACTAAGTATGTCTATATCATAGAAAACAAAATCCATAGCAGCAAGTCTATTTTAAGCTCATATCAGGCCTAAAAGTAGCTATGTAAGGGTGCAGAAGTACTGTTTGAAAGATGAAGCTGATGAAAAGGATTATTTGGGATTCTGAGGCTATGTCTACACTGCGGTTTTTTTGCAGAGATTTTGCCACTAAAAAGCCTGTGTAGATGGGGCTATTTGTTGGGAAAAAACACCCTTTTTTGCAAGATCCTGTAAACCTTGATTTTTGAGGAATAAGGGATCTTGTGAAAAAGGGTTTTTCTTTGACAAATGTCTCCGTCTACACAGGGCTTTTTAGCGGCAAAACCTCTTCCACAAAAAGAATTGGAAGAAGATATGCAAATGAGCACCCAATTTGCATGTCCTCTTCTGCAAAAAAACCACAGTGTAGACATTGAGACTGGCATGGCGTTAACTTTTTGTACTTTCTGTTTCTGGAGGAATGCTGTACTTTTTCACAGATGGAAGGTTGTAAGTAGGAAACAGAAGAGGCTGTTGGAGGAGTGGTCCTAGGAAAACTGCATCACTTGCAGTTGGTGTCTGGTTCAGGATACACCCAGACCCTGGGTATGTCTAGATTTCATCCCTCTGTCGGCAGAGGGATGCAGATTAGACAAGTCGACATTGCAAATGAGGCAGGGATTTAAATATCCCGCACCTAATTTGCATAAAAATGGCCACCATGTTTTGCCTACTCAGCACTTTGTCTGCAAAAAGTGGCAGTCTAGAGAGGGATTTGTCGAGAAAGAAAGCCTTTTTCGACAGATCCTGTAAATCTGCTTGCAGGAGGCATAAGGGATCTGTCGAAAAAGGCTTTCTTTCTTGACAGATCCCCCTCTAGACTGCCACTTTTTGCTGACAAAGTGCTGAGTGGGCAAAACGTGGTGGCCATTTTTATGCAAATTAGGCACGAGATATTTAAATCCCTGCCTCATTTGCAATGTCAACCTGCCTAATCTGCATCCCTCTGCTGACAGAGGGATGCAGTCTAGACATACCCCCAGACTAGGAAGGAAAGGGAAGGGAATAAGAGAGGGAAATTAATTCCTTGTCCGTAAATGAAAGGCTGGCATATTATTGCTAGAGATAGTTTCTGTTTATTTATGAACATTTGGACAAGATAAAGAGAAATTGGTCTTTATTTTATTTTCTCTTAACTGCTGTAGACAGGGGATCTACCGAGCTTGTTTTATGTTTACACTTGTTTTCCTTTCCCTGCTTGTATTTGAACCTGCCGCTCAAGGCAAGGTTTCTTTCTCTTACTGTTATATTTATAAACTTATGGGGTCAAACATGGTCATCAGATGGTGTGTAGAAGCTCTGACTGACTTTGTGTTAAAGAGCTATTAATGAATGACACAGGAAGGAGGTTTCTAAAAATGTATTTGAATTGACTCTGTCTGTCAGATGGCATCTTAATGATATTTTCCATATAAAACTCACTCCCTTTCTTAATCAGTGAGAAGAAATATTGCTTCCAGCAGGGATGACTTAGCATGACTAAGAATAAGTGTAGAGTAGGTGTGCTAGCAGTGGACTAGGTAGCAATAAACAACAAGGAATACCTTTGAAAACATAAGGTAGAAAAAGACGGAGATTGGAAGGAGAAAATGTAACTGATCAAGAAAGCACAGGGAAATTTTTCCATCTGTTTATCTAGATACTTGTTTTCCTATAACCAAGCCTTTTTTTGTTGGAGGAGGCGGGATTTGAGCTAGAAGATCCATTAAAATTTTTTTCATTTAACAGCAAGCCAGTATTCACCACTTTTGTGAAATGTGAAGTTATTCAAACATTCAGTTTCTGTATCCTTTATTCAGCTCAAATAAAAATAAAGCTATGGAGGGGCCAAAAATAAAGAAAACAGTTTATTTTATGTGAAGAATGATATAAAAGTCATGGATAAAATTATTGTTTTCTGCCTAAAATGTCTCTGGGTAGCAAGTCTATTGTTATCCTTTCCATAATCCCTTATAATGCAGTAAACTCATCTGGTACCTCTATGTAGGTTAGACACTAGTAAGGAATAAAAATGAGACAAATAAATTGAATAGAGTTTACTCTGTATCACTTGTATCTAATCTCTTCTTTCCATAACAAAATGGCCTCATTCTGTCAATTTCAGGCTTTCCTAGTCTGCCATTAAATACACTGAATTTTATCCTTACTTTGATAAGGTTCTTTAATGCATCCTTTCTTATCACAGAACTGTATTGAGGGGGTCTGATTTGATCTTTTGCTACTCTGATCTCTTCTGAGAAATGTGCAATGATGGTTCATTTTATGGGAATAATAAAAAGGAAATGATACTGTGATTTGTAATCTGCTTTCAAGTTAGCATTTTATTACAAGTTGTCATTTTCCGCTAATTTTTAAGTATCCAGGCACTGTAACATCTGTTCAAAAAATATAATTGACAAAAGGACCAACTTGCCAAAACAGCTTTTGGTGACATTCTGTGGGCTCTGAAATGTTATTCAGCAATACACTGTGTCAGTCCCAGCTTGTGTTTTATTAGGAGATTCTGAGTCTCCACCGGAAGGGAATATTTGAAATACATCCAAATGCTTAAATAATGGACAGCAACATTGAAACAGTATCTTCTCTGCCATCTGTTGCATTTAAAAATTGTTTTAATTTTTTTTTTATTTTCATTTAACATTTACAAGTGTGTGCACTTTCCAGGTTAGCATAACAAATTAAACTAGGAGAATCGTACTGGAATTCTGCAAAGGATATCATTATTCCTTCTTGTTCTTGTTCTTCCTCCTAATTTCCCCACAAAATTAAATTTAATATAGAAATCAACTCACTTCAGGTCATTTCTCTAGATAACCCATTGTAAATAAAATAAGAATTGGTCCAAACATTTGCTTTCAGATCTGAATTGAACCTGAACAGAATAATTGTTAAGCTCTGAAAATATCTTTAAATATAAAATAAAAAAATAAAAATGCTTTAAACATGCTCTGAATGGGAGGAAGGAAAGGTAGGTGACAGTTCACTTAATAATGGTAACCACACATCATTTTTCACTTGCTAGTAATAGAAATTGTCTAAGATAGTGCACACCAGCTATTACTATTACTCCACCATCCTTTCTGTTTCAGCAACTCCTCAAATGGGAAGAGGAAGTGCAAACAGGTTCAAAATCCTCCAGGCTGTGCCAAAAGGATCTACAGCTATCTCCTTGACACCCATGGTGGTCTTCCCCTTATGCTGCCACATCTGTTGTGGCATTGCTTCTTGATAGTGATACTAGCAAAGGCGCACTAGCAAGCTAAATTTAGTGGGGCCTGATCTGAATTGATATAAAATGCCTTTGTCTCAGAAGGTGGTCCGACCTGGAAACCACCGTATCTATCACCGTCGGATTTCTTCAGTCCGAATAAACACAAACATGTGTAAGAATTTAAGAATATATTGTAGAATACAACAGATAGCACAACAAACAATAACCATAGGATATAGCACTGTTAAAAACCAACCCCTCACCCCAGATTTAATAGAACAGCAAAAATAAACAGGAGAACTCTATACTCAGTCTGTCTGATGACTGCACGAGGCTCTGGACCTTCCACCCATTGGCTTGGGGTAGCCTCAGGGGAGGAACACTGAGGAGTCCAATAATGATCTGCCGATGTTATGACAACAGCTGATGGTAAGTTGCACACACACACACACACACACACACACACACACACACACACACACACACACACACCATGATGATGAACAGTTCTTATCTCCAGAACGTGCCTTCATCACAATAACCAGAGAAAGGCTGACTGAGTGGTGGACTTTGGTCCGGCGGGTAGCTAGGGTCCACAGCACCGAGCAATCGCTACACAGTGAACCGGAGCACCCTGTTGGTAGTGATGGAGTTGAATCTGGTCTGCCACGAAGCTAGTCCTGGCCTTCACCACGGTCTTCGATAAGAGCACAGCAATCCTCCTCCAGATGGGAACTGCCAATGAACAGGAACCTGAACCAATCCATTCCTTTCAGGGGTCCTTTCTTTTAAAGCTCCCAGGGCGGGAAAACACCAAAGGTCCCCAGTGCAAAGGAGTGGCATGCTGAGTGCAAAATTAGAGGTCCTTATTCAGACTTTCGTGCCACGTGCAGTTTAATGGTACTGTGTGCCCAGCCAGGTGCTGTGTGCAACTGATGGTTTTGGCAGCAAAAGTCTCTCAGGTTCCTTAGGTTCCATTTTGATTTCAGTTTAATCCATAGACTCCATTTTTATTTTAGTGTTCTTGCAGATAACAGTAGTGATAGTGTCTTGAACAAACATAGACAATGACTTCAGTCACTGTCTTTGTCCTCCCTCCCCCCATTCCTCTTTTCTGTGAGGAAGGATGTCATGATATTTTTGAATGTGGGGATATAGATATGATATCATCTAGTAGTTGCTCCTGTTCTCTGATACTTAGGAGACTGCACTTTCCCAGACAAAAAGAGAGGATGATTTCCACCCGGATTTTCCTTCAATGCTCTGCTCTTTATGTGTGTCACTTCTCTGTACTGCAGGCACAGGAAAGGAATTTTACTTGGCTGGTTCCCACACCGTTTTCAGTGATCTATTTTGTGGTCACATCAAAGTGCCATGGAATGTTGATTAACCTTTTCATGAGGTACAGTTTGGAGGTTGATATCTCTCTATGCTTCCCTGGGCCTAGGTACATAAAATGTTACTGCTGCATTTATCTAGTGATACAGATGCCCCACTTGCTGGGAAAAGGTTCCACGTGGCGACCCCTTCTTGTTTCATGAGGTAACAGGTTTTGTGAGGTTAAGTCTATGAATACTTTCTGCCTCACAATCACAGCAGTGTCATTGGCATCAAGCATGCCCAGAAGAGTTGTGCTGGAAGTGAGACAGATACCATCTACTAATTTTTGGCTGGGATCCCCTCGTGTCTCCCATCATGAGTTGTTTCTTTACATCAATTTGTTATGAAAGCTGAGGTTAACATATAGGACCATCTGCATCAGACAGGGAAGTGGCATTTTTAGGATGAAGTCAAAATGAAATGGGAAACTCAAAACAAAATGCTAACACCAGATGAAACAAATGCTAAAATTAAAATAAGGTATTTGCTCTCTTTCTCCAAATTATTTTGACATTTTTTCAGCAAATGATTTGTCAATTCTAGGTATTTCTGTGAAACACTTCTATTTCCACAAATTGGCATTTTCAACATTTTGCCAAAAAAATTCCAACTAGTTTTAGTATCTAGTTCAAGATTTGGTCATTGTATAAGTGTTTATATGGGCCTTCTTTGCAACAGCCAATTATGATGTCGAAAGCTATTTATCTAATAGGACTAGTGATCTTTCCTGGATCAGAGCCATCAATTTCAACAAGATCTAATTTCTTTCTTTCTTTCTTTCTTTCTTTCTTTCTTTCTTTCTTTCTTTCTTTCTTTCTTTCTTTCTTTCTTTCTTTCTTTCTTTCTTTCTTTCTTTCTTTCTTTCTATACATTTCTACCCTTATTGTCGTCAAAATAACATTCAGATGTGAAGAATGTATCCCTAATTAGTGTCGTGTTACTAATTCTACAGAGAATCTCTAGTGCTTATCCTACTACTCAGTGTTTTTCCAATCTTCAGTTGAATGAAAACCAACCTGAGACTTGTTGACTTCCATTGCTGCCTCTCAGAATCATGATAAATTTAATTCTCCTGTTACTTGACATCCTGGCAATGGTAGCACCAAAGTCTGTAGAGCTAGGGAATAGAGAGAAAGATTAAAGCTAGGGAATGTGAAAAGCAAATTCTGTGTGCACAGAAAGCTGAGCAAGTGAGGGAGAGACACACACCCCAATCTCAGCACCCCACAAGCTGGGAAGACATAGAGTAGTGAAGAGCCTTCCTTTTATCTAAGAGGAATGGACAGATCTAGTTCAGTGGGACTTTCCTCACGCTTGCCAGGTCTTTCTTGGCCTTTTGGTGGCATGTGTCTATAATCACATAATCTAGTGACAGCATCTCACTAGATTATGAAATTATTCCTATATTATTCAAGTATATTGTGCATCAATTGTAGAAAACTTTGGAATCCTTTGAGATGAATGGTATTATGACAATGTTATTTTTTAAATTATTTATTTTCTGCTGCCTTCCAGACCTCATGTATTTTTCCCCCACTGGATACAAAATAAGGCAAAACATAGTTATGTCCTCTCTGCAAAACCTTTTTTTCTACCAAAGGAAAATATTCATAAAAGTTTCAGATTTCACATTCCACAAATCTGCAGAAAAATTGAATTGACATTTTTCTTGCAAGTGGTACAGGTTATTTTTTAAACTACAGCTCTCTGGGAGACATACTTAATTTCTTATCTTACAGCTTCTGTTTCTCTGGTTGTCTGGACATGGCTGAGGCAGGGGTAATCGTGAACTGAAATTTGCTGATACAGATTCTGCAGTTTCTTAAGGAATCTTTATGGTGTTCGGGAGGTGTAAGCCAATTTTAACTAGATATGTTGAGGATTCTTCCAGCATAGGGAAATCCCCTAGTGGTACAGTGTCAGCATAATGCATGCTATGCATTACTTGTCCATGACCCTGACTTGAAGGGAGTATAGTAAAAGGAAATGGGGTATGACCTTACATGTTAGAACAGGCCTTTGGTCCATTAGCAATTCTTGCAGCTTATAGCCTTCAGAGAATCTGTCTTGTGTCTTTTCTCAAGTTAAGAGAGCTTGGGGCTGAATGTTTGGGTATTGAGCACACACCTTGGGACCTAGATTTCCAAAAGACTTCAGCACCTATTCAAACACCTAAATTACAATTGGATTTGCAAATTGTTCACATCAACTGTGGCAATATGTCCAGATGTGTGTAAAAAAACTGAACACTTTTGTAAAAATGGCTGATTATTTTGATGCCTAATTGGGAGTTTATATCTTTTCAAAATCTGGCCCAGGATGTCACAGTTTTATAATTTTTAGAATTAGAACAAATAATGACATTTTTGGTATTATAGTCTACATTCTACACACTGATAATATAAAATAACCCCAAGGGGTGTATCTTCACTGCACCCGGACTCAAAATAAGCTATGCTATTTGAGTTATGCAAATTGTGTAGCTTATTTTGTGTTAATTTCGATAGAGCTTATTTTGAAATTTGGTGCTGTTCTCACAGCACTCATTTTGAAATAAACCACTATTCCGAAATGTTCTTTACTCCTCATGGAATGGGACATTGGAATAGTGAGACCATTATATTTTGAAATAATGGGCATGCTCAAAAATCATGGACTAGCTTTTTTGGGACACTGGAAGTGTCCCAAAATAGCGCTGTAGTGTAGACAAAACCTAGTTGTCCATTTTTCTTACTAGCATCTGTGCATCTCACACCACCACTGTATTGGTATCTCCATATTAGAGATGGGGAGCTGAGGTACACAGAGAGTAAATGTGCTACCTTATGTACATGATGGAGCAAGGAAGTGAACCTAAATATCCTAAGTTTTAGGCTAGCATGGCTAGAAGTTATTTCCTCTCTACATGCTAGACATAAGACAGTCTCCTTAGGTAGCACTGGAGGGGAACAACAAATGTCAGATTAAAAAAAAGTAAGTATTTTGAAAATATATAATAAATCTGAAATATGGTTTTTATCTGACTTGTGGAAAATTTTCTCAGTAAAAAAATGCATTTCTGTACAACGAATGAACAAGTTAAAATATATTTAAAGTTTGAACTGACACATTTTTCCATATGCATTGCAAAGAATGATTTTTCCAATGTTAATGTGACTCCAAACTGACATTGACATTTTAGAGTGTAAAACTTAGCTCTTTTCACTGCTATGTCTTATGTAAATAGCTGTGCAGAGTTTTATGAAATGTTACAGAACTGACTTTGTTAAAGTTCTATTTTTTTATATTTGGAAAGGGCTATAGTGGTACAAAATACACAATAATTCTTTGTAGATCCACAGATAAGTAATAGTCATAAACTTTTCCTATGTCATAGCCTAGATTTACAGGCCTTTACAAAGGGTCACTTCTTTCTTTATTCAGGCTAAGCATCGGTCATTGATTTCACTGGTTTGAGTGAAGACTGCAGAATTAAGGTTAGAGTATCTAAATCCATTCCAGTCAAGGGAAGTCTTTTCATTGTCTTCAAAGGGTTTTCATTTGGGTCATCAGAAGAAGAGACTAGCTTTTGGTTAAGACACTGGACAGGAACTTAAGAGATGTGGATTCAGTTTCTAGAATCCATCCACTTTCTGTGTGGCCTTGGGTAATTTGCCTTCTCCATCTGTAACATGTGGACAATTGAGGGTTGGGTTTTCAGGAAATCTCTGGAGATCATCTTGTCCAACCCCTGTTCAAATATGACCAATCCCAACCAAATCATTCCATCCAGGGCTTTGTCAAGCCTGGCCATAAAAATCTCTAAGCATAGATATTCCCAAGCTAACCTTTCCAATGTTTTACCATCCTCCTAGTGAAATATTTTTTTGGAATATCCAACCTAGACCTCCCTCAGTGCAACTTGAGACCATTGCTCCTTGTTCCACCATCTGCCACCACTAAGAATTGCCTAGTCCATCTTCTTTGGAATTCCTCCCCTTGATTTAGTTGAAGGCTGTTATCAAATTCCTCCCATCATTTTCCTTGTTCTCCATTGGTCTCACTAATTTTCCACATCCTTTCTGTGTTGCAATGGACAACACAACAAATTGGACACAACACTCCAAATGTGGCCTCGTCAGGCCAAATAGAGGGGAATAATCATTTTCCTCCATCTGCTGGTAATGCCTACTAATGCAGTCCAATATGCTGTTAGCCTTCTCGGAAATGAAGGCTCCTTTTCCACTGTAAACCCCAGGAACTATTCTTCACAACTGCTGCTTAGCCAGTCAGTCCTCTGCCTTGAGCGGGGCATGGAATTCTTCTATCATCCAACTCTGCATTTATCTTTGTTGAGCCTCATCAGATTTAAGTCCCAGGTTGACAAAGCCCTGGCTGGGATGATTTAGTTAGGGTTGGTCCTGTTTGGGGCAGGTATTTGGACTCAATGCCTTCCTGAGGTCTCTTCCAGCCCTATGTTTCTATAATTTCTTTTGGCCCAATCCTCCAATTTGCCTAGGACAGTCTGGAATCTATCCCTACACTTTACCATATCTATCTCTCCCTCCTGAGCTAAGTGTCATCTGCAAACTTGCTGAGAGTGCAGTCCATCCTATCATCCATCATTAATGAAGATGTTGAACAAAACCAGCCCCTGGACTGACCCTTGGGAATAAATCCCTTCTCCCATTCCTATTTTGTCTATTTTGACTCTCAGCTCTGCAGTACACGGCCCCTTATCCTGTGTTTGTATAGTGCTGAGCCCACAGGGGCCTGAATCTCTGTTGTGGTGCTACTTTTACACATAGCAAACATGAAAAAAACAACACCACCTATTTTTGAAGGTGCTCAAAATTGGTGTAAAGAATTAAAGTAACACACAATAAATTCTTGCCCCAATAAATAAGATCCATTAACACTGATGTTTCCTTTCTTTCTTTCTTTCTTTCTTTCTTTCTTTCTTTCTTTCTTTCTTTCTTTCTTTCTTTCTTTCTTTCTTTCTTTCTTTCTTTCTTTCTTTCTTTCTTTCTTTCTTTCTTTCTTTCTTTCTTTCTTTCTTTCTTTCTTTCTTTCTTAACATGACAAAAGGGTTATGGCATATTCCCTGTACTTTATATATCCTTTACTCTATGTCTTTCAAAATTTAGCCCATACCGGATTATCTGCATTATCACATTATCTACTTTCCTTTCCATCACTAGCTCATGTTACCTACACTTTGGTACTTTAATTGAATTCCTTATTGCTTTCCCCCCCTCTTCTAGGCTTTCACACTGTTATTTGGGGTGTTAATGTCATCTCATCATTCATTCATGTGAGGCATCAAGGTTCCCCTTACTCAGCTTTGTTGAGTTTCTGGCTTCACCTTTGAGAAGGAGCACAGGAGATACCAATACTACACTTATAAGATGGAAGGGAAAAGGAGGAGGAGGAGCCAGGGATCTAGCCCCACCCTGTTCCCAGCCAATTTAGCTTATTTTTTAGGAAAATAGCAGGGAATAACTGCTCTAAAAAAAGTAATTAAATAACTTACTCTTCCAGAACAAGGGAAGAGCAAGGTAGAAATCACAACTCAGGCTATGTCTACATTGCAGAGCTTTTCTGGGATACCAGAAATATCCTGGAAAAGCTCTGCCATGTCCAAGGAACATGTCTGCTTTTCCAAAGAAAATTAGGAAAAGCAAATGTGTTTTTTCGGCATCCTTGTAAACCTCGTTCTATGAGGAAGAAGGCATGTTCCAAAAGAAGGGTTTTTTCTGACATTTGGCCCCATGGAGATGCCTCAGAAAAGCCTCTTTCGGAAGAAAAGTGGGAAAAGATACACAAATTGCTGTTTATAATTTTGTATTTTTTCCAACTTTTCTTTGTAGTGTAGACATAGCACCCTGATCTGTTTCTTGAGCAGTGAAACTATGCATCGACCCTTACTTAAAGCAGTCTTTCGCATCACTTGAGGTAAATATTTCAGAACAAGTCTAATTTAAGTGCTTTTCTGAATCAAATTCTGAATCTCAGTTTATTCTGCTCTAATAAGACATACTGTGGAATTCTCAAGGCATTATGTTCCTTATCTTTACAGTCCAGTAGGATAATGCATTTACTACTCTCTCCAAAGAGTATCCTCTATTGGTAAGTAAACTTGTATACAGCTTATTGTGATTCGTATTATTTATGCTAATAATCAAAATAAAATAAAATAATAATTGTTTCATTTTCAAAGTTTGCAGGCATAATTAAAACTGTGATTATGGAATGTCTTCAGTAACTGTTCTTTGAAGATAGACGAGTGATTGTTTTTCCTTCCTTAGTGTTCTCGTTCAGCAGGAAGTAAAAGCAATGTCATTTCCTTCTGCATCTGAGGGGAACATGCTGTGTAAAACAGCTTCTTCTTGCATTCATCCTCTCAGTGCTGTGAAAACATGATAGGATACAAGAAGTTCAAAGTCATTTTGGTAGGCTGCTGCTATGGAATCTTGATAAGAGCCACACTCATTTATCATATACTGGGGACTCTGTCATCCTCCATTTTACCTTTAACTTGCTTTCTTTTGAATTGTACAGATCACACCGTTTCCTTGATATATAGTGAACACTTCAATACAGTGTTCTGAAATGGAGATCTTGAGGCCTAAGTGCATTTTGCTCAAAATGATCCTGGACATCCAAATGTTTTGTCATTGAGTATGAATATTTATAGATCACTTTTGATTATGAACCTCTATAATGTCTATATATAGATTATTACAGTAATAAAGATATATTTAAACATACCATCAAGCTGATCACTCTTACACAAATAAAACTGAGGATGGAAATACCTGTGTGGCCATTAACATAAGAACATAAGAATGGCCATACTGTGTAAGACTAAAGGTCCATCTATCCCAGTATCCTGTCTCCCAACAGTGGCCAATGCCAGATGCCCCAGAGGGAGTGAACACAGCATGTAATCATCATGTGATCCCTCTCCTGTCACCCATTTCCAGACAAAGAGAAGCTAAGGACAGCATTCCTACCCATCCTGGCTAATAACCATTGATGACTAACCTCCATGAATTTATCTAGTTCTTTTTTGAACCCTGTTAAAGTCCTAGTCTTCACAACATCCTCTGACAAGGAGTTCTACAGGTTGACTGTTCACTTCTGTTTATTTTAAACCTGCTACCTATTAATTTAATTTGGTGACCCTTGTTCTTATATTATGGGAACAAGTAAATAACTTTTCCTTGTTCTCTTTTTCCATGCCAGTCATGATTGTATAGACCTCTATCATATCTCCCCTTCGTCTCCTCTTTTCTAAGCAGAAAAGTCCAAGTCTTTTTAATCTCTCTTCATATGGGAACCACTCCAAACCCCTAATCATTTTTCTTGCCCTTCTCTGAACCTTTTCCAATGCCAATATATCTTTTTTGAGATGAGGCAATCACATCTGTACACAGTATTCAAGTATTCATCAATACCTATCATTTTTTACCATTGTCAGAGGAAATACGCTTTCCCCTAGTCCTTTTTACTACATTAAATTGTGCGATGAACATACTTCCCTCCACCCATTTTTCATTAAATACATGACCTGCACAGATTGCTTTCTTCAGTAACTCAATATGCCTTTGTCAGAGAGATCCTTTCTGTTATCTGTCCATAAGAATTTTCCCTCAATATCCAGCCATGACCATGCATAACATCATATCTTCACTATTTGAAAGGGTTCTTTCTACAACTTTTGAGGAGACAACACAGAGAAACAGATCCTCAGCATGTTTTTGTTTCTAGAATTTATATATAAAATATGTTTTAAGAAAGTAGTTTCATTTTCTTCCAGTAGATTTTTAAAGTGTGTTATTTTCAGAAATTGCGAAATAGTTCCTTTTCTTTTTCAGAACAGAAGTGTTAAAGAAAGAACAAGATGATAATTAGAATTTCACAATATTCAGATCTTATATAAAAATAAATAAAAATAAAAGTTCAAAACATTCACGGCCTGAGTTTCATTGCCACAGAAGCTTGTTATAGTGGGTCCCTATGCCTGTCTCTTTATTTTCCTAAAACCCTATAAATTCCTGTTTCTTATCTTTCAGAAAGGAAAGTAGTAACAACAACATGCTACCACTTTGTCATATAAGCTTTAACTATCTAAAAAGCACTATTTGTAATAAAGCTAACAAAACATGTGTGAGCATCATGATTGCAAGAAATCCTTGGTAAAGTACAGGGATAGCAGGACAAAATCTTATTGCCATCTCTATCTAATCTGAGTTCAGCAAGACACATAGGCTACATCTAGACAGGCATGATTTTCTGGAAATGCTTTTAACGGAAAAGTTTTCCATTAAAAGCATTTTTGGAACAGAACGTCTAGATTGGCATGGACGCTTTTCCGCAAAAGCACTTTTTTCGGAAAAGCGTCCATGCCAATCTAGATGCGCTTTTCCGCAAAAAAGCCCCAATCGCCATTTTCGCCATCGGGGTTTTTTTTCAGAAAACAAATCTGGGCTGTCTACACTGGCCCTTTTGCCCGAACGGGAGCAGCATAGTATTTCCGCAAGAACACTGACAATCTGACATGAGATTATCAGTGCTTTTGCAGAAATTCAAGTGGCCAGTGTAGACAGCTGGCAAGTTTTTCCAGAAAAGTGGCTGATTTTCCGGAATAACTGGCCAGTCTAGACACAGCCATAATGGACAAGCAGAACTTATGGTCTTATCCTAAAACAAGAAGTACTTTCCCCTCTGGGGTGTGTGGTTAGTAGTATTATTACAATCAGGAAAAATGTATATTTAAAAGCCAGTGAAATTGGAAAACAGTTTTGAGAATGTGAAAAAAGCTCAGAGATACAAAGGGGAGTCTCAAAATTAGCAAGAGAATTCAACAAACCAGAAACATTTTCTGTTACCTCCTTTCCAGGTTTTTTAATAGAAAACCAGTCTGTCTCTCTTAGGGTTTTACATTGGCACCCACCACTGTTCTACCTAAAAAAGAATATTGACAGATTTGTATAGTTTGCCAATGCTTTGTTTTCATTATTTAATCAGTATGCCTGTTAGTCATTTTGTTCTCTTTATTTATATTTATGACACAGCCAGGTTATTATTACATTTTTCTGAGCTTTATGAAGAGACACATTTTACAATCAATTACATTTGAATACATTATCAAATGCAGAAAATAAATTACATTAAAAGCAGTAATGAAAGACACCACAGAAGAAGCAATGTTCACTTCAGATTGAGAGAAAAACTGTTTTCAGTAGATTGCATGGCCTCTTTAATGGAAATAAATATGGTTATATGCACAGATGTCTATTATGAGAGCAAAAACTTTCCTCACACACTTTCTATTTCCATTTTAATCATTGACAACTGAGAGGCTACCCGCATTGGTTTAATACAGTAAAAATAATTCTTCAACATTTTCCTTTCATTCTCATAGGACAGCTGTGAGCTTTGCAGTGAGTCATTGTTTTTGTTGTTCTTTTTTTCTTTTTCAAATTTGATTTATTTGCATTCTCATGACAATTTCCTCATTATAGATACCTTAAAGCATTCAAGGTTTAGTCAAATATATGCATATGCCATAGCAAACTGCTTGGCAAAGAAGATGTATTAGGCTGCTCTGTGCTTTTACCTAAAATATAGTAATAAGTTATATCAAATGGTATTTTCATCTGTGTAGTTGTTTTCCTGTTGTTCATTTCATGGCATATCTATATCTTTTCCTCTCGCATGATGACTTAACTAAAATCCTACTTAAGATGCAAATTTGGACTGCACGTTCTTATTCAGTGGTTCACATCTGTGGTTTGGTTAGTTCTGGTCTTCAGGATTTCATATGGTATGAAAGGGATTTTAGTGATTATTCCTGTTTCTCTATTCTTTCTAAAATTTATTTTGAGGAGGTGCTGGTTTCATATACAGAATATCTTTTGCTAGTTTCTCTCTTAGAGCTGTGACTTGCTTAGGAGACAATACAAAAACCAATGTTCATATCACAGGGAAAGAGTGCTTGGATTTCCATCTTCTGGATTTGCTGTTATTTAAAATAACTTCTTCTTCTTTGAAACAACATTTTTTCTGAGCTTTAGGAAGACACACACTTCACAAACACATTAATGAAATACATTTTTCAAAAATTAAATAACATTAAAACCATAACGAGAGACACTCTAGAAGCAGCAATGTTCGCACATACTGAGCAAAAAAATGATTTCAGTAAATAGATAGCATGGCTTCTTTATAGAAATAAATACTTTTTAAATTATATTGCCATCGTTTATAGCCTATATGGAGCAAGGATTTTGAATGCTTTACAAGCATATTTCTTTCAAAGCTTCTACTGCATTTTAGCAATTTTTTATTTTGTATGAATTCTAATGCCTTCATATCAAAGTGATTATATTCTATAATAATGATTGTCAGAAGTAGCATAAATTCCTACAAATTCCATTCTAATGCCACGTGCAAGGCTGGGATAATTATCAAACAAAACATTTAACTACCGCAAAATCATAGGCACAACACAATCACAAATTGCAAGATTTCTGTATTTCATAATTTTTTGTTTGTTTGTAGAGGTGTTATTGTTTCCTGGTGTTGCAAAATTCCTGAAAGCTGATACATCTCCGCGTTTTTTCAAGATGTTCTAAGAGATTCACCTTCTTTCAGAAGAGTTGATTTAATGTTGTAGAGGGGACCAGAGGAATGGCTGTCTTGATCCTGACAGAACAGAATGAGATAAAAGATTAGATTGTTACCTGCATGTTTGGCAGGTGCTCAAAGGGAGAGTTGTGGAGGACCAAGGAGCTCCCTCTTTGTGCCTTAATGCATAATCACAGTTACTATGCTCCCCTGCTTCTCTTGAGAAGAATGGGATTCGCAAGCAGAACTGAACATCTCCCAGAGCTTTGTCCTCAGTACAATAGTTATTGGTATTTATGGAAACAAGAATATCAGCCAGGAATGATGTGAATACAAAAGAAAAGAGTCCAATTCTAATTTATAAACAGCATGGAAAGGAGAAATATAATTCCCTTTCTTACAGGAAAAAGATGCTTCCAAGGCTCCACAAAGTTTAAATCTTTACTAAAGGGATTGATTACAATGAATAGTTTCATGGGATGAAATTTAGCTTTGTAGCATCTATTTAATTATGGCTCTAACAGAGGATTAAAGGCCTCCTATAATGACTACTTTGTATTCTGGAAGAAAATTGTCAGACACCTTTAATGGATGTGGAGATGAGACAACCAGCCTTCTTGGCCAATGCACCAGGGATTAAACTGGGAACTTTCTATGCTAAAAGCATGAGCTGAAGAGCTTGAGCTGAAGATCGAGCTCTGTAAGGCTATGTCTAGACTGCAAGCCTCTTTCGAAAGAGGCTTTTTCAAAAGATATTTTCGAAAAATCTTCTTTCGAAAAAGAGCATCTAGACTACAATCAGTACTTTCGAAAAAGCAAGCTGCTTTTTCGAAAGACAGCACCCAAGCAGTCTGGATGCTCTCTTCTGAAAAAGCACAGTTTGCATTACATAGCGCCTTCGAAAAAACACCGCAGTTTTTTTCAACCGCGGAAAACCTTGTTTTACGAGGAATAACACCTTTTTTCAAAAGAGCTCTTTCAAAAAATGGTGCTATGTAATGCAAACTGTGTTTTTTCAAAAGAGAGCATCCAGACTGCCTGGGTGCTCTCTTTTGAAAAAGCGGCTTGCTTTTTCAAAAGTACCAGTTGTAGTCTTGACGCTCTTTTTCGAAAGAGGCTTTTTCGAAAGTATCTTTAGAAAAAGCCTCTTTCGAAAGAGGTTTTCAGTCTAGATGTAGCCTATGATAGTTTAAAGAACCCTTTAGAACACACCATTGTATTTCCTGAAGGCATTCCTACACTGTAATATCACTTCTCAATCTTCTTTAGGGTGAGCTCTTTGAGTCTGTCACTATAAGGTATTTTCTCGAGCCATCATACCACATTTGGAGCTCTTTTTAAGCATCACACTTTTAAAAATATTCTTTAAAAAATATCAATACTAAAACTATATGATGCATTCTGTTATCAGTGTCACCAATGACATATACATGTTTGCGGTCTTCATTGCTGTTATTTTTTACCCAGCTGGCATTGAAATTATCCATAAAATGGATGGAAAGAGCTGTTTTAGCTTAGCAGGTTGAAAAATCAGAGTAAGATTTCTACCACATCTGTTGTGAAACTTCAGTATGCTGATGGCAATCCTGGTTGTTCCTCATTATGAGGCGTGGTCCCAGATGTATACACTTTTTATTTGAAAGTGCCAAACTAATAATTTAATTATTAGTGCAGATAATAACAAATAATGTGCAGATCATTCTGCATGACTATTCTGTCCTAATCGTTCCTTAAATTTCTGCCAATCTTTGAGACTTATGCAAACTTCATCAGGAATGATTTTATATTTTATTTCAGATCACAGATGAAAATGTTTACTTAATAATTGACTAGGTTCAGGACTGGGAGACAAGAACTTCTTTTTGCTGTTATTAGTTCTGACACTTTCTCTGTGTCCTGTCGATTTTCACCTTCTCTGACCCCAGTTTCTCCAGCTGTACAATGAGGACAGTTTTACCTACCTACCACACAAGGGAGTTGTGACGACTGTATGACAGAAGTCACTTTCTGAACTGGTATCAAAGGAAGGTAAGGGCTAGGAAACAAGTCTTGTGTCCCTTCTGCAGCAGCTACACACTTTGTAACTTGTCAGGGCCATGCCATGGGCATCCAGACCTATTGATCAGAACCAGAGGACCAATTAGGAGTCAGGAATCAGATGAGCCAGTATGTCAGAAGACCAGACTCAGGAGACAACTGGAGATCAGAACCACAAATTGATAACCAGCAGTCCTGCTGGGCCTTTTAATTTGCTGCCAGAGCACCAGGTGGAGCACTTCAGGTAACTCTGAGGGCTGGCTGTCCCCAGCCCTTCTATCTGAGGCCCTGCCTCTTCCATGCGCTCAAAGCCTTCTCTCCCCACTTTGTCCAAGTAAGAGGCTGACAGCAAATCTCTCAGGTCTCCTGGTAACCAAAGTCAGGCTACCTCAGAATACCAGGGGGTTGGAGAACCACAAATCAAAGATTAGGAGTTAAGTTGGGACAATATTCCAGGAAGGCACACAATCCAGAACAGGGTGAATCCAAGTTGTTTGGGCAGCTTCCTGTTCCTGGCCTCAGTAGGGCTAGCAGGCCATCAAGGGGAAATCAGGAGTGGAGCCATAACAGCATAGGTAGGGGAAAGCTATGCCTCCCCAAACATCCTGGTGTGGCCCATGCTCAGCCCCCAGCTCTATCCTGCCTGCTTCCAGTTCCCCTCCTGCTTTTCTGTGGCTACGAGGCTAGGGCAGGCAGGCAGGCAGGGTCTGCGTGCACAAGGCCTGGGGTTGGAGGCTCAGGGCTTGGGCCATGTTGTGCTGCCCATCTGTCCAGTTCTGGAGAGGCTGGGATTGAGCATCCTACCCAGCACTCTGGTGCTGGGGGCTCTCTGGCCATGCTGTCTGCCTAGCACTCTGGGGCTCGGGCTGGTCATGCTGTGAGTGTGCCTCCTGCCAGGCACTCTGAGGGTGGGGACACTGAGGCCAGGCCACTAACCAGGCATGCATGGGGTGCCCAGCAGCTATATGGGTGGGTGCTCTGAGCCCCAGTGGCAGAGAGATGGGAGAAGAGGAAGGATGAGGCCTCGGACAGAGGGAGAGGGGCTGGGAGCTAATCTTCCCCAGTAGCATGTTCATCCATGATTGGAGCCTCAAACTGGGTTTCATGGGTGCTATGTCAGAAGTAGTCAGCAGGTTGAATGTATGTTGAAGTATGGCTGCTTATTTGGACCTTGATTCATGACCTATGGCAGGGGTGCACAACCCAAGGCTGCTTTTACTGGTTTCCAAGCTCGGCGCTCAACATACATGCAGCAAGTGTGGTGGAATGGCAAGAGAGCAGCCCGACAATTAAAGGGACCACTTCCTTTTTTTTTAACTCAACCAAATCTGTGGCCCCCGTGGAGATTGCAAATGAAAAAGGGTTGTGCACTACTGACACTATGTGATATCTCTCCTAGTGCTCTATGTACACTTCCTACCTATTACCCACAACCTCTATTCCCTCAGAGCCTTTTCAAGGGATGGCAAAGCTGAAGTGGCAATATGTACTGCTGGGGAGTTCCCTGAAGGAATTGTGACACAGGCTGAATTCTTTGTCCGTCAGAACTCTCATCCAGCACACCTCAGGGCCTAGAGGCACAAACTAGTGTTTTTTGCCCAGGAAAGCTGATATATAAAAATCCTTGTATATTTGTTAGTCTCTCAAGGTGCTACAGGACTACTTGTTGGTTTTTCTAGCCCTGTATATTACAGATATTCCTAACAATAGTAGATACATCAGTTAGCATATTGATCAAATAACTTTCCATTTTGTCATCAGAATACCACTGTAAAAAGCAATGAAAGCTTAGAACAATGAGCATATTAAATGAATAAAAATCCAGTCAATCAAACCTATTGGAAACTCTGATATTTTCAATAAGCATATCAGTACCAAGGCTTACTGTCACAAAATAGAAAAACAATGCTTTTAAGTCATGTCTTTGATCCCAAAATAGCATGTCAAATGCAACTATCTCTTTGCAGACTACAACAAATTCAGGCAAATGCAGACTTTCAAGTAACCAACTCTCAAAAACCACAAATTCAAAACACCCCAGATGATTTTAGTGTCCCAGAAGATGCTAGGCAAAGTACTACAGTAATTATCATTTGTTAAGCACTGGAAATGAATTCTGAACTATTTGACACATAACAATAACATTTGTCTTTGCCTCAAAGAGTTTAGAATCAGAAAGAATGGGAATGGGATTTTCAAGATATCTCAGCATTGTCCTACCTCTGTCCTGTGCATATTAATTGAAGTTGTATGCACTAATACTGCTGCCTTGGCATATTATGACAATATAATAGCTGATTTTAAAAACCCATAAAGAACTGATTAAAACATCTTACTTGCTTTCTATATCCAAGTATCTCTTGTTTGTGTTGTAATTAAAGAGTTTGATGTTGAAATTTCAGGATTGGCAGTTATAAAAAACTGGAATCTGAAAGATCAAGATCGCCCCCCCCCCCCCCCCAATATTACACACATAAAGGGTTATGGAAGATGGGTATCCCAGGAAATAATTTTTTCTTGAAATTAATATTGAGTTAATAGTTTGTGATTATGAACATTTAGAATTCTTTAGAACGATAGAATTCTTTAGAAGTGCTGGTGGATAATAATGAATAGTTTGTGATGTTTTCGTTTTGAGGCATTTCTTAAAAAAGAAAGTTTGATTTGTTTAGATGCTTAAGTCCTGTCATCTGAAGAAGTGGGCTGTGCCCACGAAAGCTCATGATACCATCTACATATTTTGTTAGTCTTTAAGGTGCTACTAGACTATTTGTTGTTTTTAAATTTTTATTAATTTGGGGAGGGATCAAATTGTGGACTGAACAAAGCATTTTGTTCAACAAAAATATATTTTTTTTGGTTTGGATCATTTTCAAGTCCCTTTTTAAATGGATTTAAATTTGAAATGAAGTGATATTTTGAAATTAAAAAAAAACACCTTTCATTCAAAATGGCCAAAATTAAACTGTTTTGACATAAAAAGAAAACCTATAAGGAATATTTGCTGTATTCACTCTGAATTCATTATTTTCAGTGACTCAAATGCATGGTTAGGTAAATTTACTAGTTGAGGAAAAAAGTTTCTCTTTGCTCTAAATGGAGTAAAATGTTACTAAACCTTATTTTTTTATCTACACAAACCAAGTGTATTGAGCAGGAAGAGACCATTTTTACATATAGTAGATAATTGTAGTCCATTTTTTTCCAAAAAGAAAATATCTTTAGTTCCTCCAAACGTACATTTGCAGACATATTTTTCTATTTTTTTCTTTATTTTATGGCAGTTATTTTCAAAGTTAACACACTTATACAAATTTGAGGGCAGAATGAAAAATCTTTACTCTGCAACCCAATCTCCTCTGATTTGTGACATGAAACTGAGATAAAATCTGGGTAGATTGTGCATCTTTTCATAATACGGCCATGTTCCTATGTTCTCCTCAGTAGGCAGGGAAATAATGAACTGTGTTGGCAGTTAAATTGTCATAATTATTCTTTAGGATTAAAACCGTTTTGATATGAATAACAGATGCTTATGTCATCTAGAGCTAGTTTCTCAGGGTGCCTGGAGACCAAGCTTAAATCTGAACTGCAATCAGAAATATAATTGTAGTTTGTAGGCATACCAAAATCAGCTTTGAGTTGGCTAGCACACCTAAAAATAGCAATAAAGATGCAATAACGCTGTCCCCAGCGTGGGTAGTGCTAGGATGCCCGGAACTCTGGAAACAGTAGTCTGGTTTCTCAGATGGTATGCCCATGCTGAGGCTACATCTACACTGTGGTGCCATTTTAGGATACTTCTGGTATCCCAAAATAACTATTCTGCATATTGACAGCACGCCCATTATTTCAAAATAGCTTTCAAAATAACGGGCTTGCTATTCCAACATCCCAGAAAACCTCATTCTATGGGGATTAAGGGACGTTTCAGAATAGTGGTTTATTTCAAAATGTAGTGCTGTGTAGATAGCACAAAGTTACAAATTAACTCAATTTGCATAGCTCAAATTGCATATCTTTTTTCGAGCGAAGGGTGCAATGTAGACACACTCTAAGAAAGCCATCTGTATTCCTACAGAGTAGGCAGGTCTTTGATTCCTGTGCTTGCCTGGACTTGCCTGTGCACTTTTTGTAGTTTTGTTTTTTTCAAAGTGTCCCTGCACTGCTTTTGGGATGTGAGGGATGTGTTGTACTAAGTCCAAAGCAGATGGGCTGGGGGAACATGTGGGTGGTTGTGGGTGAAATTGAGGGTGGTAGGTGGAGTTGATAAAAATGGGATTGTGGCCTTCATATGCATAGTCTGCATTATTGTACCAGAACTTGGCATTTGGTAACAGTGATGACCAGTCATCATGGTGGCAATTGACATAGAATAATAACTAATGTTCTAGGATCATATGGATACTGTCAGTTTGGCTGTTGGATTAAGGATGGATGACAGAGGACACATGATGGTTGACAGCAGATGGGTTATCACCCCCAGCAACCCCTGGACAGGGGGAGGGCAATGGGAGGCCCTGCACACTGCCGCACTCCCACAAGCCTACCCCTGAGCTCCCCTGGGCTACAGAGGTTACCAATGGGAGCTGTGGCATCATTGCTTGGGGCAGAGGTAACATATGCAAAACCCCTGCCACCTCCTACATAGGGGCTGCAGGGAGGGACATGCCAGCCACTTGGTTTCCAGGAGTGGGGTGAGGACAGAGGGCAATGGGCAGTCAGACTTCTAGCAGCTGATCTCCTGGATTGCCTTCAGGAGCCTGCAGGCTGCTGATTCTGGGAGTTGGCATCCCTAGGAAAGGCCTGATCTAATGTTCCTTCTGTAAGGAAGTTGATTTCCAAGGAGGTTGATTTCTTGGCCTTGTCAGAGGCATAGAACTGTGATAAAACTGGGTGACTACATTTCTTTTATGTTGTGGCTGCCATCTTGTGCTCCAAAATCTAACCCATCATGACCCACCAGTTTAAAATCCAGGCCTGTAGGGCTTAAGGGAGCAACCACACTCAGTTCTTCCACCTGGCAGCCTGCTGACAATGGCTTATTTGGCACCCATGAAGCCTAATCTCCTGAGATCTTATTTACAGAATCCCAAAACATCCTATTGTTGACTGTCCTGACTTAAGCCAGCTTCAGAAATAGAAAGTTGTCACAAAAAAGGCCTTCAGTCTTTTCCAGACTGTGGACCTTGTGGGTGTGTCTAGACTACATGTTTCACGAGGCATAAGGGATCTGACAACAAAGGGATCTGGGGTCGGTTGATCCCCATCTAGACTACCGCTCTATGCCGTCAAACAACTGATTGGCACAGCGCGGTGACCATTTTGCTATGTCTAGTAAACTTATCTACGTGGCTCTGTTGATGGAGCCACATAGTCTAGACACACGCTGTGTGTCCAGCTCCTGCTCTTTGATTTATTGGCATCATGATCCAGCTTGACTTCTGGCATCTGACTTGTGATTCCTGACCTCCAGTCCTGCCTCTGACTCTCTGGTATTCTGACCCAGCCTGTATCTGGTCCTTGACTTACATTTCTTATTTCTAGTTTGTCTCCTGCTCTCCAGATATCCTGACCCAGCCAGCTGTCAATTACTCTCTCATAACTCAATTATCAGAGGGGTAGCCATGTTAATCTGAATCTGCAAAAGCAACGAGGAGTTCTGTGGCACCTTTAGACTAACAGATTTATTGGAGCATAAGCCTACGTGGGCAAAGACCCACTTCATCAGATGCATCTGACAAAGTGGGTCTTTGCCCATGAAGGCTTATGCTCCAATAAATCTGTTAGTCTATAAGGTGCCACAGGACATCTCGTCACTTTTGTCTCATGACTGTGGACTCTTGTTCTGACTACAGAAGAGATAATACATAATGCAGATAAGATACATGGCACCTTTATCCTTAAAAAAGCCAAGGGATTTTCCCCTTGAATTAAAGGTCATTAAGAATTATATTTACTAAGAAATTTTAAGAAAGTACAGCCATAAAATATGGAAATGACTTTTACAAAGGCACTGGAAATATAAAACCAAGAAGTATCTGGTATGAAGTTGCCCTTGCAGTTCAAATAGCTGGAAATAATAGCTTTTATTACTAGCAGAGTAATAGATAGAGAATTATTTACCAAACATTATGACAAATGCAGGAGAAACTTTTTTTTCAGGGTATAGAATGGTATAGAAATGTGTTCATGGTATAGGATACCAGCCTGTTAACTTGAAGGGGAAATAGATTACTTTATTTTATGTATTATTGCATATGCTTATCCACTTTAAGGGATCCTGATCCTCCGTATATTCTGGGGAACTTTTTCAAGGGTAAGGTAAGATTTTGGAGCTGAAATCTTGGCCTTGTTGAAGTCAGTTGTAAAACTCCCATTGATTTCAGTGAGGAGAGTTCCTACAGTGTAATATTGAGTTTAATTGGGTACAAATGTAAAATAATACGATATTTTGGTATTGATGCTGTTACTCTCCCCTCCTTGACAGTCACTTTCATGAATCAAAGAAAAGTATAAAATATTCTTGTTAAAGCTTTTCACTAAAAGCAATACCCAGAGTCATAGAATGCTAGGCTGGAAGAGACCTTAGGAGGTCATCAAGTCCAGGCCCCTGCCCAAACCAAACTTGCCCCAACTAAATCATCCCAGCCAAGGTTTTGTCAAGCTGGGACTTAAAAAAACCTCTAGGGATTGAGATTCTACCACCTGGAGAAGTAACTCACTCCAGTGCTTCACCACTCTCACAGTAAAATAGTTTTGCCTAGTATCCAATGTAGACCTCCCCCACTGGGTCTTAAGGCTTTCAGTAGTATTGTTGCCCTAAAGATAGAGAATGTGTATAATGTTAAGGCATTATACATTAACACATATGAGCAATCATTTCAAACAACATATGGAAATATTCAAACGTCTTGGCTGCGTCTAGACTGGCAAGTTTTTCTGCAAAAGCAGCTGCTTTTGCAGAAAAACTTGCCAGCTGTCTACACTGGCCACTTGAATTTCCACAAGAACACTGACTTCCTACTGTCTGAAATCAGTGCTTCTTGCGGAAATACTATGCTGCTCCCGTTCGCGCTAAGTCCTTTTGTGCAAAGCTTTTTGCAAAAGGGCCAGTGTAGACAGCTCAGATTTGTTTCGCACAAAAAAGCCCCGATTGTGAAAATGGCACATCTAGATTGATGAAAAGCACATCTAGATTGGCACGGACACTTTTCTGCAAAAAGTGCTTTTGCAGAAAAGCGTCCGTGCCAATCTAGACGCTCTTTTCCGCAAATGCTTTTAACGGAAAACTTTTCCATTAAAAGCATTTGTGGAAAATCATGCCAGTCTAGATGTAGCCCTTTATTTTAAAAAGTATATTGATAGCTAAAGATTCCAGGGTTTTCTTACCTCACTTTACAGACTCTAACTTACAGAAGTCTTCTTTCTATACACATACACTTGTATGGGTGGGAGGAGTAAGTGGTTAAACATGACTAGTGTTGAACAATTGCCAACTCTTTTTTTTTAGTTAGCACAGTTTCTGTAAATTAACTTCATTATGTATAAATGTGCTCATAATTAGATTATGGTGTGTAAATTCCAGAAAACTGTTTGCTCTTATCATTGATCTGAGTATTCACTGGGGGTGAAATCACACTGATTATACAACCAGCATAAAACTTTTGAGCTGCTTTTGTCCCACTTAAGCCCTCAAATTAGGTAACAAGTAGACATAAGTGGTAGGTAGGCTTTTGTGCTGATTCTCCAAACAAGTGTGAATTTCATCTTATTTGTTATTTATTTTTGGCTCTAAATCAGGAAAGCACTTAAGGTGATGCAGTTAAATGGGATATGAGCACATGTTTTAAATCATGCTTGTGATTAAATGCTTTCTTGAATCATGACCTTAAGTCATATGATATAGTTTATGCTTCCTGATTTTGACTGCCATATCTTTCAAATATGAATGCATTTTGTTATTATAATCCAGTGTGATCATAGCTAGGTAAAACAGGTTTTTCAGGGACATTTTTATCTATAAAGAAGCACTTCAACACACCTAATTTTCTCTGTCTTGCCAGAATAACCAAGCCAAAGTCTTGGGTGGGAAAAATAAAATGCAGTGCCCTTTATGTAAGATTTCTGTCTTCTCCCTACTGGAAGACAGAATTCTTTCTTCATCATTTAGGGCAGATACTGTAGGGCCATAATTATGTATTCTCCTTGGAACTATTGTGCTGGCCTTAGGACATGATATCCTTGCTGATTTTATAGTGAGTGTGACTGAACATCAGAAGAGAGCATCTTGAGGATCTTTCAGTGTAGAAATGAGTATTGGTCCTTGCCTCCTTTTCCTGCAAATGTTTCCAGCATAAAAATACCAAGAGCTTGATCTGTTGATTGGAACCATGACAAAAGTAGAGATGGGCAAATTCTGCAGTCTTAGAATGCAGGTATATGAACAGGAATAGTGGTGCAAATTTGGATCTAAGCCAAAATTGTGGTGAGAAATACTTGTGCATGGTATTACCATGTGTGTTCACATTTTCCCCTGCCCTTGCTAGTGACCTTCTTTCTATGGCCTAACTAACCTTTGCTGTTTTTTCTTAAAGGGCCCAAGACTTCCACACATCTCCTAAAATCTTCAGGGAGAAACACTTTGCCACTCTTGTCCCCAACACCACACACACACAGCTTTATTAGGGATACAAGGTGCCGATGGGTGAAATCTAAAGGGGTCTTGGTGGCATTTACCTTGCTTTTCCCCCAATACATGCACACAGCAGCAAGAAAAGTATAGTCTCCTTGGGTACGTCTACACTACATCCCTAGTTAGAACTAGGGATGCAAATGGAGACAACCGAAGTAGTTAATGAAGCGGGGATTTAAATATCCCGCGCTCCATTAACATGATCTCGCCGGCGCGCTAGTTCGAATCACAGCTGATTCAAACCAGGAAGTGCGCGCCGGGACGCGTTAGTTCGGACTAAAGCCCTTAGTCCGAACAAACGTTACTCCTCATTAACTACTTCGGTTGTCTCCATTTGTATCCCTAGTTCGAACTAGGGATGCAGTGCTAGACGTACCCCTTCTCACTGTTAGCACCACTCATAGGAATTACAAACCTTGATGCCCCTGTGAATTTTCCTATCTGTGCTTCTGAAATCTGTAGTTATAGCTATCAATAGCAGTGCAGATCCCATTATACTACTTCTCACTGATCTGTATATAAGTAATGTTGCCAAGCCACCTACCTCCACCCCAGAAAGGCCTATTGGATGCGGGGCCACCTTTGGACCAACTTGCCAGTGTTTCTAAGTAAGCAATTGGAGGAAGAAACTAGCCAGTGTGCTCCCTGAAGAGATCAAAAGAGTAGAAGCCCCACACAGCATTTAGCACCACTGACTGTGGACTTGAAGAAAATCAGATGAAGCTCTCCAGAAAACGAATATGAATCCAGAGTCAAATTTGCCTACTCAATGTTTGAGGGTATTTAGGAGCAGGAGTTTTGGTTCAGACTGTTTCTCTAACTCACTATCATCAGAAGAATTAAAACCATAGCCAAATGCTGTGTTACTAAGAAAAGGGATGAGAAAATTTAGGGTTAATATCAGGAAAAGTATTTTTTATAGCTGAATTCCATTAGGGTACATCTACACTGAGGTGCTATTTTGGGATATCGGAAGTATCCCAAAATAGCTATTCCACATCTTCTGAGCACGCCCATTATTTTGAAATATAACAGGCTTACCATTCTGATGTCCCTGTACCTCGTTCCATGAAAATTAAGGAACATTTCAGAATAGAGTTCTATTTTGAAATTTGGTGCTGTCTACATGTGCCAAATTTCAAAAAAAGCTACTTTGAAATTACCTCAAAATAAGCGATGCAATTTGTGTCGGGCAAATTGCAAGGCTTATTTTGAGGTAAGGGTGTAGTGTAGATGCACCCTTGGAATAGTTTCTGAAAGGAATAATTGTAATAATTAGCAATCGAATTTATATAGCATTTTACCTTTCCAAGAATTTTACAGAGATTGCTAATTTTATCCTTAAAATACTTTTTGTGAGTGTTAAAATAGGGAAGTGATAGTAGCCACATTACTTCTGTTATTCAAAATTGGATTGGCCAAACCATTTAATATATCAGTGGGGAAAATCCTACATTGTCAGAAGGCCTGGATTAAATATAAATTTTGTGATTTTATTAACTATATTAGTTTTAAGATTCAGATCCTCTATAAACCCCTGAATAATTCTATTAGGAAGTTATTATATAGTCCTGGAGAATTTGATTTGATATTCATAAACCACTATAACATGACCTGGGTAATGTTTAAATTTTAGTCATAAGTGCTTGTAACATATTTTTAAACTTTTAACTTTTTCTCAACTGCTGTTACAGCTTTAATAAGGGCAAAAACATGAACATGGAGGATTGGAGAAACAAACAGAAAATTAAAATACTGTCTGTTCACTAGAAACTACATATTATAGGAAGAAGGCAGGTGGAATGGTCTAGCTAATAAGTCTTTTTCCACCTCTAATTTCTTTCTATGATTGTGTGAAAATTATAATGAGTTTTAAAATGGGCTTAATTGGATGTGGTGATTTAATCTCTCAGCAGGAAATTTGGTTCAAGAATTAGAATTGCAAAATTGGTAGGTGCATTATGAAAATTTATACTTTCTTTAATGCCCCGCATGCTGTTTTTTCAGGGGCGAGATACCGGGAAGGTCAGGATGGTCATGACCACCTTATACCAATTCATGCCCTTTCCCATTAAGATCCCATTTTTTAAAACAAAGTCACAATTTGATTTGTTTAACTGCAACACATCATATTTTCAAGGTAATGCTAATTCATGCAAAAATAGATGAAAGATTGCATTTAAATGCAACTCATGACTCATAACATGATACGTAGGAGTTGGAAGAAATTATAGCTTGAAACATTATAGGATCTTATATGTCTAGGTCACTCAGTGGTGAAGCATAATATTTCAAAATATTGAGGATCTCTATGCATAAACAGGATGAACTCATTTGTGTGCTATAAGCCAGTAAGAGGTTTATTTTATTTTTTTTAGAAAACGTAGTTGTGGCAAAAAGTAATTCTACATTCATTTCAAAATCCCCTTTAGAAATACTAATTCAAAACATTTCATGCGTGAATGTGTAGGAGAATTGATTTGGATCACTTTGTTACAAGGTCTGTAAAACTGTGAATGCTGAAGCACATCATTTAAATCCATTTATTTCTTACAGGGGATTCATGATGTGCAAAATTAATCTGAGACAATCTATTTTAATATTGTCTGTAGGCTGCATGTGCCAGAGACCTAGAATTGATAGTTATGTCAAGAAGCACCTTAAAAAAATCAATTTACAGAGAGGATAATTTTTCTATAAATAGTACAGGACCTATTTAACGTGTTTAAAAGGTTTATAGAAATGTATAATTACAATTGTTGCAAAGTTATCTGAATGAGTTCAGGTATTTACATTTGATTTTTTTCCCGACAGCAGGTGGAAACAAAGACAAAATTACACATTCTGAGTTAGATTATGGCCTCTGCTCCCATTCCTTTGTTGGATACATTTGTTAACCTCGTCAGCCAGCTTTGTCAGGGAAATGGGACATGGTTGAAACTCTGGCAAGCCTCAGCTGACAGAATAGCCCTTTGGAGCTGTTGCAACTGGGCATACGCAACCCCAAATCTTCTTTAAGTCTTATCATTACTTAACCAGCCCCGCTCCCAACATCCCCAAATCAGAGATCAGCGACTGTAAAGTTGTATATGTACTTATCTCTTTCTCATTTCCCTGCCAGATCCTTCTCTACACACAAATCAACCCCGAGCACAAAACTGAGCTAAATAAATTCAATCACATTGGTGCCTTTTTTTCCCTAGTCTGATTTCTTTTGCAGCAGCAAAGCCAATCCAACTTTGCTGCAATTTCCCTTTGTACTATCTGGCTGGTAGGGAGCATTTGAATGATAAATTATCCTTACATGAGCAGCCTCTTGATAAAATCATATGAATGATACAGTTTGCAGTTTTGTATGCCAATTAACTTGGGTTAAGCATAAGAGTGGATTTGGTCACAACGTGGGGTGTGTCAAAAAGGAACAAAAACTCATAAATTGGAAAGGTGGGAAACATCTGGTTTCTTTCCAGCACCACTTTAAACATTAATGCCATAGGATTTTGATTGAAATAAGGCTATGTGTCTTGTGAAATCTTCTGGGGTTTTTTCCTTGATTCTTAAACACCTTACATAGTCCTTTATTCAGAACAGAACTGGCTTGTATCCACTGAAATGATAATGGAAGTCCTAATTGTAACATATGCCCTATAGCCTGGGCATGTCCAATAAAATACTTCGTAACAACATGCCCCATATTAAAAACCCAGTGGGTTAAGAAACAAAACTGGGAGCCTTTGCTACAACTGCAAGTCATTTGTGCAGTGCCTTCCTCTGAGACATGTGTATATAATATTCCCCTCAATCATTTTCACAAGCAATCCTTGGAGTATGTATTATAAAGATGATATTAGTAACAGTCTCTCCTTTTAACTTTATTTTTGGCTCACAGGATTTTCATTAAAGTCATTGTTAAACCAGTGATCAGTCATTTGCAGGCTAGATAGTACTGATGTTCATTTCTACCTCCATACTCTCCTCTGAAGTTCCTCAGCAATGAGGCAGACATTTAAGAGTGCATCTAGGAGATTAGAGAATGGAGTCAGATATTATCAACAGAGCAGTGTTGCCCAGAAGTTCTGTATAGTCAAATGGGCTTTCATTTTACAAAACCTAGATTGTGCTCCATTGGAATATAGGGCTTTCTGTGAAGTGGGTATCTAATGAAACAAGTTATGTATCACTTTTTTTTCAGGGCTGTCTACTAAAAAGTAACAATAGAAATCTAATGATTTTTCCCCCTTAAATTTTAAAATGAATCTTGAATGTTCCTGCTCTTACCCTGATAGTTTGCTTGCATTTTACTGGATAATACTACAACTTGCTTCATTTCTGTCCCACTAGTGAGGAAGGCAACTTTTAAAGAGATATATCTTTAGTGCTCAAGAACTAGAACTCTTTTAAGTTCCTAGAACACTACTGGCATACAAACACCATTGCTTTTTCCCCGAGATTCAAAATTTTTTACTGGTGCTAATTCATTTTTAACTCTTGCTTGCTTGGTGTGGTATCTTTCCCCCTCTAGTGGCAGTTACATCAGCTGGAGATTGATGAGGCTACTACAGCCTGGCCCAAGTGAGATGTGTTGTTTAGATCATGGAATAGTTACACATGCATTAAGCCTCAGAGGTCCTAAGTTTGACCCAGTCGAAGACAACCAGAGTCTGTCTGTTGGCATTACACATGTAAAATACAAGGAGAGAAGTTTGGTGTTTTAGATGCTGCTTGTAATTATTAGAACTGGGAGCACTGGCTGTTGGGAGTCTGGAAGCACAGGAAACAGGAAGGCTGAGGGAGGAGATTAGCCAGGGCTGAGTGAGAGCCTCAGAGGGGTGCAGCGGCTTTGTAAAGAGGTACACTTTTGGTAAATACAGTTCTGTTGAAGTTTGTTAGTACCTTGCTTGCATGATACAACATTTTGGCGACAAGGATGGATCTTCTGAACCTACCTGCACCCTTTCTGCAAAGCCCAGGTGAGTCTCCAATTGCTTTTACTGCCTGGATCCATATGTTTGAGACTTATCTTCTTGCAATCAGTGCTACAGAGATTTCTGAAGTAAGAAAGTGTGCTCTATTTTTTTGTGCAAGATCCTTATGTCTCTAAAATAGGCACCCTAACATAGAGTTATAAGGATCTTATGCAAAAAGGGTTTTTTGAGCAAAACGGACACGTCCACACTGCTTGGTTTTGTGCAAAAACCTCTTGCACTAAAAGGACCAGAAGAGACTATGCAAATGAAGTGCAAAACATTGCTAATGAACACTTCATTTTCATTGCCTTTTCTGCAAAAAGTTTGTAGTATAGAAATAGCCTAAGGTGCCACAAGAATACTCATTTTTAAAGTTACAGACTAATCTGCCCACCCGTTTGTGACTTGGCTGATAATGTCATAATAACCAGAGAAATCTCTTTTGATAGTCACTACTAAATAAGAGCAGGCATGCATCAATTGATACCTATACAGTAAATTTATCGTGGTCATTTTACAAACTCAGATATTCACTGAGACTCAAATTTTCAAGGGTACTCAGGGCAGATATTCAAATGCTCACCATCCACAACTGGGGCCAGTCTTTCAAAAAAGTGTGCCCCTCTCAATTAGGCACCTAAATAAACATTCAGATTTTCAGATTATTTCACTACCCAATACTTCCCACTTGTGGATGCAGAGCCATTAAAAATGTGGCCACTAATATAATAGCCAGCTTATTCCCACCTCCTGTAGCTGACTCTGAAGAAGCCCAGAATTTTGAATATGCCCATCAGCTAGCAGACTGCAGCCTAAATGTTGCTGCTAGGGAAGTGTTCACTGGGCCCCAGTTGTGTTTGTGATCCTGTTGTTAATGTTTCACAGTGGCATTTTGTTGATAGGATAAAACAGTCTCCATCACAAAATGTTCGAACTGCAGACAAGTAACAAGGTCATTGGGTAGTCAGCATTTGTTCAATACAAATTTGCTTACCATTTTATTGCCACCACATTAAGATTAAAGCAGTACACTATGTTTAACCTTTAGCTATTATAATAAATCTGCCATCTGTTGCCACAAATGAGCTAAAGCACCACGATGAGCTGGGCAGAGCAGTCCTTAGTCAAACGTATGCATGATGCTAATAAGTCACACTTTTTTCAGGTTTATTATTATTTGCATAGCATGGTTTATTACATTTTACATCTTACTTTACTCTTAAAATATTAAGGTTTATACTTTCTACTTTACCTGCATACACATCTTGCCCATCAAAATTTCTGACTGTTAGTTTTAAATAGACAGCGAGACATAAACTGATGGGACTAAAACTACGGTGGAAGATGAGAAATTGTGAACCATTTATATTAAGGATGTTCCAAAATGTTCTTGCTTTATATTCTGTAACATGGTACTGTTTATTTTCTAATTGTTTGCCTATCAATGAGGAACATCCCTCATCCTATTCCAGCAGTTTTCAAAACCTGTTTTGAAGTCGATGTCTAGAACTGACCCATAGCCAGTTGATCCTTTCACCAAGAGTGCCAATGACCCTTCAGGCCAGGCATTATGCCAACCAAATATGATAAACATAATAATACTTTCCTAAAAGAATTGGGTTTAACTCTGGCACTTTCTCTTGTCACAGATTAACTGGCAGTAATGAATAGTGTCTGGCTTCAAGTGTCGTTGAGTGAATAATGGCTGGTGCATTTGCCAAAGTATAGTTGCTGCATTACAGTGATGTAATTTATTTTTCTGTAGGGGGAAAAAGCAGGTGGAATAACAGCACTCTCTGTGGGAGATACAGAGGAGGATGTCTGAGCTCTCCATTTGGAACTGAACAAAGCTTACTTGTCTATTACTCAAGCTAATGGTTGAAATGCAGCCCCATTAAGGGTCTTTCTTAGGTGCTTTAGAGGTGAATGCATTTGTATGCTCTCTGTACCTTAAGTATACTGAAACAAAACTTGAAATAAGAATCATTCCAACAGTAAAATAATGGAGTGGGTTGTTTTCATATAATTTGGCTTCTTTAAAATTCTCAAATCTGTGGGCTATCCCAAATAGATTTTTTACTCCCTGAGTTTCTGAGCAAGTCTAAAATGACCGAGTAGTCACCATACTAACACAGGATTTGAGAAACCTGTTTTTAATTCCCAACTTTACCACAGATTTCCTATGTAACTTTGGGTATTTCATGTACCCACTTTGTATCTCAGTTTCCCATCAGTAAAATTGAGATAATACTTTCCTGTCTTGGGGCTTTTGGAATAAATACATGTAAAGCATGTAAAATGCTTTTAGATATACTGTTGGGGAAAGTGCTGTTTAAGTTATGTTTTCTATATTATCTGTTCTAGCACTATGATTCACTCATTTGCATGTCTGAAGTGCAGTAGTAAAGGACGGCCATTTTGATCTGGAAGGAATTTAAGCCACTAAGTTAGATCACTAGTCATTTATTTTTCTCACATAAAAATGTTTGTTTATCCTCACAACCTATTTCATCTCAAAATTTAAAATCCAAGCTGTCTAAATGATACATACAGTTTAGTAGGACAGAATAATGAACAGTACAAGATAATGAGGTTCAAGAGAGGCAGCCTGCCAATGTCTTGTTTAATGTCTTCCTATAACTGAGAATGGCTCAGTAAAGAGCAGGGTGGTGACATAGTTCCATGGAGCAGATGACAAGTGAATTGTGGCAACACCCTCGCTAATGGTCTCCTGATAAGTGCAGCCCTCTCCAAAGACTCAGTAAAATCTTAGTCCTCATGAGAATTCTTCCATCTGAAGTCACAGTACAGTAAGGCTATGTCTAAACTGCAGGCTTCTTTCGAAAGAGGCTCTTTCGAAAGCATCTTTCGAAAGAGCCTCTTTTGAAAGATCGCGTCTAGACTGCAGGCGGATCTTTCGAAAGAGCAATCCGCTTTTTCAAAAGAGAGCACCCAGCGAGTCTGGATGCTCTCTTTCGAGGAAGCCCTATTTACATTGAAGAACGCCTTCTTTCAAAAGAGGAACTTTCGAAAGAAGGCGTTCTTCCTCGTGAAATGAGGTTTACCGCCATCGAAAGAAAAGCTGCGTTCTTTTGAAATAATTTCGAAAGAACGCGGCTTGAGTCTGGACGCAGGGGAAGTTTTTTCGGGAAAAGGCTACTTTTCCCGAAAAAACCCCTGAGTCTGGATACAGCCTAAGTGACCACTTTTCATAATGGCATGAAAAAAGTAGCCCTTTGGTGCCTATTAGGAAAAAAAGTTCACTGTATTTTTTTAGTTGTGGTGTCCTCTTGTACTCACCCTTTGCATTTGAAAGTCATTTACCTTTACAAACAGTCCATTCAGACTAAACAAAGATAAATGAATTACTTCTAAGGTGATGTCTTATGTAAAATGCTGCCTATGTAATTTTAGTTGGATCTCTGTTTTCTAATTACTGGTTCACTCTTGCTGCAATTCCTTGTATCAAACACATACACAGTTTTATCCGCAGGATGGTAGATACACAAAGAATGTAAATATAAAGAGCCACAAATACAGTTGCTTCTGAAAAACACTAAGTGCTACTCAGGTTGGAAGGTTGCAAACATGACTTTAGCCTTCCTTTGAACTCCCTGAGCGTGGGGTCATCCTGATGCCAGGGAAACTCTTTGGCTGGGCTGTAATCTATGCCAACAGCCAATATTCCTCAGGAAAAAGTTGAGAATCACTGGGGCTTCTTTTCCCAGGCCAGATAAACTGCATCTTCCACAGGGAGGTTGTTAATACTGTTCTTTCTGTGGACATCCCTGCTCCCACATGCTCCCAATTAATGTTAAGAAACCTTAGAGCTATTCTAACTTATGCTGGACTGGAACATTTATTATGGGCAAAGATGTAACCTATAATTGGTGTGGTATAGGGGAAAAGTTCCTGGAATATATCCACTTTTCTCAAGCAATGTCCCTTTTCTCTTATATGGTGCTGTCATTATATAAGAGCCTTCTGCCAGTTTTATACTATCTGGTGATCCCCCTATACTCAGGTGATCCCCTTGTGGGATGGGCAATCCTCTGTGGGGTTGTGGGGTTGGGACACTGCCTTTAGGATAGATTTGCACCAAGAGAATTGCAAATCTTTTCTTGCACATACTGAATTTACAGAACCCTGTCTTTATGCATTGTTTTACAAATGGAGATCATTTTATTCATGTGACACAGTTTTTAGAATCTGTGTGCTGGACTGAACTGATACACATCTAAGTAATGTTTTGTACAAGACAATTTAAATGTAATAGATTGCAGGAAATGGAAATAATTCATTCTGATTGGTCAACTAATGGTCCTTATCTAACTGATATAAATCACTAATTTCAGCAAAAACTCATTTTCAGTTAATTCCATTCACCAGAGGCAAAACTGGTAGTTTATTCTGCTGTTAGCTCCTTTCCATTGCTTCCTGAAGACAGAACATAGTAGCATGCCAAAGGAATGGCAATCTGACCAACAGGAAAAAATGCACAGGATTGGACATGAGGAGTTTTGATATCTATTTCCTATTCTACTTCAAGTTTCTTTGGGTGACACACTTAAGCTTTTTTCATAATGGGGAGAGAGATAAGGGGCATCTGAAGTAGATGCCTGGATTTCAAAGTTACTAAACAACTGCTTTTCATAGAATCATAGAACACTAGAACTGGAAGGGACACTGAGAGATCATCAAGTCCAGTCCCCTGCCTTCACAGCAGGACCAAGCACCATGTAGACCATCCCTGACAGGTGCCTATCTAACCTGCTCTTAAACATCTTTGGCCTTGGAAAGGGTTCAGAAAAGGGCAACTAAAATGATTAGGGGTTTGGAATGGGTCCCATATGAGGAGAGGTTAAAGCGACTGGGACTTTTCAGTTTAGAAAAGAGGAGACCGAGGGGGGATATGATAGAGGTATATAAAATCATGAGTGGTGTGGAGAGGGCACATAAAGAAAAGTTTTTTATTAGTTCCCTAAATAGAAGAACTAGAGGACACCAAATGAAATTAATGGGTAGCAGGTTTAAAACTAATAAAAGAAAGTTCTTCTTCACACAGCATGTAGTCAACCTGTGGAACTCCTTGCCAGAGGAGGCTGTGAAGGCTAGGACTATAATAGAGTTTAAAGAGAAGCTAGATAATTTCATGGAGGTTAGGTCCATAAAAGGCTATTAGCCAAGGGATAATATGGTGTCCTTGGCCTCTGTTTGTCAGAGGCTGGAGAGGGATGGCAGGAGACAAATCACTTGATCATTGTCTTCGGTCCACCCTCTCTGGGGCACCTGGTGCTGGCCACTGTCGGTAGACAGGATACTGGGCTAGATGGACCTTTGGTCTGACCCAGTACGGCCGTTCTTATGTTCTTATGTTATGTTCTTATGTTATCTCCAGAGAAGGAGATTCCACAACCTCCCTAGGCAACTTATTCCAGTGTTTAATCACCCTGGGTATGTCTACACTACCCCGCTAGTTCGAACTAGAGGGGTAATGTAGGCATACCGCAATTGCAAATGAACCCCGGGATTTGAATTTGCATAAGCGGGGCGCCGCCATTTTTAAATCCCCGCTCGTTCGAACACCGTGTCGCGCGGCTACACGCGGCACGAACTAGGTAGTTCAAACTAGGCTTCCTAGTTCGAACTACCGTTACTCCTCATTCCACAAGGAGTAACGGTAGTTCGAACTAGGAAGCCTAGTTCGAACTACCTAGTTCGTGCCGCGTGTAGCCGCGCATCACGGGGTTCGAACGAGCGGGGATTTAAAAATGGCGGCGCCCCGCTTATGCAAATGAAGCCCGGGAAATTCAAATCCCGGGCTTCATTTGCAATTGCGATATGCCTACTTTACTCTCCTATTTCGAAATAGGAGGGTAGTATAGACATATCCCCTGACAGTTAGGAAATTGTTCCCAATATCCAACCTAAACCTCCCCTGCTGCAATTTAAACCCATTGCTTCTTGTTCCATCATCTGAGGCCAAGGGGAACAATTTTTCTCCCTCCTCCTTGTAGTATCCTTTTTGGAACTTGGAAACTGCTATCATATCCGTCTTCTCTTTTCTAAACTAAACAAGTCCAGTTCTTTCAGTCTTCCCTCATAGGTCATGTTTTTTAGAATTTTTCATATTTGTTGCTCTTCTCTGGACCTTTTTGTCCAATTTGTCCACATCTTTTCTGAAATGTGGGGCCCAGAACTGAACACAATACTCCAGTTGAGGACTAATCAACACAGAGTAGAGTGGAAGAATTATTTCTCATGTCTTGCTCACAACACTCCTGTTAATGCATCCAGAATAGTGTTTGGTTTATTTGCATGTTTAACTTGTGGTGCACTATGACCGCTAGATCCCTTTCTGCAGTACTCCTTCCTTGATAGTCACTCTTGAGACAAGCTTTGCAGAAGTGGAGAGTAGTGATGTCATTAACCACAAATCTGCCAGTAAGGGTTCCATAGAATTGTGAGTTCAGTCCGTACTTTAAGTATGTGATGAGTGGTGACTGCATCTCAATGTAATAATATTTCCTTTGAATGGCCACTTATGGTGATTTTCCTAAGGAAAAAAAGTCATCTGGCAATATAAATAATCTTTAATAATACTTTTATTCACAATTATTCCACTGTCCTTGGAGCTCATAATTAAACCTCATTCCGGGTTTAACTGTTATTTCAAACTAAGGGGTTTATTTTGGAATCGCCCTTCTCTGCCGTGTGTAGATGTGGGCAGTTCTTCTGGCCTAGTCAATTTCCAAAATGGCGACTGCCCGGGAACATGTTAATGAAGCACGGGGTATTTAAATCCTGCGCTTCATTTACAATTTGGGTCGCCCTCATTAGCCTCCCTAGTTTGAACTAGGGGGCTAGTGTAGACATACCCATATTCCACAGTACCCCATGGTGACTGCTCTGGCCAGGACTTTCCACTCTACTGCTCTCCAGCTGAACAGGAAACAGATGAGGAAAATTTTAATTTCATTTTCTGTGTGGCCACAGTAGTGAGCAGACATGGGAGTGGGCAGCACACCTCATCAGCACACCTGACCATGACTTCTCAGTGTCGTAGACGAGCACTAGCATGGGGCGTGCAGGAGATCCTGGACCCCATGGGGAGAGGAATCTGTTCTCACATAACTATAAACTAGCAAAAGGAATAATGGTATCTATGCCAAGATCACAAAGGGCATGGAAGAGAAAAGATACACCATGGCTGACCAACAGTGCTATGTGAAAATAAAGGACCTGGGGCAGCGGTACGAGAAGAAAAAGGAGGCAAATGAACAATCTGGATCATCACTGCAAACACACTGCTTCTGTGAGCAGTTGCATGTGACCCTTGGTGGCGACCCAACCAGATTCTTTAGCTAGTCTATGGATTCCTCCCAAGACAATTCTCAGTCAGCTTCAGGCAGCAACATGGCGGACAGTGTGGATGATGAAGAGGAGGAGGAGAATGGGCAGTATGTTAGTGGAGCAACTGATGTCACTTAATAGCTAGGACCTTTTTATAATTTGGAGACAATCCTCTCTTCCCAGGACATCTCATAGCTGGGCACTGATCATGGGATGGGCACTTCTGGTGTGTTCACATTATTTTATTATGATACAAGTGGGTTAAGGCAGTTGGGTGTGATCTGTAGCAGCCACTATTACTCTCCCATTTAATGGGAGTTGCTGAACACACATGCACCATGTGGAACCTTGACTTGTTCTGCTGCCACACCCAGGCTCCCTTCCACCTCCCTTCCACCTCACACTTGCATACTTCTGTGAGAAGGAAAAGTTGAACTCTCCCAGCAAATGGGGGATGCAGAACACACTGGCTCTGTGTGAGCCCCCAGCCTGCTGCTATATCTGGGCCCTTCCCCTCTCATTCTGATGCACACATCATGCACCTTTCTTGACCATCCCCTGTTGATGTCAGTGAAATGGCCATGTGATCCATCATTGTCTGCAGCACCGTGGAGAAGTACTTCTTGTGGTTTATGTACTCTTTGGCATGCTAGTCGGGTGCCAAGATAGGGAGGTAGATTCCATTTATCGCCTGACAAGAGTTAAGGAACCCCATCATAGCAAAGTCCTCCACTATGTCCTCCACATTCCACACAGTCACTACTCTCAATAGCAGAAGGGTATTGATTACCTTGGCTACTTGGATCACAACAGCTCCCATTGTAGATTTCCCCATTTTAAATTGATACCCAACTGACTAAGAGCTGTCTGGCATTTCAAGCTTCTATAAGGCCACTTGCTTCTCCACTGTCAGAGAAGGTCTTATTCTGATACTCTTGTGCTTCAGGATGGGGGAAATGCTGCTGAGTTTCAGCTACAGTAATCTGGCATAGCTCTGTACGTGCCAATGGACTATTGCCATTTTACACCAGCTATGGCTCTGCCCCAGTCTTTAGAAAACTTCTGTAAAAATGTATCCCATTCCTTTGATATTCTACTCGCTCCTTCCTTAGATAACTCATATTCAGTGTACACCTTGTGTTACGAAAATAGCACTCATTATGAAGGATTCTGTAGGGGCTGCACAGGCCCAAGATGGCAGGGTTATTGCACAGCCCCTCGTATCACCACCACTTCTTCAGCCTATGGATTAGACTAGCAGCCATAGCAGGGACTTGAAAAGATGGTTTTTAATAATAGTACTTAGCACTTTTCATCTAAAACTCTTTTTGTCCATACGTCTCACAGTGCTCTGCAGGGAAAGGAGAAGTCTCCTTTTCTCACTTTGTCGATGAAGATGGAATTGACCATGATCTACCTCAACAGCTCATTTGTGTCAGCTTTCTCTCAGCCATTGCAAAGCCTGCTTTCTCAGTGTGTTTGGCATTCATAAGCCCCACTATACTGCTCCTGCTGCCATTCTCTCACATTATAGATGTGGTAGAATTCAGGTGGCTCACTGGGGTGTACATGAGCCACCCATAGCAAAATTTCCTATTACTTTTTTTCAGTGATGCTTTATGATGTTTAAAATTTGCCTATGAGCATTCTGATTCTTTCCTGTTCCCCTGCTTCCTACAGTCCCCCAAAAGTACAGAATATTCTGTCAGGACAAAGTACAAGCTCAAGATAAAAACAATGCCATGAGTAAGATAATACCAAAGTCAACAATTTCATGTTTGAACATTGTGATGGGATTTTGAGTCCCTTGGTGGAACCAACCTAGGCACATTTTTCAAGTCATATTTAGGAGGTTTACATGCAAACCCATTAGAAAATTGGAAGGCACTGCTGTATGCATACCTTCCACTCATTGCTTTGAAAAAAGTAACCTTTTCTGGAATTGCAAAAATGCAAGCAAAAAGGCAGGCACATGCCACAGAGCACAGACTCTTGCAACTCATTTATACTGTTTTTGTCATATTTCTGGACAGCTCTTGCACAAGTTAATTTTTGTGAGCATTTTGCTTTCTGGACGAATTGCAGCAGATAAGGCAGGTTTGGATAGCAGGTGTGAGGGGGCATAAAGACAAAAGCAATATGGAAGCAGAGAGATGACAGAAATATTGCAGCAGCAAGAGAAGAAGGAAAATGGACTAAAACACACTAGTTTGTCTGTTTATCCTGCAGATTTCCTGATGATTGATTTATCACTATGGTGTCCTAGCTGTTCAGTGTGGACTGCTGAGCTGGATGTTAGTCTTTATGGAAAGGTCATATCCTGAGCTAATGAATGCAATTCGTAAGCTTTTTAAAAGGCTGCAAGAGGAGGAAAAAAAACCAAAGGATGAGAGTGTTATTTGATTTCAAGAATTACCTTCCCTAGATATTATAGTGCCTATTAAAATATTTGATACAATGAAATTTTATTTTTATATGTAAAAATCAGGATAGTGACCAAATGTGCTCTACTAGTTTACTCTGTTTTAGAAATGATTGAAATGTAGCCGTGTTAGTCTGGTGTAGCTGAAACAAAATACAGGACTATGTAGCACATTAAAGACTAACAAGATGGTTTATTAGATGATGAGCTTTCGTGGGCCAGACCCACTTCCTCAGATCAAATAGTGGAAGAAAATAGTCACAACCATATATACCAAAGGATACAATTTAAAAAAAATGAACACATATGAAAAGGACAAATCACATTTCAGAACAGAAGGGGGATGCAGGAGGGGGGAAAGGAAGGTAAATGTCTGTGAGTTAATGGTATTAGAGGTGATAATTGGGAAAGCTATCTTTGTAATGGGTAAGGTAGTTGGGGTCTTTGTTCAGTCCCCCCCCCCCCCTGCGAAGAGTGTCGAATTTTAGCATGAATGCCAGTTCAGAGGATTCCCTTTCAAGTACAGATTTGAAAGTCTTCTGAAGTAGGATGCATGTGATTAGGTCATTGAGACAGTGTCCTTTCTGGTTGAAATGGCAAAAAACTGTTTTTTCTTTGTGATCCTGTCTAATGTCTGTTTTGTGGGCAAATGTGTTCATTTTTTTAAATTGTATCCTTTGGTATATATGGTTGTGACTATTTTCTTCCACTATTTGATCTGAGGAAGTGGGTCTGGCCCACGAAAGCTCATCGTCTAATAAACCATCTTGTTAGTCTTTAAAGTGCTACATAGTCCTGTATTTTGTTTTAGAAATTATTGTTCTTGTATGGTGGGGGGTTGCCTTTTTTAATCTTTTCTACATTTTAAGGGATTTTGGTGTCTGTGCTTTAAAGTCCTGAGATGTTAATAAGGTTTATTAAGAAAGTTGACTTTTGTTTTGTTTTTTAATGCTTGCTTTTTATATACCCTTTTATATATCCAGCATAATTCTTGTCTATTTTCAGAAGGAGTTTTTATGGTATCCACTACAATATACATTTAGAACAAAGAACTGAACCTATAGGCTAATAGGGTATGTGGCAGCATTTGTCCTTGAGATCAGAATGGGAAATATTTCTCATCAAACCAGATGGGCTATTAAAGGGGCCCACCTGCTAGATATCACAACAGAAGGACTCTTTGCATTTGAAGGTGTCCCTAGCTTCTACTTATCTTTTTCATAGCTTCAAGTCTGTTACACCTTGGCACAACTACAAAAGATTATGTTTGTGATCATGCAGACTGTGTATACCAGGCAGGATGATTCTAAGAAGAGGATGAAATTCGCATATAGCAGTTCATGTTTTAGTCAATTTTTTTTTTTAAATACAATAGGGCACATTCCCACATTTTTTTTCCTATTTAAAAAGTAGTATAGTGTAGGCAAGCAGTGCAGTCACTGTTAAGGGAAACAATTTTCTTCACATTGTTCTTTTCCTCACTTTAAGCAGCTCCTTGTTCACAACTTGAGATCATGATGAGGATTTTGGTTTCAAAATATTTAGACTACAGTGGTCTACCAGCTTTGCAGGGGTGACACTGAAAAGTTTTTTGCCTTAAACTTTAATTACATATGTGTTTTGTTTAGCTGGCTGCTGCTCTCCATCATTCACAGCAGGTGTTGATATTGAACTACCCAATCCCACTTCTGGCATTTGTGAATCAGTAAGGAAGCAATAGAAATGGAATAAATGTGGAGCTAAAGATTAGTGTGTAGTTTCTTACTACTGTTTCATCTGGATTCACTCATTCCAGGTGGTGCTAAAGGAAAACAAAAAGCATATAAGCATTACAGGGCTATTCACATCTGCAATTTGGGTCTACAGCCAATCTTATCATGGAATTTATATGGACCTCTCCTGCCCTAAGCCCATGTCCTAGTCCTGAGCCCGTTGGACCCAAACACCCTCACAGAGCCTGTACCCTGAACCTCCTCCAGTACCCCCAACTCCCTTCCCCAAACTCAGCTCAGAGCCCTCTCACACTCCAAATCCCTTAGCCCAAGACCAGAGCCTGTGCCCCAACCCTCTGCCCCTGCCTGGTGAAAGGGAGGGAGAATGGGGGAAGGAGGAAGGGAGGACGGAGTGAGCAGGGGTAGGGCCTCAGAGAAGGGGCATGAATGAGGCATGGCAAAGGCATTTGGGTTTGAGGTAGATCCTGGATTGCAGTTAAATTCAAAAAGTGATCTTGTGCTTAAAAAGGTTGGAGACGACTGCTCCACAAAGAACAAAATACCAGATTATCCCATTTGGGAAATGAAAAAGAATTGTCATAATACCGTGGTCCCCAACATGGTGCCCATGGGCGCCATGGCGCCCGCGGGAACATTTCAATGCGCCCGCCAGGTGCTTGGGGTTGGCCTGGCCCCGGGCACATGGCGCACGGGCGCTTGCGGGGGGAGCACGCTTGGCGGGGGGAGCGCCGGGAGTGCGGCACTCGGCGGGGGAGGGCGGGGGCGGGCGCCGGCCCCAGGCACACGGCGGGGGGGAGCGCCGGCCCCGGGCGCGCGGCACTCGGTGGGGGGGGGAGCGCCGGGCGCGCGGCACTCGGCGGGGGGGGGAGCGCCGGCCCCGGGCGTGAGGTCCTTGGAGGGGGCCCTGCCCCCGGGTGCGTGGCTATGGGGGGGCCCCGCCCCCGGGCGCACAGCTGGGGGGGCCACCCCCGGGCACGCGGCAAGGGGGGGGCCCGCCCGGGCATGCGTCAAGGGGGGGCCCGCCCCAGGCGCGCAAGTGTCCCCGCCCCCTGGCGCCCGGCGGGCAAATGGCCACGCCCCCTGGCGCCCGACAACCTCAAAAGGTTGGGGACCACTGTCATAATACTTTGTTACTGGAAAGATTTATAAAGAAAGTGAGATGTGAATGCAAATTGCAAAATATATCAGTAATTATAAGGGTTTTTTGGTAAGGGTGATACTATGATGGACTGGAGGATGGACCCAAATCACAATATTACATTTGATAGAAGATTTACTGTTCCAAAAAGGCATATATCATAATTGTTCATAAATAATTTTATAAAGTGACCGTAATGCTCATGAAAACAGGCAGACTAATAGACTTGAGAAGGGAAGTCCACTGTCTGCAGGGCTGCCACAGAATGAAGAGTAGCAATGAAAACTTCCTCAGATTGAGCCAAATTCTCACTGGCTACGTCTAGACTACATCCCTTTTTCAGAAAAGGGATGTAAATTAGATGTATCACAATTGCTAATGAAGCGGGGATTTAAATCTCCTGTGCTTCATTAGCATAAAAATGGCTGCCGCTTTTTTTCGGCACGGAGCTTTGTCGGAGAAAAGCACCAGTCTAGACGCTGATCTTTCCAAAAATAAAGCCTTTTCCGAAAGATCCCTTATCCCTTATTTCAGGAGGGATAAGGGATCTTTCGGAAGAGGCTTTATTTTTCAAAAGATCAGCGTCTAGACTGGCGCTTTTCTCCAACAAAGCTCCATGCAGAAAAAAAGCAGCAGCCATTTTTATGCTAATGAAACACGGGAGATTTAAATCCCCACTTCATTAGCAATTGCAATACATCTAATTTACATCCCTTTTCCGAAAAAGGGATGTAGTCTAGACGTAGCCAACAGGTTTACGATGAGTGAAGTCAGTGGACTCACTGAATACAGGCAGTCCCCGGGTTACGTACAAGATAGGGACTGTAGGTTTGTTCTTACGTTGAATTTGTATGTAAGTCGGAACTGGTACATATTTTGGGGGGGGACGGGGAGCTGGAGTTAGGTGGAAAAGACCCTGATTCTCATACAACTTCCTTATTCTAAGAAAAACACATACTGTTTTGATATGAAGGTTTTTTTGGTTGATATTTTAATTAAAAATTGATCATAAGTTTCAGTGTTTCATGCTATATCCAGATCTTCCTTTTGGGGTACCTGAAAGATCCCAGTTATTCATTTAATAGTCAGAATCTTTGTTTATTATAACTAAAAAAAGTGTATTCAATGCATATTACTGTTCCAAATAGAATTTGCTACAGATGGTTCAGTGAAATGGGTATTAAGTGTAATCAATAGTCATTGGAGAGCACAGTGAAATATTGATACAATCAAAGCTGTTGTTGTATTCTGCTGAGCAGAAAATGGAAATCCCTTCCTGTGAAGTGTGTGTGTGTGAATTTATCCACAGGATTCATTTTAAAGAAAAATTCTGTGTTGGGAACAGGAGTTTAGCCACAGGTGGGTCCTCATTGTCCACTCACCCACTTTGCAACCAGACCCATCCCCTTGGGGCTTACCCTGCTTTGCTCCAGCCAGGGTGTGGGTTTGGGACTTATCCCCTCTTCCCTTCTGCCCTGCTCCTCCCCATTCTTGCCCACCTACACCACTGGGTAATTTTTCAGCTTCACCTCTGCCAGGCTGGAAGGGACTTGTTAATTTCATGTGACACTAACAAGATACTTGCAGCTCTAGTGCTGAAGAGGGAAAGAGCTGTTGCTCCCAAGGTGGGGACTGTAACACAATGGGTCTCACTGCCTGCTGCTCCTGCTGTTCCCTAGGAAATTTATTTTTCCACTCTAGGGTGCTCCCTTTTGGCTGGTGTCTTGTTCCCCCCAGCAGACCTGCGTCCTCCACGGCGAGAAAAGCCACTCCGCGTCTCCATGGTCTGCTGGGGGGCGGGCACTAGCTCCGCGTCTCCCTGGTCTGCTGGGGGGAAGCGCCCCCCGCGCTGCCGGAGGCAGCGACAGTGGGGGAGGTACCCCGCACTAGCTGCGCCCCCCTCCGTTTGTAACTAGGGATCCAACGTAAGTTGGATTGATGTAACCCGGGGACTGCCTGTATATTCACAACTCTATAAGGGTATGTCTACACTACCCTCATGGGCTGTGTCCAGACTCAGGGTTTTTTTCGGGAAAAGTAGCCTTTTCCCGAAAAAACTTCCCCTGCGTCCAGACTCAAGCCGCGTTCTTTCAAAATAATTTCGAAAGAACGCGGCTTTTCTTTCGATGGCGGTAAACCTCGTTTCACGAGGAAGAACGCCTTCTTTCGAAAGTTCCTCTTTCGAAAGAAGGCGTTCTTCAATGTAAATAGGGCTTCCTCGAAAGAGAGCATCCAGACTCGCTGGGTGCTCTCTTTCGAAAAAGCGGATTGCTCTTTCGAAAGATCCGCCTGCAGTCTAGACGCGATCTTTCGAAAGAGGCTCTTTCGAAAGAAGCCTGCAGTCTAGACATAGCCCTAGTTCGAACTAGGAGGGTAATGTAGGCATACCCTAAGAGACGCTACTCTGCCCTGCCAATGTGTCTTTCTCTTGCTCCTGTAGAAGCAATAAGCTTCCTTTTTTTTTTTTTTTTGGTCCACAAAGGAGGTCAGGTTAGCTCTGGTAGTGTTCTTCCACTTTGAACTCAATTAATTGGAAATGGGAGTGAAATCAACAGCTTGTTTCATGGAAACCATTATATAGTTATAATACCTCACCAGTGTTTACCCAGTGCCCAACCTAGAAGAGATTTCACTAACCCATCCAAGGGAAAGACTTTATATTCCTTTAGCAATCTACTGAATTACTTTTATATACTGGGACAGATCCTCAGCTGCAGCAGTGCTCTACAAAGCTCAGCTGGTAGTAATATTTATGCTATCTGTTTCTGAACCTGGCAAGAAGCCATTTCTGCCCCTGGCACAACTCAGAGAAACCTCATTGATATAAAGGCCAAAAGGAATCACTGTGCTCATCTAGTCTGACCTTCTGTATAACACAGCCGTAGAACTTCCCTGAATTAATTCCTGTGTGAACTAGAGCATATCTTTTAGAAAAAAAATCTAATTTTGATTTAAAAATTGCTGGTGATTGACAATCCATCCTGGGCCTTACACCACAGGCACTGGTCAATTATTCCAATGATTTATTTTAACCCCATGGTTAAAAATGTATGCCTTCTTTTCAGTCTGAATTTGTCTAGCTTCAAATTCCAGACACTGGATCTTGTTATAGTTTTGTCCGCTAATTGAAATAACCCATTATCAAATTACTGTTCCCCATGTATGTAGTTATAGACTGTGATCAAGTGAACCCTTAACCTTTCCTTTGTTAAACTAAATAGGCTGAAGTCCTGGAGTCTCTCACGATTAGGCATGTTTTCCAATACTTCAATTATTCTTGCTGCTCTTTGAAACCTCTCCATTTTATCATCATCCTTCTTGAATTGTAGACAGTAGAATAGGGCAAAGTATTCCAGCAACAGTAGTCTCTCTTCTCCTATTTGGGATTTCCCAGTTTATATGTCCATGGATCACATTAGCTTTGGCTACAGGTTTTCTTTGTAAATGCATGCTCAGCTGATCATTCACCCCAAATCAAATCTTCCCAGGATAGATTTTCCCCTTCTATAAATATAATATACATTCTCTGTTACTAGATAGTAAATATAATTTTCATCTGTCTGTATTAAGACATGTAGTGTTTGCTTGCACCCAGTTCCCTATGTGATCCAGATTTCTCTGCATCTGTGCTGTATTGTCATAATTATTTACCAATCTCCTGATCTGCAAACTTATTTATCCTTGCAAGCTTCCCTAACTGCTTCCCCAAATTTTTTACATTACAACCCCTTTGCCCCGGCCACAGCCCCTCATATCCTTGAGCCAGACCCGGGAGTGGAGCTATAACTCTGGGATAGATGGATGTGCACAAGGGTAAGGGGGTACGGGCTGCAACTCCCAGCATACGACTGACAGCCAGGTACCCAGGTATAGGACCAACAGCCAGGCCAGCATCTGGGACTCTGGGTGTGGAACTAGGGCTAGGGCCAGGCATGGAGTACGGTGGTGCTCTCTCTCCTTTCCTTTGGGTGGTTGGCCTGTGCCCCAGCCACACTCCCCAACTTTCCTCAGCACCCCTATAGGGGAACATGCCCTACAGATTGGGGTCCTCTGCCTAAGGGGATCATTTTGGCAACAGCACTTCCAGCAACATCTTCTTTACCTTGGCCATGTCACCAGTTGTAGTGGATAGGAAGGGTTACTGTGAAGATATCCATGCCATCTGAAAGCCCACGGCACTGTTTGAGGTGGCTGTGTGGTTTCAGTGCACCACAAAATCATGCAAAACAGACAGAGCAGGTCTAAGTACCCTGTGCATTCATTTTACAAGCATACAGAAGAAGAAGAACATCCCAGGCTTTTCCTCTTACAATATATTATTTTTTCCTTCTTGATTCCAGCTCCACTGGTATGTCAAAGAATAACTTTTTCAATCCAAAGAAATTGCAGCTGAAAACTTAATTTATCTAATTTTAGAAGCCTTATTTTAAAACAGTTTTACTATAATGACCATTGAGATGTATTTTTGTATTTGTTGTTTTTAAAAAGTGTTTGAGAAATGGAATGCTGCATGCAGTTGCAATTTACGTAGTAAAACAAATCACAATGAGTCCTTATGTGCTCTTCCCATTATCCCACAATTATATGGGAGACTATTTTATTTTTAATGAAGTCATGGTTTAGAGAGGGAAAAACAGTAGTGAAGACAGGAACTGAATATTACAGTTTGGTTCCTTTCTATGCCTTTATATGAAAGGAGCTCTGTGTTTACTATTCTGAGCTTTAGACGGTTCAACCATCTGTTTCATTAATAGGGATGGAGGAACCTTGCAAAGTTCCAGCTTCCATATTCTATCCAAAAAAAATCCAACCCATAGTATTCTAATCCCCATAGCTTGGGTTTTTATTTTTAAGAGTCATACAGTGAATTGGAAAAAAAATCAAAATGCATTTAAAAAATATACCAGATTCCTGAAAGTCCATTGTAAGTTTCCATCTTTGAAACAAAAGCACAGTCATTTATATTAAGCAGTACTTAGTGACTCTTTACTTTATCCCTCTAAAATCTATAAACTAGCCCACAAAAAAAGAACCAAGCTGGTTTATGTATTTCCGTACAAAGAAATAATCCCTTGCCTTGAATCTAAAAATGTCTTTGGGCAAATATTATGATCTGGTATTCAAAGCATGAAAGAATATGTAGCCTCATCAAGAGAAGGCATATTTATTCATTCGTTTTGTGTCGTGTGGGGTTGCCGCTTTGCCTTGATTAGTTTTTAAATTAAGAAACCTTGCTCTTGCAGTTAATGAGGATCAGCAGAGAACTACTGAAACAAAAAAAATCTTTCTATGTTAAACATCAGATGTTCATTGATGGCTATTTAATTCAGTCACCTTTTAGTACATTTATAAGAAATTCAAAATCACAAAAATTGACCAGCTTTAGCTTGAGTCTGATAAAAGAACTAAAATGCGGTCTGGGCTCTACATATTAATTACCTTGATGTTTTAAAGGCTACAACAGTCACTTTCTCCCAGGGAGGTCATAGTTCTGATTTAATAAAAGCTTATGAATTGCAAAATAATATAGAGACTTTGTAGTGGACTGCAGCAACAAAACCAGCAAGAGGGTTATTCTTTGCTTGACCACCCCACAAAAGATAATAAATGGGCATGAGAAAAAGACACATGCCAGTGCTGAAATAATTTGTTCTGGCATTTATGCATTAATAGGTTCTTTCTTCAGTGTTAAATGGAAAAGAGAAGATAGCACTACTTTTATAACTACCATGCCTATCCTGACTAAAGAAGTTTTCATAAGTAAGCTAACATAAAAGGATCTTTTCTAGCAATGACAGTATGATTCATATAGTAGTAAACTCAAGCAACTGTTTCAAGATGAATGCAAGTGCTTATACAGCAGTTGTTGGAATTAAATACTAATTAGTAATTGCTAATTAAATATCAGAAAGTGATTTTGGTGCGAGTGCATTTCACTAAATTGTGGCAAATCTTGCTTTAGCATTGTCAGCATTTATGATGCAGCATTTATAATTCAAATTATATACAATTCAAATTATATATCCTAAATGTGGAATTTAATCCCTTGTTTAAAATGCATTCCACTCAAGGATATTATGTGATTTTGCTTTTAAATCTTTGCACAAATTTTCTGTACACAGTTGGAAATTGTATTGTTGACCATGACATGGAAACACTAGCGCTGAGTTTAAAAGCTGCCATTTCTATAGTCTAATTGCTTTTTCTTGTTGTTGCAGTTGTTGTTGTTGTTAAGATTCCAGCCATGTGTATTTAGAAGTAACTTCTGGGCACTAAAGTAATAGCCAGAGTCACAACCAACATATCTATGCTCTCTTAGCAAAACAGTTCAAATGGACCATGTTCGCAAGGCCCAGAATTCAGTAGAGTTACTTATGCTGCTCAGAGCTGTCATATCTTGTGACCAAACATTTTAGATCCTCAGAGTGAGGCAGTTGGGGGATGTGCAATCCAAAATTGATGTGCATTTTTTTTCCTAAGGACCTCAAAATTTCCCCACAGAGCTCTCTCTCAGCAGAAAGAAGATCTTATTTCACACTAAGGGGCCATCGGTGAGTGTGATGCTTCAAGTAAGCTGGTTTCAGAAAAACAAAATTAATCACAGACTGCTGTGCTGTGCCGGATTAGCTGATTGACAGCACAGCGCGGTGGCCCTTTTTATTTTAATGAAGCGGAGATTATTTAAATCCCCTCTTCCTTGACTATGTCCTTGACTATGTCGAGTAAGCTACTTTACATGGCTCCATCGACGGAGCCATGAAGTCTAGACACACCAGACTGCAGTGTGCTCTGGTTGCCCTTGCAGATGCCACGGCACTGACATCATAGAGCCAGAGCTGCTGCAAAGCAATGTCAAGTTCACAGGCCTAGTGTTGAGCCTCATGGTGCAATTCATCCAGACTGCCCACATGTTGCTCCAGTAGGCCAATGATCAGCCCGACCCAGAGGATCTCTTCACCCAGGTCCTGGCACTCCTGCTGCGGCAAATGCCCCTAAGCTCCCTGGACACCATTGAACACCAGGTGTGGCAGAAATAAACCAGTTTGGACTGGTGGAACTGCATTGTTCTTCAGCAGTGGGATGACCAGCAGTGTTTACAGAACTTCTGCATGCAGAAGGCCACCTTCCTGAAGCCCTGAGAATGGCTCCTCCCTGCCCTCAGGTAACAGGACACCTGACAGCAACCTACTTGGGTTGTTAAATATCAAGTAATTGACTAATCAAATAGTCAATGCATTTCAACAATGTGCTGCTATAGAGAGTCATCGTTCTAGGCAACATTGACACCACTGTGGATGGCTTTGCCACCATGGGTTTTCCCAACTGTGGGATGAGGGGCATAGGAGGCATAGGAGGCACGCCCAACCCCATCCTGGCCCCCGACCACCATGCCTCAGACTATATAAACAGGAAGGGTACTTCTCGATGGTGCTGCAGACCCTCATAAACTACAAGGAACAGTTCATGGACATCAGCTGCGAGTGATCAAGGAAGGTGTACAATGCTTGCATCTTCAGGGACTCCTGCCTGTTCCAAAAAATGCCCACCAGCACTTTTTTCCCCAACCACACCATCAAGGTCAAGGATGTGGACATGCCCATGTGCATCCTGGGTGACGCAGCCTACTCCTTGCTCCCCTGGCTTCTGAAGCCTTACATGGGCAGCATGGACCCCACCAAGGAGGGGCTCAGGGATGGGGCTGGAACTGATGCCTTCTTTGGTCAGCTTTGGAGGCTTTGGCTGCCTCGAGGTCCCACTGCCTCATGTTTGTGGGCCCCAGCGGCCCCTGGGAGAGGGTGGGGAAAGAGGGGAAACCATAGGGGCAGGGCCGGGGGCAGGAGGTAGCTGGTGGTCTGCTCCATGCACGAGGCCATGTGCTCCAACACCAAGGTGATGGAGGAGCACATGGCTTTGTGCTGGCTCAACAGCTGGTCCCAGGTGGTTTTACACTGCTCCTGGTCTGTCTGGCACTCCTCATGGTCAACGGCCCACTCCTGGCACTCCTGCTTGACACCCCAGATGAGGAACTACAGGCAGGCCATCTGCTCCCTTATTAGCTCCTCCCAGGTTCTCTTCCTCCTACAGATCCCACGGAGTTGGAAGATGATGTGGGAGGTGTTGGACATGCCACACTCACAGCTGGCTCAGCTCTGAAGAAAAGTTACAAGGGCAGTCGTCCCTGGAGAAACTGCGTATGAAGCCTAGCACTAATCTCTGAACCAACTCCGAAGGTCTCAGTTCAGATGATGGTGCTATGCTTTGACCAAGGCTATCTGTTATCTAGACAGTGGGCACTTTCCTATAGGGACACGGACAAACCAGGGAAGCATCGCTACATCCACGGCCTGGGGACAAGCAGGCATGAGAAGGTGCTGGCCAGGGTAGGTGCCTGAAGGCAGAAGGGGGGGACATGATGTCTCAGCCTCCTTCCATGTCTCACACACTCTGGGACCGGCATTGGTGGTGTCCTGCAGAGAGAGAACTTCTATCCCTCCCTGTTGGAGGGAGGTGTGTGTGAGCAGAAAATCCTTCTTGCTAAAGAGAGTGCTACTGAGGTTCCCTCCTCTACCTTCCCCCAGCAGGTTCCCATACAGTCTCCTCTGCATCACCACACTTGACCGGGAGTAAATACTGCCTGAGTATGGTTATGAGCCTGTGCTATGAGTGGCACTGCTGTGTGGTTACATTACCCAAGCCTACTTAGTGGTGCCTTGTCAGAGAAAGGTGTCCCACCATGAAGGCCTTAATAAGGCAGGCCTCTCCAGTAACCTTATGAGAAGGACCAAGGGGTTCAATGCTTCAGACTGGCACTCTATGTGCACCTACATGTACAGGCTGTTGTTGACCCCCAAGGCTGAGTAGGTCAAGCAAGGAGCATGCGGTCCCCCACAGACCATCACCTGCCCCTGCGTATGCATAGGGAACGATATAGAACTCACCTGAAGTGCTTTCACCTGAAGTTCATCCGATGCCTGGGAGACATCGTGGGAGGGGGGAACTGGCTCCGGGGTAAGGAGCAGCTCCTGGCTTGTGGGCATGGTCTCGTCCTCCTCCTCCTCCTCCTTCTCCACCTCCACAACCCCACCCTCATGGAGGATAACTCCAAGCATGTCCTATCTGGACTCAACAATGACAGGGGAGAGGTCCCATGGATGGCATTGAGATGGTGGTAGTACCAGGCACATGTGCAGTGCCACCCCAGAATGTTCACTTTGCACTCCAGGCCTGCTGGAGCTCCTTTATTTTCATGCAGACCTGGTTGAGGGTCTGCGTGTGTCCCTTCTCATCCAGGCTGGCAGCTATGCAGCCATAGACATTGGTGTTTCTCCTCCTTATGCGGAGATCCTGGAGGTTGGTCTCCTTGCCCAGACCTCAGTGAGATCCAGGATCTCTGCACCAGTCCAGGCCAGTGCTCTCTTGCGTCCCTGGCCACTTGCAGCCGAAGTTGCTGCAGGAGTGCTGGCAGCCATGAGGGGGCTCAGAGGGAGCTCTGGGGTCTAACATGACTCCTGGGATGAGTGCTGTGTAGCACAGGGTTGGCAAGGCTGTCCTCATGCCACAAGCCCTTCTTCTGCTGCCTGCTGCTTTCAAAGCTCTGCAGGAGAAGGGGAGCAGTGGAGCCCGCAGGTGTGGCCAGAGCAGTCACAAGCGCAGCTGTGAGTAATTGGTGCAGGCCAATAATTTCAAAGTAGCTGTATCAGAGAGTCCACACTAACACTAGTTTGAAATAACATGGAAAGCAGGAGTACAGATTTTGGAATTACCATTCCATTATTTCAAAATAACGGGCTTGGTAGCATGGCTGCTTCACTTCTGTCAGAATAATGGGAGTTATTTCAAAATAACTCCCTAGTAAAGACCAGGGCTAAAATCTAATAAGTATCATATAGGAGCGAAAAAATGGAAAACAACCTTTCATGAAATCTCCAGGAAAAGATTTGGAATCTGATCTGTTCAGATGAAGGCTGGATGTTCAGGTACGCACAGCTGAGGATTTACCTGCTATTTTTCTTGTAAATATCCTTAGTAGAATTGGATTAAGTGTATTTTTTGTTAAGATTTTAACTTTTGTTTTACTTATTTTTAATTTATTTTAGCCATACTTGTCGCTGAGGTGTAGAAAGATTATACGTTGCAGAGCTGCTCAGTGCTGGACTATTTTGGACAATGCCAAAAGGAAGCTAAATGAATGTGCAAGGAATCATTGTCTTCAATGAAAGAACTGGTGTCCTATTTTTCCCTGGGTTTTATGGCAGCACAGTGCAATAACACCATATGGATGAGGGGATTTTTATGTTACTCACATGAAGATTTATCAAATTTGTAAAACCTTCAATCTTCATTGCTTCTTGGACTATACTGAAAAAATGTGGTTTTTTTTGTCATCATGCATGACATCTGCAGTAGGGGGAACATGTTCTGTATTTTTATGCTTGCATCAAAGACATGTAGCTAGGACTATGCCCTTTTATTTAAAAAAAATGCAGGATAGAAAAAAAGGGACTATGTGTTGTGAATATGTGGATGCCCCATAGGTAATTCTGTGGCTGTTGAACTAGAATGGTCTTTTCTGCCTTATAGGTTTTCTAAGTACTGGAGACCAAGCTGCAAAAGGCAATTATGGATTGCTAGACCAAATTCAAGCTTTACGATGGATTGAGGAAAATATTGGATCCTTTGGAGGAGACCCAAAAAGGGTTACTATTTTTGGATCTGGAGCAGGAGCATCTTGTGTTAGTCTTCTAACACTGTCTCACTATTCAGAAGGTAATGAACCTTTTGGTAAAATAAAGGCAAAAGGGATCCTTTTAAACATAGTGCAATGTTTGTAGACTGATGCCAGGGTATTGGCACTATAAAGTAGAAGCTCAGAATTATATGATGTCAACAACTTAAATGAAATACATGCTGGGCAGTATTCCAGCTCATGCTTGGCAAGCCTACATTATGCTTTTTATTATGGCATGAAATCAAATTTAAAACTGACATTGGAACTTTACATTAAAAAGTGTCCCAGGAAATCTACATTGATTAGTCTATATAACGTTTTTTTCCCCTATTCCCTCTTCCATCAACAATCTGTCCTATCTGAAATAAAATGGGACAGTGAGACTTTTTTTAATTTGCAAGATAGTCCTGTTTATGTACATCAGACCTACATTTTAATGCCATAAATGCAACACAATTCTGTCAAAAAAAAAAAAAAAAAAAGAGTAAGCCTCATATATGTAGAGTCTGATCCTGCGCTCCATAAATGCACAAAGTCTTATTGAGTTGTAATACAAATTTGAGCTGCAAGACTTTTTGGCCCTCAAGTAAAAATGCACTAATATACAGTGCAGGTATTAAATAATTCTACAGAAATATTTCTGTAAGTATGATCAATAATAGTGTAAAAAATTAGAAAAAGACTATAATTGTTTAAAATCTCTGATATGTTTATTCTGCCTTGCTCCTCCCATTACATTAACACTTGGAGGAATCTCTAGGATAGAGAGCTAGAGCAGGCGATAATTACAGCAGGTCTGATATCAAGCATGCCTTCTTTAAAAGTAGCTAAAATTATTGCACATATTGATTAAAAAATAGGCCATAATGAGTAAGATTGGGCTATAAACTGTGCCAGAAGCAAACAGATGGAGTGATGAAAACCTTCACTGATCACAGGCTTTCCATAGTGTAATTTGTGCAGTAAGTAATAATCATCAGATGTATTGATCACAGTCAGTTTTCACCATATATGTTTCTAAATATTTGGAGAGAACGTCTGTCTTAGTCATTTCTAGTGCACAAATCTAACACGGTCTGTAAGCACTTTGTAGTCTGTATACATACCCTGGCTAAGGCATGTTAGACGGAATATTTAAATAGCACATTTCAGTGTTCCCACTGGGAAGAAAAACAAAAATCAAAATAACCCAACCAAGCAAACAAACAAACAAAAAAACTGACGGGAATGATTCACAGGTATGCTGCAACTGCTTTGTTACATTCTGATGGCACAAAGCAGCACTAAATCCAGACTGGTGATTGCTCTGCACACCAGAGAATAGAAAAGCAACCAGAATGCACAAGGTGAATCTGGCCTAGAATTTTCAAATCCTTTCAGAAAAATTCAAATATATTCTAATTTATCTGAATAGTTAATGATAACAGGAAATATATATATAAGTTGGTAATGAAAAATTATGTCAGAGCAGAAGGATCCTGGAAATCAAGCCTATTAAACTGATTTTAGCTGAGCATATTTTTGTTCAAATTATATGATGCCTGGATTCTCTAAAAGGGAAAAAGGGAGTATATAATTTTCCTTTGACCTTTAAACTAGTGAAGAGCATATTTATGTGAGTGATTTACATGCACAAGGGAATATGTTTGCTTGTAGCTGGCACTCCTTAAAAAATGCAAAATATTAAAGAACTACCACTGTGAAAAAGTTGGGGTATGTTTGTTAAAAGTATGAGGTTATTGTGAAAAATATATTTTGTCCTTGAAATACTAACCTAAAACCATCATGCTTTATATATATGACCATCAAGAATTTGAACTAGAAGCATATTAAAAGCTACAGTGAAAAGGAAGCAATTAGCTAAAAAGTAAGTGGAAATAGAAATTAAATACAGGAATTGACGTCCTTTAGGTATCGTACAATCAAAGTATTCTTTGCTCACTAAAGCAGCTTTTTTATATGTAATTTCATTTGCATTTAAACAATTTGCACCTGCAGGTTTGTTCCAAAAGGCAATCATACAGAGTGGAACAGCCCTGTCCAGCTGGGCAGTGAACTACCAGCCTGCCAAGTACACTCGGATATTGGCAGATAAAGTGGGCTGCGACATGCTGGATACCACTGACTTGGTTGAATGCCTTCGGAATAAGAACTACAAAGAGCTCATTCAGCAGACCATCACTCCAGCCACGTACCACATTGCCTTTGGGCCTGTGATTGATGGGGATGTGATTCCAGATGACCCTCAGATTCTAATGGAACAGGGAGAGTTCCTCAACTATGACATAATGCTAGGTGTGAACCAAGGGGAAGGCTTAAAATTTGTGGATGGCATTGTGGATAATGAAGATGGGGTTTCCCCAAATGACTTTGACTTTTCCGTCTCTAATTTTGTGGACAATCTGTATGGCTATCCAGAAGGGAAGGATACACTCCGGGAGACCATTAAATTTATGTACACTGACTGGGCAGATAAAGAAAACCCTGAAACACGAAGGAAGACTCTGGTAGCTCTGTTTACTGACCACCAGTGGGTTGCCCCAGCTGTTGCTACAGCTGACTTGCATGCCCAGTATGGCTCTCCAACATATTTCTATGCATTTTATCACCACTGCCAAAGTGAAATGAAACCAAGCTGGGCTGATTCAGCACACGGTGATGAAGTTCCTTATGTGTTTGGCATTCCCATGATTGGTCCCACCGAGTTGTTCAACTGCAATTTCTCCAAGAATGACGTCATGCTCAGTGCGGTAGTTATGACATACTGGACAAATTTCGCCAAAACTGGGTACGTTTTACATCTTTTTTATTCATATGATTGCTCTGAAATACTAAAGTTTCCATCATCATGGTCCCAAATGATTCCTCTTATGAAAGAGTCGCAGTAGTAACTGCAATCATTAATGTAGGATACTGCTATAAAAAGGTCTAAGTAATATATATTAAACCAATAGTTTCTCTTTTAATCTATATGTGAAGAATAATGCAGTATCCTTTACTTTAAAGTGGGGAAATAAGTAAAAAGGTAAATGTCTATATGGACATGAGGGTTCAGCATCGTGCTGTAGATCAAAGGAATTGTTTTTACTGCAAGAAAAAAAGTGATATAGATCATACTTATTCATTAAGACATTCTCTGGTTTTTCATAAAGGGAAGGGAAGTTTTGGAGAAGTAGTTTGAGTCAATGGGTAATTTTTTCTGGTTGGGAGTCAGAAATGGAATAAAAGTTAATTTACTAGAAACTAGTAATCAAGGAAAAACTCACACAAATCTGTTTAGGTGGGAAGGAAAGGGTTTTAAAAAAGGCCAATTAATTGAAAGACATTAATGTTGTGCAGATAATGCTGAAGAAAAGACCTTCAAAGCAACTTAATAAAAGATGCTATTAATAAATCCTGTCCACTAAACCTTCTCTCTGTAGGAATCTTTTAAAAATATTTCAGAGTTTTACTTAAAAAGAGAGAGTTTTTTGGTTAACTTTGACTCTTTGATACTAAATTAAAATATGGCTACTTGTGACACTGTAAATCTTTCCAATGAACATTTAGTGGCAGGATTGGTTTCCCAAAACTGTAACTCTGCTGCAGTGCAGTGAACAGTCTGCAGCAATAGAGAATAGGTTCAGGGATAGCTAACATTCTACCACTCAGCAGCGTTGCAGATCTGATGATCTTTAATAAATCCAAATGACATTCTGGAGAAAGAAATGTTTGAAGCCTTAACTAAAACGTGGGGTATGAACTGATTGAAATATAAAATGTTGCATCCTGGTCACTTTGCCAGCTAAGACAAAACCAAACCTTTTGCTGTGGTATGCACCTGACAAACAGTTGTTTTTCTGTGTACGGACTGTGCAATACTGTGGTGACAGTGAAGAGGTGATAAAATATTTAAGGTGAATCTGTCAACAAGAAATCACAGGCACTGGGATGGGTGGACTACTAAAAGGAAAACTGATGTAAACAAGTGTGTAATCTACATGATGCTGTGCTGTACCAACTGCTGCATTGCATGAACCTGTGACAGGGCTCAGAAGCAGAATTTTTTTCAGTGATTAGATCTGGATCAGTATGGATAAAACTACCCACATACATATAGGGATTCAGACTCTTAGAAAAATACCTCAGAGGAATTGTTATGTAGGATTTCAAGACCTTCTCTGTGTAGTTTTTATTTATAATTATTTGATTATTTTCTCCATAGTATGTGAACAAATTAGACTTTTGTGGCTGTTTAAGCCTTACAAGAGCTCTTTACTGCTCTATCTGTCACCATTACTCTTAATTTCCAGGCAGGTCCTGCTCACTGCTACTGGAGAGCTGATTTTAGCAGAATGTTCATACCCTTACCCAGTCCTCCGGCTGTGGACTGACAGTCATATTGTACCTCCTAAAGACTTCACCAGTGCTTCCGAAAGGTCATTAATTTCTTCCAAAGCACCCAATGATAATATGCTTAGTAAATGGAAATGAGACTGAAATACAAGATCTATTCCGTTATGGATTTGCTCTTTTATAAGCAGTCTGGGAAAAAAAAAGGATTATAAGTATAGTCCTCTAGCTATAAAATTCCAGTTGTCCTCTAGAAAGGAGATTTTTTTTGTATTGTTTTAGCAGAAAATCCAGTTTTATTCCATAAGATTTGTCATTTAGAAGAAGAAATCCCCTTGCAGATAAATGGAATCTTAAACTCTATGAGGATATTTGCTCTTCACTTCCAACACATCCAACTGAAATGAAAAAGGGGGATTTTCTATGGCAGGGGAAAATGTCATCTGATAGGCTATAAAACCTCTAACTGAGTTTATACAGGGGACATATTTTACATATGTCTCCTATCCAACCTCCCACATACAATTTGGATTCCAGGTATGCAGTCAGGCCTTATACATCAGAAGCACCTGATACATTTAAGATTTTTATTTTTCAGTCATTGTTTCATGGTTTTATCCATATTTTACTTCACTGCTTTGGTTTTGTGCCTACAACTACACATATTAAAAATCTGTTTGCTGTGAGACTATAATACTGCAGGGTTCTCTATAGCTGAACCTTAAACATTAAAACTGCAGCCTGTTTAAAAAAATACTTTGGACACACTTCCAGGGACCTGGATATCTCTCACACTTAGGTGGCATCTAGGAACGTACTGTACAATTACTGTTCAGTTAGTGCAGTGCTCTGAAGGGCTATGCTGTGCGTTTAACTGACACACACCACCTGCTGCTAAAAACCACATACTGTTTATTGGGTCTACTGCCAACGTTAGGTTTGGAGGGCAGGTCAATACTATAAAATCACTATGTGTCAAAGACACAGCAAAAGGCACAGTACTTATATTGTGTTTTACTTTGAAGTCAGTAACCAAAGCTAGAAAACAAAAAGTGACAAATAAAGTGACTGTTTAGTGATGAACAGCTCATGCTTGAAATGAACACTTGAAAATTGCAATTTTTGATGGTCCATTACCCTTTTCAGTGCTAAAACTATGGTTTTTACCCTTCATTCACCATCATCTTGGCCTCTGAATATACTCATCAAAGGTACCCCTTACCAAAGTCAACCCTTAAAAAAAAGGGGGAGGGAATATGTTATGGAATATATTCAAAAAGCTGTGTTTGGGGGAATCATAATTATATATTATGTTAATTAACTTGCACAGTACACTGTAAAATATTATGAAAAACAGTCTGCATGAGATTTTCTTAAAGATCTGCTTCTCCGGATTTATCCTGCTGTCTTTGTACAATTAGTATTCCCATTAAACTTAATTGGGAGTTTTACATGCTCAAGGAATCAGTCAGATCCTTCAGGCTTTATTAGACCCCTCCCATTGTAAGAACAGTGGGAATGGGATACAGGGAAAAGGAAATGTTGTTAGTCAGCGATGGGCAACCAAGGCTAGTGAGTAGGCCGCATGATTGGCCCTCCATCTCAATGGGATGCAAGATTGAAATCGGGCTTGTGCACAAACCGTAACCCCAAGAATAAGATTAAGTACATTGCACTTGATTCTCCTTCTTTATCAAGCCTTTTCCACACAAAGTGATCCAGGGTTAGTGACAAATTAAATTGCCACAAAAGGAACATACAGAAGCAGAGGGAGCCCATGGCCCTCAGACTGTTGTGTGTAATTAGCATACACCTCACAGATGTCCTCACTTTAAATGTACGACACTTCTCATTTCAAACTGTGAGGGAAGGGGAGGAGTGGGGATGGGGTGCAAATCAGCCAATTCATGGCACTTTGTAAGTTCTGAGAGGGAATGGAGTAGGTAAATACAGGGGCCCTGCACATGTGAGGTGTGGGGGCAGAGTGTGTGTGGGGGCCACACATAGAACCATGAGGAGGTTGCCCCTTCTGCCTTTCCCAGAGCCTTCTCTTGGCCCTAGGAACTATTTCCACCTGCTTCTTATGACACAGAGGAGAGTCCTCAGGGAACAGGTATTGGAACTCCCCATTTTTATCCACCTGACCAACTCACATTCTTCTGCTTCCCAGTTCTTAAGTTAGTTGAGTGGAGCATATAGGCATCACAGGATAACTGTTTCCATAAAGAGGGAATGGGTCCAATTCACCTGTGATTTGCTGCCTCTCTGTGGGGCCTGGTCATCTGGTCACGGACACCTGACCTCTACCAAAGATCCAGGCAGTAATTAAAAAAAAGGAGCCAGAAAGAGCTGCATGTAACACAAGAAGGCAGTAGTTGAGAGCTGGTAGTGAAGAGAATTGGGGCAAGAGAGAACTGGATGAGAACTATTTAGAGAGCGCTGCAGTCAGAGAGAACTGGCCAGATCTGGCAAACTCTCCCATACAGAAGGCTTTTGAACAGGATCATAGGTGAAGACGGAGAACCAGCTCAGTCACTGCAAGCTAAGTATAAAACCTATAAGGTTTATTTTGGAGGTTCCCACGAGAATGGATAGAACTTGAAGGCAGAGATCTGAGGAGTAGAATGCTTCAAGGGGAACCCTCTTACATGAGGTTCTAGTTGAGGGCTTCAAGGAAATGGCTGCAAGAAGAACACGGGCCAGAGGTCAAGGTTCTGAAATTGGGGGTGAGGGATTTGGACTATCAAATGAGGGACCTGAGGATGGTGATGCTGGAGTAGGAATGGAGGAGTGTTATGGTTCCATGTATTGTACTTTGAGTGAGTTGAAAATTATCTGACTTAGAGGGATTTTCTGAAAGTTGAAATTGTACTGAGAAATTGTGCCTGAAACCAGAGTTTGAGTGGGTTTCTGAGAGGGACATCATTCCTTTCCTGGGAAAAGGGAACCACTTTACTCGGATCTGGGAAGGCCTCGCTATTATCCGTATTAGGTCACTGATAAATAGAAAAGATGTAGAGAAACTGGAAAAGCCCCAGAGAGGAGCTATAAAGATAAAATGCAAGTCATGTGAGCAAAGGCTGAAGGAATTGGATATGTTTGAGGCTATGAGTTCAAAATACAGCACAGCAGATTTAGATTAAATCCCAGGAAAAGCTGGAGCTATGTTGTCTGGGCGGTGTCCCCGGGACTGTTCTATCCCCAGGGCTGGCCAGGATGGCAGAGGCTTACCAGCATGGGAACCCTGTCTGTGTATGGTGGCTGGATGAATACAGAACCCCACTCCCAGCTGGCTACTTTCTTATGGATGTGCCTGTCCCCCTGTGATCATTCTTCAACATAACTTTGATTGCTTTCAGATCTCTACCTTTGCATTTTGTGAGAAACAATCGTATTCCTGGCAAATCCCTTTGTCCTGGCACAACCAAACTCTGACCTTGCTTGAAGCTATAAGAGGAAGCTGCATACCAAATTTGGTGGCCCTAGCTCTTACCATTTAGGAGGAGTTCTTGAACAAACAGGCTCACAGATGGACGGACAGACAGACAGACACACTCGCTCAAATCCTCTCAAATGTATAGTGTAGGTGAAAAGAGATGACCTTTATCTGTAGTGTAGATTTTGGGAAGCTCAGTCAGTCCCAGAGAATCTAGAGGAAATTTGATGAGGGGGCTTGGCCTATATCGTTGGTTCATCACAGAAGCGTGCCCTTGGAGGAGCAAACCCTGCTACAAGGGTATGTCTACACATCAAAATTAATTCGAAATAAGAGCCATTATTTCGAATTAACATTTCTAGCATCTACACAGCCAAACCTTATTTTGAATGTTTATTTGAAAATGAAAGAACTACAGCAGGTGTATGCCAGGGCCACACGGGGAAGCTCCCCAACAGGGGCAGACACCTTCCCCTATTTTGATGCCTTGGACCGCATCCTGAGGGGTGGGAGGTCTTTGCCACCCTGGGGGGCAGCGATCTGGGAGCATAGGGCCCTGACCAGGGCATGGAGGAGGAGCGCCAGGAGCCACAGGAGCCGAGATGGAGCATTCCACGCCGCCAGGACCCCTGAGCTGTCCCAGCAGCCGAATTACCAGGGTCATTCGGGGAGGCAACAACATGTGAGTGTCATCACTGTCCCCTTACTGCGGGGAGGGAGACCAGGGACTGCATGCGTGGGCCTTGCTTACCATGGATCATGCAGCAACCTATGCATGTGAGAGCACGTGCTGTGCCACCCCTGGACAGGTGGCTCCAGCTGGTTGCCACACAGAGGCATTGGCCTGTTAGCCATATGCATGTGTGAAGAGACATGACATGCTACTGACCCCAGGGTGAGACACCGCAGGACACCCTCCCTCCACAAGGCCATTCTAAACAGAGGCAGGGGACATCTCCCCCCCCCCACTTCAGCCACACTATACACAGCACAGGGGCATGGGTGCGGTCACGGGGCAGCTCCCATTCCTGGGGATAGCCAGATATTCTGATCATGGCCTCTGTGCAAGCACATCTGCTCTGATGGTGCAGAGAACGGTCATCCTCACCTTGCAGAGAGGGGCTGGGCTTCACCCACTGTGTTGCCAGGGATAACTGACCACTTCTCTTGTTTCTTCACAGCCGCCCCAGCTGCGCGTGTAGGGTGCACCACCCCATCCGGGACATGCTCTTGCACCCGAGGGCTCCGCAGGATCACCCGAACAGTGCAGGGGTACCAACAGCCACACCTGGGGGCACTGCTAGCCCTGCACCACACCCTCCAGAACTGGGTGCAAGAAGATCTGGAGCTCCAGTGGGAGCAGCTTGCCCAGGGTCATGCCCACTGCCAACACCTGCAGATCCTGGTGCAGAGCATGCTGCCTCCTGCCTCTCCAGCTCCTGCTACCTCCCCAGTTACTGCTCCTCCTCCCACTCCTTCTCCCCCTCCACTTCTCCCTCCACACCCTCCTCAACCTCCACACCCTCCTTTCCGCCCCCCCGGGATGCCGAGACCCCCCGCATCTGCTGTGCTGTGGGACAATTGGCCTTGTGAGACCCCCACCTCTGAGCTTCCGCTCCTCCTTCTTCCCCTTGCTTCCCCCTTCCAGCACCTTCCTCCCAGGTTTCCCCCTCCCCTCTCCCACCCTCTCTCTTCCCCTCTCCCTCCTCTTTTCCCCAGTCTCCCCAGAGTTTCATCCCCTCCCAGTTTTGTTAAATAAAGAGAGTTTGTATTTATGAAAAAACATGGTTTTTATTTTGCGTTAGGAAAGGGGGTTGGGAGTAAGGGGGGGGGTAAGTGGAAGTCGTAAGAAAGGAATGAGGCATAAGCCCCCAGTGAGGCAGACCAGGAAGGTTCTTAGTGCTTCTCAGGGTGGAAGCTCTCCCGCAGGGCCTCCTGGACACTGACAGCCCCCCGATGGACCTCCTGGATGGCAGCCTGCAGAAAGTGCAGCCAGGCTCGTAGCAACGCATCCACGAGAAGCACCAGAGTGCCCAGAGGCAGCTCTGACTCCATGTTGCAGAGTGCTGTGGTGTCCTGAGTGAGGGCAACCAGAACACGCAGAGATGAAATGTTTTGCTGTCCCTCAGTGAGGTAGGCAGGGAAACCTGAGAACTGGCTGCCCGGCGGGGTAGGGGTTGTGTCCCTTTAAGCACAAGACTCAGATAGCCTCAGGCAACAACCACACAAAGACACTCCTGACCTGATGCCCTGCCTAAGCTGGTTCCAGCCAGCCATAAATGCGATTCAGTGTCCACTCAGTGTGGACGCGCTATTTTGAAATAGAAAAATGCTATTTCGAAATGCTTTTGTGTAGACGCGTTATTTCGAAATAGCTTATTTCGAATTAACTGTTTTGAAATAAGATATTTCGAAATAACTCTGTAGTGTAGACATGACCTAAGGGAAAAGACATTTGTTTCCCTGCTGAATACCTTGTGCGATAGGTCTCTGCAGAAAAATAGCAAAATACTTTTCCTAAATTTTACCAAACTTGAAACAAATGATCATTTGAATGAATAGAACTCTCTGTGTGCAGGATGATGCCTACAGAGAACTGGTAGTGATGTCTGTTATTAGTGTTGCCTGACTAAGATGCTCAGATTTCAGTTCCTCCTAGCATTTATCATTTATTTTGAATTTAAATCTTCATTCTTCCTTACAAAATATCTGTGTATTTCTTAGCATCTAAGCATTTTATTTCTCTCTCTGTTTGAAGGTATTTGCTGATCCCACTACAAGTCTGTGTTAATTAAATGAAATACAATCACAGTGTTTTGGTTTCATAAATATAGGCATAATAGTTGTCAGAGGCCAATATTATTATTATGAGGTTGCATAGGAAAAACCAGAAGTGTAAAGAGCAGTGTATCACCCTTTCACACACATCCATTTGCAGCAAAGCTCCTTGTGCAGAGGAAGTACACTCTGAAGAGTGCCCTTTGCCTTTCTATTCACAAAGGGAATTCAGTATTTCTGCAATACAAGTGCAGCTGCAACAGTGGGACTGAACTTCTGTCTCAGCAATGCATTTCACCATCCAGCAAATTAGTAAAGAGCCACAAAAGAATAAAACGTTTAGAATGCAAAAGCGCCTGCCATGCATTTATTATGATGAATAACAATTAATTTATCCATGCAAACTGCTAGATAAAGATTACAATGTGAGCAGCCTTATGTGGAGCACAGCAAGAGATGGGGCTCGCTGCTTGAGTTTTCATTCTATTGGTGTTAACACGCAGAGGCATCTAGCAGTATTTTATTGTGAAGCCTTCAGTTATCTTCACGAGCTGCCAGAGCTTTAACTTGTGTGCATGGGTGAGTGTTTTGCTCGTGAATCAGCTGTCACATCATTGCAAAGACATTTATTTCATGACACTTGAGAAGCAAGCTGCATGTAGGCACTTTGAAGAGCTATGCATCAAGAACTGTAGGTTTGGCACCACTGAGCTAATATATATATAAGTGGGGCATAAAGGCACAAGTCACAGCTCACAAAGAAGGAAGGTAGAAGAAAGTGGTGGATGAAATCTCTGTGATTTCCCTCTCTGGAAACACCCACAGTTTGAGTCAGGGAAAATGGCTAGATGCCAAATGACACAAGAAACTATTCTCAGATTCTAACCCGAGGATACTGTGGTGGCAAACATTCCCTTTTCCTCCTAGATTCCTGAGGTAGAGAAAATCTAGAGGGAAAACACTTAACAATAATTATCATTAGTAGAAAGTAAACACTGATCCATAATTCTATTCTAGCAATTGTATGGAAAGAAGAATGGTGTCTAGGCTAAAGCATAGAATTGCGAACAGGAATGCTTAGCGCTGTCAGATTTTGTATAAAACTTTGAGCAAGTCACTTGGGCCATGTCTACACTACAGATAAGATCAAAACAGCCACAGTCAATCTTCTGGGGTTCGAATTAGTGGGTCTAGTGAAGACATGCTCATTGGAACTGAGAAGGCACTCCTGTTGATGCCGGTAGTCCTGTTGCTACGAAATCAAAGAGAAAGTATGTTCCCTTTAACATCCCATTGTGGAGAGCACCAAAATTCTAGTTAAGATACTTTGACTTAAGCTACACAATTAACATAGCTGAAGATGCATATCTTAATTCAAACTTATCCCCTGGCGTAGACCAGGCCTTGGTGTGCTTGTACTTCACTATCCCCACCTGAAACCCTGGGGATAGTAACATTAACTCAGAGGGACATTGAAAACAATCATTCATGCATCAGATTGAAATGTTCTAAAATTCTTGGCTACAAAAGGTATAAAAATGCAAAAAAGTATTATTCTGATTTTCTGCATTGTTCAGGAAGCATTCCAGCAGTTGTTTTTGTTTCATAAAAACATGGATGAGCTTACAGACTCTCTCTAGGTCCCAAAGGTCAAATGAAAGGCTAGAATTACAAAACAGGAAGCGGAGGGACAGTGCCAAGTGAAAGGTCCAAAGTCAAGTGAATGACTAATTGCCTGGTGAAAGTTAACTATGCAGATCCATGAGCTATGCATGTGTGTGGCATTATATAAATAACGATAACAAATAATAACCCGAATGAATTGTCTTCCATCTGAGGAAAAAGACTTTCTGACCTAAAATGTTGTAATCTCATGCTGCTGTAACAAATACCCAATTTTCTGTTCCTACAAAAATAGTTACATAAATTGTATTTCTACTCACGTTAATTTAAGCTCCTTCTGCAAACACTCATCTGAATATGCACAGAGCAAGAGTTCAACTATTTTCACATCTGAAGAGTTTGGTGTGTAGTAATCTTCTCTGGAGTGGGCTTCTTTGAGCATTCCAATAGTTTTATATGTCTTTTGGTATTTTGGTATTTTGACATACAACTGAGCACAAAGCTGCATGTGGGACAGGTTATTTCAGACTATTGCATGACATGAGGCACAGGGCACGAGTTTCCTCATATCAACAGATCTTTCACCCCCTGTTCACACTCCTTCACATTAGCATGTAAGAAGTTCCTACAAAGTGAGGCTCTACTCCCCTACATACTGCCCACCCCTTTTCATTCAGTCTCAGAGGATGTTATGGGAGTTTTCCCCATACTGATTACACAATCCAACTCTTTGAAGAGGATCCAGGGATGAGAGAAGGGATGGTTAGTGAAATCTAAAAACATGCCAGTGGGGTTTTGTTTTTATTTTTTTTAATCTTTGTAATCACTATGGTCAAAATTCTGCACTCATTTACACACTGAACACATTACCTCCAAAATGACACTAAGGGGTAAAGTAGTCTTTCTGGCATTTTATAGACAAAATCCCGAACCACTTGAATTCAATAGCAACATTTCCATTAACTTCAGAAGGGTAACGATGTCACTTTATGGTCACATAAGAAGCCTATACCTTCACTTATATACATAGAGGGAGGGATGAAGTAGATGAAGAATAGTGAATGGAACCAGCCCATGACCCTGACCCTATGTTTCATGAGGTGCTGAGTGCTTTCATATCCCTTGGGTTTAGTTTTTTGAACACAACTAACTTGCATCTGTTGGCTTCATTTTTACTCTTTTTGCACCTACATGGCAGAATATGGCCCAGAGTTTTTAGAGCTATGAATTGGAACAGCATGTGCTTAAGAAAGAGGATAGAAAATATGACTGATTTGCTGCTATAGCTGTTCTAGGCTTTTGGGTTTCTGATGGGAGAAATTGACTTGTGCTTTTATAATCGGTGCAAGTTTATCCAGCTTTTAGAATTCTTGCCTTGTGTCCAAAAGAACTGTAGTACATCTATTGTATCAAGCTAATGCCTACTTGGCTGGATTTGGCAAATCCTCATCTCTATTCTTTGAGAACAAAAGGAATACTTTATTTCCTTTTCAAATACATGCTACAGTTTCTCAGAGTGGCAGCTCATGAAATCCTTCACAGTGTTGCTTGGAAAGAGAAAATTCTACCTTAGCTTCAGTCAAGGGGTAACTAGTAATATGCGATCAAATTGTGGCTCATAGATACTTCTTAAAAGAATAAAATCTGAACACGTCTCTTCTGGACTGCTCAACGTATATCTTCAGGAGATGGCAGGAATGTGGTACAGAATAATATGCAAAGAAACTAAAACAAAAGAGGATTTGATTCAGAATACTGTTTTTAATTGCATTTTACTTGATTAAATTCAAAGGCAAATTGCCACTGGTAAGCAGGTAAATAAAAGCATCTTTGGATTATTAAAGCTAAATGTCAGCCTCATTCTAGCATAAGGAAATGACACTTCATGAACAACAAAGGAACCTTGGGAAAATGTAATAATCTCCTGGGCATTTAAAAAAAAGAAATAATAAAAAAAGCCTTTAAAACTGTAATATTGTATCAGGGCATCCCTTTAATTTAAATAAAAGCACATTAGTAGAAAAGGAAAAAGACTAGATTGATTTTTGAAAAAGATAAACAAATACATATGGAATGGAGAAAAGAAAAGTCAGTATAATGCATAGAAGATACATTATATACCATGGGATGATATATTATTAAGCATAGATTATATGCTTTGCCTTCTAAAGTCCTCACCTTCCAAAAATATGGAATATCTAACTAGCTAGATACAGCTTTCATGTTTCAAAGGGAAGAACAGTCAGGTTATTGTTAAAAGATTTGCACAGATTGAACTGTTATGTTAATTTCCCCTGCTAATTTAAAGGCCAACATCTCTTGAAAAAAAGTCAGATATGAATAGATTTGTATGGAAAGTTCAATATAGTTTTAAGGCATTGTTAATATTAGAAGATGTCCTTAAATGTATAACACTGGGAGGATAGTAGAAATACAAATTTAATGTTTGGACTTGTAAGATTTAATATTGTCTCTTAAGGGATCTAGTCAGAGCTGCTGTAGAAATAGTTGGACTAGTACTAATTTCTCTCCCCGCTTCCATCCTAAGAAGTTTGGACGTGTTCAAAGCCTGTGATACTATAGTTAGAAGTGTTTAATATACTGTAGTCTCAAAAAGTAATGTCTTAATGCAAAAGATAGAAATATTTGACACATACCAATACACATTTTAGCCCTATATCACAATGGTTTAAAGTTATTGTATACCATTCTTATGGTGATTGTTCTTATTTTGTACTACACTGTATATATCATTATTATATACCAACATAAAAGGCATTAGGCTGGTCTTTGGCTAGTGCATTTTGTCATTGTTCCATTATAATCACAATCTGGTTCTTGTTAAAAGTCAGTCTCTAACAACTGCATCATGTACCTGATACACAGAGCTAAAGTCAAATCCTCAGACTTCCTGAGCACCTACAGCTCTCACTGGTTCAGGTGCTTGGTACCTCTCAAAAATTCATCGATAGGACCTAATGAAGCCATTGCTAAAATTTAAGCTGGTTTCAGAAGGAGTAAGATCAGGTCCTATTTTCTATTCTATATATAGGGAACTACTGTAATACTTCATATTTACTGTATAGTAATGTGTTTTTAATTATGCCTACTGCAGCGTTAAATTTAGCTGTCTTCAGTCTCTGTTAATTATTGTCAGATAAAGCAGAGTTCATTTCTTCATTGTGTGTAATATTGATTTGTTTGTTTTTTTTACTGTTGTAGAGATCCAAACCAGCCTGTTCCACAGGACACAAAGTTCATCCATACAAAACCCAACCGGTTTGAAGAAGTGGCCTGGTCTAAATATAACCCTAAAGACCAGCTCTATCTGCACATTGGTCTGAAACCCAGAGTTCGGGATCATTATCGAGCAACAAAAGTTGCCTTCTGGTTGGAACTCGTACCACATTTGCACAACCTAAATGAAATATTTCAGTATGTTTCCACAACAACTAAGGTGCCACCTCCTGATATGACATCATTTCCTTATGTCACCAGACGTTCTCCTGGAAAGCTCTGGCCAGCAACCAAACGCCCAGCCATGACACCAGCCAACACTAAACATTCAAAGGACACTCACAAAACATCCCCAGAGGATACAACAGTTCTGATCGAAAATAAGCGAGATTATTCCACGGAGCTGAGTGTCACCATTGCAGTGGGGGCATCTTTGTTATTCCTCAACATTTTAGCTTTTGCTGCATTGTATTACAAGAAAGACAAGCGACGTCATGAGACACACAGGCGCCCCAGTCCCCAGAGGAACACAACCAATGATATAGCTCATATACAAAATGAAGAGATTATGTCATTGCAGATGAAACAACTAGAGCATGACCATGAGTGTGAATCGCTGCAGGCACATGACACTCTGAGACTAACCTGTCCACCTGACTACACCCTTACTTTGAGGAGGTCCCCAGATGACATTCCACTAATGACACCCAACACCATAACAATGATTCCAAATACATTAACAGGAATGCAACCTTTGCATACTTTCAACACCTTCAGTGGAGGACAAAACAGTACTAATTTACCCCATGGACATTCCACCACTAGGGTATAGCTCTCCCATTTCCCCCTCTTATCCCACAAGCCACTTGGAAGAAAAAGAAGTAGAGAAAGAGCATTCACCATTGAACAACTTATTGAAAACAACAAAAAGTAAACACAAATGGCAGTCGTTATTTTCTTACTGATCCTTCCCATAGGAACTCTCTGATATTAAAGATCAGCTTCAAACCCTGTGAAATGTGAAACATGTACATTGCTGTTATGATACTGCTTAAGATCTCAGCCGCTTTGAATGAAAGTTGATGCCAGAAGAAATCACTTGAAAGGGTGTTTTGAAAGTAACGAACAGAAGCAGAATCTTCTGCAACACAAAGCCAGTGACTGTACAGTTTTTTAAAATATGAAATTAAAAAAAACAATTCTTTATGTGCCATACCATGAATGGCCCTTGTTAAAACAAAGACATCACCATGGGCTTTTATCCAGCATAAGAAGCTGTAACCAGAAGGGGGAAATAGGATTTTATTATTAAAAAAGAGGACTATGCAGTAAAATATGTATAGTTCTGTGCAAAGAGATGACTTGCCAGCCTGAACTATATTTAAAGAAACTTTGTAAAAAGTGTACATAGCTGTGAGTTAAAAAAAGGCTTTTATTGACGTTTTCAGTTTGAAAAGACCTTTTAGAAATTGTGCTTTCAGTTGTGACCTATGTGTATATACATTAGTCATATCACCTCGGTTTCCTCCAGACCAAATGGAGGATTTTCTTCTTAATTATTAGTGGTGAACAAAAACATGAGGTTTTTTTAACATGTTTCATTTATAAGAGGACATGGTGTCATACAGAGAGTACAGTTGTCTGTGTGACCTGCGTATTTTCCCTTACAGGTTACACAAGTGCATGTGAAAGCATTCTTAGGAGACAGTTGGGGTTTTATTTAGATTTCTTTCCTTTTATTTTTGTGTTAGCCTTCATTAAATTGCAACACAGAGATGGATCAGAAAATGCAAATCACAATTAATGTTTTAAGCTTATTGAATTGAACAAAGAAACAACAATACAGTGAGTCCAGTTTTGTAGTTGTTGGTTATTTTAATACATTAGGAAGACTTGACTTCACAATCTAGTGCCCTGACAAACGCAAGGAAAAACCTGCCTCTTGGTCAGTCTTTTATGAGGAAAACTAGCTCTATATTCACCAGCAGCTTCAGAAGAGCTTTTGCTGAAGAAGCATCCACTCAGCTTTGCCAAACCGACGAAAAAGGAAACTGGAAAGAGGAAAGGGGTGAGGGAGGTTTGTTTGGATTTTTAAAAGTGGTAAGATCATGACTGATTTGTATGCAAAGAGTTTTTCACCCCGTATCTTCTTATTGTGATCAAGAGCATACCTGTTTGAAAACACTGTTTTTGCTGGTTAATTACATAGCAGTGACAAAAATCAGGCAATATTGTAGCGAGCTATTAGGAGAGGTAGCCAATTGTGTTCTGTGTGAATGTATATGAAAATTCTGGACAGCTTCATTTTCAGGAAAAGGCTAAATTACTATTCTCCCCTGCCCTCCCTTAACTGGGAAATGAAGGGCAACACAGCTGTTACACAAGAGGTTTGCCAGTTTCATGTAAACATCTGATTCAAGTGTGAGAAGCTAGACATGGGTTATTAACTGATGAAGATTGTTTATATTTTGTCTTTAGAAAGTGACTGCATCGTCAAGAGATAGTAACCAAAGATATTTGAACAAAGTTGCTCTGCACTTGAGCTTGACTATCTCAGATGTATTTTGTACTTTTATTTCAGTACCAGACTGGGCTCAACACCATTAGATAGTCTGTCCCACACAGAACTTAACACAGGATGCCTTCTATCTTTGTGATAAAACACTTTGGAATAGCCAGCCCATGAAACAATATTGTAGACACTGATATCAAAATCTGTGGGCTCTGCACAACTCCTTGTTCTGTGTGGTAGAGAAGTGGGTTCTGAAAGAAATGAAAAGAGATTTAAAACAGTAAAAATGCTCTATCTGACCAATATGTTTAACACAAAAGAAGACAGATTTGTTCTACAAGTTAGAGAGTGTTGAAGCAACAGTCCCAACTTACATCTAATAGCAAATGGGAAAAATTCTTCTTCACTGATCCATACCATAATGTTTATTAAAGCTGACTTTTTAGTAGCCATTTCCACAACCTATGTATTGCCTCGGCTGAGAAGCAGTAGTTCATGACTCTAGAAAAAGGCAGTGATGCTTGGCATCATAATCAGTTGGGTATATTTGTAATGTGAATTACAGTATTTGTTTAGTACTTCCAATTGTCTTCTGCTAGCAATATGTACAGTAATGTGTCAGGCTTGTGACATTTGGGTAAAAAAAGTTCCTGTAAGTGAATGAATTTAGCTTTTACAAATAATTATGACCAAGTCAATTTAATCCATCTGACTTGATGTATAATTTATAAATGGAAAAGGTTTATAGAATCTCCATAGCATTCTATAATAATGATAAAATATATGTGGTAAAGAAAAGAAAACAAGAACTTTCCCAGGCTTATAGTCTTGACCTTAAGAGGCACGCAGGGTTTAATGGTTTCTTTTGTTATTGTTTTGCAATTTTTTGTTTTTGCCTTAAGTAATGATAGAAGATATATATGGCTGGACACATATGTATAAACTTTTCAGCAGCATTTTTAATAATAAAATATCACAGTATTTTCTAATGCTTTGTGCAAAGAATTATGTGTTCATCCTTTTTATTTAACTTTTTGGTAGAACATCTTTTACAAATATTTTAAAATCCCTTTTTAATGATCCAGTGTAAAAGATGCCTAGATGTACTGTATAAAAGTATTAAATTAACAGAGGTTGGATTTTCCAGATATTGAGTTGGCATAGCTTTTAAAGCTTTATAAGCCCATTGCTCAGGTGAACGAACAGTGGACTTTGATGCTCAGATGGTGAAGATATTGTAGAAGAGAGAGCTCCATATGTTTATTTGTATGCTCCGCTGAACTCTGTTGTGTGTGTGTTTAACATTGTCACAGAGCAAAATATTCTAAGGGAATGCATAGCTAACTGCCTTCCATGTAATTTTAAAATTTATTTTTTTTCTCCCAAAATAGGTTTCAGGATAAAACTATAATTCTTACCACCTCAGTGTCTACAGTGCAATCAGATTGCAGCATCTGCAGAATACCTGAGCCTGCTTTGATTTAGTTAGTTCACATAACAATAGCAATGAAGCCAAGGCAGCACAAGCTATATAGGCCGATTAGAACCATAGGTATGTACTGGAGCTGCTAGCCCATACTGCCAAGACTTTACTGCTCTTATTATTTGAGCTAGCTAGATTATACTCGTTTGGAGATATCTCTACATACTACTATCATACTTCTTTTTGCAATGATCATTCATTTCTGTTTAGAATTAGCTCTTTGGATAGTATAGCATATGTATGTTGAAACAAATGTCATGCCATTATCCATATCTATCATGGGGTGAACTCTAATGACATCTTCACATAGAAGAGTTTTATTATTCTTGTCATAAGATGGGTGAACAGTTTTAGTTTCCCCTTTTGTCATGTTAAAATGTTTTTATCATCTGAGTTTCCTGTTACTGAAGTGATGGATATGTGGAAGGGGATGATGTCCCTAGACTCTGTTTGCCATAACTGGGAATAGGTGACAAGGAATGGCTCACTTGGGGTGTGTCTACATTGCACCCTTGCCTCTAAATAAGCTAGGCAATTTGAGCTAAGGAAACGGTGTAGCTTATTTCAAGGTAATTTCAAAATAAAGTGCTATTCCATAACGTCCCTTAACCCTTGTGGAATGAGGTTTGCAGGGATGCTGGAATAGTGTGCCCATTATTTAGAAAAATATTTTGAAATAACAGGCTGCTTTAAAGATATGGAATAGCTCTTTCGGGATACTTCCGGTATTCCAAAATAGCTCTGCTGTCTAGATGTACCTTTGATGATTACCTGTTCTGTTCATTCCCACTGGGACACTTGGCATTGGCCACAGTCAGAAAACAGAATACCGGGTTAGATGGACCTTTGGTGTTAGATGGACCTTTTGTCTGAACCAATATGGCCAATCTTATGTTCCGGTGATTTGGGTGACTACAACAAATACTGTCTTTGAATATTTGTTCATGTTTGTAAACACGCTCAGTTTTAGCTGTATTTCTGTCCCTTTTATTTTGTTTGCTTTCTGTAATGGTTTTGTTGAAAATCTTTACTGACAAATGTTTTCTGAATTTGGAGCCTATGTTGAAAAGCAAATTTTGAATTAGGAACCCCTCAGGAGTTACATCTAGACTCAGACATTAAAAGCCCTGTTTGGTGCACAGAAGTGTACTGGAACTATAGGTATGTAATGAAGCTGCTAACCTAGTGCTTAACATTATCACAGATCAAAATATTCCAAGAGAATGCATAGCTAAACTGCTTCCAATGTAAATGTAAAATTTTAAATTTGTCTCCCAGATTAGGTTTCAAGATAAAACCATTTGTATTAATTGCTACTACCTCAGGGTCTACCTTGCAATCAGATTGCAGTATCTGCAGACATACTTGAAGTAGCTTTGATCTAGTAAGTTCAACACCTTGAATTCTGAATGAATGAAGATTGCAAATAAGCTACAGATCAATTATTGGTCAGCAAATATAGCTGTATGAGAAGTAACATCAGGAAATTCATAGCTTGTTGAAAGACAATTCACAGAAAGATAGGCTGAAATTGCTAAAGATAGACTGAAATTACATTGTGAATTGTTCACCCAAATTGTTGGTAATCGTTCAGTAAATAACCTTCTATCTAAACAGTGCAATGCTAAAAAGGTGAGATGCAATATCTTCTCAAGTTAAGAAAATATCAGTTCTTTTTAGAATTAAAAAATATTACAAATGAGATTAGGTTGCTGTTTACTTTTTACTATGCTGATTCATGGTATTTAATGTCATAGACACAACACATGAAATAGTACTATGGCAGCTGTATGCTTTTTTCAGCTCTATAGATACTGCAGCACTGATAGAGCAACATCTGAATATCTTCAAAAAGTTGGGTCTTTAGTTTTGGTTACAATGAATTAAAAATATCTTTCATTTATGGACAGCACTTTCTTTCTTCTAATCCTTCAGCAGGTCATCTTGAGTGACAAATGATCTTTGATTTTGATATCTCGTGTCACCCTTTTTTCTGTACCTGACAGTCACATTATTCATTTGAGGCTCCTTTTATGTTATTGGCTTGTCATATTGGACACTACTTGTGCAAGATGTGTTCCGAAGGTGTTTTCCTGACGCATCCATGGTGTTTATCCCCAAATCCATTTCTGATATGCAAAATTTCTGCTTTTGGTTCATTCTTATTACACTTTCACTATTTAAAAAATGTTCCTATGAAGGTGTAGTTAGACAAAAATATTTCTCATCCCACAAAAGTATCTGATTCTAAGGGCTGCCTGCTCATTTGCTGGTTTAACAGGCATGCTTTGGTATGTTAATTGTTTTAGAAGAAGGTACCAACCTAGAGTCAATGTATTCTGCTTTTATAGAGGCAGGAGTTTTATAATTCCTATGATTTATTCTTAACATGTTTTCTTCTCTGCATTATATTGGAATCATGAATAGATTAAATTAGGCTGTCGCATCGTTGCACTGCAGGTTTCCTAAAGGCAAAAGGAACTTGTTATTCTTTTCTAGGTAGATGTGGCTAGTAATACTATATTATGCTAAACAAAAAGTGTTTGTAAAGTACCCTGCACAAAGACTAAATTGACATAAAAAGGGCAGCTGTGAAGCCTTTTGTCTTGTGTAATCAAAGCTGTTGGACTCGGTGTATACTGACTCTTGTTGGTTTAACCTTCTGTTAGTCTGATCCATGTCATATGACTGAGGATAGGCAATAAAGAGTTATCTCTTACCAGCCCGCCTCTGTATATCACGCCCATTTGTATGTCACAATTTCAGGGACTGCCTGGAAACAGTGAAATCAGCTTTTTCCCTGTAGCTGCTAGGCAGAAGTGGACATTCCCAGTGAGGCTATGGCTGCTTTTGGAGGTGTACTGAGCCCACCAGATTCAGGAGAGGGCACGAAGTGGCCGGATAGAACTATCCTGAGGACTATGAGAAGATAGTATCTAATCACAAGGCACAGGCATGGGGACCCAGCATGCTCTGTGCTCAGCTTCAGCCCAGGCTACTGTGCTGTTTTCAGTTGGCCATTGGGGAGAAGGGAGTAGGGCGGACAATGTGGCAGTTAGAAGCCCAGATACAACCCCTCCCCTTGCACCATGGCTCATAACAGACCTTGAAGAGAAATTACCGAAGCTGAGTCCAGAATCTATATCTACCACATCCAATGAGCTAGGCCCCTATGCTTGTCCTAGGCCGGGGCTGGCCAGAACCATGTGATGAGACACCCTATAACCAGTGGGGATAGGACTGGCTCACTACTTCCCTGCCCCTTTCAAGGCTGGTACTGGCCCTGTCCCCCTTATGAGCAGCCATGGCCTCAGCAGAGATGACCATTTTTTCCTAGGAGAATTCATAGCAATTGTAGGGGACTCAGCAGCTGTGCACAGCGCATGAAATTTGACTTATATCAAAATTTTTAAACGAAAAGCCATGATTTTCTGAAGGCTTTGTCTATATCACATCTTTAATACATCATGTTGTAAATGAAACAGGCAAAAAGCTTCTGTAAATCTAAGGGCCATCCTTCTGCCAATATGTTTAGATAGTGGTAATGCTTCCAGAACACTGACTAAACTATGAAGAGAACTAATGAAAGTGAAAAGGAAATGCTAGCAATCAGCTTTGGTTGAGAATTGTTTCATGCATGTTTATTGGTACAGTACAGTCATCCCTGGAAACCCCACTACTGAATGATTGAGCAAAGCACTGACTGCCTTTCAGACAATGATCATGATATTGCAAAAAATGCATGTGAAACACAGGTAAGGAGTTTCCCCAAAGGCTGTGCTTTCAAGAGTGCCTTTAAACAGTGCAAGAAAGGAACCGAAGTGAATGGAATTCAAAGTAAATGTGACTATAGTACAACTCATTTCTGAAACAAAATTTGATAAGCTCAGCGTAGAAATTATACAATTATACAATTAATTCCAGCACCCCAGCTCTATGTCCTCCCTTTATTAACAGAGGTGATTCAAAACACTTCTGTTTTAAAGTGTTAGGGCATGGTTCAGGGAATACATCTTTGTTTGTTTACAGTTGCCCCTGAAGGCCACATTAAAGTTAGGGTTGCCAACTCCAAAACATAAACCTTGGCCATTAGCCACCTCCCACACCATCAACAATAAAAGGGTCCTACTACCAATTATAACTAGTAAATACAATATTTTGGAGAAAAATTTTACATTCCCACACATACACACAAAATCCTCCACAATATGTGTTTTGTTGTTGTTTTATTGGTTTACTTCCATATCCTAACATGGAGCTGCTCTCTGTACTATAGGGATATGAACACCATAACTGGTCTCAAGTGGACAAAAAAGGATATTAAAACTTTAACATGCAAATCAATACATTGAAGGAATAGAATCTGGACACCGTATGTGAAGCAAGCAGGAGAGTTTATTACACACAGCGCGCTGGATGGAGTGTCACTTGCTAAGCTCAGTGAACACTGCCAAACAATAGGTTACAACTAGTTATATAGGATGCTCAATGGGCAGATCAAAGTGATGGGAGGAGGGATGATCCCAGATCCCCTGGATAGATGCTAATAGTAAGGCAAGATAAGAAGCAATACTATAAAGTTACAGTAAAACAAGTATTTAAACAAAGCAGAATAGTGGTAGAAATGTAGCCGTGTTAGTCTGGTGCAGCTGAAACAAAAAACAGGACTATGTAGCACTTTAAAGACTAACAAGATGGTTTAATAGGTGATGAGCTTTTGTAGGCCAGACCCACTTCCTCAGATCAAATAGTCGAAGAAAATTGTCACAACCATATATACCAAAGGATACAATTAAAAATATGAACACACAGGAAAAGGACAAATCAAATTTCAGAACAGAAGTGGGAGGGAGGGAGGGGGATGGGGGGGGGAGGTAAATGTCTGTGAGATAATGATATTAGAGGTGATAATTGTGGAAGGTATCTTTGTAATGGGTAAGATAATTAGCGTCTTTATTCAAATATGCATGTAAAGTGTCGAATTTAAGCATGAATGACAGTTCAGAGGATTTTCTTTGAAGTGAAGTCTTAAAAGGTCTTTGAAGCAGGATGCAGGTAATCAAGTCGTTGAGACAATGTCCTTTCCGGTTGAAATGGCAAGAAACTGTTTTTTCTTTGTGATACTGTCTGATATCTGTTTTGTGGGCATTGATCCTTTGGCGAAGTGTCTGAGACGTTTGTCCAATGTACATAGCGGACGGACACTTTCGGCACATGATAGCATAAATTATATATCTGTATGCGCAGGGATATGTGTTCTTGATCTTATAACTCACTTGATTGGGTCCAATAATGGTATCAGCAGAGTGAATATGTGGACAAAGCTGGCAACGGGGTTTGTTGCAAGGGAAGGTGCCAGGGTTGGTATTAGTGTGGTATGTCCTGTGGTTGTTGGTAAGAATCATCTTGAGGTTAGGTGGTTGTCTATAGGAGACTATGGGTCTGTCTCCCAGAGCCTCTCGGAGTTTAGTATCCTGTTCCAGTATAGGCTGTAGTTTATTGATAATGTGTTGGACAGGTTTAAGTTGGGGGCTGTAGGTGATGACAAGTGGTGTTCTATTGTTGGTTTTCTTGGGTCTGTCTTGGAGTAGATGGTTTCTAGGTATTCGTCTGGCTCTTTCAATTTGCTTTTTTATTTCTCTGGGTGGGTAGTTGAGGCTTATAACTCAGGTTATAGTTGAGGTTTGATAGAGATCCTGAAGTTTCTGGTCTCTGTCAGTGGGATTAGAGCAGATGCGGTTGTATCGAAGGGCTTGGCTACAGATGATGGATCGTCTGGTGTGTTCTGGGTGGGAGCTGGAGGCATGTAACTAACTGTATGAGTCAGTGGGTTTTCTGTAGAGAGTGGTGTCTAATTTTCCATTGCTGATTTGTACTGTCGTGTTTCTGTTCTGAAATTTGATTTGTCCTTTTCGTATGTGTTCATTTTTTTAATTGTATCCTTTGGTATATATGGTTGTGACAATTTTCTTCCACTATTTGATCTGAGGAAGTGGGTCTGGCCCATAAAAGCTCATCACCTATTAAACCATCTTGTTAGTCTTTAAAGTGCTACACAGTCCTGTTTTTCGTTTAAAGAAAGCAGACATCAATTATCAATTATCAGTTAAGTGGTGATATGCCTGTCAGCTTCAAGAAGGTATCTCTGCAGGATGTGGTCCATCTGGGGATTAAAGCAGAGACATTAGCACCATTAAATGTATCTTGTCCTGCCTCCCATTCTGGGTGATGTCTTTCCTTTGATGGGCTAGACTGGTGGGGAAGGGGAATAACCATGTATTATGTTTATGTGCCTTTCCCAGAGTCTGAATTTAGATTGGAGTTCTTAACAGGATATCATAGCCTGCTTCAGAAATTTTCACCCTACAACATAAACTAATCAGGCCAGTTAAAAATTAGCTAGATGGAAACCCTAAATTGAAAGTACTCAGGTCATAGGTTAGACACCACTAGCTTAGCATTATCCTTGATTAAAACACCACCATCATAAAATAATAGCTCTAACATAATCAAGAGATCCATAATTCGCAGTTTTAGAAGATTGCATATTGCCTCGCAATGTGTTCAAAATTCTAAGACTTACAGAGAGGGCAGTATCATAGTGCCTTTATGAAGCAAACTTTTTTAGCCAAAAGCAATTAACCCTTCAATAAACATGAAAGTTGTATGTGTTTTAAAACAATAAGAGAAGAGTGAAAAATGCCAAACAATTATCCCCAGTACAAACAAAAGACACAGTTAGTTTTCAAAAAGAAAATGGCTAATAACCTGCCATCATGGAACTGTATTGAAACCAGCCTGGAACTTGAAAGGAGGAGCACAGGTTGCCAAAAGGAAGAATTTAGAGGAGGATGAGATCAAATCATTCAATCTCCATGCATATAGATACACTTCTAAACTGAATTTGCACCAATTTTATCAATAGTTGTTTTAATAAACAGACAATTAAATAAGGATGGCGTTCTCTCATTCTTACCCAGCATATGTTACATGAAATAATCCACACCAAGGTTATATATCATAAGTACACTCCAGGACAGTCCTACAAAACAGATGTAAAGAAAAACAAGAGTGACACTAGCTTTCTGTTTCTTGTATTCATCCAAAATGCTGCTGTCAGATGTAACCACTCGAGCTTAGTCACTTAACTGTGATTAGAAGCATCAGACACAGGCTTCAGATGGTAAATCTGTCTTAAGGTATGTCTACACTAGCCCCCTAGATTGATCTAGGGAGGCTAATGAGGGTGACCGAAATGAAAATGAAGCACGGGATTTAAATATCCTGCCCTTGATTTGCATGTTCCCGGACAGTCGCCATTTTAGAAATTGACTAGCCTGAAGTAACTGCCTGCGTCTACACATGGCAGTGAAACAGGATTTCGAAATAAAGCCCTAATTTGAATTAGCTGTTAAACCTCATTTCAGGAGCAATACCAGCTAATTTGAGTTAGGGCTTTATTTCAGAATCCCATTTCACTGCTGCATGTAGACCAGGGCAGTTACTTCGGGCTAGTCAATTTCTAAAATTGCGACTGGCAGGAACATGCAAATCAAGTGAGGGATATTTAAATCCCATGCTTCATTTGCAATTTCGGTCGCCCTCATTAGCCTCCCTAGATCGATCGAGGGGGCTAGTGTAGACATACCCTTAGGGACTAAACAGACCACTACAGAGGGAGCTGGTCAGAGAACAAATGGGGGTATGATTAGACATTGTGGGTTAGCTATAGTAATACTGATGTATGTGAACTTAGTAGCAGATGATCCTTTCATCTGTCAAAGGTGCACCTTAACCTCTATTTCTGTGTTTTACCAGTGAGTACACTGGCTGTAGTTGGTTTTAGTTTATATTATTGTGTAGTTTATTCTGCAACCAAGAAAGAAAGAAGTGGAAGGACTCAACAGTTGCCATTGCATGTTGTTGCATACCATGTAATAGGTGTATTAATCTTCAACAAGAGACTCTCTGTTACAACCGTGTTGCCTCTCTACTTCAGCAAGAGTGAGTTTTGCTGACAATTAGACAGTGTGTCAGCTTCCTGCCACACCAATCTGTCTTCCTCATTAGGAAACTCGTCAAGGTTCACCCAGCCCAAACCTTGTGCAAAGGTAACAATCAGTAGACACCAGCTCCTTAGTGATCTTTGGGCATGTCTACACTACAGAGTTATTTCAAAATAACTCCCATTATTTCAAAATAACAAGGTGAGTTCACACAGCAAGCCCATTATTTCAAAATTAATTTGAAATAACAGGCTTATTATTTCAAAATAATAACCCCTCATTCTATGAGGAATAACACCTATTTTGAAATAAGGTTAGTGTGGACTCTTAGCTGCTGTTATTTCAAAATAACTACTTCCCAGAGTCATGCAAAGTAATTACTCTCCAGTGCTTCCTGGGGCTCTAAGTCAAAGTAGCTCATCCACATTAAGGGAGGCTGCCTCAGACTAATTTTAAGACTTCTCTGTAGTGTGGATGTGTTATTTCAAAATAGCTATTTTGGGAGTTATTATTTCAAAATAACTTATTTTGAAATAACCTGGTACTGTAGATGTAGCATTTCTGTCCAATGCATACTCCCAATTACTGTATGTTCCAAGAAGTTACTTAGTTCACTGCTCTTTTAAAGTATCAGTACATTTCAGCTTATTAACTTAACTTGGGTAAACACACCCCTCCCTTGAAACACAGCACTAGATTGGTTTATAGTAAAAATGAAACAAATTTCTTAACAAAAAATCATATGGTAAATGATAACAAGTAGAAGGCATGAGGATAGAAATGGTTACAAATAAGCAAATATAAAAATACACTTTTTAATAGCTAAGACCTAAATTAACAAGCTATAGTCTTTTTTTCAAGGTAGTTTCCTCATCCATCTGCCTTTCCCAGCACCTACTGGTTAACATTTATATAGGATTGTTACAGAGTCTGAGATGCTTGTTTTCCTTGGCTATTCATAAGGGATAATTCTAAGGGTTTCTGGGTGTCCTTATATCTCAGAATTGACTTTTGACTTCATCTTGATTAAAGTACCTCATTGTGTGTTTCTCTGTAAGTTTACAATGTAAATGTTCTCTTCTTGCAGCTTCTGGCATAAATGAAAAACCCATTGAACATGGGCACATCTGGTTTGAGGTGTTGGCTTCTTTCCTTTACCTTGACAAAACCCTCTTTAACAGCATCCTCTGACATGCCTGGCTTAATACATTTTAGTGCTAATATTTAAAGTATGTTATCAGTGAGCACCCATAAATCCACACACAGCATTGTCACATGCATTTCATAATGGCAGTATGGATCAGTGTGTTATTAGTTTTCATATGATCTCTCATAAAGCATATTTTGTACAAATACTACAGTGTGTTGGGTCTGAGCATAAGGGTGTTCGGCATCACAATGACTTAGGTCTGGTTGATAATTTCCCACTATAAAGCTGGAAAACATCAAAATTACTTATGCTCAAAAGCACATCAAAGAACCAGGACATGATTCTTTGATAATTTGAGCGTTGAAGTAGTTGAAAACAGAAGTTATTTACACTCATATGTACAAAAAGGGGAACTGAAAAGGGCTAAGTTTGCATTTTCTCTGTTAATTTGGATCTGTACAAACATTTCAATTATCTCCCAAATTGAATATGCTGTGATTCTGGAGGTTGGATGGTTCCCATCTTTGATCTATAGGTTATCACAGACAATGTTTTCTCTAACATTTTCCATCCATGTGTAGATATTTTCCATTCACGTGCAGAATATTTTATGTGCACCGAGGCATGTGTGATTGTACATCTTCAGTGGAAACAAACACCTAGCTGTGGGCACTCTGCTAATCCAGTGTTTCTCAACCTTTTTTTATAAAGTATCTCCTTTTAAAAAACATAAGTCCCCCCAGTACATATAGTTTTCAGACACACAATTTATTTTCTACCATTTCAACACATTTGTTTAAACAACTTAATCGTAGCCGGGCGGGCAGTGAAATTTTTGGGTGTAAAAAGTACAAAAATAGTAAAGCACTGTAAAACTTAACACAAAAATTCTGTTTTCTCCAAATTTCAGTTGTGTTGCCATACCCCCCAGACTTCTCTCGAGTACTCCTAAGGGTACTCATACCACTGGTTGAGAAACACTGTGCTGATCAGCTGAGCGGCATTTGAATCTCTCCTGGGCAACTGCACAAGCACCTAGCTTACAGGCAACACTGGTCACAGACCTTGCTGAAACTGTTGGTGCATGTTAGCTGCTGTCCATTCCATATAACTGAGAGAACAATTAAATGCTCCTTTGGTGACAGCAGAAACAATGGAATCTGCTACCCAAAGACTGGACTGAATGCAAATGCAGAGACGAGTATTATTCCAGGTGTCTGGACTTAGGGGTTGTTAGAAGAAGCCAGAAAGCAAGCAGAAAACAAGAACAGAGCAAGAAAATCTCTGAATTCAGTCTTTTTCCAGCTCAAAGCTTTCCTTCCAACAACTACTTCAGCTTCTCTGTAGCTCATGGCTAGCCATGCAGCCACTGCACCCAAACATAACAAAGCCCTTTCCTGTTTCATGATCACTTTACCTGGACAGGAAGAAGGAGCTATGAAGTGGACACAGTGTTCATGGGAGTTCTAGTCACCATCTTGAAAGGTCTATAACCATAGCATTGTTTTCAGAACACAGTAACAAGCATCTTTTTCTAGATCTGTGGAGTTCATATTGATCCTTCCCACTTCAGGATTGCTCTTTTATAGTACATTCTTCCCAGGCTGCCTTCTGTAGAGGAAGAGAGAGGGAGGAAAGGGTTAGTTATTTAAATCTGGCATAGACAAACAGATGTTTATCTAAAATAGTTACTTTGGGACTGTTTCCTGTTGCTGCATCATCTTCCTTTCCAGTTAATCGCAAAAAATCTAAGGTAAAAGAAGATAACATTTAAAAAGGCTTCTTATTCCAGAGGGCATGATTATCTCATAATAAGTTATTCCCTTAACCTACAAACATTCCTAAAACTTAGAAAGCAATGCAGATTCAGTGTCAAAGAACAAATGCATTAACACGCATTTCCATTTTTTATAAGAGAAATACATAATTCATCAAATAGTTGTCAAAATAATGCTCTGCTATTTTCCTGTTGTGCTTTTTGCTGGAACATCATACTGTGGGGCATTGTCTACACTATACATTTTTGCAGCAGAAAATATGCTAATGAAATCATGACTCATGCCAATGAGTCCCTCATTAGCATATTTTCTGCAGCAAAAATGTGTAGTGTAGACAAAGCCTTATTGCCACAGGAGCCAGCTAATATGTGGTTATATCTGAACCTTAAGCAGTAGGTGTAAAAAAAGTTTCTAGATGATCAGAAGAATATGTTGAAACTACAGAGACTGTGACAGTATAAATGTGATGTCATCACATAAAATGATTACTTTAGGTGAGTGCAGGTAAAGAGAGACTATTTTTCGCTAAGAGATCAAGTCAGATACTTTACTTTCGCTCACATATATGCTATAAGTAAAATAAAGGACTATGTAGCATGTTAAAGACTAACAAGATGGTTTATTAGATGATGAGCTTTCGTGGACCAGACCCACTTCCTCAGATCAAGTAGTGGAAGAAAATAGTCACAACCATATATACCAAAGGATACAATTTAAAAAAATGAACACATATGAAAAGGACAAATCACATTTCAGAACAGGAGGGGGATGTGGGGGGGGGGGGGGGGAGGGAAGGAAGGAAGGTAAGTGTCTGTGAATTAATTATATTAGAGGTGGGGAGAGTTAGATGTCTGTGAGCTAATGGTATTAGAGGTGATAATTGGGGAAGCTATCTTGGTAATGGGTAAGATAGTTAGAGTCTTTGTTCATTCCTTCTCGGAGCGTGTCGAATTTTAGCATGAATGACAGTTCAGGGGATTCCCTTTCAAGTGCAGATGTAAAAGGTCTTTGTAGCAGAATGCAGGTGGTTAAGTCATTGAGAGAGTGTCCTTTCTGGTTAAAATGGCAAGAAACTGTTTTTTCTTTGTGATCTTGTCTGATATCTGTTTTGTGGGCGTTAATTCTTTGGCGAAGTGTCTGAGGGTATATCTACACTACCCCCCTAGTTCTAACTAGGGGGGTAATGTATGCATACCGAACTTGCTAATGAAGCCCGGGATTTGAATTTCCCGGGCTTCATTAGCATAAAGCCGGCGCCGCCATTTTTAAAAGCCGGCTAGTGCGAACCCCGTGCCGCGCGGCTACACGCGGCACGGACTATATAGTTCGGATTAGGCTTCTAATACGAACTATCTGTACGCCTCGTGGAACGTACAAATTCAAATCCCGGGCTTCATTAGCAAGTTCGGTATGCATACATTACCCCCCTAGTTCGAACTAGGGGGTAGTGTAGACGTACCCTGAGATGTTTGTCCTACGTACATTGGACAAACATCTCAGACACTTCGCCAAAGGATTAATGCCCACAAAACAGATATCAGACAAGATCACAAAGAAAAAACAGTTTCTTGCCATTTTAACCAGAAAGGACACTCTCTCAGGGTATGTCTACACTACAAAGTTAGTTCAAACTAGCTAGTTCATAGGCGCTATACTAGCGCTCCGCTAGTTCGAATTTAATTGGAACTAGCGGAGCGCTTAGTTCGAACTAGGAAAACCTCATTTTACGAGGATTAAGCCTAGTTCGAACTAGCTAGTTCGAATTAAGGGGTGTGTAGCCCCTTAATTCGAACTAGTGGGAGGATAGCCCTCCCCAGGTTTCCCTGGTGGCCACTCTGGCCAACACCAGGGAAACTCTATGCCCCCCTCCTGGCCCCGGACCCCTTAAAGGGGCACGGGCTGGCTACGGTGCCCGTGCCAGATGCAAGCCTGCCAGCACCCAGCCAGCAGACCCTGCACCTGGCACAGATCGAGCCACCCACCCGATGCCCCCCAGCCCACCCCCTCTTCCCGGGACCAGGCTGGCGGCTCCCGTGAGCTTGTCCGGGACCGTAAGAGGCGGGCACCTGCCTGGGCTAGTGCGGACATTGTGGACCTCGTCCACGACCTCCGCACTAGGCACAGGAAAGTGGCCAGCTAGGGCAGGAGAGCTGCCAGCCTGGTCACCCAGGAGCAGGTGTGCATGAAAATCAAGGGGGTCCACTGAGACCCCCGACACTGAGCCCTGAGCTTACAATGGCCGGACTGGGTCAGACCAAAGGTCCATCTAGCCCAGTAGCCTGTCTGCCGACAGCGGCCAACACTAGGGACCCTGGAGGGGATGGACCGAAGACAGTGACCAAGCCATTTGTCTCATGTCGTCCCTCTCCAGCCTTCCACAAACCTTGGGCAGGGACACCACTCCTACCCCCTGGCTAATACAACTCCAAGGACCCAACCTCCATGACTTGATCTCACTTCCCTTTAAACTCTGTTCTAGTTCTAGCCTTCACAGCCTCCTGCAGCAAGGAGTTCCACAGGTTGACTCTTTGCTTTGTGAAGAACAACTTTCTGTTACTAGTTTGAAGTCTGCTACCCATTCCTTTCCTTTGGTGTCCTCTAGTCCTTCTTTATGGGAACTAATGAATAACTTTTCTGTATGCACCCTCTCCACACCACTCCTGCTTTTAGAGACCTCTATCCTGTCCCCCCTCCATCTCCTCTTTTCTAAGCTGAAAAGTCCCAGTCTCTTTAGCCTCTCTTCATATGGGACCTGTTCCCAACCCCTGATCATTTTAGTTGCCCTCCCCTCTCCCAGCCTCTCTCTTCCCCTCTCCCACCTCCTTTTCCCAGTCTCACCCAGTTTTGTTCAATAAAGACAGATTCAATTTTTGAACACAATTGTCCCTTTATTTTGTACATCAAGAAGAGGGGCTAGGGAAGGGTAAGTGGAAGGAGGTGAGGGAGGAATGGGGTATACACCCCCGATGGGGAGGACTGGGCTGGCTCTGCGGGTTTTTCGGGTGGAAGCTCTCCTGCAGCCCCCCCAATTGCCCCCTCTCCCTAGATGGCAGCCTGTGGCAAGTGCAGCCCGTCTGATGGCTGAGTGCTGTGATGTGCCCAGTGTGGGTACTCCGGGCTCTCCAAGCCAGGACTGCTTTGCAAGCGGGGTACCCCTGAGAACTGTCTGTCCGGGGTGGGGGTCAGGACCCTTTAAGCACAGCCCTCGGCTAGCCTGAGACAGCATCTCCACGCTCTAAGTCCTCCTCTGATGCCCTGCCGTCACTGCTTCTGGCCATCCTTAAGCCAGGTTCAGGGTCCACTTAATGTGGACATGCTAGTTCGAATTAGGAAAACGCTAATTTAAACTAGTTTTTTAGTCTGGATCCGTTAGTTCAAATTAGCTTAGTTCGAATTAAGTAATTCGAACTAAGTTAGTTCGAATTAACTAATTCGAACTAAGTTAGTTCGAATTAATGTTGTAGTGTAGACATACCCTCAATGACTTAACCACCTGCATTCTGCTACAAAGACCTTTTACATCTGCACTTGAAAGGGAATCCTCTGAACTGTCATTCATGTTAAAATTCGACACCCTCCAAAAAGGAATGAAGAAACACTCAAACTATCTTACCCATTACCAAGATAGCTTCCCCAATTATCACCTCTAATACCATTAACTCACAAACATCCCACTCTCCCCACCTCTAATATCATCAATTCACAGACACTTACCTTCCTTCCTCCCCCCCCCATCCCCCTCCTGTTCTGAAATGTGATTTGTCCTTTTCATACGTGTTCATTTTTTTTAATTGTATCCTTTGGTATATATGGTTGTGACTATTTTCTTCCACTATTTGATCTGAGGAAGTGGGTCTGGTCCACGAAAGCTCATCATCTAATAAACCATCTTGTTAGTCTTTAAAGTGCTACATTGTCCTGCATTTTGCTTCAGCTACCCCAGACTAACACGGCTACATTTCTATCACTAATGTATATAATGTTTTTCATCATATGCCAGACATAAATACAATTGATGAAGACTTGAAGTCAGATACTCAGCTGGTGTAAATGTTCATAATCCCCTGAAGTAATAGCAATATCCTTTATTAGAACAACTTTTGCTGCTGAAAGAGACAAGCTTTCTATCCACACAGAAATCTTCTTCAAGGCTCGGACAGATGCTCAGGACATCACAGGCAATCCAAGGTTGAACACAATGTTTATCATAGGTACACCTATTTTAGAGACAATTTAAGATGTGTCCTGTTAACACCTCTTCAGTCAGAGAACAAAAAGGAGAAGTTAGTGGGTTACAGTTTGCTGTAATAAGCCATAAATCCAGTGTCTTTATTAAGCTCGTGATTTTTAATATTTTGAAAAGTTATGAATTTAAGCTGTCAGCCTAAACTCGTGCAGGTTTCCTTTGAGGACAAGAACTGAGAAGTGAGCTATGGAGGGAACATTTTGTAAGTGTTTGCCTGGATGTGAGAGGTTGTTTTTGTCTTTTATCACTTTTCTGTGTGTGTTTATTGGAGGAATAATGATTGTCTGGTTCCACCTGCATAGTTGTTTCTGGGGCATTTGGTGCACCAGTTGAGGTGTTGGATATGTAGGATCCCTGGATTTTAAAATGAGAGTGTTAGAGGGCTTTCTCTTCACTCCTCCCCTGGTTTTTGTCACACAAACAGAAAGCAGAAGACTGGAAGTCCGTAGTGCAGGCAATGTGATTTTTATTAGAGCTAGTTTCAAGCAAGCATTTGTATAATTCTAATGTCTCTTCCCAGATTTCCAATTTCCCCTTCGTTGGTCATAATAATTATACCTGCAGTGCATGTCTTTGGTTCCACCCTTACTGTGTATACTCCTATTCTGGTTTGGAGGGATATTAGTGTAGCGACTTATGAAACACAGGAGAGGTGGTACTCGAGTGAGATTGTGCTTCAGTCAGGGATAGGAATGGTTTTGGCCTTTTTTATCTCTTAAACCAGCTCCCATCCTCCTCACCCCTCCTGACTGGTTGCTTGACTTTATCTTGGGAGAGAAGCGGAGGCAGGACTGTCCTTCAACTCCTGACTTGAGTGTGGGTTATAATTGTTTAAGGATATCCTGCATGTCTTCTGTAGGGAGGTATTAAACAGGAAACTTCCCCTTAGAACAGTGTCAGCAGGATTTGGAGCAGGGCTTGCTGGAGAGAGAGCAAGATCTTTCTTCTCCCTCCCATCAGGTAATGGTGGTGAGTAGGTGGTGGATAGAAGGGAGTTAAGAGGCTTCAAGCAATCAAACACTTATCTACCAGGTTCTGATATACAGTAAAAGCTGCAGTACTCTGAGCAGCTTCAGGAACAGCGACAAGAATGATTAAAGGTTTAGAGAACATGACCTATGAAGCCAGGCTTCATGAACTGGGCTTGTTTAGTTTGGAAAAAAGAAGATTAAGGGGGGACATGATAGCGGTTTTCAAATATCTAAAAGGGTGTCACAAGGAGGAAGGAGAAAATTTGTTCCTCTTGGTTTCTGAGGACAGGACAAGGAGTAATGAGCTTAAAGTGCAGCAAGGGAGGTTTAGATTGGACATTAGGAAAAAATTCCTAACTGTCAGGGTGGTCAAATATTGGAATAAATTGCCAAGGGAGGTGGTGGAATCTCCCTCTCTGGAGATATTTAAGAACAGGTTAGATAGACATCTGTCAGGGATGGTGTAGGTGGAGCTTGGTCCTGCCTTGAGGGCGGGGGGCTGGACTCGATGACCTCTTGAGGTCCCTTCCAGTCCTATTATTCTATGATTCTATGATTCTATGATAGGAATCACAGAATCTTCCCTTGTCACCCTCCTCTTTCATATGTACTCCTTGAGAGTCAACTCAGATCTCACTGGTAGTCATCTAGAACCTTTTCCAAGCCCTGCATGTTTCATAGTTGTAATCTTTGAGGGTACGTCTACACTAAAGCATTATTTTGAAATAGCTTATTTCGAAATAACGTGTATAGGCACAAAATGCATTTCAAAATAGCATTTTGCTATTTCTAAATAGCGCATCCACACTGAGTGAACTCTGAATCGCATTTAAGGCTGGCCAGAACCAGTTCCAGCAGGGCACCAGGTCAGGACTTACTGTACGGGGCTGCGACTTGAGGCTATCTGAGGTCTGTGCTTCAAGGGACCGACACCTCCCCCTCCGCCCCCAGCCAGCCAGTTCTCAGGTTTCCCTGCTTGCTTGTCTACCTCGATGAGGGACAGCAAAGCATTTTGTCTATGCGTGGTCTCACTCCAAACACCACAGCACTCACTCGGGACACCACAACACTTGGCAACATGGAGCCAGAGCTGCCCCTGGGCATTCTGGTGCTTCTCTTGGATGCATTGCTGCGAGCCTGGCTGCATTTTCTGCAGGCTGCCATCTGGGAGGTCCATCGGGGAGCTGTCAGTATGTAGGAGGCTGTGCAGGAGAGCTTCCACCCCGAGGAGCACTAAGAGCCTCCCTGGTCATCCCCACTGGTTACTTGTGCCTCATTCCTCCCTCACGTCCTTCCACTTACCCCTCCCTAGCCCCCCTTCCTGCTGTTAAATAAAATACATGTATTTTCATGAACACAAACTCTCTTTATTTAACAAAACTGGGGGGGGGGGAGGAGGAAGGGAATGAAACTCTGGTGAGACTGGGGAAAGGAGACTATGCTGAGATAGGGAAGACTTGTGTGGAAATGGAGGGGCAGGTGATCTTCATTGGATTTCTACTTGTTCCTAGAGGAGGAGAATGAAGATGAGAAGATTATGATGATAAATAGATGGCTCAAGCAGTATTGCTATAAGAAGAGTTTAAGGATATTTGAACACTGGGCGGCATTCTTAGACAGAGGACACTTCCCACTGGATGGACTCTCTGGGTGTGTCTAGACTACATGCCTCCTTCGACGGAGGCATGTAGATTAGCCAGATCGGAAGAGGGAAATGAAGCCGCGATTAAAATAATCGCGGCTTCATTTAAATTTAAATGGCTGCCCCGATCTGCCGATCAGCTGTTTGTCGGCAGATCGGGGCAGTCTGGACGCGACGCGCCGACAAAGAAGCCTTTCTTCATCGGCACAGGTAAGCCTCGTGAAACCAGGTTTACCTGTGCCGATGAAGAAAGGCTTCTTTGTCGGCGCGTCGCGTCCAGACTGCCCCGATCTGCCGACAAACAGCTGATCGGCAGATCGGGGCAGCCATTTAAATTTAAATGAAGCCGCGATTATTTTAATCGCGGCTTCATTTCCCTCTTCCGATCTGGCTAATCTACATGCCTCCGTCGAAGGAGGCATGTAGTCTAGACACACCCCATCTGAGTAGGGAAGGAAATAGATGGCAGATGGCATGGTTGATTAAAGAGCAGGGATTTTTAATGAATCTGTAAACTTGGGGATCATACCCTATGACTGTAGAATTGCTAATATGGTACCTTTTTTAAAAAAAAAGATATAGAAAAGTGATGCAGGAAACAATATGTTTGTCTGAGTTGTATGCAAGGTCTTGATTTTGGAAGTAGTAGCAGCTAAGAACATACTGGTGAATGCTAATTGGAACAACATGGTTTTACAAAAAGGTAGATTGTGCCAGATGAACCTGAGCTCCTTCTTTCAGAAAATAACTGATTTATGTTTAGACAAAGGAAATGAAGCAGATCTAATATACCTGGATTTTAGTAAGGCATTTGATGTAAATCCACATTGGAAATTATTAATTAAATTGAATAAGATGGGGATTAATATAAAAACTGAAAGGTGGATAAGGAACTGGTTAAAGTGGAGACTACAACAGGTCATACTAAAAGGTGTTAGAGGGAGGTTACTAATAGAGTTTCTCAAGGATTATTCCTTGGAGCTAGATGACTAACATTTTTATTTAAGATTTTGGCACAAAAAGTGGGAGTGTGCAAACATAGTTGTGAATGACAAAGTTGGGTGGGTATTACCAATATGAAGGGAGACCACAATATCACACAAGAATATCTAGATGACCCTGATAACTGAAGTTATAGAAATGGATTACATTTAATAGTGCAAACTGTAAGGACATGCATGATGGGTCTCACAAAAAGACATTTTGCAATAAGATGGGGATGTATTAATCAGAAGTGACAGAGCAGGAGAAGACCTGGGTGTATTGGTTGATCACAGCTATGAGCCATCAATGTGATATGGCTGTTAAAAAGGCTAATACATTTTTTAGATGTATTAGGTGAGTTATTTCCACTAGAGACAGGAAAATGTTAGTCTGAAGGGCTTTCACTCACCACCACAGCATCACCTGTCATCTGTCCTGGTAATTAGATCCTTCTGGCCGGCTGGGTGCCTTCCCTTGGGTGGTGTCTCCCCTCTTCCTGCTAGACCACAGCATCCTCTTCAAGGACACTGCCCTCTGGCAGTGCTCACGTCAGTCTCTGAGCTCTTCTTCCGGGGGGGAGTTGTTGCTTCTTCAGCAGGCCTTGCTTCAGGCCCAGCAGTTGGGGGCTTGCTTCGCCAGAGCTCCTCTGGCTCTGGCCCTGGCCCTGGCCCTGGCCCTGGCTCCAGGAAGCTGACTACTCCCCCAGCAGCCAGACTTTCACTGCTCTCCCCTCCAAGTAGCAGCCCATCCTCTTATATAGCTCCCAGTCCCGCCCTAATCGGCTAACTTGGCCTCAGCTGGTTCTAAACTCCCAGGCCATGCTCTGGGCTGGGGTTTGCCTTTAAAGGGCTAGTGCAGGGTGAGCACTCTGTCACAGTTAGTAATATTATAGAAGGTACTGGTGAGGTCTAATCTGGAATACCATGTTCAATTCTTGTCTCCCATGTTTAAGAAAGATAAATTCAACCTGAATCAGGTGCCACTAAGATGATCTGAGGAAGGGAATACATCCCTTATGAAACAAGACTCAATGAGCTTGGCTTGGCCTAATCAAAGAAGGCTGGGGAATATGAGAGCTCTCTATAAATACATCAGAGGAATTAATACCAGTAAGGGGGAAGAATTATTTACATGGACTGAAGAACAAATGCATGTAAACTGGCCATCGTTAATTGTGAGTTTAAATTAGATGACATTTTCTACTATCAGAAGAGTGAAGTTCTGGAACAGCTTTTCAAGGAGAGCAGTATAGACAAAACCCCAATGGGCTTCAAGACTGAGCCTGATAAGTTTATGGAGGATATGAATAATGAAGCTCACTACAACGGAATGTAGCCCTTCTACAACTAGTAGTAGCAGCTATCTCCAGTGACCAGTGGTGAGACACTAGTTGGAAAGGTATCTGTGTAACTACAAAGAATTCTCAAGTGTCTAGATGCTGGGTCTTACCCACAAGGATAGGGTGTAAATGACCACCATATTTGGGGTTGAGAAGGAACTGTGTCCCAGAACAGATTGGCAGAGACCATGATGGGGTTTTGCCTTTCTCTGTTGCCTGGAGCACTGGTCACTCGCAGGTATATACTACAGATTGTAATTCCCTAAACTGGTCCTCTCTGATCCTTGACCACAGAACCGAGGTATAGGGAGCTCTGGTGGCAGGGCAGGAGTGTGGTGTAAGGGGTGGTGGTGGTGACTCAGCTAGGAGCCCTGTGTCAGGACGAGGAGGAGCAGACAGTGTAGCGGGGAGTTCTGGCCCCAGCAGTTGGTCTGTAGCAGGGGGCCATCCCCAGCCATGGATTTTCAGCCCTTGCAGTATCCAAAGAGGTCTGGCTTTGGCCATGGAGGTCTGACCCCAGTGGCAGCCAGGGAGTTCTGATCCTCGTAGTCCTGGGGCCAGCAGTAGCTAGAGGAGCCAGGGCAGAACAGGGAGCAGTGGGACCTGGCAGGAGCCCTAACCTGTGGGCAGCAGAGCAGCATAGGCCATGAGGGGAGGGACCTCCCTTGGTTCAGCAATTCCCTTTGTTTGGAACCTGTCAGGTCCTGAAGGTGCTAGACCAGGCAAGTCCAACCTGTACTGTGAATGGTGGGTTTTCTGCAACCTGAAGTCTTTAAATTATGATCTGAGTACTTAAGTGACTCAGACAGAAGTTAAGGGTCTATTACAAGAGTGGATGGGTGAGGTTGTGTGGCCTACAATCAGACTAGTTAATCATAAGGGTCCCTTCTGGTTTATGTCTGTGAGTTAAAAGCTTGGGTTCGTTGCTACTTCAGCCTCTCTATTTAGGTCTCTTCCTCCCCAGGTGAGAAGTCTTACCAATGCCTCCTTGGGCCAGATTACATGATGCTCTTCTGTTGCCTTGAGCCAGAGAACTGCTGCTGCTTCTCCCTCACAGAACATTAGGACAAAGGACTGAAACATCATTTAATTCAATCTCCTGTGATTCAGGCAAACCCCATCCTATGGTCCCATTCAGAAATATTCAGGCTCCATCTTAAAACAATTTAAGTTATCTCCTGTGATTTCCTGCAACATTTGGATCACTATTTCCACCTCTGCAATGAGATTAGATGTCTGGAGAAAATACTCAGGGTATGTCTACATTAGCCACCCTAGTTCAAACTAGGGTGGCTAATGTAGTCATTCGAACTTGCAAATGAAGCCCGGGATTTAAATATCCCGGGCTTTATTTGCATGTTACAGGGCGCCGCCATTTTAAAATGCCCCATAGTTCGAACTACTTGCCCGCGGCTACACGCGGCATGGGCTACGTAGTTCAAATTAAAGCTCCTAATTCGAACTACCGTTACTCCTCCTGCAATGAGGATATTTAAATCCTGGGCTTCATTTGCAAGTACGAATGCCTACATTAGCCACCCTAGTTCGAACTAAGGTGGCTAGTGTAGACATACCCCCAAATATCTAGCTCAGCAATTCCAAAACTGCAGCAGCTCTGACTCCTTGCCAGAGAGACAGTAATGGAACTTTTATGGTACACTGCAGATCTTGGCTAACGGATAACTGCATTACAGTACCATCTTTTACCACTATGGGTTTTCTGTTTAGTTGAGTCTAACGAGCTGTGGGCAGCAAGGAGAGCAAGTGTCTAAAGGTTTAATTGAAATTAATCACCCAGAAGCACGATCTGCACCATGCTAAATGCAGTCAAATGGATTAGGAACTTGAAAAGACTTTATAGATCTATATTGCGTCAGAATCACTCTGGTACTGCCTCTTTCCCCTCTTCATAGTGACATGTCAGGAGAGTGAGGATTTATACAAGTGGTGGGGAATCTCCAGTGGATGCAGTTAGCCAGGAATAGCTGCTAGTGGGCCACCAGATGTTTTGTTTACCTAAGCATCCACAGGCATAGCTGATCACAGCTCCCATTGGCTGCAGTTTCCCATTATCAGCCAATGAGAGTTCTGAGTAGTGGTGGGGGCCAGGACACCACTTCCCACAGCTCCCATTGGCCAAGAACAGTGAACTGCAGCCAACGGGAGCCGTGAGCGGCCATGCCTATGGACGCAAAGGTTAACAAAGTGTCTAGCAGCCTGCCAGGGATTAATCTTGGTGAATAGCATCTGGCCTGTGGGACAGACTTTCCCCAGGTAAAGTGTTACTTATACCCCATAATGTTGGAAAGGGAAAGGAGGTAGCCGCTGCTGATAAGTAGGTCCTACCAAATTCACGGCCATTAAAAAAAAGCCTCATGGACTAAGAAATCTAGTTTCCCCCTGTGAAATCTCACATGTACTCTTATGCTATACTAGGCAGATTTCACAGAGGAGCTCAGTGTTTCTTAAACTGGGGGTCCTGACCTAAAAAGAGAGTTCTTCTTTGAGTGCTTGTTCACATTTATTCCAATCAGGTGTATGTGTGTCACATGCATAAGTGTCAGAAACATTTTCCCTTAGCAACTTCTGTAGGGTCGCCTGTGGAGACCTCCTAGAGTGGTGACATTATATTAGTGCTTTCCAACCCAGCCCAACCCAACCTTCTTTTTGGCTGACAGTAGGGAAGGAGGGTAGGTATTGACATATCTGTGAACAACAGATCTTGAAGAACACCAGTTACGAGAACAGGTAACAAGTATCAGAGGGGTAGCTGTGTTAGTCTGAATCTGCAAGAACAATGAGAAGTCCTGTGACACCTTATAGACTAAGGGTATGTCTACACTACAGTGCTATTTTGAATTAACTTAATTCGAAATAGTTAATTCAAATTCAGCTAATTTGAAATAACGCATCTACATACAAAAACTATTTCGAAATAGCTCCAAGCCACTGGCAGCCAGCTAGTGCAGGATTAGAATTAAAAAGGAAGAAGAAAAAACAAGAAAAAAGAAAGAAAAGGAAAGCAGAAAATAATATAGAATAGAAACAAGAAATAAGATTGGATACCTCCTCCCTTCATGTCCTACAGAGTATGTGTGTCCCAGATATTTGGAAGATGGCAAGAACAGATGGGAATCTGATATAGTTTTCCCCCTTACTTTGGAGAACAGCTGTCCAAATTAGGTGCAGGAGGCACTTTGGTGGGTTCTTTTTTAAAGAAAATAGGACAGCAGCTAATAATAAATGTAATTCTGCTTCTGGTTGTTTATTGATTCATCATTTCCATTGAATTAACTCACATCATTTTTTTTCAAAAGTAGATGATATTTTGCTTGAGAAATAGGTTGTGAAACATATTCACCTTTTTAATTGCACTGAAAGGTTGTAAAGCAGATCAAGCAACTAGCCATCTGAGGCATAGAAACATGCTGCAGAATCAACCGTCAAGTTTTCTAAAAAAATAACTCCTTTTTTTAGTGTTCCTATAAACTTGGCCTTTCAAATCCTTTCATTGATGCCTAATCGTACTTTCACACTTTGATTCTTACTACATGACCTGGATTTCTTCATAATGGCAGTTTCAGATCTTCTGCAAACCATTTCATTACTGATTCTGGGATACTTAATTGTAAATTTCTCTCCACTTCTTAAAGGGAATAGAAAAAAACGTTATCTCCATGAATGACAAAAGGACTACTATTCCACAGCACAAGAGTAAACCACTTGTTAGTAGGTATTACATATCTTCTGTATCTTAAACCAGATAGAATGTGTTACATCCCAGCTCTCTCCCTGTTTAAAAATCTGTCTCTTTTTGCTCAAACTGCAGCAATTTCTAATTTTAGCTCTGGAAGTCCTTGTTTCAATCTCTGGTGTCAGCCAAGATGGTGGCCATCACATAAGTGCTGAAATACATTTTATAAGTTTCCTTGGTGCTCTGAGGTATAATCAAGTAGAGTAATTTACTGCACATTACAAAAACTGAGATATTCTCAAATTATATCAACAAGATAACTTGCAGCATTCTCAAAAGCATCTTACCAAAATAAATGGAAGTCTATCAGCCATCTACTTTCAAACAATCTATTGACTTATATTTATTACATAGACTCTTATTATCAAATGCAAAGAAAGGAAAGATATTTTTCTATTTTACGTCTCTGTATCAAAATATTTTCTCAGTCTATCACCTGGCATTGAATCTTAGCTCATACTCTATGCTGTTACAAGCACGAACAAGCCTCCTGACATGGAATTTACTGATACTTTACATAGTAGAATTTGACAGAATTCATTTATTTCCTATTTAGTGAAACTTCTTCTTTGAAAAAAGGTGAATTGGTGTCTCATAGTTTTTTAATGTGTAATGTAATCCTACATTGTTAGCTTAAACATTTAAACTTCTTAAGTAATTTTCTTTTTATGCGTAGGAAATTATTTAGAATACATAGAAAATACTCAGTCACACTGTTTAAGCCTAAAGCATAAAAGCAATAAAGAAGTGTTTACTTTGTAGAAATGTATTATCTTTTACATCCCTCAAGAGATACAGGCATTGCAAAATAAATGGAAAAATCCTGTCCTTTTCTTCTAGAAGGAGACGAGAGATTTAAGTGTGAGTGCCATAGCTCATTTTTGTATTACTGTATTCTCACGCAACTAGTGTCTTTGAGCTTTTTAATGCCGTTAATACAGAATGAGGAGGTCAGAACATCAAAGGAACAGAATTAAGGAGTATGTTTTATGTTTCATCTTACTGTTGTCATCTAGCCAAGCAAAATTTATGATTCAAGTGGCCAAAAGTACTATTTGCATAAATCTATTTAAAATGTTTTAAAAAGAATTTTGCGTATACTCTTATATCCACAAAGCTGAGGATGACCATATTTTTATATTGATGAAAATGATGAACTATATTACAAGTCTATCACAGACAGATTCTGAATCATTGATTTATTTTGTTCATGAATAAAATGATAATAATAACTTATTAATCAAAGTGTATTAGTCTGAAAAAAAGAAATGATGGTGGGAAAATTCAAGGTAACAATGGAGCACTCTTGCTAATGATGGTAAGGAAACAATAAGGATGCTGGCTAGTATGTTGGAGAGAAACATATTTTTAATTGCTAAAAGTTAACCCTTGACATTATTTGGAGCTATGTTTATTTATAACTGAGGATCTAGCCCCCAAAGAACAAGGCCTGGTCTACACATAAGCTTAGCTCAACATAGATACATTGCTCAGCACTGTGAAAAATTTTAAACCTTATGTGACATAGTTAGGCCAACCAAACCTCCACTGTTGACACAGCTAAGTCAGTGGAAGAATTTTTCTATTAACATTACTACCTACTCTTGAGAAGATGGATTTGGTATGGTGTCAGGCAAACTCCTTCTTTTGCAGTAGTAGGTGCTGTTACCATAATAGTGCTTGTAGTGTAGACATATTCCATGCCACTTCTATCATGGGGTGGTTTTCTAAATGTCTCCCAACTATGAATCATCTTTTTCCCTTCTGCAACTCACCTTGGCTCCATACCACAGGCTGCAAATGTACATTATTGTTATACTCTGAAAAAAAAAAATCATATGCATTTACTGCTATACAGAGTAGCATCAGAAAACAGAAAAAAAATATGACTTCTAGTCAAGCTTAAACTGACTCTGTAATAATTCTTAATAAACATTTTAAGCTCATTGGTAGAAAACACTGAGGGTACGTCTAGACTACATGCCTCTGTCGCCAGAGACATGTAGATGAGGCTACCAGGCATACCTGGGTGGTCGACAAATGCCTTTGATGTTGACACCCGCACGTCCAGACTACCGCGCTGAGCCGACAAACAGCTGATCGGCTCAGTGCAGCAGCCATGTACATTTAAATGAAGCGGTGATTATTTAAATTGCCGCTTCATTTTCCTATGCCTGGTAGCCTAATCTACATGCCTCTGGCGACAGAGGCATGTAGTCTAGATGTACCCTGACACGGCTTGGTGGTTATTTTATGTGACAACTAGCTCTGCAGTGTAGACATAGCCCAAGTAAACACCTTCTACTTTTCTTCCTACCTGCCATGTGGGTTGTTGGATAAATATGAGTGGGAATGATAGATCTACAGCTATACAAGCCCTTGTCTTCTGTGGAAGAGGTACACAATGAAGAAGCTACACCAACAGCCAAGGATGAAAAGGCAACTTACTTTGTATACTCTGGAAACAAGTCTCTGTGTTTAGTTCATGACTGAGCCAATAAGCTGTACATGATACTTTATTTTCCATGTTGTCCTTATCTTTAGCTTTTATATTTGTAGTTCTGGCATCCAGGTTTAACATTCTGTCACCACATCCTATTCTTTTCTCAATTGGCTGAATTCCGTTTTCATTTCCATCTACTGTTATTAGTAAATTGTTCCATCACTTACTGCTTTATTTTCTGGTTAGCATTCTTAATTCCATTCAGTAGAATTTTTATATCACTCTTTTAAGCCCGTATTCCTGCTTTATAATGAAACAAGGCTTACTTATAAGTGAGCATTAATATAGGTAGCACTGCTTAATAAGATTGTCCTATACTTTTATAAGACCTTATTTTCAGTTGCTTATAGTGTTCCTAAACTGTAACCATTCAGGCTGAAATTTTCCTAACTGAGGGTATGTCTACACTACCCCGCTAGTTCGAACTAGCGGGGTAATGTATGCATACCGCACTTGCTAATGAAGCCCGGGATTTGAATTTCCCGGGCTTCATTAGCATAAGCGGGGAGCCGCCATTTTTAAATCCCCGCTGCTTCGAACCCCGTGTAGCGCGGCTACACGGGGCTCGAACTAGGTAGTTCGGACTAGGGTGCCTATTCCGAACTACCGGTACACCTCGTTTCACGAGGAGTACCGGTAGTTCGGAATAGGACCCTAGTCCGAACTACCTAGTTCGAGCCCCGTGTAGCCGCGCTACACGGGGTTCGAAGCAGCGGGGATTTAAAAATGGCGGCTCCCCGCTTATGCTAATGAAGCCCGGGAAATTCAAATCCCGGGCTTCATTAGCAAGTGCGGTATGCATACATTACCCCGCTAGTTCGAACTAGCGGGGTAGTGTAGACATACCCTGAGTGTCTGTCTCAGGCTGATTTGGTTTTTGTTTTGTTCTAGTTTTATTTTTGAAAATTTAGCTGTTTCTGAAAACAAGTCCAGCCAAAATTGATTTACCCATGTTCTTTTTTTTAAATGCCTTTCTCAGCATCACATAAGAAGCCTAAGGCAGCGGCAGGGACAGAAGCAAATTCCTCAAAGCAACATTTTACTGCCTTTAGCATGACACTATCTAGTCTTTTCCTGCAATCCACTGCACACCTTCCAGCTTCTCCAGTTTCCAGGGAGACGCGAAGCTAGCGCCCCCCCCAGCAGACCAGGGAGACATGGAGCGGCTTTTCTCAGCAGACATCTCAGCTTGAGAATAAAGGACTGAGGAAAGTGAGGTGTGGGAGAATAAAACTGAGCTCTGGAGAAATGCGTGGCTAGAGTTTCCCCTACAATATGTACCAGTTCCGACTTACATACAAATTCAACTTAAGAACAAATCTACAGTCCCTATCTTGTACGTAACTCGGGGACTAGCTGTACTCCTAGGAGCAAAAGTGTGATCATGCTGAATCACAAGGATGCTTCTGATTTCTTTCTGCCTTAACATCAGGTACAAACACAAGGGCCGCTTTTGCAGAAAAACTTGCCACTGTCTACACTGGCCGCTTGAATTTCCGCAAGAACACTGACTTCCTACTGTCTGAAAATCAGTGCTTCTTGCGGAAATACTATGCTGCTGCCATTCAGGCAAAAATCCTTTTGTGCAAAAGGGCCAGTGAAGACAGCTCAGATTTGTTTTGTGCAAAAAAGCCCTGATTGCAAAAATGGCGATCGGGGCTTTTTTGCGCAGAAGTCCGTCTAGACTGGCACGGACGCTTTTCCTCAAAAAGTGCTTTTGCGGAAAAGCGTCCGTGCCAATCTAGATGCTCTTTTCCGCAAATCTTTTCCGTTAAAAGCATTTGCAGAAAATCATGCCAGTCTAGACATAGCCAAGCAGTCTGCCGGATGGATCTCGGGGGGCTGGACTCGATGACCTCTTGAGGTCCCTTCCAGTCCTATTATTCTATGATTCTATGATTCTATGATTTTATTAAGGGCCTAAAAGGCTGTTCTTCCCTTATAACCGGAAAAGGTCAGCTGAATCAGTTATATTTGTTTAATAATTTAGTCTCACACTACCCATTAAACATATTACATAAAACATTATACAATTCTGTTGTCTATACCATATTTGAAGAAAGATATGGACAAATTGGAGAAAATCCAGAGAAGAGCAACAAAAATGATTAAAGGTCCAGAAAACATGAACTATGAGGCAAGATTGAAAAAATATGGTTTTATTTAATATGGAGAAGAGAAGACTGAGAGGGGACATGATAACTGTTTTCAAGTACATAAAAGTTACAAGGAGGAGACAGAAAAAAAATTCTTAACTGATGAGGATAGGACAAGAAACAATGGGTTTAAATTGCAGCAAGGGAGATTTACATTGGACATTAGGGAAAAATTGCTAACTGCCAGGGTGGTTAAGCACTGGAATAAATTGTCTCTGGTTGTGGAATTTCCATCACTGGAGTATTTTTAAGATCAGGTTAGACAGACACCTGTCGGGGATGGTCTAGATAACACTTACTTCTAAGATGATCTCTCAAGGTCCTTTCTAGTCCTATGATTCTGTGATTGTAATACTGAAGAAGGTTATTATATTACTTCAGACACCTGGCTTGTGCAACTTCGGATTCTACACTGCTTTGCATGTGTTTCTGCTAATTAGTATTTACATATCTCAAGGTTTTGTGCTTATTAATATACACCTAACTCTCACCCCAATTTGAATATTCTGTCTGAATCATCACATCTTGCATGATCTGATCTCAAAACCTTTCCAAAATAAACACTACCTTTAATTTAATTCCAGCTGCACTTGACCTCACTCTTTCACATTAAAAAGTATGTGCCAAATGTCAATTCTGTTTATTAGATTGCTGCACTTCTCTCTGGTCAATATGAAGACTTCTCAAGGTATTTCCATAGTAACATAAATATTTATAGCCAGATGTCTAGGATACAATAAACACCATCAGCAAATTGAACATTTGTCTGGGGAATTCTGTTTGAATAGTAATTAGCAGAGCTGAGCAAATAATTTGAAATCAATAATTTAAAAAAATCAATTTCCCCTTTTATTGTCACGACGATGATAAATATTTGCAATTTTTGTGAGTATCCGTTATACAGATAGCTTGAATATTTAATATTGAAAATGTAACCATCACAGGTGAGCATCAAGGAAATTCATGGCACTAAATGAATTTCTGAAAGACACTGGGATACTACAGGGAGGAGTGTGATGTGAGAACCTATTTAGAATAGAACAGATTTATTACAAAAATCATAGGGTATCATTTCCTGTTTTGACAACTTCTGTTGCTAGCAAAAATGGCATATATTTCAAATTTTGAATGTACATTGAAATTTGCAAACATATATTTCAACAAATAACTAAACTTTCTTATTTGGGTTTAGGTTCTTATAACAAAGAAATGAAGGGATTAAAAACAGTCACATCAAAATGTGGTTTTGAATCTGAAAGAAAATTTCTGGGAAGCCTTTTGCTTTTTCCTCTCAATTATTGTCAGTAGGTCATTCAAATTAATTCTACCAAAGTACAGAAATATTGAATTTCATATTGACTTCTCCATATAGTGGTGGAGGCCCATTCGGGGCTAACCCTGGCATACTGGATCCAATCCATGAGCTGCTATTTGCCCACCCCTGGCCATTTCATACTGCCCTGAGGCAAGGAGCTAGATTTTGGAGCTGCAGTTGACCACAGTGGCAAGTGTGAGGACTGAGGATTCCTGATACCCCTGGAAAAGGGTGAGAATGGAGTAGTGGGCACTGCCAGAGGGAGCAAAGCAGGTGGACACTGCCAGGAAGCAAAGAACGTCTGCAGAGAGATGGTGGAGCACCATGATGAAGGGCAAGACACCAACCTGGAAGTGATGTACTTCATAAACCAAAATAATTCCAAGACTAACCAGCAGGAGACATGAGACAGTGAGTCAATCCTGTTACCAACCCACAATCTGCTTATTAAAAAAAATCCTAAAAGTCATCTATCTCTAGGCTGAATCTAAGTCAATTAACAGAAAATATATACTTAAAAAGATATATTTGTAATTGTCACTCTCTTGGATTTGATGAACATGTCTGAAACATCCTGAAATAACTTTTCCAGTCAGTCTATTTAACTCATGTTTCAGAAAAAGGCAGCTTAGGTGCAATGAGCTTGTGCACCAAGTTTAAATCCATATCTCCATATTTAAGACATAGGCTGTGTCTAGACTGCAGCCTTTTTTAAAAAAAAACTTCACCTGCATCTAGACTACAGCCGCGTGCTTTTGAAATTAAATCGAAAGAATGCGGCTTTTCTTTTGACGGCGGTACTCCTCCTTTCACAAGGAAGAACGCCTTTTTTGACGGAGATCCGTCGAAAATAAGTGAGTGTGAACATGGGGAGCCCCTTTTTTCGAAAATAAGGGCCTCCAGGAAGAAGCCCTGGTGGACAATCTGGGGCATGCCTTGCATGTCTCTGGTTCCTGTCTGCAGCCATCTTTTAAGGGGACAGTCACCCTCACAGCTAGTTGTGGCAGCAAAGCAGCCAGAGCACATGGCTGTTCCAGTGCAGCCATGTCCCAGTCCCAAGACCCTCCTGGCCTTTCCAGACAGCCTTCTGGGGACCCAACCAGGGGCTCCAAGCTCCAGGCACCCACATGGTCTGGGCCAGAGATCAAGACCCTTCTCGAGCTCTGGTGAGAAGGAGGACTTACAAGCCCTAAACACCAGGCAGTGAAATGCAGACATTTTTGGCCACATGGCAGAGGCCCTGGCCAAGAGAGGGCACCATCTCCACACCCAGGACCAGGTGCGCTCTAAAGTGAAGGAGCTGCACCAAGGCTATGTAAAGGCCAGGGAGGAGAGCTCCCGTTCTGGGGCAGCCCCCCGCTCCTGCCCCTATTATTCAGAGCTGTCCCTGATCCTTGGTGGTGGGGAAGCATGCACACCACTGCGTCTCATCCAGTCTGGCTTGCAGAACCCTGTGGTGGACGTGCCAGAGCAGGACCTAGAGCAGTCCAGGGAGTCTGGAGATGGGGAGATGGTGCTGGAGGAGGAGGACAGCGAGGAGACAGTGACCGTCACTCTGGAGCCAGTCCACCCAGACCCCAGAGGCCTCCCAGGTGTCATCTGATGCCGGAGACGAAGCAGCAGGTGAGTGCAGTGAGGTTGTGTAACACACAGGGTGGGGGAGGTGGGTGTACAGTGGGTGATGCACAAGGGAAACCTGTAATGTTCACCATGGCCATCATGCAGCTGGCTATGCATGTGCCAGCATGTTCAGTGGTAGAGTGTGACACATGGGGGTGTGCCACGTGGTGGCATAAACCATGTCCGGAACACACCCAGGTGGGTTGTCAGTGTAAGGTCCCATTGGCACTTCAGGACCCCTATGATGCTCAGGCTGATGCCCAGGTCACACATGGTGTTACCTTCAGAATGTCTGAGTCCCCTGTCTGAAGGAGAGGGCATGCCCTTTTGGACAGCTGTTGCACACATGACTGATTGTGTCTTCCTCTTTTCCTTCACAGCCGGACCAGCCATGCAAGAGGGCCACAGCACCACAGCCCCACCTCCATCCCGGGGACATGGGAGCTGCAGACACAGGCATGTCTATGCAGACATCCTGAGGCAGTATGTGGCGGCCGTGCAGGAGCTCAACACCATCCTGCGAGAGAGGACGGAGGTAGAGGCTCGGTGGCATGATTGGCTGACGGAGGAGATTGTCCAGCAGTGCACGTCCCTGTGTGCCACTCTCAGGGAGATCTGTGGCTTGCCTGCTCCTGTGCCTAGTCCTGCTCCTCCAGCACCCCATGACCCCACCTCACCAAACCCCCCTTCCACAGCACCATCCCTTTCCCCCCTTGTACCTTCCTCTCCCCCAGCCCACCCAGTTCCCCATCCCCTCTTTCCCCCTGTCCCTCCTGTCCCCCAGGCCTCCCAGACCCAAGTGCACCTACCCTCTGTCATCCAGCCAACAGACAGTCGCCCCACCCGATCATGTGGCCATGGTGGACCCCGAACACGAGGCACCAACAGGAGACTGCAAGCAGGCAAGCACCGTGCAAACTGATCCCCTTCCCACTCTCCAAGTTTCAAGTCCCCGTCCCCCCACCAGGTTTCAAGCACCCCCATCATCCCAGTTAAATACCAAACATTGGCTACGTCTACACTGGCCCCTTCTTCGGAAGGGGCATGCTAATTTTGAAAGTGGGAATAGGGAAATCCGCGGGGGATTTAAATATCCCCCGCAGGATTTAAATAAACATGTCCGCCGCTTTTTTTCCGGCTTGGGGAAAGTAGGAATAAGAGATCCTCCGGAATAGGGCTTTATTCCGGAGGATCAGGCCAGTCTAGATGCTTTTTTCCGGCTTTTCCCCAAGCCGGAAAAAAAGCGGCGGACATGTTTATTTAAATCCTGTGGGGGATATTTAAATCCCCCGCGGATTTCCCTATTCCCACTTTCAAAATTAGCATGCCCCTTCCGAAGAAGGGGCCAGTGTGTTTAAGAAAATGTTTATTGTACATAGTTTGTCCTTAAAGTATACTTTCTCCATCAAAAATAAACAAAAGCTTTTTTATGTTTGCAAAAGTTATACATTCTTTCAGTTATTGATATTTATAACAATAAAACAGAAGTTATTCTTTTCAGACAAACTCTGGTGTTTATTATTTCTACAAACAGGGTCAGGATAAGGGTTGAGAAGGGAAGCTTGTATTGGGCCAGGGCCAACCTCCCAGACAGGAGCCCCTCAGGAGACTCAGTGGCCTCCAATGAGAATCGCTCCCGTAGGGCCTCCTGGATGCGAACAGCAGACTGGTTAGCCTGGCAGATGGCAGCTGTCTGGGGCTGGGCAAAGTGCCTCTCCTGACCATCATCACCTGTACCCCACTCTGGTAGGAAGGCCTCCCCTTTCCTCTCCACCAGGTTATGGAGAACGAAACACGCAGCCACCACCTCAGGGATGTTGCTCTCCCCCACGTCTAGCCACGTGAGCAAGCACCAGAATCTCCCTTTTAAATGTCCAAATGCACATTCCACCTGGTTGCGAGCCCGGTTAAGATGAGCATTAAACTGCTCCTTGCTCGCATCCAGGTGGCCAGTGTAGGGCTTCATTAACCACAGCATCAGGGGGTAGGCGGCATCAGCCACAATGCACACTGGCATGTGCACGTCCCCAACTGCAAAGTCACGATGAGGGAAAAATGTTCCTGCCTGAAGCCTCCAGTAGAGGCACGAGTTCCTGAAGATGCGGGCATCATGTGCCCGCCCTGACCACCTAACACAAATGTCAGTAAATTGGCCATGATGGTTGACCAGCGCCTGGAGGACCATTGAAAAGTGGCCCTTTCTGTTAATGAATTGGGCTGCTCGATGGGGTGGTGCACGGATTGGAATGTATGTTCCATCGAGTGCTCCTCCACAATTCGGGAAGCCAAGGGCAGCAAAGCCAACCACGACGCTGTCCAGGTCTGCTAAATGGACGAGCCTGTTCAGCAGCTCAGAATTGATGGCCCTCACCACCTGCAGAAAGAGACAGACAATAAAATTTTAGAAGGGGTGCCTTATCTCTTAGGAGGAGAACCCACCACCCACCTTCCCCCTCAAATACCCTGGGAATCCCCTCCTCAGAACTCCCCTCCCCCCACAGCTCAGGGTGAGTGGAGAAGCTCCGTCCCACTCCCACGCCACCTTGCCCTTTCCTGACAGTCTCCCCCCCCCCAAACTGTGACTGTCCCCTGACAATGACTTACCTCCATCCGGAGGGACCCAACAGTAGACCTGCCCACTCCAAATTGGTATCCCATGAAGAGGTAGCTGTCAGGGGTGATCAGCTTCCAGAGGGCAATAGTGACCCTCTTTTCCAGGGGGATGGTGGGCTGCAGGTGGGTGTCCTGTCGTTGCAGAGCCGGGGCGAGCCAGGTACACAGCTCCTGGAAAGTGGCTTTCCGCATCTGGAAGTTGCAGAGCCACTCCTGGTCATCCCAGAGCTCCATAATGAGCCGGTCCCACCAGTCAGAGCTGGTGTCAAGCCTCCAAAAACATCTGTCCACGAAGAAGTTTGGAGGCAAAGGCAGTGCGGCTGCATGATGGGCGAACCCTTCGTACCTCTAATCTGGGTCCAGATGGGGAAGTAGCCTCATGACTGTGTCATGCAGATGCAGCAAAACTTGCAGTATGATGGCGTGGGGCCATCGCCTGCCTAGGGTCAGCTCTGGCTCCATGCCAAAAAAAAAGGGGTCTAAATCAGAAAAATCTCCAAACAAAAAACCTGCTGGGGTGTCCCAGGAAACTGGGCACTCCAAACCAGCACTGCAATGCCTTGCTTACCTCCTAGAGGGACAGCAAAGGCAGCTGCAGGAGCAGAGCAACGGGTGTTCAGGGGCGTCCCTTTAACCACGCAAAGGGCAGGCAGCAGCACCCGGAAGGAAATGCTGCCCCCCCATGCTCTGGCAGAAGCGGTTCTGGGTGGCTTTTTCTTTCAAAAGAGAATCCAGCAGTCAGGATGCTCTTTTTCGAAAAAACGAATTGATTTTCTGATCCACATATTGTAGTCTAGACGCTCTTTTTCAAAAGATGTTTTTTCGAAAGTGTATTTCGAAAAAGCGTCTTTCAAAAGAGTCTAGACGTACCCATATTGTAACAAGATAGGTAATTTATCACTGTAACTACAGTAAAAGGTGTTACTGACAGTGAGAGTAACACTAGTGACTTTGGATGTTAGAAAAGCAATATTGAAACTTGGTCAAATTCAGAGGTGAGTGTGAGTCTAATTGTGACAGGGTGGTGTGACCACTGCAGCACTTCCTACTGGCTTCTCCTGGGGATTTGCTCTGCTAGCCAATGCGCCTTCTGATGATGATGTGTCCCCACTGATCCTTCTGCTCCTGGACCTGTGTCATTCCAAGAACTATGGCATCCTTTTTGGGACACAGCTCTCTGGCTGTGACACACTCTGTGCTCCCCTCTTCCAAGAGGATTGTACATCCACTGTCCAGTTATTTCCCTCAGTGGGAAATGCAGCCAATTGTATGGCTACTTCCTCAATGGTGAATTAGGGGAGGGATCCAGTTCACTCACAACTCTGGATCCCTGCCCAGGGACCCTCTAGATGGCTGCCACTTGCTGTGTCCTCTCCAAGTCCTTAGATTTCCCTGGGCCATTTCCCTATGGCCCTTGACTCAGAGGCTCAGTCTGCAAAATCCTGTAGCCTACCAGGAGCCGCCTTTTGCTCCCTGGGTCTCTGTCTGCAGCACTGCTCCATCTGTAGGGTTGCTGCCTTCTCTATACATGACAGCCGGTCTATCTCAAGCTCCAGGGAGTGACTGAACATCATTTCTCTCTGCAGCCCTGCTTATATTGCCCTGATTGATGGGTCCTTTCAGTCCTTCTCTGATTGTCTCCTTCACAACCTCCCTAGGGTTCTATTAAGTGCCTTAGAGGCTAGTGTGGGAAGGCACCCTGTCCCATTTGGGACAAATTCTCCTCATTAGTATCCGTTTTATATTACTGGGTTCCATCAGGGATAAAATTAACTAATCTAAGTCTAGAGGTAGCCTAAGCTACTGTAATTTACATCTTCTCAATGTGCATGTTATCCCAATAAAGATTTCCTATATATGTTAACTTAGTGTCTGTAGGGAATATTTCTGGACACTCTGGATTGCAGGTGAAAACAAGCAGAGCATTTATTGCACATAGCTGGTGGAGTATCCCTCAGGAGTTAACCTGGTGAACACTAGTTAATCAAAACATTACCATAGATTATATAGGCAACAGATGGGTGGAGTAAAAGCGATTTGATAGGGTCTAGAGGCAAGACTTAATGAGCACATAAGCCAATAAACTACAAGGCTACGTCTAGACTGCCCCCAAATTCCGGAAAAGGGATGCAAAGCAGGTAAGTCAGCATAGGGAAATCCGCGGGGGATTTAAATATCCCCCGCGGATTTAAATAAACATGTCCGCCGCTTTTTTTCCGGCTTGGGGAAAATCCGGAAAAAAGCATCTAGACTGGCCCAATCCTCCGGAATAAAGCCCTATTCCGGAAGATCTCTTATTCCTACTTTCAGGTAAGTAAGAATAGTAGGAATAAGAGATCCTCCGGAATAGGGCTTTATTCCGGAGGATCAGGCCAGTCTAGATGCTTTTTTCCAGCTTTTCCCCAAGCCGGAAAAAAAGCGGCGGACATGTTTATTTAAATTCGCGGGGGATATTTAAATCCCCCGCGGATTTCCCTATGCTGACTTACCTGCTTTGCATCCCTTTTCCGGAATTTGGGGCCAGTCTAGACATAGCCCAAAAGTTATACAGCTTTTCCGCCCATTGCCAATTCAACATCTGATCAATAATTCCTAACAAGCTAAATAAGCCAGCATAAACAAGACAAGCATTTTAATGGCAACTTTGTCTGTTGAAATTATGATGCATCTACTGTGAGATGATACCACCTAGCGTTGGCGTAGTCCTTGGGTCTCAGGCTTATCTAAGATTAAAAGAGACAGTGAGAACGACTTCAATGAAGTTTGTTTTGGTACCAGCCAGGGTCTTATGGAGTGAGGACCTGTTGGAATGTGGTTTCCAGGGCAACCAGGGTCATGTTAACTGCTTGTGCTGTGCATTCCCAGGCCTACCCCAAATTTAGGATAGCTTAGGGGTTCTTAGCAAAATACAATGGACTGCCTCAGTTTATCCCTAGTGTCCCTTTGATATACTTAGATTAACTTCCCTTACCAAGAACAATTTAGATTACCTCCATCCACAAACTTTCTTTCTTACATATTGCCTCTGAATGTAGCCCACTTAATGTGAACTAATTTGACTCATAGTTGAGAGGTTCAAAGAAAGGAGTATATCAACAAATGCAGAGAACAGGAAAGCTTTTCCAAGTGTGTATTGAAAGAGACCTTCTATTTTAATGTATACCTTCTACTGGTTTTTTAGTGTTCACATTACACCAGTTTGGATTAATGAAACAATGAACCACAGTACATACTCATAAATTAATATGAAGGCTTGAGGGAAGGAAAAAGAAAGAAATGGTGGGGGCCACCAGAAACTTAAAACTCAGGTTAAACAGGTTAAAACTCTCTTAACCATGATTCTCTGGTCTGGCAACATCCATGGTCTGGCATGGATGTTGCAGGACCAGAGAATCCCAGTGGAGAGACAGCAGAAAGAATCCCTGTGAGGCTGGCAGGGCAGTGGGTTGCCTGTAGTGAGCTAATGACGGGGCTGCCCAGCGTGTGGCAGTGAAGTTGCCCAGTGGGGTTGGGAGCCGTGGTAGCTTGCTGTGGCAGCACACGGCTGCCCAGATGGTCCTGGAGCTACAGTGCAGCCCCCCAGGCTGTCCAGAAGATCCTGAAGCATGGGGCTGCCTGTTGAGTCTCAGAGCCACAGCAGCAATGGCTGCCCAGTGGGGTCAGCAAGGCAGTGGCACCAGCAGGAGGTGAGGAGCCAGCCAGGAGGTCAGCAGCTGGATCATGGATACTGGTGACCAGGATTGAAATGACCTTCCCTGGTCCAGCAAAATCCCTCATCTGGGATTGGTCAGGTCCTGAGAGTGCCGGACCAGGGAGGACCAACATGTACTTGATTTTGAAAATTGTCAGTACACATTTTCCCAAAACAAGACACATAAACATCTGGTCCTTTTCAAAACTTGTGGAAATTGCCAACTTTATTTCCTCCAAACAATTGTCTGTCTTCCAGCCAGCATTCAATATAGGGTAAAATCCTTAATGGGCAGGAGAATAGCACAATGATTTGCTCTTTGAATAACACACACCCAGTAAATGATGATGCTCAGTAAACAGCTATTAACAAACAAGAAAAATAAACAATACCAATTACAAAGAACAAGTTCTCAGGATGCATCTACACAGCACCCTTAGCTCAAAATAAGCTATGCAATTTGCATTATGTCTACACAGCACCAAATTTCAAAATAACTTGCAATTTCAAGACGCCCCTTAACTCTTGTGGCATGAGGGTTACGGGGACATCAGAACAAGCTGCCTGTTATTTCAAAATCTATTTCAAAATAACTGGCTATTTCAATAGTAGAATTTCTATTTTGGGATACTTCTGCTATCCCGAAATAGCTTCACAGTGTAGATATACTCCCAGATAGACAGTCACTTTGAACAGACAGCCAGGCAGCTTTGGGAGCCTCACAGTCTTGCATCAACTCACAGTCCCACAAGAGTTAATGCCAAAATCAGTGGAGAAACGAATTATAATAAATGTAAAATATGTGGAATTTATTTAGATTCTTGTGATTTTGATTATTAAGAAAGTATTTCTTATAGTGTTTCATGAAATCTTAGTTGAAAACAAATTCAAATTGCTTGTCATGCTGATTAAAAACATCAGATGATTCTTAAATAAGGGTGATGATAAACAGCAATATAATGATCAGATGGAAGTGTCTATTTGTGTGTCTCAGGTTTTAGCAATGTAAAAATTTATCTTCATCCTACAATATCAGAATAATTTCCCAAGATTCTAAGGCTCAAATAGGTTCAAATATTTCATTTCTGATGTGTATTTGGAACATGTATTTAGAACTATTTCAAGTATGTTTAGAACTGTTTCAGTGAAGGTTCTTTCTCTTTTAATGTACTTTGTTTACTGTATATTTGTCCAAGAGGGATGGAGAGTGGTTTGATTTGATAAAGAATATTGTGCCACAAAACCTGTCCACCAGAAAATAAAAAACATTCTGCATAGCAACAGCAATAGTAACTACAAGTAAGCTAGATCTTTGGTGGGTGTAAATTAGCACTACCTTGAAGTCAGAGGAATTATATCAATTTACAGCAGCAGAAGAGCTGGCTCTTTAAGTCTACCAAGCAATATTTTAACCATACTGACATTGGTTCTTCTTATAGTCAATGTTGATAATAGAATAATTTATTCTTAATTTTACATTTCCCATAATGAACAATACATCAATGGAACAGCTGCATATCCTAGAGTCCCATAAAATTCTTGTACTCAGAACAGCATTCCATACTTTTCCATCAGTACTAGCAGAAGCCAACACCATACAGCCTTTTAAAAAAGATATCTGTAGTTTTGATTCCCAGGAAATGTGTATATTCATATTAGTCTTTTAATGTTTCCTGAAGTTTTGGGGCAAATGAGATTGCCACCTTGCTTAGCTTCTTTCAAGTGTACAAAGTAGCACAACCTGCAGTTAATCCCAAAGTTTAACTTTGTATCACATTTTTCTTCTATGTATTGTTCAGTAGCTGTGTTAACCTTCTCTCCTCCTCTCTTGTTGGAGCCTGGAAAAGAATTGTAAAGTTCAAACCATAGTAGTCTTTTTCTAATTTATACTAAGTTCAACCTTAAGTCCTCTGATTTATTTGATGCACCTCCTGTTAGATGAAGAAGGGAGGAAACCAGGGAAACTGAAATATGAGAAAGGGTGCATTTCCATTGCACCCTTACCTCAAAATAAACTATGCAATTTGTAAAGTGCACAGCTTATTTTGAGATAATTTCAAAATAAAGCACTATTCTGACAAGTCCCTTAGCCCTCATGAAATGAGGGTTTCAGGGATGCTGGAATAGCATGCCCATTATTTCAAAATATATTTTGAAGTAACAGGTGCATTTAAAGACAAAGAATTGCTATTTCGGGATACCAGAAGTATCCCAAAATAGCACTGCACTGTAGATGCACCCAAAGGAAACATCATGAAAGTGTTAACAGTTTGTCACTTCCTTTGGAAAAGTAGTGAGCTAAAGGTATTGCAATATACTAAGGGTACGTCTAGACCACATGCCTCTGTTGCCAGAGGCATGTAGATTAGGCTACCAGACATAGGAAAATGAAGCGGCGATTTAAATAGTCGCCGCTTTATTTAAATTTACATGGCTGCCGCGCTGAGCCGACAAACAGCTGATCAGCTGTTTGTCGGCTCAGCGCGATAGTCTGGACGCGCGGGTGTCGACATCAAAGGCATTTGTCGACCATCCAGGTAAGCCTCCTGGGATGGGGTTTACCTGAGTGGTTGACAAATACCTTTGATGTCGCCACCCGTGCGTCCAGACTATCGTGCTGAGCCGACAAACAGCTGATCAGCTGTTTGTCGGCTCAGCGCGGCAGCCATGTAAATTTAAATGAAGCGGCGACTATTTAAATCGCCGCTTCATTTTACTATGTCTGGTAGCCTAATCTACATGCCTCTGGCGACAGAGGCATGTAGTCTAGACGTACCCTAAGCTGTAACCTCATCACTCTCCTTCCTATATTTAGTCCAATGTCTTGTATAGTAAGACTTTATATAAAACTGAAATATTATTCCAACATCAGAAGTCTATCTATTGTAGGAGTTTAGACCACTTTGGATAATAGATGGATAGTGCATGGATAGTGCATTGTTACACCTGTTTGCCCCTGCACCAGGGAAAAAGTAAATGGCAAAATATCTTCGGCAGAATGATGCTCCAGTAGTTAGATGGCTAACCTAGGACTTTATAGGCCTGGGTTCACTTCTTCGCTGTACCACAGAATTGTGTGACCTTAGCCACTTAGTACCTCAGTTTGTCATGTGTTACTTTGTGTGAAATTTTTTTTCAAATAAAGTTTTCATGAAAATTTGCCCCTCCTTCCATGTGTTTTTTAGCCAGCTCTCTTTGTGACCTTTTCTGAAGAAGCAAGGCTTATGAGGCCTACCTTTGGAGCGTGAAAGTCAATCAGAGAATAATATCAGCTCCTCTAACTATCCTCACTGCTGCTGAACAAAGAAATGAGGCTTCCTGGCTTGCCACTAGTGTCTTGACTCTGTGCAAGTGCAGATGAGTGAGGAGGAGGTGGGAGCAACTGGTTCTTTCTTCAGAACTCCATTCTCTGTTTGTATGGACTCTCTTTTCATCCAGATATGCACCATAGCTTCTTCCGCATGAAGGAAGCCAGATTCCTCTATTTATCTCTATTTAGTATCAATAAGTGCATATGGACACTTCTCTGTGTCCGAGTGAAAATGAACAGAGTACTGGAAGAAGCAAATATTGAGGGAACCTGAATCCCAAAATGTGTCCTTCATCTGTATCCCCACCTATGGCTTTCAAGTATCTTTCTCAGTCAAGCATAGGTACTTTGACTTATGTCTTGTTTTAAGAACAACTCTTTAAATAACTTTTATTACAAGAATACCTTTAGGGCACGACTAATTTTTTAAAAATTTCAGCTTTGTTTTGCATTGCTGGAGTATTATATGCCAAGATTATAATGTTAATTTTTGACCCCCACTGATAATATACCCAGCACAGTTAAACCCTAGTCCCATTCAAATCAATAGAAGTCTGGGCATTTCATAGTTGGTAAGTAGTCTCAGTTCCAGAGTCTGAATATTATGAAAGTCAGAGGGCTGGCAATGCATTGTTCGTGTACCATCTTAGGTTCTGTATGATAGTATTATGTCTTTTAGTTTAAATAGTGGCCCTGAATTTCTGTGGTGTGACTCCAGTGAAAATTACAATTGTCTGTGTGAACAAATTAATTTATATAAAATGAGTGATATAAATCTATCCTTGCACTAGCCTGCTGTGCACTAAGGATACACAGGAAAAATATCCCTATGAAAGAGTATCTCAGAGTTCAGGAAAACTGATTCTGACTCACAGGGCTTATTGATGCAGGGCTAAAAAGTTGACTTTTCAGCTTGGGCTGGATCACAGGCTCTTATGCCCCATAAAAGTTTAGTTTCTCAGAACCCCAGCTTCAGCCTGAGACTAAGCATGTATACTGCTACTTTTAGCTCTGCAGTACAAGCCAGAGTCAGCTGATCTGGGCTTCAGGACTCCGTGTAGCAGGTACTTTTTGCTGTCTACACATACCCTAAAGGGTTCATGTGGACCCTGCTGATACACACTAATACTTGGGGGCTGTGTCTACATTGGCACCCCTTTCCGGAAAAGAGATGCTAATGAGACACATCGCAATTGCAAATCTGCGGGGGATTTAAATATCCCCCGCGGCATTTGCATTTACATGGCTGCCGCTTTTTTCCGGCTTGGGGATAAGCCGGAGAAATGCGCCAGTCTAGACGTGATTCTCCGGAAAATAAAGCCTTTTCCAGAGGATCTCTTATTCCTACTTTCAAGAGGCTTTATTTTCCGGAGAATCACGTCCAGACTGGCGCTTTTCTCCGGCTTATCCCCAACCTGGAAAAAAGCGGCAGCCATGTAAATACAAATGCCACGGAGGATATTTAAATCCCCCGCAGATTTGCAATTGCGATGTGTCTCATTAGCATCCCTTTTCTGGAAAGGGATGCCAATGTAGACACAGCCCCCTAGTGCACTGTAATTTACTCCTCGGTCAAAGTAGATCAAAGTTCACAAGAAAACTTTTAGTGCACAGCAGCAAGGTCTGGACAGACACTGTTTAGTAGGACAACACTGGGTAGATTTGCATTCCTGCTTGTCATGAAGTAAGTGCAAATGCAGAGAATCCCTCAGGTGACTCAAATCAGCTAATTGAAATCCAAGGTATCAATACACGCATGGAAGTGATAGCTTTCCTCTTTCCCACAAAAACAAAATAAGTCATTTTATTTCTGATTGTTTTAAGTGATTATTGTCAACTCCATCTACTTCCACAGTAGCATCCTCCTGAGGTAGCAAAGGGCTTTAAATTAATGCGACTATTCATATACATGCATTGCAATTTATTGGATCAGGACTAAGGGATAAACACTGGTAACTTGCTCTACTTGGCATCCCAAAGGGATCATTGTACTTCAGGAATCCCCTTCTCTTTTTATACTCCCAGCTGTTAATATTACACTAGGCACAAAAGAAAGTTTCCAAAAGTTCAGGGGGGAGGCTCCCCTGGTTCCCTTCTCCAAAGATGCAAATCTATTTTCTTCTGTGTCTGAACCCCCACCCAGCTGCCTTTTCTTCCTTTGAATTCACTCCTGAGAACTCAGACGTATTTATTTTACCACAGGTCACAATACTAACAGCTTTGTGCAGTAAAAGCATGTCACTACCAACCAATACATCAGCAGGTAAATTCTCAAATGCCGACAATTTAGGTTACTCATTAAACCTTCCCATTCTGATTTCAGTGAATGCTAAAGGCACTATCATTTTAATCTGCACTAGCTGGGTCACCTCTTCTCCAGAAAGCATCCAGCTGTTCTGACTCACATCTCTCCTATGGAAATTTTTTTTTAAAACAACAAATAGAATAGTAGCACCTTAAAGACTAACAAAACATTTAGATGGTATCATGAGCTTTCATGGACAAACCCCACTTCCTTATCTGAAGAAGTGGGTTGTACCCACAAAAGCTCATGATACCATCTACATGTTTTGTTAGTCTTGAAGGTGCTACTTCTCTATTTGTTGTTTAAGTTTATCCTGTTACAGACTAACTTGGCTACCTCTCTGAATCTCTCTTATGGAGAGCTGAGCACCTTTTTTTCCCTCATAACCCTTGGAAGACCTTCCAATTACTTTGGACATTTTTATAAGCTCTTTCCAAGAGGTTAGACCTGATAAAGTTAACCAGAGCTCCCTCTGCTTCCACCTAAGTTTCTGACTCCAAGGCAGATACATTAGACTGAACAAATTAGAGAACGAACTTGGAACCCACATTCTATTCAGGCAATCAAGAAAACCATACGAGTAACATTTTCTGAGCCCATTTCTTGGCCTGGGTTCTGATTAGGGACACTAGGATGAGACTGATACTGAGGTGGTAACGGCTTCATTCCCCCATCCCTTTCCTTATTCCTAGGGAAAAACACAAAACTCACTTTTATGGTGGATTTTTGCCCTACTTGTGCTCTCTGTATAGCTTTGTTTGTGTGTACAAGTCAGCTGTATCTGCAGCTGCTCCCACAGATACAGGCATTTTCTCTCAAATTAGTTTTCACTTCTTCAGTGCAAACCTCAAACGACTATTAAATTCAACAGCTTGTCACAGGTGCCTGCCCCTTTACTCTTTATCCACTTTTTCACATAATCCAACCTATGACTTTACAGATCAAGCTTTTTAAGGTTCCTAAATATGAGGAAATATGCATCTGGGTTAATTTGAACATTTGTTAACACAGGCTATAATTTTTTAAAAAAATCATATGGCATGGCTTCATTTACATCCATATAATTAAATACTTGTAAAGCTTTACAGTTATTCTCTGGCCTGTAGGGCTATTCTCTACACTGTAGATCATTTTGAAGCTGATCAAATACTCTTCAGTGCAATCACAGTTTGTCCCAGCCATGTGATTCTTGGAGATTTCTTGCTACTTGAGGGTTTTATATCCACATCTCCATCTTACATTCATCCTTCCTTGCCTTATGCTTTCAATCTTCCAGCTCTAGGGTTCTCTAGTGGCCTGCTATTTCTGCTGCCTCTTTCTGCTTCTCAGCTTCCATAGTTGCTCTCTTTGCTTCTCACTTTTTGGATCTGTGGGGCTTTTGTTCCTTTTCCGCTTTAGTCAGTTCATCCTGGTGAGCTCCAGCTTCATAGCTCTTTTGCTGAGGGCTGCATCATGGTGGTTTACTACAGGTTCACCCCCTCCGACCTCAGGCCCTTTTGTTGAATTAGTCTGATCTTTTGGACGTTTATCTGACTTGCTCATTTTATACTGTCTTTTATTTCTGTTTTCCTTTCCTGAAATAAACCACCAGAAAATAACAAATGGTAACCTTTTCTTTACCTTTTCCCAACCTTCTCATTTGGGAATGTCTTAAAGTAGTATACAAGTGCTTGGAACATGATCCTTTGCTAACTAGCAAATCAGGTGTATTATCCCACCAGCAATGTCACTGTGATGGTTCTTACTAAATACAGGACTATGAGTCACCTTATTGCCACTGTGAAAGAGTCTTGCTAATGCTAAGCTGGGGGGCAGATTGCTAATAGCACCAGCCTGTTAGCCATTCACACACACGTGTCTGAGGCCGGCTGGCCATTAATTTATCTTGTAGGTTAATAGTCGGTACACCCGGCTCCTCAAGTCCTTTTGAAACATTCATCCAGTCCCCTGACACTGGAGACTCACAGAAATAGCAGGTCCGCTATTCCCCAGCTTGTAAGATTCAGCTCAGGATCAGCACTTTGCTTAACACCGTAACATAGAGATCCTTAAAGGGAAAACAAGAACACGTTTATTATATAAAATTCAAGATTAAAATGATGTGAATAAGAATATTGGAAACGAATGGTTATCTATAAAACAAAATCATAGCATATTTTCTAGAGATTAAACTTGCAAATGTAACCTCTATCTAAAGAACATTTCAACTATGGTTAGTTGAGATCACATTTCTATGATGAATATAAACACACTGTTCATTAACCTCTTAAGAGAAGGAAGAAGTGGAATCTACTTTGCCTCCTACTTATACCTCAGAATTTCATTATCTGTACCCAGAGGGTATGTCTACACAGCAGCGTTATTTCAGAATAACTGACGTTATTTTGAAATAACAAAGAGCGATCTACACTGCATGCCTTTATTTCAAAATAATGTCGAGCTGGAGGACTTCTTACTCTGAATCATGGTAACCCTTATTTCACAAGGAGTAAGGAAAGTTGAAGGAAGAGTGTTCTTCCTTAGACTTACTACTATGTAGACACCGCCAAAAGCCAAATTAATCTATTTTGACTTGAGTTACGCAATTGACAGAGCTGCAGTTGGTTGGCTTAATTTGACTTTTGCCCTGCAGTGTAGATGTGCCCTCTCACCCATGGCTTGTTTTTCTTGTTTGCAACTTCCCTGTTGGCATCACAAATCTTTGTTAATATCTGATTTCATATGCAACGGAGCAAGTTTAATTTACATGCTTACAATCAGATATACAGTTCTTACTTCCAGCCTAGAGGAAAACTTATTTTTTACCTCTCCCTTCATACAGACTTTAAAACCATTTTTCACTATATATAAAATAATTCCTTATATAGCATCTGTATATATATTTCATCATGATTGTAATGACCAATGTGAATCTAGCTTTCATTTAGGACTCACATAACCTCCTTTGGCAAACCAGACTGTGTTTATCAGAAGTAGGATATTCTTGCCAGTGATTCTGAAACGTTCTCCCACTGGAATCTCAGAACCAGTAGTGATGTCTTCTTGTCATCCTATTATGATCATGATGACATTTTGGACGGGGTGCAACAATAAATGGTCTCGAGCAAATTATGATGTTGGTATTTTAAAAGTCCAGAATCAGAGGCAATCAGTCAGGTCATGCATACGTTTTACCTGTGTACAATGTGCAGGCTTGGTCCTAATCCTACCTACTTATCCATTGCAATAAACCAGCTGTAACTTTAATAATGAAAACATGTGACCGAATAAATAACAGATTTTGAACAATAAAACCAAACCAAACAAAACAGATTTCAATTTCTATGGCATTCTGTTGCAAACTGTAATTTATCTGTAATTCAGAATGGCTGTGCAGTTGCTATTTGCCCTCTAGTATGATGTGATATCCTAATGAAACTCACTAAAATGTTGCAATATCCTAACTCTAAAGTAGCTGTGCAAAGTGGATTGATAATTAAAAATATAATAAAAAGCATTTATCTCTCTTCACTTGGCTAATAATATTTAGCAGTGGTTCTCATTAGAATTCTAAATGACCTTGACAAATTGGAGAAATATATTAGGAGGAGTGTTGCGTATAAGAGGCAGGGAGATAATTGTCCTACTTCAGTCATCACTGGGGAAGTCTCAACTGGAGAGCTAGGTTCAATTCTGAGTGCCACATTTTAAGAAATATAGGGACAAGGTAGAATCCAGATGAGATGAGCCAAAAATGATAAAAGGTTTGGAAAATTTGACATATAGGAAAAATGTTTAGTCCAGAGAAAAGGAATGAGGTGGGACCTGATAAGTCTTCAAATATGTTAAAGATTATTAAAAAGAGGCCTATGGTGAATTGTTCTCCATAGACATGGAAAGTCAGAGAAAAAGCAATGAGCTTAATATGCAGAAAGGGATATTTAGTTTAAGTATTAGGGCAAGAGTTCAACAAATAAATATAATCACTGGAATAGGCTTCCAAAGATGGCTGTGGAATTCTTGTCACTGGAGGGTCCTAAGAACAGGTTTCACAAATATTTGTCAGGGATTGTCAAAGCATACTGCTCCTGCATGGGAAAAGGGGGCTGTACTTGACCTCTGAAGGTCCTTTCCTGCCCTACATTTCTGTGATTCTCTATCTAGATTATATTGATCTAGTGCAGTTGTGAGAAAAAATTGCTGAAAAACCAAAATATTCCATGGGAGAAAAACAAGTATTTACCAACTAGTTTTAGTTATTGCCAGTGTGAGTTGGACTGGAGGCAATGAGAAAGTTCTAGGAAGGCAAGTGAGGAGACGAGTTGAGAGTTTGTGTCTTAGGAACTGTCAACACGGATTTTGAAGTCTCTCAGAATATACAGCAGTTTCTCTCCATGGAAAGACTCAAAGATTTCTATAGAACCCTAAAATAGATATGGAGCCATCTAGTCTACGTCCCTCTCAATAACTTTTCTAAATTATGGGCTCTATTCCTAATGTTAATATACAGATGGGTAAGGAAGCAAAGAGTGCTCTGCTGCTTAGGGGGCCTTCATAATTCCTCCTAATACCACTCTGAGGGTATGTCTACACTAGCCCCCTAGTTCGAAGTAGGGTGGCTAATGTAGGCATTAGAACTTGCAAATGAAGCCTGGGATTTAAATATGCGGGGCTTCATTTGCATGTTCCTGGGCAGGCGCCATTTTTAAATTCCCTTAGTTCGAACTGACTGCCCGCGGCAGAGTAGCAGAGCCCTTGAAACCCCAACAAGGCTGGGCCCAGGTTTCCTGGGGCTTAATCCCTGACCTTGTAGTCACTAGGGGCAGGAGTTAGGGTGTCCCCACTCCGAGGTGCTCTCTTTACACTGCAGGCCTTCTTGGCCCAGTGATCACTTCATAAGGTTCAAAGCAAATACAATTTATTAAACAACAACTGATTAAAGAGAATAGAATAAGAAACAATGAGAATGGTTAAATGAGAACACACAGCCCTGCTCTGTAGCACAGGGACATCAACACAGCAGTCTGCAGAGTGTAAGGACAGTTCACAGTCTCTTCCTTAGAAGCCCTGGATGTGCTGCAAGGGGCTGCAGGCTGGACATGCTTGCACTGGCAGTGACCACACAGCCTCAGTCTCTAAGTGGCCAGACCCCTCTCCCAGTCCAGAGCCTTTCCCCACACTTTGCAGGTCCCAGTAGCTCACCACATCCAGCTGCAGGCTGTGCTGCTTGGCCAGTTCCAGCTTCTTGTGTTGCTTCTCTGTTCCTTTTGGCTTTCTGAGCACTGCCAGTCTGCTGCTCAACACAGGGTCTGCACTGCTTGGCCTGTCTGTGTCTGGTTCTGTCACTGCAGGACTTCTTCTTGTACTCCTCTCTCAGCTCTCTGTCTTTGCAGGACCTCTCCTGCACACAGCTCGCTCTGCTCTTTCAGCTCCCTGTTTGCTCAGAGAGAGAGCCAGAACAATCCCCACTTACAACCTGCCAGTCAGGCTGAGCTGGAGTGTTGACTGCTTTCCATTGTCTCTGGGGTCTGTCAGTCTCATGAACCCTTCCCCTTCTGAAGCTGGTAAACCAAAAAACTCCCACAGAGTTTTAGTAAGGGGTAACAGTCCCCTTACATTTGCAAAATAGTAATGGTCTCTCTTGCCAGCTTCTTACAAAGCTTTAGATACTAACTGCACATTATTTTATTAGTCACTTTTTAGAGAGAGAGAAATTATACATTAAAACAGCCCCCATCAAAGTATTCAAGTTAATTATTTATGCACATAAAAGCTTTGACTAAATATAACGTCTCAGAGATGGTGTAGGTTTATTTGGTCATTCCTTAATACAGAGGGACTAGAGTTGGAAATACTACAACTCTACATTTCTATGAGTCTATTCCTATATCTATTTATCTGAAGGGGAAATGCCATAATTTCTCTATGAATACTTTATATTTTTTCAAACATGAAAGTAATTACATGTGAAAAATATGTTTGATATAAAGAGTGGCAACCCACTCCCCTTCTTTCTCTTTAAAAAAAAGGAGCAAAATAACTTTTTTTTCTGATTGACTTTTTGTTATCCTTGCATGTCCACATGTGAAAATGTTTTAATTTGGTGTGAGCAATACTGGAATAGCTTCAACCAAATCTCAAGCGAAATCTATCAGCTCCGGTATTGCTGAAATTTCAGAGTAAGTTTACAATGTGTGGGAGCAGCTATCTACTTAACGAATACAGTAATAATACAAAGCTAGAGACAAGTATTGTACATCCAGATTGAGTTTTAAATGGCAGATTGATTGTTGTGTTCAGGATGCTTTCAAAAAATAGCAATGATATGAAAAAGGAAATGCCAGTAGATTTATATCATGCATTTGAATCTTCAGATAAAGGGAGATATAGAGCATGCGAAAACTCTCTAACCCTATGTAACAGACCATGAAGGATCAGAGTGAAAGCCCAGCAGAGAGACAGCTAGGATTCTATGAACTACTGAGATTGGCAATATTCAATAGGATGTAAGACATCATGTTGCCATTTATCTAGCATACCTGAGGAGTAGAACTAGGCAAAAATTCCCAGTCAAAACATTTTCCATTAAAAATGTCATTTCTTCTAACCCAAAATATTTTGTGGAAGCATGTGTTTTGCCAAAAGTTTCATAGGGAGATTCTCAGGTCCAGGATGGAATTTTGGAGGAAAAAGGGAGGGGAGGGAAGATGGATAACAAAGTTCAGTATAGACAGTTGCCTCATGGTTAGGGTTCCCCCAAGTCACACCTCTATAAGGGTGGATGTACACTTCACCTATAGTTTGAAATAAGCAATGCAATTTACACAAATTGTGTGGCTTACTTCAAGTGTGTTTCGAAATAGCTTATTTCAAACTTTGGAGCCAAATTTCAAAATAACCCACTATTCCAAAATGTCCCTTAATCCTCATGGAACAAGGTTTACAGGGATGTTGGAATAGCGAGACTTATTTTGAAAGCTATTTCAAAATAACAAGCTTGTTTAAAAGAGGTGGAATAGCTATTTCGGGGTACCAGAAGTATCCTGAAATAGTGCCTCAGTGTAGACATACCCTAAATGGTCTCTTGAGGTTCCAATTCTCAATGATTTCAGCTCACTAGGTACGTTTACACAGTAGCATGTATCTTGAAATAAGCTATAAATAGCTTATTTTGAAAATTGATGCAGTCTATTCAGTGCTAATTTTGAAATTAATCACTATTCCAGTGTCTCCCTTAATGCTGTGCACCAAGATTTACAGGAATCTAGACTAAGAAGCCCGTTATTTTGAATATTTTTCGAAATAATGGGTGTGCTGTTAAAATGTGCAGAATGCTATTTTGGGATAACAGATGGAGTTACAGAGCTATTCCTCTGAAACTTGTCTTTAAACAGTGGAGAAAGGACGGTCAAAGGGTGCCTTAGGAAGACTATCAAGCAATACACGTCCCTCCCACTCTCTCTCCACTGGCACGAGAACTCCCTGCTTAGCCAGTGCATTTCAATTAAAGGAGATACCCTCAATCAAGACAGGCAAGGTACAGTTGTGCTGCCCTTTACTCATACAGTAAAGATAACAGCTTTTCACTACCCAGCATTCAAGTTATTTGTAACCCAACACCAGCCAAAATCAGTCACCGGGGTAACACAGCAATGTAACTTGTTGAAAACTAGGGAAGGGGGCTACAGAAATTCATGGGGTGCACGGGGAAATCCATGGGTCCCTCCCATCAGCATTAAGTCCTCATTGTTCTAGTGACTGTTCAAACACAATTCAACTACAGGTTCACCTCCCAAAACTGGCAATCTCTGGTACGGCAATTTCTGTGGTCTGACACAACCACAGATGTTCCTGGATTAGAGAACCCGGTAGCCTAGTGGCAGGAGGACTATCCAAAAGTGAGGCCAGGCTGAAGCAGGAGGACAGGACAGTGGTTAGAGTGGCAGCAACCCTGAGCAACCCTCAGTAGTGGGGCTGGAGCTGGCAGTAGCCCCAGCAGCCTGTGGCAATGAGACCAGGTCCGGGGCAGCACCTGCAGTGCAGGACTGGACAGTCAACAGCCCATGGTAGTGCAGGGCCAGATCCAGAGCTGAAGCAGGGTCAGAGCTTGCAGTCTGCTGTACGGCAGGAGTTCAAGCCCTTGGCAGCCCATGGCATTAGGACTGGAGCTAGGGCTGGTAGCGGCTCCAGCAGTCTGTGGCAGTGTGGGACAGGAGCCAGAGTCTCAGGCAGACTGAAGGAGTGTGGGGCCAGAGCCCACGGGCTGTGCTGGAGTGGGAGCCTGAGCCCTCGACAGCCCCGGGAACCTGTGGCAGTGGGACCGGGACCAAAGCCAGACCCCACTAGCCCACAGCAGCAGGACCAGGGCAGGAGCCAGCAGCAGCCTCTGTCAGCCCACAGTAGTGGGCTGGAGCCAAAGCCCATGACAGTGGGGGCTGCTGGAACCCACAGGCAGCTTCTAGCTAGGGCACTGGCAGCAGGGCCCACCAGGGCTGGGAGTTGTGAGGGGGCCCCCAGTGCTGGCAGCATTGAGAGTTGAGGGCTAAGGTTCTGTGGTTGAGAATCCTCCCTGATCTGGCAAATTCTCTGATTCTGGACTGGTCAGGTTCCAAGGGTGCCAGACCAGGGAGGTCCAACGTATATAATCTTTGCCCTCAAAAGCTTACAGTGATACATGGAAAGGTCTGCTGAGAGGGATACAACAAATTTGTATAATATATGAACATGGTTTTGGAGCTAGGCAATGCTTAATTTGTAATGAAAGAGGTGTTGGGACTCAAGCAATTGTTTTACATTCATAAATGATGCAGAAGCCAAGCATTGCTATAAATTGACACACCTAGAGGTACTGGGGCTCAGCCCTGGAGTGAACTAAGCAGTGGAGCTAAGTTTCTTGTATCAGCAAACAACCAACTTCCATTTCATGAACTTTGCTTTACTACGTGTCTTTGGGCTCTCAGTTCGGAGGGAAAATATAGCCAAACAATTGTACTAAATTACAGAAATGCCTTCCCTTCCACAGATGTATATGCATGGAGAGACTGATAATTTGATGGGCATAATAATTTTGAACAAGAATTTCTGACATTTATACTAAATAGGTTAGTTAACAGCTCTAGTAAAACCCATTACAATAAGAATCCGTAAAATATTATACTCTGTGGTTCCTGGGGTGGGAGAATCTATTTATCTATATTTTAATTTGTTTCCATTTAATCTCTTTTTTTCTTTCCCAACTGAAATATTTATTTTCTCTTGTTTAATCCTCATTTTATATTGCTTTCTCTTTCACTGAAGTTTCTGCATCTAATTAACATTTCACATCCTTTAATTTCTTTCCTGGATTTGAGTAATTTAGTCCTATTAGCACTTCAAAAATCAGAGTGAGAACTCTGAGCAGATTGCTTAATTGCATAAGTAGTTAATTTACTAGTACAGAGAAACTCATACATAGTAAGCGGTCTTTAACCTTTTAAAATTTCATCTAAAGATTATAGGATGAACATATTAAAATCCTTTATACTAATTGTTCTTTGCAGACTTATGAGATGAATTGGAAGGAGTTAAAATAATTTATTTTTGTACTTACTTTCTTCAAAGACTTGTGTATGACGAATACAGCATCGCTCCCCTAAGGCTGTATCTCTTCATCTAATACACTCTGAAATCATAGCTATCTATCACAGTCTTAACTTGACAAAGAGAGATCCTCTAGAAGGCTGTTCATAGTCAATTCAGAATCTTGTCAATATCTGTTTTACACCTCCTGGGAAAAGCCTTGTCAAATGTGCAACCCAAGTCTGTATAACAAATTACAAATTGTGTTTTCTCTTCTTTGTTAGACTGTTTTCATTTTTAGCTGACTGACTTTAATTTTAAAGGATATTATAAGGCCTTTGGTATCCAAAATGTGAACTATCTATGCATCAGTCTTTCAAAGGAGTAATGTATAGGCATAGCTGCTCAAAAAGAAAAACTGGGATGACTTTAAAGTCATAAAAGGGTTTAAGCCCTAATCCTGTCAATGAATCCACATAGTCACCTGTGTGGAGTCCTGTTTCTTATGGGATCTTGACTTTGTCGTTCCTTAAATTCTAAGCTGATGTATATTGTCTTAGCTCCACATATGTCCAAATTATAAATGTGTTTAGGAATCTATCTGCTCCGCATTGCAAAGTCTAAGTGATGTATACAGCTAAGTTCCATTTTCAAGTGACTTGGGCATAGATCCTTAAATGTTTTTAGGCATTGGTCTAATCAGCATTATACCAACTACTCCTATGAGACCTGACACATAGTGAAATACTTCACTTGGCACCCAGACTCTCATACCATACCCAGGGAGAATGGGGACTCGTCTATGATAGATAAGAGTGAAATGCTGGGAGAATGATGGGAAGGGGAGGAGGGAATGGGTTCTTCAGATGACCTGGCTTTCTGAAAGGACATAGGTGCATCCATCCCTTGGGATCCTCAGAGACAAATCCTCTCCTAGATTTAGGTAACCCATACCTTATAGTAGCTGAAATCACATATCTTTGTCTTCTGCCTATGCTCAATATCTCTCTTATACTTGTCCTATGTTCCCTGTGTTCATGGTTGTCTTTGTGTAGGAGCTGAACTGCCCTCTAACCCCATTCCCACTTATTGATGGTATCCATGATTGGCCCTCCAACATTAAGGTCTAACAGGTCATATGTCCAAATACAAATTCTCCAGTACATTCTTGGAATGTATTAGAGACAACTTTTTTGTTTCAAACAGTGGAGGTAGTCAGATTTCATTATGACCAACAGGGAGGAACCGGAAGTGACTCTGAAGGTAGAAGGCAATCTGAGTGAGTATGAACATGAAATGACAGATTTAATGTTTCTAAGCAAAGGAAGGAGTGAAAGCAACAGAAAAAAGCACACCTCTCGTAATAAGAAGTTATATGGGAGCTAAACCTAAGGGCTGTGTCTAGACTGGCAAGTTTTTCCACAAAAGCAGCTGCTTTTGCGGAAAAACTTGCCAGCTATCTACACTGGCCATTTGAATTTCCGCAAGAACCCTGACAATCTCATGTAAGAAATCAGTGCTTCTTGCGGAAATACTATGCTGCTCCCGTTCAGGCAAAAGGGGCAGTGTAGACAGCTCAGATTTCTTTTGCGCAAAAGCATGTCTATATTGGCCACTGTGAAGGAAAGATGGGAAAAATAGAAAAAAACCCAATATGGATCCATCAGAAGATATTTAATGGAAGTATTGATCTTGTGTTTATTAGGGAAGAAGAGCTAAGAAATGATTACAGCAAGAAGGTTGAAGTGTTTAGGGCCTATTTTGCTTTCACCTTCACTACAAAGCTTAATGGTGACCAAATACTCAACACAATTAATATTAACAACAAGTAGTAAAGAGCACATTGAAAAAGGGAAAGGACAGGAAAATAATGTTTAGATAAACTAGGTGGCTGTGTCTACACTGGCATCCCTTCCGGAAAAGGGATGCTAATGTAGCACTTTGGAATAGGCAAATCCGCGGGGGATTTAAATATCCCCCACGATATTTGCATTAACATGGCTGCTGCTTTTTTCCGGCTTGGAGATAAGCCGGAGAAAAGCGCTAGTGTAGACGTGATTCTCCGGAAAATAAAGCCTTTTCCGGAGGATCTCTTATTCCTACTTTCAAGTAGAGATCCTCCGGAAAAGGCTTTATTTTCCAGAGAATCACGTCTAGACTGGCGCTTTTCTCTGGCTTATCTCCAAGCCGGAAAAAAGCGGCAGCCATGTTAATTCAAATACCGCGGGGGATATTTAAATCCCCCTTTTCCGGAAGGGATGCCAGTGTAGACACAGCCACAGAGTGTGTTAAGTGATAAATTTGGAAGCTGGCAGAAGCACAGCCTTTTCCACAGGGAGTTTATTTATAAAGAGAGGCATGGTGAATAAAATAAGAAAAGGCTTGCCATTAAAGTAAACTAAAGATCATTATATGAAACTGAAAGCATTGTCAGGCACTCCAGTTAAAAGATAGGGAACAAATGGTAGAAATAACTGATGAGAATGGAAAGAAGTAAATAGCAGTGTCCCCTAAGGGGTCTGTACTGGGACCAATGCTATTCAACATAATAATAAATGATCTGGGGGGATAAAAAGGATTAATAGAGTAGTGAACATAAGAATGGCTATACTGGGTCAGACCAAAGGTCCATCTAGCCAGTAGCCTGTCTGCCAACGGTGGCCAATACCAGATTCACCAGAAGGAGGTAACAGGGAATCATTATGTAATCCCTCTCCTGCCATCTATTTCCAGACAAACAGAGGCTAGAGTCACCATTCCTACCCATCCTGGCTAACAGCCGTTGATGCACCTAACCTCCATGAATCTAGCTAGCTCTTTTTTGAACCCTGTTAAAGTCCTAGTCTTCACAACATCATCTGACAAGAAGGTACACAGGTTAACCATGTGTTGAGTGAAGAAAAATTTCCTTTTGTTTGTTTTAAACCTGTTGCCTATTCATTTCATTTGGTAACCCCTAGTTCTTATATTGTAGGAATAAGTAAATAACTTTTCCTTATTCACTTTCCACACCAGTCTTGATTTTATAGATCTCTGACATATCCCCCCTTAGGCTACATCTACACTGCACCTCTCTTGTGCAAAAGCCTATGCAAATGAAGCACAGATTGGCATATTGCCATGCTTCATGCACATAATTAATTAGGGGCCATTTTTGCGCAAGAGGCTTTTGCACAAAAAGGAGCTCTGTAGATGTCGTAGCCTAGGTCTCTTCTTTTCTAAGCTGAAAAGTCCAAGTCTTTTTAATCTCTCTTCACATGGGACTCTTTTCCTTCATAGCCAACCTGTGGAACTCTTTGCAAGAGGATTTTATAAATGTCAAGATTACAGAGTTAAAATATAAATTAGGTAAATTCATGGACTGTGGGTCTCTAAATGTTTATTAGCCAGGATGGTCAAGGATCCAACACCATGTTCTGTTTGTCACCTCTATTTGTCAGAAGCTGGGAATCAGTGATGGTTTGAATCACTCAATGATTTTCTGTTGTGTTCATTCCTTCTGAAGTACCTGGCATTGGCTACTGTTGGAAGACTGTAGATGGACCTTTGGTCTGACCCAGTATGGCCATTCTAATGTTCTTAAATCGAATCCAGAGATATCTACCCCATGCTGCAACCCATCAGACTCCACTCCTCTCCCACAGCTGAGATAGAGCCCAGACATTCTGAAACCAGAGTTTCTCTTTCTCTCTCCACAGTGTTAATAACAAAGTAAGAATATACACTACAATTTTAGCCTAATAGTGTCCCTTAAGTGATTTGTCATAAGATGTCAGAACCTGTTATTATTAGAGTTGAGTGGGTTTAATATTCTTTTCTCTTTCTTTTATATAGGAATTAGCCACAGAGCTCCTGTCATGTAACTGCTAAATTATCTGCCAAAAAACTAGAGTTGTCAAGTGCCTAAGTAGCCTATGAAATCATGGTTAAAGTTGCTCCCACCCTAACCAGTATTTGAAATGGTGCCCCTGGGAGGCATAGAGGCATGCAAATTAGGTCTTACCCTCTACTGAAACTAAAATAATCACTTAATGTTTCTAGATATAGTATATCAGTTCCAGAAAGAAACCCAAAATTGCTGCTAAACTCAAAATTTCAAGAAGGCAGTAATTTTAAATGTCTGTATATCCACTTCAGTGGCTTTTTTAACAATCTTTACTAGACTCGTTAGCTATTAAAAATAGATAAATGATTCTCTATACAGTGCTTCTGTGATGTATTAAATAAACATTTAGGATGATAAATTCACAAATAGTTTTCTGAGAATAATTTTAGGCATTTCCAGATAAATAAAACATAGAAAATAAATTGGGTACAAAATTATTACACTTTGGAATTATGATATACCTTTGAAATATGCTTGCTTTTACTAACTGTTGGCTGGAAAAAATATTTTTTAAAGTAACAGTGAAAATCATATTAGAATTGCATTAGAGTTACTCATATTTCAAAAAATACATCATTCCCTACCTGGGGCAATGCAGACAGGTGAGGGGAAGTTTGAAAACAAAGGGAGTTTAATTAAAAATGAGCTACAACATACAGTCTAGGGCAATAGCTTTGCAGACGCAGTAATTTGAGGTCTTTTTCAATATAAGGGAACTGCAGTAAAGAAAATGGGAAATTGGGCTCATATGTCTAGCTGAATGATTTAGGAAAAACGTGGTCTGCTTGTACAAGCTTTATTTTCCATGTGTCCCATATTTCAGAGAACCAACAGGGGAGGAAGACTTCTCTATAATGAGTATCTCTGCTCCTGTGGTGCTCTTTTCCTGACTCTGTTGGATCAAAAAATGAACCTTACAATAACACAGGAGCATTATTTTCAATGTTTAGACTTAATCCAGCTCTGAGCTGGATTAGTGGGTCTACAGAACCTTTGGACAAATCACTGGAGCACAGTGAACAATGTATATAATGGAGCTCTCTGAAATTATTTCTGGTCCAGATTTATTCTCTTGCCTCTTCAAACTGATAAACTATAAAATAGAGGGCATGGTGCCTGCTGACAAGTTAGCAAGTCTTTAGCCAAAAGTCACAGATGCCAAATAATGAGTAAGGTACATTTTGCTTTTGCATATAGAATTACTTGTTTCTGAGATTATACTTGCAAGTTCTGTAAAATTTACAGATCACATGCTGTTATAACCGAATAACGCTTTTCTACAGGTTCAATAAAATAACTAAATCACAAATAAATAAAATAATCCAATGACAGTTCTACCCTATTTCTCTCTTTTTCATCTTTTGAAGCTTTTAGATTCTCTTCCCAAGAGGTTACTATTTGTACAGCACTAGAGGTGTGCATGACACTTCACAGGTAAACTAGAAATGACAGTCGTCTGACATGAGGAGCTTAAACAAAATCTCAGTGCCAAATATTCCCATCTGCCTACACACATAGAGGACACTAGGATTTAGTGAGATCCTGATACAGAAGACCTACAAACAGAGTGTCACCTATAAACCATCCATTCCATCCTTCCCTCAATCCAACATAATCTTTCTGTGGGTTGGAAAGGTTTGTTGTGGTTAATTCTAGTGAGACAGCTGCAAATACTATATCTCACATCCTTCTCTATTATAGGTAAATGAATGCTGTGAGTGTTAACTGACTTGCTTTTCCCCTCTACAATTTTGGAACTCTTCTTTGAAGGGATGGGACTGTTGGAAACCAACTTTTAAGATGCCCTTTACAACATAGATTCTGAAGGAGTTGTGTTGAGAAAGGGCCAGAGAGGGCCAAGAAAGGACCAATACTAAAGCAGGAGTCCTGTATTGCTCCCGATCCAAGCTATTTCATCTATGAATTTGTGCATTTCAGAATCCAATCATAGCTCTGTAGACTGAAAAATTACAGGGAAATTCCCAGACTCCACAGCTGAAAAAACACTTGACTGTGTTTTATACCAAATTATATCCCCTTTGCCCAGGTGTATATAACCATGCAAAGTACACAATAATTAAGAACAGGCTAGTATAGAATATTTTACTGGTGTGGATTAACACAGGCAATGAAAATACCTTGCAGGAGGCATAAGGGATCTGTCAAAAAAGGCTTTCTTTCTTTACAGATCCCCCTCTAGACTGCTGCTTTTTGCCGACAAAGTGCTTAATTGGCAAAAGGCAGCGGCCATTTTTATGCAAATTAAGTGCAGGATATTTAAATCCCTGCCTCGTTTGCAATGTCGACCTGCCTAATCTGCATTCTTCTGCCAACAGAGGGATGCAGTCTAGACATACCCTGAAATCATAAATAGGGTTAATAATGGTTTGTGCAGCAGATTGTTTGAAAGAGAAGAAATATCAAAACTTTTAGGAATCCATCATTATTGCAAGATATTAGTGACCATTGTTGAAGCTAGTGGAGAACAAAAATAGCATGACAACACATAGTAATTGTCATTAAAGGTGATGCATATACCATGGTCCTTTTCCATGGCTATTTTTTTCTACACCTGGTGAATTTCTACAGACTGATAGATGCTCGGGGGGTATATAGATGCCATGGCACCTCTTGGGTTACTTTTCCACCTCCTGCCAGCACAAAGGGCATTATCACGGAAAAGAAGACAGGCCTGGTGCATTCTTGCAAACAGATGATCTCCAGGGATCAGAATAACTCTTGGGGTTTTGTGATCATTGAGACACAACAGTAGCTTAATACTTCCTTTGCAAATCCCATTCTAGACTTGAACTGAAGGCTTCTCAGTGAGACAGAAAAAGCTGACCCTTTATATGGACATTCACTTTAATATAGGAAAGTTCTGCATGCCAGCAGGTTTGAAAAGAGAAGCCTTTTTAAGCCAACCTAAACCTATCTATGCAAGGCTTGTCAGATGATTTAGGTCTCCAAGAAGAATGCTAGTTAACTCTGAAGATAATGGAATTCTATACCTACTGCAGGTTCAGCTAGTTTTCTTTGTTTTCCTTACATTTGTGCACCATAAAATACTTGTAAGTTAAGTAATCATTTGCTATAAGATGAAGATGCTGAATAATGAAACAATACTGACAATCTTTTTTTATATGCAAAACAGATCTTTTAATCGTTTATGACTTTTTATTTGATAAGAGTATATGTCTTTTTCTATAGTATAAATTGAATCTCTCTCGTCCAGGACTTTCTGGTCTGGCAACATCCGTGGTCCAGCAGGACCACGGATGTTGCTAGACCTGAGCACACCAACCCCAGAGGTTGAGAGGGACTGGGAGCAGAGCAAGTCTGGTCTGCAGAAGCCTGCAGAGCCTGTGACCTGGGCGTAAAGAGCCATGGGAGCAGCTGCCGCCACTTAGGAGAAGGGATCAAGAAACCCAGGGAGCAGCTGCTGCTTTGAGGGGGGTGGGGGCAGGAAACCCCGGGAGCACCTGCTGCCACATGTGGAGCAGGGCAGGGCAACACTAGGAGTAGCTGCTACTGCAAGCAGGGAGCCAGAGAACCCCAGGAGCAGCTTCCCCACGTACATGGGGCCAGAGAACCCTAGGAGCAACTGCTCCACATGGGACTGAGGACAGGGAGCAGAGCCAGACAGGTGAGCTGGAGGAGGTCAGGCCTCTCGGTTCTTCCAGGGCAGCAGCCAGGAGGGGAGCCCCGGGAGAGCCCGGACACCTCCCCAGTCCAGCAAATTCCTTGTTCAGAATCACTTGAGTCATGAGGGTGCCAGACCAGGGAGGTACAACCTGTAATATTTTCTGAATTTTAGCATCATATTAATTACAAGAAGGTTTATATGGAATTGCTCGAGTCCTTAACTCAATTAATTTGTGTATTTCTTCATTTAAATCACTGCTCTGGTGTGAAGCTGGGGATGAGGGGTTCAATGTACAGGATTCCCCAGGGAGAGAGAACTACCCCAACCCCCTCTCACCACAGAAGCTTGGGGCTAAGAGAGACACACCTCTCCTTGGCAGCTTCAGCTCCAGCAGGCACAGCTGAGGGAGCGGTGCATGTCCCCTGGCTGAGACAGGTACAGGTTTGTCTGCCTCCTATGCTACCCCAGCCAGTTTGAGGAATGGAGTAAACTGCACTTTCCCCTCACTCCCTGATGAAAGGGAACAGACAACAATGTTCCCATATGAATGAGGGGGAGAGGAGCTGAAGCTCTCCTTCCCCTCCCTCCCCCCCCCCCCCCCCCGCTACCACTTTTTCTAAAGGGCACCTTGGGAGTGGCTAGACTCAGTCCAGCCAGCCCTTTTTATTTGCCTAGTTTTATTTGCCTGGTTTTTCTGTCACTTTTCTGTACGATTTTATGCATCTCCATAAGAATCAGAGAGAGGGCGCTTCCACCCCTCCCAACAAACACCTTTCTTTAAGTTGTGATAAGAGGAAGCTGAATACCAAATGTGGTGGTCCTAGCTCTTATTGTTTAGTAGGTATTCTTTTTATGGTATGTGTTCTGGTAGGAATTGGGCAGGAGCCCCAGCTCTCCCCCTGAACAATCAAACACTTACCTTTCCTCTTATTGGAACTTAAAGTAACGGCTTATCAAATCTGGAGGTCCTAGCTCTTATCATTAATAGGTATTCTTGAGCAAACAGATGGATGGACAAACTGACCAACTCTCTCAAATGTATAGTAGATTATGCACAAATTGCATTGTTCAGCAGTGTCATGTAACACCGCTCCCATGGAAATCTATTATATTGTACTGTAGTTTCAGTTCAGTTCTTACTTCTTGCTCTTTCCTGACAGATTACTAAAAGACATAAATGTGATAAATCATGCTATATTGCTAAATCTAAAGGCTTTATTTTGCCTGCAGGTGCCTTGGAACTGTTTTGTTTCAGACAGTTCTACCACAAGCCTTACGACCGAAGAGAATTTTCAACAAAGGGCATTATTATGGAAAAGGGGCATTTTAAAATTTAAAGGATGCATGGCACTGGGCTTGTCTCTTGTAATAGATGACCTTGATGCATCAGAACAGAGAGAAACAGTATTGTGTGGTAGGGAGACAATTGAAATATCATATTTAAGTGAGGGTATTTTGTTTTTACTTACTAGCTAGCTAGTGTTTCCCCTGGGGCACGTCTAGAGAGTGGGGCTATGGGACACTGGAGGTATCCTGAAATAGCTACCATGAGTCTTTGAAACATGCCCATTATTTCAAAATTTTTTTTGAAATAACAGGAACACTATTCTCGCATCCCTGTAAGCCTCATTCTACGAGTGTTAAGGGATGTCTCAAAATAGCATGTTATTTCAAAATTTGGCACCATGTTGATGCACTAAATTTCAAAATACAATCAAAATAAGATACGCAATCTGAGCTACACAAATTGTATTTCAAGTTTTTGAGTGCTGTGCAGATGCACACCTAGAGTAGAAGATAGACATGATGAAACACTGAACAATCCCAGATTCCATTTTTTAAAATATATTTTTGGTTTAGATGCAAGCCTTCTACACTTATGTACACAAAATAAGTAAGCTAAGACAAAAGTCTAAGTCTACTATAATGCATTTCTTTTTTTATTTTTGTTTATTAAGCTGGTTGCTATAGAAGATTCAATGGAATCTAGTATACATGTCTTACCAAGGAGAAATAAAAACAGAAGCCTAAAGGTGGATCTAGTCTTCCTTGAGCCAGACTTTTCACATCTGTAGGCTCCACACCAAACAGAGGATTTCAACGTGATTCTAGAGCCTCGTATTTAGGGCACCCAACTAGGAAGTAGGAGCCACAGGCTCTAGTGTCCCCCTAGCTCCAGCTTTATTTATTTAGCTCAACTGAAACAACATCAACAGCAAAATGAGAGAAACCTGCACCAGAATATCACAAGGGCTAGTGGTTAGAGCACTTTGCTCTAAGGTAGGCAATACCATTGCAAATTGTTACTTAGCTGTCTGCCTTTGTGAGGAATTGAATCTTAGTACCCCATCTCACTGGCAAGGACTTTAGCCAGTGGGATAAAAGGCATATGTCCTTTTAGAGCTAAGCCATACATATAGGCTACGTCTAGATTGCATCCCTTTTTCGTAAAAGGGATGCAAATTAGACGTATCGCAATTGCTAATGAAACAGGGATTTAAATCTCCCCCGCTTCATTAGCATAAAAATGGCTGCTGCTTTTTTGCAGCACGGACCTTTGCCGGAAAAAAGCGCCAGTCTAGACGCAGATCTTTCGGAAAATAAAGCCTTTTCCGAAAGATCCCTTATACTTCTTAAAATAAGGGATAAGAGATCTTTCGGAAAAGTCTTTATTTTCCGTAAGATCCGCGTCTAGACTGGCTCTGTTTTCTGGTAAAGCTCCATGCCAAAAAAAAGCGGCAGCCATTTTTATGCTAATGAAGCAGGGGAAATTTAAATCCCTGCTTCATTAGAAATTGCGATACATCTAATTTGCATCCCTTTTATGAAAAAGGGATGTAGTCTAGATGTAGCCATAATATGCCTCAGAGCAAACCCTGATATTTGCTCAGGCAACACACCCCCACTCCCATCTTCCCCAAGAACTGAGTAAGAACTGACTTAGAATGTGACCCTCTTTCATTTGTATATAACTGAGAGTAGCAAACAAAGTAATGGGAGTTTGTACAACTGCAAACAAAAGCATTAACAAAACAGATCTGTGGAATCTGAATTATGTAACTCATTATTTCTCTCAACGGACGTCTAACATTTTCTAAAATAAAGACAGTTTAGTGCCCTTGTATAAATCTCTGCAGAAGACTCATTATTTAAGAGCCCTTTCACTGTGAAAAGGCCAAATGTGCACTCAATCAGTGTTCTCCCTACAAACGATCCTAGTGGTTTTAAAGGTAATATCTGAATCATGTAGGTAGCATTGAAAACACTGAAGTTGTATTGACATGATAGTGAGAAGTAAGAAAACCATACTAGTCAAGAATCAAGTAACAATTTCAAATAAAATGAAGCCTAGAAAACATCATATAGAAACATGAAATGAAAAAAAATACTACATTTACTTTTTTCAAGGTATGTTGTTATTATGCTCAGTTTTTAAAAGTCATCTCCATTTCATGCAAAATGTGATTGGGCTAGTTACTTTTTCATACAAACATTATGTCATTAACTCCCTTCTACACTGCATACTGCAATCAGAGAATTGCAACCTATGACCTCCTTTTGTTTGTGAGACGACTGTCACTATAGGTTGAACCTCTTTAGGCCCCTTGGGACCTGACTGGTGCCGAATCAGAGAATTTGCCAGACCATGGGAGGAATATATTGTCTAGCAGCATTTCCAACACTTCCACTGCTAATTGGACTTTTAGAAGACATTTAGGGGGTAAAATAGAGCTAAATAACAGCACAGTATACTGAGAGCCAAGACTGGTGGATGTAAACAAACTTTATGGGACTGCAGGAAACTTGGTCACAGCCAAAAGTGGTCATCCGGCTAACTAAAATCATGCCACACCATGGATGTTTCCAGACCAGAGAGCGCCAGACTAGAGAAGTTCAATCTGTAGTTAATTTGTAATTCTTCTCATGGGATGGTGGAGTAACAGTAGTTCATAATAGGAAGCCTAATCCGAACTACCTAGTTCATGCCGCGTGTAGCCGCGGGGCACGGAGTCCGAACTAGCGGACATTTAAAAATGGCGGCGCCTGGCAACATGCAAATGAAGCCCGGGAAATTCAAATCCCGGGCTTCATTTGCAACTCCGGTTGACTACATTACCACCCTAGTTCGAACTAGGGTGGTAGTGTAGACATACCCTGAGGAATAAAGTCCCAAATGTTTAGGCCCTTTTTTCAGGACAGAAGTTAAATATCTGTTGCATCTGATATTTACTGTAGTACTAAAACTCCCTTCTTGAATAGGAAAGCTTTCCTGAATCAGGGCCTTCTCTCATGAAAAGAGACTTTAAAATCACCACAACACCCTGTTTCATGTATTTCATTACATTTTGTGCCTTCATCCATATTCGGGTCCCTTTCTCCTACTTGACAGCACTGTTTCAACATGGGAGAAATTCACTCTGTGCAGAAGACCAGTACAAGGGATACATGCCACTTCAATGCCACTTAGAACCTATTTTGTGAAATTAAGCCTTCACAAAATAAGGTATAAGTGATATAAGTGGAAGGACCTTATGCTGAGCCTTCTCTAAAATGGAGGAGTTTGATGCAATAGTGGTAACTCTCGCTGATTTCAGGGAAGATATTCGAGGCAGGTTGGACCTCGCTGGTCTAGCACCCTTGGGACCTGACCAGTCCTGAATGAAGGAATTTGCCAGACCAGAGGAGGTCCCCTGCTACTGGCTCCCGAAACGACTTTCCCTCCCTATCCCATCCCAGCCCTGTTATCGTAGCTGCCGTATCCCTGGCCCTAGCTCTATTATGGGGGCTGTCGCATCTCTAGCCCCACTATCGGAGCTTGTAATGATTATGAGGGTTAGCACGCAGCCTGTGGACTAAGGGGTTAACAACACCTAGCCAGGTGGAGTGGCCAATAGGAAAGTAGGTAGGAATTTCAAACTGGGACAAAGGAATTTGGGTTTTTCCCTCCTTTGTCTGTCTCAGTAAGTTCTCTGCAGCTACAGAGAGAGACAAACATGTCTCTCTCTCTCCAAGAAACAATTCTTTACTTTCTGTAAGTAAGGTAAATTTTAGATAAATCTGTCAGGTTTTCTTGTTTTATGATTTGGGTATGAGATCTGAGGTCTGTATATGTTTTAAAAGATGTTTTGGCTTTTCTTTATAACTAAGTTCTAGGCCCATGGAGTTTCTCCATGAGTATATTTTGTTACTTTCCCATCTAGTCATTATGCTTGCAACAGGAATATTGTTGTAATAATATTCTTTCTTTTCTTTTTATTAACCTGGCATTGGTTAATTGGGTGCCCTGATTTTTATTTTACGGGTGAGATTTCCCAAATGATCGTTCCCCTGATTTCGTTATTAATTTGGGTGGTGGCAGCGGAAGTTCTATTCCCAAAATCTAGGGTATTAAGATTTTAGGGGAAGTTTTATGCCAAAGCATGGTGGATAAGGCTTTGGGGTACACTTGCTGGCCCCCACGTCGGCATTTATCATGTCAGAGTGAGGAAGGAGCCATGACAGAGCTGCAGGACATTTCATCAGATTGTTATAAACATATCTGCCACTGAGTCAGTTTTTTAATTTCTTCATTATTTACATCATAGTAATAAAATGGAAAAGAAGTTGTTGTTAATGTTCAAGAACGTATCAAATGGACCAGTCATTCTTAGTTTAAATAGGGGCATTTCCCAGACAAACCACAGCACTACACACAGCATAACAGTTTGTGGTGCTGTTTAATTAACCTCTTTACCCTGATGAACTGAAAGGGTAAATTAGTGCTTCAGGAGGAGCAGTACATAATAAATCCCTTTAAAACAACTTGAGTAGCACTAATTACATCCTGGTTTCATTTATACCAATGAAGCAGACTGTACAGTTAGGAACCACCAAGAAATCCTGTAACAGTCAGTGCTGGTTATAAAATGTCCACTTGAAATCCCTCAGCAGTCCGTTAGTAAATCTCCAGAGCCAGTTTCCAGCAATGCTTAGATCACCATGATGCATCATCTTGTTTTAACACTGGTGGACAGTTTGTCTTATACAGGGCCAGCCCGAGCCATCTTGGCACCCTGGGCCCGGGAGTGCGGTGCTGCCCCCGGGTGCACGGCGCATGCACGGGCCCACCCCCCTTAGGGCGCACAGCACATGCACTGCATGGCCACGGCCTCTGGTGCGCATCCCGGGGCCTCCTCCCGGGGCGCACGGCGCATGCACTGCCCAGCTCAGCCCAGCCCAGCCCAGCCACCACTGCTGGCGTGCAGCCTGGGCCGTGCCTGGCCATGCAGGGGAAGGGCGCTGCTGGCAAGCACCACGGGGATGGTGGGAGGCGATGCTGAAGGAGCCGAGCACATGGCACCTGATGGCAGCTCTAAGGGATGCCGCACGCCCCTTACAGCTGCCATCAGGTGCCCCCCATCGGTTGCCACCCCGGCCAGCTGCCCGGCTCGTCCACCCCTTAGTCCGGCCCTGGTCTCATAGGGTATGTCTACACTACAAAGTTAATTCGAACTAACAGACGTTAGTTCGAATTAACTTTAATAGGCGCTACACTAGCGCTCTGTTAGTTCGAACTAGGTAATCCTCATTTTACGAGGATTAAGCCTAGTTCGAATTTACTAGTTCGAATTAAGGGCTGTGTAGACCCTTAATTCGAAATAGGGGGCCTCCAGCCCTTCCCAGGTTCCCCCTGGTGGCCTCTCTGGGCACAACCAGGAAAACTCCTCTCCTCTCCCCCAGCCCCGGGCCCTTAAAGGGGTAGACTCTGGCCAGACGGCACTTGAGACAGCCAGCCCTCCCAGCAGTCTCTGCCCCTGACCCAGTGGCCCCACCATGAGCCAGGCAGCCAGTGGCAGCGAGCCGTCTCCTGCCCAGTCCCCCAGCACCCAGGGGCCAGTCAGGGGCCGTAGATGGCGTGCGGCCCCCTGGACTAGTGCGGAGGTCATGGACCTCATTGAGGTTTGGGGGCAGGACCCCAATCTCCATGATCTCCGCACTAGGAGGAGGAACGCGGCCGTCTATGGCCACATAGCGACTGCCATGGCCTGAAAGGGACACAGGCGCTCCCGGGAGCAGGTGTGCATTAAAGTGAAGCAGCTGCGGCAGGGGTACGCCAGGGCCACCAGGGGCGGTGCCGCTGCAGGGGCTGACACCTGCCCCTACTTCCCCGCCCTCGACAGACTCTTGGGGGGTGGGGCAGTCAGTGCCAGCCCGGGGGACAGCGAGCCGGGACCGGAGAGCCCTGACCCGGGCGCACCAGAGGGGCCACCGCAGGATGTCCCAGCGTCCAGGGAGACCGTACCGGGTAAGTAGTTCGAATTAAGTAGTTCAGGGGGGGAGGCGGAAGGGAGACCAGAGACCACGCGCGTGGGCCACGGATCATGCAGAAACCTGTGCACGTGCTCGCACGTGTCATGCCACCCTTGGGCAGGTGGCTCCAGCTGCGTGACACCCAGGGGCCATGGCCCAATAGGCACATGCTTGTGCAAAGAGACCTGACATGCTCCCAACCCCGGGGCAGGACCCAGCAGGATGCTTTCCCTTCACATGTCCCCTCTACACGGACGCAGAGGACATCTCACCTCCCCCCGCCGCCCCGGCCACACTATACATGGCACAAGTACATGGGTGTGGTCTTATGGCAGCTCCCAGTCCCGGGGAGAGCCAGACATCCTAACCATGGCCTCTGTACAAGCACAGCGGCTGTGACGGTGCAGGACATGGTCACCCTCACGTTGCGGGGTGGGGGAGGGGGCTGGGCATCATCCTCTGCGTCCCCAGGGAGAACTGACCACTTCTCTTCTTTCTCTACAGCTGCACCAGCTGCTCGTGCAGGGCACACCAGCCCGCCCGGGACATGCTCCCACACCCATGGCCTGCTCCGGACTGCCAGCACGGAGCAGGAGTACTGGAACCAGCACCTGGGGGCCCTGTGAGCCGTGCACCGCACACTGGAGGCCTGGATGCGGACAGACCTGCAGCTCCGCCACGAGCTGCTGGCTGAGGTCCAAGGGCTGAGCACAAACCTGCAGGTCCTGCTGCAGAGCATGGTGCCCCATGCCGGTCCTGCGCCTGCTATCCCCCCAACTGCTGTCCCTCCTCCCACTCCTGCCTCCCCTCCCACCTCTTCCTCCTCAACCCCCACACCCTCTTCCTCAATGTCCACACCCCCCACCTCAACCTCCACACCCTCCACCTCATCCCCCCGGGGACACAGAGGCCCCCTCCCTCGCCGTGCTGGGAGGCGGTTGGCCTGGCGAGACCCCTACCCCTGATCCTTGAGTTTCCCCACCCCCTCCTTTCCCTTGCTTCCCCCTTACAGCTCCCTCCTCCCAGTTTTCCCCCTCCCCTCTCCCACCCTCTCTCTTCCCCTCTCCCACCTCCTTTTCCCAGTTTCCCCCAGTTTTGTTAAATAAAGAATTTCTATTTTTGAACACACGTGTCCTTTATTTTGTACATCAGGAAGGGGGGCTAGGGAAGGGTAAGAGGAAGGAGGTGAGGGTGGAATGGGGTACGAGCCCCCGATGGGGAGGACTGGGCTGGCTCTGCAGGCTCCTTGGGGTGGAAGCTCTCCTGCAGCCTCCCCAATTGCCTCCTCTCCCCGGATGGCAGCCTGCGGCAAGTGCAGCCGGTCTGATGGCTGAGTGCTGTGATGTGCCGAGCGTGGGTACTCCAGGCACTCCAATCCAGGATTGCTTTGCAAGCGGGGCACCCCTGAGAACTGTCTGTCCGGGGTGGTGGTCGGGTCCCTTTAAGCACAGCCCTCGGCTAGCCTGAGACAGCATCTCCACGCTCTAAGTCCTCCTCTGATGCCCTGCCGGCACTGCTTCCGGCCATTCTTAACCCCGGTTCAGGGTCCACTTAATGTGGACGTGCTAGTTCGAATTAGCAAAACGCTAATTCAAACTAGTTTTTTAGTCTGGATCCATTAGTTCGAATTAGCTTAGTTTGAATTAACTAATTCGAACTAAGTTAGTTCGAATTAACATTGTAGTGTAGACATACCCATAGAAAGTAAGGGTACCTGACTTTAGAGCTGGAAAATAACCACACAATCACAATTTTTAGGAACTGTCTGACACTTTCTCAATCAATAGTCTTCCTTTAAACTAAACAGCATAAACAAAAACACAGGATTATATGTGGCGTACTGTATGTGGTGTGTTAAATCTGGATCAAAACCATTTATTTCAAAGGAGTTACTCTTGATATACTCTGGCATAATTGAGAATGGAGGGTCTGATTCTCCCTTCATTCCCAACAGCGTAAGATGAGAATCTGGCCCAGAACTTGACTTATAGTAGCTATTTTCTATTCTTTTTACTTTCTAAGGTAAATTAAATCAGCAACTATGGGCACGTCTAGACTATATTTTACTTTTGAAAGAAGATATGCAAATTTGTCAGGAATTTTCATATCTTCTTCCAATTGCTTTTTCAAAAGAGTTTTTTTTTAAAAAAGCAAGCAGTCTAGGACTATATCTAGGGCGTGTCTAGACTACAGGGTGGTTTTTTTTCAAAAAAAGTAGCCTTTTTTCAAAAAAAAACTTCACCTGCATCTAGAAAGTAAATCGAAAGAATGCGGCAGTTTTTTGATCGCAGTAATCCTTATTTTATGAGGAATAACGCCTTTTTTTGAAAGTACTATTAAATGCAAACTGTGCTTTCTCAAAAGAGAACATCTAGACTCTTTCGAAAAAGTGGCTCACTTTCGAAAAATCTGCTTGTAGTCTCGAAAGACAGTGTCTAGACTGCAACCACTTCTTTCAAAAAAGCGAATCACTTTTTCAAAAGAGTACCCAGGCAGTCTGGGTTCTCTCTTTTGAAAAAGCCCTGTTTGCATTCAAGAATGACTTTTTTTGAAAGAGCACTTTCGAAAAAAGGTGTTCTTCCTCGTTAAATGAGGTTTACTGTAGTCAAAAAAATCGCCATGTTCTTTCAATTTAATTTCGAAAGAACTCAGCAGCAGTCTAGGAATCTTGGCCAAATTGAAGTCAACAGCAAAAATTCCAGTAAGCAGAAGGGGCCCAGAAGTGATCCCTTGTAGATTATGCTGAAAAATGCTCCCAAATGGGCAGTTGCTACCATGAGGCTTTAAAAAAATATTTTTTTTTACTGATAGTTGGTGTTGTTTTCCTAACAAGAGTTTAAACCATATGATCTGAATGAGTAGAAATTCTGAATTATTTGATAAATATATTAGTTTTACTAGAGCAGGTTTGTAAAAAGCATGTTGATAAATGTGTTTATTAATTAAAAAGCAAGTTATCCTTGATACAATCACAATACCGCTACACTGCAATCAGGAGTTACGTAAATGTACCCAAGCTAATTTGATTGGTCTAGCTCACTAAAAACAGCATGTAGATATGTGGCATAGGGGATGTCATGGGCTTCTTGGCACAAGTTGACTAGAAGCTGGGGTGTATAGTTTGGTGGGTAGCCTTGGTCACTTTCCAGGCTCCTGTGGCTTTGCTGCTATTTTTAGTGTATTAGATGGATCAAAGTAGCACAGGAATAGCAGCTACATGTGCTCAATCACACCTCCAAAGAAAATGGAGAATTTAAAAGGCAGGGGGAAAAAACGGACATGAAGCAACTAAAATTGTTGATTGTTCAGTAAAATATACAAGTCAGCTGCTTCCCCTGCTTTACCCATATTCATTTTCATACATAGCTCTTTTACTTGAAGTCATCATTCAGTAGCCAGGGAAATCAAGACCTTACAAAGAATCATTTCAACTTTCTAGTCTGTCTTCTTTGACTGGACCTGTAGATCATTAATCACGTTTGATGTAAGGAGCTGTCAGGATTGCACATCTCATAACAAAAACAATTTTTAGATGGAAATCCTACCCGGATCAGCAGGGTATCTCAGATAAATGGAAGGACTCTGTTTTGGGTTTTTTAAATAGCTTTTATTTTAGTTGATTTTTTCCTTAAAAACACATAAATTGTTGTAAAGCACAGTCATAAAACAGTGAAAGTTTGTATAACCTGAGTTGTAATATTTAGAAAATGTTAGGAAACATTAAAGAATCCACTTAGATATCAGTAGTCCCTGTGGGTACCACCTGTCTTCAACATTAATCATGATTTTATAGACCTCTATCATCACACCCCTTACTCTTATCTTTTCCAAGCTGAAAAGTCCCGGTTATATTAATCTCTCCTCATCTGGCAGCTGTTCCATACCCCTAATAATTTTTGTTGCCCTTTTCTGAAACTTTTTTCAATTCCAATATATCTTTTTTGAGATAAGATGACCACATCTGCATGCTATATTCAAGATGTGAATGTACCATGCATTTATATAGAGGCAACGTGTTATTTTCTGTCTTATTATATATGCCTTTCTTAATAATTCCCAACATCATATTAGCTTTTTTACTGCTGCTGCACATTAAGTAAATGTTTTCAGAGAACTATTTAGAGTGACACCAAGATCTCTCTCTTCAGAACTAACAGCTAATTTATACTGGAACATTTTATATGTGTACTTAGAATAATATTTTCCAACATGCATTACTTTGAATTTATCAACATTCAGTTTCATCTGCTTTTTTGTTGCCCACTCACCCAGTTTTGTGAGATCCTTTTGAAGCACTTTGCAGTCTGCTGTGAACTTAACTATCTTATGCAAGTTTTTTATTGTCTGCAAATTTTGCTATCCCAGTGTTTACTTCTTTCTCCAAATTATGTTTGAATATGTTGAATATGACTGGCCCTAGTACAGACTCCTGAGGTACACTAGTTACCTCTTTGAATTTGAAAACTGAGCTTTTATTTTTACCCTTTGTTTTCTATTTTTAATCAATTACCAATCCATGAGAAGACATTTCCTTTTATCTGATGAAAGATTGCTTTAATTAAAAGTCTTAGGTGATGGTCCTTGTCAAAGGTTTTCTGGAAATCTAAGTACACTATATGTACTAGATCAGGCGTGGGCAATAAAACAAATGGCAGCCCACAGCAGCCTGGTGGGCCACCTCTAATATGTTTACCCACACCTCTGCAGGTATCAAAGGATCACAGCTCTAGTTGGCCACCAATTGCCATTCACGGCCAATCACTCACATTGGCCGCGAACAGAAATTCATGTCCTACCATAGCTGCGATCCTCCGATACCTGCACAGGTGCAGGTAAACATGGAGGTGGAGTTCCTCCAGGGATTTGGATTTGGCCCATGGGCCAGGAATAGCCCACTCCTGCACTAGATCTTCTTGTCTACATTCTTGTTGGCTCCCTCACAGATTTCCAGTAGATTGGTGAGGCTTGTTTTTCTTTACAAAAACCATGTTGGATCTTCCACAACAAATTATGCTCATCTATGTGTCTGCCCGTTCTGTTTTTTACTAAATTTTCAACTGGTTTGCCTGGTAATGAAATTAGCCTCTGGTGGGCTGCCAGCCTGTAATTGCCAGGATCATCTCTGGAACCCTTTTTAAAAACTGGTGTTCATTGAAGTTGTTTGTCAATTGTGTCATTCAACCAACATAATTTATCTGTGGAATTAAATGTTTGTAGTCCAAGGGTAAAATACTGAACCTAGGAAAGTCAATGGGAGTTTATCTATTAGGATGTTTTTGTTAATGTATTGTTTTGTTTTTGTAGTTAAGATATTGCATGGTAATAACCTGGGCACATGCAAACAGATCTGCATCTATCCAATCGATATGCAGAAAAGGTTATGAGAATAACTTGACTCCTATGTAGATTTAAAGGATGAATCTTTGAAATGATTTAGGCTATATTAGAGTAAACTGGCAAAATAAGACATATAGATATGGATGGAGGATCTCAACAAAATGTGATATAAGTACAATAAATGTTGTGCAGGAAATTTAGCACCTTATTTCTTGATGATAAACGGGAGTAAACATCTTTGTTGATGTATTGAAAAATGACAACATAGTCAATGTCCTTATTCAATTAGTAAGACTAATGATGATTGGCCAAATGAAATTGCAGTACCGTATTGGCTTCTGTAAAGAATCCTTTCAATCTGTAATTATTTCTTTTCAGACCTTTTCAGGTGTACAATGTAAAACAGCCATCCACCTCAAAGTGGAATGAGCATTGTCTTTTTAAAAATATTGTCAAAAATATCAATGTTTCTTTAGATGAAGCAGGCTAGCCTGGCTTTCACTGAAACATGGCCTCATGTTCAAATTAAAGAATCTTCTGCTCTCTAGAAGTAAAAGTCTGCTGCAGTAAATTAGTATAGCAATATTCATATTAATAGAATGGAGCTGACTTACAGTAGCTTAGGATTTGAAGATCACTGTGCTTTTTGTGTATGCTTGGTATGTTCAAACACTTTTATTCCACTCTACCTACCTTAAATTTATGCATGAAGAGAAGTTTCATTAATCTGTTGCTTCAGTTGGGAATAACTGCATGTTATTTTATGGAAATTTCAAGAGCCATAGGCAGATGTAGAATTCTACCATAATTCTTAAACTAATCATGCCTGGTTCAGATAATAACCATGGGGAAACAGTCCATCATGTTGTTTTCTTTCTGTATTGGCTTAGTTGGTAGTAATGACAAGGGAATCTTCAATTGCCCAGTTAAACTAGCTTTCCTAGCAGCTTTGCTCTGGTAACTCAAATCAGGTGGAGCACAGTAGAAAATCTGGTCCTTTGCTTTCAAAAACAACTGAGTTGTGCCACAATGGCAATTATCTGTCTTCTGTTTCTGCTGGTTTCTTAGAATCGTAGGGCTGGAAGTCCAGTCCCCTCCTCAAAGGAGAACCAACCCCAACTAAATCATCCCAGCCAGGGCTTTGTCAAGCCAAGACTTAAACACCTCTAGGGTGGAGATTCCACCACCTCCCTAGGTAACCCATTCCAGTGCTTCACCACCCTCCTAGTGAAATAGTTTTTCCTAATATCCAACCTAGACCTCCCCCATTATTCCTATTTAATGTCCCATTTAATGTCAGAATTCATTCTCCATCCACTTTCTTTTCCATTACATTATATGTTTGAAAAAACTGTGTTCTTTGTATTTAGCATATCTTCCGTACTATTGTTTTGTTATCCCACTAATGCATCCATACCTTCATTTGCTGCTTTAGTTCATCAATATTTCAGTGTGTACTGCTAGCCATACATTGTATAATTAGTGTATTCCCATTGCTTTTCTTGTTACACTAGCATTTTGTTGTGCTATGGTTTTTCACTTCCTTGCCCATACCTTAGCTTTTTTTAAAAAAACACGTCTGTTACATCTTCTTTCTGCTCCTTTTGTTTGTGATTAACTAAATGTAAGAACATAAAAGGGCCATACTGGCTCAGACCAAAGGTCCATCTTGCCCAGAATCGTGACTTCTGACAGTGACCAATGCCAGGTGCCCTACAGGGAATAATAGCGTTCCCTTACTTTATTTTGTTCTCACTTCCAGAGGTGAATTTAATTTACTTTTAATCTTGAATCTGATTAAAAATTCAGGCTCTGCTCTGTTTCCATAAATTCCATTACACATCATAATAAAATAAAAAAATGAAATAAATACCCATCAGTTTTTGCCTCATCCTTTTAGTTGCCTCTAGGTTGTTTTAAACTATTATTGCATATTTAATTACACAACATATTTGTAAATGGTCTCAAGTTGCAGTAGGGGAGGGGTCTATGTTATCACACTTTACTTCAGTGGTAGTGCCATAAATAGAACTCAAGAATCCTGATTCTCATCTAGCACCTTTCTTCAAATATATTTTTGGTAATTAAGGCCTCAGTTTTGCACCCAGTTTTCCTTCTCTGACCATGCAAATCCCCAGTGATTTCACTACCTTGACATACAAGTTGATTTGAAATAGAATCTAAAGCAAAAAATCAAAGTAATTGAAAGTGAAATAGAGTAACACATGATTACACTAGATATTGTACAGAAATCCAGCAGGCTAGGATAAAGCTTGTGGCCATGGGAGCCTACTGCTTCTGTGGGCCCCTGGGCGAGTTGGGAGAGGCTTAGCTCTGCATTCCCAGAAGGGGTTGGACCTCTGGCAGAAGGGGTGGGGCTGGGGAAGCCTTCCCTGTGTGTTGCCCAGAGCTCTGTTGGCTCCAGCAGCCTTTTAAAGGGCTTGGGACTCTGGCTGCTGTCACTGCTCCCTTTGACACCCTCCCACCACCGACGGGTCTGCTTGTGGTTTCATACTACATGCTATAGATTTTTTAGAAAGGATTCAAAGCCTTGATTTCCTTAATGCCTTTACGGTCCTGTGTGAATCATGTTCCTTCCACCAAAGATAGTTCTGTCTCTGGCAGTAGTACCCTCTTCTTGCTGTTGGTTCTCTGTGCAGATAGCTCTTGGGATTTGTGGCCCACATTTGCAAAACTGCATTTGAATACATATTCAGGCACATAAAAATGGCCTGATTAAAAAAATTTAAACATGGCACATAGGGAAGATGCTGTATGCTCAGCACTTTAGACAAAGCTTGTTTAGTTGCCTACTTATGGACTTAACTTTGACATCTACTTTGGAAAATCTTGGCCATAGAAATTTGACTCACTGTTTAATAGCCATGACTATTTTGCTTGGAAATCAATTCACAGACCAGGGTTGTACATTTTATGCTGTGTCAACAAGGAGTGCAACATGATCCACTTTCTCCTCCATCTATTGATTTCCTTTAAGGATAAACACACATTTGAGCTCACTACTTAAAATTAATATGACAATATGAAATTTTTCATTAGATACCTACCTTATATTTTCTAAGTGTCTCCTTTCAGGCCATCCATCTGTAAATTGGTACTCTGTCATTCACATTACACTACGTCTGCTACAAAGGTAAAATAAATCTTAACTCAGGAGGAAAGAGGGTGAGCAGTTTAGCTATGTGAAATAAGCTAAGTTAAATAGCTCTACCCCAGAATTAAAAATGTCCTTCTTTTTGTGATAGGGACAGTGTGGCTGTGTTGAGACTGGCAAGTTTTTCCGCAAAATCATCTGCTTTTGTGGAAAAACTTGCCAGCTGTCTACACTGGCCGCTTGAATTTCTGCAAGAACACTGACGATCTCAGGTAAGATTGTCAGTGTTCTTGCGGAAATATTATGCTGCTCCCGTTCGGGAAAAAGCCCTCTTGCGCAAATCAAGAGGGCCAGTGTAGACAGCACAGTACTGTTTTGCGCAAAAAAGCCCCGATGGCTAAAATGGCCATCGGGGCTTTTTTGCGCAAAAGCGTGTCTAGATTGGCACGGACGCTTTTCCAGAAAATCATGCTAGTGTAGACGTAGCCTGTGTGTTTTTCATCTGCGTATGGAGGGACTTGCATTAACAGATCAGGGATCAAATTCAATGATGGATTACATTAAGAGGATTTGGCTCTGTTTCAAAAGTACCACCTATTTCTAAGATCTGGTTTAGTTTGCAGAGGCCATACACCCAAATGCAGCCTATATTATCCAACTCCAGGAATATATGCTAGTTTGGTAGGGATGGAGACCTTTGTTTGAAGGTGTGATTCAGCTTGCATGACATCTGTAATAAAGGATTTTCCTAATTTTAGCCCATATTAGATATTCTCATTTAAAACTCACAGGTAGGGACAAGAAAATTCATAAAGCTCCCTTAGATTTACCTGGTGGAAGTTTTCCTGGTGGAAAAATTATCTGGTGGAGGTTTTGACTTGTCGTCTTTTGTGACATGAGTGTTATCTATATACTAGTCAAACTCCAACCCCAAAGACTTCTGGGCCTCTTCTTCTGTGTGTGACTTCCCGCATTCCCAACTTTTCTGGCTTGTCCTCAGAACCTATCCTATAATAGTGTCTGTCTATCTCTTCCATAAAAAGGGCACACATATCACAGAGTAGAAATTAATGCTATAGAAGGAATATTAAGTCCTTGGAGTTGGGGGTTAGATGAAATACTATTAAACTGCCAGGGGATCATTGACAGCACAAAGTTGCAATACAAGATCAGACTAGTGGTCCATTTAGTCTGGCATCCTGTTTCTGGCAGTTATCTGTGTCAAGGTCCTGGGGCAAGCTGCCTCTTCTGTGACCTTTTTCAAGTCCCTTCAGTGTATCCCTTTCAAGTAGTTGGCTAATGCCTCTTCTCTTCATGGTGGGACCCCAATAGTCAACTGCTCTCTGATAGGATCTCTGTATTAAATCTCTCTGCATACCAACAATGCTACCTAGCAGGTACAACTGGCTTCAGTCCCTGCAAAATTCTTGTTTGGAGGCCTGTAGTCAGAATAAGCAGTGACAAAGAAGCAGTTTCTCCACAAATAAATATGATTTATTTGCCCAAATGGTGCACAGGACTTAGAAGTAGACTTAAAAATAAGAGATGTGTGTGTTTACCTACCCTTGGTATTCCCCTTCAGCCTCTACAAAGTTATGACTTAGCCCAGGGGTACTTAATTTTCCTAGTGTACAATGCTATAGCTTAATTGCTGTAAAGTTTGGAATGTTGTGTCCAGTTCTGGGCACCGCATTTCAAGAAAGATGTGGAGAAATTGGAGAGGGTCCAGAGAAGAGCAACAAGAATGATTAAAGGTCTAGAGAACATGGCCTATCAAGGAAGGCTGAAAGAATTGGGTTTGTTTAGTTTAGAAAAGAGAAGACTGAGGGGGGACAAGATAGCCATTTTCAGGTATCTAAAAGGGTGTCATAAGGAGGAGGGAGAAAACTTGTTCATCTTGGCCTCTGAGGATAGAACAAGAAGCAATGGGCTTAAACTGCAGCAAGGGAGGTTTAAGTTGGACATTAGGAAAAAGTTCCTAACTGTCAGGGTGGTCAAACACTGGAATAAATTGCCCAGGGAGGTTGTGGAATCTCCATCTGTGGAGATATTTAAGAGTAGGTTAGATAAATGTCTATCAGGGATGGTCTAGACAGTATTTGGTCCTGCCATGAGGGCAGGGGACTGGACTCGATGACCCCTCAAGGTCCCTTCCAGTCCTAGTATTCTATGATTCTATGATTAATCCTAAATCTGAAGTGTGATCTTGTCTATGCTTTTGCAGTACACAGGGTTTGTGCAGCTTTGTGCCTAAGTAAGAGGCTCCCCACTGTCTCCCTGCTGCCAGAGCATTTCACTGTTTGATCTGTGTCATTGTTTTACCCTTCCTGGGTTCCTTACCCATTTACAGCCTTTGAGTTAACGTTCTGGAAGGTAAGAACACCAAATGGAACAGGGAAACATGGTCAAGATTAATACAGGCATTTCCCTGATTTGTCAGTCAGTGCCAGATGTATCTGAAGAAATGCAAGAAATCCATTCTGGAATATTATGGAATAATCTGCCCATACAGGAAATTTCTTCAGTTATAAATTATTTCAGGCCCTGCATCATGAGGTTTATAACTCTTCTATAAATATTGTCTGGTGTGACAGTAAATAAATACCGTATTTTCCGGCGTATAAGGCGACTGGGCGTATAAGACGACCCCCTAATATTATAGTTAAAAGATAGGTTTTTGTCTTATACTCACCTTATAAGACTACCCCCCCTTAAGAGGCCAACCGGCAGCGCCCCAGTGCCCCTCTGCCTCCCCGGCTTTGCTTCCGGTGTCCCTGGTCTGCTGGGGACCATCTCCAGCAGACCAGGGACACCGGGAGCAAAGCCGGGGAGGCAGAGGGGCGCTGGGGCGCTGGGGCGCTGCCGGTTGGCCTCTTAAGGGGGGCGTCCTCAGAGGCTTTGCTCCCGGTGTCCCTGGTCTGCTGGAGACGGTCCCCAGCAGACCAGAGGCACCGGGAACAAAGCCGAAGCGGCGGCGGGGTGCCGCGCTTCTGAGGCTTTGCTCTGGCAAAGCCTCAGAGGCGCGGCACCCCGCTGCTGCTGCGGCTTTGCTCCCGGTGCCTCTGGTCTGCTGGGGACCATCTCCAGCAGACCAGGGACACCGGGAGCAAAGCCTCTGAGGACTCCGGCAACGGGGCATCCCAGGCGCGCCTGGGCTGCCCCGCTGCCGGCTTCCCCCGAGGCTTCACAAAGCCACGGAGGGGCTCGGGCAGCGGGGCAGCCCAGGCGCAGCCCAGGCTGCCCCGCTGCCGGCTTCCCCCGTGGCTTCGCAAAGCCCCGAGCCCCTCCGCAGCTTTGCTCCATGTCTTCCTGGTCTGCAGACCAGGGAGACGCAGAGCAGCTTTTCTCGCCCCGGAGTACACAGGCGGCGGGACTGCAAGGTCCCACAGTCTGTGTCCTCCGGGGCGAGAAAAGCCCCGGCGTATAAGACAACCCCCGATTTTTGGGGGATGTTTTTTAGCATCAAAAGTCGTCTTATACGCCGGAAAATACAGTAGTTAATCTTCTGTTGAATCAAATCTTTGGCCTCAACAACTTCTAAGTGGAGGGGTGGGCAGTAAGCAGTCTACAGGCTGGATGTGTTTCATCACGGTTAGCCCTGGTGTGCTCACAGATGCTTTATTTATCAGCACATCTGCAGATATGGCCATTCGCAGCTCCTTTTGGCTGTGGATCACCAATGGGAGCTGCGGGAAGTGGAGTGGACTGGGACCGCTCCCATTGGTAAGGAACAGCGAATGGCAGCCAGTGGGTGCTGTGTATGCATGGGTAAATAAAGCATCTGCCAGCCCACCAGATGTTGTTGAACGGGTCGCGTATTGCCTATCCCATCTACTATCAATGAGTTCCATGTTCTAATTTTGGATCAGCGTTTTAAAAGAAAGCTTCCCTCACCATGTTTTGTCAGCTAAAATTTGATACCATTCAAATGTTGATTTTGAATTAAATTGTTGAATACTCTCCTGTTTTCTTATGTGAGATAGGGCAAATAGTGTTATGCTTAAAAGAAGCACCTGGGATCTTTTTCAGGGGGATAAGCCAACACACTGCATTTATTGACAATATAACAAAGTAGCATATGCATTTACACACATGCACACACACACACAAACCCACACACACACACCCCTGCTGATGGAATAGTTACCAGTCTGTTGCTCAGCCTAACCTATTGGCCAGATAGATTGGGTGCAAGGAAGGAGCCGAGTTCTTCTGAGTCCGGACTGATGCTCCATAATCTTAGCAGGATGGGAACACGAAGAACCATACAAAACACCTCACCCTTTATAGGATTTTCCTTCCATATAATTCTATGCATTTTGCCTTGTCAGGCCTTAATCAGTCCTTAATTCAGGATCACAATCAGTTTTTCTGTGACATGTTTATCTGGAGGTTGTTCTCGCAGTCATCTGATATCAGTATTCTGATGACCCCTCCAGGGTGTTGTCTTCTGGGAAAATTTGTTATCAGTTACTTATGAAGGGGTGCTTGCCACTAACTTTAGGGTTCATCAATCTGCCCTGGTTGTCTGCGTCTTCAGTGTGCTTTTACTTAGTTGATAATTATTTGGTTCTTCTGAGTCTCTGGCCCCTCCTCTGACCATTTGTGCATGCAATGGCGTTCACGTTCATCTCTCCTAAAACATTCTCTCTCTCGTTCACACAAACAATACATTTAGAGTATGTCTACACTGAATTCCTCTTTTGAGAGAGGAATGCAAAAGCAGCCGAGCAAAATTGCAAATGAAGCACAGATTTGAATTTCCCGTGCTTCGTTTGCATAATCGCGTTTGGCTGCTATTTCAAAATACCCTATTTCGAGGTAAAAAATGCCATGTAGACATGGTTATTTTGAAAGAAACCCCTTCTTTCGTAATAACCATTAAACCTCATTTTTTAAGGAGTAAGGGTTATTTCAAAAGAACAGGTTTTTTTCAAAATAATTGTGTTTACACAGTGTTTCTAATCTCGAAATAGGGTATTTCAAAATAGCGGCTGGACATGATTATGCAAATGAAACACGAGAAATTCAAATCCGTGCTTCATTTGCAATTTTGTTCGGCTGCATTCGCATTCCTCTCTTGAAAGAGGAATGCAATGTAGACATACTCTTACAGAATTGCAGCACAGAACAAAGGGTACTTCTAGTCACTTTAACAAAGTTACAAAGTCTTTAGCATTAAACTTCTTTCTATCTATTACAAAGCTTTATTGAATGCTGACATCACTATGCATTACAATATTCCATCCCTTCACTTTCACATCAGAGTATGCTAACATCAGACAGAGCTGGAGCTAAGTTAACAAAGCTGCCTGGCCTGTCTGAGACCTACAGATTGTGTTTACATTTAATTCAAACCTTTTGCTATAACATACATTCATTATAACTAACTGACTTATTATTTACAAAATGAAAAAGCTACAATTAAAAAGCTACAAAATTAAATAGCTACATGCTGCTTTATTCATTTTTGTACACGTCCATCCTAATCTTAACAGTCCCATTCTGTCAGTCTTGTTTCATATGGAAACTTATCCAAGTATATATTCTTTTTTGTCACAGAATATTCTTTTCCTGTGCAGGAAGCCCACTTGTAAATTGTGACAATGAATATAGATTTCAGTATCTGATTCTTTCCACTGTGAAATCTTACCTCATTACTTTTTATGGAATCTTTAAAGTATAAAGATTATTCTGTCCTCCCACCAGTTCCACCTCTTTCACTAAATCTGTCCTTCCTGTATCGTTTACCAGTTCTACAGTATTTAATTTGGCATTCCGCCTTGTTTCAAAAATGCCTTTTATGTCTAGGTCTCTTTCATTTTGAGACATTTTAGTCCATCTAGATACCAATTACATTACTCTTATTCCCATTGAAATGTATCTTATTACACACCCCATTTTGCTGATTTTAGCTAAAAGCAAGTGTGGCATAATGGGGTCCTTATCTTTCTTTTAAAGCTTTTTACACTGGTATATAGATGTTGTATACCTAACTGTCTGCCTAACTGTACTTAACTTAATAATGTGACACCTGCTTAATTTTCCAGACTTTACATTTGTGATGTCAACCTTCTCCAATTCATTGTGATTTTTGTCCCATCCTTCATGGCACAGAAAAATGTCATTTACTAAGATCCCTAGCACATGTCAGTGATCCTTTGCAATAGTGATCCTTTGCAACTGTTCCTAGTTCCAAACAAACCTGTTATTTTTTTGTGCCAGCATTGTGGTTCCACTCTGAGTAATTCTCTGTGTGTGTGTGGTGACGGCTATGAAGGGTTCCCTGTGATGCAACCTGAAACTGGGATCCTGCTGAGCCCTGTGGCTTACCAGTATAGACACTCTCTCTCACATTCTGAGGCTGTGCAAGCTACAAACCTCTTCGGGTACAGCACTTACCACAGACATCTGTGCATAGGAACATACCCAGTTGTGTTACATGAATGATTTCACCAGCCACGCATGAACCAACAATTCAGAGGCTCCAGCCAATTCCCCACCCAAGAGCTGTACCTTCTTGCCCTTTTAGAAGCCTGACTAGTGTACATTTATTATCAGTCAAACCTTCCCTCAGTGTAGGAAGGACCATACACTAGCTCTTATTCTTGAGCAGATTTTCCCAAACCCTTCAAGCAAAATACCTGTTTTAGGTAAAATTATTAATCATAATTATTAACTACAGAAAGAATAGATTTTAAATGATTAAGCAAAGTTGTTACCAAAAAAATAAAAGTAAAATTGCAATGTGAGCTCTACAAATGAGACAGGATTTGAATCAAGCTGAGTCTCAGTCTCATCGTAATGGTGTCATTCCTAGTATGCAAGTTGGGATTCTCCTTTTCAGCCTGGGACCATCTTGTCAGTTCAGACTTTGTTCTCCAAATTGGTTTTCAGGTGTTGTGTTGTGTTGTGGTATAAAAGATGCCAAATGAGGATGTGACTTCCCTCTTTTTTAGCTTCTTCCAGCTTTCTGTAAAGACCCTTTGTTATGATGTGAGTCAAAGAGTCTACATTGTCTACATGCTATCTCTGAAAAGTTTCTATTTTGTTTTGTACCTGGGACAGTCTATTCAAGTGCATATTCCTCATAAGGGGCCATCATTAGTTGCTGTCTGCCCATTGTTGTGGCTGAAACTTAGGTTGTGAGTATTTCCAACTTCACAAGGTACTTCAATAGCAAACACATAAGAAAACTTTGTTACTCCACATATAAGATTAGCACATATAATCCAACTGGTTGCTAGATCAAGATCAGATTAAGATTTTAAAAATTATACCTCTCAAGGCATACTTTGTACAAAGCATATGATATCATAATCATATCATCATGGTAAACATGGTTATGTCAAGTTGTTGCTTTGTATTAGAAAATGTCAAATGTGGGTGGTGTTTTTTTAATCCCTTATGCAAAAGTTTTTCCCATTCCCACATAATTTATCATGACAAAGCACATAGTGTTTGTGTGGATGGGTTTTCATGGAAATGGAGGGAGGAGCAAGCATCCTTCTTTGAAGCCACTAGTACAGGGGATGCACACTATCAAGTGAATTCCCAGTTCACTGAAATGAGGACACACAAGTTCTGTAGTGGACTGAAAATTCACTTGACTGGTGTCAAGTATTGCAATGAAAAGCCCCTTTACAGCTACTATAATCTTTTATGTCTGATATACTTCCCCCTGTATTAAAATGGAATGAGTTCTTTTCATCTCCAGTTTCACCTGACCTTTTATTTTAGGAATTAGAAACAAAACCAGAAATTGCATCCCTCCTACACACAATATATGATCTTTCTCAGATTCTACATTCTGATTCTGAGAAATAAAGGCCATAATGTTTATCCAGCATGCTGTATGCAGAACAGTTTGTTTTAAGTTATCTATGTAATGAGATTCCAGGAATGTCACTCTCTTTGTAAATCCCAAGCACAAAATGTCTGAGTCAGTGAAGAAATAGCAACTCTTACAGGCATGGTCAAGGACTCATTTTGTTCAGAATGTCACCAGTGTGAATTACAATGGGGATTCATGGTATGTTGACATCCAATTTTTGAATTCTCAGCCTCTTTGACTTTAGGAATTACACCTGTGGTATGCACAGATATAATAAACAGGGCTGGATTCATGGGTAGGAGACGTAGGCAACAGGACTTGGGGTGCTGTTTATGTTCTTAGCAAGAAAAGAGAAAATAGAATATTTAAAGTAAAATGTGAACTTTGTTTTATTGTGTACTTGTGTTTCAAGACTTCAACAGCATAAGGACTTTTTAAATGAAATGTCAGAGATAACTATCAAACTGCTTATTATGCAACAATGTAAAAGAAATACTGTTACTTTTACCATGCGTAACAGTAGTGTTTGATGACTTTCTAAGAGTGTGGAACATTGACTTCTGTTCTCATTAATACTTTCAATTTTCCAGCATAAGCTTTCAGGAGCTCAGTGTAGGAAATAAAAAGCTCAATTTCCATCAGATGGCAAAATATCTAAAACAGAACAACATAAAATGGACTTTAGGCCAGTGATACCCAAATTTTTTACCTTGTGCTCATCTTTACCCCTGTCTGTTTCCCCTTCCTACCACCTCAGAGCTAGGGCCAGAAGAGGGGCCATGGCTCTGACAGGGAGGTGGTTATAGACTGGAGTAAGGGGACTGAAGTTGGGGCCATGGTTGGCAGTATTTATGGAACTCCCAGCACAAGGTGGATGCAGCTGTGGGGCCAGCAGCTGGGGCTCCAGGCATGGTACTGCCATCTGGGGACAGGAATGGAGCAGATAGTGCCCCCTCCTCATGGGGGCTAACCTAGGCCCCAGCTGTGCCTCTGAGCATACTTTGGTACCCCCTACGGGAGCGTGCCCCACTGATTGGGAATTTATGCTTAGGGAGTAGTGAGAATCCCAGTAAAGAAGAAATTGAGGAGTGAAGTCTAAATGATGGAAATTCTGTTACTAAGGAATTAGCAGAATCTTCTAAAGATCAGGAATGGAAATGTGAGGAAAGTGATGGAGAATATTGACCATGTAAGTTTGAATGGGCTGAGCAAAATCAAAGATATGACATTGTTATTTCCAGTAAACGAGTAGAAGTGACCCTTCTCACAGCCATACTGTGAAAGAGTGCTCATGAATGGTGAGAAGCCGATTTTGTTGAAAAATATGTGACAAGAATGCCAAATCGTTGCTTGTGCTTTCCGTGTGCAATTACTGGCATAACTTAGTCAATGCTCTAAAGCAACATGAAAATCACTTAACCATTTTATGGCCTACTCCTGATTCACGTAGGTAGAGTTCAAGTTCAAGATGAATAGATGTACAGACTGAAGAAAATCAATGCATTATTAATGTAGAAATCCAGCACTGGAAGAATGTGCTAGACCATCTGATCTCAATTACCCTTTTCCTTGCAAAGAATAATTTGGCTTTCTGGGACTCATCAGATAAGTTGTCCACTGAACATAACAGTAAGTTTCTTGGTTTGGTAGAGTTTATTGGGAAACACAATGATGTCATGTGAGAGCATCTATAGTGACTAGTTTGTAAAAATCTGTGGACCATTACAGGAACAAAACAATTCCAAGTGAACTTATTGACCTTGTTGGAAAAGAAGGCACATAAGAACATACTGATGCAACTCATCAAAGTGGATACTGCTCCACAATGATGAACTGCATTCCTCATACTAGTCACAATGAAAAGATGTTATTTACAGTAAGATTTGTTGACAATGAGAATGGCTGTATCCAAGTAAAGAACGACTCTACTGAAAAAGGTTTATCAGAACTGTTTTTGAATGTTCTGAATGAACATAAAATAATGCATCAGCATTGCCATGGCCAAGGCTATGACTTTGGCATGAACATGAGAGGAAGGAAATTTGTTATCCAGGCAGGGATCCTTGAGCTGAATCCGAGAGCTGTCTTCATGCCTTGTCCCTGCCGTTCCCTCAACCTTGGTTGTGTTCAGAGGCAGCATCCTCTTCTTTAGATTCAGTATCTCTCTACTGCAAAGGATATATGGCCAGTTTTCAACATCAATTATGAGGTGGAAGATCCTTGTTGATGATGTTGCAGTGAAGTACCAAGTCATTGAGTTTTACAATACCCCGATAGAACTGGTGCAGTCAAGTAAAGCTAAGATCAGAATCCAACATGAGGCAGAACACCTGGCAAACCAGATCACTAACTTCAAATTTCTGACCTCCATTGTGTTCCAAATAAATGTTGTAAGCAAGAAATTACAAATTCAGTCAATGGGTATCGTGATCACTTCTACTCTGATGAGAAGCTACCTTGATTTCATTGTAGCCTAGAGAGACAAATAGATTGGAAAATGCCAAAAACATTAGGAGTTGGGTCTGTTCTCAAGGAAACTCTTATTTATTGGATGAAGAGACCATTTGGCCACAAAGGCAGAGATGAGGTTATGGGAAGCTCAAAAGGAAAATTCAGCAGCGTTGTATTTTGCTTTCTCATTGACACAGCTCCATCGAAGAGAGGTTTGGACATTTGAAACGCCTTGAAAAAACCTAAGTTTGTATGACCTAAGTATGCTGCTCTTGGGCAATTGTACAGACTTTCACTGGATGCTGACACATAAAGAATATTCAGATGTCAAGGATAAGGACGTCTATGTTGAATTGGGTAACATCCATCACATTTTACCACATGGGAGGTACTCACCCTCTCTCCAAGTTCTCCAGTTCATTCTTGATACAGAGCAGTATGGATAACTTTGAGGATTCTGCTCATATTGCTGGAAACATTCATGAGTGGTGAGCTCAGTTTTTCAAAGCTCAGGCTCATTAGATCATATCTTCAATGAATGGCCAATGAGAGACTAACAAACTGCTATTTTGTAAATACCATTGGCGAGTCCATGGATCTCCCTGACATCTTTGCCTATTCATGAGGGCAAAGGTGAGAAAGAAACCTTTAGTTTCAGAAGACTAGCATTAACATTTTAAAGTTTTCGACTCCTGTAGCAGTAGTCAGTGTTGGTGTTCAGTTCAATTTAATTGATGTTAGTACATTTCAGCTATTCTTACAATTAATCACTTATATAAGCATAGAGAAAATGTTTTTATTTGCTTATATATGGTATGGATAATTACAGATTTACAGATCCTAGCATGCAAATTGATCATCTTATATGACAGAGACAAATTATGCATCAAAGTAATAGAATAGACTATACATGCAATATTGTATGTTCAAAAGTTTAACAAATGAAAGGGGGAGAGTGACAAAGACACTCTTCACCTGGGTCTAGGGCTGGCCCTGACAGTAAGTCATGTATCTACATCATGCCAAGAGTTCTTGGTCACTTACAGTGGCTGTATAATTCTTGCTTACATATTCAGGGTCTAATAAATCACTATATGTGGGATTGCAAAGGAATACTTCACAAGATCGATTTGACAGAGATTGTTTTTTACTCTTCCACTCTCCCCTCTCCTGGTATATTTCTCTTAATTATTTTCTAGCCGTTGCAATGACTCCAGGCACTACTGCACTTCAGTCCATCCTATTATATGCCACAGTGCTGCAGGGAGAAAACAGTTTAGTCTCCTGTGGGTTGTAATACTTTGGTTTAGTTTTTGGTTGCGTTGGGTTAGTGTATGGGTGCCATGTGGTGTTGGTAGCCTATGAGGTGCCCAAGGTCAGACTGAATGAACTGGTTGTCCCTTGTGGCTTCAGCTCTCTCTGGTTGTGTTTACACTACCGAGTTTTGTCGGAAAAATGGCTGTTCCCACGTAGAGCACAAGCCTTGTGGCAGGAAGCCAGCCTGAGAGCAGCACCTTACCATGTGGCTCTCCCTATCACAGGCCTTGACACTCATGGCAGAGCTGCAAGCCCCCTGAAACCTCCCTGGCCCTCACAGGGAACAACCCCAGGGGTCCCAGTACCCACCCAGGAGGACCTAGAGACTGGAGATCCTACCCTACGTGAGCTGTGGGGCAAGGAGGAGACATTGCAAGATCTCCGCTCCAAGCGGCGCAATGCTTATATTTTTGAGCATATGGCCAAGTCCCTGGCAGAGGGCAGACACCCACCTTGAACTTTGGAACAGGTCCAGATTAAGGTTAAGGAGCTCTGCCAGGGATACGTCAGGGCCAGAGAGTGCAGCTTGTGCTCAGGGGCGGGACCCCACATCTGCCCCTATTACCAGGATCTGCACCATATCCTGGGGGAGTGGGAAAATGTCTTCCTCACCCATCATGGTGGACTCTGGCCTCTAGACCCTCGTCATTGCCCGGCCAGAGGTCAAGGCAGAGGAGGAGCAGGAGGAGACGGATCCGTCACCCTTTCTTTGGAGCTGGTACCTGTCAGCCAGGATGTCTCCCAGCCCTTATTGGACGCCGGGGAGGGATCTTCAGGTGAGTGGTCTTAGTTTGTCACATACTCAGGGTGAGGGAGGCTGGCACGCAGTGGGTGGGTTGCGAGTGTCGCTTGGGCTGCTCAGGCTGGAGATTGTGCTACAGTCCACACACACGGAACCATGTGCAGCGTTAGTGTATGCCACGCAGACGCAGCAGGCAGACCCTGAGCAGGGTGAGATCCTGATGCCAGGCTCTGGGGAGGCCACATACATCCGACCATGGGGGGAGGGGAAGAGGGGCCCTCTCAGCATTTTCCATGGCTGGAAGCAGGCTATCCAAAAGGGCACAGGCTCGACCCCAGACACACCGAGGAGTACCGCACACAGCACACAGGCATGCTTGCATGTGTGAGGCACCACCCATCCCCGCGGGCAGGATCCCATTGTGGCTGGACATTTCCCTTGCCTGCTTGTCTGTGGGCTGGGGAGAAGGGGTGGGAAGTGAGCAGCACCGTCTCCTGGTCACCTTAGGGCCCCTATGAGGCAGGGTCTGCTATGCAGGTGATACATGACCTTGCTCCTGGGACATCCCCTTCCTCTGCCCCGAGTACTGTTAGTTGCTGCTCACAGAGGAGGGAACAGCCTCAGGGACAGTGTGCTGATGGATGACTGACCACCTCTCCCTCTCTGTTCTCCGCTGCCAAACCAGCTGGGACCTAAGGGCAAGCCACCCCACCAGAGCCAGCTGCCAGCAGTCTAGACATAGCCTCAGACTAATGCATGACCACCCTTACTCTACAGCTAACTTTTATATGACAATTTCATTGGATATATGAGAGAGGCTACAAAGATGGTGGACTACTTGGCCCAAGACCTACCCCCATGCACAAAACTTCCACCCACACAAATCAATACAACTTCCAGCATCACTCACACACACCACCCTAAACACCTGAGCATCTTCAGGCATGGCCACTCACAGCTCCCAGTGATTGTCGTATACCATTACTAGCCAATGGAAGTTGCAGGAAGTGGTAGACTGGGCCACCAGTTCCTGCAGCTCCCTTTGGCCAGGAAGGATAAATCACAGCCACTGAGAGTTAGCAGTGACCATACCTGTGGATGCTCAGGTAAATAAAGCCTCTTGTGATCAGCCAACAGCTTACTCTTACAAACCATGACCCAAAGTTTGAAAACTCCTGGTTTAGAATATCACCCAGGTTCAGTCATCACTGGGATTCAAAGTCTGTTACAACACACTCATTCACACACACACACACACACGACAGCATGGGCTGTCAACTAGTAGTTGACTGATAAATGTGTGTATTTTATCTCATTAGTAGGATTTGATTTTTCTTAATACTTATTATTATCATTTGTGCCACTGCAGTGGGATTAAGGCAACCAGATTACTAGCAATTGATCCAGTTAACAGTTAATGAACTGACTTTATTAGTGAGGTGACTTGATCACACCTTTTTTTAACATGTCTATGTAACTTAGATTACTAAAGGCTGCCATAAGAAACATTCAGTAGTGTAAATAACTAAAAAGATCACACCAACACTATTAAACATAAATTAGAAATGCACAAGCATTTAAGGTGAAATGCTAGCATCATGGATTTCAATGGCAACACTCTCCTTGACTTCAGTGGTGCCAGGATTTCACCCTCCGCGTTCCTCCATCAAGCCAAGCCTTATCCTATCTCTACATACAAGACACCGCCAGTTACTTAGCGGATGGCCTGACAGACTGACCTTAACTGTGTTTGCATTATTTGCTTTTATATCCTATTATCTGCCTTCTACCATCACAGTCTTTCTTGTTGTAGCAATACCATCTCCTGATTTCACATCCTGCTCTCCTTCTAACTTAATTTGTCTTTCTACTTGACATCTGTCATCTTTTCCCTTGTCTTTTCTCCTGCCTCCAGTCTTCCAATGTCTATTTCACTTAATGACGTGCTTCCAGACCATGCCACAATCCTGTTGATACATTGGTATCATAAATGTTAGCATTGGTGTCAAACAAAATGTTTTTATCAGTCTATAACTTCATTAATTTCTGTTCATCACATTTATCCAGGGTGCATCTCCTTTTAACCTTGTCCTTGCCGAAGCTGTCAATGCTGATCAAACTTCCTAGGTACATGTAAGACTCTTCTTGTTGTAACTTCACCACACCTACATTTTGACAGTGGATTGTCCCCTTTCCAAGATGTAACTATTTCATCATCTTGGCGTTTATTGAAGGTCTAAATCAACGACACTGATGTTCCATGGTAGCCAACAGGTTTATAGTAATGGAAATATCTGCTAGTTTTATGGATCCTGAAACTCAACAATAATTTGAAATGTATTTGAATTATGTTAGATTTTTAAATTATTTTTATAAATAAAAATGTTAAAGTATTGTAAACTTGTTTTTGTCTAAATGAAAAATATATGGGGTTTTTTTAGCTTCACTTAGATTTGCCTGCCTAAAAATGTAGGATTGGGCCAACATTAAAAATTGTATAAAAATTTTGTATGCTCAGTCGTTTTAATGTTTTTGTAGAAAAATTGTTGCCAGTTCAATTTATTTCAATCTCAATACTATTTTGTAGGGAATACAGACAAAGATGAGAAGAGTAAAATATAAGAGAGTAAAGAGTTATTGTCTACATGTTTCTTCATTTCAATTACATAACACTTTCCATGTGTTTGTATCTAACACCTTGCAGAGGTGACTCGTTTGTTAGCTGAACTGTCATTTTTGTCAATGCGGTTTGATGATAGAGGAGAAATCAGACAAAACAAAATCAATTCATTCTGACAAGTGAGCAACAACAGCCATGTGGAAATACAGCTGTGTGAGCCCAGTCCAAGCTTCCAGCTCCAAATACCTTAAACTTTGTCACAAGGGTTTGAACACAGATCTGAGTTTAGCAAATAACCATGTGTCCTTATAGCAAGCTACTGAAACCCTGGTTCTGAACTTTGAAGGCAGGACAAGATGAAATATTTGAAATCTAGTTCCAGGTATGAATTTCAGTCACTTTAGCCAATATCTGAAACATGTCCCTCTGAGTTGCTTTATGGTGCCCAGGCGCCATTCACATTCATTGTACAAATTGTCACACATCACACAATAAACATAATTAGATTGTTTTCAGGAATCAATTAACGTTAACCAAATGCAATTAAGCCAAAACACAAGCAAATAGTATTTCTAAAAGGCCAGTATCTTGAGCCAAGTAGCCTTTCAGATGTCCCTAAAATCTCTTATATTCTTTTGAAGCACAGCTCCTAACAACCGCTCTTTGTTGTGTTTTCCCCAAAGATTCTTTAATAATTCTCCATGTTGAAAATGTAAAACTAATTCAATCAGGCTTGCATTTTTGTAATAAAGCAATTTTTTTAGTGTAGGCATACAGGTTTCACAGCAAGCGGAAAAGTTTTGCTAAGACAAAAGCTTCTTTTAATTATTTTTTCGTGCGATTAATTCCAAAGCAGAACAGCCACCTTTTCTGAGGAGATAGAAGCACTGTGGGAAGCTACAACAAAAAATTAGAACTCTTGTGAATCTCCCATGTTAGATCAAAGGACTGGAGTGAGTGGATGGTACAACATGTAAAGACTCTCAACTCCAGGTGTCAATCAGCATTCATGAGCTGACAAGCATTGCAAGTGTCAAAGGTCACAAAAATCAGAAGATCTGAAGCCCAGTAGTTCTTATAGTAAATAGTGAAATAGAGTTTCTTGATGCAGAAAGTAATAATGAAATGCTGCCAAGATTTGCTGTTGGTTTTTTTTAAAACTGTAACCCATCTAGTCTGAAAATGGCTATTTTCCTGTTTTTCTTCTGTGGAAAACTACAGCTGTTAGAAAGGTTCCCCCCTCTTCCCCCCCCCCCCCCCACACACACACACTATAATGCTCTACAAGGGAAAAGTGAAGTAAATGATGCAGTTTAGAAGTAAGACACAGTGAGATTCCTGAAATGATTTAGGTGCCCAACTCCAAAGTTTAGATAATCAAAACTTCTGTTCTGTTGCTTTTTAAAGGGTACGCCTATACTGCAACATTATTTTGAAATAACTAGCGCTATTCTGAAATAAATTCATCCGCGTCTACACCGCAGGCAGTTATTTTGAAATAGTGTCAAAATACTGTCAAGCTGGAAATTTCTTACTCCGACTCCTGTAACCCTCATTGTATGAAGAGTAAGGGGAATGAGAGGAAGAGTGCTTTATTTAGAAATAAGTGTTGCATAGACACTCCCTATTTTGAAATTAAAATACACAATTGACATAGCTTAATTTGCATAGCTAATTTCGAGTTAAACCCTGCAGTGTAGATGAACCCCAGGCTAGACTACAAGCTAGGCTAGACTACAGGCTAGACTACAGACTATGTCTAGACTACAGGCTTTTGTCGACAAAAATTTTGTCGACAGATACTGTCGACAAAGCTTCTGTCAACAAAGAGCGTCTAGACTACATCTAGTTCTGTTGACAAAGCAAGCCGCTTTGTCGACATAACAGTGTATACTCAAAGAACAGTATCGATGCAGTATCGCCTTCTGTCGACAGAACTCTGTCAACAAAAGGCGTTATTCCTCATAGAATGAGCTTTACAGCTGTCGACAAAACTGCTGAGTTCTGTCAACATTATTTCGACAGAACTCAGCGGCAGTGTAGACGCAGGTATAGTTTTGTTGACAAAAGTCCACTTTTGTCCACAAAACCCTGTAGTCTATACACACCCTAACAGTGCAGGCACCTAAATTCTCTAAGTATAAACATTTCCACCAATAAAATCCCTAGTTAAGGGCCCCTGCTGAGCATGCATTCAGCTACTTTATTCCTGACACCCAGCACCTATTTCATGCCTAAGCCCTAAGTTTCATGCCTAAGCCCTCCACTTATCTCATCTGTGCAGTCCATTGGTGCAGAAGAGGAGTGTGGGGAGGCTTTCCCATGCCCAGAGGCCAGCTCCGCAGACCAGGTCCCACTGTGCTCAGCAAGGGCACCATTTTGAGAGACAGCTGTGCATACAAGAATGCTGTTGCTTTTCTTCCCATTCCCCTATCAGAAAATGAGGGAATGTACAGATACTTATGTGCATTCCTCTCATTCCTGACTGGTAAAGGATGGGGGCAGAAGAATAATTCACATGAGGGAAATAGGAGGAAGAGAAAGCAGCATCCCAGTATGCATGAAGGCAGCCCTCCCTGCTTTCCCAACATGTCACCCTTGTCCCTGCAGGCTCTGCAGCTTGCTGTCCCCAGGGTCCAGGATACCAACCTGGGCAGCTCTGCTGCCAATCAGGATCCTGCCCCTAGGCCAGGGCTGCACAGCTGCCTCTGGCTGTGGCTAGGTTGACAGCTCTCCTACATTGGATGAACTGGATGCTATTTGTGGCAATGGAATCTAGTCGGTCTGGTCTGGGGAAGTTGGCAACTCTATGTGTGACCCCCAGCCTGGAACAGTGAGGCAAACAGAGTTAAAGGGAGCACCTCAGCCTTTCCTCCTTAAAAATAGTTCCAGCACTACTGGTGCAGCCCAATGCATTAGGAATACTTGGAAGCTCCTGAAATTATTCTACAAAATACAGCCAAGGAGGTTTACTTCCCCACTTTGTCTGAAAGGACCAGAAACTTAAACCTATGTTTTCTAGTTCCTATTTTGTGCCCTAATCACTAGGCTACAGAGTACTGTGAGGTGGATATCTCACATTTGATGAAGCTGTTCCACTTTGTATAAAATGCCTAACATTAATTTGGACAGAGACTTAAACCTGACTCATGCACATCATAGGTGTGAGTTCTATCATTATGCTATTAGGTATAAAGGGTGGAGATTCCAGGGAGAGCAGCCCCATCTTGTCATAGACCAGTGGTCATGCCTAGTGGTTAGAGTGTAGCAAAAATGTATATTTAGTATTTAAGACTATTAGTATGATCCATAATGACTTGATGTATAATTACTTGCTTATAAGTTCTGTATGCTTCTATTTCACCGTTTCTCCTAATTAGATAGTTTAGTGTAAGGTATTGCTTCCTATTAGCACTACAATTAAGTTGTATCCCTTCTCTGTATCACAAACTAAATTGTGCAAAAGCTTCAGAGGAGTAGCCAAGTTAGTCTATAACAGGAAAAACTTAAAAAACAACAACAAATAGTCTAGTAGCACCTTAGGGTATGTCTACACTACCTCGCTAGTTCGAACTAGCGGGGTAATGTAGGCATACCGCAATTGCAAATGAAGCCCGGGATTTGAATTTCCCGGGCTTCATTTGCATAAGTGGGGTGCCACCATTTTTAAATCCCCGCTCGTTTGAACCCCGTGCCGCGCGGCTACACGCGGCACGAACTAGGTAGTTCGAACTAGGCTTCCTATTTCGAACTACCATTACTCCTCATTCCACGCGGCACGGGTTTCGAACCAGGAGGGATTTAAAAATGGCGGTGCCCCGCTTATGCAAATGAAGCCTGGGAAATTCAAATCCTGGGCTTCATTTGCAATTGCGGTATGCCTACATTACCCTCCTATTTCGAAATAGGAGGGTAGTGTAGACATACCCTTAAAGACTAACAAAACCTATAGATGGTATCATGAGCTTTCTTGGGTGCAACCCACTTCTTCAGATGACAGGAGTATTAGAAGTCCAGATCCAAGAATAAATAAGGGAAGGGGAGTGGGGGAGGGGGAGAGGAGGAAGAGAAAAAAGGAGGGGAAAGGAGAACAAAATAAAAAGAGATTCCATTGTGAAAGAGTCCCCTCTTTTTTTTGCTGTTCCTTTAGTAACTATTAATCTTATCTGATATTCTGCACAATTGTCAGGTGTGATTAGAGCAGGTATGTAAATCTGAAAGCCATCACAATGCTCAGGTGATTAAGAAGTGGGAATCTTGAATATACCCAGTAAACAGACATTGTGTCTGAGGCTGAACTGAATTAGCAGCCTGGACAGAACCCTGGAGACAGGCAGAGACCCTCAAGAGTGAGAGACAAGGATGGGAAGCCTGACAATTACCTTCAAAGGATAACTCTGGAAACCACACAGATTAACACCTCCCTAAGGATGGATGTTTGCAGCATAATACTGCAAAACTCACAGACTCAAATGGAAGTTTAAAGTCATGTATAAAGTCATGTATAAAGTCATGCCTTTAGGGCTCTGGGTTCAGTCCTGCAAGCCAAGCCTCAGAGGAGCCTCAAATCACGATCCAACAAGAACCCGACTCCTCACTCAGTCAGTCTTGCCTAGCCAGTGAGACAGATTTGAGTCATGATGGACTGGTAACTCAATATACACCATCTGCAGGATGTGTGTGTGTGTGTGTGTGTGTGTGTGTGTGTGTGTGTGTATAAATGCATAGGCTATTTTCATTTGGTATTTTTCAATAAATGTGGTGGATTGCCTTTTCTACTGAAAAAGATCCTGTGTGCTTCTTATAAGCATAACAAGAGCAGCAGAAGTTGGGAACCAGAAGTCAGAGTGGGATACATAATTGGAAGCCAAGGGTCAAAGCTGGAGTCAATAACCAGGGAGTGGGTTAAAAGCAGAGATCTGGAAACACGCTGTCCATTATAGCAGATAGCCAGTTAGTTGGTCACCTAGTTGCCTAGACAATTTCCTGAACTTCCTTCTGGCATAAACAATGAGTCTGACCAAATAATAGGAGAGGGATTGCCTCCAGTTGGGAGTTTGTGGGTGGTGCTTATGGTGAGCTTGGGACCACTAACCAATACTTCCTGCTGACATCAGCATGATGCTAGATGATGTCTGTGGTTGGAATGCTATGGAGGGACCCATATAACTCAGTTCAAGCCCTGTGATTTCCTCATGCATTTTCTCCTGTTTCTTACATATTATTATAAGAAAGGGCTGACCTGGCTTACGTGCCTAATTCCCTGACTGGGGTGTTACATAGTACTCATCCTGCTCTTTAGCAGTACCTGTTGGCTAGCATAGGTGGCTCACCACACATTTGGATGACTTTTGTGGATCCTACACTTAATGTAGGAAGCCTTGTCTCCTTCTCTTGGGCTGTGGATTCCACTAGATAATAGGGCACCTAAGGCTATGCCTATGTCACTATGCCTTAGTTGCCTTTGTTGATTTAGCCTTGTATTATAAGCATCAACAGGTGTGGAACATTTTCCTAAACAACAGAAAAGCACAGCAAGCAAAGCTTGCAAGGTATGTTAAAGTCTAGTATTTATACAATGAATCAATACAATGAATAATTAATTGTGTTTTTTTTTAATATTGGCAAGTCAATGTGGTTGTAGGGTTTTATTGCTGTTTATACAGCATTCCTGAAATAGGATGCCAAAACAGCTTTTGATAGAGACTTAATTACATAAGCCAATCACACAGTTTAGCGAAATGAAATGATCTGTAAGAAGTACATTGGCCTAAGTTTAATCTGAATTTAGGAGACAAAGCAAGCTGTCATGCAGTTATTTAGGATCTAATTAAAAAGGTCAAATTCAATAAAACTATGTTTGCTTTCTCTGAGTTATGAATAGAAGGGACAAAGGTAGCCATGTGACAGAGCAGAGAATGATTGCACAAATATGAGCAGTAGTTTATAAAATGTTTTTTAAATTACTTGATGAACAAATATTCTAGTCAGAAAATAGTCTAAAGGCACCAGAATATAGAGAACCTGTGCATAGAAGAGATGGAGTAGTACAAAGAAACCAACACTTCCTGGTTCTGGCTGTGGGTAGATTCCCAAGAAGAGTACTGAGAGATCACCATAAAGTTGAATTACAAGCTCTATGTATTATTTAACTCTTAGATTGATAGATGAAAATGCTATCTCAAAGTCTTCTGGAGCGGTTGATATCAATAGTCCTATTTTACAAATAGGGAACAGAGATACAAGGATGATAAATGACTTGTCCAAGTTCACCCAATAGACCAGTAACATAGTCAGCAACTGAACCAAGATCTCCTGAGCCCCTGTCCAGTGTTTGAAACAATAAACTATACTGAAGGGTATGCTACAGACCTCCGCCCCACCCCTTTGTGTGTGAGCACATCAAATTGGAGAAGGCCCAGAGAAGAGCAACAAAAATGATTCAAGATCTAGATAACATGACCTATGAGGGAAGACTGAAAGAACTGGGCTTATTTACTTTGGAAATAATAAGACTGAGAAAGGACATGATAGAAGTTTTCAAGTATCTAAACAGGTGTTATAAGAGGAAGGAGAAAAATTGTTCTTGGCCTTTCAGGACAAGAAATAATGGGCTTAAATTGATTTAATAGATATAAAACCATTGTGACTTTACAGAAATAGAACAAGAATAACTACAACATTAGTGGAACTGAGACTGTCTTTTCATAAAAAGCAACAAGGAGTCCTGTGGCACCTTATAGACAAACTGAAGTGTAGGAGCACAAGCTTTCGTGGGCAAAGACCCACTTTGTCAGATGCATGAGTCTTTTCATAGAATTTTAAGTAATCCTATGGAATTTAATAGATCTCTTTTAATAAATCTATTAAATCAAATAGAATTTTTACTTCAAGGTCATATATACTTAGCTATATCTAGTACCTGTACAATAAAGGTCTCTGCAGTGGGGGAAGCCTAATGAATTTTCTGTTCTTCAGTTTTCTCTTCTTCCTCCCTGATATTACTATTTTTTTTGAGTGGGTGCTTAGAATGTGTTCCATGTGGTGGTATTCCATCTGTAGCTCCATTTTCTACACAAACAGCAGATTGCATTGCTGCTGTTCTTTGTAAGAAAAAAAATACTATGCCGATGGCATTGTTTGTCTTCACAGGATCTTCAGTGTCATGTTCTTCTGCCTGCTTCCACCCACAAAGCAGTTTGATCAATATCTAACTTATCCCAGATTTACCATTACAGATTTATTCTTTGTAAGGTAGAATTTCTACTGATTTTGTTTTAATTACTAACAGATGCTAGTTTTCCTTGCAAGAACTTTAAATTTATTACTCTGACAGATGTTATTCATTAATATTCCAACAGACTCTGGCTAAGAACATGCAACTTTTTTTTGAATTGAGTAAATGATTAGAATAATTATAATTAAAGAGTGTGAAGTATTCCAAAATAACTTGAATAATCAACTAATTGTGGTTTTCAGTGGTCCATGAAATATATGAATAATTAAATCTTCACAACACATCTAAACTCAGATTTAGAAATGATATCTTATCTCCAAATGCATGTGTTCAACTTCTGTGAAACAGAAGTAAGTACACCCTGCTTCAAATGAGTGGGGATCATGTTATGGGCCTTGAATCCTTATTTCACTGAAAGGTAGTAAGATGTATCATACGGATGCATCTACACAGCACTGTAACTCGAAATAAGATATGCAATTTGAGCTACGCATATCTTATTTCAATGCTATTTCGAAATAGCTTATTTTGTCATTTGGCACTGTCTACACAGCACCAAATTTCATAATAAAATGCTATTCCAAAATGTCCCTTACTCCTCATAGAACGAGGTTTACAGGAACACTGGACTAGCGAACCCAAATTAATGGGCTTGCTATGTAGATATGGGATAGCTATTTCAGGATATTCCAGAATCCCAAAATAGCATTGTAGTATAAACGTACTCTATAAGGCAACTGCTTAAATATATTGGGAAGTAATATTTTTGTCTCATTTCAGAGACCGAAGAAGGTAATCACACTGTTGTGGTGGTGGGCAATTTGAAAATCTCCCTTTTTTCTGTGGCCTAATGACTGTTCCACTGCGGATACACAGTCATAAGATTTATTATTGGTGTGAGTATTGATGCAACAAGAATCATGAAAGCAAATGATAAGACTAATGAAGTGATCTAGCTCAGTTCATCTCCCTGCAAAATGACAAATTATCTGCGGTCCACTTTCCAGGAATTTGTTTTAAATACTACATAATAACGGGCATCACTACTTCCTTCAAGGAATAACTGCATTGCCTAATATGGTGTTGTTATAAAGAGTCTCCTGATATTTACTTTACTTATCATACTGTATCAATTTTTTTTTCTAGTAATGCCCTCTTGTATTCTCCAGGATAATTGTCTTCTCCTCTTATTATTTATTCTTTTTAGATAATTGAAGATTCATGATCCCCCATGGTTACGGCTTCCTCAAAATATCATTGCCATTTCAGAAATGGACATTTCATAACTATAGCCAGAAAGATCAAATGAGATGCATAAGACCTGTGAAGGCAAATTACTAGTCTCAAACAGCTAATGCAGAATCAGGACTCATAGGGATATGGATAGATGCGCAAGTATTTTTACATTTATTGTATTGGAAAAGTAATAAAGCAAACAGTAGATCATCAGAGGTAGGTTGCAAGATGAAAGATGAATGCCAGCACACACAGCTGTTGCTGTGCCCTTCACACAATGACAATGTAACTTTGCACTGGTCTAGAAAGGACACAGGGAGCCCAGTTATTAATCAACAGGAACAAGGGATGTTGTACTATATAGACATATGTAATGGTACACTGTACACAAACATAGCCATTGGTTGGATACTGACCATATTCAGGAGGAATGGGTTTTTTTTAAACTTACTATAGTCATATGCAGAGCACCCAAATTCAAGGTGCAGGCAGAGAAGGATTTGAAATGAGAGCAGAGAGGCAGATATGTGCAGGTAGTGATGGTATGTCAAGTATGCACCATACTTATAGCTGTATGCCACAATGAAAAGTTCTAGCAGCACCATGGAAGGCTCCTTCAATGAGTAGCTGACAAAGTTTATCTGGCAGCAGCAAAAGGCTCCAGCAGTTTTCTGGGAGCTTCCAGTGCCTGCCTTCCACTGAAGGAGATGTTCCTTTGATTGACTCCCAGGGTATATATCTTTCATGTCTCTCTACATTCCCAACCAGTGCCTCTCACTATTTGTATCCAGGTAGGCTATGTCTAGACTACAGGCTTCTTTTGAAAGAAGCTTTTTTCAGAAGAGAACTTCTGAAAAAACTTCTTCCGAAAGAGAGCGTCCCCACTGCAAAGCACATTGAAAAAGCGATCTGCTTTTTTGAAAGAGAGCATCCAGGTTGGTAGGATCTCGTTGAAAAAAGGGGTTTTTGCACAAAAAGAAAATGTCCACGCTGCTTGTATTTGCTCAAAAACACCAGCGAAAAAACGGATCGGCAGAAAATATGCAAATGAGATCGTGACTCATGCAAATGAGTCCCTTATTGGCATATTTTTTGCCGAGAAGACTTGTAGTGTAGATATAGCCTTAAAGATAAACAGATTAGTTCTCAATTGTAAGATTGGGTTTCCAGGCATAGAATCATTCCTTTAGCCCTTTTCTAAACCTTTCCAATTTATGAACATTCTCTGTAAGGCAATGGTCACCAACCAGTAGATCGGGATCTACCAGAAGATCTTGGAGCCTCTGACTGGTGATCTTGATTGGTTTGGCTAAGAGGCTATTGAGTGCAGCATGGCAGCTGTCCCTCCCCGCACTGCTGTGCACCTCCTGCCCTTTTCCTTGCAGCTTCCCCTTCTCCCACCCAGGAACCTCCTGTTTGTGGCACAGATTAGGGAAGGGAAAGGAGGGGGTGCTGATGTATTCTATCTCCACTGAATGGAGTGCAGGGGGTGGGGAAAGCACAACAGGGTTTGGGATGAAAGGAGTTTGCTGGCTTCTTTTTAGAGTGGTATAGGACCAGGGCAGGGGTGAGCCTGTCTTAGCTCCACTGCACCACCACCCAGTAGTCATCTGAGGTAAGCAGTGTCCAGCTGGATCCAGCTCTGAACCTCTGCCCCAGTCATGAACCTCCTCCTGCATCCCAAACCCCCTGGACCCAAGCTCTCCTAAAGAGCCTGAACCCCCTCCTGAACCCCAACTCCTTGCCCCAGGCTCAGATCAGAGCCCTTCTCATTCCAAATCCCTTAACTCAAGACAAGAGCCTGTGCCCCAACCCTCTGCCCTAATCTGATGAAAGGGAGGGAGAATGTGGGAGGGAGGAAGGGAGGATGGAGTTAGCAGGGGCAGGGCCTGAGAGAAGGAGCACAAAGGAGATGGGTCTGAGGTAGATCTTACATTGCACTTAAATTAAAAAAGTGATCTCGTGCTTTAAAAGGTTGATGACCCCTTCTCTAAGGTGTGAACACTAGAACAGCACACTATCCCAACAATGGTCTCACTCATGGCATAGACATTAGAGATAACAACTCCTTACCTCTTAATATTCACCATCCAAAGATTGATTAGCTCTCTTGCTGCCACATCGCAATTGAAGCTCATGTTGAATTGGTTAGCTGCTATGAACCCTAAACCTATTTCTGAGATGGGGTACGTCTACACTAGCCCCTTAGTTCGAACTAGGGAGGCTAATGAGGGCAACCGAAATTGCAAATGAAGCACAGGATTTAAATATCCCACACTTCATTAGCATGTTCCCGGGAGGTTGCCATTTTGGACTAGTTTCCAAAATGGCGACTGCCCGAGAACATGCTAAGAAAGCTCGGGATATTAAAATCCTGCACTTCATTTGTAATTTCGGTCACCCTCATTAGCCTCCCTAGTTTGAACTAGGGGGCTAGTGTAGATGTACCCTTACTGTTTTCCTGGACTAAGCCCATGATCTTACAAGTGTGACCTACATTCTTGATTTCTAGCTCTGTGACCTTGCATTTTGTTAAACTATAAGGCATGTTGCTCAAATAAGGCCAACTTTCCATGCAATCCAGATTGCTCTATAGAAGGGTCCTGTCCTTATAATTACAACATATTACATATAAATACAACATATTAGTTTTTATAGGGTCTAATTTCCATTTAAACATAATGTTTGACATTAATTATTCTTAGATATTAATTGCTGTCAGCCCTTCTATAGTTTTGCTGAGGATTCATGTCAAGCTAACCCATTTATTGCAACCAAGATAATCCCATTTATTTTTTCTCTGTTGCATACTGGGAAAATGTCAAGGGTAAAGACTTACTCTTGGCCAATTTATTAAAATCCGTGCATGTAAGTTGTCTGGTCCAGAAGATTTTTAAAATGTTTAATGTTAGTAGTTGCTGTTTTTATATTATCCCTGGTTTCTGCTGGAATGGAAAGTATTTCACTATCACTGTAAGCTCTGAACACCTCATCCAGCTTCTTGGAAATACAGAACAAATATTCATTGAACGCTTCTGCCTTTTTTAAATTATTAACAATCCCAGTCCAACTATCCAATAGAAGAACTGTACCATTGCTAGGGATTTGTTTTGTATTGTTTCTAACACTACTGGACATTATTTTTATTTATTTTTTCTCTTTTCTCTTATAAAATCTCTGCGTATTGTCTTCTTTTTGCATATAAAAATCTCTCTTTATATATAGATCTATATCTATATGAATTGTAATTATCACTTCCTTTCTTAACCAGGATGGCTATTTAACTGCAGCCTTTCATGATTAAGGAATTGGTGAGATTAGTAATCCAGTAAAGAATTTTTCATTATTCATTCAGGGGGGATAAAGATCAAGTTGTTTTCAGCTATGAGAAATTGGCCCCCTAAAAGCTCAAAGTAATTATACATAATAAAAAAACACTAAAGGCAAGGACTATAATTTCCTTGTGTGTAACAAATGTAATTAGGTCATAATCATTTGCACCAAAGTAACAATTAATTTTAGTTAGGTGATCAATTAATCTTTATCTAATACTAGCAGATGTACCTGGTGTTGCTCGGGTCTGTAACTCAATTAAGGTTGGAGTTTTTTTTTTTTAAATAAAAGGAAAATGGACAGGCTTTATTTAAATGCTTGTATTTCTCAAGAACACAGCATTATTTTTATTAAGTTAATTTTTATTTTGGATTTCTGAAAAAGGAACTTGTTAAATTGTTTCCATTAATTTTTTTTGTTTTTTTTTTCAAATGGGAATTCCATTTTATGTATTTTTTCTTTATCCCTCTACAATTGTATCATTCACTGTGTTTTAACAAAAAACATAGACAATTTGTAGTCAATTTGAGGTCCCCTAACAATTTATTCTAGTTTTCAAACCATAAGCATTTATTTAGCTGAGCTAATACAGAGCACTATTCCACATTTCTCCATTTTATCTCTTTTCTGTAATGTTTATTGAGAAGCAATTCTAGTCTATTCCAGATTCATCCTATTTTTCTGGCTCATCTTTGTTCGGTCTCTTTCAACATTTGCTCATAGATGTCACTTTTGAGGATTGTACTTGCTTTGGTATTTCCATGGCTCCTTATGCTATGGAAAAACTGACCTCATCTTTCTCAGAAATGACTTCACCATGAAATCTCACTGGGTCCTCAGCAGTGCAAAAGCACCAGCAAACTCATACCATAGACTCGCTTTCATGGTGTTCTCGCTATCTTCATCAATTTCCTGCAAAACAGGTATCTACAGGCAATACAATATCCAATATATGAGATCCTGTTGAAGCTGTGAAACACACACAGGCATTTAAGGATCTCATACTTAATGTTGGTAATGTGACAACACCTGGCATATAGCATATGTAATACTATATCACCTGCTGCCTCTGAAACAAAAAAGTTTAGAAGGTTATGTAACAAACCATAGCAAAAAAAAAAAAAAAAAAAGCAGATGCATACATACCGTGAGATGCCCAAGAACATAACTGATTAAAAGGCATTATCTGGTCTATAGAAAAAAAAACCATATTGTGAGATTTACATTAATGCCCTGACCAATGAAGCAGAGACCCACCTAAAGCACAACAATCTGTGACCTGCCTGTGGAACTCTCACATGTCTGTAAAGCTATAAAGAGTTTTCTAATATTATCATTATGAAAGCAGATGCTTCTCCCTACTCCTCTATAGATGAAGTCCCTGGACCTATGAAAAAATGTGGAAAGGATGCTGAATCACACACCTGCTGATGATCACAGTTGCATGACCTCGTAAATGGCATCACTTTAGATCTAGAGATGAAGAGTGACTCTGTATCACTTGAGGAAACACAGAATGTCATTCGTGAGTTATGGAAGTGATGTTCTGGTGATCATATGTCATTCCAAGGCACCATTGAGCAGTTCAAATTGAACCAAAGAACAGTGGCCTACATTAACTCTTCTTAAAAGTGTGGTCACAGGAAAAATAATAAGAGAATGGAAAGACAGAATCATTATGGCTCTGAATAAGGGAAAAGGTATTCACACTGAATGCAAGAACTACCAGCAATCTCTTTAGTATTGGTTCTTGGAAAGGTCTTCATCCATGTTCTGCTTGGTAGGATACAGCTGCTCCTTAACAGACCTCATCCACAGCAGTCAGGCTTCACTGCTGGGCAATAGACAGTTGAGGTTTTCCTACCCCTCTGACTTGTAGCTAAGCTGCAACTAGATTTTAACTGCCTGCTTCCCCCGGCATATATTAATATCAAAGTGAATTTTGATTTAGTTCATAGGTCAGCTGTTTGGCTCATGCTGAAAGGAATTGGAATCCCAGAAGTTCTGCTAAATCTGTGTGTGATTTTCATGCCAGAAATTATGCAAAAGTATGCACTGGGTCTATATCTTTTGCTGTTTTTCATGTGCAGAAAGGATGCAATTTTGCCCTGGAACTATACTGTTGAACTATCAACTGGATATTAGGACTTGCCACTCACAGAGTTGGAGTCATGGTTGGTTAAGAAGGATTCACACCAACAATGTTGCCTTGCTTGTGGAAAAGTCAGAAATTCAGCCCCACACTTCAACGTTTCCAAGACATCAACCACATTCTGCGGTTGCATGTCTTATGACCAGAGGACTAGAACCTCAGAGCTGGGCCATCAGAACCAGTATGAAATCTGTCGAGTGAGTGGAATCAAACATTATGAAGAGTATTCATGATTTCATCAACCAAGTATGCAAGCAGAGATCAAGCAGTCACAGGAAAAGGACCATCCTTTGACAATAGGTCGTACCACCTATGAAATGAAGTCCACATCTCACTTGGAAAAATATTTCTGCACTGAGACAAAATTAACCTGTGAACTGCCTGTCTTGCTATTTTTTATCAGAAATCTGGATCTACTTATAGAGAGACTTGGAGCAACTAGAGACATTTTGTATGTGCTGTTGGCACCAAAGTTGGAATATACAATGGTCCAAATTTATGTGTAATGACATTATCTCACAGAAATCTGGCTTCCCCTGACTCCTGATAACATTGAAAACTGGCATTGCATGCTCCTAGGCCATGCTGCTACGATGGAGAAAAAGTCAAAACCATGCACACCATGTTCTCAAACTCGCTATCGGTATGCAAAAAAGTGCATACCCTCACCCTACCTTGCAATGTCTGTGGGGCCACACCAGAGATTTGTGGGTTTGCAGGACTGAGCCAGAGCTCAGAACTTCACTTTATAATGCCTGGTGTGATGCCTTTTGCTGGTGCAGTAGTCCTCAGAAGACTATGTTTGATATGGGTATGTATGCAAGACGCTACTGTTTTGTTTAACTGTGGTTTGTTTAACTGTTTTGTTTAACTGTGTTCACTGGTAGTCTGAGACACGTATAGTTAACATAAAATTGTGTAATGCCTCCAGACTAGATTAAAAAAATGAAACTTTTTGAGTAGCTAGAAAGCTTTTAGAATTCTATGAGTTTTACTTCTGCTGAAGAGAGTGAAAATGGTGCCAATATTGCCCCTTTAAATAATTGTATTAACCAAGTGACATTCATTTGAACCAAGGGTGGCATGTCATGGTATGTGAACATCAGCATTTGGATGCAGATTACATCACAGGTTTCTAAAAATGAATTGGATATATTCAGCCATATAATTGTTCTTGAACTTCAGTTTTAAGTAGATTTCTGCACTAAAAGTCAGAAGATTTTAATATTTTATTTTTTATCTCCTTTTAGAGAGTAAATGTCAGTATACTATAGTGTTATTCTGTGCCTATTTTCTGCTATGGTAAGGGTGTACACCAGTGTTCCCTCTAAGCTGGGCAGCAGCATAACTTCACAGGTGATTAATCAACCAGTCAGAGGCTCAGGGCTCCATGCAAGAAGATGACTTACTGGTCCGGGCTGATTAATCACCTGTGAAGCTGTGCTGCCCCACAACTTAGAGGGAGCACTGACACTACTGAAAGACTTAAACAAGTCAATGAAATTTGCTTTGCAGTTCATTGTTCCCTAAAGAGAGAGGTCATGCATGATAATGAGGGTTATCCCTCTATGCACATTGCTTTAAATTGTTTATTTATTCCATTCCTAAATAATGATGGACCTTTAACTAGTAATAATAGCTCAGGTGAAAATCTAAATGCCATCAGGGTAATTTATTGAAGAGGTCTGCTCCATGAGATGTAAAGGGCTGGTTGAAAAATAGAATAGATTGCTGGCTGTGTAAGGATGGGGATAAATAATATACTGTTATGAGAAAAAGTGAAAAGAGGCTGGATTATCTTACTCCCCCAAGTAAGGTTCATGGAACTGTGGGATCAACAGCATCAAGGCTCTTTACTTGCTACCCAGTATTAGATTCCTTGTTTGAGTTCAAATGTAGCTAACATAGCACTGTGCTGCTCCCTGTTTGGGAAGAAAAGAACGTCTGAGTGTGAGGAGCTGGATGTAAGAGAGAGTATCTCTGGCAGTAGGGAATGAAAGAGAAGTTGCCTCATGCTGAGTCCTCTAGCCTAGATTATTACATTTAAGTAAAACAAAACAAATTTAGAAGCATTAGCTCAATTTCTTTTATTATTCTTACAAAAAGAAAGTAAAATAATGCATTCCCTATAATACAAGAACAAAGGATTGGCTGATAACATTAAGAAGAAACACATTTTAAATGGTTACAAGGAAATACGTTTTACTCATAAGAGAAAACCATGGAACTCAGTGCTCCAAGATATTAAGGCATAAGTCTCAAATTGATCAGATGTTTTTAAGAACAAGTATAATATGTTCGTGTGAAACATTCCAAATGTTTGAAATTACTATACTGCATCTTATATGTTATAGGAAATTGATGCTTTTACCTGTTTGTGCTGAAATATAAGCAACAACCATGCTAATCCTTTAATTAAAAATTACCAGCATTTACATCATTGTTTACACTGCAGGAGTCATCGTATCAGCTTAATAACCTTGATATTCTGTAGGGGTATGTTCCTGCTGTATCAAAACAAGACGTTTTGCAATGGGGCTGAACTATTGTAGTTGTTACAAGTGAACTATAAAATAGGTTTAAGATTACAGCATATCAGTTCTTCTGTAACAGCATAGTGGTTTACCTGTCCATAGGGAGCTGCTTCAAAACATTTTCTCTTGGTATAAACTTTTGCCATTGGGCTTCCTATTGCACAAGAGAATACAAGCAAACTATTAAGTGATAAATAAAGATGCTCTTTTACACATCAACACTCTTCTGATACTGAGGAGTAGTCACAGTACTGGAGAAAGATAAGTGTTGCAACCATTGGGGCCTGATGTGGAAAGTTCATTCAATGGATATAATATTTGAAAAATCACAGGACAGAAGAAAACAACTTTGCTGCATTCAATTTTGCTAATAAATGTTACCATTCTTATCAGTGGATTCTTTTTAAATAATAAATATTACAGTAATATATAATGAGAATTGGCAATTTTACAAGTATTTCATATGAAATGTCTTGTGAAATGAGAAATCTCTGCATACAAATAAAAATAGATGTCTTATTTTGAGTCTGAATTTTGAGGCTATAGTATATAGTATATATAGCATGCTATATATAAAGTATATATATATATAGCATGCTAAGTATATTATAGGCATTGGAAATGTTTCAACATTATTGACTGAAAAACTTTGATATAAGAATTAAAGGATGGAATGTCTCATAAGTGTCATTTCTGACACTTTCTTGTCAGAAACAGGCATAGGTTGGGTGAGGTGTAGGTTGGAGGGTGAGCCTTTGTAGAGGCAGTGTGATTGATATTTCAACTGCGGAACTGGACATCTAAAAGGCTTTTTAAATCATTATTTGTGAATTTGGGGAAAAAGCTATGCCGTTTCTCGACTTATACTAGGACATAGCCTCTAAAAATTAATATAGCTTCATTGACTTCCATGGAGTTAATCTGAGAATTTAGCCCATGAAATCTTAACTTTTTGATTGAAGGCAGGAAAATCTATAGGAATTTACATTGGGTTGGAAAATAATTTAGACTGTGCACCGATATTAATATTTATGCAGCCCTTTGATTATGAAATATGTGATTTTAAAGTGTTTAAGATCAGAGGAACCATTAGGTTTATCTAATCTAGAGCCCTGAATCATACAGATCATAGAATTTCATCCATTAGTTCCTGTATCAAGCCTTTAACTTGATAAGAATTAAGTATTATTACTAGACTGTAGGAAATCTAAAATAGCGTCTCTATGTTAAACCACAATAGCAGCCAGTAAGCTTATATAGTAGTTAGAATGAACAAATATAAATGTTTGCTCTATCACATTATATATAGTTAAACTAGTCCCTTTCTCCCTAAGGATTTGCATAGTGGATCATTATAATTTGGAAGAAGTTAAAAGTTTGAGAGATTCTAAGCAGCGTTTACATTAAACTGTATTCTGAAATCTTCTGACAGTATTCTGAAATCCTACCAAGGCCAGGTCTACAATGGACCTGGAAGGTCAATTTAAGGTATGCTGAGGTATTTGGACTTATTTAATCTAAATAAGAGTAGAGTGAGGGGGGATTTGATAACAGCCTTTCACTACCTTAAGGGGAGTTGCAAAGAGGATGGAGAAAGGCTGTTCTCAGTAGTGACAGATGACAGAATGAGGAGCGATGGTCTCAAATTGCAGCAGGGGAGGTCTAGGTTGGATATCAGGAAAAACTGTTTCACCAGAAGGGTGGTGAAACACTGGCATGGGTTACCTAGAGAGGTGGTGGAATCTCAATCCGTAGTGGTTTTTAAGTCCTAGCTTTACAAATCCCTGGCTGGGATGATTTGGTTGTGATTGGTCCTGCTTTGGGCAGGGGGTTGGACTTGTTGACCTCCTGAGGTCTCTTCTGATCCAATGATTCTATTGTTCTTACTCTAGCTACATAGAATACTTACCTGGAGTCGACTTACCTTAAGCCAAGCCTCGTCAGCATCCACATGGGGAGGCTGAAGGGTACAAATACTCCCATTAGCTTCCCTTACTCCTTATGACTGCAAAGAGTACAGACAATGGTGTGAGCTGCACTCGGCGTTCAATTTACATGCCTATACCAGACCCGCTAAATTGAATGCCACAGAAGATCAACCTCTGGAGTGTTGATATGCCAATAAATATAGATATGCCCCAAATGTGCAGCTCTTCAGATTCATGTCTTCTGTATTTGGGGTGGTAAATTGCAAAGAAAGAAAGTCTTTGAAAGAGGTGTATTAAGACAGGAGGTGACAATTTCTTGATCATTTCTCATTCTTGATGGTTGCTAGAAGACAAGTAGCTCTTGAGCTTCCTTGTATATATATTACTTAACACTGTTATTATGCAAATTTTAATAAATCTTCCAGCAAAATGAGGGATTTACATGTAAACTCTAGCCTTGAGTAACATCATCTGAATGTGTGACACAATATAAAGATTCAATTCTAAAAATCAGTAATATGTACCACTTAACTATCGATGTTTTTTCCTTTTGCGTCAAATATAATATTAATGTTAATTGGATTAAAACAAGCATAATTTGGTAGCAGTTACTAACAAGCTAAAATATATATTCTGCCTGGCAACAGAGAGTTGTTTTCTTTTTGAGAGCCTTTTACAATTTGACTTTGGGATTGTGAACTAAATCCTTTCTTTGTGTAATCATGTGCAGCTCAATTGATTTCAGTGCATTTGCACCTGCTTTTATCAGAGGTAAATTGAGTCCTGTAGTTTTAACAGGCACTCTGGAATAGGTGCTGGGGGACAGCTGCTTTCTATCAGCCCTCTTTTTTCCGAAGTACTTTTCCAGATCTGCAGTTATTTTCCCCAGCTGATGCCCATTACCGAAGTGTTGAATCTGCATGAAAACATACTTAGTAAGCATATTTCATTTATGTATGATGCTTTCTAAACAAAGTTGCGTAGCACCACATACATGCTGCATATGGGTTTATATTATGTTTCTATACATTAAAATGGATTTAAAACTGAGAACTTGCTTTTCCTCTAGAAGACAAATATTTACAAGATATTTACAGTTTTCATATTTACCGTGCAAATAATGTCTATTATAGTTCACACTGGAAATACCCCAGACAAGACTAATGCTACTCATTTGGTTTTCTTTTCTATGAGAGTATACTTAGTTATGGGTGCATATAATCCTTCCACTTCTTTCATACATATAACTCATACTGATGAAAGCACGATATAGTTAAAGCATAATATGGAAAATCAAGAGAGCTGAGATTTGTTAATACATTTCCTAGCACACTGGAATCTGGCCTGTTTAGGCTCTGTCCCAATATAATTCATTTATATTCTCAGCTAGCACTCCTTCATTATAGCTCTTGGAAAATCATGCTGCTTAGGACCAAAATTACAAAGAACCCACCTTCATATTGTGTAGCTGGTAGACGTCCACTATTCTATACCTACAGGTTGGCATAGCAGGGATTCAGGGGATTCAGGAGGCTTCTCTTTTATGTCTGCGCATGGTTGTCCCCTGGATTTATCTAGCACAACATTTGCCAACTTTGTAGGTACATAAAAAAAGCCATCAACTCAATCCAATTCAGGTTTTTCAGGAGGAATTTGGTGGGTACTTATGTATAGAACAGCATTTATATTGCATTGTGTATTTTGATTTCTGGGACAAACACCCAGAGTGCAAGATGAAAGTCAACACAGATGTTGGTATATTTAAATAAATATTATCCCACAAGCTCCCCTTGCATTCATGAGGTTCTATGATGCTTCTATTCAACACAAATTACAGTTCACATTGGCATCAAATGTATAGCTCAAAATTCCCTATCTGAAGTAAGCTTCAAAAGTAAGGAGTTCATGCAGGGTCTGGTACTAATCAACTTGGATTGTGGAGTGGAGAGTATATTCATAAAATTTGTATATTACTGTGTGAGGGGGGATACCAGCCCTGCACTGGACCTATTGGTCAGACAAAGCCCTCCCTCCCTCCCCCCGCTGTGTGTGCTTCAACTGGAGGACTAGTTAAAGGCCAGTAGAGCAACTCAGTCAGGGCTCACCACTTCAGGGGAAAGAACTGCTGCCAGTGCTCCAGAAGAGGAGGAGCAGCAGACTGATGCCGAAGCAGAGGCCAGCCAGTGGAGACCAGCCAGGGAAGCTCCCAGTGTGGAGAAGGCAAGTGGGGAAGACTCCAACAGCTGTGAACAGAGTAGGAAGTAGCCCAGGGCAGGGAACTGGATTCCCGTCAGTACAGTGTGTTGTGAGCAGATTTCCTGCTGAGCTAGTGATGGGACATGTCCACCACTGATAGGGCTCTAGTCTGGGACCCATTGGAGAGGGATGACCCAGGTCCCCTTACACCCACACCCTGTGAAAAGGCACTCCCATTGTTGCTACTGACTCAGACACTGGTCCCTACTGCCCCGCTTCTGGGGACTGCTATTGACTTGCCCACTGGGCTATATTGCCCTACTGCTGAGAGCTGTTATTGACTCGGGCACTGGGTCCCACTACACCACGGACGGGGAGGTCACTGATTTTGGGTCACAAAGCAAGATGGGATAGGGAAAAGAGGGTAGTGCAAGGCCTGTGGGTACTTGGGGTGTAGCATCCTTGGGGTGGAGCATGTATTGCAGGACCTGATGCGCTCAATGCTCTGCCTCAGATTGTGTGCCTGCCCACCCCAGGAAGAGACACCAAGGTGAGAAGGTGGACAGGATTAAAATTAAAACATGACCATGACACACTGGAGGTCTGATCTAAAACCAAAAAGATGGAAGTGAATAAAGAAAAGTGTAAAGTACTACACTTGAGGAGGAAAAATTCACATGTATCACTTCATAAAGGCAGAATTGAATCATTGGTACTACTATTGAAAAAGAGTTCGGTTTATAGTGGATCATAAACTGAACGAGTCAACAGTGTAATGCTGTTGTGAAAAAAAAAGGACAATTTCATTCTGGAATGCACTAGCAGGCATATCATATGTAAGTTCAAGGAGTATTTGTCCTAATCTATTCTGAACTTGTGAGATCTTATCTGAAGTGCCACACTTTAAAAAGGACGTGGGTAGCCAGGAGAATGTGCAGAGAAGAGGAACAAACATGCTGAAAGGATTAAAAGATTTGTCCTGTGCATAACAGTTAAAAAATCTGGGTGCTTTTAATCTGGAGAAAAGAAGACTGAAGAAGGGGCCTGATAAGTCTTCAAATATAAGGCCTCTTAATGAAAAGCATGATATATTGTTCTCCATGTCCACAGAAGCTAAAACACAGAATAATGGGCTTAATCTGCACCCCAGATTTAAGTGAAATTGTGGACTAGACTTCCAAGGGAAACTGTGGAATCTCCATCATTGGAGGTTTAAGAACAGGTTAGATGAAGATCCTTCAGTAGTGGTCCTGGTCTTGAAATATTTGGTTCTGCCTTAGAATCGGAGAGGAGAGGAGGGATTGAGGGCTGGACAACATGACCAATTGAGTTTCTCATCTGACACTACATTGCTAAGATTCTGCCTATCCTTTTTTGCTTTAACAGAACCTAAACTTTCCTGGAAGTCTCACCTCCATGTCATAAGCTCTGTCAAGGGGAAAAGCAGCAGCCCGGTCTACTTCTTGCACCAAGTCCTGAGCTGTAAATTTTAGGCTCACAGAAGTTGCAAGTGGTCTAGCAGTTCTGAACAGGACAACTGTAGTAATGTGAGAGGTTGAGATAACTCAGTGAAAATATTGGAAAGGTGTACAAGAGCCTAGATATATGGAAATTGGGCAGGATGATTTCTCCTCCCCACCACACACACACACTCTTCCTTAACTCCTGCATTAGCTTGAATAACAAAGACAATGCCATGACTTTGCGAAAGTGTAATCAAGCTTTAAATCCCTGATCCTGCTAGTAGATTGTGTGCCTGCCCAGAAGCTCACTCCGTGGGACTTTGCTCTAGTGCCAGAGCTAATCCATTGGAGTTTAGTGATGTATCCAGGCATAAATGAATGTCAAATATGGGGAGCCTAGAGTAGTAGTCTAGATCCTAGACCATATGCTTAGGAAACACCTTTTGCTTTTGGCTAAAGATCAAACCTTCCTTGCAGAGGGAGGAGCTAACCTCTAAACTGCATTCAATAATAAACTGTATACAATAATAAAACCACACTTCTATGAGGCACCTCCCAAAGATAATTTCCAGAAAGAGACCTTTATGTGGAGTTACACACACATAGTCTCCAGTTGTAGTACAAATTATCCAGTCCCCAACACCTAAACAATAATGTTCTCTGGCCCATTAAAGATACAAACATCCCCAGACTTATACGGGGTACTAACCAACTCTTTACTGTAGTCACTGATGCTAGAATGTGATGTGAGTTCAGAGTGTTGAGTTACAATTCTTGCTATCTGCACTGCCCATCCCCCTCCTTGCTGGTTTTGAGCTGAAATGCCTGGCTGGGTTCAGTTTCTCCTGGGGTCAACCCCCTTAGCCGGCTGTTCTCGAGACAATTCTCTGTCATGGTCGCAAAGTGACATACCTCTCTTCCAATGGAAATCAGGTTGCCTGCCACCAATCCCATGTCTTTGTTTTTGAATGGTTCTCCTTCCCTTGAACTGTAGCCAATCTGCTGTCCCCAGCATGCCCCACAATGGCAGATAAGCTGGTGACAAGAAGGCAGGAAGGGAATAGTGCACTCCTGACCCTTACCCACACATAGCTTTTCTGTGGAGGGGAAGACGTTATCCAGCTCCATTTGAAGGGGGAAAAAAAAGAGAGATTAGAAACCAGGTTTAAGAAGAATCACAAAATAAGTTAAATAAGATAGAGTAAAGAATCCACTTCATCTCTTTCATTGCAGCTGTGTTTATTAGAGTACATCTTCTAGTGTTTGTCTATACTGCTTTAAAAAATAGTGGTGGAAGCCCAATTTCTAAATGAGTGAAAGAAAGAGAAAGAAACATAGAGAGAGAGCGAGAGAGAGAGATTCCACATAGAGGAGGCTTTGAGGGATATTTTCTCCCAAAGGAAGACTGCATTTACTAATATTCCCCAAGTGTCTTGGTCAACAATCCTCCAATACTGAATAGAATAACAAGAAAAAAAAAAACCTAATCAAACCAGTACTGTGAAATGAAAATTCTCCATAAAATCAACCTTAAGCATTGACTGCCAGAGCACATAACCCTCATACACTTTAATTAATGTTCCCAAAGCTCAAATATTTGTACCAGAAAATCCCCATTTAAGTTGTCATACGGATGTATGTGTGTGTCTATTGAAGATTGGAAAGGACAGTTTAATGGAATGAGAAAAAGATAACTTGTAAAATAGTGTCCAAGTATCATCAGTGGAATTTTGACTAAAATTAATCCTACATGATCCAAAGTGAACTGCTAAGGAATCATAGCTCTATGTCATTTTTCTTAATAATCTTATCCAATAGTTTGTGTGCATGTTTTATGGCAGAGGGGAGTATATTCTGCTGTCTAATGAGGACATCCATAATTCTTAAAGACATAAAATCAGAAGGTGCTGAGGGTATCATTTGTTGGACCTGATAGAAAAGACATCTGTTATCAGGTAATTTTGAAACATAAATTTTAACTTGAGAGTCACTGTGCCAGGGGACTTCTTGTGCTACATAGTTAAGATATGTCTTTGAAGCTGATGAGGGCAAACATATCCCTGAAGGAAATTTACAAATTGCTCAGTGTCTTTCACAGAAGCAGCATGATCTGAAGAATATAGGTCAATAATGAGGCTGTGTAAGTATTTCAGAAATATCCCAGGGTTGCTTGAAACTAATTCTTCTGCTCCTCTGTGTTAGATTTGATCCCCAGGGTTTTGGCCTTCACTCTTGTGGGTTACAATTAAGTTCACCCTTCTGGAGTGAGCCAGAATTAAGCCTATGCTCCACTTAAATTTTGCTTGTGTTCTTAAATGAGTCATATGTCTTATGCTGGCTCTGTGTACAAGGATGAATTTAATTATGGGAGAAATAGTCCAACTTCTATATACAGGCAGTCCCCAGGTTACATGGATCCGACTTACATCGGATCCCTACTTACAAACGGGGTGAGGCAACCCCGCACTAGCTGCTTCCTCCCAGCAGACCAGGGAGACGCGAAGCTAGCGCCTCCGCCCCCCCCCCCTTCCCCCCCCGCAGACCAGGGAGACGCGGAGTGGCTTTTCTCAGCAGACACCTCAGCTTGAGAATAAAGGACTGAGGGAAGTGAGGTGTGGGAGAATAAAACTGAGCTCTGGAGAAATGTTTGGCTACAGTTTCCCCTACAATATGTACCAGTTCCGACTTACATACAAATTCAACTTAAGAACAAACCTACAGTCCCTATCTTGTATGTAACCCGGGGACTGCCTGTACAATAAATCCTTGTTGTTTTGGTTTAAAAAGAGGAGGAAATAAGCTCTCTATAGTAAAATTAGTATCTCTGGGTATGTCTACACTACAGCACTAATTTGAACTAACTTAGTTCGAATTAGTTAATTCGAACTAAGCAAATTCGAACTAGTGCATCTATACCTAAAAACAAGTTCGAATTAGCATTTTGCACTTGCCGCAGGCTGCCATCCAGGGGGAGGGGTCAATCGGGGGGCGGCAGGAGAGTTTCCACCCCGAGGAGCCCGCAGAGCCACCCCAGTCCTCCTCATCGGGGGCTCATACCCCATTCCTCCCTCACCTTCTTCCACTTACCCTTCCCTAGCCCCCCCTTCCTGATGTACAAAATAAAGGACATTTATTTTAGTTTATTGAACAAAACTTGGGGAGACTGGGAAAAGGAGGTGGGAGAGGGGAAGAGAGAGGCTGGGAGAGGGGAGGGCAACTAAAATGATCAGGGGTTTGGAACAGGTCCCATATGAAGAGAGGCTAAAGAGACTGGGACTTTTCAGCTTAGAAAAGAGGAGATTGAGGGGGGATATGACAGAGGTCTATAAAAGCATGAGTAGCGTGGAGAGGGTGCATAAAGAAAAGTTCTTCATTAGTTCCCATAATAGAAGGACTAGAGGACACCAAATGAAATGAATGGGTAGCAGGCTTCAAACTAATAACAGAAAGTTCTTCTTCACAAAGCAAATACTCAACCTGTGGAACTCCTTGCTGCAGGAGGCTGTGAAGGCTAGAACTAGAACAGTGTTTAAAGATAAGTTAGATCAAGTCATGGAGGTTTGGTCCATGGAGTACTATTAGCCAGGGGGAAGGAATGGTGTCCCTGCCCTCAGTTTTGGAAGGCTGGAGATGGATGGCACGAGACAAATGGCTTGGTCATTGTCTTCGGTCCATCCCCTCCAGGGTATCTAGTGTTGGCCGCTGTCGGCAGACAGGCTACTGGGCTAGATGGACCTTTGATCTGACCCAGTATGGCCGTTCTAAGCTCAGGGCTCAGGGTCGGAGGTCTCACTGGACCACCTTGATTTTCATGCACACCTGCTCCTGGGTGGCCAGGATGGCAGCTATCCTGCCCTAGATGGCCACTTTCCTGTGCCTAGTGCGGAGGTTGTGGATGAGGTCCACGATGTCCGCACTAGACCAGGCGGGGGCCCGCCTCTTGCGTCCCCGGGCAGGCTCCCGGGAGCCGCCAGCCTGTTCCCAGGAAGAGGCGGAGGGCTGGGTGGCAACGGGTGGCTGGCTAGTGCCATGCCAGGTGCAGGGTCTGCTGGCTGGGTGCTGGAAGGCTTGCACCTGGCACGGGCACTGTAGCCAGCCCGTGCCCCTTTAAGGGCTCCGGAGCTGGGAGGGAGGGCAGAAGAATTTCCCTGGTGGTGCCCAGAGTGGCCACCAGGGAAAGCTGGGGAGGGCTAGCCTCCCACTAGTTCGTATTAAGTGGCTACACACCCCTTAATTCGAACTACTTAATTCGAACTAGGCATTAGTCCTCGTAGAATGAGGTTTACCTAGTTCGAATTAAGCGCTCCGCTAGTTCGAATTAAGTTTGAACTAGCGGTTTGCATGTGTAGCGCCTATCAAAGTTAATTCGAACTAACGTCTGTTAGTTCAAATTAACTTTGTAGTATAGACATACCCTCTCTCATGTTTTTACTCTCTTAGAAGAGTGTAAATCTCATCCATGTATCCAACTTTTTGTCAAGGCTCCATATTTGTCTCAAAACAAGATCAGAAGTCCAGCAGATTAGTTGAGACTTTCAAAGCCTCTTTACAATGACTGGACACATTAAACACCCTATAATCAGGAAATAGTTTTCCATAGATTGAAAGGCTATATTGCACTTTTTCATCTGGTGGGCAAAAAGTTTGTCTCTGGCAAACTACAAGAAGCCAGAGTTTAACTCATCCAGAAGCATTCAGGATAGAGCAGAAAATAGAAAAGTAAGGTGTGATCTAAATCACTTAACAATACAAAGTAAAAAGGATAAGAATTAGGAAAGATCACCAGCTGGCTGAAATCTGATAGTAGGAGGAACATACTTTTTCTGTGCATCAAATTTGAGCCATATATGGAGCTGTCGTCACAAACATGAGAAAGGCCCACACTTTCCCAGTTGAAATGTTCTGTGAATAGTGTCTGTCACTTTTTATAAGAGTGACTGTCCCCTTTAAGAGGGAGCAGAGCCAGTGGGCCTATGACTAATAAGCTGTTTCTAAATAACTTTAAAAGAAGGCATCTGGGCCCAGGGAGGTGGGAGATTTGATTAATCAGAAGAGCTGTGGGAGGCCAGAATTCCCTGGAGAGCAGACAGTGTGGACCTGTTGGGGAAAAATAGCCTTGAAAAAACCTTCAGTGATGGTGATCAGTGAATAGAGCATGGAAAATTCCTACAGGAAGTATTGAGAGCTAAGGTGAAGTTTCCCTGAGTGGGGTAACTAAAGTCCACCGAAGAACTGATTTTGTTAATTTGATTTATATTGGAACAATAAAACTGCCTGAAAAGAGACTCTGGGTTTAGCACGAGGTTCAATGAGAGCTGAGGAAACGACTAATCTGCCAAGAAGCAAAATTTAGTTTAAAATGTTCTTACACAAATTACTGAATTGTAATTTGTATGGGGAAAAATCTGCATAGCACAATCCTGCAAGGAAATTATTCTATTGAGAATAAACAGAGAACAGCTTAATATTAGTATGGTTGCCCCTAAGTGATTTTCCAGTACTTATGGTCTTGCTATATTGTTTCTGTCAGGGTGAGAAATTGATGCTTTGAGTTTGGTATTTCTTCTAGGGAACCTGGTTCTTTAGAAAGAATGCACACAAATACTTCCTTCTCTGAACACAGAAGGAGCATCCAACAGAAAACAGTTGACTTGTTTAGAAATCCATGCATGGTGTCCAGCCAGTCCTGTGCCCCACATAGTTCTGTCCGTCACTGCTCCCTCTTAGAACCATGGGGCCAGTGCTTCTCTGGTGTTATTCTGGTTTTCTCTTGGCTTTCTGCTTCTGATAAAAACACACACCACTTTAACCTATTGATGCCTCAGCCCCTGTGTTCCATCCCAGGGAACTCTTGCTTATTTTCCCCGAAAGTTCCTCTTCAGGACTTCCCATGAGGCCCAGTGCCAGGGGTCGTGGCTTCTGTTGTTTCATACATCTTACTCCTCAACGGAACCTAATTGCTTCTTCCATTTAGCCTGGATGAGGGTTTGTAAACATGCTGCTCAGCTTTAATAGGATCTGTGTTTGCCTATAGATCACAGACCCACTTGCTGGAAGCCTTTTGACATCATCCAGTGTGACTGTATAAATAAATCCTCCTGCTCCCCTGTAAAATCTCAACCATTCTAAATGTGTCTTTAGGGACCAACCTCTTGGAATGATCAACTACAATCAGCTTTGATGCTTACAATTGTGAACGTCAAGAGCACTGGTGTGATTAGTGAAAAGTGGCTAATGCAAAGGATTTAAGAGAAGCTGCTTTGAATGTGTTGTCATTTTAAAGGTTTGGATTTAAATGCGTTGTTATTTCTTAGGGAAAATAATATAAATTTTATATATTTGGCCCATCAGTATGAAACAAAGATATCTAGATGCCTCCTATTCTGCTCTTCCACAAAGATTATGTTCTATAGATTATATTCCATTAAGTGTGATATTCTACTTTCACTTATGGATTTACTCATAGGTTACAACTACACTGCATAATTTCAGAATAAGCTATTCTGAAATAGTTATTCTGAAATAACTTATTTTGAAATAGCATATCTACATTGCATGGAAGCCTCAAAATTAGTCTGAGGCAGGCCTCCCTAATGTAGGCATACTATCTTGATTTAGAGCTCCAGGAGGAATAACTTAGAATAGACCTGGTGAGAATCTAATTTGAAATAGCAGAAGTGAAACGTCTACATGCTCCTTATTTTGAAATAGCTATTCTGGAATAAGCATTATTCTTTGTAGAATGTGGTTTACAGAAGTCCATTATTTCAAAATTATTTTGGTCATTATTCTGAAATAACTTTGCTGTGTAGACACACACATAAAGACCCACAGGAGTCCTGTGGCACCTTATGGTACATCAACACTTGTTCCCTAGTTAGAACTAGGGATGCAAATATAGGTGACCGAAATTGCTAATGAATCAGGGATTTAAATATCCCGTGTTTCAATAGCATAATCTCGCTGGTGCGTTACTCCACTCAACAGCTGTTTTGAAAGTGAAAGTGCATGCCAGGATGTGTTAGTCCGAATCAAACCCCATGGTTCAAACTAATGTTACTCCTCATTTTTTTTTAAATCCCTGCTTCATTAGCAATTTTGTTCATCTACATTTGCATCAAACTAGGGAGCAAGTGTAGACATACCCTTAGAGAGTAATTGATTTATTAGGACATAAGCTTTTGTGAGCAAAACCCACTTCATAGAATGAATTGGAGTGGAAGTTACAGAAGCAGGAGTATATATAAAGAAGTTGCTTATGCTAATGAAGCTAATCAAGTTAGGGTGGAAGTGGGTCATTCACAGTATTTGGTCTGAAGATGTGAATATTCAGAGAAGGGAAACTGCCTTTGTAATACATTAACCAATTGAGCTCCTTATTTAATCCTAAATTGATAGTTTGTTGAATTTGAAAAAGAATTCCAGTTCAAATGTTTCCCTTTGTAACTGATTTTTGAAATTCTTTTGTAGAAGGATGGCTGCTTTCAAATCCATTACTGAATGTCCTGTGAGGTTAAAAGATTCCCTTATAGATTTAAGTGTGTTACCATTCCTGATGTCTAATTTGTGCTCATTTTTCCATGCTGGCCAAACCAGACAGTTTCTATGTAGAAGGATAACTAGACACAAATCAGACATCACAAAATGTAACACAAATAATCCTGTAGGGGAACACAGCCTGTGAATTGATTCAGATTATAGTGAGGGTGACATTTTGCTTTCAAGTTTATCTAGTTATTAATTTGTGATTTTATCTTTTTTATTCATTTGTAACCAATTCTGACTTTTATTCCTCATCACCTAAAATCTTTCTCTAGTTAACAAGCTTGTTAATTGTTTTATCTATTCTGATGTCCCTGTAAAACTCATTGCGCAAGGAATAAGGTGTTTTTTGGAATAGCGCTTTATTTAGAAATGTAGCGCTTTGCAGACAATGCCAAATTTTGGAATAAGATATTTTGAAATAAGATCAAACTAAGCTACGCAATTTGCATAGCACAAATTGTGTAGCTTATTTCAAGGTACGGGTGCTGTGTAGATGCACCCTTACAGTCCAGATTGTACCTTAGGCAATGTCACATACTCCATCCTGCAAGGCTGTCTGTTCCACTCTGAATATGTCCACATGAGGTCACTCAAGAGCAATGTCAGACAGTATTGCATTTACTTAGAAGGAATATGTGGGTTCAAAGGTGTTAATGTGAACTAGTTGCTGTCCAACATTAAACAGTTTTAAATAAGGTTTGGGGTTAGACTACAGCAACACTTACAATAATGTTCAGGTTAGTGTCCTGTTAGTGTACGTACCCTATAAACATGCTGACTGTGAACATATGCTGTGCTAGACACAGGTATGCACTGTGTTTACCTGCCTGTATACTGTCCCCTGTTGATAAACAACTTTGGTGCTACCATTTCAGGGGGGTGATATACCAGCATTCTGTGCATTAGAGGCTATGTTCTAGGAATTGCCTTGCTGCATATTTTTGAAACAGTCTGTCACACATTTGAAAATAGCACCTTTTCCCTTCTGCTGAAAGAAAATAGAGTTGCTTCTGCAGGTGTGATGTGGTCCACCTACTGCTATTTGTTGTGAGAGAAATGTTCATAGGATGAAGTCTAATAAGGACAAATGCAAAGTACTCCACTTAGGAAGGAACAATCAGTCTCACACATACAGAATGGGAAGCTACTGTCTAGGAAGGAGCATTGCAGAAAGAGATCTAGGGGTCATAGTGGACCACAAGCTAAATATGAGTCAACAGTATGACATTTGCAAAAAAAGCAAACATGATTCCAGGATGCATTAACAGGTGTGTTGTGAGCAAGACACAAGAAGTCATTCTTCCACTCTACTCTGCGCTGATTAGGCCTCAACTGGAGTATTGTGTCCAGTTCTGGGCACCACATTTCAAGAAAGATGTGGAGAAATTAGAGAAGGTCCAGAGAAGAGCAAAAAGAATGACTAAAGGTCTAGAGAACATGACCTATGATGGAAGACTGAAATAATTGGACTTGTTTAGTTTGGAAAAGAAACGACTGAGAGGGGACATGATAGCAGTTTTCAGGTATCTAAAAGGGTGTCACAAGGAGGAGGGAGAAAAATTGTTCTCCTTAGCCTCTGATAATAAGACAAGAAGCAATGCGCTTAAACTGAAGCAAGGGAGGTTTAGGTTAGAGATGAGGAAAAACATCCTGTCAGGGTGGTTAAACTCTGGAATAACTTGCCTAGGGAGGGTGTGGAATCTCCATCTCTGGAGATATGAAAGAGCCGGTTAGATAGACATCTATAAGAGATGGACTAAACAGTACTACATCCTGCCATGAGGGCAGGGGACTGGATTCGATGACCTCTCTAGGTCCCTTCCAGTTCAACTTTTCTATGATTCTGTGATAAATCATGGTGCTTGCTCAGCAAGATACGTGACAAAATCAGGCCAGAACTTTTAAGACAGCTGAGAAGGATGAGAGGCAATCCATTGTGGTCCCATTAACATATAGGCTACGTCTACACTGGCCCCTCTTCCGGAAGGGGCATGTAAATTTCACTAGTCGTCGTAGGGAAATCCGCGGGGGATTTAAATATCCCCCGCGGCATTTAAATAAAAATGTCCGCCGCTTTTTTCCGGCTTTTAAAAAAGCCGGAAAAGAGCGTCTAGACTGGCCCCGATCCTCCGGAAAAAGTGCCCTTTTCCGGAGGCTCTTATTCTTACTTCAAAGTAAGAATAAGAGCCTCCGGAAAAGGGCACTTTTTCCGGAGGATCGGGGCCAGTCTAGACGCTCTTTTCCGGCTTTTTTAAAAGCCGGAAAAAAGCGGCGGACATTTTTATTTAAATGCCGCGGGGGATATTTAAATCCCCCGCGGATTTCCCTACGACGACTAGTGAAATTTACATGCCCCTTCCGGAAGAGGGGCCAGTGTAGACGTAGCCATGGGGTTTCTAAACTGGCAAGGAACACAAATCCCTATACTGTGCCTACCTAAAGATGTGAGTGAACATACAAACATAAAAATTAATATTTATTTGTTCTCCAAAGACAGTGGACCACAGGAGTCAGTACATGAAAACCAGTATTAGACATACACACTTCATGGAACAAGTGGGCCAGAATTGGAATTTTACTGGGGAGGGACTTTGTTTCCCTGAAAGAATGGGGTTTTGTATGGAGGTTCTGTGCCTATGATTATTTTAGGGGTCCCCATGTGCTTGCCACTAACTTGGTTCATGATGATGTACCCTGACATCAGTGACCCAGTCAAAAGGGAATTTAACTACGGTAGGAGTAGCTTGGTGTCTGAGTGCATGTTTGGGCATCTGAACACTCACTGCGGTGCCTATGACCAGTGTGGTTTTCATAGTCATGGCATGCTGTGTTCTTCACACCCTATATGAAAGAAAGGGGAAATACTTCCATATGGACTAGGCATGAGACAAGAGCCCCACAAAGCTTATACAAACTAAAAAAAAAAAAAAAAAAAAAAAGATTCCAGACCCATGCACACCATTTCTGGTTTCCAAAAAGTCAACGGAAATCCAGGATGCCATATGCTCACGCATATGTGAACAGCATGGAACAAGACTGTAACTTAAGCGGCTGTGCCAAGGTATATCACCTTTGAAAGCTCAAAATGGCTTTGACACTTAGTTGTGTGCCCACATGCATTTGGGGTTTGATCCCTTGCAGACGTGTTTACAGCTATTAATTTCAGACAGTTGCATAAGGGTTACTCCTCAAAGTTAATGCCTTTGTCTGTTAATGCCTTTGTGGTTGGTTCCCCTCCAGTTCCATTGCCATATTTGTGCCATATTTCCATTTGAGGCAGAAGGCCATTTAAGCATTGCTCATTGTTTCATGTCTTCGCTGTTAATTTAATTTTGTTTCATTTCTCTATGCAGTCAGTTAATATACTACCAAAACCAGAAAAACTTTTATATAATATTCGTTGTGTTTTAAATTTTGTTGCTCTGAGAGGAACAACTGTTTCTAAGCATTGTTCATTTCCTTGGTTCGCTCTGCTGTTTTTATGACATATAGGCTATGTCTACACTGGCGTGATCTTGTGCCAGAGCTATGCAAATGAGGCTAAGCATGGACTATCGCCAAGCCCCATTTGCATATCTAATGAGCCACCATTTTTGCAGAAGAGGCTCTTGCGCAAGAAGGAGCTGTCTACACTGCCCCTTCTTGCGCAAGAAAAACCCTCAAGCGCAATGCCGTTATTCCTGAAAATAATTAGCGTAACAGCATTGCGCAAGAGGATTTTTCTTGCACAAAAAGGGGCAGTGTAGACAACTCCTTCTTGCACAAGAGCCTCTTCTGCAAAAATGGCGGCTCATTAGATATGCAAATGAGGCTTGGCGATATTCCACTCTTAGCCTTATTTGCATAGCTCTGGCACAAGATCGCGCCAGTGTAGACATAGCCATAGGGTTTTTAGACACTGAGAAGGGGAGGGAGTTATGTGGGCACAGGAGGCTCGGAGAATTTGTTGGAGTGGTATAGCACCAGAGAATTACAGAAATCAAATTCATATTTTAGGAGAGAACCTATCCCAAACCAGGAGAAAATACCTTGGGAGGAAAGAAAAGCTATACACAAGTAAATTGAACAGTAACATTTATTGAAAGTGACACATGCAATGTAACAGTAAACTTCATAAAAAAGCAAATGAAACACAGTGGATCAAACTCTCTGAGTAACATATACATGGTATTGTCTACAAATCCCTCTCTTTGCCCTTCCTCTCCCCAATTCCCTGACAAGAGGAGAGCAGCTGTAGAAAATTGTCATGGTTGACAAAGAGAGACCTCGCCTGTGCCAAATACAAGCTGCACTTCAGAGACTGAGGCTACATCTACATGCAGCAGGCTTCCCTGTGTTACTTAGACACACTCTGCATGTCAAGACAATTGGCATGTCCCACATGTGTTGTGCAGCCAGATGAATGATCGACTGCATCAGGACATGATCCTGTTCCCTTTGGATAATCTACTACTCCTGTAGTATGCAGCTGGGTCTAGAAACTGATTCATTGGTACTTTCTCCTGCTGAAGATCCTGATCTTCACAGGCCCTGAGGGACTAAAACCTCCCTTGGTCCCTTCTGTCCATGCTCGTAAGAAGATCTTTTGTGGCTCTTCTGCATCTGCTGTCTCTGAGGTGAAATTTTCCACAGGCCAGTTAACCAATTGGGCTCTCACTTTCTGCCTGGCTCTCATTTACAAAGGGAGGAGAACATGGGGGCATGAGGGATAGGGGTTGGATCTTTTATAACTGTCATATTCTCCTTCTCCTGTAGTCCATGTGGCCATGGGCAATGTCATATTATGAGTCCATCTGGGATGAGGAGGAGGTCATGAGTCACTTCAGCCTCTACCAGGAGTGGTGAAGAGCTTCTGGTCCAGCTTGTTTTAGCATAAGCATGAGTGGTCCCTCCCAAAATGACTTCTCCTTTTGGTACAGGAGCCTCAGGTTCTTCATCTGTTCCCAACACTGTGACAGGGTACAGTAAATGCCTGCCCCCTCTAGCCTCATTGAAATCTCCCAATAGAGATAAATGTTCCTGCCAAGCTAAACATGTATGATTGCACTATTATTGGTATAGATGTCGCCTGAGATGGTGAGAGTTTTTAGAAGGAAACTCCCAATATTTGACCATTTTTAGATGAGCTTTTTGGAGAAAAAAAGAAAAGTTTTGCTGAGCTGGACCTGGAGATGTTGTTGCTGTTAAAGTCAGATCCAGCTTCCTTTAAAAAAAAAGACAAATACTCACAAATGAGAAGAGAAAGGAACTGCATAGATAGAAAATGCAGCATCTCTCTCTAAGGGTATCTCTGTGTTGACTTTTACTTGCTATATCAACTCTGGAACAACACAGGCATGGCTCTTTATCTTACTTGTTTTGTTCCTAAGAAGCACACAAAGCTTTTATAAGGGAAAAGGAAATATTCTTCATTTAATGGAATCATAGAATCATAGAATAATAGAACTGGAAGGGACCTCGAGAGGTCATATTTATTGAAATACAACATGAAAAGCAGCATATGCATTGACACACACACATACACACACACAAACACACAGTACATACTAGCCAGTTTGAGACCGGGAAAACGTTCTATTTTGGAAGTTGTGTTTAGTTGCCCCTTAGGTCACAACTTAGTGAAGTTATAAAAAATTTAATCACAGCAGGCTCAGCCAGACTTTTGTTAAGAGAGGAATAAAAAGGAGAGGGAGAGCAAAGAAGAAGAGAAAAGTTTGGGAAAGAAAAGGACACACAAGCAATGTGTTCTGTGTGTGAATGTCTTACTCATTCACAAAATGTTACATCCCAGATGGTGTATGGGATCCTGTAGAGATGGTGACATCATCTGGGTTCCTCTCTCTGGCCCAGTAAGGGCAAGATATTACTCAGAATTAGGACAACAAAGGCCCAGTGATGTTACTGTTCTAGGAGACTGGCAGTGGCTGTCATGATGGTGAAATGTGTTCATTCTGCCATTTTTAGGCAGTAATTGTCCCCCTTTTCTTTGCCTTTATTACTTTCTTCTCAAAAGTGTTTTTCTTGCTGATACCCCTAAAAGGTGTGTGTGTGGGGGGGCAGTGAAATGGTAATAATTCATATTTTAATTTTATCTCGCTATTCAGCCTAATTTCAAACACACCACACTTGTCTTTGTTTAGTGAGCCTGAATTTAACACATTCTTTGGATTATATGATTAGGATTTGTGGTTTGGACTAATTCAGTCTCTCAGCCTTTCTAGACTTTCTCCTGTCGACATTTATTGTTACAGATTACTGTAAATCTTTATGAATTTTCACTCACTTTTCACAGTTGAATTTACAATCACGGTATAGTTGTGGACTGAATTGTTACAACAGCTTGCACTCGTTAGATTTATTTCAGATGCTTTTTCTAGAGCAGCGGTTCTCAATGCGGGCCACATGCTACTCAGTTAGCAAACAGTTGTAATCCAGCTGTGAGCTAAAGGCCACTGGGCAACGTGGCAGGATCCGAGTTCCTCTCTGTTTGATGACCATGTGTGAGACTCTGGTGTTGGAGGCTGCTGCCTGGCCAGCCAACATGGCAGGGCTCAGGGGTCCCAGGCTGCCACATTGTTGGTCTATGGTATTCTGAGCTGCCTGCCCAACAACCCCACATGTTAGAGGTCCAAGTTTGGGGCTGACTGATCACCAGCCCTGCATGGCAGAAATCTGGAGTTTGGGCTGTTGCGTGGCTACTTAATCATCCATCCCATGAGGTGGGGACCAGGGTCTCTGTTGCTGGGCGACCATATCACCCCAGGTTCTGTTCCTTACTCCACTCTGTGGAGGAGTCTCTGTGCAGGCTGCATTAAGTATAGGGGTTTATGGTGGGAGCTGGGGGGCATGCTGTGGTTCTCAATCTATGACCCATGTCATAAATAGGTAGCAAACCACTGCTCTAGATAACAGCATCCTTTTATCCTGGACAGCAAGTTGGAGCCCAGAATTTTCATATGTGGTGTGACAAGATATCATGCTGATCCTAGATTTCTTAGTTGACCTCAGGCATATATTTGAGTGACTTGTCAATAGGAATCCTGTTAGAGCATAACATTCCAGTGGATCTGAGGAACATTCTAGTCCAGCTTTTGATCTTCAGTTTCCCAGAACAGCTTTTCATGCCTCTCACATAGAACGATTTCTTCCTAGTAAATGTGTTTTCATCCCTTGGTGTTAAAAATTATGAGCGTCCTGCTTTGCTTATATTGAGCTTCTGGCATTACAGTGTTCTACCATGCACTTGGATAAAGAATTACAGCTAGTTGCTCAAGAAAAAAAATTATATCAGATTTTGTTTGCTTGCTGAATAATCTATTTATATTCATGGAAGAAAGAAGGCTGCTTCACAATGGGATATTAACTAAATGAATGGCTACACAAAGTTGTACACTTCATAAATATTATTTGTTATTATATATGGGAATAGCAAACTTTTGCTATGAGCGGCGTACTTCTTTTCTGGTATTGCATATGCAGGAATCTTTATTTTTTTCAGCAATTATAAGATTTTTGAAGGAAAATTAGGATAAGTAGAAGTATGTGAAATATTCATATTTGAAATTCAACTTTTGTGTCTGTTCCTATGAATTAAAAGTAGATGTATTTCCATTAAAAAAATGACTCAGAATGGGTGAATGAACATTTTTCTCAACAAGAGTCAGTTGAAACTTCATGGTTTGGTAAGTTTCTAATGGACAAAAAGAGCTGTTTCACTGAAATTGTGACCAGACAATGTTTTTGAGAGGAGAAGGGCTATTAAAAAAACAACCCTAAACACATTAAGAGATAGCAAAAATGTCAAACAAACTTCTATAAAACATAGTAGTAAAGTTGGTCCAGCTCTGAAAATGAATGTTAACTACACTGAGAATAAATAAGAGATTTTGAAACTCATAATTTTGTTGAAACCTTTACGTCTGCTAGTACTAATGCTACTAACTTTTCTTTTATTTCTCATTTTATCACCTCTGTGTCTCTTTCAAATGAATGATCCACTTCAGTCTTTCCAGAAGTCCCTTTTATAAGCACTTTGCAGGAAACTCCGTTTTGACCACAGGAATCCATTGAAGGTCACACTGGCTCATTGTGCCCTTAGAAATTCAGATAATGGATGATAGATATTCTGCCTTTCTAATTACTTTTGATGCTTAAGTACAAAGTGAATATTTTCTATGAATTAGGTGTGTAGGTGTGTAGGGAGAAAATCATTTAAGATATTGAAAATCTGATTGAAAGACCAATATAAGAAAAGTAACTACAACAGTAACTGAAACTGCTGTGTAGGATTTGTCAGTTGTGGAACACTTCATGATGTTAGAATGTATATTAACTAGTACAATATTAAACATTCAGGGACAAATTCTGTAATCAGATCTGGTTCCTTTGCATCACTCAGGAGAAGCAAATAGATAAAAAACTGGCTGCAAAGAGATAACAAAGGATTTATTTAATATAGGTGAACTCCCTGGTGGTACATATATGTCAAATATGGGTCCTGCACCTCTTAGCACCACTCACTGGTATAGAGGATATTTCTGGGAAGAAGAAAACAGGAAGTTGGGCAAGGCAGTTTTGGATTCTGCAATGCTCATCTTCAGCAGGTGGATGGTCCATTAAAGAACCTTATACCAGTGGTGAATTAGAGCATCTGTGAGTGTCTAAGTGGCTTTGACTCAGGAACCGCTGAGTGCCAACTGACAGAACACACAGAGAGTCATTAGGGATTTATAGGGGTCCCCTGGGTCAGGCATATGCATTATAGGTTACCTAAGAATGGCATATAAGATTGCTGAGAGTCATTTTTCTATTGGTCATCATGAGCACTGTAAAATGTATGTATGGGAACTATTTAAAGAGTTAAACATCTATTCTGAAAATTATGTCTTTAAGGGTATGTCTACACTAGCACCCTACTTCGAACTAGGGTGGCTAATGTAGGCATTTAAACTTGCAAATGAAGCTCGGGATTTAAATATCCCGGGCTTTATTTGCATGTTCCCAGGCAGGTGCCATTTTTAAATCCCCTAAATTCGAACTGACTGCCCGCGGCTACACACAGCAGTCAGAAATTAATCCAAACTAAATCCTTAGTTCAGATTAACTGTTACACCTCATTGCAGGAGGAGTATCAGTTAATCCGAACTAAGGACTTAGGTCGGATTAACTTCTGACTGCCGCGTGTAGATGCAGGCAGTCAGTTCGAACTAAGGGGATTTAAAAATGGCGCCCAACCGGGAACATGCAAATGAAGCCCGGGATATTTAAATCCCGGGCTTCATTTGCAAGTTCAAATGCCTACATTAGCCATCCTACTTCAAACTAGGGGGCTAGTGTAGACATACCCTAAGGTCTTAGAGTTAAGGTAAGTTACTTGAAGCTGTTCCTTTCAGACCTGAGATAACCAGCACCCACCTCCCTGTATGACGATTTGGGTATCAGATGCCTCACATTATAGGTCTATTTGCATGCCGAACCAGGTGCTAACTGAGACAATGCCAAATCTACAGAAAGGAACAAACAGGGGAGGTGATCTTTTTATGAATAAAGGCAAAACATTGCTCTGATATGTATCGGCATTCAAAGAAACAGACTGAATTTTTCACCTAGGATTCAAACTGACAGTGTGTATGAAAGGAAGGCCACAGCCTGCATAGCTGAAAAGCCCTGTGATGCTTTGGTGAGCAAATGCTGGGTTAGACATGAGTACAGAGGTTTAGGCAGCTTGCAGTCCTTTTTAATCTTATGATTCTATCTTCTTAATTAAATCTAAGCTCCAGGATGCCTGTTATGATTTTATATATAACCAATTGTTTTCAATACTTGCAGTATTGAAACCTAGTATTTGAATCTTTATGGTTTCACAAATAAACTCGTACTAGATTCATTATAAACAAATGTGAGTGTTGTAATATAAGTGGAGAGATGATCTCAGGTGAAAGCTGTAAAGTAGGTTGTGCAGATTCCTTGGAAGCAGCAGCTCAATTAATATTGTGAGAGTCCACTAGACCAGGGATTGGCCCCTCCAGGCAGATTTTAGGAGGGCTTGAGGGCTATAATCTGTCACTCAGAGTAACAGAAGAGTCCAGAGGGGAGTATTTGTGTGGCTTATAGCCAAAGAAATAGGGGAGCTGACCTAAGGCGGTACAAGAAAGACTTCCTCATGCTAATAGCAGGTAGTATCAAGGTGATCCCAAGAAGCATCACAATGGCACAAGAAAAAATCAGGGAAAATGGCACAGCTTTGGTGAAGAAGAGAACCTGAGCCACAGTGTATGCCAGGTCATGGGTTTAACTTTATCTCATTAGGTTGGCAGATTAATGTTAAAATGATGTCGTGAGGGGAAAAATCAAATAGATCTTTAAAAATCAATGTAATTCAATCTGGGATCACAAATGCTAGCATTTTTTAATAATAATTATTTTCTAATTATCAAGCAACAACATCAAGGGGAAAGTTAGGTTTCACTGAGAATCTTAATTGTTCATTTCTTACTTTAACGTAACTGGGTTTAAGTTGAATACATTCTCTTACGTTTTCTTTGAATTTGTAAATGCGTGGTTTGCGTGTAATTACAACATCCCTGCAATATTTCTTTTGCTAGAGTTAAATTGCCAATATAAACCATCAACCCTGACATAGTTTTCATTTAGGGATATTAATGTGAATTATTTGATTTTGTGTACATTGCTGTACCCCCCTTTTCTTTAATCTTCTTTCATTTATTTGTTGATTATTTAAAAGTTGTAAAATATATGAAAGGTCTTTTCTGGCTCCCTAAGATTCATCTGTAGAGATCATCTTTAGTAATTATAAGAAGTCCCCTGGACTGTAGATTAATAAAGAACATTATAGATTTGGGGGCAGATTAACATTTTCAGCATGGTACTACAGGTTGGACCTCCCTGGTCTGACATTCTGGTGACCTGACTGGTCTCGAATGAGGGCGTTTGCCAGACCAATGGAGGTCAACTCCATCCCTCTGCTGATGGGACTCCAAGGTCTCCCAGGGTTTGTCAGCAGACCTAGTGGAGCTCCCTTGCCACCAGCTTCCCACTCCACTAGCCAGCCCCCACTGCCACAGCTCTGCTGTCCTGGGACCATTGGGTTCTGCTCACCCCAGACTTGCCATGGCTCCAATGCCCAGGGGCTGATGGGACTCCGCTGTCCCAGGGCCGCTGCAACTTCGCAGCTCCAAGGCCACTGTGGCTGCCATGAGTCTTGGGCACTGACACTACCACAGCTCAAATAAACTATTTGAAGGCTTCAATATCTGAGATATAGGTGAGAGGATTATTCTAGGAGGGGTGGGTGAGATTATGTGGCCTGCACTGTGCAGGGGGTCAGACTAGATGATCATAATGGTCCCTTCTGACCTTAAAGTCTATGAGTCTATGAGCTCCAGGGTGCTGGGGATGCTGGGCTCCATTATCCTGGGACTGCTATGGCTTTTTGGCTCCAGTCTTAGGATGTTAGGGCTGCTGCAGCAGCCATGGTTCTGCTATCCCAATGTTACTATGGCTTCATTGCCTCAAGCCCTCCGGAACTCCATGGCTCCACTGTCTAAGGCTGCTGTGGCCAAACCCATAGCCACCAGCTCTCTAGTCCCGGGGCTCTCTGGTCCAGCAATATTTGTGGTGCTGACAGACCAAAGAGTCCCGGACAAGAGAGGTTCAACCTGTAGATGAATAGTTCTGGAGGCTGAAGTCCTGTAAAAACAAGGATCTTGTAGCACAAGCTCCTGAAGTGCAAAATTTCCCACAATGCTATGCCAAATATGTCTTTTCCAAGTCAGGCTTGAGCCACTAGAATTGACTGGGTAATTTTCTGTCACATATGACAGTCATGATAATAGTGTCTTTGTGGTGTGAGATTATTTGTTTTTTGATACGTCCTGATTTGTAATGAAATGTTATGCACATTTTTCAGTAAAACAAAAATAAACATTTTATTATTACAAAAGAACAAAAACATTGGAGAAGTATCATAGGAACAATCTGAAACTCTAGTTAGTGACCTAATGTGTCCATGAAACCCTAAAAAGTAAAGCAAGTGGGAAATAATCATTCAAATAGGACTTGTTTCACTCCAGATGTTGCTTTTCTGCTATTTTTTAAATCCCTTTATAATATCAGATCCATTTGCCTGTGATTACTATTTGTTAATTTTATTGGGAGTTGCCTCTGAGACCAAAAGAGTGTCAAAAAAGGAAAGAAGAGATAACAGTTTTCTTTCTGTTTACCATCTCTTTAAAGCTGTCCCCTTTGGTAACTTTAGGCCCAGAAAAGCTTCATTTCATTTGGGGTATGTACATCAGATAGAATTCAGTCCCTAGTAATAAAGCCTACTGCTTTGCTTTAAAGCTTGGAAAATATATCTTCCAATTATCTGAACTAACAGTGCTTTCATTGTTTTTGCTTTTAAATGTGATACCTTGACGTTATGTACAGACATGAAAAGAATGTTCCCAAAGTACAGAGCTTTTTTTTCTAGTATTTCAGTGAAACAAAGCAAAATGAGTCATGAGGCACCAGTGATATGAGTAGCATTCAGTCTGAGTTCCCCCATCCAATCCATATCACGTCAGAATAAAGGTTAAGCTTTTCATCCCTTCCTGAGCTATTTATGTTATTTTAAAAATATCCAAACTGATATATTTCTTCCATATTTCATTCAAAATCAGATCTCTTTTTCTGAGTGTTTGATTTTTTTCTGAAATGGATTTTCTTTAGAATATCCTTTTTTATCTTTTATTTCATATCTTACATGGAAAATCCCTTAATCTTTTTCAAGGGCATCTTCAGACAACAACAATAATCAATGAAAAATGAGTTTCTAAGAAGCCTACTGTCTTTTTACACATGCACACACAAACACATATAAAGAATATATTTATAGACACAAAGCTTATATACATTTCTGTATGTGTATTAAATGTATTTAGTAATAGTTGTAAATAAAACAACCAAAATTTCTGTTAGTAGTCTTTTTCTGAATTATGTAGAAATTCACATAAACATACAGACAGACATAAATATGCATGTGTGAATAAATAATTGCAAAAATCAATAGAGATTGTTTTATTTACACACAGGCTGTGTCTACACTGGCGGTATCTTATGCAAAAGCGTCTGAGCTTGCGCAAAAAATTACTGCCTGTCTACACTGGCCACGTGTTCTTGCGCAAGTAAACTGACATTCTAATGTATAAAATCAGGGCTTCATGCACCAGAACTTTGAGACTCCCACTCAGGAATAAGCCCTTTTGCGCAACTGTTCTTGTGCAAGAGGCCAGTGTAGACAGGCAACATGAATTTCTTGCGCAAGAAAGCCGTATGGTTAAAATGGCCATCAGAGCTTTCTTGCGCAAGAGAGCGTCTATACTGGCAAGGATGCTCTTGCGCAAAAGCACATCTCTTGCACAAAAGCACATGCCAGTGTAGACGCTCTCTTGCGCAACTACTTTAATGCAAGAACTCTTCCGCTAAAGCGTTTTTGCGCAAGATCACGCCAGTGTAGATATAGCCTCAATGTATAATAGCTACAGCAAAGTATGTGGTAGCCTCATATTTTGTTCCTTTTATACAGATTTATATCACCTTTTTAGATTATAATCATATTTACAGTACATCACACAAAGTACAATTGCTTAGATTCGTGCCTGTTGATACTTCAGTTAAGCTGGCTGATGTCATTTGAATCACAGTTTAATTTAAAACAATCAAGTACATAGAGAAAAAATTGACTTTTATTTAGGTGTCTGCTCATCTTATTATTAATTAGTCAGAGAAAATATGATTACACGTGCTATTAATTCTAGAGCAAAGGATGCATCATGGAGAGTCAGTGCTTGAGATTAAATATGTGCTGATATTAATTCAAGTAGAAATTACATGCTAGTAAACTGCAGAAAACCACATGCATACAGAATGTTCCCATGTGACATTCTGATTTTTTAGTGATTGTTTTCATTCTGAATTATGGCAAAAATGAAAAATACCAACAAACAGGAACCATCTTCCCTCAGGCAGGGGGCGTAGTTGCCTAAACCACTTCTTCTTGCAATGAGTTTAGCACCTGCCTTACTTCACCCAAAGAGCAGTTACTGGGGACTTGGAAGGCCCAGGTTCACATTTCCTCTGTTGGCTTTTGCTGATCACATGTTTACGTGCTTTTCTCTCTATTTATCAGGAAAGGGCCTAGGTGCCCAAAATAGCTGTGCAAATTTCAGTGTTTTTCCTGTGATTTTCTAGGTACCATGATGCTCAGAATTTCAATGTCTATGTCTCTTCATGGATCCCATCCCATCTCTCTGTGATCTAACAGGGCTGCTCTTCTCAGTATAAATGGGAAAGAAATTGGACCTTAATCAGCCTGACTGTAGAACAACTTACCAGAGTTATTTTCAGAGTAACATGCAACATCCATTCATTGTAAAAGCTTTCCCTTACTAATGAAAAGAGTATTATTTGTATGGGGAGCATACAAGAAATAAGGGGAAAGAAGAAAAAAAATCTAAAGTAATGGAAGCAATACTTGGAAAAGAAGGAGAGGCAATCTGTTCAATTTGTCTCTTAATTTAGTATCCAGTACCTAGATACTATATAGAAATGGCAGAGAGAGAAATGACTCTGTTGGATGAATAGTCCTTTTGCAGCAGCATTACTTGCAGAGTGGAACTGATTCAGATTCTCTTTTGGTGAGCTAGTCAAATGCTGCAGTTGATATTTTGGCTCTTTTGAAAAAAATCAACAGCAAAAAATTTGCAAGAGACCATTCAATAAGAGATATCCATTGCTGTGACAGAAAAAGCCTTGCCATCTTTCACCCCAGAGCCCAAAAGTGCTTAAAAGCAGAAATAAGTGCTGTTAGACTTCCATTATGTGCTAGCTACATACAGGTGAAATATAGTGAAGGAAAATTGTTACATAGGTCAGTGTTCCTTAACAATATTTTAAAGACTTTTTTTCAGATTAAGCATGCCAAGAAGCTTTCAACTGTTCATCATATAATGCATTATGTTTCATAGTACATTTTCACCAAATTTAAAGTCAGCATCTGTTCTAAGATTTTAATCACAGCAGTACCAACTTGCAAATATAAGCCAACATTTTCACTTCTTGTCCTCCACTAATATTAGAAATTACATATAAAATAATCTGCAGTGTTGGTTAGAATTAGTGTGGAGTCAAAGGGGCACATCTACAGAGTAGCGTTATTTTGGAATAACTGACATTATTCCAAAATAACACAGTGTGCATCTACATTACAAGCCTTTATTTAAAATAATGTCGAGCTAGAGGACTTCTTACTCTGACTTATGGTAATCCTCATTTTACAAGGAGTAAGGGAAGTGGAAGGAAAAGTGTTCTTCCTTCAACTTCCTGCTGTGTAGACAGCACCAAAAACTGAAATAAGCTATTTCAACTTAAGCTATGCAGTTGACGTAGCTGAAGTTGCGTAGTTTATTCCAACTTTAGCCTTGACGTGTAGATATACCCAAAGTGAACTGTTTAAAAGATGATGTTCATTTCTGCATTGGTTGTTTGCTCTCCTCTGCTCTTGTTGATATGACCCTTTCTTCTGCTGTGTTTTTGATAAACAATAGGTGGTGATTTCTGCTTCCTACACACATTCCCTGAAAGAAATATTATTAATTATCTAAAGAGTATTTCAGACAAACTAAATTTTGCTTATGAATGCAGCCATTTGTGTATAGCATGGAGCAGCCATATTTTTTTGATCTTTTCACAGTCAGAGCAGTGAGCACTGTATAGCTCTCCAGTTGGCTTTGAGAGCTATACAGGGGTGCTGTATGGCGTCTGGATGCTTCAGGCCTACCCATTCTGACCAAAGTCACGACCTTTCTTGGAACACAGAGCTGCTCCCCACATCTTGCCCAGAGGCCTGGAGATACTACACTAGTTGGTGCTGATAATATCCAAGCTAGATATGGATTAAGCACATGAGTAGTTCCATAGGCTAATATGCAATTACTCATATGATCAAAGATAACCAGATGTTTTGCTGAACCATAGATGAGCTATCAGACAAACCAAGTGTCTAAATTAAACTAATTGACTTATAGTGAAATAAAACAACAAAAATGTGAGCATTTTGTCACACTAATTTGGCAGTCTTTTAGAATGGGTAAGGGGGAAGGAAAGAATAAAAGCCCATGTTTAGATGGCAGAGGAAATTGTTTAAACTGAAAAAAAAGTGGAAAAGCCGGAGGTTAGCAGAAACCATGTTCTTGTGAGTTAGAAGGAAGGTCCATGAAAGCATGAGGAAGGAAGTTCATTTAGGTAAATACAAGACAAGATTCTGTATATTGGCAATGTTATACAGTGACAATGTGGAAAATCTGGTGAAACATATTTGGCCATGAGCTTGTACTAGCAGTTGATGTATGCCATTTTGAAAACCACCCCTATAAGTTAGAACAGAGATGAGCAATAAAATGGTGATAGTTCATCAGGGTTAGCCAGGCGCCTCGCAAAGGGGAGCAGGGGTGGCAGTTGCCCCCGGGCGCCATGCTAGGGCAAGTGCAGGGAGAACAACTGTCCACCCCCCCACATCCCTCCTCACTATGCCTCTGGGATTAGCTCCTGGTGCGCTGATGCTACTATAATTACCTGTGGCTCCACAGATACCAGAATTGCAGCTCCTATTTGTTGCGGATCACTGTTCCAGGCCAATGGGAGCTGTGGGAAGCCATGTAGACTGGGACACCACTGCTCAGCTCCCATTAGCCAAGAATGCTGATCTGAAGTCAAGAGTAATTACAATCACCCGTTCCAGCAGATGTGAAGGTAAATATAACAGTGGTAGCCCTCCAGCAGGCTAAGCCTGGCAGACTGGATCCAGCCCACAGTCCAATATTTTCCCACCCCTCAGAAAATCACGGTGGTTCACATCTACTAGTTTTTTTCTGTATCATTTTGAATACTTCCAGTATATTAGCAGAATATATTCTAGTTGCTCAGTATACATAATTATACTTTTGCTTTAATATATTGAATGAAGAGTGAGTGTTTTCAAGCATATCTCATTTTAATTCCTTTTAAGAGTGCATTATTATAGAGACAATAGTTAGCTATTTAATTTAAAACAAGCCAAAAAATGGAGACTATGGAAACTGAATTTTAAAAAGTATTTCCACTTTTGCATATTTTTAATTTGTAGTATTATGTATTTCCTCAACCCCCAACAAAAAAATCAATATATTTGGACAAATTTTGTTCTTTGAGACTTTTCAACACACACCAAAGATTTTAAATCTGTTCTTTTGATTTCAAAGATCATTTTATATATAAGGATGCAGATATCCTTAGCCAGTCATAGAAACATAGAATACTAGGACTGGAAGGGACATCAAGAGGTCATCGAGTCCAGTCCACTTGCCCTCATGGTGGGACCCAGTACCGTCTAGACCATCCCTGAGAGATATTTATCTAACCTACTCTTAAATATCTCCAGAGATGGAGATTCCACAACCTTCCTAGGCAATATATTCCAGTGTTTAACCACCCTGACAGTTAGGGACTTTTTCCTAATGTCCAACTAAACCTCCCTTGCTGCAGTTTAAGCCCATTGCTTCTTGTTCTATGGCCAAGATGAACAAGTTTTCTCCCTCCTCCTTGTGACACCCTTTTAGATACCTGAAAACCACTGTCATGTCCCTTCTCAATCTTCTCTTTTCCAAACTAAACAAGCCCAATTTTTTCAGTCTTTTTTCATAGGTCATGTTCTCTAGACCTTTAGTCATTCTTGTTGCTCTTCTCTGGACCTTCTCCAATTTCTCCACATCTTTCTTGAAATGTGGTGCCCAGAAATGGACACAATACTCCAACTGAGGCCTAATCAGTGCAGAGTAGAGCGGAAGAATGACTTCTCGTGTCTTGCTCACAACACACCTGTTAATGCATCCTAGAATCATGCTTCCTTTTTTTGCAAATGTCATACTGTTGACTCATATTTAGCTTGTGGTCAACTGTAACCCCTAGATCACTTTCTGCCGTACTCCTTCCTAGACAGTTGCTTCCCATTCTGTATGTGTGAAACTTATTGTTCGTTCCTAAATGGAGCACTTTGCATTTGTCCTTATTAAACTTCATCCTGTTTACCTGAGACCATTTCTCCAATTTGTCTAGATCATTTTGAATGATGACCCTATCCTCCAAAGCACTTGCAACCCCTCCCAGTTTGGTATCATCTGCAAACTTAATAAGTGTACTCTCTACGCCGATATCTACATTGTTGATGAAGATATTGAACAGAACCGGTCCTAAAACAAACCCCTGCAGAACCCCACTTGATATACCTTTCCAACAGGATTGTGAACCGTTTTTAAGTACTCTCTGAGTGCGGTTATCCAGCCAGTTATGTACCCATCTTATAGTAGCCCCATCTAAGTTGTATTTGCCTAGTTTATTGATAAGAATATCATGCAAGACCGTATCAAATGCCTTGCTAAAGTCTAGGTGTACTACATCCACCGCTTCTGCCTTATCGTTATCCTATCAAAGAAAGCTATCAGATAGGTTTGACATGATTTGTTCTTTACAAATCCATTCTGGCTGTTCCCTATCACCTCATTATCTTACAAGTGTTTACAGATGATTTCCTTAATTACTTGCTCCATTATCTTTCCTGGCACAGAAGTTAAACTAACTGGTCTATAGTCTCCTGGGTTGTTCTTATTTCCCTTTTTATAGATGGGCACTATATTTGCCCTTTTTCAGTATTAGGGAATCTCTCGTGTCTTCCATGATTTTCCAAAGATGATAACTAAAGGCTCAGATACCTCCTCTATCAGCTCCTTGAGTATTCTAGGATGCATTTCATCAGGCCCTGGTGACTTGCAGATATCTAACATTTCTAAGTGATTTTTAACTTTTTATTTTTTAAAATTTTATCTTCTAAACCTACCCTCTTCCCACTAGCATTCACTATATTAGGCATTCCTTCATCAGACTTCTTGGTGAGGACCAAAACAATGAAGTCATTAAGCATCTCTGCCATTTCCAAGTTTCCTGTTATTGTTTCTCCCTTCTCACTGAGCAATGGGCCTACCCTGTCTTTGGTTTTCCTCTTGCTTCTAAATTTATTCTAGATTTATAGAATGTCTTCTTGTTTCCCTTTATGCCTGTAGCTAGTTTGAGCTCATTTTGTGCCTTTGCCTTTCTAATCTTGCCCCTGCATTCCTGTATTGTTTGTCTATATTCATCCTTTGTAGTTTGTCCTACTTTCCATTTTTTATATGACTCATTTTTTATTTTTAGATGATGCAAGATCTCCCGGTTAAGCCAAGGAGGTCTTTTGCCATATTTTCTATCTTTCCTACATAGTGGAATAGCTTGCTTTTGGGCCCTTTTATAATGTCCCTTTGAAAAACTGCCAACTCTCTTCAGTTGTTTTTTCCCTCAGTCTTGCCTCTCATGGAACCTTACCTACCAGCTCTCTGAGTTTACCAAAATCTACCTTCCTGAAATCCATTGTCTCTAATTTTCTGTTCTCCCTTCTACCATACCTTGGAATCATAAACTCTATTATTTCATGATCACTTTCACCCATGCTACCTTCCACTTTCAAATTCTCAACCAGTTCCTCCTTATTTGTTAAAATAAAATCTAGAACAGCATGCCCCCTAGTAGCTTTTTCAACCTTCTGAAATATAAAGTTGTCTTCAGTACTATAAACCAGGATATTTGAAGAATTCTATGTACTGTATAATAGAGACAATAACAACAGGAAGTTTTATTTACATATTATTTTTTCCATTAGATTACATTACACATATCCCTTCAGTTGAAGATAGCCAATGTGTACCACTTTATAGTTTAGCTGTTTTCAGATGTAACTATACCACAGATATGGTAATTATTTTTCATTTTGCTTCAGTATCTTTTTAGCCACCCATATCATCGTTACCAAATGTTTCAAGAGATGAGTAGAAAGGTTCTTCCACTTCTTACCGTGTATCCTGTAAATTACCTCCTGTAAACTTAGACAAACAAGATGGTGAGGTAGCATATTTTATTGAGGCAATATATATTGGTTAGAGGGACAAGATTTTGGGCTTACCCAGACTTAACCCACCTTGTCCCTCTCATATCCTGGGACCAACATAGCTACAAGAACCTGCATATAATCCTGTAAACTTGTCAAGTCATTTACCAGGTCAAAGCAACATTAGAACAGCAACCCTCTTCTGATACATTGAAATTCACCCCTACACAGAGGATTGTCAGAAGGCCATTGTAATACTTAAGTCCCATGTAAGCCCTGCTTTGAGAGTTTAATGAATTACAAAGTGACTTTCATCCTATAAAGAGAACTCTAAATAGGTGGTTATCAATAAAGACTATGGATTTGCTTAACAAAAATTTGCTTCCACTGTTCCAGATAAATATCCTTATCTGCAGTTAGAAATGCTCATCAAAGGAGACATCTACATGAGGAGAGACATGTTCTGCAAATAGTAATTGTGAAAAGAAATATTACTTCTTTTTTTCAGTTTACAGTCACATTTAAATGTGACTTCTTGTGACAAATTCCAAACATGGATATTGAAGGAGGGGCGTGGGTGGAGGTGGTGAGAAAGAGTGAGAAAGAGACAGAGGTATGAAAAGAGCTTGCTTTTGCAGTCAGAACAAGTCATTGCAAGACTTTCCTGATCTTATTTAGCTAATGGCATATTATGTTCTCTTTTATATGAAGCTAAAAAAAATCAATAATTGGTACTAAAGAGTCTGGTAGAAATAAGAGCACTTTTCAACATTTTAGTATTCTTGAGAAAAAAAGGTCAAGTGAATTAAATGGCTAGAGTAATCAAATGGATCACACGTAAACATTTTTGGTTTATACTTCTTATGATTAAGTGCCACTCTTATTTGCAAAATGTCAAAATAGAAAACTGATTTACCATCTTTAATAACCAAATATTTTATGGAGAATGTTGTGGTGATACATAACTAAAAGCACGACGAAAAATAATGAAACATTTAGAGCAAGGCAAATGACTGATGTTTTGGCAGTTACAGGAAATTAAAATAATAAAAAAAAATCAGTTTCACACAAACAGAAACATTCCAAACAACTTCAGCAAATTGAAAAAGTGAACAAAATTTCACTTTACAAGAGCTTGTTTTGCCTCCTTTTTGACCATTAGTCTAGTGGTAAAGGCAATTACTTGGGAAATTCCTCAACTTCAGGAACCTGATCCAATTATTTAACATATTAATTTGCTTTATATGTTTATTGATATTTAAAAGTTATTTTTTCACAACTTCCATGCTCTCATGCTTCCAACATTTTGTTTATTCACAATGAAAGGGCTTAAATAGGAGAGACTAAGGAAAGCCTATCCCAGAAAATACGATAGCCTAGTGGCTAAGGCATTTTCATGCAGTGTGGGGAACCGCTGTTAGAATTCTTTCCTCACATCAGCTAGCGGGGCAACTGAATGTTGTTCTCCCTCCTCCCTGAGGAGTCTCCTAATTGCTGGGCTAAAAGTAACATTACACAGCTACAATATTAAAATGTGTTCATATTTTTAATAGTTAAAATTTAATATTTCCAGGAGATCAGTTTGATATAGATCTACGTATGAAAAGATTGCTTCCCAGTGTGAGAATTAAATCAAATAGCCAAATATTTTATTTTAGCATTTAAATGATCATTTTATAGCCTTAAAATGCTAATTCAAATACTAAAGTGCAGTACAAGAATGCTGAAAAAGGAGGGACACAATGGATGTGTCTAGACTACAGGATTTTTTTTTTAAGTGGCCTTTTTTGAAAAAACTTCCCCTGCATCTAGACTGCTGCCACGTTCTTTCAAAAGTAAATCAACTACAGAAAACCTCATTTTACGAGGAATAACACCTTCTTTCGAAAGAGGTTTGCAGTTTAGATGTAGCCAATGCTATGAGTGCGGAAATTAATCCTCAGTAAAGTGAAAGCTACACCAAAAAGAGATTAGAAGAAATGACCCTAACTCAGGGGTAGGCAATAAAATGTGGGGACGTTGCCAGAGTTAGCCCCCGGTGGGCTGCCATCACTTTATTTACCTTTGCCTCCACTGGTACTGATGATTACAGGAAGTGGCGTGGAATGAGACACTGGGATACCAATTACTGCAGCTCCCGTTAGGTGGGAATAATGCCAACAGGAGCTGCAATTGTCCGTATCTGCAGAGGCATAAGTAAAATGCAGTGGTGGCACTCACTACTTCTAAGTAGGGGACAAGTGTAGACATACCCAAAGAGAGAAGGCTCCACTGAAGTCAGTGAGGAGTTTTTCCATTAGATTCAATGGAGCCAGTATTTTACCCATTGAACTCAATTAAAAGACTCCCAGTAATTTTGGTGGGCATTAGATCAGGCCTACCAACAGAAATATTAAGATAGGCCTTTAGAAACTAAACTACCTTCATTCTGCAGAGCTGTGCTTTATGAAGTCCTAATAAATGCTTGCAAAGTCTTACTGAAGGAAAAAAAGATGGAGATAATATTTCATACAATGAAGAGATGGGATGAATATAGAAATAATAAAACATAGAAGGTGATAATGTCACCACATTTGACTTATCTTGCATGAAAAGGTCAGAGTCAAAGCATTTTATAAGATTCAAATAAAATCCCAAGACATACAGGGTAGATAATTCAACAGTGACTTGGTTATATTAAAAGGTTACTAGTTCATAGATAGAAATTTGCCTCTTTGACATCCTGTGTGCATTTTATCACAATAGGTGCTCCTCTTATAAATTTTTCTCTTAACCTCTGTTATCTGTCTGCTGGACATTCAAGGATAGCAAGGAGATATTTTTCAAATGCTTTTGGAGAAATCTCATACACAGTAATTTAAATATAGAAACAAGGACTATAAATAAAAAAAATGGAATCATTGGACTGGAAGGGACCTCAAAAGGTCATTTAGTCCAGTTCCTGCTCTCATGAATTCTTTTAATAACAGAAATTATCCTTTTTATTTTCTAAAATTGTTAATTTGTATGTAGTGCTTCTGAAAGGTGCATAGAGGTATGTCTCGTATCTACAAAGCAGGCAGAGCCTACTTGGGCAGTAGCAGAGCCTCCTACTGTCACACTAATGTATCTCAGTCCTGGTTTGAGTTCACGAAGGGTATGTCTACACTACTCTCCTATTTCGAAATAGGAGGGTAATGTAGGCATACCGCAATTGCAAATGAAGCCCGGGATTTGAATTTCCCGGGCTTCATTTGCATAAGCGGGGCGCCGCCATTTTTAAATCCCCGCTCGTTCGAGCCCCGTGCCGCGCGGCTACACGCAGCACGAACTAGGTAGTTCGAACTAGGCTTCCTAGTTCGAACTACCGTTACTCCTCGTGGAATGAGGAGTAACGGTAGTTCGAACTAGGAAACCTAGTTCGAACTACCTAGTTCGTGCCACGTGTAGCCGCGCGGCACGGGGCTCGAACGAGCGGGGATTTAAAAATGGCGGCGCCCCGCTTATGCAAATGAAGCCCGGGAAATTCAAATCCCAGGCTTCATTTGCAAGTGCGGTATGCCTACATTACCCCGCTAGTTCGAACTAGCGGGGTAGTGTAGACATACCCAGAGATTTATACTCCCACTGAAGTTAGCAAAACTCCTTCGAAAACAAAGAGTAGTCCTGAGACACCACAGGGTACGTCTATGCTGCGGAGCTACTTGGGGATACTGGAAGTATCCCAGAATAGCTATTCTGTGTCTATTGAAGTAGCCCATTATTTCAAAATAGATTTCAAAATAATGGGTGGCTTTTTCTGACATCCCGGTAACCAGGCCTGCACAACATATGGCCCGCAGGCCGCATGCAGCCCGAAGGGGCTCATTGTGCAGCCCACGACAACTTTTGGAAAGTTTGAACTTGTATCAGAGGGAACAAATTTTGTGCCGTGAGATATTTCTTCTCTTTGTGTGTGACTGTGAGTCTTTCCTTTGTGAATTTATTCAACAAAATCTTGAGCTTTCAACAAAATCTGTGGTTGCGTGCTGAAGCCGGGCAGTGCGGGGTTTTTTTGTATGTCTTTTTTGAAAGATCCCTTATCCCTCAAAAAATGTGGTTTACAGGATCGTTCGAAAAAGGGTTTATTTTTCTACTGATCCGTATCTAGACTGCTGGGTTTTTTTTTTTTAAAAAAAAAGCTCCATTTCGAAAAAAGGCGGCAGCCATATTTATGCTAATGAAGTGAAGGATATTTAAATCCCCTCTTCATTAGCAATCTCAATATGACTAATCTACTTATCTCTGATGACAGAGGTGTAGTCTAGACGCATCCATATATTCAGTATCATGAGCTCTTATGGGCAAAACCTACTTTTCTTCAGATGATACGATCTGAGTCATCTCATCTGAAGAAGTGGATTTTGCTCACAGAAGTTCATTATATATATATATATATATATATATATATATATATATATATAGTTGTTAGTTTCTAAGGTGCCACAGGACTTCTTATTGGTTTTAAAGTTACAGATTAACATGATTAATCCTCTGAGACTTAAAAACTCCTTTGGATATCAATGGAGCGACAACTTCACCTGCTATTTCTATGACTGACAAAATAGCTCACTCTGGAGGTGCATTCATCTCCATTCATCAGTGGTTTGAGCATTGGTCTACTAAACACAGAGTTGTGAATTTGATCCTTGAGCGGTCCATTTAGGGATCTGGCCAAATCTGTCAGGGATGATACTTGGTTTTTCCATGAGGGCAGGGGAGTGGACTTAAAGACCTCTCTAGGTCCCTTCCAGCTCTGTGAGAAAAGGTATATTCCCATATAGGTATTACTTCCTTGGTAAACCTCCTGCAATGAGGTTTACCAGATAATTCAAATTAGGGGCTTTAAATCAGACTTCCATTTCACTACCCCTGTGTAGACGCGGGTAGTTACTCCGGGCTAGTGAATTTCTAAAATGGCGACTGGCCAGGAACATGCAAATCAAGCGCGGGATATTTAAATCCCGGGCTTGATTAGCAACTTCGGTATGCTTCATTTGCCTCCCTACTTCGAAGTAGGGGGCAAATATAGACATACCCTTATGGTGTTAGCCAAGACATTGGATTTTCTAGTTGAAATCAAGGAATGCTGTATGTGACTCTATTTTGGGGAGTCTTGTAAGCTTTCACAGGTGGTGATTTTGAGCACAGGTGCTAAAACTAGGAATACTAGGGGTGCAGTCACATTCACTTGCTTGATTTCCATTATACAAGGGATGGTTTAGTTCAATGGCTGTCAGCACCCACATTATACAAATTGTTCCAGCACAGTTGTTTTTGAGGTGTGGGAATTATAAATGTAAGAGAAATGAAGAAAACAGCTGTCCAGGGGAAGTTTCAGTATGGCACTGGATAAGGGGAGTCAGCGTGGAAACCAAAAACAGTGAAGTAATACTAGGAGCAGAGATTTAAGATCAGCATTAGTGTATCATTCATAGAATAACGTCCAACAACATTTCCTTTTAATTTAATGACAATGACAATAAAATTCAAAAAATACAAAGTTTTTTTTCTCCATGTCAAGACCTTCAGCTCTCCCCCAAAAAATAAAATCTGCCCTCTTGCAACACATACTTCCTCACTTCCTGGAAATAGGTCATAAAATATCTATACTCTTATTTCATGGAAATTAAATATAAATGAAAGAAAATCCTTCTGCCTGATAGAAGGGTCAATATCACTAGAGAACTATACATATATTTACTCCCCCCATATATATAAACCAGGTTTAAGTGGTGTTGGTTGGTCCTTAACTCAATACAGTTTTGATTTTCTTCATTTAAATCATTGCTTTGTGGTGGGCTGAGGATGAGAGGTCCAGTAAACAGGCTGCCCCAGGGAGAGAGGACAACCCCAGCCCTTTCTCACTGCAGTAGCTTGGGGCCAGGTGAGAAGTGCTTCTCCATGGCCACAGTAGGTCCAGTGGGCACACCTAGGGGAGGGGTGCTTGTCTTCCTGCTGGGCAGGTCTAGATTCATCTGCCTCCTGTGTCCTCCACCCCAGCCAGATTGAGGAATAGAGCGAATTATGAATTTTCCTCTTACTCCCTAAGGAAGGGGAGCAGCCAGCAATGTTCCCTTATGAATTGAGGGGGATAGCTTTGGCCCCCTGTCCTATAAAGGGTGACTGAAGAGTGGGAGCTTCAGGGCTGGGGTAGTCCCTGGGTCGGGGGGGGGGGGGGCGGAGAGTCTGCTCCTAATGAGCCTTATCACCTGCCTGGTGATTCTCTCTCTTTTCTGTATGGTTTTATGCATCCCCATACAAACTGGGGAGTGAAGCACAACCAAACTCTTACTTGTTTTAAGTTATTATAAGAGAAAGCTGTATACCAAATTTGGTAGTCCTAGTTCTTATAATTTAGGAGTTCTGTTTATGCATCTTTGTATAAAGGGTGGGGGAGAGAGTTTCAGCCCCTCTTCCCCACTCACACAACCTAACCCTTGCCTTGCTTTGGGGATTCCACACACCAAATTCTGTGGTCCTAACTCTTAGGCTGCATCTACACTGCAGGCTTTTTGCACAAGAACAGCCATTCTTGAGCAAAAATTTTCAGAGCATCTACACTGCACGTGTGTTCTTGCACAAGTAAATTTACAGTAAAGCATCAGAAAACAGGGCTTCTTGCCCAAGAGTTATTCCTCTCCCAACAAGGAATAAGCCCTCTTGCGCAAGAGCTCTTAAGCAAGAAGGCAGTGTGGACGGGCTTTCTTGCACAAGAGAGCATCCACACTGCCATGGAAGCTCTTGCACAAAAGCACATCTCTTGCGCAAAAGCACTTGGCAGTGTGGACGCGCTCTTGTGCAAGAACTCTTGCACAAAACTGTTCTTGCGAAAGAAGCCTGAAGTGTAGACGTAGCCTTATAATTTAGGAGGAGTTCTTGAACAAACAGACTTACAGATAAAGCTAGTAGCACTATAAAGACTAAGAAAACATGAAGATGGTATCATGAGCTTTTGTGGGCACAACCCATTTCTTCAGATGACTGGAGTATTGGAAGTCCAGATCCAAGAACAAATAAGAGAAGGGGAAAGGGGAGAAGAAAAAAATAGAGAAAAAAGGAGGGGAGAAAAAAAGAGAGAGACAGTGAGTAGATGGTTCAAATAGTTACAAGAGGCTGATAAGAAAAATTAGCACCTCCATTGTCTGTGAGGTTGGTTAAGTCATTAGGATGTGGAAGATAGTGTGTGAGCCAGATGATCTCTCTGTTCATACCATTTGTATAAGAATTAAACTTGTGAATGAGGTTAAATTCCAACCCGTCTCTATGTATTTGGCTTGTGGATTTGGCCTGTGTTAAGGCTGTTCCCCACTCTGGCATAAAAATGCAGAAATTGAGGGCCTACAACAGCACTCCAAAACCTTGCCTATATAGGCTCTGGTACAAAAGCTTCCCGCCGCAACATCCTAATCCCCAGATTTTGGGGGACCTGCTGCCATCACCAAAGTAATTTCAAGAAAATCAGGGAAGATATCACTTGGGAAATCCCCTCCCTAAGGGAAAACTCTCACCCTTGTCCCAACCTCTGTTTTGCTTGGAGTTGGGAAAAACAGAGGGAATCCACAGACAACATTAGCAAGCTCAGACATTATTTTCCAACACCCAAACAAAGAAACAATAAACCCTGGTGGACTATCTAAAACTTTTCCCTACTTACATATTTTAAGAAGTCCGTTCTTGAGGAGAGAAGCATCCCCCATCTCCTTCAATAGCTGGGAGAAACTGCTCTGAATTTCAAAACAAAAAACAGAGGGAAAAAAAACTGTTTTCCAGTTTGAAATTCCTACCTGCATTGTTACTGGCTGACTGACCAACACCTTGGCTAGGTAATGAGTTAACTGCTTAGTCAGCAGGTCACAAAACGGTGACTTGGACATCCATTAATGAGTGTCCAGATAGATTAAAGTGTTCTCCCACAGATTTTTCTGTAATGCCTTTTTGGATATCTGATTTGCGTCCATTAATTCTTTCCCATAGAGACTGTCCAGATTGGCCAATATACATTGCAGTGGGGCATTTCTGGCATTTGATGGCATGGATCACATTGGTGGATATGAAGTTAAATGAGCCTCTGATTTGCTGGATGATGTTGTTGGGTCTAGTGATGAAATTGCAATGGCGGTGCTAATTGTTCTTATCAGCCTGTTGTAACTATCTGAACCATCTACTCACTGTCTGCCTCCCCCCCACCACCATTTTTTCTCTTTTTTTCCTCCTCCCCCATCCCTTCTTCCCTTATTTATTCTTGGATCCAGACTTCTAATATTCCTGTCATCTGAAGAATTGGGTTGTGCCCATGAAAGCTCATGACACTGTCTAAATGTTTTGTTAGTCTTTAAGGTGCTACGAGACTGTTGTTTTTAAGTTTTTCCTGTTATAGCAGTGGTCCCCAACCTGTGGTGGTGGCCGGGCACCAGGGGGCGTGGCCGTTCGCCCGCCGGGCGCCAGGGGGCGGGGCCCCCCCATAGCCGCGTCCCCCCCCATAGCTGTGCCCGGGGCCGGCGCCCCCTCCCCCCCAAGCTCCGCGCGCCGGGGGCCGGGGTCGGTGCTGGCGCCCCCCCCCAAGCGCCGCGCGCCCGGGGCTGGCGCCCCCTCCCCCCCAAGCTCCGTGCGCCCGGGGCCGGCACCCCCCCTCCTCCAAGCGGCCGGGGCCGGCGCCCCATACCCCAAGCGCCACGCGCCCGGGGCCAGGCCAGCCCCGAGCACGTGGCGGGCGCACACGAATGCCCCCGCGGGCGCCATGGCGCCCCCGGGCACCGTGTTGGGGACCACAGTGTTATAGAGTAACTTGGCCAGTCTTCTGAGACTTACAGATATACAGACAGACACACAAACACACAGATACACACACAAACTCTCTCAAATATTTAGTAGATATAAATGGAAAGAGGGTTAAGAAGCCTTTATGAAAGAGCCTTTGCTGTCTAATAACATGATAAGACTGCTTAATGTATCATAATCAACTCTCAGGGTACTGCAGGGAAAAAGTCAAATTAAAATACGCAACTTCAGCTACATCAATTGCGTAGCTGAAGTCAAACTAGCTTAATTTGGCTTTTGGTGCTGTCTACACAGCAGATAATCAAAGGAAGAATACTCTTCCTGGGTATGTCTACACTACCCTCCTAGTTTGAACTAGGAGGGTAATGTAGGCATACCGCACTTGCAAATGAAGCCCGGGATTTGAATTTCCCGGGCTTCATTTGCATAAGTGGGGAGCCGCCATTTTTAAAACCCCGCTAGTTCGAACCCCGTGCAGCGCGGCTACACGGGGCTCGAACTAGGTAGTTCGGACTAGGATTCCTATTCCACGAGGTGTACCGGTAGTTCGGAATAGGAATCCTAGTCCGAACTACCTAGTTCGTGCCCCGTGTAGTCACGCTGCACGGGATTCGAACAAGCGGGGTTTTAAAAATGGCGGCTCCCCGCTTATGCAAATGAAGCCCGGGAAATTCAAATCCCGGGCTTCATTTGCAAGTGCGGTATGCCTACATTACCCTGCTAGTTCGAACTAGCGGGGTAGTGTAGACATACCCTCTCTGACTTCCCTTATTCCTAATGACATGATGGTTACAGGAGTTGAAGTAAAAAGTCCTCCATCTCAACATTGTTTTGAAATAATGGCTTGCTCTGTAGACACACATTTTGTTATTTTGAAATAATAACATGAGTTATTCTGAAATAATGCTGCTGTGCAGACGTACCCTCACTGACAAAGTCAACCACCACAGTGAATGAGAAAAAGGCTGAACTGTTCTTGGAATATTATAGAGAAATTATATAGTAGTGTCATTTTTGTTACTGTGTCAAAATAAGTGTCAAAATACTTTGTCAGTTCGTTGTAGTTAAATGAAATAGTGGTGTAATATAACCGGTAGATTAGAGCACCATTGTGAGAGTCTTATCAGGGCAAGTAACTTAGAACCAGGGGGTATGTCTACACTACAAAGTTAATTCGAACTAACAGACGTTAGTTCGAATTAACTTTGATAGGCACTACACTAGCGCTCCGTTAGTTCGAACTTAATTCGAACTAGCGAAGCGCTTAATTCGAACTAGGTAATCCTCATTCTACGAGGACTAACGCCTAGTTCGAATTAGCTAGTTCGAATTAAGGGCTGTGTAGCCACTTAATTCGAACTAGTGAGAGGCTAACCCTTCCCAGCTTGCCCTGGTGGCCACTCTGGCCAACACCAGGGAAACTTGTCTGCCCCCCTCCCAGCCCAGGAGCCCTAAAAGGGCCACGGGCTGGCTACAAAGTTTGTGCCAGTTGCAAGGCTGCCAGCACCCAGCCAGCAGACCCTGCACCTGCCACGCCATGAGACAGCCACCCGATCCCACCCAGCCCTCCCCCTCTTCCCAGGACGAGCCTGGCGGCTCCCAGGAGCCTGCCGGGGCCGCTAGAGGTGGGCGCCCGCTTGATCTAGTGTGGAGATCGTGGACCTCATCGAGGTTTGGGGGGAAGCCTCCAATGTCCACGATCTCCGAACTAGCCACAGGAACACGGCTGTCTACGGCCGCCAGAGACCATCAGCAGACCCGGGAGCAGGTCTGCTGCAAAATAAAGGACCTGCAGCAGTCCTACTCCCGGGCCTGCCTGCCAGGGGCTGACTCGGAGGCCTGCCCCCACTTTCACGCTCTGAACCGCAACCTAGGGGCTCACGCCGTCCATGCCCCCCCGGGTGGTCATCGACCCCGGGGCAGAGGGACTGGTCCTGGACACCGAGGAGGAGCCGGAGGATGCCGCGAGCCAGTAGCCTGCCAGGAGCCTGCCCAGGACCCAGGACCCCCGAGGAACCCCACAGAGCACATCGCCTGTGTCGTCCGAGGCAGGGGAGGCCTCCACCTGTGAGTACCATCATGATCCCCTTATGTTTACGGGAGGGGTGGGGGGGAGAGGGAGCCCAGGGACCGTGCGCCTAGGCCTTGCCCACCATGGAGCAGCAGCTGGGTGTCATGCAGGGGCCTTGGCCTTGCAGAGGGGGGCTGGGTTTCACCCACCTTGTCCCCAGGGAGAACTGACCGCTGCTCTTGTTTCACCACAGCCGCAGCACCTGGGACTGCAGGGCACACCATCCCGCCTGCAACAGCCACCCGCGCCCGGGCCAGCCGGCGTGCCAGAAACCAGGACTACCAGTGGCAGCACCTCCGGTTCATGGAGCAGCTGCTCCGCAACCAGGAGCACTGGTCTGGGAGGACCTTTGGCTGCGCCCGGGTGGCTGGGAGTGCTCGCGCCCCACTCCTGGGAGCAACCCCCCCGGGTGGCGTGTAGTATGGCCGGGAGAGACCCTCCCCTCCGGTGCGGGGCACTTTTGCCTCCTCCTCCTCCCCCATCCCCCCATTTTCCCTGGAGCAGCCCGTCCCCTCCTTGCAGCCCCCCCTCGCCCCCGGCCCAGTGGCCCGCGAGTGCCGTACCAGCATGAGCACCGCTCCAACAGTGGATCTCCCCATGCCGAACTGATTCCTGATGGATTGGTAGCTGTCCGGCATGGAGAGCTTCCAGAGGGCGATGGCCACACGCTTCTGGAGGGGGATGGCGGGCCTCATGAGAGTGTCCCTCGCAGAGCTCCAGGAAGGTGTCCCTCTTCATCCTGAAGTTCTGGGTCCACTGTTGGTCTCCCCAGCGCTCCAGGACGATGCGGTCCCACCAGTCGCTGCTGGTGTCCAGACGCCAGATGTGGCAGGGCACGCTGGTGCCCGGGCGCCGCCGCAGCTGCTCCATGGCCCTCAGGGTGGCCAGGCAGAGAGGCAGGGGGCTGACGTGTACCAGGTGGAACCAGGCAGCCTCCAGCCATTGCTGGCAGGCTTGCAGCAGAAAGTCCATAAACTGCACCAGCAAGTGCAGGGCGAGCTCTGGCTCCATGTTGCCATCTGCGGCGGCATCCCCGAAGGGAAGCACCGACACACACGGGCGCAGAGAAAAACGCTTTGCTGTCCTTCGGCGAGGTAGGCAAGCAAGTGGAAAAACTGAGAACCGGCTGTCCAGGGAGGTCCCTTTAGCCACGAGCCTCAGATAGCCTCAGACAGCAGCCACACAAAGCAACTACTGACCTGATGCCCTGCCGGAACCGGTTTCAGCCACCCTTAAATGCACCCCTGCGTCCAATCAGTGTGGACGCGCTAGTTCGAATTAGCAAAACGCTAATTCGAACTAGTTTTTAGTTCTACATGCGCTAGTTCGAATTAGCTTAGTTTGAATTAACTAATTCGAACTAAGTTAGTTCGAATTAGCGCTGTAGTGTAGACATACCCAGGGGTACTTACAACCTAAGATTGGGGTCCCTTATGGGTCCCTCCTCTATAAGGGACCAAAGTAGTCACCCAAAGCACTTCAGCTGCCACCTTAGCCAGCAAGAAGTCTCATGAGCAATCCCCTTAAACTCGCCAGTTTTGTATATGCCACAACCAGCACCATATCTTGCACAGATGAGAGTTATACAAACCAAGCTCACCAACTCTGAACAGGTTCTCCCAGTCTCAAAGGACCAGCCACAATCCCAGGTCAGTTTATATCTCAGATTCAAAGGAGCACATTGTGCCAGTCCTTTAGAATCTAAAATCTAAAGGTTTATTAATGAAAAGAAAGAAAAGGTTGAAAGTAGGATTATTAAAGAAAGCACATTACGTACATATATCAATCACTAAGTTTTTGATGCAGGCTCTTAGAGGAGATATAATGAACTGCTAGCTTAAAAGTCTCTGGAGTACATCCTATGTTAGGATGGGTCAACAAATCCTTCCCAGCCCTCTGTCCATAGCAAGGATTCTTCTGAAGTCAAGAGCAGGATTGAAGACAAGTTGGAAGCACTCTCGGGATCCTTGTATAATCTTGCCCATGCTGAGGGAAAAATCTTTTGTTCTCCTGACTGATGGTATCTCCCAAAATGATCACATAGTCAAGTGACCTTTCCATGTCCCTTATGCAAGCAGTCATGGGGAACTTGCTAGTCTGCAAGTTCCCAGACCCATTTTTCAGGTATTTATTGGCAACCTTGAGAGCCTTTGTCCATGTAGCATCACTAATCATCATAGCCATTCACTGAATAACCATTCCTCATAATAGGTTGTCGTTGCCTATTGCTGTCTTCCAGAGAACATTTAAAATATAAGAACAGCACCCATATCCATAATTTACTTACAAAAATCATACAAGTATATGAGTAGCATACACAGAATCAGCATAGCATAAGCTTTCACTCGATCTATTTTGCCCACTTTGCACAGAATTTGGGGCAAACACACAACAATGGGTGCAACAAAGGTCTGCCTGCTCACATTAAAAATGAATAATTTGACATGTGTCTATAGAGATTAGACAAATGGAGTATTTTTAGTAAGTGATGGCAAAAATGTATGGATTTTTTCTTTCATTCATTTATCTTATCATAGAAGAATATATTAGGATGGAGAACAATGGCTATTGTAAGAGATATTTTCCTTTCTGTGTATGCTATTTTTACAAGTATGCAAACTATGTGCTTTGTACATTTCCTCTAAATAATTCTTAGACTATTTTTAAGATAACCTTTTCAGGAAGATTTAGTTTAATTTGATTTAATTTTATTTCTTTTTCCATGGGGGATTTGTCTCTGAATGACTGGAAAATTATTTTATTTGAAACTATTTGTGAAATTTTTCAGGACAAGATCCTCAAATGTAGCCAAGTGTGATGATGTTGAGCATAACAATGCCTAACTTTTAGATTCTTAGAAAAATATAGGAATCCACAGAGTTAATCACTGAGGCTTCCTATGGAATGAATGGGTAGACATAGGTGCCTGAGAATGGGATCCCATTTTTCTGATTAAGCTAGCCATTGGGAGATGTTGAGGACAGAGTTGAGTTCCCTCTTTGGGATTTGATCACCTATATTTGGACTAGAAAAAGATGCCTCTCTTTGCTTGGCATGAACAACTGAGAATCGTCTCCTGAAGTTATTTTCCTAATTGTAGTTGTTGTTAGAGATCTCTTAATCTCTGCTGTTGAAACTGCTCCTCCACCTTGGATAAATACCTAAATTGTCACTGGAGGAAGACATGAAAGAGAGGGAGAAAATAAATGAATAAATATGACTTCATAGCATTATGGTTAGGATTGTCACATGGAGGGAGGAAACCCAGGGTCCAGGCCCCACCTTCAATTTAATTATTCATCCACAATGTGACTGCTTTAACAGGAGTGATTGAGGGAGCCCCATATCCAAATATCTTACACTCAGTGATTAGTGAATTCATCTGAATGGTAGCAGACCACCGTCCAAATCTTTTCTCTCCATCCTGCATGAGTGCGCTAATCTTCTCTGAATGGATTTTAAAGAGGCCCTGATCCAGATGGCATGCTCTCCATGTATCTACTAGATCAGGCCCCACAGACAAAATGGACATTTCTCTACCAGTTTTCTCCTCGAGTGAAAATCTGTTTGGGAGTTCAGGCATCCACATGTTTAGAAGCAGAAGTGTAAGGGACTTACTTCTAATGTGAAAATTTTGCCAACACATTTGTCCAACCTGATTAGTTACACTAAATCATGTGCTGTTATTTCAGATGATTAATAGATGACTTATGCACCTAAACAAATAATTATTGATTTAAATTACATAGCACAGGGACTTCAGGGGGGGTAGCTGAGTTAGTCTGTACAGAAAAAAACAACAAATGGTCTGGTAGCACTTTATAGACTAACAAAACGTGTAGATGGTATCGTGAGCTTTCATGGGCACAACCCACTTCTTCAGATGACCGGAGTTTTGAATTTAGGATGTGCAGACCCAAAATGAATGGGGGGGGGGAGAAAGCAGAGGGGGAAGATAGGGAGCTAGGGGGAATCAATAAGTATCTGAAGATTGGGTAGTTAAAACAAAGCAGATAACAATCAAAGTCAATTGATAGTATCCATCCTGACATAGGAGTCTAAACAAAGAGCTGTTTACACCTTCAATGACTGTTAAGTTGATAGTCCAAAATTTGAAATATTGAAATATACACTGATTTTTGGGTGATTATTAAGGGTGAGAGTAATTAAAGTTTCTTTCCAGTACTGTAATGTCACACCTCCTGAGGGGAGTTCAGGGCAGGGGACAGCTGCTCAGGGCAGGGAGGTGGAAGTGTGTGTGGGGAGTAGGAATCAAGTTTGAGGGGCATGAGGAGAGGTTAAGGGCAGGAGGCTGGAGTTTGGATGTGCAGAAATCAGGATTAGAGGATGTGGGGGTTCAGAAGTCAGGGCAGGGGGCTTAGGACAGGGTGCTGGATATATATATATGGGTAAGTGCAGGATACAAGGGTGCCATTTTTCTGTGAGGGAGGAGGCCTGCAGCCGCACTACATGTATGTATACACTTCAGAGTTTTTCCGGAAAAACTATACTTATGTCCATATTGCAATTGTGTTCTTTTGACAAAGTCAAAAGAATGCAGGAGGTTTTCCAACAGCAGTAAACCTCTCTTTCCACGAGGAAGAAGCAGGAAAGAAGAGCTCTTTCAGAAAAAGGTGCATGTGGACAGGGAAGAGGGAGGGGTTTTTTTTGAAAGAAGAGGCCTCCGGGAAAAAGCACAAATGCCCTTGTAGCCATTCTGTCCATAGTAATCACAACTTAAATGTGAGATAGCGTCAATCAATGTGGACACTATATTTTGAAAAAGCAGATAGCTTTTTCGATGTGCATTTGCTGCGTGGACGCTCTCTTTCGAAAAAAGTTTTTCCAGAAGATCTCTTCCACCATAAAAGTTTCTTCCAAAAGAAGCCTGCAGTTTAGACATAGCCTATTGGATTCCCATACCCTCTCACTCCCAGATGCCCAAGGGAGGGATAGAGGACATGCTTGAGCATATGGAGACCTCGATCTTGCAATGGGATAATTGGTGTAGAAAAGGCCTGGTTCAGAACCCAGTGTAGTAGTTTGGTTCCAGGTTCCCCTACCCTTCTAGCCTTTGCTGCTAGGCACTGCCATGACGAAGAGGGTTGGACTGTTGCCACTAAGTGCTATGGTTGTCAGAGAGGAGAATTTCTGCACTGTTGTTGCTTGGCACTACTGCTGCCAGTGAGAGTGACTTTTTGGACTCTTCCTAATTTCTTTTGCATGAAAAAATGGACTTGTAAACTCCCATTGCTGGTTGCTACTGCCCTGAAGCAGTATGGCACTTGGGACCCAGCTGACCACTAGACAGAGTTGAACAAATAATCTTACATAATATTCAAGTTTTATATTGTTTTTAATCTTGTCAATACGAAAGCCTGCCAAGCACAGTGACACATGACATTTTTATATTTAACTTTTAGGATGATTAATTTTGTGAATTCTGAGCTTGTGCCTTATGGACACTAGTGTTCTCAGATTCCTTGGTGACTTTCCTGCTCGATGAAAGCCATATCTACATCTCAATTATGTAAATGTATTCATCTCTCCAAATTCATGACAGAAAATAACATGTACTACATAGAATAAATAGTAATTTGGAGGCCTGTGCTTCTGTTGTTCAGGCTGAGGAATATATATATATATATATTTAGAAATATACAACTGTCCATCTGTCCATCCATCTGTGAGGCTGGGTGGGCTGAACCCGGTCCTGCTCCTTTAAATCCTTGGAAGCCAAAGGGAGGGGTAAATAGTATAAATGCCCAGCCCAGGAGCTCAATAAGGCCCAAGTTGCCGGAGGAGGCAGTGGCTTGCCCTAAGCTCTGGAGCAGGGAGGAGGCTGCTGACAACTTTGCTGAGGAGTGGCTCAGACCACTGGGCCCCCACACAGAAGAGGAGACTCTAGTAACCCTGCCAGAGGGTACAGATTCAGATGACTCCAAGAACCTGCAGCAACCATGGAATGAGGTAGATGTCAAGGGGGAGTTAGGAAGCAGCCCAGGGGAAGCCAACAACAGTCAGGCTGACCTCATTGTGGCAGCCACACCGATCACTGCTAGGGCCCTGAGACGGGCCATGGTAGAGTAGGGATGGCCTGCTTCCCCTTTGCTACCCCACACAATGGGTGACAGTCTCTCCTTCTCCTGCTAAAGATCTGTTGTTTGTTTGCCTGCTCCATCCTGAACAAGGGCCTGGGCCTATCTGAAACTGTGTTTGTGTACATGCCACACCCTGCCCTAAGGCCTGGGCCTGCTTAGACTGTGAACTGCTATTTGTTTGTCTGCCCATCCTGTACTCTTGGCCTGGTCTTAAAGAGGACCACTGGGTGTTGGTTTATGGGCCTGAGCACAGGACTAGGTCCCAGGACTGAGCCAAGTAGCCTACATGCCAGAACAATGGGATGTGCCTGGAATTTGATTGTTTCTCACAAAATGGAAATAGTAGGGCTTGTAGGAGGGACAGCTGTACTGTGGAATGACCACTGAGGGTCAGAAAGGGGTCAGAGATGGAGACCAGGACAGCTATAGTCCCATTGGGCCTGCAGGGGGCAGGGGTGAACACAGGAAGAGCTATCTGCTACATATTTCAGAATATTTACCTGTTTGTTTGTCCATAGCCTTCCCCCAGCTGTTCCCACTGCAGTGGTCATGTACAGGAGCTTCTCACCTGTCCCCAAGCTGCTATGATGAGTAAGGGGTTGTACTCTCTCCCTGGAGCAGCGCGTAAACTGAACCCCTCCTTCCCAGCCCCACTGTAGAACAATGATTTAAATGAGGAAAAAGAAACATATTTGAGTTGAGGAGCTAAGCAATGCTGGATAAATCTAGTGTCTGTATTATATATAATAAATGCATGACATTTTCTTATTTAAAAAGAATATGATACAGCTGCTTCTTCTGTTCATGAATGGACATGACACAAGCATGAGAGAAGCTACATAATGGGCTTTGAGATTTTTTCCTCTGAGGTCATCAAGAATATTTTTAGAAGATGTTTAGATATTATCCAGACAGTAAAGCTTTTAAATTTTTGATTGGTTATTGTGTTATGTGTTACTTGCATGAGGAACTCTTGTGAATGAACTATTTGTTGTTCATGTTTCTGGAAATCGACACTGCACATTATATACATATTTAGAAATGTGCCGAGAGGAGCACCAAGTGTCAAACATGAGTTATTTCTAGCAGCCCCAACCCTCAGAAAACAGTAATTTGCTTTTTTCTGGGGATTGATTCTACTACCATAAACTTAATAACTCATCCTTGACACTTGGCTCTGCATTTTACTTTGTGCGAGATGCAATGTTTTCTCTTGATGATTCAAAGAACTATATTCTTTATCTTTGCAAATGCTTATTTCCAAAGCTAATATGTGTTGTAGAGAGATGAGTGTATTAAAATGCTCGCCAACCTCTGATTCTGGTGAAATAACGTGTCTCCTGTCAGGACGCATCTCTCACTCCCACACACCATGGCATACTTCCTTGAAATTTCCATTTTGGGTGGCTAAATGAGTTATCCAGCAAAGACTATGGTAGAACTGAAATAAAAAACTGAAATCAAGGTTTTATATTTGAAATAGCATGCTTATCAGAAACTATGTACCTTATTTGAAGGAGATTGCTGAGCCCTGAAGCAATGTGGGATTCACCCCCCAGGGAAGAATAGATTACAAACTAAAAATAATAATTATGTACTGTATAGTGTTGAAAAGACATATATGTAGAAAATTGGATTTTTTTTCAATCAATGCACCATGTTGTGAGCACTACATTTGGAATTTTACTTTGGAAATCACTCGGAAAACTCTATTGTTTCTCCCCCCCCCAAACCCCGCCCCTCCCAAAAAAACCACCAAAGATATGCAACCAGCAGCATGCATTTGACATGATAGGTACAGTGCACTGAATTAAAGACAGTGATCATTCCATCACATAACCATAACAAGCCCATTGGCATTATAAATGGTGAGTGAGGTATATTTCATATGCTGACTGTGCTATGTCTCAAATTAACCATACTATAGTATCTTTTCCAGGAAAGAGAAAACAATGGATAAAGTTTTACTAATAAAGCGACCTCTTAGCAAATAAAGAACTTTGTTTTCCTTTGCTGTTTACCAGCGGAACTCTGATTCTCCACATCTATATACTGAAAGGAAAACAGAAAAGCTATTATCTTACTGTGATAAGTTACTTAGAGATAAGTTACTTTGCCCTGTGGAAAATTTTTACAAACCTTACACAAAGCCAAAGTGGTGTGAAAGAGTTGGGATAGTGCCAGATTTGCCTTCCCTGTGTCTTTTGTTGGCAGGCTGGTATTCCATCAGATCTTGTCAGTATCTGAATTATTTTACCTTTGATACAATTGGGACTCATTGTCTCCCATTCAATTGCACTCAGACCAGGTAGCTAGATGGGGGTTTATCCAATTCACAGATGTAAGGGAATAACAGTCTGTCAATAATGATCAATCCCATATTTCCTAAAACCAAAGTTTAAAAAGAGAGTAAGGAAATATGGGGATAGAATATAGAAATCAAAGGTAGAAAAGACATGCCCAAAAAAGTTAAATCAGGAAACAGCCTGCTCTTTGTGATTCTGGGAGAGCAAGAACAATTGATTGATTAGATGTTCCTTCTTTAGCATGTATCCCAGAAAAATGGAAGTGCATTTTCAATTACTGCTTTGTCCATCTTAGATATCCTTGGGGTTCTAGATTTTGTAAATACTTTATCAAAAATGGCATTTGAATACAAAATCATGTTGATCCACGTCAAAATGTCTGTTTTGTATCCCAAACTAAATGCATATCCCTGAAATGTTAATAGCATTATAAAATATCTGATGAATCACTAGAGTTGGAAATGAATGCTTTTTGTCACTAAAAATGTGGGAATTATTTTCTAGCCAAGGAAAATCATGGGATATTATTCCCCAGTATAATATGATCTAATTACTAACTTGTTTTTCCTCCTGCTCCCCATCCATTTCTTTTGAGACATGATCTTGATGACAGCTACCTTAAAAACAGGAAGGCAAAAATCAATGTTTTATACCATCTGAAAGCTTGAAATCCCAGTTGTCAAATCATGGAGGTTTAATCTCCAACTCCAGTAGCTATAATGTGCTAGATTACCTAATTGTAACTGATGTGTGAAAAGAGTAATATATCTGAATATGTAAGCAACACATGAATACCTAATAGTTGCTGTAGTTAGGCACTCTTGCCCCCTTCCATTATGATCTTACATGTATACAATCTAATTACCAGCACTTTGCTTCAAAATGCAAAGAATATACAGTAATACCTCTAGCAGACAAGGATTGTGACAATTCAAACCTGCAATCCCCACTGAACCCAGCAGAAGTTTCCTTCTATCATTTTTTTTCTTTTAATTTTTATTTTCCTTCTAGGAATATGTTTCTTGTGCCTACTTCTCTGCCGTTAGCAATATTTTCAGCAATCCCACTATGTCTGATGGCCTTTATAGGCTTCATGCAAATAGCTACAGGGACTGTTCTTAAAAGCCAAGCTACTTAACAAAGTGATCTTTTATCAAAGCATTAAGCTCTTAATAAATGAAGAATGTTCATCCACAGAAGAGCTTCAAAGAGTGTTTTGATGAAGATGAGCCTTCTTTCTCTTTTGCAGCTGCCCTTGCTTGCAGAAGCGAACTGGCAGGACAGATCGTGACTGTTGCCAGAAGAGAATGAGTAGGAGGAGGTGGGCAAGCTTTCAGTGCAGGTGCTCCTTTAGAGATTGCTGTTTGATTGTATCCTAAACTGTAGCTACAAAAATGAGGCTGCTTTGTTTTTTATATGGTCCTGGGCTATATTTTAAACCTGATGAAAAATGTTTGCCCTTTTTAATATCTCTAATTGGAAAACAAAAAATTAAAACAGCCAAAGATACTGATCAGCAAAGATCTATGACAATGTATTCCTACAAATCATAGCCTAGATGTTAAACAAAATACCACACACTAGGAATTTTCTTTTATATTTCAGTTTAATTTCAATTCTCATCTTCTCAGTCACTCTACTTAGGAAGAGGCAGTGTAATCATCATAACATATTACTAAATACTGAAATTCAAAGCTAAATAATTTTAAATAAATACAGATTGAAAGACTAATTCATTTTGGAAAATTTTTCCTTAGATGTAAGACATAAATTTAAGTGTGGGTAGAATGTGCATTTTAACCATTGAGTATTTTCACCAAGGGCATATCTACACAGAAGTATTATTTCATACACAGGGTGGAGGTGGCGGGTGATGAGGGGCAGCTGTGTACTCCGCACTCAGCCTTTGCGACCTGGGGAGTGCATGCAGCAGCCTGTGCATGTGGGAGCATATGGAGTGCCAGTCTGAGGCATACTGCCCCAGGAGGATGCAACATAGGACCCTTGTGCCCTGGCTCACACAGTGTCTGGAGAGGACCTGCTTTACTTCCGACACTGGAATGGGACACCCTCCCACCACAAGCCACCACTAGAAAGAAACTGGGGACATGGAGACACAGACACACAGCATGCCCACACTCTCAGAGCAACATCCACTCCTGGGGGCAATGCACCAAGGTGCAGGAACATGGCCACTCACACATACCTCTAGCAACACCCTGACCCCCTCTCCTCCAGTGGCCAGGGATACAAGTCCACTTCCAGACCCAGCTCCTGGCCTGGCCAGCACCTTCTTGTCCCTGGGACATTGGGGTAGTGTGCCTCCCCCCTTGGACATCTGTGTCCCTGCAGGAAAGAACTCACTATCTAGACCTCAGGTGGCCTTGCTCGAAGCACATCACCTTCATCTGACCCAAAACTTTTTGGTCTCAGCTAAGATATTAGGGCTAGGTTTCATGCATTGTGTCTCCAGGGATGACTGCCCTTTTCTTTGTTCTCCACAGCTGGACTAGCTGCAAGAGGGGTGTGGTCGACACCTCCCATGCCATCATCCCAACCCCGCATGATCCATCGGCACTGGAGAGCCCACGAGGACCTCCAGAGGGAGAATACTTTTGCCCTGAAACCTTGCAATACTCCATGGACTGGCAGGACCAGAGACTGGAGGAGGACCTGCAGCTGCACCATGATACATGGTAGGAGCTGCTGCAGCAGGGCTGATCCATCTCCATGGCCTTCCATACAGTCATTGACCACATGGTGGCCGCTCCCATGCTAGGTCTTGCCACTCCAGCTTCTCCCCTAATCCACTGTTGTGGCCACTGAGGGCTCCACACATGAGGAAGTGGCATCATACAATATAGGAGCTACTCTCAGCCCCAACCCTGAGTCTCTTTTCTCCCTCTCCTCCTCCTTCCACTCCCCTTCTTCTCCATCCCATTTTTTCCCCCGGTTCATCCCCAGTTATATTCACCCCACTAAAAATAAAAGACTGGATTGTTTCCAAACAAAAAGTGTAGTTTATTGTCTCTGAAGGGGAAGGGGAAGGGAAAGGAGAAGGGGAATGGGAAGAAGAAGAGGAGGAGGGGAAAATGGAGGGAAGGGTAGTAGAAGGGAGGGGTGTGGGAGGAAAGGCAAAGAGAGGCATTGGACAGACCCCTTGTGGGGAGGCTCACAGGAGTGTGTCACTGGGGAGAAACTCTCCATCAGGGCCTTGTAGATTTGCACAGCCCGTGATGGGCCTGCCAGACAGCAGTTGTGCACAGGTGCTCAAAGGCCCTGCCAATCCGGTCAGCCACTGCCCCCTACCCTGGCAGGAACATCTCCCCCTTACTTTTACAAAGGTTGTAGAGAACACAGCATGCCACCACTACCTGGGGGACATTCTAGTCACTGAGATCCATCCAGGTGAGGAGACAACAGAATCTCCCCTTGAGACACCCACAGGTACCCTTCACCACAATATAAGCCCTGTTGAGCCTGGCATTAAAACATTCCTTGGCGGGGTCAAGGTGTCCAGTGTAAGGTAGTCTGTGTTCCCTATAACACAGACCAGCATGTTTATGTTCTCGATCCTGATGGTGCAGTCGGGGAAAAATGTGCCAGTGTGCAGATTCTGGAACAGGTTGGATTTTCGGAAAACAAAACATCATGTGCCTTACCCAACCACCTGATGTAGATGTCAATGTACTGGCTGCTGCGAGAAGGGCCTGCAGGATCACTGAAAAGTATGCCTTCTGGTTGATGTACTCAGGTGCCTGGTCAGGGGCAGGGGCCTGGATGGGGATGTGGGTGCCGTCAATAGCCCCCTCGCAGGTGGGGAAGCCCATGGCAGCAAAGTTGATGATTATGGGATCCATGTCGCCCAGATTGATGACTCTGTGCAGCAGGATAGCGTTGATGACCCTCACCACCTGCAGAAGGAGACAAACAAACAAAGAATCACAGGGGTGCCAGGGCTCACACACACCAGGAGTAACCCTGACTTGCCACATCCCCCATCAGGGCTTTGTGAAGGGGAGCTGAAAAACCTCCCAGGGAGGGGACTTCCACCATCCCCAACACCAGTAGCCCTCCTTGCCTAGGGAACTCCACTCCTAAAATAGAGGCATAAGGATCTTACACAAAAGGTTTTATTTGTGCAAAACGGTCACGTCCACACTGCTTGTTTTCGCACAAAAACCTCTTGCACAAAAGAGAAGAGATTATGCAAATGAAGCATGAGAAAATAATAATGAGCAGTTTATTTGCATTGCCTCTTCCGCAAAACAATGTAGTGTAGACATAGCCATATAGTGCAAACTGAATGTTGCATATTTGCCTGACTAGAGAAAGACAGGAGTATTAGTCAAATTTCAGATGGTACAAAAATATTTTTAAAAATAACATGAAATCTGGATTAATTTTGCTTTAGAAAAGTCCATAAGAAGTTCCATTTTGATATTTATTAGACCTTTCAGAAATCGAGTTTTATGATAAAGCACTGGTCTAGACTGACTTGTTTAAGCACGGTATATTGGTTATAAAAGTCATTTGTTCCATTTCCCTTTGGCTACAGCCTGTCAATCCTTTTAATCTTTTTATGCTTGATTTTTTCCCTATATTCCCTCCTCCTGATGCCATTTTGGCATGTTTTACATCAAAATAATTTGCCTCCTTAGCATCTTTTCTTCAAGAGGTAGAAAGAACCCACCAGATCCATGAACAAAGACATCAAAAAAAGGCTATAATTAACCTACCAAATCACCAACTAATTGCCAAAATATCGGTATTCCTATTCACCTCCATGAGAACATGCAATGATGTGTTCCTGCCACTGTGCCATGAAATGGAAGACTGTAAGAGCAAAAACAACAAGGTATCCAGTGGCACTTTAAAGACCAACACATTTATTCGTGTTTTGTGAGCTACAAAGTGCCAATGGACTCCTTGTTGTTTTTGCTGAAAAAGGCTAACACGGCTACCTCTCTGTAACGTATATAAGCAGCATCGCCAAGAAAACTCATATGATCAGAGGCAGGGTCCTCAGCGAACAGTGTTGATTTTTATGTACACTGAAAAAACGTAGACTAATTAAAATAAAAGTAGACAGAAAAAATACTGCCATGACAGACGAATGCCTATATCTCTACTTTTTTGTAATATATATTTTAAAGGCAAAGAGTTGAGAAAAGTTATCATGCATTCTATAGGTAGCCTTTCATCTCTTTCTCGGAACTTAATTGCTTTTCAGAAAAGTATCTAATTTGGATATTTTTCTTTGTTTACTCTTTGTTGTTTCTTTCTCTACGGCTTTCTTGAACCCTCAGTGATGCCTGCTAAATGATAAAAAAGAAACAGAGGGCAGCAGCTCTGGGAGTAACTGCAATTATATTTTAAGAGCAAATTTTCAAAGGAGCAGAAAACATGGAGGTATTTTTAATAGTGAGTGAGAGTGTGAGATATGTATTAAGGTGCAATGAGTTCCACAGCCTACCAAGAGGAGAGCAATAAGAATGATTAAAAGATAGTGAAAACGTGCCTTATGGGGATGGACTATTTCAATCTGTTTAGTTTAACAAAGGAAAGGAGCAGTGGTGATTTGATCAGAGTCTATAAATATCTACATGAGGAACAGAAATCTGATAACAGAGAGCCCTTCAATCTATCACAGAAAAGTACAATAAAATACAATGGCTGGATATTGAAGCTAAACAAATTCAGGCAAGAAATAAGGTACAATTTACTTTTTAACAGTGAGGGTAATTGACCTTTGGAACAACTTGCTAATGGTCATGGTGGATTTTCCATCACTAGAAAGGTTTAAGTCAAGATTGGATGTTTAGTTCTAGAAGGTGTGTTCAACTTCAAATAGAAATTAATTCAGGAAAGTTCCATGATTGGTATTGTACAGGAGTCAGACTAGATGATCACAATGGTTTCTTCTTTATAATCTCTGAAAGAGAGGGAAAGATGACAATTTAATAAATATGGTGCATAATCCAAGAACAATTAAATTTTTTTAAATTTTTATCCAAAAGAAGTTGACATTTTTTCCCAACAGTCTCCAATAACAAATGTTACCTTGTGCTTAGGCAGCATGGGATCTTTACTTCCTTTATTTCCTTCAGTTATACCTTAAAACATAAGTCTGTTGTAAAAGCTAAAATTAGAAAAAAATCACATCAGTGTTAAAATTGCTAGGAAGAATAGGGCGAGGCAGCACAACATGCAAGAGAGTTTATAGTATAGAATGTCCATTGACTACTAAAAGGCTTTCACAGGGAACAGAAAGAAATGGATATTGTGAGGTGGGTGCTAGATGAGAGACATATGTTCAAATCAAACAAGCTGCATCAGGCTCATTAAAATCCACAAGGCTTGCTTGTAATCTATGTGCTCCAAGAAAGGAAAAAGACAAGATTGTATGAAATTCCCAGCTTCCTTCTCACACATGTCAAGTTAAAACTGCCATTTATATTTTAGTGAGTGATCATTTTGGTAGTGTACAATCTGTGTACTGACCCGAATGAGGTCATCCTTTGTTTAAGCATCACAGTATTCTTTTAAAGCAGACGGATGAATGACAGCTTAGTTACACTTCCTATTTCTATGTCTCCACCTCAACCCTAAGCAATTAAAGTGCCCAGTGGGTAGCTTATTAGGGAGTCTTTAAGCATGAAAGTGATGTGTCACAAGGAAGAGATGGCAGGGGGTGTGCCATGGTTGAGAGGTGATGAAGCAGAACAGCAGTTACAGCAGAATGCCTGATTGTTCCTTTAATCATAAGGCTTGTCTAAAAACTGAAATATAAATACTATAGGGTGGAGAAACCAGATTTTATCTCTAGCTCTTCTGATAGTGCTTGTTTGGGTAGGGTTTTTGTTTGTTTGTTTTGGTTTATTTTCTTTGAAAAAATAAAAGGATGCTTAAAACTACATGCTAGTAATTAGAAGTCAGACTGTGGGCCCAGGCTGAGTGGTCAGAGAATGAAATGAGGGTGATTAAGGCTCCCTTCCTCCTACTCCCCCGCCCCCATGTGCAAGTACATCTGCAAGACCTTTTCAGATTTTGGATCTAGATGTGCAGGGCCCACTGGGAACTTTGGTTCCATCTGCCAACATACTTATCAAACAAGTGAGTCCACACTAATCAAGTGAAGGTACCCCACAGGGGCATAGGGTCTTGATGTGGTACAATACCTTCCCTGTTCTGCTCTGGGGGTAACAGCTATTGGCTACCCTCACATAGGGTAGATTGCATTTGTACAACGCAGCCTTGTTTTTGTTATAGCTCTAATCCAGGGCTACTCAACATGTGGCCCACGGGCTGCAATGCGTCCCGCGGCCTGTTTGTTTGCAGCCCGCAGTGCAGCTTGTGTTTCTGTGGGGCTCAACACAAGGCTGGGAACCAAAACAAAAAAGTAGTCTATATAATGGTCTTCTGTTGATATGTGGTTTAGTAGTTAAATTCCTGTACTGTCATTGCTCATTAATAGTGCTGTCATAGGGTAGAAATCAAGTAAATATTACATTTAATTAATATCAGCAGAACTGACTTAAATGGGGCCTGCATGGTATGTAGTCTTCCCTTAATTTTTGTATTCCTGCCCGTCACTGTGAAAAAAAGCTATTTGCATATATTTGCATATATATTTGCATGTATATGCAACCACATTTAAATTGTGGCCCTCGGCATGTGCTATGAGTATCATCCTAACCTTTGGGGCTTCCAAAATTGAGTTGCTTTGCTCTACTCTATAACATAAAACAGGTGGCATAGAACAGAAAGTATATTTATACAGGCCATATTCTCATATGAATGGAAACTCTAAGGTTAATAGACATGCTATAAAGCAAAACACAAAGGCTACAGTACTAAACTGAATCCTATCTGAAGGAATTATTTAGGGCAGAAATATAAAAATCCTCTATATGAGAGAAACAAAGCATGATCCTCTCATAACATTTCCCACTATTTCTAATTTCCAAAATAAATTCTTAGAATACAATGAAATAACAACATGATAATGGATGAGGTAGATACAAGTGACTCCACTGCAGATTCTGAATCCTTGGGCCAGGTCTACACTACAAAGTTTTATTGGCATAGCTAGGAAAACCACACTGATACAAAGTTGGTCTGTAAACATACTTTATGCTGTTCAGGGTGGTGATGTTACTTTATTGACAGAAAATCACTTTTTGCTTTGAATTGTCTGTGTCTACATTAAGGTATTCTGCCACTACAGCTATATTTGGATAGCTGCATCCACTGATGTAATACAAACTGGCCTTTGGATTATTCTGTTCTACTTCTGCATGCATCAACAAAGTGAGCAAGTACTGTAGCTGCAAACCACACAGCTGGATGATCAGTGGCTAGCAGTCATTGTCTGTTGAAATAGCTAATTAGCAGGATAAACCTCTTATTACTATATTCACCATGAGTGAAATTCTCCCCTCCAGCCCATGAAGAGGGACTGCACAAGGTCTATGCATCACTTAAGTGCCACTAAAGGCCTAATTTAAGGGCTTAGATGGTTCTTAAGTGCTGCTTAAACCTTATGCAGATTCACTGGGGCAGGGAGCACAGATATTTTTTCCTATAGGAAGTCCAAGTAGTGCAAAATATCATACTGTTAGATGGGGACATGAGAGTAGCTGGAACAGGTTATAAGCTTGTTATTCAGTAAGTCCTGAGTAGAGTTGGACAACCTACTGATAATAAATAATTTGTTTGGTATATTTTACCTTTTCTGTGCTTGCTAACTGTTGAAGGCTAAACTTTGGTGTTTCCATTTAGTTTTATTCAGTGAATCTATGCGTGAAAAAATATCCATCTATGTGTTGTTACTGATGTATATTCAGGCTTGTTGTTGGGTGATTATTCACCTTAGTCACCTCACATTGTTTTCTGTTCTCTGTTTGGATGCATGTATCCATACTGTAATTATAAGTCATTACAAGTCATTATTTCATTGAAATTCTGACTAACTTTTCTGAAGATCTGTCACTAAAACTGAGAATAAAATGAAATTATCACTTACTTTGTCATAATAGGGGAAAGAGGAAGACATGCTCCCCTCAATATAATTTGGTATCAGACATTATAATGTTCCTACCCTGAGAGAATGAAAGAAAAAAGAAAGTGACTCAGAGAAAGAATTCACTCATTTGATTTCCAGATGTCAACACTGGAACCTGCTTGGTGAGAGAGTTTATACAAAGTAACTCTTGTATTAACTAAGGGGATGCCTACACAGCAAGGCTAAAGCAGAAATAAACTATGCAACTTGAGCTATGTCAATTGTGTAGCTTAAGCTAAAATAACTTATTTCGGCTTTTGGCACTGTCTACACAGCAGGAAGTCCAAGACAGAGCACTCTTCCTATGACTTCCCTTATTCCTCATTAAATGAGGGTTGCAGGAGTCAGAGTAAGAAGACCTCCAGCTCAATATTATTTTGACATGTCAAAATAACTGCTTGCTGTGTAGATGCGGACTATGTTATTTTGTAATGTTAGTTATTCCAAAATAACACTGCTATGTAGAAATGCCCTAGGGCTATGTCTACACTACGCGCTTTGCCAGAAGAGGCAATGCAAATGAAGCGCAGATTAGCATTATCTCATGCTGCATTTGCATAGTCACTTCCGATTCTTTTTTGTGCAAAAACAAGCAGTGTGGACATTTCCTTTTTGCGCAAAAACCCCTTTTTGCGCAAGATCTTTATTCCTCCCCCAACATAAGGATCTTACACAGCTTGTTTTTAAGGGTCTTGTGCAAAAAGGGGTTTTTGTGCAAAAAGGAAATGTCCACACTGCTTATTTTTGTGCAAAAATGGATCGGAAGAGTTTATACCAATGAAGCATGAGAAAATGCTAATCAGTGCTTCTTCTGCATTGCCTCTTCCAGCAAAGCACGTAGTGTAGACATAGCCCAAGAGGTTATCAATATGACAAGTTAGTATAAGTTACTGTATGCTTCAAGGAAATGTTTAAAAAATACTGAATTAACTATGTTGGTTATCTTGCAGTGCCTTAATTTAAGAAATAATAAACTAATCTGCTGTACTTCCTGGCTACCATCCCAAAAAGGAGAGATTTGGAATTCCCCTACTGCTGTAATATCTTTTTAAAGCACTGTGCTTAGCAATCAAATGATTTGAATAAACCATCTGTCTATATTGCCTTGATTTGTTCACTTAATTTCTTTACATCTGAATTTTTAAAACAGAGAAATGAAAGTATTGACCTTGTTCCTGAGCTATTTGGTTAGAACATCAAATTTCCAAAAATCACCTGATGGTTTGGCATTTTACAAACAAACAAGAAAATTCAGTGCACTTGGAAAATAGCAAGAGCTCTATATTCAAAAAACAATCTTGTATTAGAGTGCACTGTGATTTTGAAGCTTAGTTTATGCTTTAAACATAAGTTTACTTGCTTACCAACAATTCTAGTGGAAGTGCTGCTGTTAAAGCAGGCTATGGCAAACCCTGGAAATGTATCTTTGAGTCTCTGAAGCCAGAACTGGCATTTATGTCCCTATTAGGCTACGTGTAGACTATCAGATCCCTCTGTCGGCAGAGGGATGTAAATGAAGCACTTCAAAAGAAGAAATGAAGCTGGGAAACCAGGCTCCAGGTGGAGCTGCTGTTTTGAAGTACCCGTCTTCCCCGCTTGCTGCCTCTATCTGATAGAGGCAGCATGGGGGGGGGGGGGAGAGGAAGAAACTGGTCAACTATCCTATTAACTATCTGATAAGCATTAAGAAGCCTTAACATCCCTAATATAGACTTTCATTTTGACTCATTTTGTCATGGGTCTTGCATCATTTAGTTTATTTTTTAAAGCTCCAGCTCCTGGAATCTTTCTTTCTTGTTTTTAAAGATGCTGTTATTCAGAATAAAAGTGGAATTAATTTGATTTAAACTGATTCATTTTGGAAGTGAATTAAATAAAATCTAATTTAATTTTGGAAGAGGTTGTCCACACAGGTATTAAATGCTGTCTGCCTAATTTATTTGAAATTCACATCTTTACTTCATTTGGATAAATTTACATGGATGTCCCCAGATAAACAAGCTTTAAAAAGTAATACAAGTTCATCACGAACAATGAATATTTTCTCCTTGCACTGAAAGAGATTTAAAAGTAAAACCTGACTCTTTACAGTAATGTTTTAAAGTGCTTTGATTTACTTTATGAACTATCTTCTATAGCAGAGTACATGTACGTAACTTTCTTCTTTCCAAGATAAATAGGCTTAATCTACTTCCATTAAATTCCCAATGCAACTTTTGTCACTAATTGCAGTGGCCCTAAAATGGCCCTATAATGATATCTTAAAATATTTCACAGTAGCCATATAAATAGGGTAAACAATTAAAAGACCATTACCACTTACAATATATATGACTTGAAAATTAAACTGAAACAAAGCTTTCTGAAATAACATTTTTGTTGAGGAATGTGTTTCATTTTGTTGAGGTTTAGGTTTTTTTAGTTTTCCCTCTTTCAGTTTTTGTAGTGATGAAAACAATAAAATTACAGTGCTCAAATTGCTTATGATATGCAATTTTACTATTCTCAGCTTTAAATTATTAATTTTGAGTAGAATGAAATTTTTAATTAACACACAAATTGGCTTATTAAAGCTGCTGACCCACACATTGTGCTTACTAGAAGCATAAAAATCATAACATTTTCTAAACTAGGTCCTTTCTAAGTGCTAAGCTGATGCTTTTTAAGTGGTCATTAAAAACCTTTAAAATCTCAAGTTTTCTTTTTTATTTTCTTAGGGCACCATCATTACCACCAGCTCAGAAACCAAGTAAATTGAAATTGTAAAATAAAATTATTTAATATTCTGTTTTTGTATTGGAATATCCATTATGCCAGACTCACTACATAAAAAGTAAAGATTCCATTCTTGACTGATTCCTGTGGAACCATTTTCCTTTCTATAGCACTAGTTAACTACTTGATTAAATAGCTAACCGTATAAGAATGAAAGATTTAGAAGTGACACACTGTAATAAAAATATGATAACTATGAGCTTGATGCCACAGTCCTTTATATGGGTACTGCCTCTTGAGGGATTGGATTAATTCGGGTGATGGAAAAAGCCCTTCTTTTGCTGTAGCAAGTGTCTCTACAACACAGTGCTACAGAGGCGCAGCTGTAGTGTGTGTAGCGCAGACATATCTTTTATGGGTACCCATCACTTGTCATGTCCGGAGTAATTGTTCTGATGGTGGTTGTGGTCCTGGAGGTGGCTGGTATGTCCCTGCAGCCCCTGAGAAAGTCAGTGCAGGGGGTCTCTATGTGTTGTCCTTCCTGTAGACACTGCTACTGCAGCTCCCATTGATCGGTAATGGAGTGCTGTGGCCAGTGGAGGCTGGGGGTTGGGGCCTCTTGCTGATGGGGGAGGGAAGGGGGTGGAGTATTGGATACTCTCCCAAGCATTAATATATTTATCATTATATTACCCCACTGAGGTGGCAAGTACCATAATCCCTATTTTACAGGTAGGGAACACTGAATGTAAGTCCCAGATCTCAAAGTTGTTTATGTTCCTCCTTCTACTGAAATCAAGGGCAGTAAGTATCAGGGCATAAAAGATGAGGAATAACCTATTAATATCCTATTAAGCAACTATCTTCTTGTGCCCAAATATCTTTGTAAACCTGGCCCTAAGTGTCCAGGCAACTATGTGGATCTTTCATAGCTGCCATTACCAATTCTGATCGCTGCTCCTGAGCTCTTGGCTTTGACCTTGGCTTGACTTGGATTTTGCCTCCTGAGCTGGATCCTGAAACCGTGGATTGCCTAATTAATTTGGGTTTTGACTTGGATTTTGACCTTTGATATTGACTCTGGCTGGGGCATGAGTATCAACTCCTGTGCTACTCTTAGCCTCGGACGTGTCCCTCTTCTGACCTGTGGTTCTGACTGCCTTTGTTGGGATACTGAAAGTTTTCCTGGATCACGCCTATGGTGAAGACCTCTCCAGCATGGAACATGGAAACACCAAGATGCTCTTTGCCCATAATGTCCCCAAATGGTACTGGAGATACAAGAATGGTTTGACTTCTCCCAGAAGGAGCTCCCTATGCTTCAAGCCCAGAGTCCCAAGCATGGAGTAGGCTGTCCACCTATGATGAAAACGTGGCCCTGCAGACCTAGCATATAACCAGATATTATAACAGCAGTAAGCCTGGCTACAGGATGAGAATGCTGCACTAGAGACATCATGCACTGTGCTGTGTATCCAAACCCAGTCCCTTTCCCAGAATGTTTTAATGGAGACCACAGAAAATTCAGAGGTGTTGTTATCCAAAATTTCCTGATATTTCTGCTCTACCTCCAGTCCTACTCCACTGATCAAGCAAAAGTAGGACTCATGATTAGCCTCCTGACAGCAGGTGCTTTGGGCAATGTTGAACTGGGATGCCTCTCTCCAGGCATTCTCTGCCATATTTGACAATTTCCACTGTGCCTGCTGAACAGAGACGGCTCTGTGTGAAATCCAGAAGGGGTAGGTACCAGCCTTTTCTTATGCCTTCCGCATCTAGTCCCTGACACTGAGTAGAACAAAGTGGCCTAGTGACACTGAGTAGAACAAAGTTTCACCAGTTCTGGTGGGGACTATGTGAGGTGATTAAGGATGAGCTAGCTCATGTGGGGGCTCCAAAGAACATGCCAACATTGTCATATGCATCACAAACAGGGTAAACAAATGACTTGTGGAAAGAAGGGGTCTATATTACTACCCAGACAGTGCCTCTTGGTACCCAGACCATGAACCCAAGCAGCAAGATAGCAACTGCTCCCATGTGAGCCCTGAGGAAAAAAAGAGCACCATCACCCTTATGAGCTGTGTTTCCACTGGGGACGATCAGCCATTTTCTTGCCAAATTCTGCCATAACACAACCATGAACAGTTTTGGTAGAACGGGTGACAACGGGTGACCTCTACTCTTCACTGAGGCATGTCCCAGGCCTCATGAGCACTCCCTGTACTTTCCAAGTTTACCTCCATGTACCATGGAAACTGTACCACATTCCTCCATAGTGGCACTCATGGATTTCTAGGCAGCTGACAGCTTCATTGATGCTGACACTGGCCACACCCTGGGTATTGCAGTTCAACCAAAGGTTGTCCCTGACCTTGCGGAAGCTAACATTGCTCATGCCAGTCATGGAGGTTGGTGACAAAGGAGACAGTGCTTCTGAAGTTGCTACTTAGGACCATTGGGATATCTTTGCCTTTTGGAAAAACGACGTTGCACTTTAAAGACTAACAAGACAGTTTAATAGGTGATGAGCTTTCATGGGCCAGACTCACTTCCTCAGATCAAATCCTCAGAGCTCTTTCAGAATATGATCTGAGGAAGTGAGTCTGGCCCACGAAAGCTCATCACCCATTAAACCATCTTGTTAGTCTTTAAAGTGCTACATAGTTTTTCCTTTTGTTTTAGCAAGATCAGACTAACATGGCTATCTCTCTACTACTATTTGACTTTTGGATGATCCTTTCACCATACTTTCCAATAATCATAGGCATTTCATGGCTGGTGGCTCATAATATACACATCCTTTACATGAGTACCAGATTAGCCTCTGCTTCAAATTCTGCCAGCATATTTGCCTATGTGTGCCATCTGATAAACCTCAAAAATAAAAAATACATCCTGGAGATGGGTAAGATAGGACCAGCATTGTAGTTGATTCCAGCACTGTATTCTATGTACAGTGAATATGGTGACATTTTTTAGAAGAATGATGATAATTTACCATCATACTGGGTTTGTGATTGCCCAAAGGCACTGTAAATGGGGGCCAAGATGCTCTTTGGCTGTATCTACACAACGTCAGAAACTGAGTTGACTGCTCTGAATTCCTGTGTCTAGGAGAGTCCAGTCAATGGTTTGTATAGCCATCTACTTCTCCTTCTGGGGCCTCTGTTCTGTGCTGTTGTCTGGAGGATGCTCAGTACCCAGTATATACATATCATACAAATTTGGAGTCTCTCAGCCAAGCCAATGCAGCAAATTAGAGATAGTTTCACTGGGCCCTATTCTTCCAATGCTTCAGCATCATGACCAGAAACCACTTTGAAAAAAGCAACAAAAATGATTAGGAGTTTGGAACGGCTACCATATGAGGAGAAATTAAAAAGGCTGGGACTTTCCATCTTAGAAAAGAGGAGACTAAGGGGGGATATTGTAGAGGTCTATAAAATGATGACTGGTATGGAAAAAGTGAATAAGGAAAAGTTATTTACTTGTTCCTATACCATAAGCACTATGGGTCACCAAATGAAATGAATAGGTAGCAGGTTTAAAGCAAACAAAAAAAAAAAAAGCATTTCTTCACATAATGCACAGTCAACTTGTGGAACACCTTGCCAGAGGATGCTGTGAAATCCAGTGCCGAGATATGAGATAAGGTGACCACATCTGCACACAGAATTCAGATTTATATAACGGCATTAAGATATTATCTGTCTCAGTCTCTATCCCTTTTTTAAAGATTCCTAATATTCTGTTTGCTTTTTTGACTGCTGCTGCACAGATGCTTTCAGAGAACTATCCACAATGACTCCAAGATCTCTCTCCTGAGTGGTAATAGCTAATTTAGTCCCTATCATATCACATGTATAGTTGGGATAAAAGAAACCGTGTGACATATGATGCTAGACAATAGTTCAATCTACATCTGAAATGGTTCTAATATTCCCTGGTAAAGACTAAATATAAAAGTACAATCTATGGATGAAATAAAAATTATCAGTTGTCTCCACATGCCTTGCACTATTGATAATATATAGATGAAGCAGTCATTAGCACTTCTTCAAACCTCCTGCTCTCAGAATTATTGAAGAGCAGTATTCATGTGCAAACTGAGTCTTCTTAACAATCGATTAAGGCTCAATTTATACTTTTTTTCCTACTGAAGTGCCTTAATAGTATGTGTTTGGGGTAATTATATTGTATTATTATAACTTCTCTACTGTTTCTCATTATGTGAAGGTAACTCAGCTTTTCCATAACACAGCTATTATGAGTTAAATAGTACTCCTAGTCAAGTGTGCTTTCCTCATTTTAAACCTCACCACTTGAGCAAGCATTTTTGTTGTTTCTTGATTTCCCATTGACACAAAGAAAGATGCATGTACCTCATTATTAAATAATGTAGTTGCAAATCAGAAAATATATTATCTTTTCTATATACATGAAAAATCAAATGTAGAGTTCATTAAGATGCCTGCAAAGGTAATCTCAGATTGTGGAAATGGACAGTATGGTTTCTAGATTCAGCACTGTATATCTTGCAGGTGGTGGCTGTTAATGTTTGTTTAAACACCAAATACATCTGTATTTTCATAGGACCTTTCAATCAGAGAAATAACAAAGCATTTCTTATAGACACTATGACAAAAATGAAGGAAATAGTCTATTTATAAATAATTCTGAGCAGTATATTCTGTTTTATTTTGCCTTCCCTTTTTTCATCATGAAAAGGCTGCATGACTCATGACAAGCAGCATGAAAACACTGCAGATGGTTCCTTTGCATTTGTCATAATACTCTCGGTTTCTTTACATATTTGGCCAAGATTTTTCCAAAGAGTATTCTAAAAGTAGGCTTTTCAATTAACAATCAAACTGAGACTTTTGAAATGTGCCAAAGGGAGTTAGTGACTTAATGGCCTGGTTTTTAAAAGTGATGAGTGTACAACAGTTCCCATTGCCTATACTGGAATCTGTTGGGTGCTCAGTGCTTTGGAAAATTGAACTGCTAATTTAGGATGCTAAATTTAGCATAGAAACTGTGGGGAAAATCAAATAACTCCAATTGTGTCTAAAGGGGGGACTGTGCAAAAATCAAAACTCTCTGAAAGAAAACTGCTGTAAGGGTTAAAAGTTTTCCAGACCTCTCTCCCTGTAACAGAGAGAAATCAAATTAACTCTAATCAAGACCCTTACAATGCATTCTACACGAGAGATCCACTTCCTGGACACCTCCGTACAAATCAACAATGGAAAATTAGACACCACTCTCTACAGAAAACCCACCGACTCATACAGTTACCTACATGCATCCAGCTCCCATCCAGAACACACCACACGATCCATCGTCTATAGCCAAGCCCTTCGATACAACCGCATCTGCTCTAACCCCACTGACAGAGACCAGAAGCTTCAGGAACTCTACCAAGCATTTATAAATCTCAACTACCCACCCAGAGAAATAAAAAAGCAAATTGAAAGAGCCAGACGAATACCTAGAAACCATCTACTTCAAGACAGACCCAAGAAAACCAACAATAGAACACCACTTGTCATCACCTACAACCCCCAACTTAAACCTGTCCAACACATTATCAAGAAACTACAGCCTATATTGGAACAGGATACCATACTCAAAGAGGCTCTGGGAGACAGACCCATAGTCTCCTATAGACAACCACCTAACCTCAAGATGATTCTTACCAACCACCACAGGACATACCACACTAATACCAACCCTGGTACCTTCCCTTGCAACAAACCCCGTTGCCAGCTTTGTCCACATATTCACTCTGCTGATACCATTATTGGACCTAACCAAGTGAGTTATAAGATCAAGAACACATATTCCTGCGCATCCAGAAATATAATCTATGCTATCATGTGCCGAAAGTGTCCGTCTGCTATGTACATTGGACAAACATCTCAGACACTTCGCCAAAGGATTAATGCCCACAAAACAGATATCAGACAAGATCACAAAGAGAAAACAGTTTCTTGCCACTTTAACCAGAAAGGACACTCTCTAAATGACTTAGCCACCTGCATTCTGCTACAAAGACCTTTTACATCTGCACTTGAAAGGGAATCCTCTGAACTGTCATTCATGTAAAAATTCGACACTTGCCAACAAGGACTTAACAAGACTTTGAACTTTCTCACCCATTACCAAGACAGTTTCCCCAATTATCACCTGTAATACCATTAACTCACAAACATCCCACTCTCCCTACCTTTAATATCAGCAATTCACAGACACTTACCTTCCTTCCTCCCCCTTCCCACCCCCCCCGCATCCCCCTTCTGTTCTGCAATGTGATTTGTCCTTTTCATATTTGTTCATTTTTTTTAATTGTTTCCTTTGGTATATATGGTTGTGACTACTTTCTTCCACTATTTGATCTGAGGAAGTGGGTCTGGCCCACGAAAGCTCATCATCTAATAAACCATCTTGTTAGTCTTTAAAGTGCTACATTGTCCTGCATTTTGCTTCAACTACCCCAGACTAACACGGCTACATTTCTATCACTATCCTATCTCAAGTTCATGGATACTCCTAGTCTGTCACAATTTGTCATGTAAACCCTTATCTTTGTCACAGTTTGCCTTGTAGACTCCTCCACTCAAGTTCTCATGTGGCTTTGTGTACTGTAAAAACTTACTTCTAGCACTCCTGGGGTGAACAGAAGTCTCAGAGTACTTCTGCTGAGACTTTGATATGTTAAAGAATAACAATCCACAACTGAACTGTCTAAGCATTCTGTATAAAGGATACCTGAATCTGTCTGTCAGGGCTGCTGCTTCACTCTTGGTGTGACAGCCTGCCTGCATGCATCATAAAGTTTTCTCTTCTAGGTTTCTCTCCTGCCTCACTGATTTGACCTCCGGCCTCGGACCCTTCTGGGGGCTCTGTACACCAGGGGAGCGAGATTTCCCCCTCAAAACCTAAGCATAGAATCCCATCTTTTTAAGATTTTGGTCACTATATTTTTTGTTGAAATGTCAAAATCTAAGGTTCTTGAGTTCAGAAGCAGTAGAACCTCTCGTTATTATGCAGATTTCATGTCAATATTTCTAGGAATGAATAACAAAAACAATACACTTAAATCTCTGGAGATACAGACTTGGGAATCATCTGGCCCTCCCCTAACCATAGCAAATGCCTCATGCTTTTTTATAAGGGTACATCTACACTGCACGGCTATTTCAGAATACCAGAGGTATCCCTCACATCTACGCAAGCCTCCCAGTATTTTAAAATATTTTTCAAAATAACGTGTGCACTATTTCATCATCTTGGTAAACCTCGTTACACAAGGGATAAGAGCGACAAGGAGTCCTGTGGCACCTTATAGACTAACTGAAGTGTAGGAGCATAAGCTTTCGTGGGCAAAGACCCACTTCGTCAGATGCATGTTAGATGCAAATGTAGGAGTAACAGTAAAATGATGTAATGATGCAAATGTAGGAGTAATCGTGAAATGAGGAGTAACGGTAGTTCGAACTAGGAAGCCTAGTTCGAACTACCTAGTTCGTGCCCCGTGTAGCCGCGCTGCACGGGGTTCGAACCAGCGGGGTTTTAAAAATGGCGGCTCCCCGCTTATGCAAATGAAGCCCGGGAAATTCAAATCCCGGGCTTCATTTGCAAGTGCGGTATGCCTACATTACCCTCTTAGTTCGAACTAGGAGGGTAGTGTAGACATACCCTTAGAGGGTTAGGTGGTAGCTAAGCAGGGAGGCTGAGGTCCTAAATTTGAATTTTGCACCTAAAATGGCAGAAAACAAAATTCCTTTGTCACTGTTATAATCTCCTGACTATCCTGCTTTTTTCTTTTCATTACTGTCTGTGGAAAAGAAGTAATCTCTACCTTATCTATATATATGTTAGGGTATGTTGAACAAATTAACTCAGTCTATGATATACACATAGGACCCTAAATTTTGCTCTTTGCAGATTAATTTCAAGCTGTAAGATTTGGTCCATTATATCTGAAACATTGCAAATATTTTTAAACATGTTTGGCAAATTAGTGTACCTTTCTGAAAATTTATTGGCTTAATTCATTGATTGTTGGCTACCCTCTCATGATGCATTATCCCAAAATGAAATACAGTAGACTTCCGATAATCTGGCACCTTTTGGACCTAGGTGGTGCCGGATTATCAGGTTTGCCAGAGAATCAGGAGGTACAGCTGCATGGCTTAACAGCTGGCCAGGACACAATCTCCCTCCCTCTCCCCTCCCCTTTCCCCATCCCTGAAGCAAAACACTCTTCTCCTTACTGTAACACGATCCCACTCCCAGCCTCCCCAACCTTATGCTCCGTCTGGTTACAGCCAGCACGTGTGCTGAGCGGCAGGCTTTTTAATCAACTGGCCAGGAGCACTGGGCATTTTGATGCCGGAGTATCAGGAGTGCCAAACACTTGGATGCCGGACTATTGGAGTTTTACTGTACCCACAATACTCAAAATGTGAAAATCTAAGGGGAGAAGCTGATAAGTAAAAACAATTCCAACTGACTGACTCTCTATGTAAATACTGTTGTAATGTTATTCACCAGTACCTAAAGGTAACATGAATACATACTAGATTTAAATGGACCACTTGCAAGCTTGATGCCTTGAGTTATCTTTGGACTAGACAACAGGTTTTATCTGTTAACAATTAAACATTTGAAGGAGGAGAAGGCAGAAAATCATTTCTTTCTATATTGTTCAACGTTACTTTTGCATATGCTTGGCAACTATTGGCATGAGAAAAATCCTGCTACAATGAGTGTTCTAAAATGTATGCAAATAAATAGGTAATTAACAGATGGTACTCAGGAATGTGGAATAGTTAATGGGCTTTTTAGGCTCAGGTGAGGTGATCAGGAAAGACCACATGTAGTGTGAGGGAAGTTATCTGTCTCCCTTAAGGAGTGCATGTGCAGTTCCCTAATTTGTTCTCTTCAACCTGTGTCTATATGCCTGCCCTTAACCATGTGTCTGTGTGGCCCACTGGCGAAAGTCAGTAAACTTGTCTCAGTTTGCAAGGCAGTATGGCTTTATTAGTGGCTATGGATCCAGCTATTGATTCAGCAGGGAAAAGTCCCAACTGAAACACACGGATTTCTGGTGTCAGCTCATTCACCAGTAAGCAGTCACCTTCTACTGGGCTACTTCCTGCTATTGTCCCTGCAGTTGTGGTATGGGTCTCCATCTCCTCTCTCTGGTCTGGGGTTTGTCCAAACTCCCTGAAAACTCCAGGGCCTGCAAACTCCCTAAAGCCTCTGGAGACCATCTCTCCTTCAGCCTGGATTGTGACACATCTGCATCAGGGTTTTTGCTGCGGCTTGCCTGGAACAGGCAGTGCACATGCTCTTCTCCATCCATCAGCCCCAAATGAGCTGAGTTGCTCTCTTGTACACCAGTACTGCTGGAACATGCCCAGTAAGGTGGAATGGGTACCGCTTTCTCAACCCTCAGAGCAGGGTTAACCTTAGCCTCACCAGAGCATCCTCTGTCACAAGTGGTGAGGAGTCCTGTGGCACCTTATACACTAACAGAAGTGTTGGAGCATAAGTTTTCGTGGGCAAAGATCCACTTCGTCAGATGCATGTCAGTTGGTCTTTGCCCACGAAAGCTTATGCTCCAACACTTCTGCTAGTTTATAAGGTGCCATAGGACTCCTCACCGCTTTTGCAGCTTCAGACTAACACGGCTACCCCTCTGCTCCTTTGTCACAGAACAATATAACTTGTTATTGTTCTGCACTGCAAATGGCTCTCTCTGTGTAGATTTTTACAAGATGCTCTTAACACATGCCCTTGTTACTCATAGACTCCCAAGACAGGGGCAATTAGAGATAGGCAGTCTTGCAGTAAATCTTGTACTCACTAATTGTCTTCAAAACAGCTTTTTATACTGTGCTCATCACCATAGTGTCTGAATGCCTTCCAGTAATGCATTAAACAGCATGAAGAATCATCTGTCACATGTTGTTTGTCTCTCATCTTCCCTGCAGAGGGAGAAGGCCATGCAGTGGACTGTTTTTTGGGGGGCTGGGGAGCGGTTAGGGAGGGGCTGTCTTTTAAAAAAAAACTAAATATACCTGCTGCTATATTTCTATGTTATAAAAAGAAAGATCAGAGAAATGCACTTTGTACTTAAAGTGGAAAGTTCTGAAGTTTGCAATCATTTTTACTTCTTGGTGAAGTTCATTTCACAGTCTCAGAACAGCCCCCAGAGAAAGTTGTCTCATCCTTACAGATGAACTTTACTTCTATTTTTGAGTTCCATTGTGCCAGATGAGTGCAGCTATCAATCACAGTCTTCATTACAGAGCTTCGGACTGACTTCTAGATATCCTGAGCCCAGATCATGGAGCACTGAGACTCTGAGCCTCAGAAAAAATTTGGTGGGAAACATTCTATGTGCAGGACAAGTTTTGCTACATTTATGGTAGCTACTGTTAGAGAAATTTCACTGCTGTGTTCTGGTCGAGTTGGAGTTTCCTAAGTGCTGAAGGTTCTGTGAGGAAGTGTATTGTACAGTTCTAATCCATACAAGAGTGACAAAGGCATGAATAACAGAGACCAGATTGGGACAGAATTCCCTAGCCAAGAGGAAATAAAATAAAAAGGAGTCACTTACGGATGCTGCTGTGTGAGAGCTCAGCATCAGTGAGGAATCTAACAGTATTCTTAGATAATGGACTGAACTGAACAATTGTGGGTGCTTCTTTTTACTCAACTGTGATTTTCAGGGCTGTAGGGTGTTCAAAGTACAGTCCTGCTGCTGTAACTTTGTTCATTCATGAGGTGATCTTATTCAAGCACTGGGCCATCTTAGTGATAATGGTGTGATCTTATGTGGTGAAGGATAAGTCAATGTATCACATGGGACCTCATGGATGTGGATGGGAACATATTCTGGAGCATATGTTTCTGTTGTTCTGTAATGAAGTACCACATTCCTCCTCTAGCAAAGCTACCTATAAACGGTGAGCCAAGGAACTACTATGCTCCCAAACAGGGTCATTGAGTATTGGCAGTGGTGTCTGCCAGATTTCCTATGTCTCTTTAGCCCCAACTAGACTGGGGAGTATTTTTCCATGGTTTGGGTAGAAGTCCAAGGTTGGAGGATTGGGGACAAAGCTTACTGTATCCATATGCAGTGCACCACAGCACAGGATTGGCTCATACATGTTTGACAGTCAGTGCATTTTCTATCTAATTTGAATGCTATCTTTTAAGGCCTTGGAGTGGTCAATTGCGGAAGAACTTTGTACTAGTTAGTTTAGCGGTGGTGAGGCCTGCATTCTTTCCCCTTTTCACAATATCTGATGAGCCAGAAGCAAGTCTTTGGGAACATACGCCACTGAAGAGAAGAGAAGAGAAGAGAAGAGAAGAGAAGAGAAGAGAAGAGAAGAGAAGAGAAGAGAAGAGAAGAGAAGAGAAGAGAAGAGAAGAGAAGAGAAGAGAAGAGAAGAGAAGTATTGTTGCCAATATAGCAGGAAGAAGTATAAGATAATGGTAAAGGGCAAGAACGTATAAACAATTCTGTTTATCCTAAAGTACTGATCACGTAAACAGGGCCAAAGAACATGAAGATCTAGATCAGAACCAGATCGATAACTAACAGCTAAGCCCTACATCAGCACTAATGAGTAAGCCCTGGACATTTCCAAACTGCCAAACAAGGCAGGAAAACTGTACTTAAGGCTGCCTCAGAGCCTAGCAAATCAGACCTCACCAATGGGCTTTGGGTACCGGCACCTCGGAACCTGAGACAACCTCCCACTTCATCCGCAGCCAACCCGGGGTCCCAGGCTCGCAGGAAGGGACCTAAGATATGCCGCTTCTTTGTTATGTTGATCTTCCAGTTATGGGGGCACAGCTGTTACCTGTCAGGAAATAAAATACTTGTGTTTGACAGGTTCCACAGGTTGATAATGCTCTAGTGAAGAAACACTTCCTTTTGTTTATTTAAAATCTCCTGTCTAATAATTTCAATGGGTGCTTCTTGTATAATTGGAAAAGATAAATAACACTTCCTCTTTTATTTTCTCCTCACCATTTTTATAGACCTCTCTCTCCTTACTCCTTAGTTGCTTCTTTTCCAAGGTGAACAATCCCAGTCTTTATAATCTCTCCTCATCTGGAAGATTTTCCAGACCCTTTATCATATTTATTAAAATGAATGTATTAAGAGATGGGGCAACCACACTTGCATGCAGTATTCAAGGTAAGAGTGTAACTTTTCCTTATGGTTGCTAACATTCTGCTACTTTATTTGACCATCGCTGCACATTGAGCAGATATTTTCAGAGAGCTATCCACAAGGACTCCAAGTGCTCTTTTTGAGTGATAACAACACATTCAGACATTATAATTTTGCATGTATGGTTCATAGGCACCCATAAAAATAGTGGGTGGTTACCACCCACCAGCAGCCAGTTCTTCTCCCTCCCCTCCAGACCTCCTGCCCAATGACACCCTTTACTGATCCCCTACTGTTGCCCCCTCCTGCCCACTGGTGCCCCCTCCTGGAGTTGCCTACCATACTGCCTGCAGTACTCTTTCACCCAGTACCTCCAGCCTATTACAATCAGCTGTTCCACTGCATGCAGGAGGTGATAGTGGGAGGGAGAGGAGTGGGGACAGGACACATGCTAGAGTGGGAAGAGATGGTCCACGGGCAGTGGTTGAGCCCTCACAGGGTAAAAAGGAAGCTGACTTCTGTGGTTTCGGTTATGTTTTCTAATGTGCACTACTTTGCATTTTATAAACTAACAGATTTATTGGAGCATAAGCTTCCATGGGCAAAGACCCACTTCGTCAGATGCATATAGTGGGAATTCCAGAACAGGTATAAATATACAGGCATATGAAAAGAAAGGAGTACCAATCAAGAGTAAGGCTAGAGATAAGGAGGTCAATTCAGTCAGGGAGGAAGAGGCCCACTTCTAGCAGCTGATGTGGAGGTGTGAACACCCAGAGAGGTGAAACTGCTTTTGTAGTTGGCTAGTCATTCACAGTCTCTGTTCAGTCTTTTGTCTCCCTGACTGAAGGAGATGAGCCATTGTACATTTCCAGACCTGCCTTCCTTACAAAAGCTTTTGCTTTAGGGAAGCCTGGAGGTCCCTTACCTTTCACAGTGGATGCTACTCAGGTTAACTATGGAAATAAAATGAATGAACTGAGGTGGAAAAACTGAGAGGAAGTTATGTCAAACCAACTTTACTTCAAATGTATAAGTACTTTTTTTTCTTTTTTACACTGTTCCTTGTAATTGAGAAATAGTCTATACTATTTATGAACACAGAAAACAGAACCTATAGTTACTTTATGGTTTTCAAAATGTAAATAGTCTTTAGCTATGTGCTATATACACATTCAGAAATATATATGTAAATTGATCTTTATAATTCACATCATTTATTAAATGAAGATATTCTTGCTTGTTTTAACCTTAGATTATATGACATTTTAAGAACAGTGAGACACTTGTAATGCGGCTGTAAAAAAACCAAGTTTTTAAAAACAACAATGGGGAAACAATATAGGACAAGCCTTTTCTCATTCATGAGTAAATTCTGATGAACTAAAGCACAGTTATCTGAAATTTGGATTATCTGAAATTTACAAATATTATTGATTTCATGTGTGTAAAATAAAGATTTTATTTCCTCAAGGCACCAGGCAGAATTGGGACACTATTGTACAAAAAGCTATAAAAACCATCCATGCTTCATAGAGCTTACACTCCAAAATAAACCAGACTGAAATGTTGTTTTACATTGCCTAAAGTACACTCTTAGGGTACGTCTACACTAGCTCGTTGGTTCAAGCTAGGTAGGGTAATTAGGGCAAGCGGAGTTGCAAATGAAGCTCGGGATTTAAATATGCCGGGCTTCATGTGAATGTTCCCGGGCGCCGCCATTTTTAAATCCCCCTTAGTCTGAACTCCATGCCCATGGCTACACACAACACGAGTAGGTAGTTCGAATTAAAGATCCTAATTCGAACTACCGTTACTCCTCGTGGAATGAGGAGTAATGGTAGTTCGCATTAGGATCTTTAATTCGAACTACCTACTCCGTGCCGCATGTAGCTGCGGGCACGGAGTTCGGACTAAGGGGGATTTAAAAATGGCGGCGCCTGGGAACATGCAAATGAAGCCTGGGATATTTAAATCCCAGGCTTCATTTGCAACTCCGCTTGCCCTAATTACCCTACCTAGCTCGAACTAATGAGCTAGTGTAGACGTACCCTTAGTTATTTCCCCAACCCACCCATTGAGGTGCACCTATCAAAGTACTCTATCATGGTGACTCTGTTTATTTTCCTTTAGCCCTTGCTAACTGTTAGAATTATTTTTCTCAGGCATTGCATTACCTTTTCTTTTTATTATACTCCTCACTGTCTTACTCTTATCTAAATTTTCCACTTGAAGCATTTATCTGTAATCAAACTCCTACAAAATGCGAATTTATCTTTTCTGAAATTGCCGTGTGCTGACATTTGTACATGTTCCTTGAGGCATATGGATAATAGGAGACAGGTTTTAAAAATTGACAGAGAACCATCAAGATCAACAGAGCTAGACTGATTAAGACTAGTTGAGACTAGGCCTTTAAGGGTTTAGAATAAGATCTCTTCCATACAGAGAGATATTTTTTTTTCAATAACTGGTTCATCATTTTTACTAGAATCTGTGTTGACATTTTGGTTTGAATGTGAGTTATGTGACTAGTAAGCACCAGAGAAGAGTAAATTTTTCGGGAAAAATGATAACTTTGGTTGAAGAACACTTACAATTTGGAATGTTTTAATCCTCTTTTACTACACACACATCCTGAGAGCCTTCTCCATTCACAACAACACATATTTCTCTTCCATAGCCTCTGTTCCTTCTCTGGATTCAACAAAAACTGTGAATGGCTACAAAATAACTACAAAAGCAGCTTCTCCTCTCTTGATATTCACACCTCCACATCAGCTGCTAGAAATGGGCTTCATCCTCCCTGACTGAATTAACCTTGTTATCTCTAGCCTGATTCTAGCCTACATATTTATACCTGCCTCTGGATATTTCCACTACATGCATCTGACCAAGTGGGTCTTTGCCCATGAAAGCTTATGCTCCTATATATCTGTTAGTCTACTCTATAAGGTGCTTCAGGACTCCTTGTTCCTTTCTGCCAGCCTCCAATAGCATCTTGCTCTCAAGACTGGCAAAATTCTTTTCTGTCTTGTACCACTTATTTATTGTTTTCATCACAAAGCCTAGAGGACCACCATTCTTTGTGCTGGATCAAAGGCTAGTTTCTCCTTTTCTTGTTCGTACACTGTGTTAAGTAACTTATGAATGCCCCCCTCTCTTTTTAAAACAATGAATTACAATTCTATTACCTTTTACACAAAGGGAAGAAGATTCCCAAGACACACTTAAATTAGATGTCTCTAACTGAGATGCTTCCCAAATTTCTTTCCTGGCTATTAGATAGCATTCACTTCAGCATAATGCTCATATTTCTCATTTGGCTATTGTGTCTAGAAAAACATTGTTTCCTAACTGGAAATTACATTTTGTTATTCAGTAGACAAAGTGAAAGATAAATACTGTCATATAAAGTCCCAGACCAGGATAAGTATCTGTGATCATTACATGCTGAGGAATAGCTGGGGAAATATTGCTATTATGCAAAAATATGTCATACTATTAAATGAATGATTCAGACTATATTTAGTTTGCAGGCTTCTTTCGGAAGAAGTTTTCCCAGAAGACATCTTCTGGAAAAACTTCTTTAGAAAGAGAGCATTCGGACAGCAAAAGCGCATTGAAAAAGCAAACTGCTTTTTCGAAAGAAAACATCCACATTCATTGGACACTATCTCACATTTAAGTTGTAATTACTATGGACAGAGTGGCCACCAGGGCACCTGTGATTTTTCCTGGAGGCCTCTTTCAAAAAAAAAACAACCCCTTTTCCCCATCCACACACGCCTTTTCCCGACAGAACTCTTTCAGAAAAAGGCTTCTTCCCTGTAGAAAGATGTTTACCGCTATCAGAAAAATGCCTCTGTTCTTTTGACTTTCTGTCAAAAGAATACAATTGCAGCGTGAACATAAGTATAGTTTTTCCAGGAAAATGAACGTTTTTCCAGAAAATCTCTGTGGTTTAAACATACCCTCAATTTCATATATCCGAAATAAATATTTCAAGTTTTAAAGGGAAGGGATATGGTAAAAATTATGTATGTTACATAAGAAAGCATCCTTGCTAAATTGTCAAGCAGATTTACCAGCTGAGACTGATGTTTCAAAGCCTCCTAGATGTCCCATTCCCATAGCTATCTCTGAAAATCACAGCCTAAATCTACTTGGGCACCCACTACATGATGAAGATGGACATGATATCTGATAATTGTGGAATCCTGGCCTGCATTACTCAGTCATAAACACCTTCCATGTCCATCATCTTCAGTCTCCTTCCTACAGTTATTTCCATTTGATATAAAAAGAGGGGCTTGCCCACTTTCACTGGCTGCCTAGTCTATCATGGACCAAATTTAATATCTTTATGTCTGTCCTCCAAAGCTTAACTCCTTCTAACTTGTTAGACTGCATCTTCTTTTGCAAGAGGAGACCAGTAACATTTGGAATGCTACATATATAGCATTTCCAGGCTTCCTCGCTAAAGCTACAGTGATCTACTCACAATAAATCCATGGGAGGCCTCCTTTCATGTTAAACTCTTCTGCCACTAGATCCAAAGCAGTATACTTACAACACAGTCACATAAAAAGATTGTGTATAATATTTGAAGAGAAATAACTGTTGAATTTTCTAATATGGAGTCCTAACTCACCTTTTCCAACACTACATTCACAGGTTGCTAAGTGAACCCAGAATTGTATAGAAAGGGGAAGCCTGTAGCTTTCTGCAAATAGTGGTCACTTTACCTCCAGGCGCTATCCTATTTACATGCCTTTTCAGAGCTGTGTTTGTAATAGTCTTCCTGCCCAGGACAAAATTATAGCTGATATTTCTAAAGCCTACAACAGGGACAATGGAGACCGGAAAACTATTTTATACAACAAACTCTTCTCATTTATGTTACTAGAATATAAGGGATTTTTTAAAAAATTATCTCGTCATTCCTCTCTTTCCTTATTTTGGCCAACTGAAAAGCTTTATGTTTAAATCCCACCTCTATCCCCAAGTTTTTTGTTTTGAAGCACGTGACTATTGACTGAAGATATGTTCATTTTCATTTGTTTTGTTAATTATCCAAAGTGTTGTTATCTGCAACTTCAACAAAGCAACGAAGCAGAAAGCAGCTAAAAGGTCAAGTACTTGCTTATTTCAGCTCTTACTGATTTGTGCTCTTCCTTCCGTTTCTTTGGAAACAGAAATTGGATTAAAAAAAAGTAAGGATTTTAAAATATTGACTTTTAAAACTGCTGCTTACTTAATTTTCACTGATGTGACTCCTGTTTTGTCAGTAGTAAAGATGGAAATGTTTTGTAGACTTACATGGTATTGTTTCTAATCTCTGTCACTGTTGCAAATGTGGGTGTCAGACATTTGGTGCCTCCTTCTGTTCTGTTTGCATACAAGTTTTCAAAATAAAAATGTATGATTAAAGAGAGCTAGCAAGAGGGGATGAGAGAGCAGCCAAAGCCAACAGCAGGAAGCAACACCTCTCTGTCTCATTCAGCAGCTGTGTGTGTAGTAAAATTGACAGTCTGGAAGAATCACTTACCAATGTTGGAAAATTAATGTTTAATATGTGATAAAAAACAAAACAATGTAATTGTCCTTGCACTCAAATGTAAAACAAACCAAATAAAATTTATTTTTAATAAAAGATGACTAATTTCAAGTAATACAGGTACACTTCTCTCAGGATCGAAGTTATTGATAAGTTATCAAATTGGGTGACTGAGGTCAGTTTATAAAAGCTCTAAATATCCGTATGCTTACCTGAAATTTGTTTGAACCTTCATTCAACCATGGCTGTTGCAGAACAGGATTTCTTAAGACTTCTGCTTCTAGTTTCATCTGCAATACTGAGACTAACTTTTTTTGGTAGCTTATTTGACCTGGAATAAAATAAAATAAAATAAATTTAACTGAAAAAATGGAGAAAAATCTCATTTGAATATTTCAGTAAATGAACATTTTTATATTCTAAAAATAGGCATGAGTTTAGGGAAGAAGTGGTCCTACTGTAAATGTGAAGGCATACGCTTTATATTTCATTGGGAGCATATCTGTGTTCAGTGTTTTCTAGCAAAGGGGGTTGAACTGTCCCATTGCAATGATTTGGCAATCTGGCAGAGCCATCTTCATTTAAAGGCTTCTAGTGGCAAGTGCAAACACAATTAAATAGTGTTGTTAACATACCGTATAAATGCTCTCTACATGAATATACTTTGATGGCTTCATGGTTCTCAGTTAGGTTTCATTTTGTATGCACTAATCACCTTTCCTTCCATGTTCATATTTTCCTTTGCCACTGCTTTTCCCTCCCTTGGTACACATTATTTAATTTGAGATAATACTAAAAAATAGTGAAACCATATAGGGTACAGTAAAACCTATTGATGGAAAAATATTAAATATTCAGATATTGTCCATATAGGATTTTTAATTTCCAGAAGGCAGTCTTCATGCTTCAGACAACAAGAAAAAGGATGTTTCTAAAATGCCCCTCCTCCATCTCCAACCCCACTCTGTGCCCCCTGCCTTTTTGTCTGGATACTACTATTCTTGACTCTGACTCAAGTAGTTGTCTTTCCTAAATGGTTATTAGGTAACTCTTATCTTCCCTGCTTCTCTCACCACATCTAGCTTTTGTCTTGTGGCTTTTTTTCAGATAACTTCACAGGGAAGAGACCTGCTGATTGAAATCCTAGAGAACGAGTAGTTCAAGTTCAAACACTCATCTTAAATCCATTTAAGGATGAGCAACTTCTGGGAGAAGTCTTAGCTAAAACTCTACCTGATGAAATAGTCAGAAAATGTTACCTCCTCCTCTTCCTACCTCAAGTCTCCCTAAAGAACATATTATGAAAATTGGACCTAGAACTCTCATCAGAAAAGGAGACCTTTCAATAAAAATAAGCCACTAAAGTCTCCAATCCCAGCCAATAAGAGATTTTAACACTGGGAATGTTATTTGAGTAGCAGCAAAGGCAGATCATGGATTATATCTGTGCACTCTTTATGAGTTGATCCGGTTACTAATGTGGTCTTTGAGACATTTCTGCAGACTAGACAAAAAGATCCCAACCCCAGCCAGAAAAGAGAGGCAATGGATCTATCTCCTTTGACACTGGAATATTAGCAAGTGTCCCAGGCCAGAAATCTGCTCTCTGAAGTGCAAACAAAGTCATGGTATCTCCACCTACTATTAGAACTCTGTAATGCAGTCAGGACTCACTAAAGTGGTGCCTCCTGCTGGCAATCCTGGGAATCTGCTCTGCTTTGCTAGTACACCTTCATTTAGTGATGTTTTATCCAACTATGATTGCTATCTCCACCTTTAGGTCCTGTGTCACACCTGGAACCATAGCATCCTCTTCCAGGCACATCCTCCAGCTGGGTCCCAACCTAGGAATCCTATAGTCACATGCTTTCCTTCCTCCAACTCCATCCTTTCCTTTCCTGGGCACTTTTCACCACATTCTCTGTCCCCTGGTCTCAGGGCCTCAGTCTGGCAGCCTAGAGCTCCCTCTTAATCTGCTGGCCCTGTGTAGCACTGCTATGTCCATGATGCTTCAGTCCTCTAAGCAGTCAATATTCCTCCCTAAAACTCAGTGGAGTGACTGATTCTTCTTGGGTCAACAGCCCTTTCTCATATGGGCCATCCTGACCCTGATTGGCTCCTCCAATAAACCTTCCCCTAATTGGCCACAACAACAAGCTTTTTCCTTATTGGATGCTTCCCACACAGCCTCCCTAGAGTTGCTTTAAACCCTTACATCCCAATGAGGGGCAGACGCTCCATCACAATCTCAAATAGCTCAATTCCTTTGCTGCCTACAGTTAATTTAAGAGAATCCACCAAAATGGTCATTGCAACTGCACAGTCCTACGACATACTTACATATAAAATACCTTCACTTCTCCTTGTGCCAACTGCATTTTCAATATACTGTTTTGTCCTTTGGTCTTGCCTTCATTTCTTTGCTTTTCAGGCATAGAGTCTGGCCTTCCTGATGAGGACCAACAATATGGCAAAAGTGTCATGTCAAAATCAGTGACAGTTCTAAGCGCCAGACAGTTATGTTCCTGACTTGCAGGATAGAATGCCAGCTAGTTTCATTCATAACAATACAGTTGGGATTTTGATAATCAGACATTCTGACTGAACTGAAGAGGCTCCTCCGAGGTGAATGAGTATTGCCTCCAGAAATTCAACAAAGAAGCTGTGCTCCACAGGGTTTTTGTTTTTGTTTTTTTGGGGGATTCTGGAAGATTAATATATTTCATATTTCTTGCTCTTTAACATATACATTCCCCCATATCTCTATTCCTAAAATCTTCATGTTCAAATTTCCTGAATGATTCTAATCTTGCTAACCTTGAATTCACTCCATCAGTTATGGCTGAGCTGATTGGTTGGAGACCATACTCTCTATCTCCATCAGATTCATAGTACAAGACAGCACTGATTCCTTCAAAACTCGGTTTGCATCTGTGTCAATAAAGGAAATCCCTAAGTTGCAGAGTCTATAATAGATAGTGATGTTCACTATGCTAACATCTCTTAAGATTTCAGTAACATCCTATGACTACTTGTGGAAAGTCCCACTTTGGGGGCAAGGAAAAAGAAAGCTAGTTCTTGCTTTATAGTTAGAATTCCTCCTCTGCTTTTTAGAGCAATCTTGCCTTCTCAAGGATTTTCACTTTGCTTCATGCACTAACGTCCAAAACACTTCCCCATAGCAAAGCCCAGTCATCAATGTCTGGAGGCCAGACTTGGTTCCTGTATAGATTCAGTTTCCCTTCTTTTAAACCTAAATTATAATTTTCTCTGTTATTTTTATTAATTTAGCATTTATACTAGTGTTAGTAGCACCCTGTCTTGTTGAAATCCTTTCCTGATTTTTCTCAATAAGGTAGCAGTCTCTATGTGTGATGCCTGGCTTCAAATCTAGAATGGAGGCAGCTTGCACAAAGGGGATTTTGCTCCCATCTTTTCAGTTTTCTTTCTGCAGAAAAGATCCTCATCTGGAAGTCACAATAGGCCTGTTTTGCAGTTTGTTCCATTGTTTCACTAGCATCTTAGGCTATGGAAACATTCAACTAGGGATTCAGTGTGGCACTGAAGGCAAAAAAGTCAGCCCTAAAGAGTGACACTGGGGCTATGTCTGCAATACAGAGTTTGTTTGGAAAAACGGCTGTTTTTCCAAAAAAAAACCTTCACTTGCCTTCCCACTGCAATTGCGTTATTTTGACAAAAAATCAAAAGAACAGAGAGGTTTTTCTGACATTGGTAAACCTCTTTCTACAAGGAAAAAGCCTTTTTCTGAAAGAGTTCTTTCAGAAAAAGGTGTGTATGCAAGGGGAAGAGTGAGTTCTTTCAAAAGAAGAGGAAAGAGGAAAAAGCACAGGTGCCCTGGCGGCCACTTTGTCCATAGTAATCACAGCTTAAATGTGAGATTCAGTGTGGTTGCTATCTTTTGAAAAAGCTTTGGCTGCATGGATGTTCTCTTTTGGAAGAAGTTTTTTCAGAAGATCTTTTCCAGAAATGCTTCTTCTGAAAGAAGCCTGCATTCTAGACGTAGCTGCATGAGCCAACTAGAAGAGGAACAAATAGTGTTGGTTCCTTATGTAGGGGGTTCTTGCAGAAAGTGAATTTACAATGTAAAATCACAATCCTCTGCTTCTATAATTCTCCTGACTGTAAAAAACATTAATCAAGTGTGTGACTGGTACAAGCACAACCACTGTCTGCATGTTCTGCCTGAGACCTCACACCTCTGTTGATAGTGCACACAATGCAGAGCTGGGCATGCTTAACTGAACTAGAATTAACTTGAAAAATAACAGATGATTGATTAAAAGTGCACCAAGGCATAATAGCTTAAAGTACACTTGTCATCTTCCAAGCAAATTCTGGAAACAACAAATAGATACTTGTCAAAACTTGTCATTTGTATGCTACTGCCTGATGACAAAAATGTGAGGTGTTTTAAGTGTCTCTTGTCAACAGGATGTAATTAATTGTTGCTACATTAAGGTAAGGTTTTTACTGAGGAGATCAACAGCTCTGTTTCTCTCTGCAGGGAGTGTGTTTGTTTAGAAAGGTTCTTTGCTTGCCTGAGATTTTGTCATCAGGCTCTCTCCAGGGGGTTCAAAGCAATCAGCCCCCTTTTCCAAGGAGCTAGTAGCAATATAACCAAAAGCTAAACAAAAAAATAATACCCACTAAAGTAGGTTTGGGGTTCTTTCTTTCAAGTGGGTAGAAATGTTCTGTAACCGAGAGTTTGCTTCTTAGACTTTGTTTATAAATTATGACTCTGTAGACTACAATGAAGTAGTATCATTAATCTTAGATGGGACATAACAGATAATTAGGTGAAATTTAACAATTTGGAGCAAATGCATTTTCTTTGCTCTGTATAATCCTGATAACATGGTTAATGTATCATAAAATACTTCATATACTACTCTACAGAGCATGCTGATGATCATTAATACATTTCTAAAATAAATCTGCAATCTAGATTTCAAGTTCAGCAATTTTCCATTTGCCAGATCCAGGCCTACTGCAAGTGAGGGCAACTCTAGCAAAGGCATTCCTTTAATTAGGGCTTAATTTGAGCCTGTGCGTTTAGATTAAACTCAAAGAAAGATTTTTTCAGGCCACTCAATACCCAACCATTCCCACTGTTCTTAGGTGGATTCACTGAGTGATGAAAACTTTGGAAAACTATTGTATAATCCTCAATTCCTACTCAGGCAGAACTCCCCTTGAACTCATTACTAATTGTATCTGAATGAAAGAGCAATTCCCCAACATTTTTCTCTTGTTGAATTTGAAGTGACAGAAAATAAAAGAAACAATGCTATACTTTCAGAACATACTTTATAATTATAGATTAGAAACTCTTATATGAAACAGCAGATCTCAAACTGTGGGCATGAACCCAAAATGAATCAGTTTAATGGAGTCACCAGGATTGGTCTTTGATTTGCTGGGGCCTAATATCAAAGATGAAGTCTGAGCCCCAGATCTGGAGCTGAAACCCCAGGATTTCAGCCATGGATGGCAGAGCTCGAGGTCACATGTGTCCAGCCCCATGCAATGTCTTGTAGTAGTAAGTGGGTTGCAGTGTAATGAAGCAGTGAACTAGAGTTTTTCAAACCCAATTTACATTATAATATGATCCCCATTAAATTGGGGCTCAGTGAAAGCTTTCATCCAGTTACTTTTGTTACTTTAGCTTGTATAATTATTCTAGGCATTCATTTCTTGATTACACCACATGCCAATTATTTTTTTGTTTTTATGAAATGTTGGATGAGAGTTAGAAACATATTTTTTCTATTCTCAAAAGAGAATCACCTTTGATATTTTCTTAAGACACAGCATGTGATTACAACAATCTTTAATCCTCACAATTTTTAAGCATAATCAAAAGAACATATTGTGAATATGATCAACTTCTGTATAAGTAAGTCATTGTCAAGTTGATAAAAGTACAATTTTTAACTGATCAGGAATGTGCCATTGCTATTTCTGTGATCCTTCTGGGATTATAACAACATTCCCTGAAGAAACAAACATGAAACTAATTAATAGTGTGCAAGTTGCAATCGGTCACAGAAATTCATGTCTAATGCACGCACACACAGACAATGGACAAACGACAGTATTTTATTAATTTCAATTATTTTGATTTTGTTGCTTAATTTTTATACAAATAATATCTGCATTGGTGCTGATAAATTAACGTTATATAATATCACAATTACATTAACATATAGCGTACATGCTAGTAAGTGAGAATCAGCCACTGTTACTTCATGAGTTCATGCTTTCAATGGAAATCATTAGAGGAGTACATTTGTTTAATTTCCCCTTCATTGATTCATAGTGGCAGTTAGAAAAGCCATGTTGGAAATAAATTATCCCAATTTTGTCAAAGACATATCATGCATCAGCTCACTGCCGTATTTCCCTTGGATCATCACTACAATCTACTGAAGTCTGCTTTCAAAAATGAGACAGATGCAGAAGATGATTATAGTTCACCACTACATCACAGAAGGACAAAAAGTTTGGCATCAATCTGCCAGTTAAACTTACATATTATGTCCACAAGTTTAGGAATTTAACCTTTAACCTCCTTCTTTAAAAAACAAGGTTCTTTTGTCTGCTCTGAAATTAAAATTTTAATTCCTCAATAAATGTGGTTGTAACTTTTACAATGACTTAATTCCCTCCTGCCAATTGATCACCGTTATTCCAAATAGTGAGTATTCCCTGGTGTTCTTTTTGTTGAAAAAAAGAATCATCAAAGTAAGAGGATATTCCAATAGAGCTTCTAAGATGACGGAGGCAATTGAAATACACTGTATATAACTAAAGTTAAACATTCTAGAGCCGTGTTTCTCAATGTCTCATCCATGGGTTAGCCCTGATGTCTTGAGATCTCTCTGACACAGTTTAAGAGGAAGCAAGTTGTTTCCTAGTATCAAAAAGTGGAGAAACATGGCTCCAGAATGATCTTATTCCATACATGAACATATGGCTTGTTTCTCTTCTTATTAATATCGTGATCCAGCATTTGCTTAAATTTATGACTTGTTGCTGCAATAGTCTTTATTAAATGTATATATGGGGAATGACAGACCAGTGACATTTATATTTTATCAGTTGAAATAATATTTGAAATAGAAAAATAAAACATCTGGAACACTTAGGGATTCTCAGCTAGGTACCTCTCAGATTTTCAACTCTTTTTTCCAATAAATTGGAACAGCTAGCAATTGAAAATGTCAACAAATGGTCTAGGAGCACTTTATCGACTAACAAAACATGTAGATGGTACCATGAGCTTTCACGGGCACAGCACACTTCTTCAGATGACCGGAGTTTTGAGTTTAGGAAGTGCAGACCCAAAATAAATAGGAGAGGGGAAGAGGAGGGGGCAGGAAAAAAAGAGGGGTGTGGGAGACAGGGAGCTAGAGGGAATCAGTAAGTATCTGAAGACTGGGTAGTTAAAACGAAGCAGATAAGAATCGAAGTCAATTGATATCCTTCCTGACACAGGAGTCTACACAAAGAGCTGTTTGCACCTTCATTGGCTGTTAAGTTGGTAATGCCCCAACCAACCTTCATCACAATTGAGTCCATTAGCATGTGAATTGAATTTGCAGATGAACTCTAATTCCAATGTTTCTCTGTGTATCTGGCTAGAATAACTGGTTTGTGATAAGACAGCTACTTGAAGATCTTTTAAACAGTGATTAGGAAGATTTCAGTGTTCCCCAATATGTTTCCGTATGTTTCCTTTACATATATCTGATTTATGTCCATTGATTCTTTCCTGCAGAGACTGTCCAGTTTGTCCAATATATATGGCAGTGGGGCATTGTTGGCATTTGATGGCATAGATCGAATAACTGGATGTGCAGTCAAATGACCTTTTCATTTGGTAGCTTATGTTTTTGGCTCCAGTGATGAATTCGCTAGTATAGATTTGTGAGCAGAGTTGGCATCGTTTTTGGTTGCAGGGCTGGGATCCTGGATGCTTATGATGTGGTTGTGTGGCATGGTTACCGGAAAGAATTGTTTCAGGCTCAGGAGTTGTCTGTAAGCGAGAATAAGCTTTTCTTCCAAGGTCTCTGAGAGTGAGAAATCTTGTTCCAAGATGGGTTGTAGATTGTGCATAATGTGCTGGAGGGGTCTGAATTGCGGACTATAGGTAATAACAAGTGGAGTTCTGTTATTTTCGCTTTTGGGTCTTTCTTCAAGTAGTTCATGTCTGGGTACTTTTTTGGCTCTGTCAATTTGTTTTTTTGAAAATTTGTAGTTCATTGGGATCATGGTCACTGTGATTCGTGGAACTCAATGGAGTTCTTTGAAGGATTTTATTATTAGACCCTTACAAATCCACAGATATCTGATTTATGTTGTCTATTATCTGCATCTGCAGATATTGATGTGGATCTCCATAGTTCATTTTTGTGAATATTGATGCAAATTTTGTATATACAATTCTGAAAATTTGTGGATATTAATTTTATACCCATGGCTATCCGCATCTGATGATGTAGATGCAGATACCTCAGATAATTTTTGCAGATGCGGTTGAGGATATCAATTTTTATCTCTGTTCAGGGCTCTATTTATGGTCCTCTGATTATAATGTAAGAAACACTTTGCTTTAAATTTTTCCAAAGATTAAATCTTTTGAGACTAGTATAGGAAATGAATTTGTTAAAGTAGGAGGAGTAAATAAAGAACTGAAAGTATCAAAATATCAAATTTTCAAATATTTGATATTTTTATATAAAAATATTTACAGATACAATTAAGTAACAATGATGTTTTCTTAAAAGCCTATAATATCTTTAAAGGTTCCATGAACTATTGTCTGCTTTGAGACAAATCCAGTTATCTCGAGAGAAATATTCGGATTTTAGGGGTACTTGATAGACAGAAACAGGTACTATAAACAGAATACTGTATCTCAAAAGTGATTCTTACATTTTAAATCTTCAAGTAGTAATACTCTGCAACATTTTTCAAAGTGAGCTAGTCCTCTGAGAACTGTGGTTGTTTTCTGTCCGGCACCTACAGCTCTCAAATGAACATTAAAATGGCACTCCACCTGGAGGAAGCCTTCACTTGATACCCTTTCCCTGCTGTCATGTTACTGAAGGATTACAATTTCAAATATGTGTTATGAAGTGAACAAAAACCACTGACCACAGAAACAAATCAGACTTATACCCATCAAGAAAAAAAAGTAAGCTGCCTGAGAATACGTATACTGCTTTGTTTTTGCTTTTGGGTCGCTCTGCTCAGCTGAATAGAAAACCCTATCAGTAAGTCCTTTTCAGTGTGTCTTGGTTGAAATAGGAGTTTCACATGTAACATTTAAGCCAATAAGAGCAAACGGCTCCTCAGATTTTGCAGTACTGATTTTTCAAAAATGCATTCATGCATATTCAAAGTTGCATGTTCAACTGCTTGCTGACTATAGCCACATAATTGCCAAATTGTGCAAACAAACTGGCTATTCACATTTCTAAATAACTAGCTATGCATGCATGCAACTGGTCACTTTCAAGCTTAAATGTGACTTGCATCTGTGATTATACGCAAATTAAATATATAAGTACACAAGCATTTTTACAAAGATTTTATTTAAAAAAAATCAGACCTTACAGTCCATATTTTTACAACTATTTAGGTGTTGCTGTGCTCAGTGTTGCAACATCTAACTGAATTAAGTGCTTAAATCATATTTCCAAGAGGGATATAGGCACTTAGGAATCTAAGTTCCATTGGTAGTCAAGCTTGGCAGCATCTAAATAGCTGAAAAAAATCAGCATAGATGTTTAAGTGACATCGATGAGGCTTTCTTGGCAACACATGAACTGCAGATGAGTGGCTGAAAGGTGTGGCTGTAAATATTCAGAATGAGAGTTCTGCTTCTGATGAGCTGCAGTCCTGATTGGTCTGTCAGATACTAAGATATAGTTGTACTTCCTGACAACGTAGCAACCCCAGGAAAGATGGTCTGTGAGTATTGTGGTACACCTGAATCTTCAAGGTGTCTAGCAACCAGTCTGTGTCCCACAAACTCAGAGACTGAAGGTAATCCAAGCACTATCCTGTTAATCTGAAACCCTCAGTAGGTTTCCTTGCTTGCTCACTTTTAAGAATAGTCTCCAGTAGGAGTTCCTTCTGAACCATTTTCCTGCCTGTAGGCTGGCATTCCCTATGCTCCCAGTGCAATTACAACTGAACCTCTGCCAGCAACAGTGTTTCTCTGACTCGCTTTGAGGGTGCCTGCTGCCCGGCTATTCCTTCTCAGCAAGTGACTTGTTTTGTTATTTAATCAACTGCCTAGACAGCTGCTATTGCTTTTTAAGAAGTAAATCACTTTATTTCCTAGTACCTGCATTTATTCTGGGGAGTTTAGGATTTTTCTCCTGTTTAGCATCTGACATGCAGCTTGTTTTAGCTGATTTAAATGGCCTTAGTTAATATACTAGTTAGATGAGATTGCTTTCCTCTGCCATGGGATAAGTCTTGGATAAGCAAAGATCTAGACAGAAAGACAAACACCCTTTCCTTTAATATCCCTCCTTTGGGTCCTACTGTGAGTGTCCACTTCCTCCTCAGTCAAGCCAATGTTGGCTTATATAAAAAGCACCTGACTCCTTCCTGGCAAGATTGGATAGTTGAACAGAGCTGGCTGGCCCCTGTTCCTTAAAAAAGCAGACTACTTTGTTACAGGGAGTTACAGTACTTGTGATCTGTGCTATACATGTATAAGTTTCACCTTCACAAGTCACCCTGTTTTTCCTTCATTAGAGAAATGGAGATCCTCAATATATATTCTGGGTGAAATCCACTTGTCCCATAAAGATCATGTAGTGTGGTCTATTTAGGATAAATGTGGTGTGTCCAGAAGGTTGAAACTCATCTCTAAAAGCCAAAGGGCTGAAGCAGTAACTGCAATCCTTCGATATTACTTGAGTGGGACACTTAGACAGTTGCATAAAAGTATATCCCTAGCCTGCCACCAGCCTTCTCCCATCAGTCCCTGACGAGTTGTAAAAAAGATCCTTAGAGCAGTCACATTGGTGAGGCCTACATATTCCTGTTCCACTACTCAGTTGTGATTTCCCATCTGCAAGTTAGATGTGGACTCAGAAACTATGGAAGATGTTTAGCTGACCTTTCTTCTCTGGATGAATTTCGCTCACAGACAGAAGTTCGTCCTAAGGAGACGGACACACTTTGCTTGCTGTGGGGAAATTCTTTAGATGGGGCATTCACTAGATCATGAATAACAAAAGCATTTCACTGTGGAGTTGTCCTTTTCAAAATGAATTCATTGTAAAAATTGTATGATGCACTGCCTCAGATACTGCCTGTCTGCTATTGAAAGGAAATAAATAAATAAAAGTATTTTTAAAGATGCATGAAGTTTTCATTTGTTATTTTCTAGCCTGATAAGAAAAAACAGCATAAATTAGTCATAAAAAGCTTTGTTTTGCTCTTGAGCAAAGTTTCACTTTTGCTACCACAGTCTCTTCCTCTTTTCCCCAAGAAAAAAATAGGGTGAACCATTTTAATTCTATTTCTTGAAGCAAGATGGCAACCTTCATGTGGTGCTTCAGGTAAATGTTAATGGTGTTTGTTCTTTGTGCAAATTCATTAACATACTAATGTTGTTAACTAGCCACTGGGCATCACATTAACTGACCTCCCAGTGAAAGTAGCTATGCTTATATTTGAGGCAAACAACGCCTGCATGTGACTGTTGTGACCAAGCACAAGGGATGGAGCACATCATATCGGAGTATTTCCTTCATTCTTTGGCCAGGGGTCAGAAGGAATTTCACCAATTCTCTGCTGTAGCAATGTAGATATAAATTTGTGATCGTTGCTACCTATGCAAGCCATCTGAAAAAAAAAGAAGATTCTATTTCTTATTCACTCATGAGTGGTCAGGAGAAGCTTTTGACTTCTGCACAAGACTCTTTATTTGTTAGGGAAGAACTCATCAGCACTAGCACCGGATGCATCAAAGAAGTCAGACATGAAATAAAGCAATAATCTTTTCCTAAATTGGCTATGTCTACACTGCAGGTATTTGTCGGCAGAGACTATGCTAATAAAGTACATATGTCTGAGATTGAAAGATCAGTTATTAAGAAATTACAAATTGTTTTTTAAGGTCTCATCTGAAAGAAGGCTAAAGAGCTTGGGGTTACCCCACAAGAAGAAATTACCAAGGGCATCTTCCTGGATTGTCAGAGGGGTTTTTGCATTTTGTTGGTGGCAGCATATGACCCAAGGTCAGGGAATCTGTGACCTTGGGGAGTTCTTAAGCAGAAACCTTTAATTGCAGATATTTTAAAGTCTCTTGCAGGCCCCCACCTTCTGCACTTGAAATGCCAAAGTGGGGAACAGCCTTGACACCTGGAATAAAACACTAAATAATCACAGATGAAATCTGCAGATGAGACAAAGACTGGGGAAGTGATAAATAATGAAGAGGACAGGTCACTCATGTATAGTGATCTGGATCATTTGGTAAACTGGGCACAAATAAAACATATGCTTTAATACAGCTATCTGTAATGCTATACATCTATGTCAGAACAAAGAATGTAGGCCCCACATACAGGCTGTGGGATTTCAGACCGTACTAAGTGTCTTAACTACTTGCAATGTAAGCATTATTTCCCATCTCAGTAACCAGAATACAGGATGAGGGCCTCTATCCTGGGGGAAAAAAAACCCTTTTGCTCAAGATCCCTTATGCCTCAAAAAAGGAGGTATACAGGATCTTGAGCAAAAGTTTTTTTTTTGCACAAAACAGACCCATCTACACTGCTTGTTTTTGCACAAAAACCTCTTGAGCAAAAAGCATCAGCAGAGAATATACAAATGCTAATGAGCACATCATTAGCATACTCTCTGCTGACAAATACCTGCAGTGTAGACATAGTTAAACAGTTTTTGAACCTCTGCCAGGAGCTGACTTCTTCTAGTGGTTGGTCCTACCAGCTGCTTCACTTCGCACCACTGCAGCAGATGTCCCCCCTGCTTGTGCACATGGACTCGCTGCAATGATCCTTTACTGACTTGGAGCTTCAGTGCACAAGCTGAGAGAGGCTACCAGCTCAGTAGCCATGGAGTGATACCTAAAGTATGTCTTGCCCATCATTGAGGAGGTCTCTGTACCAGTCACCCCTACTGAAGGAATTTATAGCAGAAGACAAGTTAGGGGAAGTCATTGTGCAACCAACAATGCTGACACATGGTTCAAATACTTTGGATATGCTGTGGCTTCTATTCAAGTCCATAGACAGAATGAGCAGCTACTGGAGGTTGTGCTGAAGTCCTGTACTCTAGTTCTGCACCTCCTTCCTTCTGCACATTGTCTTCATAAAGACAGATTACTTAGCCTTGATGTGGATCATATGATTGAGTATAAAGTGTAAAATGTAAAGGGGAATCTGCACCCTCAGGGCCAAATTCCCTGCTGGTGTAAATAGTGACATTAAGGGAGCTAGTTCAGCAGTGAAAATAACACTCAAATATTTCAAAATGTTTAAAAGAAAATACAGATACAGATCTTCAGAACCACAATTAACTTTTTGTGCCACTCCTGCTTTCAAGGGACTGTAAACCTGCCCTAAACTGCTCTCCCACACCCACTCCTCCAGAATGGGAAGCGGAAGGGTTTTTTGATCACTATCCATGGGTGTAAATAATGACATATGGTGCAAATCTGTGGAGGATAAGGACATTTGCTTCTGGACTGGTTTTCCTATATATTTTTAAACAGGCCATGTAATATGCACTATGTATAGAGTACTGCACTGCAAAAATACAGAATTAGAATTATGTATCAATGCTCATAACGCAGTTGGGAGGCATTAGCTCTGAGGAGCAGGGAGGCTTTCCCACAGTTTGACATCCATCTGAGAGATTTGGATAAACTCCATGATTATCTGTTTATCTTGCATGCAGCACATTTTCCAAGAGATCTGTGTGGCTGGTTGTCTGTAGGTTTCCCAGTTTATCTAATGAGTTTTGCAATTTATTGATATGAGAGGAGCAGAATGGCATGCAAAAGTGACTGTAACAGCATGAGTCAAGAGAAGTGGTTCAGTTATGAAATAAAAATCATGAATATTTGATGTGGGCTAGTTTAACAAATTAACGTGCCAATGTGCTAATTTAAGTGCTTGCAAGAGCCTGCATATTTGATAAAAGTATGACTGGAGCAAATTCAAATCTCTTCTATGCAGAGTCCTATACTGGGAGTATTCCACTGATAGTGTTTTCATAAGTGATCAGAGCCACAACAGCTCTTCTGAATCAAATAATAAACTGTCGAGGTGGATTGGTGTAATAAATGGGGAAGAAAAAAAAGGAATGATAGGTCAGATTTCTAGCTGGTGTAAATGGAAACATATCTATTAATTCCATTGATTTACATCCATTGCAAATCTTGCCCTGATAGATTTGGACTGGACAACCCATGAGAAATCACATGCATCCATGATGCTAGCCAATATATGAAAAGGAGATTCCATGAACTTGTATTTCCATCAGAAATATTTCTGTAGATGGAATCCTGTAATACACACTGATTGTGAGCTTTAAAAAAGCTTGTACAAGAACCTTAGCACTAATATATCAATTATGTATTTTATTTTTTTCACTCAGTGACTGTTGAAGGAAGGTTTATAGTTTCTCTTTATTCTCTCCCCCTGCCATTTGGAAAGGTTTTATATTCCCATGGAATTATCCATGCCACTAAGATAAGAGGGCCTGTATTGGATAAGAGGGCCTGTATCAGAATGACAAAGTACATTGTCCTTCACCTTTAAATCTGGATATTCCTTCATTTTGTATTAAAATGTATAACTCGTTTCCACAAAGAATTTTTTCAATTGCTTATTATAGTGTCCTCTCAACAAATGGAATGAGCTGTGGGTAAGAAATGAAATGGTAAGAGATATTTCTGCTAGATTTTGATTTATTAATCTATATTTTTAGTAAAACAGGAATTTGCTAAAACATTGGAAAGCAGAGGTTGCCATCCTGGATCAGATGCAAAATGGAAAGATTTATGATAATCTGCTAATTTCACCCTGTTAGACTTCATCTTGATCTCTGATATATATTGACTTCTACCATGAAACATGAGGTTTAACATTACAGTATGATATTGGATGGCTCAGATTATCCTTATAATTGAGTATGATCCCAAACTCCCCACAGCTTCAAAGAAGATCATTTTAAATTCATGTACCACACCTGTCTGGCTTTGACTACAGAGCAAGTGGGATTTCAGACCGTACTAAGTGTCTTAACTACTTGCAATGTAAGCATTATTTCCCATCTCAGTAACCAGAATAAATGTGAGAACTGGAATGCTTCCAAAAGCATTATGTTGCTATGGATATAACTTTTCTTTTATGGCTTTATATGGAAGATCAGAGAAGCTACCTGCATTCTCACTGTAGTTGCGCTATATGTAGGCCACGAAGCCTGCTGAGATTATTAGTAACGTCAAATAAGAAGGAGGATATGATTTATGGTGGAACAGAAGCAGACAGAGCCCAGCTAGAAACATTTATACTACAGTAGCTAAAATGTAAAAAAATAGGTTAAAGTTGTAATGCAAAACTTAGTCCATTGAGTACAAATGAAGCTAAGTAGTACACTCTCATCTGCTGCCAGACAAGTATCTGAAAATAGCAACATTTACATCTTCCTTTTGATTAAAGATACAAAAGACAGAGTTGAAATATAAATGAATATTCTCCCCCTTCACACACACACACTCTATTGCAAATGGAAATCTGTTGCTACCTGTCAGTTTGAAGGCCAGTGAGACATGAGTTATCATTCCTAGCCTAGTCCACAGTGGCCAAGTGTCCACCACATTATAAGAACTTCATAGATCACATTTTGTTATTAACCTTATCAACCAGCTCAGCAACTGTGACATTTGTATTAGCATAAAAACTGCAAAAGCAACAAGACTTAATTTTAGTATGTGACTTATAACCACAAAAGTAGGAGCATTCTAAGTTAATATTACAAATTTAGTCTGAAATGTCTTTACTAATTGATGTTTTTCAGAAAGAGGTTAAAGGTCACAGACCAACCCACATGTTCATCTTGAATTTTAACATCACAACATGAGAGTCCATGCAGGAATTCCATTGTAGTTTCTCATGCTATTAGATGATGGTTGGAGAGCACAAAACAACTTTAATGCAGCAATTTGAAAAAAATATGGTATCATAAACATTACATAGTCATGTGTGTATGATAAAAACAGGTTATGTAATTCCCCTGACTTAGAAAGAGAAAGACACTCCTCACATTCCCCTAGAGGGGCCCAGCTAGTAGATTTTGTGTGCTCCAGACCCACGGGGGACCAGTAGGGAAACCTCAGAGGCTGAATCCAGGCAAACTAGGGTCTGCATCCAGTCCCTGGGCCTCAGGTTCCCCATCCCTGCACTAGACGTATCGCAATTGCTAATGAAGCGGGATTTAAATCTCCCATGCTTCATTAGCACAAAAATGGCTGCCGCTTTTTTTTGGCATGGAGCTTTGTCGGAGAAAAGCGCCAGTCTAGACTCTGATCTTTTGAAAAATAAAGCCTTTTCTGAAAGATCCCTTATCCCTCTTGAAATAAAGCTCCGTGCCGAAAAAAAGCGGCAGCCATTTTTGTGCTAATGAAGCGCGGGAGATTTAAATCACCGCTTCATTAGCAATTGCGATACGTCTAATTTACATCCCTTTTCCGAAAAAGGGACGTAGTCTAGACATAGCTGTGAAGTATAAGGGTGGTGAGGCCTGCATTCCCCTCCCCCTTTCCCATCTCCCTTGCTTCCCTACTACTGATGAGCTAGAAGCAAGCCTCTAGGAACATACACCATTGTAGCAAGAACAAATTGCTACAATGGCATAAGAAGGGAACATAACAATCTTGTTTACTTAAATGTACTGATCATGTAACCAAAGTCAAAGGACAAGCAGTACAGTTGAGCCATACTGTAACAAGCAATGAGTAGCCCCCGGAAATTTCCAAACTGCCACAAACAAGGTAGAGACACAGTATTTAAAGCTGCACAGCAATTTGGACCTCACCAATGGACTTTGGGTACTGGCACCTGGAAATCTGAAACAATCTCCCACTTCAACCACAGCCAAAACAGGGTTCCTAGGCTAGTAGAAGGGATGTAAGAATGCCGCTTTTCCTATCATGTTGTTCTTTTAGTTAAGAGGTGCAGCTGTTAACTGTCAGGAAATAAACTTCCTGGCTACGTCTACATTGGCACCCCTTTCGGAAAAGGGATGCTAATGTAGCATGTTGGAATAGGCAAATCCACGGGGGATTTAAATATCCCCCGCGGCATTTGCATTAACATGGCTGCCGCTCTTTTCCGGCTTGGGGAAAAGCCGGAGAAAAGCGCCAGTCTAGACGTTATTCTCCGGAAAATAAAGCCTTTTCCGGAGGATTTCTTATTCCTACTTGAAAGTAGGAATAAGAAATCCTCCGGAAAAGGCTTTATATTCCGGAGAATAACGTCTAGACTGGCGCTTTTCTCCGGCTTTTCCCCAAGCCGGAAATGAGCGGCAGCCATGTTAATGCAAATGCCGCAGGGGATATTTAAATCCCCCGCGGATTTGCCTATTCCAGAGTCTACATTAGCATCCCTTTTCCGGAAAGGGGTGCCAATGTAGACACAGCCCTTGTTTTTAACAGATACCTGTGTAACATGTCTTTGTACTTTGAGAACCCAGTGTCGGACTTGAGACTTACTCTTGCCAGCAACAAGGTTAAATGTGCTTTTAATTAAAGCTTGTCATGATATGGACTTTTCCATTTTTTAAAATTCTATATTGGAACAAACACCTGGTAACTTAAAATTTCCTCCTAAACAAACAAAATAAAAATAACACATTTGTGATGACTAAACAGTTTGGCAGCTGTTCCAAACTCCTAATATTTTTGTGGATCTTTTATGAACTTTTTCCAATGTTAGCATATCTTTTTTGAGATGGAGCAACCACACCTGCATGCAGTTTTTAAGATGTAGGCATACTATGGATTTATATAAAGGCAATAAAATAGTCGTTGTTTTATTCTCTATCCCTTTTTAAATGATTCCTAAAATATGTTTGCTTTTTTGACTGATGCTACAAATTGAATGTATATTTTCTGAGAACTATCCACAATGACTCTAAGATCTCCCTCTTTGAGTAGTACTAGCTAATGTAGTCCGCATCATTTTGTACATATAACTGGGAATGTTTTCCAATATGCATTAGTTTGCATTTATCAACATTAAAATTAATCTACTATTTTGTGGCCTAGTCACGTAATTTTGTGTGATCCCTTTGAAACTCTTAACAGTCTGCTTTGGATTTAACTAAAAATCACAGTAAGTAGTTCCACAATTTCACTTTTGAGTTCTTTCAGAATTCTTGAGTGAATGCCATCTGGTCCTGGTGACTTGTTACTGTTTAATTTATCTTTTTTTTTTCAAAATCTCCTCTAATGACACCTCAATCTGGGACAGTTCCTCAGATTTGTCACCTAAAAACAATGGTTCAGGTTTGGGAATCTCCCTAACATCTTTAGCTGTGAAGACAAATGCAAAGAATTCATTTAGTTTCACCGCAATGACCATATCATCCTTGAGTGATCTGTCACCATATCAATCACCCAGTGGCCCCACTGGTTACTGTTACCCCAAAAATATTCTCGGTGACCAGCCAGGGTTACATTAGTATGGGTTTATTTCCACTAGGTAAAACTAAAGAGGAGAAAGCAGCCACCAAAGGTTTAAACTAAAGAAGATAGAACTCTCTCTCACACACACACAGACAAGAAAGCAAGAACACACCCCTCCATTCATTCACTCATTCACACCCATTCATTCCTGCCCTCACACACTCACACACTTACACAGACATATGGGTTGCAGAAGGAGCTAAGGTATGTGGACCCTGGAGGGTCTGTCTACTCATCGTGGCTGGGGAAGCTGGTCAGGAGGAGAGACACTGGAGAGGAGCTTCTCAGGAGCAGGAGGAGGAAAAAGAGAGAGTCTCACATTTGCTCCTTCTCTTTATATAGTGTCTGATTGGCTCCTGTGACTCATTCACCTCGTCATCAGGGAGCATGCCCAGACTTCCCTTTATCCAGCATGGAGCATGCCCAGACTGTGATGACTCATTGAAATGTGCTCCATTGTTCCCAGTCTTCTTCAAATACACTCTCACACTCACACTCTCCCTCCATTCACCCAGGGGAGAATGCAGCTTAGAGAAAATTACAAGCAAAGTGGCTGAGAGTCACAAAGATTACAAAGTTGCATTTTACAGTAAATTTCTGAGAGTTACACAGATTACAAAATTTGACAAAGATGACAATAAGTTGCCGTTTAAAACCTTAGACCTTTGGTGTAGCTTTAGAAAATTAATGTATATAAATCAAGTAAGTTCAGGTGGAAGCTTTTTTATGCAACAGTTACAATCATCGAATCATAGATTTGGAAGAAACCTCAAGAGATCATCGAATCCAACCCCCTGTCCAAAGCAGGACCAGCCACAACTAAATCATCCCAGTCATGGTTTTGTTGAGACAGGACTTAAAAACCTCTCGGGATGGAGATTCTACCACCTCACTAGGTAACCCATTCCATTGCTCCTTGTTCTGCCATCTGTCATTACTGCAAACAGCCTCTCTCCATCCTCTTTGGAACCACCCCCACTCCCCCCCCCATCAGGTAGTTAAAGGCTGCTCTCAAATCCCCCTCTCTTCTCTTCTGCAGACTAAATAAGCCCAAATCCCTTAGCCTCTCTTCATAAGTAATGTGCTCCAACCCCGTAATCATTTTTGTTGCCCTCCGCTGGACCCTCTCCAATGCATCTATATCCTTTCTATAGTAGGAGGCCCAGAACTAGATGCAATACTCCAGATGTGGCCTCACCAGTGATGAATAAAGGGGAAGAATCACTTCTCTAGATCTTCTGGCAATGCTCCTCCTAATGCATCCTAATATGCTATTACCCTTCTTGGCTACAAGGGCACACTATAGACTTATATGCAGCTTCTCATCCACTGTAATCCACAGGTCTTTGTCTGCTGAACTGGTGCTTAACCAGTTGGTCTCCAGCCTGTAACAGTGCTTGGGATTCTTCCATTCCAAGTGCAGGACTTTGCACTTTCCTTGTTGAACCCCATCAGATTTCTTTTGGACTAATCTTCCAATCTGTCTAGGTCATTCTGGATCCTATCCCTGCCCTCCAATCTATTTACCTCTCCATCTTGTCATCTGCAAACTTGCTGGGGGTACAATCCATCCCCTCATCCAGGTTATTAATAAAGACGGTGAACAAAATTGGCCCTAAAAATTGACCCTTGGGGCACTCTGCTTGATACCAACCATCAACCAGACATTGAGCCATTGATCACTACCTTTTGGGCCTGACAAACTAGCCAGCTTTCTATCTACCTTACAATCCATTTATCCAGTCCATACATCCTTAACTTCCTGGAAAGAATACTGTGTGAGACTGTATCAAAATATTTGCTAAAATCAAGGTATATCATGTCCACCACCTCTCTGAAATCCACAGAGTCAGTTACCTTGTCATAGAAGGCAATCAGATTGATCTGGCATAACTTTCCCTTGGTGAATCCATGTTAACTATTACTGATCACTTTTCTCTCTTCAATGTGCTTCAAAATGGATTCCTTGAGAAACCGCTCCATGATTTTTCTGGGGACTGAGTTGAGGGTGACTTCTGGTTAGCAGGTTTTCTGCTTTGGATTCACTTTAAAAAATTGTGATTGCTTTTTGAATTTTTGGCCTTCCTAATTATATTTTTTTCACTTCTATTGACGAGAGTTTATGCTTCTTTCTATTTTCCTCATTAGGATTTAATTTTTTAAATGATGCCTTTTTATCTCTCACCGCTTCTATTACTTGGTTGTTAAGCCATTGTGTCATTTTCTTTTGTTCTCTTACTGTGTGTGTGTGTGTGTGTTTTAAAAATTTGGGATATATATTTAACTTGAGCCTCTGTTATAGTGTCTTTGAAAAGTTTCCATACAGATTGAAGGGATTTTATTTTTGGCACTGTATCTTTTAATTTCTGTTTAACTAATCTCTTCATTTTTGTGCAGTTCCCCAACAATTTAATTTAATTGTATTATGGTCAGTATTTCCAAGAGGTCCAGCTATTGTCACCTCTTGGACCAGATCCTGCACTGCACTTAGGACTAAATCAGGAATTGCCTCTCTTCTTGTGGGTTCCAGAATCAGCTTCTCCAAGAAGCAGTCATTTAAAGTGTCAAGAAACTATATCTCTGCATCTCATCCTGAGGTTATGTGTACCTAGTCAATGTGGGGATAGTTGAAATCTCCCATTGAGGTTTTTTAATTTTTATTCTCTAGCATCATTCTGTCAGATGGTTAGTAATATATCCCTAATGTTCTTTTTGATGGTTGTTGAACATTGAGTAGATGTTTTCAAAGAACAATCCACAATGATTCCAAGATTGGTTACTGAGGACAGGACAAGGAGTAATGGGTTTAAAGTGCAGCAGGGGAGGTTTAGATTAGACATTAGGAAAAAATTCCTAACTGTCAGGGTGGTCAAATATTGGAATAATTGCCAAGGGAGGTGGTGGAATCTCCCTCTCTGGAGATATTTAAGAACAGGTTAGATAGACATCTGTCAGGGATGGTGTAGATGGAGCTTGGTCCTGCCTTGAGGGTGGGGGGCTGAACTCGATGACCTCTCGAGGTCCCTTCCAGTCCTATTATTCTATGATTCTATGATTTCTCTTTTGAGTAGTACTATCTAATTTAATCCCCATCATTTTTTATGTATAGTTAGTATTATGTTTTCCAATACACATTAGTTTGCATTTATCAACACTAAATTTTATTATACAGTAAAACTCCAGTAGTCCGGCATCCAATGCTCCGGGACTCCTGATGGTCCGGCACCATCAGGAACCCGGAAGTGCTGGGGCAGCCGGACAGGCTTCCCCCATTCAGCTGTTGCTGAAACTGACCAGCAGCTGAATCGGGGAAGCCGGGAGCAGAGCAGCTGGGATGCTGCTGGGTTGGTCTCATAGCACTGCCCCTTGGGACTGCGGGACCAACCCGGCAGCACCCCAGCTGCTCTTGGAGATGCCTGGGGCAGAGCAGCTGAAGTGCTGCCGGGTTGGTCCCGCAGCACCGAGGGGCGGCGCTACAGGACCAACCCGGCAGCACCCCAGCAGCTTTGCCCCAGGCGTCGGGATTCAGCCGCTGCTGAAACTGACCAGCAGCGTCAGTTTCACCAGCAGGCTGAATCCAGACGCCTGGGGCAGAGCAACTGGGGTGCTGCCGGGTTGGTCTCATAGCGCCGCCCCTCGGCGCTGCGGGACCAACCCGGCAGGACCCCAGCTGCTCTGCCCCAGGGGTCCCCAATTCAGCCTCTGCTGAAATAGATCAGAGGCTGATTCCAGGAAGCCCCAGGCAGAGCAGCTCTGCCCCGGGCTTCCTGGAATCAGCCGCCGATCTGTTTCAGCAGCGGCTGAATCAGGGACCCCTGGGGCAGAGCAGCTGGGGTCCTGCCGGGTTGGTCCTGCAGCGCTGTCCTTTGGCGCTGCGGGACCAACCCGGCAGCACTCCAGCTGCTCTGCCCCAGGCATCCGCAAGAGTAGCTGAGGTGCTGCCGGGTTGGTCCCGCAGCCCCGAGGGGCAGCGCTACGGGACCAACCGGACAGTACCCCAGCTGCTCTGTCCCAGGCGTCCCCAAGAGCAGCTGGAGTGCTGCTGGGTTGGTGCCGTAGCGCCGCCCCTCGGCACTGTGGGACCAACCCGTCAGCACCCCAGCTGCTTTATTGCAGGCATCCCCAATTCAGCTGCTGCTGAAACTGACCAGCAGCGGCTGAATCAGGGACGCCTGGGGCAGAGCTTGACTATCGTAAGGGGGGGCTATGAGGGGTCTAGGGTGGCATCCCCTCCCACCCCTCTCCTGACCCCTCATAGCCCCCCCGTCTGATCGTCCGGCATATCTGATAATCCAGCACCCCCTGGGTCCTAAAGGTGCTGGATTATCAGAAGTGTACTGTAGCGTGTAATTACTATCCATAAACATTTTATTGAACAGTTTGATTAATTTGAGATTTTTACTTCATTTGATTTTATATTTTCTTTTACAAAAAATGCCACTCCTCCACCAGAATGACCTGTTCTGTCTTTCCGATATATTTTGTACCCCAGGACTACTGTGTCCCATTTATTATCTTCATTCCACCAAGTTTCTGTAATACCTGTTATATCAATGTCCACTTTCAATGTAAGGCAGTCTAATTCACCGGTCTTATTATTTAGACTTCTAGCATTTGTGTATTAGCACATTAATAACTTATCACTAGTTAGCTGTCTGCCATTACCAGATATGATATACTCTTCCCTAAGGGATGTCTGTATCTGATCCATGTGCTCCTCAGTACCTGTTGGCTTTCCCCCAGCCCTTTAGTTTAAAAACTGTCTACAACATTTTTAATGTTAAGTGCCAGTAATTTGGTTTCATTTTGGTTTAGGTAGAGCCCATCCTTTTTGAATAGGCCCCCTTTTCCCCAAAGTTTCCTCAGTTCCTAATAAATCTAACCCCCTCCTTCTACACCATCATTTCATCCACACATTGAGACCATGCAATTCTCCTCTCTACCTGGCCTTGTTTGTGGAACTACAAGCAATGCAGAGAATATGACTATAAGTCTATCTAGGTATCTAAAGAGATCCATAACCTATGCAGGCAGGCAAGTCACCATACAGTTCTCCTGCTCATCACAAACAAGCTTTATACATTTATAATGATTGAAATCCCCCATTACTAACACCTGTCTTTTCTTGGTAACTGGAGTTCCCTCCTCAAAAAGGTATCCTCAATGTGAGAAGATACCACATTATCTGGAAAGCGGTCCCAACTATGGGATCATTACCCTCTGCTCCAGTTGGGTGTTCTCCTTTCCTGAGACTTTTACCCTCCTCAGCAACACAGATGCTGTCTGAGTGGGGGTGGGACCTTTCTACTGTGTCCTGGTAAGTCTCATTTATGGACCTCTCTGCCACCTTCATCTCCTCCAGTTCAGCTACCCTAGTCTCCAAAGACTGTATGCGAACCAGGAGTTCCTTTCACCGAACGCACATATATGCCACCTGTTCATATGACAGGTAATCATACACGCTTCATTGGCTGCAGTAAGCTGAATAGCCCCCACTCTGCTGCTGGGCTTCTGCCAATATTATCTTTTTACTCATAGAGCTAATTTATTTCTTACTAGTTGTTTTTAAAACCAGGTGGTGGTTTTGGTTTTAGTTTATTTTAAAGTAGTTTAAAGCAGCAATTCCCAACCGCTAGGCCACAGCCTGCTGCCAAGTCATGAACCTTTGGCTGCTGGGCCATGGCAACTCAGGGGCCGGGGCTGGGTTACACTGCTCTCACCACGACTATTGGAAGAGGAGTGTCCTGCCCCGCCTCTCATCCAACCAGCACCAGGCGAGGGTGTGGTCGCTTCGGGCTGTGGAAGAGTGCTTTCCTGAGTGGCGGGAGGGCTGTGTGGAGCTGCTCCACCCTTCTGCAGCTGGAGAAAACCCTAACACTGGATGGCTGAGAGGTGGGGCAGGACACGCCTCTCGCAACAGCAGTGGCAGGAAGGGAAGTGCTGGGCAGTGTTCCCCAACCGTGGCTCCCAGAGCTGCCATGATGCACCATAGGGTAGTGAGGAGGGCGGGCAGGTACTTGGGGCTCCAGGAGTGGGGCTAGTGCTGAGAAGCTCTGGAGGCTGAGCTAGTAATGTGGAAGGCTATTGGGACAGGGTTGGCACTGGGGGGCTCTGGGGATGGGGCTAATATTGGGGCCTGGCATTGAGGAAGGCTTGGGGGCGGGAGGTTGGGTGCAGTGGGGCTCTGGAGACAGGAGGCTGGTACTGGAGGGATTGGGGGGGCTCTAAGGGTCAGGGGGCTGGCACTGAGGCATTTAGGTGGGGGCTGCACTGTGGGGCTGTGGGGGCAGGAGACTGGCATTGGGGGGTTGGGTGCAGGAGATTCTGAGGTCAATGGCTCGCGCTGGGGGTAGTGGAGTGTTGGAGGGCTCTGGGGCTGGAGTTTTGGTGGACCACTAACATTTTATTTCCATTTGAGTAATGAATATGCAAATATGCAAACAAAATGTTAACGGTCTGCCAAAAGTTTGTGAATGAGTCTATCAGTCCCTGGTATCTAAAGAGGTTGGAAACCACTGGTTTAAAGAATGCCAAGTGTATCTAGCCCCATTCAAGCTCCCCCTCTAAACTCCCTCATGAAAATTCCCTGTTAGCTGCTCTTGTTCGCTAGTGTGCAACATATGATGGAGCAGTGTGACATCAATGTCTAAAAGAAGTGCTAGATTAATAAAGAAGTGCGATAGTATAAGGAGCATTTGGGAGAGGTTTATGTTGCAGGTCTGCAGAATTGGAAGAAATATATTTTTAAAAATATTATAAAAATATTTTTTTTAAAATCAAAAGACCCAATTACCTTGTCCTGCCATTTACTGTTGTAATGTTGACTCCACTAGAGTTACTCTTGATTTAAACTACCATATGTATGATGAGAATCAGAAAGCCTACATGGCTAGGATCACTCCATCAAATAAAAGCTACCAGCAGAAGTTTCATTAGATCATTTTGAGTAGTTTGAAATGAAATAAAGAGATATGATGTGGGGATATCAAAACAAGTTACTCTCACAAAAGTGTCTTACTACTGACATTGGATTCATGCTTCTAGTTATCCATCCTAAAATCCATTATATTTCTGAACAGCATCAAAGCTACACAATCACTTGTTCATACCCTTCACTCCTCTTTACCATAAAAGCTCTTAAATTAAAAGCTATTTTGATACCAATACTATATGACATTGGGGAATGGGATACCACCAGAGCCTATGTAATTCTGCCACAAACTGCTATAGATTACAGATGGGTGTGTGGGTGTGCAAAATCTGACAGTTCGAAATACAAGGGGAAAAGATGTATGATATATGATATATGACCATAAAGTCATACAAATGTCAGTTTGTCAGTGGACCAAAGAGTGATTTGTTTCTCTAAATCCACCATTCTCTTTTGCAAGTAAGTAGCTATTTCTTAGTTCTATCTCATAATTTCAATGATCCACATTCCCAATAATCTCAGTCATAACTGAGTGAACACATTTTTGTTCTTTTTGTTTTAATTTCCATGTTTTCTCAGCATGGACATTTCATCTCCTTTTAGTTTGAAATTTGCTATGTTTAAGTAGTCTGCTGGGAACAGAGATCAAAACAAATAAGGTGGGTTGTTGTTGTTGCTTTGTTTTGGATATCTGACTTTCCAGCATACAATCTTAAGATATCACTACCAGCTTTCTAACAATATATTTCAGAATTATTGAAAAATTGCTTGATATTTCTTTTCTTTTTGACATTTTGGGGGCTAATTGTGTTAAAGTTACATTGTTGCCCTCTATCCTCCACCTCTTCAGGAGTTAATGACATGAAAAGGGAATAAGAACATTTATGAAGAGATTTTCTGTCTTTGTCTAAACACTCCATTACATGCCTGATATCCTTTACAGAAGGGAAATACAGTAGATATAATCTTGCTGGACATCAGTAGTGTTTGCAGTGTTATAGCTTTGTTTGCCCCAGATGAGAGACAATATGAGTGACCTAATATATTTTTTCTGGACCAATGTGAAGAAGAGCTGTATTGTAAATGTGCGTAGTGTCTTTCATCAACATGAAAGGGTCCAATAAAATATATTATCACAACTGCAGAAAATTTAGGATTGGTCTTAGGTCTGATCTTATTTAATATTTTCATTAATGGATATGGCATAAGAGGTAAGAGTGTGCTAATGGAAGATGGGGATGACATACAGTTGGGAAGTATCATCAATACAAAGAAAGATGGGAATATTGAATATGTCCTCTTTATAATGAATTTTATTTAATATTTCAAAGTTATCTCCTTGATTAGGTTACTGTATCTTTATTTTTTCCTTCTTGCACCATATTATTTCTATAATGAAACAATCATTTAGATAAAAAAAACAGGAGCAAGAGAGGAGTCTAGAATTATACATTCAGTAAACTATTATTCCTTGAACTTGCATGCCTTATTTGACCATCCATTTTCTGGGTCTCAGAGCAAGTTCAGGGAACAATAGTTTACTGGTTGTATAGCTCTAGATGCCTCTCTTGCTCCTGGTTAACATGTAGGATATAATATAGGCATTCTAATTAGGAAAAAAAGGTAGCAGTTATTCTTGTCTGACACCTAACACTCTTAAACTAGACTAAGAGATAAAAGCTTCATCCACAAGTAAATCATGGGAGTTCTTTGTTTGAAAGTCTAATAATAGGTGGAAGATTCCTTTCCTGGGGAACATCTACTTAAACTTTAGCTTAACTTGTGGTTCCCAGGAAGGATATGGCATGTGAATATTGATTATCATAGGGTTCGAACTAGCGGGGTAATGTATGCATACTGAACATGCAAATGAAGCCCGGGATTTGAATTTCCCGGGCTTCATTTGCATAAGCCGGCCGGCGCCATTTTTAAATGCCGGCTTGTTCGAACCCCATGCCGCGCGGCTACACGCGGCACGGGCTAGATAGTTCGAACTAGCAAGCCTCGTTCCACGAGGTGTACAGATAGTTCGGAATGGCTTGCTAGTTCGAACTATCTAGCCCGTGCCACGTGTAGCCGTGCGGCACGGGGTTCGAACAAGCCGGCATTTAAAAATGGCGCCGGCCGGCTTATGCAAATGAAGCCCGGGAAATTCAAATCAAGTACTATTCAGAAAAGGTAAACTGAATTTAAACAAAGCTAACATTCTTTGTGTAGCTCTTCCATCTTGTCATTAATTTCCTTTTAGGAATTCTTTCCAACATTTTTAAATCTCTTGAATTCATGTGGTTTCTAAAGGATCTTCCTTCTCTTTCTCTCTCTCTCTTTGCTGCTGGCTTGCAAAACATCAAATTGTCCCAAATAATTTGTATTTGCTGTCACTCGACAGATAAAATAAATGAATTTTGCAAATGTCATTGGGGAACTATACTTGGAAAAAGGCAAAGAATGGAAAAATGGGTGAAAAAATTAAATTAAGATGAAAACCACATAGGAAACTCACTTTCAGCACACGCTATCTGTCCCATCCTTCTTTAAAACTCAATTATTTGCTTTTCCTACACTAATTTTCTCTGTTTTAAGATTATCTGCGCCTTTTCCCTTTGGTTTTATGACTTGTTCCGTATATTTATCAATTTTATTTTGGCTCAGTCATTTTTTCACCATATCCTTAACTTATTTCCCATTAGCATGGGCTAGATCATAAAGCTTTACTCATCAGGCTGGGCATTTAATCATGTACTTCCATTAAACCCAGTGGAGCCACTATCATAAGTGCTTTTCAGATAGAGAAAGGGCTCTATCCTTTGCCTCTATATTTTTATGCCCCTTATCTTTCACTCTCATAATGAATGTGCTTTCTTTCTCTTTCTGCTCAAATAATCTCTTTTCCTTTAAATATCATAACTGAAAGAGATACGCTAGATCAAATATAGTTGCCAACTTTATTTTCACCAGTCATACTATTTAATGCACCCTCTTTGTTCCACTTGCAACCTACAAGTCGCTGACAGAGGCAGTCTCCCCCTCAACTTATGTTCTGTACTTAGATTGAAGCTGCCAGTTCCCCTTGTTGTTTTTAAGAGTGGCTTTATACTGCTTAGTACAAATATATATATCCTTCAACTGTAAAAACTCATGAATACTCCAATGGGAAGATTTAATGCTTATGAAAACAACATTTCAGAAAGACTGAAAAAATTGTCACAGATTCTCTATTCTAGTGTCATTTCATTTAAGAGTTTCAGCTGAGATTGTTTTCCCTTAAGAACATAAAAATGGCCATACTGGGTCAGACCAAAGGTCCATCCAGCCCAGTATCCTGTCTGCTGACAGTGGCCTATGCCAGGTGTCCCTGTGGAAGTGAAGTGAACAGATAATGATCAAGTGATCTCTCTCCTGCCATCCATCTCCACCCTCTGACAAACAGAGGCCAGGGGCACCACTCCTTACCCATCCTGGCTAATAGCCATTAATGGACTTAACCTCCAGGAACTTATCTAGTTCTCTTTTAAACACTGTTATAGTCCTAGCCTTCACAACTTCCTCGGGCAAGGAGTTCCACAGGTTGACTATGTGCTGTGTGGAGAAGAACTTCCTTTTATTTCTTTTAAACCTGCTGCCCATTAACTTCATTTGGTGGCCCCTAGCTCTTATAGTATGGGAACAAATAAATGACTTTTCCTTATTTACTTTCTCCACACCACTCATGATTTTATAGACCTCTATCATATCCCCCCTTAGTCTCCTCTTTTCCAAGCTGAAAAGTCCTAGTTTCTTTTAATCTCTCCTCATATGGGAACTGTTCCAAACCCCTAATCATTTTAGTTGCCCTTCTCTGAACCTTTTCTACTGCCAGTATATCTTTTTTGAGATGAGATGAGGAGACCACATCTGTACTCAGTATTCAAGATGTGGGCGTACCATGGATTTATATAAGGGCAATACAATATTCAAATTAATGAAACATCCAGCAGAATGGCCTCTTGTAATAAATAGGTATTTTTCATTATTGCCACAGGAACACATGCATCTTCTGATTTATTTCTTTTAAGTGTCAAGCATATATTTCATGTAGAATGGGAAACTTTAAAAAGATAACAGCATGGTATGACATACCTTTTTTTTTTTAGTATAGGAAACAGCGTGGTAAGTTAAATTATATAGTATGTTTGTTACATTTTCACTAATATCTATAATATATTGCAGTTATTGGTGCATGATAATATCTAAAAATTGATTTTATTAATGCATGCTCTTTACTTCAAATATGAATAGACTTGGGCATTTTAGTATGCCACTTCCTTCAGATTTTGATATTCCTCTAACTGGCTCCCTCTAAACAGAATTAGTGAGTTCAGTTATCTTCCATTTTTTATTTCACCATAAAAATGCTTTTCTCATGGCATAAAGTAATACGATTGCAATGTTTTCCAACTCTTCCACAGCAATGTTACTTCAAAATATCATAGTCCACATCTACACAGCTGGCAGTTATTTCGACATAATGTCGAAATGCTGTCAAGCTGGAGGACTTTTTACTGATTCCTATAACCTTCATTTTATGAGGAGTAAGAGAAGTTGGAGAAAGAGCGCTCTATTTCAAAATAAGTGCTGTGTAGACAGCACCAAAACTCGAAATAAGATATTTTGAAATAAGCTACCCAATTGATGTAGCTCAATTTGTGTAGCCTATTTCAAGTTAAGACCTGATGTGTAGATGTGCCTATACACAGGTCTCACTTATAGCATTTCATCTGCTGTTAATTTTGGAGAAAGCATTTAACCGAAAGTGACTTTGATCTGACATAAATGGCATAACACAAAATACCTTCTTTTACATTTGTTTTGTTACATTAATCATACACTGACAAAAACATTATAATGGGTGTGTCTAGACTACAGGGTTTTGTCGACAAAAGTGGACTTTTGTCGACAAAACTATACCTGCGTCCATACTACCGCTGAGTTCTGTCGACATAACGTCGACAGAACTCAGCAGTTTTGTCAACGCTGGTAAACCTCATTTTATGAGGCATAACGCCTTCTGTCGACAGAGTTTCTGTCGACAGAAGGTGTTATTGCATGTAAACTGTCCTTTGCGTCTACACTACCATGTCGACAAAACAGCTTGCTTTGTCGACAGAACTCAATATAGTCTAGGCACTCTTTGTCGACAGAAGCCTGTAGTCTAGACGTACCCAATATCAAACTATCTGGGACTACTAAACAAATCTGAAGATGTCAGGTATAACTAAAAGAAATGTAGTGATAGACTTTTGTTCCAAAGATGATTCAAAAACTTTCCTTGTATAACCTTCTGCCCAGTCTTAATGTAAGCAAAAAGGGCTGGGTTCCTTTTTCTAGGTTGATTCCTTAAAGGCTTAAATAGCATTGTCTTGAACTCCCCCACTCAGAAACCTAGAAAACTATATCTACCATCCTGCATGCTCCTAATGGAAAATACTTCTCCACACTCAAACATTGTATGCAGGATTTAAAGAGAACTTTAATTGGCGTCTGGGCAGTAAAATGAATTTGAGAAAACCAGAAAGCTGTATTTTTGGCAAACAACTATTTGTTTGTAGAATTTCATCCTGTTCTATTTGCGAGCACACGATTCATAGATTTTTAATGCCAATGGAACCTATGCTGCTTAGTCACTTAAGTACTTCTAAACATATTTGTGGCCATCTCATAGAATTTAATACAACAAGTACCTCTCTTCAGAATTTTATAATATTGGGGGGAAAAAACAGAAAAGAGTTGGTGTTCAATTAGATGCCTTTGGTTTGTAGCATAATTTCTATAAAACTCCCTGCAGTAGTCCATACAGTAAGACTTTCCCTAAAGGGCAAAATTAAAACAAAAAAATGTCCTTTTTTTAAGTTTGATTGAATTTTTGTTTCCAAGATTTTGGAAGTTTCTTTAAGTTATTCAGTCAGTTGGCAGCCTGAGAGAATACAAAAATTAAACTGAAAAACACTGCTCATTGTCCTAGCAGGAATGGAAAAAAGAAACGTTCCAATTCCATTGGCATATAATCTTTACAAAAATGACTAGGAAGAAAGTAAATCTTGCAATCCTTTGATCAAATAATATCCTAGTAGCAGTGGGATAAAGCTGCTTTTTGGAAAGGCCAAGGACAACTGGAGAGCCTTCCCTAACATTCCCCCCACACCAATTCAACAGGCTTTCCCCAGTATCCTTGAGGCTACCAATTTTTCAACATTGCGCTATAGTCATCGGCTCAGAAATCTTCACTGAATATGATTGTATACTCACTCATGTGCCTCATACCACACTTTTGATAATGTACATTGTGCCTTTAGCAGCAAAGATGAGCTGAAAGGAGTGCTTGAGAACTCTCAATACCTTCTTGTCAAACCCTCATCAAAAAAACAAATTAAGATTATTCATGGCTTCCTTTGGAGTTCACTTTTTCTGGTTATGCTCCAACTCAGTCTCCCAATAAGTAGCTTTTTACTCTGCCACTTCCTCATGGTCTCCCACACCAGTAGAGGGATTTTTCAGAGGGAAAATATTTTAGTACCAATCTCAGCATAGCAGGTGCAGCAAATGTAATACTGTGTAGGAGGACTGGGTGAGAGAGCATATTATAGGAGTCCTGTTCTTTAAGCACTTAAAATAATGGATAGTGAGAAAATATAAAATCAGTGCCTCTATGTCTATCTTTGAAAGGAAGACACATTGTTTTCCGATGATAAACTCACACGTAGGTTCCAGGCTGCCAAATGCTCCTTTACATAGCTAACCCGTAGACTCTCCAAAGGGTTTACCTTCACCCCAAACCTTATTATACTTCCCTGACAAGTTAAGGCTACTGAAAGAGGCACCATTACCTATAACATCAATTTGTTCATGATTCTTTACATGGTTCCTACAATATCCTCCTATACTAAACAAATTAGGAGCTATCATTCTACTAGAAGAGGCAGATGCACCAAAAGATTCTGTGAATAAAAGAATTGAGACTAAGGCTACGTCTAGATTACAGTCCTCTTTGAAAGAGGAATATAAATGAGGCAAATCGAAAGTGCAAACGAAGCACGGATTTAAATAGCAAGCTCTTCATTTGCATATTCGCGTCGAAGTGCTTTTTCGAAAAAGGGTTTTTCAAAAGTGAAAGCACAGTCTAGACTGGGTTCTTTAAAAAAACAACAACCCTTTTTCAAAAGAACCTGTACTCCTGAAAAAATGAGAAGTATGGGATCTTTCAGACAAGGGTTTTTTTTTCCCCAAAAGAAGCCCATCTAGACTGCACTTTCACTTTCAAAAAACCCTTTTTCGAAAAAGCGCTCGGATGTGAATATGCAAATGAAGCACACGATAATTAAAGCTGCGCTTCATTTGCACTTTCGATTTGCCTCATTTACATTCCTCTTTCAAAAGAGGAATGTAGTTTAGATGTGCCCTTAGAATAAATCAGAAAAAACTTTGCTGAAGTGAAGTTATAGCTGAGTATAATTAGAGTAAGTAGGAGGAAGAGCAGGCCCAGTAGAAGCAAGAAATAGGATACTTTATTGATGTCAAAGGTGTTAAAACTTATTTCCTAATACAATTTAGATTTTAGTTATTAGTTTGATTTCAGATAAGCTATTTATTTTCAATGATGCAATCAAACAAATTTGAAGGCAGTTTTGATGTATTCTAAATATATTGGCTATTATAAATAAGTATTTTTAACTACCGTTCTTGTTTTGGTTTTAAGAAAAGTCATTAGTGCCCAAAAATACTGGCACTTCACAATTCTAAGTTTTTATTCTGTACAGCTACTAAGCAATGTATATTGCAAATCAAAACACAATTATTCTAAACAGAAAGTAAAAAAGAACTTTAAATGTTACATATGTTTAAAGAAAAGGAAAATATCTGAATCCTACAATTCTTCCTTTGTTTTTGATTTACAGACATTTTCATTTCTTTTTAATTTTTCATCATAGCATATGCAATAATTTTTCATTTGTAGAAAGAGTCCTTGTATTTTCTGATAGTTGTCTTCACTTTATTGCATCCACTTTTGTAATTTTTTTGGCAAGTAAGATGAGCCAATTGTTTGAATGTTTACATGAAATATGCAATATTTTCAGAATTTACAAGTAGTAAAATTTCATTTTAATGTCTATATTGCTTCTCCTAAAAGAGAATTGAAATGCCCTATATCAGCCTTGCTGCTCGAAACCTGTCTCTTCCTAAAACTGGCACAAGATAGTGAATTGTAGTCTATTTTTAAGGAGAATAAGCCATGAAAAATGGTGTACTTCAGTAACATGAACAAACCTAAAAATGTGTTTCTAAACCAGGCTATGATGGAATATACAGGCAGTCCCCGGGTTACGTACAAGATAGGGACTGTAGGTTTGTTCTTAAGTTGAATCTGTATGTAAGTCGGAACTGGCATCCAGATTCAGCCGCTGCTGAAACTGATCATTTTTAACAGCGGCTGAATCTGGACGCCAGTTCCGACTTACATACAGATTCATCTTAAGAACCCCAGGCGTCCCCAAGTCAGCTGCTGCTGAAACTGATCAGCAGCTGATTCCAGGAAGCCCGGGGCAGAGCAACTCTGCCTCGGGCTTCCTGTAGTCAGCCGCTGGTCAGTTTCAGCAGCGGCTGACTTGGGGACGCCTGGGGCAGAGCAGCTCGGGTGCTGCTGGGTTCGTCCAGTAGTGCGGCCGCTCCTCGGCGCTACTGAACCAACCCAGCAGCACCCCAGCTGCTCTGCCCCAGGCGTCCTGATTCAGCCGCTGCTGAAACTGATCACCAGTGGCTGAATCAGGACTCCTGGGGAAGAGCATCTGAGGTGCTGCCGGGTTGGTCCAGTAGTGCCAAGGAGCGGTGCTGCGGGACCAACCAGCAGCGCCCCACCTGCTCTACCACAGGCCCCGGGCTTTGCTCCATGTCTCCCTGGTCTGCTGGGGGGGGGGGGCACTAGCTGCATCCCCCCCCAGCAGACCAGGGAGACGCGGAGCAAAGCGGCGGAGGACCCGGGGCGGACCCGCGGTGCTTCCAGATCAGCTGGAAGCGCCGCGGGTCCGGCCCGGGTCCTCCGCCGCTTGCTCCCCATCTCCCTGGTCTGCTGGCTCTCCGAGCAGACCAGGGAGACAGGGAGCAGCTTTTCTCGCCCCAGAGGAGGCGGGCGGCGGGACCAAGCATCCCGCCGCTCCAGTCCTGCGGGGCGAGAAAATCCCCGTTCGTAACTGCGGATCCGACATAAGTTGGATCCGCGTAACTCGGGGACTGCCTGTATAAACCCAATCTGGTTAAACAAGTGATTTAACAGGAGCCTGAGTCTATTAAAGCCACTCAATAGCTCCTAGAAGAATGTTCGGCATCAGTGTGATCATAGAATCATAGAACCATAGAACTGGAAGAGACCTCAGAAAGTCATTTAGTCCAGCCCCCTGCTCTAGGCAGGACCAATTCCAACTAAATCAACCCAGCCAGGGCTTTGTCAAGCCGAGACTTAAACACTTCTAGGGATGGAGACTCCACTACTTCCCTAGGTAACCATTCCAGTGCTTCACCACCCTCCTAGTGAAATAGTTTTTCCTAATATCCAACCTGGACCTCTCCCACCACAACTTGAGACCATTGCTCCTTGTTCTGTCATCTGTCACTACTGAGAACAGCCTCTCTCCATCCTGTTTGGAACCTCCATTCAGGAAGTTGAAGGCTGCTATCAAATCCCCCCTCACTCTTCCCTTCTGCAGACTAAACAGACCCAAGTCCCTCAGCCTCTCCTCATAAGTCATATGCTCCATCCCCCTAATTATTTTGGTTGCCCTCGGCTGGACCCTCTCCAATGCGTCCACATCCTTTTTGTAGTGGGGGGGCCCAGAACTGGACACAATACTCCAGATGTGGCCTCACTAAAGCCGAATAAAGGGGAATAATGACATCTCTGGATCTGCTGGCAATGCTTCTCTTAATGCAACCTAATATGCCATTAGCCTTCTTGGCTACAAGGGCACCCACTTGCGTGGAAAAGGGGGAATCTGTATCTTCAAAAGAGAATGAGCATAGTGCAGTGGAAAGAAGATCAGGACAGTTCTCCCATAGAAAGGTATTTGGGAAGCAAAGTAAAGTCTGGGAGGCCTGGATTGAGAAACAACTCAGAGTCTAAATTACTTTTTAAAAAATGCTACTGCAATTTTATGTTTTTAAAAAGAATCCTGAAAATAAAACAATTGTTTTGGGTCCAGCAAAACATGATTTTTAGTTAATTTTTTAATTTGGCCACTGAACTAAAAAATTAGTAGCACAGCTCTCCTTTTTTTATTCTCAAAGGCATTTTAAAAATATCAAATACAATAAACATTTGAATTGCTTAGTTCCAAAAGAACATATTATGTAAGGAATCTCTCCATTTCTTTATTTCTTTTTTTAATATTCTGTAGTGTTTTTATTCCTCATGACAAAGTATGAAATATTGAATCTATAAGTAGCTAAACTTCAATTAAAGAATGTATTTATTACATATTACTTATGTTCTCTCCTACTCCAAACTATTTGTTATAGAGTGTAAGACAATATTATCTCTAAGACAAATAAAACGTATTGCAAAAAAGAGAAAGGGCGCACATGTATAAACATATAATATTTTCTTTCATTTAGAATAAGATGCGAAGGGCAGTCCTGGCTCCACTGAAGTCGATGGGAGTTCTGCTGCTGACTTAAGTCAAGTCCTCCTTTCATACAGGTTTCAAACAAATTCTGGCAAACTCGATAAATAAAAATGTTTGTTTAAAAAATAATTTTAAGCTTTGAAAGTGTAAATAGATATGCCACATACTTTTTTGTATATGACACATGGGAAAACAATTTATAAAGGAACAACTGAAGGATGCTTTTCTTTTAATAGAGTTCAGCATAATAAACGCTCATGTTGCATCAATAACATTCATTATAAAATTCACCCTGAATATAACAGAGGATTTATAAGAAGTTTTTAGTTTGTAACACAGAGCTTCAGCATTTGACAATCCAATTATACAAAAAAAATTATCAAAGATCTCTGCAAATCTCATCTAAAAAAAGCAAGATTTTTCCACTCAAGTTCCATTAGGACAGAGCATTATGCCTGTATTCCCAATTCCTAATGTGGGCCAGAAGCTGATATTTAAGTTTGAGTTTGTCTGTAATCTTACTTGCTATTGTATCCAATAAAATGTCACCTGAGTGAACACTTCTAAAATAAGAGCTCTATAAATGTGTGGTGTCAACTGGCACTTTTTAAAGTGTCTTGAACTTTGAAGATGAATTTATGATCAAACGTGATTAAAGTACCGTGTGATGGGAAAGAATTTTGCAACAGTGTTGTGCAATTGCTAGATTTAGCAAGTTACGGTTATCTACATTAATAGAATTCACAGTTCTTTTCACTTCTTGATCACAGTCCTTTTACATAGTGGCATATCTGTATAATTTGAAATTTCCTACACAGTGATTCAGGATTAGACACAAATATCTAATTATCCAGTTAAAAAAGTGTGGCTGCTCAGTATTTTTTTAAAAGTGTTGTTGTGTTATTTTTTACAGAGTTGGGAGATAATGTGATCTTTTTTGTGCTGACCAGCATAAATTATTGCTAAGATTCTGAAACTGTTTTTTTTTTTTTTTTTTTTAAACAAACTCTGAGGGTATGTCTACACTACCCTCCTAGTTCGAACTAGGAGGGTAATGTATGCATACCGCACTTGCTAATGAAGCCCGGGATTTGAATTTCCCGGGCTTCATTAGCATAAGCGGGGAGCCGCCATTTTTAAATCCCCGCTGCTTCGAACCCCGTGTAGCGAGGAGTACCGGTAGTTCGGAATAGGACCCTAGTCCGAACTACCTAGTTCGAGCCCCGTGTAGCCGCGCTACACGGGGTTCGAAGCAGCGGGGATTTAAAAATGGCGGCTCCCCGCTTATGCTAATGAAGCCCGGGAAATTCAAATCCCGGGCTTCATTAGCAAGTGCGGTATGCATACATTACCCCGCTAGTTCGAACTAGCGGGGTAGTGTAGACATACCCTGAGAGTGCTAAAGGCTCATTGGCCTACAAAAAGATTTCTTATATGAAGGACTTAGCTGGGGAGTGTGGAGGCAGGAAAAGGGACTAAGGGAATTTGTGTGCAGCCATCTTGGTCTTGTTAACAAGAGAGCAAGAGTCAGGCTAAGTCTGTGGCCTGACAACGTGAGATCTGTAATTAGATGCTGCCTTTGCCTCTCGCCTCCATACGGAGATAAGGATAGAATGCTAACTCTGGCAGGGACCTTGAGATAAGAAGCATCTGGGTGGAACTAAATAACTGTTAACCATTGGTGTTTGTAATGGGAAGGAGACTAATTGTTATTGTTATTATATTTAATAGACAGTATAGAAACTGCTTCATAATTGCTTGTATTCAAAGATCTGCCTCGGAAGGGGGGGGCTCCCCCCCCCCCGTCCGAACCAGTTTTTCTCTTGCTGCAGCTCATAATAAAACTGCCTCTGACTACTTGTTGTTTAAACACAACACAGAGTGAAGGCTTGTTTTCTTCCACAGGAGTAATTAAAAAGCAGTGCTTCAAATCAGCTGAGAGCAGGGAACTTGGTGCATTAATTAATAGATATTGCCCATCTCCTAGAACTAGAATAGACCTTGAATCCAGTCTCCTGTCTCCACAGCAGGACCAAGTACCATCCCTGGCAATTTTATGCCCCAAAGGGCCTTTGCAAGGATTGAACTCATAATCCTGGGTGTAATAGTCCAATGCTCAAACCACTGAGCTATCCCTTAGTAATCGGGTTTCTAACTGTCATATTCAAGTTTTTCATGATATATTGACAACTCTAATGCCCACACAGTCCACATGTGATGCCACTTTGACTTTCGCAAGGTGTATGTGGCACTAGAGAGATCCATGTGACGCCACTCTGACTTTTTACTACCCAAAAGCAGGAGAAGAGTTCCACCTGCCAGTCATTGCCAATAGCCTCAAAAGGGGATGAACAGGAGAGTCCATCACTATCCCCAGGCACCGCGATAGACAGAAGATTGTTCTACTGGCTCCCAGTCACCCACTGTCTGTATACAGAAGAAGGCAGGAGCACGATACAAGGCTGAAGATTCTGTGGTGTTTCCCCTGCCCTGGGCTTGTAGAGAAGGTGAAGAGGATGGGATATATATGAGGAGCCTGCAAAAGGTCTGGAGTGGTAAACAATGAGATGAACTGATTTATCAGGAGCGTTTTAGGGAATTTACATGATTCAGGATGCCAGTCTAGTGAAGCTCAGGATCAGAGCAAAGGATGGAACATATTTACTAGGCCAACATACATGTGTTATGAGTTACCTTGTTTGAGCTATAAGACTTTCCTTTCCTTCATATTCCTTGTTGTATTGATTAACATCCAAATATAAGCATTTCATGTCTATTGAGCTATGATTCCAGTATACTACTCCTCAAAATGAAAGTTTGATAATCTTCTGGACTTCAGTAAGAATGGTTCTCAGAACTAACACTGGAACTGGTAAAATAATGTTAGAATGAACTAAAAAAAATTGACAAACTAGTAGTAAATAATGTGGGGGAGGGGACATAGATGGCACACACATCCACATCCTGACCCCTGACCACTGTGCGTCAGACTACATCAATAGAAAGGGGTATTTTTTCATGGTCCATAGGCCTTCACGGATCACAAGGAACACTTCAAAGACATCAGTGTTGGCTGGTCGAGAAAGGCGCATGACACCCTCATCTCCTGGAACTCCTGCTTGTTCTGGAAGATGAACGCAAGCACTTTTTTCCTCAACCACACCATCAGAGTCAGGGAGGTGGACATACCCATCTTCATCCTGGGCAACACAGTCTACCCCTTGCTCCCATGGCTCATGAAGCACTACATGGGCAGCCTGGAACCCACACCAAGGGGCACTTCAACCCTAGGCTGAGCATGTACCATATGGTTGTGGTGGAATGTGTTCATCTGTTTAAAGGGGAGGTTCAGGAGTCTCCTTACCTCTCTGAACCTCTGCAACCACAACATCCCATTTGTGGTGGTAACCTGGTTTGTGCTCCACAACCTACGTGAGAGCAAGGGGAAGACTTTTCTGCCGGGGCAGGGGCAGAGGCTGAATGCCTGGCCCGGGATCAGCTACACCCATGGGATTGCTACACCCATGGCCCGGGGACAAGCAGGCATGGGAAGGTGCCGGCCAGGCCATCAGCCTGCAGGGGAGGGGACGAGGTGGCTCAGCTTCCTACGGTATCCTACACACATAGGGTTCAACACTAGTGGTGTCATGCAAAGAGAGAACTTCTATCTCTGCCCACTGGAGGGATGTGTGTGTTGGGGGACGTGTGTGTAAGCAGTGGATGCTGCTGGCCAGAGAGAGTGCTAATGGGTTCCCTTCCATTCTTCCCCCTGGCAGGTTCCCATGCATAGGATCAGTCTCTTCTGCATCACCACTGTTGACCAGGAGTGAATGCTGCCTGAGTACAGGCATGACCCTGTTCCATGTGCGGCACTACTATGTGGTTCCATGATTCCAGACTCCTTAGTGGAGGCTTGTCATGGGAAGGTGTCCCACCACAAAAGCTGGAAATAGGCAGGACTCCCAGGAACCTTGTGAGGAGGACTGAGGGGTTCCTGTATGACAGAGTCATGTGGCTGACTACTCTGGACTGGCATTCCATGTGCACCCACATGCACAGGTTGTTGTGCAGCTCCCAGGCCAAGTAAGCTGAGAGAGGAGTGCGCAGCCCCTTGCAGCCCTTCACCTGCCCCCGTGTTTATATAGAGAAAGACTCTAAAACTCACCTGAAGTGCCTTCTCTGGGTTCATCTGAAGCCTAGGATACATCCTGGGAGGGGAGGGTTGGCTCCAGGATGAGGAGCAGGTCCTGGCTGGCGGGTATGGTCACCTGGCTGCCTCCTCCTTCTCCTCCTCCTCAACCCTGACCTCGTAGGGGCTGATGCTGGGCATGTCCTGGCTGAACTCCACAACAATGGGGGATGTGACCAGCTCCCTTCCCAGGATGGCATCCAAATGGTCGTAGTATCAGCAGCTGTGTTGTGCTGTCCCTCATCTGCTCTGCTCCCTGGCCTTTTGCGTTAGGCCTGCCAGAGCTCTTTTATTTTCATCTAGCACTGGCTGAGTGTCTGGGTTTGGCCTTGCTTGGCCAGACAGGCAGCAATCCAGCCATATACCCCAGCCTTTCTTTTTCTGGTGCGTAGGTCCTGGAGGCTGGTCTCCTCCCTCAGTCCTCAATGAGGTCCAGGATCTCTGCACCAGTCCCTGGCCAGTGGCAGCTGAAGGAACAGCAGGACTGCTGGCAGCCATGGGAGGGTCTGCTGAAGTGTTGAAGTTGCTCATGGCTACCTGACTTGCTGCTTTCTTACACGGGGCTTCCAAAGATGGCCACATTTGAGAAGCCCTTCTCTTACTGCTGGGAGTTTTAAGCTCCACATATAAAAGTGGAGATGCCAGATGTGGCCAGAGTGGTCACAGTTGCAGCTGTGAGAGGCCTCTGGAGGCCAGTTATTTTGAATTAGCAGCATCAGAGCGTCCCCACTAATGTTATGTTGAAATAACTATTTCAGAATTAGTGTTATTCCCCAAGGAAACTAGGAGTACAAATTTTGAAATACAGAGTAGTGTGCATACTCCACTTATAAATTGGTAGTGTGTACGCTCTGGGGCAGCGGAAAGGAGTATTTTGAAATAGCACCCTACTGTACAGCAGGGCTTTATTACTATGTTTTGTTCTCATCAGAGATAGTCTCAGAGACTAGAAATAATGTGTTCAAATGTAGATCTGGGTTTCATTGATAAAGTGGATTTTGGATTTGAAATAGAGTATTTTCTTATAAAATTTTATTCTACCTTTTGTTTTTTACCTTGATGATTTCACCCAAGTGAGTATATTGTCGTTATGAATACTATATTGATTTTTCTATCTTAGCACCTTATGTGGTACCTTACAGTCAAATCACTTTTAATGTGGATTGCATATGGTCAATGTGATGGAAGTCCTAATCAGCATGAAAATTCAATTGGACTTATGCAGCTTTCCTGCTTGTAAGATTCAAACTGAAATTTTCAAGTCTCAATAACTTTTCTGCAACCATGGCTCATGCACAGGTCAGAAAGGCAAATTTATCTTATCTAGCTTTTATTTAATTTTAATTTTATTTTAATATAATAGGATTTTCTCAGTTTTGAGAGAGAGCACTGATATTAGTAACTTGATTTTAATAGGAAAACTATATATTCAACGAAACTTATTCTATCGAAACAACTTACTTAAAGCCACATTTACATCATGTAGAAAAGATTACCTGGCATTTGAAAGTCTAAATTCAGACTGTGGAATTTTGAAATGAGGTGATTGAAGTATGGTCTGGAAAATTCTGGGCTAGCAAAGTTCAAAAGATTTTCAGCTGGAAACAGTTTTCAGTTTCAGTTGGAGCTGGACTGGACAGTGAAGTGAAATAAGGATTTGATCACTCTGATAACTCAAATATTTGATGTTTATTTTCTAAATGTTCTGATACAATTAAAATGTTTATATTTAAATTAAAAAGTGTGATTGGCTGATTCGTTTTTTGGAAGATATTTCCCCTTATAAAGCAATGGTAATCTCTGAGAATTTTCATGGTTATAGCTCTAAGTTTTAAAAATATATATTATTGGGAAGATTTCAATAGTATACATTCCTTTGTGGTTTTTTAGTCTTCACAAAATATATATTTGAACATATTCTTGGTTTTTTTCCCAAATACCTTTTGTGGAACAGTGTTTCTGTTCTGTATAAAAATCTACCTTGTTGGGATGTAATACGTTTAGAGATTGCAACTTGTCAATACAATTCTAGCTGTGAATCAAATCAATGTTTATCTTTTTTCCGTCGTTAGATTGCCTTATTGAGGTGTTGATTAAATGATGAGGAAGACTGCTGTTGCAATTAACACTAAATGAGATTTGTTAATTGGCTTTTTTGAGGCAAATCAGAACTTTTCTTCTTCTGTCCTCTGTTTGATATGAGTTCATATGTGGAGCAGTACTAGTGAAAATTAACTATGGAAGGGTTGACACTAAAAATCAATCTGTTTAATTTATGTTCCTACAACACAAATTAGAATTTAAATAGAGTTAAAGGAAATTATAAATGCTGTTTATAATGTTGGCTGTATAATTTGCTCATTTGCTAATTAGATTAATTAAATTTGGTATCTTACATTTGAACCAAAAAGAAAAATCCTATAACCCAACAACCTACTAATGATCAAAGATGAATGATCCCTTTAGGGGACTAATTCAGAATGCATATCTGAAAAGTGCTCTAGTCCAGTCTATTTGCATTTAGCATTGTTGGATTCATTTATTTGTATGCTGAAAAAGGAAGCTTGTCAAACCATTGGAAGGTGGTGAAGTCATACTTTTTATATCTAGGGAATCTTTTTTTTTTTTCCTTATAGTGAGAAAAACGATACAGAATTCTGGTGCATTAGTCTTGCAAAGACTCAAGCATATCCTTAAGTTTGTTTAAAGTTAATCTCCTTTGTCAATTTTTGCAGGATTGGAAACCCAGATCTACAAAGGGGATTAGGCATTGCAATGCTACCCATGATACCCAAAAGTTCATGGGTATCTAGAAAATCACAGGAACAACAATGAGAATCAGAAAACCTGAGTTAGGTACCTAAACTTTCAGTACAATGAATGAGAAGAGATAGGAGCGTAAGGTTAGGATCCACAAAAGTCAGCATGCTATGTGGGGAGCTTGTTTAAACTCTCCAGTAGAAGATGCAAATTTACAGGGAATATCCTACATCCTGCACCACTCAGAGTTTGGGACTTCGATTTGGGATGGAGGATTTGCTACTCTCTGCTTCCAATAGTCAGCTGTGAATCCCTTTCTGGCATCAGCCGCTTAGTTTCCTGAGGCATTTCTTCACATAGTGTAACAAAATGGACAGAAGAGAGGATGGTGGTGCCCACTTTATAACCTTTTAGCCCAGTACAGTACTCACCTTGGATGTGGGAGAACCATTTTCAATTCCTTCTGGAATAAGGGGTAAGAAGACCTGAACAGATGTTTCCCATCTCTAAGGCTACATCTATATTGCACCTCTCTTGAGGAAAAGCCTATGCAAATGAAGCGTGGATTAGCATGTTGTTGCACTTCATTTGCGTAATTAATTAGGGGCCATTTTTGCGCAAGGGCTTTTGCACAAAAAGGAGCTGTGTAGATGGCTGTACTTCCTCATTTTTCAGGAAGAAAGGTTCTTGTGCAAGAGGGGGGTTTTGCGCAAAAAGGAGCCATCTACATAGCTCCTTTTTGCACAAAAGCCTCTTGCGCACAAAAATGGCCCCTAATTAATTATGCAAATGAAGCACGGCAATATGCTAATCCACGCTTCATTTGCATAGGCTTTTGCACAAGAGAGGTGCAGTGTAGACGTAGCCTAAAAAAAGGGCTCTAACTTTTGAGCTATGGGATATTCTGGTGGAGAAGGCTTTTTTTCAACCTCTCCTGTTAACCTACCCCGTTGGTTCATCAGTGCTCCTTACGAGGCATAAGACAAAATCATTTCCTGAGATAAAGCAATCTTGTCTGTCAGACACTAGAGCATCTTCATTTTTAGCACAGCACTTGTCACTTGTGATGTTTGGTAAGACCTATTTGAATCTTGTTTAATTAATTACAATGTCTTGCACTGAACTACAGCTCTTATAATTGCAACCCTGCCAAAGAATATATAGTGGCCAATGCACTAATCTATTTCGCTCTTGGTTAATGTTAATGAATTATTGATTTGAAAAAGTGCTAGTTATGCATGTTTTAAAATGCCTATTTCTACTTGTCTCTACCTGCTGTCTTATAGTACATAATCACTAAGAGCTTGATTCTCTAATGTGCAGAATGCCCTGACCTCCCATTAAAGACAAATGTGAGCTGATAGTACTCAGACTTTTTCAGAGAACACGGTACCTCTAGAGCTCTGGTGGAGTTCCTGGGGTGTATGCTGGATTGTGGGACCACTGAGACTTTTTTCCCCATCAACCTAGACTTCTTCTGTGATGCCGTTAGCAAACTACAAACCCCAGGCAGGTACTGTACTTACACAGAATGTATAGGCAGGGACACACTCAACTGTGTTACTTGAATTCTTTGCTGGGCCCTCATGAACCAACAATAGAGAGGTTCTAGTTAATTCCTCCCAGCTCCTCAGCCTTGCACTGTATTGCACCAGTGAGAAGCCTGACCAATGCAAGTTCATTATCTAAGTCTGCTCCTCCCTCAATGTGGAGAGGATACACTAGCCATTGTAAACTGAGCTGAGATTTCTAAATCATTTCAACCAAAATACACGGTTTTATGTAAATTGTAAAACAGATTCATTAACTATAGAAAAATAGATTTTAAGTGATTATAAGTACCACATGTAGAGATCACAGTTGATGCCTAAGAAATATAAAACAAAATTTCTTAATATGAATTGTATAAACTAACCAGGATTTGAATTAAGATGGCAGATGGCATGGTTTCTTAATGCACAGGCTGCAAATCTTTCCCACTCCAGGATCACCCTTCCCAGTCCTAAGTATTTGTCTTCCAGATGTGTTTCCAGGTGTTGAGTTATGGGGAGTAGTGAGGCCAATTATGATGTCATTTCCCCTCTTTTATATTTTTCTAGTTTGCTGGAAAATTCTTTTGCTATGTGAAACAAGCAATCTCCATTTTTCATGTGCTCTCTGTGCAATGGTTGGGGGGAGAGTAAGTTCCCTTCAATGGGCATCTAGCTACTCATTATAGTACTTGAAAGGTGCTTGTGGGTGTTCCCAACCTCATAACATATTTCAGTAACACACACAACAAAATTCATACCTTGCCATACCCATGATAGAATGATAGCACATGCAATCCAACAGGATACTAATGTTCAACATATGAAGAATGTTAAAATGATATCTTACAAAGCATACTTTGTGCAAAACATAATTATATGACAGTGGTCAATTTGGGGATTTTAAGTGCTGCTTTAAGGTGCAGAGTACCAGAAGTAAGCTTGTAATTAATGTCTTAAAGACTCAGAATACTGGATAATTCAGTACTAATTGTCTTTAATTCTGGTGACATGGCTTAGAATTACCTTTAGGATGCCATCCAACTCTGAGGCTGATACAAGAATTTATCTTTGCTTATAAATTTGACCTTGGGAGGGTTGTTTTGAAATAAAGTCCTAGTGTAGAACAGGGCTGAGTAATTGACATGATTCGAAAGTCAGAGTGTCCACTGTACCAAGCATGTTATTTTAAAATACCATGCCGTGAAATTTGAAATCTGTACTCCTGCTTTTCATCAGGAGTAACGCTAATTCCAAAATAGTTATTTTGAAATAATAGCACTGTGAATTCTCTGGTGCCACTATTTTGACATAATTACTCCTCAGAGTAATTACCCCCACATGCATACACACAGTGCTTCCTGGGGCTCTAAGTCTGAGGTAGTGCATCCACATTAATGGAGCCTGCCTTGGACTAATTGTGAGGCTTCCTTATAGTGTGGACACGCTAGTTTGAATTTCTTAAATTGGGAGTTATTAAGTTGAATGTAATAGATTTCAAATAATTTCCTAGTGTAGACATGGCCAAAGTGTTCTCACTCGAAATACCTTTGATTCTTAGAACTATAACAAGCAACAGCATGTAATCTTCTGTACATTTGAGAGAGTTTATCTGTCTTGCTATTTGTTTGTCTGTTTGTTCAAGAACTCCTCCTAAATGATAAGAGCTAGAACTATCAAAATCGGCATGCAACTTCCTCTTATTATAACTTAAAGCAAGGTAAGGGTTTGGTTGTGCCAGGAAAATGAGATATGCTAAAATGGGATTGCTTCTCATAAAATCATATAGAAAAGAGACAGAATCTCCAGGCAGGTGAAAGGGGCTGACAAGGGGCATCTCCTCCCATTGTGTGGGACTGCCTCAGCCCCCAGCCTCCCAACCACCAGTCACCCTTTAGGAAGTGCGGGGCAGGGCTGACATCGCCCTCTTCCCCCTGATTTGTACAGGGACATTGCTGGCAGTGAAGGGAAAGTGGACAGTTTGCTGATTCCTCAATCTGTCTGGGAAGTACAAGGGACAAATGAGCTGTGCACTTTGCTCTCAATCCCTGACAGGGACATGAAGCGGAAGAGCAGGCAGCCCTGATACGAATCTCAAAGTGGACTTCAGCCTCCCTGCTTTTCCCGCCAATCCACTTATATACACTCACACACACAGAGCCCCCTGCCTAGATCCCTTCCTCACTCCCCAACACTGACTTCTGCACTCCCCTCTCTACCTCCCACCTCCCACCTCCCTGCCCTGAGCCCCTTATTAAGCAATGTTGGGTAAATATGCTAGTCTAATAATAACAAGAACAGAAACACATTGAAATGTAGGAAAGCTTCTAACCTACATAAATGAGAAAACATATTTGCACTGGAAGATAGCAATGCTATTTATGTGCTTTTTTTCATTGATGTCACTTTTCAGTTGATGAGGTATGCTTTGGGGTTGTGGTTTTTTTTAATCATTATTCTTTCCTTCTCCCAAATCTGTAGGTATTCAATGCTGATGGGCCTGACTTTCCTCTAATATAAAGCAGAAGTCACTGGAGTTACAAAGATTTAAAACTAGTTAGAGAAGATTTACACTTTATCATTGAAACATTACATATGCTAGGCTTGCATAATTTTTCTCCCAATCCTTATTTTTTACTCCTGTCACCATGCCCTAGCCAATCCATGCTAGTTCGGTGCCTCTTCTCCTCCTGTGATTTTCAGATGCTCTTCTCCATTTGAATCAGTCACATTGGCATGCATCAATTGACTCTGTTAGCAGTAAAGTTCTGGCTGCAGTTTTTAAGTAGATAAAGGAATGGAGACATTTGTGAGAAATTGATAAACGGGGAGATGAGGCTGGAATTGTGGAAGAGAGTTGAGAAAGGGATGGTGTAGTGACATGGTCATTATGCCCAAGGTAACTGCACCTCTAACTCCTTCATGGTGTACTTTAGGTTGCTGTTTCAATACCATAGCCCTCAATCACCTTTTTTTCATATGTGGCTCTCCCTCTAGAGGAGGGATTTATGTTGCAATTTGCTCCTGCAACTTATTGTGGTCACTTTAGTCAGTCTGAGTTGAGTTTAGCATCTACTGTCCTGTTCTCGCATAGAGCTTTTGACAGGGTTTACCAAAGATGACCCAGCATTCATAAAGCAAAGTGTTTCTTCAGAATCAATAGCATCACAGATAAGATATATTGAAAAGACTGTGCTGCATTAATGTATGTCTCTCTAATCTGAAAACTCTGACAGGTTTCAAGTCTTTTCAGACTGGACTGGGGGGGCATAAGTTTTTTTCTTCAGAGCCCTGGAACTTCTTGAATAAATAATAATAATAATAATAATAATAATAATAAATAATACCAAAAGCACAATGATTTTAGATCAAACAAAATATGTTAATTCAACTCAAAATTAAATATTGCAAGTATTTTTTATATGTTTTTTAATAAAAGCAAGTTAAACAACCCAGTTTTGGGGTCCCCACTACGGAACACAGACTTGAGCCCAGCTGTCTCAGGTGTAGGCCTTAACCACTGAAGCTTTTTCTATTCTGGGGAAAATTGGAGCAGGATTCAAACACAGGTCTCTCATATCTGAGGTGTGACACCTGATTACCAGCTTACAAAATTACTCACTCCAGCATGTTAATTACTCAACTCTTTTATGCAAAATAACACATGCTAGCTTGGACCCTGAGTATGTATTCAGGCTGCTATCCTGTACCTCCAGGCCATCACTGCAATCATTGATCAAGATAGCTAGATCTAAGGTAGGTTGGATAGATCTACATACTGCTGTCACCCCTGATTTCAACGTAGCCCATTCCTCCAAATAAGAAACAATATTGGATATCGATACTAATGTAAGTATGTCACTGGTTGGTCTGCACTCAATGATTTCAGAGTCTTCAAACACTGCTGTCTGCAGTGGCTCACCACTTTAAGTGCTTCCCTTTTGGCAGACTACCAGGAGAGAAAGGGCAGATTCCCCCAAACTAGTGGCATATTCTATCATTAGATTTCATCAAGCCAGTAACAAATGTTACAACAGTCTTTTCATGGAGTCACAGACACTTAGGCTGTCCAGTTTATTTTGTCACCCATACAAACTGAACTGAGTGATAATGATCACAAAAAACTACAAATCACACCACATGACGTTGTGGTCAGTCCCAGATCACTAACCATGGATCAACTGGTATTCCAGATCTTACAATGAAGACAACATTGGCAGCCAATTCTATAGTTAGCTAAATATAGGACTATTCACTAAGAAAAACAGAAGTGTTGGCTTGTTTAGCCTAATCAAAAGAAGGTTGACGGAAGATATGACTGCTCTCTATAAATATATCAGAGGAATAACTAACAGAAGGGATAGAAGTTATTTACGTTAAGTGCTGATATGGAACCAGGAACAAATGTATATTATCAGGCCAACAACAAACGTAGGCTTGAAATTAACCAAAAAGAGCAGTGTGAACAAAAAATCTAATTGGCTCAAGACCAAACTTAATACATTTATGGAGGGGTTGGTATGATAAAACTGCCTATGTTGGCATGTGGCCAACTGGTAATTTCAAGTAGCAAAAATCCCCAGTGGCTAGAGTTGGAACACTGGATGGGAAGGACTCTGAGTTACTACAGAGAATTATTTCTCATGCGTCACCTGGGGGAGGGGATCTTACCATGTGCTCAGGGTCTAATTGATAACCACTTTTGAGGTCAGAATGAATTTTCCACTATATCAAACTGGCATAGTCCCTGAGGTATTTTTGCTTTCCTCTGCAGCTTGGACACAGGTCACTTGCAGGTTTAAACTAGTATAAATGGTGAATTCTCTGTAGCTGGATGTTTTAAAACCATGATTTGAGGACTTCAGTAATGTAGTCAGAGATGAGGGGGCTATTTCACAAGTGGGTGAGATTCTGTGGCCTACAATGTGCAAGAGGTCAGAATAGATTATAACAATGGTCTGTTTTGACTTTGAAGTCTGAGTCTGAAGTTAAAGCAGATAAAATACATTGTCAGGTGAGTCAAATTTATAAATCCATAATGATATCAAAGATTAGCAATCTGCCAGTTTCCCAGTTTTTAGGACTACTCATAATAACTCTAAATATCTCTTTTACCTTGTTAGAATCAAAACAGTCCAGAAATAAAGGATCTCTTGGAATAAGTACTTTTAGCTTGTTTTTACAGATGACAATCTAACAAATGTTTGTACCCACACAATGGCCAATAGCCATGAATGTGGCATCATCTTCATTTGCATGTAATGGGTTAGTTAGCTACAGGGGTATACATAGGGTAAAAGGAATAGATAAGTGAAAACAAAGCAAGTAAACTTGCAGTAGTTTTCATGCATCTTACTATACACTTATAATAGTACACAGTTGAGACCTAGGATGATTTAATTACCATTAATGCATAATAAAAATGTAATGTAATACACGTTGGACCTCGCTGGTCTGGCACCCTTAGGACCTGACTGGTCCTGAAGGAGGAAGTTTGCTGGATCGGGGAGGTCGGGCCTTCTTCTGATAGACTCCAGGCTCTCCAGGGGTTTTTTGCTCCCCAATACCTGGACCACTGGACTCCCAGCTCCTTGGTTAGCTCTTGGACTGCTGGGGTTCCAAGGCCAGCCACAGGGCACCAGGACTCTGCTGCTTTGAGCCAGGGCTCTTTGGTTCTTAGGCTCTCTGGTCCAGCAACATCCATAGTCTGGAATTGCCAGAATTGGTCTATAGCTCTAGTCTAAGCTGGTCTGTCAGCATCACAACTGCATTACAACCAGTGGAGCTGACTGTAGTAATGTAGACTGAAATAGTGCTGACTGGCTGTCAGCCTTTTTTATGTTAAATTGTTGCCTGGACACCAGATTGCTCAGAGACAGTGGAAGATTATAAGAGAAAAGCCAAAGAAAGCACTGCACATGAAGAGAATTAGATCACTGTATATACTTCCCCCGGAGTAATATTTAAATCAATACCAAGTGGACCAAGAGTGATATGAACATCATGATTCATGAAGTACTACTAAAGGCAACACAACAAATTATTTGGGTCAATATAGTATTTAAGAGTAGGTCTACTTTTCAGGTAGTATGGGAATGAGTAAACTTCTACAGAAAGCATTAGTTGGTACTAAAAATAAACCACAAGCTGCTCCCAGATCAACACTCTCATCACATTAAATACATAACTTTTAATCACAGCATAGGCGTCATCATACACAATTAAAAAAAAGTACCTAACCTTGCTCTAAATTAACCTCATATTAAGACTCGGGAAAAGTAAGTGCTAGTAGCACCAAAACAAGATACTCAAAGCAGACATCTTTTCCTCTCCTATGATTTTCTTGAATTTGAAAGGCAGGGCAGCATGAAGAAATGGGAGGAGAAGGATACAATTAGTTACATGGAGAGGATAAAACTGAAACCCAATTCAAATTCCAATGCAGCTTGCGTAAGTCTGGAAAAATATTTTGAGTGGCAATTTTTTGCTCTTATAAATTATTAGCTACATCAAAGGCAACAACTGTTGATGTTTCCTGTAAAGTTAATGGAATTGGGATAATTTATTCCTGCTGCGTGTGTTTGTGAAAAAGGGGCCATATTTTGACAATGCAATACAATAAAAAATATAGATGTCATAATATAGTATTTCACATCTATTTTTCTGTTTGCTTATACACCTATTTCCTCTCATGTGCCTCATGCCACTGCAGACCAAGAAATCACATAAACTGACTACAGAGTCCGATTCAATAAGATCAGAAGAAATAGCAAGGAGAAAAGTACAAATGTATTAGCGTGAATTTTCTTTCAAGACAGGAAGATGAAAATATCAATTTTATTATCAATTGAGAGCTTTGTTTACTGCTGTCAGTGATTAGAAAACCAAACACTGCTCTGACTTCAGTGAAGCTATGACACTCTACATCATCTGTGGACCTATCTGATATTAGGGCTATGCAGTATTGTAGCCAGACATGAACCCCCTTTCCCCCCTCCCCCCCCGTAACATCCATCTTTGCTTGCTTGAAAGCATGCAGGGCACACAGAGCAATAAAACAGCATGGTCTTTGAAAGCCTTGAACAGGAGGCCCAGATATGCCAGCTCACCCAGGGTATGTCTACACTACAAAGTTAATTCGAACTAACGGACGTTAGTTCGAATTAACTTTGATAGGCGCTACACTAGCGCTCCACTAGTTCGAACTTAATTCAAACTAGCGGAGCACTTAGTTCGAACTAGGTAAACCTCATTCTACGAGGACGGTCCCCAGCAGACCACAGGCACCTGGACTGAAGCGGCAGCAGCGGCGGCTCCCCGCGCTTCTGAGGCTTTGCCAGAGCAAAGGTCTTTCATGTGTGTATGGTTGCTTTACATGATAATATTTCACCTGTCCTGTTTATGTAACACTTTAAAAATCAGCAAAAGGGTTATATAAATAAAATTTATTATGAAACAAAAGGCAAAAAACTATTATGTACATAGTTTAGTCCTATTCAGTGTCTACTCGGCGCTTCTTGGCTTGTCTCTTGTATTCATTAAATGGAGCATCTCTTGTCACTGTCCAGCAATAGTCTGCAAGCATTGATGGGCTCCATTTGCCCTGATAACATTTCTCCATTGTTGCAATGTCCTGGTGAAATCGCTCGCCGTGCTCGTCGCTCACTGCTCCGCAGTTCGGTGGAAAAAAATCTAGATGAGAGTGCAAAATATGTATCTTTAGTGACATGTTGCAACCAAGGCTTTTGTATGCTTTGAGGAGGTTTTCCACCAACAACCTGTAGTTGTCTGCCTTGTTGTTTCCGAGAAAATGTCTTGCCAGTAACTGGAAGGCTTTCCATGCCGTCTTTTCCTTGCCACACAGTGCATGTTCAAATGCATCATCTCAAAGAAGTTCACGAATCTGAGGACCAACAAAGACACCTTCCTTTATCTTAGCTTCACTTAACCTTGGACATTTTCCACGGAGGTACTTGAAAGCTGCTTGTGTTTTGTCCATGGCCTTGACAAAGTTCTTCATCAGACCCAGCTTGATGTGTAAGGGTGGTAACAAAATCTTCCTTGATTCAACAAGTGGCGGATGCTGAACACTTTTCCTCCAAGGCTCCAATGACTGTTAGAGTGGCCGATCTATCTTGATGTAGTGGGAATCTTTTGCACGACTATCCCATTCGCAGAGAAAACAGCAGTACTTTGTGTATCCAGTCTGCAGACCAAGCAAGAGAGCAACAACCTTCAAATCACCACAAAGCTGCCCCTGATGTTGGTCATAGTTTATGCACCTCAAAAGTTGTTTCATTTTGTCATAGGTTTCCTTCATATGGACTGCATGACCAACTGGAATTGATGGCAAAACATTGCCATTATGCAGCAAAACAGCTTTAAGACTTGTCTTTGATGAATCAATGAACAGTCTCCACTCATCTGGATCGTGAACAATGTTGAGGGCTGCCATCACACCATCGATGTAGTTGCAGGCTACAAGATCACCTTCCATGAAGAAGAATGTGAAAGATCCTTTTGACGATCACAGAACATGGAAACCCTAACATCACCTACCAGGAGATTCCATTGCTGTAGTCTGGAGCTCAACAGCTCTGCCTTACTCTTGGGTAGTTCCAAATCCCTGACAAGGTCATTCAGTTCACCTCATGTTATGAGGTGTGGTTCAAAGGAGGAGGATGGGAGAAAATGTGGGTCCTGTGACATTGATGGTTCAGGACCAGAAGTTTCATCCTCTTCCTCTTCCACATCTGACTCAAGTGAGAATGATTCTGGTGCATCAGGAACCGGCAGTCCTTCTCCGTGGTGTATTGGGCGTATATCTGATGGAATGTTTGGATAATGCACAGTCCACTTTTTCTTCTTTGACACATCTTTCCCAACTGGAGGCACCATGCAGAAGTAGCAATTGCTGGTAGGATCTGTTGGCTCTCTCCAAATCATTGGCACTGCAAAAGGCATAGATTTCCTTTTCTTGTTCAACCACTGGTGAAGATTTGTTGCACAAGTGTTGCAGCATATGTGTGGGGCCCACCTCTTGTCCTGATCTCCAATTTTGCAGCCAAAATAAAGGTGCTAGGCTTTCTTAACCATAGTGGTTATACTGCGCTTTTGTGATGCAAAAGTCACTTCACCACAAACATAGCAGAAGTTATCTGCACTGTTCACACAAGTATGAGGCATCTCTGCTCACTTTGGCTAAACAGAAATGTGTCCCTTTGCAAAATCAAACACTGACAAATAAGAGAGCACGACACTGTATGATTTCTAGAGCTGATATAGGGCAATTTGTTCAGCAGAGTGATGTAAGCTTTGTTATGATTGCATCATCCATGACTTCTAGGCATAACATGATGCAATTCATATCATGTATGATGCAATACCAATTTCAGATTGCACCATTCATTGTTTTGCCTAAAAAGACAGTACTGTCCAAACCCAGTCATAGATTTATTCATAGATCCAGTCAAAGATGTATTTTAGTCATTTATGGTTTAAATCGAGATACCTTCCCTTCATAACTCACTTATACTCCGCCATTCGCAAGTCAAGGGTCGTATATACTGACCCTATAGCATATCTTGAAAACTAGAGCCAATCAACAATTTTAAGCATCATTTTCATTCTCAGTGACCTAGAATTAGTAAAGTTTGACTACATTTATTTCAGAAGCATTTTGGCTGTAGAGCAGTGAATCAGTTTTGTCATTAGTCTTTGCTTCCTTTCTATTTCTGAACTCTCTATTTTTTGAGAGGATGATGAGAAGTGAACATACTGTTTTAGGTGAGCATGTACCATCAATTTAATGTATTGACATATTTTCAATCCCATGTCTGCTACAACTTAGTATCATTTGTTTGCATTTTTGTCCTTTGCTACATTTTAAGCTAATGGTCTTTATTGAGTCATTGAGTGATTCCTGCATTTAAGCATAATAAAAGCTGTCTTTCCCTTAAAGGATTACAAAACACTATACTAACTATGTACACACAGTGGAAATGAAATATAGAAATATAAAATTAGATAACAGCAATTAAACAAATGAAACAAAATTCACAGTAATATGGGTAATATATTTTATGTATCAGTAATACTGGGGCATAATCTATTGTTGTAAAGCAAGCTTTTTCTGACCATGGCCTTCACGTATAGCCCATCCTGCCACACAAGGCCTCTCACAGAAATACCAAACCGTGAGATACTCAGAGGAGCATGGGAAGCACAATGCAGTTTTCTGTAAATGGAATTTAACCTTACAGGCATCCTGGGACTTACAGGCTCTGAAAAATAGGGAGGTGAGCATGAAAAAATAGAACACAGCTGCAAGAAATAGTTAAGACTCTCTTGACCGGTCCTTGAAGGTAGGGAGGTAGGCATAGGGAAATAAGATGCAACTCCCATGCACACTGACCATGCCCACACCCGTCACTGTCCACGGGGCCATCAGGTGGGCATCATGAAAAATCCTATAGGGCAATATTTTACATTACCTCATTATCAGCCTATCAGGCCCGGCCAGGGAACAAATCCTAATAAGGTACCGGATATCAGGTTATTTTATAAAAGACCTTCGACCCCTTTGTTCAGCAAGGTTCCGAGTGTTGACGGCATGTGTCTTTTTTTTGCCCGGCTGAAGGATTGATCACCCTGAGGCTGCCTCCCCACCCTTCGAGTCAAAGATAGGGGTGCACGAATCCTGAGCATGCTCCAAGTTTTAGTGTGTCTTTATGTTATCATGGCTGGATTTGTAAGTATTGCTTAAATATATTAGTCACTGGTTTAGTTAACAGTTGAATTGTGTTAATTTCACTGTGTAATTATGTAAAGTGTAACTGAGTTCTATTAACCACACTGGGTAAATTGTATAATCTTGTGTTGTGTAGTGGTGTTGTATTTAGGTTAAGTATAAGTGTTAGAAATAGTAACCCAGGAGTTGTTAAGTTGTAGAGGTAGATTAATAACTAAGGGTATGTCTACACTACCACCCCAGTTCGAACTAGGGTGGTAATGTAGGCAACCGGAGTTGCAAATGAAGCCCGGGATTTGAATTTCCCGTGCTTCATTTACATAAAGCCAGGTGCCGCCATTTTTAAATGTCCCCTCGTGCAGACTCCGTGCCGCGCGGCTACACGCAGCACGAACTAGGTAGTTTGGACTAGGCTTCCGAGGAGTCCCCCGTTTCATGAGGAGTAATGGTAGTTTGGACTAGGAAGCCTAGTCCGAACTACCTAGTCCGTGCCGCGTGTAGCCGTGTGGCACGGAGTCCGCACTAGCGGACATTTAAAAATGGCGGCACCCGGCTTTATGGAAATGAAGCCCAGGAAATTCAAATCCCGGGCTTCATTTGCAACTCCGGTTGCCTACATTACCACCCTAGTTCGAACTAGGGTGGTAGTGTAGACATACCCTAAGTGCACCAGCTGCCTAAAATAACCACAGAGGGGCTGGCTGTGGATGAAATTTTTATTATCATTATATTGGCTTTGTTTTTGTATTTTTTGTTTGCATGCTGCACTGCCTTAAGAGAATTAGAAACAGTGATTTGGTATAGTTGAATCGTAATCAAATAAGTTTGTAATTAGTTAAGTATAGCTAAGTTTAGGTTTTTCTACCCTGTATAAGCATTAGGTAATTGCTTATTTTTTAAAATCATTTGAAAGTTATTTGGTTTTGATAAAAGAATCATTCCATTTAATAAAAAATCATTTGTTTCACCATCATACAGTAGTTTTCACTGGGTAGTCAGCTTTAACCCTTGAGGCTCCCACCACATCACCGAACCAAGGTGTAACATCTATAAAATAACTTTTAACTCAAAAACTATTCTTACTTCCTCTGGTGGGTTGATGTTTGTAAAGAGCCATTCTACAATTCCAGGTTTGGGAGGGATTTCTGTTTCTACAGTGTGAAAATTTATTGCGTATTTCTGCCTATGTCTTTTACCAACCTCAAATAATACATAGTGGGGTGTTTCTCACACTCGGGCAAGGGAAGGTCAAAACTAGGTTTGAGGGAGTCTGTGCAAACCCTTCCAATCAGAGAGAGGCTTATTCAATCAAAGAGCAGCTTGCTAGGGCAGTCCTGATATAAGGAGCTTCTGAACAGAACAGAGGACAGTAGGGTCCTGATCAGTGAGGGTGAAGGACCAGTTCCCAGAGTCACAGACTCAGATTTGGAAGAGACCTCAGGAGGTCATTGAACCCAACCCCCTGCCCAAAGCAGGACCAACCCCAACTAAATCATGCCAACCAGCGCTTTGTCAAGCCGGGGCTTAAAAACCTCCAGGGATGGAGTCACAGTCATACCAGGATACAAAATATATTAGAAGGACAGAACAAGTCATACTGGTGGGAGAGTGGTGCTATGTGTGAAAAAAAATGTAGAATCAAATGAAATAAAAATCTTAAATGAGACAAAATGTTCCATAGAATCTCTATGGAAAATAACTACATGCTCCAATAATAAGAAAATAGCAGTAGGGAAATACTATCGACCACCTGATCAGGACAGTGGTAGTGACTATGAAATGCTAAGGGAAATTAGAGAGGCTATCAAAATGAAAAAAAAAAAAAACAATAGTAGTGGGGGATTTCAACTATCCCCATATTGACTGGGTACATGTCACCTCAGGATGGGGTGCAAAGATAACATTTCTTGATACCTTAAATGACTGCTTCTTGGAGAAGCTGGTTCTGGAGCCCACAAGGGGAGAAGCTATTCTTGATTTAGTCCTAAGTAGAGTTCAGGATCTTATTCAAGAGATAAATATAACTGGACCATTTGGAAATAGTGACCATAATATAATAAAATTTAACATCACTGTGGTGGGAAAAACACCTAAGCAGCCCAACACTGTGGCACTTAATTGCAGAAAGGGGAACTACACACAAATGAGGAAGTAAGTTAAACAGAAATTAAAAGGTACAGTGACAAGAGTAAAATCTCTGCAACCTGCATGGAAACTTTTCAAAGACACTGTATTAGAGGCCCAAATTAAATGTATACCCCAAATTAAAAAACAGTAAGGGAACCAAAAAAGTTCAACCACGGCTTAACAAGCAAGTAAAAGCAGCAGTGAAAGATAAAAAGACATCTTTTTAAAAGTGGGAGTCAAATCCTAGTGAGGAAAATAAAAAGGAGCATAAAGTTGTCAAATGAAGTGTAAAAATATAACAAAAAAAGCCAAAAAGGAGTTTGAAGATCAGCTAGCCAAAATTTCAAAAAGTAATAGCAAAATGTTTTTTAAGTACATCAGAAGCAGGAAGCTGGCTAAACAACAAGTGGGGTCCTTGGATGATTGAGATGCTAAATGAATTATTTGCTTCAGTTTTCATGGCTGGAGATATTGGGGAGATTCCCAAACCTGAGCCTTTCTTTTTAGGTGACAAATCTGAGGAATTATCCCAGATTGAGGTTTCATTAGAGGAGGTTTGGGAACAAATTGATAAACTTAACAATAACAAGCCACTGGGACCAGATGATTCAAATGTGAAATTGCAGAACTATTAAGTGTGGTTTGTAACCTATCCTTTAAATCTGCTTCTGTAACTAATGACTGGAAGATAGCTAACATGATGCTAATATTTAAAAAGGGCTCTAGAGGTGATCCTGGCAATTACAGACTGGTAAGTCTAACATCAGTACCAGACAAATTAGTTGAAACTATAGTAAAGAATAAAATTGTCAGACACACAGATGAACATAATTTGTTGGGGAAAGTCAACATGGTTTCTGTAAAGGGAAATCATGTCTTACTAATCTACTAGAGTTCTTTGAGGGGGTCAACAAATATGTAGACAAGGGGGAACCAGTGGATATAGTATACTTAGATTTCCAGAAAGCCTTTGACAAGGTCCCTCACCAAAGACTCTTAAGTAAAGTAAGTTGTCATGGGATAAGAGGGAAGGTCCTTTCGTGGACTGATAACTGGTTAAAAGACAGGAAACAAAGGGTAGGAATAAATGGTAAGTTTTCAGAGTGGAGAGAGGTAACCAGGGGGGGTCCCCCAAGAGATTGTCCTGGGACTAATCCTACTCAACTTATTTATAAATGATCTAAAGAAAGGGGTAAACAGTGAGGTGACAAAATTTGCAGCTGATACCAAACTGCTCAAGATAGTTAAGACCAAAACAGACTGTGAAGAGCTTCAAAAAGATCTCACCAAACTAAGTGACTGGGCAACAAAATGGCAAATGAAATTTAATGTGGATAAATTTAAAGAAATGCACATTGGAAAATGTAATCACAACTATATATAAAATATGATGGGGACTAATTTGGCTACAACTACACAAGAGAGAGATCTTGGAGTCATTGTGGCTAGTTCTCTGAAAACATCCCCTCAGTGTGCAGCGGCAGTCAAAAAAGCAAATAGAACTTTAGGAATCAATAGAAAAGTGATAGAGAATAAGACAGAAAATATCTTATTGCCTCTTTATAAAACCATGGTACACCCACATCTTGAATACTGATAGATGTGATTGCCTCATCTCAAAAAAGATATTTTTGCATTGGAAAGGGTTAAGAAAAGGGCAACAAAAATTATTATGGGGTTTTGGAACAGGTGCTATAGGAAGAAAGATAAAAAAGACTTGGACTTTTCAACTTAGGAAAGAGGAGAATAAGGGCGGGGATATGATAAAGGTCTATAAAATAACATGTGTGGAAAAAGTGAATAAGGAAAAGTTTTTATTCCCATAACATAAGAACTAGGAGTGACCACATGAAATTAATAGGTAGCAGGTTTAAAACAAACAAAAAGGAAGTTTTTCTTCAATCAGCGCACAATCTACCCCAGGAACCTCCCTGCCAGAGGTTGTGGTGAAGGCTAGAACTTTAACAGGGTTCAAAAAAGGGCTAGATAGATTCATGGTGGATGGATCCATCAATGGCTATTAGGCAGGATGGGTAGGAATAGTGTCCCTAGCCTCTGTTTATCTGGAAATGAATGACAGGAGAGGGATCACATGAGGATTACCTGTTTTGTTACCTCCTTCTGGGGCATCTGGTATTGGCTGCTGTTGGCAGAGAGGATAATGGGCTAGATGGACCTTTGGACTGACCCAGTATGGCTGTTCTTATGTTCTTATGGAGATTCCACCAGCTCCCTATGTAACTCATTCCAGGGTTTCACCACCCTCCTAGTGATGAAACACCTTGGGTGGAACAGTGCTGAATAGGCTGAAGAGAGCAGAGAAAGAGAGAGAGAAGCTCCCACCTGATACCTGCCAGGCTGTGGTCCTTGATAAAAAGGGCCGAGAAGGTGCAAAGTTCATGGGACTGTAGCTCAGGGAAGGGAGGAGTCAAGGGAGAGAAGGATAAGAGAAGGCTGCTGTCAGAGGATCCCTGGGTCAGGACTCAGATTAGTGGGTGGGTGTGAGTCCCTCCCTCTTTCACTGTACTTTGCATGCTAGAGCATGGCCAATATAGACTGTGGCTTGCCCTTGAAGCAAGTTCTGTACAAACTGGGCCATGTGCAGTGTCAAATGGAAGCTTATGCTCTACTGATTCTATTTATGACACTCATGTACTTGTACGATTTTTGTATGTAAAGTTATGAATATGGGCTCTGTTCTTGTATTTAAAATGTTTTCTGGCTGGGAGGGAGCAATGGGCCTGGACTGCTTGTTATGAGAAAGGATTGTTCAGTGAATGGCCATGCTAACTAGCACAGCTTCATGGACAATGGCTATCAGAACGGCCAATACACACCTGAGAATGTGTCTGGAAACCTGCAGACCAGCCTGGTCTGGTCTACTTGTATGTGAAACACAGACAAGTCATTTGATCATGTGACCAGCTCCTGTTTGGGAGGCACCAGGAATATAAAAGTGCAATGAAGGTGTCTCCATCTTTTACTCAATCTTGCTTCTGATTCCAGGTGCATCCTTGCTAGGGAAGAGAGCTGGGAAGGATTGCTGAACCATCCTGAGACAGGATGTACACCCGAGACTTTTAAGCTAGCAGTTTGTAACATCTCTACTAAGAGACTGCATCAAGAACTTGGTGACTGATGTATGTAATGTATTCTCCTTAACAATCTTACTCTTAACCTTTTCTTTCTTTCTTTCTTTCTTTCTTTCTTTCTTTCTTTCTTTCTTTCTTTCTTTCTTTCTTTCTTTCTTTCTTTCTTTCTTTCTTTCTTTCTTTCTTTCTTTCTTTCTTTCTTTCTTTCTTTCTTTCTTTCTTTCTTTCTTTCTTTCTTTCTTTCTTTCTTTCTTTCTTTCTTTCTTTCTTTCATAAAACTTTAGATTTTAGAGGATTGGACCAGCATGCTCTTGTGGGTAAGATCTAAAGTGTAAATTTTCCTGGGCTGGTTCTTTGGACCCAGAAGGATCTGTTTGGAGTTGGTGAAATCAGTTTTATAACCTCTCACCTGTGTGAAAGGTCCGGGGATGATTGTGGCACAGGGAAAGCTGGGGCATGTGGGGGATTTTGCTCATGAGGCTTCCTGCTGGCCAGATTGGCAGCTGAAGTGCTCTGTGTGAATGGTTTGTGACCTGTTTGGGAAAGGTCTCCAGATAAGGGCTATAAATAGCCCTAGTTTTGAGCAATTTGCTCTGAGCTGACACCCTCAGTGGTGTCCAGACCTGGCCCGGTGTGTCACATATATACGTGCATTATATCTTTATCCCTTCCTTATCCCTAGATATACTCCTTAATGCCTTTATGGGACATCCTTCCTTTCTTCACTATTGATAGCACAGCTCTTTCTGACACAGAGGGAAGGGAAACAAGGGGAAGAATTGCAGGAATGGCTGAATATTTGTTGCAATTAGAAGCCCACAGAAGCAACTCCTGTCCTGCATGTTAACTAACTTGCAACTCACTACAATAGCATAGAAGGCAGTGGGTTCTTACATTAGATTGCCTAAAGAATCTAACTTCACAGTACCAAAGAGAATCATGTAAAGCACCCTAGATATATGATACATCTGTATACCATCTCTATCTGCTATGAAGCAAGAAAATCAAAAACATCTTTCAAAGAACACATGTTCTGGTGCCGTAGAGGTCATTATGTGTTTGATCCCTTTAGAATGTTAATCATTAACAAGAATTAGGCACTCACAAAAGTAATCAGAGACTATTGTTGCCTACAGCTGAGCAGACCACATAGGATGTGCTTTAAAAAAGACTAATACTTAAAGCTGTCATTTGAAAGCCAAGAAAAGAGCATTAAGCATTGTGCAACTTTTTAGCTAGATTGAACTTAGAAGATTGTCAAAAGAAAAAATATATAAGCTAAAGCACTGAACCAGCTCTGGGTAGGGATGCTATTATATTTGGCCACAGGAACTCAATTTATCCACGAGGATGAAAGCACAGATGGTTGTCTGAAGCAATACAATTCAGTTTTATGAAACATTACATAGTGTGGATCACATAGACTAGAAATGAGAAAATGAAGTGGGCAATCTCTGTGAGGACAGGTACTGCTCTCAGAAACCTGAAAGGGGGGGAATAAAGCATTAGCTCCTGGAAGGGTGAATGCTGTGTGTATGGAATTGGTATATTTTCCTTTGATGGCAGTTTTTTGCTCTTATTCGTGTCTTAATAGGAATAATTATCTCAGAGAAAAGATTAAATTAAATACTGGTCTTAAATATTCTTACAAAGCTGTTCCTTTTGGGGTATTATTTGCAACTTTCTTACTTGTGGTAGGTGGTGGTAGAGAGTACTCTCACCCAATTTAATCATCATCTAATTTGACATCAAATATTTGAATACAAACCCTATAGTGATGGAATAACACATACAATACAGAACGCCTGGATTTCTGAGAACAACTAATAAATATCTAAACTATAATTTTTATAAAGGCCTGCAAACCCTTATGCACATGATTAACTGTGACCATGTAAGGCATGTCTATACTGACTACACTGGAGATCCATCTTCTGCTGTTCAATTTAGTGGATCTAGTAAGAGCCTGCTAAATCAAACACTGAAGGTGCCCTTGGTCAGTGCTGGTACTCCTCGACTAGTGAGTACTGTGGAGACAGCACCAAGCTTGGCTTAAAGTCAGGGCCATAACAAGGGCGAAGTGAGTGAGGCACTTGCCTTGGGTGCATAGCTGAGGGGATGCAGAAAAGACAGCTACTACGTTGTCTTCACTCATGCCTTGCGCCACATCAGCACTCCCACCCGTGCCGAGGATGGTCTTGGCTCAGGTGCCAAATTAGCTAGTTACAACTCTGCTTAAAGTACTTTGACTCCAGCTACATTATTTACATAGTTGGAGTTGTGTACCTTAAGATGGCCTTCCTAATCTAGTATAGAGTTGGCTTAAGAAGTTAATAGGACATATTAGATTTTAAGCACTTGAGTATGTAAATGAGTCTTTATGAGACTGGGAAGATGAATTCTTGAAGCAGTTCCACTGGAACCAATGAAAAGATTCCCATTGATCTCAGGGCTTATCTCTGGGTTTTTTTTAGGTTTATGCAGCTTTTTGGCAAAGGCGGGGGGATTCACCAAAAAAGCCGCATCTAAACTACTTTCACTTTCAAAAGCTCTGAGATAGGAAGAAGATATCCTCTTTCAACTGTTCCTCAGTGGGAATTGGACTAGTCCTAAAATTCATAATCTGAAATGGAAGTACCCTAACCCTTAGCATCCCCCCACCTCCCTGTCTCCACATGGAATATCATGGATACAATAGTGGACAGGCAGCATTATCAAAAGTCTGCATCAGCACTGCAAACAAAATGTGTTTAAAACTTTTAATTTGGTGCATGTTTTATAACAAAGTGAAATTACTTTTTAGCCAAGGTTGTAAAGGTCAATGAATGGTCCTGTCATCATATTTTATTCTAACAGATAGGTGCATAAATCAGACATAATTTCTGTGGCCTTGAATTATATATACAGAATTGTTGATTTCTTGTTTTTAACATGCACTACATAGAGGTAATTGATACACACATTTAGCTAGTGTTATGTGCCTAAGTAATTAACTTGAACATTTAAAGGGGGGCTGTTTTAATGTATATATTTCTCCTCCTAATACAAATCATTATAATAAAAAAAACAAATTTACTATCTACAACATTTTAGACTATAGGAAAGAGAAAACTATACTGTTTTGCTAAGAAAATGTTCCATTCAGTGATTTATTTTTGTTTATCTGGCCAAAGAAAAGTACAGAAAATGGTAAAACAGACATACTGATTAATAAACCTTCTTGTGACCTAATTGTTTTTTTAGAGTTCCAGGACACTCCTAATACCTCATGACTGTGTACTCTGTTGGAATTATGAGTGTTCCCTAAGCAGCAGAGTTCCTTTTTTCCCCTCCTCTATTCCTTGTACACCTGCTCATGAGCAGCCAGATTATAACCCACAATTTAGAAAACTTTGCTGGAGAGATGGACAAGAAAGCACAATAGATCTTTTACCTCTCTAAGGCTATGATTACACAGCAGCGTTATTTCAGAATAACTAACGTTATTCCAAAATAACCGATATTATTCTGAAATAACATAGTTCGTGTCTACATAGCAAGCAGTTATTTCGACATAATGTTGAAACAATGTTGAATTGGAAGACTTCTTACTACACTCCTGTAACCTTCATTTTATGAAGAGTAAGGGAAGTTGGAGGAAGAATGCTCTAACTCAGACTTCCTGCTATGTTGACAGTGCCAAAAGCTGAAATGAGCTATTTTGACTTAAGCTACATAATTGACTTAAGTTGCGTACCTTATTTCAGCTTTAGCCCTGCTGTGTAGATGTGCCCTAACTTAGGGACAAATAGAACTCCTTGGCTATGTCTAGCCTGCAAGCCTCTTTCGAAAAACAGTGTCTAGACTACAACCAGTACTTTTGAAAAAGCAAGCCACTTTTGCAAAAGAGAGCACCCAGGCAGTCTGGATGCTCTCTTTTGAAAAAGCACAGTTTGCATTACATAGCACTGTTTTTCAAAAGAGCACTTTCAAAAAAAGGCATTATTCCTTGTAAAATGAGGTTTTCCACAGTCAAGAAAACTGATGCGTTCTTTTGATTTACTTTCAAAAGAACACGGCAGCAGTCTGGACTCAGGTAAATATTTTTTGAAAAAAGGACACTTTTTTCAAAAAATCCCTGTAGTCTAAACACACCCCTTGTGTCTCACAGTGGAGAATATCTGTTTTTTGTTCTGGGAGACTACAATATCTATATAGACAAACCCTCAGGCACAAACTGTCAACTTATGTACTCATGTCCTCAAATTTCCAACCAACTCTCTATACAAATGTAGTAAAGAAGTTTTACTGGGCAGAAATACCACTTATTTTAGTTTATGTATATAATAGTATAAGAAAAATAATAATTTAGTAGTTTAAGTATTAAATATATTGATGTATTTTAGGATTATGATTTGTACCCTGCCAGCCTTTCTGTACTATTAATAAAGGGGTATCAGCCAAATGTTTGTGTTTGAAGTTGATTCCATGATAATAGAGTCTTGTGTTTTTTGTTTTAAGTTTTAAAATTAGTATTGTGAAATAAGTAAAACGTTAAGATGACTGTTTTCTTTAAATTGTAATTTAATGTTCTTGCTTCAATATTCATACCGTGTCTGTGTAACAAAGAAATCAATTATGTTGTGTGTGTGTGTGTGTGTGTGTGTGTGTGTGTGAATGAGGAATATGTCTTAGAAGATAAGTATGAAGGCCATCACCAGACCAGATATCCTAGGGAGAAGCCAAAGACAGACATAAAGATGCTAGGAGATTGCTATATAGCTTTATCAAGATGTGAATGAAGGACAGTTTGATAATTCTGGAAGATAAAGTAAGCACCTATCAACTAGGGCAAGATAGCTGTGATATGAAAAGAGCAATTTAAAAAAACAAGCACACGTCAAATGGCCATTGATTACAGCATGATGATGTGAAACTTACTGATCCCAATGAAGGAAAACTGCTATAAAAAGAACAGGACTATGTAGCACTTTAAAGACTAACAAGATGGTTTATTAGGTGATGAGCTTTCGTGGGCCAGACCCACTTCCTCAAATCAAATAGTGGAAGAAAATTGGCACAACCATATATACCAAAGGATACAATAAAAAAATGAATACCTATGTGCTCATCATTTTTGTTGATTGTATCCTTTGGTATTGTGCCAATTTTCTTCCACTATTTGATTTGAGGAAGTGGGTCTGGCCCACAAAAGCTCATCACCTAATAAACCATCAATGGCCATTTGACGTGTGCTTCGTCTTTAAAGTGCTACATAGTTCTGTTTTTTGTTTCAGCTACACCAGACTAACACGGCTACTTTTCTATCACTATGCTGTAAAAAGAGGCTGCTTTGCCATGTTTCTTTCAGTCCCAGCCTGCCAAGACTGGAACATCGATCTAGATTGATAAAGCCCCGCTCCTCGTTCAGCCTACCTGACCAGTAGGTTGATAAAAATAAAGACTAGTAACTGTAATAGTGTTGTTAAGACTAGTGTTATGTGTGTGTGTGTGTCTATGTGAACGTATGCTAGCTGCTTTACTATTGTATTTTTAATAAGTGCCACGTATTGCCTTTTCCTCTATAAAGATCCCACGTGCTTCTTACAAGCATAACACAAGAAGTTTGTTTTAGTTTACTAATAACTAATGGTTATACAATGAATAGTTGTTGTTTTCCTTTCTTATTTAACCATAATCTAGTGAAGGGGTCGGCAATGTCTGGCCCAAGGGCTACCCAGGGTTTATCTGGGATAGCTGCTGATAGGCAGTGAGGTGATTTGTTTGTCTGAGGGAGCCATGCTGCTCCGAGTGGCCACAATTCCCTGTTCTCAAGGAATGGGAGCTGCAGGAAGCAATGGCAAACTCTATTTCTGTGAATGCTCAGGTGAACAAGCCATTTGGCAGCCTGCCATCAGCCAAAGCTGATGAACTGTGTACAGCCTTTAGGATGGAGGTTCCCCACTCCTAATGTAGTGACTGCTTTTATGTGTCTATACATATGATGCTGTCATCAAAAACCCAATTCTCCAATTTTGTACATTTGGGAATTTTAGGATTGCAAAAATTGTAGAAGTCTGTCCCAAGCAAACTTTATTTTATATAGTATAAATTGTTTCTTTTCAGGGATTTTCTTTTTGTTTAGTTTTATAAGCACTTTACTTGCTACTATGGTAGCCTCTTGATACAATTCAAAATAAGATGTTGTGTCTCTAGCGGTTTTCAGTAATGCAATAGTAATGGGAAAGACCAAAAAGCAGTTTCTCATTATAAATAGATCAAAGAGATTGGGTTTTTTCCCCCTTAGCATAAAGCACTTGATTGTCCAAATACAGGTCTGTTACCCAGTCTGTTATCCATTGGTTCTGGTGATTTGTCTTCTCTGAATAATGCGTACAGCATTTTCATGTAAATTAATATATGATATACCTTCATAAAAAACAACCAAAGTAGAGTGAAATTTTATGTTCCAGAGTGCAGATAGGTTGATAATATCTGCCCCAGTTGCAGAACTCAGGATGATTGCCAAATTCTTTCATCTGTCTTTGCGGCCTGATATTTACTGACACTAGAGACAGGAGGATAGAGAGAGGCAGTTTTGAGAATATGAGGAAAAATTAGCTGGTAAAAAAGCTATTTACTAAGAAGCTTGCCTAATAAGTGACTTTAAAAGCATTTTTTATAAATGCTAGATGTGTGCTTGTAGTACAAAGTGTTTGTTACCAAGCCTTGAAAGCTCAGAGCTGTAAATGAAATTCATAGCACAATAAAATATGAAATGTGTAAAAGTTGGAAAAATAAACAAACATGTTTTTACAGTTAGAGCTGAAATTCTATTTGTCTGTGCTCTAATATGAAATAGAAGAACAATAAAAGCTGAGATTGTAGCCCATTAGGGAATTTCATGCCAAAGATGGAGATCTAAACTAAAGAATTTAGAGTTAGAAATCCATTAAAATAAATTAATATTGTACAACAGTTGTATCTTCCTGAGGTAAAATAATTACACTGGTATAAGTCTATGAGTCTCACTTATTTCTTTTGGATTTAAACAGACAGATCTCAGCAAGTGTAACTGGCTCTAAATTAAGGTGGGCAATAAAATGACAGTGATTCACCAGGGTTAGCTCCTGGTGAGACACCACCACTACATTTACCTGTGCTTCCATAGTTATGGGCAATTGAAGCTCCTGTTAGATGTGGCTTGCTGTTCCCAGCCAATGGGAGCTGTAGGAAATGGTGCAGACTGGTTCTCTGAAAGCTGATTAGCATGCATGTAAATACTGAGGGAGTATTAGATCCAGAGATACAAGCAGAATCACATGCCACTACCCTTTTCGTTTAATTTGTAACTTGAGTGTCAAATATTTCTTTAAGGGTTATTTACTCTTTTACTATTTTAAATACTGGTTATCTATAATGCTTTTACCTGAAGAGTAAATGTGCTTGCTTAGAAAGGCCTGTAGGTACCGTATATAGTCGCCGAGGAGCAAGAAAAGAGCAAATGCTCTCCTGTGTAGGCAGTCTGGCCTGCTGGGGAAACACACACATCGTAGGCAGGGAATTGTGTAGCCTGAAACAACCCCAGTTAGAAAGGAGAGAGATGCAAGTCTACACCCAAGAGAGGTGACAGTTGGGAAGGTTGGAAGCCTATGAAGGGGTTCCTTTACTGAATCACAAGAGGAAGTGAAGTTCAGATGCCTTGAATTGCGACAATACTCACTTAGAACATGGAAGGTTCAGATTCTTACTAGGAATCAGGTAGAGGAGGTACTTGAACTTAAGTCTGTGTTTCACATCCTAGGTGAATGCTATAACCACCAGATTCAAGAGTGAGCCTCCCATTCTAGCCCAATGAAATATTTATTTATTCATACAAAGCAGAATAGCTTTAGCAGGAGAGATTGAGAGAGGCCCACCCTACAATAGGACTCAGTTTCAGTTCAATGAGGAAAGGGAAATCCATTTTAAATATCAAAAACTTGAGTAGGATAAGAGACCCATTTCCCACCCAGCTCAGTAATGAAGTAGATGGATCACTTGTCTAGCTCAGTATGACAGTTTTTTAGGAAGAAGGTAAGCAGTGTCAGTGAGAACCATGATTTACAAAAAATAATGAAAAGCTGTAGTCTCACATCCTTGATGGCTGGCAATGCTGAGAAAAATGTTGCAATTGAATATGCTCTGTCAGCTAATCATAATGTGTGCAATAAATCATGAAAACATAAGATCGGATTCCAAAATACATATCTTGCATCTGTACCCAAGCACATATCCATCACTATTGAAGATGCACTGCTGTTGTTGCCCTGAGTTTATAATTAAATTTAGCCTTTTTTATAATTGAAATTCAGATAGCTAAAACTCATCTTCAGGGAGAAGGACTGCTGGTGTATAGCTCAAATGAGTGCCAACTCTCTCAGAAATCAAAACTGTTATAACACAGACAGAATCACAATCCAAACAGCAATGTCACAGAAATCAGTAATTTCAACAATGGCCACTTGCTAGAGTCTTAAAATGTCTGTCATAGGGAATATATTTATAAAAAATTATAGTGCCTATTTTTAGCTGAAAACCACCGTAAAACACTAAAAAAGCCAGCATAATCATGAAACTTAAAATGTGACCCGGACAGAAGAAGTATTCCAGTCATTATTCTTAGATTCCATTTCTCCAGTGTGTGTTAGAGTTGGATAACTGTAAATATTTTACAATTAGAGAAATTAAGGTTCCATATCGTGATGAGCTATTATATACCCTGAGCCATCCAATTTTCTCCATACTTACTTTTTATGATGTATAATATTTTTTAATGCAAAAGCCATTCTCATAAGTCTTAAGACCTCAATCCTGCAGACACATATATGATTTTCCAGATATTATTCCAGATATTATTTCCAGATTTACATGATGACAATTAAACATCTGCAAACATCTTCAAAGGATCAAGGCATAAATATGTGTTGCCATTGTGATTTCTGTACCCTTTTGCTGGATTACAAAGATCCAGCCACAATACTAAAAATCTGGCCATGATGTTCATTTGCCCCTTCATTGAGAAACTTTCCAATTATAAGTATTAGAGGGGTAGCAATGTTAGTCTGAATCTTCAAGAACAACGAGAAGTCCTGTGGCACGTTATAGACTGAGGGTATGTCTACACTACCACCCTAGTTCGAACTAGGGTCGTTAATGTAGGCAACCGGAGTTGCAAATGAAACCTGGGATTTGAATTTCCCAGGCTTCATTTGCATATTGCCGAGCGCCACCATTTTTAAATGTCTGCTAGTTCGGACTCCGTGCCCGCGGCTACACGCGGCACGAACTAGGTAGTTCGGATTAGGCTTCCTATTCTGAACTACCGTAACTCCTTGTGGAACGAGGTGTACCGGTAGTTCGGAATAAGAAGCCTAATCTGAACTACCTAGTTCGTGCTGCGTGTAGCCGCGGGCACGGAGTCCGAACTAGCAGACATTTAAAAATGGCGGCGCCCGGCAATATGCAAATGAAGCCCAGGAAATTCAAATCCCGGGCTTCATTTACAACTCCGGTTGCCTACACTAACCACCCTAGTTCGAACTAGGGTGGTAGTGTAGACATAGCCTAACAGATTTATTGGAGCATAAGCTTTCGTGGGCAAAGACCCACTTCGTCAGATGCATGTAGCAGAAATTCCAGAGGCAGGTATAAATATACAGGCATAAGTAAAGAGTTCCAATCAAGAGTAAGGCTAGAGATAACAAGGTCAATTCAGTCAGGGAGGATGAGGCCACTTCTAGCAGCTGATGTGGAGGTGTGAACACCAAGAGAGGATAAAATGCTTTTGTAGTTAGCTAGACATTCACAGTCTTTGTTTAATCCTAAACTGAGAGTATCAAATTTGCAGATGAATTGTAGCTCTGCTGTTCTCTTTGAAGTCTGTTCGTGAAGTTTTTTTGTTGCAGAATGGCTACATTTAAATCTGCTACTGTGTGTCTGTAGTCGGCAAGGGTAAGTCTCAGGTCCGTCACTGGGTTCCCAAAGTACAAAGGATGCCACACAGGTATCTGTCAAGCACAAACAGTTTATTTCTTGACAGCTAACAGCTGTGCCCCACAGATGGAAGAACAATATAACAAAGAATCGGCATATCTTACGTCCCTTCCTGCAAGCCTGGGACCCCGGCTAGGTTGCGGACAAAGTGGGAGGTTGTCTCAGTTTCCAAGGTGCTGGTACCCAAAGTCTGTTGGTGAAGTCCGATTTGCTAGACTCTGAGGCAGCCTTAAATACAGTTTTCCTGCCCTGTTTGGCAGTTTTGAAATTTGCCGGACTTACTCATTAGAGCTGATGTAGAGTTTAGCTGTTAGTTATTGATCTGGTTCTGATCTGGTTCTTCTTGTCCTTTGGCCCTGTTTACGTGATCAGTACGTTAGGGTAAAGAGAGTTGTTTATGCGTTCTTGTCCTTTAACCTTACCTTATACTTGTTCCTGCTATACTGGCAACAATGCTTATCTTAAGTGGCATATGTTCCCAAAGACTTGCTTCTGGCTCATCGGATATAGGGGAAAGGGAGAGGGGAAAGGAATGCAGGCCTCACCACCCCTAAACTAGCACGTACAAAGTTCTTCCGCAATTGACCACTACAGTTTCCAAGGAGATTGAAGTGTTCTCTACAGGTTTTTGTGTATTGCCATTTCTGATATCTGATTTGCATGGTGACAAGTATCAGAGGGCACTGTGTTTAGCTGTATGGTGTAGAAATCCATCAACCTCATGAAGAAACTTGCACAAGTACAGACTGATATCATCTTCCTCTCCAAATGCAAACGGATGGATATCATACCAAATGGACTGAAAGTGAAAAATCCATTGCAATCAACATACTGCACAGACTATGCTGAGAGATTGTGCCATACACTCTCAAAACAACTGAGGAACCACCTGATCAGCATCCTGTACAGCAAACAGGAAAACACCAAAAAAGAGCTCTCAAATCTGGAGACTCTCATAAAAAACCATGCTTCCACACAAACTTCCACCTGCTTGGATTTTACTAAAACAAGACAGGAGATTTATACTGCACACTTCTCTTCTCTACAGCGGAAAAAGGACTGTAAGTTATCTAAACTCCTACTTGCCACATGGGGTCACGTTAGTGGTACCTTCAACTCACCCAGAAATATCATCAATCTATCCAACTACGCACTCAGCCCAGCAGAAGAGTCTCAGGGTCTCTCTTTTTGCCCCACCAGCCCCACAAACATGATACAGTTCTGCGGTGATCTGGAAACCTACTTCCGCTGTCTCCGACTCAAGGAATACTTTCAACACAACACTGAATAGCACACTGATGGACAGATATCCTCCCACCAACAATGCAAGAAGAAGAATTCTGCATGGACTCCTTCTGAGGGTTGAAATGACAGACTGGACCTATACATAGAATGCTTCCGCCAACGTGCACAGGCAGAGATTATGGAAAAACAGCATTGCTTGCCCCATAACCTCAGCCGTGCAGAACGTAACGCCATCCATAGCCTCAGAAACAACTCAGACATCATACTCAAAGAGGCTGACAAAGGAGGTGCTGTTGTCATCATGAATAGGTCAGATTACCAAAAGGAGGTTGCCAGACAACTCTCCAATACTATATTCTATAGACCACTTTCCTCAGATCCCACTGTAGAATACACTAAGAAACTGCACCGCCTGCTCAAGATACTCCCTATACAAGCACAGGAACAAATCTACACAAACACACTCCTAGAGCCCTGACAAGTGTTAATCTATCTACTACCCAAGATCCATAAACCTGGAAATCCTAGAAGCCTTATCATCTTGGGCATTGGCACTCTCACTGCAGAATTTTCTGGATATGTTGACTTTCTTCTCAGACCCTACGCTACCAGCACTTCCAGCTATCTTCGAGACACCACTGACTTCCTGAGAAAACTACAATGCATTGGTGATCTTCCAGAAAACACCAACCTAGCCACCATAGATGTAGAGGCTCTCTACACCAACATCCCACATGTAGATGGAATACAAGATGTTAGGAACAGTAACCCTGATGATGCCATGGCACAGCAGGAAAGTAGATTTCTAACCATCAGAGAAGTGAGGTTCTGCATTCCAGTAGAAGTAGTATCGTCAAGAAACATAACTGTTTTTAAGATGGAGCTTGATAAGCTCACAAATGACATTTTATGATGTGGCTCCTTGCTTCACAAAGGACTGACTCAATGACCTAGGAAGTCCCTACCTGGCTCACTGGGAACCACAGCCAACGGGAGCCGCACTGGAAACATTTGTGGATGGCTGAGTTCTGTGACTTTATCCTCACACACAACTATTTCAGATTTGGGGACAATTTATACCTCCAAACTAGTGTCACAACTATGGGCACCTGCATGGCCCCACAATATGCCAACATTTTTATGGCCGACCTAGAACAACAAAAGAAAATAACAGAACACCACTGGCAATCACCTTCAATCCCCAGATAAAACCTCTCCAATGAATCATCAGCTATCTACAACCCATCCTGGACAATGATCCCCCACTCTCACAGACCTTGGGAGGTAGGCCAGTTCTCACCCACAGAAAACCCTCCAACCTGAAGCAAATTCTCACCAGCAACTATACACCACACCACAGTAACTCCCATTCTGGAACCAATACCTGCCATAAACCTTGGTGCCAACTCTGCCCACATATCTACACCAACGACACAATCACAGGACCTAACCACATCAGCCACACCATTACGGGCTCATTCACCTGCACATCAACCATTGTAATATGTGCAATCACGTGCCAGCAATGCCTCTCTGCCATATACATTGGCCAAACTGGACAGTCCCTATGTAAAAGAATAAAAGGACAAAAATCAGATATCAGGAATGGCAATACACAAAAACCTGTAGGAGAACACTTCAATCTCCCAGGACACACAGTAGCAGATTTAAAAGTAGCCATCCTGCAACAAAAAACACTTCAAGAACAGGTTTCAAAGAGAAACTGCAGAGCTACAGTTCATCTGCAAATTTGATACTCTCAGTTTAGGATTAAACAAAGACTGTGAGGCTACGTCTACACTGGCCCCTTCTCCGGAAGAGGCATGCTAATTTCAAACTTTGGTATAGGGAAATCCGCGGGGGATTTAAATATCCCCCGCGGGATTTAAATAAACATGTCCGCCGCTTTTTTTCCGGCTTGGGGAAAAGCCGGAAAAAAGCGTCTAGACTGGCGCGATCCTCCGGAATAAAGCCCTTTTCCGGAGGACCTCTTATTCCTACCTGAATGAGCCTGAAGTCGGAATAAGAGGTCCTCCGGAAAAGGGCTTTATTCCGGAGGATCGCGCCAGTCTAGACACTTTTTTCCGGCTTTTCCCCAAACCGGAAAAAAGCGGCGGACATGTTTATTTAAATCCCGCGGGGGATATTTAAATCCCCCACGGATTTTCCTATTCCAAAGTTTGAAATTAGCATGCCTCTTCCGGAAAAGGGGCCAGTGTAGACGTAGCCTGAATGTCTAGCTAATTACAAAAGCAGTTTCTCCTCTCTTGGGGTTTGTCTAGACTACATGCCTCTGGCGACAGAGGCATGTAGTTTAGGCTACCCGGCATAGGCAAAAAGCAGGGATTTAAATAATGCTCACTTCTTTAAAATAAACATGGCTGCCGTGCTGTGCCGACTATAAACTGATCCAGCACAGCACGGTAGTCTAGACGCGAATCAGTCAGCTGGGGAAGCTTTTGCTGACCGATCCTTTATGCCTCGTGAAATGCCATGACAGCAGCCATGTTTATTTTAATGAAATGGGGATTATTTAAATCCCCCCTTCTTTGCCTATGCCGGGTAGCCAAAACTTCATGCCTCTGTCGCCAGAGGCGTGTAGTCAAAACATACCCTTGGAGTTCACACCTCCACATCAGCTGCTAGAAGTGGGCCTCATCCTCTCTTAGGGTATGTCTACACTAGAAAGTTAGTTCGAACTAACGGACGTTAGTTCGAACTAACTTTCCTATGCGCTACACTAGCGCTCCGCTAGTTCGAATTTGAATCGAACTAGCGGAGCGCTTAGTTCGAACTAGGTAAACCTCATTTTACGAGGACTAACGCCTAGTTCGAACTAGCTAGTTCGAACTAAGGGCTGTGTAGCCCTTTAGTTCGAACTAGTGGGAGGCTAGCCCTCCCCAGGTTTCCCTGGTGGCCACTCTGGCCAACACCAGGGAAACTCTATGCCCCCCTCCCGGCCCCGGACCCCTTAAAGGGGCACGGGCTGGCTACGGTGCCCGTGCCAGGTGCAAGCCTGCCAGCACCCAGCTAGCAGACCCTGCACCTGGCACGGCACAGAGCCACCCACCCGATGCCCCCCAGCCCACCCCCTCTTGCCGGGACCAGGCTGGCGGCTCCCGGGAGCTTCCCCTGGACTGCAAGAGGCGGGCACCTTCCTGGGCTAGTGCGGACATCGTGGACCTCGTCCACGATCTCCGCACTAGGCACAGGAAAGTGGCCGTCTAGGGCAGGAGAGCTGCCAGCCTGGCCACCCAGGACCAGGTGTGCATGAAAATCAAGGGGGTCCACTGAGACCCCCGACACTGAGCCCTGAGCTTACAATGGCCGTCCTGGGTCAGACCAAAGGTCCATCTAGCCCAGTAGCCTGTCTGCCAACAGCGGCCAACCCTAGGGACCCTGGAGGGGATGGACCGAAGACAATGACCAAGCCATTTGTCTCGTGCCATCCCTCTCCAGCCTTCCACAAACTTTGGGCAGGGATACCACTCCTACCCTCTGGCTAATAGGACTCCATGGACCCAACCTCCATCACTTGATCTCACTTCCCTTTAAACTCTGTTCTAGTTGTAGCCTTCACAGCCTCCTGCAGCAAGGAGTTCCACAGGTTAACTATTTGCTTTGTCAACAACAACAACTTTCTGTTACTACTTTGAAGCCTGCTACCCATTCCTTTCCTTTGGTGTCCTCTAGTCCTTCTTTATGGGAACTCATGAAGAACTTTTCTGAATGCACCCTCTCCACCCAACCCCTGCTTTTAGAGACCTCTATCCTGTCCCCCCTCCGTCTCCTCTTTTCTAAGCTGAACAGTCCCAGTCTCTGTAGCCTCTCTTCATCTGGGACCTGTTCCCAACCCCTGATCATGTTAGTTGCCCTCCCCTCTCCCAGCCTTTCTCTTCCCCTCTCCCACCTCCTTTTCCCAGTCTCCCCCAGTTTTTTTCAATAAAGACAGAGTCAATGTTGGAAGAAACGTTATCTTTATTTTGTACATCAATAAGAAGGGGGGCTAGGGAAGGGCAAGTGGAAGGAGGTGAGGGAGGAATGGGGTACGAGCCCCCGATGGGGAGGACTGGGCTGGCTCTGCGGGCTTCTGGGGGTGGAAGCTCTCCTGCAGCCCCCCAATTACTCCCTCTCCCCAGATGGCAGCCTGCGGCAAGTGCAGCCGGGCTGATGGCCGAGTGCAGTGATGTGCCCAGTGTGGGCACTCAGGGCACTCCAAGCCAGAACTTCTTTGCAAGCGGGGCACCCCTTAGAACTGTGTGTCCGGGGTGGGGGTCGGGACCCTTTAAGCGCAGCCCTCGGCTAGCCTGAGACAGTATCTCCATGCTCTAAGTCCTCCTTTTATGCCCTGCCGGCACTGCTTCCAGCCATCATTAAGCCCTGTTCAGAGTCCACTCAATGTGGACTTACTAGTTCGAACTAGCAAAACGCTAGTTCGAACTAGTTTTTAGTTCTAGATGCGTTAGTTCGAACTAGCTTAGTTCGAATTAACTAATTCGAACTAAGTTAGTTCGAACTAGCGCTGTAGTGTAGACGTACCCTTACTGAATTGACCTCATTATCTCTAGCCTTACTCTTGTTTGTAACTCTTTTCTGATGCCTGTATATTGATACCTGCCTCTGGAATTTCCACTACATGCATCTGACGAAGTGGGTCTTTGCCCACAAAAGCTTATGCTCCAATAAATCTGTTTTTCCAATTATAAGGAGTCTCACTAAATTACTTCTCCTTTTTCATGCCTTATAATTTCTTGCCACATTGATTTTCAAGTTGACAAAAGGAATTAATTGTGGACTTGAATAAAAGTACATTTAATAAGAGAGGGAAAAAATAAAAACACCCTTTATGCTTCAACAATTTGCAAAAAACCATTTCAGATTTTAAATGCTCTTCGAGCTACATTACAGTAGTGACTGAATGTAATGTTAAAAACAAAAGGTGTGCAGTGTGCAAATCACATGACACTTTCCTTTGTACTCTTATTAGAGGTGGATTATTTAATGTTCTTGCAAATGCATACACTGAGTAAGAGCAAAAACTTTTACACAGTATTCCAGATAGAGTCTTACCAGTGCCCTGTACATCTTTTGTAAAAGATATATTACATAATATTATAAATGGAGCAGGTAGTGACTCCTATATTTAGGTAGACTAAAGGAAGGGAAATAGTGAACAACACTCTCAATAAAATATGTTCAGATATATCTGAAATGCAGAAGTTTTTGCTCTTACTCAATGTATGCATTTGCAAGTACATGAAATAATAATAACTCAAACTGGAACAGGGAAACTGGAACTGTCTTACAAGAAGTGAGTGAAGAACTAGCCTATTTAGCTTAACAAAATGAAAGCTGAGAAGGAATATGATTGCTAAATACACCAGGTTGTTACGTGCCAGGGAAGGACCTATTTAAGCTGAAGAAAAATGATAGCACAAGAACTTGCCACATTTATAAACTAGCCACAAATAAATGTAAGCAGGAAAGTAGATTTCTAACCATCAGAGAAGTGAGGTTCTGCATTCCAGTAGAAGTAGTATCGTCAAGAAACATAACTGTTTTTAAGATGGAGCTTGATAAGCTCACAAATGACATTTTATGATGTGGCTCCTTGCTTCACAGAGGACTAACTCAATGACCCAGGAAGTCCCTATCTGGCTCACTGGGAACCACAGCCAATAGGAGCCGCACTGGAAACATTTGTGGATGGTGACAGCACGTAGAGTCCCTTGTCTGCCCCTTTACTCTAGGAGACAAAGGGACATGTTGCCACTTCCCAGGCACTGCCTGAAATAAGTTCCACCCAGAGTCTTTACCACTCACCTCTCTTATATCCCAATCCCCATTCCAGACCTGAGCCCCCTTTCTCATCCAAAACTGGAGGCCACACCACTTCCCATACTCCAATCCTCTACCCCAGTCTGGAACCCCCTACTGCACTCCAAATCCCTCATCCCTGGCCCTAACTGAGGGCACACCTCCAATTGGTGTCCTCTCTACCTCCCACCTCCCAGCTTCTACCTCAGCCTAGTGAAAATGAACAAATGAGTGAGTGTGAGGGAGGGTAAGTGACACAAGGAAGGAGGATGAAGTGAGCCCTGGAGAAGGAGGGGGAGGGGGCGACAAGTGTGTTTCATTTTCTGCAATTAGAAATTTGGCATTCGTATACCAGATTGAGATATTGCTTACACTTTCAGTAACTCAGGCTAGAAAACAGTGTCTCAGGAATGCTTTAAATTTCACATTAAACCTCCATGCACTGTTTTTGCTGATGGGAAAATGACAAAATGATATACTATTGTGAAATACTATGTGTTCACCTATTTGCAAAATTGGTAAAAGACCAATTTTTAATAGCTTGAAACCTTTGTGGTAGATTTTTGGATGTTTCATCCCAGCTCAGGAAACCATTAGCCTAACATTGATTAGAGAAATTTCTTGAGAAGCAAAGTGGACAGTGAAAATCACATCAAATTTGCCCAATATAGCATTTTTTTAACTAGACAAGACTTTAAAATAAATTATAAACAAGTCAGTTTAATACGTACAAAATGAATGGAAAGTTATTACATTTAAATTTGTAATAATAATATGAAAGGTGATACGACTTTCTTGGCTACACATCTGCTATAGACAATTGCAAAAGAGGTTTATTTTATTCAATTTTAAAATATAAAAATAAACTTCCTTTTCCCACTATAATAAACATTTATTTGAAAGGGAAATGCCTACTTGTGCTCAGTTATTTCTCTAATTACTAACTCAAAGCTAGAGCTTTTCAATTATTTTGAATCAGGGCTTTTTGAATTCCACTTTACAATAATGTACAGTCTTTCAGAACTATTTACTTGAGATTAAATAGGCATTGCATAAAATGTTTGTAAAACAGTTTTTCATTCAGAGTGGCTCATTGAAGCCAATCCACTAATAATAGCTGAGATTATTTTAAATACAAATACTATTTAAAGTCAAGGTCAAAGGAACAGTGTTCAAGCCCTTAATAGCAAATTCTAGAGTTTTGTTTTAAAATTCAAAGTATAGACTCAAAAGTATTTTTAGAGTCCTTATGGAGAGAGCTAAAAAGAGCTTATTGTTGGGGCTTCAATACACAGTCAAAAATACATGGAAGTATATAACTTAAAATCTAGTGTTCACCATGAGTTTATATTTCAGTCCTTAACTCCCTTAATACAAATGGCAACATCAGAAACATTTGTTATGTTATCAGCTGCCCTTCAGGAAAGAGAAACTAGAACTACTTTAATTGATTCTGTTGCAATTGTATTGTGTTTATCAGAAATTGTACATAATAGTTTATAGACATAGATTTCAATAAGAGATGGTTGACTACAATTATGTGCTTTCTGGATTAGCATTCTTTGAAATTTTCTTTTGCTTCCAATAATAAAGACTAATTTGTTAGTGTTTTAAACTTGTATTCAAAGCACAAAGCATAGTTCTACAGCATGTAGCCTGAAGTAAACTAGAATAAATAAATTTAAAAAAAAACTTGATTAATCACTTCAGTGCTCTAATTTTACATTGATGTAAATCATGTGCAATAATGTAACACTATAGTGAATTCCAGTCAGCTCTGCACAGCATCTGCTACAGAGAACAATAACTATGTATAGGTATAGTTTTTTCTGTCTTAACTTTGCTGATGTCATTGTTCATAGACTGGTGTGATATCAAGGGTTTGAAATTGCAAATATGGCTTTGCAGTGTCCATTTGAGATGGAAGTGAAAGGTTTATGGTATTTTGGAGTGTATTTCTCCAATAGGAAATGCAAGAGATTTTGTTTCTTATTTCTGTGCTTTTAAGGTTTTGGCGTAGGTGGGGAGTGCCTTGATGCAATTTTAACAGCTAATGTAGTTTTTATTTTAATATAGTATTTATTAGGAGGCTGCCTCCTGCTCACAGTACTCACCAACCTCCCTCTCTCTGGACACTTTTGCAGCCAGAGAGCCTCATGACATCATTCTGTCCTGTGGCAGGAAGGACTTTTTAATACATATATATTGTAGTGGGTTCACTCACTTTTCACACGGCTTCTCACTTTTTTGCCCGGATGACTCCGTCAGGGTGGCTTGTGGGGAAGTCACCCGCCACTCCAACGCCAATGCGCCCCCTTTGGGTGAGGTGTTCTCTTCAGGTCACTGCCTTCTGGCAGTGACCACTCCACTGTTCGTCCACACCCCCTTCCGGGGGGAAGTCACTGTTCTTCAGATACTCCCAGGGTCCTCCCTACTCCTGGGGACCCCTAGCTCTCCCTGGGAGCACTCAGATCCTTCCTGGAATACCCAGTTTCTCGGTCTGCCCAGTTCCCTCCTGTACCTCTGCCTTTGCGCCTTCTGGCCTAGAGCTTCCCTGCCTCCCTGCTGCACTGGGTCTCAGGCCAGGTAGTCTAGGTTCACTGGGCCCAAAGCCTGCAGCCTTGTAGCAGCAGACAGGCAGAGCCCTCTCCTTCTCCCAGGAGCTGCTCTTATAAGCTCCAGCTGGGTCCTCTTAATTGCTCTCAGCTGGACTTCCCCCTGACTCCAAGTCTTCCAGCCCATTAAAGGGCCAGTGCAGGGCAACACTCTGCCACAATATAGAGATAAATATTCAAAAATGACTTATTGGCATATATTAATATGTACAAGGATGACTGCTACCGGATTTCTACTTCATGGCAAAATGTTGTAACAAACTGACTTTTGAATATAGGTTGCTATTGGAGGAAAACATTTTGCCCAAATTTTATGGGAAATTGAATTAAATACCATTTTTTCTCTGGGATACTTTTCCAACCACCTTTGCTCAGTACTAGAAAATACAAACCTAAAAATCAAAATGAAGTTAAAGATCAAAACAAGTATTTGAAGCACTGAGAAGCAATCCTCAGTGCTTCTTAAATGTATCATAAAGGTTCATGGTCAATCACACCATTGACAATGTCTGTTCCCCAACCTATTGAAACCCTCATAAATTGGGTTTTGACTGAATTTTCTTGATCAGATCTAATCTACAAGCTTTCTTGTGTTTTTTTTTCCTTATCATGGCTAGGTTTTGTGCATTTTAAATGCAATCACTAAAGGCATAGCTAGTAAAATTGACCTGGTTTTACTTACTCTATTAATGCAAAGATTCTGCAAAAGGAAAACTAGTCAGAATTTCTGGTAAGAGCCCTGAAAAATTATCACTAAATTCATGTTTTCCAATTAAAACATTTCAATTTAGTGTATATTATATTTATGAAAACAGTTGATTACCATGGAAAGCAAGAGGTATGACCCATAGAACATATCTCTTGTTACTAAATATACTAATAATGCTTTAACATTTTCATCTGATTGAAATGTCAGCAGTATGGTAGGCATGACAGAGGATCAATAGTGATAAGATTAAGCTGTCTCTTGTTCTGGATTAGAAGTTAATAAATGCAGAGTGTGAAAACCTTACAAATACCTATCTACTAGTGAGTAACTGTTAGGCCTGTAATTAAAGGTGTGTATGTCCTACAATACCCATAACCTGTTTCTATACATGATTCCTATAAAGAACCACCTGCATTTTTAGAGAGTGAGATCTGCTGATTACTGACATAGTGTGCAGTACTAATACCTAATTAGTTTCTAAAAGGCCTCACTCATTTTTATATGCAGCTGAAATGATACTCAACATCTTTATTCATGTTAAATGTATATTGCTGCCCCTGCCAAATTACTGTCTAGTTTCTCTGTAGAATACAGCCTTTTAAAATGTTGATAGTCACTGCTTAAATGCTGATTTAAAAAAAAACTATACTGCAGCACTAATTCTAAATTACAGGTATGATTCAAAGGCATCTTAGGAAAATGATATTTTTTGTGCTCTGTTTTATCTGACCTGATGGAGAACCTAGCTATTACTTTGACAGTGATGTAAACTGAGGTTTAATTCTTTATGGATGTGTCTAGACTGGCAAGATTTTGCACAAAAACAATTGCTTTTGTGCAAAAACTTGCCAGCTGTCTACACTGGCTGCTTAAATTTGCGCAAGAGCACTGACGTTCTAATGTAAGAATTCAGTGCTTCTTGCGCAAATACTTTGACGCTCCCGTTCAGGGATAAGCCCTCTTGCGCAAGAATACTTGTACAAGAGGGCCAGTGTAGACAGGCACCTTAATTTTTTGTGCAAGAAAGCTCGATGGCTGAAATGGCCATCAGAGTTTTCTTGCTCAAAAGCACATCTAGACTGGGCACGGATGCTTTTGCGCAAAAGCACTTTTTGCGCAAAAGCATCCATACCAATCTAGATGCTGTTTTGCGGAAATACTTTTAACAGAAAAACTTTTCCATTAAAAGTATTTCCGCAAAATCATGCCAGTCTAGACGCAGCCTACATGTTTTGTGCAGAACTAGTCACTCCAGCACTTACACTCTATTCCATAACCCTTCAATAAGTACTGAATATTTATGGAGAAGTGTGTTTTTAGAATAGAAAAGAAGAGAGAAATCCTCTTAACATTTTGGGGGAAGAAATAAAACTCACTGTAAATTACACCTCTTCCCCTTCCCCTACACTCTAGCCACATTATGGTGAAGAATTCTGGAATCTTTACTCACCCCGATTAACACTGTTCTCCATAAGTTGTTTCATTGATTTCATTGTGTATTTTCCACATGAGTAAAGACACTATTCCACATGAATAAAGCTATTGGACTCTGGCCTCATTTTCATTCATCCTTTAAAAAAAATTACAGCTTTAAACTGTAACATAGGCACACAGATAAAATATGTGCATCTCATCATTATTTCCAATTTAGCACCCTTCCTCCACTAACTTTGTCATGGAAATTTACTAACATAGTATAGGGACAGAAAGGAAGAGGAGAAAAAAGTTAGCAATTTAAAGACAAGGTCATAAGACACTTCCATTGCGTTTCAGCATATAATGTAAGTGACAGGCAAGTAATCAATTTAAAACAAAATGTCAACTATTCATAGACAGGTAACAATTATCTAAGCCACCTTCAGCCATATTTGTCAGCTGCAGCATTTTTATTTAGATGAGCTTCCTTCTGACCTAATTGTGTTAATAATACTTTGTACGTTTCAATTTTGCTGGAGCCAACATGCAAGCTTGAAAGCATGATTAAATAAATTAAGAGCACAGAGTCAACAATGTTGTTCTAAGGCTACAAGTTGTACCAACCACAACAACAACAAAAATAAATCTAAATATTATATTACCCTTTCTTCACTGTATCGGAGCTGTGTAGGGCTGCCTCCTTAACTGGTATAAGTCAGTATAGTTCCAAACATCACAATGTAGGTATGTCCATTTACCACTGCTGAAGATTTGCTGAATAATGTCTTCCTGCTCTCTCATGGAGAGGGCTAGATTCACAAAGTAACTGAGGTGTGGTAATGCTTATCATTGTAATGCTTAACTTTTAGCTACCTAGAAAAACACTCTGGTTCACAAAACCTGAGTTAAGCGTTCCAGCTTCCTGTACAATGAATGGAAGGACACAGGTGCCTGAGAATGGAGTTCACTAAAGCCAGCATGGTAGGGGGCTCTCTGACCCAGTTAGCCAATAAGAAATGCCAAGGCAAGTGGTGTATCCTCTGTTCTGCCATCCTGGGGTGTTTGCAGCCTGTCTCTGATTCACATTTTTAGCTTTAAGCCTTTGCCTAATGTTGGGCATCTACAGAGCTTCTTGCAAGAAGCTGGCAGTGGAGACCTTCCCTCCTACCTTTTAACACAGGAGTTAGGATACTCACCTGGGATGTGGGAGACCTTTCCCCAGAAGTTCATGTCTGATCTCTGCCGGAAAGGGGAAAACAGAAATTTCAGCTGTTAGCAGGAATTATTTAAGCGAGTGACTTAACCCCTGGGTTATAAGATATCCAGATGTGGGCTGCCTTTAATCATTATTGTTGAAGTTGTTCCATTTTGGATTAAATAATTAGAGCTTTTGACTTTTTCAAAGCACTTAATAAAATCAAGAAAATAAATTACAAATTCAAATAATTGCCCATCCCAACAAATACAAAGTGCATTTCCAACAGTCCCATAATCCAAATAATTTATAACAGTAAACTATCTAAAATATAGACTTACTAAATGAATAAATATGACCAGCAACTCTATTAGCAAAGAAATAATATTGACTAGTATTTTTTTGATGGATATCTTTGTTTGAACCAAAATTCAGTTTGCAAGACAAACCTGACTTATTTGTTGACCTATACTTAACAGTAAAAATAAATACACAAGGATTAAAAACAAGGGAGAATAACTTAGAGAAACCACCAATGGAAGGTGCCTTCCTTGGAGCAAAGCAATTGAAGTTCTGAGCATGTTGGGTTCTGTTCAAGTCTGTCCATATGCAACGCTGAGTTCCTAGGAAGATCCTCATGGAGTTTTCGATTCTCAGATGCATACACAAGCTCGGCAGCATACAGGTTGAGAAACTTGTTGAGTAGGTTTAGCCAGATTTCTCTTTGGTTAGGCTAGATTCAACACACACACCCATGTGTGTTCACACACACACACACGGTTTTACTTTGCATTTAGTTTGGAAGATGCAGATTCAACTCCTCACTGTAGGGTATGGATTTGAAGCTAGTTTTCTGCCATCCTAGGAGAACATTCCAACCATGAGCCTCTACAATATTTTAGGGGGTATCATTCTCAAAATTTCCTGTTGAAGCTGTCCTCCCTGCACCAGGTCAATGTCCTAATCCAGGATCGACAACCTTTGCCTCTTGGCCTGTAAAGGTAATTTGCTGTAGGGCCATAAGACATTTTCCTGATATTGACCATCTATAGGCACAGAAAGACACGTGTGCATCTCCAGCTCCCAGTGGCCATGATTTGCCATTCCCAGACAATGGGAGCTGCAGGGACATATTGGTTGTCACTTCCACAACTCCCATTGGCTAAGAATGGCAAATTGTGTCCACCGGGAGCTGTGTATGGGGGGGGAGAGTATTGTAGATGTTTAATGTCAGAAAATGGCCCACCAATGGATTACCCAGTACACACAGAGCCAAAGGTTGCTGACACCTGTTATAATCACTAGGCTATGGTGTCATTATCACTCTGTGGCCTAATGATTAATCTAATATATGATATAAAGTAGAACAGCTTCATCAGCTGTATAAGCTCATCCCACATTAACATGATGTCTGAAGACTTTTACCTAATGGGTGAAAGACACAACTTCAAATCCCTACTTCAGAGCTGTGATCCAAACCTCAGTGTACCCCACTCTAAATGAATGCCCTAATCATTAGGCTAAAAAGTTATGAGATGGGTTGGTTCACCTCTGACTGGCTTTGTGTATTGAGCACCTTCAAGCAAAGTTTGTTTGAGCTACAATGAACTTTTAGATTCCCTAGGAAAAAATGAATTCTTTTCAGATTCTGTTAGTCTCAAGCCAAACACTTTTTTAGTTTCTTTTTGGAACTCCCACTACAAGGAAAAATCACATATTCTTTCAGCTCTGCCTCAGCAAAAATTCAAAATATGCTAGGGTTCAGAAAAACACTGCTAACTACTAATGAAAAATCACGATTAAATAAAGTTAGGTATGGGGTAATCTCTAGTATATGTTGCAATCTCTATGAACAAAAAGAAAGAGTTAAGAAATAACACCTTTAATAAAATTTTCATAAATTTTGTTGAATTCCTGTTTTGCCTACTTATTATTTTAATGTAATTTTAATTTTAGTGTAAAGTGATTGCTCTTTTGTCATGCTTTAGAAATGATCAGCGACTTCCTTTTTTTTCAACAAACAGCTAAAAGCAGCAATGTCAGATGCACGTATCTTATTAGATTGGTCAATAGCAATTACAGTAACATCAGGGTTACAGACTAACTCTGCTACCCCTCTGAAACTTTGAACATGCAAGACACTGCATTCAGCCATATGGAGTGGAAATCTATCAACTACACAAAGAAACGTGCACAGATCCAAAGAGATATCATCTTCCCTTCTGAGCACAAACAGATGAACATGATACCTAAAGGACTAAGGGTGAAAAACCCAGAACAATCTACATATTCCACGGACTATAGCCAGAGATTATGCCACACTTTCACAAAGAAACTCCTGGTCATCTGAAGAAATGGACTGTGGCCACGAAAGCTCGTGATACCATCTATATGTTTTGTTAGTTTTTAAAGTGCTACCAGACTATTTGTTGTTGGTTTTTTCCTACTACAGACTAATTTGGCTACCCCTCTGAAACTTAATAACATCACAGTCATTTCACAGATTCTAAGCCCAAAAGGATCCATTGTGATCATCTTTTCTGACTGTACCCCTGTAATTTTTTAGGTAATAAGTTAGGTAGTTATAATGAATGTATGTTATAGCATTAGGTTTGGATTAAATTTAAACACTATGGCTACGTCTAGACTACATCCCTTTTTCGTAAAAGGGATGTAAATTAGATGTATTGCAATTGCTAATGAAGCAGGGATTTAAATCTCCCCCGCTTCATTAGCATAAAAATGGCTGCCGCTTTTTTTCGGCACGGAACTTTGCCAGAAAGAAACGCCAGTCTAAACACTGATCTTGCGGAAAATAAAGCCTATTCCAATGGTCAGAGGAGGGGCCGGAGACTGAGAAGCACCAAATAATTATCTACTAAGTGAAAGCACACAGAAGATGCAGACTACTGGGGCAGATTGACGAACCCTGAAGTTAGTGGCAAGCTTCCCTTGATAGGGAACTGATAACAAGTTTTGCCAGAAGACAACATCCAGGAGGAGTCATCAGCATACTGATATCAGATGACTGTGAGAACAACCTCCAGATAAACATGTGTCACAGAAAAACTGATTGTGATGCTGAATGACTGATTAAGGTTTTACAAGGCAAAATGCATAGACTTGCATAGTAGGAAAATCCTATAAAGGATTTGGTGTCTTGTATGGTACTTTAGGTTCTGTCCTGCTATGAACATGGAGCATCAGTCCGATCTGTATGGACTGACAAGAACCTGGCTCCCCCCTTGTACTTGACCTATCTGACCAATAGGTTGGGTTGAGCAACAGACTAGTAACTATTCCAGCAGCAGGACGTGTGTGTGTGTGTGTGTGTGAATGCACATGCTACTTTGTTATGCAGGCAGTCCCCGACTTACGCGGATCCGACTTATGTCGGATCCGCACTTACGAATGGGGCTTTCTCGCCCCGGAGCTCGCAGGCAGCGGTCTGCGGCTTTGCTCCCGGTGCCCCTGGTCTGCTGGGGACCGTCTCCAGCAGACCAGGGACACCGGGAGCAAAGCCTCAGCGGCAGCGGGTCCTGCGCCAGAGCAAAGCCTCAGAGGCGTGGCACCCCGCCGCTGCAGCTTTGCTCCCCGTGTCCCTGGTCTGCTGGGGGGGGGGGGGCGCAGCTAGTGTGGCCCCCCCCAGCAGACCAGGCTTTTGTTGTGGACCCTGGGGCAGAGCAGTTGGGGCGCTGCCGGTTGGTCCCGCAGCGCCGCTCTGGGCGCTACTGGACCAACCCGGCAGCACCCCAGCTCCTCTGCCCCAGGAGTCCTGATTCAGCCGCTGTTGGTCAGTTTCAGCAGCGGCTGACTTGGGGACGCCTGGGGCAGAGCAGCTGGGGTGCTGCTGGGTTGGTCCAGTAGTGCCGAGGAGCGGCGCTACTGGAGCAACCCAGCAGCACCCCAGCTGCTCTGCCCCAGGCGTCCCCAAGTCAGCCGCTGCTGAAACTGACCAGCGCTGACTACAGGAAGCCCGAGGCACAGTTGCTCTGCCACGGGCTTCCTGGAATCAGCCGCTGATCAGTTTCAGCAGCAGCTGACTTGGGGACTTGGGGTTCTTAAGTTGAATCTGTATGTAAGTCAGAACTGGCGGTCAGTTTCAGCAGCGGCTGAATCTGGATGCCAGTTCTGACTTACATACAGATTCAACTTAAGAACAAACCTACAGTCCCTATCTTGTACGTAACCCGGGGACTGCCTGTATTATCAATAAATGAAGCATGTTGCCTTATCCCCCTTGAAAATGATCCTGTGTGTGTCTTTTAAGCATAACATGATCTCCTGTATAACATTTGTCAGAGAACTTCTCCAATTAATTCTAAAACCAGATCTTTTAGAGAAATATCCAATCTTGATTTAAACATTGTCAGTGATGGAGAATCCACCACAACCCTTGGGAAATTGTTCCATTGGTTAATTAGTCTCACTATAAAAATATACACCTCATTTCTAGTCTAAATTTGCCTAGATTCAAATTCCACCCATTGAATTGTTATATCTTTCACAAGTAGATTGAAAAGCACATTATTAAATATTTGTTCCCCATGTAGGTATTTACAGGCTGAAATAAAGTTAACTTTTAACCTTCTCTTTGTTAAGCTAAGTAATTTGAATGGCTGGAATCTATCAGTGTTTCCTAATCTTTTAATAATTCACATGGCTTTTAATTTCTTTCCCATTTCAATGTCTTCCTTGAATTGTGGACACTAGAACTAGACACAGTATTCCAGCATCACTTGTACCAGTGTTAAATACTGAGGTAAAATAACCTTTCTATTCCTACTTAAGATTCCTGTTTATCATCCAAGGATTATGCTAGCCATTTTGGCCACAGTGTTGCACTAGTAGCTCATGTTCCTCCAGTTCAGCACCATAAATCCAATATCTTTTTCAGTCATCACTTCCAAAAATAGGGTCTCCCATCCTGTAAGTATGGCCTACATTCTTTGTTCCTTGATGCATATGTTTATACCAGTATTAAATATTTTAATATTTGCTTTCACTCAGTTTATCAACCATTCCCCTAATGATCTGTGTTAGTGAACTGTCCTGGTTATTATTTTCACTCCCCCAATTTTTGAGATCTGCAACTTGATAAATGACGATGTAATGTTTTCTTCCTATTTACTGTTAAAAGTGTAAAATAGCAAAAACCAAGAAGTGATCCCTCTAAGTCTCCCACAGAAACACACCCTTTATTTGATCAGTCTCTGTTTACAATTACATTTTGAGACCTTTTTAATCCATTGAATGTGCACTGTGTTCAATATATATTGTTCTTATTCTTTAAACATAATACGCAGTTCTGTGTCAAATGCCTTACAGAAATCTAAGTACATTACATCAATAGTACAAATTGTACCTCCCTAATGCAGCACCATCAGGACCTGACTGGTCCTGAACCAGGGAATCTGCTGGATCAGAGAAAGTCAAGGCCAGGCCCTCTACTGTGGCCAGCTGTGGGGTTCTGTTCCCATGGCAGCAGAGAGGCTGACACTGACTGAGTGGAGACTGGGGATGAGGGTTCAGGGAAAGAGAGAGGATGGCAGTGGAACCCTATGGCTGGAAGCCAGGAACTCAGCCCCATGGACACAAACCAAACCCCCCAGCCATGGGGCTGCACTTGTAGCCCCATTGCTGGCTGTGGAGCTGTACCCCTAGCCCCTGGGCATGGGGATCTACAGCCACCCTGTCTCTTTCCCCAAGCGTCCCATCCCCATTCCACTCTAGGATGGTGGGGAAGAGTTGCTGAGTGAGGGGTCTGTCTTTCCCCATGAGAGCTCCAACACAATGGCACCCCTGCCAGTCCAGTCCACAGAAGTTGCTGGAGAATGGAAGTCTGGATTATAGAGGTCTAACCTGTACTATCATTCTCAACCAAGCTTGTAATCTCATCCAAAAAAACAAGATATTAAGTTAGTTTGACAGTGTCTATTTTCTATAATCCTGTGTTGGTCTCTATTTCTTATATTATCTCCCTTTAATTCTTTATTGAGTACCATTTCAGCTGCTTCATTACCTTGCCTAGAATCAATATCAGACTGGGAGGCCTGTAATTACATAAATTATCCCATTTACCCCTTTTCAATAGTGGCACAACATTAGCTTTCTTGTAGTCTTTGAAACTTCCCTGTTTTTCTAAGACTTGTTTAAAGTCAACATCAACAATCCAGCAGACTCCTGAGACAGCTGTAGAAAAACACAAGTTTATTTCTCTCATGTTTTAGCTATCCCCACTACAGAAAGCCCTGTGCTCTGATCAAGAAATTAGTAATGGGATACACAGCCTTATATGTGAGTCATCAGCTTAAATCATTCTGGGTACTGAGTACCTAAATACTCTGAGGTTCTGGACCTAAGTGATCATCTTGTAAAAGCTAATACAACAATCAGTACTCATTCCCAGATAATAGCAAAATGGATCTAAGGATTTTAAAAGATTCTAAGGTCTTTGCTGCAATCAAGGAGTGGAAAGGAGTTTCTAGAGGTATCTCGCTAGCTGTGTTTGTTGAAATGATTCCTTTAGTGCCACTGGGATTTTTAATGTATTATTAAGGATATTTTAAGGCACAGAGAAATGGATCTGTGCCCTTTTTAATGATTTAAGTCTAAAAACATAACAGCCTATAAATAATTCAAAGATCACCAGTTCAGTTGCCTTAAACTCAGGTGTTAAATTCCTGCATTGTTGTTATTTGTAATACAGTCGTATTTAGGTTTGTCTGTGCTGCATCTGGCAGGAATGATTTGCAGTCCAGATAGGTAGACACACGCTGCCTCCACTTCAGCTAGCATGCTAAAAAGTGCATATTGTGGCATGGGCTAGCCACCCCTGGATCTGCACCCATCCTGCAACTTCACATGGCTATTTTTAGTGTGGCAGCTCAAATGGAGCTACTGTGTATCTGTATGCTTACCTAGGCAAAGTTCCATCTGTGGCAGACATACCTGAGGCTACATCTAGATTGCAGGCTTCTTTCAGAAGAAGCTTTTCCAGAAGAGAACTGCAGCAGTTTCTACAGCAGTTTGTGCAGGCTGCTTGATTGAACTCACAACTCTGGGTTTAGTAGGCCAATGTTCAAACCACTGAGCTATCCCTCCCCCAAGCAGCCCAGTATATCAATCACAAGGGCTATATTTCAATGGTGCTGCAGGCCCTGGTTGACCACAGTGAACCTTTTACTGACATTTTCGTCAGATGGTCGGGCAAGGCACACAATGCCCACGTCTTTTGAAACTCGAGCCTCTACGGCAAGCTGGAGATGGGCATATTCTTCCCCTGCCGTGACTTTGTGGTTGGGAATGTGCAGATACCACTGTGCATCATGGGGACACTGCTTACCTCCTCATGTCGTGGCTGATGATGCCGTACACCAACCACCTGGACCACAGCAGGGACCAATTTAACTCCCACCTCAGCTGGGCAAGGATTCAGGTGGAATGCGCCTACGGATGCTTCAAGCCACGGTTCAGGTGCCTCCTGACCCACCTCAACGTGGGGGGAGCCCAACATCCCCAAAGTGGTTTCGATATTGTAGAGCGGAAGGGGAAGGCATTCCTTCCAGGGTGGGGGGCAGAGATGTCAACGAGGGGAGGCCCTTTGAGCAGCTGTGGACAGCTGCCATCTTCCAGGCCCATCAGACTGGGGTGAGCATCCAGGAGGCCCTGAGGGATAGTTTCTCTCAAGGACCCCAGTAACTCTCCCAGGGCCTCTTTAGTAGGGGACTCTACCTTGCTTTATTATCCCTGTCTCACCACAACCTCTACTTTTGCTCCTTCCTCCCTTCCCTGAATTCTGAATAAAGACATCTGTTTGGATTTGTACAGAATGAACTTTATATTGATCTTTCATTAAAAAAAGCTGGAGAGAGGAAGGGGGAGCTCATAACCTGGAGGGGGACTCAGGGCTGGGAATGGTGTGGGGGGTGGCTGGATGTGCCACCTCAGGTGTGGGGACCTCGTCGAATTTGGGGTTGTGTGGGTCTTGGGACCACAGGGGAGCAGCCTGTGTGTGGCACTCCTCAGTGTGTATGGGGTCATGCCTGCACCCTTGTGGCTAGCCTGCTTCCAGCTGTGGCAGGTGGTGGAAGGGCATCCCTCCCCGGGGGCCAGACATGTGTGAGGTCTCCCAAGAGCCTGGGCGGGCTCTGGGGATGCTTGCTGAGTCTGCATGGCACACAATAATGCTGCATGGGGTTCCACATGCACGGACTGCAGCATGATGTCCAGACCGAGCAGGCCGAGTGCACCCCAACCCCTCTGCCCCGTGTGTGCGACAAACTGAAGATCCCTCCCTGACATCAGACAATGCCTGGGACACATCTAGACCCACGACAACCGGCTCTAGGAACAGCGTCACAGTGGCCGTGTCATCCTCCTCCACCTCCTGCCCCTGCTGTCCAGCCTCCTCTCCTCCTCTGCGTTCTCTGGCAGGGCGACAATGGATGTCTCCAGCCAGGAGTCAACGATGATGGGCGGGGAAAGAACTTTCCCACCCCCCAGAATCTGGTGCAGTTCTGCATAATAGGGGCAAGTGTGAGGTCCTGCCCCAGAGTGTGAGCTGCACTCTCTGGCCTCACATATCCCTGGTGGAGCTCCTTCACCTTACTCTGGACCTGTTCTAAGGTCTGGGGTCTGTGTCCCCACTCCACCAGGGACTCAGCTATCTGGCCATAAATGTCCACATGTGGCATTTGGAGTGGAGATCCTGTGGGGTCTTCTCCTCCCCCCATAGCTCGAGGAGAGACAGGATCTCCACTCTAAACCACGAGAGTGCCCGCTGCTTGGTACCCCTTGCTTGATATCCCTGGTTGTGCTCCTTGTGAGGCCAGGCCTGTAGCAGGGAGATGCAGTCAGGTGTTGCTTCAGGGCCGGCTTCCTGCCACAAGGCTTGTCCAGGGTGCCTGCAGCTTTAAGAGGAGCCAGGAGACAGGAACGATAGAGCTGTGATTACTTTGGATGGAGTGGCCACCAGGGTGCCTGTGTTATTTCCTGTACGCCTCTTTCGAAAAAAAAACCCTTTTCCCTGTCCACACAAGCCTTTATCTGAAGAAGCTCTTTCAGAAAAGGCATTCTTCCTTAGAGAAAGAGGTTTACCACTGTTGGAAAAACCCCTCTGTTCTTTCAATTTTTTTTCCAAAGAATGCGATTGCAGTGTGGACATAACGAGTTTTTTTGGAAAAATGGCCATTTTTCAAAAAAAAATCTCTGGAGTGTAGACATACCCTGAGTAAAAACCTGTCCACTATCCCTTTTTAGACAGATTGCTATTTTTAGGCTACTAGTTTGAAGTGAGCTACTAGAGTATGTCTAGGCTGTGTTGCAAGCCCAGGTTGGTGGAACCAAAACTTGTAGACTCTGGGTTTCTAAGCTGGTGCCTGAGTATCAACTCACAGCACTGAAAACCTGGGTTTCCAGTTGCTGAACACAGACCTCACAGCCATGCTAACACATCCACACTGCGCTGCACAGACTTTCTGACTTGGGTCTGCATCTTGCCCTGGAGTTATACTTCAGAATGAGAGGGCTTTGACCTGTGTCATAAAGGGACTCAAACTCTGACCCATCCACCACACCAGTGTGCTAGCATCCTACTCTGATTGCTTACTGAACTGATTCAGATTGATTTTTGTGTGGACGGACGAGAAGCTTAGACTCATGCCCGAGTCAGAGCCTAAGCTTAGTGTGCATTGTGGACTTATTCTTTAAGTTCCACAGTTCACACACGGGCACGACTGTACTGATACAAAACCACAGTAAGGGAAGTCCCTTGCTCTAAGGGTATGTCTACACTAGCCCCCTAGTTCAAACTACGGAGGCTAATGTAGGCATTAGAAGTTGCAAATGAATCCTGGGATTTAAATATCCCGGGCTTTATTTGCATGTTCCCATCCGGTAGCCATTTTGAAATTCCACTAGCCCGAAGTAACTGCCTGCGGCTACACATGGCAGTCAAACGGCAATTCGAACTAAGTCCTTAGTTCGAATTAACTGTTACTTCTCCTGGAATGAGGTGTAACCATTAATTCAAACTAAGGACTTAGTTCTAATTGCTGTTTCACTGCCGCATGTAGCCGCGGGCAGTTACTTCGGGCTAGTGGAATTTCAAAATGGAGACCAGATGGGAACATGCAAATAAAGCCCGGGATATTTAAATCCCAGGCTTCATTTGCAACTTCAAATGCCTACATTAGCCTCCCTAGTTCGAACTAGGGGGCTACTGTAGACATACCCCAAGAGCTTAAAATCAAAATAAGCAAGTTGTGCAAAGGGTGGCAAGATGGTACAATTATACCAATATTACAGTAGGGGTCAGAATCACAGGAAATTATGTGATGTGCCCAATGTCACACTGAAAGTCTGTGATACACCAGGTGTGTTCCTAGATTAAAGTCACAGTCTAAGGAAGAAGTTGGCAAAGTATGGCACACGTGCCATAAGTGGCACTCAAGTGGCTATGTCTAGACTGCAAGCCTCTTTCGAAAGAGGCTCTTTCGAAAGATACTTTCGAAAGAGCCTCTTTCGAAAGAGAGCGTCTAGACTGCACGCGGAACTTTCGAAAGAGCAAGCCGCTTTTTCGAAAGAAAGCACCCAGTGAGTCTGGATGCTCTCTTTCGAAGAAGCCCTATTTACATTCAAGAACGCCTTCTTTCGAAAGAAGCACTTTCGAAAGAATAGTGATAGAGATGTAGCCGTGTTAGTCTGGCGTAGCTGAAACAAAATACAGGACTATGTAGCACTTTAAAGACTAACAGGATAGTTTAATCATCTAATAAACCATCTTGTTAGTCTTTAAACTGCTACATAGTCCTGTATTTTGTTTCGAAAGAAGGCGTTCTTCCTCGTGAAATGAGGTTTACCGCCGTCAAAAGAAAAGCCGCGTTCTTTCGATTTAATTTCAGTCTAGACGCAGGTGAAGTTTTTTCGGAAAAAGGCTACTTTTCCCGAAAAAAACCCTGAGTCTGGACACAGCCAAGATGATTTTGAGGGAAAGCCTAAGAGCAGGCTAACAGCCTAAGGAAATCCTAACAATGAAGGGCCAACAGCCTAAGCAGATCGCTGGCGTGAGGGAGGGTATGGCAGTGAGGAATCTTCTCTATACCGCCTCCCTCTGCCTGAGAGATGTTCTTCTCCTATTTGTGTGAAAGATCAGACAGCTCTTGTCCTAGGTGCAGCATATATACCTTTTCCAGCTCAGAGTCAATGGCAGTGACCAAGGAAGCAGGTGGTGGGAGAAAGTATGGCATTCGGGCGGTGGTCCCGTGCAATTAGTAGCTCTGCAGGGAGGAAATATGGGCAGCATCCTGATTCCTAGGCAGGGAGCCACAGTCAAAGAGCCACATGAGAGAATGCATAAGAGCGGACGGTTGGTCAGACCAGGAGACAGAAATCCCATCGCTACTCTCCTGTAAGCTGCCAAACAAGCATGTGTGCCGAGCAGCAGCTGCCGCTGCACTGTCAGGCTGGGCAATTCCTGAGTCCCCTAGAGGCTGGCACTAGATGGAGAGGGAGCAATGTGCAATTAAACTGCTTCTTTCTCCCCAGTTGTAGCACCCAGCTAGCGAAGTTGCAAAATGACTTCAACCGCTAGTCCCGAAACATCAGATTTCTGATCTGAACTCTCCTTAAATCACCTGGTAGAGGGCCGCAGAAGCTAGTGGGTTTGTATGGAAGAAAGCAAGTTCAATTTGGGGCTTCCTGCTGAGTATTGTAAGCACTGCAGCATGATTGTGTTTCCTCTGAGCACAGAGCTGATACAACCAGAAAGAGAGACAAAGAATGGATAGAGACCTCTTTAATGTTTTTAATGAAGTAAATACTCATGGAAACTGTGTAATCATGGGAGATTTCAACTTTCCAGATATAGACTGAAGAACAAGTGCTAGTAATAATAATAGGGCTCAGATTTTCCTAGACGTGAAAGCTGATGAATTCCTTCATCAAGTAGTTGCTGAACCAACAAGTGGGGATGCTATTTTAGATTTGGTTTTGGTGAGTAGCGAGGACCTCATAGATGAAATGGTTGTAGGAGACAACCTTGGCTCGAGTGATCATGAGCTAATTCGGTTTAAATTAAATGGAAAAATAAACAAAAATAAATCCGAGACTAGGGTTTTTTATTTCAAAAGGGCTAACTTTAGTAAATTAAGGAAATTAGTTAGGGAAGTTGATTGGACTAAAGAAATTATGGATCTTAAAGTGGAGGAGGCCTGGAATTATTTTAAGTTAAAGTTGCAGAAGCTGTCAGAAGCCTGTATCCGTAGAAAAGGGAAAAAAATTATAGGCAGGTGTGTTAGACCAAGCTGGATGAGCAAGCATCTCAGAGAGGTGATTAAGAAAAAGCAGAAAGCATATAAGGAGTGGAAAATGGGAGGGATCAGTAAAGAAAACTACCTTATTGAGGTTAGAGCATGTAGGGATAAAGAGAGAAAGGCTAAAAGTCAGGTAGAGTTGGACCTTGCAAAGGGAATTAAAACCAATAGTAAAAGGTTTTATAGCCATATAAATAGGAAAAAAAACAAAAAAAAGTAGGACCGCTAATTACTAAGGATGGAGTGGAGGTTAAGGATAATCTAGGAATGGCCCAATATTTGAACAAATACTTTGCTTCAGTCTTTAATTAGGCTAATGAAGAGCTTAGGGATAATGGTAAGTTAACAAATGGGACTAAAGATAAGGAGGTAGATATTACCATATCCGAGGTAAAAGCCAAACTTGAACAGCTTAATGGGAGTAAATCGGGGGGCCCAGATAATCTTCATCCAAGAATATTAAAGGAACTGGCACATGAAATTGCAAGTCCATTAGCAAAATTTTTTAATAAATCTCTAAACCCAGGGGTTGTACCATTTGACTGCAGAATTACTAATATAGTTCCGATTTTTAAGAAAGGGAAAAAAAGCAACCCGGGTAACTATAGGCCTGTTAGTTTGACATCTGTAGTATGTAAGATCCTGGAAAAAATTTTGAAGGAGAAAGTAGTTAGAGACATTGAGGCTAATGGCAATTGGGACAAATTACAACATGGTTTTACAAAAGGTAGATCGTGCCAAACCAACCCGATCTCCTTTTTTGAGAAAGTAACAGATTTTTTAGATAAAGGAAATGCAGTGGATCTAATCTACCTCAACTTTAATAAGGCATTTGATACAGTACCACATGGAGAATTATTGGTTAAATTGGAAAAGATAGGGATTAATATGAAAGTTGAGAGGTGAATAAGCAACTGGTTAAAGGGGAGACTACAGCGGGTCATACTGAAAGGTGAACTGTCAGGTTGGAGGAAGGTTACTAGCAGAGTTCCTCAGGGATCAGTTTTGGGGTCAATTTTATTTAATCTTTTTATTGCTGATCTTGGCACCAAAAGTGGAAGTGTCCTAATAAAATTTGCGGATGACACAAAGTTGGGAGCTATTGCCAATTCAGAAAAGGATCGGGATATCATACAGGAAGATCTGGATGATCTTGTAAATTGGAGTGATAGCAATAGGATGAATTTTAATGGTGAGAAGTGTAAGGTTATGCATTTAGGGATTAATAACAAGAATTTTAGTTATAAGCTGGGGACACATCAGTTGAAGTAACGGAGGAGGAGAAGGACCTTGGAGTCCTGGTTGATTATAGAATGACTATGAGCCGCCATTGTGACATGGCCGTGAAAAAGGCTAATACGATCTTGGGATGTATTAGGCAAGGTATTTCCAGTAGCGATAAGGAGGTGTTAGTGCCATTATACAAGGCATTGGTGAGACCCCATTTGGAATACTGTGTGCAGTTCTGGTCTCCCATGTTTAAGAAGGATGAATTCAAACTGGAACAGGTACAAAGAAGGGCCACTAGGATGATCCGAGGAATGGAAAACCTGTCTTATGAAAGGAGACTCAGGGAGCTTGGCTTGTTTACTTTAACCAAAAGAAGGCTGAGGGGGGACATGATTGCACTTTTTAAATATATTAGAGGGATAAATACCAGGGAGGGAGAAGAATTATTTAAGTTTAATACCAATGTGGACACAAGAACAAATGGATATAAGCTGGCTAGTAGGAAGTTTAGACTTGAGATTAGACGAAGGAGTGAGGTTCTGGAACGGCCTTCCAAGGGAAGTAGTGGGGGAAAAAGATCTATCTGGTTTCAAGATTAAACTAGATGGGTTTATGAAGGGGATGGTTTGATGAAATAACATGATCTTGGTAACTAATTGACCATTCATTATCAGTGGGAAATAGGTCAATGGAGGGATGATAGGAGTTACTATAGAGAATTTTCTGGGTATCTGGCTGATGAGTCTTGCCCACATGCTCAGGGTTTAGCTGATCACCATATTTGGGGTCGGGAAGGAATTTTCCTCCAGGGTAGATTGGCAGAGGCCCTGGAGGTTTTCGCCTTCCTCTGTAGCATGGGGTACAGATCACAGCTAGAGGATTCTCTGCATCTTGGGGTCTTCAAAGTATTTGAAGGCTTCAATATCTGAGATATAGGTGAGAGGATTATTCTAGGAGGGGTGGGTGAGATTTTGTGGCCTGCACTGTGCAGGGGGTCGGACTAGATGATCATAATGGTCCCTTCTGACCTTAAAGTCTATGAGTCTATGAGTCTATTAATGTAATGCTTCCCCACGGTCTCTCTGTTCTTATCTGTGCAGGTGCTAAGTGTTGTCAGATATGTTTATATGTTTTTTCTCTTCAATAAATATTAATGGCATGTGGTAAGATGTTTAGATGGTGAAAGAACAACAGTATTGTGGCTATTTACATTCATAAAATCTGCAGTTACTGTATTGTGGCATCTACAGTATTGTGGCTATTTATATTCACTGTAATCTCCATTTTAATTTATTTATTAATGAAGCTACTAAAATGTAAGTAGGACTATTATTGACTTTAAAAAGTATCAGTGGCATGCAGATCCATAAATAGAAGTGAATAAGTTAAATCTTGGCATGCCACTACTGACCCCGGTCTAGTATAACTTCTGCTTAATTATCCTTTAAGTTAGCTACCATCTTGTAAAGAAGTCCTGCATTTGTCCTCATGGGAAGAAGAGAATTTGAACAGAAAATGAAAGGACAGGGGAAAGGCTAACAATAATCAAACTTAAAAGGAGTTGATACTTACTCACCGCTTTAGATGGTCTCTCTAGCACTACATCTACACAGCACAGCTATTTTGGGATACCTCTGATAAGAGAAAGCCCATTATATCGAAATATAATGGGCTTGCTATTCCAATGTCCCTGTAAACCTAATTGCATGAGTGATAAGGGCCATTTAGGAATAGTGCCTTATTTCAAAATAACTGGGGCTTTGATATGTATAATATTTTGGGCTATGGCTAAGCACCACCATCTAGCCCACTGTGAATTTCAATAATCCACGATGCTGCAGCATCTTATACAGGAACTGACTTCTGGGGGTTTTAAATACACCAGTGAGGTGTGATAAACTAACAAGTATGAATATATTTTTAGATGTTTTGCTTCATCATATTAATTTAATTTAAAATACTTAAGAGTTCTAGTTATTACTGCTATTAATCCTAATTATTATTTTGCAGTAATAAACTTGTGTTAGGCACCTCATAGTAAAAATATGGAGAAATGATCTGTGAACCAATGAATCTATAATCCCAGTCCCAAATCCTGGTTTGAGAAACCTCTGGCACACCTTTCACCAATAGAACCCCACAACACACAAATTAATCTGTAGGTTCAGGAATCTGCTCATGAAGTTCTCAGTGCAGGATCAAGGCCTTATTAGAGGCATGTCTAAAGCTAGATGATGTCTTTCAATTTATATGTGTCTTTTGCCCCCAAAATTTTCACATTTTCAATCTGGTGGAATTGTTTTGGATTTTGATTAAGAAAATGAAGTTAGTTATTGAATTGTTTCTTTTCTCACAGCAATTTTTAGGGTTTTCCAATTTTTAGTTCATGAAAATTATTTTAACCAAAACCAGATTTTGATAAGTGAACATTTGTCAGTTTTTCATCAATAATTTGGAAAGAAAAGGTGGGAAATGTGAACAAGGGTTTTGTTTGTAAAAATATCTTGCAAAAATGTATTCTTTCTGACTAGCTATAGACATGATATGGATTAAAGAAGGGTAAAAAAACTGTAGGAATGTGAAGAATAAGGATGGACAAGAGATATAGCAAACTGTCTATCTAATTAATCTTCATAAGCTATTGGACTTCTATGCATAAATTCTATAAATATCTTCATTTAAGTATTTTGAGGAACTTGAATTGTGACAGTTTAACTTAACTTGAAAACATAATGCAAAAACAGTAAGATAATGGTGCTCTTTCAAAGTTATAAAAAGCATGGTGGTATGAATCAATGAGAATGGAATATACAGTATCTGAGGGTGGTCTAGAAAGTGATGCTATTTCAGGATACTTCTGACATCCCAAAATAGCATTTTGTTCTGATCCCTAAAGTTTCATGAAATGACAACATGGAGAATCACATTTCCCTTAATGATTGGCATCAGGTCCTGAGCAGAATTTTGTAAATGACTTGTCATATCACCTAATGTCAAATCACATACTCAAGCCTCAACACATATCCCTAAATGCATTCATTTTACCAATAAATTGCATGCCAAAACTTTGATCCAATCAACGTTTTGACCAGTGTCTGTCAGTCAGTATCTAACAGTTCAAATACATTTTGTCTTTGTTTATGATTTATATCCACACGAGCATCTGATATCTAAAGAAAAATATTACTGAGTTTGGAAAAAAAAGAGAATAACAAAATTGGTAAGCATGGCTGATATAACAATACTAATATACTAAATGCCAGTCTTGCTAAGTTTTATTTGATGTGGACTATAGTAATGATGGCTTTTCTCTCTGAAAATGCATGATCAAATAGAGGAAATGAGAAAGAGTCCCCTAATTCCTCCACTAGCAACAATGGATGTGAAAACTGCAAAACAGAGGACTTGCCAATCATTGGAAAATAAAGAGAGTAAGAAGACATATCAAGCTTATGACATCGATTGTCTCTTTTCTCGATCATCTTCTGCTTTAAAGATGGTCTGAGTATTCCTTTAGGGCTAGTTTTATTGCTTGTATGCATGAAATATTGTTTTAGCATGAGATTTAACAGATTTTTTTTTTTACAATTTATTAACTGGAAAATTATAAATATAATTTATATATTTGAAGATGATAAACATATGTCTGGGTATCGTTTTAAAATGTGATAGATGAAATCTGAAGACTTTCATCAGACATCATTTTGACAAGTTAAAATGATCTAATATCTACCTGAAATTACACATAAAATATCAATTTTGTGTAGATCTCCATAACACATAAACCATAGGGAAATATTTGTACATAAGAAGCTAATTCTCTTTTACTAGAAATAGACAGGTTGTCCTATTCCACTAACTGTTTTGCTGAACTCCTAGTGCAATCTTTTTCACTACTGCTGCTAATTTTTTGATTTATGACATAAGGTCTAATGACAAAGTGATATTACCAGTGGCCATAAAAATGATACATTAGAAGGTACCCATGCTAAAACAATAATGAAGAAGAGACTGGTGCATGAAGTTTAGTGTTACTATTTAACTTGTGCCCTGGGACCTAGAGGAAAGGCAATTAAAAGAAAGAACATATTTTTAAAGGGAATCTTTCACCATATTGAAAATAAATTGCAAGATTGTGTATTGTAAGAACCCAAGCCTAATTTTAATTGTGTCTCACACTAGAACCTTACCCTTGAAGATAAAAACATCACTTCTAGACTGTATAATAATAATGAGTAACAGCCCACAAATAGTTACACTTTGGGGAAAATGAAAGAAAAATAAAGATGTGGGATAAGAATTAGGAAATTAATCCTATTCTGGTTTAGACATATAAACCAAGGAACCTGTTATGCATTAACACAAGATAATAGTGACACAAAAGAGTGTACAGTGGTACCAGTATAAAACAGTAAAAGGAGAGCTTTCAAAGGCTTACAAAGTGACAGGGAGCCATGCTGCTCCCTGGTGATTTCTTTTGGCCACTTCACTTCACTTCACTTCACTTCACTTATATAATCCACAGACCAATGGTTCGTTATTGATCTGTCCCATTATAGATGTAATCAGAAGTTTCCTTACCTCCCTAACACAAACTCAGGAGAAAAGACACCCAGTATTGCTATAACATTGTTTCAATACATTCTTGCAACAGTTAGCTCACTCCCATGACATTTATTTGGATGTGGAATTTCCTTAAATCCTCTTCTGGAGTACTTCACATGAAGTCATTTGATAAGGACTGGTATACAAGTCCTAAAAATTAACAAAATCTAAGCTTGGAATAGAGGAGAGACCTAAATAACTCAGCTAGTCACCAGAGATGTTCATATATGCAGGAATCTATAAGATATTTTACCTTTTTTATACTTATCATTGTCTGTTTTATTAAGAATATCAATGAAATGTTAATATAAAAATCCATTGTTAGGGCATATTTACAGGCAAAATTTACAATTGATTATTGATTATTTTAGGGATACGTTTAAAAATCAATTCTATTTACTTCTAATTATACAAAACCATAAATGAAACAATACACAATTCCTTAATAGCTAAACAACCAAACATTAAACTGTATAGCAAATTATATACAGCCGTATCCTCTCAGGCAATACTCAGATAAAACAGACACATTTTATACATCCGCCAGAGGTGAGCATACTCCTCCAAATTCTACTTTCACATCAGTATAGAATAGGAAAAATGTATGTGTTGCCTCTGCATCAGCATGAATTCCATAGTCATGGAACTTCATAGGAGCATTTTGTGCTATTGATCATCCCCTCCCCCAGGAAGCAGACCCAAATCATACCACTGTTTCTGAGATCAGTAACCTTTCCCTGACTAGCATTGGGAACCAGCGAGGGAGTGGTGAGTGAATTCCCTGAAGTAGAAATATAATATATTCCCTACAGCTAATAATGTTAAACACATAGTCTACTGTGTACTTCCTTAGTTGCAGTTGCTGAGCAGTGCTCCAAGGTAGTGCCTAAGAAAATACATTTAAGTAAACTTATCTGGAGGATAACAAATTTGTGAAGAACTGTTGCTAAATCCACAGGAGAGATGAAGTATCTCAATGTCATGCCAAACAAAGCCAGAAGAAGGAGCCTGCCAATGAAGTGAGCAGGAATGCCAACAAGGCAACATGCAGAGTGTCTTAAAATGCAGAGTTCATTAGAAAGGATTGAGCAAATCCTAATTTACATGGGGACTCTATCCTCCCCGAATAAGTGAAATACTTCCCCAAACCAATCACTCCTCTGTCCTGGAGATTGGGCCTCAGGCTAACTTCCTTGCACATGTCCCTCTCTTATAGGCATTAGGAATGTATCCTCTAGGTATATGGAAAGAAGCACATGATTTCATGTCATCTGAATACTAATAGTACTGTAGCCCATATCACCTACCTTTCTTCCAGCAGTATTACATATGCTGAATAGAAAAAATATTTGCAGTGCTGATGTATCTGTGTTGCTCCGATGATATGAGAGAGACACTGCCTCCAGCATATGTTACCCATGTGCTTAACAATAAGAGATAAATAACATATCCCTATTCATTTTCTCCATACAATTTAGGATTTTATAGCTCTCTATCATAACCTACCTTAGCAGTCTCTTTTCCAAACTGAATAGTACCAGCCTATTTTACTGTCTTCTCTCATGGAAACTGTTAGTTGTTTGCACTGCCGCTGCACATTGAGCAGATGTTGTCAGAAGACTCAAAGATCCACGAAGACTCAAAGATCTTTTTCTTTAGCAGCAACAACTAATTTACATCCCATTATTTTGTATCTATAGTTGGGATTATGTTTTCTAGTGTGCTACACCTAGTTTAGTGAGATTCCTTTGTAACTCTTTGCAGTCACTTTTGAATTTACCTATCTTGAGTAACTTTGTATCATCTACTAACTTTGCCACATCACTGTCCGTTCCCTTTTTTCCAGATCATTTGTGAAAATGCTGACTAGTACTGATCCCAATATGGAGGACCCCTTTTCCATTGTAAAATCTGACTGATCATTTATACCTTTTATTTATTTTGTTTTAATCAATTACTGATCCAAGAAAGGAACTTCTTTCTCATCCTATGGTTGCCTACTTTGCTCCACAATCTTCGGTGGGGCACCTTATGACAGGCCTTCTGAAAGTCTAAATATAATATATAAATTGGATCAACCATGCCCACTTGGTTGACAAAGAATTCTAATAGCATAATGAGGCATGATTTCCCCTTACAAAAGCTGTCTTGACTTTTCTCCAACATATTTTCATCTATGTGTTTGATAATTTCTATCTTGTCTCTCTCAAACAGAAAATATGACAGGTTGGAAAGCTGAGAAATACCATGATTGAGAGGAGTTGGATGAAAAATTATCCATCAGATCCTTGTGGACCTCTCTGAAAGGAAGAAGTGAAACAATCCACATGAAACTCCAGTCTCCTTACAACCTTCAATGAAATAAATGAAACTTTGTCACCAGTGGTATCAAAGTCTGCTGACAAATCTGAAAGAATTAGCATGGAGTCAACAGCAGAGACTCATTGCCCCATGTGACCAGTATAATCTAAATGCTGTGCCCAGAATGAAAATCCAAATGACATAGAACATGTAAAATTGAGGGTATCAGATGGTAAATTATCTCATCACCTCTTTGTTTATAACTGTACCATAAAAAGGAAGGAAAGAGAGTTAGAGGAGTGATATTGTCAATATCAAAATAGTTTTGTGAGCAAAAGTTTGGTAGTGGAAAGCTTTCTCCTGTGGAAAGTGGATACCTATACTTTCTTAGGGGGGCATTATTGATGTCAGTCCACTGCAGACCCAGTACCGTCTCTATTTAGTGTTCTTACCCATAAGGAGCATGAGTTCAACTCCCAGATAATATCCTGAAGACACTGTCTCAATCAGTCCATCCAGAGCAAAAGTCACCCCTCTCAACATATAGTAATATAACTATCTCTGTGGAAGCATACACTCCAGCACAAATCTGATGCAACACTTTCATAAAAGAAAGAAAACATCCCATATCAAGAAATGTTTTCCTTTTTTTCTAGAAAATTCTTTTCTGGATTCACCAAACTATACAATTTTAATAGTTCTACTGGATAATGCTTCATGGAGTCTATATATTCATATATATTCCACAAAATAAAGGACTACGCTTAGTAAGATTATGGTTCCTTCCATTCATGAAATGTTGTGTCTAGACTGATAGTCTTAATTAATCTCATGGTTTTGCGAGAGCAAGTTAAAAATGTCATTTGAAAAAAGTAAAATACTGGAGAAATGGTCTGAGGTAAATAGGATGAAGTTTAATAAGGACAAATACAAAGTATTCCACATAGGAAGGAACAATCCATTTCACATATACAGAATAGGAAGAGACTTTCTAGGAAGGAGCACTGCAGAAAGAGATCTAGAGGTCATAGTGGACCACAAGCTAAATATGAGTCAGCTGTGTGACACTGTCAAAAAAAAAGCAAACATGATTCTGGGATGTATTAACATGAGTGTTGCAAGCAAGACATGAGAAATCATTCTTTCGCTCTACTCTGCACTGCTTAGGCCTCAATTGGAGTATTGTGTCCAGTTCTGAGTACCACATTTCAAGAAAGATGTGGAGAAACTGGAGATGGTCCAGAGAAGAGCAACAAAAATAATTAAAGGTCTAGAAAACATGAGATATGAGGGAAGCCTGAATGAATATTTAGGTACAGATGATAATGATTCCATTGCCCTCTGATATCTTGCCCCTACAAAATTGGGCTTGTTTAGATTGGAAAAGAGAGGAGTGAGAGGGAACATGATAGTGGTTTTCAGATATCTAAAGGGTGTGTCTACACAGCAGAGTTTAACTCAAAATAAGCTATTCAAATTGAACTACATCAATTGCATAGTTTATTACAAAAATGGGAGTTACAGGCAGTCCCCGGGTTACGTACAAGATAGGGACTGTAGGTTTGTTCTTAAGTTGAATCTGTATGTAAGTTGGAACTGGCGTCCAGATTCAGCCGCTGCTGAAACTGACCGCCAGTTCTGACTTACATACAGAATCAACTTAAGAACCCCAGGCGTCCCCAAGTCAGCTGCTGCTGAAACTGATCAGCAGCTGATTCCAGGAAGCCTGGGGCAGAGCAACTCTGCCTCAGGCTTCCTGTAGTCAGCGCTGGTCAGTTTCAGCAGAAGCTGACTTGGGGACGCCTGGGGCAGAGCAGCTGGGGTGCTGCTGGGTTGGTCCAGTAGCGCGGCCGCTCCTCAGTGCTACTGGACCAACCCAGCAGCACCCCATCTGCTCTGCCCCAGGCGTCCTGATTCAGCCGCTGCTGAAACTGACCAGCAGCAGCTGAATCAGGACCTGGGGCAGAGCAGCTGGGGTGCTGCCGGGTTGGTCCAGTAGTGCCCAGAGCGGCGCTGCAGGACCAATCGGCAGTGCACCAGCTGCTCTTCCCCAGGGTCCAAAACAAAAGCCTGGTCTCCTGGGGGGGGGGGGGGGGCACACTAGCTGCGCCCCCCCCAGCAGGCCAGGGACACAGGGAGCAGAGCCGCAGCGGCAGCAGGGTGCTGCGCCTCTGAGGCTTTGCTCTGGCAAAGTCTCAGAGGCGCGGGACCCCGCCGCGGCTGCAGCTTCAGTCCCGGTGCCTGTGGTCTGCTGGGGACGGTCCCCAGCAGACCACAGGCACCGGGACTGAAGCGGCAGCAGCAGCGGTTCCCTGGCAAAGCCTCAGAAGCGCGGGAAACCGCTGCTGCTGCCGCTTCAGTCCCGGTGCCTGTGGTCTGCTGGGGACCGTCCCCAGCAGACCACAGGCACCGGGACTGAAGCGGCAGCCACCGCGGGTTCCCGCGCTTCTGAGGCTTTGCTCTGGCAAAGCCTCAGAAGCGCGGGAACCCGCCCGGTGCCCCTGGCACCAGGAGCACCGGAGCAGCTTATGAACGGGGCTTTCTCGCCCCGGAGCTCGCAGGTAGCAATCCGCCACCTCGACCTCCAGGGCGAGAAAGCCCCGTTCGTAAGTGCGGATCCGACATAAGTCGGATCTGCGTAAGTTGGGGACTGCCTGTATTTTGAAATAATGTTGCTGTGTAGATGCACACTAAAGAGGTGTGTCAGAGAGTAGGGGAAATTATTCTCCTTGGCCTCTGATGATAGGACAAGAAGCAATGGACTTACATTGCAGCAAGGGAGGTTTAGATTAGATATTAAGAAAAACTTCCTAACTGTCAGGGTGGTTAAACACTAGAATAAATTGCCTAGAAAGGTTGTGGAATCTCCATCACTGGAGATATTTAAGAGCAGGTTAGACAGACATCTATTAGGAATGATCTAGAGGGTGATAGGCCCTACCATGAAGCCAGGGGACTGGACTTGATGATCTCCTGAGGTCTCTTCCAGTTCTATGATTCTATTAAACAAAATGTCAGATGAGAAACTTGTGTTTGACTTTATTTATGTATAGAGCATTTCACACAGTATGGCTGTGTCTACACTGGCCCCTTCTTCGGAATAGCCATGCTAATTTAGAACTTTGGAATAGGGAAATGCGCGGGGGATTTAAATATCCCCCGTGGGATTTAAATAAATATGGGGTTTGGGGAAAAGCTTGGGGAAAAGCCAGAAAAGAGCGTCCAGACTGGTGCGATCCTCCGGAATAAAGCCCTATTCCGGAGGATCTTTTATTCCTACCAGTCTTTCTTTCTACATCTTAAGGACAATGCCACTATACCTAGGAATTTGATAAGCAGCATCACACTAGAGGATACAATATTACATTAATGGACACTATGATGCAGATCATGTGTGCCTTAGTTTGCAGAAACAACCGTAGATCCACTGGAATTAATGGGACAAGAGTCCTTGAAAATAAAGAAGGATTTCCCTCGATTGTTCTAAAAGTATTCTGCAAACACATTGTACAAAGTAGTTTTATGTTTGGTAGTTTGGCAAAAAGGTAAAAGAGCAAGCATTTTGAAAATTAAGTCTTGCAGATTTAGGGGTCAGTCCCACTATCATTTATGCATTTATGCATGTGATTAGCTTTACTCGCTAGAGTAGTCCCTTTGAAGTCAGGTCTTCTTGTACCAGTGGAATTATTCATGTGCTTTGCATGATCGGGTCCTTATTTTAAGTTTACCTATCTCTTGGTATGTCAATTTATTCTTTGGCTTTGATTGTGAGGCATAGTGCTACCATTCTCATCAAGTAGAGCTGGGGAAATATCTTTTTCTGGTTTGGTGGCCAAACCAAGGGGAGTTTCCTTTACTCCCTCTGACATCTTCCCAAGCCATCTGGGAGACAGAATTCATCATGACTCCTTCAAAAGAGAGCTGAAGCATTTGACAGTTCTTTATTTCACCCTCCCTTTTGTACTCTCTTTAGTTGCTGCAGAATACGATCTTAACCAGATATCTCTGGTCTCTCACAAAAATCATTTTTTGCCAAACTTTCCAATTCTGTAGAGTGATGGAGATGTAAACATCTCTCAGCATTATTATCTTGTATTCTTTCCCAGTGTGATAAAATGTTTCCGCTGTGGAAAGGAATATGTAACCTTATCATACCCATCTTAACTGGCATATCCTGTCCACAGCATACAGACCAGATATTTGTTTCCATTTATGACATTTAGAGCCAACTTTTTAACGAAGAGGGTGAAACTATACAAAAATGAGCATACAGCTGTCCTTTCCTCAAAAAGCAAAACAAACAGATGAAACCAATATACAATGAACCTTGTTTTTGTACATGCACATGGATTTTTTTTCTTTTCTTTGACATAAAATGTATAGAATTACAAAAAAAGTAGGACTGTGGATTAGCAAAATTATCATTTGAGCCCAAGAGTAAATATGTTGGTGCATACTTTGGGTTAACATACATTTTGGGTCTACTCACTCCACCATTCCTTGAGAATTTGGACCCCGAGGCTCACCTGAAGAAACTTACCTACAAAATACTAAATCTGTATACTACATGTGACACTTTCTGTAATGCAAGATTCACAGCCTTTTGGTGAATGTGTAATATGTAGATATATCTGGGGTTGTACAGTGAACTGACCTGTTTTAGGAGAAAGATGGCCAAGTAGGTAAAAGAATTGTTAAACCAACACTTTTGTACCATAACTGGAAGTAGTATAGCTGCTCTAATGGTAAGAATTCGTGTGAGCTCCCCACATCTCATGGTTTGCACTTTAGGTGTTCAAAGTTCATAAAAAATATATTTAAAGGAGAAAAAAGGAAGAAAGCTGAGTCTCAGAATTCAGAGGACAAATGGATCACTTGCACCAATCAGGATTTTTCCCTTGTTCTATATTATGTATTTTCTAGGAAAATAGTACAAACTATTTTTCCTGAAATTATCTAAATGTTTCGACCTATCAGGTTCACTGCATAATTTCTATGTTTACATGGGCATTGGCAGAGGTTGGAGTCAATTGAGAGTGGGATTTTTGCCTAGAGGTAAAATGCAATCGAGTAGTATAAGCTGCCCTATTTACATGATTAGTGAACAAATGAAGTGTGGTAGAAAGAATTGTTGCTACTTTATTCATTTTTTTTTCATTTGTGTTTCCTAAGTTATTCTATATCTGAACATGCCAGGGGCACATTTTGACATGGAATTTTACCAAACGACTGAAAGCTCACAAAATGGTAAGGTGTATTTAAAAGAACCTAAGGATTTCAATCATAAATAACAATAGCAATATCCCATGACCGACTGGCTGTTGATGGAGACTCTCCCAACTACAAATAAACCATGAGGATGGTAGCACTGTTAATATGTAGCTCCTATTGAAAAATATGTAAAGAAAGACTGGTGATTGGGACTAAAGATGAACACAATGGACATAAATCATAGTAATCAAAGACACAGAAGGAAGAGTATGGGATTATAGGTGGCAGAACTTGCAGCAGCCACCTACTGTCACAACAAAACAATGTAAATGTTTTCTGGCCCACAGAGATGGTGGTTTTCCTCCCACTGTTCCCCACTCCCTCCACTTGGATACAAAGCAGATGAAAAGCAAAAAAGAAAATGAGAATTAGATTAGTTTAGGGAACATTGGGCAAGATGCAAATCATCATGAAAAAAAACCACTGTCATTTTTCCTAAAGAGAAAATTGCACTGTTGTCCATACATTACCTGTGAAAAATTGAGGATTTCAGACTCCAGGGCTATCAAGCCGACACTTTTTTTGAGTACTAAATCTACTGCATTTAAAAAAAATAGAGAGCTCTGCTTCGACTGAATATCCTTATTAAAGTCTCAGGGACACTCAATGACATGGCTTATCAGTAAAATAAATAGATCCCAAACATGACTACCCAGAAAAGAATGAAAAGGGTATACCTTGGAATTATATGGATCATCATAATTGGAAACTACAACAAAGTAACATAAAAAAGTATGCTGCATAGTAATTAACATTTAAAAATCAAATCAGAGCACCACAAAGACGATGACAAATGTAAAATGTTAGGGATGAAATATATTCATCCCAAAAGGAAGAAGAGGAATGCTAGTAAAAAAAAAGTGAAAACAAAAAAACACGTTTGGGGGTATGGAATTATGAAATTTGTGAAACCAGTATGTACAGAGTCTTAAGATAAAACCATCAATTAACAGTTGGGAGAGTCTGATAGCTACATTTGTTTTAAGCCACTCATCATTCTACATACATTTCTTATTTTGACTTAGTTGAAAGTAGAACTCTTTCTAATACATGTGAAGAAGCATCCTGTACAATACTTTTTATAACCACAGATACAATATTTCACAAAGGTTTCCATCATCTGTGGCTCAGTGTTGGTGTAGACTGTTGCACAGTTGCTTTATTTTACTCCAGGTATGTCTGCATTTCAGCACTGAGTGAAGACATTCTATACCTTTTCTACTGTTCATGACAAGGTGTTATGAAGAAGATTCATTCATGGTTGAGTTGTGTGGTTGAAAAGTGCTATAGATGTGCAATTGCAGATACTAATTATTTTAATTTTAGCGAGGTAGCATTTAGGTCTTAATAGACCAACAGTAAAGTACAGATATCCCATGCTAATTTAATCAGCTGATTTGTTTTCACCTTTCTTGCTTAAGAAATCTTATTGATGTGATTTTTCATTACAGTATTGGGCCCTGAACCTGCACATTTGTAACTTGATTCATGTGAGATGGCTGTTGTGTTTGGAGGCACTTCAATAGGATGATAGTGATGTAGACCTGGAAGGGATCTCAAGCAGTCAAGTCCAGCTTCCAATCCAGAAACCTGATGCAATAAACCTAGAACGTCTCAACAGATGTTGTCCAATCTGTTTTTTGAAACCACCAATGGCAGGGATTCCTCAACTTCCCCTGGAAGCCTGTTAGAAATTTCCTTTCCCTCTAATAGCTAACATATATCTCCCTTCTTGCATCATAAGCCCATTCCTTCTTCTCATACCTTCAGTGGACATAGACCACAGTCAAAATAAATATTGGCAGGTAATTGACAGAAAGTAGATGAATGCAATATGTTGCTGATAGGTTCACAAAATATAAGCAGAATATCTTCCTTTGCAGAACACAAATTGCATCTTTAGACATTCCACAAGTGGAAATCACTATTTTAGCTGTATTTTGTTGGGGTGTGTCTAGACTACATAGCTCGGTCGACGGAGCCATGTAGATTAGGCAGGTCGACAAAGGGAAATGAAGCGGCGATTTAAATAATTGCCACTTCATTTAAATCAAAATGGCCGCCGTGCTGTGCCGATCAGCTGTTTGTCAGCACAGCACGGCAGTCTAGATATGGATCTGCCAACCCCTGAACCCTTTCTCAGAAGATCCTTTATGCCTCGTGAAACCCTTGTCATCAGCAAACAGTGAAAAGGAGCAAGTTTATAAAGTGTCCAGCTTTCTCTTGCTCCTTGCTCATCCATTTTCATTCTGTTTTATAACACATTTAAAAGCAACTCAGTTGTTCTCTTTCCTTCTAGTCCGTAAGCACACACTCTTTCAAGTACTGAAGTACAGAATGAAATGTGATAAGGTCCCTGCTGCCTAACACCAAGTGTCTAATTATTCACTGCTTTGTATTTTGTGCAGCTATTTACCCATTTGGATGGTAAATGTGAAACACAGCTCTTCTGCTTATTTAGCATCTTACCTTAAATTTGTGCAGAGGTAAATGGTTACATAAGAGAGGAGATAACAGATCATCAGGCCTTGAGCACTTAAATTATACAATGAATGAGTGAATAGATCTTCATAGGGTGAAAGAACCAACTGCTTTTCAGAAACACTGAATATTTGCATGCAAAATTTCTTGGGTTTAAATCGTGAGTACTTCTGGTGAACATATTGTTATAGATGTGTTGGAGAATGGGGTCAAAAGAAATGTCACCAAGACATTTACGCTATGTCTAGATTGTAGGTTTCTTTTGGAAGAAGTTTTTTTCGGAAGAGATCTTCCAAAAAAACTTCTTCAGAAAGAGAGCGTCTACACTGCAAAAGTGTATAGAAAAAGTGGTGCACTTTTGCAAAATTGAGCATTCAGGATGAATGGATACTCTGTTACATGCAAGCTGTGATTGCTATGTATGGAATGGCCACCAGGACACCTGTGCTTTTTTCTCTTTCTTCTTCTTGAGAAAGAACTCCCTCTTCCCCATCCACACATGTCTTTTTGTGAAAGAGCCCTTTTGGAAAAGGGCTTCTTCCTTATAGATTGAGGATTACCATTGCCCAAAAAACCCCTCTGTTCTTTTGATTTTCTTGTGGAAGAACATGATTGCAGTGTGGACATTCCTCAAGTTTTGTCAGAAAAACAAATATATAGATATACCCTTAAAAAGGGATGGGTTGTACAGCTGAGTGAGTGACACAAACAGCAGATGAAGAGTGGAAAGGAGGATACAAGTTTTGATGAGTTGGCCACGTATGTTGTCTAGATAGTGTCTAGATTAGCAGCTGTAAGCATTAGTGCAAGGTAAGTGTTAGTATTGACTTGTGTTAAGCGTTTTTACCATTCCTCAAAGCAAGATTTCATGACAGAATGCTATGTTACCAGTTCTGGGAGTTCTCAAACTACAGATACAGGTTGTACCTTTCTGGTCCAGTACTCTGGTCTGGAAACGTCCATGGTCCAGTAGGACCTGGATGTTGCTGGATAAGAGAGCCCTAGCTTGAGGCAGTGCAGTCCTGGCATCCTAGGCCAACCTTAGGGCTGTGGAGTGCCAAAGGCCCGCAGCTGGCCATGGAGTTCCACTGAGCCCAAAGCAGCAGAGCTCTGGTGGTCCCGGGACAGCAGAGTCTGGAGCAGAGGAGTCCCAGAGCAGTGGAGCCCCGATGGCCCAGGAGCAGCAGAATTTGGCAGCCTTGTGGTAGCAAGGACCAACAGTCCAGGGCTTGCTGAGTAGCTGGGAGCCCAATGGCACAGGAGCAGGGTAGCCTGGCAATTTGTTGACAGATCCCAGGAGAGCCAAGACTCTGTCAGCAGAGGGGCCAATCTCCCTTGGTCCAACAAACTCCCAAGGACATCCATCCTGTACTAATGTTGTGAATATTGATGCAACTCCCCTGTCCAAAGAACCCCACAATATTACATTTTGAAGGTTGCAGAGTGAAAACCAAATAAAGAAAAGCATAGAAGTACAAACAGCATAAGATTTTTAATCTCCACAGGGAGATATTAAAGTCTTGGAATGTATAGATTTAGGACACCCTATGGATTTTCTCTGTTGCTGGTTATCTTAATGTGGTTTTTGCTGAAGGAAAATGTTGCTAAAATATTACATGCTAGCTAAGTTTTCTAGAAAACAAAAGATGTATTGCTCTTTCCATATAATTTCACAGCTGACTACACTGACCTAAATGTTTGGAGTACTTTTTGGAGAGGGGAGTAGGGACCATGACATAAAAAGTACCACCACCACCAATAAAACTAATGTCCAAAATTATCTTATGTTGGAATAAATCCATTGGCTTCCATTCAGCTCCCCTGACTTATAACAACTAAGAATCTGGCCCAGTATCTCCAGCCAGGTTGGATCTGAAATGTACTAGAGGATAGATCATGGTGGGGAATAAGTAGGCCTAAAGCATTTCACCAGGGAGCTGTCAGACAGTTTGTTTACCTGATTCTTCAGAGGAAGGTAATTAAAAAAAAAACTTTCCAGAATAGTTTGTGAGTGGGAGGAAGTCCCTTCCTGACCTCTGCCAGTGGCACGCTGACCCCCCAAAGCCAGGCCACCACTGGTGTTGAGCCCAGTTCCCCACCATCAAAAGCAACTGTAACATACAATTGCACTTACACATGTATCCAGTTCTGGAAAATTATGTTTAAATCATTTTGTGAGAAGCACGAAGACTGATCAACCAGTCCTGCACATGTCTGTAATATTAGTGTGTGTGTACATTACTGAGTACCTTCATTTGTCTTTAATATTCAAAATCACTACTAATATGCAGCTTACAAAATATACCTCACACACACTCATGTCTTTTAGCTTAAAATAATGGTTGCACTGTGTTTCCCCTTTCATGCAGAAGCACTGCTTGAACGATTGTGATTCTTACAAGTTTAAGTATTCTCTGTCTTCCCTGAGAACAATTCAAGGCCATCAGATAATGTGGCAGCCATTCATTTTGCAACAAAGCACATGGCTAAGTATCACAATGATGGAAGATCTAGCACTCTTGACATTTCTTAAAACAACTCACAGCCCATTGCTGATATTTCTCTGAAATGAATGTGCTGCTTTTCTTTACTCATTTTTCACTGACTTTTTCTTTACTTAGAAATCAATTTTACAAAAAGGCTGAACTTCATAAGGAACATAGTGTAACCACTCCTAGTAGGTTGACAGACATGGAGCTCAAGACTGACCCTCAAGGGGGCCCTATCAAAAGAAGGACAACTAAAATGGCTGCCACCAAAGTCCTCTAATCCATTCCCAGCATTCTTTAAATTAGAGGTGAGGCCAGAGAAACTTGAAACTCTTTCTAGAACCAGTAGAAAGGTTTTTGTGAGGAACAATCTGGACAAGCAGGCCAAAAGAGGAGACAGCCTGATATTACACAAAAAAGACAGAGATTTGAGTTTTAGTTTTGTTCTGGGAGGTAGGGGAGTAGGGAATTAGCACATCTCGGGGAATCCCTGCTTAAACTTCCACTCCCACTAAAGGGAGTTTTTGCATTGCTTTGACATTCTAGCTTCTTAAATAAGGCAGTCCTTGCAGTGACCAGCATCTAGTGAGAGAAAGAGAGAGAAACATCCAACCTGGTACCAGGTATCAAGATCTGGCTGAAATCTTAGTATTCTAAACAGGAAAATGAACAAGGCTGGTTTGGTCCAGGATTGGTGCCACCCAATATGGAGCCTTTTATTCAAGCCAGCCAATGTCACAGTACTGCAGCAATATTTCTAAGGAAACCTTGACCTTGATCCTCAGGAGGATGCACCTTATCGAGGAAGTGGGGAGGGAGTGGATAAACTTCTTCTGGAGGGTGGGGAGGAAGGTTAATTGTACATTCAGTGGTTGCTTAGGTCTATGCCACCACTTTGCAAAGTGCTGACAATTTCAGACCATATGCCCACAGAAGACCCCAAAACATCGAAAACTATGTCCTAGGTTGCACTTGGTTATTCCCAAAGGTAAGCTCATCTTTGTAGACTGAATCTCCTAGAAGGTTATTGTCTCCGACTGTCTTCTCCATTAACCTCTGGGATATTATATGTTCTACTGGGATTCCCTGCTGCATACTCTCAAACTGATAGAATCCAAGAGAGCAGATGAAGGAGATCTGATTTGTCTTCTTCTCTAGTGGGATTTGGTACAGAACAGAGAACAATTTGCTACCTGATAGACAATGCTCTTAAACAATAGCTATGAGACATGTGAACTATTCCTGCCATTCAGTGGGTGATTCCACCCCACTACCACCACTTGCACGTTTCAATCTGTAACATGCGCAGCTGTAACACAAGCACTTTTCTTCAATGTGGGTATCTGGCAGAACTCTGCTGTCTTGCTGGTCCTTATCCTCTGCAGAGCTTTAGCCAGCAGGCTGCTACCTTTATATACAATTTCAGCTCATTAGTTATTAATTTATTATAATAATCACATCAATAATCTTTCAGGGATTTGCATATGCTAATTTATGCCATGTGTACCAACACATGATACTCCTGATTAATAAAGCAGCTTCCAGGAATTAATATGTTAATTACTAATTAGCATATTTTAACTAGTCATATGTACTGAGAACTCTTCCCTTGTCCTATAGCCTTCTAAAGGCTCAATGCATTCCATTGGGATTTTTCAGCTGTCCTTAAAAAGAATACTAACTACTTCCTGCCTGGGAGTCTCTTTGGTTTCTATGGACTACAGTGTATTCCTCTGGAATGTTGCTTGGTCATTCCCCACAATAACTGATGCAATCTCTCTTCATAACTGTTGGTTTCCATGAATTCCTGTGGGATAGCCCACGACATTACATAACCCTATAGCTGCCATCATTTTATTTTCTAATTTAAACTATTCTTTATTTTGTATTTAATTCGAGATTTATTTTTAAAAGTAACCACTATTTGGAGTATGTAGAAGAATACTGACACTACCACCACACTTTTTATGTCCCATTAAGTGGTTTACAATTTTGGCAAATTTTAAACCCTTTCTAAGGGTTTTCTGCAAATTTCCAAATTAGAGTTCGGTAATGCATTTCAGGCAACTGAGGCAAAAATATTTTGTTACTGGGGAGATGGTACTTATATTTGGGTGGCCACCTTGCTAGCTCTTGCCTCTTTGCCAATCAACCCCAAAGTGAGCCAAGCCCTCTCTTTTTCTCTCCACTCCAGACTAGACATTTCCTGCACTTATAATGAAGTAGGTATGATGGGGCCCAAAGACTCTCTTTACCCCCATCTGTATTGGTTGGCAGCTTCTCCACTGCATCACAGGTGGGTTAAACTACTCTTTAACCATACTAATCACATTTTCTAGTGTTTGCTGATTGTGTTTCAATACTACTACTACTACTACTACTACTACTACTACTACTACTATTTTTTTTTTAATTTGTATATTGCAATAGCATCCAGTAAGTCAAATCAACATCAGTTCCCACTGTGTGAGGTTCTGTAGAAACATCCAACAACAACAGTGCCTGGCCTGAAGATGGTGCAGTCCTACTCCTGGTCAACTCTATGAACTTGTGTTGGTGTAACTGTATCACTTGAGAGAGAGGAATGTACACAACATTGAGCAATGCACTTATGTTGACTTATCCTCTGATATAGACAATGTTATGTCAGGAAGAGGGCTTCTCCTTTTGACACAGATATTGCTTCTTGGAGACGTAGAATACCAATATCAGCAGGAGGAACTCTCCCATTGACATAGGTAGTGTCTTTACTAAGCACTACAGCAGCACCAACACAGCTGTGCTGCTGCAGTTCTGTAATTGTAGACAAGCCCTAAGCAATTTAATCATACTTACTATGCCTGAGGGAAACGCTAGGTATCTTTGAGACCTGAATTGGTACTTAGCATGTAGATTTTTATAAAAGAAACTCACAGTGAAACGTACATTAAGATCTGAAGAACTAATTTTATTCAGATATGCCCTTTCTCTAAAGTGAAAGGTATAAGCTCTTTAATCCACCATTTATAGTTCACCACACTGGCAATGCCAGAGCTTCTAGGTGGCTTAGAGGGCTACTGAGATGGCCTGGCACCTGTAGCAGGGTCAGGGTCCTCTGCACTCGCCGGCAACAGTGAGGGGAAGAGGAGCAATGTGGATCCACTCCCCCAGCTGCCAGCCACCTTGCTTGCTTCTCCAGGTGCCAGGATACCACTAGTCCTCTGCGCCACAATGCTTGGGGAAGGAGACTTGGGGGAAGAGCTGGGATGTGGGAGGAAGAGGAGTAGGAAGATGTGGAGGGGGTGGGGACATGGGTGGAGGAAGCATTGTCCTGACCCTCCCTCCATTGATGCAGTGAGGAGTCATGTGGTGGGGGGGCAGTCACATGGCTGGTGTTCACCCTACATCCTTCCTAACAAATTATTCCTGATTCACCAGTACCATAGAGGGAAATAAGACTTTCTAATAAAGAATTTTAGTAAAATTTAAACATTACCTGCCCTTCACTCTCTGGTTATTTTGTTTTGAAACAAACATATACAATAGAAATTAATGGTAATGCTTGCAACCTAGAGATAAAGTGGAAGACTAAAGTATAGAAAGTTTCCACAAAAATTCTCAGAGGAGTTAGGTGTAATTACCTTCTACAAATAAGTAGGACAACAGGACACCTGTGTCCCAGTTCTTACTAATTTTAAGAGTTGAAAATGACAATGAAGATGCAGACTTAAAAGGAGCACTGCCACATAAATAATGTACAGGCTAATACAGAAAATGGTCTGAAGGACAAGGCAATATGGAATAAAATGTAGGTCTACTTAAAAATCAACTTTCTGAATGGGGCAGATGGGACACTTGAGAAATGAAGAAAATGCATCTGGTTTTGCTATGGCATCTGGTGGAGAGTGCTCAAGATTGGGTGGCTTTTTGACACCAGACTTCTTAATTTCATTTCATTTATTCAATTAACAATTTTGCAACTTTTTTCTATGCATTAATGTTTCAGGAAGCACTTTTATTAATGCTAGTATGTATAGTTATATACAAATTAGTGTATTCACTTGCCAGTTATCATTTTTCAGTGTGAGCAGGGCATTTTGTCCAGAAGTTACTGCCCAGCAACATTAAAAGTATATTAGGGCTGTCAAGCAATTTAAAAGTTAATCACAATTAATCATGTGATTAAAAATAATTGTGATTAATTGTGGGAATAAATGTACTGTAAAACAATAGAATATTATTTAAATTTTGTTGGATGTTTTCTACATTTGCAAATATATTGATTTCACTTACAATATAGAATACAAAGTGTACAGTGCTCACTTTATCTTTATTTTTAATTATAAATATTTGCACTGTAAAAATAAAAGAAATAGTAATTTTTTTTATCTAATAAAAGTAGTGTAATGAGATTTTTTTATCGTGAAAGCTGACCTTATAAATGATTAATTATATACAAAATACCCCTGCATTCAAAAATAGAATAATGTATACTCAGTCCTATTTCTTGTTCGGACCATTGCATAGTCAAAAACATTTATGTACATTTGTAAAAGATAATGCTGCTTACTACTTGTTCACAATGTCATCTGAAAGTGAAAACAAGTGTTCACATGGCATTGTTGTAGATGCCATTGCAAGATAGGTACATGCCAGGTGCACTGAGGATTCATATGTCCCTCATGCTTCAAATGCCATTCCAGATGTTGATGGGTTCTGCTTAATAATAACAACTCAAGGCAGCATGGGATGACACATCTTCCTTTTTATCATCTGAATCGGATGCCACCAGGAGAAGGTTGATTTTCTTCTCTGGTGGTTCAATTTCTGCACTTTCCATATTGGAGTGTTACTTTTTTAAGACTTCTGAAAGCATGCTCTGCAACTCATCCCTCTAAAATTTTTGAAGTCACTTCTGATATTTAAACCTTGGATACTGTGCTGTAGTTCTATTTAAAAATTTCACATTGAGCCTTTCTTTGTGTTTTGTCAAATCTGTAACAAAAGTGTTCTTAAAATGAACATATGCAGAATCATAATCTGATACTACTATAACATGAAATATATGGCAGAATGCAGATAAAATAGAGCTGGAGACCTAGAATTATCTTTTATGTATATTTTTTTATATAATGAAGATTGCCTATCTCCTAGTACTGGAAGGGACCTTGAATGGTCAGTGAGTCTAGCTCCCTGCTTTCATAGCAGAACCAAGTACCATCCCTGACAAATTTTTGCCCCAAATGGCTCTGCAAGCATTGAACTCTCAACCCTGGGTTTAGCAGGCCAATGCTCAAACCATTGAGCTATCTCTCACCCACCCAGTCACTAACTAACTAGGCCATAAGAGTTGAGTTAAAAAATTAATGTACACATTATATTAATAAGTGACATCATCATGAAAGCATATCCTCTAGAATGATGGCCAAAGCATAAAGGCACATATAAATGTTTAGTATATCTGTCATATAGATACCTTGCAATGACACCTACAAAAGTCCCATGTGAAAGCTTGTTCTCACTTTCTGGTGATATTGTAAATAAGAAATGGGCAGCAGTATCATCTATAAATGCAAACAACAAAATTACTTATCTTAGCAAATGAATAAACAAGAAATAGGACTGAGTGGACTTGTAAGCTCTAAAGTTTTATGTTGTTTCTTTTTGAGTGCTGTTACATAACAAAAAAAATCTACATTTGCAAGTTGCACTTTCATGATAAATTGCACTACAGCAGTTTTGACAGGAAATATGTTTTCTTTATGTTTTTACAATAATCAATTGGTATTCTGTTGTTTAACAGTGTGATTAAAAGTATGATTAATCACAGTATTTTAAATTGTGATTAATTTTTAATCACATGAGTTAACTGTGATTGACAGCCCTAAAATACATGAAAATTGTTAATGATAGCATATCAAGAGAAAATTGACTGTAAAATCTGTCATACAGCCATATAAACTTTTAATTTCCACTTCCTTGACTGTTTCTTTAACATTTTTGTTCCAGGAAGGAATCTAGTTATTTTAAAATCTCGGGCTAGCAGATTTTAAAATGTTTCTTCCCTCTTAGGTACTGATTATACTCTCCCTAAGAGAATCAGTGCTATATGTTGAAATTCCCTCCTGTACAGAGGGCCACCACAAATCCAAGACATTACTTAAATGCCATTTAATCTTTCTGAGGTAAAATAGTGCATGGGTCTTGTATTTACTATCTTCACATGCTAATGTGCACCTTTAGTGACATCTCTAGGCGTTTCCTCTGTTTATAAAAAATTACTTTGCCTACTCTTGAAGCAGAAAGCATCTGATGTGAGACATGTGATGAGTCACATGTCCTGAATATTACATTCTGAATATTCAAACAAACACTCATTATGAAGCACTTATGATCATGCAAAGGACTAAAGACATCAGTGTACATGTTTTAGATGACAATAGTGATAAAAACATAAAATCTATTATAAATCATGGATTTTTGAATGAAAATCACACCTATGCAAACAGGGACAGATTAAATCTGCTAGGGTCACATAGCTATTATGCTCCAGGGTGGGGACAAAATGAGGATTTCAGAAGATGTGAGGAGGCCCCAGGCTGGGGCAGAATGTAGAGGTGCAGGAGGAGGTAAGGGCTCCCACTTGGAGTGCAAGCTTTTGGGTGCGGCTGGGATTAGGATATGAGAGTGCAGGAGGCAGCTCCAGGCTGGGATCAAATGGTTTGAAGAGCAGGAGAAGGCTCGGGACAGGAGACCATCCATTCTCACGGATCCCAAACCCCACCTGTGTATCAAAAAAAAATTAGTTAACAAACATTCTTTCCTGCTTATAATTTCCTCCCTTTCCGAAGTAAAAGATAAACTTCAATGATTTCTTTTTGTAGAAAGGAAAAAAATGTTCTTGTTTCACTTACCAAGTCAGTATCAACATCTGAAATAGAACACAGTCCTCCTGTACCCCAGGTCTGAACCTAATTTTCTAAAACACAGACAAGTATTTTGTCTTTGAGAAGGAATTTGAGAATCGAATATTTGGATGTCAAAGGGTATGTCTACATTACAGCATTATTTCGAAATATCTTATTTTGAAATAATGCATCTACATACAAAATGCATTTCGAAATAGCATTTTGCTATTTCGAAATAGTGCATCCAAACTGATTGGGTGCTGAACTGCATTTAAGGCCAGACAAAAGCAGTTCCAGCAGGGCATCAGGTCAGTAGTTGCTTTGTGTGGCTGCTGCCTAAGGCTATCTGAGACTTCTGCTTAAAGGAACCCCTCTGGATAGCTGGTTCTCAGCTTTCCCTGCTTGCTTGCCTACCTCGCTGAGGGACAGCAAAGAATTTTTGTTTCTGTCTACTTTGGTTGTCCTGACTCGGGATACCACAGCACTCAGCTCCATGGAGCCAGAGTTGGCCCTGGGCACTCTCGTGCTCATTTTGGATGTCGTGCTGCAAGCCTAGCTGCAATTGCTGGAGACTGCCTGGCAGCATCTGCTGCAGCCCAACCCCCAGACCCTCTTCTGGACCCCCTCTGGGGGCCATGGAGGAGCAGCACCCAGATGCCAGTGTGCCCCACTGTATCTGGCATCTGGACACCAGGAGTGACTGGTGAGACCACATTGTCCTGGAGCACTGGGGAGACCAACAATGGACCCAGAACTTCAGGATGAAGAAGGACACCTTCCTCAAGCTCTGTGAGTGGCTTGCCCCTGCTCTGCAGCGACAGGACCTGCACATGAGGCCCGCCATTCCCTTCCACAAGCATGTGGCCATCGCCCTCTGGAAGCTCTCCACCGGATAGCTACCAATCCATGGTGAACCAGTTCGGAGTGGGAAGATCCACCCTTGGAGCTGTGCTCATGCAGGTATGGCAGTCTCTAGCCACTGTACCAGGAGGGTGGGGTGCAAGAAGGGGATGGGCTGCCCTAGGGAAAAGGCGGGGAGGTGGTGCAAGTCCCCTCCTCGGGAGGGTTTGTTCTGTCTCAGCCACACTACGGACTGCCCGCAGTGGCCAGGATTGCAGGGGAGTTGCTCCTGTGGAGTGGGGTGCAGGGCAGTGGCGGAAAAGGAGAACTCTCAGACACCCTGGCACCCCAGTGACTCTCGGTTTTGTGTATCCCTCTGCGGGTGGTCAAGGCCATCAATAGAGTGCTGCTCTGCAGAGTCATCTGCCTCACTGATTTGGACACGGTGATGGAGGGGTTTGGTGCCCTGGGCTTCCCCATCTGCTGAGGGGCAATCGACAGGATGCACACCCCATCTCTGCCCCAGAACACCAGGCCTCTCTGTACATCAAATGGAAGGGATACTTCTCAGTCATCCTGCAGGCTGTCTCTGACCGCTGGGGCCAGTTTGTGGATATTAATGTGGGCTGGGCCAGCAAAGCGCACGAGGCCAGGACTTTCTTCCCCGACTGCCACATCAGGGTTGGGGATGTGGACATGCCTGTGTGCCTGGTGGGGGATGAGGCCTATCTCCTACAACCCTGGCTGATGAAACCCTACATGGGACACCTCGTTCCTCCATCTAGTGTGGAGATCATGGATGTTGGAGGATTCCCCCAAAACCTAAATGAGGTCCCTGATCTCTGCAATGGAGCAGGAAGACGCTCGTCTTTTCCGGCCCCTGGCAGGCTCCTGGGAGCTTCCAGACTGCTCCTGAGGAGTGGTGTAGAGCTGGCAGGCACTGCCTGGATGACTCATGCTGGCAACTGGGTCAGGGGCAGTGCCTGCGGCTCTGGGGTGACAGGCCTGGAGCTGGCACAGTCCCTGTGGCCAAACAGACTCTACCCCTTTAAGGGCTCCGGAGCTGGTGTGGAGGAGAGGAGTTTTCCTGGTTTGGCCCAGAGTGCCCACCAGGGCACCCTGGGAAGGGCTGGAGGCCTCCTATTTAAAAATAAGTGTCTACACAGAGCTTATTTCGATTTAGCTATTTCGAATTCAGCATTATTCCTCGTAGAATGAGGTTTACCAAATTAGAAATAAGTGCTCCACTATTTCGAATTAATTTCAAAATAGCAGTTTGGCTGTATAGACGCTAGGAACGTTATTTCAAAATAACTGCTGTGTAGTCATACCCAAAAGAACTGTACAGAGAACTGAGCACATAGTAGTTTTTCAGGTTCATGTGAATCTTGTAATTCTCCCCTCCCCAAATATTCCTTCTTGATAAATGAGCTATTTCATAAATCAATTTATTTATCTACTTTCATAAATGGGAGGAGATACTGACTCCTCATTTGACTTCCAGAATAGAAATTTTTGACCTTTATTAGATTATTTTGGTCTATTGAGTTTTCCAAAGTCCAGCCTCTTGTTACAAAATAGGACAAATTTCTAAATATTTTCTCCCTTACTAAAACTTGTTTAACCTTACTTTTGTTAGGAATCTTGGTGATTTTTAATGTGCTGTGAATTAGGTCTATTCAGAGGAGGGTTATGTAAAGTGCTGTTGAAAACAATGGCAGCAGCTTGTCTACATTAGGCACCCAAACATTAGTGCCGCCGGTGGACAGGGATAGGTAATAGGAATATTAGGACTGTTTTTTAAAAAATCCCTAGTGAAAGAGGGGAAGAGATTTGCTGTACTTTCTAAAACATCTCTTCAGCTCATATGTCACTTTAATGTTGACTTGTCTAGGAGAAGCTATTTCAAGTCCTACTGTTTTTAAATCAGCTTTTTATTTTTCTCTCACCCCAGTATACTTTATAGTCTCAGATTAGCAGTGGCTTCTTCATCCTCTTGAGACCTGCTCTTGTTTATGAATCATGTTAAGATCAAGATTTACCTCTGGAAGATTTCTTACTACAGATAGCCTTCTTGTACTCTGCTACAAGCCAAACAAGTATTGTATGATTCTTCTTTGGTAAATATACCCAATGCCCTTGCTGTTCCTGATCTAAAATTCATGTTTGTACTTCTTAATCTCTCACTGTGCCTCTAAATCCAGCAGTTCTTGAAATACCAGAATGAAGACATTCTGCTGCTTTTTCAATTCTATTACTACCATTTCTCTCCCAAAATACAGGTGGCTACAACAAGTATACAGGGGGAAAAAAAACAAGTTTTTACTATGTGAATATTCATTTGAGCAAATTGTTTCAGTTAATATGTTATCGAAAATTTAGTCCCAAATTTATTTCTGCCAATTGTCCTTCCAGTTTTCCTTCAAATGTTGTGGTTTAAAAAGCCAAATTTCAATACAACATATTAACATATTAAAATATGTTAATAAAACATAAATATACACCTAAGCTTGCATTAATAGGATATTAGGTCACACTATAAGGTTCTATTTCCAAATAGTATGTAAGAAGTTAATATCTGATTATAACTGGTATAAGCATGTAAAAACATGAGCAGTATGTGTAATAAGCACAACAGCAGTGTTGGAGATGTTATAAAGGATAGTTCTACAAAATCTATTGAATTATGGGATTTGATAACAACATGTAACAATTGATTAACCATATATATGAACACCTTCTAATCATTTATTAATGCATTTGATTTTTAAATTGAATTTCAAAGTAAAGTATAGCTGAGTATAATATTCATGGGGGGCTCCAATTACTCAGATATTTCTGATTGATGAATATTCTATCTGCCTGTCTAGCTCAGTGTTTACTATAAAGTTCAAAGTCATACAATTAAGATTATTCAATTGTGATGAGTATTTCAAGATCCAGAAATAGAGCTAAAAAACAGAGGAGAAATAATCTTAGATCTACTCTTTACCAGAAAGGACAGAACTTGGCCTTAAAATATGAGAAATAAATGGGAAAATACATATTGAATAGAATCTTTTAGAATATCAATAATATTTTATTTCAAAACTAAATAAAAAGGAATTAAAAATTAGAGGGGAGGATGTGACATTCCAAGTATTTTAAATATGGTTTGTCTGTGCCAATTATGAACATTTTTAAAAAGCAAACTTCTAATGGGCTGAGATAAATCATAAGAACTTTTTGGCCAAATGCTAATTTTTGAGATTGTTATAAATTTTAAATTCAAGCAAAATAATTTATTAATGCCAAGTGTAATGTGAGACTGAAAACAAAACCATGGCAGGCCCAGGTCAGCTGACTTGAGCTTGCAGGAGTCCGACTTCAGGGCTGAAAAGTCACTGATACAATTCATAATTGTCCTGGAGCTTGAACTCTGCACACTGCATGGATGAGCTAAAACTCTAGAGAGCAAGGCCTGTGAGCCCAAGCCTTCTGAGCTGGGTCATCCATGGCTGCTGGAGTGTTAACCTTTTCTCCTTGTGTGAATGTATCTTCAGACATGTTGGCGGGGAATGGGATTTCTTAGGGAGTCAGCATGATACAGTTCAACTGAAAAAAGCAAAACTTTACAGCTTCAGAAAGGCATGGGATGCAAATCCAGGGGACCCTACAACAAATTTAGAGATGAAGATAGAAGGAGCAAGAACCCTGACCATCCTAAAGAACTGCAGCAATTCAGAAGGGGTCAATACAGGCCCAGAACCAATTTGCCCTCCTTCATGAACATAGCAGACACAGGGACATATCCCTTTGTTTTAGGAAGAGAGGGAGCAGATAAATGAGTGGGAAAAGAAGATCTTAATCTATATTAGGATATGGCATGATGGGAAATGGGAGCTGGAGAAATACACCTCCCTCTCTCCATCATAAGAGGAGCTTCAAGGATGAAAAAGTGAAAAATCATTGAAATACATTTTGACACCCACTTGTACGCTTGTCTCTTATGATTTGCTTACAGGTTTGTCCTTCTGCAATATCTTCCTTTCCTGGTTGTAGTTTAAAGGCATGAATGAAAATTAAATTTGCATGGATAAACTTTAATAATGCTGTTGGTGTCCTAACACTGAAGAGCTTTTTTTTCATAAAACAGATTACATGTTTTATTAGAAAAGACTTCTTATTTTAAACACCACATGTCTCTACTGATTTTGTGGTTAAAGCTGTTTCCTATAAGTATCTCATAAGAATGCAGGAACTGTTATACTGGCATTAATCAGAGTAATTTAATTCAGTATTCTGCCTTGGAGAGCAGGAAATATTAGAGGGTTCAAAAAACATTAGGTAACCATTATGTGGAAATTTGAGCAGGAAGGAGACTTCCTCCTAACCCTATCAGCTGGTGATTGGCATATACTGGGGAAAATAAAGGTTTATATTCCCTTAAGAAATTCAACTGTGAATGTTCTCATTATCTATAAACAAGCTGTAAACACTTTAATTCCTAATAGTTTCTTTTCCTCATTGGAACCTCATGCAATGAGTGCCACTGGTTAATCAGCATTCTGAAAATAAACCTTCTCTTCTCTGTTTGCAAGTGCTACAGTTGGCAAGTAGAATGCATTGCTGAAAGACCAGGCATGCTTCTCCACTACCTTGCAGCTTCACATTGCACAGATCTAACTGACTACATGAGCTGTAAGGCCATGGAGAAAGAAGCCACTAACTTGACAGTGACAAAGGCATAAATTACTAAGGCATAAGCATAGAGGAAAAAATATCACAACCTTCGTGGACAAAGCTGAAGAAAATAAAACCACGTCTTCCTATGTTTGATCATCTAAAGGCAACCAGGGATCCTACAAAATCCATACATTGATTATTTTATTAAAACAGAGAAGTATCCCACACATAAGAAAGCAGATACAAACTCCACCTTGTTTCAACATTTTCCCCGGCCAACCAGCAATGTCTCCATCTTGTGTGGAAGTAGATGTAAGAAGTAGTTATGTATGTCATCAGTATCTTGATGCAATACCAGCCCAAACTTCTTGGTTTCTACTACAGTAGTCACCCCTAAACATTATAAAGATGATTAAGGAGCAGTGTCATAATAGGGTCTTATGGTAGAGAATCCTCAGTGGAGAAGAACATTCATCTACCTCCACCCATTGTGTTCTTTCATACTTGGTCTAAACTACATACGTCTGCATAGGTAGAATCTTCACTAAGTAGTGCCATTGTGCTGCTGCACCGCTGCATGTGTAGCCAAGCTCTCAGATAGTGAAGAATAGTGCCCTTTAGGCACCCTTGTTTTTCAAATGCATTGTATGTTTGGAAGGTAAGGTAGTAAGGCCACAAGATACATAGCAACTAAAATATTCGTTACAGTGTTCAGAAAAGAAAGTGGCATTAGTCATTTATAGAACAGGAACGTGATGTTCAAATGAAGGGATATTTGAGTAACACACAAAGGCAGAAGAAAGAAGGAAATTTGGGGAAATAACCTGATTTTTTTAATTTATACTTTTTCACCCAGGAAGCATTTTGCTCTATCTCCTTGCAAACCTCTCATTGACTTCATCAGAACCAGGATATGACCTTTAGATCCTCTAATAGGTATTCTGAATATTGCCAGGAAGGAAATAGTTTTCCTATTCCACAAAAATATTCAGGGTTTCAACATTTTTTTCCTGACACAAGTCAGGAAGAAGTCAAAATCTCAAAGAAAAGAAAAGAAAAGAAAAGAAAAGAAAAGAAAAGAAAAGAAAAGAAATCAAGTCTGTGTAAACATTTGGTTTTGATAATTCACTGCTTTCTGCCTGCCCTGATTGAGAGCCTTCATTCTACAGACTCCTGGCTACTCTACCTGACAACAAGCTGAACCATTCACTGCTTTCCATCTTGCCCTTTTTATAAAGTTACGGGAGTGCTTCTTGGAATGTAATGATCTGTGAGAAAAGGCTGAAATAACAGGAGAAGTAGCTATGACATGGTAAGTGAGACAACAGAGGAAAATAACAAAGATGAACTAAGAAAAGAAGAACAAAATACATATCTGAAGGTGTGACATTTAACCAAAGTCCTCACCCTGTTATAGTGAGGTTAGGGCACTCAGGTCTACACTACAGTCCTTTGTCAGAAAAAGCTACTCAAATTGTGCTCTGCAATTTGCATAGCTTTTTCAAATCACTTTTCCGGAAGAGGTTTTTCTGCCATTTGGCCCCGTCTAGACAGGGCCAAATAGTAGAAAAGCCTCCTCTTTCAGTGGAGACCTTATCCCTCGTGGAACGAGGTATACAGGGCTCCCTGAAAAAGCACATTTGCTCTTCCACAAAAAAAAGCGGAAGGGCAAACACATTCCTTTGGAAGAAGCCTGCAGTGTAGACATAGCCTCTAGAATAGTAATAGTCCTGAACTGAACTGGGCAAAATTTGGTGAAGCTTGGATTCAGATCTATATCTATCCTTTCTAGCTTGGACCCATCTTTGACAGGAGAAGGCAAAGGCCAGAAAAGATGCCCAAAGCTTCCATCTGGAAAGATTCATTCTTTCATATCTATAATGTTTTCTCAGCTAAAGAGTTAACAGAACTGAAAAAAAATCCATGTGAAGCAAGTTTTTTTACATCTTGGATCAATCAATGTCCTCGACTCAAGGCTGTTGTGTTAAATGATTGAAAAATCACAGCATTGTGTGCATGCTGAAATGCACAGGCAGAGCTTAACTATGTGGTAAATGACTCATTCTAAAGACTAAAAATAAGTAGTGAACAATGCATGCATTCAGCCCCTGGCACAACATGTGCCCATTGCTTGTTTCTGTAAGTGATTTTGAAAAGAACCATTTATTCACTGACATGGCCTTGTCACGAATGAAAAAAAAAATCAGGTAACTGACATCAAGAGCACAGAAATCAAAACACATCATAAGTATGGCATTAAAGATGTGAGTAATGTTTCAGTAAGTTACATCTTACAGTTACATTAGTAAACCTATATGTCTGCAATAAACCTACATCACATTCTCAAGAGCAGATAGTCTTTACACTATGAAACTTTTCCAAGTCAATCATCCACAAAACGAGTTCAACTTGAAACTAGTAAAAAAGCTGATAAGATGTCATATAACGGGTCTTATTTTGATCAACTCACCTCCAGATGTTGACCATTAAAACCTGTAAAGATTGTGTTTTAGCAACAGGCACAATATATTTTTGTCAGGAGGAGATTTTCAGAAGTACTTTTTTATGAAATGGAAAAGGATGTGTAGAACACACAGTAGGATAGGACCAACCAGTGTGAGAGGAGCTCTTTTATGAGCAGTTCAGGATGTACACACTCCATGTCACTGTAAAGTTTTACCAAATAAAAATAAATCCGATATTGTTTCAAGATCGGTGGGAGAACAAGTGAGGATGGAAGGATTAAGGAACCTATGATCTGATTAATTGGTTTATAAAAACCAGACAGTCTGCCTGGAGTAGGCAGTAGCTTAGAGGACACTTTTTAACTTGAACAATGAAGCTTTTTAATTATGAGTGTGATTGTCCCAGAGAGGAGCTACAGTTGGTGTGGGATAGCTTTGTGCTTTTGTTGAAAACAATAGAACAGCAATAGAGAATCCTAAAAACACATAGGCAATGTACACTTCATACCTGCCCAGCATTTGTTCATGGAATGTTAGCTATATTTTCCATTCAGGAAAGAATGTCTTGCTTATATACATACTGATATTGTGGGTAATTAGAAGAAGATACAGATTAGTTTCATAATAGACACTGAAGAAGGATATGTCTACACTACAAAGTTAATTCAAACTAACAGACGTTAGTTCGAATTAACTTTGATAGGCGCTACACTAGCGCTCCGCTAGTTCGAACTTAATTCGAACTAGCGGAGCGCTTAATTCGAACTAGGTAAGCCTCATTCTACGAGGACTAACGCCTAGTTCGAATTAGCTAGTTTGAATTAAGGGCTGTGTAGCCACTTAATTCGAACTAGTGGGAGGCTAACCCTTCCCAGCTTGCCCTGGTGGCCACTCTGGCCAACACCAGGGAAACTTGTCTGTCCCCCTCCCGGCCCCGGAGCCCTTAAAGGGCCATGGGCTGGCTACACAGTTTGTGCCAGTTGCAAGCCTGCCAGCACCCAGCTAGCAGACCCTGACCTGGCACACCATGAGCCAGCCACCCGATGCCGCCCAGTCCTCCCCTCTTCTCGGGACCAGCCTGGCGGCTCCCAGGAGCCTGCCCAGGGCCGCAAGAGGCGAGCACCAGCTTGGTCTAGTGCGGAGATCGTGGACCTCATCGAGGTTTGGGGCGAAGCCTCCAATGTCCACGATCTCCGCACTAGCCACAGGAATGTGGCTGTCTATGGCCATATGGCTGACAGCCTGGCCGCCAGAGGCCAGCAGCGGACCCGGAAGCAGGTCCACTGCAAAATAAAGGACCTGCGGCAGTCCTACTCCTGGGCCTGCCTGCCAGGGGCCAACCTGGAGGCCTGCCCCCACTTTCACGCCCTGGACCGCATCCTGGGGGCTCACACCGTCCCTGCCCCCTGGGTGGTCATCGACCCCGGGGCAGAGGGACTGGTCCTGGACACCGAGGAGGAGGAGCCGGAGGACGCCACGAGCCAGGAGCCTGCCCAGGACCCAGGACCCCGAGAAACCCCACAGAGCACATCGCCTGTGTCGTCCGAGACTGGGGAGGCCTCCACCTATGAGTACCATCATGCTCCCCTTATGTGTACGGGGTGGTGGGGGGGAGAGGGAGCCCAGGGACCGTGCGCCTGGGCCTTGCCCACCATGGAGCAGCAGCTGGGTGTCATGCAGGGGCCTTGGCCTTGCAGAGGGGGCCTGGGTTTCACCCACCTTGTCCCCAGGGAGAACTGACCGCTGCTCTTGTTTCACCACAGCTGCAGCACCTGGGACTGCAGCGCGCACCACCCCGCCTGCAACAGCCACCCGCGCCCGGGCCAGCAGGCGTGCCAGAAACCAGGAGGACTACCAGCGGCGGCACCTCTGGTTCATGGAGCAGCTGCTCCGCAACCAGGAGCACTGCGTCCGGGAGGACCTTCGGCTGCGCCAGCGGAGTGTGGATGTGCTGGAGGAGCAGGGCTGTGGCCTCAGAGGCCACCTCCAGACCCTGGTGGACCGGTTCCTGCCTCCTCCTGCTCCGGCTCCTGCGGCTGCCCTAGCTTTCGCTCCTCCTCCCATCCCTGCTGCCCCTGCTCCCTCTGCTGACCCTCCTCCCTCTCCCACTTCCTCCACACCCCCCATACCTCCTGCCCCACCCTCCACACCCGCTCCCCCCCGAGGCTCCAGCACCCGCAGTGTTGCGAGACGGGAGAGTGAGTCGGACCCCCAAGCCTGAGCTTTCCCTTCCCTTCCTCCCCTTCCACTCCCTTCCAGCTCCCTCCTCCCAGGTTTCCCCCTCCTCTCTCCCACCCTCACTCCTCCCTCCCCCCACCCCAGTTATGTAAAATAAAGAGAGGGTTTTTTTGCCAAAACAGGTGTCTTTATTTGACATTAGGAAGGGAGGTTAGGGAGGGGAAAGGGGAAAGGGGGAGGGTGGAAGAAGGCCCCAATGGGGCATGCAGGGAGAGTTCAGTCCTCCTCCTCCACCTGGAAGCTCTCCCGCAGGGCTTCCCGGATGGCAGCGGTGAGGGGCTGAGCGTACTGGCCAGCCATGCTGTCAGCCTCAGCCATCCAGGCTGGCAGGAAAGCCTCTCCCTCTCTCTCGCACAAATTGTGCAGCACACAACAAGCTGCCACCTCAGGAGGAATGTTGTGCTCAGCGAGGTCGAGTTGGGTGAGGAGGCACCTGAATCGGGCTTTCAGTTGCCTGAAGGCCCCCTCAATGATGATGTGGGCCCTGGTGAGCCTCGCATTGAAGGCCTGGTGGGAGGGGTTGAGGTGCCCCATGTAGGGCTTCATGATCCAGGGCTGTAGGGGATAGGCCACATCCCCCACCAGGCAGACGAGCATGTCCACGTCCCCGACCCTGATGTGGGAGTCGGGGAAGAAGGTCCCAGCCTGCAGCCCCTGGCACACGGAGGAGTTCCGGTACACCCTGGCATCGTGTGTCTTGCCGGACCAGCCCACATTAATGTCCGTGAACTGTCACTGGTGGTCACACATGGCCTGCAGGAGGACGGAGAAGTACCCCTTGTGGTTTACATACTTGGAGGCCTGGTGTACCAGGGCACGGATGGGGATGTGCGTCCCGTCGATGGCCCTCCCGCAATTGAGGAATCCGAGGGCGCCGAGCCCCCAGATGACAGCATCTGGGTCGGTGAGGCGGACCACCTTGCAGAGCAGCACCCAGTTGATGGCCTTGACCACCTGCGGAGAGACACAGCAAAGCACGAATCAGTGGGGCGCCCGGGTGGCTGGGAGTACTCGTGCCCTGGAAGTGCCCCGCGCCCCAATCCTGGGAGCAACCCCCCCAGATGGCGTGTAGTATGGCTGGGAGAGACCGGCCCCTCTGGTGTGGGGCACTTTTGCCTCCTCTCCCTCCCATCCCCCCGTTTTCCCTGGGGCAGCCCATCCCCTCCTTGCAGCCCCCCTTCGCCCCCGGCCCAGTGGTTGGTGAGTGCCGTACCTGCATGAGCACCGCTCTAACGGTAGATCTCCCCACGCCGAACTGGTTCCCGATGGATCGGTAGCTGTCTGGCGTGGAGAGCTTCCAAAGGGCGATGGCCACACGCTTCTGGAGGGGGATGGCTAGCCTCATGTGAGTGTCCCTTCTGCGCAGAGCAGGGGCGAGCCACTCGCAGAGCTCCAGGAAGGTGTCCCTCTTCATCCTGAAGTTCTGGGTCCACTGTTGGTCTCCCCAGTGCTCCAGGACGATGCGGTCCCACCTGTCGCTGCTGGTGTCCAGACGCCAGATGCGGCGGGGCACGCCGGCGCCCAGGCGCTGCCGCAGCTGCACCATGGCCCCTAGGGTGGCCAGGCAGAGAGGCAGGGGGCTGCTGTGCACCAGGTGGAACCAGGCAGCCTCCAGCCATTGCTGGCAGGCTTGCAGCAGCAAGTCCATAAACTGCACCAGAAAGTGTAGGGAGAGCTCTGGCTCCATGTTGCCACCTGTGGCGGCGTCCCCGAAGGGAACCACAGACACAGACGGGTGCAGAGAAAATCGCTTTGCTGTCCCTCGGCGAGGTAGGCAAGCAAGCGTAAAAGCTGAGAACCGGCTGTCCAGGGGGGTCCCTTTAAGCACGAGCCTCAGATAGCCTCAGACAGCAGCCACACAAAGCAACTACTGACCTGATGCCCTGCCGGAACCGGTTTTAGCCGCCCTTAAATGCGCCCCTGCGTCCAATCAGTGTGCTAATTCGAACTAGTTTTTAGTTCTAGATGCGCTAGTTCGAATTAGCTTAGTTCGAATTAACTAATTCGAACTAAGTTAGTTCGAATTAGCGCTGTCGTGTAGACATACCCGAAGTGTCTCCACTTCTGGCTCCCTTATTTCAGCTATCTTTGCATTTATCTAGAGAAGAAATTAAGCTTTGTGAACAATATTCATTCTCTAATTTAAAAAGGCATAGTCTTAACTCAGGACACTGTTGGTCAAGTTGGTCAGTCAGAAGGGACTAGTATTATGATCATTTTCTCATCCCCCCACATCTATAGTACGCTAGTGATATGTTCTACAGATGTTTTACCAAATTTTCTTTAGCTGCACAATATACATTCAACAACATTGAAGCTATTAACCTTCTTGCTCACCAACCTGACAGGCACCAGAATTTATTATGGAAAAAAGTTATTTTCTTATATGCTCCAGATTCTAAAAGACTGGTATAAGGCAGTTAACTCCTCCGATTCCACAGGACAAAAAGCATGTCATGAACAAAATTCCTTCTCAGCTCCAGCAGACAATGCCTAAAATCTCACAACTCTGTAACCATACATTACAGTCACTACTCCATTAACTCTCTCCACACCAAACTACTGAATCCCTTCCCCTCTGTAGCATTTCTCCCAATTGGTTTGTCATCACCAACACTATCATTGATTAAACCAATCAATAACAATTAACAATCAGGATGACTTGTAAGTTCTAAGGCCAAAAAGAGTTCACCATGGCCCTCCAGTCCAGGAGGGAGTAATATGCTGGATGTGGTTCACTGGAGCAATGAGCACTTTATTTACCTGAGTATCTGGGTATGGAACAGCTCCATTGAGGGGAAATTTAAAAGTTTGGGTCTTTTCTGCTTTTAAACAGATGACTAACAGGAGATAGGAGAGGTCTACAAAATTATGAATAGAATAAAGAAAATGAATAAGGAAGTGCTATTTATTCCTATATATTGGACAAGAACCCAGGGTCAGCCAATGAAATTAATAAGCAGCAGATTTAAAACAAACAAACAAAAAAGTACTTCTTCACATAGTCAACTTGTGGAACTCATTAGAACTCAGAACTTATGAAACAGCAGATGTTGTGTAAACTCGTATGGGGTTCAAAAAGAATTAGATAGCTTAATGGAGGATAGGTCCATCAATAGTTATTAGCTAAAATGTTCTGGGATATGATCTAATTGCCTGGATTTCCTAGCCTCATTGTCAGAAGCTGTGACTGGCTAACAGAAAATGGATCACTCAGAGACTGACAGCTCTGTTCATTTTCCCTAAAGCATCTGGCAGTGGCCACTGTTGGAAGACAGGACACTGGGATGGATGGACCACCAGTCTTAACCCGTATGACCATTCATATGAACCTAACGTGGAAATTACAATTCCCAGCTTGCAGTGGGGATGCACCCTAGAAGCAAGATAATAGGAGCACAGGGTGTCCTGTCTCTATAGATATATTTTATGATCTGTGATCCTTTGCATCAGTGATATAGAATAATGTATTATTTTCTGTTGGTTTATACTTGCAGTGCTCTTCAAGGGTCTGGTGATTTTCACTTTCAAACAGTTACAATACATAGTAATAATTAATAGATACAACAATATCTAGCTAACTTTTCCCTTCTTTATTTTAAACATACCTAATTTTTTTCAGTCATTTGTGAGCCAAAAATATCAGCCAGCAATGCCTACTCTGCAGATTCCTGCCCTATTTTATGAAATAGAAATGAGAGGTAAACAATCTGCAGTTAATTAACAGGGGGCTGTGTCCGCATTGCCTGAAACCAACATTCTTTAATTCATCTTTACTTTATTGATCTCCCTCTGTAGACTACAAATAGGATTTTATGGTTCAAATGGCAATGATTCTTTCCCTAACTAACTGTACAGTGTGATTTACTGAATACATGCTTTTAGCAAAAGCTCAATATACATTTCTAGCAACAGAGATATTTTACACCCAGAAATCAGTTCTTAGATGCTCTCAGTAATGAAGACATGTAAGTGCCATTGTGGAATGGATTCGGAGGAGTGACCTATAGCCATGTTATGGCATAATTGTTATCAACAGCACCCATTTCCATGCTCGATGTTCATTAATCCGGCAGTAGACCAGCCTTTCTTCTGTTGCAGCAGATGTGAAAAGTATACCCTGTCCTATGTAATTAATTACCTCTCATTCTTCATGAAAAAAAGACGATTGGTGTTCTGTTTTCATAATGTTATCACTTATCTTTCTGTCAGTGATACATTGCATGTAACCACCAGTGACAAATACTCTATCAATGAATAACAATTTAATTGCATGGGTACAGTATCCAGACTCTTTGCATTTTTAAAATGAGTGGGGGCACAGCTGTGGGTTGTAATTAAATAAACAGGAATTAATTAAGGATCCAGGCCAGCATTAGTTATTCATCTTAAATTCCCATTGATGGGGCATCTGACCCACAGGTTTGAAAGGGATTAAGATAGTCAAGCAGATCAATCAACTCTACTGGGTGCACCTGGAGGAGGAGCAAGGAGTTATGTCACTAATCCAAAGTAGGCTCAACTATGCAGGAACAGGTGGAATGAGTAGAAAGTCCAGGGCAGTGAGCAGAACGGGTCTGAAGAAAGGTAAGGAAGTATCCTGTAGTTACTCCATGAATGGAAGTAGCTAGAAGACTGGCAAGCCCAGTGATGATGGAAGCTAGATGAGTAAGAAGAAGCTTATGAAAACAGAAGAAAAGGATCAGACTGTCAAAAGACCTTGTGCTTGTTATAGAGTCTATGGGGTGGAACCCTGTGTAGAAGGTGGACTTTAGTTCCTCTACCCACCACTGAGAAGTAGCAAAGACACTGGAGACAGTAGGGGTATGTCTACACTACCACCCTAGTTCGAACAAGGGTGGTAATGTAGGCAACCGGAGTTGCAAATGAAGCCTGGGATTTGAATTTCCCGGGCTTCATTTGCATGTTGCTGGGCGCCGCCATTTTTAAACGTCCACTAGTTCGGACTCCGTGCCCGCGGCTACACGCGGCACGAACTAGGTAGTTCGGACTAGGCTTCCTAGGCGTACAGGTAGTTCGGAATAGGAAGCCTAGTCCAAACTACCTAGTTCGTGCCGCGTGTAGCCGCGGGCACAGAGTCCGAACTAGCGGACGTTTAAAAATGGCGGTGCCAGGCAACATGTAAATGAAGCCCGGGAAATTCAAATCCTGGGCTTCATTTGCAACTCTGGTTGCCTACATTACCACCCTAGTTCGAACTAGGGTGGTAGTGTAGACATACCCTAGGTGTGGAAAGACTTTGCATTCATAGAAAGGAAGGATCTTATTGACATGCCTAAGGGGCCAAGCCATAAAGAGGTTACTACATATTTGAGCATGGGGGGGGGGGAGAGCGCCTAGAGAGCAGGGAAGATACAGTTCGAGGAAGAGTGCAAGTCTGCTGAAGTTAATTCCTGGGATGCCCAACAGAAAGTGCTGCTAGTAGTGAGTCAATCCTATGGCACTCCCACTGAGGGTATGTCTAGACTACATGGCTCTGTTGATGGAACTATATAAACTAGTTTACTAGTTTACCCGGCACAGGCAAAGAAGCAGGGATTTAAATAATCCCCGCTTCATTACAATAAACATGGCTGCTGCGCTGTGCCGGATCAGCTAATCGTCGGCACAGCATGATGGCCATGTTTAACAGAAAAGTATTTCCGCAAAAGAGTGTGTAGATTGGCTCAGATGCTTTTGCGCAAAAAGTGCTTTTGCTCAAAAGCATCCGTGCCCAGTATAGACGCACTTTTCCGCAAGAAAGCTCCGATGGCCATTTTAGCCATCGGGCTTTCTTGCACAAAAAATTAAGGTGCCTGTCTACACTGGCCTTCTTGCGCACGTATTCTTGCACAAGAGGGCTTATTCCTGAGTGGGAGCATCAAAGTATTTGTGCAAGAAGCACTGAATTCTTACATTAGAACTTCAGTGCTCTTGCGCAACTTCAAGCGGCCAGTATAGACAGCTGGCAAGTTTTTGCACAAAAGTGGATGCTTTCGCGCAAAATCTTGCCAGCCTAGATGCACCCGTAGTGTAATGTCTTTAGAGCCGGTCAGAAAATAAGAACTCTTTTCTAAGTGAAAACTTTTAAAAAATGAAAAAAAAATCAATAGAGAAAAAGATTTCACAGGTTTTTTGGTTTCAAAATGGAAACATTTTACAATTTCTCAATGATAGATCAGAATCAAAAGGAATGGACATTTTAACTTGAAAACAAAGAAACCTCCCCAAAATGTCAATCTGTTTTAATAATCTCAATTAGAAAATAATGCTAATGAAAACGATGAAGCATTGGACTCATTTACCCAGGTCACTGATGAGAAGAACGATTGCCCACAGAATGACAATTTATTCCAAGCTTCTGTATTGAATCTAATCTTAAACATCTCTACAATACAACAAAACACCTTCTTCATCTATGAAAGTCAATCAATAATACTTATTTGGCCAAGGAGAATATAAAAAATAGATTACCAGAAGGTTGGCTTCTACAAGTCAAACACAACTATTAGATGACTATCATGTTTCTCTCTGTAGTTTATCTTGAAACTGGATGCCACCTGCTGCAACAGATTGTGGTGGGTGACACTCTAATATGAGCTGTTTCATTATTTATCGACAGTAGTGTCAACTAATGTGACTATATTTTGTACCATTTATTTTGTATGTTAGATAGGGCCTTAGGCATCCAAGAATCAAAGATAATGCACTATGAGTACGGATCTGGGTACACAGAGAAGTTTGTCATGACTGAGCAAAAGTTCTTAAAATAAATAGGATGAAGGCTGGATGATAGCTGATTTATTTACAAAACAAAGACAATTCAACACACTTATCAATTATAAAATAGATTGAGACTTGCCCAATAATGATTATTTTTAGTACGTAACCTTATGAAACATTTCTAGAAAATTAGGTTTAGATTTGGGGTTGGGGGAGAAAATAAGCAGCTCTCAGGCTGGATGCAGTTCACCAAGGTTCACCATTGGTGGGCTACCAGATGCTTTGTTTACCTGTGCCAGCTGCTTGCAACTCCTGTTGGCCATAGTTTGCCATTCCTGGCCAATGGGAGCTTCGGGAAGTACAAGACACTCAAGTAAAAGGATACCCTTATAGCAAAGACACGAAGACATGTGGATCGGAGTCTATTACCAGCCTAGGTCAATTATTATGCCTGCTGCACTCTCTGCCTTGGCACCAAAACTCTGATCTTGGCTCAGTGAGGAGAAGAATCCCTAGGCATGTGTGCTGGAGAGAAAGCCTGCCCTGCACACATTCAGCAATGGCAGCTTCTACCCCATAGGGCTCCTTATTACAGGTGTTGAGATCCAGGGCAAACAGTCACAGCACAGTTCAGGTGTAGCTTCACTACAACTACTTCCAGCACCTGAGCTGCCCCTCTCCAACCTTTACTGACTTCACTCTACTTCCAGCATACCATGTCCCTTTTCTCTGCCCACAGGACTTTTAGTAGGTCTTGAGGCTGTTCCTGAACAAGCATGGAAACTGAAATGAGAGCCTACATGGAAGGGGCTGGCTGGGAAAGGACAGTGGAAAACCTGGTGGGAGGATCATGGTGGACACAAAGGGGTTCAGTTGTTTGTACTGTGTGAAACATTTCTGGAGATAGCCCTGGAATCAACTCCTGTAGGTAGTTTGGTGAGAAGTGTTAACTATTGTCTCATGCAAGCCCAGTCTAAATCCATAAACACATTTACCATAGCTTGTTCTTGTTCTTATATGCTGATAATTTTATAATAGCTATAGTGATCCCTGAGACATTGTTGTGAAGGATGCTATAAAAGTACAAATGTTGTTAGTCCAGTGTTGCAGAGATAGGTGTTGCCAAAACAAATTAATAAATAATGCAGGATTTGGGATTTTAAAAATTATTCAACATGAGCAACTTTTTGCTTCTATTAGAGTTAAGGAGAGCTTTATCGTTGACTGTAGTGGAAGCAGAAGTAGGTCAACATTCTGTGCATACTCATTTTTATTTTTAATTAATAAAGGAGTATTACTTCACATGAACATTATGCAATACATATTTAATTAGTGAGCAAACTGAAGAGTTTCTGATGGTGTGGGAAGAAAAGAGACTTGTGGAAGTGGGAAATTTGTAATATTTCTAGAGATGGTTTGGGTTGCTGGGGTTGGAATTTAGGATTTAGAATCCACAACAGATATGAAGCTTCGGATATGCTAGTGAAACTTGAAGCAGTAATACCGAAAAGAAATTTGAACTTTTCAGAAAACTATGGTGGCTGGCCACAAATTTGTCAGTATTTTTTTAATATCAACTTCTTTATAGAAGAAAAAAAATCAATGCCTTAATTGTATTTGATTCAAAGAGTTAAACCAAATCCTTTTCCAACTTCATGAATAAGGCAGCATAGATGATTTATTGGCTATGAATATATTGATTCCAATAATTAGGGTTTTTTTGAAACATGGAATATTTAATATGGTTTCTCACACAGACTGCATGCTTGTAGAAGACATTAATTACATTTCTTGTTTGCTCCATCTAGAGCAAATGAATTAGTTCAGAATGAAGTAGGGCACTGAAAACACTACTTAGCACATAGAACCTGAACTAAAGCCAATTGAAGTCAATAGAAATTTACCCTCTTCAGTTGGCTTTGGAGAAGGCCCACAGTTTTGGATAATTTCTATGTGTACAAGCAGAGGAAAATACATGAATTATATACTATTCTCATCTCAGTAGCTGAAATATCAATCAAATTTCCATCTGTTCTAAATAGGCAACACAAATGCCTTTCTTTGCATGACTAGTTGGATCAGCAACCAGACAATTCTTATGTGATTGATTTTGAAGAAATGTAATGATTTTCAATGTGCAGTAACATGACTGATTGGCATAACCCTTTTTGTTTTAGAGTATCTATTCAATATAATATATCGGAGCACATCAATCAGCATGTATCAGTCAGCAGCCATGTGAGAAAAAAACACAGCGGTTTCTAAATTCACTTTTGCCTTCAAAATAGAATACCTGATCCTCTAGCTCAAAACACTCAAGGTTCATGCTTTTAAATTGACAGTAATTGCAAAAACTATGCTTAGATAATTCTGTATTACATTAGTTATAATTTCAGGCACTCAGAAGTTAAGCCTCCTTTTGGCTTTTGACCCAAACTTGCTCTGTTACTCTTGTCCTCCTATCACAACCTTGCTCCTGTCCTGACTCAGCCCACCCTGTTCATATACACCTGCCATATCCCCAGTTTTCTCCTCTACCTACTCCCCCATTCTCCTGACATTCTCCAGATCAATCTTTCTTCTCCTCCTACTGTCCAATCTCATTCTCATGGGTCTTGTCCTCTTATCCTTCTGCTCCTATGTACCCCCTCATCCTTTACCACCTGTCCTGCCCTTTCCTCACTAAGTCTCTTGCCAATCACTCCCTCTGCTACTATACCCATGCTTTCCTCCTCCGCCTCCCACCTCTCCCATTTTTGCTGTCATCCTATCTCCTGTTTCTCTCTTCATCATCTGCACCTATTCCCTTCCTCCTCCCTACCCATTCTATTCCTCAGATCTATGCATTCCGGGATGAGGGGGGGGCCGGTACCAGCAGCAGGGGAGCATTGAGAACACAAAGGAGACTATTTCGCTGCTATTAGTTCCTGTGCCCAGTGTCATCTTGACCTTTTGGTACGAGAAGTATTACTTGCACCCGTGCTTAGTACAGATGGAATCTTTGGAGAAACCATCTAATAAACTATAAAGCTATGTCTACATTACAAAGCTATTTCAGGATATTGGAGTATCCCGAAATAGCTATCCTGTGCCTTCACAGCAAGCCCCTTATTTTGGGCTCACTATTCCGACAACACTGTAAACCTCATTCGACAAGGAGTAAGAGACGTTTCAGAATAGCACTTTATTTCAAAATTTGCCACTTTGTAGACAGCACCAAATGACAAAATAAGCTATTTCAAAATAGCATAGCAATAAGATACGCAATTTGTGAAGCTCAAATTGCATATCTTATTTTGAGTTACAGTGCAATATACAGTGCACCCATCATGTATCTGCTCTTCTTTTATATGGAGCTTTTACATGCTCCTCTGCCAGAATATGTCTAGCTGAACTTTCAGCGTTTTGATCTATCCTGCTAACAATATTTTGCATGAAATGTGCTAACAGAAAAAATCCCTCAGACACAAACAATGTATGTTCCCTATTTTCTTTTGTAATCTCTAGTATCATCAGAACAATAGAATAATCCACCATTGTGCATCAACAGGAATATTGACTAATAATGCAATGAACACAGTTGACCTGACTGTAAAAAATCCTAATGAAAGTGGGTTTTTTTAAATCTTGAAGTGAGTTAGATTTGTGCTTCCTATAACACACATCACCCGGGGATTGTACAGCTGTTCTGAAGAACAAGGCTGATTCAAGCTCAGTCTGGAGATGGCTAAAAAGGATGCTCTTAAAATCCTGACTTTAATTGGATACTCGGTATAACTCACCAACATTAACTTCCCTTCCTTGCTGTTGTATAATCGTATTGTCCCTCTTGTGAAAATGCCCAAGGAAAGGTAGTCAAAGGAAAGGAAACCTCCACAACAATTTCTTCACAGAATCATTGTTTTGCAGGGTAGAATAAGCTGAGAGTTCGACTCAGAATGTGTCCTGAAACACCAGGGCTAAACTAGGTCCCTCTGCATATCTACACTAGGAACCTGATGTCATCCTCCAGTACCTGGCACTTTGTGTGATGGGCACTTTGTGTCACGAGTCCATCTCTGAGAGTTCCCAACCACATCCTGGCCTCCACCCAGTATTTGCAGAAACCAAGTCATCCAGGAAGCTAGTAAGACAGTAGCCACAGCCAAGGCACCACGCAAAGGCACTCTGACTGGGGGAAACACCTGGCTATAGTGATTCCTTCAACCATGCTATTTGTGCCAAAAGGAAGCACAGGAAGTTTTGTCTAAGTAACAAGCTGATTTCCCGTTGTCCACCTTTTGCTCCCAGACATGTTCCTGATTCCTGCTCCTCTCCTGGTTCCCTCCATACATCTGCCTTGGCTTTTGTTCCCACTATGCTTGATCCTTGACTTTTCCCATTCCTGTCCTTGCAACTTGCCTCCAATCAACAGTTACCAGTCCTTGCTCCAACTCTGGCCTCTGACTCTGGTTTGATCTTTAAGTGTGGTATTTGGTATCAGACATAAGCTCTGACTCTCAGCTTTTGTTCTTGGTTCTGACTCCGTCTTGATGCCTGACTCTGGCAATTGGCATTTGACTCTGTCACTGATCCTTGGCTTTGTTTCCCAGCTTGGATGGGATGCCTGATCAGACTACTAGGTAAGACTGATCAGACAGGCAGGTGACAGACAGGCAGGTGACATTTCTACAAGAATAATACCTGGATCTTTCAGATAGAGGTGAGGTAGAGTTTACAGTGCAAGAACAATCCCTTGAACTGGTCCAACAGCTCATTCTCTTTCACGATTGCGTTAACATGGGTTAAGGGAGAAGAATAAAAAAATGCATTTCCATGGGTGGAGAAGGATGACAGTTCATGTTCGTTGCCTTATATGCATGTGTCACCAGGCACTGGGGAAGGAAAGAAAGCATCTGCACTATTGAGCAACAGGAATGATTAAGGTTTAGAGAATATGACCAGTGAAGAAAGACTGAAAGAATTGGGCTAGTTTAGTTTTGAAAGGAGAAGACTGAGAGGGGACATGATAGGGTTTTCAGGTATCTAAAAGGGTGTCACAGGGAGGAGGAAGAAAAATTGTTCTTCTTAGTCTCTGAGGATAGGACAAGAAGTAATGGGCTTAAACTGCAGCAAGGGAGCTTTAATCTGGACATTAGGAAAAATTGCCTAACTCTCAGGCTGTTTAAACACTGGAATAAGTTGCCTAGGGAGGTTGAGGAATCTCCACCTCTGGAGATATTTAAGAGCAAGTTAGTTAGACATCTAACAGGGATGGTCTAGATCAGTGGTTCTCAAATTTTTTGGGCTCCAGAGCCCTTTACATGCGTAAAAATGTATGTGGAGCCCCAGTGGTCCACTGATTGTATGTGTTGTACCTATTGATGTTTCCAGTTTGTCAACCTCGCAGAGCCCCTGGAGATGTCTCGAGGAGCCCTGGGGATCCATGGAGCACAGTTTGAGAAACACTGGTCTAGATGGTACTGGGTCCTGCCATGAGGGCAGGGGACTGGAGTTGATGACCTCTCCAGATCCCTTCCAGTTTTAGTGTTCTATGATTGTATGATTCTACTGCCTTGTTTCAAATCCAGGGCATGTTATGTATAAAGGAATTTAAATAACTACATACTGATCTTGTGATTCCTCCCTCCTCCTTAGTGCTAGCAAATTCCGTTGTGGGCATTTAGCAGAGAGTGGAAGTGGGTGGAAGAGTGAAAAACAGTTTAAAACCACGGAAATAAAAACAGCAAGGAAAGTATTTATTAAATGCAATAAATCTATCGTCATTCAATGCTTAAGCCTGAAAAAAACTTATAAAACAATGAATGGTCCTTCAGCACCTTAGGGTATGTCTACACTACCCTCCTAGTTCGAACTAGGAGGGTAATGTATGCATACCGCACTTGCTAATGAAGCCCGGGATTTGAATTTCCCGGGCTTCATTAGCATAAGCGGGGAGCCGCCATTTTTAAATCCCCGCTGCTTCGAACCCCGTGTAGCGCGGCTACACGGGGCTCGAACTAGGTAGTTCGGACTAGGGTCCTATTCCGAACTACCGTTACTCCTCGTGAAACGAGGAGTAACGGTAGTTCGGAATAGGCACCCTAGTCCGAACTACCTAGTTCGAGCCCCGTGTAGCCGCGCTACACGGGGTTCGAAGCAGCGGGGATTTAAAAATGGCGGCTCCCCGCTTATGCTAATGAAGCCCGGGAAATTCAAATCCCGGGCTTCATTAGCAAGTGCGGTATGCATACATTACCCCGCTAGTTCGAACTAGCGGGGTAGTGTAGACATACCCTCAGAGACTTACAAAAATGTAGATAATATCATGAGCTTTCATGGGCACAACCCACTTCTTCAGATGAAACAGAGGCCGAACCCTGGTTATTCCTCAATCATAGAACTCCACAATTTGTCCATAATGGAGGGAAATTGAAGTCAATCCCCAAAGAAATAGTGCCTCCAGCCTACTAATTAACTATAACTTTTTTGTATCTGTCCCTACCCTATTACAAACCCATTCCAGATGCTCAAAAAGCAAACATGAGGAAGACAGATCTCGTTGGCTAGGATACCACATCCTAAATTCTTAATTTAACTGCCACATCAACCATGTGCTTCTAATTCCATGGAGTCCCATCATAATGTTGTAATAAACTGATATAGCCCTTTTCACAAAAATATATATTTCAGGATAAGGTTTAATTTTGGACTGTCAATAACAGAAAGAAATATTGTTTATCAGCCATCTATCAGTCTGTTTTCTTCTCTTTTTTATTACTAGCCAGCCAAATAACCAACATTGCATTGTTTCTCTGAATTGTTTGGGTTCCTTTTGTGAGATTCTAGCTATTAACTGTTAATTAGATCAAGCCCAATTTCTCTTAAGACCAAAATGATATTGTTAACAGCCTATAGTCTGTCATGTCCCTTTAAAACTAACCCTCTCTTCCAATTTGTACAAATGTACCACTTTACATGTGAGTCACAAAGGAAAAATAGCTCTTTCTGGTACAACAGCACCAACTCAATGCTGTGTATTTAGTGGAGTAGCTCATAGGCTTCTCTTTCACCTCTATTCTTGTCTTTTAAATTAATCAGATACCATGGTGTCCAAACAGTTCTGAAGCACTGCTATAGTGAACTAGCCACACACACAACCAGCCAAATACCACATGTGGCTAACAAGGGCGGAGTTTTGAGAAGGTGGTGCGGGGGGGGGGGGGCAACAGTGATGCACTCAGAGACACGGTTTGATTTTCATCCCATTCTCTGGGCTATCAGGGAGTGAGGGGAAAGTGCATGCCTCTGACACCTGATTGCTGCTCCCCACTACCCTCCTGAAACTCCGCCCTTGGTGGCTAGTGGCTAGTGTGTTGAACACCATGGATTAAGCATTCATAGGAAAGGGATCAAAGTGTTAAGACTGTGGAGATGGTCATGTTAGCTATGTGGTACACTGGTGCTTCATTAAAAATTGCTGTATACCTGAGTCTGAGATGCCAATCAAAATCTTATATACATTAGAAAGAACATCCCTGGAGTTTGCATGCTGTTTAGTTGCCCCTTTGCTGAAAGGTTTATGGTTGGAGTGGGATTCCTATAATATGAATGATGGCCTTGCACACTACTTCAGTCCTTTTGCAGCAGGTTCTAAAGCCTAGGATGGATATAACATGAGCTACCACTAACTCCCTAAATTGTATTAGTTGGACTATCTCCCTTGAAGGAACATTATGATGACCTTGGTGTTCATCCAAACACAACCGCAAGAACTTTGTGAACACTGAAAGTTAAACCTTTCCCCATCGGGTGCTGAAAGGATTGAAAAAGTGTTTATGGGGATCAAGAAACCCAAATATCTTGACACTCCTTCCCACCTGAACCTCTCCAAACCCTTGAGCAAGGGAACCTCGCCATATCTTTCAACTGTTCCAGAGATCAGCTCTCAATGGGGGAACAAAGGGCCTAACTGGACCCTGCAGATCTAAACACATTTTGAAGGTTAAAAAATATCAGTCTAATTCAGAAGCATTTGTTGTAATGATTCTCTGTAGCCTCCAGCCCAGTAGTGCCCATGCTGTACTGCCCCAAATCACCTGATAGTGCTCCTTCATTTCAAAAACATGGCTGTGGGCCTCCACCTCCAGAAAGTGAAGGAATCATACAAAGGAAGAAGTTTGTAGTGAATTCAGCATTTCACCCCTCATCTGGGTGACCCCTTTGCTCACCTGTGTTGGTGTTTTCTGATTCAGACACACAAGGGGTTCAGCACCCCCACCCAGTGCCAGTACTATAGGCCAGTCACAGATCTCCTGTGAAGGCAAAGCTTTGAAGCAACCCTTGGAAATTCTTGGAGCACCACCTACATCTAGTCCTCTAGTCCACCTACATCCAGTCTTCATGTGGCTCCATCCTTGCTTGGAAGCTATAATGCAGCTCAGCCTGCGGAATGTGCTCAGGTTTAAAAAGTGCAGTATGATGGTGGTGGGGAATAGTCCTTAGGTTTCCCTCCCCCCATCTCTGGCACCTTTCCTCTACTATATGAAAAAGTTACAGTTATGTAGACTTGATAAATATTCAGGAGATACTATCACTTGGATACTATTCACCACATTTCCTAAACAGGATATTTCCTCCTAATCAAACTGCCTAACTTTTTGTATGTATAATATACCATTATAATTAACCCTTTATGTTCTCCTTCTCTTCTCCATAATGTATCACTTTCTAAAGTTTGATTGTTCCAGTTGCCATTGGGTTTACAGTGTTGTTCTACTGCTCTCATTTTCATTTCTCAGGCAATGTGAACACAGCAGTATTATTTCAGAATAACATAGTCCACATCTATACTACAAGCAGTAATTTTGACATAATTTCAAAATAATGGCGAGCTAGAGGATTTCTTACTCCAACTCCTGTAACCCTCATTTTATGAGAAGTAAGGGAAGTCAGAGGAAGAGTGCTCTTTCTCAGACTTCCTGTTGTACAGAGAGCACAAAAAGCCAAAATAAGCTGTTTCAACTTAAGCTATGCAATTGATGTAGCTCAATTTGAGTAGCTTATTTTAGCTTCAGCCCTACTGTGTAGACATACCCTAATAGAAGTTATGTTCATGCCATTTAAATGTTTCCCTGCTTTCCATGAATTTGTGTTCTTAAAATGCATCAATACATGGCTGGAATGTGGAGGGAGGAGGAGAAAAGAATTAGGTCAATCTACCTTCCAGATTTGTGTGTTCTTAATTTTCCAAACCAACCCGACTTTCTCAACTTATTGAGGTTCACTTCTAACTGGTTGTAAATTCCTCAGAGCAGGGATTTTAACTTTGATTTCCCTTTAAAGTGCCATTCAAGCCTATTGTGTTTAAAGTGAATAATAAATAATAGTAATAGTTAGGGCCTAATTTAGTTTTTCTGTTAATGGAGATTTCAGTGCACCACTGAAACAAAATTGTTGCAACATTTGTCCATAGATATCTTTCCACAACAGCAAGTATATTTCTTGCATCTATTTTTTTTCCATTTCTGTCTTGCTTATCTGGAGTTAGGGAAATATGTGATGTTTATTTTAATGCAGTTTTGGGAAGAGGTTATATTTTAAGTTTTAACAAATAACAAGACATATTTTTTTCCCTCATTTACACCAGTATACACTTAAAATAGGCCCTCTGAAGTAAATGTAATTACACTGGATCAGATCATCAGCTGGTTTAATTCTATAATGAGTTATACCATCTGAACTTCTGGTCCAATAGGTCTATATTACTGTAAATGAAAGGAAAAGTTGGCATTACAGTTCAGCTTCTGCTCTCATTTACACTCCTATAAAACTGAATTAATACCATTGTTCTAAAGGGAGTCATTTTACTTTTACATCAGTGCAAATATAGGCTGAACCAGAGTCAGTGGGTGCATCCACTCTGCGCCCATAGCTTGAAATAAACTACGCAATTTGAGCTATGCAAATTACATAGCTTATTTCCAGTGTATGTCAAAATATTTTATTTTGAAACTTGGCGCTGTCTAAACAGTTCCAGATTTCAAAATAGTGATAGAAATGTAGCTGTGTTAGTCTGGGGTAGCTGAAGCAAAATGCAGGACAATGTAGCACTTTAAAGACTAACAAGATGGTTTATTAGATGATGAGCTTTCATGGGCCAGACCCACTTCCTCAGATCAAATAGTGGAAGAAAATAGTCACAACCATATATACCAAAGGATACACTTAAAAAAAATGAACACATATGAAAAGGACAAATCACATTTCAGAACAGGAGGGAGATGCAGGGGGGGGGGGGGGAAGGAAGGAAGGTAAGTGTCTGTGAATTGATGATATTAGAGGAGGGGGGAGTGGGATGTCTGTGAGATAATGGTATTAGAGGTGATAATTGGGGAAGCTATCTTGGTAATGGGTAAGATAGTTTGAGTGTTTGAACAACCATGTAAAACCAATAGATCATTGTGGGAATTAATCCTCCCAGAACTATTGCTCTCCCTTGTTTTATACTTAGCTCACTGGGGCTGGGACTGTCTTTTTGTTTTGTTTTGTACAGTGCCTAAAATAATGAGATCTGTTTCCAGATGGGTTGTGTGGTCTAGTAAACGGAGCACTGGAATAGGTTTCAGGGACTGGAGGTTTATTCCCATTACTTGTCAATAATCCTACAGGGCTGCCAGTATTCATAATTTAGATTAAGGACTGGACCCGATGACTCAGAAGGGCATTATTAGTCATATGCTCTATGACTAAGGTTCCTAAATGCTACTGTAATACAAATAGCAAGAAATATTAGTGGTGTGTGTGCAGTATGTTCTCAAGTCTCAGAGGAGTAGCCATATTAGTTTGCAACTAAAAAAAACTCTTAAAACCAATGGTTCTTTCTTTCTCCACACCCTCTCCCCTCTTTTTCTGCTTTATATATCAAACTTTGAGCCCCTTGCTCCATATTTGTCATCTGAAGAAGTGATTTGTGCCAATGAAATCTCATGATACTATTTATATATTTTTGTTAGTCTCTATGGTGCTACAGGACCATTGTTGTTTTTTAGGTATGTACTCACTTATACATGGAGATGAGTGGTTATTTATTGCAATCAGGAGTTAACTCATTTTCACATTGAGCTCTACTAAATAATATTCCCAATTTTGGGGTATGACATGTTGACTTTCTCTTGTGTGTATGTTTTAAGACTCCTCATCACGAGAATTGATTTCAGAATCCATATATACATGTATATTTTAAATAAACCAAACAAAGTTTCCGATATTCTGCACTTTATATTGATTTGAGTTCACTTCTTGCTTAATACATTAAATGTAAGAAAAGAAAATTATGCACTATAAATAACTTGTCGAAAATACTTTATAAAGTATTACTCAGCAGTCTCAGTGCAAACTGCTGAATCAGAAGTTTCAAAATAAAAAGCCTGGACTATAATTAATTTGTGGACAATAAACTAGTGAATAAAACATTCAGATAAATGAGTCCAATTCTGAATATTTCCTTCTGTACTAGAACCAGGCAATTGTTTAGCTTTAATTGTCACAGATTACAAACAAACAAACAAACAAACAAATAAATAAAAGCTGTCTTTTAAATACCTACAAGAAAAATATATAAAAAAGAGATTCTGCCAACACTTATGTGAATGGGCTGTAGAATTTTGCTATGAAATTGTTACTTTTTTCTAGCATAAATAAATAAGCAAACTGTAGTTTGGTAATATAAGCAAATTCCACTACCTGTAATATGTTGTACACATTAGGGAACCAAAACAAAGACAAAGTAAAAAGATGTGATAAAAGCTGCTAACTGCTCAGAAAATCCAACAACTCTGGTTTGAGTTCCTGATGGATTTAATGCTAATAGTGTGGGGACATGACCATTATTCACAAGTCAGGATCAAAAGATTTAGTGGTTCAATTTAGTTTGGAAAAGCACTCTGAGTTTTCTGGGTCTGAGTCTCCTCCCACTTACAATGGTATAAATCAGAATTCATTCCTTTAAAGTCACTAAAAGGAGAGTGCAATCAGGTGCCCTCTGTGTTTATCCAAACCTTAATTGAACCAGGGTTACTGAACCTCTTAGGTCTGCAAGAGTGGACTTGAAAATGGATGAGAACAGACTTTGCCATGGCACTTTATTTCTCATCTTAAAGAAAAATGGAAATTGCAAACATGAAAAATAACTGGAGTGCAGAAGGAAAATGAAGAATATATGCAGACTTTTTTAACCCCCCCTCCCCCACCATGGACAATATTTTGTCAAGTTTTGAAGAAGGTTTGATTTAGTTCCTTTTTACTCCAATATATTACACACATCTCTTTTACTCACTTTCTGCAATTGTTTGTTTAATATGACTAAGGGTACATATACACTGCGTGGCTATTTTGGGATATCTCTGATATTCCGAAATAGCTACCCTGCGTCTACACAAGAGTCTCGTTAATTTAAAATATTTTTTGAAATAATGGGTGCGCTATTTCAGAATCCTAATAGCACTCGTTCCAGAAGGGTTAAGGGATGTCTCAAAATAGTGAGTTATTTCAAAATATGGCGTGGTGTAGACACACCAAATTTCAAAATAAGCTATTTCAAAATAGATTCAAAATAATATATGTAATTTGCATAGTGCAAATTGTATAACTTATTTTGAGTGTAGGGTGCTGTGTAGATGAACCCTAAACAGTTGGGCTATTAACTAATACCTTGAAGTTGGTGAGGCAACAGTAATAAGGGCAGCTTTCTTCATCAAAAGAGACACTCACTTTGTATTTCTCCTTGACACTGTCTTTTTGTGTTCTGGTCAAATCTGGATGCCTCTTTGATTGTTTGCACACAATATTAAAGAGGTAAAATTGGTGAGGCAATATCTTTTATTGGACCAACTTCTGTTTGTGAGAGAAACAAGCTTTGAAGATTACACACAGAGCTCTTTTTCAACTCTGAGAAACTAACCTAGTATCTCTGCTAAATACAAGATGGACACAAATTGCTAAGCAGAAGTAATTAACAGGTTTCAAGGGACTGCAAACAGACCACTTCACCTTGAAAGGTTCCTTGAAATATTTGAACTACTTATGCTAAACTATCTCTTCCGCCTTGTGTTTAGCAGTAACACTTTACAAAGAAGAGCTCTGTGTGAATGAAAAACTTGTCTCCGTCACCAACAGAAGTTGCACCAATAACAGATACTACCTTGCCCAATTTGTTTTTCTGCTTACTTAGCCACTGCTCAATGAAGTCTTGTGCTTCCTTAAAGTTTTGTCTAGTTACACACCCTTTGGCAAAGAGCTTGCAGGCCGTGAAAGTGAACAACCCCCTAGATCAGAAATGTATTGAAAAGAGGTACAGTATTAGCATTAGCTACCTTGAGCTATCCTGAAAGCATGTGCCTTCAATATTCTTAGTTGTGAAAAAGATACCTTGTCTGAGCTGTAATGAGGGCAATTCAGAAGAGCGACCTTCTCCTGAACTTGCAGGCAAATATTTGCTTACATTAAGATGCTTTGATCTCCACTAGGGAGTGGGTAGGCAAACTTCTCTTCAGAAGTACAGGCAGTCCCCGGGTTACGTACAAGATAGGGACTGTAGGTTTGTTCTTAAGTTGAATCTGTATGTAAGTCGGAACTGGCGTCCAGATTCAGCTGCTGCTGAAACTGACCAGCGGCTGACTACAGGAAGCCCGAGGCAGAGTTGCTCTGCCCCGGGCTTCCTGGAATCAGCCTCTGATCAGTTTCAACAGGCTGAATCTGGACGCCAGTTCTGACTTACATACAGATTCAACTTAAGAACCCCAGGCGTCCCCAAGTCAGCTGCTGCTGAAACTGATCAGCGGCTGATTCCAGGAAGCCCGGGGCAGAGCAACTCTGCCTCGGGCTTCCTGTAGTCAGTGCTGGCCGCTCCTCGGCGCTACTGGACCAATCCACCAGCACCCCAGCTGCTCTGCCTCAGGCGTCCTGATTCAGCTGCTGCTGAAACTGACCAGCAGCGGCTGAATCAGGAAGCCTGGGGCAGAGCAGCTGGGGTGCTGCCGGGTTGGTCCAGTAGTGCCCAGAGCAGCGCTGCGGGACCAACCGGCAGCACCCCAGCTGCTCTACCACAGGCATCCGGAGAAAAGCCTGGACTGCTGGGGGGGGGGCGTACTAGCTGCGCCCTCCCCCCAGCAGACCAGGGAGACGTGGGCGGGGGACCAAGATGCACTGCGGACCCGCCGCCCGGTTCCTCCGCGGCTTTGCTCCGCGTCTCCTTAGTCTGCTGGTCTGCTGGAGACCAGCAGACCAGGGAGACGGGGAGCAAAGCCTCTGAGGATGCCGGCAGCGGGACAGCCGCGGCGTGTCCGGGCTGTCCACTGCCCGCGTGCTCCCCGGCTTTGCTCCCCCTCTCCCTGGTCTGGCGAGACGTGGAGCAAAGCCACAGAGCATGCGGGCAGCGGACAGCCCAGACGCGCCGCGGCTGTCCCACTGCCAGTGTCCTCAGAGGCTTTGCTTCCCGTCTCCCTGGTCTGCTGGTCTCCAGCAGACCAGGAAGACGGGCAGCAAACCCCATTCGTAACTGCGGATCCAACATAAGTCGGATCCGCGTAACTTGGGGACTGCCTGTACTCCAATGACGCTCATCTCTGGGGTCTTAGCAACCTCCCATGTGCAGAAGCTCATCTTGGATACATTCTGATATATCTTTTCAGGCTGGATAAATCTGTGCTTGTACTTCATCTCCCCATTTTTGCTTAATCTTATTTATCTTCTCATGCAAATAATCATATATATTTTAATTTGCATTGTATATGAGCAAATACAATTTTTGATTTTAAAGACTGTCACGTTGCTGAATTGGAGGAAAGCAGCCAGATCGCTGCTGCACCCCTAGGTGGGGGTGTTGGCCCCAGAAATTGGTGTGGGGGGAGCCATGTGGGGTATTGAATGGGAGCTTGTTGTTTTCTGATCCTGTGTACACTGTTTATGTGAGTATATAATGTCTGTGTGTGTAGATCTGTAATCTGTGTAGAAACTGAAGATTTCCCTGCATGTGGTTAAGCATTGGGCAGGGCCGAGCCTGTGGAGCCTGTGGACATGCTAATTACCTGTGGAACAATGGTTCTCAATGGGCCAAAGACACACCCAAAGAATGGGGGCTGTCCTGAGAGCAGCCAGCAGGGAAGACAGAGAGGCTGAGGACCAGGTGACCTGCTACATACTGGAAGAGGCCAGGAAGGAGTATAAAGAGGCCATGTGGTCGATGCCATTTTGTTCTCAGCTCAGCACTTCATCCCAGAGGCAGCACTGCAGGGATTGAAGAGCCCGGAAGACCTGTGAACCCATCCTGATCGTAGGATGTGCAATAAGAACTTTTAAACCAGCAGCTGCAACATCTCTGCTAGAGCCTGCATCAAGGATTGGGAGATTCGGTGCATGTAACGTACTGTACTTTAATAACCTTACTCTCATGCTTTTCTTTCCTGTAATAATAAACCTTTAGATATAGATTCTAAAGGATTGGCCCAGCGTGATTTGTGGGTAAGGTCCAGAGGGTAAATTGACCAGGGATCTGTGGCTGGTTTCTTGGAACCGGACAGAACTTGTTCGGGGTAGGTGGGATTGGTTGCTAGGACCCCCCACCTGTGTATAGGCCCGGGGCCATCTGGGGCACGGATATTGCTGGGGTGTCGGAGGGGTTTTGCTCGGGAGGCTTCAGGTAGGCTGCTGAAGCGCTCTGTGGGACTGGTTTGTGGCCTGTGTGGAGAGGTCGCCAGTCGGGGGCTGTAAGGAACCCCGGATTTGAGCAATTCGCCCTGAGCGGACGCACTCAGCTGTGCCCAGACAAGGCCCGGTCCGTCACAGTAGACCCTTTAAAGACTAGCCAGAATCCTATAATTCATATCCAGCTTTTCTACAGGCTGTCTTAAAAATCTCAAAAGCATTCCTTCCTGCTTCCATGGCACATTTTCCTACCAGAAACTATACAAGAGGATGATATAGGTCTACCTACATTACTCTTATACTGTGCTTGCAATAGGGATTTTTTCCCATGAATCTGTCCTTTCATAGCAGACTAAAAGAAATAAAGCAAATAACAGAATATGTCCCATTAAGTTGATCCCTTTAAATTGACTCAGACATTGCGATGTTGAGCATTACATCACCTAATGTGTAGGCATCTCACTTTTCAGAGGAATCTAAAAACTTTTAGGTGCCTACGCTCCGTATACAAGGCACGAAGAGAAAGAAGTGCTTAAAAATGAGATCCACATAATTTGGCATGCTAATCGAGGAGCTGCCTCTGCTATCCAATAACACAGCAAGGAAAGCAAGGAGAGTCCTAAGCAGAAGTGCAAATGGGGGAGCCCAGCGCTCCTGGCTGCTGACACTGCTACTGTGACAGCAGAAGTGACTGGAGCCCCAGACCCTTTGTCATCACCCTTTTGAATTACCATAGGCACACTGAATGCCATTCCCCACATTTTTAGGGATGGGGATGAGCACTGTGGTCTGAGCAGTACTAAGGACTAACTGTCCTCAGCCCCACCTCTTCTATTCTTGGCCTCTCCACATCTTGCCCCAGGGTCTACACTGACTGTCATATTGCTTGTCCTAAGCATACTTCTCAGGGAGTCTAGCACTTAGGTCCAGGTCAGAGGGAACAGGATACCTCTGATTAGGATCCACAGCCTGGAACCCTCTCCAGGGCCATGACTACACTAGGAAAATATTTTGAAATTACTAAATTTCACGTAATAACTCCCAATTTATCAAATTTGAACTTGTGTATCCACACTATAGAGAATGATCAAAATTAGTCTAAGTCAGGCTACATTATTGTGGATGTGCTACCTTGGACTTTGAGCCCCAGGAAGCACTGGGGAGTAATTAGTTCAAATTACACTGGGGTGTAATTATTTCAGAATAGTGGCACTGGAGCATCCACACTACCATTATTTTAAAATAACTATTTCAGAATTAGTGTTACTCCTGATGAAAACCAGGAGTATAGATTTTGAGTTCTGTGGCCTGTTATTTGAAATAACAGGCTTGGTAATATGGACACTCTTCTTATAAATTTGACTTTGGAGGTTTATTTTGAATTAAAGTTCTAGTGTAGACCAGGGCCTGGAGTCCAGAGCCTAAGATGTTTCTTGTCAGAGCAGAAGTGGCATAAAATCTAACTCCACAGAGAAGAGCTGGGGAGAAGGAAGCCTGTCTCATAACATTTAGGCTGGTGCTTAGGGCACTTACCAAAGAAGTGGGAAAACTGTATTCAAAACTAGGCAGATGAGAGAATTGAATTGCGATCTCCCACATCCTGGTTTCATTTCTTAGCTATTGGGCTAAAAGTTAAAAAGAAGAACTTTTTTCTTCTCCCCTTTCTATCCTCTCCTTCTCACCCTCCCCCACATATCTGTTTGTGTAGAGTTGTGTACTCTACAAACAACTCGACTGCGTCTAGATTGGCATGATTTTCCAGAAATGCTTTTAATGGAAAAGTTTTCCATTAAAAGCATTTTCAGAACAGAGCATCTAGATTGGCACGGACACTTTTCCACAAAAGCATTTTTTGCGGAAAAGTGTCCGTGCCAATCTAGATGCACTTTTCCACAAAAAAGCCCTGATCGCCATTTTTGCGATCGGGGCTTTTTTTTCGGAAAACAAATCTGAGCTGTCTATACTGGCCCTTTTGTGCAAAAGCTTTGCGCAAAAGGGACTTTTGCCTGAAGGAGAGCAAAGTAGTATTTCCGCAAGAAGCACTCATTTCTTACAGTAGGAAGTCAGTGCTTTTGCGAAAATACAAGCGGCCAGTATAGACAGCTGGCAAGTTTTTCCGGAAAAGCGGCTAATTTTCCGGAAAAACTGGCCAGTCTAGACACAGCCCTACTGTATCAGGCCGCACAGTGAGAGATGAAGATGAATGTTTGTCATCACCTGGTTTGGGGATCTTTCTGGGACTTCTCTGTGAGCTTGGCATCCAGGCATATAGACTGAGGTATTATGTATGTGCCCACAGCAGAAATTTTGGCCCCTTGGGGACTTTTAGACAAAAATTTAAGCATTGAGGGATTGTAGGTGTCTCCCACATTAGGCACCAGCTGGGCAGGAATTTTGAGGATCTCAACTGATCCTGAATTTTGGGCATGACTCTTAGATCATTCGGAATGACAGGGGTATCCAGAAAGAAATTGTGAATTAGCAATATGACCAGTTCACATAGCATTGCCAGGACTTTGCAAGAGAGCCTAGCAGAGGGCCCAATAGTGTCTCGTGTCTACTCAATACTTTATTTTCTCTTTAGTATAATACAGTAACCTTAAGCAAAGTTCAAATTTACTAATTCCCCAGTTTGTAAAATACTTGTGACATTTTTTCATGTACTTAATAATAATAATAATAATAATAATACATAGTTCTATTATAGCATTTTTCATTAGATCTCTTATTTTACACATGAGGCAAAAATGGGAAAACTGAAACACAGAGCAATTGTTTGACTTGCCTATGATCAGCCCACAGCTGCCGAATCACATATAAAACACAGATCTCTTAAGCCCCATTCCAGTCCTCCATTTTACAGACCACACAAGCAGCACTTTGGCCAACAACATTTCTGCAGATACTTTGTGAAAGAAATATAAAAAGACAAATGTGATAGGAGTATAATGTAGGCTGAGGTACAGGATGAATTACAATGAAGAGGAAGAATATGCTAGTTACTCCTAGAAAATCAAAGCAAGGCAATATGATAACCCTGCCCTTAAAGATAAGTTTATCTATCCTGGCTTACTAATGTTAAGGATGCATAGCAACTATTATGGTAATGGCAAGCAAGTAGAGAAGGTAGATAAAATCATCAAATACTCTTGCTGCAAGGTCACAACATAACATTACCTTATTTCTTAGAATTCAGAATAATTACCAAGAATCCAAATGCAAGTGAAAGAGAAAGCAGGAGGCTTCCCAACCTTACTATAGGCTGGCTGACTGCAGACTGACTGCTTCTGGTCCTAGATTGCATACTAACTACCCTATAGACGTAGAATTTCCTTGTTCTCAAGCAGGGCCAGGAAAAAACTTTAAACTTTTTAAACGATAGGTTATAATTTCAGTAGTTTACAATGAACCACAATAGCCTCCAATAGATTTTCAAAGGTGGAGGATATGAACATTTTAAAAATGTTTTCAAAATTTCCCACACCTGCTTATTTCCTGGGTGTGCTCTCTATGTATGTTGTATTACAATGAAATTCTCTGAACAAATATTTTAGAAGTGAGCCAGAGTGTGATTGAAGTTAATGAGAAAGACCAGCTGATACATTTCAAAGGCTTGTGAGGGAAGGGTGAAATCCACATCCTAGAAAGTGGTCCAGCAAGACGCCTGTTCTAGACCTGAAAGAGACCCTCAGTGATGGAGTCAGAGAAGAAGCACTGACAGAGGTTGGAAAGGAGAGTTTGGACTCTGTTCAGCAAAGAGGAGAGTAGGCTATTGAATTAATTACTATTTGTGGACTAAAGTTAAAAAAAGTCAATTAAACCAATTAAAACAACACACTTAAAAACCCTTCAAACTTAGAACATAAGATAAAAGATACTTGGGGTGCATCTACACCACAGGGCTTAACTCAAAATAAGCTATGCAAATTGAGCTACATCAATTGCATATTTTATTTCCATATTGGGACTGTCTACACAGCACTGAATTTGAAATAGAGCACTCTTCCTCCAACTTCCCTTATTCCTCATACAATGAGGCTACATCTACACTGGCATGATTTTCCGAAAATGCTTTAACGGAAAAGTTTTCCGTTAAAAGCATTTTCGGAAAAGCACGCCTAGATTGGCAGGATGCTTTTCTGCAAAAGCACTTTTGGTGGAAAAGCGTCCATGGCCAATCTAAATGCGGTTTTCCACAAAAAAGCCCTGATCGCCATTTTCGCGATCGTGGCTTTTTTGCGGAAAACTCTGCTGTGCTGTTTACACTGGCCCTTTTGCGCAAAAGTCTTTTGGAAAAAGACTTTTGCCCGAACGGGAGCAGCATAGTATTTCCGGAAAAGCACTGACGATCGTCAGTGCTTTTCAGGAAATTCAAGCGGCCAGTGTAGACAGCTGGAAAGTTTTTCCGCAAAATCACATGATTTTGCGGAAAAACTTGCCAGTCTAGACACAGCCTGAGGGTTACAGGAGTCGGAGTAAGAAGTCTTCCAGCTTGACAGTATTTTGACACTATTTCAAAATAACTGCCTTCTGTTTAGATGTGGACTAAGTAATTTTGGAATAGCACTAGTTATTTTGAAATAGTGTTACAGTATAGATGTATCCTTGGACAGAGTAGTTAGTCACAGTGTTAAGAAGGAAAATGGAAGAGCAGAAACAGGATGTTTGTCTCATGGCAGGATGGAACCAGCCAAGTGGGTATGAGAGGAGACCTAACGTGGGCAGAAAAGGTTGATCATTCTTTATTCCTCCAAAAAAAAAAGGAATTACAGTTAGTAGACATACATAGGCTGTGGTAGCCAGGGATTTGATTACTAGGAAGAAAGGTTGCTGTGTTTCTGGTGACTATGAGGATCCTGGACTGATTTGTCTACTGAGCACCAAATGCATAGACGCAGGTTAAAATCAGGACTGGTGCCCATTTGTGATAAGTATGGTAAATGTCATCAATTAAGAAAAAAAAATCCATTACACATAATTTAGGTGACTAGTCACAATGACCAAAAAATGAATTCCAAATACCATATTATCCAACATGTTCTCCCTATATATAATTTGTAAAAAGCTATAGTCACAAATAGGTCCATAACTGTTAGCTGAAAAATTAAAAAATCATAATAAAGTCTTATTTAAAAAATAGGACAAATTGATTGTTCGCAGCAAATAGATGCTATACAGACTTGGATTTAATTCTCAAATTATTATTCTCTGCATGAACAAAATAACAAGAACAAAAATTATCATTAAACTTGGAACTGAGTGATCTCCTGTATACAGCAACTCTCATCAATGGATTTACACCAACAATAAAAACTGGCCCTATGTTTCCTACATGTACCTACAAATCTGACTAATTAGATAATTAATTGTTTTCAATAAGAAAATATAATTGTCTTGCAAGGGGAGAAAAGTAATTCTGTAATGATCATATATACACTAAATGTCCAGGTGCTACATCTCAGTTAATGATCTCTCTCTATCACCCTTCCAGCAGCTTTTGCTTCTTTCTCATTTACAGAGCTGTCAGGCGAGTATAGATTAGGTCAGACCTGGTGGAGATGGAAAACAGATCTGCCTGACTTTATAATGAAGACTGTGGTGTTCTCTCTTGCTTTTTAGTCAGGTTGCCTCACACAATAGCTTGAGGAAATATAAAGAGCATCAGATTTTATATTCCCCTAGACACCACCTGAATTTGCATCACAAATTTCAAATAGTCTCGCTAGCAAACCAATATAACCTTCAGAGTATCCTCTTTCACCATTTAATAAAAATAACTTTAAGAGCTATTAACCTCTGCATGCTAAGAGGGCAGAATTCTAATGTCTCTTTAACAGCACAATTGGTAGTGCCCTAGGATTTTAAAATAACATACTGTATATGCCAGTGTTTCATATGACTGACTTAGAAAACTGTGTACTAGTCCTTTTCCATTTCAAAGCTCAATCACAAGATGAAGAGTATTAAAAGGTAGATATACACAACATTTCAAGGGGGATACCTGAAAAGGTCAGACACAATCTCACTAATTACTGGGAGTGTTGAAAATATTTCTTTTAATATACAGCGTATTCTGAAGACAGACTTGGAAATTTTGCTCTAAAAAGTTTCTGTTTACAAATAATTCTAAAATCATATATGTGTGCAGTACAGAAGTGAATGATTAATGTTTTTGTTTCTTCATGAGTGTAACAGCATTAGCAGAATTTGTTAACCATTATCTGGAAAGGGTGGAGTAACACGAATGGTCAAATCCTGTGATTTTATCATAGATCTCATGATATTTCGTGCTCTTCTTAAAATGCAGTTTTTGGAGTCGGGTGATTAGATTACGAGACATAAAAAATTAACTTTTCATTTTTAAAAGTTTCCAGTCTGAATTGTTGCAGAAAAAAGTTTCCAAATGTTATCTGAGTGCACTCAGAAACCAGAAGGCAAAATAAAAGAACATAAACAAACAAACAAAAACATGCCAACCTAGACAAAAGTGATTAATAGTGATATTTTGTCTGAAATATCGGGAGTAAATTATAAAGATAGAAGATGAATAGACATGTTTTGTCTGAAACAACAGAAGAAAAGTACAAGGGGAGGTAATAAACATATCATAAAATGCATAATGTGATAGATCAATTGTTTATCCCAGATTGTTTGTCTCAGTCTATAATTGGTAGAATACCTTGCCTTAACTCTTTGGTCAACCTGAAAAGGAATGGAAAGTCCTGCCATTTGCTGAGCTATGTCCATTTTCACAGTCTTATATGTCTTAGTATCCTTGTACAGTCTGCCATGTGTTATTACCATTCTTTATCAACAATAAACCTGGCATGGTGCCTTTGTCCCTTAACGGGTCTTGTGCTCATTGGGCAGCTTGTTTGAGGTCTGCTGTGCCAACTATCTGTGCTGAGCTGAGACAGCATACAAAGAACGCACATGCAGCAAAACATCCAATGACATCTACTTGATCTAATTGTGACTTCAGTTGTTTAACCCTTTGTTAGTTTAATAAGTTTTATAGTACTTTAGTCTCAGGCTAGGTCTAAACGAAAAGGGAATGTTGAATCAAGATATGTAATTCTAGCTACATAATTTCCTAACAAGAGTCAACATACCTTGTTTTGATTTTCCCCTCTGTCCCCACATCAGGAAGCTGATGGGAATATCAGCCACCAGTGGGGACACCCTCTGAGTTCGACTGAGTGAGTCTTAACTAGACTTGCTAAATCAAACTCCGTAAATTTAATCACAGTAATGTTGATCTTCCATTTACTGAAGACATAGCCTTAATTATAGGTTTTCTTGGTTTTGTTTGTATTTATTAGCTTTAGTACTATATATAAAAGACAGATTGAATTATATTTCTTTCAATGAGCATTGTGGGCCAGAACCATTGAGGATTTCTGGTGTATATAAGTTGTTCTACCTAAAATTCTAGATAGCGCCCTCTAAATTAAAACTTTTGTTGTCCCATGGATTGTGTATAAAAAAATCTCATAATACATGCAGAAAATGATAGGTGGTCTCTAAAGAAAATGCCGTCAATTTCTGGTGCAGTTAAGTGCTGCTGAGAAGCTATGAAATGAGCCCCAAATAACTCAAGGCAGCATGCAAGATGTGGAAGCAATGCCACTATTATGGTGCCAGAAAAGTTATGACATGGACACAATTCAAATATGTAAATTGTAATTAGCTAAGCTACCTGATTACAAAATCACAGTTATGACATGAATAAGGCCTCAGTTCTAGTCCCAGGCATTTGCTCCAACTCCAGCAACTGATGGGTTACTTCTTTTGTAACTGAATGGAGTGCAAACCCCAAGTTTAGAGCTGGAAAGCTTTGCTTTGTAGTAGTGGAACAGTTCCCGTTTTGAAACCGGGGATTTCAATTTCTAATACAAAAACTTAACATGAACCAACTGGTACTTTTAAAAATATTTCCTATTTTAGGTGTTAAATGGTGTTCAACAATTTGTCATTTAAAATATGTTAAAACAACAAGTAGTCTGATGGCATCTTAAAGACTAACACATTTGTTTGGGCATAAGATTTTGTGGGCTGGAACCCACAGATTTTCTATCACAACTCTTTTTCTCAGTGTAGACAAAGTCTGTGCCTAAAAACTTCGCACTGTTTGCAAAGGAGTCTTGGCTTTTCTATATGCTGCAGAAAAACTTCACTCTTTATCCATTTATAATCTAATAATCATTGTGTGTATGTAGCATGTAACTCCCATCTTGAGAGTACTGAGGCCAAATATCAGTTACCTCACTTTGAAATGATGGAAACTTTCTTTATATTGCACAATGTTTACAGTTCATTTCTCTGTTCTATATGATTGGACTGTGGGTGGGATAGCCTGGTGAGTATGTTTGCACATGAGGTGTGCTGTAGGGGTTTGGAAGAGAATAAATGAGATATGAAGTGTATATATGAGAGAGAGCTAGAATGAATCCTAGGAAGTTAGAGGTAGAATGCCTTTTTAATGTGAAAACAATGACTACTTGAAAAACCTTGTGATGACCTTGTGTAGATTTTAGTAACTATTTTGTAAAGTTGCTGTACATAACTACACAATTAACTTCATGAATCAAAGTTACTGTTCCCTTCCAAGAGGTATATGGAATATTTACCTCTGAGAGCATATCTAAATTGCAGCCGCTACAATAGCACAGCTGCAACCCTACAGCTGTGCCACAATAGCACCATAGTGTAGATACTTCCAACATCAAATATGTTTATAGGAAAGAAATGCTTCTATTACCACTTTCACATAGGGCAATTATTACTAAATTGATAGTATAGTGCTTTGAGAATTCAGAATGTGTGTTCTGTAAATGCCTCAAGTAGATTTATTTCTCAGTCGTTGCTGTTAGCAATAACCCACTGAATATCTTTAAGAATACAACTTGTGTGCTACCAAATTTACCTATGAAGGTCTTATGAAGAGGTGCAGCTCTGGGGAAGAGACGCTTAAAAGGAAAGCACTCTGGAATTCTAAGCATTCTTTGACAAGGTGTATGGTTTTTTTTGTGTGGATTAGTAGACACAAATCAACTATCCAAAATGGTAACACACAGAAACCTGTTGGGGAACATTTTAACCTGCCTGGGCACTCGTTAAAGGATTTAAAAGTGACTATATTATTACAAAGCAAGTTAAAAAACCAGCTAGAAGGAAAAGCTGTAGACATTGCCTTCATCTGCAAACTTGATGCGTTTAATCAAGGTCTGAGGAAAGATCTCACTTCTATGGGTTGCTGCATTCAACACCCTAATGAAATTACAAGTTAAGTATTGGGCATTTACAGCCCACTTTATTAGCCTCACTAAGCACAGACACTATAATTGACAATTTCCCTCCCCCCCTTCCTTCCCCTCTTTCTCTGCTTTTTATTTGTAATTCTGGATCCCTTGCTCCATTTATCTGAAAAAGTGGGCTGTGCCCACGAAAGCTCATGATACCATCTACATGTTTTGTTAGTCTATAAAGTACTACCAGATCATTTGTTGTTTTTTTCTGTAACAGACTAACTCGGCTACCCCCTGAAGCATCTACATTTTTGTAAGTCTCTAAGATGCTGCAGGACCATTCATTGTTTTTAAAGGTTTTTTTTTCAGTTAGGGTGTGTCTAGACTACAGAGTTTTGTTGACAAAAGTGGACTTTTGTCGACAAAACTATACCTGCGTCTACACTACCGCTGAGTTCTGTCGACATAACGTCGACAGAACTCAGCAGTTTTGTCGACGCTGGTAAACCTCATTTTACGAGGCATAACACCTTCTGTCGACAGAGTTTCTGTCGACAGAAGGTGTTATTGAATGTAAACTGTCCTTTGCGTCTACACTACCATGTCGACAAAGCAGCTTGCTTTGTCGACAGAACTCAATGTAGTCTAGACGCTCTTTGTCGACAGAAGTTTTGTCGACAGTATCTGTCGACAAAACTTCTGTCAACAGAAGCCTGTAGTCTAGACGTACTCTTACAGACTAACCCGGCTACCTCCTGAACTTTTAAAAGAATTTATTGTTTTTAAAGGGGTGGCTTTCTTTGTTCTTGTGTCATTCACCATTCTTATAAAGTTAAAGGAAAATTAGCAGTGCCATGTAACTAAATAATGGAAGTACAAAGAATGTCAAATTACAATGTGGTATATCATAGATCTTTCATTTTATTAAGTGTTAGCTGTTCCATTATTAACTTTCTTTACATGCACAAGCCCATAATCATTGAAGTTTTTAGGGTACTCAGGAGAATACTCATTAATAACTTGATATATACTGAGAATAGTATCATAGTAAATGCTGGCTTTCCTTAATTAAACAAAGAGTTAATAAAAGACTTTTATATAGGCTTGTATATGAGGCAAGAAATGGAAACAGTAGAAAGTAAAGTGAAAGCCCTAAATTCATGTATCCAGTTTCTGGGTTGTTCGGTGAAGCCTTTTAATAATGCAAGGTATGAATTCATGAGCACTCAATTTTCTTCATAGTATTAATCAGACTGTAAGGGTGTAATCTAGTACACCCTTACCCTTCTCTTTCTTAATCTATATTGACTGATCTCCTTGAGTCTACCACTAAAGGCAGCAAAGGGCAACCTAGGCAGCAAAGGGCAACCCTTCTTCATCTCAGTGTGCCACAAAATTGTCATAACCAAGATGGTCTCCTTGGATAGGGTAGTTTTTCTAACCAAGGTAATCTAGAATTTGGGGAGTGTGCTGATTGAACCATACCAGCACTTTGACTGTATGCAGAGGGAGATCACAGTTGTCCCAGTCAATGTCATGTGCAATCAGCCTGCACCTCAATTTACATGACCTTGCTTTACGTGCATGTCAATTTAGTAATATTGGTAGTGGGAAAAAATTATACAGATGGAAATCAGCATAATCTGGCAACCATGCATGTGGGCAATGGTAAACAAAAAGTCTCATGGGCCTGCACAGAACTCCGATGTGCTACATCAAGACACAGGTTTCCCGCCACTGCTATAAGGCATGTTTTCTAACCCTTTCATAACTCATGTGGCTCTTGTCTTCTCCAGTTTATCAATATTCTTCTTGAATTCTGGAACTGAACAGAATATTTCTGCAGTGGTTGTACTAGTGGCAAATACAAAGGTAAAACAACATCTCCACTCGTACCCAAGATTCCCCAGTAGATAAAATAATCTGTTGCATTTCACTCGTCTTTCTACAAAACAGGTTCTGTATATCTTAACAAAATGATTGGGTCCAAATTTAATAGGCAACTAATGTCTCTCATTGCTTGAGTGTTCCTCTTAAATCTTATCCTTAAACATTTTGGTAGGCACTACATTTAGATGGGTGAAGTCATTATCATATCATCTTCTCACTATTGATATGAAATTAAATAGCTGAAATAACTATTGTGACATGGTGGTATGGGAAACAGTGTGAGTAAATGTCCGAAACATGGCAAAGTTGGGGGTTTATTTATTTATTTATTAATTTTTACAAAAATAAAATTTTAAACAGCTATTCTACTCCAGAATACAAAGAATGGGAAAAAAGTGTTGCCAAAGTGAAAATTGCCAAGAACTTTCCAACTGAATTGTTCCTAAAATAAAAATTGAAATTGTAATAAATACCCCCAAAACAAAACACAACAAAACAAGAATAACCAACCAAAACAAAAACATGCAGAAATTTGTTTTTGGCTTCATACATTGTATGACAAATCTTGTCCATGACAATAGAATAACATCTCTTTTCAGATCTTCTGGGCTTATTTATTTCACATTATCATGATGAAATGCAATAAAAAACACCATTCTAAGAAAATAGTGGCATGCTATTGGCACAATATATGCAGACTGGCTGAGTGATTTAACAATAGACAGCAATCTGCTTCCACAGAATTGAGTTGGACTTTTACCGTTGCCTGTGATGGATTTAGAACCAGGTATTAAGAAACTTCCTGATCCTTCTGTCCTTACTCAGACAAAAATCTTGTAGAAATAACAAAAAACAAGTCAAAATGTGGAGGAAGGATAAATAAAATGAAAGGATAACAATCTCAGTTTGCAAACAAAAGATAGAGACTTTTTCATCTCAGAACTACAATAAAGGCAAAATATTATTTTCTGGTTTAAACATTTCTATTACATCTTCTACACTTGTGTCTGTGTAACATGAATGTAAGTTCTGGGATCTGAACCATATGCAGTAGACAGCAGAACTTTGATAACAGCTGGGGAGAAGTTTATTGTAAATATAACACGGATATTTCCAGGCTAGCAAAGACTTTAATGATGCAATTTACATGAGTGAAGTTACACACATAAATAAATGTTGCAAGGATCGGTGATCTAGATAAATCATTAAATAGACTTGCAATGGTTGCCTTCAATTTAAGCAGCAATGGCCTTATTGAGTTCAACAGGACAAAACATGTATAAATTGTAGCACAGATTTTTCATAATGTTTTTAGCAATGGAGCTTAGTAATTTTGACCTTGCAAAAATAATTGTGTGTGTTTCCAATGGAGGCCTTATCCCACTACTTAGACATTTGGATTTGATAAAATGAGTGGTGTTGGGATGAAAACCATACAAGTGAAAACAAGTAGAACAATTCCTGTGCACCATTGCAGTCCTAGTTTATGAGGGTTTTAAGTGATATATAAATGGAGTATAGGTCTCAGGCTAGCCTTCCCTACTGGGTTGAATTTCATCACTGGGATATAAGAAAAAATGCTTTTGTATAGTACAGCTATTGAAATTGTAAAACAAAATTGACATTCACTTTTCCCCCTCCTGTCTATTGCAGGAGAAGGAAAATTCTCTGGAAAATAAGACAAGATAAAATGTAATTTACATGTGTTTAATGGTGAAGTTTAATTTAGTAGTGTATAATAAAGAAAGCTAAACATAGTCCTTTCCCTACAGCGGTTACATCTAATTTCTCAATTGTGATTAGGGGTCATTAGTGCATATTACTAATGTGAAGTGGGGGTGACGTGGAATAGCAGCATGCAGAGCCACTTCCATCTCCTCCTGCCAAAGTCCATATCATGGGTGATCCCAAATTAGGAACACCCGGAGTAGGGAGGTTATAGTGTATTTTGTTTCTTCTGAGCCCTCCCTCCTGCAAATACATCCATGCAGGCAGACCTCTGCATCTGTCCACATGCAATTGCAGAACTGAGGCTTTAGTTATTGAAAACTTTCTTCTTCAATGTGTCATGGGAGAAAGAACATAAACATAAAATATTTTTATGCTTCGGAGCTCATTTTACAAAGCAAAGAAAGAAGAAGATGTGTTGTTTAACCAGAAAGAAAAAAAATATGTGACATTATCTTGCATCACGGGAATATGGATGCATAAATGGTGTTCTGAAAGGCTTTAATGGAAAGAGCTAATACAAATGGTTGTTTTTGTTTCTGACAGGCAAGCAGAGCTATTACCCTACTGCAGATAAAGGACAAAATCCTGAAAAGCTATTTAGGTCTATAAATTGGGATTATTCCCACAGGAAATTAAATCGTTCTTGGTGGAAAATTGAGTTATATTTTCTTAATCAACCTTCCCTTTTTGGCAAATACTTTAAAAAACCACCCAAGCCCACCCATTTCTAAATAAATCCAATGTACTTTTATACTAAGTGTCTAATAGTTGTATATCATTTGCTTATTTTAAAAGCATGTTTGATTAAGTGTAAGATTGCAATACTTCAGGCTCTTCAGTCTACACAGACTCTCATTATTATTGTAAAAGCTTGTAATGCAAGGTGCTGACATGCATACAAAGCAGATCCAAGTAAAACCAAGGGAGTATAGTACCTAAAAACATAAGAATGGCTACATTGGGTCAGACCAGTGTCAGCTTTCCAGAGAGAATGAAGAGAACAGGAAATCACCAAATGAGCCATTCCCTCCCATTGCACATTCCCATCTAATAGTGAACAGAGGCTACAGACACCATCTCTTCTCCTCCTAGTTAATACCCATTGATGAACCTATGCGCTGTGAAATGTATCTAGTTTTTTTTACTCTTTTATAGTTTCAGCCTTCACAATATCAGAGTCTGACTGTGCATTGCATGAAGAAATACTTCCTTTTGCTTGTTTTAAAACTGCTGCCTATTAATTTCATTAAGTTACCCCTCCTTCTTGTGTTATGAAAAGGAGTAAATAGCACTCCTTATCTACTTTCTCTACAACAGTCATGATTTTATAGAGCTCTGTCATGTCTCCCTTAGTTATCTCTTTTCCAAGCTGAAAAGTCTCAGCTTTATTAATTTCTCCTCATATGGGAGCTGTTCCACACTCCTAATCATTTTTGTTGCCCTTTTCTGAACCATTTCCAATTCCAATGTATCTTTTTTTGAGGTAGGGTGACCACAGCAGTATGCAGTACTAAAGATGTAGGCACAGCATGGTTTTATACAGAGGCAATATAATATCTTCTATTTTATAATCTACCCCTTTTTTAATGATCCCCAACATTCTGTTCACCACAATCAGTAGAATCGGCTTAGAACCACTCAGGAACTGTTTAGGACCTGGCAATAGTGGGCACTGAAAAGAACAAATATTGGCTTGGAAATGAGCTTCCATGTGTGTTACAAAAGGCTTAATGTGTCAATCAGATGTGCTTAGTCAACTGGCCAAATAGCTAAGGTTCTGAACTAAAAACTAGGAGGCCTATGTTCAGTTCCTGCATCAAACACAGATTTCTTGTTGGCGTATAGACAAGCATGTAATTGTGATTTTTTGGCGACTTTTAAGTCTCCTTAGTGTACTCTAGGTAATGTCTCCTGGAATTTGTGAGGTTTGTCTTTTTAATGTTAACTGCTTTTCCTCTCAGCATGCGTTGAAACATCTCATTTTTTCCAGTGCAAAAAAATGAAACTTTTTAAAAATCACACGGACAATTTTAATAAGAAAAATTAATGCCATATTGTTATCTCCCAACTTACTAATGGCTGGTTTGGATGACCTGTGTAATTTTTGAATGACACTTTTAATGCAGATATTAAAAACAGAAAAAAAAATCTTTTTTTAGTTCCTCATTTTTTAAAAAAAAATACATTTCAATAATAATACCTCCTATTCTTAGAACCCATACCAATGACTATTGTGTCTTAATCCTACAAAGCTCTTTGTCCTACTAAGCCTGCTTGTTTAAAAAACATTTTTTTCATCGTCTGTAAACTGGTTGCTTTTTAATTTCAATTGGAGACCTACTTCTGGCATTCTAGAGTCTCTGACTGATTTTGTCTATGCCATTCATAATTGTGTATGCATGATTTTGAATACCTCTGTCATACATAATGTATCTTTTATCCATCTTCTCTAGTCCTTGCTTTTTTCAACCAATTTATACCTATGGAAATATTTCCAGATCTCTCACTACTTCTCAGAACCTTTTCTATTCCTTCTATTTACTTTAGACAGTCATTTTGGAAGCCAGACAAAACATCATGTGACTTTAATTAATTTAGCTTAAAGAATGTCTTTGTTGATGATTCAACCATCTTTAGTGATGATTCAACCAACTTTAGTTAAGGTGCAGAACAGTTTGTGATACACATCTGAGACTGCTACTAATTTCCCATCAAAGCCAGTCACTTTAAGACTTGGACATTCCTTAAAATTGCTAGAATGAAATAAAAACAGAGCAAAAATTTGCCAGGTTTTTGTATAATAATTCATAATGTACTATATACCCTTAGGCCATGATCTTCTTATACTACCGAGAAGATCAAAGCTGCTGCAGTTGATCTTCTGGGGCTTGAATTAGCAGGTCTAATGAAGATATGCTAATTCAAACTGACAGGGTGCTCCTGTCCATGCCGGTAGTCCTGCTCCTATAAGAAGTAAGGTATGTCGAAAGGAGAGTATGCTCCTGTTGACCTCCCACAGTGTGGATGGTGCCAAAATACAATTTAAGATACTTCAATTCCAGCAACACAATTAATGTAACTGGAGATGCGTATCTTAATTCAAACTTATCGCCTAATATAGACCTAGCCTTAGTGAACAACAAACTACCGAAGAGGTCCTTCATTATACTTCATAAGCAGCCCCACTCCACCTCATGGCAGAAAAAGAGAAAGCACAAATGTGCTTCTTTTTCTTTTCAGCTCACCACTGGCTTTAGCATTCTCTGACTTTTGAATGCTATACAGTAAAGACTAAACATGGTTTCAGCAATAGATTTTATTTCTTTAATTTAGTTAGTTATGCAATAGATACATAAACTGGTAATACATGGCCATTTTTTCATGTCTCATCATTTTGAAGGGTATTTTTTCTATATTTGTTCAGGAAAATAATAAATTCATACTATCTTTTATATGCTTACCCACCTTTGTTTAAATATTCTTGCAATATCTATAATTACAAACAATCTGATAAAAATGGGAATTTCTGTGGTTTAGTCACTGTGGGTTCATTCCTGCAAACACTTAGGCATATTGAGTTACTTTACTCCTTTGAGTAATCCCATTGAAATTCAAATTTCTTTCTCATAAATATTTTTGTAGAATTACACTCCATACAAAGTTAGTACAGTGACATTCAGGCACTGGTGTTGCTAACTTCTATAGTAAATGAGAATAATTAATACATTGTAGAAATGGTATTAGAAACAATAGTTGGCTTTGTTCATTTATCACTTAACCAAAAACTTATTTACTACAAGAAACATTTTTACAGGTATCCTTTGTAAAACAGAAATGATATGAAAATGAAGAAAAGAACACCCTGAACAAATAAAAACACAAATAAGATTAGCTGTCATTTCAGCAAAGCTTGATATTTATTTTGCTTTACTTTCTTTGTTCAAAGTTTCCTGAAGTTGTTAATCATGATCATGCATTTTTCCTATTCATGCTGAGAACACACAGCATGCATTGGACTGGTGTTGTCAGGAGGCAGCAGCATCACATACATTATGATCAGCTCAGACCAGAGGGGCCTCTAACTACAGAAACATTGGGCCAAATTCTGGGCTAGTGGAAATGGACTTGAGTAGACCTAGAACAGCTTACTGCATCAGAGATGTTAGTTTAGTCCAAATGTATCAAGTACTCAAGATTTAGAGCAGTATTAATTTCTGTCTCAAGATTATAATAAAAATAGGTAACATCATAAAAAATCAGTGTACATTTTTGGACTAGATCCAGCAAAGAATTAAAATTTATAGATGCATAAAATTTAAAACCAGAAGGGACTATTAACTCATCTTGCCGGCCTCCAGGCTGCAGAATTTCATCCATTCTCCAGTGTGCCCAATAACTTGTATTTGACCAAAACATATCTTCCCAAATGGCACTGAGTATTATTTTGAAGACATCAACTGATGGAGAATCCATCTTATTCTGTAGTAGTCGGTTTTAATTGTTGAACACTTAGTTAAAAAGTTGTGCCTTATTTGCAGTGTGAATATCTCTAATAGCTTGCAACTATTAGTTCTTGTTATGACTTTTATTTCTAGAGAATGAACCCATAGTGCCTGATTTTATTTTTCCTCATTAAGTTATTTATACACTGTAATAAAAGAATATCTCTCTCTCCCTCTCTCTCTCTCTCTCCCTCTCTCTCTCTTATAAACTAAACAGATCACCTCTTTAAATCTCTCACATTTTTCTCCAGTCTTTAAATAATTTTGGTGTCTCTTTGCTGTACTCTTCCAATTTTTCAATATCCTATTGAAAATGTGGACACTAGAGGCACGTCTGTACAGCACCCATAGCTCAAAATAAGCTATGCAATTTGTGCCACACAAATTGTGTGGCTTATTTTGATGCTATTTCAAAATAGCTTATTTTGTAATTAGGCGCTGTCTTTGCAGCGCCAAATTTTTAATTAACTTACTATTCTGAAATTCCCTTTAACCCTCGTGGAACTAGGGTTACCAGGACATATGAATAAGCCACCTGTTATTCTGAAATCTATTTCAAAATAGTGGGCTGCTTCAATAGATGCAAAGGAGCTATTTCAGGATACTGGAAGTACTTCCAGTATCTCGAACTAGATCCATAGCATAGACATCCCCTAGAATAATATACATTATTCTTATATTGGTCACCTCAATATTGCTTTTGTAGATAGAATCAAAATGCTTTTTGATTATAAGCAGGGCTCGACAAATAGTGTAATCTACTCGCCCGTGGCAAGTAGATTACACCCCGGAAGAGCCAGCGCGGAGCGATCTGTGCATGCGCAGAATGATCTGCACATGCGCAGAGTGCAGAACCGCGCGGCTGGCAAGTGGGGCTTGCCACCGCTCGGTGAGCCTGTTTATAAGTAATATCTAATAACTTCCAAACATGTGAATATTCCCACATACCTCAGTGAAACGTCTAACACGATTAAAACTAAACATGCTTAAATGACTTGCTGAATAGGGATGGAGTGACTTATATACTTAAAGTCAAGTGTGTCTTAAGTGGTCTGCTGAATTCAGATCTTAACTCTGAACTAGTAGAATTTTTTAACCAATGTTGCATGGATTTTGTTTGTATTTTGGATTATGGCAGGTAATTAAAAGAGCATGGGATGCCCCACACTGTAAGTGCATATAATGGTTGTTGAATCATTGAATAATATAAAAGACATTTGGAAAAGACTTCTTAGATCAGCTAGATCATCCTCCCTCTAGTTCAGAATAGTTCTCAACCATGCATTTTCTAATTAACTTGTAGTCCAAAAATGCATGTGTATACAAGGATGGGAAATGAATTGGGTAAACTAAAATATAAAAGAGTTACTGAGTTACAGCTCAAATAATTCATGATAAAAATACAAGAAAAATATAAGAAAATGATGGCATGAGACTTAAAGGGTATTCCAAATATGTTGCTCACCACAATAAAAAAGAGATTTAGTACAGCTATCAATAATATATACTTTTAAAATTATATTTAATTTCTTATACATTAATTAACCTCTCTTTGTTCCTATTGGACATATAGTCTTGTTTGTGGATGTCAGTTATGGTTTTCCTTGCCAGCATATGGAAGAATGTCATTGTGAAGCATCATGAACCTAGGCCCATGGATCCCCAGCCAGTGCTCAGACTGCCACCAAGCAAGTCACTGGAAAATGTGGAGAAGGGGGGTGATGAAGCTCTAGCTTATAGAAGTCTGCCCCTCATCCCCAAGAAAGTTTCTGAACATGGAAGATGTCTAGCCCAACAGATTGGATGAAATGCACTTCATAAGCCAGAAAGAGAACATTTTCCTAGCAGCTAGGTGAATGCTTGGTCTTTGTCTAACTGCTTGTCCATGCCTAGTCCCTATATCCATTTTTTAATCAAAAATGGAGCAAATGTGTAGTCCTAATGTATATCCAATGTCAATACTTCATATCTTAGTTTGACTGCATGAGGCAGAATAAATCAGAACCTAGAGGGATCCAGACTTTTATTATACCTTTAAATAGTTCAGAATTACATTCCTAGTAGTAATATGCATTTTGACTGTGAGGATTTCACTAATATACACATTTGCTTTTTAAATTAAGGCATTACAGTGTCAGCAGAAATCTGCATTATAATGAAGTACATCTTTTAATCTGTCTACAATTCATGCTTGTGGTAGAGTTTATCAGTTTTATTTGTATTAAAATTATAATTGTATCCTGTCTCCATCACATAAAATATAAAGCCAGTCTCTGTTATCACATTAAGATTGTGATACCAGCGCTCAGAACCACCATATTTGCTTGGAATAGAAAGCTAATAACTGATAAAGGCAGAGTTAAGATTGTTTCCATAGTTCTCATTACCCCTGGACTCTTAACTCCCCAAAGTGACTCTTTTCTCAGGAAAGAAGACACTTTCATCACCTTACCTGCTGCCACATCCACCATTAAAACTGGATCTTCTCATAGAAGCATCAATTTAATTTTTCTCTCCTGATGTTTCCATACAACTTTGCTAATATGGGGGAGATCACACACGCACCTCCATTTCCTGCCATGAAACAGCCCCTCAGCAAAGGAAGCTACACACCATCAGTTTGTTAAGAATAAATGAGTAAGAAATTAAAGTTGTGAGAAATGTTTTTTCCTGAAAAGTTGTAAGCATGTGGGGATCAAGCAGCTCTACCTCTGCTCTTGCTGCACTAACTAGTAATAGCCCCAAACTGACTTCTTCCAGGCAAACACAATGGAACAATGGTGCCTTCACTGAGAACAGACATTATAGTTGAACCAAGAATATAATTACAGGCAGTCCCTGGGTTACGTACAAGATAGGGACTGTAGGTTTGTTCTTAAGTTGAATTTGTATGTAAGTCGGAACTGGTACATATTGTAGGGGAAACTCTAGCCAAACATTTCTCCAGAGCTCAGTTTTATTCTCCCACACCTCACTTCCCTCAGTCCTTTATTTTCAAGCTGAGGTGTCTGCTGAGAAAAGCAGCTCCGCGTCTCCCTGGTCTGCTGGAGGGGGGGGGGGCACTAGCTTTGCGTCTCCCTGGTCTGCTGGGGGAAAGCAGCTAGTGCGGGGTTGCCTCACCCTGTTTGTAAGTAGGGATCCGATGTAAGTCGGATCCATGTAACCCGGGGACTGCCTGTACTCCCTAAAATAAAATAACCCTAGTGAACACTCAAATCCAGAGTACCTAGTAGAATCGGGATGCTTTATGCTGCTCCAGCAATGCAAAGCAGCTGCAAACTTGATTTCCGTAAGCTAAATTTATGGCTTCTATTTGTTGCCTGCGTAACACAAAGTAGTTGGAGAAAATCAGTGAATCCAGTCCTGGATACCATTATGAAACAAGAATAGATTAGAGTCTGAATATATATTATTTTCAAGTTGAACCATGGCATTTTAGATACTGCAATATGAACACCTGGTATCATAATATGATATCAGAATTTAGTATCTTGGGAGGAGAGGAGAAGACCTCTCTCAAAATCTGCAGTGACATTCATTTCAGAGTGATAAACGTGATAAATGTAACCATGCTGCACATTCATACATCGTATTTGTATAACTGATGCTGCACAAGAGTCACCATCATTCTAACATCTCACAGAGTATTCTGCTCAGTTTGGATTCTGGGATTTCGACTGACTTAGAGTTCAATGAAAATTAGGCTCTAAGAGATGGATTTGAAAATGTACTTAGGTGTCTAAAGATGAAATAGATGCCTAGTGGGATTTTGAAAAAGTGCCTAAACAGTTTATACACCTAATTCCCACAAATCCCACTCTAGGACTGCCTGCATTTAGGTGCATAAATACCTTTAAAAATCCAGCCAGAGTGTTTCATTACACTACTTGTACACATTAGCATTGCTCAGAAAATGAGAGCATTTTTTCATTAAAATGTTCAGAAGGCCTATTTGCTGAAAAACATCTTAACTTACATGACTTCGAAGCTGATAGCTAAAGGCTCAGATACCTCCTCTATCAGCTCTTTGAGTATACTACAATTCATTTCATCCGGCGCTGGTGACTTGAAGATTTCTAACGATTCTAAGTAATTTTTACTGTAGCTTTTTTTTTAAATTTAACCTAAAACCTAACCTGTTTTCACTAGCATTCATTATGTTAGGCATTCCATCATCATCAATCTTCTTTGTGAAAATCGAAACAAGGAAGTCATTAAGTACCTCTGCCATTTCTAAGTTTCCTGTTGTTTCTTCCTCTTCACTGTGCAATGGGCTTGCCTTGTCCTTGGTCTTTTTCTTGCTTCTAATATATTTATAGAATGTCTTTTTGTTACCCTTTATCTCTCTGGTTAGATTGAGCTCTTTCTGTGCCTTTGACTTTCTAATCTTGCCCCTGCGTACTTGCATTGTTTGCTTATATTCATCCTTTGTAATTTGTCTTAGTTTCCACTTTTTATACAACTCCTTTTTTATTTTTAGATCATGTAAGATCTCCTGTTTAAGCCAAGGTGGTCTCTTGTCATACTTGCTATCTTTCCTACGCAATGGAATAGTTTGTTTTTGGACACTTAATAATGTGCCTTTGAAAAACTGACAACTCTCTTCAGTTCTTTTTCCTCTTAGTCTTGCTTCCCAAGGGTCCTTACCTACCACCTCTCAGAGCTTTAAATTTACTTTCCTGAAATCCATTGTCTCTGTTTTGCTGTTCTCCCTTCTATACCATTCCTTAGAATCATGAACTCTATGATTTCATGATCGCTTTCACCCAAATTGCCTTCTACTTTCAAATTTTCAACTCGTTGTTCCCTATTTGTTAAAATCAAATCTAGAACAGCTTCCCCCCAGTAGCTTTCTCAGACTTCTGAAATAAAAAATTGTCTCCAATGCAGTCCAAGAATTTATTGGATAATTCCCAACATATATCTGGATAGTTGAAGTTGCACATCACCAGCAAATCCTGTGCTTTTGGATGATTTTCTTACTCTGCAGTGGCAAGGAGGAAGCTATTTCCAGCCTGTCTGCACCCCAACCCTTCAGACACCACAGTAATTCCTTGGGCAAGGGCTTCACACACTGCCTTCTTCACACACTGCCCCTATGCTCAGCCTGCAGGCCTCTTGGGGTATGTCTAGACTGCATCCCTCTGTCGGCAGAGGGATGCAGATTAGGCAGGTTGACATTGCAAATGAGGCAGGGATTTAAATATCCCACGCCTAATTTGCATAAAAATGGCCACCACATTTTGATGACTCAGCACTTTGTCGGCAAAAAGTGGCAGTCTAGAAGGGGATCTGTTGAGAAAGAACTCCTTTTTCAACAGATCCCTTATGACTCCTGGAAGGAGGCTTACAGGATCTGTCGAAAAAGGCTTTCAACAGATCCCCCTCTAGACTTCCACTGAAGCTCATTCATCTCAATGTTAATTTGATCATTTGCATTGCATAGTTCTGATTGATTGCCATTGGAGTTGGTTGAATACCAGGTGTCTCATATTCAGCATAAGGAAATATGGTCACCCTACTCCTGTTGATTCTTCCCCACTTAGGCACAAACTTCATCTGTATTTTAGGTTTTAGGTGGGGAGTCAAGATTAGAAGGGGAAGGGAATATTCTAGTGTAATCAAGACTGCCTTTCTTTTCCTCCCTCCTCAGATGACCACAGTGAAATTCAATGGAGCATGAGGGCCTACGTCACATTTTAGCATCTATGTCACTTAGGCCATGCAATTCTTGGTATGTCTACACTGCATGGCTACTTCAGGATACTGGAAGTATCTACCCCACATCTACACAAGCCGTCAATTATTTTGAAATATTTTTCGAAATAATGGGCATGCAATTTTACCATCCTGGTTAATCTTGTTTCATCAGAGTTAAGGGATGGCTCGAAATAGTGCATTATTTCAAAATTTGGTGCTGTGTAGATGCACCCTCTTAGGTCAACACCTAAATAACCTTTAAAAATCTGGGCTTTAGGAACCTAAAACTCTCTATTATTGAGATTTGGGCTCATAAATCAGTTATGCACTTTTGTAAACTTTACACAGAGTGAAATTGCTAAAAAAAATTCTCCATAAAATACTCATCAGGCCACTAAAATATATTCTTTAAACTTTTCAAATTGAGTGGACATCTTAAAAAGGTTGCATAGGTGGCAGTCAAGTTCTCCTGCTTTCCAAGTTAACCATATTTTTATCAGCTGTAATATCAGCCACCGCTGCTCAACACCTTCTCTGTAGAGATTTCGGTCTCTGGGTTAATGTGATGCTGTGGTTTCTCCACTACTATCCATATTCAGAGAAAGAAAAAGAGAAAATCCTCAGCGGGGCATAAATAATTTGTGTAGATTCTGTGTACATGAGTATATTTCACCCTGGAATCCAGTATGTAAACTCATATTGGCTTAGAGAGCAGGCTTATTGTAGCTAATGAAAGGAGAACATATCTGCAGAAGTATACTGTATTACTGTATTTTTTTCTTTAAGTCAAACTATGACTGGCTCAACTGTTGTCTCTCACTTAATCTGTAACTAAACTTAAGCCACCCAGCAACCCAACTGGCTGACACAGATTCCTTGTTGTATAATTAAGAATTGCCAAATGTTTTTCATCTTTTCATTCAGATCATTACATAGTCAGATTAATGGTTAAATAGAGTTAGTTTTCCTTTCCCACAGTGGGCTTGGAAAGCTGAGACTGTAATTTAGTAACAGCTGCATGGAATTAGCTGAAGACAATCTACTACAAGCTGAGACAATTCAAATTATAAAATAAACACAAACAAGCTATTGGCACAATCAAGAGCCTGATTCCCCAAGTTTATTTAGATCATTTAGAGATGATCTATTTCACCGTAAGGGAAACGCAGAGGCGCATTAACATGAGGAATAGCACATGTCGTTTTTCATGCATGAATATCACTGTTTTGCCCCATTTTAAAGTGTAGTTCTTAAACTGATTATGTAGAAACAGCACCTTCTTTTCAAGCAGGTCCTCTTATTTTAGTAAGAAGAATAAACTTTTTTTGTTTTGTTTTCATTCCCATTAGACCTACTGAGCCAGCATCCACTAAGGGAGATAACTGAGGCCCAAATGAAAGACTGGTACTTTTTAGAGCAGGGTTACCCTTCTCACATTAAATTTAATAAATTTGTAACCCGTCACTTTAAAATCAATATATGTCTCTGTATTTAATTTTCCAACTTATGCAGAAAAATAACTACAGAGTGAAAAGAAAACAAGGAAAACTATAGAAAATATGTTATTTTAATGTTATCTTGTAATTATGCACAAATTTAAAATTGATTCACCCTAATGGTTTAATTAACTGAACAGAAATACTGCTTTTCCTTCAGTCTGGAAATTTACGCCAGTGGAGATTTTTTGTAATGCAGAAAACGACTTTAATAGAAATCCAAGGTTCCTTTTGTTTCTCAGATGCATGTTCATCCAATTCATCTTTGAAGAAAACTTATTTGAAAGATACTGTAATAACTATAACATCTTGTTTTATGTTCTTGAAAGTACTCAGTTGTGAGACTGATGCAGATGTCAGTATTATCAGTCTACCCAGGCAGTAATGTCAGGGCAATGGGATAATCCATTGTACAGGAATGTGATTGCTAAAGTACACTAATATGTTTTTCATTAATTGATCCATGTAGACCCTGATGGTGTGCAGAACAGGTTTCTTGCATATATTGATGTTGTACTGTTACGAACAGCAGCACATTAAAGTACACCAGCAGGGCCAACAGGGACCAACTAATGTTCAACCTGTTAGTGCTCTTTTGAAGTTCACACCCCATAAAACATATTACTCTACCTTTTAGGCAAATCTGCAGACTCTCATGTAGTATTGTAAATTTGAGTAAAGCTACCCTGTATGTGAGGAGAGGTTTCATTTCATCTGACAGGTTAGTTACATACATAATAATGTTTCTAAAAAACAACAAGGAGTCCTGTAACATCATAAAACCAACAGATTTATGTGGACATAAGTTTCTGTGAGTCAAAACCACTTCATCAGACTCATGGGCTGCGTCCAGACTGGCAAGTTTTTCCGCAAAAGCACTTGCTTTTGCGGAAAAACTTGCCAACTGTCTACACTGGCACTTGAATTTCCACAAGAACACTGACTTCCTACTGTCTGAAATCAGTGCTTCTTGTGGAAATACTATGCTGCTCCCATTTGGGCAAAAGTCCTTTTGTGCAAAGCTTTTGCGCAAAAGGGCCAGTGTAGACAGCTCAGATTAGTTTTGCGCAAAAAAGCCCCTATCGCGAAAAAGGCGATCGGGGCTTTATTGTGGAAAAACGCAACTAGTTTGGCACGGACACTTTTCCACAAAAAGTGCTTTTGCAGAAAAGCATCCGTGCCAATCTAGACGGACGCTCTTTTCCACAAATGATTTTAACGGAAAACTTGTTCATTAAAAGCATTTGCCGAAAATCATGTCAGTCTAGATATAGCCATGGAGTGGAAATCACAGAGATATAGATATAGACTAGCATATCAAAAGAAGGGAGTTACTTATCAAGTGTAGGACCAGTGTTAACAAGGCAAATTCAGTCACGTGAGGTGTGACTCACTTTCAGGCATTGATGGGGAGGTGTGCATGCCAAGAGAGAGAAACTTGCCTTTGTAGAGAGATTGTCATTCTAAATCCTTATTTCAATCCTAATTTGATTGTGTTAAATTTGAAAATGAATTGCTGCTCTGCAGTCTGGTTTTGAAGGTATTTTTTTTGTAAAGTAAGGCTACTTTAAAATCTAAGTGTACAGAGAGGTTAAAGTGTTCTCCTACTGTTTTTTTGTATAGGCCATTAAGACAATTAGTTCCAACTTCCTTAACCATACAAAATTGTGCAGGCTCTAGAAATTACAGTGTCAGCTCCTTCTGGTTTTCAGATAGTGATTTAATCATCTTATTGCTCTGTGACCAGTTTGGGTGTCACATCAAACTGGCTAAGTAGCATTCTGTCATTTGCCTCAAAGCAAACTAAACTTTGCACAATACAAAAGTTAACCTCTTTTAAACAAATATGCGCAAAAGAACTGGTAACCAGCCATGAGAAACAGGTGTTTCAGAGACATTTTAGAGTGAATGTGAAATGATCCAGGACTGACACACTTAAAAACTAAAGGTAGCATGATTTGACACACAGTCTTGTAGTGTAGGTCATCTTGTTTAATGTGTAATCACACAGACATAACTAAATGAAATTATAATTTATTGGGTCACAAATTGTCACACCTTTATTAGTTCCTGCTACCAGCAAAAATGATGTGTCAGAACTATACATTGCAATATGTCTGTCCTGAAAGTTGTAATGGTTCTGTTAATCTCCTAATTTTTATCATATAGATTTGAAGGTTGCTTTTTCATTAGTGTATGTACTTCAAGTACTGATTATTTAATTTTCAGTGTTTTATATGTATTCATTAGACCATTCATAATCTGTAATAGAATATGTATAATGAACTATGAATAGATGGCGTTATTTAAAGAAGCAATATGTATAACCATTTATGCAACCCCTGTTATAATCATATTTGCAGGGTTTTGATATGTAAAATTAAAACAATGCATCCATAATATTTTCTGCATATTGAGTTATTTTATAGTGACTCTTTAATAAGCAATTTATAATTAATATATGACCCCAAGGAGGAAAATGGCTGTAGTCCAATACTCTAGCAAAATCAAACGGTAAAGTCACAATTTTGTCTTTTTACTTTCATTTAAACCAGTTTCAGTCTGAATGCCTGCTGCTGTACTGGAATTAAAGCAAGAAAGCAATCAATTTAAGTATAAGCAAGTATATATAGGCTAAAATTATCCTAAGAAGATATGCAGTGATAGAACATTAGGTGAGCCTGCTTCAGTCCTCTGCCCTCAGAATCCACTGTATTGTGATCTCCCACTAAAACAGTAATTAATTTGAATGGGACTACTCCAACACTTTGATATAAATGACCTGTTCTTTTATTCTGATCCACACAATGGAACAGGCCATTTGTCCAGAAACATCAAAGGGTTATATGGACTGCCTAGTACTGCACACTGTGCTCAGCACTCTCTAAATTTCAGTTTTCTCTCTTCCATTTTCCCTGTTTTCCAAGGGTAGAGATGTCAGTAGCCTTGTTAATTTCTCCCTCCTCCTCCAACTTTATGATTTCACACATCTGTTAATAATGAGAAAGAAACGCCACATGACTGTTGGTAAAATTGATATAATGAAATACCTTTGCAATGTTATTTGGAAATAAGCAAACAGTCTTCAAATGAACAGTAAAATTTAGGACCAAATACAGTAACACAAAAACAAAACTCCAAAGTCATCTATCAGTATGCATTAGATGTGGTAATGTGTACTTTTCTTTCCCTTGTTAAATTTCAAGAGGCTGGGTAGATTAAAACACATCAGAAAGTAGTATTAAAATAATTCAGTGTTGTCTTGCATCTTATATATGTATTTATTCAACTGAAAAATGAGTGTAATATAGGTGCTAAACACTATATATCAGAATTATTGAGATTTACAGACATTTTTTACTGATATAAAATAACCACACAAGATGCAAGGGAATGTTGAATCAGGCTGAATTACATATTTATATTTTATGTGTACTTCCAGCCACTTGAACTGTAGAATGAATATGTGGTGCAAAGAAAAGTTACAAGGGCAATGGAAAGAAAAAATAATATGTAGTCTTATGGCTAAAGACCATATCAAAATATATGCACTGAAGGAAATTGAATTAAGGTTACACTGGCAACCTTAATTTTGACATTTTGTAATTGTGTGTGAGTGACTTTTGTAGCCTCAATAACGTTCCTTTTACATACTGTTTTTTGTATGCAGTTTCCACAGTATTTAATAAAAGAAATAAAACAGGAGTTCTGTCATGTGACACCTTATTAACACCAACATGGTGTAGCTGGGCTGCAAAATCTTTAAATCCATACATAGATCTGAGGGAGTAATGCCTTGTCATGGATATTGGCTGACAGCAGGGAATAGTGAAACTCAGGAGTCTTAGATTTCATTTCAGGATCTGGAGAAGGGCGTTTTTTTGTGGGCATGGACCCTTTTACCTTCTAGGGCAGTAGTCTCCAAACTTTTTAAACACAAGACACCTTTTTAAAATTTAAGTCAGTCCAGGATCTACCTCAAACCCATATACCCTTTAATTTTCAGTGTTTTATATGTATTCATTAGACCAGTGTTTTTCAAACTGTGCTCCGTGGTGCCCCAGGGCTCCGTGAGACATCTCCAGAGGCTCTGCAAGGTTGACAAACTGGAAATATCAATAGATACAACACATACAATCAGTGGACCACTGGGGCTCCGCATAAATTGTTATGAATTTAAAGGGCTCCGGAGCCCAAAAAGTTTGAGAACCGCTGCATTAGACCATTCATAATTTAAAGAAGCAATATATATAACCATTGTGCAACCCCTGTTATAATCATATTTGCAGGGGGTTGACATATAAAATTAAAACAATGCATCCATAATGTTTTCTGCATATTGAGTTATTTTATAGTGACTCTTTAATAAACTATTTATAATTAATACATGATCCAGAGGAGGCCCCCTCCCTACGCCTTCACCGAGGCCCTGCCCTCCTCACTCTGTGAAGATGGGGTACAGGAGAGGAAGACAGAGTGAAAGCACCACCCTCTGCCTCTTGTTTCTCCCACCCTGCACAACAAGCAGGACACACACACCCTCATCCCGGGGGGCAGCTCTGAGGCTCTGGGCCATGTGGGGAGGCAGAGCAGTATGGGGAGGAGGCAGGGCAGTGTGGGGAGAGACAGATGAAATACTGGCATTTGATAGCCTCCCAGCCAAATCAGTCAGGATCACCTGTCAGAGGCTCCAAGATTTACTGGTAAATCCTGATCTACTAGTTGGTAACCACTGCACTAGAGCATCTTATAATGGGAAATGTCAGGCAATCTAATAACAGGCGGTGCCACCACTCCCACCCATAAAATTCAGTGATGCTACTGGTCACAACTGTTAGGTTGAAGTGATTCCAAGAAGGGAGGACGACATCTGTGCATCATAAACACTCGATTTAATCCAGTCTCAAACCACACACAGTAAAATGCTCTTAATCAGAAACATGTTTACTGCATGATATTGCTAAACAGTAGATGCGTTTTCGTGCCTTAACTTAAATGTTTGGATATCTTTTATGCATAACCTTAAAATCATTTTTCCTGGGTTTATCAGACTTGGTTTTGCGGTACACAAAATATCCATGTGATAGTTTTCATTCTTAAATTTTAGATACTTATTGTTAATCTTGACTATATCTTGTCTGGGAAGATATGTTATTTTTATAGTATTTAAAAGTTATGAAGGGTAAAAAATACACAACAGTTGAATTAAGGAAGAACTGGTTGGAAAATACTGGGAGTTGAAAATTTGCATATATTTTCACTTAAGGATTTCATTGGAAATTTCAAACTAGTTATACTGTCTGCGGTTCCTTCATTTTATCTGTCCCCTTCCCCCTTATGTTTCTGAAAAGCACTAGTGCTGTTTGAAATATAGTGTACAGAAAGTAGTTTCTGTTTTTGTTGTTGTCTTAAATGGGCCTTTTTCAAAAATTCAAAAAAAAAATCTGTTGCCATTATCAAATATAGCTGATTCTTTTTCAGAAAAAGTTTTTCCCCAATGTCTTATAATAGCAGTAGAGCTTCATTTGTCAGAAAGGTGTTGTTAACAAAAAAGATTTTAATACCTATTCAAGATTTTCAATATAAGAATTGATAAAAAGCTGCCAAAATTTCGAACAAAAATGTTTAATTTTGAAATAGTAGAAAACTGAATATTTTAACCAAAATAAATATTGGTTTTTTGATTTTTCAACTAGTTCTAGTAAAATAGTGTTTGTTTAATGATTCCTTATGATTTTGATACAGTCACCTTTTTAAAACCTTAGCTCCACTTTTCCAAAAGTTTTAGTGTGGATACAGTCATTGAGATACCCACTGAGCCTTTTTAAAAAGTCTCTGATGTCATAATATCGGATAGAGCTATGAGAGGGAAAAAAGAGGTACAAGGATTTTTTATTTGCTATGTCATTAGGCTGACATACTGCAAATGAAATCCAATGCAGACATATTGGAAATGACACGTACATGGCACAATATCTCCAAATAGGAAGAGAATTAAAGGAATTAGTCTGGAACAGGGTGATTTTATAACAGATCTCAAACATTTTATTCTCTAACAAGCTAGAGGAGAATGGAAAGCATGCTGGATGTTCATAAAGCTAACAAATGCATATTTTAAAAGCAAATAGCATACTAATGATTTGTTAAAATGGATTAGTCCTGACCCTTCCCTCCTTTATTGCTGAATGGAGTTTTTCTCATTATCAGAGGTGAAAGTGAGCTGGAACGGGCTGGTACAGTGTACCAGCAAGAAACTGGTACTGGTCCGTACACAGCAGACATTAAAGCACTGTCACTTCAGAGCCTACAGGCAGGGCTGCTGTCAGAGGTAAGCAAAAAGGGCAGCTGCTCTAGGCCCTTTAAATCACTGTCAGAACCCTGGGACTCCTGGCTGCCATGGCATTGGTGGTAATGAACACTGACCCTTCCTCCTGATGCCCCATCCTGACCAAAGAAGTTCCAGAGATGTCCTCCCACCTTGACCTTGGATCCCCCAGGCTGAATACAGTTAATCACAATACTTACTTTCTCCCCTGCCCATTATACATGTAAAAGAGATACAACTGGACAAATGTTGTAGAGCCACTCCTTGGAGCTATGGCAGCACTGAACTGGCCCCATAGGGTGGGGAACACATCATGTCAGGTCAGATTTTCTGTCTCCTCCTGCTTCTTAACTTCTTACTTCATCTCTATTGTGTAACATACACTAACACTCAGGGAGACTCTGTTGGATCTAGGTTTCATGATGCATAGGGCATGTACAACCCCCACAAAACCAATACTTTTTTTTTTTACCTCTGACAGTGGGTTCTGTATGGGTTGCTACTATGACCCTAAAGCTGAAAGGTTTTGAGTTCTATTCCTGGCCTGGTCAGAAAGAATTGGCTTCTCCCAGTCAGTTAAGTTGCTATCTGATTGCAGTGGGCAAACACCCAGTGTGATCCGAAAAGAGAAATGAGAAGACATGAGTTAAAGGAAGAAAGGTCATGATGCCATTGGTCCATTAGATATCAGTTTGATTTGTTTTTGTGTTTTGGCATTACATGACACAATGTAAACAATTCTCTTCTTTGAATAGTCAGAAATTTTATATTATCATGATTCCAAAAATGCTCATCTTAAGAGAATAGTCCCTCTGATTTCAGCAAGAAATTATTCATATGAGTCAGGTGATAGGAGGTCAAGGAACATTTAGAATTGCCTGCATAAAATATTTTGAATTCACACTAATGTGCCAAAGATAAACCTATGCCTATAAAACCACCTTCTCCCTGTTTGTCTGAGTATGTTATTGACAAATTAAGACGTTGCTCCTAAATTCTCTTAAAACTGAATTCTGTATTAGCTTGAATTCACATTCACACAAGCTCCTTTTTGACCCTCACAATAGTAAAATGGCTTAGCAATATCATACATCTCTAACAAAAGCTGTTAGTAAATGTCAGCTTTAATATACTTTTAATGATGAGCTGCAAGAAGCATGAAAGGAAAAGACTTATCGTGGAGAGATGTAACTTGAGGACAAAGCAAAATATCTCTAGTAAAAACTGCTGTTTTAACTAATACTTCATAGAAATGAATAACCCAAGCCAAAATATTGCTGCAGCAAAACAGTAACTACTGACCCAGTAAACTAAAATTCTGAGATGATTGATATATATAATATAAAATCTCATCGCTTTCATGCACCTGTAAATATCTATCTATCTATCTATCTATCTATCTATCTATCTATCTATCTATCTATCTATCTATCTATCTATCTATCTATCTATCTATCTATCTATCATTTCTCTTATTGGTTGTAGTTGAAGCCCTATGGACTACTTCAGATGTGAAATAGGGAGATTAGTTCAGGTATAGACATCAATGGAAAGACTCCCATTGCCTCCAAGAACCTTTGCATCAGACCCTGAATAAACCCTGTGCGTGTCCTTACAGTACAAATACATGTTCCTCTATCTTGATAGAGGTCACTTGAATCAGTGCTAAGAGTGCAAATGGGGTCCTTTGCAGCATTTGCGCCCCATTTATGCCTTTAAGTTCTGGTTCAACTGGCCTTAAGATTTTTGGGAGACTTTCACCCATTGTGTTCTCCAGAGTGTTTATTCACTCACATCCTGAAATGGCCTCCTGACTCTGAAAAACTTTATGCAGAATGTGAGTTACTTTCTTGTTCAAAAAACTCATTTTTAATTGGCTCAGATTTTTTCCAGTGTGTGTGCTCCAAAGCTGGAGAAATAAGATCCTTTGTAGTTGTCCTCTGAAAGTCAGATGAGAAAGCTTTTACCACTCAAAGAAAAACTCACCTTTTCAAAAATTGTTTTGATTTAGCTACTGTATATGTGCAGTGTCAGTGTTCTTTAGTCATCTGCTTTAATGTAGCAAGTTGTTAAAATAGCTCAGTTTTTCTCCCATTTTTATTAATGTATTTAAATTCTAATTTCAAAATTTATCATTCTTCCTTGATGGTGCTGTCTTGTTTGAAAACTGTTCTTCCTTTTCCAGACTACATTAATATAGGAAATCCATTCTTTGGTAAAAACTCTAACTATTGAAACTATAACAACTATGGAAACTATAAAGAAAAAAAATGTGCCTTCAACTAAGTGCCTTCAACTCATCTTAACTGTCAACGTAATTCAGTTTCTTTTCCAACCTTACCTAGAAATGCCTGCTATAAGGTCTTGGTTTTGTCAGCAGATACATAGAAAAGGATAAATTCCCAAGCTGCTCAGAAGTTCATTTACTGTTTATTTTAGACATTTTAGATGGCAGCCTCTCAGTAGTGATGTGTGACCTTTCTGCAAAGTTGCTATACTTACTAGAGTTGATTTAATTGCAGAGATGAACTTTAACTTCTAAAGGAGTCTTAATCCACTTGTTTGATGCATACACCGTTAGTTTATCTAATACAGAATGCCCTATTAAAATTCATAGCGAGCTAGATTTTTTAAATATATATTTTCTCTGGAAAAAGTACAAGGTATTAGTTAATGTGTCACATTTTTTCCCCCTCAGAGAGCATTTGATGGCATTGTTATGATGCACTCAGGGCCTTTCTTAATCAGATATACTGGGAGAGTTTAAAAAATAAACAGATTATTTTATATGAGAGGAAAAGTCACTCTTCCAGTGTCTTTCACTGTGATGCACAAAGGCAAATATTGTAAGATTCAATAAATAAGGCTCTGTCTCTTTTTTGAGCACTTATATGTTAAAAACACTCCTTGGCTAAAAAATGTTTTAAAATTTTTTTCAATAAACAGATTGCAAGAGCAACAGCATGTTGCTAGAGTATTTGTCACTTTGGACCTCATATCTGCTCAGCCAGTAAGCATAATCAATGTGTGCACAAGATGCTTAACCATCAACAGCATGAACTTTTTACTTGAATTGATTAGTCTAAGACTAGAATCAAAGGGGCTAAACACTAAAGGCTTGAACAAAGTCCCATTCAAGTCAATGGAAAGGCTCCCACTGATGTAAACAGGCTATGAATAAAAATGCATAATCACATCTTTTCTGATTTTCTCCATACCTTCCCCATTTTCAACAAATTGTTATAGGAATTTACTTTTTTGTTTATATTTTAGATTATAATCTCTTTGGAGTAGAGATCCTATTTTAATTTATATGTATAGCAGACCTCATCTGCAGGCAGCGAGGGAACATCTATACTAAAATAAAAGCCCTGTGGCACAGCTATGGATTGCCCAGGTCATCTGACTCAGGCTTACTGGGTTTGGTCTGCAGGATTAAAACCTGTGATGTGGATATTCAGGCTCTGGACACCTGAGCTCTGAAATCCCACAAATGTGTGGGAAGGGGGAAGAAGTGAGGTAGGTCTCAGAGCCTAGGCTCCAGCCAGAGCATAATCATCTTCACTTCTTTCTTTAGCCTCACAGACTAAGTCAAGTGAACTGAAGTCAATTGACTGGGGCTCTGAGACTCGGTGCTTAGGATTTTTTATTGCTGTGTAGAGATACACTTAAGGTCTGATTGAAAGCCTATTAAGCCAAAGGGAATCCTTCCACTGGTTTCACTGAGCTTTGGATGAAAAAAAAAAGCTAGGTAAAGAAATCAAGCAACAATTCACGAAAAGCTCTCTTTCCTATATAATCTAATATACAGCGAAGAGATACTCAGTGTGCCAGACAGAAAATCATTAATGGTATTTTGACAACTTGAATTATAGTTTTTTATATGCTAGCATAAAAAACCTGACGCTCCAAAGCTTGAATACTTGATTAAAGGCATGGGGGAGACTATGAGGGTTTAAAAATATTCTTTTTGTTTGTTTGTTTATTACATTTCCGATGCAAACTCTATCCAAAAAGCATGGCTTGATGCTATTTATTAGTATAAAAAAGTTATATTATAATCACTCCTACCAGGATGTGCCTATTAATCTATTCAGATTGTGCAGTAAACTTTCTTTCAACATAACAAATAAAATTGAATCACTAACAATGTACATTTCCAATGGATCCCCTTCAACTCTTCATTTTTGTGATCCTAGTGCAGTACAAGATTTGTTATCCTGCGTTCATTGGGAACGGGAGTTGCTGGTTGACAAATGTGCTGGTTACTCAAGCTTTTTTACAGAATGCAAAAATGATTAAGAAATGAAATAACATTATATCCTGAGCAGAATGAGAAGACTGCAGTTCAGCAAACATCACTAGATTTTCCAGACATTGTGCAGCAGTATCCCAAGAGATTTTGGTTTCTTCACTATGGTTTTCTTCCTCTGGGTCTATTTCATCTGCAGTACAGGTATTTCTCTCTGGATAGAATCCATTTCTATAATTTCAGTGTCTGTCAGGATTTTTGTGACATCTAGACCTTGATCGATGTTTACCCACACTTCAACTTCATTATCCTTCAGCTTAGTAATTGTGTCTGTGGGGTCCCCATTTGGAAGGACATCAGGTACCTCCTGTAGCAGTCTCCTATTTGGTTTTATGCTGAAGCCTTGAAATTCTTCTTCGTCAGAGAACCCCTACACAAATACAACTTCTGTCCACAATTTCATCCATGCTCTCTTTAAAATTGTAGGCTTGACAGCAGACCAGGCACATGTTGCATTGAAGATTGCATCTTTGATGCTGTACCATGACTAAAACTCTTGGATTGTTTCTGCAAAGTTGAGCAGCTTGCTCATAAAATCCCTTCCGTAGATTACTTTTAGGTTTTGAATAAATCCTTGATCCATTGGCTAAATAAGTTAGGTAACATTTGCAGGCAGGAAGACCATGAAAATATTGCCAGACACAATCTCTTCAGAAGAGTGAACTCAACAGATATCTAAAACCAGAATAACCTTTATTTCTTCTGGTACTCCAAGTTCTTTCAGATGGACTTTTACAGCACAAACAAAGATATGGTAGAACCAATACAAAAATATATCCTTGTCCATCATAGTAGGCTGTGCCTTGTACTATACAGGCAAGTGGACTATACCCTTGACTGCTTCTGACCTCTTGAGGTTTGAAACCACCTGCAACTTGATTTTGTGTGTGCCAGCAGCTATTGCACTCATAAGCAGAGTGATGCAGCCCTTGTTTCTCTGGACTGTACCAGCCCGGGCTGAAGTTGGCAGATAATGCCAAAAGAGTTCCATTTCATCAGTATTGTAGATGTTCTCTGGGTTCCTTTATTCTCCGCAGTCAACCTCTTAAAAATATACGATTTTTTTTTTTTTTTGCAGCCTCACACTCAGAAGACTGTTTCTTTCCAGAGACATCAAGCCTTCTGATGCTATGTCAAATCTGAAAACATGCCAACCAACTATCAGAAAAAAAAGCAGGTCTTGGTCATTTCTAATTGCTGAAAAATAGTCCTTAGCCTTTTCAATCAGCATTAGGCCAGAAATTGGAGCTCCCTCAGAATGCTTCAAGGAAAACTATTCATAGAGCACATTGTCTAATTGTTCCAATTTTGGTTTGTGCAAAGTACAGTGTTTCTCAATTGCTTTGCTAATCTCAGCACTTGACATGAATTTAATCAGATCTGCTTTCTGCGCCTTAATACTGTAGACTGTTGATGAGTCAATGCCAAGCTCTTGCGTCAATTGGCTCCTGTTTTCTTCTTTTTCAAGGTGCCTAATTAGGTCCAATTTCTGGGTTGTCATCGGCATAACACGTGTTCATTTTTGTACTTTGCCTGCTGATGATGTATTGCTAGTCATAGCTGCAGGATGAGTCAGATAATATCCAGTGCTGAGACTGTATTAGAGGCACATCAAGAACAGCCTTTACTGCTACAAATTTTCAAATGTGGCTTCTTCAAGCACTGAAAAATGATGTTGGATCCGAATTTTTCCAGTTAACTGAAGGAGATGTATTGCTGTCTATGACAGATGCCAGTTAACCAAGTTTTCTGGATATTAAAGTTCCAAATAACAAGTCTTGTACAGAAATTTGTTACTGTGTTACATTGCAGAAATAGTTGAGCATAGTCAGGCTAATTCACCCAGATTCAACTTTTAGAGATAATCTAAAGATTTTAGAGATTAAAAAATACATAAATGACAATTACGGCCAGTCCATGTTAGATAGGCTAGAAATTTGAAATGAAAACTTGTATTGTTAAAGAATTGGAAAAATATGGTGATTATAAGAATCTGTGTTTACCTATATCTTGTTAGAGGTTAACAATGTAATCAAACGGCTCTTGTCTATGGCTGTGTTCTGCTAACTAAGGGTACATCTACACTTGCTCCCTAGTTCGAATTAGGGATGCAAATATAGATGACTGAAATTGCTAATGAAGCGGTGATTTAAATATCCCGCACTTCATTAGCATGATCTCGCCAGTGCATTACTCCACTCAAAAAATGAGGAGTAAAATGTTAGTTCGAACCAAGGGGTTTGGTTCGAACTAACGCGTCCCAGCGCACACTTCCTGGTTCAAATCAGCGGTTGAGAGGAGTAATGCACCGGCGAGATGATGCTAATGAAGTGCGGGATATTTAAATCCCCGCTTCATTAGCAATTTTGGTTGCATACAATTGCATCCATAGCTCAAACTAGGGAGTAAGTGTAGACGTACCCTAATCTCAAGTGGAAATATTAACAATTAAATGACAGTAGGGTGAAATAATGTTATTATCTGTCTCCTCAAAGTTTGTGGTAAACTGTCTATAAACTGCTTGCTGGATAATTAATTTATACTAATCTATGCAATTAATTGTAGTGGTATTGTTACTTTAAAAGCCTTTTGTTTACCCAAAGATTGCACTGCCCAGAAACTGTATGAAGGACTCTTGGGACTTGATCATTTCATCTCAAATCTGCTCATGTTTCATCAGCTCCAAGGTTCAAAATCTCTACTAGGAAACTGATCTGATAACTGTTCTCAGGTCTGTATGCATAATGACTTTCTAACCAATAACATCTCTATTTTCTTTTCAAATACATTTCAGTTTAGTTAATAAGAATTGGTTATAAGCACATGTTGGATATGACACATTCATTAACCTATGAGGTAGCGTGTTTGATCCTTTGGGATTGATAGAACTTTTCATATGATGAATAAGATATTCATTAATCTCCATTTTATTTGACTTGGGTGTCTGGAAGGAAGTCGAGGGTTGTGTTATTTTAAGGCAACTGTGTTTTCTCCTGAGTGAAACCTGTAAGGAAGATGTTTTTTTCACTGGCTCGGTGAATTTAATATTAAGTTAACCAACAGTTTGTGGGGATTGTGAGCCCCGTTCTTTGCAATTTGCCTTCACTAAGCATACTCAGTGTGGCCCGCTCTGGGAGCCCCGTCACAGTTATATACACAGAAATCACCATCAGATTTTACATGAGTGAACTGAGAACTAACTTGGAATTTAACTTTTGTGATTTTGCTAATTGTGTCTCTTGAATTGTTTCTATCTATGAACTGGGAATTACTTTGTAAATTATTTTCTCTTTGTTTATTTTGTTTTAAGGCTTTTTTACTTTAATTCAGTCTTGTTTTCTAGAGAAATTTTTAAATTTTTTCATTTTTGTTTGTAGAATATTTGATTTTGTGTAATGATTTCTTCTTGAATCTCATTTCTGAATGCTAGGATGGTATCATCTGCCATGGAAAAGTGAAAATCTTTTTAAAAAGTGTCTGCAGCTCTCAGTTCTTAGTATTAGGTTATGTCTACACTCCAGCAAACTGCTGTTTTTCCAAAAAAATTCAATTATGTCCACACTGCAATCACGTTCTTTCAAAAAAAAAATTGAAAGAACTAAGGGTATGTCTACACTACAAAGTTAGTTCGAACTAACGGATGTTAGTTCGAACTAACTTTCCTAGGCGCTACACTAGTGCTCCGTTAGTTTGAACTTAATTCGAACTAACGGAGTGCTTAGTTCGAACTAGGTAAACCTCATTTTACGAGGACTAACGCCTAGTTTGAACTAGCTAGTTCAAACTAAGGGCTGTGTAGCCCTTTAGTTCGAACTAGTGGGAGGCTAGCCCTTCCCAGGTTCCCCCTGGTGGCCTCTCTGGGCACAACCAGGAAAACTCTTCTCCTCTCCCCCAGCCCTGGGCCCTTAAAGGGGTAGACTCTGGCCAGACGGCACTAGAGTCAGCCAGCCCTGCCAGGAGTCTCTGCCCCGAACCAGTGGCTGCAGGATGAGCCAGGCAGCCAGTGCCAGTGACACGTCCCCTGCCCAGTCCCCGAGCACCCAGGGGCCAGCCAGGGGCCGTAGACGGCGCGCGGCCTCCTGGTCTAGTGCGGAGGTCATGGACCTCATTGAGGTTTGGGGGCAGGTCCCCAACGTCCATGATCTCTGCACTAGGAGGAGGAATGCGGCCGTCTATGGGCGCATAGCAGCCGCCATGGCCAGCAGGGGACACAGGCGCACCCAGGAGCAGGTGCGCATTAAAATTAAACAGCTGCGGCAGGCGTACGCCAGGGCCACAAGAGGCGGCGCCGCTGCAGGGGCTGCCACCTGCCCCTACTTCACTGCCCTCCACCAACTATTGGGGGGCAGAGCGGTCCGTGCCAGCCCGGGGGACGTCGAGCCGGGACCAGAGGGCCCTGACCTGGGCACACCAGAAGGGTCACCGCCAGCAGTGTCATCCAGGGAGACCGTACCGGGTAAGTAGTTTGAATTAAGTAGTTCGGGGGGGGGGGGGGGAGATCAGGGACCGCGCGCGTGGGCCATGCCTTCCACGGATCACGCAGACACCTGTGCACGTGCCATGCCACCCTTGGGCAGGTGGCTTCAGCTGCGTGACACCCAGGGGCCATTGCCCAATAGGCACATGCTTGTGCAAAGAGACGTGACATGCTCCCGACCCCGGGGCAGGACCCAGCAGGATGATTTCCCTTCACATGTCCCCTCTACACGGAGGCAGGGGACATCTCCCCCCCCCCCCCCGCCGCCCCGGCCACACTATACATGGCACAGGGACATGGGTGCGGTCTTGGGGCAGCTCCCAGTCCCGGGGAGAGCCAGACATCCTGACCATGGCCTCTGTACAAGCACAGCGGCTGTGACGGTGCAGGACATGGTCACCCTCACGTTGCGGAGTTTGGGAGGACTGGGCATCATCCTCTGCGTCCCCAGGGAGAACTGACCACTTCTCTTCTTTCTCTACAGCTGCACCAGCTGCTCGTGTAGGGCGCACCACCCCGCCCGGGACATGCTCCCGCACCCGCGGCCTGCTCCGGACCGCCAGCACAGAGCAGGAATACTGGGACCAGCACCTTGGGGCCCTGCAAGCCGTGCACCGCACACTACGGGCGTGGATGCGGGAAGACCTGCAGGTCCGCCACAAGCTGCTGGCTGAGCTCCGAGGGCTGAGCACCAACCTGCAGCTCCTGCTGCAGAGCATGGTGCCCCGTGCTGGTCCTGCACCTGCTGCCCCCCCAACTGCTGTCCCTCCTCCCACTCCTGCTCCCCCTCCCACCTCTCCCTCCTCAACCCCCACAACCTCTTCCTCAATGTCCACACCCCCCACCTCAAACTCTGCACCCTCCACCCCATCCCCCCGGGGACGCCGAGGCCCCCTCCCTCGCCGTACTGGGAGGCGGTCAGCCCGGCGAGACCCCCACCCCTGATCCTTCAGTTTCCCCACCCCCTCCTTTCCCTTGCTTCCCCCTTTCAGCTCCCTCCTCCCAGTTTTCCCCCTCCCCTCTCCCAACCTCTCTCTTCCCCTCTCCCACCTCCTTTTCCCAGTTTCCCCAAGTTTTGTTAAATAAACAGATTTTCTATTTTTGAACACACGTGTCCTTTATTTTGTACATCAAGAAGAGGGGCTAGGGAAGGGTAAGTGGAAGGAGGTGAGGGAGGACTGGGGCACGAGCCCCCGATGGGGAGGACTGGGCTGGCTCTGCGGGCTTCTGGGGGTGGAAGCTCTCCTGCAGCCCCCCGATTGCCCCCTTTCCCCAGATGGCAGCCTGCGGCAAGTGCAGCCGGTCTGATGGCTGAGTGGTGTGATGTGCCCAGTGTGGGTAGTCCGGGCACTCCAAGCCAGGACTGCTTTGCAAGCGGGGCACCCCTAAGAACTGTCTGTCCAGGGTGGGGGTCGGGTCCCTTTAAGCGCAGCCCTGGGCTAGTCTGAGACAGCATCTCCATGCTCTAAGTCCTCCTCTGATGCCCTGCCGGCACTGCTTCCGGCCATCCTTAAGCCCAGTTCAGGGTCCACTCTGTGTGGACATGCTAGTTCGAATTAGCAAAACGCTAATTCGAACTAGTTTTTTAGTCTAGATCCGTTAGTTCGAATTAGCTTAGGTTAAGTTAGTTCGAATTAACGTTGTAGTGTAGACGTACCCTAAGGGGTTTTTCCAACATTAGTAAACCTCTTTCTATGCCGAAGAAGCCTTTTTCCGAAAGAGCTTTTTCGGGAAAAGGCGTGTGTGGACAGGGAAGAGGAAATACTTTCGCAAAGTAATTTTGGAAAGAGGTAAAGAAGAGGTAAATGGAAAAAGCACAGGTACCTTGGTAGTCGGACCATCCATAATAATCACAGCTTACATTCAATATGGCCGCTATGTGTCAAAAAAAGCAGATCGCTTTTTCGATGAGCTTTGGCAGTGTGGACGCTCTCTTTCGGAAGAATTTTTTTTCAGAAAATGTCTTCTGGAAAAGCTTCTTTGGAAAGAAGCCTGCAGTTTAAACATAGCTGTAGGCATGAAATGCATTAACCATTCATTGTCCTTTTAACTCACAAAACATTTTACTTGGCCTGGCTATGGACCTTTTGCATTTTACATCACTTTCCTGTCCACATGAATCAAACAAGAATCAAATGTGAAAGCCAATTTGGCTGAAACAATGGACCTTTGTGATAAATCTGACAAACAAAATGCTGTACTATTAATAAAATCTCAGAAAAAGACATTTGGTGTCATATACTATAGCAAAAGTTAGCTTGAAAAGAAAATGATCTGAAAGGCTGTTTGCCAGCTCACATCTGAGTTCAAATAGCAGCAAAGGTATGAGTTTTAACCCTACAAAGGATATATGGGCTGTGTCTTAGGATAGATGGGAAAGTAACCTGCTTGCAGGGGTTTGTGTTACCCACTGATTTCTTCACCCTCCATGCAAGAAATATAAACATAATAGATATAGATATAGATATAGATATAGATATAGATATAGATAAGTGAAAAGTCTTACAATTTGACATTTTACTTATATTTCCTATTGTTGGATACCAAAACAGTGATACAGTAATCACTTAGGATATGTCTACACTACCACCCTAGTTCGAACTAGGGTGGTAATGTAGGCAACCAGAGTTGCAAATGAAGCCTGGGATTTGAATTTCCTGGGCTTCATTTGCATATTGCTGGGCGCCGCCGTTTTTAAATGTCCGCTAGTGCGGACTCCGTGCTGCGCGGCTACACGCGGCACGGACTAGGTAGTTCAGATTAGGCTTCCTATCGTTCCACGAAGAGTAACGGTAGTTAGGAATAGGAAGCCTAATCCGAACTATCTAGTCCGTGCCGCGTGTAGCCGCATGGCATGGAGTCCGCACTAGCGGACATTTAAAAATGGCGGCGCCCGGCAATATGCAAATGAAGCCCAGGAAATTCAAATCCCAGGCTTCATTTGCAACTCCGGTTGCCTACATTACCACCCTAGTTCGAACTACGGTGGTAGTGTAGACATACCCTAACAGACAGTCATTCCTTTTCCAAGGAACAGTTCATTCTCTTTTTAGATTTTTTTTTTGTATATACAACTTTAGTAACAGATTTACCTGCTATTGCTTGGGTCCTTAAATCAGTTCTTGTGCAAAATCTTGTGCAAAAACTCTTCCACAAGAGAGCGTTTACGTTGCCATGTGCTTTTGCGCAAGTGCATCCATGGCAGTGTAGATGCTCTCTTGCATAAGAAAGCTCTGATGGCCATTTTAACCATAGGGGATTCTTGCTCAAGAAATTCATGTTGCCTGTCTACACTGGCCTCTTCTGGAAGAGCTCTTGCACAAGAGGACTTATTCCTCATGGGGAGAGGAATAACTCTTCTGGAAGAAGCCTTGTTTTACAATGCTGTACTGTAAATTTACTTCTGGAAGAATGCTCAGGAAGTGTAAAACAGCCAATTTTTTAGACATACCCCATGTGTGGCCATATTTTTTCATAATAAAATCTTCCCATCTTTTTGGAGGTTGGTGCATTAGTTGTTTAAAGTCTCATGAATACCATTTGATGACAGTTGCATTCCATCCATTGTCAGTGAGTCTCTCTATATGCCCGGCCCATCACATTATACTATACCTGCTCACATTAATGATATCCTGCACTCCACCCTGCTGTCTGATCACTTCATGGGGGACTCGGTCATGGATTGAAATTCTCAGAATTCTTCTTTGCATTGCCCTGTCATTGCTGCTTCTCTGTCTTAACCAGTGCCCATGTTTCACTGCCATACAGCATTACTGTTGGGTTGAAGAGGCTGGCAGACTTATTGTCTTGCTGATTTTTTCTTGGAGGTTATCCTTGATAGATCTGAATGCACACCAACCTGCTTTCTTTCTTTGTGAATGTTTACCATCCTGATAATAGCACGTTAATTTCTTAGCCCAAATGGATATGTTGCTCAATTCTTTTATTTTTTCTACCTTGCTTTTTATTTGGGCTTTTCAGAAGGTATCAGACTCAATACACTTTGGTTTTGTGTGGCTAATTTTCAGTCTCACTTGGCTGTTTCTTGTGTTGAGTTCTCATAGCATTTTCTGTAGTTTTATAGTATATTCGGAAACCAACACAATATCATCTGTGAATCTGAGGTGTTTAACTGCTCTCCATGATTTTGATTCCATCTTTCAAATTCATCCTTTTCATTACCATTTCAAGGCAGGCTGTCTCCCCTTATTTCACACCTTTTTAAACTGAGATGTAAAGGGGAGTTTTAACGTTATATCTATAGTGCAGTCACAATTTGCTTACTTTAAAAGTTTGATGTAGTTTGCATTAGTGCCCTTGCTCTTCAAGAGCTTTCAACACTGCTTTGATCTCTATGTTGTCAGATGCTTTTGCATAGTCAATGAAGACAATAAATAAAGACAATTTGATTCCCTTGAACATTCCAATAGGCGGTTTAGAGTGTATGGTCCATTGTGATTAAATTCCTTCAAAAACTTGCCTGTTCTGTTGATTGTTGCTTGCCCAGTCTCTATGACAGTTGGTTTATTATTATTTTGGTGTACAGTATGTAGACATTGAAAACAGGCATTTTGGATGGTCATTCTTAAATTTTCATGATTGCCTTTCTTGTACAGTATAATGGAGTTGGACTTCTTCCAAAAAAATGGTATTGTCTGCATTTCCAAGTAATAGCTAAATCTCTGAGCAAGGGTTTCCTGGAGGTCTTGGACTTTAACTCTTATCATTTTGATTGTGAGTCCATTTTTACCTGGGGGTTTTCCTTCCTCCATTTAGTGAACTGCATGTTGAACACGGAGTAAGAGTATGTGCTCATTGGTCTGTTGAAGCATTGGTACTATGACATTTATTTGAGATGTAAATTGTTCAGTATATAAAATTGTACAGCCTGTTTCCATTCCTTTTCTTTCAATTACTGGGTTTCCATCCCTGTTCTTCAGCTTCCTTACTGTTGACCTGTGCAGTGTTAATTCCCTTTTGCACTTTTGAGGTTTCTGCAATCTTCAGTTGCCTTAAAGATCCTTACATTTTGGTACTTCTCAATGTCCTCTTTTAGTCTTCTTCTTATCAACATGCAGAGGAGGGAATATTCAAGTTTGTCACCCTTCACAGGACTGTCCAAAAAGTTTCAGGACTACAGAACAACTACAAAAGAATTTTTTTTCCAGAAAAAAAAATTTTTTGAACTTTATTTTCAATGGAAAAGATTGTGGGAAGCAGGTAACTTACCATCATGCAACATGGTTCAACACACATAGCTTCCATGAGGATGAAAGACACAGTGGTCAATTGTCTTTACACCACTTTTTAAATTTTATTTATTTATTTATTTATTTATTTATTTATTTATTTTGCCTCTCAGAACCATAACATCCCTCTTCACTGATCCAAGGAATTGGCATGAAGTCATACTGATATCGGGGCATTTCAGATGGGAAAAAGGGTCAGAGGCAAGGCTGAAGATACATATTATCCTTCCTTCAGGTCTAATAGACTTTTTTTGCACCTGGTTCACTTCCTGGTGGAAAATGGGAATCCCAGGAGCAATTGCAATCAATGCGTTGAATTGTCTGGAACAGCTCACAACTGAGAGTACCTACCTTGAGGCAAAAAATGTTCCTTGTCCCCCTATGCCTACTTCCGGCATCCCTGTTCTGAATTCAAAATTTCCTTGCAAAATTGAGATAACAGCAAGTAGGGTCAAATATGAGATGATGAGGATGGCCAGGGTGATGAGGGAAAGGCATAAGTTAATCATGGGTAGCATTCAGATAGGAGAAAGGCTCAGCAGGCAAGAATTTACTTCTAACTGCCATTGCCTTCTCTGGGATATGTGTGTGAAGAGTGTGCTTACAGAGACAATTTTGTTAATTAAAATCTGACTACTAGTTTGTTATTTGTTATGGTGAGTATTATAAGATTTAAACGATTTTTTATTCACTTGAAGTCTTTTTTTAGGTCTTAAATTTTTTCCTGTGACCTAAAAATTATTGTATAAATATAGCATTTTATTCTAACCTACACGATATTGCTTTTGATTCTGGATTTTGAGGCTGGCATTAGTCTCAGACTAACTAATGCAGGGCAAGTTATTCCCTGCCTGAATGTCAGTCACTTGGCAAAGATTCTTAGAGGTTAGTGACCTGATATTATTGATCTGTTCATGGTTGATAACTCTATATTGAAGATCAGCCACAGAAAGGAAGAAAAATATTATGTGGCTCAAAGACTGGGAAGGAAAGGAGCCTCTTCTCTCTGCTACTATTGATCAGGGAGAAAGAGGTATCCCAATTCTCATTGTGGGAGTTATTTTGTGATTCCTTTTTCCCTTCCTTTACTTCCCCACCCCACAAATATCTCTTAATGAATGCCAAACTAGGTCTGGGAAAAATATATTGAAAAATGGAGTTTCATCAGAAATGAAAATTTTCATTGATATATTTTGACTAATTTGTTTCAAAAATAACTTGAAAAAATAACAGAGAAATAGCTGTGTTAGTCTGATCTTCGTAAAACAAACCAAAAAAACCCAGTCATGTAGCACTTTAAAGACTATCAAGTTGGTGTAATAGGTGATGAGCTTTTGTGGGGCAGACTCACGATCTGAAGAAGTGGGTCTGCCCCACGAAAGCTCATCTCCTAATAAACCATCTTGTTAGTCTGTAAGAGCTACATGACTGCTTTTGTGAAAAAAAAATCTCTAAAGGATTTTAATTCATATTTTTTTCCCAAATTTCCATTCTGTAATACAGTGAAACCTTTTTATCCAGCACTCTGTTAGCCAGAAAACTTTGTGAACCGGCATTGCCCCCAGCCACAATACTGTCACATCTTCAGGCGCACAGGCCTGGCTTGGTTTACCATGACTGGCTTAACAATTTTTTATTTAAAAAGTACTAATCATCTTTAACTCAAAATAGAAATGTGAGACCAACTGCCTCACTCTACAAAATTACCAATATTAAAAACTTGAGTTTTACTATTATTGTCAATTGGTTTTTCCTAGGTTGATGGGACCCTCTGATAACCGAAATTTTAGGTAATTTTAGATAACCAGAATGCCCTAATCCCAGAGCATGCTGGATAACACAGTTTTTACTGTAGTATTAAAATCCTTAATTTCACCCTTTCCTTATTAGAGGAAGGGCATGAAAGGGTAACTTTTTCTCTCATTTATTTTTTCTCTTATTAAATTTTGTAAAACTTGAAAGGCGATCCACTTTATTGCATGTTTTAACTTTTTTTCCAGTGGAAAGTGTTACCATCTCTTATTTTTAAATAAATTTTACTTTACTCACTCACTTCAGTTTTTGTGTGGAAAAGGGGGGTTTGAAAATACTTTGTGGACAAAACACCCTGTCACTTTGAACTAGTAAGTGGTTTGGTGAATGCTGCTGCTTTTATGATTTCATGGTAATATAGGCTTTAAACTATGTTAAAGCCCATCTGGAGCATTAGAGAGGTATACTTTTTTGTGTTATAAATATTGCTGATTGGGAGGGATTCTGAGAAATTTTAACCAAAATTTTTTAAAAAAATCCCATAATTCGTATTGAAATCCATCCACAATTTTTTGGGGGTTGGAGAAATTGTGTAACCTCCCTCCAACTGAAATTTTAAATACATAAAATAAAAATGATGGTGGCATGGATCAGTGTTCATGGTGACCTTTGTGTCAGTGCCCTGCCTGAGTTGGGGAAGATGATAGCCCAACCAAGAGACCACATTTGGTGATGATGAATATAGGTATGTTGCATATATGCTAAGAAGAATAAAAGTGATTAAGTAAGGCAAAGGAGTATCCCAAGGTGAAAAAGTTTATTTCACTTATAAGCAGAATTGCATCACTGCGGAGGAGTCTGTATGGCCTTCTCTGGCTTGACATAAGCCTGGCTAAGAAGTCCAGGCCTGTTAAAGTCTGATGCTGGCAAGCGTGCAGGTTGGCCTTAGGCTAAAACAAGTGTATGGAAATGTAACTTCTTGCCCCCAGTCATTGGGTAAGGCCTGACCGTAAATCGCTAACAAAATGCTGAAACTGCTAAGTGTGATCATGAATAACAAGCATAGCTAAAATTTCCAGAATCATTACACTATGGTGGCGTGGGCAAAAGCCTCTCAGCAGGCCATATCCGGCCCGCTTTGGGCTTTGATTTGGCCCATGAAGCAAGTCCTAGCACCATCCCCTAAATGGAGTGTGTCCCAAGAGAAAGAGCTCAGCCCCGCCCCTCCTCCTCTTGGGCAGCCTCTGGAGAGGAGACAGCACTGAGGCTAAGGCTCCTCAACAGGGCCAGCCCCGGAGGTACTGCTATCATGACCAGGCGACCAGGGCCATCGCAGGAGACTGGAATTGCTGCTGCCACTGCACCTCTGGGGCAAGCCCCAGGACTCCTGGCCGGGGCCGGCATCAGACCACATGGGCTCAGTAGCAGTGACTCTGGGGCAGGCCCCGGGCCATGGTACCGCACCTCCGGGTCTGTCCTGGGCTCTGTGGGCACTGTAATGGAACCTCTGGGGCTTCTGGGGCTCCTGGGGACACATGGCTCCAGGGCATCCTGTGGCTGGGGAGCTTCTGTGGCATCTTGTGGCACCTCTAGGATGGACTATGGCACCTCTGGCCTTTGGGGCCAGAGCCAGGCCACGTAACTGCGGCAGCGGTGCCTACAGCCTCCGGGGTGGCCTGAGGCCACGGTGCTTCTGGGCCAGCCCCTGGACTGCGTGGCCATGGCAGCCGTGTTTTGGGCCTCCAGGACTGCATGTCCGTAGCATCCGAGCCTCCCTCCAGGGCGGCTGGGACTGCATGGCTGCAGCTATTGCTGCAAGGGGGCATGAAGCAAGGTAAGGTTCCCCCTCATGCCCAGACCTCCCCCACCCCAACACTGTCACTTCCCTCCACCCCCCATGACCCAGCACCCTCACCTTGCTCTGACACCTCCTTCTTCTTGCACCCTCTCTCCTGGCCACACACAGCACCCTCCCTTGTTCCTGCTCTCTCCACCTGGCCAGACACCCTACTCCCAGCATGCTTCTGCACCCCAGCTCGCTCCCAGATCCTGCACCCCATCCCTATCCTACTTGCTGGCAGCCCTGCCTCATGCACTTTACCCCTCTTTTTTGTCCCTGCCCCAGAGCCTAAGGAGGTCCATAAAATCCACTAACTCTAGAACCCCAGAAAAGTAAATCTGGTCTATGGGAAGCCCTGAACTTCAATTTCTCCCTTCCTTTCCCCTCACCCCATGAGACTGGGGCACCAGGGGAGTGAGGTGTCTCAGTCGCAGCCACATCAGTGAGTGTTGGGGTGTTTTGAAGGAGATTTTTGCTTCTAACTTGTGTGGCCCCCATCTAATTTTGGGGGGTCAATGACCCCTGACCCAAAAAGGATTCCCCACCCCAACATAAATAAAGGAAACATTGAAACCTTTTGTGTTGGACATAATATTTTACTTTATTTAAAATGAAGTTTGATAAACTAACATGTGAAAGATTAAGTGTTTTAACTGTTTCATCATTTAAATTTTTCTTACTAGCAGCAGCTGCTTCAGAAAATAAGATCACCGTACCCAGCAGGGCAGTTCTCAACCCTGCCCCTTCCACCCGAGTCCCTGCCCCTTCCAGGTGGGCCCACAACCACTTCCGAAATTTGTGACGTGCCCCCCCCCTTCCAAAATTATTTCCCACCCCTGCACTATGGCTTACAAGAATGGGGGTGACACCACGGGCACATCTTGTGCTTCTCAGAAGAGTTAGCCACAAAAGGGGTAAACAACTTAAGATAATGGTGTAGGTTAGGGTCCAAATAAATTAAGTGAATTGGGCCAGCATATTTGAGATTACTAGAATAGAGAAGTACGTATGGCTGGGACAATATGTGGCACTAAGGGGCATAAGAAACCAAGTCTCACTTTGCTATAAAATGAGCTTTTGCAAACATCTGCTTCGGAAATAGGGAACAGGGTAGACATACAGATCCTGCTCAATGTAACTAGAACCCAAGGCTTGTTTATCTGGTCATACAGTGCAAGACATCTCAACCATGGAAACCAACAGGACAACGAACCTCCTGTCTGGAGCACTGTTGGGGACAACAAGTGAATTGTAAGTGAATCAATCTTAATCTGTAACAAAAATGGTGGTTGAAACTTGTGTTATAACTTGTGCTGTGTTTACTTTTATTGCCTTGCTTATGTCTTTTATACTGTCTATAGGAATTGTACAACTGTATGGATGGCTGTAATTGCTTAAGCTTTTCAATAAATAGGGAAGTAGTTAAGTTTCACTCTCTGTCTGGTGTGTTCTGATTTCCCGCAGATCTAAAAATACACTGAACGACACGACAATTGCTCAGTGCAAAATTTTCATAGTTATTTTTTTTCATGGAAGCTTTGGGTCAACTGAAACTTTTTGCCAGTTTGTGTTGAATTTTTCCAAATTGTTTCAGCCAACTCCACTTAATCTCCGCCCCAAAGAAACATCCCAAATATTTTGTTTCAATATTGTCTAAACTAAATGCTTTTGATATTTTAATCAAAATGATGTTGGTTTTGATTTCACTTCAATATTATTAAAATATTATTAAAAATTAATGAGAAACATTGCAAATTAAACATTTTTGACCTAGGTGTTTTTCAATTCAGTTAACAAACTAAAAAATCAATTATTCACACAGCTCTTTCCCCACCCCATCTTCAAAAATAATACATTTAAATACAACAACTACAATAACTGCTATATAGCTGCTGGGGTGAAAGAAGAAGAGTTCAGACAGACAAGTTCCTGCCTTCCTGAGCTCTGCCCATCCTGATTTTTGTGACCATATGCTTCCTTGTCTGCAGTAACTATACCAATGGTAATGCAGCAGCCAAATATTACCTCAATGTGCCATCAAATACTAACCCTTACCTTACTACCCACACCCAACAAAAAAAGTCTGGGTAAAAAGATATGCATTCCACATGCCCTGGAGGTAGTCAAATTTCCTATTTTAAATAAAACCAGCAGTGCAAGAATGGGAAAATAATCCAAAACAGTGAATTTCTCTTGGAAAACATCCTGCTAGAGGTTCATTTGCTTTTTATATTATGAATGTCTCTGTTGACTGCAGCTGTGGCAGGACAGCATAGTGATAGAAGCTGTATTTCAAATAGGCAGGTCCCTGGCCATTTATTGACCAGTGCTCCAGTAAACTTAATTTCAAAGACTCTTGAGTGTACCCAGTGGCTTGACGTCCTCTTCTGTATTTAGCTCCCCTCTCCAATCTAACTTTGGTTCATTCCACTTTCAACTAGTTTATACCTCCTTCCTCATAAAGAAATAGTAGGCAGTTTGAACTTCTACATCTGTCTCCAGAAGAAAATGTTTTGCTCTATCTGTGCCATCAAAACCCTATTGAACCCAGGAAGAGAATGTAGCTCAAAGATTGTAAACCCTTCAGGGCTTGTAATTTGTCTACTTCAGTATTTTTATAGTTGTGGTACTAAATAAATAGTAATACACTTTAATCTGTGCTTAATTTTTGTCAGGGCTGATCCCTGGCCTCTCTAGGTTTGGCAGTTCATAATCCTGGTATCTCTAGGCTTCCTGCATCAATTACAAATGTAAAAAAAAAAACCTGCCTGCACCCCAGCACCTTTGTTGTTACAACCTGAGCACTGTCCCACAGCAGGAAGTGTTGAAGATCTTCTGAGTCAAAATTTAAAAAGTAAGCAGGTATATTCATGAAGCTCAGGCACACCATCAGCATAATTCCCACTTTATTTCTCTATCTCATAATGGCTTTTTATTAGTATCTTGATACAGCAATTAACAACCATAAAAAGCTTTTTCTACACTGCTTAGCAAGTGATGCACCTCAAACTTTGTTGACAAAATTCAGACAATCATTGAAGTTGGTTCAACTCCATTTTATCTAAAAAAGACAATTCCTTCAGTGAGATGGATTAAATGCCATGTTGTAGCTGTGCTAAAATCTGGAAAATGCTACAAATTACAGCAATTCCCACTAACTTGGAAACTCATAAGTACCAGTCATATGCAAAGAATCAAAGCAACTTTCCCATGTTTACAACAGTTTCTCATACCAATCTGTCTGTACCCAGTGTAATATTGGAAAACAAGATGTCTTACAACACTGTAACTTTTCCCTTGCTGGTAATAATCCTGCCTTTCAAGTTCTTTAGCAGATTGGAAACAGAGTAATAATACTGCTGGCCACTTTGCAATGACAGCTGGGTGAAGTCATTGTAAACACTGAAGATTACTTTCCATATGGCAAGAATTTCCAACTGCTTATTTGATGCTCATTTGTGTACTCTCATTAGTACCCAGAGCTGCATAACATTATTTAATATGATTGCTTGTTTAGAAATTCTTTTGTATTAGATGGCCCTGTAGTATATTATATCTAGAGATAGATCTAAGTCATACCAGTTGGATCCAGATGTGGATTTTGTAAAGCAAAGTTGAAAGGTTTTCAAATCTGGATTTTCTCCCCATCTCTTTATAGAGACCGAACGCATATACAAAATTCAGATATAAATTCAAATTAATTTTTCGAATTTCAGATCCAACCTCTGACCTTTGCCCATGAAGAACTATATCAAATTCTATCCAAAAATGATATGCTGGATTTTGAAAGAAATATATGTAATGCTCCTTTTGGCACTTACTGAGTAACTCTATGATGTGTGAACAGGCGAGAGGTACCTCATAGGCTTGGGGCCGTCCTAAGTTTCTATTGCCTGGTCTTGTTTTATGGTGCTGTTGGTAGATGGTGCCACACTTGGATTCACAAATAATGTAAATTCACACAAGCAATCAAATTAAAAACATTAATTAGAAACATCATGTGAGGATTTGATTGAAAAGAGACATGCAAACAAGAAAAAATATTATGTGGTTAATGTCAATAATGCATTTAAATGACTAAAAGCTATGCCAGCAAGAACAGTAGTTCACATGACCACATACTCCCCGATGCTTGTAACCAAATTCCCTCTCCCTCCTAAAATCTGTTCTCCGTGGACTCTGTTGAAAATGGAGCATGAGACTAGGAAAAACAGGGTTTTAATACTAGAATGCACGGTTCCCTCTGTAGCCTTTGGAAAGTCACTCAACATTGCTGGGCCTGATTCTCAAATGTTCTGCTTCCTGTAGTTCTCTTTGAGCATAGTGAATACAAAGTATATCAGGAATGCAAACATTTTGATTTGGTTTCCATTTACACCCACTTTGTTCCAGTGTAAATGCTTACATAATTTGCAAAGGTATAGAAAATAAAAGGATAACCTTTCTCCAGTTTCTTCTTCTATAACATGAGAATTAGTAATTATCTGTATGAAAACTATAATTAAGCAGTATAGTTGTTATGGAGAACAATTATTATTGGTACAACAGGTTTCGACGAAGAATTTACATTAGTCTTACTTTTTTTCTCCAGTCATTATTAGTAATACAATAAAAATGGTCTGAAACTCAGATCTCTGATAGGCCACCAGACATTCAAATAAAATCATCCAGCTCCATTGTAGAACTACTTTCCTTACTATGTAGCCAGGTTACCTGAGTCACTATAATGTTGAATAGTCCACAAAATAAATAATTCAGGAACACTTCAGCATAACCCCAGCAACAACTCAACTTTTGAGCCCAGTTCTATGTCTATGAACTGTCATGACAGCTGCATTCCTCTGGGACAGTGTAGATAAGAAAGCCCAGGGCAAAATATGTGTGAACTAGGGGCAAACCATGCTCCAGGGAACCCAGCAATGAAATGAATTTTCAGAGATCAGACAAATCCTGAATCTTACTGTCTTTACAAAATATTGTATACCCTTTTGAACAAGTCTTTACACCATAGGGTCCTTCTACTCTAAACTGCTACCACAACAAGCAGACAGATAAACAATTAATAACATAAATAAATAAAGACATATCAAAACCTCTAACCAAATTTTTACTTCCCCAAAAGAGAAGTGCTACTAGGGGCTTTATGACTTAATGTCAAAGACATTAAGATCCTATAGTATGGATCCCTGAAGTTTCCACTCGAGTGGAAGGTTGACCTAAGATACACAACTCCAGCTACATTAATTACGTAACTGGAGTTGACATATTTTCAATCGCTGTCCACCCAGCAGGAGATGAACGAACAGGAGCAAACATTCCTGTTGGCTTCCCTTATTCCTCATGAGGAGCAGGAGTATTGACACCGATGGGAGCTTTCTAAGTTCAAGTTAGCAACTCTTCACTACACCTGCTTAATGAAACCCTGAAAGATCAACTGCGGCAGCGTAAGTCTTCTGCATAGTGTACATGGCCTGAGATCAAGGTTCTCTCTATGCTGTGCACCTGCGTGGCCATACACAAAACATTTTAGGCCTCACTGCCTCACCCACAGCACTGTACAGAAGCACTAATCCCCACTCACTGTCCTGCTGGACTGGAAGGTGAGAGGTGGTGGTGGTGGCGGCTTGGTGCAGGTCGAAATAAGATAAACAAATTGAGCTACGCAATTTGCGTATCTTATTTCAAAGTTATTTCAGAATAGCTTATTTAATAATTTGGCACTGACTACACAGCACCAAATTTCAAAATAACCCTCTGTTCTAAAATGTCCCTTACTCCTTGTGGAATGAGGTTTACAGGGACATCAGAAAAGCAAGCCTGAAATAACATGCTTTCTGTGAAGACGCAGGATAACTGAGGTAATCCTGAAAGAGCACTGAAGTGTAGACATAGCCTTATGGTCCTTCTGCTCTTAGGGTATGTCTTAGGGTATGTTTTTCTTTCGAAAGAAGATATGCAAATTTGGCAGTAATTTGAATATCTTCTTCTGATCGCTTTTTCAAAAGAGTTGTTTTTTTAAAAAGCAAGCAGTTTAGACTTGGTTCTTTCAAAAACCCCACCTCTCCCCTTTTTTTAAAGAACCTGTAAACCTCAATTTTTAAGGAAGAAGTTTCTTTTGAAAAAAGGGTTGTTGTTTTTTGAAAGAACCGCATCTAAACTGCTTGTTATTTCAAAAAAACTCTTTTGAAAAAGCAATCAGAAGAAGATATGCAAATTACTGCCAAATTTGCATATCTTCTTTCGAAAGAAAAAATGTAGTCTAGACATACCCTTAGGCTATGTGTAGACTACACTGAAGTGCCAAAAGAGAATATGCAGATTCTGTGGGAATTTGCATATCTTCTTCTGATCTCACTTTCGAAAAGTAGAGCTTTTGAAAGTGAAAGTAGTTGGGACGTGTCTTTTTCGGCAACCCTCCCCTTTTCGAAAAGCCGCTCTTTCTCAAAAAATTAGGTTTTCCGCTTTCCAAAGTGAGATCAGAAGAAGATATGCAAATTCCTCTTTCGGCACTGTGGCATAGTCTAGATGAGCCCTAAGTGCTGTTTCTCTCAAGTGAAACATGATGCCAAAAGCTGGTTCTAGCAGGCAGCTGAGGGAGCAACAGTGGCATAGCATATTTTAATTAAAATATTTCAAGAATCTTTCCACCTGTTTAACCTATCTACTTCCTAGGATGTCACGTGTACCTAAATGTGCTGATCTGTAATTAGCATATTGTAACCCATGTTCCAACAAGTGATCGCCTACCCTTTTATACCATTTTGGGCTTTAGGAGTTTCTGGTGATCCTTCCCCATATCCACCATTTTGGTGTGCTAATATTCAAATATTTAATAACATTGGTAATGGGGCAAAGTCTTAATAGTATTGGGGAAAATAGAACAAAAATAAAGCTGTCAATATGCAAAAAACCCCACAAACTCTTTGCTGTTTATGGTGGTGCATGATACAATAAAGTCATTTGAAAACTTGGGAAATGTTATTGCTAAAAGACTTCATTTTACTGCTTTATCCAAATATCAGTTACTCTTTTTTTAAACAAATATCTTTATTATTTTATTTAATGAACCATTTTAACCTGCAATAGACTGTGTTCTTTAAACTGGATCTTTGTATTTATATATCACATGTACGGAACAACATAAGTAGTATGTAATATCTGTTTCATTTCTCATGAGCTATCCAAGCACACTACAAAGAAAGAGTTTAAAGAAAATAAAAATGCAACAGCTCTGATTTAAATAAATCCAAAATACTAAAAATAAATATTTTTCTTTCCATTTCCTTATTCCCCATTTCTATTAATTTACTTTCCTTTAGTTCCATAACACTTTGTCTATGTGTGGAAGAGAGAGACAATGAAAATGGAGTTACTTTAGGTAAATGAAGAGTACAGCCTCATTCCATGTCTCATGAATTTATCAATTGAAATAACAATTCTGCTGGATAATCGATATATAGAATGCAAGAGATATTTAAGGTTGTCAGGTAAGCTCAGGAAAACACCCCACTTCACAATCCCAAGCTTAACTGAGCAGATTGCAATTTGATAGATTTCATTTATATCTTGCAGAACAGAGTTTTCTTCACATTCACTGATCCATGTTCTCCTCTCCACATGTTCCCTCTATCAATCAAATAACCACCAAGAAAAACCACAGATGACAGTAGAAACTAGCTATATGTTCCATCTTTGGCAGCTGTCCCTATGTTTTCTTCTGTTTCTGAACAGTTCACACTTGTAGTGTATCTAAATCTTCAATGTTCCAGACCATCTGGTGTGAGCTTTGTCAGGATTGCATACATTTTCTGAATTCTGTGTTCCACTTGAAAAAGTAGTCTGATAAGATAATATATATTTTTAAAGAATGAGTTAAAATAATAAATAGTTAGCTAACATGAAGTAAAATGGTGGTACACATGGGTGGGGCTGAAACTTCAGGACACCATGATTATGGATGCAGGTTTTTTTTACAAGTTCTCATAGAAGCTATAGTTATAATATGGTTCCACTTTGAGATCTTAGAGAAAATGATATGGGATCCAGCAGGTATGAAAATGCATATGCTTAGTCTCTTGGATAATCTGTGATCTTGGTAATACAAGATTCGCATAGCTGATCAAACCAATTTTCATAAGATACACGGTGCCCACTACTCTTGAAGTTCCCTTCCTTTATTCATATTTTCTTCAAGCTATGTTTTCTGTCGAGCTAAGCTTCTAGCTTTTGGCTTATTTACTTTACTATTAGGCCTCAGCCCTGAAAACTACACTTGTAGCAGATTTTACATACAAGTAGTCCCATCAGGATAAGAACAGAGCAAAGCTGGGGCCTACTTAATAACTTCTTTTTAAGCTACAGAAATATCACATGCGGATTGTTGTTCATATTGTTGTCACATTGTTATTGTATATGTGCCTGCTGCTTTTGACAGGTTTACTTTATAAAAACATTATAAATAAATAAATACACAGATATACAAGTATGAACATATTTGCACTCAGATATGTATTTACAAAACAACTGCCTCTGATTTTTCTGTTGGGGAAATCCATGCCCTGATAGATTTTACTAATACATCAATGTAAACACTATTAATAATTACTGATTTAAATAACCTGTTCTGGGAAGACAATTTACCACAAGGACCACACTTTTCCATTACTTTATACAGTGGCTTTTTCTGTTTTCAGAAACTGTTTATTAAAAATGGACTGCAAAAACAGACAATATCTTTATCTGTGTAAATTAGGAGGTGTCAATCTTTAGTTTTTCTCAGTTCCGTGTTTAATTTTATTGTTTGTGAATTCATTCTACTAATGTATTCTCTTGTACTCTATTTTACTTAATGTTGAAATTTCCAGTCATCCTGTCTTTTGGTAAATCATCCTGTGGTTTTTTCCCCCATCCCTTTATTTGATTTTTGAAACTGTGTTCCAACCTAATTTATTTGTCAATATATTCTTTCAAAATATTAGCTATTTCTGTATTTCCAAATGTGCATACATACCTATTCTGATTCTCCTCTCAGGACCAGTTTTTCCATTGTGGGATTCTTTTAATTTACTTCAGATCCAGAGTTAATACTGACAGATAAATTGATCCTGAAATTTGAACATATTTTTTTCCAAAACCACACATTTGCATACACCATAAGCACTCTTTTCTTATATTAACAGACTATGGGGAGTATCTGTCTGTCTGATACATACACAGAGTAAAACACTAATCTATTTTTCAAACAAGAATTTTTAAAAGAGAATTACAGGTTGTACTTCTCTTAACCGCAACTCACTAGTCCAGCAACATCCATGGTCTGGCATGGATGTTCCTGGAACTCAGAGCCCAAGAATAGGGGTGGCTTGGTGGTAAGGCAGGAGCACTGTAGGGGTGTATGACATCTCAGCTGGGAGCTGAGTGTTGGCGGAAGGGCAGGTGGCACAGCCAGGAGCTCTAACCCTAGCCAGGGAGCTGTGGCCCTGGGCCCAGCTGTGAAGCTCCTTTCCCAGCTCCGTTCTGGACCCAGGATGCAGGGAGCTCTAGCCCCCGCCCCAGGAAGCTCCAGCCCCGGCCCCAGTTGTGAGGCCCCAGCCCTAGACATCCAAGGCCTAGCAGCTGAAGAGTGGCCTGTAGAGCTCTGGCCCCAGCTGCAGAACTCCAGCCATGGTGCCCCAGTCCCACCAGCAGCAAGACAGCAACAGCTAATGAGCCCCCGGGGGCTAGGGCAGCAGCGGAGCCAGGCTGGAGCCGGTGGTAGTGGGGCAACATAGACCATGAGGAGAAGGACCTCCCCTGGTCTGGCAAACCCCCTTGTTCAGGACCAGTCAGCTCCTGAGGGTGCTGGACCAGGGAGGTCCAACCTATACTAAGGCTGTTTTTTTAAAAAAAATTTCAAGGAAAAAACCCTTCAAAACCAACAGATAAACAAACAAAAACACTCAAGGGTAGTTTAATATCACAGGGCTTTGAAATTCCTCTTATTTGGTTAGTAATTAATTTGGAATAATAAATGTAATTTAAATAATCTGGAATTGTTTGGTTATAAAGTCACTATAATGACTTGTCCCACAGCAGAAAATCCTTTCTTTCTGCACCTTAGAAAGTCCTTAGGAAATCCTCTCTCTTCTATAATCCTTTAAGAGCTCTGAAGCTAAGGAAAGGCCTTTGTCCTGGACCCACCTGACTTTTAGGCACATAGAAAATCATAGAAGTAACACTGTGATCCCAAAAGCCTATTATCCTTGTACAGTGAATGGGGAAAGGTAGGCAGCAAATATCGGTATCCACAAAAGCTAGTACTCTATGTGGTAGCTGCCTAAACTATCCACTAACAGATGCACATGAGAGGGGTGTATTCTAAGCCCCTTTTGTCATAGAATTATGTGCCTAAATCTGGGCTGCAAGGCATTCCCTATTCCTGCTTGTGGTCCACAGCAGGGAATCCTCTCTTCAAGTCAGGTGATTTTTGGCACTTAAATTGGTTTTTGCAAGAATGAGTAAGTCACCTGCCTGGGAAGACACAAAACGGACAGGAGGAAAGGATGAGACCTCCATTATAAATTTCAGCCTAGTGGTGAGTGTATTCAAACAGGATGTCAGAAAAAGGATTAAAACAGGTGTGTCCTACCTGTAAGGTGCATGCTCCAAGTATAGGGCTATGGGTTAGGTTTATTCTGATGTGGTTCAGCACTTGATTGATTTTCTCTTGTTTAAGCTATTCCACCTCAATAAAACTATTCGATAGTTAAATATTAATTGGCTGAGAATCTCTGTCAGGGGGGAACTGAAGAGAAGTGTCCCATAGCCTCAAAGGATGTCCTAACCACTGGACTGAAGGTTATATGGGAAGCCAGTGCTTCTTTCTGGCTGATGTGCGCAGAGTTAAGTGGCCCCTAAGCATGGCTATCGGATCAGACTTTTCAGTAAAATAGGAAAAGGAAAGCCTATCTTTTCTCAATTTGTGGATTGCTCAGGGGCTTACATCTGAGATAGACTAAGAGGGTGCCTGGAGTGAAATCACACAGCACATACCCAGAGGCAGAAGCATAGATGTCTGGGGATCGTTTAACAGCAAAAACTTGAGACATCTACACATAGTTAGTCAACAGCCTTCAGGAGGTGCTATGTATTGCAGTGGTGCTTAAATCTGGGCTTTAGCAACCCAGGAGACTTTGTGTCCTCCTCAATTGTAGTGTTCCTAAGGTGCCTTGGGACACCTCCCTCTTGCACACAGCTTTGAGGAAGGGGGTACACTGGTAACTTACATTGGCATAGCTATCTCAGGAGTGCATGTGACTGATTAGATGATTCTATTTATACTTCCATTGAGAAGATTTAATCCTATTCTTTTTGTCTTCTCATCCCTCATACTTGAAGCCAGATCTTCAGTGGCTGGAAATCATGTAGTTCCATTGATTACAGTGCAGCTATGTCAATTCACATCACATAAAGATCTAGCCCATCATTATCACTAGCTCTAAAAGAAATCAAGAAATCAAGAAGCAGAGCAAACAGAAGCAGCAGCAAAGTGCTTAGCAAAAGAACAGAGGGAATTTCCTGGAGTGCACAACCCTCTGTCTAGCAGTGAAGTCAGGAAAGTTATCTCAGATGATTATATGCATTGCAGTTATAGCTGAGTCAGTTCCAGGACATGAGAGAGACAAGGTGCATGAGTTATTACACCTCCGATTATTGGAATTTTATTTCTGCTATCAAGAAAAATCCACACTGTGCTACCTGTACTTTATGTAAAAAAGATATGAGTAGAAGTAAGGTACTTGTAAAATTGAGCACTACTCCTAAGCAGCTCAATATGAGTTCCCTTTCAGCAATTCTACCGCAGCTTCCCATATTTCAGAAATAGTAGGGTGTGATATAGAAGATCAGTCTTGGAAAAATGAAAGTAATAATGTGGTAGACTGAATTGCTCTCTCAGGCACACTCTTTGTGCTATAGGTTATGTGATGCATTTTCAATTCCATGCCCTTGTTCCAAATTTTGTTTCCTTTTCCATTCCTCCACATAAGTGGTGGGCAACCTGCAGCCTGTGGGCCACACGCAGACTATTGGGATTCTATGTGTGGCCTGAGAGAATTTTATTTATTGTTGCCCCTGCTTCCAGATGGGCAGATTCCAGTAGTTTCTGCCTGGATTGTTCTTTTTCCCTTTTTACTAAAGTGGCATACACGTAAAGCAAGGGCAAATGAAATTATGTGCATGCTGATTACACGCAACATTGACTGTAACAGTCATGTACTACCTCTGCATCCAATCAAAGTGCTGCTATGATTCAGTTGGCACATCCCACCAATTCTAGGTATGTAAGTATAGTTAGCAAAACTACCCTATGCCAGGAGTCCATCTTGGTTATGACAGTCTTGTGGCCCTCTGAGATGAAGGAAGGCCTTGTTTCCTAGTCTAGGTTGCCCATCACTGCGCTATAGTAATAAACCCCAACAGAAGCTGTGAGTATAACAATGCTAGATGGCTAAATCCTGGGGCAGATAGTTCACTGGTGTAAATTGGCACAGCTACATGGAACACAGCAGACTTAAATGATGTCAGTGGAGCTATGGCAGTTTATGCCACCTGGGGATCATATTTTCGGTCCTTTATACTTAAGGTATATTTGGGAACTAGTGGGCACTCTGTCTCCCAACATCGTTACCAAAAATGCTTCTCCCTTTATACCCACAAAGGGTTAAAAATCCAGCCAGAAATGTAGATACAAAGATGTGGCACAGTCATGCCAGGGCCCATGAAGGACTACTTAATGGCTGACAAAAAGGCATGCATAGATGTAAAAGCTAAGGCTCAGGTTAAATGCACAGCACAGCTTGAGCACAGGATTTCTGCACAGCAGTAAGTACTTGCTTCACGTTCCTTGGAACAGGGAGGACATCAGAGTTTAGCAAAAAGCATTGTTTGGATGGCAGATATCACTAATGATCACAAGAGTACCAGCTCCTGCTGCATTACTGACATCACAGCCTGACTCTCCTGACTGGTACCTGGTGATGAAGTCCAGAACTCCTTTGGAAAATTGCATGGCTTAGTGGGGTCATGCCATTGGACCCCATGAGCATCTGAGCAGGACAACTTTCTCCATGGTGTTCTCCATATTGACCCCTCCCCATGATGCCTCTATCCTCATTCCTCAGCACTAAGTGCACAGCAAATAGGAGAAAAGGGACAATCACACAGGGAAAGAGAAGAAGGAAAACCGAAGTGGTAGGGGGCTTCTGTCTAATATATGGTTTCTCTGTTTGTGCTTGTTCATTCATTGTTTTTCTTTTCTTTAAGGTTCTGTTGTAACCAGCATTTTAGTGTGATAACGGCACCTGACTTGCCCGGGATTGGGTTGCATTTTCCTAATATATGTTTACAAATAAAGCTTTTGATTTAATCAAAAAGTGCATTGTTATCACTGCATCACATTCTCTGGTATCCTAAAGGTTAAGCATTTCAGTGCCAAAGTCCCTTTATGAATTTGAGCCTATGCCATAAATAGGGAGCAAGCTAACCTGCAAAATTCTTTGGTAACTCACTATCCTTACTGCATAATACCTTTATTTTTCAAAACAATGAAAGGGTAGCATTCTCAAAGTATTTGGCAGACACTGCATAAACACATTCCATAAATAAGACTCAACTCCTATATATTTTTTAAAAATGTACCATTGATTCTTGGATAATATTGCAGCCACGTTGAATAGCTTGTGTGCTGGTTTTGTGTCTCTCCTTCCCTAATCCTCAAACCCCAATTTTATGCATAATAATAATGGGAGTGGATTCCCCAGGGAAACTGGGAATGGGGTATAAGTCCTTCATTTGTTGCTCATTAGTTTTTGTCCAGCAGCTCCTGAAAGCTGTTAACTAACACTTAGTGACCTACATGAAGAGTAGGTGACTTCAGCCAAGCTACTAATGGGAAATGTTCTCATTACAAAACTCATCAATATAATGGATAGCAATTGACACCTTTGCGGGCAGTCTCACGGGAAACTGAATGGGCATGGAGACTGAATTACCACCTGACCCTGCCAAGGCCAGGTTAAAGAACATGAGTGAAGAGAAACTTGCTCTACCACTGCCAGCTCTCTACCTTTTTGTGGATAGAAGATACCCATTGCTAATGCTGTCTGTAAGTGCTGATTGCAAATCTCTTTACCTCAGCTTCTTATCCCCTGTTCATCACAGTACCTGAGCAGCTTTCAGTGACGAATTAAGTCACCTAAGTAATATCCATGACATTAGGTTTGTTCTTTTCTGCCTGCTCTACACTAAACTAAAACTAAAGGGGAATGGCAACTTAAGATGCACAACTCAAGCTACATTAGTTATGTAGTTGGAGTCAAAGTACCTTAACTGGTGTTTTGGCACCATCCACACAGTGGGAGGTCAATGAGAGTACATGCTGTCATCAACAGCCCTCAGGAGGAGCAGGACTACTGGCACTGATGGGAGCCCCCTCTCAATTCAAATTAGTGGATCTTCACTAGACCCATTTACTTGAACCCTGGAAGATTGACTGCTACAGCTTAGATTTTTTCCATCATGTAGACAAGCCATTTTTTTTTTTTTGCCCCAAATGGCCTCCACAAGAATTGAACTCACAACCCTGGTTTTAGCAGGTCAATGCTCAAACCACTAAGCTATCCCTCCCTCCTAAGCAATGTGGTGTTGTAGAATCAAGCCCCATGTCAACATATGGTTCGTAGTTTAGCAAACTAATTCCAGGGGAACTAGTCACTGTAGAAAGCACTGCTCCTAGTAATGAGTGTCTGTGATATATTATGCTTAACTTAAATTTGTCTTTACAAGTACTCACAGGGTTAATTTAAGAACTTGAGGAATGTGCTACATGAATCAAATTGCACTTTATTTGTATTTGTTATTTCACTGCGAAGTCGAATGTATTGATCACTGATTTTTTTTTTATTCTGTTGCTTTAATTTGAAAGTGAAATTGCAACATTTAGCAGGGTAGTTAATTAATTAGTATCAAGCTGACTGCTGAGTAACAGTTTGTTTACTTTAAGTGCTAATTAAACTGACAATGAATCACCCATGTGTCTTGTTAAAATCGTTGTTCAGGATATAATGTAAGCTCACTAGGTGAAAACTGGTACTTCTTGGGGGAAAAGAAGAGTTTTGGGGATTAATATTCCAAAAAGTGATATATTGTCATGAACTTTACACTGCTTTAAATGGAAATTGCACGCTGTTTTAAAATGAAACTTTTTTCTATATTTCTGCTCTATCATCTCATCTTGTATTATAGTTTCTTCCACCTGTCAGAATTCTTTTTACTCCATAAATACTGTATATGTTTCCATGACAACTGTTAGGCTCTGCAAAAACACAGGTTTTTGCTTCATATCAAAAAATAATCTCAGTGGTTTGACTCATATTTGAGATGTGTTAGTTGCTAAATGTGGAAAAAATGGGTTTCTAGGTTCCTATTTGTGCATATCACGAGTCCACTATGATTTATTTATTGCTATAAATATTTCAAATTTTAGCTTTGTTGCTTAGAGAGCTTTTCATGTGCTTCATATTAGAGAGTGATCAGAAAGTAATGTTTTAACTTTTGGTGGGGAAGGGCAAAGGTAGCTATCCTGTTGTGTGAGCTTAACATTTTGGTGGCAGTACATGGAAATGGTGGCCCTACAGTTTATGTTCAACCCTATCCAGACAGATGGAAATTGAGAGCTGTATTTTCTATGCTTTCAGATGTATACTGCCATTCTCAATCATCTATGACAAACTATGCAAGATAGAATTAAATCTACATAGAAGACATGCACCAAACACTTGCTAAAGTGTTCAAGGAGCTCTAGCACTGAAATTTCATTATGAAGCAATTATGTAGGAAGATCAACCAGGTGAACCCTCATGCAACCCAAGCGTGGCTTTATGACATAGGAAAGAAAGGAAGTAGAATTGTAGACATCACTGTGGGTATATCTAGACTACTGAGTTTTTTTAGAAAAAAGTGGCCTTTTTTTGAAAAATCTTCACCTGCATCTAGACTTCCATCGCGTTCTTTCAAAATTAATTTGAAAGAACACTGAAATTTTTTGGAAATTGGTAAACCTACTTTTACCAGGAAGAACGCCTTTTTTTGAAAGAGCTCTTTTGAAAATAGACATTCATGACTGCAAACAGGGTTTGTTTGAAAGACAGTGTCCAGATTGCCTGGGTGCTGTCTTTCGAAAAAGCAGCTCGCTTTTTCAAAAATCTTATGGCTGTCTAGACAATCTCTTTCGAAAGAGCCTTGTAGTCTAGACGTAGCCCAAGACTCTATCAGCTAACAGCAGATGGACCGAGTCTTCTAATCTAAGAGTCCACAATCACAGTGGATACTAGAGATAAGGATGAGTGACTTAATCACAATGTCAAAAAAGGCAAGTAAGCAATATGACAATGAAGATGAGTACGTATTCTTATGAATACTTCCAAGTTTCATGGTGTGCTGTGGGGAAGAATCAGCCACTTCATTTAGAAATAATTACAACAAAGTATCTGGCCACTGAAATCATATAAGATAGTAATTCCCAACCACCGGGCCCCGGACCGGAGCTGGGCTGCAAAGTGCTGCTTGCTGGCTCGGCTGGGAGCACAGCAGTGTTCCCTCTAAGGCAGGGGTGGGCATAAGGGCCTCCACAGGCCAGACCCAGCCTGCCAAGCAGGTTGATCCGGCCCACAGAGGCCCTGCTGCTACCTTGACCCCAGGTCAATTAGGGCCTGAGGCCAGGGGAAGTGCACGAAGTTTCCTCCGCCCTGCCAGGAGCACGAGGCGCTTTGAAGCTATTAATATAGGAGCTATTAATATGTAGATCTGTTGATTATTGTGAAAAATACAAATTAGAAGAAAATTTAAGTTTTAAAGGGAATTAAAAAGAGGATTAATCTTCTATACTAAAATGCAAAGATCTTTATTTAAGAAATACATTTTTAGTCGTAAACTATGTATAAAAATTTTCTATGAATTGTTGAGTTTCTCTGGGGCATTTCATTTCAGCTTTTGTTTATAATGTGATGTTAAAGTTCAGCTACCTATTCTCTTTAATGGATACAATTACTGCCTGCAGAATCTATGATACTTTTATAGTCACAAAGAATTGCAGACGATGGCACTTGGACTGACGACTGAGCTGCATGATTTGCACTAGAGTTTGTGGCAACAATTCATAATTAAGGCCATATTTGGGAGGTACAAATGTGGAGGTACACACATTTTTATAGTATTCTGTTTAGTAGACAAAGTCAAAACAAGAACAGATGGCTCAGTGCTGGAGTCAGAAAAACAAATCGGTCCAGAAATAGGATGTGGAAAAAAGTGGGGGAGGGTAATACTATGACCTGTATTGAGCAGGGGGTCAGACAGAGTATTATGATGGTCTTTCTCCTGGCCTTAAAACTATGCAGGGCTTCTCAAAATTATGCTATCTTTGCCTATTAGTTGTGGTTACTGAGGATCTAGCAGTGCTGTTTTATGCTGTATCTACCTACTCTGTCACAAATTTCAGCATGACCCTTACAACAAGAAGAAAAATGAGCGGTGTGGAGAAAGCTATATTTGTTTTTGCATGACTTGAATATTCCTCTGGAATGGGGCACGGTTTTTTCATCTCCTTCTAAAGTAGCCTGGAGTGCTATTCTGAGGAAGAAGTATTAGAGGCCCATCATAAGTAATCTTTGGTCATATATCCTATGTATTGGTATAAATTCAGGCATGTAACTTCAGTGCTTACATTGCTGCAGTGATAATGCTGTACAAATATTCAAAAAATGCACTATAAATTCTGTAAGTCAATTTAAATCATTTTGCTTTCAAATTGATAAATCTCACTTTAGTTTGTGAAAGTGTTTTAACCAGTGTTACAGACTGTAATTTACACCATTTTAGGGCAAGATAAGAAAACCAGATGTCTACAGTGATGTAGTTGTTGTCACATCCACTTATATGTTCTATGACAAATCCCTCGATTAATTTTTAGATTTAATTTATGCTCACTTAGAAATATGTATTGTCTTCCCTCTCTCTTCATACTGTAGATTTGCCAAACTTCAATGTACCAAATTCTTTCCTGACTTATAACCTCTGCAGTCATATTACTTCTGAGAGTTGGAACTATTTCAAGATTCAATAAATGTTGTTATAGTCATAGGCACTGGAACTTGAGATGCTGGAGGTTCTGCTGCACCAGTTGGCTTAAGGTGCTTTCCATTATATACAGGGATTTACAATTTGGTCCAGTGGTTCTCAGCACCCCTTGCTAAAGGAATTGTTCTATCCCCCTGGTTATATACTTGAACAATATCTAGGTTAATTCAAAAAAGTGATAGGACACATCACTGATTTTCTTTTGTTAGCCTGTTATCCACTGTTTGCTCTAGATTTGTGAGAATGTCAGCCAATGACAATATCCGATTATGCCATTCTGGTTGAGCACTGCTATTAGCCTCTTCTAATAAGGTGACTAACAGTTTTCTCTGGCTTTCCAACTTCTTCTGTTCTGCATATATAGTGAATTAATATTCACTGTGGGATTCACAAGGGGAACTACAAATTGTAAATTCTCAAAATCCCCATTCATCTCTTACCTAACTTCATAGGTGCAAATTCCTGTGATGCCTCAGTTTCCACTGGCAAAGTCCCCATAGTACCTAAATTGCTGCCAGTGGGTCTGTGCACAGCCATGTCAAAGCACCAAACAACTCAGCACCTAACACATGCCTAACTCCCAATGAGATTCACAAACGGGATGTATCTTGCCTGTGGAGCCCAGTCTGGGAGATGTGCTGTAAGTAAGCCTTTCAGCATACCTACTAGATTGGACTCTCCTCCTCCCAACTTCTACCTCATATAGAGCAGGGATTCAAACCCAGCTCTCAAACCTCTCTGTGGAGCATTCTAGGGTAGAGCCCTCTTAATCTCTCCTGTTGAAATTGTTCTATTTTTTTATTAAAATAGTCTTTGAAGCTGGGATTACAACTTGTTCTCCAGCGACCTACTGACACTTTTTGTGTAACGTTGGTAGCAGCCTGTTCTGCATATTGGTTTTTGCAACTCCTACCCTTCTGCATGACTAGGGCTCCCTTATACAGTGAGACTAGGAGCTTAACTTGGAGCTGTGAATTCAACCAGGGAGCAGGCAGGCCTGCCGATGTGAGAGCAAAGGGGGTCAAATGCCCCGAGGATCAACAATTCAAAAGGGTGTGGGACTCTCAGCTGTCATAGCTGCTGCTGCTACTGTGGCAGTGGCTAGGACCCTGGCCCTTCAAATCGCTGCCAACGCTGTATGTAGTGTGCGCCTGTTAGCTCTGAGGGCAAGCTGTGGAGGGATACACCCCTATCCAGGCAGTGTTGAGGGCCGACTTCTGCCAGCCCTGCCCCTTCTGCCTGAGGTCCCACCCTTCCTGGAGCATAGTCCCTGCCTCCCACCTTGCTCAAGGCCTGGCAGTTATGTTGGCCTTCCTGACAGCAAGATTTCTAAAAGTTAGATGTTGCATTGTTCAATTTAAATGCCTTTTCAGAAGTTCAATCTCAGTCTCTCAAGAACATATCTGATTGCCAAATCTCAAAGAATTAGTGGTTTATCCAGTCAGTGGAAATCTTTCTAAGGACTTTGTTGGGCATAGATCACATTTTTATTGAATACACAAAGTAATAAATGGATGTATATATTGACAAACCATTCACCACACATCACACTGTTATTAGCACAGCATGCTTTCTCAATTTCCCTTGTTCTTGGTTTCGCATATGTAAAATGATGATAATCTCACTGGTGTTCCTGAAGAAATTTTCAAAAATAAATACTGTTTTCACTGTAGCTGAATTATTTCTTCTAATTCCATTAAAGAGAAATACCTTAAAGTCTGAAAATATTTTTGTTTGCAGACTGAAAGTACTTAGTTACCTATGGCAACAGGCAATATTATCAATATCATGGCAATACCTCCCTTGCAATGGCAGCATAAATATTAAATAGTAAATGCACAGTAGTTATAAGAAACAAATCATTTTACAACCAACTGCTAAATTACAATAATTATTTTTTAAAAGACTTTATGACCTAAATTATTTGTGAATATAGAAACTGCATCTTTCTAATGAGAGTGTAACAGAGAGAGAGAACGAGAGAAAGAGATCAGATCTAACCAAAACCAGATCTGGGAAGTATGTACGTAGGATGAACACAAAATAGGCTTGTTTGATTTTCTCTCTCCCTTTTTAATATAGTTCAGTCATGAACAAAAAATGAGAGTTAACCTACTTTCATTTCTTAGTGGTAAATTGTATTTACAGTAAGCTTGTGAACTTGTGGCTGGTTTCCTCTTTTTGCTATTGTCCAAGCATTTAGAAGAGAACGAAGGCAGTTTTTCACATATCCCCCCAAAAGGTCATAAATGAAATGGAATGCAGCAATGCTGACAAGATATTAAAGATCTATCAGGGGCCTGTTAAGGGCTTTTTGCTCTTGGGTGAAGGATTACCTACTAAATCTGAAAAAAGGTTGCAAACTGAATAAACATCATCTACTAGGGGCACTACTGTAAAGTTTAAAGCTATGCAATAGAAGAATAGAAACGCTCTAGGTAGAGTGGTTATGAAATGTATGTCTAAATCTGACTGAACAGAGTAGGATGCATTAACATGAAATGGCGCTAACCGGAATGGCAATTTTCAACAGTTTTGGCTAAGGTAAAAAGAATAAAGAATGGGAAAACAGGCTTCCCATATTCAAACTGAAGTGAAAATAAAATACCAGTCTGCTATACTGTCTTATAAACACTGGCTATGTCTAGACTGGCATGATTTTCCGCAAATGCTTTTAACAGAAAAGTTTTTTGTCAAAAAGCATTTGCGGAAAAGAGCATCTAGATTGGCACGGACACTTTTCCGCAAAAGCAATCTAGACGCAGTTTTGCGCAAGAAAACCCCGATCGCCATTTTTGAGATAGGGGCTTTTTTGTGCAAAACAAATCTGAGCTGTCTACACTGGCCCTTTTGTGCAAAAGGACTTTTGCCCAAACAGGAGCAGCATAGTATTTCCGCAAGAAGCACTGATTTCTTACATGAGATCATCAGTGTTCTTGCGGAAATTCAAGTGGCCAGTGTAGACAGCTGGCAAGTTTTTCCGCAAAAGCAACTGCTTTTGCGGAAAAACTTGCCAGACTTGACACAGCCACTATGTCTGGTAAATAAATGGTATACCTCAAAGCAAGTTGATGGCTTAGGCACTGGGTTATGGAGAGTCACAGTCTCATTATCTTCAAGGTCATAGCTGTGACACAAAGAGGGGTTAAAATGCCTTAAAACAGCATCTCTGGATTATTTGGCATAGGGGCATCTTCACCAGCAGCCATTTGTCACCAACTTCTCTCTTCACTGATGTAAAAACTGAAGAATGCTCTGAGGGAGGAGAGAACAGGAATGGGACTGGAGAGGAATACGCATGGGTGATCCTGGCTGATAAAGTGGCTTCAAAAGAATTACCTCCAGCTGGTACAAATTAGTGTAGTCCTGAGGTTGCGCTAACCTGTAACTGGAACAGGTCTGGCCCTTGTAGTAGTCATGATGACTGAAATGGCAAGATCTTGTGCAGCCAAATATTCCCACCAGCAACACCAATTGGAGGGAGCAATGTGAATGCATATTCCTCCCCACAAAAAAAAAGTTTGTATACTTGTTTGACGTTCCCTAACCTAAAGGGCCAATTTTCAATGAATGTTGTTGCAAGCTGGTACCTGGATTGTCTGCTCTTATATGATGGAATACAGTAGAGTCTGACAAGAACTTGACTCCTGGTGGTGCTGACTCACATTGTGTAGGTAAGAAAAAGAGGAGACTCCCCAGATGAGGAAAACCTGGGATCACAGCAGGGGAGGGATAAATGGTTTCCCTGCAGGGAGGTGAGTGTGGTACAGACCAGAATTTCCTCAAATTGAAACCCACTACTTGCCCACTCTCTTTTATGTTTGCTGATTACAATTCTATTATGACCAGAATCATTTGATACAGACCAGTTGTGACTAAAAGTTGTATTTTATGGCTAATGAGAGGTGGTACAAATACCTTCTCAACCACCGTATCTGACCAAAGCACAAAGGTGGTGCAATGTGGGAAGAATGAAATAGGAACTATTACCATAATACCACAGGTACTTTTCATTAACAGTTATGAGGGGAGCCACAAATATTTCATGTTTATCTAATGTATTTATTGGGAGAGAGCAATATCAATGCATAATTGTGAGTAACTTCTTTGTGTAAATGAATTATGACATCTCTCTCTCTCTCTCTGTTTCAATCTGTTAGGAGAGAATTCTGGGACTGTGTTCCCTATTGGAATTAATAATTCCCATTTCGCTGATTTATTGCCACTAAAATGAGAGTCATTCTTCACCTTACAGAAGACCTCCAGGACCCTCCATGGGGACCACAGCCTAGAAGGAATTTATGAATACTCCCATTGCTATTCTGATTAGTGCTATAAATAATATAGGATATTCAATGATAAATATTTGAAACGAGTGTTTTATATTCTCCCAACCTGACCTTCCAAAGTGCTTCTGAAAGTCAAATCTTTGCTTTGCCTAAGTTCCTGAGGGAAAAAATATCTGATTGATTAAGTCAGCAACAAATAATGTTCTTTGTCTCTCTCTAAGAGAAGTGTGTGATAATTTACCTTCATGTCTAGATCAATAGTGCCAGGTTATTATCCATTTACATTGGTTTCTGTTTGCTTACTTTATCACTATGTTATGCTCAGAGAGAAAATTAATGACAAATAGAATTTTTCCCTTCGTTTTGTGCCAAGGGGTTTAGAATTAGATAATTGTGATAGATTGAACAGTTGGGTACCATATCTGACCTTTTTGTTTGGTTTCATGTGTCATGCTATTTATGATCTTTTACCCTATTAGGAAATGTTTACATAGCAGGGGATTTTTTTATAATACTAATTTACAAGTTCTTTAAAATAATCTAAAAACTAGAAACTGATTCTTTAAACAGCTTAAAGGATTAAATTTTGTGTGTGTGTGTGGGGGGGGAGGGGTTGATCTTGGATTGGTTTCCATTTGCTTTTACTAGGATTAAAAACAACTAAATGTAGCTCATAAAGTATTTTTTCCCAACTTCTCTTCCCAAATATACTAATCTTTTCATCATTGCCAGATTGTGATACAACAGCAAGATGACATGCCTGAATTATGGATAACCATACTCAGAGAGTAGTTATTAATGGTTCACAATCCTGCTGGAAAGGTATAACTAGTGGGGTTCCTCAGGGGTCTTTTTTGGGACCAGATCTCTTCAATATCTTCATCAACGATTTAGATATTGGCATAGATAGTACACTTATTAAGTTTGCAGATGATACCAAGCTGGTAGGGGTTGCAACTGCTTTGGAGGACAGGGTCATCATTCAAAATGATCTGGACAAATTGGAGAAATGGTATGAGGTAAACAGGATATAGTTTAATAAAGACAAATATAAAGTGCTCCACTTAGGAAGGAACAATCAGTTTCACCCATACAGAATGGGAAGTGACTGTCTAGGAAGGAGTACGGTAGTAAGGGATCTAGGGGTTATAGTGGACCATAAGTTGAATATGAGTCAGCAGTGTGATGCTGTTGCAAAAAAAGCAAACCTGATTCTGGGATGCATTAACAGGTGTGTTGTGAACAAGATACGAGAAGTCATTCTTCCGCTCTACTCTGTGCTGGTTAGGCCTCAGTTGGAGTATTGTGTTCAGTTCTGGGCACCACATTTCAAGAAAGATGTGGAAAACTGGAGAGGGTCCAGAGAAGAGCAACAAGAATGATTAAAGGTCTAGAGAACATGACCTATGATGGAAGGCTGAAAGAATTGGATTTGTTTAGTTTAGAAAAGAGAAGACTGAGGGGGGACACGATAGCCGTTTTCAGGTATCTAAAAGAGTGTCATAAGGAGGAGAGAGAAAACTTGTTCATCTGGGCCTCTGAGGATAGAACAAGAAGCAATGGGCTTAAACTGCAGCAAGGGAGATTTAGATTGGACATTAGGAAAAAGTTCCTAACTGTCAGGGTAGTCAAACACTCGAATAAATTGCCCAGGGAGATTGTGGAATCCCCATCTCTAGAGATATTCAAGAGTAGGTTAGATAAATGTCTATCAGGGATGGTCTAGACAGTATTTGGTCCTGCCATGGGGGCAGGGGACTGGACTCGATGACCTCTCGAGGTCCCTTTTAGTCCTAGTATTCTATGATTCTATGTGTATGCATTTTTTTCTCCAATGATACCTTGTGTAGTTTCCTGTAAATTTTCACACAGTTTGTTTAAGTTCTTCAATGTATACTTATATCTGCCAAAATCTTTTTAAAGATTCTCTTCTAGGATATGTTTGGTCTTTTACTGAAGTGGGTGGGTTGATTATTTATTGCTTCCAGTGACGTCAAAGATATTTTTATTTCCTTCAGATCTAGTACTGATACTGCCTTAGGCTACTAAGGAGTTCTATTTGTGTTTATTAATATGCATACTGTTTATCACTTCATTTATTTCTGTAGATTCTTTCAAGATAACATTCAGAGCTTCCTGAAAATTGAAACCATCTCCCTTCTCCCAGATATTACTTAGCTTAATTCCCAAGCTTTGCCTATACTGCAATCAACTACCCCCATAATTTTAATGAAGCAAGAATGCATTACGTTACATTAAGTAAAAGAGTTTGTTCTTTTCTGAGTATTTGTCTGTGTTTTAGAGTTATTTTATTGTGCTATCCATTCTGTTGACAGATTATGTTTTCTTTTATGTAGCTTGTTTCCCTTCATATATGATTACACAAATGTTTCTACTTAACTCTGAGACAATTCAATTCTTAGTTATATCTGTCATTTTAATGTGTTTCTAATAGTATATTTCTCCTTCTACTGTATCCATGAGAAATTTATTTAATGCTACCCAGGAACATATTTTCACAGGTTTTGTAACTGTAACTGTCTAAATAGCAATATTGAAATAGGCTCTTGAGATTGAAAATGAATTTTTAAAATACCTGCAAGAATGAACTCCACAGAAGGGGCAAATCCAGGATAAAAGACACAGCAGGAACAGATTGTGATTAACAGTTAGTGGGCCTACCCGTGCCAACAAAGCCCTAAGGCTACATCTAGACTGCATCCCTCTGCCGACAGAGGAATGCAAATCAAGCACTTCAGAAGTGCAAATGAGCCCAGGATTTAAATATCCTGGGCTTTATTTGCATATTCATGTTCCGATGCTGAGCCTATCAGGCTCAGTGTTGAAAGTGAAAGTAAAGTGTAGCCACAACTTTTTCGGCAGATCCTCAAAAATGTACTACTCATTTTGCAGTTTAAAAGGGAATGGGGAGTTCCAAAAGGGGCTTATTTTGTGACCCACTGCTAAACTAACCGTCCTCATTCCTAAAAAAACCACTTTTTGCATGACCTCCCCGCTGGTTTCTTAAATTTTTTTACTGTGAAAATCCAAGTGAGGTGGACACCTCTGCATACAGCAGCCACCCCATTCCATTTTAGCAACCACAGCCACTGATTCGGTAGCTCCCTGGGTCCCTGAGAATTCACAGGGACATGGCACTTTTTAAAATGATAACACTACAGATAGGAGTGGGGAGGAGGTGATGTTAATGCAGAAATTGTCACTTCTGAGCAAAAAAACCAATATTTGCAAACACACATGCTTAAAGTTATACATCCAAATGAACCTGGATATACAATAGACTTTTCAGTTTGGTAACAAAGTAAATAAAAAAAATGCAGATGATACCAAGCTGGCAAGAGTTGCAAATGCTTTGGAGGATGGGGTCATAATTCAAAATTATCTGGACAAACTGGAGAAATGGTCGAAGATAAATAGGATGAAGTTTAATAAGGACAAATGCAAAGTATCCCACATAGGAAGGAACAACCCATTCACAAATACAGAATGAGAAGTGACTGTCTAGGAAGGTCTACTGCAGGCAGGGAGCCAAGGGTCATAGTGGACCACAACTAAATTTGAGTCAACTGTGTGACACTGTTGAAAAAAAAGCAAACACGATTCTGGGATGCATTAAAAAGAGTGTTGTGAGCAAGACACAAGAAGTAATTCTTCTGCTCTACTCTGCGCTGATTAGGCCTCAGTTGGAGTATTGTGTCCAGTTCTGGACACCACATTTCAAGAAAGATGTGGAAAAATTGGAGAAGGTCCAGAGAAGAACAATAAAGATGATTAAAGGCATAGAAAACATGAACTATGAGGGGAGACTGAAAGAATTGTGCTTATTTAGTTTGGAAATAATAAGACTGAGAAGGGACATGATGGTGGTTTTCAAAAGGGTGTCAGAAGGAGGAGGGAGAAAAATTGTTCTCCTTGGCCTCTGGTGATAGGACATGAAGCAATGGGCTTAAATTGCAGCAAGGAAAGTTAAGGATGGACAGCAGGAAAACCTTCCTTACAGTCAGGATGGTTAAACACTGGAATAAATTGCCTAGGGAAGTTGTGGAATCTCCATCACTGAAGATGTTTAAGGGCAAATTAGATAGACATCTGTCAGGGAAACGTCTAGATCAGTGTTTCTCAGCCTTTTTTTGCTCATGGCCCCCTTCTGAGCCTCGTTTACCTCTGTGGCCCCCCTCATAGCCACTGCTAGTTGGAAAAAAAGGTACATAATTTACCTAATATCCATTTTTCCATATGGCCCCCTAGAGGTAGGGTATGGCCCCTGGGGAGCCATATGGCCCATGGTTAAGAACCACTGGTCTAGGTGGTGCTTGGTCCTGTTGTGAGGGCAGGGGACTGGACGTGATGATATCTCAAGTACCCTTCCAGTTCTAGTATTCTATGATTCTACGATTCTATATTTACTTAAAGAGATACATACCATATCAACTAGTAGTAGGTAAACATCAGATGATTTGATATTTTACTTTGGTTTGATTAAATCCTAATTTTTAAATTGTGTTAGAGACAATTAGAGAGAGAATTAATTTCTGTTTGGATACAGGATAGGGGACAATCTGGGGTATGGATCTGGATAATTGGATTTGAGAAACTTGGTTTTACTTACACAGACAAAAATTAAAAACTTCAGACATAGTGTTAAATTCCATAACTCTGCAAAACTGAGCTGACAATGCAATGAGAACAATTTTTCTCTTAATAATACTAGTATTTTTGCTTCTTTCCTGGCCAAACATAATACAAATCTTCTGAGTTGCATTTTAACATCTCTAATTTTGTTCCTAAGAAAATTAATGTTATAATTGATGGTTACAAAAATAACCAAAATACTTTTCTCCCTTCAGTAACAATGTATTTTGATTGTTGGAGTTTGAGTTCATTCTTTTTACCTGTATTTGCTTACACCTTTTTTAAAACTCAGAAGAATCAGTACACATGGATTTTCCGGTCGTTTAAAATCTCCTCTTTAATCAAGCTAACTGCATCAGTTATGTATATTTTTGGGCCTCACAATTTGTATAACAAGAAATTCAATTTTATAGATTCAGTATTATATAGATTTCAGAGCATTGGATACGCTTTCAAAAGCTGATGACTGAACATATATGTCCGCCTAGAATGTATGCTTTCAAGGGAAAAGATAAATTACATTGTTACACAGACAGCAAAAGACATATTGAGACACCCTATGTGTGTATCAATAATTAACATGAATTCAATTGATAATTTACCACCCCTTTCCCTTTTTTCTCTTTTTTGCTCTGCATCTCTATATTAATTGAGCTATGAACCAAAAGATGTACTCAAGAGGTAAAAAAATACTGTCATCCAGATATAGCCATCCAGTGTAAACTAAAACCCTGAAATGAATATCATGAAATATATGTAAAAAGTAAACAGTGACAAATCCTCTGCATATCAGCATAACAGTTCAGGCTTGCAGTTATATAGATAGTTAGACTTTTATATTATTCTTTCAAACTCATTAGAATCTCTGTGTTAAAACAAGAAAAACAAGACTGTTCAGAGATCCTTGTCTTGAGCCCTGGGCTATTAAGTTCCCTGAATACTGCTAATGGTCTTCACTAACACATCTAGATGTGTAAGTGGGTTTATACTTCATTTTTTTAACTTCACATACAAGAATGATAAATGCACACAAATGGAATATATATGTTTAGGTGGTGGTAATCTCTTCAATTATAATCTAGTTTTCATTTACATATTTGAGGTATACATATTCATATTTAAAACATGTTGTTATTAAATATGGGGGTGTAATGTCACAACCACCTTTGTCTTTTAGGGTTATTCTAACCAGCCGTTGATTTATTCTATCATTAATGACACATAGTCAGTTTCTATAGAACAGATGTGAGTTTTGCCTGTCTTAGTTCTCAAGAACTCCCTCATTTCCCCTCTTAATGCTATATGTTGGTTATTTTCATCATTTCAGGAGAAGTTTTTATTTTTAAGGATACACGGTCTATCTATGTCAATCTTCCTTTTTCACAATTCATTTCCTTTAGACAACTGAAGAATACCATCTAATTTGGTGATTCACAGTTTTTGATCTCAAGTTGCATTGCTGTATTGACAATCACAGGTTAAGAAAATAAAAGGCAATACAGAAAACAATGCTATGCATTTTTATTTACTAAGTTTACCAATAAAAAGTTCTATACCATTCTGATAGAAAAGATTTTCTAGTTCTTTTTCTACTCTACAACCATATCGGAAAGGACAATATATAGTATAATTCTCTACTTTAGAATTGTTGGTCTTTTGGAGGAGGGGTTTATTTTGTTTTTGTATTAACCAAGTATTTACATTCAGAATGCAGAAATATTAAACAATCCAATTAGCCTAAGTGATGTTTATGCTCCCTTTGGCCTTAGATCGAGAATGTTTACAAGCAGGCTCATAAAAGAACTCACCCTAAAACAAAATGATTACATTTTAGACACATACTTCACACAGTGTATTGGGGACCATTGACACTTGTTGCAACCAATGCTTCATTTTGCACATGTGTCTGATTGGTCTGAAGAAGAAACAGTACACATCAGCATGAGTATTGCTATGAAGTATGGCAACAAAGGGTTTTTAGAATCTAGTTAGACTTTTATATTTTTCTCTCAAGCTTAAAAGCTCTCTGTTAAATAAATGTTAAACATTTTGATTAAAAAAACCAACAGATCTTTTTGATTCTTCAATAGTTAGCACTTGGAGAATAATATATTAAAATGAAAATTATAAGAAAAAAGCTTCATTAATGGGTTTAAAGAAAAATGTGTACAGGTTAATGTTGATTTCTTAATAAATGAAGGATTTATCAAATTGTGTAACTTTACTCCTGAGTGACAGGAAAAGAGTTCTAAATGCCAAAAGACTAATATCTACAGGATATTAGATTAGAATCTAATCTAGATTAGATTAGTTTAGGTCTTTAGGATTAAAACCAGAGTCTGGGAAAGGAAAGTGTATAAAATAGCAGAGAGAAATCAATCCCTCAGGGGGAAAAACGGTGGATTTGGTTTAATCTGACTGTACCAGAGAAGGTAAAAGCAGTAGGTGAGGGCAAACTAGAAAAGTATTAGTTGTGTAATTGCAAGTGTTGGACAAAGCTAAGGTCCATGATCTTTGCATCAGAGCAAGTCCCAGGCATGGCTTCAGTCATTAGGTCATGCTCTAATGAGAAACTTGTTACCTAAGAAGTCAGTGATTATATTAGCACTTCACATAACCCATGTTGTTCTTTTACATTTCAGTTGTTTATTTTTGTACTTCGAAAGATGCCAAGTGACATTTTGAGCAGAAACTTTAACTGAAAGCTTGTAGACAGACTCCTCTATTAAACAAACCAACCCAAAGTTTTCTGACCTCTGAACAGCTGAATTCTTTACCTTCCCTCTGTGACTAATAGTTCTCTGATAAAGCCCATTTTCTCTTCCAGTTGGGTTTCTGGCACTGCATCCCCCATTTGCATCTCCCATTTTTGAGTTTTCTTATAGAAAATGGAAGATGCGTATGTCTTTGTAGACTATCCGTGCTTGACTCAGAGTGAGTGTTCAGCTTCTACACTGAATACAGCATGCAATGTATACTATGCCTTTATGTTGTTAGGGTATGATGTGGATTGAACAACTTCTTAGTCCACTCAATTCTCCAGTCTGAGGCTACGTCTACACTGGCCCCTTTTCCGAAAGGGGCATGCTAATTTCACAGGTCGTAATAGGGAAATCCGCGGGGGATTTAAATATCCCCCGCGGCATTTAAATAAAAATGTCCGCCGCTTTTTTCCGGCTTTTAGAAAAGCCGGAAAAGAGCGTCTACACTGGCCCCGATCCTCCGGAAAAAAGCCCTTTTCCAGAGGATCTCTTATTCCTACTTCAAAGTAGGCCAGTGTAGACGCTCTTTTCCGGCTTTTCTAAAAGCCGGAAAAAAGCGGCGGACATTTTTATTTAAATGCCGCGGGGGATATTTAAATCCCCCGCGGATTTCCCTATTACAACCTGTGAAATTAGCATGCCCCTTTCAGAAAAGGGGCCAGTGTAGACGAGCCCTGAGTGAATTTTACACTGCTTCACTGTGGAAGCTATCATTCCTTGTTTACTCACCCACAGCCTTCAATATTCAAATTATGAGTGCTTCAGTCAAACAGTCTTGAATTATGCTGCACAGCAACATCAGCAAGCTCCCAGTCCCAGACTTTTCTCCTGCAATGTGCAATGACCCAGCTTTCTCCTTAATAATACAAGATCAGATAAAGTCTGTCATTTTATTAATAAAAATTAATATGTACAAATCCCAATATACCAAATGGAGCATCCCAGACAGTTCAATCCAAACACACTGACTTAGATAAAGCAATAAAACAAATTTATTAACTACAGAAACATCGATTTTTAAGAGACTACAAGTAATGAAGCATAAAGTCTGAATTGATTACAATAAAATAAAGGTAAAACTCAACAAACTTACTTAACAAGCAAAGTGAATTCAAACACTGACCACATGTTTCAGCTGTTTTACTGGCTGGATCTCTCTGAATTCCACCCCAGTCGAATGCTACTTCTTTTTCTCTTTAAGTATTGTGGATTCCATGAGTAGAAAGAAAGGGGTATTTGTTCTCATTTCTTATAGCCCATTCTATTCTTTGAGAACCATCTCAATTAAAAGTTCAGGAGATAGAAAGTCTATGTAGATGAGAACCCTCAGCTCTTCTTTTGTGCAGATGTAGATTTTTGCCCACCTCTTCTTTCCTGACAAAGAATGGCCACTTAACCAAGTGATAGTCCATTTCATTTTGCTGACACTTAGCAGAAGCTTTAGCTACACTTCTGTCTCTGAAGAACTGGTTTGTAAGTACTGTCCAAACTTGAAACATGATAGTAATATCATACAGCAGGAACTTATAACTTGATATACAATGTTGCCACACATATTTTACCAGACAATAATGATCAGCAGATTATGTATTTTCCAGTGATACCTTACAAGGCATACTTTGTACAAAATTTATCATAGTCCTATAAAGGGATAAACAAAAAGGTACAGACTGTCACAGTTCTGTCTTTGCCTTGTATATTTTAGCTTGGATGTTGGGAATAACTTCTTATTTGTTTGAAAAAATTCCATGTATGTAAAGCCCCCAAAATAATTTATTTTTATTAATAAACAAACGAATAAAAACATGGTTCATCAGCTAGGAAGACCAGATTTCCTAATTCCTTTTCACTTTATAGACTATTATTATATTCAAAAAACAAGTAGGATTAAGGCCACAGCTATGTAAACCGAAAAGTAATGGTTTTCTTATTATGGAGCACATATTGACTCATCCAGCTAATCTATGCATCTTTTTTTAAGATGGAACAAGGATATCACCCAAACAGCTGAATTAAACACACTTACTGTGTGACATCATGATTTAGTTTTTAGTATCTCTTATTTAATGCTAAAAATTCTGCTAAAGGCAAAATGGCTAACTTTTTTAAGTGCCTAGTGATTCTGGGTGCTGCAAATTTTGTATGCCTGACTTGAAAAAACCTCTGAATTTATCTTATTTTCAGAAAACTAAGTATGTTATGAATAATCTGATGTCTTTAAAATATCTCAAGTTAGGGGAATCAAATCACTAGTTATTTTTGAAAGTCTTGAACTTAAGATTCTGATTTTTAGAAATTGGCCTTTAATCTTGTGGATTTAGTTTTGCACTCACAAATTACTAGCACCAATTAGGGTATGTCTACACTTCCACCCTAGTTCGAACTAGGGTGGCTAATGTAGGCATTCGAACTTGCAAATGAAGCCCGGGATTTAAATATCCCATAAATATTTGCATGTTTCCGGGCGCCGCCATTTTTAAATGCCCCATAGTTCGAACTACCTGCCCATGGCTACACGCGGCACAGACTAGGTAATTAAAATTAAAGCTTCTAATTCGAATTACCATTACTCCTCATTGCAGGAGCAGTAATGGTAGATTGAATTAGGAGCTTTAATTCGAACTACCTAGTCCGTGCCGCATGTAGCCGTGGGCAGGTAGTTCGAACTATGGGGCATTTAAAAATGGTGGCGCCCGGAAACATGCAAATATTTATGGGATATTTAAATCCCGGGCTTCATTTGCAAGTTCGAATGCCTACATCAGCCACCCTACTTTGAACTAGGCTGGCAGTGTAGACCTACCCTTAGAGTATTTACATACCTAATCACTTTATTTGATGGACACAGTCAGTTATTTGAATGCCTAAAGGCTGATATATATATTCCCAATTATCTGGATGAATTTAGAATATTTCTGAGTGACAATTATGCCCACTAAAAAAAGATGACTGAACTAAGGACCTTTAAAACCCAATCCCTTAAATTCAGATTCCACACTCTACTGTATGGGTAGGAACTTCAATAGGAGTTGCAGACTGATACAGAACTAATTCATTAGGGAGCAGAACATGTATATCCCTGAGGTAAATGAGCATATGGGTTCCAAAATGTTGACTATGATTGCCACGTGTTTTCACTGGTGTTTCATTAGTAGTGGTGGAAGGATTCCATCCCCTAGTAACTAAGGAGTTCTCTGCAAAGATTTGACTTTCCACTTGCTATAGGTTATAAATAGTACAAAAATCTGCAAAACAACATGAGGACCACTAGCAAGAAGTAACTGGAGTTTTGTGTAAGATTACATTAAATATGGGATTCAACTAATGAATTACATTAAGCAGTGCAATAGTGTGCCTCTGACCCTCCTTAATAAAAGAAAGTTGGTATGCAGTTGAAACGTTCCTTTACTGTATTTTATCTTGGGCAAGGTACTTGATGTTCACCATACGATTGCTATAGAAAGAGATCATGCATTGCAATGGTAATGTATTTTTTTTCTAAAATGATTGTAACTGTCTCTCTTAAAAATCAAACATTTGTATTACAAAGCAGGGATGTTATATTTTCTGGTGACTATATGAACATAAGTAAAGCAGAGGCAACTACTTCAGAAACAAGGAGAAATGGATTGAACTCTGCTCCTCTCGTGCTGGCATTGTCAATTTTAGCATAATGCTGCAATCCCCCTGGGAAGAACTGAATGCTGCATGTAACCCTGAATGGACCAAAATGGCACATTTTATGAGTTTTACCTCTGCATTTTGGTTGTTTTCTGCTCTGTTGAGCAGTGGCACAAGGAAATTAATGTAATGGCACTGGAGAGGCCACATAGTGTACTCATGTCAAATTGAGAAACCTGCAGGAGGTTTGTCTGCACTGTGAAGATGAGAATTTTTCAGAGATGTATCCCTCTTATTTCGGGAAGTTAACTCCTATTTATGTTTTTCTGCAGAGATTATGTCTGGATTAAGCAACTGCTGAGAAACAACCAATGGAAATGTCACTGACCAGGATTCAGCAGTGCCTGCTTCAGCTGAGTGCCACAAAGCAAATGAATAGTCCAGGAAGGTGACACAGTGTGAAGGATGCAACAGCTTATTTTGCTCTCCTTGAGGAAACATGGCTTAGAGTGATTGAGAAAAGAATGGGAAAGGATGCAAACCTAGAAAGGGATTTAGCTGTTGCAAGATCTAATTTATAGATGACTTGAGAAAAATCACAGCAGTCCACAAAGACTGACTTTGGAAGAATGGGATCCACAACAGCCAGCATGGTAAGTGAATTACCTCCTAGCTAGCCAAAAGTAGAGGGTTGTTTCCTAAGCCCTGCCCCTTCACAGAGGGTTAGGTATCTCCCTAGGCTGGAGGGAGGCACCTATCTTTGCTTGGGATGTGCAGCTGCATCCCTTAGGTAGAGTTAGGCACCCATGTTGTTTATTGAAAAAAAAGCAGTAGCACATGCCTAACTCCACAAAAAATGGTCAGTGGAAAAGGTCTCCCTGACAATCTTTAGTTCATTGGTTAGGGAAGTGAAGTGAGGCATGCCTTGAAAGCACCCAGTGATTGGCCTCTGCAGGGGAGATAAGCCCCAGCAGAATCCTCAAACAAGGTCAAGATTGGCATAATCCCACATCTGTGTGAGACAGACAACTGGTTATTTACACAGAGGCACTGTATGCCTTCCCAGTGACAAAAAAGGCAGGTAAGGGACTTTTATGGAGGAAACGCAGGAGCTGAAGGATTTTAGGTGTAGCTAAGCAACTAAATAGAGATTTTGAGGAACTCAGTAGCACCTAAATTTTGGATTTAGCCACCAAAAGTCAAAATCAGGTGCCTAAGTCCCTAGCCAAGAAGTCTAATTATAGCCTGACAAAATAAGCTACACCTATCTGTCTGATTACACTCTTTAATAATACTTTATCCTTGCTTGACCATCATCGAAAAACCAACCTTCCAGAGTAGTCAGTAGAGTAGGGCACTAACGTACAGTGTAGATGACACAGATTCAAGGACTTAGCTCTGCCTAAGTAAGAACATGGATGTGAACCTGGGTTTCCCACAGAAGTATGCCAGCCACTAGGACATTAGCTATTCTGAAGCAGAGTTTTGTCTCTGTTTAGAAATTCCATCCTGAAACTGAGAACCTTTCCCCATGAAAGTTTATGAAAACAGATAAATTCCCATAACAATTTTGTTTAATCAATTTAGCATGTTATGATGGAAAAAATGTAAAAATATCCCTGGTCAAATCTACTAGTGACTACCGCCACCAGCTTCATGTATGAGTTTTGTTCCAAGTCTTTCAAAAATATGAAACCAAATATTTGGTAGAGATGTACAAAATCTTCATTTTAGTGTGCAGAAGATTTTGAAAACTGTATCATACAACTGCTTCTGGGGCTATGTGTAGACTGCAGGCTTCTTTTGGAAGAAGCTTTTCTGGAAGTGATCTTCTGAAAAACTTCTTCCAAAAGACAGCATCCACACTGCTCAAGAGCATCGAAAAAGTGATCTGCTTTTTCAAAAGATAGCGTCCAGACTGAATGGATGCTATCTCGCATTTAAGCTGTGATTACTATGGACAGAGTGGCCACCCCGACACCTGTGCTTTTTCCTCTTTCCTCTTCTTTCGAAAGAACTCCCTCTTCCCTGTCCACATATGTTTTTTTCCGAAAGAGCTCTTTTGGAAAAAAAAATTGCCTTCTTCATAGAAAGAGGTTTACCAATGTCAGAAAAACCCTTCTGTTCTTTTGATTTTTTTTTCGAAAGAACGCTATTGCAGTGTGGACATAAGTTAAGATTTTTTTTGAAAAATGGCCATTTTTCTGGAAAAAAAAACCCGCTCTGTACTATAGACATAGCCTGAGACCAAAGTAGCTTTAGGAAAACTCCCCCTGCTATGGGGTGATCCATATTGTTTTCAATGATCCCTCTCCTCCTACACAAAAACAGTCACTGATTCTGTGTATTTTGGATATGTGAGGGGCATATAAGAAGAGGAAGGAGTCTAAGTGAAATGATCCAGTGGTAGATCATTCATGTGGAAAGTAAGACACACAAGTTAAATTCTCTGATCTATCAGATTTTATGTGGTCTTGGGCTAAATGTTCCCAAAAAAGTTAGGCTCTTAACTTTAATTAATTTCAATAGAATTCAGCGCCTACCTCCTTTGGAGAATTCAGCTAGTCTCTTTGTGCCTCAGTTCCCCATATGTAGCACAGGGATCAAATACTCCATTCCCTCACATGGATGGTGCAGAGGCAAAGAATCTACAAGGTGCAAAGGTACCTTTTAACTCAGTCCCAGGCCTCTGTTTCCCCAAGAGACACTACACAAGATCTGGAACTAGATCCTTATCTTCAGTTTTTATCCTGGTGGACTTATGCAATAAGAAGTGTAGGTCTGACTTTTCAGGATATTTTTGACCCAAAAATGAAAGGTGGAACTTATATGAAATTGTTGAGCTGAATTCATATTACAAACAGGCAAAACCGCTCCATTTAGCCCAAGTCCATGGCATTAAGTCTAGGTACATTAACACAAAGTTAATGATCCATAATAAACTGTTAAATAGAACCCGGGCTGAATTTCAAGTTAGTAACAAAACCTGTTGTAACTGATTTCACTATGGAAATTTCACAGTTCTAATTATTTCTCTTGTAATTCACAGTCTCTCCCATTCAAACCAATCAAATAACAAATGGCAGAGAGAAGAAGAAAGAAGACATGAAAACATAATATTCTAGCATAGAAGAATTGAACTAGTGGTCCAAAATGTTAAAGGGTCCTACACAAGTCTATGTATATTTTTAAACTGGTATTTCCCCTAAATCCCAGTAGTAATTATTTAGCATTAGGATTCTGTTCCAAAAGATTCAGCAATTCTTCATCCATTCCTTCAGTCTCGTCTATCATGCCAGTTACTGTTTTCTATATTTATACTGCTGGGTAGACTAGATTATTTTTAAAGGGTTTTTAGGCAAGGTGAATAGACAGTTCATGGATATCTACATCTCTGGTGATTTGATTTCATGTTGCAGCTGATAGCACCCATAGGCATGCACTTCTAGCCAACACACAGATCAGGTTACAAGCTGATCTGATAATTAAAGTATACCTTGCAGGCCAAAGTGGAATGAATTAAATTGCCTTTAGCAGGAAGCAATGCATCTTTTCTTTTGTGGATTATTTTCTGAGATGATCACCCTAAGTATTTTCTTTCTGTTGTGGCTACCTCTTCATTTCCCACAGTCCCTTATATCCTCCGTGGGCAGGTTGGAGGCTCCTAGGGGGAGTCTAGAACCCACCACCTTCATTTTTGTGGGCTGATGCCTTACCCCCTGAGCCACAGGGGAGCCTGTAACATTACCCTACCATCAGGCAAGGTGAATATACAGTTCATGGATATCTACATCTCTGGTGGTTTGATTTCATGTTCCAGCTGATAGCACACATAGGCATGCACTTCTAGCCAGCACACAGATCAGGTTACAAGCTGCTCTGAAAACTGATAATTAAAGTATACCTTGCAGACCAAAGTTGAACGAATTAAGTTGCCTTTAGCAGGAAGTAATGCATATTACAAATAGGATACTAGAGAAAGTTAGAATTTGCTAAGTTTAACAAAAGGGGTTTAGCTACAGATCTTTCTACCCAGATAGTACATTGCGAAATCTGTCTCTGGTAAACCAGCAGTCAATTTGCCAAGCCATCCTAGTCCACTTGAAAAATTACAGGGCCCTATTTCTCCCCTCATCTTCATGCAAGAATAATTCTTTCTGTAATCTCCAGTATTCACAGGAGATGGGCATCAGTGACTACTATATTCTACTACACTCTTTTCAACACTGCATCAAGCTAACAGACCCCACAAATATTTTTTCTATACATTAGGATTTAGGTCTATTTAGGTAAATTACAGATTTTAGTTGGTTGTTTCCTCTTTGTGCTGAGTAGGACCCCAGCATTTTCATTGGGAAGAAGGGCCTGTACAAAATATAAAGTTGTCCCATTCTAAATACTTTAGTGATAGCTTTGATCTGGTATTTGAAAGTTCCTGGGAAGGTCTGTTTTCATGATACGTTACTGTTTGGTATTTAAAAGTCCTTACTTGTGCGTGTGATTCTAACTATCTCAGGTGTAGAAATTGTGGATCAACAGATGACTACACTACATGCACTTCAGCACCACAGATGCAGTGATGCAGTTATGCCATGGTAATGTAGAAACTTCAGCAAAAAAAGAGGTTCTATTTCCCATTATTGTAGTAGATCAACCCCTTGAGAAATGGTAGCTAAGTCAATAAAAGAATTCTTCCATCATTCCGTGTCTACAGTGAATTAGGTTGTCCTAACTGTTGTACAAGGCATGACATTTTTTATAGCCCTGAGCAGTATGGCTAGTTGGGCCTAAAATGTAGGTGTAGACCATACCTACATGAGCCTCCTTAAAAGTTTCCCTTAGTCAATAAGATGATCCTAGATCCTAGATACTTTCATATAACCATAGAAGAAGTAATTTCTTGTAAAGCTGGTGACAGTTTGGGATTTCCCACAATAACTGTCTTTTCCTGCCACTTTCTGACTCATGTGTATGACTCTATTTTGAGGGAAAAGCAGAACAAAGATCTTGCCTGCAAGTAAGATGTCAGGTAAGGCTAAGGTGGTTTTGGCCTCCATTGTGTTATGAACCATCATGAAAAGGACAGTGGCATGGTGTTGCGCCCAGGCTGAGTTGAATGTAGTTGCTTGGCTCCAGTCCCTCCATCATAAGGTCTATGAAACCTATAAGGTGTAACACATTGGTTAGGAATAGAGATGTAGCCGTGTTAGTCTGGTCTTGCTGAAACAAAAGACAGGTCTATGCAGCACTTTAAAAACTAACAAGATGGTTTATTAGGTGATGAGTTTTCATGGGCCAGACCCACTTCCTCAGATCAAATTGTGGAAGAAAATTGACATGACCATATATACAATCAAAAAAAGTGAACACATATAAAATAAAATCAGATTTTAGAACAGAGGGTGAATGAGGGGGGGAGGTTAATGTCTATGAGATAATGATATTAGAGGTGATAATTGGGGAAGCTATCTTTGTAATGGGTAAGATAATTAGCATCTTTATTAAGGCCCATTCATAAAGTGTCAAATTTAAGCATGAATGCCAGTTCAGAGGCTTCTCTTTGAAGTCTTGTGTTAAAATCTCTTTGAAGCAGGATGTAGGTAATCAGGTGATTGAGAGAATGCCCATTCTGGTTGAAATGGCAAGAAACTGTTTTTTCTTTGTGAAACTGTCTGATGTCTGTTTTGTGTGCATTGATTCTTTGGCGAAGTGTCTGAGAAGTTTGTCCAAAAACATAGCAGATGGACACTGTTGGCACATGATGGCATAAATTATATTTCTGGATGAGTAAGAATATGTGTTCTTGATCTTATAACTGAAATGGTTAGGTCCAATGATGGTGTCAACAGAGTAAATATGTGGACAAAACTGGCAACGGGGTTTGTTGCAAGGGAAAGTTCCAGGGTCGGTATGTCCTGTGGTTGTTGGTAAGAATCATCCTAAAAGGTTAGACGGTTGTCTATAGGAGACTATTGGTTAGGGACATTAATGGTGAAACTTCATGAAGGCAAAATGTCCCATACATCTGTTTCTCAGATCATTACATTTTTAAAAATAGTCATGAGTGAATACAAGAATGCTGCTGCTTATAGGGGATGCTCTGATCTTCTGTTCCCCGCCAAAGCTTTATATTCAGGACAGTCAAAATTGGAAAATTTTCAATTAAAAATCATTTGTGGGACTCATAAGTTCTCAATTAAAATATGAAATCAACAAAATTAATTTAAAAATCATTTTAAAAGTCTCAAAATGGTCACACTAGCGCCTCATTTTTACTATCAATATTTTAATTATCAATAGAAAAAAATACGGCTTTGTCTTTCAGTGTACAGGAACAGGCACAAAGCAATTTACACTTAGTTTCTTTGTCCTTCTGCTTCCCCAATTTTTTTTTGATAGCCATGCATTAGAGGTAATCCGTTACTAATTTGTGTTGCTATAGTGATCCAATTATGAAGTATTGTAACATCGTTTGTCAGTCAGAGTAACAGCACATTGCTAGTAGTACTAGGTGATAGCTCCAGCCCAGGCTTCTGTGAATATTCTCACAAGATTATGTCTCAAAAGACTCAAGCAGACAGATTCCAAATAGAGGAGAAATAATTTATGCCTCCCATTGAGGGTTCCATTAACTTTCGTTTGCAAGCAACAATTTTTTCCATATTTTTCTTGACAAGTATTCCATGTGTGTAAAAGGAGGTAGCTGTACAGTAGTGATAAAAAGGCTATGTAGACTAGAGATGAAATCCTGGGCCCACTAAAGTCAGTAGTATTGCTTTTAAGGGAGCCAGTATTTTACTATAGGTAGTGATTCTGATGTAGCACATGATCAATATGGCAACGTGAAAGTGTACAAATTAGCAAGACAATTGGTTAGATCAGGGGACCAGAAAGTCAGCAGAAGGGTATACCAGAAATTAAGGTAACATTTTAAATAAATATAGAGTAGGTCTCATGCAGTAATAGAATGAAATGTTCTTGAAAATTTTTTGGTTAATATTTTAAATCTGCCCCTCACTAGAGTTTTTGCTATATATCACTAGCATAACACTTAGCAATTTAGCAAAAAATGAGTTTCTTTTTTGCATGCTAATTAAGAAGAAAACTAACTCTGGTTTTACTGATAAAAACAAACTGAAGTATTTCATATGCACTATCATAGGATTTCATTCAGACTAATGCAATGAAAAATCTGTTTAGTTATTCCCATCAAAAAAGAAATTTGCTGGAGCAGCATGACAACTTTTGAAAGCTCCCAAAATCATTAGAAGAACTAACTGATATGGGGTTTTTTTTTCTGCTAATTATGTCACCTGGGCTATGTCTAGACTGCAGGCTTCTTTCGAAAGAGGCTCTTTTGAAAGCATCTTTCGAAAGAGCCTCTTTCGAAAGAGAGCGTCTAGACTGCAGGCGGATTTTTCGAAAGAGAAATCCGCTTTTTCGAAAGAGAGCACCCAGCGAGTCTGGATGCTCTCTTTCGAAGACGGCCTCTTTACATTGAAGAACGCCTTCTTTCGAAAGAGGAACTTTCGAAAGAAGGCGTTCTTCCTCGTAAATTGAGGTTTACCGCCATCGAAAGAAAAGCCGCGTTCTTTCGAAATAATTTCAAAAGAACGCGGCTTGAGTCTGGACGCAGGGGAAGTTTTTTCGGGAAAAGGCTACTTTATCCGAAAAAACCCCTGAGTCTGCACACGGTCCAGGGCATTGCCCATGAAGAATAGATAGTTAATGAAATTTAGAAACATCTATTACAGATGTAAGAGTTTACAGAAAAAAAAATCTGTGGACTCAAGCCTATCAGGAAAGTACACTTCAAACTGACCCTACACTAAACTGTAACTTTTGCATATACATGTATATGGTATTATATTACTTAGTTCTCTAGAACAGTGTTTCTCAAAGTTAAGACCACAAGTGTTTAGTGGGGCTTGGACCTCGCTCTCCCCCATAGTAAGGAGCCCGTGTTGGTGCTCTAACCCCGCTTCTCCAAGTTTGGAGCACCAGCACCTGCTTCCTGCAGCAGAGGAGGCGGAAGCGGTGCAAAAAAACATTCATCTGGGGGCTTTCCCCACTCCTCCCATTGACAGGAAACACTGACAGCGGGAGCAACAGGGAATGGTACCTGGAGATGGCAGCGGGAGCAGAGCTAGGTAAGCTCCCCCACCACCCTCATGCCTAGATCCTGCACCATCATTACCCTCACACACACACCCTCCCATTGAAACCCTGCACCCTCATCCTGCCCTGACCTCGCATCCCCACCTATACCCCATCTCCTGCCCAGCTCACTCCTGCACACAACCTCCTTCAGGGGTTAGACCCACCACCTTCAGCTGCTCCTGAACCCTACCTCTCAGCAAGATTCCCCATCCTCAACCTGTTCCTACAACCTCCCTCCAGCCCAGACCCCCCAGCCTCAGCCTATTCCTAGATCCTCTCTCTCCCCTTCCCAATATCCACCCTCAGCATGCTTCAGCCCCCAACCTTTTGCCCAGGCAAAGATGTGGACAAATTGGAGAAGGTTCAGAGAAGTGCAACAAAAATGACTAAAGGTCTGGAAAGAATGGCCTACGTGGGAAGACTGAAAAAAAATGGATTTGTTTAGCCTGGAAAAGAGAAGACGGAGAGGGGGCATGATAGCAGTTTCCAAGTACATAAAAAGGTTGTTGCAAGGAGGAGGAAAGGACAAGAAGCAATGGGCTTCAACTGCTGCAAGGAAGGGTTCAGGTTGGACATTAGGAAAAACTTCCTAATTTTTGGAGTAAATTGCCTAGGGAGGTTGTGGAATCTCCATCAGTGGAGATTTTAAATAGGAGGAAGACAAACATCTGTCAGGGATGGTCTAGATGGTGCTTGGACTGTCACGAGTGCAGGAGACTAGACAAGAGGACCTCTTAAGGTTCCTCCCAGTTCTATGATTCTATGAACCCACATTTGATTTTGCAAAATCATGGAAACTTGTGAAGGCCTTATGTAATTAAACCCAATTTATCCCCTCTGTACTCAAGAATACATCAAACTGGAAGTCAAGGTTTTTCAAGGCAGACTGGTGATTTTATGTGCCTCAAATTTTGGGTTCCCAAACTAAGGCACCTTGAAAATTAAGCCCCTTTAAGGTGTCTCAAATTAATAATACAGAACAATGAGCCACTTTGGGAAAAAACTTGAATGTTTGTCTGACAATGTAATGCCAATCACACAGACAATTTTTAAAATGTGGAACTTTAATTGCTTTCTCCATTAACAAATTTGGATGCTGTAGGTTCCCACTGATTTTCATTAAAGATGAGATTTATTTCTTGAGTTAATTGTATTTCCCTTTAGTGAGGGATTATACTTTTTTACACCCTAGCCCATTTCATTTCTTTTTTTTTCATTATTTTCATTATTCATTATTTTTTTCTTTAATTAAATTATATGTTTTACTTCAGGGATGCATTGGGCCATAAGAATTAAAGTTACTTGTCAGATATCATGGTGTATTGGAGATGAGCAGCATTTTCCGTACAGACAGAATAACAAGAAAGCTTGTGGGCGGGGGAGATATTAAAACCACAGTCAGTAGTGATGTAGTATTGTGTAGTGAAGCAGTACTTCATGAATATGTGCTGATCCTGTAGGTACTCTGGGGCTGGTATACCCACAAGAAAAAATGGTGGGTGCTGAGTACCCACAAGCAACTCCCCGAGATCAGCTCCTTCCCCTTCTCTAGTTCCTCCCACTCACCAGTGGCCCCACTGATCATTGTTTTCCTCTCCCTCCCAGCATCTCCTGTCCACCATGAAGGTGCAACTGGGGATGGGGGAGAGTGGGAGTAGTTAGGGCCAGCATGCTTAGCAAAGGGGGTGGAATGTGACAAGAATAGGTGGGATTGGGGTAAAGTGGGGATGGTAAGAAGCAGGGGCCTTGCGGGAAGGGGTGAAATGGAGGTGGGACCCTAGGCATGGCAGAGGTTGAGTCCTCCTAGCTCATCAGACTGTATGTATTTAATGTTACAGAATGTGAATGATAGCGTAGGACTACTTGTTTGTTTGACGCCTGCTACTTAGTTAGCACAGCAGCTACCATGCTCATCTCCTGTGCTCTGCTTCTAATTCACCCCTCCTTCAGGGGAGGGAGGTCACTGGTACCCTTAGCCAATGTGCTGTTGTTCTTTAGCATTAAGCATTGACTTTATGGGTAGCCGTAGCGCTCATGGCATCGGAATGGTGTCTAATAAGATGGATAGTACGACAGGAATCAAACATCCATCCTAGCCAGAAACATTTCTGAACCTTTGTCAATGTGTGACCAGACAGATGGGAATGACATTGTTGTGTTTACATAAAAGACCTTAGTGCGCACCAGTGGAGGAGTGAATTCTAATGCATGCTAGCATGTTGCACACTAATTGGTCTGTGCAGACCCTGCTGGTGCACACTAAAAGTCCCATGCCGTACAGTACCTTTTCAAACAGGACTATGCTACACTATCAGGGTCCTCATAGGCCAATTAGTTCCTACATGCCGATGTGATGCACATTAGAATTTATGCCTCTGCTGAGGCATACCAAGGCACCATGTAGACAAGCCCTTTCTAATTGCATTGACCTCAGCTCATTTGAACTGTGTTTCTTTCAGGCTGAATGCTGTTTTGCATACACAGCACTGTGCAATGCGGACATTAATGTGGTGATGCAGAAAAGGAATCCACCCCAAGCTATGCAATGACAGCAAAGATACTGACTTTCAAAAACTCTGACTTTGTACATGTCCACAGTGCTCTAAAATTGTGAGAAATAAGCATCCTTTTTGTGGATTCAGTCGTGCAAGGTGCTACGCTTGGGTGCTATGTCTATACTGGCGGGTTCTTGTGCAAGATCTCTTGCGGAAGAACACATCCACACTGCCATGTGCTTTTGCGCAAGAGCATCCATGGCAGTGTGGATGCTCTCTTGCACAAGAAAGCTCTGGTGGCCATTTTAGCCTGCTGCACATCCACACTGCCCTCTTGCACAAGAGCTCTTGCGCAAGAGGGCTTACACTTGTTAGAAAAGAGCATAGCTCTTGCGCAAGAAGCCCTCTCTTCCCACGCCGTACTGTAAATATTCTTGTGCAAGTGTGGACGCTCTGTGGAAGAACTGCCATTCTTACTCAAGAACCTGCCAGTGTAAACATAGCTTTAGTGTTTTTCAGCTGCTTTTGATTGTGTTGATGCTCTTTGTGGTTACCTTGTGAACATGCATACGATCACATTTTGTCACCACATCCTCATGTGCATGTATCCCTAAACTTTTGAAAAATCAGGACTTCCAAGATTGAACCCTTTATTACCAGAATTCATATTCAGATGATGGGGTAACAATCTAGAGGAGATAAAGAATAGAATGAAAATTCAAACTAATTCCTCTTAAGCAAAAAATGCATTGGCCAAAGCCTTGTATTACTCAACAGCGAAAGCTGACACAGAGAAAATATAACTTTTTTGCTTAACTTTCCTCTTACTCCAATTTCAGGGAATATTATTTTTTCTGCTTGAGAAAATCAGTGCCAGCAAATATCATCTCTGAACGTACAACACATCACAAAATAGGTTATTCAGCATTCTGTGTAATCAGGTCACTTTATGAAAAACTTCAAAGGTTTCTGGAGGAATTCAAGAAGATAACTCAAAAAAGAAAGCATTTGTGGATATGCCTGTCAATCAGCCAAAGCTCAAATGTGGGACAATACATGACAGATATCTCCCCCCCCCCCAAACTGATGAATGTGTTACACTTAAAAGGTGATGTCATTGTTTCCTCTCCTGAACTAACTTTATACCTCACTTGCATAAATCTTTGTTTCTGATGTAAATAATGTAAATACAGCAGTAAAACTGTTGATATTCCAAATGCACTTGGAGTGTAGATAACTTTGGAACTGAAATGAGTTACTTTACTCAAAAATGCAATACAACTAATAGTCTTGGAAAACCAGTAAATATATGAAAGTACACAAAATCCTTTTGCAAGAGATGATACTTGGAGATAACTTTTAACTTTCTCCCAAACTATCCAAACCATTAATATTAACTGAAGACTGGGAAGACACAGGCATATATGGATAACAGTATTTGAGGTTCTTGGTTTCTGGTGAACAGAGAAGGAGATGATATGGGAACTAGAGAAGCCTGGATTTGTATGTAGGGTAAGGAACCGTGGTACTCAAATCATGTGAATTAATTGAAAGGATTCATATTAGTTTTGTTTTGTTTTTACTTCCCTCCTTCCTGTTGCTGTTTGTTATGTACTGTGAGAGATAAGTAGTGTCAAAATAAAGTGGATTATTCATTTTGACCAAAATGATAACAATGAGAGAGACAAGGATTCAGACTGAGACCATTTACTAATGTTTTTTGTTTTTTCTATGTCTTTAAAAGGTCAGAACAGAAATTCTAAGTGCGATTAAAGAGGTGGATGACTGTGCTGTAGCTCAAGTTAGAAGGGAAAGCAAGTTAATGGACCCTTGCAAGACCTCTAAGTTTCTGTCATTTGACAAGTGATGTAGGAATCAGTCCACTTTTGAATGATCCAACCTTTGAGCTATCATCATAGTTTATTATCTATGAAAAATATTTTTTGATTGGATGATTAAAACTAGTAAAGTGCTACAGTAATTTTACACTACATGAGTACAGAACTCTGATCACTTTCAAACTCAAGGGCTTATAAAATTTATTGAGTGCCCCAGTAATTTAAAACGTTTATATGCTGCAAATATGACCGTAACTAGCTCGAAAGAGAAGTGCATTTTAAAATATAAAAGATTTGTCTCTACTTTTACACCATGTGCCTGATCAGAATATTCACAGCCAACAGCAGAACATTTCAAGGGACAAGGAGGAATGGGGAAAGTCCAGTCTGGGACTGATCTGTAATCTGAAATATGTAAAGGAAGGAAGTTTGCTTTAATATCATACAGGAAGATCACTTTCTTAATTATAATAATCTATGTAGAAAAATGAGTAGTTCAAATGATGAAATAAACAATGAGAGTAACATTTAAATGGGTACTTATGATAATGAGAACTTTAAAATAGCTTTACTGTTAATTACTCATACTTTTTAACAATATAAAGAATACCAAATAAAGGCCATTTTCATAATCCCAGTGATTATATAACTCACTTTTATGCTTTAATATGTTAATAAAGAGGCAATATGAAGGTTCTTTTAGAAGTCTGAACTGTTGGTACTTGGGCTATGTGCTTCTGCTATATCCATTATTTTGGACCCTTGATAGAATATCTTGCAAAACTGCCATAGTACAGTATGCAGCTATGACCATGAATATCTTGCCCTCATTGATGGCTAACCTGCCATAAAGGCATTGCCAGCATGCCTTTAATCTCCCAAAGACATATTCCACAGTTATCCAGTCTGTGGTTGAATTCCTCTGTACTGCTGTCCAGGTTTCCCATGTAAAATGTCTTGAGTCACCGTTGTAACGAATACGCTAGGTCTCCCAGGATCACTATGAGCATTTCAATATCCCTCACTGTAAGGTCCTGAAATGAAAGTCTCCACTTGCAAATCCTATACATCCCAGTGTATGCATGCATCTTGCAACTTCCTAGACAAAGCCATACTGAAGTCAGTGAAATGCCCATAATGATCCACAAGAACCTATGATGCAGTATTTATGCAGTATTCCTATTGATGTACTTCATCATAAGGTGGTCTGGGGCCAAAACTGGAGCATGTGTGCTGTGACGGATACCTCCACCCCCCCTCCCATGGTTTGTGAAATGGACTCATGGACATGAATATACATAACTCAAAGGTGGTTTGAGTGAATTATTTCATGTAACCCATTGATCTTCATGCCATGATCTGCTGGTTCTGTTTATCTATCTCTGTTGTATCTATCATTTGTCTGTGTAAAATTAGACACATGGGCTACGTCTACATTGGCATCCCTTTCCGGAAAAGGGATGCTAATGAGACGAGTTGGAATTGCAAATCCGCGGGGGATTTAAATATCCCCCGTGGCATTTGCATTTACATGGCTGCCGCTTTTTTCCGGCTTGGGGATAAGCCGGAGAAAAGCGCCAGTCTAGATGCGATTCTCCGGAAAATAAGCCCTTTTCCGGAGGGCTTATTTTCCGGAGAATCGCGTCTAGACTGGCGTTTTTCTCCAGCTCATCCCCAAGCTGGAAAAAAGTGGCAGCCATGTAAATGCAAATGCCGCGGGGGATATTTAAATCCCCCGCGGATTTGCAATTACCACTCGTCTCATTAGCATCCCTTTTCCGGAAAGGGATGCCAATGTAGACATAGCCATGGAGTGGGGAGTACTTTGTGAGTTTCAAATGTGTGAATGGGAGAAATGGAGGGTGCTACCTGCAACTTCTAGATGAGCCACGGTTAAACAATCTTTTGTCCTTAAGTCCGAGCAGTGGTTGGTAGGGGGTGGCCTCAACTCCTTAACAAAAGGAATAGGAAAGGAGAGGCTTGAGTCTTTTGGCTGGGCTGAACCTGAAGGAAGGAGCCTGAGACCCCAGGGTAGGGAAGACAGCCCTGGTTTAGAGTGGCAGCTGGAAAAGAGGTTTTAGGGTGAGTTTAAGTTTGCACTGAGATTCCAGTGGAGAATTAGCCAAGCAGTTTTGTTTCTTTTGATTTGTAACCTACTTTGCTCTGCCTACTTTCTCTTATTACTACTTAAATACTACTGCTCAACTTAATAAAACCATTTTTATTTTCTATCAAACCCAGTGTAAGCGATTGTTACCTGGAAAGGGGGGCAGGGTAACCAGCATGCACATTCCCCCTTTCATTGCTAATGGGGGCTTACCTAATTCTTTGGGGTTTGATCCCATCTGGGGAGTGATATCCCAGGAGGCTGGGCCCAAAACTGCACTCTCCTTGGACCTGAAGTGGTTCAGTGTCTATAGAGATTCTCAGTGGGGACAGGAACCTCAGCTCAGGGACTTGGCTGGGGGAGACCTGCGGAGCTGGCCCAGCAGGACCGTGCAGTGAGGAGCTCCAGAGAGTGGAAGGCGAGTGGCAGTGGCCGTGACAGCACCCCGGGAGGCACCCCCGAGGGGTCATCTGTGACCGCACCCCATCACATGTGCCATCTAGCTCCCCTCTATAGTTAGGGAAACCTATTTAGAACGTAAGAAAGGCCACATTGGGTCACATCAGTGGTCCCTGGAACCCAGTATCTTATCTTCTAATAGTGGCCAATGCCAGGTGCTACAGAAGGAATAAACAGAAATGGTAATTGTCGTGTCAAGGCTGATTCCCCATTCTGGCATGATGAATGCAGAAGTGGGGGCCTGCAAAAGTACCCCAAAACCGTATCTTTCCAGGCTTTGGTATAAAGTTCCCCCCCAAAATCTTAAAAACCTAGATTTGGGGATAAAAATCCACTGCCACCTCCCAAGCAATGGTAAGAAAACCAGGGAAGAGATCACTTGGAAATCTCATCCCTAAAGTAAAACCAGGACACAAAAATTAACCATTACCAGGCTAATAAAAAAGAAAGAACTTTAATTATCACCACAATACTCCTGTTACAAGCATAATGACTAGATGGAAAAGTCACCAATTAATATACTCATGGGGGACACCCATGGGCCAAAACTTTGTTACAAAGGAGAAGAAAACCCATTTTTAAATGCACAGACATCAGATTCCCATTCCCCAACCATAAAACAATGAAACCTAATGGATTTATCTAAACTTTACTCTACTTACAGATGGTGAATAGTCTTTTCTTGGAGAGAGACATGTTGTCTCTCTCCCTCAGAATCTGGAGAGTGAACTGCCCAGGGACAAAGGAGGGAAAAAACAAAAATTCCTTTGTCCCAGTTTGAAATTCCTACCTGAATTTCTATTGGCTAACTGCTACCTGGCTAGGTAGAGTTAACCCCTCAGTCCCCACGCTGCTGACTATCAAGTGATCCATGCCATTACACATTCCAAGCCTTGACAAAGCTATCCATTATTTCCATGCACATTTCTCAGAGTCATGGTCCTTCGTAGCAGGATGCAATTAATTGCCCTGCATGCTTGCACTAACTCAGCCCCAGTGTTTAGCTACTTTACTCCAAACTGATTTGTTACTGTCTAACAGTCTAGAGTCACAAACTTCTACTCTGGTATTGCCATGCACTTTCCTACCTCTTATTATGAAGGCTTTGCACTGCAGTAATGGGGTGAGCTCAACAGGCAGTTCTAGGAAGATCTCTTTCTTCATCTGAAAGCTCTATAATCACTTCTCCTCATCCCAGACCTGCAGGACAACCCACTCCTGCCATTCAGTACTTGTTTCCTGAGCCCAAAAATGATGGTCCACTAATGTATATATTTATTTTGGCATTAATGGGATGTCCACAAGATTCCATGAATACCAAAAGAAATATAACGTTGCTCCTATCCATATCACACAATATGTCAGGTAACTGGGAATCTTATTCAGTTAGGAGCCTCATGATTAACTGCACTGCCATTTGCAATGTGTTAATGATGGTTATGAGACCATAGAAGAACAGTGTAGGATCCCACCATTTCCATAAAGAAACTGAGGTGCACAACAAACAAGCATCTGATGAAGTGGGTCTTTGCCCACGAAAGCTTATGCTCCTACATTTCAGTTAGTCTATAAGGTGCCACAGGACTCCTCACCGCTACAACAAACAAGGTTCATTTAAAAATGCTGCAAAAGAAAGCCAGACGATCTTCAACTTCTGGGGTGGAAAACAACACATTATGGGATGCTGAGCCTATGGTGCAATCCACTCTCCCCACAAGACTTCAGAGCAGAAGATGTGGAGCTTCACTATGGGATATGTCTATGATAGTGCCCTAACTGTGGATGTGGTCTGCTGGCAGAGGGAGCAAGTGTGAACATGAAATACCAATTATATTATTGCATTTTTTTGCGTGTTGACATAACTTCTGTCCATAAAACGCTGTAGTGTAGACAAGGACTAAAGAGAAGTGTTTGAGAGATGAGTTAATCTATAAATTCCTAATGAGAGACTTTTTGAAAGCAGATGGCCTTTTTATGTAGCAGACAAAGGCATAAGATCCAGTGGCTGTAAACTAAAGTTTTGACAAATTATGACTAGAAATCAAGGCTCACAATTAAACAGCGAAGGTAATTTCAGTCAAGGCTGAATGTCTTTTAGGAGGTATGAAGTAGCTCACACTGAAGTTATGAACATGATGCAGGGGTCTCTGGGTGAAATTCTTTGGCCTGTGTTATGCTGAAGGTCAGAGTAGATAATTGTAATGATCCCTCTTGGTCTTAAAATAATGAATCTTCACATCAAAAAGTGATGACAAAAAACTGTACCTGACCTTGGGAAAAGACAGTAAAGAAAATTGGCTTAGATACTTTTGTGCTATGTAGGAACCTGTCACTAAATCAGGAATGTGCAGTAATAATAAACATATGCAGGGAATAACTCCCATATACGGTCTGTAGCTATGTCTCAAACGGATATCTAATAGATCCACACTTTTTACTTTTTAACAACACTGATGTAGTTTTTCATGTAGATTTCAATAGTACATCCACTTTTGCCCATCCCATAATTTCTTATTTCAACAGAAAAGGCAGGGTATAGATGTTCCACTCCTGAAGATACACTTGATTTTTTTTCTATTCATGGGATGATTCAAAAGAACAACTGAAAGCAGGCCCTATCAGGGGGCATGGGACTAAGGGGCCTCAAATTTTGACATTTTTCCAAGTCAGTTCCATTTATTATACACCTTTCAGTTATAACAGAGACAACAAAAGAAGCTATATATACCTGCAAAAATTGATTTAAATTATTGTGGGACCTCAGGACATTGCCAATTTTTTGGTCACATCCAAGTTTTCATCTGTGTGACTGTAGTCTGAAGTAGCTTCTGTGATTAGTGATTTGACGTTATGAAACACTGTTTACAGTTTTTGCATAGATTAAAGGTTTTGAAAGTCATCATTAATTCTGATAGAAATGTAGCCGTGTTAGTCTGGGGTAGTTGAAGCAAAATGCAGGACAATGTAGCACTTTAAAGACTAACAAGATGGTTTATTAGATGATGAGCTTTCGTGGGCCAGACCCACTTCCTCAGATCAAATAGTGGAAGAAAGTAGTCACAACCATATATAGCAAAGGATACAATTAAAAAAATGAACAAATATGAAAAGGACAAATCACATTGCAGAACAGAAGGGGGATGCGGGGGGGGGGAGAGGGAGGAAGGAAGGTAAGTGTCTGTGAATTGATGATATCATCAATTCACAGACACTTACCTTCCTTCCTCCCCCTCCCCCCCCCCCCGCATCCCCCTTCTGTTCTGCAATGTGATTTGTCCTTTTCATATTTGTTCATTTTTTTAATTGTATCCTTTGCTATATATGGTTGTGACTACTTTCTTCCACTATTTGATCTGAGGAAGTGGGTCTGGCCCATGAAAGCTCATCATCTAATAAACCATCTTGTTAGTCTTTAAAGTGCTACATTGTCCTGCATTTTGCTTCATCATTAATTCTGTTACTTTAAAGTGATTTTGCTTGATCTGCAAGAGAGTTTAACCTTTAAATTAGATATTTATCTCTGCATAGGAAATGTGTGTATTTCTGTTTTTTCTCATGTGTCTTTGTATACAATAACCATATCAGGCACAGCTGTAAGCTACCTCTTTGTCCAATTTAAAGCCTTTTTTGTGATGATAAACTTTTAATTCTAGTTGTTTAATAAATAGCCTTGATCAAATTCATTTACTGTTGTGTTTCTGTGTTTTAAAATAACCCCTTTTTAAAAATGAAGTGAAGATTTGAAAGTGGTGAAAGTAAGAGATGGTGAAAGCAACAGAGTAAAGCAGCAGTTAAGAGTTTAAAGCCACTAACATCATTTCTCATAGAAAAGACGCCTCAGTCAATAGAGAGTGACAATATTGACAGTGACACTTCCAGTTCTGATGATGAAAACCTTGTACCCACAAATGTTATTTCAATGCCACTGCCTCAAAATGAGGAGGTCGTTAATCAAGACACAGAAATACCATCAGAAGCAATAGATGCAGAATCTACACTCAATTTAGAGACTATGAAGATAGAAAATAAGGACCTCAGATATGCTACGCAGCAAGAGCAAGAACTTATGACTAGCACAGGACATAGTGTAACAACAGTGGCATTCCTGAGCCCCTGGGTAGGGCTCATAAAGCAGCTATGAGGCCATGCTACCATGCAGCTTAGAGGAAAGAGGAAATTGTGACAGAGGGAAATATGTCATATAAAATTGTCAACTACATTTTGCTTTTTGACTTCCATTTTTGTGCCCCCTTTTCAGTTTTGAGAGCTACTGTGTTTTCAATCACATAAAGCCAACCTGATCTTGACAAGGATAATCTATACCAGATACTGCCCTGCTGGAAAGGAGCAAGGGACACTCTGAAAAGAACTATCAGTGAGGGAGACATCAACTTTGTGTCATAGGGTATGTCTATACTAGCCCTCTAGTTCGAACTAGGGAGGCTAATATAGGCATGCAAAGTTGCAAATCAAGCCCAGGATTTATATATCCCACACTTGATTTGCATCTTCCCGGCCGGTCGCCATTTTTTGAAATTTACGAGTCCGGACTAACTGCCCGTATCTACATGCGGCAGGGACCCGGTAGTTTGAAATAAAACCCTAGTTCAAACTACCTGTTATTCCTCCTGGAATGAGATTTAACAGGCAGTTTGAACTAGGGCTTTATTTTGAACTACTGTGACCCTGCCGCATGTAGACTTGTACATTTCAAAAAATGGCGACCAGCCGGGAAGATGCAAATCAAGGGTGGGATATTTAAATCCCGGGCTTGATTTGCAACTTTGAATGCCTACATTAGCCTCCCTAGTTTGAACTAGGGGGCTAGTATAGACATATCCTAATTGACTGGACCCTTTCTGGAGACAAATGCTTTTGTTCACATGAGAGCTCTCTCAGGGTGTGTCTAGACTACAGGGATTTTTCAAAAAAAGTGGCTTTTTTTTTGAAAAATCTTTATCTGCATCTAGACTGATGCTGTGAAAGTAAATCGAAAGAATGTGGCAGTTTTTTTGACCACGGAAAACCTCATTTTACGAGGAAGAATGCCTTTTTTTGAAAGTGCTTTTTCTAAAAAAGGCACTATGTAATGCAAACTGGGCTTTTTCGAAAGAGAGCATCCAGACTGCCTGGGTGCTCTCTTTCGAAAAAGTGGCTTGATGGTAGTCTAGATGCTCTTTTTCGAAAGAGGCTTGCAGTCTAGACGTAGCCTCAGTGACTGGAGTTCCTAGTTTGTTGAAGTAGAAAAATAGAGGCAGATTATATGCAACAACATTCTCTGAGAAGAGGGATTATGTTTTACCACACAATGTTTAAGAAAGATGAATTCAAACTGGAATACATACAAAGAAGGACTACGAGACTGTTCAGAGAAATGGAAAACCCTGCCTTATGACAGGAGACTCAGACTTGGATGGTGTAGCGTAACCAAAAGAAGACTGGGATGAGACATGATTGTTCTCTATAAAAACACCAGGAGGATAAATGAGGATGGAGAAGAGTTATTGTAGCCAGATAGTCCCCTCCCCCCATCTCAACCAATCTTGCTTGCCCTCTGAGATGTCTGTATACAGGGCAGAGAAGGAACAATAAGAAAATCAGCATAGCCATTAAGCTTTGATCTGCTTTGATGCGAGATCAGGATATGCGAGTGTTCTCTGACTCTGAGTAATGATTAAGGCAATAAACTGAGCTCGAGGCTGCAAGAAGTGCCCGGCTGGCACTCATGTTGATTCAAACACACACAGTCCCTGGGAAAGGAATTTCCCACTGAGAAAAAGAATGCCCAGTACTTCCAATTTAATCCTCTCAACTCTCTCTTACAAGTGTAAATTAAGTTCACAACTCCCTTGTAAGAACTGGTCTCACAAAAGACAGACCAGCACCATTTGGCATCACAGATAAGAAACAGAAATACGTGACCCAATGGGTATAAAGGTGGGTACAGCAGCGCACTCACTTTTGAGTGTCAATCTACCCTCTACCTGCTGGTCGGGTTAGGTGTTTTGACCTCCCGAGGTTCCACGGGGATGCCCACCTCGTATTTTCATCTTTCCGAGGAATTGAGGGACCGATCCTGGCCTGACACGCTGGGACCAAGCGACGCAGAAGGGGGTAAAAATTGTACCCGTATGTGTCCTTTTGTTTTAGTGCATGCATAGAATAGAGCTCTTTAAATATTAAGCTGTCATTTGGTACCATTATTCTCTATTTTCTATCTTTATTTTCTTTGTAACAATTTTTTTTAAGATCTATCTATCTATCTATCTATCTATCTATCTATCTATCTATCTATCTATCTATCTATCTATCTATCTATCTATCTATCTATCTATCTATCTATATTTGCCAGCAGTTAAGAAATAGAACAATAGCCATTGCAACCATATGATTTATAAGCTTCCTCAATAAACCTGTAACTGTTTAAGCTTTAACCTGACTCCTTCAATTGCTGTAACAGAACCAGGCACAATTTAAAAGAACTTCAGCCGGTCTTAAGGGACAGATATAGGGAGAGCTTGGGCGTTTGGATTTGTGTCACACCCAGGTGGCAGATCCACTGGGGCACCTTTCAGTCTTTCCCTAAGGCTGCCTGCTGCGAAGGAATTACGAATTCTAACAGCTGAAATCTAAGGTGTTATAAGCTCACCCTGTAAACTCATTGGGCACCCGTCAACCTCCTCCAGGTTGCCCCCTGCAAGGGACCCTGGTCCCAGCAGTTGAAGTCTCGGGTGTATAGCACATACACAATGCCCTGACCATCGGCTGACAGTTATTTAAAATTACAAAAAGGATATGAACTGTCCATCCACATGTTTAGGCTTTATATTAGACAAAGGGTTCTGAGCATCAAATAGGTGAAATTCTGGAAGAGCCTTCCAATGGAGGCAGAAGGGGCAAAAGACCAAACTGGCTTCTTGACTGTTGTTAATAAATTTATGGAGAGAGATGGTATGATGAATTTTATGTGTATCTTCTGTGACTGCTATCAGCGAATACTCCCAAACATCAGAGATGGGGCACTAGATGAGTGCTCTGAATTACTATAAGGAATTCTTGCCAAGGTATAAGGCTGGTGGGCTTTGTGAACAAAAGTCAGCATCCAATTGACTGCCATATTTGTGGTCCAGGAAGAAACCTTCCCCTAGGTCAAGTTGGAAGAGATCCTGTTTTTTTTTTTCCTGCTGCATGGGGTATAAGTCACTTGCTAGCTTAAACTAAAGTAAATGGTGGATTCTTTGTATATTGAAGATTTAAAAGATTATTTGAAGTCTTCATTATCTCAGGCAGATATTAGGAGTCTATTACAGGAAATTCTTTGTCTTGCAACGTTCATGAAGTCTGATTAGATTACCACAGTGGTCCATTCTGAACTTAAAATGTATTAGTCTTGTCTCTTCCATGTCTTTATGTAATTAAAAATCAGACAATGGAAGCATAGCCTTAGGAATGGTCTTATGTAGTTAGTGTAAAACAGACTTTCAACCTACTTGTCCAGGACTTGCAGAGTTTTGTCCCCTTCATCCTGATCCATGAGGGTCCATCATGTTTACACATTTCTCTATACTCTAGGGCTGTATAACTTAAAAGGAGAAGACGCAGGAAAAACTCAGGGAAGAATTTTAAGGGGATAACAGAAGATTTTTTTTCTTGATGGATGGATTTCCCACAGATGGATGATGTGTGACTTTAGCTTTGATTTAAATGAGATCAGATAGTCTGGACGATGAGAGGGAGAATTTTACCTAGCAAGAACCAAATAAGCAAAACCACAATACTTTTAAGTACCACAGATTGTGGGGTAAAGGAGAAAAAAGTCAGAAAACAGATGACAGATAGATAACTGGCCATGAACCAGGACACAAAATCAAAGAGGTGATTGATGAGACTTAGATATTGACAATTTAACTCTTCAAACACAAGTATTTTCAGGGAGCCAGCCAAATGAATACTTAGCAAAATGAATACACTGTGCAGACAATATTTTCAAAATTGCACAGTGTAGGTTTGCAAATTGCATGTTGAAATTAGAAGCATAACTGCCATTTAAATGCCTGATTAAGTCACACAATTATCATAAAGTGTACATAATTTGTGCTTTATTTGTGCACACATTTCACATACACTGTTGCTCAGGCAGTTTTGAGACCTGGTTCTATATTTTCCACGATTACTGAAGTGTTACCTGTCAAATTAAATTAGGCAACTAAAGGTTCAGTTGGCAAAGCACTTTAATGGGATTTTTGTTTGAGTAAAGACTACAGGAAAGGATTGAGTATTTCAAAGCTGACAATGGAATTTTGCTGCACATCTCCAGGTGAGTGTGAACCCAAGGTCCTAATGTATCAGCCAAAAAATGTTCAATACATTCCAAATAGTACAGAGGAAAGGGTAAGTATCTTTTATACTAATCAAGGTAGGAGAAGACTTATGCTGATAGAGGTTTACAGAGAGATTTTATAGATATTAAATAAAAAGGTCTAAATGACCTGGAAATTGGATTAATATAGGAGGTAAGTGATAAATCTGAATATAAAAATTGAAATTCCTCACAATTAAATACAGATAGTTCAGGGATTATTATTCTATTATTGCCAATGCCTAGTGTATTCGGAACCAGAGTAGAAGACTAATTACCTGAGCCTAAAAACATCACAGGAGCATGTCTGGCAGCAGGCCACACCTCCTCCTGCAGCAGATCGCTCCTGAACTGACTGGCTCCTTTTTCCAGAATAGTGCACTCGGGAGTACCATTTTACTTCCACCTCTGGTTCTGATGCCCAATCTGAATCACAGGAAGGCCTGCAAAAGCCCACAACTAAATGACTTTATATGGCTATCTACCTCTGCAACTTTAATTTGGCCCCTTTTGTGCATGCGTTATGATACAGGCTGTAATTACATGACCAAGACCCTGCCTCATTTGGTAACCAAGATGCCCTGCCAGTGCCAGTTCTCTCCACAAACTCTGGGTCCTCCTCAGATCTAAATCTCCTCCCCTCCCTGACTTTTCCCCATTCCACTGCAGTTTTCTTGCCCAGATACGCTCAATGGCTCTCACCTTATTTCTCTTCTGATCTCAGTACTCTCCTTCCCCCATGCTCACTGGTTCATTTTCTTTGCAAGGTACCAATGAGGCTTCTCTGCTCCCCACAACCAAGCCTCCTTGATCAGATAGTCCTAATACTCTACCTACTCCTGACGCTCAGTCCCAGTTTCCCTCCAGTCCCAGTCTCTACCTCCAGGCTCCTAGTCACAATTTATTCCTTCAGAGAGTGAATCTGGTGACAGTGGGTGCCATTAGGACAGGATCTCCTTCTAACAGCCTGGTCTGGTGGCACTATTTGAATGCAATTTAGATAGAATGTGAGTATGTGACTCCAAGCTTTACAGCTAATGGCTGCTGCTCTTCAATCTGACTGCAGAGGAAGGCTTCGGGCCTTCCCTTATGGCTACAGAAAAACATTTTGTTAGAGTGTCATTTAGGGAGGGCAGGAGGGCAGTTTCATACCAGAATGCTTCTTACACTTCCCCTTCCTGTCACTGTCAGGGGACCTGACTGGGAGTGTTCTGTGCCTTCTCCAGTAGCAGAGTGCTCCTTTGCTGACTTCTTACCAGAATGGCACACTGGGGTGCTCCACTTTACTTTCCCCTCTGGTTCTGATACCCAGTCCGGTACCTAGTCTGGATTCCAGGAAGACCTCCAGCAACCCAGAGCTGCAACTCCAGGGAAAGTCCTACTCAGCATGTACAGTCTTAGGAGACTTTGGCTATGAGGCTCTAGCAAGGGTCTGCTGAGCACATGCAAACAGATTTTACAGGTTTTTAATGGGGCAGCAAAAGGCAGATCCTTGACACAATGACCTCCTCCTACCAAATTTCAAGGCTCTGCACCAAAGCACCTAGATTTTTTTTAACATGGGCCAGACTTCCTGATTAATTCTGCATAAGATCTCTAAGATATGGCCTTTCCTGTGCATCTCAATAGCTAAATCTATTCACCAAGGAAATTACACATAGACTGCTAGATTTCAAACAGATGTAATTTAAAATATCAGTTTAAATTATAATTTGCAAATTATATAAACTTCTGAAAATGAAAGCTGTGTATGTTACACAGTGTTGCACGGAATAAAAAGCATCATACTGTACGTATACTACGTTTCTAGAGTTGACTTATGATCTGTCAGGTACAGTTCCAAAGATGTGGAATGATTCTGCACTTTGCATAGGCAATAATACCAGAAACAAAATAGAGAAGTAAATTTGTTTTGGTTTGATGGCAAAACTTTGAATTTTAGTTAATATTTGTGCCTGAAATGTATCGTATTAAAATACAGTTCAATCCCATTTATCCAAAAAGCATGGAAGACCTAGGTTTTGTCTGTCACCCTGGTCCTAGTAACTGATAAGCAAGCTCATGGAGGGTAGGTCCATCAATGTTTAATAGCCAAGTTTGGGAAGGACAGTGTCCCTAGCCTCAGTTTTGCCAGAACCTGGGACTGGGCAACAGGGAATGTATCAGTTGATGATTCCCTGTTCTGTTCATTTCCTCTGAAGCACCTGGCATTGACCATTCTCAGAAGACAGGGCACTGAGCCAAGTGGGCCATAAGTCTGACCCAGTATGGCCGTTCTTATGGTCTTATGCTCTCTCTTGAAGTAACAGCGGGACCTATTGTAACTATGCATGTGTACTAAGAGTAAGGCAGCAGGCTCTTTCAGTGTCTGCTCAGCATGCATGTGCCCCAACTGTTGGGAGCTATCCAGGGAGCAGCCTGGAAACCATGATGAAGAAGGAAATAGGACTTCTGTACTATCTGCATTTCCCATATTATGTATGTGAAATTTTGCAAAATGAAATAATCCTCCTAGAATGCATAAGAACTCCACCTCATTGTTTAAAGTCTGCCAGATCCCTAGAGTAATTTTAGCAGTGCATAGGCACTACTAAGCATGAAAACATATTCTCTTTCATATGTTTATAGGCATGTCTATGTGTTTGTGTCTAAGTTAGTTTAAAGTTTCTAAAATATTTACTTGTGTATGAAGCATACTGAACCATCATTTAGAAAAGACTAAATTGTCTCTCATTTGCATGTTCCAAGGTGAAAGAGAACTCTATATTGACTTATTTTTGCAAACAACTGATGTATATAAATGGAATCTGTACAAGTATAGACATTTGTTTTCCAAACTGGCTACTGGTGGAATTCATAAACAGTGACACTGCACAGGTCAATGAAGGATTCATTTCACTATTTAGCTGAGGTCTCTTTCTATTATTGTGTTGAAATAAGATTGCCTACCATTCTGTCATGCAGATTTAAAAATAGCTGAAACTCAACCAACAAGAGACAGGTGTTAAATCTAAAACCTGATTAATAAAGAGGGGAGGGAAAAAGAGTGATTGCAACAGAATTATTTGGAAAATACTATAATGTCATGGGCTTGTATTTCAAATCTTATTGAGAAAAATACATTTAGATTGTGAGGAATACCAATTACATTTAATAAAAAAATCTCATTCTTATTGAATGTCATTTGATCATGGTGATCCTTCTGACTTAAATCTTGTTCATTTGATTAATACTCATGTGAAACATAGAGAAGTTCCATTAACCATTTTGTGTAGGCTGTGTATTTTGTTACATTTTTAGCATAATATGTATCTTTGTTAAAAGGACTGTAGTACTTGGAGCAAGTGCAATATTAGACTCTTTGCTAGGTTTATTACTACTGTCAGTGATACTTAATCAGAGATATGTGTCAAAGTTAAAATTTTTAAATACATGTACAACACTATATTAGGCTGATGCATATGGAATAATATGGCTACAGTGGTAATTGCACAAACTGACTATTCTGCACAAACATGCAATTAAATTTAAAAAGTTGCAACTGCCAGGGGCTGCAAATGTGGACAAGTAAATGCCTCCATCATGGCACTTTCAATCGATGGCACTTATGCACAGGTAACCACTTGTTTGTCCAGCATTGAGTTGTAAGACCTGTCACATTACACCAAACATCTAGATTCAAAGCAGATGCTGAATAGCAACAATCTGAGGCTGTTTGGAAACCCAGTCACAACATACACACTATGGCCAAGTTTTGCTTCTAGAGAAGGAAGGCAGGAGGAAAAGGAGCTCATTGACTCTGTACACAGCAGAAATCCCATCTATGACCCACAACACAGACAGGGAAATCCTATTTGAAGTAGAGCATCTCTTTTAGAAAAACATTCAGTCTTGATTTAGAAGATAAAAACATAAGAATGGCCATACTGGGTTAGACCAAAGGTCCATCCACCCCAGTATCCTGTCTGCCAACAGTGGCCAGAGGGAGTGAACCGAACAGGTAATGATCAAGCAATCTCTCTCTTGCCATCTATCTGCAACCTCCAACAAACAGAGCCTAGGGACACCATTCCTTACCCTTCCATTAATGGACTTAACTTCCATGAATTTATCTAGCTCTTTTTTAAACCCTGTTGTTGTCCTAGCCTTCACAACCTCCTCAGGCAAGGAGTTCCACAGGTTGACTGTGCACTGTTTGAAGAACTTCCTTTTATTTGCTTTAAACCTTCTGCCCATTAATTTCATTTGGTGGCCCCTAGTTCTTATATTATGGGAACAAATAAATAACTTTTCCTTATTTTCTTTCTCCTCATGATTTTATATAACTCATGATTTTATATAACTCTATCATATCCCCCCTCCCCAGTCTCCTGTTTTCTAAACTGAAAATTAAAATTTAAAATCTGCACGTGATGTAGAATCCACCACAACACGTTGTGTAAACTTCCACTGCTTAAATGCACTTGGGGTGCATCTATAGAGTACCCTTAGCTTGAAATAAGCTACGCAATTTGTAAAAAATATATACAACTTACCTCCATTCTGACTTAATCTACCTTCAGCTTGCAGCCCTTGGATCATGTTATATCTTTCTCTACTACTGTACTGAACATCCTATTGTCAAATATTTGTGAGAACATTTTGTAATCAAGTCAAACCTTAATCTTCTTTTTAAGATAAAGAGGTTGAGCTCCTTGTGTTTATCAAATAAGTAATGGCGATTTTTTTTTATTCCTTTTCCTTTTTGTATTCCTTTTTGTATTCCTCTTCTCTGAACCACCTCCAATTTATCAACATCTTTCTTGAAGTGTGGACCCCAGAGCTAGACAATATTCTAAAAGAGATCACACAAGTGTCAAATACACAGGAGTAATGTTAGCTTCCTGTTTGAAATTCCTTTATTTATACATCCAAAATTCATGCTAATCCTTTCAGCCACAGTGCCATACTAAGAGGTCATTTTCAGCTGATTATCCATCATGACTCACAACTCTGTCAAAATCACTGTTTTCCAGAATAGAGTACCCCAGCCTATCAATGTGTCACACATTCTTTGCTCCCACTTATTGATATGTGATTGTATTAATAAGCATATTGTTTGCTTACACCTATCTTGCCAGCCACTCTTAGTCAGGAATCTGCATTCTTTGTTATTTACTGCTCCCCCGATCTGGGTGTCATCTGCAGACTTTATTAGTGAGGATTTGATGCTTTCTTCCAGATCCATGATAAAATATTAAATGGCACAGGGATTAGAAACACCTGCTTGATGAGATTCTCTGCTTACAAGTATGTTTTGAGGCCAGCTGGCCCTTTAACATTTTTAATTCATTTGATTCCTTTAGACTTCTATATAGAATAGATTACATCTCTGCAAGTTCCTGTAGCTCATCTTATTCCTTGAGGAGTATGTGGGGAGCAGGATGTTGGGTCCAAAGTCATATTAGAGGCAAAAAGCTTCATCTTTGATATAATGGCACAGAATCAGGTACCACCATCAGTATTATATTCTCGTGAGATGTTGGTGCTGTGATATTTAGGATGATGGCTTTGTTTTACCCTTGTTTCCTGACAACTTCTAATAGTTAAATTGATATTTATCTGGAGGCCAGTCTTTAACTGTATGTTACAAATGTGCAGCTTCCAGTGATTTCATTTGAAGATGTCATTTCATGTCTGAGGGGAGCTATTAATCACAGTTTAGAATGACAATTTTTTGTATTTGTAAAACTGTGTTTAGAATAAGTTATGGTCACAGGGACAATTTTGTAGTCTCTTGGTGTCCCAAGGAGATCTTTATTTAATATAAACAGCATAGTGCTTTTCCAGGCCGCAGCCTGCTTCCAAGTGCAGTGTACTCTTTGTTTTATATAGTGCTATTGAATTATAATCTTAGGGTCAATAAAATACACAATTTTTCCAACCTTTTAATCTCGGTCAATTGATCATTATATTGTTCTTATGCCACCATGCATAATGAGGTTTAGCTATGCATTGTGCTGATATGTATTGACTATGAACTAGGGTTGTAGGAAATTTAACCAGGAAAGAGTACCTAAACACTTTTCTGCACTTAAGATGTTTCACAGCAGTGCTTCAATGTAAACACTACCAACAGGTTTGGTTTGCCCATTAGTGTAGTCTGCCTCCCCAACAGGCAGTAAGTAAATTGACAAAAGAATTCCATTGTTGACTTAGCATTGACTATTCTGGGCATTAGAGGACATCTTAACTATGTCATTCAAGTATGAGGATTTTTCACACCTTTGAGCAAGATAGGTAAATTAATTTAATTTTCTAGTTTAGACCAAGCCTAAATTTCCCATATCCATTAAAATAATTTATTAAAAACCCTTCATTCTTCTGTGTCTTTGCTAAATGTATTAATTAATGTTTGCTGAGTGCTTGTATATACTTAAAGCTACTGTAAAACAGGAAAGAAGGTGAGAGGGAAAAGAGATGGGGAGTGCTACTCTCTTGCAAAACCTCTTCTTAAGCCTCGCATTCTAGCTTTACCATGGTTGTTTGTTTGCAGTATTGCAAAACTTGAGAGATTTAAATAAAAATAGGACGGGGTTCTGCAACTCATGAGATTTTTTTTAAAAAAAATCATATGACTTCGGGGCCCCAGGATGATGCCGTGCATTTTGGTCTGTCTTCTGACTCTTTTGACTTCCTCCTGCTCATCCCCAGTATCTGATTTGACAATTAGACTTGCCCACACTCTCAAAGGTATTGGATAAGATGATTTTTGACCTCACTTCAGGATCTTCACATCTGCCCAGCCCCTGTCCAGCAATTAGTTCTGTTCTCCAGACCCCTTCAATAAGTTTGTCCCCTAGGCAACTCCACTATCAGTTCGCCTTCCCTCCCCTCTCCCATCACTTCATCTCTCCACTCCACTCTGTTCAACCCTGTTCAACTGAGATCTCCTTTCTCAGCCCAATTTCTGTTCCTCTTCACCCTCTCCCTTCTAACTGGGAAAATGGGACTTCTCCATGGGCCCTTCACCTCCCCCCTTTCTCAGACCAGGTTCTGTGGAGGGAAAACAGAGGTGTCATCTTGTTCAATTTTCCTTGCAGGAGAGAAAGAACGTAGAAATCTCAGCACTCATTACAAATGAGTGTTTGTCCCCTTACAAAGGGTTTAAAAAGTAACTAGATAAATCCCTGAAGGATAGATCTATAAATGGCTATTAACCAGGACAGGCAGGGCTAGTGTCTCTAGACACTTTTTGTTATAAGCCGGGAATGGGTGAGAAAGGGAGAATCACTTGTTGACTACTTGTTCTGTTCATTCACTCTGGGGCATCTGACATTGGCCACTCTCAGAAGACAGGATACTGGGCTAGATGGATCTTTGGTCTCACTCAGTATGGTCGCTCTTATGTTCTTACATTCTTATGTTCCAAAATGTTTACACAAATGAATGGTCCCTTGGCTGGCCAGCAGCCATTAAAGCTAATTAAACTGATGGAGTTTATACCATCCTTTTTACTTGCTTTAGATGTGTTTTTGAAGAAATGGCTCAGACTATTCTACCTCAGATAGTATCTCAGCATCAACATTTGATAAATGCATCTTCAGGTTTTTACTCAATAGAAACAGAATAGTGAACATTTGTTGGTGAGGTAGGTTAAAGTGGCACTTCTGAGTTCCTTAAAGTAAGTCTGTGCATTTTCTATGTCATACAACTTCCATAAATTCTTTGATCTATTTTAAAATATATTAATAGGATATTATTGGAGTAGCATTCTTAAAAACAGAAGCAGCTTGGGCACAGTACTCATTTTATCATTTTAATCATATAAATTACTCACTACATGAAAAACTTAAGAAACTTCCATCTCACTATACCAACATGAATCCTTCTAAGCAAAGGAGCAAACTATCTGATACTTTCTGTGGTAATAACTAAAAAAAGTTAATGTTTTTAAGGATTCTTTCATTTTGCAATATTTCCCATACATAGTATGGGAAATGTAGATGGAACTGGTGATATCTCTACTAAAGAAACTAGTAACCAGTGTTCCCTCTAAACTGTACGGCAGCATATCTTCACATGTGATTAATCAGCCCTACCCAGTCAGAGGCTAAGGGCTCTGTGCATGAAGCTGACTTACTAAGCAGGGCTGATTAATCACCTGTGAAACTGTGATGCTACACAGCTTAGAGGGAACACTACATGCAATCACTGGGTTGAAGTCATGATGGTCAGATATCAGCCATAATGTGAACTGTTTCTGATTTTCATTTTGTATGAGAAATTCCACTGGGAGACAAAAATGTATAAGCAGAACCTGGACAGTGGAATTACCTTAGCATTACCAGTGAGTAAGGCTGGTATTATGGTTAAAGCATAAAAATGTTAATCCCAGATCTGGTACAGATTTCCTCAGAGGGAAAATTATTTGGTTTGTGTGTGGCTGTTTCTCACTGTTTAAAATGGAGATGCATGCCTCATAAAGCTATATAGAGGTTTGATTTTTTAAGTCTCTTTCAGATCCTCAGATAAGAAGGTCTTATGGAAATACCTAGTCTTAATACTTGGGACATCTGCCACTTAATTTGAAATCTAGACAAGTTACAGAAGATTTTTTAAACTATTTTAAGAAGAGCAAGTGCAGAAGAATTGGGGATCAGAAATACTTAGCATGATTTCATTAGCATATAATCTAAGCTTTCTTCTTTTTTATCCTATGAACTTCCATATCCAGCAAACTCATTTTCCCCTTATTGGAGCCATAAGGGGTTCTATTACCATAATGAACAAAAGACGGGGCAAGGGACATCCTTTTCTCCATAGAATCTATTCCGTTAATAAGAACTCAGAACACTGAGTGATTTTATAGTAATTTTATCCATAAAATGAATTACTCAAAAAGCCAAAGGCATGTAATTTGTGAAAGATGAAGGGACATGGAAATGGAAAACATATCCACAGGAGTAGCTCATTTCAGTGCCTTCGGCTGTCAGTTTCAGATTTCTCATGCCACCAACAGAGAATGGACCTCAAGAAACCCCATATATTCTGGATGCACCAGATAACATAGATGATTTTACAATATTTAGTTAATATTTTACCTGAGGTTTTCAGACAGGGTTAATTAGTGAAGTAGATTTATAATGCCATACTCTTAGTTTGGAGCTTCTCTCTCAGGCCATGTCTAGACTGCAGAGGTATCCCGGAAAAACTCTGTTCTGTCCAGGGTACGCGTCTGCTGTTTGAGAACAGTTTCCAAAAAAGTGGGTGCATTCTTTCGGCATTCCTGTATTCCTCATTTTATGAGGAATAAGAGATCTTCTGAAAGAGGTTTTTCTGGCATTTGGCCCTGTGTAGATGGGCCAAATGTCAGAAAAGTCTCTTCTGAAAAAACAAGTGGAAAAAGGTACACAAATTGCAGTTTGCAATTTGCATATCTTTTTCTGAACTCCTCCCCCCCACCCCCCGCAGTGTAGACATAGCCTCAGAGAATGATTGAAATAAGAATAAAATGGGGGAGGGGGCAGTTCTGACACCCAAATGTTGTGCCATGGCTTCATTGAAAATCAAATTACATCAATAGCCTATTCCATTATAATCAGAGAAGTTACTCTGGATTTATACTAACATGACTGAATTTCCCTAGGGGTATGTCTACACTACAGCATTATTTTGAAATATCTTGTTGAGAAATAGTTATTTCAAAATAGTTTATTTTGAAATAAAAACGTGTACGTACAAAATGCATTTTGAAATAGCTTTTTGCTGTTTTGAAATAGCGCATCCACACTGAGTGGATGCTGAATCACATTTAAGGCCGGCCGGAACCAGGTCCGGCAGGGCATCAGGTCAGGAGTTACTTTGTGTGGCTGCTGCCTGAGGCTATCTGAGGCCTGTGCTTAAAGGCCACCCCCCCCCCCCCCAGCTCCCGGACAGCCAGTTCTCAGGTTTCCCTGTTTGCTCACCTACCTCGATGAGGGACAGCAAAGCATTTTGTCTCTGCGTGCTCTGGTTGCCCTCACTTGGGACATCACAGCACTCTGCAACATGGAGACAGAGCTGCTCCTGGGCACTCTAGTGCTTTTCGTGGACACATTGCTGCAAGCCTGGCTGCACTTTCTGCAGGCTGCCATCTGGGAGGTCCATCAGGGAGCTGTCAGTATCCAGGAGGCCCTGCAGGAGAGCTTCCACCCTGAGGAGCAGTAAGAGCCTCCCTGGTCTGCCCCACTGGGGGCTTGTGCCTCAGACCTCCCTCACATCATTTCACTTACCCCTCCCTAACACCTCTTCCTAATGTCAAATAAAATACATGTATTTGCATGAACACAAATTCTCTTTAACAAAACTGGGATGAGGGAATGAAGCTCTGGTGAGACTGAGGAAAGGAGGCGGGAGAGGGGAAAAGAGAGGGTGGGAGAGAGGAGGGGGAAACCTGGGAGGAGGTAGCTGGAAGGGGGAAGCAAGGGGAAGAAGAGGTAGGGGAAGCTCAAGGCTCAGGGTTAGGGGGTCTCGCCGGAGCAACTTGATTTTCATGCAAACCTGCTCCTGGGTTCGCATGTGGCCTTTCATGGCCAGGCTGGCAGCTATCCTGCCATAGATGGTCACGTTCCTCTGTCTAGTGTGGAGATCATAGACGTTGGGGGCATCCCCCCCAAACATGAATAAGGTCCATGATCTCCACCCTGGAACAGGAAGGCGCCCATCTTCTCCAGGCCCTGGCAGGCTCCTGAGAGCTGGCAGACTGCTCCTAGGGAGCGGTGGAGGGCTGGCTGCCAGTGGCTTGCTGGCTCATGTTTTGGGGCCACTGGGTCAGGAGCAGTGACTGCTGTCTCTGGGCTGGCAGGCTTGGAGCTGGCACAGGCACTGTGGCCAGAGTCAACCCCTTTAAGGGCTCTGGGGAGGGAGGAGGGAGAGGAGTGTTCTTGTTTGAGGCTGGAGTGGCCACCAGGGCAACCTGGGAAGGCTGGAGGCCCCCTATTTCAATATAAGTGTCAACATAGCACTTATTTCAAAATAGCTATTTCAAATTTGGCATTATTCCTCATATGTAAGCACTCTTCTATTTCAAATTTATTTTGAAATAGTGGTTTGGCTGTGTAGACACTAGGAAAGTTATTTTGAAATAACTTTGCTGTGTATACATACCCTCAGAGATAAAATATATGAATCCACACTTCACCATTCATTTATAATGGTTTTACACCAATTTGACTATTAATTTCAGAGGATATACTTGTGATCACATCAGTACAAATGAAATAAAAGTCAGGACAAATGTATTGTGAAGCACATGAAAAATATGGAAATGTATGTGATTGTGTAATTACAAGATGTATTGTAACATATATGCACACGGGGGCAAAAATAAATTTGTCTATTCCTAACTTTGGAGTATTTGATTTTTCAAACTCACCAATGTTCTTTTCATGTAGTGATTTGTAGTGTTTTTGTTTGTTTGTTATGTATTTACCTACTTTAAAAAAAATAAAACTGAAAAAATAATCAGAGAAATTGTATCATGTTCACCTAAATATGGGTAATCAGCATGGTTGTAAGTTCTGCATCCACCACATAAACCTCTGCCATTTCAATTACAGGTTGTACCTCCTTGGTTTGGCACCCTGAGGACCTGACTGATCCTAGATGAAGATTTTGTCAGATGAGGGGAGGTCATTTTTGCCCCCACTACTGCCACCCTTCTTCCACCCCACCAGACTCACCTTCCCGCCCTCTGGGCAGCCTAGCTGAGACATGCACCAGGCTACCAGCCCCCACTGCAGCTTTAGGCAGCCCAACTGCATCATGCCAGGCTCGTGCTTCCTCCTGCAGCATGCTGGGCTCCTGGCCTCCTCCCTGCAGTGCATTGGGACTCTCTGATCTTGGAACATCTGTGGTCCAGCGGGACCATGGATGTTGCTGGACAAGAGAGACCCAGTTTAAAGTGGTGCAACCTGTAAAGGAATCAGGGTATGTCTACACTAGCCCCCTAGTTCGAACAAGGGAGGCTAACGTAGGCATTCAAAGTTGCAAATCAAGCCTGGGATTTAAATATCCCGCACTTGATTTGCATCTTCCCGGCCAGTCGCCATTTTTGAAATTTACAAGTCCAGACTAACTGTCCCCATTTACACGCGGCAGGGACCCGGTAGTTCGAATTAAAGCTCCTAAATCGAACTACCTGTTAAACCTCATTCCAGGAGGAATAACAGGTAGTTCGAACTAGGGCTTTATTTCAAACTACCGGGTCCCCGCCGCATGTAGATGCGGGCAGTTAGGCCGGACTTGTAAATTTCAAAATGGCAGCCATCTGGGAAGATGCAAATCAAGCGTGGGATATTTAAATCCTGGGCTTGATTTGCAACTTCAAATGCCTACATTAGCCTCCCAAGTTCAAACTAGGGGGCTAGTGTAGACATACCCTAAGTGATAAGAGTAGTAGGTTGCCATCCTCTTTGTGGACTAGCACTGGAGGAGGAGGACACATAAATGTGCCAGTGGGTTTCAAAGATATTTTCTGACAGGAAAGGATGGTGAGATCAGAAACCTTGGGTCTCATTCCAGACTGTGGAAACGCTTGTGCACTATTGGGCACAAACTTTTCCACCCATTCCCTTCAAGGCTGACAATTTTTTTCTCAACCTCTCCCAATTATCTTGGTCCAAGTCCTGCCTCTTGTCCATATTTGGTTCCCTGATGGAGTCCCATTCTCCTCACCTAGCCAGTCCCAAAGTCTACTCCTTAGGTTTCTCAATCCAGTCCCACTGTCTTTGCTAACTAAATCGTACTCTTACCCATCCAGACCCTTCATATGAGACACTCCATCTACAAGGCCCAGTCTTCTTTTCCAGACAGTCCAGTTTCTCCCCTCTTGTCTCCTTATCCCCCATCACTGCTCAAAATCCAATCTCATACCCCAGATTCCTCATCCAATCTCTGTGGTCTCCCTACTTCCTTGTCCCAGTTCTTTCACTACCCAGCTCCTCTTCAGATCTGTTTTTTCCGCTTTCCCTTACTTCCTTTTCCTCCCCCATCCTACTAGTTTACAATCTTAGTCTCATTATCTAACCAGTCTGAGTTTTCTCCCATCTTCTCATACAATCTAAGTTTTGCCCATCAATACCATTTGGTTGCCTTCTACATCTCCCTCCGCCCAATTTCTTTCCCTGATTCCAGTCAATGACAATCTCTCTCTCTCACACACACACACTCACACACATACATACACACACACAGCCCTCAGACCCAGTCCCTTGTTCAGCCTACTCCCACTCCCAAATACTATCCCACCTCCTTTAGAACTTTCAGTCTCAGTTTCACCCAATTCACTTGCAGGTCCTGTTCTTTTCTCCTTCTGAATTCTAACTAGGAAGCTTCCTTATCAAATTACTTGTGTGTTCCAGGTGTGAGGGTCATTGAGATAACAGGAAAGACAGGCTACCTGCTCTCAGTTCAGGTGCTCAGACCAAGGTAGAGATGGCCCAGAGCTGCAATTGTAGGGAAAGTTAAGGTGAGCACCAAGTTAGAGTACACCCAGTGCATAGTGAATCTCCAGGGAATGTATTTGCTAAAATCTAAGAAGTCTACAATGAGTATGTGTGAACTGCACTTTTTCAAATGCTTTGTAGCTGGTCAAGTGTGGATTTTTTTTATTGCAAAAGCAAAAAGCAAATTCCTTAAGCCAGTTTGATGCCTCTGGTAAATTCAAATCCATGCTCCAAAACACAGAGAAGCTACAGCTTTAGAAATTAAAAAGTCTCATCAATGTTTTAACATGGACAAAACAATGTATTTTTCCCTACTAACATTCCTAGAAATGGCTGAGCCATTTTCACTGACTTTAAAAACAATACAAAAATAAATATGAACTGTTTGAGCCAGAAACCTGACATGGAACATTTTAGCCCAGCTACTTATAGTTTGGAAAAATTCTATGTAACTTAAAGGATAGTTTTATAAAAAGCAGTGCAAGGCAACCTTGCCAACAGGCACTGTTACCAGCTCGACTATAATCATTAAACTTCTCTCTGAAATCAGTCTAGTTTGTTCATAATGATCTGGTAGTAAGATGACAGAAAATAATTTAATATTCTGATTGTAAAGGAAAAAAGTTGATACCATAATATTGTCTATTCAGCTTGATGTTTATTGGGTTTTGTTGTTGCCCTTTCATGTTGCAAATATAGCTGCAAGATATTTACCATGGGCTTTTGCTTTTCAGATGCCTCCCTCTCATGAAATATCTGTGTTTCAGATTTAGTCACCTACAATTGTGTTGACTCCTCATATTGCAAGGTGAACCTTATCTCTTTCCCCTCTCTGTCTTTAACCGTCACTTCATGTTTTGTTCATAGTCTTAAGATCCTTTCGCATTATTCATTTCTCCTCGCTGGTATTTACATTGTCTCTCAATTTAGCATCATTCTTGAATGTTTTCAACATGCTGCTTAATCATTCCTTTAAATCACCGAGAAAATTATTAAACAGTTTTCACTTTGAAAGAAAACATCTTCAGAAAAAAGCTTCATGAATGATTTGTGATCTGAAAAGCATACCTTGCTATGAGAGATGTAAATAGCTAAACCTCTTTTACTTATCAAAGAGAAGGTTAAAAGATGACTTGCCTATGGTCGATAATTATCTGCTCAGTGAGAAGATGATATTACAGGGCTCCTTATTCAAGCAGTCAAAGGCAAAAAAAATTCTAAAACTAGAAGATGAAACTATTAAAAAACATAAAGTTGAAATAAGCATAGTTTCAACTGTGAGATAATTAAATCATTTGAAAAGCTGACCAAAGGATATGTCTGGTAGATTCCTTACAATTATAGAATCAAGATTGTCTTTCTAAAATATATGCTCTAGTTAGGGGGCGGGGAACTTTTATGGGGGATGAGGGGCCACTTACCCACAGAAAAATCTGTCTGAGGTCACACACAAGTCAGACAGAAAAAAAAGTCCCTCACAGACATGGTCCCCAACTGAGCAGAAAAACAGAGAAAAAATATTTCCATCACTCCCCTTATGCTCCAGCCAGACAGAAGTGGGAGGGCACTAAAGCTGAGGGCTTCCCCCCAGGACCAGATTAACTTTTTTTGGGGGGGGGCAGGGCTAGTAGATTTGGATCAGCCTCCCCTTTCCCCCTAGGCTCTGGCGTGAGGCCAACAATGAATGGTTCAGTAAGTGGGAGGAGGCTGCCAGGAAGAGGGCTGCAGATGCGTGTCTGGGATCTGGGTGGGAAGAAAGATGCAGGAACAGGTTGAAGGAAGGAGTGTGGGATTTGGACAGGAGGTAGGATTCAGGAGTGGGGTGGAGGGATGAGGTCTGAGCATGAAGGTGCAGGCGGTGCATGGTCTGGACAGGAAGGAGGAGGCAGGAGTGTTCTGGGAGTGGGGCTGTGGGGTCTGGACAGCAGGGAGCATGGAATTGGGCACCTACTGTGTACAGCTCCCGTAGGACACAAGTTGCTCTGCCCTGCCCTGCTTTTACAGGCACTGCCCCACCACCACTCCCATTGGCTGGAATTTCCAGCCAACGGGAGTAATGGAAGCTTGCAAATGTGTGGAGGAACAGAGCTTCCCTGTGCTGCTATTCCCCCATCTAGGGGAGGGAGAACAGCAATGTATACAGCCTCCTGCCAGGCAGAACCTGAGAGCCAAATGTGAACTGCCTTGATCCAGCCATGAGGCTCGATGCTTCCTCCCTGCGGCAGGGAATTGGCTCTATCACTGCAACTGCATGAGTGGGGGAGCGAGGAGCTGAGGCTTGGTGATTCACTGTGGGGCTGGAGCACCAGCACTGGTTTCCTTTGCTGTGGTTGGGGAGGGGCCATAGGGGAGATGCCCTGCGCCTTATAGGCCAGATCAATGTAAGCAGATATCTATCCCTGCTCTAGTTCAATCACAAGTTATTGATCTGTATGCAAGAATAACTGGGTGAGATTCTATGGCTTGAGTTATGCAGCAGATCAGACTAGATAACTGCAATCATCCTAAATCTACAATACCTGCAATTTCCATTTTCCTCCAAATATCAGATTTGTTTTCTTAATACTGGTTCTGCTATTGTCCTAAGAATGGATAGATAGTTTTATTCTAATTACCAAGATCACTTTTCCTTCTTAATTTTGTCAGCCAGTTTTACATCTACTTGCTCTAGTTTTCTGGTAACTCCCTAGATCTCATGACTATTCAAAAATAATTGTAAATAGTACTGTAGGTTTGTTAACCAATTATCTTAACAGCATAGGATCCATATAATTCAGACACCTCATTTATACAGGTTCACATTTTGCACAAAAGTCTTTGACTTCTCTTTATTTCCTGGTTATCTCAGGAGATTTCCAGAGTGGATAATTTGTTTTATCTAATTTTTTGGAAACAAAAAAAAAAGCTTTCAGTATTTTTTGTTAATACAAAACTAATGAATGTCTATTAAGCATTCTGTATATTATAAGTATACAAATATTTACCTGTGTATGTAGTTATACATATTCAATATACACATTTTATGTATAAACAGATATTAAATCAACATGTCTCACTAGCAAATAAAGCCTGATTGGTTCATCCTGTATGATGTGCGCTCTAGTGGGAGAATGAAACATTATTAGCCTTTTCTTATTAACAAGCAGCATAGTTGGCACTTGCATATAGAGCACAATGCAATCCTGTCACATTGATAGATGTGGTTTGTAATTAGAAGAGTGAGAACAATGGACTTTTCAGTTAGCAAACTGGAAATACAAATTTATTTGGTTTATTTTAGTTAATCAAAAAGTAAAGAAAAATGTTTCATTCTGATTATATCAGTTTATTTCAGCTCTTTGTGATGGTTGATTAAATATAAGTCAGTGGAATTTCTATACAAAAAAGGCATTTTGGATCAAAATTTCAACATGAAAAGCATAGACAGTGGGTGAACCCTGGGGCTGGGGCCCTCTTCCACCTGAGGCCCATGGGACCCCCAATGGAGACAAGCCTCCACCCTATTTCAGGGGCATACCTCCAGTTCCCTTCTTCCAGCACAAGCTGCCCCCACTGCAGGAACAGGACTTCAGCTCCCCATGTGAGCCTCCCAGCCCCAGAGCATGGAGAAGATGGGCAGCACACAGCTCCAGTCTCTGCAGCCCTGTACCAAGGGGAAGGCAGGCATCCCTACCAATGTTCCTTCTAATTTTTTCCATCCAGGTATGGAATAAATTCTGTTATGTGCACTGAGGCATGTGTGGATGTGCACTACTCAAAGAAACACATGCTGCCGGCAGTGGGTGCTGTGGGAGATCTGCTAATCAGCTGGGCAGCCTTTAAATCTCTCTTGGGTGGCTGCCCAAGTACTCAGCATATAGGCAACACTGGTCCCCAGTATCATGCACTGAAGCACAGGCAGGGTGTATTACCCCAGTGTCCCCAGCCTTAGTGCAGCTGAAGCAGGGGGATGTTCTAAGGCAGTGTCTGTTGGGGGGGGGAGGGCAATGCTTGGCAGTTAGGAAAGGAAGCACCTTCCCCTTCCTCTTATACCTACCACCCACAATGAGTTTTTTCAGAGTATTTTTCCCAAACTGAAACAATTTTGTTAAATTGACCTAAATGTCATTGTTTCTGAATCTGCTGACCTCTTTTGTATATTCTGTTTTGCCTCCCCTTCCATTTTTTTTTTTGGTATGATAGTAAAATGCAGCTAACTTGCCAATGAAAGAATAGATTGTGCCACCCAAAGCATACAGTAAGTAATTTCTTCAGGCAGTGAACACCTGACCTATATTTTTAAAGTACCAGGAAAGTCAAATTACCCTGTTACCTTTCAGGTGTTTGAATTGTAGCTAGGCAGCTAAGCTAAAACTAAAGTAAAGTAATCCTAGTCTATATTCCTGATATGAACCCTTCAAGTTTTTAATGTTCTTAGCTTCTTAATGTCTTTCAATTTTAATTAATTGCAGTGGGTGTTAGATTTACATTTATGAAACATTAGCACATTGACCCAGTGTTGCTCTGGTCATTAAGGAGGGGCTCAGGACAGGGGCTGAGGGTATGGGGAGTACAGGAGTCAGGGTTAGGGGGTAAGAGGATCTCAGAGCAGGGTGTGTGTGGGAGCAGGAGTCAGAACAGGGGAGGAGGGTTCAAGGCAGAGGCTTGGGGGGCAGGAGTCCAGGGCAAGGGGTTGGGAGGTATGGGGGGGCTCATGACAGGGAGGAAGGTGCAGGAGGCTGGCTGATCCCCAGGGCTAGCTGGGGTGGAAGCCATGTTGCCCAGCCACTGATTCTCCAGGGCTGACTGGGGTAGTGGGGGCCATGCTGCCTAGGCAGCAGCTCCCCAGGGCTGGCCGGGATAGCGGGGGCATGGCCCAACTTGTGGATTCCTGGGGTTGGCTGATCCCCAGGACTGGGCAGGGTGAGAAAGATCACATTGCCTAGCTAGTGGCTCACCAGCATGGGAACCCTACCTGTGTACAGTGGCTGGCAACATCCAGAGCCTCGCCCTCAGCTGGTCTCACAGTGCACTCGCTTCCTTGAGTTCATTCTGCAGTATAACTGTCCACTAGCAGATATCTCCAGTTGCATTTTATGAGAAACAATCATATTCCAGACAAAGCCCATTGTCCTGGCACAACCAAACCCTTACCTTGGTTAAAGTTATGATAAGAGGAAGTTACATCCAAATTCACTGGTCCTAGCTCTTACCATTGAGGAGGAGTTCTTATACAAACAGACTCATGAATGGATGGACACACACACACACACGTATTTATTGTAGAAGAATACATACTTTATTTCATTTTCTATAGGTAGAAGTAATTGTATTATAAAGTTCCTTCTCAACATTTGCATATATGAGTGGAGAACCATAAAATAGAATTTTTTTCTCAAACAATGTTAGGAAAAAATTGATTGGGTTCATTTCTACTCCTGCCTGCCTAGCTATCATTTCAATGATGTTTTGGTTAGGCAAATATCTGGTGGCTCTTTAGACAGGAAGCTATGATCTATTGAATTGGGCCCGGTGCCGTACCTCAGAAGACTGAAACATCTAGGGCATGTCTACACTACAGCGCTAATTCGAACTAACTTAGCTAATTTGAATTAGTGCATCTAGACTTAAAAACTAGTTCGAATTAGCATTTTGCTAATTTGAACTAGCGTGTCCACACTGATTGGACACAGGGGCGCATTTAAGGGCAGCTGAAACCAGTTCTGGTAGGGCATCAGGTGAGTAGTTGCTTTGTGTGGCTGCTGTCTGAGGCTATCTGAGGCTCGTGCTTAAAGGGACCCTCCTGGACAGCCGGTACTCAGCTTTTCCGCTTGCTTGCCTACCTCGCCGAGGGACAGCAAAGCATTTTTCTCTGTGCCCGTCTGTGTCAGTGCTTCCCTTCGGGGACACCGCCGCAGGTGGCAACATGGACCCAGAGCTCGCCCTGCACTTTCTGGTGCAGTTTATGGACTTGCTGCTGCAAGCCTGCCAGCAGTGGCTGGAGGCTGCCTGGTTCCACCTGGTGCATGTCAGCCCCTCCGCCTGGCCACCCTGGGGGTCATGGCGCAGCTGCGGCAGCGCCCGGGCACCGGCGAGCCCCGCCGCATCTGGCGTCTGGACACCAGCAACGACTGGTGGGACCGCATCGTCCTGGAGCACTGGGGAGACCAACAGTGGACCCAGAACTTCAGGATGAAGAGGGACACCTTCCTGGAGCTCTGCGAGTGGCTCGCCCCTGCCCTGCGCAGAAGGAACACTCGCATGAGGCCCGCCATCCCCCTCCAGAAGTGGGTGGCCATTGCCCTCTGGAAGCTTTCCACGCCGGACAGCTACCGATCCATCGGGAACCAGTTCGGCATGGGGAGATCCACCGTCAGAGCGGTGCTCATGCAGGTACGGCACTCACTGGCCACTGGGCCGGAGGCGAGGGGGGCTGCAAGGAGGGGATGGGCTGCCCCAGGGAAAACTGGGGGTCGGGGGGGAGGAGGCAAAAGTGCCCCGCACCAGAGGGGCCAGTCTCTCCCGGCCGTACTACACGCCGCCTGGGGGGGTTGCTCCTGGGAGTGGGACACGGGGTACTGCCAGGGCATGAGCACTCCCAGCCACCCGGGCGCCCCGCATTGCTGTGTCTCTCCGCAGGTGGTCAAGGCCATCAACCGGGTGCTGCTCCTCAGGGTGGTCCGCCTCGCTGACCTGGACGCCATCATCCGGGGGTTCAGCGCCCTTGGCTTCCCCAACTGCGGGGAGGCCATCGACGGGACACATATCCCCATCCATGCCCTGGAAAACTAGGCCTCCCAGTACGTGAACCGCAAGAGGTACTTCTCCGTCATCCTGCAGGCCATGTGTGACCACCGGTACAGTTCACGGACATTAATGTGGGCTGGTCCGGCAAGGCACACGACGCCAGGGTGTACCGGAACTCCTCCATGTGCCAGAGGCTGCATGCCGGGACCTTCTTCCCTGACCTCCACATCAGGGTCGGGGATGTGGACATGCCCATGTACCTGGTGGGGGATGCGGCCTATCCCCTACAGCCCTGGCTCATGAAGCCCTACACGGGGCACCTCAACCCCTCCCGCCAGGCCTTCAATGCAAGGCTGACCAGGGCCAGCTTCATGATTGAGGGGGCCTTCGGGTGACTGAAAGCCCGATTTAGGTGCCTCCTCACCCGCCTTGAACTCACCGAGCACAACATCCCTCCAGTGGTGGCAGCATGTTGTGTGCTGCAAAATTTGTGTGAGAGGAAGGGGGAGGCTTTCCTGCCAGACTGGATGGCTGAGGCTGACCGCATGGCTGGCCAGTACGCTCAGCCCCACACCGCCGCCATCCGGGAAGCCCAACGGGAGGCCGTCCGGATCCGGGAATCCCTGCGGGAGAGCTTCCATGTGGAGGAGGAGGACTGAACTCTCCGTGCATTCCCCACTGGGGCCTTCTTTCACCCTCCCCCCTTCCTCTTTCCCCTCCCTAACCTCCCTTCCTAATGTCAAATAAAGACACCTGTTTTGGCAAAAAAAACCCTCTCTTTATTTTACATAACTGGAGTGGGGGGAGGGAGGAGTGAGGGTGGGAGAGAGGAGGGGGAAACCTGGGAGGAGGGAGCTGGAAGGGGGTGGAAGGGAAGGAAGGAAAAGCTCAGGCTTGGGGGTCCGGCTGGCTCTCCCGTGTCGCAATACTGTGGGTGCGGGGGCCTTGAGGGAGAGCGGGTGTGGAGGGCGGGGCAGGAGGGATGGGGGGTGTGAAGGAAGTGGGAGAGGGAGCAGGGGCAGCAGAGGGAGCAGGGGCAGCAGGGGTGGGAGGAGGAGCGAGAGCTGGGGCAGCCGCAGGAGCCGGAGCAGGAGGAGGCAGAAATTGGTCCACCAGGGTCTGGAGGTGGCCTCTGAGGGCACGGCCCTGCTCCTCCAGCACATCCACACTCCGCTGGCACAGCCGAAGGTCCTCCCGGACCCAGTGCTCCTGGTTGCGGAGCAGCTGCTCCATGAAGCAGAGGTGCCGCCGCTGGTAGTCCTCCTGGTTTCTGCCATTCCTGCTGGCCCGGGCGTGGGTGGCTGTTGCAGGCGGGGTGGTGCGCGCTGCAGTCCCAGGTGCTGCGGCTGTGGTGAAACAAGAGAAGCGGTCAGTTCTCTCTGGGGACAAGGTGGGTGAAACCCAGCCCCCCTCTGCAAGGCCAAGGCCCCTGCATGACACCCAGCTGCTGCTCCATGGTGGGCAAAGCCCAGGCACACGGTCCCTGGGCTTCCTCTCCCCCCCACCTCCCCGTACACATAAGGGGAGCATGATGGTATCACAGGTGGAGGCCTCCCCGCCCTCGGACGACACAGGAGATGTTGTCTGTGGGGTTCCTCGGGGGTCCTGGGTCCTGGGCAGGCTCCCGGCAGGCTCCTGGCTCTCGGCGTCCTCTGGCTCCTCCTCCTCGGTGTCCAGGACGGGTCCCTCTGCCCCGGGGTCAATGACCACCCAGGGGGCAGGGACGGCGTGAGCCCCCAGGATGCGGTCCTTTATTTTACAGCGGACCTGCTCACAGGTCTGCTGGTGGCCTCTGGCGGCCAGGTTGTCAGCCATGTGGCCGTAGACAGCCATGTTCCTGTAGCTAGTGCGCAGATCGTGAACATTGGAGGCTTCCTCCCAAACTTCGATGAGGTCCACGATCTCCGCACATGACCAAGCGGGTGCCTGCCTCCTGCGGCCCCAGGCAGGCTCCTGGGAGCCACCAGGCTGGTCCCAGGAAGAGGCGGAGGGCTGGGTGGCATCGGGTGGCTGGGTCATGGTGTGCCAGGTGCAGGGTCTGCTAGCTGGGTGCTGGCAGGCTTGCAACTGGCACAAACTGTGTAGCCAGCCCGTGGCCCTTTAAGGGCTCCGGGGCCGGGAGGGGGGCAGAAAAGTTTCCCTGGTGTTGGCCAGAGTGGCCACCAGGGCAAGCTGGGAAGGGTTAGCCTCCCACTAGTTCGAATTAAGTGGCTACACAGCCCTTAATTCGAACTAGCTAATTCGAACTAGGCGTTAGTCCTTGTAGAATGAGGTTTACCTAGTTTGAATTAAGCGCTCCGCTAGTTTGAATTAAGTTCGAACTAGCGGAGCGCTAGTGTAGCGCCTATCAAAGTTAATTCGAACTAACGTCTGTTAGTTCGAATTAACTTTGTAGTGTAGACATACCCCTACTTATTTGCAGTATGAATTTTGGCATTTTCCTTAACTTTCCTGTATGCCTCAGTTTTTCAATCTAGTATATAGCAATATATATTCACTGTTGAAAATGCATAAAATATGCACAAAATTACATATAGAGAGATTTTTAAAATACTAATTTGTATCTATTTGGAGTTTCCAGTTTTGGTTGTCTTTTATATAAATATAAGAAGACACATTAGATGAATGATTTTGACAAGGCACTTTGGTCTCAAAAATGTGAACCAGATTACCTGCAACTTGGGGGCAATGTGTTTGCAACCCCTGAAGTTTTTATTTACATCATTAATGACAGTTTGCTACAAATCACAATAGAAGAAAAATGTCAAATATTAGTGCTATATGAATGAGTATCTGAATGAATGCCAAACTGATCTGTTTATATTATACCATTCCCTAGCTTACTTACTATTAATTAATTAATTATTATTCCTCTCTACCACATGCCTTCACAAAGTTTTCTAAAAAGAATTCTAATGCAAAGTACAAGATGCACGATGAAAGAAGTTTTCAAACTTCATCTTGAATAATGTAAAACATTCAGTGTGTTTAGAGATTAATTGTAGTCTTTCCAAATAAAAGCAGAACTGAATATCTGCTACAAGTATAAAGCAGTTGTTGGGGCTAATCTCCTTTTTTATTAATCCTGTAAATTAACAAATATGAGAAAAATGTCCCACAATAATAGGTTCAGACATCATCTAGATAATGTTCCGGAATATCAATAGTCAATGGTAAGACTGAATTGATATCATAACAATTCATTTTACATACATTTTTGTTTACAATTTTTTTCTTACTAACCAGTGTCTGAAATGGCATTGAAACATTTTCTACAGGCCATATACAATCTGCAAAGCATTTTGCCATATGTAAGTATGCACAGCACTGTATTTTCTTGAGTGTATCAGCAACAGTAACTCTGACTTCATCAGATTTGAGACTAGGTACAACCATTGAAATAACAGTTTTGGGAAAGGCTGGTTTAAAATGCTCTTTGCAAGATGTGAAATAAAAGTAAAAGGATATTAAGTTAATTACCACATTCCAGCAATGTATAGAAATATATGAAGGAGAAATGCCCTGTCACCTATGGTATAAATGTAGCCGTGTTAGTCTGGTGAGTGCTACTTAGTCCTGTTTTTTGTTTCTGTCACCTATGCACCTAATATCATCCACTTAAATTTTTGCTCTTTAAAGTGGCGCACCATGTTAGAAATTCATGGTACAGGCAGTCCCCGAGTTACGCAGATCCCACTTACGTCGGATCCGCAGTTATGAACGGGGATTTTCTTGCCCCGGAGGACTGGAGCGGCGAGACACCTGGTCCCGCCGCCCGCCTCCTCCGGGGCGAGAAAAGCTGCTGATCTGGAAGCGCCGCGGGTCTGGCCCCAGGTCCTCCGCCGCTTTGCTCAGCGTCTCCCTGGTCTGCTGGAGGGGGATGCATCTAGTGCTCCCCCCCCCAGCAGACCAGGGAGACGTGGAGCAAAGCCCGGGGCCTGTGGTAGAGCAGGTGGGGCGCTGCCAGTTGGTCCCGCAGCACCGCTTCTTGGCGCTACTGGAGCAACCCGGCAGCACCCCAGCTGCTCTGCCCCAGAAGTCTTGATTCAGCCGCTGCTGATCAGTTTCAGCAGCGGCTGAATCAGGATGCCTGGGGCAGAGCAGCTGGGGTGCTGCTGGGTTGGTACAGTAGCGCCAAGGAGCGGCCGCGCTACTGGACCAACCCAGCAGCACCCGAGCTGCTCTGCCCCAGGCGTCCCCATGTCAGCTGCTGCTGAAACTGACCAGCGGCTGACTACAGGAAGCCCGAGGCAGAGTTGCTCTGCCCCGGGCTTCCTGGAATCAGCTGCTGATCAGTTTCAGCAGCAGCTGACTTGGGGACGCCTGGGGTTCTTAAGTTGAATCTGTATGTAAGTCGGAACTGGTGTCCAGATTCAGCCACTGTTGAAACTGATCAGTTTCAGCAGCGGCTGAATCTGGATGCCAGTTCCTTCTTACATACAGATTCAACTTAAGAACAAACCTACAGTCCCTATCTTGTACGTAACCCGGGGACTGCCTGTACTTCATTCTAAAATAACAGCCATTTTGTTGTATACCACAATTATTGTTAGGATTCACATGATAGTTAATGGGCTGATATGGAGAAAAGTAACATGATGTTGCCACCATGACAACTGTAAAATCCATAGAGTAATGCAAGAGGAAGCATGATTCTGGATATATAAAGCAAAAAAAAAAAAAGAACAAGCTTTAAAAAAGACGAGGGGTTCTCTGCTGAATTTCATGAGAAATGATATGAGGAGTGACAGTGCAAGCTCTCCTATAGATCCATAAACGTCACACTTGGAAAATAAAGCTGCAGAACATGTTGAAGCAGAAGTCACTGAAAGTGGTGTTGAACCTTCAAGATCAAGTGAGGAACCAGCAAGGGTCAGTCAGGCAGCTTCAGAAGTGACCATGACAACATCGGCTGGAAACTACATGAAAACAGAAACAGAGACACCAAAGAAAACATCAGATTTTATCACAACATTAAAATATAGTTCTGATCCAGCTGAGTGGGAAATCATATTTCATAAAATATTTTGCAGAACATACACCTTCCCAGAATTTGGATTCTGATTTCTCATTACAAGGTAGTCAATTCGGTAAAAAGAAAAGATATGCATGCAAAGAATATTTTTCAGGTGACTGGCAAATGGGGAAACTGTCAAAAGAGAATGGCTTATTTATTGTTCTTCAACTGGTAAAGTGTACCACTACATATGCAAACTATTCTGTGTCAGTGACTACTCTAATCAATTTATAACAGGTTTTGATGATTGGAAAAATGCAGTTACTAGAATTACTTCTCATGAGCAGTAGAAGGATCATGTTGGCACACAGTCAATGGTGTTCTACCATCAGAAGTCCACCAGAATTGATGCAGAACTGGAAAAGATGAAAGAAAGATCATGTAAATACAGGACTGAAGTCCTAAAGAGAATAGTTGCTGTAATATTCTTTGCTGAAGGAGGACTAGCCTTTCGTGGGGATACTGAAGTGCACAGCTGACTTAACAATGGAAATTGCCTTGGTTGCATTGAACTTCTAGCTGAATTTGAGCCATTTCTCTCAGAACACATGCAAGGACATGGCAATCCAGGAAGAGGAAATGTGTCTTATCCTTCGTCAACTTATATGCAACGAATTTATTGAAATATTGGGATCCAAAGTTATGGCATAGATAATATCTGAAATCAAGAAGACCAAGTATTATGAATCATCCCCTTAATATTTATCACACTGATCAGCTTACACTGGTGTTTCGTATGCACTCAGTGATAGACATGTGGTTGAGCAAGCTGCTGGTCAGTCATATAATAGTGCCAGAAATAGGAGTGGCATTTATTCAGGGGTTCAAGCTAGGTTTTGTGACGTTAACAGTTTGGCTAAATGGGTTTCATGTGCTGCCTACAGTCTGAATTTGGTTGGATCAGCTGCTGTTGAGTGTTGATCTGTAGCAGTCAGGGTTTTTTTTTGGATTTTGTAGTCACTCCTTATGTTCTTTTTAGCTTTACCCCAGAGAAGGTCTAAATTAGTAAATAACATGAAGCAAATACCTATGTTGTACAAAGCGTATCAGAAAGATGATGGTCAGGAGTGATGCCACCAGAGCACTTTATATGAACTATTCTGAAATTCATCAGATTTTTGATAGACATACCTGAAAGTGATCAACAACCACCAGCAGCTTCCAGGAGACACAATCACTGAATAAGGAGCTGTATCAGTTTGAGACACTTTTGATCTGCGTCATTTGGAATGACATACTACAAAAGACTAATCTTGTGAATAAAACTCTACACAAGCCTGGCATTGAGTTGTGCACTGTCATGAATGCATGTAATGGTCTCTTACCACACTTTTGTGTTACCCACCATACAGTTCATGTGTTTGAGGCAACTGAAGAAGATCTCACACGATCCGACTACAATGAGACCACCCAAAGCAAACAACTGAGGATATGTCTACACTACCCCGCTAGTTCGAACTAGCGGGGTAATGTAGGCATACCGCAATTGCAAATGAAGCCCGGGATTTGAATTTCCCGGGCTTCATTTGCATAAGCGAGGCACCGCCATTTTTAAATCCCCGCTCATTCTAACCCCGTGCTGCGCGGCTACACGCAGCATGAACTAGGTAGTTCGAACTAGGCTTCCTAGTTCGAACTACCGTTACTCCTCATTCCACGAGGCGTAATGGTAGTTTGAACTAGGAAGCCTAGTTCAAACTACCTATTTCGTGCCGCGTGTAGCCGCGCAGCACGGGGTTTGAACGAGCGGGGATTTAAAAATGGCGGTGCCCCACTTATGCAAATGAAGCCCAGGAAATTCAAATCCCAGGCATCATTTGCAATTGCGGTATGCCTACATTACACTCCTATTTCGAAATAGGAGGGTAGTGTAGACATACCCTGAGAAAGCAATTTTTTTGATGAAGTTTGTATGGATAACATTGTCTCAGATATGAATTCCAGGGACAAATTTCACACTCAGGCTACATCTACACTATGAGTTTTCTCGGCCAAAAATATGCTATCGAGGGACTCATTTACATGAGTTGTGATCTCATTTGCATGAGTTGTGATCTCATTTGCATGTTTTCTGCTGATCCATTTTTGCACTGGGGTTTTTGCACAAAAACAAGCAGTGTGGATGTTTTCTTTTTGCGCAAAAACCCCTTTTTCCGCAAGATTGATATAGCTCCTTTTGGGGCATAAGGATCCAGATACTGCTTTGTGTGCCAAGACCCCTCCATGCTATCATGTCCAGAAGTCTATGCAGCCTTTTGAAAATTCTTAGTTTGGCTGATCTATAGTCAGGCAATGGACAGAGTATGGAACAGTCAGATTACCCTCTATGTTCCTCTACTCCTGTTCAACCACAACCCATGTGTGTAAAATGTTCTTGAAGAGTCAGGGAGAGCAAGACTGCAGAGGGAACACAGCCCAAGAAACAGTGAAAATAATACAGTGGCAGTGCATATAATTTGGCCATTTTTAACGTTTTTCATTTAGCTTCTTCAAATGCATTGATTTGGTTTACTGTCTTTTATGTCTTGATGGCAGCTGGTCTGGTACATTGATATTTTATGTATAATCATGTTTAAAAAAAGTGTGCAATCTGCAAACAAGGATGTATGATCAAATTTTATTATCAGTAGAAATATACTAAATCATAGTGATCCATTAGCTTTGTGTTGAGATAAATGAATAGGTTTTGTAAAATAGATAACAAAATTCACAAAAGCTCTTCACAGTAATCCATAAATTGTGTAAGGTACATGAATATTTTTATAAAGCACATAAAACATTTTATGATTTCTCCTCATCCATGTCACCCCAAAAGCTTATTAAGCAGGTATAGAAAACAACCCTGATTTTTCTTTCATGCACAGATCCATCCCCACTAATAATAGGTATTTTATCTGTGTATGTGTGCCATTCTAGCAATCCACTCCTGGCAAAATGATTCACCTTTTACTATTCCACCATCTTCCTGGGCATGCATCTGAACCTTCTTTTTTCAGACCTTCTGAGTTCATAGTATGATTTCAAAAGCTGTGGCAGAAAGAGGTACCTGGAACAGAATAACAGTGGAGACAGTGATTCCATTTATAATAATGTTACTTAGGCATGGTCTACATTAGGGATGTAAGTGACTAGTCAACTAGCGATGCGACTATTTGCTTCCCCCACCTTGCTGCCGCTATGAGAGAGAGGCAGCAAGCAGGGGGAGCAGGAGCTGTTGCTGGGGGAAGCTGACTTAGACGCTGGTTGTCCCCAGCACTGTCTCCACAGGGAGGCAGGGGAGGTAGAGGCACAGCGGGAAATGGCACGAACCAGGACTTAAGCATCCTTTGCTCATGCTGATTCTGTTGTGATTCTGCTTTTGAAATGTACAAGAGCCCCATAAGAGCACGGAGTCCCCTGCTGGTCCCATGCTCCCTGTGCGGCTTCCTTTTGAAATGTACAAGAACCCCACTGGGGCTCTTGAATATTTCAAAGGCTGAGACACTGCAGGGAGCGTGGGGCCAGTCTTCCACTGGCCCTGCACTTCCTGCGGGGCTTCTGCTTTTGAACTGTAGCAAGAGACCATTATTTGATACAGTTCAAAGGCAGAGGCCTTATTGATCAATGAAATAATCAGTGGAAATCTCATCAACAATTCGATTAGTTGATTAGTCGAAATGTAACATCCCTAGTCTATACTACATGGGAAGGTCAAAGTAAGATATGAAACTCCAGCTACGTAAATTGAAGCAAATTCTTTCCAGCAGCCACGCATCACACCTCAGACACACTCACAAAGGAACCTGCCCCCACAATCAATCCCATGGCCAACGCTGTCTTCACATCAGTACAAGCGACACCATCAAAGGGCCTAATCACATAAGCCACATCAGTAGGCTCATATAATTGCTCATCCACTAATGTGATATGTGCCATCAAGTGGCAGCAAAGCCCCTCTGCCATGTTTATTGGCCAAACTGGACAGTCTCTACAACAAAAGATTAATAGACAGAAATCAGATATTCAAAATGGTAACACACAGACACCTGTAGGGGAATATTTTAACTTTCCTGGGCACTCATTAAAGGACTTAAAAGTAGCCATTCTTCTGCAAAGTAATTTCACAAGCCAACTACAGAGAGAGAGAGAATGGAATTGACTTTCATATTCAAATTTGACACCTTCTCACTTGGTCTGAACAAAGACTTGAATTGGTTAACATATTATAACATCAGCTTTCCTTACATTCAACACCCTATTGACATCAAAAGCTGAGTATGGGACACTTCTAGCCCACACAATTTGCATCATTAGCACTGGTACTACAACTGACAGGAGATTTTTTTGTTTCTTTCTTCCTTCTTACTTTGAGGGTCTCCCCCTTTTTTTCCCACTCAAGATCATAACATATGAACAAGTGGGTTTTGCCCACAAAATCTCATGATAATATCCTTGGGGCCATCTATACAGCAGTGTTATTTCAGAATAACATAGTCTGCATCTACACACAAGCAGTTATTTCAATATAATGTCAAAATAATGTTGAGCTGGAGGACTTCTTACTCCAACTCTGGTAACCCCCATTATATGAGGATTAACGGAAGTTGGAGGAAGAGTGCCCTATTTCAAAATAAGTGCCGTCTAGTCATGCCCAAACTCAAAATAAGCTGTTTCAACTAAGCAATTAGAATAGCACAAATTGTTCAGCTCATTTCAATTTTTTTTTAAAATAGGCTATTTTGAAATTTGGTGCGCTCTACACAGCACCAAATTTCAAAATAAAGTGCTATTTTGAGACATCCCTTAACCCTCGTGGAGTGAGGGTTACCGGATTGCTGAAATAGTGCATCCGTTATTTCGAAAAATATTTCAAAATAATGTGTGGCTTGTGAAGACCTGGGGTAGCTATTTCGGGATACCTCTAGTATCCTGAAATAATTTTGATATGTAGACATATCCTAAGGTGCCACAGGACTATTTGTTGTTGTTTTTTAAGTTGTTTTAAAGGGTACACTTATGTATATGCAATAAATCCATAAACTTTGTTGTAGTTTCTGTGAAGTGCATACTCTTATAAATGAAAAGAATACAGTCAATGCATGCATTTTTTCATATTCTAGAAAACTCCAAATAATTATAAAATAGTGTGTTTTTAAGAAAGCAATTGGCAACTGATTAAATAATTATTTAGGCAGACTTCCTTTAGCAATGTCAATACTATGCCTGGCAGAATACGAAAGAAAGTCAATGTTTTGCAGTCTAAAGTTATGTAAATGAGGTACTTTGAAGTTACAAAGAAATGAGAACTGCTCCCCCAAATTAATTTAAGCTCCTATTATCTGTTAGTTTTTGTTAATGGAAATGTTAATTGTTTTGTAGTCTACTAATATAAAAATAATACACTTAGAATGGTGACATTTCATGAACAAAACAAAACAAAAAGTATATTTCAAAAACTCCCTTTGAACTTCTACAATGGCATAATTGAAGCTCTATCTACTATTAGGTGTCAATTTCAAACACCTATGACTGTGTTATCCTGGCTGGCACATTATTTAATGACTTCTAGCTCCTTTTTCTGTAATGTTGGATGGAACAACTTGTTGGCTTCCTGCACTAACATGAGGAACATAAGGGAAATAATTACATTAATGAACTGTTCCACTGAAATAAAACTAGACTATAAAAAATAGAAGATTCTTACTTAGCAGCTATGGTTCCCCTGGTGTGTGTAGAATGCTCTCTGCTTAAATTGGGGCTAGTAGGTGAGTTGGGCACATATCTGCTCAGTCAGACACCACTGAATCCAGTATGTGCCCAGGATGATACATTCATAGGACCTAGACCAGGGGCAGCAACCTCTCAGAAGTGCTGTGCCAAGTTTTAACTTATTCACTTCTTTTTACAGGTCTGCGTGCCGTCAATACTTTTTAAAGTCAATAATAGTCCTACTTACAGCAGCTTCATTAATAAATAAATTAAGATGCAGATCATACTGTTTTAGTAACATAGGATTTTAAAAAAATCATTAAGATCAGAATTTTAGATATCTGCAACACTCCAAAAAAATTCTCTTTTTCTGTCTTACTTTTGGATACACAGGCTAAATTCTTAGCTCCATCACAGACTTCTTCAGTGAGCTCAGGTAAGCCCCCAATAGTACATCTACACCACAGATGTAGGTGTAAGTTACAGCTCCAGGAGACATACACACGCAACCTTTAGCTGAGCTAGTGCTTTGAGAGTAGGTCTGCACTGCCTGCTGTAAGGTGTGGAACACACACACCTCCTGGCAGCACTAAGGGGAGCTGAAGATGCACCCAAGTATCTGAGTGTAACACTGAGACGATTGATTTTTTTTTTCTTTTAAGGAGCAGGAAAGGACCTTGCTTTTCTAAAACAAAACTGTCTCATCCCAAACTGTAGACATTGTCAAAATGGTTTCTTGTGTAAAAAATGTCATGCCTTTTCACTAACTCAAACTTCAAAGTCTTTTATAACTAGATTTTGGAGGGGCTTTTTGTAAAGGAAAAATTTCATTAACTTCTTTGGGGGGACATAGAAAAGGCATAGGACATTTTGAAAAAGGGGGAAAATTTTTAAAAATGGGTCCATTTGGCACACTTTGGAATGAAAACAAATTCATAAGTTAATACTTTTTTTCCCTTCTGTGAAAATAGGTCATCATATTTCAGCCAGTTCTGGTAGCACAGGGAAAAATCATGAGTTATGCTTTTGTTGATAATTTCCATCAGAGCCTTTAGCTTTGTATTCTAAATCTAGACCCAGATATACAGAGATATTGAAGAGGCAGATCCATGCCTAAGCTGCTTTCCACTCCAGAAAACCCCAGATGTCTAACTCCCATTAAAAGTCAAATGAAAATAAATGTAATTACCATTAGGCACCTATCTGTCTCTTTAGGTGTTTGTAAATCTAAGCACGGAGCAGCTCCATTTAGCAGCTGCTTGACAGAGCCCTGCCTCCTGCCAATCAGCTGAACTCCCTGCCTGTGTTGACAGGCTATGAAGCTCAAATAGCAGTGCTGTTTCCTTGCTGCGCAGGGCAGGAGTAGGGTTGGGACTGACCTCCTGCTGATGTGCCAATGAAAATCGGCTCACATGCCACTGATGGCACATGTGACATAGGTTGCCAACAACTGACCTAGACCTTAAGGCCTGTTTTTTAAATTATGTAGGTGCCTAAAGTTGTGATAGGTATTTAGTGGGGATTTAAAAAACCACTCAATGCTCAGTGAAATCAGGAGGAGTTAGATGTCTAGCCAGGTACTTTTAAAAATCGTGTTAGGCACCTATCTTCATCTGGAGAGTGATGAGGAGAGAGGAGACAGAGAGAATTGGGGTTGAATCTCAGAGAAGAGGCAGGACAAGGTCGGGAACTAAAGGCTAGCTTGGACAGGGGGCAGTGCAGTTTTTATGTGATTAGAAAGTTGGTGACCCGACAAAGGCTGGACAGGAGGCTGGACATAGGCTGGACATAGGTGACACGTGGAGAGAGAGAAAAGGTCACATGTCTCCCCCCCCCAACACCATAGAAGAGGTCCACTGGTGCAGCTGTGAGCTGGGGGAGCAGAACAGGCTGGATCTGGGTCACTCCACTTCCCCTATGCCACCAGTGAGTGCAGGTGTGTCCCCCCTCAGTCTTCTCTTTTCTAAACTAAACAAGCCCAATTCTTTTAGTCTTCCCTCACAGGACGTGTTTTCTAGACCTTTAATCATTTTTGTTGCTCTTCTCTGGACCTTCTCCAATTTCTCCACATCTTTCTTGAAATGTGGTGCCCAAAAATGGAGACGATACCCCAACTAGGGCCTAATCAGCACAAAATAAGGTGGAAGAATGACTTCTCTGCTGTGTCTAGACTGCATCCCTTTTTCATAAAAGGGATGCAAATTAGACCTATCGCAATTAGACCTATCTGGGCAACATTGTTCAAAGGAAGAGAGAGGAAGAGCAGGAGCAGAAGTTTGGGGGAATGGGTGGAGTGTGGGCAAGGTAGAGCAGGAAGAGGTGGGGCCTGAGGTACACTGGGGGTAGGGTAGAGGCAGTAAGAGGTGAGGCCCTTCTCCTGGCTAGGGGTAGTGCTGGGAGGAGTCACACTGGGGCATGATCACGTGACCAGTGCTCTCCTTGTGTCTCTCCTCAACAATCAGCTCTATGGCTGGAGGCTCAACACCACACAGAGCCTAGTGCTCCAAGAGTAGTATCTCTCCTTCCCAGTTCTTGATCTGTAAAGTAATGGGAAAGATGTAAAGCATCATCTGGGCCCCTGATAACCTCTTCCCTTACAAATGAACCAGTACCTTCTTGCATTGCTTTGTTAACTTGCCCTGCAAGCTTCAGTCTCTGGCTCTTTCCTACAGCTTCTTTTCCCCAAATTACTGAGATCCACTGTTTAACTTTATTACAGTAACACTTTAGTGAATATTGGACATGACTCAAAACATAGTATAATCAAATTAACCATGGAGTTTTACTGTATCTGAAGATGCAGTTGAAAATTAGCTGGTGAATATATGATTACAGGACTCAGCAAGGGAGTAAAGCAAAGTAAAAGACTAATTGCTTTTTCAGTGTTACAATGAATATTGGGTTATAGTAGGATTACCTGTTCTTATGATGCATAAACTGTAAAATAATTATTTCATCTGCACTGTGTATGCTGTCCAAGTAATGTGCAGGATAAATGATGTCAGGCAGTATTCCTTTTATTTTTATGTGTACTAGCAAATTAATATGTATCGTATTATTTATTAAAAATAAGGACAAATTCTGCACTCTCTGAGATTCATAAAACCCTTGATTTCTCGCATCTTGCAGAGGTGTAACTGAAGGGAGATTATGACTTAGATAGCATGATTAACATAGTGTTGATATGCACAAAATAGGAATTATGTCCTTCAAGGAGCAACATTTGCATGGCTAGTAAAAAAAGCATGACATGCTTTGTCAGAGGCCATGTGTTCTGTAAAGGAAAAGGATGCATTCCTCAGACAAAATTCAAACCCCAGCTACCTAATTCATGGAACAGAGAGCATGGTATCTTAGTACTATCATCTCAACTCTGCATCCTCCTAGGTAGAAGAAAAAACATTTTCCAACTCACTTTAATACTTCCAGAGTTTCTTAATCAGTTTCTATCTTTTTGTAAAACCAAACCTCAGAATTTTCTGAATACAGGCAGTCCCCGGGTTACATGGATCCGACTTACATCGGATCCCTACTTACAAACGGGGTGAGGCAACCCTGCACTAGCTGCTTCCCCCCAGCAGACTAGGGAGACGCGAAGCTAGCGCCCCCCTCCCCCCCCAGCAGACCAGGGAGACGCGGAGCGGCTTTTCTCAGCAGACACCTCAGCTTGAGAATAAAGGACTGAGGGAAGTGAGGTGTGGGAGAATAAAACTGAGCTCTGGAGAAATGTTTGGCTAGAGTTTCCCCTACAATATGTACCAGTTCCGACTTACATACAAATTCAACTTAAGAACATACCTACAGTCCCTATCTTGTACGTAACCCGGGGACTGCCTGTACATTTAAATAGGGTATAGCATTGACACACCATGGGGCAGGGTCTCAAAGGAATTTAACTTTAATGTTGAGGCTACTGCCATTTGATTTGTTCATTATATTTTACTCTTGTCTATATAGTCTGTGATTTCTAAAGGATTGTTCCGTATCACAACACCATTGTATTTGATATAGTACTTTTAGGATCAAAGAGAGAATTTAAAAGATCTTGCACTATTTACATTATTTCTAATAGTGAATCACATAGGGTGTGTCTACACAGCACCATACATTGAAATAAGATAAGCAAATTGATCTACGCAATTTGCGTGTCTTATTTCAATGTTATTTTGAAATAGTTTATTTCAAAATTTGGTGCTGTCCATGCAGCACTTATTTTGAAATAAATCGCTATTCTAAAACATCCTTTACTTCTTGTGAAATGAGGTTTACAGGGACATTGGAATCACGAGCCCATTATATTTAGAAATAATGGGCGCGCTCAAAAGATGCGGAATAGCTATTCCGGGATTCCTCTGGTATCCCAAAATAGTACTGCAGTGTAGATATAGCTGTAAGGTGAAATTTATCCCTGGGTAATGTTGGGACAGATTACATACAATATTCTCCTTAAGACTCACCAACACCTTTTTTAGACAGTTTCTAAGGTACTCACAGGGTCCCCATCACCATTGTGTCTGCGCACATTGTCATCTTTAATATATTTATCCCCAGAACACCCCATTAGTTATAGGAATGCTATTAGCATTTTTTTTATTGCTAGGGAACTGAGGCACAAACAGACTACGGTCATGTCTCCACTAGAAAATTATTTAGAAATACCTTATTTCAAAATAATTACTCCTAAAATAACTATTTCAAAATAGTGTGTCCACACTACTGGGAAGCCTTGAAATTAGTCTGAGGCAGGCTCCTTCAATGTGGATGCACTACCTCAAATTTAGAAAATAGCAGGCTTGGTAGTGAGGTATTTTGTTATTTCAAAATAGCTCCCTAGTGTAGACCAAAGCAAAGTGACTTGCCCAACATAAAACAGAAAGTCTGTGGTAAAGCAGGGACTCAGACCCAGGTCATGGGACCTAACCACTAAACTGTATTTGTTTTCCATGTGCTCCACCAGTCCTGCATACAGGAACTTAAATTTGAACCATTTTGAAGAGGAACATTTTTCCCCTTCTCCCAGAGTAGCTTGCTCTTCCCTCCCGCTCCCTGCCTTTGCAGGAACCGAGGCTACATCTAGACTGCAGGCTTTTTGCACAAGAAGCTTTTGTCGGAATAGATATTTTGCAAAACCTTGCTCAAGGGTGCGTCCACACTGCAAAAGTGCATCGAAAAAACGATTGGCTTTTGCGAAAGATAGAGTCCAGACAGCTTGGATGCTCTCTCACAAGTAAATATTGATTGCTATGGACAGAATGGCCACAAGGGAACCTGTACTTTTTCCTCTTCCCTCTTCTTGTGCAAAAAAACCCTCTTCCCCATCCACACACACCTTTTTGCACAAGAGCTCTTATGCAAAAAGGCATTCTTCCTCATAGAATGAGGATTACCAATTGCGCAAAACCCCCTGTGATCTTTCTGTTTACTTGCACAAAAATGCGCTTGAGGTGTGGATGCTCCGCAAGTTTTTGCAGAAAAATGGCTGTTTTTGTGCAAAAACTCTGTAGTGTAGACATAGCCTCAGTCTTCCCTGCTTCTGGGGTCTAGAGCTGCTTAAAGTTCTATGCCCCTGATAAACCTCACTCCATGAGGAGTAAGCAATTTTTCAGAATAGCAGCACCAAATTACAAATTAAGTTATTTTGAAATAAGAGCGAAATAAGATACACAATTTGAGTAGTTCAAATTGCATATCTTATTTCCAACTACAGTCCAGAGAAGATGTAGCCTAACAGACCCCTATTTTTTCTCTTTTATTCTCAGCCAGAAACTTTCAACTGGTCTGCCTCTCCCTTCTTTCTTAACCTTAGAGCAAGCATCTATATTCTTGATATATAATGCATCACTGATCCCTTTTCCCCTTTTTCTGTTTTTCCTGAACAGCTATTTTCATGTATAATAATATTCCAGTCACAGGATTTAACCCAACAAGTCTCAGTAATGCTAATGGCATCAGAATTTAGCTTATGTATTAAGATTTCAAATTATTCTCCTTTATTCACTGTACATCATTTGTGTATAGAAATCTAAAATGTTGAACAGATTCCCTCTGGATTTTCTCTCTTGTTATCCTGTATGATTTTATATTCTTCCTGCAGTTTTTAGGCCTCTGACAAGGCCATTTTTATTATATCTATGTCTTTTATCATATCTATGTCTGCTTTTGTCACCTGCCCTCCTATTTTAAATCCTACCTCATTACATTAATGAGTAATTGTTTGAATATATTTTTTCCCTTCTTTGTCATTTGGAATGTAAGCTGGCTGGTTTAGTCCTGGGCCCCTGACCAGTGCTCATGTTTGTAAGTAAAGATCCAGCAGCTCCTCTCAAACCACGGGGCCTGAAGGCAGGGCAGACAGCAATGCAAAGGCATTCCCCAGTCAATAAGGCCCAGGCCCTGGTGCAGGGCAGGGCAGCAAAGCAAACACAGTCCCCCAGTTATTAAAGCTTCAGGGGGCTTGGATCAGCTTGCCACCTCCTTGTGCATGCCCTCTGCTCCAGAGGTAATAAGCCACCTACCCACAATCTAAAACTGAGTGAATTGTATCCATATAAATTAAATGCAGTTTTGATGACAGTCTTTGGTAGATTATAAATAATTAAATATATTTCAACCGACCCACAAATCTTATAACAGTCTATGGTTTTGATTCTGATCTCATTTATCCTGCTGCTGATCAGGAGTAATGTCATTGAAATAAAGATTAGAATGAGGCCCTCAGCTCTTTATTTATAAATCACTTGTATACAACATTGATTTTCATATGATAGGAGGGTAGACTGTATAATAGATTAGATCATATGATGAATCATACAGTGAATGGGTATGACAGTACTTGATCCTTCTTCATTTTCCTAAAATTGTTTTTTAATTGTTCATAAAGATGAAGAACAACAACCTAGCATGAAACTGTCAAAGACTGAAATTTATAAGAGGAAGAAGATGCAGTGTGGTATGCAGTATTTCTGTAGATGGATGTGTATTTCTAATACTGCATGTTTCCAATTCCCTTTAGAAATGGGAGAAGCCCATTGATTATTCAGATCTTGATTGTGCTTATGAGCCACTGAAATATGAGAAAAAAAATTACAAGTCATATCAAAATGATGGTATGAATCACAAGTTGCAGAATCAATGACATCTCATCTGGTAAGCAATTAGCTTACTTTTCAGAATCACTGAAACTATTCTAAATATTACATTGTTTGAAATGAACACATTTATTTATACAGAGCTTGTGGAGAGATTATGGTCTAATTATTTGCTTCTTGGGTGGTGTACTTGGACATAATTTGGAAGGAACAGAGGTCATGCCTTAAACATCATATCAAATCTGAAAGTTTTAAGGAGATAGGCTTATTGTAACTTTGTCATGTTGTAGTTATCTCTGTATCGTGATAAACTCAGTTTGCTTGCCTTCCAGAAGCTGGGAAAGGGCCTTAGGGGATGGATCACTTGTTCTGTTCATGTCCTCTGGGGCACCTGACATGGACCATTGCTGGAAGACAGGATACTGGGTTAGATGGACCTTTAGTCTGACCCAGTATAGCCATTCTTATGTTTTTAATGAACCTCATCCTGTAGTGGAAGTCAGTGTGGTTCTGTGCATAGATAGTAACTTTTCTGAAAACAGACAGTTGCTGAATCAAGGTTTATTATTGTAATACTCAAAGGAATTAAAAACCATAGGTCTGAACTTGCTCAGACTTACTCCTCTTTTACACAGCTGGTTCCAATCTTTTATATGGAGGCTACTCTGTATTTTCTCTTGGAAACTAGTTTGGAAAAAAATTGATATACTTCAGGTATTGCTCTTCAAGTGGATTTGTCTGAATTCCAGATGAAATTCTGATATTGGATGTATAAGGTGTTCAAACATCTGTTAGGTGCCTAATAGTCAAAAAGACTCTAATTCAGGTCTAGTTCTAATATTCTTTAAGACCAGTATGAGGAAATAGATACTGTCATGTTAACTTAGCAACAACACTGGCCACACTTTAACTCTTCTCTATGTATCCAATTGATATTAAACTGTTTCACTGTCCATCATCACTCACTCCTCATTCAGACATGAGTTCAGAAACCTTGGAAGACTATTTGAGGTGCACCAATGCGGGTCTCCCAATTTTTTGTTATATTATTATAGTGTCCAAAGGCCCCAATTAAAAATGGTCCCCTCTTACAAGGCTCTTTACAATACAAACAGAATCATCTCATCACAGGGTAAGAGAAGCTATTTGACTTCTCTAGTCTATATAACTATCATTTTTCTTTAAAGAAGCAGATGTGACTATTGCTAGATGGTGTGACTGAGACTAATTCTGCTCTTATATTCAGCAAGTCTTTGTTTGTGTAACAGTTCCAACAGGGTGGCTTGCCCCATAGCTGAAAAGCCAATGGCTAAACCAACCCTAATTATAGGATGAACCACTCTGAGAAGTGTTGGGGTTTGTGTGAAAGTAGAAAGAATTATACTGTAAGAGAAAGATGAATTATGCTGTAATAATTGAATAAGTTGAAGGAATACTGTTTGTCTCTGAACAGGAAGAAGAAAAGTATGTTAATGTTGTTTGTAGGTATGCAGATCAGAGTGCTAGCCAAGTGGGCCTGAGTTAATAGGAAAAGGAGCATTAGGTTTAGGGAGAAAGCAATTGAGATAACCAAGGAGATATGGACAGGAGATTGCTGTGTGCTTGATGTGGAAATGAAGATACTTGACTAGTGTCACACTAATCATGTGAAGTTTTGCCCCTCTTTTAATCCCGTTAATTTTGGCTTTTTTTTTTTTGACTGTATAAATCAAGGGGTTTGAACCTTGTATGGGACTCACATTTTCTGGATGCATTTAGCAGAGCGGCTTTGCTAATAAACAGAGCGGTCTTACAAATCTGTGAGTCCTGTCTGACTTTGACATTTGTAAGGGTTAAATAAGGGGTCTTGGTTGTTGTGACCATGGTAATGGGGCACAGCTCAGCAGACCCTGCTTCTATTGATTTACAGACTTGTTTTGATTCCTTCTTTCCTGCTTGCTCAGGATAAATGAGTATGCAGCAGTACTCAAGATGTAACTTTTAAGGAATGGCCTGTGTGTTAACAATGCTATCTTCCTGACTCCCTTATCCACCCTGAAATATACCTTCCAGGTCACACATCCTTTACCCCTTGTAAGTCACTGAGTCCAGGAGTTTGTGATGCAAAAACTGCTTACATCAACTAAAAATCTGTAAACAGTAAACAGGGGTGAGTATAATTATATTAATCACATGCTTATGATTATGCATTAAATGGGTGTTTACTAAATTGGGGCTTAAAGGGTGATCTAATTGATGTATTTACATTGTAACTAATATAAAAAAGTGTACTTGGGGTTAATTTGTTGCTCACTCACATCCCAGATAAGAAGGATCTGAGACAGAATGAGTATCATCAGTAAAGATGCCTTTCTATCCCATCCACCTGTGAGTAGCCTGTTCTTTTTTAACAAGAAGGGTGGTTCTAGTGCAACAAGAGCAGGAAGTGGCAATGAAAGAGAGAAGCTTTGGAAACTGCAGCAAAGTCTAAAGACACTTTGGGAAGCAAGAAAGGGGCTTGAGCCAGCAGGGCAAACCTCAGGAAGCAGGGAAGTTTTCCAGGCAGGAAGTTCTCTCTCCTGGGGGAGATAGCAAAGACCAAGCTTTAAAGGACTATGAAGAATGGCAAACTCCATGGAGGAAGTACTGGGAAGCAGAAAGAGTTCCTCAAGGAGGTAGGGCTGTGCCCATCTGAAGCTGGGATAAAGATTGTGTTTGTTCTATTTTTGAAAGATTTTGCTTTGATTTGGACTATTATATACTATACTAATTTAGTCTTATTGCAAGTGCTTTTTTTGTGACGGTATGCCCCAGGAGTACTTTGAGCCTGGAGTACTGGCACCTTTTTTCTTCCAAAAAAAGCACTGCTTATTGCAGATTCAGTCTTAAGTTTGTAAAACCCAATAAAAATACACCATCGATGATCAGAACATTGTTTTCTCTTTATTTTTGAACGGACCTTCTTCTCATATGTCAAAGTCAGTTAGAATGTGTTCCATCCTGTCTAGAGAATGCATTAGGCATATTGACAATGGGGAGTTATTTCTAAATATTTCCCCTTATTTCAAAATAACAAGGTGAGCATCCACAATACCAAGCCTCTTATTTTGAATAATGAGCTTGTTATTTTGAAATAATAAGTCCTGCTTGTGAAGAAGAATATGCTTATTTTGAAATAGTTATTTTGGGAGTTATTATTTTGAAATAACTTACTTTGAAATTACCTGGTAGTGTAGACATAGACATTGAATAGTAGATTGATGATTGGTATAAACTGCCTTTGTCACAGCTGCAAGTCCCAGTCACCTAGTTAGATCTAACATGCAACCCCTGCATTAGATGCACAATTTTCAAAGATCTGGAATACTTGGATATGAATTATGGGTTCCATACCATCTCTTTTTCTACAAATAGGCTGATGTATAAAATTATCACTCTAGTTTTATTTCTGTTGCAGTAAAGCAAGCAAAAACTTAAAAAAAAAACCCATGCTGACCTTGCATAATAGGGTGTGTCTAGACTACATGCCTCCTTCGACGGAGGCATGTAGATTAGCCAGATCGGAAGAGGGAAATGAAGCCGCGATTAAAATAATCGCGGCTTCATTTAAATTTAAATGGCTGCCCCGATCTGCCGATCAGCTGTTTGTCGGCAGATCGGGGGAGTCTGGACGCGATGCCCCGACAAAGAAGCCTTTCTTCATCGACACAGGTAAGCCTCGTGAAACCAGGTTTACCTGTGTCGATGAAGAAAGGCTTCTTTGTCGGGGCATCGCATCCAGACTCCCCCGATCTGCCGACAAACAGCTGATCGGCAGATCGGGGCAGCCATTTAAATTTAAATGAAGCCGCGATTATTTTAATCGCGGCTTCATTTCCCTCTTCCGATCTGGCTAATCTACATGCCTCCGTCGAAGGAGGCATGTAGTCTAGACACACCCCTAGTGAATAAATTAATTTCCCATCTTTTCAGGCTGCTGCTTATACAATATTTCTGATGTAAAGCAAAAAATAAATCTTGAATGTATAAATGTTAATGAACAGAGACAGATTATCTTTTATCAGGGAGAGAGATCCCCTGGTAAAAAGACTTATCCCTTCTGACTTTTTAAATGACTGTATGGGTACGTCTAGATTACATGCCTCTGCTTCCTTATGCCTCGTGAAACGAGGTTTATAGGAGTGGTCAACAAAGGCGTTCCCTGTCAACCGATCTGCCTCTTGACTTGCGTGCTGTGCTGACGATCAGCTGAGCCGGCACAGCGCAGCGGCCATTTTTATTTTAATGAAGCTGGGGATATTTAAATCCCTGCTTCGTTGACTATGTCAGGTAGCCTATTTTACATGCCTCTGTCGGCAGAGGCATATAATCTAGACATGCCCTATCTGTGAAACATATTAAAAATAACTAATACTGATCACTTTCTGGTGAAGAAAACTGACTTTATCCTGTTTAGAGGGACAAGGTGAATGAGGTGGGATATCTTTTACTGGATCAGTTTCTGTGAGGCTACATCTACACAGTATATTTTTCAGAATAAGCTATTCTAGAATAGTTATTCTGAAATAGCTTATTTCAAAATAGCACATCTATACTGCAGGCAAGCCTCAAAAGTAGTCAAAGGCAGGCCTCCTGAATATAAATGTGCTATTTTGATTTAGAGCCCCAGGAGGCACTGAGGGGAAATAACTTAGAATGGCCCTGGTGAGGGGCTATTTCGAAATAGCAGAAAGTGGAGCAGCTATACAGCCCCTATTCCAAAATAGCTATTTCGGAATAGGCATTATTCATTGTAGAATTAGGCTTACAGAAGTTGGAATAAGCCTTCTATTATTTTGAAATGATTTTGAAATAATGGTATTGCTGCGTAGACACTCACATAGTTATTTCAGAATAATGGCCGTTATTCCAAAATAACTTTTCTGCCTAGATGCATCCTCAGAGAGAGAGAGAGAAGCTTTTGAGCTATTTAGTCATTTAATACTGAGTGGAGGGCAGGATCTGGTCGAGGATGTAACTATTACAAGACCGCTTGGGAATAGTGACCATACTATAATAAGAATTAACATTCCTGTGGTGGGAAAAACACCTCAGCAGTCCAACACTCTGGCATTTAATTTCAAAAAGGGGAATTACTCAAAAATGAGGAAGTTAGTTAAACAGAAATGAAAAGGTACAGTGACTATAGTAAAATCCCTGCAAGCTGCATGGAAACTTTTCAAAGACACCATAGTAGACGCCCAACTTAAATATATACCCCAAATTAAAAAACATATCAAGAGACCTAAAAAAGAGCCTCCGTGGCTTAACAACCATGTAAAAGGAGTAGTGAGAGATGAAAAGGCATCTTTTAAAAAGTGAAAGTCCAATCCTAGTGAGGTTAATAGAAAGGAACATAAACACTGCCAAATTAAGTAAAAATGTAATAAGAAAATCCAAAAAAGATGTTGAGGAACAGCTAGCCAAAAACTCAAAAATATTTTGCTATTACTTTTTAAGTACATTAGAAGCAGGAAGCCTGCTAAAAAACCAGTGGGGCCCCTGGACAGTTGAGCTACAAAAGGAGCAATCAAGGTTGATAAAGCCATTGTGGAGAGACCAAATGAGTTCTTTGCTTCAGTCTTCACGGCTGAGGATGTTAGGGAGATTCCCAAACCTGCACTGTCCTTTGTGGGTGATGAATCTGAGGAACTGTCCTGGATTGAAGTGTCATTAGAGGAGGTTTTGGAACAAATAGAAAAACTTAACAGTAACAAATCACCGAGACGGGATGGCATTCACCCAAAGGTTCTGAAAGAACTTAAATGGAAATTGCTGAACTAACAACTGTGGTTTGTAACATATGCTTTAAATCAGCTTCTGTACCTAAGGACTGGAAGACAGCTAACATAACGCCAATATTTAAAAAGGACTCTAGAGGAGACACGGGCAATTACAGATCAGTAAGACTAACTTCAGTATCAGGAAAATAGTTGAAACAATAGTAAAGAATAAAATTTTAAGACACGTAGAAGAACATAATTTGTTGGGCAAAAGTCAACATGGTTTCTGTAAAGGGAAATCATGTCTTACTAATTTATTAGAGTTCTTTGAGGGAGTTAAGAAACATGTGGATAAGGGGGATCCAGTAGATACAGTGTACTTAGATTTCCAGAAAGCCTTTGACAAGGTCCCTCACCAAAGGCTCTCTTGTAAATTAGATTGTCATGGGATAAGAGGGAAGATCCATTCATGGACTGAGAACTGGTTAAAAGAGAGGGAACAAAGGGTAGGAATAAATAGTAAATTTTCAGAATGGAGAGGTATAACTAGTGGTGTTCTCCAAGGGTCAGTCCTAGGACCAATCCTATTCAACTTATTCATAAAAGATCTAGAGAAAGGGGTTAGCCTGTGGACAATACTAAATTGTTCAAGATAGTCAAGACCAAAGCAGACTGTGAAAAACTTCAAAAAGTTCTCACCAAACAGAGTGATTGGGCAACAAATGGCAAATGAAATTTAATGTGGATAAGTGTAAAGTAATGCACACTGGAAAAAATAACTCCAACTATACATACACTATGACAGGGGCTAATTTAGCTACAATGAATCAGGAAAGAGATCTTGGAGTTATCATGGATAGTTCTCTGAAAACATCTACACAGTGTGCAGCAGCAGTCAAAAAAGCAAATAGGATGCTAGGAATTATTAGAAAAGAGATAGAAAATAAGATGAAGCATATCTTACTAACCCTATATAAAAATATAGTATGCCCACATCCTGAATACTGCATACAGATGTGGTGTCCTCACCTCAAAAAAGATATTTTGGCATTAGAAAAGGTTCAGAAAAGGGCAACTAAAATGATTAGGAGTTTGGAACAGGTCCCATATGAAGAGCGGCTAAAGAGACTGGGACTTTTCAGTTTAGAAAAGAGGAGACGGGGGGGGGGGGGAATATGATAGAATTATATAAAATCATGAGTGGTGTTGAGAAGGTAAATAAAGAAAAGTTATTTACTTGTTTCTATAATATAAAAACTAGAAGACACCAAATGAAATTAATGGGTAGCAGCTTTAAAATGAATAAAAGAAAGTTCTTCTTCACATAGTGCACAGTCAACCCCTGGAACTCCTTGCCAGAGGACGCTGTGAAGACTAGGACTATAACAGAATTTAAAAAGAGCTAGATAGGTCCATAAAAGGCTGTTAGCCAGGGAGTAAGGAATGGTGCCCCTGGCCTCTGTTTGTCAAAGACTGGAGATGGATGGCAGGAGACAATTTGCTTGATCATTGTCTTTGGCCCACTGCCTCTGGGGCACCTGGCACTGGCCACTGTCAGCAGATAGAATACTGGGCTAGATGGACCTTTGGTCTGACCAAATATGGCCATTCTTACGTTCTACTAAATAGTCGCAGCTGAAAGGAACTGTCACGGGGTGGGGGGCGTAGGCCGCCGCCCCAACCCGCTGGTATTCAGATTCGCTCAGTGCACCGCCCAGTTCTGAACCTCCTGGGCAGAGTGGGGGGTCTGGGCCCACCTCTCTCCGGACCCCGACCCAGGGCCCTAACACCGAGAGTACAACTCTCAGTGGTAGCAGGGGGGCTGGTACCCCAAACACACCTGCTCCCGGGATCCACAACCCGCCCTGGGTCTTACTCCACTCCGCCGGCCCGCGACCGCGGCAATTGTCCTCTAGCCCCCAGGGCCTCGTCCTCCGGGACCCCCCCTTGCCTGGGCCTCTCCCTCCGTTCCACCCTTGCCTCCGGGTTCCTCCCGGTCTGACCCCCTCTCCCCCGCTCTGGCCGCTTCCGCACTCTTTATATTCTCCCCGCTCTTCCGGGTTCCCCCTTCCCCTCCGGTGTCACGTCCGTGACGCCATCAACGGCGTGCCCTGGCGCCCCGTGATGATGCGCCGCCCCCCCCCCCCTCGCTCAGCCATCCCGGGACCGGGCGGCCTGCTGCGTTCATTGCCCTGCCGCTGGCTGCTCCTGGCGGCGTTAACAAGTGGCGGGGTTGCTCCACCCGTCACAGGAACGAAAGAAACAAAAATTGCTTTAATCTTCCATGTTTCAGAAAATATAAAACTTGCAATATATATAGCTTCACAATATTGTGATTTTAAAATATTTTTTCTTGAAATATGATATTTGTTGTTATTCCATGGTAACTAGAAAATCAAGCATTTTCCCTAGTAAATGGGTTTCAAGCTCTAAGAAAATTTTCAAATATTTCATATAGCTAATTAAGCCCTACTGTGTATCTTATATTACATAAGTTGTGTAAAGAATAAGAGAACCACTCATCTAGACAAGGATACAGATTACTATGTTTACTAATTATATACATCATGCAAAGCCTAGGGGGATACAAGGAGGAATGGAGGGCTCCAAAGGCATTTAAAGGAAATCTAGCCAATTTCTAAACAGTAAGCTGCTTAGGCACCTAAGTCCCAGTTTTGGCTCCACTATGATGTACAAAACTCATGGTAAATGCTGTTGGCACCTAAACTCATGTGAAACCAACATCTTAAGAGTAAAAGTTCTCTCCTCAGCTATGGTTCTTTGCCAGAGTTAGTGTAGCATACGGAACCGAACCTGGGATATCTGGAGCTTAGTGCATAAGACTCTACTGCATGAATTAAAAGCCAGCTGGCTTTCTGCTAAAGCTGTAGAACACACTCAGGCTATATCTACACTGCCATTTTTTTGCGGCAGAAGATCTGCAAATCACACTCTCATTTGCATATCTTCTGCTGATCCTTTTTGCGGAAGAGGTTTTGCCTCTAAAAAGCCCCTTGTAGACGGGCCCATTTGTCGGGAAAAAACCCTTTTGCACAAATTCCTATAAATCCCATTTTTTTAAGGAATAAGGGATCTTACACAAAAGGGTTTTTTTCTCATAAATGGCCCCATCTACACTGGACTTTTTAGCAGCAAAACTTCTTCTGCAGAAAGGATCAGCTGAAGATATGCAAAGGAGAGTGCAATTTGCATATCTTCTGATGCAAAAAATGGCAGTGTAGATGTAGCCGCATTCTCTCTCGGTAAGGGTACATCTACACAGCTCCCTTACCTCTAAAAAAGTTAAGCAATTTGTACTACACAAATTGCATAGCTTATTTCGAGGTAATTTCTAAATAGCTTCACATTTTAAAATAAGGTGCTGTTCTGAATTATGCCTTAACTCTTGTGCAATGAAGTTTACAGGGATGTTAGAATAGCGAGCCCATTATATTTCTATATATCTGGCTTGATTTTAAGACACAGAAAAGCTATTTAGGGAAGTTGTGTTGCTCAATTCGACTTTAGCCCCTCTGTGTAGGCATATCCTAACAGAAGTGAGGGAAAGCTGGCCACAAGGGGCTCTGAGAGGCAGGATATGTTTGTACAGCCGTTTCACCAGAATGATAAGGTGATCTTACCACCTTTAGAATGGTAGTACAAACAAAACTTTAAAAATAGGAATTGAAGTTTTTTTTTTAATGTTCAACTACATTTTTTTGTAATTACTAAAATAAATTTGAGGAATTATTGAAATATCAAAATTCAACCTACTTCTGTGAATACTACCTCATAGACTTTGAAGAGCTCTTTACAATATCCCTGGAAAATCTTAATACACCTGCTCTTCTAGATCTTTTAATTTCTGCAATGACCATGTTAGACCCCCTGATAATCTTTAGAAGGCCCTCAGCATGCATACATTAAAAAAACAGCATTTGTCAATAGTTACGATAGTGTTATCTGAGAGAGGAGCACCCTGAGAGTTTTTTCACATGGCACACCACAGCTGAACTGAATGAATCCCACAGTCGTGGCTCAGCTCCTGTCTTGTGGAGCTGGGTCAAGCTCCTCACTCCGGGCACTGCAACTTGGCACCTGGCATTGCAAAACCACTCGTATTTGGCTTTGTGAGCCATCGGGCCAATGGGGCTGCCGGGCTAAACCTGAGTGATGCTGCAAACTTGCACACCAGTTCACAATGCCACTTCAGGGTCCCTGTCAAGTATGGCACCTGGAGCAAACTGCTTCTTTTGCCATGTACCAAATAGTGCTACTGCCAATGGTCCTCATGAATGGCTCTGGGAACAATTGAATGGAGATATTTTAGATTTTTCCTGTATTCAAATGTAACTTCAATATCTTAGATAGGACTATGTGGTAAAAGTTATTTTTAAAGGGTCTTTATATCAAAGTCAAGTCAATTTACCCAAAACAAGTCTCTCTTTGACCTTATTTACACTTCCATTTTCCTAGAATTAAAAAATGGCAGTTCAAATCTGATCTAAAATACGTTTGCACAAATGTACAATTGAACTGTGTGTTGCCACAGAAAGTACTTGAGGCCAAAAAGAAATGTGAGGTTTATATAAATAACAAATATATCCAGAGTCATAAATATTATTGCTAACAAAAATGTGAAATATATATTAAACCTAATGCTTTAGAGTTTAAACTGATCTCAGATTACTAGAGAACAAGACCAGATCTACAGTAGCAGAGGAAGATTTTCCCACATGGGACTGCTGGGCAGTTCTGACAACTTATTCTGAACCATTTGTTATGGATCACTGATACAGCATACTGGACTAGAACAAATCATGGGACTGATCCAGTATGGGAATTATGTTCCTATGCGATACAAAATTACCCAACATGGCAACATCAGAGGTAGTACAGGTTGGACCTCCCTGGTCTGGCAACCTTGAGACCTGACCAGTTCTGAAGAAGGAAGTCAGCTCCTCTGACCAATGGAGGTCAGCTCCTCTGTTGACAGACTCCAGGCTCACCTGGGATCTGTCAGAAAATCACCAGACTTCCCCTGGGCCACTGGGACTCCCAGCTCCTTGGCTATCCCTGGGGCTGCTGGGGCTCCACTGCCCCAAGGCTACCAGACTTCACTTTCCCAGGGCTGCCAGAGCTCCATGGGCATCTGTAGGTCTACCACCACTCTACAGCCCCGAGGTTGCCCTGGAGCACCAGGTCTCCACTCCCCTGAGCCAGGGCTTTCTAGTCCAAGGACTCTCTGGTCCAGCAACATCCATGGTCCTGTTGGACCATGGATGTTGCCAGACTAGAAAGTCCTGGTTGGAGGTTCAACCTGTAGTGTTATTGTAGTCAAGGCTCCATTGGCCATCAGAATTTTTACTACCATGCCATTTAGAGCTAGGAGGGATACATACTGTTATAAAAACGCAGTTCATTGCTTCTGCATACTTCTGCTATTCCTATAATGGTGAAGTTTAAATGGTGTTAGCAATGGTGAAAGAAAATACTAATGTACACACACTTCTTTTTACATGGTCACTTTTCATAGTCATATTTTCTTCTCCCCTTTGGACGGTGGTCTGCTCCACAGTTCTGCAGACAGCTCTCAATGTTCAATTTGGTTTTATTATCAGTCAAATCTTTTCCACAAACAATGAACTCGGCTGCATTTGTTGCTAGTGGCATACTTCAGAAGCTATTTTTGTTACTGCCCAAGGTCCCCATCTAAGACAAATCGGAGTTCTTCATCATTTTCTTTTCAGTAATTTGTTCTATCTTCCTGTTTCATTCCGTTATGAGACATACGCATCCCTTGATATGACTGCTGGAACTGGGTGTGACATCTCACATGACATGCTGTAATAGTTGATTGGGAAAAAAAAGAGTTTGCAAGTTTCCAGAATACATTTATGGAAACAGTTCACACACACAAACGCACACATACACTCTGCAAACTGTTGTCAATGAGAGGTTCACTAACAACAGTGGTAACAATAATAAACCGGTTGAGAAACAGGTAGTATACTGATATCATGCTGTCACATACTCATATTGGACAGCCCAATGAAAAAAAGTGTCAGGAAAAATGGCTTGGTAGAAATGAGACAGCAGCAGCAAAATGTTGAGGAGTCCCAAAGCCTGTATAGACATTAAAATAAGGCAGTGCAGGTCTCTTCCTTTTCTTCAAGGTCAAGCCTTGAGGCCATTTTGAAACAGCAGATGTAAACAGATACAAATACAAAATATGAAAAGCTGTTCCGTAATAGATGACAACATTCCTCCTAGAATCAGGAATATAATTCTGAACCTAAACAAACTATGAAATTAAACAAAACAAAAACATACATTGGCTTTTGGAAAAAAAGCAACTGGAATTATTAGTATTATTGTTTGTATTACTTACAAACACTTAGTTTTTGTACCACAAGCACTTAGGGTGTGTCTAGACTACATGCCTCCTTCGACGGAGGCATGTAGATTAGCGAGATCGGAAGAGGGAAATGAAGCCGCGATTAAAATAATCGCGGCTTCATTTAAATTTAAATGGCTGCCCCGATCTGCCGATCAGCTGTTTGTCGGCAGATCGGGGGAGTCTGGACGCGATGCCCCGACAAAGAAACCTTTCTTCATCGACACAGGTAAGCCTGGTTTCACGAGGCTTACCTGTGCCGATGAAGAAAGGCTTCTTTGTCGGGGCATCGCGTCCAGACTCCCCCGATCTGCCGACAAACAGCTGATCGGCAGATCGGGGAAGCCATTTAAATTTAAATGAAGCCGCGATTATTTTAATCGCGGCTTCATTTCCCTCTTCCGATCTCGCTAATCTACATGCCTCCGTCGAAGGAGGCATGTAGTCTAGACACACCCTTAGTGGTTACTCGTGGACAAGAACCTTATTGTGCTAGGTGATGTATAAACACAGAACCAAAAGATGTTCCTTGCTTCAAGGAATTTATGTATTAAATCTAGACATTTCCCAGTATGTTGATCTTACATTAGTACTGAATTTGGCCCTCTAAAGAAAAAACAAAGTGACAATAATGCTAATTCCAATAAATTATTTTCCTCTCTTCCCTCCCCCAAAAACACACGATTTTGCATATTACAGGTTTTTTGTATTTTCTTTTCTCACTTTTCCCAGATGTAGATAGTAACTTACATGTTCATATATTAAGACTTACTTTTCTATATTGCCATCTTCGGCCGCTGCACAAAAAAGTTTTTTTTCTGTAAACCCAAAGGATTTAAATGGCAGAGAACTAATCTAAGGGTACGTCTAGACTACCGGGTTTTGTCGACAGAAGTTTTGTCGACAGTATCTGTCGACAAAACTTCTGTCGACAAAGAGCGTCCAGACACATTGAGTTCTGTCGACAAAGCAAGCTGCTTTGTCGACAGAACCCTGTAGTCTAGACGCAACCCTACAGGCAATAACACCTTCTGTCGACAGAACTCTGTCGACAGAAGGTGTTATGCCTCGTAAAATGAGGTATACCAGCATCAACAAAACTGCTGAGTTCTGTCAACGTTATATCGACAGAACTCAGCGGTAGTGTAGACGCTGGTATAGTTTTGTTGACAAAAGTCCACTTTTGTCGACAAAACTCAGTAGTCTAGACACACCCTTAAAAGTGGAAATGTTACTTATCTATTAAATTCAAACTGTTTCAAATGTGGCTGTGGTTGCACATCCCATAGCATCAATTAACAAAAACCAAAATTATGAAAAAATCAGGTACACAACATCAAATGTAGTACAACAGATGGGTTTTTTCTTAGTTCATCTTATGCACATACAAAAGTACTAAGCTGTCTAGTAAAATGACAGCATGAGCTTGCTGAATACAGCTATGTTTCTATTATATTAAATGTGGTGAGTTGCCTACAGAAGGGAATGTGATATGATCTCTTTTAACTACTGCACAGGAGATTGCACTCTGTTTAAGTCCCTAAATCAGCCCAGACCAAAATAAAAACAAGAAAGAAAGAAAGAACCCACCATGTTCATTTAATGTTCCAAGTTACAGATTTCGTTTGTGAAACAATGCATGGCATGTCATTATAACCTTGGCCAGTTTTGCATGTGGGAACACAGTTACCAACTTCATACTGAAAGCAGGATAATTCATTCAGATACCTGCAATGCAGTGAGCAACCGTTTACTCCTGTGGAATCCTACGGCATTTAATGCTACCAACCACGCAGTAAACCAATTGTCAGAGGATCATATAATTCATTTCTCATGCCATATGCCAGAGACAGACAATTACTGTCAGTGTTCAATGCTGCAGTTTTTGTCATCTTCTAGAACAAAAGATGCAATTTTGTGAGGGGTGGAGGAGGGAAGACAGAGAGCACTTTGTCAGCTTTTTTGGCCGTGTACCTTAAAGAATTCACTCAGTTTAACAGCCTTAATATCTTTGCAGCACTATAAATAAGGATCTGCTTTCCCAAGGTAGACAAAGTATTTCTAGCACATACAAAACAAAACAAAAAAAGTGTGTGTGTGGGGGGGGGGGGGGGGAGAGAGAAGGCAAACAAAGGCAGTTCAAATTAGGCTAGCACCAGCCTGACCCTTGTGACATTGAGGCCGGCAGCTTGCTATAAATTATCATTCCTGTGAAGAAGAGAGTTGTATTTGATATGCGCCAGGGTAATTTAGAGAGAGAAATTGCATGGCATCGTCTCTAGCTGCACAGGTGACCTTACTGCATACAAAATACAGAGGTTCCAACAGCAACCTGTCTTACTATGTTATTATTATTATTATTATGCAGGGACAAACTTACAGCGCCAGCTACCGGCAGCTGTTTACTGGCATAAAATGACGCTGTGGAATTAAATTCAAAGCAAGAGGGACTTCCTGGGTTTAGCTTTTTCTCCAAAAGGTCATTTGCTTTTTCGTTAGCTGAAATCCCTTGCATTTTCTTTACAAGGAAAACAAATGCTTTTCTCATCCACTCCCCTCCATTTACCATTTTACCTCTCTGTGCATAAGGAGGGCCAATGTGGTAAGGATGTTCAGTTTTATGTCCATATTTCAACTTTCCTCCCATCGGTTTTTTGTTTGCTTTCCTATGGCAACATCCCTTAGTGCAACAGGGCTTCTCAGTGCTGCCACAGGCTTTCTAGCATTACAGCCCTGCAAATGTCAAATGTTGTTCCAGTGAAGCCTTGCTGGCTCTATGGTATTCATTTACCTGGAACTTCCCTCTCTGGGCTTTTGCTAGCTTTTCTCTTTCCTTCCCCTCCCCCCTCAAGTGTCTATTGCTGGGCATATTTCCCAATCCCCATATTAGTCATGCTAGAGACTAAACTGCAGTATCCTCAATTGAGATGGTTCCACAAGCTGCCCAAGAGCCCTTATGAGGCCAACAGCCCATACAGCTTCGATAATTTTGCTACAAAATAGCGCTTATGGATGGCAAAGCAGTAATTGTGCATTTCAAGCAGCTTTTCTGGAGTTATAATGAAGATCACTGCAAATTTTGTATCAGGAAACTTAAGGTAATTGTTAAAACTTGTGCTCTGTGGACTTTGAAAAGGCAAGATTTTATGAAGTCAGAACTTTTACAATTTTTAAATGCATGTTGTCAACCTACGTGTGCAACGGACGTCACTTTTTTAGCAACCTGAAATCCTGGGCAGTGTTTCTAGTAATTACAGTATATGGGTGTCTATATCATAACTGGGCACAAAATGGGGGGGGGGGGTTGAATTAAAAAGACATGACAATTTTCATTCTTCACTGAAAAAACTAGGAATGTTATATGGAATATGGAAGTGCCTGGTAATATAAGCCTTTATATCACACCATTTTGAATTACTTTCTCTACCACTTCCCCCTTTCTAGGGTATATATAAATATATCTGGAAAGAGAGAGAGAGAGAGCACTTTACCTAGATGTCTGATTTACTATATTGTATTAATCCGTCAGAACTTTCATATCTTTCTTATATGATGGAGGCATAAATACATGAGCCTACTGTATCTTAAAATCCAATTGCATAAATCAGGGATGACTGGGAGTGGGCAAAATGACTATTTCATTGTTTATGCATGAAGTAGGAGGAATCACCAGAGATTTGCTAATAAAAGCCATCAAGCAGGTTTTATTGAAGCATCAGTAAATCCCTTAAACAAACAAGGGAGGAAAAAGTCTTTCCTTATCCGGGGAAGGAAAGAGTTTGTTCCAGGGTGACCTACTCAGTTTTACAGAATGAAGAAAGGAATTTTGGAGAGAACTTTGGAGAGAACAAAAGAAAGCTGACCTCTGGGAACTCCATCTATCCAGGGATGCTGAGAGGCATGATAATGGATAAAATATTTTGTGCAAATTGAGTCAGAGAGAAGAGTCTCTGAGGCCTGAGATGTGCATGTGTTTGGGCATCTTGTGACACAGAAGACCTCATGACATCAGGGCTGTTATTAATTTTCATTTAAAAAATACTTTCTAGTTCCTTTTCTTGCAAAAATACCCTTGGTAAAATGAGCCATTTCTAAGCCTTCTGTTCTGATCTATCTAGACACTTATCCCACATTTGTCACCTTAGTATCTGTTCAGTATGATGATGCATTAAGTGATATGACCTGTATGTGTCATGTGAGGTTTCATCTTTAGGCCCTGGTCCAGAGAGACAATTGCATGTGGATTTTAATAAATTATGACTATGTGTTGTTATGAATAAAGGACAGGTCAAAGAAGCATTCCTGGCACATGGAATCTTAACAAGGAGGCTGAATTTCATTCTTGCTTAGTGTGCGAGTGAGTTACAAGAAGGCTCTGTTGCCTGCGTAAATGATTTGGAAGACACTTAGGTAAAGGATGCAGGAACAGTGAAGGGGCAGGCATGGAGTCATTGGAGACCTTGTGGGAGGCATGAGAGGAAGGCTGGTCCAGAGGTTAGAACCCAACACTTGGGAGGCATAGTTTAGTTATCTGCTCTTTAATGGGCTTCTTGAGTGACGTTGGGCAAATTCCTTATGGATATATTTTTAAAGATAATCAGACAGCTAGTAGGCTTTCAAAAGCATAGAGGCACCTAATTCCTATTGAAATCAGTGGGAGTTAGGGGCCTAAATGCCTTTAAAGATCACACTGGGTACCTAAATATATTTATCTGGCTTTCAATCTGCCTTTCTCAATTCCTTATCGGTTAATATGGGGATGTTAGCACCGCTAGAATTGTGAGGATAAATATGCTAAATATTGTGAGGCCCTTAGTGCGGTGATAGAGGGCCTATCAGTGATTGCTGAATAGATTTAAAGAGGTAAGAGGGACAGAAATGAAGCCTTATCAGTATCCCTTCAGTAGAGCTCTGACCCCTTCCTCCTCCTCCATTCTTTTCTGTGATGGTCTAACACTCCCTCTCTCTGCTCCAATCCCCTACCTCCTACCCCAGCAGCTCAAAATACCCTACTACTATTCCAACTTCTGCAACATTCCCCTCACTCTGAGCTATCCTTCTTCTGGCCACTCCTTGTCCCCCACTAAGATTAGAGAGGCAATGAGTGGGTGGGAGGGTAGTGGGAGTTTTGAGAAGTCATGCACTAGCTGGAGGCAGGAAGGGGCAGGAAAGTGCACAGTTAGAATTTATTATCCCCAAATCTGGGACTACTGTATGGGGGTGGGACTCTATACATCCATCTGCTGCATGGGAGTCTCAGATTAGTGTGAAGTGGCCTCTTTATCTCAGTGAAGTGTTCTCAGCTGAACAGGCACATCCCATGAAAACGATTTCAGCCTGTCTCAGTGCATATTCTCACAGGGCCAGCCAGGGTCAGTGCTTGCCAGCCTGTGCTATGCACCAAACATGCCTGCTTACAGCTCTCACGCCAAGGAAGCAGGTACCAACCCAGATTCTAGATCATGTAGGGGGACATGTGAAAGAGGGACTCAGACCCTACAGTGAGGCAGCCTGTCCCTTCCGATTCTAACACATATGAGGAGGGCAAGGAGGTTCCCCCAAAATAGAACACCTCTAAAGTAGCTGTACTACTTCACGTACATTTCTCAAAATATAAATCCTTCTCAATAGAAGCAAATTATTGCAATATTCCTATTGAGCATTCATAATTTTTTAAGGGCAAGGTTTTAATTCACAACACATGTGCAACAATGAGAGGCAGAACCAAACCTGGGACCTTGGCTGCATCTAGCCTGGCATGATTTTGCGGAAATACTTTTAGTGGAAAAGTTTTTCCGTTAAAGGTATTTCCACAAAAGAGCGTCTAGATTGGCATGGATGCTTTTGCGCAAAAAGTGGTTTTGCGCAAAAGCATCCGAAGCCAATCTAGACACGATTTTGCGCGAGAACGCCCCGATCGCCATTTTAGCCATTGGGGCTTTTTTGCACGAAACAGTTCTTCCTTGTCTACACTGTCCCTCTTGCGCAAGTATTATTGCGCAAGAGGGCTTTTTCCCGAGTGGGAGTGTGAAAGTATTTGCGTAAGAAGCACTGATTTTGTACATTACAAAGTCAGTGCTCTTGTGCAAATTCAAGCGTCCAGTGTAGACAGCTGGCAAGTTTTTGCACAAAAGCGGCTGCTTTTGCGGAAAAACTTGCCAGTCTAGATGCAGCCCTTGAGTTATAAGCCACCTGACCCTGAGCTAAAGCTATAGAGCAAACTTGTTCTTTCTCTTTCTGTAAGTGGTACAAGTGACACTATATGGGACAGTGAACCACTCACAGAAAATGTGAAGGTTACATACTTCCCCTAGCTGAGGAAGCACATCCTGAGCTTCAGGGACCCAGTTGAAATCTCAAACGAGCCCCAACTTGTCATGCCAACAGGCAGAACCAAATCTGGGACCTCTGGATCTTAGTGCATGAGCCTCTATCTCATTAGCTAAAAGCCAGCTAGTGCTTAGCTAAGGTTGTAGAGCAGACTCATTCTCTCTCTCTTAAGTGATCTAAGTGCCACTACACCTCACCCAAAAGGTGTGTGGGTTGCACATGGATGCAGCTCAAGTTTAACGGCCAGCCTGGAAACACTCTTGGTTCAATAGAGCCCAGTCTGTGTTGTGCATGTAGATTTTATTTAATCTAGCTCATGCCACTTTTCTGGCTCCAAATGACTTCTTCAGTGTAATCTTTCCCCACCAAAAAAAAAAAAAAAATGCAGGGGGAGAGGGGCAGCACTGGACCCCATACACTAAATCAAATTATTTTCAGCTCTGAGGGATTGTCTGAACCCTCCTCACACTGGGTAACAATCTTAGATTCCAACTTTCTGCTTGTCCTCCTGACTATGGTTAATTACAAGAACCCGGCTGTTGGCTCAAGCAGGTAAGATAGCGAGCTGAACTGCTCGTTGCACAGTCACTTCTCTGCAGTGGTGTGGTAGGCTCAGGTCAACATAACTTGATGGAGTTGCCCAACTTATAACTGGGAAAATTTGGGGGAAAAAACCTATCAAACTGTGTGAGTAGCTGGATGCTGCTTCCCTCCCTAGCCCATTGCACCCTTTCTCTTCCCTATCCACTGACACCCAGAAAGAGGAGCTACCTGCTTTTTCCCAGCATCTGATTTCTAGGTAAAGAATCAGTTAGAGCTCCCTACCTTAGAACATCTGAGACTGAAGCTTCAATTCCCTCTCTGCAGCTTCATCTCTGTTTATGGGAAGGTCACCTGTACCTTAAGCTTTAATTCTGTTATCAGTTTCTCCTTTTCTGTCAAGACAATGTCTAATATAGAATTTCCCCATGTTGGCCACAACTCCTTTTAAGTTAGAAAAATGTCATCTTAATTTTTAGACATTCCAAGGATGTTTCAGTTTCAGCAGTGTAAGACCTCTAGTACATGTTACTCAAATTATAGTCTCACATGATCATGGAGTTTTGTTCCCCACATATTATGCATAGGTCTCCAAGCAACTGTTCTTCCTGTTCCCTTTTGTGATTTGGTAGGCTGTAGAAGACAGAAACTGTACTTCATCATTTGCTTTATCTGTGAGGATACTTATCTATAAGCATTCACAATCATTTTCATCAAGTTATCAGTGACTTAGAAAGAGTTTATGCTATTTTTTACATAGAATGCTACTTCCTCTCTTCTTTTACCCATTTTATCCTTCCTAAAGAGGTGATAACCATTGATTTTAACATTGCAGTAATGGAAATCATCCCACCAGATTTCAGAAATGCCGACTAGGCCAAATTTATGTTCATGAATGAGAACTCTTAATTCCTTTTGTTTCTCTTCCTTTGCTTGTTGAACAGAAAGGATCTCGGACAAGACATTCTTTTCTTCAGCATCCTTTTGAACTTCCTAAAGTCTGCTACCATTTGTGAGATATCCCACAACACATAATCATTAGTGCCAATGAGACCCATCACCAGTGGACCCTTGCCAATTGATTTTAAAAGACTATCCATTTTTAGAGTAACAGCTTGTGTCTTGAGTCCAGAAAGATAGCACAGCACCCTGTTATCCACCTGTGCCAGGCAGAAAGCTTTTGGAAATTATCTGGAAAAAAGAATTAACCCATAGATAGGGTATAGTTTATAAATAATAGATTATGAATGGAATTCCCATGTATAATTTTTACTTCCAAGACAAAATTTCTCAGCAAATATAATATGGTTAAGTGGGCAAGGAGAGGAATAACAAATTTAATTAATGAAATAAACCAATACATAATAAGACAAATTCATATGTCATGTAAATCAATTGATATCAGTTGAATTACATCAGGAAGGATGAGTCCCAATGCAGTTATTTATTATTTTTATTATGATAGCATCCACACTGTCTTAGGGGCTATCAAAGCACACACACACATAGGGAATTTAAATCTGCCTCCTCTGTCAGAAGGGAGCAGTTTTGTTGTCATTTTGTCATATGTTTGTTTATTTCTTTAAAAGAGGACCATGTTACTCCAGGAATTTCCCCTGGAAGACAGAGCTGCAAGACAGTCCTTGAGCTGAAGAGCTAACAATATTTTCTCTCTGTTTCTTCAAGTATACAATATTTAGTGATGACAGAGAATAATGTAAGGCCCTAGCCTAGCTGTACACTACTATTCCACCCCTCTGTTTTTTCAGACTGTCACTATATTTCATAGAGAAGAGTTAAACAAATGATAAACACAGAAGATGAATAATTAACCTACTAAATAACTAGCACCAAGGAATCTAAATGGAGATATTTTATGAACTGTGAAAAAGACTCATGATTTTTAGTGGTTGAAAATACATGTTTTATTTTTTTTTCTTATGAGAATGTTTCTAAGCCACTGAAATTACATCCTAGTTTAAAAAAGAGAGTCATTAGGTGCATACCCACTGTCAGGTGGCTAGCAAATACACTCTCCAGCTTGAATTTAGCACAGCAGAAATTGACAACAGAAATCCAAACAAATCAGCTAAGTAGGGACTCACCTTGTGTTGTGCATTGCCTACTAGAATAGCAGAGCCACTGTCACTGTGCAATGACTGTAGTTAAATAGCAGCAGAGATGCATACATGCCCATTAAATGTCCATTAACAATTGGAGTCAATTGTTCAATCTTTGTAGGGATGCTGAGCAAATGGACTTTGCAGAAAACGTATCTTTGGGGCTTTCCATCCGTCCACCAATTCAGATCACAGAGCGTCTACAACGGCCTTTGAATAAATGATACTTAGCCACAGAGCTGTGTGCAGACTGCCTCTTTCCTTTGCATGTTTTTTTTAACCATTTTCATAGTCACAACAGATATTCTAACCATATTTTTCCCCTTCCCCTATGGTATGGACACTATAATCAGTCTGTGACTCTAGCTTCACCTATATTCATATCCTACATGCTAATACAATAATAGGCCTTGTGAGGTATCATATGAGAGCTGACAACACACTGGTTGTTAATACCACTGTAAAATACCTGTGTTAAAATATATGTAAAGTTATGAATTCTCTCTGTGGGTACGGCTAGACTGTGGGATCTTTGGAAAATCCGATAGCATTTTGCGTATCTTTTTCTGATTCTTTTGTCAGCAAAGGTTTTTCTGAAATTTGGCCCATTTAGACTGGGCCAAATTTCAGGAAAAAAACCCTCTTTCGAAAGCCCCCTTCTTCCTCCTAGAACAAGGAATACAGGGGCTTTTGAAAGAGTGCTTTTGCTCTTCTGGAAAAAGAAAATGGAAGAGCAAATGCATTCTCTGGATGCGGCAGAGTTTTTTCAGGATACCTCCGGTATCCAAAACCTCCCCACTGTCTAGCCATACCCTGTATTACATTATAAGAACAGGCAAAAGAATCGACTGTTTTACCTAAGTAATGGTGATAAACAGATCTGAACTGGCAATGTGTATTTATCTCAAGTTATGCGTTAGCCATAAACAAAGCCATCAAGATAAGCCAACCAGTGTTGACTGCAGAGACAAAGGATCAGCCTCGTTTCCACATCCCAGAGAGACACAAGAGAATAAATCCCTAGGATGCCATCCTGACTTGTAAAACAAGATATCATTTTGGGTATATTAGGAAGAGAGAGAGACTGAATTTTTATTTTTCACTTTAATGATCCAAATAAACCAGATAATTGATTGCTGTGGTGGTCCTCACTAGGCTGGCTAGTAATAGCTAAAAAAGAGAATGGGAATGAGAGAAACTACCTTGAACAAAGACAATATCTTGCCAGATTCAGTTTTAGATTGTTAGATACATGTTTTCACTTTTATTTGCCTATAGCTATGTCTACCATTGTCTGTTTTGCTTGGCATCACTTAACCCATGTTCTTTTCTTAATAAACTTCTTTTATTTTTTCTGAGTGCAATGTTTCAGAGGAAAGATGTATTTACCCAGTTAAACTAATAACTGTGACATAGTGTTTCTTTATCAGAGCAGCAATGTCAATATCTTCTGTAAACAGACAGTAGTATAGGCAAGGGATTACAGAAAAACATCTCTGTGGAGCTTTGGAACTGGAGTTCATTGATTGTTACCTGCTAAGTGAGGTTTGGACAGGGAGAATGTTAAGGTGTTTGCTGGTAAGGAAGATAGACTGGTGTTGTAGGGATATGACATAAACTCTAATAGTCAGCAATACTCACTCTTCCTGAGGCAGTGAGGTAACATACTGGCTTACAGATCTAGGTAACCTCAGCAATGTGACTATGTCAATTTTATTTTGTTCAAAAATTTGTCAACCAATTTTTTAAATATTTTTTAAAATGGAGATTTCCACATTTTTTGTTGTTGTTTTGGGGGAGATAAAAGATGAAAAAACTGGTTGGATTATATCAACTCTAATTCTTTGAAATTATAGGTGGAAGCTATTGATCAAAAATATTCAGAACATTTTTTGCATTTTCTTCAGGAATTTGGTTTTCTGCCTGAAAATTTTTAATCTGGTCTAGTTTACAAAGCTGCTGACAGTGTTCCACAATATTCATGGTGTAGAATCTGTGAGGCCTGGTCTAAACTATAGTGGGATGGTGAATTAAGATATACAACTCTAGCAATGATTATTACATTACTTATGTATCTTAAATCATGTTTCCATGATGTCTACACAGTAGGAAGCTGACAGGAGTGAACACTTCTTCTCTTACTCCTCACAACTGTGAGAAATACAAACGCTGGCCACAGCTGCCCTCAGCATTTAATTTATAGGTCTATATAAGGGGTAAGCAATTTTTTCAAACCAAAGAGCCAAACTACATCAAAATTCAGAGGAAATGTCAACAAAGAGCCCATTTACATGACTGAAAATATTCAACTTAATATTATTGATAGTTGAAATTGTGATTAATAATAGCATAAATTAAACATTGAACTCAGCGACTTTATTTTATGGGACTTCTGCTGCTGCATCTTTTTGCACATTTCTTTGAAGTTTTCATCATAACCAGTCAAATTCAGCTTCCTGCACGCATTCAGGCTGTTTTCTGTCAGTCTTGAGTGAAAATTACCTATGATGTGTTTCATATGAGATAAAGCCTGCTTTATATATAAAACCTGCACATTTATAGATGGAGCCAAACATTGAAAATAAGGTCAAGCTGACATTCTGCATGGTGTTGTATGTGACAGGAAGTTTTTTCCTAGTTTGCAGAATCAGATTGTCATTGTGCTCCATTTTTTTCATGTCAGCCCATTTGTGCAGTTTTGCCAATTCTGCACATTGTCGAGCAAGGTATTCTAAATCAGAATTCAGCTTGACAACTTTTTCCACCCAGATAGCTGGCTCCTTGAAATCTACTATTTCCATTTCAATTTCCAAATCTGCAATGACTGAGATGCCTGGAATGACTGTCAAATCCAGTTCTTCAACAGGTGCTTTATGTGGATGAATCATAAACTTATACAGAACACTGTGTTTGCAAAAGTCAAGAAAACAAAACTTGAATGCCATCAGGAGCTCAGAAACAAACCCAGCAATCTGTTTCAAATCAAGGCTGTTACTTGGAATCTCTCTCTGACATGAATCACAAAATATTTGTAATCTTTCAAAATGTGTCAGTCTGCCCCATTCAGTATCTTTTGATGAAGACAGTCAATTTTGACTCAAATCCAAACACTGCCTGCTGTAGAGTCAGGACAGTATTTCCTTGCCCTTGTAAGGTTCAACTCATTCAAATGATGAGTAATGTAGATGAGATAGTAAAAACTGAGCAACCAGTCACAGTCTGAAAAATCGGGGTGTTTGACACCCTTCATATCCAAAAATGACTCATTAATGCAGGTGGTAAAATGAGACAATACTTTGCCATGAGATAACCAGTGAACATTGCTGTGCATTATTAGATTGGGGGTAGATTCAGAATTCACTTCCTCAAGCAGTGACTGAAATTGATGGTGATTAAGGGCTCAGGCAAGAATCCAACTGACAATGCGAACAACTATTCGCATTACATTTCCGAGTTCAGTTCTACAAGATTGTGCACAAAGTACCTCCTGATGCACAATGCAATGAAAGATCAAAAGCGGGCAGTTCAGCTGTTCTGACCAAAGAGTAAGGACTCCCCTATATTTGCTGACCACGCAAAGTGCACCATACATTTGCACAGACATAAGATAATCCAACTGTATTCTAATGTACAAAGTTCATCCCAATTTTAAGAATGTCTTCACCTCTTGTTTGATTTTTTCATTGGTAATATCTCAGTCAGGGTATGTCTACACTAGCCCCCTAGTTCGAACTAGGGAGGCTAATGTAGACATTCGAAGTCGCAAATGAAGCCTGGGATTTAAATATCCTGGGGTTTATTTGCATGTTCCCATCTGGGAGCCATTTTTAAATCCCCTTAGTCCGAACTACTGCCCGCGGCTACGTGAGTCAGTCAAACGTTAACTCGAACTAAGTCCTAAGTCCTCATTCCATCAGGTGTAACAGTTAACTCGAACTAAGGAATTAGTTTGAGTTAATGTTTGACTGCCGCGTGTAGCCGCGGGCAATTAGTTTGGACAAAGGGGATTTAAAAATGGTGCTTGGATGGGAAGATGCAAATAAAGCCCGGGATATTTAAATCCCGGGCTTCATTTGCGACTTCGAATGCCTACATTAGCCTCCCTAGTTCAAACTAGGGGTCTAGGGTAGACATACCCTCATTTCTTAGAGCACATCGTTTCCACAAATATGTTGTCCCACAGTTACACAACTGATTAACGTCACATATGCCAGTTTTCTCCTCCAAAGCAAACAAAAATAAGTAGCTGTACTCAAATTTTGCTTTTGTTCCTCGCTGATTTGATGGGCCATTTTCAAAGCTCTGTCATAAACTATTTTTGCTGATAAAGGCATGTCTTGAATTTTCTGTAAGATTTTGCATACAAGTCTGTCTGCTCCTTTTGAAAATTTCAGTACTCATCATCTCTCTTTCTCTTTGCCATTTTTGCTATTGGCCACAGAGTTCACCATCACGTATGATGATGGAAAGATTTCTTAACCAATCAAATAAAAAGAGAATATGCATGACCCCCAATGAATGGAGAGGATGATGGCTGTTAAAATGAACAGTTAAAGGTGAAAAAAAAGACCATCTTGACATGTGTAATAACATGTTTTAAAATTTTTGAATTAAGTTTTTGTTTTAATTTAAACAACAATTTTGGGAATGACAAAAGAGGTATATTTGGTTTGGTACTGAGCCATATATGGCTCTAGAGCCATAGGTTGCAGACCCCTGTGCTAAATCAAACACTAGAAGATTGATCTCTGGAGCGCCAATCCACTGGTAAGAGTAAAACATGGCCTGAATGGGCAACTCCTTCTACTACATTTCTGCCTCTCCATGTCCTAAAGGACTGAACATGCAGAATCAGCTTCCAAAGGTTCATGTCCTCCTCATGTTCGGGTTTTTCTTAAACTGAATGTAAATGAAGCTGAGGCTCAATTTGAGATGAACCAAAACATTCAGTCAGAATGGTTACCATGTGTGAAGGTTCCATCAAAACCAGACTTAAATGATACTTCAAGTCTGTTCTTCATTATATATCCAAAATAAAATATATCTATTCCATGTTCCAGTATAGACTTTGCTACTGGAAATATTATTACATGTGCTTAATGAAACCAAATATATAAAGAAATAAACTATTTCTAAGTACTTTGGATGATATACACATTATATTTTTTATTTCCAGTCATTATTAATAATCCAGTTATCAAGAAACAATGCAATTTGTTATTTTTGTGACATGGTTTTTTGGTTTTAAATCCTTTGAAGTTTTCTAGGTCAAATATAGACTCTTATCACGAATCATTTATCCTCACGCTAACAGTAGAAAAAAGCTTTTGGAATTTTCTGTTCATTTATAAGTATAGAAAACAATGCAAAAACCGCAGGCTTTGGGATCCTTTTCTGCTGACTTAATATTATTTACCATAAATCCAATACATTTGATACTTGTACTTGCAAAAGCATATTTTTCTTATATTTTTCCCCACAGAGTTTTAGAAAAACAAGACTTTTATTGTAACATACCAGCTCACAGATCTGGGTATCCTCAGCAGTGTGAATGTCAATTTTATTTTGTTAAAAAATTTGTCAAATGATATTTTCATATTTGTAAAACTAGAGATTTCCACAGAAAATTTTGTTTATTTTTTGGGGGAATAAGGGATAATAAACAAAAACTGATAGGCTTACAACAACTCTAATTTTTTGAAATTTGTGCATTTTGGCAAACTGAAAACCAGTTTTGGGGAGAGTAGACAGTTGAACAAGTAGCTTATATTGTGAAAGCTGCAAATGAAAAAAAAATTGTACTTTATTAAAAATACTGTCTTATTTCAATTAAAAAGGAGATAAGTTATTGCCTTATAATTATAGTCTCCTTACTAAAGGGGCCTCTAACTTTTTCTGGGAGGATACTTTGTGTTGCAATCTAGCCCTAGAGACTACAACTCCCATGAGTCCTTGAGGAAACAGAAGGAAGCGACGGGTTGTCCAGGCATTTTGGGAGAGAGGAGCCAGGCTGCTGTGGAGGAGTCTTTGTCCAATCCAGGAGCTGTTGTGTTGTAGCTACAGCCTGGGACTGAGAGACTGTGGGGCTTGGATCTAATAGGCTGCTTCAGGGACTGCTGATTGTCCCTAGAGGCAAGAGACTCTGGCTGTGCCTGTGGCTGAGAAGGACTACATATACCTCCATACAGGAGAGAACTGTGAGTAACTGGATTCTTTGGGAAAATGCTGTCTGGAACAGACCTCAGAGATATAGACCAACTCTGGATCCAAAGAGAGGCAGAGTAACCAGCCCAGTGAACCAGAGCTGCTGGTATTTGGTGCAACTTGCCCTAGTGGCAGAGGGATTTTGCAGCTGGTTGCTCAGCTTGGACTAATACACACAGGACCTGCATGGTGCTGTCTCCATTCCAGCTACAGACTTTCAAGTGTGCCCATGCAAACAAGTGTCTGGGATTCTGTATCCACAGGAGTGTACACTCTGGGGTGGGATAAATGGTGGCAATGCAAATGACAGATAAATAAATTTCCTTTCTTTCTGTGTACTCTGTTAATTGATTTTATTCACTTGTAATCTTCTAAATCGTGTTTCTTTAAGTTGTTAAGTAAAGGTGTGTTCATTCTAATTTAATCAAGTAGATGTATATTATTTATAATTGTTGTCTTGGAGTTAGATCCCGATTATTGCTGGAATAGTTTTATTCCTGGAGGCTCCCAAGGCACATCATTAAGTGCGTACAGGGCCTGCCAGGTGGAGGCACCACTATTGTATATTCTTTAGAAGCAAGGGACTGCAGCAAGGGTGTGGATAGGGAATCTCCAACTAAGCAACATCTCCTTTTATGTTAAAACCATCAGCCGCCCAGGCACACATGTGAGTCTGAACTGCTCCTGAGTAACCCAGGGAGGAAAAAGGGGGTTATATAATGAAAACTTATTAATTTGAAATACAACTATAATGTCTCAGAAGAAAAGATTATTTAAAGTATAATAATAATTTTAGCTACTGTTCCCATATTGCTTGTATATCCTAACTTTATACTTATATAAGGATTGGACACTAACAATCATAGATCCCCATAGCTGTATGGAGTCTTTTTGAAGTTAACAGAGAAGTTATATGGGCTTTTCCTTATGAGTTTTTGAGGTGACTTTATGCTTGTACGGTTTGCCATACAGACTTGAAATTTGGCAAGGTCAAGGACTAAGTTTAGGAAATAACCTATTTTATTTGTGTGCCTGCGAAAAAACACTTAGATTTGTCTGAACTATAAAATGTTGAAAATCACCATTTGAATCTGTATGTGTATTGTGATTAACAGCATTTGCTGGAGGCATCCTGCTAAAAACTATGAACATTCTTTCTGCACTGTGTATGCCTTCCAGTATTATGAATTTTTCCAAGTAAGAATGTTCTCCAGCATCTTTTTGCATCATGCTGCAATAGCCAGATGGAACCAGAGGCACAACTAGTGGGACGATATGTCCTCCCCAACGTTTTGCCCTGTTAGGCATGTTCCCCTCAACCTGTCTGCCTCATATGCATTGTGACAGAATTTTAATAGATATTATTTTATGTTTAATGATTTATGATTTGATAAGGGAAACTAAGTGAAAGCTGTCTAATGCGCATATTCGTTTTCAACACAAGCTTAAACTATAATTTCAATAAAGAGAGTGGCATAGCTTTAACAATGCAGTTGGTGTCAGGGCCCACCAAGTTATGGGTCCCAAGCCCATTATAGAACTCAGACAGCTCTAGCTTCAATTGCTGCTGGTGGTCACTGTAGATCATTGTGGAAGTGGAGATGTGTCTGCTGGCTTTCAACACCCTCCCTCAAAAACGAAACCAAACAAAGAAACAAACCCACACTCTCTAAACTCATCAGCAGAAACAAGTTCCTCACAGACTAGGGTGCTCTTACTCAAAGAGACACCAGACCCTGCCACAACAAAAACCTGCAGACATATCTCCAATGCTAAAAATGATTAGTACCTACTCTCACAACTTTCAAGATCCTCAGGTCCTACACATGCTTATCAAAACAGAGAAAGTACCTCATCCAGTGCAATAAATGCCTCAACAACAACTATGTGGGTGAAACCAGACAATCACTGTACTCTTGCATAAATTCATATAGGAAAGTGATAAAGGACAAGAATACCAGGTCACCCGTAGTGAAGACTTCTCACAAAGCTATTGGTCTATATCTGACCTATCAGTCCTCATCCTTAAAAGAAACCTGAACACTTTAAAAGACAAGTCTGAGAGCTTATCTTCATAACTTGGTTATATATTAAACTCATGTAGGCTATGTCTACACTGGCATGATTTTCCGGAAATGCTTTTAACGGAAAAGTTTTCTGTTAAAAGCATTTTCGGAAAAGCGCGTCTAGATTGTCAGGACGCTTTTCCGCAAAAGCACTTTTGCAGAAAAGCATCCGTGACCAATCTAGATGCGCTTTTCCGCAAAAAAGCCCCGATTGCCATTTTCGCAATGGGGGCTTTTTTGTGGAAAACAAATCTCTGCTGTCTACACTGGCCCTTCTGCGCAAAAGTCTTTCGGAAAAAGACTTTTGCCCGAACAGGAACAGCATAGTATTTCCGCAAAAGCACTGACAATCTTACATGAGATCATCAGTGCTTTTGCGGAAATTCAAGCGGCCAGTGTAGACAGCTGGCAAGTTTTTCCGCAAAAGCAGATGATTTTGCGGAAAAACTTGCCAGTCTAGACACAGCCATATTGAATAGTTGTACTGAATTAATGGCATTTTAGAATGATCTACAATTCACCTACAACCCCACCAGATGCTTTTGATTCCTTTCCTTTCCTTTCCTTTCCTTTCCTTTCCTTTCCTTTCCTTTCCTTTCCTTTCCTTTCCTTTCCTTTCCTTTCCTTTCCTTTCTGTGATTGGAGGAATGTTAATGGGCTATTAAACATTGAATGATCCTTGATATATGTGTTAACTAATTCAGATAAACAGCATGGTTTACCCCATCTTCACTTGAGACAATCTGAGTATGTTTCTCAGACATGAGGAAGAGTTTCATGTAAGCTCAAAAATATCTCTCTCACCCAATAAAATATATTATTTTACCTCACCTCCACTATCTTCTATTTTTTTAATTTTGACTTTGTTTGCATAACTAGCTTAACTGTTCAATGAGAAGGTTCTTTTGCTCCCCTCCTCTTCAGTTTATTTAAATAACTGAAATCTAGGCAGCAGCAGAGCTAATAGCTTCTACCGGCCCTTGGGCAAGATGTATGGGGAAGCGACTCTTTGCTCCCCGAAGGGGCAGGACTGACAGCAGAAGGGATGGGACCAAGGGCAGACGGCCCTCATTACTGCCTGGAGTGCCCCGCCTTAGCCCTTAGCACTGTCCCAAGTGCACGGCATTGTGCTCCAGCAGCAATTAAGCTGCTGTCACAGTAGAGGGCCAGATTCTTGGGCCCCTTTAAATCACCAGGCCCAAGGTTTTACCCCCAACATTGGTGGACCTGACTGTGGGAGAAGTAGAGAGAGGCAGCATTTGAAATCAGGAAGGGAACCCTAACTTGTTCTTACACCAATATTTTCTGGGACCTTGCTAAACCCCTGAATAAAGGAAGGAGAAGAGGTTAATCAGAAAACATCATGTTTACTATAATAAGTAGCAGTCACAAATAATTAATACATTCATGTGGCTGAAATTGCTGGTCAGTCTTATCCTGTTGATGCACATAGATACCCTCTAGAGAGCTGAGATGAGGAGACATCCTGAGAAAACCAAGGTCACACATCATACAAGTCTTTTGTGCCTAACAAAAATATGTTGATATTTTCAGATAGGTACTAATCAGGTGAATTGATAGAACAGCTCTATATTTGAAGTTCTAAATACATTTAATTCTTTTGGCAGATCAAGACAATACACTTAATGGTCATTACAATCCTATCTGGTCAAGCATGCTTTTTCATTACAATATCGTCAGGCTGAAGCAAACTGCTGAATTGTGTAGTCTATCTTGCAGATTTATTTATCACTGGATATTTTGAAACTTCTTATTTGATCTGTTACTTGCATTTTAAGCTTTCTTTTGTATTTTCCAAAAAATCAAAAACTGCAGGGTAAAAATTGGCTTGGCATGTTAGCAGCTGGGATAATCTGGAGAATTGTTTCTCAGTTCTGACAGCACTGCAGCATGAGTGAAGACATTTGGAGTAATATACTTACAATAATTTAAACAAGACTGTAAGATACAAAGTTCGTGAATGGGAAAAATATTCTTCTATGGCGACGCATCATTAAAATCTTTTATGAGGAATAGGGATTGAGGGTAGGATTAGTTTCCATTAATGTCAATAGCTAAATCCAATAGTAAAGGGGTTTGGAACAGTAATATTTTCCTTTCTTTCCACTAATTTTACAAAAGATAATATTTCACTCCTTACTCAAATATATTAATTAAACACATGCAATTAATTTATAGACTGTTGATTAGCAAGATAGAGAAATTGTTGTCATTATTAATAAAACATTGATATTTTCTCACTTTATTTCCTGTTTTCCACAAACATTAGCATCTATGTAAAGCATAAACACTCTTCATATAAATTAGATCAACTATATTTTTCTATGTTATGCTATTTGATTTCATAATCTTTTATTGTCTAGTGGTCACTGGGCACCAGATCAGTATTATTCAGAATTCTTCCCTATTCCCTGGTCTACACTAGGGGGCTATTTCAAAATAACTCCCTGTGACGAGTTTGTTAGGTGTGAGCGCCCCCTCTCGGACAAGCAGGGGGGTTCAGTGGACCCACTGTCTGACTTTCAGTTAAGCTTAAGGGGTCTTTTCCCTTATGGCGGGTTTTACGGGTGCGACCACCGGTTCTGCGGACCCACCGCCTGGCTTTAGGGTGGGGATATGGGGTCCTTTCCCCTGAGGCTAGCAGCCTCTGGGGCCGGGTGCACCCACCTTGCATCCAGGGTCGGCTGACTCCAGCGGGCGCCGGTCTATGAGTGAAGGTGGAGTAGGCTGAGGGGAAGGGGGAAAGGGGGACCTGGGCCCACCCTCTCCACTGGATTCCAGCCCGGGGCCCTAAGTGCAGGGGCTAACACATTCCCTGCACGACATATGGGGTTAGAGCCTGAAACGCGTCTGCCCATGGGTGCCAGAAGCACTCTGCCCCGGGCTGCTTCCTTTCCCTCTCCCCGGTTGTCCTGCTCTTTGGGAGGATCTGGGTGCTTACCCTTTCATGGACCTCCTCCGGCATGATCTGGTGTTCCAGGGGCCCAGGCACCGTTCTTCGGTCTCTCCCGTGCAGGGGAATGTCCTCCTTCTGGGAGATCAGTCAGCAGCGCCTCCCTGGGCCGCCTCCCTGGGCCACCTCCCTGCTTCTGTCCTGGCCGCTTTTCAAATGGCCCAGGAATGGACGCAGCATAAGGGTGCCCCACCCTCCTGGCATCCCGCCCGGCAGGCCTCCTGGAGCCAACCGGCAGCGATGCTCTGTCAGGGCCTTGCCGGTATGCGTTGGTGAGGCTCTGCCCCGCCTCCTGCATGGCGAGGTAACGCACATCTCGCCGTGCTCTGTTCTGGCCCCAGCGAGCCAGGGGCAGGGGAGCCGGGGCTGGCCGCGGCACTAGCCCACCCTTCGGGCCGGAGGAGGGGTGAGATCTCCCTCAGGGCAGTGCAGGCCATCCCGGGCCCGTCACACGCCCCTTATTTCAAACTAACAAGTGGAGGGTCCACACTACCAAGCCTGTTATTTCAAAATAGTTATTTCAAAATTGCAATAGAGTAGACAAAGCACTTCTGCTATTTTGAAATAACTACTCCCAAGAGACATTCAGAGTAATTACTCCCTAGTTCTTCCTGGGGTTCTAAGTCAAGGTAGCATGTCCATATTAAGGGTACATCTAGACTACACGCCTTTTTCAAAAGAGGCTTTTTCGAAAGATACATTTGAAAAAGCCTTTTTTGAAAAAGATCATCTAGATTGCACTAAGTGGATGAAAAAAGCGATCTGCTTTTTCAAAGAAGAGCTTCCAGAGTGCCTGGGAGCTCTGTCGAAAAAAGGACACCTGGAAGCACTTCTGCCAGCACATGGGGACAGCCTTTATTTCCAGGTCCTGCAGCATGCTCTTTCAAGAGGCATGTGCTTTACGGGACCCCTCTGAACAGCCGTTCCTCTGCTCCTGCAGCTGGCTTGCCTACCTCCTGGAGGGACAGCAAAGCTTCTGAAGAGCTTGCTTTGAGTGCCCTGCTTTCTGGGATACCACAGCATTTTTTTCCGGGTTGGTTTTTGTGCTTTTAATTGTTTTTTTTTGTTTTGTTTTTTGTTTTTGCCATGGAGCCAGAGCTGCCCCTGGGCAGGCGATGGCCCCACTCTGTAGTGCTTCAAGTTCTGCTGCAGCTCCATGAGACCTTCATGGTGTTCATGCCACGTCTGGATTCTGAACCCAGCCTTCACCCCTCATTCGGGCTGCAGCAACACTGTTCTTGCCACTGAACTTCTTCCACAAGAGACGATTTTGGAGGATGGAGACAAGATCAGACTGGTGGGACTGGCTCATCATGGAGCAGTGGGACAACCAGGCTTGGCTCCAAAACTTCAGGATATGTAAAGACACCTTCCAGAAGCTGTGCACCTGGCTCATCCCCACCCCGCAACGACAGTACACCCACCTGTGCCCTGCCATCCCCCTGGAGAACAGGGTGGCTATTGCCCTCTGGAAGCTGGCCACCCCCAACAGCTACTGTTTGGTAGGACACCAGTTTGGCACGGGGAGATCTACTGTTGGCACCATGTTGATAGAGGTAAGTCCCTTGAGGGGACAGTGCATGCAGGGTAGGGGGAGTATAACAGGAAAGGGCGGGGAGGCAATGGAGTGGGAGTGGGGGAGGGCTCCTGGCCCCACCCTGTCCTACTGCTGGGAGTAGCCACTTGAGGAGGTCTCCTGGGGTCTTTGGGAGGGGAAAGGAGAGGGGGCACTTCCCAAGGACTCGGGCAACCCTTTTAACTTCCTATTCTGCATGTTTGTATGTGTCTATTTCTGCAGGTGGTGAGGGCCATCAACTTGGAGCTGCTGAACAGGATTGTCCACCTTGGAGACCTGGACGCCACCATGGCCGGCTTTGCTGTGCTGGGATTCCCGAACTGTGGAGGAGCACTCGATGGTACTCACATCCTGATCCGTGCACTGACCCATTGAGCATCCTGGTATATCAACAGAAAATGGTACTTTTCCATGGTGCTTTAGGCCCTGGTTGACCAACAGGGACAATTCACTGACATTTATGTGGGGTGGTCGGGCCGGGAATATGATGCTCGGATCTTCAGAAATCCCTACCTTTACTGCAGGCTGCAGGCTGGAACATTCTTCCCGCAGAAAAACTTTGCTGTTGGGGACATGGAGATGCAATCTGCATTATGGCTGATGCGATGTACCCCCTCACACACTGAGTCATGAAGCCGTACACTGGGCATCTGAACACAAGCAGGGACCAATTTAACGTGCACCTGACACGGGTGTGCTTGCAGGTTGAATGTGCCTTTGACCAGCTGAAGGGAAGGTTTAGGTGCCTTCTTACTCGCCTTGACATGGGAGAACACAATATCCCTGAATTGGTGGCTGCATGTTATGTGCTCCACAACCAGGTGGAGAGCAAAGGGGAGGCCTTCCTCCCAGGGTGGGGGCCACGGGCTGATGTCGAGGGGAGGTGGTTCGAGCAGCCCCAGACAGCTGCCATCTGTCAAGCCCATCAGGTGGGGATCTGCATCCGGGAGGCTCTGCGTGAGAGATTCTCTGCCCCATCCCTAAAGGGTCCTGTTGGCTTGGGCCCCTCCCCAAGACCTTTCCTCCCACAACCCATCCCTGCACCAGTCTCCAGATAGTTAACACACATACACCAGGTTTTATATAAAAAACGTTACGTTTATTAACAAACAATGTGCAAAGAAATAACTTTTAGTAACAAAATAAAACTGTGCACAAAATGTTTTCAAGAATAAACTTTCATGTTAAACTAGCAAAATCTTTTTAAAACTGGGGAGGATGGGGGATGTAAACCTGGAAGGTGGTTTAGGGCTCAGGTTGTCGCCTGCCCACAATAGTCTGCCCCACTCAGGGTCGAGTGGGGCCTTGGACAGTGGGGGGAGGGGGAAGCTGCAGCTGGGACTGTGCTAGCAGGAGGTGCAGGGGGCAGGTGTTGAGGGGAGCAGGAGGTGAGGGGAAGGAAGGAGGGCAGAGGGGGCTGGAGCAGGTTGAGCAGGAGGAGCAGCTCGAGGGACAGGACCTGAGACACCCAGGGCCTCTCGGATACTCCCACACATTGCCGTCCACTGCAAGAGGAAATCCTCCAGCAAGCAGTTGTGCCAATGAACCCATTCAGCCATGGTCTCTTCCATCCATTCCAGGGCCTCTACAAGCCTCCGCATGAGGTCATTGTAGACCCACCAGTGCCTGCAGCTTCCATGGAACCAGGTGGGTGGTGGTACAGGTGTTGCATGGTGCTCTGATCTGCAGGACTGGATGTGGAGGAGGAGAAGAAGTGATCAGTGTTATGAATGCACACACTGTTCCTTCTTGTGATCAGTGAGTAAGTCCTTAGAACAAGGGAGGGAAATGTTCTCACTGCAAACCCATGTCTGGCCTGGACAGCAGCCCCAGCCTCACAGGGGCCCCAAGGTGGCTAGAGCAATGTCCACCTCCCCTCAACACTCCCCAGCACCATGGCCATACAACCCAGGGAAGTGTCCAGCCACAATGGGTCACAAAATGTGGACAGGGCCTGGAGCAGCTTGGATCTCCCAGGGACCCCCCATCCTCCTCCACATACATTACCTGCCCATGGCAACACTGTCTGTGGGAATGATTGTTGTGTCACTTGTGCATACATGCCCAAGTGCTAGGTATGACACCTGCCGAGGTCCGTGTGTTGTCATGCATGTGCCCTTGTGACCAGTCTGCTTCCTGCAGTTCCTGGCGGGCGGAGGACAGCCCTCCCTGTGGTCAGACATGTGTGGGGCCCTCCCCGAGCTGTGAGCAGCTGCCCACGTGTGCCCTGGGAATGAATGTGCTTGCACATGCACAGAGACGTGCAAGCTGTCCAGGAAGAGCATGACGTGCAGTTTGTCCATTTTTCTATTTGCTCAAGAACTCCTCCTAAATGGTAGGAGCTACAATCAACATATTTGATATAGAGCTTCCTCTTATCACAACTTAAAGCCACATAAGTGTCTAGTTGTGCAAGGGAAACAGCATGTTCCTAGAATAGGACTGCATCTCATAAAACCAAACAGAAAAGAAACAGGATTACCAAATTAAATACAGTCCTCAAAATGAAATAAGTGAACATTGAAGAAGACTGAACCAAGAAGAGCCAGAAAACTAGGATGAACCTGGAATATAACTGTTTCTTAATAAACCTTATGGAAAAAGATAAAACAGAAATTTGGAGTAGTGCTTTATTTTGGCACAGCTAAATCAATGCTTAATGTTTAAAAACTGGAAGAAATTGTTATTAGAAACCAAATTGACTATAGCCCTTTTTTGATAAAACATAGCAAATGATAAGAGTTTATTGGGATGAAGGAAAAAAAACTTGAAGGAATTCGCATTTTAAAAAAATTACCAAAAATTTAAATGGACAAATTTTAACTATTTCTTTTTTAAGGAACCTGAAATAAATATTACCTTAATAAAATAACACTGTATTTTTGAAAAATACAACCATTTAAATAAAGTATGGACATTGTATTAAAAAAACCTTCATTGAGTTAAGAACCCAAGCAACACCAGTTAAATCTTTTAGTTTTAGGCCAAAATTATAACAAGATTCAAGAAAGAAATAGTTATGTTCCTAGAAGATAAGTCCATCAATGGCCATCAGCAAGGGTGAGTAGGAATGCAACACCTCCCTGGCTCTTGTGTTCCACATCAGCATATGTCTGTAGTCCCTCTTTGAGGCTATGTCTACACTATAGTACTCTATCAGAAAAAGGTACACAAAGTGCGGAAAAGCCTCCTTTCGGAAGAGCCCTTCTTCTTCATAGGAGAAGGAAGACAGGGCTTCCAAAAGAACACATCTGTTCTTCTGAAAAAAAAAGCGGAAGAGCAGATGTGTTCCCTGGAAGTGGTGGGTTTTTTCCAGGATACCAGAGGCTTTTCCAGAGGTATCCCAGAAAAACCTCATAGCGTAGACATAGCCTGACAGAGGGTAGGTAATATGGGATAGATCTCTAATGATTGCCTTTTTTGTTTATTCCTCTGAAGCACCTGGCATTGGTCACTGTCAGAAGACATTACACTTTCCTAGATGTACCATTGGTCTGATCCAATATGGCCATTCTTTTGTAACAGTGCTGTAAAATAGAGCCTGTGGACTAGTTTGAATTGCTTTAGTAAATGGCTTAACATGCAACTAAGGTAACTTATGCAAAAAAAATCAAACTATTCTGTATCTCCCATTCAAAGAACTATCAATAGTATCTTGACACAGAAATGTAATATTTTATGACAGTTAAATTAAATCAGATTGCAGATTGTTACAGTAAATTATTTCATGTGCCAAACTGAAGAAGGGGAAAACATGCTACAGTATTATAAATATCGATATGCTCTGAAAGTAGTGATGCTATTGTAATCTGGGAAATATAAACCCACCATTTGTGAAAATAGACTTCTATCATTATCTTAAAATAGTTGTAGTTTTTGTATATAACATGAGGTAAAGGTGAAATGTTAGCTTTCTAAAACTATTTTATGTATCCAAACTCTGACTAGTTAAATATTTATTATTTTAATTGACTAGATATATAAACATAACATATTTTAATAATTTCACCAGTACCGTAAAAAGAACATAACGTGCAGAATTTTTAGAGGAACAACGTATTGATTTACAACACAAGGTACTATGTTATGTATATAATTATATGTGTGGTTTTTAGCACAAATGAAATTTGGGTTCTGTGAAATAACTAGATGCGTATATAAAAATCTAAATCTCATAAGATATGAGCTTAAAGGTAAATTCACAGTTCTGCCACCATTAATCAGACCCTTCAGAAGGAAACATCCAATTAATGTGCAACTACATCTCTTCAGGGCCAGTTTCTTTTGATCTGTTTTAGCAAACTCTTTCCATCCCAATGCCCATTTCTGTATTCTCTCTGGATTATTTTTCCACATCAAAGCAGGTCTTTCCAGGTTCTGAAGGCTACTCTTTTTTATTTCTCTGCTGTCATCATACGACAGAGAAAAAAGAGAAAGCAATACTAATTATGTACTATGATAAACTTTATTGTGTACAGTATGTTTACTAAAGCTTCACAAGGAGCAAAGGCTAACTTTCCAAAAATCTTTCGTGTCCTCACAACATTACACATAGGAAAGTCGCTAGGAGAAAAAAAAATGGACTACCATTGCAAATAATTTCTTCCCATATTTATCCAAGAACTGATCATATCATTCAAGGGATCAGAGTCAAAAAAGGGTTAACTACGATATATATTTCATCTATAACTGTATTTTTCAAACTTGGGTTGTGGGGCCAGCTGTGCGAGCTGCTGGTGGACCCGTGTCACTTTGTTTACTTAATGTGTCTGTAGCCACAGAGCCTCTCAGGTCCCATTGCCTGTGGTTTGCCATTTCTGTAGAAGGGGAGCTGTGATTCGCTGTTTCCAGCTAATGGGAGCTGCAAGCTCTGTGGCTACAGATATGTTAGAGTAAACATAGCAACAATGGCCTGTCCTAGCAGCCCTACAACCAAAGTTTGAAAAATGCTGATCTATAGAATTTTATCAAATACAATTTAATTCATACTAGTCATTCAGCAAAGTGGAGCTCTGAATAATAGTTGTGATTAGCCATGATGTTCTGAAAATATGGTACTAATATAAAACATAGACTAATGTTTAAGGTACAATTTTGAAAGGCATCCATGGGGGTTAGACATTTGACTCTTATTCATGTTCATGGAATTTCCTTAATATTATTCCACCAGGGAAAAGCTTCTTTTTTGGAAGGGTGGGGGGTGGACTTGCACACTTCCCTAGGAATTATTATTATTAATTATTATTATTATTAGAATCCACAAATATATAATTTATCAATTAATCCTGGTCTCCTCCACATAATGGTGTCACGAATTATTCCAGTTTTCCCATATGTGCATTCATGGATCTGCCTCAGTGGTTCACTAAGTCTTGCAGAACAAATAAATAGGTAACTATTAGGTTCACATATTCGCTTTCCATTGTGGTAGGCAAATTATGGGGACAGGAGTGGTTTTCACATAACATTTCTGGAACTTTTCACATGCCAGACTCACAGATCTGTATATCCAGAACCCTGACAGTGTACTTTCCAACTACAAAGTGGTTTGGAAGTGACCAATAGTGGTCTTATGTAGCCAGCTTCCAGAGCATAATTAGACTGTCTCTTTGTATTTATTGACTAGTATGGCATCTTTGACAGATATGTTATTTCTAAATCTCCTATACTGTGTTAAAAGGTTGTACTTTTGACTAAGAGCTAGTGGTTCAGTAGAGCACTCCCCTGTGAAAGGTATTTCCTTGTACGTTACCTTGCACTCTAATTTAATTGAATGTGACAAAGAGAGCACATTGACTGACTGAAAATTACAGGTGATTGACCAACTCATTTTTAGCAGTTTCTAAACATTTGGAATTGACGTTGTTATTAAGCAACCTTGCCCAACGTGAACAGCAGAACTGACATTCAGCCAGCACAGCATGGCTCATTCTCCTTATAATTAATTTAATACAGGACCAGCATTTTTCCACCGAGATGATTTGACAGGTTTTGTCACTTTTCTCAACACCAGCATTTCCTAATGACAACAGCGAACATTAATAATAATTAAAAATGCAGAACATGTTTCTGAAATCCCTGACTAAGACTATCATGACAAAATAGATTTTTTAAAACACCAAATAATTTCCTAATATGGCATATCTGATCACCAAGAAAGAAAATGGGATTGAACTGAAAGTCAGTCATAACTACTTGGAAGCTTTTGATAACTGATGCCTACTACATAAAATCCATAGTATGCCTCCTACTTGTTACTTTTTTGTTTGTTTTCTCATTGATGGGATATAGTGGTAGCATATGCAGCAAGGATAAGTACCATAATTAGTGACCTCTTTCTCACTTTTCACCCTCCCTATTTTAGTATGGCTGTCTTTTAGCATCTGGGACTCTCCCTCTCGCCTTCTGCAGCATGACTTTCTGCAGCTGACCCTTTAAATCTGGTAGAGTCAAGCAGATGCAGACCTAAAGTTGAGCCTTGTGCAGTGGTTGCAGCATGTTTGTCTCTTCCAGTTAATGAGTACTTTTAAAAAAATTTCTTCTGGTTTTTCCTTTTCTTGTTGCTGCCGTAATGACACAGCCCTACAACTTTTTTGTAGATACAAACTACATTTAATTAAAAGAATACAAGAGTCTGTATATTTGGGTATAGAAATACACAGAAGGAAATAATTAAGACTAAAACCAGAACTAGCGATTGTTCATAGAGTAAGACTTTTGGTGCTGCATGTGCAGATATGCTTGGTCATGGTGACATATTAGTTCATTGAATGGGAATAAGTTATTTTCATCATGAAGTCAAGATGATTTTCACACATTTACAATAGATAATGAAGTCACTTTAACATCAAATGCCTTTTCTGGATGTCAATGAAGACTAAGTTGAAAATTTTCACAGGAGAGGAATTATTTCATTTTTTTTCCTGTTAGGTTTTACGGGGTTGGATTAGTTATGCTTTAGTGTCATTTGAATGGTTTTGTTTGGTTTTAGTCACATTATGGTGATGAGGACCACAATCCTGTGTGTTCTGCTTGAATTAAAGTGCCGGCAGGTGTAGTGCTAGTCTTTGTATATTATCTTTTGCATACATAGTTCCCAGAAGCAATGCAAAAAGAAACTGATTTTGCTGCTGAGCTCGGCAGAAACTGCTTTAACCCTCTCATGTTTATATTAAAAAAAATCTTTCCTTGATCAAAGATTATTGAATTTCAAGTAGAGAAGAAGTGATAAACTGGTGACTAACTTTGTGATCCTAAGGTGCTGTGATACCATGGTGCATGAAAGAAAGACAAGGCAACAAAAGCACGTGTGAGTGGTTGTTTAGAGAGCAATGCACCCACTCTTATGGAATTGTATGTTAGACAATGGTAGTTGTTAGAGGCTCTTTCATTTTTTGTAAGTTATTTGTTGTAATATGTCTGTTATTAAAACTTGGATTTAATCATTTTTACTTCTCACCAAGTACTGACAACAATTTCAGCCTTATTATCTGTTCACTGGTTTGTAACAGTTCAAAATGGGTGTAAAATACTGCAAAATCAAGGATAGCATTTTACACACACTGTAAAGAAATGCAGCAGAATTACATTGTCTTTATAAGTGCAATGAATGTATCAATCTTGTTGTAATGTAACAACTGCACTTGAATATAATTGTAACCAATGTGTAAGGAAGAGTGTAATGTAACTTGTGCATCCTTGGGAAAAGGGAACTGTGTAAAGATCAAGGAAAGTCTATATGCCCAGTATATTTGATATATGTCAATCAACTGTCTTATCTGTAAAGGTGATCTCTCAAAATGGCTGCCAAAACTCCATTTTGGGTGAATTCTATTATCTGGCATCCATCACTGGTCTGGTTTGGGTCACGTCCCACATGTCCCACAGGTATGCCAGTTACCTGTTAAGATTTGAATATAATGGGATGTGTGGTATGATGTGTCAACCAATCAATTTAAAAGTATGCCAATATAGCATCCTTTGATAATCATTGGTACTTGTTTTCTGAGCGGTTATCCAATCAGTTTAAAGAAGCATCATCCTGCAACCAATCGGTTTAAACCACGGAACTCATGAATATTCACGAACCCAGGCTATTTAAGCCTCTGCCACGCAGCAGTTGTTGTTGCATCGGGCTGCTCCGGTTTCATCGGGTTGCGTCTGGTCTTAGGTCTTAGGTCAGGCTAGGGAGTGAATGAGGTCCAAGTCTTTGTCCTAGGTTTTGGTATGAGAGAGGTCTAATTAGTCTTTCAGGCATAGCTGGGTGGAAGGCTCATGCTATCCTACCACTTAGGCTTAAATTAGTTTAGTTAGCATAGGTTTTAGATTAGATTTAGATATCGTCATCGTGTCTGTTCGGCAGGCTGCATTTGGTTCGAAGCATTTCGGCCATCTTCGAGTATGTTCGGCGGGTGCATCGCGATTAGTTTAGGTTTTATTTTAGAATAGCTTAGAATAGGAACAGAGTCTACTACCGCCGATCCTGCCACTCCGAAGTGCGGAGAATAGGAGCCGAAGGCCAGAGGCTTCGTGGAAGATGAACCAACCACCACTGCACTCAATCTACACTTCGAGGGATCTCCTTGGTAGTTCCTCGCCTGAGGCTCTAAAACAGCCAAAGGCTAGAAGGTCACCAAGCGTCAGGATCGTCCACCGAGGGACACCTGGTTGTTCCTCTCCCGAGGCTTTTAATTAGCCAGAGGCCTGAGGTCACCAGCAACCCCACCATCGTCCCTGTGCCGTTTTGACTCTGTAAGTAGTTGTAGGAACCTTGGAGGGACTTCCCCTCAGGTTTCATGTAAGCATAAGAAGGGGACTGCCCCCTATTTTTTTTAATCAAGGTATCTGTCTGTTAAATTTAATCTGTACAATATAGTCTAGTGGTTGAACCTTACTTTTGTGTTAAGTTTTTATTTGTGCGACGCTCTCTAAGATAGACAATCTCCAGGTGATCGGATACTGGTGGACAACTAGCACCTGAGATACCATCCCAAAACGGATGAGCACAGTTATTAGATAACTGTTCGGAGTGCTAGTCTCCCTAGCTCTCTAATCTGTTAATTAAGTTTGGTAACAACACTTTTTGTCAATGCGCTTAAATACAGATGTTGCAGGAAAATGAAGATCTGAATTCACCAGCTGAGGATGCATATGTGTAGTTTGCCCTTCATTCTGTTTTATATATTGGACCCAATATTTGGCATGGCCAACAAGAGTGCTTAGTGTGAAGTGTGCAGTGTATTTGTATCAAAGTTGGTTTAAGCATATTAGAGAGACAAGGTTGGATAAAGTAATATATTTTACTGAACCAACTTCACAACTGTATTGTGATATAAATGGATCCCCAATATGAAATGGATTGAGGCCACTTTCTGTAGCACAAGTACATACAAGAGATTTTCTGTCATTATTGACATGAAGAGAACTCATACGAACATTGAGGGGAGCTGCCACTGGTGTCTGGTACTCCTCATTCTGCTCCCATCAGCCTCCTGCAGTGTGGACACCATGGTGGCTTGGCTTAAGGTAAGCCAATTCCTTAATTGGTCCTCACGCATGTTATGTAGCTGGATGGTGTACCTTAGGCCTACTCGCCTGGACTAGTATAGACAAGGCTTTAGACCCTACTTAGAAAAGCACTTATGTCCCACAGAAATCAAAGCTGCTCAGATGTTTCAATCTAAAAATGTGTATATTTTCCAAATAAAGGCCTTAAACAATATTTTTCACGTAAAAATATCCTAAACACTGAAGATCAGTTCCTAGCCACGTTCTCATGGTATGAAGCCCATCCTGAGCTGCACAGACTGGTGTTGCTTTGTACCCATAGAACATTACTGCTCTCTCGATAGGGTGTTCCTTGATGGAGCAATCAGATACCTGCTGTTAGCTACAATAGCTTTCTACCTGCTCAGGAGTGAGACTCATTAATTCATACCAGGCCATTCAGGATGACACTGTCTCACTGTTAGTTCTGCTATCAAGTTGGGAAAAAAGACAAACCTAGCTAGGGCTGACGTATTATCCTCAACCTAACTTGGAATCAGAGAAGCTTAAAAAAACCCACTAAACCAGGCATGTCCAAAGTCCGGCCCGCAGGCCAATTGCGGCCCGTGTTCCGGTTTAATATGGCCCCCCAGGTAATTTGGCAATATCTATCTTTTATGGCCCCCAACGAATCCATATGTATTGAGATGAATACATTGTAAAATCTCAGTTAATGTCAGTTGGTCTAAATCAGTTATAAATATATTTGGACACAACATATATACTTGGTGATATGTTCCTGTTCATATTTTTTGAACTTAAAAGTTGACAGACAACCTTTATTACCAATAATATGTAATGTACTTTACAATGTTCCTGACACATATTTCAGCTTCCTGGATTTTTTTTTCATCTGGCCTTCAGATATGAAAGGCAGAGTGATTTAACACCTGTTTAGATTTGTCATCCATGTGACGAAATGAAAAGTATGCCGTTTGCAATAAACTTTGCATAAAATAGTTAATTTGCATTTAATTTTAATGGTTCAAAGAATGTCAGGCAAAATGGTCGGCCCTCACGCATGTTCACTTCATCAAATCTGGCCCTCTTTGAAAAAAGTTTGGACACCCCTGCACTAAACAAACAAACAAACAAAATCTATGTAGCTTCTGAACCACTGTGCCAAAGATAACAAGAGTGTTACAGGGAAAATACCAGTTCAATAGGCCCAGACCTGACTGTGTGCCTCCCTACAGCACAGGATATAGGATATTAGGGCAGTCCACAAGCTCCATGTAGGAGAGAGAAAAATGGGATTCACAAAAAGCCATTCCAATCCCCAGAAGGGACATAAACGTTCAGCTTTTTCAGTAGTTCCACACTCCACTCTTAGAAAAGATCTACACAAAAGCATCTATGCTGGATACAATTTGGCTGTGTGAGCACAAGTGGTTTATGTATTTCTTACTCTCAGGGATAAAGATGTTTTTTTCTTATTCAGATTTCCTTTCAACCTGGACAAGACCAGATAAAAAGAGGAAGAATATTACTTTTACAATAATTGAGTTTAAAAAGAAGTGGGTTTAATTCATTGTCATTTTTCATTGTTTTGCACTGTGATTTTGTTCTCTATTACTGTTGAAACACATCTGAATGGTTTAACTGGTTTATAATTAAAAGGAAAGCAGTGACTGCTTGCAAAATACTTATGAGATGGTACTAGAAAACTAGTCACTGAGAATATCCAAATTAGAATTCTTTTGTACTAGATATTGTGATACAGTTTTATATTTAAGGATGTTATTCGGGTAGAACAAAAGGTCACTGTGTCTGAGTGTAACCCCTTCTATTCATTAGCCTAGTGTGAGGTTATTCAGCATAGGGGAAGCCTTGTGATTTCTTACACACAAGTGCCTGAGGCTACTTGGTGTGCTCTGCGTTATGTATTATTGTGTGTCCACCTCAGACTAGACCCACTCAAACCAACCACCAAGAACAGGCTTTATTCTGTAAAAAACAAACAAACAAAACATAGAACAAGATCACAATCCAGCAGCCCCTTCTCTCCGCATGCAGCCTGTGTGCTGCTTCCAGCTGAGTCCCTGCTGAGATCCTGCTGGAGGCAAAGTTCTCCCAACATGCTGCAGTTTGTAGTCCACAACTTGTAGTTCCTAGGACTGCTGTTGAAGCACACTGGACCTTGGGCTACACCAGGAACAACATAGATACTGGATGATTCTTTCTTAAATGACCGTGGAACATCCACTCCTTCCCTTGTGCTATGGCGTAATTACACTAAGAGCTATTGGTATTCAGATAGTGTCCAACACGCTAGCTATTGGCCACATGCTAGCTATTGGCCACATGTGGCTATTTGGCTGGTTGATTGTGGCTAGCTCGCTATAGCAATAGCCACTATAGTGGCCATCGCTTCAGAACTGGTTGGACACCACGGTAATGGAATGATGAGATACTGCTTAGGCAATTCAATGTCTGGTCCATCTGTGGAATAGGCCCATAACTTATGGACTACTTCTGGTGTGCTGAGAAAATAATCCTTTTAAGGTTCAGTCTACTGTGCATAATATTTTAACAGAAGAACATTTTGTTCTTCCTCCTCTTCTTTTATATCCTCTCTTTCTTATCCCAAAATGATACTGCAGTAAATATTTACCACCCTGACATAATTTTGTGCAGCCTTAGCAACATGTTGTGTAACGTTAATGTTATAAAATGATGAAAAAGAACTTGTTTTTTTGCATTAATTTTATTGCTCTCTCTGTAAAGAATTGTGTAGACTCCATGTATAGTGCCTCATTCATATTTTATATCAATTTATCCGTGCCTACCTTCTGTTGCTTTTGTATCAATAGTGTATTTTAAAATGGCTATGGTCATGACTAAGGCCAGTTGAATTATTAATTACAAATAGTATTCATTGTAAATGCAGCTTTTTTCCTGTTTGCAAATAATTTGTGACTTGATCCTGATTATTTCAAATTTATTCATTATTCATTGATAGTCTCCACATAGAAAAACTTTCCAACTATTGGTGTTTGAAAACTGCTTTCTTCAGTTATTTTCTGTTAGTTGTTTGTGGGGTTATCACTAAAGTCAAATAATTTTGTTTCTATTGCCTGATTGAGTGAAAGAGTTTTAGAAGATAAATAGCAAATAACAGATAATATACTTCAGGTTTAGTTTGTTGAACAGATATCATTCAGGAAACATTTTGGCATTCACAAAAAAAATCTGGAATAAGTTTGAGCACATATAAACTGTAATAATTTGCATAATACCGTCTTTGAATCTAAAAACACTTTAAACCTAAGCATATAAAACCACATCACAACCACCTTCCTGTGAGTTTCCTTGTCTCCAGTCAGATAAGCAGGAAGCATGAAGTGACTTGTGCAATATAAAGTGAGGAATGAGAGTTAGGATCATATTGTTTGTAAGGTGTTAGCCTGGGACATGGAAAACTAAGGTACAATTCCCTACTCCACCCAATTTTCTTGGTGACAATGGCAGTTAGAAGCCTAAATACCTTTGTGGATCTGGGCCTTAGTCTCTCTGTATCTCATTCAACTGTCTCTAAAACATAGTATGGGCAGCAGGCCTGTCTACAGGGGAGGCAAGGCAACAGTTGCCCTGGGGCCTGGTGATTCAAAGGGGCCTGAGGCTCTGACCAATGCTGCTGTTGATGTAGCAGCAGTAGTAGCCGAAGCTCTGGGCCCTTTAAATCGCTGCCGGAGTGCCATGCCTCAGGCTCCGGGAAGTGCTAAGGGCTGGGAAAGAGGCTGCACCATGCTCCGGGCAGTGCTGAGTGCTCTCTGACCTTTGCCTTGCCCTTTCCAGGAGCACAGAGTTGGGCCCCCTGCCTCACCTTGCCTGAGGGCATGCAGGGGCTGTTGGTTCCATCGATTGTCAGGTAAATGTATTAAAATATTTTGGAGTCATACAATTGCCACAGCTAGAAAACCACACAATTACTGAACATAGAAGACCATACAGCAAGAAATGGCAGCTCCATGGGACCAGAACACATATATTAAGGGGGTGGGAGAATCCCTACTCTATCTACTAATATACAGTAGTTTCATGGGGTAGTTCTAAATTTGGTCATTATAAAGGCATGGGATATAAAGGCATGAATCCTTATGTTTACAAGTTTAACATTTGGATGATGGTCTCCCAAATGGTTTATATTATCTGTATAAGAATGATGGTCAGATGTGTACATACGCATGGAAGTGCCATTTCAATTGCCAAGTAATTCATCAGCTGCTCTGTAACCTCATAAATAGCCCTTGCCTTTTAGTTATCGTATTTGATAAAGATGTTGGCTACTTTTTATACCTGCCCAATTACAATTAATATTTTGAACAACCTCCCTTTGAAGATGAATGGTTCAGTCTCTCCGAAGCAGACCAGCTAATGGAGCTCATTTATGAAGAGAGTAATCTAAGAGAGATGCCTAACATCTTTAAATTTCCCTTCATTTATAATGTCAACCTACTAACAATTTTATCATAATCTGATACACTGATAAAATTTAAAGATTTCAAATGTGTTTTTACTATATTATGCAGTTCGTAGTACATTATTATCAGCGCTTGACAAACGGCGGCGAAACCTACTCGCCCACCCCACACTGCGCATGCGCAAGACCCGCATTGCACATGCGCGCACCGCTGTTGAACAGGGTGACTGGCTGAAATCTACTTGCCACGGGCGAGTAGATTCGGTAATTTGTTGAGCCCTGATTATTATATTTAGAGAGAGGTTCCAGGTGACACGTACAAATTCTAACCTATATTTTCAAATCATTGCATGCATCCTATAACTAAAATCAATTGACTGTATTAACTCCTGGTGAAGCTCCAAAATTTCAAGAACTTATTGTGGAAGGATGGACTAGATGGCCCCTCTTGGTCTATCCAGTATTATGTTTCTATGATTCTGCTGAAATCATTAGCATTACATTAGAGATTAATTTGGAGAAATGAATCTTGTGTGACTTCACTGTAAATTGTTGGGGAAATCTCGCTCCCCTGGGGTACAGAGTTCCCAGAAAAGTCCGAGGCTGGAGGTCAAAGCAGTGAGGCAGGAGAGAAATCTAGAAGGAAAACTTTATTATGCATGCATGCAGGCTGACAGCTACCAGAGTGAGCAGCAGCAGCCAGCCCTGTGAGACAGGTTCAGGGATCCTTTATACAGTATGCTCAGACAGTTTAGTTGTTGATTGTTTTCTTTAACATATCTAAGTCTCAGCAGAAGTACTCTGAGACGTTTCTGTTCACACCAGGAGTGCTAGAAGTAAGTTTTACAGAACAAAGGCACATAAGAACTTGAGTGAGGAGTCTACAAGGCAAACTGTGACAAAGATAAGAGTTTACATGGCAATTTGTGACAGACTAGGAGTCTTCATGAAGTTGAGATAGGAGGCATTGTAAGGGTCTTGATTAGAGTTAAGATGATTTCACTCTGTTACAGGGAGAGAGGTCTGGAAAACTTTTAACCCTTACAGCAGTTCTCTTTTAGAGAGTTTTGATTTTCTGCACAGTCCCTCCTTAGACACAACTGGAGTTATTTGATTTTTCTCCCACACTGTAAACGTTGTGACTTTGCTTTGTATTGCTAGTTACTGTCGTCTAGTACAGAAAGTTGGTCAAGCGCTCAAGGAGCAGATTTTACTCTTTTGGTTAACTATTAAATATGTATGGTGTTGTAATTATATACTATAATATTATAATTGTAATATTAATTTAAATTTGTAATATTGTAATTAAATATTATATATTCCCAGTCAAAAATTAGAGATAAAAGAGGCTTACAGTATTATGGCATCTAGTGTATCATGCTAAACCAGGATTGTTCTCTTCAGCACTCTCTGCATGATTAAGTAGTATATTAATATATTAAGCATGATCGGCCTGATACTGATCTCAGATACACTCTAAATCAAATATAACAGCACTGAAGTCAGCAGAGTTGCCAGAGGTAAAAGTTGTTTAACATGGACCAGAATTAGGCCAATTGCAAAGGTGCAAAGACACTGAATAAAAAGTTTAGTTCTGGGGATAACTTTGTCTTTAGACTACTGAAACTGTTGTTGTGTGGGTGGTATTTCTGGTGCCTACACAACCACTGTTGAAGCACCCAGCATTGCTTCTACTCTGGGCCACCACTGGTAGCCCAGGATAGTGGAGCCATGGCAGCTCCGGCTGTCTGGAATAGCAGAGCCACAGCATCTTGGGGTAGCAGAGCCATGGCAGCTCCATGACTTTGCTACCACAGGCCACCGCAGTTGCTGTGGCTCCGCTATCCCAGGACACTGCGGTTCCTCTAACCTGGGCCACTGGAGCTTCTGCAGTTCCACTGTCCTAGGGCTGCTACTTATACCAGCCCCTTGACCACCCAGCCCTCTAGTCCAGGGGCTCTCTGGTCCAGCAATATCCATAGTCCTGCCAAACCATGGGGCTGTGTCTAGACTGCATCCCTTTTCCATAAAAGGGATGCAAATTAGACACATCACAATTGCAAATGAAACGGGGATTTAAATCCCCCCCGCTTCATTTGCATAAACATGGCTGCCACTTTTTTCCGGCTCGGAGCTTTGCCGGAAAAAAGCTCCAGTCTAGACAGGGATCTTTTGGAAAATAAAGCCTTTTCCAAAAGATCCCTTATTCCTCTTAAAAAAAGGAATAAGGGATCTTTCGGAAAAGGCTTTATTTTCTGAAAGATCCCCATCTAGACTGGTGTTTTTTTCCGGCAAAGCTCCGAGCCGGAAAAAAGTGGCAGCCATATTTATGCAAATGAAGTGGGGGGGGATTTAAATCCTTGCTTCATTTGCAATTGCAATGTGTCTAATTTGCATCCCTTTTACGGAAAAGGGATGCAGTCTAGACACAGCCTGGATGTTGCTGGACCAGAGAGTCTCAGACAAGAGAGGTCCACACTGTACTTTCATTTTTGCTGTCATCAAAATAACTATAATATCATGGGATTCACACAAAGCACATTTTCCATTTAAAATTAACAGTTTTATATATTAAAAATTCGGACTGAAAACTGTGCTGCTAAAGTCAAATGAAGAATATCTTTTGCTTTAAGTCATAAAATGATTGTTATAAAGCTGTTGACTGGTCTGAGCCTGTTCTGTTAGCAAACAATCTTTGGTCTTTGCAGCTGTTAAACTAACATCTTTTATAAGGGGAAAAACTTAAAAAAATTGTATTAACATTAAAACTGTTAGGATCAGACTGGGTTTACCTCACTTAAATTTATAAAACCTTTTATTTTATCCAAAATCCAGGACTTCTTTAATTGAAATATAGACCAGTAAACTGAGGAACCAGATTTTGCCACCTTTACAATAAATTGTACCTTACTCTTAGACTTACCCCATTGGGAATAATGGTAAACAACTATTGATCTTGACTGATGCTATCATTTTCTAGCTGACAGTAAATATATACTATTGATTTGCTTGTCTGAGAAGAAGAAATCGCATGAGCATTAGGACATCATCTGCAGATTGGATTTTTTTTTTCTATTTTAAGGTGGGAATTGAAAGTCCTGTGCAATATATCAAACATTAGTGTTATGCTGCTGTTGTTGTTTCATAATTGGATTATGATTGTCCTTGTTATCAGTATTAGAATTTCAGCCAGTTGGTAAGTTCATAATATTTTTTATAAGGCACTGTATGTTATTGCAGAAAATCTGTTCATTACCAATCATATTGGCTAGCATATGAAGACTATTTTTTAAAAAACAGATATCAAGTTATGGTGAGCTCTTTGTCCTTACCTATTTAATTGTAAATAACCTTTTAGATTAATTAGTGCACTTGAGACTGTCCAACTCTCAGTATTTATTTCTTAAAGCATGAGTCATTGTTTTATTTTTTCACTCTTTTTAAATTAAATGTGTAAAGATTAATTCAAAGAGGAGTCACATGAGCCTAGGACTTTTGACCCATTCAGCAAAAACCATTGATTGAAAATAGAAGAACTTTATAATAAGATCTATATCGTGGCCTTTTCCCACAAACTTTGGCCCCAATTCCATGAATGCTTATGCACAAAAACAAAACCTGTGTTTAGGATGGGTTACCCATATGCCAACCTAGTCTAACATCCAGAGAAGAAAAAAGTAGATCAGTATCCCTGCCTGCCACTTTGGGAGAGTTAGCACTGGTAGTGATACTAGATTCTCTCCCAGTTTGCACTCAAGGAAGTCGAGAACTAGGATTGTAGGAGGGCCTAGTGCAGAGAATAAAGAAAAAAGACTTGTTCCTCCCTCTCTTCTTTTGTCCAGACACAGCAGATTTCTTTCTTTTTATTTCATCTGAAAACTTTCATCTGGGAGATTTCATCAGGAGCCCTTTGGGGGCGGGTGAAGCTGTCCCACACCTCGCCCAATTCATACAGGGATGTTGTTGCTGTTCCTTTTTGTCAGGGACCGAGGGGAAAGTGCACAGTTTGCTTCATTCCTCACTCTAGCTGCAGAGTGAAGAGGGCAGAATAGCTGTGCATTTTGCTCTCATTCACTGACAGGGACAGGAAGAGAATGAGCAAGCAACCCTGGTACGAATCTCGGGGGGAGGTGGCAGGGGGCTTCGACTGGTAGCAAATCCTCCCCACAGCTACAGAACACACCTAAGACATGCTCACCCAGGAACCCGCCCCCACAACAAACCCCCACTGTCAACTCTGTCCACACATCTATACAAGCAACACCATCACAGGACCTAACTAAACAAGCCACAATGATAGAGGATCATATAACTGCACATCCTCTAAAATTATGCCATCAAGTGCCAACAATGCCCCTCTATCATGTATCTTGGTCAAACTGGACAGTCTCTGCAACAAATATAAATGAACACAAACCAGACATCAGGTGTGGTAACATTTTAAGGAATATTTTAACCTACCTGGTTACTCAATTGTAGATTTAAAAGTAGCCATTCTTCTAAATAGAAATTTACCTCCCAATTACAGAGAGAAATCGCAGAGCTGGAATTCATCTACAAATTTGATACTCTGGGCTTGAATGCATAGCATGTCTGCTCACTGCATTCTGCAGCCAAAGTGAAGAATGCAGTGAACTGTGCACTTTCCCCTTAGTCACTTGTTAACGCATTACAAAGCCAATTTCCCCTCTCTTGACATCTTCATTTTCACATCAAAACCTATGAATGGGACACATACAGCCTACTTAATTAGCTTCATTAACATAGGTCCTACAATTGACAGGTACTTCTTTTGCTCTTATATGTATCTTGGATTCTGTTTTTCACTCCTACTCATCTGATGAAGTGGGTCTTACTTATGAAAGGTCATGATTCTATATATTTTTGTTAGTCTCTAAGATGCCACAGGGTTTCTTGTTATTTTTAAAGTTACAGACTAACACGGCTTTCCCTCTGAGACTTTATCTGAAAGTTATTATAATGTTTGTTGCTCTCCAGCAATAACAGAATCACAAATTATCACTAAGTTTTTACAGGTCACACAATCTTTTTCTACCATGGCTAAAACATTGAGGAGGGGGAATTATTTTGTTTTTCCTATTTTCTCTTTTTTCCCTAATAGTCATTGATTTATTTTATTTTTATTATAGTAGTGAAAAGAGGTCTAAATCTCTCAAATGTTTGGATTATATTTTCCAAAACTATCATAGAGAACAAATCATGCAACTATGCATAAATGTGTCACATTTTAAAAAATTAATAAAGTTGTTTTATTCAATGTGTAGCAATCCTCATTTCACAAGAAGTAAGGGAAGTTAAAGGAAGAGTGTTCTTCCTTTAGCTACCTGCTATGTAGACATCTGCAAAAGCTGAATTAAACTATTTTGAATTCAGCTACGCAATTGACATAGCTGAAGTTGCATAGCTTAATTCGATTTTAGCCCTGTTGTATAGAAGTGCCCTAGGTGAGCTATAATTTGTTTTCATCAGTGATTCCCAGGACTTTTAAAATTGTTCATCATATATTCTTTCTCCTCTTTGTGTGTTTCCTTTATTAACATTTTAGTCCTTGTGATGAAAGACATATTCTTGCATTTCATTTTTAGCATTCATTAAAGGTCAACTTCAAAATATTTCTCCATTTTCCATAAACCAGATTTCCACATACACACTGCTCTGTCCCATAAGCTGTATGATCCTGATAATCTTGGAAGATAACATAGTACTTTTGCTACAGAGCTAAAACGGTGATATATTATTTGTACTCTTGCTAAGAATACACAAAATCTTCTGGGGGGAAACGGGACAAGGAAAAAAATTACATATGAAGTTTCTATGCATATACTTTTATTTTACCCATTTATCACATGATGCTTTTTATTTAAAAATTTTGGCACAGTAATGTCGATGGATCCCGGTAGGTAAGTGTTAAAAGTTCATTTGTATTGCCTGTCTAGTATTAGCCAAACACATTGTCTTGAAAGTGGTGAGGTATAACTTTAATTCTTCACCTCCGTTCTCTCCTTTGTTCTGAGAGCTAGGAGGATTTCAGAGAAAACACTGTCAGCTCGTCTGGGGAGGAAAATCTTCTATCATCCTGTTGCAAACCCTCTGGCTGATTCTGGTGAAGTGATGGGTTCTGAAAGGAGTATGTTAAGAGCTCATGTAAAGAAAGGCACAAAGGAAGTTATTTTCACTGAGGAACTACAACAAACTTCATTGATGCAGCAAACTCCAGGTTACCTATTTTTCAGTACCATCTGCTGACACGTTTGCTATTTATGTATATGCAGACAGAAAACTCTCTTGTAATGCAGTTGGGCCAATAGACTTGCTGGCTTAGAGTACGCAACTCAAACTAAGTAGAATATATATGTGGCTGGAGTCAGCTTACCTTATGCCAAACTTCTGTGTCCACACAGTGTCAGGCTGATGGGAGCAAATGCTCCCATAGGCTTCCCTTACTCCTCACAACTGTGAGTACAGGCACTGGTTTGAGCTGCCCTCAACATTGTATTTACAGTTCTATATGAAACCCACTCAACTGAACACCAGAACGCTGATTTTTAGTGTGGCAAATTTAGATGTGCCCTAGATGTGGCCAACAGGATGGTTCTTAGGAGAGGGCATAAAAAATTCCTGAATGTATAAGGAGTAATGATGTTGGTGAGTTGCTATGGAGGATTAAATTAAGTTATTTCTGTTAAATCAAGCAGAAGAAAACATTTTGCCTTTAACATTACTTGGCTACGTCTACATTGGCACCCCTTCCAGAAAAGGAATGCAAATGTAGCACGTTGGAATAGGCAAATCCGCGGGGGATTTAAATATTCCCCGCGGCATTTGCATTTTCATGGCTGCCGCTTTTTTCCGGCTTGTAGATAAGCCGGAGAAAAGCGCCAGTCTGGATGCGATCCTCCAGAAAATAAGCTCTTTTCCAGAGGATCTCTTATTCCTACTTTCAAGAGCTTATTTTCCGGAGGATCGCGTCCAGACTGGCGCTTTTCTCTACAAGCCGGAAAAAAGCGGCAGCCATGTTAATGCAAATGCCGTGGGGGATATTTAAATCCCCCGCGGAATTGCCTATTCCAACGTGCTACATTTGCATCCCTTTTCCGGAAGGGGTGCCAATGTAGACATAGCCCTTATGTTCAAGTTTGAACATATGTATATTAGTTATCACTGCTAACATGACCTAAAATAATTGTTCTGTCTAGAATCACAGGGACAAGGGTTCATCTACATGGAAAATAATTACAGGGAACAACTCTTTAAATATAACTATTCATAAGTGTTGACTCCATTTTGCTTATTTATCATTTTTAATTGATTGTTCTAGATACAACAAATACCAAAACACCAGATTTATCATAATACATACATTAAATAATGTTAGAATAAACTAGAGAAAGTTTTTCAAAAGTGAAACCTCAGTCTAGGCGGGGTTCTTTCAAAAAAATACCCCTTTTTCGAAAGAACCCGTACTCCTCATTTTTTCAGGAGTATGGGCTCTTTCAAAAAAGAGGTGTTTTTTTTTAAAGAACCCCATCTAGACTGCGGTTTCACTTTCAAAAAACCCTTTTTCGAAACACCGAGCTGATGCAAATATGCAAATGAAGTGCAGGATATTTACATTTCTGCTTCATTTGCACTTTTGATCAGGCTCGTTTACATTCCTCCTTGGACAGAGGAATGTAGTTTAAACGTGCCCTCAGGCTACTAAGAAAAGGAGGGCCTAAAACCCCTGTTTGAAGCTTCTCACTCCCACTTTGCTATCTCTGGCAATGTTGCTGTTACCTTTCTTAGTTTGCTCCAGCCTCTTCTCACTCCACTTTTTCTCTCTTCCCCCCTCCCTGCCAGGAGGGCTTCCTTTAAAAGGACCCATGGCAGCCTCAGCTGAGATCAGTTGGCCTTGATTAATTTACAGCAGCGCTATCTCTTTTGCTCCAGATTGATCAGGGCTGTTGCTGCCTTAGAGCTACTTTTCTCTCCATGGCTACGTCTACACTGCTTCCCTCTTCCTCAAAAGCCTATACAAATTGGCATATTGCCACACTATATTTGCATAATTAATTAGGAGACGCTTTTGCACAAGAGGTTTTTGTGCAAAAAAAACCCTTTTGCACAAGAGCCATTCTTCCTGAAAAAATGAGGAAGAACGGCTCTCACGCAAGAGGGGGATTTTGTGCAAAAAGTCTCTGTGTAGACAGTGCCTTTTTGCGCAAAAACCTCTTGCGCCAAAGCAGCTCCTAATTAATTATGCAAATGAAGTGCAGCAATGTGCTAATCTGCACTTCATTTGAATAGGCTTTTGCAGAAGAGGGAAGCAGTGCAGACATAGCCTATCTGTTGTAGTCCTCCAGGCTGACTCTAGGGCTACGTCTACACTAGCATCCCTTACGGAAAAAGGATGCTAATGTAGCACATTGGAATAGGCAAATCCGCAGGGGATTTGAATATCCCCCGCGGCATTTGCATTAACATGGCTGCCGCTTTTTTCCGGCTTGGGGAAAAGCCGGAGAAAAGCACCAGTCTAGACGTTATTCTCTGGAGAATTTCTTATTCCTACTTTCAAGGCTTTATTTTCCGGAGAATAACGTCTAGACTGGTGCTTTTCTCCGGCTTTTCCCCAAGCCGGAAAAAGCGGCAGCCATGTTAATGCAAATACCGCGGGGGATATTTAAATCCCCCGTGGATTTGCCTATTCCAAAGTCTACATTAGCATCCCTTTTCCGGAAAGGGGTGCCAATGTAGACACAGCCTAGATGGGTCAGATTCTGCTTCATTTGTAGACTTCTATAAAGTCAAAATTGTTCTGAATGTTTCTGGTATTCCCCTTCTGCAACATGCAAGTTGTTTGTTAGCTGTGAGGACAGTCATAAGGCTGTGCCAGGCATCAATGTTTTCTGGGGATTGACTTTTCCAGTTTTGTAGGGTTCATTTTAAAGAAACCAAAGATCCTTGTTGGAACCTCTTGGGTAGATCTGCACTAGGAAATTATTTCGAAATAAGTACATTTGAAATATAGTGATAGAAATGTAGACGTGTTAGTCTGGTGTAGCTGAAACAAAAAACAGGACTATGGAGCACTTTAAAGACTAACAAGATGGTTTATTAGGTGATGAGCTTTCGTGGGCCAGACCCACTTCCTCAGATCAAATAGTGGAAGAAAATTGTCACAACCATATATACCAAAGGATACAATTAAAAAAAATGAACACATATGAAAAGGACAAATCAAATTTCAGAACAGAAGGGGAATGGGGGGGGGGGAGGTAAATGTCTGTGAGCTAATGATATTAGAGGTGATAATTGGGGAAGCTATCTTTGTAATGGGTAAGATAATTAGAGTCTTTATTCAAACTTAGGCATAAAGTGTTGAATTTAAGCATGAATGACAGTTCAGAGGATTCTCTTTCAAGTGTAGTCTTAAAAGGCCTTTGAAGCAGGATGCAGGTAATCAAGTCGTTGAGACAATGTCCTTTCTGGTTGAAATGGCAAGAAACTGTTTTTTCTTTGTGATCCTGTCTAATATCTGTTTTGTGGGCATTGATTCTTTGGCGAAGTGTCTGAGACTTTTCTCCAATGTACATAGCAGATGGATACTTTCGGCACGTTAGCAAAAATTATAATTCTGGATGAGCAGGAATATGTGTTCTTGATCTTATAACTCACTTGGTTAGGTCCAATAATGGTATTTTAGAGGGAATATGTGGACAAAGCTGTCAACGGGGTTTGTTGCAAGGGAAGGTACCAGGGTTGGTATTAGTGTGGTATGTCCTGTGGTTGTTGGTAAGAATCATCTTGAGGTTAGGTTGTTGTCTATAAGGGTACGTTGTTCTAGGTCAGCCATAAAGATATTAGCATATTGTGGGGCCATGCGTGTACCCATGGCTGTGACGCTGACCTGGAGGTATAAGTTGTTCTCAAACTGGAAATAATTGTGGGTGAGACAAAGTTACATAGGTCTGCTATCAGACTGGCAGTGGTGTCCTCTGGGATAGTGTTTCTAATTGCTTGTAATCCGTCTTCATGTGGGATGTTGGTGTATAGCGCTTCTACATCCATGGTGGCAAGGATGGTGTTATCGGGGAGGTTATTGATGTTTTGTAGTTTCCTTAGGAAGTCAGTAGTATCTAGGAGATAGCTGGGGGTGTTAGTTACGTAGGGTTTGAGAAGAGAGTCTACATAGCTGGATAAACCAGTAGTGAGCGTGCCAATACCAGAGATGATGGGACATCCAGGGAGTCCAGGTTTATGGATTTTGGGAAGCAGATAGAACAATCCTGGTCGGGGTTCAGAAGGTGTTTCTGTGTGGATTTGTTCCCAAGTAGCTGTAGGGAGGCTTTTAGGGAGACAGTGTAGTTTCTTTTGGTGTACTGAGGTAGGATCAGAAGAGAGAGGTTTGTAAAATGTGGTGTTGGAGAGTTGTCTGGTTGCATCCTGGTTATAGTCGGCCTTATTCATAATGACCACAGCACCCCCTTTGTCAGCTGGTTTGATTATAATGTCCAGGTTGTTTTTGAGACTCTGGATGGCATGGTGTTCAGCACGGCTGAGATTGTGTGTCGCTTGTTGTCGTTTGCGAATAATGTCAGTCTGATAAGTATTTTATACAAGAAACAGAAAAACATCAAGAATGACATTTCTAACTTAGAGAATCTCATCTCAAGACAAACATCCACACTGACTAACACCTTGCAAGACTTTTGTTCCACCAGACAAGAAATCTACTATACACACTTCTATTCCCTACAACAAAGAAAGGGGAAGGGCTCCTACTTAGACATCAGTACTAATTTGGTCCTTTGACCCACCTTATACCAGAAATTCTTGATAAGGGGACAAAATACAATGAACTAATTTAACATCAAGTGAGCTCCACTTCAAATAGTGGTCAGCATTTAGGAGGCATTTACAATCTACTAAGCACCAGTAGATTAAAAAAAAGGTGTATTTTGGTGAATAAGACATAGTGTTAGTACTATAGTTGATTTTTAACATTGTAGTCCATTGGTTCAGAGATAGCAGTATACGTAAATCTCTAATCATCTCTCAAATTATCAACCTTTAGTAGAGTTTTAGCCCTGGTCTACATCTCCTTTTTTCAAAATAACAAGCAAAGCATCTATACTGCTAATCCCATTATTTCAAAATTTGCAGCTGTTTATTTCAAAATAATAGCTCTTGCTTTCTACAAGGAATAACACTTATTTCAAAATAGTTATTTCAATAGTTATTTTGAAATAGCAACAGTATGGAACCTCCACTAGTGCTATTTTGAAATAACTGCTCACCAGAGTCATTCAGAGTAATTACTCCTCAGTGTTTCCTGGGGCTCTAAATGAAGGTAGCATGTCTAATTTAAGGGAGCCTGCCTCAGATTAATTTTTAGGCTTTTCTGTAGTGTGGATGTGCTATTTCAAAATAATTATTTCAGGAGTTATTATTTGAAATAAGTTATTTCAAGATAATTTCCTAGCGTAGACATGCCCTAATGGACAGGATTGCTCCACCTGACTACTTTTACGTTGACGACCAGACAGAAAGGCCAAGACTGAGCAAGCTCTGGAGCTGTGAAATCATAAATATTAGATCTTGTAGTGCCTGAAAGGGAAAAAGGATTTAACTTCTGTTAACTGTTATTTTTTAATGCACACCGTTGTATAGTAGAGTCAATAATATCTTCCCAAATGTCACCCTCTCTTTTAATGGATGGAAAACTTGATTTGCTCTGAAAGGTGCAGGCTAGATTTAGGATAAAGAGAGACTATATGCAGACTGGGGCAGAAGATATCCCCCTTCTGCCCCAGAATGCCTGGTGCATTGTTTCCAGCCAGAAAGATGAAAGCTGATTGGCTCTTGCATCCCACAATCATTTGTTTACACTCTGGTCCAGTCCTTTTTAGGTCACTCCATTTTAGCTGATCCCACCCTCCTTCCTAGTAATTATTTAAAATAGGAACTATGTTTTCAGGTTGCTCTAGGTTTGATTGCCAGTTTAAGAGGTCAAGAAGGATTTTTTTTCCATTGAGGCCAAAATGACTGGGGTATAGTAGGGCTGGGGGGGGGGGGGGTTAACTTTCTTTTTTAGCACCATGAAAATGCAGGTTAAATAGCTTTAGGACTAGGGAATTTAATGCTAGAATTTGTATTAATGAAAGTTTCTCATAACTCAAAGCTGGTGTCCCATGTGGATAAAAGACCAAAGGACCAGCACTAAAAAAATAGGATTTTGCTGGTGGAACCCAAGCTTACAGAAAAAAATGTACATTGAAGTCCTTATAGTCTGAGGCCTTTATACGGTACCTTCTTTATCTTTCATAGGTGTGAAGGAAGGATTCAGTACAGTAAATTTAATAATTGAGGAAGGCAATGGAGAGTTTACCCTGAGTTACAGGCATGATATCTGCTCTGTAAATCCCAGAGTGAACTCACCTATATGCCTGATTTGGGGAGATGGACAAATAGTGCCCCTTCCAATATTAAGTTTTATGGCAAACCACTTAGAATTTATCCCTGTGACTGTCTTCATTCATTTGCATGTCCTGATGGCATCTGAAATCAAGTAAGTTTCCCATGACTTGAAATGTTACTAAGAGTATTCCCCTTAGTTAGAGAGTGTAGTTATTGTTTTAAAAACAATTTCTACAATTATTTATTTCATTATGGGAGGAGCAACGACACTGGATGTTTACTGAATGTAATTGCTGGTTTTGAATTTGTGAAATGTTAACATCAAAAGGGAAACATTTTGAAGTCATTACTGAATTTTAATGACATTGCACAAAAATGAGCACTAAAAATGTTGCTCAACTTGATAAAATTTTACTTTTATTCATATTAAAAAAATTGCCGCAATCACTAGCAAAATGCTTTTAAATATATATCTGTAGAAAACCCCTGCAAACCTACCCTAGTAACAAGCAGTTTTTGCTGTCTTTTTGTAAACTTTGTTGAATCTTTGTTAAAATGGAAAACTGTGCAAACCCAGTCTCGTTAGCTACATAAATTACTATTTTCCACTCTCTAACTCACCACAAATATGTAGATTGGACTGAAGCTTCCTTGGTAGCTGTACCCAAAGGGGTTGTATTGAAAAACTGTACATTTGAATCGTTATATTTTCTGTTAACAAAACGTCAGTGTATGTTTTGATATTTTAACTCTCCCTTCAGATTTGACCTTTGCAGCATAAACATCTATGTACCTGAAAAGGAGATTGTATGATAACCTTACTCTGATGTATTCCTTGTCTGCTGCAGGAGCAGTTGTGAGGCAGCTGCCATTTTGTGCCTCAGTTTAGATGGAAAATATTAGTAAGTCACAGGGCCTTATCTTCATTCTGTATACATCAGAAGAGTACCATTAAAGTCAGTGGACACATGGTGACGATCTGGCCCATTATATATACTGTCATGGAAACTTTGGGCATGTTCCAAAGACAATTGAGATTAATGAAAACTCCTATTAACATCAATGGGCTTTGGATGAGGCCTATAATAAATACTGTCATAACTCAGGATTAATTCCATTGAAGTGAATGCAGTTGAATAAGTGCAAACTAGTGTGCTAGAGAGGAGAATTGAGTACTACAATTAGTCTTCCTTTGTTGATTTTCTTAATATAGAATATGATATTTACACATAGAAAAGACATAATCCTTCAAAATAATAAAGTAAGAGTATTGTAGATTTTTTTTATGTTGAATACTGGTTGCTTTTAGGATATCTATTTGTCCTTTCATTCCTTTAAGCATTCACATTGACACTCAGAGAGACTCCCTGCTTATAGTTAACCTTTACACTTCTTGGAAACAGCTTACATTGATATACTTTTTTAAAAGAAACTTATGCTTATATTCTATGGGCCCAGTCCTTGTGAAATTTGCAACCAGTGAGAAATTTGTAACTGATTTAAGTGGACAGAAATAGATCCCTTTGTTATTTTTGTTAGGTTTATCATATTAATTCAAATGTTATTGTAATGTATTCATTTAGTCCTATACAATGTGTTACACCATTTTATAAATTGTCATATTCATATATTTTATAAGGGTTACAACATATTAGTGCATATGTGTATTACCATAGCCTACTAACCTATCTCATGAATGATTCTAAGGACTACCTAAAAAGAGTATACCTAATTGCAAAAAGTTGGGGACAGATCCTGAGTTAGTATAAATCAGTGTTGTTCAGCTCCTGTACTAATTTGCTCTGACTGATGATTTAGCCCATAGTGTTTTGATATAAGATGCAAGCTGAGAATTTAGTGCTTAAGGGCTACGTCTGCACTGGCACACTTTTCCGGAAATGCTTAAAACGGAACAGTTTTCTGTTATAAGTATTTCTGGAAAAAGCGCGTCTACATTGGCAGGATGCTTTTCCGGAAAAGTACTTTTTCCGGAAAAGCGTCCATGGCCAATGTAGACGTGCTTTTCCGCAAAAAAGCCCCGATCGTCATTTTCGTGATCGGGGCTTTTTTGCGGAAAAGACTACTGTGCTGTCTACACTGGCCCTTTTCTGGAACAGTTTTTCCGGAAAAGGACTTTTGCCCGAATGGAAGCAGCATAGTTTTTCCGGAAAAACAATGACAATTTTACATTAGATCGTCATTGTTTTTCCGGAAAAGCAAGCGGCCAGTGTAGACAGCTGGCAAGTTATTTCGGAAAAGCGGCTGCTTTTCCGGAATAAGTGGCCAGTGTAGATACAGCCATAAAGATTACAGCAGTGGTGGCAAAAAATCTCTGTCCTCAGAACTGTACCACTCACGCACTGCATTGTGATTCATGCTCAATGTGCTTTTCATCCTTACCATGTGAGTGGGTAGGGGTCTTTCCCCCTCACCTGGAAAACCTCAATCAATACTAGGGAAAAGAAAACTGAATGAGATTGCTAAAGCAGATCATCCTATTTTTGGAACTGGAGTTTCCTCAGGACCCACAAAATTAGGAGAGGGGCCTATCCTCAACATACAGCTGTAACTCCAAAACAAAAATGGATCTCAAGTTTGATAGTGGGTCCTAGCACAAAGGGAGAAAGTCCTGCGGAAGTTTTTGAACTCCTGTATGTGAAGAGGCAAACCTGGCAGCAGAAGTTCTTTTTTGGATCCCTTTACAGCTAGTGTCATGAAGCCAGGAACGTATGCCACTTTTAATTGCTTTTTACCTGTTTATTAAAGACTGTACTGAGATTACATGCTGCTGGCATTCTGAAAGTTATGCATTTATGAAACAGTGGTACCGTTCATTTGCTATTTTTCAGGGCCAAATTCCAACCCATTACTTAGAGGTTGCAGTCTCATTTTTAGTACCTTTTGGCCAGCTAGTCTCTTCCATTTGAGGAAGTCTGGATGCTACATGTAGTTGTCCTTCACATGCTTAAGTGAAATAGTAACATTGGTCCAGAGATTAAATATTTTTAGACATATCATGACAAGCATCCTAGTATCTGTATTGCCACATTCTATTTATATCACAATTAAACATTATGGCATACCTGGAAGAAACGATGGCCTGATTTATCTAGCGTGGTAAACAGCAGAGAAAGTGTTAGTCTAACAGACAATCCGGCTCAAGTGTAAGAATTTTCATTTAGCTGGGTGACTTACATTGTCTTAATGAATATGCAATGGCTTTTGTTAAAGTGTGTTCACTCCTTTACTGGTGAGGAAAAATATTCTGAATGGCTGCAATTTTTTACGTATAAAGGGTATTTTTGTAGAATACTCTTCAGAAATTCTACATGAGTGAATTTATCGCTCTGTAGGTCTAGTAGGTTTGCCTTGAGTTCATTTTCTATAGTCTACTTGATTTAGACCAAGATACTGGTGCTGGCTTGCAGGGTCCTGGCCCTGGCTCTTTCTGGCAGCCGGGGTGGAGGGGAACCAAGAGAGCTGGGGCTGCCTACCCCCAGAGAGAGGGGTTTAGTGAGCGTAGCAAGCAGGGGTCGCAGCCCCCTAGTATCATTGAAAATTAGTTTTTAAAGACATATGATTGACAATGTACGGGCTGATCTTATATAAGAATCCTTTTCCAGAGCAAAGGAATATTAACTTATTAACGTATAACAAATTACTTGTGCATATCATTTTTTTATTTTTGTGAGAGATACAGGAGGTATATGTGTAGGAGAGAAAAACTCTTCCTGTAAAAGGCACAGGCTAAACTGAAATATCTACTAAAACAAGAAAAGAGGTGGGGTCATGTGCAGCAGAAACAATCTCTGAACTCCACACATCTCACTCCATGCCCTCCAGAGAAAGAACAAATCTTATCTGTTTTAGTACTTTATTTATCTATGCAGTGGTTGTTTCACCAGAACAAGTTCATCTGAGAATAGCATTTTAGCAATTTAGTGATACCATCTACTAAACTCATTGACATCAGTGGTCTTTGGATAAGAGATTTAGAGTTCTTTATAGTCTAGTGGCACTTCTATATGATTAATAATATTCTGTGGACAAGTTAAAAACTAACTAGTGATTTACTTTGTCAATATCTGAGGAGGCACCTGCATTTATTGTTTCGGTCCCCAAATGCACCTGGTAATTCCAAATATATTTCACGTTATGGTCACAGCCAAGAATGAAGGGCTAAGCTGAGACACGAAGACATTAATAGCCTGTAAGTAGGACAACAATTATTGGGACTGTAATTCTGGCCCAATTTAAGTCAAAGGAAAAATTCCCATTCATTCATAGTCTTCAGTGGGGTCAGGATTTCATCTTGAATCTTTCTTGCTATGTGAAATCAGACAGTTATGCAGATCAATGTGATCTGACATAACTTTTTAGATATGCCCATTCATTATGGCTGAATGCTCCACAAGTGGCTTTAGAAGTCTGAATGCTCTGTGGGAGCTGTCTCATCATGCACTGAGACAAAAAATGCATTTTCACTTCAACAGCAGTTAATCCATATGGTCAAAACTGTTTTACCCCATATTTGCCTTCCTAGGGGTGTCTTGTACTTTCCTCTAAATCATCTGGTACCTGTGGCTTTTAAGGACAAGATACTGGATTTGGGTCTGATCCTATATGACAATTTCTATGCTCCAATATATTTATGGATCCCAAAGCTAGAGGGGACCATTATGTGACCTCCCATATAACACAGATCATAGAACTTCCCCAGAATAAATCCTGTGGCATAATCTTTTAGAAAAAAAAGTCCATTCTTGATTTTAAAATTCCCAGTGATGGAGTTGATATTATATATTGTCTCTTCAGTTAATAAAATACAGTGCAATCCTTATAAAATACTATCTCATAAAGTCATGCGTAGCAGAAACAATCTCTGAACTCCACACATCTCACTCAATGCCCTGGAGAGAAGGAACAAGTATTATCTGTTTTAGTACTTTATTTATCTATGCAGTGGTTGTTTCACCAGAACAAGCTCATCTTAGAGTAGTATTTTAGCAAACAAAAGTAAGGCTCTTTGTGCTATGAATCTTCTGTATAAAACAGAATGTGGAGTCTCAGATTACTTCTTGATTAAGCTAATTAATTTGTCAGGTCCGGTGGCCCCTAAGCAAATGCTTGATAAAACTGATATGTAGAGATTCCATGAAAGATTCTCATTGGCATCAGTGGACTTTGGATAAGGGATTTAGAGTTCTTAATAGTCTAGTGGCACTTCTATATGATTGATAATATTCTGTGGACAGGTTCAAAACTGATCAACTTGTGAACATCTTACCAACCATTAATTTGGTTAAATCAATGTAAATAGAAAAGTGCAACAGACACTGACTTTGTCATTTGAAAATAGTGAGAAATTCTCTTTTATCTCTCCGAAATGGATTAGTGTTACATGTCTTTCTGTGCAATGATTAAATGGGAAAGGTAAATGTCTCCTTTACCATCAGTACCCTTAAACTTCAAGTTTAACCTAATAATTCCTTCCCTTCTCCCTTACCATGTGCTGTAATGGAACTCTCCCAATTACCATCCCTGGCAACTAAATTAAAATGAAGGAACATGGGAAAAATTTAAATGTACTGTTATGAGCTGAATGGGTGAAAAGAGGCCTTATGTTTAAGATGACTGGAAGAGATGTTAACATTGTAGCATCAGAATTGTGTCTGACAAGCACCCTGTGGGCACAGATTTCACCTGTTTTTCTTTTTGAAGTAGGAGGAAATAGGAAACAAGGAATTTGCAAAGACTCAAACAAACTCCAAAAAGGCCAAGTCTCAGTTCATTAAGCCATTAAGTAAATTTAAATAAGACTCAGCTTTGCATACCTATGTGGCTATTGTGGTGCTCAGTGTCCCAAAGCTCAACTCATTTAGGAGCCTAAATCTCATTTTATACCTGTCTGCACAACACTACAACATGGTGTAAGAAATTACTGTGTTGCTCCTCCAGACAGATGAGAGAACAAAAGGAAGAATTGTAAAAAGTGAGTGTTCTTTGTAAAACTGCACAGATCTCAACACCTATTCAGACTGAAAACAGGTGAGAGAATTCTTCCAGCATGTATCCTACTTGATAGACTCCTAGCTAAATTATTATTCATCACCTACAGGGTGTCACTTAAAAAAATCCCCATTATTTTCCATCACCATAAGGGAATGGAAAGCCACAACTGAGATTAGACAATGCAGATTGTAATGAGCAGTGCATCTACTCAAAAATATGTCTACAAAGTCTTAGTTTTGATTAAGATATAATAGTATTAAGATACTTTGGTGACAGCTGACAATATAAGAAGCTGGAAAGTAATGTTTTTGTAAGTATATCCTCTGTCAAGAAGGCCTGGGGGATAAGAGATGTTATAAGCCTTTAGTAATGTGTAGCTGTTCTACTATTTTTAAGAGCTTATATAGCTCTTCTGTTCTTCTGGACAGTTCCCCTGTGGCCATAGCATCAGAAGTGGAAATATCAAAACACCTGAGTTTCACTAACTTAAACATTTGCTGGTCTTCCAAAATGTGTGTAAAGTGTGTGGATACGCAATCACAAATCCCAGTCTTTCATCACTTTCTGCTTTTACTTATTTTGTATTTATCTGAGTCTTAAGTGTTTTGTTCCAGAATACTACAGTGGGATATATGTTTGACACCTTAGCTCATGTACAGGAAGATAAATAAAATAGCTGGAATCATGCATATGAAGAATTCTTCTTAGATATAGTGATCAAAGTGAAATAAAATGTTAGTGCAATATACACATGAGCAATACAAGTATAGCATTAAAGGGATTTGAACTCCTGTGGATCTTAGACATATGGTTTGAATATCCCTCTGATATAAGGAATGTGTAACAAAATACCTAAGTGTGTCATGTCATCATTTAGTGGCTGATTGATTAACACAGACATATAAGAACCTACCTAATCTGTCAGTTAATGAAGTTTAACTGAGAGGCAGTTGAAGGTCATGATTTTCAGTCAACCCATGATAACAGTTGCTACAGGTTGAACATCCCTGGTCCAGCAACATCGGGTTCTGACCGATACCAAATAAAAGAAATTGCCAGACCAGAGAGGTACCTGGTCACTGGCCCCCAAGCCTGCCACCTGCTGCCAGCTCGCTGGGGCAGTACCTCCGCCCCGCCCCTATGTACTTATTTATTTAAAATATTTTTATCCCGCCTCTCTATTTAAAGTATTTGAGGTGGCTTACAATTTTTTAAAACACAATAAATAAATGTATATAAAGTAAAATACAAGACCCCACAGGGGGGGGAAATAAAACCTGCTAAAACACCTCAGGAGATGGAACACACACACACACACGCACCTAAACACTAATAAAAGGACGGGTAAGAATGGTGGCCTTGGCCTGGTGCTGAAACAGTGGTAAAGTTGGTGCCAGGCAAATGTCCCATGGGAGAGATTTGCATAGCCTAGGGGCAAAGGCTTGAGAAGGCCTTGCTCCATGCAGATGTCAACCTTATCCCCATAAGTGAAGGAACATGGAGCAAAGCCTCCCCAGATGACCTCAATCCCCGGGCAGGTTCGTATAGGAGGAAAAGGTCCTTCAAATACCACTACTACTAACTTGGCCAGGCTACTTGCCCAGCTGTCATCATCTCTCGGGCTTGGCCAGGTTGCTTCAGGTTCCAGCTCCTACCCCATCTTGCCCTGGCCTGCTACAGGCTCTGGCCCCACTTGTTGTGGGCTTCTGCAATGGCTGCAATGTCTGAAATGACTCCACCTGTCACAGGCTGCTGCGGACTCTGGCTTTGGCCCGTGCTGTCATGGGCTGCCAAGAACTGCCTGAGGGCTCTGGCTCTGGCCCAGTCCTGCACTAGTGGGGGCTGCCAGGGGTCTGCTTGCCACAGGCTACCATGGGATGCCAGGGACTCTGGCCCCAACCCTACACTGCTGCAGGCTGATGGGGGCTGCCACAGACCTCTGTTCCCAGCCCTGGGCCAGGTTGCCAGCCCAGCTGGCCCTCCTGCCTTTATGCTCCCAGGCTCTCTGGTGCAGGAGCATCCATGGTCCTGCTGAACCAGATCCCGCCCACCTGGGTCATGAGTGAGCAACAAATTAACTCCAAGTACACCTTTTTATCTTAGTTAGCATGTGAATACACTTATCAGTTACAGCACCCTTTAAGCCCTAATTTAGTAATGTGAATACCCATATAATGCATAATCATAACCATGTGATGAATATAATTATACCCACCCCTGTTTACTGTTTAAAGCTTTTTAGCTGATGTAGGCAGTTTTCACATCACAAACTCCTTGAATCAGCAGCTTACAAGAGGTACAGGATATGTGACCCCGAAGCTATATTTCAGAATGGATAAGGGAGTCAGGAAGATAGCATTGTTAACACACAGGCCATTCATTAAAAATTACATCTTGGGTACTGCTGTACACTCATCTACCCTGAGCAAGCAGGGAAGAAGGAATCAAAATAAGTCTGTAAATCAATAGAAGCAGGGTCTGCTTGGGCTGTGCCCCATTACTATGGTCACAACAACCAAGACCCCTTGTTTAACCTTTGCACACCTTGACAGCTATATAGTTAAAATGATGCTTCAGCGGTTCAGGAACCAAAGTCACAATCAACATTACCCAAAAGAGCCACAGTAGTTTGAATCCTCTGTTTCATTTATTGTAGTGCTATATGCCCATATTTAAACAGTATGTCAGAGAACATGTATAATTCTTACCACTTTACTGGTTACTTAGTAACTTAGTTTGGTTAATAATTTAAATCCCACAGTATTTTAATATCATGTGCTGCAAAGAGCCACAGGGGCACATTAAAGAGCCACTTGTGGCTCACAAGTCTCAGTCTGGGCATCACTGAGCTACATGATTTGAAGTGCCTGGGATCAGAAAGTTTTAAAGTAACTGACTGGTGAAGTGACTTCTTTTACCTTATTTCCAGTATCAGGTTTCCTAGGTGATTACTAAGATATAATTTGCTTCGTGTGGAGTGTTAATACATCTGGGAAGGATAGTTTGTCTCTGAGTGCAGCAATGTGACCTCTATGATTTCATCTGTGACTAGTTTGCTGTAATAATGAACATTATGATAAATTAGTGAATATCCCTCCAACAGATATTGAATTATTGAGCAGGAAGGTTATGCATTAAACAGCCTGCCATAAAAAGTGGTGATAAATGCATTCATGTCTTTTCATGAACACGTAGAGAAGGGAGCTTAACTTTTGAATCAGCAGCAAGGGATACAGAGAAGAAAAAATACTAACTTTAACACACACCACCAATTAAAAACAAATGACTAATTCTCAAATCATAATTAAGATTAGTCTAGGTTTTTAACTTAGAAATAATGTTCCTATGTGTCAGTGAAACTAGCTGTAAAAGTACAGGTTGAACATCTCTAGTCTGGCACCCTAAGGACCTGACCAGTGCTGAACCAGAGAATTTGTCAAACCATGGAAAGTCAATATTGTCTGGCAGCATTACCAACTCTTCCACTGGCTGCTGGACTCTTAGAAGACAGTTCTGAGTAAATAGACATAAATTACAGCACAGAACACTGAGAGCTGGGACTGGTGGCTGTAAACAAACTTTATGGTTCTATGGGAAACTTGGCCACATTCATGAAAAGTGAACATCCAGCTAACTAAAATCATTCCTGACCACAGATGTTGCCGGACCAGACAGTGCCAAACTACAGAGTTTCAACCTATATGTAATAAATTCAGAGGAAAGTTACCCAATGAATTCAAATAGAGTGGTAAAGTCTACTTGTTGATAGATTACTATAAATGGGTCAGATTTGTCATTGGTTGTGCAGAAAAGTTTAATGTCCAAAGGGTGGATTCCTGAGTTGACTGCTGGGAAAGCAAAGTAGGATTTTTTCTGATGCTGAGAAGGGTCTATAATAGTACAGTTCAAAGGAATGTACTGAAAAACTTGCCTTGTGATCAAGTTGGCTAGGTCCTCAGTATCCAATGTCCTCTGCTCCTAGCTTTGTGCTGGTTGCCTTCATGTCATTGGCGTTTAGTGAATATGCGTACCTTATCTGAACTTTAGTCCTGGAGGTACTGGAATGAAAATTGAGTGGTACAATATTAACTAGATCTCCTGTGGGACCCATTGGACACATACTTCAAAATCAGAGCAATCCCAAGTAAAAAATAAGGGAAGATACTTTTTTTCCCCATGACTTCATGATACTGTTTTTATTTTGATACATTTTGCCTTATTTTGGTGTCTATTCATGTTGTGAACAGTCCATTGCTCGTTTTCATCAGTGTTTTCCTTAGCCCTTCCCTCTGAATGTCTGTCCTCCCTGCAAAATATAAAATATGGACTCTCCTCCCCTGGATCTGGCTTGCACATTTCACCCTTATGATGTACATCAACTCTAAAAGCTTTTCAGCTATGTGTTACTAATAATCCCCAGCTATTCCTAACTCTTAAAGAAGAGACTATGATAATAAATATATAGTAAAGGAATACTGAACCTCAGAGAACTTAAAGCAAACAACTAATCAAGAAGCAGTTCACTTGCATTGCTGCTTGAATTAGGTGGGAAATGATGACTTGAATTAGGTGGGAGATGACTTCTATGTCTAATGATAATCTGTGGGCTGGAGTATCAATTCTGGATGGTATACTTTTGACACTGTTCATTGGATTGCTCACTGAAGTTTGATATAGTTTGATGAGTATGACATAAGAACCTATATAAAATAAAGTAGTAATTAGTTTACACAAAGATGAGTGGGCTGTATGGCCTTCATATGGTGACCAAATATTTATGAATTACTTATTAATCAGTGCCTTTTTGTCATATTCATTAGTCAATAAAATAGCTGCTCCTTTTTGCCACCACTGCTACTCTTGACCCTTGATTCTCTTTCCTGCCCATCCTCCTTACTCTGTCTCTTCCTTTCTTCCTTGTCCTCATGAGTCTCCTATTTTCGTCCTTGAAGTAGATGACAATTCCCATCCCAATGTATTTCATTCCTTTCCCCTTCCCCACTTCCAGCCACTAAAATGATCAGTGATTAAACAGTTCATGCTGATACCAAATGGTCTTGTGTGACTTTTAAAATTGATACCTCATTCAGATTTATTGGAGACAGAAAAATTCAAAATATTTGCAACTCCAAACAGACATCAGCACATTGGTAATATTCTATTCACATTTGAAAAGTTATCTCTGCAACCATGAAGACAAACACTTACTTAAAAGCTAAGATTTTTAAGGATGTTACTATATATCATGCTGTCTCCATCATACAAACAAACTCTGGCCTGCAAACCATGTGTTTGACATACTGTCCTACACCTTGGACCCTTACTGTATAATTCAGGGAAAACCTGCCCGCATCCATATCTAGATCTGAAATGTTAAGTCCTCACACGTTTACCTGTTTATGCTGTTTCCCTCCATTTAAGGTCCTGTGTTTCAGCAGTTTATGGGCTGTGTTTCAGAGATGGGTGCAGTATTCTTATATCTACACCTAGGTTGTTTCCTTTTTTGTTTGTTGTGTTAAATTTTGTCTTTCTCTTTCAACTTATTTATTATCATTCCTCATTTTAATTATTCCTTATCATGACCCATGAGTCTTTGTTATTTGCACATTAACTTTCACACTGTTTTCTGCCTAGTACAGAATTTGGATTTATCTCCTTTTCATTTACTGTTTTTTATTATTCCCTTAAACTTTGTTATTCCAATGTCCTTGTTATAGCTGTTGCTTAGAGATTATGGAGGACTGAAAATGATCAACATGGTAGATTAGAGGGCAGTGGTAAGGATTGTCTTTGTTTTCTCTTTCTTTCCTTATTAAATCCTTTTGAACTTCCGATACAACTATAGGCTTGCTTAAATTTTAAAAAAAGTTCAGCAGAGAGCTTTACATTTTTTTAAAAGGAAAATTATATATTTAGAAAGCAAAACTTTGGAGCCAATTAGGTAACCGTGAACATTCTCTTCCCATGACAGGGATGATCTAATTATCCTATGACAGAAAGAGATGCTCCAAAAGGTCACAAAATGTAAAAATAAAATAGGTCCTCTCATGGCTCACCACAGTCCTGCCACTGATTTTATAAATAACACATCTAATCGTCATACATGTGATTTATATATTTTATGACTCATACCATAAATCATCGTTATATCTACCTCCTAAAGGACCAACTGCATTTATAATTAAAGTCCTCCATAGTGCCTGTTCTTGCACCCCATGAAACCACTGCAGTTCTGAGCACGGGGAGTCATGCATGGGAGAACCAAGCAGGAAACATATACTGCCTAAGTAGTATAGGGAATGCTCTCTGCAGTTTGGGATGGATGGGTTCAGGGATGCAGGCAGTATGGCAGCTTCTGGGTTTCACTGTCTATTCATAGTTTGGTCCTCATCTCCACAATATGGATTTATGGGAACTAAAACATAAAAAAGAAACAACCTTTTAATTAATGGATATGCAGCCTCTGAACCATTGGAATCTAGCATGCAAATACTGTTAACAATTTTCTTTGATAATACATTTGTATTTTAAAACAATTATTTAAAACAATTATTTGTTGTCTATGGAAACACTGGGAGATCCTTATATATGAAAAGGGCCAAATCCTCAGTGGGTATAATTTGGCATTGTTCCATTGAAGTAGATGGAGCTAAGCCAGTGTACACTGTGTCAGAATCTGATTCACTGTACAACCTTCATCTAATACACCCATTACAGCCAATGCTATTAAGATGGATATTGAATGAGCTTTTAATAAATGAGTGCTTAAAGTTTGTGTTGTACATTAACTTTGAATTTATTTTCTGTCCATTTTAAAAGAAAAGAACTTGGAGGAAAACAAATTGATTTGGAACAAAAGAGATCCATCATGAATCTGAGCTTAGTGAATATAATTACTAAGATGAGTCTATTCTAGCATCATTATTCTGTGTGACCTTAGTGCTGCAATGTTGACCTACTGAACGAATCCCATTTAAAAACTCCTGTCACAATTTGTAGAAGGACATAACATCTAGGACTCTGCGTTTGTCATCAAGGTTCCTACAACCTTGGTGACTTCTGCAGCAGCCAGTGTGGCTGAACCCAGGACTGTCCAAGCCAGCTGCTCAGGAAGCCCTTGGGACAGCTTCACTGGCTGCTGCTAGACCAGCACTGCAGCCAGGTGGTTGGGCAGTTCCACAGCCAGCTGCATTAGTCACTGCTGGAGCAGCTGGAGCCCTAGGACCGCTGTGCTGGCCGCTTCTCTGGCTGCCCCAGTCAACTGGCTCCAGGGACTATCTGAGCAGTGGCTGATGCAGGTGGACATGGGGAAAAGCCTGAACAGTGCTCCTGGAGGCAGCAAATTCAGTAGCTAGACATGGGCTCCCTTGGCAATAGTCGCAGCGACTGCTGACTCCCTGGGACTTCCTCCACAGCAGTGACCAGAGGAGCCGCCAGCCCCTTAAGTGTCCTCACCAAACCCCTGATATTCAATAAGTGGTATTTATAGTGTAAGTCAAGGAGGGTCAGCGGACATGATTTTATGTTTCTTGCCTGTGACCTGTCCATGGCTTTGACTAAAAATGCCCAGGACTAAATTATAGTCTTTGTGATGGCATCCATCTTTTTGTTTAACATTTCCCACTTCTGTCTCCTCTAGGGCTATGTCTAGACCAGCAGTTCTCAAAATTTTCGGGCTCCGGAGCCCTTTACGCATGTAAAGTTGATAGTAGCAAAAGACAAAAAAAGTTTCTATGGCAGCCCTTCTCTATTATTTGCTTTGTCCTAAAGAGGATCCTCAGTCAGAGGACTTATTGGCTAGCTGAAGATTATTCATATATTTACTGTGGTCCCCTATATTTACAATGGGGAATAGTGCGAATATGACAGTAAAATAATTTTTAATGGTGCTTTCTCCAAGCAATATACTCAAAACCAGACACAAATATTGGAATGGTCAAGACTGGAAGAAAATAAATCTTTCTATGGCAGGAGGTTAGGAAGTAATATTTTTGGCATCATAGGAAGCAATCTCATGTGTGATTGTTTAGTGAATAAGTTACAAATATGAATAGAAGAAAATGTCTTGGACAGAAGAAAATCAGTGACAAACTGTGGACGAGGGCTAAAGAATCTTCCAATGCCTCTAATATCACAATACATGACAAGCAGAGAGTTAATTCTGAGGTGCAATCCAGACCAGTGAGAGTGTTTGTCACCATGCATTGTTGTACCAAATAAAAGCAAGCAGGATCTTATGAGGGGGATAAGGCAAAAAGCCACATTTATTGTAAAGATAATAAAAAAAATAAAGAAAAGATAGAAGCAAACAATGTTGTTTAACTACTTATTCCTAACACTCCTTAACCCTTATACACTTATATATATATATATATATATATATATATATATAACCATTCATTCATGCATCCATTCATTCAAGTTCTGTGTATAGTTACCAGCCTGGAAGTTGCTTGTGACAGAATACTGGCCAGGTACTCTGTACACAAGTGATGGTAGTGGGGAGCGAAGTCCTGATCAGATGCGCATCTGAAGCTCCTGGTGGGCTGGCAGCAGAACCTTGGACTCTGATTCCATAGTTTTTTAGTCCAGTTCTTATAGGAATTTGTTCCTATGCCAGTCTATGGAAATTGCTGCATCATGCTGATGTCTCCAGGGTGGCTGCCAGGTGCTCGTCAGTGATCTCATCGGGTGGACCTCCAGTACTTGGTTTTCTCCACTTGACACCTTTTGGTTGCACTGGCACCTGACGCATTCTTCAGCCCTTTGTTGCTGTATTCTCAGGCTGGCACCTCTCAGAACCATTCATTCATCGTCCAAGCACTCTCTTATACATTCATACAGTATTTTGTATAACAATAAAAGTTGTAGTTACAAAAGTTTCTGGGTGGTATTGCTTAAAACATTCTCTGACTGCTAAGTAAAGTTAACAATGCCCTTAGTCAATTACAGGGCTTGGCTCCCATAGCAGAGTTAGTGGCTTGACAATGCATTGTTACAATGTATCTCTGCAATGTCAATTTCAAGCAGCCCCTTGCACAAGCTTGAGCATGCCCTGGAGCACGGGGGGGGGGGGGGGGGGGGAGGGGGGGGGAGCTGTTTCTGGCTACATAGGATTATATTCTTAACAGTTCTAAGTTACATGACCTAATACATTATATTCTAAAGGGGCAATAATAATAATAAATCTAAACATTTAACAATCTTAACAAATAATAATAATAATAATAAGAAGAATTAATAATAAATCTAAACACTTTAAGTTGTGGGGAACAAATTATGGGGAGTCACTTCCATTTGGGGGAATCACATTTTTAATACATTAATATGTTATCCCTACAGCATCGCTTGCCTTGCATCACGGAGTGCCTTAAAATGCTTTGCTGCTGTAGCTCAATTGTCTGCGCACTGTGCCAGATCCGCTGATTGTCGGCACAATGCAGCAGTCATTTTTATTTTAATGAAGCAGGGATTATTTAAATCCTCGCTTCTTTGACTATGACGAATAAACTATTGTACACAGCTCCATTGACGGAGCCTTATAGTCTAGACGTAGCCTGAGTGTAACACCACACTGGACCAGCAACTTGCTGGCTCCAGCACCTGGTTCTTTACACTACAGCCACACTCTGACCTCCATCACTTATGCTTGCAAGATGAGTTCAACATCCCCCAGACCTAAATTTTCCTAAAATGGTTTGTTTTGCAATGTCCATCCCTTTCCTGGGCCATTCAGAGGAGGAGAAACATTCATTTTCTTGTCTAAAGAGACACATTCACAGCTTACCACTTTAATTGTTGTTGTTCAATTAAAGCACTGCATCGGGTTAGTTTAGTTTAAAAGTAAAGCAAATTAATTAACGAAAGCCGATGGGATTTTAAATGAGTTCAAGTATGCAGGGTGATGTTGGAAATGATGGTAGGCACATAAAAGTGAAAAAATACTTGCTACAGGCTAAGACTTAAAAAAGCAAGCGACAGCCTATGATTATGGGAGTATCCTATCTTTCAGCAAGATGTCTGCCTGCTCCTCTGGTCAAGTTCTCCCTCTAAGTCCAACATACTTTCTTCCTTTGTCGTTTTAAGGGAAAGATACCTAAAGGTTCTTTTCTACTTTCTATAACAGCCCAGTAAATCTTTGAAATGGATTCTTTTGAAGTCTACTCCACAAAGTAGAGTTCAGTCAAGTGGTGTAGGAGGAGACAAGGAGTCTGTTGGTGAAGGAAAGTCCATGCTGTTTTTCTCCCACTGGTGTTTGCTAAAATGCAAATAAATTAATGTGTTCTTTTAATATCCTCCCCTCACCTTGATTGTAAGTAGTTATCTCCATTCCTTGGTAGCTTGATGGTTTTTATGTAAATTAACACCCATTGTCTCTTAAAATATCACGGTAGAAACATGAATGAGGATTCCTTTGTCTCCTTTGTCTAGGGAGGATAACTTTTGCCCTGTCTGGACTTTTAACACTCCAGTCATCTGAAGAAGTGGGCTGTGCCCTCGAAAGCTCATGATACCTTCTACGAGTTTTGTTAGACTTTAAGGTGCTTCTAGACTATTTGTTGTTTTTTACATTTTTAAAGAACATAGGGTATGTCTACACTACCACCCTAGTTCGAACTAGGGTGGTTAATGTAGGCAACCGGAGTTGCAAATGAAGCCCGGGATTTGAATTTCCCGGGCTTCATTTGCATATTGCCGGGCGCCGCCATTTTTAAATGTCCGCTAGTTCGGACTCCGTGCCCGCGGCTTCACGCGGCATGAACTAGGTAGTTCCGATTAGGCTTCCTATTCCGAACTACCAGTACACCTCGTTCCACGAGGAGTAACGATAGTTCAGAATAGGAAGCCTAATCCGAACTACCTAGTTCGTGCCGCATGTAGCCGCGGGCACGGAGTCTGAACTAGCGGACATTTAAAAATGGCGGCGCCCGGCAATATGCAAATGAAGCCCAGGAAATTCAAATCCTGGGCTTCATTTGCAACTCCAGTTGCCTACATTAACCACCCTAGTTCGAACTAGGGTGGTAGTGTAGACATACCCTAAGTTACCAATATGTTTAAATGACTACCCGATATGTTTGCGATTTTTAATTTGTACATATACTACACAATTATATTAATGAACAATGTGATCTCTTACCTGACACCTTTTAGATACACATTATGACATCAGTGATTTGGAGTACACTGCACTGGGCAGACCAACTAAAACTTGCCACCAGATACAAATGAACACCATGCTCTCCTATTCTGAGATGCTGTTAAGTAACACTCTCCCACTCCACAGCTTTCTGTGACATTTAAATACAAATGTGAAAGATTTCCAGAGGATGACTGATTTCTGCAGAGTCACTGAACCCATTTTCTCAGGTGGAAGAGCTTTGTGCATGCTTTGTTCTGCAAAAAACTAAGATTATGGGTAACGTCTACATTCACTTTACCTGAATAAAACTAGAGTAATCTAATTTCATCCAGATGAAGGCTAGAGAGGGAAATCCATTATCTGAGAGCAAACTCACAAGGCTGTAGTGAAGCCTACATCAATGTATTGCTTGAGCAGCAATACAGAAATAGGAGTTGTAGCGTAGGACTGCAACATGAAATCACTTTTTTAATAAATTATATCCACCAGTGTGACTTTATCTATGTAACCTCATGCACTGTGACCCACTTTTTATGAATGGAATTTGGATTAATTTGTTTCAGTAGTGACGGATGGCAGAACAAGGAGCGATGGTCTCAAGTTACAGTGCGGGAGGTCTAGGTTGGATTTTAGGAAAAACTATTTCACTAGGAGGTTGGTGAAGCACTTGAATGGGTTACCTAGGGAGGTGGTGAAATCTCCATCCCTAGAGGTTTTTAAGTCTTGGTTTGACAAAACCCTGGCTGGGTTGATTTAGTTGGGATTGGTCCTGGTTTGGGCAGGAGGATGGACTTGATGACCTCCTGAGGTCTCTTCCAGCCCTAAGATTCTCTGATTCAGTCTGCTAAGAATTGATTTTGGAGAATCTGTTATTGTAACTTATTTTGGAATTTTTTAATATATATTGCAACTGACACCCCATTTTAACCGTATTCTAACTGAAATTCCATTTTAAACTTTGTACAGCCTTAACTCTGTGTAAAGTTAGGTGTGTGTCTATGTAAAAGCATGAGTGTGTGTGAGTGTGTGTGAGTGTGTGTGTGTGTGTGTATAAAGGAATCAATCCCTGAAGCCAGCCTGTTTGCACCCCTTGGATGAAGAACAATATGAGGGAGCCCTGCAAAAGAACCCACCTGAGAGAGAGAGACAAAAGCCACATAAAGAAAAGAAGATCAAAGTCCCCTGGGAATGTCTATACTACCCCGCTAGTTCGAACTAGCGGGGTAATGTAGGCATACCGCACTTGCAAATGAAGCCCCCTCGAGGTGTACCGGTAGTTTGGAATAGGAAGTCTAGTCCGAACTACCTAGTTCGAGCCCCGTGTAGCCGTGCTGCATGGGGTTCAAACCAGCGGGGTTTTAAAAATGGCGGCTCCCCGCTTATGCAAATGAAGCCCGGGAAATTCAAATCCCGGGCTTCATTTGCAAGTGCGGTATGCCTACATTACCCCGCTAGTTCGAACTAGGAGGGTAGTGTAGACATACCCCCTCTTCTGTTAACTGATGACTCATGGTCATACAATGCCCTGGGACAGAGGAACAGGACAGGCTCCATGGATTCAAACATATAAAAAGATGGGTGTAAAACTATAAAATTGGGTCTTTCGGTTCTACAATCATTCTTCAGAAGCATCAGTGTGCGCTAACAAGACCCAGCTCCCCTCCTCATGTCTAGACCAGTTGACCAGTGGAATACATGAGCAACTGAGTCTGGTAATTATATCCCATCTGTAAAACTGTATATATGTGTATATGTGTGGTGGGTAATTTTAGTAGTTAGCGACACTAACTGAATTCTGCCTTCACAATAAATGTGGTATATTGCTTTATCCCTCTAACAAGATTTTATTTCTACAAGTATAACAGTAGGTTCTACATAATACTTGCATATTCTGCTAGAAGTAGGGGATATATGTGAGACATATACTGGGGTTCATTCATAGGATTCCTGTTTTAACTATTCTATACACCAGCCTATAATTGAGACCGCTTTCCATATCATGTTTAATCAGTCTGCCTCCCACACTACTATGACAACTCCCAACCCAGCACAACCTTAGCATCAGGGTTAAGTAGTCTGAAAGACCTGCTACATCTGGCTGAATTTTATCCAAAGCAGACATAGCACTTTTATTACAAACTAGTATATAAATCAGTCATTGCTTTACACTTCAACAAGAGATTAGCAAATCTGGGTTTTTATTTAAAGTGTGAAGCACAGATTAACATATGAGGTGCATCTCTTTTCAATCTGTTGTGGATAGCTCATAAATCACTGCCAAACTTGAAAAACAGTTTCATGGCTTGTAAATCAGCAGCTTGGCTAACAAATTAAATATGCATTCATAAATCACTTGAATGCTGCATAAATAAAAAAGAAATTGAAACTCAAAAAAGTCATTTAAGAGCATTTATTTATAAATCATTCTTGTAAGACGACACAACGCTCTGCAAGCAACTGTCGGATATTTCTCAATGACATTCTACATATGCAAGAAATGTCAAAACCATAAGATTTTATGAGGGAGTTTTAAAACTAAACTGTAGTTAGAAATTGAGGTATCATTTCTGACATAGCTCTGATGCCTTATATAAAAGCTGCGAATCCAGCTAATGGAGAAGAATCTACACCTCTTAAAGAGATATTGCTAATTGTTTTCTCTTCAGCCCAACTAGGAGCCCTTGAAAGAACTGGCCCCTTATGCTATTTCTTTATTGTGGATAAGTGCCCAAACTAGGCCTATTTTCACATTGTTAGGGAAAGATGAACTGTGTTTCTAAAGAAAAACAAATAGTCTTGCAGCACCGTAAAGACTAACAAAACATGTAGATGGTATCATGAGCTTTCGTGGGCACAGCTTACTTCTTCAGATGAATGGAGTTATTAAAGGTCCAGTTTTGAAATAAATAGGATGGGGATGGGAAGCTGAGCGAAAGAAAATAAGGAAAAGAAATAGAATCATAGAATCATAGAATACTAGGACTGGAAGGGACCTCAAGAGGTCATCGAGTCCCCATGGCAGGACCAAATACTGTCTAGACCATCCCTAACAGACATGTATCTAACCTATTCATAAATATCTCCAGAGACAGAGATTCCAGAACCTTCCTGGGCAATTTATTCCAGTGCTTGACTACCCTGACAGTTAGGAACTTTTTCCTAATATACAACTTAAACCTTCCTTACTGCAGTTTAAGCCCATTGCTTCTTGTTCTATCCTCAAAGGCCAAGATGAACAAGTTTTCTCCCTCCTCCTTATGACACCCTTTTAGATACCTGAAAACTGCTATCATGTCTCCCCTCAATCTTCTCCTTTCTAAACTAAACAAACCCAATTCTTTCAGCCTTCCTTCATAGGTCATGTTCTGTAGACCTTTAATCATTCTTGTTGCTCTTCTCTGGATCCTCTCCAATTTCTCCACATTTTTCTTGAAATGCGGTGCCCAGAACTGGACACAATACTCCAACTGAGGCCTAAGCAGCGCAGAGTAGAGCGGAAGAATGACTTCTCGTGTCTTGCTCACAACACACCTTTTAATGCATCCCAGAATCAGGTTTGCTTTTTTTGCAACAGCATCACACTGCTGACTCATATTCAGCTTATGGTCCACTATAACCCCTAGATCTCTTTCTTGCGTATTCCTTCCTAGACAGTTGCTTCCCATTCTGTATGTGTGAATCAGATTGTTCCTTCTTAAGTGGAGCACTTTGTATTTGTCTTTATTAAACTTCATCCTGTTTACCTCAGACCATTTCTCCAATTTGTCCAGATCATTTTGAATTATGACCCTATACTCCAGAGCAGTCGCAACCCCTCCCAGATTGGTATCATCTGCAAACTTAATAAGCATACTTTCTATGGAAATATCTAAATCGTTGATGAAGCTATTGAACAGAGCTGGTCCCAAAACAGACCCTTGTGGAACCCCACTTGTTATACCTTTCCAGCAGGATTGTGAACCATTAATACTACTCTCTGAGTACGGTTATCCAGCCAGCTATGCACTCACCTTATAGTATCCCCATCTAAATTGTATTTGCCTAGTTTATTGATAAGAATATCATGTGAGTCCGTATCAAACACCTTACTAAAGTCTAGGTATACCACATCCACCATTTCTCCCTTATCCACAAGACTCGTTATCCTATCAAAGAAAGCTATCAGATTGGTTTGACATGATTTGTTCCTTACAAATCCATGCTGGCTGTTCCCTATCACCTTGCCACCTTCCAAGTGTTTACAGATGATTTCCTTAATTACTTGCTCCATTATCTTCCCTGGCACAGAAGTTAAACTAAATAGTTATTTAGAGTCTCCATGCTGAATGAAGCTGATAGAGAAGTTGCAAATTGTTCTTAAGTACCCATTGTTTGTTTTTTTTATGTCATTTGGATGTGGAATGTAGAGGGTCAGCCAGCCAATGTCTTTATTCAGACCTTTGTAATAAGAATCAAACCTGTAAATGAACTTAAGTTCCAAAGCTTCCCTGTGTATTTGGCTTGTGGAATTGGCCTGAAACAGTAGGATGACTTTGAGATCCATTAATGAGAGCCAAGGCAAGTTAAAATGTTCCCTAACAGGTTTCTGTGTGTTACCTTTTCGGATATCTGATTTTTGTCCTTGGAACTTAACTTCATTTACAAACTACTGCTGTATGTACTATGTACTGTTAATAAGGTGCCCCAATCTTCTGTGGAATAATTCCCTTTTGAGTTGCTATAGGGAATTCTGGATAGGAAGCTCGGCAAGGACAAGGGACGGAAGCTGAGAACGATGTGTGATATAACCTGAACCTGTAGAAAGCTTGCACTTCATAGGATCCTTCAGAATAGGATCCAGCAGAATGTACTAGAGCTATAATATAATGGGATCGTGCTGCTATACCACCTACCTCTGAAAGAGAACTGCTAAATAAATGGCATGGACTCTTTGAGATATTACATGAGGTTGGGGAAATAGATATGAGATTCAATTAGTAGAGAAGAACCCTGGCACCTAGATTTACCATTTGAATTTACTAAAGCCCTAAAAGAGTTGAGAATCCATGTTTATCCATCCAGTCATGAAAGAATTAGTCCTAGGCCATCAGGTGCCAGATGCAAGGGTCTGGCCAGCTATAACTCTGGGAGATAGTGTCACTGGCTTGCAGAGAGAGCAAGCGAGCCAGCTAATCCATACCGTTAGTGATGTCTTCAGCACAAAGCCTGGAAAGGCTCACTTCCCAGAGTGCCTCAGAGAAATTATCTGATGTGTCAGTATACAGAAGGGAAACCTCTAGATCGCTGAATGAATGCAGAAGACAGCAAGAAGGAGCTAAAAAAGTCTGCTAGAAGTACAGATGTTTGAGGAATCTCAAAGCAAATGGCTTCTTCCACCTCTTTCTAGTGCCTAAACTGGACGACATGATTTGTGTGACATTGATTATAAGGAAGTTAATGACATATTGAGGTTCAACACATAGCTCATGACCCAGGTAAATGACATTCTGAAGAGGTTTGGTAGAGCCTGCTTCATATGCATGCTCATATTATAAAGGAATGCTGGCAAATAAACCCAATGATGGCCCCATTGTTCAAAAACAAGATATGCCTTTGCCACTCCTTCTGGCTTATTTCAGTTTCAAACCAGTCTGTGTTTGTATTTTGTGGGAACCCTGCCACATTCCAGCAGCATTCGGCCACGCTATTATGGCCTCAAACTGTATGATGCAAATTATCTTAGCAATGTTTTGCCATCTATTCTAGCACACAATAACAGCATCTTAAGAGGTTTGTTGCCATCTTCCCTTCTTTAAGGGAAGGAGGCCTAATGGCTAACCCTGTAAAATGCATGATGGGTCATGCCAAAACTAAACATTTGGGAATATACCCTGGGGAATGGGAGAACCCAACCTTTAGTCAGCAATGTGAAAGTCCTGCTAGAGTGCCCAATCCCTGACACCAAAAGGCAAATGAAGTTGTTCCTAGGGTTAGCAGTACATGATAGGTACTTTGTCTCCAGGTTTTCCACTGTAACATTCCCCATAATCGACCTCCTGAAGAACAAAGTTCCCCAAAAAGTCCAGTAGATACCAGCTTGTGCAAATACATTTGGCACAATCTAACACATCTTGTCCAGTGAACCAGTACAGCTAAGTCTAGATTTCATGAAATAATTCATTTTACAAACAGAAGCCTCTGATGTGGGCTTTGGGTTGGTTCTATCTCAGATGGTGGAGGGTAGAGCACACTCTATCATATATCTCAGTAGGAAAATTCTTCTTTGGGAAAAGAAGAATCTTCTAATAGAAAATTATGAAACCAGCTTCTGGGAGTACCCTTCACCCTGGTCAGGGACCATGCCCCCCATAAAGGGAAACAGGCTATGAAAGATAACTCCAAATTCACATGCTAGTATGTAACCCTTCAGCCATTTTCTTTTGTGGTGTGCCACAGGCCTGGGGCAGCACATTGAAATGTAGGGGGGGGGGGGTTCAAAGCGACAAGTGTAAATTCTGCTGGGTGTACCTCTGCCACACTTTGAAGTGGAGAAAGGGCAAACAGGGTGCAAAGACAATAAGTAGCCCAGATTTTAAATGGTTAATGCATAGACAACTATAGGGAGTGATCCATTATAGGAAGCAGAAAAAATATAGGAGACAGTTGGGGTGAGGGACAGATGAGATTTTCTGTTAGTTGAAGCCTTGTCCACAAAGTTCAGCATAAGATCTTTATGTTAGCTGTAGGTGCTGTTTTTGTTTTGCTGCTGCTGGTGGTGGTGGTTCTGCTTGGACTGGTTTTATGTTAAGGTGGTGCTGGTATGAAGAGAGCACTATGGACTGAAGACTGCCTGTTTTAATTTGTGGGCTGGGAAATCAGAGTACTTGCCCACTGGCCTCCGATCAGTAACTCGTGGATTTAAACTTATCTTTAGTCTTCTTTTTATAATTTTATAATCTAGAACTTTATATTCTATGAAGTTATTTGAACATTTAAAATGGCTCTTTATGTGCAGATGGCATCCCACTATAGAGGTAGCAAACATAAAGGAAGGGTACGTCTACACATCAAAGTTAATTTGAAATAACAGCCGTTATTTCAAATGAACTTTACTAGCGTCTACACAGCCAAACCGCTATTTCAAAATAAATTTGAAATAGTGGAGCACTTATTTCAAATATGGCAAGCCTCATTCTATGAGGAATAACACCAAATTCGAAATAGCTAATTCGAAATAAGTGCTGTGTAGACACTTATATCGAAATAGGGGGCCTCCAGCCTTTCCAGGGTGCCCTGGTGGCCACTCCAGCCTCAAACAAGAACACTCCTCTTCCTCCCCTCCCTCCCCGGAGCCCTTAAAGGGGTTGACTCTGGCCACAGTGCCTGTGCCAGATCCAAGCCTGCCGGCCCAGAGCCAGCAGTCTCTGCTCCTGACCCAGTGGCCCCAAAACAAGAGCCAGCAAGCCACTGGCAGCCAGCCCTCTGCTACTCCCCAGGAGCAGTCTGCCAGCTCCCAGGAGCCTTCCAGGGCCTGGAGAAGGTGGGCCCCTTCCTGGTCCAGGGTGGAGATTAGAGTGGACTTTACCTAGGTTTGGGGGGGGATGCCCTCAGCATCCATGATCTCCGCACTAGATAGAGGAACGTGACCATCTATGGCAGGATAGCTGCCAGCCTGGCCATGAAAGGCCACATGCGAACCCAGGAGCAGGTTCACATGAAAATCAAATTGGTCCGGCAAGACCCCCAACCCTGAGCCCTGAGCTTCCCCTACCTCTTTTTCCCCTTGCTTCCCCCTTTCCCCTCTCTCCTCCCAGGTTTCCCCCTCCCCTCTCCCACTTTCTTTCCTCCCCTCTCCCATCTCCTTTCTCCAGCCTCACTAGCTCCCCCCCCCCCAGTTTTGTTAAATAAAGAGAGTTTGTGTTCATGAAAATACGTGTATTTTATTTGACATCAGGAATGGGTACTGGGAGGGTAAGTGGAATGATGTGGGGGAGGAATGAAGCACAAACCCCCAGTGAGGCAGACCAGGGAGGCTCTTAGTGCTCCTCAGGGTAGAAGCTCTCCCACAGGGCCTCCTGGATACTGACAGCCCCCGATGGACCTCCCAGATGGCAGCTTGCAGAAAGTGCAGCCAGGCTCGCATCAACACGTTCACGAGAAGCACCAAAGTGCCCAGAGGCAGCTCCAGCTCCATGTTGCAGAGTGCTGTGGTGTCCCGAGTGAGGGCAATCAGAGCACGCAGAGACACAAATGCTTTGCTGTCCCTCATCGAGGTAGGCAAGCAAGCAGGGAAAGCTGAGAACAGGCTGCCGAGAGTGGGGGTCCCTTTAAGCCCAAGCCTCACATATCCTGAGGCAGCAGCCACACAAATAAACTCCTGACCTGATGCCCTGCTGGACCTGGTTCCAGCTGGCCTTCAATGCAATTCAGTGTCCACTCAGTGTGGACGCGCTATTTCGAAATATCAAAACACTATTTCAAAATGCATTTTGTGTGTAGATGTGTTATTTTGAAATAAGCTATTTCGAAATAACACTGTAATGTAGATATACCCGAAAACAACCGCAAACTGAGAAACAATAAAAATGGGTCAGAGAAGAACCCCAGACAATGGTGGGAGTATCATTACCAGAAAATGTCAATTCCAGCACTCAGGAAAAAAAGACATAAACAATTTATGTACAAAACAATTAAAAATCATATTACAGCAGGTTTTGACCCTCTTTTTATCTGTTATTGTTGTTAAACATTGCCTTCATGTCACCAAGCACTTTTATTAAAAGCAAGAGCCATCTATTTGTTCTGTGTTGGTAGAACAGCAAGGACAACGGGGCTGTGCTCCATCATGAGAGCTACTAGTCAGTACTTCAGTATGAATAATACATATACTTGCCGCACCGTAAGCCTATTTGTTGCATAATAAGTTGTGGGCAGCAGCCTAGGAAGATGATCTGTGAAAAGATCTTCACTTTCAGAAACTGTCCACATTGGAAAGTATGACATCAGCACTTCAGTTACATACAAAAATTGTGGTAAGGTCACTAAGGATATGTCTACACTAGAGAGAAGATTGCCTCTATCGATCTTTCAAGGTTCGAATTAGCGGGTCTAGTTAAGACACACTAATTCAAATGGAGAGGGGAACTCCGGTCGATGCAGGTAGTCTTGCATACACGAGGAGTAAGGGAAGTTGAAGGAAGTCCCTTTGACTTCCTACAATGTGGACATCACCAAAAGTTGAGTTAAGGTACTTCGACTTCAACTACACAATTTACATAGCTGAAATTGCATATCTTAATTCAACTTGATCCTGTAGTGTAGACATACTCTAATTCCGAATATTGTCACATTTTTTAACAGGATTTCAGGATCATCCTGCCAACACTCAATGACAATATTCTTTTATTAATATGTTTCCAACATTGCTCTTGAGTTGTGACATATGCATTTAAAGAGAATTTGAGTTTTGTTGTAGTAAAGCTCTGTGAACTCTGATTTTATAGTCCTCTTTTCTCACTGCTGTTGTTCCCTGTAAGTTGAGTGTTTGGGCAACCACCCAGGAGAAATTCAAAGTGACACCCAAATGTTTAGCAGAGTGCCCATAGCTGGCAGCCTATTGGTGGTGCACATCCACACATGCCTTAGTAAACATAATAACATTTATTCTGCACATGGATGAAAGAAATTAGATGGAAGATTGCTCATTACCATGGCCCAAACTTCTCTGGATTCTGATACATCTAATATTTTACTACTCAATGCCTGATCCTAATCCTAAAAAATTTCCCCTTATTTCCACAGCCATAGACCCAACATACAGATCAGTCTGCAATATGAAGCTGCGTTTTGAAAACATGTCCTTCTAAGTATACCATTCATCTTTAAAAGTCTGCTTTTTGTAGTTTGCTTAATGTAATTTAATACATAGTACAGATGTTAGTGCTATAACAGGAAAGCACCTTAATAAATGTAATTCTAGATAGAAACAAGGTTCTACATAATAGATTTATAGAAATTGTAGGGGGCCTGTGACTATTTTAATAGCTAGGCTAATAAAAAATGTGATTGGTTATTGCTATATATAAAATAACACAGAATTATGGGAATGCAGTACCAAATGGTAAAGATTTAAGGAAAATGCTTATAAAAATATTCATATAATGTGAAAGCAATATAGCATACAGTTGCAATACACTGATTAACATAATTATCTTGATTGTCCAAAAGGTTATGTTCCTATTATAATTAGTCTCAGTCAGTTATGGTTGTGCTTTTGTCTAAGACTGTTGTAAGAGTGAAATGGTTTTATGTAGGTAAGGCTATGTTTTTACATGATTTCTGTGATCTTTTATAAACTGAATTGTAATCATCCTTATGGTTATGAATCCCAGAATTAATCTGTGGTATGTGTTAAAATGTTGAATTATTCTATGGATATTTGATCTTTTAGGCCCCAATCAGCAAAGTACTTATGCACGTGACTAATTTTTAAAACATGAATGAATAATCACTGATTGGGAACTTAGATTGTTGGAGGTAATGAATTCCTGTTGTACCCATTTGGAAAAATGTAGCACTACAAGTTAAAGTAGTTGCCTACTTTTAATGTAGACCTTATATTTACTACTTATCCTCAGATATATGTCATATGATCATGTCTAGTCACAGGGCTCTTCCTAAAGTAGGCTAAAGTGAGTAGTTTTTAATGAGAGGAGAATCTCTAGTATTTGAAGGGTCTATTTAAATAAGCACAGACTAATTCAAAATTTTACCCCAATCCTTTTTTTCCCCTACAAATATGAGCCCCTATATTTATTAGACTTTTGCTATACCCTGACAGAAGTCAGCCTAGAAATATTGCAAGAACAACATTTTTCACAGCATGCGTTTACTTATTTTTTGTTAATACCATAAAATAGTTACATTGTCTTAGCACCTAAAGGCCTCAGTCAAGAAGAGGGGCTCCATAGTTCTGGGCAATGTGTGTATATACAATGAAAAGAGTTTCCTTGCCCCCAAAATGTTTACAGTCTATGGCAGAGGTGGGCAATAAAACAGCAGCAGTTGACCAGGGTTAGTCCCTTGTGGGCCACTTCCACTATATTTACCTGTATCTCTACAGGTACAGGTGATTACAGCCCCCATTGGCTGGGAATGGTGATCCACAACCAATGGGAGCTAAGATTTCCTTTACCAGCAGAGGTGCATGTAAATACAATGGTGGGCGGGGGGCGGGGGTTGCCAGGCTATCTTTGGCCGACCAGATCTGGCCCGTGGGCTGGCATTTGCCCATTCTTGGTCTAAAGCCTTGATTTTGAATTGTGATTTGCAAAGTGTTTATAGTGACATCAGTTAGGGTGCATAAGGAATGAAAGATCAGGGCTTTCACTGAGGTATAGTGAGAGCTGGTAGGGAATCTTCTGTATAAGTGACTTTTCATTAAAAAATCCTGATTTTGAAGAAACCTTAATTTTTTTCACATGAAAGTCCAAGTTTCAATGCAACTACTTCAACTAGGGAAGGTTTCTTAAGCCCAGGATGGAATTTGTTGTCTAAAAGAGACACAGAAAGACAGACAGATCCCAGAATAGCCTATAGTTTAGTGGTTAGTGCATTGACCTGGGATATGGGAAACCCAGTTTCAAAAAATCCTTGCTGTGTCTATTTTGGATCCAGGACTTGAACTCAGAACTCCCATATGAATGCCGTAATCAAAGGGCTACTAGATATTCTTGTTATTGGGGAGGGGTGTCTTTCTAATAAATAGTAATAATAATAGTAATAAAAAACTTTGAAAAGTTTGCCTGATGCAGAATGGGAAATTTTTCAAAATCTTGAATTGTTTAAATGTTTCCTTGCCCACCTCTACTTATGGTACAAGATATTAGCACATAATTCACCAAACCAATGAAACAAAAAAAATGAAAAAATGACAACAGTTTTGGGTTTTTTACCTCTGCCTATTTGTTTCCTAGACGATTGTTTCCTTTCTGTTCATCTAAGGATTTGCTACACAATGCACAGCATGGCTTATTTCAATTTCTTTGAGTAATGTCCCCAAGGGACAAGAAAAATTGCAGCTATAAAAACAGATGGTCACATGATGAAAGGTAGTTACTGAAACCTAATATAATGCAAAATGTACCTTAAATGTAAATCTTGATTGTGTTAAATGGTGGTACCAGCTGTTTCAGTCTGCAAACTACAGCCACTGTTCTACCCTGGGAGTCAGCAGGTGCCACTTTCTGTGCTAGCATCAGATTATGAGAGAGAGTTTTAAATGGGCATTTCAGTTTGTCTGCAGCTCTCAGAGAAGCAACATCACACACAGGAGAAAAGGGGAAATGAAACACAAAAGAAGAAACTTCTGACACTAAGCCTTTGTTTTATTAAATAATCACATTTGGTTTAATGTGATTTAAGGCTTTTATTTGTTTGTTTGTTTCAGACTGAGTTGGTTACAGAATCTAGTAGATGAGTACATAGAAGAAAAATTCTCTAGAAGTGGTCATTACAAAAATATTTATCGTGACTAGTTAGCCATGATGTATGCGTAGCCCAAAGTCCGGGTGCTTCAGCAGCAGCCTTGGGAACTACAAGTTGTGGACTACAAACTGCAGCATGTTGAGAGAAGTTTCTGGTTCCTGCCAGGATGTACCTTTTGCTGCCAGCAGGGTCTCAGCAGGGACTGAGGTGGAAGCAGCATGTAGGCTGCATGCAGAGAGGAGGGGGTTGCTGATCTGTGATCCTGTTTTGCGTTTTTTACAGAATAAAGCCTGGCCCTGGTGGTTTCTTTGAATGGGGCTCATCTGAGGTGCACACACACTAATACACAACGCAGAGCTCACCAAGGAGTCTCAGGCCCAGTCTCTCACAGTTGTGTAAGAAGTCACAAGGCTTCCCTTATGCTGAATAACCTCACTCTGGGCAAGTGAACAGGAGAGGGTTACATATGAAATCTGATCCAACATGGATGTCAGAGCCTCTGGGTAATATCTAAACTCAAAGGTTATTTTCCTCCAACATTTTTCACTGCATCTTTATCTGTTCTTGTGAGTAGATATATGAACTTGTGTTAATTATGTTTATTGTAAGAAATGTTAAGACAGAAAATAGGAACTATTATATGTACTATAAGTTTCAGACTAAAGGGAAATTGTATTTAACTTGAAGCACATAGTTAGCTCTATTGATTTGGTCAAACGTGCATATGTATAATAAGTCACTGCAGGATTGGGGATTTATGTATTAATGTCTAGTGTTGTAAGGAAAAAAAGCAATATCACAATGACCAGAAAAAAACGTATTTTCAAGTAAGCAATTTGTCACTGACACTTGGCTCAGGCAAAATTCAAATATATATATGCTTTTACCCTTAGGCACCTTGAAAAATTCAGAGTCTAAGAAGGGACACCAACAGGGATTTAGGTAAACATAAAACATTTAAAAAAACCCCACAATGGGGATTGTAGTTATACTTGTGCTAGTTACTTTTAATGGAGGATTCCACTTCATAGTTCATGTAGATTTCATCAAAGAGATAATTAATCTCTGACATGGTTTTTTATATATAATATTGCATTTGATTTTAATAGCTGATTTCCTAGGCCAGAAAGAAAAAAAATAGTTTAAAGACCTGAAAGTTCCCGCACTGTGTGGCAAATTATGCTCTGAATTATATAGGAAAAAATCCCATTCTGCTCAATATGAACTGCATATAACTCTCTATTACAGTCTGAAAAGATTGCTTGGTTTCATAATGATTTTGTCTCATTCTTTGACTTCAGTGTTCTCATTAACATCTCATTTCTGTCTGTGGTCAGTAGTGACAGGGTTTTTCTCTCTCTCTTTCTCTCTCTCAGGGTGTGTCTAGACTACCTAGTTTTGTCGACAAAAGTGGACTTTTGTCGACAAAACAATACCAGCGTCTACACTACCGCGGAGTTCTGTCGACATAACGTCGACAGAACTCCGCGGTTTTGTCGACGCTGGTATACCTCATTTTACGAGGCATAACACTTTCTGTCGACAGAACTCTGTCGACAGAAGGTGTTATTGCCTGTAACACTGCGTCCAGACTACGGAGTTCTGTCGACAAAGCGGCTTGATTTGTCAACAGAACTCCATGTGTCTGGACGCAAATTGTCGACGGAAGTTTTGTCGACAGTATCTGTCGACAAAACTTCCGTCGACAAAACGCGGTAGTCTAGACGTACCCTCAGAGAGGGTAGCCGTGTTTAGTCTGTAACTTTAAAAACAATGAGTAGTCCGGTGGCACCTTAGAGACTAAGAAAAATATATATAGTATCATAAGCTTTTGTGGGCAAAATGTTCTTCATCATCACACTTCAGACACACTCTCCCAGGAACCTACCCCTGCAATAAACTCCATTGCCAACTCTGTCCACACATCTATACAAGTGACACAGTCACAGGACCTAACCACATAAACCACAACATCAGAGGCTCATACAACTGCACATTCTCTAATGTGATATATGCCATCAAGTGCCAGCAATGTTTCTCTGCCATGTATATTGGCCAAACTGGACAGTCCCTGTGACAAAGGATAAATGGTCACAAATCAGATATTAGAAATGGTAACAGAGAAAAACCTGTAGGGGAACATTTTAACCTACCTGGACACTCATTAATGGATTTAAAAGTTACCATTCTTTTCCAAAGAATTTCACAAGCCAACTAGAGAGAGAAGTTCTTTGTTCATATGCAAATTGAACTGAACAAAGATTTGAACTCGATGGCCCATTATAAAACCAGTTTTCCTTACAGACATCACCTCATTAACATCAAAAATAAGTATGGGACACTTCCAGCTCACTCAGCTACATTAGCACAAACACTACAATTGACAGGTACTTTTTTTTCTTCTTCCTTTTTCTGTTATAAATTCTGAAAGTCCCCCCTTTTTATCTCTGTTCAAACTCATCTGAAATAGTGTGTGCTTCAAATGTTATTCTGTTTAATTCCCCAATGAAAATTATTCTGAAAATGCAGAATACCAATTAAATAGTCCCTGATGTTACACAAAAATTGTGATGGTTGACTCTGCTTCCACTTATGTTGGTGCAGAGTAGGAAAAATTAACAGATGAAATAATATCCAGAACATTACTTTATCCACAGTTTCTTTGGCTGAAAAGAGTTAATGGGCCTAGCTAATTCAGATTATAAATAATAGATTATTTATGTTATTCAAATCATGGGCTCAAATCCAGTCCATGCTATGCTCTCGGAATTCATCATCATCTGCTAGTAGCACCCAAGTGGCTTACATAGAACTAAGTTTGTGCCCTGGTTCCTCACAACAGGTATTGACATGTAAAAGTGACCATCAAAATGGAACTGAAATTCTTATTGTCTGCCTCAGCAGGGAATCAAACTAGTAATGAGAATGGAGTCTGGATTCTTTCCTTCTCTTCTGGACATCTTTAAGGGCTATTGGTGGGAAAATGAAGGGTTTAGGGTTTAGGATGTTTTGCTGGTCCTAATTTTGTTAGCCCTGCAGATCATATGCAATTTGTAGATTGTTCCTATTTTTTTAATGGCAATTACTCAAAGTAAGCCTCGTAAACAGGTACCCAGAAACTACAGAGATTAGTTTCCTACAGATGCTTATAACAATGTGAATTAAAAAATATTATACAGTCCCAAGTGAGTGTCCTAACCACTTGATTATTCTGGAGGTCTCTTGCTCTCTGTCATCTGAACTGGAAAAAAATTCCCAATGGAAGTTTTGTCAAAACTGATTTTTTTGTATTAGTGTGGAACAAATTTTGTCAAACTTTGTCTATTTTCAAAATAGAACTCAAAAGATGGACTTGTGTGAACTGAAATCCACAAAATGGTTCACATTAAATTCCTTTACATGGCAACAACCACACTTACACATAATTCTTGGCTAGAATGAGAAGAGGAAAAGAGTTGAATTCAGTGAGAGTGCTTCCTGAATAAGACTGCAGGATGGAAGCCAAAAATCACACCTGTCTTTATATTTATTTGGAAATAGCCAGGCTGTATGATTAGGGCAAAGTGTTTTGACTGTAGAGCGAGATAGTGGAATGCTTGAAGAACAGGATGTGGGTACACATCACCCTTTATTCCTTAAGTGGGAGGACTGCTATATATTGGAAAAATTGTAGCACACATGCATCAGGAAGTTTCATACCCACACAGTGTGACAAGATGCCATTTGCCTGTCTGCTTATTTCTCCCAAGACCTCTCATATTAGTATTAAGCCATGTATCAATTAAGAACAATTGCATTATAAAAAAATGTAGGCATAGAAGGGGCTTCCAAAGGTCATACCTGGGCTGAAGCAGGTCTGAGTAAAGCAAGTCCTCACACATGTTTGTCAAACTTGTTCTTGGAAACCTCCAATGATGGGGACTGGAATTTCTCTTGGAAGCACATTCCAGAGCTTAACTACTTTTTTAATTAGGAAGATTTTGCTAAAGTCTAACCTAAATCTCCCTTGGAATAGATGTATAACTGAACATCATCTACACACTTCTAGAACTCCTGATATCTCATAGTATTTCTGGATAGTCTTGCATGTGTTTTAAACAACATATTGATTTTCACAGAATGCCACAAGTGAATTCTGATCCAAAGCCCATTGAAGTTCAGAGCCTGATCCAACGTCTATTGAAGCCAAAGGAAGCCCTTCCTTTGACAGGAAGAGCTGGAGATTACCCAGAGATTCTGGAATCTGTCTCAGAGAAGTTAATGGATGCAACATAGTCAGACTGCCTTTACTATGGCTCTATTCTGTAGGGGTGCATGTAGACTGGCAAGATTTTGCACAAAAGTGGCTGCTTTTGTGCAAAAACCTGCCAGCTGTCTACACTGGCTTCTTGAATTTGTGCAAGAGCACGGATGTTCTAATGTAAGAATTCAGTGCTTCTTGCACAAATACTTTGACGCTTCTGCTCAGGGGTAAGTACTCTTGCGCAAGAATACTTGCGCAAGAGGGCCAGTGTAGACAGGCACCTTAATTTTTTGCTCAAGAAAGCCCAATGGCTAAAATGGCCATCGGAGATTTCTTGCGCAAAAGCACGTCTATACTGGGCACGGATACTTTTGTGCAAAATCACTTTTTGTGCAAAAGCATCCGTGCCAATCTAGACACTCTTTTGCGGAAATACTTTTAATGGAAAAACTTTTCCATTAAAAGTATTTCCATAAAATCATGCCAGTCTAGACGCAGTCGAGGAGCTATTGCCACTAAATTGACAGTAATGTTGAAAAATGCTGGCATGGAGATTTACTTTCCAAAACTTAGAAGAAGATATTTACAGTTGTCAACTAGGCTATTTTGTCTGACATAACTTAGTATGAAACTTGATTGTGAAGGAAAAAAGATATTGGTGGTGAACATGGAAGGACTCCATTTGTTATTCCAGGCTACATAGTTTCTAATATTAATTAAAGCTCAACATTATATGCAGTGCACAAACTTAATTCAGGCTTTCCTAACTTCTGAGTGCTTAATTTTGGAACCTTAATATTCTTGTAATGCAATTTTAAATGCCCTGCTTTTATCATTTGCATAAGAGTAAAAGTTTGTCATATTTTATAAATAAGACAGAAAAATGTTTAGAAAGGAAAAAGAAAAACTCTTGCTTTTTCCTTCCGTTTTCTATTTGTAGTGATCAGTATCTCAAATCCTTTAGGATGTATGTACTTTTTCTCTTCTGTTAAGATATTGATCAATTTTAACAGGAGTTTTCCTGTTTTCCAATACTTGTTTTCACTTATCCTCTTCATGTCCCTTATGTCTGGGCATGCCGTATCATAATAGCATAGCATTGGGGTAAGAATATTTTGGCATGCCGGCCACATGCACTTCATCGGGGTTAGCTTCCAGTGGGTCACCACATGCTTTTTTTACTGAGTGTCCACATGCATAGCCGCTCACAGCTCCTGTTGGCAGTAGTTCACTGTTCTTGGCCCATGGGAGCTGTGGGAAACGGCGCAGGCTGGGTCTCCATTTTCCACAGCTCCCATTGGGAGGGAACAGGGAAACGGCAGCTGTGGGAGCTGTGAGCAGGCGTACCTGTGGCTACTCAGGTAAACAATGCATCTGGTGGTCTGCCAGCAGCTAACCATGATGAACTGCATGCAGCCTGTGGGCCAGAGATTTCCAAACCCTGATATAGCACAATATCTTTTTCCCCTTCCGGTATCCTCGGTAACATCTGTTCTGACCTTCCAGTGGTCCACCTCTTCTCATGATTCTACTCTCCAGCTACGTCTTATTGTGTTTCCACCCTTTCACAAAGTCCTTTAATCAGTCCAACAGAAATATAACAGCAACTGAATCTTCAGCCCCAGTTGGGTTCAGCCGGCTTCCTGTCCTCCCTCGCTTCCTTCAAAGGCAAGCCTCAGCTCTAATACAATGTCCTCACATCTGTCCTCAAGGTCTCATGCTTCACTCCAGTCTAAGGCTGGCACAATTCTCCCCCTTTCCTAGGGTTTCAGGCAGGCCATTGTCCCTCACCAGCTTCTGAACTTCCTTCAGGGTCACCTCAGAAGCAGACTTTTCAATTTCTCGGCATTCACTACATCTTCCCCTGAGGCTCATCCCCTCTGAACTGACCTATTCTTTTTTAAGTCCGTCCCCCTTCTCTTGGCCACAACCCATTCAGGTGCAGTCAATAAGGTTACTAGTGCTTTCAGATAATTTTAAACCTATTGGTGTTGGTGCTAGTCTTACACTGTTTCATACTTTTGATGATAGCTTAGTGGTGAGTGGCATTTTTATCCAAATTATTGAAGTAGTGGCACTTTCCTTTGAAATTACAAGTTAATTTGAATCTTTAATACTGAAATCAATGGGAATTTTGCCTGAGAATTTATATGAATCTGTCCTGAAATTGTGCTATTTGATATGTAAGAATCATATTTTATCATCAGCTTTCATTTTATTTGAAGCTCAGGTTTTTCTTTTGTTATCAGTTTCCTTCTCTATACCCTCCCCCTCTATGGTGAGCAAATTTAGTATGAAAGGGGAAAATGGGGCATTTTTATAAAACCGGGTTACCATAGCAGCAAAAAGTAATTTCAGTTTACCACCTACAGTAACAATAAAGGATGGGTTGTGCAGGATTCTTATCAACTGCTAAGACAGTAATCAGACAAAATCAATCGGCACGTAAAATGGAGGAATACTTACACAAAGACAAATCTATAGCTGCAAAGAAACCATCCTTTTGTTTACTAAGAGAAGCTCCCTACTTACAATAGCGGTGAGGCTGTGGAACTGGCAGATTTACATAGCTTATTTGTCATAGCTAATAATCTCCAAAATGATTATTGATGCTTCCCTGGATTCATCACCTATGATTATAAACTGAGGTTGTAACTGTGTGCAGTAAGTCCCAGAAAATACCATTCCAATGTCTGACAATTTGTGGATGGGAGTATTGCCAAACATTAAGGAAACAAATAATAGTAATAATAATAATAAAAACAGTCTTCTTGCTGCTTTTCCCTCTTCCCATCTCATTCCATTTTCACTGTTTAAATCCATCCACTGAAGACAAGTGGTGAACAAAATACCTTTCTGACTATTATTTTTACTAGCTGGAACAGTTTGACTTCTTTTATGCTTTATGCTATTTTTTTTTCATGAAGTGAATTCTAGTACAGCTGTATAATCCAAATTGTTCTCCAAAAAATACTACAGGGCTTGAGTCACTGTTTTGCATACAAAGTATTTCAATTTGCATCTTTTCATTCATAGAGCAGCTGGGCTTCACTAGAGAGAGCTGACTGTGGTTCTCCTCCTCCTTTGGTCAGGAATCAGGGATGGCAGTGGAGCAGTTCCTGAGCAATCAAGCGAGTGCAGCTACCCTGCAGAAAGCTGTCAGATTGGCTACTCCACCTGACTGGTAGGAAGAATCAGCAGATGGGATTTTAAGTCTATCAGTAGTAGAAACTCAGTAGCTGCTCAAAGCATTTGTCCATGGCCGTGAGAATTTGTTTGCAGCCCTGCTCTTCCCTTGGCTAGCTCCTGTCTTGCCTCATGCCAGGAAACCCAGTGCCAGTGGGAAAAGTGGAATTCACTTCTTTCAGGTACAGGAAAGTGATATCAGTTACCAGAGGAGGTTTCAGATGACCATCCAATGTGCCCGTCCACATGACTCTTCCATACACACCCTTGTACATCCTCTCCCTATGATCTGTCCCATGTGACGTGGGGAGAGAGGGCTCAGTCCCTCTCCTGCTGGGCTGAAGACTTTGGAACCATGGTGGTGGTAAAGGGATCATAAAATGGGCCCACTGGCAGCTCCTTCTGTGCAGTTCTACTGCCCCAGCACTTCCCTACAGCTGTGTCTGTCTGGAGTCTGTACAGCAGCTCTGCCAGAGAACAGGACTGGGAGTGGGGAGCAGGATTGGAGGATTGTGGGTGGTATAGCTATGCCGGAGGAACTGCTGCATTCTGCTCCTTTCCCTGTTGTGGTTTCTGGGACAGCCATGAACTGCAGGACTCTCCTGAGAACTACAGTGGGGAAAGGAACAGAACACAGGTAGCCCCATGCCAATAGCTCCACCGGTGCAGCTGTACTGCCCTCAGCCCTGTACCCTATCTGGGCTCATGTACAAACAGAGGAAATGCTGTATGGAAGGGATAGGGATGGTGCAGTCATGCTGGAGGAGCTGCTGGCATAGGGCCATCCAACAGCACCACATTCTGCTCCTCCTGTGTCTTTCTCATACACTGTAGCAACTATAATTATTTTGCTGTGCTGTACCATCCTACTTGCTTTTCCATCTGATCCTCACCTTTGGCTCCGATTCCAGCTCTTGACTCCTGGGCTCTAACCTTGGGCTCTGATTTCTGACTAATGATGCCTTTCCTAATCACTAGACCTGACGTTTGCTCAAAATTCTGGACATGACCACCCAGATCCTGGTCAAGGACACTTTTTCCTGCAGTTTCCAATGAAAGAGTGAATATTACAAGTAGTGCTCTGTGGAAACACTACGGCTATGTCTACACTGGCCACAATTTCCGGAAAAGGGATGCAAATCGGGTAAGTCAGGATAGGGAAATCCGCGGGGGATTTAAATATCTCTCGCGGATTTAAATAAACATGTCCGCCGCTTTTTTTCCGGCTTGGGGAAAAGCCGGAAAAAAAGCATCTAGACTGGTGCGATCATCCAGAATAAAGCCCTTTATAAATAAATTTATAAAGCCCCAAGCCGGAAAAAAAGCGGCGGACATGTTTATTTAAATCCGCGGGGAATATTTAAATCCCCCGCGGATTTCCCTATCCTGACTTACCTGATTTGCATCCCTTTTCCGGAAATTGTGGCTAGTGTAGACGTAGCCTACTTGAAATAAGGGCCATGGGAATGAGCTGAAAGACTATATTTCATTAGCATTCACCAATGTTTGGTCTCTGTCAGATAACACTTGGCAGGCCAGTTGGTTTGCATCACCAAGACATCTTCGGTGCAGGATTCCCCATTCTGGTGGCTTTCAGAAAGTGAAGCAAGCCATGGTATTGATTGCCTATAGCTGTTTGTGACTCAGTGGCATTGCACAGCCTGCTGGTCTGTCCAAGAATTAGCTCTTCAATCCCTGGAATGTCCCCTGTTGACTGGTGTCTCGCTCTCAGTTATCTGTCTTCTTTTGTGCTACTTCAGGCCACATATCTCTCCCGGCGCACGGTACCCCTACACTTTACCTTTCCCTCACAGGGAACCCCATCCCACCTTGCATCAGTGACTCACTACAGGTTGTCATCTAGCCCCTACTCCAGGAGCAAACTACAGTGTGAAATTATCACTCATCATTGGCTGTCTCCTCCTGCCCTGGCTGCCTCCCTGCAGTCCAATACCCTAGGGCTTTGGAAGCAAGGCCTCAGCCTGAGAGTTTGCCTGGCCAGAGCTGCCTACCTCAATGAGGATAGCTTTTCCAGGAAGATATAGTTAAAGTAATAATGTCTAAAGTTTAACACTCAAAATAAATTTTGGAGGCATGTTTGTTCTTGCAGCTATTCTCAAATATAGAAGAGAAAACGTTCTCTTTGAAAATAATTTATTTGTAGCACGTGGAACACTTAATAAGTGTGATTAGAAAGTTAGTACTCTTTGTGATCTTAGCTACATTGATGTAAATCCAGGGCAACTCTATTATAGTTAGTGAATTTAAACCATGTTTACATGGATGTAACAGAGCTCAGAATACTTTTCCATGGGAATATGTTTACAAGAAGAATTTTATGCATTTTAAGAGGCTGAAACTGACATCAAAATAATATGGAAATTATTATGCCCTTTTCTTCTCCCCAACCTGGCAGACCTGTTCTTTATTTTTCACCTCTGTTTTCTTCTCTCTCATCCTTTTGCTTAGCTTTCAGTATCTTTCTCTTATCTTTCTTTATTAAATACAATCATACTCTAATTTCCCAGCTGATATAAACAAAATTAAAAATCCCCTTGAGCCTACCTATTCTTTCCATCTGCCATCTTGCTCTCCAAAGTCATTGATCAGCCCAATTAAAGCCATTGCTCTGACATCCTCTCCACTAATTCCATCTCAGATCCTCTCAAATCTGATTTCCAAGTCTCTGGGCCTAATTTCCCTCTCAGTCTGTTACTGACATTTCCTCTTGGAATAGCTCAATGGCAGCTCAAGCTAAACATGCTTGCAACTTAACTTTCCTCTAAGCCCACTCCTCTCTTTTCATTCAGGTGTTGAAAACACCACCAGCTCCCTGTTATCCAGGTTTGTCCTGGAAGTTATCAACTCTTCTCTCTTGTTCTCTGTTCAATTATAAGAGTAAACCTTGATATTTCTTATTCCACAGCCTTTCAAATATTCAACCCTTCCTTTTAGTCTCAGCGTGGGCTCTGGTCATTTGCCACCTTGATTACTTAAGTCACTTTCTAAAAACCTCGGTAGTAACCCCCATACATCTCTTGTCTAAGACCAAAATGAAGCTGCTAAAATTATCTTTTGCTCATCGATGAAGCCCCATCATTTTACCTCAGTTGCTATGGAATTCCTCCACTGGCTCTCATTTGCAGGTTCAAATGCTAGTTTCTGATCCTTACTTCAAAGTATTTCACAGCTCCTTTCTTTACTAACACCTCACCCCCAATTATTTTTCTGCTCTGTTAATGATGTGAGCTATTAGTCTTATAATTATTAATTATTAGTAGTTTTCTATCGGAAAATGTTGGCAAACCTATAAAGGACCTGAAACACTACTGCTTATTGCTAAAAGTAGCAAAGCTAGTACGGTCTCAAGATGCGTCTACACTTCACCCTTATCTTGAAACAAACTACGCAATTTGAGCTATGTAAATTGCATAGCTTATTTCAAGTTAATTTCAAAATTACACAGTGCCAATTTCTAAATAAACCGCTATTACGAAATGTCCCTTAATCCTCATGGAACAAGGTTTACAGGGAAGTCGTAATAGAGTGCCCGTTATTTCTAAAGTTATTTCAAAATAAAGGGCATGCTGTCAAGACACAGAATAGCTATTTTGGGATACCAAAATAGTGCTGCAGTGTAGATGTACCCTCAGGGAGCCCATGCAGCAGCCTTAGCATGATCAAGACAGGAGGGCTGGAGGTTTGGGTTCCACAGAAAAGGCAGCATCTCCCTGCATCTTTCCTGATGATGAGATCTTTGTTGAAACTGCTGAGCTGTGTATTTGGAAAACAAGAAGCTTGCCTTTGTGCCCTCAGGGATGTATTAATCAGGGCCCAAAGGCATGCAAAGTTTGAAAAACATACATCTGGCTAACTGATGATCAGAAGCCAATCCTTTGCCTCACCTTTAAAATTGGTCGCTTAACAAGTTTTCTTCAAAAGTTATTATAATACTAAGGAATAAATATTGAAGAAAAGTTTTGGTAGTTGAACTTCTTGAGAGGGCCTCCTCAGGGACTCTCTCGCTGAACACATCTTGTGGTCCCCACCAGCAGACGAAAGATTGGCCATTGAAGACTCTCATTGTGTAACTCAAGAGCCACACCCAGCTTCAGTAATTATTGAGGGTTGGGGTTTTTTTTGCTAACCTGTTGTGTATATGCACAAGTTCTTGAGACTAGGTCAAGTTTAGCTTTAAGTGAAAACACCTGTGTGCTGTCCTGCTTGTGCTAGCCATCCATAGATCAGACATCTGTGTCTTCCTTGATTTATTTCCTGACACCAACTCACACAGAGTAAAGTTACCAAGAGCTTTCAGTTGAAAGAACCCCAGGTAATAATATTATGGTTGCAATTAAAGGCCTCCAGTGAAATTGGAGCTTGATGCTGTACATACACACAGAGTTGAGTGGAAAGAGGAACGTCTCTCTCAGGAGACATTTCAATGTTTTGACATTTGTTTCTGCCCAGAATTGGAATGGAGACTTTAAATATTCATTGTGTGTGTGAAACAAAACATTCTCCGATTTTTTTTTTTTTTTTTGCAAATGGGAAAACATTTTTATCTAAACAAAATATTTTGATATTCTCAAATGAAAATATTTTGATTTGTCAAAGGGACCAAAGGTGTTTAGTTTCTTCGCATGTCCCTGTGATGCCTCACTGCTTCATGGGAGTTGCAGTGTGAATGTTTTGTGCACTCATTTTCCCCTATAAGTGAGATTTTGGATTCCATAAGATCCCTTGCTTACCACTGTTACTGTGCTAGTTTAAGATTGAAAACTGTGCATCTGGCACTACTTTATGGTTTGATTTTATACCACGTTTATTCTGGAGCTCACTGTTACATTATTTCACTAGATTAAATTTTAACAAATAGGAGTCCTACATATGGCACAATTTTTTCATGACTTAGTATGATTATTGATTTAAATCCAACACAAATACCTAGCAGCTCAATGTGATATATACATGAAAAGTCTCTTCTAAAAAGTTAATGTTTTAGACAATGCAGCAACTCTTCTACAAGAGGGAAACTGCAAACTGAATACATTGTACCTGTGTTCTTTGGCATTTTACTGACTAACTAAAAATGACTTTTACAAAAGTAATTCATGGGCACAAGATATTAAGCCTTAGAACAAAGGCATTCATCTTTCATTTGTCTGTTAATGTAATTTCTTGAGAAACACATTCACTTCTTATAATTTCATCATCATTTTTCCTGCTAAATTAATATCACAAAAAACATACTTAACCGGTAGAAAAGAGCTGAGTGGTTATTTTAAGTTCTGAATTAAAGCATCATAGCCACAGGCATGCAGATTTGAGTTCCTTTCTCTGCCGCAAGTAATTTTCCCCCCTATTCTGCTAGACTAGGCTACAAAGCTATAATACATTTTACATTTGTGATTTTTTTTTATGTTCTTTCAGATTTTTGTTGGCGATCAGGAGATCAGACTAGAGATGTGAGGGTCGCTTCTGACCTTTAATGTCTCTATTTATGTCCTGCGGCCAATGAAGAGGACAGTTTTTTTAAATTTACATATCAAGTACAATCTGGTAATGTGACCTGTTGGTGTCTTCATTTTACCCAAACAATCATTACATATTTTATAGCACATTTATTAAATCATTACTCATATTGTAATGAAGAGAAAAATTTAGAAATGTACACAGAAATGCAAGAATCTTCCTGGTCTCGGATACGATGGTCACATTTAAAATGAAGAACAGTTCAGTTGGCTCTGCTGGAAGCCAGATCAGGTAGATTCAATGTAGTCCCACTCCAGGCTATAAGAATTTCAGTACCTCTGTGAGTGAAATGGAACTAGGGATGGAAAAGGAGACCAAGCCTGGAAAGAGTCATGTAGTGAGTGTACAACCCTAAGCAGTTTGGAGCCCAACTCTATAGAACGCTCTGTGCAGAAGTTTGTAGGTGATGTTTAAGGGACAGGGCCAGATCCACACTTTCAAATGAAGAGAGCTAGAACCACAAACACTAGGTCAGCCATAAGGGTACACTCACTGGAGGATTCAAGTTTCACTTCTATTGTGCAGGCATGGGGAGGAAACCTTTTCCCTTAGCGCACACATCTGTTTTGCACATGAGATACTGGGGCTAGGTACTGAGAAGTGGGTTTGTCTCAGAAATCTTGAGCCAGATTTTAGCAGCATGACTTTGTTTGAAGCCTGTGGAATGACCATTTAAACCAACTATGGAACTCTAGTTACTTGCAAAGATGTTTGTGCAGGAAGTTGGGTAGTTAGAGTCCTAATGAACATTTGTTAGCACAAATCAAACTTGATATTATTCAAGACGTTAGTTCAACATTTGAGTCAAATCTAGGGGAGAAAAAAGCATAAAAATGAACATATTGAAACAATTACAAAAATCATGTCTCTTCATAAGGGTAAGGACTTGATCCAGGAAAACACTAAGCCCATTCTTAAATGTTAACCTGATTAGGAATTTTTTTCTGAAGCAGGACTTATATGGCTTTATATGACAGAGACAGAGATAGAGACATCAACACACATTAAACTTAACTTTCAGCTGAATTCAGCTGACCACCTCTTGAATGTCTGCTCAGCAAGATTCTTTAGACCTGAAAGGTCATTTACAGGTACAAAGTTATAACAGATGAAAGTTGCATATTTCACAATTTGTAAGGGCTAATAGTTTCTTATTCTTTTTCCAGCAGCGTCATTGACATGCTTATCGAAACATAGATAAGTGATGTTACAACTAAGTGCCAAAGTTTCCCTTTCTCTATAAAGAGTGCTTTGATACTTCAGTCCCGATCCTCACTGTAATAAATCATCATCATTCCATTGATCTCAGTGGGACTATGGCAATTTATAACCGGTGAGTATTCTGCAGACTCCATCCTTTGGGACTGGACAGGTCCCGAGAGTGCCTGACCAGGGAAATAGCCATGTCTATTGGTGCCCTTCAGGTGTTTCTGTAATCCAAATAATACAATCACAAGATATTAAATATATTACTGTAAAATGACATTAAAAGAGACAAATCACATACAGTGTGGCCAACAGCCTATGCTGGGCCCTGGACAATGGAGTGGGCCCTAGGAAGGGATGAGCCCTTGGTCAGAAGGGGCTGGATGCAAGCCTCCCTCAGCCATCCTGACGGATTGTCTGACGTGTGCCAGCTAGGGTGTTCCGCTGGTGATTTAAAGGACCTGGGGTTCTGTCTGCTGCCATTGCTGTGGCAGTGGCAGCAGTGGCTATGTGGTGGGTTGGACCGGGCTCATGATCATGGAAGGAAGTGGCAGCTCTGGCTGCTGCCAGGGCCCAAGCCATGTTGGCAGGTGGCTGCCACCAGGGCCAAGGCCATGTGGTGGGCAGCTGCTGCTGCCTGGGATTGGGTCCATGGGGCTGGCGAGAAGGTGCTGCTCCTGGGAGTTGGGGTCATGGGGTCTGGGGCTGGTGGGCGGTTGCTGCCACCAGGAATTAGGGCTGTGTGACTGGCAGGGGACAGTGGAGGAGGTGCTAGCTGTGTAACAGGGCAGAAGATGGGGCAGAAGCTAGTGTATCTTCACAGTAAGTGGGGCTTTCTTCCATAACAACTTTTTATATATATAAAAGTTGTTATGGAAGAAAGCTCCACTTACTGTTTAAATGCATTAGCTCCTGCCCCATCTTCTGCCCTGTTACACAGCGCGCACTAGCAATATATATATTGTTAGTAACTGATAGGTGCCACGGTGGCACATATCTGAACAAGCACACATGACTGCAATATCAGACACAAGACAAAACTCACTCCATTCATAGATGGGAAATCTTAGAGGGAACGCTGCTCAGGACTCCTGCTGATTTGGACCAATAAGAAAAACAAACCTTCTTAATTCCCCAAAGCAGTCAATTGGACAGACCCACTGCATCCTGAAAATTTAGCTAGGTATACCTGAAACCTGAATAACAGGAGAGAGGGAGGCTGGGATAGTAGTCATGCTAAGAAAGCCAGTCACCTTGGAAGGCTTTAAACTGAGAGAGGGGCCTTGAGAGCCAATCACTTTCCTTAATCCCTCTCTCACTGGCTTGTGCTAGCCTGAGAAGCATCTCTTCGGGTATGTCTAAACTACACTAAACTACGGCTGTTAGTTCGAATTAACTTTAATAGGCACTACACATACAAACCGCTAGTTCGAACTTAATTCCAACTAGTGGAGCGCTTAATTCGAACTAGGTAAACCGAATTAAGTAGTTCGAATTAAGGGCTATGTAACCACTTAATTCGAACTAGTGGGAGGCTAGCCCTTCCCAGCTTGCCCTGGTGACCACTCTGGGCACCACCAGGGAAACTTGTCTGCCCCCTCCTGGCTCTGGAGCCCTTAAAGGGGCACGGTCTGGCTACGGTGCCCGTGCCAGGTACAAGCCTGCCAGCACCCAGCCAGCAGACCCTGCACCAGCCACCCGCTGCCACCCAGCCCTCTGCCTCTTCCCGGGACCAGGCTGGCGGCTCCCAAGAGCCTGCTCAGGGCCGCAAGAGGCGGGTGCCCACCTGGTCTAGTGCGGACATCGTGGACCTCATCCACGACCTCCGCACTAGGCACAGGAAAGTGGCCATCTAGGGCAGGATAGCTGCCAGCCTGGCCACCCAGGAGCAGGTTTGTATGAAAATCAAGGTGGTCCAGTGAGACCCCCGACCCTGAGCCCTGAGCTTAGAACATAAGAACATAAAAACGGCCGTACTGGGTCAGACCAAAGGTCCATCTAGCCCAGTAGCCTTTCTGCCAACAGCGGCCCACACTAGGTACCCTGGAGGGGATGGACCGAAGATAATGAACAAGCCATTTGTCTCGTGCCATCCATCTCCAGCCTTCCACAAACAGAGTCCAGGGACACCATTTCTACCCCCTGGCTAATAGCACTCCATGGACCCAATCTCCATGACTTTATCTAACTTCTCTTTAAACTCTGTTATAGTTCTAGCCTTCACAGCCTCCTGCAGCAAGGAGTTCCACAGGTTGTCTATTTGCTTTGTGAAGAAGAACTTTCTGTTATTAGTTTGAAGCCTGCTACCCATTCATTTCATTTGGTGTCCTCTAGTCCTTCTATTATGGGAACTAATGAAGGACTTTTCTTGATGCACCCTCTCCACCCCACTCATGCTTTTATAGACCTCTATCCTATCCCCCCTCAGCCTCGTCTTTTATAAGCTGAAAAGTCCCAGTTTCTTTAGCCTCTCTTCATATGGGACCTGTTCCCAACCCCTGATCATTTTAGTTGCCCTTTTCTGAACCTTTTCCAAGGCCAAAACATCTTTTCTGGGGTAAGGAGACCACATCTATACACAATACTGAAGATATGGCGTACCATAGTTTGATACTTCTCCTCCTCCTTCTTCCCCTGGCTTCCCCCTTCCAGCTCCCTCCTCCCAGGTTTCCCCTTCCCCTCTCCGACCTCCTTTTCCCAGTCTCCCCAGAGATTAATCCCCTCCCCCCCAGTTTTGTTAAATACAGAGAGTTTCTATTTTTGAACACACGTGTCCTTTATTTTTTACATCAGGAAGGGGGGCTAGGGAAGGGTTAGTGGAAGGAGGTGAGAGAAGAATGGGGTACAAGCCCCCGATGGGGAGGACTGGGGTGGCTCTGCGGGCTCCTCGGGGTGGAAGCTGTCCTGCAGCCTCCCGATTGACCCCTGCCCCGGATGGCAGCCTGCGGCAAGTGCAGCCGGGCTGATGGCCGAGTGCTGTGATGTGCCCAGTGTGGGCATTCAGGGCACTCCAAGCCAGGACTGCTTTGCTGTCCTTCATCGAGTTAGACAAGAGAGCGGGGAACCCCTGAAAACTGTCTGTTCGGGGTGGGGGTCGGGTCCCTTTAAGCACAGCCCTCGGCTAGCCTGAGTCAGCAGCTCCACACTCTAAGTCCTCATCTGATGCCCTGCCGGCACTGCTTCCGGCCATCCTTAACATCGGTTCAGGGTCCACTCAATGTGGACATGCTAGTTCGAATTAGCTTAGTTCGAATTAACTAATTCAAATTAAGTTAGTTCGAATTAGTGCTGTAGTGTAGACATACCCTCCTAGACAGCTATGGTACCATGTTGAATCTGAGGCAGAAGAACGAGGTAGGCTCCAGCAAGTTTGGGCACAAGCTCTTTTCTCCCACTCCCAAGATCTGGTCACTCCCCTTTGATGTGACCATACTTCTTACCCTCATATTTTCTTATTCTCTTTACATATTTGAACAATTACATGAGTGATGAGGTTAGCCTCATAAAGACTGCACACAAGCATTAATATGGGTACAAGTTTTTCCTTCACTGTTATTTGGCTTCATATATTCTTGATGTATTTCACTGTTTGAACCTTTATTACACAATATAATCAAAGGACCATGAAATATTTTTGATTTTGCAAGAAACATTGTACAGTAAAACTCCATTAGTCTGGCATCCAATGCTTTGGGACTCCTGATGGTCCGGCACCATCAGGAACCCAGAAGAGTGCTGGGGCAGCTGGACAGGCTTCCCCCATTCAGCTGCTGCTGAAACTGACCAGACCAAAGGACGGCGCTGCGGAACCAACCCGGCAGGACCCCACCTGCTTTGCCGCAGGGGTCCCTGATTCAGCCGCTGCTGAAACAGATCAGCGGCTGATTCCAGGATGCTGCCGGGTTGGTCCCACAGCGCCGAGGGGCGGCGCTATGGGACTAACCCGGCAGCACCCCAGTTGCTTTGTCCCAGGCGTCGGTATTCAGCTGCTGCTGAAACTGACCAGCAGCGTCAGTTTCACCAGCAGGCTGAATCCGGACACCTGGGGCAGAGCAGCTGGGGTGCTGCGGGGTTGGTCTCATAGCACCGCCCCGGGCTTCCTAGAATCAGCCACTGATCTGTTTCAGCAGCGGCTGAATCCGGACGCCTGGGGCAGAGCAGCTGGGGTCCTGCCGGGTTAGTACTGCAGCGCCATCCTTTGGCGCTGCGGGACCAACCCGGCAGCACTCCAGCTGCTCTGCCCCAGGCATCCCCAAGAGCAGCTGGGGTGCTGCCGGGTTGGTCCTGCAGCCCTGAGGGGCAGCGCTACGGGACCAACCGGGCAGTACCCCAGGTGCTCTGTCCCAGGTATCCCCAAGAGCAGCTGGAGTGCTGCTGGGTTGGTGCTGTAGCGCCGCCCCTGGCAGCACCCCAGCTGCTCTATTGCAGGCATCCCCGATTCAGCTGCTGCTGAAACTGACCAGCAGCAGCTGAATCAGGGACGCCTGGGGCAGAGCCGGACTATCGTAAGGGGGGGCTATGAAGGGTCTGGGGGGGCATCCCCTCCCACCCCACTCCAGACCTCTCATAGCCTCCCCTTCTGATAGTTCGGCATATCTGATAATCCGGCACCCCCTGGGTCCTAAAGGTGCCGGATTATTGGAAGTTTACTGTACTAACTATATTGAAATAAACAGTATATTTATGCCATGATGTTCTTTTCTTTTGTCTTATTCCACGTTTTTGGTGCAAACACATTAACATAAATAAAAATGATGAGTTGACAAATTTGACATATTTTTCAATGTTTCTTTAATAATTTAGTAGTTAGGATTATATATTACCGGGGTGAGATTTATATATATCTGCAAATTATGTTTTTGACAAGTTAACCACTAGTTTTCTTTTACCTAAGTTATGTATTATAACTGAAATGCTTTCAGGACTTTGCGGTTTTACAAGTCATTAAATCTGATTTGGTCAATTATTGCTTTGTACTTTCTCCTTTCACAGGGAAATAAATAGGAGTCACAAGTTCATTCTAGAGGAGGATGTAATGAGTTACCAATATTAGTTACACTTCTCAAAAAGTAACATGTTTTTTTCCAGCTACAGTTATTAGGGAAATGTAATCAAATTATGGTAACTACTTACACCTAATTAGTTCCAAGCACTGCATTTAGAATATGAAATATTTTTGAAGAAAGAACAACATTATTAAATAAGGCATCATTTTGTCGATACATAGATATGCAATGTATATTTATTAAATGTTACATTTGCAATGCAATACCAAGCATTGAAAAATATGAAGTGACTAAATTAAAGTTGCCTGTGCAGCCTTAGTTTACCTCCCTTTATTCATATGCATTAAGATATACTGGATTTCTGCCTCATTCAGTTCACAGGATGCATGTCACTCAAGGCGTGGTCAGCGATTGCATATTTCCTTTTATACTCATCAGTTAATCAGTGGCACTAGGCATTATTTATTGCATATATACGAGCTTTGAAGGGATGAAGCATACTCAGTGTAGACAGGGTATTCAAAGAGTTGGCTGCCAGGCTCACTATTGAATATGTATAAAATGTTTCAAAGGCTCAAAACTTTGGATTTTGGATGAATATTTGGATGAATTTTCACAGAGACACTACCAGGCATACACCTAATACCAGCATGACACCTCCTATCTTGGCCAATTTTCAAATCTCTTGTGCAAAGATTAGAAAAACTAGAGCTCCTCCATGAAACAGTCATAAGATTTTTCTTTAAACATAGGCAATACAAAGTATGTTTCCATAAATCATTTTAAAAATTGTCTGAACTATGTTACCTGAAACTTTAAGTCAGCCCAGGCAGACATCTGGCAGGGAAAATTTCAGCCCAAATGGTTTATGTCTGGCGCAGCTATAAGTCATTGAAAACAGTATCCTCTTGTTATTTATTTTTGTGTGTTTCCTTTGATCCTGGAAGACTTTAGGACTGAATAAGGATTTTAACTAATTAATTCATTACAAAGACAATGTTCTCTCTTGATAGCCACATCTCCACATCAACTGCTGTGAATGAGCCACTTCCACCCTGACTTGATTAGCCTCATTTACACAAGTGCCCCCTTTCTTTTGTTGTCCTTATAAACACCAATGCCTTTGTAAACTCCACTCCAATTCATCTGATGAAGTGGGTTTTATCCACAAAAGCTTGTGTCCTAAAAAATCTGATTAGTCTTAAGGTTCCACAGGACTTCTCGTTGTTTTCTCAAAGACCTAGTCAGAGACCAGGAGCAAAGTTCCCTCTAATTTTTTTTCCATGCATGTGTTGAATAAAGTTTGTTATGTGCACTGAGGTAAGTAGAAACACATGCTGCCAGCTGTGGGCATCTGTGGGTGCTCTACTAATCAGCTGAGAAGCACCTAAATCTCTCCTGGGTGGCCACCCAAACACACAGCTTGCAGGGAACACTGACCAAGGCCACATTATGCTAGGCACTGGAGTACAAAGAACAATACAATGATCCCTGCCCCCACAGCACTTACTCATCTCTACCTCCAAGGAAAGTGCTGGGCAACCTGAATTGCAACCTGTGTTACCAGTTATAACTCTACCGCTGTGGTTTCCATGTAGCTATCTGAGAGGAAAGAACAGAAGTCGATAACAGAACAGGTTGCCTGGATCTTGCAGAAAAGATATTAACCTGTGTAATTCTATTACGCTAAATGTAGCTTCAGTAACCAAACGAATAAAGATAGCACTCATCTTGGCTATTAAAAGATAACACTTTCAGACATCTGTTTGGTATGGCCCTTGAGAGCTGTCTTGCGGCTGTCTGCAATCTGTGACACAGTTGTTGTACTTTACAGTACCAAATTCACATTTTTCAATATCATATTCAAAACCACGTCTGTACAGTTTTTTTTTAAAGCCTACAGTCAGGGACTAGGGACTGGGGAGTGCACAACGCTTAGAGTCAACCCTGGCAATTGACTCTAAGTGCCGTGGTCCGGAGGGCAGGGAGCAAGAGACTTCACACTACCCCTGGTCCCATGCCAATCAGGGCCTGGGGGTGGGGGAAAGCACATGAAGTCTCCTACCTCCCTGCCCCTGCTCTGCAAGGAGTGTGCAGTGCTTAGAAGTGCTGCACACTTCTTGAAGGATGGGGGCAGGGCAGGAGAAGACTTCACGCACTCTTCTCACCCCCAAACCCTGATTGATCTGGGGCAGGAGGAGCACGCGAAGTTTCCTCCCACCCTGCAAGGGGCTCGGCACTTAGAATCAACCTCCAGCTGCTGCTTTGCTGGTGGGTGACTCTAAGTGTGGTGCTCCCTTGCAAGGTGGGGACAGACTTCACATGCTCCCTCCTTCCCCCAGGCCCTGATTGATTTGGGGGCAGGAGGGGTTTGTGTGAAATCTCTTCTCACTGCCAGGGGCGCAGGCACCTAGAGGGAACCACCAGTTGTTCAGAACAGCTGCTGGTTCTTTCTGGAGGGGAAGCACAAAGACTTCACACACTCCCTTACCCACATTGTCCTGGCCCCATCCCTTCTGCCTGCACAATGCGCCTTCCAGAGCAGCCTGGGACCACTTCAAAAATTTCAGAAGTGGTCCCCAGTCCAAAATTATTGACCACCCCTGGCCTACACCAATGTTAATAGTGAGTACCAGACAGATTGCACAAAAAGAGGAGGAAATATTCAAGAAAAGGAACTGTTAAATGCTATTTCTGTGAACACCACAGAAGAGGAAGAGGAAAGGGCAAGTAAGTTATAATACATTCACTGCAGGAAAGAGTGGGATTTACATCCATATTACATTTTCTTTGTATCTATGAAATGTCAATTCCATTGCAACTATTTTTTGGCTTTCAGTAGTCAGACTTTTTTCCCTGCTATATTTGGTTAGACATATTTTGGGATGTAAGTGATACAGGACCAGGTCAAAAAACTTTATCTAGAGTTTCCCATCCTAAATATGAATTAACTTAAATAGAATTAACTGCAATAGGAGCTATAATATCTGTGTGAATATAATTCAGACTTCTCTGGATAGGCTTGGAGGTTGGTTGCGCTTCTATAAAGAAAAAAATATTAGCCAGTGTTTTGTGCTTTTTTAAAATGAAAATGAGGCTTGAAGCATGGGGAGCTGAGTGGTGTTTCCTTCACTGAATTTTCTATCATCATAAAATATTTACATAATTATTATTAAAAATATCAGTTACTAGAAACATCAGGCTCTACTCCAAAATTTTAGAACAGAACTGATGAAAACTTCAAGATTTATATCATACTACCTAGCAAAAAATGTTAAAAGTTTCTAGAAGCCCATCAGAGTAGGGGAGATGAATAGAATCATTGGTAATTGAAGGAAGGGACTTAGCAGATAGATGGACTGAGTTGTCACTGGATGTTGAAGGTCCAGGAATGGATGGAGTGCAGAAATAGTAGGGACTAGCGTAGCATAGCTGAAGTCAATGTAACTTAAGGGCTGTGTCTACACTGGGCCACTTATTCCGGAAAATCAGCCGCTTTTCCAGAATAAGGGCTTTCCGGAAAAGCAGCCTGCCAATGTAGACGCTCCTTTTCCGGAAAAACTGAAAACGGAATAGTATTCCGTTTTAAGCATTTCCGGAAATTCATGCCAGTGTAGACACAGCCAAGTTGAATTTCTGCAGCATCCCCATCCCCTAGTGTTTAGGACTTTCATCAGGTATTTGGGAAACTAAAATTAAATTGCCCCCTTTGCATGATGAGGTGAAAGGGTTTGAATTTAAGTTTTCCACATAGGAGAAGAATGCTGCATTATTCTGTTGTGGGTGTGTCTGTCTCTTCTGCACTTATAATACAAAATACAAATCTGTCTCTTCTGCACTTATAATACAAAACTACTGCACTTATAATACAAAATTAGTCATTGGAGGAGTTTAATTTCATATTTTATTTCTTCGTGCTGTGTAATGACATCATCCAGCATAATGATTAGGCCCAAATGCTGTAAAAAGCTTCTCACACCTCATACTGACCTAGCCTTCTCACCATCCACCACATGTTCAATTGATTATCCAGGATGACCTAGAATTCTTTTTCAGACTCACTATTTCCCAGTATAGAGTCTCTTATCTTCTAAGTATTCCTTGAGTTCTTTGTCTTAGAGGAATTCACATTTGAAGATATTATTCACTTGCACCTATTTACAAAGGGTATGTCTAGACTGCATCCCTCTGTCAGCACAGCGATGCAGATTAGGCAGGTCAACATTGCAAATGAGGCAGGGATTTAAATATCCCTTGACTAATTTGCATAAAAATGGCCGCCGCGTTTTGCCAACTCAGCACTTTGTCAGCAAAAAGTGTCAGTCTAGAGGGGAATCTGTCGAGAAAGAAAGCCTTTTTCGACAGATCCTCTAAACCTCCTTGCAGGAGGCATAAGGGATCTGTCGAAAAAGGCTTTCTTTCTCCACAGATCCCCCTCTAGACTGCCACTTTTTGCTGACAAAGTGTTGTCGGCAAAATGTGGTGGCCATTTTTATGCAAATTAGTCAAGGGATATTTAAATCCCTGCCTCATTTTCAATGTCGACCTCCCAAATCTGCATCCCTCTGGCGACAGAGGGATGCAGTCTAGACATACCCTAAGTGATCCAGATCACTTGGTAACAGAGACCCATCTTCTTTTTTATTTGTCATTTTCCCAGTCTTTTTCATGTGTAAACTATCAGTGATTTTACATTTTGCTCTAGGTCATTCATAAAAATGTTAAAATAAACTAGAGTCTGCAGGACTCCACGAGAAAGACACCCATTTGATTATGACTGCATATTCAAAATACATCTTGAAACCTCTCAGTTAAAGAGTTTTTAATCCATTTAATTTGTGTCATGTTGCTTTTGTATTTTTCTAGTTTCTTAAACAAAATGTCATATGATAGCCATTCAAATGCCTCACAGAATTCTAAGTACCTTACATCAATAGGGTCACCTTTATCAACCAAATGGGAATCCTCATCAAAAAATTATATAAAGGTATTTTGGCAGGATTTATTTTCCATAAATCTGAATTGATTGGCATTATATTACCCTCCTTTAATTCTTTGAGTCCTAGATCAGCCATTATGTGATTTTGCCTGGGAACAATGTCAAGCTGAAAAACCAATAGTCACTTGAGTCATGCCATTTCCCTTTTAAAATATCATTACAGTGGCTTTTTCTCCCAGTCTTTTGGAACTTCCCTCATGCTGGAAGACATTGAAAATTAACATTAATGATCCAGAGATCTTCTTGTCCAGCTCTTTGAAAACTCTTGGTTGCATGTTATCCAGACCAATAGAGCTTACTGTCAACTGTGGCTGAGGAATATCAAAGAAGGATAATAGACACTTGAATCCATATACAGTAATATTAAAAAATACAACTTACGCATCATAGTAAATTTAACCAGGGTTTTCATTAAGCCATTTATTAGAATAAAAAAATTACCATGATTCAAATAGCTATGAAACTAAACAAACTTAGAAAAAATATAGATCTTTGCATTTCTCTTAACAGATATTTGTTTGTGAAATGCTGATGCAATTGCAAATGGAGATTCAGCGGAGGAACTGTGTTAGTGGAGTTGAAGGTCATAATATAATGATTTAGCAACTTCATTGTTAGTCAAGTGAATCCTTGTTGTTATGTCAAAAGGAGATGTCAATGCAAATAGAAGCAAAATCAATTATAAAGCACAAGGTGTTAGATCATATTCCAGTGCTACATCCAGCTTAGTTTTGTATGCCTTGACTATTGCTCAATCCAAACTCAAACAGAGCAACGTTAACACATTATTTAAAACAAAATTCAACCAAAAAGGAAATTATACTTATTAAAGCATTCTAAAATAACTGTCAAATTGCAGTATATAAACCTCATATTACATTGGTCACAATCACAATGCAAAATCCTAAAAAATAAACCAACCAAAATAAATCCCTGTTAATGTCGAAATAAGGATGCTGAATTATTCTTTACTTGCCCCATCTTTAAATGATTTATAATTACAAAACTGAAACATAACTAATGTGTATAATCTCAATGAAGGTGATAAAGAATCATTTCTCATTAATTTATAATTTTATAATTCAAGTTACTTAGTCTATGTCTATACTACACAGTTTTTTCAGAAAAACAGCCGTTCTTTTCGAAAGAAGAGGAAAGAGGAAAAAGCACTGGTGCCCTAGGTGGCCACTCCATCCATAGTAATCACAGCTTAAATGTGAGCTAGCATTCATTCATTGTGGATGCTATCTTTAGAAAAAGCAGATCGCTTTTTCAGTGTGCTTTGGCAGTTATTTTGGAAGAAGTTTTTCGGATGATCTCTTCCGGAAAAGCTTCTTCCAAAAGAAGCCTGCAATCTAGACGTAGCCTTATGCACAAACCTAAAATATGAACTACAGCTCCAGCTAAGGAAAAGATTTAAGCATCTGCTTAACTTTAGTCAGGTGCATAGGTCCAGTAAAGTGAATAGAATATAATAATAACAATAATAATAACAATAATAACTCTACATTTTTACTGTTAGATGTCAAAGGACTTTACATTGGAGATTGGTGTTGTCTTTCCCATTTTAAAGATGGGAAATAAAAGGCACAAAGAAGGGATGTGACTTGCTCAAAAGTAATCCACTCTGCAATAGGGATTTAATAATGTAGTAGATTAACCAATTAACCGATAAGCAAAAGCTTATCGGTTAATACCATAAACTACAAGCATTTCCCCCACCCCCCACCCCTTGCCAGTACATTTTTTAGCAGATTGGTCAGCAGCCCAGCTCAATCCCAGCTTGCACTGGATCCTGGACCTACCCCCGCTGAGGATCTGCATTTAAAGTATGTTAGGAGCCAGGCGGGCAGGCAGCCCAGCTCAGTGCCGGTTCATGCCAGGTCTGGGAACTCAGACCCCTCCTCCCCGCCTCAGACAGGGGCTGCCCAGGGACTATTTAATTAACCAATATTTAACATCCCAAACCTGCAACAGTTTTATGACTCTTGTGATTTCCATGATTTCGGTGAAGTAAATATGGCAGAACAAATAGATTAATAAAAGTGGAGAAACAGTCTAGTGAATCCAGTCATGGAAGGGAGGAGAGGTGGTAAATATTCTTTCAATGAAACAGTTAAGGATTATGGGGGTATGAGTTACCATAAAGAAAGAGGTATTACTTAGGGTAGTAGAAGAAAATATAAGTAGAAGAAAATATTGGAGGATAGGGTCACAATTCAAAATAATCTGGACAAATTGGAGAAATGGTCTGAGGTAAACAGGATGAAGTTTAATAAAGACAAATGCAAAGTGCTCCACTTAGGAAGGAACAATCAGTTTCACACATACAGAATGGGAAGCGACTGTCTAGGAAGGAGTACTGCAGAAAGGGATCTAGGGGTTATAGTGGACCACAAGCTGAATATGAGTCAGCAGTATGATGCTGTTGCAAAAAAAAAGCAAACCTGATTCTGGGATGAATTAACAGGTGTGTTGTGAGCAAGACACGAGAAGTCATTCTTCCACTCTACACTGCGCTGATTAGGCCTCAGTTGGAGTATCGTGTCCAATTCTGGACACTGCATTTCAAGAGAAATTGGAGAGGGCCCAGAGAAGAGCAACAAGAATGATTAAAGGTCTAGAGAACATGGCCTATCAAGGAAGGCTGAAAGAATTGGGTTTGTTTAGTTTAGAAAAGAGAAGACTGAGGGGGGACACGATAGCCGTTTTCAGGTCTCTAAAAGGGTGTCATAAGGAGGAGGGAGAAAACTTGTTCATCTTGGCCTCTGAGGATAGAACAAGAAGCAATGGGCTTAAACTGCAGCAAGGGAGGTTTAGGTTGGACATTAGGAAAAAGTTCCTAACTGTCAGGGTAGTTAAACATTGGAATAAATTGCCCAGGGAGGTTGTGGAATCCCCATCTGTGGAAATATTTAAGAGTAGGTTAGATAAATGTCTATCAGGATGGTCTAGACAGTATTTGGTCCTGCCATGGGGGCAGGGGACTGGGCTCAATGACCTCTTGAGGTCCCTTCCAGTCCTAGTATTCTATGATTCTATGATTCTATAGCTGGATCTAGGGGAGAAGTGAGAGACAGTGCTCTAATAATGCAATATTGTGGGGACTGATTGATGTTGCTGTCTTTTTAAGATACATAGGAAGATACATAGGAAGAATGGGACAGAGCAGGACTCAGAAGGGCTTGGAGCAACATCTAAGGCCACATATGGTAGATGGTAGAAAATCCCTATTCCTGCCAATTCTCAGATACTTATGCAAAATACCCTCTCCTATTCTTAACTCACCAACCTCGCACCGCTGTTCCATGGCTTCTGATGTCTGAACAACTAAAAGCACCTCTGACACCTATTCTCAGTCAGCTTCCAACATCTCTACAGCAAAGGTATGTCTACACAGCAGAGTTATTTGGAATAGAGACCACTTTTCTGAAATAACTTTGTGAGCATCCACACAACCAAACCGCTATTTCAAAATAATTTTGAAATAGCAGACAGCTTATTTCAAGTTCTATAAACCTTATTCTACTAGGAATAGCACCTATTCTGAAATAAATATTTTGGAATAGGGGCTGTGTAGGCCTGACAGTCCTGTCTCACCCTGCAGCTGCCCCTTACAGCATTTAGGACCAAGATGAGCCAGATTGATGGTGCCAGCTCCAGAGCCTGCGAGGGGTTGCAAGCAACTTGTGCCTTCCTGGTCTGGTGCAGAGGTCCTGGATCTTACTGAGTTTTGGGGGGACGAGACAAACCTCCAGGATCTCTGCACCAGATGCAGGAAGGCAGACGTCTATGGCCGCATGGCAGACAGGTTCTAGGGAGCAAAGGCCACATATGCACCCAAGAACAGGTGTGGAAGACGGTCAAGGAGCTCTGCCAGGCTTATGCCAGAGCCAAGGAGGACAGCTCCTGATCTGGGGCAGAGCCAAACACCTGCACTTACTTTAAGGAGCTCGACTACATCATGGGGGGTGGGGTAGTTCCTTCCTTCCTAGTTATAGACTCTGGGCTGGAGATGCCTGTCATTGTCCTCTCTAGAGACACAGATAATGGGGAGGAGAAGGCTCAGGACCTGGATGAGGCCAGCCTGAGCACACAGGTGATTCAGGAGCCCGAAGGCCTCCCTGTGGACATCTCCCAGGTATTGTCCGAGGTTGGGGAAGGAACATCATGTGAGTGCCAGCACTTTTTCTTCATGCAGGTGGTGGGGTGGGAGCTAGGCACTCCATGCTTGGCTCTTGCTGGCTGCGGATCATGCAGCAACCTGTGCAGGTGGCAGCATGTGCCGTGCCACTCTTGGGTACATGGCCCCAGCAGGCTATGAGAGAGGACCTTTGGGCTATTAACCACAGGGTGTCTGGAGAGACTTTCCATGCTTCTGAGCCCTGGGTGGGACACCCTCCTTCCACAAGCCACCGCTAGAAGAAGGAAGGGGACACACACACACACACTCAGCACTCCCACACCTGGCACACAGGCATGCCCACAGTCTCAGGGCAGCCCCCTCTCCTGGGGACATCATGTGCCACTGGCCATAGTGCACATGACCTGGCTCCAAGCACATCTGTTGTCATGGTGCCAAGAACTGTCGCTCTCGGCTTGCAAAGGGATGCTGGGCTTCAGGCACTATGTCCCCTAGGATGACTGACCATCTGACTTTGTTTTCCACAGCCAGACCAGCTTCGAGTGGAGGGCGGTCCACACCACCTGAGACATCCTCCCGCACCTGAGGCTTCCACAGGCACACATCCAATGAACAAGTACCAGCAACAGCACCTGGTAGCACTGCGAACTGGGTGGAGAAGGACCTGCAGCTATGGCAGGAGAGTTGGTGGGAGCTGCTTCTGCAGGGCCACTCCCTCTGCAATGATGTGCATACCCTGGAGCAGAGCATGCTGCCTTCTCCCACTCCAGCCTCTGCTCCATCTTCTGCTATCATGCCTTCTCCAACTCCTGCTCCCCCTTCCGCTTCTCTCTCGACCTCCTCCGCACCCCACTCCTCCGTGGATGCCAAAGTCCCCACATCCACGGCAGTGGGATCCACAGAGCCTGGCGTCACTCCTACCCTGAGCTCCGAGTCTCTCCTCCCGCTTCCTCTCTCTTCCAGCTCCTTCCTGCCTCCTCCAAAATTCTCACCACCCCCCTTCTTCCACCTTCTTTCCTCCTCTTTCCTGGGTTGTTTTCCCTCTCTCGCCCCAGTTTGATTGACACCCCCCTCCAGTTATGGAAAATATAGACTGTTTTGTTGTTCAAAACAAAAGTGTCTTTATTTTTTTGTTGGGAAAGGAAGGAAGGGGGGAAGGGAGAAGTAAGTGGAGGGATGGCAGTGAGAGGTGAAGCAGAAGCCCCTAGTGGGGTGGCCCAGGTGACAGTGTCACTGCTCCCCTGGAGAGAAGCTCTCCCTCAGGGCTTCCAGGATGTGCACAGGCCCCGATGGGCCTGCCATATAGCAGCTGTGCATGGCTGCTCGTAGGCCCTGGCTAAGCAGTCTGCCTCTTCCCCCCACCCTGGCAGGAAGGCCTCCCCCTTCCTCTCACACACTTTATGCAAAACACAGCATGAAGCCACCACATGTGGGATATTGTGCTTCCCGAGGTCCAGGCAAGTGTGGAGGCATCAATAATGTGCCTTCAGGTGTCTGAAAGCACCCTTGACCACCATGTGGGCCCTGTTCAGACTGGCATTAAATGCCAGTCGTGAGGGGTTGAGGTGGCTGGTGTATGGCTTCATGAGACACAGCTGCAGGGGATAGGCCGCATCCCCCACCAGGCATACAAGCATGTCCATGTCCCAGACATTCATGTGGTGGCCAGGGAAGAAAGTCCCAGCATGCAGTTTTGCCAACGGCGGTAAACTTCATTCTATGAGGAATAACACCTTTTGTCGACAGAGTTCTGTTGATCGAAGGCGTTATTGCATCTACACTGTCCTTTGCGTCTACACTCTCATGTTGACAAAGCAGCTTGCTTTGTTGACAGAACTGGATGTAGTCTAGACGCTCTTTGTCGACAGAAGCCTGTAGTCTAGACTTACCCAGTGTGTTCACAATGGGCTTTTTCAGCATTCAGTCTCTTTTGGAAATAAACTGTCATTCATATGAAATTCTCTTCTGTTGTCAGTTTATGGGTTTAAAAGAGACCCACATGTACGGTGAACTTACTCTGAGTTAAATTCTATTCTTTGGTACACCATGGTTAAATCCAGAATCATTGTTATCAGCAATTAACCAATCGAAGGCACTGGACACCTATCCCAGAGGTTAAAAATCACAAAACCAGACAAAGATCTGCCCATGAATACACACAACTCAGCCTATCATCTTCCTCAACAGGCTTAAAGAAAAGAAGGGAAAAGAAGGGCTTGTCCAAATGCCTGGAAAATTAACTGAACTGTGCTCAGGAGGGAGCACAGTCTGAAACAGATCAGTCCTTACAGAAAATACGCTGCCAGCCAGAAGCTCCTTCTTATTCATACAGAGGGTGCTTTAAGCTGAGTGTCTCTTCTCATCTCAGTCAGGACAGAATGTCACTAACACAGACACCTTTTCAGGTAACCAAGTCCCAAGATATTTATGACTTTATAGATTAAAACATTTCAATTTAGCACTTGATGTCAGGAATGTTATTCTGCATTTTTATGTTCCTATTAGGGATGTAAAATCCCAATTGATTAGTTAACTAGTTAGATGTTAAGTTTAACGTGTTAACTAGTTAAAAAGGTGCAGGCAAATGTTGGCTGCTCCAATCTGTCTGCTTCTGGCCCTGCACTCGACCGCTGGCTCCCAGCCCACATAGGCCAGGAGTCAGCAGGTTTGTGAGGGGCTGGAAACCCCTCCACACATGGGCTAGGAGCTGGCAGCTCCCCGCAGCTGCACCAGCCCTCTACCTGCAAAAGGCCATAGGCAGGGGGTTGCACCCAAGTAACAGTAAACCTTTACCCAGTAAACATTACTCGTTATCATTAACCAGTTACCCATTCACATCCCTAGTTCTTACATTCTTATGATTTACTATTGTGAAGCTGATTCCATAAATTATCCTTTTGTCTTTAATGTGACAAACTAATTGCATTCTGGATTCATTATCTTAGAAGAATGAAGGCAGCAGTTTCTCTAAAGCTCTGGGGGAAAATACCTTGTAAAATAATAAAACAGTTCTGTTTGAATAGCTACAGAAGAAGATCAACACTGAAGCATCTTTAATAAAGAATGACAAAGTCTGACCCACATCAGCCAAAAATGGATCCAAATCTTACATTATACATCATGACAAATTTTCGAACACATGTACCTAGATTAGAAATTCCAGAAGACATTACCCAATGATACTGGTGAAAAGGAAAATTCAGTCAGACATCATAGAAATATAATAACAAATGCAGCATAAGACGAATGACATTTGATATCAAGGAGAAGCACCATAAGTAGCTGTGACAAATAGATCAGTCAGATTAGCTTTGGGACCCATTATGTCACAAGTATTCCAGATCACATGATAATTCTTCACATCAAGTATTATTGCTTAAACTTATCAGACAAAAATATAAATAAATTTGACAAGGGAACAGACTATAAAATCGGCAACTAGTTACCAAAATATTGAAACAAAGTAGCAGAAAAGCCTCAATTACAGCATTTCACATTAATGCAAACAGAATGGATACAGAAAATGAAGGGAATAGTTACATTTCAGATCAAAAGAGTTATCTGGCATATCTCAAGCACTGGAGGAATCCAAAATATTTGGAGGAAGTATTTTGCAGCAATCTTGAGCTCTTTATGGAGTTACAACACCCATAAATTGTGCATTGTATATGCAAGAAATATAGACATTCACTTAGGAAATTTGGCAAAAATAAAATGAGCAAGATTATGTGGGATATTTTTTTAAATGGGGTTTGATAAATATTCAAAAAAATTGCTTTCATGCCTGAAATGTAGCAATTATTTTCAAATATTGTAGAAATTATTTTGACTTAGCAACAAGATATGATGGGGGCATTGGTGAGTATTAAACCATTTCCCTGGGATAGCCTTGGTATAAACAAGTTCCCTTTTCTGTACTGTTCCTTCTTTGGCAAGCACCCTCCTTTGTGTCTGTTTGTGTGTTTTTTGTGTCACACATTGGCCTTGGCTTTATATCTCTGCTGAAATCTTCTGTGTAGTCCTGAGGGGACTCTTGACAAAGCAGCAAATTTTTGAACAAGTAATGAAATGCTGATTTTCAGAAGAGGAAGGATGTTACTCAGCTTAGCACCTCTCTGTGGCTTACAGTATGTCTAGACTACATGCCTCTGTCGCCAGAGGCATGTAGATTAGGCTACCAGACATAGGAAAATGAAGCGGCGGTTTAAATAATCGCCGCTTCATATAAATTTACATGGCTGCCGCGCTGAGCCGACAAACAGCTGATCAGCTGTTTGTCGGCTCAGCGCGGCAGCCATGTAAATTTATATGAAGCGGCGATTATTTAAACCGCCGCTTCATTTTCCTATGTCTGGTAGCCTAATCTACATGCCTCTGGTGACAGAGGCATGTAGACTAGTAGGTCTCAGCAGGGACAGTAGGACTGGGGAGCCAATGTGATCCTTCTCCACATTAGAGGCAGAATTGGTTGGATGATGGAAATAAAATAGCAGGGCTCCATCTAAGAAGCATTTGAAGATGGAGACCAGCAACAGGGACAAACATGGAAACAAATTCTGTGAGCAAAAAGTGAGAAAGGATAGCAGAGAGGGAAGGGTTAAGATTAAGATGTCAGGGAGAGAAGAGCATGAGCATAGGAGAAAGCAGAGAGGGAAGAAAAAATGACAGAATGGGTGGAGAAACCATCATTTTACCAGAGAAGCTTTAAAAATTATTCTAGTTAAACTGCTGAAAATCTCAATGGTGTCTAGAACACTACTTACTTGTATATTTAACAATTCTGTATTATATTACTTACCTTCTTAGTGCTTCTTTATTTTATGTGGCAGAGACTTCGGGAAGGTTCTGGTCCCTGTTATGCTAGTTGTTGTAGGAAAACATAGACATTGTTCTGCCTAGAGGATCAAAATAAGGATTAGGTTTGCTAGTTTTATACTCCAACATCTTTTTGATGTGCTCAAAGTGCTATTTTGTATATGCTTATTTTCCATTATGGCAAAGGCTGGTTAAATAAGTGCTCCTGATTAATGGGGAGGGAAAGGAAGGACAGGAAGGAACTTGATGTTCTATGGACTTTTTATTCTCTGAATGTGGACACCTCATTAAAATCATTTAAATGGCATGAAAAAGTAATTTAAAATGTAAAATGTCAAGATGCAGCACATTTAAATGCAACTCCAAGAAGATGTGTCAAAAGATTAAAGGATTCTCTTTCAGGAACCTTCAAAGAGAGTGAAAATTATGAGCATGTTACAACAAAAGTACATCCTCATTGCATGGGAGGGGGAGTAAAAGCATGGGGAAAAGGTTAATCTGAGTCTGAAAGTTCATGTTTTGGAGAAAAGAGATTATGGAGACAACTGTATGATTCAATGTAGTGTTTTTACTTTTATAAAGCCAGCAGTGGCTAGTAAAGTATTCTCAGGATCTCTGTACTCTGCACTGTGTGGGGTGAAAGTTGAGGCTGTTTCATGTACCTCATGCTGGGTAATAACTTGAAAGGATTCCATGCCTGTGCAACTTAACTGTTTATTAGTGAACTATCTATAAAAATGCTTCTACAGCAACTAGCAGTCTAGCTCTATTATAGACTTCTGGGTGCCAGGTCAAAACTCCTCCTACTTGCAATCTGTGCTCTTTCCTCCAAGTTTCATGCAGGTTAATAAAGAATACCCCAGAAAATGTCACACTGGGAACTGGGAATTAGAGGAAGATTCTTACTAGTTGCCCTCTCCCACCAATATAAATGAGAGGATGAGCAGAGTGTCTTGCCAACACTGTCAGGTGATGAACAAAGCAGTATATCTTGGGACTACCAATGGGTAGGGAACCTCACGCAGGGGACAAAAAAGGTATCATGGTGTTAGAAAAGACAATAGTTGGTAGAAGGACAGAGTAGGAACTGTTTCTGTAAGGGCATCAGTCTAAGAAGAGAAAGCAACATTTTTAATGCTGATGGGGGCGGGGCGTATTTAAGAAATAACCATCCAAAGTTTGGCTAATTGGACCCATATACGTTTATTTTTGGATTTGTATCCAAGACAGATTTAAATCATTGTTAATGTCTAATAAAAACAGAAAGTCTGCCCATTGCTTTTGGTATAGATATTGGTGCCTCTGTTTCACTTCCATCGTGAAACTGTGATGACACCTAACTACAGAAGTTACAAACATACAGCATTTAGTTTATAGTGCATAATAGGTTCAATCAGTTCTTTTACCAGTTCTTTGTCTCTCTGGGTATGTCTACACTAGCCCCCTAATTAGAACCAGGAAGGATAATGTAAGCATTCAAAGTTGAAAATGAAGCCCGGGATTTAAATATCCCAGACTTTATTTGCATCTTCCCATCTGGGCGCCATTTTTAAATCCCTCTAGTTTGAATTAACTGCCCATGGCTACATGCGGCAGTCAAACGTTAACTTAATGGAATGAGGTGTAACAGTTAACTCGAACTAAGGACTTAGTTCGAGTTAACGTTTGACTGCTGCGTGTAGCCGCAGGCAGTTAGTTCGGACTAGGGGGATTTAAAAATGGTGCCCGGACGGGAAGATGCAAATAAATCCTGGGATATTTAAATCCTGGGCTTCATTTGCAACTATGAATGCCTACATTAGCCTCCGTAGTTCGAACTAGGGGGCTAGTGTATACATACCCTCTCCGATTTGAATACTTTATTATAAATACCCAAGGACATAGAGAACAAACAACAATGAGAAGCCAAGGAGACAGAGTAGGTGAGATAACATCTTTTATTGGACCATATTTTGTTACTGGAATGACAAGCTTTTGACATCCACAGAGCTTGTCTGTAGGTCTAGAGCAGGTGCTGAAGTGTCACAGCTAAATACACAGTGGGACGGAGTGCTTAGCATAGGGAGCTAACACACAGGATCACAGAATCCTAAATTGGAAGGATTCTAAATAGGTGATACAAACCTCTGCACTCAAGTCAGAACTAAATACTATCTATTCTAAACCATTCCTGGAAGGTGTTGTCTAACCTGCTCTTAAAACTCTCGAGTGATGGAGATTCCATAACCTCCCTATGTGATTTATTCCTGGTATCTATCCTTGGTCTCAGTTTCTGCCATGTGTGGAAAATTCCAGGTCACTCCATTAGGAACTGCACTGGGACATTGCCAAACTGAAATCAGTCCTTTTACAAATTAATACTACTAAAAAGAGGGATTTTGAAAGCCCGTTTTACACACTAATTTAAAATCTGATCACTGACATTACTCACCTTCAAGCCTTTGTTTCCCGTGTTAAGGCATATGCATAATATTCAAACAACACTCAATCAACAGTACTGCAGCTTAGTTGCAAATCTACCAACTCTCGCGATTTGATGAGGGATATTGTGATATTTGGTGATCATTTTAAAGCCCCAGCACCTGGGATCATATGATTATGTGAGAATTTCATCTTTTGTTTGATTGATTTTAAGGGTAAGTTCGAGTGCTCATGAATGAAGAGTGCAGCTGGTAAAATAAGGCAAATGCATCCTAAATGCTTAAAAAAATCAAAAGCCAAGAAGAAGTGACCTCAAATTTATTTACTTATTTTTTAGATCTCATGATTTTTGTAGCCTTACTTATGGTTTTGAACACTTGTGCTTGGCATCTCTGAATCACACAGCTTGCCTAAGTTTGCAAAGCATAGGCATCTAAAGTTGTAATCTGCTATTGCAACTTGTATATTGCTGAGCAGACACAGATTACTTATGCATGTGTTTAGTGTTTACCAGCAGATACCAGACTGAATCATGACTTGTTTGGTTCCTACAAGCGTGCACAATCAATAAGATGCAGCACAAGTCATACTCTAATTGAGATTGTTGATTGCTGCATGTGCTAAAAATCTAATCATTTTTAGCTGGTGGAGGAGCAAAATGAAAATATAGGCAAATTGGGTGCATGGTTAATTTCCTCATTAGCATATACAATCACTTCCATTCCCACCAGTGCCTTAAATTACATCCAGAAACAAGCTTAATTGACTACATTTTTTGCCAGCCATGTTATCCTCTGGCAAGGGCACCAGAAAGCTCCATATATCCTTAAAAGAGCTGGCTATCTAGTTGATAAATGATTTAAAATAAGAAAATCAGCTAATTTCAGATCCAAGAAAATGCGGCAGTTACAAAACAGAAAAAAAGGGACTTAATTTCTAAAAATTAAACTTTGTTGGTAGACCCAGTAATATTGTACCAGAACTAGAAAAAGGCTTAAGGGATTCTCAGTAGAAAACAAAATAGAAAAAATGTGAAAAAGGCCTGACACAAACGAGGGATGACACTTAATAGCCCTGGATGAGCACCTGTAGTTGAGTAATACAAATATAAATAATTGAACCCTAGAAAAGATGACGCCTAGTTAGCGCCTAGCACAAATCTGTATTCAAAGGGCTATATGGCCATGTACCTTCATATTCTGTATCTGAATGAAATCCACAGGAGACACATTTGCTTTTAGCATGTTAGTCTCCAAACCACTAACCACCTATATGACTTCTACATCAATCACTGGAGGTGCTGTGACAGGCCAGAATGTGGAAGTGTTGCATTTAGAGCAGGGGTGGCCTTACCATGAGGCAAACTGAGGCGACCGCCTCAGGTGCCAAACTGTGGGCCTGGGGGCGGTGCCACTAGGACCCAGAATGTAGAAAATTGTGTCTGCTGCTGGTGCATATGTATTCTCTCTGCAGTACCATGAGAGGAGTAGAACAGGAAGAAGGCAGAATTGAGACCTTTCAATGTTTTGGCCCAAGTGAGAGGTATGGGGGTGTCATTTGAGCTCCCCACCCCAAATGTCAAAATGTTGTGGGCCGGCCCTGATTTAGAGGTTTCTATCAGAAACAATTATATTGTTGGCCTTGGGGCAGGGCTAAAAGTAGATGCAGGGACTTACTGGCATGCTCTGCACCAGGCTCAGTGACCTTAGCATGGGTGGAGTGCAGCTCTATGCTCCTGAAAGGGCAATGCTTCATGTGTGATGGCAGGAAGCCCAGGGATGCAGTGATGGAAATCAAGAGCCCGGGAGCCTTCATGGTGATTTGAAGGACCCGAGCTCCTGGCTGCTGCCACAATAGCCAAGAACCACAGACGCATTTGAATTTTTTGCTTGGATCATTATTAATCATAGATGTTCTACTGGGGCCCTGGGACAGCTGCCCTTTTCTCCCCCCTATTGGAGATCCTGCAAATAGGGTCTGGCAGTGCTGCTGCAGCAGTACCTTAATGTCACTGCCCCTTTTGCCACGGGCAATGAAACATGGTAGTCCTTCCAGACCCTACCAACTGGTCTGTTGACAGGGGTGAGAAAAATGTCAACAATATGTGCGCTGGTCTGACAGCTGGTTCTTATCAGTGCACCACACCAGTCCCCTTTCACTTCTGCCTTTGGGGACTCAAGTGTAATTCTGAGAGAGAGGGTATGTCTACAGTACCCTCCTAGTTCGAACTAGGAGGGTAATGTATGCATACCGCACTTGCTAATGAAGCCCGGGATTTGAATTTCCCGGGCTTCATTAGCATAAGCGGGGAGCCGCCATTTTTAAATCCCCGCTGCTTCGAACCCCGTGTAGCGCGGCTACACGGGGCTCGAACTAGGTAGTTCGGACTAGGGTGCCTATTCCGAACTACCGGTACACCTCGTTTCACGAGGAGTAACGGTAGTTCGGAATAGGACCCTAGTCCGAACTACCTAGTTCGAGCCCCGTGTAGCCGCGCTACACGGGGTTCGAAGCAGCGGGGATTTAAAAATGGCGGCTCCCCGCTTATGCTAATGAAGCCCGGGAAATTCAAATCCCGGGCTTCATTAGCAAGTGCGGTATGCATACATTACCCCGCTAGTTCGAACTAGCGGGGTAGTGTAGACATACCCAGAGAGAGAGAGAGAGAGAGAGTCAGACAGACAGACAGACAGACAGGTTGAGGTCTTAATGGGTGGAATTGCCTTTACTGAGTCTAAAGCATTTCTCCTTCTGGTATGATATGAATTGGTACCATTTTGAAGCAATGTCAGAAAGTCAAAATGGAATCACACTTAAAAGAAAACTAGCACAACATATTCTGTTTCTGTATTGGCAATAACAGGCCTGTCTTCATGACCATAGATACTGTTAGGGAAGATAGCAGGCTTGAGGGCTCAAGCATTACATTTTGGGTTATCGACTATACAGCAAAGATAAAACACAGTGTTCACTGCAAAATATTGTAAAACACAGTTTAAATCTTGTTTGAAGAAAAATGCTGCTAAAAAGCCCAGGGAAGGAAGGGAAGATTGTTACAATTGGAATTAGTGGAACTTTGGTATTAGTGAAGGATGAAACAAAACCATGATTTTATCTACAAAAAGGAATTTACACACAAAAAAAGCAATTTGCATGGGAAATCAATTATATATTGCCTTTAAATAACAGTTGCTTAGAGGGATTATATAAAAACTATAGCATGTTTCAGGAACAATCAGCAGGATATGTAAAATGCTTCTGCCTGCACAAAAGAGGATTTTACATGCAGCTGTACAAATGCCTAAGAACCTTGTACACTAAGATGAAAATTAATCTTTATTATTTATTTGTATTACCAGAATACCTACCAACTCTAGCCGTAGACTAGGACCTCATCATGTTGCTGCTGTACAAACAGAACAAAAAGATGGTCCATGCTCCTATGTGCTTTCAGTCTATATCCAATGAACACAGGTGGATACAGCACATGAAGGAGTGAATACAAATAAACAATGAGGGTGCGTCTATACAACAGGGCTAAAGTCAAATTAAGCTACGCAACTTCAGCTATGTCAATTGCGTAGCTTAAGTAGAAATAGCTTCTCTTGGCTTTAGGTGTTGTCTATACAGCAGGAACTCAAAGGAAGAACACTCTTCCTTTGACTTCCCTTACTCTGCATGAAATGAGGGTTTCAATGAGTCAGAGTACAAAGTCCTCCAGCTCGACATTATTTCAAAACAAAGGCTTGTAGTGTACAACGTACCCTATATTATTTCAGAATAACTGACATCAGTTATTCCGAAATAATATTGCTGTGTAGAGGTACCCTCAGATAATAATAATCAATATGGTAGGAAGTGGTATGTTAGCCTGTTAACACTTATGCATGTGCTGAACATTATATGTGTGAATAATGGCATAGGAATAAAAATAAACAAAAACATACATATATTTTTGTTTGCTTGGATCATTATTGATTGCAACTTTTCCTCTTATAATTCACCTGCTCTACCAATTTTTAAATTGGGGGGGCAGGGAGTAATTTATTTTTACAAGCACTTCCAAATTACTGAGAGAACATTATTTAACAGCTTTTCATGTTGGGTATGTCTAGACTACATTCCTCTGTCGGCAGAGGGATGCAAATGAAGCACTTTGAAAGTGAAATAAAGCCGGGATTTAAATATTCCATGCTTCATTTGCATAATCATGTTATGGCGCTCTTTCGAAAAAGCGCTATTTCGAAATTGAAACCGCAGTCTAGATGTGCTTCTTTCGAAAACAGGGCACTTTTTCAAAAGATCCTGTAAACCTCAGTCTAGACTGTGGTTTCAACTTTGAAATAGCAGTTACATACTAACATGGCTACCCCTCTGAGAAACAATAAGATAGCAACACTAAAAGCAGGGAGGAAGAACATGTTAAACCATTTTAAAGGTAGATAGTACACTTACCTATATAGCCCACATATGTTGTTTCTGCCCTTTGTCTGATGAGCAGAAAATGGCTTTAACTATGAAATGCCTGCTGGTCGTGCTGTGTCAGAAGTGAGGAAAGACAGATTAGGAAAAATTAGAGTTTACTACATGTTTTGTTTACTTTTTATTATTTCTATTATTATTACTATTATTATTTCAATTATTATTATAACTACTATCATTACTACTATTAATAATAAATATTTGAAAACATAAATAAGTAAATAGGGTCTTGGGGAAATAGTTTCCCTACACGACTTCTACTCAGAATGGCACCAATAGCATATGAGGCAATGATTAAGGGATATTGTATCACACAAAGAGCTAATGATACAAAACCAGCAACATGTTTGTATATATATTCCTCTGTTTGATGACATGGGGAAAATGAATCCAAAATATTTGTGTCAACATTAAGTGCATTAAGTGTCCAGGAGCCACGATGATGGGCCTGACACAAATATATGTATACACATTAGAGACAAGACTCTTGCTTCTTTGATTCTCTTTGGAATTGGAGGATACTATTCTATATCAAATGGTAATATATAAAACACAAACTATCAAGGCAAGAAGACTTCCTATGTAGGGAATGGATATTCACTTTTCACAACTGATTATTTACTATCTGAATGACATACTTCTATTTCTCAAAGACAATGAATTACCTTATGGAACTCTGTGATAACCCTCTGTACAATTTAGAAAGCTATCAGGGACAAGCCAAATAGCTTTTCTCCTATTTTAGCTTTAATACAAGTAGCAAAACAATTAATTTAAATATGATTTTACCAAGCCATTCTTATGCAGATTGCCTACTTGGCATATGCAAAAGATGCATTTGTTCCATTTTTTTCACCATTACAAATATTTTTAATTCATGGCTGCATATTTCTGGAAAGCCACTACTTTCGCCCCCAGAAGGGAATACACTTTAATTAAACCCGCCTTGGCATTTTGATGTACTTTTGTAAACATTTTTTTCCCCTGTAAGTCTTTTAAATGTGAAAAAATGACAAGAACAATAGGTTCCTTTCAAAGAAAAAAAGGAATTTTTTCCAGCCTGGACAGCTTGATTAGATAAACCATCTTTTTCTATATTCACAGAGGGTAAAGGAGTAACAATTTCCTACAGCCATTTAATCTTTTTTTCTTTTTTTTCTTTTACAAAGCTTGAAAAATAGTTTGTATTTCTGTCTTTTTTGGCCATTGTTGATGCTTATCTTGCAAATGCATAGATATTTTTAAGACAGGCCACTTGGCTATATACAGCCTTGTCAAATGATTGTTGCTTCTCATGACCCAAATGTGACATTAGAAATCTGAATTCAGCTGGTAATTTCCTTGCAGTGAAATTAGAGGTGAATCACTGCTGACTTTCAGACCTTTGATATATGCTTGGAGTAGAACCTTTTATTGTTGCCATTTGGTGGCTAAGAGCTGCTCAGACCAGATAAAGAAATCCTTTTGAGGGCTTAGGCATTATTCAGAAAACAGTCTCTGAGACTAGATTTAATAAGACTCATCCTATTGTAAAACTCTAATTTTAAAAAAGTTGCTAAAATATGTATACAATAAAAACTAATTTGAAATTAAACCACCATGATTCTCATATACTGTATAGTTACGTTAGAAACAAAAGTAACTAAAAGTAACTAAAGTATAGCCTGGGACATTTTTTTAAAAAATCTGATATTCTCAAGCTCTTTGTAAAGCTTCCAGGTACCTTACAAACTGAGGCTTTCTGGAAATCTCTATGATTGATTGGATTTGGAGATGGTGGGGTGGAAAAAGAGAGAATGTGAAAGTGGCAGGGGGGACAGAAGCTAATATATGGTTATTATTAACTTTGAGTATGCTTGCAAAGCCTCCAGATTGAGTTCTTTTTGGTTGGCACAGCTCAGCTATTGGAGATAGGTAGAAAAAATAGCCTTTAACTTTAGCATATTGAGAATTAAGCTTTCAAAAATTCAGAGTTAATAATTTAAATATGAAATATTTTGTTTTTCCTGACCACCACAGAGGGAAAATTAATTAAAGGTTAAACAAAGCCCGTGAGGTCCTGCAAACAGTTAAGATTATGCATATTTTTTCCCTGTGAACTCAGTGCTACTACTTACATTCAAAAAATTACTTGTCTGCTTTGTTGTTTGCATGGTTGGGCCCCTAAACCATGAGACTCTTGGTTCATTTCTACACAGCAGTGCTAAATTCATAATAAACTGCACAACTTGAGCTATGTTAATTATGTAGCTTAAATTGAAATAGCTTATTTTGAATTTGGGAACATATATACTGCACTTATATTGAAATGGAGCACTCTTCTTCCAACTTCCGTTCTGTATGCAGTGAGGTTTACAGAAGCCGGCATAAGAACCCCATTATTTCAAATTTATTTTGATATAACAGGCTTGCAGTGTAGACATGCAATATGTTTTTTCGGAATAACTGATGTTATTCCAAAATAACACTGCTGTGTAGCCATTCCCTTAGGCTGTGTCCAGACTCAGGGGTTTTTTCGAAAAAAGGCTACTTTTTTCGAAAAAACTTCACCTGCGTCTAGACTGCAGCCGCGTTCTTTCAAAATTAAATTGAAAGAACTCGGCTTTTCTTTTGACGGTGGTAAACCTAATTCCACGAGGAAGAACGCCTTCTTTCGAAAGAAGGCGTTCTTGAAAGCAAACAGGCTTTTTAGAAAGAGAGCATCCAGACTCACTGGGTGCTTTCTTTCGAAAAAGCGGCTTGCTTTTTCGAAAGTTCCACGTGCAGTCTAGACGCGCTCTTTCGAAAGAGGCTCTTTTGAAAGTATCTTTTGAAAGAGCCTCTTTCGAAAGAGGCTTGCAGTCTAGACATAGCCTTAGGTAGTACTGTGTGCACAGAGCATATTGGGTCAGGCCATTTAATAATAAATCATTGTTCTCTTTTGCTTATATTTGAATATATTTAAAAGATAAATAATAAAACAACGCGTCTGCACTTAATCCTTATACTTATGTTTTGCATAATATTTGTATACATTTAAAAAGCTATAAAGTTTATTTTTAAGATTTTTTATTTGTATTGATTCAAATTTTCACAGTTGAATAACATTATACATTTTAAGAAAGTTCTTCAATTTAAATTTTCAGAATTCTGAGAATTACAAGGGAACAGAAAATGAGGAAGAAGAGTCAGACAATTATTTAATAATAGTCAGTAGAGAGCTTCAAAAGTTAAGTTTCATAATAATTCAAATACATGTTGTCAACATTCTATGTCAAAATATATAAAGTATATATCTTTAAATCAAAGTTAGGTAATCTAACAAAAATCTGAATATCTGTACATTTCAGTTATAGACAATTATAGTCAATTAAAAATTTTTAATTTTAATTCTACAATGAAATTTACGTTTAACAACATTACTGATAAAAAATCAACCCCTTCCAAGCTGGGCTACTGTGAAAAGGATTTGTTAGACAGAACCTTAATTGCATTACAATGTCTCCAACATGAGAATCAAAATAATGTGTGGGGAGGGCTAAAGGAAGGAATCTTGCCTTTTCCCATAGATTAAAAAAACCTTAATTTTGAGAACAAAGGCTGCCTGGTAGTTTTTTATATATTTATGTAATGTCCAAAAGGTAACTGATTCTGATCTGATTCACAGTAGATGTAATTTCACAGAAGTCAATGGATTCACGGTGGAATATTTCAGAGTGAGATTAGACATAACAAGGCTTTGTATGTCCTGTTATAGATCTGTAGGTCTACAGAGTTTTATCATTCCATAATGACTCCCACCAACAGTGCAACATTAATATTCTATTGCATTCCCTTAATATTACTATTCTTTTCTTTTTCATTGTCTCCTATTGCTCACATGCAAATTGAATCTTTACCGGAGCCTCTGAATAAGAATTGTCACACAGGTACCTAAATGGGTTCTCATTCTTATCAAAATTCTACTTTATTCAGATTTTGTCATTGTAACTGCCAGGAAGAAATGTCATCAAATGTAAATTCTTTCTCCCCTGCTCAGCAGATAGAGAATTCTATGGAATTGCAATAAACTTTGGAGTCTTATGTTATTGAAAACCATTAACAGTCAAAGCAACATATCACAAATGCAGAAAAGAAAAAAATTGTTGACTTTTAAACTATTTTTTACCCAGTGTAGCCTATCTGTACATTATTTTGAAGGACAGACATAACACCCTACCACTAAGCCCAATGGAAAATAATGTTTCTGATTGTGAAAAACTGAATGAAAAACAAGTAATTGGCCAGATTGTTGCCATACTACAATTCTCTTGTGATATGCAGCATCCATAAAGCCAGCAGATCTAATCTTTTGAGCATTCCCATTGCACAAAGCAAACCTTTGGATGGTGGTAATATCTTTAAATCAGTATCTTTAACTCAGCTCTCAGATACATTCCCTATAGCATTGAGGCAATCCCAGGGGACAAATGGATTTGTCCAGTGCTTCTCTATACACCAGTAATTTCCAAGTACTAGAACATGCTCTCAGGACTGTATGCAGCCAGGCATTAAATTAGAGTTTGCCTTCAAACTACTTCAAATTATACTGTGACTCATTCTCCCCATCCAATGCCCCAAAATGGAAGAAACATAAAATGGTTCTATGCTCCTTTTACCTTCATTTATGAAATACATTTGATTTGGGTAAATATCTGTGAGATGTACCTGTTATTTTCTTTCTCGTTCTGGTTGGAAAAAGAATAATCACTTATTTTGTGGTACTCTAGCACTTACGTTCCACTAAAAACACAAACAAACAAACAAAAACAAAAAAAACTGAAACAAGAAAAGAAGAGAGGGAAACTTGTCTAAAGATCATAAAACTTTGGGATTATTTCATTTTAAGTTCCATTCTAAAAATGGGGAATATTTCTGTAGAAGGGATTTTTTAGATTTTCAGAATCAGTTCTGCTATTCATAATAATTTATTATTATTACTACTTGATTAAATAAAGCCTGTGTTAATTTTGCAGGCTATAGGGGAATGTGAAAGTTGGGGGATGGTTGAGGTGATGGGATTTTCCCGTTTGTTGAATAAAGAAAAAAAGATAAATTTGTTGTTTTACTTAATGCAAACATTTGTTTATCCTTCCTTGAAGAAGAACCTATTATTCTGTAACCAGATATGGCACTCTTGTAAGTGTAGATCAATTGTCATGGAAAAAATAAGCTTTACTCAGAACAAAACATCTCCTAGGCTATGTCTACACTGCAGGCTTCCTGAGCAAGAACTGTTTTGCCCAAGAGTTCTTGCGCACAAGGTCTTGTGAAAGAGTGTGTCCACACTGCCATGTGCTTTTGTGCAAGAGCGTCCATGGCAGTGTGGCCGCTTTCTTGTGGAAAAAAGCTCTGATGCCATTTTAGCCATAGGGGTTCCTTGCCCATTCACACTGCCTTCTTGCACAAGAGCTCTTGCTCATGAGGGCTTATTCCTTGTGGGGAGAGGAATAACTCTTGTGCAAGAAGCTCTCTGTTCCGATGCTTTACTTTAAATGTACTTTAAATGTACTTATGCAAGAACGTGCGTGCAGTATAGACGCTCCGCAAGTTTTTGCACAAGAACAGCTATTCTTGCACAAGAAGCCTGCAGTGTAAATGTAGCCCTACTGTATTAACACTATTTTCCTCCTTCAATGCCCAGCAGCTTGTGAAGACTAGTCTTTGCTTTTTAGTCAACCCTAGTTAAATCTTTCCTTGTCAATGTTCCTTTAAGTATAAATATGAACTGCTAAAATAAGTCCTCAATTGCAAATGATACTTAACAACAGAAGAGACACAAGTGTGTCTTGAGATTAATGAACTAACATCACAAGGTGAATCTGTTATGTATTATTTTAACAGCAATAGCTATGGTGAAGGAAGCATAACTGTGTTGCCTTTTTAAAGGCTGAGAAATTTCACCTCTCACATTTCAAAAGTGATGATCAAACTGAAAGGCCACCTTCTGGAAAAAATATTGTTACTAAATGTAGGTTCTGAAAATCAAAGTTTACAGTAACTGTTAAGTCACTTCCATCTGTTTTATTTCTCTTTCCTTTCGGTGGTTGTGAAAGGATTAAAAGGATTGTAAAACATGTCTTATAATTAGAGACTCCAGGAGCTCAATTTATTTAGCTTATCAAAAAGAAAGACAGTTAAGAGGTGACTTGATCACAGTCTATTAGTACTGACTCAGAGAACAAAAATTTGATAACTTTGTTTGCAATCATGCAAATTAAAATATAACAAGAGTCAATGTATGTAAATTGAATCTAGACACTTGTAGATTTAGAAATAACGGACACATATTTAAGCATGAATGTGATTAAGCAGGGGCATAATTTACCAACAAAGGAGGTTTCCCCATCACTGATCTTTTTTAAATGTAGATTCTTTTTTTTTTTAGTTTAAAAGATATGATCTATTTCAACTCCAGCTATTGGACCTGAGTCAGAAATTAAATCAGGATAATACTATGACCTGTGCTATTCAGACAGTCAGACTAGATGGTCACAATTGTCCTTCTCACATTAAAATGAATGACTCTAAAGAAGAATGGATTTACATCTGCCTGAGACTCACAGCTTGTTTTCTGTCAGGATGCATACCCTATCATTACTTATATATTCCAATACTAAGCCATCTTTTTATATGTACAAAATGGTACCCTGAGACATTTTTGGGAGCCTCAAGACACTGCCACAAATACATAAAAACAAGTTATTGCTGAATCTTCTCCCCCTTTTAACTGAGTTTGTAATTGGTTAGTGCCCTGATTGGCTGTAAATAGGGTTTTTTTTCACATTTACATGGTTAGTACTAGAGCAGCTTGGAAATTTTTCAAGAGAAGAGAAAATGTCAGAATTTCTAAAATGATTTTTTATGGACATTCCATTATGTGGAAAATCTTTTAAACATTGAATGAGTTCTGCATAAACATTTTGCTAATCAAAACATTCTGCTCTGGTGAATAATTTTGTTAGTAATTGTTGAAGGGAATAATGGTTTATCCTTGGCATACATGGTTGTTTTCATAAAACTAATTGGGTGCGATTCTTTTCCTTATTTAGTAGCACAGACTACTTCCAGACTGCAAGCCTCTTTCGAAAGATACTTTTGAAAAAGCCTCTTTCGAAAAAGAGCATCTAGACTACAACCAGAACTTTTGAAAAAGCAAGCCACTTTTTCAAAAGAGAGCACCCAGGCAGTTGGTTGCTCTCTTTTGAACAAGCCCAGTTTGCATTACATAGCACCTTTTTTCGAAAGAGCACTTTCAAAAAATGGCATTATTCCGCGTAAAACGAGGTTTTCCACTGTCAAAAAACTGCTGAGTTCTTTTGATTTACTTTTGAAAGAATTTGGCAGTTTTTTTGACTGCAGAAAACCTCGTTTTATAAGAAATAACAACCTATAGTCTAGACTCACCCACAGAGTGAACATTGAACTATTCCTATGCAGAGAGTTTGGCTAGTCCTTTTTCCTCTTAGATGTCTGTGTAATAGGACATTTGTGAATCATTGTCCCATGTAATGCTGATGCCATCGTTTATGCACATAATGTGGGCAATCTACCCGGACCTTCAGGGTACAATGGATAGTTGCTTAGATTTTGCCAGAATGCATTTATGCAAATATGGTTAGACAGCATGGTAGGTATGGATGAACAAAAAGAGTTAATGCAAGGGTACAGTAAATGTGGGGGACAGGTGGTAAGAAGAGAAAACTTTTTTGTGTGTATTCAAATCCATTTTTTTCACTGTTAGGATTACCAACACTTCTGGTTTCACTGCAAGTCTCCTGGAATCGAGCCCTATCACTCGGAGGTCACTAAAGGCAAACTGGGAGGTGCTGAAAGGGCTAAGACAGGCTCCTTGACTGCTCTGGACTCATGTCACTTTCAGAAGTAGCTGGCACAAGCTGCGGCCCCTGGTGGGGAGGACAGGGAGCGCCATACGCTGCCCCCAACCGAGGGCTGACTCTGCAGCTCCCATCGGTTGGAAATTGTGGCCAATGGAAACGGGACAGTGCTTGCTGGCACAGGCAGCACATGGAGCCCCCTGACCCTAACCTCAGGAGCTGCAGGGATGTGACCACCACTTCCAAGAGAGGTATGGGGCAAGGACAGGAAGAGAGTCTCCCTTAACCCTGGTGTGCAGCCAATTGGGAGTGCCCCAAGGTAAGTACCTCCTGACCACAGCATGCACCCCATACCCTCTCCTACACTCTACTACCATTCCCCAACCTGGAGCCTCTTCTCTCAAACTCAGACTTCCTCCCAGAGCCTGCATCCTGCACCCCCAGCTGCACCCCAAGTCCCTGCCCAAGACTAAGCCAACAGCTCTCTCCCACACTCTGAACTCCTCAGCTCCAGCCTACAGTCCACACCTGTCCACACTCAAACTGCCTTCTCCAGCCTAGTGAAAGTGAATGAGGGTGGAGGAATAGCAAGTGATGAAGGGATGGGAGATGATGTGGGTAGGGACTCAGAAAAGGGGTGTGGGCTCCCATAAGGAGAGGGGAAGGAAGTTAGGCAAAGATGTTCGGGTTACTGTGATTAGAAAATTGGCAACCCTATTTGCTGTTGTCAGATGTGGTGGAGGGCAAGTTATAAAATGAATGCTGTACTTGTCTTGAATACTGACATTAGCTATGTTTGTGCAACTCCCATTCCATTCAAATACTAGGAGCTTAAATAACATATATGAGTGTAGAATTTAGCCTCTGGAGCTTTATATGTTCACTTCCTTGTAAGTATTTCTTTAATTGTATTTACAGAATACATGAGAATAGGTTTGGAAGGGCTGGAGTAAGAGTCTTATTGTAGGTAACCTTGTTCATTCCTGTTCACTTACCTGTAAATACCATTTTTAGATTTACTCTGGAAACTTGGTAAAATAGAACATTCAGTAAGTGAATTCAAATCACTAGCAACACTGGCTATAACAGATTTATTCAGCTACTGGAAGCACTGAATCAAGGCTCAGTGATCATTCAGTAACTATAAAAATGTAGAGAATTGCATAATTACATTTGAATGCATCCTGAAGACTGAAATCTATTGTTTAGTCCAGAAGTTCTTAATTTTTTTACCTTCACACCTCTCCTGAAAGTGAACTTCATGTTCATCCCCCCCGGGAGCCATTTTGTGCACAGCCTAGCCCCGCACCCTCATCTGACAGGAAGCTAAGGGGCGTGACTAGGACTATAAGAACTCTGCAATGTTCACGTACTGTTATTGTAGTGTGTCACCACGTAGGCCTGATTGATTCGTGCTGCTATTGTAGTGTCCCGATCTCTAGAAGTTAATAAGAAATTAATGTTTATAATTTTAATTCATAATATTAATTATGAAGAAATCTAAACCTTAGAATTTTATCCAGTGAGAAGGCAATTGCGATACATTTTTCGGGGAGGCACCACACACCTTCCCTGTATCCTCTTCACACCTCCCCTGGAGAGGTGCACCTCATTGGTTAAGAACCCCTGGTTTAGTCTCTAAGGGTATGTCTACACTAAAGCAATAATTTGAACTAACTTAATTCGAATTAGTTAATTCGAACTAAGCTAATTCGAACTAGTGCAACTAGTGCATACTTACAAGGAAGTGAACATATAAAGCTCCAGAGGCTAAATTCTACACTCATATATGTTATTCAGAATGAGGTTTACCTAAAAACTAGTTCGAATTAGCGTTTTGCTAATTCGAACTAGCATGTCCACATTGAGCCGACCCTGAACCGAAATTAAGGCTGGCCGGAAGCAGTGCCGGCAGGGCATCAGATTAGGACTTAGAGCGTGGAGCTTCTGTCTCAGGCTAGCTGAGGGATGTGCTTAAAGGGACCCGACTCCCACCCCAGACAGACAGTTCTCAGGGTTCCCCGCTTGCTTGTCTACCTCGATGAGGGACAGCAAAGCAGTCCCGGCTTGGAGTGCCCTGAATGCTCACACTCGGCACATCACAGCACTCGGCCATCAGCCCGGCTGCACTTGCCGCAGGCTGCCATCTGGGGAGAGGGGGCAATTGGGGGGCTGCAGGAGAGCTTCCACCCCGAGGAGCCCACAGAGCCACCCCAGTCCTCCCCATCGGGGGCTCATACCCCATTCCTCCCTCACCTCCTTCCACTTACCCCTGCTAAGCCCCCCTCCCTGATGTACAAAATAAAGGACACGTGTGTTCAAATATAGAAACTCTCTTTATTGAACAAAACTTGGGGAGACTGGGAAAAGGAGGTGGGCGAGGGGAAGAGAGAGGGTGGGAAAGGGGAGGGCTACTAAAATGATCAGGGGTTTGGAACAGGTCCCATATGAAGAGAGGCTAAAGAGACTGGGACTTTTCAGCTTAGAAAAGAGGATACTGAGGGGGATATGATAGAGGTCTATAAAAGCATGAGTGGTGTGGAGTGGGTGCATAAAGAAAAGTTCTTCATTAGTCCCATAATAGAAGGACTAGAGGACACCAAATGAAATGAATGGGTAGCAGGCTTCAAACTAATAACAGAAAGTTCTTTTTCACAAAGCAAATAGTCAACCAGTGGAACTCCTTGCTGCAGGAGGCTGTGAAGTCTAGAACTATAACAGAGATTAAAGAGAAGTTAGATAAAGTCATGGAGGTTGGGTCCATGGAGTGCTATTAGCCAGGGGGTAGGAATGGTGTCCCTGGCCTCTGTTTGTGGAAGGCTGGAGAGGGATGGCACGAGACAAATGGCTTGGTCATTGTCTTCGTTCCATTCCCTCCAGGGTACCTAGTGTTAGCCGCTGTTGGCAGACAGGCTACTGGGCTAGATGGACCTTTGGTCTGACCCAGGATGGCCATTCTTATGTTCTTACGTTCTAAGCTCAGGGCTCAGGGTCGGGGGTCTCACTGGACCACCTTGATTTTCATGCAAACCTGCTCCTGGGTAGCCAGGCTGGCAGCTATCCTGCCCTAGACGGCCATTTTCCTGAGCCTAGTGTGGAGGTCGTGGACAGTGGAGGCTTCCCTCCAAACCTGGATGAGATCCACGAGCTCCACACTAGAGCAGGCGGGTGCCCGCGTCTTGTGGCCCCGGGCAGGCTCCTGGGAGCTGCCAGCCTGGTCCCGGGAAGAGGCGGAGGGCTGGGTGGCAGCGGGTGGCTGGCTTGTGCCGTGCCAGGTGCAGGGTCTGCTGGCTGGGTGCTGGCAGGCTTGCACCTGGCACGGGCACCGTAGCTAGACCGTGCCCCTTTAAGGGCTCCGGGGCCGGGAGGGGGGCAGACAAGTTTCCCTGGTGGTGCCCAGAGTGGCCACCAGGGCAAGCTGGAGAGGGCTAGCCTCCCATTAGTTCGAATTAAGTTGCTACACAGCCCTTAATTCGAACTACTTAATTCGAACTAGGCATTAGTCCTTGTTCGAATTAAGCGCACTGGTAGTTCGAATTAAGTTCGAACTAGTGGTTTGCATGTGTAGCGCCTATCAAAGTTAATTTGAACTAACGTCTGTTAGTTCGAATTAACTTTGTAGTGTAGACATACCCTAAGGGTGCATCTACACAGCACCCTGAACTCAAAATAAGATAAGTAATTTGTGCATCTTATTTTGAAACTATTTTAAAGTAGTATATTTTGAAATTTGGCACATCCACACAGCACCAAATTTAAAAAAAAGCACCATTTCAAGTAATCTCTTATCCCTTTCACAATGAGGTTTACCAGGATAGCGAAATGGCACACTCGTTATTTCATAAAAATATTTCAAAATAGCGGACAGCCTGTTTAGATGCAGGGTTATTCAGTGCAGTATAGATGTATCCTAAGATATGGTAACTGAAATGCGTTTTTCATAGGTATTTTATAACTGTTAAGATTCAGTTGTACAATTGAAATATCAATTTTGAGTGTCTCTCACTCTTGTCATTTATTGTAATTACATTCAGAAATCTTATGAATTTGATTAAAAAAGAATACTCACTACTGTCACTCATGCTGCTGATGGGACCTGAAGATCGATAGCTGGCTCTAAATTATTCCCTGGTAAATATCTGAAACATTTTAGTGCTGATTTTTTGTTTATGTGTGAGATCAAGGGTTAAACCAACCTGCATGGGGTTTTCTACCATAAACAATCATCTATCTATCCATTTATTATCTATCTTGGCGTGAATGAGATACTAAAAAAATGTTGTCTTCTTTGTGCTGGAGGATAACAGTCATGATGAGCAGTATAAGGAGGAGCAAAAACCCCCAAATCCTCCTGAATATTCTTGGTTCCAAAGCTCTTTTTTCTTTAAAAAAAACCTTATAATTTTTCCTGACACTGAAATACTGTTGTATTTGGCTTTGAGTGTGCTAGTACTAATTTGGGTAAGTTAAACAGTTCAGTTAAACATTCCCATTTTTGTGTATGATATGATAGTAACTTTTGGACTTACAGGCAGTGGGTAAAGAAGAAAGATTTTTTGGATCTCTTGCAGCTCTGGAAAAGAACAACAGAAACACTTTGCAAAAAAAATTGAAAAAATTCATTTTGGGTCAAACAAAACATATTGTTTGACCCAAAATATTTTGTTTCTCGGCATGGTTACAGAGCTAGAGTCACAAAATGGTGGAGAGGTGGCAGTTGTGAAGTCCTCTTCACTCGTTACAACACTTCACCCAGTCATATGGATACTCATCTGAGATGTGAGCCCACCTAAAATACTGCAACAGTAATTAGGTAAGAGAAAGAAAAAGTTACTCTGTAAGATGGCAGTTTGAACAAGTAAATGGGATGGGGGAGCTTCAAGAATCTGCACCCATTAACATCTTTTTTAGACAAAGAGGAATGGCTTCAAGGGGAGAGTTTGAGAAAAGGCTTATAAGGTGGTGGTTAGAGCACTTGGTGGTTAATATACTTAGATGAAATGGAGAAACTTAGGTTCACATCCCTACTTCTATGGAGAGTTTGAACCCTAGGTCTCCCACCTTCAGAGCACATGAACTAAAACTTACCACTTCCTCTCTGTTCCTGGTTTTGTGACTTTAGCCTGAACTCTCTTCTTAATGTTGTCCTCCTCCCAGTAAAACTATTTGACAAATTTCTGTCAGATTTGCTAATATTTTCAGATTGACTGAAACAGCATTTTTCAGGGAATAAACTATTTGTCCGAAAAAGTTCTCTCAGTTCTAGTCATGTCTGAGAAAAATTGGTAACATTAATGTAATCAAGCTTCTGTTGATCTATTTGATTGTGTCCTGACATATTTTGAATAATGTCAATTTCAGTCAATCAGCCTAAAACTTTGGACATTATTACCTATAAATCTGAAGTACATTTTCTTCCCATCAGCAGATTGCTCTGTTTTTTAACTAGAGACTGTTTCACACAGTGATTGCACAAGATGATTTAAAATAGATGAGTAGTCTGTCAAAATATTGAACAGTGCTTAAGGCTTCGATAAAGACATTGTCCCCTCATACTAAAAAAGCACTTATTATATTGGTATGTAAGTATTATACCTATGTCCAGGAGCACTACTATTTTAAAAGTGGTGTCAGTTTCCAGTCAAGGAACTTGACTGCTTCACTATAACACTGCAATTATGCAGCTGTATTATTCTTAGAGAAGATGTGTTGGAATATATTGTACATTTATTGGTTTGGTTTCAATATAAATAATAATTTTTAGGAGGTAAATTGTGCAGTAACTTAAAATAATGATTTTTCATACAGATTGTGGAATTTATGAATGTGTAATAGATCTCTCTCATACATAACAATCCATTCTGGTCTGGCTATGAGTAAATTATGCTGTACTATGTCTAAAGGACACTACTTATTGACCATTGCTTATTATTTGTTGTTTTACAGTTGACAGAAGTGGTCCCTGCCCTGAAAATCTTACATAATAGACATAATTTATGGTAATGTATTCATATTTGCTATATTTATACATAACAAGCTTAGTTAGCCAGGATATAAAAATTGTACCTATATATTTCTAAATTTCCTTGCCTTAGTAAGTGTCTCTATTTCTATATTTTTTTTATTATTTTTCATACATGCTATAGCAACTGCACCAAAGTAGCCACTTCAATTCTCTAGTGCTGCTAGCTACACATATGACTATGGAAATCTATTAACTCATGACTCTCTTGCTCTGCATTCTGTCCTAAGTCTCATTTATATACAGTTCCCATGTAAAGACCTTTATCCTTTTATTCAAAGTGTTCCATGTAATTGGCTGTGAGAGGTTGTTTCATACTTCATAACCATAGTTTCTGATAGGTGCTACATTTTACTAGATCTATAAAATTGACAACTGTTATACAGACTTGTGAGTGCAGCAGACACAGCTATGACAGAAATTGTACCCAGAGTTTGGAACTCACTACTAGAAAAAAATAGGAATATCCATTAACCTCACTGTATGGGAACTAAATGCACCACTTTCTCATTTCAGCTGAAATATCCAAGAGCAAATATTTCTTTCTCAAATACACCCACCAAACACTAAAAACAAAACAAAAACAAACAAAAAATATTTCCCTACTCCTACCTTTTAGGAAGATTGGGATAAGCAGATAATTGAGATTTATTCATCATCATCATCATCACTGATTCAACAAGGTATTGAATCATGTTCATAACTTTCAAGCACATGAATAGTCCCATTGAATGGTTCTGTTCTCTAGAGACAGATGAAATTTTTCAGCCATACTCTTTTTGCTGAAAAATGCAGATTCTGTTGATTTGAAACAATTTATGAATTTATGTTAATTTTAGCTAATTGTTTCAGTCAAAGATAAAATACCTCTGAATGATCAAACAGTTCTTTTTGAAATTTTTGGAATGAAATGTATCAATATTGCAGGTTATATTTACAAGGGTACTTAATTGCCATTCACAAAACCAAAAAGGAAGTGATGGCAATACAAGTCCCTACAACAATGAGTATTTACTTATGTACAGTGGAATAGCTTCAATTGGGGTAATTGAGAGACTTACCCAGGAACACCTAGTAGGCTAATAATTAAGGCAACCATGTCAGACAGCTGTTCTCAAATTTTACTCCACCACCATCCTGTCGGTCAGAAAAATTACTACATAATTTCACAAGGGGGATTGAAAGCCTGGGCCCACCAAAGCCCCACCACCAAAGTGGAAGTAGCCAAAACCAAAGACAAATCTGGATCCCCATAACATCAGATGCATGGGGGGGGGGCAAAACAGGTAAGAGGGGGCAATACTGAAGCCCAAGGGATAAAGGCCTACAGGCTTCAGATTTGACCCCAGGTGGTAGGGCTCTGTCTTCAGCTTTGGACTCTGAGTCTCAGCTTTGGCTTTAGCCTCACGCCCCAGCAAGTCTAACATCAGCCCTGGCAATTAAAACAGGGTCATGACCTACTTTTGGGTCCTGACACATAGGCAATGTCTAGACTACATCCCTCTGTCAGCAGAGGATGCAGATTAGGCAAGTTGACATTGCAAATGAGGCAGGGATTTAAATATCCTGCACCTAATTTGCATAAAAATGGCCACTTTGTTTTGCCAACTCAGCGCTTTGTTGTCAAAAAGCAGCAGTCTAGAGGGGGATCTGTCAAGAAAGAAAGCCTTTTTTTGACAGATCCCTTATGCCTCCTGCAAGGAGGTGTACAGTATCTGTAGAAAAAGGCTTTTTTTCTTAACAGATCCCCCTCTATACTGCTGCTTTTTGACAACAAAGTGCTGAGTCGGCAAAACGCGATGGCCATTTTTATGCAAATTAGGCATGGGATATTTAAATCCCTGCCTCAGTTGCAATGTCGACCTGCCTAATCTGCATCCCTCTGCCAACAGAGGGATGCAGTATAGACATACCCACAATGTGAGAACCCTGAATACAGGAGAAGTGGGGTTCAGATTCTAGCTTCAAGAAGAAATTTGCACTTTGAGCTCCACCCTCCCACATGACTGCCCTAATTCCTGGACTTTGGAGCAGAAGGGGAAGACCTCAAATGCCTCCTTTATTGTGCAAATCACACCTAGGTTTGCTTGTGATTCTATGCTTTTATTTCCTCCGTTTTAATTTTTAAAAATGATTAAAAGAGGTCAAAGGTCAAAGTGAAAAGCTTCATTTCAGGCCAAATAAATCATTTTGTTTGACCAAAACAATCTTTTATAACTTCTATTTTGCACAAATTTCTTGTAAATATTGTTCTTTGGTTCACCTGAATTTTTTTTCTGTTTTTCAGAACTGCCAATATACAAAATATCAGTTATTCACTCAGCCATACTACAAACATGCTTAGGCATGTGCTTAGGTACCTTGCTAAATCAAGACTTACATCATCAGGAGGCACTCAGCTATGAGGGTGATGGGTGCCTATGTAGGAATTTAGCAAGATCTTATAAAACATGATCTATCCTATAGTTCAAAATAATCTTATCTCTCTGATTATTCAGTTCACAGTAAAACTATGGAACTGATCCTGTGAGTGTCTGCACACCGTGTGGCTACAGGTTTAGATCCTAAAGTAACATCTTCTGATCCATGATAAAGTGTTCTCTGATAGGGTACGTCTACACTACAGGATAAGGCTGAATTAAGATACACAACTTCAGTTACGTTAATTGCGTAGCTGAAGTCAAAGTACCTTAACTTGACTTTCATCACTCTCCACACTGCAGGAGGTCAAAGAGAGAGCACTCTCCCTTTGACTTCTCTTAGGGTGCATCTATACAACAGGACTTAACTCAAAATAAGCTACTCAAATTGAGATATGTCAATTCTGAAGCTTATTTCAAAATAGCTTATTTCAAAATTGGGAGCATATACACAGCACTTATTTCAGAATAGAGCACTCTTCTTCCGACTTCCCTTATTCCTCATACAATGAGGGTTACACGAGTTAGAGTAAGAAGTCCTTCAGCTTGACAGTATTTTGACATTATTTCGAAATAACTGCCTGCTGTGTAGACACGAACTAAGTTATTTCAAAATAACACTAGTTATTTTGAAATAATGATGCTGTGTAGACGTACCCTTACTCTTTGTGGCATTGACCGGAGTGCCCCTCACATTTCAAATTAGCGTGTTTTCACTAGCCCTGCTAATTTGAACCCAGGAAGATCGACAGCGGCAGCTTTGATCTTCTCTGTAGACATACCCTTAGACTAGTTGCTAGTTGAGCAGAGCTGTGGAACATCAGCATCATTTTTATCGATTAGGACAGATCCTAGGTACTAGCATTGATTTTAGAAAACTCATTTTCTTTTTTTTTTCATGATGAGTAGTAGCTCTGCTTAAAGAATGATATAAGCCTTGAATCAACTTGAATTTAGTATAAGCTGCAGAGAAAAATGATCCTTTAGAGTGGATTCATCAAAGGGATAATGGATATATATTATTCATGTTCCAAATGTTAATGAGTAAATGGCTTTACCATTTATTAAATTTCAAAAATAGATAATTAATGGTTTTAACAGTAATTACCAAATTTCTACAGTTACAGAAATTGTCACCATAATACATAAATCAAATGCACTGTGTACCAGCTTTCCCTAAATGCTGAAATCCAGTAATTACCCCTTTCTGTCTAAGGTGTTCATAATGTGACAATCAATAGAACATTTAGGCACCATATGACTCATTTAAAAATATAAATGACATCCACAGGAATTGTACTCTGTACCCCTCCTTTTTTACATTGCTTTCTTATGAGCATATGTTACTGAAGTTTGATTTTCTGTGTAAGAAGTGTAACTAAAATATTCATCAGGTGCCATTATTAGGTAAAACCCCACGTAAGGAATTACACCTCAAATTGTGTTTTAACAAAAATGAAGATCCAGGGTTTGTGATATTGTAGATGATGGGCAAGAAGGGGTGGTTGTGATAGGTAAGAGGAACTTCCAGGAAATAGTGCCTTTGGTGTGAGAAGAGTTCTTACTGTGTATTCCTTAAACCTAATGCAGAGAGGTCTGGATTAAATATAAACTACTGAAGGAGATGGGTAATACAGATCTGCTGCCATAGGCCTCCTTCTATTCCATTCTGTATACCTTTCCCATTTGCACGGAGATGAAGACTGCTGACAGGAATAGTAGACAGTAGGATATCCACTGGAATCTGCAAAGCAAATCTTCAAATAATCTTGAATTTAGAAGAGCAAACTATTGGATCAGAACTGGCACCTGTCCTGCTGCTGTGCGCATATTACCTTCCTCCCCAGTTTTAATAGGTGTTGGGGGTGAGTTAGGACTTCCCCTTGCTGGTCCTCATGATGAGTAGGTCAGTACCACCTTGTAGTTATCTACTAATGACTTAGCATTGACTTTCATCCTCGGTGTACGTTGAAGAAGAGATTCTCCACAACTACTATCAGTTCAGGGGTACCCAGTTGCCTGAATGTGAAAGATAGGGGAAACTGGCAGAAGTCATGTGATATCAGGTAATATTATTATCCCATTGATAAAGAAGTGGGGAAATAAAGCACACAGAGATGAAAGCCGCCTTGCTCTAGCTATGTCTTATTTTCAGAAATTACTTAACAAACCCCGTTGACTTTAATGTAATGTTACGCGTCTAAATCAGTTAGGCACTGGAATACTGTGCAGAGCAGTGCCTTAATATCTTTGGAAATCTGGGGTTAAGGTAACACAGAAAGTCTGTAGTGCTGCAGGGATATAAACCCTGGTGTCCTGAATGCCAGGCTTGTGGCTTAACCGTCATTCTTTATTAACATAATCTAGAAGATATGTGGTATTTGAGCTTACCAGAGTTTTTGTTCTGAAATATGTTAAAAAAAGTTACCAACATATTGAGAATACTCTTTTTTTCCCTCTGAGGTTTCCAAAGACCAGTTACAAACTTGCTTTCTTTCAATGAGAGGCAATTGCTGTATTTCTTTTTCTGTCTCTTGGAGAAATATATTTATTCTGACCTGTCTCAGAAAAACTCTATATGTCATTTTTGGTTTGTGTTTCACAGTTCTCCTCTATCATTCTCACATTGGATTGAAGAGTTTATGATCTCTTCTTCATATCCTTGTATTAGAGGCTAAAGTCCTTATAGCACTTTTGAAAGCCACAGTAATGTTGGCCAAATTGCATTATGCTACTTGCAAATATATAAAATTGAGACAATGGATGCTTCCTTGATTTTCAAAAGACTAAAGACAAGAGCTGGGGCTTAGGTATTGTCAGTTTTTTAGCTACCCTTGTTCCTAATAGGGGAAGTTATAATTTAGAGTCAGTTGGGATTTTTTTGACAAAATATTTACTACTAAAAATACAAATGCATCTAAACCATTTTTCCAGGATAATGTATCAGTTTTGACAAAACTATCTCAGATTCAGAATGGAATTTCTATTCAGAGAGACAGACCTTCATCCCAGAACAGATAACAGTTCAGTAATTAAGGCATTTGTCTTTGACAGAAAAGATATATGTTTATCTTTGCCTGTATCTTTGCCTGACCAAAACAAACAGAACTTAGGTCTCCCACATCCAAGTGAGCATCCTAACCATTAGCTGGTCTGGAATGTGTTTCTCTTGATATTTTCCCTTTTGTCAGGGTGGAGGAGAGAGATGGAAATATATATTTTTTAGTCCAGTGTGTAACTAAAACAAGTATGAAAACCTTAAGATTTTCAGTCAAACAAAATTCTTGTTTTCATGCCAGCCATAGTTTACAATGCTCTCACCACCTACCAGACAGCTTTTCCCCACATGCTACTTTGTGTACTTGATAAAAAATCCCTAATTATTTGTTTGGTCATTGCCTTATTCTTCCAACCTTTTCTTAAAGGTCAGCTCTGACATGATGCCTACAATACCTTGCAGCAGATAGTGACAAGGCAGGAGATAAACCAGGGCTAATGTTCATTGTGTTAAGATATGCTTATTTTATTGAAAAATTTCCATGCTCCCATTCCTCCCTAATTCTCATTGTTGTGTGTCCATTGCAATCTAAATCATAAGCCCTTATAGACAGGCACTCTCTTTTTAACGAGTGTATAGCGCCTTACATAGTGAGGTCCTAATCTATGAATAAATGCTTATGCACTAATATAATACTGTTACCACTAATGGTAATACTGTGTATGCAATCTTATTTTAGCAGCAGAGAGGAGAGCAAGGATTCTAGCTTGAAGAACTTCTCTAATTATTTGCAGATATGTTATGGTGTTTTCTCATAATGTAACTATGTAACTGGCTGGATAACCTTTTCCACAGAATACTTATCATTGGTTCACAGTCATGCTGTCTACAAGTGGGGTCCCACAGAAATCAGCTCTGGATCTGGTTCTGTTTAGTATCTTCATCAGTTATTTAGATAAAGGTTTACAGAGTGTACTTATGAAGTCTGTGGATGGGGAGGGGTTTCAAAAGCTTTGGAGGATGGGATTACAATTCAAAATAATCTTGACAAACTGGAAAAATGGCCTGAAGTAAATAGGATGAAATCCAATAAGGACAAATGCAGATTACTCCAATTGGGATGGAACAATCATTTTCACACATGCAAAATAGGAAATGATTACTGAGGAAATTGATCTAGAGATCGTAGTGGAAAACAAACATGAGTCAACAATGTGACACTTTCTAAAAAAGCAAACATTCTGGTGTGTATTATCAGGAATGTTGTAAGTGTGTAAGCAAGATAAACAAGTAATTCTGCTTGACTCTGTGTTGATTGGGTCTCAAATGGAGTATTTTGTCTAGTTCTGGGCACCACATTTTGGGAAAGATGTAAACAAATTGAAAAAAGTCCTGAAGAGCAACATAAATAATTAAAGGTCTAGAAAACATGACTTAAGAGGAAAGATTGAACGAATAGGGTTTGTTTAGTCTACAAAAGAGCAAATTGAGAGGTGGCATAACAGCTTTGAAGTACCTGAACTTTGTTACAAGGGGATGGGAGGAAAAATATTCTCCTTAACCTCTGAGAGGACAAGAAGCAATAGTCTTACAATGCAACAAGGGAGGTTTAAGTTGGATGTCAGTGGAAAAAAACTTCCTAGCTGTCAGGATGGTTAAGCACTGCAATAAATTGCCTATGTAGGTTATAAAATCACCTTTGCTGGAGATTTTTAAGAGCAAGTTAGACAAACACTTGTCAGGGAATGTCTAGATGGTTCTTGATCCTACCATGAATGCAGGGGACTGACCTCTTGGTGTTCCTTTTAGTTCTATGATTCTGTGACATGTCCCAATGAAAACATGCTACAAAACAATGGTCCAAATGCTCCTGCCTCCAACCTCCTGATTCAACCACAATGAAGTACCCATTTTTCAGCTCTGGCCCTCAATTTTACATGGCCACTTTTGCTTGAGTAGCTAATTGCAAGTGCAGAAAGTGGCATACACCTACTAAGTAGGTAATCATATGTCAAATGGCTTCCAGTGAAAAGATTGTGAACCCATTTCTAGGATTTAGTGAGTTGCTCATGCAAATTTGGATGCTCATAATTAGAGGTTTTGACTAAAATTTGTCCCAGAGATTAATAAGAAGGGGGAAAAGTGCAAATTCCCTATACTTAGGATTCTTCCATTGACAATTTTTCAGGAATTTACATAGTATTTCCACTTTATTAATAAGAAAACGGAGATGTTTTTCTATTTGGTTCTTTACAATATATCTGCCACTTTAAAGAAAACATCAATAACTAAGTTGCCTGCATGTCTTTTCTTTTCCTAAGGTAGCTAGTACAAAGTCTGACAAACTCTGCTGTTAAATACATTGCAGAAGAAGATTAAAGATAAAGATAACACTATAATGTAACTACTTCCCCTATATACACCTTCACCATGAAACTAAATCTGTTGTGTGCAACCTCTGAGTCTGTGGCATCCCTTAAAAACATTGCAAAAGGTAAGGTCTTTCCAATAAGATTAGTGAGGGGAAAGAAAAGCATTATAACATAATAACTTTTCTGCACAAGACTCCAAGACTCTCCTGTATATACAACTTTGGATGTTACAGTAAAATTACATAAATGTCTTACATTCACAATCATTTAGGTTTACAATTCAGTGAGTTTTCTTTAAGCAGGATCATTAACTAAATAGCAGAAATTGAATTTTTTTGATTGCTTTCAAGATTTTGTGAATATTTTAGCCAAATCTGCTATTACAAACCAATTACTGGAACTGAAATGAATAAGAATGTGTTCAAAGATCTTTCTGTGCCAGGGTAAAAAGATTTGTTGCACCTGTGGTTTAAACACTAATAAACTGCTCAGGAGTTTGACTTCAATGTGATTGTTTTCTCAAGAGAATTGAAGATCTAAATTAATCTGAATGACATAGTGGCCAAATATCTGGGCTGAATGTTCTTTACTGAATGTTCTTTGAGATTAGATAACTTTGGAGATGCTATATTCATATGGATGTGCCCATGCTGAGACAAAGCAATAGGTTATATTTCACTGCAAATGACTCAGGGAAGCAAATGTCTTATCACTGATAGGAATAAACACAATATGAAGAACAAAATGTTTACATAGACTATAAAGGGTTTTAAATATATTTTAAAAGATACAGTACATGAAAACATGGCTTTCAGAAATCACACATTCATAGTTTGAATATTTTAACAGTGTGGATTGAGAGGGAGAATTACTGTATAGATAGAGGCAAATTTTCAGCAATGACTCTTTTACTCATACAGATTATACACACTGATATTAAGGCTATGTATCTCAGAGGACATTGCACAGGTCAGAACATAGGAAAGCCTCCAGTCTGTCTGGGCTTTGACTAATGACATTTTTAAGTTAAGGTCTGCACCTGACAGATGGCTTGCCAAAGCGTTGTGTTCAGATACTCAAATACAAAGGGCTGTGTGTCTGAATAAGAAGCATATGAATTGAAAAACATGTATCTACAGAGAGACAGCACCAGGTTTCTGTACCATAAATCCAATTTAATCCCTCAAAATAGGGTATAAATTGGATTTAATAACCCTTGTGTCATGACTGAGAGAAATTTTACCCATGTTGCATGTGAAGGTATACATTATCAGGGAAACCTTGTATAGGCATGAATTAGTAAGGAAATATAAAATACAATATATGTGCTTTATGTTACCAATTTCTATAATGTATGTATTTTAACCAGTTTTATTGCCAAAATATGTATTCTTAGGAGCCTTGCAGTTCAAACCTTGTTTAAAATTCAAATCCTATGATCCAAATGTCATAGTTCTACAACACCACATTAAGAATGGTTGAAGCAAGATTGCTCTGCTTACTGCCCTCTCTTAAGTTTTCTTGATAGTATCAATTAATACCATTTTTCTGAAGCTGCAATTTTAAACCCTGCAACTGCAATTTGCAATGCATAGCTTGGACCCATGCAATTTTGAAGAGCGCCAGTGACTTTGAAGAGATTTCACAGAAGAGCCTGTGCACACATCACAATGTTGCAGAATCAGGGTTTAAATGCCTATCTCTTCGTGTTGTTTGTTTGGTGTAGTTGGCCCTTACTGGGCAAAGCATTTAAGCAATTTAGATAAAGCATAGATTGTAGGCTCCTTAGGGAAAAAGGACCCTTTTTGTTTTGTATTCTTATTAGCACAAAATGGTCCTTGTCCATTTGTAGGGGTTTGTAACTAAACATGTCTCACTCTCTCAAATGGATGCCAAACACTTTCTAAGGTGGAATGTTTAGTTGTAGTTCCCTGTTACATTGGTTTTAGTTCTTACAATTTTAATTGTATGTTCGTTTTTCAAGAATTTTGTGTTATTGTGCTTTATCCACTAACTTCTGCCACTTCTGTATGCGTATTTGTGTGTGTGTGTGTGTGTATGTGTGTGTGTGTGAGAGAGAGCGAGAGAAAAAGAGAGAGAGAGGGTATGTCTACACTACAGAGTTTTTTCAGAAAAATGGCAGTTTTTCTGAAAACAACTTAAATTACTTCCACACTGCAATCATGTTCTTTTGAAAAAAGAACAATCAAAAGAACTGAGGGGTTTTTCCAACATTGGTAAACCTCTTTCTATGAGGAAGAAGCCTTTTTCTGAAAGAGCTCTTTCAGGAAAAAGGCACGTGCAGATGGGGAAGAGGGAGTTCTTTCACAAGAAGAGGAAAGAGGAGAATGCACAGGTGCACAGGATTACCACTCCGTCCATGGTAATCACATCTTACATGCGAGATAACATTCATTCAGTGTGGACTTACTTTCTCAGTGTGGACGCTGTCTTTTGGAAGAAGTTTTTTCTGAAGATCTCTTCCAGAAAAGCTTCTTCTGAAAGTCTAGACATATCCAGAGAGAGAGAAAAAGAGAGAGAGGCCACATCCTGTCTGAGCTCCCACTGCCCATTCTGGATAGGGAAACTGGGTGCTGTGACCTGCTAGAGGGGCTCAGACTTCTGCCCAAACTTCAGTTTATCCAGTGCACTCACCTGGTATCATTCAGCACAGCCCCATGGGAGGGGAAAAGGAGAGGACTTGGAAGCTTGGATACTTCCTTCTTCTGATTATCGGCTTCCACCCTCTTCCTCAACCAGAAGTCCATCAATTGTAGGGTCATATGCAGCAGAAGTGTTTAATGATTCCTTCACCAAAGAGAAGACATGGATACAATGGTGGCTGCTCTCTTGCAGTTGCTGCCCCACAGGTAGCAGAAATGGTGATGGCAGTTACTGAGGGAAATGAGCTGGGCTCTGAGCCCTACCAGGACTTTTTTCATTTATTAAAATGTTGCTTTGTGCTTTATTTCTAATTATTTTGTATTTGTGAGAAAAAACTGTCTCTAGCCCTTGGCTCTGAATACCTACCAAGGTCTATGCAATTATTGTCTGTGACTCTAACCTTATGAAACCAGAAGACCTAAAATACGATGGCTGAATGGTATCAACAGATGCCTGTCTCTCCTATCTCTCCTAGGTCTCTTAGGGTGTGTCTAGACTACAGGGTTTTGTCGACAAAAGTGGACTTTTGTCAACAAAACTATACCTGCATCTACACTACCACCGTGTTCTGACAGTAAGTCAACAAAACGTGGCAGTTTTGTCAACAGCGGTAAACCTCATTCTACGAGGAATAACACCTTTTTTCAACAGAGTTCTGTCGAAAAAAGGCACTATTGCATCCACGCTGTGCTTTTTTAAAAAAAAGCATCTAGACTCTGTCGAAAAAACGGCTTGCTTTGTCAACAGAACTGGCTGTAGTCTAGGATTAGTATCTGTCGACAAAGCCTATGTCAATAAAAACCTGTAGTCTAGACGTACCCTTAGGCTGTAATATGCTAGAATTCTCTCAGGACAGAACATTATGGAGATGCGTAATGTTTTTGCTGGCCTTCATGCTGTGCGAGAGACAGGAGAAAAACTAAGTGTAATGATAACCATGTGACTACTCTTAGTGATGCTGTTGCAAATCTATTTTTACTCTGCTATTCTGTCTTGTAACATTATTTTCTTTGATAAGGCTGTATCTAAATTATGGAGAGATCAATTGAATTCATAGATTCAATATTTACCCACCAATCTCAAGATAAAATAGTCAATGGTAATTAGATGATTTAATCAGACATAGTTAAAACATACCTTTATATTAGCAATTGTGGGCTTCCAGTAAAAGTACTGGTTTCTGAGCTTTCTTTTATTTAATATTGATAATGATACATAGTAAACCTGGCCTCCTTAAATAATTACACATTTCTGTCCTACTTTTTCAGACTGAAGTTCCAGGTAATAGATCATGTGCATGGTATATGTATAACTACAGCACAGTGTAAGAACCATAAACCTCTGTGTTATCCTTCAGCCTGTCATACTAAACTGTTAATACTTGTAACGTATGATTTGCAAGGAAGCTTTTACACTGTGCATCATATATTACTCGAATAGGGTACAACCGTTATCTATCTGTGAGAATTTTCAGAATATGGGAAAAACTCACCACATGCTTTTCCTTGCTATGTTTCTCAAGAGAGTTTGTTATACCAGTTTCATATTTATATTTATGTTGGGAAATATTTATTCTTTTTAATATGAGGAAGAGTAAATATAAAATAAAACACTGGAAATAAAAAATAGTAATCAATTTGATCTTTCATAATTCTTTGGACAGAACACCAACTATCTTTCTGTCGTAGGTACTTGTAATTCCCCCTCCCCCATTACTATAATATCTCATGTCATGTCACAGTCTAATGTATTTATCCTCCCAACACCTTTGTTAGGAAGGGAATTACAGCCAGCCCATTTTCAGTGGGAGAACTGAGGTACAAAGAGACACAGATGCAACAGTGCTACTGGCTACAAGCCACACATTATTCAGTCAATTTTCAGCACCATGGATGTCAGTGGTCAGGCTTGGCAGCTCTTTGGTGGAGCAGGATCAGCATTATGTGTTCTCTTTCAACTGTACAACCACAAGGAGAGCCAAATTCACCCATTCAAGTGAATTACTTCAGATTCCATACCTCATCCTGAGAATATTTGGCCCATGGTGGATCCCTGAAAGACCCATATATGATCCACATACCCAACCTGTTCTACAACATTCACAAGGCACACCAGGTAAACTAATATTTCGCACATCAGTGCCTTATGAAAGTTTGCCTAATCTTCTGCCTCAGAGTACTCAAAAAAACTTTGGAGAGGCCTGGCCTCACTCCCAGACTTCAGGGCCTGAAGCAAGGCCTGAGAGTACTAGGGCCGAGGGGAGGCAGCCAGGGGAGGCAAAGAAAGCAGATCCACCTCCTTGCCAATGATAAGTGGCCATTTCAGACTGAAGTTTGCCCCTGAGGTAAGGGACTAGATGAAGACTGGCAGAGGGTCACTGAGGCAAGGTGGGTATAGAGGAACTGGGGGGTTCCCTCAGAGGGGAGGATCCCAGAGTGCAGAGACTGATAAATCTCCACCCACAGAAGGGGGTTGAGAGACTGGAGTGGGCACTGCTGGCAGGCAGTATCCTGAAAGGGATGCCATGGTCCAGGAATACCAAAGGTCCAAAATGCAGAGCGTGGAGTGAGGACATTGGGAGACACCATTCAGAGGGAGGTGGCCTGCAGGTTAATGTGCTAATTCCCAGGGCTACTGGCAGGAATAAGGTATAAGGAATAAGGAATTGATGCATGGATTCAGAACAAATTGTGTCAGCCTGGTTTTGCCTGTCATTAACATAAGAACATAAGAACAGCCATACTGAATCCGACCAAAGATCCATCTAGCCCAGTATCTTGTGTCCCAACAGTGGCCAATACCAGATGCCCCAGAGGGAGGGATCACAACAGGTAATCATCAAATGATCCCTCCCCTGTCTCCCACTTCCAGAGAAACAGAGTCTAGGGATACCATTCTTACCCATCCTGGCAAATAGCCCTTGATGAACCTAACCTCCGAGAATCAATCTAGCTCTTTTTTGAACCCTGTTAAAGTTCTAGCCTTCACCACATCATCTGGCAAGGAGTTCCACATGTTGACTGTATGCTGAATAAAGAAAAACTTCATTTTGTTTGTTTTAAACCTGATGCCTATTAATTTCATTTGGTGACCCCTAGCTCTTATATTGTGGAAATAAGAAAATACTATTCCTTATTCACTTTTTCCATACATCATGATTTTATAGACCTTTTTCATACCCTCCCTTAATCTCCTCTTTTCTAATATGAAAAGTCCAAGTCTTTTTAATCTCTCTTCATATGGGACCTGTTCCAAACGCCTAATAATTTTGTTGCCATTTTCTTAACCTTTTCCAAAGCCAATATAAATTTTTTGAGATGACGTGACCGCCTCTGTACACAGTATTCAAGATGTGGGCGTATCATGGTTTTATATAGAGGCATTAAGATATTTTCTTTATCCCTTTTTTAATGACTCCTAACAATCTATTTGCTTTTTTCACAGCCGCTGTACTCCAAGTGGATGTTTTCAGAGAACTATCCACAATGACTCCAAGATGTCTCTCTTGAGTAGTTGTAGCCAAATTAGTCCCCATCATATTGAATAGATAGTTGGGATTATGTTTTCCAATGTGCATTACTTTACATTTATCAACATTAAATTTCATTTGCCATTTTGTTGCCCAATCACTTAGTTTGATGAGATCTTTTTGAAGCTCTTCATGGTCTGCTTCGGTCCTAACTATCTTGAGCAGTTTGGTATCATCTGCAAATTTTGCCACCTCCTGTTTACCCCTTTCTCTAGATCATTTATAAATAAGTTAAATAGGATGGGCCCCAGGACAGTCCCTTGGGGGACCCCACTAGTTACCTCTCTCCACTTGGAAAACTTACCATTTATTCTTACCCTTTGTTTCCTGTCTTTTAACTAGTTGTCAATCCACAAAAGGACCTTCCCTCTTATCCCATGACAACTTACTTTACTTAAGAGTCTTTGGTGAGGGACCTTATCAAAGGCTTTCTGGAAATCTAAGTATACTCTATCCACTGGATCTTCCTTGTCCACGTGTTTGTTGACCCTCTCAAAGAACTCTATTAGATTAGTAAGGCATATTTCCCTTTACAGAAACCATGTTGACTTCCCCGAACAAATTACATTAATCTGACAATTTTATTATTTACAATAGTTTCAACTAATTTACCCGGTAACTGCGTTAGACTTACCGTCCTGTAATTGCTAGGATCTCCTCTAGAGTCCTTTTTAAATATTGGTGTCACGTTAGCTATCTTCCAATCATTAGGTACAGAAGCTGATTTAAATAATAGGTTAGAAACTGCAGTTAATAGTTCTGCAATTTCCCATTTGAGTTCTTCCAGAACTCTTTTTTGAATTCCCACCTTTTTTTGAGCTACAGAACAATCCATACATCACCAGCTGATACACTGCACAGTGCTCCAACAGCAGCTATTGGAATATGCATGCTGAGCTTGCAACAACCCACTGGTTTCATCCCTTCCACTTGTACCTTTGTGTTTATATACCTTCCTTAGTAACTGACCCCTTTTTCCTTGCACCTTTCACTGCTATCATGTGTACTCCCATCTCTCTTCCTTCCCTCTTTCCACCTCAGAATCTCTGTCTGTCTGATTCAGCAATACAAACTAGGACCATCAACCACCAATTCAGCTGCTGCTGTCATCTAACAATGTTACAGAAATCAACCACATCCATATATGTAACTGTTGGGTCACACTCCTGTGTTGATAACTTAGATGGCCTATCATCCATGCCCCCATTTTGTTTTCTTTTCTACCACAATCCCTATTTTTAAAAAAAGCAAAGGAAAGGTGAGTGACCACAGTTCCAGTATGTCTTCATTCACACAAACATGGTGGATAGTCCAGCACAGGCTAAGACAACCCACCACAAGGGGCACGCAGGCAAAACAAAAATATCAGAGGGGAGTGTACAACCCTCTTATTCATATGTAACTCCACTTCTCCCATTTGTTTTGTTATTTTCATTATATCTTTTTAATTTTAATTTTTGTCCAAATGAATCTGTCCAACATCATTATTTTTGGGATCTGTTTGTGGAGTAATATTTCACCACACCATCTCTAGAAACAGAGGTCACAGATGAAGTCAGGGATAAGGAAAATTACATAGGTTTGGATCAGGACAGAAATAAGGCAGGGGCAGCTCCAAAGCATCATAGGAATAGGGCTGAAATAGGTCAGAGGAAAAAGCAGTTGCAGTTGGACTCAGAAACATTAAGCAGGCAGTTACTGAGTGCTGCTGCTGAACTTAAAAGGTCATGGAGACATGCCTTGAAATGGGGAATGCCTATGTTTCTCTTGAGGCCCTGGCAGATCTGAATGGATGGGTGGTTCTCTCATCCATCTCACTCTTACTTTCCAATGCTGCCTTTTTGCCTTTCCACTCCACCCTGGGAAGCACTTTTCTGTTATCAGCTCTTTTCTGTTGGGCTGCAAGGATCTCACCCTCCACCATGTCTTCTCTTTCTGCAAACAGGTCAGATCCAGCTTCCTCTGGCAGTGCATGACAAAAAGGCATGTGAGTTGTACTGAGGCCCATTACTGTGTCTATTACCCCTTGAGGAGGCCCATTGCTTCCTCTGCTGTGCTATAGGACATGGCCAAAAGGATTGTCCCCTGACAAATCATGAAGGGACTCCTGAGAACTGCAGTACCCAGGTCAGCACCAGTCATGTCACCATGGATGGCCCTAGCTGTGCAATACCTGTGGTTATCTCTCCTCCTTCTTCTCCACTTTTGTCCTAGAATTGTGATGGGTCACCTGCTGCATCCCCAGGCCTGTGTGGAGTGGCTGATTTTGAAACTAGTCACTGTCTATGCCCAGCATTGGACCCAGAGAGTGTGGGTATGTCTACACTACCCTCCTAGTTCGAACTAGGAGGGTAATGTATGCATACCGCACTTGCTAATGAAGCCCGGGATTTGAATTTCCCGGGCTTCATTAGCATAAGCGGGGAGCCGCCATTTTTAAATCCCCGCTGCTTCGAACCCCGTGCAGCGCGGCTACACGGGGCTCGAACTAGGTAGTTCGGACTAGGGTGCCTATTCCGAACTACCGGTACACCTTGTTTCACGAGGAGTAACGGTAGTTCGGAATAGGACCCTAGTCCGAACTACCTAGTTCGAGCCCCGTGTAGCCGCGCTACACGGGGTTCGAAGCAGCGGGGATTTAAAAATGGCGGCTCCCCGCTTATGCTAATGAAGCCCGGGAAATTCAAATCCCGGGCTTCATTAGCAAGTGCGGTATGCATACATTACCCCGCTAGTTCGAACTAGCGGGGTAGTGTAGACATACCCTGTGTGATTCATTCAGCCATTTTTGTCATGCTAGCAAAGGGAAACCTCCACAACATTAGGAACTGACATCCCATCTTCCTCTTCAAAACAAGATCATAGTGAAGATCATCCCACTACAGCAGGCATCTATACTGGTGGAAATGGTGAACATCAGTGAGACCTATACCATCCTGGGATGTATCCTGGTGTAGAGATGGTCTATCATTTGTCCACCCATCTCTCCCCAGTGGACAACTAGTAGGATTTGGAGGGTAGAGTGGCTGAACAGCTGTGGAGGTGGACCGCATTGCTCTGGTGCCTTTCTCAGCAAGGCAGAGCATTGCTGCCTAACCGGCTGCTCCTGTCCATGCTCTGACACTGGCTCAGCACACCCTGTCTGTGCATACCTTGCCCTTGGCCCCATGAAGTCCTAGGACCTCTTCATCACCTTCCTCCTAGTGTTAGCCAAAGAAGACATTAAAAAAAACCCAGGAGGAATACGCTGAATGGGAAAAAACTCTGAAACTATGTGGCCTATTTCTGCTCCTCTGTCCGATCATTCATCTGGGACTAGGCTCCTTTGGGTATCACCTGTTGGTTCCTTAAACATATATGAGGAACTATTTGGTGTTCTCTGATTGGTGTCCCCCTCCGGTTCCTTTTTTATGGTCCTATATAACCTCCATCTTGTTCCTATTTTCTTGTTAGTTATCCCCTGGAGTTTTTTTGAGTTCCAGGTTCAGTTACTCTCTCCCTTAGGCTGAGAGGGCTACCACCCACTCCCAGATCTTAACAAGTGAAGGGTGACCCTCAGTATCTATGCTGTAATAAAACATCCTCTGAACTGGTTAAAGTGATTGCCTAAGGAAACACTATCTTTATATGTAAAAGGCATTTGTATAACACTCTCTTGAAAGACTCACCCACTTTTGCAGTAAGTGACAATCATAGAAATATAGAATCATAGAATCCTAGGGCTGGAAGAGACCTCAGGAGGTCATCAAGTCCCAGCCTCTGCTGAAAGCAGGACCAATCCCAACTAAATCAACCCAGCCAGGGCTTTGTCAAGCCGAGACTTAAAAACCTCTAGGGATGGAGATTCTAGCACCTCCCTAGGTAACCAATTCCAGTGCTTCACCACCCTCCTAGTGAAATAGTTTATCCTAATATCCAAATCTGTTCCAGACCTCACTTAGGCCAAGATATGATGTTTATTGCAAAGACTGTGCACTATACCTAAAATGAAACTTTTTTTTATTTTTTCAAAATTTCCTGGGAACCAAAAAATCCATTATTCATTCCAATTTAGTTCTAGAGTGATAATCAGGGTTTAATCCTGCAGATACTGATTTCCATGAATCATCCTTGTACATGCAAGTAATGTGATTGATTTCATACTGGAAATCAATAAATTAAACAATATGTGGGTGAGTATATGTTTCCAGTATTGCATTTGGAGTGACAACTGTAATCTTGGATCCATTATTTTCTCTGTTATGTTTCGTATTTATGAATTTACTTATTACTAAATCATTATTGAATAATAGTTTTGTTAAATAATTTACGACAGTTTGTTGTTTCCTTATAACACTAAATAAGATTTAAACTACCATAGTGTTCTCATTCCTTCTGAGTGCTGTAATTTTGCCATGCATAAATAATTTTTAAAGGGATTAGTGCATCATTGCTCCCACTGAACTATGTTGTTAATTATAATTATAAAACAGTAGCATTGCAATGCAATAAGTTGTAACATAACTGACTAGTGCAAAGGAGAGACTTTCTATGCTACCAGTCTTATGATATGCAAAGGATAATGCACAGTGAAATTAGGTGAATGCACTGCTTTGATATTATAATTTAAACTTCATGAAGCATACCTCAAATTAATTTAATTTTTGAAGGCAAGAAATTAAAAATAAGTGAACACTTCAACAGAGAAAATAAAGTATGTTTGCTACATGTCAAAATGTAGAAAATATGAAGTCACAGAAATGACAGCTTTATCCAAAGCGGATGCACACAGGGAAGACAAGAGATGTGTATGTTAGGAGGGAGGAAGTAGATCGATATTGTCCAAGTATACTGACAGAAATATGGGTATTGAAGAAATGCTCAGAAGTTTCTAGAGGACAAAAAGCCTCCTGGAACAGCTATATGTGAAAACTTAGTGAAATGGGACATGGGAGGAAATGTTATGAAGCAAAAAAATTACAAAGATAGTAAAGTAAGATGATATGGCAGAGAGAAAACATGTATCATGTACTCAAAGATATTTGAGATTATCAGTGAGGAAGAGTATTTTTGTGTATTGCTAATGACTTGAGAAAGGATATAATAAGGAGGGGAAATGGTAAGAAATTGGGAGGAATAAAAACAGTTATGGGGCAGATTTATACAAACGACTTCAGCATACAGTGGAGTCCGGATTAACCGACACCCGGTAATTCGACACTTGGCTTTATCCGACCCTGCAGCTCTTGGGTCCCTGGGAGCTGCAGGGTCGGATACAGCGCAGGCCGAGAGAACGGCCCCACTTGCTGCCCCATCACTCTCTAGGAGAAGCTGCTGCTGCTGCTGCTGCTGCTGCAATGCTTCCAGGTAGGAGCAGGAGCAGCAGCAGCAGCAGCAGCAGCAGCAGCAGCAGCAGCTTCTCCTAGAGAGCAAGGGAACAACTGATGCCGCTCCTGCAGGGGACGTCTCCCACACACCGGGCTTCATCTGCGCTGAACCAGAGAATCCCAGGGTATGTCTACACTACCCCGCTAGTTCGAACTAGCGGGGTAATGTATGCATACCGCACTTGCTAATGAAGCCCGGGATTTGAATTTCCCGGGCTTCATTAGCATAAGCGGGGAGCCGCCATTTTTAAATCCCCGCTGCTTCGAACCCCGTGTAGCGCGGCTACACGGGGCTCGAACTAGGTAGTTCGGACTAGGGTCCTATTCCGAACTACCGGTACTCCTCGTGAAACGAGGTGTACCGGTAGTTCGGAATAGGCACCCTAGTCCGAACTACCTAGTTCGAGCCCCGTGTAGCCGCGCTACACGGGGTTCGAAGCAGCGGGGATTTAAAAATGGCGGCTCCCCGCTTATGCTAATGAAGCCCGGGAAATTCAAATCCCGGGCTTCATTAGCAAGTGCGGTATGCATACATTACCCTCCTAGTTCGAACTAGGAGGGTAGTGTAGACATACCCCCAGTTAATAGAGGTTCAACCTACGCTTGTTTTCTGTGCACTGTATTTCTGAAAGTTTACAATGATGATATTAATTCTCTAGGATGGTACTGTTCCAATGGGAGTCACTATGGAGCTGGCTGTAGTAGTACGGGAAAGTGACTGGTACAGACTTCATTGACAGTAAAATTGGTAGAATTTTTTTCATTAGAACACTTGTAATAATCAAAATATTTTGTGGGAAATGTCAATTGTGATGAACATTTCACCAGGAAATAGTCAAAATGAATCATTTCAACTTTCTCTTTTTATTTCAGCAATGACTGAACATATCGTTTCAATAACTCAAAAAATATTTTATTGTTTCAATTGATTTAGATTTAACTTTTATATTTTGTTATGTTTATATATTGAATATATGTATTATATTTGATAATGCTTCATATTTCAAATGAGAAAAGGTTAACCAAAATTATTTGACATGATAAAGTTTAATTGAAACTTTATCAAAAGTAAAAAAAATACATTTTCAAAATGATATATTTCTAAGGTTCAAAATCAATGTGTTTTATTTTTTATGGCAAATTAAAAACAAACAAGCAAACAAACAAACTAAATCAAACATTTTTTTTCTGATTCTGAATGTTTTTAAGTTGTGATAATTTTCCATGAAACATAAATTTTGTTTCCCTACCACTCTCACTGCCAGTGGTAGGTACAATCTTTTGTGTGAGAAATATAAGAACAAGCTGGCTACATGTGGTGAGGAAAAAAATCCCATAGATTTCTCCACAAGAATAAGAATATTAAATTCCATCTAGGATAACTGCTGTTTACCTACCAAAATCACATGTTTTTTCAGTTAAATATATTCTTCCTTTTCCATTCATGTGCTCTGCTATTATAGTACAGGCAGTCCCCGGGTTACGTACAAGATAGGGACTATAGGTTTGTTCTTAAGTTGAATTTGTATGTAAGTTGGAACTGGCTCCAGATTCAGCCGCTGCTGCTGAAACTGACCAGGGGCTGACTACAGGAAGCTGGAGGCAGAATTGCTCTGCCCCCAGCTTCCTGGAATCACTCACTGATCAGTTTCAACAGCGGCTGAATCTCGAGCCTGGGACAGAACAGCTGGGCTGCCAGGTAGGTCCCTGCAGGACCAATCCGGCAGCACCCCAGCTGCTCTACCCCAGGATCCACAACAAAAGTCTGGTCTGCTGGGGGGGGGGGGCGCACTTGCTGCGCCCCCCCCCCCAGCAGACCAGGGACATGGGGAGCAAGTCGCAGCGGCGGCAGGGTGCCGCGCCTCTGAGGGTTTGTTCTGGCAAAGCCTCAGAGGCACGGCACTCCGCCGCCGCTGCGGCTTTGCTCCGGGTGTCCCTGGTCTGCTGGAGACAGTCCCCAGCAGACCAGAGGCACCGGGAGCAAAGTGGCAGAGGCGGGGTGGTGCTAGAGGAGAAAGCAGCCACCTTAAGTTTAAACTAAAGAAGATAGAACTCTCTCTCTCTCTCTCTCTCTCTCTCACACACACACACATACACAGACAAGCAAGCAAGTACACACCCCTCCATTTATTCACTCATTTATGCCTATTCATTCCTGACCTCAGTCACTTGCAGAAGGAGCCAAGGCATGTGAATCCTGGAGCATCTGTCTGCTCATCATGGCTGAGGAAGTTGGTCAGGAGGAGAGACACTGGAGAGGAGCTTCTCGGGAGCAGGGGAAGGAAAAAGAGAGAGACTCACATGTGCTCCCTTTCTTTATATAGTGTCTGAATGGATCCTGTGACTCATTCACCTTGTCATCAGGGAGAATGCCCAGACTTCCCTTTATCCAGCAGGGAGCATGTCCAGACTGTGATGACTCATTGAAATGTGCTCCATTGTTTCAGTCTTCTTCAAACAAACTCTCACACTCACACTTTCTCTCTCACACTCACACTTACATCTATTTAATTTCCTTTCATTTATACTAAAGGGGAATTATAGTTATGCTCCCAAGAAAGAAATGTGGTGCTATTACTTAAAACTAATAGCCTTCTATAACTATTCACTTGACTTCAATTCTTTACTTTCATGTTTTTCCTGCTGTTTTTACAATATTATCATTCATTTTCTGCATGACCTTGCAAAGTCACCCAGGGTCTTCTCTATGCAAACACTTGGTTTATAGCAAGCTGAGATGTCAATCCACCTGGCATCAGCCATCCACCACTAACTGTCCATGTAGACCCTTCTTCCATGCATTAAAGGTTTCCTACTGCTCTTTGATCTACATCTGTTTCAAAGTGGGGTACATCAAAGCATGCTATGGAACTTTTAGTTAAGTTTTAGCAGAGTCCACACAGTGGGCAGCAGACTAGCGTAAGTTAAATTTATATCAGAAACTAACTGTTCATGCAATCATGCTCTTAGTCGCTCTATCCCTCAGATTTCATTTATAAACAAGGCATAATAATACTTCCTTTCTCTGGGCCTTTTTCTATTTAGATTGTAAATTCTGGTGCAAGAAATGTGTCTTACTGTGTTTATATAAAGTACCTAGTGTAGCACCATATATAATTTATAGATGCTCTCTCATAAGGGACAATAATTATGAGCACAGGAATTTGGAAGTAGGGTTTGACAACCCCATATGGCTGTGTGCAACAGTTCACTACAGAAGCTCTCCAGGATGTTTTTATTATTATTAAAGTTTTATTCCTTTTTCATGTATAGGTTTGTTATTTAATGAACCCAAAGGTTCTTACATGGTGTTAGATGTGCTGGATGGGAAAGAAACTGCAGTCGCTTTGAAGTTAATGCCTGTGTTTACAAAGGAAAGTAGAGACAAAGGAGATACTAAAGCAGCATGTGGAGCACCAGGCACTGAGATCTTTGCATGCATTTGGTGAGCACAATAGAAGCTTGACTAACTTAAGAAGGAGGGAGATTCAAAAATGGATGAGTTGCAACCTCCAAGCATTCTGTGATAGTGAGGCGATATTAGAAAGCTAATATCTGAATGGATAATATTTAAACAGAGATTTGAATTGCATTTAGCAGCCAAGGGGCAGACGAGAAAATAAAGTGAAATAGCTAATCTTTTTGCTTGTTGTTGGGAAGGAAGCATTGGGTATTTAAAACAACTTTGAGATTGAAGAAGAAAGTATGAGGTTATTACAAATATATACTAAATTTGTGCAAGTGGGTATGGCATTCCAAGAAGGAATGAAACCTTTGAGACAGAGATTGTTTTTCATAGGCTTGAAAAACACTGATGACCTCATAGAGCAATATACCACTGGATTAAGGAAACACTGAAAAACTTCTGACTTTGGTGAGCTAAGAGAATCTCTGGCCAGACAGAATCATTTGTAGCACTAAAGACAAATCTTTAAGAGAGGGACTGCTCTGTGAAAGAGACTTAACTTTAGTGAAACGTCTCCAAAAATACAGAGTAGCAAAAACAGTGAGAGCAGAAGCCAAATGGTTGAATTCACTATACAGGTTTTCTGTGTACTAAATACAATAAATACAGCCACAATAGGTCAGATCACAGAGTAGAACCACTTAATATAAAAACCATGGATAGGGGGAAAACTGGTCTCAGATAGTCACGTGGAAGGTGTGAATCACAGCATGGCCCCAAAGGGTGTGTTTACACAGCAAAGATATTGGCTGTTATTCTGAAATAATTATGTGAGTGTCTACACAGCAATTCCTTTTTTTTAAATAATTTTGAAATAACAGATGGCTTATTCCAGCTTCTGTAAACCTCATTCTATGAAAAATAATGTCTATTCCAAAATAGGTATTTCAAAATAAGGCATGTGTAGACACTCCACTGATGCTATTTCAAAATAGCCCCTCACCAGGGTCATTCTAAGTTATTCCTCCTGGGGCTCTAAATCGAGATAGCACATCTACATTAGGGAAGCCTGCCTCAGACTAATTTTGAGGCTTCTCTGAAGTGTAGACGTGCTCTTTCAAAATAAGCTATTTTTGAATAACTATTCCGGAATAGCTTATTCTAAAATAACTGTGCAGTCTAGAAATAGCCAAAGAATGTTTATTCTTTGGGAAACTATCGTAAAAGAGGGGGAAATAATTATTTTGCAAAGTGCTGAATTCAGTAAAAACAGGTGCATTCAGTTAAAGACAATCTGGTGGAAAAGAATTTCAGACATCTGTGATTTAGCAAGCTTGATGAGAAGGATTGGATCCTGCCTTTAACAGTGAATAGAACAATTAATCCACTGAATCTAGTCATAGGAGCTTAGGTGACTATTTTATCTCAACAAGATTGTGAGAGAGATTGTAAAAATAAAACCAGAAATGGAACCAAGAAAACTATTAATAATGAGTTATTTAGGAACTGATGTACCAATGAAGGGGATGTGAAGTACTAGTATCAACATGTACACACTTAAATTCATGGTAGTGCCACAGGAGGTAACTCCTATTTTAGATCTGGCTGAAGATGAGAAATTCAGTCTTGTGAAATGGAGGCTCTCACTACAAGATCATAGTGACAGAGGCAACTGGTGCCAGTGGGATGCGGGAGGGGGAGAGAGAGGTGTATGGATGGCCATCCAAAGGAGTAGAGGGGTGCATATGGGCATCTCATGTCCCCATATAGCAATTAAAATTTTGGCAAGGGAGGTGTGCACCTCCTGAGTGCTACCACAAGTCTCCTATGCATAGTGAACCTGACTATGAGGCACTTGTTTGGGAATATCATGACCTGTTTGGGTTGCTTGCAGGGTGAACATACAATCTGGATAAACAAGCAGATCCCTCCAGTTATCCATCCATGTAAGAGAGGTGCCATTTGCACTCCATGATAAAGTGCAAGGAAGAAAACAATGTAAGTAATACAAAAAAAAAAATGAGGAGTCAACAGAATGAGTGAGCTTCCTAGTCAATGTGGAGAGAAGTAATGACCAGCTGTGCATATGCTTAGTTCCCAGAAACCTCAACAAGGCTACAACAAGAAAACATGCCAAATTACCAACCACGGGAGAGATTTATGGCTCAATGCTCAATAGTTCAATAAATTTAACCTCAGGTTTTGACAGCTAAAATTAACCAAAGAAAACTCAGAACTGTTGACATTTAATATACCATTTGGAAGATACACATTCTTATGCTTACCCAGCATCATAGCATCAGCATCAGAAATGTACCACAAAACCAGAGAATTAAGAATATAAGAACCAAAGGGCCATCTAGCCCATCTTCCAACAGTGGCCAATGCCAGTTGCCTAAGAGGGAATGAACAGAGCAAGTAATCATCAAGTGATCCCTCCTCTGCTATCCATTCCCAGCTTCAGACAAACAGAAGCCAATGGGCACCATTCCTACCTACCTTAAATTAAAGACAATTGCCATAGCTAACAAGAAACTGCAGCAAAGAAAGGAAACAGAGAAACATGAGTCATTGGGAATCCTTAAAGAAGAAATAATTAAAGGGTAGCCTGAAGAAATAATCAGTTGCTCTGCAACTAGGAGACCATTGGAACTGCAGATACGGATTTATTGTGATAGATGGGGTGATTATCAAGGGCCGCAAGGCAATAATTCCAATAAGCCTATGAAAAAAATGTTATAGAAGATCCACAAGAGTCATTTTGGAACTGAGAAGTGTAAACAACAGGCATAAGAGGTGGTCTATTGGCAACAGAACAATCACAACAGCACCAATGTGATAGGACACTTTCCTGCTTGAACTACAATTAAAGATTTAATAGTCACAGATTATTATTTTTGTGTCCAGAAACATACACACTACACAGTACTAATAATAGGTCAGTGATAGTTGGCAAACAGGGAATCTTTTCCAGACATGGAATTCCAGATAAAGTCTTTAACAATAATAGGACCATAATTTTTCAGTGTAGATTTTAGGCAATTTGCCATAGATTAAGATTTTCATCACAAAACATCAGCTCCAAATGATCTGTGATCAAATGGATTTGTGGAAAGGTCTATACAGATAGTACAGAATCTTATGAAAAAGGCTTTGACTGTAGGTGTGATTTGTATAAAGCTCCATTGGTTTACTGAAGTACATGTCAGGAAAATGCTTTTTCATAAGCTCAACTGTTAATGAAAGAAGGATCAGATCGAATTTACCAATAACTGATAATATGCCAAAATCTCATAACAATGAGACCATATGGAAGGTGAAAGAAAATCAGAAGTGGAAAGAAAAGTATTTTAATGAAAAGATCTATGATCTTCCACATCTTAACCTGGGTGATAGAGTGAGCCTGAAGAATCATATCCCCAATACCTGAGTCCAAATGGATACTATTAAAGAATATCATCTAAGGTGTTATATAATCCAGACAAACCAGAGGGAGACATTATTTAAGAGCTCTAGAAGTAATCATATAAAGTTCCTACCCATTGACAGATGATGTGTATCATGGCATGCCCCATCTGACTGATCCTTTACATCAACATTCAAAGGAGAAACAGTCAAGGGACAAGAAAACAACTCATACTAATGAAAGTCTGATACTGAGAAGATAAGAGTGGGAAATTAAATGTTTTGAAAGACTCATAGTGAGCATCTACACAGCAAGTCTTAACTTGAAATAAGCTATGCAAATTGAGCTACATCAATTGTGTAGCTTATTTTGAAATTGGGAGTGTCTACACAGCACTTATTTCGAAATAGAGCACTCTTCCTCAGACTTCCCTTACTCTTTGTACAATGACGATTACAGGAGTTGGAATAAGAAGTCCTCCAGCTTGATATTATTTTGACATTATTTCAAAATAACTACTTGCTGTGTAGATGCAAACTAAGTTATTTTGAAATACTGTTGGGCTGCGTCTAAACTGGCATGATTTTGCGCAAATACTTTTAACAGACGGCATGTGCCTTTGTGCAAAAGATTTGCTTTTGTGCAAAAGCATCCGTGCCAGTGTAGATGCTCTCTTGCCCAAGAAAGCTACCATGGCCATTTTAGACATTGGGCTTTCTTGTGCAAGAAATTAATGTTACCTGTCTACCCTGGCCTCTTGTGCAAGAACACTTGCACAAGAGGACTTATCCCTGAGCAGGAGCATCAAAGTATTTGCGCAAGAAGCACTGATTTTGTACATTAAAACGTCAGTGTTCTTGAGCAAATACTAGTGGCCAGTGTAGACAGGCAGCAAGATTTTGCGCAAAAGTGGCCGCTTTTGTGCAAAATCTTGCCAATGTAGATACAGCCTTGCTGTGTAGACATACCAACAGAGACTTGCTAATCTGCCAGGAGAAGAGGTTTTTGAGGAAAATGCATGAGTGGTAAAGTGATATGTTGCAAACCTCTCCTCTTAAGGTAATCATATTGCATTTACTGAAATATACTACATGGTTTGAGAATATAATGCATGTGTTATTAGATAATTTATAGAGTTAGAGAGATACAGAGGGAGGGAGACAGAGAGAGAGAGAAATAATTTGGGTTTTTTTCTATAAGAGGGAAGATGTAGAGATATGTTTGTAGAGGAATATAATTTAGAGATTCTCTCATAAGGGACAGTATTATGAACATAGTGATTTGGAGATGTACCTTAGAAGCAGGGATTGGGAACACCACATGACTTTATGCAGCTCAGTGAGCAGTCATGAGAGAAAGTAGTTGGAAAACGAATATTTAATTTTTCCACTGGCAGAGGGATGCAACTTTATTTTATCCCCAATTTCCAATTAATGTTTTCTGCTGCCCCTCACGTGAGACTTCTAGGTATCCCTCTAAGTCTGTTTATGCTTCCTTGACCAGGAATCCTTCCTGGTTTCAGCTATTTCTTCTGACCCATTAGAAGTGGGCTACCATCAATTATCCTTTCACACAAACCAATTCCTTTCCCTGTTCTTTGTCCCAGGACTATAAAATATTTTTTCTAATTGCATATAAGAGCTTGTTATTTTTCATTCATTTTGATTTTTACAATTCTAAAAGGGTTACTTGCCCTCAGCCTCTATAAAAACTTACAAACACTAAATTAAAAGTAACTAGTAGCTTATATATGAAGTGAACAGAACTAAAGCTCCTTATGCAAGCCACAAGAAAAAAATAGTATAAATTAGTTATCTACATTTAGTCTGGAAATAAGTTTTTTAACCATCCAGAAGTTCTGGAGCAGCCTAAGAATAGTGGGCTCTTAACTAGTTTTAAGATAGCACTTCATGCATTAATTTAGAGGATTATAAAACAAGGCCATTTATGATAGAAGGATACTAGATTAATAACCCGCCCACCAGTGATCAGTTGTTTAGCAGCATTCAGAAGGTGCTGGAAGGGAGGAAGAGGATCACGGCAGGAAGAGATGAAGCAAAGGCAGGGCATGCTCAGGGAGAGAGCAGGAAGAGTCAAGGTTATGATGGGGTCTTGAGGGAAGGGATAGCATGGAATTATTAATCATAGAATTATTCTATGATTCTATGGTGTCAGGGCCTTAAAGGTGTTCAAGGCTCCCCTACCCCCAGGGAAACCAGAAAGTCTGTTCTAGTGGTGGGAACTTCAATATCTACAGTCAGATGTGGCATGTTGAATGAGGGCTACAAATGGGACACAGACCAGTGCCATGTGAAGGTAAACTTGCTGAGACAGACATCCCAGAAGGCAAAGTAGTCAAACCATTGCTCTGGTGCTGCACCAAATATTTGCAACAGCTTCTGAAAGCAGCTGGGCACCTTCAACAGTTGACTTCACTTCCACCACAAAGAGCCCTGTAGATATTTAAAGAGGGTTGGATAGAGGTACTCACCAATCCTCTGCAGGGACCAAAGCAGTAACACAAGCAAGCAGTCATCTTCTTAATAAAACACTGAGACTCTTTGACCCCTCTACCGGGTTGAGCTCATCATGTTTATGTCATTCACCAAACTGTGTGCTTGCAAAGAGACAATGAGAAACTGATGCATATTTAAAAAGAGGTATGTTTTACTATAATAATTTGATTCAGTGAAAGTACCAACAATCATACTTTTTATTGTTTCCTATGCTTCTGCAGATGAGACAGAAGAATAACCTACATACGGGTGGAACTTCTACACCATATAAAGTGAAGTGACTGAAGGGAAGCAAGGAGGACTTGTCTGAAGAGATGCTCCAGCCTGCAGAGGTGGAAAAACAAGAATGCAGGACATGGAGAGAGACTTTCAATGAAAATTAAAACATAAACAGGCAGTACAGAAAGTAGAACTGGAAATGAATTTTAATGGGCCAGGAGTGGATGATTAAAATGATGGATGAGCAAATGGAAGTGTTAAAGTCCCTAATAATGCCATAAGCAGAATACATGCATTCTCACCTCCACCATTCCAACTCCATCTCAGGCAGCTGATACAGAACTATTTGTAATGTCCTTCTCCAACTCCTTCTACACTTTCCTTGCAACCTCCTGGCCCATCTAGCTACCCCAGTCACTTCATCCCTTCCGATTCGCCAAGGAATAGCATATCTTAGAACAGGATAGTTCAAAGAACAGAGGATTTAACACCAGAAAAATCAGAGTTTGGGGCTTAAAACCTAATTTATGGAAAACCAGCATGTTGAGAATTTCTATTAAGTCAAAAAACCCTATTCAGTATATACTGATAGCTTTGGATTTGCCTGTGTCAGCTTTAATCAGAAGAACTATAATCAATATTTGACTTTCAGTATCTACTTTTCCCCCTCAAAATAAAACTGGTGATTAACCTGAAATTATTTTGTGCACTCAGGCTGAAAAGAATCAGATGGAATGAAGCAACAACAAGTATTTCCATCAAATCTAAATTTAAAACATTAACTAAGCCTCATCTGTCTTACTCAGACTTAAGTGTTCATTGCTTCTGCACTCCGAAAAAAGAGTGTGATTGTTTATCATTAGAAAAAGCACATTTGAATCTTGTTAAATTGTTCTACTTTACAAGAAACATAATGCTTAGTAAAATTATGAGAGACTCAATGGCTCTAATTCATTGTAATTTTGATGCAATTTTTTTTATTTTGGCTTAAGAAGATATGCACCCTTTCACTTCTGTTTTGTTATTTGTATTCATAAAGAGAGCTCAGTGAATAATTGATTTTTCCTTTAGTAACTAAATTGAAAAGTAAAAAACCAAACATTTGTTCTCATTTGACCCAACATGGAGTTATATTTTCTTTTGTTTTTCTCTGCCATAGGAACTTAAGAACATAGCGGTCATACTGGGTCAGATCAAAGGTCCTTCTAGCCCAGTATCCCATCTTCCAACAGTGACCAATGCCTGATACCCTGGAGGGAGAGCAGAATAGGTAATCATAATGTGATCCCTCTCCTGTCACCCAATTCCAGCCTCTGACAGCCTCCTGTCACCCAATTCCAGCCATCCTGGCTAAGAACCATTTATGGACCTAACCTACATGAATATACAGTAAAACTCCAATAGTCCGGCATCCAATTGTATGGCACTCCTGATAGTCCGGCATCAAAATGGCAAGAGCCTAGTGAGTGAGCTTTGGCAAAAAACGAGACACAAGACAACAGTGGCAGCAGCTGAACCGAGCGAAAAGGGTAAAAAAGGGTTAAAAAAACGAAAACATCACAGTCTACTGTATACAGTATCTACAATAAAAAGGGTTAAGAACACTTTATATACAGTATATAATGTACACAGTATATACATAACCATCTTATAGTACCTCCTGATAGTCCGGCATATCCAATAATCCGGCACCACCTCGGTCCCAAAGGTTCTGGATTATTGGAAGTCTACTGTATCTAGTTCTTTTTAGAACACTGTTAAAGTCCTGGTCTTTCAAGGAGTTTCACATGTTGACTGTGAATTGCATAAAGAAGTTCTTCCTTTTGTTTGTTTTAAACCTGCTACCTATTTTATTTGGTGACCCCCTACTTCTTTTGTTATGAAAACAAGTAAACATCTTTCCCTTACTCACTTTCTCTACACCAGTCATGATTTTATAGACCTCTATCATATCCTCCCTTAGTCTCTTCTTTTCTAAATTGAAAAGTCCCAGTCTTTTTAATCTCTCTTCATATGGGACCCGTTCCAAACCCCTAATCATTTGTGTTGCCCTTTTCTGAACTTTTTCCAATGCTAATATATCTTTTGTGAGATGAGGCACCACAGCTTTGTGCAGTATTATGCATACCATGGTTTTATATGGAAGTAATAAGATATTTTCTGTCTTATTCTCTATCCCCTTTTTAATGATTAAATTTTTGCTGTTGCACATTGAGTGGATTTTTTTCACAGGACCATCCATAATGACTCCAAGATCTCTCTTGAGTAGTTATAGCTAATCCAGTCCCCATCTATTGTATCTATAGTTGGGATTATTTTTCCAATGTGCATTACTTTACATTTATCAGCATTACATTTCTTGTTGCCCAATCACTTAGTTTGGTGAAATCTTTTTGAAGCTCTTTACAGTCTGATTTGGTCTTAACTACCTTCAGCAGTTTAGTAGTAGTTTATTTCTAGATAAATCCATAAACCGACAGGTTGCCCTTGAATGGAACTATGCTTCTTTCTGTCTTGTCCTTCTTGACAAAGGTCTGGAGAAGACCTAATAAAAAAAATTCATAGAAAACTCTTAACAGACATATTGAAAATGTAGTACCTGCAAACTAAAGTTTTCCGTTATTTTCAGAACTCAATATCCAATTGTTGTTTTTTTTTGGGGGGGGGGGGAAACATTACTAAAATCAATATATTTTAGGATAGAAAAGATAATTAACCTTTAAAAAATGTTTTGTCTAAACATTTATGGGAGATTTTGTTTTCCAGACTGAGACCCTGAAATAGTTTCGTCATTTTTTTCAGAGAACTACCAACAATTACTCCAAGATTTCTGTTTTTGCTAGTAACAGTTAATTTAGATATGTAATTTTATATAGTTGGGATTATGTTTTACAATGTGCATTACTTTGCATTTATACACATTGAATTTCATCTGTGCTCTCCCAGTCCATCTGTGTTTTCCTATTTTTTCCCAGTCATCTAATTTTGTGAGATTCCATTGTAACTTTTCAGTCTGAATAATTTTGTATAATCTGCAGCCATTGCCACTCACTGTATACCCCTTTCTCTAGATCATTTATGAATATGGGGAACATCTTGGTTCCAGTATTGATCACTAGGGAACACCATAGAGGACCTTCCCTCTTATCCTAGGCTTGCTTACTTTGCTTAAAAGTCTTTGGTGAGGGACCTAGGCAAAGGTTTTCTGAAGTATCCACTGGATCATCCTTCTCCACATATTTGTTGACTCCCTCATATAGTTATAATAGATTTAGTGAGGCATGATTTCACTTTATAAAACTCATGATGACTGTTTCCCCCAACAAAACAGGTTAATATAGCTAATAATTCTGTTATTTGCTATAGTTTCAATGAAATTTCCTGGTACTGAAATTAATCTTACTAGCCTGTAATTGCCAAGATTGCCTCTGGAACCCTTATTTTTAAACTGGTGTCATAGGAACTGTCTTCCTGTCATCTGGTACAGAAGCTGATTTAGGTGACATGTTACATACCACAATTAGTATTTTGCAATTTCATAGTTGAGTTTCTTCAGCCCCTCAGGGAATACCATCTGTTCCTAGTGACTTTTTATTGTTTAATTATCAGTTTGTTTCAAAACTTCTTCTGTTGACACCTCAGGATGGGACAGTTCCTCAGATTTGTCACCTCAAAAAAATGGCTGATGCAAACAATTAATTTGGGTTCTCTGCAATGGTTTTTTCTTACTTGAGTGCTCCTTTAGTACCTCCATCTTGCAGTAGCCCCACTGAATGAAAGATTTCCTACTTCTAATGGTTGGGGGGTTTTTTTTAGTTTTGTAATAATGTGTTAGTTGCTCTTCAAATTCTTTTTTGGTTTACCTAAATATACTTTTAAACTTGACTTGCCATAGTTCATGCTCCTTTCCATTTTCCTCAGTAGGATTTGAATTCTGATTTTTCAAGGATGCTTTTTCATCTATAATCACCTCCTTTAATCCATTTTTAGCCAGGATAGTATTTGTTTGGTTTTCTATTTATTTTAATTAAGGGTATGTATTTTATTGGAGCCTCTATTATGGTGTTTTAAAAATGATTCCATATACTGTAATTTGCAAGCATTTCACTCCTGTGATTGTTCCTTTTAATTTCCATGTATCTAGCCGCCTCATTTTGTGCAGTTCCTTTTTCTGAAGTTAGATGCTACTGTGGTGGGCTTCTTTGGTACACAGAGATGTTAAATTAAATTATATTATGTTTGCTATAAGAAAAGACTGAGAGGGGACATTATAGCAGCTTTCAAGTACTTAAAACGGTTTTACAAGGATGGGAAAGAAAAATTATTCTCCTTAACATCTGATGATAGGACAAAAAGCAACAGGCTTATATTGTAGCAAGGGAGGTTTAGGTTGAACATTAGGAAAAATGTCCTGTCAGGGTGGTTAAGCATTGGAATAAATTGCCAAGGAAGTTTGTGGAATGTCCATTACTGGAGATATTTAAGAGCAGGTTAAATAAACATCAGGGATGATCTAGAACCATTGGTGCTTGGTCCTTCTGTGAGGCAGAGGACTAGATTTGATAACCTCTTGAGGTCCCTTCAAGTTCTAGAATTCTGGGATTATATGATTCTATTAGTCAGCAGCTCAGTCACATATTTTGAACTAAATCAAAATTTGCCTCTCCCCTTGTAGATTTTAGGATTAGATGCTTCAAGAAAGAGCCATTAATGGTGTCTAGTAATTTTAACTCTGCATTATGTTGTGAGGTGACATATACCCAGTTAAAATGGGGATAATTGAAATGAAACACTCCTGAGCATTTCACATCCCCCTGAACTATTCTGGTCAGGTGGTCAGTAATATATTCCTGCTGCTATATTCTTATTATTTAAGCATGGGATTCCTATGCTTCTCCAGGAAAACAGAGCTTACAAAGTACAGGACTAAATAAGCCAGAGCTAGAAAGAAGATATTTTTAGTCACAAAAATTCACCTGTGGATAAAGTTCAGAAAGATCTGAATTGTCCAGAATCTGATTCATTTTAGCACATATAAGTTCCCCTATAACCATTATTCATAATTTCTACAGGATGATACAAACCTAAAACTATATTACACATATTAATTTAATATTAGCCTTTTGCAGCTGGACTACAATAAAGCAAAATTATATCTGTTGTACTGTTTTCCAGATCCTTATTGATTATGTTCTTATTAGCATAAGTATGTTTGCATCATCAAAATTAAAAAAATTAAATTAAAAAATTAAATTATTAAAAATTAAAATTAAAATTAAAATCTTTCATATTTGTCCTTTTTTCATATTACAAGGAACTCTCCTGTAACTTTACACACTGAGATTTGTAAATGAGTATTCCAAAAGTATCAAATTGATTTATTGACAGCAGCAAAGAAACCAACTCTTTCAGGTAAGCAGCAGAGCTTGTTTTGAAAAGGATAAAATAAAGGGAGGTAGGGGTAGGGTGGATAGAAACATTCCTAATCATATGAGCTTTGTTTTAGTACTCTCTTATTTTCTTCTTGTCAGTCATCAGAAGACTATTGGTTTCAACTGGCAGAGGATGACTCTAAATGTCAGAGGGTATGTCTACACTGCAGAGTTTTTCTGGGAAAACATCCATTTTTCCAGAAAAACTACGCTTATGTCCACGCTGCAATTGCATTCTTTCAACAGAAAGTTGAAAGAAAGCAGTTTTTCTGACAGTGGTAAACCTCTTTCTGCAAGGAAGAAGCCTTTTTCTGCAAGAGCACTTCCGGAAAAAGGTCTGTGTGGATGGGGAAGAGGGGTTTTTTTTGAAAGAAGAAGCCTCCTGGAAAAAGAACTGGTGCCCTGGTGGCCACGCCATAAAATTGTAATCACAACTTAAATGCAAGATAGCAGCCAATGAATGTGGAGGCTATCCTTCAAAAAAGTAGATCGCTTTTTCGATGCGCTTTTTCTGTGTGAATGTTCTCTCTCTAAAGAAGTTTTTTCCGGAAGATCTCTTCTTGAAAAGCTTCTTCTGAAAGAAGCCTAGATGTAGCCAGACTTGATTTCTGCTTCTTCCTTGCTTTCTTTCTATCATAAGGAGTTATGTACACCTGTGCTATGGGAATGACAAATGTACTGTTCTAATGGAATAACATTTTACATGCACTTTGCAATAACTTTTGATCAGAGTCAGTGACTACATATATACAAAGCTTTCAGATCCTTTTGTAGCATGCCAGAGAACTTGAACATATTTCCTTTGAAGACAATGCTATGGGATGGGGAAAATTTTTGATTTTTACAAACAAAAAAGCAACACAAAACCAAACAAAATAAAACAAAAAGCAGGCAGCTCTCCCTGATATCAGGCATAAGAAGCAGACAATGGTGTGTTGCTATAACTCAGAAGGTTTTAGTATTAACCTTCAAGAAATCTGGAAAATTCTTTTAACTTTATCTTTTACTATAAAATGTAGAAATAACATTAAATCTTCTTGGCAATTACTTCTATATCTCTTGGCAGGCATGTTGCTACAGTTACCACAATATTCTGTGACGTGAATGAAGCAAAGAAGAGACCCTCTAAGTATTAGCCAAATATATTTCACAATTGTTAAGACTTTCAGGGTTATATTTAGAAAGATTTTCATGTTTAGTTTAAAGTCTTAATAGTTTGCACAAAGCCAAACATTCCCAGAGAGCACACCACTGCACCAAAATATTACAGGGGTTCAGATCAATGAATGCTGTTAACTGCTGTGTAAAATGAATCTTTCTTTTTTGGCTTAATTCAATTTTTAAAACTTAAAAAGCAACAAGTAGTCTAGCAGCACCTTAAAGACTAAAAAACCATATAGATGGTATCATGAGCTTTCATGGGTACAACACACTTCTTCAGATGAATGGAGCTTTAAAAGTCCAGATCCAAGAATGAATAGGGAAGGGGGGGAGGGAGGAGGAGCAGAGGGGGAAGGAAGGAAGGAAAAAAGAGAATTATAGTGCTCAAGTTACAAGAAGCTGATAAAAACAATTTTCACCTTGTCTAAGTGCCCATTGTTTAGTTGCTAAAGTCATTAGGATTTGGAAGGTAGTGTGCTAGCTAGCTAATGTCTTTATTCATATATCTAGGGTGTGTCTAGACTACATGGCTCCATCGACAGAACCATGTAGATGAGTTTACTAGACATAGCAAAATGAAGCGGCAATTTGAATAATTGCCGTTCCAGTTACATCAAAATGGCTGCCATGCTGTGCTGATCAGCTAATTGTTGGCACAGCATGGTAGTCTAGATAGGGATCAGCCGACCCCAGAACCCTTTGTCGTCAGATCCTTTATGCTTCGTGAAACTACTTCTTTTCACATTAATTTTGTCAACATTTTTGGTTATGTAGGGGGACGTTTGAAGCACGTTGAAGGTATTCCCTTTAGTTGAAAAATTTTACTTATTTTTTAACAGCACAGAGTAAAGCTCATTGAGGGTGCGTCTACGCAATAGGGTTTAACTTGAAATAAGCTACTCAAATTGAGATACGTCAATTGCGTAGCTTATTTCAAAATAGCTTATTTCAAAATTGGGAGCATATACACAGCACTTATTTCGGAATAGAGCACTCTTTCTCTGACTTCCCTTATTCCTCATACAATGAGGGTTACAGAAGTCAGAGTAAGAAGTCCTTCAGCTTGACAGTATTTTGACATTATTTCAAAATAACTGCCTGCTGTATAAATACAAACGAAGTTATTTAAAAACAACGCTAGTTATTTCAAAATAATGTTGCTGTGCAGACGTACCGTGAGAAACCAATAGAAGATGTAAATTAGGATGTCAGAAAATTGAGTTTCCATCTCATGTTAAATGTTGCCATTTTCAAATTTCCTTTTCCCTCTTTCATTACCTTCATTATCCCATTCAACAGCTTTAATACAGAGAGAGTGAGAAACCACCATCTTAGAGCTCCAGGACAAGAGAGATGAGGTGTTCTTGCTTGGCAGCACTTTACAATGATCTTGTTTGTATGCATAGATGCATAAAGACATAACAATGGCCAAATGGGTCAGATCAAAGGTCCTTCTAGCCCAGTATCCTGTCTTCTGACAGTGGCAAATGCCAGGTGCCTCAGTGGGAATGAACAGAACAGGTAATCATCAAGTGATCCATCCCCTGGCACTGATTCACAACCCTGTAAAAGAGTTGCTGGGACACCATTTCTACACATTCTGCCCAATAGCCATTGATGGACCTAACCTCCATGAATTTATCAAGTTCTTTGTTAAGCTCTGTTAAAGTCATAGCTTTCACAACATCTTCTGGCAGGGAGTTCCACAGGTTCACTCTATTTTGTGAAGAAATACTTTACTTTTGTTTGGTTTAAAACTTCTGTCTATTAATTTCATTTGGTGATCCCTAGTTTTTTGTGTTATGGGATGGAGTAAATTTTTCCCTATTTACTTTTCTACACTGGTCATGATTTTATAGACCTCTGTAATATCCTCCCTTTAACATCTCTTTTACGGGTTGAAAAGCTTCAATCTTATTAATCAGTCCTCATATGGAAGCTGTTATATACCCCTAATTATTTTTGTGGTTCTTTTCTGAACTGTTTACAATTCCAATTTATCTTTTTTGAGATGAAGTGACCAGGTATGCATATATACGCCCCATGTCAATCATTGTTGCAGAGCATGTATCTGTTTCTTCCTATTTTGTCATATCAGTTTTCTATTACATTCTGACTTAAGCTCAGTTATCCAACTAAAAATTTCATCAACAGTAACTTACTTGCTAATCCCATATTCTATTTTGTTTTATGCATTGTTATGTATCATAAAATGTACTGAAGTTCAAGTTGAATATGTGTACTGCTTTGCTGTTGTCAAATCTCATTGTCATTACCTTGAGAAAATTAATCAAATTAGTGATGCATGACCTTCCCTTTATTAATCAGACATGACAGGCTGGCAGTCATTCATCATATTATACCTGGCCAAATATTCTTCTTTGGCCCTAATCACTCTAATAACTTTACTATATAAAAATATTCAATTATTACTAATCTGTTTCTTCCCGTGACTATTAAATCCCGTTGCAGCTCTTTCTTCTATAACTCCAGACACTCAAAAGGTGCAAAGTATGAGAGGCAACACTTGAGCCTGCTTTCTAAATTTGTCATCTATGGAGTAGTTAATGTGAATGTCACATACATTCTTCCCAATATCCAGGTAGCTTGAAAACAAGCAAGCTACACAATCATAGGTTCTTTTATCTTTATTCCAGCAATCACTACTTTCCAAGTAATGGGAGATGGTTCCTTAAATTGTCATGCTTTCTTTCTTGAAATTGTGGCTTCTAGTGTTTTTCACTATACCATTGATTTGTTCTTTTGTTTTCCACCCCATCCCACCCACTCCATGGAATATTGTGACAGTTTCTGATGCATTTCCCTCCATTTTCCTTTCACAAAGGAAAGGAAATTTTCAGGGTTTTATTTGACAAGATTTTCTCAGTTTCTGTTAGAGTGAAAGTCCCTCCCCCCTAAATAGGGGCCATATGAATCATTTGTCCTATAAAGAGAGTTTGGTAGAACTTAGTGTAGGCCATGTGTTGGTCCTCTGCTCAGAGGGGAACTTCACTATTATGAACATGCACATTTTACTTGTAGGCTACATCTAGACTGGCAAGATTTAGCGCAAATGCTCTAAATGCAAGAGTTTTTGCGTTAGAGTATTTGAGTAAGAGAGCTGGCATGTGCCTTTGCGCAAAAGATTTGCTTTTGCACAAAAGCATCCGTGCCAGTGTAGACGCTTTCTTGCACAAGAAAGCTCTGATGGCCATTTTAGCCATCGGGCTTTCTTGCGCAAGAAATTGATGTTACCTGTCTACACTAGCCTCTTGCACAAGAATACTTGTGCAAGAGGACTTATCCCTGAGCAGGAGCATCAGAGTATTTGCACAAGAAGCACTGATTTCATACAGTAGAACAGTGTTTCCCAATTGGTGCTCCATGGAATCCCAGGGTTCCGCGAAGCAAAAGTAAGGGCTCTGCAAGAACTTGGCACTTCCCCATCCCCTCTTAAAGAGACAGAGTCTTTTTGCAGCAGGAGTCGGAGGGTCTTTTTTTCCCCTCCCTCAACAAATTTTACCCTGGCAACCCTAGCGGTTCCTTGAAATTCTTTCAAACTGAAAAGGGTTCTGTGGTCAAATAAAATTGGAATTGGCCTGAAACAATATGGTGACTTTGCCCTCACTCTCACAGGCGTTGGTGGACAGGCCAGTCCTCACCTATGGACAACACTCTACCCTCTAACTAATTCTTTCCAGTAACCACACAGCACAGCTCCATCATAATCACCCTTGCAATCAAACCCAATGCCAACTCTGTCTACACATCTATACAAGCGATATCATCACAGAACCTAACCACACCAACCATATCAGAGGCTCATTTAATTGCACATCCACCAATGTGATCTATGCCAGTGTTTCTCAACCTATTTTTTTTATAAAGTACCCCTTTTTCAAAAAAATATTAGAAGAACCACCAGTACCTACAGTTTTCAGATGAAATGGTAGAAAAAAATGTGTAACACATTTGTTTAAACAACTTAATTGTAGCCGAGCAGGTGATGAAATTTTGGGGTGTAAAAAGTACAAAAATAAAACGTAACAATTATTTTAAAAAAATCAATTGTCTCCAAATTTCAGTTGTGTTGAAGTACTCCACAGATTTCTCTCAAGTGCCCTAAGGTACTTGTACAACTGGTTGAGAAACTCTGATCTATGCCATCAAATGCCAGCAATGCCCCTCTGCCATGTATATTGGCCAAACTGGACAGTCTCTATGAGAAAGAATTAATGGACACTAATCAGATATCCAAAAAGGTAGTACACAGAAACCTCTTGGGGAACATTTTAACTTGCCTGGTCACCTATGCCTGTAGACATCCTGAGTAGGTTCAGTTGTTTTGCCTTTATGGGTGTGTGTGTGTGTGTGTGTGTGAGGAAAATGACATAGGGGCAGAAATTAAGATGTCCAGTTCTTTCCCTAAACAGAGGCTTATTTTAATTACTTGTGAGTAGGAAGCATTTGAAAAGAAATGCATTTTGACAGATTTATGAATGGTTTGTAGCAATCATACTGCTTGCCGTTTTCCAAATGAACACTATACATGGAGGTTGAAGAAAAATATGCAGCTTCTGAAGTTTAAGAGTAAAAACAGTTTAGTATGTGTGTGTGTGTGTGTGTATGTTTGTGAGAGAGAGAGAGAGAGAAAGAGAGAGAGAGAGAGATAAGTTCTTTATATATTACTCCTATATAATCTCTTGATTCTTGAAAACTACTATAAAGACATGACAATTGTCCCCCAGGTCAATGGAATATTATTGTCAATTGTAACAGAAATTCTTATAATCTCTCTTGCTTTTCTTTCATACTGCTAGACATTAACACAGTGCCTTATTTCCAACTCATAGCTGTTATCCTGAAGGGAGAAAATATCATGTTTATTCCAGATGTTGCAGACATTCCTTGTACTTTAACAGAATATATATTTATTCATTAAAAAAACTGTGAAAATGAGTATCTATTTATCTATCACATTGCACTGCTATCTTTTATCAGGCCAGTGGTATGATCTTTCAAAGATATGCCTTCATTAATGATCAGCTAGGCTTTTAGTGCTTTCATTATTCTCCTTGCCTCCAATTTACTCTGAGCCCTGAGCAATAGAAAATGTCAGGCCTTTTATCATTCCATGATTTGATCTAGGAAATACAGTGACCAGATAAAAATGGAAATTTCATCCCAAATCTTTCAAGGATAACTCATTATGTCTTAGATTAGCTGACACCTCCCTCTTCCTGCATTACATGGCCATGCTTATGGGGAGGAAATAAAGAGAACTTACAATGCCTCCTTTATGCAGCCCACATAAGGTGGAGAAGAGGCAAAAATTGAAAGTTCTATGCTTGGAGAAGTGTGTGTGGGGGAGGGAGGCTACAATTGACCTGGTCCCCTATGAGCAATTCAATAGAAAGATAGAAAGTCATAGCTCTGACCACTGTCCAGAGAAACACATATACAGCACCCATGAAAATATAAGTAAATAAGTGCAGGATACTTGGATGCAGAAAACTTACTCAGGTTCACCGTGGGACTGTCATGCCCAAAAACGAGCTGTGCCCAAAAGCTGAAATCCAAGAAAAACTGAAATACCCATATGCAAGGGTATATTTGGGTAGTATCATCACCCCAGATGGTGGAAGTAAGCAAGACATTCAGAATAGACTGAGTAAAGCACGAAATGCCTTTATCAGTATGAATAACATCTGGAAATCCTCAAAGTACAGTGTGCGCACTAAGCTGAAACTATACAACAGCTATGTTCTTCCAGTGCTTCTCTAAGGAGCAGAATGTTGGCGCATGATACAACGAGACCTTACTAAATTGTCTACATTCCATACCAAGAATCTTAGAAGAATAATCAGGATATTTTGGCCAAATAAAATTTCCAATGAAGACCTACTGTCTCAGTGTAAACAAGAAGACATGGCCACTATAATTATGAAAAGACGCTGGCGATGGATAGGTCATGTGTTACGAAGAGAAGACGGATCTATTACGAAAATTGCACTCCACTGGAAACCAGATGGGAAGAGAAAGAGAGGAAGCCCAAAAACAACCTGGCGCCGAACGGTAGAACAAGAATTAAAAGACCATCATCACACTTGGGGAACAATAGGCGCTTTGGCCTGCGACCGACAGAAGTGGAAGGACTTTGTTGCTGTCCTATGCACCATTGGCATAACGGGCAGTAAGTAAGTAAGTAAGGGCATTAAAATTTGCCTTCATATGTTTCAATTTGACCATCAGTTTGCAAAATTAAAGACCACAGGACATTTACCAAAGCTATCTTTACACCTTAAATGGTTAAAAAGACTATTTTAAAATGAAATCTTAGAATCTGGAAAACATAGCAGGCTGTTAATATGACAATCTTGCATTTCCATGAATCTGAAAGATCAATGTTCTTATTTGTATAGTTTGAGAAGAGAATTTTCTTTTTCATCCTCAGACTCTTTGATGGTACAGAGATAAAATTTTCTGGGATGGTATTCAGTAGCTATAGAAATTATTATGTGCTATAACACAGTTTGCATTATTTGATTACCAAGCTTGTGAGTTAGTGCAAAGCATTTCGACACTAAAGAACTAAAGACAATATTTCCATTGGGCTACACTATCTTTGAAAAGCATTCTTACAGGTTGGCCCAGTGCCAATATAGAATCCAGTAAATCATTGCAACTGTCACGAGGGCAAGATAATGGTAACACCACATATTAGTGACATATCATCATGTACCACATTCCATCTCTGTTCCTTGTTTTCAGTAGATTATCCCCAATATGTATGAGATGGTACAAACTAGGGCACTTAATCTGTAAGGAGGGAAACATCCCCAATACAAATGAAGTCAATAGTCCCTGAAGGCACTCAGCACTTCAGAAGGATGCCTTCAACACTGTACAGGATCAAGCCTTAAGCCAGAAGCACTTTTTGAAACATTCTGAAGGGACAAGGGAGGATCTATTTCTTCTTAACCATTGGCATATAAACCATTACTGTAAACTAAGCTAAGGCTCATTTCCCATTTCTCCATGAATGCTCAGAACTTCATCTTTTAATATTTAAAATAATTAAAATTGGCAAAGTGATCAGTGACTAAACAGCTGCAAACTCCCATTATAAAAAAGGCCTCGTTGGAGTTTAATGAATGTTAAAATAGACTTCGAAATGATATCTATAATTGTGTTTTTACATTCATGCATTTAAAACTCCAGGCTTGGTTCTATGCCTATGGAATTCAAAGATAAAACTTCCAGCAGCATCAATAACATATTTGTTCCTCTCTCCCCATGATCATTTTTCCCTCTAACTTTCCAGGAAAAAATAGAATTTGTTTACTTATTTTTAGGCCAGAAACCTGTTTTTGATTGCATTCTATTGTTATTGCTGTTTAAAACAGTAATAAGAGGTTTCCATTTGACAGTTAGATTGTCATGATGTTATCAATGTGATACTGTAAGTTATTGACATAGAAATTGTATTTTTGTCATGTTAGCATTACAGATTCCCAGGAATTGTATGTACTGCTAGCACACCTTGTTCTTTGGATCTGACCACTGCGAAAAATGCCACTGGAAGTCTTGAAAAACAGAGATTCCGGTTTTCTCATCTCAGTCTTGAGAAGTTTATTTTGCAGTATGATCTTAGCATCTCAAGCAACCATTTATGGCCTGAAGTCACTTTGCAGGCACCCTGCTTCTGCTTCTCCTTTCAAGGGCCTTCTTGAATAACTCATCGACCCTTTACTTTATTCACATCCTTTCTTGGATTCTAGTATATTAAATTAACGAAGCATTCCCAATACAGCTCTCAAATCGCTCCTCAAGTCTATTTTCCTTATTCTCACTTTAGTCTTAGGCCTTTTCCCTTAGGCTCATTCCCCAGCCTTTCCTCACTTCTAGTAGCCTCTGTACTCATCTCTATACTCCCTGAGAACTCTTATCCTCTGAACCAGCCTGCTGTTCTTTAAAGGGAAAATCATCTGATCTCTATTCCGGTATCAACCCAGTAATCAGGGCTGGCTGGCTTGGGCCTCTGACCTATACATGGCAAGTCACCCTGTTACGTAATGACATTACAGACCCATTCTGAGAGATTGCTTTCTACTCATGATTAATAAAAAAATTATCTACTCTCCCCATTCAAAGATTCATTGCTGACATTAATGATGTCTTCAGTGACTCAGGAACATGGGTACCAGCCCTGGGGCAGACTATTAAGAACCAGGGTACAAATCCCAAACTGGTTGTAACTTCTATTACTTAGGTTTCACCAATCAATTGTCTAATGTGAACTCTGCAGGCATGTAAATCGACTAATGTGGAATCACAGACAGTTGCCTTGGATACTCTGATTTATTTTGCCCCCCAGAGTGAGCATACTTTCATGATGGATCAAGTATCACACCAAGAATCACAGCAATATTCAAGGAGTTCACAGTCCAAAGGACTAGTCACTTTCCCCAGGTCATTTGAACCTGAGATCTCATACCTAACTCAATGTTTATAGCCAATACTCCAACAAATTATACAAAGATTTATTAAATGAGAAAAGGAAACAAATTATTTACAGTGTTAAAGCAGATAAATATATATATATATATATACACAAAAATGAGTTATGGTGATCTTATGTTTCAATCAATAATAGAAGTTTCTATAATAAGCAAGTTCTTTATGTCCTGTAGGGGAGCAGTTGGGGAATCACTTGCTTATGTTTATAAAATCTTAATCCACAGAATCCATGCAATAGAGATATAATTATTTTCTTTTGTTTGGTGTTTTTAATTTTCCTGGGATCACCTGTTCCGAGCTGCAAATGCATTTGGCAGGAGAAAGGAGGCATGACACATCTCCCTATAGAAAGGTAAAAAACAAACAAACATTTTTTTGGTCCTCTTTAACATCCCAAAATAGCCCATCTGGTGTCAATAGACTTTTTTCTATTAGGCAAGGACATAACACTTTCTGCTGAACACTAGCCCATCACAATGGTTAATGTTTGTCTCCTGCCTGGTGATTTATATAGCTGCAGAACTTCACAGTTCAACCACTGTCAGCCAACGGTCGGGGCAGTGAATGGTGTGTGTGTGCGTTCTATTATACACTCGAGTCTTTAACTGCTAGGACACAAAGTTCCTTCTCAGCGGGCAGCCTATGAAGGCTGACGGGTGCCCCAGAGATACACCCGAGTCTTTGACTGCTAGGATGCAAAGTCCCTTCGCAGCGGACAGCCTGGAAAGCTCATGAGTGCTCCAAGGGTCTGTCCCGTGGAGGCGACAGGACCCAAACGCCCAGCTCTGCCTGCGTCTACCCTTTTGACCGGCTGGAGTTCTCCAACTGTGTCTGGTTCTGTTACAGCAACAGAAGGAGTCAGGTTAAAGCTTAAACAGTTACAGGTTTATTAAAAAAACTTATAATCATACGGTTATAATGGCTATTGTTCTACTTCTTAACTGCTAGCAAATACAGATCTTAAAATATGGTTACAAAGGAAAAAGAAGATAGAAAATAATGGTACCAAGTGACAGCTTAATCTTTAAAGAGCTCTATTCTATGCATGTACTAAAACAAAAGACATATACTGGTACAATTTTTACCCCCTGCTGCGTCTCTCGATTCCAGCGTGTCAGGCCAGGATCGATCACTCAATTCCCGGGAAAGATGAATGCAAGGCTGGGCATCCCCATGTGGACCTCAGGAGGAAATCACATAACCCGAGCAGCAGGTCGGTAGATTGATGCTCAGGGTGAGTGTGCTGCTGGGCCCATCTTTATACCCGTAGGCTGTGTCTAGACTGGCCAGTTTTTCTGGAAAATCAGCCACTTTTCCGGAAAAACTTGCCAGCTATCTACACTGGCTACTTGAATTTCCGCAAAAGCACTGACGATCTCATGTAAAATTGTCAGTGTGCTTGCAGAAATACTATGCTGCTCCCGTTTGGGCAAAAGTCCTTTTGTGCAAAACTTTTGCGCAAAAGGGCCAGAGTAGACAGCTCAGATTTGTTTTCCTCAAAAAAGCCCCAATCGCGAAAATGGCGATCGGGGCTTTTTTGTGGAAAAGCACGTCTAGATTGGCATGGACGCTTTTCCGCAAAAAGTGCTTTTGCGGAAAAGCATCCAGGCCAATCTAGATGCTGTGTTCCAAAAATGCTTTTAACGGAAAACATTTCTGTTAAAAGCATTTCCGGAAAATCATGCCAGTCTAGACGTAGCCCTGGGGTCACGTATTCTCTTTCTTATCTATGATGCCAAATTGTGCTGGTTCGTCTTTGTGATGCCAATTCTTACAAGGGAGTTGTGAACGTAATTTACACTTGTAAGAGAGATAACTAAATTGGGAGTACTGGACGTTCTTTACTTCAGTGGGAGATTCCCCTCCCGGGACAGTTGTGTGATCGTGTCAATATCAGTGCTAACCAAGGGCAGTTTTCTGCAGCCTCTTGGTCAATGGTTAGCTTGGTCACCTTCTTATCTATGTTTGCAGTTGCCCAGGGTCACGATGAGCCAGCGTATCCGGGCCTTCTGTGAAGGGATCAAAGACTATGCTGATTTTATTGCTCTCTGTGTCCTGTGTGCTCCAGGCACCTCAGAGGGGCAAGCAAGATGGATGTGACGGGGGGGGGGGGGGGGAGGGGACAGACTCTGTCTGGCTACAACCACTCAAAAATTACCTTTACAATATGGAATACAGAGGTTAGAAGTGAAATTAATCCATGATGCAACTTACAAGCAGTCAATAAAGTCTAAATACTAAACACATTCTTATCGTTCCTGTTTTAATGGCATTAACACATGGATGAGCCAAACTGAATCCATCTCTGCATATGCCAGTGATCAATTAAGACATCAGGATTTAGGCATAAGACAATTTCACATTAACATCCCTAATTACTTTTTCTTGTTTTCACTGACACTGTTTTCACTTTGATGTCTATAATATATAACCTGAGGGGAGGGGAGGTCTTTTATTAATTGTTAACATTATTTATTATTTTTTACATTGGGGTAGGCCCACACCCTCAAAGATATTCTGGCTTCTTTCCCACTGAAATCAATGGGAGTTAGGTGCCTAAATAAGTCTGAGGATCTGAGCTATAATTCCTCTGAGCCCTTGTGCTAGAAGAGGAATCACATTGTATTAGGTGCTATACAAAACAGAACAAAAAAGACTGTATCTGTCCCCACAGAACATATAAGCTAAGGAAAGGAAATCTAAATTTTACTTTCCCTCCTTCAAAAAATCTTAGGGTATGTCTACACTACCCCGCTAGTTCGAACTAGCGGGGTAATGTATGCATACCGCACTTGCTAATGAAGCCCGGGATTTGAATTTCCCGGGCTTCATTAGCATAAGCGGGGAGCCGCCATTTTTAAATCCCCGCTGCTTCGAACCCCGTGTAGCGCGGCTACACGGGGCTCGAACTAGGTAGTTCGGACTAGGGTCCTATTCCGAACTACCGGTACTCCTCGTGAAACGAGGTGTACCGGTAGTTCGGAATAGGCACCCTAGTCCAAACTACCTAGTTCGAGCCCCGTGTAGCCGCGCTACACGGGGTTCGAAGCAGCGGGGATTTAAAAATGGCGGCTCCCCGCTTATGCTAATGAAGCCCGGGAAATTCAAATCCCGGGCTTCATTAGCAAGTGCGGTATGCATACATTACCCTCCTAGTTCGAACTAGGAGGGTAGTGTAGACATACCCTAAGGGATAATGAGGCACTTGTGTTCTTCAAAGAGACTATAGTGAAACCTTTGTTATCTGGCATTCTGTTAACCAGAAAACTTTGTTAATCAGCATTGCACCCAGCCACAATATTGTCACATCTCCAGGTGCACAGACCTGGCTTGGTTTACCACGATTGGCTTACACATTTTTTATTTAAGAAGTACTGATCATCTTTAACTCAAAATAGAAATGTGAGACCAACTGCCTCACACTACAAAACTACCAATATTAAAAACTTGAGTTTTACTATTATTGTCCATTGATTTTTCCTAGTTGATGGGACCCTCAGATAACCAGAACTTTTAGATAACCAAAATGCCCTAATCCCCGAATGTGCCAGATAACACAGGTTTTACTGTATCTAGAACTAAATGTTCCAGTACAGAATGTATCTTTTACTAGATGAATTTGGAATATAGAAGATAAAGATTTAACAGGATTCAATGGCTGGACAATTAAGTCAATACTCTTCAAAATGGAAATAAGATGGTTTTTTTTCAAAATAAGGGTCATTATCAAGTGTAATCTCCTACCTAAGCATGCAGTGTATTTTCCATCATTTGGAATGTTTAGAGTTACACTGGATATCTTTCTGAAAGATATGCTCTAGTTTCGGGATAGGTAACCATGATGCGTCAGCTGCAGTGCTGGCCCACAACGCTTTGGCACCTTAGGTGGGGAGCTCAAATGATGCCCCCATTTCCCTCTCTTGGGCCAAAACTTTGAAAGGTCTCAGTTCTGCCTTTTTCCTGTTCTACTCCTCTCATGGTTCTGCTCTACTACCTACCCCAATAAAGAAGATGTAACAACTTAAAATGCCTTGTTCCAAAATTTTACATAGCACTTAACTTTCAAATGCCTGTACAGCAAATGTAACTCTTCTTGTCTGCATAGTAAACACTGGCATTTTTATCTGTTTGAATAATCAAAGTGGTGCTTTCCGTGCCTTCTTGGTTGCAAAGATTTGAATTGCTTCCTGAAGGTCCATAGTCTGGGCCAGCTCATGCTCTAATGAGATGGTTGCAAGGCCCACCAGCCTTTCCTGTGTCATTGTAGAGTGTAGATGTGTTTTTTATTAACTTCAGCAAGAAGCTGCATTCACCACTGGAAGCCATGCTCCCTACAGGGGGGAGGGCTAGCTTGGTGGTTTGAGTATTGCTCCCTCCCAAGCCTGGGGTTATGAGTTCAATCCTTGAGGGGATCATTTAGGGATCTGGGGCAAATCTACCAGGGATGGTACTTGGTTCCAATGTGAAAGCAGCAGACTAAACTCCATGACCTTTCAAGGTCTGTTCCAGTTCTATGAGACAGGTATATCTCCATATATTAACTGTTGCAGGAAGTGTTAGAAGTATGCACAGAGCAACAAAAGCATTTGGAAAGAGGGGGGTCATCTTATTTGTGCACATATATTCCAGAACAGCCTTTGGAGTTGAGCCTGCTGAAATGTATCTTGAAAGGGCTTTCAGTTCATCACCTAAATCACTTGCATCAATATCATGTGTCAACACTGTCTCTAGTGCCCTGCATTACTGGTGTAGGTCTTCTTCAGGTATATTGAGGAGTTTTGGAATATCATACAACATCTCAAATATACTGCTGTGTTCCTTGAGTTGCATGAAACGTTCTTCAACTGATTGTATTGCACAATATAGCACCTGTTTAAATAATTCAACTTTGAATTGTTGTTTGGAGTCTCTTATGGGATTATTCTGTGCCTCGTAATCAAAATATCTTCTTCTTTGGTGACTTGTATTCTTGAATGGGTGGGAAAATAGCTTCAGTGTGAAGATCCTCTGCCAACTTCTGTGCACTCTTCAGAATGTTTTGAAATCCCTCATCTGACTGGTAAGACTTGGGCTGTGTCTAGACTGGCAAGTTTTTCTGCAAAATCACATGATTTTGTGGAAAAACTTGCCAGCTGTCTACACTGGCTGCTTGAATTTCTGGAAAAGCAGTGATGATCTCATGTAAAATCATCAGTGCTTTTCCGGAAATACTATGCTGCTCCCATTTGGGCAAAAGTCTTTTTCTGAAAGACTTTTGCGCAAAAGGGTCAGTGTAGACAGCATAGTAGTGTTTTCCGCAAAAAAGCCCCGATCGCGAAAATGGCGATCGGGGCTTTTTGCAGAAAACCGCATCTAGATTCGCCACGGATGCTTTTCCACAAAAAGTGCTTTTGCAGAAAAGCATCCTGTCAATCTCAACGCGATTTTTCTGAAAATGCTTTTAACGGAAAACTTTTTCATTAAAAGCATTTTCGGAAAATCATGCCAGTGTAGACGTAGCCTGTAGGTATGACTTTGCTTTGTCCAGTTGTTCCATTGCTCAAAATATATCAAGGTCAACACTTTGGAGTCTCTTGCTTACATTTATTTCAAACAGTATGTAATGCCACAACACTAAGCCACACAGAAATTTGAAGTTATGTATGTTTCTGGTGATTCCATTTCCCTCTGTCATTGTTCTCCCACAAACAGTTCCTGTCATAGCATTATCCTCCATAATGACAACTATGGCATCATCTATCTTCCCAATTTGGTATTTGATAGGCTTTATTGCCTCCACTTGACTTTCCCACCATGAGGGACTCAGTGGTTTCAGTGTCAGAGAGGATGTTCCCAGATGTTGCTTCAAAATTTGCCATCAATGAGTTGATGCAGAGAAAAATACATAGATGCTTTGAATTACATTAAAAAATTCAGCAGCCTCACTAGCTGATGCTGCATCACTGACCACCAAGTTCAATGAATGAGAACTGTGTGGGACAAAAAGAGCTCGAGGGTTTAACTCTCGGATCCATGTCTGCACTCCTCTGTTCTTTCCTCTCATGTTGGCACCATTATCGTAGCCCTAACCTCTCATGTCAGCTATTACAATTTCCATATCTTCCAGCTTTGTAAGAAGCACATTTGTTATACCAGCTCCTGTAGTATCATCAATGTCAATATAGTCTAGAAAATGCTCTCTGACAATTACCATTGCAGGGACATTTTCACTAAGTTCTGTTGTTGTTACAAAATGCATCATTAAAGTCATTTGTTCCATATGGCTGATGTCAGATGTGCAGAGTAATATCTTGCTGACTTCAGATCTGCCACTATCTTCTGTTTGACTTTTGTTCCCAGTAACAATTCATTTAGAATTGTTTTTCCAAGATAGTGGTGTGTGTACATTTCTTGGGTGGTGACTCTTCTTAGATGCTCCTGGAGTACAGCATCAAACTCAGCCATCAGCTCCACAATTTTAAGGAACTTTCCATTGTTTGGCACATACAGCTTATCTGAAGTGCCACGCCGTGTTAGGTTCTGGGTAGCAAGCATTCTCACAATGGAAATGAGCCTTTTCAGAACATTTTGCCACTAAAGAGACTCTGATGCAATCTTCTCTTGACGCTGATCATCTGTGGTGACCTTTAACCTTAGTCTCATCTCAAGCTCAGATTTCTGGCCAGATTTTTCCAGTCCTTTGTTCCTGTAGAACCCAGTGTGGCTGGAACAATAGACTGGAAGAGTTTGCAACAAAAGCAGTATGCAGAATTCTGGGGTTTTGTGTACATAAGCCATGGCCTCTCCACTTTGTCACCATTGGGGATTTCATGCCAGTAATGTGTTGGATGGAATCTTCTATTTTCATTGTCTTTGCGCAACATGAAATTTTTCACTTGCTGTGGCCCATGCAGTACAAGAAAGTCCCTTAGGCTACTTCTCAAGTGGGTCCACAGTCCTGGATCATCTAGACTTAAGGAACTAAACTCATCAGCAGCTATTTCTTGAGCATTCACCACATTCTTCTTTGATCTACACTTTTCTTCAGGAATGTGCATGGTTATATCCATTTGAGATGGAGATATGGATGCTGCAGTAGCTGCCAGGTCACCTGCACTCTGACTAACTGGAAGATCAGGCATCTCCTCACCACTTACATCCTCACAGGGGCCGGAAGGCTCCCCGTGAACATTTGTGTCTATGTATCTCAGGAGAGCTCCTTCCTGCTTAGATAAAAAAGCTTCCTTTGCTTTCTTTCTTTTTCTGAATGCTGCCCCAGAGGGGCGATTTCTTCTTTCACTCATGACTACGGTTTTGTGCCAGCTATAGTGGCTCTCAACACTCAGTTGAAGGGGACAAATAAGCAGGCTGGTAGCAGGGCCTGAGTGAGGGAAGATATCAGCGTCTTAAGAGCCTAACTGGCTCCTACTACTTCATTTGACTGACTGTTCTCCTCAAGTGGGTTCAGGAAAGCAGAAGGAAACAGGAAGCGCCCTGAGAAGCTGGTGTTAATCGGTCCAGACTCCTGGGGGTGCTAGAGAGGTACATAAGAGGCTCCTTCTCCTCTCTCTCCCTGCAGTTCCTGCTGCTTTCTGTTATTCCCTCTCATCTTTTCTCCTGCCTGCCTGTTAAGTCTCTTGTGCCCCCATCCTCCAGCACAGCACTCCATCATTTCTGTGCATCTAGAGCAGAGAGAACACATATGCACCAGCAGCAGACACAATTTTATACACTCTTGGTCCAAGAGGCTCCCCTCTCCCCCCACAGTCTGACACCTGAGGTGGCCACCTCACTTCACCATATGGTAAGGCTCGCCATGGTAAGGTCAGCCACGTGTGATTTGTCATGTTTAGCCACTCGCAGGTCACAAGAAATTTTGTTTAGCTGAGTGTCTGCAGGCAAGGAGTCCCAGAGCTCTACATGGCCATGATTTGCCCTTCTCATTCAATGGGAGCTGCAGGAAGTGGTGGCCTAAATACATTATATTTTTGTTCAGTATATTTAACCATTTTTTTCAGTTTTAATTATGGCTAAGCAGAAGAAAAAATATCATAAGTGACTTGACAGAGTAAGGACACCAAGCATTCTAGCTACCACTTCCCAATCCTAGTCATTATTTGCTATAGGTTTGTTAATTGTGATTACTTGTTATTTTAAGGTGGAACCTAAAAGGTGCTCAGTTTTGGCTTAACTCACGGTCATCAAAGATAACAAGTGTTTTCTAATTACATTAGTAGAAACAGAGCTAAACCAGTGAAAAGCCCTTTTGAAAATCCCATCCCTAATAAATGAGTTTTATCTGAGTAGCTCACAGAACATCTGTGATCTGAGTATGACCTGTAATGTATAGCTAAGCGAAATTTTTCATGCAACAATAATATTTGAATTTTGGTAAATTGGTTTGTTTAAAAAATACTTCAGAAATGTATTTTTAAGACATTTCTAAAATGAAAGATTTTAACTTTTTATTTTGGAAAGATGTTTCATTTCAGAATTTCCCTTCAATTTTCACTGTAAAATTGAGATAAAAGTTTTCTGACATTTTGGTGCGCCAAAAATTTCAAAACATTTTTACTTTGTGAACCCCAAATCATCTTCTGGCACACCAATTTTTTGCCCTCCACCCAAATGAAATATTCAGTTATTTGCACAGTTTATTAGGGCTCTTCATTTCTAATTTCTAACTCTTGTTGAGGTAACCAGTACATTTTTATCAGCACAATCCATCCTGCAGTAGAATGAGGTTTAAGCAATAACATCAAAGGACCTCCATGAACATCATATACCTTAGATCAGCCACTAGACACATGTAAGAAACTTTAGAGCTTTTCTAGCCTTACATTCTTAGCAAGTTAAAACATAGAATACTAGATGAATCCTTGAAATACAATAGAGGTTATGAAAATAACCTGAAATAGCATGTTAATTTGTTCAGGGAGTTAAAAGCTCTTGTTTGAATCCAGTCATGGGAATGTGGAAGAAGAGAAGGAATTGCTATTTGTAGAAAGATAAAACAGGAAATTAATGTCCCTCTAAGCTATTTGTAGAGTCACAGGTGTGGAAAAGAGGATACTTGTTATTCAGCTAGGAAAATAAATAGTGCAAAATAGATGAGTGACTTATAAAGCTTGTCCTCCTAATACTAATTTAAACTGAATCAGCATATTTAAAAAATCAATTGAATGAAATTAGCATATAGCAACTTTCTTATTAAATGTAAATTAAGTTCTTATTTAGACACTTGATTTAACCTTTGACTAAAATCTGTTTGATGAATTGCTACTCTAAGGGGAAGAAGAGGAAGATGTCACAGAAGATTGGGAACAAATTTGTTTAAAAGCACCCAAAGGTGAAAACACATCAAATAATCAGATCTGAAACAACTCTAAAAACTGCTAAGACCAATGATTATAAATGCAGGTGATCAGAAAGGAAGTAAAAGTCTTAGAGGAAATCTTCTGTATTTTTCAAAATTTCTTCCAGTTAGAAAGTGACCCCTTATGAATTTCTAAATATAAGCCAGATTCACTTTTCTACATTCATTTTTACCCTATTTGTTGGAACAAAAAACAAAAGGTGTCAATTTATGGTTCTGTTGATATTACTTTCTGACCATTAACAAAAGAGTACAAAAAACTGTGTGGGTTAAGTCAGCTAAAATACAATCTCTTTTGTATCTCCTCTAAGGCAGCATGTCTCTACACTGTCCCTTCTTCGGGATAATGCTTAAAAGGCACAACCTAATCCCATGTATGCTACTGACAACCCACTGGATTAGGTTTTTCTTTCCCCTTTAAGAGCAGTGACTGACTCTCTCTACGGGGCCTAATCCAATCAGATCTCAATCATAATTAATGGCAATAAGTACTATCATAACACAAATACACAATAACAAATGTTTCAGGAATATTTTCATAGACTATGTTGACCAATTTTCCCTTCTATTTTCATGGGGAACATATAATAAATCCCCAGAGCTATATACTGCTTATACTTAATAATTAAATATTATAAACAAAAGAGAAAATTCTTTGAAAATGCAGAAACACATCAGATTTTCAATGTAACAACATTGCCCAGAAATTTTAAATTGTCTATGTTAGCACTGTCTGATCATTGAAATATGTGATCCTCCTCCACCTAGGTATTCATGGATACCACTGACCAGCCCGAGCCATCTTTTTCCTGAGAAAGTTAAGATTGAGAATTTATTGTTGGAAAATGACTGCCTCCATTGGGCCAATTATTATTCTTGCAATGAGTTTTCAGTCTGCTTTTCAGATAAACTGATTGGACTTGACAAGTCTTCCTAGAAGAAATGTTATTTCAGAAGGAAATGAAGAGAGCATCGTCTCTGACTCAGTTTAATCCAACTTTGCAAGTGAATGTTCTGAACACTACTTAGAAGACCACTCTCAACCACATATGTAATGGGTCCATAACTTTAGACCTTTTGTCAGTAGGGATTAATTACAACCTGAAAGAGGGCAAGCATTGATTAACATGTCAGCATCCTCTCCCTGTTCAAAAACTTAGCGTGCTACTAAGAATCTCAGCAACCTGATCACAATTTTTCCACTCTGAGGAATTCCATAAGGGTACATCTACACTGCAACACTATTTCAAAATAATTAGTGAGATTCCGAAATAACTTAGTCGCGTCTACATGGCAGGCAGTTATTTTGAAATAGTGTCAAAATACTGTCAAGATGGAGGACTTCTTATTCTGACTTCTGTAACCCTCATTGTACGAGGAGTAAGGGAAGTCAGAGGAAGAGTGCTCTATTTTGAAATAAGTGCTGTATAAGAACTCCCTATTTCGAAATAAGCTACTTTGAAATAAGATACGCAATTGAGGTAGCTCAATTTGAGTAGCTTATTTTGAGTTAAGCCCTGCAGTGTAGATGTACCCTAATGGGCCATCTCCAGAATCTCCTGGGGCCTGACATTGTAATGGCACAAGCCATTGCAATCATTTGAATTTGTGAAAATGTGTTTAATAAAAGAACTAGTATTTATATTTTGATATTGTTTTGCATCCCTTTTGCACGCGTATAAATGACTACAAGTTGCCAGGCATCGGAGAATGAAACTTATCTTATTCACTTATGCCTTGGACTTCAATCAGTTGGATTTCAAAGTTGAGGATGACATAAAGACCGTCTTAATCTCTGTAACAAAAGACAGGACTATGCAGCACTGTAGTTATTCATCATGTTCTTATGTTCTTATGACAGTTTGACTGTAGGACCTCCTGGCATAATAGATGGAGTTGCCTTAGGGTAGCTTTACTCATTCCTTCTGTATACATTTTGGAAGCCTTCATGCCTGTGGAGTCCTGATGCATTCTTTTCATTTCATTTTTTTAAAACATGCATGTCAAGTCACTGGGGAAAGACTATCAGCAGTTATCAGTTGCAATGTTATTGATATAATATGAATACTCTGCACTATTGTCTCTTCTTCCAGTATCTTCTTCCATTGTCCTTCCAGAGGAAAATATGGAATTGGATACAAATTAGCTGGGGTATGTTCCACCAGGATAAAAAGGAGAAGATGATTATTGGCAAGGGAAAATATTCTGAGAAAGTGGTAACTGCAATATCAAACTGCATTGCTTCTCTGATCCCTTTGGCTCTGGTCACTGCAGGTCTGCTTCTTACCACAAGATCTGCGCTCTTTGGGATGTATGGGCCTCTGGCTCTGTCACTGCAGATCTGCTCCTCAGCACAGCTTGTTCTCCTAGCTGCTCCTTCTAGCTCTCTCTCCCTTTGACTCAGAGACCCAGAAAATCCGAGCTTATATGGAGGATGGGATCTGGCCTCCTAATTCCCTCATTGGTCTGTCCAACCTGTCAATCAGGTTGACCTGGAGTGTTGGCCTCTTTCCATTGTCCCTGGGGACTGTCAGTCTCAGGGACTTGATTTCTCATGGACCCTTAGCCTTTTGGTACTGGGAGCTGGCCAACCAAAAACTACCACTGAGTTTTAATAAGGGGCTAACAGTCCCCTTACAAACAGTTAACTATTGCTATGTGAAATTCAGACAGTTAATTTATGGAAAATTCCCTTTCTGACAGGCTAGAACATTTCATACTACAGGCTGGAAATCACAGTTAAATTATCTTCTCATCAGAAATATTTTTTATGAACAGAAAACATAATTCTAAAAATAAAAAGAGGCTATAAAAAGAGGAAGAACCAACTCCTCATTTCACTGAAATATTTTAGATCAGTGATCACATCTTGTGGCCCTCTGAGGTGAAGAAGGGCCACTCATGAGGCCCAGTCACTAGCTTTAAATCTTGCAAACTGTGAATGATTCCCCCTCATCTCTGCATGTCCTTATGTGGATGGCACCCTAATAGTACAATTACCACTCCATTTCCCCTTTTTGGTTCCTAAAGGCACAAAACAGGTTCTCTTGCCCCAACAATATCCTTTCTTTGGGCCAGTTCATTGAAAGAGTAATGCAAATAATCCATAACAAAAGTCCCAAACATATTCCATTTATTACACACAGCCTTTATGTGGATGTAGTCCTTAAAATCCCACATCTAATCCTTCAACATAATTCATAACACACATGAACATTTTCTACTACCTGGGTATTCCTTTCCTATCCTTTTGCCAGGTCAGAAACACCAGCCATTCCTACTAGAATTGGATCCAGAATTTTCTAGAGGGAATCTCCCCAGACTCTCTGCGAGGAGAGCACACTCAGGGTACGTCTAGACTACAGGCTTTTGTCGACAGAAGTTTTGTTGACAGATACTGTCGACAAAGCTTCTGTCAACAAAGAGCGTCTAGACTACATTCAGTACCGTTGACAAAGCAAGCTGCTTTGTCGACATGGCAGTGTAGACGCAAAGAACAGTTTAGATGCACTAATGCCTTCTGTCAACAGAACTCTGTCGACAAAAGGCGTTATTCCTCATAAAATGAGGTTTACCAGCGTCGACAAAACTGCTGAGTTCTGTCGACGTTATGTCGACAGAAATCAGCGGTAGTGTAGACGCAGGTTTAGTTTTGTCCATTTTTGTCGACAAAACCCTGTAGTCTTGACACACCCTCATTGGACAAGTATTCACCACTCTCCCTGTTCCAGTCTCTTGTTGTCTAAGGTGAGCCTGCAAGTATGCCCTTTACCTGTTTACCAGGCTCTTAGCCCTTTGGCTCCAACATTTCAACACGGAGACTTCAGTGGGTGAGCAGTTCCACTGCTCCTGTGCCTTTTGCCCTCTGCAGCCTTGGCTATCTTGTTTAGGGAGTTCAGCCAGAAAACCAATCCCCCGCATTTTAGACTTCCCCCAAGAACTTATTACATCTTCCTCTGGGGACTTCCTCTCTCCCGGATGGAGCTCTTCAAAACTCTTCATGTGCTGCACTGTTTATTTCCTAGCCAAGCTGGGCAACATATTCTGGCACAAGGGAAGCTGGTCCTGCTTCATTTAAAGAGGCCAGGATCCTGTGACACAGCATCAGAAGGTACTGTAATATCAGTGTGGAACACAACCTTTAGAAATGAATATCTCCTACCAAAAATTCATCAGAGCTTGGACACATTCCGAGCAAGATGCAAAACACATCTCTTGGTTCTAGGACATCTATGGAAATAAGGAACTAAGTTGAACAATAGGTATTTCATCACCAAATATTTATCTCTGGAAGAAGTGAGTAAAATAAAAACAGAATAAATCAAAGAAAAGAAATTAAACACAATATACACACACACACACACACAAAACCCATCTTCCTGGAAAAGTTAAAAAGGAGGAAAGTCACATGGAACTTAGTGCTACATTCTACCCTGCTAGCTTACATGCTGAACTCCTACTGGTATCAAGAGGAGAGGAGCATTCAGATGTAAACTACTGAAAGTAACATGCCAACAGGAAAATACTTGGAATTCATAACTTCCTCATTAACATGATAAGAATTCCTTCTGTTTTCCTGCTTCCCAGAAACAGACATTCAACTGTCAGCAATTTACAATATATAAACAAAAACAGTATACGGGGGAATGAAAAAATCAGTGTTTTTGCAAGTGAAAACCAAATAAAAATTCTCTAAAGGTAAAATGATAAGAAAGGCAAACACAGTCTTCTGATACTGTTTTACTGGACAGTGTGACTGCAAAGACTGGTAATAAGTATAGCATCAGCTTATCTCCTAAAAAGGAAAAGATGGTGTCTTCAAGAAACTTATGCCAAAAGTTAAAAAAGAATAAAGACAGCAGAAACAAGGCAAGGAACTGGTTTTATACATTCTGAACGTAGTAAACCACAATTTAGAAATTCTTTCTTTAGCCAAATTTCCCTTTGTGAACTCTTGCTGATGAACCATTTCCATGAATAATGGATCTGATAGAGAGCCATCATATTAATATTAAAAAGAGTGCTGATCTGAGCTGACATTCACCTGTTCTGTTCACTCTCAATGACAAACCTGAAATTACCCATTAGATGAATGATAAACTCTCAATCACTGAACTTCTTCAAATAAATGCAGTGTTCTTATTTCCATAATTCAGTATCATACATGAAAAGAAAAATTATCCTTCTCTCACTTTGCTGGGTGGAAAGCAAGTGTCAGTCTATTGTAACCAAGACCCAGAATTAAAGAAATCCAGACTACAACCACCCATAAAGGAAGCAGATTATCTTGCTACAGAAAATTCAACACAATTTTATCCCGGGGCTTCTAGGACTTGGGGCATCAGGGTTGCTGTGGCAACTGGGACTCCACTACCCTGGGGCTGCTGCGGCTCTGCTGCCCTGAGGCCACTGCAACACCACTTCCCTGAAGCCATGGTGGCTGCTGTGGCTCTGTTGCCCAGGGCTGCTGTGGCCAAACCCATGGTCACCAGTCCTCTGGTCCAGGGACTCGCTGGTCCAGCAATAGCCGCGGACAAGAGAGGTTCAACCTGTATTATTTTTCAATACACCCAATACAAGTACTGCAGTGCAATCTCTTAAGCATGAAAGTTGAACATATACATTTAGAACAGTGCAGACTGACACACATCCATTTTCATAATCTGAGTCAGATGCCACCAATAGAAAGTTGTTGGGTTTTGTTTTCTTTTTGTTTTTGTGGTTCTGGTTCAGTAGTTTCTTCATTGTAGTGTTGCACTTTTAAGACTTCTGACAATGTGTTTCACACCTCATTCCACTCAGATTTTGGAAGGCAATTCAGATTTTTAAAACTGGAGTTGAACGTTGTAGCTATCTTTGGAAATCTTACATTGATTTCTTTGTGTTTTGTCAAATCTGCAATGAAAGTATTCTAAAAAAAACCACATATGCAGGGTCATCATCTGAGTCTGCAGTAACATGAAATGTATGGCAAATTGTGGGAAAATAGAGCGAACAATATACAATTCTTCCCCAAGAAGTTCACTCTCAAATGTAATTAATGCATTCTTTTTTTTTAATGAGTGTCATCAACATAGAAGCATATCCTCTGAAATGCTGACCGAAGCAGAAAGGAACATATGAATGTTTAGAATATCTGCCAAGTAAATAACTTGCTTTCAGATGACATTATAAATATGAAATTGGTAGCATCATCTTCTGTAAATGTAAACTAACATGTTTGTCTTAGCAATTGGCTGAACAAGAAGTAGGCCTGAGTGGACTGTAGGCTGTTAAGTTAGACATCGTTTTGTTTTTGAGTGCAGTTATGTACCAAAAGAAATCTACATTTGTAGACTGCACTTTCACAATATAGAGATTGCACTACAGCATTTGCAGGAGGTGAACTGAAAAATATAATTTATTTTATTCATCATTTTATAGTGCAAATGTTTGTATTAAAATAATCTAAAGTGGGTTTTGTACATTTTGTATTTAGTGTTGTAATTGAAATCACTATATTGGAAAATGTAAGAAGCATCCTAAATATTTAAGAATTTTTAATTGGCATCCTATTGTTCAACAGTGCTATTAAAACTGTGATTAATCGGATTAATTATTATACACATTAGACTAGAATTAATACACTAGTTAGTAATAGTATTCAGGATGTTGTTTTGGGAATTCAAGATAAACAACAGAATTTATAACAGAAAGTAATAGCAATGATAATGGAGCAGATAGTGAAAGTGAATACAGGAAGTAATAAGGAAATACATTGAGTAGTTGTGTTATGCAGAGCCAACAGCAATAGTAGCACTGATTCAAACAATGAATATCAGGAAAATAGTGTTTTTTGAGACAGTGCTTTTGGAATAATTGTGCTGCATCAAAGATCTAAAAATGACAGAGACAGGCTTTAGAGAAATGGTATATTTTTATGTTGTTAAAGACTCATTCATATGCTTATGGAGGACTGCAGTAAGATTGCTGTCAGTTTAGGTGTACCTTTTATGCATTATTATGCAATATCTTTTAACACTATCCTATGCCACTTGAATAAAGGACGAAAGAGTGAATTTCAGTCCTAATTCTATCCAGAAGCTGTCATTAGCACTAAAGTGCTTTTAAAAATCAATTAAAACCACAAAATGTCATGCTTGTGAAGGGTTCCGAGACCAAGATTTTAAAGAGTGACCTAGTGCTTTTGCATGTCTAACTTGAGACGTTCAAAGCAGACTGGTTTTTTAAGACAGAGGATGTTCAGTCAGCACTTTCAGAAAATCAGGCCCCTTTAATGTGTCTTAAATTTTCTCCACAAGCTTTCTCTCTCATTTTTTATCTTTGTCTTAACAGATCTATTCCAACTGTACTGTCTCCAGTCATTAGTCACTAAGTCTACTGAATGGCTTTGATAGTCAGCAGCAATCCTTCCAAAAGTTGTTCTGAATTAATAAGTTAATATATCCTTCCTATTCTTTGCACATTTATCCTTAGACTGCTGCCATTGTCCAGATTGTCAGGCAAATAAAACATATAAACATGCAGGTAGAGGTTAACCTTGTGAAATCTCGGTCGTGAAAGCTGGAAATTTTGCCATTTTGTAGTGCCAATGTGTGTGTGTGAGAGAGAGACAGAGAGAGAGAGATGTGGTTATCTTATCCACTAGGTAATGGATCCAGACTACAGACTCATTCCGTATGGGCCACAGTATTTTGTGAGGGATCACAGGCCTCAAACCCAGACCCACGGGCAAGGATCAGTCCATAGTTGCTACCTAGTAGCTCATCACCCAAACCCACAGGGAAAAGGACTAGCAAGCCTCTAGCTCACACAGGAACCCACCCATAAAGCTCTTGCCTCACTCTTGGCATTTCAGTATTCCCAGCAATAACCCACTAGTTGGGAAAGAAAGTCCTTGCTTGCATATTTCCTGAACAACTCTGTGTTCTTACAGATGTGTGTATCATGCATCTTCCTTGACCAACCCAAACAGATGTTAATAAAGCATCCTTGGTGATCCCCCAACACTTGCATAACTACAGAAATGTCTCCCTTTTTGTTGATGTCCTCTGTGATTTGGTGCTAAAATAGGGCTATTTGTACCATCTATAACCCCAATGAAGTTCAGGAAGCCCATTGCTGCAAAACTATCCACTATGTCCTGCACATTACCCAGAATCACAGTCCTGCATAACAAGGGGTGATAATGGCCCTACACACTTAAATGACAACCATCCCTGCAGTGGATTTCCTGACTCCAATTGATTCCTGAGAGGTAGCAAATTTCCACAGTGCAATCACCACTCATTTCTCAGAAGTCAGTATGACTCTCATTTTGGAGTCACTGTGCTAGACGGATGAGTTTGGCACACAGATCCAGGACTGTGTCTTTGGAAATTTGAAAGTTCTGCATCCTTTGCATGTGAACCCAAATCTGCATTGCAATTCTATCCTACAGGTTAGTGCTAGCTTTTCAGGCTCAGAACCAGCACTCCACCATATGCAAATGATTTTGATTTGAGATGTATTACCTAATGAGTGAGAGCACTGTATCCATCAAAATAGAGCTCAGAGGAGAGTGTGCTTGAGCAACCAAGGTGACTTGATTTGTGGCTCAGCCAGAATTGTAACTGGAGCTACTTTAGGTCATATTGTGACTTCAACAGGATTACAGACGGGAAACAAATATAAATGTTTTCAGGATCATTTCGAATCATCTGCAGTTTTAATTATCTGGAGTCTATCATCTCCAGCATTTCACACTGATAGTATATAAAACTTGTTCATCCACAACCCATAGGCACTCCAGTAGAAAATATACCACAACTTTGTACATCCTTTTTTGTTTGCTCTGCACATGATACTGCTCATTTTCAAGCCAAACTGAATTTCTTTGTCTGGTAAATTTTAAGTTTTGTTTAAATCAATATTGTATTAAATGTTTGATTGTAGTCCAGATTATCAGCATTGTCATAATTAGTGATATTAAATTCTTGGGAATAAACTTTCAGAGAATATTCTTGAGAATGTTCTTGAGAATATTCTCCAATGTGAGAATTTTTGAGAATTTTCTCTTAAATACTTGTTAAACAGTTTTTAAAGAATTTTACTGTTTATAATAATGTCTTTCTTTAATACAACTTCAAGAATCATGAAAGATTCAATTTGTTAAAATTCAGGAAAGTAAAGAAAAAAAGACAGAGGTTTAAATTACTAGATCTTTTATTACAAATCTTCTGTTGCAGGAAACAAATATTTTTAAGTTTCTGGATTGAATACAAGTCTAATCAGAATCTGCACTTTCCAAATCCGACTCATATATTTCTCTCTCTTCTTCTTCCTCATACATATTCTCTTCTTCGACTTCTTCTTTCTCTTCATCATCATCAATTTCTTCTTCCTCATTTCTCTGGTTCTGTTTCCTTTTTTCTCTTGGGGATTTCAACGGAGCATGATTTGGGTTTTTAAGAAGCTTTATATTATGGGCTATGAATGTCAGCTTGCCTGCCCTTTCTTGTGTTAAATTGTTTTTTTTTGTTGGTTTTTTTTTGCATTATGAATGATACTGTAAGTACTGCAACTTATTTCAGTTGCTGCCATTGTTGGTGGCATATTCAATCTGTTGATCGCTGCTTTCCCTACTTTTGATCCATAGTAAGTACTTTTCCACCGTGTTACTGCATCTACTGAGCCAGCTGATTTTGTTACATATGATTTTCCAAAAAGCAATGACTTTTGCTAAGTGATCACTGCCATACAATCTTGTGACTAATTTATCAATGAATTCAGTTCCTCGTATTTGTTCATTTCTATTAAGGCTCTCACCATTGAATTTTGGATCTAGAATATTTGCAGTATAGTGAATGACTTTTTTTTTCAAAACTTTTCATCATATCCTGTTTTTCTTGTTTGGTAAGTGGACTTTCGGGAAATAGCCTATCAAAATGATCGCTTAATTCCCTGAAACATTCAGGAACTTTGCTCAGTTTTGGCTGGTCAGATTCAAGCAGCATAATCCATTTAACAACAGGACTTATCAGTGCATGAAGTTTTTGGAACCGTATCCAAAATACATCTTCATCCAGGATTGAATTCCAATACGTTTGCTCAGTTTAGTTTGTAAATCTTCATGGACATCAAGGCATTTTAAGACTTTTTTTTATTTCAATAAGCTTTTCAAACAATATAAAATGGAACCCCACCTAGTTTTAATTGTCAATTTAAGTGCACAAGTTTGATTTTTCTCTTTTTGAAATGCAGTAAAATGAACTTGTAAAATTTGCGATTTGTTAATTTCCTTCACAATAGTTTTACAGGTGGCTTCAGTTTCTTGAACAGATTTTAAGTTACTGATGTCACATATTAACGAATTTAGTATATGAGCAGCACAAGTTTACATAGCAATGTGATTGTATTTTTCGTTAAGCATTGATAAGAATTTCACCATTGCTGCAGCATTATCAGTGACAATAGCACCAATTTTTTCAGTGCCTATTTCTGTCATTATTTCTAACAATCAGAATGCCATGTACTCAGCAGTATGGCGTTCAACATCAGTTGCCACTGTCTTGTAAAACACTGGTTGGGATGTTGATATAATAAAATTTATAACAGATTCATTTCTTTGGTTGCTCCAAGTATCACACTGCAGTGCAAGAGAAGAGGCTTCAGCAATTTTTGTTTTTATAAGAGCATCAACACGTTGATATTCAGATTCTAAAAGTTTGTTAGAAAGTGCTCACCTGGATGGCATCTTGCAAAATGACATTAATTTTTGCATGAAAGTAATCCAATCTTTGTTTTCAATCAGTGAAAGAGGTGATCCCGATGAGAATATAGCTCATGCAAAAAATTCATCCAAAATTTTGTTTTCAGTTTCATTCATAGAATCAAAGTAGTGACTTATAGAGAGAGACACCTTGGCTGAACTAGATGTGGAGGCGGTAATGTAAATTCACCAGCACTATCACAGTGTTCTATAGATGTTGATACAGTTGATGGTTGAGGTGATCTGCTTCTGGACTCTGAGAATTTTATTGCCTTTTCCTTGAGGTAAGCAGGAGTCTTCAAACAATTGGAAATATGCTTTCACATCCTTGTTGCATTTCTGATGTATTCAGCCTTGCAGTACTTACATTTATATAACACTTTGTCTTTAAGGGTATGTCTACACTACCCCGCTAGTTCGAACTAGCGGGGTAATGTAGGCATACCGCACTTGCAAATGAAGCCCGGGATTTGAATTTCCTAGGCTTCATTTGCATAAGCGGGGTGCCGCCATTTTTAAAACCCCGCTGGTTCGAACCCCGTGCAGCGCAGCTACACAGGGCACGAACTAGGTAGTTCGAACTAGGCTTCCTAGTTCGAACTACCGTTACTCCTCGTGGAATCCCATACAACTCTTTTAGGCTTAGTTCTTCTTTTCATACTGATGAAAACACAATTACAGCTTTCACAAAAGAGAATAAATGTGTTATTGCCTCTTTATATACTTTTTGTGATGCTTCCAGAAAGTTCCATAACAGTCAGAATCCCTGACTCTGGAAGGTTCTATAACATTCTCAAACTGTCTTGAATGATCAAGAAAGCTCTTTAACATTCAGGGTGTTCTAAAGTTGAATACAATATATTATTTCAAGAGGAAATCAAAAATTAGAAAATTCTCAAAAATTCTCGGGAAATAGTATTTTGGAGAATATGCTTTGAACATCTCGTTCTCAGAGACTATTCTTCAGAGAATATTCTCACCTGACATCACTACTCAGAATTGGACTCTAGGAAGATATTAGCCCACATGACACTGCTCATTTTCAAGCCAAACTGAATTTCTTTGTTAGGTAACTTTTGTATTAAATGTTTGATTGTAGTCCATATTATCAGCATTGTCATAATTGGCCTCTCAGAAGATATTATCCCAAGTCAGAGAATATCAATGCAATTTTAGGACCATACAGAAACTGAGTATTTATTCAGACTATTACAGAGGAAGGAGCAAATGATTACATTTCTAACCAGATTCAGATTTTACTTCTACTTCTTCAGTTTTCCTCGCATATCACAAGTACATGGAAGTATCAGAAAAGATCTGTTTAGGTCCATTTCTGTTGTCACATAGGAAGTTTCCAGTTGGCAGTTATATAACATATATGCCTATCCTAACTATATGTTCAAAGTATATGCAATGTACATTCTACTGAACTTTTTATTTGGAAGCAAACTGATCTCATATTCATTGGAGAGTAAGTGTTGCTTGGGAACTATGCTCTCACTTATTCACTAATACATCTAAAATCAAAATAATTTGCCTCCTCTTTCTGAGCACTGGTCTTATTTCAATGCTTGCATTCTGTTTATTAGCTTGATTTCTTACAGGTTCTTCTCTATTTGACCACCCTCTAAAAGGCACAATATATACCAGTGGTCCCCAACGTTTTGGGGCTTCTGGGCACCTTGGGGCGGGGCCGCTCACACGCCGCATGTACGGGGGTGTGGCCGTTCACGAGCCACGTGCTTGGGGGCGGGACCAAGCATGCGCCGCTTGCCCAAGGCCGGCACCGGCATGTGCCGCGACCCCGGTCAGGGGCCTCCCAGGTGCCGCACACCCGGGGCCGGCACCAGCATATGCTGCTACCCCAGGCAGGGGCTGCCCAGGTGCTGTGCACCCTGGGGCCGGCATCGGCATGTGCCGCGCACCTGGGTCCAGGGCCGGCACCAGCATGTGCTGCGACCCCGGGCAGGGGCTGCCCAGGCGCTGCAACCCTGGGGGAGGGGCCGCCCATGCACCCGGGGCTGGCACTTGCCACACGCCCGGGGGTGGGGCCAGCCCAGATGGGTGCCATGGCGCTCGCGGGCACCACATTGGGGACCACTGATATATACTATGATGTTCCATAACTATATGAATCTTTCTTTTATTCCCCAACCTAGAGCCATACTATCTCACTATTGTTCTGGACTTGCTATCCTTCCCTGACAATGCTTCAAATTTCATTGTCACTGGTATGTATCAATTAATTCACGTGAAGCTTGTTTTCTTTCTCTTCCTGCATAGCAAATATTTCCTTTTGTGGATTAGTATGCAGACCCACTAATCTTCATCCAGAAACAACAATATATATTACATTGGAAATTCCCCCTCTGGCCCCATCCCCTCACCTGACCTTTCTTGGTTTCAGAGGTTGTATTAGGCTGTTCATTGTTTTATGTGCTGAATATGATTAGCGGTAGCTTAATTGAGTACCACATTTCTTTTTTTGTGCACATACAAATGAGGCTTTCACAGCCATGAATAATAGGTGAAGAAATACATTGGTTTACATAATTCAATATGCACTGGAGTCTGCACTTAAATAGCTATTAATTCCAGTCCCTGCTGAGCAACCTATGGTTGAAACAAAGTCAATACGATTAAGTAAATGAGAGTAAACAATAGGGAAGAGTGTAATCAAAAAAATATATGACCCCTTAGAATCTATAAGTCATTCAACAAAATATTTATGCAAGTGTGACAATTATGGAGGCAAATCATGTGGATACTTAACAATTAATACAGCGTGTATTAATTATGTCAGTAGAGTGTTTGTAGTTGCACTGTAGTGATACGTAGCTACTGACATAGTCAATCAAAAATACTAATTCTTATTAAAAATAAATGTTTAAACCCATAAAGGAAAACACTTAGGCAAATTCTGATTCTTGTGGCATGAAGTATCATTCAGTATATCTGTAATGGCCAGAATCAGTTATTTAGCCAGTATTAAATGTGCGCCCAGTCACACTTTATAAAATTAGCATCATATTGTAACCTCCAGTCATTTGTGAGCTATGACTCATGGACTTCAGTGGAGCTATTTGGGTGAGTACTACTTATCTGTGTAAGGGAATTATAATGAGACTTTTATTAAAAGAGTCTAGTAAATTTGATAACTTGCTTGAGAATCAGAAGACATATATTCTATTCCCAGCTGTGGAACACAAGACATACTGCTTCAGCTCTGTGATCTGGAATGTCTCTCATAAGTGCCTAACACAATGCTGTTCTGACCACAGATGCTAGTGAAGTAGTAATAAAACAAGCCAACACGAAGTATGGCTTCTTATTTTTGAATTTTAACTGTAATGCTGTGCAGTCTAACAATAAAAATGAAGATGAAGTGGACAAGACCAAAGTGACACTCTGTGTAGTGATGAAGACATTATTTGGTTAGAAGCAAGGATTTAAAATCCTAGTTCCAGCTACATGCCAACCTTCCATCTACTGACCTGCTTTGTTTTGAGTTGTATTTTATTTCTATTTAACTTGTAAGCAATTTGTATCTGCACATAAAGCATACAAAGCTTGGTAACTAGAAATAATATTAATACAAAACAATTAGTTGATATAATTTGATATAAGTTTAATTTATCTAAATATAAGAAAACACTTGCTCCTCTCTACCGTCACAGGATTTGTTTTCTGTTAGCTTTCAATTCAACCAGCTTAGCAAGTTTTAAATTCTACAGTAGAATCTAACTTTTAACTAGAAGGTGTTAGATGGCAACTTCTAACAATGAATCTAGAATTCTAGTCAACAGTGTGCATATTAGGGTGCATTAGGAGGAGCATTGCCAGCAGATCCAGAGAAGTGATTATTCCCCTTTATTTGGCTCTGGTGAGGCCACATCTGGAATATTGTGTCCAGTTCTGGGCCCCCCACTAAAGAAAGGATGTGGATGCATTGGAGAGAGTCCAGTGGAGGGCGACCAAAATTATTAGGGGGCTGGAGCGCATGACCTATGAAGAGACACTGAAGGATTTGGGTTTTTTAGTCTGCAGAAGAGAAGAGTGAGGGGGGATTTGATAGCAGCCTTCAACTTCCTGAAGGGTGGTTCCAAAGAGAATGGAGAAAGGCTGTTCTCAGTAGTGACGGATGGGAGAACAAGGAGGAATGGTCTCAAGTTACAGTGGGGGAGGTCTAGGTTGGATATTAGGAAAAACTATTTCACTAGGAAGGTGTTGAAGCACTGGTGAATGGGTTACCTAGGGAGGTGGTGGAATCTCTGTCCCTAGAGGTGTTTAAGTCTCGGCTTGACAAAGCCCTGGCTGGGTTGATTTAGTTGGGATTAGTCCTGCCTTGGACAGGGGGCTGGCCTTGATGACCTCCTGAGGTCTTTTCCAGCTCTATGACTCTAGGATTCTATCAAGTACTTTACACTATGGTCAAATAGTATGTGATCATAAAACTAAAGAGTGCTTGGTAATTCATGGTACGAAGGTGATGAATTAAGGCTGCACTGTCAACCTTGTTTCTGTCATTTCTCCTGTTTTAAATGCTTGACTTTATAACCCTAATAATTTTTGTAAAATATTGTAGTGTAATTTAGTAGGCTTTTAAAAAGCAAACTTACCTGGGGAGAAGGGGAAAAAAGCACCATGTGGAATCATATAGACAATCACATTTTTCACTATCATAGCTAGCATACTTAGATCTACATACAAACTTCTGCCCCACAAATTAATTAATGGCAATACCAGATTGTTATACTGTATATGGATGAGCATTAGATGGAGATGGAACAGATTGCTAGTGAATTTCACATACATTTGCAGACAGCATAAAAATCCTAAATTTCATTTCAGGCTTTGAAGTGGAGTAATTTCTAGTGAAAATCTAGTGAAAATCACAAAATCTTCTGTCCTTTCCCTTATGCTTGATGCCTTCTAGCCTTGTCCCATCCTACTTGTGCCTGCTCCAGTGGTATCTTTTCTATCACCCCCATCCCAATCTCCATGAGGCATAATTTGCCGAGAATTTAGCTGGCAAACACTAACAATTCTTCACTGAGTATGTTTACTGTTCAAAGGCTTATGTGGTAGAACTTTAGACATAAATACCTTGAGAATGGAGGGTTTTTGTAGCTTTCAAATGTTCTTTACTCTGAACAAAAGATTATGGCTGTTCTTTCAAAAGTTTACAATTGAACACTGAACCTTTGAAACTTTACTATGCAGAAGAAACATGCTCCTTTTATCCATCATAATTAAATGAAACAAGCACAGAACTGTTTCCTTATATTCTAAAATCTTTTAACCTTTCCCTTTCTTTAGTAGTTTATGTGTGACACAGTACTATACTTCTTAAAAGAATTGCTGATGATGCCTGATTTTTTTTATTTCTGGTTCCAAATGATGTGCACGGTTTACCAGTAAGTTTGTAATTCTGGTGTTTGCATCTCCGAGATCCTCTTGTACCTTATCAAATCTGGGTGTTGTGGGTTTTATTTTTTCCCTCACAGAATCAGCACAAAGAATTTGTCTCAGACCAAAGTGACTTACCCTGCCAAATTTCAAAGTTCTGCCTAACAGTATGTACACTTTACTACAGTATGTACAGTTTCCCAACCAAATGGTGATTTTTTATACATGAGAAAAATAATATATTTCCCCCTAATTTCATTCTTACACACAGATGAGCCATTTTTACTAACATTTCCAAAACAAAACAAAACAAAACAAAACAAAACAAAACAAAACAAAACAAAACAAAAAAAGCCCAGCATGACAAAGGCACTAGGCATATGAAATTTTAGCATGAAGCATTAAAGTTTGTTACATTAAAAGCAGGTGAAAACTTGCTTTTATAATGGGAAGTGTTAGGTATTCTTAAGTATATCTTAAAATAGTTGCATAACTCTGTTTATTGTATTCATCTACAAGTCTAAAAAACCTAGATTTTATTTTTGCCATTGCTAGATATTTCTGAACAGAATAGTAAGGTAAGATTTTTCACATATTTGTATTGACTACTGAATTTTCCAGTAGATCAACTTTGCTATAAGAATCATTTCCCAAACATGTCTGAATACCATTCTGGAGTTAATCTAATCATTTTTATTAAAATAATTGTATCTATTTTGACATTTAAGTGATTACAAATATTAGGTTCTGGCATATTTGATGTCTGGTGACAATGCCAGAGATACAGGAACTAAACTATTTAAAAAATAACTAGTTTGACTGATGGCTCAATAATTGATCCAAGTCAAGTTAAATATAACGGGACTTGACCAATATCTAAAAGTAATTCTAGAATTAGTCATATAGCCACTGTTACTGTAGTAATGACTCAAGGACATTTCAGAAATATCTTCTGACATTATTCTGCATTTACATTGTGATTTAACCAGTTTTTCAACTAGTACATGTATAGAGACAGCAGGTTATATGTGCCATGGTGCCCTTATTCCACCCATATTCAGGAACATGGGCAGCTCCACCAATATTTGTGTCTATATTTTCAGGTAAACACCCCAGTCCCTGCACTTTGGTGGACACTGCACTTCAGGGGACATGGGCTCTAGGGTGGCTGGGGGGGGGGGGGAGTCTGTCAGCATTGAGTGACCCCACCCCAGCTTCCTCTGCTGGCTCTTGGTGTTGCTTGGGGGAGGGAGCAGAAGCCAGAAAGAGGCAGGGTGGGGTTGGGGGCTTGGAGAAAAGGGTGTAATGTGAGGGAGGGAGTGGAGCAAGGGCAGGAAGAAGCAGGGTGTGGGTTTATGGGGAGGGGTGGAGTGGTGGTGAGGGATGGGGTGGAGGAGTGGGATTGTACCAGGTCCTACACCCTCCTTGGGAGAGCTCTGGCAGGGCAGAAAAGCAGAGAGTCTTCGAGGTAACAGGGGGTCCTTGTGCATACAGCCATTCTTGGGGAAGTCTGGAACAACCCCCCCCCCTTCCCTGAACTCTACCCCTTCTCCACTCTTTCCTTGCCCTGCTCCATACCCTCCTATCTCCATTCTACCCTTTCCTCCAATCCCCCATCCCTGACCCACCTCTTCTTGGCTTCCATCTCATCTCCCAAGTGATGCTGGGAGATAGAGAGGCAGAAAGGGACAGGCTGAGGCCAGGTGGCTCACTGATGACAGTTCCAAGGCCTTTCCAAGCCCTCGGATCCTTGTATGCCCCACCCAAGCATGGGCTCCTGTGCAGTTGCCCTGGTCCATACTATGGATGGGATGGCTCTTCTTGGACCACTTTTGGGTACTACCAAAATTATACAAATCTGACACCCATGGTTCCATTGCAGTGTGTGCCCCTCATGCTCCTGCAGGGAGGAGAGAGTCCCAGAAAACACTTCCCCTCCTGTGTTATCCTAAGTACAAAACTAAGTACAAGTGTTATCCAGCAGCTAATTGACCCATAGTTGATCTCCAGTGTATCTATCTGTATAAATGGTAAGCGTTTTCTTGGCAGCCAACAGAAGATTCTGTCCTATCCTAGGCAAGATTGCTCAGGAAGTCTGGAATACAAAACACTTAATAGCTCTTTTCTATTGTTCCAAAAAGAGAGAGAGAGAGAGAGAGAGAGAGAGAGAGAGAGAGAGAGAGAGAGAGAGAGAGAGAGAGAGAGAGAGAGAGAGAGAGAGAGAGAGAGAGAGAATAGAATGCAGCCTAGCAGTGGCTACCAAAGGCAAAAAAGATCTTCCCAGAAAAGTGATTTCCTTACATTATTCTAAAAATGGGGATATAAATAAAATGCATTAACCTCAAAAATAAATCTAAACAGCTCTCTCGTATTTTCTCCCCAAAATAAAATTTGATCTCAGAAACTGGAAAAAAAAACAACCCTGCCTCCTGTGTGGAACCATCTGTGCTTGTTCAACCACACAAATTCTGTGCCCAAATTCAGGGCTGGACAATGAAGATTTCTATGAGGCACTAGGGAAGAATTCTCTTTTCAAGTTACCGAGAACATAGAAACAAAGAATATTCATCTGGGTTATTTTTTGCACTTAAGGAACACATTCTCCTTTAGCATGGCTCCATGGACATGCCAGCCAACATAAGAAGCCAAATCTTTAGATGCCCATATTTGGAGACATTCATAACTCTCCACAAGTCAAAAAAGACATAGAAGTCACATAAGGACCATATACAGCAGTTGTACTGTTATTTCTAGTCTTCCTAGTTTGAGACAACTTTAAAATCCATGCAACAAGTGATAGACCTCTTTTAATCAGAATGATGCATGCTCCGCTACATCAAGTGATAGGGCTATAAACAGCTATGTATGGCCAATATATATACTGAAGTGCACAGAAGTTTTATGAAATTAATTGAGGAGCAGAGATAGGCCAGACACTGAGCACTTTTGATTTTAGCTGTTTACCTTACCAGACTACTTTATTTCAACATTTTTCCATTACAAGAACCTATCCTTAATTTATCATAGCTCTATTTTCATCCACTATTTAAAATTTGTAAGCTAGTGAAATAATTAATAAAATTTGTAGCCTAGGTTTGTATGTCTATACATATATTTTCACATACACATATATTTTCTCTGTGTCTGTATATATATGTTCCCCAAAACATTCTCTCTCTCTCTCTCTGTCTCTTTCTCTCTCTGAGACAGAAGAGCGAGAGAGAGGAACATTTTGGGTGAAATATATACAGTAAAACCTGTGTTATCTGGCACACTCGAGGATTAGGGCATTCCAGTTATTTAAAAATTCCAGTTATCTGAGGGTCCCCATCAACCGAGGAAAAACCAATGGTAAAACTCAAGTTTTTAATATTGGTAGTTTTATAGTGTGAAGCAGTTGGTCTCACATTTCTATTTTGAATTAAAGATGATTAGTACTTGTTAAATAAAAAATTGTTAGAACAATCATGGTAAACCAAGCCAGGCCTGTGCCCCAGAAGATGTGACAGTATTGTGGCTGGGGGCAATGCTGGTTAACAAAGTTTTCTGGTTAACGGAGTGCTGGATAACAAAAGTTTCACTGTATATAAAATATTAGGCTACACATGTTATTAATTATCAATTATTTCATTAAAGCGTTTACAGAGGTATGGCTCACTCCTCATTTAGTTTAATTTAATAAACCTTCTGTTAGATTCAATGGGATTGGAGTTACAACAATGCTCAGTGCTTTTGACAATCCCACCCACAATGTATAACACAAATACTTGGGGGACACATTTTAGGAGACTGTAAATGTGTCCCCTGAGTGTTTTTCCATAGTATTTGTCAGAAAAATGGCCCATCATCAGCATGCATAAGAGAAACAGTCACTTTCAATAGCTCCTAATTGTATTATAGAAACATATTACCCACTACTTTCAAAATGTATGTTACAACTGTGTTTCTTATTTAGAAAGGGAAGCGCAAAGAGAATTTAAATTGGATATAAACAACATGAAAAAAAGCTTTCAGCACTAGTCAGTGATAAGAAAAAAATTGTCTTCTGTTAAGAACCTAATATGCTGGGTTTTTTTGTGTTGTGAATAGCAAAGTTCTTTGTGTGTGTTTCAGTTTCATACTTCTAAATAACTGTTGATAGCTAAATCACTAATCCTTCTTAAACTATTCAGAACAGACATGTAAACAAAATCTAACAGAGGTAATATTGAGATTAGTGAATGCAGTTTACTCTGTAGCACCATCAGTTACTTATATTGGAAGATTTTGACAGGTATATTTATGGACTGCAAACAATCAGGTTCAATCATATGATTATTTCATGATGGTAAATATGTATGATGTCCTTAAGGCTTCTTTTGATATTTCAAAGTATAGTATTTGATGGTTGGATCCCGTAGTGACACCTGTTGTTAAAATTGTCTAACATTTACTATTCTAAAACTTGTTTTCCATGGCTTATAATTTTGCCAACATCAACTGTTTGTGCAGACATTTACTGTTTAGTTTCTGTGTCCACCTGAATTTATGTTTCACCCAAAAATGTTCCATTTGTTTCTGAGAATAAAGATAGGAAGAAATGGGTAATTTTGCTGACATTAAAACATACATAATAAGGTTTCATGAGAAGCCTAAAATTCTCTCTCTTAACTCCTGAGTGCTTTATTTTCCAACCTTGATGTTTTTTACTGTAAGGTTTATTTTGTAAATAATAATGAATATAATGTTAAAAGCTTTTCTGATTGTCCGAGACAGAACATCAGAAATGGCTGCCCGTCGCAGGGAGCCATAGCCTGTAATACCTCTGAGGCTGGTATAGGGGGCTCTGTCTGTGAGGTGGAGTGTTTTCCATATAAGGGCATGTAAATTAATAATCTTCCCCTGCTCACTCCACCCATTGCAGTAACAGATCAGCCAGTGGGCTGACTGGTGCTCAGGCCTGCTACTCCACCCACTGCAGCAAAAACCAACCTATGGGGTGATAAGTTCACAGGCAATAAAACAGGCAGGCAGCCCCTCTCTCACTGGGGATTCGCATTGAGTGAACGCCTGGCCTGATCACCCAGACGCCTTGCACCCCCCGCTCTTGAGTCTTACTGAGCGTACTCCGAGTTGGTCGACCCGAGTGGAGACAGTTTATGAGCGTGTGACCGGTACTTGTGTTCCTGCTGTCTCCAGAACTGGTATAACCCCCCCCCCCCCCGCCATCATCCCTATCCTAATTGATTTTTTAGTTGTCCTTATTGCTTGCCAAGTGACAGTGGCTAAAAAGTTACTAAGTTAGTTTATAAATAGTTGTGGTTTAGGTTTTTTACTGTTTCCTTGTATAAAGTTGTGTAAATAGTGAGCCCTATGGATAATACCAGTGTTAATTCAACTGTTCCTAACCCCTGGGCAGTTATTGGAAATTATTGTGATTTAGAAAAGCCTCAGGGAATTGTTTTGTGTTGTCTGGCAATCTGTTTAATTTTTGTTCTGATGATTGTCTGGCGCCATCAAAATAAAATCAGTTTGTGCTTTTTGAAACCCCCAGTTGTGGTCTCATCCTTTCCGGCATCCCTTTGAACCTCGTGTATTACGGGGACTGACACTGATCTCCATTGCCGTTGTATACATTGGGAATTCTTCACTTTGGCTAGCTTATCTTGAACAAAAAGGGACAACAGAAGCCATATATGAGTAAATTGAGATGGCATATCCAAGTAATTGTAATGATGCTGTATTGCAAACTACCAAGTGGTTTTCCAAGCCTTCCTTAGAATCACAGAATCTGAAGATGGTAATGTTCTATTCTGTTATCTAGTTTATCTCACTCCACGTGTGTTGATTTAATGATGTTTCGTTTGTAATCATTGGGTTTTCAGTGAGGACTGACACTGGAACATCTATATATAAAAAAGAGCTTCTACTGTTTGAGTTAAAGGATGAGGCCCGTTAGCTTAATGAGACTAACTGGCTCACACCCCTCTCTAGATGGCGTTTTTACTGAAAATAAATAAAAAGCTCTGATGGTTGCCATAGGTTGCAGACAGTCTAAATTTATATAGACTAAGTAGCGAGGCTTAACTAACTCCCCTTTAGGCATTGTTTAGCTAAGTTACATGAATTTAACTTTTCTAAGTGAGATCCTCTAGCCCTCTTATGATTCCTGTTGACCTTCCCTATAATTTTACCAATAATTCCCTGAGAATAAATTGCCTAGAACTAAATGAAATAGTGCAGTTTTAATTACTTCACAGCAACAAAAACAGGGACTGTTATCTCTATCTCCCTGTTCCATGATTTGCTGCCTCTGTATCTCCAGCCCAATACTTCACTGGGCTCTTTTGTTGTCATGTCATATGGTAAATTCATTTCTAGTTCACTTTTATCATTCCCGAGTTTTAAGATTTGGAGTATTCTATATAATTTAGTGATGAATTAATGTGAATTTTAGTGACCAACAGATTTGGACATTTTCTTTTATTTTCTGTTAATACAGAACAGAAACCTAACACTGTTCATGAAAATGACATATTAATTATATCTCTATTAACCATAGTCCTGTAGCTTGTCTTTATCTGATATAATATTATAAACAATTGATAGCACTCCATGTACTTTTGGTGCCACATAAATAATTGATAATTACTACTACCAATTGTCCTGTTTTACAGAGATGTGGTGAAAGCCAAGATTAGAACAAGGTTAAAAAAATCTAAATAAGTTCAGGAACGATAGCTCCATCAGCGACTATTAAGATGGGAAGGGATGCAAAACCATCCTCAGAAATGTTCCTAGCCTGTTTGCCAGAAGCTTGAATGGGCATCAGGATAGATCACTTCATGGTTATCTGATTTGATCATTCCCTCTGAAGTATGTGGCATTGGCCATTCTTGGGAGACATGATACTGGGCCAGATGGACCACTGATCTGACCCATTATGATAATTCTTACATTCCTGTAAGAATATCTGCTGGCTAAGCTTCTAGCACGAGGTCTGATGAGAATTTTTACGCCCTTAAATGCATCAATAAACAAAAAGGATACTGAGAACTCACAGCAAGTGGCAATGTAGTAGGAAAATCCTGCAATTTCAAAGCTTTCACATTTATAAGCATGGTTGGAATAAAACTGCCTCCCCTTCTTTTAATGCAGGAACTTGACTACAGAGGTCCTACCACTGAGGTAGATAAGAAACTGATTATTAATAAGTCATTACTAAATGGATTTTGAACAATAAATAGTAGCTCATACTCATATGAATACCAGAAATATGAATAAGGAAGATCAAAGTAAAGAAGCTATCACACTATTCAGAAGGCTTAATGGATTCTTCATTCTCTCTTTTAAAATGTGGACTAAAAAAAGCTTACCCCGCAATGAGAGCAGAAGTATGTTACAACAAATAGGGCATTGTGGTGATTAGCACAATAAAGCTGGAAGAACAATATCCTAGCTCTTTGTTAATCTGAATAATAACATGTACTTGCATTTATGGAGTGCATTCCATTCAGTTGAATTAATGATATTTCATAAACTTGACTAACTATAGTGCATAGACATAGGAGCAGTCACATCATTGAACACCTTAATGCAGCAAGCAATGCAACCACTGTTTTGCAACCAGCACAGATCTTCTCCATTTATTTGACCATATCTTTATGGCCTATATGGCCTATATGCACTATACAGACAATGTGAACTATACAGACCATTTATAGACATCAGTGACTTCTAAAGTAGAGTAGTCAGTGTAGGAAAAAGAAAATCTGTTCAGGTATTTCTGTGGCTCTTCTCACCATGGTACTAAGCAATAAATGTACACTGCCCAGAGGAAATCAATGAAAATGTCCAAATTTTGTGTGAGTTCTCTACAGCCGGACCAGCCAGGACTGAGGGTCAAGCCACATCGCCATAGCCAGCCGCCAGAGTACCCGAAGGTGCACCAGAGTCACAGAAAATCTTATGTGCCAACACATCATCAGTGTTCTGCACACAATCCAGCAGACCCTGGTGCACAAAATCAGCAAGGACTTGGAGTAGAGGAACCGCACATGGTACCAGTTGATGCAGTGCTGTGACAACACGTGTGCCATCATTTCTCACATGATGGCACACATGCCTGATGCTGCTGCTCCTGGCTTCCACCCTCCTGCCCCTCCTGCTATGCCCATTCCCCCTCCACTAGTCCCCTCTGCTATGCCTCTTCTCCCTCCCCATATGATGCCTCTGCTTGCTCCCCAGGTGATGCCCATGCCTCCTCCCCAAGTAATGCCTCCTTCTCCTGCCCCCTGCCAACCCTGACCCCACTGCAGCCCCCCATCCTGTCCACCTCCCTGTGTTCCCCGGACCCACCCAACCCCAACTCCAACGAGGTCCCCGCACCCGAGGTGGCACATCGAGCTGCCCCAATGCCCCTCCCAGTTATGAACCCCCTCCCCATTTTTTCTGAATGTTTAATAAATACAGACTTCATTTTGTTGAAAACCAAACAAGTGTGTTTATTGAGAGGTCAGGGAAAGGGCGAAGGGAGGGGTTGTGGTGGGGAAGGGATAAGGTTGCAAGCCAGAGGCCCCTAGTGAGGAGGCCCTGGGGAGTTACTCGGGTCCTTGAGAGAACTTCTCCCTCAGGGCCTCCAAGATGTGCATCCCGGCCTGATGGGCCTGTTGGAAGGCAGCTGTCCTCAGCTGCTCAAATGCTTGCTCCTCCTGGCCTCTGTCTGCCCCCCACCCTGGGAGGAAGGTCTCTCCCTTTCTCTCCACAATGTTGTAGAGGAAACAACATGCCACAACCACCTCTGGGATGTGTGCTCCCCTACATCGAGGCAGGTCAGCAGGCACTGGAAATGTGCCTTGAGGCAGCTGAAGGTACAGTCCACCTGAATTCTGGCCCAGTTCAGGTGGGCACTAAATTGGTCCCTGCTGGGATCCAGGTGGCTGGTGTATGGCTTCATAAGCCATGGCAAGAGAGGGTAGGCTGTGTCTCCCATGATGCACAGTGGTATCTGCACATCCCCAATGGCAAGTTCATGACAGGGGAAAAATATGCCTGCCTCCAGCTTGCGGTACAGGCTGGAGTTTCTGAAATTGTGCCCAACCACCCAACAAAAATGTCTGTAAAGTGTCCCTGGTGGTTGAACAGAGCCTGCAGCACTATTGAAAAGTGGTCCTTTTCATTTATATACTGGGCTGCTCAGTGGTCTGGAGCACAGATTGGGATGTGGATCCCATCAATGGCTCTCCCACAGTTCGGGAACTCCAGGGCAGCAAATCCGGCCACAGCCACTTCCAGGTCTCCCAGACAGACAGCTCTCACAACCTGCAGAAGGGGAGAAATAAACACACATCACAGAGAATGAGAGATGGAGTGCCTGAGCCCTTGGGAGCTGCCCGCACTGCTCCCCTCTCCTACCCCCCCCCAAACACCCCAGGAGCCACCCCCTATGAGGCCACACACACACACAGAAGCAGGACTGTGTGAGGGCAGTATGGCACAACCCCCCCAGGGACAGGGCTTCCCCCATCCCCACTCCACCCCCACAGCCCCCAACTCCCCTTTCCCAAAAGACCCCCTTTTCCAGGACTCTCCCATCCCTGTGCAGGGACTGCAACCTGAGAGCTCCTTACCTGCATGAGGAGGGCCCCGACGGTGGACTTCCTAACACCAAACTGGTTGCCCACCGACCAGTAGCTGTTTGGGTTGGTGAGCTTCCAGAGGGCGATTGCGACACGCTTCTGTAGGGGGTTGGCAGGCCACAGGTGGGTGTCGCGTCTCCGGAGGGCAGGGTGAGCCAGGCACATAGCTCCAAGAAAGGTGGCCTTCTACATGTGAATGTTTTGGAGCTACTGCTGGTCATTCCACCACTCCATGACCAGCCAGTCCTACCATCCAAACTGGTGTCACGCCTCCAAAAACGCCACTCCACTGTGGGGTGCGATTGCCATAGTGTAGCAGCCACACCCAGGGAGACGGTCCCAGAATAAGCTCTGCTTCCAGCTCGTGCAGGACCAGGAAGGCAGCTGTAACTATTGATACGTCTAAACTACATCCTTCTGTCACCAGAAGGATGTAAATTAGACATACTGAAATTGCTAATGAAGCAGGGATTTAAATATCCTGCACTTCATTAGAATAAAAATGGCCACCACTTTTTGCCGACATAGCACTTCACTGGAAAAAAGCGGCAGTCTAGACGGGGATTGGTCGACAAGGAAAGCCTTTTGCAACTGATCCCTTTCGCCTCATGCAACGAGGTTTACAGGATTGCTTGGAAAAGGCTTTCCTTGTCTACCAATCCCCATCTAGATTGCTGCTTTTTGCTGGCAAAGTGCCACATTGGGAAAAAGCGGAGGCCATTTCTATTCTAATTAAGTGCAGAATATTTAAATCCCTGCTTCATTAACAATTTCAGTATGTCTAATTTACATCCCTCTGGCGACAGAGGGATGTAGTCTAGACATACCCAAAGTGCTGTAAAAACTATATGGGGTCATAGCATGCCCTGGGGCAGTTCTGGCTCCAAGGCACAAAGAACAAAGCTGTGGCACCCAAAAAAGAACAGGGCAACTGCAGCAGGCACTGCAAGAGCTTTACTATCTCTCAAACAGGTAGCAAGCACACAGCAGAAGCAGAGAAACGGTGGTCCGGGAGGGGTCCCTTTAAGTGCATGTCTCTGCAAGGCTCCAGCACCAGCACTTGGAAGCAACTGGTTACCTAAAGCTCTGCCTGAACTGGTTCCAGATGGCCTTTTATGTGAGGGTATGTCTACACTAGCTCGTTAGTTCTAGGTAGGCAAATGAGGGCAACTGGAGTTGCAAATGAAGCCTGGGATTTAAATATCCCAGGCTTCATTTGCATGTTCCCGGGTGCCGCCATTTTTAAATCCCCCTTAGTCCGAACTCCATGCCTGCGGCTTCACGTGGCATGGACTAGGTAGTTTTAATTAGAGATCCTAATTCGAACTACCATTACTCCTTGTTCGAACTAATGTTACTCCTCATTTTTTGTTTGTTAGATTTTTACCTCATCATTGTTCTATAGATTTTTTTCTAGGTATTTGCTAATATCATTTTTTGAGGAGTAACATTAATTCAAACCAAGGGGTTTGATTCGTACTAACGTGGCCCAGAGCACACTTCCTGGTTCGAATCAGCTGGCAATCAGAATAGCGCACAGTCAAGATTGTGCTAATGAAGCATGGGATATTTAAATCCCCGCTTCATTAGCAATTTCAGTCGCCTACATTTGTATCCCTAGTTCGAACTAGGGTGCAAGTGTAGACATACCCTTAGACTTTTACAGGTCTCCGGGGTAGCCAGGTTAGTCTGTATCTGCAAAAACAACAAGTCCTGTGGCATCTTAAACTGGGTAAAATCCACTTTGTCAGATGCATGGAGCAATAGATACAGCCAATGAGAAATATCTGAAGCTGAGCGAAAAGATTAGAAAATTGTAGGAAACTAAGATGTACCTTAAGGAAAAAATCCAGGTAATTGAGGCTTGCAAAGCCACAGAGGATCCTAGTATCTTTGCTACTGATTTTTAAGTAGAAATGTAAGTCTCTGTACAAAGACATCTAGAAGCACATTTAGAAATATCTATATTTATATTTATAATTCTTTTGCCAGTGAAAATGCAATGAAGTATACTGTCATCATTTGCACACTATTGAAAAGTTGGCTTCAAAAAAATTTAGTTAATAGGCACGTCTTATCTCATCATCGTTCTATAGATTTTTTTCTACATATTTGCTAATATCTGTGTTCCAGCTGATAATTTCATGAAAGGATATTGGTATAAAATGGCTTCAGATGTTATTTTGAATAATGTTCAGCATGTTACACCACTGTTTTTAAAATTTCCTGCCAGAAATGTCAAAAACGACAAGAAAACACAGGCCCAAGCATAATCACAGATGTCAGGCTCTCTCATTTTAACGGGGAAAACAAGTTGCAGAACACATACAGAAAGTTGCTAAAAATCTTTTTCATATGTTTCTTCATTGTCCTCTAATTAAAACCCTCACAATGTCATTGAAAATCAGCAACTTTACTAACTGGCTCAGAGAGGTAGCAGTGTTAGTCCCTAGCTGAAAAAAAATAAAAAAACAATGAGTGGTCCTATAGAACCTTCAGGTGCATCTACACTGCACCATTATTTCAAGATAACTAGCATTATTTCGAAATAACAATGCGAGCAGCTACACAGCCATTCCATTATTATGAAATAATTTTGAAATAAAGGACTGCTTATTCCAAAATCTTTAAATTTATTTCTATGAGGAATAATGCCTATTCCAAAATAGCTATTTCAAAATAAGGTGTGTGTGGACGCTCCACTGCTGCTACATGTCTACAAGAAGTGGTTTGTGCCCACAAAAGCTCATGATACCATCTACATTTTTGTTAGTCTCTGAGGCTACATCTACACTGCACATTTATTTCGGAATAGTTATTCTGAAATAGCTTATTTCAAAATAGTACATCTACACTCCAAGGAAGCCTCAAAATTAGTCGAAGGCAAGCTTCCCTAATGTGTACGCGCTACTTCGATTTATACCCCTGGGAGGCACTGTGGAGGAATAACTTAGAATTGCCCTGGTGAGGGGTTATTTCAAAATAGCAGAAGTGGAGCATCTACACAGCCCCTATTCCAAAATAATTATTTTGGAAAAGGCATTATTCTTTGTAGAATGAGGTTTACAGAAGTCGGAATAAGCCTCCCATTATTTTGAAATGATGCTATTGCTGTGTTAATGTTCACATAGGGCATGTCTACACTAGTCCCCTTGTTCGAACTAGGGAGGCTAATGTAGCTGAAACAAAATACAGGACTATGTAGCACTTTAAAGACTAACAAGATGGTTTATTAGATGATGAGCTTTCGTGGGCCAGACCCACTTCCTCAGAACAAATAGTGGAAGAAAATAGTCACAACCATATATACCAAAGGATACAATTTAAAAAAATGAACACACATGAAAAGGACAAATCACATTACAGATCAGAAGGGGGATTTGGGGGGGGGAAGGAAGGTGAATGCCAGTGAGTTAATGATATTAGAGGTGGGGAAGGGGAAATGTCTGTGAGTTAATAGAATTAGAGGTGATAATTGGGGAAGCTATCTTTGTAATGTGTAAGATAGCCGGGGTCTTTGTTAAGTCCGGTGCGGAGAGTGTCGAATTTTAGTAGGACTGTCTCTGTTTGTTTGTTTGTTTGTTTGTTTGTTTGTTTGTTTGTTGCTTGCTTGCTTGGTTTATCTTCTTTCCTACTCTTAACTAATGGGCAGTAGTCAAATTGAGGAGTATAATATTCACCAAATCTGGAAGGGAACTCAGTGGCATGATCACAGGTGAAGAATCTGTCTTTATTTCTATATAATTCACATGCTAATTGATATGGTTCACCATATTGTCAGAATCATCTGAGAAAAGTCCACAAAACAATAGTACTGTAAACAGCTGGAGTCAGAACAAAAATTCAACGACTGAACATGAGAAACAATGAAGTACACTCATTAAAACTTTTTTTTGTAGTGAAAGATATCCTGGCATTGGGATCTAGACACAGATAACGTTTTTAGCCACAAGTTTTATCTGGTGGAATTTCTATTTCTCAAAAAGTTTGGCCTTCTACTATGGTTTTTCAAGAACTGGATTTTGTAATATGCTATTCAAAAATGTTATGCTGTATTTCAAAGATATATACAGATCAATAGTAGTTGTATATTTGAGGTCAGAAAAAGATCAATAACTGGAAAAACACTTGTCTTGGTATTCAAATGCCTGCATGTGTCTTTAAATTCGTATTCTACCCAAGTTTGCACTCTGATCATCTCTTAGGAATACCTCACTGCAAGTAGAAATATGGTCACTTTGTGCCTAAGCTCCCTGGTCTCAGACTGAAACTTTTGTCTTCAGAGATTTCTGCAATGTTTCCCTTGAAAGTAAATACTTTACCAACAATTGAACAACTGATGGATACAACCCGTGACATAGAGTTTATACCTTGTTTTCTGATTTTGTATAAGTATATATGGAATATATGAGCTAAGGATTTCAATATAACTCAGTCACATGTCAACTTTAAAGAGTGGTAAACAAGATTCAGTTTTTGGTATGCAGATACTTTAGCCTGCTCAGGACCATGGGAAGCATACAAAGATACAAACATTCAGACATTAACAATTGTTTTAACTTTTATTAAAGACTGTAGCCAGACAGGAACTCCCTCCCCTCCCCTCCCCGTAACATCCATCTTTGCTTGCCTGGAGCACACAGGGCATAGAGAGAGCAGTAAGATCAGCATAGTCTTTGAAGCCTTGACAGAAGGCCCAGATATGCTAGCTGCTGTGACCCTGGATGGCTGTAAACAGAGATACGCCAATTGTTGACCTTGAGGCTGCGAGAACTGCTTTGGCTGGCACCTACATTGATACGAATACACACTGTCCAGGGGGAGGAATCTCCAGCCCAGTAAAAAACTGTCCAGTACTCACAATTTAGTTATCTCTCTTGCAAGTGTAAATTAAGTTGAAACTCCATTCTAAGAACTGGTGTCACAAAGATGGACCAACACAATTTGGCATGTTAGGTAAGAAAGAGGATACGGGCCCCTGTGGGTATAAAGATGGGTCCAGCAGCACACTTACTCTGAGTGTCAATCTACCATCTGTCTGCTGGTTGGGTTAGGTGATTGGACTCCTGAGGTTCCACGGGGACACCCACCTCGTATTCGTCTTTCCTAGGAATTGAGGGACCAGCCCTGGCTTGACCTGCTGGAGTTGAGAGGCACAGAAGGAGGTAAAAATTGTACCTGGATGTGTCCCTTGTCTTAAGTGTACATATAGATTTAGAGCTCTTTAAAGATTAAGCTGGCACTTGGTACCATTATTTCTATTTTCTATCTTCTTTGTAACCATTTTTAAGATCTATATTTGCTAGCAGTTAAGAAATAGAGCAATAGCCATTGTAACCATATGATTTATAAGCTTCTTTAATAAACCTGTAACTGTTTAAGCTTTAACCTGACTCCTCCAGTTGCTGTAACAGAACCAAGCACAATTTAAAAGAACTCCAGCTGGTCATAAGGGACAGATACAGGCAGAGCTTGGCGTTTGGATCGTGTCGCTTCCAAAGGATAGATCCGTAGGGGCATCTCTCAGCCTTCCCTAGGCTGCCCGCTGCGAAGGGAGCCTGTATCCTAGCAGTGAAAGTTTGAGATGTAATAAGCTCTCCCTGTAAACTTTGAGGCGTCTGTCAGCCTGTTGGCTGCCTGCCGCAAAGGGATCCCGATCCTAGCAGTTAAAGACACGGACATTAAACTCCTCAGGGCACCCGTCAGCCTCCCTAGGCTGCCCGCTGCGACAGCACCTTGTGTCCCAGCAGTTGAAGACTCGGGTGTAACATACACACACATACTGCCCTGACCATCGGCTAACAAAGACAAAAAAAAACTTATTAAAACCTTCAAGATAGGGAGAATTTTAAAAGGCTTGCATTTTAACATTCCTTGTTACTTTTCTCTATAGCTGAAGAGAATTTTCAGTAGGAAAAACAAAACAAAAACAACCTTTGTTTGACAATCTTTTAGATTATGTTAAACATAGAATAACCTTCCTTTTGGGAAAAACATAAGAAGTTAATTGAGATGGGCTGGACCTTTTGTTAAAGGTCAATCCATTCATCTTAGGTTATATATGGGGTTCAGAAGGAGCTACCAGTTTAGGGGCTGTCATCTGAGGACTTTAGCCAGGTCCTGTCAGGACATGTCTTAGGATCAGGATGACAACTATTAGGGGTTCTAGGAGATTTTGGGAGGGTAGAAGCCATAATGGTGAGCCTTACTCTACTAACCAACTTTGCTGCCCAAACACTCTTTCTGTAAAGACCTACAAAATGAAAGGAGGCAGAATAATCTATTTGCTAGGCCTAGTTTCTCAAACATCAACTTGGTTCACTGTTTTCTTGTTTTAAACTTTCCTTATTTACCATGCATGATTTTAATGCAATCCTTGAATTATATCAGTAGGTCTTTTTGTTTGGAATTATTCAGTCTGTCTGTCTTCTATATCTTTTCCCATCAACACTTATTATAGGTTACGGCAAGATTTGATGACCTTTCATATGCTTTTTACAGTTAAGCTCATAGTTAAATTGAATTTGTAGATCCAATTATCACAAGAAACCTTCCTGCGTGTTAGAACGAGAAAAGAAAGTGAGCAAGAGAATTAACAAAAAAGTATTAAATAAGAAATAAGTAGAACAGATCATTGGTTCTATGTAATGCTTAGTGGATCCAAGTTCAATCTATTCTGCTGAGAATAATTATTTCTAAGGAATTGATAACTCTACCTGAGACCTAATCATGTTGACTAGGCTTCCATATTGTATATACCACAGACATCATAGTAATTTGGCATGAGTGCCATCCTGCATTAAAATAACAATGGGACTGAAATTCACTGACGCATACAGTAGGACAGTGTTATTATACTATTGTGTTGTGTCAGAGTTAGGGCTCTCAATTAATGCACGTTAACGCCTGCAATTAATGAAGAGCACAATTAACACGTTCTTTTTCTTAATGAGGTAATCGCAGGCATTTCCATTGGGCTGCCCCTTTTAAATGCTGTGGGCGCTACTGGACCAACCCGGCAGCACCCCAGCTGCTCTGCCCCAGGCGTCCTGATTCAGCCACTGCTGGTCAGTTTCAGCAGCGGCTGAATCAGGAGCGGCGGCGCTACTGGACCAACCCAGCAGCACCCCAGCTGCTCTGCCCCAGGCGTCCCCAAGTCAGCCGCTGCTGAAACTGACCAGTGGCTGACTACAGGAAGCCCCTGCACCGGGCTTCCTGGAATCAGCCGCTGATCAGTTTCAGCAGCAGCTGACTTGGGGATACCTGGGGTTCTTAAGTTGAATCTGTATGTAAGTCGGAACTGGCGTCCAGATTCAGCCGCTGTTGAAACTGATCAGTTTCAGCAGCGGCTGAATCTGGATGCCAGTTCTGACTTACATACAGATTCAACTTAAGAACAGACCTACAGTCCCTATCTTGTATGTAACTGGGGGACTGCCTGTATAGAAATCTCTGTTCTTCCTACCTCTCCCATCTTTTACCTATAGCTGGATATACAGAGACATGCAGGCATTATGAGAAATCCACAAGTATATCTTTGACTATTTAGTTTGCACAGTGTTAATAAAGTAACAACAGGTTCAAGTGCTAAGTCAAGGTGAGGCTAGACCTACTTCGGCTTTATAGCTTCCTGGTGTCTAGAATTGGAGAAAAATTATAGAAACACAAGCATATGGTATTCAAAGAAAATATAATGGTGATGCAGACACCTGGAGTTGGTCCTAGGATATCAGAGAGAAGTTAAAAGTAATATATTTTATTGGACCAGGTTCTGTTGGTGAAAAAGATGAGCTTTGTGTGGATTAAACGATTGTCTGATGCAAGTTTACTAGCTGAGGGAGTGGCTATTATTATTACTCCCTAGCTCTTATACAGCACTTTTTATCAGTAGATCTCAAAGCACTTTGCAAAAGAGGTTTAGGGCATCATTGGACACATGGGAAAGCTGAAAAGACTATGTGCTGTGCTTGTTTTTCCAGCAGTGAAGTAACAAGTAAAAGTCAGGACCTGTGTCAGACACTGCATTTTCTCTCTGTCCTGTTCTTATTCCTCCTCTTTCGTGTGTGTTTTTCTTGTCTTGTCTTTTATGAAAATGGGATTAGATTTGTACAACAGTAATGACAACAGGGTGAACCCTCTCATCTAATTGTTTTATTTCCCAAAAATCTACTTTTAATACCATCTTTAAATTGCATCTAAAGCCTGGCAAACAAGGCTGGTTGGTTTATGATTCCTTCTAAAGTCTGTCTTGGGCCAAAGTGAAACGGAGTAGGAAATATTGTTAAAATTAAAAAATTAATAGTTTAAATATCAATAGCTTAAAATCCTAATGTCTCTTTTTGGTAACCCTAAGAAAAGGTTAATAGAATTGCATTTGCCATGCGGCTACTCTGCTGATCATGGTCTCTGTACTTTAAACTGCTGAACTATGGGCAGTAGCTGTGCTAGTCAGGAGAAGGCATTGCTTTCCCAAATTGCCAGCCTGCCCCCACCCATTCTCTGCCCTGTAGGCATTCTGGATGCAAAATGCTGTTACCTATGAGCACACCCCCACCCCCACACCCGCACCCCCCCCCCCCACTCACACCCAGCACCAGAGCTCTGGAGGCTTGGGTTGCACGCTACCAACCTGTGCTCTGGGGTCAAGAAGGCTTAGGCTGTGTGCCATCCAGGTACTGGGGCCGTGCACCTCCCACTCTCCCCATGCTCCAGGGTGATGTGTGGCCCCACCTCCCTGTGATGGTAGTGGGGCCTGGGCAGAAGGGACGGGGCTGGAGGCTTGCCTCCCCCAGTTCTACTTTCATGCACCATCCATGTACTGAACCAAAATGAACTGTTTACAGTGCTGTACTGTGATGCGGCATGTTAACACCTTGGACTCTCTCCACCTATTTAATCCATTGAAATTAAAACAACAGTAATCATGAAGGAAGGTGGGAGTTAAATGGAAGAGTGGTCAAATAATTTCTTTGGGAAATGTTGTGCAACGCATTTAATTGATTATTGATATTCAAGCAGCTATACTTCAGTCAAAAATCTTGTGTTCCAACAACTCATTACTGTTATTTGCAGCACTCCAGCGCCTAGTGACACCAACCTCTGGCTGACAAGTTTCATAGGGGTAGCCATGTTAGTCTATATGTGCTACATGCTTTGCAAACAGTGAAAATACAGTATTGCTCCCCCATGATCAGAGCTTATAGTTCATCGCACTTTCTAGGGCCACTCTCTTTTTCTTACGCTTTAAAGTAAGAACATGCAATTACTTTGTTGGCCTATAAGTACAAAAATGCAAGATACAATATGTTTTTCTCCGGACATCAATTGTTTGTAAGACAAAATTATTGGTTCTATTGTTTTAATGTCAGAAGGCAACTATTTTAGCTGCCCTTACTGGCCATCAGTAATATTTAGGTCTTTACTTAATACAATGTATTTAACTGCACTTGTGCAGAAACTGTGTATTTTACTCAATAATTACTCTCTGTTGACCATAGAGTGTGTTTCTGTACTTAACAGCAAGACAAAGGTGATGTATTGCTGGTATTGCCTTGAATGTGGCTGATTATCTTATTTAGTACAATTGGCCTTGAAAGACATTACATTTTTCCACAGAATCATACTGGCATTGTCGTGTGTGTATATTGTTTACTTTGATGGACACCGGATCAAGCTTAATGAAAACATTGCCTACAGATAAATATATATAACAATATTTTTATATTTTTTTTCAATTTCTAGCATTAAGGGATCAACACCACAAATCCTCAATTAGTCAAAAAGCTGCACTGAATTCAGTGTGGCTATTTCCCCAGGACTATTCATGTAAGTAAAGTTTTGGAGGATGGTAATTAACTGTAATTATAATTAATTAATTGCAATTAATGTAATTCATATATTCTAGTTATACATGGAAAAACATCTAATTTACTGTACAGCAACAGTAGATATATAATATATATATATAAAATATAATTGCTCTGTTATTTGCATAAATATAGTGTATTTTGAACTAGTGAATGATTACAAGACACAGTAACATAGGGTATGTCTACACTACCCTCCTAATTCGAAATAGGAGGGTAATGTAGGCATACCGCAATTGCAAATGAAGCCCGGGATTTGAATTTCCCGGGCTTCATTTGCATAAGCGGGGCTTCGCCATTTTTAAATCCCCGCTCGTTTGAACCCCGTGTCGCGCGGCTACATGGGGCACGAACTAGGTAGTTCGAACTAGGCTTCCTAGTTCGAACTACCGTTACTCCTCGTGGAATCCCGGGCTTCATTTGCAATTGTGGTATGCCTACATTACCCTCCTATTTCGAATTAGGAGGGTAGTGTAGACATACCCATATATACACCAGCAACACCATCACAGGACCTAGCCAGATCAGCCATACTGTCACTGGTACATTCTACTGCACATCTACCAACGTAATATATGCCATCATGTGCCAACAATGCCCCACTGCTATATACAGTCCCTACGTAAAAGAATCAATGGACACAAATCTGATATTAGGAATGGCAACATACAAAAACCTGTAGGGGAACACTTCAATCTTCCTGGACACACAATTGCAGATCTAAAAGTAGCCATCCTGCAGCAAAAAAACTTCAGGACCAGACTTCAAAGAGAAACTGCTGAGCTACAGTTCATCTTTAAATTTGACACAATCAACTCTGGATTAAACAAAGACTGTGAATGGCTCGCTAACTACAAAAGCAGCTTCTGCTCTCTTGGAATTCACACCTCCAGATCAGCTGCTAGAAGTGGGCCTCATCCTCCTTGATTGGATCCACCTCGTCATCTCCAGCCTGATCCTGGCCTGCATATTTATACCTGCCTCTGGAAATTTCCACGACATGCATCTGACGAAGTGGGTCTTTGCCCATGAAAGCTTATGCTCCTACACTTCAGTTAGTCTATAAGGTGCCACAGGACTCCTCGTCGCTTTTGCAGATTCAGACTAACACGGCTACCCCTCTGATAAGTAACAACGCTGCATCATCATAATAATCACTGGTGACTCAGCACTAGCTACTAATTGTTGCCTAAGTAATAATAAGGAAAGGCCCGGTTAATAAAAACCAGTCACTTACTTTGTCGGTTCTTGCTATTTGAAAGTTTTATTTATTTTCTTCCATCTGGGCATTTATGAGGCAGACACATTGTATTGCAAAATGAGTTACTGATGTTGCTTTTGATGGACTCTTTTTTGTTATTATTATTCAATTTCCTTTTTATCTAAACAAATAATGTTTGAATGATAATGTACAAGTATAAGATGAGATGGTTGCATACCTCAAAATTGGTCCTGGATGCACACATTTTTAATAAACTATTTTAATGAACCTCAAATTGAATAGATATTTCATTAATTTTATTTGTGTATGTAAAACACGAAGTATGAACTTGGGTCTTGATTCAGGTAAGCACTAAAGCATATCTAGCTAACCAAGTTTGGTGTCCCTGGTGTCTTTTAACCTTCTGCTCACCCCTCTGGCCAGGTCACATTTGCTGTCATCCCATTCAGGGTAGAGCAGGGTTTCTACCCCAGTAGTACCAGAACCTTATGCCTAGTCAACACACCATATCAGCAGCCCTGATTGAGGCCCAATAATCTTTCTGTTCCTTTCCCATTAGTCTACCTAGTGAGGCTTCAGGGGAACTCAGTTCCTCTATTTACTTTGGGTTACAGCCCAGGACCCTTATAGAATGTGGTTAAGGGTTGCCTAGAAAAGAAAATATTTCTTTTTCTCAAGGCTGTTTCCTACATTTGCCCATCTTCTCCTCATGAGGTTTATATTCTCAGTTTGGGTCTGTCTCATAGACCCATAGTCTTAGTTCTCAGAATTACAAAGGGAACAAAACTAAAATAACAGAAAAGATCCTCCATTTTAAGGATCTTCCTCCAAGATTGGCAAGCCACAGCAGGTGCAGTAAAGTGGGTTTATCTCAATCCAAATCTTTTCTTGCCTTGTGCAAGGTTTGTACGCCATATAACAATGCTGCTTTTATGGTTATATGAATATTTCTATTATTAACATGACTTTAACCTTTTTATGGGACAGCAGAAGCAGTTAGCCTTCAGCTGAAATTAAGCCTGCAAAGTATAGCCTAGAAATACACAGTTTTGAAAGAAAAATTGCCTTGTATAGCAATTGACCTAGCAGATCAGTAAACCTTTAACTTTAAGGAAATGTTATTCCAAACAATATACAGAAATAAGATCTTTTTACAAATGTAATTCAAAATGAGAATCAAATTTGAACCCAAAATTTCCAAATGAATTAATCTATGATATTGTGTAGGTAGTTTTGATATTAAAAACGAAGTCGCTGTTATTTCCTAGAAATGACTGATTTCTAGACACTTTTCAGACAGTGACTTTTTAAATATGCTTATGAGGGAGCACTGCAAAATTTCACTACTTCTATGTCTCAAATATAGGATGTGACCTTTTCAGGAGGAAAATCCATCCCTAAATTGTCCTCTTTTTTCATAAAAAAATTAAAACTCATCTTTTGCTAGATTCCATTTTGACCCATGCAGAAAGCCTATTCAACCTGTCTTTAAGTAGGAAATACTGCAGGAAAGCTGAAGCCCATCCTTTACCCATGAGACACTGGCTGCAACATACCCTTTTTATGGTCTCCACTCCAGCCAGTGTATAAAAATAGTAGTTATATAACCTAAAGAAATATTTAGGGTGCTTGGATCTAGGCTAAGTGTCAGATCTGAAGTACACTGAAGTCCCATGGCCTCTAGCTGGCTCACATTCAACAAGCTCTGACCTACTTCAGAGCTGCAGAGACTTATCTGGGTGTCCACATCACCTGCATCTCTTTACCTTTGTGTATATCTACAGTGTGGGACAAAGTCAGGGCAAGATATGCAAATTCAGCTACGTTAATTGCGTCGCTGAAGTTGAAGTAGTTTAATTTGACCTTTGGTGCTGTCTACACTTCAGGGAGTCAAAGGAAGAACACTCTTCCTCCAACTTCCCTTACTCCTCATGAAAGCAGGGTTACCATCATTGACCAGAGTGCCCGTCTCGCTTCAAATTAGCTGTCTTAACTAGACTGCTAATTCGAACCCTAAAAGATCGACAGCGGCAGCTTTGATCTTCCTCTGCAGTGTAGATATATCCTTTGTAGCCTCACAGAGGAAGCTATAGTAGGGACTAGAACTTGTCTTTGTTCACTGCAGTTGGTTGAATTTCACCCCAGAATAATCCCTCTTCTTTATGAATCAATGAGTAACCTTCTTAATGCAACCCAAATTACAATTATTATACTGTCACAATTATTCTTAAAAGTAGGCTTCTCTGTTATAGGAAACATTTCAATTCTTTATACAGTCTATAATGACCCTTATAATCAAGGCAAAGAACACTCAAAGTTGGGTGTTCTCATCCTAAATTGGGGGAGGAAGCTTAATTTTAGTTCTTCTGGGCCCTCTAACTGCAGTGAGTTCAGGTATGGCCTTTTTGTCCTTACCTGATTTGGTATGGAATTTCACAATTCATTTACTCTTAGACTAAGATCTGCCTATGGTTCCCTGTATATACCAATCCGTTATCATTCTGACAGTTTGATTGGTTTCAGGTACCCACATTTTCTCTATTCAGGATCTTGTGATTAATGAAATATTAACATATTTTTTAAAAGAAATATAGGTACCTGGAAACACAGATAAGTGACTCAGGAGTTTTCAAAAGCACCTAAATTCCCAATTGCTATCAATTTCAATGGCAGGTGCCTAGACACTATGAAAATCCCTAAGATGACTGTCTCCATTTTTAAGTACCTAAATACCTTAAAAGTCTGCCCCAATAGCCATCTTTTAAAAAGGTTTTTGTATTTAGTTTTCAAGAAAAAATAAATTATCTTAAAAAAAGGAACTGCTGATGGACATTTAGATTAATCTAATTTTATTCTTCTCTACTACATGTGATGAGGCAAAGTTTGAAACATGACTGCATTACTACAAACTATGTATCTTTTAGAGCCTCAGCAAAATCCTGTTTGGTAGTCAGACACAACATGTTATAAGGCTTTACAAATTAGACCCTTCCTCTGAGTTTTGCCATCACTGTGCAAACAAGCCCTAAGGCTGTGTCTAAACTACATCCCTTTTCTCAAAAAATTAGACACTTTGAAATTGCAAATGAAGCTGGGATTTAAATTTCGCATGCTTCATTTGCATAATGGCCTCCACTTTTTTTCTGAAACGGGGCTTTTCGAAAGAAAAATGGCTGTTTAAACAGGGATAGATCGAAAATAAAACCTTTTTTCGAAAGATCCTGTACTCCTGAAAAAATGAGGAGTACAGGATCTTTCAAAAAAGGATTTTATTTTTGATCAATCCCTGTCTAAACAGTCATTTTTCTTTCGAAAAGCCCTGTTTCGAAAAAAACTGTGACTGCCATTATGCAAACGAAACATGGGAAATTTAAATTCTGACTTCATTTGCAATTTCAAAGTATCTAATTTACATCCCTTTTTCGAGAAAAAGGATGTAGTTTAGACACAGCCTAACATAGGCAAATTTTCCTCTTAAGTTACAGGGGCAGAACAGAATCAACTTACATTATTTCAGGAAGACAAGGAGCTTTTTGGATCCAGGCAAGTCTCATTTTATTTCTCAAAGATTTCCTCCCTTATCTCAGGAAAATGAGAGCTTTTGGAAAATAAAAACAACTGCACTGGTTTGTTGTGACTGGTTCTGTGCCTTTATCTACCATGGGGATGGTGTGTTGAAATCCCCCTGGCATATCCTCTTAGAAATCAAATACATATATTACATTTTTTGTTTGGCTAAATCAGTAATCCTTCCTCAATCTCTCTGCATTTATCATAGCAGTTCAGTACACATTTTAGTAATCTAAAAATGTTAAAAGAAAACATACAAAAGCAATCAAATTGCATGAGTTGAATAAGAAACCAGGTAACAGCTACACAGAAAGGTCAGTAGACTGGTATGTTCGTAAAACATGTTTCAGTGAGTAGCAAATCTTAATAACTTCAGGGAGTAACCTAGGGAGTAACTCAAAAATAACTAAATACGCATGCACACACAAATGCGATTTCAAAGATCATCTAAAATGATGTCCATATTTCACAGCTGAAAAACACTTTGCCCTTTGGATCAGTAACCTAGAACTACATTGTCATTTCTGGTGCTGCCCATCAAATAACAAGTGAATTCGTAAAATATTCAACACATGTATTCTCTTTTCTCCAAAGACTGCCTTACTTAAAGGAAAACATTGATTTTTGCCAGCAGATATACAGAAAGACAATCAATCAATGACAGCCTTGCAAGCAAGCTACTAGTAAAATTACCCTTGGTTCCCTGTACTCTATTCCTTAAGGTCATGCATTTATTTTAACATTTTTCTCTTGTGTGTCTGGGGATTGTCATAACTGAAATCAGCCTTATACAATTTTCATTTTGTATAAACCTGGTGATAAGAATGAGAAAAATGAAAACACATTGTAAGGTGCTGCTATGCATTATGGAACTCTTGGGGTTTGCCTTACTTTCAGTTGTTTTTAATTGTAATTTTCCCCCACATCTGAACAATGCAGTTCATACAGCCTTCTAAATTAAGTTGTATTTAAATTTCTTTTTAGGAATCTTTCTTACTGATGATACCAAACTTACATTCAATCAATAAAAATGAATATTTGGGTTCATATGAAATTTGACATGGAAGATTTGCAAATTAAATTTTGAAACAAAGTTCTGTCATAGGAAAACAATGCAATTGAAAATATCATAGGTGAATTATTTAGTATAATCCTATTTATAATGCATTCTAATACATCATGTTCTCCATTTCATTTATAGCTTGGCATTTATTATTCTTGATGTATTTCTACTCAACTTTTGAATCTCCTGTATGAAGGTTAATATGAAGTTCACATTTCTATTGTTTTTAAGATATAGAGATTTTGGGAGGGGATTTATTTTTAAAAAATAATTATATTGAAATATGAATCTCCTCCACTTTAATGTTTTTAATTAAGTTTTTTAAATTGTTTTAATTAATTTGCTCAACTCAGAAAAGTGATAAGTGACCTTATTTGCCAATAAAGGTGGAAAACTTAGGTGTAAAGTGTCAAATTTAAGCATGAATGACAAAGAAAAAACAGTTTCGTGCCATTTCAACCAGAAAGGACATTGTCTCAATGACTCGATTACCTGCATCCTGCTTCAAAGGCCTTTTAAGACTACACTTGAAAGAGAGTCCTCTGAACTGTCATTCATGCTTAAATTCGACACTTTACACTGAAGTTTGAATAAAGACTCTAATTATCTTACCCATTACAAAGATAGCTTCCCCAATAATCACCTCTAATATCATTAGCTCACAGACATTTACCTCCCACCCCATCCCCCTTCTGTTCTGAAATTTGATTTGTCCTTTTTATATGTGTTCATTATTTTTAATTGTATCCTTTGATATATATGGTTGTGACAATTTTCTTCCACTATTTGATCTGAGGAAGTGGGTCTGGCCCACGAAAGCTCATGACCTAATAAACCATCTTGTTAGTCTTTGAAGTGCTACATAGTCCTGTTTTTTGTTTTATCAACATTAAAGCACTGATCTATCCACAGGTAAGTAGAGTATCTGATTAACTCCAAATCCCCTCAAGACCTGTGCATCTGTCTTTATTAATCATATCCCAATAGGAAGAACAACTCCTGAATCTGACAATTCCTAGGGCAACCTCATTGGGATGGTGCTCCCAAATCAGTGAGATGATTGGTATTTGCACATTAACTACAACCTAGTAAGGCCTTTGCATATTTCAGTTATTCCATGTAGTGCAGACAGTTTTTTTGTTCTTGTTGTTGACTGCTTGGTTCTTCTAACATGTTTTATTTTTCCCTTTGCCCTTTTGTTAATTGTGATTTTACTTGTTAATATTTTATTGTCCTAGATTTAATTACATTTCCATAGTATCAAAATGAATATAGTACAGGGAGGGACCTCAAAAAATCACCTAGTCCATACCTCTTACTGAAGCAAGACTAAATATCATCTAAACCAGTGGTTCTTTTGCCCGAACTTTTGCCCGAATGGGACTTTTGCCCGAATGGGAGCAGCATAGTATTTCCTCCAGAAGCACTGATTTCTTACATGATATCATCAGTGCTCTTGCAGAAATTCAAGTGGCCAGTGTAGACAGCTGGCAAGTTTTTTCGCAAAAGCAAGGGCTTTTGCGAAAAAAATTGCCAGTCTAGACACAGCCAGTGAATAAGAAGAACAATTTATCACCTTACTCTTTATAACAGCCTTTTATGTATTTAAAGAGTGTTAGCACCCCCACCACATTACTCTTCTCTCCTCCAGACTAAACAGACTCATTTTTTCAGTTTTTCATGTTTTCTAGACCGTTAGTCATTTTTATTGCTTTCTTCTCAACTTTGTCATATTTGTCTCTCTAAAAAAAGTTAATGTGAAAAAATTAATCTAAACCAAAAGTTTTACTGATACCATCAAAATATATTAAAATGGCAACTGGAAAACAAAAGAATAATGAAACAGAAAAATTAGTGGACCAAATTGCACATCCAAAATTTGTCTTAATTGATTAAAAAAATAATTGGGGAATGGGACTTTCATCCTTTTTTAAGATATTTAAAGCAACAATTTTTACCATCAAAGTTGCCTCCTGCTCTATCATGTGAGACGCTAGAATATATTGTGACATTTTTGGTTTTCATTATAGTAATCCTGAATTTCACCCTGAGTGAACTAGGACAGAAAGAGAGACCCAGATAATATCACCAACTCCACCTACTTTACCTAAATATGAGATTGAATTCCTGCTCTTATCCACTCCCTTGTGGAGCCTTTTCTTTTCCTAACTTATTTTTAATTGCCTATCTCTCTCTTTTGCCTTCAATTTAAAAAGAGTCTGTCTTAGCCAGCCAAGACTGTATCTTTTGCAGGAAGGATGTAAGCCTGTTAGCAGAAAGGCAGATAAAAGAAATGCCCTAAAGAGTCTGTCAGTGACACAGTACTCCATATGAGGCCTTATCAGTGCTGAGTAGAATGGAAGAATGGGATGCAAAGATAAAAGTTCTTGATACTTTAAATGACTGTATCTTGGAGCAGCTAGTCTTGAAAGCTACAAGAGGAGAGGCAATTCATGATTTAGTCCTAAGTGAAGCACAAGATTTGGTCAAAAAGGTAATTATTGTGGATCACTTAGCAATAGTGACCATAATATAATAAAATGTAACAACTGTGTTGAGGGGAAATTTTGAAAAATTGTTAAAGTGCCTGAATCGCTATTGCTTATTGCTAACAACAGCCAACTTGGCAGGCCATAAATGGGCCTATGAAGCACCTTTTGCCTGACCAAGTCAGGAAGGGAGGGTGTTTGAGTGCCATAGAAAGGGCAGTTTGACCCCCACATCCTTCCTGACGATGAGATCTCAGTTTAAATTGCTGAGCTATGCATTTATGAAACAGGAAATTTGTCTATATGCCCTCAGCAATGTGTCTGTCAAGAACTCAAGTCATGCAAACTCTGAAAAAGAATATCTGGATAATTGATGATCAGAAGGCCTAATTTTAAAAACTGCTTACTCTGTAAGTTTTCTTTAAATGATGTGTTATTGTAATACTAACAAATAAGTAGGGGAAAAAAGTTGGGGTAGTTGGACTCATTGGGAAGGATTGAGGGACTCTCCCTCTGGACTCATCTTATGGTGTCCATTGGTAGATGGAAGATTGGCCATCAGAAGACTGTTGCTGAGTCACTTGAGAGTCACACCCAACTTCGGTAATTATTGTGGATTGTGAGTGTTTTACTAACCTGTTGTGGATACTTTTAAATGCTTGAGACTAAGTAAAGTTTAGCTTTAAGTGAAAGTATTTTTGCGATGTCCTGTTTGTGCCAGACACCTATTAGTAGGAATGTAACATCTCCCTAGGGATATTTCCTGACACCACCTTGCACAGCGTAAAGTTACTGAGAGCTTTGGGTTAAAAGAATCCTGAATAACACCCGTGGAAGAGAAAACACCACAGCAACCCAAATCTGTTGTATTTTCTTTCAGATATGATACATTAATGGGCTCTACATAAAAATGAGGAGGTTAGCTAAACAGAAATTAAATGGTACAGTGCCAAAAGTGAATTTTCTGCAATTTGCATGGAAATTTCTAAAAGACACCTTAATCAAAGCGCAACATGTACCCCAAATGAAAAAAAATAATAGAAGAAACAAAAATATCCCACTATATAGCTAAACAATAAAGCAAACAAGTAGTGAGAGGCAAAAAGGAATCCTTTAAAAAGCGGAAGATAATTCCTAATGAAGAAAATGGAAAGTCATACTATGGCAAATGAAGTATAAAAATATAATTAGGAAGGCCAAAAAAAGAATGCAAAGAATAGCTAGCCAAAGACTCAAAAAGTAATAGCAAAAAATGTTTATGTACATCAGAAACAGGAAGCCTACTAAACGATCAGTGGAACCACTGAATGATAGAGGCACTAAGGGTATGTCTACACTAGCCCCCTAGTTCGAACTAGGGAGTCTAATGTAGGCATTCAAAGTTGCAAATGAAGCCCGGGATTTAAATATCCCAGGCTTTATTTGCATCTTCCCCTTCAGGCGCCATTTTTAAATCCCCTTAGTCCAAACTAACTGCCCGCAGCTACACGTGGCAGTCAAATGTTAACTCAAACTAAGAACCTAGTTCGAGTTAACTGTTACACCTCGTCGAATGAGGTGTAACAGTTAACTCGAACTCAGGACTTAGTTCGAGTCAATGTTTGACTGCCGCGTGTAGCCACGGGCAGTTAGTATGGACTAGGGGGATTTAAAAATGGCACCCAGATAGGAAGATGCAAATAAAGCCCAAGATGTTTAAATCCCAGGCTTCATTTGCAACTTCGAATGCCTACATTAGCCTCCCTAGTTCGAACTAGGGGGCTAGTATAGATATACCCTAGAAGAACAGTCAAGGATAATAAGGTCATTTCAGAGACACTAAACTAATTCTTTACATTAGTCTTCACAACTGAGGACATGAGGGAGATTCCCAAGCTTGAGCCATTCTTTTTTAGACAAGAAATGTTTGAGAAACTGTTCCAGATTGAGGTGTCATTAGAAGAGGTTTTTGAACAACTGAGAAATGAAATAGTAATAAACCATCAGGACCAGATGGTAGTCACCCAAAAGTTGTGAAGGAACTCAAAGATAAAATTGCAGAACTACAAATGTAGATTGTAGAGTATAATTTAAAACAGCTTCAGTACCAAATGACTGGATGATGGCTAATATGATACCAATTTTATAAAATGGCTACAGAGGTGATCCAGGCAATTACAAGCAGGTAAGCCTGAATTCAGTACCAGACAAACTGGTTGAAACTACAGTAAAGTGCAAAATTGTCAGATACATAAACATAATTTGTTGGGGAAGAGACAACATGGGTTTTGTAAAGAGAAGTCATGCCTGAGCAATCTTCTACAATTTCCTCAGGGTTCAACAAGAATGTGGACTGAATATGAGTCAGCAGTGTGATGCTGTTGCAAAAAAAGCAAACATGATTCTGGGATGCATTAACAGGAGTGTTGTGAGCAAGACACGAGAAGTCATTCTTCCACTCTACTCTGCGCTGGTTAGGCCTCACTTGGAGTATTGTGTCTAGATCTGGGCACCACATTTCAAGAAAGATGTGGAGAAACTGGAGAGGTCCAGAGAAGAGCAGCAAGAATGATTAAAAGTCTAGAGAACATGAGCTATGAAGGAAGACTGAAAGAATTGGGCTTGTTTAGTTTAGAAAAGAGAAGATTGAGGGGGGACATAATAGCCGTTTTCAGGTATCTAAAAGGGTGTCATAAGGAGGAGGGAGAAAACTTATTCATCTCGGCCTCTGAAGATAGAACAAGAAGCAATGGGCTTAAACTGCAGCAAGGGAAGTTTAGGTTGCACATTAGGAAAAAGTTCCTAACTTTCAGGGTAGTCAAACACTGGAATAAATTGCCCAGGGAGGTTGTAGAATCTCCGTCTCTGGAGATATTTAAGAGTAGGTTAGATAAATGTCTACCAGAGATGGTCTAGACAGTATTTGGTCCTGCCACGAGAACAGGGAACTGGACCTCTTGAGGTCCCTTCCAGTCATAGTATTCTATAATTCTATGATTCTATGGACAAGGGAGATACAGTGGTTAGAGTGTGCTTAGATTTTCAGAAAGTCTTTGAGAAGGTCCCTCACCAAAGATTCTTAAAGAAAGAGGGATGGGATAAGAGAACATAAGAACGGCCATACTAGATCAGAACAATGGTCCATCCATCCCAGTATCCTGTCTGCCAACAGTGGCCAATATCAGATGCAGGAAACACAACAGGCAATCCTCATGTGATCCCTCCCCTGTCACCCACTTCCAGAGAAACAGAGGGTAGGAACCCATCCTGGGTAATAGCATTGAGAGTCACACCCAACTTCGGTAATTATTAAGGATTGTGAGTGTTTTACTAACCTGTTGTGGATACATTTAAATGCTTGAGACTAAGTAAAGTTTAGCTTTAAGTGAAAGTATTTTTCTATGAATCTATCTAGCTCTTTTTTGAACCCCGTGAAAGCCCTAGCCTTCACCACATCCTCTGGCAAGGAGATCCAGAGGTTGACTGTGTGCTGAGTGAAGAAAAACTTCCTTTTGTTTGTTTTAAACCTGTCACCTATTAATTTCATTTGGTGACTCCTAGTTTCTATAATGTGGGAACAAGTAAATAACTTTTCCTTATCCACTTTCTCCACACCAGTCATGATTTTATAGACCGCTATCATATCCCCCTTTAGTCTCCACTTTTCTAGGCTGAAAAGTCCAAGTCTTTTTAATTTCTCTTCATATGGGACCCGCTCCAAAAGCCTAATAATTTCTGTTGCCTTTTTCTGAACTTTTTCCCATGCCCGTATATCTTTTTTGAGATGAGGTGACACATCTGTACTCGCAACTGAGAGGTAGCCATGTTAGTCTGATCCTGGTAAAACAAAAAAAGCAGTCATGTAGCACTTTAAAACTAACAAGATAGTTTATTAGCTTTAATGGGGCAGACCCACTTCTTCTTATCATATTCTGAAAGCGAATTGGCATGATCATTATATAACAGAGGGATACAAGGAAAAAAGTTTTTAAAAAATTACAAACTGACAAATCAGCTACATAGAACAGAATGTTGGGGTAGGGGGAGTGACAAGGTAGGAGGAAATTGCTTACTGTAAGAGTCAATGAAATGGCTAATCTGGGGTCACTACGAATATCAAAAGGTGGGAAGGCTGCCTTTGTAATGTCCAACTAGAACACACAAAGACAAAATGCTTTGCTGTCCCTGATCGAGGCAAACAAGCAGGGAAAGCTGAGAACCAGCTGTCCAGGGAAAGTCCCTTTAAGCACAAGCCTCAGGCAGCAGCCACACAAAGTAACTCCAGACCTGATGCCCTGCCAGACCTGGTTCCAGCCAGCCTTAAATGGGATTCAGCGTCCACTCAGTGTGGACACTCTATTTTGAAATAGAAAAAAGCTATTTTGAAATGCATTTTGTGTATAGACGTGTTATTTCGAAATAAGCTATTTTGAAATAACGCTGTAGTGTGGACATACCCTTGGAGTGTAGCATCATGTTCCAGTATAAGTTGTAGGTTACACTGCTCTACAGCCAAAATGCTTCTGAAATAAATGTAGTCAAACTTTACTAATTCTGGGTCACTGAGAATGAAAATGATGCTTAAAATTGTTGATTGGCTCTAGTTTTCAAGATATGCTATTGGGTCAGTATATACAACCCTTGACTTGCGAATGGCGGAAGATAAGTGAGTTATAAAGGGAAGGGATCTCAATTTAAACCAGAAATGACTAAACTACATTTTTGACTAGATCTATGAATAAATCTATGACTTGGTTTGGACAGTACTTGCTTTTTAAGCAAAATAATGAATGATGCAATCTGAAGCTGGTATTGCATCATACATGATATGAATTGCATCATGTTATTCCTAGAAGTCATGGATGTTTTGCTGCATAATGGCAATTTTTGCCATCAATTCCAGTTGGTCATGCAGTCCATATGAAGGAAACCTATGACAACATGAAACAGCTTTTGAGGTGCATAAACTATGAGCAACGTCAGTGGCAGCTTTGTGGCGATTTGAAGGTTGTTGCTCTCTTGCTTGGTCTGCAGACTGGATACACAAAGTACTGCTGTTTTCTCTGCGAATGGGATAGTCATGCAAGAGATTCCCACTACATCAAGATAGATTGGCCACTCCAACAGTCATTGGAGCCTGGGAGGAAAAGTGTTCAGCATCCACCACTTGATGAATCAAGGAAGATTTTGTTACCACCCTTACACATCAAGCTGGGTCTGATGAAGAACTTTGTCAAGGCCATGGACAAAACACAAGCAGCTTTCAAGTACCTCCGTGGAAAATTTCCAAGGTTAAGTGAAGCTAAGATAAAGGAAGGTGTCTTTGTTGGTCCTCAGATTCGTGAACTTCTTCGAGATGATGAATTTGATGATGCACTGCGTGGCAAGGAAAAGATGGCATGGAAAGCCTTCCAGTTAGTGGCAATAAATTTTCTCGGAAACAACAATGCAGACAACTACAGGTTGTTGGTGGAAAACCTCCTCAAGGCATACAAAAGCCTTGGTTGCAACATGTCACTAAAGATACATTTTTTTGCACTCTCATTTAGATTTTTTTCCACTGAACTGCGGAGTAGTGAGTGATGAGCACGGCGAGCGATTTCACCAGGACATTGCAACAATGGAGAAACTCTATCAGGGCAAATGGAGCCCATCAATGCTTGCAGACTATTGCTGGACAGTAACAACAGATGCTCCATTTAATGAATACAAGAGACAAGCCAAGAAGTGCTGAGTAGACACTGAATAGGACTAAACTATGTACATAATAGTTTTTTGCCTTTTGTTTCATAATACATTTTATTTATATAACCCTTTTGCTGATTTTTAAAGTGTTACATAAACAGGACAGGTGAAATATTATCATGTAAAGCAACCATAAACACATGAAAAGGTTTACAATTTATGATTAAAACTCTACTATCTACACAATATACATAAACGTAAAATGTAAAAACTTAAATATCTTGGAAACAGTAGCCAATCAGTTGTTTTAATTGTCAAATCTGAATTCAGCACATCAAAATACATAATAAATAGCACATTTTATCTCTGAAGCAGACGACTTCTAAAAAATTGAGGACCAGTGTTATTGAGAATGCGTTGGAAGGGTTTGAGATGGGGGCTATAGGTGATGTGACAAGTGGTGTTCTATTGTTGATTTTCTTGGGTCTATCTAGAAATAGCTCATTTCTGGGTATTTGTCTGACCCTTTCAATCTGTTTTTTTTTAACTTCCCCCGGGTAGGTAATTGCGTTTTACGAATGCTTGGTAGAGATCTTGAAGTTTTTGGTCTCTGTCAGTGGAATTGGAGCAGATGCAGTTGAATCTAAGGCTTGACTATAGATGGTGGATTGTATGGTGTGTCCTGTATCTATACTCAATATTCAAGATGTGGGCATACCATGTGTTACCTACCAGATCTGTGTTCTTGGGGAACCAGATCATGGCTACCTGTCAGCCCTGTGTTCTTAGGGAGCCAGGGAATGATACTCATGGAAAAGAATCCCCCTCTGTTTGAATAAAAGACAAAGCAACTAAATGGCTGGGAAAGATATACCTAAGCTCCTCAAGGCAAGGATGATAGGATTAAGGAAGCACCCCAGCCTCATCTGTACTGAAGATAGAACAGAGAAACATCTCCATTAGCATACAGAATGGAGATCAGCTCTTCCAAAGCAGGAACTGCACTGAACTATGAGATACCAAAAGCAGAGAAGCATTGCCTGATGGGAAATCTTTGCTTCAGATGCTAATGAACCCAGGCCTGCTCACACCCAAATTAGTTATTATCAGACCAATATCCAAACTACTGAAACTGCCTAGTTGCATTGTGAGCTCTTTCAAAAAACATCACCCATTGTCAGGCTCTATTGTCTCCGCTCTGTTTACCCTTAAACAAATCCAGTGTTTTCCTTTGAACTTTGTTCTTTGTCCTTTTGGAGGTACAAAAACGCCTACCCTTGCTCAAGAAAAACTGTTCTGGTGCCTGGATGAAAGCTTTGCTTGAGTTCCATTGAGACTTCATCATTTCCTGCCTGATCATGCTGAGAGCTCTGCTTTGCTTGTCTCCTGCCCTCTGGACCCCCAGCTCCCATCACCATCTGGGAACCCTGATCAGTGCAAGATCCATGGAGTGGTGAAGTCTCTCTCTCTCTCTCTCTCTCTCTCTTCCCCCATCTCTCTCTAAGCGTAGGCTCCTGACACTACTTTATGTAATCAGTTATATGGTGTTAGCCCTAACATTTCTAATCAGTTTCAATTTAGATTTAATATTGTAACTGTTCTGTGTGTTTGGCCCCTCATACATATGTATATTCACTATCCAGAAATAAATAACTTTCATTGTTAAGCTGGTTGCTTCTCTCTCTTTTTCTTTCTCTCTCACTCATACTTCCTCAGGGGTGCTGTTTTGGCTTCCCCATTCACTCTTCATGAATGCTTCTTGTACCCAAGCTAAAGATCTCTGTAGTGCCCAAAATCCTGTGGGGTTTACTCATTGAGTGGTTTAAGAGCAGAATGATTGTGGTGTGAAAGTGGGAATGGAGAGGTGCTGAACCTGGGGGCATGTGAGGATGGCAGCTTAAAGTGCTGTTAAATCCAGCCCACTGAGTCCAAAGGCCCATGAGGGTGCAGTGTGGCATTGCTGTTAAACCCAGCCTGCTGAGTCCAGGGGCATATAAAGGGTCAGCTTGTGAGTGCTGATTAACCAGTGTTCTGTTAGTGGGTGTGAGTGTACGTGTGTTTCTGAGGTGGGAAGAACCCCATCCTGAGGAACATAGTTTCTACAGGAGAGCTCCATTGGGAGGGAGAATTGGCAGCAGGGAGAATTCAGATCCATATGAGAGCACAAGTAGCACAAGCAGCATACTGAATATTAACCTCTCCCCATAAGAGTAACCCTCATAAGAGTAACCCTAATAAATGAGCATACCTCAGAGTACTGGGCAAATCTGGTAACACATGGTTTCATACAGAGGCAATCCGTTTCTATCCTTTCATGGTTGCAAACTGGCTAAAAAAAAGGAAACAAAGGATGGAATAAATGGTCATTTTTCAGATTAGAAAGAGGTAAATAGAGGTATCCCCCATGAGCTCAATTGAAATAAGTCTTATTGAACATGTTCAGAAATTATCTAGAAAAGGGGGTAAGAGTGAGGTGGCAAATGTGCAGATACAAAACTACTGAAGATAGCCAAGTCCCAAGCAGACTGTGAAGATTTACCAAAAGATTTCTCTAAACTATGTGACTGGGCAACAAAATGGGAGATAGAATTTAAAGTTGATAAATGAAAAGTAATGCATATTGGAAGAGATAATCCCAATAATACAAATCAAAGATGGGGTCTTAATTAACTGTTCCCGCTCAAGAAATAGATCTTGGAATTTTTAGTCATAGTTTTCTGACAACATCCACTCAATGTGCAGCAGCAGCCAAAAAAGCAAGCAGAATGATGAAAATAATATATAAGAAGACAGAAAAATATCATACTGCTTCTGTATAAAACTGTCATACAGCCATATCATCAATACTGCATGCAGATGATGTTGCCCCATCTTAGAAAAGATATATTGGAATTGGAAAAGGTTCAGAAAAGGGCAAAAATATTATGAGGCATATGGTATGGTTTCTGTATGATGACAGATTAGTAACACTGGGATGTCTCATCTTGGAAAAGAGATGCCTAACAGGAGATACGATCCGTTATTTACTCCTTCATATAATACAAGAACTATAATAGTACACCCAATGAAATTAATAGGTGGCAGGTTTAAAACAAACAAAAGGAAGTACTTCTTTACACAATGCACAGTCAATGTGTGAAACTCTGTTCCAGAGGCTGTTGTGATACCAAGAATATAGAAGGGTTCAAAAAGGAACTAGATAAATTCATGGTTTATATGTCCATCAATGGCTATTAGCTAAGATGGGCAGGTCTGGTATTCCTAGCCCCTGCCAGAAGCTGGGAATGGGTGATAGGGAACGGCTCACTTAATAGCTGTCTACTCTGTTCATTTCATCTGGGACAGTTGATAATGGCCACCATTGGAAGACACGGTACTGGGCTACGTGGAACTTTGGACTGATCAAGTATGGCCATTCTTATGGTTTTCATTAATATTTTTCTTTGCAACAGTATTACTTTGTGGGTGATCCACTATAACCTCTAAATCTTTTTTCTGCAGTACTCTTTCCTAACCAGCCATTTCCCATTTAGTAAGTTTGCAATTGATTATTCCTTCTTAAGCATAGCACAGTCTGAACCTCTCCAGTTCTGTACTCTCCGGTCCAGCAACATCCGTGCTCTATCTTGATTTTAGTTAGGCAGATGTCCATGTCCATGGTCAAGTTTCCCACAGTCTGATAAAGTTTGTTTCAGCCACCAGTCCTGGTTCTTGGTGTTTTGTGAAGTTATTTAGCTCTAATTTACCCTAAAAGTCTTCTAAGAGCCCAGGAGGCAGTAGAAGTATTGGTAATGCTGCTAGACAATACTGACCTTCTGTGGTTTGGCAAATTCTCTGGTTCAGCACTGGTCAGGTCCTGAGGGTGCTGGATTAGAGAGATTCAACCTGTACTTTTAATTTGTCCTTATTGTATTTCATCCAGTTTAGCATTAATACCAGTTCTGGATCATTTTGAATTATAAATCTATCCTCCAAATTGCTTGCAAACACTCTCAGCTTCCACTCTAATATTTGCAAATTGTATAAGTGCACTCTATGTGCCATTCTCCAAATCATTTGTGAAAATACTGAACAGAACGAGAACCAAACAGGAGACATTTCTATTGCCCTTTTTTGGGATTAGCTGTGGCAATACCACAAGGCCTCCAGCAGGGGGATTCAGTGCCTATCATACCCCCATGCCCACAAGGCTAGTTATCCTATCAAAAAGGATATTAGATTGTCCTTGATTGATTGATTGATTGATTGATTATTTGCTCCATTTTCTTTCTGGGTGTAGAAACTAAACAGACAGGTCCATATTTCCATAGTATATCCTTATTGTCCTTTTTTATAAATAGGTACTAAGATCTCTCTTTTATTCTCTATAAATTCTCAAAGGTAATTGGTAATGGCTCAGACAGCACGCTAGTCAATTCTTTAAGTATTCTTGGATCTGTTTAGTCAGGCTTGCCAATCTGAAGACATCTAACTTGTCTAAATAATTCTTAAATTGTTCTTACCCTATTTTAGCCTCAGATCCTACTCTGTTTATGCTGATGTTCCCAATATATTAAGCATCCAATCACCGGTAACTTTTTTGGTGAAGACAGAAACAAAAGTGGAATTTAACACTCTGGCAATTGCTGCATTTTCTATTTGGCTATGTCTACATTGCACGATTATTTTAGAATAAGCTATTCCGGAAGAAATACTCCTAAATATCTCATTTTGAAATAGCGTGTCTACACTACAAGGAAGCCTAGAAATTAGTCCAAGGCAGGCTTTGGATGCCTAATATGGACATGCTACCTCAAGTTAGAGCCCCAGGAAGCTCTGGGGAGTAATTACTTTGAATAGCCTGGGGGAAGAGCTATTTTGAAATAGCAGCAGTGGAGTGTCCACACAACTGCTATTCCAAAATAGCTATTTTGGAAGAGCCATTATTCCTCATAGAATGAGGTTTACAAATGCCGAAATATTGCTGACAAGAGAAAGCCCTGAAACTATACCAAAAAATGATGTTTGAATGAAGTTCCAGAATGACTAGTACAGATACTAGGCCTATGGGTGGAACTTTGGGATCCAGCAGACAAACTGCATATGTGTGGCCAGACAGACTATAACCCCATATCATCCATCTTATTTGCCTCTCTGAGGCACAGGGCAGAGAAGGAGCAATAATATCAGCATAGTCTATGCTGGCTCATCTGATCCTGAGAAGCTGAAACACAGATATGTGGATAGAGAGCAGCTAAGTCAATAAGCTGGCCTCGAGGCTGCGGCTGGCACCTATGTTGATTCGAACACACAGTCCCAGGAAGAGGAATTTCCCACTGAGAAAACAATGTCCAGTACTTCAAAATTTAATCATCTCAATTCTCTCTTACAAGTGTAAATTAAGTTCACAACTCCCTTGTAAGAACTGGTCTCACAGCAGACAGACCAGCATCAATTGGCATGACAGTTAAGAAAGAGAAATACGTGACCTCATGATTATAAAAGATGGGCCCAGCACACACTCACTTTGAGTGTCATTCTACCCTCTACCTGCTGGTCGGGTTAGGTGTTTGACCTCCCGAGGTTCTATGGGGACGCCCACCTCGTATTTTCGTCTTTCCTAGGAATTGAGGGACCGGCCCTGGCCTGACATGCTGGAGTCGAGAGGCACAGAAGGGGGTAAAAATGGTACCTGGATGTGGTCCTCTGTCTTAAGTGTACACATAGAAAGAGTAAGCTGTTACTTGGTACCATTATTTCTATTTTTCTATCTTTATCTTCTTTGTAACCATTTTTAAGACCTATATTTTGCTAATAGTTAAGAAATAGAGCAATAGCCATTGTAACCATATGATTTATAAGCTTCCTCAATAAACCTGTAACTGTTTAAGCTTTAACCTGACTCCTTCAGTTGCTGTAACAGAACCAAGCACAATTTAAAAGAACTTCAGCCGGTCATAAAGGGACAGATATAGGGAGAGCTTGGGCGTTTGGATTTGTGTCACACCCAGGTGGCAAAATTCAGTTGGGGCGCTTCTCAGTCTCCCCGAGGCTGCCCGCTGCGAAGGAATTATGAAATTCTAGCAGCTAAAATCTGAAGCGTAATAAGCTCTTCCTATAAACTCGGGGCGTCTGTTGGCCTGCTGGCCACCCTCTGCGATGGGACCCCGGTCCTAGCAGTAAAGACACGGACGTTAAACCTTTTCTCGGAAACATACACACACACACTGCCCTGACCGTCGGCTGACAGAATGATACACAAGAAATAAGAAAAAATAAAAGAATGGTTCTTGTTACAACAGGAAATACCACTTGGCTCCTGGCAAGAAATTTTCATTATGTGAGACTAGCATTTAAATAAAACATATTAAGTGAGAAGAAATAATCCCAACATTTGTTACACAATGTAATGGCACTTAAACCAGCACTGTGATCAGAAAAATTCTCATTAGTGCTTCAAGGGAAGGAAACCCTCGAAGAATTCCACATGGATTTCAGCAACTTTCATCCCAGAATCAACCTGTCCACACAAGACCAGTCCACACAAGAGAGCCATTTCCTTGACACTATAGTACAATTAAATGATGGTCACATTTACACCACCTTATACCCAATGTCAGCCTCCCACCTCTTAGAGCTCTATACCTCTTAGAGCTCCCCAGCATTAGCCTTGGCCCCAGAGCCCCCAGTGCCTGTCCCACCCCCCTCACCTTGCCCTGTACTGCCTCCCAGACACAGCTGCTGCCCGGGTCATGGATGCTCTAAGGCTGCAGGCTACATGCAGCCCTCCTGCTGTGCAATTAACTGCTCTTCCACATTCAGGAGGAGAACCCACTCCTGCCTGGCTGGTTGGCTGAGAGCTGGGGCTGCACATGCCTCTCCCAACAGCCACAGTGGGAGGTGAGGTGCTAGGCAGTGTACCTCTGCTCCATTCATCTGAGGAAGTAGGTTATGCCCACAAAAGCTCATGATACCATCTAAATTTTTGCTAGTCTCTCAGGTGCTGCAGGACCATTAGCTGTTTTTAAAGTTTTTTTCAGTTAGAAATTAACACAGCTACGACTTTGAGACTTTTTATTGATGCTTGTGAGCTTAAAATACTGTACCAAGATGCTACTCTTGTGTCCATTGAAGTTTATTACAAACTTTCCATTGATTTGACAAGCGCGTGTTTTCAGTGCATAAGAGCATTTTTCTCTTTGCAATAGTACTACTTTGGATGCTTCTCTGTGTTAAATAACTATGACTGTAGCTGTAGTGTATATGATTCTACAAACATGTATATAAAATTTCAGAATTATAAACAAGACACGATGCTATTTTAAAATTTAACAACTTCCAAGATATCTTTAATAACATTTCTCAAAAACTCATTAGTGAATGAACCTGTACTGAATGAAAATTCTTTCGCCTTGGACCTGTCAACTAAACACGGTGAAAATAGAGGGTGCTTAATTATCGACTGACGAAGTCACGAGGCTATTATAGAATTCCATTCCAGGAATAATGAACAGAAGGCAGATAAAAGTAGCATCTTAATTATAACTTTATCAGATATGAGATACCAGAGAATAGGGAAGAATTCAAAATACTTCAGGAAAGAGGAAGATATCTTCCTTGTGGGATCCAAAATATATTACTTTCTAGATCTCAGTCCAATCACTCAGAACAAAAGCAAATGATTAAACCAAGCAGAAAAAACCTTGATAGTAAAGGGAATAACACTATGCTTCCATAATTAGCCCAATACTAATATCAATGACAAGAAGCACTATTGTATATATACCCAACACCAGTAAATGGTGATCATATAACAAATTAAACTACTGTATTTTGGGTGAGACTGAATGCCATAAGCTTAAAATTCACACTGGATCGTCAGTCATCCAAGGTTATTGTGAAATAGGAATTATCATGGTGCTTCTGTATAATATATTTAAAATTGAACGTAGTTCAATCAGATCAACAATATCAATGTGAATTCTGCACAGTGATCTTTTCTCCTGTGAATCTGCATAAATTTTAAAACATAACAGCTTAATTGAGCAGAAAAGATCGCTTCCTATTTAACTTATTCATCAGTACAAAGCTAGGTTTATTTAAATGTTAGATAATATATCAATGATGTTTCAGTCCTTTTAAAAGCATTTTCAATTCAATGAAAACGTGACCCAATGAAGGTATTGCCTTAATAATGCTTATTTTATCTTATCTTGTTATCAGTCAATTAAACCCATTAAGAAATGTTAGCTTTGTTCACCATGTTATGTTATGTGTATTGTTATCGTGAATGACTGGCAAAGCTACAAACTAACTTTTAAACTTTTTATATTAATAGATACGATCCAGTAGGGCTAAGTCCATTAATAAAATATTCAATAAACATAAAAAAGGTTGTCCCTGAAAAAATAAAGAAGTTTAGTTTAAAATGAGCACATTTCATATCTCTTTAAACACCCACATTTCAGGTCACTTGTTTATATGTAAATTATAGGTTTGAAATGACTAATGGTTCAATGCAAATGGTATTAAAAATGCAATAAACGCTCAGTTAACAATAACAATTACTTTTCTATAGCTAGTGTCAACATTTTGATTAAAACTAAATTTGGATTAAGAAGGTAAACTGTTTTTTTTTTTTTTTTAATTCATGATTTCCCCTCCTCCTCCCAAACTGCCTATACATTTCCAGGGCAAGTACTGAAATACAATTTGAAATTCATTTTCTGCAAATGTTTGCTTGTTGGTAAATTTTATTGCTCAAGTGAATCACAAAAAGAAAAATCAAAAGAAGTGTACAAATGGTTGAAGCATGTTCACTTAACATTCAAATGAATATTCACTTGTTTGTTTGTTTCCATTTTTTAAATAGTTCAATTCACAGGGTAAGAATGACACTGATAAGAGAATTACATAAGGCCTCTTGTCTTTTCAGAGAAGTAAAGATTAGGGAGAGTTTATAATTGAGGCATATGCAATCTGAGGTTATTCATTTTAATGAATGTAGAAATTCATTGTAAATCACATTATAAATAATGTTATTAACCTCTTTGATTTTCTCTGGAAAACAGAGGGATGATTTGTAGACTTGATTGTCCTCATGATATTTTTCTTTAATGTATGTAGGATATTTCTGTAATTAGTTAATGTGAATAATTTAGACTGCATACATTTTAAAATCTGAAAATACATTATGTTATTCAAAAATAATATAATAAATTGCTCAGCAATGCTGCATGCTAGGTGCATGTTACAGAAAGAGATGAACAGAATTTGATTGGCTTTTATTAATGAACTATAATCTCTCCAAAACAAAAGGAAATAAACAAACAAATGAACTTTACCAGTGATATAAAGGCTTCATACCAGGATATTAGATTAGAAAGTCCATGAAGCCAACATACATAACCCTAACCTATCTTTTCTTTTTTCAATGACAACCTGATGCTGCATCTTGATGAGTTTGGAACCAACTAACCAAAACAATTGCATCAAGAGCAGAATGACTTACTGTCATTCATTTTAATGGAATATTAATAATGAAACATAATTATGGCCATTTCGCTGAGGGTTTATCATTCCAGAAACAGCCACTTAATGCTTCTGCTGTCTGTGACTTGACTTCTCAGTGTCATTAGCAAAAATGGTTGATTTACAGCATAACATTATGAAGGATCCTGTCAAATTTTGAGACTTTCTTTTATGTAAATATTCCTTTGTGAATCCAGTTTAGGTCAGCTATGACAGACAGTTGTCATTTTTCTGATCTCTGGATCCGGGTGGAGCTGAGGGTGGGGAGGGTGTCCACCCACTGGCCATGGTTGGTATAAATATTGTTTTATACTATTGCAATGCTATGTATTTAATGGAACTTGCTTGATAATAACATGAAAGGATTCCATGCTTAGAGAAATTGACTTTTTACTAAGAGAACTATTTACTGAGATGCTATAGCTGTAGCTAGCGTTATAGCCATGTACATACAGATTTCTGATGCTTCATTCAAACACTTCCTTCTGGAAACCTGTGCTATAGCCTCCAAGTTCCATGCAGGTTGCCAGAATCTGAGACCATTTATTAACTATAAGTTAGAAGTAGGACATATTAGGTTTGCTAATTGCTCTTTACTGGATGAACCAGATGCCATTGCTGTGAATGGTGTCTGGTCCATCCAGTCAGGCTATTGGCAGCCCCACGCCATATACATTTTTAACCATTTTTGCCTCCCCCCCTCAAAAATTATTGCCCACTCCACCTCGGTGCTTTACCTGAATCCTATCTTGCCAAGTGGCTGAGGTGAAGAGGCTGACAAGGGAAAGAAGGGCCCTTGCTACAGTCTTCAAAGAGAGATGAGGGCCTAAACCTATCATTCTTACTCGAGCATAAATTCCATTAAACTTCAATGGCAGCTATTCCTGAATAAGGAATGCAAGTCTACCTACAAAATAAGGCTTTCCTTAGTGAGTATTAAATAAGAATGAATATCAGATGCATAACCAAAATAAATGAATCTGTATTTACACTAGAAATCTTGTATGTTAGTATCTCTTTCTTTTCACTGTGAACTGGCCTCCTACTTTTGTTAAAATGTACCTGAGTCTCAACTGCTTTGCCATATTGTCATATTGTCATTGCCATATTGTCTGCTGTGTTCACAAATGCTGGAAGTTGAAGAAATGAATTTTGTGGTGTCTGTTGCCTAAAGTAACCCCAAATCTTGATTAGAATAACTAGTCAGAGAGAGGTCTCAGCTTGAGAGTCCCACAGATTATAAGTATATATGAAGAGAAAGGCATATCAAAGGGTAAAGAGGTGGACAAGATTGAAGAGAGTGTTGGGAGAGTAAGGAGAAATGGATTAAAGTTATCAGAAAAGCGTCAAAGCAAAGGATGGGGATACTGAGTCTCACCTGGAGGCTGAGAACATTTACTTGACCACACAATGTGTATGAAAATCCTAGTGTTCCAGGAGAGAGTGGAATTTGCTCTGAGCTAGTCACAGCTCTTGCTTATTTTTTCCACAGGTTAACGAGCAGAACTAGGCAGAATAAGACATTAAACACGATACTAACGTATTGGGCATTACAATATAAAGCAGCACTGTGCAGCTGAGAACAACCTAATGTACCACTCACTGTGCTGAAGTCCTCAATTAAAATGCTAATAAGCATTTTTATTTTTAAGAAAAAATGTTATTTGGTTATAATCCCATTTCCTCTTGTTCCTTTCAGCAATATGCATTGATCAGCCAGGATAACAACAGTGCATCATGGTTGCCTGAAGAATGTTTTTGTTTTGTTCTCTCCATGGAGAGATCTGATATAAAGCACAAGGAAGTCAGTAACCAAATTAGACTGAAATAACTAATAAGAATTTTCTTTTTCTCCCATCAGCAGACACTTCTTCAGATTACCTTCAGTGGAAATTATCTACAGTTTATTTTAGTACAACCAAGTGAGAGTTCAGTAGTGAGTCAATCCCTTCAATAAGCTTTACAAAGCAGAAGGCCGTCCTTACTGACAAATTGTAAAATACATGTTAACTCACAATGTCAAGTGATATCTTAAAAAGAAGTAGATGAAATATTTCTCAGGAATTGTGTCACTGCTATTCACACATTCCATGCTGATTTACATTCCATGCAAGCCTGAAGTTGAACTTAGTGAGATGTAAATCAATGGGGATGTTTTTCTGACATCTTATACACAATAAAGTAAAAGAAGTAAATTGTTGTGCTAGGTAAACACACCTGAATACAATTGTGACTAGTACGTTCTGAATCTTTCATAATGAAAACCCCAAAAGGCATAGAACTCATAAAATATTACTAATAAAAAGTGATGAATTCATCGATCTTATGGTAAACCTTGTCCATTTTGGGGCTTCTTTTTCATCCCCTATGTGAGTCTTGCCTTTTGCTGAAATTTTGAAGTAAGGATTGGTAGCGGTCTTCTCATTTTTCTTTGCCAAACACTGAAAGGATATGGAGAACCAGATGGCCACCCCATGAGCATTTTGGAATTAGCTAACTGACACTGCTAGACAGTATTTCAAAGTGGACAGAGTACATGATTGGGATTCAGAAGACCTGAGATCTATATCTGGTTTGGTCACTGGAGAAAATCACTACATATCCTTGTGCCTCAGTTTTCCCATATGTACAAATAGAATAAAATTACTAATATCCTTTGTAAAGTGTTTTGAGATGTGCTAATGAAAAGTGATAAAAATAATAAATAATATTTCATACTTCAGGGGAATTGCAGACTACTGAACTACTCTCAGGCTACCCAAACATATCATTGAGAGCAGGGGGAGCAATAATTTTTGATGAGGGGCCATACAAAGGTTTTGGTAAGTGGTCAAGAGCCACACTTTTCTATGGAGGGCCTGTGGAGTTGGGATGGAGGTTGGATACAGAAGGGAGCTTGAGATAAGCCACTGATGTGCAGGAGAGGGTGTGAAGTCTGAGAAGGAATTTAGGTGAAGGAAGTTGTGACTGCTTCAGGAGATTGGGGTGCAGGGTCTGGTAGGCGGTATGGGTGCAGAAGAATTCTGGCTCGGGGAAGTGTTTAGGAGAGGTGCAAGATCTGGGAGGGAGTTGGGTGCAGGAGGCAGTGGGGTGCCTGATGCAGGCTCTGGCAGGGAGGCACTTACCTAAGAAGCTCCTGGACAGCAGCACCCTCAGGCAAGCTTCCCTGCCAGCAGCCCCATGCCACTGGCTGTCTATGCATATAGCTATCTGTGCTATGGGAGGAGAGAGGGAGGGAGAGGCTTCACGTTCTGCCCCCAACTCCATCAAAGTCTCTCAGCTCCTATTGGACATAAACCAGCCAATTGGAACTGAGCAATGGTGCTGCACTGCCCCTGCTCCCAGCAAAATCTCTTACCTTCCATTGGTCAGTTTCTGGCCAATATGAAGTGAGATTTTGCTGGGGAGTGGCAAAGTGTTGAAAACTCCTCCTCCCTACAGTGCAAAAAGAAACATGGAACAGCTAGCTGCTTTGACCATCAATGCTCCCTGATGGAGGGGTGGGGTTGCGTGGATCAAAAGACCTGGCCAGCAGGATCCAGTCCACGAGCTGCATCTTACCTGCCCCTGACTTAGAGAGTGAAGTAGCTTGGACCTGTTGGAAAGCAGTGAGTATGTATAGTAGGGGATGACAGTTATCCAACTTATGGTTTCAGATGGGAAGCAAGAAACACTTGACATTTTGCCTCAGTGTTGCTTTGTGCTTTGAGTTTAGCTAAACTTGTTGAAAACTATGAACTTGAACTGGAGAGTTTATATTGCTTTGACTTCTGTCTGTCATCCAAAGCATTGTAAAAGCTGAACTTTAAATTATTGTATTTAATACTTAATTATAACCACATATATATACTTTAAATTATTGTATTTAATACTTAATTATAACCACATCATACTTAATTATAACCACATATATATGTTATATCGTAAAATATAAAACATATACATTAATATAGTTTGTTAGCTATCATGCTATGTTATTTAGCTTAAAGGTAACTATTAAAGTTTGCTACTATGAACAATTTTAATCTCAATTTAAAAAAATTGGTGTTAGAAGTCATACAGAACATATTTTTGTTATGAATTTTTGAATGAATTATCATTCATGTTATATTTTGTGAAACTGTGGATTCTGAAAATTGTTATGAAAATCTGACCTATATTATATCCTAAGGAATTGAATGTATCTTTTTATGTGCAAAAGTATTGACAAATCATCTTTTTTGCTACTCAAACTCTATTTAGAATCACTTAAAAACAACAAATGGTTTGGAAGCACTTTATAGACTAACAAAACATGTAGATGGTATCATGAGCACAGCCCACTTTCTCAGATGACTGGAGTTTTGAGTTTAGGATGTGCAGACCTGAAATAAATAGGAGAGAAGGGGGAGAGCAAGAAGGAAAAAAAAACTGGACTCAGTTATGCAATTTATATTTGACTGTAAATAATAATATTACGCTTGGCTGCAAATTGGAAAGTTTTAGCAGAATAGAAACAGAAATGGAATTAGTTAAATCTGGACAGTAATTCTGGAAGTGCAAAGTTGCACGACTATGTCATTAGGACTTAATTGTGCTTGTATTTAGATTAATTGTAGAACTGCTATTGACTTATATGGTATGGGGAAATGACATATAATCAGGTTTGTGAAGAAAGAAAAGAAGATGAATATACTGGGCTATGCTGATTATTTTCAGGAATAACGGCATTGCGTAAGAGGTTTTTCTTGCACAAGAAGGGGCAGTGTAGACAGTTCCTTCTGGTGCAAAAGCCTCTTCTGCAAAAATGGCAGCTCATTAGGTATGCAAATTAGTTTTGGCAATATTCCACGCTTAGCCTCATTTGCATATTTCTTTTGCAAGAAGCCACGAGTGTAGACATAGCCAATGGTAGGAAGGGAAGCTGTTCTCCACTAGAGGAGTCTGTTATGAGGATTTAGTGTTTGCCATTCTAACTACACCTATCTGGAGCAAGAAAACACTGCTTTTCCAGAATGTCCAAAGGCACCATGATCCTCTAGAGGAGACAAGAAAAAATGTAAGGAAAAGCAGATGAAAAATAACTGATGCAGAGTCTTTATCCAGTTTGCTTGGAATTGAGATTCAGGTTACAGAAACTGAATTTTAAAGTAATACAATCCTTGATATTCATCTCTGACAAATGCAAAGATTTTTTGGATATTAGAGAATTGGATGAAGCATTATCTCAGAAATATTTCTTCATAAGCATCGGAGAAAGCAATGCTATCTCAAAATATGGAAAAGGTTTCAGAGAGAATCCCAATACCTAGACAGGGCCCATTCCAGATTTGAAACTGGGCCCATAAATATGCAACACTCTCACTATGTACGTAACCATATGTGTCAGGAAAAATCTCATCCCCAATCAGAAGGCCCCATACCAGTAAGTGCTACCTATGTAATCTATAGTCCTTTCAGCTCCACCCCAGTGAATGCACTTTAGTAAACCCAAATTTTACAAATGGAACCAGAACAATGGATCAGGGAGATGCCTTGACTTCTTGCCAAGAAAATAAGTGACATTTTAAAGCAAGAGCTCCAGACCACCCTGGTGCCTAGAGTGACCGAAGAGTCACATAGCAAATCACAGTTTGGGAAGCCCAATTGTCTTATTGCCCAAACAAGATGGCACAACTTACTTCTTCACAAACACCAGGGAAATCAATGCTATCTCAAAATGTGATACATATTTCTTACCCCAAATAGAGAAATATTCCAGTAGCTGAGGGTCCTATATTACCATCTTGGACCTTACAGTGAGCTCTTGTCAAATTCCTCTCATTTCTGACTCTCAGAAAAAAGATAGCTTTGTACTTTCTTATGGGCTGTATCTTTTCCAAATCATGGCATGGGACCTTCACAATCTCTACGGAATTTTTCAGTGGCTTATGAACAAGATTCCAAAATAGCAATGCTTCACCTATCTGTATAACATCATTATTTATAACCAAAATCAGGAAGACCACCTGAGCAGGTAGCAATTGTCCTCTAGCCCTAGAGGAGATTGGATTAATGATTAAAATGATTGGCTATATGAAACCAAACATCTAGCTGTGTGCAACCAATGATGAACCACTGGTGCAACCAATGATGAACCACTGGTAGTCAAAAACAACAACAACAACAACAACAAAAAACTTTAAACCCCCATCAATAGAACTTCTCTAAATCTCTGAATGGCCTCAAGAGATAAGGGGTTATCAGTGGCTATAGTACTTAGAGAGGCTGGCAAGATGACAGAAAGTAAGGAAAATGCAAAACTCCTATCCCCACTTCAGTAGCAATCATAAACTGCCAGGGAAGTAGAGAGTGCTAGGTTAGATCTTCTGAGCCACTCCCATAGCTCTTCTTCATGCTCTCTTCCAATGGAGGCCCAACACCTGAGACTGTTCTCTCTTCCCACAGGGGCACAGTGTTACCAAAGCATCCTATTCTCCACACCACACATGGATTTTCAGGCAAATGTGGTGAAATAAGGAAGCTACCAGCACACCTGCCAGTAATCAGTCATTCTGATCTGTCTAGGAAAATCTTGCATGTAGCTAGCTAGCTAGCTATTTAGTGCATTCAAATGGTTCAGTTTCAAGTATGATTTACCTTCCATGTACACTGTGTCTCACACACAACAATCTGAATAATAGCACTGGGCCTGATTCTGATCTCAGTTATGCTAGTTTTACATAGTATAGCCCAACTGATTACAAGGGAGTTATCTTCTTGATTTACAGATGTCTGAGTGCAAAACTGGGTACAATATATCTTTTAGCATAAAAGGAAGTACATTTATTTATTTCTTAAACTTTTAATTAGACTACCTGACAAATTACTTATGAAATCTGTCATTAGAACACTGATAATATAATATCCTTGTGTCTCCAGCATTTAACTTTCTAGTAGCTATGATTTAAAGACAGGGGTTTTTCTCTTTGTGGTTTTCTTCTTTTTTACAGTATGTTTTCTCAGTGTCATCTAGCATGGCTCAGGTATTTTGTTCCTTTTTACAGTAACTTTTAAAGAACACAGTTCCCTGTTTTGGGTTTAATATCTTCATCATTATGGAAGATATTGTAAATCTAGGGGGAATACCAAGAGAAATAAAGAAACAGAAAGAATAAGAGTGAAAAGGATAGAGAATTATTTGAGTGTAAAGTAAAATTAACTACCAGCCACTGGCAAAGCTTCTAAAATACAGAACACATGTCATGGCTTCAAAAAAGACAAGATAGTAAAAGAGAATGATTTAAAATGAACAGGCTTTGTAGTGACAATAATTAGCTTATGGGAACTTTAGACACAATAGAGAGACCTGGGAACAAATGTGTGAGATGCTACAGTATTAAGAGCTGAGTGAAAAATCTAATTTTCATTTTGGTGGTTCAATCAAAAAATCTGGAAAAAATGTTTTATGTTGATCCAACATGATATTGTTCTGATTTTTTCTTGTTTAAACAAAATGAAAAATTGACTTGAGGTCAAACAAAATATATCTTGTTTGACCTCAAGGGTTGCACAGGGTGAATGTTAGAGGAGAATTTTGCCCCAGAAAATTGATATAATAAAAATGTTGGACTGCAAACCTCAGCTCACCAGCAGAGTCTAAATCCTGTGCCCCTTGTACAGTGTTAACTTAGGCAAATGTCCAGAAAATTCAATTGGTGTTTGCTTTAGAAGGGACTAAATAAAATCTTAGTGCATAGATTTGACATTTGGCCTAATAATATTTAGCATTTAAAAGTACTTTGCATATTCAAAGCACTTTGCCAAGATTAGCTAATTACTGCAATTTTTAGTTTTAAAAGCTTTAAGTCTCTTGCTTTTAGCAGTTTTCTCAAGACTTAGAGGTTGTTTTTTTCTTTTTTTTGTAATTTCTTTTTGTACAGTGTTTTAAATTATTGGCAGTAACTTCTTCTAGATTACTGAGTGCAGCAGAAAAAAAAGAGGCGTGGTTCTCTAAAAAGATCCATGTAGTTTACCTGGAGTCCAAAATGAGACCAAATGGCCTGTAAGCTACTAGGTACTTGGCTCATCCTCATTGGGGCTTGGACACCCAATCTGGTATCCATTTAAAAAAAGGGGGGGGGCAGCCATCTTTATGAAAATGAAGTGGGGAATATTTAAATCCTGGCTTCATTTGCACTTTCGATGTGCCTAATCTACAGCTTTCTGTCGACAGAGAGGTATAGTCTAGACACAGCCAAGATGAATACTGAGCTGGTGACACAGGTGAATCTTAAAGCAAAATTAAAATGGAGGCCAGGCCAGAAAGTGTAAGATTGTAAAATTAATGCAATGCAACTCAGTCTGTGTGTGAGCAAACAAATTTTAAGAGCTGATTATTAGTAAGGGTATGTCTACACTGCATGCTTATGTCGAAATACGCTATTCTGGAATACCTTATTTTGAAATAGAATCATAGAATACTAGGACTGGAAGGGACCTCGAGAGGTCATCGAGTCCAGTCCCCTGCTCTCATGGCAGGACCCAGTACTATCTAGACGATCCCTGATAGACATTTATCTAACCTACTCTTAAATATCTCCACAGATGGAGAATTCACAACCACCCTAGGCAATTTATTTCAGTGTTTGACTACCCTAACAGTTAGGAACATTTTCCTAATGTCCAACTTAACTCTCCCTTGCTGCAGTTTAAGCCCATTGCTTCTTGTTCTATCCTCAAAGGCCAAGATGAACAAGTTTTCTCCCTCCTCCTTGGAATACCCTTTTAGATACCTGAAAACAACTATCATGTCCCCTTTCAATCTTCTCTTTTCCAAACTAAACAAGCCCAATTCTTTCAATCTTCCATCATAGGTTATGTTCTCTAGACCTTTAAGCATTCCTGTTGCTCTTCTCTGAACCTTCTCTAATTTCTCCACATCTTTATTCAAATGCCGTGCCTGGAACTGGACACAATACTCCAACTGAGGCCTAATCAGCGCAGTGTAAAGTGGAAGAATGACTTCTTGTGTCTTGCTCACAACACACCTGTTAATGCATCCTAGAATCATGTTTGCTTTTTTTGCAACAGCGTCACACTGTTGACTCATATTTAGCTTGTCATCCACTATAACCCCTAGATCCCTTTCTGCTGTACTCCTTCCTAGACAGTAGCTTCCCATTCTGTATGTGTGAAACTGATTGTTCCTTCCTAAGTAGAGCACTTTGCATTTGTCCTTATTAAAATTCATCCTGTTTACCTCACACTATTTCTGCAATTTAACTTGTTCTTTTTTTAAATTTTATCTTCTAAACCTATCCCTTTCCCACTAGTATTCACTATGTCAGGCATTCCTTCAACAGACTTCTCGGTGAAGACTGAAACAAAGAAGTCATTAAGCATCTCTGTCATTTCCAAGTTCCCTGTTACTGTTTCCCCTTCGACACTGAGCAATGGGCCTATACTGTCCTTGGTCTTCCTCTTGCTTCTAATATATTTGTAGAATGTCTTCTTGTTTTCCTTTATTCCTGTTGCTAGTTTGAGCTCGTTTTGTGCCTTTGCCTTTCTAATCTTGCCCCTGAATTACTCTATTGTTTGTAATTTGTCCTAGTTTCCATTTTTATATGACTCCTTTTTTATTTTTAGTTCATGCAAGATCTCCTGGTTGATCCAAGGCGGTCTTTTGCCATATTTTCTATCTTTCCTATGCAGCAGAATAGCTTGCTTTTGAGCCCTTAACAATGTCCCTTTGAAAAACTGCCAACTCTCTTCAGTTGTTTTCCCCCTCAGTCTTGCTTCACATGGGTCCTTACCTACCAGCTCTCTGAGCTGACAAAAATCTGCCTTCCTGAAATCCATTGTCTCTAATTTGCCATTCTCCCTTCTACCATACCTTAGAATCAGGAACTCTATGATTTCATGATCACTTTCACCCAAGCTGCTTTCCACTTTCAAATTCTCAACCAGTTCCTCTCTATTTGTTAAAATCAAGTCTAGAACAGCTTCCGCCCAGTAGCTTTTTCAACCTTCTGAAATAAAAAGTTGTCTTCAATGCAGTCCAAGAACTTATTGGATAGTCTGTGCCCCGCTGTGTTCTTTTCCCAACATATATCTGGATAGTTGAAGTCCCCCATCACCACCAAATCCTGCACTTTGGATGATATTGGTAGTGATTTAAAAAAAGCTTCATCCACCTCTTCTGCCTAGATGGTGGCCTGTAGTAGAACCCTAATGACATCACCCTTGTTTTTTACCCCTTTTAGCCTTACCCAAAGACTCTAAACACGCTCATCTCCTATGTCCATCTCCACCTCTGTCCAAGTGTGTACATGTTAATATATAAGGCAACACCTCCTCCCTTTTTTCCCCACCTGTCCTTCCTGAGTAAGCTGTACCCTTCTATACTAATATTCCGATCATCTGTATTATCCCACCAAGTCTCTGTGATGCCAATGATGTCAAAGTTGTACTTATTAGCACTTCCAGTTCTTCCTGCTTATTACCCAGACGTCTTGCATTTGTATATAGGCGTCAAAGATACTGATTTGATCTTACCTCCCAGTTCTGCCTCGTCCCTCCTTTCTCTCTGCTATTATAGCCTGACCTCCCTCCCATTTCTCACCCATCTCCAAGGTCTCCATGTTCTTCACTTACCCGTGGGCTTTGGTCACCTGTCCCCATTGAACCTAGTTTAAAGCCCTACTCACTAGGTTAGCCTGTCTTTATCCAAATACGGTCTTCCCCTTCCTCAAAAGGTGAATGCTATCCCTGCTTAGCAGTTCTTCTTGGAATAGCATCCCCTGGTTGAGGAAGCCAAAGCCCTCCTGGTGACACCATCTTTGCAGCCAGGCATTCACCTCCAAGATGCACCTGTCTCTGCCTGGGCCCCTACCTTTGACAGGAAGGATCAAAGAGAATACCATCTGTGCTCCAAACTCCTTCACCCGTACTCCCAGAGCCCTGTAGTCACTCTCGATCTGCTCAGTGTCACACCTCGCAGTATCATTAGTGCCCACATGGATGAGTAGCATGGGGTAGTAGTCAGAGGGCCGGATAATCCTTGACAGTGCCTCCGTAAGGTCTCGGATATGGGCCCCCGGCAGGCAGTATACCTCCCGAGATGACATGTCAGGGCGATAGATGGGCACCTCCATCCCCCTCAGAAGAGAGTCTCCAACCACCACTACCCTACATTTCCTATTTGCAGTGGTGGCAGCAGACCTCCCAGCCTTGGGGGTACGAGGCTTCTCCTCCTCTGTTGTAGGAGATGATTCCTTATCTCCTGCATCAAGAAGAGTATAAAGGTTTCCTAGTACCATGGTGGGAGGGTTTGGAGCAGGGGTGGAGCACTGCCTGCTGCCAGAAGTATCCAGCTGCCAGTGTCCACCCTGAGCCATCTCCTCCTCCACCAGTGGTGTGTCAGTAGTCTTGTGTACTGTGTCAGCTACCTCAGCTGTCTGTACATGAACACTGTCCAGGAATTGCTCGTGGATTCAGATGCTCCTCAACCTACCCATCTCCTCCTGTAGTTCTCCCACCTACTGCCTGAGAGATTCCACCAGCAGACACCTTTCACATTGGGTGGCCCCCCACCTGGATTTCAGTAACTGGGAATTGCAAGCCACAGTCCCTGCAAAACCATACCAGGATCTGGGCAGAGGCATCCATGCTCAGGTGCTCTGTCTGGCTACAGGCACAGGTGGAGGAGGCAGAAGCAGTGCTGGCACAGGTGTTGTGGGTCTTCCTGACCATCGTAGGCCTCCCTCTGTCAAACTCCCTCTTAAACTCCCCTATCTGCAGCCCCCTGTTCGCTCTGCCTCTGGCTTTTAAAGCCTGCTCGCCTAGGTCAGGCCTGCCCTCTCATGAGGCACACAGGGGAAGGCTGATCAGAGGCAATTAAGGGAACAATCAAGGGAACAAAGGTCAGGCACTAAGTTCCAACTGCCACAGCAAATGAAACTGGAGTCACCTGAAATCAGAATCAAAATTCAAACAGTCGAGCAAACTCACTGACACCAAAAGCAAGTACTCTGACTCTCACCTAGTAGCCTGTTCAGGGGTGGGAGCTCTTGCTCTCTCTTTTAAACTCCCCTGTCTGTAGCTCCTTCTCCCCTTCACTCCCCTGGTTGCTCTGCCTCTGGCTTTTAAAGCCTGCTCACTTAGGTCAGGCTTACCTCCTCGTGAGTCACTCAGGAGAAGGCTGATCAGAGGCAATCAAGGGAAAAATAGTGCGTCTACACTGCAGGGAAGTCTCAAAATTAGTCCGAGGCAGGCTTCCCTAATGTAGACATGCTATCTGTATGTAGAGCCCCAGGAGGCACTGAGGAGGAATAACTTAGAATAGCCCTGGTGGGCTATTTCAAAATAACAACAGTGGAGCGTCTACACATGCCTTATTTTGAAATAGCTATTTCAGAATAGGTGTTATTCCTCATAGAGTGAGGTTTGCAGATTTCAAAATAAGTCATCCTTTATTTTAAAATTATTTCAAAATAACAGAATGGCTGTGTAAAAGCTCTCATTGTTATTTCAAAATAGTGCTAGTTATCTCGAAATAACGGTGCTGCGTAGATGCACCCTAATAGACAAAATAGCTTGATTAAAAATAAAATAAAATAACCCCAAGCTTCCTCTAAACCATCCAAACATGGAGTGAATCTCCTATTATCTATTAATTTATCAAAGAATAAGTAACATATGTTCCATATTATTTCTCATTCAGTTGTGCCTTTGTGTTTCTAGCTGGAACTGGAAGGAGAAATGCCAAAAACAAAACAAAACAAAAAAATAGGAAAGGGGTATTCCAATAAGATTTTTATTCCCCGTCTTCGGCGATTCAGAGGGTCAATCTCTTATATCAGTTATACTCAAAAATGGATCAATATGTCGTGTGTATATGTTGCATTCGTGCAAGCAATATGTACATTTTTATATTTACTTTGTATCTAACTATGGGATAAACAAATTGCCATGCTGTTAGAAAACTGCATCTATAATTTATGAGCACTGTTAGAAATGGACGTGATTACCTCTTGGACTATTTGGATCAGTTATGCTTATTATTTCTCCAAATTAAACAAGGAAACAAAAGTCATTGTGCATTATACTGAAAGTCATTTCTGCTTTAATTCACTGTATTAACTATTATTGATTCAGTGAACAGCTGTCAGAAAACAGCACAGCAACCCTCTAATTTCCCTTTGACTGTACGCAGTTACGGACTTAGCTATCTTTTGCTGATGGTTTTACCAGATTTCTTTGAGCTACCTTATAATAAGAAACATCCATCCTTATTCAGTGTGATGCTGGAACTGATTTACATATTTTGTTGTACTCGAAGATGACAGTTTTGTTTTCTGACTTTGCTGAATATTAAGTCGGTTTTATGACTGGGGGGCAGGGGGGAAGGGAAACCTCACTGGGATATGCGAAAAATGGCATCACTGCATTGGCCAGTGATAGAATTGTTGTCATGCTGCAGGTGTCTCTTCCTTTTGCTGGGTAGTTCCACTACCTGTATATGACAAGTTGATCAATAACCACATCAGATTATTGCTTGGCTTTGCAAACAACAAGAACCCACTCATGTAGTCCTTCTTAGATAAAACTCTAATTGATTTCAGATATGTCTTTAGGGAGAAGCTTTGCTTGAGTAATGACTGGAGGGATGGTCAGGTTTTTTTGTTCTGACAACTTCATGTTACTACTTTATTTGAAAAAAAAAAGGAAATATTGCAATACTTCAAACACAGCAAGTGGTCTTACAATGGAAAATGTTTCGATCATGCTGTAAAAGTGAGTGCAAAAACCTACTTTTTCAAAAAAAATATTGCTCTGTTGCTGTGACAACAATATTACCCTTCTTGTGTGCATTTGGTAGTCTAACACCTAACACAGATTTCTGCAACCTACAGAAAATTGTCAGGGTTTACCAAAATAGAAGCATCAATGCCCTTTATTAAATTCACTGTCACTTCAAGCTTGAGTAGCCAGCCCGCATAAATTTCAACAACTCTGTAGATATGGTTAGATGCCCTGCTTTGTAGCTGCAAATTAAACTATAAAGAGGTTCCCAATGAACACACTGCAAAAAAACAAGTGTACTGGCTTGTTCCTATGCTCTATAATCTTTTGCAACTGAACTGTTGTTTCACTGTGGTATTAGAACAAACAGGAGATGACAGGAGGTAGGACTCTTTATTACTCTAAGATGTATAACTTGTTGAACATTTTTATTAATAAAAAGGGGCAAACATGATGGAGGCTTAGTGTTCTCCTGGTGACCCTGTGAGCAGCCAGAAAGAGGTTTCTAAGGAAGATTCTCCATAGATTTTTTCATCATTATTTTCCCAGATGAAATGTAGAGGGATCAAAATATTTCTCACACCCAATTCACTCCATGTAGTTGTTCTTTTTTACTTTTTTAATCTGAAAACAAACTGTCCTTTTGCTTATGATCCATTCGCAATCACTGCATGAATGGCAGCCAATGACAATCTCCAAAGTGCACATGATAGTCAAGCATAGTAACATAGGAATTACTGGAGTGTGCTACAACATAGTCAAACTTTCTACAAGCTGGCTAGGCATGTCTTCTTAATTCTATGTGAGTAATTCTCAACATATCTCCCCATTCTGCTGCAGAGACAGCCTTTGTGTCTTGTCCTAAAACCCAGCCCAACAGCTCTTCTTCACACCTGTAAGTTTCCAGTTGGGGGGATGATTTTTAATATCAACTAAATATAGTGATATGAAGAATGATGTTTTTACAGGAAAAAAAGTTATACTGAACAATCACAGGATGGGTGCTGCCTTTGTGGTCAAGAAGTTTTGCACCAAAATGCCTTTGAGAATCTGGGCCTCAGTTCCTGTGAGTGAATGCTGCTGTGTATTAATATGGGGCCTGTGTTTTACTTCTATGGGTGCTTCTGAGTGAGGGTGTGTGAGTTGGTGTACTAATGCAAGAACACCACATTGCTCAGATGGAATGTTGCACAGAGCCCCACTAAGGCATGCCTTGTGGTCCTTCAGCTCCTCTTGGATCTGTGGTGGTCCCAATTCTGAGCTAAAACAAGTGTTAGCCTCAAAGACTCTAGTTATCTTACCCATTACAAAGATAGCTTCCCCAATTATCACCTCTAATATCATTAGCTCACAGACATTTACCTTCCCCCCACCCCGCATCCCCCCCCATTCTGCAATGTGATTTGTCCTTTTCATATGTGTTCATTTTTTTAATTGTATCCTTTGGTATATATGGTTGTGACTATTTTCTTCCACTATTTGATCTGAGGAAGTGGGTCTGGCCCACGAAAGCTCATCATCTAATAACCCATCTTGTTAGTCTTTAAAGTGCTACATAGTCCTGTATTTTGTTCCCGCAGGAGTGTAATTTTTCCTAATACTTGGCTGGATGAGCAGGTCTTGTTCCTCACAGGAGTTCAGGGACCCTTTTGGTTCTTATATGTTTTAGGTATCAGTAGGTGAATCCATAGGTGTCAGCTATTGACCCTTTTAAACCAGGCAGAATCAAGCCTGAACAACTCCTCCTCCTGTGCCTTGAGCCCCTTCTGATCTCCCTAGGTTCTCTATGTTTCTCCAGCCTGTAGATCTTGTCACCACTTCCCCCATCGTGTTCTCTCTGAATGGCTTCTCAGCAGTTTGCTGGCAGGCCTTTCCTTCTCCAGCTTGCTTGCGCACCTGCCAGCCACCGCACCCCTTTCTGTCTCAACTCTTTTTATTCTCTCAGCTGCTCTGAAACTGCTAGTCAGCACCAGTTGGTAATTGTTGCATTAACTTCTTGGTCACCAGGCCAGAATAGGGTCTATGAAACCCATAACAGGGTTCTATGAAGAGTGTTGCTGGGATGAGGTGCTACCTTAACTACCCAACCCTTCCTGTCTCATGTTTAGTGCTGGAGAGAAGAAAAAGCAGTTTCAGGATGGTGTACAGTCAGCTAAGATCTGTGGGTAGCAGGAACCATAGAAGTCAAGCAGCTGAATCACACTTGGTGCCACACCTTTCCTTTACTGTGCCATCTGCTGAGTGGAGCAAAGGGGATACAGCAATATCAACAGGTATTGACAGCAGTCTTATCATCTTTACTCCCTCTCTCCAACTTCTCTGGGCCCACAACACCCCCCTGCAAAGAAGCAGGCTAATTGGTTTTATTTTTTCTCACAGAGAGGATTTTGGCTACAACAACAGGCACCCCTTCCCTTTGCCATCCATGTTAGGATCAGTCACAATCCAAAAATTGAGAACCAGGATTCCATACTAGTGATTACTCTGCACTTGACCCTAATGTGATGGTGTGTGGGTGTAGTCTGTCATGAAAGGTAGTAGTGCCTAATGGTCTGTTTGCTCTGCTACCGGACATAATCGTTGAAGGGTTCACAAAAGGTGCAATAAATATAGAGAGAATCGTAACTGCCCAGGGAAAGGATGGGACTTGGAGAAGGAATCCTGATGATGTGCCTTTTAAGGGCCAGATGGCTTGAGGAGGGAGCAAAGCTTTCCTCTCACCCAATCGCCTAAGGAGAAGGGGACCAATATGAAGGATGCCTTTCCCCTCACAAAAAGGCAGATGCTGACAAGAGTAGGCCCGATTAGAAAACTAAATGGGAAGGGTAGAGAGGGTAGGCCTGAGTTCCCCTACCATTGTTTCAGACCAAGAGGGGACACATGGGTGCCAAGAATATAAGAAACCAAGAATGGCAAATACCAGAAAGAGGCCAGAAGATGCTCTTGAAGAGCATTAGATTTTGAGTTTCCTATTTTCTGTTCTTTTCTTTTAACACAAGGAAGTGGAATGGATTCAGAAGTGACCTAGCTAGAGGGCTATACCATGAACATGGACAGACCATTGTGGCACCATAAAAACTAAAGGAGGTGCTAGACTTAGAAAACACCTGTGACTGCACGGGGCCTCTTGGATGCACTCTGGAAGTGAAAGGCTTGACTACACAGATGGTATACCAGTTAAACACGTATTGACATTCATACACATTCCAATCTATAGACCTAACAAAAATACTATATTATGGGGGATTTAGAACATAATTCAAAATTGTTCACTCAAATTTTCTACCCAAAATTAATAATTCTGAGCCAAAATGAAGTGTCTGTAACTGGGAATTGAGTTGATCTGGTGCTAAATTCAGCTTATCATATTGTCATTGTTAATTCACAATGGAAGGAATTAAAATGACAATTTACACCTCCTCCATCTCTCAAATGGGAAATTGTTTTAAAACAGGAGGACAGGGAAGCAGTCGAGGAGAGGGGACACTAGAATTTCTGATTAGTGCAGTCAAGCACCAGTGATCTCAGGTGCACTGTAACAAGTATCAATCAGGAATTAGAGGTGTGTGAATTTGATTTCCCCTTTTGGAGATATGTGCACAAAAATAATTAAAGGTCACTAGAAGAGTTAATAAGAACCATCCCAGGAAGAACACCAGCCAAAATACATCATATTGACAGGTAGCCCAGAGTGTTTTGGAAGGAGATGGTTTAGTTGCCTGACACAAGTGTAATATCAGATCTCACAGAAAAGGAAGAAGAGGAAGAGAAAGATTTAAAATCAGAAAAAGAAATGCACTGGCAGGGCTGCTACAGGGATGGACAGATCCTCATCTGATGTAAATAAGGGTCGCTTCACTGACCTTGAAGTTTTATCAGTTTTTAGCACCTTGAGGATCTGGCTCAAAAGATATAATTATGAAAGCTTGTGGGTATTATTATAATATATAAAATTATGCCTGTTTAGTTGGAAAATACAATCCTGTTGAATTCTCGGTAAAATAATGCCTGTAATTATTTAGGGAAAATGGCAGAGGTTAAAAATGGAGGAAGGTTTTCACAGCTCTCAGACTCTCAAAAAACTATTTCAGATAATTTCATTTTACACATAGAATTCAGCTGTGTATGTCAATAATTAAGCATTACAGTTATTCTATATCTTTCCTAACCAGTAGGCTCAGAAAAAAATCCCTTTTGACCTGCCCCTTCACTTACTTGGGTTGATGTCTCCTTGCCAGTCTGAAAGCTCCTTTCTTGAGGCCCTGCTCCTTGCAAAGTAATTGAAGAGAAGAACTAATTTGTGGCCTTGGCCTTGTCTGCTGTTTTCAACTGATAAAAGGATAGTGTTGCTGTACAGGTCAGTAGGATCCTGAACCCATTCAACAGAACCACTTTTCTCCCTGCTCCTTATCCCAGAAGTCTGGGTACAGGTAACAAATTGCCTTAAGCTACTGTTTTAAACAATAATAGAGAGGTAGCTGTGTTAGTCTGATCTTGCTAAAACAAAAGGAAAAATTATGTAGCACTTTAAAGACTAACAAGATGGTTTAATAGGTGATGAGCTTTCGTGGGCCAGACTCACTTCCTCAGATCATATTCTGGAAGAGAATTGGCATGACCATATATGCCAAAGGAATACAATAAAAAATACAATAAAAATATTGTATCCTTTTGGTATATATGGTCATGCCAATTCTCTTCCAGAATATGATCTGAGGAAGTGGGTCTGGCCCACAAAAGCTCATCACCTATTAAACCATCTTGTTAGTCTTTAAAGTGCTACATAGTTTTTCCTTTTGTTTTAAACAATTTGGTGCAGTCTTTCTCATATATGCTCTGTCACTTCTCTCTCTCAGCTAGCTAAGCTGCAGAGTAACTGCAGACACCAAAACCATATCTTCTCAAAAGCTGCCAAGTTTTTTCACAAGCCATCAACTTTTCAAGGTTTTCCCATCCTTACTTCTTTTCCTCAAAGGCTATTTTCATCAGTCTTTTTAGGGCTAAGAATGAATATATTCATGATATAAGAATCATGAAATATGGGAGCACAGATGCTAGATTATTTACACAGACAATTCCAACCTCATGTTGTTACTTCAGTTGAAGGATTGTCACTCACATCAGTTCACTGTTCATCCTGTTATTGTTTTTTTCCTCTGAATGTTTGTGCCATGTTATATAATTGCATTCTTTTCAGACAGTTTTCAGCTACGAAGCAGAGGTATTGTAAAAGGTTAAGATGCTCTGTTTGCTTTCTGTGACACAGTAAAAGCTGCATAAATAAAGGTCATAAGTTTATTTTTCTGACATATTTCAGTAGTCTAGGGACTTGATCTGATGAGTGCTTTTTCTTCTCCATTATTTTTCTGGAAGTTGAGAATGCTCAGCATCTTGCCCCATCTATCCCTAGTATTGCTAATCTGCAGCTATATAAATATAATTATGTAATAATAATGATGCATGTTATTTTGATTGTACCCATCTGCCTTAACATTTAGATTCCTCAAATGAAAACATGAAAATATTTAAAAATAATGTAATTGATACAGAATATACTTTCCGGTAAGAGTTCTTCACACCTCTCAAACTTAGCTAAAAACATAACACTTCCCTACTCTATAAAACAGCTCATTAAACAGAAAACATCAATTATGTCTATTCTTCTAAATCAACGATGGGCAAACACCTGCCTGTAGGTCAGATCCAGTTCCCCGCTATATTTGCCTGTGCCTACTCAATGGGCAATTGCCGCTCCCTTAAACAGGAGACAGCTCATTAAACAGAAAACATCAGTTCTGCCTATTCTTCTAAATCAGGGGTCTCCAAACTTTTCAGCCCGAGGGCCGCATTAACTATCAAACAGCAGTTCGGGGGCCGACTACACACTTGAGGTCCAAATAAAAAACAATCAAAACATGGATGTTGTTTTTAATTATTTATTTAATATTATTTTATTCAGTTATTATTTAATAACACATTGATACACTACACATGAACACCTGTATTAGTGTGAATGGTGAAATTGTTTCCTGGATGCCAAAATAGCAGACATTTCTGGCTTTGCGAATCCGTTTCTCCCGGAAGGGGGGGGGGCTTTTCCCCCTGCTCTCCCCTTCCTCTGCACGCTGTCCTCCCCTCCTTCTTGCCACCGCTCACTCCTTCCCCCCCCCGGGCGGAAGGGGTCACCTTTTTAAAGTTCCCGCCGGGGTTCACGTTCCCCCGCACGTCACCGGGCGGGAGTTACCACCACCGCCCATCCTGCCCCCTGATTGGCCGGCTGCCCTGTCAGTCTGGGCGGGGGAACACCGCCCGTGCTAACCCCCGTCCCCTGCGCCGTTTGCCGCCGTGCGGCCGCTTGTCAGCAGAGCGGCCCGCTTCTCCTGCCCCGGCGCGGCGTGAGTACACGCCGCACACCCCTGACAGGGCCCCCACCCCGCGGCAAGAAGGGCCCGTTCGGCGGCGCCCCAGGGACGGTCTCCACGGGCCGGATGAGAGGGCCTCGCGGGCCGCATCCGGCCCGCGGGCCGTAGTTTGGAGACCCCTGTTCTAAATCACAGATGGGCAAAATCAGGGATGGGCAAATACCACCCCGCAGGCCAGAGCTGGTTCCCCTGGGTTCCCCATTGTATTTGCTGGTGCCTACATAAATATAGGCGATTGCTGCTCCCTGTTCCCAGCCAATGGGAGCTGCAGGAAGAAATGCCCTGGTCTGCATTGCTTCTATATCTGCGAAAGCCTAGGTAAATATAGAGGTGGTAGCCTCTCGGGGGCTAGCCCATGTGAGTGACCCCCATTGTATTGCCCACCCCTCTGTTAAATGCATATGCTAAGATAAAGGGAAAGCAGTGGAGGGAATAAATAGAAAGAGGATCTCTTTAACTGAACTTTATGGAGGTCTGAGCCATTGGGATGGAAGTCATAATTCTCAAAGCAATTTACTCATCCCCATTTAAATGCTCTAGTCTGCATAATGCATAAACAGAATGTATCATGGAGCTTCCCAGTGAACAAGCCTCCATAGTATCTTGGTCAAAGGAGGCTGTGGTTCAAAAGAATTTGTTTTATTTTCTCTCCCTTGTAGGGTGCCTCGTATTTCCAAGTCAAGGTTGGGAGTAGCAGTGAAAATCCTGAAAGAGCATTTTTTTAATATACTATGTTTGACAACACATAATTCAGGAAGTACCATAATTTCCATGATGCAACCTGGCCTCAGGAGATTATTTTAGAAGCTTGGATGCTTGCCTGAATCAACTCTGAATTCAGAACTTCTTGAAATTTGCTTATTACTAACTGTAAATGTCATTCAAGAGGACACCACTGTGCCCTCCAGAAACAGGCTATTCAGGATTATATTGAGTCAGTAAAGGTGCAACTACATTTGAGCCAGAGGATATGATTCTGGGCTACATATACCCATGCTAGGTCTGCTTGAGAAAGTACCTAACTATGGCAGTGTGTTCAGAATGCCATGGGTGGTGATTTGGGCTAGCTGCCAGATATGTACTCAGAAAGCCAGGCATCATTGTATTCAGAGTGTCCATTACGTGGCCCTGCACACACTGCTATTTTCATGCAAGCTAGGCATCACATCTTGGAGCTGAAATATAAATGCATGCTCAGAGTGATATGTACACTAATTAGTTTAAATTGTACAAGACAGAGACTTGCGCATATATAGAGTCATTGTAGAAAACAAAGAAGGTAATGAAATTATACTTTTTTCTTCTTCTTGGGTCTTACAAGATGCTATTGATGTGTTAATTCAGCTCCTGGATATGCAAGAATGTGTTCCTGATATACGACTATATGAATTATGTAGTAGTATAAAATGATTCAGAAAGCATTTAATATAAGCAGAAGTAAAGAGAATTCCACATGCCTAGTAGTAGTTTTCTGTTATTCTATCTGCTGGTAAGGCATGGTAAGGCCATTCTATTTGGGTATGTCTACACTACCCCGCTAGTTCGAACTATCGGGGATAATGTAGTCATCCCCAGTTGCAAATGAAGCCCGGGATTTGAATTTCCCAGGCTTCATTTGCATGAAGCCGGCCGGCGCCATTTTTAAATGCCAGCTAATTCGAACCCCGTGCCGTGCGGCTACACGCGGCACGGAGTAGCTAGTTCGGATTAGGCTTCTAATCCAAACTAGCTGTACTCCTTGTGGAACGGCTGGAATCGGTGAGTTGCACGTTATCTCCGCCCTCAGTTCAATGACCCAGGAATTGCTAACAAAGATGATACTGGATATCACAGAGGCAGAGAAGGAATTGCAGTGGGATCTGGCAAAAAATGAGGAGTAACATTACTCATTACACCCAACCATGGAGAGAACCATGCAGTAGCTCATGAAGCAGCAAGAGTAGCTTCAGAAAACCCTGCAGGCCTTGCAGCAGTCTCACCAGGACCAGAGACAGGCCTCACTTGCTTGGCAGGCCAAACAACAAAAGAACCTCCAGGACTTTCTCAGGAAGCAGGCAACTGCATAGCAGCACTCCTAGAGGTAGCCATGCACCATATAAAAAGGGACCCGCCAATTATCCCAGTGCATTCCTGTGCATTTTGAAGAGATAGCCATGGGCGCCGAACATGACAAGGCAACCTGCAACCTAAAATTGCCTCCATATCTGTCTGGAGAGATGCAGCTTGCCTACCTGGCCCTAACTAATGAACTGGACAAAAATTATGAGGTGGTGAGGGCAACAGTTCTGAACTGGATGGGACTGTCAACTGCAAAGTACCAGCAGAAGTTTCAGGCAGCACTGTGAACAGGAGGTTTGTGGCTTGGCATGCCAATAATTTGTCCAAAGATTTCCCAGAAAATGCAAGTCTGGGTCCAGTGGCGCAAGCCAAATACTGTAGAGACCATGTCAAACTGACTGAGGAATATGTGGAGGTGGACTTTCCTGGAAAAGATGGGGGGCATGGGCAGTGACCTAAACTGGCATTATCTGGATGGTTGTTTTCACATTTTAAGGGTCTTGCAGTTTTGTGCTGAAAAGGAGAATGGTATCGCACAATCTGATGATTGAGGAATTCTACAACCACTTACAATAAAAAAGAGACACTACAGAAACAGGAATGATAATCAGGGAATTTTAACAAATGGAGTAAACCAAAAGACATGAAAGAAATATGAAACAAAAAGAAGATATCATATGTAACACAGCCAGAAGATGATCAAGTATCTAGTACATTTTTACAAAGCATCAAGTAAAATGAGAATGTTTGATCAACTTCAGTAAAAAGCTACATGCATCCTTAAACTGTCTCAAAACAATAAGAGGTAAACAAAGCTAAAAAAAAGCTAAATAGAAGTAAAATTGACACATCAGAATTTGAAGCAAAATAATGTCTTTCAAATTTATGGAGAGAAGAATGATGGTGCCTCTAAAAACACATAAAGGCTAAAAAATGAAGTTTCACAAATTAACTTTGGCTGATAATGAGCTGAGTGAATTTTCTGAAATGATTCAAATGTATTTTGGAATCACATAATAAATCATGTTTAAAATGATAAAATGCTCACTGGTTGGCATACAATAAAATAATTTAATGATGCCACTGGTGTAATTATTTGTTGTTTCTAAGATACTGAGTATTGGTTGGCTTTAGGCTAAAGAGAGCAAGGGTTATGCAGTAGTTTGATATAGGTCAGCAACTTCCAGATAATCTCACTGCATTTCATGGGATTTTGAATGATGCATTTACAACACCAAGAAAGTTTTGCAATGCCCAAGAATCCTAAGCTTTATTTGGAATGCTATTTAGCACAAGATATGAGTGAGATTTATGGTTAAATTATACCATGCCTATTAATGCTTTGTTACATTCAGAGTAGCTCATACCCGATTAATTTTTTTCTGTCCATTCATTCCCAAGAAGAAATTAGGAAAGTACATATTATAGCTTACGTGTATAGTGAGAAGTGAGAAGCAAGGTAAAATGATCAATGATGGAGTTTAGTTCAGCTGGTTAAAAACAAAAACAAAGCAAAAATAAATACACACCAAAACCATGTATCAGATAGCTCTCTCCTGTGCAAAATTCTGCAGAACAATAATTGGTGAGAAAATTTCCATAAAGAGATTCTTTTCCAATTATTCTATTGGGAATGGAGTTTCCTTTACCCAGGCAGAACATGCTCTGAGGTCACCATATAAATCTAGTTGAGCCAGAGGAATTTCCAGAAGGCTAAGGCCAACCCCGTAAAAGCCCAGTGCCACTTCTCTGAACACTTGTACTTCTGATAGCAGAATTCCAATGGCGCTGCACGAACAGATGCTCTGTATTTGTAGATGATTCTGGGATTCCTTGGAGAATACTCAACAAAAGATGCCAGCAAATCTACACAGATGTTGAGGATGTGTGGCCCCAATTATGTCACTCCTAAACTGCCCTCTCCTACCTCAAACCCACCCAAGTATCTGTTGCTTTTTTTAAGTGAACACTTGCATCCTCCTTTCATGTGATATCTTACATGGCATGCTGTGCATAACATATATACTAGCTATTTGTGAGAAGTGAATATGAAAGTCCCAAGGGAATGCTTGGTACAAAGTTCCAGAGAATTCACATACAAGGGATCTGCTCCACATGAAATCAATGTTTGATTCAAATGTCTTATATACATTGTGGCAAGGATGTCATCCTGCAGAGCATGCTACAACAATTACACTGCTGCTGAATTTATCTGTTACTTCTAGCAGAATGTACTATCTTTAGTTGCATTGTCCTGGTCCTGTATTGATTTGAGACAAATCTGAGTAGGATATGTTAGAAAAATATTTAAAGGGAAAAATCAGAAGGAAGAATATTAAATATTAGAACTAGGGTAAAATGTTCTTAAAACATGCTTGCTCTGCATAAATTGGTATAGTCTTCAAAGTACCATACTACATTTGCAATGGTGCATTTCCTGTACTCCAAATACTTGAACACTGCTTATAAACAAACAAATAAATAAATACAGTAGCAAACATTACATGGTGGAGGCTGGTTTAAGTAGGGCAGGGTAAAAAATGGTATTCTTGTCCAATACATTTTTAAAAATTAAAAAAAGGGATAGTCAACATGTTGTTTCAATAATTCTGAAATGATAGTATGTTTCATTTCAGATATATTATTTTCTTTATGCTTTATTAATGTGTTGTTACTATATTTTATATGAAAAGTAATTTTGACTCAAAAATCCTCCAGAGCTTTCCATTGCAACAACTTCAAACCTTTTTTTTTTCCTCAAAAATGTAAGTTGAGATATTTTTCAGACCTGAAACTATGTGTGAACTGTATTGGTTCTGACAAACTGGCTTTTTTTTCTTGATGAAAAAAACCAACCAGTTCCTCAGAAAATCACGGAGCAACTTTGAGTGACTGAAGGAAATCTTCGGGCACTAGGTTGCTTAGTTTCATTTGAGGACTGTCGAGTTTCAGACATCTGAAAAGTACACTTTCAAAATACATCTAAAGTATATTTGCAGTTATGTGCAGATATCTGTATAACAAAGTGACCATTAATATGGTACCACTCTGTGCAGTGTTCAAATCCATATTAGGCAGCTATGAACTTTTCTTTTTCTTTTGCAAACAAAAAGGCTTTTGTATATTGAAATAAACAATATGCACTTTTCACTGAAGCCCTCTTATGATGCATTAGGAGGTGACAAGAATTCTTGGGTTTTGCATCATGAGCAACATACTGTAACATTCAAAGAAAAAGATAGTCCTAGATGGTCTTTATGTCAGTATCAATTTAATATAGGAAAGAGATACCTAAAAAAGCCCCTAAAGAAAGCTACCAATACTGTTGGCTTTGTGTTATACTAGAAATAGATTCAATAACTGTCATTTTACAAGGTCTATATTTTCATTTCCATAGGTGAATACAATATTGGTGAAAACAATACTTTTCCAGGCAGGATGCCAACTCTAAATATACCAGTGCACTATTGATGCCACTGATGCAGCTGCATGCTACTAATACCCTCCTGATATATTATTGGTACTGAACTTAACATTTTAATCAGATGAGCTATTAAGATACAGCAGCAGTGTGATATTTGGAAAAATATATTGTGAAAAGCAGTTCAGGAACATAAATAACTATATGGAAGCTTGCCCAAAGTAGCAGAAAATGCAATGCAATGTCCTTAGAATAAGATGAAATGCAAAATGAGCGTGTCCTTTTATGCTGGCAAATAAAAAATGATGCTTCTTGTTCATTTACAAGCTCAAAATAATGTTAATATTCAGGGAGCAGAACCAAATGAAACTGATGTTCTTCATGGTCTCTAATTACACTAAGGGTATGTCTACACTAGAAAGTTAGTTCGAACTAACGGACGTTAGTTCGAACTAACTTTCCTATGCGCTACACTAGCGCTCCGCTAGTTCGAATTTGAATCGAACTAGCGGAGCGCTTAGTTCGAACTAGGTAAACCTCATTTTACGAGGACTAACGCCTAGTTCGAACTAGCTAGTTCGAACTAAGGGCTGTGTAGCCCTTTAGTTCGAACTAGTGGGAGGCTAGCCCTCCCCAGGTTTCCCTGGTGGCCACTCTGGCCAACACCAGGGAAACTCTATGCCCCCCTCCCGGCCCCGGACCCCTTAAAGGGGCACGGGCTGGCTACGGTGCCCGTGCCAGGTGCAAGCCTGCCAGCACCCAGCTAGCAGACCCTGCACCTGGCACGGCACAGAGCCACCCACCCGATGCCCCCCAGCCCACCCCCTCTTGCCGGGACCAGGCTGGCGGCTCCCAGGAGCTTGCCCTGGACCGCAAGAGGCGGGCACCTTCCTGGGCTAGTGCGGACATCGTGGACCTCGTCCACGATCTCCGCACTAGGCACAGGAAAGTGGCCGTCTAGGGCAGGAGAGCTGCCAGCCTGGCCACCCAGGACCAGGTGTGCATGAAAATCAAGGGGGTCCACTGAGACCCCCGACACTGAGCCCTGAGCTTACAATGGCCGTACTGGGTCAGACCAAAGGTCCATCTAGCCCAGTAGCCTGTCTGCCAACAGCGGCCAACCCTAGGGACCCTGGAGGGGATGGACCGAAGACAATGACCAAGCCATTTGTCTCGTGCCATCCCTCTCCAGCCTTCCACAAACTTTGGGCAGGGATACCACTCCTACCCTCTGGCTAATAGGACTCCATGGACCCAACCTCCATCACTTTATCTCACTTCCCTTTCAACTCTGTTCTAGTTCTAGCCTTCACAGCCTCCTGCAGCAAGGAGTTCCACAGGTTAACTATTTGCTTTGTCAACAACAACAACTTTCTCTTACTAGTTTCAAGCCTGCTACCCATTCCTTTCCTTTGGTGTCCTCTAGTCCTTCTTTATGGGAACTCAGGAAGAACTTTTCTGAATGCACCCTCTCCACCCAAATCCTGCTTTTAGAGACCTCTATCCTGTCCCCGCTCCATCTCCTCTTTTCTCTGTAGCCTCTCTTCATCTGGGACCTGTTCCCAACCCCTGATCATGTTAGTTGCCCTCCCCTCTCCCAGCCTTTCTCTTCCCCTCTCCCACCTCCTTTTCCCAGTCTCCCCCAGTTTTGTTCAATAAAGACAGAGTCAATGTTGGAAGAAACGTTATCTTTATTTTGTACATCAATAAGAAGGGGGGCTAGGGAAGGGCAAGTGGAAGGAGGTGAGGGAGGAATGGGGTACGAGCCCCCGATGGGGAGGACTGGGCTGGCTCTGCGGGCTTCTGGGGGTGGAAGCTCTCCTGCAGCCCCCCAATTACTCCCTCTCCCCAGATGGCAGCCTGCGGCAAGTGCAGCCGGGCTGATGGCCGAGTGGTGTGATGTGCCCAGTGTGGGCACTCAGGGCACTCCAAGCCAGAACTTCTTTGCAAGCGGGGCACCCCTTAGAACTGTGTGTCCGGGGTGGGGGTCGGGACCCTTTAAGCGCAGCCCTCGGCTAGCCTGAGACAGCATCTCCATGCTCTAAGTCCTCCTTTTATGCCCTGCCGGCACTGCTTCCGGCCATCATTAAGCCCTGTTCAGAGTCCACTCAATGTGGACTTACTAGTTCGAACTAGCAAAACGCTAGTTCGAACTAGTTTTTAGTTCTAGATGCGTTAGTTCGAACTAGCTTAGTTCGAATTAACTAATTCGAACTAAGTTAGTTCGAACTAGCGCTGTAGTGTAGACGTACCCTAAGAGCTTAAAAAATCATGTGTGATAGTGTTGTGAAAAGTAGTCTGAAAAATAATGCTGTTCTACTGGTAAAATGGAATTGTAAATAGCACAAATTCTGCATTTATCCCCTGAAAGTCTTTCTTTCTTTCTTTCTTTTTCATGTACAGTATAAAAAAGATTTATTTGGAAATTTCCAGAACTTCTTTGTTTCTGGATTTAAAAATATTCCCATCAGATATGGTTCTATCTAGGGCCCGGCCTGAACACTTTTTATAGACATAATTTATTGTCATCTTCTTAGCATCATTACTCAGAATTAGTTGAATTTGGTTTGTGAGCCTGTAATAGAGTATTATTCCATATGGGTATGTCTACACTACAAAGTTAGTTCGAACTAATGGACGTTAGTTCGAACTAACTTTCATAGGCGCTACACTAGTGCTCCGTTAGTTTGAATTTAATTCGAACTAACGGAGCGCTTAGTTCGAACTAGGTAATCCTCATTCCACGAGGATTAAGCTTAGTTCGAACTTACTAGTTTGAATTAAGGGCTGTGTAGCCCCTTAATTCGAACTAGTGGGAGGCTAGCCCTTCCCAGCTTTCCCTGGTGGCCACTCTGGCCAACACCAGGGAAACTCGTCTGCCCCACTCCCGGGCCCGGATCCCTTAAAGGGCCACGGGCTGGCTACGGGGTTTGTGCCAGTTGCAAGGCTGCCAGCACCTGTGCCAGCACACCCAGCATCTGACACCCCATGAGCCAGCGACCCGATGCCCCCCACCACTCCCCATCTTCCCAGGACCAGCCTGGCGGCTCCCAGGAGCCTGCCCGGGGCCACAAGAGGCGGGCGCCTGCGTGGTCTAGTGCAGAGATCGTGGACCTCATCGAGGTTTGGGGGGAAGCCTCCAATGTCCACGATCTCCACACTAGCCACAGGAATGCGGCAGTCTACAGCCACATGGCTGCCAGTCTGGCCGCCAGGGGCCACCAGCGCAGCCGGGAGCAGGTGCGCTGTAAAATTAAGGACTTGCGGCAGTCCTACTCCCGGGCCTGCCTGCCAGGGGCCGACCCGGAGGCGTGCCCCCACTTACAGGCTCTGGACCGCATTCTGGTGGCTCATGACGTTCCTGCCCCCTGGGAGGTGATAGACCCTGGGGCAGAGGGACCGCTCCCAGACACTGAGGAGGAGGAGGAGGAGAAGGAGGAGGGCTCCGAGAGCCAGGAGCCTGCCGGCAGCCTGCCCAGGACCCAGGACCCCCGAGGCACCCCACAGAGCCGCTCGCCTGTGTCGTCCGAGGCCGGGGAGGCGTCCATATGTAAGTACCATCATGCTCCCCTTATGTGTACGGGGGGCTGGAGCGAGAGGGAGCCCAGGGACCGTGCGCCTGGGCCTTGCCCACCACGGAGCAGCAGCTGGGGAGCCTGCAGAGGGGAGCTGGATTTCACACACCTGGGCCCCTGGGGTAATTGACTGCTGTTCTTGTTTCACCACAGCCGCAGCACCTGGGACTGCAGGGCACACCACCCCGCCTGCAGGAGCTGCCCGCGCCCGGGCCAGCAGGAGAGCCATGAACCAAGAGGACTACCAGAGGTGGCACCTTCGGTTCCTGGAGCACCAGCTCTGCATCAAGGACCACTGGGTCCAGGAGGACCTGAGGCTGCGCCGGAGGAGCTTGGAGGCATTGAAGGAGCAGGGCCGTGCCCTGCGAGGCTACCTCAAGAGCCTGCTCGACCGCTTCCCAATTCCTCCTGCTCCAGCTCCTGCTTCTGCTCCCCCTGCTACCCCTCCTGCTCCCCCTGCTACCCCTCCTGCTCCCCCTGCTCCCTCTCTTGCTCCCGCTCCTGCTTCCTCCACACCCCCGTCCCTCCTGTCCCACCCTCCACAACCATTCCCCACCAACGCCCCCGGACCCGCAGTGTTGAGAGACAGGAGAGGCAGCCGGTCCCCAACCCCCGAGCTTTCCTTTCCCTTCCTCCCTTCCCTCCCCTTCCAGCTCCCTCATCCCAGGTTTCCTCCTTCCCTCTCCCACCCTCCTTACTCCCTCTCCCCACCCCAGTTATGTTAAATAAAAAGACATTTTTGTTTGAAAAACAGGTGTCTTTATTTGACAGTAGGTAGGGAGGGGAAAAGGGAAGGGGGTAGGGTGGAAGAAGGCCCCAGTGGGGCATGCAAGGGAGAGGTCAGTCCTCCTCCTCCACCAGGAAGCTCTCCCGCAGGGCTTCCCAGATCCGGATGGCCCCCCGCTGGGCTTCCCAGACGGCAGCGGTGCAGGCCTGACTGTAGTGGCCAGCCATGCAGTCAGCCTCAGCCATCCAGGCTGGCAGGAAAGCCTCCCCCTTTCGCTCACATAAATTGTGGAGCATACAACATGCTGCCACCACGGGAGGGATGTTGTGCTCAGCCAGGTCCAGACAGGTGAGGAGGCATCAAAAGCGGGCTTTCAGTCACGCGAAGGCCCCCTCCACCATAATGCGGGCCCTGGTCAGCCTGGCATTGAAAGCCTGGCAGGAGGGATTGAGGTGCCCCGTGTAGGGCTTCATGAGCCAGGGCTGCAGTGGGTAGGCGGCATCCCCCACCAGGCACACGGGCATGTCCACGTCCGCGACCCTGATGTGGCAGTCGGGGAAGAAGGTCCCGTCCTGCAGCCACTGGCACACAGAGGAGTTGCGGTACACCCGGGCGTCGTGTGCTTTGCCGGACCAGCCCACATTAATGTCCGTGAACTGTCCCCGGTGGTCACACACGGCCTGCAGGAGGATGGAGAAGTACCCCTTGCGGTTCACGTAATGGGACGCCTGGTGTTCCGGGGCACGGATGGGGATGTGCGTCCCGTCGATGCCCCCCCCCCGCAGTTGGGGAAGCCGAGGGCGCCAAATCCCCGGATGACGGCGTCCGGGTCGGCGAGGCCGACCACCTTGAGGAGCAGCACCCGGTTGATGGCCTTGACCACCTGCGGAGAGACACAGCAAAGCGCCAATCAGTGGGGCGCCCGGGTGGCTGGGAGCATTCGTGCCCTGGCAGTGCCTCGTGCCCCACTCCCGGAAGCAACCCCCCTGGCGGCGTGTAGTACGGCCGGGACAGACCGATCCCTCCGATGCGGGGCGCTTTCGCTTCCTCCCGCCCCCCCTTTGTCCCTGGGGTGGCCCATCCCCTCCTTGCAGCCCACCTCCCCCCCAGCGCAGTGGCCGACGAGTGCCATACCTGCATGAGCACCGCTCCGACGGTGGATCTCCCCACGCAGAACTGGTTCCCGACGGATCGGTAGCTGTCCGGCGTGGAGAGCTTCCAGACGGCGATGGCCACCCGCTTCTGGAGGGGGATGGTGGGCCTCATGCGAGTGTCCCTTCTGCGCAGAGCAGGGGCGAGCCACTCGCAGAGCTCCAGGAAGGTGTCCCTCCTCATCCTGAAGTTCTGCGTCCACTGTCGGTCTTCCCAGCGCTCCAGGACGATGCGGTCCCACCAGTTGCTGCTGGTGTCCAGACGCCAGACGCGGCAGGGCACGCCAGTGCCGGGGCACCGCCGCGGCTCCTCCACGGCCCCCAGGGCGGCCAGGTGGAGAGGCAGGGGCTGACGTTCCCCAGGTGGTGCCAGGCAGCCTCGAGCCATTGGTGGCAGGCTTGCAGCAGCAAGTCCAGAAAGTGCACCAGAAGGTGCAGGGCGAGCTGTGGATCCATGTTGCCACCTGCGGCGGAGTCCCCGAAGGGAAGCACCGACACAGACGGGCACAGAGACCAACGCTTTGCTGTATCTCTGCGAGGTTGGCAAGCAAGCAGGAAAAGCTGAGAACCGGCTGTCTGGGGGGGTCCCTTTAAGCACGAGCCTCAGATAGCCTCAGACAGCAGCCACACAACGCAACTACTGACCTGATGCCCTGCCGGAACCGGTTTCAGCTGCCTTTAAATACGCCCCTGCGTCTAATCAGTGTGGACGCGCTAGTTCGAATTAGCAAAACGGTAATTCGAACTAGTTTTTAGTTCTAGATGCTTTAGTTCGAATTAGCTTAGTTCAAATTAACTAATTTGAACTAAGTTAGTTCGAATTAGCGCTGTAGTGTAGACATATCCTATTTCTTTACTTCTTTCTGAGAAAATTATTCAATACATTGCATTTTCTCTGCATTTCTTTACTGTAGTGCAACATCAGGTTTTAATCTAGCAGCAAAGATCTTTCAGTCAATAAAAATATAGTGGTAGGGTGAACCAATCATTTTACTCTCCTATGAATGCCCACTGATATAGAATAAACTATCTCTTCACAGAGATCCAACCAAATCACTATAATCAATACTCTGCTGTCATGTCATCCACAAGGTGTAGTGTGGGGTATCATTGGTTATTAATGTCATTGCAAAAAGAATGTGTTAATGTTATTTGAGAAGTTATGAATTCACTCTGTAATATTACATATTACCTGAACTTGATTGAGGCTAGACACCCTAATATAGGGAAAGGTAATAAACAGATCTGTCTAGACAAAGGAATGTGGGTTTACCTCAGTTTACATATTAACATTAAATAAAGTGATTCTTCTATACCATCAGGGATATCCCAGAGGTGGGTAATAATTGGTCTGTGGGGGTATATCTACACTACCCTCCTAGTTCGAACTAGGAGGGTAATGTAGGCATACCGCACTTGCAAATGAAGCCTGGGATTTGAATTTCCCGGGCTTCATTTGCATAAGCGGGGCTCTGCCATTTTTAAATCCCCGCTCGTTCGAACCCTGTGCCGTGCGGCTACATGCGGCACGAACTAGGTAGTTCAAACTAGGCTTCCTAGTTCGAACTACCGTTACTCCTCATTCCACTCCTCCTTTAATCATTTTTGTTGCTCTTTTCTGGACACTCTGCAATTTCTCCACATCTTTCTTGAAATGCGGTGCCCAGAACTGGGCACAATACTCCAACTGAGGCCTAACCAGTGCAGAGTAAAGTGGAAGAGTGACTTCTTGTGTCTTGCGAGGAGGGAAGTAATTAATTTGGGAAAACAACACAAACAGGATTCATAAATATAAACCTTGAATAAAAGTCCCACTCTAAGTAGGATGTTTATTGCCAAGTAGGCAATGTTCTTTTCCTCTCATGTTCTTAAGTCTAGCAATCTCAATGTCCTTTTCACATGCCCAAAACATCTCTGCACCTCACTCACAGTTGCTTCCCTTGTTCAGTACAGACCCAGAGTTCAGAGGTACATCCAAAGAGTTTACCTCCCATCCTGGGTGGGGGAAGATAAAGAGTCATCTTACTCCACTGGTCACTTACCATCCACCTACTTGCTGTTCTACCCCATCACTCTACTGGTCACTTCTCATGTCTCTCTGCTGCCACCCTACCATGCCGTTTACACTGTTGGCCACTTGTTTCATTGTTCTAGCACCACCCTATTGGCCTCTCATAGCATCCCTACATCACTGCCCTCCTGGATGTTAGTCACCATCTGCTGACATCCACCTATTGACTCTGACTTCTACCCATTAGTCTCAAATGATTTCAGCTCCCAGTGATTTCACTCTTAGCAAGTAGGATGGAAGAAACACAACTCCAACATATTTAATGTAAGAGAAGAGGCTCTTAATAATGCTTATGTAGCTCTGCTCTTTGATCAGGGATTGTCAAACAAGTCTAGGAAAAAAAGGGTATGCAGCCCCCTGACCAGAATGATCTTCTCTCACCCCCTCTACTCTTTCAGAGATTATTTCAGTTTTGGCACTGTCTACATAGCAGGAAGTCCAAGAAATAGCACTCTTCCTCCGACTTCCCTTATTTTGGAATTAAGTAATTTGTTCTGAAATAACGGTGCCGTGTAGACGTATCCTAACAGAATGCAGGGTTTAAAATGATTAAAGTGGGAACACTTACTTTTGTTACTGTGATTATTAGTACAGAAATTTTATGTCAGCCATCAAATATTTTATAGATTTCTCAAGACCATTTGATTAGTAAGCTTGGAAAAATTAAATTTTATGTATATTTTTATAAATTTGACAGATAATGTTTATTTCAAAACATTTTTCCATTTTTTATTGATTCAAATTTCCACAGCTATTGCTGGAAACAATGGAGAGGGTCAGACAGCAATTATTTAATGAGGCTGAGATTAAAAAAATTAAAGATTTATAACTGTTAAATCTTAAATTGTCAACTTCACAAACAAACATATAGAAAGTAAATGTCCATAAATGAAGCTCTACGTTCTTAATCAGAACTTTTCTTGATCTGATTGTAAATATTACATGCTTTTATTTATGGAAATATTTATCTGTGGATTTGCAAAATTGACTTTTACTGATAAAAATGTAATCTTTCTAAGCTTAATTACTAGCAAGCTAATTATACCTAAAAATTCAGGGCAGTACAAATATTCAACAAAAACATTTAAACAATAAATAGATAAACAGTTTTATTTACGATGGTTTAGTAATCCCTATTATAGACTGAACATAGAAATAAACTAAGCACCTTTTAAAAATAAATGAAGTGCCATATAGGACTCTTTGGGTGAGTCTACACTGCAGAACAAAAGTTGAATAAAGCTACCCAACTTCAGCTATGTCAATTGCGTAGCTTAAGTTGAAATAGCTTAATTGGGCTTTTGGCGCTGTCTACACATCAGGAAGTCGAAGAAAGAACACTTCCCTTACTCCTCATGAAATGAGGATTACCATTAATCTGAGTTAGAAGTCCTCCAGCTCATATTATTTTGAAATAATGGCTTGTAGTGTAGACTCACACTATGTTATTTCGTCATTCCAAAATAACACTACTGTGTAGACATATACTTTATCTACCAAGTTGCTTGCTGCAAAATATAATATTTTTAATTATCTTTGTGGAAAATGTACCTTTTTTTTATTTTGAACATAAGTGTCCGTTTTCCCCAAGATTCACATAACTGTTTTTCTCAATTTGTAATAAACTATCATAGAATCATAGAATACTGGAACTGGAAGAGAGCTCAAGAGTTCATCAAGCCCACTACCTTGCACTCACTGAAGGATCAAGCACTATCTAAATCATTCCTGACCAATATGTATCCCTCTGAGTAATATTTAGCATAAAAATGTTCTGCTTCCAAGAGGAATTTTGAGAGAAAACTATGACCTTGTGGAAACAAGTTATAGTTTGAATTTATTTTGTAATTTGAAATATACTTTGTGCTAGAATAATGTTGCTCTTAAAAAACTCAACTTGTTAAATTTGTGTCTGGAGAAAAAATTCTTTTTTTTTATGAGTGAAAAAAGACCCAAGGGCATTGAAAGAAGAACTTCCTTCAGTGAAGGAGAAACATGGAGTTAAAGGCAATCTATGTACAGTGTGCCACATGAGTGAACTGCAGAATGGGAAAAGTCTCGGTGGGAAACATTTACTCATGGAAGAAGGTATGCTGGTAGTGCTAAGGTTCATATAAAACTATATATGTCAAACTGATTTGGCATTAAAAAGTGAACTGTGTTCAGGCACAAGAAATCTAAGTGTAATGAGGAAAATGTTAACAGGAAGTGACTTTACTTGGTATTATTGATGATGGTAGTGACTGCTGGTATTATGCACTGCAATTCAGACTAACACAAAATTTGGTGACAAGGTGAAAGTAATTTAAAAAACCTTGCGGTTGAGACTTTCTTCATTCCCTCAGCTCCCACTCAGCTCTCCACAGTAAAACCAAACTTTCATCGGAAACAAATTGAATAACAAGGAGAAAAGTCCTGATATCCCCTCACTTTGTTGATCGTACTTTGTATTTTAAATCATAATATCTTTTTATAGAAAGTTTTTTTGTCAGTTCAGTGCCACATTGAATTCATGTCAGCAAATGTGTGTGGTCATTTCATGCTACAGTAATTACATGAAATGTTTCAAAGCTAAACTCCCACTTTCAGGTGCTAATGACAGTGTTGCTGAAACTTTGTTTCTAGTCTGAACTTGTCATATAAAGGTCACAACCCTGAGGCATTTTCCCCTCAAAACTAGAAAATAATTATTTGGGTACTTATAGATATTGCCACTGCAAAAACTAGAAGTTATTGAATTTTTTTTTTGCCTTCCTGTCATCTCTTAATAGTTAAGATTTAATATTTCCATAATATTATCTCTGATTCTTTCAGCAACACACATTCTCTATTTTGCATAAATATGCAATCCTCCATGGGTAAAAATGAAGATTTGCTTTAGGAGTCATATTCTACAATAATTATTCCTGCAGAGTTAGGGTCTAATTATGGACCATATTCTAATACCCTTATTCATATTGGGAAACATCTTTACTCTCCAAGTAGTCTATGATTGGGTAGTCTTTTCCCTTCAGATCATCCCAGGGTGTGTCTAGGCTACACCTCTCTGTCGACAAAGAGATGTAGATTAGGCACGTCGAAATTGCTAATGAAGCTGGGATTTAAATATCCCACACCTCATTAGCATAAAAATGGCAGTTGCTTTTTTCAAAATGGAGTTGTTTTGAAAAAAAAAAAAACCCAGCAGACTAGAAGCAGATGTGTTGAAAATAAAGCCTTTTTTGACAGATCCTGTAAACCTCATTTTTTAAGGAATACAGAATCTGTCGAAAAAGGCTTTATTTTTGACAGATCTGCATCTAGATTGCCTTTTTTTTTTCAAAAAAAATTTCCATTTCGGAAAAAAGTGGCAGCCATGCTTATGCTAATGAGACATGGGATATTTAAATCCCGGCTTCATTAGCAATTTTGAAGTGCTTGATTTGCATCCCTCTGTCGACAGAGGGATGGTGTCTAGACGTAGCCCCAGTCACATAACATGATCTGTAATATTTTGGGATGTCGAAAAGCAACCTAGGAAATTAAAGAGCAGAGGAAGGCATCCTGGGACTAAGTACAGTTTGGGAGACAGTCAGTTACTGCTTTTTTAAGGGCTTGGGACCAGAAACCTAGCAGACTGGGTGGGTAGAGCTCTTGTCTCATTCAACCTTTTGGGAATGAGCTGGGACAAGAGAACTAGCATATATGCTGCCTCCTCACTCATAACAAATCAGACATGAGCAAGAGAAAGTTGCCTTGTACTGCTGAAGATTAACTGAGGAAGAGGGGCAGCTAAAGAGAAGCTGGTTTATAGCCTGCAAGTGTTTTAAATTATGACCCAGCACCAAACTGAAGGGCTGAGGACTCCTAGTTTAAGAACAGATAGAATGACTGGTTAAATTATAAACCATCTCTAAGGAAAAGAACAAGGGACTCCCTTCCCAAGTCAGTGACTATTTTAAGTTTGTCCTGAGCTCCAGGAGGAGAGCTGAGGATCATTGAGCAAGAAAGCTGCCCAAAAGCTCTTACATGGGCCCAGAACAGTTGTGAACTTAGATGACTAATGAAAGTTCATACCACAACTGGCCACCTCAGAGAACAGACATTCACAACTCCTTGTATCACATGATTCAGTCTGAGCAAAATTAATTCTTTAGCAATTCAGGGTTTGTGTGAAGACATTATTTGATGGGCACATAACTACAAAAGCAGGGCTTAGTCTCATAAAAATTCCTTTTAGCCTCTCAGATTAATGAGGGCCATTTTGAAATAGTATTGTAGTATAGACTCATACTATGTTATTTCGTCATTCCTAAATAACACTACTGTGTAGACATATACTTTATCTACCAAGTTGCTTGCTGCAAAATATAATATTTTTAATTATCTTTGTGGAAAATGTAACTTTCACTGGAGTTCTACTTAGATATTTATGCTGTATACTTTATTCATGTGTATACTATTGAAAAAAATGATTATACCATCTACAGGATTTCAATCCTTCCAAGATATTTGGGCATAAGTATATCATTATTAACCATTTATGCTTTCACTGATAACCCGTTGTTTGCTATTATTCTGTGTTAAATAGCAATTAGATGTTTTACACATATTATAAAAATTCTTCCATAAAAGAGAATAACAAAGCTTAGCCATTTGAGAAAGGGCCATGAAATGAGCAAGGAAGCTGTTCTTTCACATATAGAAAGAAAAGATTTAGTTGCACAAGCCACTATTATGAATGTCTCCCACGTGTATCTTGAAGACAGATTTGTATGGATGTTTCCTGGACAACTCTCATATAGAGCAATGAGTAATTTGTAATGAGTTAAAGGAAGGGGAAAAATAAGAGCAGAAAATGTAATGAGGCAGCAAAGTTCTTCACACTGAAGAGGCACTTTTGTGATTTCTAGAGATGGTGTTACTCTGCATCAGAGCTTTCTTTGATTAGAAAAGCTACAGCACTTACTAATTGCATGGGAAGTGAGTTTTAGCCAACAAACATATAACTTTTCAGATGGAAGGAGCAAAGTCACCTCATATATTAAATGCTTTCATGGGAAAATAGTTCATATAGTCTTTGACACCGCAAAGGGATTGCTTAAAAATATTTTATAGAATTTGCGTCCTAAGTATGTGCTCTGCAGAATATTTTAATGCTAATAAGTTATTCATGGGCTTCCCTCATCCGAGTCATGAACAGCGTGAACTCCACCTAGAGTTATAATTAGAATAGAGTCTGTAAAATCTATAAAGCTCCTTCATCCGTCCATTTTTGATACTTTATTTTAACTCCGTTGACTGCATTAGAGTTGCTTTGGTTTAGGCTGAGATCAATGAGGAGGAGAAACATCATGCTCCTTATGTTTTTTTTAAAGATAGTGCTAATGAATTTAGCAGAATTGAATTGTTATTAGCTAACTCTATTCAATGGCCCAAATACAAAATATTACAGAAAAGTACAGCTTCTTATGGGAATGATAGCAGGATCTTACCGGTATAGCCTCATAAACTGGTTTTAACAAAATTTAAAAGGAAGCAAAATTAACTTGGTTTTGAGTATTGTTATAAAATTAAGACCTAGACAAAGTTATTTGAAATATTAGATAATATAGAGTGAATTGGGGCCAAATTATCTTTTTTTTTCAGAACAACACTAAAGCAAAAGGATTTTCCCCATATGAGTTGAATGTTGAGAATGCTTGAATTAGCTGAGTAGTAATTATCCTACAAGTTGTCTCACTGACTTTGATAGATTTGTCACCATAAGAATGGCAGAACTGGGCTCTCAAGGGTTTTATGTCCTGACTCTTCTTCTGAACCACGAAAGGTCCCATACATAGTAAAACAACTGTTGCTATGCTACATTTGGCAGCTCTCCCAAGAGATGCATCTCTGAATTGCTGCAAAATCCTACCTTTGTAAGAAATGTCACTTGTCCCTATGGGTATGTCGACACTACCCTCCTAATTCGGACTAGGAGGGTAATATAGGCATACCGCACCTGCAAATAAAGCCCGGGATTTGAATTTCCCGGGCTTCATTTGCATGAAGCCGGCCGGCGCCATTTTTAAATGCCGGCAGTTCGAACTCCATGCCGCGCGGCTACACGCGGCACGGAGTAGCTAGTTTGGATTAGGCTTCCTAATCCGAACTAGCTGTACTCCTTGTGGAATGAGGAGTACAGTAGTTCGGATTAGGAAGCCTAATCCGAACTAGCTACTCCATGCCGCGTGTAGCCGCACGGCACGGGGTTCGAACTGTCGGCATTTAAAAATGGCGCTGGCCGGCTTCATGCAAATGAAGCCCAGGAAATTCAAATCCCGGGCTTCATTTGCAAGTGCGGTATGCCTACATTACCATCCTAGTTCGAATTAGGAAGGTAGTGTAGACATACCCTATATTATGAAGTTCAGGAAGATAGTATCAGATTGAACCAGGGGAGTGTTGGAAATGGGGCTGCTGGATCGATTACAACTGTAGATACATCAGTAGATACATCAGTAGATACAGCAGTATCTGGATCCACATGAGAAAGGACCTACTGCAGCTTCAGAATTGTAGTAGTACATGTGAAGGATTTTTTCTCTTCAAGGATTGGTGAGAGATGATGACTTGTGCCAAACCTAGTTACATAAGTTGATTGAAGGTGAAAACTCTGATGGAGTTGGCTGCAAATCTGTGCATTAAAAACACACATAAATATTGGGATGAACAGAAGAGAAGTCACCAAGTTATGTACAGTTCTGTTCATGAACTCCACAGGATTACATATATATTATTAAAAAAAGCGGCGAGGAGTCCTGTGGCACCTTATAGACTAACTGAAGTGTAGGAGCATAAGCTTTACACTTCAGTTAGTATATAAGGTGCCACGCGACTCCTCGCCGCTTTTGCAGATTCAGACTAACACAGCTACCCCTCTGATATATATTATTGAGATCAGGGGTCGGCAACCTTTCAGAAGTGATATGCCAAGATTAGTACTACTTACATTTTAGCAGCTTCATTTATCTCTCTCAGTAGCCTCAAGTGTATGCAACATTCTCCTTCACCCCCTTCTGCCTCCATATCTATGTGCCCCCAGAGCACACACCAGCTGGACAGCAGCACTGGGCAGAAGAGGGGCGGGTAGAGTGACTTACCTCCAGCCCAGCCCTTTGCCTGGGGCTCGCCCCTCACATGCAGATGGTGGCTCCAGCTTTGCGGCAAGCAAAGCCCAGAGTGACTCAGGGCTGGTTCCAGCCCCTGTCTGGGTGCAGTGGGGCACTGAGGAAGGATATCCCCACAGATGGGCAGCAGCTATGACTTAGCCTGGGTTCCAGGGCCCCATGGAGGTGGCTTCAGCGTGTGACCCCAATCTACAGAGAAGCCTCAGCCCTGCCTCCTCCCAGAGCAGGAGGCAGAGCCTATAACGGGGGGAGGAGGAGATTAACCCCTTAGCTCCAGGGAGCTGCATGCCCAGGCTGTGCGGGGGCATCCCCAGAGATGCAGAGCCCAACACAGGGTCATGCGGCCTACTCTGATTGCCCGGCCCCTTCACCATGCGGCACGGTGACCATGAGGCTCTAGCCACAGCACAGACTCCACACTGCGGTGGGGACAGGTAGCTGAGCTCGAGCTGCGGACCACCTGGGAGGCTGCCATGTGCCACTCAAAATCATCCTGCATGCCATTTAAGGCACGTATACCTTATGTTGCTGACTCCTGATCTAAACCACCCTGACAGGTGTTTCTCTAATTCACACTTAAAAACCTTCTGTGATGGAATTTCCACAACCCCTTGTAGCCTATCAAGTTACTTTCCTATCATGCTAATAATATGTTTGTGTTAATTTAGATTAATTCAGTAATAGTTAAAAACTCTTATGCAAGAAATCTTCTAAAAGCTGCCCTCAGCATTCCTGTAGGCCCTTTGTGTTAGCTTGACGGATGTTTGGGTTCAGGTGTAATACACTAGGCCTTATGTCTGCCCAAATTTGTGAAGGCCGCTAATACTAACACAGCAGCACTCAACTCCTTGGGGGAGGGCTTTGCCATTAATCCACCTGGGTACAGTATAGGCTGCCTGATGAGTCGGGTTCCCTTGCAGTGCAGTAGCTCCTGCTCTAGAGTATAACAAGATGGTACAGCCTCTGAATGCACTTTCCAATGAGCACCATGTCTGCATTACAATAAATTAAAGAACAGGCTTGCACTTGAATGTGAGAACGTACATAAGCTTACAGTCCAAGTCAAGTAATATGGGGTTATATTTTATCATTTGTCCATGCTGCAACAGGCCAGTTTGCAAGATCAGCAGGAGCTGAGGTTTGCAGACTTTTGTGGTTGGGACACAGTCTCACCCAGATACTGGTCATAACTTAAATTAATTAATGGAGATCGCCTATCTCCTAGAGCTGGAAGGGACCTTGAGTCCAGTCCTCTGCCTTCACAGCAGGACCAAGTACCATCTCTGACAAATTTTTGCCCCAAACAGCCTCTGCAAGGATTGAACTCAGAGCCCTAGATTTAGCAGGCCAATGCTCAAACCACTGAGCTATCCCTCCCTCCTGGTTTCCCAGGCCTGAAAAAGGGGAACTTAGGCATGGATCTTTCACCCACACAGGATGACGGGAACAATACCCTCAGACTCAGCAGGTGTATTATTAAATATAAGTCCCAAATAATTGGTTCAGGCTGAATTAAGCAATTAGGACACAGGCTGGGACAGATAATCACAAAGACCCATGGCAACGAATTGTTGTACATGATAATAGGTTAAGACCAATGATATATTGACCAATAGGAAAAGAACACTTCAGCATTAGAAACACCCCCTATTGAATATGCATATAACATGTTATTGTCAGTGTCACTTGGTATAAAAGTGGGACCCTAGCCCAGGGGAACAGGGAGGAGAAGATAGGGAGGGCCAGAAGGATGGTCCCTGGTGATGATGGGGAAGGTGAAGATAATGGGAATGATGATGGGCTAACACCTAAAGCTGTGTCTAAAGTGCACCCCTTTTCCGGAAAAGGGATGCAGGTTAGACACAGCGCAATTACAAATGAAGCGGGGATTTAACCCCCCCCCCCCGCTTCATTTGCATAAACATGGCTGCTGCTTTTTTCCAGCTCGGTGCTTTGCCAGAAAAAAGCGCCAGTCTAGACGGGGATCTTTCAGAACATAAAGCCTTTTCTGAAAGATCCCTTATTCCTGATTTTAAGAGGAATAAGGGATCTTTCGGAAAAGGCTTTATTTTCCTAAAGATCCCCGTCTAGACTGGCACTTTTTGCCGGCAAAGCCCCGAGCCGGAAAAAAGCGGCAGCCACGTTCATGCAAATGAAGTGGGGGACATTTAAATCCCCACTTCATTTGCAATTGCGCTGTGTCTAATCTGCATCCCTTTTCCGCAAAAGGGGTACAGTCTAGACACAGCCGAAGAGTGTTCTAGAAGGAATGATGAAAGTATGTGGTAAGGAAATATGAATGTACATTCCCTGTTTTATGAAATTGAGATGTTTGTGACTGTGCTAACCTTATTAATTATCTGTAAATATTGTAAATATACAAGAGTTTCTATATTGTGAGTGTTGCAACCGTGCACAACAGGGTTCCCAATCATAGTATAATTGAATATTGGGCCTGATCCTGGGACAGAGAACCTGTTAACCCTAAAGGTAGGTAATTAGAATTTAACATAATCTTCAATGAGACTTCACCCTCTAACCCATTCATTCCAGTGCTATAACTACCATGTCCGGAAGGGTTTCCTAATGTCTTACCTAAACCTCCTTTGCTGCAATGTAAGCCCAATGTTCCTTGTCCTATCTTCAGAAATTAAGAAGAACATTTTTTCTCTCTCCTCCTTGTAACAACCTTTTACATAGTTAAAAACTGTTATCATGTCTCCTCTAAATCTTTTCTTCTTCAGTTTAAACAAACAATTTTTTTTTCCATCTTCCCTTATAGGTTATGTTTTATAGACATTTAATGATTTTTGTTGCTCTCATTTGGACTGTCACCAGTTTCTCCACATCTTTCCCAAAATGGGGCCCCCAGAACTGGACACAGTATTCCAACTGAGGCCTAATTAGTGTACAGTGCAGCAGAAAAATAACTTCTTGTGTCTTGCTTACGATACTACCCAAATGCATCCCAGAATTATGGGTATTTTCTGGTCTTGATTTGGGGTTTTTTGGGTTTTTTGCAATAGTGTTATTATGCTCATTCCTATTTAGCTCGTGATCTACTTTGATCCCTAAATCCCATTCTGTAGTGCTCTTTCCTAAACAGCCATTTCCAATTTTGTGTGAGTGCAACTAATTGTTCCTTCCTACGTGGAGTATTTTGCATTTGTTTTTTCTGAATTTTATGCAATTTACATAGATTTCAGATCATTTCTACAGTTTGTTCATATAATTTCGAATGTATTTGAAATTTACCCTCCAAAACACTTGCAAACCTTCTTAGCGTGGTATCATCTACAAATATTATAAGTGTGCTCTCCATGCCATTATTTAAATCATTCATTAAGATAATGAACAAAACCGAACCCAAAATTGATCCTTGCAGGACTCCATAGGATATGCTCTTCCAGTTTGACTGTGAACCATTGATAACTACTCTCTAGGAAAAATTATCCAGCTAGTTCCATCTAGGTTGCATTTCTCTACTTAGTTTATGAGTAGGTGCTGAGAGACAGTACCTAGCACCTTACTAAATCAAGATTTACTGCATCTTCCACTTGCCCCATCCATGAGGCATGTTGCCATGTCATTGTATTTCCATACCTCTCCTCCAGTATGACAAATAAGTAATGAACATTTCTATCAAATACACTCTTTATGGTTTTAAATCTCTTGCTGAATTGATCTTTAAACATGCTTAAGTGCTTTGATGAAAAGAGATAAGAATACTCATTATTGTGTATCTTCTTCTTCCTGCATACTTTGGAACACGTAACCCTATAGATTTCTTGGTAATTATGATTATCCCATAATGGGCAAATATATTCTAGGACAATATATTTGTCAAACTGTATTAGCCTGAAACAAAAAGGTACACTCTAGGTCATATATTCCTGATTCAAAATGGAAAAAAAATTGCAAAATCAAAGTTAAGCTTGTGCTTAAATGGTCTGTATGGGTATAGCATAGAACTCAAATCCTGAGACATGGACTTAGTTCTTGACCTAAGACAAGTCATGTGTATCTCTCTGTTCCACAGCATCCTTCTCTTTGAAGTACAAATGATAATATCAACTGTTGTAACATGCATTTAGGTCATTTGGATGGAAAATGCTATTGATGTACAAGAGTTATTCTTATTTTATTATACTCTCAGGCTGCGTCTACACTGCACCCCTTTTCCAGAAAAGGGATGCAGATTAGACAAGTCAGAATTGCAAATGCAGTGGGGGATTTAAATATCCCCCGCTGCATTTGCATGAACATGGCTGCCGCTTTTTTCCGGCTCGGGGCTTTGCCAGAAAAAAGTGCCAGTGTAGACAGGATCTTTCAGAAAATAAAGCCTTTTCCAAAAGGTCCCTTATTCCTCTTAAAATCAGGAATAAGGGACCTTTCGGAAAAGGCTTTATTTTCCGAAAGATCCCCGTCTAGACTGGCACTTTTTTCCGGCAAAGTCCCGAGCCGGAAAAAAGCGGCAGCCATGTTCATGCAAATGCAGCGGAGAAAATTTAAATCCCCGCTGCATTTGCAATTCCGACTTGTCTAATCTGCATCCCTTTTCTGGAAAAGGGGTGCAGAGTAGACACAGCTTCATAGATGCTGAAGACAGACAAGATAGGCTAGAATGCTCTCCATCTCCACTGTCGTGTTTGGTCTGAGTATTGTACTTTGAAATAGAAGACCATCCCTAAACCACCTTCATGGTTGTGACCACATTTGGAACAAAGCTGTGCTTCTATTAACTATTCAAGATCCTATTAGTTCTTCTTGACTTCAGGCAGAGTTAACAGTGTCCCAGTGAAGTAATTATATTCCCACTATGCTGCAAGAGCAGGAGTGACTGACTGAAGACAGGCAAAACTACAAGTGCTGATCCTTGCTCTCACTAAAACAGCAGGAGTGGGGATGAAAGGCACCTGACAACATCTCAGGAGCTACGCAGTCAAGAATAGGAGTTGCCTGTAATTCCACTTTTCCCTTAGGAATAAAAGAACAGCCGTGTGTACCCAGAAGGAAAAGAATGGCAAGGAGTGAGAGGAAACAGAAAACCTCAGAACCCTTCCTGTGAGCTGGTGGGGGGAAAAAAAACAAGAAAAAGCTCTATATTCTCACAGATGGCTAGGTAACTTACACATACTATGTCCCATGCATATAAGCAGTGAATTATAAAACTATTGAGTACATGGCATCTGAGGCACATTGTGGTAGAAACAGGATAAAAAAGATGAGATTGTCCTAGAATATAATTACCCACTATGGGATAATCATAATGACCACAAAATCTATAGAGATAAGTGTACCAAAATATGCAGGAAAAAGAAGATACACAAAAAGATATGGCATTTGCACAGAGAAATAGTATATATTGACTTTTCAAAGGGTAATTTTTTTCTGCTTCCTTAACAGTGATCTGTTTTTGCTGCTCAGTTCTTTTATTTTCATGCAGCACTGCTGGGTGTCCCTGGCATATCCTTTCTACTCCATGCCCTTTGTGATCTTGGCATAGATATCTGTTTCTTTTGCTGGTTCCTAGTTCTGCAAGAACAGACTCCTCTCCCCACATAGCCATGAGGTCCATGACCTCCTTCACACTCCATGCTGATGCTTGTTTGTGGCCCTGTGCATTCATGAGCAGATGTGCTGCTGAGGAGTGCTGGCTTCTCTGAGGTTTGCTCACCACACTGGCTGCACAGGAAATAAAATTCAAATTTTCCTGGGGCTTTTCCTATACATCAAGAGAGCAACAGAGTTGAAGGTTCTGGCCAGAGCAGTCACCCTGGGGCACTGTGGGACAGTCCAAGAATGTCAGTTTTCACAGTGCTGCTTTTGCACTATCCTAAAGTCAACTATGCTAGATCAAATTCACTGTTGCTCCTTGTGAAAAGCAAGTACCGAAACCAACTTTAATTACCTTGAAATTGACAGAACAAGCTTGGTGCTGTGGAATCATTGTTTAGGAAACTGACCTAATGTGGTTAAGTTTGACCTAAACTCCAGTGAAAACTAGGCCTCACTTAAAGACTAAATCCAGTAAATGACATTCAACAGCTATTTTAGCTGTCATGAATTAGTCAAGGGTAGGCCAAAGTGATTGAGTGACTTGACACATTTGAAAAGGCTCTTATGGTTCATGATGAAGCAGGCATCTTTCCCAATCTACTCTGAAGAACACACGTTGATATAGATGCAAAACCCTTGATGGCTATTTTGCTTTATTATCAAAGGAACTAATAGTAGAATAATACATTTCAATTTGAGGCAACTCCCCAAGATATGCTCCCTTGTAAGTTTCCCATTTCTGGATCAGCTCTTCAAAAGAGGTATATTATACTATAGGTGGAAACTACAACTACTACAAAGAGAGGAAGAGCTGTAGACATTACACTCTTGGCAGAGGTCCTACAATCAATAACCAGAGCTTGCCCTGATTCTCAAGCTTACTTCATCTTGTAGCATGTAAGTTTTAATTCTGGTAATGAATCAGGACAATTTATTTAAATAAGGAAAGGAATACTCACCAGATATGAATCAAAAACAATTTTCTTCTGAGAAAATATTCAGCTCATAGAATTAGAGATATTCACACACTAACGACTGAACTTCTGTATGCCAAATTTTACGAGGACAAGCCATTGCTCTGTAGACCTTCAAAATTCTTCTCAACTATGCTGATAGAATTTCACCTTAGTGGTGCCACATAAAAAGTCATATGTGGGGCCTGTAAATCAGCAAGCCCAGGATGGAAGTTTCCACCATAGCAGTACACAACATTGGTGTCTGCAAATGCAAAGAGCAGCTGGGCTTTATCAGCTTTAACTCATGCCTTGAGCTGGGAAACTACTAAGCGGTAAACAAGTTTGGCCTTGGTCTCAGCTCATGAGAGTGATAAGAATGACATTTAGCCAGTGCGCACACACCAGTAAATAACTGTAGTATAACTAGTGTAGGGAGTTCCGTGACCCATGAGTCTCACCAGGGACCTAAACCTCGGAGGGTGCCCCAACTGGAGCCACGTCCACTGCATACTGGTGCGAGGTGACAGGAATGGGACTCCTCGCAGACTGAAGGGGAGTAAGCATTCCTAAGTGCCTGTTGTTTGCTTTTATGCATTGCTCTGCTTATGCTTATTGATCAGTCACTTTGCTGTGGCTGTATAACCATCTGGCAGTATTAAGCCTGTAATAGTAGTGAGATTAATAAAGGCAACTATCCCTAATCAACTGTTTTGAAGTGAATCCATAACCCTGTTCTGCTGTGACCCTGTGAGTTAACAAGTGGCATGTCAACATTTCTACTAGGCTCATAAGCCTATATCAGTAAGAATCTTTTCTCACACCCTCAATATTAAAAGACCTGTAGAGTTTCACCTGAAGAGGATAAAAGCCCTTAGAGAATCGAACCTAATTTTTTACTTCATTCAACATTAATTCCCTGAGCAATGGCACTAAGAGGACAATGTCATGTTGTATCTCATGTTGTTATGACCTGGCTGTCCTGAAGCTGAATAAATGTGTCATGGTATATTTGACAGATCGGAGAGGCCCAATGCAGAGCAACCTACTCTGCCTATCTCAGACATGACATGGCTCATTGGTACTTACATTTACCATACTTAAACTATTGCCAGAATTTCACCTGTAGGGAGAAATTTCAGTTTGCTTCACAATATGGCAAATAATGCATCTGAAGCAATGCAGCTGAAATTCTCCTACACTCTAATGTTCAGTAGATTTTGTAAGGATATGTTACTAAAGGCATATGATAGGTAAGTAGGTATATATATTGACTATGTATTTGTGGCTGAAATGAAACATATACACATAAACACACGCATACATACCTATATATGTCAACATTTTGGCATTTGCCTATTTCTTTCTGCATGTAGCAATAGCTGGGGTTAATTTTTTTTTCTCTTGCAACATTCCATGATTTACTAACTTTCCAGAAGTGAAAATCAAGCAGTGATAGTGTCTTTAGAGAAGAGAAAATTACTTACCTTGTGATTTGGCCGGGTGGGTGGGGGTGGGGAGGAGATGAATATGTAAGTACACTCACATCTTCAGTGGTTCTGCTTTATCTTGCATTTATTTTCATTTCTGGTTATATATATTAAAATCATTTGGGGGGTTTGCTGTGCTAAGCTAACTTCTCTGTAAAGGCACAGGACTCAGACTGAAGAGTGAGACTCTTTAGAGAAACAGATTTACAGCAAAAATAATTTTCACTTTTCTCTTCATAAGTGATGCAATGTTTTGATTTAACTTTCCTGCCCAGTCATATTAGTTTGCACTATTACTATTCCCTTTCTCAAAGCACATTCCATAGCCCTGTGTGTTGAACCCAAATTGTTCTTTCCCCTTTTATTTTTCATTGTTTGGTCTCTTGTCCTGTCATTTACCCTGTGCCCACACAGATGAACTGTGCTGATGTCATCTGTACCCCTTAATCATTTTATATACCTCTATTAAAGGTTAGATAGTCACATCATGTCCTTCCGGCAATATCCATAACAGTTGTGGTCCTTATGCCTGTAGCTAATCACTTTCCAAATTGAGATCAGAGATGATACCTACAACTGCTCAGTTCAAATACTGTTCCCCAGGAAAGTGTTTTCCCACTACCTATCACAGTGTTGTGGGAAAGATCTCTTCATGAATTTATATATTTTCCTTATTAATTATCCCCTGAGTTTTAAGTCATATCTATTCCCTCTAAATAGCTTATTCCTGGTCCCTAAGCATTAGAAACTTAACTTTTTCTCATGATCTTTTAAAAATAGTTGATTGTAAACCATTTCCACATTTCCACTGTATAAAATAACTCTTCTTGAATTGATAATTTAAAGTAATAACTGACTTTGTCATTACAGTGTGCACGCATGATTTACACTGAAGACTGACTGATTTACAGAAAATAAGTATGCCCTGGAAATTATTAAAATCATTACTAGTTAGTATAATATTTTAATAGAACACATGACCATGTAAATTATTTTCATTTGTTGCAAGGCACACCAAGATTACACATCATGTTAGTACAGTTGCTAATATCTAATATGCAAAGTTATATTTATGTAAATTGGTGGAACTTCCAGAAGAAAAGGACTATATTTTTCAAACCTGATAAGAAAAACTAAGAATAAACGAAGAAAACCAAGTCATTTTAATACCTCCATTTTGCTGAAGGTACAAAGTCTAAAAAAGAACTGTTAAACTTAGAAATACTTTAAAAACTATGATCAGAATAGTAAAAAAATCCCAGCATGATTGATAGCAGAGATGGAAGATAAGTAACAAAAGTCAGCACGTAGATAGCATGGAAGCAGTAAAAAAGTAATTGAACAAGGGAAAATAGTAGATTGATCGCTGAGTGTAATAAACACAGAGGCTGTGTCTAGACTGCCAGTTTTTCCGCAAAATCAGCTGCTTTTGCGGAAAAACTTGCCAGCTGTCTACACTGGCCGCTTGAATTTCCGCAAGAACACTGACGATCTCATGTAAGATTGTCAGTGTTCTTGCGAAAATACTATGCTGCTCCCATTCGGGCAAAAGCCCTCTTGCACAAATCATTTGCGCAAGAGGGCCAGTGTAGACAGCACAGTACTGTTTTGCGCAAAAAAGCCCTGATCACAAAAATGGCGATCAGGGCTTTTTTGCGCAAAAGCACGTCTAGATTGGCATGGACGCTTTTCCGCAAAAAGTGCTTTTGCGGAAAAGCATCTGTGCCAATCTAGATGCTCTTTTCCAAAAATGCTTTTAACGGAAAACTTTTCCGTTAAAAGCATTTCTGGAAAATCATGCCAGTCTAGACATAGCCAGTGTGAAAATAGAAATGATTTTTTTATAAAGTATTAACTTAATTTAGTAAAAAGGGGGGAAACTACTTTAAAAAATAGCTTTTTATTAGATTGCTGCCGAAACATCAATGTCAACATTTGTTTAAAATTACACAATTAAATCAACTTGTTAAATGTACTGATGTAATTTAATTGTTCAAAAAGTTATGAATCAGAAATTACATGTTGTAGTTCAATTGAAATTAACAAACCATTGAAAATCTTTTCTTTATGTATTATTTTTGGTCTCTGCATTTTCTTAGCAACTTACCTACAAAATCTGCTTCATGACCATGCATTCTCTAAGGAGTATTTATTTTTTAAAGAGAGAGAGTCATTATCAAAAATAGTAAACCAGAATCTGCACTTAATTGTATATGAAAGAAATAAGCATTTAAATGCATTTTTCAAAGTGTGGTATGGTGAATGATTTTATATTACAATATACAGTTTATTAATTTTATCAGTGTCATGGGGTGAGACAAAAATGTGTTTGCACTATGCAATAGACAGTATCTAGCCTAAAGAGTTTATAAACGAAATAGACAAGACATACAAAAGTTTAAACTATACAAGATGGCTGTGTCTACACTGGCATCCCTTCCGGAAAAGGGATGCTAATGTAGCACTTTGGAATAGGCAAATCCACGGGGGATTTAAATATCCCCCGCGGTATTTGCATTAACATGGCTGCCGCTTTTTTCCGGCTTGGAGATAAGCCGGAGAAAAGCGCCAGTCTAGACGTGATTCTCCAGAAAATAAACCCTTTTCCGGAGGATCTTTTATTCCTACTTTCAAGTACTTTCCACGAGGTGTACCGGTAGTTCAGAATAGGAACCTAGTCCGAACTACCTAGTTCGAGCCCCGTGTAGCCGCGCTACACGGGGTTCGAACCAGCGGGGATTTAAAAATGGCGGCTCCCGCTTATGCAAATAAAACCCGGGAAATTCAAATCCCGGGCTTCATTTGCACATTCGGTATGCATACATTACCCCGCTAGTTCGAACTAGCGGGGTAGTGTAGACATACCCTGAGCTTGCTTTCTGTGTGTGAAGATACTATACATTTAGACTGAAATAAAGATCCCACATTTCTGGACTGTTTGAATTCTAACAGGCATAAACAACTGAAAGAAGAGATAGGGTACATCTACACTAGCCCCCTAGATCGATCTGGGGAGGCTAATGAGGGTGATCGGAATTGCAAATAAAGCCCGGGATTTAAATATCCTGCGCTTGATTTGCATGTTCCTGGCCGGTCGTCATTTTAGAAATTGACTAGCCCAAAGCAAATATGATTTTAGGTTGTATCAACAGGTGTGTTGTAAGCAAAACTCGTGAAGTCATTCTGCCGCTCTACTCTGCACTAGTTAGGCCTCAGCTGGAGTACTGTGTCCAGTTCTGGGCGCCACATTTCAAGAAAGATGTGGAGAAATTGGAAAGGGTACAGAGAAGAGCGACAAGAATGATTAAAGGTTTAGAGAACATGACCTATGAAGCCAGGCTTCATGAACTGGGCTTGTTTAGTTTGGAAAAAAGAAGATTAAGGGGGGACATGATAGCGGTTTTCAAATATCTAAAAGGGTGTCACAAGGAGGAAGGAGAAAATTTGTTCCTCTTGGTTTCTGAGGACAGGACAAGGAGTAATGGTCTTAAAGTGCAGCAGGGGAGGTTTAGATTGGACATTAGGAAAAAATTCCTAACTGTCAGGGTGGTCAAATATTGGAATAAATTGCCAAGGGAGGTGGTGGAATCTCCCTCTCTGGAGATATTTAAGAACAGGTTAGATAGACATCTGTCAGGGATGGTGTAGACGGAGCGTGGTCCTGCCTTGAGGGCGGGGGGCTGGACTTGATGACCTCTTGAGGTCCCTTCCAGTCCTATTATTCTATGATTCTATTCTATGATTCTATGATTCTATGAAAGTAACTGCCCGCGTCTACACATGGTAATGAAACGGGATCCCGATTTAAAACCTCTAATTCGAATTAGATGGTAAACCTCATTGCGGGAGGAATACCAGCTAATTCGAGTTAGGGCTTTAAATCAGAATCCCGTTTCACTGTCGTGGGTAGACGTGGGCAGTTACTTTGGGTTAGTCAATTTCTAAAATGGCGACAGGACGGGAACATGCAAATCAAGCACGGGATATTTAGATCGATCTAGGGGGCTAGTGTAGACATACCCATAGAGATCCAAGGGTTATTCTGGTTAGCCCTGAAAGACTTTTGGGAAACTGGCAGTTTATAGCATCACTGTCACCATTTGCAGTTTCAAAATGACATCCTGTTATTATGGTTTTTTTTTCTTAGCTAAGAAACCTATAGTTAGTCTACTATAGAACTGGCAGCTAGTGTAAGATTTGGAGTATCAACTGATCTGGGTAAGTGATTGGTCTTTGGGACTGGGAGATATTAAGGCTTACGTGACATTTTATCAAAAGTTCAGTTTATCTGGGTAATTAGAAAGATTGGGCATTCGAAGGGGACTGTCTGCAATTCCATGATAAGACTAGCACAGTGATCCAGGAGTTCATATTTGTTAAAGTCCCAATCAAATTTAATTGTAGACTGCACCACCAGTTGGGAAGTATGCACTTGTTTTCTGACAATTGGCCTGAGCAAGGTACTCTGTTGGGAACCTCTCTAGACAATCTGACAAGGGTAATTGGGTTCCTCTGATATTTCATAAGTCATCACCTCTGCTGACATTATCAAATTGGTGCCAATAATGGTGGCGATAGTGGATGAAGTGCTAAATGCAGTTGTCATGATGGGAAAAAGTTTAAGCTCCCGAGAAGAAAGTATCTTCCCACCAAAAAAAAAAATCCTTCTTCTGGAAGAGAAGGTAACCTGAAGTTTACCCTCAAAAATAGCTGAGAAAGTGAGGATATTCTGAATGTTCCCAAGAACACAGAATATGTTGCCAGCTGTGAGCAGAAGAGTCCCCTTACTACATATATCATGAGGAAAGCAAAATTAGACTCCTCCAAAAATTTTCATAAGATTTTAGAAATCTCAGAAAAGAAAAGTTCCAAACAATTCAAAATAGATGCACCTATTAGTTTTCATAAGCATAATGAACATTTTAACTTTCAAAGAGCACATGTAAGATCAACTTCAAAATATTTTCTATATTCATTTAGAACTAATGTATGACATTATTTAAATGAAAGGTAATTCTACCTCTGTTTTGTATAAAATGTAAACCTAAGCATGAGTTTGGCACAAAGTCATAGAATCATAGGACTGGAAGAGACCTCAGAAGATCATTGAGTCAAGTCCCCTGTCCAAAGCAGGACTAATCCCAACTAAACCATCCCAGCCATGGTTTTGTCAAGCTGAGACTTAAAAATCTCTAGGGATGGAGATTCTACCACCACCCTATGTAACCCATTTCAGTACATCACCACCCTCCTAATGAACTAGACCCCTCCACAGTAAACCCCCCTATGTAACCTAGATCCCCCCCCACTGTAATTTTAAACCATTGCTCCTTGTTCTGCCATCTATCACTACTGAGAACATCCAATCTCCATCCTCTTTAGCATCTTCCTTCAGGAAGTTGAAGGCTGCTATCAAATCTCCCCTAACTCTTCTCTTTTGTAGACTAAATAAGCCCTAATACCTCAGTCATGTGCTCCATCCCCCTAATCATTTTGGTTGCCCTTTCTGTAGTGGGGAGCCCAAAACTGGACACAATACTCCAGATGTGGTCTCACCAGTGCCATAAAGGGGAGTAATCCATAAAGGGGAGCAATCACTTCTCTAGATTTGAGAATATGCCATTAGCCTTCTTGGCTACAAAGGTGCACTGTTGACTCATATCCTACTTCTTATCCACAGTAATCCCCAGGTTCCTTTTTGCAGAACTGCTACTCAGCCGGTAGGTCCCCAGCCTGTAACAATGCTTGGGATTTTTCCATCCCAAGTGCAGGACTCTATACGTGTCCTTGTTGAACCTCATCAGATTTCTTTTGGCCCAATCCTCTAATCTGTCTATGTCACCCTGGACCCTATCCCTACCCTTAAATGTATCTACCTCACCCCCTAGCTCAGTATCATCCGCAAACTTTCTGAGGGTGCAATCCATTCCCTCATCGAGACCATTAATAAAGATGTTGAACAAATCCAGCCCTAGAACCAATCTTTGGGGCACTCCCCTTGAAACCGACGGACAACCTGACATTAAGCCGTTGATCACTACCCATTGGGCCTGACAATCTAGCCAGCTTTCTATCCACCCTACAGTCCATTTATCCAATACATTTTCCCTTAACTTGCTGACAAGAATATTGTGGGAGACCATATCAAAAGCTTTGCTAAAGACAAGGTATATCACGTCCACTGTTCCCATGTTCACAGAGCCAGTTACCTTATCATAGAAGCTAATCAGGTTGGTCAGGCATGACTTGCCTTTGGTGAATCCATGTTGACTACTCCTGATCACATTCCTTTCTTCCAAGTGCTTCAAAATGATTCTTTGAGGATCCCCTCCATGATTTTTCCAGGAACTGAGGTAAGGTTGATTGGTCTGTTGTTCCCTGGGTTGTCCTGCTTCCCCTTTTTTAAAGATAGGCACTACATTTGCCTTTTCCCAGTCATTTTGGATCTCTCCTGATCTCCACAAGTTTTCAAAGATAATGGCCAAAGGGACAGAATGACAAAATGCTGAGCGCAACAATGCTTATGTAATGTTTTTGAATGCTTACAACTTAAAAGAGATGTATAACTACTGGGTATTATTTTCATTTTTAACAAACCAATCAGACCACAATTTTGGATAATGGTACTAAATATATTGCCAATTGTCAATCAAGTAATAATTCGTTATTCTTACTGTAAAAATAATAATTATGGAAAAACTAGCTTTCTATAGCAAAACTTACCTTTTAGTAAACTGGGTGAGCAGAAATCTTATAGTCTTCCATACCTTTTATCAGCAGTATTATAAAACATGTTTGATACAAAACTCAGGAATCCACCCTCAAGGTAATACTTTAATGTTAGCTTTTGAGAAGCACATACCATGGCTAAATCATTCTGACATAATATAGCATAACCTGCAGTATATGACAAGAGCTTCAGAAGAGATATATTTGACAGTAAGATGAGGTGATTGATTAATAATGATGTCACTATGAGATCCCTTTAAATCAATAAGAGAAGGAGATTATGAGGAATGAGAAGGATGGTATATTTTACACACTTCAGGGTTACACAGAGTTGATACAGATTTGGACTGAATATATGATGTTGTCAAATAACTGATTAATCTCAATTTTTATTCAAAATAATCCAAAGTAAACCCAAAAAGTAAATGTGTCTTGCAGAATTAAATGTAAAATGCTGATCGTACGAAGACCCTTCTCTGTACATTCCTCCATGCTACATTAATTCCATACTATCAGCCTTAAAAGGCAATATCTTTAAATCTGTATATCACTAATAGACATTGTTTAGATTCACATTTTACAGTAGAAACATAAACACAGAAAATGTCTCTAATTCAGAAACAAAGATATAAGCAAATGTGGAATATATGATAATATTTTTGAAAAAAAGACAGTTTGTGATTATACTTTACTATCGTTTTTTTCACTTGCACCATCATGGCAATATCATACCCATACACTGTTCTGGATGCCTATAGAAACTATTCCTTCCACTCTAAGACTATGTCTAGACTGCATTGCTTTTTTGCCATACCAGAGGTTACCATTTAGTTACAAGAGGTTGATAAGAACAATTAGCACCTCAATTAACAATTAATAATTGGGGATACTAATTGTTCTTACTTGTAACTACTTGAACCATCTACTCACTGTCTTTCTTTTTTTCCCTCCTTTTTTCTCTTTTTTCCTCCCCTTCCCCTTCCCTTCTTTATTCTTGGATCTGGACTTCTAATACTCCAGTCATCTGAAGAAGTAGGTTTTGCACACAAAAGCTCATGATACCATCTAGATTTTTTGTTGGTTTCTAAGGTGCTACTAGACCATTCATTGTTTTTTAATTTTTTCCTGTTACAGACTAACTCAGCTACCCCTAAAGCTTTAAAATGCACATAGTTTGCCTCTTTTCAGCTTACCAAGGGATCCAAGAGAGAGTGACCTATCCTTTCTATTATTTACCATATTGTGATTATTTTTATGTTTTCTTTCAGGTAAGTATTCTAAATGTTAACTAGCACAGGGCTGAGAACCAGTTTCTGTGGGACCCCACTAAAACACTCGGTGATGATTTTCCCATTTATGATTACATTTTGAGACCTATCATTTAGCTAGTTTTTATTTAACTTACTGTGTGACATGTTAATTTTTCATTGTTCTAGTTTTTAATCAAATTGTAGTGCAGTACCAAGGCTGGGTCAGAGGGAAATTTACGTTCACCTAGTAAAAAAAAGGGGGGAAATTACAAGGTTTACAAATGAAGTCTAGTAGCATCCAGGAGCTAAGATACCATAGCAGTGGAGAACATAAAAACATCTAGTTTGATTTAATTATATTACATTAAAAAGACCATTAATCATTAGTTATGACCATAATTATGTATGCAATTTCATCCAGCTGAGATGAAGTTGTATTTCAGGCAAATATTTCTACAGTGCACCCATTGTCCACATATGATTAATTAATTTTCCAGATGTCTTATTTTAGATATTAACTTCAGGTAGTAAAGAAGGAGTTTATGTGTGAGAAACACATTATATTTAGGATGCTGCCACATGCAAGTCTCAGTAACAATCATACCTGAGAACTTCATTATTCAATATTTAGCTAATCAGCTTCCTTTCAAATCTTTACTTCTTTCTTCAGCTCTCAGCATCTAGTTAGTAGCATAAATTGTGACAAGTTTCAATATTACTAACTCTCCCCAGATTAAATCCTGGCTTTACTGAAGTCAATAGATGTTTAACCAAAGGACTCAGGATTTCATCTCAATATTTTCACAAAGTACACTACAGAACATTTACTCGTACATTATAAATACATTGTAATAAATAATTGAAACTGAACTGCTGAATCAGGGAATGATTTTTAAAATTGAGTCACTATTCATATGCCCACAAATAACTGAGGCTACAAAGTTGTGAGCATAAACATGCATATGACTGTATGCATAAATGGAACAGTTGGACACTAATGAGCCTTCATTTGAACTCAAAAAGGGAGGCTGGATTGCGGCCCCTTTAAAAGTCAGATCAGCAACTGTCAAAGTAAATGAGCAACAATGTGATTTTTTTTAAATGTGCTCATTCCTTCTAATTTGCTAAAATCAGTAATAAAAAATGGATCTCTCCACTGCTAATATGGGAAGTAACAAGGTTCTACTGTAGTGCAATTAATATAATGATGGACACAGATGTCAGCTTCTGAAAGTTGCCAAGTAGACGTTCTCTATAACATACGTTCCCAAACATAGGGTTGAGAAACAAGATAGTATCATGCCATCATATGATGGGGTCATGTGTGCCACAGGCCCAATTCAGCTCATGAGACAATGTCATCTTTCCCCAAACCTGTCCAAATCAGTTGCACAAATGTCACATTAGGTCACTGCAATTCTGTAGTACAAAAGGATGTGGCATTTGTGAAGCAGGTCTGGACAAATTGTCTATTTAAAAGTAGCTGTGGGAATGCAGATTTAGCTATTTGCTGTGCAAACAACCAGCTGAGGGACTTGAATACAGAAGATCCTTATTTGCAGGCAGCAGCCTCACCAACAGAACATCCTCGCTGTTCAAGCTTGTAGGAGCCTGTGCTAACCTTTCCTAAAATGGAATTCAGAAGTGCCTTATATATTCCTTAAGATGGGGCCCATATTTGTTTATACCACCTTGGTACTCAAAGCATAGAGTAAGACATTATCTCTCTGCAGACCTAGAATCACCTTGCGGGGTCTCCTAAGTCCGGGTATCATTTGGTTAGCAGTGAATTCTTCTTTCTGATTTGTGATAACAGGCACAATAAACTCATTGTTATGCAGAGTATCTGCTTCAGCGGACAGTATTTAGTCTAGTAATCTAATCAGTGCATGAATCATAGAGAACAACTGGCATCCAGAGCTGTGAATCCTGATGTAGGTGAAATTATGCAGCAGGTCTCATGTACTGGAACAAAATGAAGACTCAGCCTCTTTGCACACATCTGTTTGCAAAAATGTGTGAAGAAGTGGCAGCTGATTGGGAGTTGCTGTTGTTCCACACTTAAGCTCATTAGCTCATAACAGGAAAAGTACTGAAAATTTTTTTTAAACTGAAACGCAAACTGCATGCCTATGCAATGGACTACAGAAAGAGTGAATCTGATGAATGGAAGGAGAATATGCCTTCTTGCCTATGTTTCAGACATGTTTAGGACAATGAACAACTTGAAAGAGGAAGCAAGGAAACAACATCCATATCCGTTAAAAGAATAGTCAAATTGCAAGATTCATGAAGAAAATTGGTTTTTAGAAAATTCTATATATTTTAGATCTGAAGAACTGGGCTGTGCCCACGAAAGCTCATGATGCCGTCTATGTGTTTTGTTAGTCTATAAAGTGCTACCAGACTATTTGTTGGTTTTTTTGTCTGTCTGTTAGTCTGCTTGTTCAAAAACTCCTCTTAAACAGTAAGAATAAGGAACACCAAATTTGGTGGTCAGGGTTTAGTTGTATCAGGAAATCTGGAAGTGTAGGGAATGGGAGTGTTTTCCAGAACATGGAAAGGGAAGCAGTAGAAAGAGGAGAGACCCCATACTTACAGTCAGCACTGGGATCAGCGAGCAGAGGGGAGGATCACTGGGGGCAGCCACACTAATAATAGACTGGCCAGCTGGGGTGGAGGCTTGACATCTTCCCTGCCAACTTACAGGTAAGTGGGGCCCTCCTGCTTGGGAGACAGCCCCCTCATGCTTCCCCACCACAGGAGGAGAAAGTGGGGGAAGGAGAAAGACCCCGGCAGCCCCCTCACCCTAGGAGGGAGGAGGGAATAAGCACCCAATGGGTCATTCCTATCCCAGGAGGAAGGAGGAAGAAATCCAACTGAACATGGATTCACGAAGGGCAAGTCATGCCTGACCAATCTGATTAGCTTCTATGATGAGGTAACTAGCTCTGTAGATATGGGAAATTCAGTGGATGTGATACACCTTGACTTTAGCAAAGCTTTTGATACAGTCTCCCACAATATTCTTGTCAGCAAGATAAGGGAGTATGATTGGATACATGGACTGTAAGATGGATAGAAAGCTGGCTAGAATGTCAGGACCAATGGGTAGTGATCAATGGTTCGATGTCAGGTTAGTGGTCGGTTTCAAGCGGAGTGCCCCAAGAATCGGTTCTAGGGTTGGTTTTGTTCAACAACTTTATTAATGAATTGGATGAGGGGATGGATTGCACCCTCAGCAAGTTTGCAGATTACACTAAAATAGGGGGAGAGGTAGATATGCTGGGGGCAGGAATAGGGTCCAGAGTGACCTAGACAGATTAGAGGAGTGGGCCAAAACAAATCTGATGAGGTTCAACAAGGACAAGTGCGAAGTCCTGAACTTGGGACGAAAGAATCCCAAGCACTGTTACAGGCTGAGGACTGACGTGCTAAGTAGCAGTTCTGGGGATTACAGTGGATGAGAAGCTGGATATGGGTCAACAGTGTGCCCTTGTAGCCAAAAAGGCTAATGGCATATTAGGGTGCATTAGGAGGAGCATTGCCAGCAGATCCAGAGAAGTGATTATTCCCCTTTATTTGGCTCTGGTGAGGCCACATCTGGAGTATTGTATCCAGTTCTGGGTTCCCCAATATAGAAAGGATGTGGACACATTAGGGAGAGTCCAGTGAAGGGCAACCAAAATTATTAGGGGGATGGAGCACATGCCCTATGCAGAGAGACTGAGGGATTTGGGCTTGTTTAGCCTGCAGAAGAGAAGAGTGAGGGAGGATTTGATAGTAGCCTTCAATTTCCTGAAGGGAGGTTCCAAAGAGGATGGAGAGGCTGATCTCAGTAGTGATGGTTGACAAAACAAGGAGCAATGGTCTCAAGTTACAGTCAGGGAGGTCTAGGTTAGATATTAGAGAAAACTATTTCACTACGAGGGTGGTGAAGCACTGGAATGGGCTATCTAGAGAGGTGGTGGAATCTGCATCCCTAGAGGTTTTTAAGTCTCAGCTTGACAAAGTCCTGGCTGGGTTGATTTATTTGGGATTGGTCCTGCCTTGGGCAGGGAGCTGAACTTGATGACCTCCTGAGGTCTCTTCCAGCTCCGTGATTCTATGATCCCTGGCAGCACCTCCCCAGGAGGGAGAAAGGAAAAAGCCACCCCATACCGGGAGGGGCCAGGTATGAGAAAGAAAGTCCGTGATGGCTGCTCCCAGGAGAAGCTGGGTGGGTGGGGATAAAGAGAGTTCTCAGTGGCCCCATGCTCCTTGACAGACTAGTAGAGCCAAATAAAGGCCCAGAGCAGCCTCAGAGGAGTCAAGGTGGTGAGAGTGTGCCACCAGCTTCCCTCCCCTCACTCCAGGAGGAGCCAAGGGAGAGGGAGAGACCTCCCATGAGGACCACCTGCCCTGGGAGGGTTGAGTGGGGAGGGAGAGAGCCCCTGGTGGCCCCTCCTGCACCCCAGTTTTCTGGCCCTGCCCTGACTTCTGCACCCCTCAAACCACCAGCCCACTGTTCTGAAAGACCCAGGCAACACCAGATAATCTTCTATAATCTGTTAAAGACATGCTAAGAATCTTTCCTGTTGCTTCCACACTGGTGATGGATGAGCATCTCGGGCCACTGGAGGAACAGTTTTCATCCTTTCTCCCATCCTGAAATGAACATAACAAATTATGATTGGGTGTGAAACCCCTTTCAGTGCAAGCCGGATGTCATGGATTTGCCAGCAGCTGAAAGAGAACAGCTCATACAAATTTCCTGTCATTGATTCTTGTGAGAAACTGATACCCTACTCTCTTGCCTGGAGTTCTAGTTCATTCTCAAGAATGTATATCTTGCACTCTCAACAGGCACCTTGAAACTGATGGCGCCATTTGTAAACACATATTTATGCAAAGCTAGATTCAGTGCCCTTGTAGCCATAAAGTCTCTGAATCAATCTATTGTTGATGTCATATCATCGATTAGATGTCCAATTTCTTCCAGGCTGCTAGACTCCAAGCCAATGTGTCATATTAGAGAGCATTCAATAATATATCTAGTGCATAAATTCCTTGGATTCCTTCATCATTGTGTTATTTTGTTGCCATTTGGGGTCACAAGAAACAGTAAGTCTCAAAATGGGATTATGCAGGCAAAATCCCAATTCCTAAAAGGTTATACCAATTTTCTGATGGCTAAAGCCCATTTCCCTATGTATTTTTCTTCACTGAATAGTATTCTGAATGAAATTAATTTATCAAATAGAAATATAGTGGCGTTTTGGTGCCCAATGTACACAGAATTGAAGTTGAAGGTTGTAACATAATTTGCTAGTCATGTAAATTAAAGGAATTTCTTGGCATAGAAAAGCACTACTAAGTTAGGGTATGTCTACACTACCCTCCTAATTCGAACTAGGAGGGTAATGTATGCATACCGCACTTGCTAATGAAGCCCGGGATTTGAATTTCCCGGGCTTCATTAGCATAAGCGGGGAGCCGCCATTTTTAAATCCCCGCTGCTTCGAACCCCGTGTAGCGCGGCTACAGGGGGCTCGAACTAGGTAGTTCGGACTAGGGTGCCTATTCCGAACTACCGGTACACCTCGTTTCACCAGGAGTAACGGTAGTTCGGAATAGGCACCTAGTCCAAACTACCTAGTTCGAGCCTCGTGTAGCCGCGCTACACGGGGTTCGAAGCAGCGGGGATTTAAAAATGGCGGCTCCCCGCTTATGCTAATGAAACCCGGGAAATTCAAATCCCGGGCTTCATTAGCAAGTGCGGTATGCATACATTACCCCGCTAGTTCGAACTAGCGGGGTAGTGTAGACATACCCTTAGAGAGTGCAAGATCCAATATAAATACTTACTGTTTGACAGCCATTTCATTATAGTGTAAGTACAAGGTGTTGTGCACATACATGTTATTCCTTGCACAGTGGGAATCTGAACTAAAATTTTGGTGCATAGTAGCCCGAATTAGCATTCTACTACTGAAGCAGCTTCAAGTAAATGTACTATCAGATTGTTTGTTTGTTGTTGAATTAACTACAAGAACAAATCGTACAATCCTATTTGTGTATGCACTGTTTACTCAGCTATACTAGGCCTACTGAAGATTTGTGCCTCCTTAGGAACTGCAGTGAATGACTTTACCTCAGAACATACAAAGCCTTCTAAGTTCCTGAGTATTAAAGAGTCATAAAGAGATTGCACCATCCCTGCAGGCTTCTTCTCTCCATCTCCTTAACTGCCAAATCAATAGTGCTAACTAAGACCAGAGACAATTTGATCCCTGGATTCCATTCAGTGTATTTCACACTGTCCCAATACATTCCATTTTCACTGTGTAGGTTATTTTATGTAAATCAGCTGTCTATAGTTTGCTAGGCAGAAACTAGTAGTGTGGTGACTGAGAAAGAGATATTTGAGATTTTTAGAAGCTAGGAGAAAATTAGGATCTTAAAGGGGGAGCCGATTTTTGCCCCGAGATGGCATCTTGATTTTTTTGCAAGGGCATGCTGTGAAGTGATATACTTCTTATTTCATTCCTCATTGTTGGAAAGGTAAAATATGACTTAATTTTTGTGGGATGTATTAATTTCCCAATCCTCTCACAGGCATGTGAGTATTTAATGCTCCAATTGGCTGCACCTGACACATCAGATAGTTGTGTTATACACTTTCAAGTAATCTCCATAGGGCTATAATTTGAAAGGGAGGTTTGCCCTGGCCTTATAGCAACCTGTGATTTATGAATTGTTCTGAACAGGATTTACAAGGAAATTGGATATCATTAAGAAGCAGCTCTTTTTACCAGGTCTTGCTGGGGTCAGAGTGGCTCAGGAGTGTTAATAGCTATGTTTGCCCATCTCAAGTAAATTGCTTGTGAATTACTTTGCAAAGCAGAATTGCCTTAAAATAGACAGTTGCAATAGCTTGGTTGTAAATTGTTAGCATGTTAGCAGTCCACAAAAGTGATGTAAGGCATTTAAAGCAATTCCTGGATGAAAAAAGAATAAAGTCTTACAGAACATAAGTAGATCATTGATCTTTTCAATATGAGTTATTCTTTATGTAATTCGCAAGGAGAAATAGACTAACACTGAGTATTCATCTAAGGTTGACATTTAGACTACTTCCTGATCAAGTGTGGAAATGAAAAATAGACATGATGTATCAGATGGCATACTCTTTTAATAGACCAATAATATGGGTCACAACTTAATACAATGGTCCGGAGTGATATAAGCTGAAAATGTTTGAGCCTGGAGAATCTTTATTTCAAACAATAATATTTTTGGATGTTCAGTTCAGTTAGACACAGAATTTTTGATGAGTATCAGTAAATCAATGGGACTATAGAGTTTTTTAAAATATTATTTTAAACAAAACTGTGAAAAATCAATTTCCAGATATGAAATAAATGAAATAAGCTTTATTTCATTACTTTAGGTTCTAATGGCAGTGCTCAAAATGTGCTAGGAATTGTGTACACATACATAAAAATGTGTTATACCACATGAGAGAAAAGTCAATGTGAGTTTAATCCTCTATTGCTATAGATTTCATTGCCTTAAACTGAAGGAGGCATTACTGCATATCAGAATGTATTGGCTTGATATGTAGCCAATGTACTTTTTGTGAAGCCTTTATAATTAAATCCTCTGATATTCTACAATGATAGTCCTGGGACAGGAAAAGAGTGAGAATGATTTTGTGGTTTTGGGGCTAGGATATTCACCTGGTAAGTGGAAAATACAAATCCAAGTCCCTACTCTAGTGAATATTTAATTATTTATACAAAGTAGAACAACTTCAACAAGAAAGACAAAGATTTCCCTCCCCAAAATTTCTCATGGCACAGTGGTTAAGGTACTTGGGAGACCTGTGATCAAATCTCTGTTCCATTACAGACAAGCAGTAGATATAAACCCAAGTTTCCCATATCTTGGGTAAGTTTTGTAGATAGTGGTTTAAGAATTATAAGGGGATGACCTTATAATTGCTTTTGTTTTGCAAAAAAAAAAAAAAAGGAGGTATGTTCCTAATTCCATCTCTGAATCTGAAATAGCGTTAGGAATTCCCCTGACCTGGAATTAGGTGTATTGTAATAAATTTACCCCAGCTCTGAGCTTCACTTTAACAAGTAAGTGAAAGGTTATAAAATGTTACAATAACTTACCATAAAAAATGTTGATGGGAAAAGTTGCCAAAGGGATACAGACTGAATTAATCCAAAGTAAGAGGACTCCTGATATAACTCAAGGACTATGTTAAGATCATGTCTGGCACACAAGAAAAAAGCATGGAAATCAATGAGTCTTATTTAATACCATTTAATTTTGTACAGTGACTGGATAATGTTACCATCATTGACTCTTTGGACCTAGATGGTCCATACATATCAAAACTACAGGTGTAACTCCATTTGGGTGATGAAGGTTAGGCCACACTTCTATCCTCAGCATTTTCTATTGTCTAATTTAGGAGGCTTTTAGTTAAGTGTGCTGGGTTTTGGCAATCTCATTCTTAGGTGCCTAACTACTTCCATGTACTGGTAACAGTCTGAGTGCTGTTGCCTGATCAAAGATTGCTTATGAAATTCCAGTTACCACCTTTAGAGTTGAGAGGTCCTTTGTCCCAGTATTCAATTATTATATGGTTAGGATCCCTGATGTGCACAGATGTAGCACTCATACTATAGGAACTCTTGAATATTTGCAAATATAGTTGAATTAATACATTTAGCACAGTCACAAACACCCCAGTTTCATAAGATAAGTAGGGAATGTTCATATGTATTTCCATACCATATACTCGCACCATTCCTTCTAGAACAACCCAAGGTGTTAGTCATTATCTTCCTCATTATCTTTGCCTTCCCCACCATCACCAGTGGCCATCATTCTGAATTCTCCCAAAGACTATATCTTCTCCTACTGCCTTTAAGTGGGATGACACTTTTATCCTATTTTATATTGACATTGTTATATTTGATGCATATTTAGTAGGGGATATTTCCTTTTTTTTTTTTTTTTTTTTTTTTTTTGCATTTCCTCACCTTACTAACAGTGAAGTGTCTTTTTCCAGTAAGCCAGTATATCATTGATCTCAACTTATTATCATATGGGAGTTGTCTTAGATCTAAGTTGCTCTTACCAAGTGGATAGTATAATACAATATTTGAAGTTCTCTGTATATTTTTGCTGCAGCAAGGAAGCTCTTTATAACCCTGAGCACAAACTGTGCATTCTGTTAGAACAAATTTCCGTGGTGAGCAACAGCTTTTTCCAACTGCTGTCCTAAGCTTGCCTTTCAGACTATGGCTGATTTCACACATTGTGCCACATGTGATGCAGCCTTCAGAAGCTACACAAAATGAGCAGAAATTTAAAGGCTGAAGCTGCTCTGTTTTAAAACAATTATAGAAGCAGTACACCTATTTTTCCCCAAGAAAATGTGTTTAGTTGTGCTTCAGATGCACAAAAGAGTTGCCAGTGATAACAGTATTGGGACCTGTTCCCACCCCATTGAAAGTCATCAATTTTCCCTACTTACTGACATCACAGGCAGCAAATGTGTAAAATTCCATTAATGTTGCCTCCTTTTTTTTTTTTTCTGGAGTGATCATAACCTACAACAAAAAAGGCTTGATAAAAAATTCCTGGAAGTCAACTGATATCTTTGCACTGACATTAAGTGAGAGTTTATCATAATTCAGTTTGTGTATTCATTTAATCCTTAGATTCTACAGAAATCACCAAATAGGGCATCAGTGTAATGCAAAAAAAGTGGCTATTTCTGACATGTGGAAGTCTCTCTGTCTGGCTATTTCTTTGGATCCATCACTGTGCTATCTGAACATCTCTGGCCAATGACAACTGGTCTGACATTATCAACTCCTTTAAGACAGGCCATGAAGGAAGCTGAAGAAAGCAGAAAGAGTCACCTACCCTTGTAGACAGTGGGGACTCCATATAGGTATAATTATCTGCAAAACCATGCTTATGGACTGCATATGTTTATTGTTTTCTTATGAAAGATTTTATATCCCTTGAGCCATTACTCTGTCCTCCACTGCATATGTCTTTTAATTACGTCTTAAAAAGGACAAACTTCCCCTGAGAAACTATTGTGAAAATATTATATTCATGCATTTTGTGGGCTATTGTAATATTGCAGGATGTACTAAGGATGGAGTTTCAGCCTTATCTATGAATTCCCTGGCACTTTTCACAGGGAGCCAGACTCTAAATTCAATTAAAACAAAACTGTTGCTTTTTTAATTTAATCTGTTCTCTAATCTATTTTCTAATCAGAACAAACACAGTTCCATGTAGGATGGCTACTGGCAAACTCAATTTCCAGGAAACTTTATGTGACTCACAATGCATCATTACAAAAGTAGTTCCACTGAAGCCACTTGTACAGGAAGGTGTTATTTCTCAAGTGTGAATGGATCACAATCTGACTCACAGTTGTTTTAGTTCATCACTATATCTTCAAACTGTTGTGAGCTGCAGTGTTTAACAAACATGCTATGTTCGTTTTCCTTAACCTTTTCCTAATAAACATATTTCAAAACTCTGTTGATCCTCTGTCATGCTTGAGCTTGTGTTTCCAGCTACAGTTGTTTTCAATAAAATGGATAGTAACAAATAACATTCAGAAACAGGGGGTACATCTAAACTACATGCCTCTGTCGACGGAGGCATGTAGATTAGCCAGATCGGCAGAGGGAAATGAAGCCGCGATTAAAATAATAGCAGCTTCATTTAAATTTAAATGGCTGCCCCGCTCTGCCGATCAGCTGTTTGTCGGCAGATCGGGGCAATCTGGATGCGACGCGCCGACAAAGAAGCCTTTCTTGATCGGCATAGGTAAACCTGGTTTCACGAGGCATACCTGTGCCGATCAAGAAAGGCTTCTTTGTCGGCGCGTCGCGTCCAGACTGCCCCGATCTGCCGACAAACAGCTGATCGGCAGAGCGGGTCAGCCATTTAAATTTAAATGAAGCCGCGATTATTTTAATCGCGGCTTCATTTCCCTCTGCCGATCTGGCTAATCTACATGCCTCCGTCGACGGAGGCATGTAGTCTAGACACACCCAGGGAGTCTAATTCTGAGCTCTTCAAACTCATTGGGATACTGAGTCTTTTCAGAAGCTTTGTATTAGTCCTAGTAAAATAGAGCAAACCAGGTCAAGGGGGAGGGGGTTAAAAGAGGCCAGAGGGACTCTACACAAACCCTTCCAATTGAAGAGATGTTCTTAAGGAATCAATCAAAAGGTGGCCTGCCGGGGCAGCTCCGACATAAGGAGCTGCTAAACAGAGCAGAGAGTAGTTGGGTCCTGATCAGCAAAGGTGAAGGATTCATTCTGAGGGAGAAGCACCATGGATGAAACAGTGCTGGACAGGCATGAGGGGAGTGGGAGAGAAGCTCCAGCTTTACACCTGCCAGGCTGTGGCCTTGACACAAGGTTCAAAATGTGCTCAGATCACAGAGAAGTGACCCAGGGAACAGGAGCAGTCAAGAGGAGTGAAGGAGGGTGGCACAAGGCTGCAGTCAGAGGCTGTCTGGACTGGTACACAGAGTAATGGGTGGGCCTGGGTCTCCCTCTTCCTCTTTGCACCACACCTTACCTCCAAGGAGTGGCCTTTATGGACTGCAATTTGGCTTCAAGACAAAGGCTAGACTTTGGGGCTGCAGCTTACCCCAGCAGCAGATGTAAGGACCAAGGACTGCTGATACCCCCAAAAGGGAGTGAGAAGGGAGTGGTCAGCACTGCTGGAAGGTGGTGTCCTGAAGAGGAGTGACATGGGACACAGAGAGACCCTGTGGAGTAGCATGACAATGGGTGAGACAATGGCCAGAAGGCAGCACATTCCAAAGGACAGAACTAATTTCTGCATTGACCAGAGGGAGGTGCTACAATGATGAGTCAACCTCATTACACCGAGTAAGAGAGACTTTGAGAAAAAAGATAAGCCCTGCTCTACACTAAGAAATTGGGTCAGCATAACTACATTGCTCAGGGTGTTAAAAATCCACACCCCCTACTTGTGTAGTTAAGATGACTTAAATACTTATATAGGCAGCACTAGGTTGATTAAATTTTCTGTCAACCTATTTACGACCTCTCAAGGAGGTGCATTACTTTTGCCTACAAGTGAATCCCTCCCAATGACATAGGAAAGACATGGCCCATGTCACTCCTTTTCAGGACACCGCCCTCCAGCAGTGCCTATCACTCCCTTCTTACTCCCTTCTGGGGTTATCAGCAGTCCTCTGTCCTTACATCTGCCGCTGGGGTCAACTGCAGCCCAGTGCACTCAAGTGCTACAATGGTGTGGCTGCAGAGGCATAGCTTTGCTTCTGTTTCATTTTAAGTGTAGACAAAACCTAACTCTTTCCTAAATATCTGCAGTTGTATGTTCACCCAGTGTATGAATGTTTTGTCGACATTGCAGTATTTGCCACTACCTCTATCCAGTCACATCTGTCAAAGTCTTCTGTCTCTTTCTGCATATATGACAAGCGCTTTCCTTTTTCCATTTTCTTTACATCCCTACATGGAATTCTCAGAATAACTTTTTAAAAAATAATAATTTAATAATCATGGACCTTCTTATTTGCCATAAGTGTTTACTAAAGTGGATGCACTTATATCCCGGGTCATATGAGAACTAGTTTACTATAAATCAACCATTATCAGGAAAAAACAAAGAAATTTGTGAACAGTCTTTGACATCATTTTTATTTCACATGTGCTGTGTGATTCTTACATCATGAACAGAATTGTTTTGTAGTACTATAGACTGAGCAGCTTAATTCAATTGTAGTGCCAACCCCCAAAACTGAATATATGCTTAAAAACCAGCACAGCCACAATCCATAAAGATATCTATAGCCATAGCCATAGCCATAAATATATTAAAATCTCTCTTGAGGAACAAAATTATATCTTTCTTTAGGTATCTCCTTTTGCTCCCCTACTTGGGGTTATGTTCCATCTTCTGTAGTCTCCCAAGTACTTCACATAGGGACAGATTTTGCTGTTGTAACTATGAGGAATATGGAAAGCTTTGTGGAGTATCCCAAAAAGTGTTTTATTTAGAGGATTCCTGAGATCCAGTGTTGAATAGTCATAGGGGACCAGAAAGTTTCAGGTCATTCCCTTACACTCATGAGATGGGATTGCAAGCCATTACAGATGAATGGCTCAAACAGCCAAGAAATGGAGCAACCATCAAAGGGGCATCCTGTAGCTAGCCTGGCTATCTGACTAGGAAAAATTAGTTTCAGGCAAAAGGAAGACTAGGCAATAACAAAGGCTCACACTGAGAAGGTGGGATGCTGACAAAAGGGAGTTTCCCTCTGAAGGAGAAGAGATTGGGGCTATGTCTACACTACAATGATCTATTGGAAAAAGGTACATGGGGCCAAATTTCAGAAAAGCCTCCTCTTTCAGAGCAGCCCTTCTTCCTTGTGGGAGGAGGAAGACAGGGCTTCTGAAAGCATGCATCTGCTCTTCTGCAAAAAAAAGTGATAGGCAGCATCTAGACTGGCAAGTTTTTCTGCAAAAGCAGCTGCTTTTGTGGAAAAACTTGCCAGCTGTCTACACTGGCCACTTGAAATTGCGCAAGAGCATTGACGATCTAATGTAAGATTTGCGCAAAAGCGTCCGTGCCAATCTAGACGCTCTTTTCCGCAAATGCTTTTAACAGAAAAACTTTACCGTTAAAATCATTTGCGGAAAATCATGCCAGTCTAGACGTAGCCATAGAGTTTTTCTGGGATACCTCTGGTCGTGTAGACCCAGTAGTGTAGACATAGCCTGCGATACACACTAACAGGAAGAAAAATGCAGACCAGGCTGCAACCCAAGAGCACCTTGGTTTCCCAAAATAATATAAGCTCGTTCAGGTCTTTTTCTGTAACCCAAACAGAAATGCACCTTATTTAGCCTATAGTGAACTATACAATTAGATGACATATATGTATAGACTGTTTTTTGGAAATAATTTTCTCTAATGTTGTGTACCATGTACTAAATAAGACCACTTGTTTGAAGAAGGCTGCTTTTCATTCTATAGCAATCATCACAAGCTGTGGAAGAGAAAAAAGGTAACTGTCCATTCAGATCCGTATGGTAATAAATGTTCAGCACAGATGAATGTTATACCCAGATCCCATCCTGCAAGGGAGAAAATACCAAAATTCTTCCAGCCTAACCCATCTGAGGGTATGTCTACACACAAAGTTAATTCGAACTAACGTCCGTTAGTTCGAATTAACTTTCATAGGCGCTACACTAGCGCTCCACTAGTTCGAACTTAATACTAGGTAAACCTCATTCTACGAGGACTAAGCCTAGTTCAAACTTACTAGTTCGAATTAAGGGGTGTGTAGCCCCTTAATTCGAATTAGTGGGAGGCTAGCCCCCCCAGCTTTCCCTGGTGGCCACTCTGGCCAACACAGGGAAACTCTATTGCCCCCTCCTGGCCCCGGAACCCTTAAAGGGGCACAGGCTGGCTACGGTGCCCTTGCCAGGTGCAAGCCTGCCAGCACCCATCTAGCAGACCCTGCACCTGGCACGGCTCCAGCCAGCCACCCGATGCCCCCCAGCCCTCCCCCTCTTCCTGGGACCAGGCTGGCAGCTCCCGGGTGCTTGCCCGGGACCGCAAGAGGCGGGCACCCGCCTGGTCTAGTGTGGACATCGTGGACCCGTCCACGACCTCTGCACTAGACACAGGAAAGTGGCCGTCTAGGGCAGGAGAGCTACCAACCTGGCCACCCAGGAGCAGGTGTGCATGAAAATCAAGGTGGTCCACAGAGACCCCCGACCCTGAGCCCTGAGCTTACAATGGCCTTACTGGGTCAGACCAGGGGTATGTCTAAACTACATGCCTCTGTCGTCAAAGGCATGTAGATTTGTTGTTTTGGCAAAGTCAAATGAAGCCGTGATTTAAATGATCGTGGCTTCATTTAAATTTACATGGCTGCCACGCTGAACCGACAAACAGCTGATCAGCTGTTTGTCCTCTCAGCGTGCTAGTCTGGATGCTCCCCTGTCGACATCATGATGTCCACACTAGACCAGGCGGGTGCCTGCCTCTTGCGGTCCCGGGCAAGCTCCCGGGAGCTGCCAGCCTGGTCCCACGAGGAATAACGGGGCTGCCGACAAAGGGCTTTGATGTCGACAGGGGAGTGTCCACACTAGTGCACTGAGCGGACAAACAGCTGATCAGCTGTTTGTTGGCTCAGCGTGGCAGCCATGTAAATTTAAATGAAGCCACGATCATTTGAATCACGGCTTCATTTGACTTTGCCTATGTGTCTAATCTACATGCCTCTGATGACAGAGGCATGTAGTCTAGACATAGCCCAGAGGTCCATCTAGCCCAGTAGCCTGACTGCCGACAGTGGCCAACCCTAGGGACCCTGGAGGGGATGGACCAAAGACAGTGACCAAGCCATTTGTCTTGTGCCATCCCTTTCCAGCCTTCCACAAACTTTGGGCAGGGACACCACTCCTACCCCCTGGCTAATACCACTCCATGGACCCAACCTCTATCACTTTATCTCACTTCTCTTTAAACTCTGTTCTAGTTCTAGCCTTCACAGCCTCCTGCAGCAAGGAGTTCCACAGGTTGACTCTTTGCTTTGTGAAGAACAACTTTCTGTTACTAGTTTGAAGCCTGCTACCCATTCCTTTCCTTTGGTTTCCTCTAGTCCTTCTATTATGGGAACTAATGAAGAACTTTTCTTGATGTACCCTCTCCACCCCACTCATGCTTTTATAGACCTCTATCCTATCCCCCCTCAGTCTCCTCTTTTCTAAACTGAAAAGTCCCAGTCTCTTTAGCCTCTCTTCATATGGGACCTGTTCCAAACCTCTGATCATTTTAGTTGCCCTCCCCTCTCCCACCCTCTCTCTTCCCCTCTCCCACCTCCTTTTCCCAGTCTCCCCGAGTTTTGTTCAATAAAGAGAGTTTATTTTTGAACACAATTGTCCTTTATTTTGTACATCAGGAAGGGGGGCTAGGGAGGGGTAAATGGAAGGAGGTGAGGGAGGAATGGGGTACGAGCCCTCAATGGGGAGGACTGGGCTGGCTCTGCGGGCTTCTGGGGGTGGAAGCTCTCCTGCAGCCCTCCAATTGCCCCCTCTCCACAGATGGCAGCCTGCGGCAAGTGCAGCCGGTCTGATGGCCGAGTGCTGTGATGTGCCCAGTGTGGGTACTCTGGGCAATCCAAGCCAGGACTGGTTTGCAAGCGGGGCACCCCTGATAACTGTCTGTCCGGAGTGGGGGTCGGGTCCCTTTAAACACAGCCCTCGGCTAGCCTGAGACAGCAGCTCCACGCTCTAAGTCCTCATCTGATGCCCTGCCAGCACTGGTTCTGGCCATCCTTAACCCTGGTTCAGGGTCCACTTAATGTGCACCTGCTAGTTCAAATTAGCAAAACGCTAATTCGAACTAGTTTTTTAGTCGGCATGCGTTAGTTCGAATTAACTAATTCGAACTAAGTTAGTTCGAATTAGCGCTGTAGTGTAGACATACCCTGAGAGAGTAAAATCAGAAGGAGAACAGAGGTTCAAGCAGCTCCCTAAAGATGAGAGTTACTCACTGTAGCACTGAATACATTTCTCTATTTTGTACACCAATTCACACTCCATGTTCAGTGTACAGGAAAAGATCATAAAAAGCCATAAGCCTTCCTCTTTTCATCCCTATTTTAGAATAATGATCTCTGAGATGAGCAGAAGCAAGTATTCTACCCAGAGTGCAGCCAATACAGGGACTGCTAAGGTGAGAAGGCAGCTGGGGTTGGGAAATTTCTTGCTCACACCTTCCCAATTGCATTCAGGAGCTGCTCCAGAGTTTGATTTTACTGTGTAAGAGTAGCTGAAATATTGGGGGTGAGATGTAGAAGGAGTACAGAATTTCTACTGCTAGTGAAACCTATGCAAATCCAATGCATCTCCAGTGACACACCAGATTTATAAAACTGTCATTAAGTGAAGAATTTTGGTCCGTTTTCTCCATCTATAAAAAAGAATCTGAACTGATTTTAATTGGTTTCATTCCACAGAGAACTGATGGTGAATTTTTTCTTAAATTACTGTGCCAGTCAGTGAAGAATTCTCTCAGGAACACTTTGATACCAGAAGGCATACTTGGCATGTTTGTGAAATATCTTTTTTTTAAAATTAGGTTCTGAAATCCTTTACTCAAGTTCACAATGGCTATATCCTGCTTGCGTTCTGAGGAAAGCTGGTCTGCTTGATGATTCTAATATTGTATGCATTTCAGAAGATAATAGCTGTTCTGATAGAAGTATATTCAAGGATTCCTTTGAATAGACTTAAATTATCTAGTCTTGTAATATCAATGGAATTATATCACATAGCCTTTTAGTCCTGTTATTCTGAACTCGCAGGTGAGTGCCCAAATCATTGGAGTACAGAGTCATTCCAATGCACTGTCTGGCACAATAACCATTGAGGATTTTTCCATAATGGAACACTCATGAGAAAGAAAGAAGAAACTTGCAATCATGAGAGAGTTCCTATGCTTGCATGAAGAACGGATGAGAAAACAATTAAACTGGAATATCTTATGATTATAGTTACGCTGATGGGAGATTACTGGACATCCACTCCTTTCCCCATTTGTGATTGATTGATGCCTCTGACACTGTTGGAAGTCAGGGGCACTGACAGACTCCATGGGCCCCTGGGCAAGGTGTGGGGAGAGGAGGGCTGGCTCCAGGGTATTAGAAGAGGTGGGGCTGAAGTGGTGGGGCTGGAGCAGACAGCCTTCTGCACCTCCCAGAGCAAAGCACACCCCACCCCTACCCACGATACTCTGGGAGGAGGTTTAAAGGGCCTAAGACTCCAGCAGTAGCAGTGGCCCTGGCCAAGAGCTTTGGGCCCCTTTGAATCACCAGGCCCCAGAGCAACTTCCCTCTTTGCACTTCCCTGTCAGCAGGCTCATTGGAGGGTTTAGTATTGTGAACCTACACTGAACTGGTTCTGCTGGACATTTGTGAAGCTAATTTAAGCCCTTTGGTTCTATTGCTTTTATAAACTTAAACTTGCAGCCTTAATGTAAGCAATCATGTGGCTGTCCTGTGTCTCATTCCCCTGCATGACTAGGTACACAAATATATGTAATAAGTTCTAAAGATAATCTTCATCATCCCAGGTTAAGATGTATCAAATATATAACATTTGTGATAAATCTTTAGACAACAAATAAACAGTATAAAACAGGCCTGATACAACAAATTAACAAGCATAAAACAGTAAACAAACTGTTGTACTGGAATTCAGACCAAAAAGTTGTAATGATTTTACTATTATTGTCATGCTACATCTCATCTGCATGTTATTGGAGGTAATGATTGGGGCTCCATAGTTAAAACTGCCTGAAAGGTTTTTAAATGGGAAAAACATTTCTGGTTTTCTCAACATGAAGATGTTCTTTCAGATTGAAATTCCACAAACTTGTGAATTTATGCGGTTTTAGAATTTTCGGTATAGATTTTGTTTGATTTGTTTTCATAGTTCCTTAACTATGTTTTGAAATTGGTCTGTGACTTAACTTTATAAAGGTTTCTAACATTTAATTGTTTACAAGTATCTTTAAGGCTGGGTCTAGACTACATTCCTTTTCTCAAAAAAGGGATGTAAATTAGACACTTCAAAATTGCAAATGAAGCCTGTATTTAAATTTCCCTTGCTTCATTTGCATAATGGCGGCCGCGGGTTTTATTGAAAAAAAAAACCCCAGTTGTTTAGATGGTGATCTTTCAAAAATAAAACCCTTTTTTGAAAGATCCTGTAAACCTAATTTTGTGAGTACAGGATCTTTCCAAAAAGGGTTTTTATTTTTGAAAGATCTCCATCTAAACAGATGTTTTTCTTTCAAAAAACCCCTTTTCAAAAAAACCCGCAGCCGCCATTATGCAAATGAAGTGAGGGAAATTTAAATACAGGCTTCATTTGCAATTTCCAAGTGTCTAATTGACATTCCTTTTTCTAGAAAAGGGATGCAGGATAGACAAAGCCTAAAATAATTCATTTCTACATGAAAAGTGGCAGATAGATGAAACCTGAACAGATAGGATACGTCTAGACTACAGGCTTTTGTCGACAGAAGTTTTGTCGACAGATACTGTCAACAAAGATTCTGTCGACAAAGAGCATCTAGACTACATTCAGTAGTCCAGACAAAAGGTGTTATGCCTCGTAAAATGAGTTTTACCAGTGTCGACAAAACTGCTGAGTTCTGTCGACGTTCTGTCGACAGAACTCAGCGGTAGTGTAGACGCAGGTATAGTTTTGTCGACAAAAGTCCACTTTTGTCGACAAAACTCTGTAGTCTAGTCACACCCATATAGTGCAATGATGTGGTTTTTTTTAAGAAATAGGATTAAGGGTTTTCATGACTGGAAGCCTACTATACTGTCACCAAGGGCTACATTTTGTTTCCCATAAGTTATAAATGTAGTAACATAGAACTATTTGCATAAGCAAGGCAAGCAAGTTTTGGCCTAATTTATGATGGTTTTTTCTGGCTGATCGGTAACTAACTTTATGTCCATAGGTGTTGTATCTGGATCTTATTTTCTGTGTTCGTACGTCAGTTCACAGGCACTCTGCACAATTGCAAGGCACTGCATATGAATAGTTTAATGCTATGTGTATAGTCAACTGACTCTCTGGGCTTGCGTTATTTTGAAATAACTTAGTTCACATCTACACAGCAGGTAGTTATTTCAAAATAATGTTGAAATACTGTCGAGCTGGAGGACTTCCTACTCCAAGTCCTGCAACCCTCATTGTAGGAGGAGTAGGAGAAGTGAGAGGAAAAGTGCTCTATTTGGAAATAAGTGTTGTGTAGATACTCTCAATTTCAAAATAAGCTATGCAATTGACATAGCTCAATTTGCATAGCTTATTTTGAGTTAAGCCCTGCTGTGTAAATGCACCCTTATGGTGCATCTACACAGCACCCTAAACTCGAAATAAGATACACAATTTGTACTATGCAAATTGCATAGCTTATTTTGATTCTATTTCAAAATAGCTTATTTTGAAATTTGTCACATCTACACAGTGCCAAATTTTGAAATAATGAACTATTTTGAGATATTCCTTAGTGAGCGGCAAGTTGTGATATAAATCTATTCCACCACAGTAGCCTGACAGCTCCCTAAGAATACTAGGGAGCACTTAATTCTCTGTCACAGTGTCTACTCAGTTCGTGAGTGATAGGCTAATGTGGGGTAGATTTGGAGACCTGCTTGCCAGGAAATAATTGTTTTCATGTATCTTCAGCTATCAAAAATACCTCTTGCCTAATTTTGGAACAGAAGTGAGTTGGATCTATCCAACAGATATGACATGTTTTGATTGATTAAATTCATTTTCTTACCCTAAGAGCTTGAATAAAATGAATAGTTATGTATAATAAAGTAATTTAACCAATCTATTTTAGATAAAGAACAACCTGGACAATCTGATTACATCACAGTAGATTTTATTATATGGTTCTGAATTTTTATGACACAGTTTGCAACCAGATAGTAGATCCTATAAGAAAATAGCAGTGTATGTGGGTGAAATTATTCAATATTTGTGATAGTGGTCTTATTGATCACAAATGCTATCCACTTCTAAACTGTAATTTGCTATTTAAATTAAAGTTTTCAGAGGGGAAAAAGTCATAAAGGCAAAAACATTCCAAAAGATTATTTTAAAAAAAGCAAGCAAAATCTGAGCTATATTTTATTTGAGTAATAATGTGTAACCAACAACAAAAAATACCTCTGGAACTTTAAATACTATTTTTTATCATGATAAAAAATTCTAATACTTTAATAAATTATAACAATTATAGTAGTAACAGCAGTCACTGAAATTCAAATAGAAAACGTTTTCTGGTACAAACATTTTATTGTACAAAGTCATTTTACATTTAAATCGTGCTTTTTTCAACTGAAGAATTTCATCAATTAAAACAATGTAGATTAATATTTCAAACTCTCTATCTTATTTTTTCTTTATTAGTTTCATTTAAGGCAGGTGTAGGGAAACTTTTTTGGTTCGGGGGCCACTAAACCACAGATAAATCAGTTGGGGGCCACACGCAAGTGATAAGCAAAAGAAAAAAAAACAAAACAGATCCTCATTGATGAGGCCCCTGATTGAGAAGGACAAAGACACATCTCACATTCCTCTATAGTTACACCAGAGACTAGTGGGGTCCAGCCTAGTAGATCCAGCTCTATGGTGGGATGGCTGAGGGGCTGGAGTGCCAGCATGGGCTCCCCAATACTTGGAGGGGCCCCTGAGCCTTGTGGGCCAGATCCAGGCAAGCAGTGGGCCACATCCAGCCCCTGGGCCTGAGATTCCCCACCCCTGAGTCCTTAAGAATTCGAGCCACTGCTTTACTTCATTTGTCCTTTGAACCATGTCTGACATATTACAGTAAAACTCCAATACTCCGGCATCCAATAGTCCAGTACTCCTGATAGTCTGGCATCAAAATGGCAAGAGCCTAGTGAGTGAGCTTCGGCAAAAAATGAGTCACAAGGTAACAGCGGCAGCAGCTGAACTGAGCAAAAAGGGTAAAAAAGGCTAAAAAACTAAAACATTACAGTATACTGTATACAGTACTGTATGTACAATAAAAAGGGTTAAGAACACTTTATATACAGAATATAATGTATACAGTATATATATAACCATATTATAGTACCTCCTGATAGTCCAGCATATCTGATAATCTGGCACCACCTAGGTCCCATGGGTTCTGGATTATTGGAAGTCTACTGTACTGTAATTCAGGCTTTGATCCTACACATGTGATTTAGACATTTCAGTAATGAGTTGACCGCACAGGGACAATTCACTAGCCTAAAGCTAAGCATGTACATAAGTATGTGCAAGATAGGGCCATAGACATAAAAATGCTGTACCTCTGAATGTCTATGTTCCAAATAATCAAAATTATATTCCATATAACCAAAACTACTGGTTAACTGAAGTTGGCTATGTATTCTGGGATTAAACTGGCTCAGATCCACTGATGAGAAGCTCTCAATGAGGAAGGTAAAACATTTCCTGACACATTTTCCTTTATAGATTAATATAATGGGTTTTAAAGGGAAAATGAATTGAAGAAGTCTGACCTATATAGTTACGATAAATGTCAGGATATTGGTTTTGTTACATTTTCAATACCCTGGAACTTGCTTGTGTTTAAATATATTTAGATGACCAAATTATTACAAGGTTTTAACACATGGATTTAACCAACTAATTTGTCCATTCTCCCTTCACAAAAATCTATCAATCTGAAATGTTAACAGATAAAGCCCACTGGTTAAATATGGATTGTTGTTTTTTTTAATTAACACAGCAAAAATATATTTGCTTCTGGAAAATGGGTCTGTCTTCTAAGAACTCTAAGTTTTAGGGCACATGGCTGTAGAGATGAGGTTGGCAAAATATGGTCTGGGGGCTGGATACAGTCCTCCAAGCCACTGGATCTGGCCTGCGGGACATCAGCCATGCTCCCTTCCTACACGCTGCTCTGAGCAGCTCTTTGAAGGCATCAAGAACAGAGGGAGGGGCAGAAAAAGCTTTATGCACTGCCCCATCCCCAGCACATTCTCACAATTCTCATTGGTTGGTTTCCAGCCAAAGTGAACTGCCTGTTTGCAGGACAGGAGGCATGCAAAGTACCCCTCCCCCTCTGGACTCACAGCAGGAGCATGGAAGGTAGGGAATCTAGCTGAAGAACCTGCTGGGCTACTGGCTGGGAGCCACCCAGGTATGCACCTCCTGGCCAGAAACAGCCTCTGGCACCCCAGTCCCTCTCTCCCTCCCTCACTGCAGTACCCCTACCCTGTCCCAGGCCCTGCTCTCCAACCTCTGCATCTCCTTCTGGATGCTTGCCCCAGATGACAATCCCCTCCCAGACCATGCACCCCCTCATATACCTATCCTTCAGGTTATAACCTCCTCCCATATTTTGCACCCTAATCCCCTAACTATAGTCACATCCCAGATTCCTGCACCCCCTCCTGCATTCCTACCACAGGTCACAACCCTCTCCCAGACCGTGTACTCCCTTTTAATCTCCTACTCCAGGTCAGAATCCTCTCCGGTACCTATTCAACTTTCTGAATACTGCACCCCCTTCTGTGCCCCAGTCTCCTGCCCCAGTTCACAACCTCTTTGTTCACAGAAACTCCCTCCCAGATCCCACACCCCTCCTGTATCCCAGTCTCTTATCCCAAGCTCCCTTCTGCATCCAACCTCTATCACAGACCCCACTCCTCCTCCATTAATATCATGGAAGAGTGCAACCCTTGACCACTTACCAAACTCTTGGAGTAGCCTCCTATAAAAAATTATTGCCCACCCCTGCTGTAGAGGAACAGATTACTTAAGCCATTTGTGATTAAATAACAGCTGTCTCCTGAGACAGATTCCCCATCTGCTCACTCATTGAATGGATTGAAAATACTTTGTATATGAAAGCACAATCTGTTGCTAATGAAACGCATTGTCACATATTAATCATTGTGACTTTATTACACAATTAAGTAGGAGGAAGATGTAGACTAAAAGGGCAAAAATGCATACACACATGCACACACAGAGTCTTTGCTAATTTGTAAAAGTGGCAAGGTAAATTATGCAGAAAAATATGAAAAATCAATAGAACATTCCCTTTAATATTGTGGTAAGTGGCAGTTGGAAACAGGCAGGTCAATGGAGTCTTGATTTAATATCTCCAAGAGATGGGGCACAACTCTCAGTCATATCTGCTTTCAGCAAAAAGTGGAACTCCAGGTATCCTGCCCCTCGTTTCTCAGCACATCCTGTATGTTGTGCTGTACCATATTACATTAGGCTTCCAGTCAAGTGATCTCAAAGCACTCAAGCCCTTCCAGGATAGAGGAGTGTTTCAAAACATAGTCCTCAATATTAAAAAAAAAAAGAAATCTTTCATCGAGCCATACTATCCTTTGCTTCTGTAATTGTCAGTCATTGTGTTCTGGTTTCCTACCTCTAAATCATACAGTTCATGGTCTCTCACTGTCTTCTTGGCTTAAGTATTCTTTCTGGCAATCCACTCATGACTGCCATACAGTTCCTCACCTTCCAACAGGTTGCTTGCTTCTGGCAGAAATAGATTGCCTACAAGCTTCTCCTCGGCTATTGGACTTTCTCACTTTATAGTCCAAACTCAGCACAGGTGCAGTGGATTTGGCTGAAACTGAGTTTCGCCGTTAACCTTTTTTAGCACAGGATGAGGTCTCATCCTGTCAGAGGTTTAGTGTGATTGTAGAGGGATAAATTAAGCAGAGAAGTTGGTGTGGAGGATTTAGGTTGGTGTATATGAGAGGGTTCTCAACCATGATACTGTCTTCATTGAAGGAGGACTGCTGGAAAGAGATAGAATCCGTGTAGTGAGCAGGAGTGACCACTCACTGACCCTGAGGGGAAAGAACCCCTCTCTGAGCCCAGTGGGCTGAGCAGAGTCCTGCCCCTTTAATTCCAGAGGGGTCAAAGCCCAGCCCAGGAGCTCAGTAAGGCCCCAGCTGCCAGAGAAAGCAAAGGCCTACCCTGAGCTCCCAAGCTAGGATGGCTCTGAGGACCTGGCAGAGGACTGGCCCAGACCACCAGGCCTATGCTCCAAAGAAACCTTTACCCTGTCCCAGGGTGCAGACTACCATGACCCTGAGAACCAGCAGCCGGCGTGGAGCCAGGTAGATGCTATGGGGGATTTAGGAAGTGGTCTAGGGGAAACCAAAGACCGTCAGGATGATCTAATAACACTTTAAAGTGCATCACTGTGTTCCAGACTGGATCCCTGCTGACCATAGTGGCAGCCAAGGCTGCCACCGCTAGGGGCTGAGCTGGGACGTGGTAGAGTAGGGAGGACCCGTGTCCCTCCTGCCACTCCACATACTGGGTGGTAGTCTCCCCCTCCATTCTGGTGCCTGGGGAACTGCATTTGTTTGCTGCTCCACCCCGAACCAGGTCCTGGGCTGCATTAACTTTGGGACTGCATTTGTTTTCTGCCCAACCCTGAAGCAGGGCCTGGGCCTTAATAACTGGAACTATGTTTGCTTTGCTGCGCAGTCCTGAACTAGGGCCCGGGCTTTACTAACCATAGGACGGTATTGGTTTTGCTGCCCACCCTGGACCAGGGCCTTACTAACTGGTGAACGGTCTTTGCTTTGCTGCCCTGCTCTGCACCAGGGCCCCGGGCCTTATTGACTGGGGGATTGCCTTTGTATAGCTGTCTGCTCTGCCTTCAGGCCCCATGGTATAAGAGGAGCTGCTGGACCTTTACTTATAGGCATGAGCACAAGTCAAGGGCCCAGGACTAAGCCAGCCAGTTTACAGTCCAAATAACAAAGAAGGGGAAAATATATTCATACAAGTACTCATTAATGTAATGAGGTAGGATTTAAAATAGGAGGGCAGGTGACAAAAGCAAGCATAGATATAATAAAAGACATAGATATAATAAAGGTGGCCTTAGCAGAGGCCTGGAAGCTTCAAGAGGAATATACAATTATAACAAGAGGGAAAATATAGAGGGAATCTGTTCAATATCTTAGATTTCTATACACAAATGATGTACAGTGAATAAACAAGAAGAATTGGAAATCTTAGTGCATAAGCTAAATTATGATGTCATTAGCATTACTGAGACCTGATGGGTTAAATCCCATGACTGGAAGGCTACATCTACACTGGCATGATTTTGTGCAAGAACTCTTTTGTGCAAGAGTTCTTGTACAAAAACTCTTCCAGAAGAGCGCGTCTGCCCTGGCATGTGCCTTTGCGCAAGAGATGTGCTTTTGTGCAAGAGCATCCATGCTAGTGTAGACGCTCTCTTGCAAGAGAAAGCTCCGATGGCCATTTTAACCATAGGGCTTTCTTGCACAAAAAATTGTTGTTGCCTGTCTACACTGGCCTCTTGCGCAAGAACAGTTGGCAAGAGGGCTTATTCCTGAGCAGGAGCATCAGAGTTCTTGTGCAAGAAGCACTGATTTCATACATTAGAACGTCAGTGTTCTTGTGCAAGAACTCACGGCCAGTGTAGACAGGCAGCAAGTTTTGGCACAAAAGCGGGTGCTTTTGCTCAAGATCACGCCAATGTAGACACAGCCAGAATATTATTATACATGGGAATAGCTGTTCAGGAAAAACAGAAAAAGGAGAAAAGGGATCAGTGATGCATTATATATCAAGAATATATATGCTTGCTCTAAGGTTAAGAAAGAAGTGAGAGGCAGACCCGTTGAAAGTTTATGGGTGAGAATAAAAGAGAAAAAATAGGGGGTCTGTTAGGCTACATCTACACTGGACCATAGTTTGAAATAAGATATGCAATTTGATCTATGCAATTTGCATATCTTATTTCAATCTTATTTCGATCTTATTTTGAAATAATATATTTTGTAATTTGGTGCTGTCTACACACCACCAAAATTCAAAATAACCTGCTATTCTGAAATGTCCCTTTCTCTTCATGGAATGAGGTTTACAGGGACATCGGAATAGTGAGCCCAAAATAATGGGCTTGCTGTTAAGACACAGGATACCTATTTCGAACTAGTGTTACAGTGTAGACGTAGCATTATAGAGCCCAAAACCTTTGGTTTCAGAAGGTGGAAGAGGTCACCAGGAGACGATAATTTTACATTTGATTCCAACTAGGTGTGAATCAGCAGATGGAGGGCAATTGAGTGAAAGTAGTCATGATGGGATAAAGGAATAAATGAAACCAGCAACATGGAAACAGACTTTCAAAAAAGCAGTTTTTAACAAATTCAGAGAATTAGCAGGTAGGGCTCCAGAAAGGGACAATGCATTGGAATGGAGGACGCATGAAACCTGGGTCCTTGGGGGTTTATACAGGTTAATTCAACTACATGCAAGGGATCTTTGTTAATTTCAGAAAGTCAGATGAGCTGAGCATTTTGGAAAAGTCAGCTGGGAATAGAGGTGAGTTATGTACATGTTGGGAAGTTTTGTCTGTGTTAAAGACTGAATAAGTAGCTTAAAATTTGACCTATGCTGTTTTTAAATACTATGTTAGAAATAACAAGGAATAAGTTCAGAACCACATTACATAAGGCAATCATAACCCTACAATAAAAATAATGCATGGCAATGGTGGTTGAAAAGAAGTTTCAATAAAGAAAAATAGTTTAGTGGAATGAGTCAAATAGATTATTTGTATCACAAGCAACAATGAGAACATTTTAAAAATTAATTTAAAACATAATTCTAGAACCACTAAAGTCAGAAAAGGAAAACTACTATCCAGTAATTTGTCAAATCCAAATTTAATAAACGCACACAATGGTGTTTCGTTGTTTTCCACTGCAGCAAATCTCAAAAGTATGACATTTTTCTTCATGTTCAGTCTAATTTTCCTTAATGAGATTTCATGCCATTACTCTGGTGTTATACTCTGTTGGAGTTCTTTGTTGTTTACATTTTTTAAATATTTGTAGATGGTTATCGTATTATCACTCTGTTTTCATACAACCAAGCTAAGAGGCATACTTAGCTCTGAAATTTTTCTACATAGATTATTCTCTCTACCTCCTCAATCATTTTGATGTGGTTTGATTTTTCTTGATTCCTCATCTTTTCAGTATTAAAATACTCAGAATTTTACAATGTATTCTGAATGTAACTTCACCAGTGTTATAAAAAGAGGAACTCTCAGTTTCCTGTTTCACGATGTGATTGGCTTTTCTGTATTAGCCAAAAGCAATTTTATTTTGTGTGTGTGTGTTTTCCTATCACTGTCACAATGTCTCCAGTTGTTCATGACTGTGAATGCCTAACTCAGGGCAAACAGTCAGAAGTAGGGCAGATATCCCAAACTGATAGTATGTTCCTTAATTAGATTTCACCAAGCCAGTAACAAATATGAACTCCCAAAATAAACAAGTCTTATAGAAGTTAAACAGTCCCCCCTAGACACTCCAGACTGTATAGCAATATGGGACATTTGATAAATGATCACTTGCACCAAAAATCACAAAGTATTTATGTTGTATCCAGTCACTCTCCCAGGTTGATTTGTATCCTGGAGCTCATACCAAAGATGGCACGGGTAAATAATTCTATAGAAGATTTATTAGATATAAAAAAAACTCAATAGTTAGAGTTATTGAGATGTTAAAGTGGGTTACAGTATATGTACTCATGTTTATGATTCCAATAGGTAGTGATGTAGTGATCTTTCAGTTTCCCAAAGTATTTTAGGGCTACCCAGAGAAATTCTGGGGATCACTTTTCATTGAGTTATTCTGCCTTGTCTGAATATGAACAGTCAACAGATGATGAGTTCTTTCTTGTGTCCACATTTATAGCTTCTTTTCTTGGAATTAAGCTGACAGCAAGAATTTCCACCCAGATTCCTTCTTCATAGTGTGGTGAACAGGATCACAGTTAAAGACATTGATCCTTAATCCTACAAATGGCCGTGATGCTTTTAATAAACAGGATTTAACATCTTTTAAAAGCCCATTTGCATCACACAAGCCTTCTTTGTCATTTGATGACTTACTTAGTTACAGGTAAATGTTTGTTTTTATATTGTAAGGTGGGTATAGTTGAGTGAGAATAATATATATAACATCCTACAAGCACTTTATAAAACACTAAACACATTCTTCTTGTGTTATAATCTACTATTTATTTTGATGATGCTAACAGACAGTTAAGCAAGACTGATTTCCAGCTGTACGTTTGTAAGTGTTCAGTGAGGCCTGGGACCATGGCATGACTTGGTGCCTGGCCTGCCATAGTCACAAGCACATTGCTAAGGCTATGTCTTCAATAGCAAGATTTGGTGATGAAAGTGCTGTCGTCTGGCAGGAGTTGCCAAAACTGGAGAATCTTTCAAACTGCTTTTTCTGGTTCCGGCTATCAACAACTTGTGGCCACTGGTACCTGCTGTCGACAACTTGTGGCCACATATGCAAGTCTCTCATCAACGGAATGAGCAAAGCAGTGTGGGTATGCATCCCACAATCCCTTGCATCACCTTCCCATGCTAAGCACGGTGGGATGTGCAACTTAGCACTAGGCATGATGGGAATGTGAAAAATGTCCTGTCAGCCATTTGTTTTCTTCCGAGATCTCCCTGGGATTTTCCAGATTTTGTGCCAACTCAAGCAATTGCAGCCAGAAAACATAGACCCACCCAGCCTTTTGGCCCGTATCATGAGCACTGTGCAGAAGACATCACACACTGCAGCATACCGAATTATGGATCTACTAGTAGACTACGACAATAAATACTTACCGGATTCAGGTTCTGATTTCTCAGAGTCTGATACAATAGATTCATCAGATTCATTAGAATTCTATTCAGATTCCACATAATTAGACGATGATGAATTGGTATCTAATTTTGTTATGGTGGACCTGATATATTAGTTGGATCATTGCTTTTGGGCTAGCGAAACCACCTCCGAGTGGTGGGATCTCATTGTCATGCAGGTATGGGATGAAGAGCAGTGGCTACAGAGCCTTGGGATGTGTGAAACAACCTTCCTGGAGCTGCTTGCTGAGCTGGCCTCTACACTCTGGCACAGGGAGTCCCAAATGAGAGCTGTTCTCTCGGTAGAGAAGCATGTGGCCATGCTTTGTGGGAGTTGGCCACTCCAGACTACTATTGTTCAGTTGTGAATCAGTTTGGAGTAGGCAAGTAACATCAGGGCAGTATTTCTGCAAGTGTGCAGGGCAATAAATGACATTTTGCTCTACAGAATAGTGACTCTGGGAAATGTGGATGACAAAGTGGCTAGTTTTGCTCAAAAAGAGCTTTCTTAACTGTGGTGGGGCAAAAGATGGGTTTGCATTTGGGGTTTGCAACCCAGAATTCCATCTATCCTTTTATAACACCAACATGTTTTAGGTGAAGCACCAGACGGGCTGTTTACCTCTTTTGCTTTGTGGTAGGTCTACCAGAACTCTTTGACCTTGCTTCTTCATTATAGTGTGTCTCACTCATACTCCTTGGCTCACAGGGTTCGAGAAATGTGTCCCAGTTCTTACAAGTCACTTGAAGCTTCGATTGCACTGAATCTTCACCCGACACACTGATTGGAATCAAAAGCTCTGCATTGCTCCAAGCAGGGGAGCATTTGGGTCTAGAGCTGTCACCCCTGTTTGCTTGAGAAGATGCAATGAAGACCACCCCACAATGTACCAGGACACAGGAAATGGATTTTAATTTCCCAGAGTTTGCAGGTGGGAGGGGAGCATCTCTTTATCTGTAAATATTATGTAACTGAAGGACGGCCAAGTTCAAGGTGATGTCCAGAGTGGCAAAGCAGGGCATTGTGGGATACATGCTGGAATCCAATAAACTCAAGAAAAATCTTCCTGGTACATACTTTGTAACTGTTGACAGTGTTCTGACAAAAGTCCCTGACAGGTAGAAGTTTTCTATCTCAAAAAACAGTCCCATCTAGTATCATTTGTCACGCTGTAATATGGATGCTCAGGCATTTTTGTCATCCAGAAGCAGTTTTGTCTTGACAGAACATGTCAGTGTAGGCAAGGCCTCAGTTAACACCCCAGGTTGTTAGCCACTCCTTCCACAGAACTATTGCCCAGTCAACATACCCAGTCCCTTTAAATTTGGTACAGCACATCCTTCAGCCCAGTGTGATGACGACCTCCCACGAATGCTGCACGTTTAAAGGGACTGTTTTCCTCGTTTGATTTATTGAGTAACTGTTTTAATTTGTCATTTTTATGTGTTTAATTTTTGCTGCTTGCCATTTGTAATGATAAGGCTCATTAACTGTTAGGGTGACTAATCTTTTTTGTGTGAGCATATTTATAATTATTTAAATTGCAATAAATAATCACACACCTTGGTTACTTCCTCTCATGCTGTCAGCCTCACTGCCTCCTCCATCCTCCTTTTGCAATTTCTCCTACAAGAGGCACTTTCATCAGTGTTGAGCTCAGAAGATTGTGACAAATGGGGATGATCCCTGTTTTACCTTTATGAATATATTCCTCTGGGATGGGATTGGGGATGAGGAATTCAGTATGCAGGCTGCCCTGGAGAGAAAGGACAATCCCAGCCCTCTGTCACCACAGTAGCTTGGGGCCATCTGAGAAGTGTTTGATATGTAATGGCACAGATCACTCAGGAAATAAACAGGGGGAAAAAAAGAGGAGGCGTTGCCTTATGTTGCCTTGGATTGAGGTTGAGATGGAAATAGGAAATAGACCTATTTAAAGTCTCTGAGTAAGGAGAAAGGGGTAAAAAATGTAAAAGGTGATGTCATGGTGGAGGCGCTTCATCAGGAGAAAGAAGTGGATGACACTTTTTAAACAACTGACAAAATCATTCAAAGCACAAGACTTACTGGTGATGGGGACTTCAACTATGCAGATATCTGATGCTAAAATAACACAGCAGGACACTGATTATCCAAAAAGTTCTTAGACTGTATAAGAAATATATATATTTTTTAATTTCAGAAGGTGAAAAAAAGCTAGTATGGGAGATACTGTAGAAATTGGTTGAGAATCTGAAAGTGGAAGCAGCTTGGATGAAAGCGATCATAAAATTATAGATTTCATGATTCTAAGGAATGGTAGGAGGGAAATAGTACAATACGAATGGATTTCATAAAGTGAGACTTCAAACTCAGGGAATTGGTAGGTAGAAACCCCTGGGAAACAAGTCTAAGGAGTTAAAAACAGTTCAAACATGTTGGCAGTTTTTCAGAGATGTTTTGAAGGGCACAAAATCAAACTATCTGGCTACTAGGAGAGATAAGAAGTATGAGAAGAGACCATCCTGGCTGATCCAGGACATCTTCAAGGATCTGAAACTTTAAAAAAAAAGAGTCCTACAAAAAGTGGAAAATAAGTCAAATTACAAAGGATGAATATAAACAAATAACAGGGTTTAAGTAAATCCCAAACTTTTGGTAACTTTACTCACTGTGAGGTAGTAGCAGGAAATAAATCAATGGCTATCTGGATGTTGTATAGTTGATACAAACAGATGAACAAAAGTACTTTCACTCAAAACTTCAACTTTATTTACTTTTTAGCACTTAAATACATCTGCAGCATATTAGTAGAACACTCTGACTCAAGGTGCATCTACACAACGGCGTTAGCTCGAAATCAGCTATGCAATTGGAGCTATGCAAATTGCGTAGCTTATTTCTAGCTTATTTTGAGATTGCCTATTTTGATATTTGGAACTATGTAGCCAGCACCAAATTTCTAAATAGACCACTATTCTGACAAGTCCCTTCATACTTGTGGAAAGAGTTTTACCGGGATGTCAGAATTTAAAGCCCATTATTTTGATTGCATTTAAAAAGAACGGGTGTGCTGTTAAGATGCAGAAAATGCTATTTCAGGATTCTGGATGTATCCTGAAATAGCACCATTGTCTAGACATGCCCTCAGATTCATAATTTACCAATGGACTTGAGGCGTGGATAACTGTAGATGTCTAGTGGCCTGCTTCTGATTGCAGGAGACCTAGAGATGTGTCCAAGTGTTTAATTGTCCAAGTATCCACCACGCCCAGATGTCTTCTTCCTCTTATATCTAATTTGTGAGTGTTACATAACCTGTTCATTAGAAACAAACAAACTACTGAGCTGAAGTCAAGTATGGAGTGTTCTAATCTGCAGTATTCCATTTGACTAGCTGTTTTTCACATAACTTTAGTTAACTATTGCTGGACTTCCAATCTTGCAAAACAGAAGGCTTCAGAAATAAAGTTAAAGTCAGGATGGCATAGGGTTATGTTTGCTCCTCTTGATCACTTACTTTCCCCTCCCCTCCTGGTCTGTTACTTGTGCTAAGATTTCAGAAAAGCTTCATTTTAGCTGCTTTCAGCCATAAGCATAGTAATTGGTATTCCAGCAGCCATCACCAAAATTTAAGCAGCAGTTGGATGTCTAGCATAAGGAACACCAGTGAAAATGAGTTTGGACCGGAGGCTAAAATAGGAAGAGAACAAGTTAATGGTTACATATATAAGTTAGATGTCTTTGTGTCTCCAAGGTCTGATGAAATACATCTTAAAATTAAGGCTGTCAAGCAATTAAAATAATTAGGATTAATTGCATTAAAAAGAGATTGCAATTAATCATGTAACTAATCACATTGTTAAACAAAAATAGAATACCATGTATTTAAATATTTGTGAATATTTTCTACATTTTCAAATATATTGATTTCAATTACAATTACACTTTATATTTATTTTTATGAAAATATTTGCACTGTAAAACACAAAAGAGTATTGAAAACAGTATTTCAATTCACCTAATAGAAGTATTATAGTGCAATATCTTTATTGAACTTGCAGTTGTGGATTTATTTACAAAAAATAACTTCATTCAAATTAAAACAATAGAAATTTTTAGCACAAAGAGGCGTACGAATGTTTAGCATATTTAACAACATTGTGTACAAAAGTGCCATGCAAACACCTATTCTTACTTTCAGGTGACATTGTGAATATGGCACTAGCAACATTATGTTCCATAATTTTAAACAAACTCGTTTGTCTTAGTGACTGGCTGAACAAAAAGTAGGACTGGGAGGACTTATAGACTCCAAGTTTTACATTGTTCTGTTTCAAGTTACATAACAAGAAAATTCTACATTTGTAAATTGCAGTCACATTGCTCTTATATGGGGAGAATTGAAAATTCTTTATAATTTTTATAGTGCAAATATTTGTAGAAATATAAAATAAGCATTGTGTGAAAATGTAAAAATAATTCAAAATATTTAATAAATTTCAATTAGTATTCTGTTAGTGTTTAATAGTGTGATTAAAACTGTGATTAATCATGATTCATTTTTAAATCATGATTAATTATTTTTAGTTTATTGTGTGAGTTAACGGCAATTAATTAACAGACCTAAGTAGAATATTCAAAGAGTTAACTGAGGAGCTAGATGAGACATTAGCAGTTGTATTTGAAAAGTCATGGAAGACAGAAGAGATTCCAGAGGACTAGAAAAATGAAAATATTAATTTGATCCCTTGATTCCAGGTTGATCTCTACAACAGATTTACATATGTGTCCTGAGGTGACTCAGAAGACTGATCCTGGAATCACAAATCTGCCCACAGTTGGTACAGACATTTCATGGTAGGACAGCTGAATACTGGGAGTTTTTTTCTTTTACCTACTTTCTCTCTCTTTTAAGCTTCAAGAGCAAGGAGTTTCTCCTCCAGGTGGGTGACTGACAGATATAGGATATGGTGTCATTCGAATTGGCTAGTGGCTTTGCCAGCTTGTGGTGCTCAAATCCTTTTTTAAAGATATACTTTCAGAGTGTCTTTGTAACATTTCCTGTGACCACCATGGAATTCCTACCCATGGTCTTTTTGCAAGGAGAGAGTCTGGCATCCACACACAATGTACAGTCCAGTGAAGCTGGTGACATTGGCTTCTGAAGGGATGCTGACCTTAGTGCAGCAATCTTGTCACTCAATGTGAAGAATCTTCTGCAGGCATCATTTGTGGTTCCTCTTCAGACTCTTAAAGGGCTGTTGATAAATCACTCAGGTTTCTTATGCATAAAGGAGTTTAGGCACAACACTTTTCTTGTAGTTTTAGACCTTAGCAGTAAAAGGGCCCTACCATAAATCAAACACTAGCCCCGCCCCCTGACCCCGGAAGTCCCGCCCCCGTACCCGGAAGTCCTGCCCCTGGAGGGAAGTACATCCGGGTCAAGAGGGACAGGTGACCAGAAGTAAAGGATGTCATGTGACCCCCACGTTAGGCCCGTCCCCTGTCACCGGAAGTTCCGCCCTTCGGGGTAATACATCCGGGGTCAAGAGGGGCAGGTGACCGGAAGTAAGGGGTGTCATGTGACCCCTCTAAGAACACGCTCCGCCTCCCTCTACCAATCAGGAAGGGTTTTTCCCCTGTAGGACCACCCCGCGATCTGCTTTGACCAATCGGGGAGGGGCAGTTCCGGGACCAGATGACCCGCCCAGAAGCGGGTCGTGTGACCCCTCTAAGAACTAGCCCCACCTCCCTCTACCAATCAGGAAGGGTTTTTCCCCTGTAGGACCGCCCCGCCATCCGCTTTGACCAATCGGGGGGGCAGTTTCGGGACCGGTTGACCAGACCGGAAGTGGGTCGTGTGACCCCTCTAAGAGGTTCCCATGACCCCCTCTGCCAATCAGAGCATAGCACTTCCCCATAAGTTCTAGCGCCACGCAAAAGAGGACATCTTGTTCCAAGAGCGCATGTTTCACAGAGCGTGTAAACGCTGAGCAGAAACATGGACTCCTTCACCACCCCTACCAGAAGTTTGGACTTTGCTTTGGTGCCGAGGGCCTTCCACCGCATGAGAAGAAAGCGCCACATCAGCGACAGTTCTGAGGACGAGGGAGAGGCGAAAAGGGGCCTTTTTCCTCCACTGCTATTGGATACACCAGAATCTGACCCCAAAACCCAACCACTCACGAAGCAGCCCGATGAACTAAACGGCCTCTCGTTATCTGAGAGTTTAAAAAAAAATACTAGTTCTTAGAGGGGTCACACGACCCGCTTCTGGGCGGGTCATCCGGTCCCGGAACTGCCCCTCCCCGATTGGTCAAAGTGGACCGGGGTCAGGGGGTGGGACTTCCAGGATTAGGGGGCGGGGCTAGCATTTGATTGATGGTAGGGCCCTTATACTACTGACCTTTGATTTCTGACTTGGGCCTTGGTGTCCTGATGTAGGTCGTGGTCCATAAAATACATTGGAACAATATCCTAAAAAAAGCACTGGTGCAGTGAATTCAGTTTTGGATCTCACTATTGATTTGTGCATTTTAAGATAGTTGGCTACCAAGATAGCAAAAGTGTTCAACTGTCTGTAAAATTGGACTTTTGAAGGACATTTGTAGTAGGTCACACAAGGCAGGAGAAGGTTGAAACAGCACTTTAGTTTTTCTCAGTACTGAGAGAGAGCCTTAGGCTTTGGTAAGCTTGCTCACCAGTAATGGCCACCCTAAAGACTTTAGACTTTGAGTGGAGATTTCAAAGCTTAAAGAGATTCCCATCCATTCTGTACTGAATGTTAACTGTCCTGGGGAGTTAATTTTTAAGGAGGGCCATAATGACTGTTATATATATGGAGAAAAGGGTTGGGAAAATGACACATCCTTGCTTAACTCCTGTTTTGATAATGGAAAGTTCCATTTCAAGGACATTGCAGAGAAATGTCACTGTCATCTGATCATGGATTGCAGACAAATCTGGCCAGCACCTTCCACAAATCTTCACAGTTGACAGAGACAAAGGTCTTTGTCAAATTTATGAAGATCATGTACACATGTACAGGTCATGATTTTTGTCCCAAGATTTTTCCAGGATTTGGTAGGCAACAAAGACATTGTCAATTGTCCAATGAGATGTTCTGAGATTCTGATAATATTTCCTCAGCCTGGTGAAGCAAGCAGTTTAAGGGGATACAGGTGAGATTTTTCCTACTTTTCAGATAGCAACGTAATGCTGTAGCCCACACTTTCTTCTCTCAGTTATCATTCATCAGGACATTTTGCCTCACTCAGGGTAGTGACATCAATGTTGTATTTTGCAAGTTACCTGAAGATGATAGCATTTCTTTCCAGACATACATTGTCTTTGTTATCCATCAGGGAGTGAACGTACCACAAAACATGAACATTCTACAGAACATGTAACAAAAGTCACTGACTTGTCATAGCTTCAATCACAGGCAGAGGGTTATAACTGAATTTGGTAATCCATCCAGAAATGCATATGAGAGTCTAGATTTAGGACACTTTTTCTAGCCCTTTCCCCATGTGGGCTGAGCAGAGGGGATCCTAAAGAGGACTGCTTAGTCACAATAGTAGCAGCCAAATTGCACCCTTGTCTCAGTCAAAGCGCAAGATGATTATCTATCTACCACCACCTATGTGCAGATTCATGGCTAGGGATAAACTGATTCACTAATCCCGTTCCCATCAATAGCAGTCCATCACTGCAGCACTTGAAAGGCTGGAGAGGTGTCTTTTCTCATGGTAGAAGCCTGTACCTTTCTTTTAATGTGAGATTGCTGTTGTGCCTACATCAAGCACATAACCATGACAAACTGGAGTTCTGGAGCTCAGTGGCAGGGAAAGTTTGAGATGACAGGAACTCTCCAAATTATAGTGGCCTTCATCTGCTTTCACCACCATTGTGATCCAAGGATCTTTTTCCACCTGATCCACCATTGAGGACTTGGGGGATTGTATTGGTTTTTCTTCCTTTTTGGGAACTTTCACATTGCTGTGGTGATGAGGCTTATATGTTCCAATAATTCTCAGAGCTAAGTTGTTGGGAGCTTCGTATTCCTACAGGGGTCTCCCAAGGCAAACAGGTTTGAGGGGAGGAGGCCTATATAGTGCCAATCTATAAAAACAGGAATAAGGTCAACTCAGGAAAATACAGACCAGTCATCCTAATTTCAGAGTCCAGAAACATAATGGAGAAAATAATCAAACAATGCATTTGCAAACACCTAGAATAAAAAACAGTGATAAGTAACAGTCAGCATGGATTTGTCAAAGAACAAATTATGTCAAACAAATCAAATAGCTTTCTTTGACAAAGTCTGAAGACTTGTGGATGGAAGAAGCATTAGACGTTATATATCTTGACTTTAAGAAGACTTTTTTAATATTGTCTTCTATGATTGTCCCATAAACAAACTAGGGAAATACAACCTTGACGCTGCTACTATAAAGTGGGTACTATAAGATTGGAAAACTGTCCCCATTAGCAGGGCTTGACAAACCGCAGTGAGATCTACTCACCAGCCCTGCACCGCGCATGCGCCAGACTGGCACTGCGCATGCGCGCAGAGCCAGTGAACGGGGCAAACAGAGCGACCGGCTGAAATCTACTTGCCATAGGTGAGTAGAAACAGCTGTTTGTCGAGCCCTGCCCATTCGAGTGGTTTATCAGTGGTTCACAATTAAACTGGAAGGGCATATTGAGTAGGGTCCCACAAAGAAGTTCTGGATCTGGTTCTGTACAATCTCTCTTTCCCTTTCTCTCTCGCTTTCTCAAACACATATTTTAAATGATGTTAGGCCATGTAATTGTTCAAAAAGCTTCATTACTTAGGGTACATCTACACTACAGAGGAAAATCGAAGATGCTGCTGTTGATCTTCCAAGGTTCGAATTAGTGGTCTAATTAAAACAGCTAATTCGAAGTAAGAGGGGCACTCCGGTTGATGCTGGTAGTCCTGCTTCCACGAGAAGTAAGGGAAATCAAAGGAAGAGTGTTCCTTGCAGTGTACATAGTGCCAAAAGCTGAGTTAAGCTGCTTCTACTTCAGCTACATAGTTAATGCGTATCTTAATTCGACTTTGTCCCGTAGTATAGACATATCCTTAGTGTGGTACTTCTTTAATGTTCTTTTTTCTTCTGACATCAGTTTTAAAAAAAAAAGATCTTTACTCACCATAGCCCTTTTTTCATGTTAAAGTTTTTCTCAGTTATTGAATGTGTCCCTTATTCATTCCACAGGGGGAACATATGATATCTTCAACTGAAACCACTTATATGGAAAATATGTAAGCACATAAAATACTTTGTGTTGAGCACTGTGTAATAAAACATGTCATAAAATGTGAAAAAGCACTTGTAAAAAAGAGAAATGTTTAGTAGTCTCAAGATGCATAATGAAATATTTTGTCTCCACTAAATAAAAAATTTATGTTCTTCAAAAAACAATGACTTTTATCTTGTAGTGTGTGAGTAGTTGTGGGTTTGGTTTCATTGTATAAACTGATCACTTAAACTCTTTTATTGTTTGTCTGTTACTAAAAAATAGTATTATGCACTTATATTTTTCTTGCATCTTCAAGAACTTTATAAATTTAAAGTGATCCAAAATCCCTGGGAAGCTGATCCAAAATGCCACGGGGAAGTTTTGCATTAATATCCCTGAGTGTTAGATCAGGTCTCGCGAGCTTGTCTACCTATAAATAACTTAAAGTATAATTGAAGTTCAGATACTGTTGTTAAGGTGATAAGAGCTGTTTAACCAAATGTTAAGAAGGGAATTTGGTTCTCTCTCTTTATTTTGTGTATAACAGGGTAAAAATCAGTAAAATGGAAACTCAAACACTGTAAAATCAAATGCCTTTAGTGACTTATATATTTTACCTCGTGTAATACTTCGGAGGTCATCCCAGACCAGTAAGGGGTTCTGTCATCCCTTCCTTCTATCCATGGGTATCTTTGCACTGTGCAGTCTTGGATCAGAGATCGGATATCAGCAACAACGTCACAGCACAGTAATCTTATCCTGGCTTTCAGCAGTCTGATCTCTCCTTGCAGGATGATATGAACAGTCCTTCCAGAACTGCATTTCTCCCAAACCACATTCCCTGCATTCCTCCATCATGCTCAATAGACCCTCACAAAAAGATATTAAGTTTGCTGCCTCTGAGAGCAGACCTACAAGCAGTCTAGTTTAATTCAACACCTACATTTGAAATATACTGTGCTCTGATGGTTTATGGTAAATCTAAGTTTATTAACAAAGATCATAGGATAGAGTAATTTTTGTATGACTGAAAAATGTAAGAAAAGTTGCAAGCCAAACACACTTTCTACTGACTACACTTAACTTTAGCAATTTGCAGTCTTGGTCTAAGCCTGAGGTGGACAGACTTCTTTGCCTGAGGGCAACATTGAGTTTCCAAAATTGTATGGAGAACAAGGTAGGAAAGGCTTCCCCAAACAGCCAGGCTTGGCCTATCCTTTCCCCGCATCTGAGCCTCTGTTCTCTCCCCCCTTCATTAGGACCCCAGCTTCTTAGACACCCAACCCACCTCGGTCTCCCCACACCCTGAATATGCTTCCCAAAACACTGGAGTGGCAGTACTACTGTTGTGCAGCAAAGCTGCAGTCATGCCATCTGGCATATCAGCCCTGGCAGTGCGGCAAGCTGTCTTTCTTTAATCACAGAAGCCATAAAGAAAGAGGATTGCAAAATAGCAGGTCACTTTTTGGTCTACCAGGAAGGATTTGGCCCATATCATTTGGGGGAGACACTGACCTTTCCTGATCCTCCCCAGCTATCACAGAATGGGAATGGGAACAAGCACTTGTACCAGTGAGACATAATGGGTTCTGAAGGAAGAGAAAAGGAAGGATTCTAGTGGGAATAGAAAAGGAAGGATTCTAGTTAGGGGAAAGAAATTGACTAAACGCTTTCCCCTAAAAAACAAGTATTATAAGATGCAGGAAACCTCAAATCCAATTTTATTTCGAGTCAGTACATTATCTGGATTAGGTAGTTTGAGAAGACTGCCTTCATTTAAATACCGAAGCATCTATATTGGATTAAAAAATGCCTCAAATTTTTTGAAAGAAAGTCTGTCCCTGATTCAGAGTTTGTTTCTACCCTTCAGTTCAAACCCAGACACTTTAGTGTATCTCAAGGGTGGGGAACTTGAGGACCGAAGGCTGGATACGGCCCCTAGTTTGCCTGGATCTGTCCCCTGAGACTTAGGGGCTCCTCCAGCATTGGGAAGCCCACACTGGACTCCCTGCAGCCCCTGGCCCCCCAACTAATTTTTCTGTGGGTCAGCAGCCCCCGACCCATAAAAGTTTCCCCACCTCGGTGTATCTGTTTTTAAATATATACGCTAGTGCCACTCTAAAATCAAACAATCAAATTCTTTTTGAAATGCCAGGTCTGGTAGATTCTACGCAACAGGAATGCAACTGTCAGTTTCTTGAAAGCATGCACATTTCTGATCATCCATAGAATTCACAGAAACTTAGTGCCAATGTAAATTTATGAATATTTCTCATGCTTCTAAAGTGTCATTAATTTTATTTCATTAAATTTTATGAAATTTTGTATTATGCCTTTTCTCAATCCATGAGCAGGAATTACTGGTTCCCTCACGAAAATGACTACCATCAGACTCTTAGGACATGTCTACATAACAGGTCAAAAGTCAAAGTAAGATACACAATTTGAGCTATGTCATTTGCATAGCTGAAGTCGGAACAGCTAAATTTGGCTTTTGGTGCTGTCTACTCAGCAGGAAGTCAAAGGAAGAATACACTTCCTTCATCTTCCCTTTCTCCTTATAAGCTTAACTTGAAATAAGCATTGCAAATGGAGCTACATCAATTGCATATCTTATTTTGAAATAGCTTATTTCGAAATAGAGAGCATCTACCCTCACTTATTTCGAAATACAGCACTTTTCCTCCAACTTCCCTTATTTCTTCTACAATGAGGGTTGCAGAAGTCAGAGGAAGAAGTCCTCCAGCTTTTCAGTATTTTGACACTATTTCAAAATAACTGTCTGCTGGGTAGACATGGACTAAGTTAATTTGCAATAACGCTAGTTATTTCAAAATAATGCTGCAGTGTAGATATACCTAGATGGGAAGTAGAATAGCTTCCCAGTAGCTGCTCTTGCTACTAGTGATATGGGTAGTGTGCATAGGGAAGTAAGGAGGCCCTGAATGCATCTATTCTCCTCGCTACAGGAGCATAGCCAGAGTGACAACCCAACTCTTTGACTTCAGCACAAAGATTCTGAATGGCCAGACAGATGAACATTTAGTTCCCAAATTGATGATAGTTTCTCATATAAGGTTACAAATAGCTCCTGTCACTTTTTCCCTCTATATAGACATAAGTACTAGCACTTTAATCTATCTGTGTAGTATATAAATACTAACAATGGCAACTGTCTGTGCTAAATCCTTTTATACAATTTTTTTCAAAGATTAGCCACAAAATGGCATTGCTTCTGGTTCTTTAAGATGGAGTCTTATATATAATTTGTAAATTATTGAGTCAACACAAGTGCGTCTACATTGCATCCAGAGCTCTTCTTAAAAACAGGAGATTTATGCATTTTTTTCAAAAAAGATTTTTTTTCTGAAAAAAGCACACCCAGACTAATTTCATTTTCGAAAGATCATCTTTCGAAAATGTGATTGGAAGAAAATCTCCAAATTCATGCCAAATTTGCATATCCTCTTTCGAAAGTAAAACATAGTCTAGACATGCCCTAAAAGTGAATGTATAGATTATTGAACCCTGTGCTGGTTTCTCTTTTGGATTAATGAGAGAACTGCAGTTGTTATGGCATGGGAGTCTCTTTCCCTAAATAAATTTCTTGATAGTCAAGAAACAAAATGACACACTTTATTATAGTAAAGTGAGTCAGTTAAGAGATAAAACAAAAAGGAACTGATCAGCATTAACACAGCTTATTTTACCAAGCTTCACATACATATTTTACACATTTGTTCTTAAAAAACCAGAACAACAACAACAAAAAACACAAATAAAACAACCCTCCAACATTATCACAATCATTCTGTTTGGTGGGTCTAATAATAGCAATACTTTAGAACTAGTAGGTGATAAGTATATCAAAAATGTTAGTCACTATGGTTGTGTCTACATTGGCACCCCTTTCCGGAAAAGGGATGCTAATGTAGACTTCGGAATTGCAAATTCTGTGGGGGATTTAAATATCCCCCACGGCATTTGCATTTACATGGCTGCCGCTTTTTTCTGGCTTGGGGATAAGCCGGAGAAAAGCACCAGTCTAGACGTGATTCTCCGGAAAATAAGCCCTTTTCCGGAGGATCTCTTATTCCTACTTTCAAGTCGTACTTTCAAGTAGGAATAAGAGATCCTCTGGAAAAGGGCTTATTTTCCGGAGAATCACGTCTAGACTGGCGCTTTTCTCCAGCTTATCCTCAAGCCGGAAAAAAGCGGCAGCCATGTAAATGCAAATGCCGTGGGGGATATTTAAATCCCCCACGGAATTTGCAATTCCGAAGTCTGCATTAGCATCCCTTTTCCGGAAAGGGGTGCCAATGTAGACACAGCCTATATGTATTGCAAATGTAGCTACTTCAGAATGTCTGAATTCTCAAACAATGGAAAATATTCCTTTTGGTTTTCTAAGAATAAAATATAGGTCAAGCTGTCTTGATCAGTACAGATGTAATTCTCAATCTGAAAAATAAAAGCTTTGACATAAACAAGTCAAATGAAATCAAGACTGTATAATTATTTGTTCATGTATTTGAAAGCACTTTATTTACTCTAATGCCAGGTAATCACACAGGCTTAAATTGTACTTAATTTCCTCTATGCTGAGGGAAGGAAGACTGCATATAAAGAACACCTTCAATTGTTAGTACTACAATATCAGTTAAAGGGAAACAACTAACTTAAAAATCACTCTCTCATTTGAATTTGATTTTGTCTATTATCATTATGCTTAACATTTACAATTGCTTATTTCTTGTGCCAAAAGTGGTTCCTCTTAAAATCAATGAGTGTCTTTGTAAATTACATCTATAGACTTTGAATGTTTAGTGAAATTAACAGCATCATCAATAGACAATAATTATTGTTTTCCCATATGGTCAATTTCTCCTGTTTTGTGAGTACATGTGGATGGATTACTACAACCAAGCAAAAAAACATAAAATTAGGTAACCAATTTAAAACTGCTCCCAAGAATAAATTCAGCCATGTATTTAGCATATTAAGGTATTATTATGTGTTGCACATAGTAAAATATCCAGCAGCTTCCCAGGCCTGTCAAGGTTACTGACTGCTCAGCACTTCTGCAAACCAAAGCTTATTAGTGTCCAAATACTGATAATAGAGGTTCATATGTTTTGCTGTTGTTTCTAGTTAGGTATGTGCAACACAGCTGGCTTAATGTTGTGGGAAGAATTTTAAATGTGGAAGTCTGTGGTGTTTGGATTCTAGCTAAACCTTAATATGCATAAATGTATAGATTTTAAGGCCAGAAGGGGCCATAATAATCTAGTCTCACCTCATGTACATTGCAGGCCACAAAACCTTGCCTAAAATAAGTCTTTAACCTCTTGCTGAGTTACTGAAATACTCAAATAATAATTTAAAAACTTCAAGCTACAGAGAATTCCCTATTTACATCAGTTTAAACCTGCAAGTGACCCATGTCCAATGCTGAGATGAAGTCCAAAAAATTCTTAAGGTTCTCCAACTATCTAACCGGGGGATAATTCCCTTCCCTATGCTAAATATGAGCATCAGTTGAACCTTGGGCTCTTCAGCAAGACTCAACTGACAGACACCATAAAAGAATTATCCATAGTAATTCAGGGCCGTCCCCATCTAGTGTCCCATCATGAACCACGGAGGATATATATTATTATGAGTTGTAGTTTGGTTATATATCATTTAGGAAATCTCACCATACCATCCCTATCATAAATTTATGAAGCACAGTCTTGAATCCAATTAGCTTTTTTGTCCTGACTCCTCTCCTTTGAAGGCTCTTCCAGATTTGTATCTTGTAATGGGTGGAAATGTTCTCACTTTCCAGTCTAAACTTGTTGATGCCCTATTTATATCCATTTGCTTTTTTGCCAACTTTGGTGCTTAACTTAAATAACTCTTCTCCCTCCTTGATATTTATCTTCCTGGTGAATCTCTCTCTCTCTCTCTCTTTCTCTCTCTTTTTTTGGGGGAGAAGGGGATTGGTTAAGCTAAACAAGCCAAGATTGTTGAATGTCTTATAAGGTAGGTTTTCCATCTCTGATCATCCTAGTGGACCCCTTCACTGAACTAGTTCCAGTTTGAATTAATCTTTCTTAAATATGAGACACCAGAACTGCATTCATTATTCCAGTGGAGGTCTCACCAATGTCTTGTTATAATGACAGTAATACTTCCCAGTCTCTAGTGGCAATTCCTTATGTGATGCATTCTAGGATCACATTCATATTTTTCATGACCGCATCACACTGGCAGATCATACTCATCCTATTATCGATCAATACACTCAGGTCTTTTGCCTCCCCTACTGCTTTCAGAAGTGGCCCCTGTTGAAATCAGTGGGAGTCTTTATAATTACATCAATGGACTTTGAATGTTTAGTGCAATGAACAATATCGTCAATAGACAATGGTGATGATTTTCCCCACATGGTCAAATGGTTAATTTCCCCTGTTTTGTGACTACATATAGATGGATTACACAAAAAATCCTGGTTTTTAATCTCCAAGGGTACAGCTTTATTTCAGAATAATTGACATTATTCCAAAATAGCGTAGTGTGTGTCTATATTACAAGCCTTTATTTCGAAATGTTGATCTGGAGGACTTCTTACTCCAACTCATGGTAACTCTCATTTCATGAGTAAGAGAAGTTGAAGGAAGAGTGCTCTTCCTTTGGCTTCTTGTTCTGTAGACAGCGTCAAAAGCTAAATTAAGCTATTTCAATTTAAGCTACACAATTGATGTAGCTGAAGTTGCATAGCTTAATTCAAATTTAGCCCTACTGTGTAGATGTACCCTACATGCATGACTTTACACTTTGCATTACTAAGTTTCATCCCATTTTCATTAGTTTTTAAGATAATGCAGTTTTTCTTGTGTGATATTCCAGTCCTCCTCCATATTGAAAATAACTTCCAACTTTCCATCCTGTGCAAATTTGAGTAGCGCATCCCCCTTTTCATGCCAAGATCATTAATAAAAGTATTAAGTAGCATTTGTCCCAAGACTGATCCCTGAGAAACTCCATCAGTAACCTCACACCAGTCTCACATTTCACCGTTCACTATGACCCACAATAGTCTCCCCTTTTAACCAATGTCTAATCTATCTTTCAGTTCTCATATTAATCCCCACCTTTTCCAATTTAACAATAATTACTATGGAAATGCATCAAGCACATTACTGAAATCCAGGTAGATTAGATCTGCATTTCTTTTATCTAGAAAATAAATTATCACCTCAAAGAGATCAGATTTATTCGACATAATATAAAACCTTTTGTAAAACCATTTTATCCCATTTACCATTTACCTCTATGACCTTAACTACTCTATGACCTTAACTACTTTCTCTTTCAAGATTTTTTTTAAATATGACCTTGCATACAATTGATGTTAAACTAACAAGCCTGTAGTTCACTTTTTCCTCTTTCCTTAAAAATGGGTATTATATTAGCAATCCTCTAGCCATAGGATACAATCATCAAGCTTATAAATTTAGTCATTGCTTTTGGGCTTGCTATTGTTCCGGTTTCTTTAATATTCTTGGATAGAGATTATCTAGGCCCCCGATTTAGTTTCATTATATTGGTTGAGGTTTGACTTCTACCTCGGATGTGGTAATTTCTACTTCTATATCCATATTTCCATTAACCACCCTGCCACTACACCTAAACTCCTCATAGACCTTATTAAAACTATTATGTTTGCTAAAATGTTGCACAAGGTATGCAAATGAGTCATGGTGATGAATATTCAAATATTCATCACCGCACCTCATTTGTATATGTTCTTGCGCAAGAAAGTGCAATGTAGACGTAGCCCCAGGGTATAGAATATTTTTCTGTTGGTTTTAATTTCCTTTGAAAGAGCCAACTCTGCTTGGCTTTTAACAGTTCTCACTTCTCCCTTGCACTTTGAAGAGGTAGCTTTCCTTGTTTATCAATCCAATCTTCCATTCCTTATAGGCATTCTGCTTTCTCTTAATTACTCATCTGAGATGTTTGCTCATCCATCTTAACTTGCAACTCTTACTGCACTTTTCCCCACCCTTTGGTTAGGATACAAACTTCAGACAGTTTCTACAACTTCGACTTTAAGTAATTCCAAGACTGCTCCACCTTCAGATCATTGAGTACTCACTGAATCACTGGTAGTATTCTACATTTTAAAACAAACAAGCAAACAAAACCCCTGCTATTTATACACAAATATCCTGATAATTGTAATGGAAGCAGACAGGGGACTGCAGACAGGGGAGTTGAAGAGGGAGAGCAAAGCGACCCCACCGCCGAAGAGGCTACCCAGTGAGAGTACAAGCTGTGGTGTGAGTGTGTGTGTGTGTGTGCCTGACTGTTTGAATTTTACAGTTTGAAGTGTGAATTGAGTCTGATTCTAGGTGAGTGCTAGCAGTTTCAGTTTCAGCTTCTGTGGCAGTTGGGACTGAGATCCTGCCATTGTTCCCTTGATTGCCTCTGATTAGCCTCAGGCTCAGCCTTCCCCTGTGTGACTCAGAAGGGGGCAGGCCTGACCTAGGCAAGCAGGCTTTAAAAAGCCAGAGCAGTGTGACCAGGGGAGCGAAGCGGACAGGGGACTGCAGACAGGGGAGTTGAAGAGGGAGTGACTGATGGTGATGAAGACCCGAAGCGCTTGTGCCAGTACTTCTCCTGTCTCCTCCACCTGTGCCTGTATCCAGACAGAGAACCTGAGCATGGATGCCTCTACCCAGGTCCTGGTGTGGTCTTGCTGTATTTGTGGCTTGCAATTCCCACTGAGTGATCTCCAGGCTGGGGGAGACAACCGTTGTGAAAGGTGCCTGCTGGTGGAATCTCTCAGGCAGCAGGTGGGAGAGCTACAGGAGGAGGTGGCCAGGCTGAGGAGCATTCGAAGCCATGAGGAATTCCTGGACAGTATTCCTGTGGAGTCCACGGAGGTCACTGTCCTAGGATGTGGGACTGTTGACCAGCCACTTATGGAGGAGGCGGTGGTGCAGGGTGAGAACTGGCAGCTGGTTACTTCCGGCAGCAGGCAGTGTTCCACCCCTGCTCCTAACCCTCCCACTGTGTTGTTACATAACCGTTACACTTTACTTTCAGCAGGAGACAAGGAGTCACCCCCCACAGTGGAGGAGACCAGGCCTTGCACCACCAAGGTTGAGCAGTCTCCTGCCACCACTGCGAGGAGGAAACGTAGGGTAGTGGTGGTTGGAGACTCTCTTCTGAGGGGAACGGAGGCACCCATCTGTCGCCCTGACAGCTCATCTCGAGAGGTATGCTGTCTGCCAGGGGCCCATATCCGAGATGTTACGGAGGCATTGTCGAGGATTATCCGGCCCTCTGACTACTACCCCATGCTACTCATCCACGTGGGCACAAATGATACTGCCAGGTGTGACACTGAGCGGATCAAGTGTGACTACAGGGCTTTGGGAGTACGGGTGAAGAAGTTTGGAGCGCAGGTGGTATTCTCTTCTATCCTTCCTGTCAAAGGTAGGGGCCCGGGCAGAGAGAGGTGCATCCTGGAGGTGAATGCCTGGCTGCGACGATGGTGTCGCCAGGAGGGATTCGGCTTCCTTGATCACGGGGTGCTCTTCCAGGAAGGACTGCTTGGCGGAGATGGAGTTCACCTTTCCAGGAGCGGGAAGGCCTTGTTTGGACACAGACTGGCTAACCTTGTGAGGAGGGCTTTAAACTAGGTTTGTTGGGGGCAGGTGAACAAAGCCCACAGGTAAGTGCTGCATGTGCGGGACTGGGAGATGGGTTGGAAATGGGGGGGACTACGGCCTATAATGGGAAGGAGAAAGGAGGGTCAGGGCACAACAGGGAGGCAAGATCAAATCAGTATCTTAGATGCCTATATACAAATGCGAGAAGTATGGGTAATAAGCAGGAAGAACTGGAATTGCTAACCAATAAATACAACTATGATATCATTGGTATTACAGAAACCTGGTGGGATGGGACGCATGATTGGAATGTTGGTATGGAAGGGTACGGCTTGCTCAGGAAGGACAGACAGGGAAAAAAGGGAGGAGGGGTTGCCTTGTATATTAAAAATGTACACACTTGGACTGAAGTGGAGATGAATGTAGGAGATAGCTGTGTAGAGAGTCTCTGGGTTAAGCTAAAAGGGGTAAAAAACAAGGGTGATATCATGCTAGGAGTCTACTACAGGCCACTTAGCCAGGTGGAAGAGGTGGATGAGGCCTTTTTTAAACAATTAACAAAACTATCCAAAGCCCAAGATTTGGTGGTGATGGGGGACTTCAACTATCCAGACATATGTTGGGAAACTAACACAGCGAGGCACAGGCTATCCAATAAGTTTCTGGACTGCATTGGAGACAACTTTCTGTTTCAGAAGGTTGAAAAAGCTACCAGAGGAGAAGCTGTTCTGGATTTGGTTTTAACAAATAGGGAGGAACTAGTTGAAAACTTGAAAGTGGAAGACAGGATAGGGGACAGTGATCACAAAATAATAGAGTTCATGATCTTAAGGAAAGGTAGAAGGGAGACCAGCACAATTGAGGTTATGGATTTCAGGAAGGCAGATTTTGATAAGCTCAGAGAACTTGTAGGTAAGGTCCCATGGGAAGCAAGACTGAAGGGAAAAACAACTGAGGAGAGTTGGAAGTATTTCAAAGGGACGTTGTTAAGGGCCCAAAAGCAAACAATTCCGCTGTGTAGGAAAGATAGAAAATATGGCAAAAGACCAGCTTGGCTTAACAAGGAGATCTTGCACGACCTCAAAATAAAAAAGGAGTCATATAAAAAATGGAAACTAGGACAACTAACAAAGGAGGAATATAGGCAAGCAACACGGGAATGCAGGGGCAAGATTAGAAAGGCAAAGGCACAAAATGAGATCAAACTAGCTACAGGCATAAAGGGAAACAAGAAGACCTTTTATAAATACATTAAAAGCAAGAGGAAGACCAAGGACAGGGTAGGCCCACTGCTTAGTGAGGAGGGAGAAGCAGTAACAGGGAACTTGGAAATGGCTGAGATGCTCAATGACTTCTTTGTTTCGGTCTTCACCGAGAAGTCTGGAGGTGTGCCTAACGTAGTGAATACAAGCAGAGAGAGGGTAAGTTTAGAAGATAGGATACACAAAGAACAAGTTAAAAATCACGTAGGAAAGTTAGATGTCAGCAAGTCACCAGGTCCTGATGAAATGCATCCCAGGATACTCAAGGAGCTGATAGAGGAGGTATCTGAGCCTTTAGCTATGATCTTTGAAAAATCATGGCAGACAGGGGAGATTCCAGAAGACTGGAAAAGGGCAAATATTGTGCCCATCTATAAAAAGGGGAATAAGAACAGCCCAGGAAACTACAGACCGGTCAGTTTAACGTCTGTCCCAGGGAAGATAATGGAGCAGGTAATTAAGGAAATCCTATGCAAACACTTGGAAGGTAATAAAGTGATAGGGAATAGCCAGCATGGGTTTGTGAAGAACAAGTCATGCCAAACTAATCTGATAGCTTTCTTTGATAAGATAACGAGCCTTGTGGATAAGGGAGAAGCGGTGGATGTCATATACCTAGACTTTAGTAAGGCATTTGATACGGTCTCGCATGATATTCTTATTGATAAACTAGGCAAATATAACTTAGATAGGGCCACGATAAGGTGGGTGCATAATTGGCTGGATAACCATAGTCAGAGAGTTGTTGTTAATGGTTCTAAATCCTGCTGGAAAGGGATAACAAGTGGAGTTCCTCAAGGGTCTGTTTTGGGACCCGTACTGTTCAATATCTTCATCAATGATGTAGATATTGGGATAGAGAGTACGCTTATTAAGTTTGCAGATGATACCAAACTGGGTGGGGTTGCAACTTCTTTGGAGGATAGGGACATAATTCAAAATGACCTTAGCAAGTTAGAGAAATGGTCAGAGGTAAACAGGATGAGGTTTAATAAAGAGAAATGCAAAGTGCTCCACTTAGGAAGGAACAATCAGTTCCATACATACAAGATGGGAAGCAACTGTCTAGGAAGGAGCATGGCGGAAAGGGATCTAGGGGTCATAGTGGACCACAAGTTGAATATGAGCCAACAGTGTGATGCTGTTGCAAAAAAAGCAAATATGATTCTAGGTTGTATCAACAGGTGTGTTGTAAGCAAAACTCGTGAAGTCATTCTGCCGCTGTACTCTGCACTAGTTAGGCCTCAGCTGGAGTACTGTGTCCAGTTCTGGGCGACACATTTCAAGAAAGATGTGGAGAAATTGGAAAGGGTACAGAGAAGAGCGACAAGAATGATTAAAGGTCTAGAGAACATGACCTATGAAGCCAGGCTTCATGAACTGGGCTTGTTTAGTTTGGAAAAAAGAAGATTAAGGGGGGACATGATAGCGGTTTTCAAATATCTAAAAGGGTGTCACAAGGAGGAAGGCGAAAATTTGTTCCTCTTGGTTTCTGAGGACAGGACAAGGAGTAATGGGCTTAAAGTGCAGCAGGGGAGGTTTAGATTGGACATTAGGAAAAAATTCCTAACTGTCAGGGTGGTCAAATATTGGAATAAATTGCCAAGGGAGGTGGTGGAATCTCCCACTCTGGATATATTTAAGAACAGGTTAGATAGACATCTGTCAGGGATGGTGTAGATGGAGCTTGATCCTGCCTTGAGGGCGGGGGGCTGGACTCGATGACCTCTCGAGGTCCCTTCCAGTCCTATTATTCTATGATTCTACGATTCTATGATTCTATGAGAGTATGTGATAATTTAACATGCATTTTAGTACTTCAGTAATGTTATGGTTGCGGTTATTTTTTAAAATGAACTACATTTGATGCTTGTAAACACAGATAAATAATGAACACTTCTTAATATATTTTTATATACTATGAATTTTACTTGGTTTTAAAGTTGCAAGTTAGCAAGCAAATAGTCCATAACTCTGTGAATTAAAAAAGGTAGCAGGGGTGTGTGTGCAGATTTTCAGTCATTGTAAATTACAATAGTATTGTTGACTTCAACAGAGTTATGCTGATTTATAAAAACAAGGAATCCAGAGGGACTTTAAAGACTAAATAATCAAGGTATTAAAGCAGGGGTGGGCAAAAGGGCTTTCTTGGGCTGGATCCGGCCTGTCAAGTGAGTTGATCCTGCCCTCAAATATTATGCCACTCCCCTGCCCCCATGCCAATCAGGGCCTAGGGACAGGAGAGCGTGCAGAACTTTGAGTCAACCCTGTGGGAGAGGGGCAGGATTGGAGGAGACTTTGCATGCTTCCCTCACCCCCAAGTCCTGATTGTCCTGAGGGCAGGGGATTGCACAAAGTCTCCTCCCATCCTGCAATGGGTTTGGCACTTAGAGTCCTGCTGCTTCCGTGTCCCCAGAACAATCAGAACGTAGGGGCATGGGAGCTCATGGCGCTTGAAGTCAACCCTGGTGGTTGACTCTAAGCACCATGTGCCAGAGGGCAGGGAGTGAGAGACAAAGCACTTTCAGGCTACATTTACCCTGCACGATTATTTTGGAATAAGCTATGCAGGGAAGCCTCAAAATTAGTCTGAGGCAGGCTTCCCTAATGTAGACATGCTATCTCGATTTAGAGTCATAAGAGGCAGAACTTAGAATGGCCCTGGTGAGAGGCTATTTTGAAATAGCTGATGTGGAATGTCTACACATGCCTTATTTCCAAATAGCTATTTCAAAATAGGCATTATTTTTTGTAGAATGCAGTTTACAGAAGTCATAATAAGCCATACATTTTTTAAAACTTATTTCAAAATAATGTAATTGCTGTGCAGACGCTTGCATAGTTATTTCAGAATAGTGGCCATTTTTCTGAAATAATGTTGCTGTGTAGACACATCCTTAGAAACTCTGCATGCTCCTTGCAGGATGGGGGCATGGGAGGAGGAGACTTCAGGTGCTTCCCCCTCCCACAAACCCTGATTGACCTGGGGGCAGGAGAGGAGTACGTAAAGTTTCCTTGCACTGCCAGGGCCATGGGCACTTAGAGGAAACTGACAGCTGTTCAGAATAGCTGGTAATTCTCTATGTCTAGACTGCAAGCCTCTTTTGAAAGAGGCTTTTTTGAAAGATACTTTCTAAAAAGCTTCTTTCGAAAAAGAGCATCTAGACTACAACCAGTACTTTCGAAAAAGCAAGCTGCAGTCTGGATGCTCTCTTTCAAAAAAGCACAGTTTGCATTACATTGCGCCTTTTTTTGAAAGAGCACTTTCGAAAAAAGGCGTTATTCCCCGTGAAATGAGGAGTACTGCCGTGGAAAGAAAAGCCACGTTCTTTCAATTCAATTTTGAAAGAACACGGCTGTAGTCTAGACACAGGTGAAGTTTTTTTCGAAAAGGCTACTTTTTTCGAAAAAACCCTGCAGTCTAGACACAGCCTGGGTGAGTGGAGGCAAAGACGTCACACACTCCTCCACTCACAGACCAATCGGGGTGTGTGGGCAGAGAAGCTAGGAAGTGTTCTGGCTCTGCCCCTTCTGCCTGAGGCCCCACCCCTTCCGGGGGTGGAGCCATTTCAAAAATTTCTTCACCACCCTCCTCATGAAATAGTTTTTCCTAATGAAAACTCCCCCACTGAAACTTGAGACCATTGCTCCTTGTTCTGCTATCTGTGACCACTGATAAGAACCTCTTTGGAACCCCCCTTCAGGAAGTTTAAGACTGCTATTAAATCCACCCCCTCATTCTTCCCTTCTGTAGATTAAATAAACTCAAATCTCTCAGCCTCTCCTTATAAGTCATGTGCTCCAACCCCTTAATCATTTTTTTGCCCTCCACTGGACTCTCTCCAATGTGTCTACATCCTTTCTATATAAGGGGAGAGGGAGACAGAACTGGATGTAATACTCCAGATGTGACCGCACCAGTGCCAAATACAAGGGAATAATCACTTTTCTAGATCTGCTGGAAATGCCCCTAGTAATGCACCCCAAGTATGTTTTTAGCCTTTTTGTCTACAAGGGTACACTGTGGACTCATATCCAGCTTCTCATCCACTATAATCCCTCGGTCCTTTTGTTGTACCAATAAAAGCAAGCAGGATCTTATGAGGGGGATAAGGCAAAAAGCCACATTTATTGTAAAGATAATAATAAAAAAATAAAGAAAAGATAGAAGCAAACAACGTTGTTTAACTACTTAACTCTTATACATATAAACATTCATTCATCCATTCATTCAGGTTCTGTGTATTTGTTATAGTTATCAGCCTGGAAGTTGCTTGTGACAGAATACTGGCCAGGTATTCTGTACACAAGTGATGGTAGTGGGGAGCGAAGTCCTGATCAGATCCGCATCTGAAGCTCCTGGTGGGCTGGCAGCAGAACCTTGGACTCTGATTCCATAGTTTTTTAGTCCAGTTCTTATAGGAATTTCTTCCCATGCCAGTCTATGGAAATTGCTGCATCATGCTGATGTCTCCAGGGTGGCTGCCAGGTGCTCGTCAGTGATCTCATCGGGTGGACCTCCAGTACTTGGTTTTCTCCACTTGACACCTTTTGGTTGCACTGGTACCTGACGCCTTCTTCAGCCCTTTGTTGCTGTATTCTCAGGCTGGCACCTCTCAGAACCATTCACTCATCATCCAAGCACTCTCTCTCTTACATACATTCCTTAATTAATGTTTCCCATACAATATTTTTGTATAATAATAATTTTACATATATCAGAGTTGTAGTTACAAAAAGTTTCTGGGTGGTATTGCTTAAAACATTCTCTGAGTGCTGAGTAAAGTTACAATGTTTTAAAGAGAACAGGGGTCAATTATGTAACAATGCCCTTAGTCAATTACAGGGCTTGGCTCCCATAGCAGAGTTAGTGGCTTGACAATGCATTGTTACAATGTATCTCTGCAATGTCAATTTCAAGCAGCCCCTTGCACAAGCTTGAGCAGTTTTAAGTTACATGACCTAATACATTATATTCTAAAGGGGCAATAATAATAATAAATCTAAACATTTAACAATCTTAACAAATAATAATAATAAGAAGAAGAATTAATAATAAATCTAAACACTTTAAGTTGTGGGGAACAAATTATGGGGAGTCACTTCCATTTGGAGGAATCATTTTCAATACATTAATATGTTATCCCTACACTTTTCTGCAAAACTGCTGTTTAGCCAGTCATGTTGCAGTTCTTGGGATTCATCCATCCCAAGTTCAGGATTCCTAGAATGGATGTGGCTAATCTTCAACAGCTGTGAAAAGTCACAGTACTTAAATCAGAAATTACCTATTGTAATGTGAGAACCACTACATGTGTTTGTTTAGACCCGTGGTCCCCAACACGGTGCACGCGGCCACCATGGCGCCCGCGGGGGCATTTCCAAGCGCCCGCCAGGTGCCCGGGGCTGGCCTGGCACCGGGCGCACGGCGGGGGGAGCGCCGGCTCCGGGCGCGTGGCGCTGGGCGGGGGAAGTGCCAGCCCCGAGCACGCGGCGCTGGCGGGGGGAACGCCGGCCCCGGGCGCGCAGCGCTGGCGGGGGGAGCGCCGGCCCCGGGCATGCGGCTATGGGGGGGGCCGCCCCCGGGCATGCGGCTATGGGGGGGCCGCCCCGGGCATGCGGCTATGGGGGGGCCACCCCCGGGGCGCAAGTGTCACCGCCCCCTGGCACCCGGCGGGCGAACGGCCACGCCCCCTGGCACCCGGCGGGCGAACGGCCACGCCCCCTGGCGCCCGGCGGGCGAACGACCGCACCCCCTGGCACCCGACAACCTCGAAAGGTTGGGGACCACTGGTTTAGACCTTGGTTCTATGACACATGACAGTGGCTATTACTAGATAATCCAGAGGAAAAACAATCCCTTATGACAAACAATTATGCAATACAATTACTATGAATCCTGTCAATTTTTGACAATTCAGAGAATCCTAGGCAATTAATTTTTCATTTAGGTGTTGAAATATGATACATCTTTTACATGAGTATATTCTTTCTGATGCATTTTTCACATACATATATGTAATGATATTGTTTCTAAAGCTTGTGTGTTCCAAAAAAAAGATGTGTAACATTGATAAGATGCTGCCAGGCATATGCTGTTCTCAGAAATGACATAATTGTAAATGATGCAATTCAGGAATAGCATAATCCAATTTTAAGAAAAGGACGAGGTTATAAAATATGTCTCTGCCTGGAATGTAGGAATTTCCAATTCATTGTACAATTTGTCACCTTAGTAAAACACAATATAATATCTGAGGGCATCTGACAGCATCTAATTTACTCAAATCCACTATGGAAATATTATTCCTTTTGTCCAGTTTGTGAACTTATTTAGAGAAGGGTAGTGCCTTATAGAAAAATTTAAAAACACATACATGATTCCAGTAGGATTATGTTTCTCTAAATATATTTTAGTTGCTCAAAAAATATCATATTAAATGGGTAAATAGGATTGTGTTTATCTTGGTCATGGGCAAACTCACACTTTGTCTTCAAAATCAGCTTCAAGACTTCATTCCAACTTGGTTTTTGAATAATTCAAGGCTGTGTAGAGAATGAAGCTTTTGGTCGGAACCTTTTGCTTTAGTAGTTGAAAGATACGGAAAGAACAAGGTAAGAGATCTCAAGCAATAAAAGGATGATCCTATAGTTAAAACAGAAGAATGTCATGTAGCAGTATTAGATTTTGTCGCCTGAGTTTGAGTTTTGTCTGTGTCACGGATCTACTGTGTGAACTAAGGCAGGTTTTTACCTGAATTATCCAATCTGCAAATTAAAGTAAATAATTTTCTCTTATCACAATGGAGATACATTCATGAATGTTTGAGGTAGTTGGATATTACAGTGATGAGCACCTCAGAAAGACCACAAGGAAATTCATATTGTAGTCATTGAATGCTTTGGATGGTGCAATCTAAAGTAAATGAGTAGAAATTGAATTGTGAGAATAAAAATATTGAACAGCCACCTCATTCCCTCAGCACCTTACATCCTGTGCACATAATGAGGCAGAAGGCCTATTTGGAAAAATACAATGTGGTTATGTAATTAAGCAGTATATCGAAATGCATATAGGGAAGAATTAGAATAACACTAGCAATTCAATTTTCAGTATCCCTTAACTTTCCAGGGCTTGACTTTGAAACCTAAATAATATTTTTAACATTTTAAAATGTTTACAGTTGTGATATGCTCTCAACACACTACATAGTTCAACTTTTTTAAATTAAATAAAAATACTAAGAATACTATAGTGCAAATAAATCCCAGAAAAATAGCATCTCTTGTATATACAAATATACATGTTCTTTATAATAAAGTTCTCATATGTAGAGCCTTACAAATCCACCAATATCTGCTTTATATCCATGGGTATCCACTTCTATGGATGTGGATGCAAATATCTACGTCTCGTTTTGTGTATACAGATGTGGATATGAATTTTGTATCTTGAATCCTGGAAACTTGCAAATTTCAGCTTTTATATCTGTGGGTATTGGCATCTGCAGATGTGGATGCAGTTATGCATATCTCATTTTTGTAGAATGGATGCAATTACATGCAACACACTTGCACATGATCTAAATATGTAAAATTCATCCCATGCAAATGGTCAGCATAAGATCTATGAAGTACTTATGTCCACTTAATTGCTTCAAATATCTTCTGATGTAAACATCATCCATACCAAAGAAATTAATACAATTTTTTTTAGGGAACACAGTTTGATTAATTCATGTAAATTCCCTAAGCACAAATTCCCATCGTAATGTAACATGGCCATAAATTGCCATGCACACATACGGAAAAACATTTTATAAATACATTAACTGTTGATAATTAATAATAATAAATCACATAAATTCTCTCTTTTTTGGAGGAAACAGATGGCATTTGATTTTCTTGCAGTTATTGTAAAGCAATAATAACAGCTTGCTAAGATAATGGAAAGGTATAATAAAAACACATACATCCTCTGTAACCATCTGGACAATAAATGAGTTGATATACCAAATAACTAAAGCTGGTCAAATATTTTCCGTCAAGAATATTTTTCAATGATAATTTGAGTTCTCAATAAAACAATGTTTTTCACAAGCAGTGTCTGCTTTCCAGAGAAAATAATGATTTTTTCAGAAAAAAACCCCCTAAAAACCCAAATGAGTAAGGTTTTCACAACCTGATGCTCCCATGATGCTGTGGCATAATGCAATAACAAGAGATCAGGGTGCATGACATGAGATGCAGTCTGGTCCAGGAGCCTAGCCCACAGAGGAAAATGGGAGTGTGATGTACGTGAATTTCAATATCATTAAGGTATCACAGTGGCAATTCCAGATCAAAAAGTTCAGGATTTGGCCTAAAGTATTTGGCTTATTTTTTTTCTAGGGAGGAGGAGGAGGAGAAAGTCTACAATCATCATAATTAGCACATGCATTACTTTTTACTTATTAAGCTTGCAATTAGTTTTACATTATCGGGACTCCATAGCTCAAGTTGCTAACCAGATACAGGGTATTCCACCACCAGATTACTGACTTGGATTCAAACCAAACTTGTATTAGATGAAAAGAGTCACTGTTTGAAAGCTTCTCTAATTTCTAAGAGTAGCCACATGTGCACCCAGGAGCAGGTGCGCATGAAAATAAAAGAATGCCAGGGCCACACAGAGCAGCACCCCAATAGGGGCAGATAGCTGCCCCTATTTTGTTGCCCTGGACCGCATCCTGGGGGGCAGGATGGTCCGTGCCACCCCGGGGGAGGGAGGGGGACAGCGATCTGGGAGCAGAGGGCCCTGACCAGGGTATGGAAGAGGAGCACCAGGAGCTGCAGGAGGTGAGATGGAGCATGACATGCTGCCAGGACCCCCAAGCCATCCCAGCAGCTGAGTCACCAGGGTCAATATGTGAGTGCCATCACTGTCCCCTCACTTGGAGGGTGGGGAGGGAGAAATGGGACTGCGCACATGGACCTTGCTTACACGGCTCATGCAGCAACCTGTGCATGTGTGAGCACGCAGCAACCTGTGCATGCCACCCCTGGGCAGCTGGCTCCAGCTGGCTGCCACACAGAGGCATTGGCCTGTTAGCCACACGCATGTGTGAAGAGACATGACATGCTCCTGACCACAGAGTGGGACACAGTAACACTCCCTCTTTCCACAAGGCCATTCTACACAGAGGCAGGGGACATCCCCTCCTCCTAACCTCAGTCGCACTATACACAGCATAGGCATGTGTGTGGTCTCGGGGCAGCTCCCACTCCTGGGGATAGCTGGACATTCTGATCATGGCATCTGTGCAAGCACATCGGCTCTGATGGTGCAGGGAACAGTCATCCTCACCTTGCAGAGTGGGCTGGGCTTCACCCACTGTGTCCCCAGGGATAACTGACCACTTCTCTTGTTTCTTCACAGCCATACCAGCTGTGCGTGCAGGGCGCACCACCCCGCCTGGGATGTGCTCCCACACCCAAAGGCTCCACAGGACCACCCGAACAGTGCAGGGGTACCAAGAGCCGCATCTGGGGGCACTGTGAGCCCTGCACCACACCCTCCAAAACTGGGTGCAAGAAGACTTGGAGCTCTGGTGGGAGCAGCTTTCCCAGGGCTGTGCCATCTGCTAACACCTGCACGCCCTAGTGCAGAGTGTGCTGCCTCCTGCTGCTCTAGTGCCTGCTGCCTCCCCAGCTACTGCTCCTCCTCCCACTCCTTCTCCCCCTCCCGTTTCTCCCTCCACACCTTCTTCAACCTCCACACCCTCCTCTCTATCTCCCCGGGGATGCCAAGGCCCCAGCATCCACTGTGCTGGGAGACAGTTGGCCCAGCGAGACCCCCACCACTGAGCTTTCCTTCCCCTTTCTTCCCCTTGCTCCCCCCTTCCAGCTCCCTCCTCCCAAGTTTCCCCCTCTCCTCTCCCACACTCTCTCCTCCTCTATCCCACCTCCTTTCCCCAGTCTCCATAGAGTTTCATCTCCCCCCCCCTAGTTTTGTTAAATAAAGAGAGTTAGTATTTATGAAAAAATATGTTTTTTTATTTTACATAAGAAAGGGGGTTTGGAGAGAGGGGGGAGTAAATGGAATGTTGTGAGGAAGGAATGAGGCACAAGCCCCAATCGGGCAGACCAGGGAGGCTCTTAGTGCTCCTCAGGGTGGACGTTCTCCTGCAGGGCCTCCTGGATACTGACAGCCCCCAATGGATCTCCCGGATGGCAGCCTGCAGAAAGTGCAGCCAGACTCATAGCAACACGTCCAAAAGAAACACCAGAGTGCCCAGGGGAAGCTCTGGCTCCCTGTTGCAGAGTGCTATGGTGTCCTGAGTGAGGGCAACCGGAGCACTCAGAGACCAAATGCTTTGCTGTCCCTCAGGGTACGTCTACACTACAGCGCTAATTCAAACTAACTTAGTTCGAATTAGTTAATTCAAACTAAGCTAATTCGAACTAACGCGTCTAGAACTAAAAACTAGTTCAAATTAGCGTTTTGCTAATTCGAACTAGCATGTCCACATTAAGTGGACCCTGAACAGGGCTTAAGGATGGCCGGAAGCAGTGCCGGCAGGGCATCAGAGGAGGACTTAGAGCGTGGAGATGCTGTCTCAGGCTAGCCGAGGGCTGTGCTTAAAGGGTCTCAACCCCCACCCCGGACAGACAGTTCTCAGGGGTGCCCCGCTTGAAAACCAGTCCTGGCTTGGAGTGCCCGGAGTGCCCACACTGGGCACATCACACCACTCGGCCATCAGCCCGGCTGCACTTGCCGCAGGCTGCCATCTGAGGAGAGGGGACAATTGGGGGGGCTGCAGGAGAGCTTCCACCCCCAGAACCCCGCAGAGCCAGCCCAGTCCTCCCCATCGGGGGCTCGTGACCCATTCCTCCCTCACCTCCTTCCACTTACCTCTCCCTAGCCCCCCTTTTTGATGTACATAATAAAGAGAACGAGTCTTACAAAATGGAATCTGTCTTTATTGAACAAAACTGGGGGAGACTGGGAAAAGGAGGTGGGAGAGGGGAAGAGAGAGGCTGGGAGAGGGGAGGGCAACTAAAATGATCAGGGGTTTGGAACAGGTCCCATATGAAGAGAGGCTAAAGAGACTGGGACTTCTCAGCTTAGAAAAGAGGAGACAGAGGGGGGACAGGATAGAGGTCTCTAAAAGCAGGACTGGGTGGAGAGGGTGCATACAGAAAAGTTCTTCATTAGTTCCCATAAAGAAGGACTAGAGGACACCAAAAGAAAGGAATGGGTAGCAGGCTTCAAACTAGTAACAGAAATTTCTTCTTCACAAAGCAAAGAGTCAACCTGTGGAACTCCTTGCTGCAGGAGGCTGTGAAGGCTAGAACTAGAACAGAGTTTAAAGGGAAGTGAGATCAAGTCATGGAGGCTGGGTCCATGGAGTGGTATTAGCCAGGGGGTAGGAGTGGTGTCCCTGCCCAAAGTTTGTGGAAGGCTGGAGAGGGATGGCACGAGACAAATGGCTTGGTCACTGTCTCCGGTCCATCCCCTCCAGGGTCCCTAGGGTTGGCCGCTGTCGGCAGACAGGCTACTGGCCTAGATGGACCTTTGGTCTGACCCAGGACGGCCATTGTAAGCTCAGGGCTCAGGGTCGGGGGTCTCAGTGGACCCCCTTGATTTTCATGCACACCTGCTCCTGGGTGGCCAGGCTGGCAGCTCTCCTGCCCTAGATGGCCACTTTCCTGTGCCTAGTGCGGAGATCATGGATAAGGTCCATGATGTCCGCACTAGCCCAGGCAGGTGCCCGCCTCTTACAGTCCCGGGCAAGCTTCCGGGAGCCGCCAGCCTGGTCCCGGGAAGAGGGGGAGGGCTGGGGGGCATCGGGTGGCTGGCTCGAGCCGTGCCAGGTGCAGGGTCTGCTGGCTGGGTGCTCGCAGGCTTGCACCTGGCACGGGCACCGTAGCCAGCCCGTGCCCCTTTAAGGGATCCGGGGCTGGGAAGGGGGCATAAAGTTTCCCTGGTGTTGACCAGAGTGGCCACCAGGGAAACCTTGGAAGCCTTAGCCTCCCACTAGTTCGAATTAAGGGTCTACACGGCCCTTAATTCGAACTAGCTAGTTCGAACTAGGCTTAATCCTTGTAAAATGAGGTTTACCTAGTTCGAACTAAGCGCTCCACTAGTTCGAATTAAATTCGAACTAGCGGAGCGCTAGTGTAGCGCCTATTAAAGTTAGTTCGAACTAACGTCCGTTAGTTCGAACTAATTTTGTAGTGTAGACATACCCTCAGTGAGGTAGGCAGGGAAACCTGAGAACTGGCTTCCCTGGGTGGAGGGAGTGTCCCTTTAAGCACAAGCCTCAGGCAGCAGCCACACAAATAAACTCCTGACCTGATGCCCTACCTGAGCTGGTTCCAGCTGGCTTTAAATGCAATTTAGTGTCCACTCAGTGTGGTCGCGCTATTTCAAAATAGGAGAAAGGTATTTTGCAATGCATTTTGTGTTTCGACATGTTATTTTGAAATAATTTATTTCAAATTAACTATTTCAAAAGAAGATATTTCGAAATAATGCTGTAATGTAGACATACCCTAAGATAGTTAAGCCAGAGATTTACTTTAAACACGTGAGTAGTCCCACTGAAGTCAAAGGACATCTCATATGCTGAAAGGTCAGTATATGCTTAAATACCTTGCTGAATCAAAGCCAAAATTGGCATTTCAAATTGAAAGTTTTTTAAGGAAAAAAAAAACAGAACAGCAGATGCTTCTTTAAAACTGTACCAGGCAGAAGAATGATTCACATATCAGACTGCAGGTGACTCAAATGTTAGCTAGTTGCCAGTCCTGTATCATGGCCTTTTACAAAAATCAGCAGTGGTTGATGTGAGACGTGCAAAAGGTGCTCTCAAGAAAGCCTATGAAAAGTAAAATCCATCACATAGTCCAGGAAACCCATATCAGGACTTACATGAAAAATCAGAAGTAGCACAAGGAAAGTCAAATTTTGGCAGTGCTTTGAGAATCATTGGATGTGTACAGCATGTTCCATTCTGTGGAACTTCAGTCCATTATGGGTGAGATGGGCATTCCATTTTCTAAGGAATGCATTAGGAAAGATTTTTCAAAGTAATGTAAGAGGAAGGCAATTTTCTTATAATTTTAAGCTTTCTGTGTTTTACTGATATACTTGGTCCTATTACTTACTATACATGTGGGGTTTTTTTCCCCTTCCCAAGGATCGAAGCAGAAATCTCTCTCTCTTTTACTTTACCTTCAGTACTAGTGCAGATTCAATTTCCCTAATCATTCTTATTTTTAAGGAATTCCATTACTCTACACTTCCTCATTTTCTGACCTTGTATCTTCTCATGTCATTTTGCCTCATCCACGATACCCATGGGCACATCTAAGACTAAAGTCAAAATAAGCTACGTAACTTGAGCTACGTCAATTGTGTAGCTGAAGTCAAAATATCTTATTTTGGCTTTTGGAACTGTCTACAGAGCAGGAAGTCCAAGAGAGAGCGCTCTTCCTTTGACTTCCCTTACTTCTTGTAAAATGGAGGTTACAGGAGTCAGAGTAAGAAGTCCTCAGCTCAACAATATTTTGTTATTATGTCAAAATAACTGCTTGTAGTGTAGACTCTGACTATGTTATTTTGGAATAACTGATGTTATTCTGACATAATACTGCTTTGTAGACATGCCCTAGGATGCCTCCTGAAGGTACTGGTCATTTTTATTTTTTTGGCTTTCATCTATATTTCAGCTTTTTCCCATGATGCTTCTCTACTTCGAACATACCTTTTGATCTGATCCACAAAGACTCCTGACTCTCTGTATTCCGATCCCCCCTAATACCAACAAATGCAACAACATATACATGAGATTAGCTAAAAATGCAACTATTTATTCTGAATAAGATGAACACCTCCAACATTGTGCTTTATAGCAATCTTTGATTTCTAACTGTGCAGCCTTCTTGATGTCACTTCTCTCTCTCTCTCTCTTTCTCTCTTTCTCTCTCTCTCTCTCATATCTTAGGTACCAGGTTATTGTCCCATATTTAATATGAGGTCAGAGATCAACTCAGTGGCCACTACATCAATGGATTTTCCTAAAGCTTCTTCCCCATTCCCTGCAGGTATTTCCTACCAGAGATTTAACCTATTTCCCTTTCCACACTCCATATCTGTTTCTGTGCTTGAGCAGGTTCTCTCTGGCAGCAATAACCTCAAGCTGTCACATGATGCTAAGTAACATGATTCAGTCAGAGTCAGGCTTAATGAGATTCTTAATATAAGGTGTTAGGTCACAGGGATATGCTCCAGAATGAATCCTTTTGCAAGCACATGCACACATGCTTTCTTTTAAGGAAATGAGGAGCCCAAACTGGTGCCAGCAGAACTACTACACTTAAGGATGTGGTGGATTTTCTAGCATATGCTATCTTTAAGTCAAGACTGGATAAATTTCTAGAAGCATGCTATTGCTGAAATAGATATTATTGGCTTGGTGCAGGAATTATTAAATGAAGTTATTTGACTGTTTTACACAAGAGATTAGGATGTATTTTCATAATGGTCCCTTCTGGTGTTAAATTCTAGGAATCTGAGTGAATGCCAGACGTTAAACAATTTCTTAACTGTTTGCAAGAATGAGGTTTTATTCTGTAATCTCCTTGGAGTACAGCTAAATTCTTCTTTCTGTCATAGAAGAAAGAATACCATACCATATTCTGGCACCATTAGAAATCCTAACAACAATGATGATTGCCTTTAAGCAAAGTATATATAATTTCTTATACGTATAAAAGGACTTTTTGGAAATTTCATTTGCTTTGCATTGGGTAAAAAAATAAATCAAGGGGTGTGATGGTTTTAATTTAGTATATATTTAGCTTCTTACTGAATTATGTGCTTAATGCTTGCAAAAGCGTCATGAAGGAATTGCTAGAGTTATTATGTTCTCTCTCAGGGCCCATCATATGGCTAAAAAAAGAATATTTTGGCAGCCAGGGGTGACATAATTTTGATCGCTGAGAGAAGCTTCATTTGACTCAAATGTAATGTGGGTTGCTTAAAGAGAGGAAATTCTCTAATGAATTTGAGAAGAATCGGAGGAAGGAGCACTGGAACCAGACCTAAGGAAGGACTGCAGAGAAGATTTCTAAAACTGAGGAACTCCAGATGAAAATAAATGTCTTGAATACAATGAAACACACATAAATGAGCCATGAATTTTGAATTTTCTACGTGTTGTGGTTAGGAACCTACAACCTATGTAATTATAGTATATTTAGAGATAATTTTCATACATCTCTTGAGTGGGGAAAAAATCTTAATTCTGGAAAATAAAAGTAGTTAAACTGATCAGTTTAGTCAGCGAGTAGAACTTTATTATTTCCTTAAAATATGCTTCTAGTATCAGCAAATTTGTAAAAATTCTACCATGGAACACTATAGTTATTGGGTCTCAATGACTTTCTGAGAAAATTTGTTCAATTTTCAGATAGAAGGATTTTTCCTCTAACTGCAAGTCCTATAAATTAAGCTTCCAATCTATAAATCACGCTGGATTACTTCTGGCTCACACATTGTCACAAACTGCAGAAGAAACTGGGATTTACAATTCATTCTCTTTATTCAACTCCACTGACACTTATTCACCTGTACAGTGTATCTAAGAAAAGAAGTTGCCCCCACATTTGACTATTATTTTGGTACACTACAAAGATATCTGGTTTCAAGGGAGGGAGCAATACTGAAACAGAAAAAATAGATTTAAAAAGAAAGAAAATTCCTATGTGAAAGTTACAGCTCCTGAGACAAAGATGCTGGTAAAGGCAGGAAAGAGCATATTGAATTATATCTTTGAAAGGCCAGTGAAGTGGTATAGCTTGTGTTCCACACTGTGGATCTGACATCTTATTGGCAGGATATGGTATATAAGCCTACTCCTGTTTTTTCCCCACACATGTTCCTTCTAGAGGCTTTGGGGCTCATACAGCCTTAGCTGACTCCTACATCCTATAATGCAGCAAAGTTAAGCCTGAACAGTTTATTCAATGGGAAAGACCTCTTTCCATCCTGTCCTCTCTTTAGTGCACTCATCCAAGTCTGGCTGTAATAAAATTAGATATAAATATGTTAAAAACTTACAGCTATAATCAAGCATTAGTAGGAAGGGGAATGAGCATCAGTAGCCAGAAATTCCATTTCCAATTTTCAGTTGTCCAGAAGTAGAATCATAGAATCCTATGGCTGGATGAGATCTCAGGAGGTCATTGAGTCCAGCCCCCTGCCCAAAAGTTTGTTGCCTTTTCTTTCAAATACATACTTTCATCACATGATAACTAAACACATGCCATCCACCCCAATTCGACCTTACTGTAAAGGCTACATGGAAGCTTCAGAGTCCTGGCCCTAACTGTTGAAGTCCTAATGAACTAAATCCAAGATATTTCATACAGTGCAATGTATTCCATGTTCTATAATTAAAGCCATGATCAAGGGAGACCTTACAGACAATGGTTCCCAAGGTGAAATTCTGAAGGGAAGGACATTCTCAGAATATTTTTTGTTGTTGAATTATTAACACTGAGATAAGGGTGAGTACTCCCTTTTCTAAGCAAGACCTATGTGAGAAACTGAAGTACTTGAAAAAGTAATTTTAGGTTTATTAAACGTTGGGTATGTTTTTGCTCCCCTCCTCCCCCCATATAATTAACTGTAGTGAAAACTTCTCCAGATGAAATAAGAAAGCATTACAATACTATACATCTTTATTAAACAGTCACAAAATGTTATATTTTGCGGCGTGGTTTATACTAGACCAGCAGGTCAATTTAAGATGTACCATCCAGCTACACAAAATGCAGAGCTGGATTCAGCTTACTTTAAGGCAAGCTACTGCAGTGTCTGTACCATAGGAGGCTGATGGAAGTACACGTTCCCATCAACTTCCCTTACTTCTCACAGAATGAGGAGTACAGGATAGCAGCGGGGGATGCGCTCTACTTTCGATTTGGAGGGTCTACACGAGACACACTAGATCAAATGCTAGAAGATTGACTTCTGGAGGGTTGACCTTCTCTGCAGTGTAAGACATCCCCTTGGTGTGTAAGCCTTATAGACTACTTTTCTGTAAAAACAGGTTACCCAGATCAGCTGCAGTGATGAGAAGGGTCCATAAAATGGCAAACATGATTCAAGAGTCTCAGTAGATATAACTGAAGTCATGGATTCCCAGTTTATTCAAAGAGCTATTTCATAAAACTGGTTTATTTACCTGTTAATTGCATAGCTAGATCTTTTTAATTTTTGCTTTTAATTATAAACAAAATAATAATTTTCTTGTAATTAAAATGAACAAAGCACAACCCTTTTTTTTCAGATCCTAAGTTTGAATCTTCTTCTTTCACTTAAATTTAGCATCTGTTGCTTAGATATACATAAGAATATTGTTTGACGTTTAATATTCTGATGGCAACAAGTCATTTGACTATGAGACACTGTTGGTTATTGTTCTTTAATGATAACAGAAAAATATGTTTTATTAGGCACTGACAATCATTCCAAATATTGTCTTCATTTAATCTGTACTCTCTCGTAAGGAATGATATACTTACTCATATAATTCAAATTATACAGCTCTGATGGATATCTAATAAATATAAGTGTGTAGCAGTTGGAAGTTCAGATCATTTAATGTTTTTTTTTTAACATTATTGTACCAAAGTCATATATCACTATAAGTGACATTGATATAACAGGATTTTGAGCTGCTCTATTTTGCTTCTTAAGTGCATCACTGAAGATATTGCTTTGTCACAGTTAACTGAAAATGGGTGAAGAATTTAAATAAAGTTAACTAAATTAGTAAGAAATGGGCTGGCAATGGTAGATTGTAATATTAAACCCCAGAAGCTTACAGTTAAGTATATACTAAAAGAAGGAATTGTTTACAGTTTAAGTCTGGTAATTTAAGTGTGCATACAATGTGGGCACACAGCCCCAGACATTGAATTGGCAGTTTTAAGCAGTTTGGTGTGCTCAAAACAAGGTGAGAGTCTCCAGACCATATTAGTAAATATCCCATAATACCAAAACTTGTTATATAACAGCTTTCATTGACAGCCTGATTTAGCTATTAGGATTGGCCTATACATGAGGGCTGTGTCTAGACTGGCAAGTTTTTTTGCAAAATCATCTGCTTTTGCGGAAAAACTTGCCAGCTGTCTACACTGGCCGCTTGAATTTCCGGGAAAGCACTGATGATCTCATGTAAGATCGTCAATGCTTTTCCGGAAATATAATGCTGCTCCCGCTCGGGCAAAAGTCTTTTTCCGAAAGACTTTTGCGCAAAAGGGCCAGTGTAGACAGCACAGTACTGTTTTCCACAAAAAAGCCCCAATCGCGAAAATGGCGGAAACGTGCTTTTGCGGAAAAGCATCCTGCCAGTCTAGACGTGCTTTTCCGAAAGTGCTTTTAATGGAAAACTTTTCCGTTAAAAGCATTTCCGGAAAATCATGCCAGTGTAGACTTAGCCCTGGGTTAATCAGACAGAGTGTAAAGGCAATTAGAGGATAGCATGCTAGGATATGCTAGAATAGGTGTTGGGAAACAAGCCTGTGATGTATGCAGTCACTGGAATGCTTCTTGGGGTGCTCACAAAGCCATTGACACTCACCTTTTTGAGCTTTGGTGCTTCTTACCTCCCTGTTCTGCTTGGCCAGTTCTCCTGGTCTCTCCCAGCCAAAGCACAGAGCTGAGATCACCACCAACCCCCTCTTCCTCTCCCCCTCCCCCTCCCCTCGAGGAGCAATACAGACACTGAAACTCTTCAAGTGTAAGGAAAATGCAGTTTTGGGCCCAGCTTCCTGGGATACCACTCCTCAAATGGGATCAGAACCCAAAAATGAATTATTTTGGTAAGCCTCCTTTAACAATGAGAGGAGGATGTACACACTGACTGCTTCCCCAGGTAATAAGTATTGACACTGGGCATGATAGTAAATAAAAGGGATTTTATTAAGTACAAGCAGTAGGATTTACGTGCTTACAAGTGAAAACAGGCAGAGCAAAGTGAATTACATATTGAAAATAACAAAAAATGCATTGCTAATTCTAACACTCATCACAAACTTATTACAAACTCACCCTAAAACTGTTCTTATTCCAGCTAAGCCTCCAAACCCTTTTCCCTTCTTTGTGTGCCATGTCAGTCAAAGACAAAGAAGCTGCTAGCTTCCCATTGTTTTATAGATTCCACGTTGGCCAGGAATTCTCTTTCTACATTCCACCCCTTGCATGTAAAATTACCTGGTAGACCCTTCCAGTTGGGGAGAGGTCACATGACTTCCTAGGACCAACCACTACTCAGACAAAGGAGGCTATTTATAGCTTATCATCCAGACACTGAGGGTAACATCCTTGATGGCTTTCATTTGCACATTTAAAATCATAAAGCATTTCATACTCCATATATCTAACTTTACACACAAGAATGATGCATACACCAATATAAGATATACAGATCCAGTGGATTATAATATTAAGATTGATAGGTTACATGTGATATTTTGTCCAAAGCATCTTTGAATTATGCAGATTTGTGTCCATCTGTCAATTTCATAAAACATGGGAGTGGCGTCTGTCACAAAGTCAGCCAGGCTGAACATTATACAAAAGACAGACAGCAAGCAGTCAAAAGTCAGTCAAGTTAGGAGAAAGAGAAAAAGAAGGAGAAGCTAGAAGAAGAAAGCAGCAACAGAAGTAACTGCAGCAATAGCAGTGGGCTGCTCGGACAAAGCAAGAAAAGGATCCTGAGATTGAGCACAATGACCTTAGTAGAGCATATTAACATCTTGTTAATATGTTAACATGTTACATATTAACAAGAGCACCATTTCAGGAGGGTATGGGGTGAGGCTACAGTTGTACATACCAGGATACTGCTTGTTCCTCTTCCCTGATCCCTCATTATCAGGGAGTAAGGGGAAAGCACACAGCTTGTGTCACTTATTCCTCTGACCTCTCCCCTTGCCAGATGAAAGGAAGAAGAATTCATGCATGCAAGTTTTCTGGCACCTTGGCAGTGAGGGGATGGAGAAGAAGAGCAGACAGCATCCCAGTACTTGCCTCTGCCCTCCTGAAATGGTTCCCTTATGTGTTAAATATAATATAAGGGTACGTCTAGACTACAGGCTTCTGTCGACAGAAGTTTTGTCGACAGATACTGTCAACAAAATTTCTGTCAACAAAGAGCGTCTAGACTACATTGAGTTCTGTCAACAAAGCAAGCTGCTTTGTCGACATGGTAGTGTAGACGCAAAGGACAGTTTACATTCAATAACACCTTCTGTCGACAGAAACTCTGTCGACAGAAGGTGTTATACCTTGTAAAATGAGGTTTACCAGCGTCGACAAAACTGCTGAGTTCTGTCGACATTATGTCGACAGAACTCAGTGGTAGTGTAGACGCAGGTATAGTTTTGTCGACAAAAGTCCACTTTTGTCGACAAAACTCTGTAGTCTAGACACACCCTAAGATATAGAATAGATTGCAGGGTTAATGAATGTGCATGTTTGGATAACAAAGTTGGATGACTGGGTGTTTCTGTATTACTATGTATATAATTTAGGGTTTCTTAAAATTTCTGTCAGTGCCGTGTGTATGAATGAACAGCATGGCTGTGTCTAGACTGGCAAGTTTTTCCGCAAAAGCAGCTGTCTACACTGGCCGCTTGAATTTCCGCAAGAACACTGACTTCCTACTGTCTGAAATCAGTGCTTCTTGCGGAAATACTATGCTGCTCCCGTTCGGGCAGAAGTCCCTTTTGCACAAAGCTTTTGCACAAAAGGACCAGTGTAGACAGCTCAGATTTGTTTTGCACAAAAAAGCCCCGATCGCGAAAATGGCAATCGAGGCTTTTTTGCGGAAAAGCGCGTCTAGATTGGCACGGATGCTTTTCCGCAAAAAGTGCCTTTGCAGAAAAGCGTCCACGCCAATCTAGACACTCTTTTCTGCAAATGCTTTTAACTGAAAACTTTTCCATTAAAAGCACTTGCGGAAAATCATGCCAGTCTAGACGTAGCCCATGTGTAGAACATGTAAGCCATGCTGTGACATTAGAATCTTGGGTACTTTAGCTTATATACCTGTCCTAAGGCATTTATGTTTACATTTTAGTTTAGATTTAGATTAACTGTATTAGTAAGATTGGTTACACTAAATAAAAAAAATACTTTGTTTGTAAAAAGTCTGCCTAAATATATATCCTTTGAGCAGGGAGCTGTATCCAGGTCCTCACAGAGATCTAATTTATTCTGGGGAGTTTCCAGAAGGGCATATGGAAGTTCTTGGTAAATCTTGGCAATTTCTCTAAGGCAAACTCCCTCCTCCCTCCTCCCCCTCCTTGCAAAAACAAAATAATAAATTAATATTTGGGGAACCCAGAAGTAAATAATGGAAGAGCTACTTTGGGATTCCTGTGTCTGTTCTTGCAGTAACAACATCAAGTAGAATAATAGCACATCTAACAACTCTTCTGAAAAAATTTCTTCTGAAAGAGAACATCCACACTGGCCAAGCACATCGAAAAAGCAATCTGCTTTTTCGAAAGATAGTGTCCAGACCGATTGGATGCTATCTCGCATAAACGGCCACCCAGAACCACTTCTGGCAGTGTTTTAGATCACCGGTTGCTTCTGAATGCTGATGCCAGAGCGGAGCCTAGTAGAGACACATGCTTAAAAGGAGTCATGCCCCTGGACAGCCATTTTTCTACTTCTGCTGCATGCTTGCCTACCTCTTCAAGGGACAGTAAATCTCTTGCAGTGCCTGCTGTCACTACCCAGCTTTTTTGGACACCACAGTTTTTTTCTTTGTGCCATGGAGACAGAGCTGCCCCTGGGCATGCGATGTCCCCACATGGCCATACTGCAATTTTTGCAGCACTTTGTGTTGGCTGCCTTCCTGGTCCTGCACAAGCTCGACCCCGAGCTCATTCTTGGGACTCTCTCCCTTGGTGCTGGAGCAACACCCTTGCAAGTGCAACCCACAATGAAGAGGTGTGTCTGGAGGCTGAACACCAGTTCTGACTGGGGGGACTGGCTGTTTATGTAGCAATGGAACAACCAGCAGTGGGTCCAAAACTTCTGCATATGGAAGGCCACCTTTTTGGAGCTGTATGCCTGGCTTGCTCCTGCCCTCCAATGACAAGACACCCACCTGTGGCATGCCATCCCCCTGGAGAAGCAGGTTGCCATTGCCGAATGGAAGCTCATCACCCCAGACAGTTACCATTTGATGGGCAACCAGTTTGGCATGGGGAAGTCCATCGTCGGGGCCTTCCTCATGGAAGTAAGGCACTCTTGGGCTGCAGTCACTGCAGAGAGGGGAGAGTCCTGAAAAAGGGGGACCCCTTGGGCAAGAGGGGTTGGAGGTTGTGGCGGATGGAGTGGGGGTGGGGGGAAGGCCCATCCCGGGGTGGAGGGGCGTGTACTGTCCTGCCCTCACACAGCCCTGCTGATGGGAGTGGCTCCTGGGGTGTTTGGGGCGGGAGAAGGTTGGGAGGGGGGAAGTCACCTCCCAAGGGTTCAGGTACCCCATCTCTCATTCTTTGTTTTGTGTGTTTGTTTGTCTCCTTCTGCAGGTTGTGAGGACCATCACCTCCATTTTGCTACAGAGGTGTCATCTGCCTGGGAGACCTGGATCCCATCATGGCCGTATTTGCTGCCCTGGGGTTCCCAAACCAGGGAGCCATAGAAATGACCCACATCTTGATCTGTGCACCTGAATATAGAGCGGCCCAGTATATCAACCGCGTGGGCTACTTTTCAATGGTGCTGTTGGCCTTGGTTAACCACGTTGGGCAGTTCACAGACATTTTTGTTGGGTGGTCGGGCAGGGTACATGAAGCCCATGCATTTAGAAACTCTAGCCTCTATGGGAATCTGGAGGCGGGAACATTCTTCTCCCGCCGTGACTTTGCAGTTGGAGACGTGCAGATGCCATTGTGCATCATGAAGGAATCAGCCTACCCCCGCTTATGAAGCCTTATACCAGCCACCTAGACCCCAATTTAATGCCTACCTGAACTGGGACAGGATTCAGGTGGAGTGCACGTACGGTCCCTCCTGACCCACCTGAAAGTGAGGGAGCACAACATCCCCGAAGTGGTCTTGGCATGTTGAGTCCTCCACAACATATCCAGGCTAAAGGGAACCAGCTTCAAGGAGACCATGACAGTGGCCGTGTCATCCCGCCTCCTCCTCTTCCTGCTGCTGTCCCTTGTTCTCCTCCTCTTCCACTGTGACTTCCAGCCAGGTGACGATGAGCATGTTGAGGCCGGAGTCCACCATGACAGGTGAGGAAGTGCCTTCCCCAACCCCCAGGATCTGGTGCAGGTCCTGGTACTAGGGGCAGGTGTGGGGTTCTGCCCCAGAGCTCCAACTGTGCTCCCTGGCCCTTATGTATTCCTGGAGAAGCTTTTTCACTTTACTCCATACCTGTTCCAAGGTTCAGGGTGGGTGTCCACACTCTGCCAGGGACTCGGCCATGCGCCCATAAATGTCCACATTCCGGCGCTTGGAGCAGAAATCCTACAGTGTCTCCTCCTCACCCCACAGCTCTAGGAGGGACAATATCTCCACTCCAGACCAGGAGGGTGACTGCCTCTAAGTCCCCCTTGGTGGGTCCTGGGAGCCCTGTTCTTGCTCCCTTCAAGGGCCAGGAGGTCCTTGGTGAGCTTGTTGCTGGGCCATTGCTGACAATCTGGGGTAGCAGGGAGAGCCGCACAGTCAGATATTGTTCCCAGGGCCAGCTTCCTGCCACAAGGATTGTCCAGGGTGCCTGCAGCTTTAAGAGGGGCCAGGAGACAGAAAACTATAGAGCTGTGATTACTTTGGATGGAGTGGCCACCAGGACACTGTGTTATTTCCTGGAGGCCTCTTCTTTCGAAACCCCCCCCCCCCCCAAACCCTCCTCCCCATCCACACATGCCTTTTTCCAAAAGAGCTCTTTCAGAAAAAGGCTTCTTCCTCATAGAAAGAGTATTACCGCTGTCGGAAAAACTCCTCTGTTCTTTAGATTTTCTTTTGAAAGAATGCGATTGCAGTGTGGACGTAATTCAAGTTTTTTCAGAAAAACAGCCGTTTTTCTGAAAAAATTCTGTAGTGTAGACATAGTCTGAGGCTATGTCTACAGAGTAGTATACAGCAGTATAGTCCATCTACACTACAAGCTATACAAAAATAATACTACATTATTTTAATATAAGGTCAAAATAAGCTGGAGGACTTCTTACTTTGACTCCTGTAACTCTCATTGTATGAGAAATAAGGGAAGTCAGAAAAAGAGTGCTCTATCTCAAAATAACTGCTGTTTAAACAGCACCAAAAGTCAAAATAAGCTATTTTGACTTAAACTATGCAATTAGCGTAGCTCAAGTTTCATAGCTTATTTCAAGTTTAGCTCTGCTGTGTAGACATGCCCTTTGAGTGGTAATTCCCTCTCTCTCTCTCTCTCTCTCTTTCTGGGTATGTCTATACTACCCTCCTAATTCGAAATAGGAGGGTAATGTAGGCATACCGCAATTGCAAATGAAGCCCGGGATTTGAATTTCCCGGGCTTCATTTGCATAAAGCCGTCCGGCGCCATTTTTAAATGCCGGCAGTTCGAACCCCGTGCCGCGCGGCTACACGCGGCACGGAGTAGCTAGTTCGGATTAGGCTTCTAATCCGAACTAGCTGTACTCCTCGTGGCTTCTAATCCGAACTAGCTGTACTCCTCGTGGAATGAGGAGTACAGCTAGTTTGGATTAGGAAGCCTAATCCGAACTAGCTACTCCGTGCCGCGTGTAGCCGCGCGGCACGGGGTTCGAACTGCCGGCATTTAAAAATGGCGCCGGACAGCTTTATGTAAATGAAGCCCGGGAAATTCAAATCCCGGGCTTCATTTGCAATTGCGGTATGCCTACATTACCCTCCTATTTCGAATTAGGAGGGTAGTATAGACATACCCTCTCTCTCTCTCTCTCTCTCTCTCTCTTTAAATTATGAATAATCATGAAATATCAGAGTATCATATCTTTATAATTTTGCATAGCTTGCATTTTGTGATTTTATGTATCTATCTAGGATTAGATATCTTTTCCGGTAGGCTTTACTATGCAACAGAAAATTTAGCTTATAGGACATCCCATCATTGAACCAAACAAAGCGTTCATCAGCTACAATACAAATATAAGATATAGCTCACTCGAGCCAGTTTAAAACAGAACTATGAAGAGTGGTTTGCTTCAGAAGAGGGCTGAAGAATCCCAGAATAGTTCAAACTCTCATTGCCACACTTAGTTCCTGTATTAGAACAACACTTTTATAAGGGCCACAAGGGAATTAATTCTCCACATCTAGTTTAGGTGTACCTGAATATGGTCACATTCATGATAGGTTATCATGATGTTTTTCTAGACAAGTTAACTCCCCCCTTGTCAACTGCTGGTGAGAATCTACACTGTGTAAAAAGGTAATAGCTTTTAGGATGCATCACAGAGAATTAACCAGATCTTTGAGGGAAGACTGAGTCAGATTTTGATTAACAGTTTGATTATGCAGTCAACAGCCGTGAAGATTGAGATTTTTCCTCTCCAGGGAGAAGCCAAGAAAACCTAATGATATGAAATGTGCAAGACTTTTTTTCAGTGTATACAGATCCTTTGATTCTGATTCAGCAACTTTCTAAATTTGACATGTTAACATTACCGTCAAGGAAAATACCATAGCTACAAGAAGAACACATATAAATCAGGAGCTTGAGTTTTTTTAACAAATTATAAAGGTATAGAACAAAGGAAATGTTTAAAAAAATACAAGCCACTGTTACCCTTATGCTGAAAATTCTCTTTAAAATATTGCTTCTTAACTTTTTGAAAGGAAGCTATTCATACTCTGGGTGCTCCTGTGAATGAAAGAAAACATTAAATAGGAACTGATGTTAACTACATATTTTTTTAAACAACACAACAGCTGAGAAACTTTTTTTTTTGAAGCAGTGAACAGGAAGAGTGCTCTCTTAACACAGTTAATCAAAATATTTGACTATTTGGAGGCAGCTGCTTGCAGGAAACAACTAAGTTATTATCTGAGTATAATTAACAGACATGAAAGCAAGTGTATTGATATGCAAGTGGACATATCCCTTTGTTGTGATGAATTACTTAACTTTACATTGTTATTCCCCTTGGCACAATGAGCAAAGATTTATGTAGACGTGTGACTATCTTGTGCAACTCTCTTATTCTGACAAGGTAAAGAATGACTTATTCTATATCTGGCTCAGGCTTTGTGCTTGATGGATTGGGCCTTTCCAATGGAAGTTATATCTAGCTTTATCCTTCCCAAGGTAAAAAAAAAAAAGTCAGAACTTTTTGCCCTTCTTGTGGCCTGTTTTAACTGTGGTAGGAATCTGTTAAACACAACTACCATTTTTGGCAAAACTGCATTTAAATCACATTAAGCTTTATTTGGTGGACGTTCAAAGAACTGCCAACAGATATGTAATTAATATTTCATAGGCTCATTTGGCCAGTATATCCCAAGTCAGGAACATGGAGTCACTACTTCAGGGACACATTTTGTTGAAAATAGAACAATAATAAAAGAGAATTCAGTTCAAATTGATTAGTATTATGAATCTTGACAGCAGTCAAAATGCAAAGTCTAGAAACATTCACAATAGAAAAAAACATGCAGGGAAAACAAAATAGGATTTTGCTTTAGACAAAAAGACTGTAAATTTACAATGTCTAGGAAATATAAACCAATATATACAAATTTCCAAAACAAGTAAACATCTTCTTGATGAATGAAATGAAGAAATTTATACCAAACATAATCTGCTTTTATATAGATAAGATCCATATATGATTCACAAAACTGTTCATGATACTCTCCATTGAATGTAGACACTGAGGCCTGGTCTACACTGGAGCAGAGGGTACGCTTATCGGCACTGGTACTCCTAGTCCTCATGAGGAATAAGGGAAGCCAACTGAAGCATTTGTTCCCTTCAAACTCCTGCTGTGTGATGGTCAAATCTAGTTACGCAATAAACAGAACTGGAGTTGTGTATCTTAGGTAGACCTTCAGCTCCAGTGTAGACCAGGCCTCAGTATCTACATTCAATGGAGAGTATCATGAACAGTTTTGTGAATCATATATGGATCTTATCTATATAAAAGCAGATTATGTTTGGTAATGTTTTCCTGAAGTCCCTGACGGAAAACTAGAGAAAGAAATATGAATATCCAAAGAAAGAAGAATTTGCTGATCTGGCCAAGAAATAGAAAACAAAATGCCTGTAACATTAGCAGGTTCGTAATGATTAGATAATCCTCAGGGGGAAATGAGCAGTGGGCTTCCTTAGAGATTAGTTACAGCACTATCAAAGACCTTTATTAAAATAAATGAATTAGAAAAAAGATGGCATAAGTAAACTAGGAAATATGGCTGATAATAAAACAAATATTATGATAAAGAATAATGTTTTGAGGCTATTAATATTTAATCAGTATGATTTGAAAGGTGCTATTGTTTTCTCTCCTTGGTAGAAAAGTTATTAATAAAAAGAGCATTACTTCTTATTTTGTATATGGAAAAATTACAAAACAAATCTAGAGCCCAGTTGACAATATTAAAACACTGAGAACCAGCTTATGAGAAACACTAAATGATTATGAGCATGTCTTTTGTCATAAAACCTTCATAGCTATTATCAAGAGTGTTGTTGTATTATGAAATGGGATGAGCTTTATGTAGTATGCTGAAAGAGGGCTTATTACTACACTGTACTATAACATGCATCCCACTGCCAGTTGCATCTGAGGCTATGTCTACACTGCCGGCTTTTGCCAGCAGAGAATATGCAAATGAAGCACTGATTAGCATTTTTTCACACTTCATTTGCATAATCTATTTGAGTCATCTTTGCACAAGCGGTTTTTGCACAAAAACAAGAAGTGTGGACGTTTTCTTTTTGCACAAGATCCTTATACCTCTCCTAGAGAGAGATAAGGATCTTGTGCTAAAAGGTTTTTTTGCACAAAAAGGAAACATCCACACCGCTTGTTTTTGCGCAAAACTCCCTTGAGCATAAAGCATTGGTAGAAAATATGCCAATGACATTATGACTCATGCTAATGAGTCTCTCATTAGCATATTTTTTGCCGCAAAAACTTGCAGTATAGACATAGCCTGAGGGTATGTCTACACTGCAGTTTTTTCGGAAAAACAACTGTTTTTCAAAAAAAGTCATTTTTAGTCCATACTGCAATTGCGATCTATAAGAAAAAAATTGAAAGAACAGAGGGTTTTTTCCGACGTTGCTAAACCTCCTTATACGAGGAAGAAGCTTTTTTCCAAAAGAGGTCTTTTGGAAAAAGGTGTGTGTGGACTGGGAAGAGGGAGTTCTTTCAAAAGAAGAGGAAAGAGGAAAAAGCACAGATGCCATTGTGTCCACTCTGTCCATTGTAATCACAGCTTAAATGTGAGATAGCGTCCATTCAATGTGGACACTATCTTTCGAAAAAGCAGATCGCATTTTCAACGTGCTTTTGCTGTGTAGATGCTCTCTTTCGGAAGAAGTTTTTTTGGAAGATCTCTTCCAGAAAAGCTTCTTCTGAAAGAAGCCTGCAGTCTAGACACAGCCATAGTGTAAGTTGATACATTGTTGTCTTTCTATAGTCCTATTTAGTCTTCTTCCTTCCAGTGCTGTCCATATTGTCTGGTTTTGATAAGACCATTCAATGTGAGGTTGATTTGTAGTTTGGGGAGGAGGGCTTTTTTTGTTTTGTTAATTTAAAAACAATGTTTGATCTGCTTTAGGGAGAGATTTTTAAAAATTTCTAAAATATCAGCTCATTGAAGAACTTACATAACTTTACGCTGATTTAGCAAAGCATTTCAGCTTGTGTTCTCCTTGGGCTCCTGATCTACATACAAGACTCTTTAGTACCTTACAGGAGTTGTAGTTCAGGAACTTCATTCCTTCATTCTCCTCTATGGGAGTCTTCCCTTGCTAGACTACACCTTCCATTCAGCGATGATATGATCCAAAATGAAATACTTTCCTTCAGTTTGAAAAATAAATATTTTGATTCAGATTTGACTTGAAACTAAATATTTTATTTTCATTTTCCCAAAGGACAATTTTTTTTTTTTTTTTTTGGCAAAAATGAAACATTCCCATGAAAAGTTTAAATATTACATCCAAAACAACATACTTAGTTGGAAATTTTCTAACCAGTTCTATATCTAATTTTTAAATGTTTATTTTGTAGATGTAAGGCCTGTGTTTTCTTCATTCCTGTGCAAAATCTTAGATGCCAGCAGCTAATTACTAATTACATATAGTTGAGACCAGAAAAGTCAGAGGAACATGCAATTTGTAGACCCTGTAAAAAAACATATTGGGCACACCTATACTTACCAGGCAATCAGTGCTCTGGAGTTTGATCTTCTGGTGTTCTATTTAAAGGGTGTAGAATAGACCTGCAATTTGGACACTGAAGGTAGCCCCCGCTGGCATTCAGTACTCCTCCTTCTGCAAAGAGTAAGGGAAGCTGATGGGAGCATTTGTGTAAATGCCGCAATCACTCAGCTTAACTTAACCAAACTCTAGGTATGCCTTTTGCATAGTTCGAGCTGCATACGTGAAGCTACCTTTCTATCTAGGGGTATGTCTACACTGCCACCCTAGTTCGAACTAGGGTGGCTAATGTAGGCAATCGAAGTTGCAAATGAAGCCCGGGATTTAAATATCCCGGGCTTCATTTGCATCTTGCCGGGTGCCGCCATTTTTAAATCCCCATTAGTGCGGACTCCGTGCCCGCGGCTACACGCGGCACGGAGTAGGTAGTTCGAATTAGGCTTTCTAATTTGAACTACCATTACACCTCGAGGAGATATGGTTCCATACGTACAAATTCAGCTTAAGAACAAACCTACAGTCCCTATCTTGTACTGTCTGAAATGAGTGCTTCTTGCAGAAATACTATACTGCTCCTGTTCGGGCTAAAGTCCTTTTGTAGACAGCTCGGATTTGTTTTGCGCAAAAAAGCCCCGATCGCGAAAATGGCGATCGGGGCTTTTTTGTGCAAAAGCGCGTCTAGATTGGCACGGATGCTTTTCCGCAAAAAGTGCTTTTGCGGAAAAGCATCTGTGCCAATCTAGACGCTCTTTTCTGCAAATGATTTTAACTGAAAACTTTTCCGTTAAAAGCATTTTCGGAAAATGATGCCAGTCTAGACATAGCCCTAGGGTTTTACTCTGGTTCTGTCTGTCCTTTATGGAAGAAGTGAGACCCTGAGCATGTTTCCTATGTCTCCTGGCAACTGTCACAGAAAGGTTATACATTGTACAGACTGTATTTATGTCTTATATTTTGAAATACCCCCAAACTCCAGTCTTTCAGTACAGTAGAGGTGGGTGAAGTTCTCATAATGACCACTATATATTGCCTTCAAGGCATTCTTTCTAGCAGATGAGACAAGTAGATCTGGCAGGCAGGGAAAGTGGGAAATAACCAAAACATTTTTTGACCAAATAATTTTGATTCGGGTTGACTGACACATTTTGCTAATTTATGTCAATTTCAGACACTTTTTAAGACAAAATGAACCATTTTGATATTTCTGAAATGAAACATTTTTGTGCTAAATACATTGGGGGACTTAGGCACCAAATACAAGAGGAGAAAGTGCTTCCCTTACACCCAGTATCCAACTGTTCAGGGCACTCACTTCAGCTCTGAATCACTACTATGGAGCATGGGTTTGACCTCAGGTCATTTGCCTAAGGAAAGAGTTTTAACTACTCTACTAGCTATTCTGTATGGAGCACACTCAGTCTTCCCTGTAGATGCTGTTCCACTTTGTATAAATCATTAAATATTCATCAGAACAGAGAGTGAATTAGATTAACCTTATAGCCTATGATTAGGGTACTCACCTGGGAGATGGGACTACTTGGGTTCCAGTTCCCTGTTCCAATGCATATTTATGTGTATATATATAGGTGGAAGAACAGCTTGAACAGGAGACATTTAGAGATTCCCTATGCTCGAAATAGGCTATAGTCTAGTGAATAAGGCATTGCCCTAAATAAAAGGAAAAGATGGGTTTAAATCCCTTCTCTGGAGTGGGAATATGCATATGGACCTCTCATAGCCAAGTGAGTGCACTACTTGATTGGGCATTAACTCTTCCTCAGTTTTCTGAATGGCAGAAAACTGCTTGTGAGTCTAGCCCTTAATTGTCAAATTACCTTTGAATTTCCTAAAAGTATGTGACACCAAACAAAACATTTTCTTTCCAGTAAAACACACAGATGGTTTTGTTCAGAACTGCCAATGAGCTGAAAAGAACAAGTAAATAAATTGCTCACAGAACTCTAAAGACAAGTGTGATATCATCATGTGGGAATGGACCTGTTACGGGAAATTATTTTTAGAGCCAAGACTATCAAGCAGAACCTGGCTGGCACAGCACTCCTCTTATTCCTGAAGCCTACAAAAGATAAGGTGACAGAATGTTTGGTTTAGACCCATAAAGAAAGGCCGAAAAGACTTGCAGATACTAGCTAACATCATGAATTCACTAAAGTGAGACATCCATCACATATGTATACAATCGTATTATTCCATTTCCCCAGTGCTGATGATTAAGGCTACATAAGACTTCTTACTTTGAATCTCCCAGAATTTAAATGATCAATGCACTCTTCATCTCTCTTCCAGGTAACAAAACTACAGGAGATGATTAATCATCACAATGGAAGACATATAAGTAGAATTCTCTTCTTCCACTTTTTGAGGTTTTCTGACATTATAAATGTCATGTCAAGATGAATTATTATTGACAAGCACTGTGTAGTGAATTAATGCCCCACCACGTACTTGCACAAACACAACATTAAGTATATTTTCTGCTATGGAAGTAGTTTGACATGCACCATAAGCTAGAGCTCTTTGTTTTACACTTGTTATTTTTGCTGTTATTAATGAGGTGAAGTAAAAGTTTTGCCATTTCCACTGATGGGAGCTGTGATGGATAGGATGAATGCTGGCCAGCACCTGTTGACTAAAGGGTTAAACTTAGGTAGCTAACGGGGGGGTTGGCAGGGAGCCAGAAGGGATACAGTAACCAATGGAATACAGTGCTGGAATTTGAATTGTATAAGGGTATGTCTACACTTGCTCCCTACAACTCTGCCTCGGGCTTCTTGTAGTCAGCCGCTGGTAAGTTTCAGCAGCGGCTGACTTGGGGATGCCTGGGGCAGAGTAGCTGGGGTGCTGCCAGGTTGGTCCAGTAGCACCGAGGAGCGGCGCTGCGGGACCAACCCGGCAGCCCCCTAGCTGCTCTAACCCAGGCGTCGTCGGCGAGGAGTCCTGCTGCCGGCGTCCTCCGAGGCTTTGCTCCTCATCTCCCTGGTCTGCTGGGGGGAGTTCCCCCCAGCAGACCAGGGAGACACGGAGCATAGCCGCGGAGCACGCGGGCAGCAGGACAGCCCAGACGCGGAGCAGCTTTTCTCGCCCCGGAGGACGCGAGCACCGTGACGCCCAGATGCGCCGCAGTCCCGCCGCCCGCGTCCTCCGGGGCGAGAAAAGCCCCGTTCGTAACTGCGGATCCGACATAAGTCGGATCCGCGTAACTCAGAGATTGGCTGTACTTCCAGTATCCCGAAATAGTGTAGTCTCCATCTTGACAGCATGCTCGAGATTTCGAAGTATTTTTTGAAATAAGGGGTGTGCTATTCTGACATCCGTGTAAACCTCATTCCAGAAGGATTAAGGGACTTTTCAGAATAGCAGTTTATTTTGAAATTTGGCACTGTATAAGACAGTGCCAAATTACAAAATAAGCTACTTTGAAATACACGCGAAATAAGCTATGCAATTAGCATAGCTCAAATTGTGTAGCTTATTTTAAGCAACTGGTGAAGTATAGATGCATTTTTTGGAAGCATGGTAGCCATGCCTGTTTTTAAATCATTCTATGTCTCTCAAATCCTGGCAAATTCCACAAAATTGGCAAAAAACATACCGTATTTTCTGGCATATAAGGCGTCTGGGAGTATAAGACGATCCCCTAGTTTTCTAGTTAAAACATAGGTTTTCGCCTATACTCGCCGTATAAGACTACCCCCCCTTAAGAGGCCAAATGGCAGCGCCCCAGCTGCTCTGCCCACGGTCCACAACAAAAGCCTGGTCTGCTGGGGGGGGGCACACTAGCTGCACCCCCCCCAGCAGACCAGGGACACGGGGAGCAAAGCCGCAGTGGCAGCGGGGTGCCGCGCCTCTGAGGCTTTGCTCTGGCAAAGCCTCAGAGGCGCGGGACCCCGCCGCGGCTGCAGCTTTGCTCCCGGTGCCCCTGGTCTGCTGGGGACCGTCTCCAGCAGACCAGGGACACTGGGAGCAAAGCCGGGAAGGTGGAGGGGTCCCGCGCCTCTGAGGCTTTGCTCTGGCAAAGCCGGGGAGGCCCGGGACCCCGCCGCGGCTGTGGCTTTGCTCCCGGTGTCCCTGGTCTGCTGGAGATGGTCCCCAGCAGACCAGGGGCACCGGGAGCAAAGCCGCGGCAGCAGCAGAGTCCTGCGCCTCCCCGGCTTTGCCAGAGCAAAGCCTCAGAGGCGCGGGACCCCTCCGCCTCCCCGGCTTTGCTCCTGGTGTCCCTGGTCTGCTGGGGGGAAGGGGGGGCGCAGCTAGTGCGCCTCCCAGCAGACCAGGCTTTTGTTGTGGACCGTGGGCAGAGCAGCTGGGGCGCTGCCGTTTGGCCTCTTAAGGGGGGGTAGTCTTATACGGCGAGTATAGGCGAAAACCTATGTTTTAACTAGAATATTAGGGGGTCGTCTTATACTCCCAGTCGCCTTATACGCCGGAAAATACGGTATGTTTTTTGTCAATTTTGTGGAATTTAAGAATATTTTAGATTGAACCAATGCCATAAATGTAATAATTATTAATGTTAATGTATAACTACACTTTCAGAATTAAATATTTTTATAAAATTTGATGAATAGTATTGATACTTATTTTAAGAAATTTTAGATTGTTCTTAATATACATGTTCACAATTGTGGGACATTATGAGGAAAGTCATAATTATTTAATGACTGTAAAATTAGGATTGAAAAATTAATGTGTTATATCCATTAAAGCACATTAAATGTCAGCCTCACATGTTAAATTTTCAAAGTAAATATCCTTACATTAAATTTTAAATTCTTAATTTGCCTGTGTAAAGTGTGATTACTAACAATGGACATATTAGTACATTTGTTTGGGTGTGCATTGCAAAATTAATATATAGTAAATTTACAGATAAAAGTTGAATCCTTCCAGACATACACCCCCTTTCATATCCCTGATATTAAAGAGACTGTGTTTTTGCTATAATGTTTCTTAAACGTTCAAAGCAGAGGTTTATCACCTGAATTCTCTTTTCAAAATGAATACACTCATGAACAAAGAGTTGGGAACAAAGAAAATTCCACCAAAACCTGTTCACACTTACTCAGTATGGCTGTATTTATCACATGTCTGCTATCAATGCAAAACAAAATAGCTTTTTTGGTAAAAATGCTTTTTTGAAAGGTTGAGAACATTCCGCAAAAGGAAATAATTTTAAAATATTAAGATTCTTTAGTAGGAAGAATTTTCTCACCAATATTTTTTTCTATCAACAATAAAGAAAAAAACCCTTAAACAAATCTTTCAATTTTTTTTTGTTCGTCATTGTGTTTTAAGGATGCTTAATTAATTGAGGTTGATTATGCAAGTCTGTTTTCTTCAGTTTTGGAATAGATTTTCTTTTCTCTTTCTTCTGACTGACTGACTGATTGACGTGACCTCTGCCGGATGATACCCCATCCCTCACTGTTCTGTGGCTCCTGGTTTCACTTCTCCCAACATCCACGCTTATTTTTCATGCCCTTCCTGGCTTCTGTCTCTCCTTCTTTCCCTTTTCTACAGTGTGACCTGTCTCTTCCTCTCTTTCCCTGTCCGGTTCCTATTAATTCGTCTCTTCCACCATCTCTACTAGCATGATGTTTACTAACCATTACCCAGATCACTATGCTTGTACATGGCTCTTACTCACTTCGGGTACGTCTACACTACAGCGCTAATTCTAACTAACTTAGTTCGAATTAGTTAATTCGAACTAAGCTAATTCGAACTAACGCGTCTAGAACTAAAAACTAGTTTGAATTAGCGTTTTGCTAATTCGAACTAGCATGTCCACATTAAGTGGACCCTGAACCGGGCTTAAGGATGGCCGGAAGCAGTGCCGGCAGGGCATCAGAGGAGGACTTAGAGCGTGGAGATGCTGTCTCAGGCTAGCCGAGGGCTGTGCTTAAAGGGTCCCGACCCCCACCCCGGACAGACAGTTCTCATGGGTGCCCCGTTTGCAAAGCAGTCCTGGCTTGGAGTGCCCTGAGTGCCCACACTGGGCACATCACACCACTCGGCCATCAGCCCGGCTGCACTTGCCGCAGACTGCCATCTGGGGAGAGGAGGCAATTGGGGGGCTGCAGGAGAGCTTCCACACCCAGAAGCCCGCAGAGCCAGCCCAGTCCTCCCCATCGGGGGCTCGTGACCCATTCCTCCCTCACCTCCTTCCACTTACCCCTCCCTAGCCCCCCTTCCTGATGTACAAAATAAAGAGAACGTGTCTTACAAAATGGAATCTGTCTTTATTGAACAAACTGGGGGAGACTGGGAAAAGGAGGTGGGAGAGGGGAAGAGAGAGGCTGGGAGAGGGGAGGGCAACTAAAATGATCAGGGGTTGGGAACAGGTCCCATATGAAGAAAGGCTGAAGAGTCTGGGACTTTTCAGCTTAGAAAAGAGGAGATGGAGCGGGGACAGGATAGAGGCCTCTAAAAGCAGGAGTTGGGTGGAGACAGTGCATACAGAAAAGTTCTTCATTAGTTCCCATAAAGAAGGACTAGAGGACACCAAAGGAAAGGAATGGGTAGCAGGCTTCAAACTGGTAACAGAAAGTTGTTCTTCACAAATCAAAGAGTCAACCTGTGGAACTCCTTGCTGCAGGAGGCTGTGAAGGCTACAACTGGAACAGAGTTTAAAGGGAAGTGAGAACAAGTCATGGAGGTTGGGTCCATGGAGTGGTATTAGCCAGGGGGTAGGAGTGGTGTCCCTGCCCAAGATTTGTGGAATGCTGGAGAGGGATGGCACGAGATAAATGGCTTGGTCACTGTCTTCGGTCCATCCCCTCCAGGGTCCCTAGGGTTGGCCACTGTCGGCAGACACGCTACTGGGCTAGATGGACCTTTGGTCTGACCCAGGACGGCCATTGTAAGCTCAGGGCTCAGGGTCGGGGGACTCAGTGGACCCCCTTGATTCTCTTGCACACCTGCTCCTAGGTAGCCAGGCTGGCAGCTCTCCTGCCCTAGACGGCCACTTTCCTGTGCCTAGTGCGGAGATCGTGGACGAGGTCCACGATGTCCGCACTAGCCCAGGCGGGTGCCCGCCTCTTGCGGTCCTGGGCAAGCTCCCGGCAGCCTGGTCCCGGGAAGAGGGGAAGGGCTGGGGGGCATCAGGTGGGTGGCTCGATCTGTGCCAGGTGCAGGGTCTGCTGGCTGGGTGCTGGCAGGCTTGCACCTGGCACGGGCACCGTAGCCAGCCCGTGCCCCTTTAAGGGGTCCGGGGCCGGGAGGGGGGCAGTAGAGTTTCCCTGGTGTTGGCCAGAGTGGCCACCAGGGAAACCTGGGGAGGGCTAGCCTCCCACTAGTTCGAATTAGGGGGCTACACACCCCTTAATTCGAACTAGCTAGTTCGAACTAGGCTTAATTCTCGTGGAATGAGGATTACCTAGTTCGAACTAAGCGCTCCGTTAGTTCGAATTAAATTCGAACTAATGGAGCGCTAGTGTAGTATAGACATACCCTTCTTGACTATTTAGACTGTGAACTTTTTCAGGACAGAAGGAATGTTTTTTGTGTTTTCATATTCTTAGTGTATCTACAGTTGGGGTGAGCTCTGCTACAAGAATATAAGTATTAATATTAAAACCACAGGAACAGGAAATAGTAGAAATTATGAGGCTCTCAGTGAAAAGGAGTCTTTATAAGCTGACTAAAAGAGAAAAATTTGTCTAGAAGGTTCTGTATGGCTTGTTTTGAAACATCTGAGAGGATTGGAATCTTGGCCAACATGGCTTAATGGGAACAGGGCAACCATATAGTGTTAACATAATTTGCATGTTTCTTGAAATAATTTATAACTCAGAGTGAAAATCAACTGTAGTGCAAAAAAATATTTCACACCATTTAAACCCCGCACAAGGTTTTGTAGTAGTACCACAGCCTGAGGAATAGCACAGGGGTATCCAGGTATCATATTTGTGCTGCAGAAGTGATCTCCATGCTGTCCTTTAATAGACCAGCACAGAAATACTCAATAGTCTATGGGCTAGTCAAAGGACTGCAGTCTTTTGATCTGTATATGCATATGGATTTATTAATCCCATCACTAATGTAATTAGTGTGAAGGTTCTGTGATTTTAGGGGTGGATTTAATCTCCCTAATGCCTATATGCACAGTGTCTACCCAGATATTTGATATAGAAATTTTGCAGATAGTCTGAATTTTTAAAGCACAAATGAAGAAATTAATTATAAGACATTAGGAGTTTTATCCATTATTGCTTGGGTCCTTAACTCTTTTATGAAAATAAAAGGAAAATGTCCATGCTTTATTTAAATGATTATATTTTTCATAAAAACTGCGTTGTTTTGAATAAATTAGTGTTTATTTCTTTCTTTAAAAAGGGATTGTTAATTTTTTTCCATTTAATTTTTCAGTAATTTTTTTTAAATAGGAATTCCATCAAGTGTATTTTTCTCTACATCCCCATAAATGCTATGTTTTAACCAAAAAGAATTATAGTCTATTTGGTTCCCAATAACATTTTCTTCTAGTTTTTAAATCTTAAGCATTGATGTAGCTGAGATAAAACAGGGCACTACTCCAAATTTCTCAATTTTATCCTTTTTTCAGTAAGGATTATTGAGAAACAATCCTATTCCAGGTTCATCCTATTTTTCTGGTTCATCTTGGTTCAACCTCTTTCAACATTTGCTCAGTTATGTCAATTTTGAGGACTACTTCTTTGGTGATTCTGTCTCTTTTCTGTTTGATTTTATGACAATCAATCACATTGCAGTCACATCCCATTTTCATGGCACAACCAAACCCTTACAGTGATTTAAGTTATGGCAAGAGGAAGCTGTATACCAAATTTGGTAGAAATAGCTCTTACAGTTTAGGAGTTCTGGATCAAACAGACAGACAAATTCTCTCAAATAAATAGTAGATAAGCATAATATTACTCTATCAGTCAAAAACAACTCCATCTTAGCTATTGATTGTGTACTGCTAAAAGATTATATCAAGCAAATATATTAATATTCACACTCAGAAATATTATTGTTCACAAAAGGTCTCAACTACTTTAATATAAAAAATCCAGGTTTCTTTTTCTTTAATTCTGATTTATAATAAAGTACATAACTGCAAAAGTTTTTATAATAGGATCATACCCAGGATATTTAAAAAATTAGTACTTAATATATTTGCTTTTTACGAGAAATTTGGCCATTAAAAGAACTCATATTTATTCAGTCTTTATTTACTGTTTTTTTGTTTAAATTTACAGAAACTGTCATTCCACTTCTGGTGTTATAATCCCTTCCTATCATCATTTTGTCAGTATATTGATTGAAAGGTCTTGTATTTCTACACTTTTTTATAATGTACTGCCTCTGCTAGCACCGTAACTGTTAGCATTTCCTTTCCTTTCCTTTTCTTTGAGTATACAGGTTTCTTTACTGAACCTTTCATATGCTGGCATGTATCCCGAACCTATCTTCAGTTCTTCAGCCATCTGTTGTTTTTCCTTCTGGTAATGTATTTGGTTTATTTCCACTTGGTTTTCTTTTATTTCTCAGGGATATCTGTTAATTTGATTTGTGCTTGATGTGAATGTAGATTCATTTATTTTATCCTAAGTAGAGACAATTCAAAACCCTGGGCATAGATTGTCTGTAGGTTTTTGCAGATTTAGGATGTTTTGGTAGAGTATTTATTGATTCTCCAGTGTATAATTTTAAATTCATTAACAGAAGAAGTAACACAGAAACAGTTCCAAGCATAACTTAGATTTTGTTTGTTTTCCTTGTGGTTTGGTTGCCTAGAGCTTTGTTTTATAGTTCATATTTATGAATTCCAGTCCATATTGATAGAGGCATTGGGCCAACTTTACAAAGGCATTTACATGCTGGAGGTTGCATGTCAGTGTTTGTGGGATATACACAATTGCCTAAGCAGGTTAGTGATTAAGTCCTATTAAAAATCAATGCAACTTCTGAAAATCTCCCGAAGCAGCTTTCTGCATCTGTAGGTCACTACAACCTGTTATAAATCTGTATGTTTATTTTAAAATATCAGTAAAACAGTTTAACCTCATGCTAAAAGAGTTTAACCTCGCAGCAGACACTATCTACAATCACTTTGATATTGGCATATTTTGTCAGTGTTATCTTGATGAAACTCATCTTGCAATTTATAGTGACTATTTCTTGCACTCTTGTTCTCCTTGTAAATATTTCATACTAGAATATTTACCCAGCATGCAACTTTAAGCCAACACTTTTGCCTAGGAGATCAAATTTTTGAATCTACTCACCTTGATATGATGAGAACAAAAGGAAAAATCCAAATGTGCATTTGGGTTAAAATCTTCATAGTGCAAAGTTTCAGAGCAAATCTAAATTAAAGCTTTATTTCATCAATCACTTCTCATATTGGGATTTGATGATTCAATCAGATCCTGCTCTAGAAGAAAGCTTAAATTCTTGTTATATAATCTGTCATTGAAAATTCATTATACCCATTTTCTTAATGTGTGTGATTTTGTTTGGCTCCATTGATCATAGTTCTGGGCTCAGCAAGTATATGGTTTGAGAAGACACTGTCAGAACTGATAATAACCTTTTGGTTTGTGTATACATGTGTATAAGTTTAAATCATTTCCAGTAAAATGATTTATATTGTTTCCAGAAAAATGGTTTATATTGTTGTAAAGTTGTGTCATTTAAAGGTGGTTTTGTATACATTTGGTATGTAGCTTCCTTTTCTCCTAACTTAAAGCAATATAAGGGTTTTATTGGGCCAAAGCAACCAGAAGCCCCAGTAAAAGGACAGCTTTCCATAAAATGCAAAGGGAGAGGCTGCTATTTCAAGGGACATAATAATATATATTTTGAGGGTCTCTGCCAGGGGGCATTGAGCAGAGGGGAGAGCAATCCTGCAGAGTGACCACTGGAAGAAGCCATACCACCAGGAGAGTGGCCAGCAGGGCTAGGTCTAGCACACCAGTAAGTAGTCCACCGGGCAGGCTGGGGGTTGGGGGAGGCCTGGGTGAGGAAAGAAAAGCCCCCAGGCAGACTGGAAGGACTGGCCGGGGAGGGGAAAGGACAAGCCCTGGATGGTCTGGAGTGTTGGCCTAGGGGGGAAAATGTCCTTTTCATTGAGTCTGAAAGGATGTGGTGAAGGTACCATCTGAGAATTCCCCTGTGCCTAAAATGTCTGTTTTCAACTCAACTAGAGAATATAGGAATTTTATGAGCTAGTAGCTCTAAATATCTCTTTATAGATTCCTATCCCAAGCTGGAAGGAAGGAAGGAAGGAAGGAAGGAAGGAAGGAAGGAAGGAAGGAAGGAAGGAAGGAAGGAAGGAAGGAAGGAAGGGTGAGTGAGTGAGTGAGTGAGTGAACTTTGTGAAAGCCAGGATTATAACTGGAAAAAAAAAGAACTAGAAAAATGTATGGAGGATAGGTCTGTCTATGGCTATTAGTCAGGATGGGAGCAGGGGGAATGGTGTTGCTAGCCTCTGTTCGCCAGTACGTAGGAATGGGTGATAGGAGATGGATTGCTTGATGATTACCTATTCTGTTTCAATCCCTTTGAAGCTCCTTTCATTGGCCACTGTCAGTAGCTAGGATAGTGGCCTAAATGGATCTTTGGTCTGATACAGTATGGATATTCTTATGTTCTTAAGGCAGGTAGGAAAGAGCTCCTGGAAATGCATCAAATAATGATTATCAATCAATACATGGGCATGATGTACACCCTTCAATGTGGTAAAGGAAATGGTTTGACATCTGTGGAGAAAGCAATTAACAATAAATAATACAGTATCAAAATATCAGTCATAATTCTGAGTGAAAGATCATCTGATCACAATAACAAGTGATGGCCAATAGTGCATCCCAATGAATGAAAGAATAAAAAGAAAGGGTAAAATAAATCACCAAAGAAAGCTATGAAATATTTATGCAAAACTAATGTCACTATTGAAGTCAAGGTGATTATAAAATGTTTCTGCCTACAAAATTGCAAGATCCAGGGCAAATATTCTTTAAGTTTTTCTTGGAATCATTATCACTCCACTAACACTGCAGGCCAGTCATTTACTCCAGTGGAAAGCAAAATATAAAATGTAGCATTCTGATTTAGTTGCACATTATACCCACTTTGCATTGGAATAAGCAATTTTTAAAGGCTTAGGTCAATGACAAAATCTTTTACTTGGTAGAGTATTATAATTTGCCTTTTTTCCTGTACTTTTTAAGCAATATTGAAAATGATTTTATATTTCACTATTATATATTGTACATATTCTGCATTTTAGAATGCAATTTATGTAAATATAAAATGTTAATATATGCTAGTGTTTAATAATGTTTACTAACACTACTTTTTTATATAATGTTTTTCAAAATGTTGCATTCTTCAAGTAGGGGTAAAAAGCCTAATAACTGCTATGTAGGTATTTTAACTCTCTGAATCTCACAAATCATTTAGCAATTTCATTCATCGATTAATTTGGTTTATAAGGAAAAGTGTGGAGGAAATCACAATTATTTCTCTGAAATTGCTATTATAATTTAAACTTCATTAACATTTGAATCAGCATTTTTATGATGTGATTTTTCTTTGGGTGACAATATTGGATTTATCGAATTTTATTGGCAAAACTCCCAGTGACTTCAACTGGGCTACAATTTCATACTTTCAAGTAGAAAATGTGATTACATTAACTCTATTTAAATAAGAAAGCCTTCATTGTTAATATATAAAATAATTTAAAATAATTATACGTACATTTTTCACACTTATACATCTCATTTTCTTGAATAAGCAGCATCCAAGAAGTCAGGGACCATGCCATCACTGCATAGCAAATATTTATTTATCTGCATGTGAGTAGTCCCACTAAAGTCTTTCCAGGACATGAGTGGTACATGTTTATACAAGCCAACTGATTTCAGTTATGTTTTTGAGGAAGCCTGCACTTACTGACTCTCCTTAATAAAATGTTACATTCTGTCCCCAAGGAAGGCAGAGAGAACAAGAGAAGGAGAATGAGAGACAGAGAGATTGAAAGAAATGTATAGATAGAATAGTTCACTTTCTACTCTAAGCACATTGTCCAATAAAGCACTTAAATGTGAGCTTAGTACATCTGATGAAAAAAATTCTAAAGAAATGTAGACTCATAGGGTTAGAAGAGACTGCAAGAGTCATCTATCTAGTCATCCACCTGCCAAGATGCAGGATTTGTTCTGTCTAAACCATGCAAGACAAATGGCTGCCCAGCCCCTTCCAAATATCTCCTGTGAAAGAGTTTCCATGATTTTCCTAGGCAGTCTGTCCTTACATTGTCCTACTGTTCTTATAGTTAACAAGTTTATTTTAAGATTTAATCTAAATCTGCTATTTTTCTATCAGAAAAAAAAAGATTGGGATTAGGCAAAATCCGAGTTTTCTATGAGGAAAATTGAAACAAAATACTTTACATTCAGGTCAGTGTGGTATTCCCATGAGGCAGTGTGGTGACTGAACCACATGGACTGTAATGAATCACAGGAAGCTTTTACTACTGAAGGAATTCTGCACTATTGTGTGCATGATTTATTAATGTTCCACACTTTTTTTCCCAGAAAATAGCTTCTGCCAGAAAGTTCCCCTGTTTTCCACCATAGGGCACTGTGTAAGTGGAACAGGGTAGCAACTCAGGACCATCTAGAAAGAGACAGATTCTACACTGCCTTCTTCACAGTGTCTATGCTTTTGTGCCAGATCAGGAGATGGGGGCATTTGGAGAAACAGACAGTCTGGGGTAATGGGGGGTGGCACAGCGGGGGCTCATAAAGGCTAGTGGGAGAGGACAGACTGGGGAAGAGGCTGAATGGGAGTGGAGGTGCAAGGCCATAAGGAGATGGGGAAGGGATACAGAGCTACATGGAGGAAGAAGGCTGGCTGAGTGGAAGCACAGAGATACATGGGGATACCTGGGAATGGGAAGAGTGGGTGTCTGAGGATGTGTCTAGACTACACCTCTCTGTCGACAGAGAGATGTAGATTAGGCACATTGAAATTGATAATGAAGCCAGGATTTAAATATCCCACACCTTATTAGCATAAACACAGCCGCCACTTTTTTTGAAATGGCGCTTTTTGGAAAAAAAACCCTGGCAATCTAGATGCGGATCTGTCAAAAATAAAGCATTTTCGACAGATCCTGTATTCCTCAAAAAATGAGGTTTACAGGATCTGTCAAAAAAGACTTTAATTTCGACAGCTCTGTGTCTAAACTGCCGTTTTATTCGAAAAAGCGCCGTTTCAAAAAAAAAAAGCGCCAGCAATGTTTATGCTAGTGAGGCACAGGATATTTTAATAGTGGCTTCACTAGCAATTTCGATGTGCTTGATTTGCATCCCTCTGTTGATAGAGGGATGCAGTCTAGATATAGCCTGAGTATGTAAATGGGCACATGTGGACGGGTGTGTGAAAGGAAACATGGGGGACACATGGGACCAGGGTCACATGTACCTGCCTGGCTGGGAGAGACTATGGCTCAGTAACAATCTGCATGATGGAAGCTCCCTAAAAATCAATCAACCCTCTCAACTGTGTTCTTAGCTGTGTTACTGCATATATATCTACCCATGCAGCAATCAAACCTCAAATTGCAATGGAGACCGAAATTCATATCAATATGACCTAAGCAAAACAATGTTGAAATAAAACATTTAAAGATTTCCAATTCAAAATGTCTCAGTTCTTTTAAATAACTTTTTGTCCCAATTAAAGGTGAAAACAAATGTCAACATATCAGTTTCACAGGGGACAGAAATTCCATTTTTCAAACATCTCCAGTATTTGAAGACTTAAGAGTATACCTAAGGCTATGTCTAGACTCCAGGCTTCTTTTGGAAGAAGCTTTTCTGGAAAAGATTTTCCAAAAAAACTTGTTCCGAAAGAGCGTATCCACACTGTTAAACTTCATCAAAAAAGTGATCTGCTTTTTTGAAAGATAGTGTCCACACTGAATGGATGCTATCTCGCATTTAAACTGTGATTACTATGATCGAAGTGGCCACCAGGGCATCTGTGCTTTTTCCTCTTTCCCCTTCTTCTGAAATAACTTCCTCTTCCCCATCCACACATGTCTTTTTCTGAAAGAGCTCTTTCAAAAAAAGGCTTCTTCCTCAGAGAAAGAGGGTTACCAATGCCAGAAAAAAAAAAACCCTCTGTTCCTTTGATTTTCTTTTGAAAGAACATGATAGCAGTGTGAACGTAATTTCAATTTTTTTTCAGAAAAATGGTCATTTTTCCGACAAAACTCTGAAGTGTAGATGTACCCAAAGTGCTTTGATGTTTGACTATTGTGTTATAGTTCGGTCTCACAGACAGTCCCTGGATAGAATACTTCCCACTGAACTAGCGATAAATAAAAGATGGAACTTTTCCTTCAAATGTGATAGAGGAAAGTGAGCAGGCAAAATTGACACATATTCAGGAGATATACTAAGAACCAATTTATCTCATTGTAAAGAGCACCCCTTATCTGAAGCACACCAGGATAGGATAGGCTATGTACATACTTTAAGAAATCTTCACTGGACTTGGTGTTTGATCCTGTAAGTTACATCTTGACAGTACAGAACAAACCCCAGTATCAGCTTCTATTTTTCACATTAAGGAAAAATCATTTCCCTTATCTAAACTTTCTCTTTTCAAAGAACAAGGGTCTACATGATCTATTCACTGACTATTGGGTGTTTCATTTATTCTATTGTGGAAAGTCGAATTCCAATTCAGGAAGGAAAAAAGAGCCATAAGAAGTTCAGAGAAATAGAGGAAATGAAGAAAATCTGATCTTCAGTTTCCTTGATATTTCTGAGGGAATAAGGCAAATATATTTCAGTGAAATCATTCTCTACCCATACAAATAATAAACATAAAACTACCACTACTAAATATGTAAAGAGAAATGTCTAGTTTCTGGTTCTAAATCCTTTCCCCCCACCCATGTTATAAAATAAGAAAAAAGAGAGGAAAAATGAATAATAATATACATAACCAAGAGACCATTGGATTGATGGACATTATTTGTAAGGGCTCACGCTTCAAATAACTAAATTGTTAACTAGTGAACTTTAGTTTCTTATATATAGAATTTCTATAAATGCTTTTGTCAGACTTTCTGGAGTGGCTTAGGAGCATCAAGTATGCATTTCAGGAAGACTGCTAAGAATCAGGGTATTAACCACATGTAGCGTCCCCTCTCCACCTGGTTACCTTCTTTAATGCCACTCTGCTTACAGGTTTTGATGGACAGATCTGGGTTCTTCGGGATCCCGTCACCCACTCAGCAGGGTGTATCCTCTTTATTTTTCCCTATGAATTTATTTGGCGATGCCTCCACCCCCTTCACTCCTTCCTGGGCAGAGTCACCAGGGCAGCTTGGGAGGAAAATTCTAACCACAGGGTAATCCCCACTTACTTGTTGGATAGTTGGAGACTTCCAAGAAATAACACAAACACATACAATATATTCAACACAATAATCATATTAAACAGGAGACAAATATAACATAACAGGGTAAAACACTATTTTTAGGTTCACCAGTGCTCACGCTGATAATACCTGTGACTTGCCCCAGTCACATGACTGAATGTAGTAAATGTGGATATGTCTACACTACAGCACTAATTCGAACTAACTTAATTCGAATTAGTTAATTTGAACTAAACTCATTTGAATTAGTGCATCTAGACCTAAAAACTAATTCGAATTAGCATTTTGCTAATTAGATATAGCATGTCCACATTGAGTGGACCCTGAACTGAAGTTAAGGCTAGCCGGAACCAGTGCCGGCAGGGCATCAGGTTAGGACTTAGAGTGTGGAGCTGCTGTCTCAGGCTAGCCGAGGGCTGTGCTTAAAGGGACCTGACCCCCAACCGGGATAGACAGCTCTCAGGGTTCCCCGCTTGCTTGTCTACCTCGATGAGGGAGAGCAAAGCAGTCATGTCTTGGAGTGCCCTGAATGCCCACACTCGGCACATCACAGCACTCGGCCATCAGCCCGGCTCCACTTCCTGGAGGCTGCCATCCAGGGGGTCAATCAGGGGGCTCTCAGGATCCAGGAGGCCCTGCAAGAGAGTTTCCACCCCGAGGAGCCTGCAGAGCCATGACAGTCCTCCACATCGGGGTCTCATGCCCCATTCCTCCCTCACCTCCTTCCACTTACCCTTCCCTAGCCCCCCTTCCTGATGTAAAAAATAAAGGACACTTGTGTTCAAAAATAGAAACTCTCTTTATTTAACAAAACTGGGAGGGGAGGATTAACCTCTGGGGAGACTGGGAAAAGGAGGTGGGAGAGGGGAAGAGAGAGGATGGGAGAGGGGAGGTGGAAACCTGGGAGGAGGGAGCTGGATGGGGGAAACCAAGGGAAGAAGGAGGAGGGGAAGTATAAAACTATGGTATGCCATATCTTCAGTACTGTGTACAGATGTGGTCTCCTCACCTCAAAAAAAGATATTTTGGCCTTGGAAAGGGTTCAGAAAAGAGCAACTATAATTATTGGGGGTTTGGAACAGGTCCCATATGAAGAGAGGCTAAAGAGACTGGGACTTTTCAGCTTAGAAAAGAGGAGACTGAGGGGGGATATGATAGAGGTCTATAAAATCATGAGTGATGTGGAGAGTGTGAATAAAGAAAAGTTCTTCATTAGTTCCCATAATAGAAGGACTAGAGGATACCAAATGAAATGAATGGACAACAGGTTTAAAACTAATAAGCGAAAGTTATTCACACAGCACATAGTCAACCTGTGGAACTCCTTGCCACAGAAGGCTGTGAAGGTTAGAACTATAACAGAGTTTAAAGAGAAGTTAGATAAATTCATGGAGGTTGGGTTCCACGAGGAGTACCGGTAGTTTGAATTAGAGAGCCTAATTCGAACTACCTACTCCGTGCCGCATGTAGCCGCGGGCACGGAGTCCGCACTAATGGGGATTTAAAAATGGTGGCAAGATGCAAATGAAGCCCGGGATATTTAAATTCTGGGCTTCATTTGCAACTTCAAATGCCTACATTAGCCACCCTAGTTCGAACTAGGATGGCAGTGTAGACATACCCTGACTGACTAACTAAAAGATGGTGCACTCACAAATTCCATGAATGATCCTCAGGTTCAGAGATGACTCTGGACTCCTCAGTCACTTCAGAGGACTGATCTCTGCTAGCAAGGATCCTCTTGGGGCAGGAATCAGGCTGCTTCAGTCCCAGGATTTCCTCTCACCACAAAGGGGTGCGGAGCTCAAGGTGCAGTTACACAGCTGTACTAAAATCCAAACTGTAGTCTCCTAGCCCAGTGTCCAGACACACACACAGCAGGAAGCAGCCCTGAACTAGCAGAAAGAGCAGAGCTGACCATGTGGTGACTGGTCTCACCTAGGGAGCTGGAGGGCTAACTCAGCCTGGCTTGGGAAGTTTCCCAACAAACTCTACAAACTGGGGATCAGGAGTGGAGAAAGAAAAAGCCCAGCTGAGGGATCTTGCTTTCTGGTCCCTAGAAGCCAATTCTCAAGAGGAACCCTGCATGCAGGCCTGGGGCTTACCAGTTCCCTACACAGCCAGCCCTGCCCTTACCTTGGCTAGCTCCAGACTCACACCAAAAAAAATGTCTTCTCCCCTCTCCTGAACTCTTCCTGAGGGGTATCTTACTCCCTATTGGTTGCCGGGAAGACTCTGAGTTTGTCTTGGTCCCCCTCTCTATCAGGGACAGCGTGCCTGTCCCTGAACTGCCAGCAAACAGGCCCCAGGAATCAAGGTAATCTCCTTGTGGGTTACACACAAATTGGTTGTGTTCTATACTTGGATTTCATGAACAAAGTGTTAAATGTTAACTACCCTGGCACTATAACAGCCTCAACATGGAGTCACAGACAGTTTGCTTGGGTACTCCAATTTATCCTGCCAACCAGGTATGTTTGTCTTTGTAATAGATGATACCTTGCATCCAAAATCACAAAAGGACCAGTCACTTATCCCAAGTCAACAGCACTTCAGCTCTCACACCAAATTCAATGTGTGTTGCAGCCCCCCAAATGAATTAACTAAAATGCATCATCTACAAAAAAGAAACAAGACATTTATTTACAAAGTTAAAGCAGATAAATATATGTGCAAAAATGTGTGACAGGCTTACATTCCAAAAGGTAAGAGAAGCTGCTGTAATATGCAAAATCTAAACATCCTCTAGCACTAATCTGTGCTAAGCACCTAAGGATCCTGGCGTTATGCTTAGAAATCTTTCCATCCCGAAGACCAGCCTGCAGAAATATCCAGGTTCTTCCTGCTTAGTATTTTTATTCTCTTTCCTCAGAGTTCAGGCTGATGGGACTTTATTCATTACTCTCCCCCATACCCATGAAAAGAGTCTTTGTGCATGACTCTTTTCATGGGTATGGGGGAGAGTAATGAACAATGTCTTTTGTCCTCTGATGTTCCACAATAGTTTATCTGGTGTCTATAGTTTTTTTATTGGTCAGGGAATAACAGTATTTCACACAGGCTACGTCTAGACTGGCCCCTTCTCCGGAAGAGGCATGCTAATTTCTAACTTTGGAATAGGGAAATCCACGGGGGATTTAAACATCCCCCGCGGGATTTAAATAAACATGTCCGCCGCTTTTTTTCCGGCTTGGGGAAAAGCCGGAAAAAAGCATCTAGACTGGCACGATCCTTTGGAATAAAGCCCTTTTCCGGGGGATCTCTTATTCCTACCTTCAGGGGCCAGTCTAGATGTAGCCACAGTGTTATACCTTCCTTCTGACTGAAGGTTTACAGTTTTAGTGCAAACAATTAAATGTTACCTTATGACATGGGATACAGATACAAGAAGTGAGATTAATGCAGGAAGCAATATGCAATATTTTCATAAAGTCTAAATATATATATATATATATATATAAATCTAATGCCTACTTTAATTAACACTATCACTTTTGTGATCCTGACTGGTTTCCAGATATTCATTTGTCACTGTTCAGTTGATGCTGAGGCGTCTTGGCATGAGCTAGCATCTGGTCTACCAGTGTACTGATTATGATTTATAACCCATTCTTTAAATCCAGTATTGTAAGCGATGACATATGTGTAAGTAACTTTAGTCCCATTTAAAGTCCCTCTGCAGCTAACTCATTCTGCAAACGTGGATGGGGAGGAGCGGGGAGGGCGGGAGACTCCTTCTTGCCACAATAAGATTTATGTTTCTCAAAACACATATCTTTATCTTTGTCTTAAAAATAACAATTAAATCTGAATTAGAGAATATTCAAACACACATTGCCAAACTAACTTAGCCCTATTCAATTTTTGAATAGCAATAGCATAGGCACATTCTGCCCCACCATAGAATTATAAGACAGCCCCATCTTCATAGTAGGAAATATCTGGATCTTAGAATATATGCATTGTGCCCCTGTAATGGTGTCTTTAAAAAGTAAAAGGTTTCCATGCAGCAATGATTCCATTTTTGGCACTGTGCATTTTAATTTCTGTTTAACTAACTTCCTCATTTTTGTGTAGTCCTCCTTTCTGAAATGAAATGCCACAGTGTTGGGGTGCTTTGGTGTTTTTCTGACCATAGGGATGCTAAATTACATTATGTTACGTTACGTTACATTACGTTACGGTCACTAATACCAAATAGTCCAAGTATACTCACCTGTTGAACCAGACCCTGTGCTCCACATTGGACTACATCAAGAATTGCCTCTCCTCTTTTGGGTTCCCGGACCATCTGCTCCAAGAAATAGTCATTTAAGATGTCAAGAAACTTTATCTCTGCAGCCCGTCCTAAGCTGTTCTGTAGTAAGTCAATACTGGGGATAACTCCCTCCTCCTCCCGCTATTACAGTGTTTTTATAGCCTTTCCCAGTCACTATCACCATCCTGGTCAGGTGTCAGTAATATGTGTCAAATTATGGTTGTTTTTTTTTAACCTACATTTGAAGCAAAAATAATAATTATATATTTTTTTCAGTGCTTTCCCTCCAATATTTGTAATTTCTTTTAGAACATTTGAAATGCAATTTCTCTTCTTACCAGTTTTTATTGGACAACAATGATTGATTTTTTTAATTCCCTTTTGTTTTTGATAGAATGCAATCCAACATAATTATGTCAGTATACCTTGGGTAAAAGAGGCTGTACATTTATTTTACTTCATTGCTGGCTCTGCAGAAGCAGAGTGCAAGACGTTATTGGATTAAATGTCATAGTAGCCCCTGTTCAGTCTCTAAGGACCCAGCATTTGAAAATAATTGAAAATGTATTATGAACAAAAATGCTAGCATTTAGACACTTAGCTTCCCTACTGTGCCAACAAATCAAGTTGTTAGACAAATAGGAAAGGATTTTCTAAAAGGCTTACTGCTGACCTAACTGCACCATTAAAGTCCAGAAGAGTTTTACCATCTACTTCAGTGGGAGTACAATTTGGCCAACACTGACCTCTTTTGAAAACTCCACTGCTAATGTAAGTTCTAGTATTTGTTCTTGAAAATAATTAATAGTGCCTACAATATTGATGGCTGAGGGGAGGTCTTTTTTCCACAACTGAACCTAAATTTGTATCTATATGTAGCTGGTTATACATGGAAAGCCCTTAGTTTTACGTACAAAAATATGGTATTTTTATGGGATAATTAAATGTCAAAAGAAGCTACTTTCCCTTACAAATAAAGAGATGCCTGTGTTTACAAATTGTATAGTCTCAGTTTTTTAGGCCTGTTCTGAAATGTGGCCTATATATTGCATCCTATATGGAAAAAGGAAAGATACTCTTGTTGTCTGTTACTTAAAAATGAATTTATCTTAAAATAAATCTTGAGCATGCAAATCTGAGAATAATTTTAAGAAATGTCACCTCTTTGATCTAAACCACTGACTGTTTTCTTATAAAAATATAATCACCATTTTACATTAATATGGAATGTATATATTAAAGGCATTGACATGTACTTTTACAGCTATTCCATAGCTAAGTTTAGATTAAACCACTTGTGAGACTGAGCAGGTTATAGGGGACAATAAAATAAAATAGAGTTAAGCAGTAGTTCCCAAGAATTTCCATAGTACAATGCGGTTTTCCTCCCAATGACAACCCAGGAACACCCCTCCCCTTTAGCTACTATCTACCCATGATCTCCATCCTGTGCATCAAGAAAGTACAGTATGGTCATAACTTCATGACACGTTTCTATGATCCTAGTTTGAGAACATCTGATCTGAATCATAATTCCTCTTTGGGAAACTCTGACACCTTGCTAAATTTGTAAATATTTTTAAAAAGTTGTCTAGGATGCCCAAAGATTTGATGGAAAAATTTATTATAATTTGTAAAAATCTGAGAGCAAAATTGTGTGATCCAAATAGCATAAAGTCATAGAAGGGCAGCACATAACAACTACCTACATTCTGAATACTAGTGCCAGAGAATTGGTCTGCACAGACTCTCTGTGTCCTCCCAAGAGAGATGTAGCTTGCTCTCTTGCCTATGTATCTTTCCCCTAGGTTCCTTTTATACATTTCTGATGGGTTTGATTACTTGGTTTATTATAGGTTATAATAATTTTATATTAAGGAAGTTTGAATGTAACACAAGGGACCCACAGGCCACATCCTATATCCTGAGCTCAGGAGAAGTTAGCATGCATATGGTTTTTCACTAGATAGAGGTGAGTCCATATATAGCTGCAACCTTTAACTTAACAGTCTATAAGGTGCCACAGGACTCCTCGTCGCTTTTGCAGATTCAGACTAACACGGCTACCCCTCTGAACCTTTAACTTAGTTAAATATAGGATGAATTGAAATCATTTGGGTATAGACAGTTTTCCTAAGTTCATACCCTCTGTAAACTTAACAGGAACTCTACAAATTAAAAACAGAAATAATTAGGAGGACAAAAATAACAAATATGAGAACAAACTAATGTCAGTAATATGTTTGTATATGTCCTCAATATGTACAGGCATATCAACCTCTGGAGTAAGTATCTCCTAACATTTCGGTGTGTGAGGAAACTTAAGTTTGGACATAGGAGAGCTCAAGAACCCATGCCCCATAAGGAGGGTGACCCATCTTACCAAGGAAGCTCGTTTTCTAAGTGAAGGCTTTATCCCTTCAATACACGAGACAACTTGTATCAAGGAACTCATATCACACAGAGACACCCATCACAGTTTACTCCTTGTTCCCCAGAACAGTGGATGTGAAGAGCTGAATGTAAAAAGCAGCATAGAAGAAGTCATTTGCAGTGCACAGCAAGAAGTTTTATTGGTCCTACAAATCTCAGAAACAATCTGCACAATCTTAGTTAAGTATTTACATGTATAAAAACATGTCTTTTTTAGAGGAGCACTCTAACAAGGGGAACAAGTATGAGTCCTAATCACATGCCTGAGCTGTTCTGCTACCCTTTATTCAGGGCAGATCATATATTGATTATTTGTATTATTATGTAGATAGCATATTGGCATGCCTTAGCTAGGCCATATTTATATTCATTTTTCCAATTAATATATTTTCAATTCATATATTTCCAGCTGACTTGCCTGTTCATCAAGGGTATGTCTAGACTACAGGATTTTGTCAACAGAAGTTTTGTCGACAGATACTGTCGACAAAGATTCTGTCGACAAAGAGCATCTAGACTATAGCCAGTTCTGTCGACAAAGCAAGCCAGTTTCTCGACATGACAGTGTAGATGCAAAAGACAGTTTAGATGTAATAACGCCTTCTGTCGACAGAACTCTGTTGACAAAAGGCGTTATTTCTCATAGAATGAGGTTTACAGCCGTCGACAAAACTGCTGAGTTCTGTCGACGTTATGTTGACAGAACTCAGTGGCAGTGTAGACAAAGGTATAGTTTTGTCGACCAAAGTCCATTTTTGTCGACAAAACCCTGTAGTCTAGACACACCCCAAATGAATAAAACAAAAGGTAGTGGAGAACAAAGAAATGGAATATCTCAACCACTTTATCAGACACTCAGGTGCTGTAATGAGGAGCATCTTCTAAGTACCAAGACAGATAGAGACAGGATAAAAAGATATAGCATCTGAGTTCCTGATAACTTGAATTTCACTAACCGCATGAAGATTGTAAGATAGTATTGGAGGCTTTTTTTTTTTTTTTTTTTTTTTTTTGCAGCTGGGAGTTCATATGACCCAGCATCTAAGAAGCGTTGCTTGATTGCTTTCAAATTACCCTTCACTATCTTCTTCTCCATGGAAGAGCCCTATTGTGAAGGTTGAGACCCTAGATGAACAGTTCATTTTTAATTGGTAAAGTTCTTGACCCATCTGAAAGGTTGAACTAAAGTCAAGTTCTTTGGCTGGAGTACATTCTATGTACTGAGACATTCTATGTCTTTGCTCTCCCCTCTCTTTTGTTTTATTAATTTGATGGAAAGACAAGTCAGATGCAAATATGTGAATTGAAAATATGTCAGTAATCACAAAAGCATGTGGTTAATTTTTATATTAAATCTATATTTTTACTTCAGCCTGAGTTGAGCCTGTCAGACGTCCCTCATTTGCATGACACAGTGTTCGATGGCTGGGTGCTTCTGGAGTCATATCAAAGACCTTTAGAACAATCACCTTCCTTCATGAACTGCCGATCCTATAAAAATACGTGTTTCAAACACAGTCTCCATTACTCTTAAAAAACTTATGTTTATACCATGGCATCATATTATTTCCTACTATAAATTTACCTGGTGCTTTAAAAAGAGCCACAGTATGTAGATGGAATTGTTTTCCACAGCTGTGTGATTGCAGATGTTTGGTTTGTTGGCAGTTCTGAAAAACAAAAATGAAGAAAAACTTTCAGTTGTACCCAAGCTTAAACACTTAAAAAAATCAACAAATCTAAATGTCAACACATATTCTGTTTAAAATCAAACAAAATGTTTTGATTAAGGCTTTCTTCGCCTTTTTAACAACCAAAGAAAACAAATGGTGCTGTTGGATTCACACACCAGAGGAAAAGGTGGTACCTTTATACCTAATAGCCCATTAAGTAGGGTACTCACCAGTCATGTGGGAAAGTCAACTTCAAATACCTACTCTGGTGCAGGGACATGCACCAAAGGTTTTTCCCCTTTTCCCAGGTGAATGCTCTAAACATCAGGTTATAAGGTGGGGTACTCTCAATTTGGCCTGTCAAAGCTGTTCCAGTTTGTATACAGTACTTGAATAGTTATTGGGACACAAGTAGAGAATGACTCTGTAACCTGGTAGGTAGGGCTCTGGGGGACCCATATTCAAGTTTTGTTCCACTCAACATTTAAGTGCAAAATTGAATAGCTACTACAGAAGACACTGGGAGCTATTCCTGCCCTGGACTAGCTAGTTACCTGGTGATCCTTCTCCCTACCCACATGCTAGGTGTGATCGTCACCAACTTCTGTTAAGCTGGGGGTACTTGACCCACCCCATCCAAGATCCCACCCTCATTCCACCTCTTTCCAACCCTTCCCCTAGCACACTGCTTCCCTCATGGAGCTTAGGAAGGCACTGGGCGGAGGGAGAAGATTAGATCAGCAGGGCCACCAACAGGGGATCAGCATCTGCTAATTTTTCTCTGTGGGTGCTCTGTGGCTTGAGATAGACTTCTCCCACTCCCTCACTGAAATTTAAGACAAAATACTCCTCATTCTCTTGTCTGTCACCACTGAGAACAGCCATTCTCTTTTCTCTTTGGAAACCCCTTCAGGTAGTTGAAGGCTGCTATCAATCCCGCCCTCAATCTTCTCTTCTATAAACTGAATAAGCCCAAATCCCTCAGCCTCTATTTATCTATCATGTTCTCCAGCCCCCTTATATTTTGGTTGCCCTCTGCTAGACTCTATCCAATGCATCCACCTCCTTTCTATAATGAGGTGCCAAAAATTGGATGCAATGCTCTAGGTGTGGCCTCTCGAATGCTAAATAAATGGGAAAAATCATTTCCCTAGATCTGCTGTCAATGCTCATACTAAGACATCCTAATATGTCATTAGCTTTCTTGTCCACAAGGGCACACTATTGACTCATATCCAGCTTTTCATCCTCTGTAATCCCCAGGTCCTTTTCCTCCACACTGCTACTTAGCCAGGCGGTCCAGCCTATAACAGTGCTTGGGATTCTTCTGTCCCAAGTGCAGGAATCAGAACTTGTCCTTGTTGAACCTCATCATATTTCTTTTGTCCTGATCCTCCAATTTCTTTAAGTCACTCTGGACTCTGTGCTTAGTGTATCTACCTCTCCCCCAGCTTAGTGTCAACTATAGACTCACTGAGGGTACAATGCATCCCCTCATCCAGTTCATTAATAAAGATGTTGAACAAAACCAGACCCAGAACCCATCCTTTCAGCACTCTGCTTGATACCGATTGCCAATCAGATATTGAGCCTTTGATCACTACCCATTGAGCCTGATGAACTAACCAGCTTTCTATCCACCTTACTGTCTGTTTATCCAATCCATATTTCTTTAACTTAATGGCAAGAATACTGTGGGAAACCATATCAAAAGCTTTGCTAAAATCAAGGTGATTCATGTCGCCGCTTCCCCATACCCACAGAATCAGCCAGTTACCTTGTCATAGAAGGCAATTAGATTGGTCAGACATGACTTGCCCTCTGTGAATCCATGTTGACTATTCCTGATCACTTTCCTCTCTTCAAGTGTTTCAAAATGCATTCCTTGAGGATCCCCTCCATGATTTTTCCAGGTACTGAAGTGAGGCTGTACTTCCCAGGATTCTCCCTTTTCCCTTTCTTTTAAAAGATGGGCATTATATTTGCCTTTTTCCAATCATCCAGGACTTCCCCCAGTTAGATAATGGCCAAAGGTTCTGCAATCAGATCAACCAACTCTCTTTGATTTATGCTCTTCTCTCATCATTTGTCCAAGTCTTCACTTCTTGTAAGCTTCCTTTTGTGTTTAAGCACACCAAAGATTTCACTGTTAAACCAAAGCTGGTTGCACATTTTGCACATCACCTCCATATTGGTGCATATAACAAAATCCATTCCCTTCAGGTGTGGCAAAAAATAGAGAGAACATTGCAAACACCTCCTCATTAAAGGTCTAGAGAACATGACCTATGAAGCCAGGCTTCATGAACTGGGCTTGTTTAGTTTGGAAAAAAGAAGATTAAGGGGGGACATGATAGCGGTTTTCAAATATCTAAAAGGGTGTCACAAGGAGGAAGGAGAAAATTTGTTCCTCTTGGTTTCTGAGGACAGGACAAGGAGTAATGGGCTTAAAGTGCAGCAGGGGAGGTTTAGATTGGACATTAGGAAAAAATTCCTAACTGTCAGGGTGGTCAAATATTGGAATAAATTGCCAAGGGAGGTGGTGGAATCTCCCTCTCTGGAGATATTTAAGAACAGGTTAGATAGACATCTGTCAGGGATGGTGTAGGTGGAGCCTGGTCCTGTCTTGAGGGCGGGGGGCTGGACTCGATGACCTCTTGAGGTCCCTTCCAGTCCTATTATTCTATGATTCTATGATCCTCCCCCCACCAGTTCATATTCTACATAAAAAACTGTGTTGAAACCATGCATTTTTATTTATTATTTCATAATCCATTCTGGTAGAACATCTCTTGGGAAATCATATTTTATCTGCTTATTGACATTTGTATTTAAAGTATGCATACTGTTTAATATCTGATGCATTCTGATATCTAATTCCATTATCAGCAAATTACTTTTACGTAGTACAGGAATATTCTCTTGATATTTGATAACCCTCCAGCTTACATGCAAAAAATCCAAAATGAAATACATTTTCCCTAGACAAATACATTATATAAAATTAATAATAATGAAATTTAGATACGTAAGTTGGTATTTATTAGTCACCAAGAAATTTGCTTAACTTTATGTTGTAGACAGTAGAAAGGTGATTAAAGATCAAAGCCTTGGATTCACAGGAAGAAAAGAACCTATTTAATAGTTTACTGAAATAGATTTTAAATATTGGAGGCCCAAAACCTGATTTTGGTTCTGGCATGGTGTTGTACTCCTGTTCTCAATGAAGTCATGCCATGCATTATATTGTTACCTTGTAAAAAATGATAAATCTAGCAACCATTAGATTATATGCTTTTTATTGACTGTATAAGGCAACAAAATAGGCATATATAGACAACAGTCTAGGCCACCTAGATTGTGATGCAAGTTGTAAGCCTTGTAGAAAATGAGGTTGCAACACCATAAAATAGTGACTATGGAGCTACCGAAAGGATTTAAAGTTGTGTTTCCGTGTCAGAAACCCCAATTTTCAATACTTTACTAGGTAACATTAATAGACTATTTCTTTAATTTCACTTCCTATTAGCCTGACTCCAAATGGAGCTTAAATCATCTGTAGATTTTGCTATGTTACAGGATGATCTCAACCAGAAAGACTAACTACTAGTAATGCATGCAGTAGTACAGCTCAGAGCCTTTACCTGATGAGGTTGCTTTTCAGTGAGCATTGACAATGTCATGAACACTGCTATTATTGTTGAAAGATAAATCACTTCCTGTATCTCAGAAATCTAGGCAGCAAGCAATCTACATTACATTTTAAAATCTCAAAAACTATACCATATAATCATGGTTAAATTATGGCTAATATTTAAAATGCATGACAGCCTCCCAATCTGAAGCAAATACTCACCTGCAGCCACACAACACATAACAGAAACAGGTACATGGGAACCTATCCCTTCAACAAATCCCTTTGCCAACTCTGTCCATATATCTACGCAAGCAACACCATCACAGGACTTAACCACATAAGCCATGCCATCAAAGGCCCATCCAATTTCACATCCATTAATGTGATATATGCTTATGGTGACCATATTTTCTGGATCAAAAATAGGAAGAAAGCAGGAGTGGGTTGAAGAAACTTCGACCTTCCCTGCCAGATCAGGCTTGCTGCTGCTCCCCCAGTGGGGTGGGTTGGAGGCTCTGAGCAGCCCCTGAGGTTGCAGCTGCAAGGCAAGGAGGTTTGGAAGTGGCTCTGCCCTGTTTTTCTTTGGATTCTCTCGGCTCCACAGAAGCGGTTGCAGGGGCTGCAGTACCAACAAGCAGCCTGGAGGAGGAAGAGGTGGCACAGATGGACTGGGGCCCACACATGACAGAGGCAGATCAATGGCCAGAAACAGCACACCACTGGAAGCCAGCCTGGCTGCCCTCCAGCAAAGCTCCAATGGAGCTCACTACTTGCACTGTGTGGGGGAAACTGGAGAGGAGGCTGTTGCTGCTGCACCGTGCTAGAGGGAAATGGCAGTGCACGGAGCTTCGGTCACTTCTGCCTCAAAAACCGGTGTCCCCATCAAGTAGTGAAATGTCTGCTGGGGCTTTCCTGGACATTTCACTACTTGATGGACACACTGGAACAGAGTATTTAAATCCGGGAGATACTCCTCCTGGAATGAGATTTACCAGCTAATTCAAGTTAAGGGGTTACTTCGAACTCCCGTTTCACTGCCGTGTGTAGGCGTGGGCAGTTACTCTGGGCTAGTCAATTTCCAAAATGGCGCCCACCCAGGAACATGCTAATGAAGCGTGGGATATTTAAATCCGGCTCTTCATTTGCAATTTCAGTCACCCTCATTAGCCTCCCTAGTTTGAACTAGGGGGCTAGTGTAGACATACCCTTAGATAGTATCTTGTTTGCTCTTAACACAATAAAAATAATCTGAAGAAAGAAAACATGGGCTGATCTGACCCCCCCAAAATTGCAGGTTTACTGAGGAGAGACATACAATCCAGGCCTAGGTAAGTGCAGCCAACAGCTGTATTTTGTTCTATTTGGTTTCAAATTAGATAGAAAAAATTCTAGAGAATGAAAAGAGCCAGTATTGGCTTCAAAATCTATGCATGCTCTTCCAAATTTTAAATATTTTACATCCCTAATAATATACTTTTCCTATATGAGTTTCATGGCCAGTTTAGTGGGCAGACAAGTTTACTGATAGGCAAATTCAGCAAAACTAAACTTTTTAAGCAAGGACTGTTAGTAGAAAATTATTTTTAAATGAATTATATCAAAGAATGGACAATGGACATTTGTTTTTAAGAGTAAAGCTCAACCAGTCACCAGAAAGAAGAATGCCATGTAAGCCGTGTCCACTAATAGCATGGTACCAATGCAATTTCAGTGGGATTATTCGTGCACTTAAAGTTTGCCTTATGCTGAATTACCTTGCTGAATTGGGGCCTAAAGTTTCATTTATCTGTGATACACACAAGTTTGGGACTCTTCACTTGTGTCTCCCTACTATTTGGAAGGGAAGTCAGATGCTTTCAGTGGAACAATCCTCCGCAAAATCTCCATGCTCTGCACCCTTCAGAGCCCTTTCCAGGACCTGCACTGGGAGAGAGGTGGAGACTAAGTAAGCTGAGTGAGGAGAGTAGATGGACTAGAATTTGAGGTGGGGATATGCACATTATCCTTCCTCTGACCCCAGACAGGATGATACAGTCCAAAAGAGTTATTATCCTTTCTACCCATTTCCAATGGATCCATGCTGCCAGGGGCCCAAAGAGGACCATAGGTAGTCAGAGCCAGTGCAGAAGCCTAGAGCTCCTTAGAAATGAGTCTGATTTCCCTCAGGCCTCTGTGAGTCTGCCAGACTTGAGCACAAGCTTTGAATCCTTCAAGACTTGTGAGTGAGCCCTGTCCCCCACCTCCAGTTAGGAAATATGGATGATCTTTGCCAGGGAAAACATGGAGACATTTCCTCCCACAAGTCTACCCTTCCCAGAGGTGCCCATACGAGGGAATAAACTGATCAGAATAAATATTTACAAACAATTATTCAGCAAATAATATTTTGAACAGATATAAATTCTGGAGTACCTTGATCTTTTCATGCACCATTCTTCAGCTGAAGGAGAGATAAGATTGTTTAGTAAGCTAATTGCTTTATTTTATTTACCTAGCTACAGAAATGTGTTTCCTGTTAGAAATTCAATATGGGAAAGAAGAAAGGGCTTTTCAATGTAAACGAATGTATTGATAATTGCTGCTGGCTTTCAGTCATATTGACTGACAGTCTTTTGGACCCAATAAGGTGATGTTGTTCGGGGGACCTGACTGCGGGAGTCAGTTTGATTGATCTAGTGTGCTCAGTGGATGTATTTTTAAATTAATAATAAAAAAGTCTGTGACTTATTGCACATTTGTAATGGGGTTTTTGTGTAGCAGCAGCTGCCTTTTTGTGTGCCTTTACTGCTTCTTTAATAGGTCTCTTTCATGTAGCTGACAGGTTGAGAAATGGAGTGTTTATTTCTGCTGTTTTCTGTTTCATCTTTCATTTGGGGTTTATATCATGTTCAAAGAAGTGGCTTAGATTTTGTGTTGCTCTTGTAATGACCGAAGGATATGCATTCTTTCTCTGCTTGGAAATGGGGTCCATTAAGATGGTGGAAAAGGTCAGTCTTTCAAAATGTAAATGTAGGTCCAGACTGGTGTAGTTAACCGTCAGTCATGTTGATTTGGGAAGTGCTTAATTGGGTTATTCTGCTTTAGTAATCTTGACAGTTATGTCTGATGTAGTGATTCTCTAGGTACAATGCAGAAGAAAACATGTTTATTCACTGTACTATTGGTATAAATGGCCTTTGATAATAACCAGTGTAACCCTTCTGCCAAGTATTGTTGGCAGCAACAAGGGCCAAGTGCAATTATATAGAAGTTCCTATTAAAACTAACAAACACCAGGGCTCAAGTCCTCACCAGGAACCTTGGAAAAACTTAGTGCCAACCATGAGTATCCTGAATAAAGAATACTTCCCCACTAGCAAGCATTAGTTTTTTGTTGACGTAAGCAGGTTCTGAATGAATGATTCCCTGTCAGCTCGATGGAAGCAGGGAGAGACCCTGGTTGTATCTGTGTAAATACAGTTTGCTCCTCCTTTACTTAGATTTGTTAGATATTAAGCAGATGGAGTAGTGTTTTGCACATTGTAATCAATTTGGCTAGAGATGAGTCACAAATAATGTTGGTGCTCAATGCAGGAATTGTGTTAAATATGGTCACTAATTCTTGAAATTTTTGTGGGAATACAGAAAAGTCAGACTGTGCATAACTTGTCCGAAAAAAGTTTAAAGTCCAGTTTAAAAAACCTTGCATGGACAAGGGCTTGAATATCAGTCTGGTCAGAGTAAGAGGCGAGGGCAGGATTCTCAACCAGCAGGCTGCATGCCCTCATGTGTCTGGCTGTAAGGGTGTGTCTAAACTATACCCCTCTGTCGGCAGAGGGATGTAAATTAGACACATCAAAAGTGCAAATGAAGCAGGAATTTAAATATCCCATGATTCATTTGCATAATGGCAACCGCCACTTTTTTTCAAAACGGGGCTTTTCAAAAACACCTGGCAGTTTAGATGGGGCATTTTTGACAGAAATGACCCATTTTGAAAGATCCTGCACTCCTTTACTACAAATGAGGAGTACAGGATCTTTCAAAATGGGGCATTTCTGTTGAAAATGCCCCGTCTAAACAGCTGTTTTTTTTTTCAAAAAGCCCTGTTTTGGAAAAAAGCGGCAGCTGCCATATGCGAATGAAGTCTGGAGTATTTAAATCCCCACTCATTTTCACTTTTGATGTGTCTAATTTACATCCCTCTGCTGACAGAGGGGTGCAGTTTAGACACACCCTAAGACTGGTTCAACCTGTTTCTCCCCACTGTTCCAAGAATAGAGCTAAATAGGCTTCATTGGGATACTTTTGTTATTTTAATTGTGGTACAGCTGTGTTTCTGCTGTGCCTACTAAGTTCAAATTGCTTGAAATGGGGCTGTGTTTCTGTCCAGCCTGCAAAAAGAGCTGAATATATCATAAAGAGACTGATGTATTGAAGTGACAACTGAGAGGTGGATGGCCAGCAGGGTGGTGGCGGAGCGGTGTGATGAGCAGCCAGCAAAGCAATGGTGTGGAGCAGTGAGCAGGTGGATGGTGGGCGACCGACCAGCGTAGCCAGTAAGATGTCTCTTTAACTGCCCCCACCCAGGCAAGGAGATGAATTCTGCAAATGCACCTGGGACAGCCCTGATCAACTGTGACTGGGGTGCAGAGAAGGGTTTGGTATCTGAAGGGGACTTTTGGCATGCTGCACTTAAGAACCTGAGAGGAAAAGAACATTGCTCAACCTACTTGGAGGTAAGGCTTTTACTCATGGTTTTTGTTACCATGAGTTTATTACTTCCCCCCTTTCATTAAAAATTTCTTTTCTGCACTCAGACTCTGTACTTGTGAGCGGAGAAGCATTGCCTCTCGAAAGCCCCAAGGTGTGTGTGTAAATTTCTTAGGTTACTGGGTGGGAGGTTGAGCTGGTTGTGTTGTATAAATAGAAAGGAACCGTTAGATCAGGGATGGCCAACTCGCGGCTTGCGAGCCACACGCGGCTCTTCACCCCTGAAAGTACGACTCATGAAGCCTTCCCCATGGCTTGCAAAGCCTCTTCATGTGCCACTACAAATGGCCACCGCCCCCAGCTCTCTGTGCTCACCAGGTGCAGGGGAGCCGTCCAGCACGGTAAAATGGTGTCAGCAAGATGGCAACGGCCAGTGGAAGCCTGATGTGGTCAAAACGCCTAACCTACAGTTTTTAAAGGGGCAGCTTCCTTTTTTTTCCCTCAGCAATTCTGGTGTGGCTCTTCACATTTTTTTCTCTACTGTGTCAGCTCTCTTCATTTAATGGGTTTACCATCCCTGCCCTAGATATTGAATCCAGCCCTGGCTGCTGCTGGCTCCACCTGGCAGAAGGATTACATATACAATAGGGAAAGACAATGGGAACAAAGGGACACAGCTTCACTTTGGAAAAACACAATAAAATAAATGTAAATGAGTAAGTGAATCCGGAAGGCAGTAGTCCTTTCACTAAGTTCTCCACCTGCTGGTGTGAATTTCCAATAAGCAAGCACTCATGGCTTTGTGTCAGTGCTTAATGTGGTCCCAGAATCCAGGAGTGCACTTAACCAAAGTCCTGGAAGGAGTTTTGCTTGGTTTGGTCCTAAGGTTTCACCAACTACCTCAGCTACAATGATTTCAGCTTTATTATAACTGGCTAGGAGGGGTCCTCGTCACTGAGCTCTGTTGCTGCACTCTGTGATTTCAGAGAAGACTGTGTCACTGCTACCTGTCACTGTGAAGCCACATCTGCACCATCACCTTTGCCTCATCTCTCAGCTCAAAGTTGTCTTTGTATCTGCTCTGCTCAAATCTTCAGTGGATGAGGATCAATGGCACATAGAACTCTTGAGCCTTTGCCAGCAGGGATTCATTCCTTACCACAAGGTCGGACCTCCTCCCCTCCCCTGGTTCACTTCAGTCCAAGTACCTCATTAATTTGGAATGTGGCAAGACCCCTCCCATGTCACTTGGAGGGTTTCTGGGTAGAAAACTTGTGCAAACTCTCTTAGTATCTGTACTTTCCCCTATTCACAAACAGATGATGCCTAAGAGCTCCTTTTCCTATGATCATCTAGATTCCTGTGTAAAGTATACAGCATCTCTTGGTGGCTCCTTCCCCTGTTCAGATGGTAGTAAAGAGCAGTGTACTCTCTATAGCTTCAGTCCAGAGAGCTGGAACTGATATAGATGTATTTGAGCTTTTCACTAATACTAATGTTTCTTTTTGCTGTCATACTAATCATATGCTGATAGTATGTTTGCAAACCTTATTGCACAGGCATAATCATGCTTTCCATGTTCTGAAAGTGAGTGATCAAGCAAGAGAAAGAGGCACCCTATTTGATATACCTGAGGCATTCTGAAAAATGAGAAAATATACTCATATTAAAATAAATGTACCTTCATCCTCTAGTCTATGCAGTCTGTGCTGCTGTTTATTTAATAGACTAGCACTTCCACATGAAAGATCCAGGCAGGGGCAGCTGATGCAATGTGTTTCATTTGTTAATTCTAAGGGGTTATAAATCATCTGGTGACAATATCAGGAGCAGTGCACCAGCACCAAAAAATCAGTGAAGAACACATTAAAATGTTCCTTTCCACAATGACCATACCAGATTCTGTTTTGAGAACCAGCTTTTCTTCCCACCACACAGGTGGCATTAAGGAGTCAAATTCTGGCAAAAAATTGCCACCAGAGAATTCCTCTAGCATGGGGAAACTCCCTGCTAGCATGCCTTACCCCTGTGGCTTGTGCTATCTCCTTAGAACTGAGGGCACATCAGGGACAAGAAAGAGAGGGAGGGAGAATGATGGAGCCTGCTCTGCTAAGCCTGTTCTCTACTGGTGTAATCTGCTAAGAACTAAATGTCAGTGGTGCATCCCTGAGTATTTAGACATCATGGGGACAGCTTCATGCTCTGCAGCGAAGCTCTTGTGCTGTAATAGAACAGTGATCTCCAAACTTTTTAAGCAAAAGAACAGTTTTGGAATTTAAGTGAAATCCAGCATCTACCTCAAATCCAAATATCCTTGCCCTGCCTCCTTCTCTGCCCCTTCTCTGAGGGCCCACCTTACCCACTCCTTCTCTGAGGCCCTACTCTGATCACTCTATCTCTTTCTCCCCCACACCATCCTTACTCACTGTCACCACACTAGGGTAGGGGGTTGGACTGCATGGGGAGTGCAGGCTCTGGTCTTGGGCCAAGGGGTTCAGAGTGTGACAGGGAGTTTGGCCTTAGCCGGGGTGGGAGTTTTGGTTCAGAAGGAGGTTCCTGGGTGCAGCTCTTGGAGGGTATTTGGGTGCAACAGGGGTTCAGGATGCAAGCTCCAGCTGGGCATTCCCAGGCAGTAGTGCAGTGGGGCCAAAGCAGGTTCACTCCTGCCCTGTCCCTGTCCCTGCTCTGCTCCTGAAAGTGACCAGCATGTCCAGCAGCAAGTGGCTCTGTACATACACACTGTTTTCACACCTGCCATTGGCCATGGTTCCTCACTCCAGGCCAATAGGAACAGCAGGGGCAGTGCTGTCAGGCAAAGGCAGCACATGGATACCCCTACCCTGCCTCTTCCATGGGCTAATGGGATGTGTCAGCCACTTCCAGGAGAATGATAGAGATTTACATTGACACTTTATGCATGTTTAGCATGTTCAGACTTTGGAGCAGCTGCCAGAAAGCTCCCTCCATCCCAAGCCCTGACGTTTCACTCCTCTCTGTGGAGATGGGTTACAGGAGGTGGGGTGTGAGACACTTTAACATCTGTGCCCTCCTCCTCTGCCTCCTTTACCCTGCACAGCAAGCAGGAGTCTCCTGGGGAAAAGATCCTTTGAATGAAAATGTCATTGACATTTTTCACTCCAGAATTGTACAGAAAATATATCCATTATATTAAATGTTGTCCAGCTTTCCTGGCAATTTCTGACTGGGTGTGTTTATATGTTTGAATGCCAAAAATGAGAGTTCATCTTGGAAAATGCCGTGCAGCCTGCTCCTTACCTGAGAAATTTTAGAAAAACAGTGCCCATTTTTGTCATATAAGTACCTGCTCATATAATTTGGAAATGAATATTTGGAAATGCGATAAGAGTCCATGCATTCCCTCTTCTTCTTTAAAAAATAATCCATTAATATTTCAAAGGGAGAGATGCTGTCTCTCAAATAAATATGCCCCAGATCATTTAAGACTCTATAGACCCCAACCTGCACCCAGGAAAATTACAATGCCTCACCTATACATTGGATTGAGAGCTTCCATTGGAGAAAAAACTGCTTGGTTCAATGTATGACTGCAAAAAGTTAAAGAGGGTGGGGAAAGCTTTGATGTGCCTGCCATGTGGGTCCCAGTGTGTTGAGCGAGGCTTCTCCCATTGGACCAGTGTGGGGTTGATATTCCCCACCATACAGTCGTTGGGACTTCTTGTTGGATCTGGAAATTTCAATGAAGGGTACTCAGGACCCCTGGTAGGATCTAGCAAACACTCAGTTTGTGCCTCCTGGGCCTCCTGGCTGGAGCAAACTATAGAAGCTAGGTAGTTCTGATACTCTGGGTAGGGCAGAGCAAAACAATCAACCTGCAGCTACGAGATAGGGCAAAGCAAAGCAAACAGTTTATGACCCCTATGCCTCCTGGCTGTGACAAGCAATAACAGTTTGGGGGGCTCTAACCATCTGTGCAGAGCACAACAAAAACTTAATCTGAAGGATGGGGCAGAACAAACAATCAATCTATGGCTATTGCCGCCAGTAGCAAAATCTAGTAGCAAACACAGGTAGTAGGGATACCAGGGTCAACCTTACTCCACCAGATTTTCACCTAGGACTCTATGAAGCCAGAATATTCCCAGTTTAAGATCCAAGTATTGGTTCCTACTATGTTCTCTGAATCACTTCCTATTACAAGGCTCATCTCAAGCAAGCAATTCCTCCACTGATAACTCCCGGATGTCCCAAGCACAGGGGCGGCCTGTCCATATAGGCGAACTAGGAGGTCGCCTAGGGCACCAAGTTAAATGGGCACCCAAGCAATCTCCACAGATGGCTGGCAAGCCGCAGCATAGTCCACAACCACATTTCCCACCATTTGAGGAATCACAAGTCCTTTCTCCTCTTCAGACTGAATTGAGCTGCTTCCATCATCTGTCCCTTCCATTTGGAACATGCATAGCATGGGCGAATAGATGTAGCCTCCTGGGCCCATGTGATTGCTCTAGTCCCAGTGTGGGTTTGGGACACACCATCACAGTCTCAGCAACAGATTTTTGTTTAAGACTGCTGGGTTTTAGTTTTCATAGCTGAATTTTATAAACTTTTGTTTGCCTTTATAGAAACTACTAGGTACATTTAAATATGTGTGTTTAACTCTCTTAGGGTATGTCTACACTACCCCGCTAGTTCGAACTAGCTGGGTAATGTAGGCATACCGCACTTGCAAATGAAGCCCGGGATTTGAATTTCCCGGGCTTCATTTGCATAAGCGGGGCGCCGCCATTTTTAAAACCCCACTCGTTCGAACCCCGTGCAGTGCGGCTACACGGGGCATGAACTAGGTAGTTCGAACTAGGCTTCCTAGTTCGAACTACCGTTACTCCTCGTGGAACTAGCGGGGTAGTGTAGACATACCCTAAGAGAACTCCTCCTGAACTGTCTTTATTTAATCAGAAGGCTTCTCTGAGGTAGAAACAATGCCCCTTAAAATCAGTGGAAACACTGTAATTGAGTAAAGAAAGGATGTCAGGGGGTGCAGATTCTGATCTGAGTTAAATCAGCGTATATTTGCAATCATTCCCCCTGACCTTACTGGAGAAGACACTCTTCATGTACATCAGCATAACTAAAACAAGAATCTAGCCCTGGGAGTTACGGGCATCCAGTAATTCTCAGAAGGGTCTCAGAACTATCAGACTCAACTTCTGTATTAGGAAGGTGATACCTAATTACATGGATTTGCACTATTGTGGCTTCTGTAATTTGTGTTTGATTGATTTCTCTAGACTGGCAAATGTAAGATTAAGGTTTCCCATGCTCTTTTTGAAGTTTCATTGTCATGATGGGCACTTAGCATTACATTAATTTGATTTTATTTATTGACTTCCCGATGGCTCTCCTCAGAATACCACAGAGACATAGAAGAGCCTTTCACAAACAATTAATCTGTGGGAACTATAAAAGTATCATTATGTCCATTTTACAAATGAGGCTCTGAGGGTACGTCTAAACTACATGCCTCCATCGACGGAGGCATGTAGATTAGCCAGATCGGCAGAGGGAAATGAAGCCGCGATTAAAATAATCGCGGCTTCATTTAAATTTAAATGGCTGCCCCGCTCTGCCGATCAGCTGTTTGTCGGCAGATCGGGGCAGTCTGGACGCGATGCGCCGACAAATAAGCCTTTCTTGATCGGCACAGGTAAACCTGGTTTCACGAGGCATACCTGTGCCGATCAAGAAAGGCTTCTTTGTTGGCGTGTCGTGTCCAGACTGCCCCGATCTGCTGACAAACAGCTGATCGGCAGAGCGGGGCAGCCATTTAAATTTAAATGAAGCCGCGATTATTTTAATCGCGGCTTCATTTCCCTCTGCCGATCTGGCTAATCTACATGCCTCCGTCGACGGAGGCATGTAGTCTAGACACACCCTGAGATACAGAAATGTGAGTGACTTGCCCAGATAACACAGAAAATCTGCTAAAGAATTTAACCAAAATGTATTGATGTAGTGGCTTATGAAGAATATCCTTCATCTTTTTCAATAGCTCTGGCTAGGAAACAGAAGTGAGATTTTAATGGTATAAAATGACATAATAGAAATACTTTGGTCATTACTGATTTTGTTAGTATGCTCCTTTGGTACTTATGATGTTTTTCTTACCCGCTTAAACAGTACATTTTTTTAATTTTGAGGACTTTTGTCAGCTCCTAATCATAAGGTTTTGGCTTCCCATAATTAATATTTTCCTATGTAGTTCCAAAGGGAGAACTGGTTAAGAAATGGATTGTAGTTATATTCTAGTAGATACTAAAAAGTGGTCTGAAAAGAAGCAGCTCAATCAATATAATGTTTTCCTCATTTGAAAAATTTTGAAATGTGCTTAAAATATATAGGAGTGAGATTGTTTTCTTTTGGTGTTTCTTTTAGGAGTCCAGTATGCTTACCAATGCAGCCTGCTGGAATGAGATCAGTAACACACTGGCACAGTCTTGCTTTCACATAAATATTTTGCAGAAGCATAAATAAGATTATTACAGCAATACTCTGAAGGAGAAAGCACATGGAGATTTTACTCAGCAAGAAGGTGCTAATGAAAAACAGTAACACCTTTTACCATGTTAACGATCTTTTGATTTAAGATTTATTTTTAATGACACCATTTGGGTTTCAAAATCTTGCTAAACTTTTAGCCAAAGGTTGCAGGTGAAAACTAGAAAGAATTAATCTTATTTAGCATACACAAACTGAACTTCTGTTGGCTACAAGAGAAAAATTAGTCTTTTGGAATACTGCCATATTCATAACTGCACTGAGCCATTAATCAATGAGCTGAGCAATAGTAAACTCGGAATAAATATTTTCAGTAGTAATATTGTTAGGCTGTACTTCCTTCATGTGTTGGTAGTCTCAATTCTATTCCTGTGGCCTGATCCAAAGCTTATCTGTTTATCAAAAATTATCCTCAAAGTTAACCAGGAAAGTCCAGAATTGAGTAGGCATAAAAATTTATCTATTCTCTCACCTCTGTATATCAAGCTGAGACAAAAGGTCAGAAAATATTTTTATTACATAGAAAATGTTGACAATTTTCTTTTCTATCAACATTTTTTAGAAAATATTAACTTTTAGATAAAAAACAAAATCAAGATTGGTTGGGAGGATGTTTTCTTCATTTGTTTTTATTTTTATTGTTTGTTTGCTTTGCCAAACTCAGATGTTTATGGTTTTCAGACCAAAAAAAGGCAAAGTTTTCTGTGGAATTCAGACACAATTTGTGACAAATTTTGCTTAATTGAGAACCCAGTTTCCCATTAAAATACGTTTGATGGAAATGGTTTGAATAGCCCTATTTGAGGCATATTAGCAGGGATGTTGAAAAAGAAAAGGGTAGGGACTTATTTTAACACCAGAGGTGGAGCTTTCTGTGGTCTGAGTATAAACTGATAACTTCAGACATCTCCAGGCCTTGTAGAGCTTTTAGATACCCATGAGTACTTTTTACGGACATTACTTTTGCTAAAATAGAAAGAAACTCAAAAAGAAAACAGATCTCACTAAAATATGGAATTATGTTTAAGACGTTTTATTTATCTGCCTCTAGTAATCTTCTGGTGATCATATTTCTATTCACATTGTGCTAAAATATTTAGCAATATCACAATAAATTGCTTCAATTTTAATTTTCTTTCAATCCGTAAGCAAGATTAATTAAAAAATAAATTACACGTTTCTAAAAAAAAAAAGAACAGCCAGTATGAAAATTCAGGTATCCTTTGTCTCTTTAATACTTTTTACTGACCTGACATATACTCCTTGACCTTTTCTCAACATCCTACACATTTTCTATAGATAGCTTAATCTCCTTTAAGATATTTTATGTGGGACTAATAGTTCAGGGTTTTTGAATAGCAAATCTAATTTAGTTAGCTTTTTATATGCATAACATACCACTTACAAAGGTAAGATTTAAACATTTCAAAAGCTATGCATCTATTCAGAAAGATATTGATAACAGTACCATAGCAGTCAATTTAGGTTTATTAGCTGAGTGGTAAATATTCAACAAAGTTTATGGAGATTTGGTTGACCAACTCCAATTAACATTAATGAAGGTTTCTGAGGTTAGACTCTCACAAATCATACTGAAAAATTATCCAAGAGTACCAAGTGATGTTTACTGATTCCAAGCTGGTAGGCATTGACAACAGGATTTTTTTTCCTCTATTGGGTATAAGCTCCTTATTAGTAGTTGTAATGACTGAAATGGCCATTTAAAATTGTAAAGAGGTGCCAGCTACTGATTAATGACACCCATTGCATCAGCCATTGATATACATTGCAAATGTACTTTTTAACATGTGTGAGATTGTTGGTGCAAATTATCAGTTAAGCATGCATCCGTGACACTATTTCATAATGATGATTGTGAAGAGATCATACATTGCCAAACCACATCAGTTCTTTCCACTAAAGAACTCTGAGGAGGGAGGAGACTGGACTGGCAGTATAACTATATACAGGCAATCCTTTTAACAAACCTTGGGTACTGGGAAATAGCTTTCATTCTAATGCGTGGTCTCTATATATTCCTGCTGGTAACAATCAAGTAAATAGTACAGCATCCAGAAGGCAGGTGGTGTGAGGAGGAGGAAGAGTGAAACAGGGACTGCAGAACTGTCATCCTAAGGGGGTATATGATTAGGTGCCATGTCAAGAGAGTGTCCCTGCATAACTGTGTTGTATAGCATTTGTGTACATTTCTAAGGGCTAGACACTAATGCTCCCTTTCAGGATAAATAGTACTATATTCCATAAATAATCTCTATGGCTGCAATAGGAATTTTTGCACAGCAAGGTACAAGTCAAAACAAGTGAGGGTGTCAGACTCTGAGTCTAAAATAGAAATACTAAGAAAGCACAACATGGATGGCACTTTAACCCTCACAGACAAAGTCCTGAGAACTTCAAGTCCTGTCATTTTAGCTAAGACATAAAAGGATATTATGCATAAATATAGTAATAAAATAGTAAAGGAACTGGCACATGAAATTGCAAGTCCATTAGCAAAAATGTTGAATAAATCTCTAACCTGAGGGGTTGTACCATTCGACTGGAGAATTGCTAATACAATTCCTATTTTTAAGAAAGAGAAACAAGTGACCAGGGTAACTACAGGCCTGTTAGTTTGACATCTGTAGTATGCAAGGTCTTGGAAAAAATTTTGAAGGAGAAAGTAGTTAGGGACTTTGAGGTTAATGGCAATTGGGACAAATTACAACATGGTTTTACAAAAGGTAGATCATGCCTGAATCCTCTTCTGATATAAATTATGAGGTGACTTTCCTTCTTCGGAAGGTATATGTTTGCAAACACCATGGCCAGTGCCAGTCAAATTAATAGGGCGAGTTTCCTCATGAGTTTCTGATGTCATGCTGTATCCTCTGAAGAATCTTTCATATTCAGCCTTTGAAGTCCTATAAGCAATTTGAAGTGCTCTGATAATTATCTTCTTATGTTTCCAATAAAGCACAGTAGCTCATTGAAAAACTGCTCTTTACTTTTAGGCTCTTTCCTAACTGTTGCATACCCACTTAATACATGGGTAGTTGCCTCTTCCAAACACAATTTAGCATTCATCTTTCAGTCCAACCTTTTGGTAACCTCTATCACATGCCTCTCCATGGTTTCATTCAGAATAATTCCAGCTCAGTTTTGGAATGATAAACTCCCTGAATAATACATTTTGATAACTTGTACCAGCATCTTATCTTTACAACTTTTCCCTTTAGTCCCTTGTACACATCACATTTACTCTTCTCTTTAATATTTCACAGAGCTTTAAGTTTCTTCTAGTCAGTGTCGCTACATTCCAACTCGCATATCTCAGCTTACTCTGCTTACTCCATTTTTTAACTTTAAAATTATAAAAGAAATTCTGCTTTTATAAACTTTTCTCTATCTCCCAGTAACCAATTTGTTACCTACCAGTTGTGCTACAAAGCAGGCATCACTGAGGTATATTGAGACTGTCAATGACTTCATGTTTCTTTTTCTTCTGGACATAATTAATCTTTAAAGGCCTGATTTTGCATCTCTTACTCATTTTCAGTAGTACCTTATTCTCTGAGTAGTCCCATTGAGATTGAGGAAACTAACTGCAGAGTAAGAGACTACTCATGGATAAGGGTAGTCAAATCATGCTCCCTACATGAATGTAACTGTTAACAACAATTGTAGGCTCGGAAAGACTACATTTCAATCAGTAAGTATTAATAAATGTCAATTTTACTGCACATATACAAAATAATGAAAAAAATATTTCAATGGACAAGAAACAAAAATTAGAGAGACATAGTGGGTGATGTAATATCCTTTTTGGACTAATGTTTGTGCATGACAGAGAACCAACTTTTGAAACTTACACTGAACCATTCTTCTGGGAAAGGAACTCACTGTGACATTGCTAGCTATTGCTTAACATAAGTATTTAACACTTATTTCAAAGGACCATTCAAGGTAAAGTGTCTCCTTCCCACTCTCTCTAGAGATAGGGAGGAAAGGAAGGGAAAGAAGCAATTATGGAAGAAGAGGGTCTTAGAAAAATAAGCTACCATGGCTAATGTGGAAAACAGCTCAGACACCAGAAGGAAAACTTGGTAGAAAAATAACCAAGGACACATACAAATATTCTCCTCTTTTATATTTGTGTGTGTGGTTACTTTAGGACCACTTCTATTTTGACTAATAAAGCAAAATTAAATGATCAGTAGCTCATAACTGAAAAGTGGCTATTGCTTCAGAATATGCTCACATCTCTCAGAACATTTCTTTGGAACCATTGTAGCTTAAGGTGGAATTTAACTTATTATGTCTATTGTGGTTTGTCAGTGAAATGGAAAGAGTGGTGTGAGTATATAAGCTGTTTACATGCAAAGTGGATAGCTAAGTATAAGCCAGGCAGCTAATCAAACATCTTTAAAGCCTGCATTTTATCTGATAGAGTCAACATGCATAGCAGATAGCTTGGCAGGTGAAAATTAGGGAGAATAGCTAGCTATCCGAAGAAAATTGCTTTTCAATTCCCCATAAATTGTTGTGATGGAGAACAGCATTATAAGCAAACATTCAAGCTCAATATAAACGTGATTTCAGTTAAAGAGAGACACAGAGATAAGAATGAAACATGATCCTCATACAATGGTAGTGTATATTGATACATTTTAAATATAATTCATGAAACATGTACAAATCTGTTCCATAATATAAAGTACATTGTAGCAACTTTTAACTTATGACTTAGGCCTTTTGACTTGAATGTCCATTAGAATATGTGGAAACTACTTCTGCAGAGCTATCTGTTAGAAAATGATTTAGCTGTGACAGTCTGACTATCTTTTCTAGAACTGAGGAAGAACTCTGTGCAACTCTCTCTCACCAACAGAAGTTGGTCCAATAAATGATTTTACCTCACACTGTCTTTCCTTTGTCATGCTATATGCTTCTACAATATTCCTGTTAGTATCCATGTCTTTAGTTAGGAACTCAAGCAGTTAGACTTGCATTGTCAGTCTGAATCATAAAAGATACTCATAATATTTGTAAGAAGATATCTATCTACCTGTCTACATTATTGATCCTGATCTACATCTAGAATTAATTGTCATAGCTCTATTAAAGTAAAAGGATCTATGTCATTATACACTAGTGGAGGATCTAGCCTTACAATCTTTTATTATCTATTTATATTCAGAATGTTCTTTCTGAATATGGGTTGAGGAATAGGTTCAAGGTTTAAAATAAATCAGAGCTATTTATAATATGTTATGCCATATACATTTTCTGTGAATCAGTATGTCTAACTTAAACAACTTTTATTGGTGACCATATCTAAAAATTCCTGGATTTTATTTTTAAACCATGTTACTTAAGTCCATACAAAATGATGTCTTTCAACTGCTTACTTTCCAGGAAGGCTAAGTATGTATTTGGGAATATTAATTATTACTCAGCATAAAAGGATTACATTTTTCACAAAAGACTATCAAATTCTCCTATCAAAATTATTTAAATTATTTATTTTTACATGGAACGTAAAAGTTAGTTAAGGATCATTCACTCTCATGTCAGTCTTTTAAATATGTATTAATTGTTATTTATTTGTTTGAGTACCAATATGCTAGATTTTATAAAACACACATAAATAAGGACAGAATCTACCTCAAGATCTTGATCTAGACACATTAAAGAAAAGTCACATGAGGACATGCAGATGTAGGAATTACTTAGGTTACTATCCGAAGATCTAATAGCATTGCTTATTGTTCAGGTTGTCTACAAAATCCCATTTTAAGAACCCGTTTTCAATTGATCATAACTTTCCCAAATGTCAACCAGTTGGATTGTAATTTTCCATGTCAAGAGTCTGACTCAGGATGAGGATGACAATGAGGATTTCAGCCAAAATAGTCAAGTGGTTTCTGGGAACAAAGCTAGGAAAAATATGCCATGTAAAAAGTTTTGGCAACTTTTTTTCTCATGTCTGTATGCTTTAGAAGAAGAGTATGCAATTAGATGGGAAACAGCCTTTGTATAAATCAGGGACATATCGTTTGGCATCCACATGCAAATCCACCCAGATAAGGCTTTAAATAATTGCAGTTTTCACATGCTCAGTGGAGATTTCTGAGATTTAACAGCTAAATTCTTTGAAGATTCCCTCCATGACCATATTCCATCCTAGAATTCAACATAGCTTTCCCTGAAATTGCAGCTTAAGTCTTTGCTGGTCCATGCTAGAGCCAAGTCTAAGTACCTTAACTGAGAGCATAGAGAATATTTCTCCTATTCTCACAATGATCCCCTTGCCATGTCCAGACAACATTCAAGAAGAAGCAGCCTAATTTGAGCATATAGGTGATTTAAGAGCTAGACCAGCAGAAGGGTCAGGGAAATTGATTGAGACTAGAAGACTGGCAGGAAGTACAGAGACTGGAGTTGGCAGAGGGATGGAGGGTAATTGGGACTGACTGGGAATGAAGACTGAGTTTGGGAACCAGTGTGGGGGGAGTCTGTGAATGTCTAGACAAAGCAATGGGGAGTTAGGGAAGTGTATGAGGAGGGGACTTGAAGCCAGTAGGTGGGATGGAGACTGACCCTGGATGTAGTTCTGGTGGGAGAGTGGGACTCTCCCAATTAGTTGGTTGAGGACAGGATGTAAGCACAAAGGGGAGTCAGTGCTCAAAGCTACAGGTTAAGAACTGACTCTGGCTGTGCATAGAGAACAGACAAGCTTTCGTGAGAATAAAGAATACAGAGAGATTGGATGAGGAACCTGAGGAGGGTCATTGGTATTGGGTGCCAGTAGAGATAGAGGTGGGCCAGAGGAGATACAATGAAAATCCAGAGTTGGGGAATAAGCATGACACAGATTAAATGACAAGCCAAGAGGGGGAAATTGGAAAGGGCCAGTCAAAGAGAGTGAGACTGAGACTAGGGTGGGGTATCAGGAAGGAAAAAACCAGGACGTGCTGGAGAAAGACATTAGAATGGAACGAGAAAGTTAAGTAGTGGAGATTAGTGCTGACCAGGTAGGGAGAATGGTACAAGGAGCAATGGGTGTAGGATTGCACCAGCAATCTCAGTTCTTGCATTTCCTTGTGTGTGAGTGCTTGAGTGTGTAACCCAAATAATGTTCTCTTGAGATTTTGTTTGTTTTTGTTTTATTTTGTTTTGTTTTGTGTGTTATCTGCTTAAACGAAGCACAAGAGATTTTTTATAGGGGAAAAGGCAGTACGCCACATTTATTGAGAATACAACAGTTGCATATGCTTTTCAATCACTCACACACACAAACACCATACACACACACAGTCCCACCAGACGATGTTATAGTTACCAGTCCAGATTCTGTATCAGTCTAATGGCCAGCTAGATTGAACACAGAGGGAGAGCAGGGCCTTTGTCAGTCAATCAATCCAATGCTCTTCTGGAGTTGGTGGCAAGACAAACCCAAAGACCCATAGCAAAACACCCTGCTTTTATACTCCTTTTCTCTGTTGAAATCAATGGATTCTGCTGTGTCAGACTGTGACCGGAGTGTTATCTTTTTTATGTCAGTGTTCCCAAAACATTTTCCAAAGCTCATCCTGTCCTGGATTGTTAATCAGTTGTTTTTAGGGGTGCCCGCCCTTTACCTTTAAAGCCATCAATCTGCCAATCTGATCAATTCTTGACCGTGGGTACACACTGATGGTTTCTCTGACAGCGATATGTTTCTTCGCAGTCTGTCTTTTACAGTTTATCTTCACCCTGCATTCTCCCCCTTCTCTCTTGACCATCCAGCTCTAACAATGACCTTCACACCATATCTCATTCATATAAACAGTCTCTCACACAGAATCCTTCAAAGCTAAACAATACTGTTTTATATTAAGCAAAATCAAAATCAAAACAATTCACATCGAAGGCCCGGGCTTTCAATATTTCTAATCTCACTAACAGAGACACAATATGATATCCTGTCTCTTTACTTACTAAACTTTAGAACAAGGAAATATAGGAGATATATACTTAACTAAAGGATTTGACTTACTACAATATTAAATCTGATTATATATATTAAATAAATTAAATTAAATAAATTAATGGAGATTGCCTATCTCCTAGAACTGGAAGGGACCTTGAAAGATCATCGAGTCCAGTCCCCTGCCATTACCTTACATTACTGCATTACTAAACTTAAAATACAAATATAAAAAAGAATAAAACTTTCAATCCTAACATGTGTGCATGGTTGTGTATAAATAATATTTAACTCTTGTCCAACAGTTTTTATCTGGATATCTTAAAGCATTTTATCATGGAAAATAACAATATCCACATTTTTCAAACCTGAAGTATTGTGCTATATTGATTTTATTCTGTCATCTTCATCTCTTATCATTTAGGTATAAATAACATCTTCTGAAGTAATTTCAGATGCACAGGCAAAATACATGTTTATGATTAGTGAATTATGCAGTTCTTCATTCAAATACATGGTAGGGAACAGAACTGATTAGATCCCAAACCACTTGCTATTAAGGAAGGAAAATGGAGCTTTCAGAGGCACTTCCACTGTTATTACCTCCAAATCAAAACCAAGGGGCTGAACATAAAATATGGAGAAAAGTTTGAGAATCAATCACATATTAGAGTTCAATAGTGTGATGGAATAAGAATAATTTCTCTTTACAATGTTATGGGTTTACATATTTTGATACATGAAAATACAAGGTGCTGTTTGAATGATTCATCAGTTTTAAGGCCAGAAGGGACCCTTATGATTATGTACTGTGATATCCTAAATAACAGAGAATCTCATCCCGTAGTTTCTGCATCAAGTCCATGATCCCTGTTAACCTATAGTATACCTTTTAGAAAGATACATGGTCTTCATTTAATGAGCATCCTTCTTACATTTCACTGCAGTCAGTGATTCATACAGAACATCCTTACTTGGGGCAGTCCATGACAGATATTTCCCCTAGCTACATTGAAATGAAAATACAAAATTCTTTTGCAATCCCAAATATGAATAGAGCATTTAAAAATAGTGCCAAAGAGTCATACCATAGCTTAAAGGACTGATTCTGCCACCCTTTCTGCATAGAGCTACTTGAACACATGGTTCAAGATACAGAAGTGGACTTTATCTGTTATGTATGGCAATAGTAAGCTATTAACAACATATAACAGAAAAAACAATATCTGCTTTGTGAGTTTATGCTGTTGACTAGTTGGTGATATTGACTTTCATTACTAATAATCTGCTTCAGCAAAGGTGAAATCACTTTATTGTAGACGGCCTGGATAAAGCCCTCTGCACCATTTAAATGCAGTTTAAGCTCAACATTAGGGACTCTGATACACTCACACGAAGGAGTCATAAACTGGAAGTAGTCCTATCTGTACATTCCACTTTATCATGCAGGGTAGCTGTGTGCAATGAAATCGTGGAGATAACTTCTCATCAATATAAGCAAAGGATACACAGTCTGAACAATTGATTTCAATGGGATGAACCATTGAGTAATGCTTCTCAGTGTGATAAACATATCAGAATCTGATCCTGTAAATTTAAATGATATTTAGGGCCTTGTTCATATTCCCTGCCCTACACCGAATATCACTCAAAGTAACAGAGCAGAATACAGAGATCTATCATTTATCTATTTATCCAATCTTCAACTTAATCTGAAGATATTTTTCAATTAGCTAATATTCAGCCAAATGATATAGTCAGAGGCTTGGTACACATTTTATAGGAGTATTAACAAATATTATATTGACAAATTACTACATGGACAATTTTTTTTTAAAGAAGAAGGTATTGAAAGAAGAAGAAGAAAGAAAACAGCCAGAGAAAAGTGACAGGGAAAAATAGCATCTTTTCTGTTTCCTGACTAAAGCCAGAAAGAAAGAGAGAGAGAAAAAAAAGATCTACATAGGATGAGAGACTAAAACTGAAATCAAAATGGGATAAAAGTGTTATAAAAGGATTTTGTGAATTAACATGGAGGGTATTAAAGATGCTAAATCATCAATAAAAAGTCTAGGCAAGAAAAGAAAAAGCATTTTCAATGGAGAAGGAGTCTGAGAAAAAATGAAGGAAACAAACTCACTAAGAAAGGGCATGTCTACACTAGGAAATTATTTCAAAATAACTGAATTTGAAATAATATCTCCCAAAATAATGATTTCAAAATAAGCTCCAAGGAAAAGTGGGAGTACAGATTTTGAAATAACAAGCCCATAATTTCAAAATAACAGGCTCGGTAGTATGGTCATTCCACTTATTATTTTGAAATAAGGAGTGTTATTTAAAAAAAACTCCCTAGTGTAGACCAGGGCAAAGTGATTATCCTGAAAATATGGGCTCAGATCATGCCAGGAATAATCACAGGAGGAGATGGTTCACTGTGCGTGGATTAAACTCATTCCATATAGAAGGGTGGAGGAGAGCTTTGGGCTGCATGGATATCTCTCTCTTTAACCCATTTTTGGCCATTAGTCTTGTAAGTAGGTTCCTAATGAATGCTTCCCAGACAGCTAGATGCAAGGGGGCGAAACTTTGGGTGTGTTTCTGTAAATACAGTTTGCTCCTACTCTACTTACATATTCAACAGAGAGAGCTATGTCAGAATGATCAGCTTTGGTTGGTGCTGAGTTACAAATAACTGAATGTAGCTGTAGTGAAATATGGTTACTTACCAATGTTGTAAGTATTGTAGAAACACTGGAAAGCAGGATTGTGCTTAATCTGCTCCAGATGAGGGGAGCATCCTCAGTTTAATTAAATAACCTTGTTAAGACAGGGGCTCAAGTGTCAGAGCCTTGTGATAGCAAGAGGTCTGGGGAGTGGTGTCCCATTCAGAAGGTTTCAAATCCTTCCTAAGAGTCCTTCCCTGTTACCCCATCCCCTCAACACAGTTCAAATAAAAAGCTAAATAGTCTTCTTTAGGAGCCTCTTTGATGCTTTAAATGCTCAATCAGAGCTGGAATCAGTTGTGGTAAAACTGACATGTCAAAAGGGTGACTGAAAGAGGGGAGCATCAAGCATGTTTCTGAGCAACCGACCGGTGAGGTGCCTCTTTATCACCCTTCCTCCCCTTGCAGCACGGAAGATGAACATTACAGATGCATTTCTGAACCCTGGGTCTGCACTGACCAAAGACAGCAACTGTGAGTATGGTGGGTTAGACCCATGAAAGGGCTTTTGGTTTACTGGACTTAAGATCCTGAAAGGGAAAGGACACTTCACAACCTACTTGTAAGTGGGTCTTTTCCTAGTGGTTTATGTTTATGAACCCTTTTTTTCAGTATTTTCCTGAAATTAACTCGTAGTTACTTCCTTCTTTTATTAAAAGTTTCTTTTCTATGCCCAGGCCTGTGCTTGTGAGTTAGGATATATTGTCTCTTGGAGGCATCCATGGGTGGTATGTGAATTTCCCAGGTTACTGACTGGGTGTCAAGCCAGTTCTGGGTTGTATCGAAGAAAAGGAGTCCCTATTTATTGAACTTGGCCCTCATAGCAGATATTTCCACTTCACAGAAGTGTTACAGTCCATTCAGCCTGAAAGGCAATAAATAAATGGATGTTACAGGTTTCTACCATAGGAGAGTGCTAGGTACTGCTCCCAGGTTGGTCAGACATTTTGAAATCCTTCAGTTTTTGTATCTGTAAAATGGGGAGGGAGATTATATTTGTTTAGATCTTTGTCAGGCTTTGCTTAATTATGGTGGTATACTGTCCAGAAATATTAATGTCACTTCATGAAACTGGAAACTACAGCTCATGGATATCATGGCTTGATGTCCCGTGCATTTCCCCCTATCTAAAGTGTAATTGTGGAAGATAATCTCTCTAAAGGATTTATGCACCATTTCAGATGAAGCAGATTAGATGTTTAAAGAGCAAGCTGCTGTCACACAACAGTAAAGGTAAAAAGAAAAACTGCATCAATGAGGTACAAGGTATAACAGTGCTGAATGTCTTGATGAATGCAAATATTTCATTTATATGTAAGAAACAGTCTATTTAAGAATGATAAAACACTCCTGTGATACAACAGAAGTCAATAAGTAAACAGTGCATGAACTAAAAATATTCAATGTTAACAACTACATTCTATAGGATATATGAACGTTGAAGGAGTAGAAGAGTTGTATACATAGGGTATGTCTACACTACCCCGCTAGTTCGAACTAGCGGGGTAATGTATGCATACCGCACTTGCTAATGAAGCCCGGGATTTGAATTTCCCGGGCTTCATTAGCATAAGCGGGGAGCCGCCATTTTTAAATCCCCGCTGCTTCGAACCCCGTGTAGCGCGGCTACACGGGGCTCGAACTAGGTAGTTCGGACTAGGGTCCTATTCCGAACTACCGGTACTCCTCGTGAAACGAGGTGTACCGGTAGTTCGGAATAGGCACCCTAGTCCGAACTACCTAGTTCGAGCCCCGTGTAGCCGCGCTACACGGGGTTCGAAGCAGCGGGGATTTAAAAATGGCGGCTCCCCGCTTATGCTAATGAAGCCCGGGAAATTCAAATCCCGGGCTTCATTAGCAAGTGCGGTATGCATACATTACCCCGCTAGTTCGAACTAGCGGGGTAGTGTAGACATACCCATAGGTGGAGTTTAAAACCTTTGGATATTCTCTGTAGAGAAGTGTTTGTTATTCATCTGGCAGGACAAGCATGTGTCTATTCCCCGGCTCTGGAATATTCAAGTTTTTGTAATACGCTCTACATGGGATGATTCAAAGGTTGATACAAATGTGGTATGTTGCTGCCAGTGAATTAAGTAAAGTTTCAAGTCAACTGTTTAGAGCACATTAGATATTATTTTCAATGGCTTCCAACACATTTGTAGGTGGAATTCAAGGTTTTTGCTTATAAAGCTGTAAATTATTTTAGACCTGTACGTGCCATTCTAGAGATAGTAAAGATTTTTTCAGTATGAAAGAGACAGATATTGTAAGGTGCTCTCTCCTTGATTTTTGAACTTCACTCCCCTTTTGATGTGTCTGATTTGTTAACTCTCCAAACACATTTCAAAAACTATTGATTTTCCCCGTTCAGTAAGGCTGTTACGTAAAGTGTGGTGAATACTTTGTCAGTCTTTTTTTATGTTTACATTGTAATTATTAATGCATGGAGTGGGAGCCCAGAGCTCTGTGTAGGTGCTTATGATTTTTTTTAACCTGTGAAGAAGAAAACAATAGATTGTACTGCCTATAAATGTGGTGAGACAGCTGTGCTAGAGGCATTTGGTGCCACAAGACTCCTCTCCCCACAATAACTACCCACTGCATCAACACTAATAAATAATGTCAGAGGAGCTTCTACTTCTGTTGAGGCTGGTTAGAGAATGGTGTAATTTTACCGCCGCCACCACATTTGCATCACTTCAGCCACTTGTTCTGACCCCACTGCTAGATTAGGATGGTGAGTGGAAATAAAATTTCATCCAATGTTTTCTAGCTAAAATAATGAAGAACAGTAGAACTGTGGCTCTCAGTAAATCAGATACAGGAAATGTGATTATAGCTCCAGGTTAAAAAAAATAGTACTTTCAGATGGTTTTAGCAACATTTCAGATGGTTTTAGCAACAACTAAAGATGAGTAGATTTACTGGCATATCTTTGAATGAATTTGTACTAATTCTGTACTGACTTTACTTACAATCCTACGACCTGCCATTCTGGGCCAGACCAGTAGCTTGTCAGTGTTCGGTACAGGATGCTATAAAAGAATGTTCAAATGAACAATTATGGAATAATTTGCCTAAAGTGGAAGTTTCTTCATAACCTTTACCATCTTTTTTAATGAATCCTGCTATGAATTTGATCCCATTGGCTCTTGTGGCTACAGGCTCTATGAGTACATTAATGAATTTACAAATAAGTATTTCCTTGTACTAGTTTTGAATTTTTAGGGGGTAGCCAAGTTAGTCCATATAGGACATTGCCAACCTAACATTCAATGAAAATGCAAACAGCTCTTTGTGTAGATTCTTATGTTAGTACCCTCCCTATCTATTGACCTTGAGCCTTATCTGACTCATTTTAACTGTCCAATTTTCAGGTGCTTACTGATTGCCTGTTCTGCCTTCCTGTTTTTTCCTTTGATATTTTCATAACCTCTGCTCCTTGTTTCCCACCCCCATATTTTTTTCCCTCCCCTCTCTCCCTTCTCCCCTATTTATTTTGGGTCTACACATCCTAACCTCAAAACTCCTATTATCTGAAGAATTGGGCTGTGCCCACAAAAGCTCATGATACCATCTACATGTTTTGTTAGTCTATAAAGTGCTACCTGACCCGTTTTTGTTTTTTAGTTTTGAAGTGTTTGCCCCTCATTTTGTCTGTTATTTTTCTAATCTCACATTATGGAAGGAGTAAATAGTGGCACTCAATACACTTTACTAACACTTCTAGTTGTTTCATATAATTATCATATACCCTTTTATCATCCATTGGTCAGTTAAAATGCAGAATATCTCTGTGATGCAGTGAAGTATATTAGCCACTTGTGCAGAAGGAGGAAGCCAGGAAATTTAGAGGTTAAGGCTGTGGAAAGCACAAGAGGAAAGGGAGAAAGAATGAAAGAAAAGATTCTAGGAGATTCCCCTCCTCTAACTTTTTACAGGAGACAGACACGGTCAAGTATTTGTAATTCTTGGGCACAAAAAATAGAAGAATGTAATGCTGGTAGGAATCCAAGAGGGTCAGTGGCCCTCTCCCTTAGCAAGTATTTTTGCCTTCTCTCTGGTACTATTGCTGAATGCCAGGTTGGAATCCCACAAGACAACTATTATCCTGGATGAAGAGACCAACCTGGCTTGTATCATTGAGACCTAGATGGAAATAGAGGAAGGCACTGATCTCTCCAGTTGTCCCCGGCTGGGCTCTCGGTCCAGCATCAGCCTTGGCTTGACAGTTGGGGAGAGAGGGTGGTGACTGACTTTCGGGATACCATCCCACTGGCCAGCGCTAGACTCAAGTGTTGGGTGGCCAGCAGTGTTCCCTCTAAGCTGCATGGAAGCACAGCTTTACAGGTGATTAATCAGCCCCATCCAGTCAGTCAGCTCTGTGCATGAAGTCCTGAGGTAGAGGGAACACTGGTTGCCAGGATAGGTTGGGTGCTCTGTTTGTGTACCACCCACCTCACTGAATGGCAGACGCTTGAGCTGGCTGAGGTGGTCTTGGACATGGCGTTAAGGACCCTGAGGCTTTTGATCTAGGAGGACTTTACTGTTTTGTCTGGTCCAGCCTGAGACTTTATGGCTGTTAGAGAAGAAACAGGTGACCTAGGAGTGGATGGAGGAAACAACCTCTTTATTGCAGATAGTCATTCTCCTCAGACCCCCAACACATTCTGAATGAGCAATAATTTGGCACAAGTTACACTATTTTGTCCATTTTAGTATGTTAATTTACATGTCTATCACTATTTTCCCTAAATCCTTATTTAGTAAAGTTAACTCCTGTACAATAAATATTAACAGGCATGTGTTGAATACTATTATACCTGCTGTGACCGTCCCTGTGAGTCACTCTCGTCAAGTACGCAGTTGGGGCGGTGGGACCGTGCCCCTTTTGTAGTCCTCATCCCACTCCTCGTCACTAATGGAGGGGGGAAAGGGGGACCTGGGCCCACCCTCACTCACAGGCCCCAGCCCAGGGCCCTAAGGACTCGGATTTGGAGGGATCCAGTCTGGATTACAGGGTTTTACACCATAAATCACCAGCCCGCCAACCGCTCCGGGGTTCCGCCCTGGGCTGCTTCCTTTCCCTCTTCCGCGGTCCTGTCCCATCCCATCTCCCCTGACACTCCCCTTATCGTGGGGTCTCAAGCCAGGAGATGGGTTGTCCTCCACTGAGGCTGTCCGGGGTATTGGCTGACTCCGCCAGGACTCCCCTCTCCCCCTGGGTTGCTCCAGCGAAAAAAACACCCTCCCCTCCCCTCCCGGCGCTGGCGCGTTTTAAACGCTGCGCTGGGACCACGGCACCAAGCCCCACTCGGGGAGGGTTCTGTGTGGTCACGCTCACGGGGCCCCACACCTCTCCCTTGCCTGGCCCCGGTGTTACCATGGTGGCGAGGTTGCCGCCTCCTCCTCTCGCCACTGGTGCTGGGCATGACGTCACCAGACGGCACCGGCTGGGTGGCATCCGAGCAGCCCGGACAGAGCCGTACTTTCATGGCCCGTCGGCTCCAGAGGGCCTCTCAGGGTCAGTCCCCGGTGCAGGGCGGGAGCACCCCGTCACACTGCCCTAATGACTGTTTACATAATTTCTAATTAAATCAACACTTTTCTACACTACAAACTTTCTACGTCAGCAGGTTTCAGAGATTACAAAGGATATGACCCTGAAAGTATTTTTATAGAGTAAATAAGAATCAGTAAGGGCTCATCTAGACTACGGGGAACAGTCAAAAGAAGATATGCAAATTCCTGCAGAATTTGCATATCTTTTTCCAACCATTCCCCATAGTCTAGATGAGCCCTAAGACACACAACAAAGAAAAGCAGCTGTTTGTTTATCTATCTTTCTAGGCTGCAAGAATGAAGGGAACAAGCTTCCGCCGGCCGGTTCCCCAGCCAGCCCCGCGATCTCCCCCAGCCAGCCTCACTGCCCCTGCCAGCTGGTTCCCCCGCCCCACGATCTCCCCTGGCCAGCCCCACTGCTCCCACCCCACCAGCCAGCCCTGCTTCTGCCGGCCAGTTCCCCTCCCTATCTCCCCTGGGCAGTTCCACTGCCCCGATCCTGCTTCCCTGCGGCCCATATCCAATCCCCCCTCCCCAGCCAGCAATAAGAGCTCACTTGGTAACCCTCACTATGCCTCTTCTGGAAGCCTGAAACATATGGCTTCATCCGCCCAGCCTGGCTGAGGGCTTGGGGAACCCGGCTCTGCATGGACAGTCCGGGAGCCCGGAACACCCTGGCAGCCATGCTGGGGCCCGGTATATTTTTCCTGCCGCCTGGTACTAGGCCATGGCCCATAGTTTGGGAAACGTTGGCCTAGACCATCCCTGATAGATGTCTATCTAACCTGCTCTTAAATATCTCCAGAGATGAAAAATCCACAACCTCCCTACGCAACTTACTCCATTGTTTAACCACCTTGACAGTTAGGAAGTTTTTCCTAATGTCCAACCTAAATCTCCCTTGCTGCAGTTTAAGCCCATTACTTCTTGTCCTATCCTCAGAGGCTAAGGAGAAGAGTTTTTCTCCCTCCTCCTTTTGAGACCCTTTTGAATATCTGAAAACTGCTATCATATAATAAACCTGATTTCATACCAGTTTCTGTTTTATCCAACATTCTCATTAATCCGACCACCCCTTGGTCCTGTTTACATCGGATATTCAGGACTCTACTGTAGTTACAAAGTGTCAGCTGACGGTCAGGGCAGTGTGTGTGTGTATGCTTCCGAGAAAAGGTTTAACGTCTGTGTCTTTACTGCTAGGACCGGGGTCCCATCGCAGAGGGTGGCCAGCAGGCCAACAGACGCCCTGTTATATAGGAAGAGCTTATTACACCTTAGATTTTAGCTGCTAGAACACAAAGTTCCTTCGCAGCGGGCAGCCTGGGGAAGGCTGAAAAGTGCCCCAACGGATCTGTCACCTGGGAGTGACACAGATCCAAACGCCTAAGCTCTTCCTATGCCTGTCCCTTTATGACCGGCTGAAGTTCTTTTAAATTGTGCTTGGTTCTATTACAGCAACTGAAGGAGTCAGGTTAAAGCTTAAACAGTTACAGGTTTATTAAAAAGACTTATAAATCATATGGTTACAATGGCTATTGCTCTATTTCTTAAATGTTAGCAAATATACATAGATATAGGTCTTAAAAAAGATTACAGGAAAAAGGTAAAGATAGAAAATAGAAATAATGGTACCAAGTGACAGCTTAATCTTTAAAGAGCTCTAACACTATGTATATATATACTTAAACAAAGGACCACATCCAGGTACAATTTTTACCCCTTTCTGTGCCTCTCAACTCCAGCGTGTCAGGCCAGGGCCGGTCTCTCAATTCCTAGGAAAGACGAATACGAGGTGAGCGTCCCCTCTGGAACCTCGGGAGATCAAACACCTAACCCGACCAGCAGATAGATGGTAGATTGACATTCAGAGAAAATGTGCTGCTGGACCCATCTTTATACCCCTGGGGGCCCGTATCCTTTTTCTTATCTAAGATGCCGAATTGTACTGGTCCGTTTTGTGGCGCCAGTTCTTACAAGCAAGTTTCAAGTTAATTTACACTTGCAAGAGAGATAACTAAATTGTGAATACTAGACATTTTTTTACTGGGCGAGAGATTCCTCCTCCCGCGGATGGATGTGTGTTCATATCAATATGGGTTTGAGTCAAGGGCACTCCTTGGCAGCCTCTTGGTCAGCAATTGGCGTATCTCTGTTTACAGCCTGGGCCTTCTGCTCTGTGTGCACTGGATGCTCCAGGCAAGCAAAAATGGATGTTACAAGGGGGGTTCCTGTCTGGCTACACAAAGATACCTTCCTGAACACAGCATCTGACTGAGACTCAGAAGGCAACTGGCCCCCTTAAACAGTATTCACAGCAATGCAGTCAGCAGCAAGTTTTGTCATTCTCTAAGGGAATGTCTACATAGCAAAGTTAATTTGAAATAACAGCCATTATTTCAAAATAACTTTAATAGTGTCTACATAGCCAAACAACTATTTCAAAATTAAATCGAAATAGCAGATGGCTTATTTTGAAATTAGTAAACCTCATTCCATGAGGAATAGCGCCAATTTTGAAATCTCTATTTTGAAATAAGCACTGCGAAGATGCTTATTTCAAAATAGGGGGCCTCCAGCCCTTCCCCAGGTACCCTGGTGGCCACTCTGGCCCCAACCAGGAAAACTCCTCTCCTCCTCACCCCTCCCCAGAGCCCTTAAAGGGGTAAACTCTGGCCACAGTGCCCGTGCCAGCTCCAAGCCTGCCAGCCCAGAGCCAGCAGTCACTGCACCTGACCCAGTGGCCCCAGCATGAGCCAGGCAGCCAGTGCCAGCCAGCCCTCCACTGCTCCCCAGGACCAGTCTGCCAGCTCACAGGAGCCTGCCAGGGGCTGGAAAAGGCAGGCGCCTGCCTGGTCCAGTGCAGAGATCATGAACCTAATTCAGGTTTGGGGGGATGCCTCCATCATCCATGATCTCTGCACTAAATGGAGGAACACAACTGGCTACAGGCAGATGGCTGCCAGCCTGGCCACCAAAGGCCACATGCGTACACAGGAGCAGGTTCACATGAAAATCAAGGAGATGCGGCAGGCATATGCCAGGGCCACAGGGGGCAGCTCCCAACCAGGGGCAGACTCAGACCCCTGACCCTATTCTGAAGTCCTGGACTGCATCATTGATCCTGAGGCAGAGGGCCCTGACCAGGAAATGGAGAAGGAGGAGGAGGAGGAGGGCCAGGAGCTGCAGAAGCCTGGAGGAAGTATGCCGCGCACCCAGGACCCCCAAGCCATCCCAGCAGGCTTGTCACCGGTGTCATCTGAGACCTGGGAGGCAATGACATGTGAGTGCCATCACTGTCCCCTTATGCAGAGGGTGGGGATGGGGGAAGAGGGAGACCAGGGATCGTGCACGTAGCCCTTGCTGACCATAGATCACTCATCAACCTGTGCATGTGCCATGCCGACCCTGGACACATGGCCCCAGCTGGCTGCCACACATGGGCCTTGACCTGTTACCCACATGCATGTATGTATGAAGGCACATGACATGATCCTGACCCCGGGGTGGGACACTGCACAATGCCCTCCCTCCAGAAACCCCCTCTACACAGAGGCAGGGCACATCTTCCCCTCGCCCCACACACACACCACCCCTACACTATATACAGCACAGGGGCAATGGGGCAGTCCCGGGCCAACTCCCACTCACGGGGATAGCAGGACATGCTGAACATGGCCTGTGTGCAAGCACATCGGCTCCAATAGTGCGGAGACCTGCCATCCTCGCCTTGCAGGGGGTGGGGCTGGGCTTCACTCACTGTGTCCCCAGGGAGAACTGACCACTTCTCTTGTTTCTGCACAGCCACAGCAGCTGCGAGTGCCAGGCTCATCACCCTGCCCTCGACATTCTCCTGCACCGGGCCAGCAGGCTGACCCAGAACCAGGAGGAGTACCAGCGGCAGCCCCTGGGGATACTGCAAGGCCAGCACCGCACCCTGGACTACTAGGTTCATGAAGACCTGCAACTCTGGTGGGAGAGCTTGTGGGAGCTACTTGCCCAGGGCTGTGCCATCTGCAACCACCTGCAGACCCTGGTACAGAGATTGGTGCCTCCTGCCACTCCAGCCCCTGCTGCCACCCCAGCTATCGCTCCTCCTTCCATTCCTGCTCCCCTTCCCGCTTCTTCCTACCCACCCTCTCCCCCTTCCCACTCCGGGGTCGCCGAGGCCCCCGTATCCACAGTGCTGGGAGACAGGTGTGCTGGCAAGACCCCCAACCCTGTGCCCTGAGCTTCTCCTCCCCCTTCCTCCCCTTCCCTCCCCCTTTCAGCTCCCTCCTCCCTGGTTTACCCCTCCCCTCTCCCACCCTCTTGCCTCCCCTCTTCTGCCTTCATTCTCCCCCTGCACAGCCCAGTTTTGTTCAATAAAGAGAGTTTGTTTTCTTCAACACGTGTCTTTATTGCACATCAGGAAGGGGGGTTAGGAAGGGATAAGTGGAAGGATGTGAGGGTGGAATGAGGCACAAGCCCACCGTGGGGGGCTTTGCTGTCCCTCAGCGAGGTAGGCAACAAGCAGGGAAATCTAGAACTGGCTGCCCGGGGGGATCCCTTTAAGCACAAGCCTGAGATAGCCTCAGGCAGCAGCCACACAAGGTAACTCCTGACCTGATGCCCTGCCAGAGCCAGTTCTGGACGGCCTTAAATGCGATTCAGTGTCCAATCAGTGTGGATGCGCTATTTCAAAATAGCAAAATGCTATTTCAAAATGCATTTTGTGTGTAGACACGTTATTTCAAAATAAGCTATTTCAAAATAATGCTGCAGTGTAGACATACCCTATTTCGTGTTTTGGCAGGACCTTACAGTTCAATGTATTTCCAGAAAATTTGTGTGTAAATCATGTAATAGCTCAGGCGGAGGCTTTATGCAACACTTGCTTATGGGAAAGATGTTTAACATAAAAAGTAGGCTTTGGATTAATTTATGTAGTGTATAAAAGGATGTTAGATGAATACATGCAGGAGTGAAAGACTAGTATCTTTGAATTTTTAATATTATATTTATATTTCACTATGGAATATGTTTGCTCTGCAAAATCAATAAACACTTTGTTTTCATACAAAAATACCCACTGTGGTAATTTTTACAATGTACACATTGTTGAAAATTCCCTGTGTCGTGGGTGTCCCTATTAAGTTTATGTGGGCTTTCAGAGTAACCAATGTTGATTGCTTTGACTTAAATGGTGTTTCAGAAAAGAGACCTGCATGAAAATGTGTAACAGTATTATTGCAGTGAGGAGAGGGTAATCTTTATATAAGGGAGCATGCAAATAACTAGCAAAAGTAATCTTTAAGATGTTATTGAATCTACCCTTGTAATTTCCTTAGAAAGTATTGCTTTAGGTTCTCATCTATGCTGAATTGCTGTAATATGCTGCTGGTAATTGGATATTGATTCAAGCTGTCAATGGATACACCACCTGGTGTCCTTCTCCATGCACTAAGAAATGTATCAAGTCAGAATTAATCTTGCGGCTAGCTCCAAATAGTTACATTTTATTTACATACTGTCAGTAGCAGAAGAAAATTAATCCAGATAGACATTAAAGGATGAAAATAACTTTTTAATGGTAAAATGAGTCACCATACAAGTCCTAGTCTTTTGCTCATTGTTGCTTTTTTCAAATTAATAAATATTTAGTTATCTTTATTTTAAAAAATATATGTATCTGGCTTGTTAACACCTATAATTGAATCAAATATTGACAGTGATAGCTAGGAAGAGTTTTCACATATTTGGTTTGCACCAGAAATTACCATAGGAAGAAAGTCAAATTTCCTGAATAACCTACCAAGATTATTGTTTGTGAGTTCATAATTTTTACAATTATTTATTCTCTACTGATTGCAGATTTTTTTTATAAAAAGTTGATATTCAAAATGATTCATGAATAATATTTGAAATATGTATGTTTCATGAAAAATCATGACATTATTTTTTTAAATAATGAAGACACAACTCCTGGGGCTCTCAATAACATCTGTGATCTGATGCTCATCTCTTAACATTTACATTTAGATGTGTGAATGTTAAAATTAGCTGATATTCAAACTCCTAGCAGGTATTCCATTCCACTTCACCATACTTGGAATGATCAGTAGTGATCATTTAAATTTTTAAATACCTCTTATGAGTCTAGTTAGTAAAATCTCTGTTTTTGGTCATAATGTATACAGCTCCAGAAAGCAGAGAATTAACAAATTTAGGGCTCGGTCAAAAGCCCACTGAAGTCAACGGGAAACTAGACTTTGAGTCAGGTTCATTAGCAGGCCTGTTGATGGAGTGCAAAGAGGGCAACTGTTCTGGGGATGCAGCAATTTAAAAGGGTCCAGGGCTCCCAGCTACAGCTATTGTGGCTGCATTGATGGGCAGAGACCCGGGCCCTCTAAATTGGTGCTAGAGTGACAGGTGTGTTGCCAAAAGATGCTGTTGACAACTCTTCTATTTTTATGGTGAGTTTCACAATATTGGGTATTTTCTTTAAAGTTCCATACCTAGACTCATATAATATGTGGGATCCCCAGCTTTCATTTACACAAAAAATACATTTCAACCTCTTCATGGTTGTAGACAAATATATGAAATCCTGAACTCTAAAGTTTCCATAAACAGAAAGGAAAATAATATATGTAAGTCTATTTTATTTTATTTTGTTTATTCATTTTTAAATTTAATCTCATACATTGTTGAGGATCTGTCATGATCTGTCAAAGGTTGGCAATACTGCAAAGATGATACAGGTTGAAACTTTTTTGTCCAGGATTATCTGGTCTGACAATATCTGTGGTCCTGCCAGTGGTTTGGGTGGCCATGTGGTCGGCATAATCAGCAGCCTTGGGACAGTGGAGCTGTGGCAGCCCCAGTGGCTTCAGGGTAATGGAGATGCGGCAGCCCTGGCAGCCTAAGGCAGTGATCCACAGCAGCTCTGGTGGCCTTGGGACAACAGAGCCCCAGCAGCCCCAGTGTAACAGAGCCACAGCAGCCTCAATGCCCAGAGCCCTGGCAGTACTGGACCTGGGAAGCCATGGTGGCCCAAGGTAATGGAGTTCTGCAGCCCTGTAGACGGGAGCCCTAGAGGCTCCAGGGCCACAGCAGCCCTGGTTCCTCAGACCTGTGGCAGTGTTGGTGCCCAAGAGCCACTGCAACTCCAGTGACCCTGGGCTGAGGAGATACAGCAGGAAACCCTGGGGCTGAGGACAGCAGGAGCCGCAGGATCCCAGGGATGAGTGGAGCCTGATGGCCCTGGGGACAGCAGAACTGTGGCAGTGGGGACTGGCCAGTGGAGCTAGAAGCCAGAGGCCTGGGGTCAAGAGAGCTGCAATAGGTCCGCTGATGGAACCTTGGAGAACCTAGAATCCTGTCAGCAGAGGGATGGAATTGACCTCCCCTGGTCCAGAAAACTCCCTCATTCAGGACCAGTCAGATCTGCAGGGTCCCAGACCAGGGAGGGACAACCTGTATTATCCTTGTGCTCATAAGTATACACCTGAAAAGGATATAATTTGCCTTTGAAATGGCCCAGATTGCACCCTGACAGAATTATTTTTAAATTCTCAGGGTCATTGGGTTTATCATAATCTAATGGGGGAAAACTGACTGAGAAGAGTGATATAGTTTAGAAAGGTGTTCCAAATACGTTTCTGATAAGCATTGTATCACATCATAAAGTGTATTGTAAAGTGCCATATTACTATTAAAATGAATATATACTTCAAAAAGTCTCAGCTCTGCTACAGATTTCTTATGTGACTGTAGACAGGTTACTTAACTTCTCCATGTCATAGCTTCTTATATCTAAAAGAAGGTTGGTAAGACTCTGCTTACTTATAGGAGATTTGAGAAGATACATTCAATAAAGTTTGTGAAGTGCTCAGAAACTATTGTAATGTGAGTCTTAAATATACATTGATAAACAGATTAGATTAAAAGTACAGTGATTACATGTTTCTGAACTCATTAATATTATGAATCCCAAGCAATCTATGGACTTGAATGGATTACTATGGATCTCAAAGTAAACTACATAACAATCTTCCTCTACAAAATTACTCTCACACAAATAAATCTGGCTCCAAGAATATTTAATGAAATAAGACTGCACTAAAAATATCATCAGTGAAAATATGGACACAATAAGAGACAGTAAACTAGCTGTACAGCACAAGTAGCCTGGTGTAATGTTATATACTTATATCTGTAACATACATGATGTGGCATGTTGACAAAATCTATTGTAAAGGGAATAAACTAATCTTAGGTAAACCCAACTAAAAAGTGGATGCTTTGACATTTCTGATTTGGAGGCAATTGGGTAAGAGGCACAGGAAAGATATCCAAGGAAGAAAAAATTTCATTTTATATCAACAGAAAAGTTAATGTCACTGCTATGAAAGTGGTTGGCAACAAGGCAACAGGAACCAATATTATCACAGTGCCAGCAGCTCTCCATATAGTTGGCCAATTAAATGCTACCTTTATTCCGATACTGCTGGTAAATTCATTCACTACCTCTTCGCAACTGGTGAACTAATTCATACCAGCGAGCACAAAGTTCAAAGCACTACTATATCAGCTATTTTATACCACTGTGCATAGATGTAAAACATGACCCCCGATGCATGGAAAACAGTTGAATCAAGACTTCTTCTGTTGCTAAATTGCTAAAGGAATCAGCAATAGCAAGAAAAAAGAAAGACAGAAAATTTTTCTAGTTACTATAATGCAGCATTTTTTAAAAAATCCCCAAGAGAAAGAGGGTTATAAAGTTGTACATGTAGAAGCATTATGTAGCAGATTGCCATTTAGTAGGAGGTTAACTTTTTGTATAATATCCCCTTCCCTTCCCAGATTAGGAAGAACCTGATGGTGAGGGGTTTACACCTGGGGGAGCTCCATGCCACTGTATACACACAAATGTCATGTTCCCTATAGATTTCTTTGTTGGAGAAGCAAAGGAGATCCATAAGAATGCTCACACACTCTTCCCCAGCAGTGTGGGCACATTGTTTTGGGTGACCGGAGCAGCTGGTGGACAGGCAAATTACTACAGGGGGCTGGATGGGCAGAAATGAAGACATCCCTGGCTGGTGGCTCCTATCCTGAGCTAGACTGAGCCGATAGTCCTAGCTCTTCACATATACCCCATTTCATGCCCTCATTGCTCCTCTTATGAAAGGAGACTCAAGGAGCTTGGCTTGTTTACTTTAACCAAAAGAAGGCTGAGGGGGGACATGATTGCACTTTTTAAATGTATTAGAGGGATAAATACCAGGGAGGGAGAGGAATTAATTAAGTTGAATACCAATGTGGACACAAGAACAAATGGATATAAGCTGGCTTGTAGGAAGTTTAGACTTGAGATTAGACGAAGGTTTCTAACCATTGCTCCTCTTCAGCAGTGGGAGGGGTCACTGATAAGCCCCACCCCACCCTTGCACCTAGACTTCCACCAAGTCAGCCCCTGGACCACCTGAATTAGCCTCCTGAAATCTATAGGAAAGTGCTGTCTGGAACAGATCTCAGAGATATAGACTAACTCTGGGTCCAAAGAGAGGCAAAATGCTCAGCCCAGTGAACCAGAGCTGCTGGCATTTGGTGGAGCCTGCTCCAGTGGCAGAGGGACTTTGCAGCTAGCTGCATAGCTTGGACCTATCCCCGCCCTGCCCCCCCCCCCCCACACACAACCTACAGAGAACCTTCACTCCAGGTGCAGATCTTCAAGCTCACCCACACAAGCAAGTGTCTGGGACTCTGAACTCAGAGGAGTGCACACTCTGGGGTGGGATAAATGGTGGCAGTGCAAATGCCAGATAGATAAGTTCCTATTATTTCTGTGTATTTTATAATAATATATGGAGATAAACCATCTCATAGAGCTGGAAGGGACCTTGAGAGGTCATTGAGTACAGTCCCCTGCCCTCACAGCAGGACCAAGTATCATCCCTGACAGAATTGCCCGAGATCCCTAAATGACCCCCTCAAGGACTGAGTTTACAACCCTGGGTTTAGCAGACCAATACTCAAACCACTTAGTATCCCTCCCTCCCCTTTGATAATGTTATTCACTGTTAATCTGTTAAATCCTGTTTCTTTAAGTTGCTAAGTAAACGTGTGTTCATTCTAACGTAATCAATTAGACGTATATTATTTATAATTTGTAATTGTTGTTCTGGAATTAGATCCAGATTATTGCTGGGATAATTTTATTCCTGGAGGCTCCCAAGGCACACCATTAAGTGTATACAGGGCCAGCCAGGTGGAGGCACTGCCATTGTATGTTCTTTATGAGCCAGGGACTGCAGAAAGGGGGTGGATAGGGAATCCCCAACTAAACAAAATCACCACTGGGAATCACCACTCAGGATCTCCTTTTATGTTAAAAGCATCAGGTGCCAAGGCACGCCTTTGAGTGTGACCTGCTCCCGAGTAATCAGGGGAGGAAAGAGGGGATTACATATCCCTTCCAGTGAATGTACTGTGCTGCCTGGTGGTCAGGGGCTCGATGGGGATGTGGGTGCCATCAATAGCCCCCTCGCAACTGAGGAAGCCCATGGCAGCAAATCCAGCGACGATGGGGTCCATGTCGCCCAGGTGGATGACCCTGAGCAGCAGGATGGCGTTGATGGCCCTCGTCATCTACAGAAGGAAACAACGAATCTAAACAGAGAATCATAGGGGTTTCCAGAGTCCTTGGGAAGTCCCTGAGCCCTCCCTCCTTTCTCCCCTCCGCCCCCACAAAACACCCCAGCAGCAACCCCTATGAAGCCCATGTCCCCCGCAGAACTATGTGAGGGTAGGGCTGCAGAACCCCTGGGGACAGGACTTCCATATGCCACCTCCACCCCACCCCCTGCACCTGCAATCCCCCTTTCCCTTGAGTCCCGCTTTCCAGTACTCTGCCCCCTCCAGGGACTGCAGCCCAAGAGTTCAATGCCTGCATGACGACGGCCCTGATGGCTGACTTCCCCACACTGAACTGGTTGCCTATGGATCCATAAATGTTGGGTGTGGCGCGCTTCTAGACAGCAATAGTGACCCACTTTTCCAAGGGTATGGTGGATCACATCTGGGTGTCACGTCATTGGAGGGCAGGGGCAAGCCAGGCACACTGCTCCAGGAATGTCTTCTTTATTATGTGGAAGTTCTGGAGCCACTGCTGGTCATTCCACTGCTCCATCACCAGCTGGTTCCACCAGTCAGAGCTGATGTCCAGCCACTAGAATCATTGCTCCATAGTGGGGTGCAGCTCCAAGAACAGCACTACTGCATATATGCAGAGGTTCTCCTCAATCAGCTTGGAGGTCATGTTCTTGCAGGGCCAGGAAGGCAGCCTTCAAAAACTGCTGCAGAAACTGCAGCATAGCAGTTTGGGGCCATCACATGCCCAGAGGCAGTTCTGGCTCCATAGCAGGGAGTGCTGAGGTGTATTGAAGCAGGGCAACCAAAGCATATAGCACAAATGCTTTGCTGTCCCAGAGAGGTAGGCAAGCAGGTAGAAGAACCTGAGAAACTGCTGTCCACCGGGTGCCTTTAAGCACACTTCTAAGAATGCCTCAGTCAGCAGCTCCAGAAAGCAACTGCTGACCTATACCCTGCCTGAACTGGTTCTCGGTGGCCTTAAATATGAGATAGCATCCAATCAGTTTGGACGCTATCTTTTGAAAAAGCTTCTTCATTGCACTTTTTGTATGTAGACGCTCTATTTTGAAATAAGCTTTTCCGGAAGAGATCTTCTGGAAAAACATATTCAGAAAGAAGCTGGCAGTGTAGATGTACCCTGAGAGACTAGAGAAAGAAACTGGTATATATAATGCATGGCTACGTCTACACTGGCACCCTTTTCCGGAAATGCTTAAAACACAGTTTTCCGTTATAAGTATTTCCAGAAAAAGCACGTCTACATTGACAGGATGCTTTTCCGGAAAAGCACTTTTTCCGGAAAAGCGTCCGTGGCCAATCTAGACGCGCTTTTCCGCAAAAAAGCCTCGATCGTCATTTTTGCAATCGGCGCTTTTTTGAGGAAAACACTACTGTGTTGTCTACACTGGCCCTTTTCCGGAACAGTTTTCCAGAAAAGGACTTTTGACCGAATGGGAGCAGCATAGTTTTTCCGGAAAAGCACTGATGATTTTACAGTAGATCGTCAGTGCTTTTCCGGAAATTCAAGGGGCCAGTGTAGACAGCTGGCAAGTTATTCCAGAAAAGCAGCTGATTTTCCGAAATAAGTGGCCAGTGTAGACACAGCCCCCGAGAAAATAAGAGAGACAAGATGGAAAATGAAAATTATGCAGTGAAACTGGAGAAGGACCATTCACTTCACTTTCACTTTTACAGGAAAAAAATCAAGAAAAATGGCACCAAGAAGAGTTCCTAAACTACTGTTGCAGTATCTCATAGTTCCTTATCCCAGACTGTTCCAGTCCACCAACTATTATTTCCTTCTGCTGTTTACTCCAAGCTCCTTGTACTCAGTCATGATCTCGAATGCACTGTTCACTCTTCAACATACGCAGGCTGCTGGTCTCAAGACTAAACATTTGCAGTTGCATTTTCATTCTAATGTTATGTTTGTTTATAGATAAATTCTAACTCTACGTTTTCTTTAACTTGATTTGATAACAACATAGGCCTTATAAATAAATGTAAAATAGTTACAGACAGCTACCAGCTATACCTTTTGGAGCATTTTATATTGATAACATGGTTGTTCTCTTAGCTAACTAGCTGAAATTTGGGGCTTTACAGGATATTTTCTGTTAAGATGAGAAATTGGTGATGGGAAAACAGGATCTTTTCATAGTATGACATGTTTATTTACAAAAATGTGTATAATGGAACAGCAGTGGAAACAAACTGTACCTAGGCAGCCTTCCTTTGCAAAAATCTTACTTGAAGTACTCCAGTCCCCATATGAAGCAACTATCTGTTTGTCTGATTCTCTCAAGGGTCCCAGACTCTCTTGCTCAACAAATTCCCCACTATGTTTGAAATCTGTAAAATACCACTACTTTCACTTCAAGAGGGGTTACATGGCCTTCAGTGGTCTCCCAACATTTACCACTAAGGGTACGTCCAGACTACATGCCTCCGTCGACGGAGGCATGTAGATTAGCCAGATAGGCAGAGGGAAATGAAGCCGCGATTAAAATAATCGCGGCTTCATTTAAATTTAAATGGCTGCCCCGCTCTGCCGATCAGCTGTTTGTCGGCAGATCGGGGCAGTCTGGACGTTCCCCTGTCGCCAGAAAACCCTTTTGTCGACCACCCCGTTATGCCTCGTGGGATGAGGCATAACGGGGTGGTCGACAAAAGGGTTTTCTGGCGACAGGGGAACGTCCAGACTGCCCCGATCTGCCGACAAACAGCTGATCGGCAGAGCGGGGCAGCCATTTAAATTTAAATGAAGCCGCGATTATTTTAATCGCGGCTTCATTTCCCTCTGCCTATCTGGCTAATCTACATGCCTCCGTCGACGGAGGCATGTAGTCTGGACGTACCCTAACTCTCTGAGAAGAGATCTGCATTGCAATCACACTTTCTCTAGAAAGTTTTTTCCAGGGTGACTGTCTCAACAGAGGAACAGAGTCATTGGAGATTGGAAAGAAGATCTGAGGAGAAGATCAAACTGATCTCTCTAGAATTTCCTGGGTTTCTTTTCCCCCACATAGATATCTTTCTTTTGGAGTACCGTTTGTTCTAGCCTTTAAATTTTAATACAACTTGTTTTAGGGAATCAGATGGTAGCTATTTTTATTCACTCTTACCAAACTGAAATCCATTCAAATTATATTAAAGCATCATACTTGAAATAGGGAATAAATGCAGTGTCACAGACCTCATTGTGAGGTATTAAACTATTGACAAATTGTGGTGTTTTAATGGTGCCATCTATCGATGCAAATTCTTGGAGACTTGTGGGACTGTGCCTTTTGTATCTACATTTTTCAAGCAATAGATATATCTTCAGTACCATTTTTAGGGCACCACCTTAGTTGGCATTTGAATAAAGCATACCGACTTTTTAAAACATAATAATAAATAGCCTCTTTGTTCTTTGTTCTATGGAAAACTGTGACAAGGAAGTATGCTGTACCCTAGAAAGTCTGCTGCATACTGTACCTCCTTTGACAGACTGACAGACCCTAAGTATTCACTCTGTGAATATATGTGACATCTGTCATGAAACATTAGTCAAAAATCAAATGTCTTTCAGCTTCTATAAAATGTTTTGAGGGATTCTTTTTTCATATAGTGAGTTGTGCCATTTGAGACATCTAACACACAAAAAGGCTGTGGTGAATTGACTGACTTTTTTATGTTATATTTTTCAGATGGATGAGCTGAAATGGCTATTCTGGGAAGCCTTCATGGGTTTGTTTCTAAATTCCTTTAGATCTTAGAGGAACTCAAAGGAGATTTAAATGGTTTTTAAAATGCATTCATTTTTGCAAAAAAAGTTCCACGGGGCTTAACAAAATGTGTTACGTATGATGGGCTGAAATGAAGATTCTTCATCTTTACTGTCACCCTACAAGACAGAGTAGTGTAATCAAGTAATTAGGCTTCTAGTGTAATTGAGCCTTATGGATCACAATAAGGAGGAAGAATAATAAGAAAGGACACAGGCATAGGACTGTAGAGGGCATTCTTAGCTATTGATAATATTTGAATATACAGGAAATATGAAGAGTCCAAAACTACCTCAAAAGGACAAATCATCTGAACATTCTGAAAGGAGGATGATTTCCAAATATTTTCCTCTTTCCACCAACACTTTTATGTCTTGCTAAGATTTAATTCCAATCAGGTGCTATCCTGCTCCTGAAACATGGCAGCTTCAGAAGCACCGGGACCATGCTATGCAATTTGTCTATTTCTAACAGAGCTAGCTAGAGTAGTGCCATCTAATAAATCATTAGTGACTTGCAGTATCTATTGTAGGTGTTTCTTGGAAACCTCCCATCCTCCTACTGACCTAGCCAAGTTCTATTTAGCTGCTGAGGTCTCCCAGGAACACTACACCATGCAGTATGGCCTTTAAAATGTTTGAAAGTAGAACAATAGAAATGTAATTTTCAGAAATACAAGTGAACTGCAGTGTGTACTATATAAATGCACTTCTTTGGCATGCATTGGCAACATATTTATATTCCTTATTTTTCTCTCTCCTCTTACACTTACAATATGAGGTAAATGGGAAAAAAAATCAAAAAGTTTCCACTTTTGAAATGGGTTTTCCTGATTGTTGTCAGAAGAAAGGAGAGATCTTAAACCCTTAATGAAATGCTAACCATGGCTGACTATTTCACTTAGTTTCCCATTTGCACTGTAGATCCTGTGATCTGAATGTTGATTTATCTCTAACATATTGCTTTGTAGGAAATGGTTTGCAATTGGTATTCAAATCACTATTCTTATATTGCTAGTGCTGAATAGCACATCCAGCTTCAAATAGAGACTAATCTCTTAAGAAATATTTTCAAAAACTCTAAGTTTTCTTATCTACTTTGTCTTAATCAGAAAGAATTTAAGTTTACAGGAGTAAAATTGCTTCCACACACATTGGACCATTAAAGGAACAGGAAAGTTAGACTAAAAATCCCACTGCACCACTCTATAAAATAAACACAAAGTGATGATTGTATTAATATAATTATATGAAATTCTTATCTTTCCTGCATGAGGTGCCTAGCTGCTATGGTGATGAGAACTGCATAAGAACCTATATAGAATAGAATAGAATAGAATAGTGTTAGTCCTTCCTGAGGAGAAAGAGGGCTATGGGTTCAGATATAAGGTGGAGACAGTTCCCAGTCTGACCCTGAGCTCCAGAAACATGCAGCCAAAAATGGATATAAAAGGGGAAGGAAATACTCACAACAGCAGGTGCAGTGCACTCAAGGCAGCAGAAGGTTCAGTAGAAAAAAACTATTTTGCACCCTCCCAAAGAGGTACCAAACAGCCCACTCCTCTCTATGGTGAAATCCATTGGGACGTTTGAAATTTGATATCCCATGAGACCATTTGCAGGAACAGATAGATCCCATCAGGTCCCTTGTGTCCCATTTGTCAATGACAGTTGAGGGAAAAGTTTGGAAAGGAAAGTTCATGGATGTATTCAGTTTTCTCTTCCTTGAAAATCTGGTAGCAAATATTGTGCAAAAAAATAAAGAAGGAAGATACCAAAACCAGCTTGCCAAAGGTGGCTGGGAAACAAGATAACTGGACCACAGCCTTTAGTATACAGATAAACATGCAATATACACATGGAATCCAGACTGAAGTGTCACCCCTTTTCAAATACATTCCACGTATGGTTGTGGGGCATGGTGTAGAGGAGTTCAAACATAAGGCAGCAGAGGAGCAACACTTGCTCTGTGGTAAGAAGGCCCAAGTCTCGTGGCTGGAAGTTTGACCAAGTTATTGATAGTAGAACATGAGCTTCAAAGGTCAAGGTCCAGGCTTAAGAGTTTAATATTTCAAGAAGAGATGTGTTTTCAAATCTCTTGTACAGACAAGCATTGATGTAAGAAATAAGGAGTCCAATTAGGTGCCCACATTTGCTCTGGGGTAGAGGAAAAACTCAGTGTGGTGGAAAGTGGGATGGTCATCAAGTGTCCAATTATTCAACAGGATCAGTATACGGTAGGCAGCAGTTTTGGGAGAACATCGATCCATCATTAAATTAACAGTCCTAAGGACCTTGTTATAGAATTATCCTAACATGGCAGATGGAGTTTATATATAGATGGAGATTTCATTAGATTTTCAGTTACCACGCGAGGGAAGTTGCACACATGGGCAGAAAATTTATAATATGTTAAAGGGTTCACATGAATCATTTGGGAAAAATTCAGGTAGAGATAACTGCTAATAGAGCATCTGAAGTTTTTTATGTTTAATTAATAAGGCCCAACTTACTGCTATCCCTCTGTGTTTAGTGACTAAACGAGAATATGGGATTATGTATAATTTACCTTGCCTTCAAGAATCTCCTGTGAATGACAGTATTGACTCTCAACAGAGTTCAGTTTAGTAGTTCTCATTTGTACAGTGGCAGCAATGGTGAAAGAAAGCAATCTAGGGACATAATAAAATGTGACATTAAGTCTGCATTTTGGTTTCTCTGTGGGAATTTTAATTTTCTGGATTTTCAGCTTGAAAGATACTGCTATTTTAACAAGGCTATTCCTAAAGCTCTATAACGTTCAGCCTTGGAAAGGCTTACCACACTTCTGAAATGGGAGGTTCTTCATGAAATGGGCCTGTGCCAGACAGGTGACAACATTGGGGTCCCTTAGCTTATTGAACATGTAAGATGAGATATGATGAAAGCAATCCTGCATGGAAATAAGTTATGAGAATTATTTTTTTAAATCTCAAGCATAGTATAGAAAGAAGTGAATTTCTAAAAGTTAGATGAGAATGAATTGAGCTGTGGGATCACTTTCCCAGATTAGTTTTGTACTGCATTACTTTCCTTCTATATTTTGTATTTTGCTGATTGAGCTTTGACTAATACTCTTTGATTAATAAATACAGATTGAATCTCGGTATCCAACCTCTTATTAATAGCAAAACCAATCCTTTTATAACAGAAGTTAAAAAAATTGAATTATATATGTAAGCGGGGTCTGAATCAATGCTTCCATTGCAAACAGTTAGAATGGGAAAGAAATCCCGTGTGTATTTATGTAAATACAGTTTGTCCCTGCTTTTCTTATATGTGTTAAATATTTAGCTTTTACAATAGTGTTTTGCTCATTGTAATTAACTTGGCTGGTGTAGGCTCACAAATTGTGTTAATACTAATTGCAATTTCTGTAATTATTGGGGTATGCAAAACATGAAAGTCTGTGCTTAGCCTGGCACAAAGGAGGAAAACATTCTGGCTGTGTCTAGACTGGCAAGTTTTTCCGCAAAAGCAACTGCTTTTGTGGAAAAACTTGCCAGCTGTTTACACTGGCCGCTTGAATTTCCGCAAGAACACTGACGATATCATGTAAGATTGTCAGGGTTCTTGCGGAAATACTATGCTGCTCCCGTTTGGGCAAAAGCCCTATTGCGCAAATGCTTTTGCGCAAGAGGGCCAGTGTAGACAATGCGGTATGGTTTTGCGCAAAAAAGCCCTGATCACAAAAATGGTGATCGGGGCTTTCTTGCGCAAAACTGCTTCTAGATTAGCACAGATGCTTTTCCACAAAAAGTGCTTTTGAGGAAAAGCATCCGTGCCAATCTAGACGCTCTTTTCCTCAAATACTTTTAACTGAAAAACTTTTCCGTTAAAAGCACTTGCGGAAAATCATGCCAGTCTAGACATAGCCTCTCAATTTAAAGAATGAGATTCTGGGCATGTGCATCTAAATATAGTTCACTCAGTTTGCTTAGCCCTGCTAGATATTCAACTGTTACAATGGTGTTTTGCCCACTGTAACCAATTTTGCTGTTTTGGGGTAACAAACTGTGTTTACACTAAATGCAGAAATTGTGAGATATGATCACCAACGCTTGCAGTTATTATGAATGTAGAAAAGTTTCACCCACGGATACCTTCTTGTTTCAACAGCACACTTAAGGATTTGGTGTCTACCTCAGGAAATAGTCACTCAGAAAGAAACACATATAGATGCACATGCACATACAGACTAATGAGCACTGAAACAATCTGAGTGACCATAATTTACTCTATAGAAGGATCTTCACATTTTCTTCTAAGGCCTGGTCTACACTAAAGGTTAATTATTAAGACAGGCAATGCCAGCTATGTTAATTATGTAGCTGGAGTTGAAGTATCTTAAACTGTGTTTTGGTGTCCACACAGCAGGAGGTCAATGGGAGCATATGCTCCTATTGACTTCCCTTACTCTTTGTGAAGAGCAATACTCCCAACACTAATGGGAGCACCCTCTCAGTTCGAATAGGCGGGTCTTCACTAGACCCACTGATTCAAACCCTGGAAGATCAACTGTGGCAGCATTGATATTCTCCATAGTACAGACAAGCTCTTAGAGTCTTTAGTTCACGTGATTCATTGTAACTTAGATCTAAGGTTTTTTTTTTATGGTGACAGCATGCAATTTGAACTCTTTCACAATGGAATTTAGTCTTCATTCTCTCTTTCCGTTACACTTGGGATTGGTTTGATTGGTGACTAGAGTTCTTCTTTTCTTCTCTTAAAAGGAAGTAAGTAGGATATAACTTTTGATATCATTGGTTGTGCTAGTGAGTCCACCCATTCTTTCTCCACAAGGATTCTGTAGGGCTCACTGATTCTTCTCATAGACTCATAGACTTTAAGGTCAGAAGGGACCATTATGATCATCTAGTCTGACCCCCTGCACAGTGCAGGCCACAAAATCTCACCCACCCCTCCTAGAATAATCCTCTCACCTATATCTCAGATATTGAAGCCTTCAAATACTTTGGAGACCCCAAGATGCAGAGAATCCTCTAGCTGTGATCTGTACCCCATGCTACAGAGGAAGGTGAAAAACCTGCAGGGCCTCTGCCCTTCATAAACCCATCTAATTTAATCTTGAAACCAGATAGATCTTTTGCCCCCACTACTTCCCTTGGAAGGCCATTCCAGAACTTCACTCCTCTAATGGTTAGAAACCTTCGTCTAATCTCAAGTCTAAACTTCCTACTAGCCAGCTTATATCCATTTGTTCTTGTGTCCACATTGGTATTAAACTTAAATAATTCCTCTCCCTCCCTGGTATTTATCCCTCTAATACATTTAAAAAGTGCAATCATGTCCCCCCTCAGCCTTCTTTTGGTTAAAGTAAACAAGCCAAGCTCCTTGAGTCTCCTTTCATAAGACGGGTTTTCCATTCCTCGGATCATCCTAATGGCCCTTCTTTGTACCTGTTCCAGTTTGAATTCATCCTTCTTAAACATGGGAGACCAGAACTGTACACAGTATTCCAAATGGGGTCTCACCAATGCCTTCTATAATGGCACTAACACCTCCTTATGCCTACTGGAAATACCTCGCCTAATACATCCCAAGATCGTATTAGCCTTTTTCACGGCCATGTCACAATGGCGGCTCATAGTCATTCTATAATCAACGAGGACTCTGAGGTCCTTCTCCTCCTCCATTACTTCCAACTGATGTGTCCCCAGCTTATAACTAAAATTCTTGTTATTAATCCCTAAATGCATAACCTTACACTTCTCACTATTAAATTTCATACTATTACTATCACTCCAATTTACAAGATCATCCAGATCTTCCTGTATGATATCCCAATCCTTTTCTGAATTGGCAATAGCTCCCAACTTTGTGTCATCCGCATATTTTATTAGGACACTTCCACTTTTGGTGTCAAGATCAGCAATAAAAAGATTAAATAAATTGGCCCCAAAACTGATCCCTGAGGAACTCCGCTAGTAACCTTCCTCCAACCTGACAGTTCACCTTTCAGTATGACCCGCTGTAGTCTCCCCTTTAACCAGTTGCTTATCCACCTCTCAACTTTCATATTAATCCCTATGGGTATGTCTACACTACAGCGCTAATTCGAACTAACTTATGGTACGTCTAGACTACATGCCTCTGTCGCCAGAGGCATGTAGATTAGGCTACCCGACAGAGTAAAATGAAGCGGCGATTTAAATAATCGCCGCTTCATTTAAATTTACATGGCTTCATTTAAATTTACATACCTGGGTTGTCGACAACTCCCTTTGATGTCGGCAGGGGAGCGTCCAGACTATCGCGCTGAGCCGACAAACAGCTGATCAGCTGTTTGTCGGCTCAACGCGGCAGCCATGTAAATTTAAATGAAGCGGCGATTATTTAAATCGCCGCTTCATTTTACTCTGTCGGGTAGCCTAATCTACATGCCTCTGGCGACAGAGGCATGTAGTCTAGACGTACCCTTAGTTCAAATTAGTTAATTCGAACTAAGCTAATTCGAACTAACACATCCAGACTAAAACACTAGTTCGAATTAGCGTTTTGCTAATTCTAACTAGCGTGTCCACATTAAGTTGACCCTGAACCGGGATTAAGGATGGCCGGAAGCAGTGCCAGCAGGGCATCAGATGAGGACTTAGAGCGTGGAGCTGCTGCCTCAGGCTAACTGAGGGCTGTGCTTAAAGGGACCCGACCCCCACCCCGGACAGACAGTTCTCAGAGGTGCCCCGCTTGCAAAGTGTTGTAAAGCAGGCTTTTTCTGTCCATAGCCTTCGCGTATAGCCCATCCTGCCACACAAGGCCCCTCACACAAAACCCAGATACTCAGAGGAGCATGGGCAGCACAATGCAGTTTTGTGAATGGAATTTGATCTTATAGGCATTCTGGGACTCACAGGCGCCAAAAAATAGGGAGGTGAGCATGACTAGATAGTGCTTACAGATAAGCCTCATTTGACCGTTGCTTGACCAGTCTTAGGGGCAAAGGAAAAAGTAAACATAGGGTAATAAAACATAATTGTCTCACACTAACTATGCCCCATCTGGTCCTGTCCACGAGGGGATCACGCATACATCACGAAAATTCCTATAGGGCAATATTGTCATGCTACCTCATCACTAGCCTATCAGGCCCTGCCAAATGCAGACCCTAGCATGGCAACAGACACCGAAGTTTTGTATAAAAGACCCTCAATCCCTTTGTTCGACGGAGGTTCCGTGTATTGAGGGCACGTGTCTTTTTTTGCCCGGCTAAAGGATTGATCACCCTGAGGCTGCCTCTCCACCCTTCGAATCAAATATAGGGGTGCACGAGTCCTGAGTATGCTCCGAGTTCTAGTGTGTCTTTATGTTGTTATCGTTTCTGGATTTGTAAGTATTGCTTAAATTTATTAATTGATGGTTTAGTTAATAGTTAAGCTGTATTAATTATATCCTATAATCCTGTGAAGTATAAGTAAGGCATATTAATTGTATTGTATAGATAGTGTGATTTTGTGCTATGTGAAAGGGTTAAGCTTTAGCCCAGGTATTAGTGTTAGAAGAAAAACCTTTGAGTTGTCAACTTGTAACAGTAAAAAATCAATGACTAACTCCACCAGCTGTCCTAAAGTGACATTGGAGGGATTGGCTGTGGGTGGTTCTTTTATTATCATTATTTTGGCTTTGTTTTTTGTATTTTTTATTTGTATGCTGCGTTGTCTTAGGCGAATTAGGGATAGTGATTTGATATAAGTGAATTGTAATCAAAGAATTGTAATCAGTTGGGTATAATTGTGCCCAAGCTTTTCTATGCTGTAAAAGTACTAGGCAATTGCTAGTTCAAACACCTACTTGTTAATTACTGGTTTTGACCACTTAATAAATATCATTTGTTTCACCATCATCCAGTAGTTTTCACTGGGTAGTCGGCTTTAACCCTTGAGGCTCCCATCACATCACCGAACCAAGGTGTAACATGGCGTCACGAACAGGATGTGGTGAATGCCCCTGGGCAAGCAGACCCCCGAGTGAAACTCAGGAAGATGTATTCAGCCACTTAACATATCACAAATTGGGAGATAATGAGAGTAGTGACCCCCCGATGATTTTTAATATAAAAGTGGGGATTGGGCCGGTCTCAAAAACATGGGCAGCTCCCCTAACAATAACTTCTCTGGGATGTTTGTTAAGGACACACCACTCCATCACATTTTATCCGGAAGAGGAGACAAAAGCCCCCACCTGTGTAACAACAGGATCAAATGGGGACGAAACAGATCCCTTGAAACTTTTGACCTCTGCAGAAAAGGTTTTAAAGAAATCTGGTAGCCACGTGTCATCAACCCTCCCTGCTACTTCTGTTACCCATGGTAGTCCAGGGCATACTCTCTTAATAGAGTTAGTTCAAAAGTTAGAAGAATCTCGAGAGCAAAGGAAATTAAAGCCTGATAAATTTAAACCTGAGAAAGTAGCAGAGGTTTTGTGGGTTATGTTGACAAAAACCCTCAGAAAGCTGGACTCAAGCCATGCAGCACTAAGTTTTGCAGCATGCACTGCCCAGCAAAAGAGTGAGGCTAACGATTTCAACCAAAGTATGGATGTGTCTGATATGCCCCCTGAGGAGAGAGCTGGGTTAGTTGAACCCCCCCCTTATCCTTGGGAAGCTCTCGAAAAATTAAAAACACCAAGCGCTCCACCTTTAGTAAAAGAACCCGAGGTGGAGGCACTTCCAGTGACTGTCACAAAAACAACTTTTGATGCTGCAACAGGACTTACTAACCGAGTTACAGTCCTACGCACCCGATCCAAAACTGAATTAAAAACCCTCTTAGAAGACACACAACGTAATGCAGGAGAGCCCCCCGTAGTATGGTTAGGACGAGTAACCTTAAATAATGGATCAGAGCTTGTAGACAAAGAGGAAGCAGAACACCTAGTAAGAGCCCCTAACTGGAGTAAAGGGGCAGGTAACACCTCACTAGTTGTAGGCAATGCAATATACCCGATAACAGTCCCTGGATTAATAAACTTGGTGTTAGGCGGGTCACTTCAATCGGTAGCTATACAGCAAGGAACTATAGTTACCAAAGAAGATTTAATGTATGCTTGTGCAGGCTTTAGCATTATGTTCTGGGATCCTCGGGCAGTCCCGTTAGGGCTTACGCCTGCGCAACAAGCGCGACCAAGCCCCTTTAGATTTATTATGGACCCGAGCCAAATTCCTTTAAATGGAATGGCCATCCAGACAGCAGTAGATGGCATGGTAAGAAAGGACCCAGGAATTTTGATGTGGCTCCGCACGGTGGAAGGCTACAGCCTCCCTCACATATATCAAGTGGCGAACCAAATAGAGATGCCCAGACCCCAGACAAAGGAAGCATTGCTGGCTGACATGAAACCAAGAAATCAGCTGCCCATGCGATCCAAATATGAAAAAGCACTGTTTGGCTTTTTGTTGGGCCAAGGGCTCACGAAAGAAAAACTTAGGACCATGTCAAAAGAGGAACAGGAAAACACTGCTGTAACACTGGGTTGGAAAACCCGGACCCCCACTGATCAGCTTCCAAAAAACGAGTAGAGGCCGAATGTCATCCGGCCGACTGGGAACAAAAAGATTCTCGCCCTTATGTAAAACTGCAAGTTAGTGAGCAAAAGCAGCCTGTTAAATTTTTATTGGATACAGGGGCACAAGTTTCTATCATTACCCCCGATGTCCCTCACGAAATTACAGGAAAAAAAATGTGGGTACAAGGCTTAAATCAAGCCGCCCAAACCTCTGTTGTGAAAATAATTGTAATGGGAAAGGGGAAGCCGTATGTAATCAAGGCGCTGTTGGGCACAAAAAACTTGCTGGGTATAAATGAAATTCGGAAACTCCAGTTAAAACCCGCATTGTTCGAAGCCCTACCAGCCGAGGCAGGTCCACCGGCACATGAACCGGAGCTTGTAAATGAAAAACCCTGGCCATATAAAAACATCCCTACCCCACAGGAAGGTATCCCACATATCAGAGTTTTGCTGGAACAATTAATAGAGGAGGGAAAACTGCAAAAGGTGTATGGGGGCAAGTATGTGTCCGCCGGATGGGGCATTAAAAAACCCCACTGCTCCCCCAATAGCTTAAAATACAGGCTGGTAATAGATTACCGCCGAGCAAATATGCAGGTTCAAAGTGTACCCTATGTGTCAGCTATGACCATTACCGATATCCAGGCTGATTTAAGAGATAAGCGGTACCAATGGGGTGCCACCCTGGATTTAAAAGACATGTTTTATCAGGTACCCATGCATGATCAAAAGGGCATCTTAAACTTTAGTTTCGAGGGGCAGATATATAATTGGAAGGTCTGCCCGCAAGGGTACAAAAATTCGCCCAGTATATGTGGTATGCACTTGCAAAACACGCTTGATAAGGTAACAGTCCCCAAAGGCACAAAAGTATTGCATTACGTAGATGACATTTTAGTCTTGGGAGAGACACACGAGGGGGCCGTTGCCCTGCTCCGTGCTGTCAAAGCAGCTTTAAAGCGAGATGGATGGAGAGTGAATGAATCTAAAAGCAGTAGTTCCCCAAGCCTCACTTTTCAGTTTTTAGGCATACAAGTATCACAAGATAATACGCAGATAACCCCCCCAGAAGAGAATCCTTTTAACCAGTGGCTGCAGAAATCCCCCAAAAAACGGAAGGAGGTTCAAAGCTTGCTAGGGGTGATTAATTATTACAGAAGTACATTACCCCCGGAGGCTGCAAAGCATTTAAAGACGCTGCAGCTGTGTATCAGGGGAAAAAAGGATGCAGTAACTTGGGGGGAAGAGGAAGCAGAGGCATTAACCCACATAGCCACCTGTGTAATGAGTCCAACTCCGATGGCGCGAATTAACCCCGAAAAGAGTAACATAGCGGTTCGGCTTAACTGGACCAACTCACACTTAACCCTGCAGGTGGTTCAGGGTGGAACACTGGTACATCAGGCCCTAAAATGCTTTAGCACAGCCGAACATGGGTATGGACCCTTAGGGAAGTTGCTATTAGCTCTAAAGTTTGGAGAGTCTTGGGGAAGGAAATATTGGGGCACTGTGTTTGCCCCTGGAATAAAAGCATTAGCGTGGCTAGATGAGGTTCCCCCATATGACTTTAATGGACAGCAGTCAACATGGAAGGACCTTATGTTCCGAGCCAAAAATACCTGGTACACTTGGTTAAGAGAGGACTCCCCCTGCATGGAGGAGGAGGCCCGCGATTTCCCCCCATTTGTAGAAACTCACCTAGACCCATGGTTAGTCACTGACGGGAGCACAAAGAGACGTGATAAAGCAGGCATGTATTGTCTTAAGTGTGAGGAAATTGAGATCACTCTACTCCCCCAGGGAACCGGAGCTCAGCTGGCTGAAGCTGAAGGTTTTCGAATGGGATTAGAGCATGTCTTTTCAGTCCACACAAAGTCTGATATTCCTGTTGTAGGTGTAGACTCACGTTATATAGTTAGTATTATTACTGGACACGCCCGAGCCCAAAAGGACCCAGAGTTTTGGGATTCCCTCTTACGAAGGGTAAAAGCTCATTGTAAAAGGGGCTATGTAACACATTGCCCATCGCATAAGTCTAATACATTCTGGGCCCATGCTTTCTTAGATTACTGTTTACAGAATGAGGGGCCAGCCGAGCAGCCCGTGGAGGCCAACGTAGCTGATTCTGAGACCTCCCGGGGGCAAACCAAGCTAGCCGAATGGTTGCATAGGGAATGGGGGCATTTTGGGCCCCAAAAGAACCATGATCGGTACAAAGCCCACCTGGGCCTTGAAAAACCTGATATTTCTTTAAAAGATTGGGAGCAGGCCAGCCAGCATTGTTTACAGTGCCACAAGGTTAAGGCCATGAATCATATTGCACACACTTCATCCGCCTTTTCCAGCCAGTACTTTAAGCCAGGAGAAACATGGCAAACGGATCTAATGGGGCCACTCCCTGGTGCAAAACAGTACCCAAAGGCCCTGGTCATAGTGGACCTCGGAACCCGACAGCTGTGGTGTGCCCCTATGAAAAGAACACACGCTGTAGCCGTAATTACAGCAATTAATGCATGTTTTAGTCATTGGGGCCTTCCAAAAGAGGTCCAAAGTGACGGAGGCCCACCATTTAATTCCAAAAAATTGGAAAATTTGTTCTGCCAGCATAACATTACTCACCACACACATCTCCCATATCACCCCGAGAGTAATGGTGTGGTGGAGCGCAAGATTGGCACCCTTAAGAATACAATACGTGCTAGCAGTAAACACCCAGATTACAAAGGGTGGCATTTGTTACTTTCAGAATCGCTTATAAACATTAATGCAGTTTGTTCAAGGTGGCCCGATCTCGTCCCTCGTGTATCACCTCCGTGGCTGCCCAAATATCAAAAGGATGACCTAATTTGGGTCACCCAGCCAGATGCCTCTACCGCCCGAAAGCCCGAACCTGCTGTGGTCGTAGGACCCGGCAAATACCCTAACACCTACTGGATAAAAGAAAAAGAAAAGCAACAGCAAACCTTAGTTCATCACAATTGGTTAAGCAAGCGATCCTAACAAGCGACCGAGGCGCGTGTGTTTTTGTTTTGCAGGATAATCAGTCAACCATCGAGGCATGGATGAAGGCGTATGCAGTCCAAGGAAACGTAACAGACTGTTTAGTCTGCTCTCTTCCAGTTCGTCACGTTGGTGAACCCCCATTTTTTGTTGCACCCATTTATCTTAATTTTTTCACTCCACATCCAACATGGAGCGCCAGCCTCACCCATTATCCTTTTTCCAAACGAGCTGCCACTTTAGATTCCCTTTTGTTAACATTGCCCTATGCTGCTAATCCACCACTGTCTACTCACTTTTGTATAGATTTACCAGGCATACCGTATAGTATGCAAGAAAACTCAGAACACTTTTATATTGGCTCCCCCATTTACGTTGGTTTTCAGCCTAATTGTGCCTTTTATATGAATATCTCAGGAGTCTTTAACTCAACCAATCACAATGTTACCAAAGATTGGTACAATAGCACAAACAATGTTTTTGGCTGGAACCTAACCAGTATTTTGTACTATGATAAGTATCGAGAAACTAATCCACAGGTTACTCCTACCCCTATTCCGTATCCCTTTTTGTTTGCAAACAGGAATTTTATGTGTCAGACGGAAAGTAATCGCCACGATGATGGTGGTCTGCGCATTACTCCATTCTATTCATTGCCTGGTGCTTATATAACCATCGTAGATGTAAATGATGAACTAGCTCCCTGGTGCAGTGACCATCCTCGCCTCCAATCGTTGTACCCGGGACACTTCTGGCTTTGTGGAAATCAAGCCCATTCTCGGTTGCCTATTAATGCAAAAGGACGCTGCACTTTTGGCCATGTAGCCGTTCAAGGAGGAGGCATTTATGTACAGGACTCCTCACTGCCTCGTTTTGTGGGGCGGAAAACCCGCGATTTGTCCTCACTCTGGCAGTCGGTAGGCACCTGGTTTGGAAAAGCAGCTATAGCAATATCCACCTGGAATCCTGTTGGAAATCTGATAATGCGAGAACAACTTGAATTGAATGCCCTGGCTATTGAACGCCTCGGCAACCAAACAAGCAAGGGACTAAAACTACTATCAGATAAAATTGAAGAAATACGTGTATATGTTATGCAAAATAGATTAGCTCTTGATTACTTGTTAGCAAAAGAAAATGGTTTTTGTAGTTGGTTAGATGAGTCACAATATGGTTCTATGTTTAAAGATAAATGTTGTATGGAAATTAAGTCAATTGAACAAAATGTAAGTGATGTGATTGAGAATATTGAGCAAATTGTAACGGATGTCAGGGAATCGCGCACCTTTTTCGGACTGGGATGGCTAGCCTCATGGTTTGGTTTAGGACGATACAAAGAACTTTTTGTTTCTATTTTCATCACATTTATAACATGCATTGTTTGTCTTGTTCTAGGATGCGCTGTTTTAAAAGCCTGTACAAAACGCATTGTTGCGCAAGTGCTTCTCGTTGAAAGAAAATCTTTACTTGGTGCCGATAAAGGCGATGAGGACGAGGAGGAGGTATAATTGGTGGCGTTTGGGCCGCTCGGCCATGGCCACGGGGGCATGTTGTAAAGCAGGCTTTTTCTGTCCATAGCCTTCGCGTATAGCCCATCCTGCCACACAAGGCCCCTCACACAAAACCCAGATACTCAGAGGAGCATGGGCAGCACAATGCAGTTTTGTGAATGGAATTTGATCTTATAGGCATTCTGGGACTCACAGGCGCCAAAAAATAGGGAGGTGAGCATGACTAGATAGTGCTTACAGATAAGCCTCATTTGACCGTTGCTTGACCAGTCTTAGGGGCAAAGGAAAAAGTAAACATAGGGTAATAAAACATAATTGTCTCACACTAACTATGCCCCATCTGGTCCTGTCCACGAGGGGATCACGCATACATCACGAAAATTCCTATAGGGCAATATTGTCATGCTACCTCATCACTAGCCTATCAGGCCCTGCCAAATGCAGACCCTAGCATGGCAACAGACACCGAAGTTTTGTATAAAAGACCCTCAATCCCTTTGTTCGACGGAGGTTCCGTGTATTGAGGGCACGTGTCTTTTTTTGCCCGGCTAAAGGATTGATCACCCTGAGGCTGCCTCTCCACCCTTCGAATCAAATATAGGGGTGCACGAGTCCTGAGTATGCTCCGAGTTCTAGTGTGTCTTTATGTTGTTATCGTTTCTGGATTTGTAAGTATTGCTTAAATTTATTAATTGATGGTTTAGTTAATAGTTAAGCTGTATTAATTATATCCTATAATCCTGTGAAGTATAAGTAAGGCATATTAATTGTATTGTATAGATAGTGTGATTTTGTGCTATGTGAAAGGGTTAAGCTTTAGCCCAGGTATTAGTGTTAGAAGAAAAACCTTTGAGTTGTCAACTTGTAACAGTAAAAAATCAATGACTAACTCCACCAGCTGTCCTAAAGTGACATTGGAGGGATTGGCTGTGGGTGGTTCTTTTATTATCATTATTTTGGCTTTGTTTTTTGTATTTTTTATTTGTATGCTGCGTTGTCTTAGGCGAATTAGGGATAGTGATTTGATATAAGTGAATTGTAATCAAAGAATTGTAATCAGTTGGGTATAATTGTGCCCAAGCTTTTCTATGCTGTAAAAGTACTAGGCAATTGCTAGTTCAAACACCTACTTGTTAATTACTGGTTTTGACCACTTAATAAATATCATTTGTTTCACCATCATCCAGTAGTTTTCACTGGGTAGTCGGCTTTAACCCTTGAGGCTCCCATCACATCACCGAACCAAGGTGTAACACAAAGCAGTCCTGTCTTGGAGTTCCCTGAGTGCCCTCACTGGGCACATCACAGCACTCGGCCATCAGACCGGCTGCACTTGCCGCAGGCTGCCATCTGGGGAAATGGGGCAATTGGGGGGCTGCAGGAGAGCTTCCAGCCCCAGAAGCCCGCAGAGCCAGCCCAGTCCTCCCCATCGGGGGCTCGTACCCCATTCCTCCCTCACCTCCTTCCACTTACCCTTCCCTAGCCCCCCTTCCTGATGTACAAAATAAAGAAAACGTGTGGTCAAAAATAGAATCTCTCTTTATTGAACAAAACTTGGGGACACTGGGAAAAGGAGGTGGGAGAGGGGAATAGAGAGGGTGGGAGAGGGGAGGACAACTAAAATGATCAGAGGTTTGGAACAGGTCCCATATGAAGAGAGGCAAAAGAGACTGGGACTTTTCAGTTTAGAAAAGAGGAGACTGAGGGGGGATAGGATAGAGGTCTATAAAAGCATGAGTGGGGTAGAGAGGGTGCATCAAGAAAAGTTCTTCATTAGTTCCCATAATAGAAGGACTAGAGGAAACCAAAGGAAAGGAATGGGTAGCAGGCTTCAACCTAGTAACAGAAAGTTGTTCTTCACAAAGCAAAGAGTCAACCTGTGGAACTCCTTGCTGCAGGAGGCTGTGAAGGCTAGAACTAGAACAGAGTTTAAAGAGAAGTGAGATAAAGTCATGGAGGTTGGGTCCATGGAGTGGTATTAGCCAGGGTGTAGGAGTGGTGTCCCTGCCCAAAGTTTGTGGAAGGCTGGAGAGGGATGGCATGAGACAAATGGCTTGGTCACTGTCTTTGGTCCATCCCCTCCAGGGTCCCTAGGGTTGGCCGCTGTCGGCAGACAGGCTACTGGGCTAGATGGACCTTTGGTCTGACCCAGTACGACCATTGTAAGCTCAGGGCTCAGGGTCGGGGGTCTCACTGGACCACCTTGATTTTCATGCACACCTGCTCCTGGGTGGCCAGGCTGGCAGCTCTCCTGCCCTAGCCGGCCACTTTCCTGTGCCTAGTGTGTAGGTCGTGGACAAGGTCCATGATGTTCGCACTAGACCAAGCGGGTGCCCGCCTCTTGCGGTTCCGGGCAAGCTCCAACGGAGCCGCCAGCCTGGTCCCGGGAAGAGGGGGAGGGCTGGGGGGCATCGGGTGGCTGGCTCGAGCCATGCCAGGTGCAGGGTCTGCTAGCTGGGCATCGTAGCCAGCCCGTGCCCCTTTAAGGGCTCTGGGGCCGGGAGGGGGGCAATAGAGTTTCCCTGGTGTTGGCCAGAGTGGCCACCAGAGAAAGCTGGGGAGGGCTAGCCTACCACTAGTTCGAATTAAGGGGCCACACAGTCCTTAATTCGAACTAGTAAGTTCGAACTAGGCTTAGTCCTCGTAAAATGAGGTTTACCTAGTTCGAACTAAGTGCTCCGCTAGTTCGAATTAAGTTCGAACCAGCGGAGCGCTAGTGTAGCGCCTATCAAAGTTAATTTGAACTAACATCCGTTAGTTCGAATTAACTTTGTAGTCTAGACATACCCTACCTTTTCCAGTTTAACCAATAATTCCCCATGTGGTACTGTATCAAATGCCTTATTAAAGTTGAGGTAGGTTAGATCCACTGCATTTCCTTTATCTAAAAAATCTGTTACTTTCTCAAAAAAGGAGATCGGGTTGGTTTGGCACAATCTACCTTTTGTAAAACCATGTTGTAATTTGTTCCAATTGCCATTAGCCTCAATGTCTCTAACTACTTTCTCCTTCAAAATTTTTTCCAGGATCTTACATACTACAGATGTCAAACTAACAGGCCTATAGTTACTCGGGTTGCTTTTTTTCCCTTTCTTAAAAATGGGAACTATATTAGCAATTCTCCAGTCAAATGGTACAACCCCTGAGTTTAGAGATTTATTAAACATTTTTGCTAATGGACTTGCAAGTTCATGTGCCAGTTCCTTTAATATTCTTGGATGAAGATTATCTGGGCCCCCCGATTTACTCCCATTAAGCTGTTCAAGTTTGGCTTTTACCTCGGATATGGTAATATCTACCTCCTTATCTTTAGTCCCATTTGTTAACTTACCATTATCCCTAAGCTCTTCATCAGCCTCATTAAAGACTGAAGCAAAGTATTTGTTCAAATATTGGGCCATTCCTAGATTATCCTTAACCTCCACTCTATCCTTAGTAATTAGTGGTCCTACTTCTTCTTTTTTTGTTTTTTTTCCTATTTATATGGCTATAAAACCTTTTACTATTGGTTTTAATTCCCTTTGCAAGGTCCAACTCTACCTGACTTTTACCTTTCTCACTTTATCCCTACATGCTCTAACCTCAATAAGGTAGCTTTCTTTATTGATCCCTCCCATTTTCCACTCCTTATATGCTTTCTGCTTTTTCTTAATCACCTCTCTGAGATGCTTGCTCAGCCAGCTTGGTCTAACACACCTGCCTATAATTTTTTTCCCTTTTCTAGGGATACAGGCTTCTGACAGCTTCTGCAACTTTAACTTAAAATAATTCCAGGCCTCCTCCACTTTAAGATCCATAATTTCTTTAGTCCAATCAACTTCCCTAACTAATTTCCTTAATTTACTAAAGTTAGCCCTTTTGAAATCAAAAACCCTAGTCTCAGATTTATTTTTGTTTATCCTTCCATTTAATTTAAACTGAATTAGCTCATGACCACTCGAGCCAAGGTTGTCTCCTACAACATTTCATCTATGAGGTCCTCGCTACTCACCAAAACCAAATCTAAAATAGCATTCCCCCTTGTTGGTTCAGCAACTACTTGATGAAGGAATTCATCAGCTATCACATCTAGGAAAATCTGAGCCCTATTATTTTTACTAGCACTTGTTCTCCAGTCTATATCCGGAAAGTTGAAATCTCCCATGATTACACAGTTTCCATGAGTATTTACTTCATTAAAAACATTAAAGAGGTCTCTATCCATATCCAAATTGGATCCGGGTGGTCTATAACACACCCCAAGCACTATCCCAGGGGAGGATCTGATAGTTTTCTTCCCCAATGTGATTTTTGCCCAAACGGACTCTGTCTTCTCCATTCCATCACTTTTTATTTCTTTACAATCTACCTCATCTTTGATATACAATGCGACTCCACCACCTTTACCCTTATTTCTGTCTTTCCTAAACAGCACATACCCTTCAATACCTGTACTCCAGTCATGCCTAGTATTCCACCACGTTTCTGTTATTCCTATAATATCTGGTTTCACTTCCTGGATCAATAGCTCTAGTTCCTCCTTTTTGTTACCTAGGCTCCTCGCATTGGTGTGCAAACATCTTAATTTTTGCTGTTTGGCCTCATTCACATTCTTTACCCAATTTGGCACAGACGTTATACCTCCAATATGACCTATTAGACTAGTATCAACCCCACCCTTCCTCATGTTCATTCTCCTACCCCCAGCTATATCCTTTCTTACTTCGTTTTCCTCCCCCTCAGTGTTAAAATCTGGCATAGAGATTACCTGGGCATCTCCCAACCATCTCCCCCAGATTCCTAGTTTAAAGCTCTCTTAATAAGTTGAGCCAGCCTCCATCCTAGAAGTCTATTTCCCTCCCTACTTAGGTGAAATCCATCTCTAGAGAACAGTCCTCTGTCCATAAATGCCTCCCAGTGACCATACATCCCAAAGCCCTCCTTATAGCACCACTGCCTAAGCCATCTATTGATCATCATAATCCTGTCACATCTTAGTTGCCCTTCTCTAGGAACAGGCAGAATCCCACTAAAGATCACCTGAGCCTCAATTTCCTTGAGCATCCTCACCAGCCTTACATATTCTCCCTTAATTCATTCCAGCGAGAATCTAGCTGTATCATTTGCTCCTACATGAAGGACGATCAATGGATTCCTTCCTGCTCCCTTAATAATTCTCTTCAACCTCAGTTCCACATCTCATATCTTACCACCTGGCAGACAGCACACCCTTCTATTCTCTGGATCAGCTCTGGTTCAATAAGGAGTCCCCAATCACATAGACCTGCCTTTTCCTAGTGACAGTGAAATTCTCTTGTCTATCTCTAGCTTCCTCTGGCTGCAAGTCCTTGCCATTCCTATTTTCCCTTGTAATCCTAATGCTCATTATTGGTGTTGTCTCCATTAAGTCTTCCCCTTTATCTCTGGAACTAGCCACTCTTCTCTTCTTCCTTACCCTTCCATCTTCATTATCTACCTGCTGTACCCCTTCTTCATTTTCCAGCTCCACATACCTGTTCTTGAGCTCCATTTTTCCTTCACTGACCCATCTTTTCCTCTGCCTGGTCCTCTGAGTCACATGCTTCCACTGTCCATTTTCTTCGCCCAGCAGTCCCCCCTCTGAGGCCCTTGATCCTGCTTCCATCTGCATATCTAAGCTTTCCCCTTTAGCCACGTCATGCCTTTGCCCCATCATCTGCTCAAACCTCCTTCTAAACTCGACCAGAGTTTCCACCTGCATCTCCAGTCCTCGGATCTTCTCTTCCATCAGCTCTATCAGGCGGCACTTCATGCAAACAAAACTCCTTTCAGGTACCCCCTGCAGAATCATGTACATACCGCAGCTACCACATCCAATCATCCTCCTTGTGTTCTCTACTACTTGGGCCATGGCCACTAATGCCTCTGTGTTTTATCTACTTTCTCACCAAAATCCTGTTAGTCCGCTGAACACACAAACAAACCAAAACACCCGCTCCACAGCAAAAACAAACTCCAAACAAGTTCTAATATCCAAACTCCCCTTACAAACTCCCACTCAAACTCCCCTGTTTACAGCTCTGTTTGCTTGGCTCCTGTGCCGCTGCAGCTATCTTCTGTTTTCTCCCCAGGGGATTCTTGTACAATTATGGGTACCAGCATATTGGTATAGGTCATCAGAGACCAGTTTCTTGATTCTTTGGTCCTACAATCACATTGAAGATTCCAATCCAGGATATATGTTACAACCCAAATTGTTGCTAACTACAAGCAGATGCCTCATGTAAACAGGACACAAGAAGTTACTATATGATAAAGAGTTAGTAAGCATACTTCTGCTTTAGGCCTCAGATTCAAGTGATCTAACTGTTTAAATATAATTTATGACTATTCAAAGTTACATATCCATGCATTTCATACATTCCTATGGCCAAAAGCTAACTGTGGTATGGAAAAAATACCCTAGAATTACAGTAGAGACTTTTAGCACACGTATAACTTTTTAGCATGATAATCTTTTTCCTCCATTAGTGGTTCACAAATTGTGGGTCATAACCCCAAATGGGGTCACAACATCAACAGAGGGGATTGTGGCAATCCTGAGTGTGTGGAAGATGACATTTAGGGCCATACAGCATGAGTTCATATGTACAGAACATATGAGTTTATGCTGTGTGGAGGATGCTCTTTTTGCTCTTCAAAATGGTGTACCCTTAGCTCATAATAAACTATGCAATTTGAGCAATCCAAATTATGTAGTTTATTTCAAGTTAATTTCAAAATAGCTTATTTCATAATTTGGTGCTGTCTACAAAGTGCCAAATTTCAAAATACACCACTATTCCACAACATCCCTTTATCCTCATGGAAAGAGGTTTACAGGGATATTGGAATAGCGAGCCCGTTATATTTTGAAATAATGGGCTTGTTTCAAATTCACAGAATAGCTATTTTGGGATACCGGAACTATCTCAAAAAGTGCCACAGTGTAGAAGTACCCCTAGTGGTGAATTGACTCAGGATCCATGAATAAACCCAGTCCTTAAGAAAGGTTTGGAAGGTCTTTGGGCTAGTGACTCCATAATAGTGGATTTTTTTCTGAATGAAGGTTGCGATGGCCTCGAAGCCACAGAAGTCTGGAATATTTCATTTACTGTTGTTAATGTTTCCTCTACAGTTCTTATACCTTAAGAATAACATAGAAAGAACTGTGCAGTAACATAACATAACTGTGAGCATTTACTCTGTTAATCTGTGAAGACAAAGAGACCAGGCATGCTGAGGCAGACAGCCTTTTACTGGGAATGCCACAATGAAGGCAGGGAACTATACAGCCTGGAATACCCCATTCAGGATGTAGAATGGTGCAGGTCTCTACCCAAGAAGGGTAGCAGCTAGAGATCCAGAAACTGGAGAATGGGTGACCTTGTTGAACCACAGTGGAGGAATATAGATACAGATGTCCTGAACTGCGACACCAAAGCCTATGGTGTATTTGAGATTTTGAAGCAGAATGGTCTTCATCGCAATGCCACTGAAATCTGCCTCCCATGCTTGTCTTTGCTGATACTGAACTATGATAGTGGCAGACGACGACCGTGTCAGACATCTGTGGTATTAGGAAATCATGCTGTGTATCTGCCATTGATTAGAATGTAGCTTTCCATTCCATTGTAGACAATTATGACATCATAGGGTTGGAAGGGATCTTGAGCAGTCATTTAGTCTGGTCCCCTGCTCTCATGGCTATCCCTGACATGTTTTTGTCTAACCAATCAATAAGAAGACATCCCCAGAGGCCAAGTTGCCTTATCAGATACCAAAAAAACCACCCCAAAACCCTTGTCTGATGCATTGACTCAAAAGCTTATCAAAAGTGCTGCAACAGTTATAGAAAATGAGCATTTACATTTGTCATGTTCATGGTAACAGGAGAGTTTGGAGAGGGAGTTCTCCAGGTAAAAGAGGAATAAAAACAGGACCCTTGTGGTAAGTGGCTGTCTGGAGTGTGTGTTTGTGTGTGGGGGAGTTATTTGCAGTGTGCTGAGCTTGTGTTTGTCTGTTTGGTTTGTTTGTTTGAAGGAGCTTCTAAAAGGTTTGAAATCTAGAAGCCTCTGTTAATTGGCTGAGCCTCAGTCAGGGGGAGGGCCTACCACAGCTATATAAGCCTGTGACTCAGTGACCAGGGAGAGCGCAACCAGGAACAGGTAACAGGAGAGTTTGGAGAGGGAGTTCTCCAGGTAAAAGGAACTCTATAATAATAATGTACAAGCACTTTAAAAATTTGCCACTGGTTATTTGTCTGCCCTTCCCTGATGTATTGGATTCCTTTGTATGCGGTTGTTTGTCAGCTCTGGCCAATGGTTTGCCCTCTCCCCTCCTCTCTTTCCGACTACAGCTTAGAGAATCTCTATCAATGGATTCTCCTCTAAGAGAAGTCTCTCTCCGATTTACTTGCATCTCCGCACCAATCGGCTTTCCCCCATCTCTTAGTTTAAAAACTGCTCTACGGCCTTATTAATGTTTAGTGCCAGCAGTCTGGTTCCACCCTGGTTTAGGTGGATCCCATCCTTCCTGTATAGGCTCCCCCTCTCCCAAAAGTGTCCCCAGTTCCTAATAAATCTAAACCCCTCTTCCCTACACCATCGTCTCTATTTTGGTACCCCCATATTGACTGGATACATGTCACCTCGGGAAGAGAAGCGGAGATAAAATTTCTCAATGGCTTAAATGACTGCTTCTTGGAGCAGCTAGTGCAGGAACCCACAAGGGGAGAGGCAATTCTCGATTTAGTCCTGAGTGGAGTGCAGGATCAGGTCCAGGATATAACCGTTACAGGACCGCTTGGGAATAGTGACCATAATATAATAACATTCAACATTCCTGTGGTGGGAAGAACACCTCAGCAGTCCAGCACCCTGGCATTTAATTTCAAAAAGGGGAATTACGCAAAAATGAGGAGGTTAGTTAAACAGAAATTAAAAGGCACAGTGACTAGAGCCAAATCCCTGAAAGCTGCATGGAAACTTTTTAAAGACACCATAATAGAGGCCCAACTTAAATGTATACCTCAAATTAAAAAACATAGCAAGAGACCTAAAAAAGAGTCACCGTGGCTTAACCACCATGTAAAAGAAGCAGTGAGGGACAAAAAGGTATCTTTTAAGAAGTGGAAGTCCAATCCTAGTGAGATAAATAGAAAGGAACATAAACACTGTCAAATCAAGTGTAAACATGTAATAAGAAAAGCAAAAAAAGATTTTGAGGAACAGCTAGCCAAAAACTCAAAAAGAAATAACAAAATGTTTTTTAAGTACATTAGAAGCAGGAAGCCTGCTAAAAAGCCTGTGGGTCCCCTAGATGATCGAGCTATAAAAGAAGCAATCAAAGACGATAAAGCCATTGCGGAGAAACTAAATGATTTCTTTGCTTAAGTCTTCACGGCTAAGGACGTTGGGGAGATTCCTGAGCTATTAAATGGGAAATTGCTGAGCTATTATCTGTGGTTTGTAACCTATCCTTTAAATCGGCTTCCGTACCTAATGACTGGAAGGTAGCCAACGTGACACCAATATTTAAAAAGGGCTGTAGAGGAGATCCTGGCAATTATAGACCGGTAAGTCTAACTTCAGTACCAGGCAAATTAGTCGAAACAACAGTAAAGAATAAAATTGTGAAGCGGACAAGGGGGATCCAGTAGATACAGTATACTTGGATTTTCAGAAAGCCTTTGACAAGGTCCCTCACCAAAGGCTCTTGTGTAAATTACATGGCCATGGGATAAGAGGGAAGGTCCTTTCTTGGGTTGAGAACTGGTTAAAAGACAGGAAACAAAGAGTAGGAATAAATGGTAAATTTTCAGATTGGAGAGGGGTAACTAGTGGTGTACCCCAAGGGTCAGTCCTGGGACCAATCCTTTTCAACTTATTCATAAATGATCTGGAGAAAGGGGTAAGCAGTGAGGTAGTAAAGTTTGCAGATGATACCAAACTCTTTAGGATAGTCAAGACAGAAGCAGACTGTGAGGGACTCCAAGAAGATCTCACCAAACTGAGTGATTGGGCAACAAAATGGCAAATGAAATTTAATGTGGATAAGTGTAAAGTAATGCACATCGGGAAAAATAATCCCAACTATATGTACAGTATGATGGGGGCTAATTTGGCTACGACAAATCAGGAAAGAGATCTTGGAGTTATCGTGGACAGTTCTCTGAAAACTTCCACACAGAGTGCAGCGGTGGTCAGAAAGGCAAATAGGATGCTAGGAATTATTAGGAAAGGGATAGAAAATAAGACCCAGAATATCTTACTGCCCCTGTTTAAAACTATGGTACGCCCACATCTTGAATACTGTGTACAGATGTGGTCTCCTCACCTCAAAAAAGATATTTTGGCCTTGGAAAGGGTTCAGAAAAGGGCAACTAAAATGATTAGGGGTTTGGAACGGGTCCCATATGAGGAGAGGCTAAAGAGACTGGGACTTTTCAGTTTAGAAAAGAGGAGACTGAGGGGGGATATGATAGAGGTCTATAAAATCATGAGTGGTGTGGAGAGGGCTGATAAAGAAAAGTTATTTATTAGTTCCCATAATAGAAGAACTAGAGGACACCAAATGAAATTAATGGGTAGCAGGTTTAAAACTAATAAAAGGAAATTCTTCTTCACACAGCGTGTTGTCAACCTGTGGAACTCCTTGCCAGAGGAGGCTGTGAAGGCTAGGACTATAATAGAGTTTAAAGAGAAGCTGGATAAATTCATGGAGGTTAGGTCCATAAAAGGCTATTAGCCAGGGGATAAAATGGTGTCCTTGGCCTCTGTTTCAGAGGCTGGAGAGGGATGGCAGGAGACAAATCGCTTGATCATTGTCTTCGGTCCACCCTCTCTGGGGCACCTGGTGCTGGCCACTGTCGGTAGACAGGATACTGGGCTAGATGGACCTTTGGTCTGACCCAGTACGGCCGTTCTTATGTTCTTATTATGTTGAGTGGTGATCTCAGGTTGGGAATTTTGTGCCTAACTGGAGTGTGTCACTTCTGGAAATGAGAAGCTGCACCATTTTGTTTGTATGACTAAAGAAAGGAGGGAAAGTTTGGGGATATGAGAAATATTTTAATAGTAGTTTAATGGGATATCAATTTGGCAGTCTGTTTGGGTGCTGGATCAGAGCTTCAAATACAGTATGAAGCCTCTGGGAAAATTAGTATGGAAGGAATTACCAAGGGAAATGATGTGCCCAGGGGTGGCCTGAGAAGTGGAGAGAGCATAGTATAATAAGAGATATATTACTTTTCTTTTTTTCTCCTTATATTGGGGGAAGTCATTATTTGAGGTAAGAAACTTATAAATAAATAAGCTGGTTTCCTCGTGTGATGGCCTGTCAGTTGTTCAAATCATTAATCAACAGTCAGAAAAGTCAGCACAAGTAATATGGCTAGCAAGGGAATTTGTATTTCATCGCTTTTGTTAACCATATTTTTTCTGTGCAGTGCTCATTTCTGGCAGAGGTAATGTTACTGCCAAGACTGTCTTGATTGCAGGATGATACAATCTATGAGTAGCTGATTTGCACACGTGCCTTAGTGGTTGTGTAACCATGAAGCAATTAGGATAACAAAGTTCAGGGTTGACAAAAGTTGATTGTTGACTTCATAGATTAGAGTGAAGGAAGCCCTCAGCCTGTTTGACCTCCAGAGTTAGTGAAGTTGTGTCTCAGGCATCAAGATGACAGCTCCAGGTGTGCCCTGGAACTGGCAGATGGGCAATTTAAACAAGGAGCTGTGTCATGCTGTTAAGATATTTAAATGTTGATCAAACTGGGGAAAAGGCCACAAAATGCTAAGAGAATGCTCAATGGGATGTGTGCTGAAAGCACTTGTGAAGTCATGTGGATGTAGGAGCTAGACCCTTTATTTATATGTGGGGATTGTAGCTGCCTGACTAGGTGTAATGAGAAAGGCTTCTGAACTACGTGGCTCTTAATCTGGCAAATCTTTGGACAGATTTCAACAGGATGAATGCAATGACAGCTGCAACACTGAAGGGTTTTGACTTACAGAGGGTTCGGGTAAATGGCTAATGGAAATTGGACTATTATACAGGTCCTATAGATGGATTATTGAGTCAAGTGAAGAATTGATCTGCTTTTGATTGTAGAATATGTCAGAAACAAGGTTGATGCATGGATTTATAGGAGCTTTTCAGTTCATTCCCCACATTGGGCAGCTGATTGACAGCTGAGTTTCGAACTATAGTGATAAGCACCACAGGAAAAACCCATGCAGATATTAATAATTCTGTATCCAGAACACTATGCAATAAATAAGGTTTCATAAACAATGAAGACAAAACAAAATATGAAATAGCTTCTCATTAACAAGTACCATCTATTCTGTGTACTAAATGAGGCAGGGACCCTGTGAGAAAAAGAATATGTGACCACGTAATTAACAAAATGTGTAATTCATAAGGCATATACACAAGGGGTCCAAATCAAGAGTACACAGGAACCCTTAAAACTGGCATTTCCTAACTTTGGAGTGTAAGCAACCTTAATGCATTTTAACATGTTTTGTGCATAATTAGAGAAAAAGATTCCCAAAGAAGAGCTCTGCATGTAGGAAACAAAACTTTAAAGCAATCATGTGTCCCACTCTTCCCAGAAGTGAATCCGAAATATCAGCAAAGGTTTTTACAATTCTTGAAAATAGAATACAATTTTCAGATAATCCTTTCCTTACCTTATATTAATTTTTCCCCACTACACTGAAGCTGAAAGTGAGGATAAGAGGATTCAACAGTAAGTTGAGTTCTAGTGGTTAAAGTGAAGAGGCTCTCTCTCTCAAGATACATTTGGTTATCATGTGGGAGCTGTGTAACCCTGAATTGACCCGTGAAGTGGCTAGTACCTGAGGGGCAGTGAGCTGATAGCACCTCCTGTCTCCATAGTGTTAAATTAACAGAGTTATGGCCTGCTGCTTACATCTTTCTCTGTGTATGTCTTTTATTCACATATAGCCTGATCAATCAGTAACCAATTTCTGAGCGGAAATCAGTAAGGATAAAGGAGAAACATCTTCTCAGGGTGAATACCTTGGGCATTGTCACAAAGGAGAAGAAATCAATTAATAAAAGAATTGAAATGAAATCTCAAATTTTTTATAGGAAAATTAAAGCGCAATTGTGCTTCTTATTTATCCCAGTGTTTCCTACTGGCACATAATACTTTGTGTCCTTTGGGAGTGCTCACTAGCAGTCTTTATTAGTCTGTGTGGCCTTTCTCCAGACAACCTCGGTTGTTTACAGGTCCCATCTTTTCTTGAGCTTGACTTTTTCTATGTTTAGGGAAGATATACATCACTTACATTTCTGCTATAATTTCCACAATGAAGTCAGACAAGCCATGTCTCTGGAAAGGGTAGTAGCTGAGACCCCCCTGAATAAATTTACATTTCAATCACTTTTCCTATCTTATAACACAATGAATAATTAATTATTCAGCAATGACCATTCCATTGTATGCTGTTAGATAATAGTTATTTTGAAATCTTAAAGCATTTTTTCAGATTTTTGTTTGAATCCAAACAAAATATGTTCCTCAAAAATTAACCTGCACTTCAAATCACAAAATGTCTTCTTGTCACTCTGTAATGCAGAATGTACACAATGTACTTTGTTTGTAATAGGTATAGTCACCAGTGGGCTATTTTACATAGTTTCAGTACAGTAGAGGGTTGTACCTCTATGGTTTAAAGGATACATCTGTTCCTTTTTGGTCTATACATTTCAAAGTCACTCTAATGTCAAATTCAGATACAAGCTGTGTTGTAATGTGTCTGTGGGTGACAAGTTTATGTAATTTAGCAACAGAAATCATTCTTCATAACAGCTTTTGGGAAGATGATAGATGGCGCCATCTTTCTTCACAGTGAAATGTCATAAAAGACATTAGTTTGGTCCTTCAGTTGTTAACTCTAGTAGATCATTTCTATTATCATTTTAAATGAATACATAATTAAAATGGCCCATTTTCTGCATATTTAAAATCTTTGACATGGCAGATAACTTCCTTGTCACCTAGCAACAGACTTTTCTGTGACGTTCTAGGAGAGGAACAAATCTGAGAAAATATTAAGGGAGCCATCACCAAAACCTGAGAGAATAATTATTTTTGTTTTAATCATAAGTTTCAGCAAAAAGCTGAAGAGATTTCAGGATTCTTAGTTCCTGAGCTACAGATGCTTAACTAAATCCTGAGGGGAGCAAAGATGTCCTCTTGTCTTCAACTTATTCACCCAATTTCAATCCTGGCCCATTCCCAGTGTGAAGTCATGGACTGTTCAGACTGACATCAGGTATTGAAAAATGAAACCAGGAAAATACTTTACAGCTGTTCTCTGGCAGTAAGAGAGTTAATGAACTGGATTCTGAGTGCCTCAGATAACCCTCACAGACTCATAACCCTGAAACTGGGTTGAGAAAGATAGTGCCCATCCACTGAACCGTTCCTTGCAAAGTCAATTCCAAAGCAATTATGGCATAGGAAAGAAGGAGATTTCTCCAGCAACTTTCTATTAAGGTCTAATTATATTTGTCTTTTCTAAAAAGATAAGAACACTCCTTGCCCCCGCCTCCAAAATCCTTTGGCATGTGCCTAATGGAATTGCTTTTCACACTGGTATGGTTTGCTCAGTTTATTGATGATTTACCCAGTTCATAGAAGCATAGAATTAGTACTGGAAAAGACCTCAGGTGGTCAACAAGTTCAACCCCCTGCCCAAAGCAGGACCAATCCCAACTACATCATCCCAGCCAGGATTTTGTCAAACTGGAACCAAAAAACTTCTAGGGGACTTCACCAAGATCACAAGGAATTTTCAAAAATAACAGCCAACTCTCCCAGCATCCTTGGATGCACCTCCATCATCTCTTTGGTAACACACTCCAGTGCTTCACCATCCTCTTAGTGAAATAGTTTTTTTTTTCTAATATCCAATCTAGACCTCCTCCACTGTAACTTGAGATCATTGCTCCTTGTTCTGCCATCTGTCACTACCGAGAACAGCCTCTCTCCATTCTCTTTGGAATATCCCTTCAGGAAGCTGAAGGCTGCTATCAAATCCCCCCCCCCCTCACTCTTCTCTTCTGTAGATTAAATAAGCCCAAATCCCTCAGCCTCTCCTCATAAGTCATGTGGTCCAGCCACCTAATAATTTTTGTTGCCCTCTACTGGATTTTCTCCAGTACATGCACATCCCATCTGTAATGGGAGACCCAGAATTGGATGCAATACTCCAGATGTGGCTTCACCAGTGCTGAAGAAAGCGGAATAATCACTTCCCTAAATCTGCTGGCAATGCTACTACTATTGTACCCCAATGTGCTTTAGCCTTCTTGGCTATAAGGGCACACTGTTCACTCTTATCCAGCTTCACATCCACTGTAATCCTGTTGGTTTTTTTTTTTGGCTGAACTGCTGCTTAGCCTGGTGGTTCCCAGCCTACAGCAGTTCACAGGATTCTTCCCTCCCAAGTGCAGGACTCTGCACTTGTTCTTTTTGAATCTCATCAGTCTTCTTTTGGCTCAGTCCTCCAATTTGTCTAAGTCACTCTGGACCCTATCCCTACCCTCCAGCATAACTACCTCTCCCCCAAGTTTAGTGTCATCTGCAAACTTGCTGAGGGTGCAATCCATCCCCTTATCCCTCATATTAATCCCCTCATTAATAAAGATGTTGAACAAAACCGGACCCAGAATCCACCCTATCAGCACTCCGCTTGATACCGACTGCCAACTAGACATCAAACCGTTGCTCACTCTACATTGAGCCCAGTGATCTCTCTAGCTTTCTATCCACCTTACAATCCATTTATCCAATCCATACTTCTTTAACTTGCTGGTATGAATACTTTGGGAGATGGTATCAAAAGCTTTGCTAAAGTCAAGATGTATCACATTCACCACTTTCTCCATATCCACACAGCCAGTTACCTCATCATGGAAGGCAATCAGGTTGGTCGGGCATGACTTGCCCTTGGTGAATCCATGTTGACTATTCCTGATCACTTTCCTCTCTTATGACTTCTTCAAAATGGATTCCTTGAGGATCCCTTCCATAATTTTTCCTGGGACTGAGGGGATGCTGACTGATCTATAATTACCTGGATTCTCCTTCTTCCTCTTTTAAAAAGATGGGCACTACAATTTCCTTTTTCCATTCATCTGAGACCTCCCCTGCTTTCCACAAGTTTTCAAAGATAATGGCCAATAGTTCTGCAATCACAGCAACCAACTTCCTCAGGACCCTCCTGATTCATTAGCTCTGGCCCAATGGATTTGTGTATGTCCAGTTTTTTTTAAATAGTTCTTAACCAGTTCTCTCTCCATTAAAGGCTACCCACTTCCTCCCCATACTGTATGCAGCTATCTAGGAGCTGACCCCAATGCAGCTATCTAGGAGCTGACCTTTTCTGTGAAGACAGAGGCAAATAAAGCATTGAGTACTTCAGCTTTTTCCACATCATCTGTCACTAGGTTACCTCTCCCATTCTGTAAAGGTACCACACTTTCCCTGATCACCTTCGTATTGCTAACATGCCTGTAGAAATCCTTTTTGTTACCTTTTCACAACCCTTGCTAGCTGCAATTCCAATTGCACTTTGGCCTTCCTGATTACACTCCTTCATGCTTGAGCAAATACATTTATATTCTTCCCTCATCATCTGTCCAAGTTTCCACTTCTTGTTAACTTCCTTCTTGTGTTTAAGCTCACCAAAGATTTTATTGTTAAGCCAAGCTGGTCGCCTACAATATTTGCTTTCCTTACTGCACATCGATATGGTTTATTCCTGTACCTTCAGTAAAGCTTCTTTAAAATACAGCCAGCTCTCCAGGTTTCCTTACTCCCTCATGTTAGCATCCTAGGGGATCCTTCCCATCAGTTCCCTGAGGGAGTCAAAGTGTGCTTTTCTGAGGTCCAGGGTGTGTATTTTGCTGCTCTCCTTTCTCTCTTTGGTCGGCATCCTGAACTCGATCACTGCTGCCCATGCTGCCACCCACATCTACTTCCCCTACCAATTCCTTCCTGTTTGTGAGCAGCAAGTCAAGCTGAGCATGGCTCCTGGTTGGTTCCTTCAGCAGTTTTAACAGGAAGTTTTCCTCAGCATTCTCCAAAAATGTCTTGGGTTGTCTGTGTACTGCTGTATTGGTTTCCCAACAGACATCAGAGTGATTGAAGTACCCTATGAGAACCAGGGGCTGTGATTTGGAAGCTTCTTAGTTGTCTGAAGAAAGCCTCATCTACCTCATCTACCTGATCTAGTAACCTACAGCAGACACCCATCATGGCATCACCCTGGTTGCTCTCACCTCTAAACTTAACACACAAACTCTCAATACGCTTTTCTCCCATTTTATCCTGGAGCTCTGAGCAATCATACTGCATTCTTACATACAGTGCAACTGCTCCACCTTTTCTCCCCTCACCCATTCTTTCTGAACAGTTTATACTCTTCCTTGACAGTGCTCCAATCATGTGAGTGGTCCCACCAAGACTCCTTTATTCCAATCATATCAGTTATTTGACTGTGCCAGGACTTCCAATTCTTTCTCCTTGTTTCCCAGGGTTCTTGAGTTCATGTACACACATCTAAGATAACTAGTAGATTGCTTTCCCTTCCCAGTATGAATCAGGGGTCCTCCTCTGTTGCACCTTCCTCCTTATGTTTCTTCTCCATAACCCACTCCTTCACTTACCTCAGGTCTTAGGTCAACATCCCCCAAGGAACCTAGTTTAAAGTGTTCCTCACTAGGTTTGCAAGCCTGCCTGTGAAGGTGCATCCCGTCTATTCCTAGTAATCCTTGTGCCCAGAAGAGCAGCCCATGACCAAAGAACCCAAAGCCCTCTCTCTGACACCGCTTGCATAATCACACATTTACTTTTAAAATTCGACATTCTCTACCTGGGACTTTTCCTTCAATAGGGACGATGGACGAGGACACAACTTGCCCCTCAAACTCCTTGCTCCTTCTTCCTTGCACCACATAATCTGCATTGACCAGCTCAAGGTCATTCCTGACAGTATTGTTAGTTACTAAGTGGGGAGGTTGGGAGGGGTAATGGTCTGAGGGCTTGATCAGTCTCAGAAGACTCTCGGTCACATCCTAAATTCTAGCTCTAAGCAAGCAGTACACTTCTTGAGTTTCCCAATCTGGTCAGCAGATGGATAACTCTGTCCCCCTTAGGAGAGAGTTCCTGACCACCACCACCTATCTCCTTCTCTTGGGAACGGTGGTTGTGCAACCTCCATCCCTAGGACTATGCATCACATACTTTCTGTTCGATGAAGGTCTCCAGATCCCTTCCCTAAGAGGTCTCTTCTAAAGTATTCTCCACCATAGTAACTGTCTCTCACTGTCCATACTGTCTTTCTTCTGAAAGAATCCTTAGATATTGTACTTACTGAGCCCTGAAGCCTGAGGGGGAGGAAAGAGAGAAAACAAACTAACAAACAAACAACCTCTGTGGGGCTCCTTCGAGGTGAATTCCCAGGCAACCTCCCTCTGATTGCTGCTGCTCTGTTCTCTCGGGAGGCTTTTTTATAAGGCTGCTGGTTTGAAGCAGGTGTCCTGTCTCAAAGCTTTGCCCTCAATCCAACCAACCCCTTGAATTATGCCCAAATCACACTTTTCAAACAGTTACACTTTTGAGACAGTTCATGTTCATTCAAAGGTGGCGAGGAGTCCTGTGGCACCTTATAGACTAACCAAAGTGTTGGAGCATAAGCTTTCGTGGGCAAAGACCCACTTCGTCAGATGCATCATGTTCATTACATCTTTTAACTGATAACTTACATGTGTGTCTTGCTTTGTCATGGTCTTGCTTTATTGTGTTGATATTTTGGGAGAGCAGTTCTTGGGTGCATCTGTTTATAGCATCACCTCTCACAATGGTAATTGTTATGGAATTAACACTACAGTTTTCAAGTGGTGGAACATTTCTGGAAAAAATCAAAACCCATTTCCTTTTTATGTGTTTCCCGTGTTGTTGGGTTTTGGTTTTTTTTTTTTGCCATGCTTGTCACTTATTTAATTATCTCTGTATTTAAATGAGGGCTTGCCCCCTTGTAGCACATCTTTTTCTAAAGTGAAATACAATGTTTCATCTGTGGCATTTCAGTCCTATTCATGTATGAATTCAAATTGTACCTCATTAGCCCAGGTGGTGTTTAGACACTTAGTCCTTACTGAAAAGTTGTAGAGAATTTATTAGAAATCAAATCAATAGTGAATACAAAAAAGTAATAACATTGAATAGAACACACTTCTTAAATCTATCAAATTACACAGAGTGATAGCTTATATCCTTTTTATTAATACTTTTGTAGAATTCTATTTTGAGTATATAATTGTACTATGTAATTTTGTACTTAAAATAATATATAAAATGTTTCTTTACACCCTTTATGAAATTTTCTAACATGGCATTTTAATGTGTTTACAATGATGGACGAAGGAAGACAGTATTTTGCCTTTTGTACAAGAATACATAATAATTAAAACAAGGCTGGCAAATATTATATTGCTATACAGGCAGTCCCCGGGTTACGTACAAGATAGGGACTGTAGGTTTGTTCTTAAGTTGAATCTGTATGTAAGTCGGAACTGGCGTCCAGATTCAGCCGCTGCTGAAACTGACCACCAGTTCTGACTTACATACAGATTCAACTTAAGAACCCCAAGCATCCCCAAGTCAGCTGCTGCTGAAACTGATCAGCGGCTGATTCCAGGAAGCCCGGGGCAGAGCAACCTCGGACCCAGAGCGGCGCTGCGGGACCAACCGGCAGCGCCCCAGCTGCTCTGCCCCAGGGTCCACAACAAAAGCCTGGTCTGCTGGGGGGGGGCACACTAGCTGTGCCCCCCCCCCAGCAGACCAGGGACACGGGGAGCAAAGCTGCAGCGGCAGCAGGGTGCCGCACCTCTGAGGCTTTGCTAAGGCTTTGCAAAGCCTCAGAGATGCGGGACTCCGCCGCGGCTGCGGCTTTGCTCCCAGTGCCCCTGGTCTGCTGGAGACGGTCCCCAGCAGACCAGGGGCACCTGGAGCAGTTTTTCTCGCCCCGGAGGTCGAGGTGGCGGGACCGCTGCCTGCAAGCTCCGGGGCAAGAAAGCCCTGTTCGTAAGTGCGGATCTGACGTAAGTCGGATCCATGTAAGTAGGGGACTGCCTGTATATTATTCTATATATACAGAATGGGAAGCAACTGTCTAGGAAGGAGTATGGAAGAAAGGGATTTAGGGGTTATAGTGGACCACAAGCTGAATATGACTCTGCAGTGTGATACTGTTGCAAAAAAAGCAAACCTGATTCTCGGATGCATTAACAGGTGTGTTGTGAGTAAGACATGAGAAGTCATTCTTCCGCTCTACTCTGCGCTGCTCAGGCCTCATTTGGAGTATTGTGTCCAGTTCTGGGCACCGCATTTCAAGAAAGATGTGGAGAAATTGGAGAGGGTCCAGAAAAGAGCAACAAGAATGATTAAAGGTCTAGAGAACATGACCTATGAAGGAAGGCTGAAAGAATTGGGTTTGTTTAGTTTAGAAACGAGAAGACTGAGGGAGGACACGATAGCCGTTTTCAGGTATCTAAAAGGGTGTCATAAGGAGGAGGGAGAAAACTTGTTCATCTTGGCCTCTGAGGATAGAACAAGAAGCAATGGGCTTAAACTGCAGCAAGGGAGGTTTAGGTTGGACATTAGGAAAAAGTTCCTAACTGTCAGGGTGGTCAAACACTGGAATAAATTGCCCAGGGAGGTCGTGGAATCCCCATCTGTGGAGATATTTAAGAGTAGGTTAGATAAATGTCTATCAGGGATGGTCTAGCAGTATTTGGTCCTGCAATGGGGGCAGGGGACTGGGCTCAATGACCTCTTGAGGTCCCTTCCAGTCCTAGTATTCTATGATTATATATAATACATTACACAGTGTTTTAAGGATCAACATTCAATTCCAAATTTTAAATTAAATTTCATGACATATTTTCACATGTATGCACTTTTTATATATTAATTGGGTTAAATACTGCTTTTAATCTGAAATAGTTTTTCCTTTACAGTGCTTCAAATCACTAACAAGTTCTGCAACCATAGTTCATGTTTAGAAGTAGATTAATTAGAATTGAATAGGGTTTCCTAGGGACTAAAATACTTGCATGTGGCAGAATCAGGGGCAATATAATTCAGTCATCAACATATAAATGAATACCTTTGGTGTAATATTTAGCTACATTTATTTTATATGCTTATACTGTACATTTATATAGAATTGTACACTCAGTCTTTACTACTATTTGACTCACATACCACCAGACAATGAGCTGGTGTAAATCAGCATAGATGTACTCTATACTGACATCAGTGGAGCTTTGATTTGCACCAGATAAGGATCAGACCCTTAAATGAAAATATATATTTCAATTACCCCCTTTTTTTAAAAAAGAGAAGAATTTCATATTAAAATAATGTCTTTATTCTTGAAGAAATTATTGCTAATGATTTTTTATTCCGAGATTAAATTTTCAGCTGCACAGTAAGATCTTATGTAAAAGCATTTTTGAAAGTTTTCATGAACAAGATGTCAAATAATACGCTTATAATAGCCCACATTTTCTTTCCTTCCAACCTTGAAGGAGCACATTTGCTCTTATGAGGAAAGAACCAGCTAATATAGTGATCCATAGTTCATTTCATTAAGTTATGCCCTGGGTGCTTGGAAAGGTAATGACATGCATAGGTCAGATGCTCAGCCCTTTTTGAGTCTCTTAAAGCTGCTTTGACAGTTTGGGCTGCATTACCAGGGTTTATTAACTTCCCTAGGTATGCATTTTTGGGGCTAGTGAGTGAACAATGTGAGCGCTCTCAGCCGTTCCTCTTCCCTGCCTATGTGAGGCTCCCTTAATCAATAGGATTTCTCCATCCGTCACAATCACACACAACCTCCCTTCATTGCACAGATCCAGGGGAGATGTTCTGGGTATTTATTTCCTTTGGTTTGCAGTTGCTATGGAGATTTATTAGGTGTCTTTACCATAGAAAAATACTTCAGGCTACTTTACTCATCCTCAAGCTGAAATTTCTATATAGTAATTTAAAGGAGGCTTCAGTGCTTCTTCAAGGTTACTACTTTGTGCTGCAGTGCTACATGGGCTCATTATAAATATTGCTGCTGTAGATGTATCCTTTCCTTGTTGATGGAATGAAGATAATTCTAGACTCAACTCTAGAAAGGTAAGGTTGTAATAGGAAATTGTATCACTGTCGTCCGAATGTAGGATTCTCACAACTGAGATTTCTTTGTCATATTTCTAGTTAATTTGTAAGGCTCCCCTCCCCCCAATTTTACCCTACTTCTTCTCCTGAAAAATTGAAAAAAAGACTGAGAAAAGAAGATGTACATCAAGATACAAAGTAATGTCAAGGAGTTTACCTTTCCTTAGATCAGTTCATTGCCCTTGAATGTCCTGGAGAGTGAATTGATGAATAAACTTAAATGACTAACTCTTTATTTGGCCTGTCAGCTCTTGGAAAAAGTGTCTACACTGTACAAACTGGCATGACTAGTGAGGATTTCAAATTCACCTTGGACATGTCCTTTTATGCTGAATAGCCTGCAGTGTTTTATGTGGATGATATACAGTTTATATATAAAACCATGTCAACTGGGTATCTCCTACCTGCTATAAAAGAAATATTAACAAGATGGTCGTCAAAGTGCTACTCTTTCCTATTCAGTTGATCTTTCTTAACACCATTTACTGACAGCTGGAAATAGAGTCAAATTCCAGATCTAAACTTGCATTTATCATAGAACAGAGTGTATCAGCTCAAGGTCACATCATGAACTATATATTTTTCTTGGATTCCATTTCAAATAATATATTCATAGTGAATTATATTAGTGGAAAATTATATTTGGAACCAATGATAATTATGTTGTATAATCCTATGTATTTTCTACCGCAAAAAATTACTATAATATTGTTAGACTTTGCGGAGAGGATCTGATCCTGAAATCATTTCTCTTTACAGCCAAAAATTGAGCTGGTTACATTACCCTTCTGCTTCTTCTTTACACTTTTATCATTATGAAATTATGAGTAAGAGACAGGTCTATGTATCTGTATTTTCATGTTCCAAAACCAAAATTAGTAAACATTGATCACGCTTTCACAGAAAAGTGACATTTCAGGGATGTGAAATCTTTGAAAAAGTTGTAAGTAAACTTTTTCAGAGATCCAATTCTTCATAGATTCCTAGGCATGAAGGAACAATTGTAATCATTCAGTGATTCTGAAAAAGATTTGGGGATCATTATGGATATTCAGAGCCATGTATCTTGGCCAAATTGGACAGTCTCTGCAACAAAGAATAAACGGACACAAAACAAGACATCAGAAATGTTAACACACATAAATCTGTAGGGAAACATATTAACCTGCCTGATTTAAAAGTAGCTATTTTTCTACAAAGGAATTTTATTTCCCAATTAGAAATAAAGACTGCAGAGCTGGAATTTATTTGCAAATTTTACACTGTTACCCTGGGCTTGAATAGAGACATTAACTGGTTAATGCTCTATAAATCCAATTTCCCTGTCTTTAACATTCATATTTCCACACCAAAAGCTATGAATGGGACACATACAGTTCACTTAATTAGCTTCATTATCATGGGTCTAACAGTTGACAGATAAATGCTTTTTGCTATTACATATATCTTGGATTCTGTTATTTCCACTGCAGTCCATCTGATGAAGTGGGTTTTCCCCATGAATATCATGATTCTAAATATTTTTGTTAGTCTCTAAGGTGCCACAGGACTATTCATTGTTTTTAAAATTACAGTCTAACATAGCTACCCCTATGAGACTTTTTTGAGTTTCTCATAATTAAATTTTAGTTCTGGGATCCATTCCTTTTTATCTGTTAAGATCATGTCTAATAAATAATTCCCCGTGTTGGCTGCAATGCTTTTTAGTAATAGGTTATAGGTTATCACCATGGGAAGAATCAACCTTGTAAAAATCAGCATGTAATTCTAAATACATTTCTATTAACATTAAAATATTGTGATTATTTTTGTGAGCCATTTCCTATGTCTTCTCTTCAGTAAGAGGGGGTTTTGAGGCACGAGTTGTTTGGTTTGTTTGTTTGCGTATTTGTTTGTTTTTATACAGTGTTGACCACAACTCAGTGAAGCAATTTCTAATAGAAACTTTGCCTATTCTGGATTGCTTGCTTCACCTTTGTTTCAATTCATGTGCATACATAAGTCTTTGGTTTTTCATAAATTGATTACATGGCAAAATAATATTAGGAAACCATTTAAAGCACTTAGCAACTGGAAAGCAGCAGCAGTGTTAGTACCATGTGATGAGACACATCTCTGCAGAGAAACAACCTGGTAAAAAAACCTCACACGTTGATTAAGTCTTTCCACCCAATAATAATATTCATAGCACTGAAATCCCCTTCCTAAACTGCTACAAAAAAATCAATACCAAAACTTCCCCTCCCAAGCAAAGTTTTGCCCTTGACAAGGAAGAAGTACCTGAAACTCCATTAAAGGTTTCACTGCTGCTGTTGATTAAACATAGGAGGTACTCAGATGCTACAGTTACTGGTGGCAATACAAAATCCACAAATAGATAGAATTGAAGACCACAGTTGAAGAACCACTCCATCAATTCTCAGTTTTAATCTTTATCCAAAGTAAAGAATAATAATAATCAATACATTGGGAAAGCCCATGGGAAAAGTTTCTGCAGACTGCACGTATACAATCTGAGCTATACAGATATTCCTACCTCACAGAGGCTGTGTCTAGACTACATCCCTCTTTCAACAGAGGGATGTAAATGAGGCACTTCAAAAGTGCAAATGAAGTGGGGATTTAAATATCCCATGCTTCATTTGCCTAATCATGTCATGGCGCCCTTTCAAAAAAGCGCCATTTTGAAATTAAAACCATGATCTACACGTGGTTCTTTTGAAAACAGCAGGCTTTTTCAGAAGATCCAGTACTCCTCAAAATATGAGGTTTACAGGATCTTTTGAAAAAGCCTACCGTTTTTGAAAGAACTGCGTCTAGACTGCAGTTTTACTTTCAAAATGGCACTTTTTCAAAAGAGCACCATGATGTGATTATGTAAATGAAGCACGGGATATTTAAATCTTGCTTCATTTGCACTTTCTAAGTGCCTCATTTACATCCCACTGCCGACAGAGGGATGTAGTCTAGACACAGCGAGAGTCACCTTACAAACTCTACTATATTTTTATGATGACAACACTGAATACAATTCAGATAACATACATTTTGCCAATCTGTTAAAATATTTTCTTACTACTCAAGAACTTGATTGGTCTTGAGACACAATGGAAGGAATACAAAGGACAAATTTCTCTTTGAAATATACTAGTATTTGAGTTGAAGATTCTTTACCTTTCAAGTCAGGCTCTTAACTGAGCTCTGGGAGTTTTAAAATTATTCCTTTTACTTAGATGTAGCTGGAAGGATAAGTTTATTCTTTTACCTTTCTCCATCCATTGTTTTTTGTTTCAGTCTTGCCTCAGGTTTATTACAAAATACAAGGATTCAAAATATTAATTCAAACCACTGACTAGAAGAACCAACAGCCATTGGAAGCCTCTCCTTTCTTATACTTACATTTCTTGAACATCCCTTTTAACTTATTAATAGAGGAATCATTCAGCTTATTTTTATGTATTGTTACAGTATTTTATTCAGGCATTCTTTCATTGGGTATGTTTAAATTGGATGAGAGAGGAACATGACAGTCCAATGCATATGTTCAGATCACAAACTGGAAAGGCCATTTTGATTTTAAAGAAAATTTGGCCCTCTTTCATTTCTGATATAAGACACCCTTATCTAGTCACTATAATTACAGAAAGCAACGGCAAGATTTTACATGTGCAATATCATTGTGAAGTAATTATCAATGTTTTATTCAACACACATGCACACACACTGGTGGACAAATAACTATTTAGTGCATAAGTGACTGCTAGAAAAGCAATACTAAAAAAATACCTACTGTAAAATACAAAGGCAATTGATGGAGCTGCATAAGAAGTATAGAAGATTGGTGATGGTTGCTGGTGAAAACAGAGGGGTACACACTACTTTTTATTGCTTATAGGTAACAAGAAAACCCTTCAGTAGGGTTGACCTGTGTGTGGCACAAGACCGAGGGGATACAAGGATGGCTTTAAGCCACCTTTACCTGCCCATGATCCTGGGGCTAGATGAAGGCTGATCCGGTCTATCCTTTACAAAGTAATTCTGATTATCTCTAGCTCCTCATGAGTGTGAGAGGGTTGTCCAGACACAGGAACATCCTAGCCACTCCTATTTCCAATGGTTATGCCTTCTGTGGCTGGAAGAGTGTAACATTATTAGCATGGATGTTAGGTTTTGGACCAATAATTTTACAATAAAATGTACTAATAAGAACATGAATTAATAACACCCATCCTTATTCTCCAATAAGTGGATTGACTGCCATTATATGGAAGGATTTTAAGGTCCTTGACTTCTAAGGACAGTACAGACAAAAAAAAAAGTATGATATTTTCCTCTTTGTAACACTAGAAGAAAAAAACCCAGATTATTTAGGCCTGGAATGACAACAACAAAACTAAGTCTAGATATGCCACAAAACCTGTAGCTTGTGGTTAAGACACATGTTTGAGACACATGCATCTTTACAGTATTTTTACAATCTAATATTAATATTCTGGGAAATGTTATGACATTTTGTTAGTTGGTAACTCTTTTCTCATAATCTGAAGGTATTGTGTTATTTCTTGGTCCCTTAGGTCATTGTTTCTTGTCTCCAAGGCATACAATAGTTAAGCTAAAGTCTTGAAGGCCTTGACCTATAGGTTCTTGCATTTTGGCTTGTTTTATTCATACTGAATATATGTAATACTAGCTGGACTTACCCAGCGTTGCTCGAGAAACCAGAGGAACAAAATTTAGAAAATTTAGGAAAGGAGGGGACCCTGATCCAGGGACCACCAGAGCCACAGACCCTGGGGGCTGATGGCTCCTGGCCTACACCTGACCCTCTGAGAACAGCAGGACTCTCTTCCCCTCAGGACCGAGCAGCCAGCCCCCAGGAGAACAGTACACAGTCATGTGGTTAGTAGCAAGGGTACTTCTCTTTGAAAGGTTGGCTCAGGGATCCACCTTCCCTGCCTTGGCAAGCAAAAGCTCAGAGCTCTCATCTAACCCTGATGGCTGGAACCAGACACAGAAGAGCAGGCACACGGATTCCTTCTGCTCAGATAAGCCCAGCGAATTGAGCAAAAAGGCTAGCTGGCTTTAGTTTTTGTTTCCGGGGGGGGGGATGGCAGATGGGGAGCGACTCTGCGTGGAGGGGAGGTCACACATGGGAGGGGCGCCTCAGCTCTCACTCAGAGCTGCAGGTGCCATGGGGGGCAGGGCGGGTGCCTGAACCATTGTGTGCATGGGGTGGGGGCACTGCATGCTCTCGGGAGGGTGGGGGAAGAGGGTCAATTATGTAACCTCGTGGGTGGGAGGGGGCGAGTCCTGGGAGGCTACACTTGGGAGGGGCGCCCCAGTTCATGCCCGGGGCCGCAGGTGCCATGGGGGGCAGGGCAGGACCCAGATCAGGTCCAAAAGTACCTTAAAACCTTCTCCTGGATGAAAGGTTATCCCATGCAAAGTTTGGTTGCGGTAGCTCTTGTAGTGTCCAAGTTATTAGCACACAAACTTAGAAACATTCTCCTTCATATATCAGGGTATATGAAGGGTTCAAACTAGGGTGGCTAATGTAGGCATTCGAACTTGCAAATGAAGCCTGGGATTTAAATATCCTTGGCTTCATTTACATGTTCCTGGGGAGGCACCATTTTTAAATCCTCTTAGTTAGAACTGACTGCCCGCGGCTACACGCAGCAGTCAGAAGTTAATCTGAACTAAATCCTTAGTTCGGATTAACTGTTACTCCTCCTGCAGTATTTAAATCCCAGGCTTCATTTGCAACTTTACGCTGTTACCCTGGGCTTGAATAGAGACATTAACTGGAATAAGGGATCTTCCGGAAAATGGTTTATTTTCCGCAAGATCCCGTCTAGACAGGTGCTTTTCTCTGGCAAAACCCCGAGCCGGAAAAAAGTGGCAGCCATGTTCATGCAAATGCCACGGGGGATATTTAAATCCCCCACGGCATTTGCAATTCCGAAGTGTCTCATTAGCATCCCTTTTCCGGAAAGGGGTGCCAATGTAGACACAGCCTAAGGGTATGTCTACACTAGCCCTCTTGTTCGAACTAGGGAGGCTAATAAGGGCGACCAAAATTGCTAATGAAGTGCGGGATTTAAATAGCCCTCTCTTGTTTTGCATGTTCCCAGCCAGTCGCCATTTTGGAAATTGACTAGCCCAAAGTAACTGCCCATGTCTACATGAGGCAGAGAAGTGCAATTCCGAGATAAACCCCTTAGTTCGAATTAACAATTAAACCTCATGGAATGGTTTTATAAGGGGTTAAATCTCAGGATCGCGCTTCTCTGCCGTGTGTAGACACAGGCAGTTACTTTGGGCTAGTCAATTTCCAAAATGGCGACTGGCCAGGAACATGCTAATAAAGCACGGGATATTTAAATACCGTGCTCCATTAGCAATTTCTGTCACCCTCATTAGCCTCCCTAGCTCGAACTAGGGGGCTAGTGTAGACGTACCCTAACAGCCCCTGGACTGGATCCAACTCCTCCACAGCAGCCTGGCTCCCCTTCTGTTCCAAAATCCAAGGGCAGAGTCCCAGACTGCTAGGCCTCTCTTCTCATGCACATGGAGAGACCCCCATCTCCCACACAAGAGTAACTTCCTTCCTATTTTTCCCAAGGGCTCATGGGAATTGTAGTCTGTGAGGCTAGATTACAGGGTCTTCCCAGAAAATAAGCAGAGGCACCTTTAGTAAGGGGACTACACTTCTCCTGGATGAAAGGTTATCCCATGCAAAGTTGGTTGCGGTAGCTCTTATAGCGTCCCAGTTATTAGAGCACAAACATACAAACAGTCTCCTTTATATATCAGATAATGTTGATTAATCATAAGATCATGCAATAAATGGACAATAACTAAATTATTGGCTACAAGTTGCAATCATAAGAAGATCCAGAACAGATCTTTTCCTTCTTTTCTTAGCAAGTAAATATATTTAAGTTTGTATCTACATTTTAGTAAGTAAAATAATCTGCTAGCATAGCTATTCTGCAAACACAAATAGAAAATGATTGCCAGGGTGTTCAAGTCTGACAACTCTTATCTCACTCAACATTTTGTCCCATGAAGTGCTATATAACGTCTTGAAAATCCTGGAATTGTTCTGAGACAATATGTAAAATCATTTGATATAGTTGTTTAGGGTAAAAAGGAGCTTAAATTCTGAGTTACCATCTTTGCTTTTGCTTTTCCACGATTACAATTTGTGTACCAAAATTTCCATCTTCCAATTCCTAGTGTGTCAGACGTGTATCTTGAAAACCCCATATGACTCAGCTCAAAGAGCTTGTTCCATGAGCTCCTCAACATCCAATCACCAACTTTTATCAAACACACAGGCTTCATAACACCTGACATAGACCTTGATTTCCCAGGTGATACTTGAGACACTACAAGATTTCCAATAAACAGCAAACATTCTGCAACAGCATGTGAATGAGGAAACTAGTTCCCTTGCCAAAGACTCATGAATATTTTAGAGAACGGAAAGTGCGGGTGGTTGTTATTTTTCAGAGAGAACCTTGAGCATAATACCTTTAATAAAAGGTCAGTTAGGAAAAGGAATTCTCTTCACTCCATCCTGGTGTGTGTGTGTGGGGAGCGTAAATACCAACTGCATTTCTATTGGCTGTACAACTACTGCTGGGCTATAATGAGGAAGCTTCATTTTTAATTCATCAGATACCTTCATCCAAGCAAATCCCCTTTTAGCAAGATCGGTAAATATGCTGATTCGTATTCGGTGCAGAAGTAATTCATGTTTTAATATTAATTCTTACAGTTTGTACTCATCAACAATGCCAGAATGCATTTACAAGAGAAATAAGAAAGAAGAAATAAGCTTGTTATACAATTTTGCAGGAGTATGGATTATCCTCCAGGAGACTGCACTCTCTCTGTATGATTTATTTTCTTAAAGGAGTGGAAGGGAGGGAGGAGAAAGGCATTGTTTTTGGAGGCGCTTCCTGTAAAGGCCATCTTCATTGTTCACTGATCACCGGCAGAATTTTGCTTCTTTAGTTCTATTCACTTACAGTCAAGTGTTTGTAAGTGATGAATGGTTTCTCCCAAAGACATCTGTCTATGCTTGCACCTGCACATACATTAAAGCATGTAGCTGGCAAAGCAAGGTACATCAAGCATTTACATACCAAAGATGTCACGGCAGTTTCTGGAGTTTGATACATTGGTTACAAATATATATATATCTTTTTTTCAAGCATCTGTATTAAACTTAAATAAAAAGCTATTTTAAAACTGGCCCCTTCAAATCCTGGGTAATCTAGATCTATTGGATGAGCCCTTCCTATTTGTTTCTTTTTAAGCTATTACTGTACATTGACAAGAGATAAGAAATGTGTATTACATTGAAAATGTGTTCCATTAAAGCATTGCGGATCATTCAAAAAATCACTTTCTTATCAGCAGCACGGCTTGCCGAGCCAATTTGTGGCAGTCTCATCAGTGAAGTGCAGCGCCTTCAGAGCACTATCAAATATCTGGTGAGAGGACAGTTCTCAGTGATGAGTGACATTGTCTGCTTTGGCCACAGCAGCCTGTGGGATCTTCCCATTTGCCATAGGCGCGTAAAGGTAGTCTGCACTGAGATTCAGGCCTATTCAAAATTGACCCATAAGGAGTATGGTGAATCAAAGCTAGGTACACACATAGCTAGGTCAGTTATAAAAGGCTGGCTTTTGACATCAGCAGCAGGCCATTCTTCATACTGCTGTCTCAATGAAAGTTGGGCAGGACAAGTGGGCCTTTGGTAGATGCCTCAAAAGCAAACATTTCAAATTCCTTTCTAGACTGAATCTTGCTCACTTTTATGTTAACAATCCCAATGCAATTCTGTCCCCCAGGGGTCAAGCCATCAGAATAGCACTGAGCATACTGTAGCTTAATGCTGAGGGTTTCTTGGCAGCCAAATGCAGCTTTAATAGAAAATCACCGACATAGCAAGTAACCATTAAGCAGCCCAGATTCTTAATAATTAGAGCTACATAACATATTTTCGTGCCATTTCAAATAACAAAGGACTGAGCTTAAGCGTTGAGATCTGGTGAGTCAGAGACCCTAACTCATACTCCCAGAGGTATGGTGAACTTTCTCTAAGCAGATTAATACAGCTGCAAAGCTTCAAGGTCAAAGCATGGCCTTCCTTTCTCTCCAACCACCTCATCCAGACTCTCCTCCATAGACACATCTTTCATCTCCAAGCCATGCTCTGCCAAGAGGATGTCTAAGACAAGACATGCGGTCATCCAGGAGAAGGGAGAGAGGGAGAGCTAGTTGTATATGTATGTGTTTCTTGTTCAGTGAGAAGTGAGTCCGCAGAGAATCTGGAATGATGACACAGACACCATCTAGCTCACTTTTCTGTCAACAATCAGAGGCAAGATTCTTTAGGGATTTTCTTTGAATTTGCCACAAACAGAGATGCTGCACTCAAAATAGCTCAGGGTATGTCTACACTACAAAGTTAATTCGAACTAACAGATGTTAGTTTGAATTAACTTTGATAGGCACTACACTAGCGCTCCGCTAGTTCGAACTTAATTTGAACTAGCGGAGCACTCAGTTCGAACTAGGTAAACCTCACTTTACGAGGACTAAGCCTAGTTCGAACTTGCTAGTTCGAATTAAGGGCTGTGTAGACCCTTAATTCGAACTAGTGGGAGGCTAGCCCTCCCCAGGTTTCCCTGGTGGCCACTCTGGCCAACACCAGGGAAACTCTATTGCCCCCATCCCGGCCCCGGAGCCCTTAAAGGGGCACGGGCTAGCTACGATGCCCGTGCCAGGTGCAAGCCTGCCAGCACCCAGCCAGCAGACCCTGCACCTGGCATGCCATGAGCCAGCCACCCGATGCCCCCCAGCCCTCCGCCTCTTCCCGGGACCAGGCTGGCAGCTCTCAGGAGCCTGGCCAGGATCGCAAGAGGCGGGCACCCGCCTGGTCTAGTGCAGACATTGTGGACCTCATCCACAAACTCCTCACTAGGCACAGGAAAGTGGCCGTCTAGGGCAAGAGAGCTGCCAGCCTGGCCACCCAGGAGCAGGTTTGTATGAAAATCAAGGTGGTCCCGTGAGACCCCCGACCCTGAACCCTGAGCTTACAATGGCCGTACTGGGTCAGACCAAAGGTCCATCTAGACAAGTATCCTGTCTGCCAACAGCAGCCAACCCTAGGTATCCTAGAGGGGATGGACCAAAGATAGTGACCAAGCCATTTGTCTCGTGCCATCCATCTCCAGCCTTCCACAAACTCTGGGCAGGGACACCATTTCTACCCCCTGGCTAATACCACTCCATGGACCCAACCTCCATGACTTGATCTAACTTCTCTTTAAACTCTGTTCTAGTTGTAGCCTTCACAGCCTCCTGCAGCAAGGAGTTCCACCGGTTGACTCTTTGCTTTGTGAAGAACAACTTTCTGTTACTAGTTTGAAGCCTGCTACCCATTCCTTACCTTTGGTGTCCTCTAGTCCTTCTATTATGGGAACTAATGGAGAACTTTTCTTTATGCACCCTCTCCACGCCACTCTTGCTTTTATTTGACCTCTATCATATCCCCCCTCCATCTCCTCTTCTCTAAGCTGAAAAGTCCCAGTCTTTTTAGCCTCTCTTCATATGGGACCTGTTCCAACCCCCTGATCATTTTAGTTGCCCTTCCTTCTCCCAGACTCTCTCTTCCCCTTTCCCGCCTCTTTTTCCCAGTCTCCCCCAGTTTTGTTCAATAAAGAGAGATTCTATTTTTGAACACACATTTTCTTTATTTTGTACATCAGGAAGGGGGGCTAGGGAGGGGTAAGTGGAAGGAGGTGAGGGAGGAATGGGGTACGCGCCCCCGATGAGGAGGACTGGGCTGGCTCTGCGGGACTCTCGGGGTGGAAGTTCTCCTGCAGCCCCCCGCTTGTCCCTTCCCTCTGGATGGCAGCCTGTGGCAAGTGCAGCCGGGCTGATGGCCGAGTGCTGTGATGTTCCACGTATGGGCACTCAGGGCACTCTAAGCCAGGACTGCTTTGCAAGCGGGGCACCCCTGAGAACTGTCTGTCCGGGGTGGGGGTCGGGTCCCTTTAAGCACAGCCCTCGGCTAGCCTGAGACAGCAGCTCCACACTCTAAGTCCTCATCTGATGCCCTGCTGGCACTGCTTCCGGCCATCCTTAACCTCTGTTCAGGGTCCAGTCTGTGTGGACATGCTAGTTCGAATTAGCAAAACGCTAATTCGAACTAGTTTTTAAGTCTAGCTCCGCTAATTCGCATTAGCTTAGTTCGAATTAACTAATTCAAATTAAGTTAGTTCGAATTAGCGCTGTAGTGTAGACATACCCTCAGTTATAATATGATAGTGGAAGGTAGTAAGTATTTGGAGTTTGTATCCCTTGTTTGGGATGAGTGCAAAGTGGTCCGTTTTTTCCTTCAAGTTCATTGAACTCATTCTCCAAGCAAAACCATTAGGGTGACCCTTCACCCCTCTCAAAGTGAAAGTGAAGTGTTTAGTCCTGAGCCTTGCAGGATTTACATAGTGCTTGTAATAATGACTTGAGGTTATTTAATAGAAAGAAAGAAAGAAAGAAAGAAAGACAGACAGACAGACAGCCTGGCAACCACTTCATGTTGTTTACTATTGTTTTATGTGGGTTAAAAGCAAGAAGCAAGGGTGACTCAAGGAATTAAAAGAACAGAGACCAACAGGGTTTTTCAGCCATAAATAAATCAAACGTGAACACAAATCTCTGTCATCCTAAATTCATTTAAAAAACCAGCTTGAAAGGGAATCTGCAGAACTTGATTTCATTTACAAGTTTGATACCTACAATAGAGGTTTAAACAAAGACCTTAATTGGATTACCAGCTACATTCCACATCCTAAGGATGAAAAGACAAACACCAGTCCCTTCCAGTCCTATTATTCTATGATTCTATGATTCTATGAATGGGAAGTTGCTGTGAGACGTCCAGTCAAATTTTCCATAGTGGAGCTTTTATATATAGATAAACATTCAGACTACTGGGTGATTATTTAAATCACATTTCCAACTGATTTAAATACCACCAATCAATGTTTATTATATAACATGATTTTTAAACCCTGTACAATGTAAGAGAAAATAATAGTAGTAAGAGGCTGGGTGAAATAAACTTCCTTGTGTGTGTAGTATTTTATTTATTGTGTTCAACTTGTATGGCCAGCTTATGGTATGCTAGCACTTGTGTATAAAAAGGCAAAGGGCCTGATCCAAAGTCAGTGGAAAGACTCCCATTAATTTCAAAGAGCACTGATTAGACCCAGAATGTATATGTAGAAAATTACCTTTTGGCTTGCATATGATCCAATCTTGCAAACAGTTTTCAAATGTGAATCCTATCATCTACATGATCAAGTGATAGTATATAAAATTTGTACATACAAAATTGTGTTTGGATTAAGACAGATTTGAAAATCTGGACTCAAGAGTCTATAAAAATACCAAATACCAGATCTAGACTTCAGATCTACTATAGGGTTACTAAGACAATATGGGCAAATTTCTGCCTCAGTTTCATCATCTCCAAACTGTGGGTGGTGGGCGCTTTATTTAATTTATAGATAGATAGATAGATAGATAGATAGATAGATAGATAGATAGATAGATAGATAGATAGATTAGATTATTAAGATCTTCTACTACAAAGTACTATATAAGTGAAAATCATTGTTATTAATGATCATTATTATCTTCTTGTACTGAGTATAAAAGATACATAGAGATGCAGAGGGAAGTTTATAGTGTAGAAGAGGTTGGGGAAAAAATAAATAAATCTGTGTGAGCAAGATCCACAGAGATGGACTGAAAATCTACAGTAAAACCAAAAATTAGCTCTAAGATATTTAAAGGGATTCATTAAACCCCGGGTGGGTATAAAGCACCACACCAGTATTTGTTGCCAGACAAGTATCTAAGAGAGAAACAACCAATCCACTGTATAAAGCGGAGGCTATTACAAGGATTGGAAAATCAGCAGGCAAGAAAATCAATCTTCCCCAGCAGTCATAACAATGTTTCAGATAGTGACACTGACAATCACAACATAAAAGATTGAGTAAATGATGTATTTTCTGCTCTGTTCTAAGGGAACATTTCAAGCAGTCACAAACAACAGATAGTCCAGGAAACTTACTTTGAAATCAAAGTAAAAGTCTCCCCTAAGGTCTCCATCAAGAAAGAATTCCCATTGAAGTCAATGGAACCACTCAGAAATATGAATTAAAGTATTTACTAAAGTGAGTCCCTGAATCAGAATTTATGAACAAATTCCTTCTTTCACTGGAATATATTTTTAAACAACAGGAAGACCACACTAATCTAATTAATTCTGAACCCCTCAGAATGGGCCCATTTCTAATATTTTGTCATTTGTCAAAAAAATCAGCTGTATTTTTGCAAGGTCTAATTATTCAAAATAATAGAGTTAAATGTTTGGTCTCAACTCTGAATATTGCTAATTTCAGCAGAGCTCCATGTGATTTTATACTATGGTTTCCAAAATTTCATTTTTGTAATTGAAGGTATGCCTATTACTGTATATCTATATCAAATAAGGCTAATATATTACAGGTGCTCAGTGGATTTGTCTTCAGATTTCATCTTGAATCATTGCATGTGTCATTCTGAGATATTTGATTATGTCTAAAACCTTAAAATAGCCATCAGGGGTAAATAATAATGTCTATGAAAGACAGGGAGTCATGAGTCTAATAAAGTGTTGTTCTCTAGTGTTATTCTCCTAGACTGCCTAAACAATCCTGCATCTGTCCTTCAAGTTCTGTCCCTAGTGATGACTATACAGTATTGTGTCCTCCCAATCAGACCCCTCCCTTTCCATAATATGGAAAACAATCTAATTCCAGGCACATCCTGTTTTCTTGCCACAGCCAAACCCTGACCTTGCTTTAAGTTAGGATAAGAGGCAGCTGCATACTAAATTTGGAGGTCCTAGTTTTACCATTTAAGAGGAGTTCTTGATCAAAAAGACCTGCAGACAGGTGGACTCAGACAGACAAGTGCCTCCTACAGATCTACATATAGAGAGAGGAGAGAGAGAGAGAGAGAGAGAGAGAAAGATTTACCTGTCCAAAACATACATTTAGAAACAGGTACCTGATTTGGATATGGAAATGTCAGTGTATACAGGCAAGTATTTTCTATGCAGGTATTGGAACACAAATATTTGAGTCTGTTTGTGAGTGAAAGAGAAAGGTCCTAGAATTATATATGTTTTCTTTATGATGATAAACTTCTATATATGCATTTTTCATTGGAGTATATCCTATATATTTTAAAAAATTTATAGCATAGCATTTGATAGAATACTGTCTCTCTTCATATGCATCTTGCTGCATGATATTTCTCACTAAACCCAGTATTTTCAAGTATATCATAGCTAGTTTGAATTATTCTCTATGTTTTGTCTTTCATTTGTTTCTGGAAGAAGATATACTGTTACATTTTGCACAGTTTATTATATCATGTCAAGAATAAAAAAGATTCACACAACCCTTAGAAGATAATTAAAAAGGGGAAACACAATGTGTACATGATGCAGATAAAGAATGAGAATATTGTCATTAAAAGGCTAATTGACTTAGTCACCTGAAATATCACTTGTGTGTGCTAGTGCACAAAACAGCAGTATGCAATTGAGATCACTATGTCATTGATGAACTCACTACAGTGAGGTGCATGTGTGGTAATTGCTGTATTTCCTATTTAAAGATCTTGACAGAACATTATTGGAAACTGTCATTTAATTTTAAATGATATTAAGGAGCAGCAAAAGTCTCAAAAATTGCTACTTAGACATTTCTATGTTAATATATGATAAAAATGGTCACGCTTGAGTTACACTAACTCATTAAATATCCTCATTCAATAATTGTATTATGAATATGTAGCTAAGTATCCAGATTTCCTTCATACACAAATGCATTTTAGAAATGCATTCCTGAGGGCCAAATGTTCAAAAAGCAGCCTGTAAATTTCAACACATTATTTTGCATATGCAAATACGTGGTTATATAACCTTTTTGGCAAACCATCAATTCTGATTTATTTAGAAAAGTGGGAATCGGTTTGCACAGGGATGGAAGCCATTCTGAAATCTGTCCCTAAAAGCAAATCAGGACCCTTCCTAGGTCCCTTTAGCAGAATCAGCTCAGTTTTACTGCACAAGTGGGTGAGCAGGATTCTACATATATATAAATCAGTGGGGAATAGACAGGTCTTGGTGGAAGTGGAATCTACCATTTGATGGCTCCCCCCATTTTCCTCACCATGAAGGGGAGGGGAGAATAAAGGGCAATCAAGTCTATTTCAGTCACTGGATTCTTTCTCCTCTCTGCCCCCCATGCCACTGTATGTAGCCTGAGTAGTGCTGAGTGATATTTTGTTTTACACATAATTTCTTTTCTGCCAAAAAAATGCAGATTTTGCAATAACATAACATTGTGGCTTGGTGTCGGTTTTGCCAAAATGCCCATGTTAATGGGGATGAGAGAATATAAAGGTAATAAAATAGACTAGAGAGGGAAAGTGAAAAACAAAGAGAGGCAGAGGCGATGTGGAAATAGCTATAATGGCATGTATCAAAATATAGTTTTACATCCAAATTATCTAGCCCCATTTTCCCATAGTTTTATTACGGGTTGAACCTCTGTGGTCTGGGACTTTCTGGTTCTACAACATATGTGGTCTGTCAGGACTAGAGAGCCCCAGTGGCAGAGATTGCCTGTGGCTTTGAGCAGAACCCATCAGTGGGGCCAGTGGGGTAGTAGCGCATGGGGGGGCACCAGAGCCTGCAGTTGGAAAGGCAGGGAAGCTGCAAGGAGGGCTGGAACTCATGACACAGCAAAGCCCAAAGCTGGTGGAACCACCAGGAGCTCCAGCGGGGCAGTTGGGTTGCTGTGAGGCCAGAAGGGCTGCCGGGAGCTCCAGTGGCATATTGGGGCTGCCACGAGGTCGGTGGGGCCAGCAGCTCTGGAGAGGTGGTTACAGCTTGTGGGACTAGGAGTGGAGGCTGTGGAGAGGAACCCAGCAGGGAGGCTGACGCCACCCATCCCAGACTTCCTTTGGTTCAGCAAACTCCCTTGTCTAGATCAAGTGCTGAGGGTACCAGACCAGGGAGGTCCAACCTGTACCTCTAAGGCAAGTCCATGGTTTCATATAGAGCTAAACCCCACATTGTGCTCATCTCTTCCAAAACCCAGTACCTTTTTCCAAGCAGGTTTGTCTCTGCTCCTTTTTCTTTCTTTCTTTCTTTCTTTCTTTCTTTTTCTTTCTTTCTTTCTTTCTTTCTTTCTTTCTTTCTTTCTTTCTTTCTTTCTTTCTTTCTTTCTTTCTTTCTTTCTTTCTTTCTTTCTTTCTTTCTTTCTTTCTTTCTTTCTTTCTTTCTTTCTCCCTCCAAGGGATTGATTCAGTCTTCCATCTTTCTAGCTAAAGAGTCACCAGTTTTATCCTAATTTTCTTGAAAAATCAGCCTGTTAGAGCAACCTGGGATTGCAGATTGGAGGTGGGGGGACACAAACAAATGAGCAAATTCTAATTTGGGAAAAGCTAGTTTAACAGTGGTGTCATGTGGTATTCCCACATTAGCCTGGTCTACATTGCTGCTTAAGTCTGTGTAAATTATATTGCTCCCGAGTGAGGAAAATATCACACACACACACACCCTGAATAACTTAGTTTACATCAACCTAACATGGTATTTACACTTCTGAAGGAGGTGCAGTGATGAAGTTGACAAGAGAGCTCTCTCCCATTGACTTATTGCACCTTTACCAGACCCACTAATTCAACTGAACTGCATCAGTCGCAGCAGTACCAATTTAGAGGCCAGCGTAGATAAGCCTAGAGTCACTGATGAGGGCATTTTCCCTCTGTTAGCACTAACGCAATGTTAAGGCCCATTATTCTCAGCAGAATGACAGAAATGACAGACAGAACCAGATTAACCTTTTGCAGGTGGTGAAGGGACAGAGAGAGGCAAGTGGTGGTGAAGACCTCACGGGTAAGAGGCAAAGCAGGAGTAGAATCTCAAGGCAGAATACGGGCAGAGCACAATGGTACAGTCTGGGTACCAGTGCCCCTTCTGAGTGCAGGCCCAGTGCCGTTGTAAACCCAGTCGTGCTCAAAAGCAAACACTTGCTAACATCGATTTGGCTGATGCCCTGGGGATTTCTGAGGTCCTAAAACTTTAGAACTGAAAACCTGAGAAAGGCAGCAACTTCCTTTTAGGCACCAACTCCCACTAAATTTCTTAGGCAGCATTGAAAACCCCAGCCTTAAACCATAATCTTGCCATATATTTCACTTTCCCAGCCTGTCACATTATTTCTTTAAAATATGGGGTGGGAGGACAGGATTATGTTGAGTTATTGCAAAATGTCAGGCAGGGCTTATCTACAGTTCAGATTTATTTAAAGTCAGCTTGTACCATTTTGCATTAAAATGCCTTGCATCCATACACAAATGTCTTGTAGCAAATCATCTGAGTTTTTAGCATGCTTTATCAAACTCTCTTTGGAATAGTTTACTTAGATGTAGATTGAGTTAACCTATAACGGATAGGTGTGGATGTAGCGGTGTGTCCCATAACAAGTGTTGCCTGCCTGACAAATCCTCATGCTGATACTGTTTTTCTGGCTAGCTGAGTCACATGCCTATGTACCTTTGTGCCCTTTGCTGCTCCTGAGGGACACCATCATCTGCTCTTACTATAAGGAGCTTTACCATATCTCTGCTTGATGTGACATAGAATTTGCTGAGGACACCCTGACTGATCCACAAACTCTTGATGTGGGTGACTGAATGTGCTGGGTAAACCCAAACCCAATGGGGATCCCTGTCCTCCTCTATTCAGAGCCATATTGTGGATGGCACTTGTAATTATTAACTGATATTTTGAAATATTACTTAATAAGGGAGGATGATGTTACACATGTTCAGGCACTGTGAGGATGCTGCCATATTGATCTAACTTTTCTCTGCTTCAAGAGTTTGTAAAACTCCTTCCGTCCTGCCCTCCCACAGACTGCAAACTCTCAATTCTGTTTTATATCAGAAAACACAGAAACAAAGAAAAAAATGCTGTGTCTCACCTGAAAGCCTCTTGCCACAAAGTTTATCATCTTTCCCCACTCCCCTCCCACCAAATATGGAGGTTTTGGATGCCCTAACAAGGAAAGAGACTGTTTTAAATAAAGGCACTTTTATTGTGTTACCTTTTTATTTCATTTTTCACCTTATCAATACCATAAAGAAGAGGAGACAGACAGACAGAGATAAAAGAACATTGAACTATGGAGACACAAACCACATTCTTGAAGCACTTAGCCTTCTAAGTTCGCACAGAAGTATGAATGCTCAATCATTCATTTTCTGAATGATCACGAAGTTCATTTTAGTGTGTTGCTTTTTATAGTCACGGTTCTGGGTCTTGATCCTTCTTTTCTAATGTGAAGTTCCACTCTCATAACACCTTCGCAGGCACAAAAAACACATTAAAATAAGCACTATATGGAAAGTACTGCTTTACAACTCTAACACACAGTGAATTAAGAAGAAAGATATAAAATGCAAAAGTAATCTTAAGAAACGTTTTATGCAAAAACATACATTTATGGCAAGTGGGCCCTGCACTCCCTTATGTTCTGCCTCTAAGAATCATTCTATAGAAGCTCCCTGTCTGACTACTCAAAACATTTACAAAGTTTGCCTACTACCTGCTTTACTCTATGGGTGTGTCTAGACTACAGGGTTTTGTCGACAAAAGTGGACTTTTGTTGACAAACTATACTTGTGTTCACACTGCCTTTGAGTTATGTCGACATAACATCGACAAAACTCAGCAGTTTTGTCGACGTACATAAACCTCATTCTACGGGGAATAATGCCTTTTGTCGACAGAGTTCTGTCGATAGAAGGCATTATTTTATCTACACTGTCCTTTGTGTCCACACTGTTATGTCAACAAAGTGGCTTGCTATGTCGACAGAACTGGATGTAGTCTAGACGCTCTATGTCGACATAAGTTTTGTCGACAGATTCTGTTGACAAAACTTATGTCGACGTAAGCCTGTAGTCTAGACATACCCTATATGTAAGATTATGTTTACAAAGGTTGTGCAAAAGATGGCAAGCAGGAATAGTAAAAGGAAGATGTGCTAAATTAGCATCCACTTTCATGTCAGGATGCTCCATCTATCTTTCAGTCCTCCAAATGCATATTTTATAACCAATCTGCAACTACTTGGGATATAATTAAACCACTCCTTTCTTCCATCTAATTGTCCATTGAAACTATGGAAGCAAATCTGGGTCTCCCAGTATGACTGGAAAGATAACAGCACCAATAATATCTAAATAGAGCATTGTACAAAAGTTCCATTTCATCTTAAAGGTCAAGATTTTCTAAAAATCCTGGTGCAATCTACTTTTCCAGACCACAACAAAAAAAGTTGGTAATCAGCCAGGACTTTCAGCACTATGGGGGAATATTCCTTTTGAGTGATGAATTTAGGGGGTCCAGTAGGGGAAGAATCGGCACGAGTCCCATAAATGAACATACAGCTATAGAATCATAGAAGACTAGAGTTGGAAGATACCTCAGGAGGTCATCTTGTCCAACCTGTGTCTCAAAGCAGGACCAACCCCAAGTAAAACAGTTAAGGAACCCCAAGCATGAAAGTAATTAAAAGCCTACCCAAGAAGACAGTTCCTTCTTGTAATGGAGAATGAACTGCTATCAACAACCCTGATGTTTGACCTACAAACACTGAACTGGTTAGCAATAGAATGGTAGACATCAGAAAAGGTGAGCTTCCAGGTATCAAAGGGAATCAGGTGACCATTTCTGAAAGAAGAGCTAATGTGGGTGGCTGCTGTTGCAACTCTGTGGCTAGTTCTTCACCAGTTTCTAAGAAAGAAATTTCTGACATTTTGAAGTACTGCTGCCATTGGTTCTCTCAAGACTGCAGCACTTTCTTGTTTTCCAGGATGCCTGAAAACACTGTAAAAATGGCACTGGGTCACAGAAATAAGAAAGTTGATGAATGAAACAAGAAGAGTAATGGGTATTATTTTGTTTGACTCTCAAATTCAAGTAGAAATTCATGAATGCAGAGCATGAAAAATCCAGGAAAGGATAGAACAAACAATGCCCCATGGGATTTCTGATCACGATGCTGAGTGTGTCTTCCTGAACATTGCTCTGTGTCCACAAAGATCTAAAGCAAAGGTATCTTCATCACTAAACAAAATGTGGTGCACACAATACACTTGTGAAGCAGTTGTTAAAGAACACTTAATGTATATACCTAAAAAACTCACAGCTAATTGAAAGTATAGACATGCCCTTAGGAAATATCAAATGTATTATCAGCAGCCTAAAACACAATATGAAAATATCGAAACTATTGAAGATTATTCATCAATCCAAAGAAAATTACTAGTAGAGGTAAATAAAACGTATATGCTTCTTTTATCAGTTTTACAGATTCTGAATTTATATCTTCTTTTATGGCCATCACTGTGTTCACTTGTCTAATCTTTCATTAGCACTGTGTAAAATACCCTTTTGTTGTACATAATTAACCATGCTTTTAAGGCTAATGGGAGAAAATGCCTACCCTGACTAAATGTATTCTCTGAAAAACTGTAATTGTTCTAGGTACAATATTGGGCTGAATAGACAGTATTTAACAGAGGCTCTTATTTATAGAGAAGTGAAATGAGGATATAAAAAGACATTAGGAAAGGAGTATTAATTAGTTTAAAATGTCATTATAAGGTACTTAAGGAGCCAGTAATGAAAGTTGGTGTAATGCTATGGAAATTGCATTAGACATTAATTAAAAAGCTAAAAATGCAAAGTATTAGTAATGAAGAGGAGTTCGAAACAACAGGCATGCTATCTATTGGCACAAAACATATAAATATGGTAATACTTATACAGGTCACCTCCAGCTGGGCAACTATATGCAAAAATTCTGCTAGATTTTGCACAAATTATTTAATTTAATGGAGCTATATAGAGTTTATGGGGGGTTAAAGCAAAAGCTTGGCAGATAGGCTCCAGTAAACTTATATATTTCTCTTAATTTGTTTGCACATCAAAAAGTTCCTGCTACAATATCTGATCATCTATTAATTGTATTTTAGATTTATGACCAAAATATACTTATATCCTTATTTCCAGAAAATATATTTCTGTTGTATTAAAAGAAAAGGGTTTCAGCTGATCCATGACTTGCAACACCTAAGGAAATACCTTTCCTGGATCTGATTAATACATCCCTTAAGACACAATGGCCTATCTGTTCACAGCATGGAACAGCCATCATTGGGGACATTCAAGTTGATTGTTCATGCTGGCTTTCCCCAGAACTGGCTAAGTAGATTTAAGACAGAAAAGAAATGGATCTCTCTTCAGAGACAAAGAGGGATCGGAATAGAGGCTAATAGAGTCTCCTTCATGAGAGGAGGATATTTGCAGGCATTCCAATTCTCCTGAATTGATCCTGAGACTCATGCTTGTTGAGTAAAATTAGCTTCACTCGTGATCTTTTAATACAACTCTCATTTATCAGGAATGAAGGAATGTGGTTGCCACTTATAGATTTGCTCCCTAGACTATAGATTAGTCACAAGTGAAGAGGTTCAGAGGCCAAGATGCAAGAGGTCCAGCCATCTCAAAATTCAATTAGCTTCTACATTAGGTGCTAGATTGTGACTTATATTGAATGACCACTTGGGAGAGTAAGACGGGACTCTCTTCCTGCCTTCTTCTTCAAGAGTTTGCCCTGAGGCATGAAGGATTAAGCAGGGGCTCCATGACTGCTTATTTCCCAGGTGTCTGGGGACTGCAGTGGAGCCATGGTTTTCTCCAGCCCAAACTGCCTGCTGAAACAGTGCAAGGTGTTTTATAATTTATTGCTTGTATGGTCCATCAACAGATTCCTACACTCATACCTGAGCACAGAAGGAAGAAGGGAATTGTGTCTCATGCATGTGTCTTTCGTTTGCATTATTTCCTGAGGCTACTCTTGTGCTGGAATAGCTCATGTTACTGAGCTCTTGCTCAGAGCTATGACTATAGGCAAAATCTAGCCTTATAATTTTACACACTTTTGTATTTCCAAGTCCTTACCAGGATGGGAAGTGGAAGTGCTGAAAAATCAACATCACGTTTGATGCAATCCTTTTTATGTCTGCTCTGCTTCTATCACTTAGAGATAGTCTGTCTTTTATGGCTTAAGGGGGCAGCAATAAAACAAGCCTAATAACTTTAGGAATAAGCACACAACAACTTACAAAAGAAAAAAAAAACCTTTCTAAAAGGATCCATATCTAAATATTCATCTGCCAGCATGTTTCACTATTCAGGGCATTATCCAAAATCTCATGAAGTCAATTGAAAGAATCTTACTGACCTCAAGGTTTTTAATTCAGGTCCTTAGATCTTCACCAGGAACAAGATTAATACAGATGTAAGATATCATTGCGCAGACATAGAAACCCCGCATTCACATCTCTAGGTCTTGGATCAGGGCATAAGGGAGATATTGGATACTGTTTTTACTGATTTGTGTTATTTTTAAGAACCTAATAAAAATCTCAGTAAGTTATATGTTATCAGTGACACAAAACTGTTTTCCAAATTGGTTTTGATATTTGATTTTTCCTTAAGTTTTTAGAATCATTAAGTGTTTCCAGTTGCATATATTACTATTATATTGCTTCATTAAAAAGAGCTGATTCCTTTTTAAGCTTTTAGACAGACATTCCCTATTAGTTTGATATTTATTCATGAGAAAAAACTTCATTGGTTAAAAAAAAAATAATTCAAAATAATCAATCTATTGTCTGATATGTATAACAAACTTCATTTCAAGAACAAAAGAAAATATGACAGTTACACATATCTACCCCATCTCTGCCTCTGTCTCTTCCCTGCCTCTCCCCATACTTCCCACCATCTTTTGTGGATACAATGTATGGATGCCTTAAGAAAAAGAAAAGAGAAACAGGGTTTACTGATTTGATGTACTAGGTAGCTGGCAGCCAGCTTGGTCAAGCTGCTTTAAAGAACACAGACAAGAGAGTCACATTAGATTTCAACCACAGAATGAAGATAAATTACTAGGTACATTTCATAGATGGGTTGCTGTGAATGCAAAATGTACTGGTGATAAGCATAGTTATGACACGTGGTCAATATCAGAAATGAAGGCAAATAAATCTTAATGTTCATTTTCTTAAGGATAGGAAACTGTGATTTCATACCAGCTGAAAATCATGTCACTAATAAGGTAGGTAAGTTACTGTGAGCTTGCAAACTAAATATGGCATAGAGTCTTTTCATCTTCATTTCCCAGAGATTTCACATAAAAGGATCACAATGCAACAGGTAGTTAAACAGCTGACATTTCTCCAAGACAAAAGGTCTTTATTACACAGAAAACAAAGAGTCTATTTTTGAATGTATCAGTTCATTCTTGCACAAATACAGTTTGCACTATGGCAGGAGTAGGAGAGAAGAATAATGGGTTTCTTGTTCCTTTAAAATCTTTCCACAATGGTTTCTTAAGGATGTGCCTTGCAATTTAAGATATTGAGCAGGCTTGCTGTGCACTGTGAAGTACAGTAATATATTTAATGCTGCAGTATAAACGCTCATAATTGCAGGAGTGCATAGCTGCTGAAGATGTGCTTAGATTTTAATAGTTGTGTCACTACATATTTCTATCCATGAATGATGGGAGCCTTCCTGCCAGTTCTAGATAATTACCTGTTTATTAAAAGGTGTGATTATTTATTATGTAGTCCATGGTACGGGTTTCATCAGATTAACCCATGCCATACGATGACATCTAAAGCTGTACAGCTCAGCAAGGTGTATTGTTTCTGTTGCAAGAAAGTCTCAATTTTAAAGGGACTATTTTCAATTATTGATTTCCCATCTTCTCAATTAGTATGCAGACATTTATGTTCACCAGTCTTTTGCCAAAATGCCATAATGATTCTTGAAATATTTTCTTTACTGTAGAATAATTTTTTGTTATTTTTATTTACCATAGAAATTATATATATTCAATAAGCAATGTGAGGCAATGTTGGTTTTATTTCCTTTGTCTATTCAGTTTTAGTGCTCTCAAACATTTCAATATTTTCTTTTGCTTTTATTTATTTTCACAGTAAACTAGATCTTGTGCAAAGAAATGTCAGATAATCTTACACCTTTCCCTATTCCCTGATGCTTTCAAGGTTCTGCAAACAGAAAAAAATCTCTTCACAGCAGTAATAAGTCCTATGTGTGGTGGTACATAAACATATGAGGCTGCCAGGGTGAGAGCTGAATTTTCACATGTATTTCAGGTGACATATTATTAAATCAATTTAGCAGTGATAAACAGCTTTATTGTGGAATCAGAATGGTCTGTGTTGTGACATGGACAGTTTCTATTATAATGTAAAATCATTTTTCTATTACCATCTCATGTTATCGCCTTTTACCTGATTGAATTGCAATAACATCATATGTAACCTATTATTCCTCTTATTTTCTTTGTCTCTCAAAAATGTTTGCTAACACACTTCCTTTCCTGTTCTATGATCCTTTTGAAATTGTTCTAGAGAGGAAGAAAAGAGAATGAGCTCTTTCTGGGTAAAGGTGCATACCACTTTAGAAATCCTCTCTAATGTATAAAGCCTTGTGTTAGTAAAATACACTAAAGATCAGATTTTTAAAGGATGTTTGGCTCAGCATTGTATGGCTTACATGATGTAGAACCCCTAAGTCTTATTTTCAGAATAATGTAAATACTTGAGAGCCTAAATAAGCTTAAGTGAGAAGTAATCCATAATATTGTTTTTACCAGGCTGAATTACAAAAGCATTTTGTTATTAATAGATACAGACTCAAACAGAAAACCTGGCTCTTAACACATGCTTCCTTTACTGGGTTAGATCTAGAGTCGTATTTTGTGATATTTATTATAAGTCCAACCAAAATTCTGGTTTTGAATAAGCCAGAACCTCAGGTGATAGTCTATGCCTTGTATCTCCTCCATCAGGCCCGGATCCAAAGCCAGTAGAAGCCATCTGAAATATTTCCATTGTCTTTCATGGACTTTGGATCAGTCCCTCTCAGCTGGAACTGAGGGCAAGACTTGAAGACCTACTTGCACCTTGACTCTTCAACCCCATACTGGCAGTCCAGCAAAATTTTCAGGAGAGTTACTGCCTGTGTCCAATCAGTGAATCCTCTGCAAACAAATGAGGACACTGAAGGCATTCTATACTGATTTATACCAGCTGTGATCCTGACTGAGTTCCTAAGGGTCCAGAATCACAATCAATCTGTCCCTTTTCATGAGCACCCCTGTCTTTTTCTTGGAGGCTTTTACATAGATTTTGGTCTTGATATTGTTTAAACATATTGAGCCAGACGCACCATGGCTGAAATGACCCCACTGATCTGCTCTGCTGTTAAAAAAAATCAGTATTTGCAATTCAATGGTGATACAAGAATAACATTGTAAACATCATTTCTTCCAACCACTTAAAGAAGCTTTGGCTTTCATCTTAAGACACTATTAATTTACACAGTGTCTGTCAAACCTGAGATTTGGCAGGGTACCAGCACACTTTAAGTTCAATAACTGACCAAACATTTCTGGTTTGCTGATGTTCAAATTACCAGTTGGAATCATTCCTGGCATATTAATAAGTGTAATTATGCATGTCAATGTTAGTTCTGCAAGCTGCAACTGACATATTGTAGCTGAAAATTTATACTTTCTTTAATTTTTCCAAGCATAGGAGACTAAGGCTAGGATTTCATTTTTCAATAAAATGTGCTCTTTGATTGTTTCATCCAGCCCATTTCTACAGATGCAATATATCCCAGAGGTTTTGAACCCAGGCTTGGAGTGTTCATGGGAGCTGCCATATTCCAACCTTCTACAAGCCAGCTTAGGGGCACAGCTGGTATCCACAAAGCCCATCCCAAATACAAGCCACTACTCTGAAGCCCAACTGACTGAGTCTAGAGTAACTGATTGGTTCACGGGCTCTGCTTAAACTAACAGCAGGCATAAGGCACTATCTGAACAACTGAACCTCATCCTGCTCCTATGGCTTGATTCTAATCTGGGGTTTCTGACCTTTGCTTTGTCCTCTACCTTTGACCTTTTGGTATCCTGAGATGGCCTGGCTCTAGTTCCTGACTTGCGAATCTGAACTCTGGTTTGTCTCCTGCTTCTGACCCCAATATCCTGCCCCAGACATCTCTTGACTCTTGTCACATGACTGTCAGTTCTTGTCTATTAGATCTGGCTTCCCATAACCTAAACATGACAAGTTGGTTGGAAGTTACCTTTATGAAATGTATTTTCACTAACTACGATACTACAGTTATCACACCAAATGATCCACTATGTAGAGCCCAATGTAAATAGAAAGACTAAGTAATTGTTTTGAACTGTAATTATAAATGTCCCAAATGTTGCACATTTAATCATAACATACAAATATAGTACTTGACACATATGTGGAATTGTCAGTTAGAAAATCTCCATTTACGCTTTATAAATATTACGGTCCATTTACTGCAGGACCACCAGTGTTGGCAAGTTTGTCAAAAGGAGCTGTGGTAAAATAGGTACCATGTCTATCAAGAGCTTAAAATAGATCTCACAAAACCAGGAGACTGGGGAACAAAACAGTAGACATATTTTAATGTTGCTAAATGTAAAGTAATGCATATTGGAAAACATAATCCCAACTAAACGTAAAAATTAGCTATTACCAGTCAAGAAAGAGATCTTGGAGTCATTGTGGACAGTTCTCTGAAAACATCCACTCAATATACAGTGACAGTCAAAAAAGCAAACAGAATATTAGGAATCATTAAGAAAGGGTTGAAGAATAAGACAGAGAATATCTTGAATATTGTATGCAGGTGTGGTTGCTTCATCCCAAAAAAGATACCTTGGTTTTAGAAAAAGTTCAGGAAAGGGCAACAAACACTATTGGGGGTTTAGAATGAATGCCACTGAGTCAATATTAACAAGACTAGGACATTTCCACTTGGAAAAGAGACAAGTAAGAGGGGATCCGATAAAGGTCTATAAAATCATGATTAGTATGGAACAATGAAAAAGAAGAGTTATTTACTCCTCCCATAACATATGAACTAAGCATCAGCAAATGAAATTAATAGGTAGCATGTTTAAAACAAACAAAAGGAAGTGTTTCTTCACAGAACACACAGTCAACCTGTGGAACTCCATGCCAGAGTATGTTGTGAAGTCCAAGACTATATATATAAAAAAAATTAAATAAATTCATAGAGGAAAGGTCCATCAATGGCTATTAGCGAGGATGAGCAGGGATGGTGTCCCTAGTTTCTGTTTATTAGAAGCTGGGAATGAGTGACTGGGAATGGACCACTTGGTGATTTCCTGTTCTGTTCGTTCCTTCTGGGTCACCTGCATTGTGCATTTTTTCAAGACAGGATACTGGGCTAGATGGACCAGTCTGGCCATTTTTATCTATTAAGCCCTAGAGACAATTCACCTGTTAAGGACCAGCTCTCCTCATTCACACATCTGACTACTGGTCTACATTACATTAATTAGTTTTGTTAATGATTACTTAGTCTGTTCAAGGATTCAGCCAGAACCTGTGATAACACTGTATCACATAAATTGTGTTCCTCATACTGCAAGCTAGAGAGACAGTGATTGGGTAAACATCTAGCATCCTAGATAAATTAACTCCTTTGTGTTTACTACATCTGAGTTCTATCTCATTTCTTATGTGAGTGACTCCCTTCCAGCATATGACTATGGATATTCAAGTGGAAGAAGAAAGTGGTGCTGGATTGTGGTTAGTAGTGTGATTTTGGAAGTTCTGAGCAATGAATTTCAAAGACATGAACTGGATGGGCCATTATATTCAACACCCAATTGACATAAAAAACTAGTATCAGATACTTACAGCCCACTCTATTAGCCTCATTTAACACAGACACTTTAACTGACAAGACCCCCCCCCCTTTTCTCTCCCTATATCCCCTCTTTTTCTGCTATTTATTTGTACCTCTGGACCCCTTGCTCCATTCATCTGAAGAAGTGGTTGTGCTCATGAAAGTTCATGATACTATTTACATTTTTTGTTAGTCTCTAAGGTGCTGTAGGACCAGTCATTGTTTTTTAATTTTTTTTTTGCCAGAAACTATCTACCTTAGTCCATGCAGCCCACTGGGACCACCTCCTACTCCTGAAGACCCTGCAACAGACTGACCTTATTCTGGCCCTGCAACTCCTTTTAGATGAGACTGCTTGGTCCTTATTGGTTGCTCATGGCCTCCTCTCTAATTGGCTGTTTCTCCTTCAGCCACAGCATCCTGCCTGGAGGATACTTTCCTGGAATGCATGTGACAGGGCCCTGAGGCCTCCAGGGGAGGACCTTTCAGCCTAGTCCACCCCTTAATCATGCCCATTCCCAGCACTGTCCTCTTTATCTATCTTTTATCTGTGCATCACAAGCTACTAGCAAACCATCCCAACTTAACTTTTCCTTATTCATGGTACTTATGAATTCAATGAAGATGAGTTCAATATTACCAAATGCACTAGTTAAAACAAAACAGAACTATTGCATACAAAATTGAAGTAGCTCAGAAGTAACATTTGGAGCCTGTAACGAGGTGTGTAAGGAATCACATTTAAAAGGTATCACTTACCTGCTGAAGAAAGAAAATCAGAGAACTTATTTGTGATGAAACCTGGCAGATAGGACTTCAAATCTGAACCTAAAATAATCTGAAAATCAGACCTACATACTAATCAGAATCATAGAATCATATTTCTGGGAGAGGCCTCAAGAAGTCATCATGTCTAGTCTCCTGCACTCGGGTCAAGACAAAACACAATCTAGACTATCCCGGACAGGTATTTGTCTAACCTCCTCTTAAAAATCTCCAACAAGGAATATTCCATACTATTTCTAGGCAATTTATTCCAGAATTTAGCACCCTGACATCTAGCACTTTTTCCCTAATATGAAGAATATGTTCTTCTTCCTTCTCCTTTTATGTATTTGAAAACTTTTATCATGCCTCTCTCAGGATTTTCTTTTCCAGAATAAACAAATCCAAATTTGTCAATCTTCCCTCATATTTTCTTTAATCATTGTTGTATCTCTCTAGACTTTTTCTAATTTGTCCACATTTTTCTTGAAATGTGGTACCCAGAACCGGACACAATACTTTTAATTAAAATCTAATCAGTGTGGAGTAGAATTGAATAATTACTTCTTGTTTCTTACTTACAACATTCCTGTTAATACATCCCAGAATGAAGTATGCTTTTTTTACAACTGTGTCACACTGTTGACTCATATTTAGCTTCTCTTTGATTATGACTGCTATGACTCCCTAGATCAATTTCCACACGATCCTTTCTAGGTGGTCATTTCCCTTTTTTTTATGTGAGCAACTAATTGTTCCTTCCTAAGGGAAGTACATTGCATTTATCCTTATTGAATTTCATAAGATTTACTTCAGATCATTTCTCCAGTTTGTCCAGATCATTTTGAATTCTTATTGTATCCTCCAAATTAATTGCAACCCCTCCCCCCTTTGCATAACCATCAAACTTTATAAGTGTACTCTCCATGCTATGGTGTATAAACCATCGATGAAGATATTGAACAGAGCCAGACCCACAATTTATCTCTTCAGAATCACACTTGTTATATCTTCCAGCATGACTGAACCATTGATAAATATTCTCTGGGAGAGGATATCCATTGAGTTATCTTCATAGCAGTGCCATCTAGGGTGTATTTCCCTAGTTTGTTAATGAGAAGTTCATGCCAGATGTATCAGAATCTAAATATACCACATTGCTCTCTGTGGACAAGGCTTGTTATCCTATCAAAGAAAGCTATCAGGTTGGTTTGGCATGATTTGTTCTTGACTTACCGCCTTATTATTGTCCAGATGTTTGAAAATTGATTCCTTAATTATTTTCTCCTTTTTCAAAATGCCTGACTAGTATGTGTATCCAGTGACCCTAGACGGATGGAGGCTATTTAGTCTTAGTTTAGAAGGGAAAGGCAATGGGGGCTCCAGGATACTTCTGTGTCTTTACAAAGGCTTCATTCCTACCACTACCCTTCTTGCCAGACTAACCCTTGTCCATATTGTACAATTCTTCCCCTACTGCTAGAAGTAAGCTAAATTAGCTTTAATAAAAGACTATACCAAACATGGTGTTGAGTCTGAGGGAGGTATTAACTGTACCTCCAACATGCTAATAAAATACAAAAAGTGGGTTTCACTTTATTCCTACAAGCAATCACATTGCCCAAGATTTTCAAAAGCAAGGAGTGATTGTGAGTGAGTAAAATCAGTGGGTATTCAACTTGCGATACTGGGAAAAGGCTTTATTTTAAGAAAATGGTCACTCAGAACTTTTTAAATCAGACCCATGAACCATGAGCCATGAACTTCAGTGTCCAGTTGTACTATACTGACAAAGTGAGAAGGGTTTGTCCCTAGGTCTCACTATAAGTAGTAAAAAATAAGGATTAAATTTAGAATTAATTTAATATATACTATTGAAATAGAATTGATACTAGATGTATAGCTATTCCTAGTTTAATCTGTATGTATACATCTTTCAATTAATTCCTTCTAAATGATCATATCTAAATCATTTTAATAAACTGTATTTTTATAAATATCCTTTACGTATGTTAATTTAATGGAACTAATTACTATTGGTGGAGTATGCATTGGCTCTTATATTTAACTTATCTGATCTTTCCCAAGATTATTACAAACTTTTTAGAAGTACATCTCTTACCTTCATTTTATCCAGGAGATCTTTGCTGTTCAGCTGATGGAATGCTCTCAGACTACAGAAGTACTCCCCAATCCCTTCTCTTGTCCTATTAAATTCTGTTCAGCTTTTCCTGGCACATAAGCTTAAAAATCACCATTTCTTTCATCTAGCTTGTGTTCTTCAGGAACATTCTGTCAGCATGCCAAAATATTAACTACCCAATATGCAAAGGAACAACATAGACTCACTGGGAACATCTGGAAACTGCTGGAGCATCTGTAAGGGACGAGAAACAAGTTGAGGTAGGCTGTATGTCCCAAGGCCTGTAAGTCAAGTGGAAGTAGTCAGTGCTGAAAGAGGACGGTTCAAAACTCTGTTGCTTCTATATGATAGGGGAGTTATTATTGCACATAATCAATTTTGGTTGTTAACTTTTTGCTTAAATAAAAAACCCTAAGAAATTATATTTTAAGTATATCCAAATCTGCTTGCTCTTCCTTGTCAGAAAGAGGACACTGGGTCATGTAAACCCTGGTCACTACTTTATCATTGTAATCAAGTTGGGAGTGAAATATCACTTTTATATTTAATCAAGCTATGGAATCTATGCCAATTTCCATTTTATGATGTAGTAGATTTAGTATTCATTATCTCATTTATTAATTTGTATGCAGCTTTGTTAAATAAGGTCTTCAAAGCCATTGATAAAAGATTAACAAGATTTCTTTGAAAATTTCATAAGTGCATTTCAATAATGAATTGTAACTTTATGCAATTAATCATCACAGTCAACAACTATTTGGGTTTAAATTGCTGAACAGCCGAAATGTGTTATCTGGGAAGGTTAATTAAGACGATTTGCCACTGATTAGTTCAGTTTCATGAAAATGAATTATGAAGCATAAATTGTTATGGGAGTAGATGTATTTAAATATATATATCAAAAACTCACAACAAATGGAAAGTTACACCATGATATGTAAAAATAGGGTTCTTATATTATTTATGAAGCAAAAATTAAAAGCGGCCTAGAATTAATTTTTTTTGCTAATGAACATGGAAAATATTCAGGGCTTAATTTTGCACTTAGTGTTTATTATATGGCTGGCTCGCCAGCATATGCGCACTTATGTTAGGCTAAGAGGCCAAATAATCCATGGAAAAGGCGTGTTACAAGTATCAGGTTTTGAAGCTATACTCTGCCACAGGCTCATTGTGGGCCACTGAATAAGTCAATTAGGTTTGGGTGCACAAAAAGGGGTTAGGCATTGTGACTTTGAACTCTTCTCATCACCGGAACCTGATCCAGGCCTGTCATAATGTTTCAGTATTCTGTCACTAACTATTGAAAAATCACAGGAAGATTCCTCTTAGTCTCAGCTTGGAGCTCCCCAAAGTGACCCTATTCTAAAGTGGAGTTTCTGGATTGTACAGCCAGCCAGGTCCTATCTTTAGTTCTTCAGGTGTATGCAGACTCTTCAAGTGCAGTTTTAGGATGTAAAGACTCTATCAGTCACTGACTAGGTGTCTACATGAATATCATTATACTGCTCCTCTGCATCACTATTGGGTTACTAATGGGGCTGAGGAGCTGTGATTAGAGGGGGTATCCCCTGTCTCCCATGTTTGCCATAGACATATAGGGAGGAATGGATGGTGAACAAGAGCAGTACTGGCTGTACACAACAGTGGCTCAAGAGAGACCAAAGTGTCACCCTTGCTGTGGAGAAGTCACCTGGCTCAGTTGGTCATTGAAACACCCCCCTGCAGCTCAAGTTCCACTGTACGCTCCTGATGCTTCTGCTCACTTGCATTCCTGCTGCCTCCATCAGCCCATCTAGCTCTCAGCATCTCAGGTGGGACTCAGGCAAATCATGGACATGGCATCCTCTTTTGCAGGCTGCTTTAAGTCACTGATCCTGCTTTATTAATCAAGCGTGTGACACTTGATTGACTATTGTGTGACTGTGCAGGTATGAGGTATAGAGGAAACACTGCATGACGCCCATGAATATTTTCTTCACGTTGCAGGCAGCCATAATGTTCCTGGAATGGTCTCTTTTTTTTTTTTTTTATGTAGGCACAAGCCTCATGCTAGGGTTTCTGATGCTGACATAATTATGCTTACTAGGGCTTATGAAGCCCCTCATTACCAGCTTCCCTTAGCACGAGGAAGCCCTCTCTGTGCCTGTTCCCTGACTCCACCAACCATGGGCAACAGAAGCATTCCCCTCATACCGTATGCAAACTCTGCTAAAAGTTAGCAGTTCTCATGGCCCAACCACTAAGCCACCCCGGTGTCCCATTGGAGTGTTCAGCCCCAGGTCCACAGGACTTTCACAGTATGCTCAGATTTGCTGCTCCCAAAGAAACTTACCAATTTCACTTCAGATCACTGCTCTATTTTATATATAACACTTAGATATGGTGGTATTGAAAATGAGCAAATGTTTATTTAACAAAAAAGAGATTCAAATGATGTGCAGTGGAAACAAATAATTGAGTATATAACAAGATCATAACTATCATTCTTGTACTTTGATTTATTGTTCTAGATACTTTCCATCTGATAGAGCAAAGTTTGTCCAAAATACTTTTAGGTTCTATCAACTAGACTTGTCTGTGATCTTCCATTCATGAGACAAATTGAAGGATGCCTGGCTCTTCTCTCAAGCCAAGGTCAAGCAAACAGATAGTAGGGCCAGCAGGGAATGGGAAGGACAAGACACACTAAAAGTCAAAGAAAAGCCTGTCCTTGGCCAAAACACAACTTCATTCCTTACCCCTACCACGATAGACAAAAGGGGTGGGATGAAGACCCCAGAGTCATGACCCACCAAAATGGAACATGACCCTGCATTGTAAGGGATGGGATTGGGGCATGCGTGCAGGTATATTTGTGCCTGCTAAGAAGAATGGGTTAAAGGGGAAGAGGATATGTGATAAAGACTATGTGGCATCTGAGTTTAGAAAACACGGGGAAACAAACTCCGTCAGCATGTAAATATATGGATACGCTTGTTTGAAATTATCCCCAATAAATATTACATTGCCTGCACTTCGGACTTCTGATGTTTGGGTATGGCAGGTGACCAGCAAGGCCTGGCTGAACAGGTTCAACTGCTGGATATTTAGCACCCACTATTTTTTTCTGTGTGTTCTCTGGCACCAGACCACCCATGGAATTGGTGTCTATAATTTTCCTCACATTGTGGACACTATAATGAGACAAAATATTCTAACAATAACTCACCAGTGCCAAATAAAGGGGTAAAATCATATCCTTCCTCTTATTAGAGATTCCCCTTTTTTTTTAATATATCTAAGGATCACATTAGCCTTTTTGACCAGTGTTGCACTAACAACTTATGGCAGTTGATCATCTGCCATGACCCCTAAATCTTTTTTCAGTCACCTATAGAATCTCCCATTCTGTGAGTACAGCTTCTGTTCCTAGATACATATTTTACATTTGACTATATTAAAACTCATATAGTTTGCTTATACCCAGCTTAGTAAGAGGGCCAGAGGATTCATCATCAGTGATCTGCTTATATTGTAACTTACCACTTCCCTAATTTAGTATCATCTTCATCAGCTTTATCAGTGATGATTTTATGTTTTCATACTGATCATTGATAAAATACGTTAAATAGCATAGGGCCAATATCTGAACCCATTAGACCAATACACTTTCAATTGACATAGCTTTCACAGGCAAAGGCCCCCTTCTCAGATGCATCTGATGAAGTTGGTCTTTGCCCATGAAAATCTGTGACCAAATAAATCTGTTAGTCTTTAAGGTGTCACAGGATTTCTTGTTTTGACAGAAAAAAATTACTATGGCTACCCCTCTGGGACATCACATTTTCAATTATTATTTACCATTTACAGTTCACTTACAGACCTATCAGTTAGTGAAATTATTATGCATTTAATAAATGCCATATTATTTTTGTATCTTTCTGGGCATTTTTAAATTAAAATGTTGTGCAATGCCATGTACAAGGGCTTGCAGAATTGTTAATACGTTATGGCAATTCTGTTGCCTTTATCAACCAAACTTTTAATCTCATTAAAAAAGTTATCAATTTAGTTGGAAAGGGCCTATCTTTCATAAACCCATGCTGATGGGCAGTAATTAAATTATCCTTGTTGAATTCTTTATGATAGCGTCCCATATTAGTCAGTCCATTATTCTCGCAACCAGTGCTTAATTTGTAATGAAAGATGTGCTGGGCTCAAGCAATTTTTTTTTTCACATTCATAATTGAGGCAGCAAGTCCAGAGTTGCCAGGACTATGAACTGCCAATCCTGGAGATCCTGGAGCTCAGTCCTAACACAATCTAAACCATGCTTTCAGCTGTCTAAGGACAAGCTTGTACCTCAAAAGATATGGTGCCAAGTTCCATAACACTAGGGGGAGTTCTATGAGGTATTGTGCTTCGGGATGGCATGATTCTTCCTGGAGTTCCTAAGTACAAAAGGGAAATGACTCCTCTGCGGCATCTCCTTTAAAGAATTCAGGATATGCTTCCCTTTGCATTTACACACTCACACACATACCTCCTGCTGATGGAATATTTACCAGTCTGCTGCTCGGCCCAACTTATTGGCCAGATGGGTTGAGTGCGAGGGAGGGAGCCAGGTTCATGTCAATAGGGACTGATGATCCTCTTGGTCTTGATCTTACCAGAACAGAACCCGAAGAACCATACAAGACACCCTTTCTTTTATAGGTTTTTCCTTCCATTCAAGTCTATGCATTTTGCCTTGTCAGGCCATAATTAGTCATTCATCACAATCAATCCTCCTATGACAGATGCTTATTGGAAAGAAGTTGTTCTCATAGTCATCTGATATCAGTATGTTGATGTCCTCTCCTGGGTGTCGTCTTTCTGGAAAAAGTTGTGACTGGTTCCTTATTAAGGGGTGCTTGCCACTGACTTCAGGGTTCGACAATCTGCCCCAGTAGTCTGCGTCTTCTGTGTGCTTTCACTTAGTTGATTATTATTTGGTGCTTCTGAGTCTCCAGCACCTCCTCTGACCATTTAAGCAAGCAGTGGTCTTTACACTTATCTCTCCTAAAACATTCTCTCTCTCATTCACACAAATTTCTCTCTCTCATTTACAGAATTGCAGCATGGAACAAAGGGTACTTCTAGTCACTTTAAGAAATTTACCAAATCTTTCAACATTAAACGTCTTTCTATCTACTACAAGGCCTTGCCTAACATTAACACCACTATGTATTACAATATTCCATCTCTTCACTTCAATATGCTAACACCAAACAGAGCTGGAGCTAAGTTAACAAAGCTGCCTGGCCTGTCTAAGGCCTACATCTTGTGTTTAAGTTTAATCCAAACCTTTTGCTATAACATACATTTATTATAACTGAGGGTATGTCTACACTACCCTCCTAGTTCGAACTAGGAGGGTAATGTAGGCATACCGCACTTGCAAATGAAGCCCGGGATTTGAATTTCCCGGGCTTCATTTGCATAAGCGTGGAGCCGCCATTTTTAAAACCCCGCTGGTTCGAACCCCGTGCAGCACAGCCACATGGGACACGAACTAGGTAGTTCGAACTAGGCTTCCTAGTTTGAACTACCGTTACTCATCGTGAAATGAGGAGTAACGGTAGTTCGAACTAGGAAGCCTAGTTCGAACTACCTAGTTTGTGCCCCGTGTAGCCGCGCTGCACGGGGTTCGAACCAGCGGGGTTTTAAAAATGGCGGCTCCACGCTTATGCAAATGAAGCCCGGGAAATTCAAATCCCGGGCTTCATTTGCAAGTGCGGTATGCCTACATTACCCCGCTAGTTCGAACTAGCGGGGTAGTGTAGACATACCCTGACTTATTAATTACAAAATTCCAATTCCAGGTTGTGAGGGGGAGCATATAGCCCCTGCTGCAGCCCCTGCTGCAAGCCACGGGGCAAGGGTTAGAGTTAGTACTTAAATAAATGTTCTTAAACGAAGCTTTCATCTAGGTATTTTTAAAACTCTATCTCCAAAAGGGACCTTATTTTCTGATATACTCCAAAAACATGTTTACATAACTCTCCCTTAGCCTGGATGATCCTTGGGCCAGAGAACAAGATGGATGACTTTTGAAAATAGTAGAGTGTAATTTCTAAGGTTAGTAGAAAACCAAGATACGCTACTGTTATTGGCTGGCATTTTTGTACAATAACAAGAGGGTATAGTTACACAAATACAGAGGACAAGACCAAGATGCACACCATTGTGGAGTGTAGCTGTGGAGGGAAGACATGGCATATGTTGTCAGTTATCTAGGGAATGTACTGAATTTATAAGGCTTACCTCCATAAGATTATTTCTATGGGAGATTAGCTGCAGGTCTATAAAATGAAACCCTACTCATCATAGAGAGGAGATTTGATGGATTATTTTACATGTTAAAATTCACCTCAGAGCATAGCCCCAATTCTCCAAAGCTCCCCAGTCATGTTGTTCCCAAGGGACCAGAGTGTTTTCCTGCTCTGGAACCTGTGCAGGCCACACTTCTGACTCAGTCCAACTGGTATTCACCTCGCAGACCTGCCAGCTGCTTCCTGGGAAAGTGCTGTCACAATGCACCTCTGCAACCCCTACCCTTTCCCCAGCCCTCAGTTGAGGAAGTGAGCAGCAGGTAAGATGGGGCAAGCCAGGATCATTGGGGGTATGCATGGCATGTGTCCCTAGACTACTAGCATGCCCTTGCCTGATGGAGGTGGGCAAGGCCCACATAGCTCCACTGCTCAGAATCCTGCAGATCTGCTATGCCCTGTACCACTAGCCCACCATGACAAGTACTCCCCCAACAAAGTGTCCACCACAAATGCACAGTGCCAGGAACACCACCACTCGCATCCACTGTCCCACCACAGCTGAGCAGCACTCCTGCATAATCCCCATTCTCTAGTTTCCCAATACATACACATGATCCCTCCTTCCTCACTTCTCAGTGCCCTTCTCCATAACCTCACCATCCAACCACCCCAACTAAATGATATCCCACAGCCCTTCCCCCCACAGCCCCTCCCCCCACATTGCCCAGTGATCTGACACACACACACATCTCCCCCTCGTTGCCCAGCACCCCCAACAGACACCTCATGGCTAACACCCCAAAACACACAAACCTCCCCCCTGCCTTGAACCCTCCACTCTCCTAACAGCTGACAGCCCAGCACCCCATCACAGGCTTCCCAGCAAGGACACCATTTGGGGAAGGCACCAGGGGTAACACCCCTCGCACTGGAATGCTGCTTGCTCTTCTTCCTCTTTCTCTCACAGTCATGCAGTGAGAGGAAAGCACGCAGCTTGTGCCCCTCACTTCTCTGTCCCCTCCCATTACCAGCCAGGAGCGAGGGGAATGCACACAAACTGTGTACCTTTCCTTCTCTCCCTGAGGGGACAGAGGAATAGGAAGAAGAACAAAATGTAAGGTCCCACTAGGAGACCTGACTATTGAGACAGTCACAATTTTATCAGAATGGTTGGTCACCCTTGCACTCTGATAATGTATAGATGGAGCAGTGGGTGCAAGAGTGAGATTTTCCCAAAGTGCCTGGCTGGCCCCACTCACACTCTTCCCCCAGATCCTCCCCCTCATTCAGCGCAACCTCCTGTCTCCTGGGGCTTCAGCCCTGCACTGCCAACCCTCCCTGTCCTCTGGGGCCTGGAAAGCTGGGGTAGAGGGGGAGTTCACCTGCCCACACACCTGCTTACCCTCCTCATGCTTGGAGGGGCAGGAAAGGCTGGGGCCACCTATGCTCTGGAGGGACCTGGCTAGAGGCCACAAGTGCTCTAGGGGGCTGGGCTATAGGCCACCTGATCTCTGGGGAAGCAGGGGAAGGCTGCAGGCTGCCTGGGCTCTGAGAGAGTGGACCATATGCCACCCATGCTTCACAGGTTGCAGATCACTTGTGGAGGTGGTGACTGCTCAGTCTGGGAAGCCTTTCCTACAGCGGGTGAGCTTAGCTACCCTGGGGTCTTGACCACAAGGACTGGAACTGGAGGCTTGCCTTCCCCAGCCTTAGATTCATCCACTCCTCATTGGGCACAGTGGGAGAAAGGTGAGATTGACAGGGCTCACAACACAGTGCAGTATCAGTGAGGGGAAACTGTCAAGGATATGGCTCCTGTGCTGAAGCTGGGAATGGAGAGGATCAGATAGGAGGTTCCTTGGTACCATAGCTAAAAAGGGGAGAGCCTACTAGCAACCTCTTCCTGCCTTAAACATTTCACTGCAGCTGCTGGCAATCTACTTCATCTGATACCTCTTGATTGCTCCATTGTTTCTACTACTTCTTTTAAGAGGGGACTTTCAAGTTAGCAACATTATTTGAATTATCTAGATTTCCTTGATCTGAAAAATTTGAAAAACAATCTTGAAAGAACTGCATTTCTTATGCCATGTTATTGGCATTTTTGTTCTGTCTCTACAAGGTAAAGGGGTTATTATGTAAATGAAGCATTATAGGACTAAAAAGTCACACAAACTTTCCCTAATCTTAGGGTGTGTCTAGACTACATGCCTCCTTCGACGGAGGCATGTAGATTAGCCAGATCGGAAGAGGGAAATGAAGCCGCGATTAAAATAATCGCGGCTTCATTTAAATTTAAATGGCTGCCCCGATCTGCCGATCAGCTGTTTGTCGGCAGATCGGGAGAGTCTGGACGCGATGCCCCGACAAAGAAGCCTTTCTTCATCGACACAGGTAAGCCTCGTGAAACCAGGTTTACCTGTGTCGATGAAGAAAGGCTTCTTTGTCGGGGCATCGCGTCCAGACTCTCCCGATCTGCCGACAAACAGCTGATCGGCAGATCGGGGCAGCCATTTAAATTTAAATGAAGCCGCGATTATTTTAATCGCGGCTTCATTTCCCTCTTCCGATCTGGCTAATCTACATGCCTCCGTCGAAGGAGGCATGTAGTCTAGACACACCCTTAGAGAGGCAAAAGTCTTATTATCATTTTTTCTCAATCAAATTTTTTTCATCCCTTATGAAGTAGGAAATATTGAAGCAGTTTCTGGACATGAGATTTTTCAAAGACCTCTCATCAGTCATGCATTAAAGTGACAAGTCTAATTTGTAAACTAAAGATCAGGTTTCTACTTGACATTCCTATTTTTTAAGGAATAACCCTACCACAGAGATTCTCCATTGTACTGAAACCTACTCTCCGAAACAGGATGAGCCACTTGAGAGAGCACCAGAGTGACTGCCTTAACTACATGAAACTCTGAAGTGGAAACAACTGCATTTCATAATTTTTAAAAAAAGAAGTACATTTAATGAGAATTTAATTTGGGCATTTTTTTTAAATTAAGGCTTGTTCATGTCTGAGTTTTCTACAGAATTTAAATGCTAAACAAAATCTTTGTGTATTATTTGGTTTCTTTATCCTCTTGCTTTTTGAAAATACTATTCACATTAGAGATTTATGATGTCTATGTTGAGAAAATGCCTCTTTATGCTTGAGAAAAATGAAATATTTGGTTCCTGACTTGTGCTATTAACAATTGAATCAAAGTTCCTTTTGACATTGATAAACTCATGCTTCTCCTTATGCATTAGTTATTTTATTGCAGAAGTGTTCACAGAGGTGGACTGGGACTTGGGAGATATAAGCTCAATTCCTGGAGGATTTCCTGTGTGCCCACAGATGAATCATTCACTGGGTCTCAGATCCCCATCTGTGAATTGGGAATAATAGTACTTCCTTTGCTCATAGAAGTGTTAGAGAATAAATGGATTACTATGTGGAATGCATTTAGATACTAGCATGACAGAAGCCATGCAAAAACCTAGAGCAGGAGCTGGCAATAAGCAGCCTGCAGGTCAGATGCAGTTCACCAGGGTTAGCCCTAGGTGGGCCACCAGATGCTTTATTTACCCATGTATCCACTGGTATAGCCACTCACAGCTCCTGTTGGTTACAGTTTGTACAGTTTACAATTCCTGGCAATGGGCACTGTGGGAAGCAACACAGGCTGGGTCACCATTTCCTGCAGCTCCCATTGGCCAACGGGAGCTGTTAGCAGCTGGACCTGCAGAGGTATAGGTAAATATAGTGGCAGCAGCCTGCCAGAGGCTAACCCTGGTGAACTGTGTCCAGCCTACGTAACACTTACTGCCCACCCCTTACCTAGAGAGATAGAACATGAACTTTCAAACCTTATAAACCGTTATTGGAATTGTATTTTTAAGAAGTAAAAAAAAAAAAAGTAATTAACAGATTCCTGGTAACTGATATAGAATAATTGACACATACTCTTTATCAACATTTATATATCTGACTGGGCTGGAAGTCAGGCCTAGTGGCTGAAAGGAGAGGTCATCCTACAGGATCCAGGATGAGCAGAGTCCAGGAACAAAGCATTGGAGGGACAGAAAGCAAATGCCAGAGCTAGGGGTAAAATCTGAATCATATGTGGAGCTGAGGACTGAAGCCCAAATCTGTAGGGGGAATAGGTAGCTAGTCATAGCAGGGCCAGAACATGGGAAAGTGCAGCTGCAAGCATAGCAAATATTGAGTAGCTGCTAATCTGATATAGAGGTCAGGGTTATGAACTGAGCTGCTAATCCAGTGGCCAAACAGGTGCTGTGGGTACTCTTCCAGCTCCAAGGCAGTACCTCTGGCCTAGTGGTGCAGTTTGGGAGCATACTAACAGGTGATCCTAGATAGTCCAGCCCCTGAAATTTTTTTTCTTTCATTACATCCATAAATATAGCAATTCAGATCTAGGTAAAGAGAGTGTTTAATTTTACTACTAATAGCTTTTTTCTTGCCTTTCCTTATTTTGGTGTTCAATACATTACATTTTATTGATTTCAGGAATAAATAGACGTGAGGATCTTACAGATTCAGACTAAGTGGAAACTCAACCATCTGTCAAACCAAACTTATTTTCAAGTTTGTTTTAATTCCAGTAGATTAGGCTACATCCATCCCCAAATGAGGCATTTATCCAGAATACAAGTTGATAGAATAAGCTCTGTTGCAAGCAGACTTGGCAAGAGCAAATAAGAAAGACTTTGTACCATACTATCTCACAATGTCCCATTTAGCTTCATATAGTCTTTCCTGGTGGGCAAAAAACAATCCCTTCCAACAGGTTGAAAATTTCAGAGCAAAATTGTTTATAGCTATAAACCAAAACACAATTATTACCTTGAAGCATGTGATAAAGGTATTGTAAGTGAGATTAATACATGCGGCAATTTACAAGCATGTCATACAGTCTAAACACCAAACACATTGTTATAAGGTTACCTTATAACAAGTGAAACAGATTGGTATCCAGCAGTGAATTCGTCAGAGGCCAAAAGCTTCTGCAAGAGCTGATATCTAGTCTGCCAGCATCATACCTGCCAGAATATGTTTTAAACTACATTCAAATTTGTACTTTGACTCTTTCAATGATAATCTTACAAATATTTCCAGTGACTTTCACCATAGAAAGAGCAACTTAAATAAAATAGAAAATACACAGTGACAGTTCAAATAAAAATATGCAATCAATATATTAATTCCCACCTGGTATTTTAAAAAATCTGAGGTGTGATTGCCGATCATTAGTTATTAAGGATTCAGACACATTTTTCTCAGATAAATGGGAAAATCATATCAATTGCCTAGAGATTTACCTATAACTAGCATGGAAATAATTATTTTTATTAGAGACCACTATGTGGTGGTAACTATTAGCAGTGTAATGACAGCCACTGAATTATAACTGGAAATTCATTCTCATAACCTTCTAGATTCTAAAACTGTTGTTTGTTTTTGTTTGCTGCTTTTTTAAAACTTGCAATAAAGTACTTTTATGTCTGTAATGTGATTTTTTTCTTCTGATGCCAGGGAAGCTTACCTTCAGTTTGTGAAGTTTAGAAGCTTTTAAATATACTTTTGAAATGTGTATTATACATAATAATATTTACAAACCATAGAAATTGTACAAGAGTTTGATTTTTCCTTACACACTTTGTTTTGTATTCTTTCTTGCTTGCTGTTTTTTTGTAACTTCTAGCAAGAGTTGCAAGATTTTAATCCTATCTGGCAAAATTGGAAGCTTTTCACCATGTGCTGGCAGTTGATATGGCTAACATATGGGCCTGCCTCCTGTAGCACAAGAGGCAAATCTTATCTTGTGCAGCTCTTTTATAGCAGATGGCAGGGCAGAAACAGTATGCTTATAAAATAGACTTGGTAATTAGTTTTAAGGCACCTCTTCACTTTTAAACATACTAACATTAGTAACAAAGTAATAATAATTTTTTTAAGAACATCAGAAGCAGGAAGCTGGCTAAACAATCAGTGGGGTTCTTGGACGACTGAGATGCTACAGGAGCACTCAAAGATGATAAGGTCATAGTGGAGAAGCTAAATGAATTTTTTGCTTCAGTCTTCACAGCTGAGGATATTGGGAAGATTCCCAAATCTGAGCCATTATTTTTAGGTGACAAATCTGAGGAACTGTCCCAGATTGAGGTGTCATTAGAGAAGGTTTTGGAACAAACTGATAAACTTAGCAGTAACAAGTTACCGGGACCAGATGGCATTCACCCAAGAGTTATGAAAGAACTCAAATGAGAAATTGAATAACTATTAACTGTGGTTTGTAACCTATCCTTTAAATCAGCTTCCGTACCTAATGATTGGAAAATAGCTAATATGATGCCAATATTTAAAAATGGGCTCTAGAGGTCACCCTAATCATTATAGACTGGTAAGTCTAATGTCAGTACCTGGCAACTTAGTTGAAACTATAGTGAAGAATAAAATTGTCAGACATGTGGATGAGTATAATTTGTTGGGGGAAAGTCAACATGGTTTCTGTAAAGGGAAATCATACCTTACTAATCTGCTAGAATTCTTTGAGGGGGTCAACAAACATGTGGACAAGGGGGATGCAGTGGATATAGTGTACTTAGATTTCCAGAAAGCCTTTGATAAGGTCCCTCACCAAAGGCTCTTAAGTAAAGTAAGTTGTCATGGGATAAGAGGGAAGGTCCTTTCGTGGATTGATAACTGGTTAAAAGACAGGAAACAAAGGGTAGGAATAAATGGTAAGTTTTCTGAGTGGAGAGAGGTAACTAGTGGGGTCCCCAAGGGTCTGTCTTGGGACCTGTCCTATTCAATTTATTTATAAATCAACCAGAGAAAGGGGTAAAAAGTGAGGTGGCAAAATCTGCAGATGATACCAAACTGCTCAAGATAGTTAAGACCAAAGCAGACTGTTAAGAGCTTCAAAAAGATCTCGCCAAAATAAGTGATTGGGCAACAAAAAGGCAAATGAAATTTCATGTTGATAAATGTAAAGTGATGAACATTGGAAAAAATAATCCCAACTATATATACAATATGATGATGACTAATTTGGCTACAGCTACTCAAGAGAAAGATCTTGGATTCACTGTGGATAGTTCTCTGAAAACATCCACTCAGTGTGCAGCAACAGTCAAAAAAAGCAAATAGATATTATGAGTCATTAAAAAAGGGATAGAGAATAAGACAGAAAATATCTTATTGCTTCTGTATAAAACCATGGTACACCCATTTTTTGAATATTGCCTACAGATGTGGTCACCTCATCTCAAAAAAGATATATTGGCATTGGAAAAGGTTCAGAACAGGGCAACAAAAATGATTAGGGGTTTGGAATGGGTCCCATATGAAGAGATATTAAAAAGACTTGGACTTTTCAGTTTAGAAAAAAAGGAGACCAACGGGGGGAGGGATATAATAGAGGTCTATAGAATCATGACTGGAATGGAAAAAGTGAATAAGGAAAAGTTATTTACTTATTCCCACAATATAAGAACTAGGGGTCACCAAATGAAATTAATAGGCAGCAGGTTTAAAACAAACAAAAGGAAGTTTTTCTTCACTCTGCTCATAGTCAACCTGTGGAACTCCTTGCCAGAGGATGCGGTGAAGGCTAAAATTTTAACAGGGTCCAAAAAAGAGCTAGATAGTTTCATGGAGGTTAGGTCCATCAATGACTATTAGCCAGGATGGGTAGGAATGATGTCCCTAGCCTCCAGTTTTTCTGGAGGTGGGTGACAAGGGAGGGATCACGTGAGGATTATCTGTTGTGATCCCTCCCTCTGGGGCATCTGGTATTGGCCACTGTCAGCAGACAGGATACTGGGCTAGATGGACCTTTGTTCTGACCCAGTATAGCCATTCTTATGTTCTTATGTTCTAACATTCTTTGTCCTGTTGTGATGGTAGAAGTACACTCAGGCTGGCTTGTAATAGGGGGCAAAAGCAGACTTGGCCACCATTTTGCCCATGAAGAACCCACTGCTGCCATGGCCATCTCCCCACTGCTCTGCCACGCACCTTGAGCCATATGCACGTGCGTTGCACTCACATCCAGCCAAAGAGTGCTGTGGGGCCATGGAGTCCATCATCCAGGTGACAGTGGGCTGGCTACTGGCCATCCTGCCCAGACCTGCTGGCTGGACTCCCGGTGCTCCTGGTGAGGCACAGCCTCCATTCCACACACGACCCATGGACCAGTGTATTCTCAAATATTTTCTGTGACAGACGGCATGACGGATACCTCTCCTTTTATAATAGTATAGATTAGGATACAGAGCAAGTATGTCTAATAATTGGCTCAGGATGCATTATCTGACCTAACATTTATCTTGCAGAGAGGTGGTATTACTTTATATACTTATGTACATTTGACTTCCTGTCGAAATTTTAAAATAATAAAAAAAGGAAAAAAAAAGCTGAAGCTGGTCAAGTTTTAAGTGAACAGTTAGTAGTACAAGTTATACTAACTGAGTTCTATGTTCTAGTAAGAATAAGACATATGGTTTTTTTCAGTGAATTCAAAGCTAACCCAAAAGGGATCAACAAACATTCAACTGATAAGATTTATCTTACCCTGCTCCTGGAAGAAGCCAATTTATCATCTGCATATATCTCCAGTTACAAGCTTAGAGGAAGAATCAAGCTCAATATCTGGAACACACATATTTCACACTTTGATATGACAAAAAATGCCACCTATGACATGTACTTTACTGTCACAGAATAACCAGGATAGGTAAAACAATGAGCAGGCTCCTGCAGGCTAACAAACAAAATAAGAATAGTATTTATGTGGCTTCTTTTTCACACACCTCAGAGTGCTTTGAAAAGGTTTTAAAATACAAGAATATTCAGGGATTCTGAAAGTTTAAGGTACTTGATTCTACCTACCACTGCAAGACAGTGTCAGGATCATTAGTAGACTCCAGGCTATGTCTAGATGGTATGCTTCTGACGACAGAGGCATGTAAAATAGGCTACCCGACATTGTCAGTGAAACCGGGATTTAAATATCCCCGGCTTCATTAAAATAAAAATGACCACAGCGCTATGCCAGCTCAGCTGATCGTCAGCACAGCACGCAAGTCAAGAGGCAGATTGGTTGACAAGGGAAGCATTTGTCGACTGCTTCTGTAAACCTTGTTCCACGAGGCATAAGGGAGTGGTCTACAAAGGCTTCCCTTGTCAGCTGATCCATTTAAATATCCCGGGCTTCATTTGCACAGGGCATGGAGTAGGTAGTTCGAATTAAAGATCCTAATTCGAACTACCATTACTCTGCATGTAGCCGTGGGCACGGAGTTCGGACTAAGTGGGATTTAAAAATGGCGGCACCTGGGAACATGCAAATGAAGCCGGGATATTTAAATCCTGGGCTTCATTTGCAACTCTGCTTGCTCTAATTACCCTACCTAGCTCGAACTAACGAGCTAGTGTAGACATATCCTCTCGGTGCCCCCACTCAGGTTTTAAGGCTACTGCATCACTTGTTCTGGCATGTAATCTCACAGTTCTCCTACTCTCGGATTGGGTCCCCAGAATTCAGTCCCTCTGTACCAACCATATTTCTTCAGCTGGGGAGCTGTGTTCTTCCCTTCAAGATCTGTGACCAGTGTGGGAATACAGTGATCCAAAACAGTGCTTCCAAAACAAACTATACTTTAATATCAAAAGTAAGAATAAAGCATCAAAAGAGAAAAAAGTTCTTTATGTAACAAAAGGTCTCCATACAGAACTGTCTTACCAAAGGTCAGATACACTGATCCCAGACACCCCATATATTAGGTTCAGTCTCCATCCCAGCAGTCACTGCTTCCCTTGCCCCAGTTATTCAGGGGTTGACTTTTTAACAGTCCCCAAGTTCTTTGTTTCAACTTCTGCCTGGAGCTCCCTTCTTGCAGATTACTAGTCAGTTGGCTGAACTCAGCATAGATGGAGGAGAAAATTCACAGAGAACAATGCTTGCATGGTCTCTTTAAGACCAGTAATTGATCTGCTTTGGTCTGCTTTCCTGCATATATACAGTTAGCTATAATTGGAATTAATGTCTTGTGATCATATGGCAAACTACAAAATAGCAATCAACCAGATGGACATATAATATTAATAAAATATGACAGACAACTCTCATGATCTTCTCACTACAGACATTTATCAATAATAACGTGGATTACTCCGAGTAAGAAATGTCAATAATGTATGTAATTGATGGATGTACAAAATGAAAAGTGATCAAAGAACATGGTAAAAGAGGTAGCTCCCATATAAACGTATAAACCCCACCATTTCCTCATAAATTTAATTTGCAATATGAGCATTATCAAACCTGTCTCTGCTACACTGCAACGTAACTTAAAATCTGATCTCTTTTTCCAAAATTGGTTTTAAGGACAAATATATTTTACACAGGTTCAACCTCTCTAGTGTGGCATCCTCGGGATCTGACCGATGCCAAACCAGAGGTTTTGCCAAATTACAGGAGGTCAATATTGTCTATCACCATTACCGACACTTTCACTTCTTACTGAGGTCTTTTAGGGGAAAATTAAAGCTAAATAATAGCACTGAACACTGAGAGTCAGGATCTATGGCTGTAAACAAATTTTATGGGACTGCAGGAAATTTGGCCACACACATGATAAGTGGACATCCAGCTAACTAAAATCATACTGGACCACAGATGTTGCAGGACCAGAGAGTGTCGAACTAGAAAGGTTCAACCTGTACCTTTTAAGAAGGAGCAAAAAACCCCTATAAAACCATATTTACCTTGCAAGCTATTGAATCCTATTGTACAATACTGTCATAACTGATCGCTGTTTCTACTGCAGATTATCTCTCCCTAGCACCTTATAAATTAGATCAAGTTATTAGCAATATTCACTCAGGAGTTAATCTTTCATTGCAACAAAGATTAGTTATGACACACTGGCAGAACAACATTCAAAGGCTCTGGAGACACTGTTTTTTGTAGCTCTCACGGGGACATATGTGGTTTTTAGATTTTGTTGTTCATTCTGACAAAGTGAGTTTGTTCTTTAAATCAGAAACTGTGTCCAATCATGCACATTAGACACAGTCACTTGAGTTTGTAGTTAGAACTGTTAGTATTAGAATGCTGTTTGGTTTTATTTTTCTTTCAGATAATATTTTTAATGTTAAGGTTATTTATATGAATGATAAGAAGTTAGAAAAATATTTGTGGTATTCACATTTTTCTCTACAGATAAATAATTTGCAATCTTTTTTGTACTGCAATCTACTTAGTTCACTTTATCCCATATCTCCTTTCTACATCTCATTCCACAAGAGTATTTTGAAAAAAAAACCAAAAGTTTCCCTGGAATAAAAAGATATCTTTCTTTCAGGGAGTCTTGTTCCCTCCTCTGAAACATCTAATACTTGCTACTGTTAGAGACAGAATGTTGGAACAGATGGATGACAGCTCCAATCCAATATAGTAATTAATGTGTTTGCTAAACTTATATATTCAAAAAAGCCTCTGATCTAATGGAGTAACAGGGAAGACAGAATGGGGAAGAGTGGGGCCTGGAAAGGTATTGAATAATCAGGCCTGCAAATGCAGAGAGGAATTCCTGTGTGGCTCTTCCCCAAAATGCTTCCTTCCAATCTGTGACCTCACTGTAGAATGTTTAGTCAAGCTGACCTGTTTCTCATGGCTCTCTGGAAATGGTGTAGCTATGCTGAGAGAGTTCATATGCCCTGAGATAGTATTTTACTTTCTGAAAATGTAGACCATAATTTAGGATATGAGCATATATATTAGTGTAACTCATTCCAGACTTTTCCTTCAACCTTGTTCCATGAGGGACTTGTAACTTTTCCTGGTGACTGCTATGTAATAACAGGATCTTTGTGCATCTGTGCCAATGTTATTTCTCCTAGTTCTCATGATCTTTATTTAATGTTTGTGGAACTTCATTTTTTTTCCGGCATTTGCACCATAAATCTAGTTAGTTGGACACATGCATTGATAGCTACCCTAGAAGAAACTCCGTATAGATAAAAGAAAATAAAACCATGAAAAAGACAAAGCGACCAATAAACCCTGGAAGGCGTCCCATGCAGAAATTTTGTACACTATGTCCAACTCATGAAATTGCATCGAGGGCTTTGTTGGCATAGCTACTTACAGACACGTGCTCTCTTTGAAAGTTATCCTCTGTCCTTACTCCTACCTTGTAGAAGCCCCAAAAAGACCATCAGAGTTAATGCTGCTTTCAGCAATATTAACTAGTATGAAGATATTCATTGTATTCTAGAGACAGTAAACAAGCAGAATGGAGCTATTCCCTGCCCCTAGATCTTCCACCACCCTCATATCATCAGTACTCATCATGTAATAACGAAGACTTTTCCTTATTAAATAAAGTTAGAAATTTTTCTATTACCTTCTGGGTAGGGAGAAACACATATCAGATATAGTGCTTTTCCCCTATTGTCAATCCATCTTAGGTATTTATATAGCTTAGAAACCATACTTCTAGTTCTTAGTGTATTTTTACAACATACAGACAAATCAGTGAACATTTGACTACAATAGTGATGTCATTGGAGGTGAAAGTAAGCTGATATTCCTTGGTGCACAGCTCTGGCAAGAGCTGGCTGAGCTGCAGCAAAAGCCAGCAGGGAACTATTTAAACAGTTGGCATGGACCCAGGTTGCAAGAACCTGTAAGAAATTTTAAGTTACTTTCACCCCAAGTGTCACTGTAAACATTTTCCGTCATTTGAAAGTAATCTAGAAAGCACTTGAAACCACAGAGTAGCCAACATATAGCACAACAAGGGACAACAAAAAATTAAGTTAGAGTGGTCTCGATTACAACCAAGCAATACTTCTTGCTTGTTAATATTCCCAAGAATGCTCAAGCATTCTAGGAACAATGTAATATGGCTGTTTCCCATTTGTGTTTTAGTTTGCATACCATTTCAATCTGCTAATGCACCTTTGTCTCAGGAATGACAATTATATTAAACACCTTCTGGCAGAGTAGGTTGGACACATATTAGATGATCTGAAGCTTTCTTTGGGAACTGAAAAATGGGTGGGGGGAGTTTCTCACTTCATAAATTAGAAAAGAAAATGCAGATCTACAGCAGGTGATAAACCACCAACTTCCCAAATGCTTGAAAGGCCGGAAGAAGTATAAAAGTTTACATAGTACAATATGTGTAATTGGCTGATAGGAGTATAAGGAATGTATGTGTCAGGGATTTTTTAACTCAATTCTTATTGATTTTTTAAAAGATTGATTTACAACTTAATATAAAAAGGTGAAGTGCTTTATATCCAGATTTACATAAATAACTAAATAACAAATGCATACAGTGTAAACCGTACTTCAGCCACATCCTTTGATTTAGCTTAAGCAATTCTGTAATGCTTAAATTAAATTAAAATTCCAGTGAGTTAGTATAGAATTTCTCAAACTTTATTGCAGCCCCGTCTGACAACAAGAATTACACCAGGACCCCAGGAGGGGGGACAGAAACCTGACCCTGCCCAAATTCCCCTTTCCTAGGTTGGGGTGTGGAAAGCCCAAACCCCACAGTTTTTCAGGGAGAACCAAAGCTGAAGCAGAAGAACTTCAGCCCCAGTCAGGGGCTCAGCAATCTTAGCCCTGTGGCCCAGGGCTGAAGCCCTAGGACTTTGGCACTGCATAGTGGGGTTTCAGCCCCAGACCCTAGCAAGTCTAATCCAGCCCTTGCAATTCCTTTAAAGGGGTTAATGTTATGACTCACTTTGGCATCATGACTCACAGTTTGAGAACTTCTGACTTAGCACATACAAAATGTCAACATATACACATTCAAAACGATACCTGTCCAACACAAAGTACACTAGACTTCCAATAATCCGGCACCTTTGGGACCTACATGGTGCTGGATTATCAGATATGCCGGAGTATTGGGAGGTCCTGGTACAGCTGCATGGCTTAACAGCTGGCCGAGACACAATCTCCCTCCCTCTTCCCTCTCCTTTCCTCTTCGCTTCTACTCTGTGCAGTTACCTGATCCTCCTCCCCCTCCACTCTCCTTTTCTCTTCGCTGAAGCAAAACGCTCTTCTCCATACTGTAACATGATTCCACTCCTGCCCCAACCTTATGCTCAGTCCAAGTACAGCTGGAAAGGAGCGCTTGACATTTTGATGCCGGAGTATAGGGAGTGCCGAACAACTGGGTGCCAGACTATTGGAGTTTTACTGTAATACAAAGTATCAAATTCACAGTGGTCACTTGCTTCTGGATAAAGTACATTTGTATTCAATAATGTTACTACTTATTTAGAAACACTGAAAACCTAACAACAATATTTAAAAGAATAATAATGCTACTTTTGCTACAAACTAGGTGACTTTTTTATATATTCAAATAGACAACGACATAGGAATTTTCAGTATGAAAGATTCCGCAATGAAACTGGATACAATTTTGTGGTGACCTTGAGGCTTTTTTTCGCCGCCTCCGTCTCCGAGAATATTTCCAAACCACCACTGAACATCAATCTGACCTACCAGATCCCCCCTACCAACACCAAAGGAAAAATAATTCTATATGGAGTCCCCCTGACGGTCGGAATTACAATCTGGATTTCTATATACACAGCTTCCGCAACAACGCACAGACTGACATTATTCGCAAACGACAACAAGCGACACACAATCTTAGCCGCGCTGAACACCATGCCATCCAGAGTCTCAAAAACAACCTGGACATTGTAATCAAACCAGCTGACAAAGGGGGTGCTGTGGTCATTATGAATAAGGCAGACTATAACCAGGAGGCAACCAGACAACTCTCGAACACCACATTTTACAAACCTCTCCCCTCTGACCCCACCTTGGACTACCAAAAGAAACTACACTGTCTCCTTAAAAGCCTCCCCACAGCTACTCGGGAACAAATCCTCACAGAATCACCTTCTGACCCCCGACCAGGATTGTTCTATCTACTTCCCAAGATCCATAAACCTGGGCACCCCGGACGTCCCATCATCTCTGGTATTGGCACGCTCACTACTGGTCTATCCAGCTATGTAGACACTCTTCTCAAACCCTTCGTAACCAATATCCCCAGCTATCTCCGAGACACTACTGACTTCCTAAGGAAACTACAAAACATCGATAACCTCCCCAATAATACCATCCTTGCCACCATGGATGTAGAAGCTCTATATACCAACATCCCACATGAAGACGGATTACAAGCAATTAGAAACACTATCCCAGAGGACACTACTGCCAACCTGATAGCAGACCTATGTAACTTTGTTCTCACCCACAATTATTTCCAGTTTGAGAACAACTTATACCTCCAGATCAGCGGCACAGCCATGGGTACACGCATGGCCCCACAGTATGCTAACATCTTTATGGCTGACCTAGAACAACGTTTCCTCAACTCCCGTCCCCTTTCACCCCTCCTCTACCTACGGTACATCGATGACATCTTTATGATCTGGACACATGGCCAAGAAACACTAGAGATATTCCACAGAGATTTCAACAACCTACACCCCACCATCAACCTCAGCCTGGACCATTCTACACGAGAGATCCACTTCCTGGACACCACCGTACAAATCAACAATGGAAAATTAGACACCACTCTCTACAGAAAACCCACCGACTCATACAGTTACCTACATGCATCCAGCTCCCATCCAGAACACACCACACGATCCATCGTCTATAACCAAGCCCTTCGATACAACCGCATCTGCTCTAACCCCACTGACAGAGACCAGAAGCTTCAGGATCTCTACCAAGCATTTATAAATCTCAACCACCCACCCAGAGAAATAAAAAAGCAAATTGAAAGAGCCAGATGAATACCTAGAAACCATCTACTTCAAGACAGACCCAAGAAAACCAACAATAGAAAACCACTTGTCATCACCTACAACCCCCAACTTAAACCTGTCCAACACATTATCAATAAACTACAGCCTATATTGGAACAGGATACCATACTCAAAGAGGCTCTGGGAGACAGACCCATAGTCTCCTATAGACAACCACCTAACCTCAAGATGATTCTTACCAACCACCACAGGACATACCACACTAATACCAACCCTGGTACCTTCCCTTGCAACAAACCCCGTTGCCAGCTTTGTCCACATATTCATTCTGCTGATACCATTATTGGACCTAACCAAGTGAGTTATAAGATCAAGAACACATATTCCTGCGCATCCAGAAATATAATCTATGCTATCATGTGCCGAAAGTGTCCGTCTGCTATGTACATTGGACAAACATCTCAGACACTTCGCCAAAGGATTAATGCCCACAAAACAGATATCAGACAAGATCACAAAGAGAAAACAGTTTCTTGACACTTTAACCAGAAAGGACACTCTCTAAATGACTTAGCCACCTGCATTCTGCTTTAAGACCTTTTTCATCTGCACTTGAAAGGGAATCCTCTGAACTGTCATTCATGTTAAAATTCGACACTTGTCAACAAGGACTTAACAAGACTTTGAACTTTCTCACCCATTACCAAGACAGTTTCCCCAATTATCACCTGTAATACCATTAACTCACAAACATCCCACTCTCCCTACCTTTAATATCAGCAATTCACAGACACTTACCTTCCTTCCTCCCCCTTCCCACCCCCCCGCATCCCCCTTCTGTTCTGCAATGTGATTTGTCCTTTTCATATTTGTTCATTTTTTTTTAATTGTATCCTTTGGTATATATGGTTGTGACTACTTTCTTCCACTATTTGATCTGAGAAAGTGGGTCTGGCCCACGAAAGCTAATCATCTAATAAACCATCTTGTTAGTCTTTAAAGTGCTACATTGTCCTGCATTTTGCTTCAACTACCCCAGACTAACATGGCTACATTTCTATCACTTAGCTTCTTCCATACTTCATCTGAAAAGTATCTTTGAAGCCTTGCTTCCTATTGCCACCAATCTAAAGAGAAGATTCTAGAAAGTAATCGTGTAACACAGACTCATAGATTTTTTTAAGGCCAGAAGGGAACAGAATTATCATCTATTGTGACTTCATGCATGTTTCAGGCCCCAGAACCTCACACATCTGCTCTTGTAATAGACCCAAAATATCAGGCTGAGTTACTGAATTCCTCAAATCGTGATTTAAAGACTTTATATTACAGAGAATCTATCATTTACATTGTACATTTACATTTTACATGACCCATGGTGGAAAGGAAGGCAAAAACCAACCAGCCAATCAAACAAACAAAAAACAGTCTCTGCAAATCTATCTTAGGTAGAATTTCTTCCCAACCCTGAACATGGCAAACAATGATGCTTAACTTTAAGTAACTCTTCTCCATCCTTTAATTACTTTCTCTTTCAATAATCTGTCTAAGACCTTGCATACGGTTGAGATCAAACAAGCAGGCCTGAAGTTTCTTGTATCACTTTCTACTCCTCCTCCCCCACCTTCTTTAAGATAGGCACTATATTAGCAATTCTCTAGCAATAGGATGCAATCCCTGAGTTTACAGATTTATTAAAAATCCTTCCTATCGGCCTTGCAATATTATGTGCTAGCTCTTTTAATATTCTTGGATGGAGATTATCTGGGACCCCTGTTTTAATCCTATTAAGATGGTTGAATTTGACTTCCCCCTGGAATGTAATGATGGCTACTTCCATAGCCTCATTTCCAGTAGTCAACCTACCACCATCCATACCCTTCTGCTCCTTAATGCCTTTATTAAAAACACAGGAAAATTATTCTTGTAAGTATTGGGTTATGCTTAGTTTAGTGCCCCTGATCAGTGAAGACCCAGAATTCAGAGGTTCATCTTCATAAATTGTCCTCCTAACATGAGTTTGGGGAGGGGTCTAAAGGACACCATGCTTTTTCCACTTTTTGTACTCCCATCAGTAGAGCCCTGCAGGTTAAGTAACTCTTTGTAGGCTATCCCATCTAGGAAAATCTGGGTCCTACTATTTTTAGTAGCACTTATCCCCAAATCTATATTTGAGATAATAAAGTCTTTCATAATCACACAATTCCCAGCAGTATTCATTTCATTAAAAACATTTAAGGGGTCTCTATTTATATCCAAATTGTATCCTGGGGTCTCTAGCAATATACCAGAAAGCCTCTAGTAGCTTTATTCTTGAAAGTGATTTCCACTCAGACTCTATTTTATTCATTCCATACTTCTAATTTTGTTATAATCTATGCATCATTAATATGTAGTACTACTCCACCACCTTTACCTTTTTTTCTATCTTTCCTGAATAACACATACACTTCAATGCCTGTACTCGCAGTCAGGACTACCATTCAAACATGTTTCTGTTATACCTTTAATACCAGATTTCTCTTCCTGCACCAATAATTCTAGTGTCTCCATTTCGTTAACCAAGATCCTTTCATTGATACACAAACATCTTAGTTGTTTCTGCTTGGCTTTGCCCAGATTCCTCACCTGATTAAGTACAACCAGTATTGCCTCCCTAATTGCTAGTGTCACTGGTATTGGAACTAATTCCTCTTAATGTCCATTTTCCTATTCATTGTTATTACTTTCTCCATTACTATATTGTCACATTCTTGATGTTCCTACTGGTAAATTTTAGAATAAGGCATAGAAATTATAGAAGCATCTTCCAGCCACGTAATCTGAGTTCCTAGTTTAAAGTTTCTTTTAACCTGTTGAGCCAACTTTGATCCCAGGATCTCTATCTCCCCCGATCTCAGAATCTATCTCCCCTGCCTATTTAGGTGGAGTCTAAATATGAGAGCTATGAGAACAGTCCTTTGTCCATGAATGACTCTCAAATAGCCAAAGCCTTCCTTATGAATCCACTGGATGAACTATATGTTGATCATCATAATCTTGTCTTATTTTCATTCTCCTCTTCTAGGGACAGGTAGAATCCCATTGATGATCATCTGAGATTCCATTTCTTTAAACATTTTCTCCATCTTGGCTAAGTCTCCCTTGATACATTCTAGTTAGAATCTAGCAGTATAATTTATATAACATGAAGGACTATCAGTGGATTATTTCCTGTTCCAGTTAGGATCTGCTTCATTCTAAGATCCATAATCCATATCTTAGCTTCTGGCAGCATACCCTTCATTTCTCTGGATTAGTCCTCGTAAAATGCCTGTCTGTCCTTCTTAGTAGTGAGTCACCAGTCACGTAGACCTGCCTCTTCCTGTGGGGTTGTGATTCTCCAGTTTTTCTCCCTTCTTGCTGCAAGTCCTCTTGTCTTTTTTTTCTCTCTCGCAGTCTAGCAATCTTCTGTGAGCCGTCCTCAATCTTCTTTCCTAACATACACAATGAAAGGAGGACAATAGAGAAAGAATACCTCCTGCCCCAAATCCTCTCTGTGATTTTTCAGATATTGAAGAGCAGTGCCTTCTCTGGACTGATCAGTTTTTGGTTGAGCATCAAAAGTTCAGTGTTCTAACAGTTGCTATCTTTTTGTGTGTTGGACGTCTCATTAAAGGATAATAGAATACCACTGCTGTAGAACATTCCATTTTACACTGATTTCAGAAATGTACCTTTGGTCTGTAATTCACAACATCATAACTGCTCTGAAATGCTATTCTCCTTCCAGTATTTTTCAGAATATAATTATTAAAAATATCTAGAAGATATTGCTTTCTCTCCTCTTAATACAGTGAATTAATTCCTGGCACTGAAAGTGAAGAGTGGTTTGTAGTGTCAGTTAAAGATGAGAGGCTACAAAGTCAAGTGGAATCCTGTGAGCATGAATCTTATGACACCATGGCAACACTTAGAAGTCTTGTCTCTTTTGAATCCTGACAGGAAGATTAATGATTAAAAACCTGGTTACGACATTAATTTATTATAAAGCCTTTATTTATATATTTTTCATTAACATTGATAACTAAAAAATGTGGCTTGCAGTTTGGCAGGTTTTCAATATATTTGGTAAGGCATTCCCAACCCTCAATCCAGTTCTTATTTAAATTGTGAACTGAAAAAAAAGGGCAGCCCTTGTATTGTATATTTCTATGTCATGTATTATATACATTAACCTAATGAGATAAGAAAATATATAGTTAATCAAAATGGTCTCTGTTGCTCATATATTTAAATAAATATAACTGTGAATAGAGGCATTATCTTGCCCTATACATGTACAAGAGAATGTCTATATCACATCTACTTTTATTTAAAGATTATCACTTAAGCTATGTCCATACTGCACATTTATTTTGAAATAAGCTCTTCCGGAAGTTATCTTTCGATATCAAGTCTACACACAAAATTTACATCAAAATAGTGCTTAGCTATTTTGAAATGGAGCGTCCACACTGATTGGACTCTAACTTGCATTTAAGGCCACCCGGAAGCACTTCAGACAGGGCATCAGTTTAGCAGTTACTTCATGTGGCACGTCTAGACTACATTTTAATTTCAAAAGAGGATATGCAAATTCTGCAGGAATTGGAATATCTTCTTCCAATCCCTTTTTTGAAAGTGGGTATTTCTAAAGTGAAAGTAGTCTGGATGCAGTTTTTTCGGAAAAACAAACAAACCCTTTTTCGAAAAACCGCATAAACCTCCTTTTGTTAGGAAGAGCGGTTTTTAGAAAAAGGGTTTTTTTCCCTAAAAAAAGCATCCAGGCTATTTTCACTTTTGAAAGACCCACTTCTGAAAAAGCAATAGGAAGATGATATGCAAATTCCTGTGGCCCAGCTGTGGAGAATAAAGAGAGATGGTCAGTCATCCAGGGAAACAATGCCTGAAGCCTTGTCCTCATCTGTGAGCCAAGAGTGACAGTTCTTGGCTCAGTCGAAGGCAACGTGCTTGGAGGAAGGCTTTGTGTGCTCTGGCCTGTGGGCCAATTCCTCCAGGGACCCATATGTCCCCAGGAATGGGTGCTGTCCCAAGAGTGAAGGCATGCCTATGTGTGTGACTGCTCTGTGTGTGTGTGTGTGTGTGTGTGTGTGTGTGTGTGTGTGTGTATGTTCCCAGCCTACTTCTAGAGGTGGCTTATGGAGGGAGGGTGAGGGTGTCCCACCCTAGGATTATGAGCATGGCTGGCTTCTCCAGACACCCTGTGGCCAATAGCACAAGGGTCCCCTGTGGCAGCCTCCTGGGTCTGTGTGGTCTGGAGCGGTGCGGCACATGCTCCCGCCTGCACAGGCTGCTGCCCGGGCTGCAAGGGCTGAGTAGGAATGCCCACCTACCCCTTGCTGCCCATCACCTCCATACCCTTTGTGAAGGGAACATGATAGCACTCACAGGATGTTCCTTCCCTGGCCTCGGACAATGCCTGGGACACATCCACAGGGAGGGTCAGGAGGGCACTGGGGCTGGTCTCATCCGTCTCCTTCTCCTCCATGTCCTCCTCCTTGTCATCTCCCTGCCCCCTGCAAGGACAATGACGGGCATCTCGAGCCTGGAGTCCACAACCAGGGGAGGTGAAGGGATTGCCCCATCCCCTAGGGATGCAGTCCAGGTCTTTGAAATAAGGGCAGGTGTGGGGTTCTGCCTTGGAGTGGGAGCTGCCCTCCCTGGTCCTAGCATATGCCTGGCAGCACTCCTTAACCTTGATCTACACCCACTCCTGTGTGTGGATGTCCCCCTTGTTGGCCAGGCTGGTGGCCACCCAGCCATTCTGGTATCCTGGAAAAAACTCTTGTGGTCTAGCTGTACCCTCACTGGGTTGAGACAGGAGGTGCGGGCTCTGGAGTGGGAACGAGGGATTTGGGTGTGGGAAAGGGTGAGAGGTGCAAGCTCTGGGAAGGAATTTGGATGCAGAAGGAGGTAGAGAAGGGGATACTGGCTCAGGGAGGGGACTCCAGTCTGGGGAGTGTTGGGCTCAGGTGGAAGGTTGGGGTGCTGAGCAAGCCACAGGCTTGTGGATGTGAGGGTGCAGGAGTTTGGGTTGGGGTGTGTGAGGGGATCAGGGCAGGGAGGATGGGAGTATAATGGACTCAGGACACAGTTTTTCGGTGTGTGGATGGTGCAGAAATGTTGTGGCAGAAGACTGAGGATGTGGGGGTGCAAGAGTTTAGGGACATGAGAGGCTCAGTTCCAGTGTATGATAAATTCAGATTTGGTGTCGGGGGGTGGTACAGGAGTGTAATGATGCTACAGCTAGATGGGGGCTTGGCCCCAATTGGAGGCTTGTTGGCCAGGCTTCATTTTTAAATAAAATATGTCAAACACAAAAAGTTTCAGCATTGTCTTTATTTATGAGAGGGGCGGGGAACCTGTTTTGAGTCAAGAGTCACTGACCCACAGAAAAGTCAGTTGGGGACACACAAGTGAGATGACAAAAAAAAAACCTCCTCCAAAACACCTCAAGCCTCACTAATGTGGCCCCAACTGTGTTGGTGGGAGCAGTGGATGTGGAATTGGGGAAGGGAGCTAGTGGGTGCTGGGGTGGGGACAGGGTGCTAGTGGGGACAGAGGACAGAGTGCCAGTGGGGGCTGGAGACAGGATGCTGGGGTGGGAACAGGATGCTAGTGGGGGCAGGGGACAGGATGCCAGTGGGTGCTGAAGCAGGGAACAGGGTGTTAGTGAGGGTAGGGTACAGGGTGATGGGGCAGGTGGCAGGCTGCCTGTGGGTGCTGGATCAGGGAACAGGGTGCTGCAGCAGGGGACAGGGTGTTGGTGGGGGCAGGGGATAGGAAGTCCCCAGCACACGCCTCCTCTAGGGACTTCTACCCCCTCCCCACCCCACAGAAGAAGGAAGTCCCCAGCACGTGCCTCCCGGGACTCTTATTTCCTTCCCTCCCCCACCCACGCAAGAGAAGGAAGCCCCTCATTCATGCCTCCTGGGACTCCTACGTCCTCCCCCTCCACAGGGGAAGGAAGTCCCAATGCCCGACTCCTCCTGGAAATCCTACCTCCTCCTTATCTGCCCCTCCCCCCCCACAAGGGAAGGAAGTCCCAGTGCACGCTTCCTCCTGGGACTCCTACCCCCTTCACTTCCTCCTCCCCACAAGGGAAGGAGGTCCTCTGGGGGATTCCTATCCCCTCCCCCTCTGCAGGGGAAGGAAGTCCTGGTACTCACCTCCTCTAGGGATTCCTACTCCCTCCTTCCAGAGGTGAAGGATGTCCCGGTGCACACCTCCTTCAGGGACTCCTATCCTCCCCCACGCCCCCCCCCACACACATGAAGTCCCCAGCACACCACAGACCTGGGTTCTGGTACTGTGCTGGCTGTTTGGGGTAGAGGAAGCAGTCAGTGCACTTCCTTAAACCCTGGAAGTGGTGTGCAGCTGTAGGACTTCCATCCACCCGGCAGGAAGTTGGCACTACCTACATTGTCTCTGGAGGTAGCATTAGTGGGGCTTCTTGGGGATGGGAGGAAATGGGGGGGGGGCCCAAACACCTTGCAGTCGACTGATTGAGCCCTCCCAATTGACCCATTAGTCACAATTGACAGGTTGGTGACCATGGATTTAGGAAATCTTCTCTTCATGAATCACCTAGTTCCTTTTTCTCCCTGGATACCTGTAAAGAGAGCTAGAAAGAATTTCCAACTCTACCCCTCCAGATCTTTTCTCATAGTGAAGGATATTTTTTAATGTATTATAAACTCTCTAGTCCAGTCTCTCTTGTCCAGCAACATCTGTGGGACAGCATGATTTTAGTTACTGGATGTCCACTTATCATTTCTGTGGGCAAGTTTTCTGAATTCCCATAAGGTTTCTTTAGAGCCACCAGTCCTGGCTCTCAGTGTTCTGTGTTGTTACTTAGCTCTAATGTACCCTTAAATGTCTTTGGGTGTGTCTAGACTACCTAGTTTTGTCGACAAAAGTGGACTTTTGTCGACAAAACTATACCAGCGTCTACACTACCACTGAGTTCTGTCGACATAACGTCGACAGAACTCAGCAGTTTTGTCGACGCTGGTATACCTCATTTTACGAGGCATAACACCTTCTGTCGACAGAACTCTGTCGACAGAAGGTGTTATTGCCTGTAACGTTGCGTCCAGACTACGGCGTTCTGTCGACAAAGCAGCTTGCTTTGTCGACAGAACTCAATGTGTCTGGACGCTCTTTGTCGACGGAAGTTTTGTCGACAGTATCTGTCGACAAAACTTCCGTCGACAAAATGCGGTAGTCTAGACGTACCCTTAGAGGAGCCCAGTAAGCAATGAAAGTGTTAGTAATGCTCCCAGACAATATTGACTTTCTGTGGTTTGGCCAATTCTCTGGTTCAGCACCAGTGAGGTCCTGAGGGTGCCAGACTAGAGAGGTTCAACGTGTATTCAACTACTTTAGCATTATTTCAGATGAGGGCCCTCACTCTGTAAAGAGATACTAACATGTTTACCATTATTCAAGTGATTAGTCCAGCTGAAGTTCACAGGAATATCCATATTAAGCCCGTATTCAAGAGATCATAGGAGCAGGACCTTGCTTATATACTTTACATGAAGATGCTATTAAATTCATAAGTAGGCTGAAAAATTAGATTGGTAGAGCTTTTATTTTCTCTATATGGCCTTTTCTCTATATGGCCGGGGGAAAAAAACAACAAAATAAAACAAACTAGTTAACAAGAAAACCTTATGATATTTCAGTGTTATTTCTAATAATGTAAAAAATGTGTTTTTGTTTCTAACCATAGATACGTTTTGAGGTAATCTGTACTTCAGCTATTCTTCTGTGATGCTTTTGATTCTATTTTGTTCTGTTTTGGAGGATCCACTGCAATAGTATATTTACCTCTTGTCCCCTGCTTACTCTTCATTTGTAATTAGTCAATACGTTTGACCGACATTCCTGTTTTATTCAGTTTATTTGCCTTTTAGGGTTGCACAGCATATTGTACGTTAAGGAAAGACAAGTATCCAATTCATGACAGTCATCCATACAGGTTCTTCCAGCCCTGACAGAGTAAATTACATCTTAGCAACAGATCACAAGAACTGAGATGAAAAGAAAGAATAGTCTGGAAAAGGTAAAAGCTGGAAAATGAGGTAAATTAAGCTTTCTGCAAAGTGTGACATCTATTTCAGTAAAAAATAAGCTATATAGAAGATATATTTCTGCCACATGAAATATCAGCAGCTCAGAGAAATTTAATAGAACAGCATAGCTAAAGAGACACTGTTTACCTACTTCCTCTATTTCTCTCAGCTTGAATAATGAAAAGAGACTATTCCAGAGCTCTGTAAAACATTTCCAATCCTATATTACCTGCTTTTACTTTACTTAGCCTCCCAAATACTGTTTTCTTCTGTATCACCAAAAAATCTGGGTTATGTCTCATTTTTTTATCACCAACAAAAAATGTTGAAAAATACTGCAATTATAACCAGCATTGTCAATGCTGACTCTAATAGTTTCCAATTAGAATATCCTTGTTTTAGTTGCTTTAGTTGTATTAGTTGCTAGTTACAATTCAGGCTTAACATTTCTATGCTAGGTGTATGGATAGTACGGATAGATTGTATGGACAGTTTCATCCAAAATTATTTATCTAAGTCCAAAACAATGTTAGGGTATGTCTACACTAGCTCGTTAATTCGAGCTAGGTAAGCAAATGAGGTGACTGGAGTTGCAAATGAAGCCCGGGATTTAAATATCCCGGGCTTTATTTGCATGTTCCCGTCTGGTCACCATTTTGAAATTTCACTAGCCCGAACTCTCTGCTGCATGGCTACACATGGTAGTGAAACGTTAATTCGAACTAAGAACTTAGTTTGAATTAACGTTTCACTGCCACGTGTAGCCGTGCAGCAGTGAGTTCGGGGTAGTGAAATTTCAAAATGGCGACTGGACGGGAACATTCAAATAAAGCCCGGGATATTTAAATCCTGGGCTTTATTTGCAACTCCGGTCACCTCATTTGCCTACCTAGCTCAACTTAACGAGCTAGTGTAGACATATCCTCAGGTAATAAGACATTTTTCCCCCAGTTTTGAAAAAAATATTTCAATTGCTCATTTGAGAGTTTCAGAACCTCCACTGTCCGAAACATAAATTTGAATTTAGCAAGGGTAATCGTGGAGCCAAAGTGGCCCTTTTGCTTTCCCTGTGGAAAATCCACTGAGATATGACTGACTTGAAAACCTCTTTAAATGCCCATTTGCACATGCTTGGTAGCTATGCTCCTTCTGTCCACACTGAACATGCACTCTGGCACCATGTACCTTGAAGTTTAGCCAGATTTCTCTTACTGCTGCTACCCCTTCAGCCTAAAGGATGGTATTGTGATTTGAAAGCTCCAAAGAGAGACTCTGAATTACAAATTCAAATATTCTGGTGAGTTGTGTTTTGTGATAAATGGGTCTACAAATTTAGCCTGATTGAAACCTTAATTGTAAAAAGTAAGTAAAAGCTTGAAAAATGTCGCAGTACCTTATAACAACAAACGTTGATGGGAAAAAGTGCAAAACCAGAGACACACAGACTATGGGTACGTCTAGACTACAGGGTTTTGTCGACAGAAGTTTTGTCGACAGATACTGTCAACAAAGCTTCTGTCGACAAAGAGCGTCTAGACTACAGTCAGTTCTGTCGACAAAGTAAGCTGCTTTGTCGACAAAACCCTGTAGTCTAGACACAACCCTACATGCAATAACACCTTCTGTCGACAGAACTCTGTTGACAGAAGGTGTTATGCCTCGTAAAATGAGGTTTACCAGCGTCGACAAAACTGCTGAGTTCTGTCGACGTTATGTTGACAGAACTCAGCGGTAGTGTAGACGCAGGTATAGTTTTGTCGACAAAAGTCCACTATTGTCGACAAAACTCTGTAGTCTAGACACACCCTTAGTTAGACCAAACTAAAAAGGACTACTGATATAATTAAAGGACTTTGTTAAGGCCATGGTTTATAAACAAGAACGGAAGAGATACACTATCACTTTGGCTTTATCGGGTGTGAGGGAAGAGAATATTTTAATCGACACTTAGTGTATTCCTTTTTTTAAGAGTTTTTAAGTTCCAAACTTAACAAAATTGATTTTATACATCATTTATCATAGACAAAGTGTAAAGAACCCAGTCTAAAATTGGCAAATGTGAAATTTAACAATCTATGCTTCTAAAAATTGCATATCTCTGTAGTGATGAAAAGTTGGCTTTTTTGCTAACTAGTTCATTAACCTAGATGTTTCTTGGGTATATATTTTTCTAATTCTCACAAACATAACACAGATTACACTGCTCTATAGCCAAAATGCTTCTGAAATAAATGTAGTCAAACTTTACTAATTCTGGGTCACTGAGAACGAAAATGATGCTTAAAATTGTTGATTGGCTCTAGTTTTCAAGATATGCTATTAGGTCAGTATATTCGACCCTTGACTTGCGAACTTTGTCAAGGCCATGGACAAAACACGAACAGCTTTCAAGTACCTCCATGGAAAATTTCCAAGTGAAGCTAAGATAAAGGAAGGTGTCTTTGTTGGTCCTCAGATTCGTGAACTTCTTCAAGATGATGCATTTGACCATGCACCGCGTGGCAAGGAAAAGACGTCATGGAAAGCTTCCAGTTAGTGGCAATAAATTTTCTCGGAAACAAGAAGGCAGACAACTACAGGTTGTTGGTGGAAAACCTCCTCAAGGCATACAAAAGCCTTGAGTGCAACATGTCACTAAAGATACATTTTTTGCACTCTCATCTAGATTTTCTTCCACCGAACAGCGGAGCAGTGAGCAACGAGCACGGCGAGCGATTTCACCAGGACATTGCAACAATGGAGAAAAGCTATCAGGGAAAATGGAGCCCATCAATGCTTGCAGACTATTGCTGGACAGTGACAAGAGCTGCTCCATTTAATGAATACAAGAGACAAGCCAAGAAGCGCCGAGTAGACACTGAATAGGACTAAACTATGTACATAATAGTTTTTTGCCCTTTGTTTCATAATACATTTTATTCATATAACCCTTTTGCTGATTTTTAAAGTGTTACATAAACAGGACAGATGAAATATTATCATGTAAAGCAACCATAAACACACGAAAAGACCTAGGTTTACAATTTATGATTAAAACTCTACTATCTACACAATATACATAGACGTAAAATGTAAAAACTTAAATATCTTTGAAACAGTAGCCAATCAGTTGTTTTAATTGTCATATTTGAATTCAGCACATCAAAATACATAATAAATAGCACATTTTATCTCTGAAGCAGACGACTTCTAAAAAATTGTAGACCAGTGTTATATATGCATGCCCATAAACATTTATTATGAATGTGTGACAGTAAAATTTTAGAATATTTTCCAAGAAATAGCTCTTAATTTAAATGTGGTTTGTTTGGCAGATCTGGAAAAGTGTTTTTTTTTGTCTGCATTTCCCCTGTTGATTCAAGTACTAATAAAGATGAATTACCTGTAATCCAATAAAACAATTATACCTAGGCTGATTCAGATACAATTGTGGATGTTGTAATGTGAGAGTCAGAAATGGAATAAGTCGCTGTATGTGTAGTTCCCCAAGAAACATGATTAATAAGATAAATGAATAGACTTGGCTTACACAAAAATACAAATTTTAGTGTGGGCACATGATGATGGAGTTTATATGTATTCTTTTTTTTGATATCATTAAAAGAACTCCTATAATGTTCCAAAGCTTTGGGATGCATGCAAATGACAGTATGAACAGACATTAAAAAAATAGGGAGAGAAAGCATAGCTTTCCTGCCTCTACTAAAAGCAAAGGTGAAACAAAAAATGGTACTATGCAAAAAAAAAAAAAAAAAAGTGAACACATATAAAAATGACGAATCAGGTTTAAGAACAGAGCAGGGGTGAGGGGGGAAGATTAGTGTATGTGAGGTAATGACATTAGGGGTAATAATTGGGGAAGCTCACTCCTCACCTGTTCTTAAACCTGATTCGTCATTTTTATGTGTGTTCATTTTTTTTTGATTGTATCACTTTGGTATATATGGTTGTGCCAATTTTCTTCCACATATTGATCTGAGGAAGTGGGTCTGGCCCACGAAAGCTCATCACCTAATAAGCCATCTTGTTAGTCTTTAAAGTGCTGCATAGTCCTGTCTTTTGTTTCAGCTTGACCAGACTAACACAGCTGCATCTCTATCACTAAAAGCAAAGGGAGAGCTCTTCCTCCTCCTTGAGTATGAAGCCCTCTCCCTCCACTTTTTATCAGTGTTCTTTAACCATCAGCATAAAGAAACTGCTTTCATTAATCCTACCAGATAGGACATAGTTATCTGCCAATTATCTGGCAATACTCTCCTTGGATAATCTGAAAGTGACATTTGAGTTCTTACATCTTAGTTAGAAAAGAACAAATTTTATTTAGTGATAACTTGCAAACATGCGAAAAAAATTGCTGCAAAAAGCCTCTTTAATTTCATACAATCACCTCAATATGGCAGACCCTAAATGTGAACCTGTTTACCCAATGACAATGGTGGCATTTATAGTCAGTTTAAATTCACAAGATACCTAAATCAATTTAATAGAATCCATGGCTTCTAAATATGGATATTGTGTAAGATACAGTATGTGCTCTGTATAATGAATTCATAGCCTTCATTTAGTTATGGCAGAGCATTAATAAATAACTGTTTTTTTGCTTTGCTGGTTTTAACACGAGTACTCCAAGTTAGGCCCACAAGGAGAGGGAAAGATACACATTTCAAAAACACCCCAAATGGATTAGTGTTGAACGAAATGCTATCTTTCATTTCTTGAGGTTTGAAAGCTTTGTATTTAAACTGAAATCAATTTCAAATAAAATTAATTTTTGATAGAAAATTTAATGTTTCATTTTTAAATGTTGAAATAAAATAATTTGACTTTTTCAGATAATTTCCCCTGAAACGATTTATTGAATCTCACAGATATTTGCAAAATATTTCAGTCTACCCAGTTCTTTCCCCGTAGAACTAATCAGTCTTTTATCTGGACTCATTTCCCATAATAAATACAGTCTTGGGTGAAACATTATGGATTTTTTTTTAGGAAAATATCAATCTTGACAAATAATTGCAGTATTGCCATGGGAAATTCCAAAAAGACAATTTTTCAAATTGAATTTAAAACATTCCTTTGTTTCTTGCTATAAAATCTAACAAACTAAGCAAAAAACATTGAAAATGTCAAATCATAACAAACCTTCTCATGGTAAAAAGTGAAAACATTCAACCAAATATTTTCAAATAAAGATAATTTTGTTTGAAATTTCTCAGTTTTCCAACAAACTCTAATAGAAATGGCATAAGAGGAGAAAGGTGAGGATTTAAACTGACACATTGTAGAAAAGAAGGAAGATCTGGGAATCAAGGCTCACATCTTCAGAGTTGTACAAGACAAAACCACTGGAATAATGATGCCATATGATTCTGATTTGACCAGAACATCTTTTGGGATCATGAAAAAGAAAGTACAGTGATGGGATGATAAATCTCTAGGCAGGGCTGTCCTTACATATACATGGTCCGAATGTCCACCCTCTCTCTATTTAAAAGTGAAAAAGCCTGCCAGACCACTTAGCCGAACATTGAACCTGTGAAAGAGCCATTCAAGTGACAATTAAGCCATTTTAAAAGCATTTTGGGAACCCCAGGTATATGCTGTCAGTTTCTGAATGTATGTGTTAGTCTACAGGAACTTTACAATTTGCTTTAAAATATTTTATTAGTGAGTTGCTGAAAATAAAATCACATCTCTAAAAAAAATCATCCTTCTTCACCCACTGGATTGCTGTTGGGCACTGGGACACCAGTTTAAAAGTACTTCATAGGGATCCATAATTGCTTAGGATGCCCCTGGATCTCAGGGGTTGATGGTATAATTGGTAGTCATGATGATGATGATGATGATAATGGAAGATGATAATGGCCTGTGTGGTAATGAGACTGAAGCTCATGGTTGCTATGGCTATGATAAAAAGTTGCTACCATTCTGAGTTTTATACATTGTCAGATTCCCAGAAAATCAACATCCAAAAGATGTAAACCTAACTCAATCAAAATTGCCAATCAAAACACATTTTTAAAGATTCTTTCATGTTGCTATAACACCACATATAATCTGACAAGAATCTTTGAAAAATACCTAATCAACAGTTCTTTTATTTCAGAGAAATTCAGATTATACCATTCTCTGAAAAAACAACATCGATTTAACACAACTTTTTTTTTAAGTCGAAAGACCTTATTGTCATCTTTCATCTATTCTGAGATTTTAATCAACACACAACTGGCAATGACCATTATTTTTATTCATTTCTGTAACTGTGTTTTAGAGTAAGGACAAATCTTTTGTTTGTATTACACAACTGTTTGATGCACAGATTTCACCCCAATTTAAGAAGTTTACGCATAGCTGTATGAATTTAGTTTTATCTCCAGTATAATGAATTCACTACAAATGATTTTCTTTAAAGAAGTGAGCCTATAAATCAATGTTGCTGCTATGTAGAATAGATACTTGCATCTTTTGATGTAAATTGCCATTGTCTCATTTGAACGACTGAACTGAATTGTTATATTCAACAAGTTACTGTGGTTGCCAGTAACCAAGAGAATAATGAAATGTTAAGTTAATGGAAAATATGTGGCTAAACCATTCATACTGCCTTGAAAATCACAACCACCTATATTATCCAAATGTATTTGTATTTACAGTAATATTTCCCATGTATTGCGTAGGAAATGCCACCAATAAAATGATTCACTTAAATTTAACACAGTAAATATTGATTCACTTATAGAATCATGGAATCATAGAATTGGAAGGGACCATGAGAGGTCATTGAGTCCAGTCTCCTGCCCTCATGGAAGGGCCAATCACCGTTTACTATCCTTGATAGATGTCTATCTAACTTACTCTTAGATATCTCCAGTGATGGAGATTCCACAATCTCCCTAGGCAACTTATTCCAGTGTTTAACCATCCTGACAGTTAGGAAGTTTTTCCTGATGTCCAACCTAAACCTCCCTTGCTGCAGTTTAAGCCCATTGCTTCTTGTTCTATCTTCAGAGGCTAAGGCGGACGATTTTTCTCCCTACTCCTTTTAGGTACACTCTTTTCGGTACATGAAAACCGCTATCATGTATTTGAAAACATCACTATTTAGCTGAAAAATGTAAGATATAGTTAAGTATCGCAACGCATGACTAGAAACCACATCCTAAACAGCAGATTTTCATATCACTAATGAGGAATTAATAGAAATAATTATAGTGTCAAGTAAATTAGTTACAAAATTAATAAAAAAGTGAAAAATCATATAGTTGTTAAAAATACAGTGCGGAGACAACAAGCAAGTGATTATCTCACTGGATAGCTGTCACCCAGACATTGAAGTGTAGAACAAAAACTGTGCTGGGTTAGAACCTGTTCAATTGTTTAAAATGCCTATTTTGTTTAAACTAACTCATATAATTATCTGTGGAGGCATTGTGCAAAATATCATAGCTGGATTTATCTACTATATATTTTGGAGAGTTTGTCCTTTTGATCAAGAACTCCTAAATAGCAGGCTTTAGGACTACCAAATTTGGTATACAGCTTTCTCTTATATCTTTATGTAGTATAAGGGTTTATTTGTGCCAAGAAAGTTGGATGTGCCTGGAATGGAATTGCTTCTCATAAACCAAACACACACAAAAAAAGCAAATCACGAAAGCAATCTTCACAATTGACAGAACGGAGCAAATATTGAATGATATTGCACCAACATGAGCCAGAAAAATAGGAAAAGAACACAAGAACAGCCATACTAGGTCACACCAAAGGTCCATCTAGCCCATTATCCTGTCAGCTGACAGTGGCCAATGCCAGGTTCTCCAGAGAGAGTGAACAGAACTAGAAATCACTAAGTGATCCCTCTTCTGACATCCATTTCCAGCTCCTGAAAAACCTAAGCTCCATGAATTTATCTAGTTCTTTTTTTTAACCCTGTTAAAGTCCTGGTCTTCGCTACATCCTCTGGCAAGGAGTTCCACAGGTTGACTGGAGAAAAACGTGTGAAGGAAAACTTCCTTTTGTTTGTTTTAAACTTGCTATCTATTAATTTCCTTTGGTGACCCTTAGTTCTTCCAGAATGAACCTGGAATAGGATGTTTAAGGCATGAAAACTACAAGACAATGTTATTGTAAACCAAATTGACTATAGCTCTGTTTAGTTAAAACATAAGGGCTGTGTCTAGATCGCATCCCTTTTCCGTAAAAGGGATGCAAATTAGACACATCACAATTGCAAATGAAGCGGGGATTTAAATCCCCCCGCTTCATTTGCATAAACATCGCTGCCGGTTTTTTCCATCTAGGAGCTTTGCTGGAAAAAAGCGCCAGCCTAGACGGGGATCTTTCGGAAAATAAAGCCTTTTCCGAAAGATCCCTTATTCCTCTTAAAATAAGGAAAAAGGGATCTTTCGGAAAAGGCTTTATTTTCCGAAAGATCCCCGTCTAGACTGGCACTTTTTTCCGGCAAAGCTCTGAGCAGGAAAAAAGCAGCAGCCATGTTTATTCAAATGAAGCAGGGGGGATTTAAATCCCCGCTTCATTTGCAATTGCGATGTGTCTAATTTGCATCCCTTTTACAGAAATGGGATGCAGTCTAGATACAGTCAGAGAATAATAAGAGTTTATAGGGATGAAGGAAAAAATCTATTCTAGATGGAATTCTCATTTTTAAAAAATCCAAAATTTTCTTCATAAAAATAACATTATATTTTTGAAAAATACAATAATTTTAATGAAGCATGTACATTTTCCTTTTATTTTCAAAAAATTAGTTGAGTTAAGGACCTAAGCAATGCTTGGTAAATCTGCTAGTAGTGAATTAATTTGAACGAGCCATGGTAATACTTATTCTAATCTATATGGTTCTGGTTTAGTCTTTGCCAGGTTTTAATTCCTCAGGTACCGCCTGGCCCCGTTGATGCCGGGGGTTCCCAGCCGGGGTTTCTCCAGATGTCTCCTGTCCAGCTGGGCTCCCTGACCTCTGCACTGTCTCATCTGGCTCTGGGGCTCTTTGGTCCAGCAACATCCATGGCCCTGCCAGACCACGGATGTTGATGGACCTGAGAGTCCTGGATTTGGGAGTTGCAGCCTGTACTAAAAGTTGCATAATTTCCTGTCTACTTGCATACAGGCCTACATATACATTTTCTGTACATTGCCACATTTTCCGGCAGATAAAAAAAGTAAACCAAGACATTAAATGTTCTCAAACACCTTTTTGGAAATATAGTGCTTTTAACCCTTTCATTCTGTGTAAATTATTATATACAAAATTATATTTGAATTACTGGTGTTTCCCACTGCAATTTCAAAAGAATATGGAGTTCTCTTTCCTGTGTGGTATAAAGAGATCATGGTGCCACTGATCTCAGTGCATCCAGGATTTCACCAGGGAAGTACTACTTGGAGGTCTTAGAAATCCATCTATTATATTAAACTCAATAGGTGGTTGCTTGTCAGTGATGGATGAGGTGATTCATATTATGGATCTTTTGTCACAGTTCTACAGGGAAGTTTACAGTATGGTTCCACTAATAGTCCTATTTCAGCCTCATTGTAAGAGGGTAACAGATTTCTCCTAAAAATTGTGATCTGTACTCTATTTTTTTTTTACAGTAAGTTGAAAGAACCAGGACAAGTGGCCTGGGAGTTGCAGATCATTACGAATAATTTACTTTAATTTGAGGGGTTTTTTTAGTATCTTTGGGTGTCTCCATTAAAAATGACTTGTTAGTACCCTTTTAAACTAGGAGTAAGAATAAATTATGATTACACTAAGAGAGGCATCCCAAGAATAGTAAAATTAAGGACATGTCTCAGTCAATATGATTCATCCTCCTAGGTAGATGAGGTTTATCTCTTTAGAACCAACTTAGCAAGAGACAGGTACCAATCCTCAGCTCCACTTAGAGAAACAAACTTTGATCATCCAGTGTTTATGTCTGAACTACATAGCATGTCTAATTTAGGCTATAAATCCTTTGAGACAAGAAACAAATGTATATGTCTATTCTATACAGAACCACTCAATAAATAAACCATTAGAAGAACAGAGCCTTTTAGAGCTATGTGTGTGTTTGTGTGTGTGTGTATGCGTGCGCACAGTTATAATACAGATATTGTCTGAATATATGATTTCAGCTTCCTGGATGAGTCAGTTCACTGCAAATGTCTTAGTGGGTTAAATGACTAACAGAACATGTGTGATACAAAGTGAATGGTGAGTCAGAGTCTGATACATCAAACTAGATTTTTTCTCTTCTTTTTGCCATGTTAAAAGCATTCCATAAATAGCAAAGGACACCAGAACTTTTAATGTCGAACTCCTTCCCTTTGACATCCTCAGTTCAATGAATGGGTTTATTTTGCACAACAGTTTCAAGTTTCATAATCTATATCTGGATCTATAAGACATTACTACTAGTGCAACACTCCAAAAAGTGACCTGTAAATGCGAAAGAGAGAGAGAGAGAAAGAGAGAGAGAGAGAGAGTGAGAGAGAGAGTAAAGTGGGCATTGTGAAAAGCTACAACTGAAGGCAGGTATATCATATAAGCCCTGATGAGAAGTTAAGCCAATTTAAGTTGCAGCTATAGTTCTGCCCAAGTGTTTGTTTTTCAACTGGAACATCCAGTCGAAAAGGGAATCTGGTGGCTTTGGTCAGCACTGCTGACCAGACTATTAAAATTCCAATCAGCAATGAAAGTGGTGGCAGGTGCTAAGTCAAGTCCCTAAGGGTATGTCTACACTACAAAGTTAATTCTAACTAACAGACGTTAGTTTGAATTAACTTTGATAGGAGCTACACATACAAACTGCTAGTTCGAACTTAATTCGAACTAGCGGAGCACTTAATTTGAACTAGGTAAACCTCATTCTACGAGGACTAACCCCTAGTTCGAATTAAGCAGTTCGAATTAAGGGCGGTGTGGCCATTTTATTCGAACTAGTGGGAGGCTAGCCCTCCCCAGCTTTCCCTGGTGGCCATTCTGGGCACCACCAGAGAAACTTGTCTGCCCCCCTCCCGGCCCCAGAGCCCTTAAAGGGCCATGGGCTGGCTACGGTGCCCGTGCCAGGTGCAAGCCTGCCAGCACCTAGCCAGCAGACCCTGCACCTGGCACGGCACGAACCAGCAACCCGCTGCCACCCAGCACTCCACTTCCTCCCAGGACCAGGCTGGCAGCTCCCGGGAGCCTGCCCGGGTCCGCAAGAAGCGGGCGCCTGCCTGGTCTAGTGCAGAGATCGTGGACCTCATCCATGACGTCTGCACTAGGTACAGGAAAGTGTCCATCTAGGGCAGGATAGCTGCCAGCCTGGCCACCCAGGAGCAGGTTTGCATGAAAATCAGGGTGGTCCAGTGAGACCCCCGACCCTGAGCCCTGAGCTTAAAATGGCTGTACTGGGTCAGACCAAAGGTCCATCTAGCCCAGTAGCCTGTCTGCCGACAGTGGCCAACACTAGGGACCCTGGAGGGGATGGACCGAAACAATGACTAAGCCATTTGTCTCGTGCCATCCATCTCCAGCCTTCCACAAACAGAGGCCAGGGACACCATTTCTACCCCCTGGCTAATACCACTCCATGGACCCAACCTCCATGACTTTATCTCACTTCTCTTTAAACTCTGTTCTAGTTCTAGCCTTCACAGCCTCCTGCAGCAAGGAGTTCCACAGGTTGACTCTTTGCTTTGTGAAGAACAAATTTCTGTTACTAGTTTGAAGCCTGCTACCCATTCCTTTCCTTTGGTGTCCTCTAGTTCTTCTATTATGGGAACTAATGAAGAACTTTTCTTTATGCACCCTCTCCACACCACTCATGCTTTTATAGACCTCTATCATATCCCCCTCAGTCTCCTCTTTTCTATGCTGAGAAGTCCCAGTCTCTTTAGCAACTCTTCATATGGGACCTGTTCCAAACCCCTGATCATTTTAGTTGCCCTCCCCTCTCCCACCCTCTCTCTTCCCCTCTCCTACCTCCTTTTCCCAGTCTCCCAGAGTTTTGTTCAATAAAGAGAGTTTCTATTTTTGACCACACATGTCCTTTATTTTGTACATCAGGAAGGGGGGCTAGGGAGGGGTAAGTGGAAGGAGGTGAGGGAAGAATGGGGTACGAGCCCCCGATGGGGAGGACTGGGGTGGCTCTGCGGCCTCCTCAGGGTGGAAGCTCTTCTGCAGCCCCCCGACTGACACCCCCCCCTCGGATGGCAGCCTGTGGCAAGTGCAGCTGGGCTGATGGCCAAGTGTTGTGATGTGCCGAGTGTGGGCACTCAAGGCACTCCAAGCCAGGACTGCTTTGCAGGCGGGGAACCCCTGAGAACTGTCTGTCCGGGCTGGGGGTCGGGACCCTTTAAGCACAGCCCTCGGCTAGCCTGAGACAGCAGCTCCACACTCTAAGTCCTAATCTGATGCCCTGCCAGCACTGCTTCCGGCCAGCCTTAACCTCGGTTCAGGGTCTATTCAATGTGGACATGCTAGTTCGAATTAGCAAAATGCTAATTCGAACTAGTTTTTAGGTCTAGATGCACTAATTCGAATTAGCTTAGTTCAAATTAACTAATTTGAATTAAGTTAGTTCGAATTAGAGCTATAGTGTAGACATACCCTTCGAGTGCATCTACACTGCAAGACTTACGTTTAAATAAACTACGCAAATTGAGCTACATCCATTGTGTAATTTATTTTGAAATAGCTTATTTTAAAATTGGGAGCATCTACATTTCACTTATTTCAAAATAGAGCACTCTTCCTCCGACTTCGCTTACTCCTTGTACAATGAGGGTTACAGTAGTTGGAATAAGAAATCCTTCAGGCTGATAGTATTTCGACATTGTTTCAAAATAACTACCTACTGTGTAGACATGGACTAAGTTATTTGGAAATAATGTTGCTGTGTAGACATATCCATAACTGTCATGCTGCTGCATAGCTCCTGGAGGCAGCCACAAGATGCCTAGGGCTGCTAGACACAGGAAATCTCTGCACTTTGTCCCCATCCCAGGAGCTGGTGGAACTGCCAATAGGCAGATTTGAAGGTGGGATCTCTGGAGGTTAGTATAGGCGCCTCTACAGCTTGATCTATAAAGCCAGCTGGCGCTCAGTTCAGGCTGCAGAGCTCTCTTTTCTCATCTCTTGCTGTAAGTGGTCTAAGTGCCATTATTTGGGACAGTGAACCGCACCCACTAGGTGTGTGTGTTCTACTTGCTCTGTAGATCTCCATGTCTGGGAACAAATGGGAGCTTCAGGGGCAGCACCTGCAGACACAAAGACAGCTCACGGAGCCTCCCTGTGCATAGGTACCACAGGGACCTGTCAGCTGCTTCCTAGGAGCTGCTGGGACTCCAAACCTCCTGCCACATCCCAGCCCCCAGCCCCAGTCTGGAGTCCCCTCCCACATGAAAGTTACTCCCTGAGCCCACACATCCCCTGCCCCAGCTTTGAGCTCCCTCCTGAACTCTGAGCTCCTCATCCATAGCACCATCCCAGTAATACCCAGAGCGTCACCCTTAGCTAGAGCCCTCACCCTCTCCTGAAGCCCAACCCTCTGCCCCATCCTGATGAAAGTGAATGAGAGCAGGGGAGAACAAGCAGTGCAGGTAGGAAGGATTGAACAAGCAGGGGGCAGGAAAACGGAGGAGAATTGGGACTACTCACATGTAAGGAAAAAACACTTGCATAGATGCTTTGCTTGATTGGGGCCTGTAGACCAGATCCAAAGCCCAATTAAATTAGCTGGGCCTGCATCCACAAAGGGATTTCGGTGTTGTGATACTGATGGTGGGTTGTTCTAACTGCTGGCCTAAAAGCTGTAAGATGGAAGCCTATCTGATTTTGTATATGGATACCAATTCACTAGGCACGTTCTAAACATGCCCACCAGATCAAGTCCCTCAGGCAAGGTAGTCACAGAAATGCCTGTTTCCATCTGTTTAGAGAATCTCATTGGGGTATAGGAGTGAGGTAACTATCTTGAATCCTGCTGTAAGGTGCTGTGTGCATGCTCAGAAGCAGAAACTTGGGTGCCTCGGGGATTTTAGATGCCTACAGGTTTAGGCAGCAACCAAGCAAAGATTTCAAGGATCTCAGTGGTGCCCTCTTTGGGTTTTGAATCATGTCCTAACCTATACATATACAAGGGAATACATTTTATCCACAGTTAAAATACTGTAGATTAAAGAAATCCATTTGATACAATTTGCTGAATATCCTATCTGGGAGGGAGGGATTGTAGTATATAAGAAATAATCACAAATACTACAGTTAAGGTTGTATACATTTTTAAATCATATTTCCCTGTTTTTACTTTCAAATAGCTAGCTATAAGTCTTCATCTTTTATATTGAACTTTTCCAGGCTTGGGCTGACTTGGAAGCCTGAAGGTTAACTCCTTTGATGAATTAGAGCCAAAATAGCTGTCTTTTTTGAATACAAGGAAAGTAGAAAAAATATGCTATTGCCATTATAGAGGGAGGAGGGAATACTGTAACCTTTCTTTTTATGAACAACTGTATAGCTGAAATGGATGAGAGCTGTAATTTGAAATCTGGCATGGAAATAGCCCTCACTAAAAGAAGTACCTCTGCTTTCAGAGAAAATTGGTTTTGACTTGACCAAGGTATGAGCTTTGGAATTATGAATATTAACTACAGTAATAGGATTTTTCCCCTACTAATCTCCTAAGTGTGCAGGTAAGGAATGTTTCCCATGCACATGGAATGGCTAATATAACTGCATAGAGAAAAATGTAGTGAACTACATTCTGTAATAGGTAGTGAAACCTGGGAGAATGTCATCCACATACTTTGTAGGTGTGAAGAGTTTGAGGAAGATCATCTGTTGTCTTCTATTATTTTTGACATGTTTTCTTAGAGTGTAGGATATTAAAATCATTCACTCATCTAACCATCACACGCCTCTATAAAGAATAATTTTTCAGCTGTTTAGTAGAAAGTTAGTTACCCTGCACCATTTACTGTATCTCTCACATAAATTTGAATGTGGTTTAATTCAATAAATCAAAGCAAATATCCGAGTTTTACAGTTCCAGCTCTCTACAAGAGCCCTTTTGTTCAATCACATAATCTATCATTTTTCCAACTGGATTCTAATTATTCTTCTTAATCTATGTAGCTATGGCATCAAATTCTAAGGCTGTGTCTAGACTGGCAAGTCTAGACTGGAAAAACTTGCCAGCTGTCTACACTGGCCGCTTGAATTTCCGCAAGAACACTGACGATCTCATGTAAGATTGTCATTTTTCTTGTGGAAATGCTATGCTGCTCCTGTTCAGGCAAAAACCCTCTTGCGCAAGAGGGCCAGTGTAGACAACGCGCTATTGTTTTGTGCAAAAAAGGCCCGATTGCGAAAATGGTGATCAGGACTTTCTTGCGCAAAACCATGTCTAGATTGCCACTGGCGCTTTTCCGCAAAAAGTGCTTTTATGGAAAAGCGTCCATGCCAATCTAGACGCTCTTTTCCGCAAATGCTTTTAAAGGAAAAACTTTTCTGTTAAAAGCATTTGTGGAAAATGATGCCAGTCTATACGTAGCCTAACTGTTTTGGTTTACATTTAACCATTAAGAATGAAACATTCCTGGTAACTGATTTCATAACTGATAATGACCTTGCTATGCCTTAGAGAGACATTGACAAATTCAAATGGCATTTTTAGTCTCTCAGAAGTGCCCCGACCTCCTTATGTTTTATTACATCAGTCTTACTCCAGCTGAGTTAGCTAGAGAGAAATTAGCATCCATTTTAGGGTTACTCTGCATGCTAAACTTCTCTGTGTATAATAAAATATTTTGCCATTACTTCCAAAAGTTTTAGAACTGTTAACTTCATGAATTAACTCTAATAAGAGGCTACGCTATTTGTACTTGGGGAACTAAACATACTTTATATTCTATACTTTATATATTCACTGAACATATTTTATCTTAATCCAATATGAAAATTTTCCCTTTGAATAACTACAGAAATACATTAAGGCTATGTCTACACTATGTGTTTTGTCAGAAGAGGCAATGCAAATGAAGTGCTGATTAGCTTTTCCTCACGTTTCATTTGCATAATCTATTCTGATCCGTTTTTGCACAAGAGGTTTTTGCGCAAAAACATATAGTGTGGATGTGTCCGCTTTGCACAAAAAACCCTTTTCATGTAAGATCCTTATGCTTTTCTGGCTGAGTCTACACTGCAGGCTTCTTGTGCAAGAACTTTTTGTGGAAGAGATCTTCCGCAAAAAGTTCTTGCACAAGAGCGCATCCACACTGACATGTGCTTTTGCGCAAGAAAGCTCTAGTGGCCTTTCACAGAATGGCCATCAAAGCACTTGTGCTTTTTCCAATAGGTTTCTCACTCAAGAAACCTCTGTTGTCCATCCACACATGCTTTTTTGTGCAAGAGCTCTTGCTCAAAAAGGCTTATTCCTCGTAGAAATAGGAATAACTATAATAGGAATAAGCCCTGTCTTCTGATGATCTACTGTACTTTTTCTTGCACAAAAACACTCTTGTAATGTGGATGCTCTGTGAGCTTTTGAACAAAAACTCTACAGTGTAGACGTAGTCTTTGGGAGAGGCATAAGAATTTTGCACTAAAAGGGGGTTTTGCGCAAAATGGATGCATCCACGCTGCTTGTTTTTGCGCAAAAGCTTCTTGCACAAAAATGGATCAGAATAGATTATGCAATGATGTGTGAGAAAATGCTAATCAACACTTCATTTGCATTGCCTCTTCCGAAAAAACACATAGTGTAGACATAGCCTGTTTATGAAACTAATGGAAAATATGTGCTGAATTCCTTTAAAGTTCAAATTCTGCCCACAAGAAACACTGAGGGGGAGAATTTGTAAAGTGCAGAATAATTAAATGCCTAACTTCCACTGAAACCGAAACTGAATAGAAGCTGGACACCTAACTACCATTTGAAGATTAAGACTGTTTTCAGTAAAATTTGTGGTCTTGAGTCATGTAAGTCCTTTAAATTCCACGTGTGTCTTTGAACATCTTTTTCTAAATCTGTTCTCATTCACTGAAAACTGTGAACATTGAAGTCAAAGTTCAAGGGCATAAATGGCCCTTAAAAGCCTAATTCACATTGACATTTGATGAGCATTTGACAAGTAAGTGGCATTTGTGCCTTTATGGGTTGGATAGCTCAAATGAGTGATAAATGGATAAAAAACTTTTCACCTATAAGTCACTTGCTCAAATCTAACAGAGGTCAGTGGGAAATAAACAGAAATACCACTTGAATTCAGTTCAATGAATTATGTAAAATAAGTTGGTGACCATAGTTCAGTTCCTAGAAGATAGGTGTATGGATCACAAAAGCCAGTTGTAAAATTATACTTTTCGATCCCCTTGTGAACAATTGCTACACTGAACCTAGGACAACAGAGGATAAGGTACCCAAAGAATAAAGCTTACTCTTCAGTGCTGAGACACAATAAAATGCTGTCATGGAGAATGCTGCTTCCTGTTTTATGGAAGACAAGAAGACTTCAGCTTATGTGGCTTGAAGCTTTCTTGTCTTTTACTGATTGTGCTTATAAAAGTGTCTAAGGGTATGTCTACACTACCCCGCTAGTTCGAACTAGCGGGGTAATATATGCATACCGAACTTGCTAATGAAGCCCGGGATTTGAATTTCCCGGGCTTCATTAGCATAAAGCCGGCGCCGCCATTTTTAAAAGCCGGCTAGTGCGAACCCCGTGCCGCGCGGCTACACGCGGCACGGGCTAGATAGTTCGAACTAGCTAGCCATTCCGAACTATCTACGAGGCAAGTTCGGTATGCATACATTACCCCGCTAGTTCGAACTAGCGGGGTAGTGTAGACATACCCTAAGGGTTTACTCTGTCCTCATTGTGAATGTCTTTTCTGTACACTCGGGGTTCCATGCCAAATATTGAACTTGTTGATTTTAATTTTGGTGTGTCTGTTTCTGAAATTAGAACCCTGACACCTCAGCTCTTTCAGTTAGTATTAAATTGGTAATCAAGAACAAATGTCAACTACTAATGAATCAAGTACATCCCACCTCTCTTCATTCCCAATTGAACACAGACACCCAGTGTAATAAATTGGACAGCTGCCACAAGGCTACTGGATTTTCACCTACATTAGCTCTACCCTTTCAAGGGTTTTTATTTGTTACTAGCAGAAATACCTGGCATCACCAAGGGAAAATATAATAAAAGGTGTGATAGATGAACAACATCAATTACATTAACATAGCATATTTTATTGGAAATACTTTTCTCCTATATACAGGCAGTCCCCGACTTACGCGGATCTGACTTATGTCGGATGCGCACTTAAGAACGGGGCTTTTCTTGCCCCAGAGCTCACGGGCGGCGGGTTGCCGCCCGTGTCCTCCAGGGTGAGAAAACCTTGTCTCGGTGTCTGTGGTCTGCTGGGGGGGTCCAGAAAAGCCGCTGGACCCCCCCCCCAGCAGACCAGGGACACCCGAGCAAAGCCACCGCATGGGCGGCTTTGCTCCCGGGCAAACGAGCAAAGCCGCCCAGGCGGTGTCTTTGCTCGAGTGTCCCTGGTCTGCTGGGGGGGTCCAGCGGCTTTGCTGGACCCCCCCAGCAGACCGGGGGACAGGAGCAAAGCCGCCCAGGCGGCGGGGGGTCCCGCTGCCTGGGCAGCTTTGCTCCCGGGCAAACGAGCAAAGCTGCCCAGGCGGCGGCTTTGCTCGGGTGTCCCTGGTCTGCTGGGGGGGTGCAGGGGCTTTGCTAGACCCCCCCAGCAGACCAGGGGGACCGGAGCAAAGCCGCACGGGCGGCATCCCGCCGCCTGTGCGGCTTTGCTCGGGTCTGCCTGGGGTGCTGGGGGGAACTCCCCCCAGCACCCCAGGGAGACAGGAGCAAAGCTGCACGGGCAGTGGGGTCCCTCCGCCTGTGCGGCTTTGCTCGGGTCTCCCTGGTCTGCTGGGGGGGACTCCCCCCAGCACCCCAAGGAGACAGGAGCAAAGCCGCAGGGGCAGCGGGGTCCCTCCGCCTGTGCGGCTTTGCTTGGGTCTCCCTGGTCTGCTGGGGGGGGAGGGGTCGCAGCTAGTGCCCCTCCCCCCCCAAGCAGACCAGGCTTTTGTTGCGGGACGCCTCGGATAGAGCAGCTGGGGTGCTGCCGGGTTGGTCCTGTGGGAACCTACCGGGCAGCGCCCCAGCTGTTCTGTCCCAGGCTCCAGATTCAGCAGCTGTTGAAACTGATCAGGCTGATTTCAGGAAGCTGGGGGCAGAGCAACTCTGCCTCCGGCTTCCTGTAGTCAGCCCCTGGTCGGTTTCAGTGGCAGCAGCTGAATCTGGAGCCAGTTACGACTTACATACAAATTCAACTTAAGAACAAACCTATAGTCCCTCTCTTGTACGTAACCCAGGGACTGCCTGTATTATTTTAAGAAATTAACATAGCTAGTGATGTGCTTACAAAATGACAAATCCCATAGGGTCGCTTTTCTCAATCTCCACAAATCAGAAAGGCCCATCTTCCCTTAAAGACTCTATGCAAACCAATGTCTGCAGTCTCCTTGCCAGAAGACCTGAGAAATGGAGGGGATGTGTCCTGGGCTCTGCAGCAGCAGCAAATCACCGCTCCCCAAGTAGTCACTCTCCGAGTGCCTTCAGTGCACGCTCCATGGGGCAACCTGAATGGACGCTCCTGAATGGACTGAATGGCAACCTGAATGGACTTCCTAGTGGCAGATGGACCGGTTGCATTGATCAGACAAAGCGAAAGCCCTTGAGACCATGTGCAATGAGTGATATATAGATGATCAGAACATGCAGAATGTACCTGTTCTAATGAGAATTGCATGTTCTGAATGTATCGTGTCCTCCTCAGGCTCCACAGTGCTCAAAACCTTGTCCTCCTACCCACCTCCTCTTTGTACTGTGATCTGAATCCTGCAAAGTGCATAATGCCCGTGGCACTTGCTGATAATGCACACAGCCCCAGCCCAAAGGAGGGCAAGTGGTGGGATGGCTCATTTGGGTGTGGGGGGGAAGGGAAGAAACTTTAATTTCCAGAAGGGGTTCAGTCAAAAGATGTTGAGAGGCTGTGATAGCTGGAGGCTTCTCCCAGCCACAATTATCAAGGCTAGACCCCAGCCAGCATCAGCCATATTTGGGTCTGTCCTGGATACCTGCTGGTGCCCTAGTATAGGGGAGATTGCTGATTCTCTGCCCCACTGCAGCTTCTCCCTTGATGGTGCTGCAGGTGCCCACATGCTTTATCCTCTAGGATCTCAAAGTGCAGTTTATGTGACATGATTAACAGAAGAGTCCAGCAAATGCCTATGATCAGGTGCTACTAAAAGCTAATTATCAGTGGGCCCAGTTGGGGCTCTGGGGGAACTGGGGAAACCAATTTTGAGATATAACCAATCCAGTTATTTAAGTTAGGAAATCAGTAGTATCCGTGCAAAATTTGGTATTTTTAGCTCTTACCATTTTAGAGATCTTCCGTTTTGGAGATCTTTGGGAATTATCAGTGGGCCCAATTAGGGCTCTGGGGGAATTGCAAGAACCGATTTTGAGATATAATCAATCCAGTTATTTAAGTTAGGAAATCAGTAGTATCTGTGCAAAATTTGGTGTTTCTAGCTCTTGCCATTTCTGAGATCTTTCAGGACAAACAAACAAACTTTCAGAAATATTTATAAGAAGATTTGTTTTTTGTTCTTTTGTGGGAGGGGCTTAGTGACCTAAGTTTAAAGTATTTTTGCTAGGTATGTCTGGATTTCACACTCCCTGTGTAAATCATATTTTCTAGCTCTCCTGGTTGTTTACGGGCTGGCTTTTTAACCCACTGTTCTTCCTAAGTTAGCACTTTGCCCTTGTCAAGGGATTCTAAAGGATTAGGGATCAAAAGATATCAGGCAAAAGCCTCATTAGTAAACTCTCAGCCTAGTTAACAGACCACTAGGATCAGCACACAGCTTCAAAAACTTTAATCAAGTAGGCACACAGGAAGTACACAACAAACAAACTGATTCACACCAAGGATCATTCTTCCTTCACTTGGAGACCTTTAAGGAAATTTTTCAGGGATGCAAATGGGAGATATAAACCTGATTTTTCTGAAATAGAATACAAATAAAGGAGAAGTTAGGGCAGAAAAGAGATTAAGTTTGAAAGGAAAATAAAATCTTGGGGGGAGGAGAAGGAAGCTAGCCTATGATTAGTAGTTTGAAATATGAAGGCCTAATGCAAAGTTGCTGAAGTCAGTTGAAGGGTTCCTATTGACATAAATAAGAACTGGATTTGTTGCTCAGTCAGAAGTGCTGCAAATGGCCAGCAGCTCCCTAGACTTTATATGGATGCTTTCCCAAAAGACCATTCTAGTTACCAACACAACTACGTAGAGAGGCAGCAAGTTAGTGCAAGATTTTGTTTTGGCCTTCTTTTCACAATGAGCAACACATCCATTCTTAAAACTATAATGCAAATGTCACTCTGTTCTAAGAAAATTTATCTTTTGCAGAAAAATAGTTTTAATTCATAACAATTGTAATTTCACTATAAAAATATCAAAAAGTGAAATCAGAACTTTCTCACATAAATCTTCAACTAGAGATCAAGGTGACAGGCCCTTTAGAATACCAAAGATGGATTTATTTGTAGTGTCTAGGTTCTCACCTTCTTTCCAAAGTTAATAGTACACTCAGTAACTATAGTGCCCCAATGAGACTGGATATTTTAGCTTAATTGTAGTTACCAACGAAAATGATAAATAATTGCTCTCCTTTCTTTTGAAAGCCACCTTTTCACTTCATTTGGAAGAATTACTGACTGAAGCCCATTAAAGCAAACTAGCAGCTGTAATGTCACTGTGCCCTTTCTAAATCTGTGGCATGCCATTAAGATTATCTATCTTTTAGGTTTCATAAGCAAGAATTTGTAGTTTAAATAGGGTTTCTTGGAAAATAATAAAAGGCTTTAGGACTTCAGAGCTAACTCTGTGCCACAAATGAGCCATTAGAGAACTTTGGTCTTATTAGCTCAGATGCAAATGATACTAATTGGTTGTGCATTGCCTTTAACTCTGTGCATATGTGTATAAAAAGCTATTGGAGTTGTACAGTACTCAGGTCATGTCTGGAGGAGAAATTTCGAGCCTCTACAGCAGATGTTATGTTTATTTTGAACTCTAAATGCTAATATCAGTGTGCACATCAGAGACAATTTGGAGCTGGCAACCTTAATGCAGCTAATTGACTAAATGACCAGGATTTCTGTGGGGCTCAGTATGTATGGAAACCGTCCACTCAGATCAAGTTACAGAAATGTGAATTCAGTTTCAAATCCAGAAACTCATTTTGAAAGGAATCATTTTCTCAAGAGAGTTCTTTCCCCCACATGATTTTGGTTTTAAGTAACTTAAATGTTCTTTAATGATCTGACAGCTCTCTAGAAGATGAAATCCTCTCATTTTCCATAGGAGAAGCACAGCAGGACAGCATCAATCCACACTGACTAGTCAGTGTTCCTCATCCCTGAACTGGAGTGACCACTATGCTGAAAGAATGGTTCATTTTACATGCACATTAGCTGGGCCTTCTTTGCTTAGAATGCTAGCCAGGGATGCAAAGACTTGTGAAGTTGTTGTTAACCAACTAATAATAGAGAAACAATGGTTGGGTGATTAGTTTGTTTTTTTATGAGTAGTGAGACTTCCCAATTCAAATCCATGCTCCACTATGGACTTTCAATTTTATAGACCGGGAGCTCTTATATAGAGAGAATGAGCAATTTGCTTTCTGTGTAGCTTCCAGTTACTACAAAGCTGGGACGGGCTGGACTGGAGCCAGTTTTCTAGAAAAAATGTTTTCCCATCACAATTCCTCAGTTCATTTTCAACCCCTCCCCCTCCACTTTTCCCTTTCTAGTTCATGAGGAAAGGGGGCTGTTTCTTTGTTTAGCCCCCAGTTTTCTCTTTCTAGCTAAAGCATTGTCTTCCCTCCTCGAGGGTAGACATTTTACTACTCAAAGTGTGCTGTGCTCTTTTGGGTGTGTTATGAAAAACAGGTGGACATTTCTCTGCTACTTCCCCCTTCCCGTCTCCAGAAGACTGCTGTAGTCTGTGCTGCACAAGCTACCCACACCCTGTCTGAAGATGTTAGTGTCTCTCTGGGCAGGGGATTCAAGATTGGCTATAAAAAGTGAATGTCAGTCATGATTACCAAAAAGTAATTAAAAAAGTAACAAAATGTATATTTGTTTATTTGTCTAAGTCTTAGACTGGGTGTGACCTTACTCTAATCCCCACTTTTAGGAATACCGATATCTATGAGTAAAACCATACCTAAAAATTAATATTTTTATGAGGCAAAGAAATGAACTAATTAGTGGCACATGTACAAGGTCAAGTGGTATTGACAATTCAAATCATGGATAAAAAGGTAAGCTGCTTGTGTATAGATTAATGCACTGAGCAATCACAGTGTATGCTGCAGTGTCTGGCCATGAAAAAATATAATTGCGGGTCTGAATTACTGGCAGCCTGGTAACCACTTCATTGAAAGCACAAAAGGGATAGTTATTTTTCATGAAGATATATATATATATATATATAACACACAAAATGTATTGATAGCTGCAAGGAGATAAACAGAATAAATACAGCTTGCAGGAAGAATTCTAGATAAATATTAAGTGAATCATAGATTTTAAGAGCAGAAAAGACCATTAGATTATCTTGTCTGATTTTCTGTTTAACACAGGCAACAGAATGTTTCAGGTAATCTTGCACTGATCCCCAGAACTTGTCTTCCAGACATATCTTCAAGAAAGACATATAGTCTGAATTTGAAGATATCAGGAGATGGAGAAACCATTACTCCCCTTGGTAGTTTGTTCTAATGGCTGATCAACCTCACGGTTAAAAACATGTACCTTATTTCTAATGTGAATTTTTCTAGTTTCATTGTATAGCTCTGAACCTTATTATGCTATTTTCTGAGATTAAAAAACCCCCTTTAATCTGATTTGTTTCAAGTTAATTAAGGAATAATTGTATTAATGTTGTGGGGTTTTTATTTTAATTTATTTTAGTTATGTGCTCAGTTAATAAATTATCTAAAATTGAAACATTACAGGGGGGTATTGTTTATATGCTTTGGTGCAAGACCGTTAACTGTTCTAGATGTACTAATGCTTTATATAGTGAAACAAGCATTTGCATAATTTAAACTATCTTTCTATAACTTCAAACTGAGGTAATACTGTGTGTTTCATGGCAGCTCTGCATGGGGTGGGATTAAGATTGTTAGTAGAATGTTATTACATTAATTTTCACATGTCTAGATGTTGCTTAGAAAGTATTTGAGCTGGAAGATAATTTTTTCCCTTTCATAACTTAACTCCTTGTTTCCATAAATATCTTACCCATAATTAGCTTTTATAAACTAGCTTTCCCATAATTATGTTTTATAAACTAATGTCTTAATATTTCATATTTTCTAATATTTTATACTGGAACAATATTACCTTTAAGGTAACTAAGATTTTGTCTGGGCATTCCATTAGAATGCAAATGGAAAACTGGCTGGACTAGCTATAGAAAGGCAAATACTAGGAGATTAAGAATGTGTGAAAGCAAAAAGAAAAGGTAATCTTTGGATCTTTGATCTTTAATTTTTTTCTGACTAAAATTTGAGAATGAAGTGGGAAATCCTAGGACTGCATGTCTCTGCATGTGCCTTCTTCGAAATACTCCTTAGAGGAGAAAAAAGGCATATAGAAATAGTATGATCAAGCTTTTCAAATAAAATATGTGCCTAAAGCTACTCAAGTTGGATTTCTATGTCAATATTTAGACTTTGAAGTCAATGAGAGAGGATGGATTTTTAGAAAACTGGGTTCTTTTTTTAGGTGACCTATTTTTTCTAGACACCTAAATAAATAGTATACAGAGTACAGAAAAACAGAGGGAAATGAAGCCCCAGTTATATTAACTGTAAACCATTTTCATCTAACAGTGAGACAAAATATTCACCTAGCAAATGTCTACTGTACTGTCCACAACACATAGCTTTTGTTTTATTCAAACATGATGACAAATTATGACTTGCAGTACGAAGTAGAGCTTGAAGTTGTCTAATGCAAAACTCAGAGCCAACTCAACAATGGAGGTTTTGTTCTAAAATTACTGGGTGATCATGACAATATGGTGGTAATTCCTGGGCAAAGGCCAAGTATCTATATAACACTTACTTTTTACAAATCAAAATTAAAGGTGCCAATACTAATTCTCAGATAATATGGAATTGCAATCAAACTTTCATAAATACATTTTTGCTGCATACTTATATCTTAAGAGTCAAACAATAGAGCGTGCCGATAAACAAACAAACATACAGCTACAAATAAGCCCGAACCAAATTCTTGAATCAGGATATTGTCTCTGCCATTTAGGAAGAAAGACAAGAGACACTGATGTGGTTTAATTAAGTTGCAAATGTATTCACATCACATATCTGAAAATACCCAGCAATAACACATCCAGAACAGATTATCATTTTTCATTCATTGTTTCAACCTATTTGGGAAGGCTGTCACATCTATGGATGGGTGATTATCCAATCATTGCACTCTGCCAGGTCACTGGAAAAGCATTCATGCTCCAACAATTGACATTGCAGGAGATGCTGAATATTGTGAGGTTCCATGTCACAGTCACAAGTCTTGGGAATAATGATGTAGCCCCATTTGATCATTGCATGTTTACATTGGCCAGATCAAGTGAAAAATTAATTAAGACAACACCGTATAGACTGGTCTGCATTGGCTCAATATGACACCAATATTAATGAAGAATCTTCTAATCTCCAGTGTGTTCTGCATTAGCTTTGCAAAGTCATAGTTCTTCATTATCTTCAGTACCTTGGCAAGGAGCCTATGGTGATTGACTGTGTCATAAAAAAATCAACAAACACTCCTCTCCTAATCAATCTTCTTTTATATCCATCTTCAGTATGTTGATCCAAGTTCAGAAGCTATCCAGTATAAGACCAACAGAGGTGAATGCCATTCTGTTAATTGATAAGAAGTAGCTTGATCATTGGTGTAAGGTTATATAACAGCAGCTGCTCAAGTAATTTAAAAAATCACAAAGGAGAGGGATAGGCAGAAAGTTTGGGCTGTTTGATGGCTCCTTACCATGCTGCAGTAGGATTAGTGCATTGGCTTGTCTCCAGATTTTTGGTATTTTGGGCCTGATGAGATAGGCTATCAAACATATTCAGGAGCCACTTCCATATGGGTGTAATAACACGAAGTGGTCTCATTCCAGAGCAGAATGGATTAAGTCACCCTGCCCTCACAGTAATTTAAGAGGTAGGAGAGGAAGTATAAGAGCAAAGCCCTACAGCCCAAAGAAGCCAGATGTCCTTCCCATGGAGCAGAACCACCATCTGAGATTATGATTTGCTGTGGCAGGAAAACTTCTCCCCTGAGTCAGTCTGGAGAGAAGGCCAGTCACTGCTGCAGGAGACAGAGTGGCCTGAATGGCAAGAAGACTAGAAATTAGGCCCCAATGGCTGCAGAGCAGTCCCATCAGATATAGGTACGAAGTAGCTCAGATTCTCATACCCATAGAGAGTGTGTGTATGGGCAACCATGCTTTTATGAGGTCATCAGTTAAATCCAGGGATTCTGTCAAGTTCTGTCAGGATTTTAGGCTTTGTTGAAAAATATATGACAGTATATGTTACCCAGTTGCTATTGTGTCATATAAAGAATGCCTAGTAGAGGCATTAGAAGGAGGGTATATTCTCTCCATCACCCACAAAATATATTTCTCTCAGCAGACAGACCTACGGCATCACAAAGTGTCTGTCATTCTTGAATACCAGTTCAATAAGTCTGACAGCTGTGTCGTGATCTTTGGTGAAAGCCATAGCAATATTCCAAAAGGGTTCTGTTGTGATCTGGATTCTGGGTCTAATAAACATTTTTGACATGTAAGAACTAGTGGAATGCTTACAAAAGCTAGGTCAGGCTCAAACTTCTCATTTCCACTGGCCACTATTAAAAAGGACTTTTAACTAAGCTTTGAGTCATGAATTAGACTCAGCTAAGATGTGACTGCCCATATCTCAACCAATTTCCCATCATTATGCTCTGCATAGCCTCACTGAGTATTATGAACATGGAAATAACCAGTTATGGTATGTGCTATATTTTGTCATTGCAGGACAGGTCGACAAAATTCAAGTGTCTCTGGTAGCTCGTATCAAGATATTAGGGAGATTTATCTAGCTTAATGGTGAGAAGCTTGGTACTGTTCACTTCCATTTTTGTAGATGGATGTAATCCTGATGCCTGTGTTAACAAATACGGTGCTACCATATTGACTATGTGCTCTTTTGATGACCAAAATAATTCCTACTATTCTGGTTCATTTGTCCTGTAATTCTCAGTAAAGCTATATCTACACTGCATTCTAAACTCAAAATAAGCACTTATTTTGAGTTTATTTTGAAATAGGCTATTTTGAAATTTGGTGCAGTCTACACAGCACCACATTTCAAAATAAAGTGCTACTTCGAGTCATCCCTTTATCCCTCCTGGAATGAGGGTTACCAGGGTGTCAGAATAGTGCACCATTTGCTTTGAAAAATATTTTGAAATAACAGGCGGCCTGTGAAGACTCGGGGGAGCTATTTCGGGATACCAGAAATTCTCTGTGCACATTTTTGTGCAAATATGAGCAATAATAGAGGTTGTGTCTAGACTGGCAAGATTTTGCGCAAAAGCAGTTGCTTTTGCACAAAAACTTGCCAGCTGTCTACACTGGCTGCTTGAATTTGCGCAAGAGCACTGACTTTGTAATGTACAAAATCAGTGCTTCTTGATCAAATACTTTCACACTCCCACTCAGGGATAAGCCCTTTTGTGCAAGAACACTTGAGCAAGAGGGCCAGTGTAGACAGGCACCTTAATTTTTTGCGCAAGAAAGTCCAATGGCTAAAATGGCCATCGGAGCTGTCTTGAGCAAAAGCGCGTCTAGATTGGCACGGATGCTTTTGCACAAAAGCACTTTTTGCGCAAAAGCATCCTTGTCAATCTAGACGCTCTTTTGTGGAAATACTTTTAACGGAAAAACTTTTCTGTTAAAAGTATTTCCGCAAAATCATGCCAGTCTAGACGTAGCCAGACTGTTTAGGAACTGACAGTGCTTGGTTTTTGGAAAGAACAATCAGCACTGTCCTGAAAAGGAGTCTGGATTTGGATACAAGTTCTTATAGTTCACATCTCCCATTGATTTGTAGTGCTGAAGTAGTACTTGGGCAAGTGTTTAGGGTTTTATCAGGATTCACAACCTTTGACAAGAATTGCCATATGAAGACTTCTTCTGTGGCTCAAGATGAGCAATTTCCTCCTGGACAATTTATCCAGTTATATTACCATACAAATGAATGTAGCCAATAAAATAAATCTCACACATCATACACAGAGGTATACATGCACATTTTTCATATAATTCCTCAAATTCAAGGTTTTTTTTCCATCAGTATAAAATACTTTTGACTGTAGTCTATACTGTCTTATTCTGATTTTGTATCACTGTAGTTCCATCAACTTTGGTGGAATTATTTTTGGGTAACACAGAAAAAAGTATGTCCCCACATTTTCTGTCTCCCAGGATAGAATCTACTATTAGTCATACTAACACTGATTTTATGTTTCATCTCTTCAAGTTTTTCTGTTATAATTCCTGATAGAAAAAAGGTTTTTTTGATGTGTGATATTCCCAACATCAATATATAGTTAAGACATCCATTGATAAATCCATAATATTAACTGAATTGAGACATTTATAGCTATGTTGAATTTCTCTGAGGTTGGACTGATGTTACAGACTCTTGATTGATCTGATGACAATGTTGTTATCACATATGCATTAAGAGTTTGCTCTGCAATTAACATACTCACCACATGGTAATTTCCAGACGACTACTACATTTTTATCTATAGAATTTTATAGAGGGATTTAACTAGGTATATAGAAGCAGCAAAACAGCTAAGAAAATCACTACTTGTGATTTTTTTTCTGTTCATTTCATTTTATAATGGCACCCCTCCAGTGCTGCTGACCTCTTTTAAGTGAATATTGCTGTTTTGTTCTCCAACTCACATGGCCTGCCTCTTGAGTCAGACAGCACCATTAAGAAAAATTGGTTTCAATGCCCACAACCAAAATGGGACACGGAAATCTTTTATTGTTAGGATTAAATATATGTTGAGGGAGGGGGGAAATGGAGTGTGTTATGTGACAATGGTAAAAACAATTCCAGAAATAATTATATCACTCTACCACTGAACAAGGAAATTTATTTGAATAAAGAAAGCAGTATTGTTCCTACAGATTTTCTGTGTCTTGAATTTTTCTCTCTCATTCAGCGTAGGTCTTCTGCCTGGAACCATGATTGTGTTGCTGTTACAGATATATACGTAAATTCAGAATAATTCTCCTCACTTTACCTCCCTTCTTTCCCTTGAGGTTTTCTCCCAAGGCCATTGCCCCAAGACTCCTGATTTCTCTATTATAAGGGCCGCATGAAGGAACATTTCTGATGTGGAAATATTTTCTCAGCGCAAATCCTCTGCTGTTGCAAATTTGTCAGATATAACAAAATATGAAAACCTGAAGAGTCCCATCCATTATAAGTCATAGATGATATAATTTTTAGCTTGTATTTAGCAACATGAAGCAGCATTCAGGATTCCTGTCTCTCGATGTCCTGTTCCCCATAGATTGAAAGTCCGGTTGCTTTGATATTGTAGTCTTACCTCCTGCATCATCAAAGCAACAGAAATTTCATATAATTGTTCCTGTGTCAAGCCCCTAACTTTTGGGTGAACTGGAACATATGTTTTAGAAAGGCATCCTATCTTGATTTAAGACTTCAAATATTTGAGAATCTACAACATCTCTTGGTTACCCTTACTATAAAAAAGGATCCTATTTTTGTCAGTTTGTACAGTTTCACTGTTCCAGGTTACAGCTACTATATCTTCTTATGCCTTTGCTTGTTACAGTAATTTCCTCTCTGTGTAGGTACTTATAAACCATGAGAGCTGGTAAGAGAATGGTTTTATGATCCCACAAGATTTATTAAGATTTGAAGTTTATTTCCCATGTATAATGGGCAGTAGTGGTGAAAAGCTTTTTTTTCTCACACACTAAAAATGTAAAAGTCAGATTTGATCAATTATTTTATCTCAATAAATTTGGAATATTCTATTACAATTTTGACCTTTTAATGTTTTAGATTTCTTTACATTTTTATTATAAATGGAGTTAAATTTTGAAAAGAAAAGTCATTCCAAGCTGAAAAAATGAAAAACTTTTCAATTTGAAAAAGCAAAAATTGGACATTTTAATAATTTTGAATATTTATTTATTTAGTGGTGTATTAATTATTTATTTCTTTTCAAACTAGGAAATCTGTTGAAACTGACCATTTCCTATGAATTATTTCCATTTCGAAGTATGGACATTTTACAATTACAAAGAAAAGCATTAAACATTTCTTTTCAAGTGCTAAAGCTCATAAGTAAATCACTTCTTAACTTTCTCTTGGATAGAGTAAATAGCTTAAGCTTTTTATATGTCCCCACTATACAAGAGGTTTTTCAAACCTCAAATAATTCTGGTAGCTCTTTCTGAATGTTTTCTAGTTTTTCAACCTTCTTTTTAAAACACTAACCCCACAACCGGACATCATATGGCAGTAATGATCTTATTAATGCCAGAGAAAGCAGGAATTGCATATACTTACTCCCACTCTATGATACGAATTTTTTTCTGTCTTGTCTATTTCTTCAAACGATAAGTTCAGTAAGGCAGGGACTTTACTTTTAGAATTTTGCTACTTAGATTCAGGTGGTGCTATATTTTCAGAGCTTGCACATTTCAGGACATTTAGTAGCAAAACAGAATCAAACTGTTTTAATCCAATATAATGTACTTGGGAAATATATATCTGCTGCCACCCCATGTACCAAGTATGTCAGTACAGAAACACTAGAATATCGTTTAGGAATACCTACTACATGCAATCATATAAAAAAGGTAGGTACATTTAATCAGGGAAGCAATTCACATGATCAGTTTTGCAAAGAGCTTTTAAAAAGCACCATTGTTTACTGGAATAAGTTTTGCCTTGTTTTCCATAAATCTATTGCTTTAAAAATTCATCTACCGTTACTGGGTATTTTCCACTTTCTATATGAAGAAAGTCTCCTGATTTGACAGCTTTTATTTCATTTAGTCATATAATAAATCACCTTTTTCAATCATTTGCACAATAAGAGATGTTTCTCTCTTAGCCAGTTTTATTTCATGAAATAAGAATTAATTTACTGACACTTTGGTACTGAGATTATTTTATTTTATTTTTGAATGGGCCAGCAATGTTGCTTACATTGTAGAGAGACATATTAGTTTCTGAATTAATCTCAAATACAAGCAGGGGATGCATATGCATGTTTTAATTACAGTGTGTGAACCTCAGAGATTTGCAATGTCATTTTTTCCCCTTTTTCATTTTGGTCCTCCCTGGTAACTTCCCTCTCTACCCATGGTAACCTGGTTCATTAATATGATACAAACACAGTTAGTAACACATTGGCCCCGCCAATGGGATGAGCAATAGAAGACGTGTTCTTTATAATTACATTGTCTTTTTGGAGAATTTCCTAATGGTGGACAGAGGGGAATACATACAGGTAAACAAACACACACACACACACGCATCAAGGTTTTCATAATGGATACCCAGTATGAAAATATTGTTCAGTGTCTTTTTAGTATGTAAGAATTATTTTTAACTGAACCAAGTGCTATGAATATGAGCACTCAGTCAAAAATGAAAAGCATATCTTTTTTGTGAAAATTCTCACAATTATTTTTCTCCATATTTCTGCAAATTCAGTTTCAATGCTTTACATTTTGTGACCAACTTTAGTACTTTTACAAAAAGGCATTCTAAGAAAAATCCTACATATGCATAATCCTATGAATAAGATTGCTTTTCAACCTGTTCTCTGGACTACCAGAGAATGAGGGGAAAGTACTTACATTCTGTGCATGCTTCTCACACCTGGCTGGTCACCAACTGGATGAAAAGCAAGCCACGTCCCAGAGCACATGGTTGCTCTCCCCTCCCACCCCACATATACACTCTCTCAAACCTCTGCCTGGGGGAAAGAATGTTGGCAATTCCTTTCCTTTTCTGTGCGGTGAGTAGCTCTCCACAATGATATTTCAATTAGACCCATAGATTCCATAATTGTAATATTCTGACTACATGACAGCCACTATAGACTACTGACCTGGATTCATAAGAGGACTGATCCAAATTTCACCAAAGTCATTGAAAACATTTCAATGACATTTGAATCAAGCCCAACATTTCTATTCTTAGGATTATGCAAATGTAGGACTTTTCATATTACGCCTTTTTGTAAAAGTATTAAATTTGGTCACAAAATTTGAAACATTGACCTAGTGACCAGCCAGATGGGCGAGGCATGCACGGAATGCAAGTTCTTTTCCCTCATTCGCTGGTAGTCCGGGGAATGGGAGGAAAAGCGAACCATGTCCCAGAGCACATGACTATTGCCCCTGCTACTCCCCAAAATTTGCTTTTATTGTTCCAGTTCTGTGAAACAGCCAGGGGAAATGGCAGACCTAGAAAAAGTATCCTCATACCCTATAGATTTCCCACCTATCTTCTCAGCAACCAATGAGAGCATGGAAATGATATGAAAGTGTGGGGTTTTTTTTTGGCAAAATCACCTAACTCTATCACAGTGTTACCAGAAGATCAGTGCCCTGGGTGTCAATCATCTGGCATTCCGTTTAGTGAGTCTAACATAGACCCTTAAATTGAATGCTGAGCTAAACTCCTGCCAGTGTCCATTATGCCTCTTTTTGTGAATAGTAAAGGAAGATGACTGGAGCGTTTGCTCTTGTCGTCCTCCTGAAGTGTTGACAAAACCAAGGCTTGACTTAAGGTAAGCCAACTCCAGCTACACAGTTTGCATAGCTGGAGTTGCATAACTTAAGCAGATCCTCCAGGTCTAGTGTTGACCTCTCTGAAAAGATGCATCAGCAGCATACCTTAGTGTAAGCAGGGGAAAGCTCCCAGTATTGTGGGGAACTTTCCTGGCTTCTATACTACCCTGGTGAAATGGACCAGTGAAAGGATCCGAGTCCCTGCTGCCACTTCTTTTACCCAAAGGCCTCCCTGACCCTGAGTGCTCCCCTTCCACTCTCCTGAGTAGCAGAATCCTCAAAATCCCAACAAGGCTGGGCCCAGGTTTTCTGGGGCTTACTCCCTGTCCTTGTAGTTACTTAGGGCAGTGACTAGGGTATTCAGGGGTGGCCCGTGACTATAGGCAGGCTCGGCCATCGCCTAGGGCGCCAGCTTCAACGGGGCACCCAGGGTGCCCGATGATGATGTCAGTCCATTGACGGCCCTGCAGGTGGGGGCGCCGATCATGCGTTCCACGTAGGGCGCCAACTGCCGCAGCCCGCCTCTGGTCGCTCCTGAGCATGTTCCCACTCCGGGGTGCTCTCTTGACATTGGATGCTTTCTTGACCTACTGATCATTACATACAGTTTAAAGCGCATACAATGTATTAAACAGCAACTGATTAAAAAAGAAAATAATAAGGAAAAAATGAAAAAGGTTAAAAGAGAACACATAGCCCCACTCTGTAGTGTGGGAACATCACAAACAGCAGTTCACAGAGTGTAAGGGCAGTTCACAGTCTATTCCTTATAGGTCCCAGGGTTTTCTCTCAGTCCCTGGCTGTACTGCAGGGGGGCTGCAGGTTGGACACGCTTCCTCTGGCAGTGACCACATGACTTCAGGCTCTAGGTGGCAGGACCCCTCTCCCAGTTGGAGTTACAATCATTCTACAAGTCTTGGCTGGTGGTGTCTCCCTGCCCAGAGCCTCTTTTCCCCTCTTCAATGGTCCCAGCTGCTCACCACACCCAGCTGCAGACTATGCTGCTTTGCCAGCCTCCAGCTCCTTGCGTTGCTTCTCTGACCCCTTTGGCTCTGGTCACTGCAGGTCTGCTTCTCAGCACAGCTTGCACTCCTTGGGCTGGGTGTGTCTGTCTCTGTCACTGCGGGTCTGCCTGTTATGCTGTCAGTACAGCTTGCTCTCCTTGCTACTCTTCTTAGGTCTCTTCCCCTTTGACTCAGACCCAGAAAATCCCAGCTCACACAGAGGACGGGTCCTGATCTCCTAATTCCCACATTGGCCTGTCCAACCTGTCAATCAGGCTGACCTGGAGTGTTGGCCTCTTCCCTTTGTCTCTGGGGTCTGTCATTCTCAGGGCCCTGATTTCTCATGGACCCTTCTCCTTTTGGTACTGGGATCTGGCCAACCAAAAACTTCCACTGAGTTTTAGTAAGTGGTTAACAGTCCCCTTACATTAGTGCAATGTCATGAAACATACGTCTCAGGACAATACTAGGTAATCTTAAATAGAATTTGTGGCTCTCTATGACTTCATTCACTGATGAAGAAGTATTTTATTTTATTTTATTTTATTTTATTTTATTTTATTTTATTTTATTTTATTTTATTTTATTACAGGACCTCATTGTCCTTGTTCTGTACAATATACAGGACAAAAAGAAAAAAAGTCCTTATCACAGAAATCTTAAAATCTAAATATAAAATATGAGAGGCAAGAGGTGGATACAGACAAATAGGAGCATAAGAAACAATAAGACAATACCAGTCAATGTGCTAGGCAGTAGTCTCAGCATACTACCAACCTAACTGTTGTCAATTTTTTTGTGGGCTTTGCAGTTGTTCAAACTTGAATACTCCTGGTCTAAGTAGAGGGCATAGATGAAAGTACCTGTAAAGCATTTTAAATTCTTAAAGACTGTAAAACAGTCTTACCTTGAAAATTGTCCAATGTAGCTTTGAACTGTTGAGTTTTTGTTCTGGCTATTTCATTACATTGTTGTTCATAAATATTTTCAAGGATTATATGAATATTAATTTCCTTGGGAATATTCAGAAAGTTACTTAATGTAATAAAATATTCTTTTCATCTTGACCATTATGCTCTACATAAAGAAGTTTTATGATGTGCTTTTGTAAGCAATTTGCTGCTATAACTTTCTTTGATATGAAGTTTTAGTACTTTTACTTAATTGCATGGCATACCTGAATAGCTATGCTATTTCTGATGGTTAGGATCAGAATAGTGATTCTAACTGTGTTTCATCCTTGAAAGAGTATGTTTGTGACACAATAGCAAAAAGAAGTTTGGTGTATAACAGCAGTGAGGATGTGAATCACATTTTCGTGGATATGAAACTACATATTATAGACTTTACTATACGAATTTTGATTCAATTATTTTGCTAAGTACTGACTGGCACATTATCATTTGAAAGGGATTCTAGTCTTCACATACACTTATGCTGAGTGCATATATTAGAGCTAAGCAAAATATTATGCATATGTCTTAGGCTTCTCTAATCATCACTGGATGGTGTCTTCTTTTGGAGGTTCTGAGGATTAGCATTGCCTGTCCAATGCACCTTCCTATGGTTGCAGTCTGTTTTCCTCTCTCTTAATAGGAGATCCTGCTTCTTCCTCTCGAGTCACCCCTCCAAACAGGTGACATAGCAGATTCCCCTTCCAAGATAGTATTTCAAAGTCTCTCTCTGGAAGCAACATCAAACAATCCTTACCCCAGTTGCCCTGACTATGTCAGTCTAGCAGTGACACTGGCCGTCTTTGTATCCGCTAGCTTCAGGGGGCAGCCAAATTAGTCTGTACTGGATAAACTTAAAAAAACAACAAATAGTCTGGCTACATGTTTTGTTAGTCTTTGTATCCACCGTCCTTCACAAAACCACCCTGGAGTGGTAGGGGAAGCTGGGCCAACCATCTACTCTGCCTTACATTCTAGAGTCCTGTACAAATGGCTAAGATCTGCAGCTACACCAACCTTACTGCTCTCCCCACTGGACTTCTTCCTCCCACGTATTGTCTCCCCTTCTTTCTCCCTTTCCTCAGGGATGGGGGACTTCAGCATTCCTATACTATTGCCAGCCTTCTATCTTTATTGAAGCCCCTGCCTGTTCCCTCACAGGAACGCTTCCTTTCATTAGTGACTCATGGTAGCCCTCAGGAGGTGCACCAACCCACTATGTGCCTGCCAAAATTTTAATTGCTAAATGGGGTGCCCCGTATGCTCTCTCCTTGCCCCTCTTGGTGTCCATCTCTGCACTCCCTCTCCCTCCCCGCACCCCTCCACCGGCACCAGTTTCCCTTGATTCCTTCTTATTAGCTTTGTTCTGCTTAAATCTCCTCCTTTTGCCAACTAATTGGCTGATTGGGCTGTAAGACAAGGTGCTGGCTATGAAATCCTGAGCCAGAACTCTGCATGCCAGCTCCAATGAGGAAGATTAGTTGGCGCTCACTAATGTGATTGAATTCCTAACTGGTAATGGGAAGTAGTTGCTAGCCTCATTAACCAGGAGGCTACATAAGGCTGGCAAGAAGGAAGTGTGGGCTGGGAAAAGAGGAAAGGGAGGAGCCAAGGAAGCCATTGTAGCAAAGGTAGCACTGGCTGAGGCAGCAGGTTTGAAGTTCTGCATGTAAGGTGGTGGGAACCGGCACATTCAATAAAAAGCACAGTGTCTACAACACAGAGGGGCTACGTCTAGACTACATCCCTTTTTTGTAAAAGGGATGTAAATTAGACGTATTGGAATTGCTAATGAAGTGGGGATTTAAATCTCCCCCGCTTCATTAGCATAAAAATGGCTGCCGTTCTTTTTCAGCACAGAGCTTTGCCGGAAAAAAGTGCCAGTCTAGACACTTATCTTACAGAAAATAAAGCCTTTTCTGAAAGATCCCTTATCCCTTATTTCAAGAGGGATAAAGGATCTTTCAGAAAAGGCTTTATTTTCCGCAAGATCAGTGTTTAGACTGGCGTTTTTTTCCGGCAAAGCTCCATGCTGAAAAAAAGTGGCAGCCATTTTTATGCTAATGAAGTGGGGGAGATTTAAATCCCTGCTTCATTAGCAATTGCGATACATCTAATTTACATCCTTTTTACGAAAAAGGGATGTAGTCTAGACGTAGCCAGGATGTCTGTAGCTGGTTTGTGACTGCATGATTAGTCGAAGCCCGAAAAGTCTACTTTGGCCCTGCTACAGGCCCCCTTAGCCTAATTCAGTTCTTGTAAGGCAAATCTAGGGATTATACCCCATCACCATCCATTTACAAACAATGCTTACATTCACGTTAGTGGGAGATTTGCCTGAATAGCCACTGATGTAACATAGTCAGAATTCTATTTTTAAATGTTTGCATGATTACAAAAATATCTTGTTGGTAATTGCAAAAATATTGGAAACACAGAAATAAATTAATATGTTTTTAGTGTAGCCTAATGGTCTGTCTATCAAGTATCCTGTCTTCCGACAGTAGTTGATGCCAGATGCTTCTGAGTATATGAACTGAACAGGGAAATTGTGAGTAAATACATCCCTTCTCCAGTTGGAGCTTCTAAAATTTTCAAGTTTAGGAACACACATAGCATCCCTGCACATCTTGGTCAATAGCCATTGATGAACCTATCCACCTTGACCTTATCTAATTCTTTTTTTAACCCACTTATACTTTTTGCCTTCACACATCCTCGGGCAATGAAATCCATTGGTTGATTGTGTGTCACACCAAATAGTACTTCCTTTTGTTTGTTTAAAACCTGCTGCCTATTACTTTTGTTAGATCATCCCTGGTTCTTCTGTTATTTAAAGAATAAGTTTAAGTAGCATCCTCATGTCTAGGTAGTTCCCCATTTTTAAAGTTAATTTCTATTATGGTGAACTTATTTGGTATTTCCTCCCTCTCCTTCCCAATGCTGTTACAATTAAATAATGACAGTTGCCATTATTGGGTGTTTCAACAGTATTTCCCTCTTAGACCAGATCCTGTGCTTCATTTAGGTCTAAATTAAGAACTGACTTTCTGCTTGTGGGTTCCTAAATTAGCTCCTCCAAGAAAACAATAGTATTTAGAGATTTTATCTCTGCATAACATCCTTTGATGACATATACCCAAACAATATCAAAATTCCCTGTCATACAATGCAGATTGCTCAATTAAAGTCAGTGTGAGTTTTGTCATTGAGATATCGGTAGCTAACAAATATTCAGTTACTCTGAAAATAAAAGGACAACATAAAGTAAAGCACAGTAATGAATTCTGGAAGGAACAATTAAAGTTATTTATACTTCTGTGGGTTATAAATTAAATATAAGATCTCAGGGGAAATACCGGGTCATCAGTGTAGACAGCATAATAGATCTGTTCCATGAACAGAAGTGATCAAAAGTCAGAAAAGGTAAAGTACAAAATAGAAAATACTATAATACCATCCATACATATATGACATCTCATTCTCAACATAGATACAGCACAAATATAAAAGGTCTAAACTAAAGGGCAATGACTATGACTGCAGGCCTAGAAATATTCTCATATGAAGAAATAATAAAAAATAACTTTGATAATAGACCAAAGCATAACAGATTATATGAGAGGTGTACAAAATAATGAATAACACAGATGGCAAATAGCACATTGCTATTTACTAATCTCAAAGTATTAAAAAGTCAGGAAGTAGAAGAGTCGAGGAAGCAGGCTCTTTAGATTAATTGAACTCTTTAGAGTAAGTGTATTTGAAGAGTTTTCCAAATCCTTTACTTTTTGTAAGTTGGAACTTGCTGAGTTTAATTCCCATTTGCATTTTCTATCATGCTGTTTAATTCCTATTTGCATCTTTTCTTAGAGCCCCTCTTAATTCAATTTCAAAACTCCCATGAGACCTGGATCAGGACCTTATACAACTACTGGCACAGTAGTTTAAATGTGATTGCTTATTATTTTTCAAAACACATGAGACTGGAAGTATAAGGTGAAGAAAAGGCAATAACTGATGTGTACTTTTACATAAACCATTTGCTATGTAACATAAAATATTTTGGGTGAAATTCTGGTCTTATGTGAGTACTTGGGTGCTTTGCTATTGAAGTCTGCTGGGCCATGAAATCATCTTTTACTGGTCCAGACCATTAACAGGTGTAAATCAGCATCACTCCATTGATCTCACTGAAATTACACTGATTTTCCCACCTAAGGATATAGTCTATTTACCATGGGGGAAGCGGAGAGGAGGCTGCAGACAGGGGGGTTTAAGAAGGAGAGCAAAAGATCTCACCACTGAACAGGCTACCACGTGAGTGTACGAGCTTTTGATGTGAGTGAGTTTGCTCAACTGTTTGAATTTTAATTCTGATTTCAGGTGATTTCAGTTTCAGTTACTGTGGCAGTTGGGATTGCATGTCTGGGAGTGTTTGATCCTTTGTTCCCTTGATTGTCTTTGATCAGCCTCAGGATTAGCCTTTCCCTGTGTGACTCACGAGAGGGTAGGCCTGACCTAGGCAAGAAGGGTTTAAAAGCCAGAGGCAGTGCGAACAGGGGACTGAAGCACATAGGGGGCTGCAGACAGGGGAGTTTAAGATGGAGTTGGAAAGAGGGAGGCTTGCTATGGTCAAGAAGACCCGCAACACCTGTGCCAGTACTGCTTCTGTCTCCTCCACCTGCGCCTGTAGCCAGACAGGCCACCTGACCATGTATCTCTCTACCCAGATCCTGGTGTGGCTTGCAATTCCCATTTAATGAAATTGAGGATGGGGGGACAATCCAATGTGAAAGGTGCCTGCTGGTGGACTCTCTCAGGAAGCAGGTGGGAGAGCTATAGGAAGAGGTGGCTAGGCTGAGAAGCATCCGAATCCACGAGCAATTCCTGCATAGTGTTCTTGTCGAGACAGCTGAGGTAGCTGTCCCACTACACAAGACTCTTGACATACCATTGGTGGAGGAGGAGGTGGTTCAGGGGGACACAGGTAGCTGGTCATTTCTGGCAGCAGGCAATGCTCCACCCCTGCTGCCAACCCTCCCACCATGGTACTGGGAAACCATTATGCTCTTCTTGATACAGAAGATAAAGACTCATCCCCTAGAGCTGAGCAGGAGAAGCCTCGTACCTTCACAGCTGCGAGGTCTACTACAACCACTGCGAGGAGAAAACGTAGGGTAGTGGTGGTTGGAAACTCTCTTCTGAGAGGGAGGGAGGTACCCATCTGTTGCCCTGACGTGTCATCTCGGGAGGTATGCTGCCTGCCGGGGGCCCATATCTGAGATGTTATGGAGGCATTGTCAAGGCTTATCTGGCCTTCTGACTACTACCCCATGCTACTCATCCATGGGAGCACTAACAATACTACAAGGTGTGACATTGAGCAGATCAAGGGTGACTACAGGCCTCTGGGAGTACGAGTGAAGGAGTTTGGAGCTCAGGTGGTGTTCTCTTCAGTCCTTCCTGTCAAAGATAGGGGCTCAGGCAGAGACAGGTGCAATCTGGAGCTGAATGCCTGGCTGCAAAGATGGTCTCACCAGGAGGGCTTTGGCTTCTTCAACGATGGGATGCTATTCCAAGAAATACTGCTAAGCAGGGATGGGTTCACCTTTTGAGGAAGGGGAAGAGCACATTTGGATGAAGACTGGCTAACCTAGTGAGGAGGGCTTTAAACCGGGTTCGATAGGGGCAGCTAACCAAAGCCCCAGGTAAGTGAAGAACATTAAGGCCTGGGAGATGTTTCAGAAATGGGAGTGAGTGAAGGCTATAATAGCAGAGAAAAAAGAGGGACAAGGCAGAACTGGGAGGCAAGATCAAATTAGTATCTCAGATGTCTTTATACAAATGCAATAAGTATGGGTAATAAGCAGGAAGAACTTGAAGTGCTAATAAATAAACACAACTATGACATCGTTGGCATCACAGAGACTTAGTGGGATAATACATATGATTGAATATTGGTATAGCAGGGTACAGCTTGCTCAGGAAGGATAGGCAGGAAAGAAAAGGAGGAGGTGTTGCCTTATATATTAAAAATGTACACACTTAGACTGAGGTGGAGATGGACATAGGAGACAGATGTGTTGAGAGTCTCTGGGTTAGGCTAAAAGGAGTACAAAACTAGGTTAATGTCATGCTAGGGGTCTGCTACAGGCCACCTACCCAGGTAGAACAGGTGGATTAGGCTTTTTTAAACAACTAACAAAATAATCTAAAGCACACTATTTGATGATGATGGGGGACTTCAACTATCCAGACATATGTTGGGAAACTAACACAGTGGGACACAGACTAATAAGTTCTTGGACTGTATTGAATACAACTCTTTATTTCCGAAGGTTGAAACAACTAGTAGGGTGGAAGCTGTTCTAGTTTTGATTTTAACAAATAGGGAGGACCTGGTTGGAATTTTGAAGTCGAAGGCAGCTTGGATGAAAGTGATTATGAAATCATAGAGTTAATGATTCTAAGGAATGGTAGAAGGGAGAACAGCAAAATAGAAACAATGGATTTCAGGAAGGCAGATTTTGGTAAGCTCAGAGAGTTGATCGGTTAGGTCCCATGGGAAGCAAGAATAAGAGGGAAAACAACAAAAGAGAGTTGGCAATTTTTCAAAGGGACATTATTAAGGGCCCAAAAGCAAGTTATTCTGCTGTGTAGGAAATATAGAAAGTAGGACAAAAGGTCACTTTGGCCTAACCAGGAGATTGTGCATGATCTAAAAATACAAAAGGAGTAATATAAAAAGTGGAACATAGGACAAATTACAAAGGATGAATATGAGCAAATAATACAGATATGCAGGGGCAGAATTAGAAAGGCAAAGGCACAAAACGAGCTCAAACTATCTACAGACATAAAGGGAAACAAGAAGACATTCTATAAATATATTAGAAGCAAAAGGAAGCCCAGGGACAGGATAGGCTTATTGCTTAGTGACGAGGGAGAAACAATAACCAGAAACGTGAAATGGCAGAGGTGCTTAATGACTTCTTTGTTTCGGTCTTTGCTAAGAAGTCTAATGATGAAGGAATGCCTAACATAGGGAAGGGGGAAGGATTAGAAGTTAAAATAAAAAAAGAACAAGTTAAAAATAACTTAGAAAAGTTAGATGTCTTCAAGTTACCAGGGCCTGATGAAATGCATCCAAGAATATTCAAGGAGCTGATAGAGGAGGTATCTGAGCCTTTGGCCATCATCTTTGGAAAATCATGGAAGACAGGAGAGATTCCAGAAGACTGGAAAAGGGCAAATACAGTATCCATCTATTAAAAGGGAAATGAGAACAAACCTGGAAATTACAGACCAGTCAGTTAAACCTCTGTGCCAGGAAAGATAATGGAGCAAGTAATTAAGGAATTCATCTGCAAATACCTGGAAGATAATAATGTGATAGGTAACAGCCAGCATAGATTTGTAAAGAACAAATCATGTCAAACCAATCTGATAACTTTCTTTGATAGGATAACGAGTCTTGTGGATAAGGGAGAAGTGGTGGACGTGGTATACCTAGACTTTAGTAAGGCATTTGATACGGTCTCACATTATATTCTTATCAATAAACTAGGCAAATACAACTTAGATGGAGCTCCTATAAGGTGGGTGCATAACTGGCTGGATAACCATTCTCAGAGAATACTAATTAATGGTTCACAATCATAGTGGAAAGGCATAACAGGTGGGGTTCCACAGGAGTCTGTTTTGGGACCAGTTTTGTTCAATATCTTCATCAATGATTTAGATATTGGCATAGAGAGTACACTTATTAATTTTGCAGATGACACAAAGCTGGGAAGGGTTGCTATTGACTTGCAGGACAGGGTCATAATTCAAAATGATCTGGACAAACTGAAGAAATGGTCTGAGGTAAATAGGTTGAAGTTTAATAAGGACAAAGGCAAAGTGCTCCACTTAGAAAGGAACCATCAGTTTCACATATACAGAATGGAAAGCGACTGTCTAGGAAGGAGTACTGCTGAAAGGGATCTGGGGTCATAGTAGATCACAAGCTAAATATGAGTCAATAATATGATGCTGTTGCAAAAAAAAGCTAACATGATTCTGGGATGCATTAACAGGAGGGTTGTGAGCCAGACATGAGAAGTCATTCTTCTACTCTACTCTGCGCTGATTAGGCCTCTACTGGAATATTGTGTCCAGTTCTCGGCACCACATTTCAAGAAAGATATGGAGAAATTGGAGAAGGCCCAGAGAAGAGCAAGAAGAATGATTAAAGGGCTAGAGAACATGACCTATGAAGAAAGACTGAAAGAATTGGGTTTGTTTAGTTTGGAAAAGAGAATACTGAAAGGGGACATGATAGAGGTTTTCAGGTATCTAAAAGGATGTCACAAGGAGCAGGGAAAAACTGTTCTCCTTATTCTCTGAGGATAGGACAAAAAGCAATGGGCAAGGGAGCAAGGGAGGTTTAGGTTGGACATTAGAAAAAACTTCCTAACAGTCAGGGTGGTTAAACTGTGGAATAGGTTGCTTAGGAAGGTTTTGGAATCTCGATCTGTGGAGATATTTAAGAGCAGGTTAGATAGACATCTATCAGGGATGGTCTAGATGGTACTGGGTACTGACGGAAGGGGACTGCACTTGACCTCCCAAGGTCCCTTCCAGTTAAAGTGTTCTATGATTCTATGATTCTACCACTTGATTTATTCAGAAAACAAATTTTGATATTTACTCATTTATCACTCAAAAGCCAAACAGTAAGCACATTGGATCTTTTATATACTTGAAAGTAATAGTAGATTTTATTAGCTCTGTGAGTGCCAAAAATATTAGCAATTGTGCAGTTCTTTTACATATTTTACAGCAAAAAATGGGGACCAGATTTCCTGGCTAACATGGGGGGTTCTTACATCTTACTCTGAAGTGTCTGGTGATGGCCACTTTTAGGGATAGAATGGCTAACTTATGATCCAGACTGGAAATTCCTATGTTCCCAGATAGATGTTTCTCTATAGTATTTGAAAAGCCATGTGCATGGGACATAAGATAAAATTGACATAGTCTGATTGTCTATCAGAGGAGGGGAGTTTCCATGGAAGTTAATGTATTTTGTGAAGCGCTGTATTTATACATTTCACTGGGATTTAGCTGTTCTCTAGTGACTTCAAAATTATACAATACAAATTAAAAAAGACAGCTACTTCTGAGCAGGTAACAGGACAGAATATATGATGCAGGGGAATGGACTTGATGACCTCTAGAGGTCCCTTTCAATTCTAGTGTTCTATGATTCTATGGAAAGTTTAACAATCTTGAAAAATCAGCCTCTTTTGTATCAATGATACAGATAGGATTGCCAGAGGTCACACTGTCACCAAAGGCATTTGAATGCATAGAACTGAGTCTGCCTTGCTGTACTCCAGTCAATGAAGACCTGAACAAATCTCCATGTTTTAGCAAAAACTTAAAAGGTCATTAAACTAAAGAAAAACCTGAACTCTGCTAGTAATTGGTGCAGAAGAACTGGCTGGTCTCATGAGGCACATGTTGTCATCAGCAACAATACCAGTTGGAGCCCTACTGTCCTAAGCTTTGCTCTTCTGTAATAAGTGTGAATGGCTTTGCAAAGTCAGGGACTGTGCTTCCAGAAGAAGAAATCCTTTGAGCCATTGTCTTCTAGCCACCTACCTGGAACTGCCCACACTTTGAGTCACAGCAATTTCTCAGAGTATCCATTAATAGAAAGCCCTTACCTTGGGATAATGGTGCTGTATGAAATGAATGAGAAGAGACAGTAAAAAAAGCAGCATGGAGACAAAGATCATATTTTCAGCACTTTAAATTTAAACTCTAATCATGTACTTTAGGCTTGTACATAGTGAATACATAATAGCTTGATTAATATTTTACTGCTTTTTTTTCCTTCTTGATTCAGAGTTAATATCAAACAATTTAGTGTCATGTAAAGATGATAAAAAAGAGTGAATGTTTGGTTTATCTTCTCAAGGCTATGGTAATGATTCAAAATTACACATTTTTGTAAACTACAAACTAGTGGGCAAATAGAAGTGGACAAATACAGTAAATGCACCGAGGCTTCAGAATGGAAGTCCCGTTTATTTTTTAATATTGAGCTAAATCCTGATGTGTTGCAGAGCACATTCGAAAAGGGGCACTGTTCCTATTGTTCACTTTAAAGTCAGAACTGAGGGGAGAAAAGCATTGCTTTTTGTAAAAATGTTCTTTTCTTAATTTCTCTTTGTAAAAGATCCTGTTTATATAACCCAAACGCCTACTGGGTGTGGTTCACTGTCCCATATAGGGGCACTTAGACCACTTACAGAGAGAAAAAGAATGAGTTTCCTCTACAGTCTTAGCTGAGAGCCAGCTGGCTTTTGGCTTGAGGGGCTCATGATGGTGGCTGCTCCCTGGGTGGTCAGGGCTTAGACCCTCAACCTTGAGCTATGTAGGTAGGTACCATATACATGGCCTCATTGGAGGAGCCCCCCAACCTCCCTGCCTTTATGTGTCACCTTATACTTCCTATTTTCCAATGGTGTCAGCTTCATCTCTCGAGAAGCTGATGGTGGTGTCTGACTTCAGGATGGGTGGGACTCAAACTTTCAGGGTCCCCCTTAGCTTTCCTACTTTCCAAGGGTGCTAGAGGTCCCAGGTTCTGCTACATTTAAATTACACAAGTACTTAGCACACTTGCAAGAACTCTAAGGGTACATCTAGACTGTGTTGCTCTTTCAGGATACCGAAAGTATCCCGAAATACCAACGCTGTATCTTTAAAGCGCTCGCTATTTCCCAAAATAGCAGGTGCACTATTCATAGAATCATAGATTCATAGGACTGGAAGGGACCTCAAGAGGTCATCGAGTCCAGCCCCCCGCCCTCAAGGCAGGACCAAGCTCCATCTACACCATCCCTGACAGATGTCTATCTAACCTGTTCTTAAATATCTCCAGAGAGGGAGATTCCACCACCTCCCTTGGCAATTTATTCCAATATTTGACCACCCTGACAGGAATTTTTTCCTAATGTCCAATCTAAACCTCCCCTGCTGCACTTTAAGACCATTACTCCTTGTCCTGTCCTCAGAAACCAAGAGGAACAAATTGTCTCCTTCCTCCTTGTGACACCCTTTTAGATATTTGAAAACCGCTATCATGTCCCCCCTTAATCTTCTTTTTTCCAAACTAAACAAGCCCAGTTCACGAAGCCTGGCTTCATAGGTCATGTTCTCTAGACCTTTAATCATTCTTGTCGCTCTTCTCTGTACCCTTTCCAATTTCTCCACATCTTTCTTGAAATGTGGCGCCCAGAACTGGACACAGTACTCCAGCTGAGGCCTAACTAGTGCAGAGTAGAGCAGCAGAATGACTTCACGAGTTTTGCTTACAACACACCTGTTGATACAACCTAGAATCATATTTGCTTTTTTTGCAACAGCATCACACTGTTGACTCATATTCAACTTGTGGTCCACTATGACCCCTAGATCCCTTTCTGCCATGCTCCTTCCTAGACAGTCGCTTCCCATCTTGTATGTATGGAACTGATTGTTCCTTCCTAAGTGGAGCACTTTGCATTTCTCTTTATTAAACCTCATCCTGTTTACCTCTGACCATTTCTCTAACTTGCTATGGTCATTTTGAATTATGTCCCTATCCTCCAAAGAAGTCGCAACCCCACCCAGTTTGGTATCATCTGCAAACTTAATAAGCGTACTCTCTATCCCAATATCTACATCATTGATGAAGATATTGAACAGTACGGGTCCCAAAACAGACCCTTGAGGAACTCCACTTGTTATCCCTTTCCAGCAGGATTTAGAACCGTTAACAACAACTCTCTGACTACGGTTATCCAGGCAATTATGCACCCAGCTTATCGTAGCCCTATCTAAGTTATATTTGCCTAGTTTATCAATAAGAATATCATGCGAGACCGTATCAAATGCCTTACTAAAGTCTAGGTATATGACATCCACCGCTTCTCCCTTATCCACAAGGCTCGTTATCTTATCAAAGAAAGCTGTCAGATTAGTTTGGCATGACTTGTTCTTCACAAACCCATGCTGGCTATTCCCTATCAGTTTATTACCTTCCATGTGTTTGCATATGATTTCCTTAATTACCTGCTCCATTATCTTCCCTGGGACAGACGTTAAACTGACCGGTCTATAGTTTCCTGGGTTGTTCTTATTCCCCTTTTTATAGATGGGCACAATATTTGCCCTTTTCCAGTCTTCTGGAATCTCCCCTGTCTGCCATGATTTTTCAAAGATCATAGCTAAAGGCTCAGATACCTCCTCTATCAGCTCCTTGAGTATCCTGGGATGCATTTCATCAGGACCTTATTCCAGTGTCCCTGTAACGTTAAGGGATTTGTTGGAATAGTGCCTTATTTTGAAATTTGGCAATGTGCAAATTTCAAAATAAGCTCTTTTGATTTAGACTTGGAATAAGCTACGCAATTTGCATCATGCAAATTGCGTAGCTTATTCCGACAGAAAGGTGCTGTCTAGATGCACCCTACTATTCTTCCTAGCCAATGATGTAAAGCATGGTGTCCTTATGGGACAATTCCTAATGGACTCTGAACACGTGGATCTTCTACTTCATTGGTGTATTTTAAAAGACGAATACATGTGTAACTAGTGCCCTCGTGGCCAACATGAAGTCTGCTCTGCACGCAGCTCTGGCCAAGAGAATGCACATGCAGGAATGCAGAAGGGAAAGTCCCTTCCATTCCTGAGGCACCTGAGGCTTCCACACCCATCAGAAAAGCACAACAAATACAAGAAAGGAAATATTTATTTACAGAGGGTATGTCTACACTACAAACTTAATTCGAACTAACAGTTGTTAGTTTGAATTAACTTTAATAGGCGCTACACATACAAACTGTTAGTTCGAACTTAATTTGAACTAGCGGAGCACTTAATTCGAACTAGGTAAACTTCATTTTATGCGGACTAACGCCTAGTTCGAATTAAGTAGTTCAAATTAAGGGCTGTGTAGCCACTTAATTCAAACTAGTGGGAGGCTAGCCCTTCCCAGCTTGCCCTGGTGGTCACTCTGGGCACAACCAGGGAAATTCTTCTGCCCCCCTCCTGGCCCCGAAGCCCTTAAAGGGGCACGGTCTGGCTGCGGTGCCCGTGCCAGGTACAAGCCTGCCACCACCAAGCCAGCAGACCCTGCACCTGGCACGGCACGAGCCAGCCACCCGCTGACACCCAGCCCTCCGCCTCTTCCCGGGACCAGGCTGGTGGCTCCCAGGAGCCTGCCCAGGGCCGCAAGAGGTGGGTGCCAGCCTGGTCTAGTGCGGAGATCGTGGACTTGATCCAGGTTTGGGGGAAGGCCTCCAACGTCCATAATCTCCTCACTAGGCACAGGAAAGTGGCCGTCTAGGGCAGGATAGCTGCCAGCCTGGCACCAAAGGCCACATGCAAAGCCAGGAGCAGGTTTGCATGAAAATCAAGGTGGTCCAGTGAGACCCCCGACCCTGAGCCCTGAGCTTGAAACATAAGAACATAAGAATGGTCGTACTGGGTCAGACCAAAGGTCCATCTAGCCCAGTAGCCTTTCTGTCGACAGAAGCCAACACTAGGTACCCTGGTGAGGATGGACCGAAGACAATGACCAAGCCATTTGTCTCGTACCATCGATCTCCAGCCTTCCACAAACAGAGGCCAGGGACACCATTTCTACCCCCTGGCTAATACCGCTCTATGGACCCAACCTCCATGACTTTATCTAACTTCTCTTTAAACTCTGTTACAGTTCTAGCCTTCACAGCCTTCTGTGGCAAGGAGTTCCACAGGTTGACTATTTGCTTTGTGAAGAAGAACTTTCTTTTATTAGTTTGAAGCCTGCTATCCATTCATTTCATTTGATGTCCTCTAGTGCTTATATTACGGTAACTAATGAAGAACTTTTCTTTGTGCACCCTCTCCACACCACTTATGATTTTATAGACCTCTATCATATCCCCCCTTAGTCTCATCTTTTCTAAGCTGAAAAGTCCCAGTCTCTTTAGCCTCTCTTCATATGGGACCTGTTCCAAACCCCTGATCATTTTAGTTGCCCTTTTTGGAACCCTTTCCAAGGCCAAAACATCGTTTCTGGGGTACACAGTACTGAAGATACTTCCCCTCCTCCTTCTTCCCCTGGCTTCCCCCTTCAAGCGCCCTTCTCCCAAGTTTCCCCCTCCCCTCTCCCACCTTCTCTCTTCCCCTCTCCCACCTCCTTTTCCCAGTCTCCCCAGAGGCTAATCCCCCCCCACCCTCCAGTTTTGTTAAATAAAGAGAGTTTCTATTTTTGAACTCACGTGTCCTTTAGTTTGTACATCAGGAAGGGAGGATAGGGAGGGGTAAGTGGAAGGAGGTGAGGGAGGAATGGGGTACGAGCCCCTGATGGGGAGGACTGGGGTGGCTCTGCAGGCTCCTTGGGGTGCAAGCTCTCCTGCAGCCCCCCGATTGACCCCACCCCCCCGGATGGCAGCCTGCGGCAAGTGCAGCCGGGCTGATGGCTGAGTGCTGTGATGTGCCCAGCGTGGGCACTCAGGGCACTCCAAGTCAGGACTGCTTTGCTGTCCCTCATCGAGGTAGACAAGCAAGCGGGGAACCCTGAGAACTGTCTGTCCGGGGTGGGGGTCGGGTCCCTTTAAGCATAGCCCTTGGCTAGCCTGAGACAGCAGCTCCATGCTCTAAGTCCTGATGCCCTGCCGGTACTGCTTCCGGCCAGCCTTAACTTCCGTTCAGGGTCCACTCAATGTGGACATGCTAGTTCAAATTATCAAAACTCTAATTCGAACTAGTTTTTAGGTCTAGATGCACTAGTTCGAATTATCTTAGTTCGAATTATCTAATTCGAATTAAGTTAGTTCGAATTAGTGCTGTATTGTAGACATACCCAGTGGGATGAATGGAGAAAAACAATGAGGGGAAAGAAAGACGGAGCAGTAAAAGATGTCTGAAAGGCTATGTCTACACTGCCTTTTTTTGCTGAAGAAGATATGCAAATTGCACTCTCATTTGCATATCTTCTTCCGATTCTTTTTGCGGAAGAGGTTTTGCCTCCATTGGGCCCCGTGTTGACCTTATTCGAGGTTTACAGGGTCTTGCGAAAGAGGTTTTTTCCGACATTAGGCCCTGCCTACATGGGGCCAAATAGCAGCAAAACCTCTTCTGCAAAATGAATCAGAAGAAGATATGCAAATGCGAACATGATTTGCATATCTTTTTCCACAAAAAAATGCCAGTGTAGCCATACCAAAGAGCAGACATGAAGTACTAGTCTGCAGAAAGAGTTCAGGAGTCCTGGGAAAGTTCCAATCCAGCAGTGAGTCTTGGGAGGTTCAAGTTGTCTTCACCACCAGCGAACTTTCCCAAAGGCTACAAAAAGCGGCAGTCTAGAATTGGATCTGTCTAAAATAAACCCTTTTTCGACAGATCCTGTATTCCTCAAAAAATGAGGTTTAAGGGATCTGTTGAAAAAGGCTTTATTTTAGACAGATCTGCATCTAGACTGCCTTTTTTTAAAAAAAACCTCCATTTCGAAAAAAGCATCGGCCATGTTTAAATCCCTGCTTCATTAGCAATATCGATGTGTCTAATCTACATTTCTCTGTTGACAGAGAGGTGTAGTCTAGACACACCCTACAATGCCACGTGGGGCAATAACCTCCCCACTTAACTAGCTAACAGTCAACTTCCTTGTTCCCAATGCAAAGTCACAAGCCCTCATTCTCATAGCCCCATATAGCTCTGGGTAGCATTGTTACTGAATGACGCTCTGGTTTGTCTTTTTTTTCCAGAGGTTTCTCCATGGCACAGTCCTGATGTGTCCCTGATCAGCTGTTTTGTCCCTCCCAGGCTTCAGGAAGATTCTTGGCTGCTTTAATCTCTGTGACATTCTGAGATCGAGACACACACCATGTCAACTTGCCCTCCCACTTCCCCCTTGGGAAAAAGAGGCCATGATCTTCAAACCCCAAGTAACACACCTAAGTCTTTATGCAGTATGTCAGTGGTCTCCAGTCTTTTTAAGCATGAGATCACTTTTTGAATTTAAGTGGAATCCAGGATCTACCTCAAACCTAAACATTCTTGCCGCACCTCCTTCCCATCCCTTCTCTGAGGTCCCACTTCTGCTCGTTCCATCCTCTCTTCTCCATCATCACTCACTTTTAACAGGCTGCGGGCAGAGGTTTGGGGTGCAGGAGGGGTTCAGGACTAGGGCTGGGATTCAGAATGTATGGTCCAGCTGGGCATTGCTTACCACAGGTGACTTCTGGGTGGTGTTGCAGGAGGCTAAGGAAGGCTTACCTCTTCCCTGGCCCTGCACCACTCCCAAAAGCAGCCAGCAAACTCTCTCCATCCCTTACCCCCCTCTACTCTGTGGAGATGGGGTACAGGGTGGAGGGACAGGTACCCTGACATCAGCACCCCCTTTCTCTTCTTCCTGTGCCCTTCACAGCAAGTAAGAGGCTCCTGGGGCTGAGGGGCAGCTCCAAGGCAGAAGGAAGGAGCAGTATGGCAGTGGTAAGAGGGGTAGATGAAGTGCCAGTACTTGGCAGCCTCTTGGTCAGACTTCTCAGGATCACCTGTCAAAGGTTCCAAGATCTACCAGTAGATACCGATCTACTCGTTGATGGCTACTGCAGTACGGCATGTGGCATGCCTCAAATGACAGAAGGCTCAGTACTTTCAGGAAATGAGGAATAATGGTAGTCCGAATTAGGAGCTTTAGTTCGAACTACCTAGCCCGTGCCGCGTGTAGCCCCGGGCAAGGAGTCCGAACTACCGGGCATTTAAAAATGGCAGCACCCGGGAACAAGTAAATAAAGCCCGAGATATTGTAATCATATTTTAATTTTAATTTCATTTTCAAGTTCGAATGACTACATTAGCTACCCTAGTTGGAACTAGGGTGGCAGTGTAGCCATACCCCCAGTTAGCAGAGCCACATAGACATATACACTGTACGTAGGGATGTAGCCACAGGTGTCTCTGGAAGATGACAGTGAGGTGAGGTGCAGAATAGGTTAGAGGTGAGGGTAGTGGGGATGGTGATGGAGGTATTTGAAGCATGAAAACTACAGTTATTCCCCCAACACTGGGGTTGTAGTGAGGAAAAATGCCTCTTGCCCGCCAGGCCTGGGGCTACGTTGGATGAGACACTTCTTTCCCAGCACTAAGTCTGAGACTGGGAGAGACACCTATCCTTCCAAGCTACAGGGTGGGGAAAGGCACTCCTTTCTCATTCACAGAGCCTCTGGAGCAGGGAAAGAAACTTCCCCCATCCCAAACCACATGCTGTAACTTGAAGAGAGGGCTGGTGGGAGTCCTCTCTCCCTGCCAGTCCTGGGGCAGTCTGCATCCCAAACTCCTCCTCTCTGGCCCTGCCTCAAAGCCTGCAACCTGAGCCAGAGCCATCACACCCCACACCTACCTCTCTGCCCCAGCCCTGACCCCCGCCTCCAAAACTCTCACCTCCACCCCTCCCTACCATACATCACCTCCACATTGGAGCACACAACATAATTCATTCTGCGCATGGGTGGGAAAATTAGAGGGAACATTACTTCTTATGAGAAATAAGTAACAGATTGGGATTAAAATGACAGTTTGTGTTCAGTTCTATGCAAGATCTGTGGTCATGGTCTAATAGCAGTTGACAACCTTTTCCATTTTGACACTTCAGGAAGACTTGGTGACCCAGGGCAATTCAAAAAATGTGTGAATGGCTCCTTAAGAGCCACCTGGCGACCCTTTTGAAATGTAATAGCAACCCATATTTGGGTCCCGACTCATAGGATGGGAAACCCTGGTCTAACTAAACAATGTTTGAAAGGATGCTGAAAGATTACTTTTGAACCTCCTGATCTTGATGCAGCTCCATGAATACCAGTTTCATTTGCTGTGTTAGGATAGCCTAAGAGCTGCTTTGATGTAAGAAAAGGATAAGCATAGCATATGCTTCCTGACCATGTTTTTTTTTTCCCCCTTCCACACCACTGTGATAGATAGAAGGTGTGCTGGCCAGCATTTGGTGACTAATGGGTTAAACTCAGGTAGATAGGAGGTGTGCCAATGTGAGAGCCAATGTGAGAAAGTGATGAGACTTGAATGGAAGATATAGTTGCCTGATTTATTCTTTGTGTGAGTTTTTAAGCTAGGAGTTGGGGAAGGAAGATGAATCGAACCATGCAAAACTATCAAGCCTTCAAAGAATGCAGGGCATGAAAATGGACTGGACTATGAAGCACAGGATAGGGAAATGTTTGTTTAGACATGATCAGGTCGTTTTCTTTGTTTTGTTGTTTGGTTAACCATTTCTGTGTTAAATCCATGTGCCCCTCAACATACACTATATTTTAAGCTGTATCCTAGAGATACAATTTCTGTGTTTTAATCTCTCCTTTTCTCAGTTGCTCTTACACCTAGCAATCAAATATGCTTTACCAAGTATATCTTTTTGTTTTGTTAAGAAAATCACCTTTTTAAGGCAGTGATTTGATTTCTATATCTTGTAAGGTAGCAGAGGTTTTTGTGTATGCATGTCTAACAGTAAGAGGTCAGCTATCAGAGATAGTAGTTTGTTTACTGTTTTCTTTTTCTTTTTCAAGCTCTCTAGTGGTAAAAGAGGGATGCCCCTCTGGAAGAAGTCCATGTACTCTATTTAAGGTATTTAAGGTCTCCTGCGGGCTCCCACCTTCCGTACTCATAGTGCCAGAATGGGGAACAGCCTTGACAATCACCTTTTCCTTAAAATGTCATGAGAAAAAGAGAGTGATTGACTGAAGAGTAGATGCTTGGCAAAGTAGACTTTTTAATTTTTTTGGAAATTTTGAAAAGTAAAAAGAAAGAGTGCAGCCAAACACAATGTTTCATTTTGAAGACATTAAAAGGTGGCTTTTTTCATTTTAGATCATTTAAAAAGATTTTTATTGTTTTAAAATAATATTAAACAATATTGTGAATGAAAGGAATTTCAAACCAAAAAGCTGAAATATTTCACTTTTCAAAAAAAAGCAAGAACAAATTGTTCCGATTTTCTTTTAAATAGAAAAGTTTGGCAAAACAAACATGGTTTGGTTTTACCAAATCTGCATTTTTTGCCAAGAGTGTTTCATCTGAAAATGTTTCCAGTTCTAGGGAACACCTTTATATCTGCTCTGCACTTCAGGAGGATCACACCAGTGTAGAAACTTGACAAGCTGTGTCTAAGGTTCGATTATACTCCCTGGAGCTGATCCAGCCATTCATGTCCATTCTAAATCACAACAAACATTTACCATCTGGTGCGAATATCTACCAAATGATGATGATTAAAGATAAAACTACAATTTTTTCCCCATTACTCTAACTCAGTCTGATGGGCACATGCTAATACTGCACTTATTATCATTCATTTTTACAGAATCATGTTCTAACCTATAACCTTCCCAATTAACAAGGCTCTTGGAGTAATATTCTCACAACAGAAGATATGGACTAATTTAGGCCATAATATTCAGGAAGATATAAATGTACCCAACTGCCATTACCCTAGCTGGATAATAACAGTGTTGATTGAGATGGTTATTATTTATGAATAGCTAATCTCTTAGGGAATTAATAACTAGTTAATATGTAGAGATACTATGCCCACTGCATAATCATAGTTTTTATACCATATAATTTTACCTCCTAAAAGAGCTCCAAATACTTATTGGATTGTTCTTGAGTACTTATTCAAGGACTCCTGTTTGAATGACAGGGGGAAAAACAGAAAATTGTCTCTTTTTGTCTTCTGGAGGGCCATGTCATTCTATTTGTTGTTAGGGATGGTTCTCATAGAATCATAAAATAGAATCATATAATCCTAGGGCTGGAAGAGACCTCAGGAGGTCATCAAGTCCAGCCCCCTACCCAAGGCAGGACCAATCCCCATTAAATCAACTCAGCCAGGGCTTTGTCAAGCCGAGAATTAAAAATCCTTAGGGATGCAGATTCCACCAACTCCCTAGGTAACCCATTCCAGTTCTTCACCATCCTTCTAGTAAAATAGTTTTTCCTAACATCCAACCTAGACCTCTCCCACTGTAACTTGAGACTATTCCTCCTTATTCTTCCATCTGTCACTTCTGTGAACAGCCTCTCTCCGTCCTCTTTGTAACCTCCCTTTAGGAAGTTGAAGGCTGCTATCAAATCCCCCCTCACTCTTCTCTTCTGCAAACTAAACAAACCCAAATCCTTCAGTCTCTCCTCATAGGTCATGCGCTCCAGCCCCCTAATCATTTTGGTCACCCTCCGCTGGACCCTCGCCAATGCATCCACATCCTTTCTATAGTGGGGGGACAAGAACTAGATGTGGCCTCACCAGAGCCAAATAAAGGGAAATAATCACTTATCTGGATCTGCTGGCAGTGCTGCTCTTAATGTAACCTAATATGCGATTACCCTTCTTGGCTACAAGGGCACACTGTTGACTCATATCCAGCTTCTCATGCACTGTAATCCCTAGGTCCATGAGGCGTAACGGTAGTTCGAATTAGAAAGCCTAATTCGAACTACCTACTCCGTGCCGCGTGTATCCACGGGTACGGAGTCCGCACTAACAGGGATTTAAAAATGGAGGCACCCGGCAAGATGCAAATGAAGCCCGGGATAGTTAAATCCCGGGCTTCATTTGCAACTTCGAATGACCACATTAGCCACCCTAGTTCGAACTAGGGTGGTAGTGTAGACATACCCTTGGTTAGGTGGATCCCATCTCTTCCTAACAATCCTTGTGTCTGGAACAGTGTCCCATGGTCAAAGAAACCAAAGTCCTCTCTCCGACACCACCTGCGCAACCACGCATTTACTTCCTCAATTCGACGATCCCTACCCGGACCTTTTCCTTCAACTGGAAGGATGGATGAGAACACCACTTGAGCTTCAAATTCTTTGATCCTTCTTCCCAGTGCTTCATAATCTGCTATGCCCTGCTCAAGGTCATTCTTGGCCATATCGTTAGCTCCTACATGGAGAACCAGGAAGGGGTAGTGATCTGAAGGTTTAATCACTTTCAGAAGACTCTCGGTCCCAGCCTGAATGCAGGCTCCTGGTAAGTAGCACACTTCTTGAGATTACAGATCTGGATGGCAGATGGATGACTCATTCCCTCTTAGGGTATGTCTACACTGCCACCCTAGTTTGAACTAGGGTGGCTAATGTAGGCATTTGAAGTTGCAAATGAAGCCCGGGATTTAAATATCCCGGGCCTCATTTTGTAAAGCAGAATAGCAAAATAATGTAACAACTCCACAGTTGTGTAACAAATATGTAACAATCCAACTGCTAAGTATTGTAACCCAGTGAATGCAGATGTAACATCCAATGTGAGCCTCTAATGTATCATCATGTACAGTGCATGTAAAATACAGGACTGATATATATATATCTAAATGTCTACCCACTGCAAAACCTATGTGAAACCAACATATATATGTAAACTTGCCATATTTCAAAATGGAGTCCAAAACTTCATTTTGAGTTGAGAATTCTACAGACATCCATTTTAAGTTAAGATCTTGTCACATATTAAAGCTACCTGTATACATAGCTGTTAGGATTTAAAATTCAAAGCTAGTATACCTGTTGAAATTTGAATAATCTATAAATATTCATAAGCATCTTATGTCAGCCAATTATTTTAAATCATGCTGTTAAGCATCTTTTCTAAGCCAATCATATCATTCCACGGAACCTAATGAATATGCATGAACCCAGGCTATTTAAGTCTCTGCCGCGCAACAGTTGCTGTCGCGTCGGGTCTTCGTCGGGTTCGTCGGTTCCGTCGGGATAGGCTTAGCTTAGGTTAAGAGAGAGAAAGAGAGAGAAAGAGAGCATGCAAGTGGTCTTGTAAAGAAATTCTTCTAGAGAAGCTAGCGGAAGGCTATGCTTCCTCTATTTTACATAATCTAGTATTTTCTTGAGTCAGGCTGGCGGAAAGTCAGACCTCCTCAAATAGATTAGTTAGGTTAGTTAGTTTAGTATTTTAGATAGATTAGCTATCGTCCTCAAGTTTGTACTGCAGGTTGCGTCGGTCCTCGCACGTCGGCCGTCATCGTGCTTGTCCGTCGGGCTCATTGCGATTTAGATAGGGTTTTATTTTAGGATAGGATTAGAGTAGGTAGAACAGAGTCATCCATCGCCTGATCCTGCCGCTCCGAAGCGCGGAGAAGAGGTATCGAGGGCCAGAGGCTTCACGGAAGGTGAACCGACCGCCATCGCTCTCTACCTGTACTTCGAGGGGTCTCCTTGGTTGTTCCTCTCCTGCGGCTTCCAATTAGCCAAGGGATTGAAGGTCGCCAAGCGTTGGGATCATCCGTCGAGGGATGCCTGGTAGTTCCTCCCTTGAGGCTTTAATTAGCCAAAAGGTCGTAGGTCACCAGCTCCACCCCAATCGCCCTCTGCGTCGTAGTCTCTGTAAGTTAGTTACGGAACCTTTGGGGGATGGCCCCTCAAGTTTCCTTCAAGGTACTGTTTGTTAAATTTGATGTTAAACAATATAGTCTTGTGGTTTTCACAGAAAATTCGGTCTTAAGTTTTCATTTTATACGCACCTAACATCCCTGAGAAATTATGTACTCTCCGGTGATCAGATACGGAGTGAGAGTCGCACCTAAGATACCATCCCTAGCGGATGAGACCAGGGTACGGTTACAAAGTATCCATCTGGAGTAGCTAGTCTACATGACACTTCTCCATCTGTTCAAAGATTACAGTAAGAATTTGCATCTTGCCGGGCGCCGCCATTTTTAAATCCCCATTAGTGCGGACTCCGTGCCCACGGCTAAACGCGGCACAGAGTAGGTAGTTCGAATTAGGCTCTCTAATTCGAACTACCGTTACTCCTCGTGGAAACCCCATTCCTAGGACTACACATCCCATGCCTTCCGGTTGATGGTGTTCCCTTCTGGTTTCTTCCCTGGGTGGTCCCCGCCAAAGCATTCTCCACTGCAGTGCCTGTGGAGAGAGCCTGAAAGCAGTTACTTACCTCTACAGGAATGGGGGATACCTGAGTTGGCCTTCTTCTCCTTCTAGAGGTTACATGCTGCCACTTCTCTTCCTTGTCCTGTACTGCCCTGACTGGCTCTTCAGCCTGCTGTTCCTGCAGGATTAAACACTACCTTCTACCAAGAAGACTTCGTCCTCTCTGATGGAATGTAGGGTCGATACTTGGGCCTCAAGTCCTCTAATTTTTTCTTCCAAAATGGCGACCAGCTTGCACTTAGTGCAGATGAAATCCCTTCTTTCTTCTGGGAGGAAGACAAACATGGCACATGCTGTGCATGTAACAACAGCAGACCTATCACCATCCATGCCTGGCTTCCTTCTGAGAGATTCCTCAGTTGTTATTAAATGCCTCCTTGATGGGCAGGAGTGTACTGAAAATATGTTAAAGAATGGCAAGTGATCACATCCCCTTCCCAACTCCCTCTCCAAACTACCTGTTAACAGCCCCTGTTCGCAAGCTCCCTGGTTGCTGACTCACTCCTTTATAAAGCCCTGGAATGCCTGATAGCTCCTTCCCCTGATTAAGGCTCAACCAATGAGCAGAGGCTTCTAGATTTCAAACCCTGATTAGAAACTCAGAACTTCCACCTACCAGACACAGCACTCACTCTGTGTGTGTGTGTGTGGGGGGGGGGGGAGGCAGAGAAGGGAGGCGGAGGGGGAGAGGAGGAAGGGAAAGGAGAAAAAAATAAAAAATAATAAAAACCCAAACAGCCAAACACAAGCTCAGCACACAGCAAGAAAACCCCAAACTCAAACACAAATACACACTACAGACAACCACTTCCCTCAAGGGTCCTGGATTAACTTCCTCCTTTATCTGGAGAATTCCCTCTCCAAACTTCCTGTTAATAGCCCCTGTTTGCAAACTCCCTTGTTCTATTAAGATACATAATATATTATGATATCTAAGAAAAATATGACCTTCCAGTTTCTCGTGCTTTCTCTTGAACTGCAGTTCAAAAGCTCCAGTGATGTAGCTTCCTTACAAAATTGTAATGCACACAGTAAATGAGACTGAACTGCTGAAAATACTTCAGAGTTCATAAAAAATAGAGCCTCAGAGTTTTTCCTTTTCTGGCCAGCTGAGGCTCAGATTTTACAGAGTTTTGCTCTTGAGTTTCAGAAATCTGTCTTTGTTTAATATGAAGTCTGTGCTACCCGAGAAGCACATCTATAAATGCAAATACAAAGCATTTCCACAGTACAATTGTATGAACACACATGAATCCATCTAAGCATGATCTCTCCTTCATTGCCCTGGAGGGCCTTCAACTAGTTAAACTGATCAGGGTTCTGCTGCTGAAGGAGGGGGGTAGAGAAGTAAGAGGATTTGGGAAACCTATGCAGGAGGGCAGCATTCCATGTATACCAGAAAGATCTGTTCTGTGAAAACTCCTTGAAGAATGCAGAAGATTTGAGGATAGGAATGGAGAAGAGCAGGGTCAGTGTACAGCAAGCTAAAGCCACCAACTGCTCTTCTCCACATATGGGAATGAATTAGCACTGGGGACTATTGTCACTGTAATGTAGATTTGAGTATTGCTTTGCTAACACTGAAGCTCAGTGAGGATTCCTTTTCTGTAAAGTCCCTTTGCAGGTCCCCAGCATGTACCTAGAACAATTAGGATGACCAGAGGTCATGACAATCCCAATATTTGGGGCATTTTTCTTATTTAGGTGCCTATTATTCCCCACTCTCTGTAAACCTACTGCCTATATGCTACCTGGTCACCCTATGAGCAATGAACTTGGCCCCAACATAGATAGACAAAAACATTTCAATCTATGAATTTAGGACAACTCAAAATATGGACGTGCACAGGAAAGAGTCCACACACTTACAGATGGGCTAGTGACAGGGAAGAAAACTGATGATCAGTTAATTAAATTAGAGTAAAATATATACACACTATTAGTCACTTTTATAAATGTTACTGGGCAGTTAATTTCTTTGGTTTGGTTTGGTTTTGAAGATTTTCCATACTATTGGATAATTATTCTTTTGAATGGAATATTGTTTTACATAGTCAAGATGCTTAGAGGTGGAATAGACTTTTTTCTTATTTGAAAAAAATACCAGATAAATGCACATTGATTTGCAGGGCTAGTTGCATTCTGTGTTATCCCCTCCCTCCAGCAATACTTTTTTGAGCTTAGCTTTCACAACTACTACTGCATAAAATCCTTTGCCAGAAACAATGGCCAAGTTGCCATTAAACCAAGCAAGGACCTGACATAACTGTTGCAGTGTATACAGTGTAAATATAGAACTCAGCAAACATCTTGTATCTATCTTTCAGTATAAGACTAAAGATGGTTCACATTTCAGGTTAATAAAAAAGACATGCATTCATAAACACTACGGGCAATAAATAGTCTTTCTATATGCATTTCCTATGAAATAGAAACTCTTGGACATTGCAGACATTTTAATCATCTGTTTGGTGAATTCTTTTAATTTGAATGTTATCATTTTATTGTCCTTTGGTTCATAGACTTTAAGGCCAGAAGGAACCATTGTGCTTATTTAGTTCAGGGGTGGGGATAGAGTGGACCCCCAGCTTACCTGAATCCAGCCTGCAGTAAGTCTCGGGGCTTCCTTCCCACAGTGGAGCAACTGCTGCTCATGCTCCAGTCTAAAGTCAAGTCCTGAGCCTCGATGCCTCCCCATGAAGCTGGAGCATGAGTGTTGGCTCACCCCGCTGCCAGAGAAAGCCCCGAATCCTGGTGTCCTTACCCCAGGACTAGAGAGTGAGTGCCAGCTCACCACCTATGGAGGGAAGCCCCAAGATTTTTGGGAGCCAGGTCACTGAGGCCGTGTCCAGACTCAGGGGTTTTTTCGGGAAAAGTAGCCTTTTCCCGAAAAAACTTCCCCTGCGTCCAGACTCAAGCCGCGTTCTTTCGAAATTATTTCGAAAGAACGCGGCTTTTCTTTCGATGGCGGTAAACCTCATTTCACGAGGAAGAACGCCTTCTTTCAAAAGTTCCTCTTTTGAAAAAAGGCGTTCTTCAATGTAAAGAGGCTGTCTTCGAAAGAGAGCATCCAGACTCGCTGGGTGCTCTCTTTCGAAAAAGCGGATTTCTCTTTCGAAAGATCCGCCTGCAGTCTAGACGCGATCTTTCGAAAGAGGCTCTTTCGAAAGATGCTTTCGAAAGAGCCTCTTTCGAAAGAAGCCTGCAGTCTAGACATAGCCTGAGTTAAGTTTTGGTTTTGCTTCTCACTTAAGCATGACTCTCAACTGATTTTTCTGAGTCAGTAGCCCTCAGCCAAAGAATTGCTCCTCATGGTTGATCTAGTCTGACCTCCTGCACATTGCAGGTAACAGAACCTCACCTATAGACCCCTGACCTCTAGCAGAATTACTGAAGTCCTCAAATCATATTTAAAAGACTTCAAGTTTTAAGGAACCCAACATTTACACTAGTTTAAACCTGCAAGTGATTCCCCCACCTCCATGCTGTAGAGGAAGGAAAAAAATGGGTCTCTGTCTATCTGAGGATTTGGCAGTGAGTTGGAACCTTGGTGAGTGTACCAGCAAGACTCATCAAGCAGACACCAGAGAAATAATTTTCTGTAGTAAATTACCTCTTAATTCTTTTCAGATGAAATTATACATGATGATTTAGTAGATGGAACATATGCACCTCAGTGTTTTACATTACTGTGAGGAAGTGAGAGGAGGGCCTGACAGTGCGGAGGTTAAACAAAGTATTTTTGCCCAATTAGCTCCGCCCCATTTTACCTGCAGCCAATGCCAGGCCTGGAGAGAGAATTAAAGGAGGGAACCTAGCTCAGCTAGGGGCTAGCCAGCAAGGAGGCAGGAGTTGGTTCTGCCATCCATGGGACCTGAGCCAGAGCTATCTGCTAGGTTGGCCATAGGAGGACACAAGCCTCCAACCCCTCCCACTGGCGCAAAGGATCTGGAAAACCCCACTGAGAAGAGGGAAATTGGACTCTTGGGGCCACACCACAAACTGAAGGAACAGGCTCCAATAAGCAGCCGGAAGTCCTACACCCAAGCACCCAGATAACTCTGGGACCTAGCCAATAAACCACCATGCTGCCTGGGAAACTTGGACACAATTACATAATCCAACTTTAAAGTGTTAAACAGGGGTCAGGATTCTGGCCTAAAAAAACTCTTAGTTTCCAGGCAAACACAACAATAAACATTCTTTTAACTTTTTATTAAAGACACAGAGAAGAAGACAACAGTTAAAGTATTTGAAATGTATTAAGTAAGGCTTTCATGCTAGCAACAACTGTGATTTTGGGGAAAAGAAAATGAGTTATCTGAGATGGCCTGGAAAGCCTGCTCGTGTTAAAATCCCATTTCATATCATCCCAAGTGATGATTGAAAGTCAGCTGGAGTTAGTTGAGGTGGTGATGTCATCTGGATCTTTCTCTCTCTGTCCTAATTTGGTCAGGATTCAGTACATGAGGTTTTGAGTCCCAGGAGATGGTGGAGGCAGCAGCCATGAAGGCGAAGCTCACTCCAATAGCCTCTGACTGTTCTTCCATCATTCCTTAATGATCTAAAAAATGAGTAATTGGTGGAATAGCCAATCCTCTTATAATTTTTTCCATAAGTTAGCCTCTATTTCTGATATACCAATTTGGTTCCTTAATTGATGGATCCATATTTTATTGTTTACCAAGCATCATTTTAACACAGTCCTTGAACAGTAGGCCTCTTTGATTGGCCTAATTTAGTTACCTTTGTTTTCCTTTCCAATCAACACTTGTTATGATAAGTGATTATGACGTCTGATGAAGTTTCACATGCTTTTCAATAGCTGAGCTCACATTTAGGGTAAATTTGTAGGAGCAGTTATCACGACACTCCTCTGACTGCCGGTATCTTCACTGTGATTCATCCTGTGAATATAAACCTGGTTGCTCAAATCTTCCTTGGATATAGAACCTAGAGGAAACTGAAAAGGAATGGCATCCACAAATCATCTTGGTAGTTTCCCTTTTGAAATGTGGCTTCCAGTAGAAAGATTGAACTTCACGGCCAATCAATATTTTTACCATACTGGTCAGATTGACCTGCAATGAAGCAGTGCTCAACATCATCGAGTTCACTATAGAGCCTCGAAATGATGTAAAAATATCCCTATGCAGATTCCAAACTATTTACCATAACTGCCATATGATTTCCTTCAACCACGGCTCCTCACTCCGTTTTTGCTTTATGTTTGCCCTGACATCAAATTTTGATACATGAAAAAGAAACAAAGATAGGAATGGGCACAAATGCCTGGTGGATAAGGCTCTCGAGCGGAACTCAGGAGACCTTGAGTCAGTTACTGGATCTGAGCCTGGCCTGTTGACTGATGTTTGTCATCTGTCTCTGTGCCTCAGTTTCCTCATCTGTAAAATGTGAATAATTATACTGACCTTCTTTGTAAAGCACTTTGAGATCAAGAAAATGATATAAGAAACATTATATAAGAACTAGATATTGCTATGTAATATGCAAAGGGGGTTATGTTAGCAGGTAGTAAAATGACCTACTAACCTGAAAGCAATAGTTTCCACAATTTAAGCTAAGAACCAATCTGTGTAGCTGGATATTATAAGAGACTCATCTGCTGCGGACTGGACACAGATGGTGCTATGTAAGACCCTGAGCAATGGGCTTCACAAATATTGGTTCTCCATGTCTTCTTTGGGATTTAGCTGGAATAATTAGAGCAGCTTCTGCCTCAGAATTCCCGTATGACCTTTCTCCAAGCTCTGCCATGCCATTCATTATTGCTTGCAGAATCTGCTTGAAGAAGGATCCAACATGTTCTCTGCTCATGTAGATCAATAATGTCATGTGTAGATATCTTGTTCACTTACCTGTTAGGAAAAAGTACCAGATTTTCAAATCTGTTTCTTAAATACAAGTGTCCCACGACAAGACATTACTTTTATAGCACTATTAAGTTAAACAAAAATCTTTTATTACTATTTCAGCATGACTGCTTCTATAAAATACATTCCTTGGACAAACAGCAACTGATACAGAATTTTAATTACTTATGTAGTTTACAATTAGCAAAGCTTTCCCGAGAGATCCAAAACTTCACAGGTTAATGGCACAGACTGTACTTCTCCTGAGCTGATTACATTCTGGTTTACAGTTACCAATTAGAGAAACCAATTACAGCTCCAAATTGTGTCAACACAGACTGACCTAATTTGATCCTGGTTAATCGGTTACACAAACAATTCTTTTTCTTGAACAAATTCAAATTGGTTCAAAGAACATAAAATGTGAATTCCTGACCATGCTTCAGCTATGGAACCTTAATAAGGGAAATATTTTAAATTATCCTATTGCAGTCCAAAATGAACTCTCAGCAAAGAAAATATTATTTGAGAAGAACACATTACAAAACATTTGTGATCTTTTGTGTTATTTTTTGCCAAGACTGTGGTGTTCTATTAGAAATAGTGAAACATGACTTCAGTTTCACCACTGTCTCATTTAAAAATGATACTGACATGTAGATTTTAAAGTTTTGTTTGAAAATCAGTAATGGTCTTTGAAGCTTAAAAACAAATTGGCAGCTTCTTCTTTCCTGTATATTTAAAAGCCAAATGTTATGAGACAACCTATTTATTTTTGAAAATTTTAAGCAAGCAGGGGTTTGAAATAACTTGATTCACTTATATTTTTTACACCTTTGTGGAGCCCTTTGCAAGGTTTTATCTGAAATATAATAAATCCACTTTTTAAAAATTCTCTTTGATACTGTAAATTGGCACTTGGTACATTTGTAATATCAAATCAGTGCATGAATGCTGAATACCAGTCCTGGAGAGAAGGACCATGAAATGGAAAGAAATAAAAGGAGAAGGTCTCTTGAGCAAGGAAAGAAGAGCACTAGACAGTGAGGAATAGGACCTTGACACCAGAAGAAAAGAAACCAGCATGGGCTTAGAGAAGGAAAGCCAAAATGCTGTGGTAGGACAGAGATGAGCTTCACCTGGAGATTAGTGGGGACTAGCAGGGGAAGAAAAGTCTGTGGAACCAGTCTAACAGGAGGGAGAAGAAGTTGAGTATGGGTAGCTGAAGACAACAATCATTTTAATTATAGTGGTACCAGCCTATAATAGTTTTTATTATTTTTTAAATAGAAGAGGACTTTGCTATAAACAGCATTTCAATGTAGCTAGAGAAGACAGTATATAATTCTGCTATCTGTGGGCCTAAGTATGTCAGCCTGGACCACTTCCATACCTACAAGGTCTGGAAAGCAACATGAGATAGACTCTATGCAGCTTCTTCTTCCCTCACAAAGAGACCCAAGTATGAGCATAACAACACAGACCTTTCTCTAGCTTCTTTTCATGCTTGGAACAAAAGGGTAACAGAACTGAAAGCACATCTTCTGAGAAGCACAAGCCCATACAATGTGTTTCTAGTCCCAAGCTGCATTTGATGATAAACAGCACATAACTCCACATGAATCACAAAGCCATTTAAAGTGTTTTTAGTTACAGACTAATATGGCTACCCTCGCCTCCCCCCCTCCCCTGAAGATGTATTTTTAAAGTCAGTTTTGTTTCACTGAAGATGTATTTTCATTTTAAATAAATTCATTATGATCAGAATTCTCAATATCATTATTCATTTCCACATGAAAACAATTTCCAGAAGACCGGTGGTAAATGTGCACTAAAGAGTATAAACCACAAATTTGTTGGATCCCTAATGATTATCTGCCCAAGGTGTAATGTCCTGTCAAAATGATACTCTCATTTCTCTGCACAGGTTCCTCAGGACCCATTTAGCATATGGTACTTGGATGTGATAAATGACCACATGAAGAACAACCTGATGTTTGTTTAGCTAATTCCTTCTAATTCATAGCACGTTTTTTATATATATATATAAGCTCTCAAAGCTATGCCATAGCTATTGCAGGACTGTTACCAATCTCTTCCAATAAACAATGTACCAAGTCTCCTGGGAGTGAAACTCAACACACCTGAGAAATATCTGTCTGCATTTCCCCCCCTCCCCTCGCAAGAGCAGGATGACCTTAGGTGTCATCTTGAACCCCAGCCTCTCAGACCTTAGCAAACCCTCAGTGAGACTCACCACACTCTATTTTAAGCATCACCAAATAATGTTGAGAGTTAGTATCTGAGGTTAGTATATCCCATTGGAGATAATAGTATTATACCAATTTTAGAGATGGTTCAACAGAAACATGGAGTTAAAATGACCTTACTACTGCCAAACATCAGGTCAATAGCAATGTCAAAAATAGAACCTACTCATAGAACCTCTACTCTGACTGTGGGTCAACTCCTATTTGACGGATTTTTAAAAAAAATCTGAATTAGGCATTATTTCAGAAAGAAAGTTACTACAGTGGTCATAACATAACTATTCTTTCAAATATTAAATATTCTTCAGAAAGGAGCATGCATAAGTACAAAAACAACTGTGAAAAGCACTATTTTAATTAAAATACTTCTGAAAAGTTAATGTTTTTAGGAAAATTATGGATAAAAATTACTTTTATTAGCAAATTTGTTTAAAGTTAAGGGGCTGTTAAAAGTCTGTATAAAGAAAGTCAACATTTATCGCTAAATACCAATTTATATAACAAAAATGTCTTCTATACGCATGCTTGATCTCTGCATTAATCATATGAATTTTCTCAGAATAGGACTAGCATTAAAAATGTCAATAAGTACAATGAAAATTGGGTGTTTCAGCTTAAAACCTATTTTGTGATCAGCAAGACACAACCATTCCCAGTTATTGGACACATAAATGGTAAAAGCCAAAAGTCCTAGTTATACTGTAACAAAAGACAAGAGCTGTAAATCCAAGGATAAAAATGATTTCTTGACAAATAATATAGTGCATTGACTACTTCTTTTATATTAACCTGTACACAGTGTTATTCCACAACATGAAACAAATGTGCTGCATAGCAATAAACTGCAATATAAAATTGCAGCTTAGCCTTTTAAAGAATTACTTCAGTCTGCAAATTAATTCTCTACTCATTAATCTGTTAATGGTTAAGATACACTGACTCTTTGTGACATGGGGCTTGTATAATGGTCACCAACTTAATTGTCCTGTATGTTTCCCTGCTTCTATGTATATCTGAATCGAAATACGCATTCTGAACTCCAGCACTGTCACTGTAACTTTTTGTTTTGTTTTGTTTTGTTTTGTTTTGTGTGATGTGTGGGTGAGAGTGTTTAAAACTAGAGTGAGTAAATCTAATTTGAGATACCTAAGGAAAGATTTCCTAGCATTTTCCTAAGGGTCTGATCCAAACTCCTTGAAAATTAATGGAAAGACCCCTATTGACTTTAATGACTTTGGCTCAGGTCTCAGATGAGAAATTTGGTGGCAAACTCAGTCACTCAATCAGTAAGGGAAGGGAATCAGAGCAAAAATTGGGGAGGGGGATTTCTTTGTATACTCTGGAAGATGGGGAGCCAATATACCTGGGGTCTCAATCTCCTATCATATGGGGTCTGATCGAAAGACTGCCAAGGTCAATAGGAATCATTCTATTGATTTCAATGGGCTTGAATTTAAAAGTCTTGCATTCATTTTCTCTCTCTCTGTAATATCAAAGACTACAAAATAATTATTTCTGGTTCATGGCAGTGTAAGTGACAAAAGTGTCTGAGTCTTAATTGACACAGATATGATGGTTATCAGCGGTATATTGTCAAAGAATTGTGACATTTGTATATGATCACAATTAATGTGTTTAAATGGCTACAGAAGCTATTTCAATTGAAAGACAGCTGTTTCTGTTTATTTTTTTTGCTTATTTGTGCATCTATATTGCAATTTATGTTGTTACACTAATCTTCAGTGGGATGTAACTTATTTAGTAATTTTTATTTTATTTAGTCCCTAGGGACTTTGGTTCCTAGGCCACTCAGATGCTTCCAAAAATTCTACCTCGTTTAAGTAAACTGACTTTTACCTTCAGATATTCAAGTATATAAGTTTATCAATAAAGTACAAGAGTGAATTAAAATATGAGAAATAAACTTTAGTCTACAAACCTCTGGTATCATCCAAAAACACACTTTTAAGTATAATTCCCAATGATGGGATGGCAACCTTCACAGTGCTGAAAAGCAAGAAAGTCTTGAACTTGGGCCGTGATCTTGTCAAAATAATTTGTGCATGTTCAATATAGGTCTGATCCAAGAACAGTCAAACTGTTTTAACTGCTTGTGTGTTAGAAACACAAGAATAGCTAGACAGAATCAGACTTGTGGTCCATCTAGACTGGTATCCTGTCTCTGGTGGTACCAGTATCAGGTATTTCAGAAGCTGGTGCAAGAAAACTGTAACCCCCAACTGTCAGAAATTGACTCGAATCCTGAAGCATGAGATTTAATATCTCTTCCTAAATTTCTCATAGCAGTAATTAATAACAATGAATATTTTTGTTATCCGTTTCAATGTTCAAGCTTTTTTTGGCCTTAATGACATCCCATGGCAACAAGTTCCACAAGTTTAATTGCACAGTGTAGAAAAAATATATTTTATTTTATTTATTTTGAATGTGCCATTTCAAATTCATTGAACATCCTCTTGTTCTTGTGTGTGAGACAGGGAGCATAGTGGTTCCCAATTCACCTTCTCATTATTTTATATATCATCATACTGTCCCTCTATTTACTTTATATGATAAAAAATCCTTTCACTTGCTCCATGACAGTATTTTTTTCAATCTTTAATAATCTGCTACACTTCCAAGGGATGAGTATCAGTCTCTTTACTCCTCAGCTGGGTGCCTCCACTAGTGTAAGATATATCTTAAGAGGTATTTGCCATATTGCAGATAGCTATCTGGTCCACTTCATGTTAAATATTATCTCTATTATTTTGCAGTTTTTACAAAATAGAAGCATGTCAGCTACAAAACACCAATCACTATTGCTGGTTCGGAGAATTTTGTTGAAAAGTACAAAACTGGAATTATCCACTAGTTTTGTATATGTGCCTCCACTCCATGTCTGTGCACTTCCTTTCTCTGTATTGACAACATTTCCTAATAAGCTTTGGTTTGTGGGACAGCACAGCTCTATATTCTATATCACAGTTGCACAGTTTTACTAGGGACTGAAAGAAACCAGGCCGGTAATAGTTACTCTAAAAACTAAAGTGGCCTGATCTTATTTGGTTTAGTTTCCCATAATCATCTCTAGCCAGCAAGACCACAGTTTTCTGAGGAAAGGGCAGTTATGAGTAACTGCTTGTCAGTAGTAAAGATTTTGCATTGCTTACTGTTTACTAAAAGGAACATTGAGTTGAAACTCTCTGCCAGCATATGATTCAATTGTACACTGGATATCAAATGATTTATTGGCTGATATTCTCTAGTGACAGATGGGTCATGTAAATGTGTGTCTCCACTATGCTTTTCTGGATAAGGATTTATCTAACACAAGGATTTTTTGCAGCCTGAAGCTTTAGAGACTGTATTTTTTTTCTGAGTTGTATTAAATTTTCACTTATACCAGTTATTTTAAATTTAAGAGAATTGCCCCATTATACAAATTTAACTGGATGCAGTGGTACATGAAGTTTGTAATTTATGTTCTTGCTATTCATACAGTCATTAAAGTGTGGGGCTTTAAATCATCTTGATTATAACTGTAGACTCTTGCAAAAAATGAAGGTAAAGTTAAAAATGACTATTGTGTGATACTAAAATTAAGATGTTAACTTGCAGTTGTAGCAAGGGGAACTTGTTAATTTTTGTTTTTATTCAGTGACTGAATGAGCACAATGCAATATTGGCTAAAATATGCTCATCGCTTCAGGGAGAAGCTGAAATGCAGAAAGATGGATACTTGGGAGTAAGCAAGGGGGATGTGATTTACACACTGCAACACTTAACAGCAGAGAGCACTCTGCTGCCTACTGGATTTCACAATCCTGTGTTAAGACCCCAAGCTCCCTGTACAATGCATGAGCAGTGTTAGGTTCATGTAAAAGGGATTAATAAAAAACAGACACTGAGAATGGAGCCACCTATACTATCCAGTACGAAATGATGAGGAAAGAGGTGGCTCTAAGCCCCATACCTCAAAGAGAATTAGGAGTCTATATTCAGTCTGGAGGGAGGTTCATATCTCCACGCATGATTCATGGCTGTGAACTGTGTCCTAATGATAATCACCTAAAAAAAGCCAATCCTCTCTCAAGGAAAAGATGAGATGCGCCCCCCATAACCTTTAACCTAGGGATTAAAACACTCACCTTGGATTTAGGGGACTATAATCCAATACTCTCCTCTGCCTGATGTTGGGCTCCCAGCTCTCTTAACTACTTGGCTATGGGGCATTCACGTGTAACAGGGCTGGGAAAACTCTTTTGGGTCAGAGGCTGCTAACCTCCACAGAAAAATTAGTGAAGGGCTGCACATAAATGAGAAGCAAAAACAAACAAAATAAACCCCAAACCTTCACTGAGATGACCCCTGACTGAGAAGGAGAAAGACTTTCTCCACATTCCCCTTACACACCAGAGTCTTCAGGGGCCCAGACTAGGTTAGTTGATTTTTGTCTGCTCCAGCCCCTTGAAGGGATGGTGGGGGGAGCATGGGCTCTCCAATGGTGAGGAGAACCCCAAGCCTCGGGGGGCCAAATCTAGGTTTTCTATTACCTATATGGGACAGTCACTGCACCACATAGCTGTATGCAATATAGCATAGTGCTAAAAATCATTGACTGTACAGTAGTTGGGATAGTTTTTGTCTATGAAATAAGGGCAGGGTAAGCCCATTGCTGAGTGAAGAGGGAAAAACAATAACCGGAAACTTGGAAATGGCAGAGATGCTTAATGACTTCTTTGTTTCAGTTTTTGTCAAGAAGGTTAATGGTGCTAGGATGCCTAACAGAGTGAATGCTAGTGGAATTGAGGTAGGTTTAGAAGTTAAAATGAAAAAAAGAGCAAGTTAAAATTACCTAGAAAAGTTAGATGTCTGCAAATCACTAGGGCCTGATGGAATGCATCCTAGAATACTCAATACTGATAGAGGAGGTATTTGAGCCTTTAACTATCATCTTTGAAAAACCATGGAAGACAGGAGAGACTCCAGAAAATGGGGAAAGGGGCAAATATAGTGCCCATCTATAAAAAGGGAAATAAGAATAACCCAGGGAATTACAGACCAGTCAGTTTAACTTCTGTGCCACGGAAGATTGGAGCAAGTAATTAAGGAATTCATCTGCAAACATTTGGAAGATAATAAGGTGATAGGTAACAGCCAGCATAGATTTGTGAAGAACAAATCATGTCAAACCAAACTGATAGCTTTCTTTGATGGGATATTAAGCTTTGTAGATAAGTGATAAGTCTAGGTATACCTGGATTTTAGTAAAGCATTTCACATGGTTTCACATGACCTTCCTATCAATAAAGTAGGAAATAGAATTTAGGTGGGTGCATAACTTGCTGGATAACTGTTCTCAGAGAGTAATTATTAATGGTACACAATCATGCTGGAAGGGCACAACAAGTGGGGTTCTCCAGAGGTCTGTTTTGCAACTGGTTTTCTGTTCAATATCTTCATCAATGATTTAGATGATGGCATAGAAAGTACGCTTATTAAGTTTGCAGATATTATCCAGCTGGAAGGGGTTACAAGTGCTTTAGAGGACAGGGTCAAAATTCCAAATGATCTAGACAAACAAGAGAAAAAGTTTGAGGAAAATGGGATGGTGTTTAACAAGGACAAATGGAAAGTACTCCACTTAGGAAGAAACAATCAGTTTCACACATACGGAATGGAAAGCGACTCTAGGAAAGAGTACTGCTGAAAGGGATCTGGGGTCATAGTGGACCACAAGTTAAACATGAATCAACAGTGTGACACTGTTGCAAAAAAAGCAAACATGATTCTGGGATATATTAACAGGAGGGTTGTGATCAAGATATGAAAAGTCATTCTTCCACCCCACTTTGCACTGATTAGACCTCAATTGTACTATTGTGTCCAGTTCTAGGCACAAAATTTCAAAAAAAAATGAGGAGAAATTGGAGAAGATCCAGTGAAGAGCAACAAAAATGATTAAAGTCTTAGAAAACGTGACCTATGAGGGAAGACTGAAAGAATTGGGATTATTTATTTTAGAAAAGAGAAGACTGAGAGGGGACATGGTAGCGGTTGTCAGGTATCTAAAAGGGTGCCACAAGGAGGAGAGTGAAAAAATGTTCTCCTTGGTCTAGGAGGATAGGGCAAGAAGCAATGGGCTGAAACTGCAGCAAGGGAAGTTTAGGTTGGACATTACGAAAAACTTCCTAACTGTCAGGGTGGTTAAACACTGGAATAAATTACCTAGGGAGGTTGTGGAATCTCCACCTCTGGAGATATTTAAGAGCAGGTTAGATAGACATGTATCATGGTACGGGGTCCTGCCGTGAGAGCAGGGGACAGGACTTGTTGACCTCTAGAGGTCCCCTTCAGTTCTATTGTTCTATGATTCAGTTTCAAGTTGCCAAGAATCTCTGTATCATTATGAATTACAACTTTATTCCCAGCACAACCTTCTACACTTAGTACTGAGGTAGATCCTATGCATTGTAGCTTATAATTGTCTTGAACAGTGCCTGTACTATGCAAATTCTCTTCTCATCGTTTCTTATGGTTCATGATAAAAAAGGGATATAAAGGCAGTAGCAGCAGCAAAACATCTCCTTCAGTCATTATGGAAGCATGTAAAACTCCCATTGGCTGCAAAAGGTCCTCACCAGACATCAGGACCCAGATTGTGCTTTGTGTTTGAGCAGTTTTGTGCTGCTCTTGCAGTGCAAAACTGCCCTAAAGCCAGTTTACAAGTCACTGGAATTTCTTTTCAAATGTAGGATAATCTTTGGATGACAAAGGTATATTCACTATTGGAGGCCCCAGGCCACACTTTACCTAGTCACCATGCAGAGGGTGTGGGCAGGGGAAAAGGGTATTTTTCTCATATTCTTGTATCACAAAGATCCCTGGCTACAATATGGGGCCATGGCCATCTGCTGTCAATTAGCCAGCAGCTGGATTAATGCACTGGGGATAATCCTGGTCCTCAGATTATCACAAGATCAATATTTCTTCTCCCTGCTGATGAGTCTTGAGGTATATCCCAAGAGCTGGGAATTTGTCTCGCAATGACAGAATGAATGAGCTCTATAAGGGATCTGTTCTCTCAATAAAAATGGGACTTCCTTTGATTCCAATGGCAAATACGCACTTGCATCAAGAACAGACCATCTTCCTATGAAGGATTATCATTATTTTGAGCTTCATTCTGCATTCTGTGTATTGAATGGGATCAACAAGCCCTGTGAATAAGGGAAGAATGGATAGTTCAGCTCTAGGTAAATTGTAATATGGCACTATTACCCTTGTGTTCATATATATAACTATATCAGCTCTGTGATTGGATGGATTTCATTCAGAGAACTCTTGAATTATGCTTTAATGCTTTTTCATGGTTTTTATTTATCTGTTTGTTTATTTAAGCAAAGTAAATCTCTGTTTACCATACAAAGGAAGTTTTTCTTTTTAACTGCACACCAGACAAAAGGAGCAGGCAAATAGTTCATTAAGTATTGATGAGACTGGCATTTCACTTTGCAGCTTGTGCCAAAGTGAAAAAGTACTTATTGCAGAAGCAACTGTCTCTTTCATCATAAGTTGCCATCTACATGGTTTATGTTTCTAATGACTTTGTTGATAATAAAGAAGATGTACGGAAAAGCTCAGCGCATTGGAAGTTACAGTACCATAATTAAATTAATTACAATATTGACATATACACATTTAAAAGGAGAAATTATGCATGGAAATATTCAATTCTTTAGACTTTTTTTAAAAAAAACAACACATGCCTGATTTATTTACTAAACTTAATGAACACGCTTTATCATGGAGTTCTATATTTATAGGCTTTTAAAATGCATATCCTGTGAATGTTATTACAGAACTTGCAAAACAAACATTATGCAGAAAACAAAATGTAATGCACAGTGCACATTTAGACACTGTATAAATAGTAAAAATAATATACTATCAGTAATCGTAAAGCCCTGTACCTATTTATCTAATGAGAATTATTAATAGCTAGGAAACCATATTTTGAGCCCGATCCTACAAATAATTATGTACATATTTGCCCAGCTCTACTTTTGAAATTTCAATGATTTGGGAGAGTTAAAAGGTCATTTAGAGCAGATATTTGGGTTCTATTGAATCTAGTTTACTCTGGTGGGGAAAGTCTTTAAGTTTCTATGTAGCAACATTTTAAAATGCATGTTCAAACTTTTTGTTCTCACATTCAAGGCACTACAAAATGCCATTCTAATCAGCACTGCCAGCCTTGCCCCCAAAAAGTATTGCTTCTGCCCTTGATATTCTACAAATCTCTGTCCTGCTCTAAATCATACTTCCTGTCCTCTCTACTCTCAAAAATCTCTAGCCTTGTCTCCTAAAACATTTCCTCTCTCTTCTCTGCTCCACAGATGACATCACAGGTATGTCTATACTGCACCCTTATTTCAGAATAAGCTTTTCCAGAATAATTATTCCGAAATAGCTTATTTTGAAATAACACGTCTACACTACAGGGAAACCTCAAAGGTAGTTTGAGGCAGGCTTCCCTAATGTGGACATGCTACCTCAATTTAGAACCCCAGGATAACTAGGGAGTAATTACTTTGAATGGCCCTGGGGAGGAGCTACTTCCAAATAGCAGCAGTGGAGCATCCACATCACAGTTATTTTGAAATAGCTATTTTGGAATAGCCATTATTCCTCACAGAGTAAGATTTACAGAAGTCACAATATGCTGTCCATAGTTTCCGAATTTATTTTGAAATAATAGAATTGCCGCGTAGAAATTGTTATTTCAGAATAATAGCCATTATTCCAAAATAAGACTGCTGTGTAGATGTACCTCAGCTTTGGCAAAGCTTAAGTTCCTCTCCTCCTTCTGCCTTTGTGCCTTTTCTTGAATCACCCTTATGCATGGAGTCAGCTCCCAAAATATGAATGATGGGCCAATATGCTCTTATTTAAAAATTACTTCTACTACATTATACAAGGACAGGACTCAGCTTCATCTCTATTACTATTATACAAGGAATGAGTTAATTATTTTTATATATAAAGAGATGTATCAGGCTGACGATATACATATTCAAAAACTGAATCACCACATAGCCATCTTATTTAACTCAACTGCTATCTCCTGCCTTCACCTACTATTGTGTGATTACTAGCAAGTGATATATAAAATTACATTGTAAGGTATTTGGGGATAGAAAGGGTAACATTCTATAAAACACAAAAATGACTTAGAAACATAAGTCTCGCTGAGTTCCACTATCTTATTCACTTTTGAAAATAGGATTGAGGTTTAAAACAGAGTAGAAAACCATTTTTCCAACCCTCAAATATTTGTTGAGATTGTGGAAATTGTTTTCGTCCTTCACAGGGGAAAACTTTTGAGGCCTTTTGAAGTTTTTAATGAGAAATCTGACCTCTCAAATAATCAGAAGCTCAGTGGGTAGAACTCACTTTAGACATGATTTCAAATCCCACAGCTACCTGATTTAGAGATGGAACTTAAATCCCAGTTATGTTCCTCTGAGTGGCATGTCCTAACAACAAGGCTATACTGCTTAAGCTGTTACACTGTGTATGTGTAAATAGTAATTGGGTAAAAAAATCACACATCTCCATTCTGTAACACAAGTGGCGATGTGTGAATAAGTTGCTCCTCCAAATCAGACATAAAGGCTATGTCTAGACTGCAGCCTTTTGTCAGCAGAGAGTATGCTAATGAAGTGATAATTAGCATTTGTCACGCTGTCATTTGCATCTTCTCTGCTAAGGCTTTTTGCGCAAAAACAAGAAGTGTAGATGGGTCCATTTTGTGCAAGAAAACCTTGTAAGCCTCATTTTTTGAGGAATAAGGGTTCTTGTGCAAAAGGGTATTTTTTGCGCAAAACAGACCCGTCTACACTGTTTGTTTTTGCTCAAAAACCTCTTGCGCAAAAATCCTTGGCAGAGAGTATGCAAATGATGCACGACAAATACTGATGAGTGCTTCATTAGCATACTCTCTGCCAACAAAATGCTGCAGTCTAGATGTAGCCATAGTCTTGAACTGAGGTCACCTGTGTTTTAGGTGTGGGCCCTAGCCACAGATTTAGCAGCTAATTTGAGAAAGTCATTCACTCATCTGAACCATAAATCTCAACTTGTATCTGAGAGCCTTTCCAATGAATACTTTGTTGCACCTGGTATGTTCCTTCAAAAAAAAGCTCAGCCTCAACCAACTGGCATTTCATGACAAAAGAAAGAAATTCATCAAAAAATTCCTGACTAGCTCTCCTTAGGCTAAGTAACTTAGGCACCTTTGAAAATGTTAATCTTTACATTTTTATATTTTTCTAAAAATTGCCTATAGCATATTTTTTGGCCCTGAAAAAAATTATTAAAGCCAATTCACTACTAGCACAAACTATTCTAAAAAGCATCTCACAGTTAGTGCATGACCCTGCATTGTATTGTACTCACACAGCACAAACACAGCAGAGAGATAACTATTGCCAGAAATGTGTTGATGGTCTTTTTTTTTTTTTAAACAAATGTGGAAGTATAAAAAATATTGTACAACTATGCTGTGCTTAATTCAATAGGAAAAATGCACTAGGAAGAATCATTTAGGGTACATCTACACAGCAGTGTTATTTTGGAATAACTGACATTATTCCAAAATAACATGTTCTGTATCTACACTACAAGCAGTTATTTTGACATAGTGTCAAAACAATGTCGAGCTATAGGACTTCTTACCCTGATTCCTGAATCCTCATTGTATGAGGAGCAAGGGAAGTTGGAGGAAAAGTGCTCTTTCTTGGACTGTGTAGAAAGTATCAAAAGCCGAAATAAGCTATTTCAACTTAAACTACACGATTGACATAGCTCAAGTTTATAGCTATGTCATAGCTTATTTTCGCTTTAGCCCTGCTGTGTAGACGTGCCCTTTATATAGCCTAGTTTTCAGCTTTCCTCTATGGCGATCAGGCATGAAGGAAATTTGGTTAGCCATTTTTAATCTTTCCAGAATGAGCCAAACAGGAACATTGGTTTCAGACACAGCTGAACCTGAGGGGATTTGCACTTGGATCCAAATACAATCTCCATGAGTAAACTGTGTTGTTTTTTGTGGGAGTGACACCTGCTTATAGAGCTTAATCCTGCCAAATACTAGACAAAACTCTGTGGTGACTTCCCTAACCACATGCAGGTGTCTATACAAGTTGATGTTGCTCAGGATGAGCTTAGTGTGATAGCTCAACTTTGTGTAGACACAATCCATTATAGCTAAAGGCATAAAATAAAGGTCAAATGTTTATCTGGTGTGAATTGGCCCAGGCCGTTTATTTTAGTGCATTTTACACCAGCTGAGAATCCTCTTGGAAGAGTTAACTGAGAACCCTGTCAAACACATATCTAAGATGGCACCAAAGACTGTGCCATTATAATACAAAAACACTAATCAATATTGTTCAGTTACAAAAACAAGAACATTCTACATAACTAGATTTTACTAGAAAAGTGGTTCTTTGAAATCAGTTACTAGTCTATTCTAACAGTTATAATTAACATGGAAAGCATAAGTGCTATCTCTTTGGAACCTAATACTTTTCCTCAGAAAGCCCCTGAAACAGAGGGGTTTGTAAAATATTTTAAAAATACTTTTAAGGTACAATTTTCCCCAAAAGAAACATACAATTCCATATTAAAATTATATAAACCTAATTTTCAGATTATTAAAGGCACATCTTCCCAGAGCACCTCTCTTGCACTGTGGGAGTAAACTCAGTGATACTCTGTTACGAGGACAAAACATACAAAGCAAGCCCTGCAAATTCATGGCTCTGCCTGCTCCCCACACAAATGCTCATGATGGAGAGAACTGGGAGTGCATCCCTTGTACAAGGCACTGTTTTGCAGATATGCAGTGGTGACTGTTCTCCCCTGCATAGCCAAGCAGATAAAGTATATTGTCTAGCTCTTAAGTTTTAAACAGCTCACTATGCAAGTTGGTAGATTCACCTATAGTTTACACAGCTTCTGCCAGTGTAAAGGCCCAAAGGAGAAAAAGTAGCTAGCGGGGAAAGCTACTGTACAGTGAATACATTTGTGACAATGTTCATTCCCCAAATCAGGATTCAGTGGAATCTGGCTGGGAGGGAGTTCAAGGAGGTGACATATTTTTTTCCAGCACACCCACGTTGGGGGCAATGTTGGCTGATTGCATGTCCTTACTGGAAGTGGTATTATTGATGCCTTACTTTAACACATTCGGGTGGAATTTCCATGGCTTGGGATCATTTATCAGGTCCTGTAGCTAATATGATTTCTAAGTCTAGAAATTATATCAGAGTCACTTATATGGAAGCAGGGTCCATTAGTGGTTGGGTCTTGTTAAGTAATAACTGCAGGGCTTATTCTTCTGAGTGTTCTGGAAATTGAGAAACTTGCCTCTGCCCTTGAAATTATTATTTAAGAGTTGCACTTTGCATTTTTGTTAGCTGCAAATTGTTCTCTCACAATGCATCTTATACGATTTTGTGATCTTTCTAAAAGACTTGGTCAAGCACCAGTGAAGAGTGTACACTATAATAATGTTATGTATATTTGAATGACTCTCTTTGACATCTAGTGTTAATACACGGAAAGAGCAGAACCAAGAATAATAGAATACAAAACAATCACCCAAATCAGCATCCACACAGCAATTCTGAAAATGTAGGAATAGAAGAAACAGCAATTGATTTCTATTGAAATGCTCTGAAAATGTTTAATTTTTCCCAGTTATACACTTCATGCATGCTGCTGTTGATATGAAGGCGAATTTAGAAAATGTGCACATATTAATAAGCCAGCTGCGTGCACTCTTCAATTTAAATGGAATAACTTTATTACAAGCATCACTAACATTTTATTTTGTTCCTATGTTCTTATACACTGAGCTGTATTCCATTCTAATGAAGCAAATAGGACAGTAATGTAAAGTGACACAAAAATAACCACTGAGGATATCATGTAATACTTCTAGGAAATGGCAAAAGTAATTATTCAGCCAAGCTCGGACAAACTACACTGATTTTGGCACCCCTCGACTGCCAGAATTACGTGGTGATCATACTTTCAGCAAGAGCCAAGATACATCTTCAGTGTTTTCCACCTTCCAATGCCACTGGCTCTTTGAGCCTATCAAGCCCTAGAGTAGTGCATGAAAATGTAGAAATATTTATTAAATATTAATAATTACCAGTAATCATTTCAGTACTTCTGCCAACTTGAAGTGATCACTTGTATTCTCTCTATCTGTAACAGGAAATCCTGCTTTTTCTTCAATTCTTTCTTCAATTTCCTTTGTATTGATATACTTATATTTCTTTTGACTACAATTGCTACCTTGATATCAATATGTCTTATTTAAGTATTGTTTTTATTAGTTGAACAGAGTTATTTTAAAATGTTATTAAAATTTCCTAGATGTCCATTGGATTGATTCATTTTAATATTCAACTGATGTATCATCTTCCATTCCATGCTTTTGCTGGACTTGGCTGGAACATACAATTCCCTTGTCATTAGAATTTTTGAGGTTTTCCCTTTTCAATGTGGAATGAAACCCAATCTTTTGGAACCCAGTTCTTTCTTTCTTTCTTGCATATTTTCAGCAACTTGTGAGACAGGAACTAAAAGGCAAATAACATGCATACAAATTCAAAGCTTCTGGCAAATTAGTTAGTGAAAGTTTTGTAAAATTGAGTTATCAGAAGCAGAGACTTGGGGAGAGATTGATAATGCTCGTCAATCAAAAATTCTCAGGAGGGCGTTGAGTTTTTCTGTGGCATCAGCAGAACAACACTTAAAATACTAATCAAATCCTGGAGACAAAGAAGAAAACCTGACTCTGCTTGCCTTACTAAAACACACTGTGGATCTATTTCTTAAGACCTACAGATCTCAATAAAAATAAGAAACATCCCATCCATCACCATACATTTGGCAATACCAAGATAATCCTCAGGGTTTTCATTTGATTCTGAAGAATAACTTTCAGTAGAACTAAGCAAGGAAGAAAAAGTCTTAGTTCAAACAATCACCCCTTGATTTGGGATTTCAGACTGGTGAGCGCATGATTTTTAATGCCAAAATTCAGAAATATTGTTCAGAGAACTCATGCCAAATTTTTGATCAGTAAGCACTCAAATAAAATCTGAGGTTAATAGAAGTTTCAGTAGGGGTACTATATGTCTATGCCATCTGTAACTATGGCACCATGATTCTGCTACTTCCTCCATCAATAGAGAGTGTTAACAACTAAGACAAAACACTATTGTATTATATACCATACTGCCCTGGTCTACACTAGGGCTTTATTTCAAAATAACCCCCTTAGGACAAATTTACAAGCAGAGCATCCACACGACAAAGCCTGTTATTTTGAAATAAGAGGCTACTTATTCTGAAATCTGCATGTCTGCTTTTCTTGGGGAATAGAGCTAATTTCGAAATAGTTATTTCAAAATAGCAGTAGCGTGTATGCTCCGGTGCCTCTATTTTGAAATAACTACTCCACAGAGTAATTCAAATTAATTAGTCCCCAGTGCTTCCTGGGGCTATAAGGTGAGGTAGAGCAACCACATTAACAGAGCCTGACTTGGACTAATTTTGAGGTTTGCCTGTAGTGGGGACACACTATTTCAATTTTGTAAAATAGGGAATTATTAAGTAGAATTTAGTTATTTTGAAATAGTTTCTTAATGTAGACATGGCCACTGTGACAGAACTACATGCTGAGTCCAGTATCCTGACAACGTGAGCTCTGTAGTGATATTTTCTCGACAGGATGCAGTTAAATGTTAGTCCTAAAATGCTAGATAAAATTCAGAACTAGCTCAGCTGTAATCCAGTTTTGATTAGGAAGCACCTAGCAGTTAATACCTCCTTTTTCTCCATTCTTGTCCTTGGAACATCAATATGTCAGTTTGTAAAGGGCCAGGAGATTGCTAAACTCTAGAGCAAGTAAATTTTAGTTGAAAAAATACAGAGGAAAACCAGAATGAACACAGATGAAGCAGCATTCAATTTGCTTTCTGGTGGCATGAAACTATAAACCTGATGATCCTAAAATAAATATAACAAAGAAGAAGAAACTCTTATCAGCTAGCATTGAGATTTTCACTTTTACTTAAGTCAGTGGAGGTTTTACTTGAATAAAGAGTACAGGATTAGATTCCCTCAGCTTGGATTATATGACAGTTGATATGGACAGTGTGAACTCAAAAGCTAAAAACAATCAGAACACCATGCAAACATGAATTATCTGCCAATGTTTTATGAAGCAGATATAACTCTCACAGATTTTCCCTTCCATATAATCTATCCACTCAGTCCTACTGCTCCACTTATATTTAGTTGCATTGTTCTACTTCTGATAGAAAATCTCTTTGCAAGGTGAGCAAGATAGCTATTCAAAAGAGAACTATGTACATTTATGGAGGATAGGGCCATCAATGTCTATGAGCATAGTCCATAGTCGCTATATGTCAGAAGCTGGGAATAGGTGACTAGGATGGGTCACTTGATAATTAGTGTTTTATTTATTCCCTCTGGGGCATCCCACATTGCTAGTGTTGGAAGAAAGGACACTGGGTTATATGAACCTTTTTTGTGACCCAGAATGGATCTTTTGTCTGACCCAGTATGATATAACATTTTAATATAACATTCTGCCACAGGAATATTAGCTAGTATTTCTGGTTTTCTTTCTTCCCCACAAATCACAGGCATGTATCTTTGAAGGATATAGGTATCCTGCAATCAACCATCTCTTTGGTGGCAAATACGAGACAAAAAATAGTGCTCCATGGCCTGCTGATGTCATGTAACTAATCCTTGAATTTATTAGCTGAGGTGATGCCCAGTGGCATTAGAGTTTGATTTTATAATAAAGAGTGAATAAGGAAACTATCCAAGTTTTTTTTTACTGCAGAATTAGGGTGGAATCAGCCTCTTTTCCTCACAGAAATGAGGGGATATCCTGTGGAACAAGTACACTGGTCCCCCACCAAGATTCCCTCTAAGTTGCGTAACTGCAGTGCAGTTGTGCAAATGCTCTGGGTCTCAGGGCTGCAGCACATAGAGCTGTCCCCCTAGGGAAGGGGTATTTCTCCCTCACCTGCAGCAGATCCCTGCTGCAGACAGAGGAGTATGTCTCTCTCAATTGGTAGGTAGAGGACATAAGGAGGAGGAAGGGAATAAGTGGCTGGGGGTTGAGGGGATGAGAGTTTGGGGCTTCAACAGCTAGGAGAGGAGAGAGACTACCAGAATTAGAACAGCTAGTTGCTTATGAGCTGGGAAAGTCAGAATTAGAATAGCTAGCTGCTTATGAGCTAGGAAGGTCAGAGAGTAGACTACATGAGGTAGGTGGGGAAAATAAAGGGGTGGCTGGGTACTGGCATTGGTGAAGTGGAGGTAGTGAGTTTCTTTGTGATGTGTTCTCTCTTCTCGGACTCCCAGATTAGCTACAGCTGCTGTTGCCTGCAACTCCAAGAGATAGGACTCTCTCCTAGCCCTCAGTTAGGAGGGGGAAAGAAGTTATGAGTGGGTGCTGGTGTCTATGCAGTGAGGTAGGGGTTGGGAATTTGTTTGGGGCATCTTGACTCTCATCTGAACTGTGGTGAGAGTCAGACCCATGCAGGGGAGAAGCACATAGTACTATCTCCTGGGTTGAGGGGGAGGGGGAAGCAGGCTTCATGGGTGCCAAAATTTCAGGTGGGTTATGCTGGGGTATGGGAAGTATGTGGCTACATGGAAGATGGGGTACTGCTGGGGAAATTCCATTGTTTTATTCATGCAATGGAAGAGGGAGCTCAGGCCACGTTCTCTTTTCTTGTTGAGGTTGGAGTGAAGAGCAGTTGATATTAATTCATATATGATTGGTGACATAATTACAAGATCTGAATATATATATATATATGTTTATTTAAAAATATTTTACCCCACCTCTCTCTCTCTCCCTCTCTCTCTCTCTATATATATATATGTATAAACTCTGATCTTCAGGATTTTTTTAAAATCCTGTATTATTTACAAATGAATATGTTAAATTGTTAAATCTGGAAACATGTATATCAGGAAAATATAACTTGGGAAAGAATAATGTAGCACCCTGCTATTTTCCGCTGTTAGACTTGTAACGCAAACATAAAACAGTGAATCTTCTGCAGTTCTAAACCAAAATATTTTTTCACCTAGTATCAGGAGGGAAATATAAAGAACTTGCCTTTGACCGTGTTGAGTTTAACAGGTGGTCATCTGCCTTGGAGATGTTAAAAAGCCTGGGATAAAATTTTGTTTATAGGGAGATAGATCCAGAGCAGAGAAGAGGACTGAGAGAGTCTGAATTAACAAATCTTAATGCAGGATCTGACTTCACTTCTCTTGGTGCTTTACCATTGTAAAGCATTTAAGCTGCTTTTGTAGATAAGGATTTAAGCTTTAGTGAATGGATACTGGTGCACAAGGCCTAGCTCATGATATTTGCATAACTATATTTCAAACAAACTTTACATAGGTGTTAATGGTTTAAGAAAGACAAGGATTCTTTTAACAGAATTTTTGGAGTGTTGTACATATCTGAAAACTCTGATCTTAAGGATTTTTTTAAAATCCTGTATTATTTACTAATGAATATGTTAAATTGTTAAAACTGGAAACATTTACCACAGATCCTCGGTATTTATTAGGCCTTTCAATTGGAGTTGAATTCCAGACAAGTGATTTCCATTAAGTTTTAGAATTTGTTTGGGGACAAGTATTACAGACCAATAAGGCCAGATCTTTGCTATCTTGTAGAGTTCTGGCTTTTATGAGTCAATGAACATATTCAGAAGTAGCAAGCACTAGGTGTGATGCTAGGTGTTTTATAGGATTAAGACCTTATTTTTAAGCTCTTTGAAGCATGGATCTGTATTCAAACTCTGAAGTCACGTGTTCATACGGTCTGGGACTTCTATTCTTTGAGTTGGACACAAATACAATGTTAAAGTTTCAAACCAGGAGAACTTGTATCTGTTTTAGGATCATAGTATCCTAGAATCATAAAGTTAGAAGAGACCTCAGAAGGTCATTGATTCCAACCCCTGCAAAAGCAGGAGAAATCTCAACTAAATCATCCCAGCCACATGTCAATCATGTCAAGATGGAACTTAAAAACAGGTCTCTATTTCACTTGCATAGCATAGATCCTAAACATTTACCTGATGTTTTATTTCCCTTCCTGTTTTCAAGTTGTCAATTGCTTGCGAATTTGTTTGCTGTTGGTGTTGCTTTATTACTTATTTTTATTTTTCCATGTCTGTGCACTATTAATCAAATTAGGAGTTGACATCCAGACAAACTGTGTAAGCTGGAGTGAATAACTTTTATTCCCCTTTTCAGTGTCATGACTGTTTCTAGTTGACTCATAGATTTGCTTAGCATCTTAAAGCTGATCGATGTGTCGATAATATGGATGCAAGAGGGATAATTTTGTGACCTGCAAAAGTCTGTAGCATGCTCGTGTTTTGTCAGATACTTCATTTTTTGAGAGCAGCTTTAGTGGAGATTCTGAAGATTTAATGGTCTATGGGAGTAGATTGTTAAATTGGGGCTCTGGTGCATATTTATTGACCATGTCTTTAATTTATTTATATAGCTGTTTTCAGTATGCCCCATCTTGATGTGTTTACTAGGTTGAGTTGACAGAAAGGATAACACATGTACTGCAAGGTTAGAGTTAATTATCTTTTTATTTGATTTCATATTAAATAAATATCATAAGCATTGCTCCCTGTTAATTATCCCTTGTTTTAACATTTTTTCTTCTTCCATATGCATGAGCTGTTTAAATATATATTTATATCTATTTTTTTTTTTTTGTGCTGGTGGTATACATTCCCACACAACCTCAATCTTGATGTTGCACATAATAAATACGTACCTGCCAAAAAGAAAATTCAGCATGCTCAAGGATAGAAAATGTTAGAGGGAACACTGCCCACAGTATAAATCTTTGGTGAGTAGCTCACTGACTAATCCTTAAACATTTGTCCTTTCTGGAGAAGATAAGGGATTCTTAGCCATCTTATCCACTTTTATGATTCAAGTACTGCTTATTTTGCAACAATTGCTTGCTTTAACAATTTCACTGACTTGCACTGATGCTGTTTCTATGGCAACGTACAGTCATTGTAATTTGTCTGACCAAAGAACATGCGTGTATATTGGCTTTGAAAAACTATAACTTAAAAACAGCAGGTGGATTATTTTAATGCAAAAGAAACAAGCTTTCGTTGGAGACAGATTTATTTTCCTTTTAATGAATGTTATCTTCTCAGTCTCCTGAGTTTCAATTAGTAATAATTTATTACAGTTCTGAAGAGTGCACCATTAAAGGAAAGGAGAAAAAAAATCTATGCAATACAATAACTGCTGCATTGGCAACATTTCTGTAAAATGTATCTGCTGAAGAAAGCATCACTTCTGCTTTCCAAACTTTCTAGTGTCTTCTACTTAACATTGAAATTAAATTACTTTGGACACAGTGATTATAAGAAGTTGTTACATGAAATGCTAAAGTTACCAACAACTGGGTTTTTCAAATAATTTCATACCTGCAAATGAGAGGTTTTATTTTTATGGTATGTTAACAAAAAAAATTAATGTGTCTATTATTTTCATGCACAACATAAGAAGAGGAGCATGTGGATGTTATGTTCCACATATGAGGTTCTATACTACACTAAAAAAATACTTATGGCCATTTAACTCTGCATAAGTAATATATATACAAATAAGCTCTCTGGAGATATTTCCATTTAGATCTGGGCAACCATTTTTAAAAAATTACTTTTTTTAAATCCCCAAATTCAGTAAATATATTATTCCTGAATATGTTCTACAATTACCAGTCTAACCCTGTTGTGGGGAGCAGTGGTGTAGCCAGAAGGGGACTTTTGGATGGGCCCTGAATTCAGATGGGTGGGCAGTGATGGGGGCAGAGACCAAGAGAGATCGGGCTGCCTTCCACCAATCAGCCTTGGAGAGGGTGAGATGGGGTGAGAGAGGATCCCTGGAGTGGGGTTGTGGCATTTTCCTCACTGTACCTACCCGGCTTCCACGGAACGTGGTCTGACAGCAGAGGCTTGTCCCACTCCACCCACCCGGCACTCCTGCTGCGGAGTGGAGTCAGGGGCTTACAACCTCCATGTACCAATGCCATATTTTGGCTAGCACACCAGGGGTATGTCTAGACTACAGGTTTTAGTTGACAGAAGTTTTGTTGACAGATACTGTCGACAAAGCTTCTGTTGACAAAGAGCGAATAGACTATATCCAGTTCTGTTGACAAAGCAAGCCGCTTTGTCGACATGACAGTGTAGACGCAAAGGACAGTGTAGATGCAATAACGCCTTCTGTCCACAGAACTCTGTCAACAAAAGGCATTATTCCTTGTAGAATGAGGTTACAGCTGTCAACAGAACTCAGCGGCAATGTAGATACAGCTATAGTTTTGGCTACAAAAGTCCACTTTTTGTCGACAAAAACTTGTAGTCTAGACACACCCCAGGTGAGAGGAGCAGGACAAGACACCGACTTGAGTCTGTAGCTGGAGCATTGGCACAGAAGACTGTGAAGTTGTTGAGAAGTTGGAAATACTGATTTTTTTTGTAAAGAATTTAAGAAAAGACAATAGTAATTAGTGATTGGAGAGATCTCAGGACCAAAAAGAATTTAGGGCTCAAATAATTGTAAATGTTTCCCACATTGGGCCTAATCCTAAATTCATTATGTGTCCAAAGATCACACTGAGATCTATAAGATTTATGGTACATACAACACATCTATTTGACATTAATCTCCCTGATAAACTATGAGGTAGACAGTTTATATTGTCTGCTATAGATTGCTAGCTATCAGCCCACACAAACAAAGCAGGACATCTTATGAAATGCCAAATCTGGATGAAAGCAAAGCCAAACAAAAATGTAACAATGGTCATATCAGCTTCTATAAATCTGCAAACTATCGTATTGGTATTTTATGATAACCCCTTCTGTTGTATAACCAAGTTTTGATGTAAGTTACAACACAAAACAAAACAGAAATCATGTTTATTTTTATTTTTATTGTTTTTATATAAACTTTAAACATATAATGAAAGCGCATATAAAACATGTACAAGGTAGAAAACTTATACATTGTAAAATATATTGTTTATTACTTGCAAAGACTGAAAAAAAAGAACAAAACTGAACAGCCAATCAAAAATTCTAAACCACTTAAGATCACACAAGCCATCAGTTAGTTATTAAAGTGACTAGATAGATAACAAAATGAAAACAAAACCTATGAGTATTGGGCACCATATATTAGACTACAATAGCAGGCAATAGTTTTGTGACCAGATATTCTCATGGTTTTTTTCCAACCAGTTTTATTAGATAATATTTTTTTAAAAACAAACAAACACACAAACAAACAAAACCCCACTTCCCATTAATACAGTAGAGTACTATGTATGAGGAAGGCTCCCCCCCCCATTTTCTCAAATGAACTGTTTTAGCCAGTAAAATTGTTGCAGCAATACATTTCTTAATGTTAATTTTTAACATTCTGACCCATACATTTGTGGTGTTTGTCATTGTCTATATCGGTGGTTTCCAAACTTTTCGGCATCACGCCCCTGTTTTGATTTTTGAAAAACCCTCACACTCCCCTCACCCCCCAAAAGCAAAACTTACTGAGCCCCCCAACCCCAAAAAAGGAAGTGACTGGAACAGCAAAACTTGATGGGGAGGGGGGCTTGGTTGCCTCGTGCTTCCTCTGGAATTTCTTCATGCCCCCCAGGGGGACACGCCCCCCAGTTTGGGAACCCATGGTCTATCATCATCCACATTCATTTCTGTGTTCAGATACATAGGTGGATATCCCGATTTTCCACTTCCTTTCACATTTATTTATTCCATTGAAAAATAAATCAAAATTTCCTGTACCAAGCTGTAAATGGAAATCTCTGACTTAACAGACATTTAAGGAAAAAATCTTTGCACAAGTATAAAATATAACATAAAATTCCAGTCAGTGGAGAATCAGGCTAAATATTCTGTAGGTATTAGATTTAGTCAGGAGAAATGTGTTTTCCCACTTGTTCATGGGCACTAATGGCAGCCAATCACATGGTAAATAATATATAGCTACAGATATCTTTATAGGCAGCTGTCTACTTCTCATTAGAATAGAAAAAAAGCCCAAGAGAAAAAAAATCCTGTTGTGAATCTCAGGCCAAGATTAGATTTCATTATTATATCACTCCTTATTCTGAGATACAAGCATATGACCATCACATGTAATGAGGTGACAAGATTTCCCTCAGTCAGAAGCCGTGTAGGGTTTGGCCAGGTTCACTGGGTTACATTAGTTGAGGATCTACTGCAGAGTTCTAAAGTTGTTCATGGTTTTTTAATTTGTGTGGTGTTTTTTTTGTTTTGTTTTGTTTTGTTTTATTTTTTTGGCCAGGCACATTTTGAAAATAAAATTTCCCAGTGTTTCTTTGAAAGATTAGCCAAAGTCTGCAGGCATTTATTTTCAATCTGCGGACCTGTAGGCTATGGAGCAAACCTTTCTTAATGTTAAGCACAGAAGCAATTCTGTTGAAGTTAACAGAATTATGCACATACCTGAAAAAAAATTCGTAAGCATTTTCCTGGATCAGTCTGCAATACTCAGCAATTTTACATCAAGTCCTTAATGTAAATTCTGCTTCCATATTGCGCTGAAATAAATCCAGAGAAAATCCAGGAAAGGTATGTTGGAGTAATGCAAGTGTAACTGAGAGCTAAATTTGCTTGGCTTACTTTCCTGAGGGTACGTCTACACAGCAACATTATTTTGAAATAACCTCAGTTATTTTGAAATAACTTAGTCCGCGACTACACAGCAGGCACTTATTTTGAAATAATATTGAAATACTGTCAAGCTGGAGGACTTCTTACTCTGACTCCTGTAACCTTCATTGTACAAGGAGTAAGGGAAGTCAGAGGAAGAGTGCTCTATTTCAAAATAAGTGTTGTGTAGATGCTCCCAATTTTGAAATAAGCTATTTCTAAATAAGTTACACAATTGACGTAGCTCAATTTGCGTAGTTCATTTCAAGTTCAGTCCTGCTGTTTAGACGTACCCTAAGAAATATTAGTGGGTGAATAAGAGCTGGTAGACATCTTGACATATTAAAATCATATATTTTGCAATGAGTTTTAAATAATGAGCTTGAATATGTGTAAGGTGGGGCTGAATTACTGCTTGCTATCAGCCAGCTAAAAGGAGAGAGCTGCCCTGGGGGTGGGGGTGCTTACTCCAATTGTTTAGCTCTGCAAGATAATTAACTGTTGAAAGAATCCGAGGTGTGGCTATGTAAATCCAATTCAGCCAGGGCTGATGGAGGATCAGTGTTGGAATGGAATGTAGTGCATTATAACTAATTTGGGGCTGTTGTGGGGGTCATAAACCATGCTACCCCTAAAAGTGGAAACTTTAAAATATGACACCAGTGCTTGCAGAAGAGACACCATCATTGTAAGAGGTCTCAGAGGAACAAGCCTCCCCCCTGCCAGAGTTAAGTGGACTAAGTTGTTGGGGGAAAGGGCTTGAGGGTTTGAGTCAGCCTGCTTCATGCCTGCCTGGTGAGAGCTGTAAGACTGGCTCAACCTGCCCCTTTCCCCCTGGTTTTAAGGACAGACCTAAAGCAGACTTCAGGGGGAGTGTTTTTGCTAGTCCAGTGGAAGCTGGAATCTTTGGCCAGCCTAGGTGGTGGCTAAAGAGTTGAAATCACTAAGAGCTAAAATCACTGGTTTGGCCGGAAGCCAACCCCATTGCAGTCAGCTGAGCGGCTGGTGGGAGTGACTGGCAGGTAGCCGGTAGGAATGGCAGCAGGCAGCCAGTGGAGTGGCTGGCAGGAGGGGCGGCAGGTTGCCAGCAGAGCTGCTGGCAGGAATGACAGACAGGCGGCCGGTAGGAGCAGCACAAAGGTGGCATAGCCTCAGACTCAAGTAGTGGAGTCATCAGGATGATGTGTCAGGGTTTGATCTCACTGGACAGGGCTGTAAGTGGGGCGTTTGATGTGGGGTATGGAGAAAGTTTGGATAATTGTATGGAACCCTCACCTTATTGGACTGGGTAGCCTGAAAGGCAAAAGACATTGCTCAGTCCTTCTGAGCTGGGACAGTTACTCGTGGGGAAAGGGGCTACGAACTCTGTTTCTGGTATTTTTCCTAGATAATGCCATGTGACCTCTCTCTTCCATTAAAAGTTTCTTTTCGACACTCAGGCTGTGTCTTGCCAGCTGTCTACACTGGCTGCTTGAATTTCCGCGAAAGCACTGATGATCTCACATAAGATTGCGGAATTACTATGCTTCTCCCATTTGGGCAAAAGTCTTTTTCCGAAAAACTTTTGCGCAAAAGGGCTAGTGTAGACAGCAGAAATTTGTTTTCTGCAAAAAAGCCCCATTCGCGAAAATGGCGATCGGGGCTTTTTTGCAGAAAAGCGTGTCTAGATTGGCCACAGATGCTTTTCCACAAAAAGTGGTTTTGTGGAAAAGCGTCCTGCCAATCTAGACGCTCTTTTCCGAAAATGCTTTTAACGGAAAACTTTTCCATTAAAAGCATTTCTGGAAAATCATGTCAGTCTAGACATAGCCTCAGACTCTGTGCTTGCGAATGGGGAAGCATTGCCTCTCAGAGGTGCTCAGGGGTGTGTGAATTTCCCAGGCTACTGGGTGGGGGCTCGAGCCGGTTCTGTGAGAGATGGACCCCTAGATATTGAACCTGGCCCTGGTTGCTGCTGGGCCTACCCGGCAGAAGGGTTACATATGTATAGCTAGAAAGCATTGCATAATTACATGTAAGCAAAACAGGAACCTTTCATATGAATGACATTTGCGTGTTCAAGTGTGCTAATGAAAAAATTGTTCCACATCCTATAGGTCCAAAGCAATCTTATTAAAGCAGTGAAACAAAATTAGCTCTGTGCATTTTAAAGGGAATTAAATACCTAATTATCCAACTTAAAGCTACAACATTCAAATTCTATCACAGTTGTATTTTACTTTTATTTTAAAAGGTTTATTAATAATATCTAATAGAAAAATATCTTCTGAAACATTTTACCTCTAAAAGACAATTTAGAAGAATTTATGTACATAGTTCATGTTTCATTTAAGTGTTATTGATATACACACATTAAACATGACACAATTATAGATAACTTAGTTTTCCCTTTCCACTGCAGAAAGTTCTTATGAATTTTAGGAGTTGTATAAAATTAGCTCTAATTTAATCTTATTCTTATACATTTCTAACCCAGCTTTGTAAATTCTAACCATTTAGACAGTTCAAATAAACTTCCTATGGGGATAATAATTTTGGGACACTTTTACATTCTGTACGAGGACAACATAACATCTGAGGTTCTTTTGACATTAATTTTAAATTGGAGAAAGTACTTGATGACTTTTTGAATAATCACATTTCTTCTCTCTACTATCCTCATGCTTTCATTTCCATCTTTTCCACCTAATTTTTCCCTGTAATTTCAACTGGAGAATGTATTCTTCATGACCCCTCCAAAAATGTATTTTCAGTCTCCAAATTCTCTTTCAACATGTAAGCAGCTGACAGTGTTCAAGCTACTGAATCATTTCATACTGTGATGCATGAGAAGGTAATATCCTTTTCTAGACATCCCAGCATTCAGTACATTGTCTGTATGGGTTAAACACAGAATAATGGGTATCCAAGGATCCAAGGTTCCAAGGTTCCAAGGTTGTCATAGCCAGGGGTGGTAGTGGGGATAAGCTCCCACTGTCTATAAAGTACCCCTATACGGCGTGCGTCTCCAATAGCCTCTGACAACCAAGTCCAGCTCCTGGCCTTCACGTGCGGTTTAGCTTTTAAACCCGGCGGAACTGTTTTAACTGACAGGAGAAGGGGCGCAGGCGGGTCACTGGCGCCTTATAACCAGTTGCTTCGGGGAGATGATACTCGTCAGCCTAGGAAGGCAGTTCATCTAGGAGAAGGAAAACCCTGATTTTAAACCTCCGCTGCCTCGCGGCTATATTCTTCCATGGAAAAGGCTTCAGGAGTAAACCTCGAGGAAAAATCCGGAGTCGGAGTCCCTAAGGCAGTTCGACGCTGCTTGCAGCCTCGCTTTGGCAACTCCTGCAACGGCGCCGATGCCAAACTGTAGCAGCCCTGCTGTTCCTTTGGATCCATCGACGACGTGGAGAGGGGGGACCCGCTACGTGGGCAATAGCCTGTTCCTCCATATTACATCGCCCTGGCTAGTATCCGACTACCAACATATCTCGCAACCCTGGAGAGGACACTCCAGCCTCGCTAGCGCTACTAGCGCGGAAACAACACGGGGAGCAACAGTTTACCGGTTATAAGCCACAGCTCAATTGGCGTAGAGCACGGCGCCAGGGGTTGTTCCCGACGGTGGGAGGGACCTTCGGGTCTCACTGGGCAGTTACCGCCCGCCTCAAGCTGGGCAGCCCCCAGACAGTCAGGTACTGCCCCGCCACAGTCTGCTTTCCTCACTGGGTGCATGGGGATTAGGAATACTCCGAACGGCAGGCTGCAACCATCGCACCAGGCAACAAAACAATGAGAAAGAGACCACCTCTTAAACTGGGATGTTGGAATGTCCGTACAATGTTGACGGGCCTCTCCGAAGACGTACGGGACATTGACGACCTACGAAAGACAGCAGTCATCAACAACGAACTTCTGAGGCTGAATGTAGACATCGCCGCCCTACAGGAAACACGACTGGCAGACTCAGGCATTCTGAAAGAAAAAGACTACACCTTCTACTGGCAGGGAAAGGCCCCAGACGAGCCCAGACAGCATGGCGTAGCTTTCGCAGTGAAAAACAGCCTACTGAGTATGGTAGAACCAGGCAGTAATGGCTCAGAACAACTCCTCACCCTTCGTCTCAACACCACCACAGGCCCTATCACTCTCGTCAGCGTATACGCCCCAACTCTGAACGCAACGTTGGAAACTAAAGACCGGTTCTATGAGAACCTAACATCTGTCATCAACAGCATCCCCGACAAGGAACAACTCATCCTTCTGGGTGACTTCAATGCCAGAGTAGGTGCGGCCAATGACTCATGGCCTTTGTGCCTCGGAAAATTTGGCGTCGGCAAAATGAACGAGAACGGCCAACGCCTGCTCGAGCTCTGCGCTTTCTACAACCTGTGCATTGCCAACTCATACTTCCAGACCAAGCCCCAGCATAAGGTCTCCTGGCAACATCCGCGCTCGAAACACTGGCACCAGTTGGACCTTATACTAGTTCGCCGCTCAGCTATCAATTGCGTCCTGCATGTACGCTCTTATCACAGTGCTGACTGCGACACAGACCACTCCTTAGTGTGCTGCAAGATCAGGCTGAACCCGAAGAGGTTTCATCGTTCAAGGAAACAAGGAAATCCTCGCATCGACGTCAGCAAGATGTCGCAGCCTGACCTGACGCAGAAATTCGCAGAAGCGCTTGAGAAGGAACTTGACGCCACACAGACAGGAGACTCTGCCATGGAAAAGTGGGAAACACTGCGGAACACAATGCACCGCACTGCCCTGGCAACCTTTGGAAAGAGGACCACAAAGACGCACGACTGGTTTGAAGCAAAGTCCTCTGTGATGATTCCAGTCATGGAAGCCAAGCGCGCCGCCCTGGCAGAATATAAGCGGTCACCAAGCCAGAGGAACCTACAAATTCTCAGGGCTACTAGGAGCAAGGCTCAACAGGTTGCCAGACACTGTGCGAACGAATATTGGCAGCAGCTCAGCAACGACATCCAGAAAGCATCCATATCAGGGAACACAAGAGGCATGTACGATGGCATCAAAAAAGCGCTGGGCCCTACCCAGAGCAAAACAGCACCCCTCAAGTCATCTACTGGAGAAATAATCTCCGACAAGCAACAACAGTTGGGGAGATGGGTGGAACACTACTCCAACCTCTACTCCAGACGGAACACGGTGACCTCCGCAGCATTAGATGCCATTGAATGCCTGCCAACCATGGAAGAACTTGATGCAGAGCCAACAGCAGAAGAGCTCAGCAAGGCTGTTGATAAACTGGCCTCAAGAAAAGCCCCCGGCAGCGACGGGATTCCTCCAGACCTGCTGAAACAGTGCAAGTGTTCCCTACTGCACCCTCTTCACAAAGTGCTCTGTCAGTGCTGGAAAGAAGGAGTCGTACCGCAGGATATGTGGGATGCTAAGATCGTCACCCTCTACAAGAATAAGGGCGAGAGAAGTGATTGCAACAACTACAGAGGCATCTCCCTTCTTAGCATCGTAGGCAAAGTATTTGCTAAGGTCATCTTGACCCGACTGCAGAAGCTGGCTGAACGTGTCTACCCGGAGTCACAGTGTGGTTTCCGCGCAGAACGGTCAACCGTAGACATGATTTTCTCCCTACGACAACTCCAGGAGAAGTGTAGAGAACAGCAGATGCCCCTGTACGTCTCCTTCATTGATCTCACCAAAGCCTTTGACCTGGTCAGCAGAGACGGACTCTTCAAAATCCTCCACAAGATCGGCTGCCCACCAAAACTGCAGAGTTTGATTGAATCCTTCCACACAGACATGAAGGGAACAGTGCAGTTTAACGGCAGTTGCTCCGAGCCTTTCAGCATCAGCAGCGGCATCAAGCAAGGCTGCGTTCTTGCCCCCACATTGTTTGGGATCTTCTTTTCCCTGCTCCTTAAGCATGCCTTCGGCTCAGCAACAGAAGGAATCTACCTCCGCACCAGATCGAACGGCAAGCTATTCAATCTCTCTCGCCTCAAAGCCAACACGAAGATACGCGAGACGCTGATCAGGGACATGATATTTGCCGACGACGCAGCAGTCGTCACACATACCCAGGAAGAACTACAGTCGCTGATGAGCCATTTTTCCATGGCCTGCAAAGACTTTGGGTTGACTATCAGTTTGAAAAAAACAAACGTCCTAAGCCAGGACACTGTCACTCCACCAGCCATCACAGTAGACGACTACCAGCTTGACGTCGTCCACCAGTTCACGTACTTGGGCTCCACCATCAAAGATAATCTCTCCCTTGACGCTGAGCTCGACAAGAGGATTGGGAAGGCGGCCTCTACTTTAGCCCGCCTGACAACCCGAGTGTGGACCAACCCCAGGCTGACAACTGCAACAAAGATGGCAGTGTACAATGCCTGTGTCATCAGCACCCTGCTGTACGGGAGCGAGACATGGACCACATACGCGAGACAAGAGCGGAGACTGAACGCCTTCCATCTACGAGGTCTGCGCCGCATCCTGGGCATTACCTGGCAAGACAAAGTCTCCAACCTCGAAGTTCTGACTCGAGCCGGCCTCCCCAGCATGTACACCATGCTCCGACAACGTCGCCTGCGTTGGCTTGGCCATGTACGCCGCATGGAGGACGGGAGGATCCCAAAGGACATCCTCTACGGGGAACTGGCATCTGGGAAGAGAACCACAGGGTGCCCGAAACTGCGATTTAAAGATGTCGTGAAGAGGGACATGAAAGCCATCGACATAAACACGCAGTCCTGGGAAGACCTCGCAGCAGGCCGCTCGAAGTGGAGGGGCACCCTGACCACACAGCTCAAGTCAGGCGAAACGAACATGATGCGTGCATCAGAAGAAAAGCGAGCCCGCAGGAAGTTACGCAACAACAACAGCCAGGGAACCACCTACAGCTGCGACTTCTGCGGCAAAGAATGCCTGTCCCGGATTGGCCTTTTCAGCCACCAACGACGCTGTCCCCGACGCTGTCCCAGACAATCCGACACGAACCAAGACAAGAACTAGGATACGTCATCCATGGTCAACTGACCGACGGAGGCCAACAACAATGGGTATCCAGGAAGTGTTGAAATGAAACAGGTTTTGCCTGCTTCAGGCTCCTTTGTTTGTGAGTTCAAAGCAGGAGCTGGGGAGAAAGATGGACTAAGCCAGGAATAAAGGATTTTTCAGTGATATCCATGCATAAGGAAAGACTGAACCCTGTGACAAAGGATATGTAAGGGAACAGAGTATGTAAGGGAACAGAGTAACATAGTTAGACGCAATCAGGTTATTTTCTTTATTTCTTGGTTTGTGGGACTTCTCTGTGCTGATTTACTTCCCTTCCCTTGTATACTGTAATTGAAACTGAATCCCTGAGAAGCAATTCTCTGTGCTTTAATCTTTCTTTTTCCAGTTGTTCTGTAACACCTAGCACCAAGTATGTTTTACCAAATATATCTTCTTTGTTTTGTTGATAAAATCAACTTTTTAAGACTATGATCTGATTCCTTTGTCGTAGGAGGTAGGAGGTTCTGTGTGCATGTGCCTGAGACCGAAGGTCAGTTATTAAGAGATTACAGTTCATTTTCAAGTTCTCTCCTAAGGAAGGGTTAGTTAAAAAGTTTGGGGTTACCCAATAGGTTGAAATTCCTAAGGGCATCTTCCCTGCTTTCAAGGAGTTCTTACATTTGGGTGATGGCAGTGTACCAACAAAGGTCAGGGAATCTATGACCAGGGTTTGACAAATCGCTGTTTGTATTTGCCTGTGGTGAGTACATTTCAGTTGGTCACTCCATTTGCCCTGTTCACTGGTGCTGCACGCATGCGCAGTACCAATCTGGTGCATGCATGGTGGAGGGCTGGCGAGCAGATCTCACCACAGTTTGTTGAGCCCAGTCTATGACCTTGGGAGGCTTTTTAAGCAGAAGCTTTTAATGACAGAGTATTTTTAAGGTCTCTTGAAGGCCTCCACCTTCGGCACTTGAAGTGTCAGAGTGGGGAACAGACTTGACATACACCAATAAAGATGATTTTGCGTTTAAGATGATTTTGAGCAATGCAGATTCATATTTTATTTGTAGTGCATACCTTACACATACTAAATGTAAATATGTAAAGAAGGTATACATTTACTTTTTTGTTATCAGTCTTTGGTCTGAAATATCTCTCACAGATTGCACACCTCAGAACAGTAGACAAAACCCAATTGTGTGAGAAACTGTACAGTTGAAGCAATTCTGATGTAAATTATAGAAGAAAGATAACAAGAGATTTACACAGACCAAGATAAATTTAGGTCAGAACTGAGAAAGAATTGAGAGCTGTGCCTTCTAGGAGAGATATATTGCTACCTAGCTGATGTTCACTCCTTCTCAACAGTAGCTTGTGCACTGTCAGCTAGAATAAAAACAAATCTACTTTTCTTCCTTCTGGGAATAATTGCTCTCATGGAGTGCTATCCCCCCAACTGAAAGGATCAAGATCTGAAAATTTGCTGCCATCACATTGTCCATTTAAGTCTTCAGTGAGGATTCCAACTGCTGAGTAAGAGGAATGACAGAACAAGAATTAAAGGAAGTTCCTCGATAGTGTGCTTTGCTTTTTGAAGCATGTATGACTGGAATGATTAAATCTATTACTTAAGTGCCACAACAATTAAAAAAAACCCTTTTTATTTGTGGAACAAAGCTCTGATCCTGCAGTCACTGGATTCAGGGAGAAAGCGCTCATGGATTTATTTTCCCAGGGAACAGAATAGAATCCTTTACAAAAATTGAGAAACACTCTGGTCTTGATAGCGAGTAAAGCAACAGAATGTTAGTGGCTGTTTTAATGAAATTGACAGTTCAGTTTTGTTGGATGTCACAGGTTCAGATAAGCATCTAATAGGGATGTTAAAAATAATTTAATATGGTAACCATTAAACATCTTAGTAGATACTTGGTTACAGGCCCTGTGGGCTCTCCAGTATAAAGCTTAGCTTTTTTTACTGCATAGCCTTCAGTGAAACCTCCTCCCCAGGATTGGGACCTCCAGCCCCTGCCAGCCCAAACTTGACATGCACCAATAAAGAATTTGCTCCATTGCATTTAAGATGATTTTGAGCTCTTGCCTGCTCAGCTCCCGTTGCCTCTCCAAACCAGTGTTTATTTAAATGTAACCTTCAAATTGTCTGCATTTTGTCAATCAATGGCGATAACCATGCAGCTCACTATATTAATTATAAATACAAGGTGGTACATTTCACAGAGCAGGGAGGGAAGGTTAAATCTACAACCAGTCAATCTAGGTACATCTAGATTAAAAATCCACAGGGTCTGAACACAATTTGTATCCATCAGTTACTTTGCAGAGAAACAATTTTACAGCAAGAAAGCAAGAATTTGTGTCTAAATGGAAGAACGGTCACTTTGCTGCTACTAAGGCCTGCTACTAAGGCAAATCCTTGTAAACTTAGTCTTGGTGTAGTACACGTAAGTAATTCTAAATGAATTCATATGGTCTCACCAGCAATGAGGATATTAAATTAATATAACAAGGTGATGTTCTTGAGCTAAGGAAGACATGCTGAGGTGAAATTGACCTGTTGTGTCAAATAGTTTCTGATAGCTCTCTAAAACAAGTCATTCTGATTTAGGTGTTGATTTTTGAGGTGAAAATATCCATATGGATTGTAGACTGTATGGGTATGTCTACACTACCCTCCTAGTTCGAACTAGGAGGGTAATGTAGGCATACCACACTTGCAAATGAAGCCCGGGATTTGAATTTCCCGGGCTTCATTTGCATAAGCGGGGAGCCGCCATTTTTAAAACCCCGCTGGTTCGAATCCCGTGCAGCACGGCTACACGGGGCACGAACTAGGTAGTTCGAACTAGGCTTCCTAGTTCGAACTACCGTTACTCCTCATTTCACGAGGAGTAATGGTAGTTCGAACTAGGAAGCCTAGTTCTAACTACCTAGTTCGTACCCCGTGTAGCCGCGCTGCACGGGGTTCGAACCAGCGGGGTTTTAAAAATGGCGGCTCCCCGCTTATGCAAATGAAGCCCGGGAAATTCAAATCCCGGGCTTCATTTGCAAGTGCGGTATGCCTACATTACCCCGCTAGTTCGAACTAGCGAGGTAGTGTAGACATACCCTATGTTACACTGATGATGTTTATACAGGCAGTCCCCGAGTTATGCCGATCTGACTTACGTCGGATCCGCAGTTACGAACGGGGCTTTTCTCACCCCAGAGGACAGGAGCGGCAGGACGCCCAGATGTGTCCACCACCCCCGTCCTCTGGGGTGAGAAAAGCTGCTCCCCACCTCCCTGGTCTGCAGGGAGACGGGGAGCAAAGCCTTGGAGCATGCCCGCAGCGGGACAGCCCAGGCACGCTTGAGCTGTCTCCCTGCGGGTGTGTTCCGCGGCTTTGCTCCCCATCTCCCAACCAGCAGACCAGGGAGATGGGGAGCAAAGCCTCAGAACATGCCCACAGTGGGACAGCCGCTGCGTGCCTCGGCTGTTCCACTGTGGGCGTGCTCCAAGGCTTTGCTCCCCATCTCCCTGCAGACCAGGGAGACGGGGAGCAAAGCCACGGAGCATGCCCGCAGCGGGACAGCCCAAGCGCGCCTGGGCTGTCCTGCTGCGGGTGTGCTCCAAGGATTTGCTCCCCGTCTCCCTGGTCTGCAGGGAGACGGGGAGCAAAGCCTTGGAGCACGCCTGCAGCGGGACAGCCCAGGTGCGCTTGGGCTGTCCCGCTGCGGCCGTGCTCCGCGGCTTTGCTCCCCGTCTCCCTGGTCTGACCCCAGACCAGGGAGATGGGGAGCAAAGCCTCGGAGCACACCAGCAGTGGGACAGCCGCGGTGCGCCTGGACTGTCCCGCTGCCCGTGTGCTCTGCGGCTTTGCTCTGCGTCTCCCAGGTCAGCAGACCAGGGAGACGGAGCAAAGCCATGGAGGACTTGGGCGGTCCCGCCACCCCTGTCTCCCTGGTCTGCTGGGGGGGTGCAGGTAGTGCCTCCCTCCCAGCAGACCAGGCTTTTCTTGCCTACCCCTGGGGTAGAGCAGCTGGGGGCTGCTGGGTTGGTTCAGCAGCGCCGCTCCGGACCAACCCGGCAGCACCCCAGCTGCTCTGCCCCAGGCATCCTGATTCAGCTGCTGCTGGTCAGTTTCAGCAGCGGCTGAATCAGGACACCTGGGGCAGAGCAGCTGGGGTGCTGCTGGGTTGCTTCAGTAGCGCTGAGGAGCCGCGCTACTGGAGCAACCCAGCAGCACCCCAGCTGCTCTGCCCCAGGCGTCCCCAAGTCAGCCGCTGCTGAAACTGACCAGCGCTGACTACAGGAAGCCTGAGGCAGAGTTGCTCTGCCCCGGGCTTCCTGGAATCAGCCGCTGATCAGTTTCAGCAGCAGCTGACTTGGGGATGCTTGGGGTTCTTAAGTTGAATCTGTATGTAAGTCAGAACTGGTGGTCAGTTTCAGCAGCGGCTGAATCTGGACGCCAGTTCCGACTTACATACAGATTCAACTTAAGAACAAACCTACAGTCCCTATCTTGTACGTAACCCGGGGACTGCCTGTATCCACAGAGAAAATTAATTAATTCTAGGTAAGTTGTTTAGCTTCTGTATTTACGTGAGAATGAAACTTTTAGCTGATGTTCTTAGGACAAAACTAAACATAGAATCATAGAATCATAGAATAATAGGACTGGAAGGGACCTCGAGAGGTCATCGAGTCCAGCCCCCCGCCCTCAAGGCAGGATCAAGCTCCATCTACACCATCCCTGACAGATGTCTATCTAACCTGTTCTTAAATATCTCCAGAGAGGGAGATTCCACCACCTCCCTTGGCAATTTATTCCAATATTTGACCACCCTGACAGTTAGGAATTTTTTCCTAATGTCCAATCTAAACCTCCCCTGCTGCACTTTAAGCCCATTACTCCTTGTCCTGTCCTCAGAAACCAAGAGGAACAAATTTTCACCTTCCTCCTTGTGACACCCTTTTAGATATTTGAAAACCGTTATCATGTCCCCCCTTAATCTTCTTTTTTCCAAACTAAACAAGCCCAGTTCATGAAGCCTGGCTTCATAGGTCATGTTCTCTAAACCTTTAATCATTCTTGTCGCTCTTCTCTGTACCCTTTCCAATTTCTCCACATCTTTCTTGAAATGTGGCGCCCAGAACTGGACACAGTACTCCAGCTGAGGCCTAACTAGTGCAGAGTAGAGCGGCAGAACGACTTCACGAGTTTTGCTTACAACACACCTGTTGATACAACCTAGAATCATATTTGCTTTTTTTGCAACAGCATCACACTGTTGACTCATATTCAACTTGTGGTCCACTATGACCCCTAGATCCCTTTTCGCCATGCTCCTTCCTAGACAGTCGCTTCCCATCTTGTATGTATGGAACTGATTGTTCCTTCCTAAGTGGAGCACTTTGCATTTCTCTTTATTAAACCTCATCCTGTTTACCTCTGACCATTTCTCTAACTTGCTAAGGTCATTTTGAATTATGTCCCTATCCTCCAAAGAAGTCGCAACCCCACCCAGTTTGGTATCATCTGCAAACTTAATAAGAGTACTCTCTATCCCAATATCTACATCATTGATGAAGATATTGAATAGTACGGGTCCCAAAACAGACCCTTGAGGAACTCCACTTGTTATCCCTTTCCAGCATGATTTAGAACCGTTAACAACAACTCTCTGACTACGGTTATCCAGCCAATTATGCACCCACCTTATCGTGGCCCTATCTAAGTTATATTTGCCTAGTTTATCAATAAGAATATCATGCGAGACCGTATCAAATGCCTTACTAATGTCTAGGTATATGACATCCACCGCTTCTCCCTTATCCACAAGGCTCGTTATCTTTTCAAAGAAAGCTATCAGATTAGTTTGGCATGACTTGTTCTTCACAAACCCATGCTGGCTATTCCCTATCACTTTATTACTTTCCAAGTGTTTGCATACTATTTCCTTAATTACCTGCTCCATTATCTTCCCTGGGACAGACGTTAAACTGACCGGTCTATAATTTCCTGGGTTGTTCTTATTCCCCTTTTTATAGATGGGCACAATATTTGCCCTTTTCCAGTCTTCTGGAATCTCCCCTGTCTGCCATGATTTTTCAAAGATCATAGCTAAAGGCTCAGATACCTCCTCTATCAGCTCCTTGAGTATCCTGGGATGCATTTCATCAGGACCTGGTGACTTGCTGACATCTAACTTTCCTAAGTGATTTTTAACTTGTTCTTTGTGTATCCTATCTTCTAAACCTACCCTCTCTCTGCTTGTATTCACTACGTTATATATATGCAAAATGTACATTCTGAAATCAAAGGTAATGGGAAGTGACTAGCCATGGGCAGTGGATATAAGAGATAAGGGGAGGCAATGGATTCCCTGGGCATTAGTGCCCAACCTCTCCCATCTCTCTCTGATATATAAATATAGATGTATACTTTCTCCTCTTGCTCTTCACACGCAAGAGGAGAAGTGCCTATGGCACTAGTTTCCACTATTTATTTCAGTCTTGTGCTGGCTTTCCTAGTTATAGTTTTCCTTTTTGGTTCTGCAAAAATTTTTTCTAGATCACCTTTTCCCCCTCTTCCCAAGGGCGGGCCATGTTATCATGTGATGTGTAAGTTGTTCTGGTAAGCAGCCTTAGGTACATCCTAACAATGTCCTTTGTCATCTTCTTACCACATTTAATGCTTTAAGTTGGTTTACTTTCCTTAGTTTCTGATGGTGAAAAAAACTCTTTCAAATCCACTCTGAAGATCTTTGACAGACATTTGTTTTGAAATGAGCTAGTCCATACACACATAATTATCATACAGAAATATGAGGAGACATTGAGGGCCTGATCATTATTATTTGTTGCCCTGCACATTCTATAAAATGAGCAGTAAGAGAATGTAAAATTATTCTATTTTTTGGTGGTTTTATTCACTTTTTACAAATGGTAAATTCAAAGAAGTGGAGTATCAAGTCTTCAATATTTGTAAGAAAATAATTGTTCTATAGGAGAGAATATGATGTACACCATATATGACTGCATAATCCTCATCTGCAAATATAAGAGGGAATAATCTTTTGTTATCAAATATGGGTCACAGGAATACACACAATGTGTGAAATAATTGATCACAATGATACCACAGCAACCTGACAAGCTTCTCACATCTGCTAGCTCTGGAGCCTGCCAGAAAATTAGTCACAAGTCCAAATGCTACTGCTAGGGGGAAAAAAAGCAGACACAAAACATCTGGGTCTTATAGCTGCAGATACACCCTAGAATGGCTTGAGGCAGTGAGAAGAGAATTGACCATCAGCCACAGGGTTAGATTGTACAAGGTTAGTACAAAATTACACATGTCAATGTGTACTGTAAATGAATCATTAAACAAGACAAACTAGTGAGATTTCAGACTGGAGGCTCCAATCTATACCTCATTAACATCAATGGAAAAACTGTTGACTGAATGGATTTTGAATGAGACCTCAAATCAGACTCTTTCCCTTCAAAACTGAAGATTCTGAATTAAGGCCTAAATAACATTTTATTGGATATACAGTAAAACCTGTGTTATCCAGCATGCTTGGGGATTAGGGCATTTTGGTTATCTAAAAATTCCGGTTATCTGAGGGTCCTATCAACCTAGGAAAAACCAATGGACAATAATAGTAAAACTCAAGTTTTTAATTTTGGTAGTTTTGTAGTGTGAGGCAGTTGGTCTCACATTTCTATTTTGAGTTAAAGATTATTAGTACTTCTTAATTTTTTTATTTAAGTCAATCATGGTAAACCAAGCCAGGCCTGTGTGCCTGAAGATATGACACTATTGTGGCTGAGGTCAATGCTGGTTAACAAAGTTTTCTGGTTAACAGAGTGCTGGATAACAAAGTTTTCACTGAACTAGAAATATTATACAAGTACTAAGTAGCATTTTATTAAAACAGGAGCTAGAAGTGCCCATAATAAAATCTATTATATTATTCACATTCTTCTGTTGTTAATATTGTTTTGAGAAGTCCATCAGCATCTATAGAGGCCTTTGAAATATGACAGAAAGTAAGCTAGAGGGCCAATGAAGTACTTTTACTTTGTCCCATGAAATTTTATGAAGATTTAATGGCGTTCTAATGTATGGAATACCACCATTTGTCTTTTGTTTGTAACACTTTTTGGCAATAAGATAAAATAACTGAGCATGAACATTGTAACCTAAAGCTGGCCCCGTGCCACCACCAAACCAGGAGCAGTTACAGCATGTTCTGTAACAAAGGGAGCACAGCACCTGGCTTTCTTATCTCACTGGACATTTGTAAAATTATTCCATTCATAGATGTGAGGCACCCAGATATTATAATGATGAGCATCCTAGAAAAGACCATGAAGATATTTCTAATTCTGCATTCAACTCAGGGTTTGCATAATACAGTGAATAAATTCTGGGTCAACAGCTTCATTCTCTGTATACTGTCTATCCTATATTGCGCTACATGTAACAGCTATCTTGTGGAAAAATAGTATTTAAAGGTTGTATTCAAATGTATATTCCCAAAAGGCCTGAATTTTGCAACTTTTAACACGAACTTTTGTTGTTAATAGGAGGTTTTGTATCGTTTTGGTTTTTTTCTGTGTTGGGGCAGGAAGGCTTGTATGTTATTTAAAATTATGTATGGAATATCCAGATAGGTAATATTTTAAAGTGAAACAGGACTTGTAGTTGATAAATAAATTCCAAACAAAATAGGCTTTTCACATACTTTGTTGAAAATCATGATGAGCTTTCTAAAACTGTGTAGAAGAACATATGGGAATTCAAAACTGCCCAAATAGAATGGGAAAAAGTCACAACAAAATTTTACCACTTCTATACAGCTTTGGTAATAAAAAATCTGCCATATTTGTCTAAGTTAAACATTAGGGGTATATAATTACATGAATCAGAACCAAGTCGATCTATGTATAACATACACACACACTATAGAGTTCACTTCATTCCTAAAATACAACTAGCAGATGCATAAACAGAAGAAACCGAATGCACTGTTGAGAAGATTAGATGCAGAAACTGTGGCAAAAGGTGCAAGGAATTAAGCAGTAGGCTACAATTTTTATTAAATGTTAGCAGAGGAGAGTGCCCATCCCCCTTAATCTCCTATTATAAACATGTAAATGGTTGAAATCAAGGGATTACAGAGTTCCTATCATATAAGCCATAACTCAGGCTAGGATCTTCCCAGTCTTCTCCTATCACTCAGCCGTCTCTGAAACAGCTATCCTTCCTTCCTGCCCCCACCCTAGCCCATGAAGGAGACAGATGGTGCATAAAGATGGGACTCTCAGCTAGGAATGGCTTCAGGGTCTTACCCTATCCCATGAGTCCAAAGCTGATCACCAAATCTCAGACCTCTTAACTTTGAGAGCCATTCCTTTTAACCACACTGGAAAGTGGCTGAAAATAATGGTAATTTAATGCCTCAGTTAGGTGGTTATTCCAGCCAAACAGACAACAGAATAGTGTTAAGAAGGGGCATTTTTGGCCAAAGATACCATGCCAAACCTCTACTTTTGTGCGAAGTGCCAAGGAGTCTTTAATATCTCAATGTACAACCCAAAGTACCTTGGTTTAAATCTCTCATATGAGAATTATGCTCACAAAGTACATTTCAAGTACTCATTATTGTTTACTTCAAGGACAATGCAGGACCGACTCAATAGCATCAGAGTCTTGGGTTGTAGTATTTCAAATTGGATGCATAGCTCAATAAGCCATCACTTCTGGACAATAGGGTGATTAGTGTTTTCAATCTCTAATTTCTATGATGACTTAAACATAGTTTTTTATATAAACACCAGCTGCCTACATTGGTGGTCCCAACATTTTTATTTTAACTCACAAATAATTATGTGGAATTACTCAGGCCTTGATCCAAATGTCATTGAGCTAAATGGAAAAACTCCATGTATTTCAAAGGGATTTGAATCTGGCCCTTACTGTTGTTCCCTACCACAGTGAGCTAGATTCCTCCCCCCCCCCCCCCCACACACATTCATATGGGGCTCTATGAAGTAAAGATCGAAATCATCTTAATCAGAGACACATGATGAGGATTTCACTTGACATTTTCATGTTCTGCCTGATTACAGAAGGGGTCTATGCTTCTGAAAACATGTTTTCTAAAACTCGAAATTATGATGGTTTCCCCTTTATAATATTGCAAATGATGTACAATGGCTACTACTACAAGAGATTTAGTTTTAAAGAGTTTTTAAAAGTCTCTTCTTCCTCATTGTATTCTGTCTTTTCAGCCCACTCCAGTGAGGAGCTCATCATAGACTAACACAAGGGGAAAAGTGCAACATTCCTTCAAAAGCTGCTGATTTCTATGTCTGCATAGGAGACTCAGAATAAAGAAATATTACCCTTTTGGGGCAACAATCATGCAGCTTCTATTAGCTTTCAGATTGTTATTGTGACCCTCATTACCTTTTTTTATTTCCTCAAAGGTTGCCACTGCTTGGAAAGGCAACATCAGAGTGGCATTTTATTCACTGTACTACCCAACAATGTTCCAGCAGCCACAAGGGTCCCAATGTCAATATTTTTTCATAATTATGAATGTGAGAGTGAGTTCAGAGTCTTTTCCTTCTTTTATGTTTCAGTCTTTGATTCTATGGCTTAGAAAGTTCTCTGAGGATAAAACAGAGCTAACATTTTCTCACAAATGTGCTTCATATATAAAGTGTGTTCCATGTGTGAAACTGATAGGCTGGCTCTGTGACACTGTAAAACTTTGATCATCTGAAGAAGTGGGCTGTGCCCACGAAAGCTCATGGTACCATCTACATGTTTTGTTAGTTTATAAAGTGCTACTAGATCATTTGTTGTTTTTTCCTGTACAGACTAACTCAGCTACCCCTTGAAGCTTCTGTGAGACTGTCAGTCAAGTTTGGATCAGAGTCTCAGAGCAATTCATTTGGGTGTGAGTCTGAAAAAGGTGTTAAGCGTACCATTTCACTTGTATGTTGCAATAGTTCAAAGGAACATAAGGGTAAGAATGCTTTTCAGTTTCCTGTGATTGTTGTACTTAGGATTACCTCAGTGTATCAATGCTAAGAGGAGGTGTTTGATGTGCAAACCTCATTGAAACATCAAATCATGTTTGATGTGCAAACTCTCACCCTGATATGCCCCTTGTCCTGGGTAAAGCTAGGACGACTGGCATAGGAAACTCTATGCTAGATGAGGAGTCCCCCTGCACAAAAAGAACCACTAGGGTTCCTATTAAAGCGTGTTTATGTGAGTTGTAAAGTGTAAATATATTGTATTTTTATTGGCATTTTTCTTGTAGTAAAAGGCTTTGTAAGTATCAGCATGGTGCAGAGTTTAAATTCAGTCTACATTTCTATTATTTAAAGCCTGGCTCAAGTCAAAATATGGTCTGACCTGAAAACTGGGCATTAGACATTCCATCCCATGAGCAATGATTTTTGAATAAAGATTATAAATAAAATAAGTGTGGCCATTTTAAATGTATATGGGGGAAGCACTGAGCAAGTCTTTTCTGCTTCTGTAAGTTGAAAGGAAATGTTGTTGGTCAATAATTGATAACTTTAATTGGTCCTTTCAAACATGTCTTCCATCAAAAGGCATATGCAGTAATTACATGTATACTGTTTGTCTGCTCCAGGTTGCACATCTATAAACAGGAACTCTAGAACTGCAAGTTCTTCTCCATGTATGGTTCTGGGAGAAAAAATAAGACTTGATAAAAGAAAAATAAATAAATTCAGCATCAATTAATATATAAAAATATTTGCACACTGAATTGTAAAGAATAATTGTAAACAATTAAAATTGTCTCACAGAAGAAGGAGGGAAGATGGAAAGATCCACATAGCAAAGGAAACTCCATTCCCAACCCAATGGCACCTTGTCCAAACCTGGCATCCCTCAAATCCATTACCCCAAGCAGTTATCTGCCTTTAAATCTGACCCTGTTCCAGTCCTCTTAAGGATTCATCCCACTGTAATTCCTCACCACCAACCGGCAGAGTCTGTAGCCAGAGAAGCAAGAGCAAGATTTGCCCATCAAGTAACAGAGAGGAAAACCTAGTACTCAAGTGAAGATTCCCAGTATATTAATAATTAGTTCATTCCACTCATTTGTCATGCACTATTTCCACAGTAATCTGGGATGTTTTTCATTCTCATATTAGCATCATCAAGGGCAGTTCTTATCTAAATAAGGAAAACAAGTATGATTAGAGATATCTTCAAGAAATGTTCTGGAATCTTTGGTACCTACACTGGAATACTATTTACCATTCCAAGATATTCCAGAGAATAGCAAACACTGACTTATTTATCTACTCTTTAACCCTCTTCAGCACAAAAAAACAATCTCTTCATTACGGGTATGTCTACACTACCCCCCTAGTTCAAACTGGGGGGGTAATGTAGTCATACGGAGTTGCAAATGAAGCCTGGGATTTGAATTTCCTGGGCTTCATTTGCATAAAGCCAGCCGGCGCCATTTTTAAATGCTGGCTAGTTCAGACCCTGTTCCACGACGCGTACAGCTAGTTCAGTTAGGAGCCTAATCCGAACTAGCTAGTCCGTGCCGTGTGTAGCCGCGCGGCACGGGGTCCGACCTAGCCGGCATTTAAAAATGGCGCCGGCCGGCTTTATGCAAATGAAGCCCAGGAAATTCAAATCCCGGGCTTCATTTACAACTCCGTATGACTACATTACCCCCCCTAGTTCGAACTAGGGGGGTAGTGTAGACATACCCTATGTGTTTGTTCAGTATGGAGTTCAATGGGGCTCTGACCCATGACTAAAACAAATAATAAACAACATAGCAAGATCTCCTCTGTCAAACATTATTAATAATTTCTTCTGATAACATTATTCATTACTTGTTTTCAACTCAGTGAGATTATGAGCAATCCATGCACCTAAAGTTACATACCTGGCATGGATCTAAATCAGGGATAATTGCTCTGAGTAATTCTATTGCACTGCTTATTGGGCTCTTAGAAGAAGTGCTGGAGCTAAGGCCAGAGCCATGTTGTGGCTGCCCAACCATTCTTGAGGCAGGACTGCATGGTGGGCAGCCATGCTGGGGCTGGAGCTGGGCAGAGTCTGTAGACATGTGGTGGCTCTCTGGCTGCTCTTGGGGTGGTCCATTTGGTGGGAGGCCTCTGGAGCTGGAGCCAGGGCCATAGTGCAGCTGCTGCTGGGGCCGAGCTTGTGGTGCTATTTTTTGCACTACTGTCTCAGCCTCAAACCACAGGATGAGGTTTAATAAAGAGAAATGCAAAGTGCTCCACTTAGGAAGGAACAATCAGTTCCATACATACAAGATGGGAAGCGACTGTCTAGGAAGGAGCATGGCGGAAAGGGATCTAGGGGTCATAGTGGACCACAAGTTGAATATGAGCCAACAGTGTGATGCTGTTGCAAAAAAAGCAAATATGATTCTAGGTTGTATCAACAGGTGTGTTGTAAGCAAAACTCGTGAAGTCATTCTGCCGCTCTACTCTGCACTAGTTAGGCCTCAGCTGGAGTACTGTGTCCAGTTCTGGGCACCACATTTCAAGAAAGATGTGGAGAAATTGGAAAGGGTACAGAGAAGAGCGACAAGAATGATTAAAGGTTTAGAGAACATGACCTATGAAGCCAGGCTTCATGAACTGGGCTTGTTTAGTTTGGAAAAAAGAAGATTAAGGGGGGACATGATAGCGGTTTTCAAATATCTAAAAGGGTGTCAGAAGGAGGAAGGCGAAAATTTGTTCCTCTTGGTTTCTGAGGACAGGACAAGGAGTAATGGGCTTAAAGTGCAGCAGGGGAGGTTTAGATTGGACATTAGGAAAAAATTCCTAACTGTCAGGGTGGTCAAATATTGGAATAAATTGCCAAGGGAGGTGGTGGAATCTCCCTCTCTGGAGATATTTAAGAACAGGTTAGATAGACATCTGTCAGGGATGGTGTAGACGGAGCTTGGTCCTGCCTTGAGGGCGGGGGGCTGGACTCGATGACCTCTCGAGGTCCCTTCCAGTCCTATTATTCTATGATTCTATGATAAGCAGCCCCACCTTGGCCTCAGCTCCAGCTCCTGTAGTTACCACATGGATTACTCTGGCTGCAGCTCCAGCCCTGGAGAAGGGCTGAAGTTGGGGCTATAGTTGCATGATGGTTGCCCAGTTGCTTCCAGGATGGGGCCACATGGCTGGTGGCTACCCCCTGTGCCACTGCAGGAGCTGGCACACACAGGGCAGTCACTCACCAAACGGCCACAACCTGGGAGCAGCTGGGCAGCCACCATGCATCACTGGCCCCCCACTCTTCCACGAAGCCCAGCGCCAGCAGCAGCTAACCTTCCACCTTCAAGGAAAGTGAGTGTTGCTGTGCAGCTCTGCTGAGGAGGTGGGTGGGATTAGAATTCTTTGTGTGCACCCATGCAGGTGCACACTATAGAAGGAACCTAGCTGGTGGCTCTAAACAAACTTTATTAGACTGGGAAACTTGGCCACACCCGCGATAAATGGACATCCAGCTAACTAAAATCATGCCTGACCATGGACGTTGCCAGGCCAGAGAGTGCCAGATTACAGTGGTTCAACCCATTCTGTGATGCCATTTCACCTTTCAGAAGAACAATGTCTTTTGCTAGATCTGAGGATGCATGTAAAAAAGTATCTCAAAGTACCAGAAATCATGCTGGCTTAACATAATATAGCTCATGAAACAAGGAGTTACATAATATATTGCGTTACCAATAATTGACTTAGTTCTCTAAAATGAAGATATCTAGTTCCGCTGCAGTTAAAATTAAACATTTAGAATTAATTTTTGTAAAGTTAGGTAGCACTTTAATATCACATAATCCAGAATTTGATTTTTTTTCTTTATAACACTGATATCATAATACTCACTTTGAGATTCCTGTGGAGATCTCATATATTAGTACAATATTTTATTTCAATATTTTTATTTAATGGACAATTTAGAAAATGTTACTAAAAACTTCCACTGTTTTATTTATCCTTTTTACTCTATTATTAAACATTCCTACCAGTGTTTACTACTTCATCTTCCTCTTCCCCTTGAATAAGCTATATGATCTTATCATTTACGGGCCACATGTTTCTCTGGTATAAATCAGGACTTTTCCACTGACAGGTAAACCTTTTTACACCTTCTCATAATCTAGACGTAGAGTACATTTACTTTGAAAAATTTCATTCAGTTCTTTCAGAATTAAATAAAAAACATAAATGAAAAGTAACAAAGAGGTAGCCGAGTTAGTCTGACCTTGGTAAAACAAACAAACAAAAAAAGCAGTAATATACAAGTGCTATATAAATGAAAAGATTATTTATGAAAATCTGAACTTGGACTCCACAGATAGATATAACTGCTGCTTTACCCCGCATTCCCACAAGCCATGACCTGGGGATAGTGAGAAACAGAGATTAAGCATATCATCTGGAACTGGTAGTAGGATGGTAAGAAGAACTCTGCTGGTGCAGCCAGTCTTATTTATTTACATCATGTGGGTGAGGGTGGAGGTGCTGGAAACACTGAGAACCCGGTAGCAAGGTGCCTCTGCTACCTGTGACCATTGGGTATGCACTGCAGGTGCACTGGCCTATGGAAGATTGGCATGCACGCTGCTCCTGTATGACATTCTGCTTCTAACGTTGCTTCTCTAGGCAGCTGCAAAGAAGACAGCTCACACAAGCTTAGCTTGGCTTGTCACGGGGAGAATTCTGTCAGGTGGCTGATACTTGTGCAAGACAAAAACTGGATGAAAAAGCGGATTCATTTTCAGTATTCTTTGAGATTTTTGTAATGCAATATTCAGTTTTATTCAAAGTAACTGCTGATTTAGCAGAAAGCTATCGATATTTTCTTCGAGCTTTTCTTTTGAAAAATGTTGGCATTAAAAGGACTATTATGTGGCACTGAAAGAATTCACATTCTCTGTGGCCTGAGAAGGGCTCACAAAATGGAGACTTTAAAGAATCCGAGCATAGGATAGTGAGTCATCGTTGGCACACAGATTGCCAACAATTTATTAGTATGGCAGGACAGTCATAAAAGTGTGTAGCAATGAAAGCAGTAGATGCTCTAGGGTAAGCAGCCACAGCAAAAACATCAGAGCTTTGCTCCACTAGAGAAAACTGAATAGTACTAAACCAGCACAAATGGTTTAGTTCACACTGGCCATGCTGATGAAAGTTCTCAACCCCTGCTATAGATATTTACCCCTTAGTATATATTGGAAACCAGTTCAGTATTGTAGCCTGATCTAAGATTATGTTTAAAATACTAATTACCTACCTTTAGGGTTAACAGGTTCTCTGTCCCAGGATCAGGCCCAGAATTTAATTATACTATGATTGGGAACCCTGACGTGCATGGTTGCAACACTGACGATATAGATACTTTTGTATCAGAAGTATCCCAAAAATAGCTATTCTGCAACTTTAAACATGCCTATGATTTCAAAATTGATTTTGAATAGCACTATCCCAGCTATTCCCTGGTTAAGGAATGTTTTGGAATAGTGATTTATTTTGAAATTTTGCACTGTGTAGACAGCACCCAATTTCAAAATAAGCTATTTCGAAATTCATCATCGTCATTATCAACAACCATGGGCTCAATGCCCGTTGGTGTCTGATGCCTCCCTCACTATTTCCTTCCATCTTTCCCTGTCCAGTGCGGAGTGGCTTAGTTTCTGTAGGCAAGCTCCGCACCAACATACTATATCATCTACCCATTCTCCGTGGGGGTATGTCTACACAGCAAAGTTATTTCGAAATAATAGTCATTATTTCAAAATAACTTTAATAGTGTCTACACAGCCAAACCGCTATTTCAAAATTAATTCGAAATAGTGGAGCACTTATTTCGAATTTGGTAAACCTCATTCCATGAGCAATAATGCCAAATTCAAAACAGCTAATTCGAAATAAGCACTGTGTAGATGTTCCAACACTTCCTAGGGTGCCCTGCTGGCCACTTGGGCCCAAACCAAGAAAACTCCTCTCCTCCCCACCCAGCCCTGGAGCCCTTAAAGGGGTAGACTCTGGCCACAGTGCCTGTTCCAGCTGCAAGCCTGCCAGCACAGAGCCAGCAGTCCGTGCACCTGGCCCAGCATGAGCCAGCAACCCACTGGCACTCAGACCTCCACCAGCAGTCTGCCAGCTCCCAGGAGACTGCCAGGGGCCGTAAAAGGCGGGCACCTTCCTGATCCAGTGCAGAGATCATGGACCTCATTCAGGTTTGGGGAGAGGCCTCCAGTGTCCATGATTGCTGCACTAGACGGAGGAATGCAGCCATCTACAGGCGGATGGCTGACAGCCTAGCCACCAAACACCACGTGCTCACCCAGGAGCAGGTGTGCATGAAAATAAAGGAGCTGCGGCAGGCCGTGTACTCCGGGCGAGAAAAGCTGCTCTGCATCTCCCTGGTCTGCAGACCAGGAAGACGCGGAGCAAAGCCACTGCCCGAGCCCCCCCCCCCCCCGGCGGCTTTGCAAAGCCGCGAGGGGGCTCGGGCAGCGAGGCAGCCCAGGTATGCCTGGGCTGCTCTGCTGCCGGCTTCCCCGAGGCTTTGCAAAGCCGCAGGGCGGGGGGGGGGGGGGCTCGGGCAGTGGCTTTGCTTTGCGTCTTCCTGGTCTGCAGACCAGGGAGACACGGAGCAGCTTTTCTCACCCAGAGTACACGGGCGGCGGGACCACGAGGTCCCGCCGCCCGTGTACTCCGGGGCAGCCCCGTTCGTAACTGCGGATCCGACGTAAGTCGGATCCGCGTAAGTCGGGGACTGCCTGTATTTTGAAATAAGGCTATTTCAAAATAATGCTGTAGTGTAGACATAACCTTGCATCTGCCTGTCCTATTTGGACCATCCATTATGCCGAATACCAGGGTCTTAACTTTTTGCTTTACATCGAAACAAGTTACACAATTTGCATAGCTCGAATTGCGTATCTTATTTTGATCTATGGATGCTGTGTAGATGCACCCTCCTAGAAAGCTTCATAAGGGGAAGAAGGAAGTGATCCAAATATTTATATGGAATATTTATTATATTGAAGAAAAATGTGAGTGGTCCATTTAGGGATCAGAGACAAATCTGTCAGAGATGGTACTTGGTCCTGCTATGAGGGCAGGGGACTGAATTCAATGACCTCTCAAGGTCCCTTCCAGTTCTATGAGATAGGTATATACACACACATAGGGTGCCCTATCCTGAAATCATTTTTATTGTCTTAAGATTCATTGCATACTGTTCATTACCGAAAGGTGTAGAGTATACAAGACCCCACTATGCTTGCTATTCATTGACTTTTTAAAAGTCTTTGACTCTGTGGAACAAAATGTATCTTAAACACTCTTCTTTTGCAGGGCATCTCCCCTGTGTCTGTTAGACTCATACAAAACTCCACGGTGGACGCAACTACAGAAATCACACTTTTTGATGATCCCTTGATCATCAAAGTTAAGTGAGGCATAAAGCAGGGGGATATTTGTTCACCAAAGTTGTTTGCCAGCATTCTGGGAGACCTCCTGTGGAGGATTGAAGTGAAAGATGGATTTCTGATTGATGGCAGAGTTCTTCAAATGCTCTTTTTTTTGCAGATGACATTGTTCTAACTGCATCTAAAATCAAAACATTGTAAATCCTCCTCAATGACATCAGTAAGAATGTGAAGGAGTTTAGCCTGACCATCCACACTGGAAAAATGAAGTCAATGAAAAATACATATTGTTCAGAGTACATCACGCAGCTAGATGGACAGTCCATTGAGCTGGTGGATCAAAATGTATATCTTGCAAAAGCATTGCAGATGGACAATGAGTGTGGGCCAAGAGTTGAGCAGGAGGAGGAGGTCAGGTTGGATTGCCTGTGAGAGTTTACTATTGATGATTTGCACACAAGAAGCAGTTTCAATTATATTATCCAACTTATGTATGACTGGAAAAGGAGATGGGCTGGCCATGTAGTGAGACTGAGACACAACTGATGGACAATGTGTATTGATATCCATTGGTATCCACAAGAAAATATGTATTGATAACCATTGGCAGGGCTCAACAAACCACAGCGAAAACCACTCGCCAGCCCCACACTGAGCATGCACGAGACCCGCAATGTGCATGCTTGAACCGCCGGTGAATGGGGTGACTGGCTGAAATCTACTCACCACAGGCGAGTAGAGAAGTGGATTTTCCAAGCCCTATCCATTGGTATCCACAAGATATGAAAAGAATAAGGGGAAGGCCTCCAGCATGTTGAGTGGATCCTTTATGGAGAATTCATGGAAGGACGTGGACAAGAATCATGCAAAACAGGAAGATGTGGAAAATTTGAGATCTGTTTCGGTGGCAAGACTATCCATATTGATGAAATTATGGATCTTCTAAGTATTTCAAGTAGCAGTTACAGCAAAGAAAGTTTTTCTAACTGGCATTTTTTCCAATCCACTCAAAGAGTGTAATAGCATGTTTTAGCAAGGACTAGCAAGGATGAATGTTTCCTTTCAACAAGTTAAACTTAAGTCTTATGAAAAAGCAAATTGGTTTTGTAAAATGGAAAAAGGTGATTCTCTAAAGGAGGAAAGAATCTGAAAATTACTGCCTTCTTCTTCAAAAAAAAATGCATTTCCAGATTTACACTGTTCCATCTGCTGGACAAATTTCCTGAGTAAATCAACACTCATTACCTAAGAAAAGATGTAACAAAATAAATAGACTGGTGCAATTCTAGGTCTCTGCTGCTCCTCCAACCTAGTAAGTTGTTCTGCTTATCAAAATGGGTAAGGTTAAAAGCTTTGCTGCTGCCTGGCCAAGTTATTTTCAACATTTGATAAAACTAGAAAGATTTCCCATTTAATCATTATTTTAGTTGTAAAAGAAAATTAACCTGTTATTTCTGAAGTGCTGGAGCAGATATTGAGCTAAGTTAATCAACAAAGTACATAGTGATGTGAATTTCATGTAGATGCAAGCTAATTAAAAAGGGGAAGTCACAAAGTACTCTAAGTTTCACTACTTTGAAATTCAGTGTTTTCATGAAGAGATTAACTCTGTCTTTTCATTTTGGGTTCATAATGGCATTTGTGGAGTTAAGAGAAAGTTTTTTGAGTTGTTGGCCCTCCAGTGTAGTGTATATATAGGTAGGTAGGTATGTATACTACTTTTCAAACTGGTTTCCCCAGTATCAGATTGGAGTCCTTAGATGCTACTGCAATACTAATATTAATAAAGGATTTTAATAAAATGAGAGATTTCTAAGTAAGAGATGATTTTCTAGTTCTGTGCTGCAATGTGAGAGAGTTACTAGAAAAATATTGGAAGTATTGAGAGAGATGCAGCTAAAAGTGCAGACAACCCCCTTCTCTATTGTAAGAATGGAGACCATAGCTCAAAAGACAGTGAGAGAGAAGATTAATTTTGAAAACTCAGGCACCCAGGGATGCATTGATGCCAACTGTCAGAAGGTAGAGGGAGAAGCTGTGGCTCATGTGTACATATAATAAATACACTGAAAGGTGGCATGTAAGGTCTTTATCAAAAGCCATTTACCAAGTGGTTGACAATCATTACAAAAGATATGTAAGGAGCTATGTATTTGCAATGAAAATTAAGTTCTTAAGGTCCTGGGGCTAAGGTACGTTACCAGGAGTGACACACTTCAGAAATGTCTCTTATGGCAGGAAGTAAGAGACCAGGTCCCTGTCTGCCCATTTGGGTGATGTGTATAGTTCACCTCACATAATGTTCCTATTTACAAACAAAGCCAACGGCAAAATGAGAGATTGGAAAATTGACCACAGGGGAAATCTACAAGATTAAACAATTAGCAGGGGTATCTTGTTTGTGAATAAAGGAAAAGGGTTAGGTATAATGTAATCCGAAAGCCTTCTCCTGGGAGAGAAGCCAACAGCTGAACTTGCACATGAAAGAAAGATCACAGCCAGCTTGGCTGTGAAGTGCTGAAGGATTCTGGGTGAACAACAGTCTACATGCATGAGAATATCTTGTCTAATTAAGTGTAGGCCCTAGAATACAAGTATGTATTGTTGTGATTGTTTTATATGTACCTCTTCATTCCAATATTTCTACTTTTATTATTTCAATCTCTACCTTCCTTAAATGAACTTACATTTGATTTATCTATAAACATATCCATGTACTCTTTGTTAAATGGATCAGTAATCTGAGGAGGAACTGGTAAGATGGGGTGTATGCTTTCTTTGGAAGCAGTGTGTCTTTGACTGCCTAGTGGACCAGAGGCACAGCACTTTAGAGAGATGCTTAGAGGGCTCGAGAGTTGGAATGTGCCTGTTACTAACCTCTGGAGTAACACAGGGGCCTGAAAGGCTTAGACAGGAGTGCTTGAGTTGTTCATAGATAGTGGTGTTGGGGAACTGGCCCACAGCACACATGGACAAAATTTCTTCCCACTAATAGCATGACCCTGGATACTTCTGGAAAACTTCACAGCTATCTGCAGCCAAAGTTTTGCAAGATTTCAGGTGACTTCCAATTTAATTAACAAATCACCAGAATTCCAAATATGTGAATGAATATTCACCATGGGTGATGCTGAGGATAATATTCAGTGTGTCCTATGATCTACTGTATAGTTCAAGGTCTACATTTGGCTTTCTAATGGCAGAAATTCCAGCAGCAGCCAGCCAACTGCAGAGAATTAGAAATTAAAGTATGGAACCTACCTGATTTTGTTCAAGGGGGTCATTACCTGAGGATTAAGTTCCTGGCATCCAATCTGGCAGGATTGAATGGATTTTATCCGGCTGATCATGGACTGAGAAAAATCTCACTAGGCGATCACCAATGCAATTCAAACAGTAAAGAGAGACCTCCACTGACTTATACATTGCATTATTCTGACCAAATGTTTCTCCTAAAACCATGGAATAAAGGCCTATCTCTTTTTTCAGCTCAAGCAAAGCCACACACAAGCCCTGAAGGGTACATCTAGACCTCTGAAGATAGCCTCTGAGCCTTGGTGAACAGAACTTGGAAATCAGGACTCAGGCTGATGTTCAGGCTATGAAGCTCACCTCCCTCTGTAGACTTCAGTCCCTTAGCCTCAACTTCAAAGCTACGTACAAAGTTATTTTAGAGCACTAGTGTGAATCCTGGTACTCCATGTCTGTTGTCCCAGACTGGAAGAACATTGCCTTGGGTTGTGGAGATATATGCCAATTGTTGTGATAAAATCGAATGTGAGACCAAAAATTCAAATTAAAATGATATTCATACACTATGGGGTATGTCTACACTACAAAGTTAATTCGAACTAACGGACGTTAGTTCGAATGAACTTTGATAGGCTCTACACTAGCGCTCCACTAGTTCGAACTTAATTCGAACTAGTGGAGCGTTTAGTTCGAACTAGGTAAACCTCATTGTACGAGGACTAAGCCTAGTTCGAACTTACTAGTTCGAATTAAGGGCTGTGTAGACCCTTAATTCGAACTAGTGGGAGGCTACCCCTCCCCAGTTTTCCCTGGTGGCCACTCTGGCCAACACCAGGGAAACTCTACTGCCCCCATCCTGGCCCCGGAGCCCTTAAAGGGGCACGGGCTGGCTACGGTGCCCGTGCCAGGTGCAAGCCTGCCAGCACCCAGCTAGCAGACCCTGCACCTGGCACGGCTCGAGCCACCCACCCGATGCCCCCCAGCCCTCCTCTTCCCGGGACCAGGCTGGCGGCTCCCGGGAGCTTGCCCGGGACCGCAAGAGGCAGGCACCCGCCTGGTCTAGTGCGGACATCGTGGACCTCGTCCACGACCTCCGCAGTAGGCACAGGAAAGAGGCTGTCTAGGGCAGGAGAGCTGCCAGCCTGGCCACCCAGGCGCAGGTGTGCATGAAAATCAAGGTGGTCCACTGAGACCCCCAACCCTGAGCCCTGAGCTTACAATGGCCATACTAGGTTAGACCAAAGGTCCATCTAGCTCAGTAGCCTGTCTGCCAACAGCGGCCAACCCTAGGGACCCTGGAGGGGATGGACCGAAGACAGTGACCAAGCCATTTGTCTCGTGCCATCCCTCTCCAGCCTTCCACAAACTTTGGGCAGGGACACCACTCCTACCCCCTGGCTAATACCACTCCATGGACCCAACCTCCATCACTTTATCTCACTTCTCTTTAAACTCTGTTCTAGTTCTAGCCTTCACAGCCTCCTGCAGCAAGGAGTTCCATCGGTTGACTCTTTGCTTTGTGAAGAACAACTTTCTGTTACTAGTTTGAAGCCTGCTACCCCTTCCTTTCCTTTGGTGTCCTCTAGTCCTTCTATTATGGGAACTAATGAAGAACTTTTCTTGATGCACACTCTCCACCCCACTTATGCTTTTATAGACCTCTATCCTATCCCCCCTCAGTCTCCTCTTTTGTAAGCTGAGAAGTCCCATTCTCTTTAGCCTCTCTTCATATGGGACCTGTTCCAAACCCCTGATCATTTTAGTTGCCCTCCCCTCTCCCACCCTCTCTCTTCCCCTCTCCCACCTCCTTTTCCCAGTCTCCCCGAGTTTTGTTCAATAAAGAGAGATTCTATTTTTGACCACACATTTTCTTTATTTTGTACATCAGGAAGGTGGGCTAGGGAAGGGTAAGTGGAAGGAGGTGAGGGAGGAATGGGGTACGAGCCCCCGATGGGGAGGACTGGGCTGGCTCTGTGGGCTTCTGGGGGTGGAAGCTCTCCTGCAGCCCCCCAATTGTCCCCTCTCTCCAGATGGCAGCCTCCGGCAAGTGCAGCCGGTCTGATGGCCGAGTGCTGCGATGTGCCCAGTGTGGGCACTCAGGGCACTCCACGCCAGGAGTGCTTTGCAAGCGGGCACCCCTGAGAACTGTCTGTCTGGGTTGGGGGTCAGGTCCCTTTAAGCACAGCCCTCGGCTAGCGTGAGGCAGCAGCTCCACGCTCTAAGTCCTCCTCTGATGCCCTGCCGGCACTGCTTCCGGCCATCCTTAACCCCAGTTTAGGGTCCAGTTAATGTGGACATGCTAGTTCGAATTAGCAAAATGCTAATTCGAACTAGTTTTTTAGTCTGGATGCGTTAGTTCGAATTAGCTTAGTTCGAATTAGCTAATTCAAACTAAGTTAGTTCCAATTAGCGCTGTAGTGTAGACATACCCTATAGTATTTGATTCTTGCCTGTATAACATTAAATCTCTAATTGAGGGAGGGAGAAAGGAAGGATGGGGAATAAAAGACTTGTTATTGACTTCTAACCAGTATTAGTGTGGCACTCAAAAGATACCTAGTATATGTATAAGATAATTACATGGTTGTCCATATTTGCATATTCTTTCTAACTCACTACTATGCCTCTTGGTTTCTAAAGGTCACTATAAAGAAGTAAAAACAAATTTACAAAATTATTCATAGATCTTAAAATCAGAAGGGAGAATGGTGACCATCAAATCTGACCACTTGCATACATGTTGTTGCACTAGCCCATATTAATTCAGGTTCAATCGCTGTGCTTAAATTAAAGCATAGCTTCTGGGGCGGGGGGGGGGAGGGGTGAAGAGGGGCAGGGAGAATGAATCTTGATTTAAGAGTTTCCAGTGATGAACAATCCTCCACAACACTCAGTAAATTATTCCAAAGATTATTTCCCTCCACTATTAAAACACATTTCTGCCTTTTTTCTAGTTTTTCAGATTGGAATAAAACAATGAATTGTGTCTATGAACTTCTGCACATACCCTTACTTTAAGTATGTGTTCATAAGAATAAATTTCTTCATTTCAGCTGCTTTAATTTGGGGCATCACAAACACAAAACAAATAGTTAAAACTGGGCGCAATATCCTTTTGTCAAAATGAAACTCTTTATCAGCTGGTATGTTAAGTGATTGCATTCATAATACAATGCAGGAAAAAAAACAGACAAGATTTGGCTACCATGCTATCTGCTTGATTTTCCATAGCTTCTGTAACATTTTTACAAAAGAAAATCTATTACCATAACTACAAGTAAAATTGTATCCATTAAAAAACAAAAAACAAAAAAACAAAACAGGTGGCTGAGAACTAAAGTTAATCTCTTCAACACATCTAAGATTTTTTTTTCCAGTCATTTATGGTGTAATCTTTGTTCTCTTTTGACTCATCAAACAACTCATCCTTAGGCTCATCAGCAAAATGATCAGACTGTACAGAATAAGCAAGTGATAAGTACCTATGTTATTGTTACTTAGCAACCTTAACTGGTCGTGTAAACAAATTTTTGGATAACAAAGAAGTTTGATGTTTTTAGCAGGCCTTCTTTCCATACTTACTGCTTCAGTCTGTCAGGTAAAATACAACACAGGGACAACATTAAATTATGTTATAAAGAACTATCCACTGCAGTGGTACTGGAACAATTTCCTCTTTTGAGCTCTACTTCTCAGGAGGAGCATATTCCACAGGTGTGCACTACTGAAGCTGCCTGAGAGCCAGAATGCTTGTTAGCTTTCCACCCATGGGATGAGGAAATATCCCATCATCACAGATATGAGAGAGGATTTTTGGTGTGTGATTATTAGTACATGTAGAATGTGTTGCTGTATGAAATTTTTGTGAAAGAAAAAGAGAAAGTTACAAGCTTTAACATAGCAATACTTTCCTGAAGTTTTCCCTGCAGAATTTTGTCTGGAGTGCTGTATGTATGACACCAACAGTGAGTAATAGTAGAAAAGGAAACAGAAATTACACTGCGGAGTCAGCAACTACATAATGAAAATCATTCATAAATTTGAGGTAAATCCAATGACTTCAAGTTTGCAATGGTTAAATGACTAAACCATTAACAGAGCATTTAGTAACTTAAAACTCCATGTTACCCAAAAAAGAAGTTGATTATTGCCAGCTGTTTCTGTTATTTGAGGAAATTCCTACAACTCAGTTTTAGCAGTAAAAAGAACAGCATGCATATTTTGAGTCAATGATAAGGAGTGCTTGATTACGCTTAAGCAGAAAACAAAGGTAGAGTAAATAATAACAATGGCAACTCACCCATAAATCCAGATTATAGTCCCATAAACATAAATTCCACAATTCATATAAATTCCAGTTTGAAAAAAAAGGTTCTTAGAGAGCTATCCAGTAGAGTGAAATTGGCCATATGAGGAGGATAAAGATGAAACAATCTTTAATTGTTAAAGATATAATTGAATAAGCGTAAAATAGATGCATCTAAGAAATAAAATATAGGACACAGAAGGAGTAATATTATGGATATTAGACTAGGCAGAAAGAAGTGGAATATTTAAATTAATAAGGACTTGATGAGGATGAGTTTGAAAAGCCAGAGAGCAAGCAAAAAAATCATGCTATTCTTGGCAATAGCATCACAATGACAGATGGAAGAGGAGACTACAACAGGCATTAGATTGAATTTTTGCAGTAAACTGTGTGCTATCAAGAAATGTTCCAAACTTAGTAAAGGTGACACTGACATTTATAAAACCATAACAGATCTCCCACTTCACCAGATGTATAGGAAAAATACTCAAGCTGCATCATCACAAGCTGCAATTTGATAATCTCCTCAATTCTAATACATTAAGTATAGTTAGTACTTGGATGGGATACCACCACGAGAAACACATATTGGTAAAGAAAGTAATATACCTGTTTCATAAGATGGGACTTGTCTGTTATTGTTGGTAACCGGATGGTGTTAAGAGGAACTGTGTTGCTGGAAGATGAGTCATCATACAATGGTTTGGACCAATTGCAGTTATTATAGATCCCACAACACTTTTAGTAAGAGTATTGACCCTACTAGTATCCTGGACAGATTTCAATAGGGATAATGGCATTCTGCCTATCTAGATCCTCCCTGAAAGTTCAGTTGGATACTACTTTCTTTTTCCCTTTCTGTTCTGAGCCATTGTCACATTGTCATGTGTTATTAAATAGTAGCAGCTTTCCACCTGAGAAGTGATTGTATTGCAATGATGAATACTTACACAGGTCAGTTTTTAGCAACATTGAATAATGCGACTTGCCCAATACAGCCCATATAATTATAGTAATTTCATTTCTTTTTTACATTAGCACCAGCAACAGCATGATGGTAGTAAGCAAGAAGATTTTGCAGTCGAATTTCATGACGATTTTGCAAGGATAATTTATATAAGTTCAGCCTGTGAAATGTTTTTGGATTAAAGGTGGAATGTGAAGATACACATAAATATGTTTTCCTATAAATGGAGAGAATGGGTAAGTAAAGAATTGTTGTAAAACCTCTCAGAGCATATGTCCCTGTGAGGCTATAGTCTATGGTTTAACTGCAACCATGGGTTGCTATTAACAGGGTACGTCTAAACTACATGGCTCCGTCGACGGAGCCATGTAGATTTGTTGTTTTGGCAAAGTCAAATGAAGCCGTGATTTAAATGATCGCGGCTTCATTTAAATTTACATGGCTGCCGCGCTGAGCCGACAAACAGCTGATCAGCTGTTTGTCCGCTCAGCGCACTAGTCTGTACGCTCCCCTGCCGACATCAAAGACCTTTGTCGGCAGCCCCGGTAAACCTCATCCCATGAGGAATAACGGGGCTGCCGACAAAGGGCTTTGATGTCGGCAGGGGAGCGTTCAGACTAGCGCGCTGAGCGGACAAACAGCTGATCAGCTATTTGTCGGCTCAGCGCGGCAGCCATGTAAATTTAAATGAAGCCGCGATCATTTAAATCACGGCTTCATTTGACTTTGCCTATGTGTCTAATCTACATGCCTCTGCCGAGAGAGGCATGTAGTCTAGACACAGCCACAATGTTTAAGATCCCAAATAAACAATCTCAGTCAAAATGTATCAGTCAAAGACAATGTGATATGATACAGAAAGGGAAGAGTTAATATTTTCCCAATCCTTCCAGGAAGTGATTCTCTCTGTATATATAATAATTTATAAGTTACGGGAAAATGTATGTCACCCAAGATTGAACCCACAAATTCTTGTCCTATTTTCATTATTTCATCCTTTACCTTTCTTTGTATTTTGTTTTGGATGTTACATTCAAGATGTAAGTGGGCTGTGCATGTACCTCCTGACTGTATTGGGGTATAACATTAATATATCTTGTCTTTGACAGGTTTTGTATTTGCTAGTGCCAAAAGCTGAATTCTACTTTGCAAAGTGTTCTGGGAATCACATACATCTTAGCACAAGTGAGTAAACAGAGCATAATGCAATTCAATTAATATAATATTCATATATGATATAACCTGTACCATATTAGTATCATGCACATAACAGGTAGTGTGTCATGTCAGTATAGATAGATCTCTGTAAAATAGGTAAATAGGATTGAGAGTTTCCAAGAATCATGAATAAAAAACATGAATACCAGTAACTAAAATAGCAATTTGCTGTGCTGTGGGAGCAAAACAAGAAGAGGATAATTTCTCTCACGTCCAGAATTTCAAATCAGTGTATAATAGACAGTAGCAAACTAGATAGAATTAGTATCTTTATAATTGTGAAAATGGCTCTTCTTTCCCCCCCTTTTTAGCTCAAAAACAGTTTGGCTTAAAGGCTTCCCACCTTATTCAGGGATGCTGGAACAAAGGGTCCTGGGAGTGGTGCCCCACCTCCTGGCTTAAAGTAATTTCAGAGTTTACAGTCCTGTTCAATGGCTTTCAGCATCCCACTATAAAAATTATTCCAATCCCACTGCTTATGTTGCACATTCATTCCCAGAGAGGACTGCCACACAGATCTACCCTTCTTTTCAGGATTCCCTAAGGGTATGCTTATACTACAGTGTTATTTCGAAATATCTTATTTAGAAATAGTTATTTCGAAATAGCTTATCTCGAAATAACGTGTCTACATGCAAAATGCATTTCGAAATAGAGTTTTGCTATTTCAAAATAGCGCGTCCACACTGATAGGACACTGAATCGTATTTAAGGCTGGCCAGAACCGGTTCTGGCAGGGCATCAGGTCAAGAGTTAGCCTCAGGTAGCAGCCACACAAGGTATCTGAGGCCTGTGCTTAAAGGGACCCCCTAGACAGCCAGTTCTAAGGTTTCCCTGATTGCTTGCCTACCTCGCTGAGGGACAGCAAAGCATTTTTTTTCTCTGCATTCTTTGCCCTCACTCAGGACACCACAGCACTCTGCAGCATGGAGCTGGAGCTGCTCCTGGGCACTCTAGTGTTTCTCCTGGATGTGTTGCTGTGAGCCTGGCAGCATGTTCTGCAGGCAGTAACAGACTCCCTGATGTGCCCCACTGGGGGCTTGTGCCTCGTTCCTTCCACTTACCTCTCCCTAACCCACCTCCTGCTGCACAATAAAAGACACATGTGTTCATTACAATAAAGCCTCTTTATTGAACAAAACTGGAGAATGAAACTGAGGTGAGTCTGGGGAAAGAAGGTGGGAGAGGGGAGGAGAGAAGGTGGGAGAGGGGAGGGGGAAACCTGGGAGGAGGGAGCTGGCAGGAGGAGGCAAGGGGAGGAAGGGGGAGGAAGGGGGAGGAAGGGGGAGGAGAAGCTCAAGGCTCAGGTTTGGGGGTCTCGCCGGTCCAACTATCTCCCAGCACCACGGGAGTGTGGGCCTCGGCGTCCCTGGCGATGTGGGGAGAATGTGAGGAAGAAGAGGGAGGGGGAGAAAGAGAGGGAGGAGGAGCGGTATCTGGGGAGGCAGCAGGGGCTAGATCAGCAGGAGGCAGCAATCTCTGCCCCAGGGTTGATGACCACCTAGGGGGCATAGACCATCGTGACCCCCAGGATGTGGTCCACGGCATCAAAATAGGGGCATGGGTCTGGGTCTGCCCCTGGTTGGGAGCTGCCCCCTGTGGCCCTGGCATAGGTCTGCTGCAGCTCCTTTATTTTCATGCGAACCTGCTCCTGGGTTCTCATGTGGTCTTTGGTGGCCAGGCTGGCAGCCATCCGCCGGTAGATGGTTGTGTTCCTCCATTTAGTGAGGCGATCATGGACATTAGAGGCATCCTCCCAAATCTGAATTAGGTCCCTGATCTCTGCACTGTACCAGGAAAGCTCCTACCTTCTCTGGCCCCTGGCAGGCTCCTGGGATCTGGCAGACTGGTCCTGGGGAATGCTGGAGGGCTGGCTGGCACTGGCTGCCTGGCTCATGCTGAGGCCACTGGGTCAGGTGCAGCAACTTGTTGGCTCTGGGCTAGCAGGCTTAGAGCTGGCACAGGCACTGTGGCCAGAGTCTACCCCTTTAAGGGCTCTGGGGAGAGGGAGAGTTTCCTTGGTTCTGCCAAGAGTGGCCACCAGGGCACCCTAGGAAGGGCAATTTCGAAATCGGCACTATTCCTCGTGGAATGAGGTTTACCAATTTCGAAATAAGCCCCCACTATTTCAATTTAATTTCGAAATAGCGATTTAGCTGTGTAGATGATGGTAAAGTTATTTCAAAATACGGCTGTTATTTCGAAATAATTTTGCTATGTAGACATACCCTATGTGTTCAAAGCAATCCCATTTTGGAGGAGTCCCTACATGGTATCGTGCCCAGCAAAGAGTGATGCCTAGACGTTTAGGGGTCACTAGAGTGTTGTAGTGGTGAAAATAAGTGTGTATTTTTGTGCTTCCATGGGAAGAAAGAATTCTGGCTTTGCTGATCTCCCCGTTACATTTCTGCCAAATGTGCTGACTTTTCCTTGTTCTGCTCCTTTCTTACATCTTCTCTTTCCAGTTGCATTTTCTCTCCTTTTGCCCCCAGCAACAGTCACTTCCTCCCACTTGCTTTTTCCAGCCAGAAAAGTTAAAAAAGGAACCAGGGGAAGCCAGTATAGGAGTAGAGGCAACTTGCACAGGCCTAAACTTCTCTGGCATTAGCTGGTGACCTGTAGTAACTGCAGGAAACACTCCAGTTTCTGTGTCTTTGCTAAGTATGTATTTCAGCAGGATGGAAGGAATTCATAACAGAGACAAATAAATGTTAAATCCATAGCATAATACTTGGCAGGTCTGAATTTTAGGTTATTTAGACTAGTCTACACTAGAAGCATGACACTGGTGCAGTTACACTTCTGCAGTACATCTGATGATGACACTCTTTGCCAACAGGACACAGCACTGCAGAGAGAAAATCGACTTCTGACTTAGCACTGTCTACACCAGAGTTTATGTTGGTGTAATTTATGTCCCCCAGGGATGTGTATGGCTGATTCACATCTTTAGAGGACTGTGGCAGGCTCTCCAGCCCCACCCTCTTCTCCCCAAGGTCAAAGCAGGCCCTGAGGCCTAGTCCATCACAAACGCTGGCCCTGAGGCCCAGTCCACGCTCTGAGGGGATGGGGTAGGGGGGCCCGGGCCCTCCCTCTCCACCAGACCCCAACCCAGGGCCCTATTAGTGGTGGGTGGTTCCCACCACCGGCTCAGAGGGGAGTTCTCCCCGAAATACGCCGAGCCCACTGTGGGGTTCCATGGCCTTTGCCCTGGGTTGCTTCCTACTTCAGCCCTGTGGCCGATGGAGACCCCACCTGCAGAAGCTGGGCTGGCGGCGGCGGCTATGTTGGCAAGTCCATTGTCTGGAGCAGCAGCGAAGGGGTTGTCCACCGCGGCGGGGCGGGCGGCCCCCCGGAGTCGGCATTGTGAGCGCGCTCGACCCGGGGATGGTAGCAGCAATGGCCATGGTCCGGCTGTGGCTCTGGAGGTTGGGCAGGAGCTCCTTCTTCCCCGGAGGCCAGCCCCCACTGAGCAGCCCAGCAGCCTTTTATACTGGGGCTGCACTGCGAGCATGCCCAGCAGGGCTGCGGGGGAGGGGCATACTCCACCCAATAGGAGGGCTCCCCGCCCCCCTGTTCAGTGCGGGGCATGCCAGCCCCACCACAGAGACTCAAGTTCGTAGCCTCTAAATCTATAAACCTATGTTTAGGGCGGCTATCCTAATATTGCTATCCTATTCTAGGACCTACAGGAATCTTACCCTATAAGAAGTTGGATTTAGCAGTAGTATAAATTGATTATAATAATTAAATAATGGTGTGTGAAAATTTCCAGCTAAGCCAAAGGTCATACCACAAAAGGCCAAAGTGTTAATATAAAATAAGTCATTTTCTCATGTGGTCGCAAAATACAATGACCTGCCATTCTAAACATCCTGTTTTACCAAAAACAAAACAAAACAAAACCTTATAAACAAACCAAAAAACAAACAAACAAATAAAAACCAAACAGAAGTGATGGGTGACTTGTTGTATTTCTTGTAAGTAAGCCACAAGTTCCATTTTTCCCATTTTAGAAATTTGTTCACAAGGGCACACAGTGATATATCATACATATTCAAAAAAGTCCTTGTTTAATTCTCCAATCAAATGTGTGCACCCTCAAAAAACTTAGGGTGCTGAAATCTGTTTCGGCGTGAAGGAATTTGGCTATAGGTGACACAAGAAGGCCTATAAAATCCCATGGCAGTTGGTGTGCAGCAGAACTTTCTCCCTTGGACTTTCTTCCTCTGAGCTTTCTTCCTCAAACTCTCTCCCTTCATTTTTCCTTTACAGTACTAATACTCTTTTAAGTCTATTCTTTTAAATTCCTCTCTTACAATACTCCCTTATCTCTCATGGAGATGGTCCTCCATCTCCTCAGAGTCTTCAGAAGGGTGTGTAAGTGTGGTTTTATACTAGGTAGCCATAACTGTATACTCAGGTTTTATTTATGCTTCCATCAGGGGTAATAAAATTAATTTATCTGGTCATTGCTGGGTGCATTTTATTGTTTGCAATCTTAATTTCTATCATAATAAAAATTGCTTTAATTTGGTATTAGCCACAATGTAAGTGTAATTTCTGCGGTTCCCAAAACCTGCCTCCAAATATAGAGCTCTTAACTTCTGTGGTCGGGGTAAAGAACGAACCAAATAACTTTCTGGTCAGATTGGTGAGCCTATAACCTAAACTATATTCCTAACTCTTGTCTACAAGTTATACTGAAGTTAGTGGTAGTGTTGAACTGACTTTAGTAATTGATCCACCTACACCATAGACTGCGTACACCATCTCTGCAGTATATGCTCTGATAAAACTACTATAGTTTATAATGTCTGCAAGTGTAATCTGTAGATAGTGCAGTCTCTGTAAACTTTTTACTGGTTGATATGGTGCATCCAATATCTAAGGGTTAGTAAAAGACTATTATACTGCAAAGCTTCTTAGCTCAAGAATGACTGCTACAGAAACTAGAAGCTAAAGAATGATTACTACACAGCTAAACCCTGGATTAGCTACTATGATAAGAGTCTAACTATTACACTCATGGTAACTATTATGGACCTTACAGCTTCTGCAGTGTTAAGTGTGAACATCCTAAGTCTGAGCTCTAGAGAGCCAACACAGAGTGTAGATATAGGTATATATAGAATTCAGACAATATATTTGATGATGATAGAATTAAGATTGTAGATATTAAAACTTGAAATTGGAACAACAACAGTCTGTATGTCATTTAGTGATCAGAAAATAAACACAATGCACAGTTTACATTCATATCTTAAACTTAACGCTAACCTTGTAATCTGGACTGAAACATTCTCATTTTATACTTAGATACATGACACCTACCACTCAGGAACGACCTATATTTTTTATTCTGTGCAAAATCAACACATTGCTGAAGCATAAGAAGTGAATCATAATAACAACTACTGCTACCCCAGATAATAGGCTAGTCAAATAATGAAACTATACTAGTAACATCATTCAAAGTTGCCTTGACAAAAATGATTTCATTGAACTCCTGTCAGTGGAGTTATCATTCTCTAGAGATGCTTGTTATCTAAAATTCCTCTAAGTTATCTAAATAAGCTAAGTATACACGTTCTTAGATGACTCTACTAACAGTCAAAAAGTGGTTTAAGAAGTGTTCTTTTAAAACATAGAAAATAGCACTATGTTAATTGCTTGGATACTCTCTTTTTTAAAACATAGAGTTTGGCTTTCTCGAAGCTTCTCACTTGTGTGTGTATGTTCCACTTGTTTCACAAATTCTTCTTAGTTGATATAATTTTTGTAAGACATTTTTCCTGTTTGACCAGTATGAAGGCTACATTGTATCTTCTATTAACATTTTCAGTCTCCAAAGATTCGTTTTCTCTACAGTTTTCTCTGATTTGCACATCATGAGATATTTAACACAGCTGCAGTGCATACCTATGTTTAGCTTTTGTTTCTTTGGAGTATTTGAAAATTAAAGTATCCTCTCCACCTCTGCACACAGGTTGAGCACCTATTTCTTCAATCCAGGAAAGAAATTCGATGTTTGATCTACAAATTGAATGATTGCCTCTAGTGGTCTCACCCTTATTAAAATTCTGCACAGCTTAAGGGCCACCTGTATACAGTAATTGGAGATTCAGAATCATTGTCTGTACTCTGGGATACACATTGGTAGATAAATCAGATTCCACCTGACACCATACTTTGCCCTCAGCAAGTGAAGTAGCAGTCAGACAATCTGAATTACCGATGGTTAAGCTGCTTCTAGACAGCCTAGACAGCACTAGTTTCCCATTACCATTAAAAATCAAGAGGGTGATGTATTATTTTTGCTATAGGAAATGTACTACAGGTGCATTCAGGCAGGAGCATCAAGTCTGGGATAAAGTGTTAGAAATAAGTCTTTTTCTACCTCCACCTTTATTCCATGTTTATGTTTAAAAGTCTACAAATGAGCAACTGGATTGATATATCTCTTGAATATCGTAAGTATCATTTGCTTCTCAGCTGATTTAAACATTACTATCCCTTCTCAGTTCATTTACATTTATTCAGCTTTAAGTTTCTAGGATATTATAGAACTAGCAAGCTACTTCATGGAAAATAAATCAGGTCTGTGCCAAAGGAAAAAAGGAACAGATTCATCCAACATCCAAATTCTGGTTCTGGATAAAATTCAAACCAATATTTAAATATTGTAGGGCTTCATGCTATTTGGATAAACCAAAATTTGGGATTCAGATACATGCACCACTCTCAAGCCTTCAAATCAGATGTTTAAAAATCCTCATTTTTCTGAACTTTTAGGAACAGAGAATCATAACCCTCTCAGAATGTTAGATTAGAACAGGGTAGCAAAAAGCCTCACAAAAGCTTAGTCATTCGGAGTAGGGGAAAGTAGAGGTTTATGGGCATAGGTGCTGGGCCTGATCTTGCAACACTTATTAGAATCAGTCCTCCATAGTTTTTCCACAACATAAAAAAAAGTATTCAACCATCCCAGCATGAGCTGTTACCTCTTTCCTGACAGTTTCCCATTTCCAGCTCCTGGGCTGACCATGACTTTTACTCACTATATTATCTGTATCGATTGGATTGCAAACTCTTCAGGGCAGTAACCCTCTATTTATAACTATGAAGTGCCCTGCAGCTTATGCTGAGAATGAACCAATGTGGAATAACGTGAAATGTGAAGTAGCCTCACAAGTACAGTCATAGCTCTGGCAATAGAATATCTATTCAAGGTTAATCTCTGCTAAAACCCAGCAGATACCATTGTAGAAATAAATAACTGGAGCCATAGATGATGAAGCACTCTTGGGAAAAAATTAGTGGGAGCTTAACCAGCTCCTCCTCCCCGCCTCCCCCCCCCCACCCCCAGTGCCTGCTGCCAGCTGGCAGCCCTGCTGATCAACTTCATGCCCTCCATCCTGGTGCTTCCCACTCACCATGATCAACCATTCTGAAGCATGCAGGAGGGAGAAAGTGGTGCAGGGAATGGGTGCACTTGTGGGATGTGAAAGGAAGGTATTGAGGCCTACCCAGAATATGTCAAATGAGCACCAGTTTAATTGTAAGTGGAAAGGAAAGGCAGCACTCTCAGATACAGGAGATAAAAACAAAATTTGATTGGTTGACCAACAATAACCCCGCTTTTAGGGAAGTAAGTAACTCAGACAGCAGTATGCAACAAAGTGCTGATTACCCCAAATGGAGCAGACGAAAGTTTTTTGTAAGGGCAGAATGAGACAACAAAAATCTAACGTCAGCAATTGTCAGGCGAGTGGAGGAGTACCAAAATACCGAAACAGGGTATATAAGGTGGGCTGAAACAGACCACGAGTGGACGGGTTGCGAATCCAAAAAGCCAGGTCTGATCAACCAGGGCTCCCTCCCCGGCGCTGAATCTCGCTGCCGCACATAAGCTCCGAAAGGGGAACAAATACCGGTCGTAAGTTGCAACGAAAAATCCAAAGAAAGGAAAAACATAAAGAAAAGAATATCTCCTGAATCTAAGCAATGCTTCTATCTTTCTTAACGTGAGTATTATATAACTGTTAACTCCATACATTTTTTAATGGTAACTCAGGAGGGTATATCAGTAGGAGAAGTTATTATTTCTTGTTATTTTTAACTGTACTGTTTTTCTACTTTTTCTTTGTATATTATATTGTCTTAAAAGAATAAAAAATAATGAATTGATTTAAATGGAAAATTGATTATAAAGTAAATAGAAAAAATAAATAATCTTTGTTTGACCCTAAAAAGAAGTATTCCTCTCTCTGTGGTTTCAAATCCTTTAAAGAACCAAACCCGGTTACCGAAATGGGAGAACACGTAATCCTGAATTTCAGTTATGTGTATTAATGTAATTAGAATAAACTATGTATTCACAGTAGAATCTTCCTTTTACTATTTAACCTGAGCAACAAAATTTGAAATCTGTGGAATTTATAATCTGATTAAAGAATAGATTCTTTTACATCATATAGGCAAATTTGAACTTTTGGGAGAAGGACTCTTAGCTATGCCTGATGCCCTCTTAAAAGGCACACAATAGTGGAAAATAATTTGTCATTCCCTGCAATACATATACTATTGTTATGAACATGCCAATCAGTTTTATTTATGAATGGGTAAACTATTATTTAGTATATACTCCTGAATACTAGTCAGTAACTGTGATAATGTACTAATAAATTGCGAATGGAATACTGAGAAATTTTGCTCCCAAGTAGTCAGGAAGTCTTAAGGTGCCTAATCCTGTGAGCTACTGTGAAGTCAAGGAGAACTGAGCAGCTAGCGTATTTCAAGAGGCACTCAGCATTTTAGAAGGTTGGGTCCCAGGCAATTGAAAATACTAAAAAAATCTACAACCATGGAATTGCTGAGAGCCTTTTTTAAAGATTTGTTTTATTCTCAGAAGTCAGTTCAGATTTAATGCACCTGCAATTTATAGTTTTAAGAATTTCACTTCCAGCCTTTCTGAAGCAGTGACTACAATTTGAAAGCTACAAAATGTGGTAATAAAAATAAAACAACTTTTTGTAAGTGGTTCCCTACTATTTCATCTCAGTTTCTTCTTTATTCTTTTTATAAAAGGAAGAACCCATATAAATTCTGGATTCAGTTTGAATTTGCTTTTTAAAAAAAAAATGGTTTAAAAGATCCAAGATTTTTATTTGATCCAAGCCAGCTCAATAGTTCTTTGGCTGCAATTTGTTAAGCTCCATGAAAGCAACAGAAAATCTATAGAACCAAATTCTTAATATTCAACACTCAACTTATGACATCCCTTTTGGACCAAAACTTTACAGTAAAAAAATAATTATTTTTGTGTCTGTCTTTTTCAAAATTATTTGCCATATCATTTCTGTAATTAATTTCTTGTTTAGTGCTTGCTCACCAAGGCTATGTCTAGAATATAGGCTTCTTGAGCAAGAAATTTTTTTCAGAAGAGATCTTCCGAAAAAACTTCTTGCACAAGAAAGTGTCCACACTGCAAAAGTGCATCAAAAAAGAGATGCACTTTTTTGAAAGAAGTGTCCAGACTGCCTGGATGCTATCTTGCATGTAAGCAGTGATTGGTATGTACAGAATGGCCACCAGGGCACCTGTACTTTTTCCTCTTCCTTCTTCTTCTGAAAAATTCCCCCTTCCCTGTCCATACATGCCTTTTTGTGAAAGAGCTCTTTCGCAAAAAGGTTTCTTCCTCTTAAAAAAAGGAATACCAATTGCGCAAACACTCCTCTGTTCTTTCGATTTACTCTCAAACGAATGCACTTGCAGTGTGGATGTTCTGCAAGTTTTGTCAGAAAAATAGCCATTTTTTCCAACAAAACTCTGTAGTCTAGACATACCCCAACAGATAACAGAAAGCATTTGCTATATGAAATGTGAGCTGGTTTGATTAGACATAGATCACATGGGCTCCCTCATGAAAATGCAAATATAGCTAAAATTAAGATAATAAGACTGGAAGGGGCCTCTTGGCTCATCGTATCCAATTCCTTGCTATTGCAGGTAACTATGTCATATATTCTTTTCACAAACTTAACAAGCTTTATCAAAAGTTAGAAAGGTTTCTTGCCCAGTATGCCTAGTGGTAAACTGTTCCAGAACCTCACTCTTCTGACGCTTAGAGAGCTTCTAAATGTCTATCATAAACTTACTCTAGGACATTTTGTGCCAACATAGACCATTCATTTAAATAGCTTTCCTCCTTCCCTGGTGTCTACCCTTCTGATATAAATAGAGAACAGTCATAACCTTTTTTAAAAAACAACAAATAGTCTGGTTTTTGGTTCTAGACATCCAACACTCCAGTCATCTGAAGAAGTGGGCTGTGCCCACCAAAACTCATGATACCATCTACATATTTTGTTAGTCTTTAAAGTGCTACCAGACTATTGGTTGTTATTTAAGTTTTTCCTGTTACAGAGTAACTTGGCAACCCCTCTATAACCTTTTTAGGTCATCATGATGCTAAGCCAAACAAGCGTAGCTCCTTTATTTTGTAAGATTTGCTCTCCATTTTCCTGATCATCTTAGTAGGATGGTCTTCGCTGCAGCTTTTTCAGTCTGAATTCATTTTTTCCCAACATGGGTAACCAGAGTTGTATTCCAGATAAGTATTCTCACTATGCTTTGTACAATGGCATTCATACTCCCCTGTATCTACTGGGAATGCTTCACCTTATATATTCTAGAATAAAATTTTGCCTTTTTCATGGTTACATCTTATTACAGTACTAGCTCATAGTCATGCTGCAGTCAACTAATACATCCTAGTTCCTCTTCCACCGCTGTTACTAACTGAGCCCAAAGCATATAGCAGACCCTCTTGGTGAAAGTACATGACCATGCACTACCATGCAATTTGTATTGCTAATTTTCATCATATTTCTATTACTTCACTCTTCCAAATCATCCTGTTCTTCCTGTCTAGTATTCTAATACTCCTCTGTATTGATGACGCAACGTAAGGCTAAAGATCAGCTTCATGTTTCCATAGCCCCACCCTTATAAGTCTTTGGCCAATCAGGATTTTCTCTTGGCCCAAAATGGGGTCTCACAGCTAGCAGCAAAATCTACAGCTTATTTTTGGCTCCAAAACCCTGGCTCCTATCTCCTATGTCAGCTACTACTCCCCATCACCTCTCACTCAGTATGGTATTCCTCATCCCACTGAGGCAGCAGCAGCCCCTGTTTCTCCCTGTTTCTGACCCCTGCATGCATCCGCCCCAGAGTTCATGAGGGCTGTAAGATGCCTATACAGGTCCCTAGAGGTTTACTATATTTCCCTTAGTGGTGAGTCCAGCTCTTTTCCTTTCTTTTAAATGTGGGGGACAGTTACCAGCTGATCAAGGTATGCTGGGGTAAGTGGGGGGAGATACTGTAAGGAGTGGAAATTCTCTGTCTTTTTTGCCAGCCACTGGAACACTGTGCTGCAGTGCTGTTGTGACATATAATTCCTGAACCTCCAGATTTTTTTTAAATGATAAACATATCAGTACTCTACCGTTCAAATTAAATGCATGGTTTTGTATGGTTCTTTTTCACATCAGAGACAATCCCACATATTGTTTTACAATATGCATATGTGTATATATAATGAAGGAATGGGTTCTGTATCATTTTATGTTATCTTATGGTGGGATCTTTTCAAAGACACATGTTCATCCATGATATATGGAATGAACATAGTCATGTGTGTTTAAGACTTTAATATGAGACTGTGTGCATATAAATACTTTACCTGTGAAACACTTGAGGTAGCCAGGAATTTTCAATACACGTGTTATTGAGTAGTGTTCTTTTTCTTGTTCAATGCATAATTACAAATGACTTGGCTCTCTAGTCTTGGTTCGAAACAAAATCAATGTTCGGAGCAGGGATCCACAGAGTACTCCTCAAATCTGTTCTGTGCAACAGTGCAATCACATTTTTTTTTTTATCGGGGTGACACTGTGACACTAAACTTAGGAGCTTTTTCTCTCTAGGCTGCCTTCCACTCCTCACACTCCAGCTTGCCTCATTTGCATCCAGATCTGTTGTTCTGCCTAAACTCACCCCTCATCTTGCTGCCTCCTTTCTCCTAGTCCATTACATATACTGCTCGCTGTTAGTTATTCTCCCTCTTGTGCCTTAGCTCTGCACTCCTTGTCATTATCAGAATCTGTGTTAACAACAAAAAGAAATATAAAATTATTGTTTATATCCTCATAGTATCTACAGGCCCAACTGAGATCAAAGTCTCATTGTAGTGAACACCATACAAATAGATGGAGGTAGTTCATGCTCAAAAGTGTTTACATTCTAAACACACATAACAGATAATGGATAAGAGAGAAAACAAAGAGGAGAAACCGAATCTCTCACAGCAGGTCAGTAGCAGAATCCATAGATCTCAATGCATTTGATTCCCAGTCAAATGCCTCTAGACTATGCTGCCTTCATTATATCATGTAATTATTTTTACTAGAGCAGACTTCATAATTGAAAAAGTGAACTATAAATATTTTATAGCCTCTGTTGTCCATGGCTTATATAATATATAATTTATTATTTGGGAGTATGTGAATGATTGTTGGAAACACACACAGGCTCTGTCTAGACTGGCAAGTTTCTCCGCAAAATCATCTGATTTTGTGGAAAAACTTGCCAGCTGTCTACACTAGCCATTTGAATTTCCGCAAGAATACTGACGATCTCATGTAAGATCGTCAGTGTTCTTGCGGATACTGTGCTGCTCCCGTTCAGGCAAAAGCCCTCTTGCACAAATCATTTGCGCAAGAGGGCCAGTGTAAACAGCACAGTACGGTTTTCCGCAAAAAAGCCCCGATCGCGAAAATGGCGATCGGGGCTTTTTTGTGGAAAAGTGCGTCTAGATTGGCCACGGACACTTTTCTGCAAAAAGTGCTTTTGCGGAAAAGCGTCCTGCCAATCTAGACGCGATTTTCAGAAAATGCTTTTAACGGAAAACTTTTCCGTTAAAAGCATTTTTGGAAAATCATGCCAGTGTAGACGTAGCCACAGATTCTGGATTGCTGCTCCTCATGAGAAAAAACACTTAATAAATTGGTTTCTGTGTTCACATTATCAGTAATACATAGTCATAATTTATTAACTATTTATTGACCCACGCATTCAAATCTCATTAGTTCAGTTGCAGAATGCTGTGATTGACTTCAAAATTATGAAATTTTAGAAATGATAAATGTTGACTTCATTTTATTTGCTCCTTCTGGTTTTTGACCCTTTTTGGTTTATGTTTCAAGCTTTTCTCTGCAATCATAAGGCCTGGATAGCTACTTTTTCTTAAAACTGAAGCTTTAGTTGTCTTATGATTAACATGGCTCCAGAAGCTGCAGCTTTAAGACAAAACACTAGCTATGTAAGATTCCCAGTAGAATTGCAAGAGTTGATAACACAGCAGTCAAAGTGAACAATCTATAAACAACCCATACACTGGTATTTATTAGAATAGACTATATGGTGAACTATTACAAATAGCAAGTATCTTAGTAAAAATAGGGTTGTTCATGAGAAAAAAATTAGAATAACTGGATCGGATGCAATATTTCATCAAGAATTTGACTGTAGTACTGTATAGAAAGCTCTACAACTATGAGCCAAAATCTTTGTCAATTAATAATTGCAATATTCTTTAAAAAGTCCATATTAATATGAGTTTTAGTTTCAGTAACTTCAGGTTCTTAATGAGAGTTAAGATTGGCCTTTGTCAAAAGCTGTATCAGAATTGTGGCAATTTTCTTCATCTCCCTTGTAATGGGTTATAAATTATAGGTCAATATCTTGTTGTGCAAATCCTGCTTTTTCTGCAAGTGATCTATTTTTCACTCATATTAAAAAAGCAGTATTAGAAAGTTACTAACATTTCCATTGAGCTTTGCAGATGGGAACCATCTACTGTCCTGTCCTGTTCCTATAACTGTCATGCAATCTCTGAACTTCAGGAGACTGTGAATATTTTAAAGAAGAAAGTGGCATTGTCCCTTAAAATGGATTGTGAATTGATTTGTCAGTATAACCAAACCTTTTTGTCAGAACTAGTACAGATAACTTTATCTCTCTATGTCTATATGTTTTTATCAAGTTGTATGTTTTTGTTACTAGCTAAGGGAAGAACTGGGTGAAATATGATGAGTTCTGTGGAGTTTTTTGTATTCATGTGGTAATATTTACACACACATATGTCTTCTGTCTTACCTCTCTTGTTATATGTTTGCAAGTATCCTTTGTGGGGCTGCATTTTGTATGCCCACTCTTTAAAATGTGCTTATAATAAAATGTCAGCTATACTCAGTAAGTTGATGCCGCATTTTGGTAGTGACAGATCTGAGGAACCGTCCCAAACTGAGGTGTTAGTGGGGAGGTTTTAGAGGAAATTAATAATTAAACTATAACATGTCACTGGGACCAAATGATATTCACCCAAGAGTACTGAAGGAACTCAAATATAAAATTGCAGAACGACTAACTATATTATGTAACATATTACTTAAATCAGGTTTTGTACCAGATGACTGGAAGATAGCTAATATGATGGAAATTACAGGCTGGTAAGACTAACTTCAGTACGAGAAAAATATATTGAAACGACAGTAAAGAACAGAATTATTAGGCATTTTGATAAACATCATTTGTTCGGGAAGAGTCAACAGAGATTTTTTAAAAGAAACCATGCCTCACTAATCTATCAGAATATTTGAGAGTCAAAAAACAGGTGGAAAGGCATACTCCAGGGGATATAATCTACTTGGACTTTCAGAAAGACTTTGACAAGGTAACTCAATAAAGGCTTTGTGCAAAGTAAGCTCTCATGAGATAAAATAAAATTTCCTCTCCTGGATGAGCAACTTGTTACAACTTGGAACTAAGGGTAGGAATAAATGGTCATTTTTCAGAATGTAGAGACGTAAAAAGCTATGTCCAACAGGAGGTGTACAGGTCAGTGTTGTTCAACATATTCATAGATGATCTGGGGGGAGGGAGATAAAAATGATGTGGAAAAGTTTGCAAATGATACAAAATTTCTCAAAATAGTTAAGTCCAAAGCTGACTGCAAAGAATTCCACTGAGATTTCAAAAAACTGGGTGACTAGCAAGAAAATGACAGATGAAAATAAATGTTGATAAATGCAAATTAACACACATTGAAAAACATAATCCCAGCAATCCCAACAAAATGATAGGGTTTAAATTAGTTATTACTATTCAAGAAAGATAGTATAGCTAATTCTCTGAAAACATCCACGCAATCTGCATTGGTAGTCAAAAAAGTTAAAAGAATTTTAGGAACCATTGGGAAAGGAAGAGACAGTAAGACAAAAATTATCATGCCACTATATTAATCCATGGGATGCTCACACCTGGAATATTATTTACAGTTCTAATTGTCGCATCTTAAAATAGATCTATTAGATTTGGAAAAGTTTTAGAAAAGGACAGCAAAAATACTTAAGAGGTATGGAAGAGCTTCTGCATGAGAAGAAATTAAAAAATTGGGACTAAGGAAAAAACAATAACTGGATTAAAAAAAGAAATAGATAAATTTATGAAGGATGCTATTAGCAAAGATGGTCAGAGATGCAACCCCATGCTCTGGGTGCCCCAAGGCCTTTGATTGCCAGATGTTAGGACTGGACAATAGAGAATTTACAGCTCCATAATTGGCCTTTTCCATTCATTCCCTTTGAAGCATCTGGCATTAGCCACTGTCAAAAACAGGATACTGTAGTAGATGGACAATTAGTCTGACCCAGAAAGGCCATTTGATTTTATGTTCTTAAGGTATTATGGGCTATTCAGAATAAGTGAACAGGATTTTACTATGGGCTAATTTAGGTTAGATAACCATTAAAATATTTATGCTTAAACTTATTGGTGATGCATACCACTATAAATATAGAGCAGATAATACATATTAATAATCTACTATATATTTTAGAGTGTTTGTTTGTCAGCTTGTTCAAGAACTCCTCCTAAATGGTAAGAGCTAGGACCACCACATTTAGTATACTGCCTCCTCTTATCATAACTTAAAGAAATATAAAGTTCTGGTTGTGCCAGAAATGAGAGGTGCCTGGAATAGGATTACTTCTCATAAAACCAAACAGTACAGTCCTCAGAACTGACATATCTGAGCAAGTGTTAAAAGAGACCGAACTTTCAAAAGTAGAAGACAATGTTATTTGAAACCAAATTAACTATAGCCCTTTAAAAACATAATAAATGGTTAGTGTTTATAGGAGTGAAGAAAAACATTCTCTTGATGGAATTACCATTTTAAATATTAAAATTAAGAACATAAGAACAGCCATACTGGGTCAGACCAAAAGTCCCTCTAGCCCAGTATCCTGTCTGTTGACAGTGGCCAATGCCAGATGCCCCAGAGGGAGGGAACAAATCATGTAATCATCACGTGATCCCTCTTCTGACATCAATTTCCAGACAATCAGAGGCTAGGGACACCATTCTTACCCATCCTGGCTAATAGTCATTGATGGACTTAACCTCCATGAATCTGTCTAGCTCTTTTTTGAACCTTTTTAAAATCTTAGTCTTCACAACATCCTCTAGCAAGGAGTTCCAGAGGTTGAATGTGCGCTAAGTGAAGAAAAACTTCTTTTGTTTGTTTTAAACCTGCCGCCTATTAATTTCATTTGGTGACCCCTAGTTCTTTTATTGTGGGAATAAGTAAATAACTTTTCCTTATTCACTTTTCCCATACCAGTCATGATTATATAGACTTCTCTCATATCCCGCCTTAGTCTCCTCTTTTCTAAGATGAAAAGTTCCAAGTCTTTTTTATCTCTCTTCATATGAGACCCTTTCCAAATCCCTAATCATTATTGTTGCCCTTTTCTGAACCTTTTCCAATGCCAATATATCTTTTTTTTAGATGAGGCAATCACATCTGTATGCGGTATTCAACATGTAGATGTATCATTTTTTTTATGTAGAGGCAATAAGATATTTTCTGTCTTATTCTCTATAACTTTTAAAATTATTCCTATTTGCTTTTTTGACTGCCTATTTCCATTCTATTTGCTTTTTTGACAGCCGCTGCACACTGAGTGAATGTTTTCAGAGAACTACCCACAATGACTCCAAGATCTCTCTCTTGAATAGTTGTAGCTAAATTTGTCCCCATCACAGTGTATGCATAGTTGGGATTATTTTTTCCAGTGTGCATTACTTTACATTTATCAACATTAAATTTCATTTGCCAAAATTAATTTAATAAAATAAGACTGTATTTTTGAAAAATAAAATCATTTCAATAAAGGATATACATTTTCCTTATATTTAAAACAAATTCAGTTAAGGACCCGAGCAACCAGTATAATAAATCTGCCAGTATGATATATATGTATATGCTGGCCAATCAACAGTTACCATGTATGTGCTTCTGAAACACCTATAAACCAGCATTTATGATTTTCATAGAAAGTCCATGATATAGGCTGGCTGGCTCCACATGACTTCCTGTAAGTGGTGACCTGTCCCCACTGCTCCTGGAGGAGGAGCACCAAGGCAGTTGTGAATGCTGCCTCATGTTCAAGTGCCATCACCACAGAGCCAGCGCTCATGGAGGCAGCATTTAGAACTGCTTAGCCATATATCCACCGGGAGTAGCAAGGATAGGCTGCCTCTTCCAGGGAGACACCGGAAGTGAGCACTGTCCAGATCTGGCACCCAAAACTCCTCTCAAGCCTCAACTCCCTGCCCTGAACCCCCTCCTGCACCCAAACTCCCTCCCAGATCCTGCACCCAACACAACCTACCAGGTTCCAGCTTTCAGCCCGGACAACTCACTCATACCCAGACTCCAGCTCTCTTTGCTAGCTTGAATTTTTTGCTTACTAACACTTGTATTCCCCAACATGCCAGATAAAAATGCTTTTACTGTATTATTATGGAGCTTTAATTTAGAATAAGCAGTTTCTATATCAGTCCATCCATAGTGGGCTTTTGTTGTTGCTTTTTAAGTGAAGCTGATGTGAAACAGGAGGATTTAACTAGAATTCAGTTAACTTTTATCTGGAACTATCACTGAAATACAGGCCATTTCTTATAAATAATCTCTCACATTAATTATTAATACTTGCTTTGACATGAAGAGAGAATTCCTCTTGTGTTAAAGAAAGTGTCAACAATCCTATAAGCTCTATTTCCCTGCTAAGGCACTGGGAACAAGCAATTATTTTACTAAAAATGCATGCAAGGAATTTTAGCTGAATATTGAATTTTACTCTGAAGTCTGTCCTTTTCTTCTTCTTCTTTTTTTTGTACATTATTTTTCCTTTTTAAAAAAGTTTTGAGAAGGTATACATTCCTAATACTTTGCGCTTTCTTTTCTTGTTGGATCTTGTGATCTTCTTGCAACAGGAATGATTTAATATCTCTGTGGATAGTCTTTTTACAAGGCCAACTATAACTTGTTGTAGAGAAGGGTTTCAGACAACTGGGGGGGCTGCCAGAATTGGGGTAAGTAGTCTCCATGTTCCTGGAAGGGGCAGGGCCTTGGTTAGAAGGGATGGGGTTGAGGCAGCCCTCAGCACTGCCGTCAGCATCCTCCCTTCACCCTCAGTGCTTAGCTCCACCCGGAACGTACCATGCAGGACTCCCGTGGTAATTTAAAAGGCCTGGGGCTGCTGCCATTGCAGTGGAAATGACAGCAGCTGGGAGCTCCAGGCCCTTTTGAATCTCCAGGATTCAGAGCAACTGCACCCTTCACCTTCATCCTCTCCCCCATCGGTGGGCCTGCTGACAAAATAGTAGTTTAGATAATATCCTTTTATTTTGTCTCTGAGAGGACTGTCACTATCTTTCACCATAATTAAGATGCTGAATCTTAATCCATCCCTGGCATAACTCCACTGAAGATAAAAAGTTTAAACCTGGGATGAACTGAGTTTTGTGTCTTTCATAATGATCAATGTATTACTTTCAGGCCCATATGGTAAACCCATATTTAAAACCAAACTGAATCCTGATGGTTATTTCATATGGCTAGTGGCTTTTGTCTGGAGGATAGTGTTTACCAACATAGTAGGTTGTTGCCCTTTGAAAAAGGGGAACCAGGAGCCTCATAGTATGTCTACACTAGCCCCCTAGTTCAAACTAGGGAGGCTAATGTAGGCATTTGAAGTTGCAAATGAAGCCCGGGGTTTAAATATCCCAGGCTTTATTTGCATCTTCCCATCCGGGCACCATTTTTAAATCCCCTTAGTCCGAACTAACTGCCCGCGGCTACATGCAGAATTCAGATGTTAACTCGAACTAAGTTGTTAGTTCGAGTTAACTGTTACACCTCATTCCATTTAAACCCGGGCTTCATTTGCAACTTCAAATGCCTATATTAGCCTCCCTAGTTCGAACTAGGGGGCTAGTATAGACATACCCATAGATACTCTAAATAATTTTTTAAACTGTTCTGTTCTGGCAAAATCAGAGTCACGGAGTAACAGAATAAGTCATATCTATTCTGCTGATTGAAATAGGACATAATGTCACTGCAACAATTTCATTACAAATACTATTCCATTAGCAACTTAATGGTGATGTTGTTACAATCTTCCTAAGTGACCTGTGCATGCTGTAAGTTCAAATTTTAAGAGGTAGATTTTTCTTTCACTCATAACATGTAACTCTCATTGTCTTTAATGATCAACATATATGCCATAACAAAAAAAAATCTCAAAATGATGTTTTACCTTTAGAAGAGACAACAGCCAGTGTTGATGGCATAAGGGATACTTAGATGTAATCCTATGCTATTCTTTTCTATGATTGTTAAAGGGTGGATGAAATCCTATTATTGGTGTGAATATATCATCCCAAATATTGAGGCTATATCTGACTTAAATATCCATCCCTAGTACTCTATAGGTCAATCTGTCTGGCTGAGAATCTTTCATGAAAATTAGGAATTAGAACTGAACCCTAAAACAAAAAATCCATATGACACATGCTATCCCTATAATGGAGGCTCTATAATAGGAAGCAGAAATCTTTCTAATATGTAAAAAAGGTTCTGCTAGAGCTACTATAATATGTGTTCAGAAGTTTGAATCCTATGCTCCGTGTACCACAGATGGTCCAAGGAGACGTAGCTATTCACATGAAATTGTCTCTGATTGTTTCCAGAAGACTAAAAGAGATCCAAATAAGAACTTATTACAAAACTGAGCACTGGAAACCAGGGGAATCCAACACTCCAATAGGTGCCTACAAATAAAATCCTTAAAAGCCATCACACTGAGCATGGAGTGACCAAGCGAGTAAGAAACTAGCAGAAGGATGTGAAATAACCCCACCTCTCAACGGGAATTTGGTGCCTATTTCTGCTTGGGATTCTCAGCTGTGATATCTCTCCTGAAGTTAAACACATGATCTGTTTTTCCCTCCAAGAAATGGGGGAGGAGAGCCTTCCTTATTATCTTTAGCTTAGTAGCCAGTGATTTGTCTGAGGTTTAGAAATCTCTGCAATCTCTGATGTGGAGTAGAGTTTGAACACTCTCACATATGTATGTGTGTATATATATAAAATTTGAGTGTGTGTATGTATCTGTTATAAATGTATGGAAATCTTACCAGAATCTTATTTAAAGACTCAAAATCAGAAGACAAATAGCAAAAAATGCAAATATATTTTAAATTGTATTTACTTTAAACCAATCTTATAATTTTTGAATGCCTAGGACTGACAGTTGTCAGATTGGTTGAATGTGGATCCCATGGATTGGAATGTACGCTCAAGACACTTCATGGGTCATACCTCATCTATTGAAAAGGCAGAGAAATCCTTGGTTATTAGGACTCAGTGAGAGTCCATGCAGCAGGGAGGAGTACAAGCTTATTCTAAAGTCCAAAGCTCCTTCCCCAAGCTCAGGGCTATATCAGGGAAGAGGTATTTCAAAGGGCTGTGGAACCAACTCCATAAAGTTGTACAGCAATATTGTCACAAAGCAAAGTGCTATGTCTGGGAGTGAACAGTCAGAGAGCAGACGGGTCAGTTGACTTTAAGTGTGGAGAAAAATATCTCCACTAGTAGCCCACTCCTTAGCAGTAATAGCCCTCCCTCCTTTAGCACCTCTTATATCACCAGAAGCCTCATCACATAACAACTAATAACCTCCACTCCATATTGTTTATTCCTCTTGGGCCATCCTAACTCAAGACTGTGGGATATGATGGGTCATAAAATGACATTCAGAGAACAAAACACCCGGAAGCAGCCACAATCAGAAGACAGGATACTGGACAAAATTGGCATTGGCCTGACCTGAAGTTAGCCCTTCTTGCTATTGTGCCTTATCATGTTAAGCACAAATCACATGAGATCAACTCAGTATTGAAGCATCAAAAGTGCACTCACTCTGACTGTGTTAATAAATTCCCTTATAAAATGTACAGGTTTAATACCCCCTTTAAATAATGAGTATATGATTAAAATCACAATAAATAGCTAAATCTAAGAAATAAATTGTTGTTTCATCATCTCTAGGTATTAGTTTGCTTTTACAATCACCTTTTTTCTGATAATATCAAGAGCTCTTTATTTAGATAAATGTAAAAGCCAAAATAAAATATCTCCATTTTTGAACAAGCTTTTATAGACAGACCTACATTAGCAACTTTGGCTATTTTATATGGATCTTACTCTGTACAGCTTTCTATCATGTTTGCCAATTCAGGCACTAGGCTGTTGCAGAATGATTGATGAAGAAGTCATATAAGTGAACTGTAGAAATATTTTACTTTATTTAAGCCAGAATTCCTGCACAAATCTTTGATCTTCCAAAAGGAGCCTGGTCCAGAGACGATGCTGGTCCTGAGGGAAGAGGATGATTCCTATCAACATTCTTAATAAAACAGTATATTTTATTGGGGTTCTAATATTTTGAGTTCATTCAAGTGATACTAAAATGTAAAACTTTTTAAACTGAACTTTATCTTATATATTCTCAGTCTGAGATTCAGTGCTTGATACAGAAAATTTTCTGTAACCTGACATAAAATGGGATGCTGGAACAACTAACGTTAGTCACTTTTATTAAACTAAATAATTCAATTCTCCAGCTAAAGGAAGATAAATTTTAAGATGTACTGTTATCCCAAGAATAAAAAAATAAGAGTTTGAAGTATTTGCCTTGTTTCAAATAGTTTAATAGAGAATTGATACATAAGAATGCATTAGATCAAGCAAAATAGCATGTCTGGAAGTTCTATACTATGTGTTTCATTAGTTTAATGCATGAAGGGTCATTCATTTTCAGTGGGTAATCTGAAATTACCTGCATTGAAAAATCCTCATTATGAAGTTGTTTCCTTTGCAGTGCTCCCAAAAATACTCATTTATCTCACCAAAAATGGATTGACCATGAACTGAAAAAGTCAGGTCCGATAAAGAAAGAATTTTGATACAAAATGTCTGTGGTATGTCCTATTGCCCCATTATTTGATTAGCCAGATAGATGTGATTGATCCCTGTCATCTTTGTTTAAATATAGCTCTGATTTATAGTGAAATACAGGTGTATATATAACATTTAAGTGAAGGTATAGACACTTCTTAAAATTGTTAAATTTAATTAAAAGCGCTCCACAGAGCTCCAGTAGATAATGCATGCATGTCATTTGTCCTGAAATATTGGCTGGCTTTTCATAATAACATGTGAAGCTACAGTAGGTATTAGAAATATTTCCAGTTAGACACCTGCACAAAGCAGCAGACTCACCCCAGTGTAATTTAATAAGATATCTTTTGTTATTAAACCCAGAATGTTATACTGCCAGACAAACCTCTGCTGAAGTGGAAAATAGGTCCCAGAGGTTGTTCTCCTTTATTCCACCTGTAGTTATTTTTAGAGGGCTTTAATATTTAAAAGTCTATTACTAATTTCAGTGTTGCCCATACAAACCTGCTCTATAGTACTGTTGCCAAATTATCCCTTGAAGGCAAGTGTTGTAAATAATGTCTCAGTTCTGTTCCTAGATACTTGCCAAGGTCATTATCTAGCTTTCCCAGAATGCCTCTACTCTGACTTTGATTGTGAGTGGTAACTAAGAAACGGTTATGAGATGCAATCACAAGCTGTGGCAGTCTTATCAAAAGCTGAGGATAGTCCCAAAGCACTGTGATGATGCCAATGGCTCAGCTGCTCCTGCTCCCTTAATACTTCATTTATCTTTTCATTTGGTCAACCAACAGAGCAGCAACAAGAGCAAACATAAAACAGGCAATACAAAGCAGACATGACAGCCAGAGAAAATGGAAGCTCCAGAAAGGCAGCTGGCTGGACCTGATTATAAAATCCCAATATTTAACTTTTAATATATCATTGTTCCTTCCTGAATTACTATTTTGTGGTTATCTCTGTTATTGGCAAAAGTTTGTAAGTTATAGGTATATATAAACCTTGTTTATAAAAGTTTTCCCTAGCCCATAGCTTATTAATTGAGAAGCAATGTTGCTGAAAATTGTATCCTTAATTTTGATAGCACATTCCCAGAGGATCTCAAAGCACATTACAGATATTAATGAGTTCATTCTCACAACATCCCCCCCATATTGTATGATTATTATCCGCCCCCCCATATTGTATGATTAAAATACGACCACATATAGCATTGCTGTACCGTTGTTACATAAATGTGAGAAATCTTGTAAAAAGATGTTATGTAGGAGTTTGAAGAAAAAGTTATGGTTTCTTGAAAAAATTATCCCATTTGTATTCATGTATCATTTTGGTATCTCAAGTTATGAATATTGGCTATGTACCTGTATTTCAAATGTGTTTTCTCTGTAATTAGATCCACAAGGTAGTTTACATGTAATCTAGCTGCCATATTTTGAATGGACTATTCAAGTTGATGTCCCATCAACAAACACAGTGAGCCATAGAGGAAGTTTATCTCTATCCCTTGTGCTTTTCTGGGAACATTGTAAGCAGAATATAGATAATGGCACTTCCTATGATTTGCTGAGGCATGCGACTAGATCATGTGACCCTAAACACCATCTTGTCCCTGTACTTTTCTGCAAACTGTGCTGGGAGTTTTGTTTGAGACAATGAAGTTCCTTCCACGTGGCAGAAGCTATAAAAGGCTTAGGAAACATCTCTGTTTTGTCTCTTTTCTGTTCTGATCTCTGGACTATGGACTTGCATTACAACCAATGAACTTAAAACCTTTCAATCTTTTGAATGTTACCAGAGACATTACAAGCCATCAGTTTACTCCATCAGTGCTTCCAGCTTGATGCAAGAATTGTGCAATTATTGTATGCATTACTGTCTGATCATGGGATCCACCAAAGTAGACAGCGGTTCAGGGAAAAGATAAAGATTCATAGATTCCCAGGCTAGTAGGGACCATTATGATCATCTAGTCTGACCTCTTCTATAACAAAGGGCATAGACCATATCTTTAACAGAAAAAAAAATCCAATCTTGATTTAAAAATTGTCAGTGATGGAGAATCTACCATGACCCATTGTAAATTGTTCCAATTTTTAATTACCCTCCCCATTAAAAATGTATGCCTTATTTCCAAGTTGAATGTGTCTAGCTTCAATTTACAGCCATTGGATCATGTCATACATTTCCCTGCTAGATTGAAGAGCCCATTATTAGATACTTGTTCCCCATGTAGATACTTATAGACTGCAATGAAGTGAAAAATAAATCAAGCATCTTTGACTCTATTTAGCTTAACAAAGAGAAGGTTAAGAGATGACTTGATAACAGTCTATCAATACCTACAAATGGGAAATAAATATTTCATAATGGGCTATTCAGTTTGACAGAGAAAGCTGTGACATGCTTTAAGGTAAGCTACTGGACGGTGAAAAAATTTACAATTCCGAAATAACACAGTGCACATCTACACCACAAGCCTCTATTTCAAAGTAATGTTCATCTGGAGGACTTCTTACTCTGACTCATGGTAAACTTCATTTCACGAGGAGTAAGGGAAGTCAAAGAAAGTGTGATCTTCCTTCAACTTCCTGCTGGGTAGACAGTGCTAAAAGCTGAATTAAGCAATTTTGATTTAAGCTATGCAATCGACATAGCCGAAGTTGTCTAGCTTATTTTGACTTTAGCCCTGCTGTGTAGATGTGCTCCTTATGAGCTAGGGTGGGTATAGATTCAACACTTGCTTGCCCCTGAGGAAATAGAATCCTCTCTATCAGCTGTGAACAGCCACTCCAGAGAAGCCCAAAGCCCTGAATCACAGGATCTGTTAGGTGAGCACAGTGGGGTGACAAAGTCATATGTGAGAAAACCGGAGGAGGACACAGATTTTCAGAAAGGTAAAATAATAGTAGCAATGCATAAATAGGAAAGTATGTCAGGTGTGCAAAAGATTTGAAGAGAAATGCATTGTAGCCAAAGCCCTAACAAAATATAGACACTGCCACAGGGTTGAGCAGCATGTGAAGAACTTAAGAACATAAGAACGGACATCCTGGGCAGACCACAGGTCTATCTAGCCCAGTATTCTGTTTCCTGACAATGGGCAATGACAGATGCCCCAGAGGGAGGGAACACAACAGGTTAACTAATATGTGGAATCACCCTCTAGTTAGTGTAACAGCTGGTTTATTGAAGATCTTATGTTCTTCCATTCCTCATGAGTAATCTAGAAGTTTTCATAAAATAAAAATTCCAGGTGACCTATCACATTTCTGGCCAAGGCTAGCCTTCCTTTGCCTCTCCTGAAACTCACAAACCCTTGTTTATTTATCATTTCTTCTATTCTTATATGACAAAGAAAGATTCCCCTTATGTAGGTAGAATGTCTCCACTAGGAGGCCTAGATTGACTGTTTGTATTGGAATAATATGTTCACTGTTGGCCTGAGTCAGCTGACTGGGGTACACAGTGTATGCATTGCAGGGCTGTAAAACTGCAGTGTGCAGCTTCAAATTTGGGTTGTGGTATAGGCTCTGGGACCGTCCAACTTGAGCCTGAACATCTACACTGAAGTTTTGTGTCCCATCAGTCTCAGTCCCACAATCTGGATTCAGCTGACACAGGCCAACAACAGATTTTTTTTCTAGTGTAGACATAACCTAATTGTTCTTTTGTCTACTCTAGGTGCTCCAATAAGACTACAACATGTAAGGATACTGAACACTGGAAAAAGTTTGACTTAGACACAACCATTACTTTCTTTCATCATGAAAATCTCATTCCATATGAAAAATGTCCTGTAAAAATGTCCCTCTTAATAAAGTGAAAATTTGGGGGAGTGCAATGGTTTTGACTGCTCACCAGTCTTTTCCGGGAATATACTTTATTCAGTTGTGAAGTCTAGCAGAAGCTAGCTAGTACAGTTCAGTAGCAAACAGAATGATAATTGACTTAAAAGTTGTAGTTCTGTATTTCTAGATACGACAAAAAGATATAAAACCACACTGCATTTCAAGGTTTGTTTGTGTTAGACACTTGGAGTCACCTTCAATTCAGTGAGGCAGGGAAAGATGCTAAGAGATCTCTTTATGAACCAAAATCTAAAGACATTGAAGACCAAGCAAGGAAGGGAAAGGGATTTTCCCCAACCCTGAACAGATTATCAGTATATTTGTAACAATCCTGGTTTGCCTGCTTCCACAGAACAATAGCAACATGCTTCTAGATCATTATTTCTTCTTTTATACTGTGGTTCTGGTGCTCATAGGACAGGTTTAGCTCCTCACACAGCTCCTGGAATGTTGTTTTCATCATATGAAAGTTCTGATCTACTACTCATTTCCCATAGTTCTATCACACTGCAGCCCTCATGCCTTCTCATGAATTTACCATTATAACTGCAGCTGTTTTGTCTGCTTAAGTAAGACCAAATTCTTTCTTGTTAAAGTGGTTTCCTTGTTTACAGCTTATTGTAGCTAAATGAATAAGATGGCAGCAAGTTATGTCAAGTCCCGTTCATTTGTAAGAAGAGATCAAAACTTTTAAGAATTCAAAATTCTGTGGTTTTTTTTTAAATTTTTGAATTGTGATAAAAATTGATGGAAAATTTGTAAACATTGTTTTTAGGTTTTGACCTGCTCTATTATATGAAAATCTGTTAAAATTGAATTTTGAAAGCAAATAACTTTTGCACAAAGTAAACATATTATGCAGAAAGTAAACATACCTTTTAAAAAGTTATAATTAAATTTTTTTTGCAGATATACAACCAGTCCTGAACTTTATTCACATGCATAATAACTGTAGAAACAGGCCCAAAAAGGGTGTAGATAGAATAATATCAAATAGATTGCAGATTGCTTCTGGTTTTATGGCCCGTCAGCTTTCTTCCTGGAACAAATCTTAAAGGACACATTACAAATCTCCAAAAAAATGGGGATTTATAATCGACTGCAGCATCACAAATGGAACCACTGTAGCATTAAAATTTGTATGCCTTGTGATTCTCTTCACATTCCCCACTTGCTGTTTTTTAAATTGTGAGAATATTTATAATAAAAACAACACTCTAAACTAAGTAGATTTTAATGTTTTGGTAGCCTTCCTCCTCACAAGTTGTTCTTTTTTCAAGCAACATGACATTAAAATGATAGCAAAGACCTATGAGCCATGAACAGAGTCATAACGGTAGCTACATTTGTAGTTCAAATTAAGAAGGGTGACATAATCATCGTTAGAGCACAGTTTTGTAACTATACAAATCCACTTTATATTGAAGGGAGTTATTCTATAGAAAGCTCAATCTTTATCCCATAACCTTTTCAGAGAAAATAAGTTAGGCTTGTTGTGAAATACCCTAAATACAGTTCAAGTTTATAAGAAGAAGTGTCACCCCTTACCTTCTAAGATGGGGCCTTCTTCACATTGTTTGGCTGCTGTAGCTGCCAGCCTGAGATGCTCATAAATAACCTGAAGAAAATAAATCACTTCCAGCTGTGTCTTTGTGCATGCTGCATCCAGCCAGCCACACCTTTGCTCTTACCAACATTCTCTGTCTTTTAGGATGACTCCAATGCACCCTCAGTCCTAGATGTTCCCCCAGACTGTATGTCTTGTATTGCCCAGCCTTTTCCTGGATAAATAACCATATATAAAGTCCATCATTTTATTAACAGAAATTATATGCACACATCACATTACCTCAGATGAAGTTTTCCAAAAGCTTTCATTCAAACTGGATTAGATCAAACAAGACAACAAGTTTATTAGCTACCGAGAGATAGATCTGAAGTGAGTACAAGTAATGAGGCATAAAAGTCAGAAATGATTACAAGAAAAATAAAGATAAAACATCACTGGTGCCTAATTTAACAATTTTTGTTAAATTCAAAGCAAAGCTTTCCTCGCCACATGCTCTCAGAACTCTCATTGATCAATCATCTTAACTCAGAGCCCCTTCTTCAGTTCAATGGCTGCTTCCCTTGACACTACTGATGCAGTGAATCAAAAAAGAAGAGGGAGAGAAAGACGGTAGTGTGTGCCAGGGTGTTGTTTCCTCACTTTTTACAGTCACCTCCCTTCTTGGAAAACATTTCCAGTTGCGATTCAGGAGCAGAAAGTCTATAATAAAGGATGTTCCCTGATGTTTTTCCACACCTGTTGGAGCTTCTTTTTGTTTCCCTCCTGTTTGATTACTCTGTTTCCTGCTGAAAGGCAAATTAAGCAGAACACAAATTCCTGTGTAGCCAATAATTTCAGTTTATTTTTCATTTATTGTACGATTATGATTAACTAAGATATTATATTCTACATAATCATCATAGGCTAAATAGAGTTAAATTGTAAGGATTATAGAAATGTAAGATTGATTAGTAGTTGGAATGGATAATTATGTATTAGCTATCTAAATAAGTACAGTTGAAATAAAAGGCCTGCAAAATTATAGCTTAGTCATATTAGGCTATAGAGTTAAGAAATGCTTAATTTAAGTAAGTGACCAAAGAATGAGCCCATGACACCAAATTATGGGAAAAAGATATATCAATGGCTGATATTGCAAAAAATGAACAGTAAACATATTTTTTTCTTATAGGTTACCCAATAGTCATATTTTTTGAACATGTATTCTAACGTTAGCATGCATTATGTGAAGAAATATTAATGAAGTATAAGCAGCAATGAGTTCGGTGGCAGCTTGAAGGCTAACAATTTTCTAATGTCATAAGCTTTTGTGAGCTGTGACTCACTTCATCAGACGCATGAAGGGGAAGAGAAAGAAAAAGAAAAAGAAACAGATAGTAGGGAAACAGAGAAGGCAGTGTTACCTCATAGTTAATGTCTCATCTCTGTATCCCTACTATATATTTCTTTTTTCTTTCACTTCATGCATATGATGAAGTGAGTTACAACTTATGAATGCTTATGCCATAGTAAAATTGTTAGCTTTTAAGGTGCTATTGGACTAATTGTTTTTGCTAAAACAGACTAACATGACACCCTCTGAAACCTGCAATGAGGCATATTTAGAAATACATTATAAAAAGGATGCCAAGATTAGGAAAACTGAGTTCACTATAGGAAACTCCAACAGGAACCATCCTTGTATTGATAAACAATACATAAGAGATTCCATCAAATCCTAACACTATTTAAGAGGATAAGTATAACTATAACTGTATGCTTAGGTAATCATAACTTTAATTGTAACTTTAATAAAACTTGTAAAACAAACTAGACCTTGTACTTGCAAATGTATTTGTAGTCACTACCCTAAGAGACTCTAAATGTGAAACAAGTAGCAGAGGTGACTTTTCATTCTATTAAGCTTGATACTGGAGCAACTGGAGCTGAACCCATGGTAGTGTAATATTACATTGCAAAATCACTTTAAAATAAGAAGCTAAATTTGTTTGAGACAGATGTGTTTGCCAACCTTAGTTTGGATTATTTGTCAAGATCACCACACAGTGGAATTTTATAACTTCAAAATGTTGACATATTTTATTTGAACAGTCAGTATTCACCAGTAAATTATGAGTTTTCAGATTATACTTTACAAGACATATTTTGTACAAAGATCATTACAATAGTATGCAGGGTGTGGGCATTGGGGTAGAGTCTGTATATTGAAAAGTTTATATGTGTAAGACAAGGGGATGCAGATATTGCAGAGGGAGGAAGCATTTATTTTCTCTCATCTATATATTTCTCTTGAAACAAGGGCTCTTCATTTGTACAGCCTACAGCTATTTTTTTTTCTTTTTGTCTTCCTGGCTTAGTCTTGTACCTTGAACATTTCAGTACTGGTTCGTGCTTAACTAAGGACATGTGTAGACTACATCCATCTTTCGAAAGAGGGATGTAAATTAGACAGATTGAAATTGCAAATGAAGCCGGGATTTGAATTTCCCGTGCTTCATTTGCATAATGGCAGCCCCGCGTTCTTTCAAAAATGGGTATTTTAAAAGTGAAACCTCTGTCTAGACGCGCTTCTTTTGGAAAAAAAACCTCCTTTTTCGAAAGATCCTGTAAACCTCATTTTTTGCAAATTTGCCATTATGCAAAATCCCGGCTTCATTTGAAATTTCGATCTGTCTAATTTACATCCCTATTTTGAAAGAGGGATGTAGTCTACAAATAGCCTAAATGTTATGGATCTCATGAAGTAACTGATTTGAAAATGATGAGCTGTATCATTTTACTAATCACTAAACGGTCACAGTTTCTTCGAATAAATTTACACAAATATCAGTCCGTAAACAGTGTCTTTCCTATAAGCACTGTATCCCTCCTGGTGTCACTGCTTATTTAGGGACAAATGCAGGGCTTCACTGGAGACAGTTAGTGGCACCACGCCCAGCTGGACATACTGAGACTCCAGATGGAAAATTCACATGGCCACAGAGACCAGGTTATAACAAATGTTTTACTACAGGTACAAGTAAATTCCATCGGGCCCTATGAGCGTGCATATATTTCTTCAGTCTGCAAGAACTAAATTGGCATAATCTGCTATCCAATTAATAACTCCATTCTTCATATTCTACCTATTTGACAGACTCCTTCCTTCTCACCTATTAGATAATAAGCCTAAATCCCAGAACAAACACAACCATAAATGTATGCTTTAGCCAAACTAAGTAAATAGATTAAAAAAAAATCACAAACAATACGTGCAGCTCATTGCTGCTTTGGAGATGGATACAGACATGGCATCTGATAGGGTATGTCTACACTTGCAGACTAATTCAAACTGGGGCTTCCAATGTAGGCATTCGGAATTGCAAATCAAACCCGGGGTTTAAATATCCCGCACTTGATTTGCATCTTCCTGGCCAGGCGCCATTTTTGAAATTTACAAGCCCGAAGTAACTGCCCGCGTCTACACATTGCAGTGAAATGGGTGTTTGAAATAAAGCCCTATTTCAAACTACCTGTTAAACCTCATTGCAGGAGGAATAACAGGTAGTTTGAAATAGGGCTTTATTTTGAACACCCGTTTCACTGCCGCGAGTAGACACGGGCAGTTACTTCAGGCTTGTAAATTTCAAAAACGGCGCCCAGCCAGGAAGATGCAAATCAAGCATGGGATATTTAAATCCTGGGTTTGATTTGCAATTCTGAATGCCTACATTTGCAGCCCTTGTTCGAATTAGGCTGCAAGTGTAGACATACCCATATTGAAAACAAATGCACTACATTTGTAAACATAGGCAAACCATGGTGATTATATAAACTACTTTTAGAGTTTAATTTAGGAAAATCTGTGTGAAGGAGCAAGAATCCCATGTGAAGGAGATTTTTCTCAAATGAGCAGAGGACATGCTTTTAAACTTCCAGAACATGTGTATTCATCCTCCTAATGCTTGTGAATCCCAAGAGATCTGGCTGAGGTTATCAGCAAGTCCTTCACATGTCCTTCTGGCTTTGCTATATCTTTCTCAGAGTTCTTCTGGTAGTAATCACCCTCATGCTGCAAGGTCCTCTCTCATCATTTATTTCCCGGGAACATCCTCAACTGGGATTTCCACAGCATGGAGGGAGTGCAGCACACTAGCATGATTCCTAACTCAGCTTTGCCTATCTCATTCCTATCCAATTTTCCACCACCCATCAACAATGAGCTATAGAATCCAATACCTGTGGAGGAGTTTTGTGGTTTCCAAGGACATAGAAGGGATGAGGCCACAGAAGAAGTTTGTATCATTTCTAGGTTCTGTAATGTAGGAAACAATGTGGACCTTTAGTTTTAACTCACACTGTCCATAGAGTAAGCAGAAGGGAAGTAGTAAAGTTTCCAGTGAATTAAAACTATGGGAGCTATTTACATGTCACCCTAAGAACTTTATGTAAGGTGCCATCTGCTGGAACATAAATCTTCACACCCTGGGATTGTTAATGTGACACAGAGCTACATCCAGGGAGAACTGTAGGGAATAGTGATAGAAATGTAGCCGTGTTAGTCTGGTGTAGCTGAAACAAAAAACAGGACTATGTAGCACTTTAAAGACTAACAAGATGGTTTATTAGATAATGAGCTTTTGTGGGCCAGACCACTTCCTCAGATCAAATAGTGGAAAAAAATTGTTACAACCATATATACCAAAGGATACAATTAAAAAAATGAACACATATGAAAAGGACAAATCAAATTTCAGAACAGAAGGGGGACGGGGGGAAGGTAAATGTCTGTGAGCTAATGATATTAGAGGTGATAATTGGCGAAGCTATCTTTGTAATGGGTAAGATAATTAATGTCTTTGTTTAAACTTATGCGTAAAGTGTCAAATTTAAGTATGAATGACAGTTCAGAAGATTCTCTTTCAAGTGGGAATAGGTGATTTTTCTTCTAATAGCATATGAAGGTATATGAAATAGACTTCAACCTCTGTGCCTCGGAATTAATCCAGGAACACCTGTGGTTTGGACACTGGCCGGGGAGGAGGAAGTGGCTCTGTGTGCTGCCCCTCTCCCTTCTCCTAGCTGGGAGATGTCAATACAGAGCATTTCCAGGTGCTTCCCCCCATCACTCCTATAGCAGTAGAAGTAGTGCCTGGGAGGGATAAGGAGCATGGAGCCACATTTTCTTGATACTCAGAAATGGTGTACCAAGTAAGCATCTCACCCCCTTACCCACACTCCCAAAGCCCCATACCCACCCCACCCCATCACGCACCCTCCCACCTTCTTAGACCCCTCACCCCCATCCATCCCCAGCATGCTCCTGCACCCTTTCTCTCTCAGAAGTTGACTTTGTTTACTCTTCATTATGGTGAACACCCATGGTCCGGAAAATTCCATAATCCAGCATAGCCTATTTCCTACAGTTGCTGATGTAAAGGTGTTCAAGTGTAATGAATGGAATTTTACCCTTCTTATAATAAAAAAACTTGGGGACATCTAACAAAATAAAAAGCAACAGATACAAAACCGATACAACTGTTTTTCTATAATTTGTACTAATCTGTGGAGATTACTGTCACAGGATAGCAGTGAGGCAAATAGTTTACTAAGGTAGGATCAAACATATATATGAACGATAAATACAGTGACAATAGCAAAGATAAGAATTCACAAGGAATATTAACTTCCAGTGTCATAATATAAATAATTCTACGAATAGTTTTAGGAAGAAACTTCCGTCCATAGTCTTATGATAGCAAAATAATCCATTGTGAGTGTTTTTATGGCTTCTTCTAAAGTACCTGTGATTGGCTGATGTTACTGACAAACTACGGAAGTAAGCAGACCCTTGGTTTTATCCAGTATAGCAATTTCTGTGGCTATATCTACAATACTGGTTAGGCATCCAGGTAACATGTCTGCTCTTCCACTTTTTTTTGCAGAGCACAATTTGCGTACCTTTTTCAGATTAGATCAGGGTAGTCTTGACATAGCCTGCATGTGTTTCTTATATTCTTAATCCCTTTAGGCATCTGCCAGTCTATCTGTCCATCCAGATATTTTTATGTCTGGATCACTACAATATTTGAAGATATCTTCTGTAAATCTTCTCAATTTTTTCCTTACTTTCCTGTGTTGGTCCACTTTAGTTCAGCATATGGCATTCTATGAATAGTCTGACTTTTAAAATTTGCTAAACAGTTATGGAATATAGGATGCAGTTTCTGTTCTACAGCTGTCTAAATCTGCATATTTCTTTAACTTTTCTGTTTCCAGCAACTTAAATTACGGATAACTGAAGTTCTTTACTATTAACAATTTTTCCTGAGACAGGTCTAATTTTTGTTTTAGTTACTTCATTTCTCTGTTACATTAGAAATAAGGTCAACCTGCAGACCTCACAGATATATGTCAGCTTCCTAGATCTGCTTAAATGGATAGAAATTGCAATTTATTTTTATATTTCTTTTGGGATAAGTGTCAAAAGCTCTGGCTCCCAGCCCCAATCTCCAAAATAAGACAGATCTGTTAAAATATTCTAATTCATATTTCAGTTAAACTTTTCCTTGACTTTGCTGAGGCTCATTAATTAAAAAGCTAACATCTATTTTCTGACTTAGTAGCTTCATAGCAAGGCTTTAATTAGCTACCTACTGACATTCTGAAATCCAACACTCCGGTCATCTGAAGAAGTGGGCTGTGCCCCTGAGGCTCATGATACCATCTACATGTTTTGTTAGTCTTTAAAGTGCTACCAGACTATTTGTTGTTTTTTAAGTTTTGCCTATTACAGACTAACTTGGCTACCCCCCTGAAGCTTTTGAAATTTAATAGTAACTATTGGGAACACTCTGAAATGTTATATATGTTTCAGAGATAACCCAGCAAAACAAACAAGCAAAAATTGGAAACCAACATTGTTGCAACTGATAAGAAACATTCAGACGGAATGTGTTAAAATGTCTTTGAAATAATTCCCATTCAAATGTAACTGTAGAACCCTTGGCAACAGAAATACACCTTTAGATATTTGTTTTAAATGCAAAGCGTCTCTGTGTATATGCGTGTGTATGTGTCTGTGTGTGTGTAAATAAAATAGTCTGGGAATTAACTGTTATCTTGTGAATAAGAGACGGAATCCCAAACCAGTTAATAGCAAACATTTTGACAATGATACTCTACTGTACGTCTACAGTGACTCTAGAAAGGACTAGGGAACAATTTTACTTAAGCTCCCTGTGAGGCTGCATCTACGCATCACCCTAAACTTGAAATAAGATATACAATATGCGCTACACAAATTAAATATCTTATTTCGATTCTATTTCGAAATAGCTTATTTTGAAATTTGGTGCATCTACACAGTGCCAAATTTCAAAATAATGCACTATTTCAAGACATCCCTTAACCGAGGGTTACAGGGATGCTGAAATAGCGCACCCGTTATTTTGAAAAATATTTTAAAATATTGGGCAGCTTGTTAAGCTGTGGAATAGATATTTTGAGATACTTCCTGTATCCCAAAATAGCTGTGCTATGTAGATGCACCCTGAATGGCTAGCAGAATGAATAAACATATACAGGCAGTCCCCAGGTTACGTACAAGATAGGGACTGTAGATTTGTTCTTAAGTTGAATCTGTATGTAAGTTGGAACTGGCATCCAGATTCAGCCACTGCATACAGATTCAACTTAAGAACCCCAGGCATCCCCAAGTCAGCTGCTGCTGAAACTGATCAGTGGCTGATTCCAGGAAGCCTGGGGCAGGGGCTTCCTGTAGTCAGCCACTGGTCAGTTTCAGCAGCGGCTGACTTGGGGACACCTGGGGCAGAGCAGCTGGGGTGCTGCTGGGTTGGTCCAGTAGCGCCGCTGCTCCTCGGCACTACTGGACCAACCCAGCAGCACTCCAGCTGCTCTGCCCCAGGTGTCCTGATTCAGCCGCTGCTGAAACTGATCAGCAGTGGCTGAATCAGGACTCCTGGGGCAGAGCAGCTGGGGTGCTGCCGGGTTGGTCCAGTAGCGCCAAGGAGCGGTGCTGCGGGACCAACCGGCAGTGCCCCACCTGCTCTACCACAGGCCCGGGGCTTTGCTCCACGTCTCCCTAGTCTGCTGGGGGGGCACTGAGCAAAGCCGGGGAGGACCCAGGCGGGACCGCGGAGCTGATCTGGAAGCGCCGTGATCCCGCCCGGGTCCTCCTTCGCTTTGCTCAGCGTCTCCCTGGTCTCCAAAGGTCTCCAGGGAGACGCTGAGCAAAGCGGAGGAGGACCCAGTCAGGATCACGGCGCTTCCAGATCAGCACCGCAGTCCCGCCCGGGTCCTCTGCGGCTTTGCTCAGCATCTCCCTGGTCTGCAGACCCCCTCCTCCCCCCCAGCAGACCAGGGAGAGGCAGAGCAGCTTTTCTCGCCCCGGAGAATGGGGGCGGCGGGACCGGGCATCCGCCGCTCCCATCGTCCGGGGCGAGAAAATCCCCGTTCGTATCTGCGGATCCGACATAAGTTGGATCCGCGTAACTCGGGGACTGCCTGTTACTGGGAAATGGGAGGAAGGGAAAAGTAGGTGGTGTTGCCTTTACATACTGCATTGGTGATTCTTCTGCTGAAATAACCTGTGCATTTTCTAATGCCCACACTTCAGAAAAGGATGTTGAAAATTGGGGAGGTTTCAGAGTAGAGTTATGAAAAGATCTGTCTATGAATGTAGAAATATAAACAAACTACTTAGATTCTACCCTACTGCCTATGTAATGTCTGTTGGGAAATGTGTCCTTTCTCTCCAAAAGGAAAATTTTAATGAAGTGATGGGTTTCCTGGCTTGTTTAATGCCTTCATGAACAATACTCTGGCAGCAACAAATACAAACTCCGACCTTTTCACACAGTCCATCTTTACACGTACTCTTGTGATAAAGGGAAAGAGTAGTCTTCAATCCCTGCTGTAAATTCTGCAGTGAGTCTGCTCTAGTGTGATGGAAGATATTGAAGATGGAGTCGAATACTCATTTTGTAATTTGACAATTAAACCAGCTACGCTTATAGTAGTGAGCTCTTCCTGTAACTGGGAAATTAGGTCTTTACAGTGCAATGTATTGATTCACCATACATTTTTTCCTGATATGAGTTTAAATCTACAGACTAACGTGGCTACACCTCTGAGACTTTTTTCCTAATATAGTTATCATAGACACAAAATCTTTGTCATCATCTTTGTCACCACTACTAAGTTTTCAGAAAACTTGCGGGTTCAAAGGTACACCAACCTTTGGTTACCAACTACAGGTTATTTTCTACTACATACTGAAAGCCATTTGTGTTTTTCTAAAAAAAAAAACAGACTCACAGTATGGGCTTATGAAAAATCACATCATGCCAAAATACAAAATTTATTTTTTTAATGACCTGTAGAGAAACATACCTACTTTCAAATTGACAGGGTTTTATTTTTTTGCAGCTTTTAAATATTTGATGCTTAGATTCTTCTAAATATGATTTGTAAATACTATGATTTGTTTGTTCAATGAATGATATGATCTCTAACTGAAGAAGACAGCTCTTTAATTTGAAGCAAAGGTACATAAATGCCCAAACAACTCTGTCCAAAGCAATTTACAAATACGGGAACCACATTTTCCACCTGGTTGCACCTTATCACCCAAGTTTTATTTGATGCTATAAATAGAGCTAACAAGTTATAAAATGGGAGACTGGTTTTGTCAAATCTGCCCACAACATATTCAATCAATGCTCTCTACTTCTTGGAAGCATCCCCAATGGGAAAAGCTACCGGAATTCCTGAGTTACTTGATAGAAAGAGGCACATTACCAACTTCTGCCAAGTAAAAACAATAAATCACAGAATCATAAAATCATAGAATGCTAGAATTGGAAGGGACCTCAAGGGATCATCAAGGCCAATCCTATGCCTTCACAGCAGGACCAAGCATTGTCTAGATTATCCCAGATAGATGTTCATCCAACCTGTTTTTAAATATCTCTAGTGATGGAGATTCCACAATCCCCCTACACAATTTATTCCAGTGTTTAATCAACCTGACAGTTAGGAGGTTTTTCCTAGTGTCCAACCTAAACCTCCTTTCCTGCAATTTAAGCCCTTTGGTTCTTGTCCTATCATCAGAGTCCAAAGAGAACAATTTTATCTGTCCTCCTTGTAACACCCTTTGAGATATTTGAAAACTACTATCAAGCCCCCTCTCAGTCTTCTCTTTTCTAAAATAAATAAGCCCAATTCTTTCAGATTTCCCTCATAGGTTATGTTTTTTAGACTTGTAATTATTGTGGAAGAAAACAAGTCCTCCCTCTTCGTTTGTAAGCAACAAGTGAGGCAGTTTATTTTGAGCAATTGCAAGGGAAGGTTGCAGTCGGACAGGGAGTCTTCCTTCATTAGGCAGATCTTCAAAATACAAGCAGTAAAAGACAAGTATATATACTCTCCCATTACATACATCAATGGCTAATGGTCATCTCTTTGTTTATACAATACTCTCTCCAGAAGCAACCATATCTTAAGGTTCTCGTTGGAGTCAGCATTCCCACCATATCTCCGAAAGCGAGGTGAAGAAAGCGTCTCTTACCAATCTCACGTAGTTTAGGGATAGGGTTAGCCTGTCTTTTGCTCTATTGCTAACAAACCCGAGATGGCTGCACACAAATCCCCTTTTTCCCTTTCCCTGCTTCTACATCATTTTTGTTGTTCTTCTTTCAACTTTCTCCAATTCCTCCACATCTTTTTTGAAATGTGGTGCCCCAAATTGGACACAATACTCCAACTGAGGCCTAATCAGTGCAGAGTACAGCAGAAGAATGACTTCTTTTGTCTTGCTCACAACACTCTTGTTAATGCATCCCAGAATCATGTTTGCTTTTTTTGCAACAGCGTTACACTGTTGACTCATATTTAGTTTGTGGTTCATTACAACCCTAGTTCCCTTTCTCCAGTACTCCTCCCTAGACAGTTGCTTCCCATTCTGTATGTGTGAAACTGATTGTTCCTTCCTAAGTGGAGTATTTTGCATTTGTCCTTATTAAACTTCATCCCATTTACCTCAGACCTCAGCATGTGTAATCCTTCCCAGCTTGATATCATCTGCAAACTTAATAATCATACTCTCTATGCTAATATCTAAATCTTCGATGAAGATATTGAACAGAGTCGGTCCCAAAACAGACACCAGCAGAATCTCAATTGTTATGTCCTTCCAGCATGATTGTGAACCCATTAATAACTACTCTCAGGGGGTATGTCTATACTACCCCCCTAGTTCGAACTGGGGGGGTAATGTAGTCATACGGAGTTGCAAATGAAGCCTGGGATTTGAATTTCCTGGGCTTCATTTGCATAAAGCCAGCCGGCGCCATTTTTAAATGCCGGCTAGTTCGGACCCCGTGCCGCGTGTAGCCGCGCGGCACGGACTAGCTAGTTCAGATTAGGCTTCCTAATCCGTGAACGAGGTGTACAGCTAGTTCGGATAAGGAAGCCTAATCCGAACTAGCTAGTCCGTGCCGCGTGTAGCGGCGCAGCACGGGGTCTGAACTAGCCGGCATTTAAAAATGGCGCCGGCTGGCTTTATACAAATGAAGCCCGGAAAATTCAAATCCCAGGCTTCATTTGCAATTCCGTATGACTACATTACCCCCCCTAGTTCGAACTAGGGGGGTAGTGTAGACATACCCTGAGAATGTTTATCCTGCCAGTTATGCACCCACCTTATAGTAACCCCACGTAAGTTCTATTTCCCTAGTTTGTTAATAAGAAGGTCACATGAGACCATATAAAATGCTTTACTAAAAGTATACCATGTACACCACTTCTCCCTTATCCACAAGCTTTACAATCCTATCAAAGAAAGCTATCAGTGTGGATTGATATGATTTGTTTTTTACAAATCAATGCTAGCTGTTACCTATCACCTTATTATCTTCCAGTTGTTTGCAGATGAATTCCTTAATCACTTGCTTCATTATCTTCCCTGGCACAGATGTTAAGCTGACTGGTCTGTAGTTTCTTGGGTTCTTATTTCCTTTTTTATGGATGGGTACTATATTTTCCCTTTTCCAGTCATCTGATATCTCTCCTGATTGCCATGACTTTTCACAGATCATAGCTAAAGTCTCAGATACCTCCTCTCTCAGCTCCTTGAGTATTCTTGGAAGCATTTCATCAGGCCCTAGTGACTTGAAGACATCTAACTTTTCTAAGTAATTTTTAACTTGTTCTTAAAAAAAAAAATTCTATAACTTCCCGATTTCCATTAACATCCACTATGTTAGGCATCCCGTCACCATCAAACTTCTTGGTGAAAACTGAAACAAAGAAGTCATTAACCACCTCTGCCATTTCCAGTTTCCTGTTATTGTTTCTCCCTTTTCATCGAGTAACGGGCCTACCCTGTCTTTGGTCTTCCTCTTGCTTCTAATATCACATGAAGAATATCTGCAGTGAAAAATCAGTCAGAGGCCACACACAAGTGATGTGGGCCCCAACTGTAAAGGAGAATTACACTCCCCACATTCCCATCCCACACCAGACCCTAGGGAGGCCAAGGGCCTAGGTTAGTAGATGTTGTGCCTCCAGCCCCACAGAGGGATAGTGAGGGAGGCTGGAATCCCAGCAAAGGTTCCCCAATGCTGGGAGAAGGGGAGCCTTGAGGGCCAGATGCAGGCAACCTAGGGGAAACATGTGGCCCCCAAGCCTTAGGTTCCCCACCCCTGCACTAAAGGTTTCAGTGATCACAGCTCTGTATTGTTATAGAACAGCAAGTTAGAAATTATACTGTAAAAATGTTCAGTAGAAACTGTAAACTTCAAACAAGTATTAGGTTGCTGAATGCACCACTGGAAGATGCTCCATTACTATGACAGAATGAGAATCTATGTAGAATCATAGAACACTAGGACTGGAAGGGACCTCGAGAAGTCACTGAGTTCAGTCCTCTGCCCTCACAGCAGGACCCAGTACTGACTACACCATCCCACATAGTGTCTATTTAACCTGCTCTTAAATATCTCGAGAGATGGAGATTTCACAACATCCCTAGGCAACTTATTCCAGTGTTTAACCACCCTGAAAGGCAGGAAGTTTTTCCTAATGTCCAGCCTAAACCTCCCTTGCTGCAGCTTAAGTCCATTGCTTCTTGTCTTATCCTCAGAGATCTAGGAGAACAGTTTTTCTCCCTCCTCCCTGTGACACCCTTTTAGATACCTGAAAACAGCTATCATGTCCCCTCTCAGTCATCTCCTTTCCAAACTAAACAAGCCCAATTCTTTCAGTATTCCTTCATAGGTCATGTTCTCTAGCCCTTTAATCATTCTTCTTGCTTTTCTCTGGAACTTCTCCAATTTCTCCACATCTTTCTTGAAATGTGGTGCCCACAACTGGACACAATACTTCAATTGAGGCCTCATCAGCACAGAGTAGAGCAGAAGAATGTGTCTTGTGTCTTGATCACAACACCCCTGTTCATGTATGCTAGAATCTTGCTTGCTTTTTTTTGCAACGCTGTCACACTGTTGACTCATAGTTAGCTTGTGGTCCACTATGACCCCTAGATCCCTTTCTGCAGTCCTCCTTCCTTGTCAGTCGCTTTCTATGCTTTAAGTGTGAAATAGATTGTACCTTCCTAAGTGGAGTGCTTGCATTTGTCCTTATTAAACTTCATCCTATTTATCTCGGACCATTTCTCCAGTTTGTCCAGATCATTTTGAACTATGACCCTATCCTCCAAAGCAGTTGCAATGCCTCCTAGCTTTGTTAGAATAGAACAGAATAAATAAAAAAAAACACCTGAACCTTCAAAATTTTTCCTTTAAGTCAAATTATATTGTAAATGCTTTTGAAGCACCAGAGTTTGCTTTCATATACCAGTGTAGTTATAATCACTTTTTAAAAATGTATTTTACTGATACTGATCAACATAAATATAATCTCATTTTATTACTTGATGTGTTTATCCATCTGAACATTATTAACTACAGTATTTCTTATTTTACACATCTTTAAGTGTTCTTCCCTTCCTCTCCATTGTATGCCCCAAAAGTGTACCAAAGGGTTAAACTTACAAAACAGTACTATTTAATACATCTCCTTTCAGAATAGGAAACTGAGCACTCCAGAATATTTTGTTATAATTGTATATATGCTAAAGCATTATAAGCTTGTATTTATAGGAAACATTTTAATTATAATAATTGAGGTTGACATTCCTTCCACTTTACTTGCTAATTCATAAAAGGAAAAAATACTTACAGTATGCTGTGGACTTTAATACAGTTAAATATACTCATAGTCTTCTTTCTTTAGCAACATGAATTACTAATAGAATACTGAAGAATATAATTGCTATCTTTCTTTCTACATGAACTACCAATTAATACTAACAGGTTTCTATCATGTGGTTATGCTAAGTATATAAATGAAATATCTTTACAGAACATTACATACAGGCTACATCTAGACTGGCATGATTTTCCACAAATGCTTTTAACGGAAAAGTTTTTCCATTAAAAGCATGTGCAGAAAAGAGCGTCTAGATTGGCACGGATGCTTTTCCACAAAAGCACTTTTTGCGGAAAAGCGTCCGTGCCAATCTAGACGCGGTTTTGCGCAAGAAAGCCCTGATCGCCATTTTCGCCATCGGGGCTTTTTTGCGCAAAACAATACTGCATTGTCTACACTGGCCCTCTTGCGCAAAAGCATTTGTGCAAGAGGGCTTTTGCCCGAATGGGAGCAGCATAGTATTTCCGCAAGAACACTGACAATCTTACATGTCAGTGTTCTTGCGGAAATTCAAGCGGCCAGTGTAGCACTTGCTTTTGCAGAAAAACTTGCCAGTCTAGACGCAGCCACACAGTATAGCTATCAATTTTGTAAGGCAACACTGGTTTGATCTATCTATCTATCTATCTATCTATCTATCTATCTATCTATCTATCTATCTATCTATCTATCTATCTATCTATCTATCTATCTATCTATCTAAAGTGCAATGAAAAGAAGACATGACATAGGTATTTCTCAACTTCAGAGCGTGAAGAAAGTATTTTACTTGAATTACTGGTAATATGATAGTATAGCTTTGTAGTATTATGTATTGATTATGTCATGGTTTGGGTTCTGAAGACCCTATTGCAAGAGAGTTTGAAGTGCCTAGGAAACTTCCATTGATTTTAAGATGCTTTGAATTTGGTTTTATATGGGAGTGCCTGCTCTATTTGATTCCTCATTTTGAATTTTGTTATTATGCTGGCCCAGATTTCAGATGCAAGATTAATAAAAGAAAGAAGATAAATGTTAGCCTTATGTTTGTGCATGCTGTAGGTTCATGTCTGAGCACACATGGCTGTGAGGAACAGTATGAGTGCACTCACTCTATTTTCACCTCCCCAAAACTGCCAAAGCTCAAAGGAGAGATCCTGTGATATGGCAAGGGACCAGTTGACAGATTCCATGTTTTTACTACATACATTCCTGACTTTGTTAATCCATATCTCATCTAGATTACTTCTGACTATTGTTTATAATGTGTGCCGCTGTAAGGAGCAGCTGCCAGCATGACTAAGGATTGACATCTTTCAGGGTGGGTTAACCACACTGGAGTTCACATTAAGGATGCTAAAGCCTTTATGATTTTTACTTCTTAATACAACAGACTCACTATGTGACTTTTCTACTGCAATAGAAATGCATTTTTCAGTCTGTTGACAGTTGCTTTGAGAGAAGTGGTATGAATATACAGCTTACACAGAGCGCAGAATAGGCCAGAATAATAATGGCATTCACAATAAAGATTCAGCACTAGAGCCACAAAGGGGTTTATGCACATATCTGCTATTTTAGGTATTTGAGTTCATTGTTTAAGCACCATTGAAACTTCCTCCAAACCTTGAGGCATTCAGATGCTGTCTCATCCTGTAGATGCCTAATTTACTCCTGACAAAGTCCCCATGGCACCTAAATTCCCAATGAGGGGCATATGAAAAATCACTTAAATGTTCATGCTGCTGAGCTGCTTGTTGCTTTATGTCTAAATCCCAGTAGTATTCTAGACATTCTCCCACTTATCTTGCCCTAGTCTAACAAGCATTTTCAGAGCATGCCTACCAGCAGAAAAAACACCCAAAGATGACCAGATCAGATAGCTGCGTGTAAGTCCAATAGGGTATGTCTACACTTGCTTCCTAGTTCTAATTAGGGATGCAAATGTAGCCGACTGAAATTGCGAAAGCAGCGGGGATTTAAATATCCTGTGCTTCATTAGCATAATCTCGCCCGTGCACTATTCCACTCACCAGCTGATTCGAACCAGGAAGTGCACGCCAGGCTGCAGTAGTTTGAATCAAACCCCTTGGTTCGAACTAATGTTACTCCTCATTTTTTGAGGAGATTATGCTAATGACGTGCGGGATATTTAAATCCCCGCTTCATTAGCAATTTCGGTTGGCTACATTTGCATCCCTAGTTCAAACTAGGAAGCAAGTGTAGACGTACCCATAGTGTATAAGTTAGGGCAGTTTTCATGCCCCTACTTTGATTTGGAACTTGGGAGTATCCTAACCACCAGAATATTGAGTATTCTGTGGTGGGTTTCTTACATGTGAAAATATATTTTGAATGGCCATTGGGCCAGTCATTGTAACACTGGGCCAAAATATTCTTTGTGGATCTAATTCTTGGGCCAGATTTATAGAAATGTTGAGCATTCACAGGTGTAACTGAAGTCAACTGAAGGTGTGTTTTGGAAATATAAAGTGCTACAAAAATGCTAAGTTTTCTGACAAATCGGACCCTAGGTATTTCTACTTGGGTATTCAAAATTAATAGATCATTTTGACCATATTCTCTCTTGTTTCAGTACTCCAGAGCTACGTCTATATTGGCATGAATTTCCGAAAATGCTTTTAATGGAAAAGTTTTCTGTTAAAAGCATTTTCGGAAAAGCACGTCTAGATTGGCAGGATGCTTTTCCGCAAAAGCACTTTTTGTGGAAAAGCGTCCGTGCCAATCTAGACGCGGTTTTCCGCAAAGAAGCCCCGATCGCCATTTTCACGATCGGGGCTTTTTTTGCGGAAAACAGTACTATGCTGTCTACACTGGCCCTTTTGGGCAAAAGTCTTTCGGAAAAAGACTTTTGCCCGAACGGGAGCAGCGTAGTTTTTCTGGAAAAGCACTGATGATTTTACATGAGATTGTCAGTGCTTTTCCAGAAATTCAAGTGGCCAGTGTAGACAGCTGGCAAGTTTTTCCGGAAAAGCATTTGCTTTTCCGGAAAAATTTGCCAGTCTAGACACAGCCCAAGTGTAAAATGGAGGGTGCAGAGGATAAAATGAATAATACCATCCATTTTCACATGCATGTTGTGAAGATAAATTTATTAATTGTTGGGAATCTCTCAGATACATTATAAAAAAAACCATGAGGAAATTGTTAATTTTCTATTCACTCTAGGGTTAAATGTTGCATGTTAAATGACAATTGAAGCCCTGTGTGGGAACACTGAATAACTTTCCAGTCACTGAATGAAAGCAGGGGTCTGTGAAAAAATGCTAAGTGCTCATATAAGATTGCCATAATTTGTACAAAAGGACTGAAAAAAAGTGTACACATTTAACTTTAATCTGATCATTCCTAATCTGAATGCATAACATTATTAACTCCTGGGAGAATTCTGCACTAAAAAACTTTAAAATGTGAATTTGTTTTTAAAAAATGAGCATGCAATATTTCAAAATTCTTCATATTTTGTTAAAGCCAGTTTCAATTGATTGGTAATTTATTTCAAATTACTTGCCAGCAAATATATCTGGAACTATACAGAAAAAAAATATTCAGGAAATGTTTTTGACAACTAGATTCCTGACCAGGTATATTAATGCAACATTGAGTACTTATTTTAAATTATAATATATAGAAATGCATTTCCTGCATGCCTCAGAAGCAACATACAGTCTTGGGGAAGTCAATGGTAACAGAAGAGCTAAGGGAGAGGAAGGAGCCTAGAAGTTTGAACCTAGAGGATTATTAAGTGTGGCTGGGAGAATTATGAAGTACTATCTTTTTGGAGACAAGGACTATTAGGGTGCGTCTACATTGCATCATTATTCTGAGATAACTAGAGTTATTTCGAAGTAACAATGCAAGCATCTACACAACCATTCTGTCATTTTGAAATAATTTTGAAATAATGGACAGCTTATTCCAAAATCTGTAAACCTCATTCTACGAGGAATAACGCCTATTCTGAAATAGCTATTTCAAAATAAGGCATGTGTAGACCTTCAACTTCTGCTATTTTGAAATAGTCCCTCACCAGGTCTACTCTAAATAGGGGCTCTAAATTGAGATAGCACATCTACATTAGGGAAGCCTGCCTCAGACTAATGTTGAGGCTTCCCTGCAGTGTGGATGTGCTATTTCAAAATAAGCTATCTTGGAGTAACTATTCTGGAATAGCTTATTTTGAAGTAAGCATGTAGTATAGATGAACACTAAGGGAGCTGGGGAGCCCCCAAGGCAGATCCTAAATGACCCAGAGTCCCAATCACTTAGCTACATGTGCCCTCTCCCTATATTTCCCTCCCATCCCCACGGGGTCCTGGAGCCTCCATCTCATTCAGCCCCTGGCTCAGTACTGCCACACCATGAGCTCCTGAGCCCATGCCCACTAGCCCCTTTGAATACGAGTCCTAGCTCCCCATCAGATCGATATACCACTCTGGCTATGTCTACACTACAGATTTTTTTTTTCAGAAAAACGACTGTTTTTCTGAAAAAACTTCACTTACGTCCACACTGCAATCACGTTCTTTTGGCAAAAAAATTGGAAGAAGAGAGGGGTTTTTCTGACATTGGTAAACCTCTTTCTATGAGGAAGAAGCCTTTTTCCAAAAGAGCTCTTTTGGAAAAAGGCGCATGTGGATGGGGAAGAGGGAATTCTTTTGAAAGAAGAGGAAAGAGGAAAAAGCACATGTGCCCTGGTGGCCACTACATCCATAGTCATCACAGTTTAAATGTGAGCTAGCATCCATTCAGTACGAGTGCTATCTTTTGAAAAAGCAGATAGCTTTTTCAATGCACTTTTGCTGTGTGGATGCTCTCTTCTGGAAGAAATTTTTTTTGGAAGATCTCTACAGTCTAGACACAGCCTCTGCCTCCTAACCTGACTCCACTGGCAGGCTGCTATGACAAAGTCAGCTTTCTCTTAGCTATTAATGTTTGTTACCCAGCTATTCTGGTGCCACAGTGGCCTCTGGTGGCTAAAAGTATTCCAGGGCAGAATATATTTATTATGTAAAATATTTATTATAATAATAATAAATATATTATATATAATATATTTATAATAATAAAAATAAACAGTTCTGCACCAGATAATGAATTATGTGCATGTGAAATGACACAGAATCTCCCCTGGAATAATTAGGGAAATGTGAGCAGGTGGATGGTTGGGCAGGTTGTACACATGCACATGAACACACAGAAAGCCGAGAAAGAGAAAGGAAGGTTTATTCATTTATCCATTCTGTATATTTATGTTTAGGTATATAATTAACAGCATAAAAAATATGCTGAGATACTCAATTAACCAGAAGACTAACAAAACTGCATTTCACATACACAATGTCTGAATCCATGTTTTTTCCTAAGAATATTAACTCTTGCATTTTTTAACTTTTAAAAACTGTTTTTGTGCTTCTGGAATGATTCATCAGTGTAGCTTTTTGCATGTATGAAGTATTATCATAATTCAGAGTGTCTGGCAGAAAATGGCAGAGCAAACAGAAAAGTCAATTAACCCTCTTGATTCTCAGTTTGAAGCATTAGAAAGGAGGATAGCTGCTGTGAAATAATCCATTTCTTATTGTGTGGGTGATAAATGATATTAGGAGATATCTATACCAGCAATTCCTGGGTATATCAATCAAAATTGTCACTTAATCTGGATTCCAGGAAAACATAACATGCAGTTTTATTTCAGCAAACAGATGGTATAGCATTCAGATCTTCAGCTGTTTAGAACACAAATGGACTTGTCTTCTTTGGCACTGCTCCTGTTGTACTTTTTAAAGAATAACACTTTACATTAATTGACATCAATTATACACTACAACCATGCACACTGAACTCAGCTTGCTGACTGCTGAGTTACAAGATTTTAGTGCTCTATCCAGAAAAATTAGTTACTGTGACCAAATTGTCACTTGATGGCCAAACTTCTGGTGTCACACCTCTCCATATTTTGCCAGTCTTGTTCTTGGACAGAGGATATACGTCCGCCGCCAAGGCCACACTTGAAACCTTTCCAGCTCGGTAGAACATGCCAGAGCTTATGCTCCACCAGCATAGCCTTCTAGAGCCCAGAATCACCTCCATGTCACAATGAGGCAATGGAGTACACCACTGTGAAAGCCCATCTCTTTACCACCAGTATCCTTCCTGTAATGCTGTATGGCTGTGAAACCTGGAACACAACAATTTCAGAAGAATTAAAGCTGCAAACCACCCAAAGAGAAACGGAAAGACATATGGTGGGTGTGAGTAGGCTACAGAATGTTATTATCATTGATTTGCGTGCAAGAAGCCGTGTCAATGATATCATCCAAGTTATGTACGATTGGAAAAGAAGGTGGGTTGGCCATGTGGCGAGACTGAGAGACAACAGATGGACAGGGCATATAATCCATTGGCATCCACAAGACATAAAAAGAACAAGAGGAAGGCCTCCAGCACATTGGGGGTATCCTTTAAGGAGGATTCATGGAAGGACTTAGATGAGAAATGCACAAAACAGGACAGCATGGAAAAGTTGCGATCTGCATTGGTGGTGAGACTGTTCTCATTGACTGATGTGCCAGATGGGCACCTTGTCCAATTTTACACCTGTGGCAGGCAGAGATAGAGTAAATAAGATCTATGTAAAGTCATAGTTACAACAGAGAGAAAAAAACAGTTAGCAAGCTCAGACATTATTTCCAAACCCCCAAACAAGGAAAACAATAAACCCTAATGGACTATGTAAAACTTTTCCCTATTTACATATTTTAAGAAGTCCGTTCTTGGAGAAAGAAGCATCTCCCATCTCCCTTAATACCTGGGAGAAATGGCTCTGCTCTCAAACAAAGAAAACAGAGAGAAAACTCCCTCTCTTCCATTTTGAAATTCCTACCTATATTGTTATTGGCTGACTGCCTGACACTCCCCCCCCCCCCCGACACCTTGCTAGGTACTCCTTAGTTACTGGGTGCTTGTCAGCACTTCTGATTATGACACCCTTTATATTACACTAGGGCAGTTTTGGCCTCTGGTTCACCCAAAGATCAGGTCAGAGGAACCACTTATCCCTCTTCCTACTGAGAATATACACAGGGTATCTCACAATCATGCCTCCTAGCTCAGAAGGGCAAACACTGATATCTCTGTTAACCGCAAGAGTGCCCCCTGAAAATGTTAATCAATTAAAGAAATGAACTCTGCTCCTCATAGAAATTTACAAGATATTATCAAATAACACATTCATATAAAATGCTGAAATAAAAAGAGGTTTTTGATAATGCACAGGAGCACACGGACTTAACTCAGGATCTTGCCAAGATTTAGATAATGCCAGACTGCAGATTTCAAATGGACTAAGCATTGATAAAAAGAATAACATCCAGGAAGACGTTCCACAAATATAAAACTTTGCCACACAGGTGAATGGTAACAGAGGGTATGTCTACACTACAGGGCAATTTCGAATTAACTTAATTCAAAATAGTTAATTCGAATTGAGCTAAATCGAAATAGCGCATCTGCACCCAAAAACTATTTTGAAAAAAATAGTGTTTTGCTATTTCGAAATAGCATGTCCACACTGAGTGGACCCTGAACCGAAGTTAAGGCTGGCCGGAACCAGTACCGGCTGGGCATCAGGTTAGGACTTAGTGTGTGGGGCTGCTGCCTGAGGCTAACTGATCTCTGTGCTTAAAGGGACTCTACCCTCACCCTGGACTGACAGTTCTCAGAGTTCCCTGCTTGCTTGTCTACCTCGATGAGGGACAGCAAAGCAGTACCGTCTTGGAGTGCCCTGAGTGCCTACACTCGGGACACCACAGCACTCAGCCACATGGAGCCAGAGCTGCCCCTGGGCATGCCAGTGCATCTTGTGGGGTCATTGCCATCAGCACAGCTACACTTGCTGCAGGCTGCCATCCAGGGGGTCTATCGGGGGCCTGTCAGGATCCAGGAGGCCCTGCAGGAGAGCGTCCACCCCGAGGAGCCCTCAGAGCCACCCCAGTCCTCCCCACCAGGGGCTCATGCCCCATTCCTCCCTCACGTCCTTCCACTTACCCCTCCCTAGCCCCCCTTCCTGATGAAAAACAAAAGACACATATGTTCAAAAATAGAAACTGGGTTTATTGAAGAAAACAGGTGCGGATGAACCTCTGGGGAGACTGGGAAAAGGAGGTGGGAGAGGGGAAGAGAGAGGGTGGGAGAAGGGAGGGTGAAACCTGGGAGGAGGGAGCTGGAAGGGGGAAGCAAAGGGAAGAAGGGGGAGGGGAAGCTCAGGGCCCAGGGTTGGGGGTCTCATCGGACCAACTTGATTTTCATGCAAACCTGCTCCTGGGTTCACATGTGGCCTTTGGTGACCAGGCTGGCAGCTATCCTGCCATAGATTGTTGCATTCCTCCATCCAGCGTGGAGATCATGGATGTTGGGGTCATTTCCCCCAAACCTGAATAAGGTCCACATGATCTCCACCCTGGACCAGGAAGGTGCCCACCTTTTCCAGCCCCTGTCAGGCTCCTGGGAGCTGACAGACTGCTCCTGAGGAGCAGTGGAGGGCTGGCTGCCAGTGGCTTGCTGGCTCATGTTTTGGGTCCACTGGGTCAGAGGCCATGGTGGCCACTGCTGGCTCTGGGCTGGCAATCTTGGAGCTGGCACAAGCACTGTGGCCAGAGTCTACCCCTTTAATGGGTCCAGGGCTGGGGGAGAGAAGAGTAAGTTTATTGGTTGTGCCCAGAGTGGCTACCAGGGCTCCCTGGGAAGGGCTGGAGGCCCCTTATTTTGAATTAAGTGTCTACCCAGCACTTAATTCAAAATAGCTATTTTGAATTTGGCATTACTCCTCGTAGAATGACGTTTACCAAATTCAAATTAAGCGCTCCGCTATTTCGAATTAAATTTGAAATAGTGATTTGCATGTATAGACGCTATTGAAGTTAATTCAAAATAACGGATGTTATTTCAAATTAACTTTGCACTGTAGACATACCCATGGAGATCAGCATCTTTCACTGCCCTGTGTTGACTTCTTGGTCCAAAAGTTCATTCAACATAGAAGCAAACAGATCCTATAGCATACAGTGAATATAAAATTGAAATTGAATAAGAGGCAAAATAAAAGCTACCAGTTAATAACTTACTAAAACAACTAATTTCAATGTTGCTATTCAGTAAGGTGTATCCTATTTGTACAAATAAACGTGACTTTTGACAATACTGAACACACATTTTTATTTTAAAAGGACTTTTGCAGACTTGTTTTTGAAGAGGGTATAATAAGCATCATCCATCTAGCAGGAACATGAAGTCCCTCTGTATGACTTAATATTCTCAAAATTGACCATCTAGGGTGTCCCATCTTGGACTGATCAAGACAAGTATTGCTGTCTTTGAATTATTCTGATTCCTTCCTAATATGAAAAATTCAGTCGGCAGAAATGGTTGGTGGTATTAATAACATCTGTAGAATCACTCAATCTAAACCATCAAGAGGAGCTCTCTGTAGTTTGATATAGTGAATACTGGAGCTGGAATGGGGAAAGACTAAATAGAGGGAAAACATAGGGCCACTGGAACATTGGAGTGGAATTGGGGCTAGGAAAGTGGACCAAAGAGTAATGGTCAAACAAAAACCACAGCAGACGAAAACATGAGGAAAACTGAAATGAAAGGAGTGAAGAATACATTAACAGGGGAGACAGATCATATAAAACATGGGAAGGGGGAGAAGAGATTTAGTCAGGATTCAAAAATTTGGGAGACTTAATTTGAAGGAAAACACAGACCACAAAAAAAATGAAAAGTTGTATCTAAATGTAGGAGAAATAGGGAATAAGACACACACAAAAATAGAAAAGGGAAAGGAAAAGGAAGAAGACAAATAAAAAGCAACACTGAGTATTTTTTTGTAGAAAAATTACATTAGTCCTTGTCTTCTATGCATACTTTTATGGTAATTTGGCTATAAAGTAAATGCATAAATAATTGCATTTTCTCTGCCTTTCAGTAAGAAAGTAGTGTTACTTGTTTCTCAAACCTGTCACTGGGGCTGTGTCCAGACTCCATGCCTCCGTCGACGGAGGCATGTAGATTAGCCAGCTCGGAAGAGGGAAATGAAGCCGCGATTAAAATAATCGCGGCTTCATTTAAATTTAAATGGCTGCCCCGATCTGCCGATCAGCTGTTTGTCGGCAGATCGGGAGAGTCTGGACGCAATGCCCCGACAAAGAAGCCTTTCTTCATCGACACAGGTAAACCTGGTTTCACGAGGCTTACCTGTGTCGATGAAGAAAGGCTTCTTTGTCGGGGCATCGCGTCCAGACTCTCCCGATCTGCCGACAAACAGCTGATCGGCAGATCGGGGCAGCCATTTAAATTTAAATGAAGCCGCGATTATTTTAATCGCGGCTTCATTTCCCTCTTCCGATCTGGCTAATCTACATGCCTCCGTCGACGGAGGCATGGAGTCTGGACACAGCCTGGGATAGGTGACGATAATGCACTTCAGATTATATATCTTTTGGTTATTATACATGGACCTCATTGTCTTTAGCTAGCCCTCAGTTTAGAAGGAAGACCTTGACTTGTCACAGTCATTGGAAGAATGGGAGTGACTCTGTCCCACCAAAAAACAGCAATTTTGACATCTTCAAAAGCTGCTGCTATAGAAATCTTCTATAGCTGCTAACTTATCTGTCACATAACAGTACATTAACTTCCTAATAAATAAGGAGCACAATCTCATTACCTCATAACATGCTCACTGAAGTGCATATGTTCTACCTGAAGGTGACCAATTTGTGTTCTATTTCATAAAAAATTGCCAACAGTGTAGTAGTTTTGTGGACCTTCTTACTAGAAGAAAGGAATTTTTCAAGTAAGCTTGGATAAATGTTCCTATTCTTTTGCACTTTTGAACTCATTCTTTAAAAATGAGATTTTAGTAATAGTATGTAACCAGAGAAGGAAAATGAAATATGAATACCCATATACCGATATTAAACACAGGTTTTACTCTACCTTAACGATGCACTGCCGCTTGAAGCAGACAGAGAATTTTATATATTACCATCAGATTTTTCTTCAGGAGACATGAGGATGAACTATGTCTTAGACAATGGAGAACTGGTCTAGGTATGCCACCATGATGACTCTTACCTCGGATAGATCCTTGAAATCTGTGGGTGTAACGAACTGAGCCTCTAGCCTCTGTTTCATAATAGTCGGTCTCCTCTGAGCTCCCCCTCCTCTACTTCCCTGGAATAATTTAAAAAAATGAAGCTACAAACCAGTTTCCACTCCCCTATGTGCGTATCTTCCATATAGTAGCATTATGTTGTTATTTTTATTCAATCTTTATGCAATTTAAATACCCATTGAATTGAAGTAAAATGCATGCATGTGTAAAAACAGAGAAAGGGCCTCAGGATTTGAATCACATAAATTTAGAGCTATTAATTCAACAGGTTAATTTGATAAATACAGATGAGGAATGACAATTGTCTGTTAACATCTAAAATGCAAAATATATCTCCCTGCTACCCAACTAGTTACACCAAACAATTTCTTAACAACGTCTCTATATAGTCTTAGATTCCTTCACAATAGCCTTTTAATGGAAGAGCACAATGGTGAAAGAATTTCAAAGAATTCATTGCAATGTGAGGGTTCATTGCAGGAGGAGTAACGGTAGTCCGAATTAGGAGCTTTAGTTCGAACTACCTAGCCCGTGTCGCGTGTAGCCGCGGGCAGGGAGTTCGAACTACCGGGCATTTAAAAATGGCAGCACCTGGGAACATGCAAATAAAGCCCGGGATATTTAAATCCCGGACTTCATTTGCAAGTTCGAATGACTACATTAGCCACCCTAGTTCAAACTAGGGTGGCTAGTATAGACATACCCTGAGAGAGCTAAATAATGATCAGATTTGGTCTCTAAACATACATCAGAGGGATACATACCAGGGAGAAAAAGGAGTTATTTCAGTTGAGTGCCAATGTGGACACAAGAACAACTGGATATAAACTGATCGTCAACAAGCTTAGGATCCAAATTAGGTAAGGGTTTCTAATAATTAAAGGAGTAAAGGAGCAGTGGGTGGGGATTCAAGATGTAGGCCTTGTCTACACTAAAAGGAAGATTGACGCTGATGCAATCGATCTTACGGAGTTTGATTTAACGAGTCTAGTTAAGACTCACTAAATCAAAATCAAAAGGCACTCCCCCAATGTCTGGCACTCCTCCTTTTGTAAAGGAAGCCAACAGTAATGTTTGCTCCCACTGCCAAGGTTGGCTTGAAGTAAGTCAACTCCCTCTATGTATTCTGCATAGCTAGAGTTGCATACCTTAAGCCAAACTACCGGGTCTAGTAGATCTAGTTTTAGTTTGATAAGTTTATGGAGGGGATGGTAAGATGGGACTGTATGTGGCCCATTGGTGAGTGCTAGTAGTAAAAACTCCCAACAGTCAGATTGGAAATGCTATGAGTTACTAGGGATTTTTTTTTCAGGTTTCTGCATAAAGGGTTTTTGTCCACATTCTCAGGGTGTAGTTGATCACCATATTTGGGATTGCAAAGGAATTTTGTCCCAGGTGAGATTGACGTGTATAAACTAGTGTAAATAGTGTATTCTCTGTAACTTAAAAGTCTTTAAACCATTCTTTGAGTACTTCAGAACTCAATCAGAGGCTAAGTGGGTGAAGAGGGTAAATGGGTGAAGTTCTGTGACCTGCAATGTGCAGGTCAGACGAGATGATCACAATGGTTTCGTCTACGATTATAATGTATTTTGGTGTGCAGAGTGCCTATTAATATGCCATTAAAAGGTGAGATAAAAATGGTGAAAGGAATTCAATGCAAGTCTTTCATTTACAGTACAGTTTGTTTGTTAAATCAAAATTAAAGGAACAGTGTCCATAGCAATAACATGAAACTCAAATACAATTACAGGTTTTCATTTTATTTTACTTTTTGAGGGCTTTAGTTTCCCATTAATTTTTTAACACGGCTCTCCATTGAAATTAGGTGTAAATATATTAAAGTAAACACGCACATGCTTAACTTCTAAGACCATTATACACAAGTAGATCATTGAAGTCAATAAATATTATCAACACTGAATTAAAAATATAGCAAGGGGGGAGGTGTCTCAGAGAATGTCTATACTGCAATCTTATTTCTGGGGCATGTCAGTGTACAAGTTGATAAAGTTATGTATTACGTAATTACATATGTCTCAAACAATTAATATATCATGATGATTTTCTGCTACTGTCAATACACCTTCTAAAATTGTACAAATATATGAACACTAACATATCTTTCTTTCCCCCCTTTATTTGTCTTTCCCTCCTTTTCTGAACTGTTTATTAACCTTCCTGCTTTCTTCATAATGGGACTAATTTCAGAACAGTTTTCTTTCTAATGGATTATTGGTCCTTTTTATTCTGGTTGCAGCAACAACTAGGAAATGAATAGGAATGCAATAATGAATCAGAATGAGTGAAAAAATTACCTAAACATTTCAGAACCTTCAGGAGGTTGTTCTGATTTATTTTAAAAATCTAAATTCAGAGTTAGGTGAAGTTTGTAACAAATATTCATCCAGGTTACAGTAAAAAAAAACCAAACAAATTCTTCAGGGAAACTAGAAAGGTGAGCAGGGCAAGCCAGCTGAATATTATCTGTATGGTAATTTCATAACATTTTAACTTCAGGAAATCATGTACTTTTATTCTTGTGGATAATGACAATAACTGACTGATTGCAACTTAGATGGTACATGAGTGCAGTTATATCAGGGGCTGATTCAAAGCTCATTGAACTTGACGGGAGGCTTTTATTCACTTCAGTGATCGCTGGATCAGGCCCTTAATAAAAAGACAACAACAGACTGGCCACACAATCAAACATTTCAAGATATTATTTCAAATGGACAATATCTAAGTATTACTATTACCCTTTTAAAGATCAGAATCTAGATTTAGAACTGAAGAAATCTTGTTGAAAAATGTGACCTTAATAAGTTTGATGCAGAAATTTAAAAACAGTTTTTGTTCTTGTTAAAGTAGAACCATCTGATTTATCTCTGTGATCGTGGACCAATTAGTGATATTTGACTATTTAGAAGTCTCTTTTAAGATTCAGTAAATTGATCTAGGTGTTAATACTGAGTGCAGAAGAAGATAAAAGAAAAACATTAAACACATCCATGTTTTCTGCCTAACTAGAGGCCTGATCCAAAGATTGACTTTAATGAGCTGTGCATCAAGTCTTAATTTCTCTTTGATTACCTAAAAATAGTTTGTATTTGCTAAATGAGGATTAATTATCTTAAATAGTTCTCAAAAGAATAAGCATATAACCTATAGTGTTTGATCCAAATGATTATTCAGTTACATTATGCTTATTTAAATTTTTCCTGAATTTTCAGCTGCAGATATTATTGTTTACTCCCTCTTCCTTCTTGTTAAAGAGAAATTAAGAGCTCATGAATGATGTTGGTTTTAGAGATATGGAGATAAAAGTTCTTAATCTTCTCAGAGTATAGGGATAAGATGGATAGAAGCAGTACAAACCTCTCTGCGCTGTGCATTTCAAAAGCAATGCCATTTGGGCATGGGTGGTGGGTGATTGCCTTGGGGAGGCTACCTCCCTCTCCCACCTCTTTCGGCCATGGCCCCATCCATACTTTACCCCTCTCCGCTCTAGGACCTATCCATTCCCCACTTACCATGTCCCTCTTTTCCTTTCACGTCTCTGCTTGCACCTCTCTCACAACCCTCCTGTCACCAGAACTGCACAATTGCGCAGCTTATTTCCAGGTTATTTCAAAATCGATTATTTCAAAATTTGGCACTGTCTACTAAGCACCAAATTTCAAAATAAAGCACCATTTCAACAAATCCTTTAACCCTCATGGAACGAGCATTACAGGGATGCCGAAATAGCATGCCCATTATTTTGAAATATATTTTGAAATAACAGGTGCATTGAAAAACGTGAAATAGCTATTTCTGGATACCGGAAGTAGCCCGAAATAGTGCTGCTGTCTAGACACACCCTTAGAGTCCTCTCCTTCTACTAACTCAATAAAGCCACTCTCTTGAGTGGGGGGCAGTAAAATTGTGTTAGAAAGGAACATTATCAGTTTCCTGTTTTAAATGGCACAGGAAAGGTAATTATGCACAAATATTGCACTTCATTGTCCAATCCATCATTGCACTGATCTCATAGCAAGTAATGAGTAACACTCAGATGATAGGGAGGTAGGCAGGCAGACATGTACAAGAATGCACTTGTTTTCTGTAGCAATGTGCTAATGGTAGCAGTTACTGGTACATATAGATTGTAAAAAGCTGTTAGCTATTTTTTCCTGATACTCTTTCATTATTCCCTGCACTCATGGTATGACTAGGTATTATCTGGACTTTTCCTTACATTGTTTTCCAACCCACTCTAAAAAATATGTCCAATGATGGAGATTCTACAATCTTCCTAGGCAATTTATTCAAGTGTCTAACCACCCTAACAGGATTTTTTCCTAATCTCCAACCTAAACCTCCCTTGCTTCAATTTAAGCCTATTGTTCCTTGTCATATCCTCAGAGGTTAAAGAGTACAGCTCTTTTCTTTCCTTCTAATAACATTTTTAAAATGGTTATCATGTTTCAGTTTTTCCTCAGAGGTCATGTAGTATAGACCTATAGTCAGGGCTCTACAAATCACTGTTTCTACTCGCCCATGTCAAGTAGATTTCAGCCGGTCACCCCATTCACCGGTCGTGCGTGCATGCGCAATGTGGGTCTTGCCCATGAGCAGTGCTGGGCTGGCAAGAAGATCTCACCGCCATTTGTCAAGCCCTGCCTATAATCATGTTTCTTGCTCTTTTCTAGACCTTCACCAATTTCTCCACATTTTTCCTTAAATATGGTTCCCAAAACTACACACAGTATACCATTTGGGGACTAATTAGCATGGAGTAGAGCAGAATAATTATTTCTTGTGTCTTGCTTATGACACTCCTATTAATGCATCCCAGAATCATGTTTGCTTTTTTCCCCCCCAACAGTGTCACACTGTTGAATCATACTTAGCTTGTGGTCCTCTATGACTCCTAGTTGCCTTTCTGCAGTACTCCTTCCTAGACATTCACTTCCCATTTTGTATATGTGAAACTGATTGTTCCTTCCTAAGTGTAGTATTTTGCAATTGTCCATGTTAACTCTATCCTATTTACTTCAGACTATTTCTTCTGGTTATCCAGATCATTTTGAATTTTAACCCTGTCCTCCAAAGGAACTGCAACCCCCAGCTCCCAGGTTGGTTTCATCTGCAAATTGTAAAAACGAACTCTCTATGCTCTATGCCATTATCCATTATCTAAATCATTGATTAACTGAAAAAAAGTATCCAGAATTGATCTCTGCAGGACCCCACTCATACCATATCCACACCATTTGAGCATAACAGTAAACCACTGATAACTACTCCCTGGGAATGGTTTTCCAGTCAGTTTTGCCCATGGGCAGTACCTGATGTAGTCAAGGGAAGGTATTTTCTTCCCAAAAAGATGGCGGGGGGGGGGGTAGGAGGAGCTCCACCCATGATCTAGATAATTAGGAAGGCTGCCCAGCCAACAGGGAATGAAGGGAATCCCGGCAGCAGAGCAGGCAACTTGGCAAACTGCTATGAGACTATGCAATCAGGTACAGTGATAAGGGATTCTTTATTTCTGAGAAAGGTATATATAAAATGTTTTCACTGAGTTAAATCTTCTGTATTACCTCAGTAGGTTACAGCAGACAGAAAGCAATTGCCTCCCCCTATTTTTGCAATTGCTGTCTCAGTCTCATTGGGGTACCTGTTATCTCTTCAGCCATTGCCTGTGCTGGGGTTTTACCCTTTGTCACCCTCTAGCAGTGCTTCACACATGGAATTAACTCCTGCTTTCCCCCCATCACTGATTTTTCCCTTCGGCCCCTACCCTAACCCAAGCCTGAACCCCATGACAAGTTAAATTTTCATCCCTTGCTCATATCCTGGCTACCTCTCTACGTTTTTACCCTATTTACTCCCTTTTAACTCCAATACAATGCAGCCAGTAGATAATTATAGAAAGTTAGGGCACGGTGAAGGGGAGTGTTATCAATAGATCTTACTGAGCATGCTCAGTTCATGAGACCCTACAAAAAAGCCCCTTTGATCAAATAAAAAGCCCCTCTCTCCCCTCCCACCTTATATTTGGAAATGCTGATGTTTCAGTTCAATGAGGGTAACTGTTGTTACTCTCTTCTGTCCTTGCCTGTGGCAGAGTTTTGGCTTCTGCCAACATCTGGCAGTACCACACCCTTGGGCTTAACTCCTACTCCTCCCCACCCCCAGCCCAGATTTTGTTCTTCAGTCACTATGCTGTCCCTGCCTACTGTTTGTTTGACCCTCTGCTCTGACCCTGAACACCCCTCCTCCATTTACCCCTCCTTTAGCAGCCCTTTTAAAAAGCAGCCAGCATATTATTACAGAAAGTTAGGGCATGGCAAAGGGCAGCGGCTACAGAAGATGTCACTGAGCATTCCCAGTTCATTTGAGCATGCTCAGTGCACCCTAAGTAGCACTTTCCTACAGGCAGCAGTTCACTGTGCCACAATGGTGGCACTGACAGCTCCTGAGCCTCCTCTGACCTATTACTCCTGTTGGGTGACAGAGTAGTTCAATTTTCACCTAGTTTTGATTTACCTTCTGAAACTGACAGGATGGACAGTTGTCAGTGCACTGATAATGTAGCTGAAGGAGACCACCAAATCATTTCACAGAGGTCATCGAAAGCATGATAAAGTAAATTTAGTTTCACTCTTATCCAATGTTATGTTTGAACTGAAGATCACTATTAAGCTCCTGAGTTCATCTACTTCCTCTCTTTTAATATTTGTATACAGAGTTGTTGATGCTAAATGGTTACCATATTTCTACTCTACAGGCAACTGCATTTGAATGGAGCAGTGAAGTGATCCTTATGTACAGCCAATCTTATGGAATGAAATAGTCTATATAAATTTAAAGTAAAATTTCAGTTGATATTCCAACTGTATTTGGATGATAAATTTATTTAAATATGTTGTCTATACATCTTGTGCAGTAATTTCCTTTCTGAGTTCTTACAGCACACTTATTGGTATCTATGGAAGAATGCCATAAATACATTTGATCTGCATCCATCACTTCTATTTCATATTCTTGCTGCATTCAGATTATAAAGATCCTTTTATATTTATATATAATCTAATAAAAAATCAGTAAAACTCTGTCCATGACTTAAGAAATATTGGATCATTTGATGGTATAGTCTATCGTTCACAAGTCAATTGTTTTCTTTCAAAACCAAAATTAAAGATATTCTGCGCTTGTACACTTGTAACAATCTATTGTTACAGACGCTGATCCTTGCATCTGTGAGCCTCCAAGTCTTTTTATGCTTAAACATACTCTACTCTGGACACATATGGCTCTTCCTGCAGCATTGTTTCCTAGCTCGTCACAAGGAAATAGACATGCCGTTATTCATCATGCATTGCTATAGTGTATTTTGAAATCTTTTTCAAAAGATGCTTCATTGTTCATTGGATCCACCTTTTAAAGGTGAAGGATAGAATTGACAGGGAAGGATAAACTACTTTTTAAAATCATTATCTGTGACACTTAGCAAAAGAGAAGATGAAAATCATACAACCCACACTCCTACTCCACAGAAGATAACTAAATTTAAATTTATTTCATTATTTTTTGTCTTTGTGGCCTTGACTTGTTTGAATTTGCTTGTTTCTTTGAGATATTTTTAACCAGATGGCTGTTAGAGACTTGCAGATGAAGCCTGCAGCCATCAGTCACTGTTTTATGTAACAAATGGTTTTACAGTACATTATAAATTGGCAATCTTATTTCTTCTAAGGATTAATAATTAATAATTGCTTTTAATGATTACCCTTTCTGTAATACATTATCCTAAGCTTTCCATTACTCCTTTCATTTGGTTGCAGAAGGCACCTTCAGGGAAGATGTTGCTCTAGCAAAATATTTCTTGGCATGTTTCAAACTGATAGTTGTACTTCTGACCTTGCTGTGTTTTCCCCCTGATTCTTATATGACTGCCAAAGAATATGCTTACAATATGTTTCTTACCCTTTTCACTTGAAAAGGAGCTTGTGTGAACCTTGTTATTTTAACACTGGCAATGTTTCATGGTGTGTGGACAGTTTATTTGGTGTGTTTTTTTAAAGTGTCTAAAGTTTAATATATGGGCAAAAGGATGAAGCTTGATCTTGTGTTTAGAGCATCTGTGTCTCAACTGAACAATTATAAGAAGGGAATGCTAATTAAAAGACTTCAAGGGATTGAGAGTCCACCACATACTTCAGTGAGTTGTTCCAATGGTCAGTTACCCTAATCTTTAAAAAGTTGAATTGAAGCTCTGGCCCAGATATATCCAGCTTCAGCTTTTAGTCGCTGGATGACCCATCTTGTCCCTCTGAACATGGCTAACCACCACAAACAAACTTTCTTTTTGATAAGCTAAATATATTGAACTTCAGTGAAAAAAAATGTATTGAATCACTCTTGTAGTTCTTTTCAGTATTTGTTCCAATGTGCTTTTTGTAGTGTGGACAACAAAGTGGATATCCTATGCAAGTAATCGTACTAATGCTATATACAGATGTAATATCATCTCTCTGCTATGACTCAATAGTCCTTTTATTATACTTCCAAAAACAGTATTAATTTTCTGAGACAAAGCAACATAGTGTATGTCTACACTGTGGAGTTATTTTGGGATACTGGAAGTATCCCAAAATAGCTATTCCACGTCTATTGACACTACCCATTATTCTGAAATAGATTTCGAACTAGATTTAGAAATAGTGAGCGGCTTATTCCGACATCCTGGTAACCCTTGTTCCCTGAGGGTTAAGGGGAATTTCAGAATTGTGAGTTATTTTGAAATTTTGTGCTGTGTAGACTGTGCCAAATTACGAAATAAGCTATTCTGAAATATCATCAAAATAAGCTATGCAATGTGCATAGTGCAAATTGTGTATCTTATTTTGAGCTAAGGATGCTCTGTAGATGAACTCAAACTGGCAGAATATGTTCAGATACTGCCACATGACCACTAAGTCTTCTTCAAACTTATTGGCTTTGAGGATACACCTTACAAGGAATGATTTTGTATTTTCTTCCAAATCATTGATATGGTTATTGAATAGCCCTGGGCCAAGGACAAATCTGTGGAAGAATTCATTAGAGGCAACCTGTTTGGAGGATGATTCCCCTTTACAACTACTTTTCTGAGCACTATTGTTTATCCAGTTAATACATTTAACAGGTGCTGCACTGATTTTGCATAATGCTTTTTTAATCTCAATATACTAGTGACTTTCTTTCTTTCTTTCTTTCTTTCTTTCTTTCTTTCTTTCTTTCTTTCTTTCTTTCTTTCTTTCTTTCTTTCTTTCTTTCTTTCTTTCTTTCTTTCTTTCTTTCTTTCTTTCTTTCTTTCTTTCTTTCTTTCTTTCGGTATGTCTATACTAGCCCCCTAGTTTGAACTAGGGAAGCTAATGTAGGCATTCGATGTTGCAAATCAAGCCCGGGATTTAAATATCCCACGCTTGATTTGCATCTTCCCGGCTGGTCGCCATTTTTGAAATTTACAAGTCCGTACTAACTGTCCACGTCTACACGCATCAGGGACCTGGTATTTCATATTAAAGCCCTAAATCAAACTGCCTGTTATTCCTCCTGCAAGGAGGTTTAACAGGTAGTTCGATTAAGGGGCTTTAATTCAAAATACGAGGTCCCTGCCACGTGTAGACGTGGGCAGTGAGTCTGGACTTGTAAATTTAAAAAAAAATGGAGACTGACGGGAAAATGCAAATCAAGCGTGGGATATTTAAATCCCGGGCTTGATTTGCAACTTAAAATGCCTACATTAGCCTCCCTAGTTCAAACTAGGGGGCTAGTGTAGACATACCGTGAAAGGGCAGGAATTTGCCTTTATTATAAACTTGTATAGCACAGAGTACAACAGGGTGTGCTATTAGTTGGGACTTATAAGTGATTCAAAATAATTAATAGATTATTACTTTTTTGTCTTGCAGTGCATGCAGTTGCAATGTGTAAAACTTATCAAAGAACAATCCACTGTAAAACAGATGAGAACTTTTAAATGGCGAGTCTATTTCCCAGCAGTTGGCACCAAAATTTGTAGTGTCCGAAGTTTTATGTAATAATGGAAAGGAATACATGCTGCATGACTGTCATTCCATATTACCTGGGTTAATAACCAACAAACATCACCAGCAATTCTCAAATGCAATGTACTGCAAATCCATTTTCCCCCCTCAGAAAGCGTGGATAGAGATCTGAAACATGTTAAAAATAAAAAGAATTTTTAAAATTCATGTACAACCAGATTAGCACTCCTCTTTTAATATTAATTAATGTTCCCTTTTGAAAATTCCCATTAGGTTTCAGTTTAATTTGCATTTAGATCAGGAAAGACTTTGAAAGTGAAGCACAAGTACCAAACACAACAAGCTTTCATCAGAAGACAGGGACTATTTCATTTGTATTTAGCAACACACACGACACTGGAGCTGCTATATCCTGCTTTCTCCAAGAGCCGCAGGGTACAGTGAAATATCAAAGTTCAACCTTTTAACAAGACAGATAATTAAAAAGCAAGAACAACAAACAGAAAAAAAACCTCCCCTGCAAACCTTTAATGGGATGTGTGGAGTAACTGTCAGTGATTCAGACCTGCATCATGCATTGAAGTCAACAGTAGTTTGATCACTGATTTCAATTTAAACAAGTGCAGGGCTTGAATCCTTTTATCATTCCAGAACACAATTGATCAATTAAAAATGGTAGGAAGCTATTATTATATTAAAAGCAGGCTAAGATGCCAGTAACCTAATCCTGCCTTTTTCGATCCAATGGCAAAACTCCCATTGACTTGAGTGGGAACAAGCTCAAGCTCAAGATGCTTGTTTCAAATTCCCCATAGAAAGCAGGACCTGACAATAACTGAGTCATTGGTTATGTACATTTCAATACACTTGAAAATGCATTCAAGCTTTTTCTTTCCAAAAAAATAATCAAAAGCATCTTTTCTCAGTGGAATATGACAGAGGAATGGTAATGGTAATGAGACACAGGAGATTTAACTTATCCTACTGAATTTTCTTTCCTTTATTGTTTAAAGCCAACCTATTTACACTATTTAACAGGATTTTATGAACTAAGATCCAATCTATTTAGCTAGTACATCTACACCATCCCCTGATCTTGGATGTGCTCCCAAAGTTGCTACATTAATAGTTATGGCTGTAAGACAGCAGGCAGGTCTTAGACAGTTATTCGGTAGGGCCTTCATGAACACAGTGCTTAGCATGTGCAGCCCTGAGGTGCCCTCCATCATCTGCTATATTGCCACCACCACTGCCAAAAGAAGCCCACAGATAATCTCTCTAAAAGAAAGTTGCTTCCCTTTCATTAGTTCCTCCAAGCTTCCTCCAGTAGCCTGGAAAATGGGAAAAAAATATTGTAAGCAATGTTGCATGCTCTTTCTCAAGTGACTGGCTTCTTACCATAGGGGACAGAGATTGATCTGTGCACAGCATTGAAATAAGCAGAAGACTTTCTACTCAAGGCATGTGTAGAGCTACAGCAAGTCATAGGATTTTTAAGGCACTTATCTTCATGCCTTTTAAAAAGAAATTAAATTCAAAACTGGCAGGGTATGGTTTATGTGCCTCACAGTGCAGCTGCTCCTCAAGAGAATAGGAATTCTGGATAATTAAGCTGCAATCAAGCTTCCCTAATTAGAAAACAAGGGAAGGCAGTAATATTTCTGTACCTTTATCCCATGTTTGTAAAATATCTCTATATAAAATAAGTATAGCAAGTAGTCCCATTGCCCAGAGTGCTATCAAAGACCCATCTGTACAATTGGATCGTGAGTTTGACTACATTGGTTGGGGGCTGGGGGAAGGGAGGTTAATGGAGTATAAGAAGGCCCTTTAAAACCTTTACACAGGCTACCTGGAGCATGGGTCTGAACAAGCAGAAATAAGGTAATTCATAACCACTTACTCCCTCCTATAGAGCCGCAGGCTTGGCTCCTTCCTGCCGCCTCTTGCAAGCCAACACAGCTGGACAAGTGTAGGAGTTTTATGCTATGCTGCTGGTGTAGGCCACCAGCATATCACTATTTTCTGTCCCCTGGCAAAAGGAGTAAACAGGGGAGGAATTGAACTGCTTACAGATATGTCACTGTAAAACAATACTACCCTCCCATACTCCTGGGGCAGTGTAGTTTACACAACAGACTTCGTTGAAGTTTCTGCCTCAAGTCACAATCTATCACTTGACACAAGTGAAAAAAATTAACAGTGACATAACAGAAGGACATAGGCAGGGGAACAGCTGTATCACAGTAAAAGCTAGGATTTTTCATGTTTTTTGGCCATTGCATCAGTTTCCACAGGTGCATCAGTTTGCTATAACTGGCATTCTCTGCGGAAGAGCATATTAGATATAATGGGGTGTGCAAGTCTGGATTAAGGGTTATTGATAGAATTATATGGAAAAGGGAGATTGGATGCCTGCTGCACCAGACATAGGAGCCCCAAATACCTCTGTTCCATTCCTTTAACAAATACCTCCTTTTTACAACCTTTTTGAAGCCATTTATTCTGTCACTTTACACCTTCCCTACAGAGAACCTAGGCTGGATATCCACCTCAAGGAGGCACTAGCAATTAGCTTTAATGCTTGACCCCCAAACCCATTTGGGTTCCCAGACATCTTCTACTACCCCATTTTATATTGGCCCAAATAACTTGGCACTACAGCCTGATGGGAATATCCTCCATGAATAGCTTGTGAAACTGACCAATCTCTTTTGCCCCAAAGAATTTGGCCACCACCTGTTCACATCTGCCCAGATGCTTCCTGCCAGACCCTGCACTAATGCATATCTAAATACACAATTCTTATTTTCTTCTGGAAAAGTTGAAGGCTCAACTTCAAGTCCTACTTCGTTCTAAGAATTATTTCAACTCCTTTGCACATTTCAAATTTGTGTTTTCCAAGATGCACCATCATAATATTAGTGACTGCAGACGGGATCCCCATTGTGTACAGCAGTGGCATCAGATGGTCCAACAACATGCTCCTTCCATGCCAACTCAGGTTCACCCCATGTCTGGACCCTGGCTGCCAACCCTCAAGACCACTAGGATCAGCCTGTATGCATAAAAACAATCCTATCCCACAGATGCACACAACTCTATCCATGTTCGGGCTTTCCATCATCTGGATTTTTATCACAACACGTTAATGTTGGCTACTGCACGAGGACACACACGTATTGTATGTTTCTGAATGCCATCACCCAATTGCCTGAATTGCTTCTGTCTGCATATCTGTTGCTGTTGAGGCCCAAATTCTGAATGAGCAGAAACAAAATTCCATGATGCAGGACTGGGCTCATAGCCTTCCCAGAGGATAATAAATTCTCCTCATCCTCTTTGATGTGACATTGACCATCACTAGTTTAATATCTCTGCTTGTCCCTGACAGGGTACATCATGTAGTTTGAAGTCTCCTTCAACAGCACTCCTACAGAATGCAGGAACTGTCTTGCTCATTCCAAAAGCATCCAAAATTCCTATCAGGAAAACTACTCTGAGCAAGACCATCTAGAATGATACCTGAGAATGTTGACCACAACAGGATAACAGGTCTCCTCCATAGGCCACTGTATTGTTGCCAGTCTGTCAGAAACCTTTGAGTTAAAACTGCTGCGTGGATATTGGTAACCATTTAGGCTACCGATGCAAATAACAGTCGGGAGGCAATTCAAGATTGCTGAGGATGCCAGTTGGCAGGTTGCCAGCAACGCTACATACCACAGCACCTGCTTCTCTAGAACATGCCATTTTGGGTATGTCTAGACTACATGGCTCCGTCAACGGAACCATGTCAACTAGTTTACCCGGCATAGGCAAAGAAGCGGGGATTTAAATAATCCCCGCTTCATTAAAATAAACATGGCCACCGCGCTGTGCCGATGATCAGCTGATCCAGCACAGTGCGACATTCTAGACACGGATCTGTCGGCTGGGGAAGCCTTTGCTGACCGATCCTGTAAACCTCCTTTCACGAGGCATAAAGGATTGGTTAGCAAAGGCTTCCTCAGCTGACAGATCCGCGTCTAGGCTGCTGCGCTGTGCTGGATCATCTGATCATCGGCACAGCACGGTGGCCATGTTTATTTTAATGAAGCGGGGATTATTTAAATCCCCGCTTCTTTGCCTATGCTGGGTAAACTAGTTTACATGGCTCCCTCAACCGAGCCATGTAATCTAGACATTCCCCAGGTGAACAGTCTTCCAACTCTTGCAATTGCATGAATTCCTTAAAATTTGTCTCATAGCTGTGTCATGTGTGCAGAGCCAGCTGATCCCTGTCCTCCACCAATAACCATCCTACCCCAAGATTCCATCATGCTAGCAGCATCCATTCAGATTCTTGGCTGGTTCCTGGTACCGGCTCCCGAACTCTGAGCATCAAAACGTGATACAAGGAATCTGCTAGGTGAGTTAGTAACCCTGCAAAATTTGATAAAGTCAATGATATTCTCCTGCAGCCTATTGGAGGACCAAGCCTTGTGGAAAATAACCCTGCAAGTTTTGTACAGACCATTATGTGACTGGCTCTGTCATGCTTCCCACAGTTCATTCCTATGGAATAATTTTCTTTACAATATAACTCGTTCACACTCATGACTTCAAAAATGTTTTTTGATGTTACAATTCTCTTACTCCCCATAAGGAGAATCCTAATTCCCACAGTAGTTTATCCCTTCTGTTTTTATTAAGGAACCACATGAGCACCCTTAACACTTTCAGCTTAACTGGAAATGGTATCCTTGCTAAGCCTGGTAGTGTCACTTGATTTAACCCCCATCCTGTTTCTCCAGCACCCTTCCCTCAGTAATTCGGCATGAATGCACTATACGCACCCCAAAACGTATTTCACAAAACACACCTGCTTACAGGTGCTGTGAAAAACAACCACCATCATTAAATGCCTAGCAAATATTGTTACATGACGCTGGTCTCTATCAGTGCAGGCATCAAGTCCCAAAGCATCAACCACTCCTACCATAGTGTATGATGCAGTGTGTCCCATCAGATTCCCATTTGTTTTACTACTTACAATGTAAACTGCTCATCACAATAAAGCCACAGCATGCCCTTGTATGTACTGTGCTTCAGCCAATCATAGCCACATATATAAACAAGACTGGGCTTTGCCGTGCGTAACCCTTTGCTATAATGCTGCATAGTTGAGAAAGGCAGACTTACAGCAATGTCAGGGTTTGACTGTAACAAGGAAATGAGATTTGCCTGGAATGGGATTGTTTTCCATAACACAGAAGGGGGGGGGGGTGCTAATAGGAGGGACAATTATACTGCAGAGTGACCCTGGGGTCAGCAAGTGCAGGGCACAGCTATATTGCAGAATGACTTCAGGGAGGCATCTGCACCAAGAAGAGAGTGGACAGCTGGGGCCAAGGCTCTCTATGTTGCTGGCCACTGGCCCAGGTAAGTGTCCTCCTGTCCCAAAGTCCACCCCCAGCCCTCAGATGGGGAAGGGATGTGAATCAGTAGCTCCACCAGCCAGCAGCCATGCTGCCCCCAAGGAGTACCACTGTGGACTAAAGCCAGGCCACACAGCCTTTTGCCACTCCTGAAGAGTACTGCCAGGGAACAGGGTTGGGGCTGGCAGCCCTGTCCCCCCTTGGGGTTGCCAGACCTGCACTGGCCCTCAGCTGTAGCATTGGATGGGAGAGGGGGCCACTAACCAGCAGCCCTGCTGCTCCAAACGGGCACTGCCAGGTGTCAGAGCCAGGTCATGCAGCCCTGTTCCCTGCTCCCTAGAAGAGTCCTGTCACTGGCCAGGGCTGGGCCATGCGTCTTTGGCCCCCTGGTTGTCCCCCCGAAAGAGCTCCACCATCAACCAGGGCCAGGCACCACAGCCCCAGCTCCCTGGGTATTTCCCCTTGGAGGAGCCAGCGACCAGGGCTAGGTACCACAGCCCTGTCCCTCAGCTGCCACCTCAGTCCCCCAGGGTATGTCTACACTACAAAGTTAGTTCGAACTAACGGACGTTAGTTCGAACTAACTTTAATAGGCGCTACACTAGCGCTCCGCTAGTTCGAATTTGAATCGAACTAGCGGAGCGCTTAGTTCGAACTAGGAAAACCTCATTTTACGAGGACTAACGCCTAGTTCGAACTAGCTAGTTCGAACTAAGGGCTGTGTAGCCCTTTAGTTCGAACTAGTGGGAGGCTAGCCCTCCCCAGGTTTCCCTGGTGGCCACTCTGGCCAACACCAGGGAAACTCTATGCCCCCCTCCCGGCCCCGGACCCCTTAAAGGGGCACGGGCTGGCTACGGTGCCCGTGCCAGGTGCAAGCCTGCCAGCACCCAGCTAGCAGACCCTGCACCTGGCACGGCACAGAGCCACCCACCCGATGCCCCCCAGCCCACCCCCTCTTGCCGGGACCAGGCTGGCGGCTCCCGGGAGCTTGCCCTGGACCGCAAGAGGCGGGCACCTTCCTGGGCTAGTGCGGACATCGTGGACCTCGTCCACGATCTCCTCACTAGGCACAGGAAAGTGGCCGTCTAGGGCAGGAGAGCTGCCAGCCTGGCCACCCAGGACCAGGTGTGCATGAAAATCAAGGGGGTCCACTGAGACCCCCGACCCTGAGCCCTGAGCTTACAATGGCCGTACTGGGTCAGACCAAAGGTCCATCTAGCCCAGTAGCCTGTCTGCCAACAGCGGCCAACCCTAGGGACCCTGGAGGGGATGGACCGAAGACAATGACCAAGCCATTTGTCTCGTGCCATCCCTCTCCAGCCTTCCACAAACTTTGGGCAGGGACACCACTCCTACCCTCTGGCTAATAGGACTCCATGGACCCAACCTCCATCACTTTATCTCACTTCCCTTTAAACTCTGTTCTAGTTGTAGCCTTCACAGCCTCCTGCAGCAAGGAGTTCCACAGGTTAACTATTTGCTTTGGGAAGAAGAACAACTTTCTCTTACTAGTTTCAAGCCTGCTACCCATTCCTTTCCTTTGGTGTCCTCTAGTCCTTCTTTATGGGAACTAATGAAGAGCTTTTCTGTATGCACCCTCTCCACCCAACTCCTGCTTTTAGAGCCCTCTATCCTGTCCCCCCTCCGTCTCCTCTTTTCTAAGCTGAGAAGTCCCAGTCTCTGTAGCCTCTCTTCATATGGGACCTGTTCCCAACCCCTGATCATGTTAGTTGCCCTCCCCTCTCCCAGCCTTTCTCTTCCCCTCTCCCACCTCCTTTTCCCAGTCTCCCCCAGTTTTTTTTCAATAAAGACAGAGTCAATGTTGGAAGAAACGTTATCTTTATTTTGTACATCAATAAGAAGGGGGGCTAAGGAAGGGTAAGTGGAAGGAGGTGAGGGAGGAATGGGGTACGAGCCCCCGATGGGGAGGACTGGGCTGGCTCTGCGGGCTTCTGGGGGTGGAAGCTCTCCTGCAGCCCCCCAATTACTCCCTCTCCGCAGATGGCAGCCTGCGGCAAGTGCAGCCGGGCTGATGGCCGAGTGGTGTGATGTGCCCAGTGTGGGCACTCAGGGCACTCCAAGCCAGAACTTCTTTGCAAGCGGGGCACCCCTTAGAACTGTGTGTCCGGGGTGGGGGTCGGGACCCTTTAAGCGCAGCCCTCGGCTAGCCTGAGACAGCATCTCCATGCTCTAAGTCCTCCTTTTATGCCCTGCCGGCACTGCTTCCGGCCATCCTTAAGCCCTGTTCAGAGTCCACTCAATGTGGACTTACTAGTTCGAACTAGCAAAACGCTAGTTCGAACTAGTTTTTAGTTCTAGATGCGTTAGTTCGAACTAGCTTAGTTCGAATTAACTAATTCGAACTAAGTTAGTTCGAACTAGCGCTGTAGTGTAGACGTACCCCCAGTCCTTAACCCCAGGAAAGCTGACAGCCAAGGCCTGGCACTGCTTATCTGTACCCCTCCCCAGGAAGAATGGGGTAGGGCAGAAGCTGCATTGCTGTGCTCGCCACTGCAGGTGGCAATGATAACCTCCCTCCAAGATTTCCCAGCTCGGTACCCTGAACCCCCCTCACCTGCCACTTCCCTGCCCTAATTCCTATATCCCTACCCCCTACCCTGAGTCTCCCCCACACCCAAGCTCTGCCTTGGTTCCAATGCCTCCCACACTACCAACCCCCTGCTCTAAAGTGTCTAAACAATGCCAAGTAAGTCTTCTAGTCAAGTGTATGCATGTTGAAAACACCTCTATATTAATTTTGCCTCTGAAAGGCAGAAGGAAAAGTCAGTATTTTTAATGAATTGAGGAGTCCTGTGGCACCTTATAGACTAACTGAAGTGTAGGAGCATAAGCTTTCGTGGGCAAAGACCCACTTCGTCAGATGCATCTGACGAAGTGGGTCTTTGCCCACGAAAGCTTATGCTCCTACACTTCAGTTAGTCTATAAGGTGCCACAGGACTCCTCGTCGCTTTTGCAGATTCAGACTAACACGGCTACCCCTCTGATATTTAATGAATTGGTTTACTTTGACCAGCTAACTTAATGCCAACAACAATTTACTACAGTTAATAGGGTTATCCCCAGAGACTCTGAATTTTAGCTGAGTTAGCAACTGGTTAGACAGGAGGCCTGGAAGATGGGAGCAGCATAAAACATGTTGACTGGCAATTGCTTTCAGCAGGACCCCAAGTTACAATGTAGGCACATTTGCTAACATGGTGTTTAATCTATGCCTAATTACCTGGGATGAAATTGAGAAAAGTTACTGGTGGCTGTTTAGTACTTTAGTAGGGAGAACAATAGTCATAGTACTTGGAGTTTTCAAGGCCAGAAAGAACCATGGTGATCACCTGGTCTGACCTCCTTTATTACACACCATAGAACTTCCCCGAAAATAGTTCCAAAAGCATATATTGTAGAAAACATCCAATCTTGATTTTAAAATGGCCTGTAATGGAGAATCCACCAAGATCACTTGGTAAATTGCTCCATTAATTAGTATTCTCGTTATAAAAATTCTATGCTCTAAGCCCAGTCTGAAAATGTCCAGATTCAACTTCCAGCCATTGGATTGTGTTACACCTTTCAGGAAGCCATTATTTTCCCACATAAATACACAGCCTATAGTCAAGTCATCTCTGACTGGGCATCTGCTCCGCACTGACCCTATAAGGGTTAAAACCAAGCCCTGGAAAGGGCTGAAATGAGGGAGCCAACAATTGCAGCAGATACAGCCAATTAGGGCCTGGAGTGGAGGAGAACTCACTCTTGCTCTAGCTGTAGAGCAGGAGGGACCTGGCTGCCAGGGAAGCTAGAGGCTTCCAGAGACAGAGTAGTGCTGGGGAAAGGCAGGCAGAGTTCTGTCTTGACCTCACTCCCAGGCTGTAGGGCCGGAGGCAAGGTCCAAGAGGTACTAGTGCTACAGAGAGACAGCCAGGATAGAAGTAGGTAGCAGGTCCAGCCCCCCTTGCTGAAGATGAGTGGCCATTCCAGTCTACAATGTGCCCCTGAGGCAGGGGCTAGATGACAACTGGCTGTGGGTCACTGAGGAAAGGTCGGTATATGGGAATTGGGAGTTCCCTGGAAGAGGAAAGGCACTGTGGATAGGAAGGGACATGAGACTGAACAGGCAGAAGACCAGTCACAGGGGTTGGGACACTGACCAGCAGAGGGCTCACTGATGCAGGAGAACTGATTCCCTGAGTAACCAGTGGGAGGCACCGTGGCAGTGAGAGTTTGACCCATGATATCACCTTTTACCTTTCCCTTTGTTAAACTAAATAGATAAACTCAAGGAGCTCTGGCACGGCAAGGCAGGTTTTCTAATCCTCAAATCATTCTCATGGCTCTTCTCAGAACCCTCTGCAATTGGTCAACATCCTTCTTGAACTGTGAACATCAGAACTGGACACAGTGTTCCAGCAGTGGTAACAAGAGTGCAAAAACAATAAATAATACTTTATTATATAACTAACTAACCAAATAAATAACGTCTCTATTCCTACTCGAGATTTCTCTAGGCATCCATAGGAGTGTATAAAACCTTCTGGCCATAGCATGACACTCACATTCATCTGATTATGTACCTATTACCCCCAAATCTTTATCCGAGTCACTACTTCCCAGACTAGAGTCACCCATCCTGTAATATATTCTTTGTTCCTGGATGTATAGTTTTACATTTAACCATGTTAAAAAGAACATTTCATGCAGAGCTTACCAAATGATTCAGATCACTCCAATTTCAGTGAGTTGGCCTCTTCATTATTTACCACTCTGCCAATTTTTGTACAATCTGAAAATGATTGTATGGGTTTTTTGGGGGGGAGTTGGGTTTTTTTTAGCCAGGCCATTAATAAAAATGTTAAATAGCATAAGGCCAAGAACCTGTTTGATGAGATGATGATGATAGTGATTCCCCATATACAAATACATTTTAAGACCTATCAGCCAGCTTTTAATCCATTGAATGTGTGTCATGATAATTGAATATTCTTCTAGTTTTATACTCAAAATATCATGCAGTACCAAGTCAAATGCCATACAAAAGTCCATGTACATCAACACTATTACCTTTTTAATCATACTTGTAATCTCATCATTTAAAGACACCAACCTAGCGTGGAGATGCTGTCTCAGACTAGCCGAGGGCTGTGCTTAAAGGGTCCCGACCCTCACCCCAGACAGACAGTTCTCAGGGGTGCCCCGCTGGCAAAGCAGTCCTGGCTTGGAGTGCCGGGAGTGCCCACACTGGGCACATCACAGCACTCGGCCATCAGCCCGGCTGCACTTGCCACAGGCTGCCATCTGGGGATAGCGGGCAATCGGGGGGCTGCAGGAGAGGTTCCACCCCAAAAGCCCGCAGAGCCAGCCCAGTCCTCCCCATCCGGGGCTCATGCCCCATTCCTCCCTCACCTCCTTCCACTTACCCTTCCCTAGCCCCTCTTCTTGATGTACAAAATAAAGGACAATTGTGTTCAAAAATGGAATCTGTCTTTATTGAACAAAACTGGGGGAGACTGGGAAAAGGAGGTGGGATAGGGGAAGAGAGAGGCTGGGAGAGGGGAGGGCAACTAAAATGATTAGGGGTTGGGAACAGGTCCCATATGAAGAGAGGCTAAAGAGACTGGGACTTTTCAGCTTAGAAAAGAGGATATGGAGGGGGGACAGGATAGAGGTCTCTAAAAGCAGCAGTTGAGTGGAGAGGGTGCATACAGAAAAGTTCTCATTAGTTCCCATAAAGAAGGACTAGAGGACACCAAAGGAAAAGAATGGGTAGCAGGCTTCAAACTAGTAACAGAAAGTTGTTCTTCACAAAGCAAAGAGTCAACCTGTGGAACTCCTTGCTGCAGGAGGCTGTGAAGGCTACAACTAGAACAGAGTTTAAAGGGAAGTGAGATCAAGTCATGGAGGTTGGGTCCATGGAGTGGTATTAGCCAGGGGGTAGGAGTGGTGTCCCTGCCCAAGGTTTGTGGAAGGCTGGAGAGGGATGGCACGAGACAAATGGCTTGGTCACTGTCTTCGGTCCATCCCCTCCAGGGTCCCTAGGGTTGGCCGCTGTCGGCAGACAGGCTACTGGGCTAGATGGACCTTTGGTTTGACCCAAGACGGCCATTGTAAGCTCAGGGCTCAGGGTCGGGGGTCTCAGTGAACCCCCTTGATTTTCATGCACACCTGCTCCTGGGTGGCCAGGCTGGCAGCTCTCCTGCCCTAGACGACCACTTTCCTGTGCCTAGTGCGGAGATTGTGGACAAGGCCCACGATGTCCGCACTAGCCCAGGCGGGTGCCCGCCTCTTGCGGTCCAGGGCAAGCTCCCGGGAGCCGCCAGCCTGGTCCCGGGAAGAGGGGGAGGGCTGGGGGGTATCGGGTGGGTGGCTCGGTCCGTGCCAGGTGCAGGGTCTGCTGGCTGGGTGCTGGCAGGCTTGCACCTGGCACGGGCACTGTAGCCAGCCCGTGCCCCTTTAAGGGGCCCAGGGCCGGGAGGGAGGCAGTAGAGTTTCCCTGGTGTTGGTCAGAGTGGCCACCAGGGAAACCTGGGGAGGGCTAGCCTCCCACTAGTTCGAATTAAGGGTCTACACAGCCCTTAATTCGAACTAGTAAATTCGAACTAGGCTTAATCCTCGTGGAATGAGGATTACCTAGTTCGAACTAAGCTCTCCGTTAGTTCGAATTAAATTCGAACTAACGGAGCGCTAGTGTAGCGCCTATGAAAGTTAGTTCGAACTAACGTCCGTTAGTTTGAACTAACTTTGTAGTGTAGACATACCCTTATAGAGTAAATAAACCCCATGACAGACCTCTTCCCTTCCGACAGAATTATTCAGTCATATAATGAAATCTGTGTCTTTAAACCAGACAATGTTCTCATCAAACATAAGACATTTGTCAAACATAAGACGTTTTTCTTCACTTTTAGCTCCTATCCCCAATTCTCCTATCCCTAGCTCATTTGCTTTAGATGTTGAATGATTACTCCCATCAGCTATGACTCAGCATCTATTAAACACTTGTTACATATTCAGACAAATACTTTTATGCTTTTATCCAGTCTGAACCGCATACTTAGAAGTACTCCCTGTAAACTTCTGCAAAGCTAATGAACTATCCTCCAAATCCCTTTTTTTTAAACTCTCTTTTGCCAGGAGGCCTACAAAAATCCACAATGATTTTATGCCATGATATATGATATATGTTGTTACAGGATTTATGGCATTTTACAATAATCTATACACAAACCCCAAAATGCCTTTGTCCTCCCCCCCCCCCATTCCTTTCTCCCTTATGACTGGAGGGGATTGACAGGCCATTTCACTTTGAATGATCCCTTGAAATATATGTTAACTACATATGCTCAACAATCTGTTCCAGCTTGTATTTAACAGTGAAACCCTGAGTACATTTCCCAAACCTGCATAAAAGCTCTATGTATGTTCAAAAGCTTATCTTTCTCCTTGAAAGAAGTTGATCAAATAAAAGATGACCCATCTTGTCTCTTGACAATGGTTAGGCTACTTGGGTATGTCTAGACTACATGGCTCCATCGACGGAGCCATGTAGATGAGTTTACTAGACATAGCAAAATGAAGTGGCAATTTAAATAATCGACACTTCATTTACATCAAAATGGCCGCCGCGTTGTGCCGACGATCAGCTGATTGGCACAGCAGGGCAGTCTAGACGCGCCGTGATCGACAAGGGAAGCCTTTGTTAAACGTCGACAGAGCCATGTAGTCTAGATATACCCCTTGTGTGTCAAATAACGTGTATTGTTTGATCAAAAATGCTACAAGTTTTGTTTTGATTATGAATAGTTTTAAATATTTTCATTTAAAAAAAAATAAAGATAAAAGAAAATTGAATATGAATTGTCAGAACATATTTTGAAAATGTTAAAACTGTTTACAAAATTACTAATATGGAAAAAGTGATGTGAATTTGTATTTCATTTCGGTGATGTTGAACCTGCAATGTTTCCACTCCCCCTCCCCCAAATAAAAAGTCAGACATTTTTCCAATGCCTGTTTAGAAGCCATCTATCAAGGATCTATGGTGTCTCTGTGAGGCACTCTACATACAAATATTTAGTCCTAATATCCATAATTAACCTTCTAATGATTTCTTATATTCTACATTTCTCATAAAGTTGTGGTGAGAATTTGTTGTTCAGTTTCTTCAGGAGATTAAAATGAACTTTGGGTTTGCAATGAAAAATCTCATTTCACCTTAGAGATCCCTCTCAGCTCCAATAGATATGGCCTAGGGAGTAGGATCAGGATGATGTTTTTATAAAAGTATTTAGTCAGAAATCCTTTTACATCTCATATGGGAAAGAACCCCTTTTTTCCCAGACTTAAAAAGAAGCCTGAACTAGTTGCATGAAAAAAAATATTTTCAGTGTCATTGCTTTGTGAACTACATTAACTTCAGAGCCGCAAGATGTTCCAAAGAAAACACTTTATAGGATATGGTTAAAGTTTGGCTCTTCCCAGTTCAAAGGGGAGAATGTGTTACATTTGTTCACAATATATACACAGGGAAGAAAAGAAATGAAAAATAGGCACCCAGTAAAATTTAGTACAATTGAAATTTGCTCCGTAGTAAAGACACGGTGAATATGAAATGAAGCATCACCAAATATAACGTATATGAAAATAAAATACAAACAGGTACAACATAGCTGACATCAGAAGCTGAGAGCAAAAGTTCACAAGCATGAAAGAGAAATGGTGGTTTAAAGACAGTTTTGTGTTTGGTTTTGCTATTCTTAGCAGCAGTCAAAAGTGTAAATATATAGACCCCTTTTTTGTTTCAGATCTTTTAGACGTTATAATTATTCAATGATGGTGTCTGGCTATTTCTATGAGTTGATAAGATATTCGAGTTTGAACAAATTTTGTTAATCTCTGACTTTCTTTTTCTTTTTAAAGGACCCCAAGGGTGTGTCTAGACTACATGCCTCCTTCGATGGAGGCATGTAGATTAGCCAGATCGGAAGAGGGAAATGAAGCCGCGATTAAAATAATCGCGGCTTCATTTAAATTTAAATGGCTGCCCCGATCTGCCGATCAGCTGTTTGTCGGCAGATCGGGGCAGTCTGGACGCGATGCGCCGACAAAGAAGCCTTTCTTCATCGGCACAGGTAAGCCTCGTGAAACCAGGTTTACCTGTGCCGATGAAGAAAGGCTTCTTTGTCGGCGCATCGCGTCCAGACTGCCCCGATCTGCCGACAAACAGCTGATCGGCAGATCGGGGCAGCCATTTAAATTTAAATGAAGCCGCGATTATTTTAATCGCGGCTTCATTTCCCTCTTCCGATCTGGCTAATCTACATGCCTCCGTCGAAGGAGGCATGTAGTCTAGACACACCCCAAGAAAAAAGATGGAAATGAGACTAAGGTAGTGCATTTGGAAGCTACTACAAAGTGTAATTTACTAGCACTAGCATTTATACAAATATTTCCCACTCATTTGTGGCAGCAACAAGTTACATATAGGAAGTTGAAGCAACTATTTATATTTTTTTATCTTGTTTTTTTTTTCTTGACTCTTGGGGTAACTTAAACTTCCAGTAATAAATTTTGCTCTCAGATATAGACACACAATGGTCACATAGTCTATGTCTAGACTGCAGGCTTCTTTCGGAAGAAGCTTTTCCAGAAGAGATCTTCCAAAAACACTTCTTCTGAAAGCGAGCATCTACACAGCAAAAGCACATCAAAAAAGTGATCTGCTTTTTTGAAAGATAGTGTCCACATTGAATGGATGCTATCACTCATGTTTGAGCTATGAATATTATGGATGGAGTGACACCTGTGCTTTTTCCTCTTTCCTCTTCTTTCGAAAGAATTCCCTCTTCCCCATCCATACACATCTTTTTGTGAAAGAGTTCTTTCCGAAAAAGGTTTCTTCCTAATAGAAAGAGGTTTATCAATGTTGGAAAAATCCATCTGTTCTTTTGATTTTTTTTTCAAAAGAATGTGATTGCAGTGTGGACGTTAAGTGAAGTTTTTTTGGAAAACAGCATTTTTTCTGGAAAAAACTTTGCAGTGTAAACATACCCATACAGTTTCATGTATCTGAACTCAGATTTCAGCTCCAGACTAGGAAATTGCAGGGACAATAAGCACACACACACACACATACAATATGTGATTTTCACTTAGTTTTGGCTGACTGTCTCTGAACATTCAGCCCCATTTCAGTTTGGGAACCTGACCAACTGTCAAGTTTGTTCCAGAAAAGCACCTGAAATACAAACTGAGAGTCACGACTCAAAACTTGGAAAGGAGGAGAGTTGGAAGATTGATACTGAACTATTTAATGAGGGATTGCCAAAGCAACTGTGATTAGTAAAGGAAAAATCAATGACATGGAGGATGATTAATGCAACTATGTAGTCATGAATTATTTAACAACCCGAATGCTTTAGCCATCAGGAGTTTAGTCGCCTACATAGTTTTTATTTTTGCACTGCCAGAAGCTTTCCATTGCTTGCTCCCCACTAGCTGTTGTTATGTATTTTTATACAGTTTTAAAAACCAGGTGGAAAACTCCTTGCACAATCTTTCCTGACTATTTCAAGCATAGAGAGTTAGAGGCAAAAGAAAAGAACTGATTAATGTAAAACATACACAAGATGCAAAATTGAAAGTAACTTATGGCTCTAATATAGGAATAAATGCTGCAGAATGAGTAACAGTTTAATGTACAGAAGATTTTATTGCAAATAAAATCAACTCCTTTTTAGAACTGTATACTGGAGTGGTCAAGAAGGGAAGTACCACACACCCATTTCTGAGAATATTCACTAGGAATTAAATATGAATTGGCTGTGGTTGGTATGAAGTTCTTTGTGTGCTCTTCCCAGACAAACTTTCAAATGATCAAGATTGTTTGCACTTACACAAGCACTGCAGAAAGTAAATTTTCGATTTGTGTACTTTGTGCAAATTTTAAATTCACACATGCATATTTGCTTAAAAAGTTGCAAAAATGTGGCTGGCACAATAAAGGGACATCATTCTCAAAATCCCATATCAGAGCCCAGCTTAGTAAAAGGGACTCATACCTTTAGCTTATATTGTAGATACAGCCTTAGACTAGGCTCTGGGCTACAGCACCCTATCTGTAGAGAATGGTTATCCAACAGGTACATCGAGGGCCATATTGAAATAAAATATAATTGTACAATTATAGTATAATGTTCCATGTTGCTAGCCTTAGCTAATTGCACCAGTACCCTACAACTAACACATTTATTTGGGAATAAGCTGTCCACTGATAGAGGGGACAAAGTTGGCAACTGTCCCAGGGTCCAGTGATTCAAAGGGGCCCAGAACAGCAGAAGCAGTGGCTTTTAGAGCCTTAAGCCCTTGCAATTGCTGCAGGAACACCATGTGGTGCAATCTAGGCATCTCTTAGGGATGCCTGAGGAGGTAGCACCAGGAGAAGGGGCACGATAATTTATGTGATGCTGCCCCTTGCACGTGAGGCCCACTTCTTCCTGTGGCAGAGCCAACCTTGTCCAGGGGACAGCATGGCTGTCAGCTCCCCGGAGTACATGGAGAAGGTAGGGCAATCAGCTGATTATCTAAGGTATTGGTACACGAATGCAAGAAACCTGGGAAACAAACAGGAAGAATTAGAAGCCCTGGTACAATCAAAGAAGTATGATTTGATTGGAATAACGGAGACTTGGTGGGATGACTCACTTGATTATAGAACTGTCATGGGTATAGACTGTTCAGGAAGAACAGGCAGGGGAGAAAAAGGAGGAGGAGTTGCACTGTATGTAAGAGAGCAGTATGATTGCTCAGAGCTCCCTTATATACAGGAAGAAAAGTCTGCTGAGAGTCTTTGGGTTAAGGTTAGAGGCAGGAGCAACAGGGGTGATGTTGTGGTTGGTGTCTGCGATAGACCACTGGATCAGGTGGATAAGGTAAATGAGGCTTTCTTCACACAACTAAGAGAAGCTTCCAGATCACAGGCCCTGGTTCTCATGGGGGACTTTAAAATTCCTGACATCTCTTTGGAGACCCATACAGCAATACACAGACAATCCAGAAAGATTTTAGAGAATGTTGGAGATAACTTCCGGGTACAAGTGCTGAAGGAGCTGACCAGGGGCCATGCGCAGCTTGACCTGCTGCTCACAAACAGAGAGGAACTGGTAGGGGAAGTAGAGGTGGGTAGACTTGGGAAGCAGTGATTATGAGACAGTAGATTTCAGGATCCTGACCAAAGGAAGAAAGGAGAGCAGCAAAATACACATCCTGGACTTCAGAAGAGCAGACTTTGACTCTCTGAGGGTATGTCTACACTACCCCGCTAGTTCGAACTAGCGGGGTAATGTAGGCATACCGCTGTTGCAAATGAAGCCCGGGATTTGAATTTCCCAGGCTTCATTTGCATAAACTGGGCACCGCCTGGATGAGGGGATGAATTGCACCCTTAGCAAATTTGCGGATGACACTAAGCCTGGGGGGGGGGGGGGGGGGAGAGGTAGATACATTAGAGGACAGGGATAGGGTCCAGTGTGACCTAGACAGATTAGAGGATTGGGCCAAAAGAAATCTGATGAGGTTCAATGAGGACAAGTGCACAGTCCTGCACTTGGGATGGAAGTATCCTAAGCATTGTTATAGGCTGGGGACAGACTGGCTAAGTAGCAGTTTGGCAGAAAAGGAACTGGGGATTACAGTGGATGAGAAGACGGATATGAATCAACAGTATGCCCCTGTAGCCAAGAAGGCTAATGACATATTATGGTGCATTAGAAAGAGCATTGCCAGCAGATCTAGAGAAGTGATTATTCCCCTTTATTCTGCACTGGTGAGACCACATCTAAAGTACTGCATCCAGTTCTTCCCCTCCCCTCCACTACAGAAGGGATGTAGACAGATTGGAGAGGGTCCAGCAGAAGGCAACTAAAATGATTAGGGGGCTGGAGCACATGACCTACAAGGAGAGGCTGAGGGATTTGTGCTTATTTAGTCTACAGAAGAGAAGAGTGAGGTGGGATTTGAGAGCAGCCTTCAACTTCCTGAAGGGAGGTTCCAAAGACAATGGAGAGAGGCTGTTCTCAGTAGTCACGGATGGCAGAACAAGGAGCAATGGGCTCAAGTTGCAGTGGAGGAGGCCTAGGTTGGATATTAGAAAAAACTACTTCACTAGGAGGGTGGTGAAGCACTGGAACAGGTTACCTAGGGAAGTAGTGGAATCTCCATCCCTAGAGGTTATAAGTCTCAGCTTGACAAAGCCCTGGCTGGGTTGATTCGGTTAGGATTGGTCCTGCTTTGGCCAGGAGGCTGGACTCAATTATCTCCTGAGGTCTCTTCCAGCCTTATGATTCTATGATTCTATGAAGTGAAAACTTCAGCTTGGCAGTTACATATACTTATGCAAAGAAAGTGTTACATTATTATGTGTAGGATGAGTGCTAATCACGTCAGTTCAATCAGGGTGGATGGAGTCCCCTCCCAACAGTTATTGAGATGGTGTAAATATCAAAAAGGAGGGAAATTATTTTTGCAGCAATCTAGCTATATCACAGTGTTTATTTAGTTGCTCATTATATAAAACTGTCCAAAGAACTTCATTTTTATGTCTGCCTAGTGAGCATGAATTGTTATGTTTTCCTTCGAAATTACGAAGTAATTGAGTAGACCTATGACAAGAGGTTTAGAGGAAGGGCATCTCTATCAGTTCAGAGCACATCCCAACTCAGGATCAGAAAAGTGAGTTCTGATTTCTATGAGCAGCATACGTGCATTTTGAAAGAGACAAAAAAAAAGATACTACTGAATATAAAGTTAATGAACAATCTGTCCTCTTCACAAAGCATCAAAAAGCTGTCCTTTGAGAGTTTCTTCTTTTCTTTTGCAATTGATTTATGTGGCATGAAAAATAACAGATTGTACTGAACAATAAAGCCTGCCATACGTAGGAAGAGCACACAAAATATGCGTTTCATCTGATGAGGCCCACAAGATTGCAATCTTGTGGGAGCAATGAGAATGATCTAAAATAGTATCATTTTCCAGTCCTACCATTGTCCCAAAAGGAATTCATGTTGTGCTATTTTCTGTTCATTTTGCAATTTGCATCACAAGGACAAGATTTTCTAATCCTTCATGCATTTTGTGAAAAATAACACTCCACAGGACTATCTGTGGGCCATAGCAAAGCTGTATAATTTGATCAGTTGGTATGAGAGCACTGAAACAAATACATACTTGAATATGAATATTCGCATTTGAAGAGGCAAAATATACTTATGAATTCAGATGCCTTATTATTTTCTATAAATTTTTTTGTGTTTTTAAGACAGGCTTTAATCCTTCCCCTGCCACTGTTATACTAATTAAGCACTTTTACAGAATTGTGATTCCTGAATAACAGACAAGGGTATTTGTTTCTTGCTGTGCTGATTTCTTATGGCACCCAGAGCATAAGAGGAAGAGCTGATATAATAAAGGGATGAGTAGCATATAGTATTTATTAATATTAAATATATCAAAGTTAAACGTAGGATTCTTAGAGTAAGAAATGGGATACAATGGGAGAAAGGTTGAAAGAAGTAAGAGAAAAATACTAATGTTGAGATCAACAAACCTATAAGATGCAGGAATACTTTATATATGAAAAATAGGAAAAGAAATCAGTATCCTTTGAAGTGAAGCTGAGGACTTGCACTGATTGCATGTATTGCTCATGGACTTTATACACCTACAAAATGAAGGCCAAGTTTCGTTTCTCTTTTCTTCATCATTTTGTAATGAATGTGGACACTGTTCATTTGTAAATAGGCAGAAGAACAGTTGGGGGATGGAAATTAATGTAAATGTCTGAAAAAAGCCTATCCATTTTTTCTTTGAAAATTCAAATTTTAACCAAAAGTATTGTTCACAATTAGGAAATGCTGAGCAGCAATAGTCATGATGCAATAAGAACACCTTTTTTTTTTTTTTTATAAAATATATAAATGAACTAAAGACATGCCTATATTTTAGATTGTCATTTTAGGCCATGTGACACTTGATTTGCCTTGTGAAATAGTTTTCCTTTCTGAAGTTGATGGCCTGTATATGGCTATTCATATGTAATCACCATACCAGGTCTTTGTTTTATTTATTTATTTATGTATTTGTTTGTTTGTTTATATTGCAGTAGCTTACAGGAGCCAGTCATGGTCCATTGTACTAAGCACTATACAATCATGGACCAACATGACAAACTTAAATTCCCAAAAGTTTACAGTCTAAATATAAAACAAGAGACAACTGGTATATACACACTGATGGGTGACCACAAGGAAACAATTCTTATCCATGTTTTGTTTTTTATGAATCTATGTTCTCACCTTTACTCGGTACCTCTTTATCTTATACAAATGTATGATACTATTTTTAAGATAGTTGAATTATAGAAACCAAAGTATTCCACAGAATACTGAATTAAAATGAAATATACTGTAACCTCAGTATCTAGTGTTTCTCTTGGTAAGTATATGAAGGTGAACCAGAGTGATGGAATAATATTTTTGCGGAATTTTTAACACAGAATTTCCTGTTATTAAAAAAGGAAATTATTTTAGATGTCTGGCTGTTTCAGAGACAATATGAAGCATTAGAAAAGTGCCTTTTTACCAATAATTTATTAGTGAATAAATGCACAGAGAGAGCGTCAGTTTAACCATTTAAATGCAATTTCTGCACTCTTAGTAAACTTCCACACCAACTATTAGATGCTAAGGGAATCCTGCACCCAGGATCTTTTAGCCAATTTAGACATTCCAAGCCACATCAAACTCATGCTTACCACATTCATTCATAACAATCACAGTAATTCCCAATAATTTGTCCCAACAGACGCTCTTGGTAAGTTTTACTCTTGAAGGCTCCATCTACATGTTTGTTTTTTGTAGAAGATGAATGTAAATGAAGCTCTCATTAGCAAATCTCATGCTCTCATTTGCATATTCTCTTCCGATCCTTTTGCAGAAGATGTTTTTGCGAAAGAAACCCCGGAGTGTAGACAGGACCATTTTTCGGAAAAACCCTTTTGCACAAGATCCCTTATTCTTCAAAAACTGAGATTTACAGGATCTTGAGCAAAAGGGTTTTTTTCCCGAAAAAATGGCCCTGTCTACACTGTGATTTTTTTTGCAAAAACCTCTTCCGCAAAAAGGATCGGAAGAGAATATGCAAATGAGAACTTGAGATTTACTAATGGGCGCTTCATTTGTATTTCCTCTTCCCCAAAAAACAAGCAGTGTAGACAGAGCCTTAGAGATGCTGTGTCAGGAAATAAATCAATTGGGAAATGACCAATAGATAGTTGGTACATTCTGTAAAATACAAGAGTACTTTCACTGGGCTTTATTTTAATTAGTGTCCATCACTTACACACATCCACAATAGGTTAGTAACACCCTGAAAAATCCCACATTTATATTTACCAAGGTCTTGAGGAGGTCTTGAGTGATAACTGCCAAGGCTTCAGAGTCCGGTCCCCCATTTTCAGAAGAACTTAAAACAGGGGTGGGGAACCAATGGCCCTCAGCTTGCCTGGATCCAGATCTTGAGGTACGGGGCTCCCCCTCCCCAGCTTTGGGGAGCCTGTGCTGGCACTCCAGCCCCTCCCCTGCTATCCCACCATGGGGGTGGAGCACTCAAAATCTACTTGCCTGGGGGCCAGCAGCCCCTGACCCAAAAAAGGTTCCCCACTCCTGATTTAAGAGATGTCCAAGCAATCAAGTGTTCAATTGTCCATCAAACTCAGATTTCTTCCTTTTTTTATACCCAATGTGTTAGTATGGCATAAAAAACTGCTGAGCAGAAACTAAGTTAAGGGTAGAGATTTACAGCCTGTCAAGCAGGAAATTTTCCATCAGTCAGACAGTGGAACTTTACGTTAGTTAGTTAGTGAGGGTATGTCTACACTACCCCGCTTGTTCGAACTAGCTGGGTAATGTATGCATACCGAACTTGCTAATGAAGCCCGGGATTTGAATTTCCCGGGCTTCATTAGCATAAGCGGGGAGCCGCCATTTTTAAATCCCCGCTGCTTCGAACCCCGTGTAGCACAGCTACACGGGGCTCGAACTAGGTAGTTCGGACTAGGACTAGTTTCACGAGGAGTAACGGTAGTTCGGAATAGGACCCTAGTCCGAACTACCTAGTTCGAGCCCCGTGTAGCCGCGCTACACGGGGTTCGAAGCAGCGGGGATTTAAAAATGGCGGCTCCCCGCTTATGCTAATGAAGCCCGGGAAATTCAAATCCCGGGCTTCATTAACAAGTGCGGTATGCATACATTACCCAGCTAGTTCGAACAAGCGGGGTAGTGTAGACATACCCTTAGTTAGTTAGTTAGTTAGTTAGTTAGTTAGTTAGTTAGTTAGTTAGTTAAAGTACTCATTAAAGGCACTTTCTAATTATAAGGGTAGTTAAGCTCTTGAAATAGGCTTCTAAGGCAAAAGACAGAACTATGTAGCACTTTAAAGACTAACAAGATGGCTTATTAGGTGATGAGCTTTCGTGGGCCAGACCCACTTCCTCAGATCAATATGTGGAAGAAAATGCAGGCCCTGAAATCTTTACCACAGGAGGTTTTTAAAAACAGGCTGAACCAACACTTGTCAAGAATGGACAAAGTTTACTTGGTCCTGCTGTCACAGAAGGACCATCACTAGTCTTCATGACGTTTTAAGGTTTTTTCCACTCTTACATTTCCAAGATTTTACTATTTTAAATTTGACATTGATTGAATTGTAAATGAGTTGGAATATTCATTGTATACAGAAGTAGATCCATCACCTTCAGCCATGAGTGAATTTCTAATCCTTAATCCTTGATCCAATTAATATTGGATTGGGTATTTAGACCCAATTCCCCTTTATGAGAAGAGGAAACTGCAAACTGAAATCCACTGAGTTATCTACATTCTTTCATCAAAGGAGTCAGGGTAGCTTCTATCACAAAACAGTGTTTCCACTTGTCCCTTGGACACCTAAAATCTGTGAGGCAAGAGGAAAATGACTTCTTCATTCAACTAAGCTTCTGCTTGCTTTCTAGCAACAATGAAAGCACTGACTGCACTGCTATGGTGGTCTGCTGTTTGGGAGTAAGGGTATGTCTACACTACAGCGCTAATTCGAACTAAGCTAATTCGAATTAGCGCAGCTAGACTTAAAAATTAGTTCGAATTAGCGTTTTGCTAATTCGAACTAGCATGTCCACACAGAGTGGACCCTGAACCAGGCTTAAGGATGGCCGGAAGCAGTGCCAGCAGGGCATCAGAGGAGGACTTAGAGCGTGGAGATGCTGTCTCAGGCTAGCCGAGGGCTGTGCTTAAAGGGTCCCGACCCCTACCCCGGACAGACAGTTCTCAGGGTTCCCCGCTTGCAAAGCAGTCCTGGCTTGGAGTGCCCTGAGTGCCCACACTGGGCACATCACAGCACTTGGCCATCAGCCCGGCTGCACTTGCCACAGGCTGCCATCCGGGGGAGGGGGCAATCGGGGGGTTGCAGGAGAACTTCCACCCCGAGAAGCCCACAGAGCCAGCCCAGTCCTCCCCATCGGGGGCGCGTACCCCATTCCTCCCTCACCTCCTTCCACTTACCCTTCCGTAGCCCCCCTTCCTGATGTACAAAATAAAGAAAACGTGTGTTCAAAAATAGAATCTCTCTTTATTGAACAAAACTGGGGGAGACTGGGAAAAAGAGGTGGGAGAGGGGAAGAGAGAGGCTGGGAGAGGGGAGGGCAACTAACATGATCAGGGGTTTGGAACAGGTCCAATATGAAGAGAGGCTAAAGAGACTGTGACTTTTCAGCTTAGAAAAGAGGAGACGGAGGGGGGATATGATAGAGGTCTATAAAAGCAAGAGTGGTGTGGAGAGGGTGCATAAAGAAAAGTTCTCCATTAGTTCCCATAATAGAAGGACTAGAGGACACCAAAGGAAAGGAATGGGTAGCAGGCTTCAAACTAGTAACAGAAAGTTGTTCTTCACAAAGCAAAGAGTTAACATGTGGAACTCCTTGCTGCAGGAGGCTGTGAAGGCTAGAACTAGAACAGAGTTTAAAGAGAAGTTAGACCAAGTCATGGAGGTTTGGTCCATGGAGTGATATTAGCCAGGGGGTAGAAATGGTATCCTTGCCCAAAGTTTGTGGAAGGCTGGAGATGGATGGCACAAGACAAATGGCTTGGTCACTTTCTTTGGTCTATCCCCTCCAGGGTACCTAGGGTTGGCTGCTGTTGGCAGACAGGCTACAGGACTAGATGGACCTTTGGTCTGACCCAGTACGGCCATTCTAAGCTCAGGGCTCAGGGTCTGGGGTCTCAGTGGACCACCTTTATTTTCATGCACACCTGCTCCTGGGTGGCCAGCCTGGCAGCTATCCTGCCCTAGACGGCCACTTTCCTGTGCCTAGTGCGGAGTTCGTACACGAGGTCCACGATGTCTGCACTAGACCAGGCGAGTGCCCGCCTCTTGCGGTCCTGGCCAGGCTCCCGAGAGCTGCCAGCCTGGTCCCGGGAAGAGGTGAAGGGCTGGAGGGCATCGGGTGTCTGGCTCATGGTGTGCCAGGTGCAGGGTCTCCTGGCTGGGTGCTGGCAGGCTTTCACCTGGCATGGGCACCGTAGTCAGCCCGTGCCCCTTTAAGGGCTCCGGGGCCGGTGGGGGGGCATACGAGTTTCCCTGGTGGTGCCCAGAGTGGCCACCAGGGAAAGCTGGGGAGGGCTAGCCTCCCACTAGTTCGAATTAAGGGGCTACACAGCCCTTAATTCGAACTAGTAAGTTCGAACTAGGCTTAGTCCTCGTAGAATGAGGTTTACCTAGTTCGAACTAAGCGCTCCGCTAGTTCGAATTAAGTTCGAACTAGCGGTTTGCCTGTGTAGCGCCTATGAAAGTTAATTCGAACTAACGTAGACATACCCTAATAGATTGGGAATAGACTCCACATGACTTCTCTCTTTCCCCAAGGGTAAGATGGAGAGAGGGGCAAAGTGATGGTCTGGTGCTCGGTGATTCAAAAGGAGCAGGAATAGCAGTGGTGGGAGCCCCAGACCTTTAAAATCACCACCAGAGCAATACTCAGCACGCTCCAGGAAGCTTTAAGGGCTGGCTCGGCGGGGGGTAGGAGGAGGAACACCGTGGCGTGTTCTGGATAGCACTGAGCGTTGGCTATGCCAGGTCTGCCCCTTATTCCTGATGCCCCACACCATCTGAGAGAGCAGAGCCAGATCCCTGTCTTGCCCAGGGTCCCAGCAATTCTTTTGGGCCTGTCTGTTGATTCCAGAGGCCATGTCACTACAGAACTAAGTAACAGCTTTTGGGAGCTGTATAAGAATATGTCTACACTACAGCACTAATTCCAACTTACTTAATTCGAATTAGTTAATTAGGGAGAACTTCCACCCTGAGGATCACTAACAGTTTCCCAGGTCTGCCTCACTGGGGGCTTGTGCCCTATTCCTCCCTCTCGTCCTTCCACTTACCCTTCCCTAGCCCCCCCTTCCTGATGTCAAATAAAAGACACGTATTTTCAAAAATAACAACTCTCTTTATTCAACACAACTGGGGAGGGGAATGAAACTCTGGGGAGATGGGGGAAAGGAGGTGGGAGAGGGCAGGAGAGAGGGTGAGAGAGGGGAGGGGGAAACATGGGAGAAGGGAGCTGGAAGGGGGAAGCAAGGGAAAGAAGGGGGAGGGGAAGCTCAGGGTTGGGGGTCTCAGGGATCAGGGGTGGGGGTCTTGCCAGTCCAACCACCTCCCAGCACGGCGAGGGAGGGGGCCTCGGTGTCCCCGGAGGGATGGGGTGGAAGGTGTGGAGGTTGAGGTGGGGGATGTGGACATTGAGGAGGAGGATGTGGAGGTTGAGGAGGAAGCAGAGGGAGGGGGGACAGGAGTGGGAGGAGGGACAGTAGTTGAGGGGGCAGCTGGAGCAGGACCGGCATGGGGCACCATGCTCTGCAGCAGGGCCTGCAGGTTAGCATTTCTGGCTCGGTCCTCAGCCAGCTGCTTCCAGTGGAGCTGCAGGTCTTCCCGCATCCAGGCCTCAACGGTGCGGTGCAGGGCTCGCAGGGCCCCCAGGTGCTGGTCTCAGTACTCCTGCCGTGTGGTGGTGATCTGGAGCAGGCTGCGGGTGCAGGAGCATGTCCCGGGCGGGGTGGTGCACCCTTCACGAGCAGCTGGTGCAGCTGTAGAGAAAGAAGAGAAGTGGTCAGTTCTCCCGGGGGACATAGTGGATGATGCCCAGCCCACCCCGCGATGTGAGGGCGACCATGCCCTGCACCGTCAGAGCCACTGTGCTTGCACAGAAGCCATGGTCAAGATGTCTGGCTCTCCCCGGGACTGGGAGCTGCCCCAAGACCGCACCCATGCCCCTGGGGGAGATGTTCCCTGCCTCTGTGTAGAGGGGGTGTGTGAAGGGAGGGCGTCCTGGTGGGTCCCGCCCCGGGGTCGGGAGCATGTCAGGTCTCTTCACACATGCATGTGCCTATTGGGCCACGGCCCCTGGATGTCACGCAGCCAGAGCCAGCTGCCCAAGGGTAGAATGGCACGTACTCGCACATGCACAGGTGGCTGCATGATCCGTGGGAGACATGGCCAACATGAACGGTCCCTGGTCTCCCTCCCACCTCCTCCCCCGGGCAGGGGACCGTGCTGGCACTTACCCAGTATGGCCTCCCTGGACGACCCAGCCAACTCCGGTGCTGGAACAGCTGGTGGTGGCCCTTCCGTACACTGGGGTTAGGGCTCTCCAGTCCTGGCTCGCTGCCTCCTGGGCTGGCACGCACCGCCCCACTCCCCAAGAGTTGGTCGAGGGTGGGGAAGCAGGGGTAGGTGGCAGCCCCTGCTGAGGTGCTGCCCCTGGTGGCCCTGGCGTACGCCTACCGCAGCTCCTTAACTTTCACGCGCACCTACTCCTGGGTGCACCTGCGTCCCTTTCAGGTCATGGTGGCCGCTATGCAGACATAGACGGCTGCGTTCCTCCTCCTAGTGCGGAGATCATGGACGTTGGGGGCCTGTCCCCAAACCTCAATGAAGTCCATGACCTCCGCACTAGTCCAGGAGGGCGCACGCCGTCTACGGCCCCTGGCTGGCCCCTGGGTGCTGGGGGTGGGCGGGGGATGGCTGGCTGTCACTGTCTGCCTTGCTCATCCTGGAGCCACTGGGTCAGGGGCAGAGACTGCTGTCAGGGCTGGCTCTGGCAAGTGCCATCTGGCCAGAGTCTACCCCTTTAAGGGCCCCAGGGCTGGGGAAGAGGAGAGGAGTTTTCCTGGTTTGGCCCAGAGTGGCCACCAGGGGGGACCTGGGAAGGGATTGCCTCTAGCTAGTTCGAATTAAGTGGCTACACAGCCCTTAATTCGAACTACTTAATTCGAACTGGGCATTACTCCTCGTAGAATGAGGTTTACCTAGTTTGAATTAAGCGCTCCGCTATCTCAAATTAAATTAGAAATAGCGGTTTGCATGTGTAGCCCCTATTAAAGTTAATTCGAACTAATGACTGTTAAGTTTGAATTAACTTTGTAGTGTAGACATATTCTAAGAGACATATCCTGAGCTCAGTTGAAGCAAAACATTGAGGGGCTGTTGAAATCTTTGTAATGATTTGTCTCTGGACTTTTTTTTTTAACTTCCCTCATCTGCTGAATCTGTAGACTTGCAAATCTGCTGCTCTTTGTTTAGGTATTTGCCTAAAAAATGCTAGAAATTCATAATGCTTAACAATACAGGTATATCTTTTGAGTTTCAAAATGTACTTTTACTTTTGGGCTTTATAGTGGACTGAAATATATCTAAAATGCTACCATATCATGCACATAACATTATGCAGAATTTTCTTAAAAGATGTTGATTCTGCAGATTGAATTTGATTTTTGATTTGGAACTCATAATAATTAGAAGCCTTATTTCCTTTAACAAAAACTGAAAAAGCCTTCTTAAAAGACCTGACAACAATATTTCCTGATAGCTTCAGAAAAACTTTTATAAATTCCTCTGCTTTTGTTTTTCCTTTGTGTGTTTTAGGGAAGTATTTCCACTTGTGATCTGTGAGAAATTATTCTTTGAACTTATTTCAGGAAGCTGGAATATTTTTAACTACCAGAGACAGAGTCCACGATCTTCTTTTCACGTCTTAGTGAAGAAAAAACAACATCCGTGCTTTGATGACTTGTATTTACCAGTGCTGAGCAAGAAATCATTGGTTTTGAGCTACATTTAATAATGAAGTTCATGATTTTTCTGCGTGCTTCCTTGTAATCAACAATCTTAGCATTGCCTTAGGGTAAATGCTTTAAACTGGTTTCATATTCTGCTTAAGTTCCACTTCCTGACCTTTTTATCATTGCATCTATTGCTCTAATTAAGAATTGCCCTAAAGCATTTTGTTTGCTTATAGTACAGAATGTATTGATGTAGCACAAAACAGATCTTCATACTGAGGAGTTTCAGGGAGAAGAAAACCTACCTATTTTGACAAATTTAGTACCTAATGAGCCCAACACGTTGGCTGAAATCGGGATACTTTGAATTATGGAATGGAGGTGGAACAAATGTTTCATTTGATTATGGATTTTTTGGTAGTGATTCTACCACAACAGTTTATTACTAAGAGGCCTGTTTAAATTAAACCCTTAAAAATTGCAATAAGTGCACCCATTAGTTGACTTTATGATTTCCATTACAATAAATACAATAAATAGCAATAATGATAAACCAAGAATGTAAGAGTCTGAATGATACATTGGAAAATGGTGGTGTCTATGTACATCTACACAACAGCATTATCTTGGAATAACATCAGTTATTCCGAAATAACATAGAATCATAGAATCATAGAATACTAGGACTGGAAGGGACCTCAAGAGGTCATCAAGTCTAGTCCCCTGCCCTCATGGCAGGACCAAATACTGTCTACACAGCAAGCTCGTTATTTCAAAATAAATTCAAAATAATGGGCTTCTTTCTCCAACTTCTGTAAAACTCATTGTCTGAGGAGTAAGGGAAGTCAGAGGAAGAGTGACTATTTTCAAATAAGTGCTGTGTAGATGTGCCCAAATTCAAAATAAGATATTCTGACTTACGCTACACAATTTGCATAGCTCAAGTTGCGTAGCTTATTTTGAGTTTAGTTCTGCTGTGTAAACGTACCCTATGGGTATGTCTACCCTGCAGTGTAAGACTAGGTTTAGTGAAATTCAAATCAGCAGAACCTGAGTTGACATATTGTTGACCCTAGGGTAAGAATTTTCTCTTCAGAGCAGTGCTCCAGCCTCTACACTGCAGTGCACAGACCTGAGTCCAAGTAACCATATTCCATATTTCCTAGCATCCCTCTGAAATGTGGGCACTCTAGTCCTTTGTTTGTGGTGCAATTTGGGAAAACTTGACTTTTCTGAGCCAGTGGTACTGAGTCTACACTACAATACAATAGGGTTTGATCCCTGGGTCCCAGCTCGATTCATGTTCTTTCTTGAACCCTGCGTTGAAGCTGTGGATAAGTCCAAATTGTATGTAGATTAAAGGGGGAATAGGCTGGAGGCTGAGGTTTGAAGAGTTTACATTGTGGTGTACATATATATTGTATAACCAGTAATAAGAAAAAAAATGAATAGAGAGTTTTGGAAAGCAAATAAGACAGTAGATTTTGGCCATGCTAAGCCTGTGCTGCAGCAAGCCTCTCTCTGATACATGTGAAAAGATAGTTGGAGATGATAGCTGGAGATGTGTTAGGTATTAAGTCCAATAGGGTATGTCTACACTACCCTCCTAATTCGAACTAGGAGGGTAATGCAGGCATACTGCACTTGCAAATGAAGCCCAGGATTTGAATTTCCCGGGCTTCATTTGCATAAGCCGGGCGCCGCCATTTTTAAATCCCGGCTAGTTCGAACCCCGTGCTGCGCGGCTACCCGTGGCACGGAGTAGCTAGTTCGGATTAGACTTCCTAATCCGAACTAGCTGTACTCCGCATTCCAGGATCAGGTCCGCTGCAAAATCAAGGACCTGTGGCAGGCCTACTCCATGGACCACATCCTGAGGGCTCACGCAGTCCATGCCCCCTAGGTGGTGATCAACTCCAGGACAGAGGGACCCATCCCTGACAAAGAGGAGGAGGAGGAGGATGCCGACAGCCAGGAGCCTGCAAGGAGCCTGCCCAGGACCCAGAACCCCTGAAGCACCCCAAAGAGCAGATCGGCTGTGTCGTCCAAGGCCGGGGAGGGCTCCACATGTGAGTGCCATCATGCTCCCCTTCTGTGTATGGAGGGGTGGGGGTAGAGGGAGCCCAGGGACCGTGCGCCTGGGCCTGGCCCACCATGGAGCAGCAGCTAGGTATCATGCAGGGGCCCTGGCCCATTCCCCACATGCCGACCTCATCCTGCAGAGTGGGGCTGGGTTTCACCCACCTTGTCCCTAGGGAGAACTGACCACTGCTCTTGTTTCACCACGGCTGCAGCACCTGGGACTGCAGGGTGCACCACCCTGCCTGCAACAGCCACCTGCACCCAGGCCAGCAGGTGCACCCGCAACCTGGAGAACTACCACCGGCAGCACCTGCGGCTACTGGAGCACCAGCTCCGCACCCAGGAACACTGGGTCCGGGAGGACCTGCGGCTGTGGCAGTGGAGCTTGGAGGAGCTGGAGCAGCAGAGCCGTACCCTTAGAGATCACCTCCAGACCTTGGTGGACAGGTTCCTGCCTCCTCCTGCTCCAGCCCCTGCAGCCGTCCCAGCTCTCACTCCTCCTCCCACCCCTGCTCTCACTCCTGCTTCCTCCGTACCCCTTGTCCCTTCTGCCCCACTCTCCACACCCACTCCCCTGACACCCCCGCACCTGCAGTGCTGTGAGATGGGAGAGCCAGCAGGACCCCCAACCCTGAGCTTTCCCTTCCCTTCCTCCCCTTCCTCCCCCTTCCAGCTTCCTCCTCCAAGTTTTCCCCTTCCCCTCTTCCACCCTCATTCCTCCCTCCCCCCACCCCAGTTATGTACAATAAAGAGAGGGTTTTTTTTGGCAAAACAGGCCTTTTTATTGTACATTAGGAAGGGGGGTTAGGGAGGGGAAAGGGGATGGAGGGGAGGGTGGAAGAAGGCCCCAGTGGGGCATGCAGGGAGAGTTCAGTCCTCCTCCAAGTGAAAACTCTCCTGCAGGGCTTCCCAGGTCTGGACAGGCCCCCGCTGTGCCTCCCAGATGGCAGCGGTGTGGGGCTGCATGTATTGGCCAGCCATGCGCTCAGCCTCAGCCATCCAGGCTGGCAGGAAAGTCTCCCCCTTCCGCTCACATAAATTGTGCAGCACGCAACATGCTGCCACCACGGGAGGGATATTGTTGACAGGTGAGGAGGCACCTAAAGTGTGCTTTTAGTTGGCCGAAGGCCCTCTCGACCACAATGTGGGCCCTGGTGATCCTGGCGTTGAAGGCCTGCCTGGAGGGATTGAGGTGTCCCGTGTAGGGCTTCATAAGCCAGGGCTGTAGGGAGTAGGCTGCATCCTCTACCAGGCACACGGGCATGTCCACGTCCCTGACCCTGATGTGGAGTCGGGGAAGAAGGTCCAGGCATGCAGCCTCTGGCACACGGAGGAATTGTGGTACACCCTGGCATCGTGTGCCATGGTGGACCAGCCCACATTTATGTCTTGAACTGGCCCCGGTGGTCAGACATGGCCTGCAGTATCACGGAGAAGTAACCCTTGTGGTTTATATACAGGGAGGCCTGGTGGTCCGGGGCATGGATGAGGATGTGCATCCCGTCGATTGCACCACCGTAGTTGGGGAAATCGAGGTCACTGAACCGCTGGATGACCGTGTCCGGGTCGGTGAGGCAGACCACCATGTGGAGCAGCACCCGGTTAATGGCCTTGACCACCTGCAGAGAGAAGCACAAATCCGCAAATCACTGGGATGCCCAGGTGGCTGGGGGTATGTCTACACTAGAAAGTTAGTTCGAACTAACGGACGTTAGTTCGAACTAACTTTCCTATGCGCTACACTAGCGCTCCGTTAGTTCGAACTTAATTCGAACTAACGGAGCGCTTAGTTCGAACTAGGTAAACCTCATTTTACGAGGACTAACGCCTAGTTCGAACTAGCTAGTTCGAACTAAGGGCTGTGTAGCCCTTTAGTTCGAACTAGTGGGAGGCTAAGGCTTCCCAGGTTTCCCTGGTGGCCACTCTGGCCAACACCAGGGAAACTCTATTGCCCCCCTCCCGGCCCCGGAGCCCTTAAAGGGCCACGGGCTGGCTACTCACTTTGTGCCAGTTGCAAGGCTGCCAGCACCCGTGCCTGCACAGCCTGCACCTGCCACACCATGAGCCAGCCATCCGAGGGCTCCCAGCCCTCCACTGCTCCCCACGACCAGCCTGGCGGCTCCCGGGAGCCTGCCCGGGGGCGCACAAGGCGGGCGCCCGCCTGGTCAAGTGCGGAGATCGTGGACCTCATCGAGGTTTGGGGGGAAGCCTCAAATGTCCACGATCTCCGCACTAGCCACCGGAACGCGGCCGTCTATGGACGCATGGCTGCCAGCCTGGCCGCCAGGGGCCACCAGCGCAGCCGGGAGCAGGTGCGCTGCAAGATTAAAGACTTGCGGCAGTCCTACTCCCGGGCCTGCCTGCCAGGGGCTGACCCGGAGGCCTGCCCCCACTTCCATGCCCTGGACCGCATCCTGGGGCCTCATGCCGTCCCTGCCCCCCGGGACGTGATTGACCCCGGGGCAGAGGGACCGCTCCTGGACACCGAGGAGGAGCAAGAGGGCTCTGAGAGCCAGGAGCCTGCTGCCAGCCTTCCCAGGACCCGGGACCCCCGAGGCACCCCACAGAGCCGCTCGCCTGCATCATCAGAGGCCGGGGAGGCGTCCACCTGTGAGTACCCTCGTGTTCCCCTTATGTGTACGGGGGGCTGGGGCGAGAGGGAGCCCCGGGACCGTGCGCCTGGGCCTTGCCCACCACGGAGCAGCAGCTGGGGATCCTGCAGGGGCCCTGGCCTTGCAGAGGGGAGCTGGGTTTCACACACCTGGGCCCCTGGGGTAATTGACCGCTGGTCTTCTTGCACCACAGCTGCAGCACCAGGGACTGCAGGGCGCACCACACCGCCTGCAGCAGCCGCCCGCGCCCGGGCAAGCAGGACAGCCAGGAACCAGGAGGACTACCAGAGGCGGCATCTCCGGTTCCTGGACCGACAGCTCCGTCTCCAGGACCACTGGGTCCAGGAGGACCTCAGGCTGCGCCAGAGGAGTCTGGAGGCCCTGGAGGAGCAGGGCCGTGCCCTGCGAGGCCACCTCCAGAGCCTGCTAGACCGCTTTCCATTTCCTCCTCCCCCTGCTCCCCCTCTTGCTCCCCCTCTTGCTCCCCCTGCTCCCCCTCTTGCTCCCCCTCTTGCTCCTCCTGCTCCCCCTCTTGCTCCCCCTCTTGCTCCTCCTGCTCCTCCTGCTCCTCCTGCTTCCGCTCCTGCTTCCTCCACACCCCCTGTCCTCTCTGCCCCCCCCTCCACAACCATTCCCCACCGACGCCCCCGGACCCGCAGTGTGGCGAGACGGGAGAGGCACCCAGACTCCCACCCCTGAGCTTTCCTTTCCCTTCCTCCCTTCCCTCCCCTCCCCTCCCAGCTCCCTCGTCCCAGGTTTCCCCCTCCCTTCTCCCACCTTCATTCCTCCCTCCCCCACCCCAGTTCTCTGAAATAAACAGACGTTTTTGTTTGAAAAACAGGTGTCTTTATTGTACAGTAGCTAGGGAGGGGAAAGGGGAAGGGGGGGGTAGGGTGGAAGAAGGCCCCGGTGGGGCATGCAGGGAGAGGTCAGTCCTCCTCCTCCTCCACCTGGAAGCTCTCCCGCAGGGCTTCCCGGATCCGGATGGCCCCCCGCTGGGCTTCCCGGACGGCGGCGGTGCGGGGCTGACCGTAGTGTCCAGCCATGCGGTCAGCCTCAGCCATCCAGGCTGGCAAGAAAGCCTCCCCCTTCCGCTCACACAAATTGTGGAGCACACAACATGCCGCCACCACGGGAGGGATGTTGTGCTCGGCCAGGTCCAGACGGGTGAGGAGGCATCGAAAGCGGGCTTTCAGTCGCCCGAAGGCCCCCTCCACCACGATGCGGGCCCTGCTCAGCCTGTTATTGAAGGCCTGGCGGGAGGGATTGAGGTGTCCCGTGTAGGGCTTCATGAGCCAGGGCTGCAGTGGGTAGGCGGCATCCCCCACCAGGCAGACGGGCATGTCCACGTCCCCGACCCTGATGTGGCGGTCGGGGAAGAAGGTCCCGTCCTGCAGCCGCTGGCACACGGAGGAGTTCCGGTACACCCGGGCGTCGTGTGCTTTGCCGGACCAGCCCACATTTATGTCCGTCAACTGTCCCCGGTGGTCACATACGGCCTGCAGGATGACGGAGAAGTACCCCTTGCGGTTCACGTACCGGGACGCCTGGTGTTCCGGGGCACGGATGGGGATGTGCGTCCCGTCGATGGCCCCCCCGCAGTTGGGGAAGCCGAGGGCGCCGAATCCCCGGATGACGGCATCCGGGTCGGCGAGGCGGACCACCCTGCGGAGCAGCACCCGGTTGATGGCCTTGACCACCTGCGGAGAGAGACACAGCAAAGCGTCAATCAGTGGGGCGCCCGGGTGGCTGGGAGCGTGCGTGCCCTGGCAGTGCCCCGCGCCCCACTCCCGGAAGCAACCCCCCTGGCGGCGTGTAGTACGGCCGGGACAGCCCGACCCCTCCGGTGCGGGGCGCTTTCGCCTCCTCCCGCCCCCCCCTTTGTCCCTGGGGCGGCCCATCCCCTCCTCGCAGCCCCCCTGCCCCCCGGCTCGGTGGCCGACGAGCGCCGTACCTGCATGAGCACTGCTCCGACAGTGGATCTCCCCACGCCGAACTGGTTCCCGACGGATCAGTAGCTGTCCGGCGTGGAGAGCTTCCAGAGGGCGATGGCCACCCGCTTCTGGAGGGGGATGGCGGGCCTCATGCGAGTGTCCCTTCTTTGCAGGGCAGGGGCGAGCCACTCGCAGAGCTCCAGGAAGGTGTCCCTCCTCATCCTAAAGTTCTGGGTCCACTGTCGGTCGTCCCAGCGCTCCAGGACGATGCGGTCCCACCAGTCGCTGCTGGTGTCCAGACGCCAGATGCGGCGGGGCACGCCGGTGCCGGGGCGCCGCCGCGGCTCCTCCACGGCCCCCAGGGCGGCCAGGCGGAGAGGCAGGGGGCTGACGTTCCCCAGGTGGTGCCAGGCAGCCTCGAGCCATTGCTGGCAGGCTTGCAGCAGCAAGTCCAGAACGTGCACCAGAAGGTGCAGGGCGAGCCGTGGCTCCATGTTGCCACCTGCGGCGGCCCCCCCGAAGGGAAGCACCGACACAGACGGGCACAGAGACCGACGCTTTGCTGTCCCTCGGCGAGGTTGGCAAGCAAGCAGGAAAAGCTGAGAACCGGCTGTCCAGGGGGGGTCCCTTTAAGCACGAGCCTCAGATAGCCTCAGACAGCAGCCACACAAAGCAACTGCTGACCTGATGCCCTGCCAGAACCGGTTTCAGCTGCCCTTAAATGCCCCCCTGCGTCCAATCAGTGTGGACGCGCTAGTTCGAACTAGCAAAACGCTAGTTCGAACTAGTTTTTAGTTCTAGATGCGCTAGTTCGAACTAGCTTAGTTCGAATTAACTAATTCGAACTAAGTTAGTTCGAACTAGCGCTGTAGTGTAGACGTACCCTGGGAGTGTTCATTCCCTGGCACTGCTCCGCGCCCCACTCCTGGAAGCAACCCCTGTGGGCGGTGTGTAGTACAGCCGGGACAGACCGAACCCACCCATGCGGGGCACTTTCACCTCCTCCCCTCCCCCCCATTACCGGTAGTTCGGAATAGGCACCCTAGTCCGAACTACCTAGTTCGAGCCCCGTGTAGCCGCGCTACACGGGGTTCGAAGCAGCAGGGATTTAAAAATGGCGGCTCCCCGCTTATGCTAATGAAGCCCGGGAAATTCAAATCCCGGGCTTCATTAGCAAGTGCGGTATGCATACATTACCCTCCTAGTTCGAACTAGGAGGGTAGTGTAGACATACCCTTACTCTGCTGAGATTTCTGCCAGAAAGTACTGAAATAACTAACTTGGGCTAGCAAGGCTCAGACTATATAGCTAAAAACAGCAGTGTACCTCCTGCTCAGGCTGGAGCCCGGGCTCTGACAGCCCCCCTCTTTCAAAGCCTTTTAGATCCCAAGCTCTATTCCTCTGCTACTATTTTTAGCTGAATAATGAAAGCCTTGCAAGCCCAAATCAGTATACTTAGGTTCTGAGACCTGCTGCCACAGGACTTTCGTTTTTTTTTCCTTTTTCTTTTGTTCAGTATAGACGTGCCCTTTTGAAAATATTCATCTAGTAAATACTCTAGCAAGTGTAATTATTCCACTTTTTTTTTTTACCTTTTTTAATCAGTCTTTTGGGGGGAACATGTGAGGTGCATGTGGGACAGAGAAAAGAAAGGAACCCAGAACAGGACAGTCTCAGATTGCAGCCCATATTGGATTAGGTATTAAGACTTGTTACCTTATTACATGATGTAGCTTTTATTGTTAATAAAGGGTTTATTTTGAAACTAGTTTCTGTTAATCAGGAAGACATTATAACCTCCAGTGACTGGAAACCCTGATGAAGCAGAATAGATAGACTGAAGCATTTCAGCTGTCTTTACATGCGGATGCTCAACTATGCCAGAAGATTGGCACAATTGCAAATATATTATGAGCTATTTGCTTGTCAATTCTCAGTTTAAAGTTTGTCTTGCTTTTCAGAAAAAACAACATGGTTTAATTAAAGTCTAGGACTCATTTCCAATAGATTAACATTTTAAATGTGAATTTTTAGTAGGAAAATAACCTTTAAGTTTAAAATTCTACTAACAATTCAGAAACCATAATAGAAGAACTAAGTATAAAACTCTTACTTTAGCAATTTAAGACTACAACATTAGATCGAAGGAAAGCTCAAACAACAGTAAAATAAGAAAAGGGAGTTCATATTTAAAGTATAACTTTAAATTTAATATACAAATATTTTAAATCTTGATCTTGTCCAGACTTAAATACCATGACTATACGGGCTCCCCTTCCCCCACATAGCGCCCCCCCAAAAGCTAGAGTTTTGAAAGGGGAGAAAGGGATTGGGAAATTTCTATGGGAGTTTTTGTTCTGTGCTTAATCAGTGATGCTCCTCTGTTCATCAGCACTAACAAGGGGCCACAGGAACAGATATTATCTGCAGAACTCTAAGACGATTGTACGTGAGAAATAAGAAAGGTCCAACACTGAGTCTTCATATTTCTTTAGGAGTCAGTTCACAGGGGGCTTCCAAATGCCCTGGTATGAGCTGGAGGAATGATAAATCTGCATATGGCTGTAACTTTACTGAAAATTGTTTCAACAAATGGCCAGTTTGGACAGAGGTTTCTGGTAAACTTACAGTTAAGATATACTGTAAAGGGGTGATCCAGTTCTATTATTAGATGCAACCCCGTCCAGTATCACTACCATTATGAGATGTTAAAGAATCCCATGGTTCAGTTTATAGGGACAGTGTCTCATTATGAGACGAGACTATATTGGACTACCTTTTCCAGTAAATTTCCCGTTTTTTTGTAAAACTGCAAATTGTGTAGATAAGTCATGAAAACTGTTAAGGAATCGGTTTTATGAACAACAAGGGAAAAAAATCATCCCCTGCAAGTTTAAGTCATCATGCATCGGAATATTACACGTCCAACTGAATAAGAAAAGCATCCTCAGGATGACCCAGATCCATGCTCCCACAAGCATAAATGAAGATGATGAGGTGGAAGAATTCTATCAGGAGCTCGAGAAAACCGTCACTCAAAAATCTGTATATACAATTGTGATGGGAGTCTTTAATGCCATGGTCAGTAGAGCGAATCAAGGCAAAAAGTTCATTAAAAGGCATGGTATGAACAAATGGTCCACAAGGAAATTGACTGGTAACTCTAGTGGAGATGAAAGAAATGTTTATTTGTAACACATAATTTATGAAGAAGGCCAGGAGGAGGTGTGTCTGAATCATGCCAAATGCAAAGAACAAGAACAAGATTGACTGTTATGCTTACTGTAAACACATGGAATCTTTTTAGGGGAAAAGGCACTATGTTTATTGAGAATAGAAAGCATAAGCATTTATTCTCTCTCTCTCTCTCTCTCTCTCACACACACACACACACACACACACACACACACACACACACACACACACTCACAAACACCCCAACCTGTTGCTCTTATAGGGTATGTCTACACTACAGCACTAATTCGAGCTAACTTAATTCGAATTAGTTAATTCGAACTAAGCTAATTCGAATTAGTGCATCTAGACCTAAAAATTAGCATTTTTCTAATTCGAACTAGCATGTCCACATTGAGTGGACCCTGAACCAAAGTTAAGGCTGGCCGGAACCAGTGCCGGCAGGGCATCACGTTAGGACTTAAAGTGTGGAACTGCTGCCTCAGGCTAGCTAAGGGCTGTGCTTAAAGGGACCCGACTCCCACCCCGGACAGACAATTCTCAGGGTTCCCCACTTGCTTGTCTACCTTGATGAGGGACAGCAAAGCAGTCCTGTCTTGGAGTGCCCTGGGTGCCCACACTTGGCATATCACAGCACTCAGCCATCAACCCGGCTCCACTTGCTGCAGGCTGCCATCCGGGGGGCAGGCAGGTTAATCGGGGGGCTGTCAGGATCCAGGAGACCCTGCAGGACAGCTTCCACCCCGAGGAGCCCACAGAGCCACCCCAGTCCTCCCCATCAAGGGATTGTGCCTCATTCCTTCCTCACCTCCTTCCACTTACCCCTCCCTAGCCCCCCTTCCTGATGTAAAAAATAAAGGACACGTGTATTCCAAAATAGAAACTCTCTTTATTTAACAAAACTGGGGGGGAGGGGAATTAACCTCTGGGGAGACTGGGAAAAGAAGGTGTGAGAGGGGAAGAGAGAGGCTGGGTGGGAGAGGGGGAAACCTGGGAGGAGGGAGCTGGAAGGGGGAAGCCAGGGGAAGAAGGAGGAGGGGAAGTATAAAACTATGGTACGCCATATCTTCAGTACTGTGTACAGATGTGGTCTCCTCACCTCAAAAAAGATATTTTGGCCTTGGAAAGGGTTCAGAAAAGGGCAACTAAAATGATTAGGGGTTTGGAACAGGCCCATATGAAGAGAGGCTAAAGAGACTAGGACTTTTTAGCTTAGAAAAGAGGAGACTGAGGGGGGATATGATAAAGGTCTATAAAAGCATGAGTGGAGTAGAAAGGGTGACTAAAGAAAAGTTCTGCATTAGTCCCATAATAGAAGGACTAGAGGACACCAAATGAAATGAATTGACAGCAGGTTTAAAACTAATAAGCGAAAGTTCTTCTTCACACAGCACATAGTCAACCTGTGGAACGCCTTGCCACAGGAGGCTGTGAAGGCTAGAACTATAACAGAGTTTAAAGAGAAGTTAGATAAATTCATGGAGATTGGGTCCATGGAGTGCTATTAGTCAGGGGGTCGGAACGGTGTCCCTGGCCTCTGTTTGTGGAAGGCTGGAGATGGATGGCATGAGACAAATCGCTTGATCATTGTCTTCAGTCCATCCCCTTTGGGGTATCTGGAGTTGGCTGCTGTCAGCAAACAGGCTACTGGGCTAAATGGACCTTTGGTCTGACCCAGTACAGCCGTTCTTACGTTCTTATGTTCTAAGCTCAGGGCTCAGGGTCGGGGGTCTCACTGGGCCAACATGATTTTCATGCAAACCTGCTCTTGGGTTCGCATGTGGCCTTTGGTGGCAAAGCTGGCAGCTATCCTGCCCTAGATGGCTGTATTCCTGTGCTTAGTGCGGAGGTCATTGATGTTAGAGGCCTCCCCCCAAACCTCGATGAGGTCCACGATCTCTGAACTAGACCCGGGCAGGTTCCTGGGAGCCGCCAGACTGGTCCTGAGAAGAGGCGGAGGGCTGAGTGGCAGCAGGAGGCTGGCTCATGCTGTGCCAGGTGCAAGGTCTGCTGGCTGGGTGCTGGCAGGCTTGCAACTGGCACGAGCACTGTAGCCAGACCATGGCCCTTTAAGGGCTCCGGGGCTGGGAGGGGGGGCAGAAAAGTTTCCCTGGTTTGGCCCAGAGTGGCCACCAGGGCAAGCTGGGAAGGGCTAGCCTCCAACTAGTTCGAATTAAGTGGCTACACGGCCCTTAATTTGAACTACTTAATTCGAACTAGGCATTAGTCCTCATAGAATGAGGTTTACCTAGTTCGAAATAAGCGGTCCGCTAGTTCAAATTAAATTCAAACTTGCGGTTTGTATGTATAGCCGCTATTAAAGTTAATTCGAACTAACGGCTGTTAGTAGATAGGTAGTTTGAATTAGAGATCCTAATTTGAACTACCTATGTGCCGCATGTAGCCGCGGACACGGAGTTCGGACTAAGGGAGATTTAAAAATGCCGGCACCCGGGAACTTGCAAATGAAGCCTGGGATATTTAAATCCCGGGTTTCATTTGCAATTCCGGTTGCCCTCATTTGCCTACCTAGCTCGAACTAATGAGCTAGGGTAGACATACCCATAGGGTATGCCTATGGATTTAAAAATGCTTCAGTTTTCATGTGTAATATGATTCTATTAGTTTTTAGTTTTTTAACCTGATAGATGCTCTACTACAGAAAACTTTCAGAGTTTGAACTCTTTTCGTAAAGCATTCGTCTTTCTTGGATGAAAAAGAAAGCCTTCTCAGCTAGATTCATGAGGACCAATTGCACAGAAACATCAGAATCCAAATTTGTTCGTCACTAGTATATATTCCCCGTGAGGATTCAACAACATGCAGTCCAGACCCTCTTTCTACTGAAAGATGAAAATCTGAATTCAGATCACAAATTAATGATCCTCCAGATTCAGCATCTTTCTTGTTTTAGTACAGTTTATTTCTGGAATAAAATATACATCTGACAAAAAGAAGTCTGGATTTGCAGTATATGTATCCCTTGGGTAGTAGCAAACACAGTCTCCTTTTCCAGGAATGTAGCAATTAGGTTATCTTAATGAATATGTTTTCAGGCTGACTCAAAATCTACTATAGCTAAAAGATATACAAGAATATGCAGTGGTTAAATCAGAAAATACATTTAAGAACTGTGCTGAATATTTTATTCTTTTATATTATAAGAGCTCATTTCTTATTTTATTACTCTTTGTGAATTTTTGTGGTCTCTTTTGATCATATGCAGGATTATATATATTCACTAGGTATCTAGAGAATGTTTCCCTCAGCAGCAATAACTTATATGGACATATAGCAGCAACTTTTTCCTATTCTGTGTATTCATTAATAAGACCAGGCCTACACTTACAAGTTTACAATGACACAGCTGTACTGACAAAGCTCTGCCGCTGTAAGAGCACTTGTGTAGGTATATTATGCTAAACCACTCAATGAGCAGCAGTAGCTATGTCAGCAGGGACAGCGTGTTCCACCAACGTAGCACTGTGAACATGAGTGTTTATAAAGGCAAAACTTATGTCGCTTCAGAGGGGCTATTTTTCACATCTCTGAGGAATAAGTTTTGCCAGTGTAAGTGCTAGTGTAGACATGGCCTAACATGAGATCTATCAGAAGAGTATCTGAACTGCTCACATACATTAATAGATTTATTTTCACAATACCCTTTGTGAAGTAGTAATATAGTACTATTATTTTAAAAATGGGGAATTGTGCAAAAAAAGTGCAAATGATTTCCCTACTGTCACACAGAAATCTGAGGCAAATCTAAGATCTGGGCCCACATTCGATGAGTCGCAAACCAGTGCAAGACCATCCTTCCTTTATAGGCAAGAATGCAAACACAAATTTTAATTGTTCAATACAAATCCTAATGCATCAGATGTCAGTGGGTGATGGGAACACTGGAAAACTTTTTCCTCAGAAAATTTCAGGCATTTCATTCTGCCTCCAAACTTTCTGAGACAACCTATATGACATTGCTGATTTTGCTGATGGTGATCAGAGAGTCTATTGTTAAAAGAGCCATTTGTTGCCAGCACTATCCTTCAACCTCAGGTCAAACCAGAAAGAGTACATAAGCATGTCTGCATGCACCTGAAGTGAACATATCCAATACGTGTGTCCTAATCAGGGTTGCATAAATACAGGTGTCTATTCTTATGCATGTTTTCAACCTGTGTGCACTTACTGAACATTCATAATTAAGGCAAATAAAAAATATGCCTATACTTTTACATGCACACTTTTAAAATATTGAGCCTGTCACTATATGGGCTGTCTCTCTCCCTGATCCTTGGCCAATGGGAGCTGCAAGCAGCTGTGCCCGCGATGGCAGGTGTAAATATGACAGTGCCATCACACCAGAGCTAACCTTGGCAAACTGCTGCTGACTTATTACCCATCCCTTCTCTAGGCAAATACCACTTTTTACAGTGGGTTAACTGTGTGTTAACTCCTGGAAGTTATTGGCTTTAACATAGGAAGGGGTTCACCCTGTAATTCCATCGATGTACAATAAGATATAAGAGTTTATAGAAAGTATTTGTTAGAATGTTAAGCTGTGAGGTCCACTCTTTTTGCTAAGAAGTTTGAATATCACATTGTACAGCACTTCTGAAAGTATTTATCTGTCTATCTATCTAATCATCTCTTTAGTCCCTAGTTTATCTGTTCAGACTGCTTATGGATAAAGAAACTGAGCCACCAATTATTAGTACAACTCCTGTGCTTTGCTGAAAGGAAAACCATCATAAACAAATGGATCTGAATTATCTAGTTAAACAAGAGAGCTTTAACAGAACCTAGTTACAGAAGACCTGAGAAAATTCTCTAATAGAGTAAGCTACCAAAGTTGACTAAGGTATTCCATTACTTCACTACAGATGGACCACAAAGTTTTGGTGGTGTTTTCAGAGCAAATTATAAACACTTCAACTATAAATAACTGATTCCAAACAACCATTCCCCCAACGCTTCTCCTCAAGACTACCTAGACCTCTGATGGCTTCCAGCTCTTTTATTGTTGCAGTGTACATATTTTAGTATTTCAAAAGGAAATGCCACAGTAATATCAATGATGTTTATATGAAGTACTACAATATAGGTTTCCCCCCAACCTCTGACAAAGTAGGTTATATCCATATATCAATTTTCTGTTGCTTTGTAGAGATTAAAGTGACTTTTGAACAGAAAAAAATGCCCCCAAACACTTTGCATTCCAAAAAGAATTTTTAATCACAGCTTAGTTGTTTTTTATGAGCTTTATAGATTCTTGCATATAGTAATAAGGATTTTAACAGACACCCTCTGGCAATATTTTAAAGGATTGCTGATACTGTATAACTTGAAACACTAATGCACATCAAATAATAAAATTAACATATAATTTCATAACAATCTATAATTCATCCAAGACAAACTACTTCAGCTGCAAAATGAGTACACTGTACTAAACAGATAGCAGAAGTTTGATGACTATGATTTTCACATAGAGCTCAAATATGTAGGCAGTGTGACTGGAGCCAGGATTTTTAATTAAGATTTTACATTAACAAATATGGGAGCTAGGAGCTGCATTCTAAAGATCTTACACCTACGAAAAGGTGACTGATTTTCAAAGGTGCTAACCATCTACCTGCAACTCCCACTGATTTCCATGGGATTTGAGGATATTTATCTTTCCCAGTGTTTCCTTGTTATCTACCTTGATGCAACTCTGTTCACTGCTGTCCCTCTCCACCATCAGCTACATGTCACCAGTTGCTTCCCACCCACTCCAATTCCCCATTCCTTCTCAAACCATTTAACCCACCTCTGCTCACCCACCTATCAGCAGTGTAAAATTGCCATGTCTCGCTAGAGACATTGGAAAAGCCCATCTTTATTTCCTGCTACCAGCTTTCCTTTGACTGGAGGAGAAGGATGCCATTCAAGAAGGGATTGTGTGGCTTACACGTAGGGCTGGTGAGGCACATATGACTGAATGTTTGAGCTCAGGGATGGGAGACAGGCCAAGCAAGTAGCCTGTGAGCGTGGCCTCTATAACCCAGTGCAACATGGCACATGAAAAACCACTAGAATCCAGATAAGGAGGCAACTTGACTGGTGACTGAAAAATTGTTGTTGCATGATAAAAAGTCCCACCCTGAATTTATCTTTTTTTTTAAATAAATGTTTTAATTTCAGGTTCACCATTTTAAAGGAAGATGAGACACTAAAAGTGTTGCTGGTACATTCCAGCTTATAACAAGAGTTTATCCTTGACAGACAGCCATTGAGATAAAGCTCTTGAGAAACTGGTATCATATACAGATCTTTAGCCTTAGGTTAATGGGATAAATAATTGAACCAAGCATGCTGGATAATGAGGTGAATTTTAACATTTTAATATAATAATAATCAATTCTCACCAACAGCCAAGTTTCTCTAGAACCACGGTCTTCTCTTGGGACTTGGTATTTGTGATAAGGAAGACATTCAAGAATGCAAATTATTGCAACGAGACCATGGCAGAGGGCAGAAGAAGAGCACAGCATATTTCTACTGATGTTGCAAGGAAATGTGCAGGTATTTCTGAAATCAGTCCTTTCACATCCATACCAGAGTGAATTGTATAAATAGCATCTGTTCCAGACTAGTGTATAATAGCTGTTAATTAAATCATCTATGAAATGATGAGCCCTAATCCACTTGCCGCCTGACAACATAAACATAGTTTAAAATGGGTAATGTTATAAACATTAGATATTATATAAGTGGTCAGTAAACACAATTGTGCTCCATTTTATTTGTTTAAGCTGACACAGCATATGCCCAGAAGCGGAGGCTCATCAAAGAAACATATTTCATTTTGCAATATGTTCCTGGGGGAAACATCTACAAAATATTTAAAAAAACGTATTAATTGGTACAAAAATATCCTTTTAAACTCCTAGAGTCCATCATTGATATGAAAAGGAAAATGATATTTTGTCACCTAACTCAGTAGTTGTGTTTTCTGTGGGGGAGGGCATGTTAAGGCCCTGATTTTTCAGATATATTCAGTTTTATGCTCAATGTTTATTGGTTTGAGACTTTTATTGGAGATTTGTTTTAAAAAAGCATTCAGAAGGGTTTTTTTGCCTAAACATTATTTTTGCCTAAGTCTCAGTGGCTATATTGTGTTTCTGTCTCAGGTACACACAGCATGCTCAGTCTTGTGTACATCATCCTCATTTCTAAAATTTGTTTTTTAATGACCAGTCATAGAAAATATAAAGATCCCCCCAGTTTCTTATTATGTAGGATATGTTGGCCTCTGAAAAAATAAGAACAATAAAAGTCTCCTTGACTTAATATTTTTCTCTTCTCTAGCTTTATGAATTGGGGTGAAATCCTAGCTACATTGATGTCAGTGGGAGTTCTACTCTTGACTTAATAGGATTTCATCAATCATTTTCAAATGGCAGCCTAATTCTATACCCCTCTTTGTACAAGGAGTGGTCAAATTATGCTCATGGAAGCATAGAATACTAAAACTGCAAGGGACCTCAAGATCTCATCAAGTACAATCCCCTGCACCCACAGCAGGATCAAACACCATCTAGATCATCCCTCACAGATGTTTGCCTATCTTGCGGGTAAAAATCTCCAATGATGGAGATTCCACAGCCTCTCTAGAAATTTATTCCAGTGTTTAACCACCCTAACAGAAAGTTTTTCTTAATGTTCCTCTAATTCACTGTCCCTGCTCTATGTAATTGCCTCCCAATCCTTGACACACTAAACATGTTTTCCACTGCCATCTTCGAACCAATATGTACTTCTGCCTTTGATTTATGGCTTGTAATCCTCTTCTTTTTCTTGGAAAGAAACATATCTTTGAGCCTGGGTCCAGAAAGGGGCTAAGGTGAGACTTGTTGCATACGTTTCCGGTGCCTAGGAACTCACAAGAATAGCACTATAATCCACAAAGCTTGAGTTAGGTTACTAAGCTCCCTATTTGATGATGAGGAGAGACAAATGCCTTAGAATGTGATGCCTTAGAAAGCTAGCAGGGTAGGCAGGCAAATGTGTCCCTACCAGGCCTCCAACACAAAATGGCATTGTGTTGCCAAGGTATTTACCCAAAATATGGCCTATAATATATTATTTGAAAACAACTAATTTGCTGATCATTCATTTTTTGTGTGAGGTAACCCACAAAGAATTTTACAGATGGGCTGGAAAAATGTGACAGAAGGATGCCCATATGGCAGTTAAAGAAACTGTGTCTGGCCCATGCTAGCTCACTTAGGCTCTCAGAACTCTAGCTATAGAGCTGTTTTACTGTAGCGTGGACTTCTAGACTTGGGCTGAAGCTTGACCTCAGGGACCATCCCACATCACAGGGTACTGGAACCCAAATTGGGCCCTGCATGTGTCTAGGTGTTCATCTGCCTATCTTCTCCCAGTTTGTGGATCAGTCTGGGGCTTGGGCAAGAGATAGGCATTTGGTCCCTTAGTGCATCTACACTATGTGCTTATTTCAAAATCAGATATTTTTGAAAAATAACTCCTGAAATAACTATCTCAATAGCATGTCCATACTACAAATACCCATCAAAATAGTGCAGAATTCTGTTGAAATAGTGCATTCACACTGATTGGAGCTTGAATTGCATTCAAAGCCCCGTGGTAGCACTCTGAGCAGGGCATCAGGACAGCAGACACGTCCTGAAGCTGCTCCTGAAGCTATCTTCAGTTCGTGCTTTAAGGGGCTCCCCTCTACAGCCATGTCTCAGTCTCCTCTCCATTGCCTACCTCCTCGAGGGACAGCAAACTCTTCTCACTGCATGCTCTGGTTGCCATGAAGCCAGATCTGTTGCAAAGTATTTGCTGGCTCTTAGTTCTCCTGCTGCACCTCCAAGCAGGCTGCCCACATGCCACTGCAAGACCACTGCAAGACCAGGACCAGCAGCTCACTCTGGAGCACCTCCTCACTCCACTCCACATGCTTCACATGCACCAAAGCTCTTCCCACTCATCCCTGCACACCATGCACCACCACTTCTGGTGCCCGGACGCCAGTTTCAGCTGGTGGGACTGGATCTTCCTAGAGCAGTAGGATGACCAGCAGTAGCTCCAGAACTTCCGCATGTAGAAGGCATCTCCATTTGCTTTCCCCAGTTACAGAGGGGCCATTCATTGCACCCACATCCCCATCTGGGCCCCTGACCACTGTGCCTCTGATTACATCAACCAGAAGAGGTACTTTTCACAATGCTCAAGCCCTTGTGGACCACTGAGACCTCTTCACCGACATGAATGTTGGGTGGTCGGGAAAAGCACATGACACCCACATCTTGAGGAACTCTAGTCCATTCCAGAAGATGCAAACATGCACTTTTTTACCCAAATGCATCATTAGGAGCATGTGCGGGGTCCTCGGCAGCCCTGGGTGTGTGGGTGGGGCTAGGAGGAGAAGCCAGAAGGACAGAGGCAGGGATGAGGAGAGGGGCAGGAGCAGGAGCGGCTTCAGAAACAGGACTTGGGAAGAAGTGAATACAGAGGGAGGCTGCTGGGCTGCTCAATTGAGGCAAGCAGGCAGTTGATGATGGTGGTGTATGTGGCACACATGATCTGGGTCTGCTGGGATAGCTCCTGCTTGATGGTGCAGCACAGCTCCAAGTTGGTATCCCACCTCTGCTCCTGCCTCCTGAGACATGGCTGCAGGGCACACAGACAGGTGGTTTGTTCCTGCTCCTGGTCATCAAGGGGTCATCTGCAGCAGTGGAGATCATGGGGTTGGGAGGTGGTGGATACATCTCACTCAAGCTGGTCCATCTGTGAAGAAAAATGATAAGAGCAGTCATCCCAGAGGACAGAGTGCATGAAGCCTAGCCCTCATCTCTGAGCTGACACTGAAAGATTTCAGTTCAGACAATAGCGATGTGCTCTGAGCCAGGCCACGTGTTCCCAAGGGAACATTGCTTCCCCCAAACCCAGGGAATAAGCAGGCAAGGGAAGGTGCAGACCAGGCCAGGAGCCTGAGGGCAGGAGTGGGGCATAAACAGTGAATCCAGTAGTGGCAGTGTCCCACAGGGAGATAACTTCTATCCCTGCCCTCTGGAGGAGAGAGTAGGAGGGTGTTGGGGGAGGTGTGTATGAGTAGCAGATGCCACTTGCCATCATAAGATAGCAGAAGATGGGATTTTCAGTTCTCTCCTCCACATTGGTCTTCTCTCCTGAGCCTCCAGTCTCTCGCTCCATGGGTGTCTCTCTCTCCTCCTCCTCCTACTGCCTACTGCCTACCCCTCTCTGTCTCTAAGTTCTCCTCCACCTCCTGCCTCTGTCTCTGTCTCTCTCTTTATCTTCTCCTCCCCCTCCTGCCTCTCACTCGGGGGACTGCGGAGCCCAAACAGCCGTTTGAGCTCTGCTCTCCCTGTGCTGCATGGGGAGCATGGAGCCCAAACAGCCGCTTGTGCCACTTGCTCCCCTGCAGCGGCCCGGCTGAGTGGTGCAGGAATCAGCCGAGCACCGCTGTGGGAGGCGAAGGGGGGTGCAAAAGGGGGGCAGGGCAGTGATGTACACGGGGCCAGGACCCACCCCCTAGCCATGTATGTCAGCACTCCACCCCCATTCCCCTCCCACCATGGCGCTCAGCTGACTTCTGCACCACTCAGCGCGGGGGAGCAAGCAGTGCAAGCAGCTGTTTGGGCTCTGCGCTCCCTATGCAGCACCCCCATGCTGCATGGGGTCCGCAGCTCCCAAGCAACCACTTTTGCCACTTGCTTTCCTGCAGTGGCCCAGCTGAGCAGCACAGAAGTCAGCCGAGCACCACGGTGGGAAGCGAAGGACGTGACTCAAGTAATAGCGCTGCCCAGAGGGAACAGCCAGCATTTCAGTGTTACAGAGTCACAGTCATTGGGCTACTATATGTATGATAAGCACAGCTGCACCATCCACACACATCCTATTTCAAAATAGCTATTCTGAAATAGTTATTATTCTTCATGAAATGAGGGTTTACTATTTCAGAATAAGAAGCCTGTTATTTTGAAATAATTTCAAAGAAGTGGGCTTGCTGTGTGGACACTCACCCTGTTATTTTGAAATAACTTGAGTTATTTTGATGTAATGTTGTAGTGTAGATGTACCCTTAGAGGGAGTCAGCATAGTGCATGCCCACAGCCAGAAACATAGGTGCCTTAGGGAACTTTTACTAGACAAACATAGGTGCTGAGTGCTTTTATCCCCTTGTACTGTTTAGCACCAGACAAGTAGGAATTTCCTAGACCTTAGTGGCAGCTATAACTGGATTTAGGTGTCGAAATCTGTGGGTTAACTAGCTAAGTATTTTTGTAGATCCACATCTTATTCTTGAAGCCTCCTACTTTCCTTATGCTTAGTCGTTCTTCTTTTAATTTGGCTTTGACTCTGTCTCATCATCTATTACATTTCTACATGTTAGTGTGATATATTTGAATGTATTTTAAATAGAAGACACATTGGAAAAAGTTCAGAAAAGGCAACAAAAATTATTAGGGGTTTGGAATGGCTGCCATATGAGGAGATATTTATTAAACTGTGACTTTTCAGCTCAGAAAAAAGGAGGCTAAGGGAGATATGGCAGAGCTCTATAGAATCATGGCTAGTGTGGAGAAAGTAGATAAGATAAGTAGATAAGTCTTAGTCCCATAAGACAAGAGCTAGGGGTTACTAAATGAAATTAAGAAGTAGCAGATTTAAAACTAACTAAAGGAAGCTGAGAATGGGTGACAGGGGAGAGATCACTTGGGCTGTGTCCAGACTCAGGGTTTTTTTCGGGAAAAGTAGCCTTTTCCCGAAAAAACTTCCCCTGCGTCCAGACTCAAGCTGCGTTCTTTCGAAATTATTTCGAAAGAACGCGGCTTTTCTTTCGATGGCGGTAAACCTCATTTCACGAGGAAGAACGCCTTCTTTCGAAAGTTCCTCTTTCGAAAGAAGGCGTTCTTCACTGTAAATAGGGCTTCCTCGAAAGAGAGCATCCAGACTCGCTGGGTGCTCTCTTTCGAAAAAGCGGATTGCTCTTTCGAAAGATCCGCCTGCAGTCTAGACGCGATCTTTCGAAAGAGGCTCTTTCGAAAGAGCCTCTTTCGAAAGAAGCCTGCAGTCTAGACATAGCCTTGATGACAGCCTGGTCTGTTCCTTCATTATGGGGCACCTGGCATTGACTACTATCAGAAGACAGGATACTGGGGGAGATAGATTTTTGGCTTAACCCTGTATGGTCATTCTTATGTTCTTAATACTGTAGCAACAGAACATCTTAACTTTAAGGAAATAGTTGATGGTCAAGAGATAGCTTTGGATCTAATACTCCTATAAACATAGTAGGCTTCAAAATGTTTTGATTCATTCTGTTATATATGTTTTTACATGTTGGCATACAAATAATACCTTTTTATTTTAATTCTTATATGTACGAGATATTGAGGCTGAAATGTCATTTTGCTTACTAAAATTTCCCATATCTTCTTCCTACATTTGATCTGCTAATGTGCTGTGAAGCCATCTGTTAAAAATTTTCACATCTTATGTTGCATATATTCTGCAGCAAAACTTAACATTGTAGCAAAATCCACCAAAATTAAGTGTGTGTGTGTGTGTGGGGGGGGGGGGGGGGGGGTTGAGGGCAGGAGAGTTGTTTTGCTTTGTGATTTGGAAGGACAGAATTGAATTCCTTTACTGGGAAAAAGAAATAGCATCAGATATAGACTATTACAAACCAAAGAGACCAATTTATCTTAGAATTGCACAGTAATCTGTTGTCTCCTGTATTGTAGGGAATTAAGAAATAGTATTTTATGTTTGTTTTTAGTTGTTTTTGGTAACCAGACCATGATTTCTACAGTGCCTAGGAAGCATATGCAAAAATGATCATATACAGTGTGCAGCCACATGTTAAGATACCACTTATCTTGAGACCACTTATCTTCAAGATTTCTAGTGCGATTGGTTTGGCCTATCATTGAAGATCAACCTTGCTGATTTTGGAGCTCTTTTTACAAAAATCCCATGTTGTTTGTTTATTTACATTTAATATTCATGTGAAAGCTTTGAGCACCCAGACAATAATTAGAGTTACAATAACAACCACCATGCAACATAAATAGTCATTTGGTGTAAGAGGGTGGGTCACACTTTGATAGCAGCAGAGCTGGCTTCCAGCCCAGAAGCAGGCTGAGTAGCCTTTTTTTCTACCATTTCTTCCACCGATCTCAAGACCCAGGACCTAATTCCTCAAATTAAACAGTGGAGTAATTCCAAATCTTTACAGCAAAGCACTGAAACATGTGTATAATTCCCACTTGAAATGAAATTAAGCACATGCCTAAGTATTTTGCTAAATCAAAGCCTACATGAATAATATATCAGTGGGGCTACTGTCAGAGTAAGACACTAAGGCTACGTCTATACTGGCACAATTTTTCACAAATGCTTTTAATGGAAAAGTTTTTTCTTTAAAAGCATTTGCAGAAAAGAGTGTCTAGATTGGCACGGACGCTTTTGCTCAAAAACACTTTTTGCGGAAAAGCCTCTGTGCCAATCTAGATGCGGTTTTGCGCAAGAAAGCCCCAATTGCCATTTTTGCCATGGGGGCTTTTTTACGCAAAACAGTTTTTAGCTGTCTACACTGGCCCTCTTGCACAAATACATTTGCACAAGAGGGCTTGTTCCCGAATGGGAGCAGCATAGTATTTGCAGAAGAACACTGACAATCTTACATTAGATAGTCAGTGTTCTTACGCAAATTCAAGCAGCCAGTGTAGACAGCTGGCAAGTTTTTCCGCAAAAGAAGTCGCTTTTGAGGAAAAACTTGCCAGTCTAGACGCAGCCTAAGGCTACGTCTAGACTGCAGGCTTTGTTTGGAAGAAGCTTTTCTGGAAGAGATCTTCCAGAAAAACTTCTTCCGAAAAAGAGCATCCACACAGCAAAAGCACATCGAAAAAGTGATCTGCTTATTCGAAAGATAGCATCAACATTTATTGGACGCTATCTCACATTTAAGTTGTGATTACTATGGATGAAGTGGCCACTAGGGCAGCTGTGCTTTTTCCCGGAGGCCTCTTCTTTTGAAAAAAAAAACCCCTCTTCCCCTTCTACACATGCCTTTTTCAGAAAGATCTCTTTCAAAAAAAGGCTTCTTCCTCGTAGAAAGAGATTTACCGCTGTCGGAAAAAACACTGCATTCTTTCGACTTTTTGTTGAAAGAACTCAATTGTAATGTGGATGTAAGTATAGTTTTTCCAGAAAAACAGTAGTTTTTCCAGAAAACTTATATAGTGTAAACATACCCTAAGTGCTGAATTAGGATGGAAAACTTGACTTTTATATGCTGCTCCTTTGTGATGTCAGTTAAGACAGGTTTTCCATATGTATTTCAGTAAAAGATTATGGTTTAAATTTCTTATGAACAGGTGGTAGCTATATAATTTTTATTCCCATCTGGATTTTAGTTTCAAACTTATAGTAAAAATCACTGTATTTTTCAAGTTGAACTTATGTAATGTGACCTAGATACAAAAAAATATAGATCAGCCCAAACACACTTGAAACTAAACCCAAATACACTCCAAGGCTATGTCTACACTCCAAAGTTAATTTGAAATAACAGTAGTTATTTCAAATTAACTTCAATAGCATCTATACATGCAAATCGCTATTTCGAATTGAATTCAAAATAGTGGAGTGCTTAATTCGAATTTGGTAAACCTCATTCTACGAGAAGTAATGCCAAATTTGAAATAGCTAATTTGAAATAAGTGCTGCGTAGACACTTAATTTGAATTAGCTGGTTTCTAGCCCTTCCCCTGCTGGTGGAATCTCTCAGGCAGCAGGTGGGAGAGCTACAGGAGGAGGTGGCTAGGTTGAGGAGCACCCGAGTCCACGAGCAATTCCTGGACTGTGTCCATGAGGAGACAGCTGAGGTAGCTGTCCCAGTACACGGGACTGCGGTCATACCACTGGTGGAGGAGGAGATGGCTCAGGGTGGACACTGACAGCTCATTACTTCTGACAGCAGACACTGCTCCACCCCTGCTCCAAACCCTCCTGCCGCTGTACTAGGAAACTGTTATGTTCTTCTTTATACAGGAGATAAGGAATCACCCCCTACAACAGAGGTGGAGAAGCCTCGTACCCCCAAGGCTGGGAGGTCTGCTGCCACCACTGTGAATAGGAAACGTAGGGTGGTGGTGGTCAGAGACTCTCTTCTGATGGGGACAGAGGCACCCATCTGTCGCCCTGACATTTCATCTCGGGAGTTATGCTGTCTGCCGGGGGCCTGTATCCAAGATGTTATGGAGGCATTGTAGAGGATTATCTGGCCCTCTGACTACTACCCCATGCTACTCATCCATGTGGGCACAAATGATACTGCGAAATGTGACACTGGGCGGATCAAGAGTGAATACAGGGCTCTGGGAGTATGGGTGAAGGAGTTTGGAGTACAGGTGGTATTCTCTTCTATCCTTCCTGTTGAAGGTAAGGGCCTGAGCAGAGACAGATGCATCCTGGAGGCGAATGCCTGGCTGCGAAGATGGTGTCTCCAGGAGGGCTTTGGCTTCCTCGACCACGGGATGCTATTCCAGGAAGGACTGCTGGGCAGAGATGGTGTTCATCTTTCAAGGAGGGGGAAGACCCTATTTGGACACAACTGGATAACCTAGGGTATGTCTACACTACCCCGCTAGTTCGAACTAGCCACGCGGCACGGGGTTCGCACTAGCCGGCTTTTAAAAATGGTGGAGCTGGCATTATGCTAATGAAGCCCAGGAAATTCAAATCCCGGGCTTCATTAGCAAGTTCAGTATGCATACATTACCCCACTAGTTCGAACTAGCGGGGTAGTGTAGACATACCCCTAGTGAGGAGGGCTTTAAACTAGGTTCGACGGGGACAGGTAAGCAAAGCCCACAGGTAGGTGGAGAACATGGAGACTTGGGAGATGGGTCGGAAATGGGAGGGAGCATGGGCTATAATGACAGAGAGAAAGGAGGGTCAGGGCAAAACTGGGAGGCAAGGTCAAATCAATATCTTAGATGCCTACATACAAATGCGAGAAGTATGGGTAATAATCAGGAAGAACTGGAAGTGCTAATAAATAAGTACAATTATGATATTGTTGGCATCACAGAAACTTGGTGGGATAATACACATGATTGGAACGTTTGTATGGAAGGATACAGCTTGTTCAGGAAGTATAGACAGGGAAAAAAGGGAGGAGGGGTGTTGCCTTATATATTAAAAATGAACACACTTGGAGTGAGGTGAAGATGGACATAGGAGACGGAAGTGTTGAGAGTCTCTGGGTTAGGCTAAAAGGGGTTAAAAACAAAGGTGATGTCATGCTAGGAGTCTACTACAGGCCACCTACCCAGGTGGAAGAAGTGGATGAGGCTTTTTTTAAACAACTAACAATATCATCAAAAGCCCAAGATATGGTGGTGATGGGGGACTTCAACTATCCAGATATATGTTGGGAAAATAACACAGCGGGGCACAGACTATCCAATAAGTTCTTGGACTGCATTGGAGACAACTTTTTATTTCAGAAAGTTGAAAAAGCTACTGGGAGGAAGCTGTTCTAGATTTGATCCTAACAAATAGGGAGGAACTGGTTGAGAATTTGAAAGTGGAAGGTAGCTTGGGTGAAAGTGATCATGAAATCATAGAGTTCACAATTCTAAGGGATGGTTGAAGGGAGAACAGCAAAACAGATACAATGGATTTCGGGAATGTAGATTTTGGTAAGCTCAGAGATTTGATTGGTAAGGTCCCTTGGGAATCAAGACTGAAGGGAAAAACAACAGAGGAGAGTTGGCAGTTTTTCAAAGGGACATTGTTAAGGGCCCAAAAGCAAGCTATTCCGCTGCGTCAGAAAGATAGAAAATTTGATCTAAACCATGAGATCTTGCATGATCTAAAAATAAAAAAGGAGTCATATAAAAATGGAAAGTAGCACAAATTACAAAGGATGAATATAGGCAAACAATACAGGAATGCAGGGGCAAAATTAGAAAGGCAAAGACACAAAATGAGCTCAGACTAGCTACAGGAATAAAGGGAAACAAGAAGACTTTTTATTAATACATTAGAAGCAAGAGAGAGACCAAGGAGAGGGTAGGCCCACTGGTCAGAGAGGAAGGAGAAACAGTAACAGGAAATTTGGAAATGGTAGAGATGCTTAATGAATTCTTTGTTTTGGTCTTTACCGAGAAGACTGAAGGAATGACTAACATAGTGAATGCTAGTGGGAAGGTGGTAGGTTTAGAAGATAAAATTAAAAAAAAAGAACAAGTTAAAGATCACCTAGGAAAGTTAGATGCCTGCAAGTCACCAGGGCCTGAACAACCCAGGAAACTACTCACCAGTTAGTTTAACTTCTGTGTCAGGGAAGATAATGGAGCAAGTAATTAAGGAAATCATCTGTAAACATTTGGAAGGTGGCATGGTGATAGGGAACAGCCAGCATGGATTTGTAAAGAATAAATCATGTCAAACCAATCTGATAGATTTCTTTGATAGGATAACGAGTCTTGTGGATAAGGGAGAAGTGGTGGATGTGGTATACCTAGACTTTAGTAAGGCATTTGATATGGTCTAGCATGATATTCTTATCAATAAACTAGGCAAATACAACTTAGATGGGGCTTCTATAGGGTGGGTGCATAACTGTCTGGATATCCATATTCAGAGAGTAGTTATTAATGGTTTACAATCCTGCTGGAAAGGTATAACTAGTGGGGTTTTTCAGGGGTCTGTTTTGGGACCAGCTCTGTTCAATATCTTCATCAATGATTTACATATTGGCATAGAAAGTAGCCTTATTAAGTTTGGAGATGATACCAACCTGGGAGGGGTTGCGACTGCTCTGGAGGATAGAGTCATAATTCAAAATGATCTGAACAAGTTGGAGAAATGGTCTGAGGTAAACAGGATGAAGCTTAATAAAGACAAATGCAAAGTGCTCCGCTTAGTAAGGAACAATCAGTTTCACACATACAGAATGGGAAGCTACTGTCTAGGAAGGAGTATGGCAGAAAGGGATCTAGGGGTTATAGTGGACCACAAGCTGAATATGAGTCAGCAATGTGATGCTGTTGCAAAAAAAGCAAACATGATTCTGGGACACATTAATAGGTGTGTTGTGAGCAAGGCACGAGAAGTCATTCTTCCACTCTACTCTGCGCTGGTCAGGCCTCAGTTGGAGTATTGTGTCCAGTTCTGGGCACCGCATTTCAAGAAAGATGTGGAGAAATTGGAGAGGGTCCAGAGAAGAGCAATAAGAATGATTAAAGGTCTAGAGAACATGACCTATGAAGGAAGGCTGAAAGAATTGGGTTTGTTTAGTATAGAAAAGAGAAGACTGAGGGGGGACACGATAGCCATTTTCAGGTATCTAAAAGGGTGTCATAAGGAGGAGGGAGAAAACTTGTTCATCGTGGCCTCTGAGGATAGAACAAGAAGCAATGGGCTTAAACTGCAGCAAGGGAGGTTTAGGTTGGACATTAGGAAAAAGTTCCTAACTGTCAGGTAGTCAAACACTGGAATGAATTGCCCAGGGAGGTTGTGGAATCCCCATTTCTGGCAATATTTAAGAGTAGATTAGATAAATGTCTATCAGGGATGGTCTAGACAGTATTTGGTACTGCCATGAGGGCATGGGACTGGACTCGATGACCTCTCAAGGTCCCTACCAGTCCTAATAGTCTATGAGTCTATGAGTTTCCCCTGGTGGCCACTGTGGGCCAAACCAGGAAAATTCTTCTCCTCTCCCCAGGCCCAGAGCCCTTAAAGGGGTAGACTCTGGCCACACACCGTGTGTCAGAGCCAGGCCTGCCAGCAGCCACAGCCCCTCACCTAGTGGCCACACAATGCCATCCAGTGGCAGTCAGCCATCCCACGCCCAGTCCCCCAGCACCCAGGGGCCAGCCAGGGGCCGTGGATGGTGCACGCCCTCGTGGACTACTGTGGAGATCGTGAACCTCCTTGAGGTTTGGGGGGAGGCCCCCAATGTCCATGATCTCTGCACTAGGTGGAGGAAGGCGGCCGTCTATGGCTGCATAGTAGCCACCATGGCCAGAAAGGGCCACAGGTGCACCCAGGAGCAGGTGTGCCTCAAAGTAAAGGAGCTGTGGCAGGCGTATGCTTGGGCCACCAGGATCTGCACCACAACAGGGGCTGACACCAACCCCTACTTCCCCACCCTCTACCACATCTTGGGGGGCAGGACAGTTCATGCCACCCCGGGTGGCAGCCAACTGGGACTGGAGGGCCCTGACCTGGGCGCGGCAGAGGGGCCATCATGGAGAATGGCATGCCAGCAGGACCCCCAAGCTGTCCCAGTACCGGAGTCAGCAGGGTCATCCAGGGAGGCCACACCGGGTAAGTGCCATCATCGTCCCCTACCCAGGGGAGAGGGCCACAGAGGGAGACCAGAGACCACACACGTGGGCCTTGCCTACTACAGATCGCACAGCAACCTGTGCACATGCAAGCATGTGCCATGCCTCCCTTGGGCAGGTGGCTCCAGCTGCATGACACCCAGAGGCTGTGGCCTGATAGGCACACGCGTGTGTGAAGAGACCTGACACGCTCCTGACTCTGGGGCGGGACACAGCAGGACACCCTCCCTTCACACACCCCCTCTACACAAGACAGGGGACATCTCCCCACCACATCTGAGAACTGGTTCCCCGGGATGGGGGGTAGGGTCCCTTTAAGCACGGACCTCAGATAGCCACAGGCAGCAGCCCCACACAGGACGTCCTGACCTGGTGCCCTGCTGACACTGGTTCCAGCCAGCCTTAACTCCGATTCAGAGTCCACTCAGTGTGGACACGCTATTTCGAAATGCATTTTCTGTGTAGGTGTGTTAATTCGAATTAGCTTAATTCGAATTAAATATTTCAAATTAAGTTAACTCGAATTAACACTGTAGTGTAGACATATCCCAGCAGTTTGCAGACCCTTAACTCCATCATCACAAATGGTACTGTTGAAATAAAAAGCCATAAAGCAAAAGGTTAAAAATATCTAATAACAAGCAAATGAGTAAAAGTGACAGAGTCAGTCAAGACTACATTTTACAGCTTTCTTGGAAAGACTTTAGGGAAACTTGCTGAAGGCTTCCAGGAAATTATATTAAAGATGAGAACAGGGTGCCCCCTAAAGAATGTAATAAAAAAGCACTTTTTCTTTTAAATCATTTCTTCCATTTCCTGACACATGAGTTTTAAAGTTATCTCACTGCTTCCCTGTGTCATCTACAAGAGAAGATGAGAAGCAGCCAGAAGATCATAACTGCCTGAAGAATGACTTAATAGGCTGAGAGTATATCTGAATATTGTGACCTCTCAGGAATTCCCAGTGGAGCTGTAAAATATATGGTAAAATGCGGTCACTAATGGTCCATGTGGGACTTAGTTTGAAGTACCGAGCAATATCTGGAATTAATGCTATATCACTGCATTTATATCCTCATATTAATTTGTCACTTATAACTCTGAACAATGAAATCACTGAAATCTTTTTTGCAGCTGGTTGAAAATTTGGAATATAGGCTGTTGAACTGTCAGGATAGAGAAAAAGTTGCCAGACTTAGGGTGTGTCTGCTCTATTGGCTGGACTGATGGACATGATTAAACTACCACCAATTGTTCTTGCATTGACTCTGGTACTTGATGGCTATGTCTACACTACCAGGTTAGGGTATGTCAACACTACAGCGTTAATTCGTGTTAACTTAATTCGAAATAGTTAATTTGAATTAAGCTAATTTGAAATAACGCATCTATACACAAAACCTATTTTGAAATAGCGTTTTGCTATTTTGAAATAGAGTGTCCACACTGAGTGAAACCTGAACTGAAATTAAGGCTGGCCGGAACCAGTGCCGGCAGGGCATCAGGTTAGGACTTAATGTGTGGGGCTGCAGCCTGAGGCTAACTGAGCTCTGTGCTTAAAGGGACCCGACCTCCACCCCTGACAGAGAGTTCTCAGGGTTCCCCACTTGCTTGTCTACCTTGATGAGGGACAGCAAAGAAGTACTGTCTAGGAGTGCACTGAGTGCCTGCACTCGGGACACCACAGCACTTGGCCACATGGAGCCAGAGCTGCCCCCGGGCATGCAGGTATGTCTTGTGGGGTTGTTGCCATCAGCCCGGTTGCACTTGCTGCAGGCTGCCATCCGGGGGCGCCATCGGGGGGTGGTCAGGATCCAAGAGGCCCTACGGGAGAGCGTCCACCCTGAGGAGCCCTCAGAGCCACCCCAGTCCTCTCCACTGGGGCCTCGTGCCCCATTCCTCCCTCACATCCTTCCACTTTCCCCTCCGTAGCCCCTCTTCCTGATGTCAAACAGAAGACATGAATGTTCAAAAATAGAAACTGGGTTCATTGAACAAAGCTGGGGGGGAGGGGAATGAACCTCTGGGGAGGCTGTGAAAAGGAGGTGGGAGAGGGGAAGAGAAGAGTGGGAGAGGAGAGAGGTAAACCTGGGAGGAGGGAGCTGGAAGGGGGAAGCAAGGGGAAGAAAGGGGAGGGGAAGCTCAGGGCCCAGGGGGTCTCGCCGGACCAACTTGATTTTCATGCAAACCTGCTCTTGGGTTCACATGTGGCCTTTAGTGACCAGGCTGGCAGCTATCCTACCATAGACGGCCGCGTTCCTCCGTCTAGTGCGTAGATCATGGACGTTGGGGGCATCCCCCCCAAACCTGAATAAGGTCCATGATCTCCACCCTTGACCAGGAAGTTGCCCGCCTTCTCCAGCCCCTGTCAGGCTCCTGGGAGCTGACAGACTGCTTCTGGGGAGCGGTGGAGGGCTGGTGACCAGTGACTTGCTGGCTCATGTTTTGGGTCCACTGGGTCAGGGGCCCTGGTGGCCACTGCTGGCTCTGAGCTGGCAATCTTGGAGCTGGCACAGGCACTGTGGCCAGGGTCTACCCCTTTAATGGCTCTTCAGCTGGGGGAGAGGAGAGTAAGTTTTCCTAGTTGTGCCCAGAGTGGACACCAGGCCTCCCTGGGAAGGGCTGGAGGCCCCCTATTTCGAATTAAGTGTCTACCCAGCACTTAATTCGAAATAGCTCTTTCACATTTGGCGTTATTCCTCATAGGGTGATGTTTACCAAATTCGAATTAAGTGCTCTGTTATTTCGAATTAATTTCGAAATAGCGGTTTGCATGTATAGATGCTGTTGAAGTTAATTTGAAATAATGGCTGTTATTTCGAATTAACTTTGCAGTGTAGACATACTCTTATTTTGAAATAACTCATTTCAAAATAACTCCCAAAACAACTATTTTGAAATAAGCTCATTCCTCTTCACAAGCAGGAGTTATTATTTCAAAATAACAGGTTTGGTATTGTGGATGCTCACCTTCTTATTTTAAAATAAGGGGAGCTGTTTTGAAATAACTCCCCAATGTAAACATGCCCTACCAGAATGAGAAGCAGTAGGGGAATCAACAGGAGAATGCCTCACAATGACACCGCAATGAAGGAGAACTATCTTTGTCGATTACATCACATTATTATCATAGCTAAAGTTGAGTAACTTAGATCAGTCTCCCCTGTAGTGCAGACAAGCTCTACCTGATGAGGTAAGAGATTCACAGCCTCACGTTTCTTTGTTGAGATGATATGCTGGGTTTGGTAGTGCCTTCAACATGTTAGGTGCTTTCAAGCAGAAAAGGTGTCACGGTTCCTAACAACATCTCATAACCTGAACAGAGTGAGTCAGTCAGAATTAGGATACCAATGTACAGCACATGAGAGTGGTCCAGGTTATTCTTGATAATGCTAGGTGAAACTAACTTTTAAAGCCATTTGAACTAATCACAGCCTTCCGCAATCTACTTTATACAGAGCTTCCCAGTTAGAAGGTGGGGGAGAGAGTGAGAGGACGGAAACGGAGGTAGAAAAGAGACAGAGAACAAGAGAGTAAGGCTACGTTTAACTGCAGGCGTATTTCAAAAGAAGCTTTTCTGGAAGAGACCTCACAGAAAAACTTCTTTTGAAAGAGAAAGTCTACACAGCAAAAGCACAATGAAAAAGCAATCTGTTTTTTGAAAGATATTTTCCACATTGTTTGGATGTTCTCTCACATATAAGGCTACCAGTTCAGGCAGGGCATTAGGTCACCAGTTGTTTCCGAGTGCTGTTGCCTAAGCCTAGCTGAGAGACATGTTTAAAGGGACCCCCCTCGACAGTCGGGCCCCTACTCTTGGAGGTAATGCACTCTCGGACCCCTGCAAAATGGGGACCCTAGGGAAATGGGAGTGGGGAGCAGGAGGGGACTTGAGGTAGGAGGGAAGCCCTGCCCCAAGGAGGCTGTGTCATCCCACCCTCACACAGTCCTGCTGCTGGGGGAGCAGCCTCATAGGAGGTGGCTCCTGGGGTTTGGGAGGGGAGAGAAGGGGAATGGGCACCTCCAAAGGGCTTGGGAACTCCCTCTCATTCTCTGTTTTGTTTGTGTCTTTGTCTCCTTCTGCACATTGTGAGGGCCATCAACTCCATCCTGCTGCTCAGGGTCATCCATCTGGGAGATCTGGACCCAATCGTTGCAGGATTTGCCGCCCTGGGGATCCTCAACTGAGGTGGAGCCATTGATGGAACTCATATTCCAATCTGCACACCAGGTCATAAAGTGGCCCAGTATATTAACAAGAAGGGCTACTTCTCCATGGTGCTGCAGGCCCTGGTTGACCACTGTGGACAGTTCATGGACATTTTTGTCAGGTGGTTGGGCAGGGTGCACGACTCCCACATATTTCGCAACTTGAGCCTCTGTGGGAAGATGGAGGCTGGCACATACTTCCCCCAGAATGACTTTGCATTTGGGGATGTGCAGATGCCACTGTGTAACATGGGAGACATGGCCTACCCCTCATGCCGTGGCTGATGAAACTGTACCAACAGGATCCCAGGAATGCTCCGGGGCTGTCTCCTGAGGCTGCGTGGCACATATGCATTATTTCCTGGAGGCCTCTTCTTTCGACAGAAAACCCTTTTCCCAGTCCACACACTCCTTTTTCTGAAAGAGCTGGCTTCTTCCTCGCAGAAAGAGGTTTACCGCTCTCAGAAAAAACCCTCTGTTCTTTTGACTTTTTGTTGAGAGAACACAATTGTAGAGGGTATGTAAGTGAAGGTTTTTAAATATTATTTTTTCCATGCACAAAGAAGAACCATAGACTTTCTGTCTGATTTATTTTAAGTCAAAGTAAAAAACAGAAGTCTCCATGAGCTTACAGCAGGGATCACAGTGTGGTTCCTTAGTAACAAGCTGCATCGTTTCAGCCTTACAAAACAGCAGCTGCCTCCCCTTCGGATTATAACCTAGAGGTTATGTTTACACTGCAGTTCAATAGCCACATCCTAACCCAGTTTGGCTGACTCAGGCTCACAGAATGTGGAGTGAGTAGCAATTTAAATATGGTATAGAAGTTTGTGCTCAGGCTGCTCCATGAACTCTGTAACCTTCTCATCTTGCAGGGTCCTAGAGTGTAGCCAAACATTTGCCCACAATTAAATATCCCCTTAGCTCCAGTTCCAAGAGCCTAAGTCAGCTGACAGAGGCCAACTACAGGTTTTGCATTGCAATGTAGGCATACCTTGGAATTCTGAAATTATGTCAACACTACCGGATGTATCCCTGAAAAACTCTGCCATGTCTAGGAAATGCATCCACTTTTTCAGAACAGTTTCCAAAAAAGCGGGCACGTTCCTTTGGAAGCCCCTTATTCCTCATTTTATGAGGAATAAGGGCTCTTCAGAAAGAGGAGGTTTTCCCACATTTGGCCAAATGTCGGAAAATCCTCTTCCGAAAAAAACAGAAAAAGGTACGCAGGTTTAAAAACAGGTTTTTAAAGGAAACTAAGGGTTTCCTAAAGGAAACTACACTGCACCTTTATTTCAAGATAACTAGAGTTTTTTTTGAAATAACAAGGTGAGCATCTACACAGCCATTCTGTTATTTTGAACTAATTTCAAAATAACAGACAGCTTATTCCAAAATCTGTGAACATCATTCTACAAGGAATAATGCCTATTCTGAAATAGCTATTTCAAAATAAGGCATGTGTAGACACTCCACTTCTGCTATTTCAAAATAGCCCCTCACCAGGGCCATTCTAAATTAATCAAGATAGCATGTCTACATTAGTGAAGCCTGCCTCGGACTAATTTTGAGGCTTCCCTGCAGTGTAGGCGTGCTATTTCAAAATAAGCCACTTGAATTTGTGCAAGAGCACTGACTTTGTAATATACAAAATCAGTGCTTCTTGCGCAAATACTTTCACGTTCCCACTCAGGGATAAGCCCTCTTGCGCAAGTATACTTGAGCAAGAGGGACAGTGTAGACCGGCATCTTAATTTTTTGGGCAAGAAAGCCTAATGGCTAAAATGGCCATTGGAGCTTTCTTGCGCAAAAGCACATCTATACTGAGCACAGATGCTTTTGCGCAAAAGCACTTTTTGCGCAAAAGCATCCATGTCAATCTAGACACTCCTTTGTGGAAATACTTTTAATGGAAAAACTTTTCCGTTAAAAGTATTTCCGCAAAATCATGCCAGGCTAGATGCAGCCAGAGGTTTTTAAATCCCACCCTGGACTTCATTCTATGCAATCAGTGACTATGCTGTCAATGGACTGTACAATAGTAAAATAATGTTGTAATGTGTTGCTGTTTCATTAACATGTACAATGCAGCACAATCCAGTGTCCTTTAAAGTCAATGAACATACCAAATTAGGACAGGTGCTTCATGTGTGTTAATAAAAAGTTGATCCAGTATAACTAGGAGAATGTTAGAATTGATTCATAAATCCAAATCTCCGTATAAAGGACCGCAATTTATAACCCTTAGCTTCAGTTTGTGAACAGTATTTATTTTTCTAGGTGTATTAGTAGGAGATATTTTTAGCAACAGTTTAGATTTGAAGCTATAAAAGAAACCAAGTAAAAGTAATTTACTGCATAAATTCAATTTAATACTCATCTCTTAAGCAGTTAATGCTGAAGGTAAGTATCAGTGAATTGGACCAGTGAGCACATTAAGCAAAATTCAATTATAAAACAAATCATTAGATCAATCATAACAAGGTATTGACATGTACATGTCATTAGCAATAGTTCATTAGCTAAGGAAAGTGACTTTCGTAGAATTACTCCCAAAAGAGAAAATGAGGAAGAAATGCAGATATAGTTCTAACTATCCATTTCCATTAAATTAACTCTTTGAGCCCTATAACAAGATCCAGTCACTCCATAGCTAATAATTACTCCCTTTGATGTTGCTATGCATTTCCTTCTTTGCTGACAAATCTCAATTTCTTTCTCTCCCCTTGCAATTATGTATTACAATATTCCAATCCAGAAAACTAGTTACAGATAGTTATTATTAGGAAGCATTTTGGGATGAAGTAATTATGAAATGTGATATATTAGTGTTTCCCAAAGTGTGGTCCATGGCCCAGTAACAGTACTTAGAACAAAAATACCGGTCCTCAGAAAAATTTTCATGCATGATTCTTGGGAGAGATCCTGCCTCCGCGGCATCTCTGCCAGGCATGCTCCCAGGAAGCTAGGCTAGATACGAAGGGCACTAAGACCCAGGAAGAAGGCCAAGCTCTGTGCGCACAGATGAAGAATGCCCGGCGTCGGATGCAGCCGGGGAAGCCGGGATTGGGGCCAAGAGGGGGAGCAGACTTTGGGAGGACCAGAAACAATTTATTTGTATATTCATAATTTTCTTAATGAATATGCAAATACGCAAATAAATGTTACTGGACCTCCAAAAGCTGGTGAATGAGTTTACTGGTCCCCTGTATCAAAAAGAATGGGAGCTACTGTGATATATAAAATAAAGCTGTATTGTCTAAGAAGATACACAATACTTCTGACCTCCTGGGAGTTTATAGACCTTTCTCTTGAGGTATAGAACCTGATTGCAACAAATTGTGTGCTCCATCTTTCCTGACCCCAACTTCCACCTCAAAAATTAATAAATAAAAATCCTTATTTCTCCTCTAAACAGAATTGTCTTTTTTGAATAGTTGGTACTTTAGATCTTAATTGCATACTCAGAAATAAATGAAAGGAGATCATGTAAAAACACTCTGCAAAACTAATGACGCTCTAAATGTTCAATATTGGCATCCAAGAACTTTTGTGGAAAATGCAGTACTTTAGGCATTGGCATACCACCAGTTGAAGTTGCCTATGGAAATCTGTGGATGCCAAGAATAAATTAATTCACCATCTATAGCACCAGATATAATAGTTTAACCAGAATATTGTGTAACCTAAGAAAATAAATAAAACAAACTGGATAAAACAAAGTGGATAAAAACCTGTGCAAATCTGACATATTCTAACAAGGAAACATACAGTGAGGTTTTAAAAAACCTACTGAATGCAAAAATACTTGTAAGAGTTTCTATCTGGGAGAGAATTATCTTGGGAGAACTCTTCTTTGAGTGAACAGATCCTCATTCTGGAGGTACCTGTGCACTTTAGAAAGTTTTAGAAATTAGGGTCTGAGCAAAATTTGTCTTTAGATATAGAATATTGCAGGTGTGGCTTAGGTTTGGATTTGAAGTCATGGCCCTCAGTTCCTTCCAACACCCAGCTCCTTCTGGTCCCTTTACTTGTTCACTCATTTTCCATTACTTTCTTCCTTTTCTTCCCTAGCTGGAGCTAGTTTATTGTGCACAGTTGCATGATTGTAAGGAAATGTAAAATTTAATTTTTATTCTACTAGGGAAATGGCTTTCTTGGGGACTTTGGTTCTAGACTTGCTTTTAGAATTGTGCATCTTGTAAAATACTTTTCCTACTCTCAGATATTTATTAACTATGCCTTAGGCACTTGGATGTAATGCATGTACCTAATCAGTGTAAAATGTGATTTGAATTCACTAACTTGACTAACAAGAATTGTGAGTATCGGCAACTGCCCATACTGCCCATATACTGCTTTTAGGGCCAATTTAGCATTAGAACCAACTCCAGATCCTTCTGTGAAATTCTGATCAGGGGAGTCATTGAAAGCTTAAGTGAAGCAATTTGAGTGAATCTCAAAATGGAAAGGGTCTGTACAATTTAAAGGTGCTCCTAGTTCCAATATATTAGCAGTTTCTGTCATTTCTAGGTAAACCAATCACTTGCTTGGAAAGTGGGAGCTAGATTAGTTAGGATAGCACATGACCAGACAAAAACCACTCGGGGTTGCCCTATAAAGGAGCATCTACAATCCATCATTATTTCAAGATAGCAAGCATTATTTTGAAATAACAATTGCATTTACACAGCAATTCTGTTATTTTGTAATAATTTATGACTTCTGTAAACATAATTCTACAAGGAATAACACCTATTCTGAAATAGATGTTTTGAATTAAGCTGTGTGTAGTCACTCCACTGTTGCTATTTCGAAATAGCTCCTCACCAGGGCAATTCTAAGTTATTCCTCCCCAGTGCCTCCTGGGGCTCTAAATCGAGATAGCACATCTACATTAGTGAAGCCTGCCTCTGCCTTTAATTTTGAGGCTTCCCTGCAGTGTAAATGTGTTATTTCGAAATAAGCTATTTCAGAATAACTATTCCGGAATAGCTTATTTTGAAATAAGCATGCAGTGTAGATGTACCCTAACTATGACATCAGAATATTTGTGGTCTTATGTGACAAAAATACCTTTATAGTCCTCATTGCTGCTCAAGTGGACTTCCTTAGTAGCATTTCACTTCAGTACGTTTCTGCTCTTCCTCCACTCCAGCATGATTAAAGTGTTCTTTGGAACATCTTCGGATCTCTCACATACATTCTGTTTTTAGATAGCTATGTTCTCCAGAATGTAATATAATAACGTCAGCCACTGTTGCTCAGTTTGACTGGGACAAAGATGCGGTTGGAGACTGCAGTAATTCCTTTTAGTCTATGAGATGTAGCCCAAGTTGTCTGGTCAAAGACAAGTCCCTCAACAACAGATTGCCCCTGTTGAACTAAATACAGCAGACTGATATTTCTTTGCAGCATCTTGCTGTGTTCTGCAGCTAGCCGATGTACCCGTATATGATGATGAAACTATTCTGGTATGGGTATTAGGACAGGACACTTGCATCTGTCTGGAATATATGCATATGTGGGGTAAAGATATATCTGACCTCTCTCTCTTCTTACTGCTGTTTTTCCATTATGTCTTAAAGACTAGTAAAAGGAGTTATTCTTTTATATAGAGCATTACTATTTTCTATATAGTTTATATATTAACATTCTCATATCTCCTTGTCAGAATTCTGCCGAGGTTCAGACTGAAGAGAAAAAGGTGACAGTACTTTTCCAAGTGCCACCTTTAAAATAAGCTCTGCCCATATGAGTCACCAAAATACCTTTGCTTATTGTAGGTTGGTCAAAGATTCAAATATGATCATTTGTGCTACTTGGAGCCCATTGAGTGAGGCTTGAATATGGTCATGGCCCCTGTTGTATGAATTGGATTAATTTCCTTGTTGACAGCGAAAAAAAATCTTCCAGTTGCCACCCATTTGTGGAATGAATCATTACTCAGAGTAAATTGCACAGATCTGTGGCCTCCTTCCCCTTTCTTACGGGAAATCGCATTAATGTTAAATGTGATTTGCTCATGGAGAAAGGTACAACTCAATGTAAGTGAGAGTGACCAAGTCTGTTACTACACAGCAATTATAGCACATAATGCATAGGGTTCATGCTTTATAATTAATTATATAACACATTTATTCATTTAAGTACATGGTCATGTCAGAGATATTTAGATCTAAGGGGATCTGGTCAAGAATCAGGTAAAGTAAACCGAAAACTTTACTACATTTCAATAGGGGTATAGGATAGAAATATTTTAAAAGTAAAGCTTTCTTTAACAGAAAATTATAAATAAAGGAAGCTAGGGGCATAGTTTAATAAACAGAAGTCAATACACTATTGAACTGTAGACACCTAATAGGTCAGAGTGAAATTATCCATTTGCTATCTGAATATTTCAAGTTTTAAATCTCCTTTTGCAGCAAATTACCTCACGTTTATCTATGGATTGCTTCAATGAGAGCTTAGCACAATGAAACTTGATTATTTTAAATTTTATCTTGAGTGAGAGGATTGTCAAGTGGTAAAGACTAGTTAATCTTAAATGTCAAAAACAACAACAAAGAAATGAAAAGTTAAGAATGACTTGCTGGGCTATGTTCTGCCCTCATATACATCTGTTAAACCCCATTATGGTCCGTGGGGCTATTCAGAAGTGAGAAAGGAAAAAATAATCTGGCACATTCCCTTGCTCCCAAAGAATTCAAGGGCAAAGTTCCCTTGTGCACCCCAGAATCTGTCCTGCTTTTCATGGAGGTAATAGGTATTAGGGATCTGAAGGTTTAACAGGTCAGCCAGTTAACCAGTAAGCCTCGCCTTGTATGGGTTAAGCCTTAATGGGTGAGGATTACTGGTTAAACTTAACTGGTAGTAATAGGTGTCTCGGTCAGAGCAGCCTCTGTCCACAGTGGACCTAGGAGCCCTAAGTCAGGGGCTGCTCTGACTGGAGCTCTGGAGCAGGCCCTGCCTGTGGGACACCCTGGCCCACCGCCGACAAGGGTTATTTTGGCTGGGCTCAAGCAGCCCCTGACTATGGTGGCAGGAGGGAGCAGCATTTCAACCCATCGGAATTCCCTTTAATCAGTTAATATTATGTTTAACAGCTAGCCAATTAAACAGGATTTTATGTCCCTGATAGGGATCAGGAGGAGCGGGAGGGAAAGGTCATTTCAAGTCACTATCACTTCTAGTTCTTTTTTCAGAGTCTAAGTAGGATATTTTTTTCTCCCTTTTCCTTGGAACATCCTTTTACATTCTTGAAAATTGTTATCATGACCCATCTCAGTCTTCTTTTTTCCAGATTAATCAAACTATTTTTCTGCCTTCAGAGTTAAGCCATCCCCAATGTGTACTGCTTGAGCTGTGCTCTTTTATTGAATTGTAAATCTCTTGTTTGCAATTCCCTTGCTGCGTAAGGGCAGGTGATGGTCACATAACAGCTTTCTGTGTGTGGGTGTCCCCCTTTGCTGCCATTGGGAAACTAACTATGGTCATCTCGCAGACTCACAATATATTTCAATAACATCCATATAACAAAATCTCCATATACCATGACAGAACAATGAGTTTCAGTAAATCATGACTTTCCAAAGAACACCTTACAAGGCATTCTTTGTAGAAAATATCTGTCCACGTATAAGGGGTGAATATCAGACTTACAGGATACTTTGTTATTGTGTATTATGACACAGTAGACAGTACATACATTTCAGCTCTCATGTCTTTCAAAGCCCTAATATTTTATATTATAACTAAACTTATGAGCAGAGATTGGAACTATACAAGTAAATCCTTTAATGTACATAATCGATTGGTGCATGCATGTCATAACCAAATTCAAGATTCGGCCACTGTCACTAATTGGTAGTTGTTCATCCCTCCACATGGTCAGGAAACAATGAAGAAATAAGGGACTGAGGCCCTGGAAAGCAGCTGAAAAGAAATGTTAATGTTCAATTTGTGATGCTTTAATAGTTATCTTTTCATATTTATATTTACCAAGGAAATTCAAGTTTTAGGTTTTTTTAGTTCTGTCAAATAAAAATTATCTGCTGGTATCTGGTCTTTTTACCAGTCTCATCATCATGGTATATGAGGAAGGCACAAATAACAGGACCAAGTAACATTTATTTTTAAATGCTTATAAGAAAGACAAGTCTGACAGCTTGAGGAAGTGCTTTTCAGCTTTCTGGAAGAAAGAGGCACATATGGTATAAGCTGGCAGCAATAAATGACGTAGGTGGGGTCCTGGGATGGAAACCTTCATTATCCGTCAGAGTGTTAAATTTGCATATTCTGCAGAAAATATCCTGGTTTGACATATGATTTGCATTAACTATCATTGAGATCCTACTAAAAATAGACACAAAGAAGGCAGAATTTTAAGGCCCCATATTGAAAAACACAGAAAAGTTATGGTAAAGAAAATGATTATGAAAAGGAAACATTTGCTTTCTATTTTTGTTAAGATATTTTCCCATTGGCTTCTTGCCTCCTGAATCTGAAAGCAGTGATGCCACTATTACTTATTATTGGTGGGGAAAAACAACACACACAAAACATTTAATAACCAAATTAGAGTAGCTGGTTACAGTGATCTCTAAAATTGACTAGGAAGTGGATGCCTATTATACTAGTTGTGTTATTCTTGCCTTAAGCCTGATCTTCTCTAAAACAACTGAACATGGGATGTTGATAAGCAATGGGAGAAAGAAAAGGATTATGAATCGGTGACAGGAGCTGTACTTTGGGATTGTGAATTCCAAAATTGTAGAAAGCGTGGTTTTAATTGGGTTTTCTATTTGATTTAGTATGGGAAGAAATCACTGCAATAATCATGACTATAGACCATGATAAATTCCTCTTTGAAAGAATGCCCAAATCTCAGTGAGAAATAGGATTGAAACAGATAAAATATAGTGAAAAATTACTTTTAAGAACAAAAGGAAAATTTAATTAGAAAACATAATAAGGCTTTCTTCTCTAGTGGTCAATACGTAATCCAAAAGCAAATACAAGGTGAGATTGAATAAGCAATATCACAATAACCTATTATTACAATAAAATAAGATTCTGCTACACAGAAAATGTATACCAGTGTTCCCTAAAAAAACAATCCTACACTAATTGAAGTCCATTGTCAAACTCACACAATCTAAATCTAAATACTTACTATATTAAAAACAGCTTTAAGAGAATATTAAGATTGAAAATTCAGATTGACAAAAGTTAGGCTAAGCAGTGCATCCTTAGTTCAGACCCCCTGTGTGTATGCATTATAAAACAGTCTTTGATTACATGATCACATAATATTTTTTTCTACAGGATCGCTGACTTGTAGAGTCCAGGATGAATGGTGCTCACTGAGCTCTGATCTGCACTAGCAGTTATTTTGCAGTAACTGCACTTATTTCAAAACTAGCTGGAGTTACACAGCAATGCTTGGGGCGAGCGGTGGGGTTCTGCCAGGGGTGCCCCATGTGACGGGTTGGTGGGAGGGAGTAAACACGGGACATAGGGTGGGTGGGTTGGCCCAGCTCACACCCAGGGCTGCATGTGCCATGGGGGGCAACGACCCGACCACCTACCCCGAAACTTTCGCCCCGCTACCTGTCGCACCATAGGGCTGCGCCGGGGGCTCTCCTCTACTGTGGGCCGCAGCAAGCAGATGCCGGGCTCCCCGCCACTTGACCAGGAAGCTGTGCTGGACCCCGGGCCGCTCCCAGCACTGCTGCCACTGCCTCCCTGCTGGGCTCGCCCCGCTGTGCCCACAACTGTCCTAGTGGCAGCTGCGAGCTACAGCCTGCCGCTCAGCAACCCTTGGCCACCACTGGAGGGGAGGGGCCTGGGCTGAGTGATATCATGGGTGGGAGGGAGGAGGGGGCTCCCCCACCCCGGACGCGCCTACGCAGTGGAACGGCCTGGTAGAGACGAGTGGGGTAGCTGCCGCTCGGTGCACTGCCCCTCTCCTCGCGCCTTAGCAAGTGCCTGTCCCCGCCTCTTCCCCTGGGAAACCACTTCTCCCCACACTGCCAAAAGTACCTTAAAACCTTCTCCTGAAGGAAAAGCGGGAAAGAGTCCTGTGGCACCTTATAGACTAACTGAAGTGTTGGAGAATAAGCTTTCGTGGGCAAAGACCCACTTCGTCAGATGCACGTAGTGGAAATTTCCAGAGGCCCACTTCTAGTAGCTGATGTAGCTGATGGAGGTGTGAATTCCAAGAGAGGAGAAGCTGCTTTGTAGTTAGCAAGCTAGCAAGCCATTCACAGTCTTTGTTTAATCCTGAGTTGATTGTGTCAAACTTGAAGATGAACTGTAGCTCAGCATTTTCTCTTTGAAGTCTGCTCCTGAAGTTTTTTTGCTGCAAGATGGCTACTTTTAGATCTGCAATTGTGTGTCCAGGGAGATTGAAGTGTTCCCCTACAGGTTTTTGTATGTTGCCATTCCTAATATCTGATCTGATTTGTGTCCATTGATTCAAATCAGATATTAAAAAAGGCAACATACACAAATGGACACAAATCAATCTCCCTGGACACACAACTACTAGAAGTGGGCCTCATTGTTCCTGATTGGATCCACCTCATCATCTCCAGCCTGAGTCTGGCCTGCATATTTATATCTGCCTCTGGAAATGTCCACCACGTGCATCTGACAAAGTGGGTCTTTGCCCATGAAAGTTTATGCTCCAACACTTCAGTTAGTCTATAAGGTACCACAGGACTCCTTGCCACTTTTGCAAATGCAGACTAACACAGCTACCCCTCTGATCCTGGAGGAAAGGTTACCCCATGCAAAGTTTTATTGTGGTAGCTCTTATAGTGCCCAAGTTATTAGCTCACAAACACTCTCCTTTATATATTGGATAATAAGCCATGGGTCTATAACCACCACTAGACAGTTTTGAACCTGGGACGTCAGGAGTTTAGTATAGGAGCCTCTACCCTTTGAGCTAAAAGCCAGCTACCTCTCAATGTATGCTGTAGAGGTCTCTTGTTCTTATCTGTTGCTGTGGTCTAGGTGCCACTGCATGGGACAGTGAACCACACTAGGGCTATGTCTACATCTTTTTTGCTTCATCTACGTCTTTTTTGTGCTGGGGTTTTGCACAACAACAAGCAGTGTGGACATTTTCTTTTTGCTCAAAACCCCCTTTTTCCGCAAGATCCTTACAGATCCTTACAGGTGTGTGAGACGTGGCCTTAGAGAGAAGCCCCTGTAAGCACGTCTCAGCTAGCATCATCAAGCAGCCACAGGGAGTGTCTGCCCTCCTGGTGCCTTCCCTGGAGTGCTTCTGGAGGCTTTAACTATGATGCAGACTCCAATCAGTGTTCACATGCTATTTTGAAATAATTCTGAGCTATTTCAATGCTGCCTTGTAGTGTGGATGTGCTATTTCAAAATTATTATTTTGGGAGTTATTATTTTGAAATAAATTATTTTGAAATAATTTCCTAGCGTAGACATGTCCTGAATAAACAGCAATTCAATATTTAATTTTATCCTTTGTTTAATATGTGACTATGATCCTTACTGCTGCACAGTTTTAAGACTCCTCTGAAGACAGATTTATTAATTTCTTTGGGTGCTTTTCTAAGATGATCAGCACTATAACATCTGAATGCTTAACAAATATTAATGAATTAGCTTTCGCAATTCACCCGTGAGATGACAGGATAGTATTATAGCCATTTTACCGATGGGGTTCTAAGGCACATAGACATGAATGACACAAGTGTCCACTAATTTGAAATGCACAGTTACAGAGGAGTATGGCCTGATTTTTCAGACAAGTTAGCATTTTATGGCACTTTATTGTCCTGAGCATAGTTCTCGCTGACTCCACTTGAAATCATGAATGTTAATCATATGCAAGGGGTTTATATTTGGCTTCCAGGGAATCAAAACCATTCAATTGGTGGACATCTGTGATGAATTGGTAACGTACCCAGACTCAAACAGGAACCGGGAGACAGAGGCAGGGAGAGATCCAGTTCTCAATGCAGCATTTTACTGCCTAAATTACATGATCATCCTTTGTCTTCCTGAAGTCATCTCATTTAAATCACTATATCTTTGAAACTCAGGTAAATCTTAATGCATGTGCCAAACAATGGTTACACAAGCAACCTTAATATTGCCATTTCCTGACTTTTATGAGCTTTGCTTTGCAACATTAATATTTCTTTAATTTTGTTTTTGTGAAGATCTCATTGAAATGTGATAAAATATTTTCTCCCTCTTCCTGTGCTCTGCAATGCTTTCAGTAAAAAGATCAGATTGTGTTTAAAATAAGTATATTTTGCACAATGATCATAGTTAAAACAATTACATAAATATCCTCAAACACTGTGTATTACAGAATCTTGCCTTCCCATTATTATAATTATACATTATTTGTACTGCAGTTGTGACTAAAACCTCATTGTACTAGATGTTATACACACACACACACAAAAGAAGTTCCCATGATTAAGTTTCCAAGAAGTAGTTTTGCTAAGCTCTACATTGCAGTTCTGCACCATGAAACCTGCAATGAAATTACAATCAAAAGAGAAATCTTAAAGATACCCATTAGAGAAAGTCTTAATGACTTCACCAAAAATCAATTGAAGCAGCTAAAAATGTATATATTTCCTGTCTAGTCAGAGAAAATCCAATAAAGTAAGTCAGAAAATTATGCTTAAATGGTGAGACACAATGTTCTTTTCTATTTATTTAAAGAGGATTCCTGGCAGTCTTGTAAGAAAATGGAATGCAATTTGATTATACAGGGACCTGACTTATCAATGACCACCCAACATGACTTCCAGTGTATACGTAATGCTTCACCAAGCAAACCAAGTCATGCTGATATCATGCTGTTTCAAATTAAAATAGCCAGTATTTTAAACAGATAGCAAAATTCAATCTAAGTGTGGTCTTGAGGGGGTAATTGAGGGATTCTAGACCTCAGATTAAATGAATGCAGACCATTTCAACAGTAGGTTTAACGCAGAAAGGCTCTTTTATTTGACAAAACAACAAACACCTTAGTGTGGAAAGATCTTATTTATAAAGTGAGAAAATAACTTTAATGTAAGAAGTGAGTTGAATAAGGTCAAAGATAGTTTTTATTATCTACATAAAGTCAGGTGTTAAACACTCTGTACTTGAAACTTTGATTTCTTCTTCTAATCATTTGTGTATAGATCTAGTTGATTTCAATACTGTTTAATTCTCATTTGATTGAGAAAAAACATTGTGCCCAGTGATGTTATACATTTGTCAGTCCAAAATTATAAAGCCATTTCCCATACAATGTAAATCAACTAGCAGAAATTAGAATGCACAAACAATACTAGCAGAAAACAGTCAGGTTTTTCTGAAATAGCAAAACTGCATATCTAAAATCCTGGTTGCATATCCAACTCACTTGGGTTTTGTATCACAGAGAAAATTAAGAAAAGTTGCAGCACTAGGAAACCCAAATAAATGAACATAGCTATTATTGTGACAGAAGTGCAAAAATCTATTGACTTTTACAAATCTTTCAGATTTGTTTGGATGTCCTTAAACTTTTATTGCTTTTGGATGCTCTACTAAAAATGCATTCTGTACAATTATCATGGGCGTCCTGAATCTGATGATGAATTGGAGATGAGCTTCTTACCATAACCACAATGATATATCAATCTACAAAATGGATTTTCTTGTAGAGAAGAAAAATTGGAATAAAAACCAATTGGGCCATTTCATACCTTATCTCAAAGTATTGTTTTCGTTCAGCGTACCAACTGTATACACTAGATGGTGCATCACTGCTCAGTGATCGACATCTGCTTAGATGCCGTAAATCGACCTCCGAGCGCTCTCCTGTCAACTCTGGTAATCCACCAGGACAAGAGAAGTAGCCGGAGTAAATGGGAAAGCAGCCCCCGCTGACCTTACTGCATGAAAGACACTGTGGTAAATTGACTTCAGCTATTCTATTTGCATAGGTTAGATTGATGAGGAGGGTTGTACAGTGTGGATTAGGCCTAAGTTAAACGTTATAAATGTAAGTGGTCTACATCATTGAGTGTCCTATCTCTATCATCTACCAGTGGAGGGTTCTTAATAGGCAGAAAATATGCTTCTGAAAAGTCTTTGACATTTATGCTCTAATTCACATTGGTCAATCGCTTGTCAACAAATAAATGCATGGTCACATATATTGTAGAAAACTTCATGGGCAATACCTCTTCTGTTTTAAAATGAGTTGTACAGGACACAGAAAACATTAGTAAGGATAGCTATGCAAACAATTCACACTGAACAATTCATCTGGCAAATTAAGTCCTTTTTTTCCTTTTTGTCACTTGTTTACAAAATAAATTATATTTTTTTTAGTGATTTGTTCACTATCAGCACTTGTTCAACTGTTTTTTGAGTAAATTCATTACAGCATATAGATAGCGTACAAACTGTTAAATGTGAGTATACTATCCAATATTCATGCTGTGTGATTCGTCAACCCAGTGACATAGTGTGTGTTTATATATAAAACTAGACAATTAGCCTGTCATAAGACAGGATTTTCAGGTCTCGCCTCCATGTCAATCTTCTCTCCTGAACCTCTGGTCTCTCATTCCGTCTCTCTCTCTCTCTCTCTCTCTCTTTCTCTCTTTCTCCTCCTTCTCCTTCCTGCCCCCCCCCCCCCCCCTCAGCTCTCCTCCACCTCCTGCCTCTATCTCTGACTTTCTCTTTCACTTCCCTTCCCCCTCCTGCCTCTCACTTGGGGGGACCGCGGAGCCCAAACGGTCGCTTCCGCCACTTGTTCCCACGCGGCGGCCTGACTGAGCAGCACAGAAATCAGCCAAGCACCATGACAGGAGGCGAAGGGGGGCAGGGCGATGATGTTCATGGCCTGCAAGCCGCTGTCATGCCGCATGTCACCGCCTCGCCCCCCCTTCACCTCCCACCGTGGCACTTGGCTCACTTCTGCGCCGCTCAGCTGGGCCGCTACAGGGGAGCAAGCGGCGCAAGCGGCCATTTGGGCCCCGCACTCCCCATGCAGCACGGGCCGCCCAGAGGGAACAGCCAGCATTTCGGCGTTACAGACTCTCAGACACTGGGATACTATATATATAAAATGATGTATAAAATGATGACATAATCTGTAAATATTGGCCTCTAGTTTTTTTTGCCCTTTTAGAGAGAGGTTGGAAGACACATAGTGAGAGACAGGAGGAAATCAGGAAGGCTAGAGAATTTTAGGAAATTTAAATGTTGGTTTTTTTTTTTTTTTTTTTTTGCCATTTACCACATGGAATATCACTGCTGTGAATTGACAATATGAATTCACTATACTTAGCCCATGCTTCCTAAATGAAAGAAGGCCAAAGACCTAAGACAGATATAAAGGCTGCTTAGGGTTTAAATTCAATCGTGTCTCTGTCACAACAATACAAGGTAATTTTGTTAACATTTACATGTGGAGCCTGAATTGCAATTGGTGAACAGAGGTCTCTGTCTCCGTTATTTAATTGCCTCAGGTTTAGGCATATGTATAAGAGACTTGAGGAAATGTTCTGCATTTCAAATGTTCCATCTCTGTCAAATTTAGATATATTTCCTATGTATGTGAGTGTATTATTTGAATTCCATAAAAGACAGAGAAGACATTTTGAAGTGCTGCTTTTCCTTCTATTCTTCTTTGGTAAATTCAACTTTATCCAACAGTGGAAAGCAAATTGGCTGTATAAGTATAGTAAAGGACTTAGCAATCAGATTCTAAAAATAGCTCCCTATAGAGATGATCTCTGTAAGCCTTAAAGAAAAAAGACTTCATGCACATGAAAAATTAAATGCAGCAAACAACAATCATCATTTTGTATATCATCCATACATTTGGGGCAAATTTAGCTACACTAACAAAAATCAAAACAAAAACCTGTGCACTTAGCACACACTGAGTGTCTTCTCTCTTTCTGCTTCAGAACATGCTCCCTGGAATCAAAACTAACCCCATCTTTTTCCACCACACCACCTGCTATAGCTCACTGCAAACTGGCCATGCAAGAATGTCATAAAATATGCATGGTATGACCTTAGAAACAATATATGGAGATATACCTATCTCAAAGAACTGAAAGGGACCTTAAGAGCTCAGGGTACGTCTACACTACAGCGCTAGTTCGAACTAACTTAGTTCGAATTAGTTAATTCGAACTAAGCTAGTTCGAACTAACGCATCTAGAACTAAAAACTAGTTCGAATTAGCGTTTTGCTAGTTCGAACTAGCAAGTCCACATTGAGTGGACTCTGAACAGGGCTTAAGGATGGCCGGAAGCAGTGCCGGCAGGGCATAAAAGGAGGACTTAGAGCATGGAGATGCTGTCTCAGGCTAGCCGAGGGCTGCGCTTAAAGGGTCCCGACCCCCACCCCGGACACACAGTTCTAAGGGGTGCCCCGCTTGCAAAAAAGTTCTGGCTTGGAGTGCCCTGAGTGCCCACACTGGGCACATCACACCACTCGGCCATCAGCCCGGCTGCACTTGCCGCAGGCTGCCATCTGGGGAGAGGGGAAAATTGGGGGGCTGCAGGAGAGCTTCCACCCCCAGAAGCCCACAGAGCCAGCCCAGTCCTCCCCATCGGGGGCTCATACCCCATTCCTCCCTCACCTCCTTCCACTTACCCTTCCCTAGCCCCCCTTCTTATTGATGTACAAAATAAAGATAACGTTTCTTCCAACATTGACTCTGTCTTTATTGAAAAAAACTGGGGGAGACTGGGAAAAGGAGGTGGGAGAGGGGAAGAGAAAGGCTGGGAGAGGGGAGGGCAACTAACATGATCAGGGGTTGGGAACAGGTCCCAGATGAAGAAAGGCTACAGAGACTGGGACTGTTCAGCTTAGAAAAGAGGAGACGGAGGGGGGACAGGATAGAGGTCTCTAAAAGCAGGGGTTGGGTGGAGAGGGTGCATTCAGAAAAGTTCTTCCTGAGTTCCCATAAAGAAGGTCTAGAGGACACCAAAGGAAAGGAATGGGTAGCAGGCTTGAAACTAGTAAGAGAAAGTTGTTCTTCTTGACAAAGCAAATAGTTAACCTGTGGAACTCCTTGCTGCAGGAGGCTGTGAAGGCTACAACTAGAACAGAGTTTAAAGGGAAGTGAGATCAAGTCATGGAGGTTGGGTCCATGGAGTCCTATTAGCCAGAGGGTAGGAGTGGTGTCCCTGCCCAAAGTTTGTGGAAGGCTGGAGAGGGATGGCACGAGACAAATGGCTTGGTCACTGTCTTCGGTCTATGCCCTCCAGGGTCCCTAGGGTTGGCCGCTGTGGGCAGACAGGCTACTGGGCTAGATGGACCTTTGGTCTGACCCAGGACGGCAATTGTAAGCTCAGGGCTCAGGGTCGGGGGTCTCAGTGGACCCCCTTGATTTTCATGCACACCTGCTCCTGGGTGGCCAGGCTGGCAGCTCTCCTGCCCTAGACGGCCACTTTCCTGTGCCTAGTGCGGAGATCGTGGACAAGGTCCACGATGTCCGCACTAGCCCAGGAAGGTGCCCGCCTCTTGCGGTCCAGGGCAAGCTCCCGGGAGCCGCCAGCCTGGTCCCGGCAAGAGGGGGTGGGCTGGGGGGCATCGAGTGGGTGGCTCTGTGCCGTGCCAGGTGCAGGGTCTGCTGGCTGGGTGCTGGCAGGCTTGCACCTGGCACGGGCACCGTAGCCAGCCCGTGCCCCTTTAAGGGGTCCGGGGCTGGGAGGGGGGCATAGAGTTTCCCTGGTGTTGGCCAGAGTGGCCACCAGGGAAACCTGGGGAGGGCTAGCCTCCCACTAGTTCGAACTAAAGGGCTACACAGCCCTTAGTTCGAACTAGCTAGTTCGAACTAGGCGTTAGTCCTTGTACAATGAGGTTTACCTAGTTCAAACTAAGCGCTCCGCTAGTTCGATTCAAATTCGAACTAGCGGAGCGCTAGTGTAGCACCTATTAAAGTTAGTTCGAACTAACGTCCGTTAGTTCGAACTAACTTTGTAGTGTAGACATACCCTCAGAGAGTCCAGTCCCCTGCCCTCAAAGCATGACTAAGTACCATGCCTCACAGATTTGCCCCATGTCCCCAAAAGGCCCCCCTAAAGGATTGAACCCACAGCCCTTAGTTTAGCATTGCTCAAGCCACCGAGCTATCCCTCCTTGCTCTTAAATGAATTTTTGTGAGATTTGAAGTCACAGTTTTCATTGCAATACATTTTCACATTTTTTTTGCCATATATCCCTATCTCCAGCTGCACTCTCTCTATATATTTCAGGGGTGGGGAACCTCTGGCCTGAGGGCTACATGCAGTTGCTTGTAGTTAGGCAGGCAGCCAGATGCTTTGTTTACCTGAGAGTTCATAGGCACAGAACCCTGCTGCTCCCAATCGTTGCAGTTCACCATTCTCAGACAATGAGAGCTGTGGGAAGCATCACAGGCCAGGCCACCACTTCCCACAGTTCCCATTGACCAACAATGGCAAACTGTGGCCACTGTGAGCTGGTGGCTCTGTGCTTGCAGATGCTTAGGTAAACAAAGTGTCTGGCAGCCTGCCAGCATCTAATCCCGACATACCACATTTGGCTGTTTGGCTGGTGTGGCAGATACTTCCCACACTTCTGCCTTAGTTAGCTAGGTATTATATAGATATGAGTCTTGAAGTCAGTATAGACCAGTTCTCATAATGTTACTACCTGATATATACAACCTTCACGTTTAGTGGTATAATAGATCTGTGTTGTCTTCAATAAAGATATTTCCTACTAGTGCTGAAATATTGGTTTCAGTAATGTGTTACTTTGAAAATGGTGAGTCTCTGTATACTATCTATGTTAAATTAATTAACAGTAGTCAATATAAGCATGTATTGATTTACATTTTTTGGAAGGTTGCCCAGAGTCCTAAACAATGATGCAGTAAGTACTGCAGTATTAGGACTTTTTTAAGGGGTATATCTTTGTTGAAATGTAGAGCATCTCTTGGCTTTTGAAGTTTATTCTATGCTCAGTGTGACCTAACACTCCTCTAACTATATTACTTTTAGGGCATATCTAGACCAGTGTTTCTCAACCTTTTTTGGCTCATGGCCCACTTCTGAGCCTCCTTTACCTCTGTGTCCCCCCTCATAGCCGCTGTTAGTTGAATAAAAAGGTACATAATTTACCTAATGTTCCGTTTTTTCCATGTGGCCCCCTAGAGGTAGGGCATGACCCCTGGGGAGCCATATGGCCCACAGTTGAGAACCACTGGTCTAGACTATGCTTTTTTTCAAAAGGAAACATGCAAATGTGGTGCTAATTTGCATATCTTCTTCCAATCACATTTTCAAAAGCGGGCCTTTCGAAAGTGAAAGGAGTCTGGACATGGTTTTTTCGGAAAGAACGCTCTACTTTTAAAAAGGAGGTTTACATGGTTTTCCTACTCTATGGCTATGTCTACACTGGCCCCATAAAACGGAATAGTCATGCAAAGCAGATAAGTCAGAATAGGGAAATCCTACTTTCAAGAAGGAATAAGAGATCCTCCAGAAAAGGGCTTTATTCCGGAGGATCACGCCAGTCTAGACGCTTTTCCCCAAGCCGGAAAAAAAGCGGCGGCCATGTTTATTTAAATCCCGCGGGGGATATTTAAATCCCCCACAGATTTCCCTATTCTGACTTACCTGCTTTGCATGACTATTCCGTTTTATGGGGCCAGTGTAGACGTAGCCCCCGGGTAAAGGAGGATCTCTGAAGAGAACATTGAAGAACTATATGATAAATTACATTAATTATGTATCTTTGACTATATCACCTACAGTCTTCCCCCAAATCCCTCTCCTCCAAAATGTACTCCTTATTCAGAGCCTCTGAGCAACTTTAATGGCCATGATGTTAGATAATAAAATAATAAATACCTATCTTCAATGATGTTTCCTTCTTCCACTTCCAAGTGTGGAGATTTCCTCTCAAAATTACCCAAGTCTCAGCAATAACAGCATTCAGTCCTGTACCAGTGACAGTGGACAGATGAAGGAAGGGAAACGAACTTGCTCACATGGACTTACTGGAGCCTGGAGCACTCATGACAGCAAGAAAGGCAAGGCAAGGCAAAGCAGCCCCCTGTGACTTAGAAGGAACTCCCTCTTGCTGCCTGTCAAGTAATGGAAGGGGTACAGCAAGCAACAGGCAGCACTGGTAGGAATTGAGGGAAGGCTTCAGCCCCTTCTGCCTTTTCTAAATGGTGCAGGGCGGGGGTGGGGGGACTCAGGCAGTCCTGGACTGGTATGGGGCACACCCCACAGCCAGGCTCTTTCATCTGCCTGCTGATTAGCACAGCAGCCTGCAGGAGAGCTCCAGAAGCTTGACTGAGAGCACGCCCACCTCCGCCTGCAACAAAGCGCCCCGGCCAGATCTTAGTGCAGTGGCCCACCAGGGTGCCCACCTTACTGTCACCTCTGGTTTCATTCCAAAAACTGAAAGCTAAATATACCTGAAGTTCATCTGTTTTCTGTTCATCTTGTTTACTTCCTTCCAAAGTGGAAAATGTAGGGTAAGCATGGAATGACTGTGATTTGAGAAGGGAATGAGAACAAAGGCCATTTCCTGGAGACAGTTGCACTTTTGTAGCCTTATTGACTTCAGGCCAGGGTCCTGAAGAACAGTTTTTTGCATAAGAATAGAGGTAGGTCCCTTCTGCTTTTTCACACCTGGATAAGCAGATTCTCATTCACTTTCCTCTCTGATGAACACTTTAAAGTGGGTGCTGGAGGGAGCAAGGTCTGTCTGCCATCTGCTTGATCCTCCATTATACACCAACCTAGTAAACAAACTCCACCCAAACCTGATGAATTTTTTGAGATGTTCATTTTCAAAGAAGTCTTATTGTTAAGGGGGGCAGGCAAAGAACACAAAAGGGGATAGCTCTGTTTTGTCTTATTCATTCAAAAGCTGAAACTGTACGGGACTGGACTAGATGACCTCTAGAGGTCCCTTACAGTCCTATGATTTAATTATTCTAATTGTGGAAGAGCTAATGAACACAGGGAAATGCAATTAGGCTCCTGGCTACAAACAGAACACTGTTGTAGGTCTCCCTACCTCTCTAGCTCCCATATTAACCAAAAGTCACCTAATGGTAGCCAGAGTCCCCACACAGGGCCCAGGGTCTTATCAAACATTGTTGTATGAAGTACCCAGTTGTTTACTCAGTTAGATTTTACTAAGGAATTTCTTCAATTTGTTGGATTCATATCACTCTCAGATATACAGGCAGTCCCCGGATTATGTACAAGATAGGGACTATAGGTTTGTTCTTAAGTTGAATGTGTATGTAAGTCGGAACTGGCTCTAGATTCAGCCGCTGCTGAAACTGATCAGCGGCTGACTACAGGAAGCCCTAGGCAGAGTTGCTCTGCCCCCGGCTTCCTGGAATCAGCCGCTGATCAGTTTCAACAGCGGCTGAATCTGGACTCCTGGGACAGAACAGCTGGGGCACTGCGGGTAGGTCCCCGCAGGACTAACCCGGCAGCACCCCAGCTGCTCTAACCCAGGCGTCCCGCAACAAAAGCCTGGTCTGCTGGGGGGGGGGGCGCACTAGCTGTGCCCCCTCCCTCCACAGCAGACCAGGGAGACCCGAGCAAAGCCGCGGAGGTGCAGAGGTCCCGCCGCCTCTGCGGCTTTGCTCCGGGGCAAAGGAGCAAAGCCGCATGGGCAGCGGAGTCCCGCTGCCTGTGCGGCTTTGCTCGGGTCTCCCTGCTGTGCTGGGGAGTCCCCCCCAGTACACCAGGGAGACCCGGAGCAGCTTTTCTCGCCCCAGAGGACGCGGTGGCGGGACCGCTGCGCTCTGGGTGGTCCCGCCGCCCGCGAGCTCCGGGGCGAGAAAAGCCCCGTTCGTAAGTGCGGATCCAGCATAAGTCGGATCCGCGTAAGTCGGGGACTGCCTGTAGACAGAAAATATGATGAAAGCTTATCTGTTTGGATGTACCAAAATATCACTGAATTCAACGTGACAGAATGTTTCCCAAATGTTGAAACTGTATTATAGCTGTATTTGTCAATAATAATCAATAACTGTAGAGGAGAATGTTCCTTTACTCTTTTAAGAAGGCTCAAAAATGTTCTCTGATCTACCGTGACTCCATAGCATCTGAGTTCTTTGCCTGTCTTGAGCACTGAGAATGAAATTGTCAGGTCTTTAAATTATGATGACATCATTCATGACTTTGCCACAGCTAAAGTGGGAAATATTGTCTGAATGTAGTGAGAGTAGAATAAATGCATTAACTTTATGTTAATATGTATATAGATAAATGTTTGATTACTTCATTTTTTTTCAATATATTTCTTCATTATTTTTCATAGTTAGGCCCTTCCCCCCGATTAGCTTAGGCCCCTCATAACCTTAATCCAGCCCTGCCTGTGGTGTGATGCATTAGATCTGTATTAGGCTTCTGGATTGTACCTGTGGTTCTGATTATGGGAGACATTGATCCAGTCTAAATAATAGAATAAGACAGTCCACCCCACTGACCTATGTGCAAAGAGAAGGAACATTCTACAGTAACAAGTGAGGTTGAGATAGATGTCATTGGTGCAGAATGTGTCACTTAATGAACCGGGTGAATTTATATAAAAGAGTTACAGGATCCTCAGTGGTACACCCTACCATTCAGCCAGAATTCTTAATATTTCAAGTACCAAACATGTAGTGAGGGACTTGGAAAGAGAGGCAGATACTGCATACAGGAAGAAGGTTGGTGGCTTTCTGAATGGTGAACCTGAGCAATATTTTCTCTGATTATTACTACAACAGACTGTGTAGAGGAACTTTGATTATATGAAAATAGGTATACTTATTAACTGTGATGGGATGCTGGTAGGAAACATAAACTATAATAGGAACCTGAGAATTCTTTGCTAATGTTTGTATGTTTGTGTGCTGCTTAAGGTTTTGTGGGGGGTTTTTTCCGCAGTTTCACATACTGCACTTTCCCTCTCAGAGGCCAGTTTATTGGTTGGTAGTGAACCAGATATGAGCCAGCTGCCTGATAAGTTCTCATTTCAAGATCTGCATGGGATTGTGTTATCCTTTCCAGTCTACATCTTGTCACTCTATTAATAGCTCTTTTCCTCTGGCCTGTTCTTTGACTCAAGAAGCTGCTGTCCCCTCCATGCACACTACTACAGTGCTTCTCCACCTCCAAATCTCCAAATGCTAGCTACTTGCTAATAGTTACAGCTTAACGTCACACAGTACAGCACAATTCCTGCTGGCTGTTGGCTGAATTTCTTCTCTGCCTTTGAAACAAACTCTGCCTGTTATACGACTCAGACCTTATTATGCTGCTTCCATTGCCTTTAAAAAATCAATAGACCAGGCAGGGAGGCTTCCATTTTCAAAGTATATGATAGCTATATTATTCTGTGGCAGCTCTCAGCTCTAGAAAGCTCTTTAGAAAAAAAAAACCACTTGTACATTCAGGGGCCAATTCCCTTCCTTCTGTAGACCTTTGTGTTTATCACAGTAATCCCTTACCACACTAGAAAGAAACATTACAGTTTACAGTTCAAGGGATGTGTTTTTCATATCAGCCATTTTATGTATAATTCTAACATTATATACACTTAAATCATGTGTGATGCCATGCTAGAGGTCTACTATAGACCACTCACTCAGCCAGAAGAGGTAGATGAGGTTTGTTTTAAACAACTAACAAAGGGTATGTCTACACTACCCTCCTAGTTCGAACTAGCGGGGTAATGTAGGCATACCGCACTTGCAAATGAAGCCCGGGATTTGAATTTCCCGGGCTTCATTTCCATAAGCGGGGCGCCACCATTTTTAAAACCCTGCTAGTTCGAACTAGGCTTCCTAGTTCAAACTACCGTTACTCCTCATTCCACGAGGAGTAACGGTAGTTTGAACTAGGAAGCCTAGTTCGAACTACCTAGTTCATGCCCCGTGTAGCCGCGCTGCATGGGGTTCAAATTAGCGGAGTTTTAAAAATGGCGGCACCCCGCTTATGCAAATGAAGCCCAGGAAATTCAAATCCCGGGCTTCATTTGCAAGTGCGGTATGCCTACATTACCCCGCTAGTTCGAACTAGCGGGGTAGTGTAGACATACCCAAAATCATCCAAAGCACAGGATTTGGTGGTGATGGGGGATTTGAATTCTCCAGACATATGTTGGGAAACTAACACAGCAGGGCACAGATTATCCAATATGTTCTTGAACTGCATTGAAGACAATTTATTTATTTGAAGATTAAGAAAGCTTCTGAGGGGGAAGCTGTTCAAGATTTGATTTTAACAAATAGGGAGGAACTGGATGAACATTTGAAAGTGGAAGGCAGCTTCGGTGAAAGTGATGGTAGAAGGGAGAACAGCAAAACAGAGACAATGGATGAAATGTCCATCTCTGGAGATATTTAAGAGCAGGTTAGATAGACATCTATCTAATGGTCTAAACACTGCTTGGTCCTGCTCTGAGGGCAGGGGACTGGACTCAATGACCTCTCAAGGTCCCTTCCAGTTCTAATGTTCTGTGATTTCATGAGGGCAGATTTGACCAAACTCCGGGTATGTCTACACTACAGTGTTATTTCGAAAAATCTTATTTCAAAATAGTTATTTCAAAATAGTTTATTTTGAAATAACACATCTAGACACAAAATGTATTTCGAAATAGCATTTTGCTATTTTGAAATAGCGTGTCCACACTGATAGGACGCTGAATCACATTTAAGGATGGCCAGAACTAGTTCTAGCAGGGCATTAGGTCAGGAGTTACCTTGTATGGCTGCTGCCTGAGGCTATCTGAGACCTGTGCTTAAAGCGACGCATCTACACACAAAAAATGTATTTCGAAATAGTATTTTGCTATTTTGAAATAGCGCATCTACACTGAGTGGACACTGAATCGCATGTAAGGCCGGACAGAACCAGGTCCGGCAGGGCATAAGGTCAGGAGATACTTTGTGTGGCCACTGCCTGAGGCTATCTGAGGCCTGTGCTTAAAGGGACCCCTCCTGGACAGCCGGTTTTCAGGTTTCCCTGCTTGCTTGCCTACTTCGATGAGGGACAGCAAAGCATTTTGTCTCTGTGTGCTCTGATTGCCCTCACCTGGGACACCACAGCACTCTGCAACATGCAGCTGGAGCTGCCCCTGGGCACTCTGGTGCATCTGTTGAATGTGTTGCTGTGAGCCTGGCTGCACTTTCTGCAGGCTGCCATCTGGGATGTCCATCGGGGGACTGTCAGTATCCAGGAGGCCCTGCGAGAGAGCTTCTACACTGAGGAGCACTAACAGTCTCCCTGGTCTGCCCCACTGGGGGCTTGTGTCTCATTCCTCCCTCACATCCTTCTATTTATGCCCCCCCTCCAGTCCTCCTTCCTGATGTAAAATAAAATGCATGTTTTTTCATAAACACAAACTGTATTTATTTAACAAAACTGGGGGGGGGGGGATGAAACTCTAGTAAGACTGGGGAAAAGAGGTGGGAGAGGGGTGAAGAGAGGGTGGGAGAGAGGCGGAGGAAACCTGGGAGGAGGGAGCTGGAAGGGTGAAGTAAGGGGAAGAAGGGGAAAGGGAAGCTCAGGGCTCTAGGTTGGGGGGTCTTGATTTTCATGTGAACCTGCTTCTGGGTTTGTATATGGCTTTTGGTGGCCAGCTGCGGAGATCATGGACTTTTGGGGCATCCCCCCCAAACCTGAATAAGGTCCATGATCTCCGCCCTGGACCAGGAAGGTCGCCCACCTTCTCCAGGCCCTGGCAGGCTCCTGAGAGCTGTCAGACTGCTCCTGGGGAGCAGTGGAGGGCTGTCTGATAGTGGCTTGCTGGCTCATGTTTTGGGGACACTGGGTCAGGGGCAGTGACTGCTGGCTCTGGGCTGACAAGCTTGGAGCTGGCACAGGCACTGTTGCCAGAGTCTACCCCTTTAAGGCCTCTGGGGTGGGGGAGAGGAAGAGGAGTGTTCTTGGTTGAGGCTGGAGTGGCCACTTGGACACCCTGGGAAGGCTGGAGGCCTCCTGTTTTGAAATAAATGTCTACACAGCACTTATTTTGAAATAGCTATTTCGAATTTGGCATTATTCCTCATAGAATGAGGTTTACCAAATTCGAAATAAGTGCTCCGCTATTTCAAATTTATTTTGAAATAGCGGTTTGGCTGTGTAGACGCTAGGAAAGTTATTTCGAAATAAGGGCTGTTATTTCGAAATAACTTTGCTGTGTAGATATACCCAGAGGCTTTGTCTACACTGCACCCCTTTTCCGGAAAAGGGATGCAGATTAGACCAGTCGGAATTGCAACTTTCAAGTAGGAATAAGAGATCCTCCGGAAAAGGGCTTATTTTCCAGAAAATCACATCTAGACTGGCACTTTTCTCTGGCTTATCCCCAAGCCGGAAAAAAGCGGCAGCCATGTAAATGCAAATGCTGCGGGGGATATTTAAATCCCCCGCAGATTTGCAATTGCAATGTGTCTCATTAGCATCCCTTTTCCGGAAAGGGATGCCAGTGTAGACACAGCCAGAGAGTAGTTATTAACAGTGCACAATGCTGCTGGAAGGCATAACAAGTGGGGTTCTGCAGGGGTCTGTTTTGGGACCAATTCTGTTCAATATCTTTGGTTAGATATTGACATAGAGAACACACATATTAAGTTTGTAGATGATATCAAGCTAGGAGGTATTGCGTGTGTTTTGGAGTATAGGGTTATAACTCAAAATGATCTGGAGAATCTGGAGAAATAGTCTGCGGTAAATAAGATGAAGTTTAATGAGGACAAATGCAAAGTACTCCACTTAGAAAGGAACAATCAGTTTCACACATACAGAATGGGAAGTGACTGTCTAGGAAGGATTACTGCAGAAAGGAATTTAGGGGTCATGGTGAACCACAAGCTAAATATGAGTCTATGGTGTGATGCTATTGCAAAAAATGAAACATGATTCTGGGATGCATTAACAGGGGTGTTGTAAGCAAGACACAAGAAAGCATTCTTCTGCTCTACTCTGCACTGATTAGCCTTCAATTGGCATATTTTTCCAGTTCTGTACACCATATTTCAAGAAAGATGTGGAGAAATTGGAGAAGATCCAGGGAAGAGCACAAAAATTATTAAAGATCTAGAAAATTTGACCTATGAGGAAAGACTGAAATAATTGGGCTTATTTAGTTTAGAGAAGATATGACTGAAATGGGACATAATAGTAGTTTTCAAGTATCAAAAGGGTATTACAAGGAGGATAGAGAAAAATTATTATCCTTGGCCTCTGATTATAGGACAAGAAGCAATGGGCTTAAATTACAGCAAGGAAGGTTGAGGTTGAACATAAGGAAAAAAATTCCTAACTGTCAGGGTGGTTAAACACTGGAATAAATTGCCTAGGGAGGTTGTGGAATCTCTATCATCAGAGGGTATGTCTACACTACCACCCTAGTTCGAACTAGGGTGGTAATGTAGGCAACTGGAGTTGCAAATGAAGCCCGGGATTTGAATTTCCCGGGCTTCATTTGCATAAAGCCAGGCGCCGCCATTTTTAAATGTCTGCTAGTGCGGACTCCGTGCCGCGTGTAGTCGTGCGGCATGGAGTCTGCACTAGCGGACATTTAAAAATGGCGGCGCCCAGCTTTATGCAAATGAAGCCCGGGAAATTCAAATCCCGAGCTTCATTTGCAACTCCGGTTGCCTACATTACCACCCTAGTTTGAACTAGGGTGGTAGTGTAGACATACACAGAGATATTTAAGAGCAGTTTGAAGAGAAATCTGTCAGGGTATGTCTACACTACCCTCCTAGTTCGAACTAGGAGGGTAATGTAGGCATACCGCACTTGCAAATGAAGCCCGGGATTTGAATTTCCCGGGCTTCATTTGCATAAGCGGGGAGCCGCCATTTTTAAAACCCCGCTGGTTCGAACCCCGTGCATTGCAGCTACACGGGGCTCGATCTAGGTAGTTCGAACTAGGATTCCTATTCCAAACTACCGGTACACCTCGTACCAGTAGTTCGGTGTACCAGTAGTTCGGAATAGGAATCCTAGTTCGAACTACCTAGTTCGAGCCCCGTGTAGCCGCGCTGCACGGGGTTCGAACCAGCGGGGTTTTAAAAATGGCGGCTCCCTGCTTATGCAAATGAAGCCCGGGAAATTCAAATCCCGGGCTTCATTTGCAAGTGCAGTATGTCTACATTACCCCGCTAGTTCGAACTAGGAGGGTAGTATAGACATACCCTCAGAGATGATCTAGATGGTGCTTAGTCCTGCTTTGAGGGCAAAGGACTTGAGGGCAAGGTCCCTCCAGTTCTAGTATTCTATGACTATAAGTAATTTTCTTGTAAGCAGTGAGTTTAACACTCTGTGTTCATACATAGTGACTTTACAGTTATTATATGTTCATGTGATATTTATTGCTGGATTTTGTTGCCCTTATGACGCTTACTCTGACATTAATTATATCATAACAACTCCTTGAAAAGTGAAGTGCCACTCATAATGAATAAAGGTGACAAAATTTAGTACTCATTGAGCACATCATCATCAAAATGTAATTTTATATTCAAAACAACAATGAAGTTTATTTTACCAATGCATAGTAGGTATGTTTTTTTTCCACAATTAATGGTGAATATCCATGAGTTTCTATGAAGCAATTGAAGTGCCACTTTTTTTATGCATTATACATTTTAAGCAAGGTTTTTTACATTTTTACAGTATCTGTCCATATAATAAACTTCCATTTCAAAATTTATAATCAATATTTAATCCATTTTTGTGGTTTATTTAAACTGTTTAGGTGGTTAAAAGAAGAGTTTGTTTGATTTTTTAATTGTCCCTAGAACTGGGCAACCATAGTATCATGAATTTGCATTTCTGGCTAAAAGTAAACTTGCTCTGCTGTATGAATTAACTCTTGAGAAGGTGTCTTTAGGTTTTCCAATTCTTATAGGAGTTTTTGAGAGTGAATAATATGTGGAGAGGTAGAATTACAGAAATCTGGAATAAGAGAATACTGAACTTTTTGAAAATTCTTTCTTTCTTACTGTAGAATAAAATGGTAAAATTAATGTGTGTTCTGTGGGAAGCACAAAGAGGATCATGTGATAAAGCACATATTTCCATCAAATTACTGTCAAACTGGTAATCAACTTAATCTAGTTGATTTAATTAGGTTATTTTTAATTATTGTAACAAAAGCTTTTGGTTTTATTTCTTGTTTTGTGGAAGTGTTAAAAATAAATAAAATATATTTTTAATGTTTTTTGTCAATTTATATACTTTTGACTAATTGAAAATAAGACGTCTGACAGCCTACATTATATGACAACACAATATGGACATAAATTAAGTGGATAATTAATCTCCGGATCACCATAATGTAGAAAATTGTAATGATGTAGAAAAATGTTCTTCAGAGCTCTCCTGATGTACGTAAATGTGTATTAAGAATATACTCAGTTGTATTTATTTTGCATGAGACACTAATGGTTCCAAATACTGACTGCATAGATTGACTTTCATATGTTAAGGGTAAATAGATGAGCATCTGGTCGTTAACACCATACAATTGTATGTTTCATGGCATATTCAGATTTCCAGTGTTTTCAGATGTATTATACAGGACCTGTAAAGGCTGAGCAAGTCAGTTCACCTAGGCTACGTCTACACTGGCCCCAAATTCCGGAAAAGGGATACAAATCAGGTAAGTCAGCATAGGGAAATCTGCGGGGGATTTAAATATCCCCCGCGGATTTAAATAAACATGTCTGCCGCTTTTTTTCTGGCTTGGGGAAAAGCCGGAAAAAAAGCGTCTAGACTGGCGCGATCCTCCGGAATAAAGCCCTTTTCCGGAGGATCTCTTATTCCTACTTTCAAGTGGCCAGTCTAGACGTAGCCCTAGTGTATTATGGCTGTGTCTTAAAACACACTATAATCTTGGCTGTTCTTTACACTGTGTCAGGAAAGAAGCTTTAGAGAATGACAAGTAAATAACCTTTGATCTTCCTTGACTGAGCCTGTGATGGGGAAAAAAGGAAAGTCCAAATCATAGAATTGTACAGTCATAGAGCTGGAAGAGACCTCAGTAGGTCATCAAGTCCAGCCCACTGTCCAAGGCAGGACCAATCCCAACTAGTGAAATAGTTTTTCCTAATATCCAACCTAAACCTTTCCCACTGTAACTTGAGACCATTGCTCCTTGTTCTGCCATCCATCACTACTGTGAACAGCCTTTCTCCAGCCTCTTTGGAACCTCCCTTCAGGAAGTGAAACGCTGCTATCAAATCCCCCCTTACTCTTCTCTTCTGCAGACTAAATAAGCCCAAATCCCTCAGTTTCTCCTCATACGTCATATGCTTCAGCACCCTAATAATTTTGGTCACCCTCTGCTGGACCCTCTTCAATGCATCCACATCCTTCCTGTAGTTGGGGGCCCAGAACTGGACACCATATTCCAGATATGGCCTCACCAGAGCTTAATACAGTGGAATAATCACTTCTCTGGATCTGCTGGCAATGCTCCTCTTAATGTAACCTAATATGCGATTAGCCTTCTTGGCTACAAGGGCACACTGTTGACTCATATCCAGCTTATCGTCCACTGTAATCCCAAAGTCCTTTTCTGCAGAACTCCTACTTGGCCATTCGGTCCCCAGTCTGTAACAATGCTTGAGATTCTTCTGTCCCAAGTGTAGGACTTTACACTTGTCCTTGTTGAACCTCATCAGATTTCTTTTGGCCCAATCCTCCAATTTGTCTCAGTCACTCTGGACCCTATCACTGCCCTCCAGCATATCTACCCCTTCCCCAGCTTAGTGTCATCTGCAAATTTGCTGAGCATGCAATCCATCCCCTCATTCAGGTCATTAATAAAGATGTTGAACAAAACTGGTCCTAGAACCAATCCTTGAGGCACTCTGCTAGAAACCGACAGCCAACTCAATATCACGCCATTGATCACTATCCACTGGCCCCGACCTTACAGGCAGCTTTCTATCCATATAACCGTCCATTTATCCAATCTATTTTCCCTTAACTTGCTGGCAAGAATATTGTGGGAGACCGCATCAAAAGCTTTGCTAAAGTCAAGGTATATCACGTCCACTGACTTTCCCATATACACAGAGCCAGTTACCTCATCATAGAAGCTAATAAGATTGGTCAGGCATGACTTGCTCTTTGTGAATCCATACTGACTGTTCCTGATCACTTTCTCCTCCTCCAAGTGCTTCAAAATGGATTCCTTGAAGATCTCCTCCATGATTTTTCCAGGAACTGAGGTAAGGTTGATTAGTCTGTTATTCCCCGGGTTGTCCTTCTTCCCCTTTTTTAAAGATGGGCACTACATTTGCCTTTTTCCTATAATCCGGGATCTCTCCCGATCTCCACCACTTTTCGAAGATAATGGCCAAAGACTCCTCAATGACATTTGCCAACTCCCTCAGTACCCTCGGATGCATTAAATTCAGACCCATGGATTTGTGTATGTTTAGCTTTTCTAAATATTTCCTAACCTATACTTTTCCTATCAAGGGCTCTCCACCTTCTTCCCATATTATGTTTCTTAGGGTATGTCTACACGAGCCCCCTAGTTTGATCTAAGATGGCTAATGAAGGTGACCAAAATTGCAAATGAAGCATGGGATTTAAATATTTAAGTATTCCTACTGCAAAGAGGTTTACCAGATAATTCTGATAACTCCGCTGCATTCTCGAGCTGTACATTTATCCCTTTCCCTAGTCATCTGTCCAAGTTTCCAATTCTTGTAAGCTTCCTTTTTGTGCTTCACTTCACCAAGGATTTCCCCAGTAAGCCAATCTGGTCTCCTACCATATTTGCTTCTCTTGCTATGCATTTGGCTGTTTTCTTCTTGTGCCTTCAATAAGGCTTCTTTAAAATACTGCCAGCTCTCCTGAACTCCTTTCCCCTTCATGTTAGCATCTCCTATTAGTTCCTCCCTGTTTGTGAGCAGCAGGTCAAGCTGTGCATGGCCCCTGGTCGGATCCTTCAGCACTTGTGTCAAGAAGTTATCCCCAACATTCTCCAGAAACTTCCTGGATTGTCTGTGCGCTTCTGTATTGGTCTCCCAACAGATGTCAGGGTGATTAAAGTCCCCCATGAGAACCAGGGCCTGCAATCTGGAAGTTTCTCTCAGTTATCTGAAGAAAGCCTCATCTACCTCATCCACCCGATCCTGTGGCCTGTAGCAGACACCAACCACAATATCATTGCTATTTTTTGCACCTCTAAACTTAACCCAAAGACTCTCAACAGGCTTTTCTCCCTGTATATACTGGAGTTCTGAGCAATCATAGTGCTCTCTTACATACAGTGCAACTCCTCCTCCTTTTCTCCCCTGCCTGTTCTTCCTGGACTGTTTATACCCTTCCACGACAGCGCTCCAGTCATGCGAGTCATCCCACCAAGTATCCATTATCCCAATCAAATCAGTTCTGGGACTAGGCCAGGGCCTCTAATTTTTCCTTTTTGTTACCCAGGCTTCTTGCATTCATGTACAAATACCTTAGATAACTAGTTGTTCACCCTACCTTCTCCGTTTGAATCAGGGGTCCTCCTTTGTTGCTCGTTCCTCTTTGCATTTCTTCCTGGTATTCGACTTTCCCACTCACTTCAGGGCTTTGGTCACTGCCCCCCAATTAATCTATATTAAAGCCCTCCTCACTAGATTTGCAAGCCTGCTCATGAAGATGCTCTTTCCTCTCTTGGTTAGGTGGATCCCATCTCTTCCTAACAATCCTTGTGACCAGAACAGAGTCTCATGGTCAAAGAAACTAAAGTCCTCTCTCTGACACCACCTGCGCAACCACGCATTTACTTCCTCCATTCGATGATTCCTACCCAGACCTTTCCTTTCAACACGGAAGATGGATGAGAACACCACTTGCTCTTTGAATTCTTTGATCCTTCTTCCCAGTGCTCCATAATCCGCAGTAACCTGCTCAAAGTCATTCTTGGCCGTATTGTTAGTTCCCATATGGAGAAGTAGGAAGGGATAGCGATCCAAAAGCTTGATCAGTTTTGTAAGACTCTCAGTCACATCCTGAATTCGAGCTCCCGGTAAGCAGCACACCTCTTGAGATTCCAGGTCTGGATGGCAGATGGATGACTCAGTTCCTCTTAGAAGGGAGTCCCCGACCACCACCACCGTCTTTTTTCTTTTGGGGTGGACATGGAACCTCCATTCCTAGGTCTACTCATCCCATGCCATCCAGTAGATGTGTTCCCTTCCAATTTCTTCCTTGAGCGGTCCCTCCCAAAGCATTCTCCACCACAGTGCCTGTGGAGGGAGCCTGAAAGCAATTACTTACCTCTATAGCAATGGGGGATTCCTGAGTTGGCCTTTTTTTTCTTCTAGACATTACATGCTTCCAGTTCTCTTCCTTGTCCTGTACTGCCCTCTCTTGCTCTTCCGCCTGCTGTGTCAGTAGGATTAAACTCTGCCTTCTATCGAGGAAGTCTTCATCCTTTCTGATGGAGCATAGAGTCGACACCTTGAGTTCCAGTCCTCTAATTTTTCTTATAAAATGGTAATCAGTTTGCACTTAGTGCAGATGAAATCCCTTCTTTCTTCCGGGAGGAAGACAAATATGGCACAAGCTGTTCAGGTAACAACAGCAGACCTATCACTATCCATACCTGCTTTCCTAGAGAAAGGATTTACAAGATTGGCAAGTGTACCTTGCCCCCTTCCCACTCCCCTTCCTAACTCCCTCTCAAAACTCCCTGTTTGCCATCACATGTTCGCAAGATCCCTGGTCGCTGACTCACTGCTTTATAAAGCCCGGGACTACCTGATAGTCCCTCCCCCTGCTAAGATTCAGACAATCATCAGAGGCTTCTAGATTTCAAACCTTGATTACAACTTGTAATATGATACTGACAAGCAGGCCAATATATCCACGCACATCCTTTAATATGAACATACCTATGTACAGAAATGAGGTACAAAACTTCCTACTACTTTGAATATCTGAAACCTACTGTCCTGTCCTCAGCTGCATTGTTTCTGTCACAGCAGCAAGTGTCCCAGGAAACCCAAGTTCTGCCTTTAGAATATATAGCAAGTGTGGCATCCCTATACCTGGATGACTTATTCTATAGCATATCTTCCCTTATCTAGATCTCTGTTTAAAACTTTTGTACTTGACTAAAAGTTTCTTCAGTTGGATCATCATAGTAGTTCATTTCTTCATTTGAGGAATCCCTTTCTGCAGTTAATATATTCTCATTCCCACTTGCTCTGCAGATTTTAGCATTTTGATTGGGTTTATTACAATTTTATGTTCGCCTAAATGCTGAGCATTTCCTAAGACCATGTTGTTAGGTGGCTGATCAATTTAATTTCTGTGAGTAGCAAATAGGTATGAGGAGGTGATTTTATCTCTGTGTATGGCATTGGTGAGAACTACACTGGAATACTGTATCCAATTCTAGTACCCACATTTTAAAAATGATGTTATAAAATGGGAGAAGATCCAGAAAAATCACAAAAATTATTTAAAGGGTGATAAAAATATCATATAGTGAAAGACTTAAAAAAGCTCAATGTCTGGAAGCAAAATCCAGGCAACTTTGTAATCAGTAATAAGGCACAAGTATTTAACAGCGAGGGTGATTAGCCATTGTAAGAAATTAAAAAGATAAATGGTGGTTCTCCATCTTGGAGTCTTAAAACCAAGAACAGATGCCTTTCTGGAAGACATGCTTTATTCAAGCACCAATTATTGGGCTCAATGGAGGGATAAAATGTAATAGCATATGATTTACATGAGGTCAGAGTAGATGATCAAATGGTTTCTTCTGGCCTTAAATTCTATGGAACTATGAGTATAAGAGCCATACTGAGGATTAAATTATCAAACTATCCAATCGATGTGAGGAATATCTGGCTGATTAGAGATGATGGAGTTCTCCTTGCATGCTGTGAAGAGGAGCTCCAGTAACTTAGAAATTGTATTGCACAGGCTTGTGAGGAACTTGAATTAATCATCATTCTAAAGAAGCAACTGGCTATTGTGCAAGGTGTTTGACTGCATCAGAAGTTTTAAGACCTAGCACCTACTACTGGTTAACAAAAGGTGAAGCAATAGTCTATTCCTCATCAAGACAACCACACTCATACCAAATTCTTGTGGGACAAGGTGTGATATCCAGTAAAAAGCCAGGTTTTGAAAGGCATCACAAAGGCTGAAATCTACATGAGTAGAGGTCATGAGTAACTAAAGCATAAGTTAGTTAGAAAGTTTATTAGTTTAGTTAGTACAGCTTGAAATTCTTTGTATTGACTCTTTGCTTCATGCTTCCTATTTCACTCATGTCATAGGATGTACAAATCCAGCAAAAAACATCACATCTGGATTGGGTACTTTAATGTCCATATAAATTTTTACTAGAATATCAAGGAACAATAAAATTGACCACTTAAAGCACCAAATAATGTGGATATTGAGGGAAAGGAGATGTATAACCTGAATAAATTCATGTTATGTATTTATGCTGAGCTGCATTCGTTGTAACATCTAGACAGCAAATGTTTGAAGAAATAAATGGGTGTTTAACTCAAAACATGCAAGAAAGAGTACTAGAAATGTTCTTTGTTACTCCTACAAGCTGCAGTCTCTGAAACATTTGTATTTCAATATAGTACATTAACTTTTCAAACAAAGGACAAGCAAGTATCAACTCACTCCCACTTATAAGCAGCACCAACCACTCCAACACTTATTGGAAGCTGAAGAGCTCATTTTATTCACAAAAGGAAGAAAGGGGATAAAAACAATAGGCTGAAGTAATTCAATATAGGATCCCATCACTAGTATATAAACCTACCATGGAACTTACCAAAGAGCTTCCTATGAAAGCATACACCAATTTCCATTCCTTTATCACTACTACTCAGGAATGATATGGCTTTCTGCTTTATCTTAAGGGTATGAACAGAAGAAAATGCCTGCTGGCTTTTTTCCCCAAGATGTTGTAGTGATGACTAATGATGCCTATTTGCTGGCTGTCACATTTCTGGATAAGACCACTCCAAAGTGTGTAATGTCAAAATCTCAATTGTTATGTTTGGTCCATTGTATCAGGAAATGCCACAGCTTATATGTAGCTCAGCAGCATTACAGACCTCTTATGGTTACCAGCACAACACAGTATCAGTATTAGCCAAGCTTTTGGTAATTCACTCAGGCTACATCTACACTGGCATGATTTTCCGGAAATGCTTTTAACGGAAAAGTTTTCCTTTAAAAGCATTTTTGGAAAATCGCGTCTAGATTGGCAGGACGCTTTTCCGCAAAAGCACTTTTTGCGGAAAAGCGTCTGTGGCCAATCTAGACGCGCTTTTCCGCCAAAAAGCCCCGATCGCCATTTTCGCGATCAGGGCTTTTTTGCGGAAAACAAATCTCTTCTGTATACACTGGCCCTTTAGCGCAAAAGTCTTTCAGAAAAAGAATTTTGCCTGAACGGGAGCAGCATAGTATTTCCGCAAAAGCACTGACAATCTTACATGAGATCGTCAGTGCTTTTGCGGAAATTCAAGCGGCCAGTGTAGACAGCTGGCAAGTTTTTCCGCAAAAGCAGATGATTTTGCAGAAAAACTTGCCAGTCTAGACACAGCCTCATAGTATATTTACTCCTCTTCTCTCCTCCTCATTATTAACTTTTTTTTTTTTTGCAGGGGGCCACTTCAGAAATTTTTGAAGTGGCCCTGGGCTGCACCAGAAGGGGTCAGAGCCAGGATATTTCCCTGCTTACCCACCTACAGTCACATGAAGTCTTTGCCCCCCCCCCCGCACCAGAGGTTCTCCGTAGGCACCCATGCCGCTGGTGGTGGGAGGAGACTTCGCACACTCCCGCTTCTGCCCTCAGAACAATCAGGACTTGGGGGCAGGGGAGCACGCAAAGTGACTTCCTGCCCTACCAGGATGTGCGATGCTTCTAAGTGCCGCACGCACCTTGCAGAGTGGAGGCAGGGTAAAGGAGGAAACTTCACATGCTCCCCCTTCTGCCCCCAGGCCAATCAGGGCTTGGGGATGGGAAAGAGCACTCCTGGCAGTGGGAAGAAAACTTCTTTCACTTCCCCCTCCCCCAAGCCAGAATTGGACTGTGGGCATGGAAGCGGCAGGGCCTCTGTGGGCCAAATCACCCCACTTGGTAGGTGGATCCGGCCTGCGGAGGCCCTTTTGCCCACCCCTGGGAAAGGTACACCATTCCTACCCATCCTAGCTAATAGCCATAGATGGAACTAACCTCCATAAATCTATCTACCTCTTTTTGAACCCTGTTTAAGTTCTAGTCTTCACAACATTCCAAGGAGTTCCACAGGTTGACTGTGTGCTGAGTGAAGAAAAACTTCCTTTTGTTTGCTTTAGACCTGCTACCTATTAAATCCATTTGGTGACCCCTCATTCTTATATTACGGGAATAAGTAAATAACTTTTCCTTACTCACTTTTTCCACATCACTCATGATTTTATAGACCTCTATCATATCCCCCCTTAGTCTTCTCTTTTCTAAGCTGAAAAGTTCAAGTCTTTTTAATCTCTCTTCAGATGGGACCCATTCTGAACCCTTAATAATTTTTGTTGCCCTTTTCTGAACCTTTTCCAGTGCTAATATACCTTTTTTGAGATGAGGTGACAACATCTGCAGGCAATAGTCAAGATGTGGGCATACCATGGTTTTACACAGCAGCAATAAGATATTCTCTTATTCGCTATCCCTTTTTAATGATTCTTAACATTCTATTTGCTTTTTTGACTTCCATTGCACATTGAATGAATGTTTTCAGAGAGCTATCAACAATGACTCCAAGATCTCTCTCTTGAGTAGTCGTAGCTAAATTAGTCCCCATTATATTGTATGTATAGTTGGGATTATTTTTTCCAATGTGCATTACTTTACATTTATCAACATTACATTTCATTTGCCATTTTGTTGCTCAATCACTTAGCTTGGTAAGATCTTTTTGAAGCTCTTCACAGTCTGCTTTGCTCTTAACTATCTTGAGCCATTTAGTATCATCTGAAAATTTTGCCACCTCACTATTTACCCCTTTCTCCAGATCATTTATAAATACAAATACTGTAGGTTGAATAGGACCAGTCTCAGTATGGACCCTTGAGGGAAACCAAAAGTCATCTTTCTCTATTCTGAAAACTTACCATTTATTCCTACCCTTTGTTTCCTGTCTTTTAACCTGTTATCAATACCTTCCCTCTTTCCCATGACAACTTACTTTGCTTAAGAGCCTTTGACGAGTTCCCTCACAAAAGACTTTCTGGAAATCTAAGTATACTATCTCAACTGGACCCCTCTTGTCCACATGTTTATTGACCTCCTCAAAGAACTCTAGCAGATTAGTAAGTCATGATTTCCCTTACAGAAACCATGTTGACTTTCCCTCAACAAATTATGTTAATCTATGCATCTGACAATTTTATTCTTTCAGCTAATTTGCCCAGTACTGACGTTAGACTTACTGGTCTGTAATTGCCAGGATCTCCTCTAGAGCCCTTTTTAAATATTGGGATCATGTTAGCTATCTTCCAGTCATTAGGTACAGAAGCTGATTTAAAGGATAGGTTACAAACCACACTTAATAGTTCCACAATTTCACATTTGAGTTCTTTCAGAACTCTTGGATGAATGTCATCTGGTCATGGCAACTTGCTACTGTTAAGTTTATCAATTTGTTCCAAAACCCCCTCTAATGATACCTTTATCTGGGACAGTTCCTCAAATTTGTCACCTAAGAAGAATGGCTTGGGTTTGGTGAATCTCCCCAATATCCTCAGCCATGAAGACTGAAGTAAAGAATTCATGTAGCTTCACTCCATTTGCACAATCACGTAATGGCTCTCTTTCGAAAAAGTGCTATTTCGAAATTGAAACCGCAGTTTAGATGTGCTTTTTTCGAAAATGGGGCACTTTTTTGAAAGACCCTGTAAACCAATGTTTACAGGATCTTTTGAAAAATTGCCCTTTTTTGAAAGAACCACATCTAGACTGCAGTTTCAATTTTGAAATAGTAATTTTTCAAAAGTGCACCATTACATGATTATGCAAATGAAGCACAGGATATTTAAATCCCAGCTTCATTTGCACTTTTGAAGTACTTCATTTACATCCCTCTGCCGACAGAGGGATGTAGTCTAGACATAGCCTTAATTACACTATATGCTCCTCTATGACACTGGTGACTCTAACCCCAAAGGATCTGGAATTTTTCCAGCACAAGGTAAAAATTGGACCTTCACAAAATTATTATGTAATGAGTTTCAAACCGTGAGAGTTTTCTTTTTTATGGCCACAACCTCACTGTTGCCGTAAGACTTTCTGAGTGCTTTCTTATTCTAAAGATGTAAACAGCGTGATGATTTCATCTTCCATCCTTGCTTTCACACAGAACCATCGTGAGATCATGCCAGGTCTCCATATGTTTCATTGGCAAATGTTCAAATGAGCCCTTTAACTGGGACAGTGATATCTGACATACTTGGCAGCAACATAATATTTGTTTGGGTTTTTGCCAAGAGCTGTTTCTTGTTACGCATACAGTGATCATGTTTAGAACCATAATTTTTTTATAATGTCATAGTATCTTATCCTGCTGCCTTTGTTCATGTTGAATAGTATCAGACCTGTCCATTTCAAATATTGTTGTACTTTTTATCTATTTAATTTTAAATATAACCTGAATATTAATAATAATTTGTCCTTATAGGACATTTTCCCTTCAAGGATCTCCACATAGTTTCCAAACATTAATTAATTAGCTCCCTTTACAACTAGAGCTGGGAGGAAAAAGAAAAGACAGTTTTTAGGGGAGTTTGATATTTCAAAATTTGGCTTTATTCCAGTTTAGATCAAAACCAGGAATTTTGAAGCTCTCCATGAAATGGGATCAAACCTGGGTTCCACAACAGGCTGCCCAGACCAAAAGACTGTGAAAATCTGTGTGTTCCCACCTTTAGGTCAGTTTGCATGGAAAGTCCTGGGAGACCAGGCTGCTGAGGAGCCATGCAGATGAGCTGGCTGCAAATGGGACATGTTTCCAATTATTGTTTTGGCAGGCAGGGTTATCTTGGAGCCTTGCCTGGTTTTTATCAGAACTTCAGTGAAATCGAACCATTTCCAAAGAATGTTTAAATTTGTATGAATCTGCAAATCACCACAACAAAATATCTTTCTTTAATTTCTATGAACAATTCTTTTCACAACTCCTTTTTTCAGATCATAATTACACTGGTTTTATTAAAAGGTCACTATGTCCACATTTGCAAACAATTGCCACACTGTTGTATCTTAAATATCAAAGCATTTTATCTGCATGTGGAACTGGAAACTGTGGTGGGATTTCAAATACAAATGGTGTTTGGAGGTAGCTACTGGCATTTTATGTCAGGTGAATTTGTAGAATGCCAAACACAGTGGCACTCTAGCTGTGTGGATTCCTTAAGTACTACCAGGCTATGTTTACATTACAAGGTTTTTGTGCAAAAACTGGTGGAGTGTCCACACCTCAAATGCGTTTTTGTGAAAATAAATCAGCAGAACAGAGGGCTTTTGCCAGTAGAGTTATTCCTCTCCCCATGAGGAATAAATCCTTTTCGCACTACAGCTCTTCTTCAAAATGGCAGGTGTGGACACTCTGGAGGGGGTTTTGCGCAAGAAACCGCTATCGGAAAAAACACAGGTGCTCTAATGGCCATTCTGTGAATGGCTATCAGAGCCTGTTTGGTCAAGAGTGACCATGCAGGGTGGATGCTCTATTGAGCAAAAGCACATCGCTTTTGCAATGCAGTTTGAGGTCTGGATGTGCTTTTGCACAAGAAGTTATTGTGCAAAAACTGTTGCGCAAAAGGCTTCCTGCGCAAAAAACCTGCAGTGTAGATTATGCCTCATAGTATGAAAAAATAAATGAAGGAATATCATCATTTTACAGATGGGAAAATATCTATATGGTGGGTTTGTATGGCGTTCCACAAGGAATCTGGCAAAGAAACTAAAAATGAAAATTCTCAACTAACATTCTTATGCCTTAACCAATGGTTCTGCCAGATGTTAAAATACAGGTGGGTAATAATTAAGCTGCCTGAGTTGTATATATTCAGTTAGTGATTTTTTAAAAACATACCTTTTATTTCTGAAAAAAAATGTCCAAATCATCTATTTTAAAAGGGTTGAAATCAGAGCCCATTGCCGGAATCTGAGTTGTGTGGAATGCTGATTTTCAGTATGTTAAATAAAAACTTATTGCCACCTACTTCCTTTAAATTTATAGGGAGATTCGATCTATAGTACTATGCAAACAATGCTAGGAAAAGACTACTAGCCTATAATGTCCAGAATTATTTAAAAAACCCTCAGTACTCTCAGTATAAGGAAATATGTATTCATGTGGAATGAGATGTACCGGTAGTTCAGAATAGGAAGCCTAATCCGAACGACCTACTCCGTGCCACATGTAGCTGCGGGCACGGAGTCCGAACTAGCGGGGCTTTAAAAATGGCAGCGCCCAGCAAGATGCAAATGAAGCCCGGGAAATTCAAATCCCGGGCTTCATTTGCAACTTCAGTTGCCTACATTAACCACCCTAGTTCGAACTAGGGTGGTAGTGTAGACATACCCTGTTTCATTAAGAAAAAAGGTAACGGCTTATGGCTAATGTGGATAGAGTTTCATTTCTAAACACAACTCAATTAGTACTCCTGATAATTCAAACTCTTGTTGACAATTCATAGTCCAATGATTTAAATGGAGAAGGAGATAGTACTATTTTGTTATCCCTAGACATGCTACATCTCCCAATGACTAGACCTCAATGTATAAATATTTTGGAAAGTCATTTCTGCCCACTACTCCTTGTCAAATATAAAAAGTATGGGTGTTAACCTTCCACTAATAATACCTGTCATCTGGGAGCACTCAAAAATGGCACATAAAATTTGGCTAGCTTTTCTAAGTTACTGTTCACTTTGGACAGTTTGGGGAACTTTGATTTTCCATTATACTTATCTCATTTGAAAACAGAATATTCCTGTGACCAGATATGAACACCACATACAACCATGGCAGAAGTTACGATGATGCTCTGCTTCTCTGCAACTGCAAATTTTGCCAGGACTGGAGGAGGGAACAATACTTATGTAGAGTTAACATTGGGAGGAGATGCTCCTCAGCTTCCAGAGAGCAATAAATTGACCTCTGAGTGCTCTGCAATTAATCCACTTAGATGAGAAGAATAGCCAGAGTTGATGGAAGAGCAGCTCCTTCTGACCTTATTGCATGGAAAACACCATGGTAAGTATGTCAGCTTCAGTTATGCTCTTTGAGTAGCTGAACTTGTGTAGGCTGCATTGATAGAGAGGGGTAGTGTAGACTAAAGGTACAACTACACTGCAACACTATTTCTAAATAATTAGCACTATTCCAAAATAACTTTGTCTGTGTCTACACAGCGGGAAGTTATTTTGAAATAGTATCAAAAGACTGTCAAGCTGGAGGACTTCTTACTCTGACTCCTGTAACCTTCATTGTACAAGGAGTAAGGGAAGTCAGAGGAAGAGTACAATATTTCAAAATAATGCTCCCTATTTCTAAATAAGGTATTTCAAAATAAAATACACAATTAAGGTAGCTCAATTTGCATAGCTTATTTCGAGTTAAGCCGTGTTGTGTACACACACTCTAAGGTGTGTTAAGCCCTGTTGTGTAGACACACTCCACGAGGAGTAACGGTAGTTCGAATTAGAAAGCCTAATTCGAACTACCTACTCTGTGCCGCGTATAGCTGTGGGCACGGAGTCCGAACTACCGGGGATTTAAAAATGGCGGCACCCGTCAAGATGCAAATGAAGCCCGGGATATTTAAATCCTGGGCTTCATTTGCAACTTTGATTGACTACATTAACCACCCTAGTTCGAACTAGGGTGGTAGTGTAGACATACCCTAAGTCTGAAAGTCCACAGAGCCTCTGCCCTAACAGAAATGAGAACATGAATCTCTAGGGCTAATAAGGGAGAAAAGACTGAGGCTTCTTCTGGAGACTCAATGAAATCTGTGGGACAGAACTTTTTTACTTCCAAGGCCCTCTGAAGTGAGAAAGAACAATATTTGGACTCAGGTTGCCTCCTGCTTTTCTCTCTTTTTCCTTTTTGCTTTTGTTTAACCTTGTTTGCTGACTGTGGACTGCTTTGTTTGGTTAATCTGGATCCCTGAGATCAGAAAAAAACAATCAGAAGGCCTCAGCTGGAGGGTAGGATTCTTGTCATGCTAGACTGATATACCCTGTAATGCTTTAAACATAGCTCCGAAAGGGGATACCTGCTGAAGATATATTGGTGACAGTCCTAATTCTAGCTATGCATCTTTCACAAACAGAACACACACACACACACATATATTAGTAACAATGTTTTTGATTATGTATTTATAAACAGATTCAGCTAAATCATGATATGACCAAAATCACATTCCACTTCTTGAACTAATAAAAATTAAACCTCCTAAATCTGGGACTCTCTGGTCTCTCACTGGGAGTGTGAGCAAGCAGGGAGTCCAGCAGTGGGAAGCACCAGCAATGGGGCCAGTGACAGCCAGTGAGCCCCATCACTGAGGAGCCCTGGTCAGAAGGGGAAGCATCGGGGGTAGAACGCCACATCTTTGGGGAGCTCCAGCCAGGTGGGACAGAAGCGGGACCATGGCTGCTGGGAAGCACCGTCCCAGGAGAGCCTAGCCAGGCCACTGCACCCAAGATCAAGCCAAGCAGCACCAGGGTTCCAATCCTGTGGCAGTAGGCCTGGACTGGAACTAGCCCCAGGGAAGGGCAGTGGGCTGGGAGGCTGTTGGCAGGGGACCTCCCTGATCTGACAAATTTCCTCATTCATGACCAGTCAGGTCCCAAGGGTTCTTGACCAGGGAGGTCCAACCTGGAGTAGTTATGTTTTTTCAAAAACGTGGTTTTTAAAAAAAGTTCATTTTGAATATTGACATTCTATCTGAATTGATAAAAGGTTATGCAAGCTCTTAATTGCCTGACACACACGAAACAGAAATCTCATACAATCCAGTTTCATCATAAAACCACAAATATCATTTGACTTTTTTACAAAAATTAATCTGTACACTGAAATATAAGAAAAAATGTTTGAAATTGATTTTGCACCATTAAAACCTGCAGAATTCTTTAGTTGATGTGTTAGGCATCAGTACCAGTCTGGCATGCACAGATTTTCAGTACCAGTCTGGCACCTCAACCTTGGTCTACATTAGGGAGGTATTTCAAAATAACTTCCCTTATTTTGAAAGAACAAGCAGAACATCCACACTACCAAGACCATTATTTCAAAATAAGCGTATGTCTACACTTGCAGCCTAATTCGAGCTAGGGCTGCAAATGTAGGCATTCAGAATTGCAATATCCCACGCTTGATTGGCATCTTCCCAGATGGGTGCCATTTTTGAAATTTACAATCCTGAAGTAACTGCCCGCGTCTACTCGCGGCAGTGAAACGGGTGTTTGAAATAAAGCCCTATTTCGAATTACCTGTTAAACCTCATTGCAGGAGGAATAACAGGTAGTTTGAAATCGGGCTTTATTTTGAATGCCCGTTTCACTGCTGCGTATAGATGTAGGCAGTTACTTTGGGCTTGTAAATTTGAAAAAAGGCGCCCGGCCGGGAAGATGCAAATCAAGTGCAGGATATTTAAATCCTGGGTTTGATTTGCAATTCTGAATGCCTACATTTGCAGCCCTAGTTTGAATTAGGCAGCAAGTGTAGACATACCCAAAGGGACTGGTTATTTCGAAATAATAACTCCTGCTTTCCACAAGGAATAACGCTTATTTTGAACTAACGTTGAAAATAACTATTTCCAAATAGCGGTAGTGTGGACACTCCACTGCTGCTATTTTGAAATGACCACTCCCCAGAGTCATTCAATGTCATTACTCCATAGTGTTTACTGGGCCTCTAAGTGGAGGTAGCATGTTCACATTTAGGGCATGTCTAAACTACATTCCTCTTTCGAAAGAGGAGTGTAAATGAAGCTGATCAAAAATTCAAATGAAGCGAGGATTTACAAAGCTCGTGTTTCATCTTCATAATCGCATGAGAGCTCTTTTTCTCTTTTTCAAAAAAGAGTTTTTTGAAAAAGAAACTGCAGTCTTGATTCCTGAAAAAATGAGGTATACGGGTTCTTTCGAAAAAGGATTTTTTTTGTTCAAAAGAACCCCATCTAGGCTGTGGTTTCTTTTTCAAAAAACTTTTTCAAAAAAGCGCGCTCATGCAATTATGCAAATGAGGTGCAGTTTTGTAAATCCGTAGTTCATTTGAATTTTTGATCTGCCTAATTTACATTCCTCTTTCAAAAGAGGAATGTAGTTTAGACATAGCCTACGGGAGTCTGCCTCAGACTAATTTTGAGGCTTCCCTTTAGTTTGGACTGTTTTTTTCAAAATAGTTATTTTGGGAGTTCTTATTTAGAAATAAGTTATTTTGAAGTAATTTCCTAATGTAGACATGCCCTTAGAGACTAACAAAATATATAGGACCATGAGCTTTCATGGGTAAAATCCACTTCATCAGGAAAACTCGTGATCCTATATATTTTTGTTATTCTCTAAGGCTATGTCTAGACTGCTAGCCTCTTTCGAAAGAGGCTCTTTCGAAAGATACTTTCGAAAGAGCCTCTTTCGAAAGAGAGCGTCTAGACTGCACGCGGAACTTTCGAAAGAGCAAGCCGCTTTTTCGAAAGAAAGCACCCAGTGAGTCTGGATGCTTTCGAAAGAAGGCGTTCTTCCTCGTGAAATGAGGTTTACCGCCGTCGAAAGAAAAGCCGCGTTCTTTCAATTTAATTTCGAAAGAACGCGGCTGCAGTCTAGACGCAGGTGAAGTTTTTTTGAAAAAAGGCTACTTTTTTCGAAAAAACCCCTCAGTCTGGACACAGCCTAAGGGTATGTCTACGCTTGCATCCTAGTTCAGACTAGGGATGCAAATAAAGGCATTCGAAATTGCTAATGAAGCATGGATTTAAATATCCCAAGCCTTGTTATCATGATCACGCCAGTGCGCTAGTTTGAATCACAGCTGATTCGAAAGTGAAAGTGATTCGAATCCCTTGGTTTGAACTAAAGTTGCTCCTCAAAAAATGATATTTAAATATTTAAATTAGCAATTTCAAATGCCTGCATTTGCATCCCTGGTCTGAACTAGGGTGCAAGTTTAGACATACCCTTAGGTACCACCAGGCTACTTGTTGTTTTTAAAATTACAGACTATGAGGCTGCTGTTATGAATCTTTTGAGTTAGGGCGAGTTTTCATTATTAATTTCAAATTTAACAAACTTAATATCATCTCATAAGATAAGATGATGTCTTCATATTAAAAGTCCTGATTGCTTTGTGTTATTATTACTAATGATAATTTTCACTTAGATAGTTTGATTTAAAACTCATTAAGTCAGTTGAAATACTCCAATTGACCTTGATGTAATTTAGATCCAGACAGTGAAGCAGTTTCATATGTAGATTTTAAAGTACTTTGCTAAGAAAGGTAAGTACTATTGTTTCCACTCCTTACATGAAAGAAATTAAGGGAAAGAGAGGTGAAGTGACTTGCCTACATATATAAAGTAACTCAGTGGAAGAGACAGGACTAGAATCCAAGTCTCTTCTTTATTTATAAAATAAGGGTATTTCTAGACTACATGGCTCCGTCGACGGAGCCATGTAAAATAGTTTACTCAGCATAGTCAAAGAAGCGGGGATTTAAATATTCCCCGCTTAATTAAAAAAAATATGGCCGCTGTGCTGTGCTGATAATCAGCTGATCCGGCACAGTGCGGCAGTCTAGATGCGGCACGGTCAACAAGGAAAGCCTTTGTCAACCGCTCCAGTAAACCTCATTTCACGAGGCATACCGGAGCAGTCAACAAAGGCTTCCCTTGTCGACCATGCCACATCTAGACTTCTGCGCTGTGTCGGATCAGCTGATTGTCGGCATAGAGCGGTGGCCATTTTTATTTTAATGAAGTGGGGATTGTTTAAATCCCCGCTTTTTTGACTATCCTGAGTAAACTATTTTACATGGCTCCGTTGATGGAGCCATGTAGTCTAGACGTACCCTAACTGGATAAAAATGTCATGACATTACTGAAATTGAATATGGATAAATATGCTTAAAATTGTAGGCTACGTCTACACTGGCCCCATAAAACGGAATAGTCATGCAAAGCAGGTAAGTCAGAATAGGGAAATCCACGGGGGATTTAGATATCCCCCGCAGATTTAAAAAACATGTCCGCTGCTTTTTTTCCAGCTTGGGGAAAAGCCGGAAAAAAGCGTCTAGACTGGCGCGATCCTCCGGAATAAAGCCCTTTTCTGGAGGATCTCTTATTCCTACTTTCAAGAGATCCTCTGGAAAAGGGCTTTATTCTGGACGCTTTTTTCCGGCTTTCCCCCAAGCCGGAAAAAAAGCGGCGGACATGTTTATTTAAATCCGCAGGGGATATTTAAATCCCCCACAGATTTCCCTATTCTGACTTACCTGCTTTGCATGACTATTCCGTTTTATGGGGCCAGTGTAGATGTAGCCGTAATGTTTTAGTATACTAATTATGACATTTGTCAAATGACTAATGAATTTTGCCATAATCCTCATAGTGGATTCTATTTCATATGTGCAAGATTCTTTCTTTCTTTCTTTCTTTCTTTCTTTCTTTCTTTCTTTCTTTCTTTCTTTCTTTCTTTCTTTCTTTCTTTCTTTCTTTCTTTCTTTCAAATTTAGAAGAATGGATATGTATTTCAATGTTCATAATCCCAAGTAAATTAAACTTGTTTTTCTTCTCTTCCAGTTTTTAAACCAATTTGCATAAAGCTTCTATGCTTTATTATTTCTTCCAACTGTCACTTTCTATTACAAATTGTTTTAATTCCCAGATTCTCTACATACATACAGCTAGAGACTTAGTTTGAAGATGTTAGTGCTGAGGTCCTTTAAGTCCAGTTATTAGGCAAATTTTTGGTCTTTCAGTGATTTGTAAATCTACCTTGTAAATTACATAAAAGCTTGGCATAAAAATGAACCAATGAAGGCATGGTACCAGATCTGAATTCAGTTTTTTCACGTATGTGACTGTGGAAGACTGATGTGGAATCCACATTGGCATTTGCACTAATAAGGTAGGGTGCAGCTACAGATTAGGGTTTCACTCAAAATAAGCTATGCAAATTGAGCTACGTCAATTGCAGTGAGGGTTACAGGAGTCGGAGTAAGAGGTCCTCCAACTTGACAGTATTTCAACATTATTTTGAAATAATGTAGACGCAGACTAACTTCTTTTGAAATATCTCCAGTTATTTTGAAAAATAATGTTGCTGTGTAAATGTAACACAAGTGTTTTATACATAAATGCTGTAACTGTCTGTATTTTACTTCACATGTGCTTTATTCTATATAGTCAACCTAGATCTGGCTTCCTATTCATTGCCTTCCCCCAATAATATCAGCTGAATACTTGTTGTAATCTAAAAGAAAGAAATAATGTATGGCTAAAATAATTAGGCAAAAAAACTAATGTGTTTGCCTGTGACTATGACTGATAGAGCTACAAATATCTATGTAGCCCAACAATCAATTACATCTGACACTTAACATTTAATATTCATATGGATTTCAAATAGGCCTAATCTAATTTCCACACATCATGTATGGGAACATAAGATTGGAAGGTACTCCTTGGTTATCCAGTCCAGTCCCTAGCTGTTGCTGTCAATCACATCATACAATGCCATTCATAAAGTTAACAAGATCCATTTTAATGCTAAACAGATAGATTTCAAGACCCCTACCGGAAAGCTGTTCCAGGACCATACCGCTATGATGGTTAGAAACGTTCTTCTAATTTACTGCCTAAGTTTATTCATGGTCAGTTCCTACCCATGTGTATTTCTTCTAACATTGTCTTTGAGATTAAATAGTTTCACCTTCCTGGTATTTACCCCACTGATATATTTATACAGAGCAATCATATTCCCTCTCAGATCTCGTGTTGCTAATGTAAACAAATCATGATCTTTTATTTTCTTTCATAAGATAGAGTCTTCATTCACGCAATCATCCTTGTGGCCCTTCGCTGCACCTGTTCTTGTTTGAATTCATCTTTCTTGAACATGGGTGACCAGAATTGTACTCAATATTTGAGATGAAGTTGCCCATGCCTTTTACAATGGCATTAATACATCCCTATTTCTACTGGCAATACCTCACCTGATATAGTTTATGATTGTATTTGCTTTTTTTCATGATCAGATTACATTAATGAGTCATCCTGCGATTGACTAATGCATACCAGTCTTTCTCATCCAATTGATGAGGCCACAGCTTATAGCAGAATTTCTTGTTATGGGTCCCATTATCCCATCTCTATTACTTTACTTTTTCTCTGTAATATTTGGATAGCCTCTGTAGTGATACTGAATTCCAACTTTGCCACTAGCAAATTTATTTAGCACATTCCTATTTTGTATCAGTGATTAGTTTCCATCTTATTTATTGTTTTCATGTTCTCAATTACTTATTTTCTGTTTGGCTTTATACTTTCTGGATCATTTAACAGCACACAGCACCACTAAGTGACACTTCAGGATAGAAAATTGAGAATATCTTAATAGGATGAAACTACAGATGTAAATGCAAAACTGAATTTTGGCCAATTTCCCAGAGTTAGCACCCTAATTTGTGGATGCATTAAAGACCTCAAGTGATCAAAACCTTTGCATCACATCTGATCTGAACTATAGCACATTAACAAAATGCATAGGAACACAGTGCTGAGGACTGGGTTTAATAATAATGACTTCAATAGGAAAGAAGAGTGTAATGAATCACTGTGACCATTCCTTTCAAGACTTCCTTCCAACTACAGACTATGCCTAATCCTGCTTCATTTGTAAAATCTGGTGAAATTACAGCCCAAAATCTGGCTACAGAAAATTTATGAAATGATATGTACTATATTAAGCATATGGTCAAGCAGAAGAGTGCTTTGGTACTTGTTTGTGTTTTAAATCATATAAGAGAAAGAATAGAGACAGAACACAAAGCTAGGAAGTTCATGTTTTTCATAACTGGGGAGATTGAAAGACAACTTTTTATAGTTACTAATAAAGAAAGAAATATGACCTTGCATAATACCACTTCAACATAGATTGTTGCCTCTCAGAGAATTATAGCTCTGTAAAGTGAAAGTCAAACAAATTCATTCTCTGGACAGAATTACATAGTGAAGCAATTTGTTCTAAACTATGCTGATTGTTTTGCAGAAAATGAGATAGTAATTTTGCCTTTTGCTCTTTTCCAACTTCAAAGCAGCAGAAGTTCGAGTTCAGAGAATCAGTTTAAGAAATATTCATCTAATGTCTCTTCTCAGTTGTTCAGAAAATTAATTTGAAAACATCACTAAGAGAAATTCTAATAATAAAAATGATTTGAAGAAACAATTTTCATATTCAATATATGTAGCATAGTGCGTGTAGTAACTGGTCATAACAATAATATGCTTGTTTGTAATATATAAAGAATTAACATATTGTGCAATTTCTGTCCTTAAGTTTAAAAAATCATTCAGATATGTACTGAAAGATCTTAAATCAATTTTGGAGGATAAAACAATGATTTAAAAGATTCATTGGCAAGATACATACATGTGCAGATTTTTTCCATCCATGTGTGCAATATCTATGTGTACTTAGGCACGTGTGAATGCACTACGACTTGAAACTTGGCAACATCTGAATTTCTCCTGAGTGGCCACACAAGCATATAGCTTACAGAGAATGCTGAGTCTATGTTCATTTTTTTTAATTGTGTTCATTGGGTGAAAGAAAATTTCATTATTTTCCCTAAAATGAGGTGTAATTATCTGGAAGTGTGGATAGAGTTTATCATCTATTCTGCAACTGATTCTACCTGTGAGGTTCCTGGAGTCAACACTGAGTAATTTGTAAATTGTTGGGATTTGTGTGGGTGCAGATGTCTTCCTGTGTGGATACAGTTGTAAATCTGAGCTTTATAAGAAGAGACCCTTTACTTAAAGTAAGATCAAGAGGCTGTAGACTCAGATCTTATTTCTTCCTCCACACTCTATAAAAAATTGTTTAGGGTTTGGGATGTATTCTGGATGTGGAGATCATATTTTGTTAAACTGTTAATGTGTTTTCTTGCTAAACTAATGTTTTTTTTTTCCTGGTGAAGAAAAACCCAACCATCATGCTTGGTTTTGAAGGGAAGATTGAAAATTAATATCACTTTGCTGATTTCTGCATCTCCTTGAAACTGGCAGCGTTGTTATTCAAGCCGGCTTCTCTTAATTAGTGTTTAATTTGTTTTGGTTCATTCTCTAAAGTGTCTGATAGCATGTTATGACCTTTTCATTATGAAATGCCAAACCATGTTTTCACAAGAGTGTGAGTGACATTTATGCCAACCACTTTAGATAAAACAAAATGAAAAAATACCATCCTGAACATTCAGAGTTGAACAGATACTGTTCAGAAACCCAAGATGTCAGGGCAGTATTCTTTAGACACTGATAACAAATGTGGGCAGTAAAAATGACAATACAAAAAATTTTCATCAACAGCTTATGAAGATTGAATTCAAAACAGGGCATTCAAATTCAGATGGTGTATCTAAAGCATATTATATTACTGAAATAAGATAAATGCATCACATTGACACTGAAAAGGTTAAGAGGAGCTGAAGAGCAACACTTGAGATCTCTGAAATAGACCGGGAGACACATTGAGAAATTAGAGGGATGGAGCAAGACCCTATAATGAGCCTCGGTAAAAAGGCAGGAACTGAAACTTCAGCAAGAATGCCTTGGGAGCCATTCCAACATGCCAGAGTTGAAAAGGACACTTCAGAGTTCAGAAAGCACCTGGAGAAAAGGCCTAGAGACGAGTGTGAGGTCGGCAGAAGTTCAGAGAAGCAGCTGGATGTCTGAGGGAGTAGACTTGGCTGGACAATATGATGTTCCTGGGATAGAACCCAAAATAGAGTCCACATTTCTCCACTGGTCCCCAAGAAAAGAGAAGTAAATCCCCCGATACAAAGTATAATGACAATTGAACGTTCTAAGACAATGGTTGTAAGAAACAGTGGTCTCAGAGCTGGGTGCCAAAGATTTGACATGAGGTCACTGAATTGTTTGCTGGTAGAACTCTGTTTTCACAAAAGAGAGGGAGATTATAAACAGTCTGGCTGAAAAGTTGAATCACAAGTAGAAGCAACCCTTGCAAAGGAGTCATATCTTGAGACACTACACTTGTTTGCAAGGAGGCAGGTTAGTACATGGATTACTCTGAAATAATATACTTGTGCCTATTCTAAGAAAAAAATACCCTGTTGTTTATACAATATTGAAAAAGGGTGTTAGAAACTTAGGAATTATAACGTTAAGTCTGAAAGCTCTATTTTAACTCTTTTGCTTTTGCTTTTTATATTGTTCTACATTATCTGCTAATTATGCCAATAGATAATATAATAGAAACAAGAATTTCATATAAACCTTATTTAAACTTACTTTACAGTGTTTAGTCTTTAAACTTGACTATATACTTAGGGTGCATCTATACTGCACCTGTAGCTTGACATAAGCTATGCAATTTGAGCTATGGAAATTGCTTAACTTATTTTGAGTCGATTTTAAAATAGCTTATTTTGTAATTTAGTGCTTCCTACACAGTACCAAATTTCAAAATAACCCACTATTCTGAAACTTCCTGAATCCTTGTGAATGAGGTTTACAGGGACGTCAAATTAACAAGTACATTATATTTTGAAATAATGGGCTTGCTGTTAAGACGCGGGATAGCTATTTCGGGATACTGGAGATATCCCAAAATAGCACTGCAGTACAGATCTCACAAAGACCTACCCCATAAGCCAATCTGGAAGAAAATGAGTAAGACACTTTAAAGTTATGAACAATTAAAATTGACAAACTGTAAATGTTTTTATTTATGATTTTTGTCATTTTTACATTAGTTTAAAGTTACTATATTTGAGAACAGAGGGCCATATTAAAATCAAAACCATTTCATTTTACTCACGAAACCCTCACATTCCATCTCACTTAGATAAATGAATAATTAATCACCCTTCTCTGGTAAAGGAGAAAAGATAAAGGGAGGGATGTTTTGTTTTTGCTTTTACAGTGTTGTTGCCTGCCGCTCCAAGTTGCAGAAGGTAATTAAGTATACAATCAACATGACATGATACATCTGCAAAATGGAAATGCTGTGGAGTTTTCCCCTCTGGAAACGGTGTCTCTTGACCTCAGAGTTAAAGTGATTTTAGTCTTCAAGTTGACCAAAGCTCATTAATATAATGTAGAGCCTCTCTTTCTGTATAAGCAATATTAGACTGTTCACCAGAACCTCTCTTCTTGGGGCACTACTTACTCAAGGTATATGCCCCTTTTTGCACCTAAACATCAAGTCAAAACTGAAGCTTTGAGATGTTTCAACTAGAATTAGAAATTGTAGGTGTCTGTTATTTTCCTTGAAGAAACCTTGCATATTTAAAAGGAATATACAAAATTGTGTCTCTGAATGCAGGAGGGACCAGTAAAACACACACATACACACACACAAAACTCAAGAGTAATTTCTTAGTTTATGGTCCACAAGCTCTCTCTGTACCTTTTTTCAAAGTCACATTATGTTTACAGGCTACTACTTAAAGTTATTGCTTTTTTCCCCTCTACTTAACTTTCTCTGTTCCTAGGCTATCTTCAGTGTGTCTGTATGCTCTCACTCTCTCTCACATACACACATCACAATACAGACATCACAATACCCAGAGATAAACAAAGACTAGTGTCCCAGAAACAAAAAGTTAGGTGATTATTCTGCTAGGGATCAACAAAATCAAATGGACTATCACCTGGTGAAGTAGCTATTCTTTGGCACAGCTAGAAACCTGCCTGATTTACATCTGTGTTAGTATTGTTACAACAGATATTAGAGTTATAAGAATGCGTTTAATATTTAGATTTTAATGAATACTTGTAGGATACAGCATGTGTTGATCCTATTTATAATAGCTGTATCCCATGTTATAAGATAATTTTGAAATATATGCTCTGGAACTATAAAAATATTAAGCCTGTTAATCTCCACAATCAAGGAAGAAGCATTACAAAGTATGAAAAAATAATTCACTCAAGAGGCGTTTTCTCCTCCCCAGGAAAAGAAGGGCTATAGTTATCAGAAAAGCCATCGAGAACAAAATTCTTTGGTGATTACTTCCTTCACAGCCCAGAATAAGATACCTGCCTAATCATTTTTCACATCACAGCATGAATGCTGGAGGAAAGGAATAAAAATACCTGTTAAGGCCAACTTATTATTCTTGTGCTACTTGAACTTGGGGGAGGAAAGGGGAACAATTTTTTTAAGTATAAGCAAGAAGTCCCCAGCCGTTTTTCCTGGATTAGCCCTAAAGAATATACAGAGTTTTCTTACTATAAAAGTTTCTATTACCTTTTGAAACCTCACTATAATTCATATGTATATACGCTTACCTGGTTTAACTTTGTAAATAACTCTCTCGGTTTTTTTTCCCTAGTTGACAAATCGTTAGCTAGTTTATTACAGGATTGGTAGTAGCTCTCTTTGCTCTGAGATCTGAGTACAATTGACATCCAGTAAGTGATTTATCTCTTGGAATTGAGAGTAATCTGAATATTGTAATTTTTGGTGCAAAAGTGACCATCAATCACAAATTCAAGCTTTCCTGGATAACAAGATAGAAAGGCAAAGGGACTGTATGGGTCTCTGCAGTAAGACTGTTGCAGTGTTTTAGGAGTTCACATTTTTTTACTGGGTTGGTAAAATATTATAATAGAGCATACCATATATTTGCAGGTATTGCCCTGCTTATCAACAGCCTGCTCTGAGGTCAGCAAACATGGCCATAAGCCAGTCAACACTATGTGATTGGTTGGATTCTCTGTATCTTGAAGTCTTTGAGTCAAAATATGAAGACTTCACTGACTCAGTCTGGGTACGTCTACACTACAACGTTAATTCGAACTAACTTAGTTCGAATTAGTTAATTCGAACTAAGCTAATTCAAACTAACGGATCTAGACTAAAAAACTAGTTCGAATTAGCATTTTGCTAATTCGAACTAGCATGTCCACACATAGTGGACCCTGAACTGGGCTTAAGGATGGCCGGAAGCAGTGCTGGCAGGGCATCAGAGGAGGACTTAGAGCGTGGAGATGCTGCCTCAGGCTAGCCCAGGGCTGCGCTTAAAGGGACCCGACCCCCACCCTGGACAGACAGTTCTCAGGGGTGCCCCGCTTGCAAAGCAGTCCTGGCTTGGAGTGCCCGGACTACCCACACTGGGCACATCACACCACTCGGCCATCAGCCCGGATGCACGTGCCGCAGGCTGCCATCTGGGGAGAGGGGGCAATTGGGGGGGCTGCAGGAGAGCTTCCACCCCCAGAAGCCCGCAGAGCCAGCCCAGTCCTCCCCATCGGGGGCTCGTGCCCCAGTCCTCCCTCACCTCCTTCCACTTACCCTTCCCTAGCCCCTCTTCTTGATGTACAAAATAAAGAACACATGTGTTCAAAAATAGAAACTCTGTTTATTGAACAAAACTGGGGGAAACTGGGAAAAGGAGGTGGGAGAGGGGAAGAGAGAGGATGGGAGAGGGGAGGAGGAAAACTGGGAGGAGGGAGCTGAAAGGGGAAAGCAAGGGAAAGGAGGGGGTGGGGAAACTGAAGGATCAGGGGTGGGGGTCTCGCCGGGCCAACCGCGTCCCAGCACGGCGAGGAGGGGGCCTCGGCGTCCCCGGGGGGATGGGGTGGAGGGTGCAGAGGTTGAGGTGGGGGGTGTGGACATTGAGGAAGAGGTTGTGGGCGTTGAGGAGGGAGAGGTGGGAGGGGGAGCAGGAGTGGGAGGAGGGACAGCAGTTGGGGGGGCAGCAGGTGCAGGACCAGCACAGGGCACCATGCTCTGCAGAAGGAGCTGCAGGTTGGTGCTCAGCCCTCGGAGCTCAGCCAGCAGCTCGTGGCGGACCTGCAGGTCTTCCCTCATCCAGGCCTGTAGTGTGCGGTGCACGGCTCGCAGGGCCCGGACCAGGTGCTGGTCCTGGTACTCTTGTTCCGTGCTGGCGGTCCGGAGCAGGCCGTGGGTGCAGGAGCATGTCCCGGGCAGGGTGGTGCGCCCTGCACGAGCAGCTGGTGCAGCTGTAGAGAAAGAAGAGAAGTGGTCAGTTCTCCCTGGGGACACAGAGGATGATGCCCAGCCCCCTCCCCAACTCCGCAACGTGAGGGTGACCATGTCCTGCACCGTCACAGCCGCTGTGCTTGTACAGAGGCCATGGTCAGGATGTTTGGCTCTCCCCAGGACTGAGAGCTGCCCCAAGACCACACCCATGTCCCTGTGCCATGTATAGTGTGGCCGGAGCGGTGGAGGGGAAGGGGAGATGTCCCCTGCCTCCGTGTAGAGGGGACATGTGAAGGGAAATCATCCTGCTGGGTCCTGCCCCGGGGTCAGGATCATGTCACGTCTCTTTGCACAAGCATGTGCCTATTGGGCAATGGCCCCTGGGTGTCACGCAGCTGGAGCCACCTGCCCAAGTGTGGCATGACACGTGCGAGCACGTGCACAGGTGTCTGCGTGATCCGTGGAAGGCATGGCCCACGCGCACGGTCTCTGGTCTCCCTCCCCCCCCCCCCCCGAACTACTTAATTCAAACTACTTACCTGGTACGGTCTCCCTGGACGACCCTGCTGGAACTGCTGGCGGTGGCCCTTCTGGTGCGCCCAGGTCAGGGACCTCTGGTCCCGGCTCGATGTCCCCTGGGCTGGCACGGACCGCCCTGCCCCCCAATAGTTGGTGGAGGGCAGCGAAGTAGGGGCAGGTGGCAGCCCCTGCAGCGGCGCCGCCCCTTGTGGCCCTGGCGTACCCCTGCCGCAGCTGTTTCACCTTAATGGGGACCTGCTCCTGGGTGCACCTGTGTCCCCTGCTGGCCATGGCGGCTGCTATGCGGCCATAGATGGCCGCATTCCTCCTCCTAGTGCGGAGATCATGGACGTTGGGGGCCTGCCCCCAAACCTCAATGAGGTCCATGACCTCCGCACTAGACCAGGAGGCCGCGCGCCGTCTACGGCCCCTGGCTGGCCCCTGGGTGCTTGGGGACTGGGCAGGGGACGTCTCGCTGCCACTGGCTGCCTGGCTCATCATGCAGCCACTGGCTCAGGGGCAGAGACTGCTGGCAGGGCTGGCTGACTCTAGTGCCGTCTGGCCAGAGTCTACCCCTTTAAGGGCCCGGGGCTGGGGGAGAGGAGAAGAGTTTTCCTGGTTGTGCCCAGAGAGGCCTCCAGGGGGAACCTGGGAAGGGCTAGCCTCCCACTAGTTCGAACTAAAGGGCTACACAGCCCTTAGTTCGAACTAGGCTTAATCCTCGTAAAATGAGGTTTACCTAGTTCGAACTAAGCGCTCCGTTAGTTCGAATTAAGTTCGAACTAACGGAGCGCTAGTGTAGCGCCTATGAAAGTTAGTTCGAACTAACGTCCGTTAGTTCGAACTAACTTTGTAGTGTAGACATACCCTTTGAGATTATGGACCTATTACAGGAGTGGTTTGGTGTATTTCTGTGGTCTATGATGTGCAAGAGTTTAGGGTACATCTACACTGCAACACTATTTTGAAATACCAGAGTATCCTGAAATAACTATCCCATGTCTCAACAGAAAGTCCATTATTTCAAGCTCGCTATTCCAATGTCCCTGTAAACCTAATTCTATGAGGAGTAAGGGACATTTTGGAATAGTGCTTGGTTTCAAAATTGGCACTGTGTAGACACCACAAAATGATGAAATAAGCTATTTCAAATAGGATCAAAATAAGATAAGCAATTTGCGTAGCTCAAATTGTGTATCTTATTTTGAGTTACGATGCAGTGTAGACATACCCTTAGACTAGATAATCATGGTAGCCCCTTCTGACCCTAAAGTGTGTTTATCTATGTTTAAATGAAGACCAGAAGCTTCCAACTATTCTTTTAAAACAACTTAGAATATACCCCAGAGAAGTGAGTAAAGATTCAAAAATCCATTGAGAAACCAGTTAGTAGAGAAGACAAGCATAACATCTGGGGAAATGAGCCAATATCTACAGATCTTTGTATAGTTCAGTTTCAAGGCTCCTGGACAAAAGGTATGATTGTTATTCAAATTGAGTTTATATTTTACTATGCAGAAAAGTAAAGCCATTCAGGTCCTTCCTAGAGAGATGAAGTCACAATCAAAAGCCAAAACTATATATTCATGTCACTGAGAAAATGACTGTTCTCATATTTGGGGAATAAACTGATTAATTACAAAACATTATTATTTAAGATCAAATTTCACAAAAAACAGAGGAGATCTCCAGAAATATAATCTGAAAATGAAATTTACCTGCAACATTGGAGCTTTCTTTCAGAATTTTAAAGTAGATTTTAATTGTTAAATAATATCATATAACATGTGAGCATGATAGTCTCTTTCCATGTAGTATATGTCACCACAGTTCCTGAGACCAAAAAGTACTTGTACGTAAAATGCTATTTGACTTGATACCATAGTGAATAATATGAATGTAGGAGTAGGTCAAACTGGAGTTAGCATATCAGTTGTACTCTAAGCAATAGCTAGAAGAAACACAGTAACAAACAGCTTTTGTTGCAATGAAGAGACAGCATCTTTCACTTGTTGTATCACAGGTTTATGACAGTCTCTTAACTTAAATGCTGAGATTTGCTCCCACGTCCCAAACCAATGTTCTCCACATTGCACATAACATGCTTCTGCCATCAGCTGTACGGCTCGCTGGATCTCTTCATTCAGATCAGTTGGACCTTAAACCATATTTTCCCTGAAGTATTTTGCTTCATTTCATTTCCAGAATGATATTTTAACTTTCTGTATTTGTAAGATTTTTTTAAATTCCCTTTTACACTTTATTTACTGGTCTACTTATTGATTTTTCTAACTTTATGAGAGTGCTTTTTCCTGTCTTGTCTCCCTGCATGTTGCTTTTGAATTACATTCAGACCAGGAGACAAATTCTAATCTCAGTTATACTAGTGTAAAGATACTCTAACTCCACTCTGCAGGATCTACACTGGGTAATTCAGATCCAATTAGTCCCATTGGCTCCATTCTATTCCTGTTTCTAAATCATGAGAACAGGGATAAACATCCCGGACAAAATTCATTATTAGTATATTTATTCTGATGTAAATGGATTTGCACCTGAAAATAGGCTAGCTCCTTCAAACCTTTAATAGGAAAAACTAGATTTCTTCCCTCCTCATCCCGGACTCCCACAATCAAGGAATCAGGAAGTTAACTGAAAACTACTGGGATAGGCATAGCCACTGCAGTTCACAACGGTAGTTGCCTAGAAACTTGTAGAAACGAATGTCTCTGTACAAAGTGAGTGGAGAATCCAGCACTTTTCCCAAAACACAGGGGATTGTTTGCTTTGTTTTGTTTTTAGAATTTTTAAGAGAGTCTAGTCTTGCACCTCGAAAAACATCAAGAATTCATTAAATTAAATCTTTAACATAACATAAGAACATGAGAATGGCCATACTGGGAAAGATCAAAGGTCCATCCAGCCCAGTATCTTGTCTGCCAACAGTGGCCAATGCCAGGTACCCCAGAGAGAGTGAACTGAACAGGTAATGATCAAGCGATCTCTCTCCTGCCATCCATCTCCACCCTCTGACAAACAGAGGCTAGGGACACCATTCCTCACCCATCCTGGCTAATAGCCGTTAATGGACTTAACCTGCATGAATTTAAGTAGTTTGTCTGCATGATTAGGTCTTTATTTACAGACACATTCTGTTCTGGCTTAAGGGTTAACTTGACATCAGGGACAGTGTCTTTGTCAGTATTTGTACAGCATCTAGCAGAACAGGGCCTTGATCTAGCAGACTGGTGGCTCTGATCTTTAATAAAAATACTGTAGCATCAGAAAATGTTGAATAATTAGAGCAAATGAATATTGTCAAGAGGGAGTCATTGCAAATTCATGAAACTGAAGCAAATTCAGTTTTAACAAAGAAAAAAGATTAGTGTCTTAAGTTTTATTGACTGCACCTCCAGTGCGAGGAAGTTTGATGGGAAAGGTGATGCAATCCCAAGCCTTATGATCTCTTTTCAAGTCCAAAATCCCCTGCTTCCACCCATTATGGGGCCACAAATGATGTGTCAAATTCATGATGCTTCCTACCTTATGATTCCAGTGTCTCTGAGAGCACTTCATAAACTTTTTGAAAATGAAGATGCTTCCGTGCAGGAGAAGGAAGATGAGCAATGTGCACTAGTTTTAAGAGTAAGATCTGGTCTCCTCTTCAAAGAAACTCCACTTCAAAGAATGTATAATTTGTTGCTGTAGTTTATAGGGCAGTCAGTATACTAGAATTCACTGAAAGTCACTACTGCAATGTCCACAGTACCTACCCCATTCTGACAATGAGTAAGAAAAGCTCTGAATGAAGAACAATGAATCAGGTGCTATAATGAGATTATTGATGCCAGTTATGAACATCACAATTCATTGACAATGCACATTTGTCCATTCTACAACAGAAGAATTAAGTTGGTTGGACCTTAACTTTTTATAGAAAGTCATCCTAGTCCATATAATGTTTGAATTGTGTAAATATAGTTCTTATGCTTAAACCCATTCAAAAGTTAACATCTAAAACTTCCATTTTCAGCATAAACCCACTTGCCTGAGTTTAATTACTCTGAAACTAATTCAGTTATGGGACTTGAATTTTAGAGATTTGTATACGAAGGATTAATGAACAACTGCATACAATAAACAGTAGCAGAACATTTTCTGATTTGACAAAGAAAAGACTTTTCAGTGAAGTGCTAACCACAGAATTGCTATGACTGATTATTAGTGTTTTATGTATAAATATTTGACATAAAGTTGCCCATGCCCTCATTTTCTAATAATGAAGATGTCTGTTGGTCTCTCTGCATTTAATTTAAAGTGTATACATGAGTATTAACTTTGTCTGCACCCACCTCAGAATGAGGGTTTCTGCTCAAAGAATGACTATCTGAGTCATCTGATGCAGTCCATCAGAGTGTAGGAGAGTTCATAGAAGCTGTGATGTGGGTTTGGCTCTCTGAATGACTGGAATTTCCTTTCAAGACCTGGGAAGCAGAATTCACTTCCTCCTCCACACCCTGAAACTCCTTTCTTGGGCTCTTCTTCAAATCTTACCTCCATAAGATCAACCCTTTCTCACCCCCACCCACCTCCAATGTTCCGTGTAAGCTGCGTTCTTGTGCATCTTCTCAGGAGACATTCATATGCCGCCCAGATGATTAGCAGAGATAGGTTGTTTGTTTCTACTGGAGGGGTGCATGAACACATACCTTGTTGGACATGAAATGATTTATTCTAAGCATTAATGGAAAAAATCCACATGTAGATAGAAAAAAGCAGAGAGAAAGTTGTCTAATTTCCATGCGTATTTCTGTTGATAGGTACAATCTTACAATAAATTCATACTCAAGTAATCACCTACTACAGTAATTTTTCTTGGTTAAGTAAATTGTTAAGAGTAATTAGAAATTTAGAAAGAATTTATACTTAGCTCGATATCTTCCTAGTTATAAAATCTTTAAAAAAATCCATTTCAATTATATTTGCCTAAATCAGTGATTTTGGAAATCATCTCTATGGGTATGTCTACACTGCCACCCTAGTTCGAACTAGGGTGCTAATGTAGGCATTTGAAGTTGCAAATGAAGCCCGGGATTTAAATATCCCGGGCTTCATTTGCATCTTGCCGGGCGCCGCAATTTTTAAATCCCCGTTAGTGCGGACTCCGTGCCCGCGACTACACGGGCACGGAGTCCACACTAAGGGGGATTTTAAAATGGTGGCGCCCGGCAAGATGCAAATGAAGCCTGGGATATTTAAATCCCGGGCTTCATTTGCAACTTCGAATGCCTACATTAGCCACCCTAGTTCGAACTAGGGTGGCAGTGTATACATACCCTATGTTATTAATGGATTCCCAATGAGCTGTGATGTAAAATCTGAACATTCTTGTGAATACTGACAAAGGCAATATAACCATCACATTTTCCCAAGAAAAGCGAGATGAATTGAAACTAGCAGTCTTCTTTTTGTACTTCATTGTTAGATCTATGTAACATTTTAATCCAGTTTATCTTCTCTGAAAGTATATATGCAAAACAGACCTTTTTCATCCTGCTACTGCTGCTTTTTTATTATTGCATTTGGTTCCTCTGAAGGGTGCTCAGTTGATAGCTCTACACAACTATTAATCCATAGAACAAATAAGTCACAATCAGCTGTCCTACTAATTTATTCTAACTATTCCATTAGTATTCCTCATCCTTGAATTGAGGGGAAAAAACTGTACAGGGCTGATGACAATTCCATGTCTAGACTCAATCTTTGTAAATTCTATTGCCATTGTTGAAGTTGGTGATGCTTTCAGTAGTTCAGCTGCTTTTATGATAACGCATTTCACTCATTCTATCAAAAGGCTCCTACATTTATCGAAGGGATTTGAGTGCATCTTTTCAACATAGGAAATTAACTTTTTCCATGGAATTAATTTCTCTAATGGGAGTATTTTGCTTAATCAATCTCATTGAAATCTTTTAGAACTGGGAGTCTGTTGACTCTAACTCTAGTTTTTGCTTTTTTAGCACTTACTATATATATTATTTAACTAAATACTTGTCACTTACATGGCATACACAGTAACCACAAACGATGATTTTTCCGTTTCAGCTCTTCATTAGGATTAAATTTTGTTACAAGATTAGTTCCTGTTTAAACTAGTGAACCATTCATAAACTAATCCTGATTTTGAATGAGTGTATTCATTCATTGTAAATTCTCTATATTCACCAAATAGTGGAGCAAAAAAATTTCATACTCCAATTACTGTTGTGAACTGCACGCTATTTCCTATCTCTATGCGCTGACTTTGTTATTGTGTTTCCTGACTGGATGAAGTATTTTAAGCAGAAAATAACAAATAATTAATATTCACTTCTCATAAAGGACTGGGAAAATAACTGTTGTCTTTTTAGTTTGTTTGTGGGTCAAATCACATAAACACCCAAAATTTGTTTTGGATTGAACTGGAACATTTTTGGAGGGGCAGGAGGATCCCATCAAAATAATTTAAAAAGCTCATTTCTGTTGAATAAAATATTTAGTTCAACCAAAAATGAAAAAGTTCTTTTAGTTTTTAGATATCTCTGCCTCTTGCTATTTTTAGGTAAATCTGTCTAATTTCAAATAAAACCATTTCAAAATGGAAAAAAATAGTTTAAAAAATGTAACAAAACATTTCAGCATTGAGAAGTTTCCCTCAATTTAATTTTATTTGTCTGAATCAACTTGCAATAGGACTTTTTCATAAATAATTTATTTTGGAAGAGGGGGATAAAGCTGTTGTATTCTCATCTGAATATTTGGGTCAATATTCATGACAAAATATGTAATGTTTTCAGGATTTACAATATCTTCATGTATATTTGATGGAAGTTCATGTACTCCTAAAACCCCTTGCAAACTTCAGTTTTCTTAGCTATTATAATGATGGATTTGATATAGGTAGACCAACAATGCAGTGTACATGGTTATTTTATTTTTTTGGTCAAAATGCATGCTACTTTTTCTTAAAATATTCATCCAACTTTCCTCTTCTTAGAAGTTTGTGAACCACAGAAAGCTGTTCACCTACTATTAGTATTTAGACTTTGTTTCGTAGTACTCTAGTTCATTTTATAAACCTAAAACTCCTTACTCAACAGAAACATCAAAATTGTGCTTCCAAAGCTAATTAGATTTGTAGAATCTAGCTATAGAACAAGAATACAAATGCAGTAACACTGAATAATAAGAAGTGGGTGCAAAGTCCATCAGATGTCCATCAAACTAAATATAAAATGTCGCCAAGTGGATTATGTAAATCTATTCACAAAGCAATTTAAAAGTCCTGAAGCTTAAAAGGAAATTACCTTGTTGATATGTTTGGTTACTAAAACACATAGAGACATCAATTCTTACATGAAAAATGAGCCTTTGTACAATATTCCTAATGATGTGTTTCATTGTGTGAGTAGTTGATGTTTTCATTTAACACATATGGATTTCCACATCTTCATGATTATTGGTTTTACAATCATAGGGACAGGATCTCAAATATCCTGAATTTGCATGTACTATTCCCTTTCTTATTTTGATTGTTGTACTTTAATTATGTTCCCGTTATGTTTGGCCAATAGTTTTTGTTACTATTCACAATATTTAACGTGGTGTATTTGTTTACTGAGAAATGTCATAACATTTATTGTTTGAAATTTTCATGGGAACCTTGTGCAACTCAGTAAAATCCATACCTGCAAGGTCATGAAATATTCCTAGATGAAGCGTGTTAAAAATCCTCCTATCACATCCCTCCTATACATAACACTAGACATAATCATAACAATAGACTTATACACATATATGAATATTCATTTAGGTTAGGATACAGTTATGAACTAAGTAGGAGCATAATGCATCTCTGATTTGTCCTAAACCAGTTTCTGCATTTTGTCAAGACAGTCTTTTGGGGTCTTATAACATTCAACAAGCTTGGCCACCTCTTCCTCCTCTCTCACCATCTGCAAAGGTCTCTCCTTTCACATAAGTGATGCAAAACATAGAATGTAGATAGTGCATCAGATACTTCCACCTTCCTTTCAGTCTTCCAAATACTCATTTTGTTGTCATTCTACCAGTACAACTTCTGAGGATGTAGGTAAATAGGTCCTATTCTCCTATTCAAAGGTTAAACAGAAGGATTCATAAACCTGGGACACAAAGGATAAGATGTGCCTCCCAGAATGACAGGAAGAATGGCCATGCCATCAATGCCATAGTATTCCTCATAGCAAAAGTTCCATTTCCTATGGTAGAAAACAAGCCAGATTTTCTAACATATGGAACAAGAATGTCACATTAATATTTGTTAAACTTCTTAGTGATTAGCTGGTCTTGGGGCACAAAGAAGTAACTCCATATTCTATTAATGGATTCCAAGTCTTCGTGTGTGGGAGGAAGAACAGTCATATGGCTCCAGCCTCTGTCTGTTTCAAGAACCACAACCATGCAGATTATCAATCTCATGTACTTTGATAAGCTTCATGACAGCAGTGCACATCTTCATTACAACTGTTCAATGGTTGGTCTGCCACCACCAAACTGTGTAGCTCCTGATCAGTGGTAACCTTGCAGATAGCAAACTTTTCCGTATGAAAGGAAGAGCTCATCTCTACATTTCTGATGCAAGCACTGCACAGATTTCTAGGAATATGGCTCTGCAGCTCTACATTTATTGCTTGTCATCTCAGGTCTGCAGCACGATCATGTCCTAACAATCATTGCCTGTTGATCAATCCCAAAACAGCACTCCACTGAGTGAAACTGGTCCAGGAATCTTTCAGTGAAAAGTGTCTGATTTCAGCTTCCTTCCCTTCAAGTATCCAGAGTACCCTGACTCTGAGGTCTTTGCATAATTTGCAGTAGTCTGGTTGAATTATTCACCATGAGAATTATAGTATTCAGCAATGTTTCCCCCATGTTTCCTGACTATCATTTTCAAAGCACGATGTCATAGCAAGATGGATGATGGGCTAAAATAAGAAGATTTATGGGAATTACTTAGTTTGACCCATGCCCCCGAATGCCATTACTTTGTGATAGGTATCCCACAATAAGCAGTAAGAAATATTACACTATTCATACAGCCTGGAGACAGAGCAATGGAGCAATGTACCATGCGATGTGTGCTCAGAATGCTGAGCACTTAATCTGAAACAATTCAGTGCTTTGTGGACACAAAGATTCCAAAGGGAAGCAGCTTGACTGGCGATAACAAAATGGTATGGATGCAGTATTCATGCAACAGATGCTTTGGACCATTTAATGAAGGTACAGAAAGCCTTCATCAACTTTCAACTATGGACACGCACCAAAGTACACCCTATATTCTCCTGGCCACAGAAGTCCCACAGGAACAATTCTTCCTTTTGCCTGTTGGGGAAATGTGTGGCTGTTGTTCCTTTGAACTCTGTTTGAGCAAAAATAACAGTGGTGGAAACTGTATGGGCATAGTTGGCTTTTATATCATTGTTTATCTTCTTCTTATATATTTTAGAAACTGGCTCTCTGTCCATTTGTCTGTGAGTCCATTTGTTCAAGAACAGCTCCTACATGGTAAGATCTAGGACCACTAAATTTGGTATGCAGCTTCCTCTTATCATAACTTAAAGGAAAGTCAGAAATTGGTTGTTTCAGGACATGGAATTTAATTGTTTCTCATACAATGGAAAGGGAGAGGTCCAGTAGAAGGAACAATTATACTGTAGAATTACCACATGGGGACAGCAAGTGGCCTGAGATGGGGACTAGGATATTTATAACCAGGGCTCGATAATCTATGGAATCTACCCACCCATGGCAAGTAGATTACAACCCAGAAGAGCCGGGTTCAGGCGATCTGTGCATGCGCAGAATGATCTGTGCATGCGCAGATCGCTGGACAGCATGGCTGGTGAGCGGGGCTCGCCATGGCTCAGCGAGCCCTGGTTATAACCCCAATGGGCCAGCAACGGACAGGGGTAGAAAAATGAACACCTATCTACTATGTATATGAAAGAGTTTGTCAGTTTGGGTATGTCTACACTACAAAGTTAGTTCGAACTAACGGACGTTAGTTCAAACTAACTTTAATAGGTGCTACACTAGCGCTCCGCTAGTTCGAATTTGAATCGAACTAGCGGAGCGCTTAATTCGAACTAGGTAAACCTCATTTTACGAGGACTAACGCCTAGTTCGAACTAGCTAGTTCGAACTAAGGGCTGTGTAACCCTTTAGTTCGAACTAGTGGGAGGCTAGCCCTCCCCAGGTTTCCCTGGTGGCCACTCTGGCCAACACCAGGGAAACTCTATGCCCCCCTCCCGGCCCCGGACCCCTTAAAGGGGCACGGGCTGGCTACGGTGCCCGTGCCAGGTGCAAGCCTGCCAGCACCCAGCTAGCAGACCCTGCACCTGGCACGGCACAGAGCCACCCACCCGATGCCCCCCAGCCCACCCCCTCTTGCCGGGACCAGGCTGGCAGCTCCCGGGAGCTTGCCCTGGACCGCAAGAGGCGGGCACATTCCTGGGCTAGTGCGGACATCGTGGACCTTGTCCACGATCTCCGCACTAGGCACAGGAAAGTGGCCGTCAAGGGCAGGAGAGCTGCCAGCCTGGCCACCCAGGAGCAGGTGTGCATGAAAATCAAGGGGGTCCACTGAGACCTCCGACCCTGAGCCCTGAGCTTACAATGGCCGTCCTGGGTCAGAACAAAGGTCCATCTAGCCCAGTAGCCTGTCTGCCGACAGCGGCCAACCCTAGGGACCCTGGAGGGGATGGACCGAAGACAGTGACCAAGCCATTTGTCTCGTGCCATCCCTCTCCAGCCTTCCACAAACTTTGGGCAGGGACACCACTCCTACCCTCTGGCTAAGACCACTCCATGGACCCAACCTCCATGACTTGATCTCACTTCCCTTTAAACTCTGTTCTAGTTGTAGCCTTCACAGCCTCCTGCAGCAAGGAGTTCCGCAGGTTAACTATTTGCTTTGTCAAGAACAACAACTGTCTCTTACTAGTTTCAAGCCTGCTACCCATTCCTTTCCTTTGGTGTCCTCTAGTCCTTCTTTATGGGAACTCAGGAAGAACTTTTCTGAATGCACCCTCTCCACCCAACCCCTGCTTTTAGAGACCTCTATCCTGTCCCCCCTCCGTCTCCTCTTTTCTAAGCTGAACAGTCCCAGTCTCTGTAGCCTTTCTTCATCTGGGACCTGTTCCCAACCCCTGATCATGTTAGTTGCCGTCCCTTCTCCCAGCCTTTCTCTTCCCCTCTCCCACCTCCTTTTCCCAGTGTCCCCCAGTTTTTTTCAATAAAGACAGAGTCAATGTTGGAAGAAACGTTATCTTTATTTTGTACATCAATAAGAAGGGGGGCTAGGGAAGGGTAAGTGGAAGGAGGTAAGGGAGGAATGGGGTACGAGCCCCCGATGGGGAGGACTGGGCTGGCTCTGCGGGCTTCTGGGGGTGGAAGCTCTCCTGCAGCCCCCCAATTACCCCCTCTCCCCAGATGGCAGCCTGCGGCAAGTGCAGCCGGGCTGATGGCTGAGTGGTGTGATGTGCCCAGTGTGGGTACTCCGGGCACTCCAAGCCAGAACTTCTTTGCAAGCGGGGCACCCCTTAGAACTGTCTGTCCAGGGTGGGGGTCGGGACCCTTTAAGCGCAGCCCTCAGCTAGCCTGAGACAGCATCTCCACGCTCTAAGTCCTCCTCTGATGCCCTGCTGGCACTGCTTCCGGCCTTCCTTAAGCCCTGTTCAGAGTCCACTCAATGTGGACTTGCTAGTTCGAATTAGCAAAACGCTAATTCGAACTAGTTTTTAGTTCTAGACGCGTTAGTTCGAATTAGCTTAGTTCGAATTAACTAATTCGAACTAAGTTAGTTCGAACTAGCGCTGTCGTGTAGACGTACCCTTTGTGTGCTTGTCTGTCCCCGCAGCTAAGGGAGAGACACCCCTCCCCTGGCTATGCACACTGCAGTTACAACCACCATGAAGAGGCACTTCGAACCCCTCATCCCCAGCCCAACCCCAGAGCAATGATTTACATGATAAGAAATAAAAACTTATTTAAGTTGATGACCTGAGCAATGCCAGATATATCTTCTAGTTAAATATGAATAAACAGACCAGGTCAACCTTTACATGTACCACTTCTCTGACTGATTTTTACTTTCTTCCAAAACTTTAGTATCTGGAAGTACAGATAACATCAAAGGTCAGGTCCAATATCCATGGTATCTTAACAGCAAATGGTATCTTAACAGTACAAACCAGAATTGGCTTAAGTCTTAACGAAGTAACCTGGAAATAAATCTAAGCATCACCCCTAGACACATCTAAGATGCAATACTTTCCTACTTGTAAACTCTGAGTCTGTAATTAACAAAGAAACAATCTAAACTTTTATTAAAGAAGAAAACGCAACATTAATTTGGGAAAACTATGTAGCAATCACTTCAAAGTATGCAACCAATATCTCATTTTCCCATCCCCTTCACAAACACTGTATCTTCAGCAATGTCCCTTTTTTCAGTTTCCCACCTTGTGGTGTGAGAGTTGTAGACACGATTGTCTCTTTAATACACCACTCCTCTTTCCCACTGTGGTACCCCACTCACAGGTTGCTGTCCAGTCAGCAATATTTGCTTGATGTTTGTGTATTTCACCTATCTCTCCAGAGTAGAGAGGATGGGTGATTGATTCCTTCTCTGCTTACGGGTGTCTCTGCAATCTGTTTCTACTTGTCAATGTCACTGCTTGCAGCTGCCTCTTCCTGCACTGCTGTGTTCTGAGGTTCTACCACTTGGCCTAGGTCTCAGTGTTTTTAGCTTTTTAGGGATTTCACTGGGTTGTGGGAATCTTCTCTGCTGCTGCATATTCTGTAGTCTTTTTCGATTTGTCTCCACAGGAGGTCTGAGGTTCAGACTCCATCAGCAGCTTATCAATGGGTACAGCTCTAATGATCACTGAGAAGGAAAGTCAGTAAGGAATCCTGTGGCACCTTAAAAACTAACACATGAAGCTTTTGCAGGCTGGATGTGGAAACCTTCATTTGGCTGTGATATATACACACATGCCAAGATGCAAGTGTTTACTATGTGGGGCACCAGCGGTAACGAGGCCGGTTTAACGAGGGTGAATGTGGCCCACTCCCAACAGTTGATGAGAAGGTTAAATACCAAAAGGGGGATATTTACTTTTTGCAGTGAGTTCCCACTCTCTATTGAGACCCAGCGTGATAGTGTCAAGTTTGTGTATGAGTTTTAGCTCTGCAGTTTCATTCTGCAGTCTGTTTTTGGAGTTTTTTTGCACAAGTAAAGAAAAGAAAGGAAAAAAAAGAAAGAAGACACTTAAACGTAGTCAGCTCTTTCTTTAAACAGAGAAATGGGTGAGGTTCAAATGGCTCCTGGGATCATTTAAAAAAGTGCAAACTACCAGGTAAGAACATCTGCCCCCAATCTCTCTGAATCTTACTTGGATACAGCCTCATACATAGCAACTGAGGTTAAATTAGGGTGAAACCACTCAGTCAGGGCTAAAGAGAACATAATTTCCAAGAGATGCCTAGGTATCTAAAACCTTAATCTTAATCTTAGTGGTAGAAAGAAATTTTAAATGGATATTACAGAAAAATAGAAAAGGAAATTGAACTTTGGATTTCCAGGGAAAAAAAACCACATGACTTGATCAACTGTTTCTCAACTAGAACTGTTCACATTTTCCAGTAGAATGCTGTGGGTTTTTTTTTCACCATTGGCAAATGAAACCAGTGTTACAGGGCAAAGGAAGAATTTATTCTAATCTTCTGACAGGAACCAATGAAGTTTCCCTAGTTTCTTTACAACTTGCACACAGCCTCAGCAGCCTTCCTGGTTGCTGCTGCAGAGCCAGAAGTCAAACATCCCTCCAGTGGAAGGAGGAACCTGGGAGCACTGGTGCAAGCTAGGGCTTCTAAGGGTTCATCTACACAGCAGGGCTTAACTTGAAATAAACTATGCAAATTGAGCTACGTCAATAGCTTATTTTGAGGTTTGGTGCTGTCTGCACAGCACTTATTTCAAAATAGAGCACTCTTCCTGGGTATGTCTACACTACCACCCTAGTTCGAACTAGGGTGGTTAATGTAATTATACGAACTTGCAAATGAAGCCCGGGATTAGAATTTCCCGGGCTTCATTTGCATGTTGCCGGGCGCCGCCATTTTTAAATGTCCGCTAGTGCGGACTCCGTGCCCGCGGCTACATGCGGCACGAACTAGATAGGAACGAGGCGTACAGATAGTTTGGAATAGGAAGCCTAGTCTGAACTATCTAGTTCGTGCAGCATGTAGCTGCGGGCACGGAGTCCGCACTAGCGGACATTTAAAAATGGCTGCGCCCGGCAACATGCAAATGAAGCCCGGGAAATTCTAATCCCGGGCTTCATTTGCAAGTTCGTATAACTACATTAACCACCCTAGTTCGAACTAGGGTGATAGTGTAGACATACCCCCTCTGACTTCTCCTATTCCTCATGCAATGGCGGTGACAAAGGTTGTAGTAAGAAGTCTTCCAGCTTGACAGTATTTTGACATTGTTTCAAAATAACTGCTTGCTGTGTAGATGCGGACTAAGTTCTTTCGAAAAAAAGTTGCTGTGTAGATGTACCCTAAAGGATCCAGATTCACTGGCACAGAGAGAACAAAAAACAGGACTATGTAGCACTTTAAAGACTAACAAGATGGTTTATTAGGTGATGAGCTTTTGTGAGCCAGACCCACTTCCTCTGATCAAATGGAACAGAGAGGTGAGTTGAAAAGCTTTGAGTGTCTAAGGCTGTCAAGTTCACAGTTGCACAGCAGGGAGCCCCAGAGACTCAGGGAGCATCATCAATTTTGTTATGAAATATCACTTCCTTTGAAAAAGGGGGAAATTCAAGATTGTGATCATGAGTACGTGAGTGAATGATTTCCCAAGGAACTGGAAATCCAGGTTCCAACCAGCCCTGTTGTTGACATGAGAACCAACTTAATTTTTGCCCATTTCTGTTATTCAAAGAAAATAAGAAATAATGAATTAGTTTGCCTAGGGACTCCATGTTATGTGTAACAAGCAAATAATAACCTGATATTGTCTGACTAAGATCTGAGTTCATGGATTTCTGTAAAGTAGTCATTTTCAATGCTTTGTCTGTGGCATTCAAAATAAAAGGGGTCAGCTTGTTACAGGGAGAGTGGAACTTAATGTTTACTATGAAAAAAATAGAGGCAGATGTTCAATCTGTGAAGCATTATGCAAGATAAAGCTTGAATGGATGGCAAGTGAATCAGGGTAATTATTCAACACCATTACCTTTCCTGAAATAGTATAAGTTCTCTTGCACCTTTATAGCCTCTCTATAAAACTCTGCCCTTCCTAACAGTTTTGAAAAGCAAATTCCCTTTGTTTGTCTCATGGTTATTGATTTCCACCCTTGCAAACAATCATATTTTCATACACTTCCCTTATCCGCAATTCATTTGGGGCAACTTATCTCAACTGCAATCTGGCACTTAATTATACTCATATAACCCTTAGCATCATATTGCTGACTCAGTGGATCCTGCAATTAATTGTAAAGGTGACACTGACTTTTTCACTCACTTAACTTCTCTAGCACTCATTGGGGGTAGGAGGCTTTTGAAATCTAAATCTACCCCTGTGTTAGAAAGAGAATGGGGGGTGTACATGAAGTGAAGATGCAGTGGGAAAAACATAGGTTACTTATTAAAGAACAGTTGTATAATTAAAAAGATTAGGCAGTGAAACAAGATCCAGAAGAAGTTACAGGGTCACTGAAGACAAGACTAAACACATGTCGGGGGGAAAATGGATCCTAATATGATGCTGTTTGTTCTGGTCACATATCTGGGCCATTATTTATATGACTATCACAGTGGAACCTGTAAGGCAATGGAGAAGATGTACCAATTCTTACCTAATACAAAAATGGAAGTAATACTTACTTCCATCACATGGGTGTACTGAGATTGCAGTTACTACTATATGCAGTCCTTTGGGCTTCTTAATGGGACTTGCCTTAAAAATCTTGGTTCTGTAGATAAGGCATTTTCAAAGTGGGGTTGTGGGCCTGGCCAGGTAAGCCACTGGCTAGCTGCAAGATGTTTTGTTTATTTCAGACTCCATAGACACAGAGCCATGCAGTTCCCGCTGGCAGCTCCCCTTAGCCGGAAACTGCAAATCTCAGCCAATGGGAGCTGCAAAGTCTGTTTACATATGATTGCCCAGATATTGAGGTGTACCAGCACTGGAAACACTCTTGATGGCTTTCATTTGCACATTTAAAACCACAAAGCATTCCATATTCCATATTTCTAACTTTACATAGAAGAGTGATACATACACCAAAATAAGATATACAGACCCAGAGGATTATGCAATTGAAATCAATAGATTATATGAGGCAATTTGTCCCACACATCTTTGAGTTATGTATATTTGTGTCCATAAGTCTAGTTCATAAAGCATGGAGGTAGGTGTCCATGACACTGATCCTGCAGGCTCCCTTTTGATCTTTATACAGACAGTATGTGTCTTCGACTGACTGAACAGATTCCCTCACCCACATAGGCAACTTCAACAGCTCCCCACATCTGAAGATGGGCTCCCCATCATACACAGGAGTTCCCAACCTCCTGCACCTTTGGAGATCTCCTCCTCTCCTCCATGAAACAAAGGTTCACTGTTCTGAAGATGTTCCCTCTGCTGCACATCTAGTTTATTGATTCTGGAATTTATAAAGGCACAGAGCATAAAGTTTTAAGAGAAGCGCAAAGTTGCTACGAGCCTTAGGGGGAGAGCTTCTTTCTAAACTATCCGTATAATCAAAAGAGAAATGAAGAGATTAGTAATAAGAGAATATTCTAAAATATTTTTATTTGGGGTTTTTCTGAATTATATACAGTGTACATGTATTTCATATCTACTTTCTTGTTTGTAAAATCTGTTGTGAGTTTCTCTTAAAGTCATTTTCAAAGTCTACGCTAGAGAGCTGGAGAATTAAAGGCTAACACTATATTCTTGAACTCAAAGTGCTTCTCTTCTTGAAAATATAATTGAACTATGACAATGATACATTAGAATTGTATAACAAACAGTGCCACTTACAATAGCTATGATCAAGCCTGCATAAAAAGGCAGCATTGCATCAAAAGCACATACTTCATGTGACGTTTAGATAAATCTCTCCCAAAAGGTTAGCTTACTTATCTTGGTGGGGAAGAAAAAAGCCAGCTCCGACAGTCTTTAAACAGAAGGGCTACATCTACCCTATAGAGGTTTTGCGCAAAAACAGCTGTTTTTGTGCAAAAACCCATGGAGCATCCACACTTCAAGTGTGTTTTTGCACAAGAAAATGTATAGTAGAACAGCAGAATGGAGGGCTTTTTGCTGTATAGGTATATCTCTTTCTATGAGGAATAACTCCTTCTTGTGCAAGAGTTCTTGTGCAAAATGGTGTGTGTGGATCCTCAACAGGGGTTTCTGTTAATGGCAATCAGAGCTTTCTTGCTCAAGAGCATCCACACGGTGTGGATGCACTCCTGCACAAGAAGTTGTTGCGGAAGATCTCTTGTAAAAAAAGCCTGAAATGTAGAGTGTTTTCTACTTCAGAAGAGCTCCATTTGCAAGAACTTAAATTCCACTTGAATATATTCCCTAATCTCCTAATTACTAACATTGGGTATGTCTACACTTTCCCCCTAGTTTGAACTAGGGAGGCAAATGAATCATACCAAAGTTGCTAATGAAGCGCAGGATTTAAATATGCATGCTTAATTAGCATGTTCTCGGCCGGTCGCCATTTTAAAAAGCTGGTAGCCCGAATTAACTCACCGCATGTAGACACGGTAGTCCGATCCAAAACCCTTCCTTTGAATTTAACTGTTAGTCCTTGTGCAATGAGGAGTAACAGTTAATTCGAGAGAAGGGTTTTGGATTGGACTACTGCATCTACATGCGGTGAGTTAATTCAGGCTACCGGCTTTTTAAAATGGTGACTGGCCATGAATATGCTAATAAAACGCAGGATATTTAAATCCCGTGCTTCATTAGCAACTTCGGTATGCTTCATTTGCCTCCTTAGTTCAAACTAGGGGGCAAGTGTAGACATACCCATTGATATCATCTAAAGAAATACAAGAAACATCTAAAAAATAGTCCTTTTCAACACAAAACAATAGACAACTGCTTATATATTGCTTAAAAATAGAAAAAGAGAGAAAAACTTGTGATTTTGTGGAGGGCGATATGGAGTAATGCATAGACAACAGTCATGGAAAAGTTCAGGTAAAAATTGTTCTGTCAACACTTTATGAGATGCTTGAATCAATACTTACACATCATGTATTTAAAAGTCTCAGAGGGGTAGCCATGTTAGTCTGTTAGGCTACGTCTACACTACAGGGTTTTTGCACAAAAACCCACAGAGTATCTACACCTCAAGCACATTTTTGCACAAGTAAATTTACAGTAAATCAAAAGAACAGAAGGGTTTTTGCGGGTAGGCATTCCTCTTTCTATGAGGAATAACTCCTTTTTGCGCAAGAGTTATTGTGCAAAAAGGTGTGTGTGGATGGCAACAGGGTTTTTTTGCACAAAAAGAGCCAATCAAAGAAAGCACAGATGCTCTGGTGGCTATTCTGTGAATAGCAATCAGAGCTTTATTTCAAGAGAGCGTCCATGCAGTCTGGACATTCACTTGTGCAAAAGCACATCAGTTTTGCGATGTGCTTTTGTAGTGTGGATGCGCTCTTGTGCAAGAAGTTTTTGCAGAAGATCTCTTTCATAAAAAGCTTCTTGCGCAAGAAGCCTGCAGTGTAGACAGGGCCACTGAAAAAGAAAACTTAAAATAACCCCAATGAATGATCCTTCAGTGCCTTATAGACTTAGGCTATGTCTAGACTGCAGAGCTTTTCCAGGATACCGGAAAAGCTATGCCACATCCAAGGAATGCGTCCGCTTTTTCGGAACATTTTCCAGAAAAGCGGACATTTTCTTTTACCATCCCTTTAATCCTCATTGTATGAGGAAGAAGGGATATATTGAAAGAGGAGGTTTTTTCCAAAATTTGGCCCCAGGTAGTTGGGCCAAATTTTGGAAAAGCCTCTTTTGAAAGAGAAGCGGGAAAAGATATGCAAATTGCGGATCACATTTTGTGTATCTTTTTCTGACTTTTCCCTGTAGAGTAGACCTAGCCTAATAAAAATGTAGAAAGTGTCATGAGCTTTTGTGGGCACAACACACACCTTCATCTGATCAGATGCTCCTCCTAATCGCTAATATGCCATTAGCCTTCTTGGCTTCAAGGATACACTGTTGATTCATTTGGCATGATTCAGGTCCTGGTCAGCTTCTCCATTCTGAAAAAAATCTTGAACAAGGAACATGTTGAACAATCTTGAACAAGGAAGAGAACTACTACATCCTCAGCCTCCTGAAACCAATCCATTTGCCAGATAAGCTAGTATATGTGCAGAGTGGGATGTGCCATTACTGTCATTCTCACTCTGCACATATACTAGCTTATCTGGCAAATGGATTGGTTTCAGGAGGCTGAGGATGTAGTAGTTCTCTTCCTCTGTTCCTGGCTGATATATGGCTATTGGTATCAGCTGTAAGGAATTAGGACTCTTTTATAGGTAGCCCATGGATTCCTCTAGCTGGTGCTGCTCTGCTGAAGGTGAGGTTAAATGCATTAAAACCCAGTGCCTGAGAGGAGCTACTGGAAGCACCTCTGGGAGTATTATGTAGATCCACAAACAGCTCCTAGCTAGTCCTTTTCCATTCACATGTGATGTTCCTTAGTCCAAAAATGTCTGTCTCGTTAGTTGATATTCATAGACAGAATCCCACATCAGCAGTTTATCTATCTTTGAGAATTCTGTGAAGTATGAATGAACTGCTCTCTTCTTTGTATATCTAAAACAAAATCACACTTATTTTCCTCTTGAAAATGGATAATTAAAATAATAGGAACGATAAGCATGATTTTTATCACAACAGAGAATAGATGCAACTTAAAGAAAATTTGGTGACATATACAATAGGCATAGATATCTCTCTGTGATTAATTATATACTGTCTTCAGGGGTAGAAAATGCCTTGTTAGCTGGATCATCTCTGATGTTTCCTGGGGATTAATCTTTCTGCTGGAAGGTAATTGGCCAAAAATTGGTGTCACTAGTAACTTCCCTGGAATTATATAAGGGCTTCATAGGAATTACATCTTGTTTTGAGTTCTTTTCAGATTCAGACAAAATGCAGTTTGATTCTCTGTGAAGCTGTTTCTGTTTGTATCAGATAATTTTCTATTCTTATCAGATCCATGCAACAGTAATAAAACTTTTTGCTACAGTGTTTCAGAAAACAGTGTCAAAATCCATCAACATAATATGTATTTACATTGCACTAGAAAATATGAGCATCACAGGCACCCCATTCTAGGGCTAGCATTGTAACCATGTGCTGCTATGCTAAAGAATGAATTCAATTATTCCATTTGGCCTTTATGTGAAGAAGCTGGGAGACAGAAGCATCTCACACTGCTCTGTGGATCAGAAGCAGTATTACATGTTTTATTTTTCACAAAAGGACTCCCCACTTTTTCCTTATTTCTTTCAGTCTCATTATTTTTCTTCAGAAGATGTACATGAAAGGTTTAAAGCTTTAAATGTCCGGTTACACCCACACAATGTCCTCTGAAGTCAAAGGAATATCAGAACAGAACCTGGTCTGCTCAATTTAGTGCTTCTTTACTAAACAAACGTTACTGTTTTTATTCATGATTTTGTCATTTAACCTTCTGAGAATGATTACAGCATCTCCTGTTCATCTGTTGGCAATAGGACAAGACCCTGAGAGGTTCACAGAAAATAAGCTTTCTGCTCCACAGTGCTAGGTAGTGCCACCGTACTTCCACTACCAAAGTTTATGGTGGGACGTTGGATAATTTGTATATTGCTTTGGTGATATTTAGACAATAGATTTTTGAACAGTGCCACTATTCATGTTTGGTGAAAAATATGTGATTTAGCTACATCTGCTATATACTGTTGCATCAAAACTCAGAAAAGCAATTAATCACGAGTTTATATTTATATGTAATATAAACTGAAATAAGTGAAATACAAATAAATCTATGGAAATAAAAATTTAAGTGTGTGAGTTTGAATTGGGGCTATACCAATAAAGTATCAGATATGACTTGTCATTTTAGGGCCAGTTTTAGCTTCCTGTAAGAAGCACTATATGTTAGGGAGATAGTAATGGCATTCTTTCTACAAGATGTGTCTGAGGCCAGCAGGAGAGAGGAGAGAACTGAGTAAATCAGTTCTGGAGTCTATTGAGAAACTGTGAATGCTATGAAAGTGATGGAATTGCTTAAATACCAGTGACTGTCTCTTTTTAAATTGACACCACCAGGAAATATGAAACATTTGCTGAAAAGATGCTGGTTTGTTTATTCTTTGTATTCATTTTGTATCTAGTATCCCCAGATCCATTTCCATCTTTATTTGTACACACATAGAAACAAATGATGGTTTCTGCCCAAAAGCTTACATTCTATGTATAAGACAAGACACAAAGGCTACGTCTACACTGCAAGTTTTTTCAGCAGAAAATATGCTAATGAGGAACTCATTAGCATATGTTGTGACATCATTAGCATACTTTCTGCTGTTTCTTTTTGCGCAAGAGGTTTTTGTACAAAAAGAACCAGTGTGGATGTTTTCTTTTTGCACAAAACCCCCATTTTGCGCAAGATCCTTATGCCTGTCCTAGGCTATGCCTACACATATGTACAAAAACATATGCAAATTAGGCAAAGCATGGAATATCACCTTGTCTCATTTGTATAATTAATGAGGCTCTATTTTTGCACAGGAGGCTTTTGCGCAAAACCCCTCCTCTTGTGCAAGAACCATTCTTCCTGAAAAAATGCAGAAGAACGGCTTTTGTGCAAGAGGGTGTTTTTGCACAAAAGGAGCCATCTACACGCAAATCCTCTTGCACAAAAATGGAGACTCATTAATTATGCCAATGAGGTGCGGCGATATTCCACGCTTTGCCTCATTTGCATATGTTTTTGTGCAAGAGGCTATAGTGTAGACATAGCCTTGGAGAGTATCTGGCAAAATGTAGCTCCCTGACCACAGCTGGCCACTCTCTTCCTGCCACCCTACCCCTCAGTGGTGACAGTAGTATAGCCATTCCCCGCACTCACTGCCCCAACAGTCACACTTTAGTATTAGTATCCCTCCTATCGATCCTGTCCCTTTCTGTGTTATGGAAAACAATCCCATTATGGGCACTTCCCATTTTCCTGGCTCAACCAGACTCTGACCTTGCTTTAAATTAGAATAAGAAGAAACCGAATACCAAATTTGGTGGTCCTAGCTCCTGTTTAGGAGGAGTTCTTGAACAAATGGTCTCACAGATGGGTGGACAGACTCATGGACAGATAGATGCACAAAATATCTATATATCTATAAGATTAAAGTGGATATTCTTTGTACTGTGGCTAAACCCATTGGAGAACTGGAGAAGTACAATTTATTATTATCAAGAGAAATCACATATAAGTTTGAATCTGTGTGTGTGTGTGTGTGTGTGTGTGTGTGTGTGTGTGTGTGTGTGTGTGTTTCATTGTTGTTAGAAGGCTAATGCAGAACTTAATGGAGTATAGATGCAAATTACTGGATACCGAAGACAAATAATTCAGTAGGCAAAGTCAAATTACTTAATGTAATGAGAAATATCAATATCAGTTGAGAAGTAACATCAGGTGTAGCCTTAACTGTTTTTCAAAACAGTGATAGAGATTCTACAACAATGATAGAGATTCTATCTTGGTAATCTATACGAGTGCATGTACACTTCACCCATAGCTTGAAATAAGCTATGCAATTTGAGCTACACAAATTGTGTAGCTTATTTCGAGACAATTTTGAAATAGTTTATTTCGTCATTTGATGCTGTCTACACAGCACTTATTTTGAAATAAATCGCTATTCTGAAACATCCCTTACTCCTCGTGGAATGAGGTTTACAGGGAAGTCAGACTAGTGAACCTGTTATATTTCCGAATAACAGGTGCACTCAAAAGATACGGAATAGTTATTTTGGGATACTAGAGGCTGCAGTATAGACATAGCCTTTTAGAACTAAACTAATTATATAGTAAGGATTTCCTAATAACTAACCTAAACCTTCCTTGCTGCTGATTAAGATGATTACATCTCCAATATTTAGTGGACATGGAGAACAACTGATCACCAACTATTTTATAGCAGCCCTTAACATATTTAAAGACTCTTATCAGGTTCTCCCCACACACTTCCTTCAATCTTTTTTTCTCAACTCTAAACACTGCCATTTTTTATTTCCTCACAGATGAGGGTTTCTAAACCTTTTATCATTTTTGTTGCTCTCCTCTAGACTCTCTTCAGTTTCTTTACATCTTTCTGTAAATGTGGCACCTAGAACTGGATACAATACTCCAGCTGGAATCTCATTGCCAAGTAGAGTGTTGTTGAACCTCTTTAATCTGGACTTCTTTAGCCCACCAACACTCCTAGTTCAGCATAGTTGGTGACCCTATGTCTGCTCCAGGGCTGGAGAAGTCATGCCCAGAATCCAGCTGGCTGGGGCCTGGTATTTGTCTGGACCAGAGAAGAGCAGAGCCTGGGCAGGCAGTGGAAGCAGAGCCCTTGTTGACTGGAGGAGTAAAGTCCAGGGGAGCAGAACCACGGAGCCCTGGTGGGGCAAACGAGTGGTTCCCCAGTGTGCCGAGAACCAGCAGCACAGGCCAGGCACAGGCCTGGGAAGCGAAGCACCAGTACTCCAGGGGCTGGCAGTGGAGCCCCAGCAAACCAAGGGAATAGAGTCCTTGTCCTGGGAGCCCAGTAGCCATGAGCAGTGGCACTGGCATTGACCTCACCGGTCCAGCAAATTTCATAGATTGGGATTTTACTGCCTTCGACTTAAATTCATCACTCCTGTTAATACATCCTCAAATTATATTAGCTTTCATTGGAATTGTGCCTATTCACATCTATTGTCAGTTTGGCCCATCATCTTCAATACCAAAATTCTGTTTTTCTGACTTTCCTAACTTCTTAAAACTAAGCTTTTTCTTTGGATACTGGCTAGATTTATCTTCGACAAAGGTCTGCCCTGGTGGAATATTGATTTTTAGAGTATATTTTCTAACATAAATAAATAAAAATCTATAGTCCTCCAGACATTCAGAGTAGCAACAGAGTGGTAGTCTTGCTGATAGCCTTAATGGCAAGGATTGCTTATAGATAACAGTTTCAGCATCAAGAGGGTAAGGAATTATGAGAAAGCATCAGAAAGTATGGACCTAAAAATCAAGAGATATAAAGGAGTTGCCTTGAATGCAGTTTCCTTGAATGTGAAGGGAAAGGAATGGCAATAAGAGGCTCTCTTTCTTTCACCTGGACTCGCACATGTTTTTATTAGTTTATCCATATTTGTTTGCCTTGGCAGCTCTCTATTTTTTTTTCTTCACAAAGGAATTTTTGTTCTGTTCCAAGTGAAATATGTTTTTTTTCCCCAGAGCTCCCTGACTTCACATGGTTAAACTATGTCTCAGATCCTTGATTCAAGCCAAAGAATACACAAGCAGCTCAACTATAGGCATGCCTATATACTTCCCAGAGACCTGGGATGGCTCTATATGACTGTCTAATTTAAAAAATCCTGATAGGTGTTCTAAGGAATTCTGACTACAAGTGGCCTCCAAGGACTGATATGACCAAGTGATTATAGGGATTTCTATCTTTCCATTTACATGAGCTGTGATCATCAAAGTACTCAAATGCCCCAAATACTGCAATGATTTTATCATTGCCTATGATGCAAGAAGTATTCTCTTCATTTTATTGATGAGGGAAAAAAAAAAGGCATGGATTAATTGACTTTCCCAAGGTCACACAGGTAGTCTGTGGCAGAGCTTGAAACTGAATCTGTTTCCTGACTCTCAGTCTGGTGTGTTAACCAAGATGCCATCCTTCCCGCTAGTCAACCTCCCTGTTCATACCCACAGAGGGAACTGGTATATAGCAGCTGCAACATTAAACTAGACAAAAGGATCTATCCAGACTGGGATGACACTTTCACAGCAAGTAACACCTTTGTCTTACATCTAAAATTCACCAGGTATACTTAACTTTTCTACCACAAGCAGTCCCACTGACACTGAAGTGTTTGCAAGATTGGGTGAAAGTGCCCACATGACACCATGGGTGTTGTGCTTGAATCAGTGTGTGTGCATGCTTGGATACCACTGAGAGGAAAAGAGATGGGGTCAGGGAAAACCCATACTTTTCTCTCATATCAGTCCTGCAACCTTGAACTTTAAGGAATTCTTCACCAACCACTTGATATAAAACATGAATTACACATTTTCATTGGGAGCTACATACTGTGGCAGCATATGCCTATTCAAATGTAACCTGATTGTTCTTTTCAGAGCATAATTTCAAGATTAATTCTATTCTCTTCTATTTCCTTTGCCTTAGTAGCTCAGCAATGAGTCATCTTCTCTTTGTCTGGCCTGTATTACTGATGATTTGTGGCAATCTGGTTGCTAGTACCATTATAAGAGGAGAGTATCTGCATCTTATATGCAGCAAAAAGGAAAAAAAAGAGCAAAGCAGTTGCTACATCCTGAGAGCAAGTGGTTATTTTAATAGCACCATTCTAACTTCATTAGAGACCAAGTGAATGTCAAAAACTTCAGTTTATTGTCAAATTCCATTTCCTCATCACTTCCCAAGATCCTAGGAAAATGTCAGCTAAATCCAATACAATTAGAAGTATTCTTGTCTGAAAGGCCATAACATTCTCCCTCAATCAGTTATTAAAAGAACATTTAGAGGCAAGTTGCTCAGTACCTGTGGAAAATTGATAGCTTGTACTTAAACAGAACAAAAAAAAAAATTACACTTGGCAAGGAGAAAGTAGAGGATAGTGCCAACTGCTTGAAACATGCTGTGGATTGAATAATGTGAGCAGGTTACTTACACCTTTAAGCCATGAGATTTTATATACAGTATTATTTGTGGAGAGCATCACAATTTTAATGTTATTGAACCCATGAGCTCTGCCTCTTAAATGTGCTCTTAAATGATGAAAAGGGAGGGAAAGTTGTTGTCCCTTTCTGGTGGTGTACAAAGACAGCTTCAAAACGTTTATTAATGTATTTATTGTATTAATTTCCTTAGAAATATCAGGTCCTGACCTCTTTTTCTTTCCTGGAGGACTTTAGCAATCTAAAGAACTACTGACATTACTGCTGATATTTGAAACCTGAAAATGCCACTCACGTGCCTCAAGAAGAGGGCAAAACTTGATAGGGAGGTGGTAAAGGGGGACAACCACACAAGCAAAGGAGGCAGACACTCATTAAGGGCCACCAGGGCTGCCCTGATGTCTCTGACGCTCAATGGCCAGTTGGCCGGAGGGGGGGGGGGGGGGCGGGGGAGGAGTGCTGAGGGCGTGTCTACACTATAGTTTTTTTTTTTTAAATGGCTTTTTTTTTAAAAAAAAAAATCCCTTGAGTTACATCCACACTGCAACTGTGTTCTTTTGAGAGAAAATCAAAAGAACTGGGTTTTTTCCAACATTTGTAATTCTCATTCTCTGAGGAAGAAGCCTTTTTCCGAAAGAGCTCTTTCGGAAAAAGGCTTGTGCGGACAGGGAAGAGGGAGTTATTTTGATAGAAGAGGAAAGAAGAAAAAGCACAGATGCCCTGGTGGCCACTCCATCCATAGTAATCACAGCTTAAATGTAAGATAGCATCTATTCAGTATGGATGCTATCTGTTGAAAAAAGCAATTGGCTTTTTCAATGCACTTTTACAGTGTGGATGCTCTCTTTTGGAAGAAGTTTTTTTTGAAAATCTCTTCTGAAAAAGCTTCTTCTGAAAGAAGTGTGTAGTCTAGACATAGCCAGATTGGCTAGTACTGCCCAGATCCCTGAATTTAGACTGGAGTGGGCACTGTGTGGAGTCTCTTCAGCACCATTCCAGCAGCCCCACCCTCCCCACCCTGAACTAGGGTGGGGTTAGGAAGGATTTTTTTTCTTATGTGGGCCAATTGGCAGAAGACCTGGAAATGTTTTGCCTTCCTTGCAACACTTCAAGCCATAATGGGCATATCGGCCATGGTGAAACTGTACTTGTAAATTTGGCACAACAGCAATGTGGTGTTATATGGATAGATACATTTTTCCTTTTCTTCCCCTTTTCCTCTGGAAAAAAACAGAATTCCATTCTCCCTAAAAGTAAGGAATGCTACATTCTATGGCAACAATCCAAGTATGCTGACAGCACTGAAAATGAACACAGGCAGAATTAATATTCCGATATTTATAGTCACGTCTCAGAGTTAGCCGTATAACAAAGTGTCATGTGATGCATTAATCTGGTGGAAGGTCTTCATTTTATGGGTCAGTGATTGTTTCGAAAGTTAACATTTCCAGAATTGATATCTGGTCCATCTTGTATTATTAAATGTATCATGAAACATAGGTATATTTAGTGTTCCTTGAGTTCTTATATGGATAACTGTACTTGGTCAAAGTCTGCTTGCTTTAAGTGTTCCCTTTGATTATAATGAGACTAATTATCTGAACCAGGTGAGCAGTATTTGGTTAGCAAAGTCTCCAATCTGAAATGGGAGAAGATGAAACAGTGGTCGGGAGAATCCTGACACTTTATTAACACATTTAGTATCTTCCTGCACTGAGGGGTGATTAAAAAGTCTTATAAACATCCAAAATGTTCCCGTACTTGGATGGAGCTAGTGTTAGTGCCATAAAAGCAAACACTTATTAGTAGGGGAAAAACAAGACATTTCATTAACTTTGATCAGACCTGTGTATATTTCTTGTTGCTTACCATTGCCTAAAGTGCAGACATGTAGAGAGTAAGAGCTGTAATCAATTTCTGCAGCTCCCAATTCAGTTACATTTGCTGAGATTGGGGGTAGGGAACCCAGCCTGAGTTTGAAAGACGTATGATGTATGTTAAGTGAAGCTGCCCAAGGGCATTAGCCTGGATCTAAACCAAGTACCAGCTCCACATTTTTTTTTTTTTATGAATAGGCTCAGAGTAAATGGAACTGAGCCAGGCTATTAAGTTCAGTTTTTCAGCTGGCACTCATATGTATCCCCATTTAGCACTAAAGATGAATCTTTTATAGGTTCTTGAAGGCTTCATACGTTCTAGATTTAACCTTGGAAGTGAAGCTTTGTACCTTTTTATCTTTTTCCTTGGCATTTAAGAGAGTGGGGGTATGTCTACACTACCCCGCTAGTTCGAACTAGCGGGGTAATGTAGGCATACCGCACTTGCAAATGAAGCCCGGGATTTGAATTTCCCGGGCTTCATTTGCATAAGCGGGGAGCCGCCATTTTTAAATCCCCGCTGGTTCGAACCCTGTGTAGCGCGGCTACACGGGGCTCGAACTAGGTAGTTTGGACTAGGTTCCTATTCCGAACTACCGGTACACCTCGTATTCAGAACTACCGGTACAATTCAAATCCCGGGCTTCATTTGCAAGTGCGGTATGCCTACATTACCCCGCTAGTTCGAACTAGCGGGGTAGTGTAGACATACCCTATAATACTAAACACTAACCACAAGCTCTAAATTATTATATATACTGGGGGACAAAAACAAAGTGCCAAGAAACAAGGGAGGGGGAGTCACATAAAACATTTACATGGAAAGGAAAACAAAACTGAATTTAAGCAATTGCCTAGAACAAGTGCAAGTGTAATATTGAGATCTTTCAGACATAAATGTAAAAATATACCCCAGAAAAGAATGTAACTGCAAAGACATGGGAATTTAAAAACAGACTGAATAACTCCACAAAACAAAGAGCCTGAAACGTTTTGTTCTGCTCTTCATTATAACTGATGTCAAAGTTGAGACAGTCCTGCTGCAGTAATGACTCTGGTAACAAATCTGTCCTGCTATTTTTGAAAGAACATGTCCTGCCATCAGAAGGTCATCCAGACTTCTGACTGGAATTTCAAAATGTTGCCGAGGCTACAATTTAACATTGAGTGTCTGGGAGACAGCAGGTTTACTAACCTGTGTGAATATAAATAAACTGGAGTGAATGGTACTAAACACTGTGAGACATAGTGTAATTCAGCATCATTTGACTGACTAACGCAGTTCTGTGATCCTATGCTATTTTATACCAGCCATAGATCTGGTCCCTCATTTTTCGTGTATACATATCCCTAATCTTCTTGGCCTTCCGTTATAACTGTCCGTCTTCCAGCCACTTCTACTGGCTCCGTATGTGCAAGCCATTAATTCAGATGAACAGTCCTTGCCTTTGGGTTATCCATAATTCTTCCGCTCTATATACTGTGTAACAATATAAGAACTGGTTTAGACTAGTGGTCCCTTAGTTCTTAGAACCCACGTTTATCATGATGTATATAATTTATTTACAAACCATAGCTTTTTCTTCTGCCATGTTGTCCTTTTACAAAAGCTAGCTTTTGTTTGTTTTCCTTTATCATATTCCCCTCATACCTCCTTACAGCATTGTTTCTCTTACAAGTAGTGCCATATCTAATTAATAAGTTCTTTAAGGTAAGGACTTTGTTCTCTTGATTGTATTGAGAAATCTAGTACATTTACCCATGAGTTTAGGCTCTAGCCCTAGCTCCAGATTCATTCTGTGAGGGTATGTCTACACTTGCTCCCTAGTTTGAATTAGGGATGCAAATGTAGGCGACCAAAATTGCTAAGGAAGCAGGGATTTAAATATCCCACGTTTCATTAGCATGATCTCGCTGGTGTGTTACTCCGCTCAACAGCTGTTTCGAAAGTGAAAGTGCGCTCCGGGACGCGTTAGTTTGAACCAAGGGGTTTGGTTCGAACGAATGCTCCCTGGCACGCACTTTCACTTTTGAAACAGCTGTTGAGCGGAGTAACGCGCTGGCGAGATCATGATAATAAAGCGTGGGATATTTAAATCCCCACTTCCTTAGCAATTTCCGTTGCCTACATTTGCATCCCTAGTTCAAACGTACCCTGAGTCTTTTATATAAACAGTCATAACAAGTCTTTTTTCATTAATGTATATAGTCTTTTTGTGACTTTTATATAGAGCATATTGCTATTTATATAAGACACACGGAAAGGCTGACAGAATGAATGACTCAGCTATGGGTACAGAGGTGAAATTCTCCTAAATGTGGAGAGACCTTTGAAAACCTTGTGCACACATTTTCAGTGTGTCAGGATCAGGTTATGCAGATGCCACGAGACTCTGATAATCCTTTGTGCTCCATGGAACCAAGTGCTCCCACATCTCATTCCATAGATGTGTGGGGTGTGCATGGAGGTGAGCAGAAGAAGAGCACAATCTAACTGCACAAATCCATTGGTCACAAATCTACCTGACCACACCAGATGCTTCATAGGATGTGTTAGGGAAGGGTTCCTCCATTTATTCAGGTCTGATGTGAGTCTCTAGCTATTCTCTCTCCATAGCCTCTCAGGTTCCTCTGAGGTCAAAGTTCAGATTTCTTTTTCTCTAGGAATGCAAATAAGAGCTGGTAATTTGAAAGAAAATGTGTCAATTGTTAGTATTTAGGCTTTGGTCAGTGAACTTTATAATACATTGGTCTGCCATGCTAGTAAGGTGTCCATACCAAGAAAGCTACTCAAATCAAGCCAGTGCTGACGGAGGCAGCTTCTGAGTGTAGTTGTAAATATCATTAATTTTTTTACCTGAAAAGCTAGACAAAAATTCAGCATCCAGTAAATTCTTCCAGTTAGAAGGAGAAATTGGTAATAATCAAATATTTCTTTGATGAATTTTATTTATAAAGCATGCACAAAGTCCTGCATCTCTGAATTCAGAAGGAATCAAACAGTAGGAAACAACTTATTTCTCTCACAGCACCAAGAAACTTTCTTCAGACTGCATACCTTCCCCGAATACTTTTCCCTGAGGGGATACCTCCGGTATCTGAAATAGCTATTTCACATTTTTTAAACAAGCCCATTATTTCGAAATAGCTTTCAAAATAACTGGTGTGTTATTCTGATATCCCTGTAAACCTCATTCTACAAGGATTGAGGGATGTTCTGAAATAGCACCTAATTTAGCAATAGAGGCTTTGTTTAGACAGCGCCTAATTTTGCCAAAAATAAGCTATTTTGAAATACACTTGAAATAATCTACGCAATTTGAGTAGTTCAAATTGCATAGCTTATTTCGAGTGATGGGTGCAGTGTAGCCACAAAGTGTTTTCCTGGGTCAAAGCAATGTTGCTTTTAAAAGTTTAAGGCTGTGTCTACACTGGGCCACTTATTCCGGAAAAGCAGCTGCTTTTCCGGAATAAGCTGCAAGCTGTCTACACTGGCCCCTTGAATTTCTGGAAAAGCAACGACGCTCTACTGTACAAAATCAGCTGCTATTCCGGAAACCCTACGCTATTCCCGCTCGGGCATAAGTCCTTATTCCGGAAAAGCTTTTCCGGAAAAGGGCCAGTGTAGACAGCTTTTCCAGAAAAGCAGAAGAAACGGAAAAAAGCGGTTTGGACGCCACGAGACCCCATAGGAGCCTGGACTTCCTGGTAACCCGAGCTCCTACAGAGGTCGGAGGCTGCAGGGCGCCCGTGGCAGGAGCCTGCCGGAGAGCGTGCAGCTTGAGCTCTGGCACGTGGCGCTGTGCTGCCCAAGAGCCACCTCTGAGCCCAGTATGGCAGCTGCGGGGGGTGAGCCACCTGCACCCGCAGGGGAGGAAGCCGCCAGGGGCCGGAAACGCCGGGCCCCATCCTGGACCCCCAGAGAGCTGGAGACCCTCCTGGACCTCTGGCAGGAGGAGGAGGGTCTCCACGACCTGCAGTCCCGCCGCCGCAATGCAGACCTCTATACGTGGCTGGCGCAGAACCTGGCGCAGCAGGGACACCCCGGCCTCAACTGTGAGCAGGTGCGGTCCAAAGTAAAAGAGCTGCGGCTGGGATATGTGCGGGCCACTGACGGAAGGGGGGCAGGACCCGATGCCTGTCCCTATTACGACCGGCTCCATGCTTTTCTGGGCCAGCCAGCTCCAGAAGCCCCAGCTGTCCCTGTGGATACCTGCCAGCTCCCCCCCATCAACCGTCCCACCGAGCCAGGGGAGGGAGAAGACAGCGCCAGCGCATCTGGCGGTGAGGAGGCCACCGCCCAGCAGGCCCCCTCCAGCAGCTCCTCTGAGGCCAACGCCGGGGAGGAACCCACTGGTGAGTTTGTGCAGTTTGCACTCCCAACAGGCGGGGGGCAGAGGGCCTGGGGGAGGCCAGGTGCCCGGAGGGAGGAGGGGGAGAGCATGTCACTCAGGCCACGTGAGCTGCACGCTGCATGGCATGAGGCAGCAAGCAGCACGTGCAACCACGTGCAGCCTGGTGACCGAGTGGCACGTTGCCGCGGCAGGCAGCTTCAGGGCACGCCTGGGACCGTGCTGCTCACACACATTCGGCGGGACCAGGGGAAAGGGTGGATGCCGGCTGGAACCGGCCAGGGCCCCAAGGACTCAGCCCAGAGCCCGCAGCTCCGCCAAGGGTGCAGCACGGAGAACGGCAACACTGTCCCATGCCTGGCTGTGAGGCACAGCCAGCTGCTATTGGGTACACCGCAGAGACACGGTCCTGTGACCGTGGACCCCCACCGAGCCCCTCGCCTGCTCCCGGTGCATTGGCTGCCTCCCCGAGGGAAGTGCCCACTGTGGCCACATATGTCCCTGGGCTACCGGGCTTGCGGGAGGGATAGTGGGAGGGGGAAGGGCCCCTGAGTGTTGCTGCAAGGATGGAACATCCCCCCACCCAGTCACTCTTCTGGTTCCGTCCAGGAGATATCCCACGTGAGGGGATCTGAGAGCCCAGATGTGCTCCCAGGCACTGCGTGGGGATGCATCTCACTCCCTGTCTAACACCAGTGATTAGACCAAAGCTTTTCACAGTCTCCATTGGCAGGGAGTTCCACAAGTGAATGCAGCACAAGCACCCTCCCGCCCTCCACGGGGCCAGGATACAGACCGGTGCTTACAGTACTGGAGGGGGGACCCTACTCCAGGGGCGGTCCTCCTTGCAAACATACAACACGGGGGCAGGAGGGGAACCGAGTGGGCTCAAGCCACACAACTGTGGGGTCACCTGGGCTCAGGGGTGGAGGGCATGCGGTGTGGGGACAGTGGACGGCCTGCCTGACTGACCCATCCTTTCTTCTCTTCCTTGCAGCGGGACCCAGCACCAGACCCTCCTCTGCGGCAGCAGCGGCACCCCCAGCAGGCCAACCCCGGAGGCACAGGCTCCGCCAGAGGGACCAGCTGCTTCGCCGGCACGTCAACGCCATGGAGGCAATCCAGGCCTCCATCGCGGAGCGGGTGCAGGGGGACGTGCAGTGGCGGCAGGACGGCTGGGCTGCCTTCCTGGACGAATGCCAAGGGATGTGCACCACAATGGACACGATGACGGCACATATTGTGCATGCCATTCACTATGGCATGGGCAGAGCCCAGGCCCCCGCCATCCCTCCCGTAGCACAGCTCTGCCCCCTCCCATCCCAGCTTCTGCCCCTGTTCCTGCCCCTGCCCCTGTTCCTGCCCCTGGCCCTGCCCCTGTCCCTGGGCACCTCCGTGTGCAGCCTGCCCCGACGCGGTCTGCCCAGCGTGGGCAGGCTGGCCCCCAGAGGAGCGCTCGCAGGGGCCGCCCGTCTCAGTAACTGCCCCCCCTTCCTGTCCCAGTTGAAGGTCTCTCCCCCCCCCCCCCTGTAAATAAACAGTTCTCTATTTTGCTGTTCATTCCTGTGTTGGGTATTGTGTAACTCTAGGTAGTGTACGAAATTATGTGAGATGCCAAGTAGCCACTTAAATTTAACATGGTGGCAAACTGTGGAGAACGAAATCTGTACTCTATTCACTGGGGGGAGGGCGGCCCTTCGTAAGTGGTCAGTGGTTTGTGGCGCAGAAATAAATGCTGACACTTTTCAGTAAAATGTAAACCACAAACTATATTTACATAGATAACAAACTAGCAAGAACGGTTACAAGATGCACACAACAGATAATTAAACATAGTTCTAGGCGCAGGGAGGACGATTGCGTTGTTGCTGGCCACCTCAATCCTTTGGTCCTTCAGGGCCTCAGGAGAGGAACAGCCAGGAGATCCCTCGACGGAAGATGACGGTGAAGCTGGCCACCTCAATCCTTTGGTCCTTCCAGGCCTCAGGAGAGGAACAGCCAGGCGATCCCTCGACGGAAGATGACTGGAATCAGGTACGCTGACTTCAGCCTTCCACACGAACCCCGCATCCTCGTGGCTGTTCTTCGGGACAGGCGATGGTGGCCTAAACCCTAGCCTAAGCTAAAAAGAAAAACCCTAACTAAGCCCGACGCACCCGACGAACAGACTCGATGACGGCCGACATGCTTTGACCCGACACTTTACAATTGGGGGGGAGCTAAAGGGAGGGCGTGGGGAAGGGTAGGGGACGGGCGGGAGTAGTCTGGGGAGATCCAGGCGACCCTACTACGGAGCTTGGGAAAACATGTCCACCAGGGCCTCTCTGATGTGCACCGCATCCTGGCGCGCCTGGTGGACGGCAGCTGTGTTGGGCTGTTCCCAGGTCTGTGCCTTGGCTGCCATCCATGCAGGGAGGAAGGCCTCCCCACTGCGCTCCACAATGTTGTGGAGCACGCAGCACGCGGCCAGGACCTCCGTTGCATTCTGATCACCCATCTCGAGACGGGTGAGCAAGCAATGGAAGCGTCCCTTTAAACGTCCAAAGGCCAGCTCCACTGGATTTCAGGCCCGGTTGAGGCGGTAGTTGAACCGGGCCCAGTTCTGGTCCGGCTGCCCCGTGTAGGGCTGCATTAGCCAGGGCATCAGGGGGTAGGCCGCGTCCCCGACGACGCAGATGGGCATAAGCACATCCCCGACAGTCAAGTCCCGTCGGGAGAAGTAGGTGCCTGCCTCCAACCTGCGATACAGTCCAGAGTTCCGGAGGATGCGGGCGTCGTGTGCCCAGCCGGACCAGCCCCCATAAATGTCCAGGAAGCAGCCCCGGTGGTCCACGAGGGCCTGCAGAACGATGGAGCAGTACCCCTTTCGGTTCATGAAATGGGCCGCTCGATACTCCGGGGCCCGGATGGGGATGTGGGTGGCGTCCAGGGCTCCCCCACAGTTGGGGAACCCGAGGGCAGCGAAGCCGGCCATGGTATCATCCATGTCGCGCAGGCGGATGATTCGCGGGAGCAGGACGTCGTTGATGGCGTGGACGACCTGCAGAAGGGTGCAGAGAAACAGAAGGGAACACATCACATATGGCAGGGGTGAGTGTGCGCTCCCTTGGCCCCCCCCCTTGATTCCCTCTGTCCTCTCTCACACACACACACACCCCAGGGCCCCCCTCGCCGCACGCCCCCCCCACCGGGCCTGTGCAAGGGAGGGGCAGCCCAAACCCCTGGGCAACCCAGCCGGGAGTCTTGGCTGTCCCTGGGCCTGGAGTGCAGCACCCTCCCTCCATCCCATTCCCCCTGGGACTTACCTCCACGACGATCACTCCGACGGTTGATCTTCCCACCCCGAACTGCTGGGCCACCGAGCGGTAGCTGTCCAGTGTGGCCAGCTTCCAGAGTGCGATGGCGACCCTCTTCTTCACGGGGATGGGTGCCTGCAGCCGGGTGGTGGCTCTCTGCAGCGCTGGGGTGAGCCAGGTGCACGGCTGCAGGAAGGTCCGCTTTCTCATTCGGAAATTCCGGATCCACTGGTAGTCGTCCCATCGTCCGAGGACCACCCGGTCCCACCAGTCGGTGCTGATGTCCAAACTCCAGATGGGCCGGTCTACGATCAGGTGCTGATGCCACACGGTTGCCAGGTCCTCCCTGGTGAGGGAGTCCAAGGCGATCTCTGCCTTCTGGTCCATAAACAGTATGGCACCGGCCTGCAGCAGGAGCCGCAGCCACCTGTACAGCCCCAACAGGGGCCCGACCAGGCTCATGGACACCCGTGGCTCCATAGCAGACAGAGCAGGGCAGAAAAAAAAAGCTGCAGGCAAAAGCAGTTGGGGGCCAAAGGGTGGTGTCCCCAAAAGTCAGAGGTCACCCACAGACCCTGTGAAGGGTGTCAGTCCCTGGCAGAGGCCCCAAGGCACGAAAGCAGGAGACCAACGGCTGCCCGGCGAGACCCCTTTAACCACGTGTCTGAACGGTGCTCTGGCCCCACCCCCGGAAAGGTCTGGTGGCCTTTGCCCTTTTCAAAATGGCTTCTGCTTTTCCGGAAAAGCGCACCACCAATGTAGACGCGCTTTTCCGGAAAAGCGCTTCGTTACGACAATAACTCCGGGGCCAATGTAGACGCTCCTTTTCCGGAAAAACTGAAAACGGAATAGTATTCCGTTTTAAGCATTTCCAGAAAAAGGTGCCAGTGTAGACGTAGCCTAACAGTTTCCCTTTCTCTCAATCTGTCTCTTTCCAAGCTCTTTTGTCTTTCTTACCTTCCGCCTCCCAAACATACTACACATATCTACCGAAAATAATACTTGATAAATATTTCTGAGTTGGATAACAGATTCCTTTTTCTTTGGTGAGGGCTTATCCTTACAGTTATGTTAACTGAAGGATGGAGTCACATCTGATTAATCTCAATGAGGTTTCAGCTCAACCTATCACAGTGTCTCACCTGGCTCATAACCATATCCTCACAACTGATCTTGTCCAGTTACTTAAAATGGAATATCTGACATTTTTCTTTAGCCAAACTATCAACTTATGTCAATGTACTGTGTGACTGTATCTCATTCTGGTTGATTTCCAAAGCCTTCAACAACCTTCTAAAGCCATTTCTATTTAGAACCTAACTAAACTGGCTTGAAGTGACACAATTTACCTTAAATGTTCTATAAAGCTCATCAACAATTAAGCTCCTCTCTGTTTTCTTTCATGCTTGAACAGTCCTTTTTCCCAAAGATGCATCTCTTTTCTTACTCACACTTTGGACCTAAAGAATATACTACTGTAGGAGAATCACTTTTGAAATTGAAAATTTACCAGGATATTTCTGGTGTCCTCTGTAAGAACTGGGCTTCACACAAATTTTCACCAGTTTAACCAAAATTGATTCCATTAAGCACACGAATAAAACATTGTGTAAATGTGCTTTAGTGACCATAACTTGGAAAATGTAACCACACATTCATATAGGTTACGTCTACACTGGCATGATTTTCCGGAAGTGCTTTTAATGGAAAAGTTTTCCGTTAAAAGCATTTTCAGAAAAGTGCATCTAGATTGGCAGGATGTTTTTCCGCAAAAGCACTTTTTGCGGAAAAGCGTCCATAGCCAATCTAGACGCGCTTTTCCGCAAAAAAGCCCTGATCGCCATTTTCGCGATCGGGGCTTTTTTGTGGAAAACAAATCTCTGATGTCTACACTGGCCCTTTTGCACAAAAGTTTTTCAGAAAAAGACTTTTGCCCGAACGGGAGCAGCATAGTATTTCCGCAAAAACACTGACAATCTTACATGAGATTGTCAGTGCTTTTGCGGAAATTCAAGCAGCCAGTGTAGACAGCTGGCAAGTTTTTCCGCAAAAGCAGATGATTTTGCGGAAAAACTTGCCAGTCTAGACACAGCCATAATGTTTAGGGTATCTTACCATTGCTCTAATGTTAGCAACTTGTATTTTTAAAAGAATCCTTGTTTTAAAATTCATAACATAAGGAATTGAAATGCAAGGTTTCAGAGAGAAATTGATCCCATTTAAGAAACAGAATCTTCAATATTCACTATAGAATATATGCTGCAAATTCAGCACGTTAGAGAATTCCAGTGCACTGCCCACTTAGATCAGCTTTTGAGAATCTTGACATTCAGATTGAAAAGCATCTTCATGTCTTTGAAAAAGCTGTGGATTGTCTTTTCCAGAATATCTATTTTATGAACTCATTATATAATAATAAAAATTTCTAAGGCCTGTGTATTGATTCTTGGTCAGATAGCCAGAAGATCACAAAATAAGCCTGCCCCACTTTCAAAGGCTATGATGCCCTGATTGAATTGAATGTTACTCTTCTATATCTCTATAACCATTTTTTCTTACTTCTTGTATATCTCTATGACCTTTTTCTCTTACTTCATCTGCAGAGTAAAACAGGGGATCTTATTCATGTCATTATTAGCACTATGCTCTCCCAGTTATTATGAAGGCTCACTTTATTCTCACTTTGAAGTGCAGATCTACAGCTTGCTTGACTTTGCCTATGGGTTGTGTTCAACTTGTAAGTAAAATGGTAAAGATATTGATATATAAACTGATACTGAAGCGCATTGGATTATAAACTCACACAGAGATGAGGGTTTTTTTTTGTTTTTTTTTTGCAAATAAACAGTCGTTACTAAATATGTAACAAAACTGACTGAAAACAAAAGAGAACCTATAATTGGACACATTTTGCCACATCCTCTGGATTCAAAGGAGCCACAGTCACTGACTGCCTTTGGGTCTTGATACAGTTAGGAAAACCAACTATTGTTTGTCTGTGGCCGTGATCTGCGCAGCATTTCTGTTTTCGATGTTACCTTGCACTGACATGGAGTCCAAACATGTCTTTTGACAAACCAAATAAATACACTATTTGCTGCTGCTGCTGCTGCTGCTGCTGCTTTTTTTTTAACTGTTTGCTTTGACCAATAAAAGCAGTTAATATTTTTTGGATAGGATGCTGCTTTCCCATATATTAAAGGGTCAGTGTCAGCCAAACCTCAAATGAAGGATAATATTGCCTTGCTCTTCTATGCCACTTTTCATCAATAGATTCGAAACCACCTAAGACACGCAGCACTTAAACCATGAATAAAACTCAGGTCATCCATATCTCAGTCTATGCGAGGCTATACTGTCTCAGGATCTGAGAATGGAAACTGACCACACACTTCAAAAATAGATCTGGATGGAAAAGCCATTTTCAACTGGGGTTGAAAACAAACCTTTAAAATTATGATAATTAAAATTGCAATATATTAAATATTATTACAAACACTATCAAAATGTTTCTTGAAGATTGTATTTCATTCATTTTACAAAACATACTAAATAAACAAAGAAAGAAAAATCAATTTATGGTAATATTTTTCATAAAAAAATTGTTAAGTGTTGCAAAACTATTTGGACAAAAATGAAAAAAAGTTAAAGTGATCAATTTTAAGTGAAAAAATAATTTTAGCATAAAAAATCATTTTTGATGAACAAACATTTTATTCTAAAAGTTTCAACAAGGTCTAGTCAAAACCAGAATCTCAAACACAAATTATTATTTTGTGTGAATCTGATGATACAGGTATGAACTTCTTATTTGATTATATAGGTTTAAACTTCATGTCTACTGTATAAATATTTAAATAACCTAAACTTTCTAGGAATGGAACCACATTCAAAACTTCAAAACTGAGGGGGTAAATATTTTAAATGTTCTAATCTTCACTAACCTATATACAAAATACCTACAACCTTTCCTGAAGGTTATCTCTTATTCAATGAGATTTTAAGATTTTTACTTAAGCAGCAACAGAAAAAAATATGTTTGTTTCATCGCTAAAGTTCAAACTGAATAGAATATTAAATAATTGCAGTGAATGGGCCTTATTGTAAGAAAAAATGTTTGTAAAATAAATACACAAACTAAAATTATTTATGAATAACTAGCATACTTTAGGAAAGTTGTTATTGCTGACATATATTCAGCACAAAGAAAGAAAGAGTAAGGACTAGATTTGTAAAGGTGTATCTATATATAACCAAATATTTTAGTACTTAAGCACTTTTAAAATCCATCCCCAAATTCATTGACTACATTATTAAGTTATACCTAGCCCTTTTATAATCAGACAACTGACTGAACTAAACAAAGAACTGTAATCAGTAAAAAATTGGCTTCCTTTGAACAGAACAAACTTACCATATGCTTATTATGATTAGGAATATCCCTGCTTTCCAATCACATTGGCTCTCTTCTTTAGGTGGTGAAGTCTGCTTGTTAGACATGATTATATTTTTATCAGATCCTCAAAATACAAGACTAGGTTTAGGGAAGAGACCTCATTTACTAGTTACCACAGTCTCATCTTCTTTTATCACTCTGAATATTGATGGAATCATAGAGCAATACAAATCAATTTCTTACATACGAATTGCAGTGTTTTTGTCTGATTGCATATAAACAGCCTTCTCACCTCTCAGATGACTCTCTCCATGTCTAAGCAAAGAGCTGCACTGCAAAACAAATTATCTGAACAACATTTTTCACACTTTTCCATTTTCTATTGCAATGCTAAGGTCTACTAGATGCTGTCACATGTTGATCCAGAGGGGACTGGAATAACTTGTCACTGAGAAGGAATAACTAGATAAACTAGCACTGGTAAAATATTATACAGGGTTTTGAGAGGCATATAGGGATTTAAGAGATTTAGGACCATTCCCTGTTATAATTGGGCACACAGAAATCCCATTGGAATCAATATGTATTTGATGTAAATATGTCAGTATATTACATTATTATGAATCTGGGAATGGGAGATATGATTAGTTGATGATTATCTTTTCTGTTCTTTCACTCTGAAGCACCTCACATTGGCCAATGAAGGGGAGAGGGCTAGATGGACCTTTGGTCTGACCCAGTGTGGCTGTTGTTATATTCTTATGTTTTGATTCACTCCCCTGTCTAAAATCAAAGATATGATATTCAGTAAAAAAAAAGGAATAAAAATTGTTTAGCTTGCTGTGGGAAAAGGAAAACATCTCTTTATATTAACTCTACCGTTCAACGGTAAAATTGTTATATATATCTTAATGGCATATATGAATAAGAAACCCAACAAATCATACAGTTCAATGAATGTCAAATAAATTCACATTCATTTGGCTTGTAGTGGTGGGTTCCACAAATCTATAATTTTTTAGCACCTCTGTAGGTACTTCATATCTACCATCTATGAGCTAGTCTACCCATCCTGACTAATGCTATTATTGTGACTCTTTCACTGGTTTCCCACTGAGATCTGACTAACAACAGGAAAGCTCATGATGCCATGTACATTTTTGCTAGTGTCTAAGGCGCTGCAAGACCATTCATTTTTTATTATTTTTTTTCTGTTCCAGAATAGCACGGCTACCCTTCTGAAACTTTTAAACAATGGCGATGTTTATCATGCACAATTTCCTTTCACTATTATGCTTTTCCAAAGTGGGAAGAAGCACAGACCAGATCAGTCTGGCTTCTAATTTTTAAATTAGTGATTTCAATAGATAATCTGTTTGGGAATAACAATTTAAGAAAAAAATGGTAGTCTTATAAATACAGGCAAGGACTGTCTTACTATTCAGATAAATAATTAGATCTGACAAAAGGAAATGACCAAACTCGCTCTGTATTTACTGTCATCATTTCATGAAATGAATGAAAATTTCATAGCATTTTTGTATTTATTCAAGTGATGTCAAGTCATTATTTAATCATGTACATAAAATCAAATGCTGTGATCCAATGCGTAGTGGATGCAGATTTTATAGTATACTGGCTCTACAGCTATTTCCAACACAGTGAGTATATCTGCATAGTAACATACAATATAGAAATATATGATAATACCATGCACATTTTGGTACTGATATATGTGGACATTTGTATTTTAAACAAGTGTGTTTGCATATAAAATATGTATGTAATATGAATGTGTGTATTCTGAATTTTTTTTGTTATTGTTTTTATTTTATAGTAGATCTAAAGAGAATTCCTAGACTCTATGTCCAGCTGGAACTAAATTAAACTAAAATGTACGTAATTTTTTTCTTTACTGACCTGGACTTTTCTGTTTTTCACCTTAGAATATAAAACATATCTATACCAGATCATAAAATGCTCCGTGCATCCTGACTGCAACAATGACAGTAGCAGATGCTTCTGGGGAAAAAAAATGTAGGAACATCCATTGTGACTACCTATAAATTGATATGCCTATGGGAGAAGATTCTCTCTAATTTCAGGCAGTTTGCATAGGATTCACAAGGGATGAACAGGATAAGCACTTTAGCAACTTTTAGGCATCTTGTTGCCAAGTGGAATTCATAGCCCTGAATTAGGCACTTGGGCACCCTATAAAATGCATGGTGAAAGTGAGGTGTCTGGAAAAGGAATTTATAAAATTAGCATGCTGAGCAGGAAGCCACTTAGGGTATGTCTAGACCAGTGTTTCCCAAATGGTGCTCCACAGAACCCTGGGGTTCCGTGAAGCGAACGTAAGGGTTCCGCGAGAACCCGAACACTCCCATCCCCCCGCCCATAAAGAGACAGAGGAGCCCGGCGCGCAAAGACGCTGGCTCCTTCCCCGCTCCCCTTTCAGACATCTCCCGAGTCCCCCGCTGCCGCTCTGCTTTTACCACTGGACCTAGCAGCAGCAACAGCTGCTTGTCCCGCTTCTGCCCGATCAACCCAAGATCCCTCTCCCGTGTCCCCCGCTGCTGCTCTGCTTTTATCACCAGACCTAGAAGCAACAACAGCTGCTTTTCCCACTTCTGCCCGATCAACCCAAGATCCCTCTCCCGCGTCCCCCGCTGCCACTCTGCTTTTACCACCGGAAATTTTGTCATTGTCACGGAAGCTACAGTTTTGGATATCATCTGTAGGACGAAATGATTTGGATTGTTTACCAACTCTGAATGATTTCCTTGAAGAAAATGGATACAAACTTGATGAAGATATTCGCAGTGACATTGCAGATCATCTCTGCGATTTATACACGAACATCATTAAGTATTTTCCAAACATCAATGACAACAATAACTGGATTCGAAATCTATTAAGTTTAACAGAAAAGCCAGTCAGTTTTTCTACACAAGATTATGAAAACCTAATTGAAATCGCTTCAGATGGCCAATTAATACAAAAATGTAAAGAAGTTTCCCTGATTACATTTTGGAGTGACTTATGTCAAAGTCAAGAATATTCATCTTTATCAAGATGCACAATTCGTCACCTGTTACCCTTTGCCAGTGCATACTTGTGCGAAACTGGGTTCTCGAACTATGCAGCAACGAAAACGAAATACAGAAATCGACTGAATGCTGCGCCAGATATGCGAATCCAACTTTCTAGTATTAAACCAAATATAAAAAGAATTTGCCAAGAAAAGAAGAAAAACCACTCTTCACATTGAAAACTATGAATATAATTAATATTATTTGATAGTTTTATTTTTTGTACATATTTAATATGATTTTTGTTGAATATAAATGAATGGTGTTATATTCAATATGTTGAATTAAAATGAATGGTGATCTCATGACCGTATTTAGCATCTTATTACTAACAATTGTGGTGTACTGGCAGTCTGTGTGTGTTTGGGTGTGTGTGTGTTTTTTTTTTTTTTTTTGCTCGACAAACTTAATCCCTGGCTAGGGGGTTCCTTGAAATTTTTCTGAGTTTGAAAGGGTTCCGTGATCAAAAAAATTGGGAAACACTGGTCTAGACTATATGCCTCTGCCAACAGAGGCATGTAAACTAGGCTACCCAACATAGTCAAAGAAGCCGGGATTTAAATATCCCTGGCTTCATTAAAATAAACATGGCCACCACGCTGTGCTGGCACAGCTGATCGTTGGCACAACGCGCGAGTCAAGATGCGGATCGGTCGACAGGGGAAGCCTTTGTCGACTGCTCCCTTATGCCTCGTGAAACAAGGTTTACAGGAGCGGTCGACAAAGGGTTCCCCTGTTGACAGATCTGTGTCTTCACTCGTGCGCTGTGCCGACGATCAGCTGAGCTGGCACAGCGCGGTGGCCATGTTTATTTTAATGAAGCCAGAGATATTTAAATCACGGCTTCTTTGACTATGTCGGGTAGCCTAGTTTACATGCCTCTGTCAGCAGAGACATGTAGTCTAGACATACACTAAGAGAGCCAGTAAGAAATGCTGAGGAGAGAGGCATGGCATCAGCCCTTTTGCTCAAAGGGAGTTTAGGTGCCTAAGTCCAGGTTGAAGGGTGGTATGTCCCTCCACTTGGGGTTCCCAGCTCTGAATCCTTTCCTGGAGTTAGGCCCCTAAGGCAGAGCAATACTTTTCATTGAGGAAAAGATCCTTCCCACAGCCTTTATCCAACTGCTCAGTGATGGAGCATTTAATCAAAGTATACGTGACCCAGGATGAAATCCCCTCTCTGTCTGATGTAGAATAAGGGTATGAACCTGGGTCTCCTCCCAGATGAGTACCATGGATTATTTGAGGGAGTGAATCTTTCCTATGGAAGCAGTTCCACATCATATAAAACACTAAAATTATTCATTGCAAGAGAGAGAGGAAGAGAGAGTGATTCTCTTTATAGCCCAGTGCTAAGGCATTCACTTGGATTAGGAAAGTTACACACATTCATGCCCTTGCTTCATGAATATTTAGTACAATGTAGATCTGCTTCAACAGGAGAGACTGAAGGAATCCACGACCTCAGAAAATCCCACCGTCTAGTATTGAGAGCCCTCACCTTATCCATAAGGGACGTGCCATCAAGCCACTCCTCCATATCAGGTGGAAGAAAGATTTGAAGCTGATCCTGTGAAGCAGCGGTTCCCAACCTTTTTTATACCAGGGATCAACAAACCCATTTATAAACTTTTGGCAGACCAGTAACATTTTATTTGCATATTTGCATATTCATTATGCAAATAATGAATCTGCACATATGCAAATAAAATGTTACTAGCCCTCCAAAAGCCCTGACCCACAAAGCCCCACAGTGCCAGCCCTAATTCCTAGAGCCCCCCAGCCATCCACTACCTCCAGCACCAATCGCTGATCCCAGAGTCCCCTCCACCCAATACCTCCCATGCCAGCCTCCCACCCTCAGAGCTCCCAAATGCCAGCCCTCCATCCCTAACGCTTCAGTGCCACCCCCTACTCCTTAGAGCTCCCCCACCGGATCCCTCAGTGCCAGCCACCTGTTTCCACAGCCCCTCTCCACCCTACCTCCCTAGAGCTCCCCCAGATAAGTCCCTAGTCCCCAATGTAAGCCCCATCTCAAGAACCCCCCAATGCTAGCCCCCCACCTCTTAGAGTCCCCTATCCCCAGAGTCCCCAAGTTCCTGCCTCGCCTCCCTCACCTATCCCTGTGCTGCCTCACAGACGCCAGCTGAGTGCTGCTGCCTGGGTTGTGGCTACTCTAAGGATGCTGTGCCAGGCTCCACGCAGTTCTTCTGATGTGCAGTAAAGAAAGCACTTTACCACTGCTGTAGAGCTATTCAACCACTGAGATCCTGGGGCAGAGGAAGGCAAAACCACTACGCCTTCCAGTGTTTTGTTCAGGGCCCAATTTGGTAGAAATGCTCAAAGGCAGACTCTGACCACACCTCCCAGAACAGGCCTCACAAATTAGATTGGTTGGGGAACGTCTAGTTTGAGAACTTTGCCAGTGTTAGGCATGAATTAAATCCTGTATTGTTCAGTGGTGTTAGGAATGAGATGGCTGTTTGTATTTCCACTGCCAGTAGCTGACAGCTTGTCTACACAGTGCACAGTGCAGCAGCAAATGGTCCATGCAGAGCCTGATGGCATGCACTAAAAAATTCCTGAGTGCATGTTATGGGGCAACAATTTAAGTCAACATGATCTAATTTTAAATTATAGCATGACTGAAATTAAGAAGTACAGTGATTCCTAGCAGACTGGAAAACTGTCAATAAAGGCATTGTAGATTGACAATAGTTTTCATTATAAAGTCAAACCACCAGTTTACATACCATATGGAACATTTGATTATACCATTGGAAAAAAAAAATTTGACTCGCTGTTCCACAGCATCTGTTACACCCTTGTGGGAATTAACACTTTTAACTTAAAGGATCAAAAACCCTCCTTTCAGACTTGCAGTAGCCACCTTGTACAGACTTAAATGATAGGGGTTTTTTAGGGTGTACAGTTGTTTTTCTTCATATTCAAGTTTTAGAATTTTGAACGTTGGGAGGGAGAGGTTAGAGAGGCAGGGTAAGTTATTTTTTTCACAATATTTTTATGTCATTGTATCTATGATCTGGGTATGCTACAGGGTAACAGAAGGACATGTGGTAAATGCTTTTGTAGCTGCGTGGTAGAATAATTTAAAATGTACACTTTCCCCGAAAGTGCCTTTTATTTACATCACCCTGTTTCCCAGGCTCAGCAAATATTGATTAGACAGTCAATATGTTTGGATCCAATAACCAGTGTCCAACTAGAAGAAGCATTATCAAGTACAGGACGGGGTTATTCTTTTTTTGGCTTTTAGTTATGTCCTACCTATTTTATAGATCTGGACTCTCTTCCAAACTATGCTAACTTACCTTGTGACATTTAACTTCTCCTTAATTCTTTTTTCCCACAGCATTGACTTCATAATAGTAAATTCTGAAATCATTGGCTGAAGCAAAGTAAGATGATTATTTATTTTTTGGCTACTGCAAAAAAGTGGGTACCTACCAATTTATGGAAAGCAGTCTCTATACTTGGTCATTTCACACCTGCTCTTACATCTGCTTCCAGAAAATGGCACTTTTGGGAACAATGTTATTTACACTGCACCTGATGTAATATAAGCTGTTGGCTCTATCTTTACAAGAAATACATCAAGTTGAGTATTTCTAAGACCAAATTAATATAATATAAAAGCTAAAAAACAAATAGAAACCCCTGGGTGTTTTATTACCCATTCATCTTTGCATTGCACACGTGAGTGACTGTCCACATGTCTATGTGCATACGTGATTATACCTTAACGCCGTCACACCATTGACTGTGAAGAGGACAATGAAGAGGAGTAGAGACTGAGTAAGTTAACATGATTAAGAGTGTTGCATAGTCCTATACTCATGAAAATGCACAGTCTGGACATGAATAAGAGTCTTGATTTTCAACATTTTAACAATGCACTCAAATCTTTTCTTCATGGCCCTTACCCAATCTGCAAAGCGTTCTGATCCCCATTTTCATTGCTAGTAGCAAGTTGTTCTGACCACTTCAAAACATCTTTCTGGTACACTGTTTAGATCGGCCTCTTGCTGTGATGGCATGCTGATGGAAGCCAGAGAAAGGATGAAACAGGAACCATGGACAATGATCTGGTAGTCCTGGAGGATGTAGAGAATTAATTTTTGCAGTTCTACCAGGAGGAGACAGTAGAGTAGAGGAAACCTCCCACCCAATAGACCAGAGGAGTACATCAATCCATGGCAGAACTAGAAACTGGGGATGGTAAATTACAGTGGATTTTAATTGCCTGCAACAATAATTCTTATTGCTTTGGAACTGAAGTCCTGATTTTATGATCCAGGGCAGTTGTAATACTATGCATCGACTTTTCCTCCCTGAATAATATACCATCCATCACTATGACTCTGTATGTTTGAATTGTGGTGCTGAAACCAGGGCACTATACAGCCTATCCCTCACCAAACTCCAACTTTCCTCTCTCCATTCAGCTCTCACTCTGCTCTACCCCAAACTGGCTCCTGAATAAGACAATTATTGGTTTTATTGTTTTTGGATTCACAACTATTATGCATTTGGCTGAAGCTGTCATAAAGGGTTTAAGGAACATATTATTTATGAAAATCTTTGTGCCCTTGTTTCTATGAATTTATTGGCCAGCAGTCAGGTAGCAATCATCCCCTGGCTATATGGATTGAGGGAAAGGAAGGGCAGCATGGAACGATCCTAGTTGGGTATGGCTCACTTTTAGAAGACATATAGTCATCTGAAGTTAATAATATCTGTCTTTGGCCCTTGGAAGGTTATACAGTCTCTGAACTTCTTTCCCCCTCCTCCAATCTCACTGTTCCCTTTCAAAAGGGAGCCACGTGGAATTGGAATTCCTCTTTCTAGGGGAAGAGGAATTTAGTTTTAAAACACTTTGGTTATCAGAGGAAAAGCTGGTCATGGCGGTCCTTTCTGTCTTGGAAGATTACAAAAGTTTTATTGTCCCTGTCCCTAGTATCTGACCTTCCTCTGTAGTAGACCATGCATCACAGCTTGGATTAACAGGATTTGGAGAAGGATATGGTCTGGTAATTGGATAAAAACAGTGCAGTGTGCCTGTGCAGAGGAGAGGTGAAGGGCTCTTGGTGCTGATCTGAAACATCAGGGAACCAAATAAAGCTGTGGCATTTCTTTCTTTCCCTGTCCATTTCACTGCAGTCAGGCTGGCACAGGGGCCAGATGGTGGGTCATTGGGAGGGGGAGGCCTGGGAGGGCAGGGGGTTATTCATGCTTTACTTCTTCCCGTATGCTCATAAGAATAATTGTTTTTTCTATTTTAAATTATTCTAGTACAAAACAGCAAAAACTTTAGCACGCTCTCTAGTTTATAAATGTCAACTAGACAGAACATTGTTCTTGTTTTATTACCTAATATATAAAAGTATTGATACAAAATTGAGGGGGGGACTATTTTGTTTAACAGTTAAATACTCAATTTTCCAATCCTATTTTACCTTGAGGATGTATTTACATTTTGCATGAACAATCCATTCTAAAGGTGCATCATCCTCTCACTTGCAACTGATTAGAAGTTTCAGTCACCCTCAGGAACGTGTTAAGTTATGTAAATGCAGTGCATTCTTCTAGTCAGTGAAGCATGATGCAAGTTCAATGCCTCCAATATGCTTGCATCCATCCATGGACGAAGGAGTGTTACCTGAAATGCATTTAAATGTAATATTAAAATTCTATGTGTATGTAGCACATGATATATCCCTCTGTCATATCATAAATGGGATATATAATTCCATGCTATAGAGGTTCTTATAGTGTAGTCATCAACCTAGTATCTGAATGTTTTCCAATTGCGCATTAAGCAATGTGGCTATAGAGTTGTCATTTGTTGTTCTCTCATACCCACCACTGGGAGATAGTTGTGTGCAATGCAATGTCGTGTTCAATACAGTAGGAATGGTGCAACACTGGGGCTCAGTCACTTCACCCTGTCAGCACCTCTATCAAGTGGTGGGGCTCTTCATCTATGGCAGGCAGTCCACCTAGCAGAAGAAAGACTCTGATTTCAAACTGAGAATGTTAAGTGTGGTCAGCTGGTTAAATGGTTGTGCACCACTGATCGTGGCTAATGGGGAAAGGCGAAACTAGTTCCAATTACATGTCCCTATGCATGGTGTCAAGTATCAGAGGGGTAGCCGTGTTAGTCTGAATCTGCAGAAGCGATGAGGAGTCCTGTGGCACCTTATAGACTAACTGAAGTGTAGGAGCATAAGCTTTCGTGGGCAAAGACCCACTTCGTCAGATGCATGTAGTGGAAATTTCCAGAGGCAGGAATAAATATGCAGGCCAGGATCAGGCTGGAGATGACCAGGTGGATCCAATCAAGGAGGATGAGGCCCACTTCTAGCAGCTGATCTGGAGGTGTGAATTCCAAGAGAATAGAAGCTGCTTTTGTAGTTAGCAAGCCATTCACAGTCTTTGTTTAATCCAGAGTTGATTGTGTCAAACTTAAAGATGAACTGTAGCTCAGCAGTTTCTCTTTGAATGAGGAGTCCTGTGGCACCTTATAGACTAACTGAAGTGTAGGAGCATAAGCTTTCGTGGGCAAAGACCCACTTCGTCAGATGCATGTAGTGGAAATTTCCAGAGGCAGGAATAAATATGCAGGCCAGGATCAGGCTGGAGATGACCAGGTGGATCCAATCAAGGAGGATGAGGCCCACTTCTAGCAGCTGATCTGGAGGTGTGAATTCCAAGAGAATAGAAGCTGCTTTTGTAGTTAGCAAGCCATTCACAGTCTTTGTTTAATCCAGAGTTGATTGTGTCAAACTTAAAGATGAACTGTAGCTCAGCAGTTTCTCTTTTGAACTGCTGAGCTACAGTTCATCTTTAAGTTTGACACAATCAACTCTGGATTAAACAAAGACTGTGAATGGCTTGCTAACTACAAAAGCAGCTTCTATTCTCTTGGAATTCACACCTCCAGATCAGCTGCTAGAAGTGGGCCTCATCCTCCTTGATTGGATCCACCTGGTCATCTCCAGCCTGATCCTGGCCTGCATATTTATTCCTGCCTCTGGAAATTTCCACTACATGCATCTGACGAAGTGGGTCTTTGCCCACGAAAGCTTATGCTCCTACACTTCAGTTAGTCTATAAGGTGCCACAGGACTCCTCATCGCTTATGTCCCTATGCATTTTTCTTCAAGAAGTCAGAGAAATGTACTTTTCTTATGGGTAAGAAGGTGAGATGAAGTTTGTAATGTTCCATGGTTCTTGTGGAAATTCATTACAACCTCTTGGAATAGTCCCAAGAAAGCTTTGTCTCCTACACAGATGAACTTTACCTAATTCTCTACCACAGTCTTCATCCTGAAGCTTTAGTTAGTCTTTTAGGGCACGTCTACACAACAGGGCTAAAGTCAAATTAAGATGCACAACTTGAGCTACGTCAATTGCATAGCTTAAGTCGAAATACACTCTTCCTCTGAGTTCCCTTATTCCTTGTAAAATGAGGGTTACAGAGTCAGAGTAAGAAGTCCTCCAGATCACCATTTTGAAATAATGGCTTGCAATATAGACACGCTCTTCATTATTTCTAAATACAGGTGACCCCCGACTTACGACCGCCTGACTTACAATCCCTGCATTTATGACCACCCTGCTCTAGCTCAGCATGGCCTCTCAAGCCCACCTGCACAGCGAGCCACAGGTGAAGCCAGTTTCCCACAGTCCCAGCCAGCTCTGGGTACAGCTCCTGTAACACCACTATGTCCGGGAGACATAGAGCCACCTACCACCTGGCACAGCCCCCCATCAGCTGTGGGCACAGCTCATGCCGCGCCGCTGGCTACAGGAGAGACAGAGCTGCCTACCACCCCACCCAGGCCCCAGACGGCTCTGGGCCCAGCACACTGTGGACTACAACTCTCTAGAAGCAAAGTGGGCCAGGAATGGAACCCCTATTTATAGCATTGCACTTTTGGGAAATAAGGGTTTGAATTACGGTGGCTCGACTTATGAATGTTCTCCAGGAATGAATTAAGTCATAAGTGCGGGGGTCACCTGTAACATCAGCTATACTGAAATAATACTACTGTATAGACATAGCCTTAGGTACCCTCAACTCAGGCCCTGGAACACCTTAAAGATAAGGACTGAACCTATGTCTCATTTAAAGTATATGTCTATGAACATTTTGTGTTTTAACTTTTTTTCAGTTATTCTTTTAAATATCCAGAAGCCTTTGCACACACATTTCACTTCATGATCTTTTTTAATTGAAATTGTTTTCCATGATATTCCAGTTCACTTTGAAGAATGTATCCATTTTCAATCAAAGCCATTCCACAGTTGTAACAGGGTTTCATGGGAGAATAAAAAAATATATGTTTATTATAGTGAGAGCTGAAGTGACTTCTATATAGAGATTTCCTAAAACCTTCTATTGTACCATAGCCTTCCATCTTTTCTGGGGAGCTCTAATTTACTCTTCTCTGTTGTTTGCATCAGCCCTTTGAAAATTGGCAGGGAGAAAGCCTTTGGGCTGGAGAAGTACATAATCTTAGCCTCATAAAATTCCCTACTCTAGTTTTTATTCCCCAGGAAACTTGGGCAAGATGCCAAAACAGTAATTGAACATGAGCATTCTCATCCAAGGTTTAACCCAGCAACAGCTACATAAACTGTATTTAGATTGCCAGGCAGCCATTTTTGGGACTCTAACAGGGAAGGAAAAGAAGTACTGGTCTGGAGTCATGCTCCAGTATATATACACCCACTACATTGCTCAAGGAATTCAGTTTTTTTTCTGGAGTACAATGTGAGATTACTCTCTGTGGGAGAATACGTGACATTGACTCACTGGTCTTAACTTTCTCCAACCACCTGTTGGACTCAGAACATAATGCCAGAAGTTTGTCCCCCATGCTACTGCAAAAAACAGTTTTGTTCTGCTGTCATCACTGTAAAATTGTCTCTGTAACTCATAGGCTACGTCTACATTGGCCCCTTCTCCGGAAGAGGCATGTTAATTTCCAACTTCAGAATAGGGAAATCCGTGGGGGATTTAAATATCCCCCACGGATTTAAATAAACATGGCCGCCGCTTGGGGAAAAGCCGGAAAAAAGCGTCTAGACTGGCGCGATCCTCCGGAAAACTTTGAAGTAGGAATAAGAGATCCTCCGGAAAAGGGCTTTATTCCAGAGGATCGTGCCAGTCTAGACGCTTTTTTCCGGCTTTTCCCCAAGCCGGAAAAAAAGCGGTGGCCATGTTTATTTAAATCCCCCGCAGATTTCCCTATTCTGAACTTGGAAATTAACATGCCTCTTCCGGAGAAGGGGCCAATGTAGACGTAGCCATATGGTAGAAGTTTGTGATGAAGGTTCATGATTCAAGCTATTCAACTGGTGTTTGATGGGAGGAGTAATACAAGTTTTATGTAACAGAAATTTGTTTTTGTTTTTCTTATAAAAAAAATCAGCCAAGGAAATCACATTTAAAAGAAATCGTTAAAAAAAATGTGTTTAAGCTGGACAGTGGAATACTCAGAAGTTTGGAAATACAAGTTTTAAAACTGCCTATGGTGCTTTCTGTGTGTTTATACCAGGATCTCAAGCTAGACTGAGCTCTTTAGAAAATAACACTATACAAATGCTAAACCATCTGTCATCCACCTTAACTTTGCTCAGACATCAGTTTACATCTGACATAAAAGCATGTACGTTTTTGTTTTTGTTTTTGTTTTTGTTTTTGTCTGTTAGATTGTTTGAAAAATAAGGAACAGGAAAAAAAAGTCCCAAAATCTGTTCAGCTGGAAGAAAGGAACAAGTGTGAATGTTAGATCATATGGAATCTGCTGATAGTAATAATCTTCAGAGTTCTGCGCTAAAGGTGTATCAACCCAACACCCTAAACTCAAAATAAAATACACAATTTGTGCTATGCAAATTGTGTATCTTATCTCAAATCTATTTTGAAATCACTTATTTTGAAATTTGGCATGTCTACACAGTGCCATATTTTGAAATAACATGCTATTTCGAGCCATCCCTTAACCCTCATGCAATGAGGTTTACCAGGATGGAGAAATAGTGCATCCATTATTTCAAAAAATATTTTGAAATAATGGACAGCTTGTGTAGATGTGAGGTAGCTATTCTGGGATACCTCCAGTATCCTGAAATAGCTGTGCAATATAGACATATTCTGAGACTGTAGAGCTGACCCAAAAAACAAAAAAACAAAAAATCCTCTTTTCTGGCAACACTGATACTATTTCATGAATTCCTATTGGCTTCATAAAATTTTGTCAGAGAAAAACAAACGAACCCCCATATTCTGAAAAAAAATCTTTTCATTTCACCAATTTTGTAATTAAACACTTTGAGCTTTCAGTTGGAAATGACATTTCATTTTGAAATTTCCTTCAGTTTTAATTTTTAAAAACACAAATATGTTAATATCTGTTCAAAATGGTAAGGAAACATGTAATTTCTGGTCTAACAAATCATTTTGTTTGATCTAAATCGAATTCTCTTTCAATTTTTCCAATTTTTCTTTAAAACTTAAAAAAAATTGAATCTGAAACTAAAATCTTTTACAATTATTTTAAATTTTCCAGCCAACCATTGTCATACAGTTCTGAATAAGAATCTACCATTGGACTCATCTATTCAGCAAAAAATGTATAATAGAAATAAATGGGAATTTTGATTAAGGACCAGTGAAGTGTTTAAGCTTTGTCACATAATATTCTATAGTAAGATATTTAATGTGCCTACTATGGGGACAGGTTGAGCTAAGTTACACAATTTGAGTTACATTGAGCATAAATCAAATTAACGTAGCGTAGATCTATGGTCAACATGGCGGAGAGGGGCGACAGAAAACAATTCTCCTTTTTTCTCTCTTTTCTCTCTTTAATCAACTCAACGTTGATTTAGTGGGTCTTTTAGGGGGACTGCTACAGTGTTGATCCAACCTGTAGTGGAGACAAGCCCTGAGAGATGCTTTCTAACTTGACTGGATTGGGGTATTAGCCATTATGTGCTGGTGTAGTTTCATCAGTACGAACAACTAATATAGACAGGATTCATACCAGCACAACACATTTTGAACTAGTTTAACCAGTTAAACAATTATTAACCTGTTAACCACCAGCCTTGAGCGGGGAATTCTCTGGTCCTGGCTCTGCCACAGACATTGGTGGCAAAGGCTGCTCTGGCCCCAGTCCTGGTCCTTCTGCAATCACAGGTGGCAAGGGTTGCTCCCACTGGCTAGGCCTTCTGTTTAACCAGTTACCCAGTAAGCATTTCAGTAAGGCTAATGCTTACTGGATAACCAGTTGGCTGTTTAACCTTTCATTTCCCTATTTTGAACCAGTATAAACTGTAGTTAAAATTCCAATGGCAGACAAGGTCGCAGAAACAAAATCTTGAAATACCAACAAATCTGGACAGTTCCCTAGCTGCTCAAAAAAGAATGTTAAAGAATTTTGCACTTGACAATGGAGTTTTAGTACTGGCAGTAGCGGAATAGATAGTTCTCTACTCTTTTATGCCAGTTTTATGCCAGTGTAGGTCCAGTGAAATAGGCAATTCTGCATTGATGACATGAAGAATAAACAAGATAATGTCCGCTTTTGCAGTATTATGGAGCTTCTGTCATCTGCTCTTCCTCCTTCTTAGCACAAGCTCAGGTATGTTGCTTTACAATTTACATTAAAAATACTTGCTGAACAAACTAGCAGATGCACAGCAAACACAAATCTATTTCTGCCTTGTTGATAGTTAATTATACCCTCTGGGGAATAAAACATTTGAAAAATGGCTTTATCATATTCAATATGATAACATTTAGTATGTATAATGAATCACATTAGCAAAGCATGTATATACTAAAGTGAAGCAAATGGACATTGTGTCTAGACTACATGGATTTTTCGAAAAAAGCAGCCTTTTTTTGAAAAATCTGTACCTGCATCTAGTCTGCAGCCACGCTCTTTTGAAAGTAAATCCAAAGTACGCAGCAGTTTTTTCGACCACGGAAAACCTCGTTTTACGAAGAATAACAACTTTTTCGAAAGTGCTCTTTTGAAAAAAGGTGCTATGTAATGCAAACTGTGCTTTTTTTGAAAGAGAGCATCCAGACTGCCTGGGTACTCTCTTTTGAAAAAGCAGCTTGTTTTTTCGAAAGTACTGGTTGTAGTATAGACACTCTTTTCGAAAAAGGCTTTTTCAAAAGTATCTTTTGAAAAAGCCTCTTTCAAAAGAGGCTTGCAGTCTTGATATAGCGTGAGAAACCTGGTGGTGTTACACACTGCTTGCAGAGTCTAATTAGATCCTAATACAAATACCTTAGTTTTCATGTATTGATTTGGAATAGGCTGGCTGTAATACAGCACATTCAAGCTTCTGGTTCCCATGACACAAAAAAGTGACTTCTCTGGCAGGTTAAGAAGGAAATTGTATTGCCTTTGATTGCAGTGATGGTAAATATGAATGGGGGGGGGGGGCATCAGAGATATGGTGTTCAAGGCTAAAAAAAAAAAAACAGATTTGGGGGACTTTGATACAGAAGACCAAAAATTTTAAAATAGCAAATCAGGTAAAATAGAAGAAATAGTCACTCAATGATGAGGCATTATGTATGGGTGGGTTAAAGAGGTTTGGGGGGCAACAGAGAAGGGAAAATAGAGGAAATGGAGGAGAAAGCATACAATGTCCAGATGTATCTTTTCCATTAGGTCAATTTTCTGATTTTTTGAGTGAGCACCTTAGTAAACAGCAGACAGTTTACTGTTGGGATGAGTCTTTTTCTTTGGGTTCTCTAGCAAGACAAATGGTTTTCTTCAGTTATTTTTCTTGATACATTATTTATTTTATCATCAATTTAATTTAATTTAGGCAAGTAATTCCTTTTCAGTTTTGTACAATCATCTGCTATTATATATTCTTTCAAGCCCTTATTATAATTCTATAGTTTTGAAATTTGTTTGCCAGAGTAGGTTCTGGAATCTTGGTTATGGCATGCCTATTTATATGCATAATTCTGTGCTAAACTGTAATGTTTCTTGATTGCTGTTATCAACCCATTCAATCAAGAAATATCTTAGCTTAGCAGTTTGCATAAAGACTAAGGGGGAAATGACTGAGAAAACTTCAGTCCAGTAAATAAAACTCTGATCCACTGTGAATATTTCCAGAATAGAGGGAGAAAGTGGACCCTTCACCTTCAAAAAAGACTCAAAATTTGTAGGATGCGGCACAATACATACCTCCGGAGTACTGAGAAAATATGATCATTGTAGCATTTCACTTACATTTTCTGAAAATGTTGATCTCATTGATCATTTCTGACAATCTAATTTTTGAAGGGACAGTGTACAAATGTTGATACAGAGGTGAGGTGATTATGTTTGTAAGAAGCACACAGGGTATGTCTACACTACCACCCTAGTTCGAACTAGGGTGGTAATGTAGGCATACCGCACTTGCAAATGAAGCCCGGGATTTGAATTTCCCGGGCTTCATTTGCATAAGCCGGCCGGCGCCATTTTTAAATGCCGGCTCGTTCGAACCCCGTGCCGCGCGGCTACATGCGGCACAGGCTGGATAGTTTGAACTAGCAAGCCATTCCGCACTATCTGTACGCCTCGTGGAACGAGGCGCACAGATAGTGCGGAATGGCTTGCTAGTTCGAACTATCCAGCCCGTGCCGCGTGTAGCCGCGCGGTACGGGGTTCGAACGAGCCGGCATTTAAAAATGGCGGCTCCCCGCTTATGCAAATGAAGCCCGGGAAATTCAAATCCCGGGCTTCATTTGCAAGTGCGGTATGCCTACATTACCCCGCTAGTTCGAACTAGCGGGGTAGTGTAGACATACCCACAGGGACTTTCTAGGAGAAAAGGCAACATGCTGCATTCATTGAGAATACAAAGTGAAAAACATATGCATTCAGTCACAAACACATATACATGCACACGCCAATCCTGCTGATGTTATTATAGTTACCAGTCTGTGGCCTGAACCAATTTTAATAGAGAGTTAGTTTGGGCCACAGTGGGGGAGTAGAGTTCTGTCAGTTGTGATCCTGATGTTCTGTGTTGTCAGGACAAACCCAAAGAACAATGTTAAAACACCCAATTTTCATATTTTTAATTCAAATTGATGGATTTTGCTGTATTATGTAATAATTAGTTTGGAATGTGCTTATTTGAAGGTTTTTTTTAATATTACTTTGTTGATAACTTTTTTGGATGTTGCCACACACTGGCTTTGATGGGTTTTGTTATCTTTACATATTGCTTGCTTCTAAATTCAGAGCTGCTAAATTGGCCCTCATACAATGGGCACATTTGAGAGTTCCTTTGTGTCCCAAAGTCTCTAGCCCCTCCTCTGACTATCTGGATGCTGTGCTGGTCTTCAGACCTCTTTTCAAACACTCACGTTCTTCTCTCACATGAGCAAAAATTAAGTCGCTTCACACCAGCAAGGATTACACAGGGGCTTTTGTAAAAACAGGTCTAGAACAAAATATTCTAAAATTAAAATTTCAGAGGGGTAGCCACGTTCGTCTGTAACTGAAAAAACTTAAAAAAACAATGAATAGTCCTTTAGCATCTCAGAGACTAACAAAAAAATGTAGATGGCATCATAATCTCATCTACATGTTTTTGTTTGTCTCAAAGGTACTGAAGGACCATTCATTGTCTTTAAGTTTTTTTCTAAAATTAAAGCAACTACTGTTATTATATTCAGTTATTAGATTCTTCCATAATACAAATACATTCTTACACTCTCAAATTAAAGAAGAAAGTAATTCTAAGGGTAAAAGGGGGAGCAGAATGAGTCACAAGAACTCTTCTGGTGTGTTCCTGCCTTAACAATAATAATGGACACAGACAGCCCTCTTGATGCACTTTAGCCAAAGGCACTGAGCCATTCCTTTCTGCTAGTCAAAAAGAATGGCTAGCAGGGTATACTAGTTCACATTCCATTGCATAAGGCATATTATTATATTCTTATGCAAGCACTGAAATACTCCGTTTTAGCTACATGGCTACAATGCAAATACCATGTAGCTTTACTGTCTTCATTGTTGGTTTTCAAAACTATTTTACCTTCATATATTTCAAACTTTTGTCTAACTTGCTGCTGTTCTGATATATAGCTTTTTTATTGCAGACTTTAGAAGGTGTTTCCTTTTAAATGGTTCCAATAACTAAAGTGTGTGTACTTTTGCTCACATTAAAAAAAAAAACTACCAAAATGTCTTGTTCTTTTTCCCTAAAGAAACATGATCATCACACTTATAGGTCTGGTATTAGACAAATATCTTGATATGCTGAAATTAAATCAGCGTACACAGCTATTTGGAATTTCAGCTACTGCAGCCAATTAAATATTTTAATCACTATAATTATAAAGACAAGTGCTTGTGATAGATATTTTATAGACAAGAATGAAACAATTAAACAAAGACAATGACACTACTTAGATAAATGAATGAACTATTTGAGGAAAGTTGGAGCAAATGGATGAAGCGATAAAAATAATTGACATAACTTTTACAATACTGTTATGGTTTGAGCTAAATCTCATTGAAACTAGAGGAGTCTACAGGGAGAGGGTATAACCAAAACCCTACAGTTAAGATAAAAATAAGAAACAGTTAAGTTCTTTTATGAAATCATAGTAGCCTCCATTTCAACACAGGCACATATCACTGTCCAAATGCCCTGTGAGATCATTTAGTAATTTGACCCTCCTAAGTACGGCAATTGGCTGAGTACTGTTTGGTACACTTGTGTGTGAAAGAGGGAGAGAAGGAGAAACATCAGTGTAATCTGATTTTGGGATGGAGCAACCAGGCCAATGGAGCTGTGCACAGGGGGCAAATTCTGCAGCTTGCACTCTGGGGATGATATGAAGGATTTTGTGTTACTCTATTTATTTTCAAGCACAGCACTGAATAACACTGTTTTGCCACCAATAACTTAAAATGGGGGAACAAAATACAATTAAAATTAGTAAAAAATATAGAGGCAGAAGTAGATTACATGTTGAATCTCTGTGGTCCAGGAAACATCCATAGAGCAACCAGTGAGGGCCAACTTGTATAACCTTAAGATTCATAAATTAACAAATATGTATGCATAAAAAAATAAGATGATGGTTACAGTTTAAAAGTTTGGTAATATTAAGTGTGTGATCAGTTTTGGCACACAGACAGTGATAATAAAATGGCAGTTACAAACACTTAAGCCAAAGACTGGTCTGTTGGTAGGGATGGCATGTACTGAGGTCTGGTAAAGGTGGCTCCAAAGGTTCAGGGATGGAGTAATCAGGCATACTCAGTTAAAAACATGTGAAGACCACCATATATTTAGTAACTGTGATTGGTCTATAAGTATGAACCAATCAGAGTGCGTCTGAAGGTCACATGTTAATTCTAGGATTGAAATATAAGCCAATAAGGACAGATCATATGAGCAGAGAGTAAGCAGGAAAAAAGTTAGTCGATTGGGAGCAGGAGAAGAGGAAGGTCAGAGAAACCTAAATCCATAAAGAACACCAAAGAAAAGATGTGAAGGAAGAAAAAGTGCAGGGTGGCAGCAGCAGCAGCAGTGCTCCAGAAACATAGTACCAAGACAGAAGGAAAGAGAAGCCTGCAGATTGTAATCACAGGAACCACGTTATAGGACAATGTTTCTCAAAGTAGTACATAGGCCTAACTTTGGGAAAGCCTTGTTTACTTAATGGCTCTTAAGCAAGGTCTGAATCAATGCTCCCATTACAGGAAACTTGATTTGTCCTTTTCATATGTGTTCATTTTTTAAATTGTATCCTTTGGTATATATGGTTGTGACAATTTTCCTCCACTATTTGATCTGAGGAAGTGGGTCTGGCCCACGAAAGGTCATCACCTAATAAACCATCTTGTTAGTCTTTAAAGTGCTACATAGTCCTGTTTTTTGTTTCAGCTACACCAGACTAACAAGGCTGCATCTCTATCACTATTCTTGAATGGGAAAGAAATCCTGGGTGTATTTATGTAAATACAGTTTGTCCTGGCTTTCCTTAGAGGTGTTAGATATTTGGCTGTTACAATGGTGTTTTGCTCAATGTAATCAACTTGGCTGGTATTGGGTTACAAATTGTGTTAATACTAATTGCAATGTCTAATTATTGGGGAAAGTCTGTGCTTAACCTGGAACAAAGGAGGGAAATACTCTCAGTTTAAAGAATGAGATTCTGGGCGTGTGCATGTAAATGCAGTTCACTCAAGTTGCTTAGGCCTGCTAAATAATCAACTGTTAGAATGGTGTTTTGCCCATTGTAAACAATTTGGCTGTTGTGGTGTCACAAACTGTGTTAACACTAAATGCAGCTCTGCCAAAGCTTCATGAAGTTAAGTGGCGGAGGGCAGGACTCTGAATCAGAAGGTTACATGCCCTCCAGGTGTGAGCTATAGGATTGGTTCATCCTGTTTCTCCCCCCTTTTCTAATGATAGAACTAGAACAGACTCTCTTTTATTATTTTAAATTTACTCCATGGACACTGTGTTGGGGTGAGATCACTTGGGGATGATTCCCAGGGTGCTGAAAGGCCACTGCCACCCTCCTTGATCTCTGGGGTTTCTCGAAGCCCTGACTTGCTGAGCCAGCTCCCTGGTCTCCCCCAGCCAAGGGACAGATGTGAGAATCACGGTCCCCACTGAAAAGCAGTACAAACACCAAATCTCTTCAGGTCCGGAGAGTGCAGGTTAAGGTCCAGTTTCCTAGGATACCACTCCTCAAATGGATCAAAACCCCCAATGAATTATTTGTGTAAGCACCCTTTGATAATGAACACTGGTTGCTCCCCCAGATAATAATTATTTATATTGGGCTTGATGGTAAGTAAAAGTGCTTTTATTAAGTACAAGCAGATGGATTTAAGTGATTATAAGTGAGAACAAGCAGAGCAAAGTAGATTACAAATTAAAAGTAACAGAAAATGCTTAGTTAATTCTAATGCTAAATCCTCAGTACAAATTTATGACAAACTCACCCTAAAACTGTTTCTGTTCCAGCTGCACCTTCAAAACAGGGAAAACTCCATTCCCCCTGGGGTCTCGGGTCACTCTCCTGTGTGTGACAGCCAAAGACAAAAGATTTCTACTTTCCTATTGTTTTTAAAGATTCCCTTATTGAATGGGGAGCCACTTGGCCCATCCCTACTAATCACTGCTAAGACTGTAAGGACAAAAGGCTATTTGAATATGATTGCCCAGACACTAAAGCCTCCCTTGATGCCTTTCATTCACACATTTAAAACCTATAAAGTATTCCCTATTCCATATGTCTAATTTTACACACAAGAATGATACATACACCAACATAAGATAAACAGATCCAGCAGATTAAGACATAAAGAATGATAGGTTAGATAAAGTAATTTGCTCAAAGTACCTTTGAGTTATGTACATTTATGTCCATAAGTCCATTTCATAAAGCATGGGGGGAGGGGGATGAACTGTCACAGATGCTGCATTCTTTTGTGGCCAGATTGTGCTTTGGGCCAAGAGCTGAAATCACTATGTTTGACCCAGAGTCAATTCCACCACAAGGTTGTCTGGTGGGAGAAGTGGCAAATGGCCAGTAGGAGTGGCTGGTGGGAGCAGCAACAGGCAGCCAGGGGGAACAGCGGCAGGTGGCCAGCAGAAGCAGTGAGTGGGCAGCATTGCTCCATGCTCAACAAGGGGATGCTTCATGATGATGTACGTATGAATGCTGGGTTAGCATAGACTGGACAGAACCATGAGTTAGGGTATGTCTACACTACCCCACTAGTTCGAACTAGGGGGGTAATGTATGCATACCGAACTTGCTAATGAAGCCCGGGATTTGAATTTCTCTCTTTCAGTAATTTAGTAAGAAAAAAACCTGCCTTGGCAGTAATTTTTCTTGTCTTCAATAAATGTTAACAACTGAACTTTGTGAGTTAAGTTATTTGAACATTAAGCAAAACTATGTGGAAAATATTCTGGGTAATATTTCTGCTCTTTGTTACTTTTACTGCACGATCATCTTTTTTCTGTGGTTCTTTTCTGTCCCTTTATTTTTCGATTGTTGGTAAGTGCAATAGTTTAAGGGTGCATCTACACAAATTGTACAGGCAGTCCCCTGTTTACGTACAAGATAGGGACTGTAGGTTTGTTCTTAAGTTGAATTTATATGTAAGTCGGAACTGGTACATATTGTAGGGGAAACTCTAGCCAAACATTTCTCCAGAGCTCAGTTTTATTCTCCCACACCTCACTTCCCTCAGTCCTTTATTCTCAAGCTGAGATGTCTGCTGAGAAAAGCCGCTCCGCATCTCCCTGGTCTGCTGGGGGAGGGAGGCGCTAGCTTCGCATCTCCCTAGTCTGCTGAGGGGAAGCAGCTAGTGCGGGGTTGCCTCACCCCGTTTGTAAGTAGGGATCTGATGTAAGTCGGATCCATGTAACCCGGGGACTGCCTGTATAGCTTATTTCAAAATAGCTTATTTCAAAATTTGGTACTGTCACAAAAAGGCACTATTCCAAAACATCCTTTATTCCTGGTGAAATGAAGTTTACAGGGATGTTGGAATAGCGAATCCGTTATATTCCGGAGGTATCCTAAAATAGATCTATTGTGTAGATGTGGCCTAAGGCACATGGAGAGATGTGCATCCAAGTCCTAACAGCTATTTTGATATGGCATAGCGTACTCTGTAGGTGCCTGCATATCATTTGAAAATGTGTAACCATTTAAAAGTCTGTTAAGGTTTACATTAGGTTTTTGATTGCTAATTTTTGGATAATCTCCTGAGGCATTATCTAAAGTGATTGGGCAACAACATGGCAAATGAAATTTAATGTTGATAAATGTAAAGTAATTCACATTTGAAAAAATAATCACAATTATATATTAAATATGATGGGGACTAATTTGGCTACAACTACTCAAGAGTGAGATCTTGGAGTCATTGTGGATAGTTCTCTGAAAACATCCACTCAAAAAAGATATATTGGCATTGGAAAAGGTTCAGAGAAGGGCAACAAAAATGATTAGGGGGTTAGAACGGGTCTCATATGAAGAGAGATTAAAAAGACTTGGACTTTTCAGCTTAGAAAAGAGGAGACTAAGAGGATATGATAGAGGTCGATATAATCATGACTGCTGTGGAAAAAGTGAATAAGGAAAAGTTATTTACTTATTCCCACAATAAAAGAACTAGAGGTCACCAAATGAAATTAATAGGCAGCAGGTTTTTCTTTACTCAGTGCACAGTCAACCTCTGGAACTCCTTGCCAGAGGATGAGGTGAAGGCTAGACCTTTAGCTAGGTTCAAAAAAGTGCTGGATAGATTAATGGAGATTAGGTCCATCAATGGCTATTAGCCAGGATGAGTAGGAATGGCATCCCTAGCCTCTGTTTCTCTGGAGGTGGGTGACAAGGGAGGGATCACTTGAGGATTACCTGTTGTGATCCCTCTTTCTGGGGCATCTGGTGTTGGCCAGATGGACCTTTGGTCTGACCCAATATGTCTTTTCTTATTTTCTTATTATTTTAAAGTCACTTTTTTATATTTCAGTTCTGTATATTCAAAAGAAATACTTCTGCTATTTTAGGACATAAATATTATATGTACATACATGCCAGTGATCTCTAACTAAAAAAGAAAAGATGGTAATTGTTCTTATGCATACACAGGAACAAAAGCTTTGAAATACATGTGTTTTATTTTAGAATAATACTACATTAAAATCCCAATACAAGGAGATCATTGTCTGGATAGCTGTGGAATAGTTCCAATGCTATTTTCATTCCTATTTTTCCATTATTTATGGTCCTATAAAAAGCAGAGAACCCAAGGAACATAGACACATTAAAATTACTTCTATGTTAAATCTGAAAATGTCAAAAGAAAATTGAAAAATATCAAGCCATTTTCAACAGCCTTATAGATGTATTATTAGACAACTAATAATAAAAAGCATAAGGTCATTCACAGAAAAGTCAGAAATGCAAAAATAAAAGTGTTCCCCTTTTTCTTTTCCTTGGTTTATCAAGAACTTTTTTGCTTTTATTCTCTGTCCCCTCCCAATCACATGAACCACTCCAATATGAATTCCAGAGTTGATACTTTCAGACTTGAAGAGGGCAAAATTTGAGAAAAGTGGTAGTAGGATATTTATATTTGTTAAAGAAAACAGAGAAAGATAGGTTTATGATAATGCTTGTAAGACTATGAAAAATCTGAATCTGGATCTAGGTAAACAAAAGATAACTTTAAAATAGGCTAGTGTCAAGGCTATTTCTAAACATCCATGAACACGTTGATTAAATGTTACATTTTCCTTCTTTATGCCCAAAGAAAGATACCAACAAAAATGGTTAGTTGGATTTTGCAGTAAACCACTGCAGAAGGTCAAAAAGTAGTAGTCTATTGGGAAAATACTAGGCTGGGCAGATTTATATGTATCATTGCTTGGTTTCTGAATGTTGCCTGAGGAAGGTAACATGGGTTATGGATGGCGGTTATTACTGGAGATGCATTACAAGTAAGATCCAAGGCTTATTGTGTCATCAATTTTTAAACAGAACTGGTCATTGAAATTATTGGGGAGTGCTGATTAAAAATTGATTGCACACAAAGGCCTTTAGGGAAATACACATCCCTTGTAGATACCTTTTCTGTAGAAATGACTGTAATCCACTGATTTGAAAAAAAAATGTAAAGGACCATTTGTACTGAGCTGCAGTGGCTATGTCACATTCCCAGAATATAAAATGTAATGCCATTTATTACACACAATTTATGGAGGAACTAATTGACACTTAGTTCATAGTGCCCTAGTTTAGTGCTACCTCATTAATGCACATTGCTGTATTGTGAGTGCTGGCTTCCTAAAAGTTCTATATTTCCTCTAAAGTAATCTCTCAGATAAAAAAAAAAATCTGTGCTGGAAAACATGAACACCAGAGTGTTCTTAGATTAATATCAAAATGTTCTTTGTCCAAAAAAACAAGTTTAAAGCTATCAGTGAAACTAATACAGTATGTAATGTTGAAGATGCTCTCAACTGCAGTTCATTGATGTGAATAGTGCTCTAGTGTGCATTTAATACTTGCTATAAAGGCAGTTTTGAACAGCTCAAATAAATATTTGCAACAACTTAATCCCACAACTAGCAACTTCCAAAATATCATCTTCTAGGTTGTTCAAATCTTTGTGCTTATACACGGTAAGTTACACTTCTGCCTGTCTGGATTGCCCTTAGTCACAAAAGTGAGTCTAGAGAGGGACCGTTCTGAAAGTTGCGTTTTCTATTTTTAGGCTTTCTGAAGCTAGCTCCTACTTTGGGAATTACACTGTGGCCTGGTGAAAGTTACTATTATCTAGAGTGGTTATCTCCCCGCCTTGTTCTCTGCAGGGCAGATCTCTTCTTGCACTACCTTTTTCTTGTACCAATCTCTCCACCCATGTATAGTTCATGGGGGGAAAAGGGCTGCTACCAGAGAGGCACCAAAACTTTTCTTTTTGGTCTCAAAGACAAGGTGTCAGTCACATGTAGAGCATCCTCTCTGCTGGTGCATCCTGGCAGATATTATTAGGCTCTGTGTATTTAGTGTCTGGACAGCAAAAGAGAAACTAATTACAACATGACTCATACCAAATAAGTGTATTTTATACTCCTGAGAGCATTCTGTGCTCCCCCTCCCCGCAAAAAAAAAAAAAAAAAAAAAAAAATCCGAGCACAATATTTAAATATCTGCAAAAATCTTCAAATTATATCTGTCAGACAGATGTGGCAGCTATAGCATGGCATTGGGAGCAAATGCCATTGGCTGCACAGAAGTAGGAGATCACTCTGTTAGGGTACATCTACACTACAGAGTTATTTCAAAATATCTAATTTTGAAATTATTTCGAAATAAGATATTTCAAAATAATGCATCTACACACAAAATGCATTTTGAAATAAAATTTGGCTATTTCAAAATAGCACGTCACCACTGAGTGGACACTGAATCGTATTTAAGGCCTGCTGGAACCAGTTTCGTCAGGGCATCAGGTGAGAAGTTACTTTGTGTGGCTGCTGTCTGAGGCTATCTGAGGCCTGTGCTTAAAGGGACACACACCCCTCCCCCCCGGACAGCTGGTTCTCAGGTTTTCCTGCTTGTTTGTCTACCTGGATGAGGGACAGCAAAGCATTTTTTTCTCTCCATGCTCTGGTTGCCCTCACTCGGGACACCACAGCACTCTGCAACATGGAGCCAGAGCTGCCCCTGGGCACTCTGGTGCTTCTTTTGGATGTGTTGCTGCAAGTTTGGCTGAACTTTCTGCAGGCTGCCATCCGGGAGGTACATTAACATCCAGACTGTCAGTATCCAGGAAGTCCTGCAGGAGAGCTTCCACCCTGAGGAGCACTAACAGTGTCCCTGGTGTACCCCACTAGGGGCTTGTGCCTCATTCCTCCCTCATGTCCTCCCACTTACCCCTCCCTAACCCCCCTTCCTGATGTCAAATAAAATGAATGTATTTTCATGAACACAAGCTCTCTTTATTTAACAAAACTGGGGAGGGGGGATGAAACTCTGGGAAGACTGGGGAAAGGAGGTGGAAGAAGGGAAGAGAGAGGGTGGGAGAGGGGAGGGGGAAACCTGGGAGGAGGGAGCTGGAAGGGGGAAGCAAAGGGAAGAAGTGAGAGAGGAAGCTCAGGGCTCTGGGTTGGGGGTTTCTCTGAGTCAACTGTCTCCCAGCACCACCAGAGTGCGGGGAGGGGGTGGAGAGGGTGGAGGGAGAAACGGGAGTGGGAAAAGGAGTGGTAGGAGGAGCGATAGCTGGGGAGGCAGCAGGCTCTGGAGCGGCAGGAGGTGGCACGCTCTGCACCAGTATCTGCAGGTGCTGGCAGATGGCACAGCCCTGGGCAAGGTGGTCCCATTGGAGCTGCAGATCTTCTTGCACTGAGTACTGGAGGGTGCGGTGCAGGGCTCACAGTGCCCCCAGGTGTGGCTGTTGGTATCCCTCCACTGCACAGGTGCATGTCTCAGTTGGGGTGGTGCACCCTGCACGCACAGCTGGTGCGGCTGTGGAGAAACAACAGAAGTGGTCAGTTATCCCTGCGGACACAGTGGGTGAAACCCAGCCCCCCTCTGCAAGGTGAGGAGGACCGTTCCCTGCAAAATCAGAGCCAATGTGCTTGCACAGAGTCCATGTTCAGAATGTCCTGCTATCCCCGGGAGTGGGAGCTGCCCCGAGACCGCACCCATGCCCCTGTGCTGTATATAATGTGTGTGTGTGTGGGGGGGGAGATGTCCCCTGCATCTGTGTAGAGTGGACTTGTGGAGGGAGGGCGTCCTGCTGTGTCCCACCCCAGAGTCAGGAGAATGTCATGCCTCTTCACATATGCTTGTGGCTAACAGGGTAAGGCCCCTGTGTGGCAGCCAGCTGGGGCCACATGCCCAGGGGTGGCATGGCACATGCTCGCATGTGCACAGGTTGCTGTGTGATCCATGGATGGCAAGGCCCACATGCACAGTTCCTGATTTCCATTCTCCCTCCCCTCCTGCCGCAAAGGGGGACAGTGATTGCACTCACCTGTTGTTGCCTCCATGGCCTCGGATGACACCGGTGACAGGTCTAATATGGCGGCTCAGAGGTCTTGGCTGTTCAGCACATTCTATCTGGTCTGCTGCAGCTCCTGGCTCTCCTCCTCCTCAATGCCCTAGTCAGAGCCCTCTGCCCCAGGGTTGATAACCACCTAGGGGGCATGGACCGTCTTGCCCCCTCAGGGTGCAGTCCATGGCATTGAAATAAGGCCAGCTTGGTGTGTGTGTCCTGGTTGAGAGCTGCCACCTGTGACCCTGGCATATGCCTGCCAAAGTCTTTTATTTTTATCTGTACCTGCTCCTGGGTGCAGATGTGGCCTTTGCTGGCCAGGCTGGCAGCTATTCTGCCAAAGACAGCCGCATTCCTCCATCTAGTGTGGACATCATGGACATTGGAGAATTCCCCCAAACCTCAATGAGGTCCATGATCTCCACACTGGACCAGGAAGGTGCCCGCCTTTTGAGACCCCAGTTAGACTCCTGGGAGAAGGCAGACTGCTCCTGGGGATTGGTGGAGGGCTGGCTGCCGGTGGCTTGTTGGCTCTATTGGGGCCACTGGGTCAGGGGCAGGACAGACCGTTTGTTGGGGTGGCAGGCTTGGATCTGGCACAGGCACTGTGGCCAGACTCTACCCCTTTAAGGGCTCTGGAGAGGAGAGGAGGGAGAGTAGTTTTCTTGGTTGTGGCCAGAATGGCCAGCAGGGCACCCTGGGAAGGGCTGGAGGCCCCCTATTTCAAAATAAGCATCTACAAAGCACTTATTTCGAAATAGAAATTTCGAAATTGGTGTTATTCCTTGTGGAATGAGGTTTACCAATTTCGAAATAAGCCCTCCGCTATTTCAAATTAATTTCAAAATAGCGGTTGGCTTGTTTACATGCTAGTAAAGTTGCTGTGTAGACATTACTCTCCATGAGAACAGTGTACACACAACCTTAACACAGATCAAAGACAGAGTCTGCCCCAGAAATACCCCAGGATCCTATACCTCCATGCCAGGTATATCAGGTGTGAACAGGCAGGCTGAGCCTAGAAACATCCAAGTGTAGAGGGGAGATCCAGGTGTGGGTTGGGAGGGTTCTGTGTGGTGAAATCTAGATGCAGACAGTGATCTACATGAAAAGGGGCTTGTTAGGGGGGTTGGGGTATAAAGGGAATGGGAATCTGAAGGGGGGCCCAGGTAAAAGTGGCTGGGCTCAACACAGTGGGCTCTGGGTCTGGAGGACAGAGCTCAGCAAGGAGGTCTGAGTACTTTGTTTTTGTGTTGGCGTTGGGTTTTTTTCCCTCTCTTTGAGCCTTGACTTTGAATTTTATTATTCGGTTGCCCTTCCTCTCCTTTTCTAACACAAGTTTGCTTTTATCCTCAACAATTTGAGAAGTCCCTTATGCATCCACATTGACTGATTTGTATTTCGTACATTCTTCCCTGAGAGAAATTGCAATTAGCTATGCCTTAATCATAGTCTCTTGGAGGATTTTCTGGGATTCTTCCACACTGGTATATCATAATACATTGTACCTTGTGCATTGGCTTTCTTAATTCCCCAGAATTTCATTTCCTGAAATCTAATGTCCTTATACTGCTGCATTATATGATTCTATTCATTATTATGATGAATACAAGTATCTCACAGTCACTGCTTCAAAGCTTCCCTCTGACTTCCTGTCAGTAAGAAGTGTCTCCTCTTCTTATGGCCTTTGTTCTCTGGAATGTAAAATTCTCATCTGTGTCATTTAGTAACCTTTTTAATGGTGTGTGTGTTACCTCACATATAACTGGCCATGTAAAATTTGCTACAGGTCTGATCCCTATAGATCTGCTTGAAGTTAGCTGAAGCCTTCCATTGACGACAATGAGTTTTGGCTTAGGTCCAAGAGAGCGGTATCTCCTACTAACTCCATAACTTAGACTGAAAGCTAATTCTAAAGGTCTGTAAACTGCAAGTTACTAGGCTGATCAGTTTTAAATAAGAAGGCGGCATTTGTCATAGAATTTTAGGTTACATCTACATTTCAATTAACAGACCCAAAGCACTGAGTCTAAGGGTACGTCTACACTACATGGCTCCGTCGACAGAGCCATGTAGATTTGTTTATTGAGCAAAGGGAAATGAAGCGGCGATTTAAATAATAGCCGCTTCATTTAAATTTACATGGCTGCCGCGCTGAGCCGACAAACAGCTGATCAGCTGTTTGTCGGCTCAGCGCACTAGTCTGGACGCTCCCTTGCCGACATCAAAGGTATTTGTCGGCAGCCCCGGTAAACCTCATCCCACGAGGAATAACGGGACTGCTGACAAAGGGCTTTGATGTCGGCAGGGGAGCGTCCAGACTAGCGCGCTGAGCGGACAAACAGCTGATCAGCTGTTTGTCGGCTCAGCGCGGCAGCCATGTAAATTTAAATGAAGCGGCGATTATTTAAATCGCCGCTTCATTTCCCTTTGCCTACAACCCTCATCTGCATGGCTCCGTCGATGGAGCCATGTAGTCTAGACACAGCCTAAGAGTCCAGGTCAATTGACTGAGGCTCATGGGGCTTGGACTGTGGGATAAAAAATAACAGTGTTGAATTTTGGGCTTGGGTGGAGTCTCAGAACCGGGACTCCAGCCCAGGTGAAGAGCTACTCTGCAGTTATACAATACTGCAGCCTAAGTACTGTGCACCCACGTTATCTGACATGGGCCAGACAGGTCCATTCTGCAAGTATTTTATTGCAAGGTGGACATACCCTTAAACGTCCTGCTATCCTCCTTCCATTAGTTAGGAGTTATTTAGGAGGGATTTCCACACTTGTCTCCATAATAGCTACATGCTAGGCATCTGTAGACATTATTGGCAAAAGCTGACATTCTAGTGGCTTCTACTGTTCTATTTTGGTACTGCAGAGGTTTGGATCATAGAACATTACTATGTAAATTTGTAGCGATCGAGATAATTATGTTAGCTTGATAATGTTGCAAGTGAACAGAGAAACTGGAAAACTAGAAACTCTTATATATTTTAGAACTCTGTGTGTGTCAGTCTGTTCATCTGTCTGTGAGTCAATTTGTTCAAGAACTCCTCTTAAATGGTAAGAGCTAGGACCACCACATTTGATATGTAGATTCCTCTTATCATAACTTAAAGTAAGGTCAGAGTTCGGTTGTGCCAGGATGATGGGATTATGCCTGGAATGTAATTGTTTCTCATGAAATGGAAAGGGAGAGGTCTGGTAGAAGAGACTGTTATGCTCCAGAATGACCACTGGGGGACAACTAGGGCCAGAGATGGGGACCAGGACAACTATAACCCCACTGGACTAACAGGGGTAGAGATGGAGAAAGGGATAGCTATACACTATATATTTCAGAGTTTATGTGTGAATCTGTCCATCTGTCTGTTGCCCAGTTTTCAGACAAACACCCCTCCCTGCCTGTGCCTATTGCAGCTACAGCAGCCATAGTCAGACACTTCTCATCTGACCCTAAACTGCTGTGGTGAGAGTGGGCTGGAATTAACTTCTCTCCCCAGGGCATCTTGCATACTGACCCCCTCATCTCCAGTACCACCACAAAACAATCATTTAAATGGAGAAAAAGAAAACAAAGTTGGGCAAATCTTCTAGTACTCCATATTTCTATAAACAGTTAAATCAAAGCCAGAGATGCTTCAATATATTATCAATAGAAAGTCAAAACACAAATAGCAAGCTTTTGCTATGACCCAAACAGAGCTCATTTGTAACACTTAACTAGCAAAGAAACTAGCAAATAAAATACTAGCAATTACAATTTAACTAGCAAAGAAAATACATTCATACTTTAGATTTATAGAGGAAGAGATGCTATTGCTGATCTAGCTGACTGAGCTGGAAAACAGCAGTTAAAACTCTCCAAAGGTGCATCTAGAGAACAGTGCTATTTTGGGATACTTTTAGAATCCCAAAAGAGCATTTTCCATGTCTTAAAGGTGAACCCATTATTTTGAAATGGCTTTTGAAATAACAGGCATGCTATTCTGACATCCCCAAAAACCTCGTTCCATGAGGATTAAGGGAAATTTCAGAATTGCGGTTTATTTTGAAGTTTGGTGCTGTGTAGACAGTGCCAAATTACAAAATAAGCTCTTTCAAAATGAACTTGAAATAAGCTATGCAATTTGTGTAGCTCAGATTGCATAGCTTATTTTGAGCTAAGGGTGCAGAGTAGATGCACTCCAGTAGGCCTGGTAGTATGATATGGTATAGTACAACTTAAACAAGATGATTAGGAATCAAAAGAACTGAATTCAGAGATATGAGCAATGTCTGCCAAAAGCCAGTGCTCGGGGAGTTCACTCTCCAGAAAAGAAGCCATAAGAAATGGCAATGAATATCTTTGATTCACAGTGCTTGTCATTGGAACACCTCACAACGCAGAATGTGCAGGAGCTCAGATCTCTGAGCAGGGAAAGAAACTCAAAATAGCTGTTCCAAAAAATATGCATTTGCCCAATCCTCTATTCCCTTCCAGCTAGCAATTCATTTGCTACTTGAAGTTATAAACAACCTAAAGATCCTGTCCCTAGAGTCCCGATAATGTGCCCATACTTCAAATGAAAAATGCTTCTCTCAGAAACCTAAGGTATGTTTACGTAGGGAGAAAAGACCTGTAGCTAGCCAACGTCATCTGATTTAGGCTCATGGGGCTCAGGTTGTAGGGCTAAAAAATTGCTGTGCAGATGGTAGGGCCCGAGTTCTGGGACTCTTCACCTCTCCAGGGTCCCAGAGCTTGTGTGCCAGTCTCAACTTGAACTTCTACACAGAAGCCTCAGAACCCAAATCCTGTGAGTCTGAGTTAGCTGTCCTTGGACAGGTCTGGGTTTTTTAGCCATGTGTAGACATATCCCAATTTTGTGCATTACTCTCTAACCATTACGGCTACACCACCATTTTTTGCAGAAGAGGATATGCATATAGCACTCTCACTTGCATATCTTTTTCCTAATCTTTTTATGGAAGAAGTTTTTGCGATAAAAAGCCCCATGTAGATGGGGCCATTTGTCGGAAAAAAAACCCTTTTTTGTAAGATCCTGTAAATCAAAATTTTTGAGGAATAAGGGATCTTGCGAAAAATGGCAGTGTAGCCGTAGCCACATTGCCTCAATTGTTAATCCTTCTTCCACAATGACACATGCACTAGCAGAGACTTCCAACCCTCACCTATTTCAAACTCAGACACAGTGAATAAACTGGATTACATGCAAGAGCAAAATTCTCAGTGAATGCAAAAACAGCTGGCTTTTTGTATTACTTACAAGTGGTTATCAGGCAGAGTACCAGGAAAACGGAGTTCCAAGCAAAGCAGAAGCATAGAAATAAGAAGACGGTTATATGTAATACTAAACAAATGACATCCATATACAACTATTTATTTTTAGTGTAAGGAATATTATTTACTATAAATATTTCTACAATTTATATTTAAAAAATACCTGCTGTTATTTTATATAGAAGTTGGGTTAATAACCAATTCTGGAAGTTCCAAAAATTGAGAAAAAAAAGGTTCAGCTCATTCCCTAGGTTCAACCAGAAAGACTGAGATGTAACTCATCACAGAATACCCAGTGGCTAAGGGGTGTGTCTATAATGTTTGAGTACCAAGTTAAAATTCTTACTAAGCTAGTAATTGGGGGTATGTCTACACTACCACCCTAGTTCGAACTAGGGTGGTAATGTAGTCAACCGGAGTTGCAAATGAAGCCCGGGATTTGAATTTCCCGGGCTTCATTTGCATGTTGCCGGGCGCCGCCATTTTTAAATGCCGGCTAGTTCAGACTCCGTGCCCCGCGGCTACACGCGGCACGACCTAGGTAGTTCGGACTAGGCTTCCTATTCCGAACTACCTAGTTCGTGCCGCGTGTAGCCACGGGGCACGGAGTCCGAACTAGCGGACATTTTAAAATGGCGGTGCCCGGCAACATGCAAATGAAGCCCGGGAAATTCAAATCCCGGGCTTCATTTGCAACTCCGGTTGACTAATTACCACCCTAGTTCGAACTAGGGTGGTAGTGTAGACATACCCTAAGTTAGCCAGACATAGTAAAACAGTTTCAACGTGAGAGATTAAGAACATTCCACAGTTTAGTGGTTGGTGTTAGGTCTAAGTTCAAATCCTTGACCCTCATCAGGTAGAAGCAGGAAATGAAGAGAATATTTTAATCAATGGATATATACCACCACCTCTTACCCCCACTGGGAATAATTCCTAAATCCTCTCAAGAATTGTTTGGCAAATTCATGGAAAATTCAAAAAATAGTTCCAAGTTAACCCAAACTGCAATTTTTTCTGCAAGTAAACTATTACTCTGGTAAATTTTGCCGAGTTCTAATGATATGCTAATTTCTATAATTTTTCATAGAATTCTGATTTGTATAGAATGGACAACTGGTCAACAGCATCAAGTTTCCTGATTGCTATTGGCAGGTTACTTAATTGGGGAAGATTTCGAATATGCTTTGGAGAAGAATAATAGTGTTTTCATTTAGATAGCAATGTTTGTTATTTGCTTAGCATTTCACTGAAGACCTAATGAGATTTTAATTTCTATTTGAAAAACTAGTTGAAGTCTTGCTAACTTTTTTACAGGAATGCATAAATATTGCCGCAGACACCACTTAAAAATTGTGAGTTTCATTTATAAGTTCTTTTTGGTCAAAGGCAAACACATAGCTTAATGATATATTAGGCTACACATTTCTAAGTGGCTGATTTATGCTGTGAATTTTTAAATAAAAACCGAGTTGCCTTTATTTCTACAAAATATTTTTCTCAGGCATTCTTAAATTGATTAACATGTGCTTTGACATAAGATTCCATATCAAAAGATAAGAACTGTGTGCTTGTCATGTACCAATGATAGGAAGGGAACTGCAATAGCTTTTAAAGGGACCCAACAAAATCCTGGTTCAAAAGCACTTTCTGAATCATATGATTATAATTTGATGTCCTGGGATCCCCAGGAGGTATCGAGTATAGGACTTTTCCAACAAGGTACTCTATGCTCTCTGCCACAGTTTCAGAGTAACTACAACTTTTCTCTCCCTTCATGGAGTACTCTAGGAAGCGTCAGGTCTCCAGCCCTCACCTTTCTCTGGGCAAGACCATTGTCCCACTCTATGCAGACCAGAGGTTATAAGGTGGCACAAATCCCCTATCTTACAATATCAACTCTTCCCCAGCAGGCCAGTCTGCCTAATTACCAAAGTATCTGTATTGCTTTCTCACGGGACTTTGAACGGTATATTGCCATATGTACCAGTTAACAGAGAGCTCCACCTAAGCAGCCACATTTATTCTTAAGGCACAAACATTACAGAACAAAAATATATAAACAGAAAAGTTTCTATATGCATACAAAATATTACCAAAGTCACCCATTAGTCTTATGATGCCTACTAGGCCAAAGTACTTCCAAACCATTTTCAAAGATTGGGTCATTCAGCAATGCCATAAATCACTAGTGTTTTCAATTTTCTGACAACAAAACCAAAATACTCTTGCCCACCCCTTTTGTGAAGCCCTGCCCTACTCACTCCATCCCACATTCCTCTGTTGCTTGTTCTCCACCACTCTCACTCACTTGTTCATTTTCACGGGGCTATGGAGGATAAGTATGGGCTCCTTTTTTATTGTGTGATTGGTTGAAAACAAGACATCTGCCCATCCTCGAGAGCACCTTGGAGGGCTCGGCCCACTTTCTAACTCTGCAGAAAATGCAGAGGATCTAATCTACCTCGAATTTAGTAAGGCATTTGATACAGTACCACATGGGGAATTATTGGTTAAATTGGAAAAGATAGGGATTAATATGAAAGTTGAGAGGTGGATAAGCAACTGGTTAAAGGGGAGACTACAGTGGGTCATACTGAAAGGTGAACTGTCAGGTTGGAGGAAGGTTACTAGCGGAGTTCCTCAGGGATCAGTTTTGGGGCCAATTTTATTTAATCTTTTTATTGCTGATCTTGGCACCAAAAGTGGAAGTGTCCTAATAAAATTTGCAGATGACACAAAGTTGGGAGCTATTGCCAATTCAGAAAAGAATCGGGATATCCTACAGGAAGATCTGGATGATCTTGTAAATTGGAGTGATAGCAATAGGATGAAATTTAATAGTGAGAAGTGTAAGGTTATGCATTTAGGGATTAATAACAAGAATTTTAGTTATAAGCTGGGGACACATCAGTTGGAAGTAACGGAGGAGGAGAAGGACCTCGGAGTCCTGGTTGATTATAGAATGACTATGAACCGCCATTGTGACATGGCTGTGAAAAAGGCTAATATGATCTTGGGATGTATTAGGCGAGGTATTTCCAGTAGGGATAAGGAGGTGTTAGTGCCATTATACAAGGCATTGGTGAGACCCCATTTGGAATACTGTGTGCAGTTCTGGTCTCCCATGTTTAAGAAGGATGAATTCAAACTGGAACAGGTACAAAGAAGGGCCACTAGGTTGATCCGAGGAATGGAAAACCTGTCTTATGAAAGGAGACTCAAGGAGCTTGGCTTGTTTACTTTAACCAAAAGAAGGCTGAGGGGGGACATGATTGCACTTTTAAAATATATTAGAGCCGTGGTCCCCAACACGGTGCCCGCGGGCGCCATGGCGCCCGCGGGGGCATTTCAATGCGCCCGCCAGGTGCTCGGGGCTGGCCTGGCCCAGGGAACATGGCGCACGAGCGCGTGCGGGGGGAGCGCGCTTGGCGGGGGGAGTGCCGGGCGCGCGCCACTCGGCGGGGGTGGGCGCCGGCCCCGGGCACGCGGCACTCGGCGGGAGGGGGGGAGCGCAGGGCGCGCGGCACTCGGCGGGAGGGGAGGAGTGCCGGCCCCGGGCGCGCGGCACTCGGCGGGCGGGGGGGAGTGTCGGCCCCGGGCGCGCGGCTATGGGGGGGCCCCGCCCCCAGGCGCGGCACTCGGCGGGAGGGGGGGAGCGCCGAGCACGCGGCACTCGGCGGGAGGTGGGGAGTGTCGGCCCCGGGTGCGCGGCACTCGGCACCGGCCCCGGGCGCGCAGCACTCGGCGGGGGAGGGGGGAGAGTGCCGGCCCCGGGAACGCGGCCCTTGGAGGGGCCCCGCCCCCAGGCGCGCTAGTGTTCCCGCCCCCTGGCGCCCGGCGGGCAAACGGCCACGGCCCCTGGCGCCCGACAACCTCAAAAGGTTGGGGACCACTGTATTAGAGGGATAAATACCAGGGAGGGAGAGGAATTATTTAAATTTAATACCAATGTGGACACAAGAACAAATGGATATAAGCTGGCTAGTAGGAAGTTTAGACTTGAGATTAGACAAAGGTTTCTAACCATTAGAGGAGTGAAGTTCTGGAACGGCCTTCCAAGGGAAGTAGTGGGGGCAAAAGATCTATCTGGTTTCAAGATTAAACTAGATGGGTTTATGAAGGGGATGGTTTGATGAGATAACATGATCTTGGTAACTAATTGACCATTCATTATCAGTGGGAAATAGGTCAATGGAGGGATGATAGGAGTTACTAGAGAGAACTTTCTGGGTGTCTGGCTGATGAGTCTTGCCCACATGCTCAGGGTTTAGCTGATCGCCATATTTGGGGTCGGGAAGGAATTTTCCTCCAGGGTAGATTCGCAGAGGCCCTGGAGGTTTTTCGCCTTCCTCTGTAGCATGGGGTACAGATCACAGCTAGAGGATTCTCTGCATCTTGGTGTCTTCAAAGTATTTGAAGGCTTCAATATCTGAGATATAGGTGAGAGGATTATTCTAGGAGGGGTGGGTGAGATTTTGTAGCCTGCGCTGTGCAGGGGGTCAGACTAGATGATCATAATGGTCCCTTCTGACCTTAAAGTCTATGAGTCTATGAGTCTATGAGGAAAGATAAGGACAAATACATATACTTCTATATTTTTCTCATATATAGTTTAGACTCCAAACATTTTCAAATTTCATTTGGGCAGTAGTGATATTTTGACTATTTCAAATGCTAATTGCGGTTTCTAGTGACTATGGTGTCCTTCTTCTCTGCCCTAAAGTATGACTTAATGTTACTGTACTCTTAGGCTATATCTACCCTACACTGTTCTTCTGGAAAAAGCTACACAAATTGCAAACCGCAATTTGCATAGCTTTTCCCACTTCTTTTTACAGAAGAGGCTTTTCTGTTATTTGACCCATCTACACTGGATCAAATGTCAGAAAACTCCCCGTTTTCGGAACATCCCTTCTTCCTCATAAAATGAGGTATACAAGGATGCCAAAAAAGTGTGTTTGCTCTTCTGAAAAAATTTTTTTAAGAGCAGACGCATTCCCTGGATGCTGCAGAGTTTTTCCAGGATACTTTCAGTATGAGAAGGATGAAAGAATATAGCCCTTAAAGTTGATGGAATGGGTTTGGTGGTGTGAACTCATTGTTTAGAAAATCAACCTAATGAGATTAAAATCAACCTAAACTGTGTAGACCAGGCCTAAATGTCTGGACCAAAGACAAGCAAGAGAATGTTTCAATTTATAAGTGCTTAAAATTTATGGAGATATAGAATGAAACAACATCTTTAACTAAAAACATAATGACACTGACTTGATATTAAAATACTAATATAGTGTAAAGAATATGTTTGTTCCTTTCCAACGGGTAACAAAAGGAGAATTACACTAATCAAGATTAATGCAGTATCTTAACATTTCTACATCAACAGAGAGGTTAATACAAAATCTGCATATAGATAAACATTAGATTGATGAGAAATTAATCCATATTTACATAAGTTAAAGTACGTAGTAGATTTATTATAAAAATGCTTATTTGTAAATAAAGATGTTTTAGTCTCTTGAGCTAGCATAAGTTTGCTAATTATTTTGCACTAATTTCCAGAACACTGGGAAACACACTGTTGCCTTTTCAAAGTTAAAATTAGCTATCCAATTTCAACCTCATGACAGCAGCATTTTCATGTTCATTTCATTTCATTTTGCCAGTCATCATGTGGGAGATTTTAAGGCACAAATTTAACACTCAATTTGCACTGACTCTCCAGAAGAGTTGGGATCTAGTTTCCTTTCTTGCTTTTCTTCAATGTTATTATATTTTGCTTGGTTTTTATGTTATCTGTGTTTTGTGCCTTTGAAAGTCCCTACCCACAATAACAAAAATTGCAAGAGCCAATTTCTGATTGAATTCATTCTCATTAACTAGCAGAGATAGATAGATAAAGAGAGAGAGAGAGAGAGAGAGAGAGAGAGAGAGAGAGAGAGACAGAGGTTTTCTGTTGCTTAACTGGAACTGAAACAATTATTAATAAAGAATTTATCCTACAAATATTTGTTCTGAGAAAGATTAATTATTGTTTGCAGTGTTTATTCTAGCCATGTTGGTCCAGGATATTAAAGACAAGGCGGGTGAGATAACATCTTTTATTGGACCAACTTCTGTCTTCTCTGTCTAAAGATTAATTACAGAAATTAGCATTTTAATCATATCCTGTAATTTCTGAGTAATATCAGTTACCTCTTCATGTCTTCTCACCATTCTTACTCTTTTTAACATGGAATATTATGAGAAAGACATATATAGTTTACTGGGGTTGTTCTTTAAGTGAATTACAACATGTCATATTTTAGAGATCATGGTATATACTATTAAATCTTGAAATCCTGTCAGTTACTAGTTACACATATAACAGCAGTCCCAGTTTTTAGTATTATGAAAAAAAGGAATTTTCTTGCCAATGAACCAGATATAGCAACAATTAAATGTATAAAGCCGATTGAGATTTTTAACAGATACACTTTCCCCTAAAATAATAGTTTGATTAAATGATTTTTCACAGAATAATTTCATGTTAACCAAAATATTTTCAAAATTCTAGCAAAAATAATTTTAAAAGGAGTAAAAAATTTAGACAAATTTTTTGTTAATTTTTTACAGGAAAATAAATGATTATTTGCTGAGCTCTCAAAATGAGTAGTCATTCTTAAATTAATACAGATTTAAAAATTAATAGAAATCTGAGGAATTGTCCCAGACTGAGGTGTCATTAGAGGAGGTTTTGGAACAAATTGAAAAACTTAACAGTAACAAGTGACCAGAACGAGCCGATGTTAACACAAGAGTTCTGATTTGTCAATTTTATATGTGTTCACTTTTTTTGATTGTATCCCTTTGGTATATATGGTCATGCCAATTTTCTTACACATTGATCTGAGGAAGTGGGTCTGGTCCACGAAAGCTCATCACCTAATAAACCATCTTGTTCGTCTTTAAAGCGTTGCATAGTCCTGTCTTTTGTTTCAGCAAGAGTTCTGAAGGAACTCAAATGGGAAATTGCAGAACTGTTAACTGTGGTTTGTAACCTATCCTTTAAATCAACTTCCATCCCTAATGACTAGAAGATAGCTAACGTGATACCAATATTTAAAAAGGGCTCTAGAGGTGGTCCTGGCAATTACAGACAGGTAAGTCTAATGTCAGTACCAGGCAAATTAGCTGAAACTATAGTAAAAAACAAAATTGTCAGACACATAGATGAACATGATTCATTGGGAGAAAGTCAACATGATTTCTATAAAGGGAAATCATGCTTTACTAACTCTATTCTTTTAGGGAGTCAACAAACATGTGGGCAAGGGGAATCCAGTCGATATGGCATACTTAGGTTTCCAGAAAGCCTTTGACAAGGTCCCTCACCAAAGGCTCTTAAGTAAAGTAAGTTATCATGGGATAAGAGGGAAGGTCCTTTCATGGATTGATAACTGGTTAAAAGACAGGACACAAATGGTAGGAATAAATGGTAAGTATAAATGTATTCCCTCTCTTTGGGACATCTGGTATTGGCCACTGGTGGAGACAGATGTAGGAGACAGATGTGTTGAGAGTCTCTGGGGTCAATTAAAAGGGGTAAAAAACAAGGTTGATGTCATGCTGGGGTCTACTATAGGCCACCTACTCAGGTATAAGAGAAGGCTGAGGCTTTTTTTAAACAACTAACAAAATCATTTAAAGCTCAGGATTTGGTGGTGATGAGGGACTTCAACTATCCAAACATATGTTGGGAAACTAACACAGCAGGGCACAAACTATCCAATAAGTTCTTGGACTGCATTGAAGACATTTTTTTTTTATTTCAGAAGATTGAAAAAGCTACTAGGGTGAAGCTCTTTTAGATTTGATTTTAACAAATAGGGAGGACCCGGTTGAGAATTTGAAAGTGGAAGGCAGCTTGGATGAAAGTGATCATGAAATCTTAGAGTTCATGATTCTAAGGAATGGTAGAAGGGAGAACAGCAAAATAGAGACAATGGATTTCAGGAAGGCAGAATTTGGTAAGCTCAGAGAGCTGGTAGGTAAGGCCCATGGGAAGCAATGGGGAGCAAGACTAAGAGGAAAAAACAACTGAAGAGAGTTGGCAGTTTTTCAATGGGACATTTTTAAGGGCCCAAAAGCAAGCTATTCCTCTGCGTAGGATAGAAGGATAGAAAGTATGGCAAAAGAGATAATAAAATAGCTAGTACAAGAAATAATGGTGTTGGAGAAGATTCAAGAAAGATGACTGTGGTGGTCTAGTCACATATCAAGATTGGCCCAGAAAAGGATATCATAGGTGGTGATATGTATTAGGGTATGTCTACACTACAGCATTAATTCGAACTAAATTAATTAGAATTAGTTCATTCGAACTAAGCTAATTCGAATTAGCGCATCTAGAATTAGTCCAAAACTGATTGGACGCTGGATCGCATTTAAGGGCAGCTGAAACCGGTTCCGGCAGGGCATCAGGTTAGTAGTTGCTTTGTGTGGCTGCTGTCCGAAGCTATCTGAGGACCCCCCTGGACAGCCGATTCTCAGCTTTTCCACTTGCTTGCCTACCTCTCTGCCTGCCTGTGTCGGTGGTTCCCAATGGGGCCGCCGCTGCAGTTGGCAACATGGAGCCAGAGCTCACCCTGGGCATGCTGCTCCAGTTTTTGGACTTGCTGCTGCGAGCAATGGAAGGAGGCTGTCGTGCACCACCTAGTGCACATCAGCCCTCTGCCTCTCCCCCCGGCCTCCTCGAGGGTTGTGGAAGAGCGGCAGCAGTGCCTGGACACCAGCGTGCCCCGCCACATCTGGCATCTGGACACCAGCAGCGACTGGTGGGACCGCATCGTCCTGGAGCGCAGGGGAGACCAACAGTGGTCCCAGAACTTCAGGATGAAGAAGGACACATTCCTGGAGCTCTGCGAGTGGCTTGCCCCTGCTCTGCGATGATGGAACACTCTCATGAGGCCTGCCATCCCCCTCCAGAAGTGTGTGGCCATCGCTCCATGGAAGCTCTCCACGCCAGACAGCTACCGATCTGTCAGGAACCAGTTTGGCATGGGGAGATTCACCATCGGAGCAGTGCTCATGCAGCATCCAACGGCCACTGGGCTGCAAGGAGGGGATGGGGGGGGAGGAGGCGAAAGTGCCCCGCACCGGAAGGTTCGGTCTGCTGGCCGTACTACACACCGCCCGCAGGGGTGGGTTCTGGGAGTGGGGCGTGGGGCAGTGCCAGGGAACAAACACTCCCAGCCACCCGGGCACCCCAGTGATTCGCGGTTTGCTGTGTCCCTCTGCAGGTTGTCAAGGCCATCAACTGGGTGCTGCTCTGCAGGGTGATCTGCCCCGCCGACCTGGACGCCGTCATCCAGGGGTTCAGTGCCCTTGGCTTCCCCAACTGCAGGGGCCCATTGATGGGACGCACATCCCCATTCATGCCCCGGAACACCAGGCCTCCCAGTACATCAACAACACCAGGGTGTTCCGGAACTCGTCGGTGTGCCAGAGGCTACATGCCGGGACCTTCTTCCCCGACCACCATATCAGGGTTGGGGACGTGGACATTCCCGTGTGCTTGATGGGGGATGCGGCCTACCCCCTACAGCCCCAGCTGATGAAGCCGTACACGGGGCACCTCAACCCCTCCCACCAGGCCTTCAATGCCAGGCTCACCAGGGCCCACATCGTGGTCGAGGGGGCCTTCAGATACCTGAAAGCCAGATTTAGGTGCCTCCTCACCCGCCTCGACCTCACTGAACACAGTATCCCTCTTATGGTGGAAGCATGTTCTGTGCTGCACAATTTGTGCGAGTGGAAGGGGGGAGGTTTTCCTGCCAGCCTGGATGGCTGAGGCTGACTGCATGGCTGGCCAGTACGTGCAGCCCTACACTACCACCATCCGGAAGGCCAAGCAGGGGGCCGTCCAGATCCGGGAAGCCCTGCGAGAGAACTTCCCGGTGGAGGAGAAGGACTGAACTCTCCCTGCATGCTCCACTGGGGCCTTCTTCCACCCTCCCACTCCTTCCCCTTTTCCCTCCCTAACCCCCCTTCCTAATGTCAAATAAAGATACCTGTTTTGCCAACAAAAATCTCTTTTTATTTTACATAACTGGGGTGGGAGAGGGAAGGGGGAAAATTGGGAGGAGGGAGCAGGAAGGGGGTGTAATGGGAGGAAGGGAAGGGAAGGGAAAGCTCAGGGTTGGGTGTCCTGCTGGCTTTCGTGTCTCTCAGCACTGAGGATGCGGGGGCATCAGGGGGGAATGTGTGTGGAGGGTGGGGCAGAAGGGATGAGGGGTGTGGAGGAAGCAGGAGGGGGAGAGGGGTGGGAGGAGGAGCAAGAGCTGAGGTGGCCACAGTGGCTGGAGTGGGAGGAGGCAGGAACCTGTTCACCAGGGTCTGGAGGTGACCTCTGAGGGCACTGCTCTGCTCCTTCAGCAGCTCCAAGCTCTGCTGCCGCAGCCTCAGGTCCTCCCAGACCCAGTGCTCCTGGATGTGGATCTGGTGCTCCAATAGCCACAGGTGCCGCCAGTGGTAATCCTCCAGGTTCCTGGTGTGCCTGCTGGCCCAGGTGCAGGTGGCTGTTGCAGGCTCAGGTGGTGCGCCCTGCAGTCCCAAGTGCTGTGGCTGTGGTGAAACAAGAGCAGTGGTCAGTTCTCCCTGGGGACACGGTGGGTGAAACCCAGCCCACCTCTGCAAGGCGAGGTTGGAGTGTGGGGAACAGGCCAGGGCCCCTACATGACACCCAGCTGCTGCTCCATGGTAGGCAAGGCCCAGGTGCACAGTCCCTGGGATCCCTCTCCCCCCACGCCCTTCATACATATAAGGGGAGTATGATGGCACTCACATGTGGACCCCTCCCCGGCCTCGGACAACACAGCCGATGTGCTCTGTGGGTTGCCTTGGGGGTCCTGGGTCCTGGGCAGGCTCCCTGCAGGCTCCTGGCTCTCGGTGTTCTCCTCCTGCGTGTGCAGGACGGGTCCCGCTGCCCCGGGGTCGATTACCACCCATAGGGTATGCACTGTGTGAGCCCCCAGGATGCGGTCCAGGGCCTCATAGTGGGGGCATGCCTTTGGGTCAGCCCCTGGCTGGGAGGCCCTGGAGTAGGCCTGCCGCAGGTCCTTAATTTTGCAGTGGATCTGCTCCCGGGTCCGCATGTGGCCTCTGGTGGTCAGGCTGTCAGCCATGTGGCTGTAGACTGCTGCATTCCTGTGACTAGTGTGGAGATCATGGATGTTGGAGGACTCCCTCCAAACCTTGATGAGGTCCACAATCTCCGCAGTAGATCAGGCTGGCGCCCGCCTTTTGTTACACTGGGCAGGCTCCTGTGAGCCGCCAGCCTGGTCCTGGGAAGAGGTGAAGGGCTGGGTGTCAGCGGGTGGCTGGATCATCTTGAGCCAGGTGCAGGGTCTGCTGGCTGGGTGTTGGCAGGCTTGCAACTGGCACAAGCACTGTAGCCAGACCATGGCCCTTTAAGGGCTCCGGGGTCAGGAGGGGGGCAGAAGAGTTTCCTTGGTTGTGCCCAGAGTGGCCACCAGGGCAATCAGGGAAGGGCTAGCTCCAACTAGTTCGAATTAACTGTCTACACAGCCCTTAATTTGAACTACTTAATTCGAACTAGGCATTAGTCCTCGTAGAATGAGGTTTACCTAGTTCGAATTAAGTTTGAAGTAGCGGTTTGCATGTATAGACTCTATGAAAGTTAATTCAAACTAACGACTGTTAGTTCGAATTAACTTTGTAGTGTAGACATACCCTCAGAGTGTAGGCAAGTAGAAACAGGGGATTGAGGATTTGTTGGACAGATACAGTGAAGAATGACATAAACCAAAAATGTTTAAGATGAACAAATCCACGAAGCTGGCACAAGGTAGAAGGTTGCAGAGAGATTTCATTCAGCCCCTTTAACACTGTTGAGGATAAAGATGGTAAGAAAGAAGAAGGTGGAACCTGAAAGGAGGCTGGAGATTTTGATGGTCTCATAGCCAAACTCCATCAAAAATTACTTCAACTGTGAGGCACGTGGAGTGGAAGGTGGCACAGTAGTATGGTATAATAATACTTTGTAAAGACTAATAGTCACATTCTGATTGTCCTTCCATAGGACCTGCCTCTTCTGCCCTGGGTTTCTGAGAAGAAAGCTTATTTCCTAAAAGGCCATCCTCAAGGTCTTGCATCCCAGAGAGGTGCTGGCTTTTGGAGGAGGAGGGAAGCACTTCTCTGCCCAACTCAGGTTACTCTTCCAATGATTCTTATTGCTTTTTTTTCAGTATGGGGCCCACATAAATGGTTTTTTTTTTAAATTCAGTAATGGTATAGTAGCTAGAAATTCTGTCTAGGTCTCCAAAAAAAATGAACAGGTTGCATTTTCATGGCTGGCCCATTTGCTGCCAACCTTGGTTTTAATGTAGCTCTCCTGGACTTTTAAATCTTTATCTGGCATTCGTCAACTTTCCAGTGTTGACTACTTCTGTATATCTGACTGGCAGTGTCCAAAAACAGATCTTCATTGTGATGCCTAATTAACACCATAAACAAAAAAGTGATGTCTAAACTACAGACCCATAAAAATTAATTTGCACTTCAAAGAAATTGAAGTAATATGTATTTAATTGATAAAATGCCCAGAAATTATGATGTATGTTTTTGCTGTTGTATAATATTTGAATATAATCTAAAATGAGAGATTTTTGAGTACTTTGCTGTAGAACACAATTTTTTTTTCAAGAAAAGGCAGAGCAAAATGAGCTATTTTCCACATGATTTTAATGAGAAATTAACCATTTCTTCATTATGTTTTACTGTGCTACATGATCTTTTGCTGATTATTTCTTTACATTGCCCTGCTATTCTGTCACTCAAACCCAGTTTTGGAGAACAAACCTGCAATTTTCTAATGTTAATTTAGAATTATTCTTGAAAGAACCAAATGACTTCAGAGCATTTATTGCTCTACTAGTTATGAGTCTGTCATGTACTCAACCATTACTGTTATATTTTCTTTTGATAGGTATCTAAAACAAGAGTTGAGCTATCCGACAGAAATGAAACCTAGCAGTCTAGGAATCCTTACTGTGTGCATAATTAGGTGATAGGTTATTCAGACATTTTCTCTCCTATGTTGGCTTCTCCAGAACACACTGGCTTTGTTGGATCCTCAGCAAGATATGGCTGAGAAGTACTGAAAGTAACTTCCTGACTGTGTGATCTGAACTGCCTTATAGGATGCCCGCCACAAAAACAATTGAGATGTAGCAAGAATATGTAACAATTATCTTAAATTTTGTTTAGTTACACATACTTGGTTAGCTAAAACTGTGCTTACAGGTTACATTTAACTGGATGCTTGCCTTCTGTAACATAGCAGCAGCACAGTTTGCAAACATATTTAATGTGGACACATAGTGCCACAGATGGGAAGATCAAGTTCGCTTGGTGTTTTACAGGCATACTGGAAGAGAAGGCATTTGTTACATTAAATTTAGAAACATATGGCTGATAAACTGCTAAAATGAATAAACTGGATAAAGTAGATGGAAAAGAATAAAATAACATGGGTAAATCCTTACATTATATTTGACCAATGAAAGCATTCTTTGTAGATGAATATATTATGAACACTGCTGTTACTGATAGAATTCAATGGAATTACACCAGCAGAAAATTTAGCCTGTTGAGTCCATTAGTGGAACGTACAGAATGTGGTAAAAACAACTGCTAATGTCCATCATTTGAGGACTAGTATAGTCTATGTACACTTTTTACAAGTGGGCCCTGCAAATTACAACAGAGGAGATGTTAACTGGGACCTCAGAGTTCTACAGAAACGTTGAGTCCAAAATGGATCTTCCTTCCAGCCAAACCCATGGGAGAGGAAGTAAAAGTCTTAGCTGGTAACTGCTCTCATTTTTTAAAACAAATTGCTATTAAAATTTCATAATAAATCATCAAGAGGAGAGAAAGCATTTCTCTTAAGTAACTAACCTAGTTTCCTATGCTCTTCAAGAACTTTATACATTTTATGACATATTGGATGGGCTATGTCTCCTGATCTGATGTAATTTCTGAGGGTATGTCTACACAGTAATGTTATTTCAGAATAACTAATGTTATTCCAAAATAACAAAGAATTCATCGACAAAGCAAGCCATTATTTCAAAATAATGTCTAGCTGGAGGACTTCTTACTCTGAGTCCTGTAACCCTCATTTCACAAAGAATGTTCTTCCTTCAACTTCCTGCTGTGTTTACAGTGCGAAAAGCCGAATTAAGCTATTTCAACTTCAGCTGGGCAATTGATGTGGCTGAAGTTGCGTCGCTTAATTTGACTTTTTCCCTGCTGTATAGACGTACTTCCTCTGTACAATGCATCAAGATGCAAATATAAAGAAAGTAACTTAAACATATTGGTGCTGTACAGCAAAATATTATATTTATCACATATCCACAGCAACAGAAATTTCCATGCATTTCATTTCTAAAATAGCTTGATATTTTCTCTGAGATAAAGTCTGTCTCTTTCATTTGTATTGCTGCATTTTAAACTGAATGTTAAGCATGCCTATATATGAGTATTTTTGTTACTGTTCTTTAAGAGAGTATTTATTTTCAAACATTTTAATCTCATAAATTTAACATAAAAGATACATCTTATTTAGCATGGTTACTCATATGTACTGTAACATCAGTTCTTTTGCAGATATGGTATGTTGTATTTCTGACAAGTTAATCACAGAGACCCTCCTGAGACTCTCATTTGATATGCTGAATTACCACTGAGCACACTTACTGGCCTTCTGAGGTACCTCACTACCCTGTCCTTTTGAGCCAGATCCTCTCGTTTCCTCCAGAGATGGTGCATAGTTGGGGTAGCAGCCATGTGCTCTGTGATGTGGCTAGCTTATCATCCCATTCCCCTGATGGAAAGGAAATGAAGGGAAAGTGCTTGCATTCCGTGAATTCCTCTCACATCTGGCTGAAGGGAGCTCACCTTTTGGGATGAAAAGCAAGCCGTCTCCCGGAGCCCATGGCTGCTGACCCATCTGTGCACCTGAAATGGCGCCCTTGTCACAACCTGCTGTAAAGGAAAACAGACAATGAGAGCTGCTCAGCTCTGGGAAGTCTCAGTCAAAGGGATTTGACATAGCATCCACGTACACAGCCCCAATGGATCCAGAATCCCACACAAATACATCTTGCCATCTTACTCTTCATAGAATTTTATGCAGAGAAAATTTACAAATTCTTTGCCACCTTTATCAGTGAAAGAGAAATATGTACAGCCATTATTCCCTCAGCAGATAACAATTCTTTATACCAGGTTTAATAATAAACAATGATGATTTTATTAAGGAGAAAAATAGGATTTCAGTCATTAATAGTGATAGCAGAAAGATCAAAGTAAGTTAGGGTATGTCTACACAGCAAAGTTATTTCGAAATAACAGCCCTCATTTTGAAATAACTTTCCTAGAGTCTATACAGCCAAACCACTCTTTCAAAATTGGTAAACCTCATTTTATGAGGAATAACGCCAAATTCAAAATAGCTATTTCGAAATAAGTGTGGTGTAGACACTTATTTCGAAATAGGGGGCCTCCAGCCTTCCCAGGGTTCCCTGGTGGCCACTCCAGCCTCAACCAAGAACACTTCTCTCCCTCCCCACATCCCTGGAGCCCTTAAAGGGATTGACTCAAGTCACAGTGCCTGTGCCAGCTCCAAGCCTGACAGCCCAAAGCCAGCAGTCACTTCCCCTAACCCAGTGGTCCCAAAATATGAGCCAGCAAGCCACTGGCAGACAGCCCTCCACCACTCCCCAGGAGCAGTCTGCCAGCTCCCAGGAGCTTGCCAGGGACTAGAGAAGGCGGGCGCCTTCCTGGTCCAGAGTGGAGATCTTGGACCTTATTCAGGTTTGGGGGGTGGATGCCCCCAATGTCCATGATCTCAGCACTAGATAGAGGAACACAGCCATCTATGGCAGGATAGCTGCAAGCCTGGCCATCAAAGTTCACATGTGAATCCAGGAGCAGGTTTGTATGAAAATCAAGTTGGTCCGGTGAGACCCCCAACCCTGAGCCCTGAGCTTCTCCTCCTCCTTCTTCCTCTTGCTTCCCCCTTCCAGCTCCCTCCTCCTAGGTTTCCCCCTCCCTTCTCCCACTGTCTCTTCTCCCCTCTCCCACCTCCTTAACCCAGTCTCACCAGAGTTTTATCGTCCCCTCCCCTCCACTCCCCTCCCCTCCCCAGTTTTGTTAAATAAAGAGAGTTGTGTTCATGAAAATACATGTATTTTATTTGACATCAGGAATGGTACTGAGGGGAGGTAAGTGGAAGGATGTGAGGGAGAAATGAGCCACTAGATCCCAGTGGGGCAGACCAGGGAGGTTCTTAGTGCTCTTCAGGGTGGAAGCTCTCCCGCAGGGCCTCCTGGATACTGACAGCCCCCCAATGGACCGGCTCCATGTTGCAGAGTGCTGTAGTGTCCCGAGTGAGGGCAATAAGAGCATGCAGAGACAACATGCTTTGTTGTCCCTCTTCAAGGTAGACAAGCAAGCAGGGAAACCTGAGAACTGGCTGTCTGGGGGGGTCTCTTTAAGCACAGACCTCAGATAGCCTCAGGCAGCAGCCCCACACAATAAGTCCTGACCTGGAGCCCTGCTGGAACTGGTTCTGGCCAGCCTTAAATGTGATTCAGAGTACACTCAGTGTGGACACACTATTTCAAAATAGCAAAATGCTATTTCAAAATGCATTTTGTGTGTAGACGCATTATTTCGAAATAAGCTATTTCAAATAACTATTTTGAAATAAGCTATTTTGGAATAATACTGTAGTGTAGACATACCTTTACTAATCAAGATAAATAAAACACACAAGCTAAGCCTAATAGACTAAGACAATTTGTTACAAATTGTAATTTCTCTTCCTAGCCTTATTTCAGGTTAAAATTCTTCTTAGTCCAGAGATGTTCTGTCTGACCGGGGTCCGGTAGTTTTCCTCCACTACTGTCATTCTAGTCCTTTTCTTGCCATGTGTTTTAATGTATTCTTTGGGGGTGAGGAGGCAGTATGTAAAGACCTCTGAAGACACTCATTGTTTACTTCCTTTGCCTTATTTTGAATTTCCCTAGGGCAGGAAGCCTTTGTTCTATTCCCTAACTCAGGGGTCCACAATCTTTTCAAAGCAAAGGGCCAAACGACATCAAAATTCAGAACAAGTGATCAACAAAGAGCCATATAAGAATGCCTTATTTGCATTACTGAAAATTATACAACTTAATATTATTGATAATTGACATAATGATTAATAATAGAATAAATGAAACATTGTACTCACAGACTTTATTTAATGGGACTTCTGATGCTGCATCTTTTCACACATTTCTTTGAAGTTTACATCATAACTGGTCAAATCCAGCTTCATGCATACATTCAGGCTGTCTTCTGTCAATCTTGTGGCAGGGGCTGTAAATCTGGGTGTGCAGGAGTTTGGGAACATGGAGGTATGAGAGGCTCAGGCTAGAGGGGTGGGTGTATGATGGACTCAGGGCACAAGGTGAGAGTTTGGGGGTGCAGGAGTGTTATGACAGGGGGCTGGCTGGGGATGTGGGGGGGGAAGGAGTCTGGGTTGGGATGTATGAGGGGCTCAGGGCAGGTGCTTGGGTGTATGATGGGCTCAGGGCACAGGTTTGAGGTGTATGAGGGTGCAGGAGTGTTATGGCAGGGGACTGGGATTGAGGAGGTGCAGGAGTTTGGGGATGTAAGGGTATGACGGATTCAGGTGTATGATGGGCTCAGGGTTGGGATGGGGGTGTGTGCAGGAGCATTATGATGCTGCAGCCACATCGGGGTTGGGCCCCAATTGGGGACTTGTTGTACACGCATCATTTTTGAATAAAGTAAAATATTACATTCAACACAAAAGGTTTCAACATTGTCTTTATTTATGGCAGGGGTGGGGAACCTTTTTTGGGTCAGAGGCCCATTGTCCCACAGAAAAATCAGTCAGAGACTACCCAGGCTCCTTGCCCCAGGCATGGCTACCCATCTCTCCATTGGCTGGATTCTAGCCAATGGAGTAGTGGCGGGATCCCCAGCCTGGGAGCTGGCTGCAAATAGAACCCAACCTTGAAGCGCCTCAATGGGACGTGCCCTGAGACTGCTCCAACAGGCCCCCTCGACCTCGCACACACTGCCCAATGGCAGTCAAGGAGCAACAACAGTAGCAACAGCAGCAGCAGAATCCTGTTCCTATTGCCTCCCCAGTTCAGCCAGTACCTGTTCATCTTCAGGGACAAGTTCTCTTGGCAGGATCTTCAGGCTGTGGTGGAAGAAGTGCATGTACCAGTGCTTTAGGAAATCCAGCCGCTCCTTGTCCCCAAAGTCTGGATCCTCCACTGCCTTTTTCGCCTCCCTCCCCACTCAACCCCTGCATGCTCAATGTGCATCACCACCACATCCGATGCAGCAAGATGCACTCATTCAGGTGATCATCTGGCTGGGGGAGGATATGTTGCTCTCATGTCCTGCCTCCCCAGAGGATGGGGGAAGGTAGGGTGGATAAAGTAACCGTACGTTGCTGTGGGGAGGGGAGGAGCTTCCCCGCATGCCAGATCTGGCATGGAGCCTCAGGGCTTTTCCCTGCAACAGGAAGCCAGTACTGACTCCATTTTTTAGGGGAGAGCGATGCTGGATCTTCAGCATAGGCTCCTCGTTGTAGCAGGGAGGGAAGAGAGAGTGGATTGAGCTTGAGCTGCAAGCCATATTTGGCTCCTAAGTGAGCTATATCCAGCCTATGAGCCATAGGTTGCTGACCTCTGCCCTAACACCTCAGTGGAAAAGTACAAAATTAAAGATAGATTCCATCATGGACACATGTCTTTGTCTGCAGGAAGACAGTGCTTCCCCAGTCAACTGTCTCTTGCTTATGATCCATTAGCACTTTGGGTATGTCTACACTACCCCGCTAGTTTGAACTAGCGGGGTAATGTAGGCATACTGCACTTGCAAATGAAGCCCGGGATTTGAATTTCCCGGGCTTCATTTGCATAAGCAGGGCGCTGCCATTTTTAAAACCCCGCTCGTTCGAGCCCCGTGCAGCGCGGCTACACGGGGCACGAACTAGGTAGTTCGAACTAGACTTCCTAGTTCGAACTACCGTTACTCCTCGTGGAATGAGGAGTAACGGGAGTTCGAACTAGGAAGCCTAGTTCGAACTACCTAGTTCGAACTACCTAGTTCGTGCCCCGTGTAGCCGTGCTGCACGGGGTTCGAATGAGCGGGGTTTTAAAAATGGTGGCGCCCCGCTTATGCAAATGAAGCCCGGGAAATTCAAATCCCAGGCTTCATTTGCAAGTGTGGTATGCCTACATTACCCCGCTAGTTCGAACTAGCGGGGTAGTGTAGACTTACCCTTTGTCTGGTTTCTTCGTTGTTGTATAATGGGCTGAAAATAGGCTTTTAATAATGAACTCGTTGATAAATCTACATATACAAATATTCCTAATTTCTGATAAAGAAATGGTACATACATACAAATATAATGTACACATTCAATGGTTACAAGCTTTCCAATGATATGTTACATGAAATATTTTGCATAAAGCATTTTCAAATTAGGCATATTCATATTCTTAAGTATATTTCAATAATGAATATGAAAAACACCTCACAATATTTAATCAATATTTCACATATTTCTAAACAACATCTTAAAAATAATTCAGGGGGTACTAGACAAATGAAAAAGAACAGATCATGCAAGCAACTGAGGTTAGGATGAAGACTGGTCACTGATTTGAATGAAAATCAAGTTCCACGGTCTAAACGTTGCACTGGGAAATGATTAGCCTATCTGGAACTAGCGTTCTGAGTTTTTAGACTGGTTAAAAATAAACTAACAAAATAGTTTTCCATCCAAAAATGAAGTTTAATCTAAACAAAAACTTTTTGCAAACATTTTATTTTGATTATTTTTAATGGAAATAGATGAAGCCATTTGTTTTAACAATACATACACATTTAGTTTTAATAATGTTGTTTTAATTAATTTGGCATATATGTTATATTGACCAATATATTATGTTTAATATTTGTATATAATATACAATTCAATGCAATAAGTTGTAATGCTATCCAAACAAAATTTTTCAATCTATTTTTTTTCAGAATTTTTCTTTCACAGCAAACATTATAATCTCATTTCAATTTTGATTTTTATTTTGAAATCTTGGATTTTTCAATTGAATGGACATTCCAGTTCCTGACCAGTTGTAATTGTTTTTAATAACTAGACTATTATCTAAACAAACAATCTTCCATCCACGTACATGGAAGTTGTACATCCATAAAAGATAACGAGTGAATATTGTGGCTTTCTGGGAAACATCATGAAAAAAACCCTTTAAATAAAATGATAAAAACCCTTTAAATAAAATTATAAAATTTATTCCTAGTAACAGAGATCCAGAATTCTGAGCTCACCCCAACCTTATTGCTTTCAGTTTGAATACTTCTAATTAGTACTAACGTGTTCATCTTTGTGAGTATTATATTCTCTGGAGGTCGCTGAAAAGTTTTTATTTGCTGGTGGGAATCTGATTCATGACCTGAAGGCAGGTATCTTGTGATTTTTGAAAATAAACAAGCAAGCAAACAAACAAATAAATCCTCCTCCACAAAAGTTTTTCCAGTGGAAAATCACTTAGACAAAAATATGAACATTTCTAATACAATTTTTGATAATGATTGTTTTGTTTTGGAGTTTGTTTTCAGTTTTTTAATAGGGGAAATAAATTATTGTTCAGTTATAATATCTATTTCTCCACAAAATATAACTAGACCTGTGCAAACTCAACATAAATTATGAGAGGATTCTGTTAAAAACACCAACATTTACAACCATTTTATATACAATGGCAACTGAGAACCATATTCACTTTTAAATACAGGAACATAGTGGGTTATATTTATAGTGAATACTGACATTTTAATGACCTTGTGGCTTGAAAGCAATCCAAAAATTGAAAATGTGGAAACCATACTGACCACTAATAAGTTTCTTTTGTAACTCTGGCAATTTAAGAAAGGTTAAAGAGGAAAATCCTTACCAAAATGGAATTACAATATTTTTGCAGTGCTAGAAAATCTTTTAGGTTCAGTTATAAAATAACATAGCTGAACATTAGAAAAGACCTTCCTCCTGTGTCTGCCCTGAAACAAAAACATACTTAATTTATGGTAGTTGTAGGCTACTACTGGGATTGACTTCATTAGGACTACTCACTCTTACAAGCATTACACATTGGGGGTGCTTGCAGGACTGAGCACTATTTCAGTATTATCCCTGATTCTTACAATTATACATGAGATAGCCTTTATTATTTAAAAAAATATATTTATAGTAAGCTTGTATTCACTGAGATGTGGAATCAGCAAAGCATTCCTGAATGACAAGGACCAGGCAAGAGCAGTCTGACAGGCAAGAGGAGTCAGAATGCATATAAGGTCACACATGACAATATTATTATCCTTTGGGCTGACAATGGGAGAGCAGATTGTCCTACTTAATTAAATTTCACTATGAACTGAGACATGCATCACTGAATCATCCTTAATCTTACTGTTTATAAATACTTTCATGGATGGCGGATAAATCATGGTGAGACTAGCCCTCAGCCAGGCCCACACTTCTGCCTGATGCTCTGCCTCTTCATCGCCCCTACCCTCACCAAAGCTCTCCCTGTCTCCTCTGGCCACCAGTCCCAAGCCACATGAGTGCCTTTAGCCCAGAAGTGTAGGAGAGTGGAGTGCATCTCCTAACACTGTAGTGCTGGGCCCTGTGAGTGGGCAACTTGTGGCACCCCCCTCCCACAAGCCCAGAGTGCAAAGTGGGTGATGCATAGCCCCCCAACTCCAAAGCCCTGGGTGGTGAGTCCCTAGCCATCCTAAATCACTGCCACAGATTTGCTACCTTAGCCCCAGCCTCATCCAGTGGTCAATCCCACGCAGCAACCTGCCTGGAAGAGAAGGCAACCTGCCTATGCTCAGGTAACTAGCAGCAAAGAGGGGGTGGTCTTGGAGTAGAACATGTGTGGAGCCATGAGCGGTGGTTTAGTCTGGCACGGCACCACCCACGTATTCTTGCTTGTTTTTTTAGAGGAATAAATAAAAAGCAGTGGAAGGAGATTCTCCTCGACCCCACTCTACAAATACGAACAAGATTGATAACATTTTGAAAAGATAATTGGAATGCAGAGTAAGCATTAAAAATTGCCTGAGGCTTTAAAAAAATATTTTAAAGAGGGCAGGATGATTTGATAGAAGACAAGGGGAAGAAATCAGCCAAATTTTAGGTTTTTCTTCCATTCTTTAACAAGGTTCATATTATAAAGATTGATCACTCCAGAAAGAAAAAAATGCCTTTGGTAATTTCATTATGGAGGTGATGAAGAGTGGAGGGAAAAGGCTGACAGAGCATTTAACCCTTCAGAGAGTGTTTGGTTGAAAAAATTACAGGCCCTTCTTCCGCATTTTGATCTGAGGAAGTGAGTCTGGCCCACGAAAGCTCATCACCTAATAAACCATCTTGTTAGTTTTTAAAGTGCTGCATAGTCCTGTTTTTTGTTTCAGGCCCTTGATAAGTCATCAGTAACAATTAAATAGAAACCTTGAGGGAAAAGAGGCTCTCAGTACTTGGGTTCTAAACCTTGTGTCTTGAATCAAGGCCCCATGGGAGAGGCCATATGCCAACCTTTCAACTAGCAATCTGTGGACAACTGTTTACATGTCACACATGAAGCCTATTCACAGTATGAGGATCCTCCCCAGAGGTCCCTTTGACAGTCTCAGATTGGCTGATTGGTCTGTTGGCCTTCTTAAGGCACAAACAGGAAACTTTCTGAACAACTGGGCTATGTACCTCCTGCTCCTCTGGCTTTATATCCTGCCACCCCAACCTGACTTGAGTCCTGGAATCTGACTTTTGGTTCCTGAGCTCCAGCCTGGCTCCTGATCAGTGGTGGCCCACCAATACAGGTGAACTATGCGGTCACCTAGGGCACCAAGATAAACAGCCGTTGAGGGCTTTGGAGGCGGAGACGATGATAGAGCGTTTCGCCTAGGGCACCAGTTGCCGGCAGCTCGTCTAGGGCCGCTCCTCTCCTGATTCTTACACCTTGGTATCCAGACCTAGCCTGACTCTGGTTTCTTACTTATGGTTTCTGAATCTGCTCTCCAGTTTGTCTCCTGTGATAGCTCAGAGTGGTTCTTTCCTGTCACTATCAGAGGGAGGTCACCCCAACTTGCTACAGTCCTACGTCAGGTATTCGAATCCTCCTGTCTCATGACTGCAGAGTCTGGCTCTTGACAACTAGATCTGGCTGCTCATAACCTGCTGTGACTCTGGAACAGAGACCACAGTATCTAGTATTAAAATGATGTTTTAATACACTGATACTAGACAAGCCACACTGACTGTGTATGTATTGTGGTTGTTCCTTACATTGTGGAAGCGCCTATGAGTCTCAGTCAAGGCTCAGGAATCCATTCTGCCAGTCCTTGTCCAAATCCAAGCAGGTTAATGTTATTTGTCAGTTTTTCTGGTGCATAATTTTGGATATAAAGACAGATTTCCAGATGATGATGTGACAAGAGAGAGCATCTCCATGTGCCAAGTGCAACCAGCCCCTTACATATCAAAGTTTTGAAAATTAGCCTGTGAGGTGGCCTCACAGATGCACTGTGGGTACACTCCACAATCCGTGCATTGTGACTGGAGCCTGGACACAAGTGCCAGCCAGCCCTAGTTGCTTGAGCAATGATCAGGCAGCTCCTTCAAAAGATGGGAAAACAGGTTGGTTTGCCTATGAATGGTGATATCTTGAGGGTGAATAAGGCACCCTTGGGGTTTCTTAAATCACTATTGATATTTGAGCCTTCAGTTATAAAACAGGCAACTATACACCAAGGCCGTGTCCAGACTCAGGGGTTCTTTCGGAAAAAGTAGCCTTTTTTCGAAAGAACTTCCCCTGCATCCAGACTCAAGCCGCGTTCTTTCGAAAGTAAATCGAAAGAACGCGGCTTTTCTTTCGACAGCTGTACACCTAATTTTACGAGGAAGAACGCCTTTTTCGAGGGAGAGCCGTCGAAAGAACGTGAGTCTGGACGGGGGGAGCCCTTTCTTTCGAAAGAATTGGCCTCCAGGAAGAAGCCCTGGTGGACAATCTGGGCCATGGGTTGCACGTCTGTGGATCCTGGCTGCAGCCATTCCTTAAAGGGACAGGCACCCTCACAGACACTTGTTGCAGACAAGGAGCCAGAGCACACGGCTACTTTGCTGCAGCATGTCCCAGCCCCAAGACCGTCCTGGCCCTTCCACCGAGCCTTCTGAGGACTCAGCCAAGGGCTCCAAGCGCCGGGCACCATCCTGGTCTGGCGCAGAGATAAAGAGCCTGCTGGAGCTATGGGGAGAGGAGGAGGCCTTACAGGCTCTCAAAAGCCGGCGGCGAAACGCCGAAATTTATGGCCGCATGGCTGAAGCCCTGGCCCAGAAGGGCCACTACCCCCACACCCAGGACCAGGTGCGCTCAAAGGTAAAAGAGCTGCGCCAGGGCTACGTCAAAGCCAGGGAGAAGAGCTCCCAGTCTGGGGCAGCCCCCCACTACTGCCCCTACTACCCAGAGCTGGACCAGCCGTGGAAGAGGGCCGCAGCACCCCAGCCCCACCTCCATCTCCATCTCGGGGACATGGGAGCCGCAGACACAGGCGTGTCTACGCGGACATCCTCAGACAGCACGTCGAGGCTGTGCAGGAGCAGAACTCCATCCTGCGACAGAGGGCAGAGGCAGAGGATCGCTGGCGTGATCGGCTCATGAACGAGCTGGTCCTGCAGCGCACGGTCCTGTACAGCACTCTGAGGGAGGTCAGCGGCTTGCCTGCTGCTGTGCCTGGTCCTGCTCCTCCAGCACCCCATGACCCCACCCCACCAAACCCCCCTTCCACAACAGCATCCCTTTCCCCCCTTGGACCTCCCTCTCCCCCAGCCCCCCCAGCTCCCCAGCCCCTCTCTCCCCCTGACCCTCCTCTCCCCCAGGCTTCCACGTCCCAAGAGCACCCCAGCAGCCAGCCAACCGACAGGTGCACCACCCGATCCCGCACCCGGGGAGCACCCCAAACACGAGGCCCAGGCAGGAAAGGGAAATCTGCCAAGCCCCATTCAACCTGATCCCCTTCCCCCCTCCAGGTTTCAATCACCCCCATCACCCCAGTTAAAGCACAAACAAAGAGTTAAACGAACTGTTTCTTTATTGTATATAGTTTGGCAACAACAAAAATGAAAAAAAATTTTTGTTATGTTTGCAACATTGTTTGATAATATGTACAAAATTATAAATAAGTAAACAGAACATTTTATTTTGAAACACACCCTGGTGTAACTGATGTGTCCAAACTGGGTCAGGAGATGGGTTGTGGAGGGAAGCTTCTATTGGGCCAGGGCCCAGTCCCCAGGCAGAAGCCCCTCAGTGGCCTCCACTGGAGAATTGCTCCCGGAGGGCCTCCCGGATGCCAACTGCAGACCGGTGAGCCTGGCGGATGGCAGCTGTCCGGGGCTGGGCAAAGAGCCTCTCCTGGGCATCAGCAGCTCTCCCCCACCCTGGTAGGAAGGCATCCCCTTTCCTCTCCACGAGGTTATGGAGGACGCAACACGCGGCCACCACCTCGGGGATGTTGGTCTCCCCCATGTCGAGGCGTGTGAGCAAGCACCGGAATCTGCCCTTTAAACGGCCAAACGCACATTCGACCTGGTTGCGAGCCCGGTTAAGGCGAGCATTAAACTGCTCCTTGCTCGCATCCAGCTGGCCGGTGTAGGGCTTCATTAGCCACGGCATCAGGGGATAGGCGGCATCACCCACTATGCACACCGGCATGTGCACATCCCCAACCGCAAACTGGCGATGGGGGAAAAATGTTCCTGCCTGAAGCCTCCGGTAGAGGTACGAGTTTCTAAAGATGTGGGCATCGTGTGCCCGCCCTGACCACCCAACACAAATGTCCGAAAACTGGCCACGATGGTCGACCAGGGCCTGGAGGACCATAGAAAAGTAGCCCTTTCTGTTTATGAATTGGGCTGCTCGATGGGGCGGTGCACGGATTGCAATGTGTGTCCCATCGAGCGCTCCTCCGCAATTCGGGAAGCCGAGGGCAGCAAAGCCGGCCATGACGCTGTCCAGATCCGGTAGACAGATGAGCCTGTTGAGCAGCTCCGAATTGATGGCCCTCACCACCTGCAGAACGAGACAGACAACAAAATGTTAGAAGGGGTGCCTTATCTCTTAGGAGGAGAACCCACCGCCCACCTTCCCTCTCAAACACCCCGGGAATCCCCTCCTCAGAACCCCCCCCCCCACAATTCAGGGTGAGTGGAGGAGCTCCCTCCCACTCCCACTCCACTTGGCCCTTCCTGACAGTCTCCCTTCCCCCCACCCCAAACTGTGACTGTCCCCAGACAATGACTTACCTCCATCAAGACGGCCCCGACAGTAGATCTCCCCACGGCAAACTGGTGTCCCACGGAGCGGTAGCTGTCGGGGGTTGCCAGCTTCCAGAGGGCAATGGTGACCCTCTTTTCCAGGGGGATGGCGGGCCGCAGGTGGGTGTCTTGCCGTTGCAGAGCAGGGGCGAGCCAGGTACACAGCTCCTGGAAAGTGGTCTTTCTCATCCGGAAGTTCCGTAGTCAGTCTTGGTCATCCCAGATCTCCATCACGAGCCAGTCCCACCATTCAGAGCTGGTGTCAAACCTCCAAACACACCTGTCCACGAAAAAGTTAGGAGGCAAGGGCAGTGCAGCTGCCTGACGGAGGAACCCCTCGTACCTCTGGTCTGGGAGCAGCTCGGGAAGGAGCCTCATGACAGTGTCATGAAGATGCAGCAACAGCTGCAGTATGGTGGTGTGGGGCCATCGCCTGCCCAGGGGCAGCTCTGGCTCCATGCCAAAAATAAGGGTCTGCAAGCAGAAAAACCTCAAAAGAAAAAAGCTGCTGGGGTGTCCCAGGAAGCTGAGCACTCCAAACCAGCACTGCAATGCCTTGCTTAATTCCTCGAGGGACAGCAAAGGCAGCTGCAGGAGCAGAGCAACGGGTGTTCAGGGGCGTCCCTTTAGCCACGCGTCTCTGCAAAGGGCAGGCAGGCAGCACCCGGAAGGAAATGCTGCCCCCATGCCCTGGCAGAAGCAGTTCCGGGTGGCTTTCAATTTCGAAAGAGTGTCTAGCAGTCTGGACGCTCTTTTTTGAAATAGCGGATCGATCTTTCGATCCGCGCATTGTAGTCTAGACGCGCTCTTTCGAAAGAGGCTCTTTCGAAAGATGCTTTCGAAAGAGGCTCTTTCAAAAGAAGCCTGCAGTCTAGACATAGCCCTACAGTGATTTCCCACTCCCCCCTTCCCCTCAAAGCACTTTGAGCCCCTCTCTTCCAGTACGGGATGGGGAGAAAAAAGGAATTGGTGGAAACTGAACTGCTAATGGCACCACACAGGCTGAAGGAGGGGAGAGCAGAAATAAAATGGAGCTTTTTGGTACTGATACTTTTCTGGTGGTTTGCTTTGTATTTTGTATTTCGTGGCTTTCTTTAACTTATATCTTCCTATGACATCCCAGGTGGTATCTCTGAATGGACATCCAGTGCTTGCTGAGATGTATGGACTGCAATTTACATTTGTAGAACAGGGAGTGGTCCATTTTCCCTAGCAAGAATGGATAGATCCTATCCCTTCTGACCAACCTTGGCAATAAACTCAGAGGTCACTCTCCAAAATGTAATTTGTGCAGAGATAATTTGTGAGCCTATGCAAAAATCATATTCAGTTTGATAATCACTGTGTTTCAGGCATCAATTATCTTCAGATATGTAATGCTCCTCTGAAATAAGCCATGACTTGTCAGGAGAATTTAGTCCTTTTATGTCATTGTTTCCTTTCAGATTATTGAATCAATGAACTGTCGGGCTGGAAGTGACCTCAAAAATCCATTATGTCCAGCCCTTGGGCTGAAGCAGGACCAAGTAAAGCTAGTCTATGCCTGACATCCCATTATAAATAATGTATATGTGAAAATTCTATTTTGTTTTTTTCCCCCTCTGTGTTCTAGTTTAGAACTACTTGGGAATGCTGGTAAGGAATATACTCTTACGTGCAACATAGAAGATACAGGACTAAGAGTCTTGAAATCTGGGGTTTATTCCCAGCTCTTCCCTTGGCCTTTTGCATGAGCAAGTCACTTCTCTAGGCTTCAATCTCCCCATCTGTAAAGAGGAGATGATGATACTGATTTTCTTCACAAAGCACTTTAAGACCTACTGACAAGCTAGCTATAATTATTAGTTTGGAAAGTACTCACAAATTATGGCACTCTGAAGCCATATTTTAAAGAAACTGAATGCCTAACCCCCACATAAAATGAGACATAAAATGGGAATGATCTTTATTTAGAAACAAACTAATATGCAATCCTGGTGTTATTTTTCTTTTAAAACACAATCCACTGCAGTATTTCTTCATTTTAGTCATAAATTTATACCTCAAAGGTTGTAGCACAACAAGCCTAGTTTGTTGATTGCTGTGTAATTTATTACTTCCTGCCTTTCCTTTACAATTATATTCTTATTTGCAATAAAAAACAGGCCTTCACATGGATATATGGAAAAACATGCAAAATGAAATAAATATGGAAATAGCCTCTGTAGTTCCCTTTACCATTTGGGAGTGTTTCTTTGGCTTTTGTTTTACTACAGCATAACTGAAATTGTGAACATTTTAACTTGGCTCAGGATAAAACCATTTGTCCAATAACTACAGGATTCACAAATCAGGTGTTTAAAGATGACAAATGAAGTACAACCTTGTTTTTAATTTAATAAAATCTGGAATAGTCCTTACTGACAAAAAAAGTTTATTATAATATTATTAGCCAAAATGTCAAGGAGAGTAAAGGCCTTAAAAGCTTTTAAAAAAGGTAGAAAGTAGGCCAATTGCTAAATGAAGATGGGGATGAAGTTGCCAAAGACTAAACAATGTAAGTTACTGATTTTTAAAGGGGGATTTTCTTTAAGGAGAAAGTAAGAAAAGAAGACTGAAAATGAATACAAATATAATTCTTTATGAAAAGCAAACAAAGGAATATCAGAAAAACCTGAACATCTACACATCAGTTAGGTGGTAAAAGAATTTTTTAACTAAGATATTCAGCTACTGAGAGTTTTTTTGAGAGAGAATTCATGAAGAGCTGCAGAGGTACTGAGAGGCTGAAGAAAAGCAGATGTTCTGATTTTGCAAACTGGTTTACTGTCTCAATTCCTAGCCTTATAAGTGGATTATAGTTTTTTTTAATAAAACATAAATACAGTGCGTATTTCATTCTATGGTTTTTAGTGTCTAGCAGTGTAATCTCACCTTTTGGAAGTATTGTGCAGTCAGGTATAGATATAGAGCAATCATTTTGTGAAAAATGTTCACCCACAAAAGATAAAGCTATTGTCTTTTGGCATTTTCCTCATAGACTCATAGACTTTAAGGTCAGAAGGGACCATTATGATCATCTAGTCTGACTCCCTGCACAGTGCAGGCCACAAAATCTCACCCACCCCTCCTAGAATAATCCTCTCACCTATATCTCAGATATTGAAGCCTTCAAATACTTTGAAGACCCCAAGATGCAGAGAATCCTCTAGCTCTGATCTGTACCCCATGCTACAGAGGAAGGCGAAAAACCTCCAGGGCCTCTGCCAATCTACCCTGGAGGAAAATTCCTTCCCGACCCCAAATATGGCGATCAGCTAAACCCTGAGTATGTGGGCAAGACTCATCAGCCAGACACCCAGAAAGTTCTCTGTAGTAACTCCTATCATCCCTCCATTGATCTATTTCCCACTGATAATGAATGGTCAATTAGTTACCAAGATCATGTTATCTCATCAAACCATCCCCTTCATAAACCCATCTAGTTTAATCTTGAAACCAGATAGATCTTTTGCCCCCACTACTTCCCTTGGAAGGCCGTTCCAGAACTTCACTCCTCTAATGGTTAGAAACCTTCGTCTAATCTCAAGTCTAAACTTCCTACTAGCCAGTTTATATCCATTTGTTCTTGTGTCCACATTGGTATTAAACTTAAATAATTCCTCTCCCTCCCTGGTATTTATCCCTCTAATATATTTAAACAGTGCAATCATGTCCCCCCTCAGCCTTCTTTTGGTTAAAGTAAACAAGCCAAGCTCCTTGAGTCTCCTTTCATAAGACAGGTTTTCCATTCCTGTGTGAGCTCTTTTGCAAATTCCTGGGTGAAATGTGGTGTGGGGTCCTCTTTGAATTCTTTATAGTAGTTGGTGCTGGAGATTTTTCTGTTGGCCTTATTAATGTAGTCAACATGTTTGAGGACTATAATGGAGCTGCCATTGTTTGCGCATTTTATCACTATTTTCTGGTTAAAACTCAGGGACTGTATGTCTGTCCTATCTGCACTGGAGAGATTATGGTGGATGTGATGTTTAAAGATTTTGGAGTACATTTTTCCCCCTCAAGCAACCAATGTACTTATCAAAACTGGTTGCATTCACTTTATAGTGTTCAGTCAGGCATGTTACAGTAACCTGTAACCTATTAACCACCTTTTTATGTCTTTTGAGTGCAGAGATATTAATGGATCAATCCAACTTATATGGTCACTTAAAATATGTACTAACTACTTATGTTAAACAATCTGTTCCATTTTGCATTTCGCTGTGACTCTGGGAATGCCTTCCCCAGACCTGAAAAATACCTCTGTGTGCCTAAAAAACTTGTGTGCCTCAGCAACAGTTAGCCCAATAAATGATATTACCTCACTCTCATTATCTCTCTATCCTGAGATCAACACAGCTACAATTGTACTTCTTTTAATGTCGTTATTTTTGTATAACATACATATACAAGAACCATGTATCCACAATATATAGATTCTTAAAACTAATTGATTAAAAGGGTTATATTAATAAACAATTCTACCTATGCTAATGTAATTGAAGTGAATAATAGATTTACAACCATTCAGTAGTTTAGAAATTACAAGGTGATTTTGTGTGTGTGTGTGTAATTACTACATTTTAATTTGTCCTACTGAAGACTGATCAATTCTTTCTTGAGCATGTACACACACAGTGCATGTGGGAGTTATAATGAAATCTTTCTCCCAGAATAACAAAACTGAGCAGCAGCAGAACATTGTTAGCATTCAGTTTACACCAGAGAGTTTAGAAACACTGATGTTTTATTTAACAATTTTACACAAGAATCTCCTGAGAGACGGAACCAGTTTAAGAGAAACAGTGGCAGCATTATCGGTCTCCTTAGAGATCACATGCATTATCAGCTTATAGATATAAACTTAAAGCAGATCTACCACTGATTTACCTATTGGCTTCCCAACTAAACCTTGCAGGATGCAGGTTCTCTATCTGGCCAAATCACCTTTGGGAGTTCCGTGTGTGATCCAAAGCTAATTAAAGTCATACTATTGAGTTCAGTAATAATGAGGTACTGCAGACTTAAAATGAGCAATATATAGAAGCAAACAAATGTAAACTCTGTGTCCCAAGTAACTGGAAAGCAGGGAGCTTGCTCTTGGCACCTATTAGTGAACAGGTATAAGAACATTCCAGACCTTCTGGAGAATTCCAAGTGGATAGAGGCTCCGTAGGGAAGGAGGCTGTCATCAGCTGGTGATAAAGGAAATATGACTGAATGGTCCAACACATCATTTGCATTTTAATACAGGTTTGACCTCCCTGGTCCGGCACCCTGGACACCTGAGTGGTCCTGAACCAGGGAGTTTGTTGGATTAGAGAAGGTTAGTGCTTCCCTTCTTGCTGCCCCTCTCCCTGGCTCTTCTCCCTGGGGTTCCCAAGGTTGGGGCTCCCACTTTCCCATCATGCTCACTGCCGCCAGAGTTCCCTGAGTTCCCCTTCAGGTTGGCCAGCCACCACTAGTCCCACTCAGATGCCGTTGATCCTGCTGTTGATGGGTTTTCTGCAGGACTTTCCAGCCAATGCTCCTCTGCTGCTGCCTGCTTTCAGTCACCGAGGGCTTCCTAGCCCTGCCTGACCCTGCTGAGGGCTTGATGGGGGTTCCCTGTGCAGGGTGCCTGGTCAGCCCAGCTCACTGCCACTGAGATTCCTGAGATTCCCTGGCCACTGCCAGTCTCACAGCTGGGGCCAGTTCTGCTTCCCTATGGGGTCCCTGGCCTGCGGCTCTGCAGCTAATGCCAGGAGTTCCCTGGCCGAGGCAGGAGCTACCCATTCCCCACCTTGCTCCACTGACAATGGGGTTCCCCAGCTGGGACAGGGGCTCCCCAGCCACCACCTGGTTCAACTGCTGCTGACCCAGCCAGAGCTCCTTTGATCTGCATTTTCTCGGCTGGCTCCTGCTCCTGGTCTCCAGGACTCTGCCAGACCATGGATGTTTCTGGACCAGAAAGTCAAGGATTTGGGAGGTTGAAGATGTAATGTGTTGGTTTGAGGCATTTTGGTCAAAAGTGAGCTATATTTTGGGGGTGGAGTAATAAAACATTAGTATCCATGTTGATTAATGAAAAATCAAGAGAAGCCTGGTGCCAGACAAGCCTTGGGGAGGGTTCCCAAATCTGTCACACTTGGGTAGTAGAGCCTGGATAAAATTAGAGCAAGGAAAGGGTCTTCTATCAGTGGCTATTAGGACTCTACCATATGACACTGATTTATCTCTAAAGATTTTGCAAAGAGACGGAGGCAGAGTTGTTTTTTGTTCTGGGGGGATTTTTTTTTTTTTAAACAGAAGGTTATTTTCAGTTGAGGAAAATAATATAACATTGGCTCTATTGAGAGAGCAGCTTAGCTGAGGAATACCCCCTCCAGCAATCAAACCTATAATCACTACAGCTGCAAAATGCTGCAGAAGACCAATCATCACTTACTTTGGAGCTGAAAACCAACCTGCCCCATCTCTTGACTCTGCCCACCTGCACAACGAAGAGTGAGTGGGGTCTTTAGCCAACAGTTGCTATTTCAGGAATTAATTATCTATTTGGACATTCACACCATGGGATAAGAAGAGCATTTGACTATTGACAAGGCAGTTAGGATTTGAAAGTTTAAGGTATTCTCAAGTATCATGGACTGATATCTTATTGATTCTGTATAAATCTGTGGCATGTTCACATCTTGAATACGGCATGCAGATGTGGTTGCCTCCTGTCAAGAAAGAGATATTGACATTGGAAAAAAGTTCAGAAAAGGGCAACAAAAATGATAAGGGATATGTAATGGCTTCCATAGGAGGAGAGTTTATTAAAACTGGGACTCTTAAGCTTGGATAAGAGATAACTAAGAGGGTATAAAATAGAGATCAATAAAATCATGACCGGTATAGAGAAAGTAAATAAGGAAAAGTTATTTACTTGTTCCTATAACACAAGAACTAGCAGTCACTAAATAAAATTAATAAGGAGGTTTAAAATAAACAAAATGAAGTACTTCTTCACACAATGCACAGGTGATTACCAGGAGATGTTGTGAAGGCCAGGACTTTACCAGGATGAAAACATAAGATAGCATATTTTGAAATTTGGTGCTGTCTACACAATACCAAATTTAAAAATAGAGTGCTTTTCTGGTGTCTTCCTTATTCCTCGTGCAACGAGGTTTACAGCAAGCTGGATTAAGATGCCTGTTATTTCAAATCTTTGTGCTGTTAAGATGCACACAACACTATTTTGGGATATTTTGGGACATTATCATAGCCCCACGGTGTAGATGTATTCTTATAGTCGCTTTCCAGTTGTAATAATTGCACAGAAAAGTTTGAAAACATGAATCCTAAAAGCACAAAACCCAGAACACATATTATTACATTTTTAAAGACAAATTCACAAGTGATTTTGGGGTCTAACATGATTTCTGCATGCTTAGAACTGACAATTCTAAATCCTGTTCTTCTTCACTTTGGGTATCTGTTTAGACAATACCTCTTATAAGTGTGGGCAGGATTGGAAAATCTAATCAACTCACAAGATTGGGTTTTTTTAATGCAATGTCTTTATTAAGTCACAAACTCCTCTTTGCTTCTTCTGGTCATCTCCCAGATGAGTAGATTTATCTGGCCTGGGTAAATTTCTGTGTAGCCATAACTGACAAAGTCTTTTATGCATGTATAATCTTCAGTTTTAGACTTCTGTCTTTGAAAAGTCTTTCAAAAAGTCCTGGATCTGGAAGTAATTATAGTAATTTTTTTGGCTAATGACTGGATTTCACTGCTTAGATGATGAAAGGTTTAAGTCTATTAATAATCATATTCTGAACTAAGAGTTATCTTTTCAGTTTTCTCTCAAAAATGTATTTCTTTCAAGTCCTGCAGAAATTAGAATAAGGGAAAGTGTGTATTTACGCTGTGCTTCCAACACAATATAACAATGCTGAGTAATAATGACCCACATTTTTATTTGTCCCTGGGTCAGACTATGTCAGTCTATTTGAATCCATCAGTTAGCTCTCCCATGCTCATTGCTTCAGATTCGTTATCAGTTTTTGTAGACACTAGATATTGCATTATGGTATTGTGCAATCCTTGCATATTCTAATAAAATCTACAATGTTCAGAAAGAAAATATTTCATGTTTAACTTTTGTTAAAGGAAACACTGCCTCAACTAATTTATACTAGAGCTTTCATTAGTAATTATGAGGCTTATTACACATTAGACATTATACTGTTAAAGTACCAAAACTAAATGTATTTTCCCTAAGAAGTTGCCAGAAGAAGTATTACCATCTTGGGATAAAGCATTCGGCTTTTTATACCTCCCTAGTGTTTTAAACTATGTACCACTTCAACTGGCATCTTTGTTGTTGTTCATATATCAGACAACTCTCTTCGGGATTGGTCCATCTGTGGTATGTTCTGTCTTTCTTGTTAATGTTTTTTGGGCTAAATGGAATCAGGGGACTAGTAATTGTAATCAGGCTGCAAAAAATAATGTAGCAAATTGAGCATCAAGAAACTGCTTCAATCTTTGGAGAATAACAGTGCACTTAAAACATATTTGTGAAGGTTATCTGCCTAAATAAAGGCACATATTGTTGAATACAGCTATTTGAAGCACCTAAATACTCTCAGTTTGGTATTCAAACTTTCATCATGGTACTGATTGTTTTACTTGTTCTTAAAGAGTTGTTTGAAATTAATATTTAATACAAGGCATAAGCAGATAACATAATGTTTTCAAATTTTCATTTTAATGAGGAACTAACTCTTTGGAACAATTATGGTCTGTTCTTTTACAGGCGTGATAGGAGAGTATATACATAATTTGAAAAATATAGAAGTTTATTACCATTCTCTGAAACACTGAGTGGGTGTTGTGATCTTTTAGGACCTGCCTGATATGTAATCACAGTCATTTATGTGATTACAGGGAGAGGGAAATGATGAAAAAAATAGAAAAGTTAGATGTCTTCAAGTCATCAGACCCTGTTGAAATGCATCCTAGAATACTTAAGGAGCTGATAGAGGAGATATCTGAGCCATTAGCTATCATCTTTGAGAAGTCATGGAAGTAAGGATTGATTCTGGAAGAATGGAAGAGGGAAAATATAGTGCCCATCTATAAAAAGGAAAATAAGAACTAGTCAGGAAACTACAGACCAGTCGGTTCAACTTCTATGCCGAAGAAGATAATGGAACAAATAATTAAGTAATTCATCTGCAAATATCTGGAAGATAATAGGTGATAGGTAACAGCTAGCATGGATTTGTAAAGAAAAATCATATAAATACAATTGGATAACTTTCTTTAATAGGCTAACAAGTCCTATGGATGAGTGAGAAGTGGTGGACATGGTATACCTAGACTTCAGTAAAACATTTGATACGGTCTCGCATTACCTTCTTATCGATAAACTAGAGAAATACAACCTAGATGGGGCTATTATAAGGTGGATACTGGCTGGATAACCATTCTCAAAGAGTAGTTATTAATTGTTCAGAGTCATGCTGGTAAGGCATAACAAGTGGAGTTCTGCCGGGATCTGTTCTGGGACCGGTTTTGTTCAATATCTTCATCAACTATTTACAGGATAGGGCCATAATTCAACATTATCTGGATAAACTAGAAAAATTGTGAGGTAAATAGGATGAAATTTAATAAGGACAAATGCAAAGTACTCCACTCAGGGTGGAACAATCAGTTTCACACATACAGAATGAGAAGTGACTGTTTAGGAAGCAGTACTGCTGAAAGAGGTCTAGGGTTATAGCGGACCGCAAGCTAAATATGAGTCAACAGTGTGGGACTGTTGCAAAAAAAGCAAACGTGATTCTGGGGTGCATTAACAGGAGTGTTGTGAGTAAGACACGAGAAATAATTCTTCTGCTCCACTCTGTAATGATTAGGCCACAGTTGGAGTATCGTGTCCAGTTCTGGGCACCATATTTTAAGAAAAATGCTGGGAAACTGGAGAAGGTCCAGAGAAGAGCAACAAAAATGATTAAAAGTCTAGAAAACATGACCTATGAGGAAAGACTGAAAGAAATGGACTTGTTTAATTAGAGAACAGAAGACTGAGGGTAAGTCTACACTCCAGAGCTTTTTTTGGAAAAACAGCCATTTTCCCAAAAAACCTACAATCGGATTCTTTAGAAAAAAAATCAAAAGAATAGAGGATTTTTTCTGACAGTGGTAAACCTCTTTTTGTGAGGAAGAACACCTTTTCCAAAAGAGCTCTTTTGGCAAAAGGCGTGTGTGGATGGGGAAGAGGGATTTCTTTCGAAAGAAGAGGAAAGAGGAAAAAGCACAGATGCTCTGGTGGCCACTCCGCCCATAGTAATCATAACTTACATGTGATATAGTGTCCATTCAGCGTGGATGCTATCTGTCAAAAAAGCAGATCACTTTTTCGATGAGCTTTGGCAGTGTGGACGCTCCTTTTCTGAAGAAGTTTTTTTGGAAGATCTCTTTTGGAAAAGCTTCTTCCAAAAGAAGCCTGCAGTCTAGACATAATGTGAGAGGAGACATGATAGCAGTTTTCAAGTATCTAAAAGGGTGTTACAAAGAGAAAGGAGAATTTTTGTTCTCCTGGGTCTCTGATGATAGGACAAGAAGCAATAGGCTTAAACTGCGGCAAGAGAAGTTTAGGTTGGGCATTAGGAAAAACTTCCTACCTGTCAGGGTGGTTAAATACTGTAATAAGTTGACTAGGGAGGTTGTGGAATCTCTATCACTGGAGATATTTAAAAGGAAGATGGATGGACATCTACCAGGGATGATACAGACTGAGCTTGGTGCTGCCATGAGGGCAGGGGACTGGACTTGATAATCTCTCGAGGTCCCTTCCAGTCCTAGTATTCTATGATTCTATGGACTTTAGTCCATCCATCTTGAAGCAGAGAAATGTTCAAATGTGACTGCTTGGTTGTGAGTGAAAACTGGTTGTTAGAAATGAAAGTGCTAGATTCCAAAGAAATATAGGTTTGGCAATGTTGAGCATTATCATGCTTAACTGTTCGGTGTCTAGAATATGACAGAGTTTCACAAAATCTCAGTTAGGCACTGTGACAAGGCCAGGCTAGAGGGCTAGATTAGAAGGTGAGAGAGGCAGCTCAAAAAGCAGAAAAAATTAGCCTAATTAGCCAGAACCTACTCCATGGCAGCCTGGAACAGCTGACCGGGAGTTATTAGGGTGGAGTGAGAACAGTGAGGCAGGGCTGCTATAAAACAATTACAAACCAGTTGATTTTACTTCAGGTTTCCGCAGGGCCTTTTAAAAAAGCCTTCCCTGCTGGGGAAGGGGAGAGCATGGCAGAGGAGTTTGGAGGGAGGTGGAGAGGAGGAGAAGCTGATAAGGCGAAGAGTAAGAGAGGCTGATGAAGAGAACGACAGTAGTATTGCCAAAGAGAAGTTGAGTGGCTCTGACTGGAAGTGTTTGGGCTCCCTTCCCCAAGTAGCTAGAGAGTCCATCCGGTAGCTGAGGAGGACTGGTTACCCAGCGCAGGCTGACCCCATGGGATCTGTCCCAACACCCCTTTTGCTCAAGGGACAGAAGCCCAAACACTGGAAAGGGCAAGTGGGACCTGTGCCGCAGTATCTAGACTGCAGGATTGTGATCTGAACAGGAGTTTGGGACCCAGGAGTGGAACTGACCGTGCCACAGCACCTAGGCTCTGTATACAATGAATGGGCAAGAAATTCATCCACAATATACAGGCTTCCCAAGCTAAACTAGCCAATGGGAGATGCCAAGCTAACAGGGGTGCCTTCAGGCTTGGCTCTCTCAGGGTACGTCTACACTACAGCGCTAGTTCGAACTAACTTAGTTCGAATTAGTTAATTCGAACTAAGCTAATTCGAACTAACGCGTCTAGAACTAAAAACTAGTTCGAATTAGCGTTTTGCTAGTTCGAACTAGCAAGTTCACATTGATTTGACTCTGAACAGGGCTTAAGGATAGCCAGAAGCAGTGCCAGCAGGGCATCAGAGGAGGACTTAGAGCGTGGAGCTGCTGTCTCAGGCTAGCCGAGGGCTGCGCTTAAAGGGTCCCGAACCCCACCCCGGACAGACAGTTCTAAGGGGTGCCCCGCTTGAAAACCAGTCCTGGCTTGGAGTGCCCTGAGTGCCCACACTGGGCACATCACAGCACTCGGCCATCAGCCCGACTGCACTTGCCGCAGGCTGCCATCTGGGGAGAGGGAGCAATTGGGGGGCTGCAGGAGAGCTTCCACCCCCAGAAGCCCGCAGAGCCAGCCCAGTCCTCCCCATCGGGGGCACGTACCCCATTCCTCCCTCACCTCCTTCCACTTACCCTTCCCTTGCCCCTTTTCTTGATGTATAAAATAAAGGACAATTGTGTTCAAAAATGGAATCTGTCTTTATTGAACAAAACTGGGGGAGACTGGGAAAAGGAGGTGGGAGAGGGGAAGAGAGAGGCTGGGAGAGGGGAGGGCAACTAACATGATCAGGGGTTGGGAACAGGTCCCAGATGAAGAGAGGCTACAGAGCCTGGGACTGTTCAGCTTAGAAAAGAGGAGACGGAGGGGGGACAGAATAGAGGTCTCTAAAAGCAGGGGTTGGGTGGAGAGGGTGCATTCAGAAAAGTTCTTCATGAGTTCCCATAAAGAAGGACTAGAGGACACCAAAGGAAAGGAATGGGTAGCAGGCTTGAAACTAGTAAGAGAAAGTTGTTGTTGTTGACAAAGCAAATAGTTAACCTGCGGAACTCCTTGCTGCAGGAGGCTGTGAAGGCTACAACTAGAACAGAGTTTAAAGGGAAGTGAGATCAAGTCATGGAGGTTGGGTCCATGGAGTAGTCTTAGCCAGGGGGTAGGAGTGGTGTCCCAGCCCAAAGTTTGTGGAAGGCTGGAGAGGGATCGCACGAGACAAATGGCTTGGTCACTGTCTTCGGTCCATCCCCTCCAGGGTCCCTAGGGTCGGCAGACAGGCTACTGGGCTAGATGGACCTTAGGTCTGACCCAGGACGGCCATTGTAAGCTCAGGGCTCAGGGTCGGGGGTCTCAGTGGACCCCCTTGATTTTCATGCACACCTGCTCTTGGGTGGCCAGGCTGGCAGCTCTCCTGTGCTAGACGGCCACTTTCCTGTGCCTAGTGCGGAGATCGTGGACGAGGTCCATGATGTCCGCACTAGCCCAGGAAGGTGCCCGCCTCTTGCGGTCCAGGGCAAGCTCCCGGGAGCTGCCAGCCTGGTCCCGGGAAGAGGGGGTGGGCTTGGGGACATCGGGTGGGTGGCTCTGTGCCGTGCCAGGTGCAGGGTCTGCTGGCTGGGTGCTGGCAGGCTTGCACCTGGCACGGGCACCGTAGCCAGCTTGTGCCCCTTTAAGGGGTCCGGGGCCGGGAGGGGGGCATAGAGTTTCCCTGGTGTTGGCCAGAGTGGCCACCAGGGAAACCTGGGGAGGGCTAGCCTCCCACTAGTTCGAATTAAGGGGCTACACACCCCTTAATTCGAACTAGCTAATTCGAACTAGGCTTAATCCTTGTAAAATGAGGTTTACCTAGTTCGAACTAAGCGCTCCGCTAGTTCGATTCAAATTCGAACTAGCGGAGCGCTAGTGTAGTGCCTAGGAAAGTTAGTTCGAACTAACGGACGTTAGTTCGAACTAACTTTTCAGTGTAGACATACCCTCAGAGAGCTCAGAGCCTAATTCTGGGCTTAAGGGAAATGCCTTTTTCCACCTGAGTGGAAAAGGACTCTTGCATGGTGGGTTAAGGAGTTTTGTGTTGTGAGGCCTTTCTCAATCTCTCTCTTGTCAAAGCTGTTCCACTTTAAACAAATAACTTGATATAAATATATGACTCTATAGCCTATTCATTAGAGAACTCACCAGCGTTGCCCCTGCCAGCATGTACAGCACTGCTCCACCATCCTGGCCAGCCCCAGGGAACAGCCATCGGGAGGCCCCAGAGAGCCCACCCAAACCTCAAAACCCCCAGCACTGACTCCTGCTCCTCTACATCCTGTCCCTAGTCATACACCCACACCCTTCCCTAAGCCCCCACATCTCCGAACCACCTTCCTGTCCTGATTCTTGCACCCCCCACCCCCTGTCCTGAGCTGTTGCCGGCAAGAGTGAGTCTCAGGTCTGACACTGGATTCTCAAAGTACAAAAAAAGCTACACAGGTATCTGTCAAACACAAGCAGTTTATTTCCTGTCAGCTATCAGCTGTGCCCCTTAACTAAATGAACAACATGATAGGGAAAGCGACATTTCTAATATCCCATCTGCTAGCAGGGAACCCATTTTGGCTGCGGGTGAAGTGGGAGACTGTCTCAGCTTCTGAGGCGCCAGTACCCAAAGCCCATCGGTAAGGTCCAAATTGTTGTGCTCTGGTACAGCTTTAAATACTGTGTCTCTACCTTGTTTGTGGCAGTTTGGAAATTTACGGGGGTTACTCATTGCTTGTTACAGTATGGCGCAGCTGTACTGCTTGTCCTTTGAATTTGTTTACATGATCAGTACATTTAAGTAAACAAGATTGTTATGTTCACACCCTTATCTACAATTTGTTCTTGCTACAATGGCATATGTTCCTAGAGGCTTGCCTCTGGCTCATCAGCAGTAGGGAAGGGGTGAGGGAGAATGGGAAAGGGCAGGGAACGTAGGCCTCACCACCCCTATGCTTCACATGTACAGAGTTCTTCTGCAGTTGACCCCTACATTAGCCCCCTTCATCTCCAAGACACTGCCCTGACTCCTTCAGCCTCCCCTCCCGACATACACACACACACAGCCTCCCGCCCTGAACGACCCTAGCAACACTGGGAAAAGCTTCTGGTTGTACAACAAGACAGGGTTTAGCAGCAGCTAATTGGGGTCTGAGACTAGTGTTTAAGCAACTTAGGTGGCACTTGAGCATCCACGTCTTTTTGTGAATCTAGCCCAAATAGCTTATGGCTATGAACAAAAATGGAATTTATGGTCATAGCTCAAGCTGTCTATTTTGAAAGTCTGAAATGTCTGTTTTATACATTGAACATTGGATACAATCTTAACTTGCAACAAACATTGATAATGCTTTTGAAAATATTTTCTATAAATGTTCAGCATAAAATCTACATTTTTTAACACAAAAAAAGACTGTAAGAAATGTTTTGAGATTAACTGTTGACTTGAAGCTATATCTTGGAAAAATATATTAATAACTATAAAAATAACTTGTAGTATAACTTGATTTGCTATAATTTAATAAGAAACAGGACAAGCTATTTAGTAAATAGATAAAGTAAGTTATTACAGTGTGATATATAAACCATAATACAAATATTTATGAATGAAAAATTTGTGAATGTTTACAAATATTTCAACACCAACCCATTGAATCAGGATTTTAAATGTACGTTTTTGTATGAAGAATCACTTTACTTTGAGCTAAGTTTTTATCTCAATCATACCAGTAAAATATAAATAGCACAGAAATCTGATTCAGGCCCTTTAAAACTCGCCTTTTGTAAATCGGAAATAAGTTCATAGCTCATGGGCTACTGACTCTGACATACATTCCTCAGGCAGGGTGCTATATTAAAATAAAAAACTAACAGTAATTTGCATCATGATGAAAGAGAATTGAAGATCAGAGAATATGTAAGTTTCTAGTTTTAATTTTAAATGACTTAATGGCAGAGATACATCAAACTGTGCAAGAACAAATGTGATTGATCAGAATTCTGTTAAATTAGATGTCCCTACAATTATTCATATATCTATATTTAATTGTCTTCAATTTGGTGAACTTTATTTTATTTTGTAAAAAATAAACTAGAGAGAAACCTGGTTTTGTAATCTGCTGGGTTCTAAATGAATAATGGACTCAAAGGAATAAATTGTAAAGGTTTATTCATCATCAATTAACCTTTTTTATTCAAACGATAAAGATTTTTGGAATGATCAAGCAGTCTGATTATTGGAACTGCTAGGCATTCTTTACCCCCAAATTGTGTGTATAGGTTTCCCCATACTGTGGAATTTTTTAATCTCTTTTTTATTACATTACAATAATCCAGTCCTACAATTAAATGATACTTTTACATTTTCCCTTTTAATCTATGAATTTAAAGAGCAGCCTAAGCAAAATAAAATCTAATTTAACCAATTCAATTATTAAGCCTGAACTGCTACCCTTGTCAGTTAACCTTCAACAATTTGTTTTACTTTCTAATAATCTTCTGAAGTGCCCAATGGTCAGATTTGTACCTATTCGAAGGGAATGCAATTCCACCCTTTTACTATGGAAGTATATTCATCTTGACTTTTTTGTTACTGTTACTTCATGGGGTTCCACAGGGCCTGTGACAGTAAAGATTCTGCCCAGATGGGAACAGCACTGGAACAAGGTGTATGCAATCTGCACTTCATCAGTTGACCTATTTCTGTACAACTCTGCCCCCACACCAGGTGGTGGATAAGGAGGGGCAAAGTCAGGGGATGTCTGACCTTATCACCAGGCATTTTTCCATGTGCAAACTCCTTAGGAGTCCCAAATACATGTTAAAAATATTCTTTTCCTCCAAAATAAGTCTGTCCCAAAGGAAACTGGAAGCATGTTGAACACTGCTTCCTCAGACAGTTGAATTTAGAATTTACTGTGCTTGGTGGCATAAGAGGCAACTGATTTTTCCCCGTGATATTGACTCCATCATAAGTTGTTTCTCCATGGTGGCAGCCAGTGCTCCCTCTAAGCTGGGGGGCAGCACAGCTTCACAGGTGATTAATCAGCTCTACCCCATCAGTTAGCTCCCTGCACAGAGCCCTGAGCCTCTGACTGGGCAGGACTGATTAATCACCTGTGAAGCTGTGCTGCCCCGCAGCTTAGAGGGAACACTGGTGGCAGAATGCTTTTTTTACTGTTCTGTGATTGGTCATTCTTTGTCCTCCATGTCTTATCGTCCCTCCCGATGGAATCTAATCTAATGTACATTGTGCTTCTGTCAGACAGTAACCCAATGACATAATCAAGCCCCAATCATTGTCTCTAACTATTGAGTTTTCGGTCTGCTGACCTGTGCAGAACAATGTTTGTATATTGGTTACATGAGATCTCTCCAGTGAATTCCCAAGATTCTCCTTAAACAATGCTGATGGAATGAATTAATTTTATATGGCGTTCTTCTGCCATCTGCCACATTTGAGACATTTCTACTGGAAGCACTATAGTGTAATCTCTCATTTTAGCATGTAGACCTATTGTACTCTTCTAGATGTTTGACACATAGAAAATGATCCACTGGCTTTTCTGATTCTTAACCTTCAGTTCTTTAGCGAGCTGGCAATTAGAGTGGAAAATTACACATCACTTTGCTCTTGGGAATGAATTTCCTTGATCATCTACAAGTCTGTCTTATGTTTTTATGTTCATGCTGTTTATGCTTCAGAATGGGTATAACATTTCTTTTCGTAAATATATGCCAAAACATACAAAGGCTTGTATGGATGCTATAGTACATTGGTGCTCAGATCATGTATGGATACTCTGCAGATTATTAATGCATCTTATTTTCTATTACCAAGTACCTTAATACTAACAAAACCAAATATTTACCAAAATCAGTTAGGTCTACAAAAAATCATGAAATTCATATAATCATAGAATCATAGAGCTGGAAGAGACCACAGGGGGTCATCAATTCCAGCCCCCTGCCTAAAGCAGGACCAACCTCAACTCAGTCATTCCAGACAGGGCTTTGTCAAGCTGAGACTTAAAAAACTCTAGGGTATGTCTACACTACCCTCCTATTTTGAAGTAGGAGGGTAATGTAGGCATACCGCACTTGCAAACGAAGCCCGGGATTTGAATTTCCCGGGCTTCATTTGCATAAGCTGGGCGCTGCCATTTTTAAATCCCGGCTGGTTCGAACCCCGTGCCACGTGTAGCCGCGTGGCACGGGGTTTGAACCAGCCGGGATTTAAAAATGGCGGCACCCGGCTTATGCAAATGAAGCCCGGGAAATTCAAATCCCGGGCTTCGTTTGCAAGTGCGGTATGCCTACATTACCCTCCTACTTCAAAATAGGAGGGTAGTGTAGACATACCCCTAGGGATGGAGATTCCACCATCTCCCTAAGTAATCCATTCCAGTACTTCACCACTCTTTTAGTGAAATAGTTTTTCCTAATATCCAACCTAGACCTCTCCCACTGTAATTTGAGACCATTACTCCTTGTTCTGCCATCCATCACTACTGAGAACAGCCTCTTTCCATCCTCTTTGGAACCTCCCCGCAGGAAGTTGAAGGTTGCTATCTAATCTCCCCCCCCCTCACTTTTCTCTTCTGTAGACTAAATAAGCCCAAATCCCTCAGTCTCGCCTCATAGGTCAAGTGCTTCAGCCCCCTAATCATTTTGGTTGACCTCCGCTGATTGCTCTCCAATGTGTCCACATCCTTTGTGTAGTGGGGGCTGGAAGGGGGGAAGAAGAACTGGATGCGATTCTCCAAGTGTGGCCCACCTGTGCAGAATAAAGGAGAATAATCACTTCTCTAGATTTGCTAGCAATGCTCCTCCTAATGCAACCTAATATGCCATTAGCCTTCTACAAGGGCACACTGCTGACTCATATCCAGCTTCTCATCCACTGTAAACCCCAGATCCTTTCCCCAGATTAAAAATATTTCTATTTGTTTTCTGTGGATTTAAGCTCTTAGGATGTCTTGAGTTACACTTTTAGGATTTGCTCTTTAGCCACGAGGCATGGAGTATTTTTAAATGGAAGCTGAGGTTCTCTGCAGTCAGTTAACCCAAGGAGGTAAGGATTTAAGTAAAACACCAAATATTGTGAGAATTTTCAACACTCCTCTCTGGTATATGAGTGTTCCAAGAAGGGACATCCGGATGGTAGAATCAATGGATGCCCCATCTGAATTAATGTCTTCTGAGGATTTTACTCTTTCTCTTCAGAAAAAAGCAAATTCATATGCTCCTCACAAGCATTTGGTTTGGGCATTTTGAGAACCCAGGGGAAAAGCAAATCAGGTGGCTGCAGGTGGGCATGCATGTGAGATTCTCTGTCTTGAGTTGTGGATGGGCAGAGTTGGGGATAGGCTGGCCTGTGGCTCCTACCATGAACTGGTATTTAGCCACCTGTCCCTGGTGGCCTGGGGGAGGAAGTGCGGGACTTCATCTTCTCTGGCCAGGCCTCTCCCTGGGCAGAGACCGGGTCAGATACACCTCTGGGAACCTCCCCCAGATTCAGAAAGCTCCACACTTCTCCCACTCTCTGCCTCCACAATTGTGCCATCCCTAGCATTTCTGGTGCTCTACACAGCTGTCTGCAGGGGTGATGGACCTGCACACAAGGGCTGCTGGGCTGAGGAACAGGAGATTGGGGGTGAGCTGGAGAAGGGTAGCTAGGCAGGGAGGCATCAGGGTTCAGGTCTGCCTCCACACTCACCGGCAGTGGTAGGAAATGGAGTGACTCAGCCTGAATTTGCTGTGCTCTTTCAGCCTCCAGACATGTTATTCAGAAGAGAAGGGCTTGAGGTCTCTGTACAGGTAGCTGCCCCTCCATCCACCCAACTTCCATGAATCCAGAGACACCTTCCATGCCCACAATCCCTCATGGACCTTCTCCCCTGTACCCAGACCACATCCCACTGAGTCTCCTACACTTTGTTTGTATTGTTACAGACATAGTTCCTGACATACATTTTGATATCAATTACCAAAAATAATTGGAAATATTGTGATTATATTTTGTTATTTTACCAGAATTTTGTAGAATTTTGATCTATTGTCTGCAGAAGTTTTAGTATTTTGGAGCAAAATCCTCCAGGAGTAGAATGCATAAAAGGACAGAACTACACTTCATCACCAATACGTCATTTGACAAGCAGGGGGGAAAAACTTAAGAAAAACAAGCTCTATTAAACATGCTGAGAGGCTATTATTACATGCTGAGGCTCTGAAATTTGTCTATCAACAACCAGACAAGGGTCACATTGATGAGTTTCTGGGTCATTGCCAATATAGATCTCTCCTGAAGTCAAATCTTCTTTCTGCAGTTCCATTTGTTGCGCTACAGCACCATTCTCATTTAGGAATGTGCTTCTGACTTATCATATCAGAGACACAGTTAAATCAGCAAGTACAAAGTAATCTTTCCAGGCATAGCCACACATTATCATCTCAACCTCAGGGGACGGCCATCTAAAGTGACTTAAAAAGTCTCACACACACAGAGACGTAAGAGACACAAAGGCCACAAGAAAAAGCATGAGAGCAAGCAGTCACTAACAGGCTAGGGTGAGAGAGAGGAAGGAGCTGGAGGGCAGTCAGGAGAACATCAGAAAATCAGTCAGATGAGTTAGGTATATCTTAGTTTTCATAGCACAGTGTAGGGACTATATTCTTTTGCTGATGATTGACACTTGTTTTATTTATTTGTATGTTGTCAGTGCTAACGAGATCATGCCCTGTTTTGGGGCATGTTGCTCTTTTATAGTGCATACACAATTTGAGATGCTAAAGGCACATACCAGAAGACCTCAATATTTTGAGATTCTGGTTGCAGTAATTGTACAGGTTGAAGATGCTTCTTCAAAATTCATACTGCATATAATTTCAATATTTTAAGCAATTGTGAATTGAAGGCACCCAGTAGTAAGCACTTGAGTACCTGCATTTCAGAATTATGAGCAAGTAAAACAATCTTTGGTTTCCTAGATTTAAAATATAGACTGCTTTATTCCTCATGCAATATTAAATCTCATATTGTACTAGAAAGCTCATTGAAACACCTTCTTTCTCCTTTAATCACATAGTGTTGGTCTACATTAGATATTCAAGCTTTTTCCGGATTCATGTGAACGTTATCAAGAAACCATGTCAAGAAAAAAGGGTTTGAAGACATAAAAGGAAGTGGCAGTGACTTCCATATAAATCTGAACTACAAGACAGGTCATAAATATGACAAACAGCAATAAAGAACTAATATTGTTACAGCATTAAGAAGGAAGTAATAGTGTTCATATATTCATTTCAGTAAAGCAAAAATGTGTGAAAAGACATTCTTGTCGAAACCAGAGCTGAACAAATCCATGTGATATTGAATACAGAACAAAACATGGTTGTTTCTGAACTGAATCTGTATGATAAATGTTAGAAAATGAAAAAAAAGTTAAAAATGTAAATCAAAGGCATTCATATAACTTTCCATTTCTTTACTCAAAACTAGTTTGCAATCTAAGATCAAATCATCCATAAAGCATGTTGTAAAGCTTTTTTCCTAAGTGAGTATTGTATAGAATTAGCATTGATTTTAAAATATCATTTTCCTCTTTTGTACTGTTCCAGTTAAATGCAGTGTCCTGTGCACAGTGTTTTATGGATTAATGATTTTTATGATTTAGTCACTCTGCTGCCATAGAAAGAAGCACTGTCAGCATACCTTACTAAATTGAACTCACTCAGGGTGTGTCTAAACAACATGGCTCCGTCGATGGAGCCATGTAGATTAGGCTGATCGGCAGAGGGAAATGAAGAAGCGATTTAAATAATCACGGCTTCATTTAAATTTAAATGGCTTCCGTGCTGAGCCAACAAACAGCTGATCAGCTGTTTGTCAGCTCAGCACGCTAGTCTGGAAGCTCCCGCGCTGACCTGAAAGCCCTTTATCGACCTCCCTGTTATGCCTCGTAGGATGAGGTTTACTGGGGAGGTCGATACAGGGCTTTTATGTCGACAGGGGAGCGTCCAGACTGCCCTGATCTGCCAACAAACAGCTGATTGGCAGAGCAGGTCAGCCATTTAAATTTAAATGAAGCCACGTTATTTAAATTGCGGCTTCAATTCCCTTTGCCGAACAAACAAATCTTCATGGCTCCATCGACGGAGCCATGTAGTCTAGAAGTATCCTCAGTGTACATCTACACAGCAGCGTTATTTCAGAATAACTGATGTTATTCCAAAATAACGAAGAGCACATCTACACTGAAAGACATTATTTTGAAGTAATGTCGAGCTGGAGGACTTCATACCTACAGCTCCTGTAACCTTCATTTTATGAGGAATAAGGGGAGTCAAAGGAAGAGTGTTCTTCCTTTGACTTCATGCTGTATAGACAGGGCCAAAAGCCGAATTAATCTATCTCAACTTACGCTTTCCACAATTGATGCACCTGAAGTTGCATAGCTTAATTTGAGTTTTGCCCTGCTGTGTAGACATACATTCTAAGGGTATATTTACACTGCCACCCTACTTCGAACTAGGGTGGTAATGTAGTCAACCGGAGTTGCAAATGAAGCCTGGGATTTGAATTTCCCGGGCTTCATTTGCATGTTGCCGGGCGCCGCCATTTTTAAATGTCCGCTAGTTCAGACTCGTGGAACGAGGAGTAACAGTAGTTCGAAATAGGAAGCCTAGTCCGAACTACCTAGTTCGTGCCATGTGTAGCTGTGGGGCACGGAGTCAGAACTATCGGACATTTAAAAATGGCAGCGCCTGGCAACATGCAAATGAAGCCTAGGAAATTCAAATCCCAGGCTTCATTTGCAATTCCGGTTGACTACATTACCACCCTAGTTCGAACTAGGGCAGTAGTGTAGACATACCCTTAGTGAGTTTTAAAGCCTCTTTACCTGAAAGTGCTGGAGAAGTTGAGATGATTTCACTGGCAAAAGTTGGACTAGAAGTTCATGCTGCGGCAGCTGATATTCCAAACCTTTTTTTTCTGCAGTACTTCCAAGATGCTATGTCACCAGCTGACAAGAATCCATCAGGGCCATAAAATAGCTGGGGTTAGCCAGAGCACTATATGTTCTGACTACTATGGCCCTGTTCCCACCATACTCCCTGTTGGAAAGAGAAGAAAGGAGATAGCAATGCTATTTCTAGACCTACTGATGATATCCTAAAAACTATGCAGGAGGTGCAGCATTTTAAGTGTAGGCAATCCCTAAGCAGTGAAAATGGAGTACTTCATTCTACTCCATTTTCACTGCTTAGGGATTGCCTATACTTAAAATGCTGCACCTGCACTACTGTAGTGCATCAATGAAGACCCATTCTACTTGACAGGAAGGATTCTCCTGTGAGAATAGTCATTCCACCTTCCTGTGAGATGGTAGCTTGATTGACAGCTGGATCTGTCTACAGCAGGGGATTAGATAGGTTTAACTTTGTTGCACAGGAGGTTGGAATTTTCACACTTCTGAGTGATGTACTTATACTCTCCTAATTTTCTGGTATGGACCTGCCCTCTTGTAGTGTAAAGCGATCAGGATGGAGAACCTGACCAAATTTGTGGCCCACTGACTTCTTTGAAATAATATTCAACTATCAGGCATACAGATGGAATAGGAAGAATTTTAAAATATTAAACCTCACTCTCATTTTATCAATTAAAAGTCCTATTACTCTAATTGTAGAGCTCGGGTATATCTGAGTATTGAAGCTCAGTGAGCACAGAAATGTCTTTTTTCAATACACCTTTCAATTCTTCCACTTGCCTTGTCAATGCATCCCACTCAGGTTCAATTTAGGCTATGTATATTCCAATGCCAACATTCAAAATCTCTTTTTATGCAAGCACATTAAATTATAAAGCACCAAGGAAGTGACAAGATATATGTGCCAGCTTTCTTAACTGGCACACTAGTTTGTGGTCAGAAGACATGAATTAAGGGAGGAGAAAGTAGTATGTTTCACTTCCTCTGCATGACTAGCAGAAAAATGTTGACATGGTACATCACTTACACAACACTGCACTCAATAGTGCAAACACATCTCTTGATTTTGATTTTGTTTTTATTTAGGTCTCTTTTTCTTTTCCCTTTGGCATGGCAATGCTGCTTTTACCTGAGAAAATGATTTTGTTGGTATTTTGATGTTTTGTATAAAAATATGAAATCAAGTTTACTAGCGCTTTTGAGTTTATAAGGTAGATATTGAGCTTAAAATATGTCTGAAACTTTTTCAAGGTTTATGCTACAAATGGCTACACCTCTTAAGGTCAAATAGGTTCACCATATCTACGTATAACTGGCTATGCAAGGATGATAAATAAACTGTCAGGCTGTCCATTGAGGACTTCGCACAAGTCTCTATGTTTGGATAACAGGACAAAATCTGTGGTCCTTAATCAACCAAAACAGCCTCAAAGTAAAAGAAAGTTTTGCTCATTCAAAGACTGACAAATTTTGACCCCTCAATTTACTTTGTGTCCATGAAGAGGAGAATGGCAGTCCTAGAATTTCTTCTTTCTGTACATTCACATGCATGCACGTGATGTTTCAAAATAATTGAAAAATTTATATATTTGGGGGACTAGCAGCAGCCTATGGCAGAAACTATTGTACTATGGTATGACCATCTTCTGAAAAGTTCAATAGGAAACAGATAGGTCTAATATTCCTTTTCTTATTTATTATAAACTGAGGAATAAATCACAATCATCTACCCAGCACAAATTCTCTGATCCTTACTCAGCCAAACTTTTATTCAGTAAAAAAGAAATTAAGGACCTGAGGATTATTTTATAAGAATTTTAAGAATTCAGTACAACTACTAAAATAAAAATCTTCCTCCTTTTATTTAACTGTTTCAGAAAATCACACAACTGATTTTACATACAAATATTTAATTTGAGCGAATTTCAGTGCTCAGTGGGCTAGCCAGATTTTGCCACCCATACTGAAGCTGAGAAGTACCTTAATCTGAAAAACTTCATCATAATTGAATTCTAGGAGATAGCTAATCCATCATACAGCTGGGTAAAGATCACAGAATCCTACCCTTTACATATGCTAACTGTGTATTAAATAGGCTCCAAAGATGTTCTCACCAAGCACATGGGGCAGGATATTTCAGGACTCCGTCCAAGAGAGTGAGTGCTTTAAAAGCCCCTGGGAGCAGAAGCAGACTTTTGCCCTGCAGTGTAGACATGCCCTCAGTGGGGTTGTCCTAGACCTGAAAAAGAGTGTCCACCCAGGGAGTTGTAACAGTGTAATTGGGCCAGACAGTAAAGTAATACATTTTTTGTGGAAGGGTCTGTTTCTCACTAGCTATTTGTACAGTAACTAGCAGAATATTTCTGGTGTTTCTAGCATCACCTGTTTGATGAGGTAAAGAGATTTTGTGGCTACACTTGCAAAGACATGTATCCCTTTTAGTAGACATTTAAAAACTCACACATTTAAGATCAAATAAAAAAATAAATAGCAGTCAATCAAAGCACCCTACAGACATTTAAGTGTGTGATAGCAGGGGTCAGATGGCCACTTGGGTGCATCTACGCTGTGGTGCTAGTTCAAAATGAGATAGATAATTTGATCTATGCAAATTGTGTATCTTATTTTGAGCTTATTCTGAGCTAATCTATTTCAAAATTTGGTGCTGTCTACACAGTGCCAAATTTTGCAATAGACCGCTATTCCAAAAAGTCCCCTAACCCTCATGGAATGAGGTTGAATGGGCTGTCAGAATAAGCAGCCCATTATTTCAATTGCATTTTCAAATAACCAGCGTACTGTGAACATATGCAAAATGCTATTTTGGGATACTGGATGTATCCCGAAATATCATCTGCTGTCTAGACATATCCTAAGCGCACAGCAAGCTGAAGTGCTATAGATTCACACCATAGCTCGCTAAGCACTAAAGGTAGGTATGTCTGCTGGAAGCTGTAATTTTCATCCCAAGGAAACATACCCATGTTAGATCTGATTGAGCTAGAGAACTATAACATAGAATGCAGCCACAGCAGCATACAGGAGAAGCAAGTGGTCATCAGAACATATCTGTCCAAAATTTCAGCTATACATTTGGGTTGTGAATGCCTCCCATTGCTTGCACTACCATGTCTCCACTCTGTTATTAAGCTCTGTGAGAGCTAGTGAGGATTCATTTCCTCAACAAGGAAATTACACTTCCAGACTGAAATGTGGACATGCCTTAATGGAAGACCTGAGGTTAATAATTCCTCTCTTGAGAACAATACAAGGGAATTTTTAATTACCACAATGTCAGGCTTTTGATACATCTCAATGAAAGGAAGAATTTTTGAAAGCACAATGCCCCATTACACAATTTACGAACGTTGCTCCAGAACTAACACGGAACTGTCAACACCCCTTTCTTGGGTTTCAGATCAAGTTACTCAATCATCCTAATGGTGCTTAGGGTGCATCTATACAACACACTAAACTCAAAATAAGATACACAATTTGCACCATGCAAATTGCATACCTTATTTCAAATCTAGTTTGAAACATCTTATTTTTAAATTTGGCATGTCTACACAGCACCACATTTTGGAATAATGCTCTATTTTGACAATAATGCTCTATTTTGACATCCCCCTAACCCTTGTACAATGAGATTTACTGTGATGGCAAAATATCACGCCCATTATTTAAAAAACATATTTTGAAATAATGCACGGCTTGTGTAGATGCAAGGTAGCATGTTGACATACTCTTAGATTTAGTTCTTCTGAAATCACAGCTTCACATGTTATGGTAGAAACTTAGCTGAGCCATGACAAGTTTAATGAAGAAGGCAGGTAAATAAAAATAGGACTTATATATTGAAACCTTTTATCTTGAAATGTTATTGTTTAGCACTTATTTTACCTAATATGGAATTGGATTTTCATAAATAGATATATTTTTTCATATGTTGGGTCAGATTCTGGTCCTCATTAAGGCTCCTTGACAAATGGTGTAATATGAAGGAACCACTGAAGATTTCCTTCTATGAAAGAATCACTGGTTCGAGTGGAGTCAGTTATGCTTTCACGCTATCTGTGGTGCATCTGCAGACATACTGATGGTTATAGCAGATGTGATCTGAGTGTGATATTCTCTTGCAATCCCTGCCTGCACATATCTCTTTGGAACCACTCCAAGCTCATGCAAGTTAGAGCAGCTCTAATCTCGCTGGACTGGGATCTGCAGCAGCATTGCCTTATCTGATTGGAATGAGGTGGGGAGGGGGTGCAGAAATGTGACATAGAGCAGGCTTCTTTGCTCCCATCATCCTTTTCTTGTGAGGTCTAATGATTTTTCTTTTTTAAAGATTAAAGGACATGTTTTCTGAATAAAGTTGCTACCAGCTATGTTTGTATATTCAATATTAACTGAAGAATTTCAAGAGGAACTTTGAAGACTGAAATCAATCTATGATATATGACCCTTAGATTTTAGATCTGGGCAACTGGCTGGCAGCCCCAGTTCAAAGAGTGACTGTAAATATGCAAGTTTAAAAGAAGGTGAGATTTTTACATTCACAGCCCTGAACAATGTGCTTGCTTGAGATGTTTCTCCTCAGTGAGCCCAGGGCTAGAAATTCAAGCTGAGTAACTTTCAGAGTGTTAATAGGAGGTTATATTTATTTTAAGAACAAGTCTTTCTTGGGGCATTGAAACCTTGACTTTTGAAGGCAAACACACCCTTATATGATGATGATAAGGGAATATGTGTGACTAATGCATGGTGAAGTTTTTCTGGTTCATCCACAGTTCTGCTATCCGTAGGGACATAGCTAAAAGCAATCTTGGTTGTATGGCAGCATTGGACTAAGACTGTTACTACTCACGATTCATTGTGGAGGTTAGTCCCTTCTCCTTCCCAAAAGAGTATTAGAAAAGAAAACAGTTCAAGCCTTGGGGAAACTGTTTGCCAGGGGCAGGATAATGGTGAAGCAAAGAAAAAAAAAGATGTTTGATTCTGCCTCAGAAATTACAACAAATTAGGAAAAAGGAATGGATTAAGAAAGCAGAATCATTTGATAGTTGGGGGAAATTCATTTTAGAACTATTTCAGCTAAAATCTCAATTAACCAATTTTATTTTAAATGGGCAATCAAATTTTGAAAATATGGAGTTACAATCCAATTTTCCTGATTTCCAATCCAACCCATGAAACCAGGAGGTCCCACCCGGAGGTCCAGTGACCACTTTTGGTCTTTGGGTCGCTTAATTTTAGCTCTTGAGGGCAACTGTTTATTAGATACTTTCTACCTGATTATGAATTTAAATTGTGCTTCATGGTCGCTATTTTTCAGGAGGGATGGGAAGTAAAGAGAAAAGTAGCTGCTGAGTAACTGGTCCTTGAAAAGGCAGTGCGGAGATAGTGAGAGAACAGAGAGCCATTTTGTTTTCACAACAGGAGCAAGAAGAGATTAATGTAGCAAAACAAAACATAACAAACACACAAAACAAAACAAAAAAACCAAAAAATGAGTGCAGGAATGAGAGGCACGTAAGAGAGACAGTATTTAAAAAAGGAAGTAACTATTGTAACTCACAGGCTTACATTGAAATATGTAATTGAATTCCAAAGAAAAGCAGGGAAGCGCTGTAGAGGAAACACGAATTTCGCTCAGTCTTCAGTGTCCCTGAACATGTAAAGACAGTTGGACAGAAAGAAAGTAAGAACAACCAAACTGGGTCAGACCAAAGGTCCATCTAGCCCAGCATCCTGTCTTTCAGCTGTGGCCAATGTCAGCTTCCTGAGGGTGAATGAACAGAAGAGATAATCACCACGTGATCCATTCAACATTGCCCATTCCCAGATTGAGTCAAACAGAGATTAGGACCACTATCCCTGCACATTTTGTTAATAGCCATTGATGGATCTAATCTTTATGAATTTAACTAGTTCTTTTTTTGAACATTGTTACAGACTTAGCCATAACATCTTCCAGCAAAGAGTTCCAAAGGTGACCATGTGAAGAAATACTTCCTTTTGTTTGTTTTAAATCTGCTCTTAAATTCAGTGGGTGACCCTAGTTTTTTGTTTTGTAAAAAAGAGTAAATAATGCTTCTTTATTTACGTTTTCCATGTCAGTCATGATTTTATAGACCTCTATCACATCTCTCCTCAGTCATCTTTTCCAAGTTGAAAAGTCCCCATCTTATTAATGTTTCCACATATGGAAGCTGCTCCATAGCTTTAATCACTATTGTTGCCCTTTTCTGTACCTTTTCCAATTCTAATCTATACATATATTTGTGATGTGGCAACCACATCTGAACACAATATTCAAGATGTGGAGAGACAATAGATTTAAATAGAGGCAGTATGATATTTCCTGTCTTATTATCAATCCCTTTCTTAATGATTCTCATAATTCTGTTTGCTTTTGTGACTGCTGCTGCGCATTGGATGCAGAGAACTCTCTACAATGACTCCAAGATCTCTTTGTTGAATGGTAACAGCTAATTTTATATGTACATTTTATATGTACATTTGGAATTATGTTTTCTGGTGAGCATTACTTAATAAAGCTTAATTTAAAGAGCTCAGAAATACGCAAAATTAGGGAGTGCCAATTTTTGTACATATATATGGTGGCTATTTCTGAAGCTGTGCAGAAGGTTTCCATTGAGAGTAAATTGTCTTGCACCTTCCACACATTGAACATCCAAGAGCTGAATCAGTTGTCACTCTGGAGAAAAGGGAATGAACTTCAGAAAGAGCCCCGTGGACTGAGCCACACAGGAGCTGTGAATGCTGCAGATTCACAATCACACTGAAAATCGAAGAGACAGTCAAGTCTCAGGAATATAAATTCTGCTGGCTATAAGGTTTTTCAGATTGTTGTTTTCTAAGGATAATTTTGAAATACTTGAAGAGAACTGAGGGACTTGCATTGTCCTCAAAGTATAAAAGTGACATTGGTTTGTTTAGTCAACACACTGAAATACCTATATAAAGAACATCCTGTGTAATAGCCTGGGTTTAAATGTTATCCCTAAATATTCCCAATACCATTTATTCTATTCCTGTGTATACTGAATGTTTTGTTTACTTAGAAAATATATTTCTTGAGAGATAATGGGAAACTTATTAGCACCCAGCATTCAAGGATGTGCAGATCATAGGTCTCAGGATTATTTCTATGTAATATCTTTTGTAGAAAGTCCTGAAAAGATGCAACACTAGCCTGCGTTTCATCAGACAGGTAAACTGAGGTGCAAGAGAAGAACATAATAAACTAATAAACCCTGTCTTCTTGTTGTTATTCAGTCCCCTGCATCATAGGTGATGGATCACTTGCAGGTTTGAAGTAGTGCCACAGTTCTCAGACCATGGATCGGAACCCCAAAGTGGGTCACAACCCTCTTTGAATGGTATCACATGGGCTAATTTAGGGTTGCTGGGTCCTAGAGCTGAAGCCCAAGTCCCACTACCCAGGGCCTAAGCCAAAGCCAAAGCCAAAGCCTGAGGACTTTAGCTCAAGGTAATGAGGCTCATATTACTAGCTCCCTACCTGGAGCTGAAGCCCTTAGGCTTCAGCTTCGCTTCCCCCTCCCTCCCTTGCCCAGAGTGGTGGAATTAAGGCTTTGGCCACTCTCAATCAGAAAAGTGGGGCTTGGATGGATTCAGACTTCCTGGGGTCTTGAAGTAATTTTTGTTGTCAGAAAGGGGGATGCGGTAAAATGAAATTTGAGAATTAGTGTAAATGGGGTTGGTTCTCTGTAACTTGAAGTATTTAGATCATGATTTGAGGACTTCAGTAACTCAGTCAGAGGCCAGGGGGTTATTGCAGGAATGGATGGGTGACGTTCTGTGGTTTGCACTGTGCTGGAGGTCAGACAAGATGATTATAAAGGTCCTCTTTAGCCTAAAAATCTAGGAGGGGGGGATGTAATGCTTCTTCACATATATTCTCAGGAGGCCAGTGAGAGCCATCATGCATATCAATAGCACTATGGCCACAAGAGCATGTGACCTGGCATTGGAGGCATGACTGAGGGGTGAAAGGTGCAAACCTCCCTGGAAACAGTGAGTATATACTTGGCATGTCTCAGTGTTGCCTCAGCTACCGTGGGCCTTGGGCTACTTCAGCTTCACTGCTACTGAAAGTTGCAATCACTCTCACTGAGCTACAGCAAGCATGTGCACATGAGCAGGGGAATCATGCCCCTACTGCATACTATAGACATTGTCATAGATTTTATATTACTACAGCACCCCATTGTCCATTACAGAAGCAGCAGAGGTAGCACAAATAGAATTATGGAGCTGCAGCAGCAGCAGTTGATTTTAGGACTTGGATGAGGGCTTCAGTAATTGATATAGGGGAATAGAGTATTTACTCTGGGGAGGGGAAAGATTCAAGGGATTAGGGGTGGAAGGGGAGGAACTTAGCAGTGGAATATGTTAACTGAAAAGTGTTAGGGGAAAGAATGAGTGATTTAGAATTAGAGGAGTTCCTGGGAACATAACAGACTGGGTCCTTGGAGCTGATTAGATGAAATCAAAGATGATGGCTTTGGAAAGAGAAACAGATGATTCCCTTGGGTATTTGAGCTGAGAAAGCTTGTTTTATGGGATATGGGCTGGAGAAAAAATCGGAGATGGACTTGAGGGATCAGCATTGCATGGGACACATTAATTCCCTTGTATTTGGTTATTGCTGAAATCAGGTCACACTTTAAATACTTATGTAAATTCAGAACTACAAATGTTGTTCAAAACCCATATAAAATTTAAAGTGACAAACAATGTCTTTACTGGTGATTCATTTCACAATGATTTTTGGTTTGCAAACAGTGATTTTCTTATTCTGATGTTCCTTCTTTATTCTGAGTGTAAATCTAAAGCGTAAATCCCAGTGTAAATGAACTGAAGTTAGCAGACTTACACCAGTATAAACTCATATTCAGGCTGTTAGCCTTTGGAAACCAAAATTATATTTTGTAGCTACTGGAGTTTTATAAAGAAAATCAATGTAGAAAAATGAAACCTCATTAGGAAAAATAAATCATAACATTCATTACTTTTTATTTTGAAAAAATGAAACATACTGAACATTTTAATTACTTTACTCTTCTCTATATTGTGTAATCTACTTATCTGATCTCCTTATTCAATTCCCCAGTGTTTAAAAATGGCTTTAAACATATTTTAATTGAAGATATAATGATGTTTGACATCATGAAACACACAGTTTGGGCTAAATTCTTGCAGATCACTATATATCTTCACCACAAGAGAAAAAATAAAATTCTCTGGGAGCACAGACTAGAATTTTTCTGCCTCTATTCTTCATCCACTTGATATCTTCGGAGTATTTCACACTGATTTTTCTTTACAATAAATTGTATGCAAGGCAGTTGCCAAACAAAATAAATGGATGCACAATTACACTGTATTTAGAGCACAGAGACAGGTCAACTTTAAAAGTAAACATTTCCCATTTACTGCAGGTTAAATTCCTTTTCTAAATACAGGTTATGTGTACACTACAGAGTTTTGCAGAAAAACAACTGCAAAAAACTCGCAGAGCATCCGCACTTCAAGCGTGTTCTTGCACAAGAGAATCAAAAGAACAGAGGGGTTTTTGCGCAACTGGTATTCTTCTTTCTACGAGGAATAATGTCCTTTTGTGAAAGAGTTCTTTTGCAAAAAGGCATGTGTGGACAGGGAAGAGGGTTTCTTTGCACAAAAAGGCCGTGTCCAGACTCAGGGTTTTTTTCGGGAAAAGTAGCCTTTTCCCAAAAAAACTTCCCCTGCGTCCAGACTCAAGCCGCGTTCTTTCAAAATTATTTAGAAAGAACGCGGCTTTTCTTTCGATGGCGGTAAACCTCGTTTCACGAGGAAGAACGCCTTCTTTCGAAAGTTCCTCTTTCGAAAGAAGGCATTCTACAATGTAAAGAGGCCGTCTTCGAAAGAGAGCATCCAGACTCGCTGGGTGCTCTCTTTCGAAAAAGCGGATTTCTCTTTCGAAAGATCCGCCTGCAGTCTAGACGTGATCTTTCGAAAGAGGCTCTTTCGAAAGATGCTTTCGAAAGAGCCTCTTTCGAAAGAAGCCTGCAGTCTAGACATAGCCAAAGAGGAAAGAGGAAAAAGCACAGGTGCCCTGGTGGCCATTCTGTCCATAGCAATCACTACTTACTTTTGAGAGAGCATCTGTGCAGTCTGGACCCTCTCTTTCACAAAAGCACATCGCTTTTTCGATATGCTTTTGCAGTGTGGACATGCTCTTGTGCAAGAAGTTTTTGCGAAAGATCTCTTCCGCAAAAGCTTCTTGCACAAGAAGCCTCCAGTCTAGACATAGCCACAGAGAGAAACTGAGGTTACCATTGGCAATTCTTAAATTACTAAATGAAACCACAGTATTTATCTTTTACGACAAGATATTGGATAAAGTATTTTTTTTGTGTGTGTAAGCATATTCAACTCTACTGACTCTTTACATTTCATATAATATTTTTCTGTTCTTTCAAATTATAAATCAAGCAACTGATATTCCCCGTATCAATTCCTGAGGCCCTCACTGAAGATCCAAAATCAATTGCTGCTGCATCTGCAGCTCCATAACTCTATTTGTGTCTTCGCTGCTGCTTCTGTAATAGGCAATGGGGTGCAGTAGTAATATAAAATCTATGACACTGTCCATACTATGAAGCAGGGGTATGATTCTTTTGCTCAGGACTCAGGTACACATGCTTGTTGTAGCTCAGTAGGAGTGACTTCATCTTTAAATAGCAGTGACGCTGCAGAAGCCCACAAGGTGTTATTCTTTGTCAGTCCCACTGATGGGGGAGGTGAAGAGCAGATGGTATAAGTGTCCTGGGACCTGGTAATTGAAAAGTGCCTGGGTCTCCTTTCCACTGCCATCATTACATCATCAGGGTACGTCTACACTAGTCCCCTACTTCGAACTAGGGAGGCTAATGAGGGCGACTGAAATTGCAAATGAAGCATGGGGTTTAAATAACCCGTGCTTCATTAGCATATTCCTGGGCGGTTGCCATTTTGGAAACTGACTAGCTGGGAATAACTGCCCGCGTCTATATGTGGCAGAGAAGAGCAATTCCGAGATAAACTCCTTAGTTCGAATTAACAGTTAAACCTCAAGAATTCCATGGAATGAGGTTTAACTGTTAATTCGAACAAAGAGGTTTATCTCGGAATTGCGCTTCTCTGCCGCTTGTAGACGCAGGCAGTTATTCCGGGCTAGTCAGTTTCCAAAATGGCAACCGCCCAGGAACATGCTAATGAAGCATGGGATATTTAAATCACGTGCTTCATTTGCAATTTCGGTTGCCCTCATTAGCCTCCCTAATTTGAACTAGGGGGCTAGTATAGACATACCCTCAGAGGATAGTGGCTTGGGCCTTTTTCAATCACCAGTAGAGCCCTGGCCAGTTCATTACAGGTGGCTCTGAGGGCTGGCCTGTGGGGAGGGCATGGACAATCTGAGTGGCACTGAAAGCTGGCTGGCCCCCGCCCTGCACTTCTTCCCAGGGCTCCATCTCCTGCTTGCCCACAGGTCCAATGCGTCTGCCTTTGTACCACTTTCAAAGAAATGTAGCATAATTTTTCATACATTAGGAATTCCATTCTGACCCTTGGTGACTAATGAGGTCTTAAAAGCACTAAGGAGGTTAATGATCTGTCCAATAAACTATATAAAACATCCTTGTTATATGCTCATGCATGCACAGTTCTTTGGTGCAAAGAGTAGTCTTGTTCTAAAGTAATTTCATGTTACAGACTCCTAATAGAGCTGGTGAAAAGTGCATAATGGCAGAAAAAATACAATAATGGTATGGGGATATATGATTATTGGAAATTATAGGGATGGTTGCAAAACATTTTTCAATTAATTAAATCAGCAATAGCAACGTTTCGCTTCATTTCAATGGAAATAATAGAAGGTTAGGTCAGATGTTGAGCTGAATGAAGCCTATAATTTGTGATTATTATCTAATGCTCTTGACATAGTCCTAGGTTTCCTTTACCCTCCCTTTGTTCCCTGACTCAACTAATTCTTATGCCATCACCTTGATGGCTGGTAAATCTGATTTCAGGATTAGATAACCATCCTCATTAGGTTCTTTGGGGGATAGCACCTGGCTACCGGTTCCCTATATGCAGTCTCAGCAGAAATGTTTGAATTATCAGTGGAAAATTATGAAAACAAATCCAGAACTATCCCAATGGAATGTTTCCTATAATCACTAAATATAATTCCTACTAGAAGATTTACCAAAGTCTGCTCAGGTCCTTAATTAAAATAAATTTTGTTTTTCTTCATTTAAATCTTTGTTCTGGGGTGGGGCGGGGGATGAGTGGTCCATTATGCACCTTTCCATGGGGAAAGAGGACAACTCCAGCCCTCTTTCACCGTAGCAACTTCAGGCCAGGTGAGAAATACCTCTCCATAGCTGATGCAGCTGCAGCAGGCACACCTGGGGGGAAGGGTTCATGTCCCCCCTAGTTGGAGGACAGAGAGACACACAAACAGGCACATACAGACCAAGGCTCTGAAATATATAGTAGATAGCTTTCCTTTTCTCCATACCTGCTCCCAGATGGCCCAAAGGCGTTATTGCTGTCCTAGCCCCTGGTTGCTCCCTGGTTCCTCAGTATTAGGGTGTGTCTACAATGCACTGTAGCTTGAAATAAGATGTGCAAATTGAGCTATGCAAATTCTCTTTCCAGTTTATGAGAAACAATCAAATTCTAGGCAAATTGCATTGTCCTGGTAGAGCCAAACCTTTACCTTGCTTTAAGTTATGATAAGAGGAAATTGCATACCAAAAAATGTGGTGATCCTAGCTATTACAATTTAAGAGGAGTTCTTGAACAAATGGGCTCACAGACAGACATATATAGTAAGATAGGGACAACAGACAAGAAATTTGATTAAAACAAAGAAATGCATATTTTTAAAGAAAATCCTCTCTATTTACAAGTATATTGTATGCATTGTTTCATTTAAAATGCTTTTTGGGAAACTAAAAAATGTCATATTCATATAAATAACTTTAGATTACTCAGTTATCTGTGTCTAACAAGCCACATATTACCTGTGTTAAGGCAAAGATGAGACAATTTATTATTTAAAACTGAATAACTAGGTATATAAATTATCATCACTAATGTATATAAATAGACAGAACAAACAATAAGATCTTGAAAAACTTTAAATTATGTTTCTCGTACTATTTGTTTGCATTTCTTTTGGGTGGTAAGAGGAAGGAGCAACAAGGAGGAAGGAGAAGCAAAGGAGGAGTCCTGATTCGAACAGAGAAAGTAGGGCAATCAGCTTGTTATCTAACGTATTTGTACACGAATTCAAGAAGCCTGGGACACAAACAGGAAGAATTAGAAGCCCTGGCCCAGTCAAAGAACTGTGATTTGAATGGAATAAGGGAGAGTTGGTGGAATGACTCACATGATTGTAGCACTGTCATGGAAAGGTATAAACTATTCAGGAAGGACAGGCAGGGGAGAAAAGGAGGAAGAGTTGCACTGTATGTAAGAAAGCAATATGATTGCTCAGAGCTCCAGTATATACGGGGAGAAAAGCCTGTTGAGAGTCTTTGGGTTAAGCTTAGATGCAGGAGAACATAGGTGATGTTGTGGTTGGTGTTAGCTATAGACTACCAGATCAGGTAGATGAAGTAAACAAGGCTTTCTTCAGACAACTAAGAGAAGCTTCCAGATTACAGGCCCTGGTTCTCATGGGGGACTTAATCACCCTGACATCTGTTGGGAGACCAATACAGCAGTACACAGACAATTTAGGAAATTTTTGGAGAATGTTGAGGATAACTTCCTGGGATAATTGCTGCTCACAAACAGGGAGGAACTAGTAGGGCAAGTAGATGTGGGGGGCAACCTGGGAAGCGGTAATCATGAGCTGGTCGATTTCAGGATCCTGACCAAGGGAAGAAAAGAGAGCAGCAAAATACACACCTGGACTTCAGACAAGCAGACTTTGACTCCCCAGAGCACTGATGGGCAGGATCCCCTGGGTTGCTAACATGAAGGAGGAAGGAATCCAGGAGAACTGGAAGTATTTTAAAGAAGACTTGTTGAAGGCACAGGAACAAACCATCTTATGCGCAGTAAGAAAAAGCAAAAAGAGTAGCAACCAGATTGGCTTACCAGGAAAATCTTTGGCGAGCTTAAACACAAAATCTTATAAGGAGTAGAAACTTGGACAGATGACTAGGGAAGAGTATAAATATATTGCTTGAGAATGCAGGGGAGTAATCAGGAAGGCAAAAGCACAATTGGAATTGCAACTAGCAAGGATGTGAAGGGTAACAAGAAAGGTCTCTATAGGCATGTTAGCAATAAGAGGGTGATCAGAGAGGGTGTGAGGCCCTTACTGGATGAGGGAGGTAACCTTGTGTCTAGACTGCAGGGTTTTTTCGAAAAAACTTCACCTGCGTCTAGACTACAGCCGCATTCTTTTGAAATTAAATCGAAAGAACGCGGCTTTTCTTTCGACGGCGGTACTCCTCATTTCACGAGGAAGAACGCCTTTTTTTAAAAGTGCTCTTTTGAAAAAAGGCATTCTTGAATGCAAGCAGGGCTTTTTCAAAAGAGAGCATCCAGACTGCCTGGGTGCTCTCTTTCAAAAAAGCGGCTCACTTTTTCGAAAGAAGAGGTTGCAGTCTAAATGCTCTCTTTCGAAAGAGGTTTTTTTTTTAAAGATTCTTTCAAAAAAGCCTCTTTCGAAAGAGGCTTGCAGTCTAGACATAGCCCTAGTGACAGATGATGTGGAAAAGCTGAAGTAATCAATGCTGTTTTTGCCTCTGTCTTCACAGACAAGGTCAGCTCCCAGACTACTGCACTAGGCAACACAGTATGGGAAGGAGGTGGGCAGGCCTCGGCAGAGAAAGAACAAGTTAAGAACTATTTAGAAAAGTTAGATATACACAAATCCATATGTCTGGATTTAATGCATCCAAGAGTACTGAGGGAGTTGCCAGATGTAATTGCAGAGCCCTTGGCCATTATCTTTGAAAATCTGAAGAGATTGGGAGAAGTCCCGCATGATTGGAAAAAGGCAAATGTAATGCCCATCATTAAAAAAGGAAGAAGGACAATCCAGGGAACTACAGACCAGTCAGCCTTACCTCAGTCCCCAGAAAAAGCATGGAGGAGATCCTCAAGGAATCAATTTTGAAACATTTGGAAGAGGGGAAAGTGATCAGGAAAGTCAACATGGATTCACAAAGGGCAAGTCATGCCTGATCAACTTGATTGCCTTCTATGATGAGGTAACTGGCTCTGTGGACATGGGGAAGTCCATGGACATGATATACATTGACTTTAGCAAAGCTTTTGGTACGTCTTCCACAGTATTCTTGCCAGCAAGTTAAGGAAGTAAGGATTGGATAAATGGATAGTAAAGTGAATAGAAAGCTGCCTAGATTGTTGGACCCAATGGATCATGATTATCGGCTTGATGTCTGGTTGCTTGTCGGTTTCAAGCAAAGTGCCCCAAGGATTGGCTCTAGGGCCGATTTTGTTCAACATCTTTATTAATGATCTGGATGAGGGATGGATTTCACCCTCAGTGAGTTTCTGGATGACACTAAATTAGGCGGAGAGGTAGATATGATGGAGGGTAGAGATAGGGTACAGAGTGACCTAGACAAATTGAAGGATTGGGCAAAAAGAAATTTGGTGAGGTTCAACAAGGACAAGTGCAGAGTCCTGCCCTTGGGACGGAAGAATCCCAAGAATTCTTACAGGCTGGGGAGCGACTGGTCAAGTAGGAGTTCAGCAGAAAAGGACCTGTGGATTACAGTGGATGAGAAACTAGATATGAGTCAACAGTATGTCCTCGTAGCCAAAAAAGCCAATGGCATATTGGGGTGTATCAGAAGAATTATTTCCAGTAGATCTAGAAAAGTTATTATCCCCCTTTATTCAGCACTGGTGAGGCCATATCTGGAGTATTGCATCCATTTCTGGGGCCCCCATTATAGAAAGGATGAGGACTCTTTGGAGTGAGTCTACTATAAAAATCGATGTCAGAAGGTGTCACAATCATCACCAGTACTCTTGTTCCTCACAAGGAGTAAGAAAAGCTGACAGGAGCATTTGCTTCTACTGGCCTCCCACTGTTTGGACTATGCAGAAATACGATGTAAGGTATGTTGACTACAGCTACATAGATTTCTTAACTGGAGTTGTGTATCTTACTTAGATCTTCCGTGGTAGTGTAAACCAACCCAGATGAGGGCTAATAGCAGAGCTCACCAAGGGTTCTGCTGATGAAACTGGTAACTGGGAAGTATATCCAAGCCCATCACTTGTCTCAGACCCACTACTGAAGTCAGAGGGAAGGACAAGAACATTTCTGAGAAAATATGTGAATTTCTGGCTGTTTGCTTGCCACTTTAGGCCCCACCTACTCTCCTGACTCCTGTATTCTTGATTGTTCCTGGTTCCTGCCCTCATCCTTGATCCTCCTCCTGGTTTCCTCTTTCAAGCTTCTCTCAAGGCGTCTGATTTCTATCCCTAACACCAACCCCAGCTTAATTCCTGACTTGACTTGTGCTTCTGTTTCTGACCTTGATATGAAGTTCCAATTCCTGGTGTCTAACTTCAACCATTAGACCTAACCGTTCATGCCATGATCCTCACAACTTGCTCCTACTGTTCCAACTCTGAAGATGAAATCAGCAGAGTTCTTTATTCTCAAGAGGCATTGGTGCTCAAGTGATCTGTCTTTGGGGGTACATCTACACAGCAGGCAGATGTTTTAAATTAATGTTGAAATACTATCAAGCTGTAGGACTTCTTACTCCAACTCCTGTGATCCTCATTGTATGAGGAATAAGGGAAGTCAGAGGAAGAATGCTCTATTTCGAAATAAGTGCTATGTAGATGCTCCCAGTTTCAAAATAAGCTATTTCAAAATAAGCTATGCAATTGTCATAGTTCAATTTGCATAAATTATGTTGAGATAAGTCCTGCTGTGTAGAGGCACTGTAGGAAAACAAGTGACCACTTCAAGTGCAGAATATGTGGAAATCAGAAGTAAGTCTATCAACTCCACACACAACACTATAATCTGGGAAGTAATATATTACAATTATTTCCCAGATCATGGATTTTTTTAGAGTTGATGCCTAGACTTTTATTAAGAAAGTCAAACAACATCAAAACTTTACATTTTAAAATCAGGGTATTTAAAAATAATACAAAACACTAGGCCTTTCTCTCATATAAGCTTAAGCTGTTCTTTCCATGATTTCCAAACTGTTTTTTAACAAAGCTAATTCTTCTAGGTCTAAAGTCAGGTCTTCACTAAGGCTGTAATAGTGGTGTACTGACATATTGTAGATGTTGCCTTCATAAACAGTGTGTGTGGAGGACTGGGGGAGTCCAGAGTGCATGTGTTGGGGTCCCATCAATATAGTCACTCTATCTGTCTAGGAAGTGTTAGGTCAACTGATGAATTCTTTCACAAACCCTTTGTAGTAGATCAGGACAACGATACAGTAAATTCAGGATTCACTGGTGGCATCCTGACAGGTCTCCTGCTCCATCAGAGATGATAAACGTTCAGCTGTGTGTGGTTTTGTATGCTCCCTCAGTATATCATGCCAGCTGTGCACAGGTAGCTAGCATAATAGACTTTACGGGAGCCCCCAAAGACCACTGACTCAGCTAATATACCAAGGCACCCAAGTCAGGTTTATAGTTAAACAAAATATATTAATTGTCATCGGTAGCCAGATGGCTTTCAAGCCCCTATGTATTTGTACCCAGGACAACAGACACAGCTCAATTGGTAATACGGATTTCACTGTCACCCCCTAGGCCAGCCAAAGAGTTAAGTGAGGTACCCCAATATTTATAGACAGAAATGAACAATCTATGATACAAACTGTACATATCATCCAGTGCATTAATGACACATTTGGTACCTCCCCTTGTACTTTTCTCCAAAGCATTCACTGCCCATTGTTATGATTTCACTTCTTGTTGTTATAAACTATTTTATTATGTACTTATCTGGGTGTACCTGTACTGACTTGATTGAATGTATTTACATACTTCATGTGCTTTATCAGTGCTATCAGTTCTAGTGCTGAAAGACACTGACTTGTAGGCAAACATTTGCTTTTGACATGGCCTGTCTGTTACTTATAGTATAACTCTTGCTTACTTTGCTTCAAGTACCAGGCCAACATTTCACGCTCTTTCTTTCTCCTACACCCTAGATGCACATACTCTCATTTTTAAGTGTAGACCACATCCAAGCAAGGCAGCAATCTATTAAGGCTTGCACAGTCTGCACAGAGAACTTCCATTAGGTGAAGGCCAAATCACTCTTCTTGTCTTGAATTAACTTCCATCTGAGATACCTGAAAGAGAAAGAGACAGAAGATGTATCTCAACTTATACAGAAATAAAAGCTATGTAATGCACCATCATTTGGGGGGGGAGGGAGGTAGAGGGAGTTGCTTGTGTATAAAACATCTTTTTTTTTTTGAGGACACGGTATAGTCATAAAACTATCAGCATTCCCTATAGATTTCCTATGACTTCTCTAATGGCAAGAGTAAAATAGAATATTTTAATGCTAATAATACCACAATCCTGGCATATTTTGATATTAAAGATACTATAAAAGCGCCTAATTCTAATTATATATGCTGAGAAACTCAAAATCATAGTTTTTCATTGTTACACAATGTCAAACTCTTAAAAAGAGATTAGCTATAAAATAAAACATCTTCCATTTAAAAGATTCATCCAAAAAACTAGGTGTATTATAAATTATACCACATAATAGACATGCATTAAGATAAAGTATATTATTAATGATATTTAAAAAACTCCCTAATCTTTTTGTATTGAGAACCACAGATTAAAAAGAAATAAATCATGCATATTTAATTAGGTCCTGATCCTGCAAATACTTACCCATATTCTCAATTTTACCTGTGGGACCAATCCCGGTAAATTAAATGGCACTACTCCTGCTCATAAAGTTAAGCATGTGTGTAAATCTTAGCAGGCTTGAGTGCTGAACTATTTAACTCTCAGGGGCAGGAATTATTCTTGTTCTCTTTGTACTGAAATTGATCCTTCCTGAGTCTTCTAGGTACTATCAGAATACAAATAATAATTTTGATTTTTCCGGGATAAATCAAAGATATTTGTTACATAATACAGACTACACTTCAGAAAAAAATGAGATATAAAACCTTATTGTAGCTATAATCAGAAAACAAAGAAAGTTCAAGAAAATACAATTTGCATTCCCATAGTGCCTGGGGATCCTAGTCACATATCAGGATCCCATTATGCTGGATGCTTTATGCAGGACAAAAAAAAAAGGGATCTCTGCCTTAAATAAATTAAAATATAAGTATAAAACAGTAGACAACCGATAGACACAGACAAAGGAGTACAAGGAAACCATATTGCTCACCATTGTAGGCAGTGGTCTCAGCACACACACATTGTCAAGTGAAATTATAAGCATCATGTCAAATGAGAGTTTTAAGGAGGAATTTAAAAGAGAATAATAAGATACCTTTGGGGATGTTTGTGGGATCTCCCTGCAAGCTTGAGGGGCAGCATGGGGGAAATCATGAAGGTATATTTGAACATTTAAAAAGTGGGCAATAGAGCTGGCATCAAGGGCCTATCAGAGGCAGGAGTCAACATTTTGATACTGAATGTGAGATGAAAGGGTGAGTTTAGACCTTGAAAGTGAAGGCAAGTTCCTTATATTTGCTGCAAATGAGAAGGGAAAGCAGTGAAGGGATGGCATGGTCAAAGCAACAGTCTGTAAAAAATGATTTTTGTAGAAGTTTAGTTGTGTATGGGGAGGAAAGGGCATATATTTCAGGGTTAATCAGAGAGAATAGTTGAGATTTATATATACAGGCAGTCCCCGGGTTACATGGATCCGACTTACATCAGATCCCTACTTACAAACGGGGTGAGGCAACCCCGCACTAGCTGCTTCCCCCCAGCAGACCAGGGAGACGCGAAGCTAGCGCCCCCCTTCCCTCCCCCAGCAGCCCAGGAAGACGCGGAGCGGCTTCTCTCAGCAGACACCTCAGCTTGAGAATAAAGGACTGAGGGAAGTGAGGTGTGGGAGAATAAAACTGAGCTCTGGAGAAATGTTTGGCTAGAGTTTCCCCTACAATATGTACCAGTTCCGACTTACATACAAATTCAACTTAAGAACAAACCTACAGTCCCTATCTTGTACGTAACCCGGGGACTGCCTGTAGTCTGTATAGTCTACAGTGTAGATTATATATAGGGAGAGAGGTGTGAGTCAAAGATGTTATGCAAGTTATGGGCCTGAGTGACTTGCAGGATGGTCGTTGAGAAAGGAGGGAGTGGGGAGAGGTGGAACGGGAGGAGTTAAGTGGTCAAATATAACCATGTTGAACTGAATTTATGGTTAGACAGCTACAACATGATGTTAGAGAGATCACTGAAATTTTAGATGGACAGGAGAAAGATCTGGAGTAGAAAGGCAGATCAGTGGGTCATCAGCATAGAGAGGATTTAAATACAGCTTTTTTTTCCCCAGAGATCTGTGGAGTTTGCTGGAAAATATCTATCCCTGCTCAATGTAATAAAAGGAACTATTCCTTAAAGTTATGCACATGCTGAAATTTTTTGGTGGATGAGGGCTATGCCATACTGTAATACATTAAGTGGGACTTAAATGATGTATAAATCTTGTGCTGATCTTCTGAATAGGCTGAGTTTTATGCATACAAACATTGCTATCCTGTGTGGATCTAAGCTTCCATAAGGGGATTTTAAATTCCCTTATGAGCTATTGAAAGTGTATGCAGAAAACAAGAAATTGCTCAGTGATCTGGTTTAGAGTGAAGATTTAACCAGCATGAGATGAGTTGGCAGAAAGACAACCTGTGGCTCTAGGAAACATTTTTTTCAATTGCTTTTTATGATTTTGTTCAGCACTAGGACAGAAACTGTCTTGAGTGCAGTGAATAACACAAGTATGATATACTAGCTGGCACGGTCTGTTAGATCTCAGGATAATTGGTATGAGGTCTGTAAATAATAAGGCACACTAAGGGTGTGTCTAAACTACATGCCTCCATCGATGGAGGCATGTAGATTAGCCAGATCGGCAGAGGGAAATGAAGCCGCGATTAAAATAATCGCGGCTTCATTTAAATTTAAATGGCTGCCCCACTCTGCCGATCAGCTGTTTGTCAGCAGATCGGGGCAGTCTGGACGCAACGTGCCGACAAAGAAGCCTTTCTTGATCGGCACAGGTATGCCTCGTGAAACCAGGTTTACCTGTGCCGATCAAGAAAGGCTTCTTTGTCGGCGCGTCGCATCCAGACTGCCCTGATCTGCCGACAAACAGCTGATCGGCAGAGCGGGGCAGCCATTTAAATTTAAACGAAGCCGCGATTATTTTAATCGCGGCTTCATTTCCCTCTGCCGATCTGGCTAATCTACATGCCTCCGTCGACGGAGGCATGTAGTTTAGACGTACCCTAATAAATAAGAAAAGTCACATACCTAGTGTCCGTATTAGATCTGAATGATATGCTACGATGTTTGGAGTTATAGATTACTACCAGATGCACCCAGTGTTGCTTGAGTCCTTAACTCTTGTTTTGAGGGGGGATGCAGGTGACAGGGGATAGTGTGAAGGGCTCAGGGAGTTAAGGCAGGTGGTTGGGAGGTGTAGGAAAGGCTCAGGGAAGGAGGCAGAGGAGTGAGGAAGGAGTCCAAGCAAAGGCTTGGGGGATGTGGTCTTTGGACTTAACCCCATATTTATGTGAATAGGAGCAGGCCATAGGAAATACTGTATCAGGTTGTGGGGGGAAAGCTTAGATATTTTCTTTTTTTCTTTTGAGGATTTCTTACATTTCAAATAGCAAAGCAACTAGGCAGCCATTTCCATATACATGGGACCTTGTATATAAGATGCCATGTCTTGAGAAATCACTTTTCTTTTGTATCCATTTCTTAATATTTAGAGGTGGAAGTGAGACAGTATGGTGCACTGGTAAAAACCCTCTATTGGTACTGGCCTAGACATGCCAACATTAAAGTGCGGCGGCAGAAGTGCTTTAATGTCATTGTCCCTTTTGCTCCTCCCCTGCCGGCAGCTCTTCCAATAGGATCAGGCAAGGCCACCAAAATGGGAGAGTAAAAGGGCCAGCTGCCCTGGACCCTTCAAATCATCACTGAAGCCCTAGGGCTCCTAGCTGCTGTTGCAGAGGCATAAAAGGTAACAGCTGGCTGGGGGAGTCTAGCACCAGCCCCATCCCTTCTGCTAGAGGCCCTGGCCCTCCTGGGAGCTGCCCCAAACACACATCTTGCCAAGGACCCTGGCATACTGGTGAGCCCTGGCAATTTCACCCCATTAATATTTTGGGTGTTTGAAGTAAGAATTCCTTGACTCTGATACTTAGATGATTGAAAATGTTAATAGAAATGTAAACAAAATGAAATCTAAATCTAGGTATCAGGTAGCTGGGCTGGGCAGACATAAATGAAAGACGAGGGAAAGTAATCCTGCTTTTAGGCTACAAAGTATTTGTGGAGCCAGTCCTAGTAAGTTACTTCAGTACAATGCTTCCAGTGTTTGTGGGGATTTGGCCTCCATGCCACACAGGACTATCAACCATTCCCATGTTCCCACAACATGAAAGTTGCACCAAAAAATAGGACAGCACCAGTCTGCCAATTGTGAAGGTTCAAATAGTGTGTAGGCTTTGATTTACCAGTTGGAAGGGGAGTGACTTACACTCCAGTAGTGAAGAGGGGTGTAGCACACTCTGTTAATACAACAGGAAGGCTGAGACTGTAATGGCAGGAAATTCAGGTAATCCAAAGTAATGATTCCTGTATCAAATGCAAATATATTACAAATTTTTCATATTACTGTATGTAACTACTGTGTGTAAACGACATTAACTCTGCCCTAAGATTAAAAATAAAACCTCATCCATCTGTAATAAACAGTTTTAATTCATCAGTGACCCCAGAAATTATAACACTTCTCTCCTAATTGCATAATGGCTGTTGAAATGCCATCCTTGGTGAAGCTATATGCTAGTAGCATTATCCCCAGGAAAATACATTCTTTGTAAAAGTCTTATTTTGGGCATTGGCAATGATCGGACCACTTAACACAGTCATCATGTTTATCTTGGTCAGCCCTTTTCTCCCTGTTCCTCCCTTGCCAACACCTGCCTAGCCTTGGGTTTTCTTCTCCAGAGACTGCCTTTATAATCTCTGTTCTATCCTGACATTCTTTTAACATAATAAGTTCAGGAATTTTGTGTGTGTATCTCAGTGGAAAGGTCCCAGTTGTGTACCACAGGGAATGAGACACAATTCTGATAAAATAAAAAATACTGTGGCACTTTCCAAGGATACTCAGAGTTGTGAGGCATTTTGCTACAACCAGCCCTTAGTATGACAGAGCTTTGTCCGTACCTGCCAGAGTCAGCTCCCTCATAACTGCAGCCACAGCCATCACAAGTACTCTCCAGCAGATCCTATCTAATCTTTGTGTTCCTTTGTTTTCATAAACCAGCAGGCCTGCACCTGTCCTGGGCAGCAGATATAGCTTGGTTCCGGGTGGATCCATTTTCATTCTAATTGAGTTGGCCAGTAGACATATGATACACAACAGACTGCCAGAGAGATAACTGTTTACTACCTCCTTCTTACCCAGAATCTGTTCTATCTGCTTCTGATGACATGCTTTAACTTAAATAATCTTCAATATACCTACATAACTCTTTACCCATTATCTGCACATACATTTCATAATAATTATGACAAGTGTGATACATATTTTTAGTAGAGACCTTACATGACCCCTTCTCATGAACCCAGGTGACATGAGCAATCACTGTCCACAGCATGACCTTGTCAGCGAGCACCAAGTAATTCCTGGATCACAACAACCCACTTTGAAATTCAGACTATAGTTTTTGATAATCACTGTCATCAGTTACACTCTTAATCATGGAGCACATGGTTGTGATTCCATAGTTAAGGTTGTGTTCTAAAAGAGCCTTAAGATTGAATATCTTAAGACCTGTTTGATCTTTAACACTAGATGATTAATCATTGTAAAATTTCACACAGGGTAACTTTCATATCCTTTCAATTTTAGATACTTTACAAAAATTTAATGGATGTCTTTGAATTTATACTTTGACTAAAATTTGTCTTTGGCAGGCCCAGCTTTCATTGTTGACTGACATATTTTTAAAATTGTTGAGTATCTATACAAAATTTGGTAAAGAGCTATATCCTGCAATGCTTAGGTATTATTCTTCATCACAGTATGTTTATGAGACAATGGCTGCTGAAAGAGAAAGTACATGTTTGTGGTAGAGGAATTTTGTGTCATTTATGAAAAGAAGCTTACATACAGTTTACGTGCAGCTGAAGATGGAGAAAATCATCTTAATTAGTAGCTGTACTTCTCACTTGCATTCCCTCTAATTTCTTCTTTTGCCCAGTCTCCTCCCCTCACTTCTGCATTAAGGAATTAATTTACCAATACTTTGTGAAGCCCTGACACATATACAATACCTGACAAACCCACAAAAATGAGAAAATGAAAAGCCATTTAGCAGTACATGCCTCCTACTCTTCCACCCACAGGCATATACTTTTCCATTATCACAGCTACCATTGATCACAGGCCACTCACTACAATCTGAATACCGTTTTTCTATGGATGACAGCCACTCATCACTGCCTGTATCAAAGTGCTTCCTTCCAACACTACAAACTAATCCAACAAATATCCACAACATAGAGTGTTCTTCTTAGTGTATATGCAGTGTGCCTCAGAAGGCACATGACCAGGATTCATCACCAAATTTTGTCCACTCGTGGTAACATTAGCATCCCTAGCCTAGGCTGGGTATTCACAGGGAGCATGGCATGGACACCGATCAGTGACCCTCCCTCCCACGCACAGTACTGAGGAGAAAGCAGTTTGATAAAGGATGTATAGAGAAAGCTGAGTTGAGAGGGAGGTTGGTCCAAGGGTGAGGGAGATACCTTGGAACTTAGAAAAACCATGTTTAATTCCTTGTTCTGCTACAGTCTTCTATTAAGTCCATGACTTAATTTTCCACTTTCCTTATTTCACAGGAGTTACTGAAGGTAAATTCATTAAAGATTGTTATGTGCTCAGATTGTTATGTGCCATACATAGACAGTAGCACTAAATGCTTCACAATTGTTTTTTTATATATTAATAATCTAGATTTAGAAGCACTAACACTTTTATCTACAGATTTGACAGGATAGTTTGAAAAATAAATGTATGGGCATTTGTAGATGTTTTAATTCATGACAGCAATTAGTTTCTAATTATTTATAGTATACATGGAGTGTTATTAAAAAGGGTACAACACAGTTAATTAAACATAAAGGCTTATTAACAAGTGAAAAGTCTGTATTTAAACAATTGTAGTTTTTTCAAATATTACATTTCGGCCAGTAAAAAAGAATATAATTGTGACCAGTCTTACTTACAGACAAGATCACTGTTCTAAATTGCATACAATGCCAAATAGGAAAGCCTACAATGTTGTACTGTTAGGGTCATTTCACTAAGGCTGTATTTTTTTAAGTTGGTTTTGACCATTGGTTCACTCTTTTAAAAAAGGACTGCAAAAATCTGTTGGTATTTTTTGTTGTTGGGTTTTTTTTTGTGTTTGTTTTTTTTTTGTTTGTTTTTTTTGTTTTGGTTTTTTGGTGTTTTGTTTTGCTACTGCTGCTTAAAGACCCAGGAAGGAAAATATGATAAAATCCCTGACTATATCTTCTCTAGTTTGTACATGAAACTTGCATTTTTCCTCTCAGAAGACTGTTAGTTTAGGAACATGATCCTGTTCCTTACAGATTAAGCAACAGCAGGTACAATAGCAGCCAATATGTCTATGTGTTGATTTGTATACAGAAAGAATGACACATACAGAGGAGAAGCAGCAGGAGAGCCTTCAGATTAAAGTATATGCTTAACTCATTGTATGAGACCAAATCCAGAATTAAATAATTCCTGGATCCCATTTAGATACAAGAATGTACAATTAAACATTTTCATGTTTCAGAGAGGCTACACGGCAACTAGAAAATATAGTGTTGTAGCAAATTAATGTTACAAACCTTCTGTTTATAACTGGAACTGTTTGATGCACATCATGATTCAGAGGAATGCATGTCTGACAGCACTGAGAGCTATAAACAGTGAACAGCTATTGCTGCATTTTATTTCTAAATAAAATGTCATGAGGGTGAACTGTAAGAGAAATGAAACAGTGACAGGGAGGGAAGGTCATCTCAATGTTCAGCAGAATGCTAGAACTAGTGAACATTTAGGCATAGCAATGAAATATCTGAAAATGGAATAGTAATCACATAGTAGCGATATATTCTGGAAAATTCACATTCAGTAAAAAAAAATCCTTTTAATTCTATTATAGGACATATGATTTAGCCGTACAGTATTTACAGATAGAGCTAGGTTTCTTTTTTTCTGTATCACTCTAAAAGGGCATGTATAGTTTCGTTTGGATGAGGTAATTAAAATGTCGTGAAAAAACATAAGTCTAGATTGGGCAGTGATCAAACGATATGGCCTTAATTATTGACTAAACAGTGCAAAGATGCTTGTAACACATATTTAGACTCCATTTTCATATTTAAGTCATGGTTCTTCCTGTTAACCAAAGGTAGTTATTAACTTGTTGAAGTAATACCAGTCTGCGCGTTCTATACAATTGCAACCTGTGAAAGTGTGGATGAAAGGCTTCATAGAAGACATGTGGGAACTGCAGCAACAATAAGCCACTTTAGAAGCCAAATGAAATTAAAAAAAGAACAGGAATGGGGTTTAATGCTATATAGTCTTAATGTAGCAATCAGAGTGTGTATCTTACTTACCACTGTCTCATAAGTGCTTGAGAGTGAAAAGAATTTGTTTAAAATTTATAGGATATTAACTATGAGGATTTCACAAGCTGCATACCCAAAGGAGAACTGGAGTATAGCCCTAGAAGATACAGCCCTGCATCTGAAGAACATAGAAGTTACAGCATAGATAGGCTGCTACTAAGCAAGGAGAGCCATACAAGGATAAATTAATTAGACAAGTATGAATCCTACATCTTAACTCATGTTGTAAGTGTTGGAGCTTCAAAAATTAAATTTAAAACCATTCTGCATTATAGTTTCCATTATTCTATTATACTCTATTAACATCATACAAAAAATAAAGTGGGGGCCCTGGCTTTCTTCTGAGAAATTGAATTACAAGTGACTAAAGGAATATGACACAGTTAGATTGAGCAAGCTGAGAGTAAGGAGAGACCACCTTTTCAAAGAGAAGACTATTTCAAAATCCATCCTATTACTCTAGTCTACACATTCTTTCTCTATCTGCCCTGGAATAACTCTAGGCACACTTTACAAGAGACTTCTTAAATTTAGAACAGTTGGCCCAAAATCTTTATTTATTTCCAGATGTGTAACTGTGTGGAAGTAAATTCTTATTGACTGAAAGTAAATTAGATAAAACAGTCTGACATATGGACTCTCAAAAGTAGTCATCCAGAGACCTGTTCAAAAAAATATTTAAAGTATTTTTTCCTTTAATATCTGTGAATGTCTTTGAGAGTACCTTGCTGCTAAAAGCTTCCACACCAAATTCTGAATTCTCCAGAGTAGTTCAACTATGCAGTAGCACTACTTGCTAAAGTGTACAAAGCCTGCTGTTAGGGGAAGACTGACCCAGGCTGGAAGCATTGTAGCCAGAGCATTCTAGCCTGTCTGGTAAACATCTTGTATCTTTGATTGGGTGGCAGGACTGGTGCTGGTGATCAACTCAAGGTAACTGGCAGGGCTAGAAACTAATGTTCTACAAAATTAGAAAAGCCAGGACTCCCACTGTGTATTCTATAATGTTTAGAAATATTAGACAAGATTTAAAATGCAGTAAATAATAGGAGATAGGGACGTGAATACATTCAAAATCAGCTTTTGAATCTCTCTCTCCTTTTACCCCCCCTCCCCCCCAACATATTCATTAGGGAAGTTTAGATGCAGGAACCTGACCCAAGTTTACTGATAGAAATGATCCATTTAGCTTCAGATTAACAAAATATTTTCTTGCTCTAATGGATTATACTGTACCTGCACATCGATGCAAAAATGATTACTTTATTTAGGTTACTGTACCTTGACTGTAACTTAACTGAATTTTAAGAAATACCCAGTATTATTTTTGTGACCACAGAATATGATAACATATGCATGTTTTGATTAATTATTAATATAAACATAATTTAAAGAAATTCCAGGAAGCTTCTGAGTTCATCAACAGGGACAAGCCAACTAACAGAGAAAATAGAAACTCTTTCACCATAACACCATGTTTATTATACTGAAGTGCATTTATACAGGTTCTAAATGCAACTTTTATAACTTCCATATTTCTTCAATTTGTTTACCATTTCCTTGTCTGCTGCATTTTGAAAGGCATATTTAACTGTTCATTATCATATTTGTGTGCCTAGAATATTTGATGGGAGCCTTTAACTGCAAGATGTAAATGCTATAAATGTCAGGTCAGAAATCCAAAGAAACAGTAGTTTGAAAGAAAGCAGTCACAATGGCACAAACTTTCTAATGTATTTATGCTTTAGAAAGAGTCCCGGCTTTAATAAAATGTATGGTTTTTTCTGTTGACAAGTAAAAGGGGATATAGGGATAATTACTGAAGTCAAGAAAGTAAGCTATGAAAATGGACTTTCCTTTAACCCCATTCACAAGAAAAGCCTCTAATTTAAATCCACTCAAAAGGTGAGAAAGAATTATAGAAATAGTGGAAGTAATTTCCTTGGGAAATGGTCTGTTAAAGACCTTTCTTTCTTTCATGTTCCCATTTAACAGTGAACACCATATTTGTCACTGAAATACTTGAGAGGACAAGGCTCCTTTGAGATGTACATTTGCAAATGTTATATCTAAAGTCTCCAATGCTGTAACTTTCTCATACTATTGTTGTGTAAAAGGCAAGATGCTTTATATACTTACATGGAATATAACGATCTTGCTAGATTGGTTGCTAATATACAAGACTATTTGAGTGTAGAGTAGTTATACTAACTATGTACAGGCAGTCCCCGAGTTACGCGGATCCGACTTATATCGGATCCGCAGTTACGAACGGGGCTTTTCTAGCCCCGGAGGACTGGAGCAGCGGGACGCCCAGATGCGCTGCAGTCCCGCCGCCCCCGTCCCCCGGGGCGAGAAAAGCTGCTCCACATCTCTCTGGTCTGCTGGGGGGGGGGGAGCCCCCCCCCAGAAGACCAGAGAGACGCGGAGCAAAGCCTTGGAGCACGCCCGCAGCGGGACAGCCCGGGCGCGCCTGGGCTATCCCGCTGCGGGCATGCTCCAAAGCTTTCCTCCCCGTCTCCCTGCAGACCAGGGAGACCGGGAGCAAAGCCACGGAGCGTGCCCGCAGCGGGACAGCCCGGGCGCGCCTGGGCTGTCCCGCTGCGGGCATGCTCCAAGGCTTTGCTCCCCGTCTCCATGGTCAGCAGACCAGGGAGATGGAGCAAAGCCGTGGAGGATGCGGGCGGTCCCGCCGCCCGCGTATCCCTGGTCTGCTGGGGGGGGGTGAAGCTAGGGTCCCCTCTCCCCCCCAGCAGACCAGGCTTTTCTTGCCTACCCCTGGGGTAGAGCAGCTGGGGCGCTGCCGGGTTGGTCCCACAGCGCCGCTCCTCGGCGCTACTGTACCAACCCGGCAGCAGCCCAGCTGCTCTGCCCCAGGCGTCCTGATTCAGCCACTGCTGGTCAGTTTCAGCAGTGGCTGAATCAGGACGCCTGGGGCAGAGCAGCTGGGGTGCTGCTGGGTTGGTCCCGCAGCGCCGCTCCTCGGCGCTACTGGAGCAACCCAGCAGCACCCCAGCTGCTCTGCCCCAGGCGTCCCCAAGTCAGCCGCTGCTGAAACTGACCAGGGGCTGACTACAGGAAGCCCAAGGCAGAGTTGCTCTGCCCCGGGCTTCCTGGAATCAGCCGCTGATCAGTTTCAGCAGCAGCTGACTTGGGGACGCCTGGGTTTCTTAAGTTGAATCCTATGTAAGTCAGAACTGGCGTCCAGATTCAGCCGCTGTTGAAACTGATCAGTTTCAGCAGCAGCTGACGCCAGTTCCGACTTACATACAGATTCAGCTTAAGAACAAACCTACAGTCCCTATCTTGTACGTAACCCGGGGACTGCCTGTAATTAATTATTCATCTAGCAGTGCTTAAGCAACTTTCTTACCAAACTGAGAAAGAGAAGAACCACTTTTCCAAAAACCACTAAGAAGAAAGGAGAACTTATCTATTACAAAGATTCTCTTTAAGAATTAATTATGTTTCATAAGACTATTTTGTGAACTAAAAACTGTTATAACTGAAATGGTGATGTTTAGGGATTGCAGCTCCTGTTAAACAGTGATGGAACTTGAGGAATATTTCAGAAGACAGATGGCTGAGGCTCCTGCTGGACTGCAGGCTGGATTAGGTGGCATTGGGGAGTTGGATTTGACTCAGGGGCATATTTTGCCCTGCTCTGCTCTAATTTAAATGGCTGCTCTCCTGACATTTTCTGGAAAACTTTGAAACTTTTCATTGGACCACTCAATCCCAGATTTGTGAAATGGTCAGATATGCTATACAGATCAATTAAAAAAATCCCAGGTATTTTAGAAAAAGCAATTTTAAACTGTCTGGAAGTGGTCTGATATAGAAATGTAATTGCTGTGGGTCTTAAGTTAAGCTTCTAAATTTGTGGCCTCGTGGAACGAGGTGTACCGGTAGTTCGGAATGGCTTGCTAGTCCGAACTATCTAGCCCGTGCCACGTGTAGCCGCGCGGCACGGGGTTCGAACAAGCCGGCATTTAAAAATGGCGCCGGCCGGCTTATGCAAATAAAGCCCGGGAAATTCAAATCCCAGGCTTCATTTGCACGTTCGGTATGCATACATTACCCCACTAGTTCGCACTAGCGGGGTAGTGTAGACATACCCTTAGAGTTCTTTTAAGGGGTCAACAAACATGTGGACAAGGGGGATCCAGTAAATATAGTGTACTTAGATTTCCAGAAAGCCTTTGACACGGCCCCTCACTAAAGGGTCTTATGTAAATTAAGTTGTCATGGGATAAGAGGAAAGATCCTTTCATGGATTAAGAACTGGTTAAAAGACAGGAAACAAACAGGTTAAAAGACAGAACTGGTAAATTTTCAGAATGGAGAGGGGTAACTAGTGGTGTTCCCCAAGGGTCAGTCCTGGGACAAATCCTATTCAACTTATTCATATATGAACTGGAGAAAGGGGTAAACAGTGAGGTGGCAAAGTTTGCAGATGACACTAAACTGCTCAAGATAGTTAAGAACAAAGTATATTGTGAAGAACTTCAAAAAGATCTCACAAAACTAAGTGATTGAGGAACAAAATGGCAAATGAAATGTAATGTGGTTAAATGTAAAGTAATGCACACTGGAAAAAATAACCCCAACTATACATACAATATGATGGGGGCTAATTTAGCTACAACTAATCAGGAAAGAGATTTTGGAGTCATCGTCAATAGTTCTCTGAACATGCTGTGTGCAGTGGCAGTCAAAAAAGCAAAAAAGCAAAAGGAGTCATGAAAAAAGTGATAGAAAATAAGATGGAGAATATATTATTGCCCTTATATAAATCTTCATCTTGAATACTGCGTACACATGTGGTTTCTCATCTTAAAAAAGATATACTGGCATTAGAAAAGGTTCAGAGAAGGGCAACTAAAATGATTAGGGGTTTAGAACGGGTCCCATATGAGGAAAGATTAAAGAAAGTAGGATTTTTCAGCTTGGAAAAGAGGAGACTAAGGGGAGATATGATAGAGGTATATAAAATCATCAATGGTGTGGAGAAAGTGAATAAGGAAAAGTTATTAACTTGTTCTGATAATATAAGAACTACGGGCCACCAAATGAAATTAATTGGCAGCAGGTTTAAAAAAAATAAAAGGAAGTTATTCTTCGCACAGAGCATAGTCAATCTGTGGAACTCCTTGCCTAAGGAGATTGTGAATGCTAGGATTATATCAGGGTTTAAAAGAGAACTAGATAAATTCATGGAGATTAAGTCCAATAATGGCAAGGAATGGTGTCCCTAGCTCCTGTTTGTCAGAGGGTGGAGATGGATGGCAGGAGAGAGATTGCTTGATCATTACCTGTTCGGTTCACTCCCTTTGGGACACCTGGCATAGGCCACTGTCAGCAGACAGAATACTGGTCTGGATGGACTTTTGGTCTGACCCAGTATGGCCATTCTTATGTTCTTTTGTTTTTATAATATGCTCAGCAACCAACAGCTCCCATTAAAGTCACTGGAAGCTGATGGAAACTCTAGAAAATCACCTTCCTTATGTAGTTGCCTAAACATGGGTTTAGGGCTAGGCTCTTACATTTAGGCATGCATTTGAAAAAAAATATCTTGGACATAGTGAGGAAATATTATTGTAAGATTGGGCAGTTTCATCAAGGGATGGAAATAAAACTCCAAACCTCAGCCCTTTCCTCATGTTGTGTGTTCAAGCATCACAAGGAAAATGCCTTACAACATTAAGTGCAACATTAAGGTGCAACATTAAGGTTTTATAAGGTCCCATCACAATTGCATACTCTAATTTCCTATCAGAGGGGTAGCCGTGTTAGTCTGAATCTGCATAAACAATGAAAAGTCCTTTGGTACCTTATAGACTAACAGATGTACATGCATCTGACAAAGTGGGTCTTTGCCCTCGAAAGTTTATGCTTCAATAAATCTGTTAGTCTATAAAGTGCCACAGGACTTCTCATTGTTTGTTCTAATTTCCTACCTATTATCATGTATATAAGCTCCTTATCTGAAAGCTATACATCATAGCACATCAGAGCTTATTTATTATTCACTGGGCAATAATTTGCTTAGGCTTTCCCCAACTCAGCTGTCAGGCAGAAAGAAGGCCAACATTTCCCTTTAGTTCTCCTTTGATCCAGCTTCCACTTCTTTTTATAAACCACCATGAGCTATCATGTGACCATTTGGGACCCGTTTTCCCTTTCCAGGCTCCAGGGACTCTCCATCTTCTTGCAATTGTGATTTTTTCACTTTTACAGGCTTACATGTAGAATTCAAAAGTTCTAGAATCTGCAGTAGTCATTTAATGGAAGTTGAAAATGCTAACATCTTTTCATCTAAAATAAGTTTGTTTGAAATAGTATAATTTTTATAATAATATTCAATTTTAAAACATTCAAGTGCATCACAGTATACTAAAAAACAGAATAACTTTGTCGTTTCAGGCCAAAATATGATGTGGGTGATTTCACAAGCAGTAAACAAAACCATATAGATTAGTCATTGTATAATTAAGCATTACTGATGTTGTGTTCTAGAGTCTGTAAACCTGGTTTTAATTGAGTAAAGGGCCAAAGAATAGCAAGTAAATGAAATCATTTCTGTTAGGCAGGGTTATATGAATTAATTTTTTCTCTGGGCATGCACATAAATGAGAAGAAAAATACATTTATTTAACTAGATATTGACTCTTTTACATAATAAGATGTTTCAAAAAGAGAACTTTTTGCACCCCATGGTAATGTATGTGTTGTTTCTTTCTACCCTTCAGACTCCCTGATATAAGACTTCATGCACTCAGTACTGAGGCTGCTAATCTTGATACTAAATGTATTTCTATCTAAAGTAGCAACTCAGTCTGCTAGGGAAATCTTTTGTGCCCGTGAGGGCAGCATTGATATAATGCCAGTAGCAAGACTAAGAATTCAATGAGTTTCAAGTCTCTGGACAACATCATCTTCACTGTTATGGTGCGCAGAGTTTACAGCTTTAATGCAATGCAAAAGTTACAGATGCTGGAGCTGAGCACAGAAGCAAGAGAGAGTGGAGAATAAAAATTATCACAGTGATTGCAGTTTGATCTAATGAAAGAGGGCAATATTTCCAGGAATATTTCAGAGCCAAAGACTCTACAGCAGGGGTTCCCAACCTAGGATACGCGTACCCCTAGGGGGTACGAGAAGCTTGTCAAGGGGGTACAGGAAATATTTGGTAAATATCTAGATTATCCTAATTGAAATATTTCAAAAGTAGTAGTGTTAGTGAAAAAAGTTGTGGATTCTAGAGTCTACAATTTATTTCCTTTTATATTGAATAGGGGATACGGGAAGGTTTACTAAAAGCCAAGGAGGTACGGGGACCAAAAAAGATTGGGAACCCCTGCTCTACAGCACAGCAGATAACTGGCTACATGACAAAGTGTCCTGTGAATAAAACCACAGAGGGTGAGTTTAGAGCTAGAGCTAGAGCTGGGTGTCAAATTTGAATAAATTTACCTACTAAATTTACCAAGATACCTGACTGCAAATAGAGATCAGAACAGTATACATCAACTGATCAGACTATGTCACGCCAAGCAGATTAATTTGCAGCAAGAGAGACTGTGGCCAAAATTCATAGTTCTTCCATCATACCCTAGTCTGGTTTGGGACCAGAGGTCAGGATGGGTTTACATTATTCAGTATTAGCTAGCTGCCATTTATCATTATTTGCCTAAATCCACTATTACTGAATGGACCCCTATTGTATGTGTCTTATAGACAGCATAATTATAGGATACAAAAACTAATTTCAAATTTACAGTATGATTTTGCTGATTTTTTCCCAGCAGAAGTGAGTCTAAAATAGGGCTATAAATGAGGAGAAGGTAGCAGCATTCCATACCATCTTAAGAAGAGCATCTGTATGTAGGGACCTGCAGGATAACAATTGTGGGAGAAACGGACAAACAGGAAATTGCTACAATTTATGGTGACTGAAATCTCATGAGACTCACTCACAAGAGTTCAGGGCTTTCTAAAAATCCACTCAGCTCTAGTGCAGCTTGTTTAAGCTGACTGTTAAGAACAAGTTTAGAGATGTTTTGCATCACTTGTGTGTAAAACATCCAATGCATAGAAGCAAATCTTTCCTATTGATTTGTTTTATGTATTTCTTTCACATATTTTTTTTTACCATTTCATTATTGTGTTGCCAAAAGTTTCATCAGAGAGTGACTTTCAGCAAAATGATGACTGACATGGAAAGACGTGAGTGCGACATGAGACTCTATTTTCTTCAGTTTGGAATTCACCTTTGAAATGTTAAATCATTGAAGTAGATGGTGAAAGTTTGAGAAATCTGCCTATACAACTTACACATTTTAAAGTTGATTTATGAAATGTTTGCCATCAATTTTGGTGTATCATTGAATATTAGTAAATGTGGAATTCACAAAGATCTGAGAGGTCTTATGTCAAGTCACCAGTAAACTAGGGACATTGGAGTTCAGTTAATGGTAATGAATTTATGCTGGCCACATAATGGGTATTCTAAGACTGTGGTTTTCAAACTATGGGTCACAACCCCATACTGGGTTGTGGAATGTCAGGTACTGGGTCTCATTGCTGTAGGGCAGGGGTGTCCAAACTTTTTTCAAAGAGGGCCAGATTTGATGAAGTGAACATGCGTGAGGGCCGACCATTTTGCCTGACATTCTTTGAACCATTAAAATTAAATGCAAATTAACTATTTTATGCAAAGTTTATTGCAAACAGCATACTTTTCATTTCGTCACATGGATGACAAATCTAAACAGGTGTTAAATCACTCTGTCTTTCATATCTGAAGGCCAGATGAGAAAAAAATCCAGGAAGCTGAAATATATGTCAGGAACATTGTAAAGTACATTACATATTATTGGTAATAAAGGTTGTCTGTCAACTTTTAAGTTCAAAAAATATGAACAGGAACATAACACCAAGTATACATGTTGTGTCCAAATATATTTATAACTGATTTAGGCCAACTGACATTAACTGAGATTTTACAATGTATTCATCTCAATTGAAAAAAAAAACTTGCCTGCACTAATGTGAAGGGTGAAACTGAGATCTGGACTGCAGCACATAGGCTAGGTCTGGTTCAAAGGCAATGGTTTTGATGCGCAAAATGTCACGCAGGTGAGAGTCACTTAGTCTTGTCCTCACGCGGTTCTTGTTAAAGTTCATAGCAGAGAATGTCTTCTCACGCATATATGTTGAGCCAAACAAGCTCAGCATTTTCTTAGCCAATGTTCGAATCTCTTGAAACCGGCTCTTATCCAGTTGGCGGTAAAAGTTCACAAGAGAGAGCTGTTGGTGACGACTGCGTAACTCGCTGTCACAATGCAGCTCAATGAGCTCGAGCTGCAGCTGATCTGGAGCATAATCGGGGTCAACAGAGAATGGAGAGAAGAAAAGGCTGATCTCCTTTTCAATAGCTGCAAAATCCTGAAAGCGCCGTTTAAACTCCCCAGCCAGAGATGCGATGTCTGCTGCATACCTGCTCATTTGCGCACTGATATTGTCCTGTGGAAAACTGTTCATTATTTCCTGCAACGCTGAAAAATGTATGGTATTGGGCTGTGTTTGTGACAACTGCCTTATGAAAAGTTGCAGCTTTGTTCCAAAGGCTTTGAGGTGTGAATAAAGCTGGTTCACCGCTGCATCTTTCCCCTGAAGACTCGTGTTCAGTACATTCAGATGCTTTGTTATGTCAACTAGAAACCCCAAATCAGCCAGCCAAATAGGATCAGATAGTTCTCGCATTGGTTGTCCCTTTGTTTCCAAGAATTCTCCGATTTCCTTTCTGAGAGAGTAGAAACGCTGCAGTGCAGACCCCCGACTGAGCCATCTTACATCGTTGTGATATAAAACATCTTCGTATTCAGCCTGGATGTCCAGTAGAAACTGTTTAAACTGGTGGTGGCACAGGGCTTTAGAGCGAATAAAATTAATAGTCTTTAGCACCAGTTTCATAACATGATCATATTTGAGATGTTTAGCACAGAGAACTTGTTGATGAATGATACAGTGGAGTTTAATAGCTTGCCTCCTTCTTCGATCACCTTGTTACAGATTAGGGTTGATAATACACTTCGTTCACCCGCCATGGCAGGTGTCCCATCAGTAATAATCCCAGTAACTTTGTTCCAAGGCAGTTTCATGTCATCTATGAAGGAACTAACAGAAACAAATAAATCTTTTCCTCTTGTTTGGTCCGTAAGGCTCTGGAGGTCAAGGAGCTCTTCAGTCACATTCATTTCATCGTCCACCCCTCTCATAAAAATCAGCAACTGAGCTGTGTCAGATAGGTCCGTGCTTTCATCACAGGCTATTGAAAAGAAGTCAAAATCCACTCCTTTGGACATCAACTGTCTCTTAATATCTGATGAAATCTCTTCAATTCTCCGTGCTACAGTGTTACGAGCCAGGCAAATGTTGGCAAACTCTTGCTTCTTCTCAGGACAGATATTCTCAACCATTTTCATAACGCATTCTTTGATAAAGTCACCCTCAGCAAAACATTTGCAATTTTTAGCAATTAACGTTGTCACCTCATAGCTCGCCCTTGTGGCATTTTCATTTGACTCACGGGCTCTTGTGAAAAATCGCTGTTGTGACATTAAAACAGCTTCAAGTTGCTTCAACTTTTCACTGCGGTCGCGCCCTGTTAGCTTGTCGTATGTGCTATGTCTCGACTGGTAGTGTCTCTTGACATTAAATTCCTTATAAATAGCCACAGTCTCTTGGCATATCAGACAAACACAGTGATTCTGTATTTCAGTGAAGAAATATTCCACTTTCCACCTGTTCTGGAAGCGGCGGCCCTCACTGTCAACTTTCCTTCTCTTATTTATAGTCACCATTTTTGAAATTGACCAAAAGGGGAATGGATCATGTGAGCGCAGTGCCAGAGGTTTTGGCCTAAGTGTGTTCGTCCGAGCACTAATACACTGCCCAACAAGAATTCTCTTGCCTTTGTGGCTGTGTGTGGTGAAGAGTCTAAGGATGAGCTCAGGCTCCACATGCCCGAGCCCACCAGGAAGCTGACAGCGCGCAGTGCCAATCACAGGTACTGAGACATTTCCCGATCTCTGCAGCTGTGGACCGGGAAAATGTCTCAGTACCTGTGATTAGCACTGTGCGCTGTCAGCTTCCCGGCGGGTTCGGGTACGTGGAGCTGCGAACACACCTGAGCTCATCCTTAGTTCTGAGCGGCGCTCGGGGATTCGTTGGAGGCCATAAAAGATAGATATTGCCAAATTACCTGTGGGGCCGTATTAAACCGGAACACGGGCCGCAATTGGCCTGCGGGCCGGACTTTGGACATGCCTGCTGTAGGGGGATCAGGTGACCAGTGGGAGTGCTAAGGCAGGCTACATGCCTGTCCTGACACAGAAGACTGCACTGCACCCCAGAAGCCGGCAACAGGCCCAGCTCCTAGGTGTGAGGGAAGAAGAGCACACAGGGCTCTGTGCACTGCCCCCTGCCCTGAGCACTAACTCCACACTCCCATTGGCTGGGAACTTGCTGCTGACTGCTTCTGGGGTTCAGGATGGTCTGCAGTGCCTGGAGAGGCAGAAAGCCTGAATTAGCACCCCTGCTGCACCACTGATTGGGAGCCACTCAAGGCAAGCCCCTCCTGCTATAATCCTGACAGCCCCAAAGCTGGAGCCCCCTCCTACACCTAAAAGCTCTCATCCTCAGCCCCACTCTGAAGCCCCTCCCCCCCCCCCCCCCGCCTCCGCCCTAGTCAGGCACCAATAATTTTCTTCAACTAGGTCACGAGAAATTTTTTTTTGAAAACCACTGTTCTAAGGTGCCTGGAGCTAGAAGAATGAGTTTTCCCCTAACGTCTCAGCAAGGGGCCAGAATTTAGAGAGTGGGAAATGACTAGCAGTGGAACAAAGAAAACAAAGTGTTGATGCAAGCCTTTAAAAACTACAGAGGCAAATAGCTTAGGGAAGACCCAAAGTGACACAGGAAGCTTGGGGGCAAGGGAGAGAAAGAAAGAGATACACTTTAGTAACAAAAGTTTAGTTATAGAAGCATCCAATATGAAAGTGAGCTGACCTGAAAAGATACAGAGAGGTTCCATGGCTGGGAAAACAAAATCTGTGCTACAGGAAATGGACTCTGTATGCCTCCATAGGACTCTGAACCCAGCCTTAAGGATGTTCTGGAGTGGGAAAGAAATTGAAGCATGTTGAGTTTACTATTTTGTGTAGACCTGTATCTTTCCTGTGTGATCAAGTACAGAAGTGTGGTGTTTTAGCATCCTTTCAGAAGTCTGTGTGGGGTATGTGTTCCATCTATCAGGTGCTCTTGAAGAGTTAATTTGGGGACCCAGAACACACAACTGGAGTTCCAGGAGAAGGTATGTGAATGTTGTGGGAAAGTCCAGGTGCTTAGCACTTGACAAAGGGGGATAAGTGATCAGACTGCAGAGGTCTCCACTGCCAGGAAAGCATGCTAGACAGAGGATCTGAATCCCATGAGTGTACCTCTGGACACCAAGAGAGAAACAGGAAATGAGCCTTTACACTCTGGAGATCTAAAGCATGAAGGTGATTCAGGATTTCCACACATCAGTCTGATTAAGGTGCAGAGGTGAAGCTACTACAACTAGATCTCTGATATGGGCTAATTGGATACCTCTTCTGAGATTCAGAGACTTGTGCTGGATAGGATAGTAACCCTGATTTCCTTGAAAAAGAACAAGAACACATATTCTTCTTTTGAAAATGTCATTTATTATCAAGGTGGCTATCAGCTTCTGTTTATGGTATCAATGTTTCCATTACTTTTGGTGAATTGCCTAAAAGCATTTTCACATGGTTTACTTAATTGTTTCTTTTAATTACTACTCCAGTGAATTCCACATTGAATGTAGTTCCTTCCCATCTCTCATTTGTTATATATAGTGCATATTTTCATGATTTGAAAGATTCTGCATCAGCAAGGCTATTAACAGAGGTATTTTCAGGTAGTGAAAATCTGAGGAGGGCAAACTGATCCTCACATCTTAGCTCAGGGTCAATGGCAAATTGCCATACAACCATAGGTTTTGATGTGTTCCCATGCTTCCTAAGCAGTCTGCAGAGGCATGAGGAACAGAAGCTCTTCTTTATGGTAGACAGATATGACATTTTGGGGTTTAGACCAGAGCTGTAAGGGGTTGTGTAATTTTTTGTCCTGCAACTCTGGGGGTATGTCTACACTACCCCGCTAGTTCGAACTAGCGGGGTAATGTATGCATACCGCACTTGCTAATGAAGCCCGGGATTTGAATTTCCCGGGCTTCATTAGCATAAGCGGGGAGCCGCCATTTTTAAATCCCCGCTGCTTCGAACCCCGTGTAGCGCGGCTACACGGGGCTCGAACTAGGTAGTTCGGACTAGGGTGCCTATTCCGAACTACCGGTACACCTCGTTTCACGAGGAGTACCGGTAGTTCGGAATAGGACCCTAGTCCGAACTACCTAGTTCGAGCCCCGTGTAGCCGCGCTACACGGGGTTCGAAGCAGCGGGGATTTAAAAATGGCGGCTCCCCGCTTATGCTAATGAAGCCCGGGAAATTCAAATCCCGGGCTTCATTAGCAAGTGCGGTATGCATACATTACCCCGCTAGTTCGAACTAGCGGGGTAGTGTAGACATACCCTGGGTGACTTAAGTGCTTTGCTGCTGTGACTCACAGCCCTGACAGCCATAACTAGAGCCCTGCAAATCCACAGAGATCTGGTTTATATCTATGGGTATCCACATAAGCAGGTGTGGATGAGGATATCTATGACTCATTTTTGCTATGTGAATGAAAGATGCAGTTACCAATTTTATATCTAGAACCTGCAAATTTGTGGATATCCACAGATCAGTTTTACAAATGCAGTTGTAGATTTGGATACCAATTTTGTATCCATATAGTGCTCCATCAATAACCAGCATTGTAAGCATGAAGGTCACATCCTGTTTTCCACTGCCTGGTTATTATTTGTAGAGTAACTCCCTTGTCCCACAGGTATGAATTTGCCCAAAACTCCCTGCTCTTGGAGTATGCAACATTCTCCTGGAACAGCACTGAATTGGTGTATAATGAAAGCAAAGCAAGTTTATTAAACACAAGGACATAGGATTAAGTGATACCATATAAAAAGATCATAAGGAAAATCAAGTAAGAAAAGACACAGTAATAAAGGGAACAACAGAGTGTAGGAGAATGCCTATCAAGAAAAAAGAGTGTGTCATCACTATCAGAACTAACAGTCAGGTAGATGATAGTGGCAACGGAATAAGTGTATCTATGGGAACAATGAACTTGGCCAAGCTGGGCAGACACATGTAAGCTATCTGTATGCCAGTGTAAGAAATCTGGGTAATAAAATGGAGACACTAGAACTACAGGCGTAGGAACCGAAACCAAATATTATAGGGATAACAGAAATATGGTAGAACAGTAGTCATAAGTAGAAGCAGATGTGGAAAGATATGTGTTGTTCCAGAAAGACAAAAATAAAATTAAAGCTGGTGGAATATCATTGAATGCTAATGATAAGATAGACTATAAAGAAATTAGAAGTGATGGAGCAGATCAGTGCAATGAGTCAAAATCACCTTGGGAAAGAAAGGTAATAGGGGCTGTATTATCACTGAGGAATACTATAGACCCCAGACTCCAGTTTGGATAAGGATGGACACTTCTTTAATATTTTAATCAAATAAATACTGCTAGGAGTTATAGGAGAATTTTGTTTCCCAAATATAGATTGGAGGACAAGTGCTACTAATAATGGTAAGGATCAGGTATTCTAGATATTGTAGCTGACATGCTTCTTCATCAACTAGTTTCTGAACCAAAAAGATATGAAGTCATTTTAGATTTAATATTTCTAAATAGTGAAGATCTCATGGAAGGACCAGTTATGGACGAAAGCCTTGGATTGAGTGTTCATTATACAGTAGACTTCCAATAATCCGGAACCTATGGGACTTAGATTGCCTATGGTGCCTGATTATCAGATATGCCGGACTATCAGGAGGTACTATAAACTGGTTATATATATACTGTATACATTATATACTGTATATAAAGTGTTCTTAACACTTTTTATTGTACATACCGCATACAGTATACTGTAATATTTTAGTTTTTTAAGCCTTTTTTACCCTTTTTGCTCAGTTCAGCTGCTGCCACTGTTACCTTGTGACTCATTTTTTGCCAAAGCTCACTCACTAGGCTCTTGCCATTTTGATGCTGGACTATCAGGAGTGCCGGACTATTAGATGCCGGACTATTGGAGTTTTACTGTATTTTGTTTGATCTATTCCATCATTTCTAATTTCTTTACAGGTTAAACTAAATGAAAGATTAAAAAATAGATAGACAGCTAGAGTCTGTGGTTTCAAAATGGCAGACTTTAACAAAATAAGGGAATTATCTAAGGGTATGTCTACACTAGCCCCCTAGTTCGAACTAGGGAGGCTAATGAGGGCAACCAAAATTGCAAATGAAGCACGGGATTTAAATATCCCGCGCTTCATTAGCATGTTCCCAGCTAATGAACACGCGGCAGAGAAGGGCGATTCCAAAATAAACCCTTTACTTTGAATTACCAGTTAAACCTCATTCAATGATTCGAATTCGAAGTAAGGGGTTTATTTCGGAATTGCCTTTCTCTGCCGCATGTAGAAGCAGGCAGTTCTTCCGGGCTAGACAATTTCCAAAATGGCGACTGCCGGGAACATGATAATGAAGCGTGGGATATTTAAAACCCGCGCTTCATTTGCAATTTCGGTCGCCCTCATTAGCCTCCCTAGTTCAAGTTAGGGGGCTAATGTACACATACCCTCGGGAAGTGGACTGGACTAAGAAATGTAAGGATACAAATGTGCAGGAGGCATGGAATTATATTAAGAAAACATTGCAGAAGCTATCTGAATCCTTCATCCCAAGCAAAGGAAAATTATTAATAGGAAAGGATTGGAGACCAAGCCAGAGGAACAAGCATCACAAGTAGTTAGGAGTAAGCAGAGAGCCTATAAAGAATGGAAGGGGAAGGGTCAGCAAGGAAAGTGACCTCTTGGTGGACAGAAAATGTATAAAGTGGCAACTGTCCAAAACCAAGCAGAGATGGACCTTGCAATAGACAATAAAACCAGTATTAAACAGTTCTATAGCATTTTAAGCAAACTAAAAGCAAGAAAAGAAGTAGGAGCACAAAGCACAATGAAGGTGGAATGAAGATTAAAGTTAATGTAGGCATGTAGGTTAATGTATGTTAATATAGATTAATTTGTACCTATACAAATATTTTGCCTCCGTTTTTTATCAGGGTAATGAGGAGCTTAGGGGTAGCGTCAGGGTTGCTAATGGGAATGAAGAAATGGAAGTAGAAATTACCACACTGGAAGTGGAAGACAAACTCAAACATCTTAATGGGAGTAAATCAGTGTCCAGATAAATTCCATCCAAAAATATTAAAGGAAACAACCCATAAAATTACAAGCCTAAAAGCAAGAATTTTCAATCAATCTGTAAATTCAGGAGTAGTTCCCAGTAACTGGCGATCTACTAGTACAGTGCCTGTTTTTAATACAGTGGGAAAAACGTGATCCAGAAAATTGCAGGCTTGTTGGTTGGATCTCAATTGTATGCAAGATCTTGGAACACATTTTGAAAGACGAAATAGTTAAAGACATTGATGGAAGCGTTACCACCCTCTTTGTTATATTTTTTTAAGAAAGAGGAAATGCAATAGATATAATCTCTCAAGATTTCAGGAATACATTTTATAAAGTTCCACTTTTGAAATGGTTAGTTAAATTGGAGAAGATGGTGATTCATATGAAAACTGATAGCTGGATAAGGAACAGTTTAAAGGGGACATTACAAAGGCTGAAAGGTGAGCTGATAGGGAGGAGTCAGGTTATAAATGAAGTTTCTGCGGGATCAATTTTGGATCCAATCTCATTTATAATTTTTAATGACATTAGCACAAATATGGGAGTGTGCTAATAAAATTTATGATGATATAAACTGTGTAGATATTACCAATTCAGATGTGGATTGTAATATTTTACAAGAACATCTGGATGATCTTGAAAACTGGAATAATAGAAAGGGATGAAATTTAACAATGCAAAGTGCAACATCATACACTTCGACACTAATACAAGTTTTTTTGTGGTTTTGTTTGTTTATTTGTTTGTTTGTTTGTTTGCTGTAAGATGGGGACTTAGCAGTTGAAAGCCACAGAGAAGGAGAAAGACCTGGACGTATTGGATGATTACAGGATGACTATGAATTGTCAATGTGATGTGGTTATGAATAAGGCTAATGAAATCCTAGGATACATTAGGTGAGATATTTCCAGTAGAGGGAAAGCTTACTGGGGAAAGGTTATTGTCCTTATACAAGGCATTTGTGAGACCTCATCAGAAATACTGTGTGCAGTTTTAGACTCCCATGTTTAAAAAAGATTAATTGGAACTGAAACAGGTGTGGAGAAGGATACTAGAATGATCAGAGGAACGGAAAACATTCCTCATAAGAAGAAACTCAAGGAGCTTGGCTTATTCTGCCTAACCAAAGGTTGAAGACAGATGTGCTTGCTCTCTGCTATTATATTAAATGGATAAATGGCAGGGAAGGAGAATTTAAGGTAAGTTCCAATATCTATGCAAAAATAAATGGATACAAATTTAGGCTTGAAATTAGATGAAGGTTATTAACCATCAAAGGAATAAAGTTCAGGAAGAATCTTCCAAAGGGACCAATGGAGACAAAAAGCCTAAATGACTTCAGGACTGAACTTTATAGGGATAGGTGGTGGGGGAGAAGGAGTTGGTATGATGAAGCTACTTATAATGGCATGTGGTGTATTAGCAAATACTAATTGCAAAAATCCAATTGTGGTTGGAAATAGGACACTAGATAGGGAGGACTCAGATTTACAACAGAGATTTTTTTTTTTTTTTTTTTTTTACAAATATCTGGTTGGTAGGTCTTGCTGAAATGCATAGGGTTCTACTAATTGTCATTTTTTGTGTGCTGGGAAATAATTTTCTCCCAGTTCAAATTTATAGACTCCTTGGCCTTTTTTATTCTGCTTCCCCTGCAGCATAGGGCATAGCTGGTTTAAACTGGAGTTAAAGGTTGGGGGTCCTGGATCCTGGCATTATGTCTGGAGCTATCTACACCCAATCTGTTCCTCTATCGCTCTGGAGGACCATGGTGGGGATAGATAAGAAATACAGTACTTGGATTCTTCAACTCTGTTAGAGCAACAGAATTGCTTCATTCATTTGTTCCCATCTATATGCATCTCCACAATAACAGAATATTCATGCCTATGAGGAGTTCAGGCTTCTAATTTAATATTAATGGATTTTTTGACATACTCAGCAGCTAGTTATGAAAATTCTCTATAATTGACTGGATTTTTGTTGATAAAACCCATTTGAAAGAATAATTCATGCAAACATAACATGTCATTATATAACTCAAGCACCAAGTGTGGCTCATTGTCCCATGTAGTGGCACTTAAGACCACTTACAGTAAGCAATAAGAACAAAGGAGCTCTACAGCCTATGCTGAGAGACTACTGGCTTTATACAGTACTTCAAGCTATAGTGGCACCTACACTAAGCACCAGTTGTCCCAGGTTCAAATCTGCCCTGTGAAGGTTACAATAAAGTATTTTAAATTATGTTACATTGTCTTTAACTTTTCTGCCATACCCTGCTATAATGTATCTATACTGACCACCAAATTTAAAAATATGTATATAGGACAAGGTCTCAGAAGACTTTGATCTGTTGCTGGTTCTGCCGCTTGTCTGCCACTCACCTTGTATGAGTCCCTTTCTCTGTCTGTACTTCTATTTCCTCTCCAACTTTTTTGGCCTTATAGCTAGCTGATTTATTAAAAAATGCAAAATTATCTGCCATTAATGAATTGAACTGATTGTTAGTGGTCACCATAGGTATGACCGCACTCCAATTAGACACCCATGGCTGGCCCATGCCAATTAGCTCAGGCTCCCCAGGCTTCATCCAAGGGGCTGTTGAACTGCAATGCCAGACATTTCTGCTTCAGTCGAAGCCTGGCTGTAGGTCCTGCTAGAAAAGAGCAACTTAGAGCTCAGCTGCAATCTAATCCCAGAAGTCTACAATGCAATGAAAGACTCCACAGCTTGAGCCCTGACAGCTAGAGTCAGTTGGGATGGGCCAGCCGCAGATGTTTTTTATAGTATATACATGTCCCACTTCCTTCAAGATTTTACAATTAGTAGGTTGTTCCCTCCAGATCTTCATATTAATTATAGATTTCCTGTTTTTGTTTTTGTTTGCAATTTCCAGTTTGAATAAAGCAGTTGTGATACTTTGCCCCATATTTTTATGGAAATATGTTTTTGAATGTAAATCAACATAACTCAACTATGCTTTATGCAAAACAGGACAAGTAACCTATCATTCAAGAGCCTGTGATGTCCTTGTCTGTAAAGTTAGAAATATGAAGGATAAACTTGCTTATTAATGTGGAATTCCTAGTGAGAGTCATTAGTGGCATATAAGGGTTTTAATAGTCGTGTTCAAGCCAACACTCTGTAAGCAGCTTTGTTTTTCATGTAAGCCCAAACTTTGCTGGTCCCACAAAGACATGTAAGCATGACACGTGGTGCTAGAATCCATCTTGAATTTGGTATTTTTCCACTGGGATGAAGAGAATAGAACAAAGACTTCCTGCCCTGGGAAAATTCTATTTAAGGAATGAGAAGCAATCAATGCTCATCTTCAGCTGGCTTTTGAAAACTAACTCCCCACTCTTTGATGATACACAAGAAATTGTTATACTGAGACCAGAAGCAAGATTTGTTCTAACGTCAAGGATTTACCTGAGATAAGATCTAGGATGAGAAATCATGCTTTGTAACTATTTCTTTTAGGGTGCTTCTACACCTTACCTTTAGCTCAAAATAAGTTACACAATTTGAGCTATGTACATTGCGTAGCTTATTTCAAGTTAACTTTGAAATAGCTAATTTCTAAATTTGGTGCTGTCCTTACATCACTACATTTCAAAATAAAGAGCTATTCCAAAATGTCCCTTAATCCTCATAGAATGAGGTTTATAGGGATGTCAGAATAGACTTTGTTATTTCAAAATAACGGGCATGCTGTCAAGACACAGAAAATGCTACTAGAAGTATCCCGAAATAGCATTGCTGTCTAGGTGCACATTTAGGCTATGTCTAGACTACAAGCCTCTTTCAAAAGAGGCTTTCAAAAAAAGTCATTATTCCTCATAAAACAATGTTTTCCATTGTCGAAAAAACTGCTGCATTTTTTTGATTTACTTTCAAAAGAATGGGGCAGCAGTCTAGAAACAGGGGACTTTTTTTTCAAAAAAAGGCCACTTTTTAAAAAAAAAAACCTATAGTCTAGACAGACCCTTAGTAGACTAGGCTTAATTGGCTTGTTTTGTTTATTTTGGCTTACTAGGGCTACGTCTAGACTGCAAGCCTCTTTCGAAAGAGGCTTTTTCGAAAGATACTTTTGAAAAAGCCTCTTTTCAAAAAGAGCATCTAGACAGCAAGCAGTACTTTCGAAAAAGCAAGCCGCTTTTTCAAAAGAGAGCACCCGGGCAGTCTGGATGCTCTCTTTCGAAAAAGCACAGTTTGCATTCAAGATTGCCTTTTTTCGAAAGAGCACTTTCGAAAAAAGGCGTTCTTCCTCGTGAAATGAGGAGTACCACCGTCGAAAGAAAAGCCACGTTCTTTCGATTTAATTTCAAAAGAATGCAGCTGTAGTCTAGACACAGGTGAAGTTTTTTTCTAAAAAAGGCTACTTTTTTCGAAAAAACCCTGCAGTCTAGACACAGCCTAGCTTACTCTGGTATGTCTGTTTTCACTTACAATCACTTAATTCCTACTTTTTATATTTAATAAAATAGTTTTGTTTATTGTTAAACCTAGGGTAAATAATTGTTACCTGGGAAGGAAGGGGGGAGCCATAGCTATGCATATCTCTCTTCCATTGATACAAAGAATGAACTCTATGTGCTTCCTCTGTGTAAAACTATTATACAGAGTAATACTGATTTAGTGAGAGTTTTGGTCCCTTTGGGACTATGTTCCTAGGTGCAGTCAGTTCCCTATCATTTAGGTCTCACAGAGGTGGGCTATGTTACTGTGTTGGGGAGTGGTTACTCCAACTCTGTGCCTTGGCTATGGCAGACCAAAGCTTCTGGCCCAGTAGAACAGGCTGATATGGTGCTCCAAAGGCAGCAGGCGGGCTCAGTGGTATTATTAGCACACTAAATGACAGTCTCAAGGGGATCCAATCCATCACATCATAGAACTAAATTAGCTGGAGGAAAAAAAGGAAGAAAATATTTCCTATATAGCTGCAGAACAGGCTACTGCTTTCAAGAGCTAGAATAGTGTTTCAACAAACTATTTCCACTTGTTTCAGCAGTCACATCTCCTGTTCAGTGGCTTGACTTTCTTTAAAATTTCAGCAATAAATATATGCTACTTGAATGTTCTATTTTTATTTAATTTACACACACTTGATATTTGCAGACCTACCTACATTACTCTGACAGTCTTGTCTGAGTGCTTGTTTTAGATTTTACAGTCTCATAATGTTTAAACAAATATTTTTTGTATGATTCAAAACTCTTTGTAGGAGGCAGTAACTGATTTTTGCCATGTTTTCAGCAAATTATAAGTGACAAGAGAAGTTAATCTGTGCCTGCAGTTTAATGCATGAGAAAGAAGTGATGAATCTAAGTAAGGTATAGGTCTCACAGGATGCAATTAGATAAAACAGATATAGTCTTTTTCTAATCCTGTAAAGGGCAATATGCTTACTTATCGGAGTCCATTCTGACTACTAATTATGTTAATTCATGAGCTCCCTAAGGCAGAAGAACGAGTTTGCCTTTTTGCAAGTGTCTAACTCAAGTTACTGAGTTTCTTGCTTTTTCATCTCAGTCTCTTTATTACTTTTTGAATATACTGTTTATTAATTTTCCAAAGATCAATACAGTAATGCAAATAAAGGATACAATATTTTTAAGAATCATTTAGAAGCACATAGAGAAATCTAACATTCACAAACATAATGATGGGAATTGTCCAAAGTTCAAATGAAAAATAGGGAGATTATTTCTATTATGTGCCTTTAAAAATCTTCTTCATTATGCTTTGAATTCCAAGATCTATTCTGGATTTCTTACCTTACAGAAATGATATATGGTACTTAAAACACTGAGGCCAACCTTTGAAGTTATTTAGGTGCTCCTGCATTCAGCATCACAACACCTACCTGATTTAGAAGCCTACAAAATCTCATTGACATTTGATAGGTTGTAGCTATCCGAATGCCTAAATCATTTGAAAATGAAATTTAGGCTCCTAAATTAGTCAGATTTCCAATGCTGATTACAACACCACCTACATACCTTTAAACCCCTGAGTATGAGACAGAGTCATGACTAAACTTTGTGCCTCAATTGTCATTCAAATAAAGATGAAACAAAGAGCAAATGTCAATTTAAGCTCCCATCACCACACAGAAATCTGGAAACTAAAAGCACTGGCTTTAATATCAGCCTTGTCCATTCTCTCTGTTATTCAATTGTGTACATTTGTTTGCATAATATATTGGAGCAGCAGGGCACAGTAATTACGGCAATCAGTCTCTGAACACATTAATCTGCACTAAACTGCAGGGAGTAAATGATGCAGAAAGAAATGGAATAGAGAAATATTTCTTTTGTTTGTGGCCAATTTTAAACCAAGTTAAAATCACACAAGGCCAACTTGTAATTTATGTCATGGTTGCCTAACTATCAGCAATTAAAATACCTGGTAAAATATTTGATTTGTAGAGGCTTATAAAGTATTTATTTCATGTGAGCTAATGAGCATGCTATTGTAAGCAATAAAAATGACTCCTTTTTGTTTAGTTTTATGACAAATAGTTCTTGTTAATCATCATATTCCTCTACTAGAGTGTAACTAATGGCTTTCAATAGCACATGGGCAAATGTACTTGTTTTTATTTCCTCTTGCCTTTCATTATTTTTTTTCTCTTCTTATTTGGACTCTTACTCCAGTTTACTTTCTTCTGGAGCATCACATCCATAATATAGTTGCATCTAATGATGTAGAATGTGAGAGTCTTAAAATAGGAGACCATCACAATTCATGGAATCACTATCCATGGTTCCATATATTCACAAGGGACTCCTGTCTGGGCCTAGGAGGAGGGGGACAGAAGGGGAAACTCACTGCAGCCTCCACTCCTGTGGTGAGTTCCCTGCTGCTGCCTAGAGCTGCAATGCGTTCTCTGCAGCTTCCAGCAGCTATGATGGGCTCCCCATATCTACCAGTAGCTGCAGTGAGTTCTCCATGGCTCCTGGCAGTTGCAATGAGACCCCCTGGATTCCTGGCCCCCCAGGATGAGTTCCCTGTGGCTCCCTGATTAAGATGAGTTCAGGAGCTGTGGGCAGCTCACCGCGGGGTCCAGAAGCCGTGCATTTGCAAATGTCATTTGCGGTGATGCCAAGAACTCATCCCCTGCGAACTGTGAGGGTTTCCTCTGTTTTCCTTTTTCTGTAAAACTCGCTCTCCCCTATTACTGGGGAATAGTAGAAATAACTCTCTTCATGAGATGAGATAGTACTATAATGAGAACATATATGCTAATTTCTATAGTAAGCATTTGACATGTCCTGGGTGAATCAGATGTTTCTGAAAGTCTGAACAGTCTCACACTGAGGTGAGTGCTCCTGCAGTTTCTCATAACTTAGAAAGTCTTTTTCTCTTTTAACTATTTCTAGTGTTGTATGTTCGTTCCTAACAAAATCTTTTAGGTACTTGCTAACATTAACATTCAGGATGCTAGAACATTATTACCATTATTGTAAACCATTGCTTTTTGTATTTAGAAATTAGTGTAAACACCTGGAGTTTATCTCTGTGATAAGGAATTCATTTCATAGCTCCTTTGATGTCCATATGTGTCCTACTTGGAAAAGTGCTAAACTTGGAACTTATAAAAGATAGTGGTTATAAAAAATATTACAAATACTTTATTCAAGTATACCACGATAATTTCCCCTCTGTTATTTCTGTTCCACCTGGTGCTTCTTTGGGTACGTCTAGACTACAGAGTTTTGTCGACAGAAGTTTTGTCGACAGGTTCTGTTGACAAAACTTCTGTCGACAAAGCGCATCTAAACTACATCAGGGCACTCTGTCGACAGAAGAAAGTACCCGGAACTGCTTTGCCGGGTCACAGGGGCAGCATGTACTTCCTTGTTCTGCTGCCTACACTTTGCAGAGATGCATGCTAAAAAGGCCACCCCATCCCCCCCCAACTAGCCATTGCTCTGCTGCTGCAGCTGCCTAGAGGGATAGCAAAGGTTCTGCAGTGCCTGTTTGGAGTGCCCTGCTTCCTGGCACAGCACAGCACAGCAGTGTGGGTTTTTTTTTTTTTTTGAAGGTTTTTCCTAACCTTTGTTTACCACGGAGCGAGAGCTTCCCCTGGCCAGGTGCTGGCCCCACTCCACGGTGCTTCAAATGCTGCTGCAACTGCATGAGACTATGATGCTGTTAATGCCTGGTCCGGAACCTGAGCCCAGACTGGAGCCCCTCCTTCAGGATGAAGCAGCACTGTTCCTGCCTCCGAACTTTTTCCCGGACAGGCGATGTTGGAGGATGGAAACAAGTACGGACTGGTGGGACCGGCTCGTAATGGAGCAGTGGGATGATCAGGCTTGACTCCAAAACTTCAGGATGCGGAAGTCCACCTTCCTGGAACTTTGCAACTGGCTTGCCCCCACCTTGCAACAACAGGACACCCACCTGCACCCTGCCATCCTGCTGGAGAAGAGGGTAGCTATTGCCCTCTGGAAGCTGGCCACTCCTGATAGCTACCGGTCAGTGGGACAGCAGTTTGGTGTGGGGAGATCTACTGTAGGTGCTGTGTTGATGGAGGTAAGTCCCTTGGAGACGGGGGGAGGGCAGTCCGTAAGGGGACTGTAACCGAAAAAGGGTGGATGGGGGGCAATGGAGGGGACGTGGTGGAGGGCTCCTGTGTCTTACACCATGATACTACTGGGAGCAATCACTGGGGGAGGGGGGTTCTGGGTTCTTGGGGGTATGGATGGTCACCAAAGGACTTGGGCAACCCCTCTGACTTCATAATCTGTGTGTGTTTGTATGTGTCTATTTTTGCAGGTGGTGAGGGCCATCAACTCACAGCTGCTGAATCGGATTGTCCGCCTCGGAGACCTAGACACCTAGACCTGGACTATTTACGGACCTGTGTGTGGGGTGGTTGGGCCAGGCACATGATGCTCGGATCTTCCGCAATTCACACCTGTACGAAAGGCTGCAGACAGGAACCTTCTTCCCCCAGAGAACCTCTGCTATCGGGGACGTAGAGATGCCGGTCTGCATTGTGGCCGATGCGGCGTACCCCCTCATGCCCTGGCTTATGAAGCCATACACAGGGCATCTGACCCCGAGCAAGGAAGTGTTTAATGCGCACCTGACACACGCCCGTTTACAGGTGGAATGCGCATTTGGCCGGTTGAAGGGAAGGTTTAGGTGTCTGCTAACTTGCCTTGACATGGGGGAACACAATATCCCAGAGGTGGTGGCAGCATGTTGCATCCTCCACAACCTGGTGGAGAGCAAAGGGGAGGCCGTCCTCTCAGGTTGGGGGCCAATGGCTGAAGTGGAGGGCAGGCGATTTGCGCAGCCTCGGACAGCTGCCGTTCGCCAAGCCCATCAGGCAGGGGTTCGCATCCAGGAGGCTCTACATGAGCGCTTCTCAGCTAGAGCCCTATGACTCCCCAAGGTATCCCCAATGGGGTCTGTGGGCCTTCCCCCCCATCCCAAAACCTTCCCTCCCACAATCCATCCCTGCATCAGCCTCTGAACAGTTAAGACGCACACACCATGTTAAACTTGAAAAATATGTTTATAAAGGAGTAACGTTAGAATTTGATCTGTTATAAAAAATAGAATTGTTTAACAACTGTGAAAAATAAACTTTTTTTTTAATTATTAACTTGTGTTTATAACTGTGGTAGGAGGGGGTATTTCAACCTGGAGAGAGGAAGGGAGGGAGGGAGGGGGGATTTCCAACATGGCGTGAGGGACGGAGGGAGGGAGAACAGACAACTTAAGGGTAATGGCAGCCTCGCCTGGGCCGCAAGGATTTGCCACCCCTTGTCCGTGGACCCTGCCGTCCTCGGTCTCGAGTTGGGGCTGACAATGACTCTGCTCTAGCAGGGGGGGAGGGGCAGGGCTGGAGGGGTGGCAGGGGCTGAGGGAGAGGAAGGGGGGTCAGAGGAGCTGAGGGGAAGGACGGGAGGTCAGAGGGGGCTGGAGCTGGATGGGCAGGAGGAGTCCCCAGGGGGAGAGGATCTGGCACAGCCAGGGACTCCCAGACGGTGGCACACATTGTGCTCCACTCTGGGAGGAAGTCCTGCAGCAGGCGAGTATGCCACCGAGCCTCCTCCCTCGCTCTTTCAGCCATGGTCTCTTGCATTTTGGCCATGGTCCCCTCAATTTTCTCCAATGCCTCCACATGCCTCCTCAGGAGGTCGTTGTAGGTCCTCCAATGCCTGCGGGTGCTGTGGGACCGGGTGGGTGGTGGCACAGGAGTTGCTCGGCGGACATCAGCAGCAGGTCCAGCTGTGGAGAAGAAGAGGGAAAAACCAATCAGTGTTAGCAATTCACACACAAGTCCATACAACAAGGGATGGGAATGTTGTTCCTGGTAGGCCATGTCTGGCCTTGCCAGCCGAGGCGGCTGCACAGGGGACCCGTTGTGGCTAGGATAATGTCCACCTCCACCCCCTAGATCCTCCCACCCTCCACTGTGGCCGTCCAGGCCAGATCAGTGTGCAGCCACAGTAGGACAGGGGCCTGCTGCACCTTGGGTCTCCCATGCCCCCCACCCACATACCCACTGTGACGGACCCGGCAGGGTCCGCACTAGGAGCGGGGGAGGCCCCCCCGCTCCGACAGGAAGCGGCGGCCAAGGACGGCCAGAAGCCGCTCGGCGCGGCGCCGCCGGCCCCGCAGCGGCTAAAGGCGGGGGCGGGCGCGCGCCGGAGGGGACGGGGGAAGCACCGGGGGCCCGGGAGACGTCCGGCGCGGGCGCCCCGGTTCGCGCCCCGGGCAGGAGCCGCGGGCACGCTCCGGCCGGAGCCGCGCGGGGATCCGCCGGAGGGGGCGGGGCTGACGGCTCCGACGTCACCCGGCTGCGCCCATAACAAGGGCACCGGGACGCCCAAGAAGGGGGAAGCGAGCGGGCAGCCACCCTGGCTTCCCGGCACCCCAAACACCCGGCCTTCCGGGCGACCAAGGGAGACGACCCCGGCAGTTGGAGGCTCGCTTTGGGACGGACCCGGCGGCTACGACGGGGTAAGTGACCCGACTCTGCGCCGGCCCAGGGGGCCGGAGCATCGGGGGTGGAAGGAGTCCGAGGCGGGGCCGTTTTGGCGCCCGTGGGCAGGCGAGTTTCGGGCGGCTGCCCCGCCTGCCGTGAGGGGAGCGCCTTAAAGCACCCATCTCACTTAGGGCCTCGGGCTGGGACCCGGTGGTGAGGGCGGGCCCGGGTCCCCCACTCCCCCACACCCCGACCTCGGCGCAAGCCCAAAAAGGCAGCGACGGTCGAACACAACACCCCTCCCCTTCCTCGCGGAGAGGGGCAACAAAGCAAGGGGACAAAGAGTAGAGGGACGGCTCAAGAGCCCCGGTCGGGTCCCCGGCCGGGGGCCGCCCGGGACGTTACAGGTCCGGGTCCGCTGAACCCCCTCGGCCCTACTCGGGGCGAGGGGTGATCGCACCCGGGGCCGGACTTGCCCGTGAACCCCAGGGGACGGGACAACTGGGCATTTGGAAGGCGGTGGGTTCGCGGAGCCCCACCCCAGCCCGCCGGCCCAGTCCGGGGGGATTTGGGGGTGCGAGGCTCGCACCCTTAAAACCCGCCACACTGGTGGAGAGTGTGGGTATCGAGGTAGTTCCCTCCCCATAGACGAACGTGAACAGGCCAACCGGCCGACAGAGCCCGCGTGGGGCGAAGAAGGAACGGGCGACCCGATGGAGCCTCGACCGTTCCTCGAATGGTTCAGTGAGAACCAGCAGCAGCAACGCCAGGCCCAGCAAGAACAACAGGCCCAACTAGTCCAACAGCTGACCACGCAGTTCCAGGAACATCAGAGGCTGCTGATCCAAGAATTAGCAGCCCAACAGGAGCGGTGGCGGCAGACAGTGGAGAGGCGATGGGGAACCCCGGCCGGAGCCCCGGGGACATCGGGCGAAGGACCCAACTTGCCCCTGCGCCTGACGAAGTTGGGACCTCAGGACGACCCAGAAGCATTCTTAACGACTTTTGAAAGGGTGGCGACGGCCGCCCGGTGGCCGCCGGACCAATGGGCGACGCTGTTGGCCCCCTACTTAAGCGGGCCCGCCCAACTCGCCTACCGCAGCCTGGCCGTAGCGGACGCCTTGAACTATCCGAAGGTCCGCGAGGCGATTCTAGATCAGGTGGGGCACTCTCCCGAGACTTGCAGGCAGAAGTTTCGGCAGGAGGTGTTTAGAGGTGGCGACCGGCCTCGGGCGGTAGCCCAGCGACTAAAAGAATGGGCCAACCGGTGGCTAGAGCCCGAGCACAAGACGGGCAGCCAGGTCTCAGAAATGGTGGTGATGGAGCAATTCATCCACATTTTACCGAGGGACGGACAAAGGTGGGTCCGCCGGAACCAGCCCGCAACGCTCAATGAGGCCGTCACGCTGATGGAAGCCCATCTCCTCGCGGAGAGGGAAGAGGGCGGCGCCGGACGGGCCAACCCGCCCACCCCGAAGGTAGGGGGGTCCCGGTCCCAGGGGAAGCCTCCAGGGGGAGAACCCTCATCAGGGGGGCGCAGGGGACGCGATACCCCCCCCCGGTTGGCCCCGGTCTGGCCCCGGCCCCCACCCGAGAGAACAGACGCGGAGCGGCGACCCGAAGGGGGGCCACGGGAGGTCCGTCCAGGAGGAAGAGGGCCCTGCTTCCAGTGCGGGCAGGAGGGGCATTTTAAGCGGGAATGTCCCCTAATGGACTGCACCCTAAGCCAGGGGACGGCGGCCGAGCCCCGAGAGGACGGGGGAACCAGAGGGGGTCCCTTGGTCCATCGAGTGTGGCTCGAGGGCCGCCCCGTTCAGGCATTGGTGGATTCGGGCTCCACCGTCACACTCGTGAGGGCTGACCTCGTCCCCCCTGGACACCCAGAAGGCGAGCCCGTGTGGATGAGGTGCGTCCACGGGGACGTGAAGGCGTACCCCACGGTCCAACTCCGCCTGACCGGGGGGGGACAGGACCGGGTTTGGCCGATAGGGAAGGCCAAAACCTTGCCGTATCCCGTCCTCATCGGCCGCGACTGGCCCGGGTTCGAGCTGTTCCTAAAAGGACAGGACCCTCCGGCGGAGGAAGGAGGCCGAGAGGGGGCGGCTGGCGACTTGACGCCGGCAGCAGCAGAGAAGGAGAGAGCGATCTGCCTGGAGCTCGAGACAGCGCCGGACTTCCTGACCGAGCAACGGATGGACCCCACCCTCCAACATGCCTGGGACCAAGCGGGCACCCCTGACGAGCAAAGGCAGGGCGAAGAGAGGGCACCGCAGGGACCACAGTTCCAGGTATGGGGTGACCGCCTATACCGGGTCACGAGGGAGGCCGCAGGGGGGGTACGGAAACAACTCGTGGTCCCCACCCGCTTCCGTCGGGAAGTCCTGGAATTGGGGCACGCCGTCCCATGGGCAGGGCATCTCGGCCGGGAGAAAACCTTAGACCGGGTCCTGCAGCGGTTTTTCTGGCCCGGCATTTTCAGGGCTGTGCGAGACTTTTGTGACTCCTGCCCGGAATGCCAGAGGACGGCACCAGCCAGAGTACCAAAAGCCCCCCTTGTCCCCATGCCAATAGTGGCGGTACCGTTTGAACGGATTGCCATGGACCTGGTAGGGCCACTGGAACCCTCGGGGCGGGGGCACCGTTACATTATGGTAGTTGTCGATTACGCCACCCGGTACCCCGAGGCGATCCCGTTAAGGAACACAAAAGCCCCGACGTTAGCGCGGGAACTGCTCCGGATCTTCTCTAGGGTAGGGCTACCCCAGGCCATCCTTACGGACCAGGGCCCGAATGTAACCTCCAGGGTCATGAAGGAGTTGTGCAAGATGTTAAAAATCCACCGGCTGCGGACCTCAGTCTACCACCCCCAAACCGATGGATTAGTTGAGCGGTTCAACAAAACGCTCAAGGAAATGCTACGCCGATTCGTGCTGGAAGACCCCCGGGGGTGGGATTTGATGTTACCTAGCCTGATGTTTGCAGTGCGGGAGGTCCCGCAAGCCTCCACGGGTTTCTCCCCCTTTGAGCTGCTGTACGGCCGCCGGTGCCGCGGGATTCTGGACCTCCTGAAGGAAGGATGGGAGAACCAAGCTTCTACCGGACGAGGGACAGTGCAGTACATTACGCAGCTCCGGGAGAAGCTGAGCCGGCTGGGGGAGTACGCCCGACGGAACCTGGAAGACGCCCAACATCGCCAAGCCAGGTACTACGACGCTAACGCGCGACGTCGGGAGTTCCAACCGGGGGACCGGGTTATGCTACTCTTACCCACAAAAGAGTCGAAGCTCCTGGCGCAATGGCAAGGCCCCTTTGAGGTTATCAAGAAAGTGGGGGAGGTCGATTACGAGATCAGACTGTCGGGCCGACGCCAGGGGACCCAACTCTTTCACGTTAATCTATTGAAGAAATGGGTACCCCGGGACACCCTGCTGATCGCACCCCCGTCCGAGGAGGAGGACCTAGGACCATGGGGAGGAACCGAGACGGGGCCCGTAGAGGCTAGCCTGAACCCCGAACTGACCCCTGCCCAGCAGGGGCAACTGCGGAGCCTCCTCCACCAGTACCAGGAGACGCTCACGTCGCGCCCGGGCCGAACCATGATGGGGGTCCATCAGATTGTCACAGAGGTAGGCCGAACCGTGCGGGAACCTCTGCGCCCTCTCCCCCGAAAGGCGTGGGACACCGTAAGGCGGGAAATTCAGTTGATGCGGCAATGGGGGGTTATAGAGGAATCGGTGAGCGAGTGGCGCAGTCCCATCGTATTAGTCCCCAAGGCGGATGGCTCCACACGCTTCTGCATAGACTTCCGGAAGGTCAACGCTATATCCCGGTTCGACGCGTACCCCATGCCAAGGGTGGACGAACTGTTAGAACGGCTGGGACAAGCGGTCTACATATCGACACTGGACTTGTCTAAGGGGTATTGGCAAATTCCGTTAGACCCCCAGGCCCAAGAGAAGACCGCCTTTTCGACTCCGTTCGGCTTGTTCCAGTTCCGGACGATGCCGTTCGGACTCCACGGGGCAGCGGCGACCTTCCAAAGAGTGATGGACCGGGTGTTGGCCCCCTACGCCGAGTTCACCGCCGCCTACATCGACGATATCGTCATCTATAGTCGGACATGGGAAGAGCACCTGGGACATTTACGAACGGTATTGTCAGCCTTACAGAAGGCCGGCCTCACTGCCAACCCAAAAAAATGCCGCTTCGCGCAGCATGAGGTTTCTTACCTGGGGTACACGGTGGGGAGGGGGAGACTAAAACCTATCTTCAGCAAAGTGCAGGCACTGAGGGAATACCCCATCCCGGCGACCAAGAAACAGGTCCGCCAGTTCTTGGGACTCGCGGGGTATTACAGAAAGTTCGTACCTCAGTTCGCGTCGGTGGCGACCCCCCTAACGGAACTGATACGAAATTCAGAGCCCACCAAAGTACGTTGGAACCCGCAGGCGGAGCGGGCTTTTTATACGCTAAAAGAAAAACTAGCCGCCGCCCCCGTGTTAAGGCAGCCAGACTTTGATGAACCCTTCATTCTTTATACAGATGCCTCCGAGGTGGGACTTGGCGCCGTACTGACGCAGGAGGGACCAGATGGGGACCACCCCATCTTATACCTTAGCCGCAAGTTGCTGCCCCGGGAGCGAGCTTACGCAACCATTGAGAAGGAGGCATTGGCGGTAAAATGGGCGGTGGACTCCTTGCGATACTATTTGTGGGGGAATAAATTCAAATTGGTGACGGACCACGCTCCACTGGTCTGGCTTAACTCCATGAAAGAGACCAATGCGCGGATTATGCGGTGGTACCTGGCCCTGCAGCCCTATTGCTTTGAAATAGTGCACCGACCCGGGGCCACCCACCTTAATGCAGACTTCTTTTCCCGGATAGGAGGACCGGCGACCCTTCCAAAGGGGGGAGGTGTGTGACGGACCCGGCAGGGTCCGCACTAGGAGCGGGGGAGGCCCCCCCGCTCCGACAGGAAGCGGCGGCCAAGGACGGCCAGAAGCCGCTCGGCGCGGCGCCGCCGGCCCCGCAGCGGCTAAAGGCGGGGGCGGGCGCGCGCCGGAGGGGACGGGGGAAGCACCGGGGGCCCGGGAGACGTCCGGCGCGGGCGCCCCGGTTCGCGCCCCGGGCAGGAGCCGCGGGCACGCTCCGGCCGGAGCCGCGCGGGGATCCGCCGGAGGGGGCGGGGCTGACGGCTCCGACGTCACCCGGCTGCGCCCATAACAAGGGCACCGGGACGCCCAAGAAGGGGGAAGCGAGCGGGCAGCCACCCTGGCTTCCCGGCACCCCAAACACCCGGCCTTCCGGGCGACCAAGGGAGACGACCCCGGCAGTTGGAGGCTCGCTTTGGGACGGACCCGGCGGCTACGACGGGGTAAGTGACCCGACTCTGCGCCGGCCCAGGGGGCCGGAGCATCGGGGGTGGAAGGAGTCCGAGGCGGGGCCGTTTTGGCGCCCGTGGGCAGGCGAGTTTCGGGCGGCTGCCCCGCCTGCCGTGAGGGGAGCGCCTTAAAGCACCCATCTCACTTAGGGCCTCGGGCTGGGACCCGGTGGTGAGGGCGGGCCCGGGTCCCCCACTCCCCCACACCCCGACCTCGGCGCAAGCCCAAAAAGGCAGCGACGGTCGAACACAACACCCCTCCCCTTCCTCGCGGAGAGGGGCAACAAAGCAAGGGGACAAAGAGTAGAGGGACGGCTCAAGAGCCCCGGTCGGGTCCCCGGCCGGGGGCCGCCCGGGACGTTACAGGTCCGGGTCCGCTGAACCCCCTCGGCCCTACTCGGGGCGAGGGGTGATCGCACCCGGGGCCGGACTTGCCCGTGAACCCCAGGGGACGGGACAACTGGGCATTTGGAAGGCGGTGGGTTCGCGGAGCCCCACCCCAGCCCGCCGGCCCAGTCCGGGGGGATTTGGGGGTGCGAGGCTCGCACCCTTAAAACCCGCCACACTGGTGGAGAGTGTGGGTATCGAGGTAGTTCCCTCCCCATAGACGAACGTGAACAGGCCAACCGGCCGACAGAGCCCGCGTGGGGCGAAGAAGGAACGGGCGACCCGATGGAGCCTCGACCGTTCCTCGAATGGTTCAGTGAGAACCAGCAGCAGCAACGCCAGGCCCAGCAAGAACAACAGGCCCAACTAGTCCAACAGCTGACCACGCAGTTCCAGGAACATCAGAGGCTGCTGATCCAAGAATTAGCAGCCCAACAGGAGCGGTGGCGGCAGACAGTGGAGAGGCGATGGGGAACCCCGGCCGGAGCCCCGGGGACATCGGGCGAAGGACCCAACTTGCCCCTGCGCCTGACGAAGTTGGGACCTCAGGACGACCCAGAAGCATTCTTAACGACTTTTGAAAGGGTGGCGACGGCCGCCCGGTGGCCGCCGGACCAATGGGCGACGCTGTTGGCCCCCTACTTAAGCGGGCCCGCCCAACTCGCCTACCGCAGCCTGGCCGTAGCGGACGCCTTGAACTATCCGAAGGTCCGCGAGGCGATTCTAGATCAGGTGGGGCACTCTCCCGAGACTTGCAGGCAGAAGTTTCGGCAGGAGGTGTTTAGAGGTGGCGACCGGCCTCGGGCGGTAGCCCAGCGACTAAAAGAATGGGCCAACCGGTGGCTAGAGCCCGAGCACAAGACGGGCAGCCAGGTCTCAGAAATGGTGGTGATGGAGCAATTCATCCACATTTTACCGAGGGACGGACAAAGGTGGGTCCGCCGGAACCAGCCCGCAACGCTCAATGAGGCCGTCACGCTGATGGAAGCCCATCTCCTCGCGGAGAGGGAAGAGGGCGGCGCCGGACGGGCCAACCCGCCCACCCCGAAGGTAGGGGGGTCCCGGTCCCAGGGGAAGCCTCCAGGGGGAGAACCCTCATCAGGGGGGCGCAGGGGACGCGATACCCCCCCCCGGTTGGCCCCGGTCTGGCCCCGGCCCCCACCCGAGAGAACAGACGCGGAGCGGCGACCCGAAGGGGGGCCACGGGAGGTCCGTCCAGGAGGAAGAGGGCCCTGCTTCCAGTGCGGGCAGGAGGGGCATTTTAAGCGGGAATGTCCCCTAATGGACTGCACCCTAAGCCAGGGGACGGCGGCCGAGCCCCGAGAGGACGGGGGAACCAGAGGGGGTCCCTTGGTCCATCGAGTGTGGCTCGAGGGCCGCCCCGTTCAGGCATTGGTGGATTCGGGCTCCACCGTCACACTCGTGAGGGCTGACCTCGTCCCCCCTGGACACCCAGAAGGCGAGCCCGTGTGGATGAGGTGCGTCCACGGGGACGTGAAGGCGTACCCCACGGTCCAACTCCGCCTGACCGGGGGGGGACAGGACCGGGTTTGGCCGATAGGGAAGGCCAAAACCTTGCCGTATCCCGTCCTCATCGGCCGCGACTGGCCCGGGTTCGAGCTGTTCCTAAAAGGACAGGACCCTCCGGCGGAGGAAGGAGGCCGAGAGGGGGCGGCTGGCGACTTGACGCCGGCAGCAGCAGAGAAGGAGAGAGCGATCTGCCTGGAGCTCGAGACAGCGCCGGACTTCCTGACCGAGCAACGGATGGACCCCACCCTCCAACATGCCTGGGACCAAGCGGGCACCCCTGACGAGCAAAGGCAGGGCGAAGAGAGGGCACCGCAGGGACCACAGTTCCAGGTATGGGGTGACCGCCTATACCGGGTCACGAGGGAGGCCGCAGGGGGGGTACGGAAACAACTCGTGGTCCCCACCCGCTTCCGTCGGGAAGTCCTGGAATTGGGGCACGCCGTCCCATGGGCAGGGCATCTCGGCCGGGAGAAAACCTTAGACCGGGTCCTGCAGCGGTTTTTCTGGCCCGGCATTTTCAGGGCTGTGCGAGACTTTTGTGACTCCTGCCCGGAATGCCAGAGGACGGCACCAGCCAGAGTACCAAAAGCCCCCCTTGTCCCCATGCCAATAGTGGCGGTACCGTTTGAACGGATTGCCATGGACCTGGTAGGGCCACTGGAACCCTCGGGGCGGGGGCACCGTTACATTATGGTAGTTGTCGATTACGCCACCCGGTACCCCGAGGCGATCCCGTTAAGGAACACAAAAGCCCCGACGTTAGCGCGGGAACTGCTCCGGATCTTCTCTAGGGTAGGGCTACCCCAGGCCATCCTTACGGACCAGGGCCCGAATGTAACCTCCAGGGTCATGAAGGAGTTGTGCAAGATGTTAAAAATCCACCGGCTGCGGACCTCAGTCTACCACCCCCAAACCGATGGATTAGTTGAGCGGTTCAACAAAACGCTCAAGGAAATGCTACGCCGATTCGTGCTGGAAGACCCCCGGGGGTGGGATTTGATGTTACCTAGCCTGATGTTTGCAGTGCGGGAGGTCCCGCAAGCCTCCACGGGTTTCTCCCCCTTTGAGCTGCTGTACGGCCGCCGGTGCCGCGGGATTCTGGACCTCCTGAAGGAAGGATGGGAGAACCAAGCTTCTACCGGACGAGGGACAGTGCAGTACATTACGCAGCTCCGGGAGAAGCTGAGCCGGCTGGGGGAGTACGCCCGACGGAACCTGGAAGACGCCCAACATCGCCAAGCCAGGTACTACGACGCTAACGCGCGACGTCGGGAGTTCCAACCGGGGGACCGGGTTATGCTACTCTTACCCACAAAAGAGTCGAAGCTCCTGGCGCAATGGCAAGGCCCCTTTGAGGTTATCAAGAAAGTGGGGGAGGTCGATTACGAGATCAGACTGTCGGGCCGACGCCAGGGGACCCAACTCTTTCACGTTAATCTATTGAAGAAATGGGTACCCCGGGACACCCTGCTGATCGCACCCCCGTCCGAGGAGGAGGACCTAGGACCATGGGGAGGAACCGAGACGGGGCCCGTAGAGGCTAGCCTGAACCCCGAACTGACCCCTGCCCAGCAGGGGCAACTGCGGAGCCTCCTCCACCAGTACCAGGAGACGCTCACGTCGCGCCCGGGCCGAACCATGATGGGGGTCCATCAGATTGTCACAGAGGTAGGCCGAACCGTGCGGGAACCTCTGCGCCCTCTCCCCCGAAAGGCGTGGGACACCGTAAGGCGGGAAATTCAGTTGATGCGGCAATGGGGGGTTATAGAGGAATCGGTGAGCGAGTGGCGCAGTCCCATCGTATTAGTCCCCAAGGCGGATGGCTCCACACGCTTCTGCATAGACTTCCGGAAGGTCAACGCTATATCCCGGTTCGACGCGTACCCCATGCCAAGGGTGGACGAACTGTTAGAACGGCTGGGACAAGCGGTCTACATATCGACACTGGACTTGTCTAAGGGGTATTGGCAAATTCCGTTAGACCCCCAGGCCCAAGAGAAGACCGCCTTTTCGACTCCGTTCGGCTTGTTCCAGTTCCGGACGATGCCGTTCGGACTCCACGGGGCAGCGGCGACCTTCCAAAGAGTGATGGACCGGGTGTTGGCCCCCTACGCCGAGTTCACCGCCGCCTACATCGACGATATCGTCATCTATAGTCGGACATGGGAAGAGCACCTGGGACATTTACGAACGGTATTGTCAGCCTTACAGAAGGCCGGCCTCACTGCCAACCCAAAAAAATGCCGCTTCGCGCAGCATGAGGTTTCTTACCTGGGGTACACGGTGGGGAGGGGGAGACTAAAACCTATCTTCAGCAAAGTGCAGGCACTGAGGGAATACCCCATCCCGGCGACCAAGAAACAGGTCCGCCAGTTCTTGGGACTCGCGGGGTATTACAGAAAGTTCGTACCTCAGTTCGCGTCGGTGGCGACCCCCCTAACGGAACTGATACGAAATTCAGAGCCCACCAAAGTACGTTGGAACCCGCAGGCGGAGCGGGCTTTTTATACGCTAAAAGAAAAACTAGCCGCCGCCCCCGTGTTAAGGCAGCCAGACTTTGATGAACCCTTCATTCTTTATACAGATGCCTCCGAGGTGGGACTTGGCGCCGTACTGACGCAGGAGGGACCAGATGGGGACCACCCCATCTTATACCTTAGCCGCAAGTTGCTGCCCCGGGAGCGAGCTTACGCAACCATTGAGAAGGAGGCATTGGCGGTAAAATGGGCGGTGGACTCCTTGCGATACTATTTGTGGGGGAATAAATTCAAATTGGTGACGGACCACGCTCCACTGGTCTGGCTTAACTCCATGAAAGAGACCAATGCGCGGATTATGCGGTGGTACCTGGCCCTGCAGCCCTATTGCTTTGAAATAGTGCACCGACCCGGGGCCACCCACCTTAATGCAGACTTCTTTTCCCGGATAGGAGGACCCCCCCCGGACGGCGACCCTTCCAAAGGGGGGAGGTGTGTGACGGACCCGGCAGGGTCCGCACTAGGAGCGGGGGAGGCCCCCCCGCTCCGACAGGAAGCGGCGGCCAAGGACGGCCAGAAGCCGCTCGGCGCGGCGCCGCCGGCCCCGCAGCGGCTAAAGGCGGGGGCGGGCGCGCGCCGGAGGGGACGGGGGAAGCACCGGGGGCCCGGGAGACGTCCGGCGCGGGCGCCCCGGTTCGCGCCCCGGGCAGGAGCCGCGGGCACGCTCCGGCCGGAGCCGCGCGGGGATCCGCCGGAGGGGGCGGGGCTGACGGCTCCGACGTCACCCGGCTGCGCCCATAACAAGGGCACCGGGACGCCCAAGAAGGGGGAAGCGAGCGGGCAGCCACCCTGGCTTCCCGGCACCCCAAACACCCGGCCTTCCGGGCGACCAAGGGAGACGACCCCGGCAGTTGGAGGCTCGCTTTGGGACGGACCCGGCGGCTACGACGGGGTAAGTGACCCGACTCTGCGCCGGCCCAGGGGGCCGGAGCATCGGGGGTGGAAGGAGTCCGAGGCGGGGCCGTTTTGGCGCCCGTGGGCAGGCGAGTTTCGGGCGGCTGCCCCGCCTGCCGTGAGGGGAGCGCCTTAAAGCACCCATCTCACTTAGGGCCTCGGGCTGGGACCCGGTGGTGAGGGCGGGCCCGGGTCCCCCACTCCCCCACACCCCGACCTCGGCGCAAGCCCAAAAAGGCAGCGACGGTCGAACACAACACCCCTCCCCTTCCTCGCGGAGAGGGGCAACAAAGCAAGGGGACAAAGAGTAGAGGGACGGCTCAAGAGCCCCGGTCGGGTCCCCGGCCGGGGGCCGCCCGGGACGTTACAGGTCCGGGTCCGCTGAACCCCCTCGGCCCTACTCGGGGCGAGGGGTGATCGCACCCGGGGCCGGACTTGCCCGTGAACCCCAGGGGACGGGACAACTGGGCATTTGGAAGGCGGTGGGTTCGCGGAGCCCCACCCCAGCCCGCCGGCCCAGTCCGGGGGGATTTGGGGGTGCGAGGCTCGCACCCTTAAAACCCGCCACACCCACCCCCTGCCCCCCTGCTTGTACATGCACAGAGAGATGCAAGCTGTCCAGGAGGGAGGACCAAGATGTGAACACTGCTCTGCATCCTCACTGCTCCCACCTCCCCTGTGCTGTGTTTGTGACCCTGCCTGCACTCACCTGAAGTTCCTTCTCCTGCGTCGGAGGGTGCCTGCGAGGCTTCCTGCGTCTCTGGGACAGGCTGCAGAGTCAGGGTCAGGGTGTCCTCCGTCTGCTCCTCCTCCTCCTCTTCTTCCTCCTCCACATCTTCCCTGGGGACCTCCTGCCGGCTCTGCTGCACTGGTGTGTGCAACCCTGTCTGCACAAGCACTGGTGCAGACATATGATCCTGGCCTCCCAGGATGCGGTCCAGTTCTTGATAGTAGATGCAGTGCACTGGGGCTGCATCTGAAGCCGAGCTCTGCTCTTGGGCCTTCATGTATCCCTGGCAAAGTTCCTTCACTTTGGCCCGGACCTGTTGGAGTGTCCTTGGGTGGTGCCCTTTATTGGCCAGCCCCTGAGCCATGTGGCCATAGATGCTGGCATTCCTGTGCCGGGTGTGCAGGGCCTGGCCAATAGTTCAAGCAGGGTCAGGACCTCTGTCCCTGACCAGGCTGGGGCTCTCTTTTTGTTGCCTGTGGGCACCAGGGCTGGCTCCCTCAAAGGTTCTTGGGGGCCTTGTGGCACTGGAGCTGCACACATGGCCACATGCAGGTGACACTGGGAGAGCTCTGGGCTGACAGGCTCTCACAGTGGCCAGCTTCCTGTCACAATGCCTGCCAGGGAATGTCTGTGCCTTTAAAACATGGCTACAGACAGGACCAAGAAGAGGTTTTTCCTAAAGAAGGACTGTCCAGCAGGGGGCTTGCTTGGAGGTCTTTTTCTGTCGAAAAAAGAAAACCCCGAGTCCAGACTGCCCTTTTTGTCGACAGAACTCTGTCGACAAAGACGTTATGCCTCGTAAAATGAGGTTTACCAGCGTCGACAAAACTGCTGAGTTCTGTCGAAGTTATGTTGACAGAACTCAGCGGTAGTGTAGACGCTGGTATAGTTTTGTCGACAAAAGTCCACTTTTGTCGACAAAACCCTGTAGTCTAGATACACCCTTTGTATTTTATCAACAACTACTTTAGAATATATCTATAAAATTATTATAAAAGGCAGAAATACTCTTCAAAGATATCAAGTCTGGGGTCTAATGGGCTGAAAATAATGCAAGTTATCAAGGAGTTGTGACAAAAGTAAAAGAATATGATGATTTGCATGTAGAAATTAAAGCTAATAAGATATTTCAGTCACAAAGGAAATAATAGTGATTGTTCAAATGGATACACTGTGGTACTTATGTTAGAAGTGTTTTACAAATAAGAATGTACAACAGCACTGAAATAATGCCTCATGGTAAAAGTCATCAGCCAAATTACAGAAATGTGCATGTGTCTGTCCCTCTGTGAATCCATTTGTTCAAGAACTCCTCCTAAATGGTGAGACCTATGACCACCAAATTTGAAATGCAGCTTCCTTTTATCATAACATAAAAATCAGGGATTGGTAGTGTCTGCACATTTGGTAGTGTGTGTGGAATTCGATTGTTTCTCATAAAATGGAAAGGGAAGGGTCTGTCAGGAGGGCATTATACTGCAGAATGACCACATGGGGGCAGCAAGGGAAGAGAGATGGGGACCAGGACAGCTATAAACCCATTGGGCCATCAGTGGGCAAGGGTGGAGAAAGGGACAGGCCTACTATATATTTCATAGAGTTTATTTGTTTATCTGTCTGTTCCTACAGCCCCTCTCCCCACCCTACATGAACTTCTCTCTTGACTGTGCTCGTTGCTATGGACAGGTGCTTCTTACCTGACCCCAACCTACTGAGATAAGAGAGGGCTGGGGTTTGTCCTCTCTCTCCCTATGGCAGACTGCCTACTGAACCCTTCATCCTGAGCCCTACCCCAGGGCAATGATATAAATGAAGAAAAACAAAACTTATTTGAGTTAAACACCTGAGCAATGCCAGGTAAATCTTCTAGTTGGTGGGTATTTTCAAAAGTACATGAGGGTATGTCTACACTACCCCGCTAGTTCGAACTAGCGGGGTAATGTATGCATACCGCGCTTGCTAATGAAGCCCGGGATTTGAATTTCCCGGGCTTCATTAGCATAAGCGGGGAGCCGCCATTTTTAAATCCCCGCTGCTTCGAACCCCGTGTAGCGCGGCTACACGGGGTTCGAAGCAGCGGGGATTTAAAAATGGCGGCTCCCCGCTTATGCTAATGAAGCCCGGGAAATTCAAATCCCGGGCTTCATTAGCAAGTGCGGTATGCATACATTACCCTCCTAGTTCGAACTAGGAGGGTAGTGTAGACATACCCTATGGTAGTTGGCCCCCAGAATCCCATTAACTTTCAATGATGTTTGGGGAGGACAGCATGATATGCTTTACACAAACTAGGGTAGAATGCTGTAGCCTGGAAAAATGGAAAAAAAAGGAATAGATCTGGAATATCAGTATATTTCCAGCATTCATCCTGTTTGTAAATGTTGTTGTGGTTGCTGTTTTATAAAAGATTTTACTCATAAATTGAGCATAGGCAATACAAATTTATTGAGAACTGAAAAAACTGACTCTACAATGTCATGTTTTGGTTTTTTTCTGAGTAGAACAACATTTTGTTGTTATTTATTGCTCATTAAACTAAATGACCTCCTATTTGGCTTCCAATAAAGCCAAACAGATAAGGGAGTTTCCCTGTATATACTACTCTAATGGCAAAGACATCAGATGGCATTGTTATCGGGATACTATTTCAAAATAAGATATTTCAAAATACCTCTGTAGTGTAGACATACCCTTAGAAAACTTCCTGGCTAATCTAGATATGTCCTGCTCCTCTGTGTAAGTTGCCTAAGTTCATGTAGCAGAGAGGTACTTGCCTCCCACTCTCAGCTGCCAAACCCTTTTGGGTGTTAGGTGATTATGTTTTGTTCTGTGTTGTTTTTGAAGCAGCAGGGGAAGAAGGATGTCTGTTTCCCTCAGAAGTTTTAGCCTAGTGGTTAGGATAATCAACATGGATGTGAGCAGAGCTTAACTACCTCCCCGGTGATTGTCCTAAAAGTATTGGGCTATAAAATCTCCTGATAGGTGACTGCTTCAGTCTCTCCTATTGAAGCTGTTGCACTGTGATTAACTAATGAAAGAATCCTTTGGGGAAAAAGAGAGAGAGAGAGAAAAAAAAAAAAGAAATAACAGAGGCAGGGGCTTAGACAACTCACCTGGGATGTGGAAAATGCAGACTCCAATCTTGCTCCAATGACTTCTTAAATTAGGATCAGTTTCAACAGAAAGGTAAAGTGGCAGTTAGAGAGTTATATCCTTTTGTGAATCTGTGCCATTATTTTAAAATTATCTTTTATCGGTGTGTAGACAGTGTATAATCTTTGAAGAAATGCTGTATAGTTACTAATTTTGTGATTTTTTGGTAAAATGTGATCAATCAAAACCAAATTTTGGTTCAGAGTTTTTCCTGCTCAAACCAGGCCATGGATTGGCCCTGAAATCCCTGAAAGAAAAAATTGCCTACATACTTGTTTGCCATAATCTCTTGTCACTATCTTTACATTGATGATTTCCTCTTTCAGTGTGAAACAGACATTAAAAAAAAAAATGTGCTAACACTCAGCAGAGAGTTGACAGTATAGATTAGCAAATTTGAGCAGAGTTGGATCTCTAAGTGACCAGCCATCAATCAGTTGAAAGATAACCATGGAGTTCCCATGTCTCTTAAGGTCTGTCTAACTCTTTATTTACTGAGGTGTTTCTTCCCCCTCCCGCCCTCCGGAGAACCACATAATACTAGATAACACTGGTACTAATGCTTCAGGGGGTAGCTGAGTTAATTTGTACAGGATAAACTTAAAAAACAACAAATGGTCTGGTATCACTTTATAGACTAACAAAACACGTAGATGGTAACATGAGCTTCGTGGGCGCAGCCCACTTCTTCAGATTCCAGTCATCTGAAGAAGTGGGCTGTGCCCATGAAAGCTCATGATGCCATCTACATGTTTTGTTAGTCTATAAAGTGATACCAGACCATTTGTTGTTTTTTAAGTTTAACTGGTACTAATGTCATTATGTTTGAAATATATTTTGGTGTGTATTACAATAATGATTTAATGAACTATGTGTTGGCTTCTCCCATGGCCTAAATCAACTTCAGTCCCATTGATGACAATGAAAAGGCATAATTGGCCCTTAATTAGTTATAAGAACTAACTAATAAGCTGTTTACATTAATTAAACCTTTATTATGTTCTTTCTGACCTTCCTAATTTATTATAAGTAAAGCTGTTAATCTGTGCTTCATTTGTAACTCTTGATGTAAATGGCAACCTTATTAAAGCAGAAATGTATCCCAGTGTGAGTCAAGAGGTGTATCATCCAAAATCTTCTAATGTGATTCCTAAATACTTAAATTCCTGCTGGGATACATGTATCTTGCTAAGCAACAAACTCAGCTACAAGAAATGCTCATTAACTAGTAAGAACTTACTGCATACCTACTATACTAGATTCATTTTTGGAGAGTCTTCTAGAGTCCCATAGAGATGATAATGGTATTTTAGATGTCGCTTATGATTTGTGGCACTCTTCAGGCCATGTCTACACTATGTGGAAGATAAACGCTGCCATAGTCAATCTTCTGGAGTTCGATTTAGAGGATCTAGTATAGACATGCCAAATCGAACCATCTGCGCTGGTACTCCTGCTCTTCATGAGGAGTAAGAGAAGCAGATGGAAGCAAACTCTCCCATTGATCTCCCACTGTGTGGGCGGTATGGAAATGCTATTGAAGATACGTCGACTCCAGCTACCTAATTAACATAGCTGGAGTTGCCTATCTTAAGTCAATCTTCCACCATAGTGTAGACCAGGCCTCAGGAAATGGGCAGTCCTACTGAAGAATGTCCAGTGCAGGTCTGGCCTTAAGCATATATTTTATGCTCTCATTTGGTTCCCACAATAACAGTGTATTCTACTGTGCTAGATTGTTTGTTCCGCTCGGAAGTTCACTGGTAACTTGTTCAGTGTTATCATGTGTGAGAAAACATTGCCATAGCATTTGATGCTAGCTTCACCTTTCACATCTATCTCTAGCAGCTGGTCTTACATTTTGTAGGCTTTGTTGCAAAAGTGAGAGTAGAAGAAAGACTTGAAGAAGGCAATGGGATGTGGCTACTAGCTTTAGGAAAGGTATTCCAAATGGTTGTTTTGGTTGCAGGTTTGTTGTTGTTGATCTTTGTGTCTCCTCTGCAGTTTTGTAATCTATAAACTTAAGATGACTGCTCCTTTTGAAAAGAGGTGGGGAGGAAGTTGTTCTGTCCTATCCTGGGATTGCTCATATATGTTTCAATGTTTTACATACTGTATCATTTTACTTCCCTATGACATTTATAGACCATCACAAATTTTCACTTATGTCCATAGACTAGCATAAACCAGAGCAAAAGCCAATGTTTCATCCACAAACCAAGGGGCCTTGTTGATTGTACTGCATCTTTAAAAATAAAAAATATTATTAGATTTAGAGAGCACGATTTTGGCCAGCAATCACAAAAACTCAATGCCAGTTCATCCCTGGTATCATTCAATCATTTTTTTTTTAAAAGAGTATATATTGTTAACATACTATTCACAGACACTGAATGCCAGAAATAATCCTGGTGTTAAATCAGACCTCTTGCATTATTCATGGTGTCTGGTTTAATATTATTTCTGGGACTCACAGAAAAATAAGTTGCATAGCTGCTTTGGGAAATATGTCAAAATAAAAGTTTGTTTGTTTTTAGTGAGTCCTGTTACAGAATGTAAGGTTTTATGTAATTAAAGTAAGAAAGTCCATTCATACAACATTGTATCAATACAAGGGCTGTGCTATGGGAGGGAGGGAGGAGAAAACCCAACAAACCATATTCCTTACAGGAACACTGATATATTCAAGTTGAGAATCAAGCATATTTCCCAATATTTATTTCAAATCATAATCCACCACAACAAAATAATTATATATTTTAAAAGAAAATATTCCAATGTTGTTGATTTAGCTAATGTTGCTTATGGGATCTTCACTTTTACATTTACAGATCTCTCCATTGTTGTGGGGCTTTTGGCCATTTTCCATGAATAAACAGGATGTTTATTTATGTTTTCCACCCGCCTTTATATCTTGTTTCCAATAGTATCCCCTTCCCAAGGCCAGCTGCTCTTTAGTCTGTTGACTAAGCATCCACACATTAACTCTCTCAAACACAGATGTGAACATGAATCCAGTATCTGTCTAGCTTGCATCTCAGCTTAAAGGAACAGGCCCATAAAATTCTTATAATTCTCTACACTACAGCACTATTTCGGGATACTTCCAGTGTCTCAAAATACCTATTCCACATCTTTTAAACAAAGCTATTCCACATCGGCTTGCTATTCCGATGTCCCTGTAAATCTTGTTGCATGAGGATTAAAAGACATTTCAAAATAGCAATCTATTTCAAAATGTTGTCCTGTGTAGACAGCAACAAATTTTGAATTAAGCTATTTCAAAATACACTCGAAATAAGCTGTGCAATTTGTGTATCTCAAATTGCATAGCTTATTTCAAGCTACAAGTACAGTGAAGATGCACCCTTTTAGATTAATTTCTTCATTATATGAATTGTTGTTACAGTGATTTTTTGGGAGCAGTTCCTATTTCTTTTCATATTTTGAGCTGTTCGTTTAATTTTTGCATTTCTCTCAGTGAAGCTATACCAGTTAGTTGGTATTACCTTTCCAGTCAGTTTTTCTTTTCGGTTCCAGATATTTGCATAGTGAAATATGTTTAGGTTCAGAGCTTTGCAGGAGGGAAGTCTACATACCACAAAATGTCTTATTTTCTTTTAAATTAAAAAGAAATATATCTATAATATAGATTACCACCCCCTTCAACAAAATCAGCATTGTTTGTATAAGTACTCCATTATATCTTTTTTTAATTTGTGAAGTTTCCTCACTGTGATAATGAAGTATTAAATTAGAATCCACTTGCATGCTAGTGTCATTATAACAATACAATATATGTTTTGATCCCTGAAGGGTGAACTCTTGTTTGTCTTGAACATATAAGAAATTAGAGTATAACTACACACCAGGGCTAAAACCGAAATAAGCTATGCAACTTGAGCTACATCAGTTTTGTAGCTTAACTCGAAATACCTTTTTTGGTCTTTGGCTCTGTCTAAACAGCAGGAAGTCCAAGTTAGACCACTCTTCCCCTGACTTCCCTTACACAGGAGTTACAGGAGACAGAGTAAGAAGTCCTCCAGCTGGACATTATTTCAATATTATGTTGAAATAACTGCTCGAGTGTAGACGTGGACTATGTTATTTCAGAATAACTTCAGTTATTCCAAACTAACACTGTTGTAAGTTTGATTTAGATTCTGTTTCTTCTTTTCATTTGGCTTGCTTAGTTTTGCCCTGCTACTCTGCTTTATTTTTTGTTTGGCTTCTTTTAGTCACATATTTAAAGAAAATAAGCTTAAAGCCTCATTTTCCTACTACAGTGTGATCTAATCCTAGCTGCCTATGGCTCAATTGAAAGGTACCTTAAGCATATTTCTATGTCACGTCGTGCCTGATTCAAAATCCATTAAAGTAAATAAAAAAAATCCCAATAACTAGAATGGGCAATTACTTGTGTCCTTCTGAAAAGAGATGAAATAGCCGAGACTAATCTCAGGAAATTGAAAACCTTGTCTAAGTAACTATGCTTTTTGCCCTGTCTCTTTAAATAACTTTTGCCATAGAAGGAATATGCCATTTTCCCTTTGTCATCACTTCCTTCAAACTGTCAAAACTCCTTCACAACTTCTCAGTATGTGGCTCATGTTTCTATCTTTGGAACACACCTCTGAAAATGTTACTTAAAAAGATCAAATGAAAAAAATGCAATCAGCATGGAGAAAAAATGAGCATATATCACCCACAGGTGACTGCTTTTCAGTGGAGAGTTAAGTGATTACTCTAGACACAGTACTGACATAGTATTTTACAATGTATTTTAGGATCCTTGTGCATGAAAGGACGTACTAAATATTCATAAGTGTGGAATAATCAGCTTTCTCAATGAAATGTATTTGTACTGGAAACAAACCAAAACCAAAGACCCATATCCCAATCATGCAGCTCAGAACCATAGCATCCACGCACTAGCAAGGGCCACATTTCCCCACAGGTAGATGACTTAGTGCCAGTGCCCTACCCAGCAGCTCTGAGGATACCACTTTTAATATTCATACATAATATGAATATACCATATAAACATGCCTATGTAGTCACACAGTGAATCTGATGCTTGTCTTAAGCCAATTTCAACCAGGGAATAATTCCATTGAAATTAGTTGACTTACCCAGAGCTGAGGGCAGTTTTTGTCAAGCCTAGGAGAAGGCTCAGCTCTGGGCCCTCTAGAAGGGAAGGGACTCTGGTTAGTTTTCCCCAGACAGTCTTTCAGCACAGCTGGACACACATCACCAAGGGTCCCAATGGTGATTTAAAGGGTCCTGGGCTCAAGCCACTTCCCCTACTGAGGTAATAGTTGTGGCAACCAAGGGCCCTTTTAAATTGCTAGGCCCTTGGGTAGCGGCACTTTCCTCAACTACTCCCTCCTCCACCAGTTGCAAGCCCTGAACTTACCAATGTAAGTGAGATGAGAACTGGGTGTATATATATACCAACAGTGATATCTATATACACAAAGGCGTGCTGTGTAACAAGTTGTAAGGCTGTGCTAAAGTGACAGGGAAATGCTGTCATGTTATTTTAAGTTTGTATTCATTAAATAGAAAAGATAATAACTGAGGGACATTGGCGCAGAAAAGTGAAGAAAAGGGGTTTTGAAGCTAGCTCTGATGCCTGGAACAAGGTCTTTTTCAATCTATTTTTTTCCAGCTTGGAATCATTGAAAGGATAAGGTTATTCATGTTTCTATCAAATGCCTCCTGCATACACGCCATGGCACATTTCCTAACCTTTACTCAGGCTTTGATTGGATGATCCCAGACATGCATCAAGGGAATGGCTCATCTGCAACAAAATTAAATTCTGTCATACCCAGTTGTTTGGTTCCACATTCTGATAAACTAATCAAAAAGTTTATGCATTTTTAATAGAAGTCAAGAAAGAGTGAAATTCATGGAATCAAAGGAAATTTGAACTATGAAAAGAATGGTGATTGTTTGCCAATGTTTTTCCACATTTGTTGTTTAGTTCTGAAAGATTCTCATATAAGCCTCTGCAGTCACAGAGTCTCACATAGTTCTCTCCCTTTCCTTTCAAGAAACTTACTATGAAGTGTCAGAAAATAAGTGTTTATATGATATTTGAAATGTTGAAATATATGGTCAGTCAAGAAAAAAGGATAAAGTTGGTCAGGTGCATATTGTGCAAAACCCATATGACTGAATACTGAAAGATTTATGTGACAGTGCCTCATCTAACTGCAAATGAAACATACTATAGATGTAAATATGGTACTCCACTGCAAATAAATGAGAGGAAAATACACATCACTTTTTAATTACATGCAGCTCTGCTTCAATATTTTTCTTGACTTATGTCCTGGTGCATAAAGTTACATTATATATTCACCTTCAGGGAAAATAAAAAAATGTATAAATTATAGACCAAGGAGGACAAGGTGGATTGGAAATCATTTACAGCTGAAGACAGAAAAGTGAAGCTAATAACAGTCATATTTAGTTCATGAGAAAGCTGTTGTTAAATCTGCACAGCTGTGCACTCAATGTCTGTGTTCTGTAGTGTGTTTTGATCTACACTGCTATTAAATGGAAGTCCTGAGAGCCCAGGCTTCAAACAGGTCTTGCACAACTTCCAGTACCTAGCTCCAATGCAGGGAATGTGGACACCCAGATGTGGTAGGACTGTCCTGGAGCCAAACATCCTTCTTGTCTGCCATTCTCAGCCCTGAAACAGACTGCATGGCAAGCAGGCAAGTTGGAGGAGTTCTGCCAGAACCCTGACTGCAACTTGGTGAAAGTTCATCAGAATGAACCAACTTGAATGAAAAAGTTTGGGTTTGAAACTGTTTTATCAGAATAGTTTCAACCAGCTCTTTTTGTGTCATGTCAACTGTGTGATAGATTCATATACTAACAGAATTTAAGACTGACAGGGCCCTGCCAAAGAAGAAATCTTGCACAGTCGTTACCTAAACCATTACTTCAGTCACTAAGAACACATTTCAGTTTAGAGTTTTAAATCCAAAGCCACTCATAAACACCAAGTTCATTTTCAAAACTTAAAAAGAAAAAAAATAGTAAATTTAAATACATATCTAAGGTTTTTCACTATTCTGCTCTACCGTGAAATATTGTGCATATCACAACATACCGATTCAGTTACAGAGTCTCTTCATGGAATGAATTGAAAGAACAAACTGTGTCCAATCCAAAAGTATTATGAGCTTGCTTCTTTCTCATGTAGGAAGGGTTAAATCTTGCCCTAGTTGACTTCAGAGGGGCCAAGACTTCATCCCAAGTGACTTAAGCAGGCATTAATTCTGAATCAAGACTGATGATATACATGAACAACTTCAGGTTTAGACCCTATATATTACTTATCAGTTAAAGGCAGCCAACTCTGAGCAGTATCCTTTAAAGAAGATACAATGATTATACAAAACATTGAAGGACAAAAAAAAAGATTCCTTTTCTTTAAAGGAATTTTAATGTAGCTATCTGTTTGAAATTTAATGAGGAGTCTGGACTAACATCTCTGCTCCTAGGACTTATTGTCATAGACCTATAATTTTCAAAACAGTGCCAGCAAAATTTTAATACAGTAGCACAATTCATTACCATAGTTAGTGAAATAAAAAAACCTCAAAATATTTGTAAACTAGTATTTAGTATTCAGCTGCCATCACTAACATTTCTCTTTTTAGGAGTGCTGTCAAATTTCTGCTGCTTGGCCTAAACATCATTTAATCTGCTTACTTCTATTGTTTTTCAGGAGAGAGAAGAAAACTTGCAAAGCCTTGGCAACCCCAGGAGGCTGAGAATGGGGGTGTGGAAGTTTCCCAATAATACCCTGATCCACGGAAGGTCCAGCAGAAGAATTATCAAATGAGATGAGTTGCCATGATCTATACTCTTATGCACATATCCACTGGCCTATCTTCTCTCAATACACTACAGGCTTTTCCTTCTTCTCTTATCTTCTGGAAGGAGACCCAGTAGCCATTCACTCATTTCTCTCTGTGAATTGATGACCCAGCTGATTATCTATTTCCATTCTACATTTTTAATCTATACATTCTGTCTTCATTCTACCTGGCATCGTTGGAGATCATATCATAAATAATTGGAAACCTATCGCTGGGTCTCATTACTATTGACATCCCAGAATGTCTGGATTTTGGGAAACCTAATTCTGACTCAAAATTTTAAAACAATGGAGTGAAAGAGCAAGAAGAGTATATAGACTAACAAAAAGTGTATCTTTAATAACGCATGTATGAGAACAATATTCTCACAATAAATAGCTATGTTGCTCAATGTACCTCTTCTAAGCATATGTGCAACATGCCTCTTTCAGCACATAACCAGGATTCATCACCAAATTGGGTCTCTTGGTTGGGTCATTAGCTTCTCCAGTCCAGCCTAGGTACTGACTAGGAGTGGGATGTGAACACCGATCCATTCCTGGCCACCTGAATGCACTATTGGAAAGCAATCATATATTACAAGGATGAGGGCAGTGTAGAACCTGTATAGAAGAGTATTTTGCAGTAACTTATAATGTGCCTTGAAGCAAGAGAGTGCATACAATCTGGGACAAATAATTCACATTACAGAAGCTGCAAAAGAAAAGCTTTTTAAAAAAATGGTGGTAGAAAAGAATTATTTTTTGTTTTATTGAATAGGGCACCATTTAAATCGCTACACTTATTGTGAACAATGCTGTTGCTACAGACATTACCCCAGTGAATACATGTACTTGACCCACTCTATATTCCTCATAACTGGGAAGAAATTGTCAGCTTCTGTGCCAGCTTTTTTTTCTACACTGAGCACTGCATTAGTTCCACTATGAATGAACGATTCTTGTCAATGTCATAGAAAGATGGTTATGACATCAATAGTTCCACATTTTGTATCAAAGGCACCTGGCATATCGGTGGATTTGTACACTATGCCTTGTGCATTCTAACAAGTCTTGTGTTAAACAGACCATGAATCATTAAATAAAAGCAGCCATTACTTCCCAAAACAGAAAATGAGCTATGAAAATACATTATACTTGCAGTATTTTTTAATTCAAATTGAATTATTTTGGTACCTTTATTAAAAGGAGGGAAAAACAATAGAAAATGCACAGGAACAGCCTGAAAGTAAGCAAAGAATAACCTCAATAACCATATTCTAAACTGCCTAGCACTAGCTTGTTGATACAAAATACCTTGTGAAAAAATGAATATATTGATTCATTCCTTTAAGAGTAGCATCTATAAATTGTTTTAAACAGTAATGAGTTACAAACTGGCTTATGCCTAAATTGTCTCCAATGGTTATTTAAACTGATCCTGTTGCTAGAAACCCAATGGCAGATTTTTTTAATCACCGCAGGCAAAGCCTGGTTCCTCTGTGTGTTGCTCTGCAAATCCCCTTTAAGCTTCCAGCAGAGCTCTAATAAGGTTTATCAAATCTGTATCTTTGAAAAATTGACTCCTTTGTAAGACCCAGAAATGAGTGCTTATGCCTATAAATTCTTTCAGGAGGATAATGTCTTCTAAATATTTTCTTTGGCCCCTCTCTGTACAACAGTGCTATACAGGCAGTCCCCGGGTTACATGGATCCGACTTACATCGGATCCCTACTTACAAACAGGGTGAGGCAACCCCGCACTAGCTGCTTCCCCCCAGCAGACCAGGGAGACGCGGAGCAGCTTTTCTCAGCAGATACCTCAGCTTGAGAATAAAGGACTGAGGGAAGTGAGGTGTGGGAGAATAAAACTGAGCTCTGGAGAAATGTTTGGCTAGAGTTCCCCTACAATATGTACCAGTTCCGACTTACATACAAATTCAACTTAAGAACAAACCTACAGTCCCTATCTTGTACGTAACCCGGGGACTGCCTGTATGTCTTATGTGACAACCACACAACTGCTTGACAATATTCATCATCTAACCCTTCATAGGGAGGTAACCTCACGAGCTGCCAACAATTATCCCAAAATCCTGGAATCTGAGGTTGTTTGATAACTCTGAACTATAGTAAATCCCTGAAAGTGACTGCCAGGGATGGCACTATTATAAGGTAAAGAATATTTAATGTGTTAGAAAATGGAAATGTGGACCAAGCAAAATGTAGTTTTTACAATAGTATCTGGACTGGGTACTAGAGAGATCTGTGGGACGAAAGAAGAAAGGACTCTTCCACCAAAGACAAAGGGTGGCTAGTAGAGTTGTGCTGTTGTGGGGGTGGCAGGGACATCTGGTCCCACCTCCACTTGTCCCACCCCCAGCCTGACCCATCTTCAAACATTCCCTGAATGCAAACACTCAGGGAATCCCTCAAACCTGGGCTTCATATGGTGCAATATGAATATTGTGCACCACCCCCTCAAACCGCTGGCCCAAATATTACTACCTCTTGTGCAGTGGAACCACTCTATGGCTGTGTCCAGACTCCATGCCTCCGTCGACGGAGGCATGTAGATTAGCCAGCTCGGAAGAGGGAAATGAAGCCGCGATTAAAATAATCGCGGCTTCATTTAAATTTAAATGGCTGCCCCGATCTGCCGATCAGCTGTTTGTCGGCAGATCGGGAGAGTCTGGACGCGATGCCCCGACAAAGAAGCCTTTCTTCATCGACACAGGTAAACCTGGTTTCACGAGGCTTACCTGTGTCGATGAAGAAAGGCTTCTTTGTCGGGGCATCGCGTCCAGACTCTCCCGATCTGCCGACAAACAGCTGATCGGCAGATCGGGGCAGCCATTTAAATTTAAATGAAGCCGCGATTATTTTAATCGCGGCTTCATTTCCCTCTTCCGAGCTGGCTAATCTACATGCCTCCGTCGACGGAGGCATGGAGTCTGGACACAGCCCTAGTCTACTGCCAGCAGACCCTCTGACCTGGAAAGATGGAGGCAGCTATTGTCTATAAAAACTCCACATACTTTGCCATTTTCCTCCATTGTGTATGTAAAGTGATGCCAAAAATCAAGGAATAGCTGTTTCTCTAACATACACTACAGGGCTGTGTCTAGACTGGCCAGTTTTTCCGGAAAATCAGCCGCTTTTCCGGAAAAACTTGCCAGCTGTCTACACTGGCAGCTTGAATTTCCGCAAAAGCACTGACTTCCTACTGTAAGAAATCAGTGCTTTTTGCAGAAATACTATGCTGCTCCTGTTCGGGCAAAAGTCCCTTTTGCGCAAAACTTTTGTGCAAAAGGGGCAGTGTAGACAGCTGAGATTTGTTTTGCTCAAAAAAGCCCCAATTGCAAAAATGGCGATCGGGGCTTTTCTGCAGAAAAGGGCGTCTAGATTGGCCACGGACGCTTTTCTGCAAAAAGTGTTTTTGCGGAAAAGCGTCCTGCCAATCTAGACACTCTTTTCCGCAAATGCTTTTAACGGAAAACTTTTCCTTTAAAAGCATTTCCGGAATATCATGCCAGTCTAGACGTAGCCCAGGGGAATAGGAAATGCAAGAAGTTACTGGGAAAAATACCTAACAATAATAGACTAATCTCTCCCTCTTTCTTTCTTTTTGTTTTTAAAAGAAGCACTATATCTAGGAAATACGAAATGAAATACCCAGGAGTCAGATAGACACAAATGTGTGGGTTTGCTGATTCAAGTGATATAATACAAATAGACAAGTCAAGTACAGGACCACAGCACTTTACAGAGTTGTTATAAAATATCCCAACATAAGAGTGCAGGAGCAGAATGTAATTTACCTATCTGAACAACAATGTTCTTGTTCCAATAGTCTTATCAGCATGAGCTGGCTGTTTTTCTCTTACCATCTGCAATCTATTCAGCCACACTGCAAGAAAAACACAAATCACCCACTGAGCTCATTTTTCTTTGTATCTTCTCCTTACTTAGGGGGTACATAATCTATCACCAGGTAGCATAATAAAGGGTCTGTACTTGGTAGTTGTGTTGAATTTTGCCCTCTATTTTACACAATGGGCATTGTAGCCAAGATACGGTTATAAGGCTAATTTTCAACACAAGCTATGACACCTCCAATACTCTAAGTAAGTAAATTGACAAAAAGTGACAGGTGCACATGGCATAAGCTAGTTGAATGTGATGGCCATCATTTGTGTACAATGCACTCCTCCTGAAATATGTTCATATATCTGGGTTTGGTTTTTTGAACTTGCCACTTTTATTGTGAACAGCTGACCATAGAGTAAATTATACATCATGTTGTATAATGTTGTATTAGTAAATCTTATGAGGAAAGTGATGGATTGCCCAGCTGCAAATGAGAAATTCTAGAACTGAGATAAAATTCAGTGAAGGAAAAAAAAATGTATACTCAAATCCTATGATTGATTCTGCATAACTGGGGTCTCTTTACTTTCCTGGAACTTCACTGTGTTCTGGGTGGATTCTGGGATCCACTAATATGGACCTCTTTGCAGCATCAGGACCCTAGCCTATTCCTTTTGAAAGGAAATAATGATTTATTTTGAAGTGTTTGTGACAAGAACCTTGTAAAATAATGAAAAATTGTAGTGATTGCTCTCAATGGGTAGTGGCTGTGTCCAAAGCAATATCAACCATCAGAGCAAGCTGAAAGGTTTCTCTTTGGGCTCCCAGGATGCATAATTATTTGCAGGTGTTTAACTATATATGGGTATGTCTACACTACAAAGTTAGTTCGAACTAACGGATGTTAGTTCGAACTAACTTTCATAGGCGCTACACTAGCGCTCCGTTAGTTCGAACTTAATTCGAACTAACGGAGCGCTTAGTTCGAACTAGGTAATCCTCATGCCACGAGGATTAAGCCTAGTTCGAACTAGCTAGTTCGAATTAAGGGCTGTGTAGACCCTTAATTCGAACTAGTGGGAGGCTAGCCCTCCTCAGGTTTCCCTGGTGGCCACTCTGGCCAACACCAGGGAAACTCTACTGCCCCGCTCCCGGCCCCGGACCCCTTAAAGGGGCACAGGCTGGCTACGGTGCCCGTGCCAGGTGCAAGCCTGCCAGCACCCAGCCAGCAGACCCTGCACCTGGCACGGATCGAGCCACCCACCCGATGCCCCCCAGCCCTCTCCCTCTTCCCGGGACCAGGCTGGCAGCTCCCGGGAGTTTGCCCGGGACCGCAAGAGGCGGGCACCCGCCTGGGCTAGTGCGGACATCGTGGACCTCGTCCACGATCTCCACACTAGGTACAGGAAAGTGGCCGGGTAGGGCAGGAGAGCTGCCAGCCTAGCCACCCAGGAGCAGGTGTGCATGAAAATCAAGGTGGTCCACTGAGACCTCCGACCCTGAGCCCTGAGCTTACAATGGCCGTACTGGGTCAGACCAAAGGTCCATCTAGCCCAGTAGCCTGTCTGCCAACAGCGGCCAACCCTAGGGACCCTGGAGGGGATGGACCGAAGACAGTGACCAAGCCATTTGTCTCGTGCCATCCCTCTCCAGCCTTCCACAAACCTTGGGCAGGGACACCACTCCTACCCCCTGGCTAATACCACTCCATGGTCCCAACCTCCATGACTTGATCTCACTTCCCTTTAAACTCTGTTCTAGTTGTAGCCTTCACAGCCTCCTGCAGCAAGGAGTTACACAGGTTGACTATTTGCTTTGTGAAGAACAACTTTCTGTTACTAGTTTGAAGCCTGCTACTCATTCCTTTCCTTTGGTGTCCTCTAGTCCTTCTTTATGGGAACTAATGAAGAACTTTTCTGTATGCACCCTCTCCACCCAACTCCTGCTTTTAGAGACCTCTATCCTGTCCCCCCTCTGTATCCTCTTTTCTAAGCTGAAAAGTCCCAGTCTCTTTAGCCTCTCTTCATATGGGACCTGTTCCCAACCCCTGATCATTTTAGTTGCCCTCCCCTCTCCCATCCTCTCTCTTCCCCTCTCCCACCTCCTTTTCCCAGTCTCCCCCAGTTTTGTTCAATAAAGACAGATTCCATTTTGGAAGACACGTTATCTTTATTTTGTACATCAAGAAGAGGGGCTAGGGAAGGGTAAGTGGAAGGAGGTGAGGGAGGAATGGGGCATGAGCCCCCGATGGGGAGAACTGGGCTGGCTCTGCAGGCTTCTGGGGGTGGAAGCTCTCCTGCAGCCCCCCAATTGCCCTCTCTCCCCAGATGGCAGCCTGCGGCAAGTGCAGCCGGGCTGATGGCCGTGTGCTGTGATGTGCCCAGTGTGGGCACTCAGGGCACTCCAAGCCAGGACTGCTTTGCAAGTGGGGCACCCCTTAGAACTGTCTGTCCGGGGTGGGGGTCGGGACCCTTTAAGCACAGCCCTCGGCTAGCCTGAGACAGCATCTCCACGCTCTAAGTCCTCCTCTGATGCCCTGCCGGCACTGCTTCTGGCTATCCTTAAGCCCGGGTTAGGGTCCACTTAATGTGGACATGCTAGTTTGAATTAGCAAAACGCTAATTTGAACTAGTTTTTTAGTCTGGATCCGTTAATTCGAATTAGCTTAGTTCGAATTAACTAATTCGAACTAAGTTAGTTCGAATTAACGTTGTAGTGTAGATGTACCCTATGTGAGTAGTTCCAATGGGTATCCAGCCCCCTAAAGATCACTTGTGTCTTTAGAGCAGAGACCCCATTCGTTCAGAGGGAAAAAAAAGGTTTGTGCTTGAAATCTGGATTTATGAGGTTAACATTCAGAGATTTTGGCTAAACAGAGAGCAAAGCTGGTGAATCCTGGGGCTATTCTGATGAAAGCATGAAGGCATCATCTTTTTTTTCCCTATATAAATGGAGCTAAAGGTTCTGGGCTTCAACAATACTCTAGATATGCGAATTGCAGGAAATAGAAGACATGGGATTATTCAAAATATTTCCATTTCAGAATGCTCAATGATGTATGATAAAGGGCAATTCAATCATTCACTGTTCCTTCAGGAGCATTTGGATGCTGCCTCATGGACTGTGCTTCATAATGGGCCTAACCGAAGCTCAGAAAAGTCAACAGGAGCTTTCATTGACCTCAGTGGACTTCCATTCATTCCCAATGTTTCATAGACCTTCCTGGTAAAAGGAGGAAGAGCATGACCTCATGTCTCCCCCTTGTGGGAAAGCACAAGCGGGTAGGACCACTGGAATGATGACACAGACATGAGCTCTATAACAACAAAATGTGTGTTTATTACTGTAAGAGGGTGAAAGTGTGCCCCTCTCCTGCTCCAGTTGACTCCACCTACCCTTAGACAGGAAGCACCCCTCCCTTGATCTTGACCCCAGGATTACTTCATGGGTCAGAGCATAGGCATGTGCACAGGGTGTGCATGGTGTGCCTAGGCACACCCTAATGTCTCGGGCCAGCTAGCGGCTGCTGGAGGAGGAGAGGAATTTGTGACGGGGCACCGCAAACCCCCACTTTAAATTCCCCACAGCCATCTACAGGGCACTGTGGGGCAGAAAGAGCGCATGCGCGGCATGCTGAAACGGCACGCAACAGGTAATAGGGGAGACGCCCGGCCGTGGCATGATATCACGGCCCGAGACTTTCAAATCGTGTGGCCCAGCTCCTCAAGCAGCTGAGGCCCTACTACAAATGCCGGCAGGCCCGAGCCATTTTTGTGTTCCAGGCCCCACAACACCACCCCTTATACACCCGGGGGTGCCCCTGCCCAGCAGCACCACACGGCCCCCCTGAGGCACCTCCCCTCAGCCTGGCAACACTGCACGGTGCGCCCTGAGGCACGCCAGGGATGATCCGCCCGGCACAGCAACACTGCGTGGCCTCCTCTGAGGTGCCCTGGGGATGCCGTGTGGCCCCCCTTGATGCACCCCCCCAAGCCAGGCAGCACCACGTGGCACCCCCTGAGGTGCCCCAGGGAAACCCCTGACCAGCCCGGCAGCACCGCGTGGAACCCCGGGGTCGCCCCATCTAGGGCCTGGCCGTCCTGTAGCTTGGGCCAACTCTGACTCCAGCCCTGAGAATTGGAAGGCAGAAGCCGAAGGTAAGGAAGGGAAGGGGAGGGGAGGGGGAAAAATAAGAAGACGGGGTGGAAGAGGAAGGGGATTATGCTGAAGGGAGGGGGGCAGGCCAGGAGAAGAAAGGGGAAAGTGCTAAGGGACAGGGTAGAGGAGAGGCAAATGCCAGGGGGCCAAGTGCAGACAATGAGGGAAAGGACAGGAGAGGAGGTGTCAGTGGGAGGGGGGACAGGGTGATGCTGGGAGAGGAGAGGGTAAGGGCTTTGGGTGCTAGAGGGGAGAAGGGGAGGTTCTGGGAGAAGGCTTGAAAGAAGGGGTGGGCATGAGGAAGGCAGGGATGGAGCAAGGCATGTGTGAGGGCACAGTTGCATGAAGGGAATGGGGGCAGAAGTTGTGAGGGGGTGGGCATCAGGAAAAAGGGGGGCAGTGGAAGTGAGGGAAGGGGGAGGCACCAGGAGGGTGCAGGGCTAAGGGAAGGTGCAGGTGCCAGGGGGTTCTGGGGGTGAAGCAGAAGGGCAGACACTTGCAGGGGAGAAATCAGCACCAGAGGAGAGAGGCAGGGCAGGTGCATAGAGGAAGGTGTTAGGAGAGGGGATGAGGAGGGGTGGCTCACATGATCAGAGTGGGGCTACTGGAGGAGTAGGCATAGCAGGGGAGAGAAGGGCTGGTGGAGGAGGGCAGGTCTCAGGAAGGCAGAGGGCAGTGAGAAGGGAAAGAATCAGGACAGCAGAGGAGGGTGAGGAGTTGGGGGGCAGCAGGCACCAGGGATGCTGATGGAGCAAGGGGAGGAGACATGGCAGCAGAGGTAAAAGAGAGAGGTTTATAAGATATTTATTAATAACTTGGGTGCCACAGTGACACATCCAAACAAGCCACATGAACTCAGTACTGGTGCATAACACAAAATTCATTCTGCTCATTGGAGGAAACTCTTAAAGGGAACACTTCCCCCAGGCTTCCCACCCCGAGTTAATGTCACACACATTGGGGTAATGCAACTGCAGGATGGTTGCATGAGAGGAGGTTTTTTTTTGGGGGGGTGCAAACAATTCCCTATTGGTAGGAGGATAGTGGGAAAAGTCCATGGGGGAGGGGGTCACATGACACCTTTTGGTGATGTGTTCATCTTGCCCAGAGAGTGTTACCTCCAGAGATGTGGCCAATGGGGGGGTCAGGGGCATGGCTAACAGGGTCAGGGGTGTGACTAATGGGGGTCAAAGTACATTTTTAAAAAATTCTTTGGGTGCACACCCTAATGAAATGTACTGCGTACACCTATGGGTCAGAGGTACTTCCCTGCTGAGAGGAAATATACCTTTTATGGGTTATTACCTTTCACACATACAGACTCAGTAACTGTATTATGTTACTCCCATCTACATCCCTCAAGGGACATACCTTGAATTCATCTGTGTCCCTAGAAAGCTCTGCAGGATAGTGAAGAGAGGGTAGGAAAATAGAACCTTTCTCTTGCTCCATCTGTCCTCACACTCTTGAGTAGCAAGCAGCAGCAATTGCCTGAAATGCAAGAATCCCTTCAGTCAAAAAATTAGGGACTGGGATTGTGTCTAGCCACTGTGAGTTTGGCCCATAACAGAGAGGCTTTTTGAGCACATTTTTAGTGCAGAAACTATCTGGCCATACACCCTAAACTGCAGTTTAGAGCACTATAAAACATAAACTACTGGTACCTTCTGTAGTTGCCAGGAACAGTCTGTGAATGGCAGCAACACTGGGTATACGTTGTCTTGACAGCCACTGGCAGAGCTTTGTTACACACGCTGTACTGACAAAATACCAATTTAATTGCTTCAGAGGGGGATTTACTTTGTTGTTTTCATTGTGTAAAATATTCGAGTCTCTGTAAATTTGAGATTCTTCATTCCTGGATAAAATCATCAAATGTCTTTTTTTTAGTTTTGGTCTTTCTAATCCTTATCCAATTTTTCTCCATTTGAGATGTGATTCTATTTAGTTAATATTCCCATTATTACTTGATGGCTATTTATTACATCTTTGTGTATTTGTGAGGGGCATTGACTAACGTAACTAGAGTTGGGTTTTTCACATACCATTTCAAATGTCATTCCTTACCGATGAACCAAAATGTACAAATCCATTACTTTTGGATGTATACAAATTGTACATATAAACATTTGTTACAGTTTGTAGCTGCCTTTGCCATATACTGAGCATACAAATACACATGAGGAAAAAATCAACCTATCAGCCTCCCTCAAAGACAGGAAAAATCCCTATTCCATCCTCAGAATCTTTGATCCTAAATCCTGGACTGCATCCCTCATACCTCTCTGCAAACCTCTTGGGAAAAAAATGAGCTTTAAGAATGTGCCCAAGTGGCACTGGAACTGTTCCAAATTAATTAAAGCCAACATGAGCCTTTCCATTATCTTTGGTGGGCCTTGGTGCTCATGCTTTTGGTGATTTGTGCTAAACGTTTGAAAGAAATGACACAACGCATTAAAATGAGATACTGCTTTGTGCTGTGCTAAAAATAGGTGCTAGTGAATCTTTGAAAGATAGCTCATAAAGAATGCAGAATTACTGGAGTCATTGCTGTCCAGATGCCATAATGAGATTTATGTAAAATGTTCCATGGGCAAGAGTTATAATTGCTTTTTTGTTGTTGTTGTTGTCACACAAGAGAGGTTTCCACTTTTCAATTTCCAGCATTGTGAACTTCAATTAACAGGCAGAGATTAAAGTTTAACTCCAGGGTGTTACTACTATATGCCATTTATATATGTAAAAAACAAGTGCAGCAGCAGCAACAACAACAACAAAAACACCGGCATGCACATCTGGTGATAATGTATGCAAGCCTTATCCTTTTGTCATATGATACAAATGTTCACATGATTTGCAATGTGAAACACCATGAATTATGTGCTCTGAGTACTTCCTAATATACTTTAAAAGGCTGCAAATTTTCTCTAAAGTACAGAGTTCATTTTAAAAAAGAATCTGAGAGAGTTCTATATTTAGTGAATATTCTTGACAGCTGTTTGTGGAGAATTTTCTTGCAATGCTGAGCTGTCAGTGAGAACATCTGCAGCAGGAGAAGAAAAATTAGCACATTAGTAATATTTTATACTAGCTATGTGGCACTTTAGAGTAGCTGCAGAATCCTTGTGAAGAGATTTATCTAAAAACTGACTGGGTAGATTTAGTCTGGCTCCTCTGGCAAATTCTCTCTCTCTCTCTCAAACACACACACACACACACACACACATACATTTAATTATGGGAAGTCTTAGCTTCACTTATGGCTTGATACTCCCTTAGGCATGAAGTCATAAATGTGCACATGGGTGCTTCACACAATATTTTAAATGGGTGTTATAAGCATTGTCTATATGGCATACACCATCTTTCACCAGTTTCTTTTATCTACTACTTTTTACATGATGGAGTTCCTCTTTTATGTAGGATGTAGATATAATCCCTATTTACCACAGCCCTGAAACAAATCCATTTTAAAAAAGACAGTGATTAAAAGTGAATGAGTTCTCATACAATACAATATTGATACCATAGGATGACTAGTATAAAATCCTATCATGTGAGGAGGAGGAAACTGTGAATTTCAGATGACCAATTTCCTGATGCACCGTGACAGAGAAAGGATTAACAGGTGGGGACAGAAGGGTCACTGAAAATCCCAATGATGAGTCTATACTGAACCATTATTTCAAGATAACAATGTGAGCGTCTACACAGCCATTCCATTATTTCAAAATAATTTTGAATAACTTCTTCCAAAATCTGTAAACCTCATTCTACAATGAATAATGCCTACTCCAAAATAGCTACTTCAAAATAAGGCATGTGTAGATGCTCCACTGCTGCTATTTTAAAATAGCCCCTCACCGGGGCCATTCCATGTTATTCCTCCCCAGTGCCTCCTGAAGCTCTAAATCGAGACAGCATGTCTACATTAGGGAAGCCTGCCTCAGACTAATTTTGGGGCTCTACTTCAGTGTAGACATGCTATTTCGAAATAAGCTATTTTGGAATAACTATTCCGGAATAGCTTATTTTGAAATAAGCGTGTGGTGTAGATGTACCCTATGAGATTTAGGAAAAATGAGAAGATAAGTAATAGATATTATGGAGATCTGATGCATGGGTAAAGTAAGGGCTATTAGGACATTTAAATTCAAACAGTTGCTAATTGCTATTTTTGTCCCAAGAATAGATGGTTTTTAGAGGACACAAACTTTAGCTCGTTGCCTAGAGAGAGAAAGGATACATCAATACTATGTGACCTGAAGAAGAGCTATGTGTAAGCTTTTAAGTGTGTCTTCTTCACCAGTGGATCCAATAAAAAATATTACCTCACCCACCTTGTTTTTCTAATATAACCTGAATCTGTAGTTATCTAGTTAGTGCTGAAATGTCAACAAGGTTTTGCAAGATGGAACTGAATAACCTTTGTTCTCATCCACCATTAACCGAATTGTTAACTTATTTCCAAGCGCGTGGGCAAATTCTGCTCTAATTTATACTAATAGAAACTTATTTTAGCCTATTAGTTACATTTATGAAATCCACTTGAACTCAAATGACGAGGTGTAAATAAAATAGGTGTAACTGAAATTGGAATGTGACACACATAATTTTTATTACTAGTGTTGTAGCATGGAAAAAAATCACTGAGAGAAAAGTACCGTACCATTATAAAGGGATAAGTTGGCTGTTTTATAAATAGAATCACATACGTATCTTTGTTTCACATGTATCTTTGTTTCAATAATATTAGGATATGTCTACACTTGCACCCTAGTTTGAACAAGGGATGCAAATGTAGGCGTTCGTAATAGTCAATGAAGTGGGAATTTAAATATCCCGCGCTTCATTAGCATGATCTTGCCGGCACGTTACTCCAATCAACGGCTGTTTCGAAAGTGAAAGTGCGTGCCGGGATGCATTAGTTCAAACCAAGGGGTTTGGTTCAAACTAATGTGTCCCAGCAGGCACTTTCACTTTTAAAACAGCTATTAAGCAGAGTAACGCGCTGGCGAGATCATGCTAATGAAGCACGGGATATTTAAATCCCTGCTTCATTGATTATTTCAAACGTCTACATTTGCATCCCTAGTTTGAACTAGGGTGCAAGTGTAAACATACCCTTATAGTTATATGTTTAATTCTTTTCCACGAAACCATAGGAATGTATCAACTTATTAATTGTGACTCAGCTTCATATTATAACAAACCATATGTTTTGTCAGCACTTCCTCTTTCAGTTCAATACTGTTAACTATGTTGAAGTGAAACATTTGTAACAAATTATATAAGAAAATAAATTTTCCTCTTTCTTTGTCCAGTTCATGAAATGCAAGAAAATTGCATTTGTAAACCTTTGTGAATGTTCTCCTTGTAGGATACATTGTGACTTGAACCACATACGTGTGTGTGAAGGGGTGCACCAGGCATTATGGTCCTTACTGGAGACTCTGCTACACCACACTTCAGGAAGTAGGAAGGTGGAAGGAAACTTGCAGCAAAGCTGGATCCTTTAGGCCTTCTTAATAAGCTCCGTGGACCATCCATCTTGAAAGCTAGAAAATCTCGTCCTTCAAAGGCTAGCAAGAGTCAGTAAGAACCCTAATAAGGCAGAAGGTAAAAGGGGCCTGATAGGAAAAGTCCCAGGGAAAATGCAGCAATGAATTGAATCAAGAAGCATGTGGCTATGTTTAGTTTTTGTGTGGAAACCTAGGATAGTGGCTGGTCATGGGTTCCCTGGCCAGCCACAGAAAGAGTGAAGTAAACCCCAAGTAGGGGACAAGGCTTACTTGGGAGCCCTTATTAAGTACTGAATTAAAGGGCCAGAACTGGAGCAGAAGACCCCCATGAGGCTAAGTGGACTTTTTTGTTTCTGGATTCCTTAAAACCTAAGAAGTAGTTCCTTTAGACTTGGTGACTTGGCCAGAGGGCCAAGCCATTGAACATCTGAAAAGATTGGTTGGTACTGGTAGCCTGCAGGGACTATATGGGAGAGGAAAAGCCTGTTTATATCCCTAGATGCGTGGAGGTGCTCATGAGGGAGTTTTCCTTACATCATGCAACGGAAGAAGGAAGCACAAAATCCTATCATGTGTTCTATTCCAATCCTGGGTCCAGATGCAAAAACATCAGAATACGCTGCACACCTGCATACTTCTGCCCGGGAGCAGGAGAAGAGAAGTAACAAGAATAGAAGAATCCTACTCTCTACCTCCTAAAGCTCCAGAATTGGGACAGTGTACAGAGTTCTGGGTATTAACATATAGCATGTCACTATCTCACCCTACCTGGAGCAAGGAAGTAGCAGTGGAAGAATTGTGATCCAGAGGGGTATCTGTGTCTATTTCTCTGGGCGCTAGCTCACCACCCATTGTTTAGAACAGTGTCCACAGGCACATCTAGTCATACATAAGTAGCTCTTCCAAAGTCCATTACAAATATTCTGTGTTAAAAGTAAAACACTCACTTTTGAGATGTGTTGTTTATAGTTACATTGATAATATACTCCTGATGGTTATAGTTATACAATTAAGCAACACAGAACAAATTTTAAAACTATAATTGATTGTACAATATTCTGTAAATATTCCTTAAATATTTAAGCTTCTAGAGTTAACATTTGCCTTTAACGAATAGTTGTGGTAGTAAAGCAACATTGAGTTGATATTTGTGGAAAGCAATTTTGAAAGGCTATCAACATGATCAAATCAAAATGTATTTTTGATTTCTAAAAAAATGAACAGTAAATATTTTGTGCTACTCACCCAGCTCTACTGATAACTCAGACAAACTAGTCATTGTGATTCTTAAGCCTGGCCTCCACTAAAGGGGAAAGTCCACTTAAGATACGCAACTCCAGGTCCGTTAATTATATAGCTGGAGTCAATGTATCTTAAATCATGTTTTTGGGCTATGCACACAGCAGGAAGACAATGGGAGTAAACGCTCTCATCAACTTCCCATACTCCTCGTGAAGAGCAGGATTATCAGTGCCAATGGGGGTGACCTCTCAGTTTGAATTAGCGGTTCTTCACTTGACCTGCTAATTTGAACACTAGAAGATCAACCTCTGGAGGATTGATCTTCTCCATGGTGTAGACAAGCCTTTAGAAATAACTTCACATTCAACCAAGGTGAAAAATAATAAAAGATACTGTGGGTGATATATCATATATTGCAGGTATTAATACTATCACTGCTATCTATAATTTTCATTAGAGAATACCCCAAAAGATAAAGAAAGTTCAAGGAAACAAAACTAAAATGATTAAGGGTATGATGAAAGACTAATATTTGATGTATGTAGCCTAGAGATAAGATGACTCAAAAGGAAGATAATAAATGCTGATGAATTAACTTCAGAATACTTAGTAGTTCCTTTGATTTAAGTTAGCATCCAAAGGAATAAGTTTATTTGAAGTTCATAGTTTCATAAACTGGGCTAGAGATAGGGGGGAAAGGGCATCTTGGTTTCTACCCGGGTAGCAAGACCTTGCTCTTCATGAACCAAATATTACAGATAAGCGTCATCATTGATAGTGCAAGCTTCCCAGCAAAACTCCATCAGTATGTTTCAGCCTGGACTTTCATGGACATTCCCTAGGATGTAAGAGTGCTTAACACCAAATGGAGAAGACTAGAAAGAAAAGACATGCAAGGGAGGGACGTTGATAGTGTCCAGAATTTCTCCTCCAATAAATGACTGAATTGATGACATCATGTGTGTGCTAGATGCCATATAGATTATGATACCTCTTTTTTTAAAAAATCAAGTGTATTCGCAAAGAGTATTTAAGTTATTGTTAATAATGTATTTGTTTATTGCAATTGCTCTCTTGTGTGTGTCCCTCGTTTGCTAGTAGTCACAGTACAATGACACTACATGACAGTTCTTGCTCCCATCAGTTTACAGGGAGATATTTACCCTGTTTATCTAGTCTCTCTGCCTGTCCAGCCAGGCTGCTTTAATGTATTTTTCATCCATATGATATTGTGATTGTAAAGCCCAGTTTCCCAGGCCCCACATGCCTAGAAGTAAGTGTCCTAGTGGAAAGCTGGGAATCTCCATTTTCTGAGGACAGGTTCCTGGGCCTTAAACTTGCTCCTAGTTAAGCCCCTACTCTTGCACAGCTTGCAATGGATTTTTTAGGAAATATCCCATAGCTGGAAAAAATTAGAAAGGGGTCATGGAAGGAATGTTATAATGTGTGACTTACTACAGTCATACAGATATATCAGTTTATCTCCTGTTCTCATTAAATGACAAAGAAATAGATTTAATGACTCTGTGAAGCTAGCAATTCTTGTAAATGTGCTTTAAAAATTAACCAGTGGGGACCCCCTAAATTTAATCTTATAAACAGCATTTGAAATTACATTTTCAGACTGCTCAATCACAAATTCTTGTTAATTGTTTATATTGACCTTGCTTTTTTGGAGAAGAAATCCTCTTAGAATGTGTAATGTTTCCCTGAATAGAAAAGATGTAATTAGCTTTAATTTTCACAATCAGGGATCATAAACAGATTATAATTTGCATTGCAAAACTGTAGAACATCATTAAGGTTACATTTGGTATGGTAGTTATAAGAAATTGTATTGAATAAATATCTGCAGCCTAAGGTCAAACAGTATAATGAAGACATAAATCTTTATCTGAAAGCATAATTGTTCTTCTGGATATTACTGTCCACTCTAGAAAGGCTGCAGCAATGCAGTTTTCTCTTTGTACATTTGATAAATATTTTAATAAGCTATTGCATAATGAATTTAAAGAACCATGCCAATGAAATCTCTCTGACTAAAAGAAGTACAAATATAAAAATTTCCCTCCATCATTCAGCACAGGATGTGTGTACTTATGTACACTTTTGGAGGTCAAGCAGAGTTGCATGTAGGATGAATCTAGGCAAACATGAAACTGCCCTTCCTTTGCTGACAGTCCTTGTTCTTGTTTTACACTGTTTGCTCCCTGTAGATAAAGATTACCCTTTTGCTGAGCAGTTTGAAAGGACTTTTGGTAAACAATATGCGTAGAGTATGTGCTACCAAAAGGACAATTTACAGCTCTGACTCATGGTCCACAGACAAATAATTGCTTGCATTGTTATGCCTCTCTGCATATTTTTTTCAGTTCTTTACAGAGAAAATATTCCATATTGTAAAACTCCTTTTTGTGAGGTCACTTTGTTTGAAAAACTAGTGACTTGCCAATCAAATATGATTTGATTCTCCTTCTGACCAAGGATATGCAAATATGTCTTCATTTCAAATCTGAAAAAAATAAAAACATTAAGTTGACCCTGAGAAACCTAGGCTAATCAACGAACAGATCAATAGTGTGAAAAATACTGCCCATTCACCACAAAAGGAAGATATTTCACAACCTGATATTTTAGTTTGAAGTGGCTATAGTAAAACATCAAAAAACAAAAGAAAATAAAACCAAAAAAAAATTGAGTTTGTTTGGATAAACAACCATTATTCAAAATCTAGAATAGTGATAGAAATGTAGCCGTGTTAGTCTGGTGTAGCTGAAACAAAATACAGGACTATGTAGCACTTTAAAGACTAACAAGATGGTTTATTAGATGATGAGCTTTCGTGGGCCAGACCCACTTCCTCTGAGGAAGTGGGTCTGGCCCACGAAAGCTCATCATCTAATAAACCATCTTGTTAGTCTTTAAAGTGCTACATAGTCCTGTATTTTATTCAAAATCTAGTATTTAAAGCCACGTAATTACCCATTTCTATTCCCTAGATTCCAACAACAAGCCGCTCCTTCTGATAATGGAATGAAGATCCTCCTACCTTTTGGACAGAGATAGCACTAGTGATTTTGGGAGGCTCTTTCAAACAATTTGTTGTCCTCTTCTCCCTCCAGAGATCACCAAGTAGCAGAGTTCACAGCACTTTTGAAAATAAGGCCACTGAAATTGTATGCCCAAATAAGGATTTAGGACTCTAATTTTAGGCATCCATATTTGAGAATCTTGGCTCTGATTTCCACTGTGATCATATCAGCATGCATTAGGATTAGAGCTGGTTTGGGGAGAAGAAAGAAAGAAATACAGACTGATGCATTAAAAATTGAAAATTGGAAAATACTGATTAGATCTAAGAAGCACTTTAAGAAGGGCTGGATGCCCCAAAATAAACTAATTATTTTATATGGAAAGGCTACCATAATCCTTCTGTTGTCTGAGGAGTGGAGCTCAGGTGATTATAGTGGAGTCTGTGCATAGTTACCAGAATTTACAAAAAAAAAAGCCCACATCAAGGGACATTTCTTCAAGGCCTCATTTCTGCACCCATTACATGATCTCACACGTGCCCCAATTGAATTTAACATCTGTTGTGCCTTTGCACCTTCCTCTTCATCATGGTTTAAGAGGCACAGTGAGCCCTATGAAGTCAAGAACTCCCTTCAATCTAGTCACTGAAGCTGACTGAGGGATTATAATACTGAAGTGTTCCTAACTAGGTTTGTCAGGGGCAGGTGAGCAAAGCCCACAGGTAAGTGCTGCATGTGCGGGACTGGGAGATGGGTTGGAAATGGGGGGGACTACGGCCTATAATGGCAAGGAGAAAGGAGGGTCAGGGCACAACAGGGAGGCAAGATCAAATCAGTATCTTAGATGCCTATATACAAATGTGAGAAGTATGGGTAATAAGCAGGAAGAACTGGAATTGCTAACCAATAAATACAACTATGATATCATTGGTATTACAGAAACCTGGTGGGATGGGACGCATGATTGGAATGTTGGAATGGAAGGGTACGGCTTGCTCAGGAAGGACAGACAGGGAAAAAAGGGAGGAGGGGTTGCCTTGTATATTAAAAATGTACACACTTGGACTGAAGTGGAGATGAATGTAGGAGATAGCTGTGTAGAGAGTCTCTGGGTTAAGCTAAAAGGGGTAAAAAACAAGGGTGATATCATGCTAGGAGTCTACTACAGGCCACCTAGCCAGGTGGAAGAGGTGGATGAGGCCTTTTTTAAACAATTAACAAAACTATCCAAAGCCCAAGATTTGGTGGTGATGGGGGACTTCAACTATCCAGACATATGTTGGGAAACTAACACAGCGAGGCACAGGCTATCCAATAAGTTTCTGGACTGCATTGGAGACAACTTTCTGTTTCAGAAGGTTGAAAAAGCTACCAGAGGAGAAGCTGTTCTGGATTTGGCTTTAACAAATAGGGAGGAACTAGTTGAGAACTTGAAAGTGGAAGACAGTATAGGGGACAGTGATCACGAAATAATAGAGTTCATGATCTTAAGGAAAGGTAGAAGGGAGACCAGCACAATTGAGGTAATGGATTTCAGGAAGGCAGATTTTGATAAGCTCAGAGAACTTGTAGGTAGGGTCCCATGGGAAGCAAGACTGAAGGGAAAAACAACTGAGGAGAGTTGGAAGTATTTCAAAGGGACGTTGTTAAGGGCCCAAAAGCAAACAATTCCGCTGTGTAGGAAAGATAGAAAATATGGCAAAAGACCAGCTTGGCTTAACAAGGAGATCTTGCACGATCTCAAAATAAAAAAGGAGTCATATAAAAAATGGAAACTAGGACAACTAACAAAGGATGAATATAGGCAAGCAATACGGGAATGCAGGGGCAAGATTAGAAAGGCAAGGGCACAAAATGAGATCAAACAAGCTACAGGCATAAAGGGAAACAAGAAGACCTTTTATAAATACATTAAAAGCAAGAGGAAGACCAAGGACAGGGTAGGCCCACTGCTTAGTGAGGAGGGAGAAGCAGTAACAGGAAACTTGGAAATGGCGGAGATGCTCAATGACTTCTTTGTTTCGGTCTTCACCGAGAAGTCTGGAGGTGTGCCTAACGTAGTGAATACAAGCAGAGAGAGGGTAAGTTTAGAAGATAGGATACACAAAGAACAAGTTAAAAGTCACTTAGGAAAGTTAGATGTCAGCAAGTCACCAGGTCCTGATGAAATGCATCCCAGGATACTCAAGGAGCTGATAGAGGAGGTATCTGAGCCTTTAGCTATGATCTTTGAAAAATCATGGCAGACAGGGGAGATTCCAGAAGACTGGAAAAGGGCAAATATTGTGCCCATCTATAAAAAGGGGAATAAGAACAACCCAGGAAACTATAGACCGGTCAGTTTAACGTCTGTCCCAGGGAAGATAATGGAGCAGGTAATTAAGGAAATCATATGCAAACACTTGGAAGGTAATAAAGTGATAGGGAATAGCCAGCATGGGTTTGTGAAGAACAAGTCATGCCAAACTAATCTGATACCTTTCTTTGATAAGATAACGAGCCTTGTGGATAAGGGAGAAGCGGTGGATGTCATATACCTAGACTTTAGTAAGGCATTTGATACGGTCTCGCATGATATTCTTATTGATAAGCTAGGTAAATATAACTTAGATAGGGCCACGATAAGGTGGGTGCATAATTGGCTGGATAACCGTAGTCAGAGAGTTGTTGTTAACGGTTCTAAATCCTGCTGGAAAGGGATAACAAGTGGAGTTCCTCAAGGGTCTGTTTTGGGGCCCGTACTGTTCAATGTCTTCATCAATGATGTAGATATTGGGATAGAGAGTACGCTTATTAAGTTTGCAGATGATACCAAACTGGGTGGGGTTGCAACTTCTTTGGAGGATAGGGACATAATTCAAAATGACCTTAGCAAGTTAGAGAAATGGTCAGAGGTAAACAGGATGAGGTTTAATAAAGAGAAATGCAAAGTGCTCCACTTAGGAAGGAACAATCAGTTCCATACATACAAGATGGGAAGCGACTGTCTAGGAAGGAGCATGGCAGAAAGGGATCTAGGGGTCATAGTGGACCACAAGTTGAATATGAGTCAACAGTGTGATGCTGTTGCAAAAAAAGCAAATATGATTCTAGGTTGTATCAACAGGTGTGTTGTAAGCAAAACTCATGAAGTCATTCTGCCGCTCTACTCTGCACTAGTTAGGCCTCAGCTGGAGTACTGTGTCCAGTTCTGGGCGCCACATTTCAAGAAAGATGTGGAGAAATTGGAAAGGGTACAGAGAAGAGTGACAAGAATGATTAAAGGTCTAGAGAACATGACCTATGAAGCCAGGCTTCATGAACTGGGCTTGTTTAGTTTGGAAAAAAGAAGATTAAGGGGGGACATGATAGCGGTTTTCAAATATCTAAAAGGGTGTCACAAGGAAGAAGGAGAAAATTTGTTCCTCTTGGTTTCTGAGGACAGGACAAGGAGTAATGGGCTTAAAGTGCAGCAGGGGAGGTTTAGATTGGACATTAGGAAAAAATTCCTAACTGTCAGGGTGGTCAAATATTGGAATAAATTGCCAAGGGAGGTGGTGGAATCTCCCTCTCTGGAGATATTTAAGAACAGGTTAGATAGACATCTGTCAGGGATGGTGTAGGTGGAGCTTGGTCCTGCCTTGAGGGCGGGGGGCTGGACTCGATGACCTCTTGAGGTCCCTTCCAGTCCTATTATTCTATGATTCTATAACTGACTTTTCTATTTCTGACCAGGCCAGAGCAAACTTAGGGTTCATCTCAAAAGAAGATATGAACCATAACTCAAAAGAAGATATGGAATTTTAGCTATGCAAATTGTGTATCTTATTTCAATGCTATTTGAAATAGCTTATTTTGGCTGTGTCCAGACTCAGGGGTTTTTTCGGGAAAAGTAGCCTTTTTCCGAAAAAACTTCACCTGCATCTAGACTGCAGCCGCGTTCTTTCGAAATTAAATCGAAAGAACGCGGCTTTTCTTTCGACGGCGGTAAACCTCATTTCACGAGGAAGAACGCCTTCTTTCGAAAGTGCTTCTTTCGAAAGAAGGCGTTCTTGAATGTAAATAGGGCTTCTTCGAAAGAGAGCATCCAGACTCACTGGGTGCTTTCTTTCGAAAAAGCGGCTTGCTCTTTCGAAAGTTCCGCATGCAATCTAGACGCTCTCTTTTGAAAGAGGCTCTTTCGAAAGTATCTTTCGAAAGAGCCTCTTTCGAAAGAGGCTTGCAGTCTAGACATAGCCTTTGTCATTTGGCACTGTTTACATGGCTCCAAATTTTGAAATAAAGCGCTATTCCAAAACATCCCTTACTCCTCATAGAATGAGGTTTACAAGGATGTCAGAATAAAGAGACTTTATGAGCTTGCTGTGAAGATGTGGGATAGCTATTTTGGGATACTCCAGTGTCCTGAAATAGCATTGCAGTATAGACGTAGACTTTCTGATTTCAGGAAGTTGTACCCAATTCCTTTTTTGATCACAAATTCACTGGTACTGATGAGTTGAAAAATAGTTGTATTGGTAATTGTTCTTTTGCTCTCCATTCCAGACATTTATTTTATTAGATGCAGTGACGCTGTACTTTATAGAGGCAAGCAAAAACTTTGCAAGCCTTGCCTCACTGTAGATGAAAGGGCTTCTGATCTGGGATATGGCAGTCCATGTATCCCAACCCCACAGAGGTGCCTTTGTGTTCATTTTCCTTCCAAGAAACACATCTGCTTTTTCAGAACAGTTTCAGAAAAAGTGGACATGTTCTTTCGGCAACCCTGTATTCCTCTCAGTGAGAGGAATAAGAGATGTTCCAAAAAAGGAGTTTTTTTCTGTAATTTGACCCCATGTAGATGGGCCAAATTTTGGAAAAGACTCTTTTGTAAAAAAAAAAAAAAAGCTGAAAAAAGACTTTTCTCGGCAGTGTAGACACAACCTCATGTTGTAGGGATTTTCTTCTTTAAAAAAAAGCTCAAATTTTTCCCTGGTGATGTCTGCGAAACATTTCTATCCAGCCCTCTGCCAGTACAATCTTGGGATTGTAATATAGTTTCTTATGATCCTTCATATGCTATGTCTTCAGTGTAATTAGTGTAGGAGTATTTGCTCTTGCTTAGATATAAAATTGCTACTTCAAAATTTCTTGTTTTTTTAGAATATGTTCTTCCATCACTGCTGAAAATATTTTAATTTCAGCTGAAAAATACCAAAAGATGTGTTGGAATAGGGAAAATGTGTCCATTGAGTATTAAAAGAAAAAGCTCTGAAATAAATAAAGGTCTTAGTTTCAGTTAGGAAACACTGATTTAATGCAAAGTATGATGTCTTCAGGTATACTATTTTCCATGATATGCATAAAGTTGCATAGAATGATTTTATATTTATGCATAGCAAAATGGTATATGGTATAGCATTGTCCCTACTTTGAATAGATGGATGTTACTAAGAAAATATGCATTGGATGGGCAAATACTTCTGATTGCAAAAAGATAAAAGTCTGAAAATAAATGCATTGAAATGCATGAAAATGCATTCATTTTGACAGAGTTATCAGATTCCTTGAAAATGTTTTTGAAAGATTTATATTGATATATAATAGTTTCTATCAGTTAGAAGATACAGATATTGGTTTCCTGGAGCAATTGGCAATATTTTAGATTCAGCAAAGTGATACTAGTTTCGGTGCATATTGCATGTTTCTATCTCCCTGGAATTGTATTGTGTTCAAAAATGAAACAGGCATAAATTTAACAACTCCAAGATTTCTAATCTCAAAACTTACGTATTAAGTACATACAGATGAACATCTTCAGTATTAAGTATAGATTCATATTTTTGTTCTGGACAATTTTTCTGAAGCAGCACATTTCATACCTCCATTTCCTGAATTTTACTGTACCCTCATTTCAAGAAACTTACAATTAATTTATTGAAAAAGCTTATTAGGGTAACAATTTAAAATGAGTGAATACACGTGCATGCTTACATACCATGAGTAGATATTCTTGTGGCTGAATTTGTGTAGGCCAGTTTTCAGAATAGTCCTGAGAAGTTTTAGGCAGCCACTGAAAAGTAGAACATCTAGGAGGCTAACACTCTGGGTTCTTCCTGTGTTTGTATGTGGTGGTGTGGTGAGAGAGGGAGTGGGGCACGGTTTAGGAAATACAAATATTATATTATTGTATCAGGATAAAGTGAATACTTTGTTCAGTGGCATATCTCGTGAAATGGTCTGGCCTAAGTACAAACTATGTTTGTTACAGTAGTGTATTTATTTTTCCATCTGACTAAATTGCTCAAGGTCAGCTTGAAGACCAACTATAACATTTAGCCATGAACCTTTTGAGCAAATATAGTACAGAAAACTGCCCCCACGTTTTTTCCTGGCTCTCCTGCATTGTTAAGAGTGATCATAGACACATTTATGCATGCAACAGAAAAGACTGTTTACTCAGTGCATGTTCTTGGATATCAGAAGTGGTGATTGGAACTTTTTCTGTCAAAGCTGTTTCTGTCATTTGTTTTAAATTACATGAAATTTCTTGTGAAGTGTCTGCTTTCTCAGGGAAATTGAATTTTCATTGCAAACTAAAGTGGTTGACCAGTTTCTCCCTGCCTTCATCACTTCCCCATACAAAGGTCTGAATTTCCTACAGAAAAAAATAACCATTTTCCAACCTAATCTAGATAGGTAGATTAGCCAGAACACTCATGATGACCACCCAGATATTTCTGGCACAGTAGAAGTAAGGGGACATATACACAGCAGGAGATAATCAGACTAACTCCTTTGAAGTCAGCTCTGCTGATTGGCACCTGGTGAGGATCTGGCCTAAGCTTTTTCAGTCTTCTGTTATCTGGGATCATTTTGCTATTTATTATTCTAGTCAGAAGGAGTTACTGTTCAGGAAACTCACCTGTTTTGCTGGGCTTTTTTGTTTTGTGGTTGCCTTTCTGTCTGTCAGATTCATCAAAGTAATAGCATATGCATTTTCACAGCATTACTTTGATTATAAGAGACAATCTCTGCCCTGAGCATTCTTTTGTGATAATTACTATTTTATATGGGAGGACAAGTTATGCTGTTTATCTCCAGGGGTGCGGATCTTCTGTCAACAAAATATGATTATTGTCATCAAAATAGATCTTTAAAACTGGAATAGAGCTACATGAGTAAGAGCTTGAATATGAAAAATATCTATTCACTAAGCCCTTGTTGTACATGTTTAGTTCACTACACTCTCATCAAATAAAACACACATGAAGAACTGTAAACATGGATTTTCCATTTGGGGCTTAAAAACAGGTGTCTGGAGATTGACCATTCTGCCCTGCTTGTATTGTTAACTGGATTGGGAATCCTGGCTAAATCTCAGGTGGGTACATGGTGACTTTTGGTATGGAAAAGATTGGCAACCAATGGTATAACTTATTGATCACCAAAGAATGAATAAGCGATAAACACAGTGAAAAACAAATTGAAAAGTTTCTTGATATGCTGGCATTCATTTAAGAATAGTTCTGTTTGCTGTTACTGGTGCATGATTCTATGCAATTTGTACACAGACCATTTTTGGACAGTAATAGAAATGGCAAGAGGCCAAGAAAGCTTTGCTTTACCTAATGAAGCAAACAGGTCTCAGGAGACAGAGGCTTTTAAGCATTTGGTATAGTTGATGTTCATTAGTTCATGCTATCAAAAATGATGCAGCTGTATGTGTGTGATCACCTCTTCTCTTCTTTACTGCAAACTGGAAATATACTTTTTTTTAAAGGAGATTAAATAGAGCTGGTTGAAAAACCATATTCCATTGAATAGGAAGTTCTGCCAAAATTGGCTCTACTATAAAATGGGATGAGGTCTGAATATTCTGGTTTGTTTCTCAAACAGAATGTTGATTCTTTCAAAATAAAACACTTTGATTTTCATTTTGAAACAAATTTTGTTTAGCATGTATTTAACATAATACATTTCAGCATTAAAGTTAAATGTAAATATTGACTTTTCCCCCAAAATACATTGTTTCAGTGAACTTTTTTCTTAATTTTTCTTTAAAGATAATTTTTCAATTTTTGATTTTTGTTCTTATCCTTAACATAGCCAAACTTAGAAATCTCAGTCCTTCATAAAACACAATTATCATACTCTGTAGAGTAACAAGATACAGTTAAAATGAAAGCTGTAATTTAGCTGTATTTCTGAAAGCTGCTTTTGGAAAATTTTACTGAACTTATTTATTTTCAATGAGTATGTTAATGACTATTAATTCGACCCACCCCTACCCCAGTAATGCCAGAGCATAAGATATCAGGGAGTTTTAAAAATAAACACAGATTCAAGAGCCCACAACAGAGCAGATTTAAATGTGTTTTGATACTGTAGGTGTGTATTTCTCTACCTTCATGTATCTGAATATCTAAATTCAACCATAACTATGAATACCTTGGATATGTAAGTACAATAATTATGTAACATAGTTTACTCTAAATTAGTGGTGTGAATATCCAATTAGTGTAATTCAGAAATACAAATACTTTAAGTCCGTGAGAGCTGTGAACACTCAGTATTTCCCTAACCGGGCTACTTATAGGTTTCTATATATGGTTTTTAATGCTTAACTTAATAGACTTTATAGTGATATTTTGTCCTAGGTATTACCACTTTTGCCTAAACTCTTTGGCTACGTCTACACTGGCAGCTTCTTGTACAAGAACTCTTTTGTGGAAGAGGTCTTGTGCAAAAACTCACAAGAGAGCATCTACACTGCCATGTGCTTTTGCACAAGAGATGTGCTTTTGAGCAGTGTAGACGCTCTCTTCTGCAAGAAAACTCTAATGGCCATTTTAACCATAGGGGCTTCTTGTGCAAGAAATTCATGTTGCCTGTCTACACTGCCCTCTTCTGGAAAAGCTCTTGCGCAAGAGGGCTTATTCCTCACGAGGAGAGGAATAACTCTTCTGGAAGAAGTCCTGTTTTATAACGCTATGCTGTAAATTTATTTCTGGAAGAACACTTGTGCAATGTAAACAGCTGGCAAGTTTTTGCGGAAGAATGGCTGTTCTTCCACAAGAAGCTGCCAGTGTAGACGTAGCCTTTGGGTCCATTGAAGCCTTGTATTGTTCCAGTTCCCGTGAACTCTCAAGATATGCATCCTATATTGTATTATTAATTATTTGTTTTAACAAAAAAAAGACAAACAACAGAATGAGAGGAAAACCCAGGAAGAGGATGACAAAGTTGCAGATAGGTATCTTTACCTGGAATTGGGACTAATAGAATATACTACAGTGAACAAAGGCAGAGTCCAGTAAAGGGCAGTTCCAATGATTTTAAGTTACTGTTAGGGCTGTGAAGGCATTTCCACTCTCTAGCTATTCCCATTGCTAGAGTGCTGCAAATCCATGGATATTCACAGACCATTTTTGCAGATCACAAATCAGATGTGGATACAAATTTTGTATCTACACAGGTCCCTACACGTTCCTTCTGAAGTCCTTCATATCTCCTCCTCTTGTCAGAGCTTTGATAAGACACAGAGAAAAGATGTGGCTTTCCAGCTCCATCTGGAAAAGGAATGAGTGATGAAAAGATTCTGGAGGCCTATGTTCCTCTCAGTCTTATCACTATTATATATCCATTCATTCTCTATCCTCTGGAAACCTACTTCTGCTGATAACTCCAGCTGTGCCATTACTTCCTTTTCCAATCTTCACCCCGTAGACTTTAATGTCTCATAATCATCTATTCAGATTTCCTGCCCATCACAGGCCACAGAAACTCATCCATTCACCCACCCACTTATTCAGTCCCACCCTGGTTATGTGCACGTTCCCCTGGTTATGTTCCTCCATTAGCAAGGACCCCCTTCCACACAAGGCCTCCTACTTATGTTTCACAGATTTGTCCCTGCTTGCTTTTCTGTGAAAGAAAGGGAAAGAATAGAGATCAATATATTCTCAGGATCTCCCACTTTTCCTTCCAAAAGGAACTGAGAGGTATGTTGAGAATCTTAATGATTTTCTTGAATCTGTCTTTTCTTCTGAGGATGTTGGGCTGACAACCACCCTGGATTTGCCTTTTTCTGGCAAGCGGAGTAAGGTACCATCAGAGATTATGGTCTCAGTGGAAGAGGAACTGGAGCAAATTGATGATTTCAAAAGGAATAAGTCACCAGTTCCAGCTAGTAAAAACATCCAAGAGTTCAGAAGACGTACAAGAATGGAGCAGCTGAGCTGCTAAGAAAAATGTACAATCACATTGCAAATAGTTATTATTTTGGAAGGTGACAGATTTTAGGCTTATATTTTAAAAAGGGGTCCAGGGATAGCCAAGGAATTATTGACCAATAAACATAACATCTGTATCTACAAACTCAAAGTAATTAATTAAAAACAAAGTGAAAAAACCCAACACCAGGAGGGTCATAATATACTAGGATCTAATGAATACTGTTTCAGCAAAGGAAAACAGGGTAACCAGGAGCATTTAATTCTTTATCCATGCTGTTGCTGAAAAATTCAGAGGAGAAACTATTCACATTTATTTAGACTTCCAAAAGGCCTTCCACAGGGTCCTGCTCAAGAATCTATTAAAGAAACTGAGTAGTCATTGGATGATAGACTAAGTGTTGTGGTGGATCAAAAATGAGTTAGGAGAATGGAAGAAAGGGGTAGATTTAAACAGTCAATTTCTATCATGTAAAGAAGTTAACTGAAGGGCACTTCCGGATGCTATAGGGGGCCCAACAGTGCTGAATGTACAGGTTGTGTCTTCTTGGTTCAGCATCCTCAAGATCTGACCGGTCATGAGCCAGGGAATCTGCCAAACAAGGGAAGGTTAATGCTGGCCCTTCTGCCGCTACCAGTTGCAGGACCCAATTTGGCAGCAGCAGAGGGGCTGGTGTTGACTGAGTGGGAGAGGGGAACTTGGGGGAAGAGAGAAGTTTGCTGCGGAGCCCTGCAGTTGGCGGCCAGGAGTGCAGCCCTATGGTGCCCCACAGCCTTGCTGCCTCTTCCCCCAGGTTTCCCTATCCCCGCTTCTCCTCGTCTTTCCCTGAGTTTGAGAGATCCAAATGAGCTATGTGCTTCACTCCCAATGCTGCAGGAGGGCAAAGGAAGAATTGCTGAGCATGGGCCCAGTTTTTCCTTGTGAGTGCTCCACCTGGGAGCACTGATGGGACTGCCAGACCCCAGATATTGCTGGACTATGGAGGTCTGGAATATAGAGGTCAAAGCTGTGTTTATTACTGACCTGAAAGGGGAAATGAGTAAAACTCTATAGAATGACTTGCTTGGAGGAGCAGGGTTACAACTTCGGACCTTTAATTTCTAAGTCTGTGAGTTTCTCACTGGATCTCTCCGCCTTTCAAGCATAATGACCTTTTAGGATCTCACCTTCATCAGTTTTGTGCCCATGTGGAAGAAAATATTCTGGTAACAATTTTAAATTGTACAGTTCTTCATAGTCTTAATTCAAAATATTCTGTCTATAGTCTAAATGTGAAAGCATTTCCCTCTAATTCCTCTAATGGGCAAGGGAGTGATGACCATTTTGTGTCAATATCAGAGCTGCCTGACATCTTTCAAATGTTCTGAAAGCAGTGAAAGGATTTCAGAAGTGGAAAAAAAAAAACAGAGTCCGTGTGGTTTTTTTTAATCTGCATATTGCATAGTAATAAAAGTAAAATGTAAAAAATAGTCTTCTTTTATATGGACAAATATACACTTTCCTATTTAATTGTCTTTTTCTTACATGTTAAGACTCCTCTAAGGATTCTGCAGTTGCTCATAACAACTTGTAGGTTCCACCTGTTCAGTTAGAAGGAGTAATTCAGCCATGAGAAAGCTCAAAGCTGAATTTACACTTCAGTTGCTCCTCCAGCTTCATTTGCTTGTCAGAGTGATCAGAGCAGTCAGAAGGCAGAGCATGTGACTGACAGAATCAGACTGGCATGAGTGGCTGATTTTAAAAAAAAGCACTCAAAGGGATACTGACTTCTTGCTTTAGAGTCTGTTAAGTCAGAGTTCTTCAGAATTCTCAAAAACATCAAGTCTGAGGGAAATAATATTTTGCACAAATGTTAATCTGGATAGTAAAGAAACACTAAGCGCTACCACTTAATTTAACTAAGTATAATGTATTAAAATGGATGAATGCAAACAGATTCATCTTCAAAACATCTGCAGTGCCAGAAGCATGAAAACCAGGATGTTGTTAGCCACTTTTCATCTCAATTTAATTTAGCACCTTGAAATTCCAGTTAATGTGTAGAATGATCAAAACATACAATATTTGGGAGACTTACTCCTTTTTTATTCTTGTCCCACTGTTTATCTCATTACTTATGTAGTGGTATTAATGATGTGATGAATCTGGGAACTTAGTGATTAATTAATTGCCTACATTTTGACTGTATATATATAATGTGCTGGTCCAAACCATTAAGGTACCAGGGGCACCATGATATAGGCTATGTCTAGACAATGGGTTTTTCTGGGATACCGGAGGTATCCCGGAAAAACTCCACCATGTCCAGGGAATGCATCTGCTCTTCCGTGCTTTTGTGTGTGTGTGTGTGTGTGTGTGTGTGTGTGTGTGTGTGTGTGTGTGTGTGTAAGAGTAGACACACTCTTTTGGAAGCCCTGTCTTCCTCCTCCCATGAGGAAGAAGGGCTCTTCCAAAAGAGAGGTTTTTTTCCGAAATTTGGCCCAGTGTAGATGGCCAAATTTTGGAAAAGCCTCTTCCGAAAAAGCTATCGGAAAAAGGTACGCAAATTGCAGAGCGCAATTTGCATACCTTTTTCTGATAAAGCCTGTAGAGTAGACATAGCCTTGGAGGCAAGCACCAGAGATGCTTCAACAAGTAGGCCTCATCTCTTATGGGTTTCAGTAACCATGCGGAGGCATGTAGAGGCCCTCAAAAGGATGGAGGAGACCATGGCTGAAAGGGCACGGGAAGAGGCTCAGTGGCACAACCGCTTGCTGAAGGATTTCCTCCCACAGTGGACGGCAATGTGTGGGAGTATCCAAGAGGCCCTGGGTGTCCCAGGTCTTGTCCCCATTGCCGTTCCTCCTGCTCAACCTGCTCCGCCCCCCCCCCACTTCCCATTCCTGCCCCGCAGCCCCTGCTCCTCCTTCCTCCCCCTCAGTCCCTGCCACCCCTCAGCCCCTGCCCCCTCCCACCTCCTGCTAGTGCAGAGCCAGCTGCAGCCCCCCACACTGTCCCAGGTCCCACTCAACCCTGAGCACATTTAGGGCCACAGACCCGAGGCAGCAGATTTTGCAGGCCAGGCGACACCCTGAGACCTATACTGCTCTCCCTGCCTCCCTACCTCCTCCAGGTATACATCCCCCCTTCTCCCCAGTTTTAAAAAGAATTTGGTACTTGAACAAGAACATTTATTTTTAAAAACATTTTGCACACAGCTTTATTTTGTTACAAAAAGTTATTTATTTGCACATTGTTTGTTAATAAACATAACGTTTTTTATATAAAACCTTGTGTATGTGTGTTCACTGTCCAGAGACTGATGCAGAGATGGATTGTGGGAGGAAAGGGCTTGGGGCGGGGGGCCCAGGCCAACAGGTACCATTGGGGAGACCCCGAGGACTCATTGGGCTCCTACTGAGAATCTCTCACGCAGAGCCTCCCGGATGCGGACCCCCACCTGATGGGCTTGGCGAATTGCAGCTGTCCGGGGCTGCTTGAACTGCCTCCCCTCCACATCAGCCCTTATCCCCCACCCTGGGAGGAAGGCCTCCCCTTTGCTCTCCACCAGGTTGTGGAGCACATGACATGCAGCCACCATCTCAGGGATATTGTGTTCCCCCATGTCGAGGGGAGTGAGCAGGCACCTAAACCTTCCATTCAACCTGCAAGCGCGCTTGTGTCAGGTGTGCGTTAAATTGTTCCCTGCTCGCGTTCAGATACCCAGTGTACGGCTTCATGAGCCAGGGCACGAGGGGGTACGCCGCATTGGCCACAATGCAGATTGGCAGCTCCACATCCCCAACAGCAAAGTTTCACTGCAGCAAGAATATTCCAGCCGCCCCCTCCCCCGACGGCCACTCCGAGCATTAGGGCAGGGTGAGGCCAGGAGCCCTCCCCCCCCCCGCCCTTTCCTGTTACACTCCCCCTACCCCTCATGGACTGTACCTCCATCAACACGGCACCAACAGTAGATCTCCCCATGCCAAACTGGTGTCCTACCAAACAGTAGCTGTCAGGGGTAGCCAGCTGCCAGAGGGCAATAGCCACCTTCTTCCCCAGGGGGATGGCAGGGTGCAGGTTGGTGTCCTGTCATTGCAGGGCAGGGGTGAGCAAGGTAAACAGCTCCTGAAATGTGACCCAAGCCTGGTTGTCCCACCGCTCCATGATGAGCTGGTCCCACCAGTCTGAATTTGTCTCCAGCCTCCAAAATCGCCTCTCATGGAAGAAGTTGGGTGGCAAGAACAGTGTTGCTGCAGCCCGAGTGAGGGGCTAAAGGTTGGGTTCAGAATCCAGACCTGGCATGAACATTATGAAGGTCTCATGGAGTTGCAGCAGAATTTGAAGCACTATAGTGCGGGGCCATTGCCTACCCAGGGGCAGCTCTGGCTCCATGACAAAAAAACAATTAAAAGCACAAAAACCAACCAGGAAAAAAATGTTGTGGTGTCCCAGAAAGCAGGGCACTCCAAGCAAGCACTGTAGAAGCTTTGCTGTCCCTGTAGGAGGTAAGTAAGCCAGCTGCAGGAGCAGAGGAACAGCTGTTCAGGGGGGTCCTTAAAGCATGCATCTCTGCAAAGAGCATGCTTCAGGACCCGGAAGTAAAGGCTGCCCCCATGTCCTGACAGAAGTGCTTCCAGGTGCCCTTTTTTCGACAGAGCATCCAGGCAGTCTGGACGCTCCTTTTTGAAAAAGCAGGTCAATTTTTTGATCCGTTTAGTGCAATCTAGATGCTCTTTTACAAAAGAGGCTTTTTCAAAATTGTTTTTTGAAAAAGCCTCTTTCGAAAAAGGCATGTAGTCTAGACGTACCCATTGTGGTGTGACTAAGAAATACTCAACAGTTGCTTATTTGCTTGGGAACTGAATTAGGTGGGTTACTGTGTGTGTAGTGTGGGAGCAGGGAATAGTATGAGATCATGTTATTAAGAAGTATATTTAAAGCATATACACAATAGGGCAATATTAAGGGAATATAAATGTTGGATTTTCCTAACTCACAAATGGAAACATTTGCACCTAAATTTTCTTTTTAAACAGTTTGTTTTTAGCAAATATAACAGATGTCTATTTTACCAGAATATAAAACACCATGATTTAGTTATTGTAACCTTATTACAGAAAATCTAACAAATGTACAACCTCTCCTTGAGTTATGAACGAGTTATGGACCAAACACTTGGCTGTAACTAGAAATGTTTGTAACTCAGACCCCATTGAGTTACATTGCGACTGCGCTGTTCATAAGCATGGGTCACGTTCATAACTCGGGGACTGCCTTAATGACCACTCTATGGGAGTTTTGGTCGTAAATGCGAATGATCGTAAATTGACCGTTCGCAACTAGGGGACAGGCTGTACTAAAAACCCAGGATCCCCTTCCTCATACAAAGGATCCCTCTGAGTTCAGTGGGCTTATTTGTATGTGTGAGAGATCGTCTCATTTGATCTCTATAGTTTTCTTTCTCTTTCTCCTTTTTTCTTAACTGAAGCCATCCTAGCAGATACTCAATGATAACTGGTTAAATGTCAGACACTATGGCTACGTCTAGAGTGGCATGATTTTCTGGAAATGCTTTTAACCTTGGGCAGCGGGCACGCAATGCATGCACGGCTCTACTCCTGGTGCACGGTGTGGGCATGGCCCCGCTCCCTGGCACACTGCGCGCACCTTACAGCTGCAATTGGGTGTGCAGCGCCTGATGGCAGCTCTAAGGGGCACCATGCGGCTGGGTGTGCGGCACCCCTTACAGCTGCCATCAGGCACCCCCCATAAGTTGGCGCCCCGGGCAGCTGCCTGTCTAGCCCCCCCCCCCCTTAATCCAGCCCTGCTTGCAGCCATTTCTGATTTTTATGCTTCTGCACGTGTACTCATTTTAAATCTGTCTCTTTATTGTTTATAAACTTGTTTTTTATCTAATACAGGGTGTTTGTTTGTGAAACCACATTTGGGGTGGCTAGCTGTGCGGATATTATTTCTGTTAAAGAAATAACAAATTTTTATTGTTAGCAGAGGGCCTGGCAGTGTAGTACATAAGTTTCTAGAGGGAAATCTAAGAATGGGTATGTTTTGGGATTACCCTGCATACATCCAAGGCTGGTGAGAACCAGTGTCTAACCCAAATGTGCAGTATACGAAAGCAGTCAGGCTGTGGCTTTTATGCAAGAAGAGTGTTTGGGAGACACCTGAGTGACAGCTACTTCATCAACGTTTTGGTAGGTACCAAAGGTTGCAGTGAAGGGTAGCACAGCTGCTCTTTTGTATAGATTTGTATTTTGGTATGTCATATTGGTCTATAATTATTTTTTTTCCTCAAAGTGATGCTGGGTAAAATTGTGTGTGGAGTGGAAGGAATTGCACCTGCAACCCACATAGCTGTCCAGGAGGCCCCTGACCTGTGACCACCCCAGTTCCAACCCCCCGCACTTACAACCATTTTTGTAAGTGCAGAAGGGACCAAAAATCCCCAACTTACATCCTCAGCCCATATTTACAATTGCACCCAGTGCCTATTGTAAATGAGGGTTTGAGTTACAATGCCCCCAACTGGCTACTCTTCCCCTGGAATCAATTGCATCACTAGTCGGGAGACTCCTGTACCAGCAAAATACTAATCTAGGCCCAGCAATACTGGCAAAAAAAAAGTCCTTTTTCAGTATTGCTTATTTCTATCAAGGAGATTGTGTGTTATATTAGCAAAAAAAAAAAGCCTTTTGCCATTATACACTGGACCTACTACACTAGTGTACACTACTGACAAAGCTATACTGGCAAACCCTTTCTAGTACACACCAGTCCTTAGTGACTTAAGAGCTGAAGTTTCATTGGATTATGGATTTTCAGCTACTTTGTCACTTAGGGTATGTCTAGACAACATGGCTCCATTGACGGAGCCATGTAAACTAGTTTACCCAGCATAGGCAAAGAAACATAGCCACCGTGCTGTGCCGACGATCAGCTGATCTGTCACAGCATGGCTGTCTAGAAGCAGATCTGTTGGCTGGGGAAGCCTTTGCCGACCGAGCCCTTATGCCTCGTGAAACGAGTTTTACAGGCTCAGTCAGCAAAGGCTTCCCCAGCCGACAGATCCTCATCTAGACTGCCGCGCTATGACGGATCAGGAGATCGTCGGCACAGCGCAGCGACCATGTTTATTTTAATGAAGTGGGGATTATTTAAATCCCCACTTCTTTGCCTATGCTGGGTAAACTAGTTTACATGGCTTCGTCAAGGGAGCCCTGTAGTCTAGACCTACCCTTAGGGTGTATCTACACTGCACTGTTATTTTGAGATAACAATGTGAGTGCCTTCACAGACATTCCATTATTTCAAAATAATTTCAAAATAACAGATAGCTTCTTCCAAAATCTGTAAACCTCATTCTACAAGGAATAACGTATATTTCAAAATAGCTATTTTGAAATAAGGTATGTGTAAATGCTCCACTGCTGCTATTTCAAAATTGCCCCTCACTAGGGCTATTCTGAGATATTCCTCCTTTCCGGGGCTCTAAATTGAGATACCATGCCTACATTAGGGCTTCCCTGTGGTGCAAACGTGCTATTTCAAAATAAGCTATTTGGAATAACTATTCCGGAATAGCTTATTTCAAAATAGACATGCTGTTTAGACGTACCCTTAGCAGCTTTCTAAAAAATACCCTACGTGCCTCATATATTTATAGGCTTGTTTTCTCTCATGTTTAATGATTTTTTTTCTAAACAGTCTCTTCAGAGGAAATAAATAATTTCTTCCCTGCGTTGTGTTTTTATATCTGTAGAAACAACCATTGGCCATTTTTGTCTGCCACAGCATGCTATTAACTGTTCCCTTTACATCCTGTCAGCAAATATTCTACTGAAGCATCTGCAAACTTTTTATTCCTCTGTAACTTCACCACCACAACCTGGTCTAAGGCCAGACCTAGTTTAAGAGTGGTTTTTCTATATAGAGGTGCTATACTGACAAAATAGTACTAGTGTGAACAAACTTTATAATACTATCAAAGGGTATGTCTACACTACCCCGCTAGTTCGAACTAGCGGGGTAATGTATGCATACCGCACTTGCTAATGAAGCCCGGGATTTGAATTTCCCGGGCTTCATTAGCATAAGCGGGGAGCCGCCATTTTTAAATCCCCGCTGCTTCGAAATCCGTGTAGCGCGGCTACACGGGGCTCGAACTAGGTAGTTCAGACTAGGTGCCTATTCCGAACTACCGGTACTCCTCGTGGCTAATAGCCATTTATGGACTTAACCTCCATGAATTTATCTAGTTCTCTTTTAAACCCTGTTATAGTCCTAGCCTTCACAACCTCCTCAGGCAAGGAGTTCCGCAGATTGACTATGCACTGTGTGAAGGAGAACTTCCTTTTATTTGTTTTAAACCTGCTGCCCATTAGTTTCATTTGGTGGTCCCTAGTTCTTATATTATGGGAACAAGTAAATAACTTTTTCTTAATCACTTGCTCCACACCACTCATGATTTTATAGACCCCTTAGTCTCCTCTTTTCCAAGCTGAAAAGTCCCAGTCTCTTTAATCTCTCCTCATATGGGACCCGTTCCAAACCCCTAATCATTTTAGTTGCCCTTCTCTGAACCTTTTCTAATGCCGGTATATCTTTTTTGAGATGAGGAGACCATGTCTGTACGCAGAATTCTAGATGTGGGTATATCATGGATTTATATAAGGGCAATAAAATATTCTCCATCTTATTCTCTATCCCTTTTTTAACGATTCCTAACATCCTGCTTGCTTTTTTGACTGCTGCTGCATACTGCATGGGCATCTTCAGAGAACTATCCATGATGACTCCAAGATCTCTTTCCTGATTAATTGTAGCTAAATTAGCCCATCATATTATATGTATAGTTGGGATTATTTTTTCCAATGCACATTACTTTACATTTATCCACATTACATTTCATTTGCCTTTTTGTTGCCCCATCACTTAGTTTGGTGACATCTTTTTGAAGTTCTACACCGTCTGCTTTGGTCTTAACAACCCTGAGCAGTTTAGTACTGTCTGCAAACTTTGCCACCTCATTTTTTACCCCTTTCTCCTGATCATTTATTAATATGTTGAATATGATTGATCCTAGGGCTGACCCTTGGGGAACACCACTAGTTACCCCTCTCCATTCTGAAAATTTACCATTTATTCCAATCCTTTGTTTCCTGTCTTTTAACCAGTTCTGAGTCCATGAAAGGCTCTTCCCCCATATCCCATGACAACTTAATTTACATAAGAGCCTTTGGTGAGGGACCTTGTCAAAGGCTTTCTGGAAATCTAAGTACACTGTATCTACTGGATCCCCCTTGTCCACATGTTTGTTGACCCCTTCAAAGAACTCTAATATAGTAGTAAGACATGATTTCCCTTTAGAGAAACCATGTTGACTTTTGCCCAACAAATTATATTCTTCTATGTGTCTGACAATTTTATTCTTTACTATTGTTTCAACTAATTTGCCCGGTACTGATATTAGACTTACCGGTCTGTAATTGCCGGAATCGCCTCAGAGCCCTTTTTAAATATTTTTGTTACATTAGCTATCTTCCAGTCATTGGGTACAGAAGCCGATTTAAAGGATAGTTTACAAACCATAGTTAATAGTTCAGCAATTTCACATTTGAGTTCTTTCAGAACTCTTGAGTGAATGCCATCTGGTCCCAGTGACTTGTTACTGTTAAGTTTATCAATTAATTCCAAACCTCCTCTAATGACACTTCAATCTGTGACAAGTCTTCAGATTTGTCACCTACAAAGGACGGCTCAGGTTTGGGAATCTCCCTAACATCCTCAGCCATGAAGACTGAAGCAAAGAATTCATTTAGTTTCTCTGCAATGACTTTATCATCTTTAAGTGTTCCTTTTGTATCTTGATTGGCGAGGGCCCCCACTGGTTGTTTAGCAGGCTTCCTGCTTATGGTGTACTTAAAAAACATTTTGGGTATGTCTACACTACCCCGCCCTCGAGGTGTTCGGAAGAGGAATCCTAGTTCGAACTACCTAGTTCGAGCCCCGTGTAGCCGCGCTGCACGGGGTTCGAACCAGTGGGGTTTTAAAAATGGTGGCTCCCCGCTTATGCAAATGAAGCCTGGGAAATTCAAATCCCGGGCTTCATTTGCAAGTGCGGTATGCCTACATTACCCCGCTAGTTCGAACTAGCGGGGTAGTGTAGACATACCTTTTGTTATTACCTTTTGAGTTTTTGGCAAGCTGTTCTTCAAACTCCTTTTTGTCTTTTCTTATTACATTTTTACACTTAATTTGGCAGTGTTTATGCTCCTTTCTTTTTACCTCACTAGGATCTGACTTCCACTTTTTAAAAGATGTCTTTTTATCTCTCACTGCTTCTCTTGCGTGGTTGCTAAGCCATGGTGGCTCTTTTTTAGTTCTTCTACTATGTTCTTTAATTGGGGTAAACATATAAGTTGGGCCTCTATTATGGTGTCTTTGAAAAGTGTCCATGCAGCTTGCAGGGATTTTACTTTAGTCACTGTGCCTTTTAATTTCTGTTTAACTAACCTCCTCATTTTTGCATACTTCTCCTTTTTGAAATTAAATGCCACTGTGTTGGGCTGCTGAAGTGTTCTTCCCACCACAAGAATGTTAAATATTATTATATTATGGTCACTATTTCTAAGCGGTCCTGTTATAGTTATCTCTTGGACCAGATCCTGAAAGCCACTCAGGACTAAATCCAGAATTGCCTCTCCTCTTGTGGGTTCCTGTACCAGCTGCTCCAAGAAGCAGTTGTTTAAGATATCAAGAAATTTTGTCTCTGCATCTTGTCCTGAGGTGACATGTACCCAGTCAATATGGGGATAGTTGAAATCCCCCACTAATCTCCTTTAGCATTTCATAGTCACTATTACTGTCCTGGTCAGGTGGTCGATAATAGATCCCTACTGTTATATTCTTATTAGAGCAAGGAATTACTATCCATAGTGATTCTAAGGAACATATTGATTAACTGAAGATTTTTACTTTATTTGACCTGTTCTGTCCCTCCGATATATTTTGTATCCTGGAATGATTGTGTCCCATTGATTGTCCTCACTCCACCAGATTTCTGTTATGCCTACTCTAACAGTATCCTCCTTTAACATGAGGCACTTTAGTTCACCATCTTATTTTTTAGACTCCTAGCATTTGTATAAAAGTATAACTCACACATCTAGGCTATGTCTACACTGGCAGCTTCTTGTGCAAGAAGATCTTGTGCAAGGGTTCTTGTGCAAGAAGTCTTGTGCAAGAAAAAGTCCACACTGCCATGTGCGAGCTGTGCTTTTGCACAAGAGTGCCCATGGCAGTGTGGATGCTATCTTGCACAAGAAAGCTCTGATGGCCATTTTAGCCATAGGGCTTTCTTGCACAAGAAATCCCTGCTGAGCATCCACACTGTCCTCTTGTGAAAGACCTCCTGCGCAAGAGGGCTTACACCTGTTAAAAAAAGCATCGCTCTTGTGCAAGAAGCCCTCTCTTAGCACGCCGTACTGTAAATTTCCTTGAGCAAGAGTGGGCGGACAGTGTGGACGCTCTGCAGATTCTTGCGCAAGAATGGCCATACTTGCGCAAGAAGCTGAGAGTGTAGACATAGCCCTAGTGTGGTTACTGAGCAATGCAAGTGGTACCTACATCACCGCAGGCGTTAAGACTAAGGGACCTCTACAGCATGGGCTGGGAGGAAGCTGGCTTTTAGCTCAGATGGTAGAGGCTCCTATGTTCTGCTTCAGAGATCCCAGGTTCAAATCCGCCTGATGGTGGTTACACAAGCACTTTAAAAACTTGTCACTATTTATTTGTCTACATTTTTCTGATGTGTCAGATTCTTTTTTATGAGAATATTTTTTGTCTGATCTGGCCCATATTTTATCCATTCCATCCTCTCCTCCTGACTAAAACCTAGAGAATCTCTATCAATAGACTCTCCTCTAAGAGATGTCTCTGTCCGATCCACGTGCTCCTCTGCAACAATCAGCTTTCCCCCATCTCTTAGTTTAAAAACTGCTCTGCGACCTTTTTAATGTTGAGTGCCAGCAGTCTGGATCCACTATGGTTTAGGTGGAGCCTATCCTTCATGTATAGGTTCTCCCTATCCCAAAAGTTTCCCCAGCTCCTTATAAAGCTAAACCCTCCTCCCTACACCATCATCTCATCCACACATTGAGACTCTGAAGCTCTGCCTGCCCACCTGGCCCTGCTTGTGGAACTGGAAGCATTTCTGAGGTCCACCATAGAGGTCCTGGATTTCAGTCTCTTTCCTAGCAGCCTATATTTGGCCTCCAGGACATCTCTGCTACCCTTCCCTATGTCATTGGTACCTACATGTACCACGACCACCGGGTCCTCCCCAGCACTACACATAAGTCTATCTAGAGGCCTCAAGGGATCCGCAACCTTTGCACTAGGCAGGCAAGTCACCCTACGGTTCTCCCAGTCATCGCAAACCCAGCTATCTACATTTCTGATGATCAAATCTCCCATTACTAACAACTGCCTTTTCCTACTGACTGGAGTTCCCTCCCCCAGAGAGGTAACCTCAGTGCGAGAGGATACACCAACATCTAGAAGGAGGGTCCCAACTATGAGAAGGTTTCCTTCTGCTCCTGTGGACTGCTCTCCTTCCCTGAGCCTTTCATCCTCCTGAACAACGCAACGGCTGTGTGACCTGAGGTGGGACAGTTCTACAGTGTCTCGGAAAGCCTCGTCTATATACCTCTCTGCCTCCCTCAGCTCCTCCAGTTCAGCCACCCTGGCCTCCAAAGCCTGTATGCAGTCTCTGAGGGCCAGCATATCCTTGCACCGAATGCACACATACACTACCCACACATAGGGCAGGTAATCATACATGCTACACTGAGTGCAATAAACAGGATAGCCCCCACTCTGCTGCTGGGCTTCTGCCTGCATTCTCTCCTGCAGCTACCTAGGTTATTGATAGGGTTTCTAGTTAAATCAGGAAGTTTTGATTAAAACCTTTAAACTAAACTATAAAGAATGGCAAGTGTACCTTGCCAACCTTCCCAACTCCCTCTCAAAACTCCCTGTTTGCTTCTCCTGTTCGCAAAGTTCCCTGTTCGCTGACTCACTGCTTTATAAAGCCCTGGCCTTCCTGATAGCCCCTCCCCCTGACTAAGGCTCAGCCAATTAACAGAGACTTCTAGATTTCAAACCTTTAGAATCTCACAGCTTCCAACTTCCGGCCAAAGCACATGTTCCTTCAAACAACCAAACCAAACAAACAGACAAACACAAGCTCAGCACACCGCAAGTAACCCCCAAACACAGAATCACACACTATAGCCAGCCACTTACCTCAAAGGTCCCGTATTTGCTCCTCCTTTACCTGGAGATCTCCTTCTCAGAACTCCCTGTTTGCTGCTCTTGTTCGCAAAGTTTTATCTAAACTAGAAGACACTTCTGACTGATTGCCAAAATATGCTGGCATAACTTTGTAATGTGTCACCTCAGACCTTGATTACTGCTATCTTGTCTCCTATTGTGCCTTATCCAAGCCCTCCAAAAATGCATGAGTAATCATCTACCGTACAAATTGCTCAGACCAACCATCCTCTCTCTAAACTCCTTCACTGGCTTCCCCTAACTTTCCACATCACACTAATCTTCCCTGTCCTAACCTTCATAGAGCTGTGTCCTACATCTCTGCTGTCATCTCTTTTCACTATCCTTAATATATCACCTCAGTCCAAGCTTCACCACTCAACACCCTTTTTACTTTTCCTTCATTTTATCCTCACCTGGAACCACTCTTCTGATACACTCTGTATTACATCACTCTATAAAAACATATTTTCCCTTCTCAATAACAGAATATGTTGGAATAACTGTTAGAGGATTTCATGTAGGTTTCATGTCCCCTCAAAATAATATTAATAGTGCTTGATCTTGCAAATGTTTACCTTCATTAAATAACTTTATTTACAATGGTCCCCATGAATCAAACAGTATTCAACCTTACAATTTTAAGAATGAAGTGCAACTGGTAGCATGAGAACTCAAAACTCCTGTTTCTAAGTCCTGTGTTTGTTGTTCTGGATTTCCTTGACATTTTGGGATATGAGTCATACTCTTCTATTTCTCCTCCTTCCTCTCTTATACAAAGATCATAAGTGAGATTCTTTGAGTGCTAGCAGCTCTTCAATTTTTCTGCAGACTGCAACAGGTGAAAAATATTTTACCAAACATATTCTGGAATGTTGTCTGCTTGATGCAATATCTTGGAACTTTGAGGAGCCAAAAACTAGGGAAATTTAGTCATGATTGTTGAGGTGAATATTTCACTCAGCTTTTCAAAATATAACAAATGCAAATAAAATTAACTGCTGGCCTTTTATTGAATTTTTATCTCTAGTGAATTTTACAGTGTGGAATTCTGACTTCTGTTAGGGTTGAGAACTTTCTGAGTGCTCAACACAAATTAAATTCCATCAGAGCCATGTGTGCTTTAGAGCTGCTTGTCATTGAGGCAGAAAATTCTGCATTCCCCAGTGATCAATAAATTTATCTGAGTGATGCTGCTTTCACTCGTGTGAATGAACGATTCCAGACTTGGAGATGTTGGCAGATTAAATTTTTTTAAAAAACCGCTATTGGCAACTGTTGCAGGTATGGAATGAATCTTTCACAGATGGATTGCAACTGGATTTGGAGGTTGAGTATTTTTATTAATGAAATGTATGATAAAATCTCTACTGGGAATTAGTATGAAGCCATTAAGAAGGGAGGAAAGGCAAATTCATAGAAGTGTGACTTGAAAAGTGTATATTACTTAAGTCTTATTAATTCTGCCAGAAACACTGTCTGGACTTACTGGAAAATATGCAAATGAGTGGGGAAAAGGCTCAGACTTGAATCGTTGTGATGTACAGTGTACAGGATACCGGGAAAGTATGTTGTCTGTTGTACTGCACTTGATGTATGATTTATGTTTTTTAGTAATGGCTTTTTTGTATCATCTTACTAAAACCCTGTGATTCTTTCTCTCTCCCTAAAGGAGAGAAATAATCTGGGAAATGCTTTAGGGAGAGTAGTAAAAAAGTAGTGATACTCATATTCCTATCTTTGGTGTCGAAATCAAACAAGAAACTTAGATGAAAGTTAGCACGTCAAGTTTTCTATTACTACTGGTTTCACCAGTATGCCAATGGTCTCTCCAGTGGGCTTCCTGGTTTTTGAGCACCTAATGGTATACTCCTGGACATATTAGTCCTAACCAAGTGTAGCCATATCTTCATAGGTCACAACTGAGAACACCAAATTCAGGCCACATTGCTCAGAAGTAGGGCAGATATGCTCCAAAATGATGATGGTTGTTCTTCCATAAGTTATACCAAACTGAGCACAAAAGTAAAGTTATGTTTCACAACCCTGGATAACCATACGTCAGAAAAGCAGAGACACATTCAAGTCCTTGTATCACCACCAAAACCAGCAAATTCAGAGCTCATCAAGTGATAAATAGGCTTTTCTGATCCCAAAAGACAAGCCACACACTCAGGTTGGTTTACACCAAAATTATGCTGTTGACATTTCTTTAATATCTAAAATATAATGGTGAAAGAAAGAAAGAAAGAAAGAAAGAAAGAAAGAAAGAAAGAAAGAAAGAAAGAAAGAAAGAAAGAAAGAAAGAAAGAAAGAAAGAAAGAAAGAAAGAAAGAAAGAAAGAAAGAAAGAAAGAAAGAAAGAAAGAGAAAAAATTGGAATCAAAGACATACAACAATTGCCTGTCTAATATATAGGCTGGACAGAAGTACTTACAAAAACAGACATTAGTATTCAGTGGCTCTAGGACAGGGACATAACAGAATAGTGGATTCATACATTCACAAAAACAATGGCCAATTTCACCAAAAAGGCACATATAATTTGAAATATATGTTGACCTTAACAGATTCTTCTATAAAAAGAAAGAATTGGGCATGAAGAGATCATATTTTATTCCCGAGTGAAAAGGAATTAGTATACTAGGCCTTGCAGGGTAAGTCATGATGCCTTCAAACATATCTAATACATTACACCTAGCACTACATCTCACCAGAGCAAACAATGCCATCTTCAATAATACAAAACTCTACGAACAAAGATTCCACAATATTTTTGAAGTATATAAGTTATATTTTAGCTTATAGCTCCATGATATAGCTGAATGTCATTTAATTCACAGAGATCTACAGAAATCCTTAATTGTGTAATGCCATCACTGACATATACTGTACAGATTATATATTTTAATTTGACCTTTTAATTATGTTGTGAAATAAACATTGTTCTATTGTTTCAGAAGGGTAGCCAAGTTAGTCTGTAACTGGAAAAACTTAAAAAACAACAAACAAGCTTGCAGCACCTTAAAGACTAACAAAATATGTAGATAGTATCATGAGCTTTCATGGGAGCAACCCACTTCTTCAAATGAATGGAGTTATTAAAGGTTCAGTTTCTAAATAAAAAGGGGATGGAGGAGAGAAGGAAAAAAGGGGGAAATAAATAGTCAAGTTAGAGTGTCCATGTTACATGAAGGTGATAGAGAAAATACGAATTGTTCTTAAGTACCCGTTGTTTGGTTTTTTATGTCATTAGGATGTTGAATGTAGTGGGTCATCCAGTCAATTTCTTTATTCATACCTCAGTTATAGGAATCAAACTTGTAAATTAATTTAAGTTCTAAGGCTTCTCTGTGGAGTTGGCTTGTGGAATTGGCCTGAAATAATATGGTGACTTTGAGATCCCTTAATGAGTGCCCTCACAAGTTAAAGTATTCCCCAACAGGTTTCTGTGTCTTGCCTTTTTGGATATCTGATTTGTGTGCATTAATTCTTTCTCATAGAGACGGTCCAGTTTAGCCAATGTATATGGCCAATATACAATGCATTTCTGGAATTTGATGGCATACATCACATTAGTGGGTGTGCAGTTAAATGAGTCTCTGAATTTGTTTGAGGTTAGGGGGCTCACTGAAGGTGAGGGTTGGTCTGTCCCCCAAGGCCTGAGAGAGTGAGGGGTCGTTTTCCAGGATATGTTATGGATTGTTGATAATGTGTTGGAAGGGATTAAATTATGGGCTGTAGGCGATGACAAGTGGTGTCCTGTTGTTTTCTTTTCTGGGCCTGTCTTGAAGTAGTTGATGTCTGGGTATTCTTCTGGCTCTGTCAGTCTGTTTTTTCACTTCTCTGTATGGGTATGTCTACACTACCACCCTAGTTCGAACTAGGGTGGTAATGTAGGCAACCGGAGTTGCAAATGAAGCCCGGGCTTCATTTGCATCTCGCCGGGCGCCGCTATTTTTAACTGTCCGCTAGTGCGGACTCCATGCCGCGCGGCTACACGCGGCATGGACTAGGTAGTTCAGACTAGGCTTCCTATTCCAAACTACTGTTACTCCTCGTGAAAGGAATAGGAATCCTAGTCCGAACTACCTAGTCCGTGTCGCGTGTAGCCGCGCAGCACGGAGTCCGCACTAGCGGACATTTAAAAATGGCGGCGCCTGGCGAGATGCAAATGAAGCCTGGAAAATTCAAATCCCGGGCTTCATTTGCAACTCCGGTTGCCTACATTACCACCCTAGTTCGAACTAGGGTGGTAGTGTAGAGATACCCTATGGGTATTTCAGTTTTAAGAATGCTCTATATAGATCCTGTCAGTGTTTGTCTCTCTCTGTAGGACTGGAGCAAATCTGGTTGTATCTAAGGGCTTGGCTACAAACAATAGATTGAGAAATGTGTCTGGGATGGAAGCTAGAGTCATGAAGGTAAGTGTAACTGTTGGTAGGTTTCCAGTATAAAGTGGTGAAAATGTGTCTGTCATGCAATTGTATGGTAGTATCAAGGAAGTGGATCTCTTGTGTGGACTGGTCCAGGCTTAAGTTCATGGTGGGATGGAAGTTGATTAAATCCCTGTGAAATTCTTCAAGGATCTCTTTCCCATGGGTCCATATGATGAAAATGCCATCAATGTGGCATGAGTAGAGTCAGGGTGCTAGGGAGTAAGAGCTGAGGAAATGTTGTTCAAGGTTAGCCATAAAGATGTTGGCATATTAAGAGGCCATGCAGTTGCCCATGGATGTGCCACTGACTTGAAGATATAAATTGTCTCCAAATCAGAAATAGTTGTGTATGAGGGCAAAGTCACAGAGTTCTATAGCAGGTGGTGTCATTAGGGATGGTGTTTCTGACAGCCTGTAATCCATCTTCATGTGGAATGTTAGTGTAAAGAGCTTCTACATCCACGGTGGCCAGGATGGTGTTTTCAGGAAGATTATTGATGTTCTGTAGTTTCCTCAGGAATTCGGTGGTGGCTTGAAGATAGCTAGGTGTGCTGGCAGCATAGGGTCTGAGGAGAGAGTCAATATAGCCAGATAATCCTGTTGTAAGTGTGCCAATGCTTGAGATGATGAGTCATCTGGGATTTCTAGGTTTGTGTATTGTAGATTGCTTCAACAGTATCTTCAGTGGCTTGTTCTTTGTGTATTTTATATATTGTCTATCCTTGTAGCTTGTATATTGTTCTACTGTATTATTATACAAGTTATCAAAATCTGCTTACTTAGGGTATGTATAGACAGCAGCACTATTTCAGGATATTTTCAGTTTAATGTTTTCTGCATCTTGATAGTGCACCTGTTATTTCAAAATAGTTTTTAAAATAATGGGCATGCTACTACAACATTCCTGTAAACCTTGTTCCACAAGAATTAACGGACATTTTGGAATAGCAGTTTATTTCAAAATTTGGTGCTGTGTAGACTGTGCCAAATTACAAAATATGCTATTTTGAAATTAACTTGAAATAAGTTACATAATTTGCATGTCTTACATTGTGTATCTTATTTCAAGCTAAGAGTGCAGGCTGTATAATTGAACAGAAGTAGCTTCTGATAGCAATCTAATCTGTTTAGATAGCAAAGCCCTTCTCTCTGTTCCTCTTGCTAAGTGGAGAGCCCTTGAAAATAAAAGAAAGTTTCAGCACCTTCTTTCCGTTTCTCAGAAATTAGCTCTCTAAGCCTCTCTTATCTGAACAAGGAGCAAGAACATAAATGTTGGCCCTTAATAAATTACTGGCGAGTTTAAAACCATTTCTTTTAAAACAACAAAGAGCTTGACAAGATGGGTTCTTTGCTTCCAATGGTAATATTTTAATTTATATATATGGAGATAAGCCTGGCCATTTAGCTTCCCAGGAATAATTTTTGGAAAAATATTTCTTTGAAATGTCATGTAAAATTGTACTGAAAAAGTAGACATTGTTTCAACTGAAACCTGTTGTTAATAGATGCAGTTAAAATAGAGGATATTTTGTGTGTGTTTGTTTTCTTTTGTTTTCCACAGAAACTAGTACTATGACCCCCCCCCCCCCCCCCTCCAGAAATCAAGTCTTGTTTTTGGCTCCTCTGCTTCACTAAAGTCAGCACCAGCAACTACTCCTGTTACAGTAAGGATTTTATAAGCAGTATGTAACTGTGACAGGTCATAAACCCAAACTGTCAAATAGGCTTTCGTGCATTTGTTGCTGCAGCTGTGGTTTTCCCAGGATATTAGAGGGAGACACAAGGTGGGTGAGGTAATATCTCTTACTGGACTGACTGCTGTTGGAAAGAGAGACAACCTTTTGAGCTAGAGCTTTTCTTCAGATCCAGGAAATGCAATCAGAGATTATATCTACACTGCAACTAGGGATAGCAGGACTAAAGTCAGATGACCCTGAGTTAGAGAATCCAAGTCTTGAGGAGACACACTAATAGTTAACTTTAGGGTTTTTTTTTTTAACCTGGGCCTCTAGTGTCCACACAGCGACACACAGACCTAAATCAAACTCTGACCCCAACCCAGACTTTTTGGAACCCTTCTGATACATGTATTTTCTAGATCTTTGACCATGGGGAACTGTGGGAAAACTTCACTGTCCATGCTACTCGTTACAGTAAATTTCAACGAGCCTGGTAAGCAGTAATTTCTGGTCAGGGCATTCTGAGCTTTCAGAGCCAGCAATACAGAGGAAGCAATTTTTGAAGCACAGCTTTTGCTTCTGCTTTCACTCCAGTGTCAGGAAATGGGAGATCTTCTGTGAGATGCTGGTGGATCTTTTGGTGTCATTTTCTGACCCACCAAAGGTGCCTGACAGAACTTATGAAGGCATAGGAGGAGAAGGAGGTAGAGAGGGAGGTGTATGCAGGCATGGCAGACTCAAATTGACATGCTTCTTAGTACAATCAGTACAAATCCTGAAGATTTCTATATAGACTGGAGCTTCTGGGGCAAGATCACAAGTACAAACTGGGGGGAACACACTGTCATGCAGACCTAGGATGACCAGCAGTGGGTCCAGAACTTTTACATGAAGAAAGATACATTTCTGGAGCTTTGAGAATATCTTCCACTATTTGATCTGAGGAAGTGGGTCTGGCCCACGAAAGCTCATCATCTAATAAACCATCTTGTTAGTCTTTAAAGTGCTACATTGTCCTGCATTTTGCTTCTGCTACCCCAGACTAACACGGATACATTTCTATCACTATTCTTCTAACCCTCCACCGTAAAAGACACATGCATCCAAAACCAGGCTGCTAAAACCATATGAAACATGGCTACCCCAGACTGCTACTGGTCCGTGGCAAACCAGTTTGGTGTTGGAAAGTCAACCATGGCTAAAATTGCCTCAGAAATCTTTGTGACCATCAGGTATGTGATTTACCACAGAGTGACAGGCATATAAGACATTCCTGAGGGAACTGGTCAATGGAGTTTCCAAATTGTGCTAGGGCCATTGATGGGATTCATGCCCACAGTTTGCCTTCCTCATGGAGCACATAAACTACAAAGGGTACTATCGTCCATTATTATGCAGGTCCTTACAGACAACAGCGAGGATAGCATTGCAAAATGTCATTTTTCCATGGTTTTCTGCCAATCGGAAGTTTACAGTCTTAGGGTATGTCTACACTACAGTGCTAATTCAAACTAACTTATTTCAAATTAGTTAATTCGAAATAAGCCAATTTGAAATAACGCATCTAGATGCAAAATCTAATTCGAATTAGCAAAATGCTAATTCGAAATAGCACGTCCACACTCATTGGACGCTGGGTCACATTTAAGGGCAGCTGAAACCGGTTCTGGCAGGGCATCAGTTCAGTAGTTGCTTTTTGTGGCTGCTGTCTGAGGCTAGCTGAGGTTCATGCTTAAAGGGACACCCCTTGGCAGCTGGTTCTCAGCTTTTTTGCTTGCTTGCCTACCTCGCCGAGGGACAGCAAAGAGTTTTCCTCTCTGCCTGCCTGTGTCGGTGGTTCCCAATGGGGCCGCTGCTGCAGTTGGCACCATGAAGCCAGAGCTCGCCCTGGGCATTCTGCTCCAGTTTTTGGACTTGCTGCTGCAAGCCTGCCGGCAATGGCTGGAGGCTGCCTGGCACCATCTGGTGCATGTCAGCCCTCTGCCCCTCCCCATGGCCTCTTTGGGGGCCACGGAGGAGCCACAGCAGCGCCCGGACACCAGCGTGCCCCACCACATCTGGCGTCTGCACACCAGCAGCGACTGGTGGGACCACATAGTCCTGGAGCGCTGCGGAGACCAACAGTGGACCCAGAACTTCAGGATGAAGAAGGACACCTCCCTGGAGCTCTGAGAGTGGCTAGCCCCTGCTCTGCGGTGATGGGATAATTGCATGAGGCCCGCCATCCCCCTCCAGAAGCGTGTGGCTATCCCCCTGTGGAAGCTCTCTACGCCGGACAGCTACCGATCCATTGGGAACCAGTTTGGCGTAGGGAAATCCACCGTCGGACCAGTGCTCATGCAGTTACGGCACTCACCGGTCACTGGGCTGGGGGGGAGGAGGGATGCAAGGATGGGAGGGGCTGCCCCAGGGAAAATGGGGGGGGGACAAGGCGAAAGTGCCCCGCACGGGACAGTTCGGTCTGTCCCGGCAGTACTACACGCCGCCCGCGGTGGCCAGGATTGCAACGGGGGTTGCTTCTGGGAGTGGGGCACGGGGCAGTGCCAGGAAACAAACACTCCCAATCACCCAGGCACCCCAGTGATTCTCGGTTTTGTGTGTCTCTCTGCAGGTGGTCAAGGCCATCAACAGGGTGCTGCTCCGCAGGGAGGTCTGCCTTGCCGATCTGGACGCGATCATCCAGGGGTTCAGCGTCCTTGGCTTGCCCAACTGCAGGGGGGAGATGGACAGGATGCACATCTCCATCCATGCCCCAGAACACCAAGCCTCCCAGTATATCAACCACAAGGGGTACTTCTTCGTACTCCTGCAGGCCTTGTCTGACCACTGGGGCCAATTCACGGACATTAATGTGGGCTGATCTGGCAGGGCACACGACGCCAGGGTGTTTTGCAACTCCTCCATATGCCAGAGGCTGCACGCCGGGACCTTCTTCCCCGACTGCCACATCAGGGTAGGGGACGTGGTCCCCTGCATGCTCCACTGGGGCCTTCTTCCACCATCCCCTCCTTCTCCTTTCCCCTCCCTCACCCCCCTTCCTAATGTAAAATAAAAACACCTGTTTTGGGAACTAAAATCTCTTTTTCTTTTACATAACTGGGGTGAGGGGAGGGAGGAATGAGGGTGGGAGAGGGTAGGGGGAAACCTGGGGGGAGGGAGCTGGAAGGGGGAGGAAGGGGAGGGAGGGAAGGAAAGCTCAGGGCTCAGGGTCCTGCTGGCTCTCCCGTCTTGCAGCACTGTGGGTGCAGGGGCATTGGGTGGGAATGGGTGTGGAGGGTGGGGCAGGAGGGATGGGTGGTGCAGAGGAAGCAGGATGGGGAACAGGGGTGGAGGGAGAAGCGAGAACTGGGGCATCCACAGGGGCTGAAGCAGGAGGAGGCAGGAACCTGTCCACCAGGGGTCTGGAGGTGGCCTCTGAGGGCACAGCCTTGCTCCTCCAGCTCCTCCAAGCTCTGATGCCACAGCTGCAGGTCCTCCCGGATCCAGTGGTCCTGGGTGCGGTGTTGATGTTTCAGTACCCGCAGGTGCCGCTGCTGGTACTCCTCCTGGTTGTGGGTGTGCCTGTTGGCCCAGGTGCGGGTGGCTGTTCCAGGTGGGGTGGTGCGCCCTGCAGGCTCAGGTGCTGCGGCTGTGGTGAAACAAGAGCAGTGTCAATTATCCCTGGGGACACAGTGGGTGGAACCCAGCCCTCTTCTGCAAGGTGAAGTTGGTGTGTGGGGAACGGGCCAGGGCCCCTGCATGACACCCAGCTGCTGCCCCATGGTGGGCAAGGCCCAGGTGCATGGTCCCTGGGCTCCCTCTCCACTCCCCCGCCCTCTGCCATACGCATAAGGGGAGCATGATGTCGCTCACATGTGGAGCCCTCCCCGGCCTCAGACGACACAGTAGATGGGCTCTGTGAGATGCCTGGGGGTTCTGGGTCCTGGCCAGGCTCCATGCAGGCTCCTGGCTTTTGGTGTCCTCCTCCTCCATGTCCAGGACGGGTCCCTCTGCCCCGAGGCTAATCACCACCCGGGGGACATGGATTGCATGAGCCCCCAGAATGCGGTCCAGGGCCTCATAATGAGGGCAGGCCTCCGGGTCGGCCCCTGGCTGGGAGGCCCTGGAGTAGGCCTGCTGCAGGTCCTTTATTTTTCTGCGTTCCTGTGCCTAGTGTGGAGATCGTGGACATTGAAGGCCTCCCCCCAAACCTTGATGAGGTCCACGATCTCCGTACTTGACCAGGCGGGTGCCCGCCTTTTGCGGCTCCGGGCAGGCTCCTGGGAGCCGCCAGCCTGGTCCTGGGAAGAGGAGGAGGGCTGGTTGGCAGCGGGTGACTGGCTCATGGCGTGCCAGGTATAGGGTCTGCTGGCTGGGTGCTGGCAGGCTTGCAACTAGCACAAGCACTGTAGCCAGGCCGTGGCCCTTTAAGGGCTCCGGGGCTGGGTCGGGGGAAGAAGAGTTTTCCTGGTTTGGCCCAGAGTGGCCACCAGGGCAACCTGGGAAGGGCTAGCCTCCAGCTAGTTCGAATTAAGTGTCTACACGGCCCTTAATTCGAACTACTTAATTCGAACTAGGCATTACTCCTCATAAAATGAGGTTTACCTAGTTTGAATTAAGCGCTCTGCTATTTCGAATTAAATTCGAAATAGCAGTTTGCATGTATAGCCACTATTAAAGTTAATTCGAACTAACAGCTGTTAGTTCGACTTAACTTTGTAGTGTAGACATACCCTTAGATAGGCTGGGAGATGATTGCCATAGAAAAATGGAGATACTGTCCCAGCTGTTATTCTGAGGGACCCTGCTTGCCTTCTTTTGCCTTGTTTTCTGAAATCATACCCTGATTTCAGAGGCCCTAGCAAAAGCTACTCATTCAACAGGTACATAATGGTTGTTGAACATGCTTTTGGCAGATTGAAATCCCACATGAGATATTGAAAGACAAGCTTGGATTGTAGTGTCATCAATGTTGTCTGCATTACTCTGACTTTCTGTGCTCTTCACATTCTGTGAAGTCAGAGAAATGCCATTTTTCCTTGAATAACAGAAAGGATCTGCTGAAATGGTTTGCTCACCCAGAAAGTGCACCTACTACAGCTGGTGTTAGATGCACCTAGACAACAGAAATTATAGATGCATTGTGATTCTGAATTATGGAATTGCATGGCCGAATGGAAGAAGGGAAATAATACCTTTTTTGAAAGTATTTGGGTGGAGAGAGAAAAATGGTCTGAGGGCTCATCGACTGGGAGGAAGAGTGGAGTGTCTGGGGATGGATGTGGAATTTTAGTGCCATGAAATGTATTTAAGTATAACAAGACCATTTACAAAATGTGGGAGGCACATAATTCACGGTATTATTTTATTTCAGTAAATTATTGAAGTGTGAAATACTATAGCTATCTAATTTGAGGAATTGTTTTAGCATACTAATTCCTAATATTCTTTGATCATGATTTTACCTTTATTGTTAGAAATACACACCTGTATTGTTTGAAATCTGCAAGCAAGTGAACTGTACTGTTTGGTTTCCCAGGTTTCTGTATTGATCTGCCACTTTTACAGTCTTAAGAAAATAATTTTATTTTCTATACACTCTTGTGATAATTAGAGAATCCCAAAAATGCCTAGACAACATACTGAGTGACTCCTGTCACCATAAATTAGGTGATTAATCTGAGGGCAGAAGCATTTATGGCTCCTTTGCTATGGCGTGTGGCCAACAGCCACTCATCCCTTTCACACAGATATTTTCTATGAGACCAAAGGGAACCTTGTTGACTTGTTATGTCATCTATCCTCAAACACAACAGGTGCCAGCAGCACAGAATTGCTGTGTGTTCACTGTCCTCTTCAAAAGAGTAGTGATTTATGACAGGAATATAATTACAGTATTTAAGCATGCTCAGAAACCAGCAGGCCTCTTTCTTAAGAGAGTTTTTGGTGATTTCCTTTTGAACATGGAGCTTCAGGATGACTTTGGATGACTGAAGCATAACTAGCATTATGCTGTCTGAAAAATGCAGACAACTTTTAAGCAAAAGCATGACTTTAATGTAAGATTTGCAATGTCACTGTAGTTGGTGTTAATTCTTCATGGTAAGAAAATCCAGAATATGTTCGTATCTACCTCTCCCATAACACACATAATTTTCCACGGGAGGCAGAGGGTAATCTGTGTAACATACAAGCTGTTTTTCTGATTCAGTCTTCCTTTTACAATTATTAACTCTTAAAACCTATAATGAATGAACTGGAATGTGGAGATGGAAGGCTCTTATCCACAACTTATTTTTGTTTCTCCCTGAAATCTACAGGGCTCCAGAAGAGAAAACAAACAACCTTAGGTTAGAGTTTAATGTATTATATGAGCAACGCTTCTTCGTGCTGTGTCCCACTGAGCCATCATTATGGCTATGTCAACTGCAGTCAATGATAATAAGGGACAAAAGAAGGTACATGTTAATAAATGTAGCCTGTGCAGTACCTGTTAAATATTTTTTCATTACAGTCTAATTGACTGTAAGGTGTTTCAAATTACAATCTTTGAACAAAGAGGATCAATTTCAATTTAAAGAAACATTAAAGAGTTGGAACCGGTACCAAGGACTGACTTTCACACTGTGAATCAAACCTCATTTTCTGCCTCAAAATTACTTCTTTACTTTTCTGCTTGTCTTAATGCCTACTTAATAACAGATGGATCTGTGTATATAATAAGACATGCTTGCAGAAATAACAATTGCTATGTCTTAAACATACAAAAGCATTTTATTTCCCTTTTTAATTTATATCCCCAATCCTTCCCAGACACTGTCATCTACTGTCAGGACAGTAGTATAACTACAGTACCTCTACCAAGTAATCACCGTAATCTAGTGAGAATCTTTGTTTTACTATGCTATCTACATTTTAAACCAGCTGCTGGGGGCAAATGGGTAAATTGCCCCATTGACTTTTGCATGAAACTAACAACATAAATTATTGCCCTTGTATATACTCTCAGGAAAAGAAAACCTATCAATAACATTTAATATAATACTAAAGTACAACTTCCATAAAACTACATTATTATGGGTTTTTTTTAGTGATAAATTATTCTAATAATATCAAAGTAAAATACTATCACAATTTAGGGCAAGCTACTGTAGTATATCTGTAGGCCTGTAGTGAAATAGACTGGCTGTCCACAGAGCTGGAGGGGAAGTGTCTACACCCTGTTGAGAGTAGCCACGCTATTTTCACCCCACCTCCCAGAAAACGATGGGATGGATCTGGAAGTATAAATGATGGAGCTGAAGGCTCAGTTGAAGCCCAACTGCCAGAGGGAACAGACGCTTCCTCTGAGCTTCCAGGCTGTGCCTGCAGGAAGCAGACAGCTGGCCCAGACCATCTAGATCATTAGCATATCTGACCCCAAAGGAAGCCGAGAACTGGCTTGGACTGCCCAAACCACTGGCTGGCCCAATTCAGTTGTAATAGCTTAACAGATCCCCTTATCCTCTCCTTCCAGTCTCTCTACGACATATTTACTCTCTCCACAGATGCAATATCACCCTGCTGCTATCCCCCCAGTGCCCAGCTTCTTCATAATCTGGAATCAGTGTTGTTTTCTGTTAAGTCATTTTTGTGTGTGTGTGTGTTTTTGTTCACACATGCACTTAAAAAAACCCCCTAGCTATTTTATTATATAAACCTCTATCTAATTTGGTTCCCCCCCCATTTCAACAGCCTGACCAGTCTGACTATTTTCTAGAGTGTTTTCATTTTTTTCCCCCCATACTTTGTTTTTGTGGAAAATGTATAGAGCAGGGCTGGCCCACAGGCTGGATGTAGTTCAACAGGGTTATCCACTGATGACGGTTGGCCACCAGACATTTTGTTTCTCTGATGATCTGCTGGCACCAACAGTACCAGCTCCCCATGGCCATGGGTTTGCCGTTCCTGGTCAATGGGAGCAGTGAGAAGTGTTGTATACTGGGCCAACACTTGCTGCAGCTCCCATTGGCTGAGAATGGTAAACCATGACTGCTGAGAGCTGCAGGTCTCAGTGCCTGTGGATGCCCAGGTAAACCAACCAGAAAGCAGCCCAACAGTAGCTAACCCTTATGAACTGCATGTGGCTGTCATGCCAGATCCAGATGTGCCCCCCCCCCCCCCCCGCTATATGTATTGATGAGGATGGATAACTAGGTGATATGAAGAATTGTGAAGGGTGTAAAAGCAGGAAAGAGAAGAGCACAAAATAGAAGCAGACATAAGGAACAGAAGGATTAAAACAGGAAACATGGTAAAGTAAATGTCAACCATAAGTTCAGTAAATGCAGTGGAGGAACAGTAGGTACTGCTCGGGATGAATGAGGCTTTGTGATCAGGAGAAGGGTCTCAAGCTGAGAAGAGTCCTTCCCCGATGTTAAGTCTGCTGTTGTTCTGTTAAAGCTTCCAGAGATGATATGGCCTTCTTATTTTGGCCTTTGGAAGCATAGTGCTGGGAGACAAGCTGGGCAGTGTATTGTGAGGGGGAGGGGAGGGACTGCTGCCAAGACCTTCTGTTACCAACCAGGTCTCCTGTGGCTTGGTGGAGATCAATGGACGGTAAGTAAGCCCACCCGCCTTCCCCTGTGGTGCTGCTGCTGATATTTTACCAGCCCTCATTGGAGTTCCCTCCTTCCTCTCCCTAAGAAGAAGAACTATACATTAACAGTGTGCTAAGCAGCTACTTTCCAGACTTTTCCTGGCTTCCTTGCTTCTTTTTGCCTCTTTTCCAACCTCTAGTCCGAGGTTGCTTTTGTTTCAGTTGAGGGGTCACCCTGTTCTTCTGCCTTAAAGTTACATATATTCTGTCCCCTCTAGTGTTCTGATGTTACTCTGTTACTGGGTTATTTTGTAGGCTTGGTTCTTCACACAACCTGGTGTCAACACCTTCTTCCTTCCCTCTCCTCCCCGGTTCTCCTTCTTGGGAAAAGAAGTAAAACTCACAGTCCAGTAGAAGAGTATTTAGAGCTTCAGTGAGCCCATTGATGGCAAGAGACTGTCCTGTTGGCCTAAGCTCTGGTGAAAAGTCTCCACCTATAGATGTTTTAACTGCTCAGAAAAATGTGACACCCATAACTATATGTTTTGTGAGTAATAAAGTCTATGGGCAGATGTGGTGGCAACATAAGAACATAAAAACACTCATACTGAGTCAGACCAAAGGTCCATCTAGCCCAGTATCCTGTCTTCCATTGGGATTGTTAGTGGCCAATGCCAGGTGCCCCCTCCTGGGGGAATGAACAGAACAGTTAATCAAGTGATCCTTCCCCTGTCACTGTGACGAGGAGTCCTGTGGCACCTTATAGACTAACTGAAGTGTAGGAGCATAAGCTTTCGTGGGCAAAGACCCACTTCGTCAGATGCAGATTCAGACTAACACGGCTACCTCTCTGATCCTTCCCCTGTCACTGATTCCTGGCTTCCGACAGAAGATAGACACACCATACCTGCTCATCCTGGCTAATAGCCATTGATGAACCTAACCTCCGTGAATTTATCTAGCTCTTTTCTTTACCCTGTTAAAGTCATGAGAACCTCACAATCTCCTCTGACAAGAAGTTCCATGGGTGGACTGTGCATTGTGTGAAGAAATAATCCTTTTCTTTGTTGCAAACCTGCTACCTATTAATTTCATTTGGTGACCCTCAGTTCTTATGTTATGAGAACAAGTAAATAATTTTCCTTTATTTATTTTCTCCACACCAGTCATGATTTTACAGACCTTAAATTTTCTCTTTTCTAAGCTGAAAAATCACAGTATTATTCATCTCTCCACATACGGCAGCTCTTACAATGAAAATGATATGTGTATGAATCATTTTCATTGCCCTTTTCTGAACTTTTTCTAATACCAAAATAATATCTTTTTTTGAGAGGAGGTGACCACATCTTCATGCACTATTTAAGATGCATGCATACAATATATATATATTGTACTTTATATTTATATACTCTGTTTTACATTGATCAAGCCTGCTATATTGTTACTCAGTCATCTAGTTTTGTGAAATCCTTTTGAAGATCTTCATAGTCTGTTTGGACTAAACTGTCTTGAACAGTTTTGCATCACCTGCAAATTGTGCCACCTCACTGTTTAAACCTTTCTCCAGATCATTTATTAATATATTAAATAGGATTGGTATTCCCTGGGGGGATACCATTAGTTACCTCTCTCCATTCTGAAATCTGACCATTTATTCCTATCCTTTGTTTCCTATTTTTAAAACAGTTATCAGTCCATGAGAGGATTTTTCCTCTTACCTCATGACAGCTTAATTTGCTTAAGTACCTTTAGGGGGTAGGGGTCCTTGTAGAAGGCTTTCTGGAAATCTTAGTACACTATATCCACTGGATCCCCCCCTTTTCACAGGCTTGTTGACCCATTCAAAGACTTCTAGTAGATTGATGCATAATTTCCCATTACAGAAACCATGTTGACTTTTCCCCAACATATTATGGTTATCTATATGTCTGACTGCTCTTCACTACAGTTTCAACCAATTTGTCTGATACCATAGTTAGACTTACTGGCCTGTAATTGCCAGGATCATCTCTCAAGCCTTTTTAAAAATTGGGAAATGTGACTGGTTCATAATGGAATGCCTTCAACATTGTTATCAGCTTCCATTTTAGAACAATAAAGGTCTAGAAAAAAATCTTAATTGAAAAAGGAACAGAAGTATTTAAAGGTTCTGTCTCCAGGACAGATGCTGTGGTGAATGTTTCCCTCCCATTTCTGGCACCCATGAGCATTATCTCATTAACAAACCATCATACATAATAACTCTAAGACTAATCTCACTTCTCAAAGCTCACTAGAGACTTTATTACTTTACTGTCTGTGCTTTAAAATTACCTAGGAGTATTTCTTTGTCTGCATTTATAATTTAGCATTTATTAAAGAGAAGCAAAGTACATTTTAAAGCTGATAATGATTAATGATGTTAATATATGAGCATACCAAAGCCCAGTAAAAACTCAGCTAATTACTCAAAAAGTTCAAATGAGGGAATAAAGAGCAAAAGTTAGCTTCAGTTATGGGTGCCTTGCACACTACAGCCAAGCACCCCAGTCACAAATGTAGTCAATGAGCTGTTAACACATATTACAGTTCAGTGTCTGATTTATATTATGTGATGACATTTGTGCATTCAGAATCAATTATTTCATGTTGCTGGTTGGCTTTTGCTAGTGTTTGTTAGCACATGACTTCAGATACATAAAATATATGTTATAGAGTGGCTGTAAGATAAATGAACACAGGTTGCATTTAACCCATATAATACCATACCATGCTATATATTAGTTTCTGTGGTCCCACTCTCATTTTTTCAAGTTCCCAATGATGTAATACACTGAGGATACATATAACTCAGGATAAAAATAACTAAAAATACATATACACAGCAGCATTATTTCAGAATAACTGATGTTATTCCAAAATAACAAAAAGTGTCTACATTATAAGCCATTATTTCAAAATAATGGCAAGCTAGAGGACATCTTACTCAGATTCCTGTAACCTTCATTTCACGAGCAGTAGGGGAAATTGGAGCAAGAGTACCCTTACTTGGACTTTCTGCTGTGTAGACAATGCCAAAAGCTGTAATAAACTACATCAACTTAAGCTACGCAACTGACGTAGCTCGTGTTGCATAGCTTAATTCGAGTTTTGCCCTGCTATGTAGACATACCCATAGACAAAGAGAGGAGACATTGTCATTGCTTAACACTCCCTTTAGATGAATGGGCAGAGAAGGACATATCTTTTTCAAAACTACCAATCTGTTAGAATGCTTTGGCCACATTTATACTATGAGCACTTTACCAAAATAAGAATACTGGTATACTACTCTGGGAAAGTGCTCTTATTTTTGCTATGTATTTGTATAGTAAAACTGACCCTTCAGGAATGAAACAAGCTATACCAGAAAAAGTGCAGCCCTGACAGTGTACCCAGTGTACCCTATGGACATCTTCTGACACAGTTATATTGGGCAGGGATTTCCCTACCCCTCACCAGCACATCTATGCTGGCAAAAGTCCCTCATTTACACTCAGCAAGGGCAGATTTGGCTCTCATTGAAATGAATGCCAAAACTCTGATTGTCATGAAGAAGGAAGAGGATACAGCCTTGAAGGAATGTTGCCTGGAGGAACTTTCAGAAGCTTTTCTTTTTTGTCCATAGGAGTTATAGATGTTCTCAAATGAAAGCTTGGTTTTTATAAAACTTTAAACTGTAATGAAGGCTTGATTGAGCAATCATGAAGTTTGACAGCCATGATTAAAGGCTGATGCACATTGGAATGAATAGGAGCCTCTCAAATGATTTAATTAGGCATTGAATTGCCCTACCTGGAATATAATGACCTTTCTAATGGATTTTAATATCTCTGTAAAGAAAAGTTGGCAACGAGCCCCACAGGAAACATTTTCTTTGGCTGTCTGTCTACCACGCATCTTGTATAGCTAAGTTAAGAATCAGATGATCTTGACACCCAATCATCAAATACTTACCTCTTAATTTAGAAGAAAATGAAGTAAATAGTAAGGCTGTCAGTTGGTATTTAGGAGGAATAGTTCAGATTTCTCCTAATTAACATTGGTAGTCTGAAATTCAAGAAGAAATCTTGTATAGACGCAAAGAGCTGTTTGGTGAGAGGGTCTGGTGAGAGGGTGAAGGGTAAAATCATGTCAACAGCATATAAAGCAAATTAATTGATGTTTTATGCTGTGGCTTCCTTTCAGTGTGATCAACACCTTTAAAGGTCATAAATACAAGTCTTAAATTATATTAGCTTTAACCTATATTAAGTGCTGAATATGCTGATGCACAGCTAAACTAAGAGATGCATTTGGTACTTTATTACTGAAAATATGAGTTACTTGTATTCTTATGTTTTCTGCACAGCGGTTTAAGTCACGGCTTTAGTTCTAATATCAGATCCTCCAGAGTCCAACATAATATGACATTATGACAGCTAGGGAATGCCCATAGTGTACAGTGTTAGTTAATATAGTGATAAGACTTTTTAAGAAATTATTCTGACAGATACAGTAATTTCCTGCAATATCCTTGAAAAATCTTATTGAATTCAGTTTAAGTAGCTAGGGGAGCCATTGTTTTAAAAATACAAAGTTTATGTATTATAGAATTATAAGTAACTTCTACAAGTGGCAGGAATCACTTTATAAAGGACTATTTGAAATAATATGCCAGAAAAGAAAGAACTTTTGTGACAAACAAGACAACTATAAGATGGTACAATTTGGTATTCAAAAAGTGTTGCCTTAATTTTATTTCTTCTTCCATATATGAATGTTGATATATTGTTTGTGAAAATAGCACCTAACACAAAGTTTTCTCATTACCAAGATTACTGGTATTTCTAAGATAACCTAGGATCACATAGTAATACTGCCTATACATTCTGTACTTATACATGAGACCAAACTTAAGATCAAGTTAATCTTACCTTTATTTAATGGGAATATTAGAATTAGCCAATTTTCCAGATTTTTACATTACTTAATTATGCAAATTGTGTGACATTAATGTTTATTTTTTCATTAAATGTCCTAGGATTTTTAACGGGTATTCTTAGGTTACAGGTTCTGTAACCTGGTTACCAGTTCTGTAAAAGGTATTTGTCAGCAAAAGCTAAACACTGCTTAACAGTATCAGTAGATAACTAACTTATTTTTTTAATAGGTACAGGTTGAACCTCTCTAGTCCGGCATCCTTAGGACTTGACAGGTGCCAAACCAGAGAATTTGCCAAACCACAGGAGGTCAGTATTGTCTACCAGCATTACCCACACATCCACTGCTTATTGCGCTCTTACAAGACATTTAGGGGGTAATTAGAGCTATGTAAGAGCACAGAATGCTGAGAGCCAAGACTGGTAACTGTAAACAAACTTCATGGCACTGCAGGAAACTTGGTCACACACATGATAAGTGGACGTCTGACTAACTAAAATCATGGCAGACCACAGATGTTGTCAGAAAGGAGCATGCTGGACTACAGAGGTTCAACACATACCAGCAGGAAAATACATATTGGTGTTTGCTAATACTAAAGGCTAAATACATTTACATGTCTGTGCGCATTCTTATAATTACATAGTTTAAAAAAAAATTAAAGCACTCCCCTAGTCTATTAGACACTTTATTTCCCATATTGTGGGTCTGAAAAGATTTCTGTGTAATTTTAAGAAAATGAAGGCCTTAAAGCTGAGTGCACCTTAAGCCAACAATGAGCTCTGTTGGAAATGGTCAAATAATTGTGAGATGTTCTTATTTCTCTGAGCTTTCTAGATAAATATATTCCTGTCTAAGGACTAATTTGAATTCCCTATGAGCATGAGATCACAGCTGGTCTTGTCAAAGTGACTAAAGTTATGCATCGCATTTTGCACAGTCCTTTAATCAGCCCCATACTAACATTATGCAAATAGGCTTCTCTGTGTAGCCAATCAGTAAACTTGTCTGTGTAGTATCCGTTACAATTAACCAGTGAGGCATAGTGGTCACTTATTTTAAAAATTATCTAAAGCATGTATCTGGAGAAAATCTAGATCAAGTAACTGTTGCAGACAGTACCAGATGAAGGTGTATACTGACTAAGCAGTTCAAGACCTTTATTCTTTTCCTGTCAGAACATAAGGCTTGTCTTCACTAGAGAGGTAAGGTGACCTAAGTTACACTACTCTGGCTATGTGAATTACATAGTTGGAATCGAGGTAGATTAGTTTGATTTACCAGGTGTCTTCACTGCAATGTTAAGACCAGCCCACAGACAAAATAGCACTTTGGCCTTGTCTACATTATGGGGTAAGTTGACCTCAGTTATGCAGCTAGTTCAAAGAATTTGTGTAAATATTATTTCTGTTATGCTGTTATTGTTACACAGAGGGCTACTGAAAATGAAGATTACTACAACCTCACCTTTGTATAGATGCAAATATAAAGCTTTCATCTTTGTACAGCCAATGTCCTTTTTGTGAAAATAATACAATCATTTTTTTATGATCTGGGCCTCTTATACTTGACATAGCTTAGAGCCTCAGAATGTCATACTCCAGCCCTAATTCCAGAAATGGGGCAGATGCATGTGATATGGGTGATGAAATATTCCACAATATACAGGGAGGCTGAGAGGGAAGGCAGTGGCTGGAGTATCCATTATGTGGTATTCCCACACCAATAGGAGGATACACACAGCAGTAGTAGACCATCTGGCACTACTAACCCAGGGCTATCTCTACATATCATTTTCTCGTTATTGTAATGAGATAGTGGATATATGTCCCTGGCATGAAACTCCTTCCCTCACAAGACAATAAAACACGGTGGTGCTCAGATACCAGGCTAATGTATATAGAATAAGTAGACTGGCAGACAAATTAGCTCAGCATTTGCCAAACTGTGGTCCATGGACCAACAGTTGTCTTCAGAACCCTTGCCAGTGGTCTGTGAAGATCCTGTTTCCAAATAGTGTTAGTGGATACTATAGGGCTACGTCTACACTGGCCCCATAAAACGGAAGAGGCATGCAAAGCAGGTAAGTCAGAATAGGGAAATCCGCGGGGGATTTAAATATCCCCCGTGGATTTAAATAAACATGTCCGCCACTTTTTTTCCGGCTTGGGGAAAAGCCGGAAAAAAGCGTCTAGACTGGCGCGATCCTCCGGAAAAGGGCTTTATTCCGGAGGATTGCGCCAGTCTAGACGCTTTTTTCCGGCTTTTCCCCAAGCCAGAAAAAAAGCTGCGGACATGTTTATTTAAATCCGCGGGGGATATTTAAATCCCCCGCGGATTTCCCTATTCTGACTTACCTGCTTTGAATGCCTCTTCCGTTTTATGGGGCCAGTGTAGACGTAGCCTAGGTGTAAGTGGGATAGTAGGGTTGAGAGTGGTGAAGGATTAGAGGGTAGTACACAACTGGCTGGATCTTTTGTATGTTTATTTCTAGATAGTCTAATATTTGTGTGTGTGTGGGGGGGGGGGGTATTATAGGCATTGAATTTTGGGTGTAAGATGGATTCATCAAAATATAATTTCAATTTTAATTCTGTTTTGGCTAAGCATGTGATTGTCTGTGTAGTGGGTATATCAGCCCAACGCTGAAACTGCAGGCACTAATGAACTGTTGTAGGTTCACTTGGCCTTACACAGCTACACCATCTGTCACTGTCAAGTAATGAAGGGGCAGTTAGAAGGGGATGAGAATAGCTCAGTAGCTAGCTGACCAGGAAGAAGAACAGACCTTCTGTCCTTTGTTTCCTGAGGCAAGGATCAGAGGAGAACCTTTTAAGAGGGTGCTGACTGGCAGAGTCCTGAACAAAAGCAGGCATGGCAAAATACTAATGAGTTTCTTTTCTTCTTAGGAACTATTTCTTTGCTTTAACACCGAGAGACTGTTGTACAGCCTTAGAGTCTAGAGTGACCATGACAGGCTGCTCCTGCCCAGGAAAGGACATGGAGAAGTGACTGAATAAACTCTTATGCATTGTACTTGATTCTGCCCTGTAATTTGTCTTAAATCATTAGGAGTGTGGGCAGAGTCTTTGAATTCTACATTAAAATAGTTATGAATAAAAATTGCCACACTTATTTTTTTCCAGTTGCTGAGGGTAGTTATGCAGATAGGAATAGTAATGGCTTTCAGTTGGGGTCTGGTTGGAGAGATTGGCCTCTTGTCATGGCCACAGCTCCCAAATGACAAGAGGGTTGTTAGGAAGAGAATTAACCTTCTCATTCCATCAGGCTCCAGCCTGGGGCCCTTTGGGCTACCGGTGGTCTGGCAATCAAAGCTGTTTCAGATTGTCTTCCCAACCCATCTTCCATTTATCACCCCTATTCCTCTGGGTCAGCTTAATCCAAGACTTCCCCCTGTTTAGAAACTTCAAACCAAAATAAGAAAAAAGGGGTTACCAATATCCACGGTTCACAGGTAGGGGAGAAGGGAATATTTCGGGGTCCTCTTTTCCCTGAGGGAGAGCCCCTTTAGGCAGCTGCGTCAGAGCCTTTAGGTTTCCCTCTGCTCTGTGCTGCTGGAGCTATGGACTGCAGATTTGCTCATCTCCAACTCTGCCATCCAAATTATCTAGTTATCTTTTAATTCCACTGGCAGAGTGTGTTAAAGCAGGGCTGGCAACACCCTGTTTTGCACAGTGTGGGGCTATATACTCCATCTCAAGAGCTAAAACCTAGTGTGGCCCACGTATGCTTTAGTTCTCAATATTCTTCACAATAGATATGGGTATGTCTACACTAGCCCCCTAGTTCAAACTAGGGTGGCTAATGTAGGTATTCGAACTTGCAAATGAAGCCCGGGATTTAAATATCCCAGGCTTCATTAGCATGTTCCGGGTGGGCGCCATTTTTAAATCCCCCTAGTTCGAACTGACTGTCCGTGGCTACACGTGGCAGTCAGAAGTTAATCCGAACTAAGTCTTTAGTGTAGCCGCGGGCAGTCAGTTTGAACTATGGGGATTTAAAAATGGTGCCCGCCTGGGAACATGCAAATGAAGCCCGGGATATTTAAATCCCGGGCTTCATTTGTAAGTTCAAATGCCTACATTAGCCACCCTAGTTCAAATACCGTGTGATATTCTTTTTATTATTTATTTAATAATATTAATGTAACAACTACAAGACCCAAACATGGACAAGGATTTCCTTGGGCTTAGTGCTGTGCAAACACAGAACAAAAGGATAGTTCTTGCCCCCAGATAAGCTTACAATAAGCAGATACAGACAGATGGGAGGAAACCAGGACAAAAACCAGACAATACGGGTTTTCATAATAGCCAATGCTCTTAGTACAGGCAGTCCACGACTTACGCGGATCTGACTTATGTCGGATCCTCACTTACGAACGGGGCTTTTCTCGCCCCGGAGCTCACGGGCAGTGGGTCGCCACCCGTGTCCTCCGGGGCGAAAAAAGCTTCTCCCGGTCTCCGTGGTCTGCTGGGGGGGGCGGCTTTGCTCGGGTCTCCCTGGTCTGCTGGGGGGGAAGGGGCGCAGCTAGTGCGTCCCCCCCCCACCAGCAGACCAGGCTTTTGTTGCGGGACGCCTCGGGTAGAGCAGCTGGGGTGCTGCCGGGTTGGTCCTGTGGGAACCTTCCGGGCAGCACCCCAGCTGTTCTGTCCTAGGCTCCAGATTCAGCAGCTGTTGAAACTGATCAGGCTGATTCCAGGAAGCTGGGGGCAGAGCAACTCTGCCTCCTGCTTCCTGTAGTTAGCCCCTGGTCAGTTTCAGTGGCAGCAGCTGAATCTGGAGCCAGTTCCGACTTACATACAAATTCAACTTAAGAACAAACCTGTAGTCCCTATCTTGTACGTAACCTGGGGACTGCCTGTATAACAGCAACCTAACCATAATGACATGTTTTGGTTTATTTTTGTAATGTATCATAACAAAGGAGAGTTTTAAGGAGGGATTTGAAAGAGACCAGTGAAGTATCTTTGAGAATGTTTATTGCAATGTGCATTCTGTGTGGCTACATCTAGACAGTGGGGCTATTTCGGGATACTGGAAGTATCTCAAAATAGCAATTCCGTGTCTTTCAATGCACCTGTTATTTCCAAAAATATTTCAAAATAAGAGGGAGTGCTATTCCTGCATCCCTGTAACCCTCATTCCATAAGTGCTAAGGGACTTGTCAGAATAGTGCTTTATTTTGAGGTAAGGGTGCTGTGTAGATGCACCCTGTGTGACATAATGGCTGTGCTTTCTAACTTTAGTGTAGTTTCACTCATTTTCACCAACAGAGAATTTCCCTCAACATTCTATGCCTTGGCTGGTCTATTTGATCCATTAATGTTGAAATGAATTATTACCAGGGCTCGACAAATACACTTATCTACTTGCCTGTGGCGAGTAGATTTCAGCCAGTCGCCCTGTTCACTGGCGATTCGCACATGCACAGTGCGGGTCTCGTGCATGCACAGTGCGGGGCTGGCGAGTGGTTTTCATCGCGATCATTGAACCCTGATTATTATGACCACCATAGTGGTTGCAAAATGTCCCATTACTTAAAAAAATATCAGAAAATTAACACTTCTCTACATTTGTTCCATCCAATAAAGGAAACAAATTTAAATGGAAAGGTACGTAAAGTGAAAGAAAATAAAACAGCAAAACACTTCCTTCCCTCTTTTTGATTTTCCTTTTTCCTTTCCTCTTTATCTGGCTATGAAAAAAATCAGGTGAAGTATACTGTATCATAACCCATTTAAACATAATTCTACAATATGTTTATTAAACATTTGCAAAAGAGAAGAGGAAAACCCAGACTAATGACACTATTTAATCTGAAACCTTTATGTGTATTGAATAGTAGCTACAATACTTAAGCCACTGTTAATTCAGGACAAAAAGCTATTACCTTCTTTAAGGAACTATTAAAAAACTGCTTTTTTAAATAGTTCCAGTATTTAACTAGACATTTCCTGAAACTAAATTAAAATGATATATGCAAAGAAAAGAGAATGTTATGTTTTGTTATTTTTCCAGTTTGTGAGCTCCCAGAGTTAAATTCACATTTTTAAATAATTTAGCCCAAAGACCTTTCCAGAAACAAGAGCTGGTTTATTTAAGATTCATGAGACTTCCACAAATATGGCTGAAGGGAATGAAAGAAAATTCTTCCTCAGAACTCTCCAGGGAGAGTTACGACCAACATTCATGAGAACTAACTACTCCGCCTTTATTTTTAAAGTTAATTTTGTGACTGCCACAATACAGAGTATTGTGAAATAATATTTTTTAAATAAAGCATCTTCACACTAATGGGAGAAAGCACCAATTTTTGTTCGATTCATCTCAGAGACTCCTGCACTTGAAAATCTGCTTGAGTGAAACATTTTTTTTGCCTTTCTAGGCTCAGAAATCTTTTCCTTGTAACCAAGCCACTATTATAGGCTGCTTGAATTCAAATAAGGTGCTATTATAAGATTGTGCCACAAAGATAGTTGTCTCCAAACGTTTGGGGTACTTGACCTAAATCTCTTACATCAAAGCTTATATCCCCTCTTCATGTCTTGGGGAATTTTGTCATTTATCTATATGCATATTATATCTCTTACGTTAACATTCACTGTTCTCATATGTGGCTGAGCAGACCTTGGCAGCTGCATCATTGTGCTCATGATCCCAAGAATATCATCAACACTAAAACCAGAATTCAATCAAAAAGCAAATTCACAGTCTGGATGAGGCTAAGGAGATTAAGAGCTACTGCATAATTTGGCAAACAATACCAAATGAAATTTCTACCAATGCATTCCAAGTAAGATTCATTGTTCTCATACAGTAAGAATCAAAAGGCAATAAATGGCAAGTATCAGTTTCTACTGTGTTATAACAACTTTTTGGCAAGTATACAGTCCAGACATGGAGGCCAAAACATGGTATGACTTCATACTCAATATCAAACTCAAGATTTATCAGCACTACATACTTTCAACACTACTTTGTATAGTTTGAGCTTTTCTAATCCAGCACTCTCTGGTCTGGCAATATCCATGGTCCAGAGTGATTTTTTTCTAGCCAGATGTCCACTTATCAAATTTCCTGCAGTCTCATAAAGTTTGTTTACAGCCACCAGTCCTGGCTCTCAGTGTTCTGTGCTCCTATTTAGCTCTAATTACCCCTAAATGTCTTCTAAGAGCCAAGCAGTAGAATTGTAAGCAGTAGAATTGTTGGCAATGCCGCTAGACAATATTGACTTCCCATGGTTTCGCAAATTCTCTGGCTCGGCACCAGTCAGGTCCCAAGGAGGCTGGACTTGAAAGGTTCAACTTGTAGTGCAAAATTCTGGGGAATGACAAAATATGACTCCTCTGAACTACCTTTATTCCATACAGTCTGCCTCAGAGAAATCCACCATGTTTCTTGGCCCAGAACAATCTCAGATTAAGACCTGTTCATACAGTGAAGGCAAGAAGATATGAGCATCATCATTAGTAGGAAATGTTGGACATGTTTCAGCCATATGCTTCAGATGGAAACTGATTCCATCACCAGAACAGCAATAAGACAAACACCTGAAGGCAAGTAAAACTATGACTGCCCAAAAACATGGCAAAGAGCTGTGGGAATTAAACTAAAAACCTGGGTCATAGCTGGGGAACCATCGCAAGATTTGCCAGAAATAAGTGTGGAGGTACTTTGTTGCTGTGCTAAATGTCAAAGGCATGATGGATACTAATTAATTAACTAACTTCATACTCATAATTTAAAGGAGGCATTGGGATGATGGGGTAGAGGTATTTCAACTTCATTATGAGTCTGAAACTACCATATACCTCTTCAAAGTGGAAGGTTGAAGATTGTCACTGGTGAAGCACCACAACATATGCATTTTGCTGCTTGTGAGGGACATTATTGATCAGGGTTTGTCTTGGGTTTCTACCACACTGGTGAGTGCCCTAATTAGTGGACTAAAAATGTCATTCTCACTTTTTCATTCTGTTCTAGTTCATATTGAATTATTTATTCACAATGGAATGGCAAGAGATTCCGAGATGTCCACAGCTCACTATCTTAAAATATAGTGGCTTGGGTGCTCATCTGAGAGTTGAGAAATCCATAATCCAGAACTTTGGACTTGGCATGCTGTCAAAATTCCTATTGGATTATGGCCCACAGGTGAGCTAGGCAGGAGAATGCCTATTTTCACCTGGTTTCAGGATCACACTAGTGCTTAAATATAAAGTAGGCATCAAAGAGCATAGGCTGAGGCATTTTGCCCATGCCAAAAGGCAGAAACATAGGCCCTTATGTGATTTCTACATAGACAGAGGCATTTTAGCTTCCTCCACAGTCAGGTAGCAGTTGTGTGGGGGTTTTTTTTGGTGTCATGGTGACTCCCAAACTTTAGGTTTAGACACCTATGATAATACTAAATCCAGGGGCATCATGTCAATACTATGTGCTTCCTGTTTGTGTATAAATTGTCAGTAAAGTTATAACTGAGAACTCTTGATTTACATGTACAGTCCTGTTAATCCACTAACTCATTTAAATCTACAGATTTGCTGCATTCATATTAATTGGAGTGGCATTTTGGTGACTGGTTGAGTAACTTCTGTCAGAATTACACTATTTAAGAAAGACCTAAGTTGTTGAACTTGGCCTGATTGTAGTTATACATTATAGAAAATAATTATTAATAACTTTTCTTCATTAGAACCTAAATTTCTTCTAATGTGTCTGTTCCACGCATTTTAAATAATTTCAAAGTTTATGGAAAGACTGAAAAGTTGGTACAGCAACTCAAAAAGGCATTTGCTGAAAAAATTCTTAGAGGGTTCATTTTAATTAGCTTTAACTGATAAATTAGTGGTTTCCTTGAAAAATGTTAAGAAAATTCAGTCTTTACTTTCAAATTACATGTTGTAAATTTCAGGATGACACACCATAATCTTCATGCTAAACAAACTTGCTGAATCCCTGTTTAAGTGAAAAACTGAACATAATGTTATCTACAGAGGTGCTACAGGCAACACCATAATCTATCAGTGTATTCTTAGACTACCAGTTTCAAAGGGTCATAACTCAGACAAATAAAAACCAATTTCCTCAGGAACAAGGGATGCAAGAGGTGTGGGGAAGGTTGAAGGAAACAGGGAGGGAAGAACTGCACTTCAGCATGAGTTATTTCTGTGCCAAAATTAAATTTTTAACCCACATTCATTTCAGCAATACATGAAGATGAAAAGAAATATGTAAGAGAAAAAATATATGTATTCCCTTCTCCCTAAAACTCAGTAATAAATTAGTCCATTTTCTTCCTATTTTACAGCATCCACTAAAAAAAAAAAAAGCAAAAAAACCCTAAACACCCTATAATGAGAGATTGCATAAGAAAAAGTCATCATAGAAGGTAAAAGTTTCAGAATTACGAGCAACTGAAGCAGAGAGTTACACTGGAAAATGTATCTATGCTTGGTTTTTCCTGCTCCGTTTTTCAGTGTCATTATGATATAATTTGATCCAATGAGAATGACCATAGCTTATGTTCTAATTACAACAGTCTACCTGAAACTTCCAAAGTGATCATCCACAAAAGTCATATTCCAATTGCCTGGCAGGAATAAAAAAATTCAATGATGTACTTTAAATGGTAATAAACATAATTTACTGCCTCCAGGCAACAACAACAACAAAAATCAGGTAATCATTGGACTGAATGCCAATCATTTTTGGTGAAATTAAAAGTTTGGAGATTTTCTAGAGTAATCAGGTGCAGTGCGGGATATAACCACTGCAAAATCGAATTATGTAATACTAAAATCAGGTTTGTCTCCATAGAGGTATTATAGAAATAATTTAAAAGAAGGATTTTTTTTTGTAATTGCAATGGTGAATCTGAATTTGATGAGTTATTTATCAACTTTTTTATATAATTTTTGGATTTAAATGAGATAGATCAAGTGTTTGTGTGTGTGGGGGGGGGGGGGGGGGTTCTACATAGAGAGATTCTGGCCTCTTACTATATTTGCTAATAGATAGATCTTTGCCCTATTTTTACATGGAAATGATTCCACATGGAGGAATCTAATGTTTACTGTGGCTACATACAGTATTAACTAATTATATTTATCCTTTCATTTTATTATTACAGTAAGCAAATATACTCTCCTCGTAAAAATTCATGCTACAGTAAAGCAGTCAGCAATACAGTCTCTAGCATGACAAAGCTTAATTCTCCTCAACTTATCCGATGAGGGTATGTCTACACTACAGCATTATTTCAAAACATCTAATTTCAAAATAGTTAATTCGAAATAGCTTATTTTGAAATAACACGTCTACACACAAAATGCATTTCGAAATAGCATTTTTCTATTTTGAAATAGCGCGTACACACTGAGTAGACATTGAATCGCATTTAAGGATGGTTGGAACCAATTCCAGCAGGGCATCAGGTCAGAAGTACAATATAGTATAGTAATTGCTGTCTCTAAAAATTTAACTTTTTCTGAACACTATACTGTACTTCTTTTGACAGAGGAAAGTGCAGTTTGGGAAATTGAACCTCCCTCTAACTTTATGATCTCTGATATGTATATTTACCTTTTATTTATTTCCACACTAATGCTTAGATATCATAGTATTAGACCTTACATATACCATAAAGAGAGAGGGAGGGGAAAAAAAACCTTGACATTTTAATGGAAAATTAACAGTGTCCACAAAAAAGATAAATAAATACCCCAACATTTGTCATATTGCTTTACATTATTTTGTCTTTCCATAAATAAACTCCTGCACATGTGCTTGTTGGATAACTTTTTATCTTTTTTATGTTGACATTATCTGTGATTTATAGAGAATTTCTATGCCTCCATTCAGTTAATTTCTGATATTCAAGCATCGAATCATAAAAATGGAAAAGGGAAATCAAACACAAACTCTTTCAACAGAATAGATGATAAAGTTTCTAATTACATTGTTTCAAATTCTCACACTAAACAATAGGGCAAAAGGGGGTTTTAGATCACCAGAGTAGAAACATAGTGGACCGACGCACCTAGGCAAAGTGGCAATAAAACGTTATCTAACTGGGTAAAATGAGGAGCAAAATCATGCCTCTGTTATAATCAATAGGAGTTTTTTCTGTGTTGGAGTTAGGATTTCACCCATGCCCAAAGCTCCCTGCCTCAAGCAAAGAGACTTGAGAGATCAGTCATTTGGAGGACATTTTTTTATTTCTTTTGTGGGTGTGAAAATACTGCCCCTGGAATGAGAAGGACACTGGAATCTCTTTGAGAAATTACCCCCTCTTCTCCATAGTTTGCCTCGGCAGGCTTTTCCTGTATTGTGTTGACTTGGACCATTGAAAGTGACCTCTGTATTATAATCTTCTAATTCATGGTATTGAAATCTGGTACATAGATGCAGGAGATTACATGTCACTAAAAAAGCTAAACAATTGAAATGATTTTTTTTCAATTAAAGATGTCAGTTTAGAAATAAATAAGAACAAATAAATGCAAAACTTGGTGTTTTGCAATAGCACTACCTATTAGCAAAACATAAATATGTAACAATGTGTTGCTCCTTTAAAAGTGCTTCTCTAGAACCCAAAATAGATTGTCATCATGACTGCTATATTTGTTTTTGTGATAATGTATACATCCTGGCCATTTTTAGCCTACCATCACGTTATTTAATCAATAAAGCCTAGCCCAAGCTACTGATATTTTGCAAATGCTTTTATGATTCCACATATGCTCTCTGCTAATGTTTTGTGATAAACAGTCTCTCATAAATGTGGATACGTGGGCGTGTCCTAAAGCAACCCAGTTCCAAGGAGCAAGGAGTTCACTGCTGTAGGGAATGAGTTTCAGTTGGCCTGACCAATTCAATGTAAAATACTATTGGAAAACAAAGAAATCACCAGTCATTGCTAATCTTGTATGATGCACATATGCTGTGTGTATTAGCAGTTAAGGATGTACACTAGAATGATGACTAAAATGTGTTTAAGACAAGCTTGTCAGGGGAGTAGGTAAACAGCTAGACAAAGGAATATTTGCTTCTTTGACAAGCCTAGTCATTAGGTAGAAACAAGGAAGGTCTATTTACATATTAGGTAAATGAAGCTATCAAACTAACAAGCAGGGGAGGATATAGCTTCCAGCAGTGAAGAGACATCTCATTTGTGCTATGAAGACAGGGGGCTCTGAGCAATAAGTAATTGAATCAACTGATTATATACAATTTTAATGTATCTTACTATATAGTTCAGAAATGTGCAACAGTGTGTGTGTCTGTCCATCCATCTGTGAGGCTATTTCTTCAAGAACTCCTAAACGGTAAAAGCTAGGACCACCAAGTTTCGTAGGCAGCTTCCTCCTATCATAACTTAAAGCAAGGAAAGGGTTTGGTTGTGCAAGGATAATGAGGGTGGGGGTGCATGGCATTCAATTGTTTCTCATAAAATGGAAAGAAGGGGTCTGGCAGAAGGCAGTTATACTACAGAATGACCACAGGAAGGGAGCAAGGAACCAGAGATGGGGACCAAGACATCTATAACCCCATTGAGCCAGCAAGGGTACAGAAAGGGACATCTATCTACTATAGTGATAGAAATGTAGCCATGTTAGTCTGGTGTAGCTGAAACGAAATACAGGACTATGTAGCACTTTAAAGACTAACAAGATGGTTTATTAGGTGATGAGTTTTCGTGGGCCAGACCCACTTCCTCAGATCAAATAGTGGAAGAAAATAGTCACAACCATATATACCAAAGGATACAATTAAAAAAAAGTGAACACATATGAAAAGGACAAATCACATTTCAGAACAGAAGGGGGATGCGGGGGGGAGGAGGGAGAAGGTAAATGTCTGTGAGCTAATGATATTAGAATGATAATTGTGGAAGCTGTCTTTGTAATGGGTAAGATAGTTAGTGTCTACGAGTCGGTCTCAACAAAGACACTAACTATCTTACCCATTACAAAGATAGCTTCCCCAATTATAACCTCTAATACCATTAGCTCACAGACATTTACCTTCCCCCCCCGCTTCCCCCCTTCTGTTCTGAAATGTGATTTGTCCTTTTCATATGCGTTCACTTTTTTTTAATTGTATTCTTTGATATATATGGTTGTGACTATTTTCTTCCACTATTTGATCTGAGGAAGTGGGTCTGGCCCACGAAAGCTCATCACCTAATAAACCATCTTGTTAGTCTTTAAAGTGCTACATAGTCCTGTATTTTGTTCTAGCTACTATGTATTCAGAGAGTTTGTCTGTGTGTGTGATTGTTTGTCTATGTAACATGCACTCCTCTCCGGGCTGTGCCTGCTGGAGCTGCAGTGGCCTTGGACAGGCACTTCTCACCTGCCCCTAAGCTGCTGCAGTGAAAGAGGACTGGGCAGCCTGCATAGGCTACGTCTAGACTACCCGTCTTTTTCAAAAGATACTTTCGAAAAAGCCTCTTTCAAAAAAGAGCGTCTAGATTGCATTACGCGGATTGAAAAAGCGATCCGCGTAATGAGAAAAAAAGGCATCCAGAACTGCTTCTGCCAGGGCATGGGGGCAGCATTTACTTCCTGGCGCTGCTGCATGCCTCTTTGCAGAGACGAGTGCTTAAAGGGACCCCCCCTTAACAGCCGTTCCTCTGCTCCTGCAGCTGGCTTGCCTACCTCCTAGAGGGACAGCAAAGCTTCTGCAGTGCTTGCTTGGAGTGCTCTGCTTTCTGGGACACCACAGTAATTACTTTCCTGATTGTTTTTTGTGCTTTTAATTGTTTTTTTTCTTTTGCCATGGATCTGGAGCTGCCCCTGGGCAAGCGATGGCCCTGCACTGTGATGTTTAAAGTTCTGCTGCATCTTCATGAGACCATCACGATGTTTGTGCCAGATCTGGATTTGGAACCCAGATTTGAGCCCCTCACTCAGGCTGCAGCTCCACTGCCCTTGCCACCAAAACTTATTCCTGGAGAGGCGAGTTTGGAGGCTGGACACCAGTTCAGAGTGGTGGGACTGTCTTGTTATGGAGCAGTGAGACAACCAGGTTTGGCTCCGAAATTTCTGTATGCTAAAGTCCATGTTCCAGGAGCTGTGTGCCTGGCTTGGCCCTGCCCTACAACACCAGGACACCCATTTGCGGCCCACCATCCCCCTGGAGAAGTGGGTCGCGATTGCCTTCTAGAAGCTGGTCACCCCGACTGGGACACCAGTTTGGCATGGGGAGGTCTACTGTTGGGGCCATCTTGATGGAGCTAAATCACTCTCAGGGGGTGGGGTGTACAAGGGGGACAGTCAGGACTGGACAGAGGGAATGGGGATGGGGTGGGAGTGGTAGAAGCCCTCTTGGCCTCACCTTGTGGTGGTGCTGGGAGGGGGAGTTTTGCCTGAGGGGGGGCTGTTGGGGTCTGGGTGGGAAGGGGTGGGGGAGCACCTCTCATAAGCTCAGGCAACTCCTCTAATTTCCTGTTATGTGTGTTTCTGTTTGTCCCTTTCTGCAGGTGGTGATGACCATCAGTTTGGAGCTGCTTCACAGGACTGTCCACCTCAGAGACCTGGATACTATCGTGGCCGGATTTGCGGGGCTGGGATTTCCAAACTGCAGTGGAGCACTTGATGGGACACACATCCTGATCCGTGCACCACATCATTGAGCAGGCCAGTACATTAACAGAAAGGGCTACTTTTCCAAGGTGCTGCAGGCCCTGGTCGACCACCAGGGACAATTCACTGATATTTGTGTGGGGTGGTTGGGCCAGGAGCATGACGCCCGCATCTTCCAGAACTCGTACCCGTACAGCACACTGCAGTCTGGGACATTCTTTCCAGAGTGCAACTTTACAGTTGGGGTTGTGCAGATGCCTATGTGCATTGTGGTCAATGCAGCGTACTCCCTAATGCCCTGGCTCATGAAGCCGTTCACTGGACACCTGGATGAGAGCAGGGAACTGTTAACTCCCACCTGAACTGGGCTCGCTTGCAGGTAGAATGTGCCTTCGGGCATCTGAAGGGAAGGTTTAGATGCCTGCTCACTCGCCTAGACATTGGGAAACGCAACATCCCTGAGGTGGTTGCTGACTGTTGTGCATTGCACAACCTGGTAGAGAGGAAAGCGTAGGCCTTCCTCCCAGGATGGGGGACATGGGCTGATGTGGAGAGGAGGCAGTTAGAGTAGCCCCAGACAGCTGCCATCTGCCAAGCCCACCAGTCGGGATTGAGAATTCGGGAGGCCCTGAGGGAGAGATTCTCCCAAAGAACCTGATGATTTTCCCCAGGGCCTTCCAAATGTAGGTTTGCTCCATGCCCCCCCCAAACCCATCCCTCCCCCCTTTGAACACACACACAGAGAAGAGAGACAGATGTGGTTTACAAAATGCTTTCAGTTTATGGCACAGTTGTATGTTACAAACAGTATAACTCTTTTGAAATGAAAAATAAACGTTTCGTTAACAAACTAAAATGCTTCCCTCACTCACTCTCACTGGTGGGACGGGAGATGTAAACCTGGAAGAGGGAGGGAGGCTCAGGGCTGAGGGTGCTGCCTTGATGAATAGGTCCTGCCAGCTTGGGTATGGGGGCCTGCTCAGAGACAGCTGTGTATGCAACCTGGGACAGTAGGGGGCTGGGCAGGAGGTGAGGGCTGCACCCGGGTCTGGGATGACTGGAGGTGAGGAGGGCCAGAAGGTGGGGGGGGGGGCAGGCTGAGCAGGAGGAGTAGGTACAGGGACACTACCTCGGAAGGCCATTGCCTCCCGGATAACAGTGCAAATTGCAGTGCGCTGCCGGATGAACTCGTCCAGCATGCGACTGCGCCACTCTACCTCTGCCTGCATCCTCTGGGTAAATGTGTCCTGCATCCCTTGCAGGACCGAGATGTGCTGGCGTGTCAAGTACAGGTATGTGCACCAGTGCTGGCAGGTTCCATGGAGCAGTCTGGGTGATGGGACAGGTGTGGCGTGCCCCTCCTGGACAGCTGGTCTGGCTGTGGAGGACAAGAGGGAAAAGTCATCAGTCATGCATGCTCACACTTTCCCTAAGAGGGCATGCCCTCCTTCTCAGCAGTCAGTGCCTGTCCTAGGGTCAGGGGATGCTGATGTGGTCTCAGCAAGGCGTGGTGTGGCCTGGCAGCCACGGCCTCACTGGAGCCCAGAAAGTATGCAGGCCACCATCCTGCCTCCCCACCCCCACAGACACACCATGGCCAAGCAGCACAGACAAGTGTCAGGTCACAGTTGGGGTTTCCACAGGTTGCTGAGAGGCCTGGAGCTGCGTGGCCATCCCAGTGTCCCCAACCCATGCTTGCACCTGGCATCACTGTTTACAGGAGCAGGTGGTGCCTCGCACCCAGGTGGGTGCAGGGGTAGGATGGCCCTCCCTGCGGTCAGCCATGCGTGGGGCCCCCCAGGCTGTGATCAGCATGACACGTCACAGTACCGCACCATCCACTTTGCTCCCGCCTCCCCTGCCCTGTGTGTGTTGGACCCTCCCAGCACTCACCTGATGTTCCCTCCCCAGTATCCGAAGTTCTCTGGGAGGCCTCCTGCATCTGGGTGTCTGGCCCCTGGGTGAGGGTCACCATACTCCTGGTGTCCTCCTCCTCCTCGTCTTGGAGCTGCTGGTCCTCAGGGATGTCATCCTAGAGCTGCAGCCACTGCTGCACAGGTGTCTCCATCTCAGACTCCACTGCCTTCTGTGGAGACAGGGGTTCCCCCGCCCCCAGGATCCGGTCCAGGTCTTCATAATATGCACAATAGTGTGCTGCTTCCCCAGAGCAGGAGCTTTGCTCATGGGCCCTAACATACCCCTGCTGCAGCTCCTTGACCTTTGCTCTCACTTGGTCTAGTGTTCGGGGTGGTGGCCTTTCTTAGCAAAACCATCGGACATTCAGCCGTAAATGTCCGCATTTCTCCTCCTGGACTGCAAGGCCTGCAGAGACTCCTCCTCAGACCAGAGCTCCGAGTTTTGATCTCGGGGCCAGATCATGATGGTGCCTGGCATTCGGTGCCCCTGGCTTGGTGCGGGGATGTGTCCCTGGAAGGACCAGGAGGGTCTCAGGCGGCTTGAACCTATGACATAGCTGTAATGGGCCTACCAGGAAGAGCCGAGCTGTCAGGGTCCTGCTTGGAGCTGGCTTGCTGCCACAATGCTATTCCTGGGTGCCTGTGCCTTTAAAAGATGGCTTCAGGCAGGAACAATAGCGCTGAAAGGTCTGGCAAGGAGTGTCCACCAGGGCTTTTTCCTGGAGTCCTTTATTAAAAAAAATACAAACCCTTTCCCGCATCCATACATACCATTTTTCGACAGATCTCTGACAAAAATAGTGTTATTCCTCATAAAATGAGGTTTACCATCTTTTAAAAAACTGCTGCAGCAGCAGTCTAGATACAGATAAAGATCTTTCAAAAAAGGCCGCTCTTTTTGAAAAATCTCTATAGTCTAGACACACCCATATTAAGCTTTTTATTCCCCAACCCTACCCCAGAATAATGATTTAAATGAAGAAAAATAAAACTTATTCAAGTTAAAGACCCGAGCAATGCCGGGTAGGATTTCTAGGTATAAATGTTTACCAAGTAAAGAGTTTTTGGAAAGCCTTTTATACACTGGTGACTAATATCATAACATGTATGTATTTGCACTAAATAATTATTGATACTCATTGATATTACACTTTACAGTCTTTATCCCAAAAAGGAGTGGATAAGTATCACCCAGAATGCAGGGAAATATTGATCTGTCTCCTTTGAAATTAAGTAAGGTGTGACCAAAACCAATGGAAGTCCCATGTATATTCAACTCAGAAGAAGATTAGGAAGTTCACAGGAGGGGAAACAGCATGAAGTTATTCTGCTTCTTGAATCAAGGTCATTGAACTTTGGAAGTTATAAGCAAAAAGAGAAGCCATTTTTGGTGTCCTTCCCTAGACAGACGAAAGGAACAGAGTATTTGCAAACTGAGAAAGATGTATCCTTCTAACAAGAGGTGGAATGGGGTCAAGTCTGAAGTCTCTGGACATTTTATATTCATGAGAAACCTGAACGAGCAAAGATCTTTTACCTAAATAAACAAGGAAAGCCAGCATCTTCTGCTTTGGTGAATGGTCCTATCTGTGGGAAAGTCAGACATGTCTAGGAAGAATGATTGATATGAGAAACCTTCATGGACAAAGTCCGTGCCTTGCTAGATTAAGATTTAAACTTGTGGAAGTGTATTTTCACTTCTATTTGCTTGCAACGGTTTCTAATTTTAGTCCTCTTTCTTGGTATAACTTATGTCCTATTTTTGATCATTTGTTTTCTTATTATTTTAAACCAGTTCTGTGTTGCCAGGAAAGGATGTATTTACCCTAGTTCAGTTAATAAACTATTATGGGTTTTTGTCTTTTTAAAAGAATACACAAACTTTATTTCTCTGAGCTATCCATGGGAGGGCTGTAGACTTTAGAGAACATTGTTTGAGGGAAATTCTGGACAGGGAGTTTCTTGTGATTACTTCACTGGTTGTAACCAAGTCCACTGAAAGCTGCTGTGGAGCTGTTGACAGGCTGCTGGGTTCAGCGCTAAAGAACCAGGCTATCTAGCATACAGTAAGTCAGGGTGTGATCTGAACTGTTGTAGATGACTGTGAGTATTCCTGGCTGGCAGCTACAACAAAGAAGCACCATGAGGCATTTAGAGTTTTTGGTCTGAATTGCATTCCCAGAATCCCATGACAGGGTCACAAAGGCTATTCCATGAAAATATCATTACATTTAGAAATCTGATATGACTGAATTTATATTTTGTCAGAAACAATTGATTAAACGTTTTAGTGTCTAAAAACTAAAACACAACTGAACTTTTCTCCATGTAAGCCCTGATTGCTCTTTTAAAGTGTTGAATATCTGTGTACAGTGAAAATAAAATCAAATCCCAGATAAGGGTTGATTAAAATTGTAATTATATCCATATGAATTGCCAAGGGAAGGAGTAAAAACCATACGAAGAACATTTCTAGGGTGTTTTTCCCTCAATTCCTTTTCTGACTATTTTGGGGGTTTATTTTGCTTGGCTACAGAGTGCAAGAGCATCCCCTGCAGGACTATGTTAGACCATGTTTAATTTTTCTTCTCCACACAAGCTTTCCCCCCCTCTTTTCTTCATTTGTATTCACCCTGTATGATGCACAGTAATTGTGTCTAGAAAATTAGAGAGGGATAGCTATTGCAGTGGTAATAGAATTACTATCAATGTTCTAAGCCGGTAAAAGGATTCCAAGTTTCAGTAAAAGAATTTAAGGACACATGCTGAAATGTGTATTGGGATCTCTTTTCTGCAGCTTCTAGTTTAAAATGTGTCTTTTTTGGAACTTATAACTGGTTTGACTTAAAGCCTACAAATATGGTCAACAAAATTCAAAGTTGGATGTTTTGAAGAGCATGATTTCTTGATTTCTTTTTTTGGTTAATTTGTTTTTGTTTTGTTTTCTACCATGCACTGGACAAGTAGGCTGAATCTGCTCCATTGACTTAAATGGAAATTTTGAATAGTGATTCATTGGGAGTACGAATGAACCTAAGCTTGTCTTTATAATGGTCTTTTTCCCACTAACAGCAGTTTTTTTCTCCTTCTCCTTTGGTGGAATGAGAGAGAGGAGGGGCCTATTCAATATACTGCAAAGCTAAGTAGAGGAATGATGATGTTGGTGAGGCTTGTTCAGGGAATAAAGATATATGATCTCAGTTGTAACTAAAGCAAAACTCTATTCAAACTCAATGGGAGTTTTGCTTAAGTATTGACTGTGAAAACTCAGAAAAGATTTGCCCCTAAGTGGTTAGGACAGATCAGATATGGATTCCCTCATGTTTTTTCCCCAGATATACCAAATAGTATCCAACAAATGCTTTTACATTTGGAAAAATTGGAGCGCTACCTTTTAATTAACACAAATGCATTGGTTAAGTAACATTTTATTAATGCATAGGTAGCTTGTAATTTTGCAGTGAAGAATAGATAAATTATGTCTTTTGTTCCTGTGAGGCAGTGATGTCTGCTGTAAATGTCTCAAGCATGGGATCTAAAATGTAACCATGCCAACCCTGCTTCTGTACAAAAGCATCTGCTGCACAAAGGGATTAAATGCTCTCACATGGTATTTGAAAAAAAAACAAACCAACCCCAGAAACTTGAACTGTGATGCCTGAGAAACTTGTGGTCAGATTCACACATGCAAAATAAACAAATAAAGAAAAAACAAATTAGTGTAATTAGTACTCATTTCCTTTTATCATGTTGATCTGCCGAGGAACAAAGTGAGAAATATATTTCTCTGGCAGTCTGACTGCAGTGTAATGTGCAATATTTGGATTGGGAGGAATGGGGGCATAATGTCTGACTCCATGTTTTGCTCTCAGCTTAGCAGAAGTTGGTAGCCCCATATAGGATATGTCCACATGCCACTTGCCAGATATATTCTGTTCTACTTCAGTCCCCCCCACCCCGCAGTTGAAATATGAGAACAAAGTCTGCGATCTAAAAGGAGAGTGACATTTGTCCTAAAAGAAGAAAAAGAGCTAAGGTGTTGTAATGCAGATTGTTGCAGTGCCTCTGCACCAGTGAAATTCACAGTCCCAGGTTAGGTGCCCTCATTCCCTAGTAACTTTTAGGCCAGTGGTTAGGGATCTCATCCAGGATGTGGACAATTCATGATCAACACATGGGGGCAATTAAGCACCTCAAAATGAGATAAGCAAGAGATAGCAAAATGATCAAATGCTAGCCTTGACTGCGACTAGGAAATGCTGAGAAGGCTTAAGTCCCACACAGGAGGGCTGACAGAATTGTTGGCCCCCTGGGCAAGGTGTGTGGGGGCCCAGCTCCACACTCCCAGAAGGGACAGAGCCTTGAGTGGAATGCGTGGAGCTGATCCTACCTCCCTCTGCAACTCCCTAAGCTCCATTTTGACGATGCCGACCAGCCATTCAGCAGCAATTTAAAAGGCCCAGGGTTCAGGCAACTGCTGTTGTAGTAGCCTTCAGCCCTTTAGAATTGCCATGGCCTGAGGCATGACAAGGAGCAATGGTCTCAAGTTACAGTGAGGGAGGTCTAGGTTGGATATTAGGAAACCTATTTCACTAAAAGGATGGTGAAGCACTGGAATGGGTTACCTAGGGAGGTGCTAGAATCTCCATCCCTAGAAGTTTTTAAGTCTCAGCTTGACAAAGCCCTGGCTGGGTTGATTTAGTTGGGATTGGTCCTGCCTTGGACAGGGGGCTGGACTTGATGAGCTCCTGAGGTCTCTTCCAGCTCTATGATTCTATGATTCTAACCGCCCCTTTTGTCCCCTCTCCCCCATCATCGATCCTGGTCCCACACCTCAAAGTGACATCAGTGCCTAAATTCAGGACAATGAGAAGTGCTTGTCTGCACTTGGGAATGCTTTCGTGGAGTTAGGCACCTAGGCAAAGTTAATCCTTTTTGAAGGAGTAATACTGATAGCAATTGTTGTCCCACCCTTGTAACTTGTAGGCCAGAGGTTACATGATGTGGGCAATTCATGAGAAATTCCCTGCCCTGCCTGAGGCACCTAAAGGATTTTAAGATGGTTCTCCTACTTCTCATGAGGGTGCTTTAATCTCGGAGATATGGGACATTCCAGGGTATGGCATTTAAAGCTGTTGCACTTTGTATAAATAAGTAGTTATTGGGAGAAGGATGTGAACTTGGGTTGTGCATGTAGGTGTTTCTAAGAACTGGGATGTAGAGCCACTCAGTCTTTCTTTGGCCCAATCATGAGTCAGTGTTTCATACAAAGTGGAAGAGTTTCAACAGGCTTAATTGAGAGTAGTGCAGTACATAGAGTACTCTCCCAGACAGTTGAAAATTTACATTCAGATCACTTTGAGACATTATGTAGGTGGAGAACTGAACTTGCGTTTTCCACATTGGAGTAGCTTTTGTATAGGTTTAAGTGTGCTCAGAGCTTACCTATTGCATCAGGCCCAAAAGGCAAGACTTAATGGGGAAATTCCTCATTTGTGAATGTCTCTGAAGCTTAGACATGAGTTAGGTGCAGAACTATTAGTCAATGTCAGGACTGAGGAGGCTGTATTGCATGCCCAGCTGCTGAAATTTAAGTACCTCAGGGACTTTAGGCGCATAAGTTTCTGCTATTAAGGACTGTATAAGGTTAGGTTAGGTTTTGTGAATGCCAGTGGTGTATAAATGTTGGAATTAGGTGCCTAAAGTGACTACTCGGCATCTAAATCTCATTGCATATCTAGCCTAAAGTAGTGAAAGATCAAATGTGATGTAAGTAATGAGAATGGTCTTACTAGTAGGTCAGAAAACCAAGCTGAATTCTTCTCTCTCTCTGTTATAAATCTCGAGGCAGGGTATCAGTTCTGTAAATATAAATCACAGAAGTCAACACTGTTACTCAAAGTATTGTATTATGTTTGTATTTGCATATTCTTCTTATGCTCCTAATTAAAAAAAATGAAAGTGAGAGCAAAAAAAAAAAAAAAATACACACATGTGCATGTGAGACAACATCTGTAGCCAAGTCATTTATTGGCAATACAAAAATGCTTGATAGATGGCCAAATTGCATTCCACACAGCTACAAAAGGGAATAAGCTTGCCTGCACTATTGTGCCTGGCTGTGTTAGCACATCCCTATGTCTCAGTGGATGCTGCATGAGGTCGAAAGGATGTTCAGCTGATTCTTCCTCCCTGACTAGGTGAGGAGGCAGAGCATAGGGTGGATGATAAAGACTCCTTCCCTTCCCAATTTCATTGCACAGGCTGCTGAAGGAAGGTATTTTTTCAGATAATTATAATCAGTTATCAATTGATTTTTGTATTTTAGTTTTTCTATAACTGATTTATTTTCAAAATCATTATTTAAATATTAATGTATATTAAAAAATAGAACCCATGTATTTGGCACCCTAATTAACTGGATGCCTTTTTGGGGGGGGACGACAATTGAATAAATGTTGCCTGGTAATCAATTAATTGCAATGATTTTATATAACACAGTAATGGCACAAGTTGTTGTTGGACCCACTGAAATGTCCTGCTTAGTGTTATCTATAAGCTTATTCACAAATGTTAACAGGTATTAAATAGTGTTTAATACCAGATAGTGAAAAATATGCTGGTTCTCCCTTTGTTTGATATTAAATGTTTCTCTGTTTAATTGACATATTTAAACAGGAAAATATTATAATGACATATTTTATATTGACATTTTTAAAATATGATAATGTTTTGCAAGATACTAATACAATAAAAACTCAGAGTTACAAACACTCCAGGAATGGAGGTTGTTTGCAACTCTGAAATGTTGGTTATTCTGAACAAAATCTTATAGTTCTTTCGAAAATTTGTATTCGAACCTTAACTTAATTCATCTTTGAAACTCTGCATAAAAAAAATGCTGCTTACCCCACTCTTTTTTATTCGTAGTTTAACACAGTGCTGTGCTGTATTTGCTTTTAGTTTTTGATTTCTTTGTCTGTGCTTCTGCTTCACTTTGTACTTCTGGTACCAAATGTGGTATATGGTTGACTGGTCAGTTTGTATCTCTGGTGTTTGTAACACTGAGGCTTTATTGTAACTATAAAACCCCTTAACTCTGACACACAACTTTTTAAGAGTGTTGGTTCTTGTTTAAGCCTATTTTCCTCTTTATTCCTAAGAAACATCTGCTCAAAGGGCTTCGTGTAACCCTGGTGGCAAGACTCAAGGGGTATGTCTACACTAGAGCACTATTTCGAACTAACTTAATTCGAATTAGTTAATTAGAACTAAGCAAATTCGAATTAGCGCATCTAGACCCAAAAACTAATTCGAATTAGCATTTTGCAAATTTGAACTAGAGCGTCTACTCTGATTGGATGCTGGGTCACATTTAAGGGCAGCTGAAACCGGTTCCAGCAGGGCATCAGGTTAGTAGTTGCTTTGTGTGGCTGCTGTCTGAGGCTATCTGAGGCTCGTGATTAAAGGGACCACCCTGGACAGCCGGTTCTCAGCTTTTCCATTTGCTTGCCTACCTTGCTGAGGGACAGAAAAGAGTTTTTCTCCACCTGCCTGTGTCGGTGCTTCCCATTGGGGCCGCCACTGCAGTTCGCACCATGGAGCCAGAGCTCACCCTGGGCATGCTGCTCCAGTTTTTGGACTTGCTGCTGCAAGTCTGCCAGCAATGGGTGGAGGCTGCCTTGCACCATCTGGTGCATGTCAGCCCCCTGCCTCTCCTCCTGGCCTCCCGGGGGTCGTGGAGGAACAGCAGCAGCGCCTGGATGCCAGCGTACCCCACCGCATCTGGCATCTGGACACCAGCAGTGACTGGTGGGACCACATAGTCCTGGAGCGCTGCGGAGACCAACAGTGGACTCAGAACTTCAGGATGAAGAAGGACACCTCCCTGGAGCTCTGTGAGTGGTTCACCCCTGCTCTGCGGCGATGGGACACTCATATGAGGCCCGCCATCCCCCTCCAGAAGCGTGTGGCCATTGCCCTGTGGAAGCTCTCAATGCCGGACAGCTACTGATCCATCAGGAACCAGTTCAGCGTGGAGAGATCCACCGTCGGAGCAGTGCTCATGCAGGTACGGCACCCACCGGCCACTGGGCCAGGGGAAAGGGGGGCTGCAAAGAGGGGATGGGCTACCCCAGGGAAAATGAGGGGAGAGGAGAAGGCGAAAGTGCCCCACACAGGAGGGTTCGGTCTGTCTAGCCGTACAACACGCCGCCCACAGGGGTTTGCTTCTGGGAGTGGGGCGCGGGGCAGTGCCAGGGAACAACACTCCCAGCCACCCGGGTGCCCCAGTGATTCATGGTTTGCTGTGTCTCTCTGCAGGTTGTCAAGGCCGTCAACAGGGTGCTGCTCTGCAGGGTGGTCCACCTCGTCGATCCGGGGGTTCGGCGCCCTTGGCTTCCCCAACTGCGGGGGGGGGGCATCGATGGGACTCACATCCCCATTCATGCCCCAGAACACCAGGCCTCCCAGCACATCAACCACAAGGAGTACTTCTCTGTCCTCCTGCAGGCTGAGTGTGACTACCAGGGCTAGTTCACGAACATTAATGTGGGCTGGTCCAGCAAGGCACATGACACACGGGTGTACCGGAACTCCTCCGTGTGCCAGAGGCTGCAGGCCAGGACCTTAGTCCCTGACCATCACTTCAGGGTCGGGGATGTGGACATGCCCATCTGCCTGGTGAGGGATGTGGCCTACTCCCTACAGCCCTGGCTGATGAAGCCGTACTTGGGGCACCTCAACCCCTCCTGGCAGGCCGTCAATGCCAGGCTCACCAGGGCCTGCATCGTGGTCGAGGGGGCCTTCGGATGCCTGAAAGCCTAATTTCAATGCCTCCTCACATGCCTCAACCTCGCCAAGCACAATATCCCTCTCATGGTGGCAGCATGTTCTGTGCTGTACAATTTATGTGAGCAGAAGGGGGAGGCTTTCATTCCACGAGGAGTAATGGTAGTTCGGACTAGGAAGCCTAGTCCGAACTACCAAGTTCGTGCCGCGTGTAGCCGCGCGGCACGGGGTTCGAACGAGCAAGGATTTAAAAATGGTGGCGCCCAGTTTATGCAAATGAAGCCCGGGAAATTCAAATCCCGGGCTTCATTTGCAAGGGCGGTATGCCTACATTACCCCGCTAGTTCGAACTAGCGGGGTAGTGTAGACATACCCAGGGTGTGTCTAGACTGGCAAGATTTTGCGCAAAAGCAGTCACTTTTGTGCAAAAATTTGCCAGTTGTCTACACTGGCCACTTGAATTTGCGCAAGAGCACTGACTTTGTAATGTACAAAATCAGTGCTTCTTGCGCAAATACTTTCAGGCTCCCACTTGGGAAAAAGACCTCTTGTGCAAGAATACTTGCGCAAGAGGGCCAGTGTAGACAGGGAAGACCTGTTTTGCACAAAAAAGCCCCGATGGCTTAAATGGTGATCAGGGCTTTCTTGCGCAAAATCGTGTCTAGACTGGCCATGGATGCTTTTGTGCAAAAGCAATTTTGGCACAAAAGCATTTGTGCCAATCTAGACACTCTTTTGTGGAAATACTTTTAACGGAAAAACTTTTCCATTAAAATTATTTCCGCAAAATCATGCCAGTCTAGACGTAGCCTAAGGGTTTCACCACTATGTGGACATATACACAGACTGCTCATAAGTGGATAGTTGATTTACCTTCTATCTTCTGTCTGTGCAATGCATACAGAACTAGCCACATTAGAAAGCTGGGTCTCCAATCATTTTTCAGTTTAATTTTCCTCAATTTTATAGTTCCTGAATTGAAATTAAGTCCATATTTTACTATTTTAAATGCAAAATTAAAGCAACTAGTTGCAGCGGTTTAAATGAAGAAGATAGAGTTGTAGATTCGACCTCTCAGAAGTGGTGATGCCGCTTTCAAAAGTCTCCAACACTGAATTCAAGAGAGTAGTCTTTTACATTCCATTTTTAGATCATTGTCCAAGTACAATAATAACCATTTCTTAAGCATGGATAGGATGTTAATGTTTTCAGAATTAGTGACAGACTAAAAAACTGATACTGCTAAAAAGCTTCGTGGCAGCCATGAAGCTTGGAAGACACTTGGCTCCAGTGGTTTTTCCTTAAAAGTTGGACATTTGAGGAGGGCAATTTCCTGTTTGATAAGAAGAATGTACAGTATCAGATCACACGTGGTTTTCATGTAATTGAAAGATTTATGTCCATTTAGAAATGGTATGGCTAATAAATTTAAATGTAAATTCTCTCTCTTTCTCCCTCTCTATCTGAGCTCATACCAATTATTGACTAGAACTGTAGCTTACAGTGCATTGGAAAAGTGACTAATTTTAGTTATTGCCCACTAGTTTCAGTGGTAAAAATGGCTCATTAAAGGCTGTAAACTTTAGGAAACGTGTTTTATTCAGATAACATCTTTCTTCCCCCTCAACAACCAACATTTTTTGAGGGGAAGGGGTAGACACGTGCTTCCTCGCCATATCTTCCTCAACTCCCTCATCACACTCATTTGTTTAAAAAAAAGATGTAGATCTTTTCTTTTATATTCTGAACTTTCCTGACATTCCGAAGTACATACTTTTCTCCTCCACTTATGTCCCATGCTTAGGACCCACATTCACAAACAAGAAAAATAACGAACTAATTTCCTTATTGGCTATCCTGATATAATTCAGACTAGAGTGAGGCTATCACTTAAGAAGTATGCATCTAGATAAAGTTTTCATTCATTTTCCCTTCAGATTTCATGAAAAATTATGGTTATTAATTTCAATTAAATGCATATGGGTATGTCTACACTAGCCCTCTAGTTCGAACTAGGGAGGCGAATGTAGGCATTTGAAGTTGCAAATGAAGCCCGAGATTTAAATATCCCGGGAGCCATTTTTAAATCCCCTTAGTTCGAACTAACTGTCCGTGGCTACACGCGGCAGTCAAATGTTAACTCGAACTAAGCCCCCTCGTGGAATGAGGTGTAACAGTTAACTCAAACTAAAGACTTAGTTCGAGTTAACGTTTGACTGCTGCATTTAGCCGTGGGCAGTTAGTTCGGACTAGGGGGATTTAAAAATGGCACTTGGATGGGAAGATGCAAATAAAGCCCGGGATATTTAAATCCCAGGCTTCATTTGCAACTTTGAATGCCTACATTAGCCTCCCTCGTTAGAACTAGGGGGCTAGTGTAGACATACTCTATGTTTCATGATCACTCGTTTTTTTGTTTTCTTGAAGATAAAGTCACTCAAACTGAAAAATTACTATTGTCTTAATATCTGTACTCATGCCTTTGGTTTAAAAACAAACTTTTCCAGTAAGCCATCCCTCCAAAAATTAAAAAATGTTATAATACAATATTTTTTTCAAACACATGTACACTAAATAAGAATTTCTAAATATAACTGCTTTGCTTTGTGGTTCATTCCTGGCTAATCAGGTGGCCTGTTGTGTAATCCAGGTCAAGCCATTGCATATCTGACTTGGTTTACCCATCTGCAAAATGGTAACAGTGTTACTTACCTAAATTATAAGCACTTAAATATCTGCAGATTAAAAGTATTTAATTCATTGTTATTAGATGAGGCTAGTAAAGGTAGCACATCTTCTGCTTACACCAACTATCTATTGTTCTATATACAAGCTTGTTTCTGAAACTGAATGCATGATAAGTGATAGTGCTCAGAAAAGAATACTGCAAATATAAAGAAAACATATTGAGATAGTAGAAATGTGAGAACATCGATTTAGCCATACTAGATTAGACCATATGATCCAGTACTTTTCTAATTATGGCAAGCACCTGATGCATCAAAGCCAGAAGATACATTGTGATATTTTTGTTCTCATTATATCAAAATCAGTCTCCTAGTGTAAGTTTTTGATGTGTGTGGAATAGGGTACTTCTCAATGTGAATAAGGGTATTATAAACCAACACTAGGTGATTGTATTTCATACCCTTGTAATGCACCTAGCCATTGTGCAGTGCTGTCAGGGGTACATACAGGGCCTTTTCCCCTCTACTAACTTTATCCTAGAAAAGTAACTCCACTGCAGGAATTTCAAAAGTGAAATTCTATGGTGTGTGTTGTACTGAGGGATAGTCTAGGTCAGCACAATGATCCCCATTGGCTTTTAAATCTAAGTGAGATTTTGCATTATGCCATCACACCTAGTTAATGCTCCCTTTGCCAAATAAATTATAGTCTTTACTTAATAATGCCTGTTTTTTCACCTTGGACATGGCTATCCCCTGTTACTCATAACTGAACATCAGCTTGAGCTAAGTAGCTTTGCTTGATTAGTCTATTCTGAACAACTTGAATGGTTTGGAAAATATAATAGGAAATTAGTATTCTAAATACAGTACCAAAGGCAGGAAACTAAAATAACAGTGAATTCCAGCCTTACAATATCTCACTTATCTGACAAGTAAATAGCAAAGGGAGATAAGAAATAAACAACAATGCTAAGTACTCAGTATATGTAAATACATAGTGTAGATCAAACAGACTGGACAAAATAATTATTTTGTAACTAGCACAAGAGAATAATCCATAAGCGAAAAACAAAACAGAAACAAACAACCCCTATGGAATATGTCACAGCCACTGGGATAGCTCCATCTCTAACACCTTCTGGTCTCTCCAGGAGCATCCTCTCAGGTTCACTCGCTATCAGGGTGGGTCCTGGCCTACAGTCCCTTAATTGGCCAACAATAATCATCTCAGCAGGCCTGCCTTTGGTTCAATATCTCTAGCTCTCTTCCCTACAGGAGCTGTGACTGTTCCACTCAGTAACCAAACTAACTTCTTAAAGCAAAGTGTTATTTAGTGAGAATAAAAGCATTTCAGAGAAAGTTTGAATTAAAACAAATAGAGTCTAGACATGTCTGTACATATCTATCCATCTTCCACATGAGGATTGTGGAAGATCTAAGCTTTCTATGGACCTCCCAATACCTCTTGGGCATTTTCTGTTCCCTTACCTGACAAAGTATGTCTCCCTGTCTGCTTCAGGTAGAGTCTCCCTTATAAGTTTTTCAGTCTTTTTTTGATCACTCTTGTCTCAGGGATTATTACCCCTTAACTATTTATAGCCCTTTGATCACTATGACAATAAAAGCTTGTAACTTGTTGGGGAAGGAATGTAAGATTCTCAAAGGTAGGAGCTTTCACATTGACATATAATACATGTTGAAATATTTTCTTTATCTGGGAAATCATCACAACACCTTCCTATTTGTTCTTCCAATTGCTCCCACTGAATTAAAGTGAGTTTATAATACACATTCCACTACCTCAATATAAAGTTATACAGTCTATCGTTCTATCTGAGTTACATATCCATATCCTTATAGCAGTTCCTATCCACCATAATAAATATTTTAATTGAAAAAAGTCAACTGACAAAATCATTTTTTTCTAAAATAAGAGGATAACAGAAGGAAGATTATCATCGTCAAGATGCTTACTACAAGTTTACAAATAAACCATATACACGTAAATTCCAGAAATGTTATAGATATACTGATTATACATATAATGGTTCAAATCTTCAAAGTCACTGGTATCAGTTTGATCCTCAGCACAAGCATTATTTAATTTTTTTGGTAGGAAATTGAAATGCTAACTTTAGGGAAGATAATAAAAAGCTTTAAAGTGACTGATAATTTTCAAGCAATCTTCTTATGAAAATAAAACTTAAAAAGGAACTTTTATACCAGTAGAATCGTATATGCAAAGGATAGCTTTTGAGAGGAGGGAGATGTAGCAAAATGAGGTCCTGAAACATAAGCCCATGTATTACAGGACTGGTATGAATCCTGAAGACTAGGCAAAAATGGTCAAGACTTTGCTAAAATAAAACAAAGAGAAGCTGTGAGCAAGAAGCAGCACCCTTGCTCACAAAACTTTGTACAAACAGAGCTGATAGTGCAGAAACACTAACTGGTGCTAGGCACAGGCTGTAATCACCTGCCAGAGAGATAGTAGCACCTCATGAAGAAATGTCTTGGTACCAACATACTCCCCACAGATAACAGGGACATACTGACTCAGGTTCAGGACAGGTTCTAAAATGAGAGAATGATGGATAGGTATGTTTTGATAGATCCACCAGGTGCAAAGTAATGGGTGGTATATACGTAACATCAAAGGGCGGCAACCTGATACAACAGGAGCAGCATTCCCTCTTAGGTTTTCCATCTGTAATGAGAGTGAGTTTTGTCTTGTGCACCAGTGTTGATGTCGTGTGAGCTTGTTCAGATATGCACCTCTGTGACACCCACCAGTTACTAACAAAATTATATAAATATATATAAATTTAAATTGTTGTCAGAAAAATACCGCAAAAAAGAGATAATTAACAAGGTACACTACTCTGCATCCATGAGCTCCCCAATCCTTACATTCCCATCCTGTACACTCTTAACCACTAACCCTGCATTGTGCTCTCTTTGTCCCCTTTCCCCATGTTCTGCACAGTGCCTCCTTCATCCAAACCCCTGCACTTTCCTTTCAGCTACGTTCCCATGCCCCACCTCTGTGCTTCCTGCATGTCCTGCCACGCTGCCTCCCTGCTCAGTGTTCTCCACTCATTTTGCCCAGCAACACTGATGCCCAGTTGCCTCTCATCCTCTGGCTATTGTACCCTGGACCTGGGCCCAGTTTTCCCAGCCCTGAATTGATTTTCCTTTGTGCAGGAGGTCCTAACAAAGTTGTCATAATTGACAATAACAGCAGCATAACTGAGCAAATCACAGATGTCATCAAGCAATCTGCCATTATAGCTGGCATTGGGGGCGGGGGAACACTAGGTAGTTCAGATAGGTTTCAGCAACTGGCTGTATTGGAAAGCCAGATGAAAGAAGAGGAAGGGGCTGAGCAATTATGCTGCTAAGAACAGTAACTATTTACTAGAGACTTGTCAGGTTCTGGCACGAGCAAGACAGGGGCTCTTAGAAATAATTTAACAATCCTAACCTTAACAATGCTGGTTTTTACAAGTGATGGTGCAATGGACGAATGTTGAATGCCTGTTTAATATGTACTACAAATGTGCCAGTGAATGAGAAGTTTTAAATGCATTGCTATGGGCAACATTTCATCATTAGTACAAGATAGTCTTTTACATTTTCAGCACGTCTAGTTAAGAAAGGATTCACTGTACCTCTCACCCAATTGTTGTAAATGGCCTCCACCCCTCAGCTCGTGCCCCCAGAACTGCCACCACTGCATGCCACGTGGTTCAAGCTTCGGTACCAGCTGTCCACTATGTAGTGGCTCTGGTAATGGCTCCAAGAGCTGCTGCCACTGCCAGCCACATGGCTGCTCTAGCCCCAGCTCCTGGAAATGCTTCCACCTACTGCCCAATTGCTCCTAGGGTGGGCTCTGGGGCTGGCGGCTGCAGGAGCTGGAACTTGGGTTGCAGAGAGACTGCCCCACCAGGGACAGCCAGAGCACTCAGGGGAAGCTACCTGCCACGTGGCCTTCCTACACCGGGGCTGGAATGGGGCATGGTGGGGCTGCCTCAGTAGGGACAGCCTGATCACAGCCCCAGCTCCAGCCAGAGCACACCGGGAAGCTACCTACCATGCAGTCCCACCAGCTAGGCCATGTGGCATTCTGCCGAGTGGTGAGCCCTACTGGATGGCTCTAAAAAGAAAGTAGGCAGGTTTAAATGTTTTTGTGAATGGCCATGGAAGTGCGCACCTTAGAGGGAACTATGGTCAGGAGCAGAGTTCCCTCTAAGCTTCAGGTCATCACAGCTTCACAGATGGTTAATCAGTCCCTCCCAGTCAGTCAGCTCCATGCTCCCACCAAGGAGCCTCTGAGTGGCCGGAGCTGATTAATTACCTGTGAAGCTGTGCTGCCATGCAGCTTAGAGGAACTCTGGTCAGGAGCGATGTGTAATTTGATTGTAGCTGTGTATAAAAATGTGTCTTGGAGGGGCTGTTTTTGTCCAGCCTAGGGGGAAATGGTAAATCCCACTGACTGAGCTGTGTCCATTTTCATGGGGTACATATATGTAGTAGTTCAGGGAAATCTGATGACAACTATTACTGTACTTCATTTGACAATAAACCGGGCTGGGTGCCTTCGATTATCTGATTTTGTGGTCTTTCGGGACTCTCTTGAGTCTGCTGTACTGGCTACCTGAGCAGAGCAAGTTCAGCTTACAGGGGAAGCACACACACAAAACAAACAATTATCATCATTGGACAGAGGGAGATTCCTGTCAGAACTCCACACTGGTGACTTGTGACCACAGGAGGTGCTAGGAGTCCTTGAGAGCTATGTTTAAAAACAAATTAATGGATTAAATACAATACATAAACCACTCTGTCCCAAATGAGACAGGTGTCTTTGCTTATATAATAGTAAACTCATGCTGTAATTAATCATTCCTATTCACCTACATATATAATATAGGCTACACCCATTTCCCTTGTCACCACACAGTTAGGATAAGAGTTCATTCCACAATGGTGGGTTGGCAGCAGAAGCTTTCCTGCCTGATGGCTGCCCACACCACCCATGTTGCACCAGTCTGTTTTTCTGATGTTCTTGCTCTTATTATGGGGTAGCAAGCCACCATTCTAGCTCCCTGAAAGTCTGACACCGAAGAATGTTTACAGGGCCCCTGGCTATCTTTTGTAATAAGTATAACTCAATCTAAGTGGTTGGAAACAGAAGTCAAACGGGTACAGATGAGTGAAAATCTGGTACTATTCAGCTGACCAAACAACCCTGCTGTGCATGTGTTTCTGCAAATATATTTCACAGTTCACCAACCTTTGGTAAGGGATATGATAATATATAGCCTCAGGGATGAATTCGCCCATACAGAATTTGGAGCACTGAATAGAGACCTGACTGGGAACAGAGCATGGCTCCCTAATTTTGTTCGACCCTGTCCTAGTGCATAATACAGCTCCAGGAGAACTGTGGTTGCTTTAACGTACACCAGTGGTGTTATATTTTTAAGGAATGTTACACCAGTGAAGAATCATATGTAGCAGAATTTCACTCCTTTCCGATCCCATGGCAGCGCAGATATGGAGGAGCTGGTGTGGAGGGTGGCATGGTCTCCTCCATTGGTTTTCTTCTGGTTGGAAATTTCCCCAATACAGGGAAATTCTCTGGCCAACTTAAGCTTTGAAGTGCAAGGTGAGCTCCGCAGAGCTGAGATTATAGGTGCATATAGGCCTTATTCACAGGAGTGCTGAGCACTTGCAGGCAAGGGTGGCAATTATGAGGGATTGGGAGAAGCAGTAGCCCCTCCTCCTGAGTTTGAACCCCTTGAATTTCATAACTGAGGTTTACTTACAGCTGCATGCCCTGACTCCAGAGGCAGATCTTAAATGCCACAGAGTTTAAGTTGCTTTCAATTTTGCCTTTGGGGCACAGAGTTTGTTATAAAAAAGGAAGGCAGGGTGATTAAGAATAACAATAGGCTGAGCATTCCAGTAATTGAAGAATCTTTAGATCATCATGAAAACATTGCTGGGTACTCCATTTAAAAGTTGGGGAGGGGGAAGAGTAGGAATGAGTGTTGTGCTGCAGAGATCTATATTTCAATTACTGTGTTAAACTTACAAATGTTCTTGGAGAAGGGGTGAGTGGGGACTAATCCAAAGCTGACTGCAAAGAGCTACAAAGGGATTTCACAAAATTGGGTGATTGGGCAACATAAGCCAGATGGAATTCAGTGTTGATACATGCAAAATAATGCACAAGGAAAAAATAATACCACTTAAGGATGGTCTTGGAATCATTGTAGATAGTTCCCTGAAAACATCTGTTCAATGTTTAGTAGCAGTCTAAAAACCAAAAAGCTAACCAAATATTGGGAATCATTAGGAAAGGAATAGAAAATAAAACAAAATACAAAATGCCTTCATATAAAGTCATTGTATGCCTACATCTTGAGTACTGTTTGCAGATCTGGTCAACCCATCTAAACAAAGATATATTGTCACAGAAATTATTAGGGATAATGAACAATTTCCATATTAGGAGAGATTAACAAGACTTGGACTTTTCAGCTTGGGAAAGAAATGATGAAAGGGTCAGGGCTATGTTAGATGTCAAGAAAATCATGAATGGTGTGGAAACATAGAATAAGGAAATGTTATTTCTTTCTTCACTCACATCATACAAGAAACCGATCCAATTAAATTTATGGGCAGCAGATTTTTAAAAAACAAAATAAATTATTTTCTTCATAATCAACTTGTGGAACTCTTTGCCAGAAAATGGTGGAAAAGCCCAAACTATGACAGGGTTCCAATAAGAACAAAATAAGTTCATGGAGGACAGGTCCATCAATGGCTACTAGCCAGAATGGGCAGAGATGGTGTCCCTATTTTCTGTTTGCAAGAAGCTGGGAATGGGCCACAGGGGATGGACCATGATGATCGCCTCTTCTGTTTATTCCTTCTGAAGCACATGACATTGGCCACTGTTGGAAGACAGGATACTGGGCTAGAAGGACCTTTGAGATGACCCAGATTGGCCACTCTGATGTTCTGCTATAGAGCTGAAATTTATCTGCCCCCTTGCTATAAAAACTAGACCTCCACTTCTCTTCCAGAGCTGAGACTGAGCTCAGGAGACCTGACCGGGTTTCTCTCTCTTTCTCTGCACAGAATTAGAAACAAAGTAAATATAAACATAGATTTTAAGCCTGACCAATGTTCCTTTAGTGACTTGCCACAATCTGTCAGAATATGTTAGAGTTAGAGTTGAGTAGGTCTAATATTTATTTATTATTTATTTTATTTTATATAGGAATTAGATACAGTGTTCCTGTTAGCTAATTGATAAGTTATCTGCCAAAAAATAGAATTTTCAAGTTCCTCTGTAGCCCCTGGATAGAGCTGGTGCATGTTGGGGGGGGGGGGGGGAGCAGAGAGGGTTGGTTTCCCCTCCCCATTTTGTGCTTGGCTTTTACTGAGCATGCTCTGTAACACTGCTGAAGCCTGTGTCCCCAGTCCGCCCCCTCATGCTTTCACTGCCCCCGCATCACAGCATACACAGGTAACCCCCCTACCAAAATCTGAAATGGCTCCCCTGCTTGCAGGGGTTCTGCTGGAGTTGTGAATGCTCTGAACTTCTGAAAATCTGGCTCGATCAAGTGTAGGGTTTAGTCTTCAAAGAGCTCTCAAATTTGGTATATCACTAGCTGTATCAGATTATAGAGGAAATCCTCAACCTGCTGAAGTCAATGGTAAAACTCCCATTAACTTCAGTGGCTTTGGGATTCAAACATACAGACTGATATATCTGTATGTACATTTTAGCTCTGATAAAATAACCATATTGTGCAACCAGATGCAGGCCAGAAAAATTTATATCCAGCACTATCTCTACAGATTGGGGCTAATTCTCTGGGAATTCCTTGTAATACTCATTCAAAATTTTTTAGAAGTATTAAATCACAAGTCTTTTCTCTCACTGTCTTTAGAGACTTTTTTGGGATCTTAAAATAGAACTGCTGCATTTGCACAATGACAACAGAGGATCATTCACAGAGCACCATTCGTGAATACATTTTCTCAAAGAGAGTATTTACAGCAGCTTCTAAAAAGCATATATTTCTATAGTTCTGTTGCAGAAAGACTAAATCACTGTTGTCACTTAGTGCAGAATTTATTTTCACCATTTCACACAGTCTTATGGAGATTGTGGAAACCAGTGGGATAGGCATTCATGCCGAAAGAATATAGATTTTCCTATACCCAATATTGGGGTTAGCTTCTCCTAGAATGTGATTGATTTCATGATTTTGGCTTTTAATATTGTATAGCTCTATTATTGTGGGTCACCAGATTGGTTTAGTCTTTTCTTTGGTGCCTCATTCTAGAATTGTTCTGAGGCATTTTAGTTTCAGTCATAAAAATTGCATCAGATGCTTGTTCAGCTACAGCTGGAAAATATGTGCACTATAAATTTATGAAAAATTTTGGTTTTTACTCTAATGGCAGGAAACTGTGTGGTGAGGTACAACTAGTGTTTTTTGTTTGTTCATTTACTTGTTTGGAGAATGTTTGCTAACCAGGAACTCAAAGTGAAATTTGTAGGGTGCAAACCCACATGGTTTGGAACACAAATGAAGTGTTTTCTTAAAGCCATTTGAAGGAAAATTGACCATTAATTCAACATCTCAGAACTTACCTCCTTTTATGCAACCAAGCCGTTGATTAGATAACACCATAAAAGATGAAATCCTGGCATATCTTCAGTATTATTTTAGACTTCTTTCTATTACACAGAAAGCTTGCGAATCAGTCTTATAATATTAATATTAATTGTATAGTAGTCTAGACTCGTCAAAGTTGGTATAATAATTACATAGCATATTCTAGCAGTATAGTAATTATGTAACATAGAATTTATGCTAATCGAGTCAAGAAATACCTGCAATATAATTACAGATAGCATTATTTCAATTTTTAGAGTGTTACAACTAGCTCTGGTGCAGTTTTTTTTTATTTTAAGAATTTCTGCATGTCACCAGTAAAATGTTTGTTCTGCTTTGGTTTTCTCTGAGGCTGAATTATTGTTTCAGAGTGAGAGTACTGCCCCCAGCTGGAAAGAGAGCATGGTTCAGTCCACAGCGAATGGGAATAGGAGTTAGAAAACACACATTCTATTCTCATGTCTGCCACTGATCTTGTGTCTGTCCTTGGGAAGGGTACCTAACTTTTCTGTGCCTTGGTTTCTCTTCCCAATCTTTCTGACTTGTGTCTTTAGATTGTGAGCTTTTTTGGGCTGGAGATTGTCTTTTTACTCTGTATTTTTGTATGCAAGCTTATATACTAGCCCAACAAATTAGGGTTTAAATCTTGGTTAGTGTTTCCATGTGCTTCAGTAAACATCCATAGATATAAATGCTACATATTGTAAAAATATTGCACTACTCATGCAGAATATTATTCATTTTCCTCATTACACTAACAATATTTATCAAAATCCACTGGAAAGTGAGAGCCATTATTCCCAGTAAAATTCTAAATTTCCATTAATCTAGCAGTTTCCACCAATATTTTTGTAGTTTCCATTTGGTACAAGCTAACAATTTTATTTTTCAGAGTAAATTTTTTATTTACAAATATTAATATTGTATGTAAAAGCTAATTGTGTGTATGTGGTTTTGATCTTGGGAACTATGTTTGCATTTCTGAAAATGAATATTCCTTTTAATGAAATAAAAAAATCAACAATTAAAAATGGTTATGTCTTTATTGTTGAAATTTACCCTTTTTTCCAGAGGAATATGAGCACTCTTGTAGCAAAAGCCCTATTTACTGCAAAATTATAGTGACTTCCAACTTTCAAAATTGATTTTAAACTTGGCAAGAAGGAAAAATTTTTTAATGGAAATATGTGGAAACATGAATTTTCATGGGACTTTTTTTCAGTGAGAATATTTTCTGTTATAATTTCAACCTCCAGTTTTCTTACAATGTCAAATGTAAGGATCAGGTTGCAGACAGTAAAAGGAACAAATGTGTTGTGTTTATTCATTTTCTAATTTACTTTATGTAGCATAATATAGCTATAGCACATAGCTTTCAGACCTCCAAAGTGAAACCTAAATTACATATTTTTGTTTCTGATTTTTACATCAAATTAGGTAAAGATGTAGAGGAAAACTAATAGACCCTTTGGTTCAGGGTTGCAAAGTTGAGACAGACTGTCTTCTTGGTATCATTATAAATTTGTGCCATACAAATGTTAATTATGTCGACTGGAAGTCTTAGACTATGTCTACACAACAGCATTATTTCAGAATAAGTAACATTATTCTGAAATAACATAGTCTGCGTCTACACAGCAAGCAGTTATTTTGACATAATGTTGAAATAATGTCCAGCTGCAGGACTTCTTACGCTGACTCCTGTAACCCTCATTTCATGAGGAGAAAGGGAAGTCAAAGGAAGAGTGCTCTTCCTCTGACTTCCTGTTGTGTTGACAGCGCCAAAAGCCAAAATAAACTATTTTGACCTCAGTTACGCAACTGATGTAGCTCAAGTTGTAGCTTATTCCGGCATTAGCCCTACTGTGTAGATATTCCCTTAGGGTATTTCACGAGGAGTAACGGTAGTTCGGAATAGGACCCTAGTCCGAACTACCTAGTTCGAGCCCCGTGTAGCCGCGCTACACGGGGTTCGAAGCAGCGGGGATTTAAAAATGGCGGCTCCCCGCTTATGCTAATGAAGCCCGGGAAATTCAAATCCCGGGCTTCATTAGCAAGTGCGGTATGCATACATTACCCCGCTAGTTCGAACTAGCGGGGTAGTGTAGACATACCCTTAGTGAGTAGGGGCAAGAGGACCATGCACCAAGTAGCCATGGGTGTCCAGTTCAGTCTAGTTTCATACTTATTACTGACCAGAAGTTGTCTACATCAGATGCTTCTAAGTCATGTAAAGCACATAAGTGATTATCTATCTGACTGCAGTTCACTTCATAATGGAAGAGGATGCATTAAAAATCACCACCACAATTCAATTTCGTAAGGATGTAGGGAACTGGATAGGCAGGGAAAACAATCTAGTCCATGACGCAGTAGGGATGTACATTTATAACTTCCAACCAAGCACCTCAAAGCATTTTACAAACATTACTAAAATCAGTTTGAAACACAATTCAATAACTTCAGTACCGAGTCTTTTAAAATGATTCTAAATTCACTTGCAGTTAAAAGTATTCAATTTGTTAATATGGCACTAAATTCACTTACAGTTAAAAGAGAGAATATAGGAATGCTTAAGTATATTCATTTGTATTACAGGTGTGGTCTGTGGCTGAGAGTGCAAGAATAGCTTCCTGTCCCATCCATTTCCTCCTTTGTATAATTAATTATTGAACTGAGAAGTACTCCATTATAGGACTGCACAAAGTTTGCATTTAAGAGGATGGTTTTGAGGTACTTACAGGAACTACTTGAAATTGAATGACCTTGTAATCCTTTTATCAAAGCTTTTACAATTCCCACTTCCAGGAAACTAAAACAAAAATAAATGTTGTTCAAAGAAAATTATTCTGTACGCAAAGCATTTCATTGAATAATAAAATAACAAAACAATGGAACCTTAAGCTCAGTGCAAGCATGTTGGCTCTTGCCAGCTTTTTTCATCATCTGATGTTAAACAGAATGTGACCGTGATACAAAATACATAATGGATGCACTGTTGAATTATATGGTGAAAAGCAAAGGAAGTAAGGAACATTACAACGATTAACCCACTCATTGTTGTTCTACCCTGCAGCTACTGTGCTATGTTGCAGCAACAAAACATGCACCAAGTACACAGTCTAACAACGTGTTTCACCCAGTGAATCAGGTGAAGCATATTTCCAAAGATTAATATCTGGGATTCAAGGGAAAGCTTCTCATAAGGCTGATATGTTCCTCCAACTTTCAGGAAGCTGAGTGCAAGGAGAATGTGACATTTCTGGACAAATCAGGCCTTTATCACATTTGTGGGCTGTATTCTAACTGAATTGTTGGACCATTGTAAAAAAAGTTGAACTATAGATATCACGCAGTACAGCAGCAATGGTAGCGCTGAATGCATTTCTGTCTCACCATTCTCCACTCACAGTATAGTATAATAAGTATTCACGACAACATTGATGAGAAGAATGTCATCATCAAAGTTTATTTCTCATTTTCAGTGGCAAAGAACCAATTTCTTTGCTATGGATGCTGACAGGGTCTGGACATCTGTACTTAACTTTCTATGGAACTATGGCAATTGAGGGCATTGACCTAGTTTGAGGGCTCAAATGCACTTTAAATTCCTATAAAATACCTTTAAAGGAGTTTGATCATTTTAGAGTACAAAGTGGTTTGACAGCAGAACGAAAGCTGCCACACACCGGGGAATGCTTCAGGTATGGATCACTCAGCTGGCATTACTTCCACAAAAAAGAATACCTGTCGCCCACCCAGAGACCTTTGTGACCCCACCATGAACCTTCTAAGTGGCCTTCATTGCTTCTAAAGCACAGGGTACCCCACATTTATTTAATGATGAATTGCCTTTGTACTAGCTGGGGGAGAACAGAGATCATTTGACCCTGGAGAGACAGAAGCCAACCAGGCAGGTGCTGGGAATCAGCTGGCACAGGTGATCAGCCCACATTCTCAACTGAACAATATAAAGGGAAGGAAACCAGCTGAAAGGGGATTCTTAAAACTAGAGAAGGAAAGTGCAGGCTGGCACATCCTGTGCATCCCCCTCTGTAGTGTCAAAGAAGGCCCTAGTAGCACCAGAACACCTCAATCTGAGCCCCTAACCAAACTGTTGTATGTGTTAATTTGTGCACCTTTTTCTTTCTGATGACAATAAACAAAACCCAGAAAAAAGGGATAGGAAACAAACCTGGTTATGATTAATTATCTATTCCCAGCTGTTGACAAGGGCTACCAGCATACAGACCTTTGCCTGAGTACAGGATAATTTGGAATATATCCAGTTGATTGGGTGCCCATTTTGATGCTTCTTTGGTATTCCTCTTAGGGCTGACACAATTTCCTCATACTGTAGTCTCACAGGATTTAAAATTCCTTTCCAATCAACTGTCTGATGGGAGGCACAATTTCTAGCCGCTGGAGAGGTTCTGTAGACTCAGAATGCAGGTGCTGCTTATGGAGCCTTACACACACATTTTAAATTGTAGGCGTTCAGATTGTTCTCAAGTGAATGATGTGCACTTATTGTCTCTCTCTGTGAGAGAGAAACTGCTTGATAATCTCTCTCCATTCAGGCCATGACAAGTACAAATGTGTCAATAACGTAATGAGCCTGGGGGGAGTGCAATGATGTCATTCACCATGAAGGAAATTTGCATACAAGCCTGGTTAGTCAGCCACACAGCCTCCTGCTCCTCCATACTTCATACATAGCTGTCCTTATCCATATGCAAAATATGCAGCTGTATAGAGCATACAAATATTTTGGGCATCACTATGTCTTAATGTCCACCTATCAGCTCAAAGTGGTTTCGTGGAGCACTTTCAGAAACACTGGTCTACAGGACCTTAGTTTAATATTTCATTAGTGAGTTGCTGAAAATTATAAAATCACATCAGTAAAAAATTGTCATCCTTCACTCCGGTCTGCTGTTAGGCATGGGGGCACCAGTTTAATAGTACCACGTAGGGATGCATAAATCCTAAGGACATTCCTGACATCATGACTGCCCTGAGCTTAACCTGTGTGTGTGTGTGTGTAACTGAGGGAGTGCATGCACATGACTGTACACATGCATGCATGCACATGCATGTACCTGAGAATATAGTCCAGAAATTTTCCGTTGATGGTCTAAAAAAAAATCCCACTACCTAATTACAGGCATAGAACTACAGCGAAATCGGCAGGCATTTATTATTTATCCTCTGTATTTTGGTACTTAATAACACTCAGTACTGTTGCTAGTCAGAGCAGTTTATGGCTGGTGATCTGTAATTGCTGTCTCAGCTGACTGTGTCTCGCAGAGAGCAGATAACATTTTGTGTATCTGTGATTCTCTCACAGCACCAGTGCAGTTAGTTTTGGGGAGTCAGATTCTAGATGACAGCAACAGCTGAACAGTAGAATTGTATTCAATCTGAAGGAGAGGGGCCAGGAGCATATTTAGTCCCTACAATATAATTACTTTTCTTGCAACAGTAATATGGAGATGAGAAATACCAAGATTGCCACCAAGTTGGAGGTATTTGCTGTAGAAAGGTTGACTAATTTTCACAGCTTCCCCAGAAAGTCTCATGTCGTTACTATTGGCTATTAAGGAGTATCATTCCCCAAACTGCAACATGGCCTCAATTACACAGTGATAGAAATGTAGCCGTGTTAGTCTGGTGTAGCTGAAGCAAAATACAGGACTATGTAGCACTTTAAAGACTAACAGGATGGTTTATTAGATGATGAGCTTTCGTGGGAAGTGGGTCTGGCCCACGAAAGCTCATCATCTAATAAACCATCTTGTTAGTCTTTAAAGTGCTACGTAGTTTTGTATTTTGCTTCAATTACACAGTGTTTGCCACACAATATGTTCGTTTTACGAATAATTAGTAAGGAAGTTTATTGCAAATATCACATGATGAATCTATTTCTGAATAGGTTTCTTCTGGATCTAGTGCTACACGTTGTCCTTAGCTAGACAGTGTTATTAAACTATTGGTTAGATATAGGAGATAGGGAGCAGAGGAACATCGACGTCTAGTGGGAAAGACTAAGTTCCAGAGTTTATTTATCTTGGGAAACAAATAAGTTTGCTTATAGTTGTGGCTCAACCCATGGGGTGAGCAAAGCAGCAATTTCAGAAATATATTCCACTGCACTTCAACTTTTTGTGGTAGGAGAAAGCAACTTCTGACCCATTGCCACTGTAACTCAACCTCTATATTTGGAAATGGTGGCAAGTTATAACAATGCATCATTTTTAAAAAATCTCTCCTAAAATATTGGATATTCTAATGATCAGTTCCATAATCTCAGATATGCTGAATCCAAGTTGTGAACTAGAAGTGCCTCCCTGAATTGGCTATCCAGGGTCAAAGAAGGAATGTGGGCAGGAGTGGGGGGAGGCTGGCTAGGGTAACATGATAGAAGAGAGATTCCAGGCCCTGTTCAGATGTAATCTTTTTTCTTCCCTTTTTTCAGCTATCTGGAGTCAAGTCAACAGAGCAGTCTTTTCCTGGTTTGTCAGTCCAGCATGCAAGCCAGATTCACTCCATCCTCTCATGCACAGTCTATCCACTGTTTTCTTGGCTTTCCTCTTGTTTACAAGTTCTAGTCTCAAATACCTTTCTAACACGATTCCCTTCATCTATCTTTTGCGTGATGTCTCTAATGCCATCGTCCTTGCTCTTACTCCCAATGGCATCTTTCTGCATATGGTCCAGCAAGGATTCCCTTACTCCTTATACCTCCTTTTTTTGAGGCATAAGGATCTTGCACAAAAGATTTTTTTTGTGCAAAACGGACCTTCCGCAAAACCTCTTGCGCAAAAAGCATCGGCAGAGAATATGCTGATGACGGCACAACAAATGCTAATGAGCGCTTCACTAGCATACTCTCTCTGGCAAAAGCCTGCAGTGTAGACGTAGTCTCTAAGTTAACAGTGGAAGCATTCATTAGCATTTTAAAGATAAATAAGTGATTTAAGGAAGCAGACAGATTGTATTTAATGTGAGTTTGCAGAAGTATTCTTTTGTAGTCGGCAGATATCAGATGATACATGGTCTTAGAAACTATACATTTTGCCTGCACCTAAGCTTGACACTGGAATTTCTTGATTTTTCATCCTTAGTCTCCACCGTTGAGTAAATGAACAAGTATTTATATATTATTTCATTCTTCAAGAAGCTATATACCCAGAATGTATGGCATTTTCTGTGATGCATGCCCCATGAATAGTATCTTGCATATATTTTATTCCTCTTTCCCCCCTCCCCGATATTTTTTAATAGAGCAGTTGTTCTGGAAATGGAACTACTATAGACTGACTGAAATTATTAAATAAATATCTTAAAGTAACTTTGCTAACAAAAATATTATGCCAGGCCACTTGTGGTGATAGATTAAATGATAGAGAAGACTATTCTCATCCGAATTATATCACAGGTTAAAGTTTATAGCTGAAAAACTATTGATTGATTTGCAGTAAATGTTTACAACAAGGTTGAGTAGGGCTATAATGAAAACTATTTAGTCTAATTAACCTTGAAAGTGAAATAAGACATTTATTTTTGATTGCTCAAAGTGCTACACTATAAATTACAGGAAGATTTTAATCACACTTTGAATTCATAACATAATTTTAGCTGGATAAATAAGACTTGCATATCTAGATGCATCTCCAGAAGCCTGTGCCCTATTATCTTATATGAATGTCAGTGATTATTATTTGACTGTTGAATCATTAAAGCACAGTGTGTAGCAAAAATTGATTGAAAGTTTATGTCCAAATTAGTTACATTGTTGCCCATCATATTTGTAAATGTATAACATCAACTTCATTATTTATTTTTGAAAAATTTAGATTTGCATCTACAATATTTTGGTATCATACCCATATATACTCAAATTCAAGATAAGCAACAACAAGTGTTCATTACGTCAAGAAATGTTCCTGCTGTGATTAATAGTAGCCTAGTTGAAACACAAGAGTCATTTGTTAACTCCATAAAATTCAAATTTGCCAAGGAATATTAAAATTGCAATTATAAAACATTTATTTTTCAGCTAAATTACATAGACTACAAATAAAATAACTGACATGGTTTTCTCATAATTAAAATATCTCTTCTGTTGTGTTGCTCAACATGCATGCTGGTTTTATTATACCCATTTAAATTATAGCAATTAAGAGCCATCAATTAATGTAGGTTTGAAATTAGATGAACCATCTAACTATCAGAGGAGTGAAATTCTGGAAGAGCCTTCCCGTGGAGCAGTGAGCAAATAATTTAATGGATTCAAGACTGAGCTTGATAAATTTATGGAGTGGATAGGCATAATGAGACTGCCTACAACAGTAAGTAGCCAATCTGTGACTGCTAGAAGAAAATACTTCCTATTGTCAGTGATAGGATACTATATGGGGAGAATTCTTACCCAGGGCTGTGTCCAGACTCCATGCCTCCTTCGACGGAGGCATGTAGATTAGCCACATCGGAAGAGGGAAATGAAGCCGCGATTAAAATAATCGCGGCTTCATTTAAATTTAAATGGCTGCCCCGATCTGCCGATCAGCTGTTTGTCGGCAGATCGGGAGAGTCTGGACGCGATGCCCCGACAAAGAAGCCTTTCTTCATCGACACAGGTAAGCCTCGTGAAACCAGGTTTACCTGTGTCGATGAAGAAAGGCTTCTTTGTCGGGGCATCGCGTCCAGACTCTCCCGATCTGCCGACAAACAGCTGATCAGCAGATCGGGGCAGCCATTTAAATTTAAATGAAGCCGCGATTATTTTAATCGCGGCTTCATTTCCCTCTTCCGATGTGGCTAATCTACATGCCTCCGTCGAAGGAGGCATGGAGTCTGGACACAGCCCAGGTGTCTGGCTCATAGGTCTTTCCCATATGCTCAGGGTCTAACTGATTGCCATATCTGGGGGTCAAGAAAGAACTGGCCTCAAAGCCTACAAGGGCTGTATTTTCAAATATTCAAGAGTGACCTGACTTGTGAGCAGAGGCCAGACTCTGCAATAACACTGTCATGCTTTGAAAGAAAAAAGAAAGTTTATTTTTTTTATTATTTTTAAATGATTGCAGCACTATGGGCTGGTGCAAACCCAACTACAGATACGAGTGAATAGGAGGGTGCAGTTCCAACTTTCATTTAAGTCAATTGAAAAAAGGTCAGCCCCCCCAGTGGCAGAAGAGGCTTTTTTTTTTAAAACCATTACAGGGAATACGAATTGGTCTAAGGCAGGTGATGCAGCAGTACAAAGGGTGCACCTGATGAGTCAGTTTCAATCCATTCCTCATTAACCTTTCTATGGAATTATTACTAGATAATATATATTACCAGCACCTAGAAGCCCTATTTATAGACCAAGGCCCAGACCCTTGAACAAGCCTACAAGCTTACCTCCCAGGGGATTGAGAATTCAGGCCCGCGACCCCTTTGGCTAGCCGCTGTATAGACACAGAAAAAAAGATGATCATTTCTCCAAACACTTTGCAAATTAATTATTAAATAGGAAATGAACCTTCTGTGTTCTCTAGAATTTTAAAAGTTTTTCTCAAAGTTACTTCCGTCTTGTATTGTTTAGTGAAAGAGGACAGTTATGCCCACATTTCCCTCAGCACCAGCAAGGTCCAGAAGTTAGGGCACTCTTTAACTACATGACAGTGCAGTGAGTTTCATGGGGTGTGGGGAGGGACAGGGCTCATTGCTACTGTAAAGCAAATAGTGAACAGTAATCAGTTTCATTTGGAAGAATCCACAGAGATCACACATGTGCGTGTACTGTGGCATGTAATGCATATTACAATGACAGATGTGTTCTTGGTTGGGAACAATGCCAGTAGTGACATAAAAGAAAAATCTAGGGAATCAAATAAAAGATTAAATGTAGTCCTGGAATAACATTAAATTCAGGACATCACAAAAAATCAAAACAAAAAAAAATGGTTTATTCTGACAATTCCTGGCATTTCTCTAGTAGCAAAATGACACCACTTGATAGTAATTATGCGAAGTGTATTTTCTCCATTCAAACACATTATAAACTCAACCTGTACTGCAATACAGATTTTTGTAGTCACTTTACAGGTGATTCATTGCCACATTTTCTGGATAACGGCGTTGGTATTCACTAGCTACCTCTGTGAGGCTTCACGAGGTGACAAAAGAACACAGAAGCGCACTGTAATTCAAAAGAGAGAAATCTCTCATGCAATGAATAATACATTACACAGATACAGATAGTTTAAACAATTTATGTACATAGCCCAAGTGCATGGGTAAATATCGGCATGATTAATAGCAAAGAACCATCTAAGAGACTATGCAACAGCTGTGAAAGATAATTTGTATGAATTTTGATGTAATGTTATCATGGTTTAGCTAGAGAATATAGACACAAGGTATGGGGAACAGAATGAAAATCTATATACTTGACTAAAATTGAAAGCTGATCAATGGTCCTATGTTTCTTTCAAAGTAATGTCCTATGGCTGTGTAAAATTAATGATCCTATGTTTGTATCAAAGATGCACGCTATAGAGACACCATAGATAATGTGATTGCTTTGCAAGATGTAATCTGATGAATTAATAAAAATAAAGTAGTTTAGAGCCCAATCTAGCAAAAGCTAAAAGGTTCTGAATGCTGGCTCCATATCAAGCTGGCTTTTCAGGGACAAGACACTCTGCAGCAAAAGGCAAATGCTCCAGCAGCCCTAAAAAAATGTTTGCTGCTATGGAATTATTTATTATTATTTTTGAAAGGGAGGTGTGGTGTAAAATGCAAAATAAGTGTAGGCTGCAACTCCTATTCTTATGATTCACTTCATCTTCATTGAGGAATCCACAACCAATGTGTGTTATAGCCAGGGAAGAACAATCTAGTGTGAACAAACTAAAAACTGAACCACACATTACACAACTAGAATTATACGTAATTCTGTAAATCTTCCTTCCTTGTTCAAATGCGTATACCACAGTCATCACTGTGGTATCAGATAGCTTATTGTAAAATAGGTTGCTGTAAAACGATATTAAAAAAAAGAGTGCATTTCAGTTATGTACCTTGCCTTGATCTTGGAGCTGTGGGGTCCCTCCACTACTGGTGGCTTGGAACTAGGGGCACCCATGTCCCCTACGGTGGGCTGGAAGTTGCTGGCACCCCACCACCTGTTGTGGCTCTGAGCTCAGAGCCCCTGCAGTTCCCCACTGCCACCGGTGATGGGAAGACCTTGTGGCTTTCAGGCACCATCGTCTCAAATCATGGAAGTCTCTGTAAGTCATAGATTCTGTGATTTCTGTGACAAAATTATAACCTTAAATTGGTTATGAACAATAAAAACACCAGCTATTTTGATCTCTTATTTCATAGCAGATAAGTCACAGCATAAAATACATTAAAGGACTAGTACAAAACCTTCACTTTTAATAAGAAAATATTGTATTGCTTTGTTATGGAACTAACATTGTGAAGTTTGTGGGAAAGTATACATTGTTTTCCTATATTATCCAGTTTATTGATGTTTCCCCCACAATGAAGTGTATACAAAAGGATGACAGATATACTGTCATATTGTGGTTAACACTCAAACCAGATAAGCCTGAAATGACACTTGTGGTCATGGGAGAAAAATCTTGAGCAGCTTTCTAATAGTCATCAACTAGATGCTTCATAAGACACTGGGAGCCCTGTGGTCATTTATGGAAAGGAAAAGGAACAATAAATATGATTCAGGATGAATCAGGAGCTTAAAGGACATTAAAGTGTCTAGGTAACAAAGAACATATAACTGTCAACATGTCAAGTTCGTATAGAGTAAGACCCAAACTGCTGAATTTTTATATAATTCTGTTGTCACAAACATTCAGCTTAACCAGAAAATCCACTGATTTCTCAATGATCTGTGCTTTACTACTTTCATCAATTTTGTTAACCACATGCCGGTTAGATGAAAGCAATGGATACCTAATTGGACTTTCCTTGAAACTGCTCTGATGACTCAAATGGGGTATGTCTACACTACAAAGTTAATTCGAACTAACAGACGTTAGTTCGAATTAACTTTGATAGGCACTACACATACAAACCGCTAGTTTGAACTTAATTCGAACTAGCGGAGGGCTTAATTCGAACTAGGTAAACCTCATTCTACGAGGACTAACGCTTAGTTCGAATTAAGTAGTTCGAATTAAGGGCTGTGTGGCCACTTAATTCGAACAAGTGGGAGGCTAGCCCTCCCCAGCTTTCCCTGGTGGCCACTCTGGACACCACCAGGGAAACTCTTCTGCCCCCCTCCCAGCCCTGGAGCCCTTAAAGGGGCACGGTCTGGCTACGGTGCCCGTGCCAGGTGTAAGCCTGCCAGCACCCAGCCAGCAGACCCTGCACCTGGCACGGCACGAACCAGCCACCCGCTGCCACCCAGCCCTCCGCCTCTTCCCGGGATCAGGCTGGCAGCTCCCAGGAACCTGCCCGGGGCCGCAAGAGGCGGGTGCCCGACTGGTCTAGTGTGGAGATCATGGACCTCATCGAGGTTTGGGGGGAAGCCTCCAACGTCCACGACCTCTGCACTAGGCACAGGAAAGTGGCCATCTAGGGCAGGATAGCTGCCAGCCTGTCCACCCAGGAGCAGGTTTGCATGAAAATCAAGGTGGTCCAGTGAGACCCCCGACCCTGAGCCCTGAGCTTAAAATGGCCATACTGGGTCAGACCAAAGGTCCATCTAGCCCAGTAGCCTGTCTGCTGACAGCGGCCAACACTAGGTACCCTTGAGGGGATGGACCGAAGGCAATGACCAAGCCATTTGTCTCGTGCCATCCATCTCCAGCCTTCCACAAACAGAGGCCAGGGACACCATTTCTATCCACTGGCTAATAGCACTCCATGGATCCAACCTCCATGAATTTATCTAACTTCTCTTTAAACTCTGTTATAGTTCTAGCCTTCTCAGCCTCCTGCAGCAAGGAGTTCCACAGGTTGACTATTTGCTTTGTGAAGAAGAACTTTCTGTTATTAGTTTGAAGTCTGCTACCCATTCATTTCATTTGGTGTCCTCTAGTCCTTCTATTATGGGAACTAATGAAGAACTTTTCTTTATGCACCCTCTACACAACACTCATGCTTTTATAGACCTCTATCATATCCCCCCTCAGTCTCCTCTTTTCTAAGCTGAAAAGTCCCAGTCTCTTTAGCCTCTCTTCATATGGGACCTGTTCCAAACCCCTCATCATTGTAGTTGCCCTCCCTTCTCCCACCCTCTCTCTTCCCCTCTCCCACATCCTTTTCCAAGTCTCCCCGAGTTTTGTTCAATAAAGAGAGTTCCTATTTTTGACTACACGTGTCCTTTATTTTGTACATCAGGAAGGGGGGCTAGGGAGGGGTAAGTGGAAGGATGTGAGGGAGGAATGGGGTACAAGCCCCCAATGAGGAGGACTGGGGTGGCTCTGTGGTCTCCTCGGGGTGGAAACTCTCCTGCAGCCCCCCGATTGATCCCCCGCGGATGGCAGCCTGCGGCAAGTGCAGCTGGGCTGATGGCCGAGTGCTGTGATGTGCCGAGTGTGGGCACTCAGGGCACTCCAAGCCAGGACTGCTTTTCAAGTGGGGAACCCCTGAGAACTGTCTGTCCGGGGTGGGGATCGGGTCCCTTTAAGCACAGCCCTCGGCTAGCCTGAGGCAGCAGCTGCACACTCTAAGTCCTAATCTGATGCCCTGCTGGCACTGCTTCCGGCCATTCTTAACCTCGGTTCAGGGTCCACTCAATGTGGACATGCTAATTCGAATTAGCAAAACGCTAATTCGAACTAGTTTTTAGGTCTAGATGCACTAGTTCGAATTAGCTTAGTTCAAATTAACTAATTCGAATTAAGTTAGCTCGAATTAGTGCTGTAGTGTAGACATACCCTGAGTTAGTTCCTCCAATGCCTTGCTTGCTTCCTAGGGTGCACATAAGAAGCCAGTTATTCTTCCCTTCATAACCAGCACTAGCTCCCAAAGCATACAGTGCAAATGATTGCTATTCAATAAACCCTTCTGAACAATAAATATCTGTGCCTCTTGCCAGATGGCTTTGATTATTATTATGGGTCTAGAATAGTCAGCACCAAGCCAGGCTAGGATTAAAGTTATCCTATATAAAGCTTTTCTTACGTTTTTCTTTTTTGTTTCTGATAATTTCTTTTTTTCTTGTTTAATAGGCATTTTGCTTCTCCTTTAGTTCATAGAGCTGGTTTTCTTGAGGCCAACTGGGTTTTTCTATTATTGGGTTATGTGGTTCTGACTGCTCATCCATACTGGCTAGTTTATTATTTCGGATTACAATATTTTGTGGTTCACTGTGCTATGCTTAGGTATTGCTTCATAAGGCACAGCTGGGGAGAGGTGCATGATCCCTCCTGATCCAGCTGGGGCCGGTCCAGCTTTATCTTCTCCCTGTGCTCTTCAGCCAGAATGAGGAAGAATGCAGCAAACTGCACTTTTCCATTACTCACTGATGAAGGGGAACAACCAGCAATGTCCCCTTACAAATGGACTTTAGCCTCCCCTATGCTTCCTAAAGGGTGCCTACAGGATGGGAGGTTCATGGTTGGGGCAGTCCCAGATGGGAAGTGACCCCAGCCAGCCCCTTTCACCTACCTGATGATTCTCTTTTCAGTTTGATTTTATGAGAAGCTATCCCATTTCAGTCATATCCCCTTTTCCTGACCCAAACAAACCTGACCTTGCTTTATGTTATAAGAGGAAGCTATATATTCAACGTGGTGGTCCTAGCTCTTACAGTTTAGGAGGAGTTCTTGAACAGACAAGGACAGACAGACAGAATGGGAAAGTTTAATCACAGTACTATAGAAATTATTTTATTCCTCCCATCCTCTCTACCACCAGTAGACATGAACACAAGAACTTTCATTTATATAGTATGTCACAATTTACATTTCTCATGTATTGCTCAGTCATTTGTCAGTTCATTAAAGGAATATAAATTGAGAAACCGGAACCACAGCTGGGTAAATTGGGCAAGTTGCTTCTCTGGCGATCTGTATGTGGAAAACACTTTATGTTGGGATGGAAGGAGAGACATGAATACTGTCATTATGAAAGACAAATGATATCTTTTAATACCCTGAAAAAACCTCATGGAATCTTTTGGGTTTAAGATTAACCTGACTGAATTAGGACTAAGACCTCTAGGGTACATTGAATTAATAATGCAATTGTATTTGTGTTGTTGTGGCATTGCACGTACTACCACTAATAGAGGGAAATGCTAATGAATGAGGTGGAAAGTGTTGAGATCACTTTTGTCTCCTGAAAAGGACAAGTCCAAGTGACTTGAAAGGAAATTCTCTGTATCTTGAAGTCCAGATTAAGGAAGCCAAACCTTAAAAAGAAACTGAGGCACTAAAGAATGGTGTTGACAGTGTCTTCAGGTAAAAGCAGAGATACTGAAAGAGCTGCAGTGCACTGCCAAATCCATACCAGGCTGAGAAGAGCCCCCATGGAAGGTAAAACAGCAGCTTGGAAGATGACAAAGGTACAAGTGGGAAGGAGGGTAATTTCTTCCATCAGTCTCTGACCACCTGACACTCCGTGAAAACATAACAGACCATGAGCAAAGTGAAAGAAGGTATTGTGCACAGTTTAACTCAGTGGATGGTGAACAAAAGGATATTCTACTGGGTTGGGGGAAAGGAAGTCAATGCTTCTCCCTCCCTCCAAAGAAGCAGAATCCTAACCTCATGGTAGTTGGGGAAGAGAAAGGACTACATGGGAGGTAGGGTTATCTTCCACACCTAACTTCTCTGCATAGGGGCATTTTTCATCTTTTGCTCCATGGAATGATGGCTTGCAATAGACCTGGTGGGGTGATGACCCTCAATCCAATTGTGAGGCAACTCATTTCTTGGGGAACCAAGTGACACCACACATGCTTCCTAGAAAATGCATGAAGGTGAGACTGGAAGAATCAAGTCTCGCATTTACACCCAAAGACTTTGAGATGACAAGGGTACAAAGGGACTTGTGAAAGATCAGGCCCACAGGCTCTGAAGAGAAAATGTATACAGGTTGGTAGTCAGCCAACTCCACAGAGATTTTTAAAGAAGGCTTGCTAGCAGAATGTTTGTTATCTGAAGAAGTGAAATGTAAAATTGTGAAGAGTAATGTCAAAACTGTCATCCAGGGACTAAAGCTGTCTAGGCAAGAAGTCAATGGGTGTCCTTAGGATGCTGGTCAGCACCCTAATCATGCCCTCTTCTATGAAGGGGGAGATGTAACAGCTTGAGAATATCCTGCAACATCCTGAACAAACCGTGTAGATAAATCGTAAGACGTGTTTGAGAACTAAGTGAAATCTTATTGAATTATGTTTAATATGTTTGAGGTACATAATATTAAAAGGACATTGTGTGTGTTATTGTGGCATTTTCTGTACCTTATCTTATAGGAAGGATCTGCTAATGTAATTACTCCATTATCAGCACCTGGAAGCCATTTCCCCGAGAGGCAGTGCATTGCATATACTGTGTATATATACTAATTCAGAATGGATTCTCCAGAGACCAACAGATAACAGATTTTTGAATAAATAGTCTGACTTAGAGACTTCTTCCTGAACCAGAAAACAGACTCCATGGAGGGTCTCAATACATAGGAAAAGTCTGGAAGGATTTGGCCTTCTGAGGCCCCATAAGACTGGGTGCTTGTTCTGAGGAACAAAATTATGCTTCTCCTGTTGACTAGCTCCTTTGCTTGAACAGGAGATGGCTTTTTAAAGTCCAATTCTCCCTGAGTTAGCTCCTTACACTTGTCAAGGGATCCTAAAAGGTTTAGCAATCAAAGGACATCAGACTAGAATCTCATTAAAAAGCTCTTAGCCTAGTCTATCTGGCCACTGGGCTCAGCATACAGTCCCATGAACAAATGGCATTATAAATGTCAATCAAGCAGGCACACAGCAAGCAAACAAATAAATATACAACAGACACACTAACAGACATCAAATTCACTACAAGAATGATGTAATCATCCCTCATTCACCTAGAGAATTTGAGGTCCTAATTTTGCAATCCCAATATCCATAGGGAGACTAGTCCTTGACCAGAGGCCTTTCTCTTGAGGAATCAATGTGAAAGGAACCCAGTCAAGGGGAACTTGCTGATATTTCCCTGTAAACCTGGCTTCCCTTCTGCAGATTTATTTGCAAGAAATGAAAGGTTAGGGTCTGGCTTTATTAGAGCCTTTTAGCATATTGCCTCTGCCCTGGATTCCAGTTATAATCATACTAGACACCAGTAATAAATGGAATATCCAAGACAATAAGCAAAATTCAGCTCTGATTAATCTTTGACCAAGTTAAAGGATAGATTCTAACTCTGCATGCCACCATACTGCAATGCATCAGCTTCATAGAACTAGGCATAGCCTCAGGAGACAACTATGACTCATGCTATGTTTAGATTGCCGTTTTTTTCAGAAAAAGGTATGGAAATTGCACTTCATAATTTGCATATCTTTTTCCAATTGTTTTTTTGAAAGAGGCTTTTCTGAAATTTGGCCCTTCTACACTGGGCCAAATTTCGGAAAAACCGCCTCTTTCGGAAGAGCCCTTATTCCTCAGAAAACGAGGAATACAGGGCTTCTGAAAGAGCATATCTGCTCTTTTGTAAAAAATGTCAGAAAGCAGACTTCTGGTATCCTGGAAAAACTCTGAAGTCTAGACATAGTGTCAAACTCCCAACTACAAGTCACCATCCTTCCCCATTCCCTACTTGCTTCTGGGGTTTGTAATGTTCTCTTGGCTTACAACAGCAGTTATAGAAATCACTACCCTTCCACTCAGAACTAGCTCAGCTTATCTGGCCAGCAAGCCAAGACACTGACATTCCCTGTCTCTGCCCACTTACTCTGTACCCGTTTGTTCCATGTAAACAGTAAAAATGTCTCACTTCTGTGAATTTGGACTGTGTTGTTCATAGACAGCTGGAAGAGATAAAAGCATGGACATAAAGTGTGAGTTAAATTCTATCCCCCAGGAAGTGCAGTTGTCTGGGTTTCACCATACCTCATTTATTTTTTCTCTGTAACCTGTGTCAACCTGTATCATCAGTGATCTTATACTCCTCTTCAGGAAAAATAACAACAATACAACAACAACAAAATCAAACTGTGTACATCAGTTCTGAAGCAGGATGTAATCTCTCGGTGCCTACAAATTGGAGTTGTAATTCAGATCTTGTTTAACAAATGTGTCAGAAAATGTGTTTTATTAGTGCATAAAACAATATCGTTAAGAACAATTATTTGGCAAGTCAGAAGCCTCCTTAATCAGGAGATTTGTTTAAAGATTTTTTTATATGTTATGTATTATACAATGACTATGTCATAATTAAACTATAGGACTGACTCATTGAAATGATAATGAAAAGCATGAGTTAATATAAATGTAATTTCAGTTGGAAAAATGAATACTTTAAAACACAGCACATCTGCTTTAATCTGTGAGTGTGTATGGCATCGGCTGTTGAAATTTAAACCTTTAATAGTAATGAATAATGCAAAAAAGAATAAGACAAGTATGCAAAATCAGAAATAGGCTAAACCTTTCCTCACATGCCTTTATTTTCTCGTTACCTGATATAACTCTCTACAATTATCCACCATTTCTATTTCTTGTTTGTTATCTTGGTCTTAGCACTAGTGTACTGGCATTTCAGTAATTTCTTCACGTCCTTTGGTTTCTTGGTTAATTTTGTTCTCAACATTGCACTTTTAGATTGAGTATTCATATCTTACCTCTTTTTAGCCTTTTCTCTTTTGCTTTTTGATTTAACACCCTTTTGATGACTCTCGACATCCTTTCTCCAATAATAAAAGCCCATGATAATAGTAAAATTCAAATACTAGCATGGTATATATTCATACCTAAATAAATAGGCATGAATATAAATAGGCATTGTACTGTAAGTGAAAGTGTTCATTTTATTATGTTCATGGTATGCAGAAAGTTTTATTTGCACAGAATTTTTTTTAATTTTAAAAGAATAATAATTTTGTATGCCAATTGTTTAAAGATGTTAATTTAATACTTTGGTGGCAATGTCCCTCTTTCAGATGAAGAATTCACTCAGGAGTACCTGTTTTTGTGCCTGCAGTGTTCTCTGCACTCTGCACTCCAAAGCTGTATCAGAACTTTGCCCACAGTTCAGTGAACAATCTGAAAATAAAGTTCTCCCTATATAAAGCCAGCAAGACTGATGACATGAGGAGTCTAACCTTGAGGTTTGGCCAGAACCGCCACCGATGAGGTTTGCCTAGAAAAATAAATAAAAACCCATTCAGACTGTGTGCCTTCATAATATGTATTTTATAAATAGTAGGCACTAATTCCATTGGTGTGAGGGGATGTTCTATGAATCTGTGGGAATGTGGCATATAAGGAAGGGTGGCACAACATATCTTTTTTTACTGTCAGTGTAGAAACAAGCCACAACATCTTTTATTATTATGAATTATTCTGTTAATTTCTTGAATGCCAGAAAAAAAGGCTGGTTCTAAAATTAAAATACTACTCTAAGACTGTTGAGCTCTGAGTTCAACTCTTGATTGTGCCACAGTTGTCCTATGTGACTTGGGAAAGTTACTCAATTCCACATAGGCCAATTACTCAGTTGTTTTGTCAATTTATATTTTAAATTGTTTAAACTGGTATGGATTGTCTTGTTATTTGTTCGTACAGTACCTAGCACAACAGGGATTTGATATTGTTGGAGTCTTTTATGTTTTACCATAATATAAATAGTGATGATAATACCAGTGAAACAATGTATACTCACTAAGATAAAGTTTTAACAGGTAAAATTATGTGTTATATTAAGAGTAATAACTGAAAGGAGTACTAGTGTGGATATATATGCCCTGTAATTTGACAATGCTATGCCTGCAATTCTTTGAGCTATTTTGCTGACAGAGCACAAATGTCAACTTCTCAATAGGCTAAAATCAGGCACAAGACATTAATTAATCGATTTATGAAAGGATAAATCTCTTTGCTTCAAGGCAGATGATCTGTGCTGAGCACAACACACGCACATTCCTCTCCAGTCTTCAGAAACATCAACTTGCATCAAATTATTGAATCTTTGGCTGGGGGGAGAGAGAATTTGAAATAAATGTTCATTGGGAAAGATGAAGGTAACTAGCAGCTGACTAATGAAATTATTTACCTTGAATACCCTTCAAAAGCACTCCTACAGGAACTAAGAATTTAACAAGAAATTATGAGATTAAGCTTTATTTTTGGAAAACAGCTACTGAATTACATGGGACTCTGATCATAATTATCTATTAAAAAGACATTTCAAGGGAATCAGCTGCCTCAAGGAAATGTAAGACCTGAGGCAGAGCTGTTTTATGACATGAAGGAGGCAGGTTATAGGTATTGAAAAAAGATTATTTTGTGAAGAAAGTAATAAGACTCAATTTTTTTTCATTGACAAAATTGATTACAGTGCCTTCAGTATTTGAACTATATTTTTTTCAAGTTTTGTCCATTGCTTTCTCCAGTGAATTTTTTCTATAACAGGCAAAGCATATTGTCATCTTTTTAAATCATATATATAAATTATAGCATTACCAATGCAGAAGTGGGGTTTATTTACCTCCTACCAGCCATCTGCAAACATTTTTACATGTGAGAAATGTTGCATACCTGAACAATCACAATTAAATCATTAGACTTCTCATATTCAAACACATATAGGGTATGTCTACACTTGCCCCCTAGTTCGAACTAGAGAGGCAAATGAAGCATACCAAAGTTGCTAATGAAGCACGGGATTTAAATATCTTGTGCTTGATTAGCATAATCGTGGCTGGTCGACATTTTAAAATGCCGGTAGCCCGAATTAACTCACCACGTGTAGACGCAATAGTCCAATCCAAAACCCTTCTCTCGTATTAACTGTTACTCCTCGTGCAATGGTGACTGGCCGTGAATATGCTAATCAATATGCTTCATTAGCAACTGCGGTATGCTTCATTTGCCTCCCTAGTTCGAACTAGGGGGCAAGTGTAGACATACCCTCATGCAGGATCACAGATTCAGTATTTAGGCACCGTCATTGCATCATTTCTTTAAATGACAGGATAAAGAAGTTTGAAGTCATTAGAGTAAGAAGTATGAAGAACACTAACTTGCTCCAGAAGAACATGTTTGTGTTTGTTTTGTTCACATTTGTTTTGTTTGAATCTCAAAAAAGCTGTAATCACTGTCCTGCACCAAATAATTTACTATTCACTAAAATGGCTGGTGGTAAACATTCATGGAAAGTTCAGATGACAAATTCTAAAACATGCTAAATTTAGTCTGGTGAGATCTGGTACAGGAAAGGGAGAAATTATAGTAAGGGCTGCCTTATGGCATTTTATAGGATAATCTTTCTGTTCCATTCTGCCATAAGTACTAGCTGGCACCATGCTGGCTTTATAACAACATAGGAATGTAGGGCTTGAAGGGATCCTGAGCAATCATCGTGTACAGCTCTTTGCACAGGAAGGATGAAATAAACCTAGGTCACCCCTCACAGATGTTTATCCAGCTTGTTCATAGAAATATCCATTGATGGGGATTCCATAACCTCACTTGGAAGCCCCTGTCATAAGAACTTAGGAACATAAGAACGGCCATTCTGGTTATACCAAAGGTCCATCTAGCCCAGTATTCTGTCTTTCAACAGTGGCCAAAACTAGGTGCCACCAGAGGGAACGAACAGAACAAGTAATCATTAAGCCATCCCATCCCCTGTCACCCATTCCCAGCCTCTGACAAATAGAGGCTAGGGATAACATTCCTACTTATACTGGCTAATAGCTATTGATGGACCTAATGTCCATGAATTTATCCAGCTCTTTTCTGAACCCTGTTAAAGTCTTGGCCTTCACAGCATCCTTTAGGAAGGACTACTAAATGTTGACTATGCATTGCGTAAAGAAGTATTTCCTTTTGTTTTGTTTTAAACCTGCTACCTATTTAATTTAAGTTCTTATATTATGAGAAAAAGTATACAACTTTTCCTTATTCACTTTCTCCACACCAGTCATGTTTTTATAGATGTCATAGAATCATAGAATCATAGGACTGGAAGGGACCTCAAGAAGTCATCGAGTCCAGCCCCCTGCCCTCAAGGCAAGACCAAGCTCCGTCTACACCATCCCTGACAGATGTCTATCTAACCTGTTCTTAAATATCTCCGGAGAGGGAGATTCCACCACCTCCCTTGGCAATTTATTCCAATATTTGACCACCCTGACAGTTAGGAATTTTTTCCTAATGTCCAATCTAAACCTCCCTTTCTGCACTTTAAGCCCATTACTCCTTGTCCTGTCCTCAGAAACCAAGAGGAACAAATTTTCTCCTTCCTCCTTGTGACACCCTTTAAGATATTTGAAAACTGCTTTAATGCCCCCCTTCATCTTCTTTTTTCCAAACTAAACATGCCCAGTTCATGAAGCCTGGCTTCATAGGTCATGTTCTCTAGACCTTTAATCATTCTTGTAGCTCTTCTCTGTAGCCTTTCCAATTTCTCCACATCTTTCTTGAAATGTGGCACCCAGAACTAGACACAGTACTCCAGCTGAGGCCTAACTAGTGCAGAGTAGAGTGGCAGAATGACTTCACGAGTTTTGCTTACAACACACCTGTTGATACAACCTAGAATCATATTTGCTTTTTTTGCAACAGCATCACACTGTTGACTCATATTCAACTTGTGGTCCACTATGACCCCTAGATCCCTTTCCGCCATGCTCCTTCCTAGACAATCGCTTCCCATCTTGTATGTATGGAACTGATTGTTCCTTCCTAAGTGGAGCACTTTGCATTTCTCTTTATTAAACTTCATCCTGTTTACCTTTGACCATTTCTCTAACTTGCTAAGGTTATTTTGAATTATGCCCCTATCCTCCAAAGAAGTTGCAACCCCACCCAGTTTGGTATCATCTGCAAACTTAATAAGTGTACTCTCTATCCCAATATCTACATCATTGATGAAGATATTGAACAGTATGGGTCCCAAAACAGACCCTTGCGGAACTCCACTTGTTATCCCTTTCCAGCAGGATTTAGCACCGTTAACAACAACTCTCTGACTACGGTTATCCAGCCAATTATGCACCCACCTTATCGTGGCCCTATCTAAGTTATATTTGCCTAGTTTATATTTATAGTCTATCATCTCCATTTAGTCTCATCTTTTCTAGGATGAAAAATCCTACTCTTTTTATCTCTTTACACATGGCAGCTGTTCCAAACCCCTAATCATTTTTGCTGCCCCTTTCTGAACTTTTTCCAATGCTAAGATATCTTTTTTTAGATGAGGCAACCACATTTGAATGCAGTATTAAAGATGTGAGCACACAATGGATTAATAGTGAGGCAATATGATAGTCTCTGTCTTATTTCCTATCTCTTTTAAAATGATTCCTAACACTCTGTTTGCTTTTTCGGACTGTTGCTGCACACTGAGTGGATGTTTTCAAAGAATTATCCACAGCAATGCCAAAATCTCTCTCTTGAGTGGTAATAGCTAATTTAGTTCCCATCATTTTGTACATATAGTTAGGATTATGTTTTCCAATATCCATTACTTTGCATTTATCAACATTAAAATTAATTTGCCATTTTGTTGCCCAGTCACCTAGTTTGTGACCTTAACAACCTAGTTTTCAGAACTTAACCACCTTTATAGTTAGAAAGTTTTTCCTCATAACTAACCTAAATCTTCCTTGCTTCACAGTAAACTCATTACTTCTTGTGCTACCTGCAGTGTGCATGGAAAACAATCATTTTTGAAGACTATCAGTTGCTCCTTTATCTATTTTTTCTCAAGACTAAACATGTCAGTTTTTTAACTGTTTCTCAAAGTTAGGTTTTCTAAATCTTCCCCCATGTTTGTTGCTCTCCTTGTGGACAAACTGGAGAAAGACCAATATTTTATAAAGTGTGGTACAGTTGAGGCCTCGCCAGTTCTGTGTATAGCAGGATAATCACCTTCTGTATCTTTCATATTACACTCCTGTTAGAACTATTAACAGTGTGTGTGTATGGGTAGAAGTAATTTTATGAATGTGTTAGTTACTTGAAGTTGTTCATGCACTTTATACAACCATATTTCAACCTATGAAAATATACAGTCTATTTGTTTCCAACTACTATAATGATATAAAATTTAGGATTGTTTTCCTATACCATATAGTGGTATTTTTGTCTGCGATTGGAATTACAAAATCTTTTAGCAACAGGAGTAGCGGAATCACACAAAAAAATCTCAAGATGGCTAGAAATTCTTGAAGCCAAATGTTGGTGTAAACTTATATTTAAATATATATTGGTAAGAGTTTTACTGTGATCACTCCTTAGAAAAAGATCACATATTAAAATGTTTATAGAAAGCGAATAAGCAGTAGATCCACTGAATGAAACTTAAGGGATTTAGTTAAGTAGTGAGTACTCTTTTGCAGTAATTACCTGCTCCATTTATCTCACCGCATGCTTATCTGTCTCAAAAGGAAAATCACATTACTGAGTTATCAGCAGATGAATGCTCACCTGTATATACAATAAACACTTCTGCATCCTCCTCCTCCAAAATACATCACTCTTCAAAATACATCACTCTTCAAAATACATCATTCAAAAGATGCTGAAACTTAATGCCTACTGTTAATGTCTCTCTTGATCTGTTTAGTAGGTGCATATTTTATTTGCCTACTGAGCAATTTGAGAAAAAATGACATATTATCCATATCATTACAGCAAAATTAACTTCAGCCATTGTAGTCATCAAGGATCTCAATTGTGAAGGAGTATGATTTGCCAATATGGACAAGTGGGAATTAAAAGTTGAATTAAGATCTACTTTGCAATATTTGTAAGTCAACCTATTTCACAAATATAAAACAGGCTAGAAGTTCACTGAATACAGATTCATTTAAATGCATTCAGATCCCAGAAGGATATTGTTATATTTCTTTTCGTATTTCTATATAATGCTATCTTCATAATTTAATTGGTAATAAACCAATTTGGGTAGAGAATATCGACAAGATAAAATTTGTCTAGATCATTTGATATATTTTACACAGAATGTTCTTGTTTTCTCCAAGATGTGATTATGACAGATGTGGAACTGATATGCAATAATCTTATGAATTCTGTGTAATAGTCTTATGAATTCGATGTGACATGCTCATTGAGGGGAAGTATTGGTTGTGAAATATTTATAATAAACCTGCAATTCTCAAATTCTGTGGGATCTGTACAAGAAAGCGACACAATTGCTTGCTAGATAAAAACATGCCTGCAAACACTTGAAGGAGAATGGTATCCTTCCAGGCTAAAGGCCAAAGTGACAGTACTGTATTGCCAAGATGGAAGGCCATACTTTTTAAAAAATCTATAAATAAATGGCATATTTTGGCCTCTGCAAAGTGGAAACGAGTCCCAGGAGTTGTCTATGGAGTGTTAGTGATCTCAGACTGGAAAACAAGTTGCCTCAGAAAGAGTTTATAGTGAGATAGATTCAGCACTTGGTAAGTGATTTTAGCCTTGGAAGAATTTGATTTTTAGTTTTTTATAATTTTGATGGATGCTTTAAAATAAACATTTATCTTATTTTTAACAATTTAGTTTTCCCAGTTGCTGGAAATGGAGGACAGAGGTTCAGATAATGATTTAATGACAGAAGATATTGAGACTAAAGTTAAAGCTTTATAACTGTGAAAACATAAATTGTCCATCACTTCCCAAAATATACACAATAAATATCCTAGAACTAAAAATTCATTTTTATTTTACCTTTTTAAAAATGCAGTTATCGTAAATTAAAATATATTTCATTGGCTTGCATGTGTATGTTGAAATTGACATTTACCATCAGGTATAATTAAAAATCTAATTCTTTCAAGCCAATGTATTTTAAGATATTCTTTCTCAACATGTTTTTGTGCCAATAAATACTGCTTTGCTTTAAGTAATATTGGTTTCTATTCCCATCCTCACTGCCCTAGAGAGAACAGAACTGCAGAGTGTGGACATAAATCAGACCTGCTCATGTAAATCATGTCTGATACACAGGGGAACACATTCAATGTCCAGTCTTATGGTCTGTCTAGACTTTAAATAGCTTTTGCTATAACCATTTTCAAAATAACGGATGTGCTATTTCGGCATCCCTGTAAATCTCATTCCTGAGGAATAAAGGATGTCTAAAAAATAGTTCTTTATTTTGAAATTTGGTGCCATGTAGACGTACCAAATTTCAAAATAGCCTATTTTGAAATAAAATTGAAATAAAATACATAATTTGCATAATGCAAATTGCATATCTTATTTAGATTTTAGAATGAAGTCTAGATGTACCCTTAGGCTGTGTCTACACTGCACCCCTTTTCCGGAAAAGGGATGCAGATTAGACACTTTGGAATAGCAAAATCCACGGGGGATTTAAATATCCCCCGCGGCATTTGCATTAACATGGCTGCCGCTTTTTTCCGGCTTGGGGATAAGCCGGAGAAAAGCGCCAGTCTAGACGTGATTCTCCGAAAAATAAACCCTTTTCCAGAGGATCTTTTATTCCTACTTGAAGTATGACAAAGTCTTTTTGTATTTGTTTTTTGCATAATGTAGCTAATTTACAACCTGTCTTATCCATCCACACAGCTTGAACTCTCTGGCAGACAATCTTGCACCTCAGTTACTGAAACATCCTTCTCTCTGGCCCTGACACATGCAATCTTGTCTCACTAATATACATTCAGAATGCAGCTGCAAGTCATCACTGTGGTAATGTCACCTTTCTATTTGAATCTCTCCTCTGACCCCTTCTTCCCCATCTCTATTGCATCAAATACTTTTCAAGGCCCTTCATGGCCTATCCTTATCTCTGCCTCATTCACTACTGAGATGTCTACTGATGTTTTTCAATATCCCATGATGTCAGCCTCCATCATCCACTTGTTAAACTTTCAAACAAGAACCTTCATGCTCTCTCCCATGTTACTTCTCACTCTTCAGAAAGGCTCCCCATATATGTGTGTGTGTATGTGTGTGTGTGTGTGTGTGTATAGAACTCATTATCCTCCTTCAAATACTTTCTTTTGCTGTGATGCATAGACAAGATTTGACAATGCTTGGATCACCGGTGTGTTGAGATGGCAGTCTGTCATGCTGACCAATATTTTCTCATTGTTTCCTTCTATTCCCCAAAGTGTTTGTATCCATCTGTCTCTTGTCATACATTCAAATTGTAAGCTCTGTGAAGTAGGGGGTATTTTGTTTTGTTCTGTCTGTCTAATACAATAGACATCTGAGCCATAATTGGAGCTCTTAGGGTGCTGCGGTAATAATAATTTCCCCCAAACACATATACACATTGACATTTAATTATCCAGGGTCTCTTTACAAAAACTATGGGGGTTGGGAAAATTTCCTTGAGACAAAGCACTCAAATGATGAAACTATCTCCAGCCAAAAGAACTTTGCAGATGTTGTTCAAGAAATACAATAAACAAATGTGGAACTCCTTTTGACTTTCAAAGTCAGATCCGCATAGGAAGATCTGACAGAACAGAATCTTATTAATTCATTAGGAGAGTGCAGAAACCACATCTATGAGCTATTCTTGTGATGGCACATTGTTACTCACATATCTTAGGCCGTGTCCAGACTCAGGGGTTCTTTCGGGAAAAGTAGCCTTTTCCCGAAAAAACTTCCCCTGTGTCCAGACTCAAGCCGCGTTCTTTCGAAATTATTTCGAAAGAACGCGGCTTTTCTTTCGATGGCGGTAAACCTCGTTTCATGAGGAAGAACGCCTTCTTTCGAAAGTTCCTCTTTCGAAAGAAGGCGTTCTTCAATGTAAAGAGGCCATCTTCGAAAGAGAGCATCCAGACTCGCTGGGTGCTCTCTTTCGAAAAAGCGGATTTCTCTTTCGAAAGATCCGCCTGCAGTCTAGACGCGATCTTTTGAAAGAGGCTCTTTCGAAAGATGCTTTCGAAAGAGCCTCTTTCGAAAGAAGCCTGCAGTCTAGACATAGCCTTAGGGTACGTCTACGGTGTGGAGCTATTTTGGGATACCAGAATTATCCCAAAATAGTTATTCTGTGTCTATTGAATCATCCCATTATTTCAGAATAGGGTTATTCCAACATCCCAGTAACCCTCGTTCTACAAAGGTTAAGGAGAACTTCAGAATAGTGAGTTATTTCAAAATTTGGCACTGTGTAGATAGCACCAAATTATGAAATAATCTATTTCAAAATAGCATTGAAATAAGCTACCCAATTTGCATAGCACAAATTGCTTAGCTTTTTTCGAGCTAAGGCTGTTGTGTAGATGTACCCTTAGTTACCTCTCATTTGCATTGTTACTGTGCAGCTCTTATTGATCTCCCAATCTTGTTTGTGGAAGATTATGTGCTTTGTCTGACATGTATATTCTGTTTGGAGTTTCTAAGCATCTAGGAAGTTAGGAATTTTGCTATCTGAATTATTCATTTATGATTTCACCTTTGCTCTAGCATTACAACGCACTATAAAATCCCCTATAAGGAACAATTCTGAATGGGCAAAATATTTAAAAGAATGACTAAGGATATCATTTGTATCTCTGAACTTCATGATTTTATGAACAGAAATGGATGTTTTGTTATGCTCCTCTCCGTTGTTATGGATCAATGAGTTTTTCCTATTGTGATTCTCCTTGACATGTTAATAAAATCCTTAAAATCTTGCCAACTCTCCTAGCTAACTAAACTTACCCCAGTATCTGCTATGTTCCTAACTATTACTGTTTGTGAAAAATTAACATTGTGTAAGTGTATGAATATGAACGTTACATACCTGATATATATATACGTCATGGCTACGTATAGACTGGCATGATTTTCCGCAAATGCTCTTAACAGAAAATTTTTTCCATTAAAAGCATTTGCGGAAAAGAGCATCTAGATTGGCACAGACACTTTTCTGCAAAAGCATTTCTTGCAGAAAAGCGTCCGTGCCAATCTAGACACGGTTTTGTACAAGAAAGCCCCGATCGCCATTTTCGCGATCGGGGCTTTTTTTGCGAAAAACAATACCGCGTTGTCTACACTGGCCCTCTTGCGCAAAAGCATTTGCACAAGAGGGCTTTTGCCCAAACAGGAGCAGCATAGTATTTCTGCAAGAACACTGACAATCTTACATGAGATCGTCAGTGTTCTTGCGGAAATTCAAGCGGCCAGTGTAGACAGCTGGCAAGTTTTTCCGCAAAAGCAGATGATTTTGCGGAAAAACTTGCCAGTCTAGACGCAGCCAATGAGTATCTATTTCATTCAGTTTCTATGAAAGGGCAAGTCCCATGTTGCAAGTTTCAGGGGGAAAGAAGATAGACCTGGGAACATGTTTTAATCACAGGATTACAGAAATCAAATTGATTATATGTATCAATTATCAATGAAGAGGATGTGAAGGAGACTTCTGCACCTGAGTCATTCTTTTTAGGTGAGAAATCTGAGGAATTATTCCACAGCAAATAGGCAAATTAGTAAAATAAACTCTAATAATGCACTGGGACCAGATGGTATTCTGGAGGTTTGAAGAACTAATACCATAATAGATGTGTGGGAATAGATAAAGAGGTGTTTAGTAGCTAACAGCGCAAGAAGGAGGTGCCTATTTGAAGCCATTCTGAATGGGGAAAGGGACAATAGGGTTGTTGATATCTGAAAGAGTCAAGCCATAGATGGAGGAAGGCAGTGGACTCTCAATTGATTTCACTTCCTCATGACCCTGCTGGCTATGAATGAGTGAGGAGAGAGAATCATTATCCTTCTCTCCATATATAGGTCTGCTATAGTAGACCTGATGTTAACACATTACCTTATGAGTATGTCTCCTGTTGTATATTACTCACTCGTTAAAAACATTTTTAAATAAACCTTTCCCAATGGACTCTGACATCACAACAGGTTTCAGTTTCAGCAAACATTCAGTTTTATTTCCTTTAAAGTTGAGTCTAATACAATGTGGGAGAACACAATATGAATTGAATAATCTGGGATTCTACCAACCCTCTCCCAAGGATTTTAAAGTGGAGTATTGATAAGATCGTTCCTTAACTTGATAATGATATTTGAGAATAAAGTTTGCTTTTTTATACTTCTGCTGTTTTTGGTGTTTGTTTTTCTTCTGGAGTTTGTTTTTCCTTCCTCTCTCTGCTCATTTTATACTATATACTATGGGTATAACTTTTGCTGAATTACGTTTCAAGCATGAAAATTGATAGATTAACAATAGAGTGAAAAAGTATAAAAGTCTTGCCAGAATTCATACACAGTCTCTGCAGATCATGATAAATTCTTTCAGTTATCTTTTGACCTTGGTAATAACATCACAAACACAATACAGGATGCCCTATAGTATTAAAAGGCTGTAGGGAAGAAAGCTGAATTAAGAAAAGAAGAGGCTTCTGAAATACAAGAGAACACTTCTTTTGTTTCCTGTTCTGTTTCTTTCTGACAGAAAAGTCAGAATGTTAATTTCCTATAATTAAGCACACAATGGAGTTATAATGCATATAAAGAACAAAGTGGTATATTGTATGATAAAAGTGAATTTCAGCTTCCAAAGTGAAAGCTTAACAGAATCTTAAAATGCATATGTCTTTGTTTTATTCAACATTTGTATTTTAAGCTATTTTGAAGGTCTCTAAGAGTCATTCTCCTTACTTAAAGCTGCATTTTATATTTGTATTTTGAATTTGAGTCCACTTCTATCAATTGCCTAAGTATCAAATTAGGAATGGAACTTTCTACACTTAGGCTTGAAAATTTATCCAATAAAGAAAAAAAAAGTACCTATAATTGCTTTTTCCTTGGTTAAACTTAAATTACGTGTCATCAGTCAATGTGGTCAAATAATGGAGGGGCAAAATTACGTCTAGACTGATGAATAAAACATTGTGATTCACTGCTATTTATAATTTGTGGATAGTCATATGATAGCTACATATTCAGGAAAATGTGGATTAGTATCAAGTTTCACAAGTTCCCACTGAATGGACATTGCTTATTATAAGTACTCATCAGAACAATTGTGACAAAATGAAGATCTTTTGCTTGTGATAAGGACAACTGTCTCACATGCTGGTTAGGTTGTGAAGAGTGATCTGTCATTAAAAAAAACAAAAAACAAAAAAACCTCCACCTTTTCTCTGACTCAGAAGGAACAAGAACTAGGTACATGCCAGGAGTGTCCTGCTAGCTATTTATTTACTTCTCCAAATCCAAAAGTTCAGGCTCTCATCTGAAAACAGACACGTCAACACCATTTTGGTTTTATGAAAATGTTTTAAAGTTTTTGGTTTTGTTTCAATGTAAGAAAAAAACACCCCAAATTTCAAAACCTTAACAGTTGCTATAAAAAGAGAATATTGCTTTGGGCAGCTTTACTTGTTCCCTATTCAGCACTTGTTCTCACAGATTTGGGCTAGACTTCATGCAGTGTCTGCTGGGATGACTGTCCTGGTCACTTTTCTTCACAGTTGGGCCAGGTTTGAGTTTGGGGCATCCGCCACTTCACAACCCTGGGAGATCTGCAGGTGAAAGCAAACTCACAAGGACCTGGTGCAGGAATACATGGACTGTTTCCATTCTTTCAGCTGGAGCTTCAGTAAGGAGCACCAGGAGTGCTGAGCTGACCATGAACTGAGTAGGACCATGTGGAAGCAATGGACGTACCAGCACATGGCCATGTGCTCCTCCATCGTATCAGTCATGGAGCACACGGTCACATGTATGGAACAGTCCACCAGCCACCTCCCAGCACCTGCTCCCTAATTCCCTACCCAACTCCCTGAGCCCCCCCACTTTCCCCCCTACCCGCACTCCCTGGCTTCTCCTCTAGCCCTCTCAGGGATTATCAAGGCCTGTAAACATGTGGTGGTGGGACAGCAGCATGTGCTCCTGGGCAGCTGAAGCCTCCCAAAGTACCTAAGACAGGAATCAGTCACAGCCTCCTCCCTGAGATCCTCTGTCTTCTCCTCCCCACTCCTCCAACCTCCCTGGTTCTTTCTCCAGTCCCCCCACTGTTGTATATCCTCCAAATAAAACATGAAAGTTGTTTTTTCCAGAGAAAAAAGCCTTTTTTATTTGGTCTGCAAGGGAGGGTTGGAAAGTGGGAAGGGAGGGCAGGGAAGGGAGAGGTGGGAGAGGAAAGGCACACAGGTGTAATGCAGAAGCCCTTTGTGGGGAGGCCTGGGAGAGAGTCTCACAGCTGGCCTTGTCTGAAACTGTCCTTCAAGGCCTCCCAGATGAGCACAGCCCCCTAGTGTGCTCACTGAATGGCAGTGGTGCTCAGCAGCTCCTAAGACTTGGCCAGCCACTCTGCACCTGCTCCCCATGTTGGCAAGAAAGTCTCACCCTTGCTCTCACATATATTGTGGAGCACATAGCAGTCTGCTACCACCTGGGGGATGCTTTGCTTGCTGAGATCCAGGCAGGTGAGGAGACTCTGGAACCTCCTCTTGAGGCAGCCAAAAGTGCTCCCTATCACCATGCAGCACCTGCTGACCCTGGTGTTGAAGATATCTTTGGTGGGGTCCAGGCTGCCAATGTTGGGCTTTATCAACCAGAGGAACAAGAGATAGGCTGTGTCACCCAGTATCCACATGAGCATTTTAACATCCCCAACCCTGATGGTGCAGACAGGGAAAAAAGTATCAGCATGCATCCTGTGGAAGAGGCTCAAGTTCCAGAATACACAGGAGTTGTGTATCTTTCCTGGCCACCCGATGTAAATATCTGTGAACAGGACCTTTTGTCCAGGAGGGCCAGAAGCAACATAGAAAAGTACCCAGTTCTATTGATGTATTCGGAGGCATGGTGGTCGGGGGCCAGGATGGGGATGTGGGTGCCAACAAAACTCACCTCCCCCCATAGTTAGGGAGTCCATGGTGGCAAAACCAGTGATGATTGGGTTCATGTTGCCCAGGATGATGACCCTCCACAGCAGAATGGTGTTGATGGCCTTGACCACTTATAGAATCATAGAAATATAGATTCATAGGGTTGGAAGAGACCTTGGGAGATCACTGAGTCCAGTCCCCTTCACAAAGCTGGACAAATACCAACTAAACTATCCCAGCCAGGCATTTGTCAAGCTGGGGCTGAAAAAACTCTAGTGAAGAAGATTCCATCACCTCCCTAGGAACCCATTCCAGTGCTTGAGCACCCTCCCAGGGAAATAGTAAAATAGTCAAACCTGCCCTAATCATAGATTTCCCCATGTTGAACTTAGTGGTAATTGTCCAGCATGGTGAGCGTCCATTTTGTGATGGCAACGTGCTTCGGTGGGGGGGATGGTGTGTCTCAGGCAAATGTCCTCTCACCTGAGGACAGGGGAGAGCCACTTGCGGAGCTCCAGGAAGGTGGCCTTCTGCATGCGGAAGTTCTGGAACCACTGCTGGTTGTCCCACTGCTGTAGGACTATGTGGTCCTATCACTGGGAACTGGTCTCCCTCTGCCAGAAAAAGCATTCCAAGGTGTGCAGAGGATGGAGGGGAATTTGGTGCATGAGTCGCACCAGGCCCTGGGTAAAGAAGTCCCCCAGTCCATGCTGGTCATCATGGTCCTGAAGCACCACATGGGCAGTCTGCATGAACTGCATCGAGGCACATCATGAGGCCCAAGAGCCTAGCACTGCTTTGCATCAGCTCTGGCTCCATGATGAGAGTTCTGACAGACCCCCCTCCCATGCTTTATGAAATGGACTCATGGACATGAATATACGTAACTCGAAGGTGGTTTGAGTGAATTATTTCATGTAACCCATCCCTCTTCATGTCACAATCTGCAGGTTCTGTTTATCTTACTCTGTTGTATGTATCATTTGTGTGTGTAAAATTAGACACATGGAGGGGGGAATACTTGGTGAGTTTCAAATGTGTGAATGGGAGACATGGAGGGTGTTTCCTGCAACTTCTAGATGAGCCACTGTTAAACACTCTTTTGTCCTTCAGTCTGACCAGTGGTTAGTAGGGAGTGGCCTCAACTCCCCAACAAAAGGAATAGGAAAGCAGAGGCCTGGGTCTTACTGCTGGGCTGCACCTAAAGGAAGGAGCCAGGGACCCCAGTCTGGGGAAGAGAGTCCTGGTTTGGAGAGGCAGCTGAAAAAGAGGTTTTAAGGTGAGGTTGATTAAGTTTTTACTGAGGTTTCAGTATAGAATTAGCCAAGCAGTTTTGTTTCTTTTGATTTGTAACCTACTTTGCTCTGCCTGTTTTCACTTATTACTACTTAAATCCCACTGCTTCAACTTAATAAAACCATTTATATTTTCTATCAAACCCAGTGTAAGCGATTGTTACCTGGGGGGGCAACCAGTGTGCACATTCTCCCTTTCATTGCTAAAGGGGGCTTACCTAATTCTTTGCTGTCTGATCCCATGTGGGGAGTGATATCCCAGGAGGCTGGACCCTACACTGCCGTCTCCTTGGACCTGAAGTGGTTCAGTGTCTGTACTGCTTCTCGGTGGAGTCTGGGACCTCAATTCAGGGCCTTGGCTGTGGGAGACCAGTGGTGCTGGCCTAGCAGGATCCGGCATTGAGGAGTCCCAGAGAGCAGGAAGGCATGTGGCAGTGGCTATGTCAGCACCCCGGGAGGCACCCCCAAGGGGTCATCTGTGACTGCACCCTGTCACAAGAGTGCTGTGTCATCTGCAAGGAAAACCAGAGCACACAACATGAGTTGGGGTCCCATGAAGGGGGGCAGTCAATGGAGAAGTGGCTTGTGAGACGTGGCTGTAAAGAGGTACCCCTTTAAGCATGAGTCTCAACTAGCCTCAGGAAGCAGCTACAGGAAATGACTGCTCTCCTGATGCCCTCCCCGGAGTGCTTCGGAGGGCTCTAAATGTGATTCAGGCCACTATTTTGAAATAATTTTGTGCTAATTCAATGGTGCCTTGTAGTGTGGGCATGCTATTTCAAAATAGTTATTTCAGGAGTTATTATTTTGAAACAACATATTTCAAAATAATTTCCCAGTGTAGACATGCCCTATGTCAATATAAAACAAATGGTGGGGTACTAAGTAGGTAATGGCTAAATAAGTTGTATTAACATCTCTACAATATCATACTTTTTGTGGATAATGAGATACTCTCGTGGAGAAATATAATCAATCAGTTTCCCTATCACTTTCCTTTCCATTTCAGATACGGTGGAAACCAAATGATCAAGTGTAGTCAAGTTCTGAGAACCTTAAATCCCAAACCAAAATAGTTTTTGCTAAATAGATTCTAGGAGGTACCCGAACAAAGCATTTTAAAAATGGGTTAGACACCCTGATTTGGTCAGATGTTATTGTGTCTTCAACAGCAGACACTCAGTGCAAACTAAAATGAAACACTGCATAATGATCTGTGTTAAGGAAACGGACAGTTACGAATCAATCTCTATCACACATTCCTTGCTCTGACAATAAAAATGACAGCTATTATCCAGATTTACATTTTATCCCAGCTACAATACAGTCAATAAATCACTGGACTTTTGGCTGCTCAGATAATTACAATGTTAGTGGCTGGCATGAGTTACACTGGGGGAAAGGCTTGCAGAGGGTTAGAGTACAGAGTGGATAGAATGACAGTGAAAAATGGGTTTGATTTCCATGTTAAGATGAGCACTTACAACATGCAGATCTGGAATTCTGTTGCTGAAGCTGTTACAAACTTAGCCCTCATCATCAAAACCTAGGGAAAGTAACCAGAATAGTGAAAGTGAACAATCACAAGCTTTGAACTTATTCTTGTGGAATACTGTACTGAGGGCTGTCAAACAATTAAAAAGATAATTGTGATTAATCATGCAATTTTTAAAAAGCACAACGAATTGGTGTTTTAATTGCATTGATAAACAATAATAGAAACATTTATTTAAATATTTCTGATGTTTTCTACATTTTCAAATATACTACACAGATTATAACATGTAGAGTGCTCCCTTTAGTTTATTTGTTATTGCAAATATTTGCACTGTAAAAAAAGACAAAAGAAATAGCATTTCTAATACACCCTATACAAGTACTGTAGTGAAATCACTTTATCTTGAAAGTGCATTGCGATGTGCCGGAATCAGGGTTGGGGGGTGAGGAGCAGCTCAGGGTAGGATGTGTGAGGAGTGCAGGAGTCACATTTGGGGGTGAGGAGAGGTTCAGGGCAGGGGGGCTGGGGATATGTGGGGGTACAGGAGTGAGGGTTCGGGGTGAGGAGGGGCTCCAGGGCAGGGGACTGGCAGTGTGTGTGGTTCAGGGCAGGGGATTTGGGTATGTTTGAAGCAGGAGTCAAGGCAGGGGGCTGGGTATGTATGGGGTTCAAGGCAGGTTGGGATGTATTTTGGTGCAGGAATCAGGGTTGGGGATTTGGAGAAGTGTAGGAGTCAGGGCAGGGGCTAGGAGTGTGGGGGCCTCATGGCATTGGCGGTTAGTGTGTCCCTTTAGGGAGTGAGAGCAAAGTGCACAGTTCATCTACCCCTTGCCTTCCCCAGCCAGACTGAGGAATGCAGCAAAATGTGCACTTTCCCCTTGTTCCCTGACAGAGATGAAGGAGAACAGCAAACAACATCCTCATATGACTCTGGGGTGGGGAGCTTCAGAGCACGTAGGGAATGGGAGTTTAGTGGCTGGGGCAGCCCAAGATGGAGTGTACCCCCAGCCAGCCCCTTTTTCCTATCTGGCTGCTTGCTGCTTAATACAGAAGCCTGTAGTAGAGTCCCAGAAGCCAGGCTGGTAGTGTGCACTGCCTCCTGCAGCTGAGTACCCCAAATGGCCGGCTCCTTTTTTACTGGAATGTTGAACCAGGGCATAGTGTCTTACTTTCACTTCTGGTTCAGTCTCTTTCAACATTCGCTGAACTATGTCAGTTTTGAGGATTGTGCTTGGTTGAATGAATCTTTTCTGTTTGGTTTTATGAAAAGTAATCCCATTCCAGGCACATCCCGTTTTCCAGGCACAACCAAACCTTACTTTGCAGTAAGTTAATGACAAGAATAAGCTGTATATCAAATGTGGTCCTTGCTGGTCTGAGCTCTTATCATTTAGGAGGAATTCTTGATCAAACAGACAAACAGGCAAACAGAGAAACTCTCTAAAGTATATAGTAAATACATGTAAATTGGTATTCTATTATTGTTTAAACATCTGATTAAAATTATGATAAAAAATAACAAACTATTTTATTTTTAATTGAGTTAATTTGCTTGAATTAACTCTTATTAATTGGCAGGCATAATTCTAGCACTTTATTGTTTATCTTTTCCTGATAAAAAGCAGAACTACATGATTTCTATTTTGCTAACTTGAGTATTTGTGTATGTTTTTTCTCTTTTAAAGCTAGCATCACCTTGAAATTTTGGTTAAATTCAAGCAGTAAATAGTTTATTTGGTCATAGTACACATGGGCATAACTGAATGTTTTAGGCAATCCAAAGATAATAGTGAATAATACATCATGACATAAGCAGAAGTGTTCATCACTTGTACTATGTGATTTCTCCTTTTATTAAATCACTTTTTTCATTTCAGGAGACTTAAATTATACTTATTAAATATGTGAATTAAGTGGTCCCAAGTTTATATGGTGTCTCATGGAAGTTGAAATTCCATGTCTTCCCCATAACCAGACTCCCCAAATGGACTACATCTCCCATGATGCACTGACCTCTCTTTTCTGGCTGAACTAGCATGTTGCATCATGAGAGTCTCAATCAAAATGATTAAATAAAACATTTAGACTCATCCTCTTTGTTCCATTTTTCATTTTTGGAAAATATGATTGAATTGTAGCTCCTGATGGATAGTTTACTGGTGAATGAGACTTACTGCTCTTTCAGCCCTACGTCAAATATCTAAATATAGTTTCTTTCTGTTAGGTTACTAAAATGACTGTATGTTAAAAAAAAGTTGTGTGCTTGACTAGGAATATGTGCATTGAATTTCTATAGTAGTGATAAATAACTGAAATCCTACTAACCACAAAAGGATCTGAATAAAACTGAGTGAGATTATGCCACTAAGAAAACAGGAAACTATCCTATTATGGAAATACATTCAAATTATATTGTAATGAAGCTGAGGAGATGAAAAACACTTCACTGAAATGTAAGGGCATAGAGGATGAAATAGAAAAAAGAATCAGAGGGATAAACTAGGCTGAACTATACTGAAATGGGGGAAAAGTTAAAGCATTCTGATACCTGGATGATGGACACTACATAAAAACCTTTAGGTAAAATGAGTAGAGATAGTAGGAGCACATTTTAACCTACCTGGACACTTATTAATGGATTTTAAAGTAGCCATTCTTCTACAAAGGAATTTCGGGAACCAACTACAGAGAGACTCTGCAGAACTGACCTTCATATGAAAATTTGACACTATCTCTCAGGGACTAAACAAAGACATGAACTGGATGGGCCATTATATTCAACACACAAATGGCATCAAAAGCTAACTATGAGACATTTACAACTGACTCAATTAGCCTAATTAACACCAAAACTACAACTGGCAGTATTTTTTCTCCCCCACTCCCTTTTTTTCTGTCATAAATTGGGAAACATTTCTTTTTTTTCTCCACTCTCAACTGAAGAAGTGGGTTTTGCCCACAAAAAGCTCACAATAATTATATATAATTTGTATATATATATAATTTGTTAGTCTCTAAAATGCCACAGTACTAGTTATTATTTGTTTGTTCGTTTTTAGATTAAACAATAAGGCAAATATTTCCACAAGTAACTTTATTTACATAGTGTAAGTATATTACAATGGGACTACTTATGTGGAGTAAATTTAATAAAGGAATCTAAAGATTTAGCCATCACTAAGGACCAAATTATGCGACCTTCATTCAAGCTGAGCAATATCTTATTTTTTCATTAATTTTAGTGCGCCAATTCAAGGAGTAAAGATGCGGCAGTATTTTGTCCATACTGGTTAACTAAATGCTGAGCACCTACTTTTCAGAGCCGAGCACCGTCAATAACCGCTGATGGAGTTGCTCATCATCGCACAGAACTGGACCCTAAATCTTTATTGGATTTTCCTTTCTGTGTCAGAAAGGCTAAGAAAAGTTAGTTTTATAAAATTAGGAAGTAAAGAGGAACTCATTGATTTTAATTGGGAATCAAGTTATAACCATGCCAATCGATGGTATTTTAACTAGGCTTAATTTGAAGAGGCAAAAAGGAGGTAATTGAAGGTGAAAAAAAAACTAGACAGGGATTACTAAAATGGATGCAAAACAAGTTTATTCTTAAGAGAAAGCTGAAGTTAACTATATATAGAGGGGGATTTGTTTGCAAATCCTTACAAAACTTCAATTTTCTTTTACTTGTTCTTTTTTCTTCAATTTAAGACATGATGTACTATAATAATATTTGATTTTGTAGCTGAAGTAGGCATCCATTTCACAGCATAGATAGGTAGGACACTCTCCACCAATATTGAAATGACAGAAGTTTAAAGAAGAATTTTCACCATGAAACAAATGTGGATATTGTATTGTTTAAATAGAAAGAACTATACTCTGTTTTTAATTGATGGATATAAATATAATTTAGAAAGGTATTTTCTTCTCTACAACAAAGGAATTGGCTTAATTAGCCTTCTTATATATGTAATTAAGTCATATAATTTTGCTTATACATTCAGGCTACAGCTATGAAAATTGTGTTCCCAAATTCAGTATGTATTCATTACAGTCAAATTTATACCAGGACAGATAGGAAAAAATTATTAGTAGTAGTAGTAGTAGTAGTTGTAGCAAAGTAGAACCAAAAGGCCTCAATTGACATGAGGAGACCATTGTATTAGATATTATATGTACACATAGTACTAAATGCTGTATGAGATTACTCACACACACACATACACACACACACACACACACATACACAAACACACTATATTAAAACCACATTATTGAGGATGCAAAGTCAAGAACTCAGAAGTTTAGAAATGCCGGAATTAAGTTTGCCTGTATAACCTTAATTCACACCCTTTGTGAATGATGCATTATAACAGCATGAACATATGCTATTTTTCCTACAGAACCCCTACCTCGTTCAATGCACAGATGGATAGTGCTCTAGGAGTAGCTATTCAGCATTTTGTTTTCTTTTCATTGTTTAACCATCCTAAGACTTATTGAACACTGTTCACACCCTCCTGTAAAGATAGAATTATTAATTTCATTTTGGGCTCATCACTATAGTATTTTGGTGCATTACAAACATTAGTTAATCTTCCGAACATCTCTGTGAGAAAAGGTGGTGATATTGTACCCAGTTTACAATGATGTTAAACTAAAGCACAGAGATTAAATAAAAAAATTTCACTTATTTTGGGTGCCCAATTTGAGATGATCAGTGTCATTTTTCTGCATACTGAAATGTATATAGCACTTTATATATTCAAAGCAGAGTTCCCACTGACTTCAGTTGCAGAATTTAAGTCAGTCACCCAAACATGAGACAGACACATTCATTGGCCACTTCTGAAATATTTGGTTTGTATGACTTGCCCAGCATGAAATAAGAACTCTGTGGAAGAGATAGGGATAGGGTGCACCTATCTATTCACTATCTACTCAAAATCTGAACCATCAATGAGAGACCTACCAGTCCATTTATATTACAGAGATGCTATATGCAACATCATAGTTAAGACTGAGTTCCAGTTTTCATTTACAGCATGGATTCTACTTCTTTGTTCTGCTTCAAAAATAGAGTATGCTCTCCAAACTACAGTACTTTCTGAACAGACAATAAAATTCTGAAAATTTACAAGTAACTCTGTTAATTACTTGATTAATTAAAATTAATTAAAAACTGGATACTTTAAGAAATTTAACATCTGGGTCAGTCTTTTCTTTGTTCTGATTTACAATCTTATCATGAGAATAATGCAGCCATTTCAAACTATGCATACAATTAAAATTAATTGAAATCTTTCACACATGCTATATTTGAATAAATTAGTTTGTAATTAAACTAAGTTAGTACCTATTGTTGAATCTAATTGTTATGCCTATATAATCTGCAGTCAGGCTCAGGTCGACAGCTTAGATAACCCATAAATGGATCACTGTGAAATCATAGGTTACTCAACCAATCACCACCCTTCCTCTAAAATTAAATTGCATGTAACAGTTCTATTGGTTCTAAGGACTTAGTGGCATTAGGAAGATTGATCACATGGTGTAGGAGTGCTCATTGGTAAATTAACTGGCTCAAATGTCACTTCTCTTTAAAGATTTCATTGGACATCAGTACTTTAAATTCTCTGCGTGGCTCTGTTGCCTTGAACCTGACACTAAGCAGCACCATAGAGGGAACCTAGGCTGCAAAACTAAGGAAGCCTCTGAAGCACATAGAAACTGGGACATAGGCACACACATTTGCACCAGCCTCTATACTACAGTTCTTCCAACCAAGTAGTTAATTGCAATTTAGAGGTAAGATTCACAAGTAGGCCATGATTATCATATACTGCTCTCCTGATGCAAAACAGTTGCAAACCCATTTTAAGTGGCTGCTTTGCAGTGCTTTGGTGTTAAGTTAAAATTATAATTTAAAGCAGTGATTTAAAGTTGATACTTCATACAAATCATTAGAAATAAGACATGGTTGCATTCTCTGTTTTGTTTTGGTTTCTGCTGGTTTTCTTTATAGCTTGTGTATTACATTTTTAATCATTTTAAAAACTAAGGAAATTCCCACACAGTGAGTTATTTTGACTGCATATTCCCTTCAATGTGAGTTAATGTGGAATCCATATTCTAATTTACATCGCTTTAGTAAGCAAGTTTGGGCTTAAAATATGCCCAAACACAGGTGTGGGTGATAATTAGGCTTACACTAAAACCTGGGTAAGAGCTAAGGTTAACTGTGCAATGAAGATATAGCCTAAATCCCAAACACAGATTCATTTCCCTCTAGGGCTGTTATGTGGTTGTATTTTAGAATGGAAACACAAGTTGGATGGAAGTAATTACTTTTATTGGGCCAACTTCTGTTGGTGAAAGAGACACACCTCTGAGTTTACACAGAGCTCTTCTCCAGGCCTAGGAAATGTGTTCAGAGTGATGCAATGGTGAGCTCTTTATGTCATGACACAGTTCTGGGAATCTATATCTACTGACCTCCAATATTCCACATTTGAACTTTGGTTCTTGTCCCAGGCGTAAAGCTTTCAGAGCTGAGGCTAGTGGAGCCTGATACTAGAAAGGCATACTTGGGATGGATCAGTGGATTCCTTACAAATGTTAGCAACAAGATGCAAGATGTAGTTGACAAGGAGCGGAAAAAAAAGCCAGGGCTCTCTGATAGAAAGAGCTGTGTCTGGAAGCTTCAGGTGGAGCAGGAAGAGCTGTGTACATAGCAGAACAACTAGGGGCTGAGTATGAACTTCTGTTTTATTGTTATGGACTTAACTTTGTGGACTCTAAGGATTGTCAGAACCTTTCACTGTTATCACTTGTCACTCCCCGGGGCGGGAAGGGAGGAGAATGTTGTGAGATACAAGAATCTGCATAGAGTTTTTAAGGGGCCTCCAAGAAATGCCTGTGGCCATGGCTGGTGCTCAATAACTGGCCATCCTGCTATTGTGCTTGCTACAGTGCTGCAGGCTAGAATGAAGTCACTGAGATAGAGTTGGATAGGATTTTCCCAGAATGCTTCAAGCAGCCTTAAGACATAGGATACTATGTTATAAAATATCTCAAAGGGGCAATGTGAAAGACGATTTTGACTCCTGACTCTTATGTAATCAAAATCTCATTTTTAACATTTGTATTAAACCAACCAGTCAGAAATCTATGAAAAGTAATCCATATTAATTAAGAATGTTTGTTTTTCAACCATGTATTTAGATGCACACTTATACAAGTATTTTTCTTTACAAGTGTTTTGGAGCTGTCATTTACTCCTAGAAAGTACAGGCCCTATCTGGAGACAAATTCCCCACAACGTTTAACACTGTGCATGCACAAGCATAATGCCACATTACTGAAACTCGTCAGATTTTTCTGTTATTCTCCTGGCAACGTGTAATGTTAATTTTCTACTGCATCAAAATAAAGACATTCAGACCTAAGGCACATTTTTTTCTCACTTAGAATAATCAAGATAAAAAAATCAGAGAATGCAATCAATTATTTTGAGTACCAATTTCCTTGAGTACTTTATATTTTATCTGAAGGAATGCATCAACATTAGATGTACATTATTCTGCTTTTATGAGTGTATTTATAACCTTTTCAGTCTGTTTGCCTATCTTTTTCAATACCGTATGTCCAGTGAAATTGTCATTACAGTTTATAGGCTAAAATCCTAAGTGAGTAATTTGCAGTGAATCCTTTACTGGATTAATGTATTTTCTTTTCTGCTTGTGACAAATGCATGAGCAGTTTCTGTTATCTGATTTCATTTCTTGCCTGATCCAAAACCCATTGAAGTTCATGGAATTATTTCCACTGACTTTCATTGGCTTTGGCTTTAGCTCTGGATGGATATCTCTTATGCTTTCTTAATCTATCACACATGTTCTAAACTCAAGCTCTATTGTTTTAGGCCTGCAAACAGTTATAGTCACATTTAATTGGACTCTTGTGGAGAGTGACATGTTAAACTTAATGCAGCTACTCCTAAGTGTGTGAATGTCTGCAAGCTCTGGTCTTAGAGTTTGGCCCTTACTGAACAAGTACACTGCTGCTTCATTATAATATGGAGTATTCCTTCTTTGCTTTCTCACAATTCACTTGCCATCAGTAAAACACACTTCAATTACTGGTAATACATTGCAATGCATCATTAGATAAATGCCTTTTTAATAAAGAGAATCCAGGTGTACTAGTAAAAAACTATGATTGAATACCTTTAATCTCTCAGCTTCATTAGGCAGTGACAGTCTGTCATGGTCTTTTCTTATTTATTCTGCATGGGTTGCCAATCCTTTCCTGTAGCTATTAATGATGGCAGATCATTTATTACTTTATGAGAACATAAATACATTTCCATCTCTGTCTTATATATTTTCCCAGCCCCATAGATTGTCAGTTTAGAAAGCTGCTTCCACTCCTCTTGATTCTAGCTGTACAACGGCACCCTTAAATATGGATTAGTTTAGTATCCTCTTGGCACATGTCAGCAATGTTTCCTTTGTAAAAAATACAGTGTTTCTTTGTCTCACTTCCTTTGTAAAATGAAAGTTTTCTTTAATTGAGTTAAGTTGCCTCCTAGATAAGGATGAATTAAAGTTTCACCGTTTTGTTCAAAACAAGGCAAGGCATGTTTGACTTTTTTGCTGCAATTCAAAATGTGAAGGTCAAAATAAATATGTCTTGCACAGAGGAAGATTATGGAAGGGCAAATTAACTGAAGTGACGCATTCCTATTCAAAGCAAAGAAAACCTTTACCACTATGACCACAATGTTAATCATTAATCACTATGGATACTCTGTAAGTGGTGAGCGCTGAATCTGATATACTAAGATGGCAATTTCAGTTTGCAAGGAAATGATATATTTTCCTTTCGAAGAGGATAATACTAGTTTAAGATATAAGGAACACAAACCATCTACTTTCCTTCACATCAGGTGAATTGCTATTTCACAACTCAAATTGTTGGTAAGGTAACCAGCACTAATGCTGATTGACTTGCAATGTGTTCCCCCCACGCTCCACCCCGGCAAATGAAATTGACATCCTGGTTTTTAATGTTTAACAATAATGGGAGAAAATATGTAACTAATAATACTGACATAGCCTCAGGACAAGTCTGTATAGAGATTTTGCTGAATCTGGATGGTTCCTAAATGTAAATATCTTCCCATTCTCTGAATTTCATGGATCAGAATAAATATTAATTTCTATAAAATGATGGTATGACAAAGTAGCAGCAAAAATTATACATGAAGAAGTGCTAATCAAATGGACACATACTCTTGTAAATTTATATAACCAGATGGACAACAAAGTATAGTCCAGAAACTTGCATCATAATATGCCTTCAATTTTGCAGTAGCGACATCCCATACCTTACTTCTCCTGTGACTCCCCCCCCCCCCCCAGCCCTCCCATTAAGGACAAAAGATGGGAAATGAATGACTGAGTCTACCCCTTCTTGGAAACCAAGACAGTTTTGGGAGGGGAACAAACACTGTTACCCCCTAAGAATTGCAAAAATTATTAAATGGGTCCAAGGACATTTTGGGTGGTATGCAACAAGCATAGTAAGGAACAAGCTACTAAGCAGGGAATCAAATTTATGGAACCTCAAATCTAGTCTCCAGTCCACAGTGTTCAAGGGGTTCTGTGAATTTAGAAGTGAGTTTTTGCCTATGAAAGCTCATGATACTATATCTATCTATATATCTATCTATTAGTATATTAGTCTCTGAGGGTATGTCTACAATACCACTCTAGTTCGAACTAGGGTGGTTAATGTAGGCAACCGGAGTTGCTAATAAAGCCCGGGATTTGAATTTCCCGGGCTTCATTTGCATATTGCCGGGCGCCGCCATTTTTAAATGTCTGCTAGTTCGGACTCCGTGCCCGTGGCTACACGCGGCACGAAGTAGGTAGTTCGGATTAGGCTTCCATGAGGAGTAACGGTAGGTCGGAATAGGAAGCCTAATCCGAACTACCTACTTCGTGCCGCGTGTAGCCGCGGGCACGGAGTCCGAACTAGCAGACATTTAAAAATGGCGGCGCCCGGCAATATGCAAATGAAGCCCGGGATATTCAAATCCTGGGCTTCATTTTCAACTCCGGTTGCCTACATTAACCACCCTTGTTCGAACTAGGGTGGTAATGTAGACATACCCTAAGATGCCACAGGACTACTTGTGACATCTAAGACTGTAAAATACAAGTGTAATTCACAGTAATTGTATTACACTCCCTTGCATATAAATATGACCATCACCATCTTTTGACAAGCTCCTCACTTGACCTAAAGGGAAATATCGTCGTGTTCTGAGTATCAGCACTTGTATTTGGCACTGTATTTCACTATTAATTAATGAAGCTCAGCAGTGTGCCTCTCTGACATCCTTACCCAGTTAATTACATGCTTTTACTGACAGCACCTGATGTAATCATAGCTCCTTGCATTGCTGAAAATAGCCACCATCTCACCATGCATGAGACAATTGGAACCTTAATAAACCCACTAATTGACATGTACACAGAGACTTCGTTTTTGGACTGGTAAAGAAGAATTGTTTAGAAAAGTTCTTCTCATATTAAAAATAATGAAATCCAAATCCACAATGCTTTTACATTGGAAAGAACAAAGTTTAGGAACAAATCTATACATAACATAATTAAACTTTGACATCTTTGAACTTCATTTGCCTCCATTCAATTGCTAATGAAGATTATATATATTATACTCTTTGTTTATGTCTGATGAGAACCCGTAAGAAATAATAAACAGGAATATTGATCACCAATCTTTTCAGGAAAGAGGCATATCTTCTGCAGTGTCTAATCTGTGCTAAATCATCTTTTGCATTATTTTCCATGAAAGTTCAAGAATTCACATAACATGAACCTATGCAATTTTAGTAGGGTAGAATCTTATGTACTATTTCAGAGAGGTAGTTGTGTTAATCTGTTTCAGCAAAAATAACAAGGAGTCTGGTGGCACTTTTAACAAATTTAATAGTGCATGAGCTTTTTTGAAATACAGCTCACCTACACAAAAGCTTATGTCCTAATAAATGTGTCTTAAAGAAATGGACTCCTTGTTCTTTAGTCTTAGAAATATAACTAACGAGAAGTAACTGATGCCTGACTTAAGATGCATGGTTTCCCAGGGTTGTGCAAATATGATTGTTGCAGCCTGTCATTACACAATAAATGAGTTTTACAATGTGATTTAGAATATAAAATGCTACTACCAAAATCCATTTTCTTGCATGTTGATTGGATCCCCATTACACCCCTTTTTGAACAGTATCACTGACTCACCATTCATTGCACTACAAAGTAACTTCAACATTCTTATCCTGTGCATCAAGCTCCTTAATCACAACATCCTCACCTATACCTCAGACTTGGTTTCCTTCAATGTTCCTAACTTTTCTGATCCATTAGTGAAACCAGTCTCATCTTTTGCCCTCTCAAATACCTTTATGTTCCTCACCTCTCCCCCCAAATTCTGTCTTTAAATATCCTCCTCCAATCTATTCACCAGCTACTTCTCTAGTCTCTTAAATCTTTTTAGGAAAAAACCCTCAGCTCTACTGTATCTTGTCATTGTGAGAGGAAGAAAAGTATTAACCAATGAACCATTTTCATCAAAGCAATTAAGGTATATCAAGGCTTTATTAGAGAGACACTGATGTTACTGTAATCCTGCTGTACCATCATTTTTTCCATGTTTTATTCTAAGCATTTGTTAGGGCTAGTTGAAAATAAATCATTGATCCTTTTTTGTAATGGAAAAGTGGGATTTTGATTAAACAAATAAAGATATGTGAAGTGTTTGCTTTCCTCAAATTATTTTGATATCTTATTGAAAAATCATCAGCTGAAAAATTTTGCCTATAATTTATTTGTTAAATTTGGGTGGTATTTTTGTTGTTGTTTAGTTTTAAGCTGCCATTGGCTGGCAACTTTCAGATTTTGAGGGGGTTTTTTTCAATGAATAGTCAATATTTTCTTCTGAAAAAATGCAGTGAAAAAATTCCAATATAGACATTTCAGGGAGTTGGTCTACTTCCCTATTTTATCTATCTCTGAAAGTAATCCTGTTTTTGTTTCCTGTGTGGCAAATATCACCAGACATTATATCATTAAACACAACTACACAAAACCTTTAGTCTACAAGACAATGAAATGTGAGCTTTTTCATCTGACATGCAAGTGAAATTTCAGGAGAGTTCCATCTAGCGATGAAATGAATATATACTGAGCATTCATGAAATGTTTAAAGGCAAATTTGTGACAGGAAGACACGTGCTTTTGCATAATTCACTGTTTAGATCTTTCAGATTTTCAACAAAGGAGTTTAGTCAGATCTGATCCCAATATATTTGACTGTGGCAGATTTAAAGGAGAAACAGTCAGAAAGCAGATATTAACAACTAATGTTCTAATCCTAACAAAAATAGTTCACCAGTTGATGAATTAAGGCTTGATAGTACTCTGCCCGGATATTATCTTTTTCTTCACGGAGTTGTCCTCTAAGCCAAAACTTCAAAACATGACAGAGGACCAAGACTTCCACTACATTGCAGAACATCCGGATGTGACAAAATGATAATTCCCTGCAATATCCTGAATGAATTTTGTTTAAGTTAAACCTTACTGAATTAATCTGAACACCTTTGAGTGAATGTACTAAAAATGCAATTGTGTATGTATTTATTATGGATTTATATGCATTTCCATGGGAAGTATGTATTTGTAGTTTATTTTGTGATACAAAGTAGAGCTGAAATTCTGTCAGGAAAATCAGTCATTCAGGATATGGACTGACCTCATCTGAATGTCCTAGATAGGTGCATGTAATTAACATCTCAGAAACAATGTTCCTAATTTGTTTCATTAATTCTAACTGTGATAAGGAGCACGAAGGTCTTTACGTCCTGGAACTCTAATTTCAGGGACACTTTGGTCATTGATATAGAATTCCTGCTGCTGGTGACAGATAATATTCTCCAGAGAAAACAGTCAGTCTTCCTTAATTGAAATTACCTTCTAGAGGAAAAGTGCCATAGATTAGCTTGGAGGAAGGCTAAACTCTGCATTGAACATTAGTATGCCTGACATTCACTTTTTGGAAAAGAGTTATATTGGTTCCAATATAATGCCAATAAGCAAGGAACATGTTTCTACTGAATTTTGTTTTATATGTAAATTACAAGATCACCCACTGTCCCACCTAGTGTCATTCTGCATTGGTGGAAGAAGTCCTCAAGAAATGGAGGAGAGGTCACATTTTCCTTGAAACTGATTTAATGCAATATGCACTACTGCACTTTTGGACTTTACATACCAATTTTTGAAGAGCATTTGCTGCCAGAAAACTAAGCTGCTCCCTACTATAATTCCCCACAGAATCGTACCCCCCTTCCTCAGTTCAGACTTTCAAATTAGAAGAAAAAAAAGAGATCAATAGTAGCAACATCAGTTGATGAGGTTTTAGATTCTGCATCTCATTAGAGGGTCTAGGTTGACACTATAAACTACACCTGAGCTAAGAAAAAACCCAGCATAACTATGGTACCGTACCTATCCTGCTATAGTTAACAGTGTAAGCATGGCCACAGTTCATGAATTCAGTAACTATGAGCAAAATTATAATCCAGAAACACTGTGTGTACTAATATGGTTTTACATATGTCTAAAAGAGAGGACTCATTGTTGCAATTAATGTTCTAGCCTAGTGTTCCAATGGCTAGATTGTTTTCCTGAACTCTGGCCTCTGTGAATCTACATTCTTTGTTTATACAAAGGGTAAGTATTTTATTCAGGGGTGCTTTTAGATTCTTCAGTAGACATTTTTTTTCTCTTCTCCTGTTTCTGTCACTCATTCTTTCTTTCATTGCCTCTTTTGCCTCTGACCTTCTTATCCTCAACAGGAAAATCAAAATACTATTAATCATAAAGTCCCATCTAAATTACAAAATCAAACATACCGGGGTACACAACTTCGACCAGTAATTGTTCCAACATAGTTAAAATATGGACTGATTGTGCAGTATTTAAATAAATGCTGCCCAGGTGACATCCAATATTTTCATTATATTAGGGCACATATATTACATAATTTGTTTAAATGTAGCTGCATACCAAAGGCCCCTGAAAAAACAACAACAACAATAACAAAAAGCAAGTCATTACCATCTCAGCCAGACATGGTGCTTCCACATTTGAGAAGGAAACAAAGCACGCACAGAATACAGAACTTTCTTCCCCCAGTGAGGAGACACTCAGAACCCCTTCATTGGAGTTACAATGTACTGTAAAGGGTACATCTTTTCTATATAGAGGCTATAGTTTTAAAATAATGATAGATTAATTGAAGATATACGTAAACGATATATTCATAAATGAGGAAGTTTCAGCTCCAGTTAGCTTCTGGATAGTTTCAGCACTGGTTAGATGGCATTAAACTTCTCCAAACTGAACAGAAAAATCCATCTTCCCTCAAAACCCCCTTTTTAATTAATTTTGTCTTTGCCACTTCTGCAATAAACTTATATGTAACAACAACAACAAAAAATATAGCAAAGCAAGTTGAGGATGGTTCTGAATTTCCCACTTTTTCAAATGTTAAAAACCTTTATCTGTACCATTTGGAAGTGCCATTTTGCTGATTTTGCATAATCATCTCCTAATGATCTAGGTCCTCTCCTGAAATTAGTGACCGAATTAAGCCCTAGTGTGCTGTATTTTGAAAATATAAAACAAATTCTTTCCAAGCTGGTATAAGAGACAAATGTTACAGTGGTATGATTTTTAACAAGTGTCAGTGCATTTCCTTGGAAAATTTCTTTCTCGTGACTGCAGCATTTTGTGCGTTGTGAGAGCTCCACTTGACTTAGAAGTTATAAAGCTGATGTCCAGCTGAGAACACACACTGAGTAGTTTAATGAAGATGCAACTCAGCTACAGCACTAGGAAATTTCAATGGTGTTCTGAAGATACTCATATTTTTCTTTAGACAATCAGTTTTTAGAGCATAATAAACACTTCAAATGTTCTAATCCAAATCCTACTACTTGCAAACGGAAGAACAGTTTGCTACTTTGTGGAAATGAAACCTCAGACAGGACCAACTCTAAAGGGAAATGTGGACAGAGATAAGTATTTGAACTCATGTCTTCGCTCCATCCCACATAATGCTTCTGCCTGACTCTGCACCTCCCATCACGTTCCTAAGCCACCCGAACTTCATCTAGTTAGGAGCGAGTGCGTGGTGCAGAGACAGTTAAGAAGATGAGTAGAACACGATTTCAAGTAAGACTGAGATATCTACTAACATCTAGTGCTTCTTAAATACCTTCATAAGGCCCTCTTTTATATGTAGAATAATTTCAAACTTTGATTTGTCCCCAATCCCTTTTGGATTTCTCCTACTGTCAGTTTACCCAATAAAAAGTAGAAAAGTTATCTGGTTATTCTGAAGGGCTCAATCATCTCTCCATTAACCTCTGCATTTCAATTACTGTCTTCTTCCCGGGTTGTGCCTTTTCCTGTCCCCATTCTCACTCAGGTTTTGCAGAGTGGTTCTCCTGACTTGCCAGATGGGAGCCACAATGCATGACTCCCTCTGTGGTCCAGTTTGGATATAACCCACCTATTCTAAATTTCCTTTTGAACAAAATTTCCCATTGCCATTGTTTTAAGCATGCTGCTCAGATATGAATACTGTAAACAGGCCTTAAAATAGGAAGATTTGCAGCAACAGAACCCTTTTTCCCTCTGATGGCGATTGGGACAGTAGTGAGATAGCATTGAGAAAGGACAAGGCAATTGGTACCCGTCTCTCAGCAGCAATTAAAGTAGGGCCTAGTGATCAGAGGGAATCTCTTTTCAGGGAAGGAAATCTCTCTCTTCCCTATTTATTATTCGTAAAGAGCAAAACAATCCAGAAGGATCTCACTTCTTTCCCATTCCAGCTTTCCTTGACATGGGGCAGATTAAAATAGTGGCACTTCTCTCCTCCTTATCCCCTGCTGAGAAAAGGAGGAGGATCTCAGTTATGGGGCAAATCTTGGCCAACTTCATACTTTGCTCTGGAACTTTTGATTTGGGACATCTGTTTAAAGGCTCCAGAACACAACACAACATTCCTTCCCATTTGCAAGGTCTTCATTGGAACCATGACAGCTGCAGAATGTTACTTGAAATAAAGGATTGAATTGAGCAAAAACTAATGGAGGGTAAATATTTGGGGAGGTTAGCCTCAACGATGCTAAGCCTGTAAGCCTCAATGATGGCCAAAGGTTCTCCTGAACACAAACACTGAGTTTTGTTTTCTTTAACCTATGATATCAAATCTAGGTCTATGAAAAGCATGACAGTGATTTGTAGTGGTGTTTTAGGCATAGTGACTCCATATGGGCTGTGTCTACACTGGCATGAATTTCCGGAAATGCTTAAAATGGAATACTATTCCGTTTTCAGTTTTTCCGGAAAAGGAGTGTCTACATTGGCAGGCTGCTTTTCTGGAAGAAGAATGCACAACAATCATAAAGATGCAAAAAGCAGAGATTATTAACATATAAAGTAATCAGAAGTCAAAAAGCAAGAGAATGTGGAAGGTTCATGCCTCCCTTAAGTGTATATCTTCACTGCAGAGTAACGCAAGGGATCTGTGCCCAGGGCTGAACAACCAGAGTAGCCTTGATTAGTTCCAAACAGCTACGTTGCAAAGTCCTATCTAGGTTACTGAGTCCTCATTGATTTGTCACTAGGACTTCTGTAAGCATTTCCTGTGTTTCTCAGCACTGGAGTATAATGAGCTATTTTATGTTTCTTTTCCAGTGAATTGTGAAACAACTGGTCCGTCCTGCTGGGCACATGAGGGCAATTGTGGGAAGACATTGAATTATCAGCACTCAAGTGCTTTCCTGCATTCTCACTGCATAATGATTAGGTTAGTAGCTTGAATGAAAGCGGCATCTGGACTTTAGCCTGCAGCTCCAGACAGACTCTCTGTTGACTGGAGATCTAGATACCTTGATATTTAGGCCTACTTGGACAAATAAATAACCGTCTTGAGAAAATAGCCCCATTTTCCAAATTTGATGAAAAGCAACAGGCTTTCAGTTTGTGTTTGTGATAAGGGATGGAATGTTAATGCTAAAATGATAGAAAAGACATGAAATTCTATAAACCTAGAATTGGTTTTGGTGGCAGTTTTGCTCATGGTAAATATCCAATCAGTTTCTCAGGAGCTCCCAGCTATTTCAGAGCAGTGCTGGTATCAGAAACCTGAGAACAAGCCAAAATGTGTAGAGTGCATGTGCACTGGTTTTTTTGCCATATAGAAATGAATTAATTAGCCACTTTTCCCTTACACGACCCATTACTTCTGACTCATTCATCAAAAGTGTTTGCATTTCATTTACAAGGAAACATACAGGAAATAACTAATCGGTTATTATTGTACCCATATTGTCAATCTGGCAATGAAAATCAGGACAGGACAGTAGGGGTGCATCTACACAGCAGGATTTAACTCAAAATAAGCTATGCAAATTGAGCTACATCAATTGTATAGCTTATTTTGAAATAATTGGGAGCATCTACACAACACTTAGTTCAAAACAGAACACTGTACCTCTGACTCCTCATACAATGAGGGATACAGGAGTTGGTCCACCAACTAGTAGATCGGGAGCTACTGGTAGATCTTGGAGCCTCTGATAGATGATCCTGACTGGTTTGACCAAGAGACTACCAAGTGCAGTACTTCTGCTGCCCTTCCCCCCACTGTCCTTCCTGGCCTCTGCCTTGGAACCGCCCCCAAGAGCCTCCTGCTTGCTGTGCAGAGGAGGGGAAGCAGAAGAGGGGAGTGCTGATGTCAGGATGTCATCCTCCCTCCAGACTTGTATCCAGTCTCCACAAAGTGAGTAGGGTGGGATGTTGGAGAAGGGATGGCGAAGGAGGTGGGACATGTGTATTTGGGTTTGAGGTAAACCCTGGATTGACTTAAATTGAAAAAGTGGTCTTGTGCTTACAAAGGCTGGAGATCACTGGAGTGAGAAGTCCTCTAGCTTGACAGTATTTCGACATTATTTCAAAATAACTGCCTGCTGTGTAGATGCACCCTAGGGCAGGGGCAAACACAGAAAGGAGGAGAGAGAGAGGAAGGGTAGAAATTTTTTCTTTTCCACACTTATTCCATATTGCAGGAGGAAATGCAGAAAGACCTAGAGAGTGTCAGGAGTGTTTCTAGACCAGGTTCAAAATGATCTAAACTTTACTATGTGTATTCTGTGAGGAAAAAAATGTAAGCATTTTATAGATGCATTTATTACACTCAAAATTACAGAGCCCATCTAAGGTAATTTACCATACAAGTCTCTTTCTGTTCCTTGTGCCTCTGGATGTGTCAGAGGAGCAGGTAAGGGTGTGTCTGAAATAGCAGGGTCCTGGCCATCCCCAGAAGACAGCCTCTCCTCTCACCCTAGCACATGGCTGATGCTGGCATACTTTCACCAGCCAGATCCAACAATGTGCCCTCCCCACCACCTCCAGAAATGGTCCTGGGAATAAAGAACTGGAGAAAGCCAGGAGAAAAGCAGGCCTTTACCACACCAAGAATCCCATGTGGTTATCAGCATAGACTGCTTTGAGTCTGCACACATGTGCTATATATGGGGGGTTGGAAGAGTGAAAATTACCTACAGGCTAGGTGTAGAAAAGAAGAAACTTCTATCCTTCCCCTCTTTCTCCTCCTCTCTGAGTTTGCCCCTGCACCACTACACATTTCTTCATCTTTCTGTCTCTCCAATACTCCCATTCCTTCACAGCCTGAAAATAAAGTTGGGTAGGATATGGAGGGGCATTTAACTTTTTTACAATAATATTAGGATTGTGTGAATTGTTTGCTATAGCATCCCTAATAGAATTAATAAAGTCACAAAGGGTATGTCTACACTACCCCGCTAGTTCGAACTAGCGGGGTAATGTATGCATACCGCACTTGCTAATGAAGCCCGGGATTTGAATTTCCCGGGCTTCATTAGCATAAGCGGGGAGCCGCCATTTTTAAATCCCCGCTGCTTCGAACCCCGTGTAGCGCGGCTACACGGGGCTCGAACTAGGTAGTTCGGACTAGGGTCCTATTCCGAACTACCGTTACTCCTCGTGAAACGAGGTGTACCGGTAGTTCGGAATAGGCACCCTAGTCCGAACTACCTAGTTCGAGCCCCGTGTAGCCGCGCTACACGGGGTTCGAAGCAGCGGGGATTTAAAAATGGCGGCTCCCCGCTTATGCTAATGAAGCCCGGGAAATTCAAATCCCGGGCTTCATTAGCAAGTGCGGTATGCATACATTACCCTCCTAGTTCGAACTAGGAGGGTAGTGTAGACATACCCAAAGATATGATACTAAGAAAACTTTATAACTAATCAATCTTTGTTTTGCAACATTAATCCTTCCTCCCACCCTTCCTACTAACCCTAGGCTCTCTCAAAGTTTTGTTGCTTTTACTTTGTTGGGTGTTAAACTGTAATCTCTTCAAAGCAAGGATAGTGTTTCTTATTAAATGTGCCTATGAAGCATCAAGCACAATTTTTAGCACTGTATACATAAATCATATCTTCCCATCCTGCTATAAACAGAAGCAGCCACATTTCCAGGTGCTATTAGCAATAAAAAGACAGCCTCCAAGGATTACACAGCTGTCTAGTTCACTGCAGCAGAGATTCTGAAAGAGGCTGAGCTTTTAAGTAGTGCTTTGAATGTCTTGTTTAACTCCCAGACTCTGATTAAATACTTTTTTCTTTAAGCATGTAAAGTGCCTATTAAAACCACTGCCCTTTTCATTTAAATTTAGCATAAGTTCTGCTTGAATTTAGCCTTAGAGTCTGAAGGAAAGCAAAGTTATGTAATACAAAACTGACTATGCAAACCAGAGCAAGATAACAAAGGCTGTTAGAATATTATTAAAACTCTCATCATGGACATACACCACAGCTATGATACTGAGTGAAAAGCTTTCATTTTACAGTTTCATTTTTTAATCTCTTAGCTGAGATCGGACTGATTTCCTACTGCAAATTGCTTCGCAGGAGCAAAAATGAGCTGCTTTTCCATCAAACAAGCTTATATTCCCACCTGAAGATTTGCTTTCAAAGTGGTTTTAATACTATTATTATTTTATTTTGCTGTTGCTTTAGAGTTGAAATGTTCTATTCAGTATACAGTGGATTCAAATTATGCAGTGCTATGAAAATGTGAAAATAAATGCATTGTAAACAATCATTTAATTTTAATGTGTTATGCCACCACTTGAAAGTTTATGTCTATACTTCATATAACACATATGGGACCTTTCTATGGTCTTCCAATTATATTTTGGTTTGAACATGCTTATGGAAATGTATGAATTATTGACAACAAATTACCAGGAAAAAAACATTCAGCATTATTGAAACACCCCTGTAAACATTGCCTTCAAGCACTGTAATCTACCTTATCTAAGGATCTAAGTAGGCCTCATTCTTGAAACTACAGTGGCAGGGAGTCCTGTAGAAGTCAATGGGCATAGAATCATAGACTTATAGAAGGTTAGGGTTTGAACAGACCTCAGCAGGTCACTTAGTCCAATACCCTGCTCAAAGCAGGAACAACCCCCACTCAGTCATCTCAACCTGGGCTTTGTCAAAATGAGTATTAAAAACCTCTAAAGATGGAGATTTTGCAACCTCATTAGGTAATACATTCCAGTGTTTCACCTATTGTGATGACACCAGTTGGAGCACTTTCTAAGATAGCTAATGAATGTTGCATTTTTTTTTCATTACACAGTGACAAGAAAGTGAAGAAACCTTATGGGCATAGCTAGATCCCCAAGAAACTGAATTTCCACCTATGGAAACATAACAGGTGTGTATGAGTATGTAGTTCATATTGCTTCTCTGACCAGTTTACAAACACATATAACATCTTGGGCTTCACGATATGCCTCACAAATTTCTATTAGTATTCTATTCCTATACTCCACAAAGGCAGATGAACATTTCAAAATTATTTAACTTTCCAGTTTGGAGCTAACTGTACTGACTACAGGATATTTTATACCCTGATTTAAAAAAAATGTTCTTTGTTGTATAAAGCACCGTAAAACCCATTTATAAGAGGTAGATAAGGGAATCCCATAAAAAGGTTCACTTCAACCCCCCAATGAAATGAAATACTATGGTTGTTTTTATAAGGTACATGTAAGTAATGTATCATGGATTCCAGATGAATTCAATGGACTTTTGATGTTGGCTTTAGTGTGTATAGGATTGACAGGAAGTTTAGGAGAGGAAATAAATAAGTTTACAGTCTCCAGTTAAAACTGCAGGTGAAATTGTTTGAGAAACAATGTCCTTAGTTTAGTTAAAATTTAGACCGGATATCCAGCTTATTAGCACTCTTAGCATACGTCTACACTACAACATTATTTTGAAATAACTAGTGCTATTCCAAAATAACTTAGTCCACATCTACACAGCAGCAGTTATTTTGAAATAGTGTGAAAATACTGTCAACATGAAGGACTTCTTACTCCAACTCCTATAGCCCTCATTGTACAAGGAATAAGGGAAGTTGGAGGAAGAGTGCTCTATTTTGAAATGAGTGCTGTGTAGACCCTTCCTATTTCAAAATAAGTTATTTTGAAATAAGATATGCAATTGACGTAGCTTATTTTACGTAGCTTATTTTGAATTAAGCCCTGCAGTATGGACACAGCCTTACAAATGTGCCTTGGGGTGTTTAATGACTGATTAATGGAATTTAGTTTTACATCTTATCCCAAACTTTCCCTCTACACAGCCCTTAGGAAAAGTATTTGGTGCAGAGTATGGAACTGCCAATTGATGCCTTTTCTTTTGTAAACACAAACTATGATGTAGAACAGCCGGTTCTCTGTTCTAAAGCCCATTGAAATCAATGGAAAGATTCATATTAGTGTCAGTAGGCTTTGGATAAGTCCTCAAAAGAATAAAGTGCTCCCTTAAAAGAAGTAGTATATTCCTGCAAGTAAGATTAGGCCTTGATATAGTAGAAATAAGGATGACTGGATCTGAATCCCCTTCAACACTGCTTGGGAAAAGTTCAATTCTAGCTCCATGTCTCCTAAGCTTATAAAGGTTATAGAATCATAGAATCATAGGACTGGAAGGGACCTCGAGAGGTCATCGAGTCCAGCCCCCAACCCTCAAGGCAGGACTAAGCTCCGTCTACACCATCCCTGACAGATGTCTATCTAACCTGTTCTTAAATATCTCCAGAGAGGGAGATTCCACCACCTCCCTTGGCAATTTATTCAAATATTTGACCACCCTGACAGGAATTTTTTCCTAATGTCCAATCTAAACCTCCCTTGCTGCACTTTAAGCCTATTACTCCTTGTCCTGTCCTCAGAAACCAAGAGGAACAAATTTTCTCCTTCCTCCTTGTGACACCCTTTTAGATATTTGAAAACCGCTATCATGTCCCCCCTTCATCTTCTTTTTTCCAAACTAAACAAGCCCAGTTCACGAAGCCTGGCTTCATAGGTCATGTTCTCTAGACCTTTAATCATATTACTTATGAATATTAGTAAGTAAATTCATCTATTTATGACTGAATATTGGTGACCTCATAATAGAATTTTCAGAAGTCTTCCTGATCCATTGTTAACTTTAAGCACTCAGCAGCTTACCTTCCAGGGGTCCGCTGTAGTCCATGCATTCCTGTTTTCAGATTGCCCCTACTATGAGAACTCTCCGTCATTCCTTCCATAATAATTTTCTCATGATTATTTCTATCTGTAAGCCCAATGACAGTGTTCTAAATAAGGTTGTCTGTTGATTTCCAAACCTGGCTTTGTTTCTCTTCAATGTCTCTAACATAGGAATTCATCTTCCCCATATAGGAGAAATGAAAGCATGTTCACCAGAAACAGTTTTCAATAATTAAGTTTTCACTTTGTCACCAGCATTCTTTTTACACAATTCACATCTACAAATCAAATGGGAAATTTTAGGCTTTTCACTAGTTGCGCTTTTGTACATTCAGAGATACCACATATTTTTCACACTTTCTTAAGGGCAGCTACAGCTGAGTGAGAGAGCCTTAATTTTCTTTGGATCAGCATCTTGACTGGGTATATATGATCTCACTTCTTATAGGGCCAGAACTAGAATTACTAAATTTATACCACTACCCCCAACAATTAAGGGAAGAGGAAAGTTTGTCTTGGGAAAATGTCTAGTTTTCACCAACAAAATTTGTTTTAGCTTTTTTTTTGTGTGTGTGAATGGTGTTTACTTATTTTTGCAAGATTTTTTTCTGGTGTCATTTGGCTTTTCTAATTCTATTGGTTTCTCGTATAATAGTGATATACATTATTAGAGAATAAAAAGCTGACCTGGAAGTGGATAGGGTAAATGGACCACTTTATTGACAACACATGTTTACCTCAGACCCCCCAGTACAAAATTCCAGGTGGCAACAATTTGGTACCAGTTACACTCTTTTATCCATTTTAGTGTGTTAATTCATACCTCTATCACTACTTTCTCTAAATCCTTATTTAGTAATGTTAATTCTCATACAATGAATATTAGGAAGCATGTGATGAATATTATTATACCCACCCCTAATTATTGTTTACAGAATTTCTAATTAAATCAACACTTTTCTACACAACAAACTTTCCAAGTCAGCAGAGATTGCAAAGAATGTGACCCTGACTATTATTTTACAGAGCAAATGAGAGTAAGTAAGAGACAGAACAAAAAAAGAATAGCTGGTGTTTATCTGTCTTTCTAGGCTGCAAAAAAAGAGGGAAAGAAGATATTTATACATTAAAAAGGATAATACTTGCTTTGGCAGGACCCTTTTCAAACTGTAGAAACAAAGGGGATAAAAAACATGCTCAAAGGGCAATGCCTGTTCTGGCTGGACCCCTTTACCACTAATGTATAGCCATTCCCCTGTTAATTCTTACATATCCCAATACTCCCAAGTGCAGTCCAAGAATCAGTCCAAGCACAATCCTCAGGCAGTTTAGTTGCTAATTGGAATGCATTAGTACCTTGGATGGCCTGGGCTTCCAGGATTCGTGTTTGATGTTGTTCAGCCTGGAGCTGCTTTAACAGGTGTATCAAAGTGTCTCATTTTATCCAGGTAGGCTCAGGTACTACTTTAGTCCAATTTGTTGGCACCATCAGGTGTCCAGTTAGGTTAAGTTGTTGGATGGCTGGTATATGAATCCAATAGATGGAATTTCCTAGTTGCATGGAGAAATTACCCAAACTAAACCCTACCCTTTCCACAGATCTTCCACCCTTCAGAGCCTGATTACCGAGTATTACTGATCCCTTCCAACAAATTTTATTTCCCTGTTCCACCCAGTGCTGAAGGGAGACTGGCTTTGCACAATGTAGGGATGGTGATTCTTGTGGCCATCTCTCCTAGGTCCTGCCCATATAAATCCCATGTGCAGATAGTATACCTCTAACCCTACTAAAAACCAAGCGTTGTTTTCCCCAACCTGTACTTGCCATACTGGTTCTTGAGACCATTTCCATCTGCACCCACCCCCAATCCCAGACTGTAGGAGGGTGGCTGAGGTCCAATCCCCTTTAGTGATGCCCTTGATGGTGAGGATACATCGGGTTAGTGTGCATTCCCCCAGGGTTATGTACCAAGTGGTCCTAAAGGCCCAGTACTGAATACAAATGGAGAAAAGATGGGAAAGGTCTATGACACCAAAATGCTGAGGAGATCAGGATTGTACTTATAACAGGAAAAAGAGATAATATTCTCCAGAAATAATAATAGGATGAAACAGTGCCAACTGTTATTTTGGGGGACCTACATTTACTTCTCTGCTTTGGCTCATTAAAGTGTACCCAACATCAGTGGGCCTGGAGGAGAGAATTTACTTTCAAACTAAGTATATTTAGAATGGTAATGGAGTGTACATTTAGGGTACATCTACACAGCAACATTATTTTGAAATAACTAGCGTGATTTTGAAATAACTTAGTCTGCATATACACAGCAGGCAGTTATTTTGAAATAATGTCGAAATACTGTCAAGCTGGAGGACTTCTCACTCCTACTCCTCTAACCCTCATTGTCTGAGGAGTAAGGGAAGTCAGAAGAAGAATGTTCTATTTCAAAATAAGTGCTATTTATTATTATTATTATTAATAATTATTATTAATAACTATTTCTAAATAAGCTATGCAATTGATGTAGCTCATTTTGTGTAGCTTATTTCGAATTAAGCTCTGTGTGTAGGTAAACCCTTGGTGCGTTGAAAGCATCTTGACACTACTTGGATTCCAATCGGGGCAAACACCATTCATATCATAATTATCTGTACACTGTGCAATATCTGTGAGGGCAAAGGGGAGTACTTCCATCCGGAATGGATTCAGGACACATCTGGTTAGCAAACTTTATACAGGCAGCTGGATCCCAGACACATTCATCCTGTTCCTGAGTGTTGTGTATTGGATTGTCGCTGTGATAGATCTTGTTGTTGTTATAGTAACTGAGTTAGGTTATTGGGGTTAGCCCAGCCGGATTTGGCTGGTTCTAGTTAGTTCTGTGTTAGGGAATAAAATGGAAAAACCTGCAACTGCTGCAGCTCTCTGTATTCAAGTGATTTCTTCCTAAACTTTGTAACTCCAAATGATACAACACCAAGTTCCAGCATGCAAGGCAAATTGGGAATGTCATATGTGTACATATACCAGCACATCAGGTGGGCTGAGGATATCTGCTTTCTGCTTGTGCTGAGGGACATTTTCACATTCTTTTGGAGCATCTGCTTGAACTGTATATAAAGGATATACCTACATGCTTATGTAGCTTCATATCATTGTACAGGCTTCATTTCCATTTGATTGGCTAAAGTTGAAGTTTCTTATCCATTCTGGCATGTCAAATTGTACATTTTAAAGACAGTTATAGGGACCCTGGATTAATAGTTTGGGATTACATCTCTGCTGTAATCGATTCATTGTTCAATGTTTTTGCCCTTCTCATTACTGACACCTGAATGCTAGCTAATTAATTAATAATTATTCATTTTTTTAAAAAACTACTGGGAAAGGTGTGATCATGATAACAGTTTCAGGCACTGTTATGTATTTTTTTATTATCAATCTCCTTGACCCCTTTTACAACAGTGTGGGAGCGCCACTTCACACAGTTGTTTTTGATTTTGCTTTTAATGGGTTAAGAAGCCCTTTACAATTCTTTTCTGAAATACTGTACTGCAAAGTACTTAATTGAATAACACAATTCACTGCTGAAAGGAGTTCCTAATTTCAGCCTTTCAAGTATTGTTTAAGGTGTGACATTTCTCAGTTTTGGAGAAAAATTATATATTAGTGTGCCTGTTTAACTTTTCAGTGCCTGACCAAAATCAGGCCTCTTTAGAAAACCCAGTTATGGACTATACTTAGACTTTTTGTAATGTATTTATGAGTGATTACTGAGTGAGGGAAAGGAAATTAAGCCATTTTGTTAACATAACTTAAAATTGTCAACAATGCCCTGTGCAATTTACCGCGGTTAAGGAAAACTAACCACTGATGTGCTTAAAAGTGCTTGGATTTTTGGAGGATGGTTTCTGCACAGCACATTTGCTGGTATTATTAGAATTAGTAGTAATAGTATTTGTTGTTATTTAATAATATTTATTTACTATTTTCAAATTTCAACACATTCAGTAATGGCACTAAGAAACAAACGGAGTCTCCCATTATACATAAGAATAATAGAATGTAGAATTGAAAAGAATCTTGGTAAGTCATCTAGTTGACTCTCTTGCACTTAGGCAGGACTAAGTATTACTCAAGTCATCCCTAACATGTGTTTGTCTAATTTGTGCTTAAAAAATTCCAGTGACAGAGATGCTACAACCTCCCTAGCTAATTTGTTCCAATGATTAACCAACCTCACAGCTCGGAAATGTTTCCTAATGTCTAACCTAAATCTCCTTGACAGCAGTATAAACCAATTACTCCTTGTCCTGACCTCATTGGTTAAGGAGACCAACTATCGTCTTATAATAACCTTTTATGTACTTTAAGATTGTTACAATCATCTCTTCAAACAAACTTAGGGTTTTTTTTCATTCTTTCATCCTAGGCAGGCCAGCTGACAGAAGGGAGGGGGAAAAGGAGGTAGATGTCCGATGGCCCTGCGATTCAAAGGGAGCCTGGGTGTACCAGCCACTGCTCTGCTACTGGGGCAGCACCTAGAACCTGGTTCCCTTTGAACTGGCATCAGAGAGCTGCTCCATAGTGCTATGAGGGCTAGGAATGGGTGTGCACCACAACACATGTGGTGCTCAGGGCTGTTTGTCTCTTGCCCCGCCCCTTCTACCTGAGGCCCCACCCCTTCTGAGGCATTGAGCAGACCTCCCCTCACAACTTGTCCCTGGGCTCATAGTGGCTGTGAGCCGCATTGGTCATGTTTTCCAAGTTTTTGATACTTTCTGTTGCTCTCCTTGGGTATGTCTACACTACCCCCCTAATTCGAACTAGGAGGGGTAATGTAGTCATACGGAGTTGCAAATGAAGCCCGGGATTTGAATTTCCCGGGCTTCATTTGCATAAAGCCGGGCGCCGCCATTTTTAAATCCCGGCTGGTTCGAGGCTATGTGTAGACTGCAAGCCTCTTTCAAAAGAAGCTTTTTTGAAAAATACTTTCGAAAAAGTCTCTTTCAAAAAAGAGCGTCTAGACGACAACCAATACTTTTGAAAAAGCAAGCTGTGTTTTCGAGAGAGAGCACCCAGGTAGTCTGGATGCTCTCTTTCAAAAAAGCAGTTTGCATTACATAGCGCCTTTTTTTGAAAGAGCACTTTTGAAAAAAGGCGTTCTTCTTCGTAAAATGAGGTTTTCCGTGGTTGAAAAAACTGCCGCATTCTTTCGATTTACTTTTGAAAGACTGTGGCAGCAGTCTAGACACAGGTAAAGTTTTTTTTGAAAAAAGGCTGTCGACAGAACCATGTAAAACAGTTTATTCGGCATAGTCGAAGTGGGGATTTAAATAATCCCTGCTTCATTAAAATAAAAATAGCCACCGTGCTGTGTCGACGATCAGCTGATCTGGCACAGCGCAGCGGCCATTTTTATTTTAATGAAGCAGGGATTATTTAAATCCCCACGCCTTTGACTATGCCGAATAAACTATTTTACATAGCTCCGTCGACGGAGCCATGTAATCTAGATGTAGCCTAAGCGTTCATATAAGCAAGCCCTTAGATTAGTTATTGTAGTAAAACACATTTTTAATGTGTCCTATTTCTTTAAAACTGTGGCTCCCAAAAAGTGATCTGTGGAGAAATTACTGGTGATCTCCAGGGATCTGGCACATTTTCCTTACACTTAGCTTCTTCTACAGATTTCAAGACTCTTTATTGCAAAGACTAGCAAATTCCATTAAAAGCTGCTCCTTTAGAAGAGGTGAGGAAACAAAAGCTGCTTCAGGGACTGGAGCTGCTAGTCACCAGTGGGAGAGGAATATTCAGGGAAATGGTTAAAAAAAACCCCAAACAAAAAAAAAAAACCCACAGCTACTGCTAGATAGCCTGTTCGGAGGAGAAGGGAGCCAAATACTAGGGAAGCATATATGAGAGAAACAGAAGAGATAACAGGGGGAGCTGAAATGAAAAGCTACGGGAAGCTATGTGAAGTATTATCTTCACAACCAACCAGACTCTTACAGAACTAAAGGCAGCTGACAAAGCCATAATTAATTTCCTAATACTACAGTTCAGTGTAGCAATTCCTGTAGCTACAGCAAGGATATTTTGCAACTGCAAAAGTAAGGAGAGGTAGTTCACAAAATGACCTCTCCATCATATGGTGAGATGGAAACTGCTATGGAAACGTTTAGGAAGCCCAGAATTGAAAATTACAACTGGAAGTACAAAAAAGCAATATCTGAAACTATTCCTGTCATGAGGCTTCCCCCTATGCTTTATAAAAATTGGTGTATGGATATACATATGCATAATTCAAAGATGCTTTATGCAAAACAGTTATGTAACCTGTCATTCAAGACCCTGTAATTCCTTGAATGTGTATGTCTTATTTTTGCACATGTATCATTCTTGTATTCTTGTATGTGACATTAGAAATATGAAGTGTTAATCTGTTTTTTTAATTCTAAATGTGCTAATGAGGGACATTAGTGATACTTTAGGAGCTCAGTGATCATGTGAACTACTGAGCATATCTCTTTTTCACTGATAAAGAGAGTGAATTTCATTGATAAAGAGTGTGAATTTATAAGCTTTCTCAGGTGAAACTTTTATATTGAGTAAGATGAATTTATTTGGAGTGTTGGTCCCTTGTGGAGGTTGCATTGCTAGATGCTGACAACAGCCCTATAGCTAAGCTCTCCCAGAACTGAGCTGGTTCAGTGTCTGTGGTACTCCACTGGGAGAATGTTACCCCAACTCTGTTTCTTGGCTGCGGAAGACCAGAGCTTCTAGCCCATCAGGACAGTGTGATGGGGAGCTCCAGAGGGCAGGAAGGTAGGTTCAGTGGCATGATCAGCACACCAGATGGCAGACTTCTGTAATCCAATCTGTCATAATTCTGATAAACCTTATTGAGCTTGAGAGGGATAAAACCTGATCCAATGAAACAACTGCCCTGACAATCCAAAAAGAAAACAAGCATCTGTTGGATTAAACAAAACAACTCACTATCTGCCCCTCTCCAACTGAGAAAAGAACAAAACAAAACTCAACCTTCTCTAATGACTAATCTCTGATAAAAATGCTTTCCATCAATGTTCTTTCCTCTGCTGATATACCTGTTAATTCAGACATCAGCAGCTATACTATTCCTGAATAAAACAGAATTTTAAAAGCATGTCAAATAATGTGGCAATGGGAGCCCATGTCAAATTGGACAAAACTAAGATGTCCAAATTTGTCATTTAAGACCTGTTAAGGCCAGAGATTTACATTGAATCAAACATGATTTAGATCACATCCATGTAGTTTAAATCACATTTAAATCCTTTTTGTCTAATCTAAATAAAAATCTGCTTCATTAATACTCTGCACTAGCTAATCTCTTAATGATTTTTATTTAAAAAAATAACTATTTATAAAAGCAGTAGAGTAATTTCAAGGAACAAGTGTTTATATGTTATGGAAATTTTGAATATTAACATGAAAGCCTGTTGCTTTTCAATATTTATAATATAATTGAGATTTTTGCTTGAATGTGAGTAATCTTTATCTTCGCAGCTACTATAAATTCTTCTTTTCACTTTTGCATGCCTGCTGAAGGAGCTTCATGAATTGGATACTTGAGTCTTATCAAAGTAATTGGCTACAAAACTAACTGATCAAATACTGCTATGTTACCTAATTAAATTCAGTGAAGTACCATGAATTCACATTCTGAATTAGATTTGTTATTATCGTGTTCCATTTTTCATTGATTTTTAAGACACTTACCGGGGACTAGTGCTGTTAGCTGATCTCTTCTGGTACCATGGGGAGTGTATTTTATAATAAGAAATCTCTATTTACAATCAAGTAGTTTTTACCCAAGAGGTAATAAGAGGATTTAAACAAAATGGGTGCAAGGTGACACTTGAATATAATTTTATGTTCATTTGACATGCCAGTGTTCCTTTAGGGAAGGCAACTTTTATACAACTGCACCACATGCATGGCTATGCCTAAAGGCACCATGTAATCCCATTTTATTTAGCTGAACTCATTCTGTTGCAATGACTCATCCCCTTGACTTCCATTTGGAAAGCTGAGCCTATATGACTGCGATTCAGGAATCCATGTTCTCTGTGAACATGACAGAAATGCAGAGGCTGCAATAAGGAATATGTGATAGCAGCTGAAAAATAGAACATCAATAAGAAAATGATGCTGCTGCGACTTTCCATTAGTCTTCTCTGAAAAGCTGTCTAGGTCATACTGTACAATCTCCACAATTCAGCATGTCTATCTTTTTTGGATGCATCTCATTGGACAGCAGCTGTCAAGGGCCAGAGAAGCTGCTTCTGAACTTTATTTAATTAAGCAGGTTTATCAGGTGGTTTGCTACAAAGATGGCAAAGGAGGTGACTGGATGAATATTCATTAGAAAAAGATGCAGCAAAATAACACATTTTTTAACTTCGAAGATCTATCTAGTGGGAAAGCTTTGGCATTAATTGAAAGTAGCAGAGGAAAAAGGTCTTGGCCATCTATGAGACAAGCATCAGCATATTGCATTGCAACTAAAACTCAACCAAGACTCACTGGCAACACTTTTGCATACAAGACTGTTTTAAAATTATTCTCAACTGCATTCGGTCATTCACAGGAACATCTTGCCTTTGTAATGAATGTGTGTGTGTGTTCAGTACAATTTTAATTGTAGAGCTCATTCCACAAGAACTAAAAGAGTGAGGGCCAGAGGACACCAGTGCTCTTTATCTCTCGTAATCATGGTGGACTTACGTTAGCTGGAAAAGTTTTGTTCAAGTGGGATGTCTCATTCTGCCAAACCTCTGGGGGTTGGCCTAACATAGGCCTGTTCTACACTAGGACCTTAGTCTGAAATTAGCCCCCCAACATCAAATTAGAAAGCGATGCGTTCACACTACCAAGTCTGTTATTTAGGAATAAGGGGCCTTGGAATTCAAACTCTATAGTCCTGCTTTTAATGGGCCGTGTCTATAGTGCAGATAAGATTGATGTAGTTGCACTCAGTCTTCTGGGGTTTGAATTAGTGGGTCTAGTGAAGAGATGCTAATTCAAAGTGAGAGGGCGCTCCTGTCAATGCCGGTGGTCCTGCTTCTACAAGGAGTAAGTTAAGTTGAAGGGAGAGTGTTCTCCCTTTGACTTCCCACAGTGTAGACAGTGCCAAAATTCAAGTTGAGATACTTTGACTTAAGCTTCACAATTAACGTAGCTGAAGTTGCAAATCTTAGCGTACACCAGCCCATAAGGAATAATGATATTCCTGAACTAGTTAGTCCAAAATAACACTAGCACAGATGCTCTGGTGCTCCCATGGCTCACTGGAGTTCTTTCTGGGGCTCTGAGTCCATGGTAGCATGTCCACATTAACAGAGCCTACCTTGGACTACATTCAATTCTTCCCCATAGTGAGGACACGGTACTTCAAATTTGTAAAATCAGGTGCCCAGAAATTGAATTTAGTAAATTCAAAATAATCTCCTAGGGTATGTCTAAACTACATGCCTCCATCGATGGAGCCATGTAGATTAGGTTTCTAGACATAGGGAAATGAAGCGGTAATTTAAATAATCACTGCTTTATTTATATCAAAATGGCTGCCGTGCTGTGCCGATCAGCTGCTTGGCAGCACAGCATGGTAGTCTGGATGCTCCGTGGTTGACAAGGGAATCCCTTGTCGACAGCCCCATTATGCCTCACGGAATGAGGTTTACCGGGACGGTCAACAAGGGCTTCACTTGTCAACTGCGGAGTGTCCAGGCTACCGTGCTGTGCCACCAGCAGCTGATCGGCACAGCATGGCAGCCATTTTGTTGTAAATGAAGCGGCGATTATTTAAATCGCCGCTTCATTTCCCTTTTTTGAGTACACTAATTTACATGGCTCCGTAGACGGAGCCATGTAGTCTAGATGTACCCCTAGTGTAGCCTTAGTGAACTGACAAAAGTTGACATGAGGCATCTGGTTACTATTTTTGGAAGTTGTATATTTGAGCAAATTTTAAAAATATATTCATGAATTTGTCAGGATCTTCCCACATTCTTAATCTGGGATAGAATTGTTTGCAGGTCTTCATAAACAGGAATGTCATACAACAGTGGAAGACAAGGAATAAACCTACTTCTGATAATCTCTAGATCTGCTCACTCCACAAATTCTGGGAAGAGATGCATGAAAGTCAGATGCTGGTTCTTTATTTAACAGCAAATCCTAAATTGACTGTGATATTTATCAGTGACTTCATTCATCACAACAAATACAATCCCTGAAGCCGCTACCAGGTAAACTGAGAACTCTGTCAGTATGGATATCTCATCTGGCCAGACACACTTAGGCTATGTCTAGACTGCAGAGTTTTATCAGAAAAAGATATGCAAATTGAAAACTGCAATTTGCATAACTTTTCCTGCTTTTTTTTTTAAGAGACTTTTCCAAAATTTGGCCAGTCTACACAGGGCCAAATTTTGGGAAAAAAACCTTCTCTTTTAGAACATCCCTTATTCCTCTCACCTAGAGGAATATAGGGATGCCGAAAGAATGCACCTGCTTTTTTCAGAAATTATTTTGAAAAAGCAGATACGTTCCCTGCACATGGCAGAGCTTTTCTGGGATACCTCCGATGTTCCAGGAAAAACTGCAGTCTAGACATAGACGTAGATGTATAGTCTGACATATAGAACTATCGGATGTCCAAGGAACAGAGCTCATAGTCCACAACCTGTGTCTCTATATGCATTTGGCCAGAGTGTCTCAAATGGTTCTCCTGAAAACTAATAAGAGCTGTGAAAAATCATAATGGTTAAATAATCTGGGTCGATCCCATGACACAATCCTCCTTTTGAAAGTATATGGGTCCTGAAAGCCTGTAACATCTAATACAATCAGAGTTTAGGTTTCGTAGGTATAGACAAGAAAACGTGGACCTCATCCTGTCAGAACAACATAAGCTTCTGCAGACATAATCAAGTGATATCACTTGACTATAAATAGTTATCCATGGAACATATTTTTCTAGATCTCCTTTTTCTCTCACAGGCTCTGGTAAGCTATATCAGTGTTTCTCATCCTTTTCTTATGAAGTACCCCTTTAAAAAAAATTATAAGCACCTCTCACACACAATTTTTTTTCTACCAGTGCAACACATTTGTTTAAACAACTTAATCGTAGCCGGGTGGGCGATGAAATTTTTGGCTGTAAAAAGCACAAAAATAATAAAATGCTGTAAAACTTAAAACAAAAAATCAGTTTTCTCCAAATTTCAGCTGTGTTGACTTACCCACCAGACTTCTCTCAAATACCCCTAAGGGTTCTCTTACCAATGGTTAAGAAACACTGAGTTATATCTCCACCTTTCCCCCTTCTTGTTTCCATTTTTAAACCCTACACTGAACACTGCTTAAATGTTGTAATTTGGCTCTTAGTACAGAAGATAGTTATTTGAAGTCAAAGCTGCATATATGCATGCATACACCAATTCTGATAAATCCGTGTACTATTAAAATCTCATCTGATGCAATTCGACAATATTTCTAGCAAAGTTCCTGTAGAGTCTATTTTTAATAGCTGTTAGGGTTTACAAAAGAGTCAATATGTACAATTACTACTACAGCAAACTTCATGAAAATAATCTGTAAAAAGCTTAGAGGGATTAAAAAACACGTAAAGAAGTTGTGTGATTGGCTTGCTCATTTCAGAAGGTTGTTATTAATGTTCATGATTGTGTTGACACCTTTCACACAGGTAGGTGTAATGAGTGTAATAAGACAGCTGATCTGCATACTTTTTATTGCTACCCACAGCTATAATTCCTTGATTTTTGTTAAAGATCAAAAGTCTTATTTTGATATCATTTTAATTGATTACCAAGATGTCACTTGCATTTTGGAAACTTTGTGGTGTTGGCCCACTGCATCCCAATCCAGTAAAGCCTTCAGGGGCAGATTTTCAGAAATATTTAGGCACTCAGGAGTGCAGATAGATGGTCAGGGAAATTTTCTATGTCTTAGCAGGTTGGGCACCTGCTGCATTCTCTGTTTGAAATGGCAGAATGCTGATAACATCAGGACTGTGGAATCTCATGAAATATTAAGAGTCCCAAAGTCTCAGTCACCCCTGCTTCAGATGCAACAGATGCATTGTGAAAATAATGGCAACTGGATTAGCAAAACCAAACAAACTCAAAAGGCAGCCATCTGTCACCTGCCAATTTTTATACAATGTAACATCAAAAATTACCCTTCTGGAGTCAGAGAGGGAAAAGGGAAATTTCTATTCATATGTATGCATGTATATTGAGAGACAGATGTGTAATTTTAAAGCAGACCTTACTGATGTAATAAGAAGATATTAAATCATCCTGAATGGAAATTCCCTACTAGAGTTACTCTAGTTACATCTCAAATGCTTCTAAGCAGGTTGATTTCAATGTGAATTAGGTGCCCAACCTGCTCAAGCATTTTTTGAAAATTTCTCTATCCATCTATCTGTACTCCCTAGGTGCCTAAACATCTTTGGAAATGTGTCCCTGAAGGATTTCCTGGATCAACACCAGAGAGGATCAAACCCATTCTGACCATTGGATGTTGCACATTAAGAACATCAATGAAATGATTAACAGTGTGGACATTTAAATGACCATAATAGATTTGTTTGCAGTGCTGTAGCCATGGTATTCCTGGGATATTAGAGACAAAGTATATGAGGTAATATCCTTTATTAGAACTACTTCTGTTGGTGAAAGGGACAAAGTTTTGAGCTACACAGAGTTTTCAGATCTAGAAAAAGTAATCTATGTATCAAAGATAAATATAAAATGGGCAGATTATTAAGCATAATAGATTAATACATGATTCAGAAGACCAGTTGAAGTTAAGAGAAGTATTAATAACCGCAGTTTTAGGACAAAGGAGAGTTAGTAGGTTACAAATTGTAGTAAGGAGACATAAGTCTGTCTATTGGCCCGTGAGGTTTGGTGTCTGGCAGAGTTATAAATTTAAATTCCCAAGCTTATATTTGGAATTCCTTTAAGGAAGATGATTTAGGGGCTTGATATGGAGTGATCACTTTTTGAAAAATGTTCACCAACAGACAATATTATGTTTATCTTTTTTTTTCTGTGTGAGTTCATTCAAGAAGGTACAGATCATCAGGTTTCACTCACAAAGTTATTTGGAAGCTTCAGGTGGTAGCCAAGTTAGTCTGTACAGGACAAACTTAAAAACAACAATGGTCTGGTAGCACTTTATAGACTAACCAAACATGTAGATGGTATCATGAGCTTTCGTGTGCCCATAAAAGCTCATGATACCATCTACATGTTTGGTTAGTCTATAAAGTGTTACCAGACCATTTGTTGTTTAAGTTAAAAAGTTATTAAGGAGTTTCATGCATTGGATGAAATACACCGCATTTTGATAGGCAAATGTAAGACCAATGGATCTTGACAAGTGTCTTGTGGTGTTGTAGCAGTGGAGATACGTCTGCAGGTTTTTCATCTGTTCTTATGACAAGATATGGTGCTGTTTAGGGTTGCTCAGTCTTTTCTGTGGAGAGCTTGTTTCTGACACTGAGCGTGGCAAGGTTGGGGGATTACTCGAGGACCAGATAAAAGACAATTAGGAACTTTTTTTTTCAGAATGTGGTCATCATTAAGTACAGATTGTAAATGTCTGATGATACTTCAAATGGATTTCAGTGTGGAGTTGTAGGTGACAATGATGGGAGGGGGTCAATGCTTTGTTTGTTCATTCTCTCACCTTACTGAAGCAGGTGGTACACTCCATGAGCGTCCTTGTTTGGTGTAGGTAGTTTTAAGTGTGTTAAGGTTTATATTCCAGCTTTTCATTTCTGCACATATCCTGTGGTATTTGAGTGACTGTCTTTAGAGAACCAGATTTCTTAATGTGTCTATGAATTTCTTCACTTCCAACATAGCTCATTCCTGAACCAGGGAGTGAACTGTCATTGAAAATTCATGGTTTCTGGCCTGCCAGATTACATAAATTCTTGGACAGTTCAGGACAATCCAGGGATTGGGGCAGAATGCAAGGGGGTGGAGGGCTTGGCAACCCTACTAACTTTATTGGTGCTTTGAGTTTACAGTTTTGTTATTCATATCTTACTGTTATTTTGCATAACACCACAAAATTTAATAATAATTTGGAGGCGCCAACTGTCGTGTTTTTTTTCCACATTTAATTATGTTGCTAGCACTGAAAGCAACCATAGTCCATTTTTAAGATTTAGGGAAAACCTCACACCCACTTAGTTTAAAAGTTAACATGGAACTCCAAACCATCATAAACTGGTATTAAAGCTAACACTATAACCAAAGTCACAAGACAGTCTTGTTGATCTGCAGAAGAAAACAATGGGAGGCAATAAAAGTATGTAACCACTTGTCTCTGCTCTTAATGGTTCACTTAATGAAGCCAAAATGAACATAGCATTTATGACAAACACATTAGTCCCACTGATATCCCCAGCAGTGTGGCAGCCTATGACTTTGGATTTAAATCCTGGTATCATTGAAATCAATGCATAAAATCTTATTGCAAGAGGCAAAATGTGCCTGCATAAGTTGGACATTATGCAAATGCAAATGCTATATTTTTTATTTATCCTCAGTAGTCACGCTCAGATAACTTTAGAAATGCTGTGGTGTTTTAAAAATAATCTTTCAAAAATAGTTTTACAAAATATCTATGATGTCTTACTGCTGCCTCTAGGACTCCTTCTAGCACATGCTATTTATATTACTTGCTGACACCTGCACATGTACTGCAGCACTTGTAATGACTCTGTTTACACAGCTCAGCAACACTCTTAATAACTATGTCTACCTTTTTTTTTTTTTTTTTTTTTTTAAACTTTGGAGCCTAGAAAAATCCTGTCTGCTTTGCAAAAATCCATGGGATATCAGCTACTGGGAGCAAGTGCTATTTTTACCGTGAATAACCTCCTTCCGGGGGCATGCAACTGACCTGCTACATGACACAGTTCTGCTTTTGCAAAATCTTCAGTGATCAGCTTCTGTCTTTAAAGTTGCATTTTCATTTGATTTGTTTCTGTCTGGACAGGGATACATTCAGCTTGGCTAACAGATGCCAAGTCTCTGTGCATTATTCTTGAATTTGTGCCAAAGAAGAATCAAAGTGAAATATGCAGAGGCACACTCCATCCTCTGGGGAAGCCATGATCAGTACCTGATATGCAAGGTGGTTATTTCAAAAGTTTCAGTATATTGGATTTCATCAACGGGATTTATTCCAGTGTCTCTGAAATAATTTGCATTTTCATGTAGTTTGATTTGATCCATGTCAATAATGTGGATTTTTCCCCCTGTTCCTGAGAAGAATCAGAGGGCCTGGGGGAGGGGGCCTCAGTAGATATCAAAATGAAATGCTTGTTTTCAACATACCATACATGTGGCCTTGTCTTATTTTACCTCCATCCTTTAAAAGTCTTTTCCTAAACTTTTAGTCTGGATACTCTGGGCCCAATACTCTCTTATTAACACTGCATATTGGAAGGGAACCTGTTAGAAAACTCGAGCAGGAGACTACAGTGCTTCTGAATTATCCTGGTTTTGCAGAGAAATGTGATCAAGTGAAATCCTTTACACTGCAATCAGGAACATTTCACTATCTTTGGATTAGTGAGCTGGTTTGGTTTCACTTTAAGTTTTGGTAAAACTTTTCATTCCAGAAAGACAAGCAAACCTCACCCGCAGTTACAGCTGAGTACAATGTTTTGAGTTTTGAAATTTCAGTGAAATATTTTACCAAAAAATGCCACCATTTTAATCCATGTTTCTCACTATGTCACTGAATTTAGGAACTGAGCAAAAGCCCATTGATTCTGAAGGGCTGTGTGTTAGGTTCTTGGTGCTCACCTTTAGACAGGAGTAGATCCTTAAGACAGCATGGTCAAATTGGCATACTGTCATGTACAACACATGGAAAAGCACAAAAGAAAGGAACTGAAAATATCAGTGGAAAAATAGCAATAACAATAAAAATAAAATGCTTCTGTGCTGTTTGACAATGTTAGATGTAGGTATAAATAATGTATGTATCTGAGGAATTAAGTACTATCTGACCAGTTAAAGTCTTTTCTTTTCTCTAAGAAAAGCTCTCATGCTCTGGTGTGAGATTTTTCTCATTGCCATTTAAATGCCCATACAGCATATGTATATGGGTACAGTTAAGAGGTTAAAATACATTATGTAGGGATACGTCTAGACTGAAGAGTTTTTGCGCAAAATGTTTTTGAGCAAGTAAATTTACAGTAAATAAGAAAAGAAGGGTTTTTGCATAATAGTTATTCCTCTTTCTATGAGGAATAAGCCTCTTTGCATAAGAGCTCTTGTGCAAAAAGGTGTGTGGATGGGAAACAGGGTTTTTTTTCACAAAAATAGCCTATCGAAAGAAGCACAGGTGCCCTGGTGGCCATTCTGTTAATGGCAATCAGAACTTTCTTGCAAGAGAGCATCCGTGCAGTCTGGACTCTCTCTTGTGCAAAAGTGAATTGCTTTTCTGATGCGCTTTTGCATTGTGGAAGCGCTCTTGTGCAAGACATTTTTGCGGAAGATCTCAAGATGTTTTTGCGGAATCAAATAAACCCTTTGATTCACCTCTGTCATGATGCAGTTTCCGTTTGTTATCTGTTTATTGGTGCATGCAAGCGTCTATGAGAAACTTTCATAAAACTTGTATCATGTATCATACAAACACTTCAGCCAGAATAAATGGTAATGAGAAAAGAGATCAGTGCTGTGACTGTTTCACTAAAAGTAGAAGCAAAATATTGTTATACTTCATTCATGCTTTCTTGTAATATCTGTGAATTAATTAAAATGTTAATAAGTTGGGCTGATGCTAGCACCCTTTCTCAGTATGGGTACAAGAGATGCTGATAAGATCCCTTCTTTGTCATTCGAAAACCTTCTTCGTATTCAACTTAATTCATTTATTCCCAAGTATTTCTAAGGGCTCAATCCCCATCTCTGTTGAAAAGATAGAGGGAGCAAGGTTGCTCAGAGCCACCTTGCTGCCTCTCCTTAACTTAATCTGGCCACTAAAGCAAGTTAGATCATCTGCAGTGCTACTCACATCCTACTTACAACAGCTGGAACGCTAGCATGGGGACTATTCCACCAACTAGAAATTGGCAGACTACATCATACTCCACACCTGGAAGCATCCTCCATGCATCAGAATGGCACAATTGTCCTGTAGGTGTGGGAAAGAAAGACCAGAAGCAGCTGTTGTAAAATGGGTTTTGCCTGTTTTACATCAGCCATGCCTTAAAGTCACTTCCCATTGCTCTGGTACTGCTCTGGTACTTCAATGACACTAGCGAGTCACAGGGTCTGGTCTTCAGAATCAGGTGTTCTAGAATTTGTACCCACTCACAATGATATGATTTTTTCCACACCAGTAGCTCAAATAAAGGTTATCAGTGACCACATTTCACAACAATGTGAAGTTTTATCTCATTTTCCCCATGCCCACATGTGGAATGCATCTTTGAATGTTTACTGCAGACTTTTCAATTTCCATTTGGTCAATAATTATGCTATTCATCATTTAAAAGTTGTCTCCATCCAGATGTTTTGGAGTTGCCAGAACCATTGGTCCATAGGCTATAGGAAAAAGGTCATTATGGTTTAAATTGTGTCTTACTGCCTGGATAACAACCTTCATCAAGCAGCAAATTAGCCGTGAGTGGCAATGTTTCTGAAGATAGATGAGTTCTGACCAATGGAAAGCTGTATTTATTTATTTTTTTTAAAGAAAAACTAGTGGTCATCACAGCATTTTGTTACTAGCAGGTTACTTGATTGTTAGCTTTCAGGGGCAGGGATCTTCTGTTTGTTCTATCTGTGTTTAGTGCTGGGGTCCTGGCTTCTGACTAGAGTTCCTAAGTACTATAGCAATACAAACAATAAATACTAATCTAATAATAAGAAGGGCCCAAAATCTGTTGACTAAAACATTTCCCTACAAAAGTACACATATTTGTATCCTGGGAGAGGTCGTAACAGCCCACTTCCTTTTGGTCCTAGCACTCACACAGAGAAAACGTTCAATGTGGAATTAAAGTAGCCCTGTTCAGTCCTAATTAAGTGGTAATTGCACTCAGCAATGCACTAGAAAATCAAAGGCACTATCATTATTCTGACAGCAAATTGAGAGATTAAAATTACTATTGGTCCAAATCAGGGAGCTTAATTTAAACAGTTAATAATGTTCTCTTTTATCTGTCTATTTTAGGTACTTATAAGGTTCCTATTACTTTAGTTTCTGAGTGCCTCAAATCACTAATACATTTATCCTAATAACACTCCTTTAACAGACTTATGTGCTCTCTGCTGATTTGTCAGACAAATCCTTCAGGAATGGTGGTTGTGGTGTTTCTATTGCATGGCCTAACAGAAGGAGTACAAAAAATAGAGTTAGTTTGGCTTATATCAGCCCTGATTATATGGCTGAAATGAAAGTCATTCTTACTGCACTGCAAAAAATAAACAGAGCAGAAACAGAGCTGGATGTTGTGATGTTTGTTGACTCGCAAGCAGTGATCTTTGGCTGCTTTATGAGAAACTAGGATACTGGCATGAGTTTAATTCATAAGGAGAAATAGACCGTCAGAGAGCAAGACCATTAATTAACTTTTCAATGGGTTCTGTCATACATTGTTATATATGGGAGAGAGGAAGCTAATGATTTGGCCAAAGATGGAAGATTGAAAACTCAAGTAGGAATGACAATGGTGTAGGGTATTGATGCCATATCCAGGAAAATATTAGCTAAAGTAAATGGTTGAAAGATAAAAGAGCCTCAAATCAATATCAAAGCATCTTGGAAAATAACATCCACTATCATGAGATTGCAGACAGGCCCTGCTGCAGGAATGAAAATCAATTGAGACAGGACCAAGAGGATTTAAGACTTGCCTTAACTTTTGAACATAATATTGTCCTTACTATGATGCTTTTTGGATATGAAATCTGGTCTCAAGCCCTAGGAAAGGGTCATATGAGTCATCAGATTCATCAAATTCATTCTAAAACTCCATCAAATAGTATAATTGTTGTGAGACAGGACAACAACATCCCTTCAAAAATGAATATGTACTATGAAGTTTTGTCAAAACAAAAGGTTTTACTGAGATGTATCAATTTTAATGACATGTTTGTGGGAAGATTTTTGAGGCCCAAGGTGGAATCTGTTCAAAAAGAAGCAGGGAATTGAAGAGATGGCCTTTCTGATCTGAAAATGGACACTTCAACACAAATCTGTTTTGTGAATTGTTTGAAAAGTGTGGTTTTGTTCCAGTATGAATGGAAACAGATTTCTAAACCTTGAAGTTGACAAAAGACTGAATTGCTATCCTCTGCCCTACTGTAATGTTAAGCATAGGGACAGAGACTTAAGGTGCACAGAAATTCTTACTTAGGCATTTTCTAATTGTTAAGTCTTCGGCATTAGAACCTTAACAATGTTCTTGTAATGTAGATTTTTGTGTTTGCAATAGCCAAGGTTAAAAACAAAAACAAATTAGAAATACAGAAATTTCATTGAGGAAAAATCTGTGGCATCTAAATTAGTGCATAAACTTTTGAGGATCAAAATCACTTTGTCAGTTTTATCTGAAAAGGTGGTTTTGACCCACAAAAACTACTACACAAATAAACCTGTTAGTCTTTAAGGTACCACAGGACTCCTTGTTGTTTTTGCAGATACAGACTAACACAGCTCCCTTTCTGAGAAATTCCATTTTGTGGCATCTGATTGATACTCACATGTGTGATCAGCCATGCTGGTACTTTTAGGGCCACTGTTTTCTGCCACTTGAGCTAATGGAATAACTGATAATAGTAACAGGCTGCCATCTTCTACATCGAGCAGCACTTAGGAGGAATGAGACATTTTGCCAGAGGATTTCACAGATAAAGACTAACAGTAGAGGAAAGGTGAGACTTGTTTACACAAATAATTATTTTTTGGGAAGCTCGGGTGTGAATCTACTTCACATTAGCTTGCCATGAAGTAACTGTCCATGTGAATGCTGCTGACATGCATTAAAAGTTCCTTAGCACACTTTGTTATATTCCTCTTGAAATTTGCTAAATCAAAGTGCACTATTGAACTGTTCTTCTCATATCCCCATTGCATTTGAGTGAGGCAGCTTTCTCCTCCATGCTAGCTGGACCCAGCAGCAGGGTCATTGAAAGCAAAGGAGACACAGTCTCCCTGATAACAAGTTCAGGTACCTAGATGTGTACCTGAAGGGGGCTGCATCAACTCAGAGCTGCAATTTCAAGGAGAGTCTGCTCAGCTATAGACTGCAACATGTTCATTGTAGACAGAATCTTTGGTCTACACTATTATTTAAGAAATCCCAATGGCACATTTGCAAATTGCAATTATTGGAAGGGTTATAACATGCCAGATTGGAGTGGATTTTCATATGGATGACAAAAGACAATGCATTAGAAATCATAAGTAGAGCTAAATGCAGATTTCAGTGGAAAATGCAAATCTGGCAATACCAAGATATTTTGTGAATTCTTTGCCAAATTGTTTTGGGTAAGTAAAAAAATTAGAAATCTGAAAAATCAAACATCTTGTTTCAACACTTTCAGAATGAACATTTCATTTTTTGTTTAAAACTGTTTTTGTTTAAAAAATACCTTTAATTATATTTAAACCCTCCTTTTAAAAATGGTCAAAATAATTAAAAAAAGGCTTTAATTCTGTCTAAACAAAATATTTTGTCTGATACAAGCTTATTTTTGGTTTACCCCAAACCATTTTTTAACTTCTCAGAATTGCCAAAGAGCTGGAAAAAGCCATTATTATTGCAGCTCTATTTATAAGCAATATCAATAATTCTTCCTCTTTCTGTTTTTTTCAAAAGAATGGCAGTTATGTTTGTTATATAAAAACTGATCTGATTTATTTGAACTCAACTGCAGAAAAATCATGAATTTCAAACATAGAAACAATGGCAAACAAATAACGGGGCCCAAAATGGAATGTTAGTGTCTCTTCCTCCTGCTTCTTTCTCTTCTTCCACTATGTGCATTTGAATATGGTACTGAAAAAGTACAGATTTAGCTGTACCCAAATTTGTTCCACTTAAGGAGAGGAGTTAGAGAGAGATACATTCTACAATATTAGCAATTTTCCATCATGTCACATCACTATTATGTCACATTAATATTTTTAACAGTAATAGAAGACAAAAGCTTCATCCTATTAGTGACTTTCAAATCATATTAATGAATACCAGTTAATTCAACATGCTGCGAGACTAATAAGACATGATGGGAAGTTGCTGTTGTGGTAAGACATTCATAACATATTAGTCCAAGAATGGCAGTACTACATGTTCTGTTCATAATCAACACTGCCAGTGGGTACTAGACACTAATGTAGATTTCTATTAGAGCAAAACAAACAAACAAATTTTGGCTGACACACATTCCCTTTTTCTATCATGTTTTCAATACTCACAAGTGTAAAAAACCTGGTGTAACTTTCCAGTAACAGTCTCAATATTTTAATCGTATAAAACAACATTGTTCCTTTGAGAACTCTTTTCAAAAGTTAAAATATCTCATTCTCTATTCTAATTATCTCATTTATTTAGAGTTGCTGTATTGACAGCAGAGTATATAAAACAGACCTAGTGGTCCTAAGTGACTAATGAGTACCTAGGAAAGGAACAGCATTGACAGTTCCATCTTATCTTTTTTAGAATTCGCAACTTGCAATTCTAAATCTGTGTCTTTTCAAAACATATATAAATGCAACGTTCTCCAGAGTTTATTTTGCTTTTGTAGGTTTTCATTCATTAATATTATTTATACCTGTTTCTGGATGTTTTGTGCATATGGGGGCCTAGTGCAACTATCTCTGAATACAGTGAAACCTTTTCCACTGACTTCATTGAGAGTTGGATCAGGTTATTAACGCATGTCCCTAGTAGAATTGATGTGAGGTCCTACTATAACTGGAATACTGATTCCATGCCTGGTGTCCATAGTTCAAAAAGTACACTTATAAATTGGAGAGGGTTCAGAGAAGCCCCATGACAATGATTGAAAGATTGGAAAACATGCTTAAAGAGCTCAATCTGTTTAATTTAAAGAAAGAGTTTGGGGTGGTGTTTAGGGAACAGTATAATTTTTAAAAAATGCACAACAAATACTTTTCCCATTATTACTGCAGCTGTACAGCAATGTGAGGCAGTTATTTGCCACTATGTTAAGAAGTATTGGCTAATTCTTTAAATAAAACTGAGCAATTGATTGTTTAATGTCTTACCATAATTTCTGCCCATGTTGTCATGCTATGAAGATTATTATGCCATAATCATGGAGGCATTCTTGATTCTTCATTTTCCTTTTTATGCTGTCAATGAGAAGCTGCCATTAAATGTTCTCTGGAACCTTGTATGTTTCACATATGTTATTAGCACAGGATACTACAACCATGATACCTTCAGGTCTTTATTTGCTGATTTTGTATTTTCTTTTTCAAGCATTTGCTGCTTGCTGAGATGTGCATCAATACTTGGACTTTCTACCACATTACTCCTCTGGTTAATTGAAGACGCTGTCCAATAAAAGAAGAGTCCAATAAATGTGTTGATTGGAATTGGACTTCTTCTTTTTCTTCCTTCCATTCACATATTCATTGTGAGAAAAGAAAAAAAAAAGAACAAGGGGAAAGATTTATCTACCAAAGGTTCTCGCAAGTCAGCTGCTCCTTCCTTCACAATAATCTCTACTGATTTGCTTTATGTTACTCCAAAAGGTGAATGATAAGACTCATGTCTAACACTCCTTTAAAATATATTTCAATAGACATTACCCAACAAAAATTAACGAGAAAAGGAGTTGTTTGTCAAACTTTACATTTGAAGAAAATAGCTTCTTGTAGCTCTAAATTGTATCAGTATTTTGTGTTGCAGTTAATAAGATGGGAAATATACTTTATAGTTAAAAGAGCCGTTTACTAATAATGTTCACAAAGACCTTCAGAATAGCACTCAAATATGAACAGAGCCTGGGTCATGGTTGCACTTAGTGAATTGTTTAAGAATAAAGAGTGGGATGCTCCAGCAAATCAATGTACCAATGACTTTAACATAATTCTTGAAATAAAACTCATAGCCATTTAGAAAATTGCAGTAGTCATTCTCAGCATTGTGTGGATATCTATTTCCCATTACCTATCACAGAAGCAAGAACTGGAAACTGTGAGCTTACTTTATCGATTTGCTTAGTAGATTCATTCTGACTTCCATAATTTGGTTCTTGCAGTATTGAAAGCAGAAGTGAGGAAAATATCTGAAGTTGTGCTGAAAACTAGATGGACATGCACTAAAATATTCAAATAACAGCAGGTATCATTACTGGACAGGGCAGCACAAGAAATGATACAACTAGGACCTGTTCTACAATAGACCAAGCACTAGACTAAGCATACCTTGATTTGGTTTACCTTAAGCCAATCTGCCACATCATCTAAACTGCGGGAGGCTGATGGGAGTACACTCTCCCATTGGCTTCCCTTACTTCTCACAGAATGAGGAGTACACCATGCCGGCGGGAGTTGCCCTATGCAGTCGATTTGGGGGTCTACACTAGACCTGCTAAATTGAATGCTATAAGATCAACCTCCAGAGAGTCAATCCATAGTATAGATATGCTCTAACAGGAACATCAGCTTAATGGAAACACTATTGCTCCAAATGGTATTACACTATTCAGTGGGCTTATTAAGTCTGGTCACTATCGTGATATCTAAGACTGTAAATTCTTTGGGACAGAGCTCACACCTTCATTTGTGTTGTATAGTGACTAGCACAATTTGGAAGTAGGCCAATTTATCAGATGCTTCATCTCTTCTGAGAAAAACCATAAATCTTTTACTCCCTTTCCTCTACTAGCAGTAAGCATTATTCATGCCTTGGGTCAAACAGAATCTATCTTGAGTCCAAGAATATTTCAGATAAATTTCAAGTAGTTTCTGAACAATCATTCCCTGTAGCAATGCTATTAAAAAGCCATTGTGATATATGACTGTATCAATAAATGTAAATATAAAGGGAAATATATGATCATTCATAGGCTTTTGGTACATCTAGATGGATCTTATAGCCCTTTTAACCTACAAATGTGATTAGCAAGACACTGGAGTGTGAAAACCATGAGCTAGCAGATAGCATGCTACAAAGACTCTTCAAATTGTATTAGGGTAATTCTGCACATCACTATGTCTCACTAATGAAATGTGCCACATGTTAAAACAGGTCAGGGTTTCTTTCATCAGTTTAGCCTTGCAACGTGCATGGCCTGTGAGATCATCTGAGCCAAAGTGATGTTGAAAAAATAACAACTTTAAAGAATTTTTAAAAATGTTGTCACAAGACACCTCAAAATATAAAGATGTCTGCAGTTTCAGCTGAAGTTTTGGGATCCAAGAACTGGATTCTTATTTCAATTATCTTGTTTAACCTGAGTATAATCTATGGACTGCCATGATTTACTCCTGATGTAACAGAGAGGGGAATTAGGCTTCTTGAGTTGATTTCCTATATGAACTGTTTCCAGATAAAAAACACAAGAAAGGCTGTTATTTCTTTTCCTTTTGGTTTTCAAGAAGCTGATAGTTACTGTTGGGCTATGTCTAGACTGCAAGCCTCTTTCGAAAAAGAGAGTCTAGACTGCAAGCGGAACTTTCGAAAAAGCAAGCCACTTTTTCGAAAGAGAGCACCCAGGCAGTCTGAATGCTCTCTTTCGAAAAACCCCTGTTTGCATTCAAGAACGCCTTTTTTCGAAAGAGCACTTTCAAAAAAAGGCGTTCTTCCTCGTGAAATTAGGTTTACCGCCGTCGAAAGAAAAGTCTAGATGCAGGTGAGTCTAGACCCTGAGTCTGGACACAGCCTTGAAGGGTTCTCATCATTTTAAATCTAGCAAGCAAGAGAAAGATGCAAAATGTACCCATAAACTTTAACAATTGGAAGAAGCAAATCATACTCGAGCAGCATCTTTTATTAATGCAGAAAATATCTAGCAGATGCATTAGAGAGTATGGATGAACTGTCAAGCCACAGAAGCCATTGGTTGTGTTATTTTTAATTTAATTGTCTAAATATCCCTTTCCCTCTTTATTAGTTCAGTAATAGATGTTGATGTTTGCCACCCTAATATCAACAAGTACTGCATATTTTCTCTCCAGCCGGATAACAAGACTGTTGGTATGCAAGCAGTCACATTTAGTAAACCCTCAGAAGGCAGGGTGGCTAGACAAAAAGGCACTGTATACATAGGAGCTGTATTATCTGCATGATCAATCAGATCTGGCTGAGCCTGCTTAGGCTTTTGGGGATAGGCAAGCCTGGCGTAATGCAGGTACTGGCACTGTAAGAAAGTGCCTAGAGCCCCAGCTCCCAGAGTCGCATTATGTTGATGTCAAAATCCCAGCTTTCAGTGGGGAGGAATAAAATAAAAGTTTCTAGCCCTTACGATTACAGAGAAAAGCCTCTAGATATGACTTGAGCATAACCAATTGTAACGAGATTTGCATGTGACAACTTCCACCAAAGGGAGGAACAGCAGACTCTGAGGTCAAAGAGAAAACATTGTGGCCTCACACCCAATAACAGATGGGGATGGTTCCCTGATGCTGGGCTGGTGGTGCCATTCTGCCATGCCTCCGCTGGTAGAGGAAAGAGCATGAACACTAGCGCTAGCTCACTGTTTGATGGAGTGATCACTTAGGTTAGGATATGCCTAAGGCTAAGATTCAATTTGGGCTTGTTCAAATGCTTACCATATTCATCAACATATTCATTTTTCTCATACTAACATGCCATCATCCTGTTAGCATAGACTCTCCCATATGCATATCCCATCATCATCTCAGACTGGTTATTTGATACTTATCATTGTGAATGTGTCTATTTGGGGCTATTAGAGTGAGGGTCTCTTGCTCCTAGTCGGTTTCTAAATAACAAGCCAGTTTGTGCAAAAGCTCAGTAGCTATGGCATGAAGCATCCTTCCTGAAGTACTGTAACATAAAATTTACAGTTTTGAGAATGAGCATCACAGCTGCTGAATGGAACATTAAAAAAATAGTGCATAGATTTATATTTTTAATTGTTTCAGTAAATACAAAAGCCAGAATTAGCTAACGAAGAGTGTGAGCAAGTAAACATTTAAAAGCTGTTTCAGTTTCCACAGGTTAGGTATGCTGCAAATTGATATTTAATACTGTTCATTCACACTCATGATTTGATAATATGGATTGTTAAAGCAAGCCTCTTTTCATTGAACATTACTTAATGTCTTCAGTGCATATGTTGCAACATCCTCTGTGTGTTAAGAACTCTGCAAACTCATCAAAGCTATGTCTAGACTGCAGGCTTCTTTTGGAAAAAGCTTTTCTGGAAGATCTCTTCTGGAAAAACTTCTTTCAAAAGAGAGCGTCTACACAGCAAAAGCACAACGAAAAAGTGATGTGCTTTTTCAAAATATAGTGTCCACATTCATTGGACACTGTCTCGCATTTAAATTCTGATTGCTGTGGATGGAGTAGACACCTCTCTCTTCCCTGTCCACACACACCTTTTTCTGAAAGAGCTCTTTCGGAAAAAGGCTTCTTCCTCACAGAAAGAGGTTTACCTCTGTGAGAAAAACCTCTGTGTTCTTTCGACTTTCTGTTGAAAAAACACAATTGTAGTGTGGACATAAGTGTAGTTTTTCTGGAAAAACAACTGTTTTCTGGAAAAACTCTGCAGTGTAAACATACCTCATATTTTGGAGAAGAAGGAGGATAAGTGATTTTTGTATATAAACTTGATGTGGGGCAGAAAATCTGTGTGCAACTTTTGGCGACACCACACAATTCTTCTAGCGCATTTTGCAATAATCGATTCCTCATGTATAAAATGGGGGAAATAATGTCTCAGTATGTCTCTTATTACCATCAAATTATATGGATAGCGAGCTGGATAGCTGGAATTACCCACAAAGCACATGGGGCCAAATTTTTTGTTGGTGCAGTTTCATTGACCCACAAAATGCACATTCCTATACATTTTAATGTAGTATTGATAAAGGATTGTGAGGTAAAATTGAGGAGGCAAATTTAGGAAAGTAATATCACACAGCCTAATTTGTCAATTATTTATTGCAATGGAATATACTTGACAGCCAGTTTAGGTTGGTATTGGATTAATACAAGGTGCAGGTGAACCCCACCTGATGAATTATGAATTGCAATAAAATGCAAAATGGAAAATATCAAAGCCATCACAATGGAAAATCATAACACACAATGTATTGTGGGAACTGCCCAGGCCACTGAGGCTGCTTTGATAACTTGCAATGAGAGCCTTCAGTGTTCACTCACTCTGCTAGTGTGGAAATGAGTTATGGCGTGCATCCTAATAGGTCCTGTCACGCCTCTCAGGAGGAGTGTTTGTCCCACTGTATTGACTTCTCATTTATCCTTGCTATCACCATCTATCCATCCCCTTCTGCTCTCCAAAGGTGAAATCCTTGACTCTCCTTCATTAGAGCTGACAGCAGCACCAAAATTTTCTTTGCAGTACTACAAAACCCTCATTTCTAAAATATTACAAGATTACCTCCCTGGAGTAAAAACAAACAAACAAAAGCAAACCTCTCATATTTTATTGACTCATTGTCTAGTATCATCAGCTAACACACAATATTTTTGAAGGCAAGGAATGTGACCTGTTGTTAAAATCTCTTAGTAAAAATTAACATTCTTAGTCATTTCCTTTGTATATAATACATTCATTTATATTCTTTACTCTTTACTCTTTATCTTTAGATAAAGAGTATGTTGAGTTCTAAGGCCCAGATCATGGGTCCTTGATAAATAAGGACCTTGATAAATAAGGTAACTTACATCAGTTTAAATCTGTTGTGTAAATCAGACCTGAATTCATAGTTGTAAATTTGTAAATTTGCAATCCCTTCCTCCCAAGTACTTCCTAGGAATTCCACTAGACAAGTACTATTCCAAAAGATCATTTGTGTCTTCTACATTGTTCAACATAGTTTTTCAAATCTGACAATGCTTCCCAAAGATTGCATGAATCCTATCTTTTTCCTCAAGATGTTCCATACAATATCACAATAATACATGTTTGTATTTTAATACAACAAACTTCTAAACTAATTAAACTTATTTCAGTAAGGTTTAATTTAATCCAATAAGATTTGTCCATGATATTGTGTGAAATTTTCATAACTGCCACAATTGTTCATCAAGTTTTTATGTTGCTTTCAGAAGCAGTACTACTTAGCAGTATGGTATCCAATTGTTACTTAGGGCTTTTTAATTACTCCCACTGAATATTTGTATAATTAAATATTCAGTGATGTGAGTAAAATTTCATAAGCAAGCCTCAAAATTCTTACAGTGATGATAGTCAATTATGATTGGAGCATCTGTTTTCTGCTTCTGCTTGCTTTCTATCTTTCTGGTGATGCAAGACAGCTGAAAACCTGATTTAATTACCTGGCTAAAGTAGTTTCACAGATGTTTTCCCTCATCAAGGATATATATACCTACAGGTGATTGAAAATAAGATTTATTTCTAAGGAAAAACTTATAAAAATGTGAAAAAATCAACTTATCTAAATCCAAAAATGGAATTTTCTCATCAGGAAAACCTAAATTAAATAATATTTTGTTTGATTAAACCCAAGCTAAACTATATTGCACTGTCAAACTGACCTGAAACCAAAGTTGGAAAAAGGGTGAGAATTCCATTTAATAAATGATTTCAGTATTTAAATAATTGGTTTTGTTCCAATTTGGATTGAAACTCCAAAATTCTCAGCAAAAGAACAAATTGAAAAATTTCATTTGAATAATATTGAAATGGTTGTATAATATGTAATACAAATATGTAAGATAACATAATAAATAAGATAGCAAATAATTCAGTATGAATACAAGCAAGACGTTGACCCTGAGGGTATGTCTACACTACCCCGCTAGTTCGAACTAGCGGGGTAATGTATGCATACCGAACTTGCTAATGAAGCCCGGGATTTGAATTTCCCGGGCTTCATTAGCATAAAGCCGGCTCCGCCATTTTTAAAAGCCGGCTAGTGCGAACCCCGTGCCGCGCGGCTACACGCGGCACGGGCTAGATAGTTCGAACTACGTAGCCATTCCGATCTATCTGTACACCTCGTTCCACGAGGCGTACAGATAGATCGGAATGGCTACGTAGTTCGAACTATCTAGCCCGTGCCGCGTGTAGCTGCGCGGCACGGGGTTCGCACTAGCCGGCTTTTAAAAATGGCGGAGCCGGCTTTATGCTAATGAAGCCCGGGAAATTTAAATCCCGGGCTTCATTAGCAAGTTCGGTATGCATACATTACCCCGCTAGTTCGAACTAGCGGGGTAGTGTAGACATACCCTGACTGAGAAGGAGAAAGACATTTCCCTCACATGCCAGAGCCTATAGGAGCCCAGGCTAATAGATTTTGTATGTTTTAGCCCATCAGGGAAGTGGGAGGTCTGGAGAAACAGTGTTGGGGGGAAGCCCTGAGCCTTGGGGATAGGTCCAGGCAAGTCGGGGGCCTCCCCACCCATGCTCTAAACAATATCTGGCTTCTGAGCAGGAGAATGTGGAGAATTCTTCTAGCAACAAAATCACTAGGAAGGATTTGAGATAATCCAAAGAGGCAATTCCAGGGTTTATCTGACCAAGAGAATGAAAAATTATAAAACAATTCATGGGACATTGAGCCCTCTGCCTGAGGGGAAAGAATACTGAAATATGGGTCTCTTATTTTTCAGGTGCATGTTCTAACCACTGGCATATGAAATTCTCCGTGGGCTACGGAGATCTCCCAACACCTCCTATTGAAGATGTTTCCAACATATTTAAATGTTCAGTGGTCTAAACTGAGGACAAATCTATGGCTGGTGGTTAGTACACTCACCTGGTTAATGGAAAAGGAGGGTCCGGTACCCCCACTCCAAGGTTTCGTTTTACAGTATTATGACTTTGCATGGATCCTGGCCTCATTGTCTGTCAAATGTAATTGATATCCAGGTTCCATTTTTCTTGTTATGTCATCTCATAATTTTAGTTACACCTCAGTAGACTATCCCGTAGTGTCCAACACACTAGCCATTAGCCACATTTGACTATTTGTGTAGTTGAGTGTGGCTAGTTCACTGTAGCAGTAGTCACTATAGTGGCAACCATAGTGGCTACTGCTTCAGAATTGGTTGGATATCACGGGACTACACTAATTGTTTTTTCTCCCTCTTTGGTGTCAGATTATTATCATTTCACTCCTGGAACCTTACTTAACTAAATGAGATATATTTAGGCAGAAAGTCTCAAAAGAGCCTATGACATTTAAGGTTTACAAATCCCATTGATCTTCTGAAGTTCAGTAGGATTCAGGTGACTAATTACTTGCCTCCCAGACTTAGATATTTTCTCATAAAACACTTTCTAGCACTGCTAATCAATACTGAAGTTTTTCTCTGGCCTCCTGATTATCACTTTAGTAATGCCATGTCCTTACTTGAAGATAGCACTCCATATGCACATGCATCAGAATCATATAGAGAATGTGTATTATCTCCCTGCATATGGGTGATGTACACATCCGAATTGCATTGAATCCTTTTAAATTAAACATCACATTTCAAGTTCATGTCTAATTGGCTGTCTACTATCACACCCTAGGACACCCGCACAGGCTTCTTTCGATGTGTTTTCGATTATTTGTCCACAAATGGATTTGTATTTTTCCAAATTGAATCTCATTTTTTATATTTTCCTTGCTCTCTCAAGGGTCCTTTTCTTATTCCTTACTGATGTTTGCAACTCCTTTCAATTTAGCATCAATTGCATATTTTATTAATATCTTGTCTTCTTTTTTTTCAATATCTTTAAAGAAGATATTAAAGAAAAACCAGTCCCTGCAGGACACTTCTATTTATCCTCTATCTCAAAAGATTAGTATTTGACATTTCTTTCTGATTATAGCCTAATAGCCAGCTTCAGTCTATGTTAGAGCAGTCCTGTCACAACCAATTTGAAATAACTTTTCTCTTAAGATTTTGTGATTTCACTAAAACTAATATATAGTATATCTACTACAGTCCATTTATCCTCTCATTTTGTAACTCTAGCCACAAAAGCAATCAGGTTAGTCTGGGAGGTTTTATTGTTTATATACCCATGCTCCCCATTTCTAATATACCAGGCCCATCTGGGCACCTCTGAGGGCGTGAGATCAGGACAAATTGCTTAAAACCAGTGCTACTTGCAGCCCAAGACTAGAGTCCTTCTGTATAAATCACCAAACCAATCAAACATTGTCCCTGCAGTATTGAGTAATCACCCATCCCAGCAGAAAACATTTAAAATATAAATACAAAGCCCATATTCATAACTTTACACACACAGATTGTACAAATACATGAGTAGCCTAGACAGAGTCAGCAGAACATAAGCTTTCATTTGACACCTCATGTGGCCCACTTTGCACCAAATGTGGGGCAAACACACATTAGTGGGTGCAACACTGATCTGCCTATTTACAATAAAACCCAATAATGTGAAACCATTATTCATGGCTCTATCACCCTTTTGATTCTTTGGGCCAGATTATCTATAGGTTGAATTTCTCTCAACTGGGTCTCCCTGGTCCTACAACAACCGTGGGCAGGACTACAAATATTGCCAGACCAGAGAGACCCCATGGAGAGCCACAGGCAGGAGCCCAGCAGAGGGCTGAGAACCCAGCCAAGCTGGCTTCAGGGAGGCCAATGCCTGGGAGCCCTGCCAAGGAAGTCTAGCTGAGCCAGTGGCAGGGTAGCCAGAATGCCAGGGGGCTCCAGCCGGGCAGTGGTGTGTTGCAGTGGGACCGGGAGTGGCAGGACTGTGGGCTGCTACAACAAGGCTGGTGGGGTCAGGAACCCCAGCAGCTAAGCAATGGTCTGCCAAAGGGAGCGAGAGAGTCCTGGTGGCAGGCTGGCAGAGCTGGTGCTGCCACAGCAGGGCTCAGAGCACTGGCAGTGTGGCTGAGATCCCTGATGATGGGGCAGTGATTTGCCATACAGGAGGTGCAGGAGAGGGCAGGAGTCCTGACAGCGGTATCACAGGTTGGCGGGGCTGGTACTGCCACGGTAGAGCTGGTGAAGCCAGGAGCACTGGTGGTGGGGCCGGTAGTACCAGTAGCAGGGCAGCGGTTTGCCGAAGTGGAGCTGAGAGCCCCAGTGGTGGTACCATTGGCTGCCATGGCAGGACAGTGAGCTGGTGGCAGGTGGGGACCATTTTTTTAGTCTCTAAAAGTATGTCTACACTAGCCCTCTAGTTCGAACTAGGGAGGCTAATGCGGGTGACCGAAATTGCTAACGAAGCACGGGATTTAAATATCCCGCGCTTGATTATCATATTCCCGGACGGTCACCATTTTGGAATCTGACTTGCCCGAAGTAACTGCCTGCGTCTACGCACGGCAGAGAAGCGCGATTCCGAGATAAACCCCTTAGTTCGAATTAACATGCAATTTCGGTCGCCCTCATTAGCCTCCCTAGTTCGAACTAGGGGGCTAGTGTGGACGTACCCTAAGGGGCTACAGGATCTTTGTTGTTTTTTAAGTGTAGTCCCCTTGCTAAAGGTGCCTCTAATTTTTTTCTGGGAGGATCCTGTGTGCTACAATTTAGCCCTAGAGACTACAACTCCCATGAGCCCTTAAGGAAACCAGTCAGGGTATGTCTACACTACCCTCCTAATTCGAACTAGGAGGGTAATGTAGGCATACCGCACTTGCAAATGAAGCCTGGGATTTGAATTTCCCGGGCTTCATTTGCATAAGCCGGGCGCAGCCATTTTTAAATCCCGGCTAGTTCGAACCCCGTGCCGCGCGGCTACATGCGGCACGGAGTAGCTAGTTCGGATTAGGCTTCCTAATCCGAACTAGCTGTACTCCTCATTCCACGAGGAATAGTTCGAACTAGTGGGGTAGCGTAGACATACCCAAAGAGAGGGCTCTTCTGGGCATGTTGAGAGAGGGGCTCAGCAGTCTGGGGCTCTCTGTTTTTGGGAGAGAGAAACCAGCCTACTGTGGAGGTGCCTTATATCCAGTCCAGGAGCTGTTGTGTTGCAGCTATAGCCTGGGACTGAGAGCCTATGGTGCTTGGATCTAGCAGGCTACTTCAGGGGCTGTTGATTGCCCTAGAGGGGAGAGACTGTGGTTGTATTGTGGCTGAGAAGGATTACACAAAAACCAGCACACAGAAGGAGGCTGTAAGTAAATGGTCTCTTTGGGAAACTGCTGCCTGGGACAGATCTCAGAGATATAGACTAACTCTGGGTCCAAAGAGAGGCAGAGTGTTCAGCCCAGTGAACCAGAGATGTTGGCATTTGGTGCAACCTGCTCCAGTGGCAGAGGGATTTTGCAGCTCTCTGCTCAGCTTAGACCAACACACTCAAGACCTACACAGTGCTGTATTCACTTCAGTTGCAACCTTCAAGCGCACCCACGCAAGCGTCTGGGACTCTGAATCCAGAGGAATGCACACTCTGGGGTGGGATAAATGATGGCAGTACAGATGTCAGCTATATAAGTTCCTATTACTTCTGTGTACTTTAATTGATCTTATTCACTGTTAATCTGTTAAACCCTGTTTCTTTAAGTTGTTAAGTAAAGGTGTGTTCATTCTAATGTAACCAATTAGATGTATATTATTTATAATTGTTGTCCTGGAATTAGATCTAGATTATTGCCAGAATAATTTTATTCCTGGAGGATCCCAAGGCACACCATTAAGTGTGTACAGGGATAGCCAGGTGGAGGCACTACCATTGTATGTTCTTTATGAGCAAGAGACTGCAGCAAGGGGGTGGATAAGAAATCCCCAACTAAACAAAATCACCACTGGGGTACTCAAGATCTCCTTTTATGTTAAAACCCTGAAGCGCCCAGGCACACCTATGAGTGTGACCTGCTCCCAAGTAACCTGGGAAGGAAAAGGGAGGTTACATAAGATTTATTAACTAGTGAGTTAGAGCAGAATCTTGAAAATTCTAGAATCATATGATCACCAACATTCAAAGAAAAATTAGAGCAATTGCAGTGTTTCATTTCATTATTAGAATCAGGAGTGTGACAAAATGCACTCTTGTGTACACTAGATATGTTAAAATGTGTTTAATTAATCATGTAACTGCTGACATTTTCAATGTTTATGTGGCTATATGCAGGGGCAGCAGTTGGCTTCCTGAGAGCCAGTGCACGGGTGAGCTGGCTTTTAAGCTGGCTTCCCATGTTTACTGGCTCCTACCTGGCCCCCCACACTGCTGCCTTTGATACAAAGGAAGCAGCATGGATGGGTGGAAGAAATTTCTCAGGAGCCAGTGCACGCTTGCCTACACATACCAGCTCCCACCTGCCCCCTGCATGGCTACCTCTGATATAGAGGCAGCAGCGCACAGGTGGCTCCCCAGGAGACACTGCACATAGGGAGCTGGTTTTTCAGATGGCTCCCCTTGCATAGTGGGAGACTGCATGTAACTGGTTAACCATGTACATGATTACCTTTTCACATCCCTAGTTTACACATCCTATACACTATTATAATAATTTTTGAAACTAGCATGTTCATAATATATAATTTGAAAACACATAATTTGCTTGTCAGTACTGTCCTCATAAAATGTGTGTGGCCACATTAGATGCGAAGACATACATTTTCCCAGTGTGATGTTCTTAACATATGTTCCAAACTCCACAGATCTGTCCAAAGTGCAGCTGGCCAATAGGTCTATCCTAAATAAAGAAATGTGTGTCCTACTTAATATGTTTTTATCAGTAAAAAGAATTATCAGGCAAGCAGGGAAACATGGAAAGTCCAAAGCAGTGATGAAAAGCCACCAGGGAACTTCCTTCAACATAGACTCTCTGTCTTCTAGGAACCTAGCTCGATTTCTTTTTTTCAAGCGAGCTACTGAAACTATAAAAGGGAGAGACAAACTCACCAAAGAACCCCTCTTCCTCTCTGCCCATTGCATTCACTGTACCTGAAGCAAGAAAGGAAGCATTCATTGGATTATGGATGAGAGGTCCAGATCTATGGACTTTGGCTAGTCAGAGGGCTAGAAGCATGTGGTGAGAAGCTTTACTAGAATCAGATATAGTTTGTTAAGTTAGGTTTGAGTAAATGTCTTATCTTTATTTTTTTTTGTAAACTTTTCTGAATTTTATGTCTCATTAATTATAGTTACTCAAAGGGTGTGTCTAGACTCCAGGGTTTTTTAAAAAAAAGTGGCCTTTTTTCAAAAAAACTTCCCCTGCATCTAGACTGCTGCTGCATTCTTTCGAAAGTAAATCGGAAGAACGTGGCTTGGTTTTTTGAAAGTATTGGTTGTAGTCTAGATGCTCTTTTTCGAAAGAAAGTATCTTTTGGAAAAGCCTCTTTTGAAAGAGGCTTGCAGTCTAGATGTAGCCAAAGTCTCTCTCTTTGTAGTTAATATACTTGTTTGGCTGTTTCATTTAATCTAGTGTGTTTATGTGTAAGTGTTTGAATAATATATGAGAGGGTCAGATGGGAAATTATTCCATTTAAGAATAACAGACTTAAAATATTTTGTACTCTCCGGGAGAAGGCTAGACATTATAGATTATAGATTTCTAGGGAGAAAACTGGGACTGGGAGTGTGGGAGGGGTTCCCTCACAGTACATTTAAGGCTTCTGAGAGTCAGAGTCTAACTCAGTATGGCTGGCAAGCTACAGCAACATACAAACACTCAGGATGCGATTTGCACGCTAGAGTGCTGTGAGTAAGTGGCTCAGGTGGGAACTACTTCAGCAAGGCTTTGTAAGGCATCCAAATTTTCAGGGCAGGGAAGATACAGTTACTCATTGGTCTGGATTGTACTCTAGGGATATGTCTACACTACATGGCTCTGTCGACGGAGCCATGTAAATTAGTTTATTTGGCATGGTCAAAGAAGTGGGGTTTTAAATAATCCCCACTTCATTAAAATAAACATGGCCACTGCACTGTGCCGATGATCAGCTGATCCGGCACAGCGCGTCAGTCTAGACGCGGATCTGTCGGCTGGGGAAGCCTTTGCCGACTGATCCTGTAAACCTCATTTCACGAGACATAAGGGCTCCTTCCCCCTGAAGAGCTCAAAATAAAGATGGAAACACTGCACAAGCTTTATCTGGCACTCACAGGCTATGTCCACACTGCACAGTAACTCGAAATAAGATAAGCAATTTGAACTACGCAAATTGTGTATCTTATTTTGATCATATTTCAAAATAGCTTATTTTGTTCTTTGGTGCTGTCTATCTGGCACCAAATTCCGAAATAACTTGCTATTCCAAAATGTCCTTAACTCTTGCTTAATGAGATTTACAGGGACATCAGAATAGGGAGCCTGTTATATTTTGAAATAACAGGCTTGCTATGAAGATGCGGGATAGCTATTTCGGGACATTCCAGTATCCTGAAATAGCATTGCAGTGTAGATGTAGCCATAGGGAATGGGGGTTGCCGGTTAACAGAATGTGCCAGATACAAAGCTTATTGTTCTGTCACACACATACACAGCTATCATGTGTGCGCCTGGAGACTTGACAGTATTGTGGCTGGGGGCGACATTGGTCAACAAAGTTTTCCAGTTAACAGAGAGCTGGATAAAAAAAGCTTTCACTGTAGTCACCCGCTTTTGGCATATCTGCCTTCAGAATCAAATGATGTGAAACCCCAACAGTTAGAACCTGGAATAATTAAATAATCAAAAACAATGGTGGGGAAAACTATTTCAATGTTTTATATGATGCAGCAGCAGCTGTTCAAAGAGGGCTTGTGTATATGTTTCTATAACTTGTTTGCCCCTCCCATTTTCCACTAACGTGAATAAATGGCTATTGAGGCAGATATGCCTAAAACCAGTGCTCCATTTTTAGTTGTTAAATATGCCACTAGTAACAGGAATTTAGAGGAATGACTATGATATGCTTTTATCATTAAATCTGTCTATGTCATATTCACCTAAAAACCTTACTGTGGAATTGTTGTGCAACTTTGTCAGTTAGTTCCATAAAACCTCACTTTGACCCAAAGTCCAGATCTCAAAATTTGTTTGACCTTTGTTAATGCTCTCCTTCCAGTCATAAAGTAAAGGTGATGAGAAAGAAAGTAATGAGCCCAACTGTCATTCTGAGAAAGAAAGAAAGAAAGAAAGAAAGAAAGAAAGAAAGAAAGAAAGAAAGAAAGAAAGAAAGAAAGAAAGAAAGAAAGAAAGAAAGAAAGAAAGAAAGAAAGAAAGAACTCAGATGAAAAATTGCTCAGGCATTAAAGGTTCTAAAACTTTTATTGTCATTCATTTAAACTTACCAAACAATTTAATGTAGTTTGACATGACCTATGCATTCATTCTTTGCAAACTCTGAACACATTAACAAGGTTTGCTTACAAGGTTGGGTGGCTTTAAAGAACATATTTCTTATCAGGAAGTAGAAATTATTTCAGAATTTAATTTTAATTTATTCTTGGCCACAGTTTATTCATGTTTTGTTCTCTCATACCTATAGACCAATAATGTGCACTAGGATTTCTCAAACATCACATGTGATGTGCCTTTACATATTAATAGAATGGCAATAATGGTGACTATTTCATTTGAATACTATGAGTCCTCATAAGTTTATCCACTCTTTGTTATCTTCCTCTCCAATTGAAGGATCCCTGTAAGTCATTGTATATTAAATCCTTCTAAAGCTCCCCCCACCCAAATAAAACCTCTACAGCAGAGTTTATCTTTGTAGTTTGGCAGAAATAAGCTTTCAGCTAAATTCAGGATACCTGGATGCCTGCACTAGTCACAGAAATACACCTATTACTCTCTTGCAGCATACTGAAGACACTCACCCATGGTTTTTCCAGAATTTACAAATCCAACCATTCTTAAATTCCTCATGTGTACCCTTGAGCGTATAGCAGTCTTGGGATATGTCACTTAATATTCCATTCTTAGGAATAGAAGATATCTGAAATGCATTTACATAAGAACACAAGAACAGCCATACTGGGTCAGACCAAAGTTCATCTGGCCCTGTATCCTGTCTTCCGACAGTGGCCAATGACAGGTGCACTAGAGGGAATGAACAAAATAAGTAATCATCAAGTGATCTGTCCCCTGTCACCTATTCCAAGCTTCCGATAAATAGAGGCTAGAGACAACATTCCTTCTAAGACTTGGAGCACACTTCTCCTGCCACCAACAAAGGCAGCTAACAAGAGAGTTTCAGAGTATATAACTGAAGAATCTGTGCCTGAAAGAACTTGGTGAATGATGGATTTGGTTAGTCTATATGTTGCTTGTCTGACTGTTTGTCAGCTGGGCTGTTTGTCCCTGAGCAAGCAGCTGAATCGGGTCTATTTGTTGGGGCCTTGGTAAGGGTTGCATGGCTCTGATTGTTTAGTTTTCATCAGTATCACTCTCTGTAAAATAGTTAATTGCTGCCTGGTAGTGAAGGAGGGGCTAATATGAACTGAGCTTAGGAGGAAAAATTAGTATAAAAAGTCATTTGGCAAGTGAACTCAAGAGCCACAACAGAGTCTGCCAATGGGGTGATGGTGTTGGAGGGCATTTGAATAGGTTTAAGCTCTATGTGCAATTCTACCACACCCAGAGATGGAACATCGGCAGTAACCTGCAACAGATGTGCTGTATTTTCTTCCCTACCTGAAACCAGAAGAAATTTCCTGTGTATGAAGTGCAAACTGTTGACTGTCCTGGAAGAAATTATTATAGGATTAGAAAGGTAAGTAGAAATTGGAAGGGCAAATAATGATACTACAGAGAATTAGAGAAGCTGAGAAGCTCCTAAATAGCCATGTTCAAGAAACAAGTTAAAGAAAGAAAGAGACTGTTCATAAAATGTCAGAGAGAGAGAGAGAGAGGAAGTCAGAAAGAATGTTTGACATCATAGAAGCATTATTAAGGTGGAGGCCACAACACCTATACAGTGTCTTCTCCCAACAGAAAGTTGTCTCCACATTAAAAAAAGATAAATCAGCTGGCTAGTGAGGAGCATGTGTTAAACTAATAACAGGGAGAGGGTGAAAAAGTGGGAAGATATGAGCACTCCTTTAGCACAAATTTCAGATACTAAGAACAAAATTAATCAAGGAATCAAAGGACAAAAAGAGAACAAATGATTTAATTGTCTACACATCAATGCTAGGAACATGGAAAAACAAACTAGAGGAACTGGACTTGCTCATTTATGAGCATAAATTTGATCTGGTTGGTGTTACTGAAACCTAGTGGGACGATTTGCACAATGGGAATGTTAAAATCTGTGGTTCTATTTAGGAAGAATGAAGTGGGCAAAAGACAAGGAATGGCACTCTTTCCAAGTCACTTACAACCCAGAAGAAAATTATCTTGAAAGTTTAATAATATTTATGGGTACTCGTCAGAAGGAAGATTGGGCTCAATTCTGCAAGGTGCTGAGCAAGCCAATTATAATTAGAGATGCTAGGTCTCATAATAATGAAGGGTAGTTAGATGGTGTCAAGATGCCCATGGAGTTAAGTGTGATTTTTTTCTAGGTAAACCTCCAATTTAAATAACATTGTTTTGTTTTTCAGTTGATTCCAGTCCATTTTGGTTTTCAGATCCTTTTACTCACAGGCTATGTCTAGACTGCAGGCTTCTTTCGAAAGAGCGCGTCTAGACTACAATACGCGGATCGAAAAATCGATCCGCTTTTTCGAAAAAGAGCGTCCTGACTGCTGGACGCTCTTTCGAAATTGAAAGCTACCCGGAACCGCTTCTGCCAGGGCATGGGGGCAGCATTTCCTTACGGGTGCTGCCTGCCTGCCCTTTGCAGAGACGCGTGGTGAAAGGGACACTCCTGAACACCCGTTGCTCTGCTTCTGCAGCTGCCTTTGCTGTCCCTCGAGGAAGTAAGCAAGGCATTGCAGTGCTGGTTTGGAGTGCTCAGCTTCCTGGGACACCCCAGCAGCTTTTTTCTCTGGAGGTTTTTCTGGTTTAGACCCATTTTTGTGGCATGGAGCCAGAGCTGCCCCTGGGCAGGCGATGGCCCCACACCACCATACTGCAGCTGTTGCTGCATCTGCATGACACAGTCATGAGGCTACTTCCCGAGCTGGACCCAGACCAGAGGTACGAGGGGCTCCTCCGTCAAGCAGCCGCACTGCCCTTGCCTCCTAACTTTTTTGTGGACAGGCGTGTTTGGAGGTTTGACACCAGCTCTGACTGGTGGGACCGGCTCGTGATGGAGATCTGGGATGACCAAGACTGGCTACGCAACTTCAGAATGCGAAAGACCACTTTCCAGGAGCTGTGTACCTGGCTCTCCCCTGCTCTGCAACGGCAAGACACCCACCTGCGGCCCGCTATCCCCCTGGAAAAGAGGGTCGCCATTGCCCTCTGGAAGCTGGCAACCCCCGACAGCTACCGCTCCGTGGGACACCAATTTGGAGTGGGCAGGTCTACCGTAGGATCCATCCTGATGGAGGTAAGTCATTGTCTGGGGACAGTCACAGTTTGGGGTGGGGGAAGGGAGACTGTCAGGAAGGGCCAAGTGGAGTGGGAGTGGGAGGGAGCTCCTCCACTCACCCTGAATTGTTGGGGGGGGGTTCTGAGGAGGGGATTCCCGGGGTGTTTGAGAGGGAAGGTGGGCGGTGGGTTCTCCTCCTAAGAGATAAGGCACCCCTTCTAACATTTTGTTGTCTGTCTCGTTCTGCAGGTGGTGAGGGCCATCAATTCAGAGCTGCTCAACAGGCTCATCTGTCTACCAGATCTGGACAGCGTCATGGCCGGCTTTGCTGCCCTCGGCTTCCCGAATTGCGGAGGAGCGCTCGATGGGACACACATTGCAATCCGTGCACCGCCCCATCGAGCAGCCCAATTCATAAACAGAAAGGGCTACTTTTCTATGGTCCTCCAGGCCCTGGTCGACCATCGTGGCCAGTTTTCGGACATTTGTGTTGGGTGGTCAGGGCGGGCACACGATGCCTGCATCTTCAGGAACTCGTACCTCTACCGGAGGCTTCAGGCAGGAACATTTTTCCCGCATCGCGAGTTTGCGGTTGGGGATGTGCACATGCCGGTGTGCATAGTGGCTGATGTCGCCTATCCCCTGATGCCGTGGCTGATGAAGCCCTACACCGGCCACCTGGATGCGAGCAAGGAGCGGTTTAATGCTCGCCTTAACCGGGCTCGCAACCAGGTGGAATGTGCATTCGGACGTTTAAAAGGCAGATTCCGGTGCTTGCTCACACGCCTAGACATGGGGGAGAGCAACATCCCTGAGGTGGTGGCTGCGTGTTGCGTTCTCCATAACCTAGTGGAGAGGAAAGGGGAGGCCTTCCTACCAGGGTGGGGTAGAGGTGCTGATGGCCAGGAGAGGCACTTTGCCCAGCCCCGGACAGCTGCCATCCGCCAGGCTCACTGGTCTGCTGTTGGCATACGGGAGGCCCTCCGGGAGCAATTCTCCAGTGGAGGCCACTGACTGTACTGAGGGGCTTCTGCCTGGGGACTGGGCCCTGGCCCAATAGAAGCTTCCCTCCACAACCCATCTCCTGACCCTGTTTGGACACATCAGTAACACCAGGGTGTGTTGCAAAATAAAATGTTCTGTTTAATTTTTTTACATATTCTCAAAAAATAGTATACTTGTAGCAAACATAACAAAATTTTTTTTCATTTTTGTTGTTGAAAAAACTATTTACAATAAACAAACATATTGTTGAACCCTTTCTTTGTGCTTTAACTGGGGTGATGGGGGTGCTTGAAACCTGGAGGGGGGAAGGGGACTGGAAACCTGGAGGGAGGAAGGGGATCAGGTTGCACGGTGCTTGCCTGATTTCCCTCTTCTGCCTGGGCCTCGTGTTCGGGGTGCTCCATGGCTACGGGATCGGGTGGTGCACCTGTCGGTTGGCTGGCTGGGGTGCTCTTGGGACGTGGAAGCCTGGGGGAGAAGAGGGCCAGGGGGAGAGAGGGGCTGGGGAACTGGGGGGGCTGGGGGAGAGGGAGGTCCAAGGGGGGAAAGGGATGCTGTTGTGGAAGGGGGGTTTGGTGGGGTGGGGTCATGGGGTGCTGGAGGAGCAGGACCAGGCACAGGAGCAGGCGAGCCGCAGACCTCCCTGAGAGTGGCAGTCAGGGACGTGCGCTGCAGGACCAGCTCCTCCATCAGCCGGTCACGCCAGCGATCCTCTGCCTCCGCCCTCTCTCTGAGGATGGAGTTGAGCTCCTGCACGGCCTCCACGTGCTGCCTGAGGATGTCCGCATAGACACGCCTGTGTCTGCGGCTCCCATGTCCCCGAGATGGAGATGGAGGTGGGGCTGGGGTGCTGCGGCCCTCTTCCATGGCTGGTCCGGCTGTGGAGGAAAAGAAGAAGACACAATCAGTCCTAAAAAACTGGACTCTGTAGCACTTAAAATACTAACAGGATGGTTTATTAGGGGATGAGCTTTCCTGGGCCAGACCCACTTCCTCAGATCAGAGTAACACGGCTACATTTCTATCACAATCAGTCATGTGTGCAACAGCTGTCCAAAAGGGTATGCCCTCTCCCTTGAGACAGGGGAATCAGACATTCTGAAGGTTACACTGTGTGTGTGTGACCTGGGCATCAGCCTGAGCATGACAGGTTTTCCTTGTGCATCACCCACTGTGCACCCACCTACCTCCCCCCCCTCCCCGGGTGTTACACAACCTCACTGTACTCACCTGCTGCTTCCTCTCCTGCGCCAGATGACGCCTGGGAGGCCTCTGGGGTCTGGGTGACTGGCTCCAGGGTGAGGGTCGCCGTCTCCTCACTGTCCTCCTCCTCTGGCACCATGTCCCCGTCTCCAGACTGCTCTGGGTCCTGCTCGGGAGCGTCCACCACGGGGTCTGCCAATCCAGACTGGACGAACCGCCGTGGTGTGCGTGCTTCGCCACTGCCACCCAGCATCTGGTCCAGCTCGGTGTAGTAGGGGCAGTAGTAGGGGGCTGCCCCAGAACGGGAGCTCTCCTCCCTGGCCTTGACGTACCCCTGGAGCAGCTCTTTTACTTTGGACCGCACCTGGTCCCGGGTGCGGGGGTAGTGGCCCTTCTGGGCCAGGGCTTCAGCCATGCGGCCATAAATATCGGCATTTCGCCGCCGGCTTTTGAGGGCCTGTAAGGCCTCCTCCTCTCCCCACAGCTCCAGCAGGCTCTTTATCTCTGGGCCAGACCAGGATGGTGCCCGGCGTTTGGAGCCCTTGGCTGGGTCCCCAGAAGGCTCTGTGGAAGGGCCAGGACGGTCTTGGGGCTGGGACATGCTGCAGCAAAGTAGCCGTGTGCTCTGGCTCCTTCTCTGCAACAAGTGGCTGTGAGGGTGCCTGTCCCTTTAAGGAATGGCTGCAGCCAGGAACCACAGACATGCAACCCATGGCCCAGATTGTCCACCAGAGCTTCTTCCTGGAGGCCAATACTTTCGAAAAAAAGGGCTCCCCCCGTCCACACTCACTTACTTTCGACGGATCTCCCTCGAAAAAGGCGTTCTTCCTCGTAGAATTAGGTGTACCGCCGTCGAAAGAAAAGCCGCATTCTTTCGATTTACTTTCGAAAGAACGCGGCTTGAGTCTGGACGCAGGGGATGTTTTGTCGAAAAAAGGCTACTTTTTTCGAAAAAACCCCTGAGTCTGGACACAGCCACACTGAATATCAAATAGTGCCATTGACTTCCATGAGATCATTGATGCTAGAAAATCCTGCTCATTTTATAAAGAACATGCTCTTACTTTGTAACATACTGTCCTAGGTCTTCACAATATGAAAGTCTATAACAAAGGAAAATATAACTACATTCTTAGGAGATGGTGGCATAAATTCAATTCTGATTTATGGCAATATAACTCAACTCAGTGGATGTATACTGATCTACCTGGAATCAGTGGAAAATTTGGTACAATAGGTAAAATTGAGGCTTGAATTGGTGCAGGGGGAAGATTTTTGCCCAATCACCTTCAAAATACCAATAAGCTGTCTGTTTAGGACTCTAAATTGAATGCCAAGTTGTCCGCATACAAATTTTAGCAGAAGTGGTTTGAAGAAAATACAGAAAGCAGTTAAAACCATAGCTACAAAAAATTAAATAAATCTGATTAAGTTGAGAATTGACTTTTTTATAATGGACTACCACAGATGCATCTGATGAAGGAATGTCATTGCTTATTCTTTCTTGGGAAAGCTAAGAGAAATGCATCTGAGTGAACACTTTATATTAGTTTTCCATGTTCCACTCAACGAAAGTGTGTCAAAAGGAGGAAAAAACTAAATTATTATTTTCTATCTTAACAAACATGGCAGGCATTACAAATACATTTTAGATCAGTCACCTTCCACTCTTCACTTTGCTAAGCTGAATATTTTTAATTCTGATGAAGCTGAATGCTACTTATTCCAGCAATCACTTTCTCTCACATGACTGATTTCAAAACTCTTCTTTAGAGAAAAAAATATTTATTTTGACTAAATTTGGGTTTTTTTCTGAAGACAGGTAACTAAATATTAATTTTCATAATTTTAGCCTTTATTCAGTTGTAAGCTATGCAATGGTATGTTATTAATGACTTAATATATTTTCTATACTGTATATCACAATACTTATTGAAGGTAATTAAATAATATGAATAAAAATAACGTAATGTTGCTTTTTGTGAAATTTCTCCTAAGTATAATAATGTGACTTGCTAAATATGTCTATTTTATTGTGTTATAACTGGTGAGAAAGTTTCCCAAATGGAAATTTATCTCCCCTGTTAAATAGGTAGTCTTAATGCTCCAGTGTTTTGTTAAAAGCAGGACCTTTCTCTCATTTAATGTCTTTCCTTTTTGAATAAATGTAGGACTCTTCAACAGAACTGTGTTCACTCGTCATAAAAGTATTTTAAAAAACTAATTAAATAGGTTGGATGTTTGAATGGCTGGATATATCATGGTGATGACAGCTCCTTCCACATTCTGAATTTTTGATACTTATGTATCATGGAGAGAAAAGACTAGTTTTTATGCCCCAGTGTCACTGACATTATATTTAGGTCCAGCTTCTTCTGCAAGATCATTAGACATACTAGTGAAATTGAAGAATGTATTAAGAAGGAAGTGCTCTTAGGGGAGACACATTACATGGAATCTTATTAAAGAATGGCTCATCAAAAATCACTTAATACATTAGGCAATTCTCTGAAACAAAGAATTTGGACATTAAAATATAGGAATCAGATGATGAACATGGAGATTGCATATGGAAAATTATTGTGATATCAAAACCAAACTTTTTGGAACTTGCCTGCCACACAATGTAGTAACAGCTATGCTCAAAGACTTAATATGAAGAAGCGTTCTGATATGAACTGAAGTAAGACCAGAGACTATAGGGGTGATCCCCCAACATGTGCTTATTGATTGTACATTGCACTCAATGGAGACAGTTCCAAAAAGTCACGGATCATGTTGAATTTAGTGGAACAGTCAGTCACAGAAATAGTTCAGTGACATAAAAAAATTCACGGTTTTCACCAATGAAAATTTAGTATTGTATGTAATAAACTGTCCAACATCAATGCCAATGTTTGAAAATTTGAATGTGAAGTGGAATGACTATTAAAATTAAGATTTATTTCATTACTTTGCAGTTTTAGATCATAGCAAGACAAACCCACATGACTGTACGCTCATGGCAAAATGTATATTTTTCATTGAAGTGTACAAAAAGTTAATGGATATTGCTTCCGAAGCCCAAAGAGCTCCAACCTTCTCAAGATATTTCTGCAAAATTTGGATTTATTAAACTTACTAGAAGACCAAGACATGGTGCTTCTTCTATAGTCAAAATAACTTTTAATTGTCTGTGTGGGTAATTGCATAGGACAAAGTATGTGTGGAAAAGAGTTAACCTCCAACAATGCTGTAATTCTTATTGCCACAACAGAAGTTTCATTAGATCCTATGGCCTGAATTACTTTCCATTTAAAAGTTTCCTTGAGGAAATAAAAGCTGAATATAATGCTTACCCACACTTTTATGAAATGTGATCCACTTATAGAAAAGATTCAGGATTTTTTAATCTGGGCATAGCTAAGATGCTGGGATGTTTAAAGTTTATGATCGCATATGTCTCATGAATATCGAATCACACAGAAGAACAGACCCAAACCAGAAGCTCACATCTAACATTCCTCTAATTCTAAGGATGGTTGTGTATGGATTTCAGTCTTATCCTTATTATTTTGGATCTCTCTGGGATCCAAAATAAAACAGTGCCTATTTTACATATACAGTTTTGATGTGGTCCAAGATGGCAGAAAATTTACAAGAACAATTGATCTCATGGAACTTCTTCATTTAGGTTTTAAATTGCACAAGAATGGCTCAGAAGATTTTTGTGCTCTTGAACATAAAACTCTGATCTTTGTTCAGTCTCAACACTCAGGTCTGGGAATGTTTTAATAATGCCAAACCAAAAAAACTTAATCAGGCTAAGCCCATACTGATCCCCAACCCCATACTATAATAAATTTCCTGAGTCTCTAGCTTGAGGAAAAGCATCAGTTAATATGCTTTCTAGTCATTAAGACAGGGACAGTCTTTTGGTTCTTCACTTGTACAGGGCAGAGCACAATGGGGTCCTTGTTCATGACAGGAGTTCCTAGGTACTACAATAGATAAATAATAAATAACATAAGAATAATTAATAAACAATCCTTCTTGTGAGATTGCTTCCCCTTCCATTTTCTAACAAATGCCCCAGAAATCAGAGACAGGCTGCTATTTCCACAAATTGCTTTGGAAGCACATGGCTTTGTTGTCCAAAAGATCTGATCACTCAAAATAGAAGTTAGTGGGAGATGTGGGCATTCAACACTTCTGAAAACTGGAGCTCAAAGTATTTGTATTTATGAACAGTTATATCAAGCTAGAAAATCAAACCTGTAGTATTCTAATAACTTCTTAGCCATTTCCATAGTGTATATGTTCTCCTTTACATACGTTAATTCAAAAGAAGTAATACAAACATAAATATAACAACAATTCAGGTATCATTTAAAATCATAAGCAAATATATGTAAATATATATGTTAATTAGGCACAGCCCTTTTGCTCCTGACAAATTGTCTATGCAATTCTCAATGATGCAACAATTGTGCATCGCTTTTTTTACTTGATTAATAAAAGGAATAGTCCAGATTCAATGCTAATATCTGCCCTGAAATCTACATCTCTTATTAACAGAGAATCATCCATTCTTCACAATGTGCCATCCTCTTTTGAAATCCACATCATACATCTGTTATTGTGTGATACATTCCTGGTGAAAGAGAGACTGGTTTGGAAGTCAAGAGGAAGAGAAAGCATCTTGTTTAAAGGCAAAGCTAGCTCCCAGTGTCGCATGTTTGAGAAAGGGGTTCTCACAGCACATTGTAGATTATAATGTTGAGCCTTTTATTACCCATTAAAGAAAAGATTGTGTGTAATCCCTGCATGGTGACAAAAGGGAAGTGAGGGGGGGACTGAAATATCCTACAAAAGGTACACTCAATAGAGAAGGTTTAGGAAGGGGACAGGGCTGGATGGGAACAATGGGAATGCATGAGCTCAGGGAGAACAAGGGTTAGTGATTCTGTTGGTACTAGCCAGCACATAAGGAAAGGGAAGAGAGAGGAGCAAGCCTACCACCCCCACCTGCGTACACTGATCGAAGTTGGGAACAGCTTTTGTATCTGAGGAACAATGGCTGATCTCTCCAGGAGTCCTTTCTGAGGCACAATGCCTCCCACAGCAATCACTATGGCATTGCATCTCCAAAACAGCCCAACACAGGTTCTAAAATCATACTCCCCCAGCTAGTTTTAATAGCAAAGATTTCCATGAATTAAAAATTAGCATATTAAAATTGTTGTCTTAATGTCAGCCTTTCAAGAAGAGAACCTTAGTTCTTTTTCTGTTTGCTGTTGATATTGTAGGCCTTTATAAGAACATAAGAATGGTTGTACTGGGTCAGACCAAAGGTCCTTCTAGCCCAGTATCCTGTCTGCCGACAGTGGCCAGCACCAGGTGCCCCAGAGAGGGTGGACCGAAGATGATGATCAAGCAATTTGTCTCCTGCCATCTCTCTCCAGCCTCTGACAAACAGAGGCCAGGGACACCATTTCTATCCCCTGGCTAATAGCCTTTTATGGACCTAACCTCCATGAAATTATCTAGCTTCTCTTTAAACTCTATTATAGTCCTAGCCTTCACAGCCTCCTCTGGCAAGGAGTTCATCTTATATTGAAAATTACATTCAGGAATGTAAACACCATAACATTTTAATTGTCCAAACCAACAGACAAAAATAATTAAGGAAATCTATCTATATATGTATATCAAAATATATAGGAGACAGATAAATATGTCTGAGAGTCATAGTTTTCATCACATAGCCACTGATTTTTATTAATTCTAGTACTCTGCCATTCATATGCTATCCATTTTGATAGGTTTATACATCTTCAAAGTAAATGCCACTTTGTCTTTTTTATTGAAAGAAAGTGGAAATCAAATAAAAGACATTATAGCTATCAAATCTCAGGAGTTTGGGTGAAATTAAGCAATGTATTCTGAATACTAACAGCCTAATACAAATAACACTTCAAGGTAATGCTACTTGGAGGTCTGGGAGTGTCAGGTCCTGAAAATTGTAATTAGTCTAGCTAATGTGGATGATTAAATGAAGGTTTCTCTGGAGTGGATCTTAACAACTGCTAGGACTCTGAGGCAAAGGAAAAGAAAATGGGAAAATTATGAGTTTTTTCACAGAATGTTGGTGACAAAATGATTTGCCTTGATACTTTTTTCAAATGATTTTCAAAAGGCCTTCTGATGCTATTTCCGTAGACTTATCGAAACCATAAACATCTACATAGGGTTGGTAACTGCTATTAGAGTTACTTATGGTATTTGCAGATGACTGGAAGGTTTTTAAATTCATGCTGAAATAAATTGCCCTCACCTCTAGTTACACTGTGTTAAACTAGCAATGCCACAAGTATCAGTGATGACTCTCTTGAAGTCTATGTTGAGGATATTTGGTAAGATCTTTGGGGTATAGCAGTGTTTGTGAAGCTGGTTATAAATGGTGATTCTGTTCATAGGACTCATTCCAGCTCCCTTTGAAGTCAATGGCAACGCTTCTGCAGACTTCAGTGACAATTGAATTGGGCTCTTAATATATTTAAGGGTTTTTCTTTTACCTGTAGAACTTTTATCATGAAAATATTAAATTCAATGTAGAGGTACTGTAGAATGGTTTTACACTGAGAATTATGCTTCAGTGTGGTGATGATACCTATCCAACTTTGAAGCACTAAATAAACAATAATTGTTTGTGTTGGTCCAATAACATTGCTATTTAATTAGGGTTTTTTTTAAATATCATGCAAAAGGTTTGTTGGCCATCCTATTCCTTTGTCTCTTCTTTAGTTTCTCAGAGTCACCCCATGTTCAAGTGCCTTTTTCTACACTCCTTTCAGGTTTACCCTGATACCAGTGTTTCTTCTAAGGCATTATGAACTCTTTCATCACTGACATCCTTGAGGGCATTGCTGGGGATGCATTCTGCTTGTTGCATTAAAACAAGTGCTCAATTATCACTACCTAGGATATCCAGATCGCTGTGCTCCTCCTGCTGCCAGGGGAATGCACTAAGCATGCTATATCCAATGGCAACATGCCTATTACTCAGTCCACCACCTCCAAGTAACAGGACTCACTGTCTTCTCTCTTGAATAATCTGGCATACACTGCCTCTGAAATTTGGTGGACCTATGAAGATGGACTAAAGGAAAAGAAATTTAGGAACAGTTCTACTAATAATCAAAAAGCCCGTCAATATGATAAAGTCCAACCATGCCAAAAGTACAGTGATCCACTGTATAATATTCTGCAACAGGTTTAATGGCTTTAGGGATCACAGACCTCACTCGAATGCACAAGTATGATAAAGAACTCTCCTTCTTGTGCAATAGTTAGCCTCTTGAGCTTTTCTGCTGTGCAAAACAGCAGCATACTAAGGAAGGGGAAATTAATTTTGGCTATCAGTCATCCTACCAAGCAATGATTTTACCATAGAGGCTACTGAAAATATACTGAATCCATCAGTCTTCCAGAGCAGAACACTAATAATGATTAGTTTCCCTCATAGTAAAGACACTTTCCTCAAAAAGGAAGGGATGGATGGTGAGTTTATAACAAATGGGAAATCTTCATATCCAGTTCAAACAACTGACATAGAGGATGTATAAATTGAACAAGCAAGCACCTTGTAGAGGGTAGTGTTATAGCAATCATGAGACTCATGAGATTGTGAAGTAATCCAAAAGAGTTGTCATTTACATGGGAGTTGAAGTCAATTAGAATAATCTTACAGGCATATTTGTCATCTAGGGAAATTTGCATTTATTCACTATTAATTTTTCATAATGAATATTGTGGCAGGAAAGGTTTGAGCTTTCTAATTGTAGGACAAGTTTAATTTGGATGCAGATTTTTTACACTTTTCCATTGTATTAACCTCAACCCTAACCTCTTCCCTAGATGTGGTAGGATAATTTACACTCATTCACTTGTTTAATTTGGGCCACTGATACAACAGCTGCTAAGTATGATAATACATACCTTGTATTGAATTGGCTAGGGATTTTGTTAAACAATCCCTGCATTTAAACTCTTATTCCTATATATCCCCTTTCATGATAGAAATGTGCATGTGCTGAATTTGTATCTGAAATAATATATGGGGTTTGGGATATGCTGCTACTGGATGTGCATATATATGGTTCCACAGTTTCTCTCCTGATGACCCATCTTGTTTCTGACTAGTCTATGCAGACCTGCATTGAAGACTCTTCTAAAAATATGTGGGAGTTACACAGATCTTATACAGTACTTGGATGGGGAAGAAGGTCCTGGTTTGGCCATTCGAAAGATTGGTGAATTTTACTCTGCAAGTACAGATTTAAATTGTATTGAAGGAGAAAAATTGTGCTACTAAAAATTGCTTTCTTTTTAGAGTAGCTATATACTGAACACAATAAATTACTCTAATTTAAGGAAGGAAGAAATATAACAGCACAGAACATTTGCAGCTAATATTGAACATTCACAGTAGAATAAACACAGGAACTAACTAACAACCTTGTTCAAGGGCTTTGAAAAATAAATCATGAGGCAATTAATAAAGGCTAATTTGTTGTTAAGTTAGAAGAAGAACACTTTCAGTTGCAGTGTTTGTGCAGGCAACTGGTCATGTTGAGAGATTGATTAGGATGCATCCATCGAGTGTGTAATGAGAAAACATTGACATTTGCAGTTCAGTTGTTTGGGAAGTGAAAGCAGTAGAGCTACAAGAAACTGGATTTTTGAAACTGTTTTGTTTGGTTGGTTTATCAGCTCCATTATAAAGATCCATGGATGCGGTTATCACAGGGTCTGTGTTGATGCCAAGTATGATAAGAAACTTCATTTTAGTGATCAATGTCAGGTTTTACTTCAAGTTGACAGCATCAACAGTAACTTAAAACTGATCTGGTGCTGCTTTGTGTAGGAGTATAGATTAGATGTGTTTATTTTCTTTGCAATCTAGTGTTACTTTAAAGATTTATTTTTCCTTGATATTATGTGTATGTTTATGTGAGTATATGTGTAAGTGTACATCATATTATACACACATACCATTGCATGTGTGTTTAAAACACACAGACATAAACATAAGCATTATATATAAAATATACACTTACACACGTCAAGGAAAAGTACATCGTTGGAGCAATACTGGTTTATTAAGAAAAGAAGATCTCATCTAAACTCATAAACAAAGCAGCATTGGATCAATTTAATCACTGATGCTGGATGCTTGAAATAAAACAAGATATCAATCACTGAAATAAAGCTTTTTTATTTATTAAATGGGAATTTTAGGTGAAATGTAAGAGAAATGTTTATTTATTTTAAGCAGACATATTGGCTTTTTTGACCAGCCTTCTCATCTGTTCTTCCAGTTTAATCCTGTACCATTGACTGGAAAAAGGGATAATGCATAGGGAAGCCCAGATGTTGGGGTCTAACATAGTCCCTTCACACTTGTTCGGTGTAATAAAAGGGCAGTAAACTCTATAGCAACACTCCCACAGAATATCTCCAATGTGCAAGGACTGGCATTATGCTTCTGCTGTGCCAGCTCACAGCCCCTCAGTATGAGGAGTATGATGGAGTCTAAGACAAAGTAGGTGTGTATTGCTCTCCAGAGATTCTTATACGCAAATCAGATCCAGTTGAGCAGAATTATCAGAACAGACATTAGAGGAGTCCTGAAGCTTCTTTAACACACACTAACAGCCTGCGTTGCAGCAACTATAGAGGCAGTTTTCAAGCCACACCTCAGTTCCTGTGCTAAGTATAGCTCAGGAGATATGCCTCTCAGTGACAGGATTAGCTATGCTCCTATTGCTAATTCTTGGTGGAATTCACCCCAGTGCAAAGGCAAGGCCCTCAATCTGATTTAAACCAAGGCTGGATTAAGGCAAAGGCATTTTAGGACCAGGCATTAATCCTCAACTCCTGAAGTCACTGGATGACTTCAGAATCTCAGCTTTCACTTAAAAATGTGTTTCCCTAATCTATGTTTCCCTTATTTATCAATGTTGTGAAGAGAAGCTTGAAGACATGCCCCGATTGTAGCAGTTGACACAAGTATTTGCCTGTCTTCAGAGAACTTGAAAGAATAGCTCTGAGAGGGCTGAAGTGCCCCATATTTCTATTGGGACTGTAAACCTGAAACCTGCTTGTAGCTCCGCAGGGGACTAAGAGAAGCTCCTCCCCTCTCTGGGTCAGTGGTTGGCCACTCCACCTCACTGCACGCCTGCTCAGTCTCTTCTGGGAAAATGACCGTGCCATTAGTTTGGGGGTCCAGCCTATGATCAGGACACACCCACAGTCAGTAAGCCCAACCCCTCTTCTCTCCTTTCCCCCCTCACTGGACTGGCAACAATAGTCCAAGGATTCAGGCATGAAAAGAAGCTGTAGAACTGGGGTTGCAAAAGTGATTGAGGCTTTATTAGGGTATATGTGGTTGATCAGGGCTTTAAGGAGACTCCAGGGGCGATCATGGATGTGCAAGAGGAATATTGGACATCCATGGAGGGAGTTGCTGGAAAGAACTTGGAGATGGTGATGAGAGCAGGACTATAAGAAGCCTGGGATGAAGAAGGATGTGTGTGAAAGGCTGGACTTCTGGGAGCAGGACTAAATCCCTTTATGCTGAGGGACACCTACTGCAGTGTCTCAATGTACTGAGACAGCATGCCCCAGAAAGTCCTGCTGCCTTGGGCCAGAGATTCTGCTTTTTTGGCTTTGCTACCTTTGCTTTCCATGAACCAGGGGAGTAATTTCTTTGCACTGCGCTTCACAGAGCTGGGACTTTTCCAGCCCAAAAGGCTGTGATTGCATATTTTACTCAGCCCAATTTGAGTGGAATTTAGCAAGTGAAATGAAGACACATTATTGTCCTTTCTCCACTGCATCATCTTTAAACATCAACATTAGAATGTCTATAGCTTCAATTATTTTCTCCCATAAAACTGCCAGCTAAGAACATAAGAATTACAAATGCCATCTCATCTTTCAAGCTAGTAAATCAAATCCTCTTCCTTCACAATTGCATTTGGAAAGCAAATGTAATCTGTCGTCCAATGAAAGCTCTGTTCGTCTGTTCTAAATTCAGTTTGGACAGAAAAAAACCCCACAAGGATGACTATAAGGATCCATTTTATTAATCAGATTAATAACAATTACTTCTGTAAAGCTTTTATGTCTGTGTTGAGCAAAGGTTATTGAAACAATCAACGGCCAATTGATACATTTGAGGCTGGCAACACTAAAATTACTGTGGGATATTTTTTAATGATGACTGCATAAAGAAGATTATATCTGACCTTTGTGTGTGAAAACATAAGGGGCATGCATGGATCTGGGGTAAGATATTATTGTAGTGCGTCCTTGTCATCCCTTAAGCTAAGGGACTGGTTCCTTCTAATGGCTCAGCAATAGATATTGTGAACATTCAGTTTTGCAGTTTGGTGCTCTTTTCCAAAAATAATTTTTTTTCTAACTTTCTCCCCCAAATTCTTGGTGAATCCACATTAAAAAGAGCAATGTAGGGTTGAATAAAACATTTAATAGATTCACAGATTTTAAGGTCAAGAAGGGACCATCATAACAATCTAGTTTTACCTCCTGGCCAGTGCAGGCCACAGAACATCACCTACCCACCCCTGTAATAAACCCATGACCCAGTGATAGACAACCACGAATCAAACCAGGAATTGATCTATGGCTATGTCCCATGTGGTAAAAGAAAGTAAAACACCTCGGGATTCATTCAAATGACACCTTTCATTTTATTTCCAAGTCTTCTTTAATATTTTTAATGTTAAAAAATGCAACCATAGTACATTTCTAACTAAAAAGTTGTTTTTAATAAAAACAATCTAAACTTTACATTTGGAAAATGTCAAAATGGAATGTTTTAAGTGTGAGTATGATGTATGTCTGTTAATACAATATTTATTACATTACACAACTCAGATTTGAATAATCACAAGATATAACAAAATTCAAATCTAGAACTGCAATTTTTAGCTGAGTATCATTTGTATAATGTCATTGCTCTCCAGTCTTCCTAAATCCCATGTCACTCACATTGCCATCTGCAATTTCTCCCCATTCTCTTCCATGTCATAGTCATGTTTCTTATTCTTGCATTGGCCTGTGATTTCATTTAACAAATTTCATGGATTTTAAGTCCTGAAGGGATCATTTATTTTAGCTTCCTGTATATCCCAGGCCTTAACATTTCACTCATATATTCCTATGTTAATCCCAAGAATTTAAGTCTCAAAGTGTTTCATCAATCCCTACATCTACTGCAATGGCCGGGAATTGATTTGGTGAGATATAGTCATATGAACACAGCAAGTGGTTCACACTTCATGCTGGAAAAGAAGATGAAAAAATGCTAAGATCCCTGCCAATCTTACCTGATAGAGAGTTCTTTCCCAAAACCAAATCTGTCAATCAATTAGACCCTGAGCAAATGAGCAGGACACACCAGTCAGGCATCTAAGAAACAACATTCTCTGTGACATATCAGAGCAATTGTTCAGGTCATCTAGTATCTCATATCCAACTGCAATCTCCATTCTCTAATGCTTCTGGGGAAGGCAAATCTGTCTTTCCCTGCCCCCTTGAATATATCTGACTGATCACACATGGAAACGGGAAATTCCATCCTGACCCCCAGAGGCAATCAAAAGAAGCTCTGAAGCACAAGGTTTCGTTATGGTAATTGTCTTAATACAGAGCTGTAAGTGTTTTGAGTATGTTGAGGACAATGCAAACAATCCTGTTCTCCTCATACGCCATGTAAGAAGAGGATAACCAAGTAGAGGGAAAACTGTTTATCAGTTTGGGGATGCCATCTTGGAATGTCCAAAGAACAACTTGGACTCCATCTTGGCTGCCCTTCTCCTTCTTCCCCAAGGTAATTTTCCTACTCTTGACCAGAAACTAGATAGACACATGACTTGGATTCTTCCCATAAATAACAGGTTATTTAGGTGCTGCCTCACCAGTTTTAAGAGGCTACCCTTCTGAGTGGCAGAGTTTGTATCTGCTTAGAGGGGTACACAGTACAATGCATGTAGGTCTTGTTACCCGCACAAATTTCTCTAACCCTTCCACACAGTAGGGACACACACCTTTACCTAGTTCCTAGGGCTCAAGGTGCAACCCTGTTAATTTACACACCCACCCTTACCCAATTCCTAAGGCTCAGGGTGCATCTTCCTGCGGGTTTTGCAGGATCTTTAGTCACTGAAAGAGCCTCACACAGTAATGTCCTTATCCTCTATTTATTGACAGTTCCCAAACAAGCAGAATGCACATGCTAAGCACACAGTATCATGCTCACCAGTCTTGAGAAAGGCAGGCAGACTTCCCCTGTTGTCCAGGCAAGGTCAGTCTCTCTGGATCTTAGCTGCTGCACATCTCGGTTGTACAGGAGAGTCCTGGAAGCTCTTATCTTAGGCTGGGTCTTGGAGGTGAGTTTTTCTTCTTGGAGTTCCTTGTCTCTCTTTGGTCTTCCAGCCTTTTCCTTCCTTCCTCCTTCTGCTTCTGCTACTTCCGATCTTCTTCTTCCTGATCTCCTTCTTGTACCCCAGTTTATATAATGAAAACTGAGTCTTGCTTAGCTATACCTTAACCAATTATTTTAGTATAATTTTACTAACCAATCATAACAAAATTACCTAACCAATCATACTCTACCACCTTAATTGATTTACACCTAGCAAAATTAATTATACAACAGACAGAAAGAAACAGTTACAAACCAGACAGAGATCACACAGTCAAACAATCGGAAAGTGTAATGACAATGATCATAGAGTCAGGATTCCACAACATTCTCTATTGATAAGCAGCTTCTTGCCAGAAAGAATGACGTTACTTAAGTTTTCTTTACCCATCTTTAGATCTGTTTCTTTTTCTGGTGACAGTGGGGGGAACTATCAGGGCAAAGTCCCCTCCTCTCAGCCTGGTGTGACACTTTTTAATACAATTTAGATGGAATTGTGAGTATGTGACTTCAGGCCTTACAGTTAATGGCTGCTGCTCTTCAGTCTTGCTGCAAAGGTGGCTTTGTTTCAGGCCTAGCACAGGCCTTTCAACATGGCTACAGAAAAGCCATATTGTTACAGTCTGGTTGAGGGTGGGTGAGCTCACCTACAATCAAGGGGTGTGTTACCAGCTGCCACCCCTCCTAACTCAAGACAAACAGATATCCACAATTACAAAGGGAGGAAGAATGGGCCAACCATCATTGGAGAGCTAACATCACCGTATCACTCCTTACCTGTGATACCATCTGGAATTGGAATCTGGATATGTCTCATTGATATGTCTCATTGGAATCTGGATACTGTCCTCAAGCTGCAGGACTTGGTAGAAATTTCCTAATCTTCCATTCTGTTACTTGGATCCTGTCCTAGGGGGAGGAATCTCACCTGTGTCACAGTCAGCATACCACTTTTTTGTTACTTATCTTTAGTTGTGAGGGTCCTTGTTATTCTTATGTTCTTAATCTTTCGGTTTACCTTTCATCTATTTTGTTTGGAACTGATAATTAAATATCCTGTTTTGTTTGCACCCACATTCTAGTTGGCTTTATTTCTCTTAAGTGGCCAAGACAAACCCGATTACAGAAACGAGTAGGGGACATTCTTCTATGCTGGTTCCCTTTCGATCCGTTATACCAGCCAGCAAGCAGGCAGATTAATAGATGCAGATCGCAAGGTGAAGAGGGCCTATCATGACCATCTTACACCAAGGCTTCAAGGCACAGACCTCAGAATTCCTTCCAAAAACTGTGTTATGGGATTCCTTTTAAAATTGTATGCTTAATCTTCACCCTGTCAATCTGCTTTTATTGCATTGTCCCTAACATCCTATCTGTGCCTTTAATTATACCTCATTTGTCTGTTTCTCCTACAATTCAGCTTTTTCTATCCTTTCTTTTGTGTTTCCTCCTCGACAGAAGCTGATCCACAAAACCTTTACCTTCAATTCTCCCTCAACATCACAGTGCCTACCAGAAAGAAGTACAGAGAGACAATCATATCTTTCTTTCTTTCTTTCTTTCTTTCTTTCTTTCTTTCTTTCTTTCTTTCTTTCTTTCTTTCTTTCTTTCTTTCTTTCTTTCTTTCTTTCTTCTTAAAACATGTGGATTATATTTTGTTCTATTTTTTTTTATTCTCCATCATGCTGCACACTAATTTTTGTTGAGTAACCATTTAACATTATCTTCAGCTCACATTGATCTAAGCAGATAATAATAGCAATTCCATACTTTGAACTATTTCAACTGAAATCAGGCAGTTTGGTTTCCCCCATAAAGTTCCTCTAAAATGCTAATTTTGAGGAGTTCAGTGTCTAAACAGTCATGATATATTAATATATAATTATGTGCTGTAAATATGTTGCTTTGCATAATACATCATAGCATAAGCTGATCTTTATAAAATGATTTTAAGGATTGAACCAGAAATAGTTTTAGTTTCTATCAGTAAAAATGCACAGGTGGTGTGCTTAAATATAGGTTTCTCCTTCAGAATGACAGTGGAGAGATGCACTTCATTTGCAAGCTAAATGTGTTATTTAGCTTCAAAGATGATGAAGCGCTGGACTACTTTGAATGCTTGCTCAGGTGTTCAAGGCTACAAGTTTATTTATCAGAATGACCTTTACAAATAACTATTCTATCTTGGAAAGCTAAAAACTGAAAGCTGAATGGCTACACAGCAGTGCTTTCTTTAAATATAATTATTGAATGGATGTGGAGAAAAATAGACTGTATCCTAAACAGAACTTCTAATCATCATGCATATATTAAATCATTATCAATCATTAACTCACTATAGAAAACAAAACAAAGTTGACTTTGATTCCATCCAGCCTCTTCTCTATGAGCAATGGTTAGTCAGACAGTATTTGCTTTATGAACCAAAAATGAGTAAGGAGACATTCATACTTTTACTACTGTGGCAAAACTCTTGGGTACAGCAATGTTTTGTTGAAGGATTTCATGCAGCAAGTGGAAACTTAACAAACAGAACTGAGTCAGATTTTAAAGGAGTTAGGCACCTTTAGAAATGGAGTTTTCAAAAACATCTGCGTGTCTAATAACCATTGAAATAACAAGCAATACTATGGCATCTTAGGGTATGTCTACACTAGAAAATTATTTCAAAGTAACTAAATTTGAAATAATAACTCTCCAAATAACTATTTCAAAATAAGATTATTTCCTGAGGAAAGTAGGAGTACAGATTTTGAAATAACCAACCTGTTATTTTGATATAATGGGTTTAGTAGTATGGGTGCTCCACTTATTATTTCAAAAAAGGGGGGGGGGGTATTTCAAAATAACTCCCTACTGTAGCCTAGGGCCTAGAGACTAACAGCTTTATTGAAATGAATAAGTTTTAAGCTCCTAGATGCTTTTGAGAATCCTACTAGGTGCCTAAATATATTTTAAAATCTAACCTCTAGCGTATAATTTCAGAACAACAATTTTGCATAATATTGAGGACTCCAATAATACTCATAATAATGGTGAATGTTAAAGATAATGTGTTTTGTCAACTCACTGCATTTCTATCATTGAGTTAATTCTGCCATTAAAAAAAAACTTTGCCTAGATTTGAATGGAATGAACTCTGGGCGACATGTTCAAATGCTGATAACTGGAGTGGGCTCCACACAAGACTTATGTGGCTAATATTTTCCCCCAGTTCATGAATGCTCTTTGCCTCAGTTAATGAATGTTTTAGGACTTAAGCAGGAGATACATGTCTGAACAACTGGAGAGAGTCTGCAGAATGCATGCTCTGCAGTGGAGCCAAAACTGGGATTTGGGCACTTAAATCATGGATTTAGGCACCTCAATTCCTTTACAGATCACGCCCTTTCTGCTTGCACCATCAGAGCTTTGATTTTCTCTGTGAAACTATTTAGATTCTTCTTCTCGTCGCCATAAACAATAGATCCCTCAATTGGTGCCTATACAATGTTCACTCAATTCAATTCATGAAGCCTCTTATCCATTTTAACAGGCATTTCAGTTAGGTATGACTGATCTCTACCAGGTTTCTTCAGGAATCTTCTGGAAACAAGGATGACCCCCAAAAAAATAAGTCTTCCAAAAAGCAGTTTGAAGTCAGAAATCTTTTAGCTGTTGTATGAAAACTAAAGCAGTTCCTACTGTATGAAATATTTCTTGTTTGACTGTTCCTCTTCAGATATTTTGGGCCTGGTCTACTCTGGAGTAGAAGGACAACCTAAAATATGCAACATCAGCTACATTAATTGCGTAGCTGGAGTTGACATATCTTAAATCACCATCCACATAGCGGAAGGTCAACAGGAGCAAACACTCCCATTGGCTTTCCTTTCTCTTCATGAGGAACAGGAGTACTGGAGCCAACGGTGGCACCTTCTGAGTTTGATTTAGCTTGTCTTCACTAGATCCACTAAATCAGTCCCTGAAAGCTTGACCGCAAGAGTGTTGATCTTCCCAGTAGCGTAGACATTCCCCTGGAGTCTACGGGCCTGAACTTGATCTCACTGATGCCTGTTTAAATCAGGAGCAACCTTATTTTAGCCAATGGAGTTAAACCTGTGAAAAACAAACCTGAGGCAGAATCTGTCTCCCATATGTCCAAGCAGTTGAGAGAAGTTTCTTAATCTTTGAGCTCTCAAATACAGAAATAGGAATGATTTCCCACTGTTCAAAACCTAGCAGATGGGTGGATAGAAGAAGCACATATTTTATTTTACATGACAAAAAAATAATGTAATGTGTCTTTCAGATGGACATATCTTCTAAAATTCAGTAATGAAGAGACTGAATTAGCAATGTAAGCAAACATAATGTAGCTTTCTATTGATTTTAGGAACTAGATGTGGCTGTATAATACAGTTGGTATTTGCTGTTAGTTTTGTTAATGGATTTGAACAAAGTTAACAGCCATATTAGAAAAATTGTGTGGAAGAGATGTGGTGCTTATGCTACAGGCTTAGTAGTTGTTCATGTCAGATTAGCATTCTGTGATTTGACATAAGGCCTTTTATTTTGATCATACTGTAGCTTCACAATCAATTAGAAAGCAAGCTCTGGCAATAGAATATGTCTTAGAAAAATCAATAACTTTTCCATCGTCTCTTTTAAAGATAAGATGAAAAGTAGGACAGTCAAGGCACATTATTGTTGCTAACCTTTAGCAGTGGAAAATCCACAAACATATTCAATGACTACTTACATACGATGAAAGGGGTCATGACGGCTTGAGTTCAGCTTATGTTAGGAAACCATTGCACAAAAAAAGCCTTATTGGTGATAAAGTGCTTCACTTGTATATAATCGTAAATGGATATATTGACAGCCAAAATGGATTCTGCTCAGATTACTGCTTATCTAAAATGAAAACCTGACCACAAATGATCTATATACATAAGAATGTGTGGCTGAGAAGGTCAGAACTTAGAAATTAACTGAATTTTTTTCAAGGACTCGTGACAATATTTTATTTATGTAGGTAGAGTTGGGGCGGGGGAGACACACAAAGTCTTAGGAGCCACTATCTCAGTATATTACTTATACATGGGAAACCTTGAACAATGAAAGAAACATAAAAATATATCATCATGACAATCCTAATAGTTTAGCTGTGTTCTGTCCCTAACATTTGATTTAATTGCTCATGGTATCAGAAGGAAGTCAATAGAGACAGTCATTTATTTACCTGTTCTATTTTACTTTAAAAATGTGGCCTGGGTTAAAGGAAAGCAAGGAGTAATCCCAGTCTTCCCAGATAGGTGGCACCCATAAGGTAGATACATGGTTGCTCCTGCTTAATTGTTGTGTTCCATAAGTTTTTGTTCCTTTCCAAATCCTGTTAAAAGCCTACTTGAACCAATTGACAGAAATCATGTGATACCATGAACCCAACTATTAGTGGGTTTGGCAGAATTCTATGTAATTCTTTGTAGAAATATGATAGATAAAACTGATGCTTATTTTAAGCTTTTACAGAAGTTTATCTATTTAATTTTTTGCAAATGTGGAAAATTATGGTCTCTAAGCATTCTTTTAAAATAGCTGTTTAAATTTTCATAGTCATGGGAAATAAATTTTTTGGGAGGGGCAGACAAATATTTAGTGACAGTAGACATCAAGGTTCAAAATATGAAGGTTTTATACTCATTGAAACACAAACTGACAACATTCCATAGGTACCGGGGGGGGGGAGGTGGATGTTCAACCCAGGACCTGACCCACTCCACCCTTTCCTCCATGACCATAATCCATTCCTGCCCTTGTTCAAACCTTGACCCACATCTTCCTGCCTCTCTCCCCACCTCTTCATGCCCCCTTTTGTCTCCTATAGTGCAGCACCTCCTGCATGCAGCTGAACAGCTGATATGAAGTAGGTGCCAGGAGTTTGGGAGGAGGGAAGGAAATGAGCTTATTCTGCTGACAGGCAGGAGGCATGTGGGGTGGAGAGGGGAGGGAAGACACTGATCCTCATCTATAGCACTGCTGATGGATGCTGAGCCCCACTGTTTTTTTCTGTGTGTGCTCCAGGGCTGGAGTATCCCTGGTGTAAATGCCTATGAAACATTCCCTGTCCAAACATACATACTGAATATTCTTAAATCAACAGATCGTATCTGTTTTACTATTCATTCACTATTACATGTGTGATAAGTCTAATTCAAGAGTGGATCATTGGATTTTGACTGTAAAACTTTGCAAACAGTATTTCTTCATCTATCTGTAAATTTCTGTTATCCATTAAAATATTTTGTGTTCTGTGTGTATAGTGAAATCAAAATTTATCAATAAAAATATTCATCCTTCCAAGTCTATTTTTGCTGGCAAGAGTAAGTCTGAGGTCCGACACTGGGTTCTCAAAGTACAAAGACATGCTACACAGGTATCTGTCAAACACAAGCAGTTTATTTCCTGACAGCTATCAGCTGTATCCCTTAACTAAAAGAACATGATAGGAAAAGTGGCATTTTTTACATCCCTTCTGCTAACCGGGGAACCCATTTTGGCTGCAGATGAAGTGGGAGACTGTTTCAGCTTCTGAGGTGCCAGTATCCAAAGCCCATCAGTAAGGTCCAAATTGCTGTGCTCTGGTGCAGCTTTAAATACTGTGTCTCTTCCTTGTTTGTGGCAGTTTGGAAATTTCCAGGGGTTACTCATTGCTTGTTACAGTATGGCGCAGCTGTACTGCTTGTCCTTTGAATTTGTTTACATGATCAGTACATTTAGGTAAACAAGATTGTTATGTTCCCACCCTTATCTACAATTCATTCTTGCTACAATGGCGTATGTTATAGAGGCTTGCTTCTGGCTCATCAGTAGTAGGGAAAGGGGGGAGAATGGAAAAGGGGGGAGAATGCAGGCCTCACTACCTCTATACTTCACACATACAGAGTTCTTCCGCAATTGACCTCTACATCTATATATTAACCAAGCTGCAAGTCTCTCATATTTCTGTCACCAATAAGTCTATTGTCACCCACATTTATATAGTGTGGGTTCTTTTGTCAACCTAGTGGCAAGGCCACATAGCTAGTTTAATGAATCTGCTGTTGTCTCACAACTAATGGATATGGCCTTCAGCTTGAGCAGCAGAGGCTTGTGCTTTTAGAATAATCTCTGCAGAAAAGAAACTATCTTTACACTGTTACTTTCTTCTGCTTTGTTTTAGTGTTGATAAAGCCATGCCAGTTCCAAGATATTAGAGAGACGAGATAAGTGAGGAAATGCATTGTATTGGATGAACATATGTTGGTGAAAGAGAAAAGCTTTAAGCTTACACAGAGCTCCTCTTCAGGTCTGGGAAACACATTGAGTATCACACCTCAATACAAGGTGGCAAAGATAGTTCTGCATAAGGAGTTAATGTGTGTTGCAAGACAGCACTCATGGTGCTACATGGTGATGCCTAGAGGTCATGCAGCTGGTTCTAGCAAGGTTAGGGATCATTTATAAAGTATAGGGGAGACTGCATTTATCTCAGTAAGTAACTTAGCAATTTCCACTAAAATATTTTCTTGTGACATTATTTTTAAGACACCATCACACCTTCCGGCTGTGTCTAGACTGGCCAGTTTTTCCGGAAAATCAGCCGCTTTTCCGGAAAAACTTGCCAGCTGTCTACACTGGCCGCTTGAATTTCCGAAAAAGCACTGACTTCCTACTGTAAGAAATCAGTGCTTCTTGCGGAAATACTATGCTGCTCCCGTTCAGGCAAAAGTCCTTTTGCGCAAAACTTTTGCGCAAAAGGGCCAGTGTAGACAGCTCAGATTTGTTTTCTGCAAAAAAGCCCCTATCGCAAAAATGGCGATCGGGGCTTTTTTGCGGAAAAGCGCGTCTAGATTGGCACGGACACTTTTCCACAAAAAGTGCTTTTGCGGAAAAGCGTCCATGCCAATCTAGACGCTCTTTTCGGAAAATGCTTTTAACGGAAAACTTTTCTGTTAAAAGCATTTATGGAAAATCATGCCAGTCTAGACGTAGCCTCCTTGTTTAAAGCAGACTGTTAAAGTTTGGCAGAAATAAAATCCACAGAATGCAGGTGCCTTTTTTTTGGCCCATGAAATTCTGCTCATCTTATTCAGAGATATGAAATGGTAAAGTATAACCATATCTGTTATGCCTGGACACCACTGCCACCTAAGCAACAGCCGTAACTCCTGCACACTGTACTAAGACTAGTTGGTAACTTCCAAAACAGCTGTAGGAGAGAAAAAAGACCTGGACTGTGCCTACACTAACAGATGTAAGGCCCTGGTAGTTACAGCACTGCTCAAAGAGTGCTGCAGAAAAATGGCTGTTGTGTGTGAATGCTATGCTTATTGTGGTGGGGGAGAATGTCTACATTAGCAGTTCTGACACTATCTGACACTATCACATAGAGCTACTTTTCAACAGACGTTGGGAAAAGGGGAGGGAAGTGTGTGTGACAGGTAGTGTGTGTGTGAGAGGAGGGGGGAAACTGTTTGGAGGGATGTCAGCATGCTGACTTGTAATTTCAGAAAGGAGCAGGAAACAACCCTTCCTGAGGCTCAGCTCCCCCAGCCCTGCCTCCCTCCCTGGTTCTTTGCACTGCATTCTCTCTCACACATTCACATACACAGAAATTTGTCTTTGTGTTCAACAGCATAAGAATTTAATCTGACTAGTTTGCTCTGTGTCCTGGTGCAAATGGGGCTCTGAAAGCAGACACTCATAAATGGAGCTCTGAAAGCAGACCATCGAGTTCCACAATCAAAGTGTGGATGTGACTTGAGAGATTATGGGCCATTTCAGGATGGCAGCCAGAATGCAACAATCAATTGAAGTATCCAGACTGGACCTCCAGTGCTTTAGCCAGAATGCAGCAAGCTCCACACTTCTTATCAAGGTGGCTCAGGCCAGGTCTAAGGGAATGTCAAAGCAAGAAATGCAACTACAGCTATGTTAATTACATAGCTGGAGTCTTGTTTTGCATTTCCCCACCATCCCCACAACAGAAGGCTGATGGGAGCAATCACTGCTGTTGGCAACCCTTACTCCTTGCACAGACAGGTGTACCAGCAGCTGGCAGAGGTGCCCTCTGAGTTCAATTTAACGAGTCTTACCTAGACTCGCTAAATCAAACTCTGGAAGATTGATTGCAGCAGCGTTGATCTTCCATCTATTGAAAACATGGCCTTAGCTACAGCTCAGCAAGTGCAGAGTTAGTGCACATTAAGTGTCTTGCCAGTGTGGAAACCTTGGGAGTTACAGCCCCTAGTGACTCAAACGTATGTACTGGTTATCACATGTGGCAGGAACTCCCACAACTCCCAGGGGAAAGGGAGAGGGAGGAAAAGACTATGCTGGGATTCCTCAGTCCATTGGTAGAATGTGAAGCTGTTGGTCCATCCCTATCTGAGATAAGAATTTCCCCCCACAACTAGCTAATGTAGTTAATTGTGTGGCTAAAATAGTAGTACTGTATTCTGTGCTAAAAATTAAGGATTCAAAATACACTGATAATCCAAATTGGGATTATAAGAGTGTTACAGTTGCACATAATGGATTTTCTTTTTGACCTTTTCATTTAAAATACTGTAGACAAATACATACACACCAAAAACTGTGTTGAAATAATTAGATTTCAGAGTTGACTTGGTATTGGCCCAAGAATGTTGAATGAACTCTGCCAGGAATATCATAACTGTCACCACTGGAACTGGTTAGAAAGTTTCTGAAATGTTTTTTCCATCAGAAAATACCTACTGATCAGATGTAAAATATGTCAATTCTGCAGAAATTTCATTTTGGGAAAAACTGAAACAAAATATTTTGATCGGTTTGAAACATTCTGATTTGACATGTTTTGAATTAGCATATTATTTTTAATTTCAAAACAGCTTTTTTGTTTTATTTTAAACTAAAACAACTTTAAATATCAAAATTAAAAGTTTTATTTTTTTATTGAAGAAAAGCATTTCCTTCAACTACAAAAGGTAATGAGGAAGAGGAGGAGCAGGAGGAAGAAATATTCAGGGGAAATTTTGAATATTTTTTATACTTCCCTTCTTCTTCTTTTGGAATGATTTTTTTATTCAAAATCATGGAATTTCTCATTAAACAGAAAATCCGGTTCTTGCACACCTCTACTTATCATGTGCCATTCAATGTGCTAGGTGCAGAAAATCATAGAAATGGGGTACTGGATGGAATTTTGATACATCATCTATTCCAGTTGTCAGCACTGAAACAGGATTGAGTATTATTTTGACCATTCCTGAAAGGTGTTTCTCTAACCAGTACTTAAAAACCTTGTCTGATGGAGATTTCAAAACCTCACTAGGTAATGTATTCCAGTACTTAATTGTCCTGACAAGAAGTTTTTCCTGGTCCCTAATTTAAATTTCCCTTGATGCAATTTTAGAAAATTACTTCTTGTCCTGTTCTCAATGCCTCTAATGCAAGGGGGAAGGGAGTGTATGTAGTCAATAGGATTAAACGATAAGCTTAGGTTTATTGGTTAATGATGCAGTCATCTACACATTGCTATCCCTATTCTTTAGCTAAAATACCCATATATCACCTTGTGTTTTTATGCATATTTTCAAAAACCATAAACAAAACACCTGATTATACCCAGATCTACTCCCGAGGAAACGATGAGACATTAAACACATTTCAGATCTTAGTCACATTGTTTACTGCACTACTGGAAAGTTTTCAGATCTAAGTGTGACATAACCTATATAGAATATTGTTGCAAACTGAAGGATTTAGAATTGAGGAAATGACAGATTTACAGTTGCTTGTTCAACCTTTATTGTGTCTCCCCTCCCCCAAGCTTTATGAAATCATACATATTTACATGGTCACATTGTCTGGGCATTTTTCTATATTCATTTGTGGAAGATGTATGTATTAGGGAAAGAATTAAAGTTGTATAAGGTACTCTAAATCTAACAAAAACAACAAGGAGTCCTGATGTACCTTAAAGACTAATACATTTATTTGGACATAAGTTTTCATGAAGTCCACAGCTCATGAAAGCTTATGCCCAAATAAATGTGTTAGTCTTTAATATGTCTACACTACAGAGGAAGATTGAACAATTGCTGTTGATCTTCCAGGGTTTGAATTAGCGATCTAGTTAAGACCTCTAATTCGAACTGGGGGGGGAGGGGCACTCTGGTCAATGTCAGTAACCCTGCTTTCACAAGGAGTAAGGGAACTTGAAGGAAGAGTGTTCTTCCTTCAACTTCCTGCAGTGTAGACAGCACCAAAAGCCAAGTTAAACTACTTCAATATCAGCTACGCAATTAACGTAGCTGAAGTTGTATATCTTAATTAAACTTTGCCCTGTAGTGTAGACCCTAAGGTGTCACATGACTCCTCGTTTTTGCTGAAACAGACTAAGATAGTTACCCTCTGAAACACATAAATCTAGCATATCTTAACCTTCCAAGACTTGATTTTGCAACCTAAATAAAAGTTCTTTTAATGAAGTTTTTTATTTACAGCTTTTAGGAATCTTCCAACAGAATGCTTTTGGATGAAAAATTAGATTTCCAAAAAATCTATTTTTTTTCATGGGGAAATTTCAGTTTTGTTCAACGTTTCAATTTTCTGTCAAGAAAACATTTCTAATGATGCACCATGATTTGCCCTCTGATTTAACCACCTCTGCACTTCACTCAGTTTCCATGGTCACAGTATGTCAGGGAAGAGGAACCATAAAAGCATGCCTTTTTATATTTTAACAATAATTAGAAATATATGGATGCTCCAAGAAAGAAATAATAATTCATAAGTGTGTCATCACTTAACTTATCTCAGTGACTGACTATCATGAGGCTCATTCACCAGCAGTGTAACCACTTGTGTCTGAGTGAAATGTGCTTTTGTGCCCAGTGCTCCACATGGGTTGTCATGGTGAAACATTCACCTTTTCAGGGAGAAATGTATAGTCCAATCCCAGGAGTACCTTTTAGGGGGCGATAAGGAGTCTGTAGACCCCTTCAAGGTTGAACCTCTGAATTTCATACTTGAGATCTGTTTAAAATGCATGCCCTAGCCTCAGATACATCTCTTAACTGCAACAGAGCTTGTGCTGCTCTGAGCTTTGCCTTTGGGATGTGGAGTTTGTTAATAAACAGAGGGAGGCAGGGTGATTAAGATAACAAAAGGTGTGTCATCCAAATAACTGAAGGATCCTCAGATGATCAGGAAAACATTGCCTGGTACTCCACTGAAAAAAATCAGTTTCAGTGGGTCTATGCTGATAAATAAAGCAAACAACAAACAATGTGCCATTAAAATTTTAAATAAACAAACAAATCCTGAAGATGACTTCATGGTTTTTCTGAAAGTGAATAGGTGTTGTGGAGTAACATGTGGGGCCTGAACTTGTTCTTTTGATGTCAAAAAGGACAAATATGTGCTTCAGAATTGGGTCCATTCTTACCCGGAGCTTATCCTGTTTCATCTACAGCAGTGTTTCTAAAAGTGTTCTGCGAAACCACTTTGAGAAACACATTAATTGGTCACCCCGGTTTGTTTATGTACTGGTGCTGCGGCCACGGAGCCTCGTGGCTCTCATTGTCTCCGTTTCACTCTTTGCAGCCAAGTGGAGCAGCAGGAAGCGGAGGTCCGGCCCACGCCGCTTCCCGCAGCTCCCCTTGGCTGCAAAGGACGAAACAGAATGAATGAGAGACATGCGGCTCCGTGGCTGTGGTGCCAGTAAATAAACAAATTGGGGCGGCCAGTTAATGTGTTTCTCAAAGTGGTTTCACGGAGCACTTTCAGAAACACTGATCTACAGGATCTGTAAGGATAGGTCATAAGCAACAACCCTGATCATCATTGTCCTCCTTTGCAAAGGGAGTATATATTCTGCACAGTCTTCCGAAGCACAAAGGCTAATAACAGGGATATTTTAGGGACAGTATAAATGTACTTCTTTTTACATTAAGGCACCAGGGGATGTTTTCTTTTTCTGAACGTGATTTACTTTTTTATCTGATCATATGATTACATTCTCTTCAAGGTATTATTGAAATGTTGCAATGACCTTCACAGCCAATTATGTTGCATTGTTGTATTCTTTTCAACACTGTGGAAGTGCTGAAAATCAGATATAAAATCCAAGTAGTGTCAAAACAAGCAAAGTAAGTTCTACAGAAAATATATTTGATGGAAAAAATGAAAAGAGTGAGAGATTGGATGGCAGATAGCGTGTAACTTACATAAATAGTCAATAGTAGTTGTTATACAATGATAGGCAATGAATCCATCTAGATACTTACTCTGTACTCATCACCATGGTAACACTGTGCCTACCTTGCAGAGTCCTCTGAAGAAAATTGCTTTGGATATCCCATTGAAGAGAATTGCCCAGTGTTCAATGGCAGTGAAGGCAGGAGGGCTGAGCACATTACAACTGGAAAAGAAATACAGATAATTTTTCTAGTGATTCAATGGGCTCATTCTTGCTCCCATGAATTCAATGTGAGTTTGTAGCCAATAAACAGAATCAGGATTTGGTATTATATCAAGTGTTAGGCAAAATGTTATTACTCTTACTCTTACGCTTTCTCTGACTACACTAGCACCTGGAAGCCCCAATTAGATGCCCCAATGGGTTAACATAGTATTAATAAAAAGAGAGTTCTTGCTTCTCCTTCCCTCGCTATTTAAAGAAATGGAGTAGAATTGGCAACAAAGAAGTTTAAAGAGGAATGTGCATGATAGAGACTGAGGTTTCACACTTACCATGAATTAAAACTGTGTGTCTAACAGAAGACATATTCATTAAGACCTATATTAAAGAGATTCCTACATCCCTCTAATGTCCCAGTATACTGCTTGAATAAGGTGGTTGGTCATGGAGTCTTACACCACCTATGTTTTCGGAGGGACCTGCACTCAAAAACATTTCCTATCTCATTTTCAGTCAGGCAAATGGTTTTCTTTTAATAATTTTTCCTCTTTCATTTAAAATAGAAAGTCTTAACAACAGCCAGGAAAGGGACCAAAAGTTCTCAGAAAGCATGAGACAAGATAAGACGATAGGAAACAACAAGAGAGCAGGAAAGTTTGTTTGCAGCAATTATGAATGGAGGTATTTAAAGAAAATAAATCCTGAGTACACAGAATAATAGCCTTGATTAATCTTTTCTTGGGGAACACAGGAAAATGCTAGTTCTGATTAACATCCTCATTATTATATTACTTCCAAATATTTCACATGTCTCATCTTCCTCATTATTAACAGGAAGAGCTGAGATTAAAGTAGATGCTATATAAAACACACATTGATTCAATAGTTTAAATTAACCAATGACCCATGTTTCTTGTTACAGACATGCAGCTGTTTTAGTCTAGTCTAGCTGAAACAAAAGACAGGACTATGCAGCACTTTAAAGACTTACAAAATGGTTTATTAGGTGATGAGCTTTCGTGGGCTAGACCCACTTCCTCAGATCAATATGTGGAAGAAAATTATTTGATCATAAGTACAGGTATGAGAATCTAGTCTTTGTCAAATATAGGTTGGATGCAGCAGATTCATAGGTGATGCAGATTCATCCAGCATGGGGTGAAAAAAAGCTTACACAGAAAGAACAACATTTGATTCTTAATGTCCTCCCATCCTCTTGAGTTGATTTTGGGCAGAGGTTGAGTGGAGGGGAAGAGAAGGGACCTCTAACATTATTTGGAAATACAGTTTCCCTGGGCTGAGCAGTACTTGCAGGCCTTACTGAGGTTCCTTTCCGACATTACGATAGTGCTTGCACTTATTCCTGGATTCCTTTCTCTACAGACAGAATTATATTTGTAGAAATTCTCTGCATGAGTCTGTTGGCTTTGTGCAAATGAAAATGTATCTTTTGACATATGACTTTTTACAAAGATAGTCTGGCCTCAAGAAAGCAGAAAAAAAATCAACAAACATGGCTGCTCCCTGCTGCAAACTACTGGTTGCTGTAGTAATATAACCATAGTTCAAGGAAAGGGTGAATGCTTGAGGCAACTAAAAACTTGCACAGACTCTCTGTATTAAACAGAGGAAGAATGATTGCTTCCCGTTACTGATTTTTTACAATATAACAGTAAAATGATAAAAAATGAAGCAGACACAAAACTAAAAAGTCATCAAGTCTGAATTCCACTGGAATTGATCTGTGGAAGAAGAAATATGGCAACATTTCCAAGTATACTCTGCTTCTAATTTTCTCTTTGTTCTTATTTAACTTATGTGCTAGAATCAGTTAATCATTTTCCCTTAGTTATGTTAAAATGTTGAGTCATTTCCTTTCTTAATATCAATGCTATGTTAGTTCCTAAATCTTTTCACTGGCTAAATTTTTCATATTTGTTATTGTAGACATAGGCACCAACTCCGTGGCTGCTTAAAAGCTGAAAAAAATTAGTGGGTACTTAGCACCCACTGGCAGCCGAAATTATCTCTCTCCTTCCAGCCTGTGCTGGAACAGCTGTTCAGTGGCATTCAGGAGTCACTGGGAGGAAGGGAAGTGAGCAGGGATGGGTCACACTTGGGTGAGAAAGCAGAAATGAGTGGGAAAAGAAAGGAAGAAAGAGTCGAGGCAGATGAGGCCTTAGAAGAATGGATGAAGGGTGTTGGGGCCTAAGGTGGAGTAAGGGTGAGAAAAAGCAGGATGGAGTGTGCAAGGGGGTTAGGGCTGAGAAGAGGTTGGGCATCCCCAGGGAAAAGTTGTAAGCATTGCCTGTGATTGCAGATCTTCACAATTTTAACATTTCAAAGAACTGCTGAGACCACGTGACTCAAAGAGAAGTTACTACAAAGAATTCTTTACTAGGTGGATGGTGGGTCTTGCCCACATGCTCATGGTCCAACTAATCACCATATATGGGTTTGAGAAGATTAAATTAACAAAGACTCTGAGTGGTTTTCATTTTCTCTGCAGCATGGGATATAGGTCACTTACTTTACAAACAAATGTAAATGGTGAACGATTTGTTACTGGCAGTCTTAAAATCATGATTTGAGGACTTCAGTAACTCAGCTAAATATCAGGAATTGGTAGGTGAGATTCTGTCGCTGCAATTTATGCAGAGATTTGAAAATTAAAATTAGGTGATCATAATGACCTCTTTCATCCTTAAAAATCTATGAATCTAAGTTCCTTTCTCACATTTTAGTATTATTTAAAATTGCAGTGAATGGTTCCTCTCACCACAGAGGGAGAAAACATAATTAAGTTAATCGGAAAGAAAGATAAAAAGGTAACAGACAATATATTTTTACGTTTAATTCAGCCAAAGCAAAACAGAAAGGGTGTTCAGCGGAAGACAGACAAAAACTAGGTTTCTAAAACTGTGATCAAAAGAAAAACAACTAATCGCAAATGACAGCAATTTGACTGCCAACAATCTGAGTAGTAGAGGCATTAGCAATCACAGGATAAGCCTTCATGGTTGATTATGAGGGATCCTATATATTCATTAGCACCAAGACTTAGGTGACTGACAGATAGCTTTCTAATTGTTGATCTACCCTCTTTATTTTATGCTCTAGTGGCTGTGCATTATAAGACAATAGATTAATTAAATCGGCAGGGTGGAGACAAAACTTATAAATACCAAAAGAGACAAGGAAAAGTATATAATTAGCTACATTATTTCATGTTTAACTTAATTTAGAATATCATGGAGTGGAGTTAAGCCATGAAATTAAAAACAGCTTTAATGTATATAATATCTAAATATGCTGTACACGTTTAATAGTGTAGTTACTAAATTGAAATATAGAGGATGAAAACAGAAATTAGGAAGTATAATCGAAATTGAAAGGAAGGGATATTAATTAATAGTCTTAAACACCTTTGCAAGTTTTCCTTCTTCCCCTAAGGTTTCTATTGGATCTTGGCACAAGACCTATGGAGTGGGACATGTAGAGAAATTGTTATGACACTTTTCCTTCCTATTGATCCTGGGGACAGCCAAAGGCTGGCTCAGCCCATGTGCCACTTGAGGCTGCCTCAGAGCTCCTGTAAATTTTGCCACCTGGGCTATGACTACACTGTAGTCTTCTTGTGCAAGAACTTTTTGTGGAAGAGATTTTCCACAAAAAGTTCTTGCACAAGAGATTGTCCACGCTGCATGTATTTTTGCACAAGAGATGTTCTTTTTGCCCAAGAGAGAGCGTCCACACACTTACTACCTCTGCAAGGGACAGCAATGCTTCAGCAGTGCCTGCTGTGCTTGTCCTGTGCTTCTTGGGACAACACAGCTTTCTATTGACTTTTGATTGCTGCCATGGAGCCAGAGCTGCCGCTGGGCATGTCCTGGCCCCACATGGTCATGCTTGAGTGTGTGCTGCACGTGATACAGGGTGCCATGCTGCTGCTGCAAGAGCTCAACCATGACTACACTGTGGAGTCCCTCTCCCGGGATGCGGCAGTGTCACTGCTGGACCTGCAGCCTACTGTGGAGAGGCAGTTCTGGAGGCTGGACACTAGTTCTGACTGGTGAGACTGGCTGGTGATGTAGTGCTGGGACAACCAGCAGTGGCTCCACAACTTCTGAATGAGGAAGGACACATTCTTGGAGCTGTGCACTTGGCTTGCCCCCACACTCCACAGACAAGACACCCACCTGTCGCCAGCCATCCCCCTGCAAAAGAGGTTCGCCATCGCCCTCTGGAAGCTGGCCACCCTGGATAATTACCGGTCGGTGGGCAACCAGTTTGGCATGGGAAAGTCCACCGTCAGGGCTGTCCTCATGCAGGTAGGGCCCTTTGGGGCTGCATTCCCTGCACAGCGGGAGGAGGGGACAGTCCTGGATGTGGATATTGAGTGGGGGTGGGTGGGAGCCCCGTCCCTCGGGGAGTTGTGCCATCCTGCCCTCACACAGCCCTGCTCCTGGCGGGGACAGACTCATGGAGAGGGCTCCTGGGATGTTTAGGGAGAGAGGGCTCACAAGGGCTCCCACTCCCGCTCTTTCTCATCCTCTGCTTTCTGTGTTTCTCTGTGTTCTTCTGCAGGTGGCGAGGGCCATCAACTCCCTCCTGCTGAAAAGGGTCATCCAGATGGGAGACTTGGATGCCACCGTGGCTGGATTTGCTGCCCTGGGATTCCCCAACTACAGGGGAGACATAGATGGGACACACATCCCCATCCAAGCACCTGACCATCGAGCGACCCAATTCATCAACAGTAAGGGCTATTTTTCCATGGTGCTGCAGGCCCTGGTCAACCACCGTGGACACTTCACAGACATTTTTGTGGGGTGGTCAGGTGGCGCACACTACACCCACATCTTTAGAAACTCCAGCCTTTACCACAGGCTGGAGGCAGGCACATTCTTCCCCCACCAGGAATTTGCAGTTGGGAATGTGCAGTTGCCACTGTGCATCATGTGGGATGCAGCCTACCTCCTCATGCCCAGGCTTATGAAGCCATAGACTGGACACCTGGACCCCAATGAGGAACAATTTAATGCTCACCTGAACCGGGTCAGGAACCAGGTCGAGTATGCCTTCTGCCATTGGAAAGAATGTTTCGTTTCCTGCTGACCCTCCTCGACATGGGGAAGCACAACATCGCTGAGGTGGTCGCAGCATGTTGTGTCCTTCACAATATTGTGGAGGGGAAAAGGGAGGCCTTCCTTCCAGGCTTGGGGGCAGACGCCAGCCAAGTGGGCTTTGTGTATGAGCAGCCCCAGACAGCTGCCATCCGGCAGGCCCATCAGGCCAAGGTGTGCATCTCGGAGGCCCTGAGGGAGAGGTTCTCACAGGCAATCCTGTAACCGTCCCCAGGGCCTCCTACTAAGGGGCCCCTGCCTTGCGGCCACATCCCTTCCCCACCACAACCTTCCCTTCCCCCATTCCCTCACTTCCCAAAAAAGCCTCTTTGTGTTCAACCCAAACAAAACTTGTTTTATTTAACATGAATGAAAGGTGGGCAGGAGGAGGGGGCTTTGAACTGGGAGGGGGAGGGGGCTCTGAACTGGGAGGGCTTATGTTTCCAAGGAGTGACTGACTGGGCCACCTCGGGTGCGGGGGCCTTGGCCTACTAGACAGGTGACACAAGGAAGTGATGAGGACAGGGGGCAGGAGGAGAAGCCATAGGGTCAGCGGGGGGGGCAGTAGGAGAGGGCATAGGGTTGGCAGGGGGGCAGGCAGAAGGGGCAAAGAGTTGGCGGGGGGGGCAGGAGGCACAGGAAGCAGCATGGGCCACCTGAGCCACCAGGCTGGCCATGAGATCTGCGAAGCGATCACAGTGCTCAATGTACTGTCCCCAGGCATGCTGGCACCACTCACGGTCTGAGTGGACCTTCTCAGCCAGTGTCTTCTGCATGTCCTCGATGGCTCTCATATGGCACCGCGTGAGCTGGTCCTGGATGGTGTGCCTTTGTGTCCCCTGGCTTCTGGCAAGTGGCAGCGGTGGACTGGCTGGCCCCTCACTCCCAGCTGGTCCATGTGGAGAGAGAGGTGGTCAGTCATCCCTGCAGACACTGTCCCTGAGGCCGTGCTCTTCTCTGTGAGCAGCGAGCAATAGTCTGTGGCTCAGAGGAATGGGCTGCCTGCTTTCCCCCCTGCCCACAGACAAGCAGCCCAGGGAACTGTGGCCTCAGGGGTGGTAGAGGAGCTGGGAGCAGCCTGGGACTCCCTGGGGGCCGCACACACAGGGGCGGCTTGCAGCGATGTGTACGGACGCAGCTGCCATCTCGCACTGGGAGGCATGGCCCCATAGTGCATACGGCACTCCTCAGTGTGTGTGGGGTCTGGACTGCACCTTTGTGGCTAGCCTGCTCCCAGCCTGTGCACCCCTCCTCCCCCAGGCAGGATGCAGGTGTCCAGCAGGATTCCAGGCGTGCTCAGGGGCTGTCTTCTGCATCCATGTGCACACAGTAATGTAGCACAAGGTTGCATGTGTGAAGACCCCAGCACAGTGTCCAGCCAGAGCAGCATGAGTGACACATTGTACATACTTGCCCCCCTGCACAACCACCCCTTCCCCGCCCTCTGAGTGAGTGAAAGACACCACTCACCTGAGGATCCCTCCCAGGCCTCTGAGGAGGCTTGGGAGATGTCCTGGCTCGCAGGCACCAGCTCCAGGGACAGGGTCATGGTGAAACTGGTATCCTCCTCTTCCTCTGCTTGTGCAGCAGGCTGTCCCTCACCCTCCTGCTCCTGCACCGGCTGGATGACGACAGGGGTCCCCAGACCAGTGTTCATGACTGTGAATGAGGTGTCTGTAGTAGGGGTGGGTGTGAGGTTCTGCCCCCAAGTGCTTGCTGGCATGCACGTAGGAGAGATGCAGTTCTTTTACTCCGAACCTGTTCAAAGGTCTGGAGTGGGTGTCTATGCTCATCCAAGGCTTGCGTCATCCAACCAAAGATCTCCGCATTTCTCCTCTTGGCCCAGGGATCTTGCAGGGCCTCCTCCTGTCCCCACAGCTCCAAGAAGGCCTCAACTAGGCCAGGAGGGTGCATGCCTCTTGGTGCCTCTGGGTGGGTCCTGTGACCCTTGAGGCTGCCCCTGATGAGAGCCAGGAGGGTCATGGGGGGCCTCAGGGACAGACATACCTCGTCCTGGTTGTGACAGGGAGAGCCACATAGAGAGATGATGCTGGATGGGATAAGCTTCCTGATACAACACTTCTCCAGGAGGCCTGAACCTTTAAGGAGGGGCCAGAAGACAGGAACTATAGAGCTGTGATGAGTTTTCAGGAGTGTCCACCAGAGCACGTGTGCTTTTCTTGGGAGGCCAGTTTTTGCACAAAACCCCCCTGCTGCCCGTCCACACACACCTTTTTTGCACAAGAGCTCTTACACAAATAGGCTTATTCCTCGTAGAAAGCGGAATAACTCTTGAACAAAAAGCCCCACCTTCTGACGATCTACTGTACTTTTTCTTGCACAAGAACAGGCTTGTAGTGTAGATGCTCCACAAGTTTTTGCACAAAAACTGTGCAGTATAGATGTAGCCCTGATGATAGCCCCAAATGGTTTTTATACTGATCCCACATCACCAGAGAGCAAGCGGCTCATGTCTGACCCCACCAGACTCTCTACACTGGTGGGGACAGGAGTGAGTTATGCTAACTTTCTACCACCTGAGGTTTCTCCTTTGCAAAGGGAATCGCCAGCTGAGTGTTTAAATCAGTTTTCCATCCCATTTGTGCTGCCAAAGTAGTGCAAAGGAAACAGAGCAAAGCTGACAATCTGGTTCAAAACCTCCTTGCAAAAACACAAATTATAGGCTACCCATCACACAGAATTTCTACTGACTACCTACAAAGGGAGCTCTGCATACAGACTGGCCACAGTCTCTGTTTACAGACTATATATCAAGCCCTGTAACAGTTATGCATTATTTTGATGAGCCACCCAACCAGGCTATTTTGCTTGAGGACTTGGGCTCTGAGTATTATATACAGCTGCTTAATTCTGCAAAAGAGAAATGCTCACAGCCACTGAAAAAAATGAATAAGATTATTCTCTTATCATACTAGTCCTTTCATGAAGACGTTTTATAACACAGATGCTAAACTTTGGTCTCAGGATGGGGTCCTTCACCTGTGAAGGGTAGCTGGTACAGTTTGTTTCTTTCTGAAGTGTGAAAGATCGATGAAGTATGGAAATCATATTTTTCCATCGACAGAAATAAATGCCATCACCCTTCATGGGTGAAATAATCAATGATGTCATTTGTTCCAGACAATATGGAAGTGTTTAATTTTTCAGTGTATGCTTTCAGAGAAGGAAAATCAGGTTGGCATAGGCAAGGATTATTAAACTTACCCTCAGAAACCGATCCTATTGCATAAGTGTTAGAGGCAGCGTATTTCCAGCATACCTCTATTTTGTTTCAATTAACAGCGTAATTCGGGGCATGCACATTAAATATAGACCTAAACATGAAATCCTAAAGCATTATGTTAAAACAAAATTCCTTTATTCAACCTGATATGTTAGGGCCCTCTTGCTATAGGTTTTTTTAGTGTAATACATTTGATGTTATTCTTATAGGCAATTAACTTCACTGAGCTTATGCAGAACAATCCCTCCCAAGTTATTCCACTTGAGATAGCCTCGTCTAGCTGGACTGAGAACAAGAGAGAGAATGACCACACTCAGATAATACTTGAACTACACAGTGTTTAAATTAGCTGATGATGAACTGTAATTAGAGCTGCTGAGTCCCCGCCTTCAGCAACGCAAGGATGGCCAACAGACTTCACTGGGCCTGGGACAAGGTGGCAGGGAGCTGGGTCTGGGTCCCAGAAGGGGTTGGGTTTCTGGTGGAAGAGGCGGAGCTGAGAACTAGCCTCTGCCAGCCAGACCTTTGGCACTACTTAGCACATTTCGCCTGGGGGCTCCTCAGAGGTTTATAGGGCCCAGGGCTCTGACCTCTGGCATTGCCTCTGTAGCAGTCGTGGTGGTCAGGTGCTATGGGCCCTTTTAAATCACCAGGCCTAGAGCTGATGCCCTTTTTGCCTCTACCTTCTGACAGCAGGCCTAGGCAGCACTCAAGTTTCATTCCAGCCCCCTGATAAGTTAGCATGCTTCAGCTTAAAGCATTACTTAACGTGAGCTAAAAATGTGTGTGTTTGCACAGACGTTGGCTTTGGGGAAAACTGGTGTTATACCTTGTGTTAGCAATGAGTTAGCAATGACATTAAGATAAATGCATAGATCTCCTCACTGTGTTCTCGTACCTTGCCTTTCCTTTATGTTATTTCTTGAGAAAAGTCTTCACCATCCATTCAATCAGTTCTTTCATTATGCTCAAAGAAATGGCTATGGATGTGGACAAATGGGAAGATCATACTCAGGACCACAAACATTGATACAAGAGCTTAACAAAGGTCTCCGGAGTTATGAGAAGAAGCAGTCCACCTTAGCAGAGGAGAAAAGACCTGGCGGAAGGCAGAGCCCAAAGGGCCAAATCATCACTTTTAAGTGTGACGGATGCACCAGAGATTGTCTATCAGAAGAAGGTCTCTTCAGCCATGTTTCCAGCTGCCATAAAACTAGTTGAGTAAATTCTTTATCTCAGGGACATATATCCATGGTCTCTTGACTCTGAAGGATTCCTACACATCATTATGCCCAAAGCTGCACTTTGTGCTTGTTCTTTACATGCCCTCTCTTCTGAAAACTGTTATTTTGTATTGATACTGATCTTAAAGGCCTAGAAAATTAAAGGTGTTTATAATTTTTTTCACCGACCAACATTAAACAGTAAGTCTGTGTCTACATTGGCACCCCTTTCCGGAAAAGGGATGCTAATGAGACCAGTTGGAATTGCAAATTCCATGGGGGATTTAAATATCCCCCGCGGCATTTGCATGAACATGGCTGCCACTTTTTTCTGGCTCGGAGTTTTGCCAGAGAAATGCACCAATCTAGACAGAATCTAGGTTGTTTTTCCCTAGTTTATTGATAAGAAGCTCACGTGAGACCGAATCAAATGCTTTACTAAAGTCTAGGTATACCATGTCCACCACTTCTCCATATCCACAAGACTTGTTATCATATCAAAGAAAGCTATCAGATTGGATTGACATGATTTGATCTTTACAATCCATGTTGGCTGCTACCTATCACCTTATTATCTTCCAGATGTTTGCAGATTAATTCCTTAATTATTTGCTCCGTTATTTTTCCTGGCAAAGAAGTTAAACAGACTGGACTATAGTTTCCTGGGGAGTCCTTATTGCTCTTTTTATAGATGGGCACTATATATGCCTTTTTCCAGTCTTCTGAACTCTCTCCTGACTTCCATGACTTTTCAAATATGATAGCTAAAGGCTTAGATACCCCCTCTATCAGCTCCTTGAGTATTCTAGGATGCATTTCTTCAGGCCCTGGATGCTTGAAGACATCTATCTTTTCTAAGTAATTTTTAACTTTTTTTTATTTTAATTTCTAAACCTATCCCATTTTCACTAGCATTCACTATGTTAGGCATCCCATCACCATTAATCTTCTTGATGAAAACCGAAACAAAGAAGTCATTAAGCACCTCTGCCATTTCCAAGTTTCCTGGTATTTTTTCTCTCTCTTCACTGAGCAATCGGCCTACCCTGTCCTTGGTCTTCCTCTTGCTTCTAATCTATTTGAAGAACATTTTCTTGTTACCTTTTATGTCTCTAGTTAGATTGAATTCGTTTTGTGCCTTTGCCTTTCTAATCTTGCCCCTACGTACTTGTGTTATTTGCTTATATTCATCCTTTGTAATTTAATCTTAGTAATAGGATTTCTGTTGATGTTTTTGGAGAACTGGATTTCTGGTTACTTACTATGGGATACTTTGACTGGCAAGTCAAGCATGACTCCTATTTTTTTGGAATGTGTTTAGTTACTATCTGTGCAGGTCCCTCGATTTACTGGAACCTTTCTCCTTAAAAAAGGGCAGATTTGAGCAAATGTAGCATAGTGGTTTCAGGATTCCAGGAAGAAGCCAAGAGACTGAGGGAGGAAAGAAGAAGAAAAGAAACAACGAGACAGAAAATAACACTATAAAGAAAGGTAATGAAATACAGGATCTTATCTGCCTCATTGGCGGATGGAGGATTGGATGTTACTGATAATGAGATGACTTTCAGCACTCATCAGTGGAAACAGTTCTTTAATGAGAGAAAGGCCAGCCATACTTCCTTTCAGAAAGATAATCTTTTAGATGAATCAAAATGAGTTACAATGCTGGCAGGCTGGAATTCATGTGGGGCAAAATGATTTTCTCCCCAAAATCTCCAGTTAAGAACCCTAAAAAAGAACCAAAGTGGGTGTCATATTTATCTTTATTATTTTGTACACCAATTAAACCCACTCCTGCATGATCAAACTTGGCGTGGAGAACATTGTTCCCACATTTTTTGTCTACCAAGTATGATTGTCCAATAGTTCTTGACTTGTATCAGTGACTTATATCAGCACCACATTTTGCTTGGACTAATTTTTCTATCTGATTTTTCTTGCACCTATTACAACATTCATCTTCATAAGCATCTTATTACAATAACCATGAAAAATAGGTCATATTACGAACTTTCACATAATGTTAACAATGAAGTGTAGGGTAACTTTGTAGGTCATATAATCACAAAAACAAAAATAAGCTCATTTTTAAACTGTCTCAATCCTACAGTCTAAATAGTTTAATGTAATCTTTCATCCATATAGTGGATATGACTTTTTGCTAATAAGACTTCATTGCTTCTTGGGTTTGGCTATGATATATATAGCCCATTTGTCTTTTTGTAAGTACTCTATTTTGGCAAAGAAGCATGCTTTCCCTTGGCTTTTAAAATACATTTATTATCATGGATGGGTCCAAAGTAGAACACCAATTGCTATCACTTCTGAAACTGAAGGAAGTTCAAATTCAATTCTAAATTTTGGAGGCCAGGCCTATTTCTGCCTAACAACCTTCAGAATGTATAGCTCGGATTAATAGATATATAAAAAGGATCCATAGATGATGATTTGATATGTCCTGCTGTGTGTAGCTGGGCACTGTCATATTGATTGTAGCTGGCAAAGGAGACTTTGTGACTAGCAAATCTACTGCTGTCCATTGTTCCCTTGCCCTCCACAAACTACCACTTAGCTTCTCTGTTTTGTCAGTTTCAGCGAAGCAGAGGTAGGTTGTTCAAGAATGCATACCATACGCTCCCAGGAGGTTCCTGTGGTTTAATCTGACATCCAGAGGGAACAGCTGTCAGGTTGATCTAGAAGGGTATGTCTAAACTACAGAGTTTTGTCAGAAAAACAGCCATTTTTCCAACAAAACTTAAGGAACGTCCACACTGCAATTGCGTTCTTCCACAAGAACATTGAAAGAACATAGGGGTCTTTCCAGCATTAGTAATCCTCATTCTATGAGGAAGAAGCCTTTTCTGAAAGAGCTCTTCGCAAAAAGGCGTGTGTGGATGGGGAAGAGGGAGTTCTTTTCGAAGAAGAGGGAATAGGAAAAAGCACAGGTGCCCTGGTGGCCACTCCATCCATATCAATCACAGTTTACATGTGAGAGAGCATCCATTCAGTCTGGACACTCTCTTTCAAAAATGCAGATCGCTTTTTCAATGAACTTTTGCAGTGTGGATGCTCTCTTTCTGAAGAAGTGTTTTCAGAAGATCTCTTCTGAAAAAAGCTTCTTCCAAAAGAAGCCCGTAGTCTAGATGTAGCCCAATAGAAAAAAGCCAACCCAATAGTTGTTTAAAATAATAATAAGAGAAGGAGATTTACCCTACTTCCCTCTACTAAGGAATGGTGGCTTTGTCTCTGGTACTCCTTGCTGGCACAGCATCCACGGTATCTCTAGAGATACATTTTTTTAAAAAAGGATATGGTGCCAATGATGCAAAAGAAAAGAGATTTTCAGATAACTGCAGAAGTGGCAAGAAAGGCTTAACTTCTAGACAAGCAGTAGAGAATTTGGACCAAAGATTGAGTTCAGAGTCAGAGTGTGGGTGAAGTAAACAAAATGGGGAAGAGATATCAAAACTGTCCTCTTATCCAATATTCGTAATTTCATATACATAATAGTACACAAAATGGCTTCATCCAACAGATTGTTCAAAAAGCAACTCACTGTATTCTAGGAATACCTGACTCTCACTCTTCATAACAATGCAGAACTCTGTCTTACTGCGGCTCACTGGAAGAAATTTATCATTAAGATGTGACAAAACAAACAGCAAACCTAGAACAAAAAACACCCTAACATTGACAGTGCTAAGTACAGTTTGAGGAAGATGGACATTAGCAAACCTATTATTCACAAAATATAAAAAAGAAAAATCAAAAAGTAAAAAACAGCTTATCATCAAGCTATTTAGAGATAAATGAGTTAGAAATAAACTGCAATGCACAGAGCAAGGAAGAGAGACATAGGAATGCCTTGATGGGAATACAGAAAACCATAAATGAGAGGGAACATCACATCATTGAGTGGCAGTGTGGAACAGGGTCTGCTTCTTGGGTTGTAGAGCATCTCAGCTTTTTATGTGTACACAGTGATTAGAAAAATGCAGGCAGGGCTGAGAGCAAAAATGTTGGGCCCCTGGGAAAGGTAGGGGCAGCTTTGGGGCCTCCCAGAGGGATATGATCTCTGACAGAAGGGGCAGGCAGAGAACTATCCTCCCCCTGCCAGCTCTTCTACACCGTCCAGACCAGGTGGCCAAGAGCTTGGGCCACTGCCTCAGGGTAAGGTTACAGAACAACTTCCCAACAGGAGTTGTGAAGTCAAAGAACTTGTTCTATGCCATATGTTCCTAAAAACTCATGCTTCGGGGTTTCAGCCTGTCACCTGTAGAAATTAAGACATTTTTCCTCTCTGTATTTTGGGAATGTTTTCATCTCCTTTTTCTAAAGCACGGGTTTTCAATCTGAGGCCAGTAGACCCAGGGGTGGGAAGGGTGAGATCCACAGACTATTTCCAAAGGGTTTTGACCATTATTAGAGACACATGAAAAAAACTTTGAAAACCACTGTTCAGGAATGTCTACAGCTAGAGATGGGATACTAGATGAGGATGGCCAGGCTCTGAGACAGCCTTGAGTATTCTCTCTCTCTCTCTCTCTCAAGTATTTATCTGACTGGTTCTTTTTCAAATGTTCAGAGTCCAACTGACTGCCATATATGGGGTTGGGAAGGAATTTTCCACCAGGTCAGAGTGGCAATGAGCTTAGGGGTTTTTCACCTTCCTCTTCAGAATGTGGATATTGGTTACTTACCAGGATTATTTGAATATATCTAATGTAATCATTTCTCTTCCACTGCGGATGCCTTGATTACTAGTTCACCTCTGTCTCTCCTCTTGTCTGCTTATTGCACATATTAGTCTATTATTTTATGGGCTGCAATACTTTAGTCTAATTTCAGTTGCAGGGTTTAGTGTATGGGGGTTTTCATGGCCTGCTGAATAGAGGAGGCTAGACTTGATAATTGGGTGGCCCCTTCTGGCCTTAGACATTATATGATTCAGTTTGGAAAGTAAAAACTTCAGCTGGTTAGTTTATTAGATGGGAAGCTTTTAAAACTAAGTCATGGAAACAAATGAAAATGCATTAAAGGTTAGATTGTAAATGTTTTGGCAGGAGACACTGTTAGTAACCCATTACTCTTGAGCAAATAATGTATTTTTGTTCATACATTTGCTTGCACAACATCTCTTTAAAGATTTGCCTTAACAAGAAATTCAACTGAGTTGACATTGCAGGGATGAGCTGGGAGGCAGGTTTTACTTTTTACTTTTTATTTCTTTATTCTAAGTACTTGTATTTCAATTCTTAAAAATCCAAATGAGAGCTGTATATGTTAGGAAATGGAAATGCAGCTATTTAATCTCTGGTGCGGTTTAACTTGAGATAGAGTTCCTCCCCGAAAGGTGTGGGTTGATTTCAGCAGAGTCCATATCAGAGTGATGCCACAAGTAAATGCTTCAGATATATATCTAAAGCTGTATTAGAGCATTGACTGAATAACACTACCTAGCTCTTACATAGTGCTTTGTGTGGTCAGATGTGTGCTTGCTTGTGTGTATTTTTCCTGTGTACTGTTCCAGCATTGCAAAGATAATTGGCACAACAGACCTCCAGCGAACCATCCAATGAACACAAGATCAGTTAAGGCAGGAAGGTTCCCAGCCAGTCTTATTGTTGACAAAGCATAGTAATAGCTCCTGGCATATTCTACAAGGATAATAAGGCATGTATGCCTGTGATAATGGGACCAGCTCAGTCAGTGGCAGGACTTTCCATTCCCTCCTCAGCTGACCAAAAATATTTTCTTCAAAATACATCTTTATACCCTGATATAAACAAGCGATGTACTGTCATCCTCGCCTTATCTTTTAGTGCCAGTGTGTTTCCCTTATCCTTAGGGAATGTTTTTGTACTATTTTTAATATCAAAATCTTTTGGTGCCCCTTAATACCAAAATGTGTTTGTGTAAATACTTTGTCCTAAGCATGTCTTTAACATGTATATTTCTGCAGTATCAGCCCTGGTCTTGTCAAATTCTGTGAACAGGTCCAGCTTTATACCAGGCCTCTAATACAAGGGCTTATTGTCAGGCCCTCTTCCTACTACACTCTGTATTGGTAGACCACAAAGCACTTTATAAAGGAGGCAAGTATCTCACACACATTTTTTATAGATGCAGAACCTGAGGAAAAGAGGGGTGAAATGACCTGCCTTAGCAGGCCAGTGGCAAGCCAGGGATATCCTAGTCCAGGGGGCTACACAGACTCCCTTTAGGGAAAGTAAGTTCATGTCTCTTTGACAGGAACATGCCTCATGTCCTTGCTCTGGGAGTCATATGATTCCAAAATCTGAGTGCTTACATACTTACCTATATGTTTAGTAGAGCTTATCAAAAATTTTCCATAATCTTTTTGGCTACAGAAAGTTCTTTTTTTTTTTTCAAAATCAAAATTTTCACAAAAGTTAGGTTTTTATTTCACTGTTTCTTTGAAAATCTTTAGAGCAGGAGAAAAGGGGAAGAAATATTGAAGAACTTCTCCCCCCTAATATTATATTGTTCCTCGTTGAGGAAATGTTACTATTTGACTAATCCTTGTATTATAGGTAGATCTTGGTTTATGCTTGCTCAGTAGATGCTGGGAAGCTTTTGATAACTAAATCCTCCAAAGATTCCATCTTCACTGAGCATGCTATAGCCCCTGTGAACTACCAAATTGGGTATGCACCATCTTCATAAGTTCAACTGGACATGCTCCACCCTTGGGCTCATTGGGCCTTTTCCTGCAATTGCAGCTCCCTGCTCTCTGTGCTCTCCATGTCAGGCAGTGAAGAGGAGAAAGAGGAAGCATGTGATTCAAATGCATATGGGTGGCAAAGTGTGAGGACTTAAATTTTGTCTCCCCCTGTTGTTCATATGCATTATAATACAGTTTCTAATTATAAGCTGGCATACTATTTTCCGCAGCATTCCTGCTTCATTAACTTCACAGGATGGCAGGTGTGCTGAGAATGAATTAGACTCATCTAGTTAATGACACTGTTGTCTGTAGGTTTCCTTTAGGAAATCAGTTGCAGAAACTGGAAGAGGCATAGTGAATAGGGCAGGAACTACAGAAAGGAAAAAAAAGATTGGCTCATAGTTAAGAAAATTTAATGTTTCCTTGGATAACTAAATTCCATCCCTGGCTCTGCCACCAAGCTCCTATGTGATTCAGGGGTGCTCAAACAATTTGCCCAACAAACTTTGAAACTGAGCCTTTCATTTCAAGTTATTTGTCACCAAGTGAGGAGGGAGGAGGAAGAAAGAGTTCTGTAATTGTTGTACTTGAGCAAAATGCATACTGTCCGTAATCCTCAATCTCATACATCCAACTTTTCAATTTATATCGTTTACTGAGAAAAATCATTCTTTATATACCATCTTCCACTCCAAAGTGCTTTATGGCTGTGTATGTATAGAAGTCAGTAAATCTGACATGAATAGTGAAGCTGCAAGTGAGTTATGTAGTTCATCCCAAAGCTACTCTATTAAAATCTTTATACCATGCCCTTGGGTATAGAAGATACCATGTATTTTATAGGAAGGCTTTTTTTGAAATGCTTTAGAGTGCTTCTAAATCTGTTATTGGTATGATTTTGTCAGGCAAGTCTGTCTTAGTGTGATGAGTCCAACTTTACAGGCCTCAGTGGAAGAGAAAACATATAAAATACAAAATAGATGTTCTGTGCATAATGTCCTAATTTTAAAGGTTTATATCTCAGGATGTATCATGGGTAAAAAAAATACTGTGTGTTTTATTGAATGAGATGAAAGTTCCTAGATTTCTTGATATTTCACAGGGTGAAATCTTGGTCCTACTGAACTCAATGGTAAAACTTGCACTGTTTTTAAAGGAGAAGGTTTTCACCCCATTTTCTGTGAATGTGTGTACACATGCACTCAGACTTCAAAATTAAATTTAAAATTCTTGGGGAGTATAATAATGCATGCTGGAGTTAATCTAGTTTGGAGGAAAATATGGCATCCTTTCCAGGCAAGTCTATCTCCTCATCAAGCCATATTTATCAAAGTATGGAATAACAAATGACTTCCTTTCCAGAAGATACTATTAATAGCAACCGAAACAGTGAAATCCACAATAGTAATTGATTATATTATGCATTAGTGAATCTAAATGGGAAAAATGCTTTCACATGTTATTTAAAACTCTAGAAAATATGTTTGCAAAATACAGTCTGAAAGCGTGATTTATTGAGCAATTAAAAATGCACACATTGAGCATTTTTCTTCATCCTTTGTTTCATGTTAATGTACATTTTCCTTTGAAAAACTATGTTGCATGAAAATTCGTTTCTTGGACACATTCCCATGTGGAATACATACAGAGATATTTATAAAAACATTGTTTGAGTGCTTGTGTGTTTGTGTATAATTTTAGTGTTACTGTGTACAGCCAGACAACAGGAACGAAATATAGATTTCTATCTAGATTTCAAATGTCATGAAGTTCAAATTCAAATTCAGGTCCACAGTTCTTGTTCAGTCTATTATAAAAAGTAAAACTATGATCTTGGTTGAATTTTGGATACTTACAGAGACCAGGAATGGTTTCGTTTAGACCAATGCCTATTATTACATCCACCTATAAATGGTCCTTTTCTACTCTTACTATTTTTTATATAGTAAGCATTATGCACAAATCAAGGTTACCTTTGGAGCATTGTCAAGTATGTGAAAAATGTCTAAGATGCATAGCCTTAATAATTTTTTATTTCAAATGGTCTCATAAATTTGCATGTTGTGCACACTTTTGGTTTTATAAACTTAGTTTTATTGAAATCTGAACATGGCATATGACAGCACAATATGGTACAATAGGCAAGGAATTCATGCCATAGTTATTTAATAATCCTTACATAAAAAGAGAAATATAATAAGAACAAAATTTCACTTATTTTAACATCTAATTATTTACAGTCTTTAATTTCAATATAGGTTTGTTTAAATCATGGCTAGTAACTTCATATTACCAAGAAGCATTTTCCCTATCTTATACAAAAGTCTAGGACAGCCCGAATAAGCATTGCATTTCCCATGTGCCTGCTGATATAGCAGAAGTGGAAGACTATAAAACATTTTTGCCCATGAGCACACAATATTTGGTATAAAGATCTTAATGAAAATTCTAGTTTCCAATGTTTTTCCTGTATATAAGTGACAATTGTTCAGGACTAAATAACTGAAGTTGGAAAAGTGAAAGGAATCCAGCAATATTTTCATAAATTAGACTCAACCTGCAGTTTAGAAAGGTGAAATATTTTTCCCCCTCCCAACAAACAGATCATATATATAAATTAAGCAAACATGACAAGAAAATCAATACTAAAGGTTTCTTCTTTTGTTGGTGACCTTTTTCACCAAACAATTGCTTTAGGTAGAGATATAAAACAAGACAGAAATGGAATTAATTATAGCATGCAGGTAGATTGCAGCAAAATCTGATCTTAAGGACACTGATTCAGTGACCTTATACATAGTCAGCCTTTAAAAAAGTCAGCTCATTACAGCCTGGAGTTGGTTCTAGAAGATAGCGTGTGACCAAAATGGGTGCATTGTAAGGAATAATTTATTGTCACTAACGGTACATCTACAATGCACACTTATTAAAAAAAAAGCTATTCCAGAAGAAATACTCCAAAGTAGCTTATTTCAAAATAGCATATCTACACTATAGAGAAGCCTCAAAATTAGTCTGAGTCAGGCTCCCCTAATGTGAATGTGATACCTCGATTTAGAGCCCTAGGAGGTACTTGAGAGTAATTACTTTGAATGGCCATGAGGAGGAGCTATTTCAAAATAGCAGCAGTGGAGCATTCACACTACTGCTATTCTGAAATAGCTATTTCAGAATAGGCATTATTCCTCATGGAATGAGGTTTACAGAAGTCAGAATAAGCTGTCCATTATTTCAAATTTATTTCAAAATAATGGAATTGCTGTCTAGATGATCACATTGTTATTTCAGAATCACAGCCATTATTTTGAAATAACACTGTTGTGTAGATTCACCCTAACTGGAGAAGAGATCACTGAAGTCAATGGGAATTTTGCTTTGGATCAAGTAAGCATCTCCATCCCATAGCCCTTTGGTCCATGGACTGACATGAATTGCTGCCAACGGAATCTGCGAGCAACTGTACCTGGAGGCAGTCAGGTAAATAAAGCATCTGCAGCCCTCCGGGGGTTAACCTTAGTGAACCACATCTGGCGTACTGGCTATTTATTGCCCACCCCCATCTCTGGTCTGAAGGCATGATTACTCTAATAGCCTTTACTAAGGAATGAAACTGCTGACCTTAACAAAGAGCCACATTAGCATTAGGTCAGTACACAGCAGCTCACCATTCAGCAACACTGAATGAGCTGACTATCATTCTGTTGTTCCACTCATGCTATTTCACTCTCTCTTATATTAGTCAGAACTCCATTCTCTGTTCCCTTCTCTGGAGGAAATTCAGGGTACCTAGAAGCCCCCCCCCCCCCCCACTGATATTTCCCCCTAGACCAATGGAACGACTAACCTAAAAGGAGGGAGTGGAAGAAGTGGATAACATTTCTCAGAAGCTGGCCATGACTGCAGTTCTAATGGTCTTAGCCATCCATTTCCTATTGTCAGTGCAAGTTGATTCATAGCTTCTTGTTTTCCCTGTCTTTCTATGTTTTCCTTCCTAGCCCTTAAAATTGAGAGGTAAACAAAATCCCTCCATTGAAGAGAAACATTTGTTCAAATTTCAGTAACAAAGTCTGGAAAGATGTCAGTCTTTCTGGTTGTGGGGGAGGGACATGGTCTCTGCCATGCACCCATGAAAATGAATTGCTCTTGCTGCTCTAATCACTCCTTCAAGGGGTAGATGAAAGGGGCCTTCTGCATAGCTGTGCTTTATTCCCGCACTGATGGATAGTAAAAGCTTTGTTATCTGGCACTCTGTTAATCAAAAAACATTGTTAACCAGCATTGCCCCCCGTCACTATACCTCCATGTCTTCCGGGGTGTGAATCTGACTCCTGCCTGTCCAGCTGGCTGATGTCATAATCAGGCACCTTCTTCCACCTCAGCCTGCCTTGAGCTGCAGGGAGCTTGATCTGCCAGTAGGGAGTAATACGTTTTGTTATCCAATATATTTAATTGTCCAGTAACCCCCATTCCCTATGAGTGCCAGATAACAAAGCTTTTACTGTACTGACTGGTACCTCCTACCTCTCCTGTGGTAGCACAAGGAATGACTGAACCTTGTTGAGTCAGAGAACTCCCACAAGTTCACTCTGCCACCCACAGTCCAAATGGCTGATTGTCTTCTCCTGGGGGTGGGGGAGGAGAGGGGTAAGTCCTCAGTCTTCTTAGCAGTTAGGAAGCGATGAAGGGAGTGACACCAATACCTCCTGAGTTCTAATGGTGGTCATCATGTTGTGAGAAAAGATCTATTAAGTAATACATTGTCAAATCATTCTCTGTTTTCTGTGAGATTTATTTTCTGTCTCAGAGTTGATTTCAAAGCCATGTAAGGTATGTGAAAAAAAAGAGAAAAGATTGCAATTGCATAGTTTTTCAATTTAAAAAGTTTGCCAATCCTTACTGAAGAGAGAGAAGATTTTAATTTTAACTGAAAAGTCATCATGTTCTTTACACAGCCATCAATATATTCCTTTACTAACTGGAATTAGGTTACTTGTTGGCAGGCACTGCACACACAATAGGTTCTAGAGGGAAAACCATTGTCATCAATGATGAACTAGAGTCTTAGATGGACACCTATAATATGACTTCCTTCAGAATATATACAAATCTTAAAGAGCAAGATATATATTTGACTTTAAAGTGTGGCCTAGAGTTTAGAGGACATATATTTCATATTTGTGCACCTACCTTATGCCCTTAACCTGCAATTCCTCAATTTTCGTTGCAGGAATTATCTGCACAGGGGTTGATAACAATGAACCATTTAGTTCATAGAATGCTGGCCAAAATACAAGCAGCATAGTCATTTTCGTTTTAGCCACTCAGAAGTGATGTCATGCTGTTTCAAATTTTGGTCCATCATTTGGCAAAGAAAATAAGCATCGTTTCTTTCATCTGCATCCATTTCAAACAACTGATAAATAATTGATGAAACTACTGGTGGTAGAAATTTCATTTCTTACATATATAAAAGTCAAGTTACTATGCATGATTTATAGGATTTCTTATAAAAAGTGATTTACAATGCTATAAAAAGTATCATTTTGGTAATCCAGTGCATTATATTTGTCTGTTTGTTCCAAAGCCTGTTTTACATAAGTAGACAGATGACAATAAAAAGAAGAAACAAAACTATGTTTCACATATTTTTGCCGTTTATATAAGTTTCAGAAGATACTAATATAAAATGTATTTATTTGTAAATAATTGTATGAACAATAAGTATGGAAAAGACAAGAAATACTTTTACTTTTCTATTTTTAACATTAACATATTAATTATTATTATTATTATTTATTATTTATTATTATTATTATTCCATGTGAAACTGTAAGATGGTGATTTTAATTAAGATCTCCCAGCTGCTGCTTAAGATTTTGCATATACTATGGATTAATATGAGAAATGCTAAAAATGAGCAGTCTCTCGTGGACTTTTTAAGACTTCGAAGGTATGCAAACAAAATTGCTAATTCCTTTTTTTTGTTTTTCCAGCCAGAGGTTCCTTAGTACCTTCAGCTGCTTGATATTCAGGCAACCACTGTTGGCTTCAAATATATATTCTTTCTGTGAGAGAGGAACACTCATTTATGGATATGGATCTCTGGTTTTTTTATGTTTTTCTTTTATTCTATGTACAGCTGCACCACTTGCTGTCCACACCACAAAGTAGTTTTGGAACATGAAAGAATCAGGTCTGTTTTGGCCTTCTGGAAGGAAGGGCAAGACATAAGAAAGCAACATATGTTAGTACATTCATTACAGACCTTTCTTACTGTTTTTCATTGTTATAACTAAATAATTTTTAAAGTTAAAGCTTTTTGCTGATGTTATTGTTTGTTGTTGTCAATAAAGGTCCCATGTTTTAAAGCAGATTTCACTAAATATCTGAGTACCTATTAACTTTAAGAAGATAGTTTAATGAGTGAAAGGAAGGAAGAAATAAAGGGTGAACTGGAACAGTAGGAAATCTCTCTTTAGAGCAATAAACGAGCAACAAGGTACCTCACTTAGCACATTCCATGCCCTTAGCAGTTGTGTTTGCATCCATTTAATCAGGTGCAGCATAATAAAGTAATTATTACCTTGTAGGAGGACGAGGTAGCTGTTGGGTCTTTTTTATTTCAAATTTGCATAGGATTTAATAGATTCATAGAGTTTTAAGCCAGAAGGGACAATTAGATCATCTCATCTAACATCCTATATATCACAGGTCATTACATTCTACAATTAACCCTGTAGCAAGCCCAATAACTTGACTGAAGGACAACTGGTACTGGCTAAAGCATACCTTTCCAAAAGGCATCCAGTCTTGATCTAAAGACCTCAGGAAATGAAGCACCCACCATGTCCCTTAGCAGTTTGTTCCAATGGTTAATTACATTCACTCTGAAAAAATATATCCCTAATTTCTAATTAGAGTGTCTCTGCCTTCAGCTTCCAGCCATTGGTTCCTGTTATGTTTGTCTCCACTAGATTAATAAGATATTTAGTAGCTGATATTTTCTCCCTGTGGAGCTGTACACTGTAATCAAGACACTCTAAATCTTTGGTTTGATAAGCTAAGCAGATTGAGCTCTTTAAGTGTCACTATAAGGCATTTTCCCTAGCCTTGAATCATTCTTGTGGCTCTTTTCTGCACTCCTTCCAATTTTTCAACTACTTTTTTAAAATGTAGACCCCCCCCCCAAAACAGTATGCAGAATTCTAATATTGGCCTCACTAGTGCCATACAGAGAAGTGAAATCCTCTTTTTAGACCTACTAATTTCTGTTGATATATCCAAGCATAGCACAAGTCCTTTTTGTGAAAGCATCTCACTGGCAGCTCATCTAGATTTGTTTGTTGTCTGTGATCCCTAAACTCTTTTCAGAGTAACTGCAGTTCAAGACACAGTTCCCCCGTTCTGGTAATATAGCCCACAATCCTTGTTCTAAATGTATAGCTTTGCATTTGGCTATATTAAAACCGAATTTTGTTTGACTGGGCCTAGCTAGTGCTCCAGATCTGGCAATTATTGTGACATCTGCACATTTTTATCAGCATTGATTTAATATTTGTCTTCAGATCGTTGATTAAAATGTTGAGTAGTGTTGAGTCTAATACCCATCCCTGCACACTCCCCTAGAAACACCACTATGCAGTTACAGTTGTCAGAGGGGGATTATTTCCTTTAACATGTGCTCTATTGATATTGTAACTTGGGTATGTCTAGACTACAGGGTTTTTTTCGAAAAAAGTGGCCTTTTTTCAAAAAAACTTCCCCTGCGTCTAGACTGCTGCAGTGTTCTTTTGAAAGTAAATCGAAAGAATGCGGCAGGTTTTTTTTGACCACGGAAAACCTTGTTTTATGAGGAAGAATGCCTTTTTTCGAAAGTGCTCTTTCGAAAAAAGGTGCTATGTAATGCACATTGTGCTTTGTTGAAAAAGAGCATCCAGACTGCCTGGGTGCTCTCTTTCGAAAAAGCGGCTTGCTTTTTTGAAAGTACTGGTTGTAGTCTATACACTCTTTTTTGAAAGAGGCTTGCAGTCTAGACGTAGCCTTTGTGAAATCAGAAACCTATGTATATTACCTCTATGCACTTATCTTGTGTGTAAGATTATACAAAAAAGGAGATCTGGCTTGTTAGGCAAACACATTGACTGGCATTAATTGTATTCCTGACATTTAATTCTGTATCAGTTGGAACCTGTCTCAGCATTTCCATTACTTTTTCCAGGATTGACGACAGGCTAGCCAAGCTCTAGTTATCCAAGACACCCTACTTTCCTTATGCAAATTGGCACATTAGCACACTTTCATTCTTCTGGGATTTCCCCAGTGTTCCAAGATATATCAAAAATGAACAAAATGGGCCAGAAGTTTTCCCAGACAAATATTCTGGTGAGCAAATTATCCACATCTGCTGATTTTAAAGTGTTTATTTCTAGTAAAAGTTTAACATCCTCAAAAACTGACACGAAAGATATCATGAAGAAGAGTAAATTGTTTTTGCAACAGGGCTTCAGCCGATCAGGAATGAGTATGCAGTAGAAACAGAGCTGCAATATGAGAGTAAGAAAAGAGGGAAACTGCCAAGATTAGAGTATCTGGCTTTTCAGGGCAGCACAGCAAATAGACACAAACATGTAATTAAATATGAGTAATATAGGTTGAACTTCAGAAATCTGGGATTCTTTGGTCCTGCAACATCCATGGTCCTTCAGGACCATGGATGTTGCCCGACCAGAGAGTCCTGGTGCCTGGGAGTGCAAACCCGCTGGGAGCCCCATTCACAGGAAGCCCCGGCCATGCAGGGCAGCAGCGTGACCAGCGAGCCCTGTCCCTGGGGAGCTCTGGGTGGGGTAGCAGTGGGGCAGCCAGAGGCAAAAGTGGAGCAGCCGGCAAGCCCTGTCCCTGGGGCATGGCAAAAGTGGGGCAGGCAGCAAGTCCTGCCACCAGGAATTCCTGGTTGGGCGGGGGGAAAGTGGGGCCATGGCAGCTGAGGAACTCCATCCTCAGAGAACCCCAGTGGACCAGAGCCCAAATCCAAGCCCTGCAGGCTGAAGCCCAGTAGCACTGGGGCCATAGCAGAGCTACCTACAGGGAGGGGGAACATCCTGAGATGCCGGTGGCAGGGGACTTTGAGTGATCTGGAAAATTCCCTCTTTCAGGATGGGTGAAGTCCTGAGGGTCCTGGACCAAGGAGGTCTAAGCTGTACTAGTATTTGCATAGTACTTGTTCTCCACATTCCAATTGACAATAAATTAATTAATCCTCAAAATAATCCTGTGAGATAGGTTTAATTATCCTTGTTTTATAGATAGGAATCCAAGGCAAGAGAAATTAAAAGATTTGTCCATGGACACAGAGCAAGTCATTATTAAAGCCAAGAGAAGCTGTTCTTGGATCATAGGCCTATATTTGAATAAATATGTAGAATTCTCTCCACAGCAAACAAGCTCATAAATAAACTGATTGCTTCCATGAATATCTAGCTGCCTTTCTATGTTAGTCTTATTTTTACCTTCAGCTTTTTTATTCCTTGATCTTACATTTTTGGACATCAATTGGAGTAAGCCTCCATAGCTCCTATTAAACATAGGGCATGGATCAGTAATACAGAGACTAAAGCTTTAATACACATGCTTTGCATACTATTATAATTCAGAAAACAGAGTTTATTTTGGTATGCATATGAACTAAGCTTGAATGCACCTAAACTGTGTTTTTGCTGGAAATGCCTACAAACAGCACATATAATGGTACTGGGAATGCTTGTGAAATATCAGGAGCGCATTTGTTTGTGAACATTTTATAACCGTATCTGGTGCCTGAATCAATTAATGGAGATGCCAAAAAATATCTAGTGGAGACAGATTCTATATGTGCAGATGCTCATAGTGAAGTGAGTGTTAAATATGAAAAATAAATTTAGAATATGAGAGCGAAAAACTACCCATATGCTTTAGGGGGCTAAATTTAGAATAGACATAAACTCTTAGCATTTGAGGCTTTTATGCGATCTCTCTAAGATTAGGTTATGTCTGCAACTCTATATCATTAGTATTTTCTGATTCCTGCACAGTTTGAGCAGTTATGTTTTACAGGTTTTGAATGTTATTGTTAAAGTTTGATAGATCTGAAGGGTATTAGATCTCTGGAAAAGAAAATGGCAGTATTGCACAGTAGTAACCTCAGAAGTGCGGGCACCTTCAGTGCTTATCTGCATTAAACGACAAAACCTAAATTAGGATAATAGTGAGGATACCACTTAACCCCACAAAACTAACAGATTCAAAATTAAGGCTGAAAAATGAAATTTGAAGTCTCATATCTTGATATTAGACAGCCTTCCCATTGTCTGATCCTAAGCATTATTACTTTTATAATGTGTTGTTGAGAAGGTTCAACATTGTGCTTACCTCCTGGAGAATAAAACCTAATCCTTATCCTTTTGATCTGCCTTATTTACTCCCTTACTTTTGTATATTTATATTAGTCCTGTCATATATTTTAGGGTGCTGTGGGGGAGTTGATTACTTCTGGCTTGTTTGTTTAAGACTTTCTTTATTGGGGAAAAAAAATCCAAACCCTGAAAGCACTCAGAAATTTTCTATTAGGAATGTATTGAAGACTGGCAGAGCTCGGGATCTTAATTATTATACACATATAAATAGCACACTGAAACTCTTCACACTACATTATTCAGTCATATCTGTATTTTACTATATACTGTAATAGGAGTAATAATCATGCTTTAGAAGTTATTTCCATTAAATGGAATTTGCTGTTACCAAGTGTCTCAACATTACTAATATAAACCAACCTGAAAATAGATTTATTGGTGTGTGTGCTGTACAACTTGCCACGAACATTAGCCCTGCATTAACTCATGTACAATAAATTTAGTGATTAAAGGAATACAGATAAAGGGAGGAAGCAGAGGGAATATTTACATAAAAATGAACGTTACACACATATTAATTTTGTATAACGATAGATAATGCACTGCATCGTTGACAGTAGTAATACTATTTTGTGTGGTGGATTTTGGCCCCCATAAGAACAGTGAAATGGGACACAGATGGATCATACTACTGCACTTGGCATCTGATGTAGTGGATCAATGACCATCCATGTCTCTGCTCCTGGCATAGGGGGAGTGGATGGGGGAAAAGCTAGTGTGAAAGGACAAGGTATCAGGGAACTGAAATTAGATTAGCAGCCTAGGAAGAGACACTGGGACTCAAACAGTGGAAACAGGAAACATGTTGAGAGGGGTTTACTGGATACCCATGTGGAGAAGAGAAAGAGATGCCAGGAGGAACAAAATGAGTGTGTTTCAGCAATAAAAACGGGATTGCTAGCAGGGAGAGGGGACTCCTGACGTAGTGTGAGGGAGTAAACAACGACTGTGAAAGGAGTCTGAGACTAGGTGAGAAGATTGAAGCTAGGAGTCTGAAACTGCCTATGCAAGAACAACTGGATTAGGACAAGGAGCTGGGGTGGGTAATAGAATTTCAGAACAGGGTAAAGGCTGGAGGAGACAGAGCAGATGCATACAAGCTTGTTGTGAGGGTGATGAAAGTTACACAAACTTGATTACCTACTGTTTTTTTTCAGAGTACCTCTGCCTTATTCTATGTATAGACTGGTGCTTCTTTGAAGATAAATCAGGCCTTTTCGGTGAAGGAGGATGTTGATGATCATTCCCTCACCCCTTAGTCATTTAGGGTATGTCTAGACTACAGGCTTTTGTTGACAGAAGTTTTGTTGACAGATACTGTCAACAAAGCTTCTGTTGACAAAGAGCGTCTAGACTACATTCAGTTCTGTCGACAAAGCAAGCTGCTTTGTCGACATGACACTGTAGACGCAAAGGACAGTTTAGATGCAATAACACCTTTTGTCGACAGAACTCTGTCGACAAAAGGCGTTATTCCTCGTAAAAAGAGGTTTACAGCCGTCGACAATACTGCTGAGTTCTGTCGACGTTATATCGACAGAACTCAGCGGTAGTGTAGATGCAGGTATAGTTTTGTTGACAAAATTCCACTTTTGTTGACAAAACCCTGTAGTCTAGACACACCCTTATTGTAGAAATCGGAAGGTGTGTACTATTTGAATTACTGGTACAAGCAGGTCTAGGCTCACCATAAATTAAAGGCCCTAAAAAACCTGCCATCTCTTCCCATCCAGCCTCCTCCTCATCATGGTCTGATGGATGTCCATCTTGGCCAGTGCCAGGAGGCGGTGCTGTTATTTTTGTGAGACCATGAATGGGATGTTCAATGATCAGGAAATGCAGGAAAAAGTCCAGGCAGATCCTCAGTAAGAAGTTTTGGAGATGCTAGGTGTCTACATAGATATGTGCCAGAGTCTCTCTCTTGTAACAGAAGGGGCAGGTATCAGGGCATTTCATGAATCACACCAGGTACGTGCCTGTACCCATGGCTCTGTGAAAGAGTCAACAACTGATATATACCCAGAAGACTGTGGGAGTAGAGTGAAGTACAGACTGGCCCACCAAGGTTCCTCATTCTTCTTAGGTGGCAGCAGGTCCCCCTGCTGGGCATTTGGGTAGTACATGAAGATGTGGAACTAGATGGAGTGAAGAATGAGCATGTACAGATGGGCTGTGTCTAGACTGGCAAGTTTTTCTGCAAAAGCAACTGCTTTTGCGGAAAAATTTGCCAGCTGTCTACACTGGTCGCTTGAATTTCCATCTGAAATCAGTGCTTCTTGCGGAAATACTATGCTGCTCCAATTCGGGCAAAAGTCCTTTTGTGCAAAGCTTTTGTGCAAAAGGGCAACTGTAGACAGCTCAGATTTGTTTTGCACAAAAAAACCCCGATCGCGAAAATGGCGATCGGGGATTTCTTGTGCAAAACCGCATCTAGATTGGCATGGACACTTTTCCACAAAAAGTGCTTTTGTGGAAAAGTGTCCATGCCAATCTAGAGGCTCTTTTCCGCAAATGCTTTTAATGGAAAAACTTTTCTGTTAAAAGCATTTCCGGAAAATCATGCCAGTCTAGACGTAGCCATGATGTTTAGTTAATATGATTCAGAGGCAGACCTGCTCACTGCAGTGCAAGTGGATTAGGTAGCCTATCAGGGCTGCTGTGGAGGCTTCTGAGACAGGGGCTGATGAAGAGATCTGGATTGTCTCAAGTTATAGTGAGGGAGGTCTAGGTTGGATATTAGGAAACACTATTTCACTAGGAGGGTGGTGAAGCACTGGAATGGGTTCCCTAAGGAGGTGGTGGAATCTCCATCCCTAGAGGTTGTTAAATCTCGGCTAGGTTGATTTAGTTGGGATTAGTCTTGCCTTGGGCAGGGGGCTGGACTTGATGACCTCCTGAGGTCTCTTCCAGCTCTATGATTCTATAATTCTGTGATTGTTGGTGTGAGAGGTGATCATGGAGCACCATCCTGCAGGTCCCATTTCAGAAGAGCAAAAGTAGCATCCAGCATAAGTTGTTCTCACCTCCTAAAGGACATGGCAGGGTGCATATTGGGTGGACTGCCCCATGCACCAGCCAAGAGTGGGATCCATGCAGTCTCTCTGGACATAGTCCAGGAAGTTTTTGATTCTCATATGGGTGCTGTAAAAATAAATTTAATATTCCTGACACTTAGATTCTATAGAAGTGATCGTTATCCCATCTTTGCACTGAATGAGACAGGGTCCTATGGAAACAATAGCATATGGACATGAAATTAAAGACTGCTAACTTATGTATATGGAGGTCAAATAAAGATTGCTCAGACAATCTTTCATCTGGAATTTCCTAACTTGAGCACTTGGCTTTGCAACCTTAATCATGTTCTTGTAAGTTCGTGTTATGCATGCACATGATGGATGTACATCATTCCCATCAAATGTATATGCCCACTTAAACAAGGAAAGTAAAGAAAACTTTCCTATAATGCAATATGGGAAAGACGATTATATTACACAAACTTGTATTTACTTAAGTCAATTGGTTGTATAACAAAAAACACACTGAATTATTGTACTCATTCAAGAACAAATATGTCACTCCACGATGTCAGTATGTCCCTTTTATCACACATCAAAAGAAAATATTCATTATTTACATTTTACTATGATTAATAAAACACTTCTACCCCTAAGAAGTCAAAACATCAAAACTGCAGAGTTCTCTGATGTGAGGGGAGAAAGAAGAACTAGGAACAATTCACATGGCTTTCAGTGAAAACTGAGAGGCAGCAAGGAGATGAGGATAAGGATGTTCATGGTTAAGCAATGCTATAATTGCCATCTATTACAAGCAATTGCTCAGTGATGATGGCTTGATTGCAGGTTGCACCTCTCTTAACCAGGACTCTCTGGTCTGGCAGGACCACGGATGTTGTTGGACCAGAGAGGGCAGGTATAGGGTGGTTGGGCATGGGGCAAGAGCGGAAAGGGGGCGCAGAGACTCAGCTGGGATTCAGGGGGCAGGGCGTGGAGGGGCGGGCAGCACAGCAGGGAGCACTGGATCCTGCGTCCAGGTGATAGGGGATGCCCGGCAGTGGCAGCCACCGAGCTCCAGCTCCAGCTCCAGTAGCAGCAGTGCTCTGACCCTGACTATAGAGTTCCCGTCCCAGCGGCAGCCAGGCAGCCCTAACCTCAGCTGCAGAGTTCTGACTCCAGTGGCCGCCAGTGCCAGGTAGGCAGCAACAAGGCTAGGCTGGATTCCTAACTGAGGGGCAGCAGGACAGCATGGGCTATGTTGGGAGGGACCTCCGCTGGTCCGGCAAATCCCCTCATTTGGACTGGTCAGGACCCGAGGTTGCAGGATAAGGAAGGTCCAACCTGCACTGAGACTGGTTTCAATAGCATAGCAGGGTCCTGTCACTTTGAGCACTGCACAGTACTTTCTGACAGGAAGCAGTTTTGAATCCAATAAAAATTGAACATGATTTCTGGTGCAGTCTATCCAAACCTGCATCAACAGCAGATGGGCACAATTTGATCCCCCGAAAATACTGAGTTACCTTATCAGCTTCCCTCTGAATCTGTTTTGATGCTATATGGCTACACAGTAAGAGTGGTTGTTTAGAAACAATGGACGAGCAGCAAAGAATGCTTTTATTTTGAGCCCAACACACAGGAGTTGGAAATGGTATTATTAAACTTACAACTTATTAAACTTAAAAATTATAGGTTTTCCTAGTAACTCATTGGTTATAATCACAAAGATATAAACAGTGGGAATCAAGGTTTTCAAAAGCAACTAGAGATTTATAAAGAGGAGCTTCCATTTTTGGTATTTAAGATGACCTGATTTTGAGGGTGGGTATACAGAACTTTCTGTTATACCCTGCTAAGGTGTCTAAATTTACCTCAGTTTTGGAGCATCCAAACTCACCAGTTACTTTTGAAAATTTTGGCCTATTCCTGTAAGAAAATGAACCTGTCTGATTGCTATTTTTCTGAGCTATTCCATCACCATACAATTCAATGCTGCCATAGTTTATTAAACAAACACAAAACAACACATTCTCCCATTGACACATGTTGAAAAGTGTTTAATACAAATAATTTTCTAAAATGAACATGATTTACAACCTAAGATTATTTGGATCCCACTGGCTCAATTAGAGAATGATTAGGTTTGGGGAACTATTTGGGGAACCATGAAGTGGATGAGACTAATATTTGAATTATATTAAATAAGATTGTTTTTTAACATTCCTCCTCCTGAACTAGAGCATGTAATTACAGCCCAAGTGGTCACCATGGAATATTGTGCTGAGTTCTCTAGTCTCTCTTGAATTAAAGTTATAATAAGGAATGAGTCACAAAGTTCAGACCTTCATCTGATCATGAACCTCTAAAATCAATGAGTTTTTCCATTAATTTCAACAAGTACAAGATTAGGGATCTGTTTTTAGTTGCTTCTCCCTGTAGTATTCAGGAAAAAGATAAACGAATGGCACTATAATCCTGCTAAAATCAGATATTGCCCTCCATTTATTGTTATGCTGCTCTTTGGCATCCTCTGCTGGATATAAAATTTTAACTACAAAGTGACACTTCAGATTAGAATAGTAATAGAGATGAAGCCGTGTTAGTCTGATCTTGCTGAAACAAAAGACAGGACTATGCAGCACTTTGAAGACTAACAAACCATCTTGTTAGTCTTTAAAGTGCAGCATAGTCCTGTCTTTTATGTCAGTTTAGCTCACAGTGAGAATTTTGCTGTTGGGTTTACAAACATCCATCAGTGAGAAAACTCATGAAAGATGATAAACTCTTCTACATCACAATAAAAAATAGTGAGAAAACAGAGAATCTCAAACTGTAGAAAAGAAAGTAAATTGTACAACATAACATGTTGATCAATCAAAAATTATGAGGAAAAATATTTGTAGAGCTATTAAATTATATGAAAATTGCTATCCTATGCAATTAAAGAGCTACAGTACATTGAACAAATCTTCAGCTCTGAAGAACAAGAAAAGCAGGTATGTTCTAAACATAAAGACATGTAATATTGAGGTTATCATTGGGGGTGCAATGTTTGGTAGAACACATATGGTGAGTCTACACAGCAGAGCTTAACTCTAAATAAACTATGCAGATTGAGCTACGTCAATTTCATAGTTTATTTCAAAATAGCTTATTTCGAAATTGGGAGCATCTATACAGCACTTATTTCAAAATCGAGCATGCTTCCTCTGACTACCCTTACTCCTTGTACAATGAGGGTTACAAGAGTTGGAGTAAGAAGTCCTCCGACTTGATAGTATTTTAACATTATTTCAAAATAACTGCCTGCTGTGTAGACACGGACTGAGTTATTTCAAAATAATATTGCTGTGTAGACCCATATTGAACATGATACTATATATATTTATGCTGGTCTCTAAAGTGCCTCAGAACTACTTGTTGTTAAAGTTACAGATTAATACAGCTATCCTTCTGAGACATACTGAGCATGTTAGCTACAGGAAGATGAGGCTCTTTGGATTTCTTTGACCCTTTGAAGAACTGCTATTTTTCTTACTACTTTTGATTGGATTTTTATACATTCAAATAACAAAAAATCCACCTAGTTATCTGATTCCAGAGATCCTAACTCTTTCATTTCTTCATAATAAGTACGAACAATTTGAATTTGTGTAAACATTTGTTCAGATCGAAGATATGTTACTAAGTATTTGTTAAACACATGGTAGGTTATCTACATTGATCAATAGGCTTTTACAAAGTCATATAACAAAGAGATGAAATCTGAAGTTTTAACACGTTGGAAATTAACTCTAGTTAGCTGCACGCCTAGAAAATTAAGAATGAGATTATTGCTGGTGAAGTGTTATTTCTATAATAAAATCTATCTATTGTGTAAAACCAAACATTTGTGTGGTATCTACTTGGCTTTTTGTATTTGTTATTTTAGAATTTTAAAAAGTTTGATTGCTCACATACTTCATCACTTTTTAAGATGAAGAGATAATCTGACTGACTCAGTTCTCAAGCAGCTTTGCAATATTTGCCAGTTAGTAACAAATGTTATGTCACATGCTTACAGTTTTAGCTCCAGTTAATTACTCACAAACAGTTATATTGTTCAACCTGAAAAGGGCACCAGCAAAAAGTCTGTGTACCACTAAATGCTCAAAACAGAGCTTAAATGGGTTTCAACACTAGTTTCTTACATTACACTTTTCATAACAGGTCAGTATCATTATCCTCACTTTACCAATGGGGAAGCAGAAGCAATAATCACTCAGTAGCAGAGCTAGAATACACACTAAGGCTACATCTACACTGCAGGCTTATTGTGCAAGAACTTTTAGTGGAAGAGATCTTCCACAAGAGCACATCCACACTGCCATGTGCTTTTGCGCAAAAGCTGTGCTTTTGCGCAAGAGAGTATCCACACTGCCATGCATGTTCTTGTGCAAGAAAGCTCTAATTGCCATTCACAAAATGGCCATCAAAGCACCTGTACTTTTTCTGATAGGGTTTTCTTGCCCAAGAAACCCCTGTTGTCCATCCACACACGCCTTTTTGCGCAAGAGCTCTTGCTCAAAAAGGCTTATACCTCACAGAAAGAGGAATAACTCTTGCACAAAAAGCCCTGTCTTCTGACAATCTACTGTACATGTTCCTGTGCAAAAACACGCTTGTAGTGTGGATGCTCCACGAGTTTTTGAGCAAAACCAGCCATTTTTGTGCAAAAACTCTGCAGTGTAGACATAGGCCAAGTCTCTTAACTCCCACTCTGTTCTCTATGCGCTAGGCAAAATTTCTCCTTAAGTGGTGTATGCTTTGTACCAGGGGACATACTAGTGGAACATTTCTTTTCACTGCATATGACATTGCAGTCTTTTCTCCCACTCCTGGAGTTCTCTGTACGTACTTGACTTTACTTGGTAGGTCTTCAATGTCCTGTTCTTCTAGTCAAGTAACTCAGTCAACATTAACACTTCCAAGTAACAAAAATACAACAAAGCAGTCTGTCTGAGCTCATCAGGATTTTCAGCTTCACCTTTGAGTCCTTTAAATTAAGCCCTACACTCAGGCTTTATTCTCTTTTTGGGATTTACTCCACTTCACTAGTAGAGGTCCCAGGTCCACCCATTATTCCAAGTTTGGGAGTTATTATTTTGAAATAACGTATTTCAAAATATTCTTGTAGTGTAGACATAGCCTATATGGCCCTTTCACTGCAAATTCTGACAGGATTGTACTTTGTATTTACAAAGTGAAATGCCCAAAATACAGGAGATCCTAGGAGGGAATGAGCAGAGCAAAACTGGTTAATTCTCACATTGTCTGGTTCCTATGATGAGGCAGATAGTTCACTATTAAAAATGAGCATACATTTTTAAGCCTAAAATAATTTCTTAGAGTTTTTTTTAAATAAACTGTAAAACTCAAGTAAGTTCTCTATTGCCTTGGCTCCACTGGAAAAGAAAAAGCAGCTCCGAGTAGTAGTTATGTAAGTTTAAAAATAATGAGAAGTCTGTGTCAACTTGATCGTGGTCTATACTAGAGAGTTATTTTGAAATTACTATCCTTTTTTCAAACTAACAAATGGAGTGTCCACTTTACCAAGTCCACTATTTCAAAATAAGGTGCTGGTTATTTCAAAATAATAACTCCTTTCCATGAGGAATAACACTAATTTCAAAATAATTATTTCAAAATAGCAGTAGTGTGGATGTTCCAGTGCCGCTATTTTGAAATAACTACTCCATTAAGTAACTAAAACTAATTACTGCCCTGGAGCATTTCCTGTAGTTCTAAATTGTGGTAGCACGTCCACATTACCGTACCTGCCTCAGACTTATTTCAAGGCTTCCCCGTAGTATGGATGAACAATTTTGAAATGATTATTTTGAGAGTTATTATTTTGAAATAAATTATTTTAAAATAATTTCCTAGTGTAGACATGCCCTTAGGATACATCAATACTGCATGGCTATTTCAAAATAAGCTATAATGGAATAGTTATTCCAAAATAGCGTATTTTGAAATAGCATGTCTATACTGCAGGGAAGCCTCAAAATTAGTCTGAGGCAGGCTTCCCTAATGTAGACGTGCTATCTCAATTTAGAGCTCCAGGAGGCACTGGGGAGGAATAACTTATAATGGCCCTGGTGAGGGGCTATTTCGAAATAGCAGCAGTGGAGAGTCTACATATGCCTTATTTCAAAATAGCTATTTTGGTATATATATTGTTTCTTGTAGAATGAGGTTTACAGGTTTCAGAATAAGCCATCCATAATTTCAAAATAACAGAATTGCTGTCTAGACTCTCACATTGTTATTTTGAAATAACACTAGTTATCTTGAAATAATGGTGCAGTGTAGACACACCTTTACAGGCTAACAAATATATGATGAGCTTTTGTGGGTTAAAACCTATTTCCTCAGATGAGTTGGAGTGGAAATTACAGAATCTAGAATATACATAACTGCAAAAGCGGTTACCTGTCAATTGTAGGACCAGAGTTAATTATGCTAATTAAGCCAGGCTGGATGTGCCCTATTCGTAGCTTTTGCTAAATAAAATAAGCAAGTAAGTAAATGCAGGACATAAAAGAAAGAAAGAAAGAAAGAAAGAAAGAAAGAAAGAAAGAAAGAAAGAAAGAAAGAAAGAAAGAAAGAAAGAAAGAAAGAAAGAAAGAAAGAAAGAAAGAAAGAAAGAAAGAAAGAAAGAAAGAAAGAAAGAACATTTAGCCTCCTAATAGAGAATACATATGTTTAATGATAATATGATCTTCCACTACCACAACAGACAATGTTTTAAGCTGAAAAGACATATTCACATTTGTCCTATCCTTGCTGAAGCAAGATACCATTATCTTTTGAAAGACAATTATTCCAGCTACATATTGCAATTACCTTTTGTGGAAAATAAAAGTCTGAAAACATCGCCATTAGGTAAAACTTAGAACAGATCATTAATTTTTGCTAGAACTTTCATTTTTTCCCCAATATTAACCCCAGTTATCCAATGACACAGATTTTAACATAGCTATTCCTTCAGGAATCAAATTGAAATAAAACTATTCTTAAAGCTTCCTTATTATTATTATTCCAAGATAATGAGGCGAACTCATACTCTATTTAAAATCAGAAGCATCTTTTTAGGGTATCTGAAAATATTTGTGATAATCAAATAGAAAAAGTCAGTATGTGGGGTTTTCATAACTAATATTAAAACCATTTTAAGAGAACCAAAATCTTCCAAGTTACTCAAATCCTGGGTGAAATCCTGGCCTCACTGAAGTCAATGACAAAATCGCCGCCATTGATGGGGCCAATATTTCACCCTATAGAGAGACTTTAGAATTAGCGGTGAACAGAAGACTATAACACGTTTACTGAATGATTCATGTTCTTTGAACCTGAAATGTTTTTGGTTTTTCTAACAGCTTCTCTCAGATTCCACAAATAAAGTAAAGCCCCAAAGGAACTCAAATAAGAACCTGTTTACATGATTTGCATAACATTGGTTGACTTGAGCACATACCTCAATTTGAGAATAGGCTTAAGCACTCTGTTGAAATAGAACCCTGTTTGTCCACCCAGAAAAAGAAAAAAGGTGATTCCAGTCCAAGATGGCAGGATCTAGTTTTTATTGAAGTCAATGGGAGTCTTTGAGACAGCATAATTGCCATCATTTTCATTTTCATACATTCCTAGAAACATGGTCCTAAGAGGACGTGAAATCTGGTTTTATTTTGCACTTTAGATTGGTTTTAGTAATGCTAGACTCCAAGATTAATATTGTCTTACTTGTTAAATTTCCATCTCCTGTATCCAGGACAAGGCAGATTATGCTGATAGCTTGTTAACCTTGTTTGTTACTTGTTTTCTCTACAACCCTCCCTTAATCCCCAGATTTAATGTCTTAGTTTGTTAAATTTGGTTTTGCTTTTAATTAGTTTCAAACATTCACTAATAAATCAATTAATTCTATATTAATAGATAAAATTCTTGGCTACTAGGCAGAATAGTACCTCATGAGGAGGACAGAAGATTACATCTACACTGCAGAGCTATTATGGGATACCTCTGGTATCCCGAAATAGCTATTCCATTTCTTAAGAGCAAGCCTATTCTATCAAAACATAATAGGCTCGCTAGTTCAACGTCCCGGTAAACCTCATTGAAAGAGGGTTAAGGGATGTTTTGGAATAGTGCCTTATTTTGGAATTACCTTGAAATAAGCTACACAATTTGTGTAGAGAAAATTTCATAGCTTATTTCAAAGTAAGGGTGCTGTGTAGATGCACCCTAAATTTTGATTATCACCACATTCAATGGTAGTTATATCAGGCAACATGGTGCCTTTTCTCATATATGTCCATTCTAGTTCATAAAATGTAATGCTGCACAAAAAGAATTAAAATTTATTTTTTTATTATTTTAATACATATACAGTGTCACAATGTAGCATTTCCATCTGCAGTGTGGATGTTTTACCTGAATCATCAATACAATTTTAAGAGTTGCTTTTTCTCCTCCAAATGATTTCCAAGTAACCTCAGATTTAATTGGCAGGCAAGTTCATACTATTGATTCATTTGAGAGGCCATAAAGAGCACAATCTTCCCAATCATTAGGATCTTTTAAATTCAGGAACTGGAAAGATTGGGAATTAGTCATTTTACTGAATCAATTAAATTTTAGCAGCTCTTTTGTCCAAGAAGAGTCTGTACACACGGGCTGTGTCTAGACTGCATCCCTTTTCCGTAAAAGGGATGCAAATTAGACACATCGCAATTGCAAATGAAGCAGGGATTTAATTCCCCCCCGCTTCATTTGCATAAACATGGCTGCCGCTTTTTTCCGGCTCAGAGCTTTGCTGGAAAAAAGCGCCAGTCTAGACGGGGATCTTTTGGAAAATAAAGCCTTTTCCGAAATATCCCTTTTAAAAAAGGAATAAGGGATATTTCAGAAAAGGCTTTATTTTCCAAAAGATCCCCGTCTAGACTGGCGCTTTTTTCCAGCAAAGCTCCGAGCCGGAAAAAAGCGGCAGCCATGTTTATGCAAATGAAGCGGGGAGGATTTAAATCCCCGCTTCATTTGCAATTGCGATGTGTCTAATTTGCATCCCTTTTACGGAAAAGGGATGCAGTCTAGACACAGCCAGAGGGTTTGCTCCAGCATGAGTTTAAGTAAATTTTTTCCTATGATTGCATTCTCTGGGCTGCTGCAGGACAACAAATATACTGAAAGTGGGTGATTGTCTCTCCTGTGTTCCCATTGACACACACCCTGTGATGGGTCCAGAGAGTGTAGAGGAAGAAAAGTCTGATTCTAATGCAGAGGAGAAAAGAGCTGGATCTGGAGGTGGGCTGGAAGGTGTTGACTGAGACAAATCTGAGAAGGAGACTAAAACTGGAAGTCAGTGGCAGGAGATGATAACTGCAATTGGTCTTTGAGGGGTGGGAGACACTGGGACTGGTTGGACAAGGACACTGGGACTGGGAGCCAAGGAGCTGGCATTGGCCGGACAAGAAGTTCAAGGCTTGGATCTGGGGAAGAAATCAAGATGGGAACTGAAACACAATAGTTGAAAGTAAGATTGAGATTGGATAAGAAGTAATGGGGAAACTGGGACTGGATGGGTAAGGAGACTGGGACTGAGAATTAGTTGGGGTAGGGAGAAGATATGAGAGGAAGAGAAACATGATAAGCTAGGGTGGAGAACTGAAGCTAGCTGGACAAAAGATTGGGATAAGGATCTGAAGGAAAAGGGGCTACAGATACTGGCTGAGGAACCCTGGGGAAAGATTAGGAATGAAAGCCAAAAGAGCTTGGTAATATGGGTAGGAAGCTAGAGGCCAAAATGAGGGAGAGAGATAGATTGAATGAGGAACCAGGATGGGGAAGTGGGATGCTCTGAGAATGAGGAGTGGGATGAGGAGCCAGGAATAGGGAAGATACAGGAGAAAGACAGGTTGGTGGTGTGGGATAGTAGGGATCATGTTGGAGGCAGGGGAATAGGAAAGGGCAGAAGAGACTATCCCCTCCACAGCCTGGAATGGAATCTAAAATATCTGAATCTCACCACCGTTGCCATGGTGGCAGCACATATCTGTGAAACCCACTCAAGATCCTGTCTCCCTCTAGTTCTGGACCACACAAAGGAGGAATAGTATACCAAAAACAAAATACTGAGTAGCTGTTCACTAAATGCACACTGTCCATTATGTGCCCTGAATGAAGTGAGGTCCTATGGAAAAAATAATGTAGTCATGTAATTGAAGACTGCCTCATAATGTATTTGCACGAGGAGGACAAATTAAGGTTTCACAGTAGGCTTGCCAACTTTCTAATAGCACAAAGCCAAACACTCTAGCCCCACCCCTTCTCTGAGGTCCACCTCCCACTTCACTACATTTCCCCTCCCTTGCTGGATTGTTCTTCCTCAAACTTACTCATTTTCACTCGTCTGGGATGGGGGATGGGATACAGGAGGGGGTAAGGGATTTAACTGGGGGTGTAGACTCTGGGTGGGGCAGGGTATAGACGGGGGCTCTAGGCCATGTCAGAGATTTAGGGTATAGGAAGGTGAAGGATGTGACTGGGGATGTGAGTTCTAGGGTGGGGTTGTGGCTGAGGGATTCAGAATGTAGGAGGGGACTGCGGGTTGAAGCAGCGAATTGTGATGCAGGGGGGGTGGTCTCTGGGGTGGGACTGACAATGAGGGGTTCAGGGAGTGAGAGTGGGCTCTGGACAAGGGCAAGGGGTTGGGGTCCAGAGAAGGTGAGTGTGTTGGGTTGGGGTTCAGCCCTGGGTTGGAGCCAGCGATGAGGGGGTTGGGGAGTAAGAGGGGTCTCCAGAATTGGGGGCAGAGGGTGTTGGGGCTCAAGGATTGGAGTGCAGGCTTATCTCAGGTAGTGTTCGGTCAGTGGTGCAACAAGGCTAAGGCAGACTCCCTGGCTTTTCACTGCACCCTGAAAGCAGCCAGCAGGTTGGGGGAGGGGAGGGGATTTAGGAGGATCCGTGTGTTGCTCTTTCCCACAGGTACAACACTCACTTCTGCGTTCCTGGCCAATGGAAGTGCAGAGCCAGTGCTCAGGGCACAGGCAGTGTGCAGAGCCCCACAGCTCCCTGCCAAAGACCCAAACCTGCTAGTTGCTTCTCAGGCAGAGCGCAGTGCGGGACAGGTGGAGGCTATCTTGCCTTAGTTCTTCAACACTGCCAACCGGACTTTTAACAGCCAGTCTGTGGAGCTGACCAGAGCTGCCAGGGTCCTTTTTGGACTGTTTAAGGCAGAAATTAGATATCAGGTCACCCTATTTCATAGGCAGCTTTTTCTAGCTTTTGAGTGCTAGACATTCTTTTCACGTAGTTATTTGGCCTCGCTTAAGATAAGTGGGAGTTTTGCATTCCATTCATTGGGAGCAGGATTTCACCCATAACTTGCATGTGCATGGGTGTCTCCTCACTCTAAGCTCTTCTTGGTGCAGAGAAAGTGCTGCTGAATTCGGGAGCCAATTATGGCTCTCTGTTGCTGAGGGTCAGGCTGAGTCAATCCCAGATCAAATGTAAGTCAGAACTCATTAGAGGCCATTATTCCATAAGAGTCTTTATGGCACTGGAGGATCAGCACAACACAGCACAGCACAGCACAGCAGATCTCCCCCATGCTATCTCCCCTCCCTTTCTTGCTGGCCATTTGCAGCAATAATCAATCTCCTTTGCGCCACCAGAATGGCCAGATAATAATGGAGGTTCTGACTCACAATATTAAGCAGTATATTCACTACAACTCCCCTTCTTTCTCCTTCCAGGGCCTATTCACAAACCACATGGTTTTATGGATTCTGTTCTGGCATAGCAGGACCAAAAACATGGGACCAGTTCCTACTTACACTGAGAATCCCTGTGGAAATATGGGAAGGGGCAATAGCCACTTTCCTTACTTCCTAGGTTCCCACAAAAAGCCTAGATCTTCACAGGGGAGAAAGCAAGGACTGGGCAAGCTGGGGCAAGAAGTCAGTAGCCCTGTTAAGGGTGGTACATATTTACTCCTCTTCTGACACTTACCCTGAACTTGAAGCTCTATCATCTTTTCTGTCAAGTCCCTACTGTGGCTATTGAGTGCACAGAAGAACAGCCTATGTGCACAGTTGCCTTCCCATAAATACCCTTGGGTCGCTAATATCTACCCTCCTAACAGACTCCTTCTGTGGAGGAAAACTCTATTCCTGCAACTGAGTGAGAATGAACTATGGGAGGCAATAATTACAGAGATTACTTCTCCTCTATCCCACTCTCTTGAGATTTTTTTCCACATTCAATCCTTATATATTTTGCCATGAATAATAAAGATTTCCCACATTGGTGGGGTTTTTTTGTAAACACACACACAGGGCTTCTTTGTAGGTATTTGCTGCAATAGCTTTGCATTTCATTTGTTCTGGGAATGGGTAAATCCATTTATTTCATTATATAGTTCAAAGTAAATACAAAGGAGGCATTCACCATTTAGCATTCTTGTACAATTGAATGCAGTAAGATACACCAGAGGGAGCCTAGGCCTTTAGAAATGAATGAAATGATAGATAGGGAGGGTGTTTGCCCTGAACGTATGATAAAATCTGGTCTGCAAGTGCAACATTGTCAGATACTTTCATGTTGTAGCTTAAATAGCACTATTGTTCACTCATGGCTGTACTGATTTCTACATTTCTCTTGTCAGATAAAGAGGATGCATGAGAAAACAAAATGATAGGCAACCAGTAGCTAAGGCTTATACTTTGTGACCACAAATAAAAAATAAAAGAACTTTAAGATGCTGAAGTCTTTTCATTTGTGAACAGCATATTTTCCAGAGCTGAGTTGGAACTTTGAATATACAGACAACGGCAGAGGTTACAGCTACGGTCTTTTACGACAGAACCTGATCCTGGTCCTGATCCTATTGGCAAACATAGCCAAAACCCTACTGACTTTGATGCGAGTAGGATCAGGCCCACAAATGACTGTTTTGTAAGGAGGCACTTTATACCACCCACTAAAGCTATGTCTACACCACAAGGTTATTTTGAAATAAGTAATTTTGAAATAACAGTTCCCGAAATAACTATTTTGAAATAAACTTAAAAAACAACAAATAGTCTAGTAGCACTTTAAAGACTAACAAAACATGTAGATGGTATCATAAGCTTTCATGGGTACAACCCACTTCTTCAGATGACACATCCATGCAACAAATCCCCTTTGAAATAGCACAGATCTATATTAAAATAGCACGTTCACACTCATTGGACCCTGAATCATATTTAAAGCACTCCGGGCAGGGCATCAGGACTATCTGAGGCTTCCTGAGGCTATCTGAGGTGCATGTTTAAAGGGACTCCTCTGTACAGCCATGTGTCAGACTCCTCTTCACCTTTGCTTACCTCCTCAAGAGATAGCAAACACCACTCCAAATGCTCTGACTGCCCTTGCAGATGCCACAGCACTTCTGCCATGGAGCTGAACCTGCTACAAAGCAGTCACCATCTCTTAGATCTCCTGCTGCACCTACTGGCTCAATTTATGCAGGCTGCCATTGTAGCACTGCTTAAGAACAACGACCAGCCTGGAATGAGAAACCCCCTCATCCTGTTCTGAGTGCTCCTCTTCCACCACAGTCCCTCTCCCCACTCCTGCACACCATGCACCGCTACTTCTGGTAATGGGAGACCAGTACCAATGGGTGGGACTGGATTGTCATGGAGCTGTAGGATGACCAGCAGTGGCTCCAGAACTTTCATATGAGAAAGGAAACCTTCATGGAGCTCTGCAAGTGACTTGCCCCTGCTCTCTGGTGAAGGGACTCCTGCATGAAACCCACCATCCCCCTCCAGAAGTGAGTAGCCATCACCCTCTGGTACCTCACCACACTGGACAGCCACCATTCTACCGGGAACCAGTTCAGTGTGGATAATTCAACTGGTGGAGCCGTGCTCATGAAGCTATGATGCTGTCATGCTATTGTCCCCGGAGGATGGTGAAGCACTGGAATAGGTTGCCTAGGGAAGTGGGGTGGTAGAATCTCCCTCCCTGGAGGTTTTGCAGTCCCACTTTCACAAAGCCCTGCCGGGGATTGTTTAGTTGCAATTGGTCCTGCTGTGGGCTTAGTCTCAAGGAGCTCCCCATGTCTCTGTCAACCCTGTAAATCTATATTCTTCTGTTTTTATAGGTGATGAGGGCCATCAACACCATCCTACTGTGCAGGGTCATCATCCTGGGTGATGTGGAGCCCATCATTGCTGGCTTCCCCAACTGCAGGGGGGCCATTCATAGCGCACACATCCCCATCCTGGTCCCCAACCACTGGGCCTCCAACTATATCAATAGGAAGTGATACTTTCCCATTTTCTTGCAAGATCTCATGTACCAATGGGGCTCCTTCACTGACATTAACGTTGGGTAGTTGGGGAATATGCACGATGCCCATGTTTTCAGGAACTCCAGCCTGTTCCAGAAGGTGCACACTGGCATGTTTTTTCCCCAATTGCACCATAAGGATTGGGGAGATAGTCACGTCCTGGGTGACGCAGCCTACCTCTTGCTCCTCTGGCTCATGAAGCCCTACACAGGACACTTGGACCCCAACAAGGAATCGTTCAATGCCAGACTGAGCAGGTGCCACATAGTAGTGAAGGACGCCCTCGGCCACCTCAAAGTGAGGTTTCAGTGTCTCCTCACCTGCCTGGACCTCAGTGCCCAGAACAACATATGTGAGAACAAGGGGGAAACTTTCCTTCCAGGGTGGAGGCCAGAGGCCGAACATCTTGCAAGGGCCTTTGAGCAGCCATGTACTGCCCATCAGTTAGGCCCATCAGGGAGCTGTGTGCATCCAGGAGGCCATGAGGGAGAGTTTCAGCCAAGGCCACCTGTGAGACTCTCCCCTGGGTCTCCCCTCGAGGGGCCTCTGCATTGTCCATCTGTGCTTTTCCTCTCCCACCGCTCTCTTCCCCTGCCCTCCCTTTCCACCTACCGCTTCCTCCCCTCCTCTGCAGATAAAATAAACCAGACTTTTTGTTTTGAAACAATAAACTTGTGTATATTTATTTGGGGGATCCATATCTGGGGAGGGGCTGGAGAAAGAAGCTGGGAGGAAGGGAAGAAGGAGATGGAGGGGAGAGGAATGGGGAGGAGTGGAAAGGAGTGGTTCAGAGCTGGGACTGGGGCTGGGACTGGCGCCTACCTCGGGTGGTCCTACCACCTCATGTGGGGGGGAAAAACTAGGGGACAAGGGCAGAGGCAGGTGCTGGGAGGACTTGGGGGAGAGTGGGTGCTGGGGGGAAGCTGCTTTACTGTTTCAGGGAGCAACCATGTGCTCGATGGAGCTCATGTAAGCCATGATCAGTGTCTTCTGGTGTCGGGACAGCTTCTGCCAAATGCTGTGCTGCAGCTTCTGGTCAGCACAGTGCTCCTGGAAGTCTTCCTCAAAGTTCCTGTTCATGGAACAGAGGCAGTCCAGGTGTTCCCACTCTAGATCGTCACCAGTGCCTGCAGCTCCTGCAGGGTCGGGAGGATGACACAGGAATTGATTGGAGTGCATCACTTGTAGCTGCCCCCACTGTGAAGAAAAGCACAAAGGGCTCTCATCCCAGGAGACAGTGTGCACGAAGCCTAGCCCTAATCTGTGAGCCAACACCGCAAGGTCTCAGTTCAGATGATGGTGATGGGCTTCGAGCAAAGCTATCTGTGACCTAGACAGCAGTACTGTACTATAGGGGCACAGATATCCCAGGGGAGCCTCGCTACCCCCACGACCCAGGGACAAGCAGGCATTGGAAGGTGCTGGCCAAGGCAGGAGTCAACAGATGAGAGAGAGGGAGATGGGGTGACTTGACTTCCCTCTGTGTCGTGCACATACCAGGTCTGGCACTGGCATCCCACTTCTATCCATGACCACTAAAGGATGTTGAGGGAGGTATGTGAGTGACAGATGCTGCTTGCTGGGGAAGGTGGTACTGGAGTGTCCTCCTCTTCCTCCCTCTGGCAGTTTCCCATTCAGGGAATTTGTCTCCTCCTCTTAACTGTGCTTGATCAGGAGCAGATGTTGCCCCAAGAGTGCTGGCATGACCGTGTGCCATGTGCGGCATTGCTGTGTGTTTTCCTGACCTCAGACTCCTTAGTAGTTGCTTGTGGTGGGAAGGTGTCCCCCCATGGAGTGGGAGTAAGGCAAGCCTCTGCAGGAACCTCGTGGGAAGAAGTGCAAGGTTCCTGTGTGAGAACCTCATGTGGCTGTCTGCTCCAGACTGGTGCTCCATGTGCACCCACTTGCACAGGCTGCTGTGTGATCCCCATGACAAGAAGACTGAGTGAGGAGCATGCAGCCCCTCGCAGCCTGTCGCCTGTCACCGCATGTATTTGGGGGAAGTAATAGAACTCACCTGAAATGCCTTCCCCAACCTCATCTGAACCCAAGGAGACATTGTTCATGGGGGAAGGGTTGGCTCTAGGCTAAGAATGAGCTCCTGGCTGGCAGGCATGGTGTCAGTGGGGGTCTCCTCCTCCTCCCCCTCATCGTTGTCCTGCTCCTCCTCCTACTTCTCCACAGCCCCACCCTCGATGAGTGGGGGGGAGATGACATGCCCTCCTCCCAGGATGGCATCTTGCTGCTCAAAGTGGTGGCACATGTGAAGTACTGCTCCAGAGCAAGAACTTTACTCCCTGGCCTTCATGTAGGCCTGTCGGAGTTCTTTGACCTTCTTTCGGACGTGGGCCTGGGTCCAGCGGTGCCCTTCTGGGCTACAGTGGCTGCCATCTGGCCATAGACTTTGGTGTTGCACCTTTTGGTGCAGAGATTCTGGATGCTGGTCTCCTCCCCTGAGACCTCAATGAGATCCAGGATCTCCACACCAGTCCAGGAGGGTACCCTCCTCTTTTGTCTCTGGTCGGGGGCTTCAGAGGTGACAGCAGGAAAAGCAGTGCGGGATTCTACAGAGTGGCACAGGACTGGCAGGGCCAATGTGGTGCCACAAGCCTTCTCCATTCTGCCTGCAACTTGAAAAGCTGCAGGGGAAGGGAATATATAGAGTATTGATGGGTGTGGACAGAGTTGCCACCAGGGCACCTATGGGAAGCCCTGATGGCCAATTATTTCAAAATAACCACAGCTACGCCATCCATACTCACCCTATTTTGAAATAATGATTTGGAAATAGGTGTTATTCCTCATAGAATGAAGGTTTATTATTTCAAAATAACAAACCTGTTATTTTGAAATAATATTAAAATAATGGGCTTGCTTTGTCAACGCTCACCTTGTTATTTTGAAATAATGTCAATGATTTTGAAATAATGCTGTAGTGTAGACGTTCCCTGACAGCCTGGTAAGTGATACAATTTTCCTAAATTCAGATGTCAGTCACAGCAGGAAAGACTTTTTGGCCTTTCCAAAATTTACTTTTTTTAGCTTTTGAGTGTAGTACACATTTCAAAGGATAAAGTTATTAAAATTGTGTATACACATGAATAAATAATAGTTACTGGGAAACATTTTCCGTTATCAGATACTAGTTATTTTTTTTTTGAGTGAATAGAAAGAGGAATATTAAATATTAAAATATGTTAGGTTAATATTAAATATTAAAATATGATACTAGTTAGTTTTTTAAGTGCTTATGTTATCCCTAGAATTATACAGATGCTCTGAATCTAGTAGATAATAATATATGCTCGTCTTTGACTATAGAGACAGTGTTAAGATAGAATGACAAGCTCAACTAACTAAAAAGAATCAGACAAAATAAACTAGATAACACATAACTCACATTATTTCTTTCTAATATTAAATAGCACTTGTGAAACATTAGATGAATATACCAGTATTAATCCTCTAAATAATATTGAATGACGGTGAATGTTTTATTTAGCATACAAAATACATGACACTTAAAAGGCCCCAGACTTCATCTGATGATATGTACACAGGAATTCTAAAGGTTGCATTAATATGCATTCAGTCAATTTTGGGTCATCACTTTTTTACTTATATTTATATTGTCTTGCATATGACGTGGCAAACAATTGTTTTCCACATGTCATATGTAAGACAATATAAATATAAGTAAAATAGATGCCTTTTGAATTTTTCTGATGATTGCAAAAGATCTTCTTGGGAGGGGGGGCAGTGTATGTTTTCATCCCAAATGAAGAAATTAAATAAATGTTCTCAGTTAGCAGGTTTCAAACTGTGGTCTATGAAACACTTGCTAGTAATCCTCTAAGAGCTAGCTGGTCATGTGGGGCTGGCTTGCCTCCTTCTTTGCAGCTCCTGCATCACATTAAAGTAATAAATAACACATTATATATTTGGCCAATATCACTTGTCTACAAATTAATTACTGTAGTTGTCATAGAAATATTCTGTAGTTGTGAATAAGAAGGGCAATAACCTGTGTGACCATGGTGAATGGGATGGATGGTCCATAATACAGTCTTCCCATTAATATGTGGTCCGCATTATGAAACGTTTTGAAGACCTCTTTTGTTTTGAAAGTTGAACTCTGAGATAACCAGTGATATTATTTCAAGAAACATCACGTTGGAGTCACATAGCTATTCTCAATGATTTTTCCTCATGAGGACAGAGTTATGCAACAAAGGACTGAAGCTCATGTTTAATTTTAATCACATGCTGAGTCATTGATTCCAGTGGGACTCTACACATGCTTAAAGATCAGCATGAGCTTATGTCCTTTGATTCAGGTTTGAGAATTCTTCTATTTTCAATATCTAAGGTCACCTTAGAGGCTGGTAGTGGTGATTATAAGGTTAAGACATATGTACCATTTCTTAGTCTTAAGTCTATTAAACTGTGGCTGTTTGTTTAAACCTTCTTCTTGGAATATTTACCAGATTCCACCTTTCCTTCATCACCTGTAACAGATAAGGTTCAGAAAAGGGCAACAAAAATGATTAGGGGTTTGGAATGGGTCCCATATGAAGAGAAATTAAAAAGACTTGGACTTTTCCGATTAGAAAAGAGGAGACTAAGGGGGATATAATAGAAGTCTATACAATCATGACTGGTATGGAAAAAGTGAATAAGGAAAAGTTATTTATTTATTCCCACAATATAAGAACTAGGGGTCACCAAATGAAATGAACAGGCAGCAGGTTTCAAACAAACAAAATTAAGTTTTTCTTCACTCAGCACACAGTCATCCTGTGGAACTCCTTGCCAGAGGATGCAGTGAAGGCTAGAACTTTAACAGGGTTCAAAAAAGAGCTAGATAGAGTCATAGAGGTTAGGTCCATCAATGGCTATTAACAAGTATGTGTAGGAATGGTGTCCCTAACCTCTGTTTCTCTGGAGGAGGGCGACAGGGAAGGGATCGCGTGAGGATTATTGTTGTGATCCCTCACATCGGGTATTGGCCACCGTTGGCAGACAGGGTACTGGGTACTAGATGGACCTTTGGTTTGACCCAGTATGGCTGTTCTTATGTTCTTGTATATGCAGCCCTGTCTTATTACTAAAGGTGTTTTATAGCTTCCTCAATTCTTTCATTTTTGTTCACCCTATCCTTTCACACTCATCTGTTGCTATTTTTAATGGGCATGCACTGAAGTTCACAGAAACTTGGGTTGTACCAGGTACATTCAATGTCCACTGTATATTTCCTTTTCACATAGAAAGATTATGGGCACTCATTAACAGTACTGTTACTTTAGTACCTCCCAGGAAAACTAAATTAACTTTTTGATCAAATAAATAATTACACATTTTAATCCTCTCATCTCCCCACTGCATATTCCTTCCTTTCAGGGCTCCATCCTTATTTTCAGCCCCATTTCCTAATGAGCATCATGGAAAAAATTCCAACATCCTCCGGCATTTCTCTCACCCAAATGTCAGTCATTTTTATTATCATACTATTATATTTGTTTCCAAAGCTACCGTAACTCATGCAATTTCCTGATTTTCACTACTGAAGCTTAAAAGAACCCACCAAATATTATGAGACTCATGCAAAGATTGTGTAAGTTGGCAACACTGCCAATCAGAAGGTTTTAAATAGCAAATAACAAATACGTCAGCTGGCTCACAAAACAAACCCTGGATCAAATACACGAATTCACACTAACTATTTGTTGAACAATTGAGAATAAGAGACACATTCATTTAAATCATGACCTGTTTAAGGCTAATTTGTGGATGTAAGAGGGACAATTTCAGAATTAAAAAAATCATCTAGATTTAGCCCCCTATTCGCCATTGGCTCTGTCAGCTGAACTGCCCTCACGGAATGTATCTGCCAGAGTGTGTTGCAGAGAAAGAGGAGAGCACAGAGAAAGGCAAGCCTCAGCCCATATAATGCTTTGCAAGGCAAGCCTACCACTTTAACATATACTATCAAGTGGTACTAGACTATACAATAGGTCTCTCTTGTTATCATACCTAGAAGAAGCATTCAGATAAGCTATGTGCTTTTTCTATGGATTTTAACAAGATTACTGAAAGATGTGCTTTTTTTATTCAAAACTCACGTAAACATTTTTTCAGCTATGCTTATACCTTTAGAGTGCAGTATTAACATGTTAACATTTTATTGCGATCTTTTTAAATACAAGTCCTTAACTCAGAGCATGAAAATCTGTCACTATTGAAATAAAGGGGATTCTACCATCTATTTAAAGGGGCTATGATTTCACACAAAGATTCCTTTTTTTTCTTACTCCCCTTCAATTTTTTCCCTCCTTCTCCCTCCTTCCCCCCTCCTTCTTCCCTTATTTATTTTTGGATCTGGACTTCCAACACTCTGGTCATCTGAAAAAGTGGGTTGTGCTCATGAAAGCTAAAGATACCATCTACATGTTTTGTTAATAAAGTGCTACTAACCCATTTGTTGGGTTTTTTTAAGCTTTTCCTGTTACAGACTAACTTGGCTTATAAACCCATTGTAATTCCATGCCCCTTTGTTTTCTCACTTCATAGCATTGATTTCTGTAGAAAGTATGCCTTGTGAAATATCAATTGTAAACAACATTCTGATCAATAATATTATTGTAAAATTTGTGTAAGAATGCTGCATGTGAAATTATGTGTGATTAGAAGATGTTTAAATGAGACCAGCTAGGGAGTTGGTAAACAAGTTTTCTCTGGACAAAGAAAAAAGACCCATGTCTCAGATCAGATCAGGTGTGGCCAAAATTCAGTGGTCTATTCCTTTATATCTAAAGTTTCAGCAGACAGTGGTAATTTACATAGTAACAACTACTAATGGGAGAGGACCTAACAAGGAGCCTTTTTCACCAGATCTCCTGCCTCCTTTACGTAGCATGAACAAATAAACAAGGTTTACTTCAAATAAAGAGATGTGGAGAAAACCTTCACTTTATGAGACAAATAAACCAAGCAATTTGATCTCTCTGATGGATCCTGGCTAAGTTGTCCAGAAAAAAATCTGGAAAGGGAACTGTGGGTGAGAGAAACCATCTTGAACAAAGACTGGATTTTATTGCATTAAGTTTTTGACATTCAAATGTGTGGTTTCCCTTTAATTTGCCATCTCTATCCTTATTCTTTTTTATTAGTTACCACTTTATCCTTAATTAACTTGTTTTGCTTTCGTGATCAGTACTGTGGAAATTTGGCAAAATATGTGCTTCCAGAAAGCTAATAAGCTGGAATGTTATTTTCACTGACTCTATAGAAGCAGGGAACTATTACTTTTTCTATGAGGGTCCAGTGAAAGGGACTGGTCCCTGCAGGAGGAGGATGTTGGAAGGAATCCAGATCTAGAAGGATCAACTTTCCAGGAATATCCAAGATGAGCAAAGCCAGGGTGAGGCTTGTTGGCTGCTGGCAAGCTCTTGGGGTCAATGTTTGAAACCAAAGCTGCATAGTGAGAAGTCATCAAGGGTTACACAGCAAATGTCGATGGAACCTATTACTGGCGGAGGCAAACCCCAGATATTGCACCCATATGAACTGGAACTGAAGAAAATGGTTTTTTTCTGAACCACTACATAGTGAATCCTCTGATATTTACACAAATTCAGTGTTTAATTTATAACCTCAATCTACTATAATTTGGTCTGGAATTTTTTAATACATCAATCTAGCAGCACATGTGTTACTGAATTATGGATAATGAGGCAAGCTTCTGATGCACTGAATTAATTATAAAGACCATAGCAACATGATTAAAATAAACATGCATAAACTAAATTTTCTGTTTTCTTTTCAAAACATGGATACTTACAAAAAGAGGACAAGGGATTCCACCAGATAGTTCACTAAGGCTACGTCTACACTGGCATGATTTTCCGGAAATGCTTTTAACAGAAAAGTTTCCCATTAAAAGCATTTTCGGAAAAGCACGTCTAGATTGGCAGGATGCTTTTCCATAAAAGCACTTTTTGCAGAAAAGCGTCTGTAGCCAATCTAGACACGGTTTTCTGCAAAAAAGCCCCGATCGCCATTTTCGCAATCGGGGCTTTTTTGCAGAAAACAGTACTGTGCTGTCTACACTGGCCCTTTTGCACAAAAGTCTTTCGGAAAAAGACTTTTGCCCAAACGGGAGCAGCATAGTATTTCCGGAAAAGCATTGACGATCTTACATGAGATCATCAGTGCTTTTGCGGAAATTCAAGTGGCCAGTGTAGACAGCTGGAAAGTTTTTCCACAAAAGCACATGATTTTGCGGAAAAACTTGCCAGTCTAGACACAGCCTAGATGTCTAAGACCATATTTGCAGGCTGGAAACAGACTTCACCAGGGCCAGGGCAAAGTTGGAGGGGCTTGGCTCCAGACCCCATCCCTCCAGAAGGAGCAGGACCTCAGGCCCAAGAGGCAGGGCTAAGGGCAGCCAGCTCTCAGTGCTGCCCAGACAGCACAGAGCCTCAGACCACCAGCCTTCAGCGCTAACCAGCCACATTATGTGGGATTCTGGCAGTGATTTAAAGGCCCGGGGCTCAGACCACCACTGCTGCTGCAGTAGAGGCAGCATGGTTGTGGCCCTTTTATAGCACTGAGCCCAAGGGCAACTTCCCCTTTGTCACCTTCATCAGTGGCCCTGTTCATAAGTCTTTGAAGGGTTAAGAAAGACAATATGACTATATCACAACAAACTATTTTAAAATCTATTCATGGTGCGCAATCCTTGGACAAGGGAGAACATTTTTCAAAAAGCCTAGTAAATAGAATTGCATATAATGACCCCGGTCCTTTAATGCTTAGATACTATGGCTGCGTCTAGACTGGCAAGTTTTTCCGCAAAAGCAGGTGCTTTTGCGGAAAAACTTGCCAGCTGTCTACACTGGCCGCTTGAATTTCCGCAAGAACGCTGATGATCTCATGTAAGATTGTCAGGGTTCTTGCAGAAATGCTATGCTGCTCCCATTGGGGCAAAAGCCCTCTTGCGCAAATACTTTTGCGCAAGAGGGCCAGTGTAGACAATGCGGTATTGTTTTGCGCAAAAAAGCCCCGATGGCGAAAATGGTGATTTCTTGTGCAAAACTACATCTAGATTGACATGGACGCTTTTTCGCAAAAAGTGCTTTTGCGGAAAAGTGTCCGTGCCAATGTAGATGCTCTTTTATGCAAATGCTTTTAACGGAAAAACGTTTCCATTAAAAGCATTTGCGGAAAATCATGCCAGTCTAGATGGAGCCTATGTCTATAGAAAGTCCCACAATGGTGAGATGGTTTATACAACTCTCTCAGGGAATGTCTACACTAGAAAGTTAGTTCGAACTAACGTCCGTTAGTTCGAACTAACTTTCCTAGGCGCTACACTAGCGCTCCGTTAGTTCGAACTTAATTCGAACTAACGGAGCGCTTAGTTCGAACTAGGTAAACCTCATTTTACGAGGACTAACGCCTAGTTCGAACTAGCTAGTTCGAACTAAGGGCTGTGTAGCCCTTTAGTTCGAACTAGTGGGAGGCTAAGGCTTCCCAGGTTTCCCTGGTGGCCACTCTGGCCAACGCCAGGGAAACTCTATTGCCCCCCTCCCGGCCCCGGAGCCCTTAAAGGGCCACGGGCTGGCTACTCACTTTGTGCCAGTTGCAAGGCTGCAAGCACCCGTGCCTGCACAGCCTGCACCTGCCACACCATGAGCCAGCCATCCGAGGGTTCCCAGCCCTCCACTGCTCCCCACGACCAGCCTGGCGGCTCCCGGGAGCCTTCCCGGGGGCGCAAAAGGCGGGCGCCCGCCTGGTCAAGTGCGGAGATCATGGACCTCATCGAGGTTTGGGGGGAAGTCTCCAATGTCCACGATCTCCGCACTAGCCACCGGAACGCGGCCGTCTACGGACGCATGGCTGCCACTCTGGCCGCCAGGGGCCACCAGCGCAGCCGGGAGCAGGTGCGCTGCAAAATAAAGGACTTGCAGCAGTCCTACTCCCGGGCCTGCCTGCCAGGGGCTGACCCGGAGGCCTGCCCCCACTTCCATGCCCTGGACCGCATCCTGGGGCCTCATGCCGTCCTTGCCCCCCGGGACGTGATTGACCCCGGGGCAGAGGGACCGCTCCTGGACACGGAGGAGGAGGAAGAAGGCTCTGAGAGCCAGGAGCCTGCCGCCAGCCTTCCCAGGACCCGGGACCCCCGAGGCACCCCACAGAGCCGCTTGCCTGCATCGTCAGAGGCCGGGGAGGCGTCCACCTGTGAGTACCCTCGTGTTCCCCTTATGTGTACAGGGGGCTGGGGCGAGAGGGAGCCCCGGGACCATGCGCCTGGGCCTTGCCCACCACGGAGCAGCAGCTGGGGATCCTGCAGGGGCCCTGGCCTTGCAGAGGGGAGCTGGGTTTCACACACCTGGGCCCCTGGGGTAATTGACCGCTGGTCTTCTTGCACCACAGCTGCAGCACCGGGGCCTGCAGGGCGCACCACACCGCCTGCAGCAGCCGCCCGCGCCCGGGCAAGCAGGACAGCCAGGAACCAGGAGGACCACCAGAGGCGGCATCTCCGGTTCCTGGACCGACAGCTCCGTCTCCAGGACCACTGGGTCCAGGAGGACCTCAGGCTGCGCCGGAGGAGTCTGGAGGCCATGGAGGAGCAGGGCCGTGCCCTGCGAGGCCACCTCCAGAGCCTGCTGGACCACTTTCCATTTCCTCCTCCCCCTGCTCCCCCTCTTTCTCCCCCTCTTGCTCCCCCTGCTCCCCCTGCTCCTCCTGCTTCCGCTCCTGCTTCCGCTCCTGCTTCCTCCACACCCCCTGTCCTCTCTGCCCCCCCCTCCACAACCATTCCCCACCGACGCCCCCGGACCCGCAGTGTGGCGAGACGGGAGAGGCAGCCAGACTCCCACCCCTGAGCTTTCCTTTCCCTTCCTCCCTTCCCTCCCCTCCCCTTCCAGCTCCCTCGTCCCAGGTTTCCCCCTCCCTTCTCCCACCTTCATTCCTCCCTCCCCCACCCCAGTTCTGTGAAATAAACAGACGTTTTTGTTTGAAAAACAGGTGTCTTTATTTGACAGTAGGTAGGGAGGGGAAAGGGGAAGGGGGGGGGGTAGGGTGGAAGAAGGCCCCGGTGGGGCATGCAGGGAGAGGTCAGTCCTCCTCCTCCTCCACCTGGAAGCTCTCCCGCAGGGCTTCCCGGATCCGGATGGCCCCCCGCTGGGCTTCCCGGACAGCGGCGGTGCGGGGCTGACCGTAGTGTCCAGCCATGCGGTCAGCCTCAGCCATCCAGGCTGGCAGGAAAGCCTCCCCCTTCCGCTCACACAAATTGTGGAGCACACAACATGCCGCCACCACGGGAGGGATGTTGTGCTCGGCCAGGTCCAGACGGGTGAGGAGGCATCGAAAGCGGGCTTTCAGTCGCCCGAAGGCCCCCTCCACCACGATGCGGGCCCTGCTCAGCCTGTTATTGAAGGCCTAGCGGGAAGGATTGAGGTGCCCCGTGTAGGGCTTCATGAGCCACGGCCGAAGGGAAGCACCGACACAGACGGGCACAGAGACCGACGCTTTGCTGTCCCTCGGCGAGGTTGGCAAGCAAGCAGGAAAAGCTGAGAACCGGCTGTCCAGGGGGGTCCCTTTAAGCACGAGCCTCAGATAGCCTCAGACAGCAGCCACACAAAGCAACTGCTGACCTGATGCCCTGCCAGAACCGGTTTCAGCTGCCCTTAAATGCCCCCCTGCGTCCAATCAGTGTGGACGCGCTAGTTCGAACTAGCAAAACGCTAGTTCGAACTAGTTTTTAGTTCTAGATGCGCTAGTTCGAACTAGCTTAGTTCGAATTAACTAATTCGAACTAAGTTAGTTCGAACTAGCGCTGTAGTGTAGACATACCCTCAGTTATCAAATTCAGCAGAACTGGGCTGGAAGCCCCACTAGATATTAAACATCCTTTTTGAAACAGGATGACCAATAATGCACATGGTATCACAAACATGTATTCACCATCGGGGCTTCTGAATGGCATTTACATCACGGGTCACAGATTTGGCCCCCTGCATTGGTGTCTCTCCTCCCTTTCAGTCTTTCCTTCCCAACAGCCTGACCCCTCTAGTCCATGAGTCCCTGCACCCATCCCCTCCAGATCTGAATGAGTGGCGTTGTGCTCTTGTGCATAGTGTCCAAACACTACTCATGTTTGATCCAGCCAAAATGGGGTCAGGCCAAGCCCCACCCTACCCCAGCTTCATGACCTATGCTGACCATTGATTTATATATTTCCCATATTATTTTCCCATCCCATTAATTATGCAGCCAAACATCTTGTTAGCTTTATTTTTACCACAGCTACACTCTTAGTAGAAGTTCTCATTGAGTTTTGTACAGTGACACAGTTTATTGAGGATATTATACAGCATACTGTGACTTTTCCTGAAGTATCCCAGGCAAATCTTATTGAGTTACGTTTAAATATCTGAGGAGTAATTTGCATTAAAATGCAAATGTTGATGTGTTGTTGTAGAATCCTATGTAACATTTCTATGGAGGTGACCTGACTAATATGAACTTAGAGAAATATTATCTGTCTCAAAGGAGTCTTTGAAACATCATGTTAGAAAAAGATAATTGAGATTCCTAGGAAATACTGAGGAGAGAAGGTAATTTCTCATCCCCAAACTTCTCCTTTTGCACCTGTGCTCTGTGGAGAAGTCTATTGATTTCTGTTTACATGAAGACCAGAGCACAGTCACAAACTGGATAAAAAAAGTGACTCAGACAGCCATCGGCATGTTTATTTAAATGTTTTTCACCTTTAAAGACTAAGCAAAGTGCAAATGCTGGCCTGTGTAGGTGGTCTGTTATGCTGGGGAATAACTCAGTGTAGCCAGGGGACAGCCTGGAAATATCTTCATCAGATATATTTCCTCAATTGAGAAATGAAAGCTGTGGAGCCAAACGCCTGTGGATGGGTGGACCATTCATAAGGAATATAAGAGTGATTGCCTTGCATACAAAGTTTAATTTTATTGCTTCCTTATACATTGTTTTGTACTTATCAACGTTGGATTCATTTGCCATTATGTTTCCATTTACTTCGCTTGTGTAGTCTTCTGAAGTTCCTTACAGTTCTCTCTGGTATTAAGTAGTGACTGTGACTTAGTATATTTATTTCACACTGATGTTTCCATATTTTACTCTGCTACGTCTACACTATACATTTTGCCAGAAGAGGCAATGCAAACTAAGCACTGATTAGCATTTTCTCACACTTAATTTGAATAATCTCTTCCGATCGGTTTTTGCGCAAAAACATGTAGTGTGGACGTTTCCTTTTTGCACAAAACCTCCCCTTTGCTTAAGATCCTTATCCCTCCTTTTTTGAGGCATAAGGATCTTGGCAAAAGGGTTTTTTTGTGCAAAAAGGAAACATCCATACTGCATGTTTTTGCGTAAAAACAGATCGGAAGAGATTAGCAAATGAAGAGCAAGAAAATGCTAATCAGCACTTCATTTGTCTTGCCTCTTCCGGCAAAACCCATAAAGTAGACGTAGCCTGTGGACAAACTTTTAAAACTTGCTGGAATCTTGCACGCAAGTTAAACATACTACTTACACATATGCTATAGCCTGGTTTATATTACAGCTTAGGAACCAATTCAGCAAGATTCATATGCTTATGACTATATTTAAGCATGGAAGTATTCCCATTTAAGTTAGTGGGAGTGATCCCATGATAAAAGTTAGGCATGAGTTTAAGTACCTTGCTGATACTGAATTTAATTTCTGTTTTACAAAGAACATGTTACTCCAACTTGCTGGCCTTTCTCTTCTGTTGGCCCTTCTCCTTGTTACTATAACAAAGAAATATAGTAAAGGCTTTTTTAACTGGCCAATTGGAGGAATGGGAAGTGCCGGTAAATGAAAATTTTTGATTAACTAAGAGAGGGAGTTTGGGTGCAGGAAAGGTTGTGGGTCATAGGCTCTAGAAGGTAGTTTAGGTGTGTGTGGGGAGGCTTGGGGCAGAGGGCTGGGGCATGGGAGAGAGTTTGGGGGCATTTAACTTAGGCTGGTCATGGGGGTTTACTTCAGGTGGCTCCCTGAAAGCAGCAACCCATTCCTGCTGCTCCTAGGCAGAGGTTTGGCTAGGCAAAACTGTGCACTGTCCATGCCCTTCTCTGAGAACTGGTTCCACAGCTTGCATTGGCTGGGCACCAAAGCCAATGAGAGATTCAGGGGCAGTGCCTGTGGGCAGAAACAGCTTGTAGAGCCACCTAATCTCACCTCTGCCTAGAAAGGGATAGGTCACTGCTTGCTGGGAACTGCCCAAGGTGATCGCCTCCTAGATCTGGCACCCCAAAGCTCCATCTATGTCCCATCCCCATCATAAACCCACCCCCATGCACTCTGGACCCCTCGTGGACGTTCCTTTACTAAGGAGCAGCAGGAACATATCACCAATTGTGGGAAAGCACACAAAGCCAGGCAGTGAACCTGTCTGCCCCACACCAATCAGACTATAAACCAGACTTTCTATGAAGTTTAGAAATGTCACTTTAGAGAGCTTGCCAGTTAGTACAGGGCTGGATAACACAGCTTTTACTGTAGTGCCTTTCATCATCAAGCTGAATATCAAAATTTATTGACCCATGACTAGAGATAATGATTTTGAGGTTCAATAAATCTTGATGCTCATGAAAAGATTAAGCCAATCCAGTAAAGTGATTCCTCACAAGATCAAATAAATCACTTTTTTAATGGAGGAGTATCCTAGAAAAGATGGAGCAGGACTGTACACAGTATATTTGGGGGTACTTTGAGGAAGTCTTTTAATACAAGAAGCTGTCATAAATAAACTGTCATACTTGTTTCACTGTATATTTGCTACATATACCATGAATGGCTCCATTGATTGATTGTGACTGGGAAAGTTTTCATTATAGATCACGTAGGCATTTTTTCCTTTTAAAATAGCATATGAAATGAGGAAAGTTTACAATTCTGGGAAAAAAACCTAGTGCTTAACTCCTAAAATCGATTAATATAATTTCTCAGAAGTGATTAATATTTTTATTGAATTCAAGGGCAGTCAGTTAGAATATGCTTTTCTATGTGAAGTATGATTGGCTGGCGTTGATCCAGACATTGGTACAATTCACTATGAAGACTTGCATGGCTTCATATATTTACAGATTTTAAAGCAAGAAGGGACCATTAAATCACCTAATCTGACATCCTTTATAATAGACTTCAAAGAATTTCAATTGGTTATCTGTCCATTAAGCCTAATATGTAAGTAAAGCATATCTTCCAGAAACGTAACTAGTTTTCATGTGAAATCTCCATTAAGAAATGGAGAATCCACCACTTCCCTTGGTGGAATTGTTAATTGTCCTCACTGTTTCATAAATGTGCCTTATTACTAATTTGAATTTGTCTGACTTTGACTTCTAGCCATATCTTTTTGCTATATTGATCTCTGCTATATTAAAGAGATCTTTGGTACCCAGTATTTTATACGATAAAGGGATAATAATCTTCCTACTCTACTCCCCTGTTTGTACATCTAATGACTGCATTATCCCTTTGTGCCACAGGAAAGCACTGGAATCTCATGTTAAGTTGTTTGTTCACTATGACCTCTAAATCCTTTTTTCAAAATCACAGCATGACATCCCCCTTTCTGCAGGTATAGACTATATTCTTTGTAATTGTATGTATGAATGAGCCAGCTCTCCAAACAATCCAGATCACCATCTTTATCATTATTTACCCTTCGGCCAGCCTGAGTGTCATCTTCAGATTCATCAGCAGTGATTTTATATTTGCCTACAGATGATTGACATAAATATTTAATACAGTCAGGCCACGTACCAATCTCTACAGAGCTACGCTAGAAACACCTTCATTGAATGATTCCTGACTGACAACTTCTTTTTGAGATCTGATGTGTAGCACGTTCTTAAGCCATTTAATATGTACTTTATTGATTTTACAGAGTATTATTTTTAATCTGAATGCAGCGCAATGCTAAGTCAAAGACATCGAAAAAGCCTCAGTACCAACCAACCTCACATTTTTGGTCAATGTGAGTGGCAGCTAAATTGATAAAACCGCACAACCTCATCAAAAACCTCCTGAGGTGTATTTGACAAGGACTATTTTCTATAAAACTATGTTGAATAGCTCCAATTCAACTCCCTTTCTTCAGTTCTTTATTTATTAAATTCCATATCTGCTTTTCCAATTTCCCCAGGTTCAATATCAGACTAACCTTAGTTTATCACATCATTATCCTTATTCTTTTTGAATGTTTGCATTATATTAGCACATTTCCATTCTTCGTCATTTCCCCAGTATGCCAAGATTTATTAAAAATTAACATCAGCAGCTCAGAGTTCTTACAAAATCAGCTCATGAAAAAAGAATGGCAACTATTTTTTACAAACAAAGAAATGCCATAATGTCTTATGATCATTTTTATCTCCCTAATTTTCCTTGGCTATTTCTCTACTAATCCCATTCTTAGTTTTGCTCTTCATCCCATATCTATGACTTTCAGCATCAGAGAACTGATAATGAAAGGCAGGCAGAGAAAAGTGTGATCTCTATATATGCAAATCAATTGCACTTTCTGGTGCTCAAATGTTCACAAATCTCTGATGCTTATTGAAAAATCTATGATATTGAGCTGCCCACAGCACAAAGGGGAGGACAGAACACCAAATGACAGAGATACAAGAGCACTGGAGGTGTAAAACAACCATATCTAAGGATATCAGGAGAGAGAAGAACAAATAATCTATTATGGGTCTTAAGAACTATTTGGCCTAAACTTTCCAGCCAATTCAGTGGGCTCTTCGTCTGAAATAACTTTGAAAACATTTTTTACATCACCAGGAATTATAGATGATAGCAGTGAGTAGGAAGGCAAAAAAGCCAGAGACCCTGAGGGAGAAAGAATACAAAAATGGAAAGAAAACTCTAAAGTGAAATCTCTTGTTTATAATTTTACGTTGTGACATTATGAACCATTCAATATATTCTATTACAATTACTTCTTTCATAACTGAAAAATGATGGTATGGTTTTTAAGTGTTACTATCACTGCATTGGATTTCCATGAAGAAAAATGTGTGTAAAGAGTTGACATCAGGATTTGATTTCTATTTATTAACATTATACCGTTGCATATGCAAAGACAATTTTTACTGTGTAACTAAAGAAATAAACAGAATTAAGGTTAGACTGGGTTGTCCCTTAGGGCAAAATGATGAGGTCCTTACTCTATTTTTACTTAATCTTTACTAAGGATATACCTACACTACAGCAGCGCAACTATAAGGCTGCAGCTGTGCTGTTGTAATGCTGTTGTGTGGAAACTTCCTTCATCAATGAAAAGAATTTTTGGTCAATGTGAGTGGCAGCGAAGTTGACAAACTAATTCTTCTGCCATCTATCTGTGTCCTCAGTGGAGTATGTTGCATAGAACAAAACATTTTTCACAACCCTAAAGCTAGATTGATCAATTTTTTAGGTGTAGTTGAGGCCTAATTCTTGAAGTAGCAAATGGCAATTGATTTCTGAGGGAATATGAATATGTAAGAAAGAATGAGTTAAAATGAATAAAGACTTCAGGAATGGGTGCTCATTGGCAATGCCTCTGTCCCAATTTCAAAATAGTGAGGGAGAAAGCACTATACACACACAGGCATGTGTGCACACACTCATACACGCACAGTAGGGATGTCATAGTGTAGTTGATTAACCGATTAACCAATAAGCAAAAGCTTATAGGTTAATGCTATAGACTACATGCATGTGCCCCCCTTCCCCCCACTCCCACCTGCCAGTGGAAAAATTTTTAGAAGGCTGGCCAGCAGCCTAACTCAGTCTTGGCTGGCGCTGGGTCTGGGACCTACCTCCACTGTATAGGATGTATAGGATCCAGGCAGGCAGGCAGCTCGGTTCAGTTCCATCTCGTGCCGAGTCCAGGTGCTCAGCTCCTCTCCTGGACAGGGGCTGCTGCCACCCTGTGCTGCAGCCTCTGTATTAGAGGCAGCAGCGCAGGGTGACAGGCAGCTGGTCTGTGAGGGGAGCTGCTTTTTAAACTGGCTCCCCTTGTGGACCAGCTCCCGCCTGGCACCCCACTCTGCTGCTACTGATACAGAGGTAGCAGCGTGGAGTGGCAGGGGGCTCCTCAGGATTGGGGCTGGAGCATACTGGCTGCTGGCCCCATCCCTGGGGACTATAAAATAGTCGACTAACCAATAAAAATTCATGAGGTTAATCGACTATTCAATTAACCAATATTTAACATCCCTAATGCACAGACATACATACACACACACAGCAGATATAATGTGTTTCATCTAGCGGGACGATTGAATGATCTGAGTAGCTTCATTGACTTCAGTGGATTTATGACAATGTACTCCAGCTGAGAGTAAGGCTCATAGTACTTAAGCTTATTTCAAATTCATGCCTTTTTGCAGCAGACTTTTTAAACTTATATACCTTCTATTCTAATTGTTTTTAATTGGAGCTGTATGGAAGTATTTGTTCCATTATGATGTTCAAGACATAAACCCTGTAATTTGCTTTCCAGATTCAGAAAGCCAACCATGTCTATTTGGTTTTCTTAGAGATTGGATTCAGGTGGGGGTTAGTGAACAACGATCCTTTGTATTTGAGGTTAGATCAAAGGCAAAAATGCGAACATGATATCCACAGACTTGTCAAACATACTGAGCTTATGTTGCTGAGCAGCCAAACACAACACATTTAGAAAGGAAAGATTGATCAAATATGTTTCACAATCTCAGTGCATAAAGATTACTTGTGGTTCAAGACTTTAGCTTTCTCTTCCATAGAACGATAGCTTGGCAGAGGTACTGGCATGAGGGTTTCCTAAATTTCCAATTAATTCCAAATTACTTCCTAATCCAGTGTAACAATCACAACATTCTCCATGTTGCTACCACATAATTGCCAGTAGTATACCACTGTGTCACTTTGTGTTGTTTCTGAAAAATGTCCACTATTACATTCCTCTCTCTGCAGGAGACTAGGAGGAAGCACAAAAGTCTATGACTAAAGATATGCTTGTTTTATTGTTCAGTGGCAGCAGGAATGATTAAGGTCTTTCATCACGCTTTTTATTCCTATTTTTTCCTGATTAGTTTAGTCCAGGCATGCAGGCACCAAAACAAGGGAAAAACTAACCCTTCTTCAAAGGGAAGCAAATGTTTGCTTACCTACTTTATACATGTGTTCCCATTTGATAAATACAGTTGAAACTAAGAAAAATTGTAGGCTGTAGAATTCTCCTCTCTGTGTGGCACTGAAAAGCGACTGCAAAGGCAGTTTTCAAGTCCTTATCTGCAAAAGGAAGGAGATGATTGCCTTAACCTTTGTTATCAGTGTGAGGCCTGCTTTAATGCTCATAAAGCTCAAAAGGACTTAGGAAGTGGAGAAAGGCAGGGTAGATGGGCTGCATTTTTCTGTCAAATGACTAGCTCTTGAACAGGAGAACCTCTGTGAGAACTGAGGTCGAGTATGTTCAAATATAGAGAAACAGTGCCTCTTACAGGTTTAGTCTTACAGCAATGTACTCTGCCATTGTAGCTTACATACAAAGGACAAGGTCAGCACTAATGTGTCAGTCTTGCTTTCACAGCATGCATAAAGATTTCTGCAGAGTAGAAATTTGCCATTCCTGTTTTTCCTACTTTTATTATTATAATATTTTATAGAGGTTATTATGCAGATTACTCTTAATTCTTAAGTGTTAATCCAAAACTAAGAAAAAATCAAAGCTTCCCCCTCCCTGTTTCCCATACACTTTATTTTATTTCCTTTACTCCATCTGAATGTTTTTCTCAAGCGTGTCCACCTGCCTCTTCAGAATTGGAGAGAGATGTTTGAAATAATGTATTGTATTGGACCAACTTCTGATATTGAGAGAGACAAGCTTTGTGCTTATACACAGCTCTTCTTCAAGCATGGGAAAATCTCACAGCTAAATACAACATTGAACAGACTGTTAAGTATAATTAGCAGTCTCACTAATACCCTGGGACTGACACAGTTACAACTCCACTATATAACAATCTTCAGAATTGCACAGTAATGTTTATCTTTCTTTGTGTATTTCGGAAATGACATTAAATCAATACAGTATTTAAGTATAATGTAGTTTAAAAAAATAACATGAAAACTGGGACAGAGAGTCTCCTGGAATGCCCAAGTATTACTTTAGTCTGCCTGGTTTCATGTTTTTTAAGATAAGCCAATTGATCATGTACATTACATTCCAGGACTGAGAAAGGGAGCTCAATTTAACTGAGGATGTAAAGATATTGACATAATTAGATCTCTGTATGCATCCATCAAATACCTCATCCCTGCAGTAATTCTTGAGAAGTACTATCCATGTAATATTTGTCATCCCTAAGTTTTTCTTGGGACATTCTGGAAAAATATTTATATAATCTTGCATAAATGTACATGCTGAACTTTACTTTTGGGAGTAAATTTAAGCATGCACATTAAGTATTGACAGGATTGGGGTCTTACTTATTAGTAATAGCTAGCAATATAACTTTGATGGAGTCATTCATTTCTCAGACTTGATGGCTTCAGCAAAACTGAACTACACACAGTGCTATGTTTCAAATTTAAGACATGCACAATAGGAATAAGAGGTGTTTATCTTACAAGAATGGTTCTTCACAAATGTTGTTTATTCTAGTGCTTTTCTAGTTTCTTTAATCCAAGGGCTCCTACCTTTTTTTAAACATATGGATCTCCATCAAGCACTTTCATTCATTTTAACCTATGGGTAACTCCTGCTGCAGGATCTCGGATTTTATCTGTATTTCTCTCCAGGTAAGACTATGAAACATAAAGCATCCTAGGAATTATATTTTAACAAGCCCTTAGATAATTGTGAAGCAGTGATCAAGGAGACTAAACCATGGTGTCTGGAGCTGGCAGTATCCTCCCCTCAGAAATGTTATTAAAACACTTGTTATTTGATGTAATCTTCCAAGGCTACACACATTTACTGCCTCTCAAAATAGATCTGAAATACAGGGATTGGGAGGGATTATTCAAGCACTGGAAGGGATTGTTCAGATGTAAATACAGAAGGGGAAGATGTCCTTTAAAACAAGTAAATCTCAACCTTCTTCCCATAGTCCACACATACTTCCAGTAATTTAAGCTATAAACACAGTCATAATAAATGCAGCATATGCATCCATGTATGCATCGACATATATACACACTGTATATGTGTTCAGGTATGTCTCAATATGCATATGTATATGAACTATCAACTGGTTCAGAAACATTAAAAGGGTTTAGAGTTTTATCAAACCATGTTTTTTTGTGTTTTCACATTTTTTCCAATTTTCCAACCAGCCCTATAGTTTATCAAGAAATTTAACTGAAGTTGTTTTAAAAGACATTTTAAAACTAACTAAATTATCTAGCCAGTTAATTATCTACTAATAACTTTACACTCACACACCTTGAATGTATAAACCTTGTTCCCCTTACCGATTTCCTACCACTGCTAATTGTTCCTTTGATCTACTTTTCAATTATTTCCTTCTAGCCTCTCTTGATCTTCTTTGTTTTCATTGTTCTTTTCTTTTCTAATGTTCTTTGGGGTCATGATTCAGTAAGATTTTAAACATATGTTTAAGCACAATACTACTATTGAAATCAATGGGAATACACATACCCTTACAGTTACTCACATTCTTAAATAATTGGTGAAATGGGACCCTAGCATCTCTACTTCCTTAGTCTTCCTTTTTCAATCTATTTTTTCACCCACAATAATTTTTGTCTCCTTCAGCCTTTCAAATCTGCCTAGCTCTCATTTCTCACTCCTTTAATTTGCCTTTCTGTTATAATTTCTTCTCTTTTGTAATCAGTCTTCTAGTTCCCTTTCTCCAACGACTACTCATCCCTCCGTCTATGACTTGCTTCTTCCCTCGCCCCTAGTTAAAACCTAATGTCCTAGCTGCTCTCCTCTATCCAGGCATCTTTTTTCAGTCCCCAACTATGAACATCTCTGTCCAGCTCTATGTCCCCCCTCTCTCCAGTTACCAGCAGCATTTCTGTGATCAATTCTTTGATTACTGAGAAACCTGTCAAAATGGATACCTATTCCCAGTGCTGAGGGAGATATTAACCCCAAATCTACCTCCTCCTACTCTTCATTGGAAAGGGGAGGGAATTGGAGTCAGTATTATGATGATTCCTAGTGACATTTCTATTTACTTCCATGGATGAGTGGGTGGACTTGGCAGTTCACTGAGAGAATGGCTGACGTATTTACAGGATCCCCACACTGAGCTTAATACAGCTGGAATAGTACAGCGATGCACTTAGAACTGTAAGCTACAGAGGGTTCTGGAAACAGGGTGATTGTTCCATGTAATTATTTCACCTGTTTCAACTAATATAATCCAAATATCAGTTGCTTATCTTCTTTCTAAATTTGGTATTCTGTGTGTTTTGTTGACCTTGTAAAGGGATCCATGTGGTTGGGTGCCACTGAATCTATCATCTTCAAGTTCACAATTGTTTTTCTTAGGGTATGTCTACACTACAGGCTAAAATCAACTTAAGATATGCAACTTCAGCTACGTTAATTGCGTAGCTGATGTTGAAGTACCTTAACTCAGCTTTTGGTGCTGTCTACACAGTAGGAAGTCGCAGGGCCGGCCCACAACATTTTGGTACCTGAGGCAAGGAGCTCAAATGATGGCCCCATGCTTCCTTGCTGCACCAGCAGCAGACACAATTTTCTACACACTGGATTGTATTGGGTTTCCCCCTCCCCCCAGTCTGGCACCTGAGGCAGTCACCTCAGTGAGCCTCATGGTAAGGCCAGCCCTGGGAAATAGAAGGAAGAACAATCTTTCTTCGACTTCCCTTACTCCTCGTGAAATGAGGGTTACAAAAGTTGGAGTAAGAAGCACATTATTTCAAAATTATGAATTATTTCAAAATTTTGAAATAACGGCTTCCTGTTTACACGCACACTCTGTTATTTCGAAATAACACGAGTTACTTGGAAATAAGCATGCAGTGTACAGATAAGCTTCAATGGCTCAGTGACACAACTCGTTCACATTCAGCTTTGCTATGAAATTACAGCCACATTGCCTCTTCTTTTTGTTCTTTCAGGGTATGTCTACACTACCCCCCTAGTTCGAACTAGGGGGGTAGTGTAGACATACCCTCACTCTTCTACCTCTGGCTGCTATTCTCCCTCATTTGTTTTCATATGCTTGGCAAGTTCTTTCATTTTGTGGTCTGGAAAGTTTTAATTATTGTGAGGTAGATGATTGTACAGTGTATTTTAATAAAATTTAGTGTTTGTTATAAATATACTGGTTAGCATCTCCTTCTTCTGTAGGTCTTCAGACATAATTTCCCCCTTCTTCAATGCATCAATCTCTGTTCTCTGAAAAAAGATCTATCACAGCCTCTCCCTCCCACCAGTGAACAGATGTATCACTAATTCTCCCAGCTTCATCTTTAACCAACTTTGTATGTTTCTAAAACATATAAAATCTGTCTCAAGTACCTGGAGGGGGGAAAGGATAATAAAAAAGAAATGAGGAATAATATTTCAAGATGAATTATTTACTGGCAATCAATAAAGAGACCTTTTTTTACTATAAATAATCATATTGGTCTTATGTATTTTATATTGAATGTTACAGAATACTGACTTACAGTCATTCTAGTTCATGGACCTCATTCTTCTCAGTTGAATTGTATTGATAATATATGATATTGTGAAACTAAACCCAGCATTTTAAAAAATGACAGTGATGATAGATTGTGCCAACCCTGAGATTATAAATAATTATATATGTATAAATCCTGCTCTCACTAACATAATAAAGAGTGCAAAGTTTCTCCTCTATGTGTTCTCTGCAAAAAAGGAGCCTGGCTCCTTTCTGTTAGTTACGGTAGAGAACCCCAGAGTGAGACAGATGGTGCACGATGGAGATCACCTTGTTCTTCCTCTCCTAGCATTTACTGGGTAGCTCTTGCTGTTTTCTGCAACAAATAAATGAAATAAATGGAAAGATTTTCTTTGACTGTAGAGGGCCTGGGATTAGGTGGCATATGCACCAGGCAGCTGGGTAGCCATACAGGGCCCTAAACCATAGTCCATTCCCATTTAGTTGTGTAGTGAGTAGGGGAGTGCACTAGAGGCCCATATCGCCTAATATTGTCATGTGGACCATGGAGAAATCATACCCTTCTGCTAGCACAAGGTGTAAAAGAATCTTTCTTATGCCTTTCCTCTGCCCATCTGCTACCCTAGGGAAGCAGAGAAAAAAAATTAGCCTATCATTTCTATCATTCAAAATCCACCTTCCCCGGGCGGTTCTCCAGTTCTGCCCTCACACAGCCTTGTGGGGGAGTGGGCTACACAGGGGCAGCCCCTGGGCTGTTTGGGGGTGGAAAGGGGAGGACTCAGGAACCTCCCAAGGGCTCTGGCACCCCTTTGATTCTCTGTTTTGTCTGTTTGTTTGTCTCCTTCTGCAGGTGGTGAGGGCTGCGCAAGGTCATCCACCTCGATGACGTGGACCCCACAGTCACCGGCTTTGCTGCCATGGGCTTCCCCAAATGTGGGGGGGGGGGCTCTTGATGGCACCCACCATCTGGGGAGGCTAGGGGGAAAAGCAGGAGGAAGGCTGAAGCAGGGGCAGGCATGGGAGAGGGACAGGAGCTGTCATGGGAAGTGGGGCAGGACTGGGAACTGAGATTGGGGCAGGAGCAGGAGCTGGCTCCAGTTGGGTGAGGAGAGCATGCACAGTCGCACACATATTGCATCCCTGCTGCAGCAACTCCATCCACGTGTCTCTCTGCCACTGTATCCTTAGACCTTCTGGGCCAGTGTCTTGTGCTGGTCCCAGAGTATGGAAACATGTTCCCGCATCAGGTCTTCCTCTGGCTCCCCCAGACTGGGATGGATGGCTGAGGTGGTGTTACCTACTCCCCTGTCACAGCTGGTCCAGCTGGGGACAATAAATAGAGGTGGTCTGTCATCCCTGGGGACACTGGCCCTGAAGCCTTGCCCTCACCTGTGAGCCAAGACCAACAGTTCTTGGGTCAGAGGAAGGTGATGTCCTAGGTGCAAGGCCATATGTGGCCTGGACATCAGGCTCTTTCTTACAGAGGCCCAGCCCAAAAGGAAAGACCTTGTATCCCTGGCCACTGGGGGAAAAGGGGTGAGGGTGTAGGAGGGGTGTGTGAGCAGCAGACACCTGCACCTGGCAGTGCTATCCTGCTATCCCTGGGAGCGGGTGCTGCCTCAAGGGTGCAGGCATGCCCATGTGCAGTACTCCAGAGTCTCTGTGCGTGTGTGAGTCTTTGTCCCCAGCTGCCTAGTGCTGGCTCATGATGGGAAGGCGTCTCCCTCTCACAGGGCTCAGAAGTGTGGGCAGCCACCCCAGAGCTTGTGAGCAGGAGCCCAGAGGTGCTCTGGTGCTGCCTCCTGGGGTTTTGTGATGCAGACTGGTGCTGCCTGCGTATTCACGTGCACAAACTGCAGCGCGATGGCCAGGCCGAGAAGGCTGAGAGACAATCACACCACCGCCCCCAACACCCCCACCCTGTCTGTTTGAGATAAATAAGACCACTTACCTGATGATCATTCCCTGGCTATAGAGGATGCCTCAGACACATCCAGGCTGTGGGATACCAGCTCCAGGGTGATGGTGGTCATGGAGCCATGTCAGTGTCCTCCTCCTCCTCCTCTTCCTGCTCCTCCTCATCCCCAGCTGTGACTCCTGGGCAGGCAACAATGGGCATCTACAGCCCCAAATCCACCACCAAGAGTGGGGAAGGGGCTGCACTACCTCCCAGAATGTGGTGCAGGTCTTCAAAATAGGAGCAGGAGTGAGGTCCTGCCCCACAGAGGGAATTGCATTCCCTTTCCCTGGCATAGACCTGGCGCAGCTCCTTGACCTTACTCTGGACCCACTCCGAGGTCCAGAGATGGCCCTTGGTGATCAGTCTATTGGCCATCCGGCTGTAGATGACAGAATTGAGCCATCTGGAGCAGAGATCCTGAAGGTTTTCTTCCTTACTCCACACCTTGATGAGGGCCAGGCTCTCTGCCCCAGACCAGGATGGTGCACGATCTCTTGTGGCACCTGGCAGGCTCCTGGGAGCCATCAGAGTGCTCCCTGGGAAGGGCAGTGGACTCCTGGGGGGCTTGAGGGTCTGCTCTGCTGGCCAGATGATTGCAATGGCAGGTGTAAGGACCGGATTCCTGCCACAAGCACTTTCCCCTGTGTCTTCTGCTTTAAAAGCTGCAGGGGAAGAGGAACTATAGAGTCCTGAGGAGTGTGGACAGAGTGACCAGCAGGGCACCTATGGGATTTCCTGGAGGCCCCTTAATTAAAAAAAACTCCCTTGGCCACATCACCATATTCCCTCTTCCGAAATAGCTATTTCAGTAAAGGCATTATTCCTTGTGTAATAAGATTTACAAATGTCGGAAAAGCCATTCGTTATTTCAATTTTCTTTTGAAATAACGCAATTGCTGTGCAGATGCTAGCATTCTTATTCCAGAATAACATTGCAGTGTAGGGGCATCCTGATGTGACTCAACCCTCCCTGCCTTTTGCTTTCCCACCTTTGTGCCTAGCTGGGCCCCCAAGATGGATAAACCTCTCCTGGTATTTGATGTGACATCTTCTCAAGGCAACATGTGAGGGGTGAACTGGGCACCCAGCTAACATTATAACCAGGTCTCGACAAATGCACTCGCCCGCTCGCCTGTGGTGAGTAGATTTTTCCAGCTAGTGAGTGCAGGGGCGGACTGGCCTGGTGGGCCATTGTGACAGGCTAGCAGAAGCACAGCGCCACTGGGAAGGGGGAAGTGAGGCGATTCTTCCCACCGGGCTGCCTGAGTGACCTGGCCCCGCTGATTTTAAAGGACTGTGGCAGCTCAGCTCTGGCCGTGTGTCCCTGGGAGCTAGCTGCGGCATGCAGCACAGCCAGGGTCCGCCCCACCAGGTCCAGTCCTGCTATGGTCCCAGCCCCACTTTGTCTCTGCGCCACTCATTCCCCATGCCTCCCCTGCACCCCGGACCTCCTGCTCTCCCTCTTTCCTGTGACCCTTTGGTTCTGTGCTGCCCTTACACCCTGCACCCTGCTCCCCCTGATCCCTGCCCCTCCAGCTCTGTGCTGCCCATTCCCTGCACTGCCCTTAGACCCCGATCCCCCTGCCCCTCCCGTTCCCTGTGTCCCATTCCCTTTGCCTCCACTGCACCCTGCTTCCTCCAATCCCTGTGTCCCTCTGGCTCTGTGCCTCCCGTTCCCCGCGCCAGCCCCGTACGCACCCACTGTTCCCTGCACTCCTCTGGCTCTTTGTTGTCCCTGCACCCTGCTTTCCCTGTGGGTCGGGAGTGAAGGGTGCTTGCCCATAGGGAGGGGCTGGACAGGGCGGGGAAAAGGCTGCTGTGACCCAGCAGCGAATTAAAGGGGGAGTTCACTTGAAGTGCCTTTGCCTTTATGGAAAAAAATGAATGAAAATGCTATTTGTTGTTTATAGGGCTAAAATGCCAGGACAAAAAAGAAAACAAAAAAAAAACCATTGCAAAAAAGACAACAACAAAGGGGGGGTGCAAAAAATGTTTTGCTTGGGTCAGCAAATAACCTAGAGCTGGCCCCTGGGGAGGGGAAGGGGTGGGCCGGGGCTGGGCTGGGCTGGGCTGGACTGTGGGGAGGGGGAAAATATGGGGAAGGGGCTTGTGCTGAGGGGAGGAGGTCAGGAGAAGAAGAGGAAAGGGGAAGGCAGGAGAGGGACAAGGGTGCAGGAGAGACAAATGCCAGGGGGCCAAGTGCAGACAATGAGGAAAAGGGCAGGAGGGGAGGTGTCAGTGGGTGGGGGGACAGGGTGATGCTGGGAGAGAAGAGGGTAAGGACACTGGGGGTTAGCAGGGGGAGGGGGAGATGCTGAGAGAAGGCTTGAAAGAAGGGGTGGGCATGAGGAAGGCCGGGATGGAGCAAGGCATCTGTGAGGGCACAGAGGCATGAGGGGAACGGGGGCAGAGAGTGGTGAGGGGGTGGGTATCAGGGAAAAAGAGAGCAAGGGGGCAGGGGCAGTGAGGGAAGGGGGAGGCATCAGGAGGGTGCAGGTGCCAAGGGATTCTGGGGGTGAAGCAGGGGAGGGACCTGCAGGGGAGGGACCAGCACCAGAGGAGAGAGGCAGGGCAGGTGCGTAGAGGGAGATGTTAGGAGAGGGGATGAAGAGGGGTAGCTCAAATGATCAGAGTGGGGCTACTGGAGGAGTGAGGACAGGGCGGAGAGAAGGGCTGGTGGAGGGGGCAGGTCTCAGGAAGGCTGAGGGCAGTGAGAAGGGCAGGAGTCAGGACAGCAGAGGGTGAGGGGTTGTGGGGCAGCAGGCACCAGGGGAGCTTATGTAGCAAGGGGAGGAGACATGGCAGCAGAGATAAAAGGTAGAGGTTTATAAGATATTTATTAATAACCTGGGTGATATTTATTAATAACTTATTAGTACAGGCAGTCCCTGGGTTACATACAAGATAAGGACTATAGGTTTGTTCTTAAGTTGAATTTGTATGTAAGTCGGAACTGGCTCCAGATTCAGCCGCTGCTGCTGAAACTGACCAGGGGCTGACTACAGAAAGCTGGAGACAGAGTTGCTCTGCCCCCAGCTTCCTGGAATCAGCCACTGATCAGTTTCAACAGCGGCTGAATCTCGAGCCTGGGACAGAACAGCTGGGCTTCCAGGTAGGTCCCTGCAGGACCAACCCGGCAGCACCCCAGCTGCTCTACCCCAGGGTCCACAACAAAAGCCTGGTCTGCTGGGGGGGAGGGGCGCACTAACTGCGCCCCCCCCCAGCAGACCAGGGACACGGGGAGCAAAGCCGCAGCGGCGGTGGGGTCCCGCGCCTCCCCGGCTTTGCCAGAGCAAAGCCTCAGAGGCGCGGCACCCCGCTGCCGCTGCGGTTTTGCTCCCGGTGCCCCTGGTCTGCTGGGGACCGTCTCAAGCAGACCAGGGACACCTGGAGCAAAGCCGGGGAGGCGGAGGGGTCCCGCGCCTCTGAGGCTTTGCTCTGGCAAAGCCGGGGAGGCGCGGGACCCCGCCGCCGCTGCTGCTTTGCTCCCCGTGTCCCTGGTCTGCTGGGGACCAGGGACACCGGGAGCAAAGCCGCAGTGGCAGCGGAGTCCCGCACCTCTGAGGCTTTGCCAGACGGTCCCCAGCAGACCGGAGGCACCCGGAGCAGCTTTTCTCGCCCCGGAGGTCGAGGTGGCGGGACCGCTGCGCTCTGGGAGGTCCCGCTGCCTGCGAGCTCTGGGGCGAGAAAGCCCCGTTCATAAGTCGGATCCGCGTAATTCGGGGACTGCCTGTAATTACTGTTCTTATTCTTATTAGGAATTTATGCAATTAAAAAAACAGTTTTTGTGGGAGAGGGTGGCGAGTCCCTTTTTTGTCTGGCGAGTAGGGTTTTCCATAATTTGTCAACCCCTGATTATAACCACTGCTCTCTAGCTGCCCAGCTCTGAAGGTGGCATATAAATAAGGAAAGCAATACCATGACCTCCTAAAATAGGCTTGTGATCCTCCTGCAATTTCCTTTTCAGTCAGGACCTTGAATTTGAGAAATGCTGGTCTCTCTCGTGAAGTCTGTATAGTATAATATAAATGCTTAAAAAAGCCCAGATTTCATGGGAGAACTCCAGATTTCATGGTCTGTGATGCATTTTGTGCTGCTGTGAATTTGATAGGGTCCTTTTGATATGATATACAATGTTTGCCAATTACAGTGATGCTTGCTATGATTTTTTTTTTTCCTATCTGTATCAAATGTAAGACTTACCTTTCATTTTCCCCATCAGTTCCTGTATATGTTTTCCAGAAATTGTATGTGTTTAAAAGCCTGTGTCCCTATTCTTGGAGTGAGATAGACACATATATGACCCATATGATGTGACTAAGGCCACACTTTACGTTAGGAATTCAGGTCCCTCTTCCCAGAACTTTCGGCCACAGGAGCTAAATAAACACCAAGAACAATAACAAGTGTGCTTGTCAGGCTTTTTAGCTCTTCCTATCTTGCTCTTAATAATATTTCTATTTCAAAGTAAACTTTGGGGGCCCAATTTGTGCAGTCAAAAATCTTCAACCACCCCCATCGCATGAACATTCCTTGACTCATAACAAAGTAACACTACAAAGAGGCCCAACAATGGAACGGGGTTGGAGGGGGCAACTGCTCTGGGGCCTAATGATTGTAAAGGGTCCATGACTCCCGCTACTCCTGTGGCAGCAGCCAGAGCTTTAAATTGCCACTGGAGTGCTGTGTTGCACACTCCAGGCAACTCTAAGGGCTGGAGGGAACAGCATGGCATGCTTTGTACAGTGCTCAGGGCTGGCTGCCCCCAGCCCTGCTCCTGCTGCGTGAGGCCCCACCTTCCAGGAGCATAGGGTCCCACATGGACCAGGAGCCTGACATGGCTGTTGGCTCCCCTAACTACAATTATTTAAAGGTCCTCAGGCTCAGTACCTCCTACCATAGAATCATAGAATAATAGGACTGGAAGGGACCTCGAGAGGTCATCGAGTCCAGCCCCCCGCCCTCAAGGTAGGACCAAGCTCCGTCTACACCATCCCTGACAGATGTCTATCTAACCTGTTCTTAAATATCTCCAGAGAGGGAGATTCCACCACCTCCCTTGGCAATTTATTCCAATATTTGACCACCCTGACACTTAGGAATTTTTTCCTAATGTCCAGTCTAAACCTCCCCTGCTGCACTTTAAGCCCATTACTCCTTGTCCTGTCCTCAGAAACCAAGAGGAACAAATTTTCTCCTTCCTCCTTGTGATACCCTTTTAGATATTTGAAAACCGCTATCATGTCCCCCCTTAATCTTCTTTTTTCCAAACTAAACAAGCCCAGTTCATGAAGCCTGGCTTCATAGGTCATGTTCTCTAGACCTTTAATCATTCTTGTCACTCTTCTCTGTACCCTTTCCAATTTCTCCACAACTAGGAGAGAGCACATGTTTTGTTTACAGCTAGACATCTGCCTCTGTGGGTTGTTTTCGGAATTCAATCATATGTATCTTCAATACTAAGCACCAAGATTTGTCTTTAGCATTTTATTCAAATTCTTTATATCTTTTCTCAGTAAAATCTTACTACAACACAGGAATATGATTATTTTTTTAAAAAAACACATCACAATGGCTGCGTCTACGCTGGCATGATTTCACGCAAATACTTTTAACGGAAAAGATTTTCCGTTAAAAGTATTTGCGCAAGAGAGCGTCTAGACTGGCATGAGCCTTTGCGCAAAAGATTTGCTTTTGCGCAAAAGCTTCCATGCCAGTGTAGATGCTGCCTTGCGCAAGAAAGCTCCGATGGCCATTTTAGCCATCGGGCTTTCTTGCACTAGAAATTAATGTTCCTGTCTACACTGGCCCTCTTGCGCAAGTATTCTTGCGCAAGACAGTTTATGCCTGAGCGGGAGCATCAAAGTATTTGCACAAGAAGCACTGATTTTGTACATTACAAAGTCAGTGTTCTTGAGCAAATTCTCACAGCCAGTGTAGACAGGTGGCAAGTTTTTGCGCAAAAGCGGCCACTTTTGCTCAAAATCTTGCCAGTCTAGACGCACCCTTATAGTAGACTGTACATCAGACAGGCCTGACTCTTGCTAAGCTTCAGTTGTAATCATGAGGGCTGTGTCTAGACTGGCAAGTTTTTCCACAAAAGCACATGCTTTTGCGGAAAAACTTGCCAGCTGTCTACACTGGCCGCTTGCATTTCCGCTAGCACACTGATGATCTCATGTAAGAAATCAGTGCTTCTTGTGGAAATTCTATACTGCTCCCATTCAGACAAAAGTCCTTTTTCACAAAAGCTTTGGCACAAAAGGGCCAGTGTAGACAGCTCAGATTTGTTTTGCACAAAAAAGCCCCGATCGCGAAAATGGCGATGGGGGCTTTTTTGCACAAAAGCACGTCTAGATTGCCATGGATGCTTTTCCGCAAAAAGTGCTTTTGCGGAAAAGCGTCTGTGCCAATCTAGACACTCTTTGCTGCAAATGCTTTTAACAGAAAACTTTTCCGTTAAAAGCATTTGCGGAAAATCATGCCAGTCTAGACGTAATCCATGGGTATAAAGAGGTAAATCACAGCACTGCACTACCTAGAATTGTAGGAGAAAATGTGACACATTCATCATGCAGAAAATTCTCTGGCATGTCTTCAATCACTGTCTTTTTCAAATAATTTAAAGATGCTTGTGATTTAAGTTAGGTTCTTCAAACAATCAAAGCTGGCATCTTGTTTGCTCTCTTTGCTGCAGTTGCATTTAGGCTCAAAGGGCTTTTCCTTGTTTAAAGCAGGGTGAATGCCAAAATATTCTCTTTGTGAACCGAGAAACACTCTTAGTTAATCAGTATTTGAACTGTGATTAAACCAATACCAAGAAAACCTTTTTCCCTAGTGCCCTCTTGCACTGAATGCAATGTTTAAAACACATGTTGGCCTACCTGAAAATGCAATATGAAGATTTCAATGGAAAATAAAACTATAAAACATCTGGGTGCATCTTCTCATTGTCCTTTTTCCCCATTCCATGTGTGTTTTGGAATAGGTTGTGTTGGCTCCCTGAGAGAAGCTCATGGATTGAAGAACCTTTCATGCCTGGAGATGTGGTTTTTACTATCCCATACCATCACATGCATATTGCACCTTATTCATTCATTAAAACTTTAATCAATATTAACAGTAACTGAAGGATTACTCCACTCTGAGTGATTCTCCAGTGGTGTAGAGTTACCAGCCCAGCAAGTCCACCATTCATCCCCTTTTGGTCTATGGCTGTGTCTAGACTGGCCAGGTTTTTTTTGGAAAATCAGCCGCTTTTCTGGAAAAACTTGCCAGCTGTCTACACTGGCCTCTTGAATTTCTGCAAAAGCACTGACTTTATACTGTAAGAAATCAGTGCTTTTTGCGGAAATACTATGCTGCTCCCGTTCGGGCAAAAGTCTTTTTCCGAAAGACTTTTGCGCAAAAGGGCCAGTGTAGACAGCAGAGATTTCTTTTCCGCAAAAAAGCCCCGATCGCGAAAATGGCGATTGGGGCTTTTTTGCAGAAAAGCGCGTCTAGATTGGCCATGGACGCTTTTCCGCAAAAAGTGCTTTTGCGGAATAGCGTCCTGCCAATCTAGATTCTCTTTTCCAAAAATGCTTTTAATGGAAAACTTTTCCATTAAAAGCATTTCCGGAAAATCATGTCTGTTTAGACGTAGCCTATGTGTTTCCATATAATAAATAACAACAACAACACCTAGTTCTTATACAGCACCTTGCCACAATAGAGTCTCCAAGTGCTTTATAAAGGAGTTCAGTCTCATCATCCCCATTTTGCAGCTCTGAGAAAATCTTGATGTGGATGGGATTCTTACATCCAGGTACTCACAGAGGTCATTGGCTGATGGCAAACGATTAGGAATGCACAACCTAAGAGTGTCTCTGCTTTGTATCATGCCCACCACCTTCATGACCTGTAATTAGGGCTACATCCTTGAAGCCATCTTTTCGTACATTATACTCATTGCAGTCCAAAAGCTGGTAAGGAAACTGAACAAAAAAATGCAGGATACTAAGAAATTCGGAACCATTACAATCCAAGAAGAAACAAGCAAGAATTATTATAAAGGTTTGAATCTCTGAATTCTGAACGATTATAAATGGCATATGCTTTCCTAATATCAATAGCCACTATTATTGACCTCCTGGTTTATCATCACCTGGCCAGAGAGGGTTTTAATTATTCTGTTATCACAAGAAAAAAGCAATTTTTTGCAGATATGTCTAATGCTTCCCTCCAAATCTATATCTTATCTTTCTACCTTTTCTCAAGCTACCTTACAAAAATTAATGTGGAGAAGATATTTTCTAAAATCATTCTTTGGGTAGCTATATGGAGTCTGAAATAAATATTCAATTCCAACACCTTAATTAATTAATTAATTGATTAATTACATATGGTCACCCCCTCACTGAGATACATTATACAGACACTCAAGTATTAAGCCTAATTATTAGTCTACACTGGCTTGTCATTTCCATCACTTTCCCATGTTTGTGATCCCTTCTGGAAAGATTTACAATCAAGGGTTTCACCACTGCATTTCTTGATGATGGATAAAACAGTCCTTTTTAGTGAAATAAATGTTAAAAAGTCAATTACAATCTGGGAGAAGAATAGTAAAATATACCAGCATATATGCCAAGAGAGAGAGAGAGACAGAGAGACACAGAAAGAGATCCTGCAGTTGGATCTGTGTGAGCAGACTCCTATGCAGAACCCACTTATTTTAAGACCACGAAAACAATGCAAGAATAGGATTTCACTATGCAGAGTCAGCTGCAGGATGAGGGGTATAGTGTGCATTATTCAGGCAGTATGAGAAACAATTTGTTCACTGAGTACCTCAGCGAAAGTTAGTTGTATGCTGGATTTCATTTCTTTCTCATTTTTTCCACTTGAGGGAATGAACACTTTGAAAAGAAATATATTTATGGACTCCTGAAGGGAAGATCTTCCAGGGTAAGACATACAGTCAAGGTAAATCAATATTTAGAGCTAGTAACCTTGACTGTGTCCCTTTTAAAACATCTTGGATGACTAGGTTTCCCCTATAGCCTACCAGGTTTTGTTCAATGGGATTTATTTTATTACATCTGACACCAGCCAGCACTAAGCAAATAGTACATCAGTAACTTCATAGCACTCTATGGGACACTTTCCTGAGATTTTGTATTTCATACATCATAATTTGCTTCAGTCATCCAGAAAAAATAGAGAAATTATCCATCATGTACTATAACTAAAAAGCATGAAATTGTATAAATGTGCATGCATGCGTGCACACATACACACACATGAACACAAGACTGGGAAATTGGTGTTAGCACAATGTCTTTCTAATACTCTTTTTGGGCTCCATTTTAATCCAATATTTACACAACAGTACCTCTTTCCTATTGATTCAAATCCAATTTAGGCCAATAGTGCATGAAATTCATTGTCCACTTCAACAGTTTGAGGCAGTGTGTTGGTAACCTCTTAATCACAGACTTTAGAAACTTCCACTAGACACCTGTTTACACCACTAGGTACCTAAATACCTTTAAAAATATGTCTTTTAGCATCTTTGTGCCTCAGTTCCCCTTCTGTAAAATGAGTATAATGGCACTTTTCTATCTCATTGGGTGCTATGTGAGGAAAAAATACTTGAAAGATTGTGAGCTGCTCAGATACTATGATAACAAGGGCTGTAAAAGTACTTTAAAAGTATAAATGACACTATAATTTTCACTTTCTGTAGAGAGTTCTGAGATAGCTTAACCTGAAAAAATATATGAAATGTCTTATTGTTAAAATTTGAGCAGGTAGGAATATTTGACAATTTGTTTTTGTCTAAAAACAGCATTTTGTTGAAGCTAAAATGTTTTACAAAAATATGATCATATCCCACAAAGTCTTCTACAAGCAGTTCTGTAAGGCCTGCAAGATCCTTATGCCCCCAAAAAGGAGGTTTAGCAATCTCACGGAAAAAGGGGTTTTTTTGCTCCAAAAAAATGTCCACACTGCTTGTTTTTGCACAAAAACTCCTTGTGCAAAAACGGATCGGCAGAAAATATGCAAATGAGATTGTGACTCACACAAATGAGTCCCTCATTAGTATAATTTTTACCAAGAAAACTCATAGTGTAGATGTAGCCTAGAAGATTTACCCAGAATTGCTTGTGTCCTTATCTCAATTATTATTATTATTATTTGAAAATAAAATGAAAATGTACATGCTTCACTTAAATCATTGTTCTGGGGCGAGGCTGTGGATGGGGGTATCAGTATGCCGGCTGCTCAGGGAAAGAGAACTATCCTAGCTCTCTCTCACTGCAGTATCTGGGGATTAGGTGAGAAGCTCTACTCCATGGCTGCTGCAGCCACAGCAGGCACAGCTGGGGGCAAGAATACAGGTGCTCAGGCTGGAGCAGGTCCAGATTATGCTGGGTGGGAGCCATAGAAAGCCCACCTGTCTCCAGCAGCAGCAACTCTGGGGCACATCACGGTTGGGTACCATAGCTGGTGGGGAATCACCCTCTTTTTTGTCCCCAGCATGGAGCATACCTGGCTAATGGTGGGGGGAAAGGCACCCTCTCCCTGGCCCCATCATCAAGCATCCACAGCTGGGGGGGGGGGGAGGCACAACTTGTGTGGCAGCTCTGTGCTACAGCCAGCAGGTAGAGGTGTCACTCTGCACACCCTCCCTGAGCCCCTGCCTTCCCTTTTGAAGGAGGGATGTAAATTAGGCAGATCAAAAGTGCAAATGAAGCAAATGAAGCCGTAGTCCTCATTTTTTTCAGGAGTATGGGATCTTTTGAAAAAGGGTTTTTTTTCCCAAAAGAACTGCATCTAGACTGCGGTTTTGTTTCAAAATACCCTTTTTCGAGACAGCGATCGGACACAAATATGCAAATGAAGTTGGGATATTTAAATCAGCGCTTCATTTGCATTTTCAATCTGCCTAATTTACATCCCTCTTTTGAAAGAGGGATGTTGTCTAGACATAGCCCCTGCGCCTACCTTAATCCATCTTTCAACATTAGTTCAGTTATGTCAATTTTGAGGTCTTTATTTGATTTGGTGATTTTGTCTCTTTTCATTTTGGTTTTGCGAGAGGCAATCCCATTCCAGGAACATCCAGTATTCTTGGCACAACCAAACCCTTACATTCCTTTAAGTTATGATAAGAGGAAGTTGTATGCAGAATTTGGTGGTCCTAGGTCTTACTGTTTAGGAAGAGTTCTTGAACAAACAGACAGACAGATAGATAGACTCATCAAATATATAGTAGATTTGAAAGATATTCTTTTCATTTCAGTGTAGAATGAAAACAAAGTTTAAAACTTTGAAAATTTGTCATAAAATGGAACTGTCATCCTTTATCTAGGTATAATTAAAATGTTCCATTGCTGAAACAAACAAATGTTTAAAACAAATAACATTTTAAACTATATATTTTATTATTTACCACATATTTTGTTTCCAGTACTAGTCCTAATTTTCTAACCTGGGTATGTTTTTTTTTTATTTTGCTCTCCTTGATTATTGAAATAATAAACCAGAGGAGATGTTAATTTGTGAACTAATTAAGTACAACAGATGCACTGTGAGACACTAGATGCAAAGCAGCCACTCAAAAATTGCACTAACATCTAAGGAACACACATTTTTCAGTAAAGGAACTATTGTTAAATGGCTAAAGCAGAAAAGTAGAAATTTAATCCTTTCTGTGCTACTGATGTATTACTTGGGGAAATCATCTCACCTCTCTGTTTCTTAGTTTTCTTAGGCTGTAAAAGGAATACAATAATATATAATATAGAAATATTGTGAGCAATTAGTAATTAATATTTTGAAACTCTTTTTTTAGCTTCTAGAATAAAAATAATTCTAGCACATAGACTTGTGGTATACATGGTTTACCTCCATTAAATAATGTTACTTTTTTGTTTAGATTTTTATTTTTTTAAATAAAGGAATATTGCATATTACTATTGTAATATAGCCTTCTGCTAAGAAAAAATATTTTATGGTAGGATAGTGTACAATAGGAAAATTTTCCAACTTATCTTTTTATTTTTATTTCAGTTTTTACAGCTAAGGCTAAAAACATACATTGAGTGACCAATTTTCCTTCAAGGATACGGTACTCAACACAGAGTAGTTTGCCACACTTTTAAATGATTTTTATCCTGACTTTTGTCCTGGTTTTGGTCTTTCTAATCGAAGGAGTCCAGATGCTTTTAAGGAGCAGTGTGGAGCTTTCTGGACATATATTCTATGCTCACTGTGGAGGGAAAAAGTTAATAGGGAGTAAGAGATCTCAATTTGCTTTTATACTAGAAATGAGTTTTGAGAGCTGTGGTGGGGGGAGGAGTACAGAGCGGCAAAACAACTGCCATGGGGAAATGGAGGAGCTCCAAAGGAGAGATGGGAAAGTAGAAGAGTAGTTTTGATTAACAAAGATAAAAAATTTGAGGTACTAAATTATGCTCATTGTTTACGTCATATTCTGTCACATGCTACTGGGCTTTGGTATGCCAAGATGTGACATGGTATATCTCTCTGCATATGCCTAAGAGAACGCAGCTACAGGGCCCTCTTTCTACAAGCCAAAGTGTTTGTCTTTGGAAAGCAGTGCTTTTTCCCCCTACAGGTTTTCTCTCTTCATCCCTATGATGCTACAATCCTTACGATAATAATTAATAATAATTAATTAATTATCTTGCAAGATGTATGTATGTGGTGGATATTAAGAGTTATATATATTGTCTCTCTCTCTAAATGTTCAACACATACACAATCCATTTTAGCTGTCATTCATAAATCTATCTGTCTAATCTATCTGAATGATAACTGCTTGCTGTCATGGGGGGCTTGAACTGAGCACTGGGGTCTGCCATGGCAGCAATGCAGGCAGTACATAAGAATATAAGAACATAAAAATGGTCATACTGTGTCAGACGAAAGGTCCAACCAGCCCAGTATCCTGTCTGCCAACAGTGGCCAATGCCAGGTGCCCCAGAGGGAGAGAACTGAACAGGTAATGATCAAGCGATCTCTCTCCTGCCATCCATCTCCACCCTCTGACAAACAGAGGCTAGGGACACCATTCTTTACCCATCCTTATTTTGAAATAACTCTGTAGTGTAGGCATGTTTTAAGGTGTGACTTGCATGCTGGTAGGCTAGCTGTGAGAAGCCCAAGTTAGGTTCTATAACAGCAAAGCATTGTGGGGCACCAAAGGTTACAGAGCAAACTATAGTACAAACTCTCATTTGTTTGTATTTGTACCCTAAACCAACAGGACCATGACAATCCACCTTTTCAGCCTGTGTATTTCAGGGGAAGGAAACAGCTCTACTTCTCAAGGTCAAATCAAGAGAAAGTTATTCACTTATCTCTGCATGCAGGATCCAGACTTGGGGCTGGTTAAACTAGTAAAGTGTCTTGTCTGTTGGAAGGGATAGAAAACCGGCCTTTAATAGAAACAGCTGTAATAAATCACTATGTTGGTGCTGTAGATAGGGCTCTCTCAAGCTCTTGTGAACTCTGATTGCTGCTCGGTTGGTTTGAAGTGGGTTTCTGATGTTTGGTCATTTCTTCTTTCATGAAAGCAGTCAGCAACAAGTCACAGTGGCAATAGGGGAATGTATAGGATTTGTTTTCAGCTGCCAACCACTCAACTTGAAGTGTCAAGTTCTGAATCTGAATGGGAGATTGAGCCTGTGAATGAAAGGGGGCACCCTTTCTTTCGTAAATTTCCAAAAAGCTTTTTTTTCCCCCCTTGATCCCTAACCTCTTAGAAGATTGACATTTCAATGGCAGAGAAAAAAGAATAAAAATGTTTGAGAGAGTCTTTCTGCAAAGAGAGCTGTCATTTTCCTCTTTATATAGTGCTTCCCGGGACATTATTCTAAAAGGATTTACTGACATTTTCTGTTCCAAAAGGCAGTTTGTAAATACCACATCTATTTTATTGAAGCAGCAAGGATTATTTTATGCCCTGTGGATGACTACTTCTTCTCTCAAAATCAACCATCCCCACACATGACTAATGTCATTGTCAGCTATCACAGTTCTAGCCAAGCTAGTCACTTGTCACTCACCAGATTGCTGTGAGGGGACCCAGGCTCTGAGCGGCTTTTAATCCTCTCTCCTATAAATGGAGTGCAAGCGCTGTTCCTGTCTAACGCCCTCTCCTGAAAGCTTAGATCATGGGTCTCAAACTCCCAGCCCAGGGGCCATCCACATCCCAAGCACTTCTCCAGTTCAGCCCACAAAATAGTTTGAGAAAGTTATTTAATCAGGCCCACTTGGCTGCCAGCCCAGGCAAGGGGGCTGGCAGTGTGCTGAGACTCACCCCCCAGCACCCAGGTCACCAGTGCTCACACAGCCCTGGCTGCAGAGGGTGCCACTCGTCCAGGAAGCTAAGCTGGCTGCTTCTGCTGAGAGGTGAACACACTGACCAGGGAACCACCCGAGCTGAGGCGCTACTGTGGCTAGTGGGGTAGAAGTAGCAGGCTCCCCTGGGCAGGGATCCCCATGCAAGCATGCTAATGTTTGTGGGAGGGCATCCCAGGATGAGAACATAAAGGGGTGTTAGAGTGAGGATTCAGTTTCAGGTCTTTTTTAGGATTCTTGTCTTTGTCTGGGCTCATGGACACTGGGGCAGACACTATCAATTTACATGTACTATATCACCAACCCCAAGAGGCCAAAACTCATAAATCAGCCCTTCCCCCCTTCAAAAAGAGAACAGTTTCTTGAAATCACAGAGAAAAATATCCTTGGGGATCTTTTTATTTGGCATCTGGTGGTCTTTGGCTGAACTCGCAGCATGTTTTCTAGCTTTTCTCCACAAACCATGAGACCTAAAACTTTCCTTCAAAAAGAAAAAAAAAGGACAAAAGGAAAGGAAGGTTGGGCTTCTCTTCTAATACCATGCACCAACAAACAAGCATAATCTACTAGGTCAGAGTGATCACAGTTGATAGTGATGCATGGGGCATCGAACAGTTCCCAGGGCTGTCTTAATTCTAATAACGTGGCTGGAGCTTTTCAGAAAAATAAAAGCCCCAATTATCAGGAGGCTTGTGATCAAATCAAGACAGTTGGCATCACTGATATCTAGTCAGTTTCACAAAAGGAGTTAATAGTTTCACAGTGTATACCTATGGATGGGATGGTTTCGCACACACCTCGCCCCAGACCACAGGGAGTTGCTGGTAGTGGCAAAGAGCTAGCAGCCAGTAGCCACTCTAGCCCTGCTGTGCTGCAGGTGGCGGTGGTGGGGGGTAGCCCCTAGTAGGTTTTAAATGACTCAGGGCAGCAGGCAGGGCCAGTGGATGCACAGGAAGGGTGCACACAAACCAGAAGGTCAGGCTGGAAGATTCATGGGGGCAAGAGGAATGCTCAGAGACTCCTGCCCACCCAGGGCCCTGCCAGATCCACTGGGAGGATTTGAGGACTGGCACTGGCCCTAATGTAAACTGATTTTGAGATTTCTGGCTTAGATCATGTGGCCCTCTTTCCCAGGCCCACAAGGGCTCCACAGTCTTATGACTTTTCCAACACCCTCAAGCACCCTGACAGAGGGGAGGGGGACCTGGGCCCTCCCTCACTCCAGGTCCCAACTCAGGACCCTAAGGACAGAGAGGAAACCTCACTGTCCGGTTGATGGGGAGGACCCCAGAACTCACCAACCCACGTGTAAGATGTCAGCTCCTTCATCCTGTTCTGGGTCTCTTCCTTCCCTCCGTCATCACTCCGGTATCACCCTGGCATTCCTGCAGGGCTCCTGGTTCCGCAACACCAGCTCTGCCAGCTCTGGCTCCCAGCTCACTCCTCCCCCGGTCTCCTCTGCCCAGTCTCCTTTTGACCTTCTGGCCTAGGCCGTGCTACGCCTTGCATCCCTAGTCTCCACCCCACCCAATATTCAGCGTTTATCGGTGCTCCTCCTCTGGCTCTGGGGGCGGTGCCAGAGCACGGCACACACTGCTGCCGGAAGGACCCGCCTTCCCCGGTGAACGCCTCCTCCAGCTGCCGGCGAGTGCGTGCCACTTCCCCATCACACACACCCTCTCCCATTGAAGGTTAGAGTTCTGGATTACAAATTTAACTGTCTCAGGAGCCAGGTGATAAGATGGAGCCAATAAAACATACAGACTTTGACCGGTATTAAACATACAAATATATAAGAATATATACATTTTCCTTTCTCAGTTTCCTCACCACTTCAGATCATTCTTTGGGATGGAGTCAGTGTCATCTAAGACTGTCCAGCATCCAGCTGTTGCAGTGAATTGCTTGTATGCTGAGACAAAGAGCCTTCTCCTCCCAACTCTTCTTCTCTGAAGTTGGCCTATCCATCCCCCTTTCTCTCCCTGTGAGAGTCTTTCTCAGCATGATCCCTAGGTGAATCCTTTTATAACCTTTGTCATCTGTGTCTTTGTTCTACTTGGTGAATGTCCACTTGATATGTCCTCAGCACTCTGTTGAAAGAAGTTGGAAAGAACTGATTTCCTAGCAAAATTATTGTGTGGTTAGAGTACAGTTGTCAAGGCTGGCAACTTTCCATTTTTCCTTGTCTGAGAAAGATGTGACTCAGCCATGGTAGCTGTGGTAAAATCTGAATAGATAGAGGCTCTTTCATGATACAACAGTTTTCACAGCAACAACTTCATTATATCAATCAGAATTCATAAGCTGTACAGAAAGACTCCTCAAATCATCACACACAGTTATACTAGAGACAGCCATACAGACTTCTCTTGACTTCCATACAGCTCTTGACTTCCTGATGGCTATACACTTGCCTTCCTTACAGCCGTGGAGATGGATCTTAAAGATTTCCAATTTAGTTGATCAGAGACTATTTTTCCATTTTCATAGAAGAATCCTGTTCTTCAATAATACTAACTAGTATGCAATCAAATTGGCAGTATTTTGAGAGAGTTAAATATTTTGGAGAGGACTCCAAGCCAAAGAGTGGATTAACAACTCACTCAGCCTGAATTATCTTCTATAGCTTTTATGTTTCAAGGGTCTCTACTCTCATGCCAGAGGAAATCCTTTTCTAACAGCTGATAGCAATCTTTATGTTCTTATATCCAAAAAAAGCAACCCTTCTAAAAGAAACGCCATCTTCAAGAAAATACTCTGTTCTGTGGCTCGTAAGGAGGAAGATTAGTGGAGACATGGTGTGCAGTGCTTCACTGTAGCTCAATTATTCAGCTGGTTGAAAACAATACACATCATGAAGACATTCACATCTATGTTTTGTCTCTCTATCTGGGTATTTGTGTACACAGAGATGAAAGAGATAAGTAAATGAGCACAACATTGGAATTTACTATATTAAAATAATAAAATGATGGGATCAGAAGAGAGGTCATCGAGTCCAATCCCCTGCTAAAAGAAGGATCAATCCCAATTACAGCCTCTCTCTGAATTACGAATGAGTTACGGACCAGACACTTATCTGTAACTCGATCTGTTCCTAACTCAGACCCCATTGAGTTACATAGTGACCGCGCTGTTTGTAAGCGCTGGTCGAGTTCATAACTCAGGGACTGCCTTTATGACTGCTCCATGGGAGCTTTGGTCGTAAATGTGCCCTTGTAGCCAAGAAGGCTAACAGCATATTGGGGTGTATTAGTAGGAACATTGACAGCAAATCTAGGGAAGTGATTATTTCCCTTTTTTCAGGACTGGTGAGGCCACATCTGGAGTACTTCATCCAATTTTGGGGCCTCCCTTATAGAAAGGATGTGGACGCATTGAAGAAACTCCAGGGAAGGCAATGAAAACCATTAGGAGGCTGATGCACATGACTCATGAGAGGCTGAGGGATGTGGGCTTATTTCATCCATAGAAGAGAAGATTAAGGGGGAGATTTAATAAAAGTTTTCAACTACCTGAAAGGATGGAGAAAGTCTGTTCTCAGTAGTGACAAGGAGCAATAGTCTCAAGTTTCAGTGGGGAAGGTCTAGGTTTGATATTAGGAAGAACTATTTCCCTAGGAGGATAGTGAAACACTGAATGGTGTAACTAGAGGCTTTTTAGTCCTGACTTGATAAACCCCAGGTGGGATGATTTACAGCCGGTCCCCAATATGCTGTTAGCCTTCATGGCTACAAGGCACACTGCTGACTCATATCCAGCTTCTTATCCACTGTAATCCCCAGGTCCTTTTCTGCAGAACTGCTGCTTAGCCAGTGGTCCCCAGCCTGTAGCAGTGCTTGGGATTCTTCCATCCCAAGAGCAAGACTCTGCACTTTCCTTGTCTGATCTTATTGCTACCTGTCCTTGGAATCAGCCAAGGAACAAACCCAGGCAAAGGGTGAACTGGAGCTGTATTACGGTTGTTTATTTTTACAGATTTTTAGTGGGATGGCAATATTCTCTATCTTACACTCGCACACACACGTATCACATTCATGCTGACAGGCAGCAAGATTTAGTTTCAATTTCACAGGTGGTTAAGGCTGGCCAGGTGACAGCTTTTCCAGAAATTGGCCATGAGGAGATGAAGAGTTTCTTGGTGTCCCTTCGAATCCACGGGAGGGGCTTTACTGCTTCTGATCCAGTCCTAAGTTTGGCATATTGTTATATCTTCCCCAGGGAATAGACCCTACCTGGCCGCCTAGTATATCTATTTAAGCAGGAGTTTTCCTTAGCCATAAAAGGCAATACATGCTGAACCGCCTTATGATTGGGTGTTTCTCATTCAGACTTCCTCACATATTCTGTAGGTAACATACATATTCATAAGCATGAATATAATTAATTCTATTAAAGCAATGTGGTTCCTAAGCAAGCACCTGACCAGCTATAACTGAGAAGGACAGATGAGGGGGAGAAGAAAATAGAGGGGTGGTTCATGTCCAGCTGACTACATTCCAATGTGGGGGGCATGTCTGGCTGGCTACATTCATCATATTTCTTTCGGCCTAGTCCTCCAATTTGTCTAGGTCATTCTGGGCCATATCCCTACCCCCCAGCATAGATCCACTCCCCCAAGCTCAGTGTCATTCACAAACTTGCTGAGAGTACAATCCATCCCTTCATCCAGATCATTAATAAAGACGTTGAAGAAAACCAGCCCCATAACTAACCCTTGGGACATTTGCGACCTCTTGATACAATCGCCAACCAGACATCAAGCCATTGAGCACTACCCATTGAGCCCAATGATCTAGCCAGCTTTCGATCCATCTTACAGTCAATTTATGGAATCCATGCTACTTTAACTTGCTGGCTTCTTTTCCACCCTTTCCATCCAAAATCAATATAACTTCTAAAAATAAAAGCAATTAGATTTAATGATTTACTCCATACACTGTTTATCCTGTATCTATAAACCCTTCATTGACCTTAAACTACTGAGTACAAAAGTGGCTGTGATCATAAAACCCCATCAGTGCCAACTGGCTCACTGTCTTACAACAGGACTTCCAAATTCTCAGGACTTCCAAATTCACCATTCCTATTACACTGCTAACACTGTTGGAAAGAAGGTCTAATGAAAACTTATACTGGTAAACTGTATGTGTGGGTGATAAGAAGGTGCAGGTGTGATCTAAAAAGATGTTTAAAACATGTTACTAGACTGTGTTAATAAAGAAGTTTGACCAACACAAAGTTGATTTACCTGTCTCCGAGATAAATCATGCAGTGCAAAAGCCCAAACACAATAGAATTTGTATCTGTATGCAAGTCAACAGAATAATCAAGTTTGATAGGGGGAAAAGTATGTGAAAACAGAATGGGAAGGCACAGGAGACTAAAATAATAGAGGATTTTGTCATGTCCCAAGGTCACTACACTTGTGTTCTGGAGAAATATAAAGAGAAGCAAAAAAATTAGGATCCCAATCTAGTGTGAATATCAGCAAGCTCTAAAAAGAGATTCCGAGAGCGAGAAATTGTATGACATAAAGCAGTGTAGTATTGTCTGATAAAATGATGTTTAGTTTCTTAGACGATGTCTGTAAATAAGCCTGGGAGACATAGGATATATTAAGTGCCAGTGGAGAGTACTATGTAGGCAAGAGCGCTTCTCCCACCAACATAGCTGCAGCTGCTTGTTGGCGCTGAATTAAGTCAAAAGAGGTATATCTACACTGCCACCCTAGTTCGAACTAGGGTGGCTAATGTAGGCATTCGAACTTGCAAATGAAGCCTGGGATTTAAATATCCCGGGCTTCATTTGCATGTTCCCAGTCGCTGCCAGTTTTAAATGCCCCATAGTTTGAACTACCTGCCCGCGGCTACACGCGGCACAGACTAGGTAGTTTGAATTAAAACTCCTAATTCAAACTACCGTAAGGTTTAGCGGTAGTTTGAATTAGGAGCTTTAATTTGAACTACCTAGTCCGTGCCGTGTGTAGCTGTGGGCAGGTAGTTCGAACTACGGGGCATTTAAAAATGGCGGCACCCGGGAACATGCAAATGAAGCCCAGGATATTTAAATCCCGGGCTTCATTTTCAAGTTCGAATGCCTACATTAGCCACCCTGGTTCGAACTAGGGTGGCAGTGTAGACATACCCAAGGAGAGTTCTCTCCCATCGTCTTAAAGCAGCTAGAGAGCTTACAGTGGCGCAGATGCACTGAAGCAGCTCTGTTGCTGTAATCCTTCTGGTGTAACCATAGCCTTAGAAGCATATTATACTCTTGTTTTATTTATAACTAATTCTATTTCCAAAATCCTTTCTCAGTATAATGTAAACCTTGGTCCTTTATTAATAAACTTATTCTTAGTTTTATTGTATATTGATCTCAGTGCTGTAATACTAAAGTGTGAATCTTCTGCTGAACCTATGTGATTGGTATCAATGCTACCATTTTGGAGATAGAACTGATCATAGAATTAACATAATAATAACATAATAATAATAATAGAAGTAGTAGTAGTAGCATAGGTTTATTTCTGTGATCATATTTATAAGGTTCAAAAGTGTAAAATCAAAGACCAGTAAGGTATATACTTGCTCCTTTAATAGGGCCAGTTTCATAAAATTGAAAACTATTCTGATCCAAATCAGTTGTGAGGAAGAGTTTAATCAGAAAAATGTGAATTGTAATTGTAATTGGGAATCATTTAAGCACACATTACTAGTTGCTCTAACCCACAATTGAGGAAGATGTTTGTACTGGCTAAAAAACCAACCTGGTTTAGAAGGGAAGTGAAGTCAACTACAAGAGATAAAATATATGAATAATGAATGAAAGAAAGGGGAAGCTGATAGAAATGAATATAAATCAGAAGCTAGGAACTAGAAAATTGATAAGGGACACAAAGAGAGAACAAGAAGAAATCTATTGTCTGCAGAGTTATGGACATAAGAAGAAATTTTTAAAGTATATTAGGAACTTTTAAAAAAATCCAAACAGTGATATTGTTTCATTAGCACATAAAAATGATGGAATTGTCAATAATAACGCAAAAAAGTAAAACAATATTTCTGGTCTATATTTGATGAAAAAAACAATTGATATTGTCTCATCATTACGGTGTGATGATAACAATCTTTCCATTCTACTAGTATTTCTGGAGGTTATAATAGAAGCTACTAATGTTAGATTTTTTTTAAACCAAAAGAGCCAGATAATTTTCATCCAGAAGATTGATAAGATATAGCTAAGGATCTCACTGGACTGTTAATATTGATTTGTTTTCAATATGTCTTGAAGAACTGCGGAAATTGCAGAGGAATGGAAGAAAGCTAATGTGACCATTTTTAACAAAAGGTTAAAGAGGATGACGGGTGATTGTAGGCCTGCCAGCCTGACATTGATCCCAGGCAAGATAATGGGATGGCTGATATGGGACTCATGTAATAAGTAATTAAATAAGAGTAATATAGACAATGCAAATCAAGGGGGTTTATGGAAAATAGGTCTTTTCCAACTAACTGGACATCTTTTGATTAGATTTGTTTGATAAAGTTAATAGTACTAACATAATATAATTAGTCCTCTATAAGGCATGTAACTTGGTACAGCATGACATTTTGAGTAAACAGCTAGAATGATATAAAATTAACATGGGACACATTAAATGAATTAAAAACTGACTGACTGGTAGGTCTCAAATGGTATGATGAACAGGGAATTTTCATTGAATAGGTGTGTTTCCAACGGGGTCTGCATGGATCAGTTCTGATGCTGTCATTTAACATTTTCGGTAACCGGGTTTGGTTCTTTAAAGGATTTGAAACCACAGAGAGAGGAATACTTCTTTTTAGGGTTAAACAAAGATTATTTATTTTTTCTATTTACTTTATAATCAATTTTCCATTTAAATCAATTCATTATTTTTGATTCTTTTAAGACAATATAATATACAAAGAAAAAGTAGAAAAACAGTACAGTTAAAAATAACAAGAAATAATAACTTCTCCTACTGATATACCCTCCTGAGTTACCTTTAAGAAATTTATGGAGTTAACAGTTATATAATACTCACGTTAAGAAAGATAGAAGCATTGCTTAGATTCAGGAGATATTCTTTTCTTTATGTTTTTCCTTTCTTTGGATTTTTCGTTGCAACTTACGACCGGTATTCGTTCCCCTTTCGGAGCTTATGTACGGCAGCGAGATTCAGCGCCGGGGAGGGAGCCCTGGTTGATCAGACCTGGCTTTTCGGATTCGCAACCCGTCCGCTCGTGGCCCACCTTATATACCCTTATATACCCTGTTTCGGTATTTTGGTATTCTTCCACTCGCCTGACAATTGCTGACGTTAGATTTTTGTTGTCTCATTCTGCCCTTACAAAAAACTTTCGTCTGCTCCATTTGGGGGTAATCAGCACTTTGTTGCATACTGCTGTCTGAGTTACTTACTTCCCTAAAAGCGGGGTTATTGTTGGTCAACCAATCAAATTTTGTTTTTATTTTTATCTCCTGTATCTGAGAGTGCTGCCTTTCCTTTCCACTTACAATTAAACTGGTGCTCATTTGACATATTCTGGGTAGGCCTCAATACCTTCCTTTCACAAACATGTTTAACAATGGCCTTGAAGAAAACAAAAATCACTATTGATTAAGTTTTCAGAAACTCTTCCTCAGGGCCTCCCTGTTGGGTCTGGCGGATGGCACCTGTCCACAGCTGCTCGAAGGGTCTCCCCTCACGGCCAGCCTCAGCCCCCGCACTCCGGGAGGAAGGCCTCCCCCTTCCTTTCCACAATGTTGTGGAGAACACAACATACTGAGATGACCTCAGAGATGTTGTGCTCCCCAACATCGAGGTGGTTCAGGAGGCACCTGAAATGCATCTTGAGATGGCCGAAGGCGCACTCCACCTGAATCCTTGCCCGGCTGAGGTGGGAGTTAAATTGGTTCCTGCTGTGGTCCAGGTGGTTGGTATACGGCTTCATCAGCCACCACATGAGGGGGTAGGGCTGCATCCCCCATGATGCAAAGTTGCATCTGAACGTCCCCAACCACAAAGTCATGGCAAGGGAAGAATGTGCCTGCCTCCAGCTTGCTGTAGAGGCTGGAGTTATGAAAGACGTGGGCATTGTGTACCCTGCCCGACCACTCGACAAAAATGTCTGTAAACTGTCTATGGTGGTCGACCAGGACCTGCTGTTCCATTGAAAAGTAGCTCTTGTTGTTGATATACTGGGCCACTCTATGTTCAAGTGTATAGATCAGGATGTAGGTCCCATCTATGGCTCCACCACAGTACGGGAACCCCAGGGCAGCAAATCCAGCCACGATTGGGTCCAGTTCTCCCAGGCAGATGACCCTGCGCAGCAGGATGGAGTTGATGGCCCTCACAATCTGCAGAAGGAGACCAAAAACCACACAAAACAGAATAAGAGGGAGTGCCTGAGCCCTTGGGAGGTGCCTGTCTCCTCCCCTCAAAAAACTCTGGAACCACCCCCTGGGTATGTCTACACTACCCTCCTAGTTCGAACTAGGAGGGTAATGTAGGCATACCGCACTTGCAAATGAAGCCCGGGATTTGAATTTCCCGGGCTTCATTTGCATAAGCGGGGAGCCGCCATTTTTAAAACCCCGCTGATTCGAACCCCGTGCAGCGCGGCTACACGGGGCACAAACTAGGTAGTTCGAACTAGGCTTCCCGAACTACTCCTCCTTTCACGAGGAGTAATGGTAGTTCGAACTACCTAGTTCGTGCCCCGTGTAGCCGCGCTGTACGGGGTTCGAACCAGCGGGGTTTTAAAAATGGCGGCTCCCCGCTTATGCAAATGAAGCCCGGGAAATTCAAATCCCGGGCTTCATTTGCAAGTGCGGTATGCCTACATTATCCTCCTAGTTCGAACTAGGAGGGTAGTGTAGACATACCCCCAGTGAGGCCACGCCCAGAGCAGCAGGGCTATGTGAGGGTGAGATGACACAACCCCCAAGGAACAGGGCTTCCCCTCTACTCTCAGCCCCCCTGGTCCTCATTTCCCAAGGGAACCCACAATTCAGGAAGGATGTTGATGAACTGGAGAAAGCTCATAGAAGAACCACAAGAATGACTAAAGGATAAGAAAACAGCCTTAGATTCAAAAAGTTCCATATAGTTAGCTTAACAAAGAAAAAGTTAAGGGGAGGGGTCTGCTTAAAGCCTGTAGGTATGTCTACACTACAAAGTTAATTCGAACTAACAGACGTTTGAACTAGTGGAGCGCTTAATTCGAATTAGGTAAACCTCATTCTACGAGGACTAACGCCTACTTCGAATTACATAGTTCGAATTAAGGGCTGTGTAGCCACTTAATTCGAACTAGTGGGAGGCTAGCCCTCCCCAGCTTTCCCTGGTGGCCACCCTGGGCACCACCAGGGAAACTCTTCTGCCCCCCTTCCGGCCCCGGAGACCTTAAAGGGGCACGGGCTGGCTATGGTGCCCGTGCCAGGTGCAAGCCCGCCAGCACCCAGCCAGCAGACCCTGCACCTGGCACGGCTCGAGCAAGCCACCCGCTGCCACCCAGCCCTCCGCCTCTTCCTGGGACCAGGCTGGTGGCTCCCGGGAGCCTGCCCAGGTCCGCAAGAGGCGGGCGCCCGCCTGGTCTATTGCAGACATCGTGGACCTCATCCACGACCTCCTCACTAGGCACAGGAAAGTGGCCGTCTAGGGCAGGATAGCTGCCAGCCTGGCCACCCAGGAGCAGGTTTGCATGAAAATCAAGGTGGCCCACTGAGACCCCCGACCCCGAGCCCTGAGCTTACAATGGCCATACTGTAAGGTCCATCTAGCCCAGTAGCCTGTCTGTCAACAGCGGCCAACACTAGGTACCCTGGAGGGGATAGACCCAAGACAATGACCAACCCATTTGTCTCATGCCATCCATCTCCAGCCTGCCACAAAAAGAGGCCAGGGACACAATTTCTACCCCCTGGCTAATACCACTCCATGGACCCAACCTCCATGACTTGATCTCACTTCTCTTTAAACTCTGTTATAGTTCTAGCCTTCACAGCCTCCTGCAGCAAGGAGTTCCAAAGGTTGACTATTTGCTTTGTGAAGAAGAACTTTCTGTTATTAGTTTGAAGCCTGCTACCCATTCATTTCATTTGGTGTCCTCTAGTCCTTCTATTATGGGAAATAATGAAGAACTTTTCTTTATGTACCCTCTCCACACCACTCATGCTTTTATAGACCTCTATCAAAGCCCCCCTCAGTCTCCTGTTTTGTAAGCTGAAAAGTCCCAGTCTCTTTAGCCTCTCTTCATATGGGACCAGTTCCAAACCCCTGATCATTTTAGTTGCCCTCCCCTCTCCTACCCTCTCTCTTCCCCTCTCCCACCTCCTTTTCCCAGTCTCCCCGAGTTTTGTTCAATAAAGAAAGTTTCTATTTTTGACCACACGTGTCCTTTATTTTGTACATCAGGAAGGGGGGCTAGAGAGGGGTAAGTGGAAGGAGGTGAGGGAGGAATGGGGTACGAGCCCCTGATGGGGAGGACTGGGGTGGCTCTGCGGGGTCCTCGGGGTGGAAGCTCTCCTGAAGCCCCTTGATTGACCGCCCCCTCCGGATGGCAGCCTGCGGCAAGTGCAGCCGGACTGATGGCCGAGTGCTGTGATGTGCCGAGTGTGGGCACTCAGGGCACTCCAAGCCAGGACTGCTTTGCAAGTGGGGAACACCTGAGAACTGTCTGTCCGGGGTGGGGGTCGTGTCCCTTTAAGCACAGCCCTCGGCTAGCCTGAGACCGCATCTCCACGCTCTAAATCCTAATCTGATGCCCTGCCGGCACTGCTTCTGGCCAGCCTTAACCTCGGTTCACGGTCCACTTAGTGTGGACATGCTAGTTCAAATTAGCAAAACGCTAATTCAAACTAGTTTTTAAGTCTAGATGCGCTAATTCGAATTAGCTTAGTTTGAGTTAAGTTAGTTCGAATTAGTGCTGTAGTGTAGACATACCCTGTGAGTAACTATAGAGGGAACAACTATTTTATAGTTGGCTCATCAATCTACCAGAGAAAGCTAGAACATGATTCTAGTTGGATATTGAAGATAGATACATTCAAAAATACTGTGTACATATTTTGCAGTGCAGGTAATTAGCCACTACAATAATTTACCAAAGTCACAGTGTATTCTTCATTACTGACAATTTGTAAATTGAGATTAGATGTTTTTAGAAATATGCTTTTGGAATTATTCTGAGAAAGTTCTATGGCCTGTGAGAGAGAGAAGATCAAACTAACTGATCAAAATGGTCACTTCTGGTCTTGGAAATCTATGAATCTACAAAATATTCAAATTTTTATAAAATCATTAACTAAATACAAGTATAAAGAATAAAGAGGAAATTATTTTTAAAGATGTGTTTGCATCCCCTATGGTGTGTGCTGTTACATTTCTTGATTGTGTTTATTATTCAGAATAGGTTTGATTGGCATTGCTTTTTATGACTGAATGTCAGTGGCTTGACTGGAACTGTGAATGTTAGAAACATGTGTGAGAATTAAAAACAAAGTGTTTGACAACTTCATGTTATTTTTCCTGTTCATATAATGAAGCTTTTAGCTGTGCCAAGCCATTAAAATATTAGAAATAACCACTGCTATTAGCCCACTGTTGCTTTTTACTCTGCTCACCTGCTTTCAAAGAAGCATATTAAATAAACCCATTAGAAAAATGTGTTAATTATAAGATTAAAGTGATATTGAAATCTGAAGCCACCAAGTAAATAAAAATATCTCATTTTAAAACAGAGACTGATTACTTGTGAAAAAACTGGAAGAAGAAGAATATGCACCAGGAAGCCCATAAAGCACCAGAAGAAAGTATTAAAATGAGGTTTTCCACTGTTGAAAAAACTGCCATGTTCTTTCGATTTACTTTTGAAAGAACACAGCAGCAGTCTAGATGCAGGGGAAGATTTTTCAAAAAAAGGCCACTTTTTTCGAAAAAACCCTGTAGTCTAGACACACCCACAGCGACTGTCTGAGGCTAATGTTAAGTGCCCCAGGTAGCCAATGTGCAAAAAGTGCTCAAAAGGATCATTAATGGATTCAAAAGTAACATAAAAACAACAATATTCAAATATGAGTGACTCCTTAATACCCAGCTGAGCCTCTGGGATTTAAATGAGTCTATGAGTTCAAAGGCAAAGCAAAGTGACTAGAAAAGAATATGCATTTCTGCTCCCTCAACTTGTCTGATTTTCCAAGAAGAACAAAAACTTAACTAACTAACAAACAAACAAACAAATAAATAAATAAATAAATATTCCGATTGCAGGTACATAAGGAAAGCTCATTTTGGGTAACATATTCTTCTCAAAGAATCACTGTCAAGTCCCCTGCAGTGTCAACTATGTTAGCAGTGGTCTACCTCACACAACTGCAATTTGTGAGTCATCTTGCTGGCTCCTGCCTGGTGAAAGCAAACTGTCCCTGAACACTGAATTTTTCATCCCGGAATTGAGTGGCCAATGACTCTCCCGTCAGCATGTCATCTCACAGAGACAAGCAATTAAGTCCTCTTTTTTTGTGACAAGGTAAACTGTTGCCCTATCATATAGGGTAATCTTCAGATGATTTGATATATAGTACCAACCAAGTTTGATCTGGATATTTTGTGATCCGCGTGTGCCTGGTTCTCCTACATCTGTAATGATTTAATACAGCAGTAACTGCCGTTCAGCTGAAGAAAACTAGCATTTGCCTGAAGAAAAATGTAGTATAGTCAAAACAGATTTGCTGGTTTTCAGTAAACGTAATATTTAGCAGAATGTAAATTCTTACTCAGGATCTTATAGGTATTAAATGGCACCTTCTAAACTCTGATAATATATTTTTTCTAAATACTATTATGAAAATGCACCATCCTCTTATGTACTATTTGTATTCCCTTGCCCCTCATTGTACATTACAGAGATACTGCCTTGTAAATAAATTAATAACATTGACCCTGATTGTGCCCACTAGAACTACATACTGAAGCTTCTAGCTACATGGAGGTCTCCTCCCTTACCAAAAGGATGTGTCAGTGACCTTTCTAGAAATATAATCCCTCCTGAGGGTCTTCAGTGTAGCACTATGGAACACTTTTCAGATGGAATTTATTGATGAGTATCGGGGTGATCTTGAATCTCAATTGGAAAGCAGCTGGTCTGCAGACCACACATGGGTGCTCATCAATATGTGGTCAGAGAAGCCCACCCTCCAAGACTTCTCCTGACTTGGCAAAAACATTCACTCATCCCAGGAGATTTTATAGAGGGTGAGGATTGGACATTCCCTGGACTCCTCCCAGTGCTGGGACAGGGTCCTGTACTGAAGAATGAAGGGCTCAAACAATTGCTCTACTAAGAGACCTAGCATATGTTCTTGCTATAGTGAACTGGATCAGCTTCTTTCCATGACTGAGAGTGGAGAAGTTGATGTGATTCAGGAGTTCCTCATCTGCACCAGCCCCATCACATTAAGGGTCAGAGTGGGGAAGGAGCAGGGACTTTGGAGGAAATCCAGCTGCAGCCCCAGGACACAGAGGAGAAGCAAGTGATCCTGCACTGTTAGACCATTCCGCTGGTTAGACCATTCCGCTGACAGTCAAGGAAATCCCCCATCCTCCCTCACTGAGAAGTCTTAGGAGACAGAGCTGATTCAGGAATCAGAATCTAATACTCTTATGTTTTACAACGGACCCTTACACAATGGACCCCCTGACAATATCCCCTTTTGCTCTGGTGCTGTGTCCCCTAGTGATGAAAAGGTGGGTTAGGCAATGGGTGGACATTTTCTTGGTTCTCTGTTCTTAAGCAGAATGCCATCTACTCTCTGAGAAAACAGTCAATTTCCTCTCATATTACCTCCAAGTCCTATAAGTAAAATCATGGGTCGCAGGTAATGTTGTTTTCCCAAAACTGCCCATGCTCTGAATGGCCAGGCCAGATGGAGCCACTGGGCAGCTGCGACCACAGCATAGCTGTCCAACCCTCTTGCCTGCTGGGAAAGATTAGGTCATGGTGTATCTACTTGAGTGACAGGTGCTCCGGCCAACCATGAAGGATGGACCTTCATCACTGCTGGGAGAGGAGTCTAAGGGGTTTGGGAGTATTCAGGCGCTGGGAGCAGTAACCTGGGGTGTGGGCCGGGCTTCCTTTCTTGGGGGAAGGGAGAGAAGCTGCAGAAGGGGCAGAGCCTTGGGTTGAAGGGGTGGGTCTGGGCTAGCCTTCCCCAGGTAGGTGTCCCTCCCCCTTTATCAGAAACATCTCTCTGATATAGGAAGTCAGGAATCCTCCCCACTACTGGAAAGCTGATTTCTTTTAATGTCCTGGTCTATTACCTTCAAACTTGCTGTGTTCTCCAAATAATGGCCAGCCTTTAAAGAAGAAAATGATTATTAGTAATATTTCCTTTAAAAGAACAAAAGCACACCCTAAATAGCCCCTGCAAACATTCAACCATTTTAATAAAACTAATGAACGTATCTTACTATTTTGACTCTTAGCTCCTCCTTGGTGGGCAGCAAAAGTAGTCTGAAAGAAGAAGTCTATAACAAAACTGTAACAGGACAGCACTCACCTCTTGTGAGCAACCCCCACTGGCTGAGCATGTGTGTCTGCACTCTCTCTTCTGTGTCAAAAAGCCTCTTCAGCACCTCAGCCCTCTGGCCAAGTCACACATACCCTGTATGTGAACCACACAAATCCTTCTGGGATATACATTTAATAGGGGCATACATCTTAGTGCCCACTGTATTGTTCCACATCTATTTCCCACTCTTAAGAGACAGTGTTACCCCCCAGGGCTTACCCTCGTGGAGGCAATGTTCTTGCCTTTACCTCAAGTCCAGCAGTCTCTGGGTGTGTCTAGGCTACATGGCTCCGTTGATGGAGCCATGTAAAGTAGTTTACCCGTCATAGTCAATGAAGCAGGGATTTAAATAATCTCTGTTTCATTAAAATAAAAATGGCTGCTGCGCTGTGCCGTCAATCAACTGATCTGGCATAGCGTGGCAGTCTAGACGCGGATCGGTCGACAAGGAAAGCCTTTGTCGACCGCTCCCCTATGCCTCGTGAAATGCTGACTGCCACACTGTGCCAGATCAGCTGGTTGTCGGCACAGCATGGTGGCCATTTTTATTGTAATGAAGTGGGGATTATTTAAATCCCCGCTTCATTGACTCTATCGGGTAAACTAGTTTACATGGCTCCGTTGATGGAGCCATGTAGTCTAGACATACCCTCTGATAACGCTCCATGTAGAGCTGTCCATGGTGCTGCCATCCTCTCTACCAGCTGGTCTCCAGTTCTACACACTTTGAGGACTCCAGAGACACTGAATGATGTCTGATCTCTCAGCTCCTTTTCTAGCACCTTTCTGGCCCTTGATTGAATACATCCTCCACTGCCACTCTATCCTGCTTGAGGACTTCTCTATTTCTTTTTGGACAGAGTGTGACAGGACCACAAGGCCTCCAGCAGATGCCAAAAATATCAATATCATGGTTTTTGAAAGCAGAGTCATGCTATTTTGGGGGGCTTTCATAAGTTCTTTCAAAAGAAAAGAAATATAATTTTAGCCTTATGCTTGATTTGCCAGGGCATGCTGATGATGCCAAGGGAGCCCATTCTGTTGGGGGAGAACACAAGAAGCATACAGCTCACAGGAACTGACAGAAGGAGTCAGAAGCACTTTAACTTCCATAAGACAAAGAAAAGTTGGTCTCTTGGGCTATGTTTAAACTCTGCCACGTCCAGGGAACGCTTCTGCTCTTCTGGCTTTTTTTTGTGGAAGAGCGGATGTGCTCTTTTGGAAGCCCTGTCTTCCTCCTCCCATGAGGAAGAAGGGCTCTTCTGAAAGAGGAGGCTTTTCCAAAATTTGGCCCAGTGTAGACGGGCCAATTTCAGAAAAGCCTCTTTCGAAAAAGCTATCAGAAAAAGGTACACAAATTGCAGAGCGCAATTTGCATACCACTTTCCAATAGATCATTGTAATGTGGACATAGCCTTAGGCAGGAGGAGGCACTTATAAATTGCTTCATGCATCAGAAGTATTCCCAAAGGTAAAGGAACCATGGATTCCTACTGTCCTACTAGACCAGGGGTGTCCAAACTTTTTTCAAAGAGGGCCAGATTTTATGAAGTGAACATGCGTGAGGTCCGACCATTTTGCCTGACATTCTTTGAACCATTAAAATTAAACGCAAATTAACTATTTTATGCAAAGTTTATTGCAAACGGCATACTTTTCATTTTGTCACATGGATGACAAATCTAAACAGGTGTTAAATCACTCTGCCTTTCATATCTGAAGGCCCATGAAAAAAAAATCCAGGAAGCTGAAATATATGTCAGGAACATTGTAAAGTACATTACATATTATTGGTAATAAAGGTTGTCTGTCAACTTTTAAGTTCAAAAAATATGAACAGGAACATAGCACCAAGTATACATGTTGTGTCCAAATATATTTATAACTGATTTAGACCAACTGACATTAACTGAGATTTTACAATGTATTCATCTCAATACATATGGATTCGTTGGGGGCCATAAAAGATAGATATTGCCAAATTACCTGTGGGGCCATATTAAACTGGAACACGGGCCGCAATTGGCCCGCGGGCCGGACTTTGGACATACCTGTACTAGACCCATCCATGGCCATGGTTCCCTTCTCAGTTCAACCAGCACCTCCTCTTACTGCTATAACTTCTCCTTCTCCTCCAGATGCCAGCCAGGCTGATGATAAAGTCATACATCTTTCCCCTCTCTGTCTGCCAGAAAGGAGTAAGTTGGATACCTAGATCAACATTCTATGTGAAAGTCCAAACCCTCTCTTAGGGTACGTCTAGACTATATGCCTCCGTCGACGGAGGCATGTAGATTAGCCAGATCGGCAGAGGGAAATGAAGCCGCGATTAAAATAATCGCGGCTTCATTTAAATTTAAATGGCTGCCCCGCTCTGCCGATCAGCTGTTTGTCGGCAGATCGGGGCAGTCTGGACGCGACGCGCCGACAAAGAAGCCTTTTTTGATCGGCACAGGTATGCCTCGTGAAACCACACTCGGCTTCATTTCCCTCTGCCGATCTGGCTAATCTACATGCCTCCGTCGACGGAGGCATGTAGTCTAGACACACCCTTAGAGCACAGAGGAGAGGAATGATGAGCTCTACCCTATTCCTGTAGCCTGGCTTGTGCTAAGCCCCAAAATACTATGCAGGAGATGTTCTTCTATGCCCCCCTGAACAATATTTTGTGGCCATTACCACACCATGTAGACAGAACCAAATTTTGAAATAAACTATTTTGAAATTACCTCAAAATAAGCTACACAATTTGTGGAGCACAAATTGTGTAGCTTATTACAAGATAAGGATGCTGGGTAGACACTCCCTAGACGACCTCCACTAGTTCAGAAACCTAATCCTCTGGTCCAACAAGGACTATTGATGTTGCTGGACTAGAAAGCCCCTTGGAGCAGAGAGCCATAGAAGACCACAAAACCAGCAGCCTGGGCAGTCCCCAGAGTAGTCCCCAGAGCAGTGGAGCTCCATGACCCCAGCAATCCCAAGGGCAGCAGCAGCAGCTCCAGTGGTCCCAGGAGCCCCAGCAACCTGGTTTTGTGGACCCCCAGCAGCCTTGGCATTCCTGAAACTGTGGAGGCTGCAGTCGCCCCAGTGGCCCCAGAGCTGTGGAGCCCTGGTGGACCCAGCATTCCCAAAGCCATGGGGGCAGCAGAGCCCCACAGCCCTGGGGCAGCAGAGCTGGGAGCTCTGTGGCAGGGAGAAGGGAGCCATCTGCTGATGGACCCTGAGAGAGCCCAGAGTCCATCAGCAGAGTGCTGGAATTGACCTCTCTTGGTCTGGGAAACTCCATCATTCAGGCCTGTCATGAAGGTCGAACTTGTAGTAGGATGTATAAAACAGTCATATTTTGTCCTGAATAATGAAAGGTTTAAGGCTGAATATATTGTGATCTATTAGGGCTAGAAAAAAAGGCTTATAGCATTAGAAACAGAAATTCACTGATGGCATGTCCCCCTAAAACCTTGTATGTCCAAACCTGTAGTTATCATAAGAAATAACAAAAGACACTATTGACTTACATCTCAGAAGGCTAGTTTAAGATTCAGCTCCTCAGAATTAAGGTTAATTCTCAACAATCAGGAGAGCTGTCTCAAAATAGCAAATACATCTTCAGTGCCAAAGTTTAGCAAGATGTCAGAAGTTTTGGTATTCAGAAAATCTGTGACTTTGCCTGATCAGTAATTAGAAGAAATTTTTTTGTCTGTGCATCAAATAATAATGGTTACAATAAGAGTAAAGACCTAGATAGAAGTCAGAAAGACAAGAAAAGATTGATTAACTATTGAGATAAAGGGTGTTGTTTAGCTAATCACTGGCTCAGAGTCACCATGACAGCTTAATTCTAATTTTAATACTGGACTCAGTCATGTAGAACAATTTTAAAAAAGGAAACAACTGAACTGTACAACTGTTAAGAACTGTTTCAGAGAATCTCTTTCATCCTTTGCACAGGTACATAGGAAAATACATTTATCTAATAAAGAAGAGGAAGTAAGGATATAGAAAAGTACAACCCAACTCATTACCTTTAAAACAGATAAATTATCTACAAATTCTGAGAGATGTTCCTAGATCAATTCCTCTTTAGTTTCCTTTTCTCCTATAATAACATTTCATTGCTTCAGACGTTTTGTTGATTTGGTTCGTGTGTGGGGGGGAGGGGTGCATGCATCCACCTAAATATTTTACTGAGATTTAAATATTTAACAAAATCATCATGAATTACAGTAACTGATGTGGTAAATACTGAAAAAAGGCATATTGAAAGCACAAAACAAAGAGCAGCAATAATTCCAGGATATAGGCCTGTTTATGTCCTACTGAAATCAGTGGGAAAGGGAACTGACCCATGTATATAAATTTGAATATAAAATAGCATAGATGTGAAAGGTGGAATATACATAGAATCACAGAATCATAGGACTGGAAGGAACCTCAAGAGATCATCTTTTCCAATCCCCAGTACTAATGGTAGGATAAAGTATTATCTCTAGACCATCCCTAACAGTTGTTTGTGAAACCTGCCCTAAAAAATCTACAGTGATCAAGTTCCCTCGGTAATTTATTCCAGCCCTTAATCCCTTGACAGTTACCAAGTTTTTCCTAATGTCCAATCTAAACCTCCCTGGCTGCAAATTAAGTCCAGGAGTTAACAACAACAATTTTCTCCCTCCTACTTGTAACAACTTTTTAGGTACTTGAAAACTGTTATCATGTCCCCTCTCAGTCTTCTTTTTTCCAGACTAAAGATATCCATTTTTTTTCAATCTTCCCTCAAAGGACATGTTTTCTAGAACATTAATTATTTTGTTGCCTTTCTCTAGACCTTCTCCAGTTTGTCCACATATTTCCTGAAATGTGGCATTCAGAATTGGACATAACATTCCAGCTGAGGCATAAACAGTATGGAGCAGAGTGGAGAATTACTTGTTGAGTCCTGCTTACAACACTCCTGCTAATATATTCCAAAATGATGTTCACTTTTTTTTAGTTAACTAAATGCTTGAAATGTCCAGAAAAGGGTGGTACTCCTCCATTCATCACAAGACTGGATTGACTCAATTTGTTCCTTACAAATCCATATTGTTACTTATCGCCTTATTATCTTCTAGATGTTTGCAAATGAATTCCTTAATTATCAGTTCCAGTATCTTTCCAGGTACAGAAGTTAAGCTGACTGATATGTAATTCCTTGAGTTGTCCTTATTTCCCTTTTTATGGATTGGCACTATATTTGCCCTTTTCCAAACTTTGCAAATTCCCCTCTCTTTCATGACTTTTTAATCACTAATGACAGATATGTTCTCAGTCAGGCCCTAGAGTATCCTACGATGCATTTCCTCAGGGCATGTGACTTAAAGGTACCTAATTTGTCTAAGAAATTTTTAACCTCTTCTTTCCCTATTTTATCATCTGATGTTATCCTAATTTTGGTAGCATTCACTGTATTAGATGTTGAATCACTACCAACCTTACTGGTGAAATCCAAAACAAAGACATCATTAAGCACTTTTGCCATTTCCACATTTTCTATTATTGTTTTTCTTCCCTCACTGAGTAACAGTCCTACCCTGTCCTTGGTTTTCCTCTTGCTTCTAATATATTTGTAGAATGTTTTCTTGTTTCCCTTTATGCCTCTTGATTTTGTTTTGATCTTGCCTTGGCTTTTCTAATTTTGCCCCTGAATACTTGTATTATTTATTTATATTCATCCATTGTAATTTGACCTAGTTTCTATATTTTATAGGGCTCTTCTTAAATGCCTTCCACAACGAGAAAAAATTACAGCAGAAGTAGTATTGCTAACTTATCTTTTTTTCCCAAAATTACCTCTAAAAATCATGTGATTTGGTCATTGTAACAAGATGTGTTCAAGATTTAGAATTGTATCCAATGTTCATTATATAGCACAGAGGTTTAGGGAATGAGGAAACATGTGGGGGATACGAGACATGAATAGAGAAAAGATAGGCAGACAGTGGCACGTACTCTCTGAGTGAGAGGAAGAGCACTGGACAAGAGAGCCAGGTGAGGAAATGGTGTAAATGTAGCAGAAGTAAGGGGCAAGGAGAGGAAATTCCTGGAAGGATTTGAGCAGAGGAGAGATTGCTATGTAATCTACATGCCATATAATTAATATAAAGGGTTCATTTAATAAAATGCTACACTCTGAGACACTGACATATAGTTATTTAGGGAGACTCAGACTCATAACAGTTGCTTGGCTAATTCTCTGATATAACATGGTGAACACTTTCTTCCGTATTCTCAGGTAGAATTCTGATACTTTCAAAATGCCAATAGAGAATCATATGGGACAACAGTGCACTGGATTCAGGCCACACTATCAAGCATACATACCCTGGATTCTTGGGTAAGTAGCTATCATATTTTGGCTTATCTCTCTCATTCTTAAAACATAAAGCAGTTAATCTCAGTGGACACTACTGGGGAGAGAAAGGGGCTTGTGACATTACGCTGGAATCTCTAAAAAGGGAAGGCTATCCCCTGCCACAGCTACACAAAGTGGACAGAGAGGGATATGGCCCAAACCTAGAGCTACAAGGGTCCCATATTATGTTTAAAACCCTAGAGCAAATTCAGGCATGGATTAGGTCAATCTGCTTCCATGGTAAAAAGAAATATGAAACATTTTATCTGGCTACTCTCTAACATTTCCAAATTCCCCAAAATGTTGAAAAGTTACTAAGTGCATAAAGGACACAATGAAAAAAGAAAAAATGGAAAAAGTTGGTGGAGAGATCCAATACCTTGGTGTTACTCATTGTGCTGAACTCAGTAGGAAAAAAGGGAGGGGGTGGGAAATGAAACTTCAACATGCTAAAGATTTGAAATATTTTTAAAATATTTTGTGGAGAAATTTGAAGAAAAATAAAAAAAAGTTCACTTTTCAACACTGAGAAACAGAAATTATTCTTAAATTTCAGAGTTTTTTTTTCACAAAAGTGTTTTCTTATTTCTTCGCCAGCCTTACACTGACACCACCTTACCTAATGCTCTTTCTCTCAGCCATGTCCTGTTCCTCCTCTACAGCAGGTATAACCCACATACCTAGGATAAGTCTACATAGCAAAGTTATTTCGGGATACCAGAGGTATCCCAAAATAGCTCCTCGCATCTTTTGAATGTGGCTGCTATTTTGAAATACAGCAGGTGTGCTATTTTGCCATCCCTATAAACTTCATTCTATGAGGAGTAAGGGATGGCTCAAAATAGCACTTTATTTCAGAATTTGGTGCTGTGTAGATGAAATAAGCTATTTCGAAATAGACTCAAAATAAGGTACTCAATTTGCGTAGCACAAATTACAAATTTTATTTTGAGTTTCGGGTGCTGTGTAGATGCACTCCAAGGGTATGTCTACACTACAACGTTAATTCGAACTAACTTAGTTCGAATTAGTTAATTCGAACTAAGCTAATTCGAACTAACGTGTCTAGAACTAAAAACTAGTTTGAATTAGCATTTTGCTAATTAGAACTAGCAAGTCCACATTGAGTGGACCCTGAACAGGGCTTAAGGATGGCCGGAAGCAGTGCCGGCAGGGCATCAGAGGAGGACTTAGAGCGTGGAGATGCTGTCTCAGGCTAGCCGAGGGCTGCGCTTAAAGGGTCCCGACCCCCACCCCGGACAGACAGTTCTAAGGGGTGCCCCGCTTGCAAAGCAGTCCTGGCTTGGATTGCCCGGAGTACCCACACTGGGCACATCACACCACTCGGCCATCAGCCCGGCTGCACTTGCCGCAGGCTGCAATCTGGGGAGAGGGAGCAATTGGGGGACTGCAGGAGAGCTTCCACCCCCAGAAGCCCGCAGAGCCAGCCCAGTCCTCCCCATCGGGGGCTCGTACCTCATTCCTCCCTCACCTCCTTCCACTTACCCTTCCCTAGCCCCCCTTCTTATTGATGTACAAAATAAAGATAACATTTCTTCCAACATTGACTCTGTCTTTATTGAACAAAACTGGGGGAGACTGGGAAAAGGAGGTGGGAGAGGGGAAGAGAAAGGCTGGGAGAGGGGAGGGCAACTAACATGATCAGAGGTTGGGAACAGGTCCCATATGAAGAGAGGCTACAGAGACTGGGACTGTTCATCTTAGAAAAGAGGAGACGGAGGGGGGACAGGATAGAGGTCTCTAAAAGCAGGGGTTGGGTGGAGAGGGTGCATTCAGAAAAGTTCTTCCTGAGTTCCCATAAAGAAGGACTAGAGGATACCAAAGGAAAGGAATGGGTAGCAGGCTTGAAACTAGTAAGAGAAAGTTGTTGTTCACAAAGCAAATAGTTAACCTGTGGAACTCCTTGCTGCAGGAGGCTGTGAAGGCTACAACTAGAACAGAGTTTAAAGGGAAGTGAGATCAAGTCATGGAGGTTGGGTCCATGGAGTAGTCTTAGCCAGCGGGTAGGAGTGGTGTCCCTGCCCAAAGTTTGTGGAAGGCTGGAGAGGGATGGCATGAGACAAATGGCTTGGTCACTGTCTTCAGTCCATCCCCTCCAGGGTCCCTAGGGTTGACCACTGTCGGCAGACAGGCTACTGGGCTAGATGGACCTTTGGTCTGACCCAGGACGGCCATTGTAAGCTCAGGGCTCAGGGTCAGGGGTCTCAGTGGACCCCCTTGATTTTCATGCACACCTGCTCCTGGGTGGCCAGGCTGGCAGCTCTCCTGCCCTAAACGGCCACTTTCCTGTGCCTAGTGCGGAGATCGTGGACGAGGTCCACGATGTCCGCAGTAGCCCAGGAAGGTGCCCGCCTCTTGCGGTCCAGGGCAAGCTCCTGGGAGCTGCCAGCCTGGTCCCGGGAAGAGGGGGTGGGCTGGGGGACATCGGGTGGGTGGCTCTGTGCCGTGCCAGGTGCAGGGTCTGCTGGCTGGGTGCTGGCAGGCTTGCACCTGGCACGGGCACCGTAGCCAGCCCATGCCCCTTTAAGAGGTCCGGGGCCGGGAGGGGGGCATAGAGTTTCCCTGGTGTTGGCCAGAGTGGCCACCAGGGAAACCTGGGGAGGGCTAGCCTCCCACTAGTTCGAATTAAGGGGCTACACACCCCTTAATTCGAACTAGCTAGTTCGAACTAGGCTTAATCCTCGTAAAATGAGGTTTTCCTAGTTCGAACTAAGCGCTCCGCTAGTTCGATTCAAATTCGAACTAGCGGAGTGCTAGTGTAGCGTCTATGAATGTTAGTTCGAACTAATGTCCGTTAGTTCGAACTAACATTGTAGTGTAGACATACCCCAAGTGTGATTCACTGTCCCATGTAGTAGCACTTAGACCACTCACAGCAAGAAGTAAGAAGAAGGGTGCTCTACAGCCTGTTTATAGCTCAAGGCACCTGTACTAGGCTCCAGAAGTCCCAGGTTCAACTCTGCCTGGTGGCTGGTAGTTACATGGGCACCCCTCTGTCCTTCCAGCAGCTGGCTTATCTTTCAACCCAGTCTGATCCACTGATGGTGATCCTGGCTAAGTGACTCCCTGGGGCTATGTCTACATAGTGATGTTATTTCAAAATAACATAGCCCATGTCTGCACAGCCGGCAGTTATTTTAACATAATGTTAAAATACTGTCAAGCTGGAGGACTTCTTACTCAGACTCCTGTAACCCTCATTTTATTAGGAGTAAGGGAAGTTGGAGGAAGAGTGCTCTATTTTGAAATAAATGCTGTGTAGATAGCACCAAAACTTGAAATAAGCTATTTCAAAATAAGCTACATAATTGACATAACTCAATTTGCCTGTAGACAGGAACTCTGGGGGTTTCCAGAGAAAACATTTCATGAGAATATGTATTGAACAGACTATTTAAAAGACCTACACTGGCAAAGATTTCCTGTTGTCATTTCCCATATCTGAACAAGAGAAAAACAGCACCATGGCCCAAAATATGTAATGACAGCTATTAATACTATTAGCATTCCTTTGAAAAAATGCTTCATCCTAGGTATTGCTTTATGCATGCACAAAAGACCCCCAAAAAGATCAGAGATGAAGGTGGAAAGAGAGGGAGAACAGAGAGTAATAGGGTGAGAAGATGGAGTAGGGCAAAAGGGACATTCTGGGAATATGATGGAGGAGAATGTGTATGTGATTTCTCTTTTTTTCTATTCTTTTCTCTTTATTATTGTCAACATTCTTGGAGATGTGGTGATAGAATGTAACATAAATTAAGAAGTTAAACAGTAAAGTAAATACCCTCTAGCCTGGTTCTGTTTCCAACTCCAGTTCCCAGATGGTCTCAAGTCCTATCCCCAACAAATATATCCAAATAGGAGCTCATCCACACAATCTGGCTTTTCCTTTGCCAGTCACTGCCACCAGACCCACTAGGTCTCACCCTGTCTACTCTCAACAGCCTTTCTATCAGTCCAAGGTTTAACTCAACAAAAGGCCAGATCAGATTAGCCAACATGCCAAGAACAGCCATAGAAGCCAAAAAATTACCTCTAAATAACTATGACAGTTTCTAGCAGTTCCTCTCTGAATTCATCTGCTGGTTCAATTCTAGGTGTACTCCAAGTGATATGTATGGTTTTTTAAACCCTGAACGGCCTCAGGACAGTTCATCTAAAAGTTTATGTTTCTGCCTGTGAGCTAACAATCTGAGTTCTGGGGAAACTATTTTTTCCACTACTTCCTCAAGTTTGTTGAACTTCAGGGCACAAGCTGAGTTCTATTTGTTTTTAGCACTTCTATAACTAGTAGTATTTTACCATTATGGCAGGTTCTTTGATTTATTTGTGTCTGTTTTGGAAGAGGTCAATACTTACTGTCATGGAATATAGTTCCTGCAAAAAGCAAAAGAAATCTAAACTAATGCTTGTTTATATCATTAACAGTTATCACTGTGGTTTTCCTATAAGTCTTTGTATTTGATATGGTCTAAAGTTTAAGTGCACAAGAAATAAGAGAGCAGCCTGAAAGGGTGTTGTTACTAGAAGAGTCATTGTTTACTCAACAGTATATATCGTTCTGGTTGTGACATGATTTCAGGGAAACTATCTCTATTAAGACTTGGAAGGCAATTGCTCTGAAGCTATTTCTTGGCGAGAAATTCTAATTTTCTAAATGTCAGAAAAAAAAGACCTGACAAACATGAATGGAAGAGATGAAATGAGAAAAATTGTTCATCTTCCAAAAAGATTAGGAGTTTTCTTTCTCTTGAAGACATCCAGTATTGCTGAAAATTGCTAAATTGGACCAGCCATTTAAAGAAATATGTTTTAAATCAAACTTTATATTGTTAGTACTGCTTGCATCCTACAGAGATTCAGCCCATTGCTGCTGACTACTATATAAATACAAAATGAAGCCATGTACAGCTACAAGTAGGACATAAGAATAACATAAAGCGATATGAAAGATAGAAAGAATTTAGTATCTGTATTATCTAAGATGATTCACAATTTTTAAGAACTGCCATTGTAGAATCAGTCATTTTGCCTGAATTAGGCAGCACAGTTTCTACAGCAATTCAAATAATGTATCACCAATTGGGGCCTTTCTAAGGGAAACATAAAGTTCCCCATGGATGTCCACTAGTTCATAAGTCCTTTATTGTGATCCATGGCTAAGACAGCCTCTCACTTATTTAGGTTTTGAGAGCCCAGGTTTGCTTAGTTATACAAAATAGAAGAACAGAAAAATGAAACTGCAAAAATAGATGCTGTGAAAGATCATGATGCTAGTGGCATCAAAGGATATCAGAATATTTCTAACCTTAAGTGATCAGCAAGTAATGCTGTCATATAAGGCTAAAGTAAATGGTTTATATTCCCATTTCTATCCACAAAACCTCCCTATAGTTGGTAAGTACAATTTATTAGTGTCCATCTACTATTTCAGTAGCTTATAACAATATCATTATGTACAAAGAAAGTTTCTCCTATAGATGTTCGTCAAAGACACTGAGAAAATGAAACCTTAGTGACAGCTATTGCCTTTCACTAAGATTTATTCTTTGTGAAAGATCCATCAATTTGGATTTGCTTCTCTCCTTAAAATTAGCTATCACGTCCTATATGAAAAAACATATTTTCAATATATTGGTGAATATATTTGAACACACATCTGATTGGATATGATATCCTTTCTAACTTCCTGCATACACAAGACAGATTTTATCCAGCAATTTTTGCATCTATTCTAAAAAACTGTGCTTGGATTAGAACAAATCTTTTGGCAAGACTATCAGGCTTGATTTAAAGCAGGGGTGGGGAACCTTTTTTGGATCGGGGGCCGCTGACCTGCAGAAAAATCAGTTGGGGGCCACACACAAGTGAGAAGCAAAACAAAAACAAAAATCAAACCAAGCCCTGACTGAGAAGGAGAAAGACACTCCCAACATTGCTCTGGCCCACCAGAGCCTAAGGGGTCCAGGTTAGTAGATGTTGTGTGCTCCAGCTCCAGGGGGGATGGCCGGGAGGGTGGAGGACCAAGGCAGGCTTCCCAATGCTGGGGGTGGGGCTCTGAGCCTGAGGGGCAGGATCCAGGCAAGCTGGGGGCTGCATCCAGTCCCTGGGCCTGAGGTTCCTCACCCCAATTTAAAGAATTGCAGTGATGGAGAATTTATGGATCCATTGATATTATGTCCCCATGGTTGATTATAATCACTGTTCAAAATGTGTAGCTTATGTCCAATTTGAACTTTACTAACTTCAGCTTTCAGCTTTTGAATCATGTTATGTCTTCATCTGCTAGATGAAAAAGCCTTCTAGTATTCAATTTATTAAATTTTTCCTTCTAATAAATTTTGATTTTTGGCTGATATAACTGATTTTTGGCTTTAGGAAAGTAGCCAACTTAATATACCAAGTCAAATACATCCAAAAAGAATTCTGAAAGTAAATGCATTTATGCATTTTCCTTTCTTTCATCCACTAACTGACCGTTCTTCCTTATCACATCATTTTCTGAATTCTCTCTGTTCTCCCCACCACACTCCCAAAATGCCATAGGGGCCCTATCCAGTTCTTCCTCGACAACCTACTCCCTCTTCCTATGCACCCTGTTGCTTTTCCTCTTCCTTTCTAACACAATGATTTATCTTCCCTCATCCCTTACCACAGTGACATTTCCATTGCTAGTCCACATAAAGCGGGGGCATTTTGCTTCCTAACATCAGCACTTCCTATGGGCATTCCTCACCTCCACCTCTAAACACAATGGGGAATTTTCCTTCTTTCACTCTCTTCCCCCTCCCCCGACCCTCCAGGGCATGTTCATATATTTTTGTCTTACCTCCCTGGCCAGTGGAGATGTATTGCTTTCTTCTCTATTCCCCCACCATATACAATAGGGTCATTTTTCTTAATTCTCCACCTAAAGTTAGTGGCAGCAGCAGGAGGGGACAGAGGAAGATCCACTCCCTCGGGCCTGAGAGCAGCAGGAACCATGGTGGGTGGGTGTATAAAGGAAGTGGAAGGTAAAGAGAAGAAGCTGCAGCCCAAAGGAAGAGAAACAGTTACTTCCCAGAGCCCGCTCCTACCTGGAACAGGAAGTGGAGGGAAACTAGAAAGAAACCTCTCCTGTCTTTGGGGTTTATTGGTGGCAGCTGCTCAGAATAGGGAGAGTAAGAATGAAGATAGGGCTCAGTGCCTGTGTCCAGTCAAGCATGGGGCATTTTCTTCTGCTTTTTCTGCCCAAAGTCCTGCTCTCTTCCATCTGTTTTGGACTATAGTAGGCAGGCAGTTCCCACTGTAAACTGAAGAGAAAACTGCAGGCCAGAATAATGGTTGTGACAGTCACTAGACTAGCAAATTATAACCAAGGCAGTAAAGATACTCAAGCCTTATTTTATGGCTAACAGTTACAAAGTATTTCTCCTTACACACAGATGAAGTAATTCACCCAACCGAGTAGCCCCAACTTTCCACAGAATCTTAACCCCACATTGCTGACTGCTGGTGGGTTGCACAATTAAAGTGGAAAGGGAGTTGGACCAAGACAAAATGTTTGCTCATGATGAATAAAGACTTCCTGTGTATCACTTTTTCTCCATCTACCCTCACTTTTTGTGCCTGAGGAATTAATTAACAGCTTCTCATCTGTGTGATTTTTTTTACCAGTCTTGCAAAAGAAATAGAGACAATAAAACTTCTAATCTGGAGCCAGTGACCCTACACACTGGCTGAGCTGGCCATATTTATTTTAAAGACCCTGGAGAAACTTTCCAGGTGAAAAGGACAGAAAAATAGTTTCAAAATAAGTAAATCCTTTTTCAAATGTTACAGCTTTAAGGTCAGTCTCTATGGAGAGCCATGTAACTGTGGCTGAAGGAATACTTCATGACAGCCGGGCCAACAGCCACTACGAGCCCTGGGCAACATGTGAGAGGTGGCGGGTGGGGAGGTGTTGTGCCCCTGGAAGGAGCAGGGCCTTGGGTGGAAGGGATGGGGCCAGAGGCAACCAGCCCTCAGTACCGCCTGGACCACAGCACTCCCCTCCCGAGCCCTCAGCACTATGCAGAGCACACAGCATAGTGCTCCAATGGTGATTTAAAGGACCTGGGGCTTCGTTCACCACTACTGCTGCAATAGAGGAGATGGCCCCTCGGCAATTGCTCCCTTTGTCTTCCCCTGTCAGTTGGGCCTGCTTAAAGGTAGAGTGACCAGATACCCCATTTTCAAAGAAACAGGCCTTTTCTTGTTCTTAACAATGAGCAAATTGTCCCATATTTTCTGTCTCCCCACAATCAGTACCGCCAAGTTTGCAAATCCCTGCTTGTCAGCTGCCTGCTCACCAGCAGTGAGTGGGCAGGAGGGTCCAGTGGTTGACTGCGCATGGGTGTGCAAAGTTGGTGGTGGGGCAAAGCTGCAGTGTGTGGGACCAGCCACTCCCCCCCACCAGTCCATCAATGCAACTCCTGCTGCGTGCTGGCTATCAGCTAGCAGGGACTCAACAACTGTCTCATTTCTGTCAGAACTCTGATGTGAGGAGCAGGTGACTCTATGTCCTGCCCCCACCTGTTGCCTAAGGAAAATATGGTACCAGGAGAGGTGAATTTACCACAGAGGCACAGGCAGGCATGGAAGGTAGAGTAATAGGCCGGGAAGGTTGTGTGAAGTCTGTCAGTCACACACCCCTATTTGAAAGATGTACAGGAGTGTATGTGTGTGTGTATGGGACCTCTATCCATGCATACGTGAAGATAAGATAAAAAATAATCCAGATATGCAATATTTCTTTTTAACAGAAACTCGGTCAACTTAATGTTAATTTCAACATTTGTATTATGTAATTCTGAGTGATTGCCATTGAACTCACTTGAATAAGAGTAATTTTACCAGGTGTTCTGTATTCAGCAGAGGGAAATATGGTCTCCCTACTTAATGGCTGTGGAACTATAAAACAGCAATGCCAATTTATTTTCCCTCCTTGAAATTTCTGACCAGAGCTTCAGTCTTTAGACATTGGTTTATCACCAGTGAAGTCAATGGAACTATTACGCCATTTACAAGAGCTGAGAATCTTGCCCCTTGTCTCTCCAACAGTATATTCTGGAAAAATCTATGTTATGGTCCAGGACAATGTAGCACAAATCAATCATGATTTGTCCTTTTCATATTCATATTTGTTCATTTTTTTAATTGTATCCTTTGGTATATATGGTTGTGACTACTTTCTTCCACTATTTGATCTGAGGAAGTGGTTCTGGCCCACGAAAGCTCATCATCTAATAAACCATCTTGTTAGTCTTTAAAGTGCTACATTATCCTGCATTTTGCTTCAGCTACCCCAGACTAACACGGCTACATTTCTATCGCTGTTATGGTCCACTAATTTTGGCTATTTCCCGGAAAAGTTGGCAACAAAGGGTTATCTTTCTGTTAACATTCCGTCAAAAATCCATCAATTTCACATTTCCACCAGGCTCCTTTGTTGAAGCAGTCTAACTTGCTGTACAAATGTCATTAGTACCACAGGGAACTCCAGACCTTTGAATGCTGAGGAAAACTCTATTATTTAGCACTGCTGTACGATAATCTTTTCAGCTGCTGTTTTCTAGTGAGAATCCTCAAAGATGAACCTTGAAAGAACAGATGCTAGCTTTTAGTCACTCAGGAATATTGTCAGTTAAGTGACTTTTACCTTCATCCAGTGGGACTTTGATTTTCAGACACAGATATCAAGCTGACAAAATGTGTCATCACTGATAGGCTTCAAAGGTTTGTGGGGATTTTCCCCCATGTCCCACAATTCCAAAAGAATATGGCACCTTTATCTGTCTATCATTTTCAGCAGGGCACATGTTTATGATAGTTGCCAAAAGCTTTTATGAAAGTGTAGTTTAAAGCAGAGGATCATAAACAAAATAATATAAATATGATTAAAATGAAGATGTTTTATTGTATATTCTTCTATATTTTTATTTGGGGTTTCTGTTGATATAGCACCTACAATATCTGAGTATTCTGAATTTCATTACATGCAAAGCAAGGGTGCTATTGTCATCAGAACTTGTTTATTCAAATAATGATAAATATCATTCTTGAGAATGAAAGCAAAAGCGAAACACACATATGTGATGTTTTGCTCAGGGGACCTCCAGAAATGCTCCTCACTAGTTAATAATAAATTATAGAGGCTGTGTGACAGGATGTCTTCCTTCTACTGTCTATTTTCTAGCCACAAACAGCTCAGAGACCTTCTTCTGGTCACACACATGGTGTAATTTATTTACATTGTTCTTTCTACTACTTTTACACACTTCTGCAGCACTGTATTTACAGCAGCATGCATTCCTTATCTTGCTCAGTAAATGAGCACTGGAGACATAAGTTATCTCCCCTGATCAAACATCTGTCCTGGCTGTTTCCAGAAAAAGTCTGAGTCTCTCTCCCTCTTCCGGCTCCCAGCCCTCTACCTGTAGCCAGCCAGACACCCCCTCTCCCCCAACACATCCATCTTATTTGCCTCTCTGAGGTTCCTGAAGTATACAGGACAGAGAAGGAGCAATAAAATCAGCATAGTCTATGCTGGCTCATCTGATCCTGAGAAGCTGAAAAAAACAGATATGTGGAGAGAGAGCGATTAAGTCAGTAAGCTGGCCTTGAGGCTGCGAGAACTGCCCCCGGCTGGCACCCATGTTGATTCGAACACACACACAGTCCCTGGGAGAGGAATTTCCCACTGAGAAAATAATGCCCAGTAATTCCAATTTAGTTATCTCTCTTACAAGTGTAAATTAAGTTCACAACTCCCTTGTAAGAACTGGTCTCACAAAAGACAGACCAGCCCAATTTGGCATGACAGACGAGAAAGAGAAATACGTGACCCCATGGGTATATAAGATAGGTCCAGCACACACTCACTTTGAGGGTGTGTCTAGACTACATGCCTCCTTCGACGGAGGCATGTAGATTAGCCAGATCGGAAGAGGGAAATGAAGCCGCGATTAAAATAATCGCGGCTTCATTTAAATTTGAATGGCTGCCCCGATCTGCTGATCAGCTGTTTGTCGGCAGATCGGGGCAGTCTGGACGCGACGCGCCGACAAAGAAGCCTTTCTTCATTGGCACAGGTAAGCCTCGTGAAACCAGGTTTACCTGTGCCGATGAAGAAAGGCTTCTTTGTCGGCGCGTCGCGTCCAGACTGCCCCGATCTGCCGACAAACAGCTGATCGGCAGATCGGGGCAGCCATTTAAATTTAAATGAAGCCGCGATTATTTTAATCGCGGCTTCATTTCCCTCTTCCGATCTAGCTAATCTACATGCCTCCGTCGAAGGAGGCATGTAGTCTAGACACACCCTGAGTGTCATTCTACCCTCTACCTGCTGGTCGGGTTACGTGTTTGACCTCCCGAGGTTCTATGGGGACGCCCACCTCGTATTTTCGTCTTTCCTAGGAATTGAGGGACCGGCCTTGGCCTGACATGCTGGAGTCGAGAGGCACAGAAGGAGGTAAAAATTGTACCTGGATGTGGTCCTCTGTCTTAAGTGTACACATAGAAAGAGTAAACTGTTACTTGGTACCATTATTTCTATTTTTCTATCTTTATCTTCTTTGTAACCATTTTTAAGATCTATATTTTGCTAGTAGTTAAGAAATAGAACAATAGCCATTGTAACCATATGATTTATAAGCTTCCTCAAATAAACCTGTAACTGTTTAAGTTTTAACCTGACTCCTTCAGTTGCTGTAATAGAACCAAGCACAATTTAAAAGAACTTCAGCCGGTCATAAAGGGACAGATATAGGTAGCCCTGACCGTCGGCAGACACTACCTTAGCACTTCTTCCTGTGCCCTTTTCCACTTTTTATCCTCATGGTTAATTAGTCTGATAGTTTTCTCCTGTTCACCCACTGTTTATCAATTAGGCATAGCTTTGCCCCTCATATTTACTCTGAGGCAATTTTATTAGTGATTCAGTTATTGGGAGTGCTGGTACAACTTCTGTTGGTTAGCTCTTTGCCAAAGCCTCACAATTTATTAACAAACAAAAGAGAGGAATGAATATATAAGGAGTTCTTGGCTATCCCAATTTCAGATCCATAACAATTGAAAAGAACAGAGGGAAAAGGACTTTTATTGTCCTCCAATCCTGAGGCAGGCAGTGGCTTAAATATACCTGGAATAATTTATAGCCAACTAAATGCTAATCGAAACTTCATGGGCTGCATGATGACTTGGATAGAGCCAGCACACTCCCCTACACCACACTGACACCTCTTTGAAGTCCCATCATTTTACATTGTGACTATACATGTCATTAATGAGAGTCATTTATCCTGAATCAGCAGAGCATCATGCACTCCACCTAAATCTGTTCACAACATTAGTACATCTTCTCATGGTGACAAGCAGATTTCTAGTGCTTCCTGTGTCTATTTAGAAATACGAGACTATGCCATTCTCCACTGGCTTTTTATTTGTTTACTATGCATAATGAGATTCAAAAGTATGATGAATCTCATAACCCCTTGGAAGTTTTGGGTTATGAACAAAGCACTTCAGCATGTACTTAATTTGAAGCATTTGTAACCTCAGTTACTAAGGTTAAGCAGATACTTCATCAGGGCTTTTGACTGCTTGCTCTACTGCCTTTCAGGATTCATCACATATTCAAATCTCATGGAAGTTTCACATAAGTGAAGGCGATATCTTACTCTCCTCTTTTCATAGAATCAAAGAATTCTAGGGCTGGAAGAGACCTTAGGAGGTCATCAAGTCCAGCCCCTGCCTAAAGCAGGACCAGTCCCAGCTAAATCAACCCAGCCAGGGCTTTGTCAAGTGGGGACTTAAAAACCTCTAGGGATGGAGATTCCACCACCTTCCTAGGGAACCCATTCCAGTGCTTCACCACCCTCCCAGTGAAATAGTTTTTCCTAATATCCAACCTATATATGATGGCAGGCTTCAGACTGATCACATGGTATATGTTCCTTCAGCAAGACTTGCTTGAAATGACAAAGTCTTCCTAAAGATTTTTCTTTTTCAATGTTAAAAAGTGGCTTTCTGCAGGCCATGCTCAGTTCAGGCACAATGCTTCTTAGTAGAAGAAGAATGATCTACAGACGGTTATGATTAGAAATGGCCAAGAAGGTATTTGTATATATCTTGTTGTGATCATTAATTTTCATCAGCGTATGCTTTCTTCACAATTGAACATGAGAGAGCATGAAGGGTATATTTGAATGATGCATCTCAATTGAAACATTTCCTTCTATTTGGAAAGATAAAAGACATCCATACCACCTACCAGTCTCTTGTTCTGAGCTTCCTGCTCTGAGTCCTGGGCCTCCCACCTGCCTTGACTCTGCATGCCCTCCCCTGCCATGAGCGCCCAAAACCTCCTAACTCTCTGCCCCAAGTCAACCACCTCTAACCCCTCCTTGCCTCCAAAGTCTCCCTCCAGCCTTCATTTTAGAAAACTGTACTAACTGAAATAAAACATGTATATTTTTTATTTATTTTTCAAAAAATAAACTACTTCAGTTAAAGACCCAGCATTAAAAGTGGCAAATTGATTTTAAATTGGTACTATGAGCTTTTAAAGCCATAAATGAGTAGGGCCTTGACTATATTCAAGAATTTGCTTTGTGAGACTTCCCTTAATGTATATCTTTACTAGGGCATTATCTAATTCCCTACCTCCTATTATTCAGCAGATAGTCATGCCTGGCATGTAGAAGATCTATGATGGCAGAATTTACTTTCCTGGCCTTCTGTCTCAGTTCTCTCTTCACCTTTAAAAAAAAGTCCAGATTTTTTTCTCTTTTTATCATTTCAGAATTGATTTGTGTTAAGACCTCACTTAGCCCTACATGGACCACTTTCTGTTTACTGCTTTCTTCATCCCTTCTTTCTCTGTTAGAACCCCTTGTTTATTTTCTACTATGTGGATATCAATATTTTAAAAGGGTTGCATGTTATGTTTATTATATTTTACTTTTTTGTATGGTTTTGTAAAGTTCTCCGAGAGTCTCAAGTATAGGGTTCCTTTTAAGTTCAACTGCTATATTTATTTTGTGTATGTGATGTACAATGTGAGGCATGCCCAAAATGAAAGCAGTTGGACTGTTAGCTCTGAATTAATTTTTCTGTGTCTCAGATTTACATTCTGTAAATGGGCATAAAATACCTTTCTGACTCATAGGAGGGCTTCGTTTATCAGGGCCTGATGCTGCACCACTGAAGTATGTGATTTTTTCAGTGACTTCACTGATGGAAGATCACAGCCTCAATGTTTCTAATTTGTTTTTGGTGTGCTGACACAATGAGCGTTATGTACTTATAATCTTCACAAGCAGCACTATTATAAATCATTAAAAAGACAGCACCACTGGAAAAGATAAGCCACAAAAGAAACTAAACTATGTCCTGAATCCCAGTGCCTTTGAATTTTTTTTTCAATATTATGAAATATGAATATTCTTTCAATATTATGAAAACTTATTTTGTAAACTTTTCCCCTTGACTCTTTAAAACCAATAGATTTATCAAGATGTGCACTGTTTGAGCTGCAGTTAAAATGGATTTGCTGTAACAAATTTACAACTAAATTTAAGCCAAAAAGAGATGGGCGATACACCTCAAATATAAAAGGAAAAGGAAGTCTCTAGGGAAGGAGCAACAATCAAAGTAATCCGAATAAATCAAAAACCTCACATTTAATGTTCTCAGGAGAGGAACTGTACGCTTCAGTGGCATTGTTCAATGTTCTTCAAGCTACTAGATGTTGAAAAATCATTACTTTCCATTTTAAAAGGTTTCTTTCCCAAGACAAATGTAGGAATATTTTGTAATGATTTATAGTTGTACTGAACATTGCCCAGATTTATTTTTGCTATAAAGATGTCTTGTGAAATCTAGTCTTCCAAAACTATCTAGACTGAAAAAATTTGATTAAATGGAGGCTTTTAAAAGGTTCTGAGTTTAAAGGGCAATAAAAGGAAATATTTTTGGACAGCATATAATGAACTTCACGAAGCATCCAAGAAGGTTGAAGAATGTACCATGCGCAAAGGTCAGAAAGGCAAGAGTCAAGTGGAGTGATACTCTTTCTGAGCACATCTACTATATATTTTAGAGTTTGTCTAGATCAAGAATGCCTCCTAAATGGTAAAAGCTAGGACCACATTTGGTATACAGCTTCCTCTTATCAGAATTTAAAAGCAACATAAGGGTTTGGTTGTGCCAGGGAAATGGGATGTGCCTGGAATGGGATTGCTTCTCATAAAACCAAACAGAAAAGAGACAGAATCGCCAAATCAAGTACAGTTGGCTCCTGGGGCTCTGCTATAGGCTGCTGCACTAAATACAAGGTAGTCAGGCAGGTGAAAGGGCTGGTTGGGCTCCCTTTCTCTTCTGGGATTTCCCCAGCCCCAAACCTTCCACCCCCCAGGCACCTTATAAGGAGGGCAGGCGGGGCTAAAGCTCTCCTCCCCCAGATTCATACAGGGACGTTGCTTGTTGTTACCTTTCACCACTGTCAGGCTGCGACGACAAAGTGCATAGTTTGTTGAATTCCTCATCTTCTGGTTGGGGAGAGGAGGGAGCAGATGAGCTGTGCATTTTGCTCCCTAACAGGGACAGGAAAGGGAAAAAAGCAAGCAGCTTCAGTCTTCCTGCCCTCCTTGCACACACCCTACATACATACATACACTCAGCCCTCTGCCCTGAGACCCTCCTCACCCACCCAATCCTGACGCCTGTGCTCCCACACAACCTGTGGAACTCCTTGCCAAAGGATGTGGTGAAGGCTAGGACTTTAACAGTGTTCAAAAAAGAGCTAGATAGATTCATGGATGTTAGGTCCATCAATGGCTATTAGCCAGGATGGGTAGGAATGGTGTGCCTAACCTCTGTTTCTCTGGAGGTGGGTGACAGGAGAGGGATCACGTGAGGATTATGTAATGGGTTCCCTCCTTCTGGGGCATCTGATATTGGCCACTGTCAGCAGACGGGATACTGGACTGAATGGACTGCTTGTCTGACCCAGTATGGATGTTCTTATGTTCTTTTGTTCTTAACCATACACCACAATCTCTTAACTTCATATACCGTGACAGAACAGTGACTTTCAGTCTATCATAAACTTTCTCTGATACCTTACATGTCATGCTTGATATGCAATATCACTATTATACATAAAGAAGAAATATGAGGATTACAAGGCACTTCCAAGAGGTATAGAGTGTCACACAGAGCAACCCCAGAATGTTTGTATGCACTATCCAGTGACAGTTTGGAGAGGGTATGGCTCTATTACCTGTCAAACTGACTCCATGAACACTGAGAATATCCGTGGTTGTTGTAGGCTTTGCCTGCTTCTCTCAATTTCTTTGTTTTGCCCAAATGCCCATTTAATGCAACTGAGGTGTCATGAATTTAATGCAACTGAGGTGTCATGCATTCTTTCAGCTTAGCCAGCTTCAAACAAGCCCTATGTATGCACTGCAGACCCCACATCAACAACAGAGGGCCAAAAAAGCAAACTGCAGTGATTATATTGCTCCTCGCGAGTTCCTGTGATAAACCTAAAGGACAAAATCAGAGGTGAGCAACCTGCAGCCCAAGGGCCACATGCAGCCCATCGGAGTTCTATGTGTGGCCCACTAGACATTTTGCAATGTACAGGTTTGTCAGATTCTGCTGGTTTCTGTCTGCGTAGTTTTCCTACTGGTATTACCAAAGTAACACACACACATAAAGCATGGTATCAAGTATCAGAGGGGTAGCCGTGTTAGTCTGAATCTGCAAAAGCGGTGAGGAGTCCTGTGGCACCTTATAGACTAACTGAAGTGTTGGAACATAAGCTTTCGTGGGCAAAGACCCACTTCGTCAGATGCGTGTAGTGGAAATTTCCAGAGGCAGGTATAAATATGCAGGCCAGAATCAGGCTGGAGATGAGGAGGTGGATCCAATCAGGGAGGATGAGGCCCACTTCTAGTAGCTGATATGGAAGTGTGAATTCCAAGAGAGGAGAAGCTGCTTTTGTAGTTAGCTAGCCATTCACAGTCTTTGTTTAATCCTGAGTTGATTGTGGCAAACTTGAAGATGAACTGTAGCTCAGCAGTTTCTCTTTGAAGTCTGGTCCTGAAGTTTTTTTGGTGAACCAAAACCAGGATTTTCTACTATGGATATTTTGCATCATTATACCCTGCACTCATACTGGTGCAAACTGCAATGATGCAGTTTTCTAAAGAGTTTCTTTGTTATCTATTGCAAAATTCATGAGTGATGGAGACACAGGGTTCTGTGATTCAAAGTGAGAATTCAAAGATGCATAACATAATGTTCTAAACACTTGTTTAATTTAAGGTGAACAGATGATGTACAAATGGTGGAAGAGATAGAAATATATAAAGCACAATGAACAATAAAGCTAACCTATTTAGAATACATCTTTAAATACTGTCTCTCACACTACTGTGCAGGCATCAAGGATTCTCTAGTATACTGCCTATTTCTTATTGTTTATTTACTAGGCTAATATAATATATGTCCTATATAATTTCCCGTGTGCTTCAAATGTAGCCAAAAATAGTAATCTCTAATTATCTTCTGAACACCTGATCAATAATTTTCTTTTCTTTCTAGATCCTCAGTAAGATCAGTCAAAGGTGGTGATACATTAGGACAAAAAATCATTTAAACTTCTCAGGTCAATCTGTCATGATCACACAATGGTAATAAAGGAAACCTTGCAATTTTAAGTAGAAAACTAAATCAAGTTATTATGTTGTCAGTAGAAAGGTGACATCATATGAAAGGATTATGTGATTGCACCAGGAATTTTGCATTTATTTTTGATGGCTTTACATTAAGACAGATTTGGTAGAAACAGATAAAGTCAAGAGAAAGAAAATGAACATTGTTTGGAGTTCCTTGCTCCTAGACTGATGGAGTAGCTCCTAGATGATGATACTTTTCATAATGCTGAACTTCCCTACTTGTGGCCAGAATCCACACAATCTAGTAAGGAGAAGACTAGCTGAACTACAAGCAGCTAGCTAGTAGCTAGTAGCCATTTAGAAGCTTGTGGTAATTCTGGTCTCATCACAGGAAAACTGGCTGGCCTAAACTGCCTTACAGATGTTGAAGTCTGTTTGTTCAGAGTCGGTCTTGTTCTGGAGTCGGTCCTTCCAGTCATGTAAGAAACCAGAGCCTAGAGTTTCAAGGACTACAAAAAGACATCACTGGTTGTCTGTAGAAGAAGTGTGAACAATATGAATTTTTCGGAGATAATCATGGTTAGTTACTTTCATTCCCAGTGAAATTAGCCCTTTATTTTTAATTAGAGAAAGAGAGAAGTAAAAACTTAATGTTGAAATTAAAATATACAGAGACATTTATTCTAACTAAACAAGTGTTGTTATGTTTGAGATATTCATAAATCATTATTGATTATACTTCCCCTCTGACTAATTAGCCCTATATATTACTAGTTAAAATGCAATGAATACAAGATGCTGGTGCCCAGAGGAATTCAGGAATGACATTTATTTGATAAGGTATCCTGTCCAGTAAGGATATCTTAACACACAGCACATCACCTACTTTCCTATCATATCACAAGGCAAAAAAAAATGTCCATTTTTGCACTGGAACATATAAGTAAAAATATAATCTGCTCAGATCAGAAAGGCTGAATGGGCTAATTCAATTACTATTAAACATAGAAATGAATCAATGTAATCAAATTAGTTCACAAAAATACATCTCACAGCCACCATTCAGATTTGTGACATCATCCCATGTTTAGCTACACAAACAAGTATCAAACCACACACAGGATGTCATATGAAGTTATTCACAAAAAGCCACATTGAACATATATTAACCATTGAAACATATGAGAGCTCCATGTAGCATAAAAGCATCTCTCTTTCACCCACAGAAGTTCATTCAATCAAAGATAATACTTCACCCAGAATGTCATATTAAAATATATAAACACAACTAATAAACATGATTGGAAGGAATTTTTTTCAGAATGGAGAGTGAGGATATGTGACCTATGGATCATGGAATTAAAATATGAGATTGGTAAGGGAAATTGATTAATAGAGTGTAAATTCCACTACCTTGTACCTCGTGTTGTCATTCACACCTATGCCAAGTGAATGTATTTTGTAAAATGCATTCTGATTCAATGATGTTTGACACTCACTTGGCTTAGATGCACAAAATGATACCGGGAAGCAAGTTTGGGCACTACACAGCTTCACTTATTCCCATGCTACATAGGGTTTGCTTAGGTGAGATATCCAATGTACCAACTCTTAAGTTAACAATTTGGTTATTAATTAATATAATTTGTTTTAGAAATAATTTTTTATACTACAAAGTTGCACCAGTTTAACAAAAAATATTTTTAAATGATTTAGTTAACTAGTACAAACCCCTACTACAGACATACTTAAATTAGTTTAAACCTTGCTTATGAAATTCATTTGGGATTTGGGAACCTAGCTGCTTTCAAAATCCCAGGCTAAATTAAGATATTGATCCCTGATCACATACCAAATGGGAAGATTAAAATACATATAGAAGGAACTGATATAGTGCAGGTGATGTAAGACACAAAACAGAGATGAGCAAGTCATGTAGTCTGTAGGCAAGACAATAGGTGGACAACCCACATTAGTGATTGGATCCCCAGAGATCACACATTACCTCTGGGCAGACCGAAAACACACCGGGTCGATGCCATGACAAAATTCTTTGACCAGAAATGTGCTCAGAAGAAAATGGAATGATGTAGTATTGACTTGCATTCATGGAGGGATGTATGAGGACAAGCTGTTCAAAAGTAACAAAGGTAACACACCTACAAAAGACACATGCTACATGCTGTGGGGGAACCCTCCTCCCCCAAAGTCTCTGCCAATCAGACCTGAGGGAAAATTCCTTTATGATCCCAAACATGATGATTAGTTAAACCCTCTACATGTGGACACCCCTTCCTCCTCGGACAGCTACCTGGGAAAGAATTCTCCATAGTAACTAAGAGCTCTTTCCATCTACTGGCCTATCTCCAGTAGTTAGGGATTTTTTCTACGGGCAGTCACCAATGAGCTACATACCACTGTAGGAAGTTTCATCCTACCACCCCTTCCTTAAACTTACCAAGCTCACACTTGTAGCCAGTTAAGTCTTTTTGTATTTTCTCTGTATTGGAAGATGTGAGAAGACATTGCTCTCTCACTGGGGGACCTATACTTTTATAGTTATTTTTTTCCCAGGTCCTCCTTCCCTTTTACAACACCAACCCTCCAGGCAAATCTCTCCCTTTGTCATGGAGTGCATCCCTCTCCTATGAAAAAGTCTCCTTTTACCTGAGTACTTTTTCAGTTCTGTTCTTTGTTATTAAATAAGAGAATTTTTACTTACTCCTAGATGTTTCTTTCAAAAGTTTCATCCTTCTTTGTGAAAAGAACAATGTTCCACCGATCCCTATAAGATGGAGGTAACCGAATAAAAGTTAACACAAAATATAAAGGAAAAAGAGTTTAAATTCCAATGCCTCTTTCCCAGAAAGTGAGAAGCTAACATCAAGCTGTGAGGAGTGCAACAGCAGATGGTGGTGAAATGGATCAGACCACTGCAAAATTAATTTAAATTGAAATTTAGTAGAAGGGGTAGGTATGTGTCTCTCCCAGACAAAATAAGGCAGTTTTCCTCCAGAATACCCTAGTTTTTGATGTCCTAGTGCAGGAGGTGAGGAACCTCAGGCATTGGCTGGATCCAGCACCCAAGGCTCAGGACTCACCCCCACCGCAGAATTGGGGAGCCCATACTGGTGCTCCATCACCCCCTGTCTCCCACCATGGGTCTGGAGCATACAACATCTGCAAGCCAGGACTCCTCTAGGTTCTGGTGAGTGGAATGTGGGCAGTGCCTTTCTTCTTCTCAGTCAGGTCACATCAATAAGGGTCTGTTTTATTTTGTTGTTGTTTTGTATTTTTTGTTTGTTTGTTTGGTTGGTTGGTTGGTTGTTTTTTCATTTTTGCTTTTTTGATTCTCACTTGTGTGAGGCCCCTGACCCCCCAAAAATTCCCAACCTCTGTCCTAGTGTGTGTTTGTAGTGACGTGCTTTTATTATAGTTACTGCCCATCTCTGGTACTGTGACAATTCCATTTGTTATATTGGTTGTACAGTTTATTACTGCAAGGCATTTAGCTCTTTTGTGTTTCTGTATATTCTCATAGAAATTCCAGGATAACTCCTATGCCTTAGCTTTCCAGGGTAACAGAAAGTCTTTTCCCACATTAAACAGGGTTACTAGTAAATCAATGGCACTCCTGTGAATCCATTGGTTCCAGCCCACATTTATCGAATAACTGAAACCCATAGACAAAAGTCAACTCAAGCTCAATAACATTTAAAAAAGTGAATTTCCTCATTTCTTTTATTCAACCTACTAATGTAATGGTCCCCAAACTGCTTACCTCATGCCCCCCTTATGCCTGTCTGAACTCTCCCCTCGCCCTACCAGAAGCCTCAGTTGGGAGCCAGGGCCAGAAGCCGAAGCTGAGCCATTGCTTGGGATGGGTCTTTGGCTGGGTTTAGAGCTGGAGATGGGAGCAGAGCTATGACTGGGAGTAGGGGCCAGCGCAAACCACAGGAAAGAGTGGGACAGAATGGTGCTTTCTCCTCACCCCCCATGAGGGCTGGCCCAGGGTCCTATCATATCCCTCCCAAAAGTTCCTCCATGCCTCCATAAGGGAGAGGTGCACTGTACATTTTGAGGACCACTGTACTAATGTCAATATGGCCTGTTGAAACTGAATTCCAATGCTGTGTCTTGAAACCTTAAAGAATGCTCCAGTCAGCAAAATTCAGTTTTTTCTTTTCATTCTTAGACATGGGTGGAAAAGGTTCTGATCCATCAAAACTCTGAGGGTCCTGAAACTTTGCCACTCCTCACAGATAGAGGCTGTGTCTACACTGCACCCCTTTTCCAGAAAAGGGATGCAGATGAGACAAGTCGGAATTGCAAATGAAGCGGGGATTTAAATATCCCCCGCTCCATTTGCATGAACATGGCTGCCGCTTTTTTCCGGCTCGGGGCTTTGCCGGAAAAAAGGGCCAGTCTAGACAGGGATCTTTCAGAAAATAAAGCCTTTTCCGAAAGATCCCTTATTCCTCTTAAAATCAGGAATAAGGGATCTTTCAGAAAAGGCTTTATTTTCCGAAAGATCCCCGTCTAGACTGGCGCTTTTTTCCGGGAAAGCCCCGAGCCGGAAACAAGCGGCAGCCATGTTCATGCAAATGGAGCGGGGGATATTTAAATCCCCGCTTCATTTGCAATTCCAACTTGTCTCATCTGCATCCCTTTTCCGGAAAAGGGGTGCAGTGTAGACACAGCCAGAGAGTTTACCTCAGCTCAACCTTGGCAGCTGAGCAGTTTTCTTCCCACACTTCTGAATTTTTTATCTACTTCCTAATTAAGTCTGCCATGTAGCCCATGATACAACCATCAGGAAGACTAGCAGGAAAGAATCTGTTCTGCATCATACTGCTACTCAGCCTCTGATTCACATTGGGATCAGATTCCAAGGCTCTTCACTTACATGCATCATGATTTGTGATTTACCCAAGTGCTCTCTGAAAAGAATTACAAACAAATGAATTCATTACATTATAAAAAAAAATAATTATAAAGTTGTAGTGATATTTATACTAACTCCTACGAGGATCAACTGAAATTGAGGGCCAATTGTGACAGGTGCTGTACAAACACATAGTGAGGAGCAGTTACAGCCCCCAAAAACTTAGTGAAAACAGAAAAATGGAGTATTATCATCTAATTAACAGATGAGTCGCAGAAGCACAGTGATAGTAAATGATTTGGCTAAGGTCCTACAGGAAATCTGGGACTTCAGAGCTCTTAAATTGTAACCCAGTACCTTTCATACAAGACCACCCTTCCTGTTTTAATTAAAAATAAAATGGGTTTTGTAAATGTAGATGGTCCACTGCCAATGGTGCAGGTTTTTGAGGGGCATTGGATGTGTTTCCTATTGCCACCACAGGTTCTTCAAAGCTTTGAGAATTCCAAAAGCTCTTGGTTTTATTTAAAAAAATGCAAGATATTCTCTTTGCCAAGGCCAGCATTTCATGCCTCACAGAGTAACTGGCACAAATACAATTCATGTTCAATGCTGTAAACAAGATGTAATGGAGCGCATAGCAGCAGCCACACTGTCACATGTTATCACTGTTCTACTTGCATCTAATTAATTCCTTGAGAAAGACACCATTATAATGTAACAATTCAAAACAATCTCCCAACCAGTGTCTGTGTCTTGGAAACAACACATCGCAGTTGGGATAATGGTTTGGGCTAACTACACTCTTCCTGTTCTGCATCAGAGCCAACAAGCTCTGTATCCATCAGCACTGCAGCCAGCCTGCATGCAATAAAGAGTGTGTGCAAAGCCTTAGTGGAAACGGAGCCTATCTTTTTAAGATATGTTAGTACTAATTAAGAAAGGAAGGAATAATGCATACTAAGGTACGTAATGCTTGTGAGATAACCTCACTTCTGGCATGCTGAATGTCTTGCTGCCAACTGGAATAGTCACATTTCATTTCTTCCTGGAGGTAGCAGCAAATTGCAATTTTCCCCACAGTAACCATACCAGGGATTACCAAATACTTAAATCCAGATATGTGGATTATAGGTAACATACAGAAAAAAATGGTATTTTCCTTCCTGATTGGCTGTTTCTTTTTAAGTTAATTCTATGTAGTGCAAAATAAAAGCGAGAAAATATTTGTTAGCTGAAAGGTATGTTATTTTTAAGCATACTAGAATAATATTAAAATGGAAAATAATCATGGGTCTGGTAAAGAGTCAAAGCGCCTCTTATACTTTTTAATAAAATATGTGGGGAATTTTTTAATATTCATGCAGTTATGCTGCATTCAGTTGCATAGATGGATGAAAATTTAGGAGTAAATCCACTATAAGGTGAGTGTCTCTTTGCATGCATGTCTTAATGTGGAGCCATACTTCAGATAAGTGGTTGCTAAACTATTATTTTAAACTATAATGTGGGGTTACCAGTGAGCACCAGAAACACACTGGCCATAACATTTTAGATTACAGGAGCATATCATGTGGAAATTGTATGGTGGTATTCTGATCTTTCATCAGTGATAGATGACATAGGGAGTTGGCACCCAGATTCATTCCCTCATATTTCACTCCAGGAGTGTTCAGTAAGGTCTGAAGTGTCCAGACCTGACATGGGCACTTTGCTGGTACTTTGCTCTCTCACCAGTGTTTCCTGTTAGCCGTGTGCGTGGGTGACCACTCAGGAGACATTCAGGTGCCACCCAGATGATTAGCAGCTCCCACATAGTGCCAACAGCTGGAAGGATGTGTGTGTCCTGGTGGTGCTCACCCATGCATGCGTTGGTGCACATAACAAAATTTATTCTGCCCATGGATGAAAAAAATCAGAGAGAACCCTGTCTCTCACACCTGGCTATAATGTATCAGTAACACAAACAGATTTTTCTAAGAAAGCACATTTATTCTTAAGTTAAAGACCTTACAGAGAGTAAATAAATAAGCACATACATAAAAGTTCCTGTAGGCTTACTAATAAACATACCAGGAGCTCCCCAGCTTCCTTATGGGGCCATAGTAGGCAAACATCCATTTCTACCTTTTCACAAGGGTTGTGGCTACACTTTTTACCCCAGGAACAGAATCAAAGATGAAGACCCTGTGTCAGTTCAAGTTCATATTTTATATCAAAAAAGCCTTTCTTTGACTTATGGAATTGGGAAAACTCAGTCTGAACAAGTATATGCAAAGCACCCTATGGGATGTATCTCTCTGGAGCTGTTTACAGTTTCACTGACTAGATCACCTCCCCTCCCCCGCACACACACAGTTTATTGTTCTTGTGGTAACCCAACCTCATAGAGAGGAACACAATCGAACTAACATATGCCATTCATAAATTGGATACAGTGCTTCAAAAAATAATAGTTTGGTGTTGCAATATCGGTCACATTGGGCTTCTTAGAGAGCTTTGCACTACTATGTTTCATGTGTTTGAACTTCTGTGTGTTGTGTTGAACCAGTGGGCACTAATTATCTAGTCATTTACTTGATGACAGACACACACTAAAAGATAGTCCTATGACATCCAACAGCCACTATCAGCACTGTTTTAGAAGGCAGGCTTCTTCCAGTTAAGCCTGAGGTTTCTAAAGGGTGTTGGGACAGCACACATAAATGTTAGTTGGTTAATATTTGTGTGACTCAAGCAACAATCACAATAAGTTGGAAATGTTTTTGAGGAACGTTGATGGTGGATCAGAAATAGAGGACATTGAACTGACAATGAAGATTTTCACATATTTTTGGAGACCCTAAAGTATAAGGACATTTCCTATTACTGCTCTACAATCTACTATCCATGGGCAAGGGAACGAGAGTTTTGTGCGGGGTGCTGGAGTACCCCAACATTTTGCACAGGTCCTGGCTGATGGGCCTGCCCTTGGGATCCCAACAGCCATTTCCAACAGCCATTTCCAAGCTACTCCCCACTGTGGCCCCACCAGTGTTCCCCTTACCACTGTCCTCTTGGAGGCATGGCCCTGTTCCCAGTCCCAGCCCTGGCAGAGGAGGGGATTGACAGGGGCTAGAGGGCAACTTTCAAGCACCCTCATTATTAATGTAAGCGGGGGAATGGTCCTGCTCTTGTGGGGAACTTTCCTGGCTTCTATACACCCCGGTGAAATGAACCAGCGAAAGGATCTGAGTCCCCGCTCCCACTTCCTTTACCCCACGGCTCCCTGATCCTGAGGGCTCCCCCTCCACTCTCCTGAGTAGCAGAGCCCTTGAAACCCCAACAAGGCTGGGCCCAGGTTTCCTGGGGCTTAATCCCTGACCTTGTAGTCACTAGGGGCAGGAGTTAGGGTGTCCCCACTCCGAGGTGCTCTCTTTACACTGCAGGCCTTCTTGGCCCAGTGATCACTTCATAAGGTTCAAAGCAAATACAATTTATTAAACATCAACTGATTAAAGAGAATAGAATAAGAAACAATGAGAATGGTTAAATGAGAACACACAGCCCTGCTCTGTAGCACAGGGACATCAACACAGCAGTCTGCAGAGTGTAAGGACAGTTCACAGTCTCTTCCTTAGAAGCCCTGGAAGTGCTGCAAGGGGCTGCAGGCTGGACACACTTGCACTGGCAGTGACCACACAGCCTCAGTCTCTAAGTGGCCAGACCCCTCCCCCAGTCCAGAGCCTTTCCCCACACTTTGCAGGTCCCAGTAGCTCACCACATCCAGCTGCAGGCTGTGCTGCTTGGCCAGTTCCAGCTCCTTGTGTTGTTTCTCTGTTCCTTTTGGCTTTCTGAGCACTGCCAGTCTGCTGCTCAACACAGGGTCTGCACTGCTTGGCCAGTCTGTGTCTGGTTCTGTCGCTGCAGGACTTCTTCTTGTACTCCTCTTTCAGCTCTCTGTCTTTGCAGGACCTCTTCTGCACACAGCTTGTTTGTTCAGAGACAGAGCCAGAACAATCTCCACTTACAACCTGTCAGTCAGGCTGAGCTGGAGTGTTGACTGCTTTCCATTGTCTCTGGGGTCTGTCAGTCTCATGAACCCTTCCCCTTCTGAAGCTGGTAAACCAAAAAACTCCCACAGAGTTTTAGTAAGGGGTAACAGTCCCCTTAGATTAAGGATGTTCCAGTGCCACTACTAGATTCTGGATAGAGTGTGCCTCCTAGACATAGGAGTTAATATTTTCAGCCTGGGAGATACTTTCTTCAATAAAGGACTGGTTTGTTGTCATTCTCTTGCTAAGTTCAAGGTCAGAACCACGTGTGGCAATTTCTCCTGACAGCAAGGTCTTGTCCTTGATGAGGTCAGAATTATTGGATGGTGATTGCAGACTGCTAAACTTTTCTCTGAATATGAGCTTCAACATTTGAATAGGGAAGCGGATGACTACTAAGGCAATTGTTGACTCATCATCATCACCACTAATTATCTGATCCTGTAATAGTTTGTTTTCAGGGATATATTAGAATTGGAAGGGACCTCACTTAGTACACTCATGGCAGGACTAAGGGTAACACCAACAGGCGGAATCAAACCTAGGACTTCTAGAGGTTAGACTTAAATGCCTAACTGCCACTTAGATGCCTATGTCCAACACTTACGTGACCCAACAGTTTCAAAACCACCACCCATCTTCCATCTCACTCTATAGGAACCTAAATTCCCTAGCACCTAAGTGTCCACCAGTAACGTTGCTTAGATGGTTTAGTTCCTACCAGTGGGCATGTACAAACCTGCCTAAGTCCTGAAACAGTTGAGCCATTTCTCTCCCTAGCACATACTTATGCTCTGGTTAGATTTGGAAAATAGGCATTCCCCCACATTGCATACCAGCGAGACCAGAGAAGAAAAAAGAGAGAGTGGGATTAATTCTATAACTCAGTGTCTAAGTCTTTCACCGGGAATATGGAAGACCCAAAGTTAAGACCCTGCTCCAATGAATATTTAATTATTGATACAAAGTGGGACAGCTTCTCTGTGGTATCCATGCAACATTAAAAAGACTCACTTATAGCAAAGGCACAAACAAAATATGGTTGGCACAGATGTGGCTTGCTTCATGCAAAGTACAAACACACCATTCTGCATGCACATGCCATACTGACAAACAGAAAAGCACGAGGCACATAGTGCATGAAGTTGGAGAATATCTTCAAGGGGTGGAGTTTCACTGGGGCATCTGGTATTGGCCACTGTCGGCAGACAGGATAATGGGCTAGATAGACCTTTGGTCTGACCCAATATGGCCATTCTTATGTTCTTATCCCCCCTGATGCCTATGCAGAAGCATTGGCAGATGGCTCTTTGTGCTACCACATTTGCAGGCAACATCCATGCAGTGCCCTTTGGCTGTGGTTCCTAGCTAATGGGAGTTGCAGGGGCAGTGTTTGAGGGGGGGCAGCATGCAAAACCCCCTATGTGTAGGAGCAAGAGTGGGGGCATGCCAGTACTTCCAGGAAATGTGTGGAGCCACCCTGCTCCCCAGTGGGAGCTCAAAGGCTGGATTAAAATGGTTGATGGGCTGGATGCAGCCCACAGGCCATGGTTTGCCCATCTCTGCACTAGAGAATTCCTGTGTGACCTTGAGTAAGTTGCTGAGGAGTTTTATGTTATTAGACTCCACTGTGATCCACAAAACCCCCACTCACCTGCTATTTACAGGCAACTTTCCCCCACATCCATCTTGCCTGCATAGCAACCTACTGGATGCCATGCAAACTCTGGTCAGAGGGGGACCTTTAACCCAGTGCTGTGGAAGACTCCTCTTCAACTTCCCCCTCTGACTAAGAGGGACGTTTGGAATAAGTGTCTTCCATTCCCCTTAGGGGCATGCTGTAACTACTGAGCTAGGGATATCAGTCTCTCTCATTAAAGCTGTTCTATGGGGCATAACCAAGGAATCACTGAAGTAGTACTTGACCCTCAACCTTTCTTGTGCATTAGTGGATGCCCTAATTACCAGACCACAAAGTCAATCTCACACACAGTCTCTCTTTTCGGCTCGATGACTCTTTGGCTACGTCTACACTGGCATGATTTTCCGGAAATGCTTTTAACGGAAAAGTTTTCCGTGGAAAGCATTTTCGGAAAAGAGCATCTAGATTTGAAAGGACGCTTTTCCGCAAAAGTACTTTTTGCAGAAAAGCGTCCGTGCCAATCTAGACTCGCTTTTGCGCAAAAAAGCCACGATCGCCATTTTAGCCATGGGGGCTTTTTTGCGCAAAACAGTACTGTGCTGTCTACACTGGCCCTCTTGCGCAAATGATTTGCGCAAGAGGGCTTTTGCCCGAATGAGAGCAGCATAGTATTTCCACAAGAACACTGACGATCTTACATGAGATCGTCAGCGTTCTTGCGGAAATTCAAGCGGTCAGTGTAGACAGCTGGCAAGTTTTTCCGCAAAAGCAGATGATTTTGCAGAAAAACTTGCCAGTCTAGACACAACCTTTAAGTATTGCACACAGTCGAACAGCTTCAACAGGAGAAACTGAGTAAGCCATACATCAACCTATCCCATAGCACAGTGGTATGTGCACTGTCCTTCAAGCTAGGATCCAAACAGGGGTCTCCTTTTGAATTGAAGTTTGATCTCCTACATCCCAGATAAGGAATCTAAATCATGGAATTAAAACAAGGCCCACTGATGGGGCATTAATTGGAGCAATTGCCCCAGGGCTTGGCAATTCAACATTGTGTTCTGAGCACCTCTCCGAGCTGGCTGGGGGGGAGCAGCGAGATGCGCTCCAGGAGATGAAGAGGACAGGCTCCCTCCAGCCCCGTCCCTTCTGCCCAAGACCCTGGCTCTTCCAGGAGCATTGAGCCATCTCCCCACACCTTGCCCCAGGGCCCAGCAAGTCTGGCTACAACTACAAAGGCAAACTCCTCTTTTTCCAGCTGTTTTTTTATGGAGTGAGACCTAATTCATTCTCACAAGAAACAACTCAGGTCCCTAAACTCCCTGACTCCAGGAGAGGAGGCTCTGGATTGTGAGTCTCCCAGTAGCCTGGACTTAGGCATCTATCTCCAAGATCAGGGTCAGGTTTAATATACTTCCCTCTCAACACAGGCTAGTTTGGGCTCCCTGCCTAGAGTGCTGTCTTTTGTGGATTACATTCTTAGGTGCCAATATCTCCCCATGAGATGTATGTCGGGGGCCCATCTCAGGCATTGTAGATTTCTCTAATGTTCCAGTGATTTGTGTATAATGCCTAAAAGTTAGATGTTGCAACACTGAACGTTGCAGCACTTAAATACCATTTTGGATCTAGGCCACATCACACAAGAGACAGGTAACTTTGACTGAGTAAGTGTATAAAGTGCAGGATATGGCACTATATTAATACATTAATCCTGTAGCATCTCAAGTTTATCACAAAGAAAATAAAATGTATCTGTGATAAATCGGAAGCCTGATATGCTGGTTTATTTTTCTGGAGGTTGTAACAGTCTGCTGAAGACATGCTTTGCTCAAGCAATACCTTACTGAAGCTCCCTGACCTTTTCAGTAGTCTTTATTTGCATTACCTGGCCTATTTATATATTCCAGACATGTTTGTTAGGCATTCGCTGTTTTACTTGAGGTTTTTGATAATGGGAAATGCTTTGTTTCTCACAACAAACACTTTTGTATCCCTAAAAGTATTTTAGTTTAGGCTGAGCTAGTCAATCAAAATTTAACATTCTAGAAAGGTCAGATTTCTGCCATTATTCACAGAATATATTTAGCATTCATATTCTGGGATAAATTGTTTGAGTGACAAGGACAATAAACTATAGAAAAAGGAGACAAATGAATTCACTGTAGTCTTTGATATGAGCACAGAGCAAAATGTAACTATTTTTACATAAATGTATAGAAATACTATGTGGAGGTTGAGCAAACATGCTCTTGGACAAACAGATATCCCAGAGCTCAGTCGTAGGGTGTCTCTGCACAGCAAGACTTAACTCCAAATAAGCTATGCAAACTGAGCTATGTCAATTGTGTATCTTATTTCGAAATTGAGAGTGTCTACACAGCACTCATTACAAAATACAGCACTCTTCTTCCATCTTCCCTTACTCATACAATGAGGGTTACAGTAGTCAGAGTAAGAAGTCCTCCAGCTTGACAGTATTTCAACATTATTTTGAAATAATGCTAGTTATTTCAAAATAATGTTGCTGTTTCAGTGTACCGTTAGTGTCTGGAAAATGGGGAGATACATAGGGGCAGGATGACGAAATGTACCCCAGTGCTGAATTAATATTTCTCTCCCCATCCCATCCAGTGGATGAGGAAAATTGACACAGGACAAATACCCCATCCTGACTTGCTCTACCTTCCTGAGAGCTACAGAATGCCTACTTTCTGGGCTCTGCATGATTCAGTGGGTTTCACATCTTGAATGGCTCCCTCATGCAGTGGTTCTGTTTCATAGGTCCCTTCTCAACTCCTAAATATTCAGAGAAACATTCCCTATGGGAAAAGTTTGCAGCAACTGAATTTTAACTCCTATGTTGATCGACAAAGTAAACCATTGCTAGAGAGACACGGAGGGACTGAAACTTTCTCAGGGAGCTTATTTTGTAAAATGTGAGTGAAAAGTATGATTCAAATTCATTATATGCTCCTGACAAAGACATATATCCAATGTAAACACTCTCAATGAGAAAATGAGATAGAATTTTGACCACTTCAGAATTTAAAATGGGCACCACATAGCTGGAGAAAATATATATGAAGTTAATTTATTTTTCCCTGACTGATTTTAAGAGCATATCATTATGTTAAGTATATTTAAGACCAAATTAACAGTGCATACATAAAGGAAAACACAATTATATTTTATTTTCCAAATGCTTTCTCCATCAACATTCAGGATATGATCATATGACTGACTTCTCATACTGCATTTGTCACAGATAGGAAAGCTCGTGAATAACGATTGAATGTCATAAAGATCCATCATCGTGTACTTGTGATGTGCGTATCATTTCGCTGTATGTCAAGTCCATGCTCTGTGCTTTGCAGGGCCACATTTTAAAAAAATGTTATTCAGATTGCTTCTAAGCTTCAGCCAGCTCACCAAACAGGTACTTTTGCAGCCACATGAGTGCAAGTTCACTACACATATATCATAAACAATTCTTAAAGAATTTAACTCATCTTTTGAGTGTCAGAAGTTCAAACTGGCAGCTTCGATTTTACTTTCAGGCACACTAAGAAAAGGAGGCTTTGCAGCAAAATTTGCTATGAGATGATATATTAGCAAGACTGATATGCTTTCTGGAGCCTTTGGTGCTTTACCAAAGAAGTGGAGTAGAAATTCAATCTGCTTTCCACCTCCATACTCAGACTGAAACTTTTTTAAAAAAAGACTCCTGTAGGCCTGCTTCAAAAGAATAGAGATTGGTGTTCTTCCTTTGATCTTGTTTTCCCTTCCAATTCCTGATATATGCTGCTGTTTTATTCACCTGATCACTCTCAATGGAGGTCTTTGTTTCAAAAACAGACTTGCCTTCTGATTTAGTGCTTAATTTAACGCATTTTCTTCTCCTCCTCCTCCTTAGTCATTTATTCACACTTCAGAGATTTTTTTAAAAACTTTTATCAAGGAGCAGTAGTGGTGTGTGAAATATTTTATCACAATCTTGAAGTAGAGGTTGAAACTCTCTTAAGTGGTATATCTGGTCTGGCAACATCCATGATCCAGTACAGATGTTGCAGGACAAGAGAATCCCAGTGGAGGGCCAGAAGCAAGGATCCCTGGGGGGCTGGCAGGTCATTGGGAGCTCACTGTCAGTGGCTGGCAGCAGGTCTGTCCACCAGGGTTCAGAGACACGTGCGTGGCTGCCTGGTGGGGCTAGGAGCTGTGGTAGCTCGGTGGGGCATGGAGCCACGACACAGTGCTGCCTGTCAGGTCCAAGAGCCCCAGCGCAGCATGCACGGCTGCCCTGCGGGTCTCAGAACTAGGGCAGTCATTGCTTCCCATAAGGGTCAGCAGTGCAGCAAGGCCAGCAGGAGGTGAGGAGCCAGGCAGGAAGGCTGGCAGCAGGGGGTGTAGAAGTGACCTCCCCTGATCCAGTAAAATCCCTCATTCAGGACTCGCCAGGTTCCCAGGGTGCTGGACCAGAGAGGTCCAGCTTGTTCCACATAACCACAGCATTAAGACTTTGATGAATATATGTTAGGTTTAAAAAGACAATATACACGTTAGAGAAAAAAAAAGGAATTGGAAGCCAAATAACATCTGTTGATCAAAGTGCTTTTGGTTGGCTCGGTATAGCACCATGAATAAAACAAAATCAAGGGGGTTATGTAAGTATTTTTCTTAACCTTCACTCTCGGGGTTACAACAAAACTGAAGGGTAGTCCATATGGAGAAAATGACTGTCAGAATCTTACTGTAATCGTTTATTCAGCGATAGCTATGCTAGCCACCTTCCCATGGAGACGAGATCTTCAGACTGCAGTATTTATGTTTTTAGTGCTAAGGTTTTTCTATTGTAAAGGGGACAGCATCACACATAGTAATGACCATCTTTTCTCTTTATCACAGACACATTTACAATCTCAGACAGGAATAATTTGTCCAAAGTACTGAACATTAATCTATTGAGGGGGGATTATATCGTATTAACAGTAGGTAAGAAACTATTGCACTGTGCTTATTTATTCCATATGAAACTCTATGCTGAAATAACTTTGATGTTGGAAATTCAAGTGTTCAGGAGTTATGAAATGGTAAAACTGAGGTAGGCTTTGGAACTTTATTTCAACCTCCTTTTTCATATAAACTATGACACACTATCTAATTATATGATCTCATGCTATTTTTTCAGCAGGGCCATGACTCAGTTCTCAGGAAGAAGAAGATTCCTTTTTACAGTTAGCTATAATAGAGCTGAATGCACAGCTATTTTTTTTCTTTTACAGGCAGTCCCCGGGTTACATGGATCCGACTTACATCGGATCCCTACTTACAAACGGGGTGAGGCAACCCCGCACTAGCTGCTTCCCCCCAGCAGACCAGGGAGACGCGAAGCTAGCGCCCCCCCCCCCCCCCCCCAGCAGACCAGGGAGACGCAGAGTGGCTTTTCTCAGCAGACACCTCAGCTTGAGAATAAAGGACTGAGGGAAGTGAGGTGTGGGAGAATAAAACTGAGCTCTGGAGAAATGTTTGGCTAGACTTTCCCCTACAATATGTACCGGTTCCGACTTACATACAAATTCAACTTAAGAACAAACCTACAGTCCCTATCTTGTACGTAACCCAGGGACTGCCTGTAGTTTGGTCGTTGAATTAAAAATTCTGGGCTGAGTGGTGGGTGGAAATTTGTTTGGATTGAACTGAACTTTGTTTTTATTCTCACTACAATAAAAAACAGAAAACATTTTGGTCTGGTCAAATGAAATGTTTTGTCATTGCTTCACATTCATATTTTGAAATGAAATGTCCATTTGAAATGACACAATTCATTTTGAAACAAAATGTCCAAACTGTTTTTGACTTTCTCTAATTTTATTCTAATTTTTTTATTTGAAATGTTTCAAGTAATTTGACCCAATTTTGTGAATCGTTTTAGTCATTCTACAGCTGTTTTGTGGTAGATAGGGGCAAATGTATTGTTCCTCCAGCTTAAAGCTATACTATTGCTTTATGTGGGTGCTCTGAAACACTGCATGAGGTTCAGTGAAGTCTGTGAGCATATGCAGTGTTATGAGGCAGGAGTTGGAAGATAGTTAGAAATTTTTAATGATCATGCAGATTCTGTCACAGTATTTTCTGTAGTTTGTGTCAGCCAAATCTCAACAGATTTTCATAGAAACCTACATCAAAAGGCATTTATCTGACCTCAGAACTGTTTTCTCTGCCTTGTTAACTTCCAGTGCCCTCAAACAATAGAAATGTTGCAAGAAAGCCAATTCTAGCTATAACCATGGCAAATATTTTACATTTAAGTTTTGGCTCTATGTATCTGTTGCTAATATGAAACAAAATTTGTGAAATGTAATGTTTACCCTGGTTTTTCTGAAATTCAAAATAATAAATATTTAGAACAACAAATACATAGATTATATTTTTTATTTGCATACACAGGAAGACTAAAAAATGTGAAAAGTCAAAAGCATCACTGACTAAATTCATGTCCATTCCACTTTGATTTACACTTGATGGGTTTTGTCTACAATAGACTTTTTTAGGCAATCTCCCAGCACCGCAAGTGCAATTCTACCTATTGTAGCGATGGAATGTCAGTAGAGATAGGATATCTGCTTTTTTAACATCACCTCAATTCCTCTTCAAAACAGGTTTAGATGATTGAGTTCTAAAAGGGTATGTCTACACTACAAAGTTAGTTCGAACTAATGGACGTTAGTTCGAACTAACTTTCATAGGCGCTACACTAGCGCTCCGTTAGTCCGAACTTAATTCGAACTAACGGAGCGCTTAGTTCGAACTAGGTAAACCTCATTCCACGAGGATTAAGCCTAGTTCGAACTAGCTAGTTCGAATTAAGGGGTGTGTAGCTAGTGGGAGGCTAGCCCTCCCCAGGTTGCCCTGGTGGCCGCTCTGGCCAACACCAGGGAAACTCTACTGCCCCCCTCCCGGCCCTGGACCCCTTAAAGGGATACGGGCTGGCTACGGTGCCCGTGCCAGGTGCAAGCCTGCCAGCACCCAGCCAGCAGACCCTGAACCTGGCACGGATCGAGCCACCCACCCAATGCCCCCCAGCCCTCCCCCTCTTCCCGGGACCAAGCTGGTGGCTCCCGGGAGCTTGCCCAGGACCGCAAGAGGCGGGCACCCGCCTGGGCTAGTGCGGACATCGTGGACCTCGTCCACGATCTCCGCACTAGGCACAGGAAAGTGGCCGGCTTGGGCAGGAGAGCTGCCAGCCTGGCCACCCAGGAGCAGGTGTGCAAGAGAATCAAGGGGGTCCACTGAGACCCCCGACCCTGAGCCCTGAGCTTACAATGGCCGTCCTGGGTCAGACCAAAGGTCCATCTAGCCCAGTAGCCTGTCTGCCGACAGTGGCCAACCCTAGGTACCCTGGAGGGGATGGACCGAAGACAGTGACCAAGCCATTTGTCTCGTGCCACCCCTCTCCAGCCTTCCACAAACCTTGAGCAGGGACACCACTCCTACCCCCTGGCTAATGCCACTCCATGGATCCAACCTCTATGACTTGATCTCACTTCCCTTTAAACTCTGTTCCAGTTCTAGCCTTCACAGCCTCCTGCAGCAAGGAGTTCCACAGGTTGACTCTTTGCTTTGTGAAGAACAACTTTCTGTTACTAGTTTGAAGCCTGCTACCCATTCCTTTCCTTTGGTGTCCTCTAGTCCTTCTTTATGGGAACTAATGAAGAACTTTTCTGTATGCACCCTCTCCACCCAACTCCTGCTTTTAGAGATCTCTATCCTGTCCCCCCTCCGTCTCCTCTTTTCTAAGCTGAAAAGTCCCAGTCTCTTTAGCCTTTCTTCATATGGGACTTGTTCCCAACCCCTGATCATTTTAGTTGCCCTCCCCTCTCCCACCTCTCTCTTCCCCCTCCCACCTCCTTTTCCCAGTCTCCCCCAGTTTTGTTCAATAAAGACAGATTCCATTTTGGAAGACACGTTATCTTTATTTTGTACATCAAGAAGAGGGGCTAGGGAAGGGTAAGTGGAAGGAGGCGAGGGAGGAATGGGGTACGAGCCCCCGATGGGGAGGACTGGGCTGGCTCTGCGGGCTTCTGGGGGTGGAAGCTCTCCTGCAGCCCCCCAATTGCCCGCTCTCCCCAGATGGCAGCCTGCGGCAAGTGCAGCCGGGCTGATGGCCGAGTGCTGTGATGTGCCCAGTATGGGTAGTCTGGGCACTCCAAGCCAGGACTGCTTTGCAAGCGGGGCACCCCTGAGAACTGTCTGTCCGGGGTGGGGGTCGGGACCCTTTAAGCACAGCCCTCGGCTAGCCTGAGACAGCATCTCCACGCTCTAAGTCCTCTGCTTCCGGCCATCCTTAACCCCGGTTCAGGGTCCACTTAATGTGGACATGCTAGTTCTAATTAGCAAAACGCTAATTCGAACTAGTTTTTTAGTCTGGATCCATTAGTTCGAATTAGCTTAGTTCGAATTAACTAATTCGAACTAAGTTAGTTCGAATTAACTTTGTAGTGTAGACGTACCGAAAGAGATTTTGGACAGATCAAAATCTAGAGTAGACACAAACAGATATGACACTTGACTCATATTTTCCTCAAGGAATACTCAATTCATTGGTGGTGTAGAGTGTGACACTGTACCCCATATTTTTCATAATGTTATTATTAAGATATGATTATAGAATAATTATGATTCATTTTATGTAAGAGAGGTCATCTGATGTATCATCAGAAAAGATGATTTTATGAATAAAAATATCGCATATGTATAATTTCTGCAACTAACGTTATGCATATTGACTTCTGTACTCTGTATTTGGTATCTATATTTCAAATGGCGCCTACGTAGGTAAGTGGGGAAGGACCTATTAAGGATAATAGGCCATTAGGAAAAACAATAGGCCTGAGGAGAAGCTTTCCACCACCTGGTGAGCCTTCCTGAGAATATTACAGACAGCCTGTAAGTAATGGCTGCTATGACTTCATAAGATCATGTGTCTAGGCCACATGACTCCAGACCAGTGTTTCTCAACCAGTGGTACAAGTACCCCCAGAGGTACTCAGGAGAAGTCTGGGGGGGTTCATCAGTACAAGTAAAATTTGGAGAAAATTGAATTTTTGTTCTCAGAGGGGTAGCCATGTTAGTCTGGGTCTGCAAAAGCGACAAGGAGTCCTCTGGCACCTTATGAACTAACAGACGTATTGGAACATAAACTTTCATGGGCAAAGACCTACTTCATCAGATGCATGTAGTGGAAATTTCCAGAGGCAGGTATAAATATGTAGGCCAGAATAAGGCTAGAGATAATGAGGTTAATTCAGTCAGGGAGGGTGAGGCCCACTTCTAGCAGCTGGTGAATTTTTGTTTTAAATTTTACAGCGCTTTATTATTTTTGTACTTTTTACACCCAACAGTTTCATCGTCCGCCTGGCAACGATTACGTAGTTTAAACAAATGTGTTGCAATGGTAGAAAAAAATTGTGTGTCTCAAAATTGTAGGTACTGGAAGTACTTTTTTTAAGGGGTACTTTATAAAAAAAGGTTAAGAAACACTGCTCTAGACTTCATCTTGGGATGACAGTGTTTTCTCACAAATTGAGTTTGTCACCAAAGGTTTCCCACCAAATGGTAAAGCTATATAAGGCACGTAGTGACATCTTGTGTTTTTCTTCACTCCCCACACAAGAAGACTCTTGGAAACACCTGAGGAACAAAGAATGAATTGGGGGAAATGCTGGACCCAGGCGATCTCTAGCCTATTCATCAAAGACCTGGGGATTCCAAGCTGTAAAGCAAGTGAAGCTTGTCTCTTAAGCATCTTCAGGCCTGCTTGTACAATCTCTCAGGGCATGTCTACACTAGGAAATTATTTCAAAATAACTTATTTCACAATAATAACTCCCAAAATAATTATTTCAAATAGTATGTCCAAACTTCAGGGAAGCTTCAAATTTATTCCAAGGCAGGCTCCCTTAATGCAGACACATTCCCTTGTGTCTGCATTAAGCTCCAGGAATAGCTGGAGAGTAATTACGTTGAATGACTCTGGGGAGTAGTTACTTTGAAATAACAGAAGTGGAGCATCCACACCACAGCTATTTTGAAATAACTATTTCAAAATAAGCATTATCCTCATGTAAAGCAGGAGTTATTATTTCAAAATAAGCAGCCTGTTATTTTGAAATAACAGGCGTGGTAGTGTGGATGTGCTGTTTGTTATTTCAAAATAAGGGAGATATTTCAAAATAACTGACTAGTGTAGACGAGGGCTCAGGGTAAGAAACTGCCAAGTCATATCCAATCAATTTAGTATGTTTAGTCTGTGTTTTTGTTTATTTACTAGGTAGTCTGCTTTGATCTGTTTGATATCACTTATAATAATTTGTCTTTTGTAGTTAATAAACCTATTTTAAGTTTTAAATTAAACCCACATTAAGTGAACTGCCTGAAGAAAAATCACAGGCTTTATTATATTTTCTCTTCTCACTGTGGGAGGAGCAAACTCTATGATCTTACACTCTATAATGCCTTCTGCAGTGCAAGGCAGTAGAATTTTGGATTTATACTCCACAGGGGGAACATGTCTGGGGAGCTGAGAGTTGCTTTAGCTGTAGCTTTTCTATTGTCATTTCTTTTCAGAGGCTGGACAGTGAACCTGTATGTAAGTGCAGCTGGGTATGCTTCCTATCTATATAAAAACTGGTGGATATGTAAGACTAAGAGCAGGTCTTCAGCTTGTCCCAGCAGCACAGTGAGAGAGGGAGCCCAGGCTGGTAGGTCAAGAGCTCAGAGATACCCCAGTTCCAGGTGGCACCCCATGGCAACCAATTACATAGAGGATGCAAAGTACATGCTTTGTCCCTGTTCTCTTTCATAAAGCTTAAGCATCTGTAGGCAAATACCTACCAGAACCTTGGAGCAATTGTAGCAACTCTATTTCAATCAGCATAAGTTGGCTGCTCCTTGGTTCTATTAGCCTATCATCCCAACATGTTCATCGCAAAGCCTCAATTGTGCAATGCTCATAGGAGTAATAATAGCCATTGAAATCACTGGTTAGATAGTAATCATTGCCCAGTGACTATAGATGAGGCTGGTAACATTGCCTTTTATTAAGGTTGCCCAATACATCACATTATAAGGCCCTGTTTTCAATTGCTCAGAAGTGTGCCAAATTTGAACAATTTAGACCGAATTTTTTTCATGCCAGGAGTCTTGCTCAAACTATTTATTTATTTATTTGTTTGTTTTTGAAAACAAGGCTAGAGGAAAATATTGTTGTTCATGTTGAAAATAGTATCATTTCTTTAAATAGAGTAAGAGTGCCCAGGGTGTGACTTTTATGTCTGGGATATGCTGTTTGCCTTCCCTATGAAAATCTATTGGACTTAGTCATATTATAAACCTTCAAATTAACATAACTCACATAAGTAGAGACCTGTTCACTAAGCCATTCCCTTACAGCTCTGATGTGTGACCAAACTGCAAGTGTGAAGGATTGGGGATGTCTGTACAAATTATGAAATCTGATACTGTGAAATTGTATTAAGAAAAACTGCTTTGTCATGACTCCCTCTGCGTGTAGAGATCCACCATAGCTGGCGGGTCCTAAAGCAGATACATATAAGACAAGGATAATGGGAAGCAGTTAGCATTAACAATAGTAATTATCTCTCCAAAACCAGTTTGTCCGGTTTTCACATTTGATGACTTTTGCATGTCCACAGCACTTTTGTCCCCAAACCTTCCCAGTGCACATAGTATCTTTGTGCTGACTACTTGATAACAATTGCATACATCTGCTACAGTTAAACTGTAACCAGAAGCTTCAAACCCTTTTGGGAGTTAGCAGGGTTTGGGAGAGGAATATATTTAAGCTCTGCCATTGAGACCTATAGCAGGTGTGCTGAGGACTCCCATTTGAGAAGGAATAATAGATCAAGAGTCAGCACCTAAGAAAGGTATCAGAGAGCACAATGGAAGAAATGGTGCTGCAGTCTGCTGAGGTTCTAGAAGCTAAACACACCTGAGAGAATCTAGAGGCAGGCCTTCTTAGAGGTCCAGAGAGACTCAGGACACTTTTGAGGTAATAATAATAAAAAATAACGACACATGAAAACAGAATAAGGCACCCCAAAAAAGTGAGATATAATATCTAACAAATCCTTTTATAGCCTGAGAGTGTGCATCATATTTTGGTCCAGTAGGGAGATGCATAAAAATAAGTAGCAAAACTTATCAAATGCCAAACAATTAACAAGTGTCTAACTTTGAGGCCCCTTTTGAGCTTGAGACACAGGCCAAATGGCCCTCCTGCCTCTTCCTTCCCCCTTTGTTGGCTGTGTGTAGAGGACAGAGGCTTGGACTCTCCTCAATATTCTTCGATTAGATGGGTAGCAGGAAGCACTTGCTAGGATCTGTGACAGCATGCACTGCGCTGTAGGGGGAGGTGGATTGCAACAGAACGGCATACCAGTACTCTTGCTGCATGGATGATGGCATTTTGAAAATGAAATGACATCCTCCAAATGTGTGTGCAAAGCCATGTTGGCAGAGACGTTCTCATATGGAGGGGTGGGGGGGTGCTCCAGTTGTTGGCACTTTCTCAGGCAGGTAGTGCTGAAAGGGCCATCTATGGGGCAGCTGAGTATGCTTGAGCCCAGGGCTGTAGGGGTAAAGCTGGACTTTTCCTACAATGACTGATTCAGGACAAAAAAAAAACTGGTCATGTAGCACTTTAAAGACTAACAAGATGGTTTATTCAGATCATATTCTGAAGGGGAGTGGGTCTGCCCCACAGAAGCTCATCACCTAATAAACCATTTTGTTAGTCTTTAAAGTGCTACATGACTGGGTGTTTTGTTTTGTTTTACCAAGATCAGACTAACATGGCTATTTCTCTGTTATGATTCAGGACAGAGTGGGATGGGGCATTGGAACTGAGCCCAGAACCTCTCTCTCTCTCCTGTGCTCTCACTGATGCCCCAGCTGTTGCCTAGGGAGCATTGAGAAGGATGCTTCCTGATGTGAATGCAGAGAAGACAAGAATCAGTTGAGGCAGAAGGGAAAGGAGTGGATTGGATGTGACTTTAAGCACCCATGTATTCATACTCTGCACACAGTTGTAATAAATTTTGTACAAAATATGCCTTGTGGGGTATCATTTCAAAAATAATAACTTGCTAGATAATTAACATCATGGCAAAATGCATGTACCAACATTGTATGTAAAGTTATGAGTTCCACTCTTACAGTATCACTAGCCTATATTCAAGACCAGGCACCTTTGCCTTGGTAGAATTGTTAAACTATTTTATACCAGACAAACAAGTGTAGGTTCCCCTCCTCACACCCTAGGAGTTACTTCCAAGTGCAGTTTGAAAGACAAAGAGAATGTATCAGAGGGGTAGCCGTGTTAGTCTGAATCTGCAAAAGCAGTGAGGAGTCCTGTGGCACCTTATAGACTAACTGAAGTGTTGGAGCATAAGCTTTCGTGGGCAAAGACCCACTTCGTCAGATGCATGTCAAGAGAACGTATTTGCCTATCATAGAAAGAGACCTATGAAACTAACAAGGGTTGTCATGAGTTCTTGTCCCATTCCCCCCAACAACTGGGTTGGCTGAAAAATCAAGAGAACAAAAAAAAATTAGGATTTATCTTCTGGTTCCTGTTCCTTTGCCTTCACAGTTTACTTTGGGACCCACAGTTGCCAATTTTTCTTCACTAGAAACCTTAATTTCTTAACGAAATCTTAGATTGGCACAATTCCAAGAATTTAAACTTTAAGAAAAACAGAAATATACAAAATGGTGATAAAATCAAGAAAGCTAACAATGCTGTGTTACTGGGGGTTAAGAAACAATAATCAGCCTCTTATCTGCACTACCCCTGTTATATGATAGAGGGTCTTTTGTGCTGCTTGGTTTGTGTAGGTGTTAATAGAAAATATGCTAGTAGATTATGCTTAAAAATATGTAGTATGGTTTCTGGACTTTGTAGTGCTAAGGAAGTTCTTGGCTTGCTTTGTGCAGCAATTTTCATCAGTTCTTAACTAAGGAAAGAGGCAACATATAATATTGGTAACTTCCTTTTGGAAAGCACCAGCACCATCTGTCTGTTATTTTCAAGTCTATGCTCCATTAATAATAATGCCTATTTTTGTACTGTACTCATCAACTGTAGATCTCAATGTGCTTCGTGGTTGTAAAATATTTATCCTCAGTATACCTCAGTAAAGTAGAAAAGTATTTTATACAGATTTTACAAATGGGAAACTGAGGCACAGGGAGGTTACATGACTTGCCAAATGTACAGAAAACCTACTGCAGACTAGGGAATTAAACCTAGATCTCTTATAATTATAGACTATCTTCTTCCTTGAAAGCAGCACAGTAGTGTACCTTCTGTATTTGCATGTATAGTCCCAACTATTCTGCCTCTACTATGTGGAAAAGCAAACAACTCTCCATGCTGTAAATCTTGGGATCAATAGACAGCTGTCAGAGCTTATGAAAAATATAAACTTAACTCAAGTGGAAAAACATGGTGCTCTTTGTACTGTATCATTTGGAAAGTTGATTTTTGTCTGTAAGCCTAGAAATAATTCTTTAGCCTGCCCCCTAAAGATCAGTGGAACTGCAGATGTAGACTGAAGCTATAGCTACCTCAGCTTACTCTAGGGCCTTGGTTATTTTTACTTTTAGAAGAGGTAAGAAATATGTGGTAAACAGGTTTTTTTCCCTTTGAGTGATTTTGTTAATTTAGCCAGGTGGGCTAAATTAGCAAGTGTAAAAACAATTTAATGGATAAATATTTTTGGTGGATTTACTGTGATTTATTCTGGAAAAAATGATGGGTCTTACAGCAAAACTTACTGTGAATTATTTCAGATTAGTTTAGCTTCTGTATCCCACCCTAGGAGAAAAGTATTGAAGATTTTTCCAGAAGACTTGCTTCCTTCTTTTAAATAGATTTTTTTGCTTAGCCTGCACACCCCTAAGGATGGGATAAGATTTCTAAGGACAATGGCCAGAAATAATTGAGTGATTCCCTTTAAAAATGACCTCAAAAAGACTTTTAAAATGCAGCCTTTCTTTTCTTGATTGGGTTTTTTAAACTTGAAAAAAAAATCAAACTTTTCAAGTCTGGCCATCTCAATTTCTTTACTAAGATCTTGTGGTTTTTATTGTGATTTCTAAAAACTTACTTGACGGTATGGGGATATTGAATCCTTGTGAAAGTTTCACTTTATCCAGAACATTAGCTCCTGATTATAAATTGGTGATAGCAAAATCAAACCAACGTGAGGAGTTTTAAACATTCTAACTAAATATCCCTTCTCTTCTCAGCTGGTCAGATTTCACTCTTCCAATTCTTCTTCCCTGCTCCTCTGCCCACTTCTCTTGACATCAGAATACTCTAGTCTAGACAGCAGCAGCAGGATTTTCATTTTGTAACATCTTTCTTTTGGGTGGGGACAGAGGGCAAAATAAGGTATTTTATATAGATATAGATATCACAAAAAGGGGCACAAGTGCAAAGTATTTGTTTTTAAATATGATTTTTAAAGTAAGTCTACTTACAGATCCTGCTGGCCCACAAGTAAGGCTTCGCTCCTGGCCACTGGATGGGGCTCCCTGTGCCGGCAGGGATCTGCTCTTGGTTGCCAGCTGGGCTCCCTGACCTCAGTGGAGCTCCACTCCGAGCCACTAGCCCCACAACAGATGGGCCACTGGCCAGGCTCCCTGAGGGCTACTGGCCTTCCAAACCAACCCTGCCCAGCTGCTAGCAACCTCTGTGGCTGAGGCTATCTGGTCCAGGGGCTCTCTGGACTGGACCACAGATGTTGCTAGACCAAAGAGTCTTGGATGAGAGAAGTTCAACCTGTAGCAGTTACTGGCCAGTCAGAGCCTACATAATGGCAGTAGTTACATCAAGGTACCTAGACCCAATGTTTTAATTATATACTGTGGATTAGGGTACGTCTACACTACAGCACTAATTCGAACTAACTTAATTAGAATTAGTTAATTCAAACTAAGCTAATTCGAACTAGTGCATCTAGACCTAAAAACTAGTTCGAATTAGCATTTTGCTAATTCGAACTAGCATGTCCACATTGAGTGGACTCTGAACCGACGTTAAGGATGGCCGGAAGCAGTGCCGGCAGGGTATCAGATTAGGACTTAGAGCGTGGAGCTGCTGTCTCAGGCTAGCCGAGGGCTGTGCTTAAAGGGTCCCGCCCCCCTCCCCGGACAGACTGTTCTCAGGGGTTCCCCGCTTGCAAAGCAGTCCTGGCTTGGAGTGCCCTGAGTGTCCACACTCGGCACACCACAGCACTTGGCCATCAGCCCGGCTGCCCTTGCCGCAGGCTGCCATCCGGGGGGGGGGGGTCAATCAGGGGGCTACAAGAGAGCTTCCACACCGAGGAGCCTGCAGAGACACCCCAGTCCTCCCCATCGGGGGCTCGTACCCCATTCCTCCCTCACCTCCTTCCACTTACCCCTCCCTAGTCCCCCTTCCTGATGTACAAAATAAAGGACACGTGTGTTCAAAAATAGAAACTCTCTTTATTGAACAAAACTGGGGGAGACTGGGAAAAGGAGGTGGGAGAGGGGAAGAGAGAGGCTGGGAGAGGGGAGGGCAACTAAAATCATCAGGGGTTTGGAACAGGCCCCATATGAAGAGAGGCTAAAGAGACTGGGACTTCTCAGCTTAGAAAAGAGGAGACTGATGGGGGGTATGATAGAGGTCTATAAAAGCATGAGTGGCGTGGAGAGGGTACATAAAGAAAAATTCTTCATTAGTTCCCATAATAGAAGAACTAGAGGACACCAAATGAAATGAATGGGTAGCAGGCTTCAAACTAATAACAGAAAGTTCTTCTTCACAAAGCAAATAATCAACCCATGGAACTCCTTGCTGCAGGAGGCTGTGAAGGCTAGAACTATAACAGAGCTTAAAGAGAAGTTAGATAAAGTCATGGAGGTTGGGTCCATTGAGTGCTATTAGCCAGGGGGTAGAAATGGTGTCCCTGGCATCTGTTTGTGGAAGGCTGGAGATGGATGGCACGAGACAAATGGCTTGGTCATTGTCTTCGGTCCATCCCCTCCAGGGTACCTAGTGTTGGCCGCTGTCGGCAGACAGGCTACTGGGCTAGATGGACCTTTGGTCTGACCCAGTATGGCCATTCTAAGCTCACTGGACCACCCTGATTTTCATGCAAACCTGCTCCTGGGTGGCCAGGCTGGCAGCTATCCTGCCCTAGACAGCCATTTTCCTGTGCCTAGTGCGGACGTCGTGGATGAGGTCCACAATGTCTGCACTAGACCAGGTGGGCGCCCGCCTCTTGCGGACCTGGGCAGGCTCCCGGGAGCCGCCAGCCTGGTCCCGGGAAGAGGCGGAGGTGGCAGCAGGTGGCTCGTTCATGCCGTGCCAGGTGCAGGGTCTGCTGGCTGGGTGCTGGCAGGCTTGCACCTGGCCCAGGCACCGTAGCCAGACCGTGCCCCTTTAAGGGCTCCGGGGCTGGGAGGGGGGCAGACGAGTTTCCCTGGTAGTGCCCAGAGTGGCCACCAGGGAAAGCTAGGGAGGGCTAGCCTCCCACTAGTTCAAATTAAGTAACCACACAGCCCTTAATTCGAACTAGGCGTTAGTCCTCGTAGAATGAGGTTTACCTAGTTTGAATTAAGCGCTCTGCTAGTTCGAATTAAGTTCGAACTAGCGGTTTGTATGTGTAGCGCCTATCAAAATTGATTCGAACTAACGTCTGTTAGTTCGAATTAACTTTGTAGTGTAGACATACCCTAAGATATCTCATGAATATAATCTTTCATAAACTAAATTACTGTATCTTTTTGCATGAAGTTGGTAGAGCTTACAATAAAACCTTTTGTCAATATTTCTGATATGTGGTAACTAGTTACTTTTTCTCTATGGCAGTGTACTTGACTTTGCATTTGCCCTTCGTCCCAGCTGTGTTCCCCAAGCAAGTCTTAAACATTCATACCCAATTCCTTCAAAAGCAAAGGGCAGCGTTAAATTCCTCAATTAGTTGTTTGGTGGAGCCACATATGTTTTGGGCTTTGGTCATATTTGACACAGTTACTTCCTTACAGACCTTGCAGTCTGTAAAGCCACAACCGAGATAGAGAGAAAAAAGGGGCATGTTGTATCCCATTCAAGCCAAGTGATCAAGGTCTTGGTGAACACACAGTCTGCTAGACACTTTGCAGCAACAGGCTTGAGTTCTTATCCGAAAGAAATGTGAAATTAACAAACTCACTGATGCTTTCATGTTGATTAAGCAATCATAAGGTAGGGTTGTCTAGAGAGAAGACACAGTATCAACATCTAGTTCAGTTCCATAAGACTTCTCAGGCTTATGGAAACATCTGGTTCTCATTAGGCATGCTCAGAGGCATAAAACAATATTAGCATAATCGCTTCCATCTTAATATATTGTATTAACATCGTCACTCCCTACTGGTATCTTAAGAGAGCACCTATCCTCACAGTTCCTCCCTGTTTTTTTGAATTTTAGGGGATTTCTGATGAACCTCAGCTGGGAAAATAGACAACATTAAAAATAAGCATATGCTTTAGTGATTGATTAAATTGAGCCTTACAGATAAATCTCCATGGCTTACCTTTTTTTTCCCCTTTATATAGAAATGTTTTAGAAGCCATCATCTCAAATGGATCATTTGTGACATAATATACACATTGCTTATTTAAAGCCAAACTGAACCCTATTTTAATATAGATATATTTATAATGCTGGATATTTTAATTATTCCAACAGCATCAATATTATATTAGCTTTAAACAGTGGTTCTGATAAATATATTAATTGAAAATATCCAGTCTATTTCTTCCCCTTCTATCACTTGACAGAAATAAAACTCTGTTATCAAAGATCAAATGTGAAGTTTCTGCCAACATCCATACCCCATAAAATCCTAGATAAAGGGGTTTGTGTTCTGCCTGCTGTATTTTGACAGGCTAGTTCTCTGTATTATGACAGATCCCAGGGAACATATCAGGTTTGTAGGCCTGCCACTTATTTATTACCAGACATTTGTGGCCACAAGAGGTCAATTCAATCACTTAAAGTGGCAGTAATGGCTGGTGTTTCTAGAACCATTATCAAAATTGTCACACAACAAAATCTTGGGCACCCTGTTTACTTGGATTTTTCATCAGGTATTGTGCACCACTTGCTCTTCAAAAAGTTACAGGGTTTTTCTGTGACATTCTCTACAATTAGATTCTCAGCTTAATTTTCATTCAGTTAATTTATTTGAGAGATTGGAACTACAGTCTGAAAATCAGGATAACCAAATGTGAAACCTTAGATGCCAAGGGACATATCAGAATTTTTTTTTTCTTAGCCCAGAGCAGGGGTGCTCAAAGTGCAGTCTGCGGCTGCCTCCCAGGTGGTCTGCAGCTCGAGTTCAGCCCCCCATTTTCGCCCACAGAGTGGGGAGTCAACACAGCCACAAGGCTTGGAGCATCAGCTCTAGCTTCCAGCTTGGAGGGCGCATGGGAGAAAAGGTGAAGAAAGCCCCAACCAGACCCAGCTACCCCCAATACCTCCGCTCCCTGCCTGCCTACACTGGGTGGCACAGGGACTCAATGTAGAGCAAGGACATACACACACATCCTGCATGCATGCTGCTGCTGCTCTGCCTGTCCTGGCCCTTTTGACATGTGGAGACTCACAGGTAGGGGGTTGGGAACAGGCTGACCTGCCCCTGGGGCCCAGCCAGGTCCTTCCCCAACCAGCCACCACTGTGCGAGACGGGCAGGAGGGATCTGGGGTGTCGAGGGCCTAGGGGTGATGCGGGTGCCAGGACCAGGGAAATAATAGGGTAGGGGAAACTATGGTGGAGCTGGGTTGATGGCGGGGGGGGGGGAGGGGAGGAGGCAGTGGGGGTCCTGGGAGAGAAAGAAAGAAAGAAAGAAATGGGGTGGGGAAGTCTGCTTCTGGTATCCTCGAGAGCCACCTCAGTTCCTCACCCATTACCACGGACAGCACACAGGCCCTGCACAGACCTGGGACCTTTCCCCTGTTGGAGGGGTGGGAGAAAGGGGCCAGGGTGAAGAGGCAATTGGGGGAATTGGAGGTTGGGGTGTGATGGGTTCAGGCTCAGAGATTGTAAAACCCAGAGACACATGGTACGTGTGACCCTGCCCCACAGCAAGGCTGTGCAGAAGCAGACCCCACAGACTGCCCACAGCTAAACCCATGCCAGGGAGCAGGGCACAGACAGAGGGAAGAGCACAAGCCCTGGACCAATGAGGCCTGACCTGCTCTCAGGGAGGACAAGGATGCCCAGGTCTGAAATCACCCCTGCTCTAACAAATCAGACATCCTCCCAGCTCAAGACAGAACATCGACCCCTTTAGCATCACACTGGGGAACTGAGGTCAGCATCAACCAACAGTTCTTCTTGAAACCCACTGAATGACTGTGCAGTGCTGCTTTTACACCACTCCATCCCAGAGGTTGCTGCATCTCAGCACTTAGTGGGGGATCCCTGCTTAAACAACTCCCCTACCCCACCCCAGACTCAGCTCCTTCTCTGCACCAGTTGAGAGATCCCTGTATCCCCTGTATAATCAGCCCTAGTGTCAATGCTGCACAGTCCCTGGCTGTCTCGTAGCCTGTGAAGCATCCCTAAGGGTATGTCTACACATCAAAGTTAATTCGAAATAACAGCGTCTACACAGCCAAACTGCTATTTCGAAATACATTTGAAATAGTGGAGCACTTATTTTGAATTTGATAAACCTCATTCTACGAGGAATAATGCCAAATTCGAAATAGCTAATTCAAAATAAGTGCTGTGTAGACACTTATTTCAAAATAGGGGGCCTCCAGCCTTCTCAGGGTGCCCTGGTGGCCACTCCAGTTTCAAATAAGAACACTCCTCTCCCTCCCCAGAGCCCTTAAAGGGGTTGACTCTGGCTACAGTGCCTGTGCCAGCTCCAAGCCTGCTGGCCCAGAGCCAGTAGTCACTGCCACTGACCCAGTGGCCCCAAAACGTGAGCCAGCAAGCCACAGGCAGCCAGCCCTCTGCTGATCCCCAGGAGCAGTCTGCCAGCTCCCAGGAGCCTGCCAGGGCCTGGAGAAGGCGGGTGCCTTCCTGGTCCAGGGTGAGATCAGGGTGGACCATACATAGGTTTTGGGGGGATGCCTCCAACATCCATAATCTCTGCACTAAATGGAGGAACGTGGCCATCTATGGCAGGATAGCTGCCAGCCTGGCCACCAAAGGCCACATGCGAACCCAGGAGCAGGGTCGCATGAAAATCAAATTGGTCCTGCAAGACCCCCAACTCTGAGCCATGAGCTTCCCTCCATCTTCTTCCCCTTGCTGCCCCCTTCCACCTCCCTCCTTCCAGGTTTCCCCCTCCCATCTCCCACCCTCTTTCCTTCCCTCTCCCACCTCCTTTCTCCAGTCTCACCAGTTTCAACCCCACCCTCCCCAGCAAATTTTGTTAAATAAAGAGAGTTTGTGTTCATGAAAATAAGTGTATTTTATTTGACATCAGGAATGGGGGCTGGGAGGGTAAGTGGAATGATGGGGAGGAATGAAGCACAAGCCCTCAGTTGGGGCAGACCAGGGAAGCTCTTAGTGCTCCTCAGGGTGGAAGCTCTCCCACAGGACCTCCTGGATACTGACAGCCCCCCGATGGACCTCTTGGATGGCAGCCTGCAGAAAGTGCAGCCAGGCTCGCATCAACGCATTCACGAGAAGCACCAGAGTGCCCAGGAGCAACTCCAGCTTCATGTTGCAGAGTGCTGTGGTGTCCCGAGTGAGGGCAACCAGACCACCCAGAGACACAAATGCTTTGCTGTCCCTCATTGAGGTAGGCAAGCAAGCAGGGAAAGCTGAGAACTGGCTGTCCGGGGGGGTCCCTTTAAGCACAGCCCTCAGATAGCCTCAGACAGCAGCCGTACAAATAAACTCCTGACCTGATGCCCTTCTGGACCTGGTTCTGGCCGGCCTTCAATGCAATTCAGTGTCCACTCAGGGTGGATGCACATTTCAAAATAGCAAAACACTATTTTGAAATGCATTTTGTGTGTAGATGTGTTATTTTGAAATAAGCTATTTCGAATTAACTATTTCGAAATACGATATTTCAAAATAACACTCTAGTGTAGACATACCCTGAGAGTCCTGCTGTGGGGGAACACTGGGAGCCAACATCTCTGGAAGGGTAAATGAACTGGACAGCCATGGGAGTGGAGAGCCCAGGAGTTATTCACTAGCCAGGAGGGAGCTGAGCTCCTTCACCCTCCCTACCCCGCTGGGGGAAGGGTAGTGCAGTGATGTGCTGTCTGGAGGCTTTCCCTGTTGCAATGGGGTACAAAGCCAAATGTAGTAAGTTGAGGGTCGGTAACATGGAGTCAGCAGGCCTGAATAAATGTCTGTAACATAAAAAACAGCAACAGGCATGGAATCTAGTGAGCAAGACTTTGGTTCACTAACATGGCAGCCAAGAAGGAGGCCTTATTGATAATTGTATAAGTTAGGTCAAGAATGGAAGAACATAAGGAGGCACCAGGTGCAAAGGTTCAAATACAGATTGTGAGCCAGAGGGGAGTAGCAGAACATCTCAATAAGAAATGTCTTGGTACCAACCGACTCCCCCAAAACTAAGGTACATACTGACCTAAGTTCAGGACTGGATCGAAGTTGGCAGCATGATGGATAGTAAGTAGACCCGCCCCCCTTCTGCAAGGAGAGGGGTGGTAACTAGGTATCAGAGGTAGCAACGTGGTACATAAGAAGTGATGTAACTTGTTTGTACATGTCTAAAAAAGGGTACCACAAAGGGTGAGCACCGACCAACCTTTGGGGGGGAGGGAGTGCTATGTGCACTTGTATAGGTGGGTGTCATTGCCAAGATTTACAGAATGCACAGCGGCTTAGCATTGAGATTGTCTGCTAACAGTTTGCATAGCATTTGGCAATAAACCCGCTCGTTTGGTTTTACCCTTACCTGATCTGTCATTTCCAAGGGCTCTTAGAGGTCTACTATGTTGACTCAAGAGCACGGGGTTTAGAGGGAGCACACGCATGCACACATGCATCTGAAAGTTTATCATCACTGATGGAGTAGAGGACCTGTCAGGAACCCACCAGGACAACCCTGAAACCTTGACTGATGACATCAGGTAAGTGTCCCCCCTCATGCTCAGACCTCCACACTCAATCTCCTCACTCACTCCCCTCCCCCTGCAAAAACTCCATCCCCCAGCTTGCTCCTACACCTTCCGTTGCTCCTGTACCTCCTCTCTGGCCAGACACCAACCCTCACCCTGCTCCTGCATCCACTGTTGCTCCTGCACCTTCCCTCCTGGCCACACACTGCACCCTCCTTTGCTCTTGCTCCCTCCCCCCTGGGTAGTCATCCTACTCCAAGCCTGTTTCTGCATCCTACCTCCCACCCAGACCTCAGACCCTCACTCTTTCTTTCACCCCAGCTCCAACACAGATCCTGTACCCCCATCCCTATCCCACCCACTGGCAGCCCTGTCCCGCACACTGAACACCTCATTTTTGTCCCCACCCCAGAGCCTAAGGAGGTCCACAAAATCCACTAACTCTGGAACCACAAAAAAGTAAATCAGGCCTATGGGAACACGTGGACCTCAGTCCTCCCTGTCCCTTCTCTTCATTCCATGGGGCTGGATCCCCAAAGTGTGAGGTGTCTCACCTGTGGGCCACATCAGTAAGGGTTGGGGGGCTTGGGAGGGTTTTTTGGGGGGGCTTTTTTTGCTTCTCACTTCTGTGGTCCGTGACTGAGTTTTCGGAGGGTCAGTGGCCTCCAACCCAAAAAAGCACTCCACCCCTGCCATAAATAAAGAAAACACTGAAACCTTTTGAGTTGGACATAAATTAATATTTTACTTTATTTAAAATTAAGTCTGATAAACTAACATGAAAAAGTTAAAATGCTTAATCTGTTTAATAATTTAAATTAAAACTTTCTGCTTAGATACAGAACTAACAAAATGTCTCAAGCATATTTATGTAATTAACTTTGAGTTTCCATTCCTTCACTAGGAGGGTGGTGAAGTACCCGCATGGGTTACCTATGGAAGTGGGGGAAATCTCCATTCCTAGAAGTTTTTAAGTCTTGGCTGTTTGGGATGATTTGATTGGGGTTGGTCCTGCTTTGGGAAGGGGGCTGCACTCAATGACCTCCTTAGGTCTCTTCTAGTCCTAGAATTCTATGATTCTATTATTCCATTAGCAAATGGTGGTCCGTGGAAAGATTTTCATTGAGCCAGGTGGTCCACGGGCCAAAAAGTTTGTGGACCACTGGCCTAGAGTATCTCTACCTAAGGAGTGACTTGGGATTCCTGCTTTCTTGGTTAGTTTACATTTTATGCATGTGGAAAGTAACACAAATTGGGTTTTTATCATCTCCGTCCCTTCCCCACTATTTAGAACCCCCACCAAATCCATTAATGGAGAGATGTGAACTTCAGTATCAGACGGATATGTGCCACCAGCCTTTCAATTAAGGCAAACAATTTTTCCAGGAAAGAAGAGGAGGAGCTGGAAATGGGTTGGAGAAAAATAAAATGCAAGATATGGATTTTGCACGTTGTTGCATTCTTTTGTGCTCCCCAAAGCATAGATTTCTAACCCATTTTGAATTTATTAAAAGTATTTCTCGTATTACATTAAAATGACTAGGAATTTAACTACAGGAGGATAAGCACAATTATAATGAGCTTTAGCATATATATGCACCCAATTGGCCATTCAGATTTAACAGTAATGTTTTTTTAAATATTTCAGGGAACGAGATTCACAGTCTAATGCTTATTTTAAAGAGAGAAAAGGGATATGATCAGAATTGTTTGAAAATAAGAAATAAAGAATATAAGTTAAACATGATTTCTTAATGGAATGATAAATAGAGTAAATAAAGTCACTAAAGCCTCAATCCAGCAAAGTATGTGGCCTGTGTCTAATCTGAGGCATACACTGTGGGTATGCCCACACTACAGAGTTATTTTGAAATAACAGGGCAAACATCCACACAGCAAGTACGTTTTTTCAAAATTATTTCTAAATAACGGGCTTCTTATTTTGAAATAATAAACCCTGATTTCACAAGAAATAACACCTATTTTGAAATTGCTATTTCAAAATAGGGTGAGTTTGGATGGCACAGCTGTGCTTATTTCAAAATAATTGGCCTCCAGGGCTTCTCACAGCTACCCTCGTGGCCACTCTGCCAACTCCCCTCAAAACTCTATAGTTTCCATTCCCCTGCAGCCTTTAAAGTTGCAGCCACAAGGGAGACTGCCTGTAGCACAACGCAGGCCCTGCCAGCCCAGTGCCACACTGCATAACTCCTTTGTGAAGTAATGGCTGACTCCAGCACTCAAACCACTGCTAGTAAACTAGCAGCCAGCTCCTAGGCCCCTGACCAGGAGCAGAAGAAGGCACCTGCCTAGTCTGGTGCAGAGATCCTAGATATCATTGGGGTCTGGGAAGAGGAGGCTAACCTCCAGGATCTCCACACCAGGTGCAGGAATGCTGATGTGTGTGGACGGATAGCTGCCAGCCTAGGCCAGAAGGGCCACATGAAAACCCAGGAGCAGGTACGCATGAAAATCAAAGAACTCAGGCAGGCCTGCACAAAGGCCAGGGAATGGAGTTCCTGCTCAGGGGTGGCATCCCAGTGATGCTGCTACTTCAACCAGCTGTTTCACATTCTGGGAAGGGGGGTGTCGGTCTCTTCTTTCCTCATCATTGACTCCAGCCTAGAGACACACATTGTGAGCCTCCTGGAGACCAGGGGGGGCTGTGGACCAGGATGAGGATGAAGACAAGAAAGATAAGGCCAGCCAGAATACAGTGCCCACCAGCAAGGAGGTCATTATCTGCGTGGAGCCCATATCCCTCTCTCAAGATGTCTCCCAGAGTTTAGATGAAGCCTGGGAAAGCCCATCAGGTGAATACCATTACTTTCCCTAGAAAGATGCGGGGAGGAGGCAGCAGTTGGCCAGTTTCATTTACCCTAAATAACAGTAACAGTTTGTTTTGAAACAAAAAGTCTGGTTTATTTTATCTGCAGGGGAGGGAAGGAAAGGATGGGGGAGGAAAGGCACAGAAGGGCAATGCAGAGGCCCCTTGCTGGGAGGCCCAGGGGAGAGTGTCACAGCTGACCTTGTCTGAAACTCTCCCTCAGGGTCTCTCAGATGTGCACAGTGCTCTGATGGGCCTGCCAGATGGCAGCAGTGCATGGCTGCTCAAAGGCCCTGACCAACACCTTGGCTTCTGCCCCCCACCTAGCAGAAACATCTCCTCCTTGATCTCACTGCCTGTGGGATGTTCCATTCACTGAGGTCCAGGAGGGTGAGGAAACACCAGAACCTACCCTTCAAATGGCTGAAGGGGACCTCCACCATGATGAAACACCTTCTGAGCCTGCCATTGATTGAACAGTTCATTGGTGGGGTTCAGGTGTTCCATGCAGGGCTTCATTAGCCAGGGGGTAGGTGCATTGCCCATGATGTATCTGGGCATGTTCACATTCCCGACCCTGATGGTGTAGTTGGGGAATAATGTGCTAACATGCATCCTCTGGAAGTGTCTGGACTTGTGGAATATGCGGGTGTTGTGAGCTTTTCTCAGCCACCCGACATTAATGTGTGTGAACTGGCTCCAGTGGTCCTTGAGGGCCTGCAGCAACATTGAAAAGTACCCTTTCTTGTTGATATAGTCAGAGGCCCGGTGGTTGGGGGCCCGGATGGGGATGTGGGTGCTGTCAATGGCCACACACACACTTGCGGAAACCTATGGCTGCAAAGCCAGTGATGATGGGGTCGATGTCTCATAGGATGATAATCCTGCGCAACAGCATGGCATTGTTGACCCTCACCAACTGTAGAAGAATACAAACAGAGAATCACAGGATTTCCAGTGCCCTTGGAAGTTCCCCTAGCCCAAGCCCCTTCCCACAGCAAGGATAACCCCAACTACCCCATCTCTGGCATGGTTTTGTGAAAGCGGGACTGAAAAACCTCCAGGGATGGAGAGTCCACCACCCTCCCTTCCCCATTCCAGCATGTGGACCAATAGAAAGAGAATCATAGATGTATGGCCCCAATAGTCAATCTCCCCATGCCAAACTGGTTCCTGACAGAGTGGTAGCTGTCCAGTGTGACGAGCTTCCAAACTGCCATGGTGACCTGCTTCTGGAGGGGGATGGTGAGTCACAGCTGGGTGTCCAATAAGCAGCGGTGAACCAGTCACACAGCTCCAGGAACGTGTCCTTCTGCATGCGGAAGTTCTGGAGCCACTGCTGGTCATCCGACCCCTCCATGATGATCCAGTCCCACCACTCAGAACTGGTGTAGTGGTGCCAGAAGTGGTGGTGCACAGTGTGCATGTGAGGGGCTGTGGTGCATGAGAAGCATGTGGAGTGGGGTGAGAAGGTGCCCAGAGTGAGCTGCTGGTCCTGGTCCTGCAATGCCATGTGCGCAGCCTGCATTAACTGCACCAGGAGGTGTAGCATGAGGTCTAAGACCCGGTGAGTGCTTTGCAGCAGGTCCAACTCCATGGCTGGAGTGCAGTGGGGTCCACAAGGGCAGCCAGATCACACAGTGAGAAGAGTTTGCTGTCCCTTGAGGAGGGAGGCAAAGGTGAAGAGCCTGAGACAAGGCTGAAGAGGGGAGCCCTCTTCATGAGCCTCAAATAGCCTCAGGAAGCAGCTACAGGAAGTGACTGATGTCTGATGCCCTGCCTGGAGTGCTTCTGGGGGCCCTTAAATGTGATTCAGACTCCAATCACTGTGGATGCTCAATTTTAACATAATTCTATGTTATTTTGATGAGGATTTATAGTGTGGATGCACAATTTCAAAATAGTTATTTTGACAGTTATTATTTTGAAATAGCTTATAAAATAAAGTGCATAGTGTAGACATAACCTGAGTAAATGGGACTATGCAGGTGGTTAATATTGGTCACAGGTTTAAGTACTGTACATAAGGACCTAAATGTGCTGTGAAATCTCACTAGGATTGTGTTACTCAATGTGCCTGGAGACAGAGTCTAAGTTTGTAACAAGGTCAGCTTTAATTTGCATTTGGATTCTCTTCAGGGTTGAAGGAAAGGACCATAGGGAGGAATCATTGTAACTTACGCCCTGTCTACCTGTGGAACACAAGTCCCTCAAGAACTTTGGTATGGCTGCAGGGAGGAAAAGCTGCAGACTGGTTGCCAATTATTTAGTGTGATTAGTAGAGCTGGTTGGATTTTTCACTGAAAATAAATGAGCTGCTGAAGTTAGGTAATTTTTCTCTTTGTTTGCAAACCAGCCTGGCTTTCTGTGAATGTAGCCATTATTGGGATGTGTTTGCCAGACAGTCTGGATGATTGATTTCCAGCCTTTAGGTTGTTTGCTAGCAGTTCATTTTGACACTTCATTATTTGTTCTTTGAAATGTGTGAGCAGTCAACTAACTTGTTTAAGTTTTTTTTTTTTTTGCTCTGATTAGATGCCTGAATTAGCCATTCCCCAAATATTTGTGTGACTAAACTTTCTTGTGGAAATGTGTGCAACCAGTGAGTAGAAAGGGCCTGGAATAGATATGAATGTGAGTAAAAAATGGGCATCAACAGCTGTTCAGAATATGTTCAAAACACACTGTGTTGGCAGCTCTGTTAATTAGTCACAGGAAGTTGAATGGGACTAATCCAAGGTTTGGGCCCTTTCAAGTTTGTTGTGTTTGATATCTCCCATTTTCATCTCAGAGTTATTCCTGTGGTTTGATTGAAGACACTAAAATGACATGAGGAATGTAAAATTGGCTGACCTCAGTAAGGCTTATCAAGAATGAGAGAATAACCATCTCCCTAACCACTTTGCTTTAAAATAAGGAGCTTCCAGGATTATGTTTGCAACTAATTGAACTGAGAGGCTTTCTAATTAAGATTTTCTTTTGCTGTGGTGAGGAGAGGAAAAGGTTCCCGCAGGAATTATTCGAGCCTTTGTTGATTGTTTCCAATTTATGATTTTGTTTGTTTTGTCTGTTTTCTGATAGCAAAAATTGTGGAATTCTGTAGAGAATTAAGTTGCACAAAGCAGTAGAGATATTTGGATTTAATTAGTCATTACATGCTTTTTCCCCCCTGTATTGCATTTTTGGAATTTGATTCTACAGCTAAGGCTTGAGGAATAGGTTAACAGAATATATATTCTGCATGAGTTTTTTTTGGAAATAACACTGCCTTCTGAGCTATCTTTGATCAAGTTTTTGTATACTGTTCCCTAAAGGCCAATGTCTGCTGTGCTATGTCCTCTACCGTCTTATGGCTTTGAAAATAATTCAGTTTGTGGTATTCAGTATAAATAAAACCCTAACATTTCAGTAATCATCACAGATCTTTCTCTGTTTGTGGGTTACTGAGTTGGAATGGATGCCATCTAAAGGGGAAATACATGATATCAGTTAACAGTGATTTAACAATAACTGGGAATGCCACGCTTTAATTAAGATTAATTAGTTTTAAGATATTATATATACCTAGACAGGATAAAACAGAATACTGCAAGAGCTAGATATCTGACAGGCAGAATATGGCACAAATAAAAGATCTCTAAATATGTCAGCATTTTAGTTTTTAAATTATCTGTACAACTAATGCTCGGACTTACTAGACAAGTCTTGTAGAAATTCATTGGAGGTCTAGTATTGAAAAGAAGATACTACTTGAGATGAGTATCTTAATAACTGAGAAGGGGAATACCAATTTGAAAAAGTTATTAGAAATTGTCCCCTCTTCTTTACAAGTGGAAAATGGGCATTAATTTTGAATTCTGGTCCCTACAGATTCTATCACCTGAACAGTGCAGGATCATTCCTTACAAAGACATGATTCACAATGCTAAAATACATAAGAACATAAGAAAGGCTGTACTGGGTCAGACCAAAGGTCCATCTAGCCCAGTAGCCTGTCTGCTGACAGTGGCCAGCACCAGGTTCCCCAGAGAAGGTGGACCTAAGACAATGATCAAGCTATTTGTCTCCGGCCATCCTTCTTCAGCCTCTGACAAACAGAGACCAGGGACACCATTTCTATCCCCTTGCTAATAGCCTTTTATAGACCTAACCTCCATGAAATTATCTAGCTTCTCTTTAAACTCTGTTATAGTCCTAGCCTTCACAGCCTCCTCTCGCAAGGAGTTCCACAGATTGACTACACGCTGTGTGAAGAAGAACTTTCTTTTATTAGTTTTAAACCTGCTACCAACTAACTTCAACTAATTTGGTATATTCTAGTTCTTCCATTATGGGAACTAATAAATGACTTTTTTTTATCCGCCCTCTACACACCACTCATGATTTTATATACCTCTGTCATATCCCCCCTCAGTCTCCTCTTTTCCAAACTAAAAAGTCCCAGTCACTTTAACCTCTCTTCATATGGGACCCGTTCCAAACCCCTAATCATTTTAGTTGCCCTTTTCTGAACCCTTTCCAAGGCCAAAATATCTTTTTTGAGGCGAGGAGACCATATCTGTACACAGTATTCACATGTGGGTGTACCATAGTTTTATACAGGGGCAGTAAGATATTCTGTGTCTTATTTTCTATCCCTTTCTTAATAATTCCTAGTATCCTATTTGCCTTTTTGACTGCCGCTGCACACTGTGTGGATGTTTTCAGAGAACTATCCACAATAACTCCTAGATCTCTTTCCTGATTTGTCATAGCCAAATTAGCCCCATCATACTGTCTTGACTATCCTAAACGGTTTGGTATCATCCGCAAACTTTACCACCTCACTGCTTACCCCTTTCAATACAATTGCATGTTAGGTATATATCAAAAATCCATTACAATAGTAACTTCCCCCAACAGTTTAAAATGCAAGTTTCTGCCTAAAATGAGGAAAAAAAAGTTTAAAAATGGAAACATGAATTTGATAGACCACCAATTTTAGAATTATTTCTGCTCCATTATCACTGGTCTCTGAACTAGACAGAACTATAATGCCATAAAATAATTGATCCCAAGACTTAAAATAGGTGACATATTCAATGACAAATGTACAACATACCTCAAAATATATTAAATACCAGTTCTGATTTTTAAATGATAGTTTGTAAGGCTGTTAAGAATCCTGAAAAGATAGCTTGACTTCTTTTCTGGTTACGTACACCCTCAAAATTAGTGTATATATTTCCAAGAATGACATACTCACAGTCTAATTCGTTTTTTTTCAGTTGCCGTGTTAATTACCCGCACAGTTAAAAATGAGAAAATGAAAGCAGTAGCTCACACTATGAGAAACATATTAGAGGCTAGTAAGATTATGAAATCTGGAGTCAGAAAGGAAATAACTGTTTGCTTATAATTATTTATGTTTTATTGATTCCTGATGTCCAATCATCTGCTGTGCAAAATTTCACGCACATATGAGGGCTGCAGTACATTTTGGATTTTAGCCACTTACTGAGGACTCATTTAGAGTATGTGGAAGATTCCTGCGGAATTTGCATAGCTTCTTCCAATCAAGATGTATTTTTTTCGGCAACCCCCCTCTTTTTCGAAAAGCCGCTTTTCCTCAAAAAATGAGGTTTACACAGCTTTTTGAAAAGGGGGGGAATGCAGAAAAAACTGCTTCTTGACTACTTTCACTTTCAAAAGTGAGATCGGAAGAAGATAAGCAAATGGCTGCGGAATTTGCATATCCTCTTTCGAATCTTCCACATAGTCTAGATGAGCCCTTATTGATGAAATTGTGTTCTTGCCATTTCAACCAGAAAGGACATTATCTCAGTGACTTGATTACCTGCATCCTGCTTCAAAGGACTTTTAAGACTACACATGAAAGAGAATCCTCTGAACTGTCATTCATGCTTAAATTCGACACTTTACACCTAAGTTTGAATAAAGACACTAATTATCTTACCCATTACAAAGATAGCTTCCCCAATTATCACCTCTAATATCATTAGCTCACAGACATTTACCCCCCCCCCCCATCCCTCTTCTGTTCTGAAATTTGATTTGTCCTTTTCATATGTGTTCATTTTTTTTTTATTGTATCCTTTGGTATATATGGTTGTGACAATTTTCTTCCACTATTTGATCTGAGGAACTGGGTCTGGCCCACAAAAGCTCATCACCTAATAAACCATCTTGTTAGTCTTTAAAGTGCTACATAGTCGTGTTTTTGTTTCAGCACTAAATAGTGCTGTTGTGTCATCACAAAGCTATAAAAGATACAGCATTAAGTTGATCACAAGAGAACAATGCAATCTGTATGAACTGATCACACACCAGCTGTTGCAGATCACTTAACATGTATGTCCCATGCCCTCAGAGTTAAAAATCCATCCCTTAGAACAATTTATTTCTCAAGTTTTTGATACCAGGGATAGGCTTGCTGGCTTCCTAAGCTTGTCTGGGAGATCTGAAGGACTGATTTGTCGAAAAATTGTTGAGAAGACACTGCCTTGCAGAACCTAATGCTTAGGTTTTTTTAGCTGCAGGTGTAAGGGCAATTTCCTTCTTCTGCCCCCCTCTCCCCCGTTTTTTCCCAAAAATCCAGGGAAACTGCAATTTGAAATGTGTAGAATTTACATTTCGTTTGAAATAACTTGTGGTATGGAGCTTGCATATTAGAAATTTTGCACCCCAGGAAGTGCTTGGTTTTTCTGACTGCTTTTTTTTATATGATTGTGTGCTTCATGATTTCTTGCTTCTGACTGATATGTTAAATCAACTGTATCCTCTATAATTTTTGGAACTGTGGAACTGGATTTGTTTTTTAATTTGTCAAAAATGTATATCTGTTTATATCTTAATGGTTTGAGCTTGATTTAGAGGGGGTATATGACTGGAATTTAGGTTTGCATGTTTTCAGAATTGGCCCACTGCTAACCTATTCAACTAGCTTCCTGAAATTCAAGGCAAATAGTACATTCTAAAAGTACAGGAAAGCATGACAATATAAGTAAATATGAATGGTGGAAACTGAAGAGGTTAATAGTCTTAAATTTTTACTTGCTTTTTTTCTTCTATTTTTCTCATTTTTCTGTCTGTTTGCTAGTTCCATGAATATTTATATTTTTCCTCCAGGAGAATGTTCAGTACTATTTTTTTTCCTTTTTATGAAGATGAATGCTAACAGTTCTGCACTTACTGGTAAAATAAGCCATCCAGTAACAAGCCAGTGCCTGCATGAAATAAAAGGGGAAAAATTGGTTGTGATATGGATTTTATTTTCAGGCTACTCTGTGTGTGCATTTGCATGCATGCACATGCATGTGCACACACTGAGTAAACACAAAATAATGACTTGTGTTTGCGTTTTTATATATAAGAACCTAGGTTTTAGGGGACTGGGTGGTGCAGGGACTTAGTAATGAAATACGGACCCTTTGACTTCATAGTGAATGCAATGAAATCTTTCAATCTGATGACTCTTTAGTGGCTTAGGTGAAGATTGTTTGGTGGTCTCTTTACAGCTAGTGAATTGATATCCACTGCACATAGATAGTGAATAATGCTGACACTGATTAGTATACATACTGTCTGTCCCAGTAGATTAAGGACTGAATAAGCATGGGGACTGAACTGCTTTATCTTACCTCTAGAAATACCCGAGTAATTCAATCACTGTCGGTGTTGGGAAAGTTCCAGTGTTGTTGCCTTAGCTGGACCTGTTATATGGATTGACTCACTCTGACTTTGACTCAGTACAGCCAGTTCAGCTGCTTGACCATCTCTAAGTGGCTGTTGTCACAGCATCTCTCTTGTGCACCTTACTGTCCCAGAAAATGGGGGGTGAATGGGGTCCTGTCTGGAAAGAGGAAGACCAGTGTGGATGATCAAGTAGAGATATCTGTATAATAAAGGTCTGATAAAGGTCTGATGCATAGCACGACTAAGGCTCCTCCACTCCTTGCTAGGACAGGGAGAATACAGTAAATGAGAGGCAGACATGTAAATATAATTATTCCCCTCCCCCTCACTCTTTTTTGTGAAATGCCCTTGTTTTATTTTATTTTTTTTAAAGTGCAAGGTGACAGTGGAAGAGAAGGAGAGAGCTCTTGACTGATGTCAGAGGAGAGATAGGCAGGGATACCCTTTTTTCCTGTCTCACACTGACAGACTAACAGTTCCAATCTACATTCACCGTCTTCCCCTCCCCCATATTGGTGAGGATTCAAAGGAAATAATTTCAATAAAATTGATTAAAAACCAAATAGAGATGTGATGGGATGTTTACTCCATAACCCACTGAAAGAGGTAAGGTGGCAAGACATGCCAGTTAGCTGAAGGCTGCAGCTGCTGGGAAGCTAAGGGGAGAGATGAAAAATGAAACTCATCTGGGGAATAACTGGCAAGGCTTCTATAAAGCTCAGGAGCTGAAGCTAGGAGGATGGCCATGTGGTAAGGTCGTAATTGTGCTCTTGGATACAGAGGAGAGAGTAAGTGCCTGGAAAAGGCAGTGTAGGAAACAGGCAAGGGAAGGAGCAGTAAAGTCTGAGGAAGTATAAACCTGAACTTCTTGTTTGGAGTGGAACCCACAGGAGAGGGTAGATCTATGTTCCCCTGTCAGTTACTGTGGGAATGGCACAGTCAGCATAGCGGATATAGAGACTGCTTACGATTTTATAGGAAGAGAGTCTGATGCGATCCTGAGGAGGAGGAGGAGGAGGATGGGTTGGCCAGAAAGCAGAGCCAGGAGGAAGTGGCACTACAGCTCCTAATTAGCATGAGATTGAGCAAAGTGAGAAAACAAACTAAGCAACTGCTAGACAAGGTGTCAGGAGTGAAACAACTAATTCACCACATTCCCCACGAGGAGGTGCTGCTGATGAGTGAATAGCACACCCTGTAATAACAGGGATCTAAAAAAGCATAGACTCAGCTCAAACTCATTTAGCTGGCCATTTATATCCTCAGTTATAGCAACTACATGCCACCGTGGGAGCTGCATGTATGAACCATGTATGTGCACTTGCATGCATCTCTGAAAGTCTATTTTGAACGTTCATGGATATAGCAGGATTTCATCAGTAGTCCCTCCAGGCCTGTTTTGAAATCCATTGTCCATTCAAATGGAACTTGCATTATGGCTGCCTGTGTTGGCCTCTGCTTAGCCATTAAAGAGCCATTTCTGCCCACAGGAACGTCAATCCCACACATGTCACAAGCACTAATTTCAAATGTATGTCTGTTATGATGATTATGTATTTAATATTTCATTTTAAAGGTGGAGGGGTGGGATAGCTCAGTGGTTTGAGCATTGGCCTGCTAAACCCAGAGTGTTCAATCCTGGCAGAGGCCATTTAGGGATTTGGGGAAAAAATCTGTCAGGGATGGTACTTGGTCCTGCTGTGAAGACAGAGGACTGGACTTGATGACCTTTCAAGGTCCATTCTAGGAGGTAGGCACTCTCCATTTATTTATAATCATGTTTTGTTCATTGCCATACAATTGTTATTTGTCTATTTTATGGCAGATTTGCATGGGCCCGTGAAAGTGGAGATACAATCACTGCCCTGAAGTGTCTGAATCTGTGGGTCCAGCCCTGCAACATTCACCTAAACAACTTTATTCGCATTTCGATTGGCTTCAGTGGTACAACTAGCATGAACAAGAGAAGCAAGAACTGGATCTGAGTGAGATAAGGAAAGAGTTCTCTGCCTGGAGTTCTTATGCCCAATGGAATCACAAACAGATATCAGGGATCACAGCTGCCTGTCCTTCCTATAGTGCTTATTGAACCTGGGTTCTTGGCTAGAAGGTGGGGTGACCAGACAGCAAGTCTGAAAAATCAGGCTGAGTGTGTGTGTATGGGAGGAGGGGAGAGGTGGTAATAGGTATATTACTATATAAAACAAAACCCAAAATATCGGGACTGTCTCTATGAAATTGGGACATTTGATCACCCCATGAGAAGGCAAAGGCCTGTTATGGAAAAGATGAGGGAGTGCCGCTGACTTAAAATGCCACAGGTAAAGATGATACCATCAGGGGAGAAGTTGGTGTTGTTTATATGGCAGACATACTGATTCCTTTTTTTATTCTTGTGATGGTATTGTGTTGGTGCAGGATCGTGCATTACTGTTGGGGAGATTGTGGTACAGGTTGGACCTCCCTGGTCCAGTACCCTAGGGATCTGACTGGTCCTGAATAAGGGAATTTGTCAGACCAGGGAAGGTCTCCTGCTTCCAGCTTTCTAGTCTGCTGCTGGCTCTGCTTTCGGCTCCAGCTGGTCACCCTGCTAATGGCCCCAGCCGGGCTGCCTGAAGTTGATTCCAGCTCAGGGAGCTGCTGTTCAGCCCTGGTCCAGCTCCTCTGCTGGGCTGCTGTCCCCGTCTCCCTCTCACCAGGCTGCCACAGCTTAGTCCCCCTGCTGCACTGTCATAGTCCTGGATCCAGCTCCCCTACTGAGCTGCTGCATGGCCCCAGCTTTAGTTCCAGCTTCCTGGCATGCGCAGCTCTTGCCCCCTGCCAGGCTGCTGAATAAGCCCTGGCTTCCCAGTTCACACAGCCCCCATGCTGGGCTGCTATATGACCCTGTTTCCCCTGCCAGGCAGCCGCTCAACCCCAGCCCCAGCTCCCTGCCAGACCCCCTGCCAGGCTGCTGCTAGCCCCACCAGGCTCCCAAAGGCTCCCAGCAGCCAGCCCTTCTGCTTCCTGATTCATGACCATGGACATTGCCAGACCAGAGAGTCATGGTTTAGGGAGGTGTTACCTGTAAGCAGAACAGTCTGTAGTTTGGGAAGTAAAACTGTTCATAAACACTGTCTGTACCTACTTTCCACCAATGGAAAATAAAATAAATGTGATAGTTTAAAAATAAAATGTTTATCATTCTTGCTGCTAATTAGGAGAATACTTTATAAAAATAGCCCCTGGAAAACTAAGGTTTAGAATTATTTAAGTAAATAATGATTTAAGATAAATTTAACTACCCAGTTGACTACATACCAGCAGGTGCATAACATTGTTTTAACCTGGTGGTTCTGTGTAGATAAATTTAGCAAGACCTTCTTTTCTCATTTGTCCAGTCACAAGGTAATGTTCATAACTACTCAAGACAGAGCTGAATGGAACAGGGTCATGCTCTATTTTGAGTAGACTAGGAAGATATTTTTCTCATGTTTATAATTAGTGGTGTGTAAAATTCAAAATACTTGGAGATTTATTTCAGGTCAAGTAAGTATCCAAAAGCTCTGATGTTGATCTAAAACTTGTATTTATCCAGTCCCATGTGGTCTGAACTCCTCAAGGTTGCTTTTTTTGAAATTTCTACTACTACTTAGTTTGGCAAGTACATTAAGCACAACTTGTCCCAAGATACTCCATACCACTGCCTCTGATTCAAGTGGGGGCCAAAAAGTGCAGAGGGGAAGTAAAAAGTGTCAAATCCAGAGCAAACCAGAAATAGTCAGAACTCTAATAAAGTTCCAGTTTCATTCAGTTTTAGTAGCTTGTTTCATCAGAATCAGTTTTTCCTGTCTTCGTTTCTGCTAATTGGTATCTTGCAGTCTATATTCCATTAAGATTTTAAATAATCTTCCACCAGCTATTCTCTTTTTTCCTCTACTTGGTTGGTTTTAGACAGCACTCTTATAAATTGTTTAGAATGGACAATGAAACAGGCTTATACCAAAACAAAGGCTAAATGATGTATCCCATTAGTAGGTCAAGGAGTTAATAATAATGTCTAGGCTAATGACTCCAATCATATTGCACCCACTACAAACATGTGGGCTTTATCATCACATATAAACATGTAATCAGGCTGGGTTCTTTTGAGTGTCAAATCAGAAAAAAAAATGTATACTTCTCAGCCAGTGCCATTTGGACAATATCTAGGACACTATTAGGAATGTCCACATGTCTGAAAGCACACCGGGGTTTTTGCAAATTCCTAAACTTTATGCTTCACTTGTTTACTATTTGCGTAAGAGCAGTTTTCTGCAAAGAGCTAAACACACAATTTACAGTACCTAATTCTGAAACTTATCCAAAATTACACTTGAACATTGTTTTGTTAATTTGCTTCATTCTGTATATGTCCTTTTTACTCTAATTTGCAGAGATATGGAGCTATATTCTGACCCAATGGAAGTCAATGGCAAAACTCCAGTTCAAATCAATAGAGTCAGAATTTCAACCATGACATTTCAGCTGCATTGCTCTGAAAATTATCGCTCTATACTGAACATCACCATCAGATGTTCGTTGATCCATTTTTCTTCAGATTGGTCTCTCCTACAGGTACATCTACCACACTATCTGTCCAGTTGCTTACTCACTAACGCTGGTTGGGAATTTCAGTGATTTTTTTTTTTAAAGCCAGGTTTTTAAGCTGAAATCATTTGTAAATTAGAGCTGGGTTTGATGAATTTCCAGACTCAAAAATGTTGAGAAACTTTGAGACTCAAAAGAAAATGTTTTGACTCTTTTAAATGAAAAATACCCAGTTCCAATTGCCATTTTGTTTGAATTTTATGCTAATTACAAGGCTAAGAGAGATTAAACAAAAAGGAGGAAAAGGGTCAACATGGAACTTGGAAATACTTAAAAAATGTATTGAAACAAACAAAACAAGACCAGACTGTTTGTTGTGTAGCATCTTTAGTAATGCATCTTATCTAAATTTAGATAAAAATGCTAGATCCCTAGTTAATTATTCTGTAGTCTGTAGACTTCAGTTATTTAATCATAATGGTTTAATATATTTTGATTAAAATTAATGGCAGATTTTATTAATCTTCCATTTAATGTGGATTCGAACAACCATTTTTTTTATATTTGCAAGAGTGCAGGACTGAGGTCCCATGTTAAAAGGGAGAGAAACTAAGTTGTGTTTACATCATTTTTTAGAAGCTCTAGCTTTAGTGATATGTCCATGACAATTGCAACAAACTTACGATGTATTTCCAGGAGCTATTCAATTACTTTAATATTTGGCGTATTTTAGATTATGAGTAGGGGTCATACATAACTTTTCTTGGGAATTCTAAGAACAAAAAGTGACTGAGCAATGGTGATGTACTGTTGAAAGACATTATATTTAATGGTTCTACTTGAACAATGTGAATAAATACTGTCATCAGTGATTTAATGTTATTTCATGGAACTAAGTAGGAAGGTGGGGTATAGAAGGATTATTCACATAGTAAAAAGTCATGAATTCTTTGTGAGTGGGAGAGTTAAAGGAGGACTCATAAAATTGGTAGATTTTGCCAAATCACCACAATTTCATTTTATTAGGTTATAACAAGATCATTAACAACAACGACAGAGTTATCTGAGCCTTTAGCTACTGTCTTTGAAAAGTCATGGAAGATGGGAGAGATTCCAGAAGACTGGAAAAGGGCAGAGACAGTGCCCATCTATAAAAAAGGGAAATAAGGGCAACCCAGGGAATTATAGACCAGTCTACTTAATTTCTGTACCAGGAAAGATAATGGAACAAACAATTACACAACACAAACTATGTCAATTGTGTAGCTTAGGTTGAAATAGCTTTTTTTAATCTTTTGGCACTGCTAATCAGCAGGAAGTCCAAGAAAGAGCACTCTTCCTCTGAATCCACTTACTCCTTGTGAAATGAGAGTTACAGGAGTCAGAATAAGAAGTCCTCCAGTTCAACATTATTTTGACATGATATCGAAATAACTGCAGTGTACATGTGGACTATGTTATTTTGGATTAACGTCAAGTATTCCGAAATAATGCTGCTGAGTAGACATACCCTTAGATACTCTTAGGTGGGTATGTATGTAATTGGTTGGATAGCCATTCTCTGGGTATGGTTATCAGTGGTTCAGAGTCATGCTGAAACCAAGTGCAGTTCCAAAGGGATAATTTCTGGGACAAGTTCTGTTTAATATTTTTATCAATAATTTAGATAATGGCATAGAGAATACACATCCAGACTACGTCTACACTGCCCTCTCTTGTGCCAAAAAATATGCAAATGAGGCAAAGCGTGGAACATTGCTGCACCTCATTTGTATAATTAATTTGGCTCCATTTTTGCACAAGAGGCTTTTGCGTGAAAAGGAGCCATCTACACGGCTCCTTTTTGCACAAAACTCCCTTCTTGCACAAGAGCCTTTCTTCCTGAAAAAAAAAGCATGTAGAGAGCTCCTTTTTGCACAAAAGCCTCTTGCGCAAAAAATGGCTGTTCATTAATTATGCAAATGAAGTGCGGCGATATTCCACGCTACACCTCATTTGCACATTTTTTGTGCAAAACAGCACAATGTAGACATAGCCATACTGTTTTACAGCTTATACCAAGCAGGGAGGTGTTACAAGTGTTTTGGAGGATAGGATGAAAATTCAAAATGATCTGGACAAACTGGAGAAGTGGTCTGAAGAAAATAGGATACAATTCAATAAGGACAAATGCAAAGTACTCCACCTAGAAAGGAAGAATCAGTTGCACACATGCAAAATAAGAAACGACTGCATAAGGTGGAGTATTGTGGAAAGGGATCTTGGGGTCATAGTAGACCACAAGTTAAATATGAGTAAACCGTATAAGGTTGTTGGAAAAAAAATCCATCGTTCTAAGATGCGCTAGCAAAAATGTTGTTTGCACTTGCCAGAGGATGTGGTGAAGGCTAGGAATTTAACAGGGTTCAAAAAAGAGCTAGATAAATGCACGGAGGTTAGGTCCATCAATGGCTATTAGCCAGGATGGGTGGAAATGGTGTCCCTAGCCTCTGTTTCTCTGGAGGTGGGTGATAGGGAGGGATCACATGAGGATTACCTGTTGTGTTCCCTCCCTCTGGGGCATCTGGTTTTGGCCACTGTCGACAGACAGGATACTGGGCTGGATGGACTGTTGGTCTGGCCCAGTATGGCTGTTATGTTCTTAAGACACAAAAAAGTAATTATGGAGCTGAACTTTTGCAAACTACTTCCTAACCCTTGTACTCCAAGTGGAGCATAAGTCATCTACAAGTCTCCTCCACTTCACTCTGTCTTGAGACAAAACTTCTAGCTGACTCCTGGAGTACCCCAATTGTCGTCCTTCAATCTCAGTAGATCTTCTCCACGTTGTCTGAGGTCTTCCTCTTTTGCGTTTTCCTTGTGGGTTCTATGTGAGAGCTTGACGGACTATGCTGGATGATGGTTTTCTAAGAATGTGGCCTAGCCATCCCCTGTTTCTTCTCTTGATTTGAACATCAAGTGGTTCTTGTCCTGCTCTGTTCCAAAGCTCCTCATTTGTAACAAATTCCTGCCATTTGATGCAAAGAATGCACCTCAGGCATCTGTTTATGAATGTCTGTAACTTGTGATTTAAAGACTTTTTAGTACGCCAGGTCTCGCATCCATACAAGAGCACACTCTTCACATTTGTGTTGAAGAGCCACGGTTTCATCTTCTCAGATATTATTTGTGAGTTCCATATGAGACAAAGAGTCTTGAATGCAGCTGTTATTTGCCCTATCCTAGCATTTTTCAAACTACCACAGTCCAAATAATAAAGATAACGAATGTCACCTGTCTTATCCCTGTCAAGATCTCAACACAGGCCATTTCCTAAAACAAGGTCCATCAGACTTAGGAATGTCATAAGAGAGCCACAGCAATCAGGCCATCCAAACTGAGTCTCACTACTCCAGGCCCTAGAGGTTTCTGCAATAGCCAAGCAATGCCAGGGTTTCACTGTGAGGTAACACATCCTTCAGGGAGAAGTGGAATTGGTGCACTTTCTATTGTGAGACTCATTAAAGCCATCCCAAAAGAGTGTGGGGCTCTGGCTTCTGTGAGGTAGTGGGGGCCAGGCTCCAGCTGGGTTCTTACATGTGCTTTTTTAATTTGTCTGGATTCAGCAATTAGTTTGCTGGGTATAAAGACAGACACAACAGAACCATAGCAGAGAGGTTGAGGGGCTTAGATTCATATGTGTAGAGGGGAATTCTAGGAGTCCACAGAGACAACGCTGACAGGACAGCTATGGGTAACACCTAGAAATGAATGAATCATTTATAACAGATAAAGTAAATTTTGCCTCTTTCTGTTCTCAGATTGATTTTAACTAGTCGAATAGGGCCTGGGAATTTACATCTCAAATTGCAAATTAAACTAAAATTGTAAATCTGAAAAGCAGAGTCACATTTACCCAATTGGGGAACAGTATCATTTCTTAAATTTTGAATCTCAAATGACATTTGAGATTCAAAATTTAAGAAATGATACTGTTCCCCAATTGGGTAAATGTAACTCTGCTTTTCAGATTTAAAATTTTAGGGGGAAAAAAATAGAAAATTGATCAATCAGATGAATGTTTGTGGGAAGTGACCACAAGAAACAAATGCATCCGGAGAGAAATAAGAATGTATACAGATAATTTTAACAGTATTTGTCCATCCTCATGGCATCTTCTCTGTCGTGCTGTATGCCAATATTCCAAAACTGAGTTCTAACTCAGCTTGGACTCAGGCCACAACAGGAGTGTTGTGTAACAAATGAGTAACAAATATCTAAAAGTAAAATAAGGATTCTAGTTTCTAGCAAGCTCAGGACAAATTAACAGTCTATAGTTAGGATTTTTTCTGACTAAGAAGGTGTGAGCTGAGGCTTCTACTATACTGGGCTTCTGGGCAGCACTGAGGAAACAGTCCAGGGTGAATTGCTCAAAACTAGGGCTAGTTACAGCCCAAGACTGGGATCCCTCTTTATAAAGGCACCAGGCCAGTCATATAAACTCCTTCAGCTGCTGGTCTGGCCAGGAGGATGCCTCACAAGCAAAATCCTTTTGACACCCAGCATTCCCTGAGACTTCCTCCATGCATGGGAGCAATCCAGAAAGGGGACTTTCCACTGGTTCTGGGAGATACAGGGAGAAGAGCAAGTCCCAGGCCCTTTTCCCCTGCAGAAGCTTGAGGGACAGATTAAAATGGTTGATGGGCTGCATCTAGCCCATAGGCCACAGTTTACCCGCTTCTGATTTAAGGCAAGAATTCCAAAGCTTACTGCTTTCAAGACTGGAAAGGGAAGTTTATCCAAATTAAAGCCCAAGGTCTAATCACCTGACACATGTAACTAACCCATAAATGACTCTATATCACAGGATGTGGAGCGATGCTATAATACTGTTGCTAACTGCTGACAGGTGACCACAAGATGCCAGCTGATACCCACTTTAGACATTTTGGGATCTGAGCATCAAGAAAATGCCATGGTAACTGACTGGTGTATATGCTATTAAACTTGAGATAACATGTAGAAGAAAACCACCTTGACATTAGTAGGGTAAGCAAATGCAGATAAGGAAAAGGGGCTCAGATCTCTACTGAATATGCATTAGACATGGTATCAGCTGTCTCACAAAAGCTGTATCCCAGCCTGTATGCCAGAGGAGATGTCAGGATGACAGCCAGTGGTGAGGATGATAATGAGGACGATGACTAACACTTCAGGGTTTTCTCACAAGGGATACTGTGAGCATATGAATGCTCAGCTATTCATTTTATATTATTTCTACCTTCTTGCCTGGGTTAGAATGTTTGTGACTTTCCTAATTGCACTAATAAAGATATTAAAAGCCATAAGACATGTCGTAAGTGTGAACATCTCTACCATACGTATCTGGGTTCTAATCCTAACAATGGTTCTCACAATGCTGGATCTGATCTGGAGGCACAATTCTTCCAAATCACAGAATGTTAAACCGGGGAATTCTGATTAATATATATTCAATCAGGCACCAACTAATAAACCTCAGCATGCATAGTACAATTTTAAAACTCTTGCACTTTGATCTACCAAAAGCAGAGTTTCTCGAGAACAACAAAAGTCACACATCTAGCCTAGGATATTAAAGTAACTCACAACAATTTTATCTAAAGGCAAAAGTGTATTTTTCATTACCAAGAGCTGAAGAACCATTTCTCCTTTCATATAGCCTACTGTCTACTTTCCAGGAAAACAAGAAAACAAACATGAGGCTGACACCAGACCTTGAAAATTCCAGCATTAAAGTTAGAGGAAAGAAAGGGCATTCTACCGTCGTTTATGAATTAATTAGCACTTAATGCAACTGATGGTGAGTGCTAATACTTTGAGTTCTTTCTCCTCTTAGATTTTTCACTCTTTAAAATACACACAGTGCTGTAAAACTTGCTGGTATAAATTGGATGTTGCTCCACTGTCTTCAGAACATTTAATAAAAAGGGAAAGTTGGTTTTGTTACTTGCGGTGGTGCTAATTTATATCAGCAGCTCTTCTAGCTTTAAATATACAGGGAACATCATTAGTTATAACATCAGTTTTTTAAAGTAACATCTTAAATGATGGACTCAAACAGGGTTGCAATTAAAACATTCTAGAATTTCTCACATCATTGCTAATTGTCTAATTGTTTAAAATAAGTTTTCCCTGTAAAATATTGACAAACATCAAAAAAGATAAGAAAAGAAATAGGATATTAATATATCAATTCCCTTTTTTTTTCCATACACACATACACACAAATACAGGAAGTGTCCAACTTATGAAGATGTTGTGTTCCAAAACTTTGTAAGTTGGTTCTATGGAACTCAGAATGTATTTTCCTATAGAAGCAATGTTATAAATGGTAGTTAAGTTTACAGGCTAGCCCACAAAAGCCTATTTAACCCATAATATAGTTGAAACACTGTAGATTTGAAGTGAAACATAGTAGAAATAGTATTTTATTTAACCTTGAATAAACCTTGAGGAAAGGCAAGTTTAATTAGAGGATGAGGCGGTAGACAGAGATTCCGAAGGGGGGATGCCCAGAAGTCCCAACTGCTCTCTGCAAACACACCCATTGTGGGCTACACTTAGCCTCCCCTCACCAGGAGGCAGCAATCAGCACAAGCACGGTCCTGAGGACTTTGGAAGATCAGGAGGCAGTGCAGCTGATGAGAGAAACCACATTTTCCCTTTCAAGTGCCACTTGTCTCCAGAAGCTAGCTGTGCGACTGTCTCCTGCTCCTCTGGAGACCTCCGGGCAGCACTTGTGCTGCTCTCCATCAACTGTGCCTCTTGTCTGCTCCCCTCAGGCCATGGCTTTTCTTAGCCATACACAGAATACATGAAACCTGTAAAAAAGCCATTCCAGTGATAATGAAGCCCTTTAATAGGCATTTGCCAAACCAGGTATATACTGTCGGTTTCTGAACTTAGGACCTTTAGTTTAAAATTTTTTTTAAAAAATGTTCATTAGGGTATTTCTGAATATTATAAAATCACATTACATTTGTAAATGCAGATGTTAGTAAATCAAATGTTGTAACTCAGAAAATGCTTGTATGCATACACACACACATATACATAAGTACATCCCTTTTGTGGCTGGGGAATAGGGCATGCAGTGACTGTAGTAATAATAATTTCGGTGCTAAAATTATGGTTTCTTTTTCAAAAAGGCAGAATCCTGGTCCACTGGAGATTACCAGATAAAGTAAGAGAGCAGACTCAAAGAAAATAAAATCAATATATTGTATATACCATTTCTCCTCCTGAGTTACTTGACGACTCTTAGGCTATGTCTACACTACAGAGTTTTTGTTCAAAAACCTCTGTGCAAAAGCTCGGAGCGTCCACACTACAAGCACGTTTTTGCACAAGAAAAAGTACAGTAGATTGTAAGAAGACAGAGCTTTTTGCTCAAGAGTTATTCCTCTTTCTACGAGGAATAAGCCTTTTTACACAGGAGCTCTTATGCAAAAAGGCATGTGTGGATGGGCAGCAGGGGAGGGGTTGTGCAAGAACTGGCCTCCCGGAAAAAGCACATGTGTTCTGGTGGACACTCCATGCAAGTCATCACAGCTCTATAGTTCCTGCTTGCTGGCCCCTCCTTAAAGGTGCAGGCCCCCTGGAGAAGCCTCGTGACAGAAGCTGATCCCAGACAGCAGCCCCTCACCACACAGCTCTCCCTGCTGCAGACTTCAGAGTCCTCTATGTCTGCCCCTGAAGCCCTGTAAGGCCCTCCTGACCGTCAGGGGGAGCAGCCCCAGGAGTCACAGGACCCATTCAGGGGGACAAAGAGTCTTGCACCCTTCTGGTCTGGTCCAGAGATAGAGGCCCTCCTGGAGCATTGGGGACAGGAGGAGGCCTTGCAGTATCCTCAGGCCAGGAGGAGGAATGTCGACATCTTTGACTGGATATCTCAGGACTTGGCTGACCACACTCACCCACTCTGGACCTTTGAACAGGTCTGGAGTAAGGTGAAGGAACTGCAGTTGGCATATGTCCATGCCAACGGGCACTTGGGGACAAGACCCCACACCTGCCCCTACTACAGGCAGCTCCCACACATCCTGGGGCATGAGGAAGACAAAGCCTCATCCATCATTGTGGACACTGGTCTGCAGACCCCCATCATCACCCACCTGGAGCAGGAGCAGGCGGGTGAGGGCCAGCCTACTGGGCAAGCCAAGGAGGAGACCAGTCCTACCGTGATCCTGTCCCTGAAGCCGGTGGCCGCCAGCCAGAATGTCTCCCAGGCCTCCTAGGACGCCAAGGATGGATCCTGAGGTGAGTGGTCTCTTTGTCACTCATTCAGAGGGTGGGGGAGCAAGGTGAGAGTGTTGCTTGTGCTGCTCTGGCTGGACACCTTGCTGGGGTCTGCGCACGTGCAACCTCGTGCCATGTTATTGTGTGGCACATGGATGCAGCAGACAGCCCCTGAGCCAATGCTTCATTATTTGAATCCCAAAATTTTTCTTGATTCTTATCTACTCTTAAGGATAGGGGAAAATTCAAGATCAGACCAGCATAGTCTCTCTCAAGAAATACTTCTCTTTAGACCCGGGGAAACAGATATACTGTGTAATCTTCAAGAGGAGTATTTGAATTTTAGAGCCTGAAATTCTAGACTAATAGGGGATTTAAAATAGTATACCTCAACCTCTTTATTACAAGCAGACACACTGTGCAAACTTGCTATTGGCACATCTCAATTCTATTTAATACTAACAAGTTTATCTCTTGTTACTTCAGATGCAATCTCTGTTCTTTAAACAAATAAATTATTACCACCGCGCTTGCAGATAGATGTAACATGTATTATTACTACAATTCTGGATAACTCACATCTGAGAAATGCTACTAGAAATGAACTGATGTTGAAACACCATGTTCCTTATATTTCCTTCATATTGAGAAGAACATCCAATTGTCATGTTATAATTCTATGCAACCATAACACAAGCAGAGTATCTAAACTGTGATGTTTGCAAAAGTTATGTTACAATGCCAACAATATAAGCTTGTTCCCATGAAAAGGATAGAATTCTATGGTTAATGTAACACAAAATGCCAGATCAATTTATCATAAGGCTCCCTTCTGGTCTTAAAGCGTATGGGTGAAATCCTGGTCCTATTGAAATGAATGACAATATTCCCATTAAAACTTATTCCTTTAAGTCTCTACCAATTTATTCTCATGCAGCAGTCAACTGTGCATTGGCTATATTAATATGGCCTAATTTTAAAGTTTGCCGTTTTTCTTAGAATTAATACCATCAAAAGGATACTTCATGAAGTCTGGCCCATTAATCTTTTGAGCAGCTTACCAAGACTCATGGTGGATTCTTCAGTCATTTTAAAAATAAAGATTGGATTTTTCTCCAAAAGATCTTCTCTAATTCAAACAAGAATTAATTTAGGGAAAACCTATATTTTGTTCTACAAGAGGTCAAACTAGGTGATCACAATGGTCCCTTCGGACCTTATCTATGAATCTATGAAATACAGCAGAGGACCAGAGATTTTGTCTTATAATGGATATCTTTGACCAAATCACAAATTCTCTACCTTTTCCATACAGAGTCCCTCTCAGGTGCTCCCAAGACAAAGCTCCATAGATAAGGTCTATGCCCCTTCTCAGAAACGGCCTACACTATTTAGTTCAGCCACGCAAGTTTTAGTTTTGGAGCATGCAAAGTGCACAGAGGACCATTCAAATCAAGAAGCTTCACAGAGAGGCATCTGAGTTGCAACATGATCTGCTACTTGGGCTGGACTTTAGCCCGAAGATTTGACTCATTGGTTGCTGTTAAAATTCTCCAGTAATTTTTGCTGGTAAAATGTAATGATGCCTGAACAGTTGGTACTCTTCAAAAATATATGATTTGTATGTAGTGCAGCAAGGTCAGACCCTCTCCTGGGCTCCAAACCCCAGCTCTGTTCACAACTCCACAATCTCACTTGCCCTTTCCAGCATTTTGGCGTGTCTGACATAGGTCAGACATGCTCGTCAACCTGGTCTGAATAAACAGTTCTTCTCCACTGGGCTCTCAAGCTGCTTGAGGACAGGAGTCCAAATACTCCCTGTTAGAGTCCCTTACCTTCCCCATCTATTCTTGCAGTGCTGACTTTCTATTTTTCAGCTTCTCTCTCTCTCTTTCCTTATCAGCTCTCCCTTCCTTCCACCTCCTCCAAACTCCTCTTCCACTCTCCCTTGCCCTCCCCAACAGGGAAGATTTTTAAAGAGGTTCTGTGGCAGCCTGAAGTCAGCACACCTGGCCCTTAATTGATTTATAGCAGCCCAGTCTCAGCTGCCCCTTATTAGCCAGGGCCGTTGCTGTTTTTCAAAGCTGCCTCTCTCCCCTTCCATCAAGCTCTTTAACCTACTCTGCCGCAGTAGAGGGACTATAACAACTACTGTATGACATTCTGGCCAATATTTCCAGAAGTAAATGTCTAACATGAGGCTTCTAAATCCATATTTAGATGTCCAGGGAGGTTCGATTCTCTAAAACGTTGAGCAGCAAGCAGTTTCCAGCAAAGTGCATAGGATTACACCACTATTAACTGAGAGTAAAATTTGTCCTACTTGGCTCCAGTTCAGTTTTCCTTGACTTCTCTGTAGCAAATCCAAAATTAGAGCATTCTATACTCTATAATGAAAATGTCGACAAGTCCTGCACTTCTGTGGGGCAAATGGTTGTTATTCTAAAAACACCCTTCAGAACCATCAAATTACAAAATGTTAAACTTATTAGTTTGTGGCATTCTTTCTAAGGCATGCGAACTAAGCAAACTTTGTATCATTTTTCTGTTGTATGTATCTGGTATCCATAATAAGGAAACTCATATGATTTTAACCTGGCACATAATAGATTTGTCTGAATCAAAAATGAAAACAAAATGTCTCTTTTTGCCAAGTTTTGGTCAATAGGATTGATACTGAAGAAAGTAATTCTGCCAAGAGGAGTTCTCACAGCTAAAACACACTATTTCATGTTCATTAAAGCCCGAGGTTTTTATTTGCCTTTGCCTTTAGAATAACCATATCTATCTGCCACAGAAATGCTGTTTGGATTGTGTTTGCTCTTCCTGATTGGATTTGAAATGAAAATCTGTCTTTCTCCATGGACTGATTCCTTTTCAGTGTCTAATCAGCAGCATGGCCTGAATCCCAACTACAGGTTAGGGACTTGATGAATCTACTTCAAGAATATTAATGTAATGCTTGAAATGCCACCATAGAGAGTGAATGTCTTATGTCAAGCCTTGCTTCATGCCATATCTATTTGATGGTATTAATCCTGAGGGGGGGGGGGGGAAATGCAAGCTTTAAAACTGAGGGCCACATTAAAAAGAAAAACAAATACAGTGCTTAATGAGAATAAATGATTAGTGTATTAAAGAACAGGTGGAAGGGCAGGTGCCGGGGTTTTCTTCGTTTGTAGTTCTTGAAACAAAATCCAATAAAGCCATGATTTGAAAAGTAATGACGTGTCACATTTTAAATGACTCTTACCTAATGATCGTAAAAATCTACACCATGAGGACATGAGAACGTGCTCACGTCTTAATTAGATCATTTCTCCAAGTTGTGCTATTGAGACCTACTCTCTCCGTGCGCACACATACGCACACACAAACACACACACTTTCTTTTCCCCTTGCATATGTGAGCATTTTTTGAGATTCCAATGGAGCTTCGACCATAGGCTCACGTACATGGAGGAGTTACTGCTACCACTGCCTACAGAGAAATGCCCCAGGTTTTTTTTCCTTCTCTGCTTGATTTCCAACCTCCTTTATCAGTGAAAGATGCTCAAATGTTTTCATTTAATCTCCTGATGATTTAAAAAAAATATTAAAAGGAACTCTTTGATTATTAACATCCTGACTTACATGGTGGAGAGGGAAAAGAAAAGGAAGTACAAAGAGTTTCATTAAAGGCCTTGAGTCATTTCTACAGCTCGTATGGCATTTCCCAATTTTATATGTGGTAGTGTCTTTGTCATTCTACCCCAGAGCCTTTATAGCTGCTTCCTTTTGAAACTTGCATAGCTACCTGAGAGATTGCCTTTCTCCTTGTGACATGTGGCCACAGTTGAGATCTGTGAAAAGAGGAAGTCTTGCAAGTGTATTCTCCATTGCTTGAACTTGCTTCCCCCGGCTACGTCTACACTGGCATGATTTTCCGCAAATGCTTTTAACGGAAAAGTTTTCCGTTAAAAGCATTTTCGGAAAAGAGCATCTAGATTGGCACGGACACTTTTCCGCAAAAGCACTTTTTGCGGAAAAGCGTCCGTGCCAATCTAGACGCGCTTTTGCGCAAAAAAGCCCCGATCGCCATTTTGACCATCGGGACTTTTTTGCACAAAACAGTACTGTGCTGTCTACACTGGCCCTCTTGCACAAATTATTTGTGCAAGAGGGCTTTTGCCCGAACGGGAGCAGCACCATATTTCCGCAAGAACACTGACGATCTTACATGAGATTGTCAGTGTTCTTGCGGAAATTCAAACGGCCAGTGTAGACAGCTGGCAAGTTTTTCCGCAAAAGCAGATGATTTTGCGGAAAAACTTGCCAGTCTAGACACAGCCCCTTAGTATACCAGGGCCTGGATTTGTTAACTTTCTAGTCATTGTACTAAATCTGTGTGTTCTTAGAGAGTATGTCCACACTACACACTTATTTTGAAATAAGCTATTTTGGAATAAAAACTCCCAAAACAGCTATTTCAAAATAGCGTGTCTACACTACAAATCATATAGATGAACTTTTGTGGGCAAAACCCATTTCTTCAGATGACTGGAGTATTAGAAGTCCAGATCCAAGAATAAATAAGGGGAAGGAGAGGAGGAGGAAAAGAAAGAGGAGAAAAAAGATAGTGAGTAGATTGTTCAAATAGTTACAAGAAGCTGATCAGCCTCTTGTAACTACTTGAGCAATCTACTCACTGTCTTTTTTTCACTCTAACTCGGTTACCCCGCTGAAGCTTTTACACTACAAATGCCCATCGAAATAGTGCAGAGCTATTTTGAAATAGCACATCTACACAGATTGGAGGCTGAAATGCATTTAAGACTACCCAGAAACTCTTCAGGCAGGGCATCAGGACAGCAGTCACTTCTTGTTGCTGCTGACTGAGGCTATCTGAGGCTCATTCTTAAAGGGACCCACCCTGTACAGTTGTGTCTCAGGCTCTTTAACTTTGCCTACTTTATTGAGGGACAGCACTAATCTGAGGGTACGTCTAGACTACATGGCTCCGTCGATGTAGCCATGTAGATTAGTGTACTCGAAAAAGGGAAATGAAGCAGTGATTTAAATAATCGCCGCTTCATTTACATCAAAATGGCTGCCGCGCTGTGCCGATCAGCTGTTTAGTGGCACAGCACAGTAGTCTGGATGCTCTGCAGTTGACAAGGGAAGCCCTTGTCGACCGCCCTGGTAAACCTCATTCCACGAGGCATAATGGTTTCCCTTGTCGACTATGGAGCATTCAGACTACCGTGCTCTGCCACCAAACAGCTGATTGGCATAGTGCGGCAGCCATTTTGATGTAAATGAAGCGGCAATTATTTAAATTGCTGCCTCATTTCCGTCGACAGAGCCATGTAGTCTAGACATACCCTTACTGTGTGCTCTGGGAAATCTAGAACTGGAGAGTTCCTGGGAAAGAACCTAGGGGTGGGGGGGGGGAGGGAGGTGGGACTCAGGTATTGGACTGGGACCTGCACCTGCTTTGGGTGGTCCTACCACTTTGTGTGCGGAGCCCTCAGTGGTCATGTGGGGAGGCTGGGGGAGAAGCCAGAGGGACTGGGAGTACTTGGTAAGGAGCGGGTGCAGGGCGGTGGCTGCTGGACCACTCAATTGCATTGACCAGGTGGTTAACGGCAATTTTGTATGCCATGTACATGCCTCGGGCCTCCTGGAACAGCTCTTTCCAGGTGGTATGGCACAACTCCCAATCAACATGGCATTCCTCCACATCCACATCCAACCTATGCAACCTATGGTCCTGCTGCTCCAGAGACCAGGGTAGGGAACAGAGGCAGGCTACATATTCCCACCTGAGGTCCTTGCAGACACTTGTGGGTCTTGCAGGTTTGGGAGGGTGGCACAGGAGATGTGGCTCGCATCCCACTTGCAGCTGGTCCAGCTGTGGAGAACAAAGAGAAGGGCAGTCATCCCAGGAAACACTGTGCATGAAGCCCAGCACTCATCTCTGAGCTGACACCAAAAGGTCTTGGGTCAGACGAAGGTGATGTGCTTCGAGCAAGGCCAGCTGTGGCCTGGACAGTGGGCCCTTTCCTGCAGGAGCACAGATATCCCAGGGTGGAGCATTGCTACCCTTACGCCCTGAAGACAAGCAAGCATGGGAAGATGCTGGCCAGGCCAGGAGCCTGTAGGTGGGAGGGGGTGCTGTGCACATGCCAGGTCTGGCAGAAGAGTCATCCCACAGAGATATGACTTCTATTCCTGACTGCTGGAGGAGTGGGGGGAGCATGCTGGGGGAGGTGTGTGTGAGCAGCAGACACCACTTGCTGGAGAAGGTGCTGCTAGAGTTCTCTCCACAGGCTCCCCTGGCAGGGGCTCAGTGTCCTCCACCTTGTTGTGCTTGCCCAGGAGCAGATACTGCTACAAGAGTGCAGCCATGACTGTGTGCGGTGTGTGGCACTGTTGTGTGTGTGTCCATGACCCCAGCACCCTTGTGGTGGCTTTTGATGGAAAGGGGTCCCACCACAGGTCCGGGAGTAAGGCAGGCCTGTGCAGAACCCCTGTGAGCAGGAGTGCCAGGTTCCTCTGTGGCAGCCTCAGGGGCTGTTTGCTCCAGACTGCCGCTCCATGTGCACCCACAGGCTGCTGTGCAATCCTCAGGCCGAGAAGGCCAAGCAAGGAACACGCAACCCCTTGCCACCCACTGCCTCGCCCCACGTGTGTCTAGGGAAAGTAATGGAAATCATTTGATGGGCCTTCCCCAGCCGTATCCAAGCCCTGGGCAACGTTCTGGGAAGAAGTTACCAGCTGCAGGGACAGGATGACTTCCTGGCTGGAGGGCATCATGTCCACGCTGGTGTCCTTGTCTTCCTCCTCCTCCTGCATCTCCTTATCCACAACCATGCCCTCCGGGGGGCTGATGATGGGCATCTCCAGCCCTGAGTCCAAAACAAGAGGGGAAGTGATGTGGTGGAGATGGTCAAAATAGAGGTAAGACTTCAGTGCCATCCTTGAGTGGGAGCTGTGCTCCCTGGCCTTCATGTAGGCCTACCTGAGCTCCTTGACCTTACGAACACCTGCTTCTGACTGTGCTGATGTGCCTTCTGAACCAGGCTATTGGCCATCCAGCTATAAATGTCCACATTCCTGTGTCTGGTGTGGAGTCCCTGGAGGCTACCTCCTGTCCCCAAACCTCAATGAGATCCAGGATCTCTGCACCAGAGTAGGATGGTGCCCTCCTCTTTAACTCCTATGCAGCAGTTTGGGAGCTGGCTGCAGCTATGCTGGCAGCCATGGGGGGCTCAAATGAAGTGCTGGAGTCTGCCATTGCATCACGGAGGGCAGAGCAGGATGCTGCTGTGTGGCACAGTACTAGCAGGGCACGTGTCATGCCACAAACTGTTTCCCCTATGGCTGCACCTTTAAGGGCTACGGGTGAAGGGGAACTATAGAATTCTGATGAGTGTGGACAGAGTGGCCACTAGGGCAGCTGTGAGAAGCCCTATAGGCCACTTATTTCAAAATAATCACAGCTGCACTGTCTACATACCCCCTATTTTGAAATAACTCTTGTGAAATGAGGGTTACAGATTTCAAAATAAGAAGCCCCTTCTTTTGAAATTATTTCAAAATAACAGGCTTGCTGTGTAGACGCTCACCCTTGTTATTTCAAAATAATGTTTGTTTTTTCAAAATAACGCTGCAGTATAAAGACATGTCCCCTAGCTTTTTGAGCATGAGATAGTTTGAGTGAAGATGTTTTTAATCCCCACTGAATCAGTGACAGATGAGTTGCTTATGTAATTGTGGCATATTGTTGTATGCAGTATTGGTTTGATATTATTTGTTTTAATTTAAGCCAAGGTGCAAGGAACACAGGTTGGATGCCTATTAATCAGAATGGCTATGTCTAGACTGGCATGATTTTCCAGAAATGCTTTTAACGGAAAAGTTTTCCGTTAAAAGCATTTTCGGAAAAGAGCGTCTAGATTGGCACGGACACTTTTCCGCAAAAGCACTTTTTGCGGAAAAGCATCCGTGCCAATCTAGATGCACTTTTCCGCAAAAAAGTCCTGATCGCCATTTTTGCGATTGGGGCTTTTTTGCAGAAAACAAATCTCAGCTGTCTACACTGGCCCTTTTGTGCAAAAGTTTTGTGCAAAAGGGACTTTTGCCCAAACGAGAGCAGCATAGTATTTCCACAAAAAGCACTGATTTCTTACAGTAGGAAGTCAGTGCTTTTGCGGAAATTCAAACGGCCAGTGTAGACAGCTGGCAAGTTTTTCCGGAAAAGCGGCTGATTTTCCGGAAAAACTGGCCAGTCTAGACACAGCCAATATCTTTCAGCATAATAAAGTAAAAGACTAAAACATCTCTCTCCTTTAGTGGTCTTTTGGGAAAGAAACATACATATCTGCTTAAATGAGTCAATTCTGTTCCACTGACTGAAAGAGAGTTGGTGCAAACTCAAAAATGTGGTGCTTCTCTAAAGAACAATTGTAAATATTTCACAGAGGGGTTCCATGTTTATTGTCTCATTAACTCTTTTCTTTATCCCATCTGTGCAGTTGAAAAGTAAGATTTTGTTTGTAGTGGTTTCTGAACTGCTAGCCTGGGATCTGAAAATCAAGCTGCTTTTTGATCAACATCAGTAATAAACAAACCGTATGAGACATCCTACCCACAATATATATATGGGCAATTCTCCAGCTGCACATTTACAAACCCATTGGATCAGATTTTCATCTCCATTATAGTGATGTGAATCCAGACCTATTCCCTTGTCTTGAACAATTCTGTAAAGTCTCCAGCAACCTCTTCCTGGCTAAGTTGAACTTCCTCTGCACTGTGTAAGTATTTTTTGCATATCCCATTTTCTGTACAGCTTTCTGTCTTTAGATCTTAGCTATAAAATGTCAGTGCTAGAAAGTTAATGAACCCTCCAAAATTGTTTTAAATGACCAACAATTGAAAATAAATTATAGAAATTGATTGAAATTGGAACACTTTATTCAACGCTGAATGAACCAGGAGACTAAAAATATAAGTTGAGTTAATAAATACCTAACATGTTCCTTTTATATAGTGTTGTGGACTAAATATATCCACAGTATCTTATGGAAAACAGCTGTTGAAAAGTCTAACCATAAAGCTCTCAACGTTTACAAGGTTTCGTTAGATAAATCCAATGGCTCCTGTGGTTTTAATGCATTTAGTGCCTTGCAAAAGACTCTTTTTTGTTGCTTATGAACACAAAGCGCATCTCCCTAAAATAACTTTTTCCCTACAAGCCATCGATGCAATAAAAACTAGTGATGCATTTTATTTCATTACTGCTTCTTGAAGAAATAGATTTTTATTGTAATATTTCATACACTATCTCCTGCTGGCAAAGTAAAAGGTAATCAACTAAAAAAAATTAAGGCCAGTGTTTACAATTTTACTTTTTAATTGATGACTTAAAGTTGGTGCCAAGAGAATCCAGTGTCCCCCATTCCATTACCACTTGGAAAATATGCCAAGCAAAGTAAAACAAAAGGGGGGAGGGATGGCTCAGTGGCTTAAGCATTGGCCTACTAAATCCAGAGTTATGAATTCAATCCTTGAGGGGGCCACGTAGGGATCTGGGGCAAATCAGTCAGGGATGGTACTCAGGTCTGCTCTTAGGGCAGGGGACTGGATTTGATGACCTCTCTTAGCTCTATGAGATGGTACATCTACATATATTATTATTTAAAAAAGGATATGTTTGAAATATTCAACAGAACAATATGAAGAGTCCATATGAGCCAATAGAAAAAGGCCTTTGTCACCCCTGAAAAACATATAGCTAAAGTAAGGCCAAATTTTTCAGTCAAATAGAAAATTTGTAAGTATCCAAATCATGCTGTCAAACAATAATAGAATGCCATTTATTAAAATATTTTGAGATGTTTTCTACATTTCCAAATATATTGATTTCAATTACATCATGGAATGCAAAGCAAATGGTGCTAGCTTTATTTTTATAGCAAATATTTGCACTATAAAAACAAGAGAAATAATATTTTTCAAGACACCTAATGCAAGTACTGGAGTGCAGTCTCTATTATAAATGATGAACTCACAAATGTAGAATTATGTACAAAAATAACTGCATGCAAAAATAAAACAATGTAACACTTTCTTAGAGCCTACAGTCCACTCTCTACTACTTCTTGTTCAACCAGTTATTCAAACAAGTTTGTTTATATTTGCAGGAGACAATGTTGCTCACTTTGGCTGTGTCTAGACTGGCAAGTTTTTCTGCAAAATCATCTGCTTTTGCGGAAAAACTTGCCAGCTGTCTACACTGGCTGCTTGAATTTCCGCAAAAGCTCTGATGATCTCATGTAAGATTGTCAGTACTTTTGCGGAAATACTTTTTCCATTTGGGCAAAAGTATTTTTCCAAAAAACTTTTGCACAAAAGGGCCAGTGTAGACAACAGAGATTTGTTTTCCGCAAAAAAGCCCCGATCGTGAAAATGGCGATCGGGGCTTTTTTGCAGAAAAGCGCGTCTAGATTGGCACGGACGCTTTTCCGCAAAAAGTGCTTTTCCACTTCAGATCATTATTGAGAAGAACCCATCATCATGGAGACATGTCTTCTGGAATAGTGATTAAGGAATGAAAGGGCATGTGTTAAAGATTCACAACTGGCATGAAAATATCTTGTGATGTTGGCTACAACAGTGTCACGAGAATGCCTGTTCTGAGTTTCAGGTGACATTGTAAACAAGAGATAAGCAATATTATCCCCTGCAAATTGTAATTAACCTTGCTTGTCTGAGCGATTGACTGAACAAGAAATAGGACTGAATGGATTTGTAGGTACTAAAATTTTATTTATTTTGTGCTTTAATGCAGTTATGTAACAACTACATGTACATTTGTTAGTTGCAGTTTCACAATAAAGAGAATGCACTACAATACTTTTATGAGGTGAATTGTAAATTATTATTTATTATTTTATAGTGCATATATTTTATAATAAAAATCATATTATAAAATGAGTGCTGTATACTGTATATTCTGTATTATGGTTGGAAGCCAATATATTTAAAAATGTGGGAAAATATTAAAAATATTGTATAATTTTCAATCGGTATTCTATTGTTTAACAGTGATAGAAATGTAGCCATGTTAATCTGGGGTAGCTGAAGCAAAATGCCGGGATTTGAATTTCCCGTACTTCATTTGCATAATGGTAAATGCTGCTTTTTTCCAAAATGGGGCTTTTTTGAAAAAAACTGGCAGTTTAGACGGGGCATTTTTGACAGAAATACCCCATTTTGAAAGCTCCTGTACTGAGGAGTACAGGATTTTTCAAAACAGGGCATTTCTGTTGAAAATGCCCCGTCTAAATTGCCAGGTTTTTTTTTTAAAAGCCCTGTTTCGAAAAAAAAGTGGCATTTGCCATTATGCAAATGAAGTGCAAGAAATTCAAATCCCAGCTTTATTTGCAGTATTGATGTGCCTAATTTGCATCCCTTTGTCAAAAAAAGGGATGTAGTCTAGATGTAGCCAGAGTGAGGGGTCATTTTTCAGAACAGGTTGTAGATGATTGATAATGCATTGGAGGGGTTTAATTGTGGGCTGTAGGTGATGACAAGTGGAATTCTGTTGTTTACTCTTTTTGGCCTGTCATGCAGTAGTTCATGTCTGGATACTCTTCTGACTCTGTCCATCTGTTTTTTCATTTCTCTAGGTGGGTATTTCAGTTTTAACAATGTTCTGTATAGATCCTGTCAGCATTTATCTCTGTCTGTGGGATTGGAACAAATCCGGTTGTACCTTAGGGCTTGGCTACAAACAATAGATTGAGAAAGGTGTCTTGGATGGAAGCTAGAGGCATGAAGGTAAGTATAGTGGTCAGCAGGTTTCCAGTATAAGGTGGTGGAAATGTGTTTGTTATGTAATTGTACTGTAATGTCAAGGAAGTGGATCTCTCATGTGGACTGATCCAGGCATAATGTTAATGGTAGATTTCATTATTTCTCATTTCGTACACGGTAAAACAGAAAGGTACCGTTTAATAGGTGGAACAGGTAAGGAACTAAAATACTGTGAAAGGAAGAGCTTTGTGATGAAAATTCTAAAATGTATGTGTATTTAAATTTCAGTAATCCCCTTAAAGGAGTAGTCACATATAGTGCTAGCGGAGTGCTGATTATTCTTCAAGAAGTCAGAAAAAATGGGAAAATTATCATTTGTCTCTGTTTCAAAGAACTTGTGAAAGAGAGGTAATTTATTATTGTTTACTGAGTGGAGCAATGCACTCAGTCTTAATGCTTTCTGACAAAGTAACCCCAGAAGCTTCCCAAGAAACTTGAAAAAAAAAGTCTCCATAGCCCAGAAGGCAGTTACAGGCAGTCCCCGAGTTACACGGATCCGACTTATGTCGGATCCGCAGTTACGAACGGGATTTGCTCCATGTCTCCCTGGTCTGCTGGTCTGCAGACCAGGCTTTTCTCCGGACGCCTGTGGTAGAGCAGCTGGGGCGCTGCCGATTGGTCCCGCAGTGCCACTCTGGGCGCTACTGGACCAACCCGGCAGCACACCAGCTGCTCTGCCCCAGGCGTCCTGATTCAGCCGCTGCTGAAACTGACCAGCAGAGGCTGAATCAGGACGCCTGGGGCAGAGCAGCTGGGATGCTGCTGGGTTGGTCCAGTAGCGCCAAGGAGCGGCGCTACTGGAGCAACCTAGCAGCACCCCAGCTGCTCTGCCCCAGGCGTCCCCAAGTCAGCCACTGCTGAAACTGACCAGCGCTGACTACAGGAAGCCCGAAGCAGAGTTGCTCTGCCCCAGGCTTCCTGGAATCAGCCGCTGATCAGTTTCAGCAGCAGCTGACTTGGGGACGCCTGGGGTTCTTAAGTTGAATCTGTATCTAAGTCGGAACTGATGTCCAGATTCAGCCTGTTGAAACTGATCAGCAGCTGATTCCAGGAAGCCCGGAGCAGAGCAACTCTGCCTCGGGCTTCCTGTAGTCAGCCGCTGGTCAGTTTCAGCAGCGGCTGAATCTGGACACCAGTTCTGACTTACATACTTAAGAACAAACCTAAAGTCTCTATCTTGTACGTAACCCGGGGACTGCCTGTAAATGGGTGATTATCTGAAACAATGGTCTCTTACATATAGATCAATCAAAGATTGCATAGATCTCTTCCTCTTCCTTTTGCTCCTGCTTGCTCTTATTATCACTTTTTTGTTAGTGTGAAACTAAATGTGTTGTTTCCTTATGGGCACTCTGATTACAAGAGAAATTGAGCATGAAAAAGACTGCTACAGTCTGATAAAATTCTTGTTAAAGTGAGGGGCCATTAATATCATTACCCATTATCTCGCCACACTTGAACTTTCTCATCTTGCAGACACTTCTTTGCAGCGCTGCTTATTATTAAGGCGATCAGGCTGATAATAAAAAAGAGTGTTTCTGATCCTTGACCATGACATTTTCCACTATAATTAGCAAAATAACCTAGAATAACTGGGTTGGAGTTGGTCTAGCATCCCTGATTACGCTAGGTTATTTTGCTAATATTGAGATATAGTTATAGTATATTAAATACTATAACAAAGCTCTGACCTTGTCTTGGTGGGGCCTACACTTCCAAGTAGATTGCATATACCTCAGGGGCTGACTGTGACCCTTAAGACAGAGCCTCTCTCTTTCTTGAGACAAGAGTCACAGTCAACTGAACCACCTTTATCAGAGGCCAGGAAGAGGGTTGGTGGGAAAATTCACAGTCTCTATTGCCTCTTCAGTCTTAGTAGGAGCAGTTCAGCCTCCTGTCCAAACATACCCATTCCCCCTTGGCGAGGAGCGGTGTCTGTGGTGAACCAAGGGCTGAGGGGAACCCAGGCCCAGTCTTTACTCCAGGGTCAAACCCAAGGCCCCTGCCTCAGCAGCTGTTAGCAGTGTTTTCCCTTCACCACTGGAATTGCTCAGTGGGCTAACAGCTACTTCAGGCCTGTCACGTTGCTGGATCTTGAAGGGAGCAGCCAGATCACTGATGCCCCCATGGGTGGGGGTGTTGGCCCCAAAAATGGTATAGAAGGGGGCCATGTGACGTATTGAATAGAAGCTTATTATCTGATAATCCTATGTACGCTGTTCATGTGTTTGTATAATGTCTGTGTGTGCAATTATTAGCATGTACTTGTATGGACACTGAAGATTTCCCTGCATGTGGTTAAGCATTGGGCAGGGCCAAGCCTGTGGAGCCTGTGGACATGCTAATTACCTGTGGAACAATGGTTCTCAATGGGCCAAAGACACACCCAAAGAATGGGGGCTGTCCTGAGAGCAGCCAGCAGGGAACACAGAGAGGCTGAGGACCAGGTGACCTGCTGCATACCAGAAGAGGCCAGGGAGGGGGTATAAAGAGGCCATGTGGTCGATGCCATTTTGTTCTCAGCTCAGCACTTCATCCCAGAGGCAGCACTGCAGGGATTGAAGAGCCCGGAAGACCTGTGAACCCATCCTGATCGTAGGATGTGCAATAAGAACTTTTAAACCAGCAGCTGTAACATCTCTGCTAGAGCCTGCATCGAGAACTGGGAGATTCGGTGCATGTAACCTACTGTACTTTAATAACCTTACTCTCATGCTTTTCTTTCCTGTAATAATAAACCTTTAGATATAGATTCTAAAGGATTGGCCCAGCGTGATTTTTGGGTAAGGTCCAGAGGGTAAGTTGACCAGGGATCTGTGGCTGGTTTCTTGGAACCGGACAGAACTTGTTCGGGGTAGGTGGGATTGGGTGCTAGGACCCCCCACCTGTGTATAGGCCCGGGGCCATCTGGGGCATGAATATTGCTGGGGCGTCGGAGGGGTTTTGCTCGTGAGGCTTCAGGCAGGCAGGTGAAGCGCTCTGTGAGACTGGTTTGTGGCCTGTGTGGAAAGGTCACCAGTCAGGGGCTGTAAGAAGCCCTGGATTCGAGCAATTCGCCCTGAGCGGACGCCCTCAGCTGTGCCCAGACACGGCCCGGTCCGTCACAAGGCCCAAGGGCAAAGTCTGGGAATTGGGGACAGGGCCTTGGGCAGAAGTGGCAGCTCAGAGTGGTTAAATGGTGCTCCAGTGCTCCTGCACTTCAAAAGGGTCTGGGTGCTGGTCACCACTGCTTCCACAGAAGCCCCAGACACCTTAAAATTACTGGACCCTGGGGAAATTGATCCCTTTACTCCCCCTGCTTGGTGGGCCTGAAGCTGCTGTAGTTCCCTGGGCCACTTCCCCATAATCCTCGCTCATTCAGCACCTCATTCACCTTTACTTGAGGGCTTCCTTCCCTGCAGCTTGTTGGTGTATGTACTCTCCAATTTTCTGCTGAGAAAAAAAGAATGGCTCTTAGTCATAAGTGCAGGAAAGCATAAAACCTTATCTACCATTTTGAGAAATACCACCCATATAATATGAGGATAACTTCATTTCTAATCTGTAAAATTGAAGGTTGAACGATTAGAACCATAGTGATTTCTTTTATTGGTATTCAAGGAAGACCACAGGATAACTAAATTGGAATGTCAGTATAACAGGAGGATTTAATCATTTTCTCTCTTATTGTTTGTCCAGCCTTTGTCCCATAAAATGGTTCATATTGTACCACTCTGTGCTTTTGTTACAGTCTTTGTACAAGATTACTTTTTAAAATTGCTCTCAATTTAGGCTTTGTAGACAGTTATTGATTGTTCTTAAAACACCAAGACCCAAATTCTGTAATACTTAAAATGGAAAAAAATCCCTTTGAAGCAAATATCCTTTTTGATAGATGGTGCCATATTAGTGTACTGGATCTTCATGTTGTTCATTATATTTGGAAAGTAGTGCACTTGAGACATGCAATAGTAATGGCAACTACATCTAATCATATCACTTTTTGTTCTTAGATTTGTTTTTTGAAACATTTGTAGGTAGAAAGAAAGAAAGAAAATTAATGTGATCTGACATGACCCTTTTACTCCAGTTTCAATTCAAGTCTTGCAAATTGTTTCGTTTTTTAAAAAATAAATGAATTCAGAAACTTATAATGAACTTGTAGAAATAAGCAAAGCCAGCAACAAAACAGTTAGAAAGTACTTCTTCAGCTACATTTTCTTTTAACCTTCCTAAGAAATAGGTCCAAATTTTCTATTTCCAAAATAATTCTCCCAAGCTAGCAAGGATGAATGTGCTGTCATTATCTCACTCGCCATCTTCTCCACTCTCACTAAAAACTCCAGCTGTAAATGCTTTATTTTTATTGCAATTTCATATTCATAGCATCTATGGAAGCTCAAAATTGTCTGAGATTGATGGGCTGTATTGCTAACATACCCCAATAGTAAGAAAGCAAACAAAGAAAAAACAAAGATGAATAAAACCTTCAAGTTTATTCTGAAGATGTAGTTCTCATCTGTTATAGTAACACAAGCGTTTGTACCATTATTATACACTCCTGTGGTGTTTCTATTTTAAATAAAGATACTTCTATTATTCCTAAACGTGGGCACAGTTCCTGTGGATAAAAAACCATACATCTGGCGATCCTGTAAATAAAGCATGGTATGGGGAGTTGAGACCTCAGTTATAAGCCCCAAGCTGTATTGCCTCTACTATGCCCTCTTTATAGCAGTGAGCAAGTGTATAGAATACTGTATTGTGGTAAATCTTGGCTCCACTAAAGTCACGAATGTCAGAATTTCACTCCAGGTTCTACTTCTGGTTCCATTTTGCTAGGTGACCTTAGGTAAATCATCTCACCACTTTGTGGCTCAGTTTTCCAATTTATTAAATGGGGATAATGATATTTGCCCCTATGTAAAATGCTTTGAAATCTATGGGTGAAAAATGTCATATAAAAGCTGGGTGTTAGAATTCTCCCCAGGTAGAAGGATCCCAAGGGCAACTGCTGGCTTAGAAAGTTCTTGGAGCTTTGCTTCAATACATCGGTGCTGCTAACATGAAGGGAAAGGGTATTGCCAAAGACTCATTCAGACCTAATATAGGCATAGAGTCTCCGGCTATGTCTAGACTGCATCCCTCTGCCGAGAGAGGGATGCAAATCAAGCACTTAGGAAGTGCAAATGAGCCCGGGATTTAAATATCCCGGGCTTCATTTGCATACTCACGTTCCGATGCTGTGCAGATCAGGCTCAGTGTCGAAAGTGAAAGTAAAGTGTAGCCACGGCTCGGCCTTTAGCGGGGAGCTTTTTTGGCAGATCCTGTAAAGCTTCCCACTGTCAGCAGAGCCACAGCTACACTTTACTTTCACTTTCGACACTAAGCCTAATTGGCACAGCGTCGGAACGTGAGTATGCAAATGAAGTCCGGGATATTTAAATCCCAGGCTCATTTGCACTTCAGAAGTGCTTGATTTGCATCCCTCTCTCGGCAGAGGGATGCGGTCTAAACACAGCCTCCATGTTTATGGCTTTTGATTTTATAGAGAATCATCATCCATAATAAATACTCTAACAAATATGTTAATCTGCCTTTATTTATATCAAAGGAATGCAGAATCAAAAATGTCACACCTAATCCATTTGGAAAAGAATCCAAAGATTTTCATTTCTTCTGAAAAAGCTTCTGTTGTTCTTAAAATAAGAAGTCAACTTTTTTCTATGATTTGCCATGACGAAATGTCATACCTCTCTGAGATGTTAAGATTAAGACCCATATCATCTGCTGGTGTTAGCTCATTATATTTTGATTTACACTCACTGAGAAATTACTACGGTTTTATATAATTACACTTACTGCCTAAAGAACTCTTCCAAACTTCACTTCCAGACTCTTCTCCCTCTTACTGAAGGTTTAACATAAAACAATAATATGAAACATCAGCTCCCCTTTCACATTGAACAGGAGTTCAAAAAAGGAAGATTGCATACATCTAAAAGTTGAATAGCTGTTACTGTGTAGATATTTTTCATCTCAAACTTTTTTTGTTTGAAATGCATGTATGGTTTTCATAGCACATTCTGAATACATAAGTTCCTACAAATGTCATGGAATCATAGAATAAGAGAAATGAAAGGAACCTTGAGAGAACATTACATTCAGTCACCTGCACTCATGGCAGGACCAAGCACAATCTAGACTATCCAGCAGGGGGTTGTCTAACCTGCTCTTAAAAATCTACAATGATAGAGATTCCACAACTTCCTTGGGAAATTTATTCCAGTGCTTAACCACCCTGACAATGTCTCTTGCTTTATTGCTTTTTGTCCTATCATGAGAGGTTAAAGAGAATAATTTTTCTCCCTCCTTATAACAATCTTTTAGGTACCTTGAGACCTATTATCATCTCCCCGATCAGTCTTTTCCAGATTAAGCAAACCTAATTCTTTCAATTTTCCCACACATTACATTTTGTAGACCTTTAATAATTTTTGTTGTTCTTCTATGGACTTTTTTCAATTTGTCCACATCTTTCCGAAAATGTGGTGCCCAGAATTGAACATTATACTCCACTTGAGACCTAATCAGCACAGTGTGGAGCAGAAGAATTATTTCTCATGTCCTACTTACAATACTCCTGATAATAAGTTTCTGAATAATTTTTGCTTTTTTTGCAACTGTGTCACACTGGTGATTCATATGTATCTTGTGTTCTACTATTACCCTTAGCTCCCTTTCCATAGTACTCCTTCTTAGGTAGTCATGTCCCATTTTGTATGTGTAGAACTGATTGTTCCTTTCTAAGTGGAGTACTTTGCATTTGTCCTTATTAAACTTCATCCTATTTACCTCAGACCATTTCTCTAGTTTGTCCAGGTCATTTTGAATTATGACCCTTCCTCCAAAGCAATTACAACCCCTCCTAGCTTGATATCATCTGCAAACTTTATAAGTGTATTCTCTATGCCATCATCTAAATCATTAATGAAAATATTAAACAGAACCAAACCCAGACTGATCCTTGTGGAACCCCACTCATTATGCCCTTCCAACATGAATGTGAACCATTGATAACTACTCTCAGTTATGTGCCCACTTTATAATAGTTCCATCTAGGGTCTTTTTCCCTAGTTTGTTAATGAGAAGGGTATGCAAGATTTATCTGCAGTTTGCCTCTCATTCACAAAGCTTGTTATGTTGTCAAAGAAAGCTATCAGGCTGATTTGACATGATTTGTTCTTTACAAATCCATCCTGACTGTTACTTATAACCTTATTATCTCTGCAAATGGATTGCTTAATTATTGCTCCATTATCTTGCTCCATTATCTTTCCTGGTACAGAAGTTAAGCTGACTAGCCTGTAATTTCCTTGGTTATCCTTATTTCCCTTCATGTAGATGGACACTATATTTGCCCTTTTCCAGTCTTCTGGACTCTCTCCCATATTTTGAAGATAATAGCTAATGGTTCAGATATCTCCTCAGTCAGCTCCTTGTGTATTCTTACATGTATTTCATCAGACCCTAGTTACTTTAAGACATCTAACTTGTCTAAATAATTTTAGCATGTTCTTTCCCTATTATAGCAACTGAACCTACCCCATTTTCACTGGCATTCGCTTTGTTAGACATCCAATCACAATTAATTTTCTCGGTCAAAATCAAAACAAAGAAGTAATTAAGGATCTTTGCCATTTCCCCATTTTCTGTTATTTTTTTTTATTTTTTTATTGAGTAACAGGTCTACACTGATATGGGCCTTTGTCTTGCTCCTAGTATATTTGTAGAATGTTTTCTTATTACCCTTTATGGTTCTAGCTAATTTTATATTGTTTTGTGCCTTGTCCTTTCTAATTTTGCACCTATTAACTTGTGTTATTCATTTATATTCATTATTTGTAATTTGAACTAAGTTCCCACTCTTTGTAGGACTCTTTTTTTGATTTTTAGATAATTCAAGATCTTCTGGTTAAGCCAGAGTGGTCTCTGGCCATACTTCCTATCTTTCCTATGCAGTAGAATGGTTTGCTCTTGTGTCCTTAATAATGTCTCTCTGATAATCTGCCAAATCTCTTTGTTTTCCTCTTAGACATTCTTCTCTTGAGACTCAAGTTTGCTAAAGCCTGCTTCCCTGAAATCCATTGTCTTTATTTTGTTGTTTTCCCTCCAACCATTCCTTAGAATCAGACTTTATCATATCATGATCACTTTCACCCAGGCTGCCTTCCACTTTCAAATTCACAACCAGATCCTCCCTATTTGTCAAAATCCAACATAGAACAGCTCTTCTTTATCCCTATTATTACAGTCCATGCTCAAATTTCTGCCCCATCTCCCAGGTCTTCATGTTTATGACTTACATGAGGGATTTGGCCACCAGTCCCCACCGAACCTAGTTTAAGCCCTCCTCACTAGGGGTACGTCTACACTACAGCGCTAATTCGAACTAAGCTAATTCAAATTAGCGCAGTTAGACTTAAAAACTAGTTCGAATTAGCATTTTGCTAATTCAAACTAGCATGTCCACACAGAGTGGACCCTGAACAGGGCTTAAGGATGGCCGGAAGCAGTGCCGGCAGGGCATCAGAGGAGGACTTAGAGCGTGGAGATGCTGTCTCAGGCTAGCCGAGGGCTGTGCTTAAAGGGTCCCGACCCCCACCCCAGACAGACAGTTCTCAGGGATGCCCCGCTTGCAAAGCAGTCCTGGCTTGGATTGCCCGGCGTACCCACACTTGGCACATCATAGCACTTGGCCATCAGCCCGGCTGCACTTGCCGCAGGCTGCCATCTGGGGAGAGGGGGCAATTGGGGGGCTGCAGGAGAGCTTCCACCCCCAGAAGCCTGCAGAGCCAGCCCAGTCCTCCCCATCGGGGGCTCGTACCCCATTCCTCCCTCACCTCCTTCCACTTACCCTTCCCTAGCCCCCCTTCCTGATGTACAAAATAAAGAAAACATGTGTTCAAAAATAGAATCTCTCTTTATTGAACAAAACTGGGGGAGACTGGGAAAAGGAGGTGGGAGAGGGGAAGAGAGAGGGTGGGAGAGGGGAGGGCAACTAAAATGATCAGAGGTTTGGAACAGGTCCCATATGAAGAGAGGCTAAAGAGACTGGGACTTTTCAGCTTAGAAAAGAGGAGACTGAGGGGGGGTATGATAGAGGTCTCTAAAAGTATGAGTGGTGTGGAGAGGGTGCATACAGAAAAGTTCTTCATTAGTTCCCATAATAAAAGGACTAGAGGACACCAAAGGAAAGGAATGGGTAGCAGGCTTCAAACTAATAACAGAAAGTTGTTCTTCACAAAGCAAAGAGTCAACCTGTGGAACTCCTTGCTGCAGGAGGCTGTGAAGGCTAGACCTAGAACAGAGTTTAAAGGGAACTTAGAGAAAGTCATGGAGGTTGGGTCCATGGAGTGCTATTAGCCAGGGGGTAGGAATGGTGTCCCTGGCCAAAGTTTGTGGAAGGCTGGAGAGGGATGTCATGAGACAAATGGCTTGGTCACTGTCTTTGTTCCATCCCCTCCAGGGTTCCTATTGTTGGCTGCTGTCGGCAGACAGGCTACTAGGCTAGCTGGACCTTTGGTCTGACCCAGTACGGCCATTGTAAGCTCAGGGCTCAGGGTCGGGGGTCTCACTGGACCACCTTGATTTTCATGCAAACCTGCTCCTGGGTGGCTAGTCTGGCAGCTCTCCTGCCCTAGACGGCCACTTTCCTGTGCCTAGTGCAGAGGTAGTGGACGAGGTCTACGATGTCTGCACTGGACCAGGCGGGTGCCCGCCTCTTGTGGACCAGGGCAAGCTCCCGGGAGCCACCAGCCTGGTCCCGGGAAGAGGGGGAGAGCTGGGGGGCATCGGGTGGCTGGCTTGAGCCATGCCGGGTGCAGGGTCTTCTGGCTGGGTGCTGGCAGGCTTTCACCTGGCATGGGCACCGTAGCCAGCCCGTGCCCCTTTAAGGGGTCCAGGGCCGGGAGGGGGGCAGTAGAGTTTCCCTGGTGTTGGCCAGAGTGGCCACCAGGGAAAGCTGGGGAGGGCTAGCCTCCCACTAGTTCGAATTAAGGAGCTACACAAGAATTAAGTTCGAACTAGCGGAGCGCTAGTGTAGCGCCTATCAAAGTTAATTCGAACTAACGTCTGTTAGTTCGAATTAACTTTGTAGTGTAGACATACCCTAGGTTAGCAATTCTGTATCCAAATATGCTCTTCCCCTTCATCAGTAGGTAGACCCCATCTCTGCTTAACAGTTCTTCCTGGAACAACATCCTGTGGTCAAGGAAGCCAAAGCCTTCATAGCAGCACCATCTTCACAGCCATGCATTCACCTTCAGGATGCATCTATCTCTGCCTGGTCCCCTATCCTTGACCAGAAGGATCAGAGAAAATACCACTGCATTCCAAACTCCTTCACTCATACTTCAGAACCCTGTAGTCATTTCTGGTCTTCTGAGCATCATTCTTTGCCATATCATTGGTGCTCATATGGATAAGTAGCATGGGCTAATAGTCAGAGAGCCAGATGATCCTTTACAATCTCTCTGTAACATCTCTGATATGCAGGGCTCAACAATTAGGGCAATCTAATTAGGCAAGTAGATTTTAGCCCGGCACTGAGCTGCAGCGGGATCAGCGCATGAGCAACGCGGTCTGCACATGTGCAGCGTGCCAAACCGTGCACCACTTGTCAAGCCCTGCTGATATGGGCCCTTGGCAGGCAGCATACCTCCCAGGATGCCATATCAAGGCAAAATATGGGTGCACCCATTCCCTTCAGAAGAATCTTCAACCACCACTTTCCTACATTCCTCCTGGAAGTGGTAGCTGCAGACTTCCCAGCCTTGTGGGTACATGGATTCTCCTCCTTCTTCTATAGGGGTGTTTCCTCATCTCTCTTCACCAGAGCAATATAATGATTCTCCTTCATCAGTGTGGGTGGGTTTGGATTAGGGGTGGAGCAGTGCCTACTGCCAGAAATAACCAACTTCCAGTGACCTCCCTGTGACAGAGCTCCTCCTCCCTCAGTGGTGGAACAGTAGTCTTCTGTAGCTAGATAGCTTCCTTAGCCTAGGATGTCTCCACATGAATACTCTTGAGGAATTACTCATGGGCATGGATGCTCCTCAGCCTAGCCACCTCCTCCTGTAGCTTTCCCACCTGCTTCTTGAGAGACTCACCAGCCCTCCTGCACTGGGATGGTTCCCCCAGCCTTGTTTCCCGTGAGTGAGAAAGGCAGACCACATTTCTATGATATGTAATGATGAAAAACCATAAATAACTATTTAGCTTCAACCAGCCTGATTTGATACCATCTGTGACGGGGTGAGGCAACCCCGTCACTATCCCCAGCAAGGGACTCCGGACGTGGGCGGGAGAGGCGCGGACCCACTGCAAGTGGCGGTGAGCCAAGCACCACCGGACGCTCCCGGAGCGGTACTGCGTGGCATCGCAGTGCCGCTGCTGGGAAGTGAGGTGGCGTGAGGACAGCTGCCTCGACCCTTGACGTCACCTGACGTCATCGGCGTGACAAGAGGGGGTGGGGCACAGAAGCTGGTGGGGTAGCCGGGGCGGGAGATGTCACACGTGGAGGAGGGGAAGACGGTGTGCATAAAAATGGGAGGGTGAGCACAGCCAAGGGGTGAAGCAGGGGCGGCAGGTAATGGGAGCTGGGGTAAAGGGGCATGAAGGGAGTTTCCTCTGGGGAGATGGCTGGAGGGCACACCGGGGGCAAAGTTGAAAGTAGCCCAGGGTTGGGTCACGGAGCCCGAGAACAGGCGAATTTAAGGGAAAAAACCCACCTGTTACCGCTGGGAGTTTCACTCCTAGCATTAGGGCCCTGGGCCGGGGTCCGGGAACATGGGTGGGCCCGGGCCCCCCTCTCTGCCACCCGACTGCATTTGTCATCCCGCAGACGGAAGCGGAGACCTTATTGAGCGAGACTGCTTTATGGATAGGCCTGGACCGGGAGGATAACCCGGAACAACTCGGGCGGGACAAATGTGTAATAATCTGGTGTAATACCCAAATAAAACTATGCACTCATAACATGTGGTGGAGAATGGGGCCATAACGATCCGTGCCCTGTGACAAGGGCAATGGGGCAATCTCAAGAGGATATTTTTCATTTGAAGGAGTGCAACCATGGAGGCAAACAAGCTCCTGGAATGGGTGATGGACAACCAGCAGCAGCTGCAACAACAACAGACCGAGGTGCTGCAGCAAATTGCTGCTGAATTCCAGAAACAGCAACACCAGCTGGTCAGCAAACTGAAGGAAGTGGGTGCAGGAGTCCATGAACCATGGGTTCGGAGCCCCAGGCCTCTAGGTGGGGACGACGAGGGAGAGGTAAGCACCCGACTCCCGTTCAGATTGGCGAAGCTAGGGCCCGAAGATAATGCAGAAGCCTTCCTGGTAACTTTTGAGAGGGTGGCCACAGCTGCTAGGTGGCAACAGGAGCATTGGGCCATGCTGCTCGCACCCTACCTGTTGGCGCCCGGCGCAGCTGGCTTACCGTAGCATGTCTGATCGGGATGCACTATGCTACTACAAGGTTAAGGAGGTGATCCTAGACCAATTAGGCATATTGCCTGAAACATACCGACAAAAGTTTAGGTCGGCGAAGTATGAGGCCGAGGAACGACCCAGGGTGGTGGATCACAGAGTAAAGGAATGAGATGGAGCCCTCTGCCAAGTCAACAGCTCAGGTTGCCAATCTAGTGATTATAGAACAATATCTTCAGATACTACCCCCTGAGGGCCAGTGGTGCGTGCAACGCACCTCCCCGGGACTTTAGAAGAAGCAGTCATACTGATGGAGCACTTTATGGCCGCAGAGGGACTAGAAGGAAAGGGAAGACCCCGGGGATAAGCCCAGGGGCGTGAATTGTCCCTATACCTCACGGTAAGGAGCCCTGCGGGGAGGGTGGTCTCGGCCCAAAGGTCACACCCAGCTGAGGGGCGGACCCCGTGTGGCACTGCCAAGAAGGGAAAGACAGGGAAGGAGCACAGAACCCCGACTCCAGCAAAGCTAACATACTACCAATGCGGGCAAGAAGGCCACTTCAGGAGGGAATGTCCCATGATGGACTGCACCTTCGAACAAGCTACGCCGGGAAAAGCCCCAAGGCGGGAGGTAAGCCGGCACTGGATTACACGCCGGGTGTGAATGAACGGAAGGGTGGTGAAGGCGGTGCTGGACTCTGGGTGCAGGCAAATTCTAGTCAGGGCCGACACCTTGGGACTCCAGGTGCCCTGTGGCCCCCCGGTGTGGATCCGGTGTGTACACGGGGATATACACCTGTACCCGACCGCCTGGGTGGACATGCACGACGGGCAAGGAGGCGGCCCAGTTACAGTGGCAGTAGCCGAACGGCTGCCCTACCCGGTATTATTAGGACAGGATTGGCCCAGATTCCGATCTCTCCTGCAAGCAAAAGGGGTAACTCGAGGAAAGGGAAGCAAAGCGGTATAGGTAGCCCGGGGGAAAGGAGCCCTAACCGTGCCCACCCAAGAGAAGGGAAGTCAAGGAGGCCACCACCACCTACAGCACTAGAGCCAGATGTCGGTGACTTTGTAACGCTGCAACGGAAGAACCCGACACTCCAGCATGCATGGGAAAGCTCTCAGTCGGTATGGAGGAGCGAGGAAGGGCTAGTCAGAGGGGTCAACCAAGGACCTCACTTCGAGATCCAGCAGGACAGACTGTATCGAGTCATAAAAGGGGATGAGCAGCCAGAAGAGGAAGCTCAGTTGGTAGTGCCACGGGCTTACCGATGGTGGGTGATGGAGCTGGCCCACAATAACCCATGGGTGGGGCACTTGGGGGTCAAGAAAACCCAACAACAGGTGTTGCAAAGATTTTACTGGCCGAGGGTATACAAGGACATCAAAGATTTCTGTGCCTCCTGCCCCCAGTGCCAGATGACGTTGGGAGGAAAGGTACCCCAGGCCCTGCTAGTACCCCTCCCTCTGGTTGGCGAACCATTCTAGAGGATCGGGCTGGATCTAGTGGGGCCCCTAGAGTGGACACAGAGGGGTTACCAGTACATCCTCGTGGTGGTGGATTATGCCACCTGCTACCCTGAGGCAGTTCCCCTTCCTTCAAAGTAGAAATAAGAGATCCTCTGGAAAAGGGCTTTATTCTGGAGGATCGCGCCAGTCTAGACGCTTTTTTCCAGCTTTTCCCCAAGCCGGAAAAAAAGCGGCGGCCATGTTTATTTAAATCCCGCGGGGGATATTTAAATCCCCCGCGGATTTCCCTATTCCCAAGTTCAAAATTAGCATGCCCCTTCTGAAGAAGGGGCCAGTGTAGACGTAGCCACACAGTACAACTAGATTTGCTGAGGAGAATCAATAATATTAAATTAATATAAACAGTTATTTCCTATTCCAGTGCTCCAGCTCCTTCAGTTTCATCATAATGGACTATTAATTACAGTGTTCCTTGAATATCAGTTGGCAGAAAGGAGGGAATATTTCCATTTCTAAATAATTTGTTTATAAAACTGATACTATGGCACATGGCTCTAGGTAATCTGAAATTCCAAATATTATATAATTCAACAGAAAGACAAAATATAACAGAATGTGAGATCACAAATAATTTACTCTTAGCTTCCTGGGAACATTATAAACCACCAGTTAAAAGCCTAAATGGTATAAGAGAGTACCAGAAGGTAAATTAGAATAATTTTCTTTTTTCAGTGATAGAAATGTAGCCGTGTTAGTCTGGTGTAGCTGAAACAAAAAACAGGACTATGTAGCACTTTAAAGACTAACAAGATGGTTTATTAGGTGATGAGCTTTCTTGGCCCATACCCACTTCCTCAGGACAAATCAAATTTCAGAACAGAACGGAGGTGGAGGGCGGGAAAGGTAAATATCTGTGAACTAATGACATTAGAGGTGATAATTGGGGAAGCTATCTTTGTAATGGGTAAGATAATTAGCGTCTTTATTCAAACTTCGGTGTAAAGTGTGGCTGTCTAGACGATCTCTTTTGAAAAAGCTTCTTTCAAAAGAAGCGTGTAATCTAGACATACCCAGAGATCCATAGCCAGCAGCCATCCATAGCCATCCCTTGGTGCCTTCCCCTTTCTTCTCCTCCCCTCAGCACAAGCCCCTTCCTCTACCACCCACCTTCTGCCCTCCAGTTCGCAGCGACCCCGGCCCAGGCTCCAGACCCCATCTTTCGGTGTGGGGAGCCCAGACCCAAGTTCTGGGCCTCTCCCTATTTCCCCAGCCAGCTCCAAACTGACACTGTCTCCAGCTCCTCCTCTGGCCTTTGTCTTTTTTTTGGACAAGGAGGCCACCTGATCTCTTTTTGCTCCAACACCTTCAGTTAGCAACTTGAAGGAGAGGGGCCCAGGCCATCAGTTGTCAGGAGACAGAGTGACAGCCATTCTCTGTGCAGAGGACATCACACTGGCCCTCTAGTGCTCTACAACAATCAGACATCCTTATCCCTGCACATAGATACTTAAGAAATGCATAAGGGAGGCTGAGGCACACACAGGCTGTGTCTAGACTGGTCAGTTTTTCCGGAAAATCAGCCGTTTTTCAGGAAAAACTTGCCAGCTGTCTACACTGGCTGCTTGAATTTCTGCAAAAGCACTGACTTCCTACTGTAAGAAATCAGTGCTTTTTGCAGAAATACTATGCTGTTCCCGTTTGGGCAAAAGTCTCTTTTGCGCAAAAGGGCCAGTGTAGACAGCTGAGATTTGTTTTGTGCAAAAATGCCCCGATTGTGAAAATGGCGATCGGGGCCTTTTTGTGCAAAAGCACATCTAGATTGGCCCCAGACTCTTTTCTGCAAAAAGTGCTTTTGCGGAAAAGCGTCCATGCCAATCTAGACGCTCTTTTCCGAAAATACTTTTAACGGAAAACTTTTCCATGAAAAGCATTTCTGGAAAATCATGCCAGTCTAGACGTAGCCACACAGTATTCATAAACCAGGTACCAAAAAATATCAAGTTCCTCTGTGGCATTTCTAAACAGAGCTTGGTAACATTATTAAAAGCCAACCACTACAGTAGAAATAAAAAGAAACATTATTACACTACTGACAACCATGCAGTTTAACAGTGCATGTTTATAACTAACACACCAAGATTTGTTCAAAGCCTTCAGCCCCTCTCCAATTCCATCCTCCCTTCCCTTCCCAGAGGAGAGTCAAGGGAAATTTAACAGATGTAATCCTGTACTCTAAACCACACAACTGAGAGGAAAGTGGAATTCCCATCCAAAGATCACCATGTACAGCAGCAACTGGGCATGGAGATGTGTGCTCAGACTCAAGTGGAAGCCACAAATACAGGACTGCCCTTATTTCTACATAATTAAACAAACTTGTTTTAAACGTATTACTGCAGCATCAGTCCATACACATACACTGGGGTCGGTGCAAGACGTTTAGCCCCTTCCCCAGTCATCAACTGCCTTAAACAAGTATCCTGTTCAGATGTGACCCTGTACAAGAGCAATGTCATTGTTGATGTAGCTTCTTGTTCATGTTACTGTGTTTGATAGGTATTTTTATGAGCTGAAGACTAGGTATTTTCTCTAGAGACATGAACCAAAAATAAAGGACGAAAGAGGAGAGTCCCCAAAAAGAAGGTATGCGTGTGCATATATGGAGCATAATGCCAGACAGCTGGCTTCTCTCTCACCAGCAGCACCAACAGCATTAAGGTTTTGGTGAGCTAGATAGTTCCTCCTGGCACACACATTGCAGCCCTACCTCTGCCATGTATCCCCCTACTTTCCCCCCATGCCCAGATTTACCTCAGCCTGTAGTGAATACAAAACCTAGGGGAGTGACAGCCCTGCAGCTATTACAATCCACCCTCTTGCACCAACACCCTTCCCCCCATCTCAATGCGGATTGCGACAGGAAGGGGAGATAATTCCTCGGGGAAGGAAGAACGCTGAGCAGGAGCAGCAATGAGGGGGTGGGGGGGACTAACCTCTCTCGGGGTGACAGAGTCTTATCCGGAGATGAGAGGCGGCAGATAACCTGGAGCGGAGATAACCCCCCGCCCCCAGGAGGCAAAGGAGCCTTCCGGCAGAACAGAGGCCAGCTGGCCTCACTCGTCACAGCCTGCTGAGCGGTGGGGACTGGGACACTCTCCAGGCAGAGCCGGGGGAGAGACCTCACTCCATAATGGTGGAGCAGGGCCCCCAGCTCTGAGTATTGCTGGAGCACAGACACCATGAGCCCATACAACTCGCCGCCTATGTCCCAATATCCAAGACTCATGGATGGTGAACTTTGGTGACAAAAGATAGACAAATCCTATCCATTTTGCTGGAGGTGCAGATGTCATCTTGTGTTCTATTGATTTTTACAGACAGCTGGGTTCATCTTTGTCCTATATGGATTGACCTTCAGGCAGCTAACCCTCAGCCCTCAGGCTGAACTCTTGGCCATACATTGGGAAAACTAAGCAACAGTACCCAACTGTTTTTTAAAGGAGACATAAGAATGTCATCACTACTACCCAAACCATGCCAATATCTCCCCCAGTGGCCTCACACACATGCTGATCAAGAAAGGTACTGACTTATTGACTATATATTTGAGAGAGTTTGTTTGTCTGTGAATCTGTCTATCTGTAGGTCTGCTCAATAGCTCTTCCTAAACGGTAAAAGCTAGGCTCACCAATTTTTGTATGCAGCTTCCTCTTATTGTGCCAGGGCAATGGGATGTTCCTGGAATGGGTTGTTTCTCAGAAAAACATACAGAAAAGAGACAGACTCACCAGACATGTGAAAGGGGCTGGCTGGGGGAGTGCTCCCCATCTGAGACTGGCTCAGTCTTGAGCCTCCCATCCCCCTGGAACCCTTTAGGAAAGGCAAGGGGGGCTGAAGTCCTCCCCCCCCCCCCATTCATATAGAAACATTGCTGGTTGTTCCCGTTCATCGGGGAGCCAGGGGAAATTGCACAGTGTGTTGCATTCTTCACTCTGGCTGGAGAATGCAGAGGGCAGACAAACCTGGACCTGCCCTAGCCAGGGGACATGTATTCCTCCCCTGGCTGCACCTGCTCAAGGCTTTGGAGCCAGCAACTGTGGCCAGTATTCGCCAATTTGGGCCCAGCTGAGGGCAGTATAAATAAAGGCTCCTACAGGGGTAAAGAGAGACACACTCTTGCTCTAGCTGAGTCACTATTGTACTGCTCTGCTTGGGAAGACTGGGGAAAGGCAGTCAGGGCAGGGGAGCCTTGGCCTGCCCTCACTCCCAGGCTGCAAGGCTTGAGGCAAGGCCAGAGTGTACTAAGGCTGCAGGAAAACAGCTAGTGATAGGAAAAGGCAGCAGATCCACAACCCCTTGCCAATGATGAGTGGCCATTTCAGACTGCAGTTTGCCCCTGTGCCAGGGGCTAGATGAAGATTGGCAGTGGGTCACTGAGGGAAGGTGGGTACAATGAAATTGGGGGAACAAACTTGAAATACAAATGCAAAAATGATACTTACATGAAAATATGATACTCAGCAAATCATAACTTTTCCATTGATGCCTCACACAATACATTTTGTACCACCAACCTAATTAGGTCATAATCACATAATAATCATACCCGCTCTGGTGAATAGGGAGTACAGAATGGATGCTAAAAGAGGAAACAATTTTGAAGATTGTATTTTCTGATAAATACTGGATATTTGAACGAAGTATTTTAAAAGACTCACGGTGTCTTCTTTGCTCAAATCATTTTGTATTAGGGAATAGAAAAGAGCCACTGGGTTCTAATTAGAGCTGTGCAAAACATTTTACTTGAAACTAATACAGGTTGGACCTCCCTTGTCCAGCACCCTTGGGAGCTGACCCAAAGGAATTTGCCAGATATGGGGATGTCCCTTGCCACTGGCTTCCCGGGATGCTCCCTCTCCCTGCAATTGAGTCTGCTCTGGTCCCACTGCCTCTGGGCTCCAGCCTGCAGGGCTTAAACTTGGGCTCTGGCCTGCTGAGGCTTCCCAGTACAGAGCTCCCCAGCCTCCACAGCCCCTCTTCTCCCCTGCCCAAGTAGGAATTCTATCTGAGACGGGGCTTGCCGGTCCCACTGCTGCCCTGCCCTGCCCAGCCAAGGTTCCCCAGGGACAAAGCTCCCCAGCCACATGGCCCTGCTTCTCCCCAGGGATGGGATTCACACTCCTCGGTGCTGGGGCTCTCTGAACCAGCAACATTCATGGTCCTACCAGAGCATGGATGTTGCCAGACCAGAGAATCCAAGAGGTTCAACCTATATTACTCAAAATTTGCCTTTTTATGAAGTTTGACATGCTTCTGTGAAGTCACTTCTTTTGCTAAACAGAAAAATCACATGTCCTACCTAAATGTTATGGTCTATGTAGCTACTTCAGAACCAAGCACAAAGGGCGAGAGCATGCATAGTGCAGATGTGATTTTTCAGAGAATTAAGGAGAAAACTCCTAATAAGTTCTGCTGAACAAGTACAAATAGTGATATTCTGTGCTTTATAACATTGCCAAATCTGGCTAGATTGTCATGGGAACAGCAAGCAGCATCTCTTTGACCTCAGGACTACTGTCATATTTCATGTTCTGGCTCCAAATTCCTAGAGCACTAAATCATTTGAAAAAAACCAGACATTGCAAATCTACTGATTTATTCCTAACCTGATTCTCAAAAACAGCTGCATGGTTATTGCTGAAACCTTAAAAACTATCAACATGAGACAGAAACCAAATACAGAGAATTTCAGTGTGACTGATAAGCTTTGGAAAAGTTGTAAACCACTGATAACAAGTTGTTTTAGTGAGAAGTATTTGATATGTGTCCTTAATGCAGAGATTCTTATCACCACTATCATTCTATAGTGAGTATGGAATAGTTAGGTGTTACTAACAGATCTGAGGTATTAATGATTTTGTAAGTATGTATTTGTGTTTGAAAACAAACTTCAAACTGAACTTGTGAGTCTTTTATGATCACTTTCCATGAACACCCCGGCTGTGTCTACATTGGCACCTTCTTCCAGAAATGCTTAAAACGGAACAGTTTTCTGTTTTAAGTATTTCTGGAAAAGGAGCGTCTACATTGGCCCCGGAGTTACCGTTATAACGATGCGCTTTTCCGGAAAAGCGCGTCTACATTGGCGGCGCGCTTTTCTGGAAAAGCAGAAGCCCAGAGCCATTTTGAAGAGGGCAAAGGCCACCAGACCTTTCCAGGGGCAGGGCCAGAGCACCGTTCAGAGACGTGCTTAAAGGGGTCTCGCCAGACAGCCGTTTGTCTCCTGCTCCCGTGCCTTGGGGCCTCTTCCAGGGACTGGCACCCTTAGCAGGTTTGGTGGTTGCCCTCTGAGTTTTGGGGACACCACCCTTTGGCCCCCAACTGCTTTTCCCTGAGTTTTGTTTTTTCTTCCCTGCTCTGTCTGCTGTGGAGCCGTGGGTGGCCATGTATCTGCTTGGGCCCCTGTTTCAGCTGTACAAGTGCCTGCTGCTCGTGCTGGAGGCCGGTGCCATGGTGTACATGCACCAGGAGGCAGAGATTGCCTTGGACTCCCTCACCAGGGAGGCCCTGGCAACCATGTCACATCAGCACCCCACTGTAGAGAGGCCCGTCTGGAGTTTGGAGAGCAGCACCGACTGGTGGGACCGGGTGGTCCTTGGACTATGGGACGACCAGCAATGGATCAGGAATTTCCAGATGAGAAAGCGGACCTTCCTGCAGCTGTGCACCTGGCTCACCCCCGCGCTGCAGAAAGCCGCCACCCGGCTGCGGGCACCCATCCCCGTGAACAAGAGGGTCACCATCGTGCTCTGGAAGCTGGCCACACCGGACAGCTACCGCTTGGTGGCACAGCAGTTCGGGGTGGGAAGATCAACCGTTGGAGTGATCATTGTGGAGGTAAGTCCCCGGGGGAGTAGGGAGTGGGGTGGGGGGAGGGTGCTGCACTCCAGGCCCAGGGACAGCAAGACTCCAGGCTGGGTTGCCCAGGGGTTTGGGCCATCCCTCCCTTGCACAGGCCCGGTGGTGGTGGTGGGGGCCGTGAGGCAAGGGGGGCCCTGGTGTGTGTGTGTGTGTGTGTGTGTGTGAGGACAGAGGGAATCAAGGGGGGGCCCAAGGGAGCGCACACTCACCCCTGCCTTATGTGATATGTTCCCTTGTGTTTCGCTGCACCCTTCTGCAAGTCATCCATGCCATCAATGATGTCCCGCTCCCGTGAATCATCCGCCTGCGCGACGTGGATGATACCATGGCCGGCTTCGCTGCCCTTGGGTTCCCCAACTGCGGGGGAGCCCTGGACCCCACCCACATACCCATCTGGACACCGGAGCATCAAGCGGGCCGTTTCATGAACCGCGAGGGGTACTGCTCCATTGTTCTGCAGGCCCTCGTGGACCACCGGGGCCGCTTCGTGCACATTTATGGGGGCTGGTCCAGCCGGGCACACGACGCCCACATCCTCTGGAACTCTGCACTCTTTTGCAGGTTGGAAGTGGGCACCTACTTCCCCCGGCGGGACTTGACTGTCGTGGATGTGCCTATGCCCATCTGCGTCGTCAGGGACGCGGCCTACCCCCTGATGCCCTGGCTAATGTGGCTGTACACGGGGCAGCTGGACCAGAACTGGGCCCGGTTCAACGACCGCCTCAACCGGGCCCGAAACCCAGTGGAGCTCTCTTTTGGACGCTTAAAAGCCCGCTTCCGTTGTTTGCTCACCCGTCTCTTTAACAGCTCGGGTTACCAGGAAGTCCAGGACTCCTACGGGGTCTCGCGCCGTCCAAACCACTTTTTTCCGTTTCTTCTGCTTTTCCGGAAAAGCTTTTCCGGCTACACACGGCACGGAGTCCGCACTAGCGGACATTTAAAAATGGTGGCGCCTGGCTTTATGCAAATGAAGCCCGGGAAATTCAAATCCCGGGCTTCATTTGCAACTCCAGTTGCCTACATTACCACCCTAGTTCGAACTAGGGTGGTAGTGCAGACATACCCAGACAGTTAGCATGCATATAATATAGCAATGTAGTTATGGTAGAACAAGTAGCAACAGCTGAGGTGCAGCTTAGCTGTGAAACCAGTGGGTATGTCCACCACGCAGCAAGGCCATGATTCTGTGGCTAGTATCCACGCTACTTCATCTACTCTTATGTGTATACTAGCTCAAGAGCATCTTTCAACATATTTTTACACAGGCAGAAGAATCATACTTTGTAGGCTTTGATAGAACAAGCTGTAGGCTGCTCTAGCTTACACTAAGTACTGAATAGGTGCTCTATTTCCCCAAAACATGGGAAGAACAAAAGCTTGTCCCAAGTGTAGGAATGGACGAATCAGGGAACAGGGACAATATTTCTTGGATAGCAAATGGTATAGATTAGTATCTACATCATTTTAAAACATTTGCTGAGGTGGACAGAGAAAGAGTTGCCTTTAGTGCATCAGAAAACACAATTTTAGCAGCTGGCCAAAATGGAAAATGTTTCATTACTATTGCTAAGTATTATCGAGTGAATTATTCCTTATACAAAATAGTATTCAATGGACAGGAGAAGGGTTCCTTGTCCATGTACTTCTATGAATCAATGGAACACACTGAGTTGCTGGAGTGTTAATGGGGATACTGACATGAATTACTGTTTAACAGGGATATTGAATCCTGAAATGAACTGTACACTCATATTTTGAATGCTGGGAAGTTGTAGCCAGGCATAATAAAAATAATTGAAATGAGTTTTTGAACACATTAGTCTAGAAGAGAAGTGCCTTAAAGAACAAGTGAAGCAGAAAAAGAGCCAGAATGTATATGGCATTCATATGGGCATCCGGTAGCCTACGCAGAGGAAGGCTTTTCCTTCTCAAACTGCCAGACTTGGCCCTGCACACACTCCACCTACAGCGTTCTGGGGGTGGAGTGCCCCTGATGCCAATGCACCAGGGCTGGACCGAGCGGCTCAGCATCCTCTCTCCCCCCGGTGCTCTGGGGCTGGGCCACACCACTCACCTTCCTCGCTCCCCCCAGTGATCTGGGGTTGGGGAGGCTGGGGCAAGTGCATACCTGTTCACTCCCCTCCTCTCCCTGTGGTTGGGGGGCTATGCACATGTGGAGTGCTACCCCACTTCCCTGTGGGGTGGGGTAGAGGCGAGGCTGGAGGTGAGGCTGGGGGTTTGCCTCCCGCAGCCCTGTTTTCACTAACCACTCGTGGATTCACTTCTGTGTGTCATTTGCTCCTTATGTGCTTCGTTACCATTACTAATATAGAAAAGAACATGGAAAATATGGAGAATTTTAAAAAATTCTGTGCTCTACAAAAAAGTAGTGTAACATCCAGGCTCAGGTGGGAGCCCCAGTTCTGGGACCCTCTTACCTCATGGGGTCTCTGATCTCAGGCTCCTACCTGAGCCCAAATGTCTAGATTGAAGTTTTATAGCCCTGTGAGCCTGAGTCAGCTCACATGAATCAGCTGCAGGTGTTTGATTTCAGTGTAGACTTACCCTAAGAGAGTCAAAACTGAAAGGGGATTGGAAAGATCTGTGGAAGAAGCACTATAGCTAGGAAAAATCTTGGGTGGATGAATAGTTTTGGTGTTTTCCTTTGGGTTTTGATTAACTGTGGAAGACGATCCTCATATGGACATTGTATTCAGAATAACAATCGCACTTTTTCCAGTTTGACATAATCTTGAAAAAAAAAAGGCCACCCATCATGAGTAAGTTTCCACTTGGGTACATACAGGTTGCATCTTATACAAAATAGTATTCCTAAAGCTGCTTTTGCGGAAAAACTTGCCAGCTGTCTACACTGGCCGCTTGAATTTCCACAAGAACACTGACGATCTCATGTAAGATTGGCAGTGTTCTTGCGGAAATACTATGCTGCTCCCATTCGGGCAAAAGCCCTTTTCCGGAAATGCTTTTGCACAAAAGGGCCAATGTAGACAACTGAAAACTGTTTTGCGCAAAAAAGCCCCGATGGCGAAAATGGCGATCGGGGCTTTCTTGCGCAAAACTGCATCTAGATTGGCACAGACGCTTTTCCGCAAAAAGTGCTTTTGCGGAAAAGCATCCATGCCAATCTAGATGCTCTTTTCCGCAAGTGCTTTTAACAGAAAACTTTTCCGTTAAAAGCATTTGCGGAAAATCATGCCAGTCTAGACGTAGCCACAGGGTATAGCTGCACTGTACTAAGCAAATGGATAAATTTCCCTGTATAAACAAACCCTAACATTTTTCCAAAGTACATGCAAAAAATGCAGTTGCGTGAATTCTTCAAGGAGGTTTTACTGGTGGATTGTAGTGCATCCACTACTGTCTGCTTTGGTTTTGCTTTGTTTTTTAAATATTTTAAAAAATGTTATGGAAATGACTGGGGCAAAAGGAGGGAGGATGGGCAGTAGGACACTTTGTGGGAGAAAAAGGGTGAGGGAAACATTTTCCTACTTAGCATTATCCTAAGCAAGTCTCTTAAATCCTTTTAAAAATATGAGATTTTGGCCTTTTATGTTTAGTCTGTATGGTATGTCTACACTTGCACCCTAGTTCGAACTAGGGATGCAAATGTAGGCTTTCAAAATAGTAAATGAAGCTGGGATTTCAATATCCTGTGCTTCATTAGCATAATCTGTGCCATGCGTTGTTTCGAATCCCAGCTGTTTCGAAAGTGAAAGTGCACTCCGAGCTGTCTTAGTTTGAATCAAAACCCTTGGTTTAAACTAACATTACTCCTCATTTACTATTTCGAATAACTATATTTGCATCCCTAGTTTGAACTAGGGTGCAAGTGTAGATATACCAAGGGAATGAAATTATCATTAGTATAACTCCATCTAGGCCTATATTTATAGAAGAAGTCCAGTGGAATTCTCTACTCTCAGCTTCAGTCTCATATCCTTCACCAATTTTAATCCACCAGAACTTTGACCAAATGGAATGTAAATAATTTTCTTAAGCACTATATAATAACTTGTATGTGAGTTAATAACTTGGACTCTTTCAATCCTGCAAAGAATTATATGAACTTAACTTTAAGCATCCGAGTAGTCCCATCAGTGACATTGTACCTCAAAGTCACACCCCAGAATCCGCATATTCCACATTGTCACATGAGTATATTCTTGTATAATGCATGCCTTGTGAAATATTATTTTACTCACTAAGAAGAATAAGGTTAAATAAAAAGTGGTACTCAAAAACATACATTTATTGAAGTCAAAATACCATCAGCTTAGAAATTCTGTTGTAAAAGAAATCTAGAAAAATGTGCATGGATTCTATTTAGCCAAGGTTATTAAAGTCAGTCAAAACACTAAAAGGAAGTTGATGATGCATGGACTACACTGAACACTTTATTAAATGTGTAGACCTAGCTGGAATGAATTTAAATTAAATTGATGATGCTTTAATTTAATGAATGGCTAAATATGTGGGAATAAACCCTGTTTCTTCATTACATCAGAATTAATTCCACTGACTTTGTCCCTCCTTCTTCCCCCAAAACAATCCGTCCGCTGCCGTCTCTGGTTTGCTCCATATAAAGTTCAAAAGTAAAACATCTTGTCCTTGCCTTTAAAGCCACTCATAACTCTGTCTCTCCTTGAAAAAAAAACCCAACAACTGCAACATGCAGCTGCAAGTACCAACAACACATCTGAATTGGCTAGGTTGACAATAGTAATGCCAGGGGAAATAAGTAGGCACTCTCTAGTCAAGGAAGCAAGAACAGATTCTTGCAGGATTACAGTAATAGGAAAGCCCATGTGTGACGCCCCCACGCCGCCCCGCGGCGTTTGCCCAGAGGGCTTGCTATGGTCCTTGAGTCTCGAGCTCCCTCGGCTAGTCTTTTCCGTGCTTTCGTCTTCGGTTTCCCCCCCGCAACAACGCAGGAGGGGAAGGGGGGCCCGGGCCCGCCCACTCTCACGGGCCCCAGCCCAGGGCCCTAAGGGTTCTGGTCCAAGTGACCCGAACCCGGCTGACGGGGTTCGACCCCTTAACTCGCCAGCCCACCAGTCATCCCTGACTCTGCCCTGGGCTGCTTCCTTCCCCTCGTGCTCCCGAGCTCACCAATTCGCCGCCGTCAGGGGTACCCGCGAGCCTGGGGGTGGTCCGCTGCCTCGGCGTTGCTCCCCTGTCCGGTGTGGGGCTGTGCGGCGGGGTGCGGAGCCGCGCTGCGCTGCTCTGCGCCGCTCTCCACGGCGCTGTCCTCCGCCCGCGGTCGGCTGCCCCCCCGGCGTCCTGCGCCGTCCCCGCCCTCCGCGCCGGGGCGTCTGTCCGTTGCCAGGGCAACGGGGCCTAGGCTCCGGCGCGCCCGGATGACGTCCTCCGGCGCGTCGGAGGCCAACGCGTTCCTCGCCGCCGCCGAACACCGCGGGCAGCGGCGGGGGGCGCTCCGCCTCCCGCTGTACAGGGCGGCCGGTGCGGGGCTCTCCGCCGAGGGCGGGGCTGCCCCGTCACACACCTCCCCCTTTAACTGCCCTCCCTCTTCTTCCGAGTCTGCCTCGTACCTTCTCGAAAAGAAGTCCGCATTTTGATGCTGCGCGCCAGGTCGGTGGGCCACGTCAAAGGCGTATGGCTGGAGGGCCAGGTACCACCGCATCAGGCGCGGGTTCGCGTCCTTCATAGTTTGTATCCACCGGAGTGGGGCGTGGTCCGTGACCACCTTGAACCGTCCCCCTAAAAGATAGTATCTTAACATGTCTAAGGCCCACTTTACCGCAAGGGCCTCCTTCTCAATGGTCGAGTAGCGACGCTCCCGTGGGAAGAGCTTGCGACTGATGTACACCACCGGGTGTTCTTCCTCTCCTTCCCCCTGCGAGAGGACCGCCCCAATCCCCGTCTCGGAGGCGTCTGTTAGGACCGTAAAGGGGAGGTTAAAGTCAGGTTGGGCCAATACGGGGTCGCGACTTAAACTTTCCTTTAACCTCTGAAAGGCTACCTCGCACTCGGTCGACCAGCCCACCTTCTGGGGCATCGCGGCCCGAGTTAAGTCCGTTAGCGGCGCTGCTATCGTCGCGAAGTTTGGGATAAAACGCCGATAGTATCCGGCTAACCCGAGAAACTGGCGCACCTGTTTCTTTGTTTTGGGTGGGGGGTAGCTCTTCAAGGCTTCAACCTTTTCTACCACGGGACGTATTTGACCCCTTCCCACTACATACCCCAGATAGACTACCTCCTTTTCCCCGAAGCGGCACTTTCGTGGGTTCGCCGTCAGCCCGGCTTCCCGCAGAGCCTGTAGCACGGCCCCTACGTGTTGGAGGTGTTCGCCCCATGTCTGGCTGTACACGACGATGTCGTCGATGTAGGCGGCCGCCCATCTTCCCTGTTCTCTCAGTACCCGGTCCATAAGGCGCTGAAACGTCGCGGCGGCGCCATGTAGCCCGAAGGGCATCCGTGTAAAATGGTAAAGCCCAAATGGGGTCGAGAAGGCCGTCTTCTCTCGGGAGGTCGGCGTCAGGGGAATCTGCCAGTATCCTCGGGTCAAATCCAAAGTGGACAGGTACCGGGCGCCTCCGAGCCGGTCTAGCAGTTCATCGACCCGTGGCATGGGGTAGGCATCGAAGCGCGACTGCGCATTGACTTTACGGAAGTCGATGCAGAATCGTAGTGATCCGTCGGGCTTCGGGACGAGCACTATAGGGCTGCGCCATTCGCTGAAGGATTCCTCCACGACTCCCCACTGGAGCATCTTCTGCACCTCCCCTCGCACCGTCTCCCACATCCGCCGGGGCACGGGCCGTACTCGTTCACACACCGTCTTCCGGGGTTCCGTCTCTATGTGGTGGTGGATGAGGGTGGTTTGCCCCGGCTCGGCCGTCAGGACATCCCCGAAGGTCCGTAGCAGCTCCTCCAGGTCATTCCTCTGGGCCTCGGTTAGGTCGGTTCCTGTGGGGAAGGCCTGGGGCGGGGTTGCCCCGTCGAGGTCCCCGGGTCCTAACTCCGGGTCGGGGGGCACTGGGTTGATCCAGAAGGCCTCCCGTTGCTTCCAGGCTTTCAAGAGATTAATATGGTAAATGCGTGTGTCATTCTTCCTCCCTGACACTTTAACCTCATAATCGACGTCCCCTACACGCCTCAGGATCTCGAAGGGCCCTTGCCACTTGGCCAACAACTTCGAGCCGGGGGTCGGCAACAGCACCAGGACCCGTTGGCCCGGGTCGAACACCCGCAACTGAGCTCCCTGGTTATAGTACCGGGCTTGCTTGGCTTGGGCTTGCTCCAGGTTCTCTTTCGCGAACTCCCCTAGCCTGTGCAGCTTTTCCCGGAGGTTCAGGACATACTGTACCGACCCCTGCACTCGGGTCCCCTGTTCCTCCCAATTCTCACGAATAATGTCTAGTATCCCCCGCGGGTGTCGGCCGAACAATAGTTCAAACGGGGAAAATCCTGTAGAGGATTGGGGCACCTCCCGTATCGCGAACAGAAGCGCTGGCAACAACGCGTCCCAATCCCGGGGCTCCTGCCCTACAAACTTCCTTAGCATCTCCTTTAGCGTTCTATTAAAACGTTCTACTAACCCGTCTGTTTGGGGGTGGTAGATGGCCGTTTTCAGCCGCTCGATCCGCAACAACTTACACAACTCGTTCATCAGTCTCGAGGTGAAGTTAGTCCCTTGGTCGGTTAGAATCTGCTCCGGCAGCCCCACTCGGGCAAAAATCTTCACAAGTTCCGCAGCAAGGGTGCTGGCGTGCACGTTTCTGAGCGGGATGGCCTCCGGATATCGTGTTGCATAGTCTAATAGCACCAAAATATACTGGTGCCCGGTTTTGGATTTATCCAACGGGCCGACTATATCCATGGCGACCCTCGCGAAGGGCACTCCCACCACGGGCAACGGCACCAGGGGGGCTTTGGGTACCCCCTTCGGCCTAACCTTTTGGCACTCGGGGCAGGAGCCACAAAAGTCCTGTACTTCGCGGAAGATGCCCGGCCAATAGAACCGCCGAATGATACGCTGCACAGTCTTTTCTGCCCCCAGGTGCCCGGCCCAGGGGTTAGCGTGGGCTAGCTCCATGAGGCGTTGTCGGTACCTTTTTGGCACCAGCAACTGCTCGACCCCTGAATCGCCCCCCTGCCCCCCGTCCACCCGGTACAACCGATCGTGTCGTACCTCAAAGTAGGGGCTGGTCGGCCTGTCGGCCTGGGGAGCGTCCTCGTCCTGCGGATCCCGGGCGGCACTCCATGCATGTCGGAGTGACGGATCTTCCCGCTGTTCCTGTATAAAGTCACCATCCACTAGCTCCAGTATTCGCGGTCCTTCTGCCTCGCCCTCTTGTGGGCCGGGGCGGGGGTCCCCAATCATACCCTCCTCTCTCTGGGGAGGCCCTCGTTCCCGCCATGCGTTCAGGGCCCGGCGGAAGCCCCGCCAATCCCGTCCTAGGAGCGCGGGGTACACTAGCCTAGGGGCGACCACCACGTAGCACCACTCTTGGCGGTCCCCATCCGATATCTGGGCCCACGCAGTAGCGTATTGGTGGGAATCGCCGTGTACGCACTGCACCCAGACCGGCGGGCCCCGTGGTCCTCCCTCCGGGAGTAGATCGGCTCTTATAATCGTCTGGCTGCAGCCAGAGTCCACAAGGGCTACCACCGTCTTACCCCCTATCCCTACGGTCCTTAATATCCTACCTTGCCCGTCGCTGGCCTCAGGTTCGGCCCCCGCCAAGGCCTGGGCGTAGGAGCAGTCCATATAGGGGCAGTCCCGGATGAAGTGCCCCTCTTGGCCACAGCGGAAGCAGGTCCCGCGGGCCGGAGGTGGGGTGCCCGGCCTCTGACGCCGGGGGGGTTCAGGCCGGGGTTGCGGTGCCTCCCGTGGCCCCTCCTCGCCCCGCGCTGGCCTCGCTGCGGCGGCCCATCTCCGCGGCCCGTCCCTCTCTGGGCTCCTTCTCCTTTGGACTCCCCGTCCGATGTCGAGACGCGGTGAGGGGGTGGCTTTCCGCCCGCGGTCGCGCCCGTCGGCCCGTTCGGCGGCCTCATAGTCTGTCATCAACTCCACGGCTTCCTGGAGGGTGGAGGGATGGTGTCTGCGGACCCATCGCTGTCCGCCGGCGGGGAGGATGTTGACGAATTGTTCCAGGACGACTTGTTCTGCCACCTGGGGCCCCGTGTGTTGCTCAGGCTCCAGCCAGCGCCATGCGGCCTCTCTTAGCTTCTGGGCCATGGCCCGGGGGCGAACCTCGGCGCTGTAGGGTTCACCCCGGAACTTCTGGCGGTGCGTCTCAGGCGTGATCCCCATTTGGTCGAGTATGGCCTCCTTCAATCGGTAGTAATGCAGGGCCTCGCGGTCACTTAAACCCCTATATGCTAACTGAGCCGGGCCCGTTAGGTATGGGGCCAGTAGTGTAGCCCAGTGGGATTCTGGCCACCGGGCTACCGTCGCCACCCTCTCAAAGGTGGCGAGGTATGCCTCAGGATCGTCAGCCGGCCCCATCTTAGTTAGCCGTATGGGCAGGCGTACCACCTCCCCCTCTCCGGCTGGCCCCTCCTCTTCGGGGCACGCTGGACTCAGGGGGGTCACCATTGCCGGTGGATATCGTCTCATCCACTCTTCCTGTTGCGCCTTCATTTGCTCGGCTACCTCCCGGATCAGTTGTTTTTGCTGCTCTTGTTGCTGGGTGGTGAGCTGCTGGATTAAGGCTGACTGCTGCTGTTGGTTTTGCCTTTGGGTCTCCTTGACCCACTCCATGAATTGCGCCGGATCCATGGCGTGTCCCGGTGCAGTTCTCACTCCCCTTTTTCCGAAAAACACCACAAGACACCCCCCTGTTAGTGCTCCCTAAGCCTTCTCACACCCCCTTTCCCTTCCTAGGGGGGGGGCTGGGTTCGTGAGTAGGTGTTTTTTTTTTTTTTTTTTTTTTTTTTATATAATCGCCCCTTACATCCGGGGTAGGATCCCCACTATGCCCACATTCTCCACCATCTGTGACGCCCCCACGCCGCCCCGCGGCGTTTGCCCAGAGGGCTCGCTATGGTCCTTGAGTCTCGAGCTCCCTCGGCTAGTCTTTTCCGTGCTTTCGTCTTCGGTTTCCCCCCCGCAACAACGCAGGAGGGGAAGGGGGGCCCGGGCCCGCCCACTCTCACGGGCCCCAGCCCAGGGCCCTAAGGGTTCTGGTCCAAGTGACCCGAACCCGGCTGACGGGGTTCGACCCCTTAACTCGCCAGCCCACCAGTCATCCCTGACTCTGCCCTGGGCTGCTTCCTTCCCCTCGTGCTCCCGAGCTCACCAATTCGCCGCCGTCAGGGGTACCCGCGAGCCTGGGGGTGGTCCGCTGCCTCGGCGTTGCTCCCCTGTCCGGTGTGGGGCTGTGCGGCGGGGTGCGGAGCCGCGCTGCGCTGCTCTGCGCCGCTCTCCACGGCGCTGTCCTCCGCCCGCGGTCGGCTGCCCCCCCCTCCCTTGGGGCCGCGGTCCCATTTTAAAGTTGGCGCCGGGGGCGCGGCCCCGGCGTCCTGCGCCGTCCCCGCCCTCCGCGCCGGGGCGTCTGTCCATTGCCAGGGCAACGGGGCCTAGGCTCCGGCGCGCCCGGATGACGTCCTCCGGCGCGTCGGAGGCCAACGCGTTCCTCGCCGCCGCCGAACACCGCGGGCAGCGGCGGGGGGCACTCCGCCTCCCGCTGTACAGGGCGGCCGGTGCGGGGCTCTCCGCCGAGGGCGGGGCTGCCCCGTCACACCATGCTAACCCCATAAGTATATATTAATTTCTGTTTGATTGTGTTTTATTTTCAGCATAGCCTAGATCAGGGGTCTCCAAACTTTTCAGCCCGAGGGCCGCATTAACTATCAAACAGCAGTTCGGGGGCCGACTACACACTTGAGGTCCAAATAAAAAACAATCAAAACATGGATGTTGTTTTTAATTATTTATTAAAATAGATCCACTGTTTGAAATTGGGGGTGGTGCTTGTCCTAGTCCTGCAGGAGGGGCTCCAGAACGGGGAAACTGCTGAGAATTCATTTCCACCTGCGCAATGTGATGAAAATTGTAAGCAACATAATCCTGGCAATATGTTCAGCCTAAGACGCTCACACTTGAAGAGATGTGATCGCTCTCCTATCATGCAGGGAATGAGGTGACAATTTGTAACATAGCCCCATGGAACAAGGGGCATGCATTTTAATGGGAAAAGCTGGTTTGAAAGCAGACACGTTATCACTTGGTAAAGGAAGTTGGAAAGCAGTGCCCAACGCTCCCACAGACTGATACCCGGCAGGGCGGTGCTGCTCTGGGTTGTGGATGAAAGAGACCAGACGTGGAAGGGAGAGGGATGTTTCTTCAGGGCGCACTGCAGGGACCAGGGCAGTGCGCTAGGCATGGCACAGCGTCACCCAGAGGCTGTGCCACAGCAACCAGACCGCCTCCTGCAATGGGCACCAGCTCCTCAGGTATCCCCCCCCCCCCCGCGCGCGAAGTACCCACTTCAGCCCCCTCTCGCGCCAAGAGCCCCATAAACCAGCTACTAGCCCCTTCGCTGATTGGGTGGCATAAAGGAGACTACGTCATAGCCCTGTACCAATCCAAGGTCAAGCTGGGCCATGAGCCAATCGAACGCAGATTTAGGCTCGTGCGCTCAACCAATCGAGAACCCAGCCCACTAGTGACCTCATGAGAGAGCTAGCCAATAGGGAGCAATTGTCCACGCCAAGTCCCAACCCCTCTCGCTGTGAGGGACGCGCAGAGCCTGGATGTTCACAAGCAATAAAGCGCAACGGCCACCAACAAGCCAAAAAGGTCTCCACGGGCCGGATGAGAGGGCCTCGCGGGCCGCATCCGGCCCGCGGGCCGTAGTTTGGAGACCCCTGGCCTAGATGAAGGCTCTATTGAGCATCAAATGAGTTAGCTCAAGACTCCACTGAGTAGATGAACTGCATGTATATATAAATTGTGAGCATTTTTCTTTTGACTTTGCCCTTTCCAGAAGAAACTTTTCAAAGGCAAGATTTTTCTTGACAATCCATATATTTCTCCTTAATTTATGTTAGTCTTATGAATAGCTTAACCCTCAGCTGTTCTTGGACCCTCAGATTGCAATAGCTAGTGGCTACATTATGATGCAGTCAGAATGTCAATATGTGTATATTTAGGAGCACGCAGACCCAGACACATGATTTCTAATCTTTAGCTAGTATGTTCTTAAAATAGAAACTTCCTCAAGCTGTGCCAGATCAGAAATAGTGTGACTCATGTATTTCTGGGCAGACCTCAGCAAGCCAGGACTCTAAGAGAAATATTAGATACATTTATACACTCATGACTGTATAGCACTATAATCCCAAGTATATAAAAGTTAAAACCAAAGCTCTATTTAAGATTCCAATTAAGAAAATTCACTGCTAAGGATTAAACCTCCAATTATAAAACATAATAGGATGAATATCAGCAGGATATCCACGGGTATATCTAGACCGCATGGCTCTGTCGACAGAGCCATGTAAACTAGTTTACCCGACATAGTCAATGAAGTGGGGATTTATATAATCCCCGCTTCATTAAAATAAAAATGTCTACAGTCTAGACAATCAGCTGATCTGGCACAGCGCGAGAGTCTAGACACGGATCGGTTGACAAGGTGTAGCCAGACAGGAACCCCCCTGTAACATCCATTTTTGCTTGCCTGAAGCATGCAGGGCACACAGAGCAGTAAAAGCCTTGAACAGAAGGCCTGGATATGCAGGCTGCTGTGACCCTGTAAACAGAGATACACCAATTGCTGACCAAGAGGCTGCCGAGGAGTGCCCTTGACTGAAACCCATATTGATATGAACACACAGCCGTCCGCGGGGGGAAGAATCTCTCGCCCAGTAAAAAAATGTCCAGTACTTACAATTTAGTTATCTCTCTTGCAAGTGTAAGTTAACTTGAAACTTGCTTGTAAGAACTGGCGTCACAAACAGACCAGTACAATTTGGCATCTTAGATAAGAAAGAGGATACGGGCCCCTATGGGTATAAAGATGGGTCCAGCAGCACATTTACTCTGAGTGTCAATCTACCGTCTATCTGCTGGTCGGGTTAGGTGTTTGACCTCCCGAGGTTCCACAGTGATGCCCACCTCGTATTCGTCTTTCCTAGGAATTGAGGGACTGGCCCTGGCTTGACCCGCTGGAATCAAGAGGCACAGAAGGGGGTAAAAATTGTACCTGGATGTGGTCCTTTGTCTTAAGTGTACACATAGACATAGAGCTCTTTAAAGATTAAGCTGTTACTTGGTACCATTATTTCTATTTTTCTATCTTTATCTTCTTTGTAACCATTTATAAGATCTGTATTTGTTAGCAGTTAAGAAATAGAGCAATAGCCATTGTAACCATATGATTTATCAGCTTCTTTAATAAACCTGTAACTGTTTAAGTTTTAATCTGACTCCTTCAGTTGCTGTAACAGAACCAAGCACAATTTAAAAGAACTTCAGCCGGTCATAAGGGACAGGTATAGGAAGAGTTTGGGCGTTTTGGATCATGTCCCTCCTGGGGGACAGATCCGTTGGGGCATCTCTCAGTCTTCCCTAGACTGCCCACTGCGAAAGGATCCTGTATCCTAGCAGCTGAAATCTGAAATGTAATAAGCTATTCCTATAAGCTCTGGGGCGTCTGTCAGCCTGTTGGCTGCCCTCCGCGATGGGCCCCCGGTCCTAGCAGTAAAGTCATGGATGTTAAACCTTTTCTCGGTAACACACACACACACAAACACACACACGCACACTGCCCTGACCGTCGGCTGACACAAGGGAAGTGTTTGTCGACCGCTCCCTTATGCCTTGTGAAACGAGGTTTACAGGAGTGGTCGATAAAGGCTTCCCCTGTCCACTGATCAGCATCTTGACTGCTGCTCTGTGCTGGATCAGCTGATTGTCGGCACAGCACAGCAGCCATTTTTATTTTAAAGAAGCGGGGATTATTTAAATCCCCACTTCATTGACTATGTCAGGTAAACTAGTGTACATGGCTCTGTCGACAGAGCCATGTTGTCTAGACATACCCCATGTGTCACTCTACACTGCTTACCTTAAGAATCTTAAGTACTAGAGGCTTCATCATTGCTTATGGAGCCCCTTCTTTTCTTCTTTTTTCCTAAGGATATGTCTACACTGCAGAGTTTTTTCAGGAAAACATCCTTTTTTTCCAGAAAAACTGCACTTACATCTACACCGCAATTGCATTCTTTTGACAAAAGTCAAAAGAATGCAGGGTTTTTTCCAACAGTGGTAAACCTCTCTCTATGAGGAAAAAGTATTTTTCTGAAAGAGCTCTTTTGGAAAAAAGGCATGTGTGGATGCGGAAGAGGGATTTTTTTTTGAAAGAAGAGGCCTGCAGGCCTGACCACTCTGTCCATAGTAATCACAACTTAAATGCGAGATAGCGTCCATTCACTGTGGATGCTATTTTTCGAAAAAACAGATCGCTTTTACGATGTGCTTTTGCTGTGTAGACGCTCCCTTTCAAAAGAAGGTTTTTTGGAAGATCTCTTCCGGAAAAGATTCTTTGAAAAGAAGCCTGCAGTCTAGACATAGCCTAATCTTGTCTGACATCCTAAATTGTATGTGCAAATATGAGTTCCATTTAAAATAAACATTAGCCACCTCATGGGCCTTGCTATAATCTAACTGCATGCTACGCAAACATTGATTTATTTTCATAAAATCCTTCTGAGGCAAATGGGCATTAGCTTCATTTTACAGAGTGGGAATGGAGATACAAAGATTAAGGTCAAAAGTATCCACTCATGTAGTGTACCTAATTTGAGATCATGTGGATCTTTTTCTGAGTACCCGGCATTATATAGCAGTTCATATGTTCTAAGCCAGGGGTGGGCAAAAGCGCCTCCATGGGCTGGATCCGGCCTCCCAAGCTTGTTGATCTGGCCTGTGGAAGTACTGCTGCTCCCATGACGCCAAGCCAATCAGGACCTAGGGATGGGGGAGCATGAAATCTCTTCCCACCCTGCCCTTGCCCTGCAAGGAGTGTGCGGCGATTAGACGGGGGCAGGGTGGGAGGAGACTTCACATGTTTCCCTCGCCCCCAAATCCTGATTGTCCTGGGGGCAGGTGGAGCATTTGAAGTCTCCTCTTACCCTTCAAGGGGCTCAGCACGTCGCTTCAACTGCTAGCTGCTGATCAGCTGGCGGGTGACTCTAAGCGTGGTGCTCCCTTTCAGGGTGGAGGCAGACTTTGCATGCTTCCCCCACCCCTAGGCCTGGATTTACCTGGAGGTGGAGGGGAGTGCACAAAGTCTCCTCTCATTGCCAGGGATGTGGCACCTAAAGGGAACCACCAGCTGTTCTGAACAGCTAGCAATTCTCTCTGGGGGGTGGCAGGGGCAAAGACTTCACACACTCCTGCACCTACAGACCGATCAGGGTCTGGGACAGGGAAGCATGGAAGTGTCCTGGTCCTGCCCCTTCTACCCCTTCCAGGACAGCCTGGGGTCAATTAAAAAATTACAGAAGTGGTCCCTGATCAAAAATTATTGCCCACCCCTGTTCTAAACACAACCACAGACATCAGCCGCAACTGTGAATGATCAGCTCTTCTTCAGATCAGGTCCCATGATCTCAACTGGGCACCTAGACAATATGGAAGATGCAGTTAGTGACCATTTCTGAAAAATATGCAGTACCACATGGAAGCTCTACAACAGAGACAGGGTTAGAATCCAGTGGCTCCAGGGCCGCATTCCACAGCCTTAATCATCAAGCCATCTTGTCTCTTTCTGCAGTCCCCTGCCTTATGTGTTATATGCCTTCCAACTTCTGCAACAAACGAGGCCAGGGACCCACAGACAAATACCTCTGTCACTGAGATCCCCAAGCAAGTTCTTTCTGTACACTGAATGAGGCAGGGTCCTGTGCAAAAACATCTACCATGTAATTGCAATGTATCATAATATACATGCATAAGAGGACCAAACAAAGGTTATATGGATTGCCTTTTGGGGGCATTTCCTATCTTTTTAATCTTTCACTCTGCAATATTAATAATGTCATTTTAATGGAGTTTGGGGAGATGTGGAGTCATAGTAAGTGGCATATGTATTTTTTAGGTCCTACTCCATGTTTCTGAATAATGAGGTTAAACCAGGACAACTTTGAATAGTCTATTAGTATGAATTTGCTTTAGAAGTGTATTATAGAGTTTGGTATTAAGGGCCTCATGCACAACCCATCCAAGTCAATTGAAAAGATTCTTAATGAATTCTAGGGTTTTTTTACATCCTTAATAGTTTTATTTAATTTTTGCATGTGTGTTATTTCCTATGTTTTTAAAAAAACAAACTGAAAAATAATTTCTACCATATGGAATTATATTGTCATACACATGGCTCATCAGCAGAGATGAAACCTTTAGATCCACTACACAAACATTTATCACTTCTGATAAGAGAGTAACTGATGATAGCTGTAGATCAACCTCTCTGTGGACCAGCACCACAGAGGGACAGCACACAAACTTTGCCAGTGTGTTTCACAGATATTTGCTGACAGCAGAGAAATAGTGAAACTCAGGGAACTTGGGTTTCATTCCAAATTCTGGAGAGGGATGTGTCTAATGTCACAGACATTTTTGCCCTCTCACAGGATGGCACTGGCCCTTTAAGAAGGATGGAGGCCAGTGCACATATGCCACATCATGTGACCCAAACAATGGGGGCACCTAGCCTAGAGAAAAGGAAAGATCTGTTGTTAGGATCTGTTGTTAGGAGCCTCAAGCTAAGACCCAACCAGGATAGGGACAGAAAGAGGTTTTTCTGAGAATAATCCCATTCCAGGCACATCCCATTTTCCTGACACAACCAAATCCTTATGTTGCTTTAAGTTATGATAAGAGAAAGCCATATACTGAAGTTGGTGGTCCTAGCTCTTACTGTTTAGGAGGAGTTCTTGAACAGATGGACAAACATCAAACAGACAAATTCTCTCAAATATATAGTAGGCATACAGCCAAGGAAACAATGACATGACATGATATCCTGTACATGGGCCAAATACTGTTCTTTTTTTATGATGCTGTCAATGAAAAACACATCCACTAAATTCAGTAGAATTATTTCCTATTTTACATTAACATACATGAATACATATTCTGGTTAGAATTTTTGGCAGAAAATCCATTTATCTTCCTTTCAATATTACATTTGGCAAAATCTATGTCTTTCTAATATAAGTTTATAAAGATAGATCATACTGAAGAATGTGTACATTTTAATATCCTTAGTAATTTGTAAATGTAAACATGGCCATTTTCTTAGAGCTAAGAAAATTAGAAACACTAGTTAAGTGTTTTGAAAGAAATCTGTCCCTCTTTTTACTCAAGTGGCTACATTAGTATTTTCAAATCTTCAGCTAAATAGTGACTCTGAGTTTCCAAAGTAAAAGCTGAAATACTTATTAACACTAAGCCTCACTGTATTTAATATTAGTAATGCTGTAAAGATTCACTTTTTGAGGCGTAGCTTCTCCAAACTCATGTATTTGGTTAAATTCCCCCACTTGATTCATATTGCTCCTTTTTGATATAGTATGTTTATCAAGGAAAACATCCAAACTTCATTAGATCTAAGGTATAGCTAGACTGCAGCGGGGGGTTGGGATGCTGGAGGTATCCCAAAAAAACTCTGCCAAGTCCAGGGAATGCATTTGCTCTTCCGCTTTTTTTTTTTTTTTTTTTTGTTACAGGAGAACAAAGCCTTCTTTCGGAAGGCTCTGTATTCCTTGTTCCACAAGGAAGAAGGGGGCTTCTGAAAGAGGGTGATTTTCAAATATTTGGCCCTGTCTAGATGGGCCAAATTTCAGAAAAGCCTCTTCCAACAAAAGTATTGGAAAAAGATACGCAAAATCTTTTTTCTGATAGATCCTCACAGTTTAGCTGTACCCCTATTGAGTTCATTCAATTTTCCTTCAGATTTGAAATTATTACAAATTTACAAAGTGGTTATACCTCTCTCTTTTCATTCCCTGTGCTTTGTTTGAGGCAGAACACAGCATGCTTACAATATACAATAACCCTTCTGTAAAGATATCAGTTCAGTTCTACCATTGGCTCACTGAGGTATGAAGGATAAAGGCAGAAAAAATACACCACTGTAGTTACTGTTGGAGTACAGAATACAAACATATCCTTTTAAATTACAATAAAAGGCAGAAAATATCCCATGAATTACTTCATTTTTTCCCATCTGCAATATTAGTATAAAGAGACTATTTCTTTTTGGCTACGTCTACACTGGCCCCTTTTCCGGAAGGGGCATGTAAATTTCAGGAGTCGTCGTAGGGAAATCCGCGGGGGATTTAAATATCCCCCGCGGCATTTAAATAAAAATGTCCGCCGCTTTTTTCCGGCTTTTAAAAAAGCCGGAAAAGAGCGTCTAGACTGGCCCCGATCCTCCGGAAAAAGTGCCCTTTTCCGGAGGCTCTTATTCTTATTCTTTGAAAGTAAGAATAAGAGCCTCTGGAAAAGGGCACTTTTTCCGGAGGATCGGGGCCAGTCTAGACGCTCTTTTCCGGCTTTTTTAAAAGCCGGAAAAAAGCGGCGGACATTTTTATTTAAATGCCGCGGGGGATATTTAAATCCCCCGCGGATTTCCCTACGACGACTCCTGAAATTTACATGCCCCTTCCGGAAAAGGGGCCAGTGTAGACGTAGCCTTTATGTCTGATAGCTAATGGAGAAAAACACTCTGAAATATGTCTTCGTAGTCAACATTTTTTACATAAACTGCAATTTTAAACTGAACTTTTTTCAATTAATATTTTCTCAGAAGCAACACAACTAATAAAAAGTACACAATGAAGAATACTTGCATAGAACCCTATTTTGTGTTCATAATTGTAAGTAACTGTATCAGGATTGAAACCTGCTTTGAACACTTACATTCATTAAATAAGAATAGAAATGCATACCATATGACCTCTGCATCTAATTAGAAAAGTTCAAAAGCAGAAGATCAAGTATAAACAATACTTTAAGCCTTTTAGATATTTTCAGACAAGTGCACCTGAGAAAATTCCAATTTGTTCCAGGCAAGTTATGCTGAGTAAAAATGACAAAGATTATTCAAAATTAACTTTCATCTTCAGCAAAGAGGAAAACTTTCAACATTCAGTTTTAGAATGTGAAATGCATTTAAAAAATCACTGTCCAGAAACAGCTGAAAAACAATTAAGTAAGCATGCTTTTCCTTTGGTTATAGTAATTACCTCCACAAAGCCAGCGGAAAGAGACTATTGGCTAAAATCCTTTTACTGCTTCTATCACCTACCGTAAGGGCTGGGTTTTACATTGTGCAGTCGAGGACAGTCATGCATATAGATGCAAAGTAATGAGCAGGACAAGGAGGACAGAGGAACCTGAGCCTGCATTAATGAGTGCTTCTGTATGAATGCTAGTATATTCCTGATTAATAGTGAGAGTATGCTGTGTGGTTTAGTGCCTCATCTGCATGCTGAGTGTGTTTTCATTAAATCTCATTTAACAGTTACATTCTTGTATCCCTACATTACATGGATGTACAGTCACAGGAACCAGCACCTGCTATAAGGTGCAACTTTCTGTTATGCCCAGCAACCTACAGCCCTACCTTTTCATCCACTTCAATCACCTGCTGTCAACGTAACAATGACAGCCACATGCTGAGCCTTGCACTTAAACCAGTGTCTCCTGAGGCACATCCATTCTCCAGCTAACTCATATCCCTTTTTTAACCCTGTGGAGCACATCTTCACTAGAATTAACTCACATGATCTGCACACAAGTTACATCTCTTGTGTCAGTCTAGCACAAGTTAGGCAATACACCCTCCAAAACAACACTCCAGGTGCTGCTCTTGAGAGTAAGAAAACATGCCCCCAAACACAATTTAAAATAAAAACATAAGAACGGCCATACTGGGTCAGACCAAAGGTCCATCTAGCCCAGTATCCTGTCTGCTGACAATGGCCAATGCCAAGTGCCCCAGAGGGAGGGAACGCAACAGGTAATCCTCATGTGATCCCTCTCCTGTCACCCACCTCCAGACAAACAGAGGCTAGGGACACCATTCCTACCCATCCTGGCTAACAGCCATTGATGGACCTAACCTCCATGAATCTATCTAGCTCTTTTTTGAACCCTTTTAAAATCCTGGTCTTCACAACCTCCTCTGGCAATGTTTTAAGATAATAAAAATCATGCTTAGCACTTTACTATGCTTGCCATCTGTAGGACTTCAAGTGCTTTACAGAGGAGAGTATTGTCCCCAGTTTACAGATGGGGATAATAAGATGAAGTAACTTGTGCAAACTTATACACTGCTCAGGTCTCCTGACTTCTGGCCCAGTGCTCCATTCACTAAGCCTTAGTACTTAGTGCTGAGGATTAGAGATGAGCAAATAATTGATTTTTTTTGCTCAGCCCCCAATCAGAAAAATATCCATTCCATTCAAATCCCAAATTATCTTTTTCATTTTTCTTCACTCCCTTTTCCTAGGCCTGCAAGCACTCCTTTTCCTAGGTTCAGTCAGCTTCAGGGGCTCTTCTTCCTCTTCCCAGGTCATGTGCTATGGAGGGAGGGAGGAAGCAAGTAGAAACACCGTACTGCCTGTGTTTCTTATAGGACAGGAAAGAGAGTAGGAGGCAAAGTTGTGAGCTGCTAGAGTCTTTGCTCACTCTTCTCCCTGATCCTCCCGTGAAAACAACAAGTGGAAAGACTTTTTGAGCTTTGAGCACTGATGAATTTTAGGGGAAGCAGGATTTTCCCAAGTCATCATGAGAAGAGCGGCACTTTAACTTATCTGAAATCTTGGCTCTCATGAGAAAATGGCGAGAGTTAGGAAGACTGCAGCAATTAGGTATAATTATTTATCTGGGAGCAAATGGGAACTATAGCTTGGACTAATAAGTTTCCTAGAGAATTATGTAATATAGTTTAATGAAAATATAAATTTAAATAAAAGCTGCTGACTAAAAGAGTCTGCTATAGTCTTGTTCTTAAAGCCCACTCCGCATTGTGATTGCATTGGCTATCAAAAAAGTCAATAATGTTTTTTTTCTTTATCATAAAAAGTGGAAAAATTACTATCAGACATTTATGTTTGAATTTTACTTCTAGTCCTACATATTCATCTTGCTGTGTGGATTCAGTATGTTCAAGCTGTTTTCTGGAACATATTATCAGAGAAGGGCTATAACACTCTGTCACTTTAGTATTGTTGCAGTTCAGGTGTGTTCCAGATGGGTTAGTAAAGGCTATGTGTAGAGAGAATCCTGAACAAATGGACTGAATGATAAAAAAAGCTTCCAAGTTTTATGCTGGAAATAAATTTAAGAGGCATATTTTAGGACAACATAGACCAGATTTGAATGAGTTCTTTTCCTTTTTTCTTTCGTCCATAAAATGTCATCCTTCTGGGAACATCTTTGTGATACATAGCATGTGTACTAGGAAATACTATGGGCATGTTTTGAGAAGCAAATTGATAAATGGGCCAAGCCACTTGATAAGCTCTGATGAACCTCAGAACAGCAACCCCCAAACACAAGAAAATTGAAGCAAGACACTCAGGAAGGTGATTTGCCAAAACATGCAACAACCATGAACCAGTTAAGTCAGTAACAGTCGGAACAAAACATTATCACAGTCCAAATGGCAGATGGGTAGCAGTACAGCCCTGAGTAACTACGCAAACACAGGAACTGAAACAGTGAGTCCAGAGAACAGGAATCAAGAGTGAAACAGGAACAGGGAACAGGGAAAATCAACCAGGAAGGCAACAAACACATCAGGCATTGCAATTTCCTTCTTACCATTTGGGCCTGGGACTATTGGTTATTACTCTAATTCAGTTCAGGGGGTGGAAGATGCTGCTGTGATGCAACATCCCCAAAATTGGCAACATGATATCATCAGGCCAGATCCAGTCATGAGTGTCAAAAATGCTTCCAGATCTTTACCTATCAGACATTGCTTGTCCAGGATAAAACACATGGAGTCTTCCAGGGACACACTTCTTAAAACTTGTACATTTGCTAGTCACATAAGTCAACTTCAAGGATGTGAAAGAGGCAGGATAAACCTCTTCAATCAGCATAGACAACTTGGTCCTGACAGGTTAGCTGAAGAACCAATAGAAAGGGGTATCTCCAGTATCTTCATGAGGTGTACTCTGAATATCATATAAACCACAACTCAATGCAACATTCCCCCAATATGCAAGCTCCATGGGTCTGCAGAGGCTCAAGCCTTCTCTTCACTATCCCATTTCCTAGGATGTCGTACACAGCAGATTTATAGTGTCTTTTGCCAATGTTTGCCAGAACGCCTTCACACTTTCTTGATACAAAGTTTCCCATTATCTAAAACAGAGTCCTCTGGTATCACACAAAGTGCATCAGTGAGAAGTGAATTACTTTGATGTTTCCTGTTAAATTATTAATGCAAAGGGGCAATGTGTGTAATAACCCATAATAGTCAACAGTGTGAAATCATATTGCAGTTGAGAGGCCAGTAATATTCTGTCATGGACTATCTATGACAGGGGTAGGCAATAATTTTTAAAAGTGGGCCACTTCATAAATTTCTCAAGTGGTTCTGGGCCACCCTGGAAGGGGCAGGGCCTCAGGTGGAAGGGGTGCCCGCAGGAGACTTCTCACATTCCCCCTTCCACGAACCCTGATTGGCCTGGGAGTAGTGGAACATGTGAAGTCTTTGCCCCCTGTGCTTAGAGAGAATCGCTAATCAGGGCCTGGGGGCAAGGGGAGCATGTGAAGCCCCGCCCCACCTGCTCCTGTCCTGCCACAGGTACATGGGAGCTAAAGAGAACTACCAGCTGCTTTAAAACAGCTGGTGGTTTCTTTCTGATGCTGTGCACCCCTGGTGGGGGGAGGATACTTTGCATGCTCTCGTATCCCGAGGTCTCAACTGGCCTGGGGGCAGGGGAGTGGCAGGCAAGCCACAAGCCGAATTCACTAGCTTGGATCTGGTCCCTGAGTGCCACCTCTGATCTATGAATACCCATTTCAAAGGGACCAGACAAGCAGTCATGTTATGCATTGCACAGACTGAATGTATCTTCACATGAGGCTCAAAAGTGTGAGGGCAGACCTGGCCACCAATCATAACTATATAGAAGTTCCTTCATCTCTGTAATTCCCACATGTCTTTTATGAGCCACTCCTAAGATTATTTGTCTTAACTTCACTGGGATGATCTTCAGCATAAGAGTATACTAAGTAGTATGTCTCCATGGAGAGAATTTTGTAGAATATAGGCAAGGTTCTCTTAAGGACTGGGTCTGTCCAATCTGCTTACAGGCACATAACCTTACAAAGTTTATCATCTTGAAGAATGTTGTCAGTAGTCAGCCTTGAGTCAATCAGCATCTTTCAGTAAAAAGTATATGTTGTATTCTGCTATTTCTACATAACAGAGTGTCCACAGAGCAGAATCTCAAAAGAGTATGGTAGCCAGCTGGACACATTCCACCTCACCATCCCCCATTGGAGTCTGACAAGCTGGACCCAAACTCCTGTTCCTTCCCTTGTTTTGTATTCCTATTTCTCTCAGCTAAAACTTGACTAGTTCCTTTTAAGCAAATGTGGTCCAGACAGGTTCTGCTAGTTAAGTTTCCTATTAAAGCTAGGCACTTACTTTAAAGCCATTAAGATGATGTGGTTTAGATATTTTCTGTTAGATGAGCAAATGTGGTTTAAGTAGCTCCCTGTTATGTCAAAAAGTCCCTACAATGTTAAATGTTTTGCAATTGTATTCCTGCTTAATGAATATGTATGAGTGCATGAGGAAGTGCGAGTGAGAAACATCCAATCATAAGGCTAAGGCAAGAAAGAACCCTGAAAAGTGCATAAATTAATGTGACAAGTGGCCAGGTGGAAGTCTCGCTGTCTTTCTCAGACAAGATGTAACAGTACAGAAGAAACCTGGGATCAGCCCAGAGAAAGTAAAGTCTCCCATGGATCTGAAGGGATCTCCAGGGATCACTGTGGCTTCATGGTCCATCTCCATGAAGCTGTTGCCAGGCCAGCCCCAGCCTGTGGAATCAACATTTATGAATGAATACAACATTTAATTTTATGGTAGCTTATTAGAGTCAGGTTAGCACTTGGTCAAGAAAAGCATTAATGCTCAAGAAGGATCTTAGCAAAGATCTGCACATAGGTCAAAAAATTCTAAGGAAAGTATCTCTGGTGTACAGCTGAAGGATGTGCAGACACCTGTAATAAAACCCAAAGCTAGGGACAAGGAAGCTATCACCAGGCGAAACCCTGGAGGCACAATTCTCTCTGAAAGGGGAAACAGAATAAGACATTAGGTCAAGATGCGCCTCCAGGCACTCACATACCTATTCAGTTTTGAACAGATGGCAGTATTTTCAATCTCCAGAGACTCCAGCCTCTCACTAAAGTGGTTACTACAACTACTCATGACCTTCTGTTTGTCAATAACTGCATTGCTGGCTCATTCAGTGAAGGATGCACAGGAGCTTTTTGATCGCTTTGTTACTTCTGCTCACCGTTTGGGACTCACAGTGAGCCTCAAGAAGACAGAAGTTATGCCTCAGCCTGTCTGGAAAGAGCCCAGCACTCCAGTGATTACTGCTGCTGGTACAGTCCTTAAGGCTGTTGACAAGTTCTGCTACCTGGGAAATGTACTGTCCTCTAGCATAAATGTGGATCATGATGTATCTGCTCGACTAGCCAAAGCCAGCTCTGCCTTTAGAAAACTGACCAAACGCCTATGGAATGACCATGGTATTAAACTCCATACCAAGATAGCGGTTTATCAGGCAGTTGTCCTGAATGTCCTGCTCTGTGGCTCAGAGTCATGGACAATATATCGTAGCCATGTTTTGAAACTCGATCAGTTCCATATGTGTTGTCTGAGGAAGATTGCCCATGTGAACTGGTGGGACAAAATTCCTAATACAGAGGTTCTTAAGCTGTGTGGTGTCATGGTCATGGAAGCAATGTTTATGAACAAACAGTTTCACTGGATTGGTCATGTTATGAGGATGGATGATACACGGATACCAAAGATGGTCTTCTATGGCCAGCTTGCTCATGGAAATCTCTCCATCAGTGGTCAATATAAGTGCTATAAAGACATCTTAAAGGCCAATATGAAGTCATGTGGCATATCTCCCAATGATCTGGAAACTCTAGTTCAGGACAGATTGTCCTGGCAACAAACCATTGTACAGGCTCTTAATTGCTTTGAGAGTCAGCTTATCCAGGCATTGTAGGAAAAGCAGAGGATCAGAAAAGAACATACAGTGCTTGCAGTTGGCGGCTTTTTATGTGACACCTAAGGATTGGTTTAGTTGCTCATCAAAGGCATCATAGAAGATGAGAGCCATCAATTGACAGCTTAGTGCAAGACCTTGGAAGGGAGGGTTGAATATTTCACACAGACTGTGACCCAGCTGGAGGTCTGAGTAGCCGAAAGATTGACATAAGGAGATTGCAGGCACACACACTTGGCCAAATGAGGTGCTCAGAGGAGGTATGTGCTTCCCCGTTACAGAATGCAACCAAAAAAATTGTTTATAATTGCTTTTGCTCAAAAATGGATCCTTGAGTGATATAAATGGGTCTAGGCCATTGGTTTCAATAGAGCAATACTGATTTTTTTATCAAATGAGTATCTGACTTTAATTCTGTAAACATGTCAGAGTGTTACATTTATATTTTCAAGTTCACAATCCTACTGTAGTGTGTGAAGTCTAGTTTGTGACCATGTTTGATGTCACTTTGTATCTTTAAATAAGCCAACAAGCTGATTTGGGGGAAAAATAGCTATATGACAGAGCAGAGCAGATATGATGCACAGTTCTGAATAGCAGTTTGTACATGGCTATCTCCCCTCCAGATAAAAATTTCTATTACCATCTTTTAAAATTACTCAGGAAATCAGTAATAGCCATTATCTATTATTAAAATAACATTCACAAAGTCATAACCAGAGGCATAATCCAAGGTCCTATTTTTCAAGTAAGAAGTTGAAATATATTTCCAATTGATGACAGAAGTCCTGGCAGCAATTTCATCTCCTGGTTATTTCAATATAGTATCATGGGATGATAGAGAGTTGTATAATTAATGGCAGTTATGCTGGACATGCTCTGATAAGAAATGATGGGCTTGCCATTTACAAACATCAAATTTTACGAGCTGGAAATGAAATGCAGTCATAACAGGCCAACAGACCAAGGAGTGATATGAGCTGTAATTTCATGATAGCATATCTGGTGCTAGCAAAGCAAAACTAATTCCCACAGGAGCGGGATACTGCAGTGGGATTGGTTAGTAAATGGCTACAATTCTTTAGCAATAGCTCAATTCATCTATAATATTAAAACAAATCTTTATTAAAACAAACACTTTTGGCTTTGATCCATCTTTTGCACTTAGGAAATTTAGGGAAAAATTTTGCCCATTAACACATTTTGTAGAATTCTTGCATTTACCTAACAAGTCTAAAAGAGGTTTTGCAGCAAGCCATACACAATAAATGGAAATCAAGGGATTATCCTGTACATGTATCAGATAGACATTAAACAGAAGGAAAATCATGGGAGAAAATGGATCAAAATTCAGTCCTTTTTCATATATCTGGTTTAAAGTGTTTTTTGAAATCCTATCTAGACCAAAATGTAGCAACTTCTTATCATTCCCATACTTTTCATAATGATAACTCTAAGTTAAAGAAATATTTTCCCTAGAAAGTAAAAGATATGGAGTTATAAACCAATACATTTAGAGATAATAAGACGTGAAACAAAACATCAAATGTGTAGTAAGTAGCTTCTCCACATATTAAGTGGCATGGCAAGAGGGAAGCCTATATAAAGACAAAATGAGCTAAAAGATATGAAATACAATATTTTAATTTCAGTTTGAGCACGGCATAAAACATTTAGCTCCCCAAGGTCGATATATTTTGAATCTGTCATTGAAGTTATGAAGATGAATGTTATCGTATTGCACAAATATTCAAAGACTGGAATAACAATACAAAGATGAACTTAGGAAGAGCCAGATCATCTTTCAGCACAGATCCTCAAATACTTTGTGAATACTGGTGGTAAAATGAAGTTCAGGGTCCTCTAGAAAATTATCCAGTCCAACTTGCATTATTTTTAAAACAAGTTATTTTCATCAATTCATATTGTGATCACTTTTTTAACTGAAGTAATTTAAAAAAAACAGACTGAAATGTCCAGAAAGCCACTTCTTTTAAAAAAAGAGACAACAATAAAAATCTAATTTTGACCCAATTTTATATAAGTTGTACAAATATTCTTTTTGCCCACCCTCAGAAAAGGAAAGGCATCTTAAATGGATAATTATGGAAAGAGAACAAAGTTAGGCAGCAATTGCTTTTAAATAGGAGAAGCTTGTGAGGGAGCAGTAGATAGCAAGGATTGTATGAGAACTTCACCTCACAAAAATATTACTACAGCAATGGTCTCGGGGTATGTCTACACTGCACGCTTATTTCAAAATAAGAATTTATTTTCTGAAATAGCTTATTTCGAAATAGTGCATCTACGCACAAAGAGCACATCAAAATAGCACTTTGTTATTTCAAAATAGAGCTTCCACACTGATTGGACGCTGAATCACATTTAAGGCCACCTGGAACCAGGGCAGGGCATCAGGCAGGGCATCAGGACAGCAGTTACTTCCTGGAGCTGCTACCTGAGGCTTTCTGAGACATGTACTTAAAGGCTCACCCCCGTATAGTCATTTCTCAGGCATTTCTCCTGCTTGCCTACCACTCTGAAGGAAAGCAAAGCATATTCCCTATGTACTTTGGTTGCCTTGTTGGATACCACAGCACTCCCAGCTATGGAGCCAGACCTGCCTCTGGGCATGTGATAGCCCCTGTCTGTTGTGTTGCAGTTTCTGCAGCAGTTTCTGTAGGCTGCCCTTCTGGCTCTTCAGGAATGCAGTCCCCAGCTCATTGAAACAACCCTCACCATATGCCTGGGAGCACAGCTCTTCCAGCTGCACACCATCACTTCTGGCAGCTGGACACCAGTTCCAACTGCTGGGGTTGACTTGTCATGGAGCAGTGAGATGACCAACAGTGGCTCCAGAATTTCCATGAGGAAGGAGACCTTTCTGGACCTGTGACCCTGGCTCATCCCTGCCCTTACATGACGGGACACCCAGATGCAACTCACCATCCCCTGGAGAAGCAGGTCATCATTGCTGTGTGGAAGCTCACCACGCTGGACAGTTACCGATCTGTCAGGAACCAGGTCAGAGTGGGGAAGTTGACTATCGGGGCCCTCATCATGCAGGTATGGCATGCTTGGGCTAGAGTCACAAGAGGGGGTCTGAAGTGCTGGAATCGGGAACCCTAGGAAAGGGGGAGTTAGAGGTGTGGGTCGGGTACACGGGAGAACCCTTCCCCAGATAGTTCTCCAATCCTGCCCTCACACAGCCCTGTTGGGTTGGTGGGTTACAGAAGGGATGGCTCCTGGTGTGGTTGGAGGGAGAAGGGGAGCTCAGGGACCTCCCAATGGTTCTGGCACCCCTGTCATTATCTGTTTGTTTGTTTGTCTCCTTCTACAGGTGGTGAGGGCCATCAACATCATCCTGCTGCGCAGTGTCATCCACCTCAGCGACATGAACCCCATTGTCGCCACCTTTACTGCCGTGGGCTTCCCCAACTGCAGGGGGTGTCTTGATGACACCCACATTCCCATCTGGGCCTCCGACCGCCAGGGATCTCTCTTCATAAAACACAAGGACTATTACTCCATGGTCCTGCAGGCCCTCATCAACCACCATAGGCAGTTCATTGACATCTATGTCAGGTGGTTGGGGAAGGCACATGACACCTGCGTGTTTCACAATTCCAGCCTATTCCACAAGTTGGAGGCCGGCAATTTCTTCTCTGAGTGCACCATCAGGGCTAGGGACATGGATATGCCACTGTGCATTGTGGGGGATGCGGTGTACCCTCTCATGCCATGGCGCATGAAGCCCTACGCCAGACATCTTGACCTCAGCAAAGACTGCTTTAATGTCAGGCTGGGCAAGGCCCATATGCAAAAGGAGTGCACTTTTGGGCAAATCAAGGCCCATTTCTTATGCCTCCTGAACTGGCTGGATGTAGAGGAGTAGAAACTTCCCCTGGTGGTGGCTGCATGTTGTGTGCTCCACAATTTGTGTGAGAGGAAGAGGGAGGCATTTCTCCCTGGGTACGTGGCAGAGGCCAGCCAGATGTGCAGATCCTTTGAACAGCCATACACAGCTGCCCCTTAGGCGAGGGTGCGCATCCAGAAGGCTCTGAAGGGGAGTTTCTCACAAGGGGTATGTCTAGACTGCATCCCTCTGTGAGCAGAGGGATGTAGATTAGGCAGGTCGACATTGCAAATGAGGCATGGATTTAAATATCCCACACCTAATTTGCATAAAAATGGCCACCACGTTTTGCCAACTCAGCACTTTGTCTGCAAAAAGCGGCAGTCTAGAAGGGGATCTGTTGAGAAAGAAAGCCTTTTTTGACAGATCCCTTATGCCTCCTGCAGTGACACTCTCCCCGGGGCCTCCCCACTAGGGGCCTGTGCCTTGCCCCTCTCTGCCTTTCCTCCAACACCCTTCTCTTCCCCCTTCACTCATTTCCCCTGCAGAGACAATAAAACAAAATGTTTGTTTTTTTTAAAAATGAACTCTTTGGTTATTAATTTGGGGTAGAAGTAACTGGGGAGGGACCGGGGAAAGAACCTTGGAGGGGAGGAGGGAAGGGAAATAAGAACTTTGGAGGGGGAAGGAGGGTGCTGAAAAGGGGAGGAGAGGATCAGAGCTGAGTCTGGGAGTGGTGCCTGGCTCCGATGGTTTTTCCACCTTGTATGTGGGATCCTCAGTGACCACAGGGAGGGGGAGTGCGGGGAGACTGGGAGAAAAGCAGGAGGGAGGGCTGGAGCAGGGTCGGGCATGGCAGGAGGGGCAGGACCAGAACCAGGAGCTGGGGCTGAGGCTGGGGCTGGGGCTGGGGCTGGGGCTGGGGCAGGAGCAGCAGCAGCAGCAGAAGCAGGAGCTGGCTCTGGGTGGGCGAGGAGAGATTGGATGGTCACACACATGGTGTGGCCCTGCTGCAGAAACTCCCCCCCCCCACCCGCCGGTCTCTCTCCACCATTCCATGTCCTCCTGGAGTCTCTGGTCCATTGTCTCATGCAGGGCCCGGAGCACAGAGATGTGCTCCTGCAGCAGCTCTTCCTGAGTTCTCTGGCACCTGCAGCCCCCTCAATGTTGGGCAGCTGCCTCGGGTGGTATTGCCTCCCCCCCTCTTGCAGCTGGTCCAGCTGGGGAGAATAAAGAGACTGTCAGTCATCCCTGGAGACACTGCTCCTGAAGCCTTGCTCTCATCTGTGAGCCAAGACCAAAAATTCTCGAGTCAGATGAAGGTGATGTCCTGGGAGCAAGGCCATGTGTGGCCTGGACAGCAGACTCTTTCTTATAGAGGGCCAGAAATCCCCAGAGGAGCAGACATTCCTCTATCCCACATCCTGGGGTCAAGCAGGCATGTAAAGTTGCCAATCACACCGTAATCCTGTGGGCAGGAGGGGGGCCTTGGGCTGGCTGGGCTTTGCCTCTGTGCCGCACACATGCCACGTTGTCAGCCGACGATCAGGGCAGTGAGTGGTATGTGTGTGTGCTATACACCCGAGACTTCAACAGCGGGCAACCTGGAGGAGGTTGACGAGTGCCCCAATAAGTTTACAGGGAGAGCTTATAACACTTCAGATTTTAGCTGCTAGAATCCGTGATTCCTTCATAGCGGGCGAGGCTGAGAAGTGCCCCAACGGATCTGCCACCTGGGAGTGACACAGATCCAAACGCCCAAGCTCTCCCTATATCTGTCCCTTAAGACCGGCTGAAGTTCTTTTAAATTGTGCCTGGTTCTATTATAGCAACTGAAGGAGTCAGGTTAAAGCTTAAACAGTTACAGGTTTATTGAGGAAGCTTATAAATCATATGGTTGCAATGGCTATTGTTCTATTTCTTAACTGCTAGCAAAATACAGATCTTAAAAATGGTTACAAAGAAGATAAAGATAGGAAAACAGAAATAATAGTACCAAGTAACAGCTTAATCTTTAAAGAGCTCTAAGTCTGTGTACACTTAAGACAGAGGACCACATCCAGGTACAATTTTTACCCCCTTCTGTGCCTCTCGACTCCAGCGTGTCAGGCCAGGGCCAGTCCCTCAATTCCTAGGAAAGAGGAAAATATGAGGTGGGCGTCCCCATAGAACCTCGGGAGGTCAAACACGTAACCCGACCAGCAGGTAGAGGGTAGAATGACACTCAAAAGTGAGTGTGCTGCTGTACCCACCTTTATACCCATGGGGTCACGTATTTCTCTTTCTTATCTATGATGCCAAATGGTGCTGGTCTGTCTTTTGTGAGACCAGTTCTTACAAGGGAGTTGTGAACTTAATTTACACTTGTAAGAGAGATAACTAAATTGGAAGTACTGGGCATTCTTTTCTCAGTGGGAAATTCCTCTTCCAGGGACTATGTATTCGTATTAACATGGATGCCAGCCAGGTACTTCTCACAGCCTCGAGGCCAGCTTATTGCCTTAATCGTTCTCTCCTCATATCTATGTTTTCAGCTTCTCAGGATCAGATGAGCCAGCATAGACCAGTGGCAGAACTCCTGCCCTGACTAGACATTCCACTTAAAATTTCATCTTCTGCTCTAATGAAATATAATACTGTCCCTCACACTGCAACATTTAGGTTGCCTACCTCATTAAACTATTAGATCGCTAGCAAGGTCTTAGATATCGTACAGTTTGCCTTTGAAAATAGACCCATATTTCCACAACATTGAAGTTAGACCTATAAAAATTAGATGGGGTTAGAACTGTTTCACCATCATGACAATTTCTGGCCATCTTTTCAAGCCATGAAAGACACTGAAGAAATGTGTTTCAATATGATTGTCCTTAGTTCTGCTCATGATCACAGGTTGTCTCATGAATATCTGCAGCACAACTAGATTATAAGGGAAGATACCATAATATTATGCCAAGGGTATTATTGAGATAAATGTTATGATTTATTGATACAGAAGTAATCCACATGAAAGAATTCAACACAGTGGACCTCACTCAAGGATCGCATAAGGGCAGGCATCAGCAACTACATCCTGACAGTTCTTGTTTTGGGACTGTATGATAAGATCTCTCTCTCTCTCTTTTTTTTTTTTTTTTTTTTTTTGTAAAAAAATACTGACTTATGTATATGAGATTTAATATTTATTTAAACTGGCACAATAAGCTGTGTGTAAACCTTTATTTCAATTTATACCAGGCATATTTTGTTTAGCTTAAGTCAATTAGCAACAGATTTGAGCTCAACCAAAATAAGTCACTCTTAAGGTGCCTAGCCAGGGATTTTACCCATTTAATAAATACATTTTTTTAAATAGATTTTAAGGCCAGATGGGACCATTATGGTCATCTAATCTCATCTTAAGCACAGCACAGGTCACAGAATTTTACCAAATAATTACTGACTCAAGCCTAAAGCAAATCAAGCTAAAGTGTAAAGTTTAGAAAAACATCTGATCCTTATTTAAAGACTTCAGCTGATGGAAAATCCAGTATAGTCTCAGATACCTTGTTCCAATGGTTAATTATACTCTCTGTTAAAAATTTATATATTATTTCTCATCCAGTTCCAGACATTTAATGTTTTTATATCTTTGGGTATGTCTACACTACCGCGCTAGTTCGAACTAGCGGGGGTAATGTAGTCATCCACAGTTGCAAATGAAGCCCGGGATTTGAATTTCCCGGGCTTCATTTGCATGAAGCCGGCTGGCGCCATTTTTAAATGCTGGCTAGTTCGGACTCCGTGCCGCGCGGCTACACGCGGCACGGACTAGCTAGTTCAGATTAGGCTTCTAATCTGAACGAGGTGTACAGCTAGTTCGGATTAGAAGCCTAATCCGAACTAGCTAGTCCGTGCCGCGTGTAGTCGCGCGGCACGGAGTCCAAACTAGCCGGCATTTAAAAATGGCGCCGGCCGGCTTCATGCAAATGAAGCCTGGGAAATTCAAATCCCGGGCTTCATTTGCAACTGCGGATGACTACATTACCCCCGCTAGTTCGAACTTTGTTTTTTAAATAAAACTATGGCCCTACACTGTTTGAAATCTTCGCCAACTGTAGGCAACTTACCTCTTAATATTGTCTGAGATAAACTAAATAGATTGAGCTTCTGAACTCTCTCATTGCCACAGAGGTTTTTTCTCCTTTCTTGGGCTGCATCTACACTGCAGGGTTTTTGCGCAAGAAGCTTTTTGAGGAAGAGATCTTCTGCAAAAACTTCTTGTGCAAATGTGCATCCACACCTCAAAAGCTCATCGCAAAAGCTGCATGGATGCTCTTGCACAAAAAAGCTCTGATGGCCATTAACCATCAGAGCACCCGTGCTTTTTCTGTTTTTGCACAAGAAACCCCTGCGGAGCATCCACACCTGCCTTTTTGCACAAGAGTTGTAACCCAAAAAGGAGTTATTCTTCATGGGGAGAGGAATAACTCTACAGGCAAAAGCCCTCTGTCCTGTTGATTTACTGTAATTTTTTTGCGCAAAAATGCACTTGAGGTGTGGATGCTTCGCTGGGTTTTGTGCAAAAATGGCTGGTTTTGCACAAAAACCTTGTAGTGTAGACCTACAATTTCTCAACATTATTTAAAATGCAAAATTTTCAGACTAGCTTAAGTGACTTAAGAACCTCAATTTGATTGCAAAAGTGACTTAGGGACTTGGGAGCGCAATCAGATTGTCTTTCAGTTAGGGTCCCCACTCACTTAGATATCTGAAAATTTTACCCCAGAACTGGACACCATATTTCAGCAATGCTCACAGTAATGCCATATTCAATAGTAATGCCACATCCTTATTTCTACTTAATCCTCCCCTGCTTATACATCCAAGGAGTGAGCTTGTTCTCTGAGGGTATTTGTACACTGGACCAGGAGATGTAATTTCCAACTCAATTAGACACACCTGTGCTAACTCTGATCAAGCTAGTATGCTAAAAATAGAAGAGTAGTGAGTGGGGACCCTAACTGAAAGTCAATCTGACTGAGCTCCCAAGTGCCTAAGTCACTTTTGCAATCAAATTTAGGTTCTTAAATCACTTAAGCATGAGTGACAGGAAGATTCTAGGGACCTGTTTGGAGTAGCTAACCACCTACCCCTAAACTCTCCCTCTCCTCCCCCATCACCATTTATGCAACACTTTTTTTTTATTGCACTAGTTCAATCAGAGCTTACATTGGTATGTCACCAAAAGCTGGAAATTACACCTTGCAAGGTAATAGTTCACTACATTCTATGTGACAGGACTGACCTTTCTGTATTGGAGTCTCCTTCAACCGATGGTTTGAATATGGAATGTCATTTGTTCTAAGTAATTTTTTCCTTGCTCTTTCTTATCTCTACTCTAGGGGATGAAGGCCTTTTTTCATGTTGATTGGTAAACAGGAATGCAAAAACAAGTGTCTATTTTCCTGCCACCATGCTCATCTGCTTTCAGATTCATATCTTTTTTTGAGCACATTATCATCATCAAAAATTGTTATACCTACCTACATGTTGATGCTGAATCACCCAGCTTGCCACTTTGGTAATGTTCCTGAGTAGCTGTTGTTTTGTTTTTCTGGGGGGGGGGGAGGGAGTTGCTTGAAAAACATTCATGTTTACATATACTGATGCAAGGCAGATATTAAAACCTAATTTCCACAATTCTAGCATAGGTGAGGTGAAGTTATTCTCTCTAGAGGCTACGTCTAGACTGCATCCCTCTCTAGATAGAGGGATGCAAATCAATCATGTCGAAATTGCTAATGAAGCAGGGATTTAAATATCCCGTGCTACATGGACACCTCTTCTTTTCGAAATGGAGCTTTTTCGAAAATGAGGTTTACAGGATCTGTTGAAAAATGGTTTATTTTCGACAGATCCACATCTAGACTGCCGGGAGGGGGGTTCAAAAAAGCTCCATTTCGAAAAAAAGTGGCAGCCATGTTTATGCTGATGAAGCATGCAATATTTAAATCCCTGCTTCATTAGCAATTTTGACATGCTTAATGTACATCTCTCTGTCGACAGAAAGGTGTAATCTAGACACAGCCTCTGTCTTGTCCTTTCTCCCTTTACATATCTAATCTGAAGATGCTAAAGGAATGGTACTTTTCTGCCAGCCAGATTGCACTAAAGAAAATCTTTGCTGAAAATCAAGTGCATATTTACTTTCTAATGGTGGATAGCATGTTGGAGTGGAAAAAGATTCCTTCACAAAACCAAAATTGTAAATAAAACCAAGCATCCCCTCTAGTAGGTAATGACTTCTGTAGACAGGAAAATTACATCAAATAGCTTTCAAACATCCCTGAAATTGAAGAGCAAGAGCACCTAAAAACTGTGACAGAAGGATATGGTATACCGAACAAAGGATATCAAAAAATAAGATCATTATAACTCACCTTGTTGAGATCAAAATGCAAATAAATTATGACGATGTAGTGGTATCGCCATGGTATTTTTCTATAAAGAGGGCTACCTGAAATTACATTATGACAACCTGAAGCTATAGGGATGTGGAACTAGAATTGGTATTGGGATATGAAAATGATGTTGTTGCATGTGATTCATCATGACAGCCACATCAATGAGCTTGAGAGTGGAAAGAATAATGCATGTTTTGTTTTCTAAACAGAAAAGATTATAAGAGTTGGATGCAATGGCTTTGTGGGGCTGAATGGTGATTTGTATAAGCCTCCGGATGGCATGAGGAGAGTAAGGACAGTGAAATAAAAAGGAACATGCATGCATGCGCACACACACGCATACACTGCAGTTTTCATATGCAAGTCAGGCATTGTACCACACATTCCCAAGTCAATGCTGTTAGCAGAGGCGTGTATTTCTGCCTGTCATTTCAAAATACCAGAAAATGACCAAGTCCGCCTCCCCTCCCCCACCAAAAAAAAAAGAGATTAAAAATTACAAGGTATCCAGAATGGTTCTACTCATATGTGCCACTAGTAATACCAAGAATAAAAGGCTTAGTGCTTCAAGGAAAAACATGTTTGTTCTGAAATGCTACATTCTCTATCCAGAAACGGCTGATTTCCTGACAAGAATCATCTCCTTTGAAGAGGCCAAAAAGAACTGAATGATGTGGGCCTGGTTTTTTTGATTGTACAGGCATTGTCACTTATGGGATATCTTCACTATGTCTCTGACAATGCATTAAAATCTATTCATAAAGAAATATCCATTCTCCACGTCTTGGTGCATATAATGCCTGAATAAAAGTTAATGTTCAGACACCACAGATAATGAGAGAGGAAAAGAGAAGAAAGAAGGATAACAAGTGTGCTTCTTGTCCCTATTTATTGAAAGTGTTCAGCACTTTGGTCAACATTTATTCCATTTTAAGATTTATTTTTAATCAGATTTTCCTGCCATGCATAAGGCATGTTACTTCAGGCTTCAAGTGTTTACTACACAAAATCCCTGTTTCAAAGTCATTGCACATAAAGTAATGGATTTAATTTCACATAACATTTGTGCACGATTCCAATTGTTTCTTGAATAATTAAACAACGATCAATATAGACTATAAAAAATGCTGAATAACATGGTGTTTGATGTAAATATGGATCCAAAATGGAATGATATCCAAAGGGGCCCTCCGCCCAAAGTTTGAAGGCATTCTAGAATTGCAGGTTCTAATGCAAGTTGTACCACTGATTTAAGTAGGGAAGGATTTCACTCATAGATGTAAACTTTGAGGAATTAGCTCATCCCTGGAAGAGCATATGAATTGAAATGACTCCCCACAATGCTGAGGAAGTTTAGCTCCAGAACTGAACTTTCTGACTCAGGCCTATTTTTAGTTCATATTAACAAGACTCACTGATGCATTCAGCATTGTGGTGCATGCCTCTCATGATATGTTTTCCAGTTTCTGTGTACTAATGTAAGTAATCTCCTTAGCTGTATGCTATGTGGCTAGCAGTGTCAGAGGATTCAAAATGGGGCATCTTAGAAACCAAAGGACCCTCCCAACTGAAGGGAACGCACGGTGGTCTAAATATTGTAGAGTTTCCAAAATCTGAATGAGGCTTCAAGTCTTCCAATATAGTAATGCCTTTGTTATCATCCCATTTCCTTAGCTATTCCATGTTTTACTATTTCCATACTCATTGGAAGGGGTTTTGATCCAGAGCTGACATGCAGTATTTCAAGTGTAGTACGAAGATTTCTAAAAAGGTATATATAAAAATACATATTCTAAAAAGGTGTGGCATCATAATTATTAAAAACACATACTAAAAAGATTAAATAAAAAATTATTTCCTTACCAGAACTTAAGTTCTTGGTTTCCCATGAAACGATCACTAATACCTAAAACCAATTAATTAATTAAGATCTCTCTTCTTTCAATGTCAGCAATGTAGCACAGGAAATATAGCAATCTGAAAGACAGAATTTACATATTGACCAACAACTGATGATTTTATATAATCTTGGTATAAAATATATTCATCATTCAGAAACCTAACCATAGATTATATTAAGGATTTGCATTCTTAGTCATTTGTATTTATTTTTAAATAAAGCATTCAAATCACATTGTCGTCCAATTGGTCTTAATCATATGCAGCATTCAGGTGATATTAGTCATGATTTGACAATTTCAGCAAGAGACATTTCCTATTATTGTGATGTGACTCTTTGAGAACAACAAAAGGAGCAAACAGAAAGGATGCACTAGCATTAATTGTTCTTTCAATGGACCAAGATCCATGCTTTGTATTTTCTGTACACGTGATTGAAAAACAGATAAACAGTCTCATAGCCTGCTGGTAAATCATAATAAGGCACAGTTTACCCAATTAGTGGGGATAAAGCTGCTCTCTTCTATCTGGCAGGTGCATCCTTTAGAATCAGTTCCACCTCCCAGAATGGTGCCACACACAGAAAAAAAAGCCAGTGGAAAATATAAGGTCAATAAGGATAAATGAGGTCTGCCAGATGACACCACTTTGCTTTTGAACATTAATTGTCCAGAGGGTGTTCCCAAACAGCTTTTTCTTTCCTTCTCTTGAATTCTCTCTCTCTCTCTTTTCCCTCCCAGCATGGAAGAAGACTGCAAGCTTTATCCTTAAAACTAATGAATGAACCTGAAGGATGCCCCATCGAGCCATGCAAAATTAATTAGGTCGAGGACTTGGGTGGCTTGGCTGCAGGGTAGCTGTTACACTGACATTTTTAAACAGGATCTGTCTACAGCACAACAGCCCTGCCATGCCATCCCAAAGCTCAACATTATGGGGCACGTTCATCAAGACACTGAGTATAATCATATTTCCTCTTTATAACTGACATAGCTTCGTTTTTCTTTCCTTTCCCCCCTTGTGTGTGTGTGTGTGTGCGTGTGCGTGCATTATTTTTATTACCATTTTGCCTGAAAGGGAGGGAATTAAACTGAAATAGCACCATTAGCTGGCTTTTTCCATTGGGCAACAGCTCCCTCTATTGTTCTATTTTTTCCCTGATTTCTGATGAGAAAAATATATGTGCAATTTATAGCTTATGATTTTATTGTATTGACCATTTGTCTGTATATGCAGGCCCACCAATAGAGGGGCAAAAGGAACAGTTGCTCCAGGGCCTAGCAATTCAATGGTAGCAGCCAGAGCCTCAGGCCTCTTTAATTTGCCACCAGAACACCATGCCACACACTCAGTGCAGCTCTGAGCCCTGGGAGGAGGACAATTGTGTGGCCAATGCTGAGGGCTGGCTGTCCTGGTCCCACCCTTTGCACCTAAGGCCCTGCCCTTTTTGGGTGTGTGGAACCACTCCCACACACACACCTTGCCCGGGGGGCTGCGGAAACTGTCAGGCCGCTGTGTGTACTGAGTACATAAATACCCAAGCTCAACATGACAAGAATCATTCCCAGTGATTTTTATAGTCCTCTGATGGATGATTCTTATCAGCAGTCATGAACAATTGTGACTTGGGTAGAAAAAGCCATAAATATTACTGAAACCAGCAGACTCCAAGATAATGTCCCATAGGCCTTTTGGTGATTTCAGGGTTTATTGGGATTGGATGGTTGGGCTAGAATGAAATTTAAAGCAACAGGAGATGTTTTTCTTCATTCCCACAATTTATTGCATAACTTTGAGCCATCAATAGCTAGTTCGGCATCACAGTATAACTAGAAATGTGTAAATATCGAACTAAGCGTTGCTTGACCAATCAACTTCATGGTTATATCAGATATGCCATATTTGCATGTCTTTTCAGGTACCCTGTGAATGACAAAATTACTGTATCCAAACAGCCAGAAAAATATATTGCCATGTAACAAATTGCCGATTATTTTAGTCTTGAGAAATGGGGGTGGTAATGACAAATGAAATGAGAGAAAGTAAATAATCAGCTGGGTATGAGAAGGGGATGACAACAAGTAAAATCAGAAGTAAATCAAGCCGTGCCAGAGAATGAAAGGATTTGGGACTGGATGGAATGATAATAGGATTCATGAGATAAAGACTTTATGATGGGGTGATACCCCAGAACTGAGCTTAGTTATCCACAACCACTGGAAAGAGAAAAACCCCAAGCAGGGTGATGGGAATTATGTGGAGACTTGCAGGATGGAGTTGATTGCTGGAAGGAAGATAGTGATTGAACTGGAACCCTCTGACTGAGGATTACAATTCTAAGGGGTAATGACTGGCAACAATTTACAGAAAAGAGGCCTGGAAGTAAATACTGAAGCCTGGTCTACATTAGGACCTTAGTCCTAAATTAGCCTCACAAGATTGAATTTGTAAGTGATGCATCCGCACTACCAAGCCATTTATTCTGCAATAAGGAGCTGTGGAATTTGAAGTCTGTACTCCTGCTTTTCACCAGGAATAATACTATTTCTGAACTTGTAAGTCTGAAATAACATTAGCGTGGATGCTCTGGTGCCAATAATTTGAATCCGGGTTATCTAAGACATTTCACGTAAGCTCACAACAGCCATTCTTTACAATACATAAAAGGATCATCTGGAAGACATATCTGTGGTGTATCTACCTAGGAAGGAGCCTCTGTAGCCAGTCTATATGGGTATGTCTACACTACCCTCCTAGTTCGAACTAGGAGGGTAATGTATGCATACCGCACTTGCTAATGAAGCCCGGGATTTGAATTTCCCGGGCTTCATTAGCATAAGCGGGGAGCCGCCATTTTTAAATCCCCGCTGCTTCGAACCCCGTGTAGCGCGGCTACACGGGGCTCGAACTAGGTAGTTCGGACTAGGGTGCCTATTCCGAACTACCGGTACACCTCGTTTCATTTAAAATGGGGATTTAAAAATGGCGGCTCCCCGCTTATGCTAATGAAGCCCGGGAAATTCAAATCCCGGGCTTCATTAGCAAGTGCGGTATGCATACATTACCCCGCTAGTTCGAACTAGCGGGGTAGTGTAGACATACCCTATCTGAAACAGGAGATTGACCTGTGTACAAGGTTTACGTGACATGGTGTCAGGAGTAAAGGTAGCCTAATTGGTATTAGAAGAGAGTAGAAAGAGAAGGAAAACTGTAACAAAGGTTACAGCGGGAACAAAGATTGCAAGATCTAATCAATATGTCCTTCTTCAGTGCCACAGAGAAGTTCCATTCTGTTAGGTTCCATACCTATAGAATGGACAAACTGGAAAGCACATTTTGCAAGATTTCTCATTGCAGTCAAACTCCACAATGAAACTGGAGACATTCAGGTGTGCTCTTTACTTTCTTTCATGGGGAAATAAGAGGAGGGTATCTTTACATTGTTGGGCTTTATTGAAGAGAGTCACAAAGAAGACTATGAAAATATTTTAGGTGTAATTGATGTACCATAGAGAAATGGCATTTATGAAAGGGCACATATTCATCAGAGAATGCGCAAGCTAAAAGAAAATGTTGCATTTTTTATAGGAGCTTTGCATTCATTGACTGAAAAACTGTGATTTTAGCACGGCAAAACATGGAATATCAGAGACAGGCTGGTTATTGTATAAACAAACAAGAGCCTTTCACTGCAGGTAAAATTAAAAACACATCTAACCCTACAAACCCAATTCACCTAGCAATGTTGTCTGAGCTAGAAAAACAGCAATATCTAGAACAACTTGCCAAATTAGAAAAATCTAAAATGAGCCTAGAAGCTGTAAACGACACATGACCATTAAGAGTGGTTACCATAAAAGTCCTGAGGCTATGAAGAAATTTCAGGAAAACATCAAAGCCTTTAAACCTAAATACACAAGATGTGGAAAAATTCATAGTTCAAGAGATGATGCATGTCCAGCCAAAGGCACAATTTGTAATATGTGCACAAAATATGGACATATTGCATCTGTTTGCCGTAACATGGCAATTATAGAATTGACTAAAATTACAGCAATCAAAAGCCATTGTCTCTAATATCTATCAAGCATGATGATAGAGCTTGCCCAGAAAAGGAAAGTGAATATATATATGGAAAGTCTACTGTCTTTAAAACTGACTCAGGAACAGACATCACATCATCTCAGAAGTTACTTAGAATCATCTTTAACCCCCCTGGAGCTGAAGTCACCTGACAGAGCTCTCTCTAATCATAGTCTGCATGGACCTGTTCACCACAGAGACAACTTACAAAGACAAAGGCTTTGCATTCATAGTGGCAAGTTATTACTGGAGCATCCCAAAACCCATGTTTCAGAATAATTGTTTGGTGCTGATTCAGTGTCAAAAGTCCTATCTTTCATCAACTTAGCTAAGTCATCTTGTTTTGATTCTGCCATCCATAGAGTTTGCTCTGTTAACTGTTTTTTTCTGAGCACAAACTGTAGATGTCAGTGCTTTCTGTTGAACTCTTCTCTATCGGGCCTGGTCAAATGACCTACATGATGAATTATTTTTCTTTACAGCTGCAGAGGTTGTTCATGCTTTTTTTCCATCCAGTTTGACATGACTAGGTTCTAGACACAGCAGTTTTCTCAATGTCAATCTGTTATAAAGATATGTATAAGTTCCTTCTGGCTTTTTATACAATTTGGCTACTCAATATAGGCAAGCAACACGGGAATGCAGGGGCAAGATTAGAAAGGCAAAGGCACAAAATGAGATCAAACTAGCTACAGGCATAAAGGGAAACAAGAAGACCTTTTATAAATACATTAAAAGGAAGAGGAAGACCAAGGACAGGGTAGGCCCACTGCTTAGTGAGGAGGGAGAAGCAGTAACAGGGAACTTGGAAATGGCGGAGATGCTCAATGACTTCTTTGTTTCGGTCTTCACCGAGAAGTCTGAAGGTGTGCCTAACGTAGTGAATACAAGCAGAGAGAGGGTAAGTTTAGAAGATAGGATACACAAAGAACAAGTTAAAAATCACTTAGGAAAGTTAGATGTCAGCAAGTCACCAGGTCCTGATGAAATGCATCCCAGGATACTCAAGGAGCTGATAGAGGAGGTATCTGAGCCTTTAGCTATGATCTTTGAAAAATCATGGCAGACAGGGGAGATTCCAGAAGACTGGAAAAGGGCAAATATTGTGCCCATCTATAAAAAGGGGAATAAGAACAACCCAGGAAACTACAGACCGGTCAGTTTAACGTCTGTCCCAGGGAAGATAATGGAGCAGGTAATTAAGGAAATCATATGCAAACACTTGGAAGGTAATAAAGTGATAGGGAATAGCCAGCATGGGTTTGTGAAGAACAAGTCATGCCAAACTAATCTGATAGCTTTCTTTGATAAGATAACGTGCCTTGTGGATAAGGGAGAAGCGGTGGATGTCATATACCTAGACTTTAGTAAGGCATTTGATACGGTCTCGCATGATATTCTTATTGATAAACTAGGCAAAGATAACTTAGATAGGGCCACGATAAGGTGGGTGCATAATTGGCTGGATAACCGTAGTCAGAGAGTTGTTGTTAATGGTTCTAAATCCTGCTGGAAAGGGATAACAAGTGGAGTTCCTCAAGGGTCTGTTTTGGGACCCGTACTGTTCAATATCTTCATCAATGATGTAGATATTGGGATAGAGAGTATGCTTATTAAGTTTGCAGATGATACCAAACTGGGTGGGGTTGCGACTTCTTTGGAGGATAGGGACATAATTCAAAATGACCTTAGCAAGTTAGAGAAATGGTCAGAGGTAAACAGGATGAGGTTTAATAAAGAGAAATGCAAAGTGCTCCACTTAGGAAGGAACAATCAGTTCCATACATACAAGATGGGAAGCGACTGTCTAGGAAGGAGCATGGCAGAAAGGGATCTAGGGGTCATAGTGGACCACAAGTTGAATATGAGTCAACAGTGTGATGCTGTTACAAAAAAAACAAATATGATTCTAGGTTGTATCAACAGGTGTGTTGTAAGCAAAACTCGTGAAGTCATTCTGCCGCTCTACTCTGCACTAGTTAGGCCTCAGCTGGAGTACTGTGTCCAGTTCTGGGCGCCACATTTCAAGAAAGATGTGGAGAAATTGGAAAGGGTACAGAGAAGAGCGACAAGAATGATTAAAGGTCTAGAGAACATGACCTATGAAGCCAGGCTTCATGAACTGGGCTTGTTTAGTTTGGAAAAAAGAAGATTAAGGGGGGACATGATAGCGGTTTTCAAATATCTAAAAGGGTGTCACAAGGAGGAAGGAGAAAATTTGTTCCTCTTGGTTTCTGAGGACAGGACAAGGAGTAATGGGCTTAAAGTGCAGCAGGGGAGGTTTAGATTGGACATTAGGAAAAAATTCCTAACTGTCAGGGTGGTCAAATATTGGAATAAATTGCCAAGGGAGGTGGTGGAATCTCCCTCTCTGGAGATATTTAAGAACAGGTTAGATAGACATCTGTCAGGGATGGTGTAGATGGAGCTTGGTCCTGCCTTGAGGGCGGGGGGCTGGACTCGATGACCTCTTGAGGTCCCTTCCAGTCCTATTATTCTATGATTCTATGATTCATTTCTGGCCACTTTGGAGAGCTTTGAGTTGTTTTCCGATCAGAACTTGAAATGGACTGTATCCAGTAGCTGTTCTTGGTATTGATATGTCACTCAGCAGAGCAAAGAATGGATCTTCCTGCTTTAGGATTTTTTTTGGCTGTCTATACATTTCTGTTAGCCTCTCCATACAATGGTGAGCAATGTGGTTGGTAGTAATATAGTCAAAATCATATTTTCTTCAGAATGAGTTAAATTATTCTGAAGTGAACCGTGGGACTTTATCATTAATCTTTTGTTCTGGAATAATGAAATGAGCAAAAATGACTTCAGTTACCCATAACACTACAACATGGTATGTCTTTTATTGGGTGGGGTCTTTGGTACCTCAGCTTCTGGAACTTAGTAAGTACATTCAACGTTTTCAGCATCTCTGCTTTTACTTAAAAAAGCTTCCAGCCATATTGGTTCTGGGAAAAGGCTTGAAAATATGACCTGAAATAAATGTAAAGGCTCAAAAACCAGAAGGTAAATATAAAGAGCCCAAAATATAATTTTTTTTAATCTCATGAGTGTATAAGGTCTGATTTAAATTGATTAATGCTTAAGATGTATAGCAAATGAAAACATCCCTCCCCAACCAGAGGAAGGTGCGTTCAGTGAAAATTGATTTAAACTGAAAAGTTCCTTTTGATGTACAGAACTAAGTACTCAACATTCAGCAGAATCATTTTACTGTAGCACCAAATGTTTGCCCAGTCACTCCCATGTCTTCCAGCACTTGTGGAACATCAGAAAGAGAAGAACAGGAGTGCAGATGAGAAGAGATTTAAGGTTTGTCTTTATGGTGGGGTAATGCATCCTGTTGGGGTGTGATTTATGAAATGCACTAATATTTTGCTCATTAATTGGTACACATAGATCCTTTTGGTACATACTGAAAATTTCCTTGTATACTTTAAAATGTTGCTAGAAACAGTACTGTCGTGATAAAAATGTACCAACTGGATTTACACAGAGCCATAAATGCACTTAGATATCACACCCCTGTAGCGCATGTTACCTCCATTGCATAAACAATTACTTCAACACACAATTACAATGGAACTCTGTTAAAGAAAACAAGTCTAATTTATCTAAGATTGTGTTGAAAAATTATGCTTCATAAGCCTTAACCAATTAATGTTTGCATAGCTTGCAATTGTTTTAGGAAGATACTGGTATAAAATGACAGAGATTTTCATCCTCCACAATGCTAACTCTCCTAGTATGTTACATTAAGAATTATAAAAATAGATGTCTTCTAAGATAATTTAGGGTATTTTCTCCATCACTAATATCAGAAATGGATATCCACTAGGTTAGAGTTACCATTCATCTGGGTTTTCCTAGAAATTGCCTCTTTCTTGATCCTCCGCCCTCTCTCTGGGTGGATTTTTCAAATAAGATGTTATGTCTGGGGGTTTTGCAGAGCAGATGTTGCAGCTCAGAATGAGTCTTTATTTGTCCACTTTTCAGTTGGTTCCTCTCCTGCATCCACATCTGATTGCTCCCTCAGGGATGAATGATCCCACCCACCTAGACCCACCTCCTTGCTTTGGAGAAGAGGAGAGGCCCACAGGGTAGCACTGATGGAGGACTATTACTATATCCCTGTTCTGCACCAGCCACCATAGCAGGAAGTGTCACTTCCTGCCACCTCAAGAGGGAGGCCCCAGGTACCTTCTTAGGTATCCCCAGGAATATCCCCACCACAAACAGCCCTTTAGCACCCCCATCCAATACGTTCCCCAGTATCTCCCTCTACTCCTCATTTCTGGCAGTGTCCTACTTTTGGGAACTTGAAACACAGTAATCTTACATTAGATATATAAATTAGCCCCTAGTAGTTACTTTGGTTAAAGATCACAGGTGACAGAACTATACCTTTCTCTCTGATTACCAGACATGAAAGAGAACAAAAATGCTCAAGTAACGCTCAAGAATACAGAGTGATCCCCAGGACTGTGAAAGCAAGTATATTTTCCCCCAATTCTACATCTGCCTCCCCCCCTCCAAGTTGTTGTAATTCTGTGAAGCTCCATCTGACCAAGACAGTATGAGGTTAGAGAGTGAAGAGGGAAGTTGGAGTAATAGCTGCTCCGTGAGACATTCTTCCCTGTGGAGTTACAACGATGTGTTATAAGCAAGGAATAGCAGGGACTCCCCTCTGTGGCTCTTTTGTATCACAGAGGAGGCCTATATACACCTTCTTTGGGGATGGCTGATAAGAGACAAAGGACCAGCCTCATCTCTGGCATGTCAAAATGAGTCTAATGCCCAGGTTCCTCAATGCCATTTGAAAGTTAATCTAGCTGCTAAATGAAAAGAACTAAAGGAACTAAGAACTGAAAGCTAAAAGAACTGACTCCACATGATGATTTCTCCTCTCATACGACCTTGGCATTATTATGAATATTCATGTCAATGCCCAACCTTCCTCACCTACATAAATCTTTGAGTACACTTGTGCTGTGGGCTAACATATTCATACATTTTAACGCCAATTAGCTCATTGCATTTGTCATGAACTGTTACTTCCATATGTTTGCGGTGTACTTTGTGGTTAGCAGTATGTCCCAGAATTTTGGTAAGCCCATTCAGTTTTCAAATTCTAAAAGGATCACCAAGGGGCCATTTATCTATGCCAAAGGTTACAAGTGCTCAGGCTAATGCTTTTGCTAATCATATAGGATGCAGGCCTGTAGGTTCCTTGCATTACAGCCAAATATAATAAACTAATAGTGTATGTCTACACAGAAAAGTTATTTCGAAATAACAGCCCTTATTTCGAAATAACTTTCCTAGAGTCTACACAGCCAAACCGCTATTTTGAAATAAATTTGAAATAGCAGAGCACTTATTTTGAATTTGTTTAACCTCATTCTACAAGGAATAACGTCAAATTCAAAATAGCTATTTCAAAATAAGTGCTGTGTAAATGCTTATTTCGAAATAGGGGGCCTCCAGCTTTCCCAGTGTGCCCTGGTGGCCACTCTGACCTCAACCAAGAACACTTCTCTCCCTTCCCCCCCTCCCTGGAGCCCTTAAAGGGGTAGACTCTGGCCACAGTGCCTGTGCCAGCTCCAAGCCAGCCAGCCCAGAGCCAGCAGTCACTGCCCCGACCCAATGGCCCCAAAACATGAGCCAGCAAGCCACTGGCAGCTGGCCCTCCACGGCTCCCCAGGAGCAGCCTGACAGCTCCCAGGAGCCTGCCAGGGCCTGGAGAAGGCGGGCACCTTTCTGGTCCAGGGCAGAGATCACGGACCTTATTCAGGTTTGGAGGGGATGCCCCCAACATCCATGATCTCCGCACTAGATGGAGGAACGCGGCCATCTATGGCAGGATAGCTGCCAGCCTGGCCACCAAAGGCCACATGCGAACCCAGGAGCAGGTTTGCATGAAAATCAAGTTGGTTCGGCGAGACCCCCAACCCTGAACTTCCCCTCCCCCTTCTTCCTCTTGCTTCCCCCTTCCAGCTTCCTCCTCCCAGGTTTCCCCCTCCCCTCTCTCCCCCTCTCTTCTCCCCTCTCCTGCCTCCTTTCCTCAGTCTCCCCAGAGTTTCATTCCCTTCCCCCCCCAGTTTTGTTAAATCAAGAGAATTTGTGTTCATGAAAATACGTGTATTTTATTTAACATCAGGAAGGAGGGCTAGGGAAGGGTAAGTGGAAGGACGGGAGGGATGAATGAGACACAAGCCCCCAGTAGGGTAGACTAGGGAGGCTCTTAGTGCTCCTCAGGGTGGAAGCTCTCCCGCAGGGCCTCCTGGATACTGACAGCCCACCAATGGACCTCCCAGATGGCAGCCCGAGTAGTGTCCCGAGTGAGGGCAACCAGAGCATGCAGAGACAAAATGCTTTGCTGTCCCTCATCGAGGTAGGCAAGCAAGCAGGGAAACCTGAGAACTGGCTGTCCAGGGGGGGGTCCCTTTAAGCACAGACCTCAGATAGCCTCAGGCAGCAGCCCCACACAGTAAGTCCTGACCTGGTGCCCTCCTGGAACTGGTTCCGGCCAGCCTTAAATGCGATTCAGAGTCCACTCAGTGTGGACGCATTATTTCAAAATGCATTTTGTGTGTAGATGCGTTATTTCGAAATAACTATTTTGAAATAAGATATTTTGAAATAACACTGTAGTGTAGACATACCCATAGTGACTATAATTATTCAATACAAAAATATAATCAATCAAATCAAGAGAGAAAAATAGGATACATAATATAGCAGGCAAGGGCTACACAGAATGCTTTCTTGACTTCTGTGTCTTCCAAGCTCGATGAGAAGAATATGTATGAGGTTCAAGCTATATTCACTGAAAAGTTAATATAAAAATCAATGTGAACCTGCAGAAAGAGTGGGTTGGAGAGGAAAGGCCTGTGGAAATATTTTTGTGCTGAATAGAAAAATATTCTACAAATGTATAATTCATTTTGTTCCACACAGGACTTGACTTAAGTGTTATTTCTGAATCAATCAAGAAACCATCAGGAAAACAACATTTCAAACAAAAGACAAATATAATGCACAGTGCCTGTTTATATCTTCAAAAGTCTCACCTGCTTAATGACACTTTGCAAATACAGGTTCACATCACACATTTTAATTACACAGGAAGCCTGTTCTCTTAGCACCTCACATCTGTACTTAGCACTTCTCATCTTCAAAGGCCTTTGTAAACATTGACAGGAAAGCCTCATTATTTTGCAGTAGTATGAGGAGCCTCATGGCTTTAATGTAGGAGGACAGTGATATATCCTGAGAATGGCCACTTCTTCCCCTCCTTTCCCAAACAGGGGTTCCTAAGAGTGTTATTACTGCCAGTACTATGTTCCCCATAGAGGCAAGCAAAAATAATTATTTCTGGGTTAAAAGTCTCAGAGGGATGGCTGTGTTTGTCTGTAAATTTAAAAAAATGAGTCATCCTGTAGCACCCAAGAGACTAACAAATTATTTTATACTATATATAGTATCATGAGCTTTCGCGGGCAAAATCCACTTCTTCAGGAGAAAGGAGTGGCAAGAAAAAGGGAGACCTTCACAATTTATAACAGAAAAATACCTGTCTATTGTAGTGCTGGTGGCAATCAGGCTGAGTGGGCTGGAAGAGTCTCATTCTTAGCTTTTAGTGTCAAATGGATGTTGAGTGTAAGGAAAGCAAGTTTTATAATGGCCAATTCAGTTCAGGTCTTTGTTCAAGCCACAAGAGATAGTGTCAAATTTGCACAAGAATGTCAATTCCACATTCTCCCAATTCCTTTGTAGAAGAATGGCTACTTTTAAATCCACTAATGAGTACCCAGGTAGGTTAAAATGATCTACATGTTTATGTGTTACCATTTCTGATATCTGACTTGTGTCCATTTATCCTTTGTCATAGAGACTGCCCAGTTTGGCCAATATACATGTAAATTGAGTGAATGTGAAATAAAAATCAAAAGAAAATCACCATTTTACATACATGTGGGGATAGAGATATGATGTACCTCTCATACATCCAGCCAGCTATCATCTAGCAGTTCTCATCAAATGCTGACTTCAAGGATGATTTTGGACTAGATTAGGAGTTAGCTGTATGAATCCAATTCTCTGCTTAATCCCAGGCCTCTTTTTTGGTCCTGTGCCAGGATATCTGGGGCCCTTGCTGGGGTAGGAGCAGGAGTCTGTCAGAACTACCAGGCAGCTGGGAATTCAACATAGCAATTAACAGTAAACTAGAGTCACTGCTTAATTAATCCCTCAAGAGTGTACAAGTCTCTGTCAAGAATCTCTCAGCTAGACTCACTTAGCAGAGCTCATGGTATGAAACAAGTGCAGTCTAAACGTGCAGTAAAGCCTCAGGGCTTACCCTGGAAGAAATAACATTCTGAGTGCCTGGAAAACTGAAGTTCCTCCAAGAGATTGTTCCAAAGCTGGGAGCATAGCACTGATCCTATGGATCTGTGGCACTAGTCTATTTAGTCTGAAAGCTCTTTAGATAAAGGACTGGCTCTTACAATGTGCATGTGCAGTTTCTAGCACAAAAGGGATCTGGTTTCTAGAGCCGTACACAGATAAAATTTGTATCCACATCCACAAAAATGAGCCATGGATATCTGAATCCACATCCATGGATGCAGGTATAAAGTGAATATCTGCAAATTTACAGTGTTCTAAATACAAAATGTGTATCTGCATTCATATCTGAACAAATGAGCCAATATCTGCATCCACATCTACAGATGCAGATACCTGAAGATATAAAACAGATACCCATGAATTTGCAAGGCTCTATTGATTTCACTTAGGGCCTCCAGGCACATCTCTAATAGTACTATTAATAACTGAAAGTTACCGTATATTGGAAAGTAAAATGTGCCAATTTTCAACTATGAGCAGCTACAGAACCATAGTCTGTAACATTTAGAAAATATTTGTCACATGTAAATGTGTCTGAAGCATAAATGAGACTTTGTCTCTCAGATGCATTGTTGTTCTACTGACCAGAGATATCTGCATTAGCTGTCAGCTGGAATCTTTTCAGTTTTCAAAAGCAAACTGTATAGGCTCTTGATCAAATCTGATACTGGCAAAAATATCTGTAAACTAGCTTCCCCCTAGTGCAGTATTCCTCTTAATCACACTTCAGGCAAAACCAGGACGAGCAGAGCTGAGGGAATCTTTAGAGTGTTAGTTTATGTTGTTGCCAACAATGGTTCCAATCTAAAGAAGGTGTTATCAGATACAGGGTTTGTGCAGGTTTGTTCCTTTTCTCACGGCTTGAGTTTGATTGTACATGCTTTCACTAAAGTCAAAGGAATAAAAAGCTGTCACTTCTGCAGGTAGAATGTGTGTTTACTTGAGCGATTATAGAGAGGCACAAGAGCACTTGTATCTTACTCTGCTTTGGGAAGTCCTGTATATATCTGGCACTATATACATCCTAACAAAATATTTAACGAAGAAAACTTCCCTGTATGTTAGATGTCTTTAGAAGGTAAAACTCTGTATATGCATTAAGAAGGGCAGGTCAAGCAATGCCTGCTATGGCAATGAGAACAGACTATAGCTGTGGCTCATGAAACCAATTAAGTTAATTCTACACTTCTTGAGAGAGGGGGGGACTCATATACTCTTGAGACTGGAGGTTGCCCATTACTACGTATTAAGAAGAGTCACTACAGTGAGGCAATGAGCCATTTTAAAACATTGCCTGTGTAGTTGTTCAGTACACAATGCTGAGTTACACTGTACATACTTTATCTATGATGAATTAACATCTGAAATATGGCATGTCTAAACCACACCATTTTCTAGTATTACAGATGGGCCCATTGGACTCAATACATGGGAACAAAAACACTTAAAGGTGTCCTCTATAAAAGGGATATGACTGTAGATGTATAAATAATTAATAGATGATGTGCAAGTAATTGCGGCTTAAGCATATACAACTGCTATTCATGGGTTTTGTAGAGCCAATAAAATTTATTATGCACTTCAAATAGGTTTCTGATTACTGTTCATGGAGCAATCACCACATTTCAAAATTCACATAGACAAACAAATCAAGAAATACAGCAAAATGCACCACCTTTTCTCTCTTCAGATTTGGAGCTGAAATTTTCCCTCCATCTCTGCTTTAAAGCCAAAAGTAAATGCTTGTTGTTAATGAATTGAGACATTTTTATCTAAATGAGTATATATAATTAGCATGCGACTGTAGGGAAACAATATTCAAAATATACAGATGTTACCAACATATCAATGTAAGTTTCATAAGACTAATTAACCATGCATTCACTCAATTATGATTTAGACATTACTGCATTATATGGTGCTTCTTGTGCAGAGATGGTTTCATGTACATGTATTAGCTACCTTTATTCTCATGTGCTCTCTTCTTTTTCTTGCACTTTTCCCATTTAAAAGAGAAAAGCTGGCATCAGAAAAGATGAATGACAGATCATTTCTGTCAGTTCTCTTCCAAGCCACCATTTTGTTTGCTTGGAAATGGAAAGTAACTGTTATATCACTAATTCAGTAAAGACCCATATGGTTTCCAGCTGTTGCTCATCTGATCAGTCTTTCTGTGGCTAAAAAAAGAATTTAGCTGTGGCCCCCCTCTAACACCAGCTGTGCTCTTTTGTGAGAGCTGGCCCCCATACCAGTATGCACCTGTGTATAGTTGACATCTTCCTCATGAAACCATGCCCATCAGTTGCATCCTACAGAGTAAAATACCTCCTCAAAGTAATCCAAGATGACAAAACAAGTAACTTTTGCACGTATCAAACCTCCTCTGTCATTATTGCAAACACAAGAAACAGATTGAGACCACCATGTTTCAACTTTAAAGAGCACAGAGATTAACTGTTTGAACCTAAACTTCAGATCAAAAATAACATAGGGAAGCATTTCCTTTGGGCATGGTTATACTGAGTTAAATCTCACCTTTAGATATTATCAGTTGCTGTTTGCTGCTAGTGGAAGAAAAACAAAGAATATGGAAAGGGGATTTTAAAAGTGTGTCTGTAGGGAGGTTTCTTTTGTATACATGTAATCTGTGTGTGTGTGTGTGTGTGTGCGCTTATAATACTATGCCTGATTTTATAATCATACAGTGTTTGGTGCCCTCTAGTGGATGCAATTTAACTGACATTTCATCTGAATAGACTAGTTTTGCTGTTCCTGTGTCAATTCTCCCTTGTCAATTCAAAACAGAATTTTAAAATAGTTATAGTATGACCTAAAACTAACTAGTCTTCAAAATTAGAATATACCTTACAAGTGAAAAAATACATAGTGAACAAAAACAAATGTGACCATACATTGTGGAAGAACAAAGTATCTGTTGCAATAAGAGTCCAAAAATAATTCAAGCCACATTAAAAAACAAAGACATCATTTTCTTTTTTCTATTCACTGAACCTTCACAGTACACTCATGATTTTTTTTCCTCTCTCTCTCAGTCAAGAAAGCTTAATTATAAAGCATACCATGTGTGGCCAGACAGCCCGCCTCCATCACATCCATCTTATTTGCCTTCCTGAAGCATACAGGACAGAGAAGGAGCAATAAAATCAGCATAGTCTATGCTGGCTCATCTGATCCTGAGAAGCTGAAACATAGATATGAGGAGAGATCAGGATATGTGAGACTGCCACCGGCTGGCACCTATGTTGATTCGAACACACACACAGTCCCTGAGAGGAATTTCCCACTGAGAAAACAATGTCCAGTACTTCAAAATTTAATCATCTCAATTCTCTCTTACAAGTGTAAATTAAGTTCACAACTTCCTTGTAAGAACTGGTCTCACAGCAGACAGACCAGCATCAATTGGCATTACAGATAAGAAAGAGAAAATACGTGACCCCATGATTATAAAAGATGGGCCCAGCATACACTCACTTTGAGTGTCATTCTACCCTCTACCTGCTGGTCAGGTTAGGTGTTTAACCTCCCGAGGTTCTATGGGGACGCCCACCTCGTATTTTCGTCTTTCCTAGGAATTGAGGGACCGGCCCTGGCCTGACATGCTGGAGTCGAGAGGCACAGAAGGGGGTAAAAATGGTACCTGGATGTGGTCCTCTGTCTTAAGTGTACACATAGAAAGAGTAAGCTGTTACTTGGTACCATTATTTCTATTTTTCTATCTTTATCTTCTTTGTAACCATTTTTAAGACCTATATTTTGCTAATAGTTAAGAAATAGAACAATAGCCATTGCAACCATATGATTTATAAGCTTCCTCAATAAACCTGTAACTGTTTAAGCTTTAACCTGACTCCTTCAGTTGCTGTAACAGAACCAAGCACAATTTTAAAAGAACTTCAGCCGGTCTAAAGGGACAGTTATAGGAAGAGCTTGGGCGTTTGGATCTGTGTCACTCCCAGGTGACAGGATCCACTGGGGCATCTTTCAGTCTTTCTCCAAGGCTGCCCGCTGTGAAGGAATTATGAAATTCTAGCAGCTGAAATCTAAGATGTAATAAGCTCTTCCTATATAACGGGGCGTCTGTTGGCCTGCAGGCCACCCTCTGCGATGGGACCCCGGTCCTAGCAGTAAAGGCACGGACGTTAAACCTTTTCTCGGAAACATACACACACACACTGCCCTGACCGTCGGCTGACACCATGTCTGTCTCACTTTTTTTACTGCTACACTTTACTAGGTAGAAGTGATGGATGGATAGACTCTTTGGAGTGAGAGGTTTTGAAATATTTTTTTAAAATTTTTGTAGTATCCTTCAATTTTTCACAAATCATTCCAATTTTGTGCAACTATTTTTCTCTCCTAGAACAGTAACCCTTACTGTATCAAAGGAAATTAATCTGATTTTTTTTTTCAAGAAAGCAAACAATAAACAATAATGAAAACCTTGACTGATAGCTTTACAAACTGTTGTTTTTATCCAGAGACCTAAATACGACTTGGCTAGTAAAGTGTTATCTTTGAGTTTGGGGGATGTGCAGTAGAAATACATGAACCATTCTTGCTAGTGTGTACGAGACTGAGATCTCCTGAAGTTCCTTTGAGAGATCCTAAAAGGAATTCTTGCTGTGGCCACAACAAATTCACAGACAGCTGAAGTTTTGAGTTAAAACTAGTCACAGTCTAGTCTTGTGGTTATTTGAAACATTTATGTAAATAAAATAGTATTTTTAATGTAAAGAATATATAATATACTAATATCACAAAATGTATGTGGTTATTATGATCTTTATCAGTTAAAAACAAAACAGAAGACCCTATATCATTTCAACATATGCACTGTCTTGCGCCTTCACTCCCTGGCTGACCCTACCAGTCTTGGAACTGCTTGTAGGATCAGACTCCCCAGCCTCTCTAAAAGGTAATTTCTGCCTGATTCCTCCCTCTGAAAACTGATTAGCCCAGAGCCAGTCACATGACCCCTTCACGAGTGGGACTCCCCTCTTCCAGTGGAAGTGGAGAAGGAAACAAAGAGGTCTTGCCAGCCAGGGCCCTGTCACAGACCCCTTGTCAAAGAAGGGAAAAAATGGATTCCCTCCTACAGCCAAAGGCAACAGCTCTTCTATACTAATAATGAAGCACCACTGGACCCACCTTAGGTTGTCCGGGTATTGCAAGGAGCTGAGCTGGTGGCCATGGTGAGTAGATTAAGGAAGAGATTCTGGGATCTCAAAAGTTGTGATGGCCAGTGGCCATGTATCATGTCCCTGATGGCTACATATAGTCACCATGGCTGCATTTTAGAGTTCCCCCTAGAAGGTGTGGGGTTTTCCTCCTGAATCCTAGTTAAGGCTTCTCTTTGAGCTGGGGTAAGTGCAAAAGAAAATACATGTACTAATCTTGCATGTGTGGTAAGTGAGTAGAAACTCATGGAGTAACACTTGCATTCTTATGCAATCCCCCCTCACACACTCTTTGGGTATGTCTACACTACCCTCCTAGTTCGAACTAGGAGGGTAATGTAGGCATACCGCACTTGCAAATGAAGCCCGGGATTTGAATTTCCCGGGCTTCATTTGCATAAGCGGGGAGACGCCATTTTTAAAACCCCGCTGGTTCGAACCCCGTGCAGCGCGGCTACACGGGGCTCGAACTAGGTAGTTCAGACTAGGCTTCCTATTCCGAACTACCGGTACACCTCGTTCCACATTCCACGAGGTGTACCGGTAGTTCGGAATAGGAAGCCTAGTCCGAACTACCTAGTTCGAGCCCCGTGTAGCCGCGCTGAACGGGGTTCGAACCAGCGGGGTTTTAAAAATGGCGGCTCCCCGCTTATGCAAATGAAGCCCGGGAAATTCAAATCCCGGGCTTCATTTGCAAGTGCGGTATGCCTACATTACCCTGCTAGTTCGAACTAGTGGGGTAGTGTAGACATACCCTTCCCTCCACGTTCTAGAGAAGATAACTTGAGTCCCGCTTCAGAATTTGGCATTCAGGGATCACTCTGTGCTTAGGCCACTTGTAAGAGTTGTCTTTCATTCTGTATTCAGTTCCAAGACAGCTGTGTGCATAAAAGAGCTTCACAAAGCCTCACTTAGATAATGTCTGGGCAGGTCAACCCTTAAAGGCTGAATCTCCAAAACTACATAGAAGGTTCCTCCATGGTTTTAGGAAAGGGTATGCCATGTGGGGACACTCCCCTCATCCATACTCCAACCATAGAGATAACTTGCTTTGGTAGATCTACTTGAAGGAGAACAAGGAGACAGAATATAGATTGCGGTGAAAAAATGCACCAACTTATGAGGTAAGCCATCATCATTCAATGTAAAATAAAATATCTTGTTCCCAACCATGGTCATGCTGTCTTAACAGACTGAGTGGGAGATCTGTATCTTTCTACATTGCAATGACCTATAGTAATTGTCAGCAATTGTAATTGGCTTATGTGCAGTTAGGAATGTAACTCATTGTAAGAAAAAGTATCAGTGTGTAATGAGCCTGGGACAGCAACATGGCCTCCCTCTGACCCAGAAGAGGAAGGTCCTTCTAAGACCCATTGGTGGGCAGGTCCATCCTCACCTAACTCCACTCACAAGAAGTCAGAGGGCAGGACTAGGAGTATAAGAGCTGAGAGCTCAGTTGAGCCCAGCAGTAGAATAGGCCATTATCTTGGCTCCAGCAACAAAGGGGTCAGCCATGCTGTCCCCAACAAGAGGACTGCTGCCATGGCCTGAAAACATGCTGAGCTCTCCAAGGCCCCAGTGACTGGACTGGCCCACCTGGGCCCTTGCCTGAGCCAGAACCCATGGATACCCTGCCAGTCCCTCCGTCACCAGCGGACCCCGAGGAGCAGCACCTGAGCCTGGTAGGCCCCCAGGAGAACTGGGAAGCAGCCCAGGGAAAGCTGACCCTAAGGTGGCTGAGGAGATGAAGGTCAGGTGGGCAGTGCGCTGTGGCTTGGTTCCCTGCTGACCCACCAACCCAGTCAGTGTGTAGCGGCCCCGATTCCTGCCAGCACCGTAGGTTCAGCATTGCCACTATTAGGGCCCTGGTCTGGGATGCAGTGGAGTGAGTGGGCCTGTGTCTACACCCCTGCCATCCCTTCCTTTGGGTGGCAGCTCCCCCTGTAGGGCAAAAGCCCCTGTGCTTGTCGGCTTTCCTCCAGTGAGGAGACCCGACCCCTGCCCGGCTGGGACCGAGCTGGAGCTCTAAACTGTTGAACTGCTTCTGGTAAACATTTGTTCGCCTGCCTTGACCCAGGGTTGGGCCCTATAAATGGTAAACTATTGCACTGCTTGTGTAAAACACTTGTCTATCCACCCAGCCCTGACTTAGGGCTGGGTCTTATAAACTGTTAGCCCAGGCTGCACATCAGGCAGGGACTTATATATACCCTGTCGCTTCGCCGATGGGTAGGCTGAAGCTTGCGGTGCAAACTTGTTGGCCACTGCAGCACTGCAACTGCCCTATGGCAGGGCACTGACCTTGGACCCTTTAAACACTGTTTAAAGTAGTAGTAAAATAATCATAAATGCTAGTTGTTAAGTTAGCTTTGTACAGCCTGGATAAAAAGTGAAAGGAGGTGGTAGCATCATCGTGGACTAACCAATTCCTCTACTTTCTGCAAAGCTATCGGAGCTCCATGATAAAGTAAACAGGGTACCTCAAAAGTGAGCGGATACAAGCAGTTCATCTCAATACACAGTATCTTAGCTATCACACCATTTTTTAGATGGTGACAATTAACTTGCACCTAAATCATGGCAGAATCTCTTTCAACAACAGCTGATCTTTTGCCATTTCTGTTAAACTGGATATCTGATCCAGTGGTCTCTTATATGCTATATGTCCATGCAGAACACACACTTCACCTGAACGACAATCCTAGAGCTACATGGACTAAGGCAGAAGAAAATACATAATGTTTTAACCCGGTCATAGAACAAATCTCATAATCCAAAAACATTTAATTGATGTAGCTGTGCATTTAAAATACAGAATTTATCATTGGTTTTAATTAGCCTCGCTCTCAAACAACCTAAGACAGATTTTATTCTAATATCTTTGATATTTTGAATTGCAGTGCTGCCATTGCCACTGAAACTTTCAGTGGAGTGAGGAAGTACAACTTATTGCTGCTGCTGACATCCATCCTGTGCCCAACTGAGCAGATGTTTCTGCCATTCCAATTGCTTAGGTATTTCCCATGTGTTCAAGGTTCCCTTACTATCCTGTCATGATGTATGTCTTCTGCCAAGTTGTGTGAAAGCTGCAGAGAATTTAAATGTGGATCTATCAATGCTGCAAGCATATAACCTGTTAATTTTATCATCCCCAGTAGCACTGAATCATCCAATTAGTCTTTTCTTTCCTGAACTAGACTTCTGGCCCACCATTATACCACTTATCTTCACATGCATTTCACCGATCAAAACGTTATTTTGTAAGGACTATTTCATGTTGTAGAAAGATACTTTTTTATTTAAAGACTCTTACGTAGCATAAGTCTCTGTTGTGCTGTTTGAAATGGGGAAGGGGTGATACACAATTGCTATATCCAATCTACCTGGTACGGATGTAGAAACAGTGTGATTAAACTTGTAGTCCATTTATCTATCTATGTATTTGGAATACTGTGTGCAGTTCTGGTCTCCCATGTTTAAGAAGGATAAATTCAAACTGGGCAGGTACAAAGAAGGGCCACTAAGATGATCCGAGGAATGGAAAACCTGTCTTATGAAAGGAGACTTGGTTTGTTTACATTAACCAAAAGAAGGCTGAGGGGAGACATGCTTGCTCTCTTTACATATATTAGAGGGATAAATACCAGGGAGGGGGAGGAATTATTTAAGCTTAATACCAATGTGGACACAAGAACAAATTGATATAAACTGGCTATTAGGAAGTTTAGACTCGAAATTAGACAAAGGTTTCTAACCATTAGAGGAGTGAAGTTCTGGAACAGCCTTCCAAGGGAAGTAGTGGGGGCAAAAGACCTATCTGACTTCAAGATTAAGCTAGATGGGTTTATGAAGGGGATGTTTTGATAGAATAACATGATCTTGGCAACTAATTGACCTTTCACTGTCAGTGGTAAATAGGCCAATGGTGGGAAGATAGGAGTTACTATAGGGAACTTTTTCCTGGGTCTCTGGCTGGTGAGTCTTGCCCACATGCTCAGGCTTCAGCTGATTACCATATTTGAGGTCGGGAAGGAATTTTCCTCCAGGGTAGATTGGCAGAGGCCCTAGAGGTTTTTCGCCTTCCTCTGTAGCATGGGGCATGGATCACTTGCTGGAGGATTCTCTGCATCTTGGGGTCCTTAAACCATTTGAGGACTTCAATATCTGAGAGATAGGTGAGAGGATTATTCTAGGAGGGGGTGGGTGAGATTGTGGCCTGCATTGGGCAGGGAGTCAGACTAGATTATCATAATGGTCCCTTCTGACCTTAAAGCCTATGAGTCTATTTATAGGAACAGAGGAACTGCCAGATTGGATGAGATCCAACATCCATCTAGTCTAGTATCCTGTCTGACAGAGCCAGAACCAGATGCTGGAGATGGGAAGCAAAATCTGCCCCCATCTTAGGTTTCATCCTGGTCTTTAATAGCTAGAGATTTCTTTCAACCTGAAGTTAGAGGTTTAATTTCCCTTCCAAAAGTTAATGTGTGTAATCACTGTGGCCTGAAGCCTCAGATCAGTCATGGGCAACATACAGCCCACAGGCAGCCCACTGGGGCTCCACCTGCAGTCCCCCTTTCCCACACACCCTCATGTACTAGAGCACCAGAGTTTCACTATTCCTAAACTTCTGCCTCCCTCCCAGTACTTTCAGTGTGCCACAAATCACCCGATTCACATTGCATCCCTACTCCTCCCCCTCCCTTCCAGAGCTTGAGTGCTGCAAGTCAGCAGTTCACACCTGAGCAAGTTGAGGGAGGAGGATGAGCAGGGATGGAGCACAAATCCTCCGATTCATGGAACTTGGAAAAGCTGGGAGGAGTAGGAAGTGCAGGGCTCCACTGCTTCAGAGGTGTGGGGGAAGGTGCAGAGAAGGGATGCCTGGGCCACATGTAGAACTCCAGTAGGCCACAGATTGCCCACCAGATGGAGGGCCACTCATAGGGCCCACTCACTAGTTTTGGTTTCCCATTGCTGTCTTAGATAAAAGGGATCGCCCCATTGCCATCTGTTGGTTAAATGGGAGAAGAGCAGCCCAGAGCTGGTTAAGAACTATAGACAGGCAGGTACTCCACTGTTGAGGGCAAAGGGAATAAACTGATGGTCAGGCCTCATTTGCACTTTTAGTTATCTAAGCCAAGGGGACATTTTGGTAGGAAAAAAAAGTTGAATTTTGAGACTGGAGTAATAAAGTTCTGTTGGCTTTGTTGGGAAACAAGGACAAGACACCAGCATCAAATGTGTCCTTCAAGAAGAATGTTGATAAATTAGAGAGAGTTCAGAGAGGAGCCAAGAGAATGACTAAGCATTCGAAAACCTGCCTGATAAATTCAAAGTCTCTTCTAGGGACAGTGCCTCTTAATATGGCCCTGCTCCTGAAACAAGAAGCAGGACTCTCACCTCTTTTTGGCCTTGTGCGTTCCTTGCTCCTTCTGGGCTACCCTGGGCCATACCTCATGGGTCTAAGCAATCCCTCCATACATGCCCCTGCTGTCCACAGGCCCCACATGTTCTCTCCTCCCTGACTCTCCACGCACACTGAGGGTTCTCTTAGGGCCTTGCCCCTTTTCCCAAGTTTGGGTGTGGCTTTCTGTCCCCATACCAATAGCCACAAGCCCTCCGTAGGCATCCATGGCCACCACAGGTACAGCAAGTCCTCATTTTAGTCTTCAACCTCCTGACCCTGGGCTTCTCCCTCTGTCCTTGGTGGCTACTCCTGGACTCCCTCCAGAGAGTCTTACCAGGGCCTGCTGTTCCATTACCTACTGCCCCAACTGATCCCGAAGGGCCAACTGCTCCTCCTGCTGCCTCTGCAGATTTGCCCCAAATTCCTGCAGCAGGCTTTCCAGCCTTTCCTGCTATCAGTCAGTCCCCTTTTGCTGGGGTACTGACACAGGAGTCCAACCAGGGACTGCACATGAGCCCACTGCAGAGACAACATCTGGGTTCCATTTTCCCCATTGTCCACAATGGAGTCTATCTTTTGGCACAATTCACCTACTCTGCACTAGTCTCCTTGTATCAGAGGTGGACTACAACTGTCCCCATTCTCCACCATGTTTAACAGGGTGCAACTCATCACCATGGCACCTCCTGCTGATCACTCTTGGAATTAGCTCTGTTCAGCACTGAAACACCCTTTTCTGGTGGGTGTCTCACCCCCCATTCCCTGTTCTCTGCCTTTATTCCGATTATTTTTCAGGAAGAACAGCATTGCGCAAGAGGGTTTTTGTTGTGCAAGAAGGGGCAGTGTAGACAGTTCCTTCTGGTGCAAGAGATTCTTCTGCAAAAATGGTGGCTCATTAGATATGCAAATGAGTCTTGGCAATGTTCCATACTTAGCCGTATTTGCATATTTCTGGCACAAGCAGCCACAAGTGTAAGCATAGCCTCTGGGTCCTCCCCTCTCAAGGAACCCACAATCCCCTATACCTAACTTTCCTCAGTGACCCTACTGCCAGTCATCATCTAGCCCCTTATCTCAGGAGCAAACTGCAGTCTGACATGGCCACTCATCATTGGCAAGGGGGTATAGACCTGCTGCCTTTGCCTGCTCTGGCTACACCCCTGCAGCCCTAATGCCCCTCTGGTCTCTGTTGCTGGACCTCAGCCTGGGACTGCTCAAGCTGGAGCCCCCTGGCTCACCCTGCCTTTCCCCAGCAGTGCTCTGTCTGTAGTACCCTCAGCTAACAGGCAGCTAGGGCCAGAGCAAGAGTGCATTCAGTATGGCTAGCCATCTTTTTTATACAGACCTCCTGGGCTCTGAGTGGCTCCCATAAGGCTTCTCTTGATTGGCCCCTAGCTACAACCCTCTCAAAGGGCTATTTTAACTCTTTTTATGCCTGGCACCCCACCCCACGACAGTCCCAATTACCACTGATCTCTCTCTAAAGAACTAAACTGAAACCACTGCAGAGTAGCAGGTAATAAAGTTGAGGGATGGCTTCAAAGAAATGGCAACAGCAGCTTTGAGAAGTTGGGTGACACAGAGCTGAGGCAGGCTGAAGCCCCAGAGAAGAGCTTACCTAACGGATCCTGGTGTGGATCTCTTTACCCAGAAATTACAGCTAAAATCATCCCAGTTGGATCAGATGGTGGAACCCCCCAGACCCTGCCAGGCAGCCCTGCCAGTGCCCTTAGGCTTCTACAACCCATGACAGTTAATGCTAACTGTAATTTGGGAGTGGAAGAGGATGGAAGTAGCTAGAATGCACCAGCAACTCACAATTACCAAAAACTGGGTTTAAGGCATCCTGAGCTTGGGAATCGTACCTCATAGAATTTGATTAATTGATTTAATTGCTGGTTTTCCCAAGTTTATCCTGTTTCTCTCACTCCTTCCCCCATTAATAAAGCTCTCTTTATTTCAATCTGTAGGCTCTACTTGTGAGGAGGAAGTGCAGCCTGTCAGGGACACCCATGATACTATTTATGGTTGCCCTAGTTTCTTGGAAGGCACTTGAGTCAGGAAGGAAAATCCTAAAAACTTCTAGAAAATGGCACCCAGCCCTTTTTTGCTGCAATCAACACCTGGGAGAAGGTTAGCAATTAAATACTTACCACCTGATTATCTGAGTAATTATTTGTGTTTGTGGCTGCATGCTGCAAAATAGAAATCCACTGAATAGCAACATTTTGAATCTGGGGTTTTTTGGGCAGCTTTTCTTGCTTGTTAACTAAACTGAAAATGTACAACCATGAAAGAATGGTTACAATGATTCACTTTTTCCTGACAGTAGAAATCAATATGTTTTATTCCATTCTTCATTTAAGTCACTGTACCAAACATGCCACACAAAATAATGATGGCAGAAGCAAAAATAATGGATGTTACTCAACCATTAACCAATGTCATAGCCCCAGATGTTGTGTAAATCCCCAAATCCCCAGATAGTTCCTACCTTGCCCTTCATTTTTGCTGTTACAGCCACTAGCTTTGCTGCTACTCCTAGACTACTAAAACCCCTGACTAACTGACTAACCTTTTTGGTCCTTTGTTGTTGAAGTGGTAGGAATCCATGAATTACTATTAACATAAGCTCTTACTTGGTGAGGATGAGACCAACAGTTACATGCATACCCCGAAAATGTGCCCCATGCAGCTGCAGCACAGACAGTTAGGTTGTGTCTACATTGGCAAGATTTTGCGCAAAAGCGACTGCTTTTGAGCAAAAACTTGCTGCCTGTCTACACTGGCCGTGAGTTCTTGAGCAAGAACACTGACGTTCTAATGTAAGAAATCAGTGCTTCTTGTGCAAGGACTATGACGCTCCCGCTCAGGAATAAGCCCTCTTGTGCAAGTGTTCTTGCACAAGAGGCCAGTGTAGACAGGCAACATGAATTTCTTGCACAAGAAAGCCCGATGGCTAAAATGGCCCTCGAAGCTTTCTTGCACAAGAGAGCGTCTACACTGGCACGGATGCTTTTGCGCAAAAGCACATGCCAGTGTAGACGCTCTCTTGCACAAATACTATAACACAAAAACTCTTGCGTTAAAAGTATTTGCGCAAAATCTTGCCAATGTAGACGTAGCCTTAGGATCTTTATGAAAGGATCAAATGAACACCTGGCTAGCAGCAAATATCATCTGGCAACACATAAAAACAGGTGACAAATCACATTGCTGCTTTTAAGACAGAGTCAACCAATCTTTAAAAAGGAGTTATGTGTATCCTTATAAAGGGAACTAATGTATGAGTAGAAGGACAGTCTAGCCAGTGCTAATGTATATATGATTGCTGCAGGGAAAGTTGAATGCTATTATGGCGACTTGTCCTCCTAACAGGCATGAATGGAAAAACAAATGGCAGGTAAAGGTCTCCACTGGAAAAGGTATGATGCATCTATGCAAAAGAAGTGTTTCCACACAGTGACCATGCACAGCTTGCTGACATTTTTTTTTCTGCTCAAGGAAGTGCTTTAACATTCACAGCAGTCTAGTCCAGTCTTCTACTGTTTGTTTTATTATTGTGGAGGTTCTGCAGAATACTATGTGAAATTTCTCAGTTCTATTGCTGGCTAAATAAATAGTAAAAAGTAAAATGAACAGAGAGGCAGGGAAGCCTAGTTAATAGAACACTGGACTGCATTTATCTCCAGTTCTTCACCTTTGTGTGCCTCAATTTTGCTGTAACATGGGGATTATGAAACCTCCTTTGTAAAGTTACTTGACTTCTACTGATGAAAAGCACTACCTATGAGCCGGTCATTACTTCTTATTAATGTATAATTTAGCAAATATTCAGCCATAGATGGCACCTTCCAGAAGACAACAGAAGTTGGCAAAGGCATTTTGTCATCATGGGTAGTTGGCCATGGTGGTCCAGGGAAAAGGTTTGCATTGTGCAGTGTGGGCTGTGAGTCAAAAAAATTGAGAACCACTGTTTTAGTGAATTAGAACATCTGCTTGTGTGCCCACCAGTAGCTCTGATTGGGCAGGGCAGAATAATAATCTGTGAAGCTGTGCTGCCATACAGTTTAGAGGGAACACTGGTGCCCACCTCAGAAGCCCATCTCCAAGGCTGCTGCTTCCTCCTCCTGTGAGACAAACTTCTTTTTCTCTGAGTCTACCATGGAAATTCAGAGTCTGTGTCCAAAACTTCTTTTCCTGTGGATATTGATACACTTATTATAAAGGTCCACAGGCCCTAACTACTCAACACCCCTGCTCATATTGTAGCCACCTCTTCCCCCAAAAATAAAAGGGATATTATTCCCACTCCCTAAGTCCCTGGAGGAGCTAATTACAATGGCACTCCTATAAGAAAAAGTGAATTCAAAAAACATTTTCTCTACCCTGTACAAAAATTCTAAATAACCATAATGCCAGAAGAGGGTGCTATTGCTCCTAAAGATATAGTGGACACACAAAAAAGTGCAGCCCATAGATTGCTAGTAGGCACTGATGATGGCGTGAATCAGGCTGATGTACAGCAAAAAATCAGACTGCTAAAGGGTTTAGCAATACAACAATGTGCAATTTGAGCAATAGGGCTGCCTCAAGATAGGAGAATCAGAGAACAAAGTTGAAGCCAAATTAGCAGAGAGCCATAAAAGGGGTTGGGGGGGGGGAGGGGAGGCAGTGGGTGGAAATCAGTGACAGGGAAAAGTGAATTTGGAAAGAGAGAATGAAAGTGGGCTGGTGAGGTTCTTGTCCTGCAATGTGCAGATCAGACTAGATGATTGTAATGGTCACTTCTGACCTTAAAGTCTGAGTCTATTTAGCTTGGCCAGCTATAGTTACTATTTTTGTATAAACTCTTAAAAATGGACACAAGCATCACTGACTGAATACACAGTAGAGCTATGAATGTTAGAATTAAAACAGCTCAAAATGGGTTTGAATGGGATTGAAGTGGTGCACCGGGCAGTCTCTATACATGCATGTGTTCTATCCAAAATAGTCTAAATGAGGTCACTGTGAATAGTAGGCCTAGATCTAATAATAATAGAAGGATAAGGGGGTGCTATGTACCATTTTACTTCCCTGCACGGGCTACCTTCATGATGTGTCATAGTGGGAGCAAAGAGATAAGAGTACTTGGTGGGGCAGCTACTCCCACTGCCATGTAGGGGAATAAGCAGAGTTTTTCTGCTGCCCTTGGGTCCTGTCACACGCTATGGTGCTCACCCCCTTGGCATCTCCAGGTGGTCACTCTGGGAATGAGCTCTGCAGCCCTGGAGCATCCTTTCAGCTGGTGTCACAGCTGCTCTTACCTATTATTCTTTACCACTTTGCCACAGTCTGGGAGGTCCTAATGCATTCTCCCACCTGGGTACTGCCCTACCACAATGTCCCCACACTCTTGGGTCCTCTGCCTCTGAGAACCCCCAACTCCCTTGCTTTCATGATCCACTGCCAGTCCCCCCCTGCCTCAGGGGCAAAATGCAGTCTGAAATGGCCACTCATTATTGGCAAAGGGTTGTGGACCTGCTGCCTTTGCCTACCCTGGCTATCTTCCTGCAGTCCTAGAAGCCTCAGGCCTTGCAGCCTAGAAGCTTGCCTGGCCAGAGATTCCCCAGCTCTGCCTGCCTTTCCCCAGCCCTGCTCTAAATCAGGAAGCTTCTAGATTCCCTGGCAGCTAGGTCCCTCCTGCTTCATGGCTGGAGCAAGAGAGAGTCAGTGTCTCTGCTCCCCAGCTGGGCCTTAATTGGTGAATCAGCTGCTGGCTCCACAGCTCCAGCCCTCTCCCAGGTCTAGCTTTTAAATCTTAAAGGGCCATTGAAGGGCAGCCCCCCCCTTTAAGGCTCTCTCCCTGAGGGGGTCCTATTCTGCACCAGTTGCAGGTGCCCCTCATTTCTTCTCCTCTTCTTTCACCTGCCCACGCAGATGTACATTCTCCTCAACTATGGCCTCATACTCCCTGGCCACGTCTATCCCATTCACTTCTGCCTGGCAGTGGGCCTTTACTGCTACCTCCAGCTGCACATGCAGGCCAGACTCCTCTGAATCCTCAGGGTGTGGGTCCACACCATAACTCACTCCACCACTGCAGTGTTAGTCTCACTGTCGTGGTAAGACCTCTGTCACAGTCCCCCTTTTGGCCACCTCCACTTGATGGCTCTCAGCCAGGTGTACTGCCATCACCGCAGCATTGACCCTCCCAGTTTGTGACCTCCGGGGGTCATTAGGCACCCCTGCACCATGTCTCTTCTGTGGCCAGTGCCTCTTAATATGGCCCTGCTCCTAGCACAAGAATCAGGCCCCTTTCCTCTTCCAAGCCTTGGGTCTCCCTTACTCCATCTTGGTCCCTGCCCTCTCTTGACTACTCTGGGCTGTATCTTGTGGGTCTGAGCAATCCCTCCATAGGTGCCCCTGCTGTCCATATGCCCAATATGTCCACCCTTCTCTGGCTTTCTGCCCACAAGGGATTCTCATAGGGCCTTGTCCCTTTCTCAAGTTTGGGTGTGGCTTTCTGCCCTCATCCCAAATAGTGACAAGCCCTCTACAAAGTGTCCACAGCCACCACAAGCATAGCATGTTCCCTATTTGCCAGCCTCCTTGACCTGGGATTCTCCCACTGCCCTGTGTGGCTGTTCCTGTACTGCTTCCTCAGCTGTCTTAGCAGGGCCAACTGTTTCTGAAGGGCCCACTGCCCCACAGACTGCCTCTGCTGGTTCTCCCCCACTCCCGGCATCAGGCTCGCCAATCTTTCCAGTCCACTTTCACTGGGGCACTGACAGAGAAGTCCAGCCAGGGACTGCACGAGACCTCTGTGTACCTGGGGTCCACTGTCTCCACTGGCCACAATTCACGCAGTCCACACAAGTCCCCTTGTATGAGGGGTGCACCGCAACTGTCCACATTCTCCATCAGCTGTCATGGGGCATGACTCAACACTGTGGCAGTAGACTGGGAATTAGCTCTGGTCAGCCCACAGGGCACTTCCCTCTGGCTGGTATCTCCCCTGTCACTCTAGTCCCATTCCAGACCCATGTCAATCCCAGACCACAGCATCCTCTTTGGGACACTGGCCTCCAGAAGTGCCCACTACAGTTGTCTCCCATCCCACCTCCCCCCATCCAATCTTGTGTCTCTGCACTCTGGGGTCCTCTCCTCCCAGGGAACCCCCAATTCCCCTATACCCACCTGGCCTCAGTGACCCACTGCCAGTCTTCATCTAGCCCCTTACCTCAGAGGCAACCTGCAGTCTGAAATGGCCACTTATCATTAGCAAGGAAGTGAGGACCTGCTGCCCTTTTCTGTCCTAACTGTTTCCCTACTGCCCCAGTACATTCAAGCCTTGACTCAGCCTGGGAGTGGAGTGGAGTGGAGTGGAGTGAAGTGAAGTGAGGTCAGGTCAGGTCAGGTCAGAGCTCCCCAGCGCTGCTCTGCCTCTGGAAGCCTCTAGCTTCCTTGACAGCCCCAGCTAGAGCAAGAATAGGTCTGTTGTCCTTCCCTCCAGGTGCTCTTATTTATACAGCCCCAGCTGGGCTATAATTGGCAGTATGTACTTCAGCAGGCTTTGCTCTCTCAGCCCTCTCCCAGGTCTACACTCAACACACCAACCAGCAAAACTGGAGTAGTAGGCAAACCAGAAAGCAAACTATAACACAGCTTTCTCCTTGGTTTAGTCCTGAGCTACCCAACTGAGCACTGCCAAAGAAAAGCTCTTGTTTAGTTCCACGGCATATCTCTCTCACCAACAGAAGTTGGCCCAATAAAGGATATTATCTCAACCACATTGTCTTTCTAATTCAGGGTGCCTATTGTAATGGTGCACACTGACCCTAATTCTTTTTCTACTTAGAATAAATAGCTTTCAACAAAGGGGCCAGAAAAAGGGATCTGTTGGGAGAGAAATGTCACAGCTACTTTATCTTTTTAATCATGACACCACATATTACACTGAATTGATTTTTTTTCTGATTCAGAGCTTTACACTGGTAACCATGTGGGTTTAGGAGAATAATTTCCCCCAAGTCATAATGTGGTACAGCTGGTCAGATGCACAATGGGTGGGGAGCTTCTGCCTTCTTGTGAAATATCTAGCGTTCAGTACTGTCAGCAATGTCAGTGACAGTAAAAACAGAGCAGATGATGGGCTATTGTTTTTTTTTTCACTGTGGCAGTTCCTATGTGACTGGGTTATCATATTTGAGGCTGGAACTCAATTTAACAAATCAAAAGTATGACCTGTCATGGACACACCATATAATCCCCAATGTGAAAGCTGTAAAAGCTTGGGGCTTCTCTTCTATATTTATGTGCTGGAATCAAAACAGAAGCAGTAGCAAAGAAAAAACAATGATGAGAAAAGAGCCTTGTCTTTCTGGCACACTGCAGTGAATTTTTAATATCTCCCTGCCAGTATATTAAGGGACACATTTTTTTCCAGGTAGTTCAGTATAAAGTTCTCCCAAAAGAAGCCCTTTGTACTGGTGTTCCTTTCCACATGAAACAGCAATATCTTCTCTCTTGTTCTGGCCAAGAAGAGCTGAGGCAGTGTGGCATACTCCTTTGTCATTTTGAATGAAAGGATTTACTTTGGAACTGCTTTGAATTGTGTCTGATAAAAATTAAAACCATAAGCTAACATCAGCTGGTATTTGTCAGCATGAATTGTGCAGCACTAGTGTTCTGAAGTCTAATATACTGTAGTTGATTCAGATAATTAATTCTCATGAGGAACCTGTTTACATCTGGGAACACTGACACTTGTTCTCCAAAAGGAAGAAGGTGTAGTTTTCCTTTATGAATCCCCTGGCGATGCAGGTCAATTTTGCAATAACAAAATAACACATTTTTAAATTACAGGGAAATCTCTGCATCATATTTTGAATCCAAGTCTAAAATAGTATAAATAAAGTTCCTGCAAGATTTTAAAATAGGCCCTTTTAAAACACATTGTAATGATTTATTTTTCTTAACTTGATATAACATAGCAATTGCATGATTCAGTATGAAAAATATCACAGTTGCTGAATGTATGGGAAATCAAGAAGATTATTATGTAGAGCTTTTTGTTATGAAATCCTGTGCAATTCACTTGGTGTAGGGTTTCCTTATAAAATCAAATGAAGGTTGTGAAACTTGGGCATAGTGTTGAATAAAATGTGTAACCAGATAAACCTGGGGATTTCAGATCTTCCAGGGATGTGAAACAGTGCAAACTGAAACAGGCACAAAGGTTCAAACCTTGCTCTTTCCATACTTGCCTTGATAAAAAAAACCTCAAAATGATAACCCACTGTAGCAAAAATAAATATATAAATAAACCACTGATCCCTAATTAGCAGCCCAGTGTTCCTGTATGTTCCTCCACAAAAACAAAGATAGCTTGAATCAGACCCCATATCAGTTTTCAGAGCCTCACACTAGCCATCTGACCATCCCAGCTGCTGTGTCTTGTTAGACATCTCAAGTCTTATTCACTGAAAACTACATATTTTGAGAGAAGTGGGATCATATCAGTACAGAAAAGGCAGGAACTGATGGCTGGCTGCAGAGAGGTAGCTGGTAAAGAGCAAAGCTTCCGGAAACTTCTCTGCAGGAGCAGTGGACCAACACCCAACACATGTGGAATATGGATACAGTTGTATTTTTCTAGGGGGCAAACTGGCACCATACTAAGTGAAGCATAGAGTTCCCCATAGATGATTAAAAGAGTATGGACTTGATGCACTCTAACAACCCATGTGCCAGGAAGAAGATGAGAAGACTCGAGTGTGTTTGGTCCTTCAGGATTTAGAAGGGAGAGAGCTAGTTCTCTTGATCCTGCAGAAGAAAGCCTGCTGCCGAAGATAAAAATCCTCCTATTATACCACCATTCTCTTCCTCTTTGTCACCCTCATTTCCATGTTCTTCCACCTGGAGGGACACTTTTTCTTACTCTACATTTCTGTGCTCCTATGTTGTGGACCTGTGGATTTCTCAATATCAGCAATTGGTCCTTTTCCCTGAAGAAGGAATCAGGAGAAAGCATGTGAAGCTATCGTCGCTCCTTTTCCTTCTCATGCAGAGGAAACGGAGGCTGAAGTCAACGCACAGCTCAGCAGTTTATTGGAGGCTGTAGCTGCTGGGATGTTGAGCAATGGGTGAGTGGTGCAGTACAGACAAAATCCCACAGCTCTCTGTATTAGAAATGGTCCTGTACATCCCAAAGAGCTCTTGTTGTCTTCTGCACCCAAAGCCTTCTGAAGAAATGACAAGTCAACAGTGTACACTTCCCCATCACCAGCCTCAAATGCTGCCACAGGTCAGAGCTGTAACTCCAGGTGCATTATCTTTCCTACTTCTCCTGCAACTACCTCGCCTCCCTATATCCTGCAGCTCCCTTTGCATGCTGCACTTCCTCACAAGAATCTTCTCCCACACCTCAGTGACCTTACGTTTTGTCACCCAATAGCCAGAGGAGAAAAAAATCCTTTTTTTAAAAAAAGGAAACACTGTCCATTTTGATACATCTCTTACAGGACAGAGATAGAAAGGACAATCGAAAAAGCAAGTATCTTAGGAAATGAGCAAAAAACCTAGCATCAGGATTCTCATTAATACCAGAGTACAGATGTTGAAATAATATTAATCAAATAATTTACTAGCTGAACTTTAACATAAATTTTAAACACTTTTATTCTTCTAAATGCGTTTATTCGCCCACCAGAAGGTAATGATGGCAATTTAATAAATATACTTGCAAATAATTTGAGCAAATGTTGCTGTAATTCAAAAGTTATTCCACCATTTTATTATTTGCCCATCCCTACATTTGAATATGCTCATGAATTGATTTTCTGTTATTGTAACTCCAGCTTTTAAGAAAAGTTGAGTTTATTTTTTGCTTCATTAAATCTGCAGTCTGAACTTTGCTCAGTTTGTTTTCTGTTAATCTTGCTTGTCACTGAATTTCTACAAAGTAATTTTCACATCTGACGCCTTTGAAGACTGACACTTTACTATTCACTCGAAAAAAATGCATTTTAAAAAGAACACTGTTGGCTGTGAAGGGAAGAAATTGCTATTAGAAAAAGAGATGTATCTGGTTACAAATGTTCACTCTTATTATGTGTTTTACTGCTGGGAACAGGAACCACCCACTAACTGCCAGAAAAGAAGCAGATATGCATCTGATATACTGAAGAGAGCTAACTAGTAAAGGCTGCTTTATAACCAATTCTGAGCAGTTGTGGAAAGTTAGTTTCTTTTTAAAGGACTGGGGGAAAATGTCTTCTTTAAGTTATCCTACAATTTTTAGCTACCTCCAAAAGCAAACAGGCTTCTGAGGCCTGATCCAACTCTTACTGAAGACTCAGATCCTCCAAGATATTTTGGCTCCTAACTTCCACTGGAATCAATGAAATTAGCAGGCTACATATTTGGAGGAGGCCCTAAGAGTCTTTCTACTGACTTAACAGAAAGTTGAATGGAAACTAGGGTTGCCAACTTTCTAATTACTCAAACATACTTGCTCTGGCTTCTGTACCTCCTCCTTCTCCAAGGCCCTGACCTTGCCCTGCCTCTTTTCTCCTCTTCCTCTGTCACTCCCTCTCCATCACCCTCACTCGCTCACTCATTGTCACTGAGGAAGGGAAGGGGAGGAGGTACGGTCTCTAGGGTGGAGGCCAGGGATGAAGGTTTAGGGATGCAGGCTGGGGGGTGGAGAAAAGGACCTTAGTATGTGGGAGGGGGCTCTGAACTGGGGTTGCAGGCTCTGGGGGTTAGGCTAGGGGTGAAAAGTTGAAGTGCAGAAGCAGATTCCAGGCTGCGACCAAGGAACGCAGGCTGCATCTATTTTGGCAAGATTTTGCACAAATACTCTTTAACGCAAGAGTTTTTGCATTAGACTATTTGAGTAAGACAGCGTCTACACTGGCATGTGCCTTTGCACAAAAGATATGCTTTTGCGCAAGAGCATCCGTGCCAGTGTAGACTCTCTCTTGCTCAAGAAAGCTCCGATGGCCATTTTAATCATAGGGCTTTCTTGCACAAGAAATTGATGTGGCCTGTCTACACTGGCCTCTTGAGCAAGAACAGTTATCCTTGAGTGGGAGCGTCAGAGAATCTGCACAAGAAGCACTGATTTTTATACATTAGAACGTCAGTGTTCTTGCGCAAGTACTCATGGCCAGTGTAGACAGGTGGCAAGATTTTGCGCCAAATCTTGCCAATGTAGACATAGCCTCAGGGTGTAGGAAGGGGTTTCAAGCTAGTGCCGTAATTTGGGGTGCAGAAGGAGGTTCAGGCTCTGGGAGTGAGTTTGAGTGTGAGATGGGGCTCAGGGTTGAGAGGTTGGGATCCAAGGTGGGGTGAGGGCTGTGAGCTCTGGGCAGCACTCATCTCAGGTGGCTCCCTGGAAGCAGTGGCAAGTCCCTCTGCTCCTAGGAGGAAGTGTGGCCAGGCATCTTTACACGTTGCTTCGCCTGCAGGGACCACCTTCACCACTTTCCATTGACAATGGTTCCCAGCCAATCGGAACTGCAGAGCTAGCACTCAGGGAAAAGTGGTGCAGGTGCAGTGCCCAGAGCCTCTGTGGCCATTTAGGAGCCAAAGGACATGCTGCTGCTTCCTGGGAGTCATGTGGAGCTGGGTATGGAACCTACCACCCCAAGCCAACTGGATTTTTTAAGGCCTGATCAGTTGTACTGACCAAAGTCATCAGGGTCCCTTTTCAGACAGACATTCCAGTTAAAAAACAGACACTTGGCAACCCTAATGGAAACCCTGGCAAGTGGGGGAATTGAAAAGGCAAATAAAAAAGGAAATACTAAACAGGGAGAGCAACAACAACAAAAACGAGAAAACTAAAAACAGGATCAGGGAGAGAGAGTAAGAACATAAGAACGGCCATACTGGATCAGACCAAAGGTCCATCTAGCCCAGTAGCCTGTCTACTGACAGTGGCCAGCATCAGGTGCCCCAGAGGGGGTGAACCGAAGACAATGATCAAGCGATTTGTCTCCTGCTATCCTTCTCCAGCCTCTGACAAACAGAGGCCAGGGACACCATTTCTATCCCCTGGATAATTGCCTTTTATGGACCTAACCTCCATGAAATTATCTAGCTTCTCTTTAAACTCTGTTATAGTCCTAGCCTCAACAGCATCCTCTGGCAAGGAGTTCCACAGGTTGACTACACGCTGTGTGAAGAAGAACTTTATTTTATTAGTTTTAAACTTGCTACCCATAAACTTCATTTGGTGTCCTCTAGTTCTTCTATTATGGGAACTAATGAATAACTTTTCTTTATTCACCCTCTCCACACTACTCATGATTTTATAGACCTCTCTCATACCCCCCCTTAGTCTCCTTTTTTCTAAACTGAAAAGTCCCAGTCGCTTTAACCTCTCTTCATATGGGACCTGTTCCAAACCCCTAATAATTTTAGTTGCCCTTTTTTGAACCCTTTCTAAGGGCAAAATATCTTTTTTGAGGTGAGGATACCACATCTATACACATATGTGGTTGTACCATAGCAAAGAGAGAAAGGAGGAGAAATCACAGAACTACTCCAGGACAGTGTATGAGAGGACCTTGGATGGGAAAAGGCCCATTTGTCAATTATCACAAGGAGGGAGGAATGCCAACAAAAGCATGTGGAGGCCATTATATTGAGAGTCAAATTCTGCTTGGCTTTCTCACCTTGGTAGTCATGGTGAAATCTGTGTGGGACTGCTCACACGAATAGGGCAAGCAGGATTTACCTCTGTGTCCCACAGCCAATCTCTAGGTCTAGACCCGTGGTCCCCAACACGGTGCCCATGGACACCATGGCGCCCGCGGGGGCACTTGCATGTGCCCGCCAGGTGCTCGGGGCTGGCCTGGCCCCAGGCACATGGCGCGGCGCTTGCGGGGAGCGTCGGCCCTGGGCGCGCGGCACTTGCAGGGGGGAGGGGGAAGCACCGGCCCCGGGCGCGCGGCGCTTGCGGGGTGCTTGCGGGGGGGGGGGCACCGGCCCCGAGCACGTGGCTATGGGGGGGCCCCGGCCCTGGGCAAGCAGCTAAGGGGGGGGCGCCCCCGGGCAAGCGGCTATGGGGGGAGCCGCCCCCAGGCATGCGGCTATGGGGGGGGCGCCCCCGGGCGTGCAAGTGTCCCCGCCCCCTGGCGCCCGGTGGGCGAACGGCCACGCCCCCTGGCGCCCGACAACCTGAAAAGGTTGGGGACCACTGGTCTAGACGATGGGGCTTTATTGGGAAAAGGTATGCTGCACAATTTGCGTAGCTTTTTCCGACAGCTTTTCTAGAAGAGGCTTTTCCACCATTTGGTCCAGTCTAGATGGGGCCAAATGGCAGAAAAGTCTCCTCTTCCGGCAGCGCCCTTATGCCTCATGAAACAAGGTATACGGGGCTTTCTGAAAGAGCGTGTTTGCTCTTTCATGAAAAAAAGCTGAAGAGCAAACCCATTCCTTGGACGCAGCAGGGTTTTTGCGGTATCCCGTAAAAAAAAACATAGTCTAGATGTAGCTTCAAGCCACACTCTCTCAGAGCATCCTTTTGAAAAGCCTTCTTCATGTGACTTAGAAAGGTCAAAGTGTTCTGCCCATGCCCATGGGGTTTCTCCTCATTTTTCTCTCCTCAGTCCAACTGAGACACAGCCATTCCCACAAGAGCAACAGAGCCCGGTCCTGCCTAGTAATTCTAGTGTGCATGGCCTCTTCTTCTCCAGATATGAAAACAGGACAAATGGTTGAAGAAAGTACCTAAAAAGAGGCAGGGAGGAAGCAGGCTGTGAAAGCCCTGGAGATGGCACATTTAGGACTAGAGCTAATTTAAATTAATTGACTATTTGATGAAGGAAAGAAAATTAATATTCACTCAGTATTACTTCAATTTAATAATATGAAATTAAAAAAAATAAGGACAAATTTCACAGCCCTGTACATTTATTGCAGTAAGGAAATCACAATGTGAATGTCATTCGCTGTGATGGAACTATTTGGTTGGACATACACAGAGCAAAAAAAGAACTGAAACACAATTGGGGGAGGGCAGATCAGAGGGGATTTGTAAAGTCATGTAAGTTAGAACCCCTCTGACATTCATTTAAGTTCACTTATACTTAGTCGGATTCCCCTAGACCTGCTTATAGCCACTGGGCCCTATGTTGCCACCTGCTGCTCTGCCTCTGATCTAAGGACAAATCCTCCAAGTATGTGGCTTTGATGTCAGGTATCAGGCCTGATCCTTTTTCCTGAATTAGACAGAGACTGCAGCAAGGAAGGAAGTGCTACAGACAGGTTAGCAGGCATGTTTCCCATTGTCTAGCTTGCCTGCATTTTTTCTGGCAAACCACATGCACCTCAATACGTGACACCCACTGCACATTAAAAACAAAAGTAAAAGTTTAATGCACTTCTCCTAGGGTGACCATATTTCCCTGTGCTGAATACAGAACACCTGGTAAAATTACTCATATTCAAGCAAATTTAATGACAACCAATCAGACTATGTAGAACAAAAGTTCAAATGAACATCAGGTCAACTAAGTGCCCACTAAAAAGAAATCCTGTATAGTTGGAATCTTTGTATTTACCTTATGCTGGCTGGAAATAGGATGGGGGCAGGGCCCTATTGGCTGAGAGCCAGCATGCAGCATGGGCTGCACAGATGGAGCAGCAGGGAGAATGGCTAACCCCACGCACTGCATGTTCACCCCACCACCAACCTTGCACATCCACCTCCATCATCAGCCACTGGACTGCCCATTCGCTGCTGCTGGGAGGGCAGGAATATAGAAAACACCAGCCAATTTGCCCATTTTGAAGAAAAAGTAAGCGTACCTGCAGGCGGGCTTAAATACAGGACTGTATCTTTAAAGACAAGACATCTGGTCACCCTAATTTCACCCAAGTTTATCTTTTGGATAGATTTCCTTGTGTTTTCCCCCTTTCCTTCTGTCTTAGCAACATAGTTTTAAAGTCTAAAAACATAACTCAAATTAGAGGGAGTAACTGGGAAACATAGCTAAAATAACTGAGCTTTGCTTCTGCATGCTTAACTAGACAGGGCAGAAAGGGGAAACACACAATCTATATTCCACTGTTCAGATTGTGACTCCAGCCACAGGAGGGATCTGAGGAAACAGAAGTTGTTCAACTGTTACTCCCTCCTGCAAGCAAGTGGGAAAGGAGATGTCAGAGTGGAGTGTGATGTGGGAATAGCCCTGGATCTATCTCCCCTATTGGCAAGCCAGAAGAGGTTGCTGAGCACATAGGTTGGAGTAAGCTGCTCCACAAAAAGAGAAAGTAACTTGTTCATCCTTCCCTCAGAGCAAGTGTAAAGTCAACAGGAGGAACAGAACCTGGAGCCTGTGTAGCTTAATGCATGAGCTTTTACAGCCTGAGGGTAAATCTACACTATCCCCCTAGTTCGAACTAGGGAGGCTAATGTAGGCACTGCTACACACAGCAGTCAAACATTAACTCGAACTAAGTCCTTAGTTCGAGTTAACTTACACACCTCGCGAGCAGTTAGTTTGGACTAGGGGGATTTAAAAATGGCGCCTGGACGAGAAGATGCAAATAAAGCCCGGGATATTTAAATCCCGGGCTTCATTTGCAACTTCGAATGCCTAGTTCGAACTAGGGGGCTAGTGTAGACATACCCTGAGTGTAACGTGAGAGCCCGTCCTGCTCCCCGTCGTCTCTGCTTCCCCCCCTTCTACGTAGTCCCCCTCACCACTTGTGCTACCCCACTTCCCTCCTTCCTGTGCTGCGTGCTTCTCCTTCTGTGTTCTGTGCCTCCTTCCTCCGCTGTTCTCCCCTCCTCCTCTGTTCTTTCCTCCTCCTCCGCTTTTTCCTCCTTCTCCGCTCCTTCCTCCCTCTCCGCTCCTTCCTCCTCCGTTCGCTCTCTGTCTCCCTCCTTCCTCCTCCTTGCTCCTCCGTCCTCCTTCCCTGTCTTTCCCCGTTCCCCTTTTTTAAATCCCCCGCCGGCGTCCGGTCCTGGTGACGTAAGACGCCACGTCACCAGGCCCCTCCCCCGCCGTGCGTCCGGGTCCGGTGACGCCAGACGCCACGTCACCAGGCTCCGCCCCAGCCTCGTGTGGATGTCCTGACGTCGCCCCGCCCCCACCGCGCCGCCCGTTATCCGGGCCGCGGCAGAGGAGCAGGCTCTGCAGTGTTGCCGCACTTCCTGGGTGGCGCCCAGGAGAGCCAGCGCGATCGTGGGCTGAGTGCGGGGCGGGCCGCCGGGTGGGGTGTGGGGGCGGCGTGACCCGTCACACTGAGATAAAAGCCAGATGCTTCTCAGGTGAGGCCATAGAGCAAACTCATTCATTCTCTCTCTAAATGGTCTAAGTGCCACTACATGGGATAGTGCACCACACCCAGCAGGTGTGTGGTTACGTAAGCAGGAAGCGAGAGAGGAATTGTGACCTGAAGTCATAATTAGTTCTCTATTCCTGAGATGCTGGAGAAGCACATTACTCCATACTCAGGGCAGATTATAAGTTTATGATCTAGCCCTATGACTGACGTATTGAGGGCAAGGCAAGTTCTTTTTAAAAATAATCAACTGGAAATCTAGGGTTATTTTTTTTCAATTAGGTTTAAAGTAATTTCAGGTGTTATTCCGTCCTGTAGGTTCTGTGCTTTTGTAATCCCATATTATTATAATTATTTATTTATTTATTTAAAAAAATCTCCTGGGTATTGTTTTTTGAAAGACCTAGACAAACAATACGGGGAAAAAACAATTGACCCTGAAGAGGAAAACAGTGAAACTGACTGTACACAAAGTGCTGTCACATGTACAGAAGCAACAAACTGAAAAAAACAAAGATTTGTTTCCATCTAGTCTTTCAGAAATAGTCTTTTTAAATTATGTTAAAATTAACACTAGTAGGTTAAAACAATAGGCAAAATTTGAATTTTTAAATTGACACTTTATTGAAATGTTTCATTTGCTTTCTCTTGAAGATTTGTCATTCTTGAATTTGATTCTTATGCAGGTGATTGGCTGCTATGTGCAGTCTAGGAGTTTGAACTGACTCCCAACTTCTATTGGAACACATAGCACCTAATGTATGTATGTCTATCAGAGCACGTCTAAACTACATTGCAAACCCAAGTCTGTTGGACATAGGCTTGTGCATTTACGGACACCTCTGGACCCAGTCAGTCCCACCCTTTTACATCTGTGCAAGGTGTCCTGCCTTCAGAAAGGCAATAAAAGAGGAAAAGCTCAACTCAGTAGTGGCTAATGAGAAGACCTATACAGTAAGGGTACGTCTAAACTACATGGCTCCGTCGATGGAGCCATGTAGATTTGTTGTTTTGGCAAAGGTAAATGAAGCCGCAATTTAAATGATCGTGGCTTCATTTACATTTACATGGCTGCCGCGCTGAGCCGACAAACAGCTGATCAGCTGTTTGGCCGCTCAGCGCGCTAGTCTGGATGCTCCCCTGCTGACATCAAAGCCCTTTGTCGGCAGCCCCGGTAAACCTCGTCCCACATGGAATAACGGGGCTGCCGACAAAGGGCTTTGATGTCGGCAAGGGAGCGTCCAGACTAGCGCGCTGAGCGGACAAACAGCTAATTAGCTGTTTGTTGGCTCAGCGCAGCAGCCATGTAAATGTAAATAAAGCCGCGATCATTTAAATTGCGGTTTCATTTACCTTTGCCTATGTGTCTAATCTACATGCCTCTACACTGGCGCATTCTCACGCAAAAACTCTTTTGCGGAAGAGTTCTTCTGCAAAAACTCTTCCAGAAGAGAGCGTCTACACTGGCATGTGCTTTTGCGCAAGAGATGTGCTTTTGCGCAAGAGCATCCATGCCAGGGTAGATGCTCTCTTGCACAAGAAAGCACTGAATGCCATTTTAACCATAGGGCTTTCTTGCACAAGAAATGCATGTTGCCTGTCTACACTGGCCTCTTGCGCAAGAACAGTTGCGCAAAAGGGCTTATTCCTGAGCGGGAGCATCAGAGTTCTGATGCAAGAAGCCCTGATTTCACACATTGGAACGTCAGTTTACTTGTGCAAGATTACACGGCCAGCGTAGACAGGCTGCAAGTTTTTGCGCAAGAGCGTCCGCTTTTGTGTAAGATCGCGCCAGTGTAGACACAGCCATCGGTATGTCTAGACTATATACTTCTGTCACCAGAGACATGTAAATTAGACTACCTGACATAGTCAATGAAGCCAGGATTTAAATATTCCCGGCTTCATTAAAATAAAAATGGCCGCCGTGTTGTACCGGCTCAGCTGATCATCGGCACAGCGCGCAAATCAAGAGGCGGATCAGTCGACAAGGGAAGGCTTTGTTTACCACTCCCTTATGCGTCGTGAAAATAAGGCTTCCCTTGTTGACCGATCCATGTCTTGACTCACGCTCTGTGCCAGCTCAGCTGATCATCGGCACAGCGCGGTAGCCATTTTTATTTTAATGAAGCTGGGGATATTTAAATCCCGCCTTCATTGACTATGTCAGTAGTCTAATTTACATGCCTCTGGCGACAGAGGCATGTAGTCTAGATATACCCTAAGCCATTGAAGAAAGGCCTTGTTGGAACCAGACAGAGGCAGCTAAAAAGTGCAGTCTTCTTGGAGCAGGGAGACCTGATGTGGCCTCTGTTTCTTGTGTTCTCCATAACTAGTTAGGTTCCTCTTTTTGGGGATCTGCAGAAAAGTTGGCTGGGTAAAGACAATGAGAAGGGTCAAGCTGAGGGTAATGGCAGGAAGGAATCCCGACCCTTCTAAACAAATGGACCTTATGTGCTGTGTACAGGTTGCCTGGGATGAAACCTAGAGAACAGGGTGGTCTGCCTTTCTTGGGTCATGGTTCAAAGGCCCTAAAGCCAAAACCTAGAAGACAAAGAAACCCTGAAGTTGGGAGTAGCTCCTATGTGACGCTGCCTGGCCATTGGTATGTTGGACTTGTTTTACCTTGGAAAGGGTAGGGCTGAAAGTGATGTAACTGATTCACAGGATCAGGCAGGCTACTGCAGTCACAGTGAATATTGGCAGGGTAATCTTAATCAAGGTCTTTCCTGACTTTTGGGTGCTCTCTTTTGCAATCCTTTTAAAGTAGCTTATGTGTACACTTTCCTAGCTTTAAAAAACCCACATAATACTGACACCAGTACAGGTCATTTACAGGGTTGGAACCATTATATTTAACACACAGATTCCTTGCCTAGTGAGTCCTAGTCTGACAGATTTGGAACTGCTTATAATAATTTATGAATACAGTATCTTGCCTGAGTTATTGTAATGTTTGCTCTAGGCAAAGAATGAGGTAATTCAATAGCAAGATTGTCAGAAAATGCACCTGGGAAGGATGGGCATAGATCCAGATACATCCTTTGCAGTAATGCAATAGTCATTGGCTTCAAAGCCCTGGCTCAGTCCCCCTGCTGGGCCTGCTACACAGGTTTTCTCAGGAGTAACTTGTGAAGGCGGATGAAAATCAAAAAAAGACACACATCCCATCCAGGGGTTAATGAGAAGAGATTCAGAGCCAGAGGGTAGGGATTTGGGGTAGGGCTGGTCTGCCTAGGACTCTAGGGGAGATAGACATGTCTACAGGTTTTTTGTTATTTTAAAATCCTTTGTTCTTTTATACTGTGGCTTGTTACTATGGTTAAACACACAATACTTTTGTTTTAAGCACACTGCATTGAGTCACTGTAATCTTCTGGTCATAAACTCTTCAAGGAAAATAATGCAGGTAGTGGCCAGAGTAAGCATGGCTGAAGCACAAAGTCCTGAACTTCAGAGCCTGGTCTAAGAGTGGGAGAGTTGCAGGGTTCCCTCTGAGAAAGAGACATGAAGGGTTGCATTCAACAACCCGAGAAGGGGTCAGAGGTGCTGCTTGCCCGCTACTCTCACCCTTCTCACACCCATCCCGGTCTCCTCACCCAGCCAGTCCCAGTTTCCCCCTCTCATCTCAAGTGTCTGTCCCCCACCCTGGCCTGCAGTTGCCTCCCGAGACCACCTAGCCCATCTTCACAGGCTCCCCATCTTCCTGCCTGAGCTTCCTGCCCAATTTCAATGTCACCCACTTGAGCAACTTGTCCCAGTCTCTTTGCCCAGCAAGTTCCCTGCTCTGTCAGACGTCACAGTCTCCCATTCCACTGGCTCTCAACCCCAGTTTCCTTATCCTGTTTCTCTGTCTCCCACCCCTACTCCTTATCTGATTGTCCCCACTTACTGGTCCCAGTTTCACACATCCTGCTTTCCTCTGTGGCTACCAGTGCCAATCTCCTTTTCCAACCCTCTGCAGTCCCCTCAGGTCCCAGACCCAGTTTTTCCCCATTTCAATTTCCAAGTCCAGCTTTCACCTTGTTTAATTTGCTTCCATTTCCACATTCCCACCCTACTCTCCTTGGCCCAACTAACTCCCTCACCCCATTCTGCCTTTGAATCAGGCATATTCCTCCTTCATGCAGCCTGAGGTTCTCTGCTTTTAGTTCAGCAACACACCTCTGCAATTGCAGGAAAAGGAGCATGCTCAGAGCTGATGGAATCTTTCAAGCTTTTAGCTACAGTTCTACCGAGTGTTTACTGAACCGCCACAAACTGATTTTTCACAGTCTTATTACTTGGGTAGATTTTCACAGCAATGACAAAAGACAGTAAAGTCACTCCCGTGCCAAATTTTGAGTCTTTAATCCAAAGCAAGGGGGTACTAAAATGTCAAAGATAAATAATTGCTGGAAGATTAACCAGGCATGTCATTTCAGAAAAATCAAAGGAGAATAAAATTGTATCAGAAAATATAATGCATATAACATCCTATCCTGCACCTTTGGTAAAAAATTTCCAAAAATGCAGCTTCAGGCATAACAAATTTCAGTCCAAACAGTTTAACATTTGGCAAAATTATAAGCCACTGAAACCAGGGTTATATAAGGGAAATGTAATGTAATATGAATAGCAGGCTATTCAGAAGCCCTATCTATAATAAAATCTTAAATAATCCCATTAATCTTAAATAAATAGTCCCAAAATGAGGCTGTTTGTGGACAGTAACTGCTTATCTGAATGAGTTTATAGGACTGAGGCCTTACCTGAATGTCAGGAGATAGTTAGAACGTCTAAGAAAATATGTCCTTTGTTTTTGTTGACTTATGTGAGGATTCATTCTATAGTTCTATACTCAAACTAATAATTCTCATTAACTGAGCTGTGCTAAATATTCAGCAAAGCATACACTCTAACAACTGCTCCATTTTTCTAGGGCTTTATAAATTCCTTGTGGGATATCTGCTGGGAGTAGGTTGGAGTGAACATCTATAAACAAAGACATAAATATCTGTTCTTGAGTGCACAAAATAATGTGCTTGTCAGCAATCAATTGATTAAGATCTTCTGAAAAAGTGTTGCCAGACTGCAAAAATCTCAGTATCATCAGATAATTAATTCATCATACAGTCTGAATTAGAGAGTGTCTATGAGAGAGTTCATTGTCAAAATTAGTTTCTGTACTCCACTTTCCTTTTTTTACCGGATTTATTTTTTCATAGTATGTCTACACTGCATTCCTCTTTCGAGAGAGGGATGCAAATGCAGCTGAGTGAAATTGCAAATGAAGCACAGATTTGAATTTCCCATGCTTCATTTGCATAATCGCGTCTGGTTTAAGGGTAATTTAGAAAGAAGGGTTTTCTTTCAAAATAACTGCATCTAGACAGCATTACTTTTTTTGAAATAGGGTATTTCGAAAAAGCGGCCGGACGCGATTATGCAAATGAAGCACGGGAAATTCAAATCCGCACTTCATTTGCAATTTCGCTCAGCTGCATTTACATTCCTCTCTCAAAAGAGGAATGCAGTGTAGACATGAGAGAGATCAGGCTAAACGGCAAAGATATAGATCTGTTCTAATGCTAAATTTAGTGTACTTCTGTGAAACTTGTAAGTATTCTACTGCCACTGAAATATTCTTCATTTTCTAATAGATTTAGCTATTTTATCGGATAAACAACTAACACAAAAAGGAATTAACAGGAAGTTCACAGAGCAGACATTACCTCTGCCTCCCACTAGCCTTAAAGGAGAGTTTTCCATTTCATCTCATCACACATTCTGCCTCCAGGATCTGTTGTCCTTTCATTGTGGCTTTGATCTAACTTTGAGGAAAAGGCCTTGGGTCCAGATTTTCATTCTGGCTGAGAAGCACTCAGCTCTGGAATGAGGAGTTTAGGAGAGGTAAGCTTTACCACCTCCAGCATGGCTGGGGCTTACGGCTGCTCTAACTTATGATTCTGCTTTCCCTAAAGCTCTAGGAGCCATAGGAGGAGAATATTCAGCATTCAGTGGCAATTTGGCCTTGTTCTCTTCCCTTGCCTTTCCCTTGGAACACCTTCAGGAAGTCCCTTAGGCTACAGGTTGTGAAGGAGGCTGATGTGGAAGCCACTTTAACCAATCTGGGAGCCCTTACACCAGAGATATTCTCAGAGGTATTTAATTGCTGTGTAGACGTGTCTTCAAAGTGTGGTGCATGCCTATGGGATGCTTGATGCCTTCATCTTCTATCAAAGTCAGTGGGAACTTAATTGCTCATCACCATATAGAGACTACTCTGGGCTTGTGTAGCTGCCTTGTGCCACCAAAGTATAAAAAGGACCTTAGGATCATGAATAATTTTCCCTGTCATGTTTATATTTTCCTACAAGGCACCACACACTTCTATGATACTGTACTATGATACAGTCCTGTAGGCATCATGCCATGATGTAATTCCACATGCTTTTTAGTGTGTGAACAAATGTTCAGCTTTAGGAAGATGTGCGGTGGTGGCAGTTTTTGGGTTATTCAAGTTTCTAATAGAAGCAGATTCTTTGGAAAGGGTTTGCTCGCTTCCTGATTTGTCAGTTTTTAGGGCAGAAATGCTTCCTGGGAACCAAACATTGGCATTCTGCTGATGTTCCTGAAAGAGGGGATTGCCCTGCCTGCTGACCATCCCTATTTAAAGAAACAAAGGAAGATAAATTACATTTATAATACACATCACTCTCTTTTTTTCATTGGAGAAATTGACGGACACAGCCATGGACATCTGCTATTGCTTGACAGACTGAAAATATTCTGTCAAAAGAGTCAACCTGAACGCTATAATCTGATCAGTTCTTTGGATATTCAGGCACAAGCATGAATCAGGACAGTTTAATGATATCTGAGTCAGGTCCACAGCTCATGGAAATCTGCAGAGCTCCACTGACTTATGGAGCCACATTGTTTTACACCAGCTGGGAGACTGCCTCTTTGACTAAAATTTTCAGGGCTGGCCAGTTTTAGAAAGAAATTTGGTGGCTACCTGAACTGAAAAAAAAGAACACAAAAATAATGTGTCTTTTGGAGCTTTTTGTTTTGATTGTACTATATTTTATACCCAGGAGAAGCTATTTCTCTTAACAGCATCTCTGCTGAAGATTGTTGTTCCATGCATGTGATCAAGGAGTTGCAGGAAAATCAACTACCAGTTTTGTACTTCTGTTAAAATCATTTGTTTGATGCAAATACATCAAAACTATTTTACTTTAAAAGGAAATTGTCAGTACTAAGAGTCCCCTATGTTTAAAACAGGAACAGCATTAAATTAGGTATAAACCAGATTTGTTGGGGAAAAAATGTGGTTTGTTTTGCTTTGCTTTTGTATGCTAACTGTATGGTTCCTCCCTGACAATATATTCATGTCCTGTGAGTATAGGTTTCTCAAGGGCTTGTCATAACTACTCTCCATCTAGTGATGAGTCATAAGCAGACGCTGGAGAAAACACTCACACGTCTGCACCTGAGTGTTTTAGTTTCTTCACCTTTCTCTGACATTAAGAAACTCCCTCTTCTGTAAGTACTGAGGCACTAAGGGCTTGATCTTTAAGGGTATGTTCACACAGCAATTAAACATTTGCAGATCACCTAAATTAGCTGGCTTTGGCTCAGGGGGTCTCAGGATTCAGGACTCTATAATTGCAGTGTCGATATTCAGACTTGAGTTGAAATTCAACTTCTTAATCTCATGAACAGGGAAAGTCCGAGAGCCTGGACTCCCACCTGAGCCCAAATGTCTATAGTGCATTTTTACTGCTCCATGGCTATGAATTGCTGTGTCGATGTCAGTGTGGTCAACACCTGTAGGATGCTTAGTGCTTTCCTTCATCTGCTGTCAAAGTCAGCAGGAACTGAAATTACTTTTTTCCGTGCAGAAGCACTGAGAAGCTTTCAGGATTGAGTGATACACTGACACTCAGAGAGTACATCTACACAGCAAAAGAAAGGCTTGCAGCAGCAAGTCTCTGAGCCCAATTCAGCTGACTCAGGCTTGCAGGGCTAAAAATAGAAGTGTAGACATTCAGGCTGGGACCTGTGCTCCCAGACTCCCACCACACTGAGTTTCAGCCAAAGCTCAGATATCTACACTGCCTTTTCTAACCTCATCACATCAGTCTGTTGACCCTGGCTCTCAGGCACTGCTACGTTTTATTTGCTTCAGATGTTTTTCCTGCAAAGATGCACCCAGAATCAGCCTTGTTATTAAGGATCTGATCCTGAAAGGCGTTTAGTGAATCTGGGAATGAGGCCAAATAAGATTCTAATTCTTTTGGTCATTATTCACAACCCCTTTTATTTACTAAGGCTAAGATTCAGTAAAGTACTTAAGAGTGTGCTCAACTTTAAGAAAGTACTTAGTCTCATTTGACATTTGCTGCTCCAACTACTGCTCATTTTTTCAGAGATTTATTTCTTTTATTGTCATTAGTTAAGCTCCCCTTCTGACCTATACAATCATTTCAAAAAAGCTATGGGTGTATTGCGTGGCTGAGAACTCTCAGGCATTTTTATTTGTGCTAGAAGCTTTTGGCTTTTCATGAATATTCTTGCAAGTAAAATCTTGTTTACCTAAGTGTTTGCAGAACAGTGGGTCTGAAATACAAAGGGAAATAAACTGCCAGGTTGGAGTCATTTTTTTCTATATGCATCCAGTTCGATCTTCTCTTTCCCCATGAATAGTATGTTAGAATATTCTTTTTTTTCCCAGAAGGTGACATTGGTTTTGTTTATGTGCAGTGCTTGATTTCAATGTATAATGCTGTCTTGTCTGATGTTATTGAGCCTTCTTATAGCTTTAATTTTAAAATAAATCACTCATATTGTGCTATTGTCAATCAATAGCCAATTGAATATTCTACGCATTCATATATTTGAATTACTAGCCAAAAAAAAAAAAATTAACTTAAAGAAAACTGAGATCTAACCCTACGGTTCGTCTTGTTTCTGCATCTAGTCAATTAGGCTGTAAGTTTAAAAAGTTCACTTCAAGCCCTTGGGGTGCCAAGGTGCTCTGCTCCTGCTCTGAGCAGAACTTAGCTTTCCAAAATAAGCTTGCTAACGTCAGAACCTCTGGTTGCTAAGAGAAGGGAGTAAGCATAGCCCGATAAAAAGCATGCTCTTTCAACAAATCCACTGGAATTGGCAGTCAACCTGGCTCAGACAATAGAAGCAGTTTCAAAGCAATACACAGCAAATTGTTACATCAGCCTGCGCTACTTGAACTAGCAACAAGTGCAAGGTTATTGAGGAAAATACCAGAAAATACAATAGTTCTCTAGTTACGACTGCAGACACTGCAAAATTTGAATTTATTCTATAAATCACAGAACCAGTAGAGCAGAGAATGACGTATACTGGTACGTGAAAGTTCTATGGAATTTCTAAAAAGGTTCTGTTTACCAACCTAACCAAATACTCTGTGGCATGCTCCATTACTTTTAAAAAAACGACATTAGATTAGAGTTACATATTTCAAATCCTTGATAGGAGTCAGGCTATAGTGTATCTTTGCAACACCCAGATTTCAAAGCAATTGGTATCTCACAAACTGCACAACTATAACTAACCAGCAACCTCCCTCCCCCAGGAGTACTGTCTTGCTTTATCCTATCGCTATAAATTGTGGTACTGTATCTAGAAAAGCAGGCATCTTTTTGAGGTCTTGCACCAAGTACATTTCAAAGCCAAAGCCAAAAACATCTCTGAGCAGATGTCTTTGAAAGGCCAAGAATGGAGCAGAACTCAGGCAGCTGTCAGAGGCCATAAAATGATTCAAGATGTTGAATGTATGAGTGGGAATTAAGAACCCAACACTTTTTCTGGCAGGTACACAAAGTCCATATAGAAAATGTGAGTTATAATACACATAACAAATGGCAGTGTATTACCATTCTTTAGTCCCTGCTGATTCATGAAAGAAGGGGAAAACCATGGCTTCAAAGAGTGAAAGCCTCAAGTGAGTTACAGTATGTAGGCTCTTCCCCTCACAAATGAACCACAGAGAATACATGAGCTATTAATCTGCCACCTGTTATGTATATCCCTTATAGAGCAGTGATTTTTTTTCTAACTGTGGCTGCCTGTTTAAAATATTATTCAAAGTTATTGGAAGGGAGAGATTGTGGAGGGGGTTAGAGCTGGTTTTGATGGTTTAACTCCTTCCTTTATGAACAGATTCTTTCAGTTATTATGTTTTAACTAGCCAATTAGCTCGTCATAAGATGGGATTTTCAGGTCTCTCCTCCACGGTCAGTCTTCTCTCCTGAGCCTCCAGTCTCTCGCTCCATCTCTCTCTCCTCCTCCTACTGTCTCCCCCTCTCTCTCTCAGGGTGTGTCTAGACTACCGAGTTTTGTCAACAAAAGTGGACTTTTGTCGACAAAACTATACCAGCGTCTACACTACCGCTGAGTTCTGTCGACATAACGTCGACAGAACTCAGCAGTTTTGTCGACTCTGGTATACCTCATTTTACGAGGCATAACACCTTCTGTCGACAGAGTTCTGTCGACAGAAGGTGTTATTGCCTGTAGGGTTGCGTCCAGACTATGAGGTTCTGTCGACAAAGCAGATTGCTTTGTCGACAGAACTCAATGTGTCTGGACGCTCTTTGTCGACGTAAGTTTTGTCGACAGTATCTGTCGACAAAACTTCCGTCGACAAAACGCGGTAGTCTAGATGTACCCTCAGCTCTCCTCTGTCTTCTGCCTCTCTCTCCATCTCTCTCTGTCTCTTCTCCCTCTCCTGCCTCTCACTCTCCCTTTCTCTTCTCCTCCTCCTCCTGCCTCTCACTCTCTCTCCACTCTGTCTCTCTCTTTCTCTTCTCCCCCTCCTGCCTCTCACTCCCTCTCTGCTCTCCTCTGTCTCCGTCAGGGATGCACACTTATCCAGGCTCCACCCCCGGGCATGTACGTCACTACCTTGACCCCCTTCGCCTCCCGTAGAGGCGCTCGGCTGACTTCTGTGCCGCTCAGCAGGGCCGCCGCATGGGAGCAAACAGTGCAAAAGGCCTCTCTCTCTCTTCTCCTACTGCCTCGCCCTCTCTTCTCTCAGCTCTCATCCGCCTCCTGCCTCTCTCTCCCCCTCCCGCTTCTCACTCTGAGTTTCTCTTCTCCTCCTCCTGCTTCGTCTCTCTCACTCTCTCTTTCACTGTTCTCCGCTTCCTCTGTTCTCCTCTCTGTCTCCTCCGCGTCTTCTGTGTCTGCTCCACTTTCCTCCTTTTGAATCCAGCACCCTTTCCTGACTCCAGAGACACTGTGTATGTCACCGCCCACCCCCCTTCGCGTCCCCCTTCACCTTCCGCCGTGGCTTTCGGCTGACTTATGCGCCACTCAGCTGGGCCGCCAAAGGGGAGCCAAAACAGTGAAGGGGGTGTGGCAGTGACATGTTGCATGACGGCAGCTCCAGGCCCCGCCCCCATCCATGAATGTCACCACCCCACCCCCCTTCGCCTTCCATCTTGGCACTCAGATGACTTCTGTGCCACTCAGCTGGGCCGCCGTGTGGGAGCAAGTGGCGCAAGCAACTGTTTGGGCTCCGCGGTCCCCTGAGTGAGAGGCAGGAGGGGGAGGAGAAGAGAAAGGGAGAGACAGAGAGAGAGTCAGGAGGTGGAGGAGAGCTGAAAGAGAGAGAGGGGGAGGCAGTAGGAGGAGGAGGAGAAAGAGAGAGAGACGTGGAGCGAGAGACCGGAGGCTCAGGAGAGAAGACCAACATGGAGGAGAGACCTGAAAATCCCATCTTATGACGGGCTAATTGGCTAGTTATTTGAGAATAACTGATGTTATTCTGAAATAACAAAGATCATTTCTGCACTGCAAGCCATTATTTCGAAATAATGGCGAGTTGGAGGATTTCTTACTCTAACTCGTGGTAACCCTCATTTCATGAGGAGTAAAGGAAGTCAAAGGGAGAGTGTTCTTCCTTTGACTTCCTGCTATGTAGACAGCACCAAAAGCCGAATTAAACTATTTCGACTTCAGCTACACAATTGACATAGCTCAAGTTGTGTAACTTAATTCAACTTTTGCCCTGATGTGTAGACGTACCCTGATTGTCAGAGTGGTTGTATATCGAGTATCAGAATTGTTCTGTTTGAAACATGTAAGATGAAAGGAAACCACACTGGACATAGAGAAGGAGGATCTTACTGGTTTTAGCAAGTAAGGACCTTATCCAAAGCCCATTGCAATACATTTGATTCTTGCCATTTATATTAATCAATACACTTTATTGGCCTGATCCTGAGACATAGTGAACATGTACAACTGCCACTGATTTCAGGAAGAGTTGTGTGTGCTCAGTATCTCTCCAGATCATACCTTTTGTGCTTGTGAGTTATAATTTTAATGGACAGTAAATTGTATTATTTTATATACTGTGAGGAAGGATTTCTTTTAAAAAAACAATATAAATAAAATGACTAATGGTATAGAGTTTAAGGGCACCAACAGATCATGTAGTCTTGTGTCCTGTAGATCAAGTCAACCACAACATCCAGTGCCCTCACACTAAACCAACAACCCCAATTAGATTAGAGCATTACAGCCCATAGAAAATGACTATTTTGTGTCATAGGGGTGAATATGAAGGATTACGGTGCACCAGAATCAGAGGGCCCTGCAATGGCAGGGAAATGATTAAGTGAGAATCCTGGCAAGTGACCCACTGCCAATCTGACTTGGGGGAAAGTTCCTTCCTGACTCCATATATGGTATTAGATCCTGAGTATGTGGGCAAGAACCAGCCAGCTAAGTACCCAAGAAAATGCAATGGTAATTCATGCTGAACATACTGGAAGAAACAGTATCCACATAATTACATTATTTCCAACTACTGTATTAGAGTAGGAAGAGAGGAAGGACGGTCTTGTGCTTGAAGGAACCTAATTTCTATTCCTAGCTCTGGCACAGACTTTGTGTGACCTATGGCAAGCCGTTAGTCAACGGTAGCCTTTCCGTTGTCTTCAGTGGGAGTTAGATTAGGCCCTTAATTTCTCCAGATTAAATTTTGCTCCCATTTACAGTGGTTGTAACTAAGAACGGTATTTGGTAACTATGGCTTAATTTTCTTATTTGCAAATTGGGTGTAATAATCCATGGACCTACTGATCTGGAATGTTGCTAGGCTAATTTTATTTATATTTGCAAAGTGCTTTGAGGTCCTATGGTAGGAATTTCCATTCAGATACAAAATGCTATTAATTTATTATTATGAGAGCTAGACAAATAAAGACACAAGAGTGTTTAGATGAATTTGCTTCATCCATGTTTAAGCATCATTTGCATTCAATTTCAGCAAACATCTGAGCTGGCCTATACGTTACAAATATTCAGAGAGCAAATTTCATATACTCACATAGGAGTATTTGTTTAAATTAACTTTAAAATATGTAGGTATTGATGCTAGAAATGCTTGCACTCAGGGAACACACCCTATGGATTTACATGCGAGAAGAAGGATTGTCTGGTAGTTAGGAAGCAAGACTTGGACTCAAAATGCAGATTTAATTTCCTGCTTTGCCACATGCTTCTTGCGTGATCTTGGGCAAGTCATTTACACCTCAACCAACAAAAGAGGCTCAATCTTTGATGTCCACACAAACAAAATGCCTAACTTTTAGGTATCCAGAAAATCTCAGGAATGTGCCACACCTCTCTTGTAACATTTAGCCACTTGGTTAGGATACTTAACCAGAATTTAGGAGAACCCTTGTTCAAGGTCTCCCTTTGTCTGTTGAATAGAAGAGATTAGAACCGGAGTGCTGCCACCTGTACCATCCCGAAGCACTAGGTTGTTGTAACTCTTTCTGGCCCAATTAATATTTCATTAAAATGGAATCACTTCAATAGGGGAAATTGAAGGCAATCTGCATATCCCATAGCCTGGTGGTTAGAACACTTGCCTGTTCACATCCCTTCTCTCCTTTAGGCAGAGAAGGGCTTGAGCCAAACATCTCTCACATTGTGCTGGGTGAGTATCCTAGCTACTAGGTAGAAAGGTAACAAAGGAAGTCATCCTCCACCTCTGTTCCATGTAGAATTAGAGGGCCTCTGAATGTACCTAGCAGTCTGGTCACGCATGTGACTTAGACAGCCAATACCTGTCTTCCCTTGTTCGTGAAGCACTCTGGGCTTAGTTGAGAAATAGGTGCCCATCCTGTGGTCACCAACCAGTAGATCTTGGAGCCTCTGACAGGTAATCCTAACTGGTTTGTCCAAGAGGCTATCAAGTGCTGGCACTTCAGTTGTCCCTCTCCCTACTGCTGTGCATCTCCTGCCCTTTGCCTTGAAGCTGCCCCTTGGGAGCTTTCTGCTTGCTGTGCAGGATGTGGGAGGGAGAAGAGGGGAGGCACTGATGTCAGGGTGTCCCTCCTCTCCCCAGTTCTGTACCCTATCTCAACACAAAGAGAAGGGGAGGGAGTGAGCTTGGCAATGAAAATCTCTGTCATTCTCACACTGATAGGCTACATCTAGACTGGCCCCAAATTCTGGAAAAGGAATGCAAAGCAGGTAAGTCAGCATAGGGAAATCCGCGGGGGAAAAGCCGGAAAAAAGCGTCTAGACTGGCGCGATCCTCCGGAATAAAGCCCTTTTCCGGAAGATCTCTTATTCCTACTTTCAGGAATACTCCCCGTGGATTTCCCCGCGGATTTCCCTATGCTGACTTACCTGCTTTGCATTCCTTTTCTGGAATTTGGGGCCAGTCTAGACGTAGCCTATGTGTATGTCAGTCATTCTCACAAACACTCAGTGTCCCTCCCTCTCATTTCCTGACCCAACATGTACATGGGGAGTTGTTACTACTTTTAATGATAGCAAAGTGTGTTGTTTTAGGTTCTAGACTGGTCTGTGTATTTCATAATTTTCATTTCTCTCTTATGCTTAAATTTAATTCTTTGAGCAGTGAGTTCTAAAATGCTGAATGCATGCAGAGAGGCAGAGTGTGCATGCTTAGAGGTGCCAAGGGATCATGTACTGAAAATACTTAGATACCAAACAACTTTAGGCATCTAAAGAGTTAAGCACTGGTGTCAATTATTACTATGCAAGTTAAATGTAAACATGCTACATAAGCAGTATATACATCAGTTGTATGAATACGCTAAACATACTTTTCTCATCTAAGCAATGTGATATAATTTTGCTCAAAATAGATCTATATGTAAGTTTGTCAGAATTCAATGTTTTATTATAATTTCAACTGATATCTGTTTATTTTAAAACATTTCATTATCAATGTAAATTTTCACACTTCTGTGAAGCTATAGGGGGGGATCAGATTAATTATTTTTAATGACAATAGTTGTTGAGATTCAAAAAGTTAAAGCTTTGTAAATATAAAATACCACAAATTGTAAACATTGATGTCAAAATATACTAAGTAGATGGCCTTAAATTAAACTGTTAGAAGTTCTCAGGCAGCATTTTTCTTATTTTGCTTATCTGTAAATTTCATTTATTATATATGCAAATATTTTTGTCAGCTTCTAAGTAGAGCAAAATAGGCATTTACTGACACGTACCAATAAAATGTAATCCTTCTGTGCCTAGCTATGTGTAACTAGTACTGCTGTCACTGAATGTTATCTCTTCTAGATGAAGCAATGATTTGTGTACCAACATTTCATGCACATAGGGTCTAGTCATCCTTAAATGGACATGATGCATAAGTGACATGATTGTTAACATTGTTACTGATAAACACAGAAGGAGGAACAGTCTCTAATGTCTCTAATTCAGACTTGCTTATACAGGCTGAACCTCTCTAGTCCAGCACCCTCAGAACCTGATCGGTGTCAAACTAGAGAATTTTCCAGACTAACGGAAGTCAATACCGTCTAGCAGCACTACCAACACATCCACTGTTTACTGAGATGTTAGAGGACATTTAGGGATAAATTAGAGCTAAATAACAGCACAGAACACTGAGAGCCAGGACTGGTGGCTGTAAACAAACTATATGGGACTGCAGGAAATTTATTCACATCCCTGGTAAGTGGACATCTGGCTAACTAAAATCATGCCAGACCAAGGATTTTGCCAGACCAGAGAGTGCTGGATTAGAGAGGTTCAACCTGTATATTGAAACAACATCTGACATTTTTCCAAAAAAATACACAATATTGTAGTAATCTTTGGTTTCTCTACTGGCTGTGCTGCAGGAAGGTGTGGTCTAAGGGAGGTTGGGGGAAATGGAAAGTGAAACAACGTGGGTTTTTTTTTGGAGGGAGGATATCACCTGTCACTAGCTTGAAAGTAGGTAAAAGCTCAGCTAGAAAAGGATTCTGAATTCCAGAATATGAGTTTTAAGGTGTTGTGATCTCTCCTTATTTATTCAGAACCCCATATGCTATAGCAGTTAAACAAATAAAAAAACTGCCCTGAAAATGCAACTGAAGGTGTGCACTGTGCTGATATGAAGTCAATACTGCAAGTCTTCAAAAGCTGGCATATAGGTGTTTTGGTTGAAGAGTGTTTATTTATGGCAGATGGACAACAATGCTTCATCAAGCTATTAATAATGCTCTGGGGAACACTGACATAACAAATAATCACACCAAAACTATTAAAGACGGATCAGACGTTTTGGTAACAACAGGAGATAAAGGTACTAGGATTATGCCACTCTTTCAACTAAAGAGGTTTACATGTAAATAGGTTTCCATGAGTCTGAAACCTAACGATAAGATGCTCACTCCCAAAACGGAAGTTACTGAATGTTTGCATAATGTGGACCACTACTTGGTAGTAATCTTGTGGAGCTAACTTCCCTACCCACCTCTCAGTCATGCCTGGATCTTTGATTACAGGTCATCCCTGGAGACATTTTCGGAACTTCTTTCATGGAGAATCTTCATGTGCACAGATCACTTTATCCCTCAGTCTATGGTCCCCCATCTTTCTCCATCCTATCTAGGAGTAGGAGAGGGAATTTTTGGAATCTTGGCTCTGAGATCCCCTTCCTCCCCAAAAGACACTAGTTTACTTAGATGTTTCAGTGTTCTGAGTGACATGTACTGCATTGGATATAGGTTCAGTGCAATTTATTTTTGCCCTGTAACAGAGGGAGGAGTGGGAGGCAAATTGTGATGTTCTCAGTCACAATCTGCACCCCAAGCAGCCCATCAGGTAGCATAGCTAGTGACTGTGTAACCTGTTATCCATTGCTCCTGCTTCCCACACAACCAATACCAATCACTCCAAATAAATTAAATGTATTTTCCAGGTAGACAATTAATCTGGCATTACAGGATGCCCCTGATATGTGACACAATCAGTTCCTGGGGAAGCATTGCAAGTTGGGGACGTTGTAACTCGAACCCACATTGGCAATAGGTGCCATGCACCATCTTAAATGTGGGCCAAGGACATAAGTCCGGGGTTTTCGGCCCCTTCTGCACTTATAAAAATGGTCATAAGTGTGTGGAGGTCACAACTCGGGCTGTTGTAAGGTGGGGGTTTCCTGTATTACTGCCTCAAAGGGGCTATATAGAGGCCAATGCTATGCCTAGTCAGTTCTGAACTGGTTTCACTGTATCTAGCTAAATGTATGGGATTATGAATGGATGAAACTCAAATACCAAGGAGACCCAACAGAGGACTGAAGCAACTAGCAAGATGTAAGAAGATAAGTTCAACCTTATACAATAACTTATACCCACAGCTGGCTCCTCAGCATGTAAGTCATGTTATATTAGCATCAGGCATGTAGGTGTCTAAAGAAGTCTAAGTTTGTGTGAAGTAGATGAGCAGGCAGAGGCACCTAGTCTAATGGCTCCAAGAGCATTACCTTACACACTGAATTTGACCCTGTGTCTTATATCACTAGTCCCCTAGTGGTCTTTGCCCACTCACTGTTCCATTTGATTTTGATTTGTCAAACTACTTGACATTTGATCTGATTAAAGTTAGTGGCAGTCATGGGAATGTAAAGCTAGACTGGCAGGGTGGATGTCTAGAATGCCAACTTAGAGTCATAAGAACATATAGCCAAAGCTTGCTACTACTCCCCCTTCCCAGTGCATGTTTGGGACTAGACACAGTCCTAGCAATTAGATAATATTATGCAGCTACATAGCCAAACAGCACTCCTTGCTTTCTTTTAAATGCTGGAAGGGACTCTGCCCTCCCTATAACCTGTTTTTACCATCACCCCTCTTGCACAACAAAAAGGGCAGAGTTTAACCTACACAAATGATAGATTATCTGAGGCCCACCATGCAGCAGCTGGCACTCAAACAATTTATGCTTAAAGAGCCTACTACATAACTTTAGAAAAGTAACTCCTATGTCTTTGTCAACATTCCCTCTGCCACAGTAGGTTCCAAAGTCTGATGATCTTTGTTACTGGACATGGGTGTGTTAGTGGGAAGGGCCCAGGGCTTTTCTCAGTTTCTTGTTCTCTACTCTGGAAAGTGTTCATAAAATTTCCCATCAAGACTGCTGATTTATAAGACATTCAGTCCAATCAGTCCCAAGCCTTGGGACGTACTTGCAAAGATATAAGTGACTGTACCAGGTGTGAGATGGAGAATCAGCCCCCTCTTTTTTATTTTGACTACAGAACATAGAATTTGCACTGTCCCTTGGTTCCCAATCACCTCTGTATACACCATCTGTGCTCCTTATTTATGTTCACCTGCTACCTAATTAACAGCTTGTTAGGTGGCACACCTGTAGGAGCTTTAACCTCTCACCACTACACATTAAGCCATTAACTCTGTACATATCTTGCACAGACATCACTTTATTGCTGCAGCATGACACCGCTTTCCATTCAAGGGAATACACTAATAATAATCAGGACCTGTTCTAGACATTGTAATTCATAGTGAAGTATATTAACTCTTCTTGCTCTGACTCCTCACAGATGGGATAAATTTCTGGCTCCACAGATATCAATGGCTAAAGTTCAATTGAAATAGGGCCAGGATTTCACTCATTATCTTTATGATATTTAGACAACTACAACTCAACAGAAAATGTTGCCAGGCTATACATCTTTCATAAAACATAAGACTAAAAACATAAGGATGGAAAGCTGTGGTATGGTGAGGCAGTAATTCCATGCTCTGGTCCACAAGCTAGCATGCAGCCATGTATCCATGATAGGTTGTTCCAAACTCTGATAGCCTCTGGAGAGGTAGCATTCATATAGGAATTGCTAAAAGGCAGAGGTTGATCCCTACACCTCTGTTAGCATGTACAAAAGTTCAGTAAAAGGATGAGTCAGCCAATGGGAGGATAACATAAATCCATGATATCTAGAAGAAATTCTCTCTCCCTCCTTCTAGTTTCAGCGCCTCACTCCCAGATCACACCACCTCCTTCCCATTGGGCAGTGACTGATTTCTACAAGCATTGCAGGCTTATGGAAGCCTGACTCTCAGGTTGCTCCTGTGCCCTATCCCCCAGACAACACTAGCTCTGTTGGGCTGGTTGGACAGAGCAACACATGTTCTTTCTTGCAGCCCATGCGATCCCTTCTCTATTGCATCAACAGAGGAGAGCTGCAGGAGAATGAGGGAGAAGGATTTTAGCTGTCTAACCAGAAAAGCAGTTGTGATTTGGCAGCCCCAGCAGACAACCGCTCCAGTCTACTCATCTTTTAGCCTTATGTACTGAGCGCTTCCCAGATCCTTTACAGAAGTGATATTTGGGCCAAATAATCTACCAAAACTCTTGACACATGTGAACAGTCTTGCTCATACCAGCAAATCATTACAGCTAATCAGTGTTGCATGTAAATTAGCTGGAGTGTAAAGCTGATTGCTTTAGTTAGCTCTGATGTCACAGAATCCCACTGCAGAATTTCCTTAGCTTTTGGCTTGACTTTGCTGTAACCTCCTTAGCCTGCTTAATTATAATAATTAGATACAGCCTAATTTAATCAAAATAGTTTATGCACAAGGTTTCAATGAATTGTACCCACATGGGCAGTTTGGAAAAAAATGTATTATTCGGTTGTTAAGATCATTTGGAAAAAAGAAAAAAACTGATATAGGTGCTATATTTCCTAAAGCACCCAAGTTTTGATTTATTTTAATTCCTAATCTATTAACAGGTTTATTTATAAATTCTTTCAAAGTTCATTCTAAACTCAAAGAATGACTGTTTTTAAGTTTGGGGAGGATATGCTGTATTTTTATACACTATAAAAAGTTTGAATCCCTGCTCTGAAAATCCAGAAGTCAATCTTAACTATGAAGTCATAATCAATACATTACTGAAAAGAGACTACATTGCCCCTAGTATGATAAACAAAATAGGTTTCTGTATTGAAAGCACTGATACACTCTTAACTCTGGAGATGCCACAAACACAATCCACAAACTATGATGCTATATCTGTAATCAACAATATTAAAATACAAAGAGAGAGTCTATAATATGTCTTTTTCAGCAACACTTCAGTGATTTTAATACTGAAGTACTCCTGCCCTTTCTTAAGAGAATTACAATTAAGTAGAGTTTAAGGGTAGTTCAAACAGCATGAAGATTGCTTGTAAATTAAGGGAAAATATTGAAAATGTAAAACATGAATGATAATTACTTCCGGGAGGAGATACCCAGGTGGCTGGAATTTACTGGGTGAAAAGGCATTTCTCAAAAGACATTCCTGGGTGGGAAAAACCCCATCGTATTTCCTGTACTTAGCTTTGTTACAACTTGCACAGCATATCTTGTTCCAGTGATTGTACTATGCAGCGGACACATTCTTCTTCAAGTAACCCAGACAATTATTGAGATTGTATCTTTATTTAAATTATAAGATAAAAATATGAGCACATGAATGTATTTGGGATAGTGCTAATGTGTGTATACACACACCCAGTAGAATTCAGGTTTAGATTCTGATCTCTGTTGCAATCGTTCTATAGTGTAAAGTGAACTGTTATCAGGCACCTTTCCAAACTTGCTGTGGAAACAAAGTCCACACACAACATAAAATCCTTTCAGTGTTTGGCTTTAAGAAAATAAACAATAAGGTATCATGAAGGTCAATCAGTTCATAATCCTGTAGTTTGGCTGCTCAAAGAATTCCTCCTTCAAAGCTTCTCAACTCACATACTAGATCATCTGTTTTAGGCTACATCTAGACTGCAAGTCTCTTTCGAAAGAGGTTTTTTCGAAAGATACTTTTGAAAAAGCCTCTTTCGAAAAAGATCATCTAGACTACAACCAGTACTTTCGAAAAAGCAAGATGCTTTTTCGAAAGAGAGCACCCAAGCAGTCTGGATGCTCTCTTTCAAAAAAGCACATTTTGCAATACATAGCACCTTTTTTCAAAAGAGCACTTTTGAAAAAAGGTATTCTTCCTCATAAAATGAGGTTTTCTGCAGTCAAAAAAACTGCTACGTTCTTTCTATTTACTTTCAAAAGAATGTGACAGCAGTCTAGACGTAGGGGAAGTTTTTTCGAAAAAAAGCCCACTTTAAAAAAAAACAAAAAAACCTCTGTAGTCTAGACGCACCCTGGTTACATCTAGACTGCAGGCTTCTTTCAGAAGTAGCTTTTCCAGAAGAGATCTTCTGAAAAAACTTCTTACAAAAGAGAGCGTCCAAACTGCCAAAAACAATCTGCTTTTTTGAAAGATAGCGTCCATACTGAATGGACGCTATCTTGCATTTAAGTGTGATTAATATAGACAGAGTCGCCACCAGGGCACCTGTGCTTTTTCCTCTTCCCTGACCATGCACACCTTTTTCTGAAAGAGCTCTTTCAGAAAAAGGCTTCTTCTTTGTAGAAAGAGGTTTACCAATAATGGAAAAAACCCTCTGTGACGGGCCGGCCCCGGACCAGGGGCGAGGGGAGCGGAGCCCCCGCCGGCCGTCACTCTCCCGGGGGCGGGGCGAGCGGAGTCCTCACCGGCGGGGCTCTGCCGGCCGGCCGCAGACCCCCCAGCAACCCCACAACTCCAGCCGCCGGGGGCGGCAGGCAGGGGCGCTTCCCCCGCGCTTGCGCCGGCAGCCGATGGGCGGCCCCCCCCCCCCGCCGGCCCACGCAGGGAAGGCGGGGCCGGGGCGCACGGCAACTGGCGAGGGCCGCCAGCGGGGGCGTGCCCGGAAGGGGCGGGGCCCCGGGCGGCGGCCGGCGCGGCGGGCCAGTTTAAAAGTGCCCGCCGCCGGAGAAGCGGGGCGCAGGCTCCTCGCGGCGGCGGAGGAGCAGCCCCCACCGCAGGACGGAGCGTGAGCGCCACACAGCCCGGCTGCCGGCCCGGCGCTGGTCCCGGGGCCTCCGGGACAGCCACTGCCCCTGGCGAGCACTCAGCCCCTCGCCAGACGGCAGGAGGACCCCACCGCGCTGAGCCAGGAGAGACCGGGATGGCCAGGAGCGTGCCAGGGCCGGAGAGCTCACCCCCGTGACGCCATCGGAACGCGAGACACCACAGACCGCCGAGTCAAGGTAGGCGCCAGGGCGACGGGGATCGGACGGCAGACCCAACGGGAGGGAGGAAGGAGCCCGGGGCAGGGCGCTTCTGGCGGCCGTGGGTGGACGGGCCACAGGGGGGAGAATCCTCACCCCCCCTCGTCCACCGTGCCGGGGCGCTAGCGGCCCCGGCGCTCAGGGCCCCGGGCTGGGACCCGGAGAGAGGGCGGGACCGGGTCCCCCTCCCTCCACACGGGGAGCGTCCAGCACCCGACAGCCACACTAACCGACTGGGACCAAACTAGAACCCCGGACTGGGGGAGGAGGACCTAAGGCTAGGGGCTCCGGCCCCCCCATCCCGCTCGGCGGGTACTCACGGCCTGGGGTTCGCTGACCCCCCCTTCTGGCTGGGAGGGGGTGATCGCACCCCAGGGGCCCGGACTCCACACCGGCGGCCCAGGGACGACACAGGACAAAAGGAGGACCAAAAGGGGTCCGCAGACCCCCCCTCTCGGACTGGGAGGGGGTGATCGCACCCCGAAACCCTCACACCCTCTGTTCTTTAAAAAAAATTTTTCAAAAGAACGCAATTGCAGTGTGGCTGTAATTGAAGTTTTTTTGGAAAAACAGCTGTTTTTCAAAAAAAAAAAAAATCTGTAGTGTAGATTTAGCCTCTTTGAGCTATTCCAGTGCCCATACGTCCCAATGAGGTAATGTGTTCCCGAGTCCACTTGTGAGTCAGCATAACCTATTGGACATATCAGGCCTATACAGGCAGTCCCCGACTTACGAGGATCGGACTTATGTCGGATCCGCACTTACGAACGGGGCTTTCTTGCCCCGGAGGTCGAAGTGGTGGATTGCTACCTGCGAGCTCCGGGGCGAGAAAGCCCCGTTCGTAAGCTGCTCCGGTGCCCCTGGTCTGCTGGAGACCGTTTCCAGCAGACCAGGGGCACCGGGCGGGTTCCCGCGCTTCTGAGGCTTTGCCAGAGCAAAGCCTCAGAAGCGTGGGAACCCGCCCGCTGCTGCCGCTTGAGTCCCGGTGCCTGTGGTCTGCTGGGGACGGTCCCCAGCAGACCACAGGCACCGGGACTGAAGCCGCAGCCGCGGGGGGAGGGGTCCCGCGCCTCTGAGACTTTGCCAGAGCAAAGCCTCAGAGGCGCGGCACCCCGCTGCCGCTGCTGCTCTGCTCCCCGTGTCCCTGGTCTGCTGGGGGGGGCGCGGATAGTGTGCCCCCCCAGCAGACCAGGCTTTTGTTTTGGACCCTGGAGCAGAGCAGCTGGGGCGCTGCGGATTGGTCCTGCATCACCCGCTCTGGGCACTACTGGACCAACCCGGCAGCACCCCAGCTGCTCTGCCCCAGGTCCTGATTCAGCCGCTGCTGGTCAGTTTCAGCAGTGGCTGAATCAGGACGCCTGGGGCAGAGCAGCTGGGGTGCTGCTGGGTTGGTCCAGTAGCGCCGAGGGGTGCTACTGGAGCAACCCAGCAGCACCCCAGCTGCTCTGCCCCAGGCATCCCCAAGTCAGCCGCTGCTGAAACTGACCAGCGGCTGACTACAGGAAGCCCGAGGCAGAGTTGCTCTGCCCCAGGCTTCCTGGAATCAGCGCTCATCAGTTTCAGCAGCAGCTGACTTGGGGAAGCTTGGGGTTCTTAAGTTGAATCTGTATGTAAGTCAGAACTGGCGGTCAGTTTCAGCAGCGGCTGAATCTGGACGCCAGTTCTGACTTACATACAGATTCAACTTAAGAACAAACCTACAGTCCCTATCTTGTACGTAACCCGGGGACTGCCTGTAATTATGAAATATATCATACAAAAATAGTAAATAAATGTTAAACTTTCTAAGAGCTGAACAATCCAAATCACACAAAGTTACAACCTTTGTCACCATTTTTATTCAATATATTTTCCAGCTTATTACAGATGATACAGTTAGGCTATGTCTAGACTGCAGGCTATTTTCGAAAGAGGCTCTTTCGAAAGCATCTTTCGAAAGAGCCTCTTTTGAAAGATCGCGTCTAGACTGCAGGCGGATCTTTCGAAAGAGAAATCCGCTTTTTCGAAAGAGAGCACCCAGCGAGTCTGGATGCTCTCTTTCGAAGACAGCCTCTTTACATTGAAGAACGCCTTCTTTCGAAAGAGGAACTTTCGAAAGAAGGCGTTCTTCCTCGTGAAATGAGGTTTACCACCATCGAAAGAAAAGCCGCGTTCTTTCGAAATAATTTCGAAAGAACGCGGCTTGAGTCTGGACGCAGGGGAAGTTTTTTCGGGAAAAGGCTACTTTTCCCGAAAAAACCCCTGAGTCTGGACACGGCCTTACTGTTGTACATTCTTCCAGGCAGGAACATTGTCCTCTATATCAGTAAACCACCATACTCATAAATGACACTATATGAGTTACCAGTAATGAAGAAAAACCCTTAAAACTGTTTTGCTTTATTTAATATTAAAGACCTGGAAAGAGGTACGGGACAGTTTTTGAAAGATATGGAGCTATAACCTATCTTCTGATCATTCAGCTATTAATAGAATTATTATCAATCATAATTATATTAAGTTTTAAGGAAACATTATTATTCATGATATTTGACACCCAGTGTTGGCCTTTCCCATTGCTCTTTATTTCTTGCATGAAATCAGAAATACAGCTACGCAATGGAAGGATGATTTCCTTCTATAGATCAAATTAATGAACACTGTGATAGTTACAGCACATAACAAATGATACCCTTGCTCACAAATTATGAAATGAATGTGCTTATTTTACTGTAGCAATGCAATTGTTATATCATCATTATATACAACTTTTGAAATGATGCCATTTATTATCATCTACCTAGGTGAAGGGGGCACCATACACACTAAACTCTGTGGGGAAAATAGTGTCTGCCCCTATAACTGCTACAAAACTTAGACGAGGCAGAGTGCAGAGCACGGGATTAGATATACACCCATAGAATGTAGTGGTTTCAGTTATACTTAACCTAAATAAAATCAACCTCATGGCACTGACGTAGCCAGAAGGGCCCATTTGGGTGGGCCCCAACTTTGGGTGGGTGAGCAATAGTGGGAGTAGAGATTAAGCCCTGGCGCTGCTCCCTGGCTGCTTCACCTGGGGAGCAGGGTAAGCCCCAACATCCCAATCCTGCTCCCTGGGCTGGACCAGTGGAACAAAGTCAGCCCCGGAGCCCTGAGCCCACACCCCAGACCCCAGCTGCAGTAAAACCTGGAGCACAAAGAGACATGGAAGGCTTCGATGCAAAGTGGGTGAGCCACGGCTCACTCGGGCCCATCCGTGGCTACGCCACTGCCTCATGGTAATTGGCAAGGACCATTAATGTAAAGCTTAACAGACAGAACCATGAAGTTGGTAAATAACAGTATTGAAAAAATAATTTTCAATTCATAATTTTATCTAATGAACCCTAGTTCTTTTTATACATATGTAATATTCATGAAGTAATGTTTCCCTCCTATGTACCTGTTTTTGACAGTTATTGCAGGATTGCTTTTGCCAATGTTTATAACTCTTTGGTTTGATTGTTAAATATTTTCTGTGATTTTTTTTTTTATATTTGGTCTGTTTTAGTTAGTTCTGATTGGCTATGTAAGTTTCAAGGTGCTATGTATGTAACCAGACAGGATGAGTTCATAGTCACTTCCTGCCTGAAAGTGTATAACTAACATTTTAAAATTCAGATTCCTCATACATCTGTGCAAGTGATTTTGACATTTGCTTTCTGAAAACTTTCATGTCAGCCAAACATTATCACACACATATTTTCAGAAAGCAAATAGAAAGGGGTGAGAGCCAGAAAAATTCTAGCAATATTCACAGAACAGCTTTTGCAGTAGACATCCAGATCTTGTCAGTGCTAACCAATTAAATTTGTGTCAAGAAAGGAAGACCACAGCCGGATATATATTGATCATAAAACTATCATGGCATAAAGCTAAGTCAGAACAACCTGTGAAAGGATCAGTGTGCTACATCTCCAATAACATCCTATTTTTAATTGATCACCTGGTCTGTGATTGTGTTTCTTTATATAGCAGAATGCTCTGGCTTGCATTGAAATATAGATTAAGAAGAGTTCTTGTTGACGGCTTCTCTCTGTATTTCAGAAATTCTTTCATATTCTCCCAGTTGTCTGTCAGTATCTCTTCTGTCTGAACTTCTCTCAGAGGAAAAAGAGTTGCTGGTTGTGGTTAACTATGTAACTTCTGTGTTTGAGTTCCCACTACAACAAGCATTGTGTCCTAGTGCCCCCTATAGTCTTAGATGGATAGGGTACAAATGAATGCCTACTACAACTCCTGAGAGTGGAGGTGCTCCTTTCAGCTACTCATTAGTTGGAGGATCAACAAACCACTATCAGCAATACTAATTGGCCAACATCTTGCCAATCTTAGCTACGCTGAGTACAGTGAGTTTGACTCTCACTGCCTATACTAGTTTTTCATCACTGTAACTTGATTGAAATCGGTGGAGTTTAATTGACTAAAAGCTGAAGTTATGCAATCGAGAAAAAGTGTGTGTGTGAGAGAAAGAGAGAGAGAAGTATTTGTAAATAGTCAGGAGGGCTTTTGTACACTGGTGTTTCTTATCTTCCTGATCAAGCCAAATGTACTATCCAAAAATGAAAGATTCTCTTATGTAGTAAGACAGCAGGATATTCAGGTGGCAATTAAGGTAAGCTGCTAACAACTGTCCCTTAAACTGTTTGGCCTGAATTAGAAAAAATGCCATTCAAAATCTTTCATAGATGCTTCTAATACACTGGAGAATTGTAGCCAGCTGCACTTGTTGGCTGATCAGCTAGGATTAATTTCATCTCACCCTTCCTACATTCAAGCTGTTACTAACAGCCTGACAAATTATGGTACTTTGGTTCTTCTGTATTTCGGGAGACACTGGGTACACAGCTTTTGAATATATACCATGGAAATACCACTTTGAACCACAGTAACAGTTTGCTACTTTAGACTATAATTTTCCAGAGCTCTCTGTTGACATATCAATGTTGCCATTCCCAGTTTTTAAACTTGAAATCTTTGAAAGCAGAGTAACACTGGGGCTTAATTTTCCACATGAACCAATCTCTTGAGGAGATGGAAATAACAGAATTAAGTAAGAGGAAATGCAAATTTTTCTCATCTTTCAAATCAAAGAAAGCACGTGGCTGAATGAACAAAAATACATTTACATACGAGATAACCATGGATATATTTCTTACTAGTGAGACAATTATTTGTAAAAAGCTCAGTTGGCTAAGAAAATATTTCAACGGGACACAAGACAACTGCATTAATGTCCCAATGACCTATTAAGGATACTTAAGACATCTCTTTTATCTCACAAAGAGGTTTTGGGGAGCTTCCCTGAGCCCAGTTCCAGAATCACACATAGGTCATTGTCACAGAGCAGGTACACCCTGCTGCCCCTTGAGGAGTGGGAGGGAGTTGTACTATGGCCCTCCAGCCAAGTCAATAGGGCTTCCCTTCTTAGCAGGGCAGTGGAGTCTAGCAGCTAAAGCTGAGAGGGCTGCTCTCCCAATACAGCTTGGGAGTCAAAGCTGATGAGACTAAATAGGACCACCCTTTTGTGCGGGGGAGCAGGGTGGGCTGCCACCCAAGGATGGATGAGCAATAAAGATAAAGAGATCCAACACCACCCTGTTCCATAGGGTCCCAAACCAGGCATCTATCTGTGGCAAGTGCATCTGCCATTAGGTCAATGGCAATCCATCCAAATCATGTTGATTTTGCTCTCAGTTCCACAATCAACTCAATATCTGGTTCCCCTGGGCTTCTTCCTAACCTGTATTCCTGCTATGAAGTCTGCAGGTCCTCTGATTCCAGGAATAGTTGTCAAGCATAATTCTCAATGACTCCTTCCCCTCCTAGGATTCTGTGAGTGGCTGAGTATTCACCAGGATCATGGTGTGTTTGGCCTTTGTAGTCTGGGGCTCTGTCAGCTCCTGGGCAGAAGCCTATAATACATGTCCCCTCTCCTCCCCAGTTAGGGAACAGTGAGCTGAGCTGCTCCCTTTTATATGGAGGTTCCAACTGCATCATATCCAGCAGGATCATGGGGGTGTGGCTTCCTCAGCCCATAGTATAGGGTTAACCTTTCTGTCCAGTGTGGAATTGGTATACCCTGTCACAGCCACATTAATGATTTGAAAAACATCTTCTGTGATAAAGTAAGTAAACTTGCACATTGTCTACTAAGTGCCAACACCAAGATGGTTAAGGAGAAGCAGAAGAAGGAGTATAGGAATTGGTGTTGAAGGATGCGGGTAGCTCCTGCTAATTTCCCAGTCATTAATGAAACAGAAGAAACATTGGCAAGGGGAAAATATAAACAGTATGAAGTCCCACAAAGTGAATACACAATTAATGGTAAATACATTATTCAACTAGTCAAAAGTTATTTGCAGAGCCAATGTGTCTAGAAAATCAAGACTCATGAAACAAGGCAGCTATATAGACTATAGCCACTGAAGCAGTGCAAGGGAAATGAATTGTTGGGGAAAAGCACTACGAAAGTATTGCAACAGTACCCCTTTTGTAGTCATAAAGATCCTATAGTGTCAGTGATGCCACCAATTGAAGAAAAATGACTGGAGATCTATGGGAATATGAAATGTTAAATACTTTGTCATTTCTACAGGGTATGTCTACACTGCATACCTAGGGGTGTGTCTAAACTACAGGGTTTTGTCAACAAAAGTGGACAAAGTGGACTTTTGTAGACAAAACTATATTTGCATCTACACTACTGCCAAGTTCTGTCGATATAACGTTGACAGAACTCTGCAGTTTTGTCAATTGCGGTAAACCTCATTCTACGAGGAATAACGCCTTTTGTTGACAGAGTTCTGTGGACAGAAGGCGTTATTGCATCTACACCGTCCTTTGCGTCTACACTCTCATATCCACAAACCGGCTTGCTTTGTCGACAGAACTGGATGCAGTCTAGATGCTCTTTGTTGACAGAAACTTTGTCGACAGTATCTGTCGACAAAGTCTCTGTCGACAAAAGCCTGTAGTCTAGACTTACCCTTATTTCAAAATAAGCTATTCCAGAAGAAATACTCCGAAATAGCTTATTTGAAATATTGTGTCTACATTATGGGGAAGCATCAAAATTAGTCTGAAGCAGGCTTCCCTAATATGGGCGTGCTATCTCAATTTAGAGCCCCCAGATGTACTGGGGAGTAATTATTTTGAATGGCCCTGGGGAGGAGCTATTTCTAAATAGCAGCAGTGGCTCATCCACGCTACTACTGTTCCAAAACAGCTATTTCAGAATAGGTGTTATTCCTCATGGAACGAGGTTTACAGATTTTGGAATAAGCCATCCATTATTTCGAATTTATTTAAATTTCAAAATAAATTCGAAATAACGGAATGCTGTGTAGACACTCTCATTGTTATTTCAGAGTAATGGCTATTATTCTGCAATAATGCTGCTGTATACACGCACCCTTATATAACCTAGCATCAAGTTTATGATCAGTAAAGGCCTGATGCAACATCTATTAAAATTAACAGGAGTTTACGTTTAGTTCAAGGGGAGCAAGTTATTTGGCCTGGTATTCTCCCACCCCACAACCATGTGGGGTATATTAGGGATTAAAAATGTTTCTTCCTGATATCTGTTAGGGTTTCCTGGATCACAGCACTCATAGCGAACAGGGGTTTCACATGAGGATCTCCTTTAGCAGCAAGTGTGTGGGGAATAAGCAGGGAACAGACACATGGTTCCATCTCCCATGCAAGCATACAGAATGCCACACCCCATCAAGTGGTGTTGCAAATGACTCCTTTTACCACAACCAGGAAGCTATATTATGCAATGTGCTTCTTTGAAAAACAAAACCTCCCAAGGTTTTTCTTAGACAATTCACATATGCTCTGTGCCATACTCAGGGCTGTACTTAAAGGCATATTTAGTTTTCGGTGAATAGCTTATAAAGTAGAAATATAGACATAGTAAATAATTGTACAATACTTTGTCTATATTCTTTTGAAAGTTTTTAACTGTCAGTTTTTTTCTTGCTTTCTTCTAGAATCCCTTATAAAAACCATCATTGACTTTTAATATATATTAAGCCAATAAGTTTCTAGAGATGCTAAATTGAGCTTTATTCTTTATGTGTAAGTTTTAACATAATAATATCCCAGCTTTCGAATTTTATAGCATGGTTTAAACGTTCTGTGTTATATTCCATAGGGGCTTTCCAATAAGGGCCAGAAAGATTTCTGAATAAAATACAAAACTTGTTCAGACAGCTGATAAAAATACAACACATCTGAGCTGTTTAGAGTTTAAAAGAAGCTACAGCATTTATGCATGTGAAGTAACTATTTTGTATTAGGATTTTTGGCATGTTTATAATTACTGTAACTGCATGAGAGAGTTTATTTTCAAAATGTCTGAAACATAATTGATATGAAGATTTTTAAAATAATCTATCATTCATATAATCCACAGATTAAGAGACCCTATGAGTGCTCAAAACGGTTAACAACTCAGATGAAGTTCCTATGGTCTGTTTTATCAATGAGCTGCATATTAAAAACACTCTGAAACCATAAAAGGGGAGAATTCAGAATATTAATAGTCTCTGACATGTATGCTATATGACATCCACTTCTGATTACCATTTGGATTTTCCCTACTTACAGATTTAATGAAATGAACATCAGGCAGTGAAAAGCACAAAAATACATGCTGCTCTGATCCAGGCCAATATCTTTTTTACAGGGCCTAAAGCAACAAACTCACTAGTAGGAATGTGGGAAAATAATATTCACTATCTGCAAAACTTAAAATAATTCTCTGTCATTTTACAATGGCAAACATTTTGCACTTTTGTTACATTTTTTGGCATGCTTCCAAGGTGAAAAATGTGAAAAAGTTGTTTCATTTGGAGCAAATCTGATGAGGGAAATATTGCTTTTCTGTATCGTGACACTTTTTTATATTTACTGTTAAAATCTGAATTTGCTGGAACCAATATTTTCATACTGGATCAAAATTAACAATGCTCTACAGAATCATGCAATTCAAACTCATCAAATTGAGAACAACACTGCCAGGATGAGGACAAATACTCAGACCGTTAGTTTCACTTCCATTGCATGTGACTGGGTATTTTTGTTGTCATCCCTTCTGTTCTTGTGTGGTTCTAAGGGAAGTCTTATGAAAAAAATCAGCAATATTAAGTTCAAGTAACAATAGTTGGATGCAAATACATATTTCAAAGTCTGTGAAATTGTAGATTGTTTGGTTCTGGGTTTAGATCCATGGACAACTGTAGAATTTGGACCCTTACAGAAAGGCTAAGAAACAGCATGGACAATCACAGTGCTATGTTATCAATTTAACACTACAAATTCTAGTTGGAATCTTCTCTATGATCCATGGAATCATAAGATCCTTGGCATCAGAGCACATCTACACTGTACACTCCTTATAATGACATGTGGAGTACATAGATTCCAGGTCCTCCTAGCAGTGTAGAGGGTGAGGCACTTTGTAGGTGAGTAAAGTCACACCTGAATTCTGTGGGAATGAAACCTTTCTGGATGAAGACTTTCCCTGCTGCAGAGAGTTGCTTGAGCTCTTCACCACAGGCATGTCTATACTGTAGTGCAAAAATTGAATTAAGATATGTAATGTCAGCTACATCAATTGCGTAGCTGAAGTTGAAATAGCTTAATTTGACTTTTGGCGCTGTCTACACAGGAGAAAGTCGAAGGAAGAACAATCTTTCCTCGACTTCCCTTACTTCTCATGGAATGAGGGTTACAGGAGTTGGAGTAAGAAGTTCTCCATCTTGAAATTATTTCAAAGTAATAGCTTGCTGTGTAGATGTGCACATTGTTATTTCAAAATAACGTTCTTGTGTAGACATACTCCTCCACAGAGAAAGATCTGGCAGAAAAAGCATAGGCCAGAGATTTTCCCTGCTGCTTTCCCCCATGCCAGAGTCTTTCATTGTTACATGTAGCTACACACAGCTTGTTTCTCACTACAGTTTGTGCATCTACACCTAGGCTACGCACCACCACCAGAGCAATAATATCAAAGTATGGTGTTTTTTAGGACTTGTTCATCCGTCCCTAGAAATTGTTTTCACACCCAACTTATTTACTAGCTAACTTACATCTTTAAAATGATTCCAACCCTGGGTACCTCTACTCTACCTCTATGGAGATTCAAATGGTGAATCGGTGTAAATCCCTCAGCTTTACCTTTCAGCTAATTAGACACTCTGAAGAGGATTGATTTTAAAGATCTTCCCCTTTTCTTTTTTGTTTTGAAAGACAATTTATTCTACTCTGGTGGCTCCTTTCAATGTTTTTTATCTGCCAAAACTAACATGTATAATTTTTTTTTAATCAGTAGCTAAAATTTTAAATTTATAATTAAATTTTTTTCAAGTATATGCACATCTAGGTCAATACAACCAATAAACTATAATTATATTCTTTTTCTCAGATGGTATGAATAATATTTCTAGATTGGCTTTACTTTGAATATGGTTATCACCCAAAAGGAAACAGAAAAACTATCTAATACCTAACAACATTTTTATTATAAATAAAAGTAAATGAATATGCATGTTATTTACATGTGCTTCAGCATTTCAGTTTTACATTGGTTAGAACTGGGGTCAGGTTTTCAAAAGTGATGAGCACCTAATAGCTAAATCTAAACAAGCACTCGATACAAAGCATACTAAGTCAATGGAAAGACCTTCCCCGATGACATCAATAAGCTTTAGATCAGGTGTAAAGCAAGAAGTCAGATTTACAAAAGCATTGAGTCTGGATTTTAAAGGAATATAGGTGCATAGGCATGTTTGTAAATCCTAGTCGGTGTCCATCTGCATCCTTAGATACCTCAATGCATTTAAAAAATCAAACCCTCAACTCCAAATTAGCCACTGAGCTAAAGCCTCTGAACTTTAAACACACTCAGCACCCAGAAGCCCCATTTGAAATCTGTTTATGTGGCAGTTGAGCCCTTCTGAAAGTTGAGCTTCAGTTATGGGTGCTGAGTACTGTTGAAAATCTGGCTTTTACTCCCAGCATGTATTTGTGTACTCTTGTCTTGTATTGTGTGGGATATGCTCCACTTGTAGAGTTTTTTACATTACAGTATTTACAAGGCTATATTAATAAAACAATTCATTGTTTAAAATTAAAGTTTTTATTTGCCATAAAACATAATGTAGAAGAAATATAATTTGTCCTGTGAAAAAATAATATATGAGGTTACGTCTACACTGTGGAGCTATTTCAGTATACTGGAAGTATCCTGATATAACTACTCTGCATCTATTGAAGCAGCCCATTATTTTGAAATAGATTTTGAAATAATGGGTGGCTTATTCCAACATCCCAGTAAGTGTTAAGGGGAACTTTGGAATAGTGAGTTATTACTAAGCTATTTTGAAATAGCATCGAAATAAACTATGCAATTTGCATAGCGCAAATTGCGTAGCTTATTTCGAGCAAAGGGCACTGTTTAGATGCACCCTGGTTGTGTAATTATAGACTATATCACAATACAAATACAAAAGGGAGCAAAGTAAAGTTATACAGGCAACCTACAATCTAGACTTCATTAGGCATCCTTAATAATATTCTTCTAATAAGATGACTTTGTTTTTTAACATTAACCCAATATTCAATATTTGAAACCAGTTTATCCTTATATGTGGAATAAATCTCAAGCCATTTCGTTAAGTTAGTATAATAATCTATTTAAGATAAAAAAAATATGTGGAGTGATACTTCATGTTATTGAGCAAAAATTATGTCCTTCCACAAAGTCCCTTTTTCTGTTGTGATATGAGGCAAGCATTGGCTTTATGTCCTCTCTTCACTTCAATTCCATTTACTAAAGAAATAATTCTCTGTTTAATATTATATTCACCAACAAAAGAAATATGGATCAAAAGAAAATCAGACTTCTTTTGAAATAAGACTTATTTAATGTGATTAAGTATGGCAGAGTCTGTTTATATTAGACAAGACTGATGAGCTCCCCCTAATATTGAAATGTGAGTGAAAGCTTCTAATACGCTGTTTTTTATTAACTCTGGCTTATGTGGAATTTCCTGGAAGTATTTGGGCTCCAGTCCTGTAAAGAACTCTGTGCAGGAGGACTTTGTTGTCAGTGGGATTCTGGGGCATGCTCACACAGAGTTCATAAAAGTTTCAGAGCCTGGATTTTTGACAATATTTCAGCTGTATAAGCAGGTCTTTAGGAATCACTGTAATACTCTGGCTCTTAAACGTAAATCTTCGGATTCACATTCGCGACTAAAATAGAAACTATTTTTGATCTACCTGTCCATCTGCCTGCATCTGTACGGGGATTGACATAAAACAGAGATAATGTTAAAAAACCAAAGCAATTTGTTTTTGCCTTATCTGAGAGGTAATTTATTTAGAAAAACCATGTTCTTTGTGATGAACTGTCCTTAGTCACAGGACACATGAGATCATGTGTCTCTGATTTTCTTTTTGGCTCTCTTTCTCCTTCACAATGAGTAGGTGGTGGTAGATAATGATGATAAAAATATTTTTAAAATAGCATGTTGTCAAAACAGCCATCTGAAGTTTTATCACTGATTGTTTTATTGCAAACCCTTATGACATACACAAACAAACACCAAAATACCCAGTACAGTGACTAACTAGTATAGATTTTTATTATCGGCTTAATCCTGCTGAGTTATAAAAGTTTTAACCCATACAATTCTAGACAGCCCCTTAGTCACAAAACTAAGTCTATTTATACTTGACTTAGAATTACTTAGAAACATATTGTACTGAACACAGTACTTCTGAAACACAGAAGATGTTTATATATATTTTTTAAATATGATAAGGGACAAAGGCCATACTATTCTATCTATCACAGTACCCATTAGTTCTCTGTAAACATCAGATCAGTGTGCAGCGGCAGTTAAAAAAACTAACAGAATGTTAGGAATCATTAAAAAAAGATAGATAATAAAATAGAAAATCTCACAATGCCACTATATAAATTCCTGGTGTGTCCACATGGATACAATTCTAGTAGCCCCATTTTAAAAAAAGATGTATTAGAACAAGGAAGGGCATCAAAAATTATTAGGGAATGGATCAGCTTCTACATGAAGAGAGCTGGCTTAAGGGGAAATGGTAGAGGTCTAAAAAACTTAACTGGTGTGGAGAAAATGAATAGGGAAGTGTTTTCATCCCTTCACATAACACAGGAACTAAAGGTCACCCTGAATTACTAGGCAACATGTTTGAAACAAACATAAGGAAGCACTTCTTCACACACTGCACAGTTAACCTATGGAATTCATTGCCAGGGGATACAGTGAAGGCTAGAACTATAACACGGTTCAAAAAAGAATTAGATAAGTTCCTGGAGGATAGGTCCATCGATGGCTATTAGCCAGGATGGTTAGGGATACAACCCCATGCTCTGGGAGCCCCTAAATTCCTGGGATTGGATGATAGGAATGGTTCATTTGGTAATTGCCCTGGTCTGTTTATTCCCTCTGTAGCATCCGTTGCTTCTGTCACTGAACACTGTTGGAAGACAGGATACTGAGCTAGATGGACTATCTGGGCTAGATGGACTAGCCCAGTAGGGACATTTTTATGTTTTAAGGTAGAATCATAGAATCCTAAGGCTAGAAGAGACCAAAGTGTTTAATCCAATTATTATCCTATATCCCATCAATTGGTTATGTTCTGTGATTTTATGGTGCTGATATCAGTTCTGAAATACTTCAGAATACTGTAATATTATAATAAAAAAAGTTTTCTCTTTTACAAATGTTAAGGGTCTTAATTACGTATACATAAAATGATCATGGGGTAGTGTGTATATACACCGACTCACCGGTTTTTGCTACTATTTTTGCTTTAGGTAGTGTAAGATAAGATTATGTATGTGCATGTCTTGAGCGGAGCTTGAGTGTCCTGTCACTGCATTCTTTTCCTGAACAAGGAATTCATAAGCATTCCTCTCTCAAGCAGCTGCACAATTACAGGACAAGGGAAGGAAAACTGAGACTATTATGTTGAGAAATTGGCATGTTCATGCATGAGGTTCAAACAGAATATGTTGGCAACACAGAATAATGTTCAGCAGTGTAATTCCAAATGCATCCTTCTGGTCATTTTTAGGAGGGCAGTGATTGCAGCAGAGTGAAGGCTCTTTTAATAGATAAACAAGGAAGAGAACAAGTAGCAGAAAATGCCCTTTTTCACATGTGGCTCTCTTGAAATGAAGAGTTGATACTAAGGAAATGGTAGCATACTGTGTGCTTGTTTTTCTCCTCCATTTGTCCCCATGGCCTCTTTTATATGTATTCAGTGTATTTGTGTAAGTGTTCAGCCCTGCTGTTCAGTGGGGTTGGATGGCAGATTAGGGCTTTAAAATATAACCATCCAGATTCTGTCCCTAGCTACAGCTCCTTTTCAGCCACTATAGAGATGCAAAGGGGACAAAATGAAGAGGCCTTTATTGGCTGTCTGAGTAACAGAAATGCCCAGATGTCATACTAGAGCTAATATAGCTACCTCTGCACCCTTCTCCTTATAATTCCAGATCTACACATGTGGCTGAAGTAATGTTGTGTTTCAGATCATTTTCAACTGTGGAACATCTCCTTAGCATCCTCCGTAGCCAGACAATACAGAGCAGTCCTGACACTACTCGATCTCATGCCGGGGACCGAACTGAGGCCAGAGAGCCTCATGAATCAGGGGAACACATAAGTGATATATTGATAACCTTGTCTTTCCAACGAAGACCGTGTATTGAGTGCTGATTAACTGAATTTAGGATCTGGCCCTAAGTATGTTTTTGATATGAGTTATTCATGAAACCACAGTTCATATGTAATAATGGGGGATATAAAATCATGCTGGGATAAAGAATGTTAATAAAGAAGTGTCCTTCACTCCACATAACACAAGCAGTAGAGATCATGCAATGAAATGATAGGAAACTGGATTAAAAGAAACCAAAGGAAGTATTTCTTCACATAATGCACAGTCAACTTGTGGAACTCCTTCCCAGAAGACATTATGAAGGCCGAAACTATAAGAAGGTTAAAAAAAACCTAGATAAATTCATGGAGGATTAGTCTATCAATGGTTGTTGGCCAGGATAGGCAGGGATTGTGTTACTAGCCTCTCTGTGCCCAGAAGCTAGGAATGGGCACTAAGGATGGATGAATTGATGATTGCCTGTTCTGTTCATTCCCTCTGAAGCACCTGGCATTGTCCACTGTCAGAAGACCGGATACTGGGCTAAATGGATCTTTGAAATGTCTCAGTATGGCCATTCTTATGTTTTTATATGCTTATTTTTAAGAGATACTAATAGATGCAATGTAAGAAGACTGATTCCTCCCCTGTTTTGTGAACACATGGAACATATTTGGATAAATGTTTGCAATATTAAAGGGTATGTCTACACTAGCTCGTTAGTTCAAACTAGGTAGGCAAATGAGGGCAACCGGAGTTGCAAATGAAGCCCAGGATTTAAATATCCCAGGCTTCATTTGCATGTTCCCGGGCACCGCCATTTTTAAATAACTCTTACTCTGAACTAACTGCTCGCGGCTAGACGCGGCAGTTAAACATTAATTCGACCTATCTCCTTAGTTCAAATTAACTGTTACTCCTCGTGAAATGAGGAGTAACAGTTAATTCGAACTAAGGAGTTAGTTCAAATTAATGTTTAACTGCCACGTCTAGCCGCGGACAGTTAGTTCGGACTAAGGGGGATTTAAAAATGGCAGCGCCCGGGAACATGCAAATGAAGCCTGGGATGTTTAAATCCCGGGCTTCATTTGCAACTCCGGTTGCCCTCATTTGCCTACCTAGCTCGAACTAACGAGCTAGTGTAGACATACCCAAATATATTTGATAACTTGGATTTACAAGTTTTGACTGGTGGAATGAAGTTTAAAAATTGGAAAAGATGTTGTAACTGCCCCCAATGACAATCCGTGAATAAAAACCAAAATGTATACACACAGCAGTACTCAAATGAGGAGAATATAAATGTGAAATGTGTTCTAATAATTCTCTTCTGAATAGCCATGAAAAGGTATTAGACATTGAAATGGGAAAACACAACTGTGGATTCTTTGGTAATTCTGCAGCCAAGACTGTTCTAGAGCTAATCCCTTTAAAATGCACTTTGGTCTGAGTTTACATGTGCCAGTTTTCTGCATCACTCATGCTAGTCTGCCTTGCCCAGATGGAGGCCAGGCAGTGACTAATACGATTACATGACCACAATCCTTTTAACAGGAAATGGCTTAGAAACCTGCAATTGGATTTGAACTCATAATCTTCTGAAAGCAAAGGTGGCTTTTCGAATCCTGAAGCCCAACTAATGTGACTAACATTTCATATCATTGGAAAAATGAACATATTTCCAATGCAAAAGCCATTTTTATTTTTTCTTAGAAGGTTTTAATACACTTAAGTACATGTCAGTTTGGAATTAAAAGCAGTTTCTCCCTCAGGCTTTTCTCTGGGAAAAAAAATCCGTTCACGTGCAGTGTGCATCTTTTGATTGGTATGGTAACTGCTATAAATGGGTGGTGTTCCTGAGACTCTGTCTGAGGATGTATTAGAAAATATCCACAAGTAAAGGATGTTGACAAACATAATTTGTTTCCCCCAGAAAGTACCTTTATGACATAGCAATGTTCACATTATAGGGATGTGGAAATTGCTTATTAACTATAGATGAAGATTTTAACTATTAGATCCTATTTACCAGAACTAATTCCACAGAAATAGTTCAGATACATTACACACAGCAGGACAATTTGATATAATGTCATTATCCCTGAAATTTTAATTATCTGCATTTAATTCAGGATTTGTTTATGCTTTATTTTAAGAGAAAATTCACAGCACTGGGGTTGCCTGCTCTGAATGATTTTACTGAATATTGTATGTTCAGACCCAAAAAGAGAAGAAGAAATAAACAACTGAAGAATTTTTATTAATCATTAAAAATTCCATGGCACTTTACTTAGTACTAGGGTTGTTTCTTTGAACTGGAATTTAGCCAAGACATGGGATTATTTTTACATTTTGTCTAGCCAAATCCCCTCCGCATTCTCAATAGCCATGGTTTTCTTCAGTTCTTAGCCAAATTTGTGTGTATTGTGGCTATTTATTGTATTAAAGCTATCATGTTCTCTGCCAGAGATGGCCAAATTTCAATTGTGTAGGAAATTATTCTTGTAGTTTATATGGAGTTTATATGGAGTTTGTAGGGGGGGAGGGCTGATGCACTGTGCCGATCAGTTGTTTGCCGGTTCAGTGCGCTAGTCTGGATGCTTTGCGGTCGACATCAAAGGCATTTGTCGACCACCCCAGTAAACCTCATCCCACGAGGCATAACAGGGCGGTCAACAAATGCCTTTGATGTCGACTGCGGAGCGTCCAGACTAGCACGCTGAGCCGATAAACAGCTGATCGGCTCAGCGCGGCAGCCATTTTAATTTAAATGAAGCGGTGATTATTTAAATTGCCGCTTCATTTGGGTATGTCTAGTAAACTAATCTACATGGCTCTGGTGACAGAGCGATGTAGTCTAGACATACCTTTAGACATACCCACAGCATCCTAAACTCAAAATAAGATACGCACTTTCCGCTATGCAAATTGTGTATCTTATTTATTTTGAATCTATTTCTACACAACACCAAATTTCAAAATAAAGTGCTATTTCAAGACATCCCTAAACCCTCAGGCTGTGTCTACATTGGCACCCTTTTCTGGAAAAGGGATGCTAATGAGACAAGTCGGAATTGCAAATGCCGCGGGGGATTTAAATATCCCCCGTGGCATTTGCATGAACATGACTGCCGCTTTTTTCCGGCTCGGGGCTTTGCCGGAGAAAAGCGCCAGTCTAGACGGGATCTTTTGGAAAATAAAGCTTTTTCCGGAAGATCCCTTATTCCTCTTAAAATCGGGAATAAGGGATATTCCGGAAAAGGCTTTATTTTCTGAAAATCCCGTCTAGACTGGCGCTTTTCTCCGGCAAAGCCCCGAGCCAGAAAAAAGTGGCAGCCGTGTTCATGCAAATGCCGCGGGAGATATTTAAATCCCCCGTGGCATTTGCAATTCCGACTTGTCTCATTAGCATCCCTTTTCCGGAAAAGGGTGCCAATGTAGACACAGCCTCATGGAATGGCAAAATAGTGTGCCCGTTAGTATGAAAAATATTTTGAAATAACCGGCAGCTTGTGTAGATGTGGGGTAGCTATTTCAGGATGCCTCCAGTATCCCGAAATAGCCATGCAGCATAGACGTACCCTTACTCTTCACAACTCACCGGAGCAGGTTGCAGGTGAAAGGATACAAGGAATGACTGGAGCTTTGACTCTTCCTCAGTGGATTGTCTTATGCCAGCAGCAAATTATAGCTTTCCTGAGTGTGACGGGGCTAGCCTGCCCCGCACTGAACAGGGGGGAGGAGAGCCCATCTATTGGGGTAGAATACGCCCCTCCCCCACAGCCCTGCTGTGCATGCTCGCAGTGCAGCCTCAGTATAAAAGGCTGCCAGGCTGCTCAGTTGAGGCAGACCTCTGGGGAGGAAGGAGCTCCAGCCCAAACCGCAGAGCCACAGTCGGACCTGCTGCTGGAACCAGAGCCATTGGGACCCCCACTGCTGCCGCCATTGCTGCTACCGTCCCCGGGTCGAGCACGCCCACAACGCCAACTCTGGGGGGGGGGGAGGCCGCCCCACCGCAGTGGACAACATCTTCGCTGCTGCCACAGACATGAGACCTGCTGACATTGCTGCCACAGCCAGCCCAGCATCGCCAGATGGGGTCTCTGTTGGCCACAGGGCTGGGGTAGGAAGCAACCCAGGGCAAGGGGCAGGGAACCCCCCAGTGGGCTCGGTGCATTTCGGGGAGAACTCCCCACCGAGCCAGTGGTGGGAACCACCCACCACTACTAGGGCCCTGGGTTGGGGTCCGGTGGACAGGGAGGGCCCAGACCCCCCTACCCCATTCCCTCAGGGCACAGACTAGGCCTCAGGGCCTGCAAATTGTGCTGGACTAGGCCTCGGCCTGCTTTAACCTAGTGGAGGAGAGGGCGGGGCTGGAGACAGTGCCACACTGAGTAAGGTGGAAGCTGACTGGACTTGTGCATCACAAGAATCCCTCTGAGGCACAGTGCCTTTCAGACATGTTTCTGGGATGGAATAGTCCACCCACAACCCTTTTTATAGGACTGTGACTAAACACACAACATATCCTAAAATACTGGCAAAAGGAAAGTTGCTCAACAGTAAGACAAATGGGTAAAGTCTGTACCTTACTTGGCCAGCAGTGTTATGGATTTCAACAGGACTGCTCTTAGTACAAGTAACTAGTAGTCACCATGAGTAAGGGTGATGGAATCAGGCCCCAAAAGTATAGATCATGAAGTACTCTCTGCTTCTATTTCCCTTCGCCCCTCCTCCCCCATACCTTAAAAGGGAGCTCTGGCATCATGCAGCAGTGAAGGAGAGAGAAAGAACTGAGACTGTGAATAAGACTTGCCCAGAGTTTGGCACCCTATCTGACATGGGGAAACAATATGACTCAGAGAGAGCTGGGAAACCCATCCCCATCACTAATTTAAAGCCTGAATTACTGAGCTTGTATAAGGAGAAGACTGGGCCCATATTCTTTGCTGGAGTAGAGGGAAAACAGGAAAGGTAGGAAGCAATCCAGAAGAGGCAACCAGAAGGGACTGGATCATCTCTTGTCTTTTTCCCATGGGGCCCTGGAGCAGGAGCTGGTGGAGAGAGAGATCCTGAGTCTTCCCAATCTCCCCCACCCTCACCCCACGCTGCCTAAAAGATCCTGGATTGAAGTGGGGGAATGAACTGTGAATTGGTCACCAGGCCCTGGATTGCCCAGAAGAGCTGTTCCAACACTCAGATAGGCTACTTGGCCACAACCTGACCAGTAGGCATGTTGGCTCCGCACAAAGACTACTGCACCCAGGCTGGAATTCACTCCAGGGAAAGGCAAGAAGTGTTTTCTCCTTCAGGGGGTTCTGTACGTTATGGGAAGTAGCTGTAATCTCCACTGAAGGATCCAGAGGATCCCTACTGGCCAAGGCTGCTTAGGGAGTGCAGTTAATCAACCTGGGATGGGCCCACACTGTAATGTCTACGACAGCAGCTAAATGCCAGGACTATTCATCGGGGGGGGGGGGCAGTTTTGGTTGCAGAGGAGAAACTAAAGTCAACATGACTGTAACTTCCTTCCATGTAGACATTCCACCACCGGGGATCCATTGCCAGGGTTTGTCCTCACTATATCCAAAAAAGATATAATAGCGACTTTGGCTTTGTGTTTGACAACGGTATCATTTTTGCATGTTTTCCCAAGTTCCTCTTTTAGTTTCCATTTCTTGTTTTTCCTCTTAAATATTGTTAAACATTACAGGGTGGTGTTGTTTTTGGGGGGGTTGAGTTTTTTTTTTTTTTTTTTAACTTTCAAAAGTGATTTTAATGTTGGTAGAAGATGCTGGATTGCTGTCACCAAAAGGTGAAGTCCTTACTTTCTTTCTCTTAAATAATGAATTAGTCCATGCCTTTAAAAAACTTTTGAAGTGAAAAACACTATACAAAACATACACATGAAAATATAAAGTGCTAAATACACTACCTAACTTGTTTGAACCATTTTTTTCTGCGTACCGTTGCGTTTCTATAGAGCAAAATAGGAAGTCAGTTAGAAAAGTATTTTGTTGCCTTGTGACTGAAGTTTAATGATTCTTCCAAATCTCAGATCATATTCAAGAAAATCTGGCAGACTTGGACTATTTTCAAACAGCTGGGAAGCTAGCAAACCTCCAACAGATTTCCCTTGCTAACTGCTTGAACAACTTCCCCTTCCTCTCAGAAAGTCACTGGAGTTGTCCTGTTGGCAGATGCTGAGACATGGGGGTCTTGACACATGTGGCGAGTGAGGCCAGTGAAGGATGGATTGGGGTGGGAAGTAATCATGAAGGCTACGTCTAGACTGTAAGCTTATTTCAAAAGAGAGTGTCCAGATGGCAAAAGCTCAATGGAAAAGTGATGTGCTTTTTCAAAAGATAGCATCCACACTGATTGGACTCTACCTTGCCTTTAAGGCCACCCGGAACCAGTTCAGGCAGGGCATTAGGTCAGCAGTTGCTTCTGGGTGCTGTTGCCTAAGGCTTGCTGAGACACGTGCTTAAAAGGACCCCCCTGGACAGCCGTTTCTCTGCTTCTGCTGTGTGCTTGCCTACCTCTCCGAGGTACAGCAAAGCTTTTGCAGTGCATGCTCTGGTTGCCTAGCTTTTGGACACCACAGCATACTCCTTGACATGGAGCCAGAGCTTTCCCTAAGCATACGATGGACCCACACTGCCATGCAGCAGTTTCTACAGAAGTTTGTGCAGGCTGCCTTCATGGCCCTGCACGAGCTCGACACCAAGCTCATCATTGAGACCCTTTGCCTGTGTGCGGAGAGACAGATCTGGAGGCTGGACAGCAGTTCCGATTAGTGGGACCAGCTGGTCATGGAGCAGTGGGACGAACAGCAGTGGCTCCAAAACTTCTGAATGTGGAAGGCCACCTTTAAGGAGCTGTGTGCCTGGCTTGCCCCTGCCCTCCAATGATGGGACAACCAGATGCAACCCACCATATTTCTGGAGAAATGGGTGGCCATCGCCGTCTGGAAGCTCGCCACTCTCAACAGTAGCCGGTCCGTGTGCAACTAGTTTGGCATGGGAAAGTCCACTATCAGGGTCCTCCTCATGGAGTTAAAGCACTCTCGGGCTGCAGTCCCGGGGGGGAGTCCTAGAAAGGGGTACCCTAGGAAAAAGGGGGTGGGAGTGGGAGTTGGCTTGGCGTGGAGGGAAAACCCCATCCCTGGAGAGTTGTGCCGTCCCACCTTCACACAGTGCTGCAGGGGTGCAGCCTCATGGGGGGGGTTCCTGGGATGTTTGAGGGGGTTGCGGGAGGGGGCATAGTCATGGTAGGGGGGCAGGAGCAGGGGAGGCAGGGGAGCAGGACCGGGGGAGGGGCAGAAGAGGGCAGGATTAAGGACAGGAGCTGGGTGTGCCATCATTTTGCAGATGATGGCGCACATATTTTCGCCCTGCTGCACGAGCTGAGCCCACATTTGGTTCTGCCACTGGGCATCATCCCGGACCTTCTGTGCCAGGGTTTGCTGTTTCATTGGGTCCTCCGGGACCCTCCTGCATTTGTGGCTCCCCCAGGGGTTGGGAGGCTGCCTCGGCTGGCAGTGATCACCCTCCAGGGATGGCTGGTCTGGCTGAGGAGACTAAATAGGGAGAGGTAGTCAGTCATCCATGCAGACACTGTCCCTAAGGCTGTGCCCTCCTCTGTAAGTTGCAAACAACAGTCCTTAGGCTAGAGGATGAGGATGTCCAGGGAGCAAGGCCATGTGTGGCCTGCACAGTGGGCCCTGCCTCAGAGGGGCCCCAAGGTGCCCAGGGGACCATGCTTCCCTCTCTGCCTCGCTCCCCCGCCACATCCCATGGACAAGCAAGCAAGGGAAGTGTCTGGCCACACTGTGATCCCATGGGCAGGAGAGGGCCTGGAGCAGCCTGACCTTCCATGGAGCCTGCACACACACCTGTGCCTGTCCATGGGAGTGGGTGGTGCCTTGCGCATGCAGACATGCTCATATGCCATGTGCAGCACTCCTCAGTCTGGGTGCGACCGTGCGTGTGCCCTTGTGCTCAGCCTGTTTCCAGTGGTGTCTGGTGGTGGGAGGTCATCCTTCCTGGGGTCAGACATGTGTGAGGCCTCCCCAGAGCGTGTGAGCAGGAGCTCAGGGTGCTCCAGGGCTGCCTCCTGAAGCCATGTGGTGCAAACTGGTGCTGCATGTGCTTCCACATGCACGGAGTGCAGCCCAATGTCCAGGCCGAGCAATGATCACACCCCATTCCCTCTGCACCCACCTCCCCCACCCTGTGTGTGTGAAAAACTGAGAGCACTCACCTGATGATACCTTCCCACCCTCACAGGATGCCTGAGAGTTATTCAGGGCCTGGGGTACCGGCTCCAGGGAGAGAGTGACCGTGCTGTTCGTCTCTTCCTCTTTCTCACCAGGGAGCCCTGGGTGGGTGATGACAGGCGTCTCTAGCCCTGAGCCCACCACCAGGAGTGGGGAAGGGGCTGGACCACCACCCAGGATTCGGTGGAGCTCGTTGTAGCAGGGGCAGGAGTGGGGTCCTGCCCCGGAGTGAGAGCTGCGCTCCCTTACCCTGGCGTAGCCTTGTTGGTGCTCCTTCACTTTGCTCCTGACTTGTTCTAGTGCCTGGGGGCCATTTGGCCATATATGTCAGCATTGTGGTGCCAGGAGCGGAGATCCTGCAGGGTCTCCTCCACACCCTACACATCATCCCCGGACCATGACGGTGCACATCTCTTCTGGCCCCTGGCTGAGTCCTGGAAGCCCTGGTCATGCTCCCTATGAGGGCCAGGGGAGTCTCAGGGGCTTGTGGCGGGGCCATGGTTCAAAAGCCTGTGGCAGTCAGAGCCATGCGGAGAGGTGTAGCTCTCTGGGCCAGCTTCCTACCACAAGGTTTAGGAGAGAGGGATAGCTCAGTGGTTTGAACATTGGCCTGTTAAACTCTGAGTTCAATCCTTGAGGAGGCCATTTAGGAGTCTGGGACAAAATCTGTTAGGAGTGGTATGTGGTCCTACCGTGAAGATGGGACTGAATTTGATGACCTTTCAAGGTCCCTTCCAGTTTTAGGAGATAGGCCACTCTATTCATTTAAGGTGCCTGCAGCTTTAAGAGCCAGCAGGAGACAGGAACTATGCAGTTCTGATTAGTTTGGACAAAGCGGTCACCAGGGCACCTGTGTTATTTCCTAGAGGCCTCTTTTTTACAAAAAATGCCATCTTCCACATCCACACATGCCTTTTTCCAAAAAAGCTTTTTTGGAAAAAGGCTTTTTCTTCATAGAAAGAGGTTTACTACCGGTTGAAAAACCCCTCTGTATTTTTGACGTTTTGTCGAAAGAACGCAATAGCAGTGTGCATGCAAGTATTATTTTTCCAGAAAAACGGCCATTTTTCCAGAAAAACACTGCAGTGTGGACATATCCGAACAGCCAAAGTAATTTGAAAGGATAATCTTACATTCACAGGAATGACTTTGTCCACTCAGCTGGATTCAAACAGTGGACTTAGCAGCAAAGGCACCATGTTATCCTCTGCCACTCTTGTTCCTTCTTTAAAATTGGAAGAAAAACTAGTGATAAACAGCTCCTACTTCCTCTCCTAGGGTATGTCTACACTACCCTCCTAATTCGAATTAGGAGGGTAATGTAGGCATACCGCACTTGCAAATGAAGCCCGGGATTTGAATTTCCCGGGCTTCATTTGCATAAGTGGGGCGCCGCGCTTATGCAAATGAAGCCCGGGAAATTCAAATCCCAGGCTTCATTTGCAAGTGCGGTATGCCTACATTACCCCGCTAGTTCGAACTAGCGGGGTAGTGTAGACATACCCCTAGAGCTTTTAAAAACCCTTTCATAGAAGATGCTACCATCCAAGATGATGGTGTGACAGCTGGAAGAGAGAGTTCCAATGCACTTTGGGCAAGAGAGGAAAGGAATACTTACTTTCCTGCTTCCGGACAGTGCATTTTGCTTGGATCTTTTACACTACTATATATCAGCAGAGTAGCAAGGCTGTCTATTTCCTGTTTTGCTGCTAATTATTCTTTTTATTTTTAACATATTGTAAGACCATTAATATAACAGCTGACTTTCTCTTCTTTTGTAATTGGGTTAAATGATTGCAAAATCTTCTAAGTGCACTGGAGTTCCCCTTTCAAAGGCTTTCTTAACTGCCTTCTTCTATTTATATTTCTCCAACCACAAAGCCAATGTGACCCAGAGGTACTTCTGTTCTTGCTTATAAGAAATATGAACTCTGCTGTTTATGGAGAGGGGCGGTGAAACAATTGTGCTGACTAATTACTTTCATTTCTTTAATGTTCTGTTTGGTCACACTTCCTTTTCTATGCTTTAATCCCCATGCCAGGTTTACAATGACACCATGCACCATGCCCAGTCCTACTCTGTTTGAACTGTGTCTTGAGACCCCTCAAGATCACTGGTTCACACCCACCCATCCTCCACACCTGCCACTTACTTATCTCAGTCTGCCTGCTAATTGGCTCCTTTCCATCCCTGGCCCCACCTGCTGGCTTCTCTCTGCTGCCTGGCCAGACCACAGTGCACCTCCACCTGTGGGCAGTCTCTATTTCCCACCACCTATCCCCCTGGAGCTGGGCCATCTGGAACTGGTACAGAAGCCTGATCTGTCTTAGCCAGGTGAGCCTGGGACAGTGGAGGGGGAAGGGGACATGGCTGGGCCCCTCCAGGCAAGAGGTCCTGATGGAGCCTGGCCAAGGCAGACTTTGGCCTGGCTGATCCCACCACTCCAGAAGGGCTGGGCTGATCCCCTGCCCTGTGACCAGCCCTGGGTGTACTGGTGGCTCAGCCTAGCAAACACAGTCACCTCACAGAGGGCCAGTGGTGTGTCCAGGAGCACTGGGCTGTTCTTGCTGGGCTGTGGACATGGAGCTCAGAGCAGAGGTGGTGGTGTACATGGTGCTGTGCATTTGTGGCAGGGTCTGAGGGGATGCTGGGCACAGTGGGAGACTGGAGATCTCTGGCCATAGACAAGTGGGTGGAGGCATTCCACTGTTGGGCAGGGCAGATGTATGGCACAGCACGAGCATCCTAGCAGCACAGGAGTGGGCAGATCATTGTGTATCTCTCAACTGCCAATTTGTAAATAGTGCCCTTGCACTGAACTTGGCAGAATGGGGCTGCCTCTGCCATGCTCTGGCACTGGCTGGCTCCTTGCTCAGGGATTGACTCCACCATGGCATGCCCCATTGCCTTCATCGGGGCCCACAAATATGTTTGGTGACAGCTTACAAAAGGTTAATCCAGCCCTGATTAACCCCTTAATGCCTGGGCCCTCAAAAACCCCCCCACCTCTCTAGTGTAATCGCTTCTTTGCAATAGGCAGAGATTAGTGTTTATTTAATTGTCACAGCTGCAAGAAACTTCCCTATCCTCTTGATATGGCCATCTGCAAATATAAGCAGTGACTGGTCACATGCTTTCCTCTTTAGTTCCCAGTTTGAGCAACATTTCTTCTCCAGCCCCCTCCACCAAAGACCTATTATTAGAGTTTCTATTTTTAAAGGGGAAGGTCTTCCTCCTACTCAAGTCAATAGGTGATCCAGTTCAAATGCTAAGCAGACAGTGTCAGTTAATAGAATACCCAAGTATCTACTATATCTTTCTTTTAAACTCTCACCAGGAACACAGTTCTGATATCCTAATCCTTCTGGATTTGAAACAAAGCCTTAGCACTGGAGGTGTAGCACAGAGTACACCTTCTGCCTTCCCAGCACCCTGTTCATGGGTTACCTGTAGGCTATGCAGTCCTGAGCATAAGAATTGTTTCAGGCTAACACTGATTCTGCAAAAGCACAAAGAAGGAAAGGAATAAAAGCACAAGCATGGCCATGCTCTTCTTTGCTTTGCCAGAAGAGCAGGGCTGGGAAAGACTTGGAGGCAATGCACTCTGTTCTTTCCAAGGGTGCAGCAGTGGTGACTGTGACCTGTGCTATCCAGTTAGGCACAATGCCTCCTATTCATTCCTTGTATTCTTACTGTTTGTGTTGTATTTGTACCATGCCCCCAAACAGAGTAAAGCACAGTTCCTGGTTTCACAGAACTTACAGTCCTGAACAGTCACCCAGCTAGCACATCTCTGTCCCTTTTCACTTGCAGTTGGTGGTTCCAGAGGCAGGATTTAGCCCTCTCTTGACATTTAAAGCCCCATCTATTAAATATTACCTCAGGGTGTTCCATTTCCGGGGGAGGCTGGTACAAAAAGACATTCCACTGATGGTTTATATTAATAGCGTGTCATCCTAGAAACCCAGCAACCTCAGCAAGTGGACAGCAACAGATGGATACAGAACCCACATCAGGGCAATGGTGCCTGAAAATCATTGACATCCAACAAGTCTTTAGGGGCCTACATAAATTGAACTCAACCCAGTTCAACAGAGCTCCTTGTCAATACATGTCCATGTCCCATAAAAACCTCCTGAGCTGGCAATCTTTTGCACTTCTGTTAGGGTGTGTCTAGACTACATGCCTCCTTCGACGGAGGCATGTAGATTAGCCAGATCGGAAGAGGGAAATGAAGCCGCGATTAAAATAATCGCGGCTTCATTTAAATTTAAATGGCTGCCCCGATCTGCCGATCAGCTGTTTGTCGGCAGATCGGGGGAGTCTGGACGCGACGCGCCGACAAAGAAGCCTTTCTTCATCGGCACAGGTAAGCCTCGTGAAACCAGGTTTACCTGTGCCGATGAAGAAAGGCTTCTTTGTCGGCGCATCGCGTCCAGACTCCCCCGATCTGCCGACAAACAGCTGATCGGCAGATCGGGGCAGCCATTTAAATTTAAATGAAGCCGCGATTATTTTAATCGCGGCTTCATTTCCCTCTTCCGATCTGGCTAATCTACATGCCTCCGTCGAAGGAGGCATGTAGTCTAGACACACCCTTAGTGTGAACAGAGAAGACAGAGGTAGAAAGGCCTCATGACTAAATTACCCTCCTCTAGGGCAAGGGTGGGAAACCTCCAGCATCAGGAGTAGCCACTGGCTGGCTGTGAGATGGTTTGTTCCCCATAGCTCCCATGGGCTGTGGTTCACAATTCCAAGCAATGGGAACTGTGGGATGTGGTGTGGGCTTGGCCATTGCTTATTGAGGTATCTCGGATGCAGGAGGGAACTCAGGGCTGGGACAATGGGATAGCATCTGGAGGGGTGCAGGGTGCAGGCTCTGGGAAGGAGTTTGGGTACAGGAGAGGAATATAGGCTGGGGTAAGAGTTTTAGGGGGGGATCTTGGTAGAACTTACCATGGCTCCCAGAAAGTGACCACCAGGTCTCTGAAACCTCTAGGTGGGTGTCAGGGAGGTTCCAAGTGCTGCCCTTGCACCTACAGGCAATGCTTCCACAGCTCCCATTGGTTGTATTTCCCAGCCAATGGGAGTTGCAGGGGTCATGCCTGTAAGTACAAGAATACTGTGTGGAACCTCCTTGACTGCCCATAAGTCTAGGGGCTGCAGAGATCTGGCAGCTGCTTCTGGGAGCCACATGGAGCCAGAGTACATAGGGAGCCTGCCTTAGCCCCAGGCCTCCATTGTGATACTGACTAGACTTTTAACAATCCTTGTATCATGCTGACCAGATCCACCAGGGTCCCTTTTGACCAGGTGTTCCAGCCAAAAACAGGGCACCTTCCAACTCTACTCCTCAGCCAGACCTGTGGATCTGGCCCAGCACCTCTTGCACAGCTGGGCAAAACTCCAAGCATCTACACCTAACATTAGGTACATAAATACACATTTAGATACCTCCATATAAGTGACGTGATTTTCAGCTGACAAGTACTCAGAGTTCCATGGCACCCCGTGCTCTGGGTTTTGACAGTGGGGTTATTGTAGCGTCTTTCAGAACACTATGAAGTGTCTCAGAAAAGTACAGAAGTGCTAGGAGTATGCTAGCAATTATCCGTAAATGTCCTAATGTCATTATGACCTAGCAGACCCTTGCCAAGGACAGTAAATGCCAAAAATATTCTCTGCACATTCCTAAACCCTGTTGCCAGGGCCTGTGCATAATGTGATTATGCAGCTGAGTACATTTCTGAACAACTTAGACTATGTTTAAATAACTACAGAGTTGTTTTCCCAAATCAAAGCTTGTACTGAAGTCTCTAGCCCTTACTATATGCTCCAAGAGGCCATGTCTATATTACAGATAAAATTGAAGCAGCCACAGTCAATCTTCCAGGGTTCAAATTAGTGGGTCTAGTGAAGACACGCTAATTAAAACTGTGAGGACACTCCCATTGATGCCAGTAGTCCCGCTTTTATGAGAAATAAGGGAAGTCAAAGGGACAGTGTAGATGTTGCCAAGATTCAAGTTAAGATACTTCAACTTCAGCTACACAATTAATGTAATTAGAAATTGTGTATCTCATTTTGAACTTATTCCCTAGTGTAGACCAGGCTAAACTGAATGTAAACCAATACAGTGGTGTCTGCCTGAGCTGGCAAACAATGTAGGCCAATAGCTTGGAATTCTGCAAATTACCCCATCTCTCTTAGTGGGATGTTATTGCTGGAGTCTGATCATTTAAATGTCAACATTAACTATTTCATTATTGACCATTTTAGCGGACACTTCCCTAATTTCTGGATGCAGTTGCATCTGTGAGGATGGTTGGCAGCAGGCCAACCAGTTGTTGTCAAGGGTTGCTGAGACAGAGTTGAATTTCTTAATTCCTTACCCACAGATTGAAAGTCACCCCTTTCCCAATACCAAACACCTCCAACTGTCCACTGGGTAACAAAAAAACAACTCTCCTTTCTTGTCTTTCCAGCTGTCAAAGCCTCCAATATTCTTTTGACAACATCTTCCAAGACCATACATTGTCAATACTGCTCCCAACTGAGAATCTAACATTGGCCGGTACTGTAAAATACTTTGAATTGAATATCAGAATAAAGAAATAATAGAAATACTGTACTCATTGGGCTTGGTTGGGAAGGGTGGACAAGGTGGAGAAAGAATTTGGGGAGTCCACGCCACTTCATTCTGGTGTCCTTTCCACCTTATTTAAATCAGATGTGGTGATAGGACACAGAACCTGGCTTATTTTTTCAGTGTGCAGAAATGCTGGCACTTAATGGAATGGGAAAACCACTATTCCACAGTGGCAAGTCCATGCAGGGCTTTCTCTTGGCCCTTCCCCACACCCTCAAAAATCCCTGCAAGTGCTGGCTTCAATGTGCTATGCAGTGAAGGGATGGCTCATGAGTTTAATGTCATGATAGTTACCACATTATGATAAGTTTACTTTTCTCTTAAATACTTGTGCAAATGTGCACTTTTTCCAGGCATCTTCTCAGTGCTCATGATGAAATTAAATAATTGTATCAATAAATTCATGCCTACTTTCCCAGGCATTTCCATATGATTTCTGGTGTATCATTGGAGCCAGGAACTCTCACACTATTTTATGTTGTTTAAAAGTTCTACAGCTTTTTCTAGGCCTGGTAGCAACAAATACTGGTTTGGTTTCGGTGTACAGCATGATTCTCTCAGAATCTTAGATTGTCTTCATTCAGATTGTCATTAAACAATCAGATTTAGATTGTCATTCATTTCAGAATAACTTCTCCATTGTTCTTTAATCTGATTCTCGTTGATTCATATATTTCCACTTCAATCTTTAATTATATTTATCTCACCAATGTCTCAAATCACGGGTCTTTGCCAATTTATATTTTTTCCTCACCCTTTTTACTTCAAGACAACCATATAAGCTTTCCATTATATTAGCCTTAGCAGCTGTCACCTCTTTCTTTGCTATCTTTTATATATTCCTGAAAATGTTGCTATTGGAATCTCAAAAAAAAATTATTTTTCTTTTCATTCACATCCTCACAAACTTTCTCATTCCACTGCCAGATTCTTGCTTTTGTTCAACTATACTGACTATTTGTACATTCTATAATTGTCCTTGCAATATGATTCAATCACTGATTTCTATTTTCTCTTAGCCCTTATAAAGGTATCTTTAGACTTGCAAATATTGCAAGCACACTGCTAAGATGGCAACTGCACTGCTTCCATTTTTACCCCCCACTTCCTTCATTTTTTCATTAGACAATACATTTTTACTAAGGGCCTTAAATTCCTATTTTGGCCAAATACTCTCTCCCATAAATATCTGGGATCCAGAAGATATAAAGGCTGGGAAGCACAGGTAAATCAAAACTTGCTTAGACTTCATTAAATGTTTATGTGGAGAAAACTTTCCATTGTTTTGTCTGGATTGCAGTAAGGATATTGAAGATTCATATTCTGAAAGGTGACTAATACAAATGTTTCCAGCAAATGGAACAACAGCAAAGAAAGCTATATAAGATCAATACATTTCAAGCAATGGAACAAGATGACTCTGCCAGATAAGCATTTATGGCTTTTTTGGAACAGATTTATTGTAGATTGTTCTGGAATGAGGAAGAAGGCAGGCAAAGGAGAGCTATCACTATTTAGCATTTAGAGAAAAGAAGTTCTCAATTCAGAATAAGCAAGCAAGCACCCATGCACTACAAAGAAAATAGAAAAGATGAGTGATCAGAAAATATATCATACAGAAGAAAACTAGCTAGTGCTACTATACTACAAACCAACAGATGCATGTAGATATAAAAAGATGAAAGATACATGTATTCAGTTGCTAGGAGAACTAGGATGTATGAACCAAGTTCTGGTAAAAACTGGATTAGAGAATGAATTTTGAAAAGTTAATTTTGATATTCAAGATATATAAAACCAAGACAGCTGATGAGACACATGTCCGGTACCATTCAGACTTCTGTATTGCACACAGAAAACTATATATTACAAAAATATTCAGATTACAAAACCAAGGACTCAAAAGTTAGAAATCCTTAATTCTGGTGTTTCCTAGGCTTGAGTGGGTGACTTTGCAACCACACTCTTCTGTAATAGTGTGTGTATGTGTGTGTGGAAGAGAAAGAGAGAGATTTTTCTTAGGTTTCTCTAAAAGGCAAACTGAAAAAAAAATCCTCGGACATTTTAAAACCTGACACCCACATAGGTCATCAGCAGGACTGGAAACTTTAATTCCACATCCAAATCTCTTCCCTCTTATTTTAAGAGAGATAAGGGATCTTTCGGAAGTCTTTATTTTCCAAAAGATCTGTGTCTGAACTGGTGTTTTTTTCCGGCAAAGCTCCATGCCAAAAAAAAGAGGCAGCCATTTTTATGCTAATGAAGCAGGGGAGATTTAAATCCCTGCTTCATTAGCAATTGCAATACGTCTAATTTGCATCCCTTTTCCGAAAAAGGGATGCAAACTAGACGTAGCCTTGCAGAAAAAAAAATCAAAAGAACAGAGGGGTTTTTCCAACATTGGTAAACGTCTTTCTGCGAGGAAGAAGTCTTTTTTCCGAAAAAGGCCTGTGTGGACGTGAAAGAGGGAGTTCTTTGGAAAGAAGACGAAAGAGGAAAAAGCACAGGTGCCATGGTGGCCACTCAGTCCATAGTAATCACAGCTTAAATGCGAGATAGTGTCCAATGAGTGTAGATGCTATTATTCGAAAAAGCAGAATGCTTTTTCAATGCACTTTGGCAGTGTAGACGCTCTCTTTTGGAAGAAGATTTTTCGGAAGATCTCTTCCAGAAAATCTTCTTCCAAAAGAAGCTTGCAATCTAGACGTAGCCTTAGTGAGTAGAGAAAGATAGTAACAGAAAATACAACAATGGCCAAAGTATTAAATGCCTTTTTGTTTGTTTATATCAAAAAGGTTATTGGTGATCAGACAAATCATATAGGGTGCTTCATCACAGCACCCTAAAGTTGAAATAAGATATGCAATTTGCACTACACAAATTACGTATATTGTTTTGATTCTGTTTTGAAATAGCTTATTTCTACACAGTACCAACTTTTGAAATAACACCATATTTCAAGACGGCCCATAACCCTTGTTCCATGAGGGATACAGGGATGCCAAAATAGCATGCCTGTTATTTCAATTTTTTGTTTTTAATAACAGGTGTCTTGTTAAGACACAGTATTGTTATTTCAGGATACCTCAGGTATCCCGAAATAGCCATGTAGTGCAGATATACCCAGCGGCTGTGTCTACACTGGGCCACTTATTCCAGAAAAGCAGCCGCTTTTCCGGAATAACTTGCCAGCTGTCTACACTGGCCGCTTGTTTTTCCGGAAAAGCAATGACGATTTACTGTAAAATTGTCAGTGTTTTTCCGGAAAAACTATGCTGCTCCCGTTCAGGCAAAAGTCCTTTTCTGGAAAAACTGTTCTGGAAAAGGGCCAATGTAGACAGCATAGTAGTCTTTTCCGAAAAAAAGCCCCGATCGCGAAAATGACGCTCGGGGCTTTTTTCCGGAAAAGCGCGTCTACATTGGCCATGGACGCTTTTCCGGAAAAAGTGCTTTTCCGGAAAAGCATCCTGCCAATGTAGACGCGCTTTTTCCGGAAATACTTATAACGGAAAACTGTTCTGTTTTAAGCATTTCCGGAAAAGGGTGCCAGTGTAGACGTAGCCTAAGTGAACATCAGTGTAAATGGGGTAGGACCTGAAGTTAAAATAGGAAAAGCACAAGTTAAGAATTACTCAAATGAGTTATCTCATGAAATGTCTTCAATTTGGCAGGCCCTGTTGAAATATGTCCTAGAATACTTAGGGGACTGGCTCAGAGATTTATTCAGCTATTAGTGATAATCTTTCACTATTTATGTGGGAAATGAGAGATCCCAAACAAATGGAAAAGGGCAAATATATACCAATTTATAAAAAAGGTGAATAAGGACAGCCCAGGGAATTATAATTTCAGTACCCAGAAAGATAATGGAGCATAAAATCAAGCAATCAATTTGTAAGTACCTACAAGGTAAAGTAATGAGTAACTGTCAACATGCATTTGTCAAGAACAAATCATGACTGACCACCCTAATATCCTTCTTTGACTGGGTAACAAGATTTTGGATGAGGTGAGAAGAAACTGTAGATGTGATGTATCTCAACATTAGTAATATTTTTATATTGTCTCTTGTGACCTTCTTATTATTTGAAAACTTGGGAAATAATGCATAGACATAGGTGGGTGCAAAATGGTTAGAAAACAGTCCTGAGAGTAATTATCAGTGGTTTACAGTCAAGCTGTTATCAGGTGGGATTCCCAGGGGATGTATCTTTGGTTCTATTAATTTTTTCATAAATGATTTGGATAATGGCACAGAAAATACATTCATCATGATTTCAGAGCTGGAAAGCTTGCAAATGTGGAGGGCAAGATTAAAAGTCAAAATGATCGGGGAAGAAGGTCCCGTCCTGCAGCCGCTGGCACACGGAGGAGTTGCGGTACACCCATGCGTCGTGTGCTTTGCCGGACCAGCCCACATTTATGTCCGTGAACTGTCCCTGGTGGTCACACACGGCCTGCAGGATGACGGAGAAGTACCCCTTGCGGTTCACGTACCGGGACGCCTGGTGTTCCGGGGCACGGATGGGGATGTGCGTCCCGTCGATGGCCCCCCCGCAGTTGGGGAAGCCGAGGGCGCCGAATCCCCGGATGACAGCGTCCGAGTCGGCGAGGCGGACCACCCTGCGGAGCAGCACCCGGTTGATGGCCTTGACCACCTGCGGAGAGAGACACAGCAAAACGCCAATCAGTGGGGCGCCCGGGTGGCTGGGAGCGTGCGTGTCCTGGCAGTGCCCCGCGCCCCACTCCCGGAAGCAACTCCCCTGGCGGCGTGTAGTACGGCCGGGACAGCCCGACCCCTCTGGTGCGGGGCGCTTTCGCCTCCTCCCGCCCCCCCCGTTTGTCCCTGGGGCGGCCCATCCCCTCCTCGTAGCCCCCCTCCCCCCCGGCTCGGTGGCCGACGAGCGCCGTACCTGCATGAGCACCGCTCCGACGGTGGATCTCCCCACGCCGAACTGGTTCCTCACGGATCGGTAGCTGTCCGGCGTGGAGAGCTTCCATAGGGCGATGGCCACCCGCTTCTGGAGGGGGATGGCGGGTCTCATGCGAGTGTCCCTTCTTTGCAGGGCAGGGGCGAGCCACTCGCAGAGCTCCAGGAAGGTGTCCCTCCTCATCCTAAAGTTCTGGGTCCACTGTCGGTCCTCCCAGCACTCCAGGACGATGCGGTCCCACCAGTCGCTGCTGGTGTCCAGACGCCAGATGCGGCGGGGCACGCCAGTGCCGGGGCGCCGCCGCGGCTCCTCCATGGCCCCCAGGGCGGCCAGGCGGAGAGGCAGGGGACTGACGTTCCCCAGGTGGTGCCAGGCAGCCTCGAGCCATTGGTGGCAGGCTTGCAGCAGCAAGTCCAGAACGTGCACCAGAAGGTGCAGGGCGAGCCGTGGCTCCATGTTGCCACCTGCGGCGGCCCCCCCGAAGGGAAGCACCGACACAGACGGGCACAGAGACCGACGCTTTGCTGTCCCTCGGCGAGGTTGGCAAGCAAGCAGGAAAAGCTGAGAACCGGCTGTCCAGGGGGGTCCCTTTAAGCACGAGCCTCAGATAGCCTCAGACAGCAGCCACACAAAGCAACTGCTGACCTGATGCCCTGCCGGAACTGGTTTCAGCCGCCCTTAAATGCCCCCCTGCGTCCAATCAGTGTGGACGCGCTAGTTCGAACTAGCAAAACGCTAGTTCGAACTAGTTTTTAGTTCTAGATGCGTTAATTCGAACTAGCTTAGTTCGAATTAACTAATTCGAACTAAGTTAGTTCGAACTAGCGCTGTAGTGTAGACATACCCTGGGACTTTTCAGCTTAGAAAAGAGGAGACTGAGGGAGGATATGATAGAGGTCTCTAAAAGCATGAGTGGTGTGGAGAGGGTTCATAAAGAAAAGTTCTTCATTAGTTCCCATAAAGAAGGACTAGAGGACACCAAATGAAATGAATGGGTAGCAGGCTTCAAACTAATAACAGAAAGTTGTTCTTCACAAAGCAAATAGTCAACCTGTGGAACTCCTTGCTGAAGGAGGCTGTGAAGGCTAGAACTAGAACAGAGTTTAAAGAGAAGTTAGATAAATTCCCGGAGGTTGGGTCCATGGAGTTCTATTAGCCAGGGGATAGAAATGGTGTCCCTGGCCTCTGTTTGTGGAAGGCTGGAGATAGATGACATGAGACAAATGGCTTGGTCATTGTCTTCGGTCCATCCCCTCCAGGGTCCCTAGTGTTGGCCGCTGTCGGCAGACAGGCTATTGGGCTAGATGGACCTTTGTTCTGACCCAGTACGGCCATTCTAAGATCAGGTCTCAGGGCCGGGGGTCTCACTGGACCACCCTGATTTTCATGCAAACCTGCTCCTGGGTGGCCAGGCTGGCAGCTATACTGCCCTAGACAGCCACTTTCCTGTGCCTAGTGCGGAGGTCGTGGATGAGGTCCACGATCTCCGCACTAGACCAGGTGGGCGCCCGCCTCTTACGGACCTGGGCAGGCTCCCGGGAGCTACCAGCCTGGTCCCGGGAAGAGGCGGAGGGCTGGGTAGCAGCGGGTGGCTGGCTTGTGCCGTGCCAGGTGCAGGGTCTGCTGGCTGGGTGCTGGCAGGCTTGCACCTGGCACGGGCACCGTGGCCAGACCGTGCCCCTTTAAGGGCTCCGGGGCCGGGAGGGAGGCAGACAAGTTTCCCTGGTGGTGCCCAAAGTGGCCACCAGGGCAAGCTGGGGAGGGCTAGCCTCCCACTAGTTCGAATTAAGTGGCTACACAGCCCTTAATTCAAACTACTTAATTCGAACTAGGCATTAGTCCTCGTGGAATGAGGTTTACCTAGTTCGAATTAAGCATTCCGCTAGTTCGAATTAAGTTCGAACTAGTGGTTTGCCTGTGGAGCGCCTATCAAAGTTAATCCGAACTAACGGCTGTTAGTTCGAATTAACTTTGTGTGTAGACATACCCTAGATGAACTAAGGGCATGGAAGTGTTTCTCTGTGAGCTGAATACAAATGCAGAGGGCTATGTAATGTTTGATGGAGCTATACGTATGCATGACAGAAGAAGCAGAAATACTGCAGAAGCCCCCAGAGCAGACAGAAAGGAAGCTGTAGAGAAGCACCTATAGGGTATGTCTACACAATGTGCTTATTTTGAAATAAGCTATTTCAAAATAATAACTCTCGAAGTAGCTATTTCGAAATAGAACGTCTACACTACAATTCTCTATTGAAATAGCAAAGAATTATGTTGAAATAGCGCATACACAGTGATTGGAGACTGACGCTCACCACGGAGTCCAGAGTAAGACAGGCTTCCCCAGCACCCTGGTGGGAAGGAGTGAAAACTTCCTGTGAGGGATCCTCATGCAGCTGTCTTCTCTGGACTGGCACTCCACGTGCACCCACATGTACAGGCTGCTTGGCGATTCCCTAGGCTGGGAAGTCAAAGCAAGGAGTGCGCTACCCCTATTGCCTTCGTCCCCCACCCGTCACATGTATCTAGGGAAAGTAATGGAACTCACCTCATGTGCTTTCCCCGGCTTCCTCCAAACTCTGGGCGACATCCTGGGAGGGGGGCACCGGCTCCAAGGAGATGATGACCTCCTGACTAGCAGGCATTATGTCCCAGCTGGCCTTCTGTTTCTCCTCCACCTTCTCCTCCTCATCATCCTGGTCCTGATCCACAGCCTTGCCCTCCATAAAGCTCACAATGGGTGTCTCCAGGCTGGAGTCAATGATGGGGAGGAGAAGGGACTGACTCCCCCTCCCAGGATGTGGTGCAGCTTGTTGAAGTAGCAGCATGACCCCTTATCAGGAATTCCCATTCCCTGACCTTTGTCTAAGCCTGAGCTCTTTGATATTCATGCACGCCAGCTCCTGAGTTTGCATGTGGCCCTTCTGCTGGCAGCCATCCAGCTGTACACATTGACATTCCTGCACCTGGTGTGGAGATCCTAGAGATTAGCCTCCTCTTCCCAGACCTCAATGACATCCAGGATCTCTGCACCAGACCAGGAAGGGGCCCTCTTTTTCTGCCCCGGGGCAGGAGCTTGGAAGCTGAATGCTGGCTTGCTAGCAGCACTGCGGGTTTCAGTGGGAGTGCTGGGATCAGCCATTGCTACACAAATGGGTCCTGCAGTTTGGCACAGGGCTGGCAGAGCCTGCATTGTGCCACAAGCAGATTCCTCTTTGGCTGCAGCTTTAAAGGCTGCAGGGGAAGGTAAATTATAGAGCTCTGAGGGGTGTGGACAGAGTAGCCACCAGGGCAGCTGTAAGAAGCCCTGGACACCAATTATTTCAAAATCAGCACAGCTGCACCATCCACACACATCCAATTTTGAAATAGCTATTTAGAAATAGGTGTTATTCCTCGTGAAATTAGGGTTTATTTTTCCAGAATAAGACTGTTGTTTAAAAATAATGCCAAACGAGGTTTGCAGGATTGGTTGGCAAAGGCTTCCCCAGCCGACAGTTCTGCATCTAGACTGCCGCGCTGTGCCAGATCAGCTGATCATCAGCACAGCGCAGCGATCATGTTTATTTTAATGAAGCGGGGATTATTTAAATCCCTGCTTCTTTGCCTATCCTGGGTAAACTAGTTTACATGGCTCCGTCGATGGAGCCATGTAGTCTTGACATACCCTAAGTGTGATTTTAAGGAATGCTAAAAAAAAGCATGCATTTAATTAGCATGTTGGCTGGAACAATGCTTGAAACTGTCTGCTTTTGGTTCATACTATGAACAATTTATAGCTCTATATAGTAAATACACATGGTAGTAACACAGAAAACAGCTGACACCATCCAGGAGAGAAAGTAACTTAAAAGTCTTACCAGCTCCAGGACCCCAGAAGGGGCAGGGCTGGGAACCAGCCTCTCTCAGCCCTTCAGTGCCTCCTGGCCCACATTACCTGAGACTCTGGTAGCAATTTAAAGGGTCCAAGGCTTTGGTCGCTGCCATAGTAGCAGCAGCCAGGAGCTCTGGACTCTTTAAAATAACCTGGCCCAGAGGAAGATGCCCCTTCCTCCCCTCCTGTCATCAGCCCTGCCAGTATCGTCCTATCTCCTAGAACTGGAAGGGACCTTGAAAGGTCATCGAGTCTAGTCCCCTACCTTCATAGCAGGACCAAGTACCATCCCTGACAAATTTTTGCCCCAGATCCCTAAATGGCCTCTGCAAGGATTGAACTCACAACCCTGGGTTTAGCAGTGCTGCTTCAGTAAATTCAAAATAATAATTAGTTGTGACATAGAGAGACTGAAAAAGACATGAAAAGAGGGGGAACAGCTGATGGAACTGAGAGGGCTAAGCAAAAAAAAAAATAAAGTAGAGAAATTTAAGTAAAAAGGGTGGAGCGGGGGAGAAAGAGTTTGTAGTAACAAAAAGGAGATATAATGCAGAACATCCATGTGTGCCAGCCTAATCTAGGTACAAACATTCTGGCTGTGTCTAGACTGCATCCCTTTTTCGTAAAAGGGATGCAAATTAGACACATCACAATTGCAAATGAAGCAGGGATTTAAATCCCCCCCGCTTCATTTGCATAAACATGGCTGCCGCTTTTTTCCGGCTCTGGGCTTTGCCGAAAAAAAGCACCAGTCTAGACAGGGATCTTTCAGAAAATAAATCCTTTTCCGAAAGATCCCTTATTCCTTTTTTTAAGTGGAATAAGGGATCTTTCGGAAAAGGGTTTATTTTCCGAAAGATACCCGTCTAGACTGGCGCTTTTTTCCGGCAAAGTCCCGAGCCGGAAAAAAGCGGCAGCCATGTTTATGCAAATGAAGCGGGGGGGATTTAAATCCCTGCTTCATTTGCAATTGTGATGTGTCTAATTTGCATCCCTTTTGCGGAAAAGGGATGCAAACTAGACACAGCCCTTATGTCATGGAGTTGTGCATAGCCATAAAGTGATGTCAAGCTCAGATTCCACTTCAATAACTTTAACAAAAGGTTAAATCTGACAAAGTGAGTCTTTGCCCACGAAAGCTTATGCTCTAACACAGTGGTCCCCAACCTTTTGAGGTTGTCGGGCGCCAGGGGCCGTGGCCGTTTGCCCGCCGGGCGCCAGGGGGCAGGGACACTAGCGCGCCTGGGGGCGGGGTCCCTCCATAGCCGCACGCCCGGGGGCAGGGCCCCCTCCAAGGGCCGCGTTCCCGGGGCCGGCGCTCTCCTCCCCCCCCCCCCGCCGAGTGCCGCGCGCCCGGGGCCGGTGCTCCCCCCGCCGCGCGCCCAAGGCTGGCGCTTCCCCCCGCCGCATGCCCGGGGCCGGCGCCCGCCCCCGCCGAGTGCCGCGCGCCCGGCGCTCCCCCCGCCAAGCGCGCTCCCCCCGCAAGCGCCCGTGCGCCATGTGCCCGGGGCCAGGCCAGCCCCGAGCACCTGGCGGGCGCATTGAAATGCCCCCGCGGGCGCCATGTTGGGGACCACGGCTCTAACACTTCAGTTAGTCTATAAGGTGCCACAGGACTCCTCACCGCTTTTGCAGATTCAGACAAACACGGCTACCCCTCTGATAAAAGGTTAAATATTGTCACATTAAATCACTGCAAAGAGAGGGAGAGGAGACTGTAGTGGGCATGAAATGTGGGATTTAACATAATAGAAACAGCACTGGCGAAAATAGCAAAATCAGAAGAGCTGCCAGGGGGTGATGAGCAAAGCAACTAGAGCATTGTTCATGGTTTGTCGAAATCTATACAAATAACAAGGATGACCAAAGATTTGAAGTTGAGGTTCAACTATGAAGAGAGGCAACGATAATTGTGCTGATTAAAAATAACACATAAATTTCACAGTTGAGATGTTTATGATCATTAGGAAGAAAGTAATGGGGATTTTCCCTGAAATATTTAAGAAGGTAACAAGATTAAAAAAAGACAGAACATGTTAAAGCTATGAAAGATCAAGGCATTAAAGGAATCCAGGAGAAACTTTTTCATGTGAAAAGCAAATAATTTGTGAGACAGACTATGATAGTCAGCAATTAACTATGAACATATTCTAAAAAGAGAGCTAGTCATTTCAAAGATTCTGCCATCCTTACATTGAGGAGTACCTTCCTTTATGAGCATCCCATTAATTGCAGCAGGTCAGATCATGACCCAGTCTGCACAGCCATGAAGGGACATAAAGCAGAATAAGATTCCTCTATATCTTTGCATAGCCTGCATACACTAGATCCAGGTGCATAGAGAGTAGCAGGCACACTACTCCCTGTTCTGGTCAGGAGGCAGATGGGTACAATTCCTCCCTGAATTCCCCTCTAGCTCCAGAGGAGGTGAGGGAGTACATTACTTCCCCTCTTTTGGGGGTACAATTTACTTCTTCCTTTGTTCTGCCAGGTCTGCTAACTAGTACACCACTGGTGGAACCATGGCTGTGCTCACTCCCTGATATCTCCTGCCCCTCACACTCATTTGCACACAGGAAACTATCACCTGTGCAACCCATATTCTCTGCACTCAGAGCTTCCATCTAGGCTTGACCAGAGCCATGATGTAGCCCTTAGAAGAGAAAACAAAAAACACAGCAGAATGCACATGCTAGGCAGATATCACAGACGGGCACACAGGCAGAAGACATGGCCTCCTCTCATCCAAGCTCCAACTGATCTTTAATCAATTTGCTTTCACTGTTTCTACAATTTAAATAGTGAAAAGAACTATTTCTGAACTAGACAAAAGACTACAGAATATACAGTGGAGGGTTTTTTTTGTTGTTGTTATAATTATATGCTTTTTAGAAAGCATGAGGAATGGAGCTGTCAAAGACACACTAAAGCAGTTATTAAAAGTGTCTTCCGCAGGAAGATGTTAGACCCTTAAGCAATGTTTGGTTCAAAACTGAAACATTTTATAGTTGGAAACACAAACCTGTGATTTTAACACTTTCACAGTAGTTCAATTTCCGTACTTGTTTCAGGGCAGTGAACTGTACAGGAATATTCTGACTGCCATTAGAAAAAGCTTTAGGATTAACTGGAAAACAGCATGTGACTCAACTATTATTACCCAAGTAGATCTCACTCCCTTCTTGAAGTCATTATTTGTGTGATTCAAAAGCACACCATGAAGAATCAAACAGCATTAGGACTGAAATAATATACAGTAATTCCTCATTTAACACGTGCCCGCTTAACACGTTTTCGTGATAGCACAATTTTTTTTAGGGAACGTTTCTTGCATACACGATCGTCCCTGGAATAACACGATTTCCCCAGCTGGCCCGTTGCCGGCAGCTGCGCGGGACTTCCCCACCTCCCTGCAAAGCGGCGGAGGGTTCGCCACTTGCCACGCCGTTCCTTGCTGACTCCCTCTCGCCAGACGACTTGCCCCCCTCCTTCGCCCCCGCTTGCAGGCTGACGGCTGGGTTTCCCCAGCCAGCTCATCACCAGCGGCTGCATGGGGCTCCCCCCACCTCCCTGCAAAGTGGTGGAGGGTTCGCTGCTCACCACATCACCTCGCTGGACGCAGTGAGGGTCCCAACAGACCCGTCACAGAGGCATACTCCCAACCCAATCCCCCTCCCCTCTCCTCCTCTTTCCTTCCCCAGAGCCAAACACCTCCCCTTTCTCCCCCAGCCTTATGTCCTAGTCCTAATAGACACCACCGCTTGAAACGCAACCCCCACCTTTTCCATTATTTTCAATGGGAAAATTGACCCCGCATAACACATTTTCACTTAACATGATCATTTTCTGAAATATATCTGTAGTGTTAAATGAGTAATTACTATATGTAACTAAAGTGGGCCATGCTCCCTCTCATAGACTAAATTCATGATACGGGCATCCTGCCTTGGGCTGTTCAAATGAAATTTCACCCCCGCATTTTCTCAGTCAAAAATAACTTTTCTTGGGGCTGGGTTTATTCATATAAAATAAACTTGGATTCTATGATTCATTTGTAGAGTCTATTCATAAGTTCACACAACACAAATTTGCTCTGCCTCCTCCCAGTCTCCTTGCCTGTAGAATTTCGCTATCCCTTCCCTGCTTAATCGGGGTACTTTCAGGTCTCCATAACTTGGACAACTCCTTTGATCTTAGGGTCTTCCCTGCAGAAGCTGTTCCCCACTCACTGTTCACAGACTCATGAAATTTCCCCCCCCCCCCCCCCTCGGTACAATCATCTGCTGTCCTTTATAGGTGCACTCCCGCCTTTCAACCCTTGAGCAACAAAACACCCTGTTACCCTAACATTACTAAAACTTTACATATAACCATTTCATTTATTGTTGTTGAACATGAACTTGATCCCAAGCCAAGTGAAAACCATGGACACTGGACCAGTCCTCAGATGCTTCGTGGCTATTTTAACTAACTGCCAGGGACACCAACGGGGACGGGGAACGGCCAAAAGGGGCAGTTGCCCCAAGGTCCCAGAGATTTTAAAAGATCCGGGACTCTGGGCCAGCACCACTGCTTCTGTGGCAGCAGTGGAGGCTAGAGCCCTAGACCCTTTAAATCTCTGATGGAGCCCCATGCACCACAGTACAGGTAGTGTTGAGGACTGACTGGGGGATACACAGCACAGTCTAGGTGATGCCAAGAGCTGGCTTTTGCTAGCCTTCTGCCTGAGGCCCCGCCCTTCCAGGGGGCCTAGCGCTGAGCCCACACACACATACATTGTCCAGGTTTTTCTTTGCAAATAATGTATAGCGGTGATCAAAATGAGAGACATCCAGAGGAGAATTTCCTTCACAGATATACCACGAATAGGCCTTTTAACTCTTTTAATAATAGCCTGCTGTTGGAAAGCATAAGTTTTGTAAGTTATTTTCCACTCTTTTGCTGGTTTTGTGTTGGTTTCATGCTTTTAGATTAGCAGAAAATAATTTCACGCCCAGACAAATTAGTGTAACACGTAGTACATAAGAACAGCCATGCTGAGTCAGACCAATGGACCATCCAGCCCAATGTCCTGTTTTCTGAAAGTGGCCAATCCCAGGTAATAATATGTTCACGGAGTTCTCTTAATTTAGTATTAATGGCCTAGAGCCTTATACTCTAAGTTCAAATGATCCAATGAGCTGATGAATCAAAGACATTGTATAACCTCTTCTCTTTTATTCTGCAGTCTCTATACATGAGAGAAAATTTAGACTCCCTCATATTCCTTGAGCCTTGTCTACATTTGTGTTTTACTCTAACTATGCCTGTTGGTGTCTGGCCAACAACATAGCTGAACCTGTCAGAACACTAATTTAGAGGAGGAAAGCCACCCTTTGTGCCTGGTGCTTACATCAGCTCTATCGGTGTAGAGTTCAGGCTCAGTGGTTGCGAATAAGTCTTGTTCAATGAATTGCAGATACAGCTGATTTTTTTCAGCCACTTCTTCACCTCAGTTATCTTCACTAGGCCTTTCTCTCATTTTCATGTGGTTTGACCTGATGGGATTTTGAAGAAAAGGGTAGGCAAGTCAATTCCAGCACTTCATCTATTTCCAACAGGAATTGAGTCAGGGAAGTCCTTTGGCCTCTGTTATGGAGGTGGTCAGACTGACTGTATAGCAAAGTGGTTGGGGTATACATCTGAAAAATGGGAGACCCAGAGTGTGTCTAGACTACAGGTTTTTTCATCTACACTACCTCCGAGATCTGTTGACAAAAGGTGTGCGTGGATGCAGGGAGCCAGTTCTGTCACCAAAAAGGCCTCCAGAAAGAAGCCCTGGTGGACAGTCTAGCCTTTACATGTAGAGCACCTCTGTGGTTCCTGGCCACAGCCTCTTAAAGGCACAGGCACCCAGACAGGCCTTGCTGTCTGGCAGCTAGCCAGAGCACCCGTGCCAGCCGTGCTAGCCATGTCTCAGCCTCAGGCCCCCCTGGCCCTTCTTGGGACAGAGAGGAAGACCCACCCAGGGGTACCAATAGGAGGGTACCAGCCTGGTCAGGGCCAGAAATAAAAAACCTGCTGGAGCTCTGGTCCAAGGAAGAAGCCCTGCAGGCCCTTCAGACATAGTGCAGGAATATGGACATCTATGAGCTCCTGGCCCAGGGACTGACCACCAAAGGGCATCACCCCACACCATGGCACAAGTGAAGGCCAAGGTGAAAGAGCTGCAGCAGGGATATGCCAAGGCCCAGGACCAGAGCTCCCACTCCAGGGCAGACCCAGAGAGCTGCCCTTACTACCAGGAGTTGGAGCAGATCCTGTGCGGTGAGGGAGCCCGGACTCCACTGCATGTGGTAGAGTCCAAGTTACCCCCCACATTGTGGACCAACCCCTGAGGGAAGAAGACCAGGCAGGAGAGGTGGGAGAACTGCACCCGGAGGAGGAGGAGGAAGAAGAGGAGGCAGCAGGAGCCTGTCCTCCAGACCCTAGAGGCCTCCCAGGCATCTGTGGACAGTGGGGAGGGAACATCAGGTGAGTGCTTTGAGGAGTCACCACACATGGGCGGGTTGGCAGTGTGGGGAGCCATCTAGTCCCATTGCCATTGTGGGGCCCCTGTGAGGCTTTCATGCCGCTACCCAACTCACATGTGGTGTCACATGTTACACTCCTGAGTCTCCTGTCCAAAGGACAGCCTCTGATAGCCATGGCATGCCCTCGGGGACAGCAGGTGTGCACACAGACATTGATTTTCTCCTCCTCTTTTCCTCCACAGCCGGACCCTCTGCCCAATAAGGGTATGTTTACACTAGCCCCTTAGTTTGAACTAGGCAGGCTAATGTAGGCATTCGAACTTGAAAATGAAGCCCGGGATTTAAACATCTCGGGCTTTATTTGCATCTTCCTATCCGGGCGCCATCTTTAAATCCCCCTAGTCTGAACTAACCGCCCACAGCTACACGCGGCAGTCAAACGTTAACTCAAACTAAGTCCTTAGTTCGAGTTAACTGTTACACCTCATGCAGTATGGCAGCGTGGGGCCATTGCCTGCCCAGGGGCAGCTCAGACTTCATGGCCAAAAACAGTCAAAATCAGAAAAAGAAAACCAGAAAATAAACTGCTGTGGTGTCCGAGGAAGCAGGGCAACCAGAGCAAGAACTGCAGCAGCTTTGCTTTCCCTCTTTGAGGTGGGCAAGCCAGAAGCAGGAGCAGAGCAATGGCTGTCCAGGGGGATCCCTTTAAGCATGTGTCTCTGCAAAGGGCATGCAGCAGCACCTGGAAATAAACGCTGCCCCTATACCTGCCAGAAGCACTTCCAGGTGCCTTCTTTTTTTGGATCAATTTTTCAATCTGCATGATGTAATCTGATGCTTTTTTTCGACAACAAAACCTCTGTCGAAAAAGGTGTGCAGTCTAGATGTAGCCCCATGTTGAAGTCCCTGGTCAGGGGCAATAACTTGAATTTGGGTCTCTTAAGCCAATGTCCTTGGTTATTCTCTCTCTCATATGCACATTGATATGTTGGACCTGAGAAATTTTGAAGGAGGGAGAAAAATTATTCCTCTTAATCTCAGGATAGGACAAGAAGAAATGGGCTTAAATTGCAGCAAGAAAGGTTTAGTTTGGACATGAAGAAAAACTTCCTGTCAAGAGCTAAGTCTACTATGTCTATTACCAAGTTATTTTGAAATAATAATTCCCAAAATAACTATTTCAAAATAAGCTTATTCCTCTTCACAGCAAGAGTTATTATTTAGAAATAACAAGCACATTATTTCAAAATAACAGGCTAGTGGTATATTATGGATGTTTGCCTTGTTATTTTGAAATAAGGTGAGTTATTTTGAAATAACGCTCCAGTGTAGACATGAATAAGCACTGGAATAAGTTGCCAAGTGAGGTTGTGGATCAAGGGTGGGGAACTTTTTTGGGTTGGGGGCTGCTGAGCCACAGAAAAGTCAGTTGGGGGCCGTACACAAAATCACGGATGTGGCCCCCCAATTGAGAAGAAGACACTCCCCACATTTCACTTGCACACCGCAGCCTAGTGGGGCCCAAGCTAGTAGATTTTGTGTGCTTCAGTTCTGCAGGCTCCCCAATACTGGGGGGAGGGAGGGCCCGAGCCTCGGGGCCAGATTCAGGCAAGCTGGAGGCTGCATCTGGGCACAGGGCCTTACAGTCTCCACACCTAATCTAGATGATGCTTGGTCCTGCTGTGAAGACAGGAGATGGGACTTGATGACCTCTCAAGGTCCCTCCTAATTCTAGTATACTGTGATTCTATGATAGATGATCACAATGGGCACATCTGATCTAGTAGTCAATGACTTATTCCTTTGCCACCCAACAAGAAGGTTGACTTCATTCATCTTTCCTTCTGAAATAAAGAAATATGCTGCCTCGGTGGAATTCTTAGCCATGACATCTGCACACCTGCCTTGAAGGTTATTGGACTCTGAGCTAAAAGGTCAGAATAGATGTTTTATGTTTTTAAAAAAATGTTTAAAAGTCAAAAATGACTTTTTAAAAAACTGCAATTGCAATAGAGGCTTTATGGCGAAAATGTGACCATATATTTTTTAAAGAACAACTAGTAAAGCTAATATACAACCAAGTGAAGTGATAAAAAAAGTAATTGTCCAACCATTCTTTCTCACCTCTTTTGTTTATAAATATAGTATAATTTCTTCCAAGACAATCTGGTTTTTGTTCAAACTGTAACTACTAGGAGCTTGAGTCATTAAAGCACTGATTTCAATAGAATTATACCAGTGCAAAACTGGAGTGTCTTGGACGTATCTGCTGCTGTATCAAATGCATTTATACCAGTAATGGAGTTATCTGAGTGTAAATTTGGAGTAATATAGTGGTGAATCAAGCCCTTACTATAGAAATTACTGGAGGATTACAGGCATAAACTTATGTGTGAGTTAATTCTGTTTTATGCTATTCTTTGCATTAAGAAAAAAATCTATAAATCTATCCTTTATTTTGAGATGTACATTTCCCTCTAAGGAAGTGCAGGAGGGTGAGGAAAAGTCAAATATTGTAAGATGCATCTAAAGTTTATGTGAATTTGCATGGGAAATAAAATACAAGTTGAACCTCTCTAGTCTGGTACCCTTGGTACCTGATTGGTGCCGAACCAGAGAATTTACCAAAGGGAGGCTCAAAATTGTCTAGCAGCATTACCTCCACCTCCACTGCTTCCTGGGCTCTTAGAAGACATTTAGGGGTAAATTAGAGCTAAACAGCAGCACAGAACACTGAGCGCCAGGACTGGTGACTGTAAACAAACTTAATGGGACTGCAGGAAACTTGGCCACACCCACAGCAAGAGGACATCTGGCTAACTAAAATCATGCCTGACCACGGATGTTGCCAGACCAGAGAGTGCTGGACAAGAAAGGTCCAACCTGTACATCTAACTTGGTTAATTCTGGTATAACTTCATACTAAATTGTTGAGGATTGGGATATTTCCTGAGAAAGAAATGCATACATACAGCCTTGAGTGTTTTATCATACTTTTGTGGCAAGGCTGTAACACTTAAGGAATTCGAGGGAAACCTCATAAATGTATTTATGCCTCATACTTACAAGTAGGCCATTAATATTACATTTGCATTCACTTCCATCGTCCATAATTTATTATCACCTTGACTTAGAAACATTTTTCTCTATAGTTCTTATATATGGCAACTCTAGATTGAATCATATCTCTGTGCCTTAAATCTACCTGGAGCATGGCGGAAAGGGATCTAGGGGTCATAGTGGACCACAAGTTGAATATGAGTCAACAGTGTGATGCTGTTGCAAAAAAAGCAAATATGATTCTAGGTTGTATCAACAGGTGTGTTGTAAGCAAAACTCGTGAAGTCATTCTGCCGCTCTATTCTGCACTAGTTAGGCCTCAGCTGGAGTACTGTGTCCAGTTCTGGGCGCCACATTTCAAGAAAGATGTGGAGAAATTGGAAAGGGTACAGAGAAGAGCGACAAGAATGATTAAAGGTCTAGAGAACATGACCTATGAAGCCAGGCTTCATGAACTGGGCTTGTTTAGTTTGGAAAAAAGAAGATTAAGGGGGGACATGATAGCGGTTTTCAAATATCTAAAAGGGTGTCACAAGGAGGAAGGTGAAAATTTGTTCCTCTTGGTTTCTGAGGACAGGACAAGGAGTAATGGGCTTAAAGTGCAGCAGGGGAGGTTTAGATTGGACATTAGGAAAAAATTCCTAACTGTCAGGGTGGTCAAATATTGGAATAAATTGCCAAGGGAGGTGGTGGAATCTCCCTCTCTGGAGATATTTAAGAACAGGTTAGATAGACATCTGTCAGGGATGGTGTAGACGGAGCTTGATCCTGCCTTGAGGGCGGGGGGCTGGACTCGATGACCTCTCGAGGTCCCTTCCAGTCCTATTATTCTATGATTCTATGATACCTCTGCAGAAATTCCTGTTCATGCTTTTCTCTCCCCTTATTTTGACTATTCTCTGAGGGTATGTCTACGCCACCCTAGTTCGAAGTAGGGTGGCTAATGTAGGCAATCGAAGTTGCAAATGAAGCCCGGAATTTAAATATCCCAGGCTTCATTTGCATCTTGCCGGGCGCCGCCATTTTTAAATCCCCGTTAGTGCGGACTCCGTGCCCGTGGCTACACGCAGCACGGAGTAGGTAGTTCGAATTAGGCTTTCTAATTCGAACTACCATTACACCTCGTTCCACCTAATTCGAACTGCCTACTCCGTGCCACGTGTAGCCGTGGGCACGGAGTCCGCACTAACGGGAATTTAAAAATGGCGGCGCCCGGCAAGATGCAAATGAAGCCTGGGATATTTAAATCCCGGGCTTCATTTGCAACTTCGATTGCCTACATTAGCCACCCTACTTCGAACTAGGGTGGCAGTGTAGACATACCCTAACATCCCTAGGTCCCATCTCTTCAGATTTCAGCAGACAGGCTAATACTTCGGTATCTACGAAGAACTAAACACTTTACCTTGTCCCCAGTTAACTCCACTGGGTTCCCATTAATTTCATGCTCTACGTTGAAATGAGCCTCCTTGTTTATAAAAAAATAGTTGTCTATGAGTTTCACTCAGGCTTATCTCATGAACCTTGGGTCTGATTTATTCCAAAATGTAAGCCAGCTGAGGCAGATATAAACCCTGGAACAGAACTCCCATTGACAGGAAATATGACTAAATATGGGGGGAAATGTATGGTGAAAAGAAGCATGGTGATACTGGCCAAGGAGTGGACTAATCCAGTTAATCTCTTGAGCAGCCTCCGCCGACAGAGCTCCTGAGGTATCCTTAATGTAAGTTATAGTTGCCTTTCCTCATAAGGAGCCTTCAGGAAATCTGGTGGTGTTTCAACTGCCAACCCTTCTCCCGCGAAATCCTCATCAATGCTTCCCCTTGCAGTTCCATCTGGAATGGTGTCCCTGTGTCACTCCACTTCAATGACTCTACATCTCATTCTAACTTTTAAGTGAAAACTCTCCTTTTCTCTTTTACCTATAACATTTAAATTTTCTTTTGCTTCTATTTATCATTGTAATATATGGGTATATCATACCATGCTGTAATATAGCTCGAGATACAGTTTTATGAAGGATGTAAATATATAGCCATGCAATATAGTTTTATGAGAGAGCTCTTCTGACTCTTCTGATACAATAACCTTTTCAGCTCCACTAATGTCATCAGGACAGATGACCCTTGTCCTGAACAACCAGACAGCTTGGCTGGTGACCAAAGGGCATGTAAAAACAAAAGCAGATAAGAATCCCACAGTAAATAAACATCATAAAAAATATAGCCACCCAATAGCATGAAACTAGCACCACAGGAAAAAAATATTAAGGCAGCAAAGCATCTGAAAAAAAATTAAGCTGCAAAAACACTTTGGACAAACAAGGATCTGCCCAGGCCCTCAGCATAAGTAACCTACTGGTCTAGCGAAGTTGAAGTAAATAACAGAGCTAGTTTATAAAAATCCTTTTAGCATTAGCCTTCAAAAACCAACGTACCTTCCCACAAGAAACCTGAAAATAAAAAAGGTTTGATTCCTTCCCCACTTTTCCTCCCTTCGTTTTTTTTTCTTTTTCCTTGTATCAGAGGGGGTACGGGGCAAGCAAGGGGAAAGAAAGCCAAATAAAAAATGTTGACAACCAAAACTTTTTGAATAAATGAAAAACTTCATTTCTGAAACCTGCAGAAATAAAACTTTCAAAAATATTCATAAGCCTCTATTCCCAGCCCTCCCCCCCCCCATCCCCTTCCCCCCTGAGCAGCTCTAGTTAATAGCCAGGGAGATCCAGGCAGTTCTGAGAACATAATAAAAAAAAACTTTAAAAACAACAAATGGTCCTGTAGTACCTAAGGGTATGTCTACACTGCTTCCCTAGTTCGAACTAGGGATGCAAATGGAGACAATCGAACTAGTTAATGAAGCGGGGATTTAAATATCCCGCGCTCCATTAACATGATCTCGCCGGCGCGCTAGTTCGAATCACAGCTGATTCGAACCAGGAAGTGCGCGCTGGGACGCGTTAGTTCGGCCTAAAGCCCTTAGTCCGAACTAATGTTACTCCTCAAAAAATGAGGAGTAATATTAGTTCGGACTAAGGGCTTTAGTCCGAACTAACGCGTCCCGGCGCGCACTTCCTGGTTCGAATCAGCTGTGATTCGAACTAGCGCGCCGGCGAGATCATGTTAATGGAGCGCGGGATATTTAAATCCCCGCTTCATTAACTAGTTCGATTGTCTCCATTTGCATCCCTAGTTCGAACTAGGGATGCAGTGTAGACATACCCTTAGAGATTAACAAAGATATAGGTAGTATTATAAGTTTTCATGGGCACAACCCACTTCTTCAGATTAATAGAGCAAGGGGTCCAGAGGTACAAATAAATAGCAGAAAAGAGGTGAGAGGAAGAGAGAAAGAAAAAAAGTCTTGTCAATTAAAGTGCCTGTGCTAAATGAGGCTAATAGAGTGTGTTGTAAGTCTCGATAATTAGCTTTTGATGTCATTTGGATGTTGAATATAATGGCTCATCCAAGAAATGTCATTGTTCAATTTCTGGATAAATGTGTCAGATTTGCATATGAAGGTCAGTTCCACAGTGTGTCTCTCTAGTTGCTTCCTGAAATTACATTTTAAGAGGATGGCCACTTTTAAATCCATTAATGAATGTCTGGGCAAGTTAAAACGTTCCCCAACAGGTTTCTCTGTGTTAACATTTTGAATATCTGATTTGTGTCCATTAAGCCTTTGTCATAGATACCATGCAGTTTGACCAATATACATGTCAGAAGGGCATTGCAGGCACTTGATGACATATATCATATTAGTGGATGTGCAGTTGTATGAGACTCTGATGTGGTGGCTTATGTGTTTAGATCTTGTGATGATGTTACTTATGTAGATATGTGGACAGAGCTGGCACCAGAATTTATTGCATGGGTGGGTTCCTGGGTGAGTATGTTTGAGATGTGCTGCATGGTTACTGGAAATAATTTGTTTCAGGTTAGTGGGCTGTATGTAGGCGAGGACTGGCCTGTCCCCCCAAGGTCTGTGAGACTGAAGGATCATTTTCCAGGATAGATTGTAGATTGTTAATGATGTGCTGGAGCGGTTTAAGTTGGGGCCTGTAGGTGATGACTAGTTGTGTTCTGTTATTTTGTTTGTTGGACCTATCTTGAAGAAGCTAATGCCTGGGTACTCTTCTGGCTATGTCAATCTGATTTCTTACTTTGCTGGATTGATATTTAATTTTTAAGAATGCTTGATAGAGATCTTGTAGGTGTTTGTCTGTTGTATTTTAGGGCCTGGCTATAAACAATTTATCAGGTGATATGTCCTGGATGGAAGCTAGAGGCATGAAGGTAAGTTAAACAGCCGGTAGGTTTCCGGTATAAGGTGGTGGAAATGTGGCCATCATTTAATTGTACTGTAGTATCAAGGAAGTGGATTTCTTGTGTGGACCCATCCTCGCTAAGGTTGATGGTGGGAAGATGTTGAGATCCCTGTGGGATTCTTCAAGGGTCTCCTTCCCGTGGGTACATATAATGAAGATGTTGTCAATGTAGTATAAGTAGAGTAAGGGTGCCACCGGGAGAGAGCTGAGGAAACATTGTTTGAGGTGAGCCATAAAGATGTTGGCATATTGTGGGGCCATGCAGGTGCCCATGGCTTGAAGATATAAATTGTCTCCAAATTTGACATAGTTGTAGGTGAGAACTACATCACAAAGTTCAGTCACCAGGAGTATGTCTAGATTACATTCCTCTGCCGATCATCAGCAGAGCGCGTGAGTCAAGACATAGATCGGTTGACAAGGGAAGCCAATCCACGTCTTGACTCGCGTACTGTGCCGATGATCACCTGAGCTAGCACAGCGCGGCGGCCATTTTTATTTTAATGAAGCCGGGGATATATAAATCACCGCTTCATTGACTATGTCGGGTAGCCTATTTTACATGCCCCTGTTGGCAGAGGCATGTAATCAAGACATACCCCAAGTGTGCTGAGGTGTTATCAGGGATAGTTTTCCTGAGAACAGTATGGCAAAAAGCTCTCAACCCACTTATGGAAAATGATAAAATATAAATACATTTGATAAAAATCTATCATAGACACATCTCATAAAATATCTCACCTAGTAAATGAAGACTCAGAAAGGCTCGCAAGATGGAAGCAGGATCATGTATACCCCTATACTAGGTAGCACAGGAAAAGGAGATGCGGGTTCTGCAGAGGAGGTGCATAGGTGGATGAGCAGTGTGTACAGCCTAGGCTCTGCCATCTAACTGTATTAGTGGTGTATGAAATCTGCTGCTTCAGGGCACTTATGCGGCAACAGGGCACAGTTTATTTCTTCCTGGAGTAGAAGGAGACTCTGGGGAAAATTCTGATTTTTCTAGGCACAATTTCCCTGTTGAGCTCTGCAGGGACAGCACAGCACCACACTGCTCCTAATGCAGGTCTGATGGCAAAGCCAAGATTGAAATACTAAGGCTATGTCTACACTGCACGGCTATTTCAAAATAAGCTATTCCGGAATAATTATTCTGAAACAGTTTATTTCAAAATAGCATGTCTACACTGCATGGAAGCCTCAAAATTAGTCTGAGGCAGGCTTCCCTATTGTAGATGTGCTATCTCGATTTAAAGCCCTGGGAGACACTAGGGAGGAATAAGTTAGAATGGCCATGGAGAGGGGCTATTTCGAAATAACAGCATGGAGCATCTACACATGCCTTATTTTGAAATAGCTATTTCAGAATAGGCGTTATTCCTCGTAGAATGAGGTTTAGAGATTTTGAAATAAGCCATACGTTATTTCAAAATAATTTTGAAATAACAGAATGGCTGCGTAGACGCTCACATTGTTATTTCAAAATAAAGCTAGTTATGCACCATAACTGACTGAAATAGGAAACCAATGAAATCCTGATCCCTTCCTCAGGTCTGCTATTAATTTTCAGTGGTCTGCACCGCAGGCATGCCTACTGTAATCAAAGGCAGCATTCCCCTTGACTTCAGAGTAACCAGAAGTGGGGCCTCTACTTATGAAGGACAACTGCAGAGAGCTAGTTGTGACTCCGTGGCCTTCTACTGCCCCATCATCAAACCACAGAATACTTGAACTGGAAGGGTGTGTCTAGACTACACCTCTCTGTCAATTAGGCACGTCAAAATTGCTAATGAAGTGGGGATTTAAATATCCTGCACTTCATTAGCATAAACATGGCCATTGCTGTTTTTCAAAATGGAGCTTTTTAAAAAAAATGGCAGTCTCGATGCAGATCTTTCAAAAAATAAACCCTTTTTCGAAAGATCCCTTCTCCCTCATAAAATGAGGTTTACAGGATCTTTTGAAAAAGGGTTTATTTTTCGAAAGATCCACGTCTAGACTGCCGGGTTTTTTTTGAAAAAGCTCAATTTCGAAAAAAAGCAGCGGCCATGTTTATGCTAATGAAGCATGGAATATTTAAATTCCCGCTTCATTGGCAATTTTGACGTGCCTAATCTACAATCGTCAGAGAGGTGTAGTCTAGACACAGCCAAAGAGACCTCAAGCAGTCATCAAGTCCAGTCCTCAAGCATTTCATCAGACGTGAGAGCATTAGGGAGGTTACTCTAATTGATCCTATGTCATCATGGGATGAGGTGTCATGGAGCTCTGCTTCCCCACATCTCCTCCTGCCCCTGTTGCACCCTGGCCTGATGACAGGGGGCAAGTGTGGGATGGAGGCAGCTGCTATGAGATCCAGCAATTCAAAAGGCCCCAGGGATTCTGGCTTTTGTTGGTAGTACTGTGGCATCAGTCAGAGTCCCAGGCTCTTTAAATCGCTGCAGCTCTGAATGGCACCTTCTGGGCAGTGTTGAAGGGCTGCATGGGGAAGGCTAGCCCCAGACCTCCCTCTTCTGGCCAAGGCCTCACCCCTCTGAGGGCATGGAGACACCTCCCCATCTTGGGCAGGCGCCCAGCAAGTCTCTTGGCTATCCTGCTTGTATCCAAGTGTATTCTTTCTTCCTCCTATGCCTAGGGTAGGAAACTACTGAGAATCTCCCCCACACAAGGGGAATTCTCTGCAAAAAATTTTGAACCGTATTCAAAGTAGTCCAATAATCTCTAACACCTACAAATTATTTCAGAATTTTCATGAGGAGGTATATATTTTTAATACACATTGGTACATTAAAATAGTTTCCAAGTTATGACAATATTTTAAAGCATTATAAAAACAGATATGTTTGCAGTACATCGGATATGTTGTAGTAGGCCACTTGAATAAGTGTTTAATGAAATATACATAATTTAAAAAAAAGAACCGCAGAAACATCAGAAATTAAAAACAAACACTAGACTCTTGTCTCTTAAAATGAAGCTCAGCAGAATAAGTGCATCTTTTCTAAAAACTTCTGTACAGATCTTAAAATCTGTGAGTCTGAGATTCAGTAGGTTTGGATCAGGTCTTACAAAAGTCTCTTTTTGGCTACATCTAGACTGGCAAGATTTAGCGCAAATACTCTAAACGCAAGAGTTTTTGCGTTAGAGTATTTGAGTAAGAAAGCGTCTATACTGGCATGTGCTTTTGCGCAAAAGATTTGCTTTTGCGCAAGAGCATCTGTGCCAGTGTAGATGCTCTCTTGCGCAAGAAAGCTCTGATGGCCATTTTAGCCATCGGGCTTTCTTGAGCAAGAAATTGATGTTACCTGTCTACACTGGCTTCTTGCGCAAGAACACTTGCGCAAGAGGACTTATCCCTGAGTGGGAACGTCAGAGTATTTGCACAAGAAGCACTGATTTCATACATTAGAACGTCAGTGTTCTTGCGCAAATACTAGCGGCCAGTGTAGATGGGGCAAGATTTTGCACAAAAGCAACTGCGCAAAAACATCTTGTCAATGTAGATGTAGCCTCTATGATTAGTGCATATCATTATCAATTAATGGAATGAAGGGGAAAAACTAGTGAAGCTAGATTTTTATAGGAAGTTTCTGCCATCACCAAAATGCCATGGTGCCTTGAAGAACCAAATTGTTGAATGGAAAGTGGTCATGATAGGAAGAGGCAAACATGTTGAGAAACTTGCTAGAACACTGGGATCAACCGTGACTGAAGGCAGTTATTGTTTATTATGAAGCTCAAGATGAGTCCTCAGAGCAGTTAGAAATACCAGTCTCAAGCACTGGATGAATATATACATCCTTTCCCTTAAGATGCAGACCTCCTTTCCGTGACCCATTCTTTTAACATCTACATTCTTCCCAGGCCCTCTAATGGAGGGGGAGAGGCAAAGGGGATCTAAATGTTTCCTGCCCACCCACCCTTAATACTGCTCCTGGAAGCAGCTGACACATCCCTGGCTCACCTGGGTGGTCTCTTCTTGCTACCCCTGCCCTGAGTACTGACTCCTCAGCTCCCATTGGCCAGGAAATGTAGCCAATAGGAGCTGCGGGGGCAGTGCCTGTGGGCAGCAGAGCAAGAGATCCCTTGGCCCTCCTGCTTAGGAGATGCTTGCCAAGGGGTGTGCTGGTTGCTTTCAGGAGCTGCCCAAGGTATGTACCACCCCTACCCCCTCCGATCCCATCCTGTACTCTAATTTCTTACTCCAGCTCAGAGCATGACCTAAAATCCCTCACAAAGCCTGCAACTCCTCCCAAACCCAGACTTCCTCCTGGAGCCCAACCTCCACAACCCCTCCTGGCCCTATACTCCTTCCCAGAGCCTGCACCCTCTCCTGCACCCAAACTGCCTCACAGGTCCCACACTCATTCCTACACCCAAACCCCTTTCCCAGCCCAGAGCCCGCATCACATACCCAAACTCCCTCCCAGAGCCTGCCCCCTTCCTGCACTCAAACTCTATTCTCGAACCTGCACCCCCTCACCCTCTCCTGAACCCAAATGCCATCCCAGAGCCAGCACACCCTCCTGCATCCCAACCCCCTGCCCCAGTCTGGTGAAAGTGATGAGGGGAGGGGAAGCAAGTGATGGAGAGAGGCTGGATGGAGTGATCAGGGCTGGGGCTTACAGAATGGGGGGGCAGGAGCAGGGCAAGTGTTATTTGGTTTACATGATTACATAGTTGGCAACCCTGCTGGGTTAAAAGAACACACCCAGCAGCACAGCAAGCAAGTCGCTAGGCACCTGCCAGCATGGGTGCAGCACTGACCAAATGTCAGGCAGACCATTTCTACTCAGGCATGGCTTGTGAGGGGCATTGACTGTTCTGACCTGGATCCTGAATTACTGTCAATTCTTCCTGCGGTTGAAGGTAATTTCAATCAGAAAATGGAAACTATATACAGTTTTCCATCTATTAAAATGATGTGCATCCCAGTTCCATCATCTGCCTATTAGTTTAACGTTTGGGTTCTAATCTGGGGAGTAGCAATAGTATATCTCTAGTTTAACCAGCTATTGTGTCAGGCATAGGCATTTTGAATGTACAACTGCAAGTGTCCTTTAACAGGACTGTAAATGAGTGATTTATTTCAGCTGTCCAAAAAACGATCCATTGACGCACAACAAAGATAAAAACTGAAAACATGGCAATTGCAGAGCACATAGAATGGTGATTAAATATAGCAGGATTGTTTTATAGCCAGGTATTGTGTAAAATCTGTCTGCTATTAGTCTATTTATATGTCGCTGAAACTGTTTACATTAATATCTTGATTTATGGAATATGGATTCTTTTAATGTTTTTATGTCTCTTGATATACAATATGCTAAAACTATTCCAGAACTGTACAACAAGGCATAACTGTAAAAGAGAATCTATCCCTGAGTGTTTAATATTTGTGTTATTTAAGGAATGTTAATTATCCCTTGCTATAATACAAGTTCAGTTTATAATGTAGACAAGCGTTTATTCACACTGATTAGTATCTTCTTAACTGAAACTACAATTAATCAAACTACTTTTGAAGTAAAGAACTACTAATTGGAAATAACGTTGGTAGAATCTAGCACTTAAAGAGAGAAGGACTTGGTCTTCATCAGAGGATTAAACAAATAATTATCTTTTCTTGGTAACCAGAACAGAAATTGTTACAAAATTAGAACTCGTCAGAAAATGTTGTATGGAAAAATTAGCAAAATTAGTTAAAATTTCCATTCATATTTTGTCAACATTTTCTGACCTTTTCTTAACAAAATGCAAAACATATTAGCAAAAACTGTCATCCTATAAATTGAATTCACATTTAAATCCTTCATTGGCACAACTGCCATCTACAGGATAATATCTGGCCAATAAATGTAGGATGTGCACTTGGGGTACATCTAGACTACATGGCTCCGTCGACGGAGCCATGTAGATTTGTTTGTTCGGCAAAGGGAAATGAAGCCGCGATTTAAATAATCGTGGCTTCATTTAAATGTAAATGGTTGCCCCGCTCTGCCGATCAGCTGTTTGTCGGCAGATCGGGGCAGTCTGGACGCTCCCCTGTTGACATGAAAGCCCTTTATCAACCTCCCCAGTAAACCTCATCCTACGAGGCATAACGGGGAGGTCGATAAAGGGCTGTCAGGTCGGCGCGGGAGTGTCCAGACTAGCGCGCTGAGCTGACAAACAGCTGATCAGCTGTTTGTCGGCAAAGCGCAGCAGCCAATAAATTTAAATAAAGTCGCGATTATTTAAATTGTGGCTTAATTTCCCTCTGCCAATCAGCCTAATCTACATGGCTCCATCGACGGAGCCATGTACAGGCAGTCCCCGAGTTACGCGGATCCGAGTTACGAACGGTGATTTTCTCGCCCCGGACGACGGGAGCGGCGGGACACCTGGTCCCGCCGCCCGCGTCCTCCGGGGTGAGAAAAGCTGCTCTGCGTCTCCCTGATCTGCTGGGGGGCGGGGAGAGGAGCCAGCAGACCAGGGAGACGCTGAGCAAAGCGGCGGAGGTCCCGGGTGGGACCGCGGCGCTTCCAGATGAATCAGGACGCCTGGGGCAGAGCAGCTGGGGTGCTGCTGGGTTGGTCCAGTAGCGCCGAGGAGCGGCGGTGCTACTGGACCAACCCAGCAGCACCCCGGCTGCTCTGCCCCAGGTGTCCCCAAGTCAGCCGCTGCTGAAACTGACCAGCGGCTGACTACAGGAAGCCCCTACCCCGGGCTTCCTGGAATCAGCCGCTGATCAGTTTCAGCAGCAGCTGACTTGGGGATGCATGGGGTTCTTAAGTTGAATCTGTATGTAAGTCGGAACTGGCGTCCAGATACAGCCGCTGTTGAAACTGTTCAGTTTCAGCAGCGGCTGAATCTGGACGCCAGTTCCGACTTACATACAGATTCAACTTAAGAACAAACCTACCGTCCCTATCTTGTACGTAACCAGGGGACTGCCTGTAGTTTAGTCACACCTTTGGATTGGTCTATGAATTAATCTGTTTGCTCTTAGAGGCATTCTGTACCAAAATATTTAAAACGATCTTGGAAACCTGGAAGTTCCTTGGGTGTGGGTGGAAGAAGAGTGGAGGCATTATTAGGAAGTTGGGAACTTCTCCCATAGACACTCTTGCTAATCCCTAGCTTTGCCCATTCAGTCAGGCACATCTGTACATGTTATCTTGTGGCCCTGCACCTCCATTCCTCCTTGTCCCCAGGTGTCTCTATACTACCTTTCCCTCTGTCCCCATGTGGCCTTGTACAGCTCAATGTTGTCACTTACTAGCTCCTATGACTTCTTTCAGGTTTGTCAGTCCTCCTATTGCACTGGCCCCTTAGGCAGGACACTGTGAGAAAGGCAACCTCTGCCCCCTCCTTCTCTACTACTTGCTGCTGAACCCTCTCTTCTTGTGACTCATTAGCCCCATGTAAGTGAAAGATGTAACTGTAGCTTCTCTTTCCCTCTTCATCAGAATAAATTATTTGAGGGAGGGGGAAGTCTGTGTGGGACATTAATTCAGTACTTATGCAGTAGCACAGAATTCCCCAGGAAGTAGCAGTTGCATTTATATGGTGGGTTCTATGTTACCCAAACCATTATGTCAGTGACTAGCTAACAATCATAGCCAAACAATGGCTGAGTAGGAAGGAGAATCTACAAATCCTCATTCTGAATCCCTCCTTATTTGTAAAAAGAAATGTGAACTTGGTCTTTTAATGTAATAATTTGGAATATACTCATTTTTAAGTTAAGAGATCACCTTACTCTCTTAGGTACCAATTCAGAAAAAGCACTTAAGCACATGCTTAATTTTAAGCATGTGAGTAATCTGACCCTTATTCAGCAAAGCATTTGGCCATTGATTTCACTTGAACTTTCTCCTATGTATTTTAGTGAGTTTGTCTATTTGTCTATTTGGTCAAGAACTCCTAAACGGTAAGAGTTAGGACTATCACATTTGGTATACAGCTTCCTCTTATCATAACTTAAAGCAAGGTAAGGGTTTGGTTGTGCCAGGACAATGGGATGTACCTTGTTTGGGACTGTGTATCATCTAAAACCAAATAGAAAAGAGAAAGAATCGTCAAACCCAGTAGAGTCCTCAGAATGAACATAACTGAGCGAATGTTGAAAGAGACTGAACCAAGATAAGACAGGAAAATAGGATCAACCTGGAATAGGATTAGGAATAGGATTGCTTCTCAATAAACCTTACAGAAAAGAGATATAACAGAGAAATTTGGAGTAGTGCTGTCTTTTAGCACAACTAAATCAATATGTATGGTTTGGAAACTAGAAGACAATGTTACTGGAAAGTAAACTGACTATAGCCCTTTTTAAAAAAAACCCAGCAAATTATAAGAATTTATAGGGTTGAAGAAAAAAATACATTTGATGAAATTCCCGTTTTAAAAAATTACCAACATTAATTTCATAAATATAACACTGTATTTTTTGGAAAAATACAGTTATTTCCAAAAAGCATGCAAAACATTTTCAAAATGTTTCCAAAAACATTTTCCTTTTATTTTTTAAAATGAGTTAAGTACCTGAGCAATGCTGGGTAAATCTGCTTGTTAAAAATAAATAAGAAAACCTAGCACTTTCATACCTCTTTCAAGAATTCAGAGCACTGTTGAAAAATGAGGTATCATCCCCATTTTACAGAAATTTGCTCAAGGTTATACAGTAAGTAATTCAATGATTTTTCCAGGAATACTTGGCTGGCTCCCAGTCCAGCTCATGTTCTACAAAACTGTTCCCATCTCCTCTGATAAGGAGGATTTATTTAAAGACACTGACAGATATGGTAATATCTTTGAATACCCATTTTGAAAATGCTTTGCCATTCACTGTATTAAAAACACAAAATGTATGTATTATTTTAGAAGTGTATGTAACTAGGTGGGACATGTGACCAATGTAACCCCCAAGAAGTGCTGCTAGCTTCACAGGACTATTTTAAACAATGTACCAGTCAAGGCAACAAGGGAACCTTTGGGACAAACAAACCTGAATGACTTTCTTACGAAATACTTGGGAGGAGGTGAATGTAAATTCCCACTTCTGGACCCAAACTTTTGAAGCTATGCCCTATGGAGAAACCCACTGTCTGCTGTTTACCTGTTCTGATAATTTGATGATCAAAGCCCTTGTTGCCTAATAGAGGACTTGCAGATTAATTAGGGTGCTTGTTCTGAGCTAACAGCTGCTATGAAGTTCTAGCCACATTAAAACCCCTTCATGATGTCTGAAGGACTGATCACCTGCCATAATCTTTATTGGAATAGCCATGATTTCTGGTCAACTTATTAGCCTAGCAGGCATGGAGGTTCTTTTATTGTTTGTAATATGTTTTCTCTGAAATGCTTTCACCTTATGAATAAACATGTCAGATTCAAAAAGGCTGTGCAGTAACATAGTTGTGGGCAATTATGTTTATTTATAGCCACTAAGGAGAAAGCAAAGCACAGATGCTGGCCTGTTTAGACAGTGTGTCTGGCTGGGAATCCACAGTATAGGCAGGCAAATGTGCAGCCTAGAAAAAAACCTGTCAGGAAGGAGGGAGATGTGGGTCTCTGCTTAGACAGCTGAAGAGAAAGAGCATAGAATAAGGTCCTTAATTAGCAATAGAGAGGGAATACAAGTGCTGGTGCAGTTGCCCTGAACTGAGAAAGAGACCATCATATAATCCTTACTTTAGGGTTTCAAGAGTGCAGCCTGAATCTGGCACAAAACTCTCAAACCTACAGTGTCTGCACATCTTCAGGTAGAACATTCCAGTCCAGTCATGTAGGTGGTACACCTCATGATAGCCTTGATAGTCAGTTTTTGTCACTTGAAAGTTGAAGAGATCTCTCTAGCTGTTTCCATTGTGACATAGATAACCAGATTTGGGAGATGATTTCTTCTTCTTCTTCACAAAGTTTCTTTCTCAGGGGGAGGGGGTGGGAGAGGTTTTACCTGTAGACTCTTGTCAGTGATATCACCTATTCTGGGGAATAGGATTTCAAGATGCAAGTCTGCACTTAAAAGAGGGTGTATGAAAATTTATTCTCAAGAGACCTTGTTTACCCTTGTGGTCATGGGAAGGAGAAAGCTTGGCTTGGGTCCATTCTTTCTACGTCTTTATTTTTATGGGTAGGACTTAATCAGTTGATACCTGTTGTGGTTAGATTAGTCTTTGTTTTACTTGGGCCATCTCTGTAGCTGCTGACTCTCAAAGAGTAAGAATCCTGTGATTATAGTATCTTTTAAAAAGGGAAAATTTATATTATACCTCCAGAGCTAAAGAGTTATTTTTTCATCAACTAATACTTCAGCCATTAAAAATCCTCCCCAAAAAACAACAATCAAAAACTCTGACAGTTGAAGGTCCTGGAAGTTTACAGCATTTCTGTGGCAGGTTTAGAATGTTTCCCCTGCTGGAGTGGAAGGGCTGACAGTAAATGGGAGAAGCACAGCCTTCCAAAGCTCTTTCTCTTTGGAGGTTGTAGCTAGTCTTGTGCTGGAGGTATGAGACCTAAGCATGTGAATCCCATGACATGATCCATCAAAAAAGAGAATCATAAGTTATAGCTAATTTTCTCATGTTCTTGAATGACGTGGTTGCATTTCACTGAGTCTACTGCTATATTTTAAAAATTAAAACAAAAAATGAACTAGTAAATAAAAGTCTTTGTCTTCATATTTTAATTAATTAGGTGTTTTCTTCTACTTCTGAATCTTCTTGCTTTGTAAAAAATATACAAGCAATACTGATCTTACTACTAAATTAACTGTAGTGTAGACAGTACTGTATTCTAGAAGGAAAAAATGAGGACTGTGACAGGATGACAAAGTTCCAGGACACTACAAGGAGACAGTACTCTCCTGTTGACTCAGCCCAGCATGGTGAGTCTCATTAGCATCAATGCAGGAAGATACACAGGTTTTACATCTCTGTCTAAGGAATTAGGAGCTGAGATAATAAGTCAGTCAGATAAATAAATAAGTGAACCCCCTTGTAAACAGCCAGCTTAGAATGAGGCCTTAGCTCAGGGGTAGGAAACCTCAGGCCCGGGAATTGAATGTGGCCCCTGGCTTGCCTGGATATGGCCTCTGAGGCTCAGCACTGGGGAGCCCAGGCTGGCACTCCAGCCCCCCTGCCACACAGCTGAAGGGCTGGAGCACACAAAAAATACTAGCCTGGGTCCTTCAGGCTCTGGTATGCGAGGAAATGTGGGGAGTGTCTTTCCCCTTCTCAGTCAGGGGCTTCTCACTTGTTTGTAGCCCCTGACTCATTTTTCTCTGGGTCACCAGCACCCGACCAAAAAAGGTTACCTTCCCCTGCTTTAATTGTTGTTATAAATAAAGAAAAATCTCAAAGTTGTTGAGCATTTTGGACAAGCCTAATATGTATTTGTACTGTGTAAAGAGGAAGGGAAAGAGACAGTTATGTTCCCAGGGTTTGAAACCACAACATATTATTCATGTATTCCATCCCTCCCATTAGAGAAGAGAGGCCACAAACGCCATTATTCACCTGCACAGAGCCTGACTTTTTGGGTTGGACAGCAGATGTGGGTATCACTCCAAAAGTTACAGGAGAGTCCTGGTCCAGCATGGCTAAATTCAAAAGGAGTTTTGCCATTGACCCTATTTTCTTTCATTGTATTTTTCCCAACTGCTATTGTATAAGTATTCTGTGGTGTGAGAGGAGGAGATTGACTCTCCATAGATGGACTGAACAATTTTTGGGTCAAGTTAAATATTTAATACATTTGTATAAATTGAAGTATATTGTTCTCATTAAAATAAAAAAAATGTCATAGAATCATAGAATCATAGGACTGGAAGGGACCTCAAGAGGTCATCGAGTCCAGCCCCCCGCCCTCAAGGCAGGACCAAGCTCCGTCAACACCATCCCTAACAGATGTCTATCTAACCTGTTCTTAAATATCTACAGAGAGGGAGATTCCACCACCTCCCTTGGCAATTTATTCAAATATTTGACCACCCTGACAGTTAGGAATTTTTTCCTAATGTCCAATCTAAACCTCCCCTGCTGCTGTCAAAAAAGATCATCTCACCATTAACAAAATCTTGAGGTTTCAGACCAGATTCACGAGGAGACTATTTAGACACACAGGAAGGAAGGGGTAGTGGCCCCCTTTCTACCCAGTGGCTAAGTCACTCATCCTAGAGTGTGAGAAACCTAATATTGAATCCTCATTCCAGGATTCAGTAAGTGCCCTAACCACCAAGCTATTGGTTAAAGTAGGTGGGGCTTTCTCACTCTCTCATGTTTCACTGTTCCATTTGTTAGACATTTTATGCAATGAAAAATTTATCTTCTGAGAAAGGAAACCAAACACTTGCTGAACAATAGCATGTCTTATTTATACAGTAACTGAAGTGTAGTATCAGAGGGGTAGCCGTGTTAGTCAGGATCTGCAAAAGCGACAAGGAGTCCTGTGGCACCTTATAGACTAACAGATGTATTGGAACATAAGCTTTTGTGGGCAAAGACCCACAATCTTCATGCATCTGACAAAGTGGGTCTTTGCCCACGAAAGCTTATGCTCCAATGCATCTGTTAGTCTATAAGGTGCCACAGGACTCCTTGTCGCTTTTGACGTTTAGTAGACACTTCACAAATAGGAAGAGGACTTGGACCTGATTCTCAACAGCCTGGTGTCTCATTCCTCCAGATCATATTGGTAACGTTTTGCAAACTCTTTGCACGGGAGAAAATGACTTCACAAGGTCATTTTCAGGGCGAAGGTTTAAGTCCCTGTTAAAAAGCAAAATCAGGGCCAAGGTTTAGGTCCCTGTTAGAAAGCAAACTAATCATATAAAGGGCAAACATGTATTTGACGGAGTGAATACAAAAGAAAGGCTACTGAGATGTAAAGTATTGTAATATAACTATTCCCATGACTTCTTTTATTTAAAAAATTGTTTATTAGTTCTTCTCCGAAGTGAGCACACCCTGATGTCTTCCTGGTGCCTGGTTTCAACCTATTATTTCCAATCTTTTAAAAGTTCTTGTCATTTGTTAAACCTCATTAACACAAGGAAATTTACTGGAACAGCTATTCTGCAATAGCTCTCTCTGTGGATATTCTTTTTTTCAGAATAAGTGTCCACTGCAGTTATTACAGAGTGCTATTGTGCTTTACATTTAGGGGTTGACTTACCTTAAGCCAAGCTGCCAGTGTCTACACTGTGGGAGGCCGACAGGAGTACATGGTCCTGTCAGCTTCCCTTACTCCTCACAGAAAGAGGAGTACAGGATGCTGTCGGGGGCTGCCCTTGATGTTTGATTTGGGGGTCTACACTAGACCCTATAAATCGAATGCTAGAAAAATAGACCTTCGTAGTGCAGACATACCCTACGTTATTCTGCAACGTCTCCATGAAGAAAATTTAGAGACAGGTACATTTTTCAAAAGTGCTTATGTGGTTTAGGAGTCTAAAGCCTATTTTCAAAAGTGAATTAGGCACTTAGGAGTCATTGGACTTCTACATGATTGTAGGGTATGTTGGAGGTAATGTGAATGATGGCTCTCTGTTTTATAAACTGCACTAATAGGTTGCTCATTGATTAGTGCATGTAGGCCTTGCTGGTGTGTATTAAAAGTTCCCTTAACATAGTGGTGTTTCAAACATTACATTAATGAGTGTTAGGGAACTTTTAATTCACACCAGCAAGGTCTACGTGGACCAATCAATGTGCAGCACATTAGTGCACTTTAGAAGTCAGCCACCTGTCAGGAACATTACTTTCCCCCCATCCGCAATATGTAGATATGTCCTTAGGCTCCTAAACTCTGTGAGAGCTTTTGAAAATTCTACACCATGTTTAAATACTAGATTGATGATGGATGTCTTAGAAATGGATAGATCAATTTGTATAGTCTAAATGGCTGTTCAACATAGTAACTATAATTATTTCCATAGCACATGGGTAATTTCTGGCAGGCGGGTGGAACAAATTCCTCACCTTCTATGTCATGTGGATTTCTTACTAGAGAAGAGTTTACCTCAAACAACTTTCCCAGTCAGGAGTTCCCTTAAAAACAAACAAAAAAAGTAGTATTTATTATTGTAGTGCCTAGGAATTTCCACCTAGATTGAGGTCGCATTGTCAGGTATTGTAGTTTCAGTCTGATAAAAGGTGAAGCTATGGCATCATTTATTACTTTTATGGGGGAGGGGGAGAGAGTTGTAAGGATACTCATACCCAGGCAAGTTACGTGAGGTAAAGAAACTTTTTGCCTCATAAGAAATCCGTACAGGAGTGAAAGACATTTTTCACCACACCTGCCAGAAATACCCATCTACCAAAACAATGGCATGATAATCTTCAGTACCATTGCACCTGGAAAACTGACTGGGCTTTCCTAGATTTCCTTAAAACTGGAGTGGAGATAGAAGGTACTTAACAGGAAGTCTCCTGAGACAAAGAAAACTTAAGGTTAATAATTTATCAGCTGAAGAATCATTGAACCAGCAAGAAGTTTGGCCCACTGAAGAGAGAGACAGATACCCAAACACACAGAAAAGGAAGGCAAGCTAAGGGAACAGGATGAATGGCTATCACCTAGGGTCAGATGGGTCACGGAGGGAGCTTTGCTTCTAAAAGAATGTAAGTTTATTCATCTGTGTCTGGGAACTGAAACTGAAAATAGCCTACCCATAGGTAGCATTTCTGAAATGTGAAGGATCTATTTTTCTCCACATTTAAAAACAAACAAAAAACCAAAAATGCCTGTTTTGTTTTGCCAAGCAATTTGTTATGTGAATTTTCCAACTAGGTAAGTCTCCAGTCTCCAGTGAGAGATAAAAATGTTACCTGTAGGGACCTGCAAGATAACAGTGGAAACTTAAGTTATCTATCCTCACTAGAGAAGCCAGGATTGTGGGACAACAGCAGGGAAGAGTAAGCTGCAAAAGATGAAAGCAAGCAGTTTGCAGGAGGGTAGCTGAAAGACCACAGCCCAGCAAATTCTGGCCGAAAGGTCATATATCATATTGTGACAGATCTTGCCCTAAAGAGTAAGGGCAGGTATACATTATGTAGTGGGGGAGGAGGGGTAGATCGATCTAAGTTACACAACTTCAGCTACATGAACAGCATAGCTGAAATTAACACATTTAGATCTACTTACCATGGTGTTTTTGTTTCAGTGCATCAATAAGAGATTCTTCTATAAGTTCCCCTTGAATATCTTGTTGAGGTGAAGTAATGGAGTCAACAGCAGAGCGACTAGCGGTTACCATAAATTAGCAAATATAACCCGCGGGTTATACATGTTTTTACCAACCACGCCCCTCCCCCCGTGGGGTATACATGTCCGCATCTTAAACAAGTTGACTTTTACTCCTTGGAGTCCCCCCAGGAGCATCAATTCCCCTAAACGGCTCTGCCCCCCTTTCTGAAAAGAAGGCCTTTCCAATATTGCCTGAAAAAAACTTTCCATTGCTAAAGCACGGTGTACAAAAAAGGTGTTTAAAGTTGATACCAAGTAAGCTTATGGCCCACATAATTAAAATTTTGTTGTCTAAGGAAACATGAAATGTTAGTCAACATGGTTAACAAAGTACAAACTCAGGCATTGGTCATGCAGGATGGCAGAATAGGTGTAAAATTGACTACTCTAAAGCAAAGGCTTACACCCAAACGAGATCTGTGCATGAGATAAACCAGCTGCAGTCACTCCCAGGACATTCATCAATGTACTGATGGAGCATGACAGTGGAAGCAGCCTTGAGGTAAAACTATTAGATGACATCAGCCTGACACTGCAAAAAACAATACACTAAAGTTGAGACTTAACAGAATAGCGGGGTGTACAGCCATAAAGCTTTGGATTAGTCCTGTGAAGACAACTTCCAAGCATCGGACCCCGGCCAACAGAACCAGGCTCCTTGCTTGTGCCCAGCCTAACTGGCCACTACTCTGGCACAAGTACAAATAAGACTGGTAACTATAACACCAACTGGAGGAGAGAGAATGAGTGTGTGAGACACAGAATGCATACACTGGTTTCTATCCTGTATTTGCAATACATGTGGCTTATTGCCTTTCCCCCTGAAAAAGATCCTGTGTGCTTCTTATAAGCATAATACCTAGAACGATGATTTAAATAAAGAAAACCAAATTAATTAAGCTCAGGATCCAAGGAAAGCCTGGTAGATCTTCCACTTCAATTATAGAAAAGAAAATCCAAACCTGAATATGAGTAAGGGACACAGATTACTTTAGTATATCTCTACTGTGGAAAGATGAATCCAGATTGGTTTATCATGGATAACTTAAACAGTTTATAATTTCTCTCTGTCCAGATAAGTTAAGTTTTTATCTTAACTAAGCCCTTTGAGAGAGAGAAACAAAATCATTTGAGGAGCCAACAAATGAATATTAAGAATCTTAAATTCACATACAATGTTGCTATTTCTCTCATTTATCCAAGGAGAACTTATTTCTCTTTTCTAGGGGTACAGTTTAGTGTTTAACAGGAAAAATGTATTATTTCAAATTACAATGGTATTTCAATATTTCATTAAAACTACTTCAATTTAATCCCTTGACAGTGGGTTTGCCAGTTGCATCTTGGGTGTTTTGGCAATGTTGTATTGTCACAGAAACATCATTGGGATGGAGGGTCATTTCCGTTTGATGCGGTGTTGTCACCTTTTTTGTTTAGTTGTCTTTTGATGCTGTTTTGCTTGTTTGTAGAGATGAGATGAACCGGATAAATTGAGAAAAGTGTACTTGGATGACAATATTATTCTGTTGCCCTTAGTTAAGGTAGAAGATATACCTGTTCAGAGTATTGACTAGGTTCAAATATCATCTGTTGTCACCTTTTGATTATCCCATCACCTTCATGGGAGGGCCTTGATTACATATTCATGAACTGAAGATGCTTTCTGCTGATTGTATATATAGCAAGAGTTGTAAATGATTTTGTCTGATCAAAATAACTCATGACAGAGTTTTAACTCTTTATTCAGATCAGATCCCTTCAGTCCTATTGAATTTAATAAAAGTTGAGATTATTTTTCAAATGAGTCCAAACATCCCTATTTAAAAGTTTTTCAACTTTCAAATTAATCATTTTAGAAACAAATTATTGACAGTGTTTAGATGGAAATGGTCATCAAAGAAGACAGTGTGTTTTTTCCCCTCTTACTAATCTTTCTGTGGGGTTTTCTCATAGTAAGGAGTTGCTCGAGCACTGGCAAGTAACTAATTGCCCAATTAATATAAATATTTGTATATGAAAGTAGCTTGTTACAAAAATGAGCAGCATCATGTGTGTGAAAATAACAAAGTGTCTCCTACAATTCAGCAAAGATATAGGTAAGTTACTTTTATTATAATTAGTAACCATTTTTGCCTCAATGTTGAGGTCTACCCCTACAAAAAAAAGTCAATGAGCTTGATTCTTCATTGCCTTATACTTTGTGCGGTCATTTGCATCCAATTCAAGTAGTGTTATACAGTAGCTAGTTCACACATAATATATTTCAATGTGGATGAATGTTAACACATTACGAAAAAATAAGTGTGACAACACAACTGTAGCAGGAAATGTTTGTGTGTCTTTGGTTGAACCCATCGTAGGCAAACATATTAACCCTGTACTAGAAGGCTCTTTCCTCTGAGTCCATGCCAGATTGCATTTACTGCAACCGACCCCGCCCCCATATAAAATGTCGAGGGTTAAATGTCTGCAACTGACACTATGCAAACGAACGTGCGAAGGATGGAAGGGGGAGGAGAGGTAGAAGCAGGACTGAGTGCTGGCCTCGTGTGGCAGATTTGGCAGCAGCGAACCTTCCGGGTGCCTCTTATGGTGGCGCTGGGTGGGGAAGCGAACTGGAATGACCCCAGTCCAGACTGGCGGGTCTCTGGCTCTTTCCCGCATTACCACGCTTTTGCGCGAGTCTCTCTCCTCCCCCCCCCCCCCCATGAAAACTTTTCTATTTCCAGCCACTCTCTGGCCTGGGAGAAGCTGGCCGGCGCGCAGCCAGGGAGCCCCTCGAACATGCCCCACCCCGACTCTGCTGTACCAGGTGGCGAGGAAGCGAGAGCCTGAACGGCGGCCTCAGGTGCCCCCGGGGGTGGAGGTCGCTGGCTGGGAGGAAGAGCCGTAGTTTTGAAACGGGGCGGAGGACACCTGGATGAAGAAGGCACCAGCCCGCTGCCAGCCTCCCTCCAGAGGGGCCGGGCTGCGCGCAGAGGCAGAGACCCCGTTCCACGCTCTGGTGCCGCCGGCGCCTCCCCGCTTCCCTCGGCGGGACTGGCCTGTGTTGCAGCTGCAGGAGGCCAAGCCCCGCCCCGCCTCCTCCCGCCCCGCGTGCGGCTCAGCGCTCGCCTCGCCCGCCCGCCCGGGCTGCCCATTGTCTGCTCGGCGGCTCCGGGAGGCGGGAGAGGCGGCGCGGGAAGCAAGGCAGGGCGCGCGGCGGCGGCGGAGGCTGCTGCGGCGCGGGACAGGGCGGCGGCGGCTGGGGCGCGATGCTGGGCAGCCCGGCGGTCGTGGGGAGGCTGAACCAGGAACTGGCCCGGCGGGGCAGCCGCCGCTGCTGAAGGGGGAGCGGCCGCGCCGGCTCCGGAGACGCGAACTTAGCGCGCCCAAGCCCATGGAGCCGCTCAGCGCGGTGAAGGCCAAAGCGGGGGCCAAAAGCGCCGGCGGCGGCGAGGTGGCGGGGACCGGCGAGCCCCAGCCTGCTCCTTCCTCCAGCCCCGGCTCCCCGGCGCCGCCCGAGCCGCCCGCCTGCAAGCTGGAGGATTTGGAGACCCTGGCGACTGTGGGTGAGTGAGCGGGGGAGCCGGGGCGCAGCCCCTGTGCGGTCGGGACGAACAAAGGCGCCGCGTCCCCTGCCCAAGTACCCAGCGGCCAGATGGGGTGCGGGCACTCTGACCACGCGCCCCGAGCACCAGCTGCTGGCTCCGCAGCTGGCGGTGGCACCGCTTTGCCCCTTTGCTGTCCCGGGTGCCTTTCCCTGGCTGGTCCCCAGGGGCATCTTCCATGCCCGGCTTCCGCTTGGCCCTGCTCCTCTCCAGTGGTTTTCAGAAGACTTTAGTGCCTGCTGGGTATTTCCTGAGCGTTTCGAGGTGCTGTATCCGAAACAGCGGAGTTCAGCTCTGTAAATGTCAGTGCAATGGCTGGCAGGTGGCACCCACTAAGAAACCTATTGACTCTATGGAAAATTGCGATATCTTGTGTGCCTATAGTAAGTGTCTTGCTCGGTATCTATATGAAACACAAGTTAAGCCTTTTTTTTTCATTTTTGCCAGTTTATGAGTTTGTCTGTCGCAGTACAGTATATTGCTTTGAACTTGAGCCTCCTTTGAAAGCTGGTTTCACTTGACCCATTTTTGAATGAAAGTTGTAGTTCGCATAGCTTGGTGCATTATTGTGGTTGTAACTTTTTTCATTTAATTTTTGTTCCAATCTAACATTGCACCGTTCCTACTCCTCTGCATGCATCCAGCTGAGCATTGTAGGCACTACAAGTATGCATACAAGTTATGTCCAGACTGTCTGAGAACAGTTTTGAATATGGTTTTAAAAAAAGAGAAGTGAGGTGAGCTGGATCATTGCTCACTGCATAATCATGTGTGAGTCACAAGTGAACCAGTTAATAATGTGATTTTGGGCCTGCTTGTGGGGATGAGGCAATCAGCATTCAATGCTATACATTATTTTTGTAATACTATTTTATGTGGCTTTGTCTTAGCCCATTCATCAAAGTCATGTTAAAATACATTCATAGTTTAAATGAAGTTTTTGGGGCACTGAGGAGGGCAGGTTAACTAACAGCCAATTAAATATAATTCACAATCTGATCCACAATGCCCTCTTGGTAACTAGTGTAAAAGGGCTTTGTACTGAACGGAATTGTGGAAGATGGTAAAGTAGCATCTTTTGATTTCTTGCACACCTTACATTGATCTCCATTTTTATGAGAACCAAAGCATTCCAGTTTTGTGTTTAAATAGTATCCTTCATTGCAGCATTTACACTCTGTATACATCTACAGTAATTTGAATGGTATTTGCATCTAGTCTGATATCAGCTAAGTGACTCCAAGAATGTGTGCATGTGTAAATCTGTATGTTCTTGTATTAGGTTCAAATGGTTGCATATGCATCCATAACAAACATTTATTTATACTTTCCAGTACAATGCCAAAAAGGGATGATTATTTGGATAACAAAAGAAACAAATCGGTGTAATAAAATAAGTCAGGGTTCTGTAGAGAATGCTGATGGAAAAGAGGTGTAAAGAAGAGTGTTTCTCTTCAAAAACTTTTACCTGCCATCTGAGAACGGAAGGCACAGTGGTCCTGGTTTGGGGGGGAGGAGGGAGAAAGTAGGAGCAGCCGGCTGCTGTTTAGCAGTGCATGGACCATGCATTTATATATTTTTTTTACCTGTGTCCACTTTTGCTGTTGCTTATGTTGCCAGAAGTTCTCCTGTTGGCATAATAGCGTCTCTGATGAAGCACAGATGCAGAAACTCCAAAACGTGAGAGAGGACTGTTTAAATCAGTTGGTATGAAGACTCCTGTCTAAAAAAGGAAGTTGAGATGATTTAACTTAAACTGATTTTAAAACTGATTTTGATTAAACAAGTGCAAAAAATCATGGGCATTCAGTTTAAACTTGTTCCCTATCTTGCTAAAGAAATATGATCCAGGTTAACATTATTTTGTGTATCCGTGCGGTTTTTTTAAGTTGCTTTAACTAGATAGTCATATCTTTTCCCACTTTCCCTTACCCAAGCATCAGCAGAGTGAAATTAAAAAAATACTGAGGTAAGCTTGGACATATCAGATATGGTGAAAAAAGTTGCTTTTAAACAAATCCCCATGAAGTGCTCTAAACTAAAATTTGTGGTATGATGAAGCTGCATGTTATAAATAACTCCAGACTTGTATTTAATTGCATAATCATGGAAAAATACAAAAACAACCCCTCAAACAAAACACGGGCAAAAATCTCTTATTTTACCATTGTAGGAATTCTGCTTCTGTACAAAGCATTCTAGTAATTTCTTGCATAGGTGTAGTCTGTTGAATAACAGCTATTGTTCTGATTTAATAGTTATGCATACAATTTTTTGATTAATTTTAGTGGAAGTTCTTTTTAAAGGAACCAAAATGTGTAACAGCTTTTTCTTAACTTCAAACTATTAAGGTCTCTTAAATAGATAATGAAAAAAAGATATTGGCTGTCTGCTCAACAATTCAATCATAACATCACTTTGGATAATGAATTTTTAAAGGACGACTTTAAAAAAAAAAAGTTCTACCCACTCTCAAAGGGAAGTTGATAGTTTCTTCTGTGCTGTTACTTGGCAAATACACGTCAGTTCTATAGGTTTCAGAAGAAGAAAAAAGTGATATAATTTAGTTGCTGTAGAGACTTGAATGAATTGTTGCATTCTCACATCTTCAATACAAAGCATCTGTGTTTAAATTGAAGTGGCTTAGTTCTTATTATCTCTTGTTCTGTCCTTTGTTCCTTTTCTTCCTTCCTTCTCTCTCTCCCACAAATTGACACCTGTCCTTGAACAATCTACTGTGATCCAACTGCAGTTTGCGTGAAAATGTCCAGATGTGCTTGTGTCCTTCTATTGCTCCTGCAATACTTTGTCTGGAATAATCCCACTGTAATTGAAGAAACGTTATTGGTAGGTTAAGGAGAGAGACATCACACCTTGCATGGCCAGAAGAAGGGGACTTATGGAAAAGGGTCCTTGTGGAAAACAAAAGGGAGAAATGAAATCTCTTCTCTCCTCAAAAGGAAAAGAAGTCCCAAAAGAGAAGAGTTTGGAAAAGAATAGGAGCATGTGATGACTAAAGTGTGCACAGACTGGAAATTCAGGATTGAGACAGGATAGCAGAAATATTGTAAGATGTGCGGTATTGGTTCAGTGCAGTGTTACTTACTAAAATTAAATCTACTTTGACTGCTAATCTTATTACAGTAGTTAACTTAACTGGGTTGTGGCAAATTCAGACTTCTTTCCCCATCATGCTTTGACTTGACTGTATCTGCAAATATGTGCAGCTAAGGAAGTTCAAAGTTAAATTAATCCCCATAGCAGTTACTCTTATAAATTTATGCTAAAGGGGGTCATTGCAAGGTTAATTGAATCTCCATGTCCTAGAATGGAAGAAAACATAAGTGGAATATTGGGGTAGACTTGTTCACAGTAAGACCTAGGGAATAGTTTCCCAAGAGAAAACACTGAAGAATAAACTAGGGAATATCCCTGCATTGCAGTGTCTTCTGAATCTCTGACTTAAGCACTTAGGCATGTGCTATGGTTGTCAACAAAGCTACACAAAAGTAGTGATGTGAATACCTGAATAATCTCTGATCCAGCTTCTACTGATGTTACAGACATATGTAAAATATAACAGTTAAGATAACTCCTTCCCTTTACAAATAAAACATGAGAGTAACAGGGAGGTGTATCATTGCAGGATTCTTCCACCACACAGTAGCAAGTCACAACTAGAATTTGGGAGGATGGACAGTTTATACTTAAACTGACACACAGATGGAATTCAGTTGGAACAGATAATTTTGTAAATAATTCAGCACCAAAGAAGTCGTTGACTTATTGATTACTAGCAAATATGGAGAGACAGAGTCCTGCCATCCAAACTAACCTTTCATTTCCCCAGTCTCTGAATCTGCTTTCCTTTCAGAGCCATAAGACATGAGAACAAATCAATTCTCATTCAAGGATAGTTGTGAAAGGAGTGGAAAGGGACAGTGGGCAGTGCAATTGATGTATGTGATTAGTTTGGTGTTGGAGTGGTAAGCCAGGTACAGCAACTAAGCATTAATTTTAATGAGATTCAAGACAGGACCTGTGTTCCTACTGTAAAGGGTTGTCTACACTAGACATGTACTATGCTGGTATAAACAGAGCTGTTCCACCCCCTATCATGTATGCAGTTATAGTTGTATAAAGGCGTTTATACCAGTCTAGCTAATTCTGTGCAAGAAGGGGAATAGTTACTAGTATAACTATGTTCACATTTGGGCTTTTATTGGTATACAGGCAGTCCCCGGGTTACGTACAAGATAGGGACTGTAGGTTTGTTCTTAAGTTGAATCTGTATGTAAGTCGGAACTGGCATCAGCCGCTGCTGAAACTGATCAGTTTCAACCGTGGCTGAATCTGGACGCCATTTCTGACTTACATACAGATTCAACTTAAGAAACCCAGGCGTCCCCAAGTCAGCTGCTGCTGAAACTGATCGGTGGCTGAATCCAGGAAGCCTGGGGCAGAGCAACTCTGCCTCGGGCTTCCTGTAGTCAGCCGCTGGTCAGTTTCAGCAGCGGCTGACTTGGGGACGCCTGGGGCAGAGCAGCTGCGGTGCTGCCGGGTTGGTCCGGAGCGGTACTGCGGGACCAACCCGGCAGCCCCCAGCTGCTCTACCCCAGGGGTAGGCAAGAAAAGCCTGGTCTGCTGGGGGGGGGGGGGGCATTATCTGCACCCCCCCTCCCCAGCAGACCAGGGAGATGGGGGTGGCGGGACCGCCCAAGTCCTCCACGGCTTTGCTCCGTCTCCCTGGTCTGCTGACCTGGGAGACGCGGAGCAAAGCCGCAAAGCACGCGGGCAGCGGGACAGTCCAGGCACGTCGTGGCTGTCCCACTGCTGGTGTGCTCCGAGGCTTTGCTCCCCGTCTCCCTGGTCTGCAGGGAGATGGGGAGCAAAGCCTTGGAGCACGCCCGCAGCGGGACAGCCCAGGCGCGCCGTGGCTGTCCCACTGCGGGCGTGCTCCGAGGCTTTGCTCCCCATCTCCCTGGTCTGCTGGTCGGGAGACGGGGAGCAAAGCCGCGGAGCACGCCCGCAGGGGGACAGCTCAAGCGTGCCCGGGCTGTCCTGCTGCGGGCGTGCTCCAAGGCTTTGCTCCCCATCTCCCTGCAGACCAGGGAGACGGGAAGCAGCTTTTCTCGCCCCGGAGGACGGGGGTGGCGGACCACGGCGCATCCGACATAAGTCGGATCCGCGTAACTCGGGGACTGCCTGTAACTGTTTTGGTTAAAAAAATCATACCCCTAATCAAAATAGTTTTACTGGTTTAGTAAAAAAAAAGATAACCCAACCAAACATAAAAAATACCCGTGATTTAAGGTGTTTTTATGCTTTTCCAGAAACTAAGAGTGTAAGTAAAATTCTCCTTAGAAAGGTGTATTATTTCACATGTAATTCCCTCCCATTTGAAGGGAGTTGCTTTTCCAGCTGCATGATTGAAATATATTTCAGTCTTCCTGAAGGAATAGTATCTTTCAGGTGAATTGAAAGATTGATGCCTTTACTTTCACACTCAAAGTTGAATTTAACCAGTTTGTGCTGGTATCTGTGCTCCATTCTATAGGAATTGCTTCGCTTGATAGGGTGGGGGGGAGTCAGTCTCAACTGATCCTTCTTGCACACAGGAGTACTACATCATAAATCCTTGTGCCAATACCAGCATAGCCTTTTTTGTAGCTTTGGGGACACTAAAATCTCCTGTCAGTGCAAAGGGTGCATCCAGGGGATTAGAAGTGCATCAGAGGTGTATTCCTATGAACAAAACGCAACGGGATAGCTATTGTTTTCTTGTAGCCTTTTAAGGAGGAGCTATGGAAGTACTAAAAGAGTGGTCTTGTACTTAAAGAATGGAAATGAGAGTGTTTTCTGGGTGTTTTGTCTACACTACCATGCAAGTTGCTGTAACTTTCATCACTCGGGTATGGAAAAAATACCCTCCTGAACAATGTAAGTTACACTGACTTCAAGCAGTGTCTTCACGATGCTCTGTTAGCAGGAGGCGCTCTGCTACCGACATAGCTTCTATCTCTCATTGAGGTGGACTAATTACATTGACCTGAGAGCACGCTCCCATGAACATAGCAGGTTTTTTCCACGTTTGCTGAAGAGTAGTAGTGAAGTCAAGCCCTGTGTTACCTTTGGCAAGACACTTAGGCCCAAATTTTAAAAACTTATTTAGGCATCTAAATCTCAGTCCTTTCAAGCAAAGTTAGGCTGCTAGGTGCTTACCAAATCTTCTGTTGTGGTCTAAATTTCCAAAGCACTGAGCATGTGAAGCTCCATTTAAGTTCCTATGCAGTTTCCAGCATATAGAACTTCTATAAATCAGGCCATCAACTTCTTTCTTTATTATAGTAAATGAGGGTAAGAACACTGATGTAATCTCTTTGGGGAGTTTAGGCTAAACTAGTTTTAAAATGTGTGGAGGTCAGATGGAAGGTACTGCATCTTATAAATGCAAAGTATGAGCATAGAGCGCACAGGGGAGAAAGGTCAGGTGGACCTTAAAGACAGAAATATAGGTAGGAGCAAAGATGACACGCTACACTGGGGAGCAGAGAGAACACAAATAAGAGACTGGAGGGTAAAACAACACAGAAGAGTAAGGAAGTGGATGTAATTTTTAAAACTGATAGGAGAGGAAAGACAATAGTGGAAATATTATGGATTTGGATGGAAGGAGAAGTGGGTGCATATAGTAAGAAAATGTGCCCATAACTCCTAGTACAGTGAATCTTATTAAATATTTGACCCTTTATTTTATTGCATTTACCTGTAGACTGCTTGCATCTTTGTGTGTGCATATTTTTTAAATAGGTAAAACGATGAGATTTTTGTGCTTATTTTGTATGAATATTGTTGACTATAGATAAAAAATGGTGAGATGGGGTGGAGTGAAAGGGGCGATAGTAAACTAAGTGATTTGGCAACAAAATGGCAAACGAGAATTCATGTTGATAAATGTAAAGTAATACATACTGGAAAAAATAATCCCAACTGTATATACAATATCATGGGGACTAATTTGGCTACAACTACTCAAGAGAGAGATCTTGGAGTCATTGTGGATAGTTCTCTGAAAACATCTACTCAGTGTGTAGTGGCAGTCAAAAAAGCAAATAGACTGTTAGGAGTCATTAAAAAAGGGATAGAGAATAAGACAGAAAATATTTTATTGCTGCTGTATAAAACCATGGTATGCCCACATCTTGAATACTATGTATAGATGTGGTCACCTCATCTCAAAAGAGATATATTGGCATTAGAAAAGGTTCAGAAAAGGGCATCCAAAAATAGCGGTTTGGAACAGGTCCCAAGAGAGTTTAAAAAGACTTGGACTTCTCATCTTAGAAAAGAGGAGACTAAGGGGAGATATGATAGAGGTCTATAAAATCATGACTAGTGTGGAAAAAGTGAATAAGGAAAAGTTATTTACTTATTCCCACAATATAAGACCTAGGGGTCACCAAATGAAATTAATAGGCAGCAGGTTTAAAACAAACAAAAGGAAGTTTTTCTTCACTCAGTGCACAGTCAACCTGTGGAACTCCTTGCCAGAAGATGTGGTAAAGGCTAGAACTTTAGCAGTGTTCAAAAAAGAGCTAGATAGATTCATGGAGGTTAGATCCATCAATGGCTATTAGCCAGGATGGGTAGGAATGGTGTCCTTAGCCTCTGTTTCTCTGGAGGTGGGTGACTAGGGAGGGATCATATGAGGTTTATCTGCTGTGATCCCTCTCGCTGGGGCATCTAGTATCGGGCACTATCAGCAGACAGCATACTGGGATAGATGGTGTGACGTAGTGGGGGTACTTGCTGGGCTGTGGTGACCTCTGCTGTCTGGAGCAAGACCCAGCAGGGAAAACCTCAGTATGCAAAGGTGACGCCAAACCTGTTGAACCAGACACCCCCCATGGAGAGGGACAAAGGAAGGGGGAATGCTGCCCTGGCTGGGGGGCAGGGCTTGAAGAGTGTGGGTTAGTTGCTGTCTGGAAGCATGGAGGAGACAGCCTAGGGCAGTGGTCCCCAACCTTTTGAGGTTGCCGGGCGCCAGGGGGCGTGGCCATTCGCCCGCCAGGGGGCGGGGACACTTGCGCGCCAGGGAGCGCCCCCCCCATAGCCACGCGCCCGGGGCCCCCCCCATAGCCACGCGCCCGGGGCCCCCCCATAGCCACGCGCCCGGGGCCGCCGCTCCCCCCCCCCCCCCCGCAAGCGCCGCGCGCCCGGGGCCGATGCTCCCCGCAAGCGCCGCGCCATGTGCCCGGGGCCGGGCCAGGCCAGCCCCGAGCGCCTGGCGGGTGCATGCAAATGGCCCCATGGGCGCCATGGTGCCCGCGGGCACCGTGTTGGGGACCACGGGCCTAGGGAAAGGGGCTGGAGTTTAGGGGCCCAGTCTCCCCCCATCTCAAGGGGGCCTGAGGCATCCTAGCCCAGCTCTGTGACCAGATTACATCTGTGCTATGCTGTATCCTGGAGAGGCAGTAAACTTCCTCTATTCCACCGGCTGGTGCAGTCTGTTTGTGCCATTTCGGGGTGTAGGAGACGGGGGACCCCCAATGCGCTGTCACAGATGGACCTTTGGTCTGACACACTATGGCCATTCTTATGTTCTTAAATAATCTGGCACATCAGTTGATCCTATAGGCAAATCTCTGACTGATTAAAAAGGAGCCCATTTCTTTGTTACTTATACAATTGGCATATTTCTTATATTTCAATAGGATCCAGGCATAGTTGTCATTATACTGATAGCTGGGTTCTACATTTTTATCAGTAGAAACTGATGCTGTTCCAATTTTTTTCCCCCCTTGGTGATGAAGGGGTGGAGAGGAGACAAAATAATTGTGAAGATTTTTTTCTGAACTCTCAAAGTCTCTGTTTTTTATATAATTATGGCAGAGTATAGTACGTGGTGAAATATTCATATTTCCACTCTAAAATGCTAAGGTCAGTTCTGAAGGGAGGTTGCAGGATTTTGATTTTTTGTATGAAAGATGGAGGCAGCTCTGTGTGTATGTGTGTGTGTGTGTGTGTGTTTGACTGTATGAAATTAATGCATTTTTGTGCTATCTTTATATAACTCAAGATAAAATTCAAGTACTGCATCTATAAATAGATGATAATTTCAGAAAGATTCTTTGAACATGAAGAAAAGCACCTTGCTTTTCCACTCCACAGAGCTCTCTGAAAGCACATCGGTAATAATTTCACAATTGTAAGAATCAATGTGGAATCAGTATAGTTCATAATTAAAATTGTGGCCTTCAGACTAAGTAAAATCTTGATTTTTATGGTTAGTTTTGGGGAAGGAGAGGATGTATTGTTTAGAGATGTAAATGATTAACCGTTTAATCTGTGAAGTTTACCAGTTCTGGTTAACCAGTAGGGGCTGCCAGCCCTGCTCCTGGGGAAGCTTCACTGTGGGTTCTGCAGTATAAAGCTTACTTAGCTTTATGCTGCAGAGCCTGCAGCCTATGTAACCACTATTGTTTTTAACAGTTACATTTTAAAACCATTTTTTACATCCCTAATATGGTTACTTCTCCCTCAGTGCTTGAAAAAACGGCTTCACTGCAGTGCTGGAAGAAAGTTGGCAGCTAAGGAAACAGGCTTAGGATGGTATCATAATAGCTAAGCAGTACCTGCTAAGAGCATCTCCTGCTGTGTTGTGCTGTTGCACAGCAGAGCCAGCAACACAGGATACTGCCTGTGTATGAAGCTAACAATTAAAAAAAATTACAAATTCTTTCATGCCCTGTATGGAAGAGTTTACATGCCTGACAGTTTGGCTGTTGACCCCTATAGTTAGGACTGTTGGACCCTGATTTTTATTTTTATATTTATTTTTATTCCTTATTTTTACAGTTGCATGAAACTATGGAAAGGGAATAGACAATTATTTAATGACAGTACACACTACAGATGTTAAAATGCATGTAATGAAGATATGGGGAAACTTTTCCGTATATACCTTTTGAGATCTGCCATTACTACGGTTTGGAATCTTAACTGCCTTACATAGAGGAGGATATGGTAGGTCATTCACATACAGTTCAAAAACATGGGCTGTTTTCAAAGTACAGAACTAAAAGACAAACTTACAGTCAAGAATCATCACCACATTATCTTGCTAGGATTTGTGGCTCTCTGTTTGAGGAATTGATTCTGTTGATTAAAAAATGTTAAAAATAGAAAAACCCAACGTAACTATAAATCAATTGTAAAATTTTGTACCATGGAAATAAGGAGTACTGAGCTTGTTCCTCCATTTCTTGTACGCAAAAACAGGGCAATCTCTAATTCAGAGGTGTACAGATCTTAGACCATAATTTGAGAAAAGCATTACAAGGTCTGCTACTTGCAGAATAAACATCTTCCTCAGCATGTAAAAATGAAGCAGGCATAGAATTTGGGAGAATGGTCCCTCCCAAAAACTATTTTGAACAATGTTTGTGGCTGAAATTTGGCTAACCTGAACTTTGGCCTGCCAAAGCATCTGAGATATTGTAGCACTAAACATTCTTTGTATTGAAGCAGGTGTATTCCCAGAGTACTCCTTGAGCAGAGATAAGGCTCTATTGTTTTAAGGCTTCATGAAAAAAAGACTGATGACACAACTAGGGATCTGAATAGTGGGTAGGAAGCTAATGGAGTAGTTGATGGAATCTCCATCGACTGTTTGATTGGTTGATGAAAGGGTTCCCTGTGGCTCTGCTTTTTAAACAAAAGGCAGAGGTGCAGTGTCTGGGACCCAGTGCGAGTCTGGACAGCTAAGTCCCAGCACATGTTTGTTCCCAGATGCTGTGTGTCTGCTTCCCCTGACTCCTGCAGAGATGGTGCTCGGGAGAACCAGCTTTTAAACTGGCTCCACCCAGCACCAACTCCTAATCGTCTCCCCTCCCCCTTCCTTTGTTGCCTCTGATGTCTTCCCTTTTGCTGTTTTAATTAAGATTCTGCTGAAAAAAACTTCAGAAGGGAGAAAAATCTTATCCTACAACTCTTCTTCCATAGGAAAAACTTAAAAAACAACAGTCTAGTAGCACCTTAAAGACTAACAAAACAGGTAGATAGTATCATGAGCTTTTGAACATGTAAAGCACTGCATTCAGCCGTATGGAGTGGAAATCCATCAACTACACACACTCGCACAGATCCAAACAAACATCTACATATTTTGTTACTCTGTTAGGGTATGTCTACACTACGTCCGTTAGTTCGAACTAACTTTCATAGGCGCTACACTAGCGCTCCGTTAGTTCGAATTTAATTCGAACTAACGGAGCACTTAGTTTGAACTAGGAAAACCTCATTTTACGAGGATTAAGCCTAGTTCGAACTAGCTAGTTCGAATTAAGGGGTGTATAGCCCCTTAGTTCGAACTAGTGGGAGGCTAGCCCTCCCCAGGTTTCCCTGGTGGCCACTCTGGCCAACACTAGGGAAACTCTTCTGTCCCCCTCCTGGCCCTGGACCCCTTAAAGGGGCACGGGCTGTCTACGGTGCCCGTGCCAGGTGCAAGCCTGCCAGCACCCAGCCAGCAGACCCTGCACCTGGCACGGATCGAGCCACCCACTCGATGCCCCCCAGCCTTCCCCCTCTTCCCGGGACCAGGCTAGCGACTCCCGGGAGCTTGCCCGGGACCGCAAGAGGCGGGCACCCGCCTGGGCTAGTGCAGACATCGTGGACCTCGTCCATGATCTCCGTACTAGGCACAGGAAAGTGGCCGTCTAGGGCAGGAGAGCTGCCAGCCTGGCACCCAGGAGCAGGTGTGCAACAGAATCAAGGTGGTCCAGTGAGACCCCCGACCCTGAGCCCTGAGCTTACAATGGCCGTCCTGGGTCAGAACAAAGGTCCATCTAGCCCAGTAGCCTGTCTGCCGACAGTGGCCAACCCTAGGGACCCTGGAGGGGATGGACCGAAGACAGTGACCAAGTCATTTGTCTCGTGCCATCCCTCTCCAGCCTTTCACACGCCTTGGGCAGGGACACCACTCCTACCCCCTGGCTAATACCACTCCATGGACCCAGCCTCCATGACTTGATCTCACTTCCCTTAAAACTCTGTTCTAGTTCTAGCCTTCACAGCCTCCTGCAGCAAGGAGTTCCACAGGTTGACTCTTTGCTTTGTGAAGAACAACTTTCTGTTACTAGTTTGAAGCCTGCTACCCATTCCTTTCCTTTGGTGTCTTCTAGTCCTTCTTTATGGGAACTAATGAAGAACTTTTCTGTATGCACCCTCTCCACCCCACTTATGCTTTTAGAGACCTTTATCCTGTCCACCCTCCGTCTCCTCTTTTTTAAGCTGAAAAGTCCCAGTCTCTTTAGCCTCTCTTCATATGGGACCTGTTCCCAACCCCTGATCATTTTAGTTGCCCTCCCCTCTCCCAGCCTCTGTCTTCCCCTCTCCCACCTCCTTTTCCCAGTCTCCCCCAATTTTGTTCAATAAAGACAGATTCCATTTTGGAAGACACGTTATCTTTATTTTGTACAACAAAAAGAGGGGCTAGGGAAGGGTAAGTGGAAGGAGGTGAGGGAGGAATGGGGCACTGCTCAAAAGATCCCTGGTCGCAGCTTATTGAACAAAAACTTCAGCAGATGGGAAGGTAGGGGAGGGGGGAAATACCTGCCTGATCATCTGGGCAGATGTGTGCTCCCAGCTGATCTTTGTGATGCAGAGTAACTAAAAGTTTCAAACCATGGACTGAATTCTCTCAAATTGCCTCAAAGCACAACAGGAGTACCAGACTGCATGACAGTCTTTTGCTGCTTTTGTCTCCATTCTTCCAAAACAGGTTTCTGTCAAAGCCTGGCTTATTGTTTGGTTGATTTTTTTTTTTTTTTTTTTTTTTTTTTAAATCACGAACCCTACCATTCACATGTTGAGCAGTGTGACTTGCCTGTCATGAGATGTCTGTTTTATAAACTGTAGAGTAGAAAATGTCATTCTGTCCCTTTCCAGGCTATGTCATTGTTTTGAATTTGAGGTCATCATATTTGCAGCAATATTTCTTTATGGATTTTCTGTAATGTAATGGACCTATAATGGAAAACAACAAAGTTAGCTTCTGTTAATGTATGTGTGCAGCTGAGCTGCAGGCCAAAAATATAATTGTGTTTATGCTGTTCCCCAGCTTTGATCCCCACACAGTGTAATGAACTCTAATACGAGAGCCAGCAGGTTTAGCAAAGCGTAGATACATGGTTTATGTAAAATCCATGACAACGTGTTTTATATGCATTTATGTCAGAGTGTAAGGTTATGTTTACCCTGAAAAAATTTGGCAATGAAAGTGTTGTCATGAAAAAGTCATCAAACCTGTTTTTCTGCCACCCATTATCAACATTTCATGACCACATTGTTAGCTCTCTTGTCCACAGAGCAAAGCAATGTGGGTAAGCATCCCACAGTGCCTGGGTGTCACCTTCAGTCCTATGCATTTTTGGAATATGAAAAACGTCCCATCAGCCACTTCTTTCCTTCCCAGTCTTCTGGGGGCTTCTAGCTTACTTGTTTGTCTTGAGAAACCACCCCTCAGTGATGGGATGGCATTGTCAGGTAGGTGTAGGGTAAAGATCAGTGAGTACAGAACTTTGGGATGCATAAAGCAACCTTTGTGGAGTTATGGGCTGAGCTGGGCCCTGAACTGCAGCACAAGGACACCCAAATGAGGGCTACTCTCTCGGCTGATAAACGTGTTGCCACTGCTTTGTGGAAGCTGGTGACTCCTGATTGCTACCGTTTAGTTGCAGATCAGTTTGGAGTAGGGAAGTCTTACTGTTGGGACAGCACTTATGCAAGTCTGCAGGGCAACAAATCATGCTTCTGCTGTGCGGGACTGTGACTCTGGGAAATGTGGATGATAAAGTAGCTTGCTTTGCTGACATGAACTTTCCAAACTCTGTCATGTCAATCAGTAGTGCACACATTCCCACTGTAGTGCCACCCCACTTTGCGTCGGAATAGATCAGTTATAAGGGTATTTCTCCATGGTGCTTCAGGTACTTGTGGATTCCTGTGGGCATTTCATCAACAGAAATGTGGGGTGATCTGGAAAGGTGCATGATGCACACACCTTCAGGAACCTGTACAGCAAGCTGCATGTTGGTACTTCCTTTCCAGACCAGATAATTACAGTGGGGAAAATGGAAATGCCCACAGTGACCCTAGGTGACGTGGCTTACTTTGTACAGCCCTAGTTCATGAGGTCTTACATGGGACACCTGGACAGCAGTAAGGTGTGGTTCAAAACCAGGCTAAGCCAATGTCACATAGATGTTGAATGTGCCTTTGGAAGATTGAAAGCGAGATGGAGGTGTCTCTATGGTAGGCTAGACTTTTCGGAGGAGCATATCCCAAAGGTGGTGGCCACATGCTGTTGCTTACATAATTTGCGTGAGAGTAACGGTGAAGTACTTAGCCATGGGTGGAACAATGAGACACAGAGCTTGGATGCACAGTTCGAATAGCCAGGCACTGGTACTGTCAGAGGAGCCCATAGAGTGACCATCAATATCAGGGAGGCTCTGACAATGAGGGATGCTGACATTTGTGTATTGGGATTGCTTCCCTGCCTCATTCCACTGCTTGTCCTGAGTGAGGCATTGCCATGAAACCCAGGGGATATTTCAAGTTTCCACAGGGGTCAGAGCAATGTGGTGTAGGTCGCTGCACAAAACAAACTCATGGAAACTTGCAGGTCACTTTTCTTTATTGATGTCTTTTAAATTAGGATGCTTGGTAAGGAATGGTAAGGGTTATTGGAAAACCTCGCCATTGTGTTAATGTCCAGCTGTTAAAGTCACAAATGCTTTCATGGGAGTGGAGTGTGCTGGGGAAAAATTACTTGATTGTGAAAATGAATGTCTAGATATAGAAGGAGGATTGCTGGATAAAGAATTTTGCACGTGTGGCCATGGAGGCTGATGTGTGGGTGTGGGGGGATGTTTGCTGTGAAAAGAGTTTTTTGTATTTGTTGACAGTGAGGCCTTTGGTTCTGTTTGCTCTGCATTTTGATAAGACACTTCAGCATCTAATTTTGGTCTTCCATGAGCTTTTAGCATGTGCTCAAAGGTTTGTGTTCTTACTTGCATCTCCTTAGCCCTTCTTTGTTCCCTTTTCTCTGTTTGAAGTGTTGAGTGACACAACACATCCTTGACCAGATTCTCCCTAGTTCTTCTGTGGCTTTTTCCTTAGTGGATGGGGTTCGTCTGCTAGTAAACGTGCCTGACTTCTTAAGATCTGGTCTGGAAAAGTAACCATTAACAATGGAATGACCATCATTTTCATGATAAAAATTGTAATATTTCACTAGAATGCCTGTCTTGTGCCCATCTCTGAACAAAACTTGATACTTTTCTTGTTACCCTAGAGGCAAACACAGATATCTCCAGACCCTCTGATCATGGTGGTGTAGGGATAAAGGAGTGGGGGATAAAGGGTTGGGCATGGGTCCCCAAGACAGTGCAGTCCGTGCTTGTGCAACAGGTGTACATGGAAACGATTTGTAATAATCCTGCACTTGTCCACAAACTGACATGACTCTGGCTGACATATCTCTATAGAAGGTTAACAGGCAAACCCGGGTTCAGCTTCTGTATGCGAGTGGGAGGGCATCCCACTCCTTATGTGGCCAAACTCTGTGCTGCCTTGTTTCCATCAGCACAGTATGAGGAATGTTTTGGAAGAGCATCGTACTATAGCAGTGGGGAAATGGCTGCTCTGCTGTGGAATCTCTGTGAGAAAATAAGTACATTGGGCAAAACTTTGACACCATTTCCCAGCAAGATTCTATTGATATCTCTGTGTACATCAGTGCTTTGTTTGGACATAAGGCAGACCCAGGCAGGGCTTAGAGCCTTGGATTACCCTGCACCGCCACCCCCCTTACGCGTCCCCTCCCCCCACTGCTCTCTGGCTACAAGAGCAACTTCTCAAGCTGCTGCCCACCCTTCTGTAATACACAGCAACATACTATCCTGCATGGCCACCACAGCGCCCTCCACTGCTGGAACATCTTACCACCCCACATAACCACTTCTACCCTCATCCCCCAACTGCAGTAGAACAAAACTTGCCAATGTAGACAAGGCATAATACTCGCAGCAGTGTTCCCTCTAAGATTTTCGATCCGTGAGTGGAGTGAGTTTTGTCTTATGCACCAATATTGAAGTCATGTGCGCTTCATCAGATGTGTGCCACCATGGCACCCACCAGTTACCAACAAATATCTTTAAATATATGTATATTTTTAAAGGCTTATGGAAGAAAGAGTATTAAAACAAGGGATAATTAACAAGGTGTATGACTTGAAATGTTTGTTCAATATGAAATCAAGTAAAGAAAATTACTACTGCATAATTTTCAGTAGTCACTTGATATCTTTTATATATATATATATATATATATATATATATATATATATATATATATATATATATATATATATATATCTGTTCCTTTGAGGCATAAAACAAAATTGTCCATTTTCTTGACATTGCAAATAACAATAAAATATTTTGGTATTGACACGTGAAATGAAATAGTTGTTAAAATTGATGCTTGAAATTAAAGATTGTCTCGTGTCTTGACCCACATGAAACATTTTTTAGAATCTTTATATATTCAAAAGTGTGTGTGTGTGTGTGTGTGTGTGTGTGTGTCTTTTGTTGTGACTTGTGAAATATAAAATTAAACATTTTGTTTTGACACAAATTACTTCACTTATTTTCTTTATTTAGGAGACCTAAGTTGGCTGCCCACTTTTTTAATTGAAGTGCAACCCAAGATCTACCTCAAACCCAAATACCCTTGCCTGACCTCCTTTTTATCCCTTTTCCAAGGCCCCACCCCTACTCACTGCATCTTCCTTCCCTCCCCCCATCCTCTCTCACTTTCACTAGGCTGGGGCAGAAGGTTGGGGTGCAGGCTCTGGTCTTAGGTTAAGGGATTTTGAATGCGAGAGGGGCTCTGATCTGATGTTAGGGCATGCATTTGGGGTACTGGAGGGGGTTTTAGGTGTGGGCTCTGGGGGGGGTGTTTGGATGCAGGGGTGCTTGGGGCTAGGACAGGGACTTGGGGTGCGGGAGGGGTTCATGACTGGGGTAGGGTTTCAGGACATGGGCTCTGATTGGGTACTGCTTACCTCAGATGGCTCCTGGGTGGTGGTGCAGTGGGGCTAAGGCAGGCTCGCCCCTGCTCTGGCCCTGCACCACTCCCAAAAGCAGCCAGTAAACTCCCTCCCAAGTCCTGTTGTACCCACCACCCTGCTCTATGGAGATAGGATACAGGGTCGGAGAGGGGGCACCTTGACATCAGTGCTCCTCCTCTCCCTGCACAGCAAGCAGGAGGTTCCTTGAGGTGTGGGGAGGCAGCTCCAAGGAAAAGTGCAGGAGATGCGCAGCAGTAGGGTGGAAGGGCAGCTGAAGTGCCAGCACTTGCTACCTTCTTGGCCAAACCAGTCAGAGGCTCCAAGATCTACCAGTAGATCCTGATCTACTGGTTGGTGACCAGTGGTCTATGTCATAAGGAGAAATTGATGTTTACCAATAAAAACTGAATCCCTTCCCAGTCTACTTAGTGAATTCTGACCCTTTTATGACAGCTTTCATATTGTCCAAACAACTTTTGTGATCTTACTGTGCTGTTTTATTAAGGGGCTTTCCATTCTTCCTTCTTTTTCTTTCCCCATATCCCCATGCAGAGTAGTTGATGGCTGCTCTGTGGATCAGTTTGGAAGCAAGTGCTGGCGAAATAAGATAGCTGTCACCTGCTCCAATGGAGTCTGTTTACCTTCCATGGAACACTTGACCTCAGCTAATTTGTGATACATATCCTTTTAAATCTGAAACTCACTGTTCAATCATAAGGCATTACTGCCATGTACTGGCTGTGATAGGTATACCTATCATAAGAGAGAAGTTAAGGTCAAGGTTGTGTGATGAATTCCTTCTTGGGCTGATAGCTATGATGTGCATTGCCATTGAATTCTTACTACCTCTTACCCACCTCACAGAACAGTGCGTAAATTTCAGTCCAGGTTGATATGCTCTCTGGTTTACAATTGATTAATTGTTCTGTGTATGTAATATTTAATGGTGTATAAAGTTCTCTGATTTCTAACTTTTGAGTAAATTCTGTTAATTTGAAACTACTTGGCTATTTTATTTATCAAGGAAAAAAACAACAACCTTGGTCACTTGAAGAGTTTACTTTTTTGCTCACCAAATATATTTTATAGGACTTTTAAGTCAATGGCTCTGGCTTTCAATCAGTTTAGTTTTAAGACCTGCTTTGTTCTCTATGTAGTATCATGACAGACAGATCACCACTTTTGTACTGGAATACAAAGCCTTACAGAAAATAATTTGTAACTTCTTTGGTTCCACTGCTAAAAAGTCAGCTAAGAAAAACATTAGATAGTAAAAGACCTCTTATCTAGTAGATTATTTATAGGATTTCCCAATTGGTTATCTAGAACACTTGCCGATAGTTTACAGAAACAAGGAATTACTGGCTCATCAGTTTCACTGTGTTGCCAAAAAAGTAGGCCATTTATTTGGTAATGGGGAAGGGGGACCCTTCCTAAAATGTAATGTTGGAACTCATTCTGCTTGCAAGGGACACATCTAGACTTTATTTAGATTTTACAATGTAATGGATAAAGAATGAGAGAAATAGAATAATTTATTTCCAATATCAGATTAAATGGGCTACTTGATGAAAATTGGAAGAACTGGTTAGAGGATTGAACAATCCAGTTTATGAAGATTGCTTTGAATTTTCTCTGTTTATAGTTGATAGTAATTGTATTGAGTGTATCCTGTAACTTAGTCTCTATTTTGTCTTGCACAACTGATATGTAGTAAGAGACTGAAAAGAAAATGTAAAGTGTTAACGTAATGTAAAATAATTTTTAAAAAAATCACTGAGTTCAAAATCCAAAATCTTTCATTAGTGTATATATAAAGAGTGAAACAAGTATCTCCTAACTAATGATTGCAGATGGTTGAGGTGGTTTCTTCCCTATTCAGGACTGCTCTGGTCCCGAGGGCGGCAAAACAAGGGAGTTTGCTGGATAGTTCAAAGGTGGAGGCACCCTTATCGACTAGTTGATGGAAATCCCATCGACAGTTCGATTAATTAATCCGAATGTAACATCTCTAGTCAAAAGACTTACCAAAATCAAGATCCACTGCTTTTCTCCTAGCCGCTACACCAGTAACCTGACAAAGAAGGGAACTAAGTTGATTTAATGTGACTTGCTCTTAACATGACTTGCTCCTGACGAATTCATTCTGGCTATTGTTTATAATCCTGTCAAGGTTCATCTGTAAGCGTCAAGATGCTTACATATTGTTCAGTCCTCTGGGACCTTACTCCTCTGCCAAGAGTTCTCAAAAATAACTCAAGCAGTCTTAGAACAATTAGCAAGTTCCTTGAGTCCTTTAAGATAAATTTCCTCAAACTCTGCCTACTTGAATACACGTAACTTACCTAAATATTCTTTAATTATTTATTCTTTAAAAATTCCTTAATTCTTTCCCTGTTTTGACTTGTACTTCTTCCTCGTTAATATTGTGTTTTGTTTGAATATTTAGTAAATACTGAACCAAATATCTATTAAACACCTCAGCCTTTTTGATGTAATCAATTATTATCTTTTCTTCCCCAGAAAGCAGAGGGACCTGCACTTTCCCTCGTCTTTCTCTTGCTCCATATGTATTAGAAAACCACTTCTTGTTCTTCATGTCTTAGTGTATTATCACTGTCTGTGGTAGAGCAGAAGTCAGTTCTTTAGGAAGCATGGGTAACTCAGCTCCAGTGAGAGAGAGTTTTGATAAACTGATAATGTTTGGATGTCATATAGCTTCCATGTTGTGGGTACTGGTGCCATGATTTCTCCTAGATTTGGTGGTCTGTTGTTGTGGGTAGTTGTAGTTGGTTTCAGTTTTTGTTTTAGATGGCTGTCATTTGGATTTTTTGATAGTTTTATAAAGATAAACCTTAGTGGTCTTGATTAAAGGCACTAGATTTTATACTTTTTAGAGCAATCTGTAATTCACTAACCCCTCTCCTTTGTTAGAAAAGTGCAGGGGCTTTAATGGGTCACATCACCTTGAATGATCCCTTAGAACATATACTTAATACTTAGGCTAAACTCTCTGTTCAATCCTGTATTTAGCTGTGATACTCAGACTATCTTTTTCCATACTTGAGGAAGAGCACTGTATAGCTCGAAATTTTGTCCGTCTCTAACAGACGTTAATCTAATAAAACTTTCTCACCCATCTTGCCTCTTTGTACTTCCTTAGCATTAGACTGTTGTTGCTTCTTTAGGATTACTTTTTAGATTTTCAAGTCATTGAAGAGTTCCTTTAACCTCTTTCGAGGTTTCCTTCACTTTGGAATAGTTTGCAGTTATTGCTTCAATGTTTTCTCTTGGAGAAATTCTCAGCTCTTTTGAACTCCCTTTCATTTTCTTCCATGGGACCTTACCTACTAGATCTGACTTTGTGAACTACTTTGTTTTGAAGTCCGTTGTCCTTATTCTACTGTTCTGACTCCTTCTTTCTATAAAATAATGTAGTAGTAATTTCAAGATAGCTTTCACCTAAATTGCAAGAATCTTGCAATTTGCTAGATTTTTGGTCAGAATCGAGTCTGAAGTGACTGTCTCCATGTTACTTTCTGCAACAAAAACATTACCTTCGGTATGTTTCAAGATTGTGTTTTGCTGTATAACTTTTCCAGCAAATGTTTGGGCAGGTAAAGTCCAAAGTTCTCACTGAGTATCTGCTGTATGGTGTTTGACCTGAGATTTCATTTTGGTTTTACCCTAGTGCTCCATAGAAACATTTCTCATATAGCAAATAATGGCATTAGCTATGTGATCTTCCCAATTTGTGGGGGGAGCCATCTGAGATTTAAATAAGTCTCCAAAGTGTAATTGTTGAAAGTGTCGAAGCTCAAAGGATTAAAACAAAGAACCTGATTAACATTTTTGGTGACACAATGATCAGACAAAGAATTATGACTTCTCATTGGCAACATGGCTGTGCAGTTAGGAGGTACTGCTCCAGAGTCAGGAACTGTGATGCATGTTAGATTGTGCCTGGTAATAGACTCAGAATGTGGCTCTCTAATATCTGGGGTATGTAAGTGGACATTGTAGGAATGAGAGGTGCACTTTATGGTAATTCACAACTTCAGCCTCTTTATTTTGAAGATCCTAATTCTTGCAGTTTGCTTGCAAGGAGTTGCTGCCACCTTTCTGCAGCTGTTGAAAGTAAAAGTGGGAGACTGAATCCTAATTATATTGCATAAAATTCCTGCAAACTGCCATGGCTATATTTCTCCTAGTCACCTGACCCAAGGAGATTGTATATACTGTATGCATGTATTTATTTATTTATTTTCATGCTACTTTTGGTTTGACTTTTAACTACTTGTATGTAGTAAATGGTAGTGTATACAGTTCTTACTCTGCAGATGGTGACTTATGAGAAAAGTATCTCGAAATTCTGTTCGCTCATCTTTCACAGAACTAATAAGTGTCTTCCTTCCTTGTGTGGGGAATTTAAATGAATGCAGCTAGGAAACATTTGGTACTGAAAGTTAGAAACCAGTTGTCTTCACCATCAAGAGAAACAAAGAATCCATTTTGTCCCTGGCAGTGACTATATATGGCGAACCTTGCATTCTGATATCACCAGCTGTCTGCTAAAACCTGGGATCATGTAAGGCCCACTGAGGCTTCCTGTAGCTTAGATCTATTTAAACTATTCAGCTGTTACTCAGAACTTTGAAATATAAATGTAAATCTTATCTTAAATGAACAGTAGCTATGCCCCTTCCTCTGTTAGTTAACATTAAATCCATCTGCTAGGAATTCTGTTAATGTGAACTTATTCTAATGTAGGGTGTGTGGTGTGTCTTTCACCAAAAAAAACAAAAAAAAAAATTCTCTTGGCAAATAGGAAATAATGAGTTAAACTTAAATGGTTATCTTACTACTTGATATTTTTTCCCCCTCAGTGCTTTTGGCTCATCACAGTTGAACCTAAAAGTCTAAATTTATTTTACTACATTGATCATGCAGGAATTTGACAGTTTTAAAAATAGTTTCTCTATGTGCTTGCGTACCTAATTGCCCGTGGTATTGATGGAGAACAGATGGCAAGAAGCTACCTATGGTGAAGGGGCAGAGGACCAGGACAGAAAACCACTACATAGGGAAACAATCTGGCTAGGAAAGGGGTCCAGGCTCTTGTTTTCCCGCAAAGTTAACTTTAATTATAATTTGACTGCCCCTCCTAAATCGAGTCCCATCAGTTGTACTTGAGGGTGATTTTAACCTGAATTGGCTGGTCTGTTGGGGGAAGCGGGGGGAGGGTAAATGAGTGAGCACAAATTGTCAGCTATTCATGTGACCAGTGCAGTGTGGATGTAGGGTAATATCACTTGAGTGCAGCTGATCCTTTGGTGTTTTCCTACAATTCCCCCCTACCTCAATTGTGCTCAGAAGGACAGATGACCTCTCCCACTGTTCACTAAGAAACAATCAATAGATTGCTTCAACTTACTGCAGTGCTAAAAAAGGTGAGGGCTGGCATGGTCCACCTTGTTAACTCACAGCTTATTCCTCCATGCCCTCCTAAGGGAGCACACCCCATGCTTTAGGGACATGTGAACAAGAGCAACATGGTCACTCTGAAAGCCAAAGTAGTAGATTCTTGTGGATTGCCATTTAAAGTGTAAATGTAACCATTCCCCCTCTGTCCCTGACTCCAAAGGGTCTTTGAGAACTAAAGTAATACTTCTTTAAAATTGAAAGACCTTTTTCTACTTGCTTAACTTTTTTCTTGCTAGATAATTCAGTCAGTTCCCATGCATTAGTATGTATATGCAAATATTAAATGGTCTTCGAATAATGTGCACTTTAAACACCTATTCATCTGTTCTCAGAAGGGTGGGGGAGGATCTTTTTATTTCTCCCCACTTACTTTTGTACATTTTCTAGTCCTCCTTGTTCATTACACTGTCAGATACTACTGGAATCTGCACCTATTGGAAATGATACTGCAAACTTCAATGAGTGCAAATTTAAACTCTGTGTAACTAGACAGGCCTGGGGGCGGAGGAGCGGCAGGTCTTCTGCGGACCGGATCAACCCGCTTGGTGGGCCAGATCCAACCTGCAGAGGTCCTTTTGCCTACCCCTGCAGTAGAATCTCGGCTTGGAACGCAATGGAAAAGAGGGAAGTTCCTAACTCTGAACAAAAAATATACAGTATGTCCTCATTTAACTCTATAGATGCATTTCTGAAAATGTTAATTTTCCCATTAAAAATGGGAAAGGTGGGGGTTGCGTGTTAGGTGGTGGTGGCAAAGTCAATTTTTTGTTGATGCTGAGTCATCAATGTCAACATTAGACATCTAGCAACACATGATATCTAGCAACACAAGTCGTTGTGGTTTGTCAAAACACAAAGATAAACATGAGTGAGCGGAGGAGCACTGTGACCACGTGTATTCATTTGTTAATGCGTATTACCGCTGTTTTCATCAACTTATACCACCACGTGAAGTAGTCCGCCACTTAATTATTTTTGTGTTATTTCGGGGACAATCATCTTGTTCGAAAAACGTTCTCTAAAAAAAAATCGTGCTATTGTGAAAATGTGAAGTGGGCACGTGTTAAACGAGTAACTACTGTAGTTCTTTCAAAAGTTTTTAATTGAACATTAACTTAATATAGCTTTGAAATGTTACTAAGCAGAAGAATAATGCTGTGTTTAACCATCTTAATTTAAAAATTAAGCACAGGAACATTTTTATCGAGTATTTTTTAAACTTTCCTTTTATTCTTTTAGTAGTTTAGTTTAGTATTGTATTGTACAAACTCGCTTTTTTTGTCTCTGCTACCCAATTGCATACTTCTGATAGGGATGTGAACTGGTAACGGGTGATGCTTACTGGGTAACAGTTAACTGGTTTCATGAGAGCAGCTCCCAGCAGCATGCAAGGCTGGGAGTGGGAGACCCACAGGTTGTGGGCAGCTCTAGTGGGGCTGGAGTGGTTCATTATCTGGGATCCCGCTTAGTCCGTTAAACGTTAGGTTAACCTGTTAGCTGATAATCAGGATTTTACATCCCTAAAATGCAGTGTGTGGTTTGTAATTTTGGTGTTTATAACTGTGACATTTTAATGTACTTCCCCCCCAAAAAAGAGACCACAGGACAATGCCAGAATGTGGGATGAATTTTCATTACAGCAGCATTTCATTTTAAAACTGGACAGAAAATGAAAGTGTAAGTGAAAATTAAATGGTGTAAAATGGAGATTTTTTTTTTTTTGGCATAAAACAGGTGTTTTACCCACACATTCTTTCCAAGCTTTTACAAAGATAGCCATACAGAATGTTGCAGGTCTTGTTTCATATGCCTTTACTTTGTGATACATTGCCACAGTATGTCCTGAAGTCTAGATCATTTTGTATATCCTTCTGCCTGCAGCTTGAATTTTTGTGGAAGATTGTACCTTTATATAATACAAAAACTCTACTTCTTTAAAATCTCAGTGTATATACCAACCATATGCAGCCGTTTTATTTGGAACATGTTTCATGTACAATGTGGTGAGTAATTACATGAGAGGTCTCAATACTTTCTAAATCTTTAACCTAGCTCTTTATTATGAACTACTTGCAGAGGAGTGCTGCAGGTGCATGTGAACAAAAATTGGCCTCCTGACATGGCTCCTCCAAATGTTGCTCTATTGCAGCTCATGCTTCTTCCTCCAAGTTTGCATGTATGTGGCTACAGATTTTTATCAGAAACAGCAATTTGTGCATCGTTTCGATAGACAACAGATGTATCCTACTGCTCATAAGGCTGAGAACACACCAAAAACAGACAATTACTTCACTAATGATTCCTGGCTTCTTATAGATGTCCTGTATGAAGAAGATATGAAAAATCAGGACTCCTGAAATCCTGATTGCCTTAGTGAAAAACCTTTGTGGACAGATGGAACTCAAGAGAACAGAATAATACATCGTCTTCTGAGTGTCTGAATGAACAGGTGACAAGATGAAATATAATAATAGTAGTATTCCCCACATTGGAATAAATGACATGACTGTAAAGGAGTTTGAGATTTAGTCTGTAACTTCAGGGACTGAAAACTGGGAAAAAAAAAGCCTGGAAGGGTAATGTGATCCCTGGGTTTCTTTGGTTTGCCAGTATGAAACTTAAACAAAATCAGCAGATGGCTGCTCTTGCAGTGCAATGAGAAGGATTTGAAGATTGCTGAGAATTAAAATGTTTCTTGCGATTAGGAAATTTTCTGAGGTAGATGGGTCTCCTTTAGATGAAATAATAAAAGTCTTTGTTGGTAAAAAGTTAGGCAAGTTTCACATAAAACAGGAAGGTTGGAGATAGAAATCTCTTGGCTCCAATAAGCAGATGTACTTGCAGATCATACACACCACGCACACACACACTTTAGATAGCTTTCAGGAAACACAAGGAGTATAGAGCATAAAGTGCAAGTAATATTTACTAGGTCATAATGCTCATTCATTAAGGTTTTACAGTTTTCTTAGAAATAAAGGGAAATATGTCAAAAGTGCATGTCCATAGAACTTCTTTACCACATCACTTTATGTATTTAAAGAATGGAAGAAACAATATAGGGAAAAAATGTTACATGTCGGCTGCAGATCACCGGGACTGGATGATAGTAGGATTTTTGAAAAATCAATAGACCTATTATCAAAAAATGTAAGTTCACTGGACTCTATATTCATAGGGACTCTTTAACCATCCTACCCTGAGTAGTGAACACATGCCTAAACGTGTACCAATGAATTTTCTAAGTTAAGAGGAATTTTATAGTAAAGTGGTAAAACACCCTGAATTACTTAACTTCTGATGCAGTAAAACTGAGTAAATATAAAAAAGAATAATTGCATCATTGACCAGTAATGGGTTGATAGAATGTAGCAGCACAAAAATTTGTTGGCTGTAAGAGGTATATTTTCAGTAATTTTCAGAAATCTATAGTTAAACATGCTGTGGGTAAAATTTTAAATTTGATGAGTTTCATGTACATTCTGTAGCAGGGGTGGGCTGCCCCACCAAGCCCCTGAAGAAGCCTAATTATTGCATGACAATGGGATCTGCAATGACTGAGTAAGAGGCGAGATAGCAGCATGCAAAGTCTCAACCCCTCCCCCATAGATGGAGCAGGGAAGCACATGGAGGGAACAAGCACTCATTTTGAGCAGCTTGGGACCATGGCAGACAAAGAGCCTGCCAGTGTTGTCTTCAAGTCGTCATTGTCAAGTTGAGTCTCAAATCACTACAGTTCAAATCTCAAGTTGAGTCTCGAGTCCCTAAAGTCACTTTTGAGTCAAGTCCACAGTCGAGTCTCAAGTCTTAATTTAAAAAATGTCAAGTCACTTTTGTACAAACCATCAATATCGGCATTTTTGGACAATTTTTTCACCAAGTCGATTTAACAAAATTATTAAGTCTCAAGTCGAGTCTCAAGTCACAATGAACCCGAGTAGAGTCTCAAGTTGAGTCACTTAGGTGACTTAAGTCGGACTCGAGTTCAAGTTGTGGGACTCGAGTCAACAACTCTGGAGCCTGCCTCAGTGTCCCACTTGGCTGCTGGCCAGGAACCACTTAGGTAAGTGCCTCCCAGCCAGACCCTGCACCCACCCCCTCCTGTACCCCAACTCCCTGCCCCAGGTCAACACCCTCTCCTGCTGTAGGTCACCACTCATACCCTCGGTATGTACCCTCCTCCATCTTGCAACTCTTTTCTAGACCCTGCTGCACCCCTTTTAAACCTCTCCTCCCATACCCCTTCCCAGACCCTGCACCTCAATCAAGTGCCCCAAGTCACCATCCAAAACTCCTGCATCCCCTTCTCCCTCTCCCCCCCGGACACAACTCCCTTCGAAACTCTGGATCTCCTCCTTTGCCCCTCCACCATATCAGAATCCTCTTCTGTACACGTGTCTCCTCCCAAATGCTGCTCCCCAGTCTTCTGCCCCAGGCCACTCCTCTCCTTCACTCAAACTCCCTGTGACTCTCTACCCTCTCCTGCACCCCAGTCTCCCACCCGAAGCTTGTTTCTGAACCCAACCTCTGTCCCAGTCCCCGCATCCCTCCATAGAAATGTGTGACTACTTTCCAAAATCTTGGAGAGGTCCCCTATCAAAATTATTGTCCATCCCTGTTCTGTAGGGTAGCAGACTTTGTATCTTTTTAACTCATCTCAGATGTCAAATCCATTTTGGTGTCATTAGAAAGTTCAGAAAAGGGCACTAACAATGATTAGGGGTTTGGAATGGCTGCCATATGAGGAAAGATTTAAAAAGACTGGGATTTTTCAGTTTAGAAAAGAGGAGACTAAGGGGGATGTAATAGTGGTCTCTAAAATCATGACCAGTGTAGAGAAAGTGAATAAGGAAAAGTTTATTTGTTCTCATAACGTAAGAACTAGGGGGTCACCAAATTAAATTAATACGTAGCAGGATTAAAACAAACAAAGAAATGTTTCTTCTTGCAAAGCACAACCTGTGGAACTCCTTGCCAGAGGATATTGTGAAGGCAAGGACTTTAACAGGATTCAAAAAAGAACTAGATACATTATTGGAGGATAGATCCTTCAGTTGCTATTAGCTGGGATGGGAAGGAATGGTGCCTCTAGCCTCTGTTTGTGAGAAGCTGGGAATGGGTGCCAGGGAAGGAATCACTTGATGATTACATGTTCTGTTCATTTCCTCTGGGGTACTTGGCATTTTCAACTGTCAGAGGACAGGATATTGGGTAGTTGGACCTTTGGTCTGACCCAGGATGGCTATTGTTACATTCTTATGTAATTTATTCCTCAGAAAATTGTTCTCTTTCTTCTAAGATCAAGAGATGGAATTCCTGTGATTGGGACCATGAAACAAAAAAAGTGCATGCTACTTTCTTTCGGTACACACAAAGTGAGGTTTCATATCTTATAATGAATAAGGAACTTAGATGTAATTCTCTGGAAGTTAAGTCTAACATTCCATATTAGTACATCCTACATTAAATCCCTGAACAGGGGAAATATTTATCTTCTGAGAAGAGCTGTGTATCCTAGGTGTGGGTAAACACAAAAGTTGTGAAATGCCAAAAGCAGACAATAATTGGCTGTGATGCTTTTAGCTGATTCTTGTGCCTTGGCCCTCTGAAATCTGGCAATTCACAAGTTAGCTTATGTAATCTAAAGCCATTGCTGGAGTTTGTCCCTACACCATAATGAAACAAAAACTCCCAGGAGCAGTCTCTTACAGCATTTTTAAGAATTATCAGGCTGTGCTTAGAAAGCATATGCTAGGTGCTCTTTTTTTTTTAATGGAGATATGTCGAAACCTGCATAATAAAAACTTTCTTGAAGGTGTATTTTGCCTTAAATCCAAAGGCCTGAGTTAATGGTTGCTTGTAGTCTGGCAGCATGTACTCAGGACCACTAGTTGTACACATTTATGTCTTTAAATGGTTGTTTTTTATTGACGGCATTAAAATAAAAACTAATGACAAGTGCGCAAAAAGGAGTGACTTCTAAATGAATATGAATTTGCTATGGAAGGAGGAAAAGACTAACACAGCTACAAGTACATAAATGCCTGGTTGAGGCATTGAGTCTGCAGCTGAAATGTTAAATGGTTATTACACATTATGAAGAGAATTCTAATGCAGTTACAAAGAAACCTAATACATAGAATGTTTCCCCCATAAAATCTTTTACTTTAAGATCAATAGACATTGCAATGAGCCTGTATAGATAAAAGTGTTTTTAAAGGAAGCCAAGGCACATGAAGGGTTTGCTTCTTTTAAGGAGGGGCCAGACCTACACTTTCCTTCTGTCCACCTTCCACCACTAGATATTCTTTGTTCTGTAGGCAGTGTGAAATGAAGAGAGCCCTACTAATCCACACATCTCCTTTATATTGGTGGGTATCTGCAGATGGGGATGCAAATTCCGCAGATCATTTTGGTAGAGGCGGATACTAATTTTGTATCCACACAGGGCTCTAGAAATGAAGTAGTGAAGTGTCACAGTTGGAGTTCTAGGAAAAGATCAGAGTGCAGAGTTGTTTGTAGGTTAATTAGGAGTCAGGTCAATGTTTTATATCAATGCTTCATCTGGAAATAAGCCAGCTATTGGTTTTCCCTAATAATTGGAAAACTTGGCAGTGACATAGGACGTTGCCAATCTGTTATAATGAAGTCTATTGATAAAACTTGGATCATCATATGTTCAGACATTAAATATTGGTAGGGAGGAAAAATGGAAGTCCCTAGTTGCAGTTAGCTAGATTCTTTGAGATGTTTAGAAATAAAGATAACCTAAGCCTTTTATTTCCTGTAGCAGTTACATGCAGCTCTTTCTAAATTGGTGTGTGTTTGGGGGGTTTTTTGGATGGGAAGAGAAATGTCTGAACATATACATTGTCACTGATTGTTATACTGCTTCCTTGGTTCTCTGAAATATATTCCTGGCATAGGCTAATTTGGATACTGATGTAATAATGCAAAAATCTGGACATGCTAACCTCCCCCCCACTTTATTGTTTCCCTACAATTTTTGAGCATTATATTTCAAAGGTACCTTTACATTGAAGATATTTAATATGTATTGTTTTAATGTCCATAGGCAGCTTAACAGGATCACAGCCCTGTAGTGCTAGGAACTGTCCAAACAACAAAATTACCCTTAGGCTCTGCAGTGCTGTCCAAAGAACAAAAATAGTATCCTGGGGAGCTTATAAACAGGGTACAAGTTTTGTTTAATTGCTGTGAAGATTAAGTTGCCCTTTTTACTCAAGTTCTGAATTTATGGAGTAATACTAGTAGGATTGTGGCTTTAGGAATCTGAAATGTCTATCTTTAACAGCCTCCTCCCAATCTCTCCCCTCCTCCCCAAAAAACCAACCAAACAAAATAAAACATCCTAGTCAAGACATTCATCTAAATGGAGAACTCAGTTTACTTAAAATTACTTTTCTTCAGAACACCTAAATAGTTCTGTCAATAAAAAAAATTAATTTGTGATTATAGTTCTTTATGGTTGAACTTTTTTTCATTACAGTTGAACTTTTTCATATACGTATAGCACATTTACCACTCGTATTTGCAGAATTAGCTTCTCATGCTGCCTCAGAGTATGTGGTATTGGACAACTTTTAGCTATGAAACGACATTTTGATCTCTCTCAATTTGTCTCCTTTTCTGAGGCTACTTCATTGACTTTAACTACAAGAAACTATAATCGAACACAAAATCTGTTCATATACTTGGAAATATCTCATGTACTTAACAGCATGTCACTTTATGTTGTATCCTCTTTTTCACATCATGTCTCTCTCATAAATTCTGTGGAAACTTAGCATACTTCCACTACTAGTATACTATAAGGATACTATTAATTACTTTCAGTCACTACTGATCTGGACTAACTTTGAACCTTGACCTGTGTTAGGGAGCATAAACTACATGCTCCATTGCCTGTCCTCTTAGCCATCCTTTTCCCAGGCCAGTATGTTTATTTGTAAATACAATGATGTTCTAAAGTGAAATACTTACAATTTAATTGTATATATATTTTAAGTTAAAGTTTATCAACCTAATATATAATTCCTGCATATAGTTTTGCTGTTAAACAAAACTAATGCTACAGTTATTAATACATCAGCTTTAGTATCCAGTGACAATGCTCTCAAGCAATAAATGATGATAATATATGTGTATCCAGAAGAAAAAAAAAATCACAAACGTGCTAAATGATGAGAGCTGCAGTCCAGGAGTTGGAGCCAGTTGTTACTTTATCTACCAACTGTCCATCAGTGTGGTATCTGATTTCCTAGTCACCAACCTCATTTTACATCATGTTCTTTTTACAGGATGAAAAATATAACCAAATGATTAATTGTGTGGAAAGTTGTGTTTGGGAACAATTAGTATTTATGGAAATCTGAGTGATAATGAATAACACTCTAGATAAGTGCGTGGTTTGATACGTAAAACTTTTGAACTGCACATTTGAAAGCACCAGAGTGATTGCTAGTTCTTTCTTATGGCTCTTGTGAGCCAGAATCTGGAATCTGTTTTGATTCCAGCATCTCCATGAAAGAAGGCTGGTAAACTTGAAGGAATTTATAGGAGGGCAGCAAAAGTATTACAAGAGTGAAATAACTGATTTTTGTTAAGGTCTTTTCAGAAGTAAACTTTTTTTAAGCTTGGAATGGTAAGGTGGAACTTCACACTTTAAATACTGTAGACAACACATAGAAGAGGGGGAAAAATGCCGTGCAGAGTATGATTATAAGTAATAGGCTGAAAGTAGTAATGCAAATAATCAAAAGGGTGAATATCAAAATTATCTCATGAACTCTAATAAACTGTTCAATAGAGGAAGTTGTATAAACCCTGTAGCTTGGCACTATGAAATCTAGACTGCACAAAGCACTATGAAGAATAATTCTTCATGGCCAGAAGGATGGACCTGTCTGACGTTAATGTAAAGATGGATTAAATGGTCTGACTTTAATGGAATCCAATTGTAAATTGCTCATATGTAAAATAGTAACACTGAAAAAAATAGCAAGTCTGAAAAAAAAATGTGGAATTGTAGTTAGACAACCCTAATCAGAGGCTGATTAAGGTTAATCAAGGTCTGGATCCATAACAATAGTATGGAAACCTCTGAACACTTCTAATAGACACATTTTCTTGCCCTGCCTAAAAAGATCCTTCACATTTCAGTCCAGCCACATACTCCATTCACCCCATCTTGGACAGACTAATTCCTGAGGTCCCCAATGCCCTTGCTTCTCTGACGAATAAGCATGAAATGATATTCATGAAAATATTGCCTTTGATATTCATGCTCTTGGGTGCTGATCGAATGGTTATTCTTTGTGCTGTTATATAACTATTAGCTAGTTCATACTCCCTCAGTTAAAACAGTGTGTTCAGCATGGTAACTTGATTGTGAGGTTAATCTTTTGCTCCCTCCGCCATCCAGTCTGTTGTGCATCATATAATATGTGGGTGCTGGGAGAGTGGCAATAACATGCTGTTCCTTTTAGCCTGATAGAGCTGCAGTCAGCTAGTTGTCAACAGTTGTCTGGTAGACCCTATGTCCACTGTTACTTCTGCTTCCCTTTCTCCTGGTGGTATCATGTTACTTGGCCTAAGGAGATGACATTGGAGTGTGTTTCACCTTCCCCTTCTCTACTGCATCTATGAAACAGTAAGTACAGTCTCACCTGAAACGGCTGGTTACTGGTGTCCCCTGCTCCATCACTATCCGATTAGTGAAGGTCTGAACATAGAACCTGGATCCCAAGAATCTAGTGTTTAAATTTCCTGTGACCTCCATTACATCAAAGGTAGTTTGGTAGTTACCCTTATGTTGTCCAGAAGCTTGTAAACCAAAACATCTGTGAATACACTTAAAAATCAGTATCTTCATTTAAAATATTTAAGAAATCTGGGAACTCAAACCATAACGTTCTTGGCATAGTTTAGAAATACTGTAGGGTTTTTATTTTTTTAATTGCACTAGTCAGCGTCTTTTATTGCTTAATCAAAATGCCAACTTTCCTTTTCTGGAAGAAGGACTCTGCAGATCTACAGTGTTATCCAAATCTAATTTCACATCGTCCGAAAGTAGAACTCTGAACATCTAGAAATAATGGCACATCTCTTCAAAATGGTCATTAAATGACTCGAGGTCTATATTATTTTGGAGGATTACACATGACACACCCAACATTTTCTGAGCCCTTTTAGTAATTCTTTGATGTGTGCATAACAAGGTTAGAGCCTGAGAAAGACAAGCTTGAGAATAAAATCTAGTTTAATGCCTTTCACTGTGAGCACTGCATCTTTATGGCAAAAAAATGGCTGATGCATTATCTGTGGACCTAGTAAGAAGTAGAGTAATCATGGATGTTAAATAGTAGATCACCTACGTAAAACTGGACAATCAAAAAGTAAGCTCTTCCACAATACTAGCTTGGATTACAGATTTGCTTCAATGCTGAGGGTTATTTTTTAACATAGTGAAGCTGAACTGTGCTTATTTGTCACAATAGATTCTGCCTTTTAAAGACTTATAGGCTATGTCTACACTGCAGGCTTTTTGCACAAGAAAGCTGTTCTTGCACAAAAACTTGCAGAGCGTCTAAACTGCACATGCGTTCTTGTACAAGTAAAGGTACAGTAAAACATCGGAAAAAAGGGCTTCTTGCGCAAGAGTTATTCCTCTTCCCCACAAGGAATAAGCCCTCTTGTGCAAGAGCTCTTCCACAAGAAGGCAGTGTAGACAGGCAGCAGGGGTTTCTTGCTCAAGAGAGCCCTATGGCTAAAATGGCTATCAGAGCTTTCTTGTGCAAGAGAGCATCCACACTGCCATGGATGCTCTTGAGCAAAAGCACATCTCTTCCACAGAAGCACATGGCAGTGTGGATGCGCTCTTGTGGAAGACCTTTTGCACAAGAACTCCTGCGTAAAACAATTCTTGCTCAAGAAGCCTGCAGTGTAGACGTAGCCATACTGTTTTGGTCTACTTATGGAAATATTAAAGCGGGGTCAGCAACCTTTCAGAAGTGGCATGCCCCAGTGTACCCTCTTGCCCTGGGCCACATCACTCTCCTGGGAGGAGCTCTCTCCACTGCATACCCTGCTTGGTCGCCTGCCCTGGCCTCCCATGCAGGGGGAGGCTGTGCAGCTCCCGTGTTCCACCTGCCCAGAGCACAGGGGAAGGTAGGCTGGATAAGGCAGTGTCTGCGTTGCTGTGGGGAGGGGAGGAGCAGTGTGCACTTCCACAAGCTGGACCCAGCATGGAGCCCTGGGGCTTCCCTCTTTCCTTCGCAGGAAGCTGACATTGGCTCCACTCTTGCGGGGGAGAGTAGGGGGTGATGTTGGATTGCCAGCACAAGTTCCCCATTGCAGATGGAGGGGAGTGAGGGGGAGCCTGTTCGTTCTGTGTGCCAATGAAATCATCTTGTGTGCTACTTGTGGCACATGAGCCATATGTTGCCAACCCCTGGATTAAAGTCTGAGAGATTTTTCTGACATTTAGTGCCAGGTCTGGTCCTCTGTTCCTCTGCAGTGCATAATTACCTGGGAAATTCTCTCTTTTATAGCAAGTAAGGTTATTTATTCTAGATTGGAAAAATATGGACAAAAGTCACAATTAATTTAATGGGCTAAATTAATAAATTATAATATATTTTTAAACATTTTAAATATTTTACTTTTATTTTAAATCAGTTCAGCTGTCCAAAATAAGTTAGTTTTTTTTTTTTTTTTTTTTTTTTTTTGGTCACATTCTCGTGTATTAGTATTAAGGGACATGTTTTAGTTCTGGAGGGATAATTTATTATAGGAAATATGTGGGAAGTGAGGTCACCTAGAATGTTGCCATTTTTTCTAATATTCCAATGGTTGCAATCTATCTGTAGGCTTACTTGAAACAATTTCTTCACAGAAAATATTCAGTATTGTGACTTTTATGTAACCCAAGGGACACTTCTATAGTATCTGGCTTGCTAAAATGAAGTTTCCTTTCAGAACAAAGAAAGTATGGTTGACACCCTATGCATGCTAGAATGTTGAAAATAAAACCAAACTGTCATATGACCATTATGAAGAAACTATATAGAAAAAACATACTATACGCTTTCCCATATGAGCCAAAGATTAGGGGATCTCAATACCCTTGTGTAAAGATTCAGTGTAGTTAGGAATCTGAGTATCAAGTAAATACCAATGTATATTAACATGAACATAATGATTTGTTCATCTTTTGAGTTCAGTTTTTCTCAGCACAATTTGATTCTAAACCAGTGGTGGGCAGTAATTTTAGCAGGAGGACCATTTAATGAATTTTGCATGTGATTGTGGGCCACATGCAGAAGGAGTGGGACCTCGGGTGGAAGGGGCTGTTACTTCTAGGTGTGTTCCCATCTATGGAGGAGAGAGGAGGCCAATCAGGGCGCAGGGGTGTGCGCAAAGTCTCTCTCACCCCTTTGCCCCTGCCTTGCCAGGGGTGCATGGTGCCAGAGAGATCAGGCCAGCTGATTTGAACATACTTTGTGACTTACCCTTAAAAGAAACTATAATTCTTTTTAAAAGAAAATGTCTGTGTATTTAGATTGCAGGGGCTAATCTGAAGTAGTCCTCAAGAGAACTTTTGACGTTTGAGCAGTAAATCCATTCCCAGAAGTGAGGGGCAGGGCAGGGCTGAGCTAAGCGGTAAAAACTTGGTAGTATAAAAGTCCCTTGCTAGATGAATTCAAGAGACACAAAAATGCAACTAACAGAGAAATGAGGGAGGGAGAAACTGCAGATGCAGACTCGGTGCATGGATAAAGCAAGATATGGTGAGCAATGCTTTTGGTCTGAGTTTTGTTTGACTGTTGGTTATTTGTTCTCTGTGTAAGGGCTGCATAGCTGGATTGTGGATCCTTGAGTCAGCCCTCGGAGCCTTGATTTGTGTCTTGCTAAAGGCAGAGGGGCAGAGATACTGGAAGAAGGGATATAAAATCCCATTTAAATAGTTAACCGGTTAAATGTTAAGTTTAAGTGGTTAACTGATTACATGGGGGTGGGCTGCTGCCCCCTACAGCTGGGGTGGAGCAGCTCCTGGACTGCAGGCAGGGGCTGGTCCTGCTCTGCTGCTTCTGGCTCTGTGCAAGGCTGTCAACTCCTGTCCTGGGTGGTCTAGGAGCTGGTAGCCCCATGGGGCTGGAGCAGTCCTCTATCCATGGCAGGCCATTCCTGGGGAGATGCCTTCTGGGTAATTGGTTAATCAGTTACCTATTCACATCCCTAATTGGAAGTGCTGGCTAGATAAGTGGTATTGGAGGAGGATTTTGTGGAACATTGGTCCTTGTTTGAATGTTCTCCATCTCCGTAGGAGACTACCCCACTCTCCTCCTCCCCCCCCCCCCCCCAGGGGATGAGCTTGCTAGGGTAGTTAGGATGGCAGAAGGGGAGGGTAGAAAGAGGGAAGATATGAGCACTCGCACAAAACTGGTATGTTAAGAAACCACAGGACATGAAGAGAAATTCCTATATTGCATACACCAGTGCTTAAGAGCCCACGTAATAAAGAAGAGACATTGTCATTGCTTATTTATGAATGCAAAATTGTCTGATAGATATTATAGAAACGTAGTGGGATGATTCACTGGAATGATAAAATCAATGGTTACAGACTGCCACCGACTTGCAACGTGATCCGCTCTAGAGATAGCATCGCAAGTTGGGGCATCGTAACTTGAGCCCGCATTTACGAAAGGTGTCGTACGCCGTCATAACTGTGGGGCCGAGGACGTAAGTCGGGGGATTTCTGCCCCTTCTGCACTTACGGAAAAGGTCATAAGTGCGGGGGGTGATAAATTGGGCTGTCATAAAGCGGGGGCCTCCTGTATAAGGAGAAGCTCCATGTCAAAAATAGCACTACCTGTTTCCCAGTCCTTGGCAACTTGGGAGAAAAATGATCTTGAATGCTTAGGATCAATGTCCTAACAGTGAAAGCATAAGATGAGGTTTTAGTTGGTGCCTGCTACATACCACCAAGTCACACTAGAGAGCAAGATGCCTGCCTCTAAACCCACCTATCTATAATATGTGCAGTAGTTTAAAAAAAAAAAGGCTGTATGATCCTGGGAGACTTCTGTTTTAGTGACACATACTGGAGGTCTAATGCTGCCAACATTAAAACATCCTTTGAATTTATAAACATTATAATTGATGATTTCCTAACACAGGAAGTGTTGCAGTCAGCGCAGAGAAATTCTTCATTAGACCTTGTCTTAAGAGATAAAGAACTGGTCATGGAACTAAACCATTAAAGGCACCTTTGGTACAAGTGAATATGGCTCAATCACATTTGTACTGTGCAATCAGAATCAAATCTAGACCAGTAATATAGAAACTTGGTCCTGTACTAGGGGTAATTTTACACAGCTGAAAACAATGGAGCCAGATCAGCTGAGGGAGAGGAATTTGGTCAGAAAAATGTGAATAATAATTGACAATAGGACATCTTAATCTATGCCCCCCAAAGCCACAGTTGGGAGGTGGCCATACTGTTTGGGGGTTTTTTCCCCACCCCAAAAACTGACTTGCTTTGGAGGAGAAGAGAGGCAGGTGTGTATGCATTTATATAATCAAATAAAAGAAAGGGAAATTTGATAGTACTGAATAAATTAGACATTAAGAATTGTAGAAAATTGATAAGGAAGACAACAGACTCTGTCTGGTCAGCATAATCCTAGCAATGGTATTGGTTTATTACTAGATGGAAATAGTAGAATTATCAATCATGAGAAGGCAGAAGAACAGCCACACTGGGTCAGACCAAAGGTTTATCTAGTCCAGTATCCTGTCTGCCAGCAATGACCAATACCAAATGCCTCAGAGGGAGGTAACCTATCCAGTAATCATCACATGATCCCTCTCCTGTCATCAATTTCCAGACAGATACTAGGGAACACCATTCCTACCCATCCTGACTAGTAGCCATTAATGGACCTAACCTACATTAACAGGGTTCAAAAAAAAGCTAGATAGATTAAAGTCCTGGTCTTTACAACATCCTTTGGCAAAAACATTCAGTAACCATTTCTGTTCCATATTTGGAGGGAGGGAAGATGATACAGTTTCATCACATAGTGATAACACTCTTTATGTTCTACTAGTATCTCAGGAGGATGTTAAACAGAAGTTGCTAAAGTTAGACATTCAAGACATTCAGATAATTTGACATTCAAGAATTTTAAAAGCTGGCTGATGAGCTTGCTGGAATGTTTTTTGTGTTTTATTTTTGTTTTGTTTTTTGTTTTCCTACCAGTATTGAAGCACTAGGAAAGTAGCTGTCTTCCAGTCTTCAGGAAATCTAACATTTCATAGAAGAGGTAAATTGAATGGGCTAGGTAATTGTAATCCTCCCAGCCTGGCATTGATATTAGGCAAGATAACAGAGCAGCCAGAACAATACTTGATTACTCTCCTTTTTTTTTTCTTAATGTAATTTAATGCAAATCAGATTGGTTTATGGAAAATAGGCCCTGCTAGACTAACTTGGTATCTTATTTTGGATGCGATTACAGGTTTGATGAAAGTAATCATCTGTTGTTGACATAGTGAAGTTAGAATTCTATAAGGTGTTTGACTTGTTACTGCACAAAATTTTGATTAAAAAATCAGAATGATGTAAAATTAATATGGGACCTGCTAAATGGATTAAAAACTGTTGAAATGATACAAATTGCATTTTGAGAAGTAAATGTGATTTCATCATCGAGGAGATGTGTTCCAGTGGCGCGTTGATGAGAGAGGTTAAGAAAACAGATTAATTATAGATTGCTTGCAGATGACTTACAAGTTGGGGAGTGGTGAATGATGAAGATGATAGATCACTCATTAAGAGCCATCTGGTTCATTTTGGTGAAGTGGATGCAAACAATATATTTAAATATAATTACATGTAAATATTTACATTTGTGAGCAAAGAATGTAGGCCTTGCTATATGATGCAGGACTCTATCCTGAAGCAGTGACTCTGGGAAAAGATTGGGAGTTTGTGGTAGTCAGTCAGCTGAATGCAAATTCTCAATGTGATACTGGCCAAAAGAGCTAATTCGATACTGGGATGCATAAATGGAAGAATCCAAGATAGGACTAGAGGTTATTTTAGCTCTATATTTGGCACTGATGTGATGACTTCTGAAATTCTGTGTCTGGTTCTGGTGCTCACAATTTGAGAAAGATGTTGATAAATTGGAGAGGACTTTGAGAAGAGCCATGGGAACTATTAAAAGATTAGCAAATATGCCTTATAGTGATTGAGCGCCGTCTATTTAGCTTAACAAAGAAAGGGTTAAGGTGTAACTTGATTTTAGCCTACGAGTATCTAAATAACACAGAGATATTTAATAATGGGCTTCTAGATCTAGCAAAGAAAACTGCAAGCTTGGAATCTGAACGTAGACAAATGTATAATAGTAAGAGTAATTCGCCATTGGAACAATTTACCCAGTTTCATGGTTGATTCCTCCTCACAGATCATTTTTAATCAAAATTGGATTTAAAAAAATATATACGTTTTTAGGAAAATTTTGGGAGATCTGTGGCTTGTAGTATACTGGAGGTCAAGCTGGATGATCACAATTGTCCCTTCTGCCGAAGCTGCCCAGCCATTCAGGTTCCCATTAAGCACCACAGGGGCTCATAAGCCTCATGTAGAGGCTCAGGGCTGCAGCGGGGAGAGAGGTGTCTCTCCAAGCCCTGAAGCTTCTGCAGCTAATGGGGAACAGCCTTTCCCTACTGGCCCCAGCACCAGGGTACTGCGACTGAGGGAAAGGTGGCCGCTCCCCACCATCCCAAGTAGGGAGTCATCCAGGTAAGACCAACCCCTAATTCTGTCACTTTGAGCCCCTTTCAGTCGTAAGCACCCTTCTGTATTCCATAGCCCTCATCCCTGACCCCACCCCAAAACCCACACTGCCGCCTGGTAGCTGTAGCCCTCTTGCACCCCAGCCCTGAGCCCTTCCTCAAATCTGAAGCCCCCCCACTTGCACCCTAAACTCCTCATCCCCAGCTGCACCCCATCCAGAGCCATTGCACCTCAATCCTCTGTCCAGCCCTGAGACCCTCAACCCAAGACCCAGTCTAGAACCTACATCTCCTCCCAGAGTCCTCATACTCCTGCCCCTCAACCCTCTGCCCCAACCCTAAGCTCCCTCCCACACTCAGAAAACTCTTGGCCCCACTCCTGTGACGTGAATTTTGTTACGTGCGTATCACCTCCACATTGGTGCCCATAACAAAATTAATTCTGCTCAGGTGTAGGAAAAATTAGAGGGGGCACGGGTTCTGACCTTGGAAATCTATACATGTTTTTAAAAAAAGACTCTGCATTTATCAGATCTTTTGTCTGAAAACTATTGAATAGTGTTTTAGTAGATATTTATTACATGCTTTTGTAATGCTTCTTTCAGCCAAGTATTCTGGGTGTTTCCTTTTAAATGTTGTCTTCATATTTTATTTAGAATTTTACTTCAGCTGGCTAATTTACTGCACAACACAGTTAAAAGAAACTGTAATGGGATGAAAGCAATAAAGCACTAGCAGAATTTTTAATGCATCTTAAGACGAAATCTACACTGGCACTTATAGCGGTTTAATTTTCTGGCTCAGGCACATGGAAGAAAAATCCCCATCCTGAGTGCAGCAAGTTATGGTGATGTAAAGCACCAGTGTGGAGCCAAGCTACAGAGCTGGGAACTGTACTCCCAGAGCTGCAACTACTCCCTTCCCAGAGGCAGTTTACACAGAGCACTGGGAGGCCTCTCTTAGCACTCATGCCATGGCTGCAATGTCAGTTCAAAGTGCTGCCATGGCTGCGTTTTATACTGTTACACGTAGACAAAGCCCAGGTTTTCAAATCTGTGCTGTAGAGAAGAACTTGTTAAATGGTTAGATACATCTCTGAATAACCTTAAGAACTGCAGCACAGTGGCTTTATTTCAGCTGCAGTTTTAAAGGGCACGTGCTATCTTATTACATTGAGATAACAAGGCTTTAATATTTTGCCTATGATATTTTGTCAGCATTAATTTTGCTTACAGTCACACTGAGGCATTTTCTCCTAAGTTTACTGTGAGTTAATTTATGTATTTCTGAAAATGATACCAGGTTTTGCAAACTTTTTATTCATGAATTTATTCCAGCTCTATAGAGAGTATAATTACTTGGATTATTGATTAGTGTTACTGTATTGCTTAAGAGCATCAGGACCTTATTGTGCCCAAGCTATATACAAACAGAAGAAAAAGAGCTCTTCTTTTTCTGCCACTTCAGGTTTTGTTCCATAATCATAAAATTATTGTTGTATCAATTCTAATTTTAAATTCCAAATAATGTGTCTTCCATCATTTTCCTTGAGAGACTATTTCACATCCTTCTATGAGGCAAGGTTAAAGAGGAATCTAGGAAACAGAATGGCCATCTAAAATACATTTTAGCTGCTTGATAGCTCTCTCAAAATTCTCAAAGGAATATTTGACAGTGTTATCACATGAACATAAACAAAGCCGCCCTTTGAGGAATACTTTGTCCCATCAGCTAATTGTCAGTGGTCTTGTTAACAGTTAACGAAAATAAATAAACCCATTTGCACTTCTACTTCCAGATTAAAATAGCTTGTTAGGAGACGATTGTGATAGGTATTAACCTTGTTTTGCTTTATTTTATAGAATTTTAATTTACAGTACCTAAAATAAAGAGAGGTCACTTAGATTTGCTGGATATTCATTCATTCTGCTTACAGATAAGATTGAGGAATCTTTCTCTGTGTGTGGGACATCTCTTGGTAAAGAGCCTGTAAATGTATCTGTGATTGTAAATGAGCAAATTTGATAAGGAGAGACACAATACGCCCCATTAGTCATCTCTTAGTCAAGCTTACACTATACTGAAAAATTGTACAAATATTTGAAGGGTACAAATTAAGAACAAAGGTTTAGTGTCAAATTTTTTAGGTTCAATAGGATGAAATTAAAAGAAGCCCACCTGCTCAGAAAAAACAAACACAAAACCCTTCCTTAAAGTGATGATTTCTTAGGCCATAGAAAACAAAAGGGAATGATGGAAACCTCATGGCTTAAGAGAGACTAACTAGAGTAGACAATTGAAACTATATAATAGTGTTTTATTGATCATTGTGTTAGTGCCCAGTATGTGATAGGCACTGTAGAAATGTATAGTGGGAGAAAATCTCTGACCTAAAGAGATTATAGTCTAAATGGAAAAAAAATAATGATGTAATAAGGTCACTACTGGCATGGCGTATTAATGTAATGTGTATATTATAGTATGTCTGAATTATAAGGACTGGAGTGATAAAGCTAAGACAACTTAACTATGCCGTGTGTGTGTGTGTGTGTGTGTGTGTGTGCCTACCATTTTATATATATAATTTCACTGCTGTAGAAACACTGCCCCAGATGGAGTCATTCTTCTGTTAACCTAGTTGCATCCACACTGGTGGCTAGCTTGACATAGCTATGAGCACTTCAGCTATGCTGATAGTACATGTTAAGTGTAGACCAGGCCTCAGAAGGACTATAATCTTCTGATTTGTTTTCTTTTTACATATATCACATTCTGTTCAGTTAGAGTGGAGCTGCAATAGAAATAACAGTAGTGGATTTTTAACTGCCCTGCTCATGCTGTTCCCATAAGTTTTTGCCTGCATCCTCCTCCTACCTCAGGGGCGGGGGACCTTTTTTGGGCCTGGGGCCGCTGACCCACAGAAACGTCAGTGATGACAGAAACTTTTTTCACAGTGAGAAGCAAAAAACCCAAAAGCCCCTCTCTGATGTGGCTCCTGTCTGAGAAGGGGAAAAACATTCCCCACATTTTCCTGGCACACACAAGCCTTTGGGGGCCCATGTTAGTAGATTTTGTGTGCTCCAGCTGCATGGAGAGATGGTGGGGGAGACTGGAGCACCAGTGCAGCCTCTCCAATGCTGGGAGGGAGCCCTGAGCCTCGGGGGCCTGATCTAGGGAAGCTGGCCCCTGGGCCTGAGATTCCCTACCCCCTGTCCTTACCAGTTCCATTCTCTTTCTTGGCATGGGGGGTTGATTTTTTTTTTTAATATTTTGATTATGCCTTGCAACAATATCACAAATATACCCACTGAACTTCCTACCATGCCTATCTACATGTAGTCATATCATGATGGGGAGAATCCACCTCAAATTTAACCGATAGCCTTTGCATACTGTGGGAGAGGGGTAAATTAAACCTTTTCCAAAAGGTCTTTGGGTCCTCTTGGTCTGCAGAATGGGCTTCTTTCACAGCCCCGATTGCTTCTCTGAGGTCACTGCCTCTAACTCACCAAGTGTACTGCTTACAGTGAGCTGCTAACCTGTTCCATTTCTAGCTTACCTCCCTCTCTGTGTCTTTCTGGCTTTTGTTAGCATTGGATTATGTTCTTTGGTTGGTCTAGGAATGAAGACGAGACTTCTGATTGATATTTTTAATTACAGATTAACTTGCTCTATTAAAAAAAATCAAGCTCAGTGTTTGTGTGCCAATGCCAGTTTTTGAAAGGATAGAAATTAAACCAATGGAAAGACTTCTTTTGAATACTGTTTCATTAACAAGGACAACATGTGAAAATTCTTCCCTCCCCCAAATCTGCTGCTTTTCAGAGTTATATTGGTGTTATATGTGTCTTTAAAATGGGTCTTCAGTAATGAACTGAATCTGCTCAGGTGTTTTTACTTTCCCAGTTCATGAATTTTTAAAATATTTTCCTTTGCAGTACAATTCACTGTTCCAAATATATGAATGTACTGCACTGAAAGAGGTTTACTTTTGGTAAACTTTTTTTCCACTTTATATTATCATGACTAGCCATTAAAAAGCTGCTCAGTTTCTTTTATTGTATCATTTGAAATTGTGGTCTGTATTTGAAATAGACATATACGAGGGAGATCAAGTATCTGAATGTTTGTACAGTATTTGAAAGCTTAGCCATTCCCCTGCATTAGTTTATTTCCATCCTTTCTCGGTGCTTTTTTTTAAAAAAAATAAATCTTTCTTTCCTTGATATGAATACTTCGGTGCAATCTTAAATTCAGTATATTGACAAAATCTTTTAATTATTTATTATTGGCTCTTATTTTTAAATATGATAAACTAAAAACTGATACTGGATAGTATTGCTGTAGTACAGTTTGTTACAGCTGCAGTTCTTCAGATCAGCCATCAACTCTGGATATGTTGGTGAACTGTAAAAATGAGCTGTATGCTTTGGAGGGATGGAAATCTGGTCTGGTAATCTGGTGTATTTTTTCTTAAAGTGAGATGTTCGAAAGTACTCAGCATTGGTCTGATGCTGTTCCCCTTTGAAAATCCAGCATAAGTATTGCCATGTACTTATCTGAATGTTTGAGAGCCTGCAGGATAATTTTTATCTTGGGCCTTTGTTTTGCTTTATTGTACAGATTTTTTGGGTTTTTTTTAATTCTACTAATTTTTTTCATCAGTTTTATTTACTATGGACATTAAAAGCTATGGATTTAGGTTTGTCTTGCTTAATTAGGTTCTTAGTCTTCTAATACTTAACTCGTGCCTTTAACTTTGAACACACACATCTGTGTTTGTAGGATTGGAGACTTGGAAAGATGACTGTGAAAGCACCTAGAACTCTGGGAAGGAGTTACTGTTGAACACTTTCATGTCATCATGTCTGTTCCTTAAGTGAAACATTTGAATGGGGATGAAGAAAGTTTCAGCAATAGCTAAAATTGGATCATTACATACCATCAAAGAATGTTCATTCAGTAGTTCATATGCATATTCTTTATTGTTGTTCAGTTTCTCGCTTTAGGACAATTTTAAGCGCTACAGATTTAATCAAGTAGTTAACAGGCAATCTGTGCCTAAACTTTTCAGTAAATGCTCTTTTGCAGTAAGTGGATTCCCACCCCTATTTTCTTCCTCTTTCAATATGTTATTGAATGAAGATGGAAATGAGAGGTAATTTGTAAGGCAATATATTACAAGCAGCACCAGTCCTATGAAGACTTCTGTGTATGGTAGCGAAGGAAAAAAACAAATACAATGTAGGTTTTATTGTATTCAGCAAGTAATAATAAAACTGTACTTCCATACAACTTCTTTGTTTGCTTTTTAAAAGCAGTCAAGTATAGTAGCCCCAATTATCCCTGAGTACAAAATCTATTTAAAGATGGAGGGTGATATTTTCATGATTCATTCCTAATTGATTTGAAATTGATTCTAGATGTAGTGTCATCTGAAAACCTTAGCTTGAGTCTTCCACTATAAAATGTTTTTTGAGTAATTTGCTGGCTTCTGGGAAGAGAGAGATTCAAATGCTAATGTAATTAAGATTCTGAAGGCTTGCATGAAATTTTAAATTGTGGCCACGAAAATGTCCAGAATCCATGTAAGCTTTGCCCATATGTTTCCAAACTCTCAAAATAACTGTTTAAGATGAAAATACCACTGCTATTTTTGGATATTTAAATTGGGATAGCTAAATGATGAACCATCAACCAGCCAGGCACCAGTCTGTTTTACTCTTGATGTACTATATTTAATTTTCCTTGGTTCTAATGTGTAGCAGGCCGAGTCTGTATCTATCCGCCTGATCCTAAGATAACACATTCTTTTAATAACTTGTGCTCACCATCCTTTAAAACACCTTGATTCCACAGTTACATTTTAGTTCAAATAAAGTAGTACAGAGCTTAGTTTCTAGGTAAAGTGGTGATAGCTTATGAATTTATATATTAAAGCATTAATTTAATTACATAGTTCTACAAGATTTTGAAGTTATAACTTACCTTTAAAATATAGTTGAATTCTACCAAAACTTTTTATAATTGTAAAATGGCTCTGTAAGGTTTTTTATTTTTGCAGGATGGGTGGGAGTCCTATTTTCATTGTGGATTAACCCTTTCCTTTAAACTACTGTATTTCTTTTTCATACACATACACTCTCTCTCTCTCCCTGATTGTCATCTTGTTTCCTTTCAGTAGGGAGAGGGAGATAACTTGAAAGACTAAGATATGCCTGCTCAGTGTTTAAGTGAAATTCTGTAGTGCATGTTTTGTAGCACCTGGCTGCTCATAATACAGTAAAATTATTAACATGAAAGACTTAAGTGAGTCTTTAAATTCTAAGCACAACTGAAAATACTAGGGATTGAAAAGGAAATAGGAGCTTCTATGAGCAGTCTGATCAGAAATTTCCGCAGCTGGCTGCTATTACATTTTCACCTCTTCACAACTCTTCCATGAAGATGACAAAGCTGGAGAGGCATTTCAAGGATGTTGAACCAAAATTGTCATGGAGAAATATTTTAAGGTGCTTTGTTAAAGGAATACTGGAGGTAACAAAAGGCATGCTTCAGGTAACACAAGCCAACTTCTAATTGCTGGGGATATGAAAAAACTTCTTGTGGAATTTGTTACCTCACTTTCCATTATAGGAGTCTAGAACCTTCCTTTGAACCATATAAAAGACAGGATGTTGCACTAGATGTACAGTTTGCCAGATTAGTGTGGTTATTCCTAAAAGTTATAAACAAAGAGGAATAAATGGTGGTAGGACTACAAAAAACACTTGACCTTTTTTCTGGTGCACAAAATTTTGCAGGTGATGTGGCTAGATCCTCACTAATTCAAGTTGTCTTGCAGGCTGAAAGGACAATCTTTCTGAATAAGATATGAAGGAACTGAGGAACAACTGACCTCATTTTCATTATCTTGGGAAATTGGGGACTGCAAAGGCTTGTAGCTAAACTGAATCTGAATTTCAAGGATATGTTTGAGGACTACCAGGAAAGCTGAACTTTAGATACAAGTTCTGTACTTCCTGTTGTCACTGTTAGTTTAGGCCAGGGGTGGGGAACCTAAAGCCTGAGAGCCGGGTGTGCCCCCTGGCTTGCCTGGATTTGGCCCCTGAGGATCAGAGCTCCCTCTCAGCATTGGGGAGCCCACGCTGGGGCTCCAGCCCCTTGCTGCCTCCCCACAAGGCTGTGAAACACAAAATCTACTAGTCTTGGGTTCCCGTGGGCTCAGGTGTGTGAAAGGAACGTGGGGAGTGTCTTTTTGCTTCAGTCAGGGGCCATGTCAGTGAGTTGTGGGGGTTTTTTTTTTCCGCTTCTCACCTGTGCTTCTCACCCCCAACTGATTTTTCTGTGGGTCAGTGGCCCCGACCCAAAAAAAGTTCCCCCTCCCCTGGTTTAGGTGAATTATAGATGATAGTCTTGTTGGAGACTTGCAGGCTAGACTGATAAGGATGCTGCTGCTGATGAAATATACAGAAAGAAACAAGTAAAGATTACTATGGCCACATGTATACTTACCTGGATGTTTGAATCAAGATACTCCGCTACAACTATGTTAATTGTGTGGTTGGAGTCAACATACCTTGATTCAGACTTGGGCACCTTCCACACAGCAGTAGGTTGATGGGGGAAATGCTCCCATTAACTTCTCTTACTTCTTGTAAAGAGTAGGAGTACTGGCACCGATGGGCACACCCTCAGCGTTCAATTTAGTGTGTCATTACAAGACCCACTTATAAATCGAACACCAGAAGAGTGATCTCCAGAGTGCTGATCGGTGGGTAAGGATAGATGTAGCCTAGAAAGTGAGTGCTGCTTTCAGAGTGATTGGGAACTCTGGTGTTCCTGAGAAGTGGCCTGCTTAAAAGAACAGAGTAACAATGAAACAATATTTCATGAAAGTCAGAGCCATGTACGTGAGCAGAAGCCATTGGCCCCAGACTGAAAACTGCTGTGGAGAATAAAAGGCAAATCACAGAACAATCAGCATATTTCACTAGACGTGTGGTGAAGCACTGGAATGGGTTACTTAGAGAGGTGGTAGAATCTCCATCCCTAGAGGTTTTTAAGTCCTAGTTAGACAAAGTCCTGGCTGGGATGATTTAGTTAGAGTTGGTCCTACTTTGGGCAGGGTGTGGGACTCGTTGACCTCCTGGGGTCTCTTCCAGCCAGCCCTAGGATTCTAGTCACTTTTCTTGTCACAGCTTTTCAGATGTAGAAAATTAGGAAACCTCTAAATTAATGATCAAAATCTCAGTTTGTTCCAGTAAATGTAGTGAATTTAGGTCACAAATATCCTTACCGGGAAATAATTAGTTAGATTTGGGGAGGAAAAAAAAGCATTTACTAGTATGAGAGGAAGGATTATCTCATTAAACAATCAGTTTAAAGTCATTCCTTTTTTAGAAGAAAATTCCTTCTACTTGAGACTGGCATAATTTTTATATGTTCTTAATCTTTTGATTTTTAAACATAAATTTGTACTTAAAATTAATATGATGCATTTTTGTACTTTGATATTTCTGGAAATGAACTGACTATTGCACCATAATATCTACAGTATGAACTGGGAGTGGTAGATAATGCTTAGGCAAAGAGAGAGTGCGCCAGTGTAAGATTATTCATTATGTGTACACATTTTAAAAGGAGAGAATTATCTTTTTAAAGAATGTACTGATTTGACAGTCTCTCACAATGTGAGAACTTTGATTGCCTCCGATCCAAATCTGTTAACCAAATAGTGGAATGGAGTTACAGCAACAGTGCATATGACTTCTCCGGAAAGCCCTGTGCATAGTATAGTAGGAAGAGAAACTGAGATATAAGCCTTTGTATTATAAGCTTGATATGAGGCAGGACCTGCTCACAAAATCTGGCAAGAACATAGCTAATACTGCAGAAATAAAATTTCTAAGAAATGTTAGTTGCAAAGTACTGGTGCAAATATGGTCCAATGTCCAATAGTACCAAAACATCACAGTATGAAAAATGGTACAAAAGCATTTCCCAAGAATAACTGAAAGACAGTTACTCCTCTAAAAAGATAATCAGGATGAGAATATGTAGTAGAAATGTTTTAATCAAACCAACAGGTACGAAGTAACATCGGGGGCATAACTAACAATGTCAGAGGGATAGTACTAACATGTTTTATTAGGGCATAAAGATGTATTTCAGAAGTGTGTGTGGGTGCGGTGTCTTTGTTCAACTGAGAAGAAAATGGAAAGTCCTGCCATTCACCTGAGCTTCAGCCACTGTCACAGGCTTACATGTCTTAGTATCCTTGTAGAGTCTGCTAGGAGCTATTACTATGCTTCATCAACAATTAACCTGGCCTGGTGCCTTTGTCTCTTAACTGATCTTGTGGTTGTTGGGTGGTTGGCTCAAGGTCTGCTATACCAGTTGTGTGCTGCAGGCTGATGCACACAAGAAAAACATGCAGTCGAACATCTATTGGGTCACACCAATGATCCACAGCAGTTGATTTTGTAAGTAAACCTAGCAGATAGCAGGGCACACTTCTTAAAAAGAAACATAAATAAAATATGTCTTTGACTTGGTTTGTGTTGACCTCTGTCATATGGAGGTTCTCAGGGTCCTGATTCTTGTTTGGTCTAGTTTCTCATATTTTAAAACAGGCAATGTGTGTTTGAGTGGGGAGAGTTTGATATCCAGAAGGGTAATTCCCTCATGGATTGAGAGAGTAGAAAGCCAGAGGGGCTAGATCCAGCTATGCTACTCAGAACAGATAAGTGTCAGCATCTCTAAAGCGAAGCATTTCTCTGCTTCCTTGGACGTTTAACTGTGGGAATTTGTAGCATGGGTTATTTTTCTGGGGACAGGGAGGAGAGAGTTTTATTGGGATTTTGCTTTTGCTATTAAATTGACCTCTCTTCCTCCTGCTGACTCAAAGGTTTTGTTCTCCTGTAAATGGATTGTCTCCTGGAATGTTTGAATGTGGTTCTGGAACAGTGCCCTAGTATGACAAAGTTAGTCTCGGGAGATGTAGGCCAGCTTAAAAAAATATAGGGATAGTTGTGGGAGAGAGAAAGTATTGATGTTAACTTGATGAGCAGACAGATGGGGCTCTGAGGTGCTATTAGCAAAGTAAAGAGTAGAAACTTGCAAGAGACAAGGGATCTGAATCACTCACATACCATAATAAAACTAGAAGTATGTCCATTAAGTCAACATAGTTTGCTTTGAGCTTACAGATCTGATTCATACTAAGAACAGTGGTAAACTAAGAATAGAGGAATGCAGTTTTTCAGTGCCATGAAGATAAGTAAGAAGTTCAGACTTGGAGGATATAGTAGATATTCATTGAGGCTTAAACAAATAGCCCTTTCCCAACACTAAGTTCCATGTGTGTCAGAAGTTTCCTTGAAATATACTTCTGAAGATCTGTTTGTTTATTTAAAGTGTTAGCTTTTGTTTCAGTAGTTTGTCTGCATTATATTATAAGTCAGTGTTTCTCAAACTGTGCTCCGTGGAGCCCCAGGGCTCTGTGAGACATCTCTAGGGGCTCCGTGAGGTTGACAAACTGGAAACATCAGTAGGTACAACATATACAATCAGTGGACCGCTGGGGCTCCGCATAAATTTTTACGCATGTAAAGGGCCCCAGAGCCCAAAAAGTTTGAGAACCGCTGTTCTAAATAAAGATCTTAGGTTACTGTATTTATGAAATGCGCACACACTTAACATAACAGATGGTGAAACGTTTCCATTTGACTGAAACTTTGACTGAAGATGGCTTTTTGACTACAGGTGGAAGCTCTCTGTTCGGCACCCATGGGACCTGACCAGTGCCAAACCAAAGAATTTGCTGAACCATGGGTGGTCAATGTTTTCTAGCAGCAATTACTGACACATCCACTGCTTGACATTTAGGGGTAAATTAGAGCTAAATAACAGCACAGAACACTGAGAGCCAGAACTGGTGGCTGTAAACAAAGTTATGGGAACTGCAGGAAATTTGGCCAGACCCATGATAAGTGGACATGTTGCTAACTAAAATCATGCTGGACCACAGATGTTGCTGGACCAGAGTATACTGGACAAGAGTATACTTGTGAAAAATCAGTTTTTTGTTACTAAAATGCAAATATTTTGGTTAAAAACAAACTTCTAGATGGCTTTTTGTAGAGAAAAATACATTTTCCCAATTACCTCTGGAAAGTAAATACATTAACACAGTGTATATCTTTAATCAGTAAAAGCCAGAAATGCTGGTCTCTAAGTTGAAAATCTATTTTGAACCTGGATATTTTAATACAGTTGCATTATTTTTGTTTTTCCTCAGAATTACTTTGTACTTTCAGTACATGTACAGAATCTATGAAGATACAATATATAACACACATTCTCTGAAATATGGAACATCCTAAATCCTTGCTGCTCAAAAACTATGACTCTCTTTTTAAACATACACTCAGCCTCCTGCTCTCAGACTTTAAAGCATGGGTTCCCAAACTGGGGGGGGGGAGGGAGGAAGGGAGGCTGAGGTGACCCAGCCTCCCTCCCCATCAAGTTTTGCTGTCCCACTCAGTTTCTTTTCTTTTTTTTAACAAGATTTGCTGCTATTTGTGGGGAGGGTGAGGGTTTTTCAAAAATCAAAAAGGGGGGCGTGATGCCAAAAAGTTTGGGAACCACTGCTTTAAGGCATGGTCAGTATGCCAACAAATATTGGCTCTGGTGAACTGAAGGAGAAGCAATGTTACCGGCAATGACCCCTGCTTAGAAATACCCTGACTTCTGCTTCCTCCCTATTAAGGAGGGAGAAAACTGTTTGATTAAATATCACATCAGATCAACAGTTATAAAATAAACTTTTTGCACTACAATCCTATAAAATTGCAGCAAGAAACAAATACCCCCAATTCCTTTACTATTTCTCTTAGCAAGACTGGGCTGGCAAAATTTGCTTGCTTGAAGTGGTAAATTTGGCCTAGTTTAAGGAAGGCTGGTTTGGAGTTTTGTATATATTGGGTATAAGGATGTGAATAGATAACTGATCAGCCATTTACTCAGTACTCGGGAGCAGCTGGGTAGAGGACTGCTTGAGCCCTGCTAAGCCTGTGTCCCAGGGATGCCGGTTCCCACCCACACCCTGGGGCAGCAGGGCCTTTCCCCTCTGCCCACGGTAGGGATGCTCTGTCCAGGTCACTCCACCCTCTCTCCCTTGGATTGGTTAACCAGTTAAAAACTACGTTTTAACCAGTTAACCAATTAAATGAGATTTTACATCCCTAGGTGGTATGCATAATCCTTTCCTAACCTCACTTTTTAGTGACACTTCAGCCAAGCTGGTCTAGTATTTCTATACTCCTTCCGGTGAACTCACTCGAGCTGTGAATTCTAAACTAATAAGGTTATCTCATCAAGGACATAGTTGGGATTTTTCAGAGTTCTGCAGTCTGACTATATTTGCGGAAGGCTCCAGGCTTCTTCTCATAGAAACAGAGGATAATGGATTAATGTCTGTATTTTCTGTACTTAGAGTACACATTTCCCTTTCCAGCTCTAAAAGTCTGAATTTTTTTTGCTCTACATTCCAAACAGTAGAAACTCTCTTTACTCCCTGAAGAAGCACACCTACATGAATTTGTGGGCCTTCATTTATTGTATGTTTTTCATGGGTATGTGTGTTTGTTTAAAACCGGGAAGGGGGGGTGGTGGGGAGACTTCCAAGAAAAACTATTCAGTTAAGTATTGTTTTTATGATATACTAGCACGTTTACCCAGTGTTGTTCGGGTCTTTGAGGAGGGGCTCAGGGCAGGGGGTTGGGTGTGTCTGTCTGTCTGCAGTGGAATGGGCAGAAGCCTGCCCAAGGGTCCCAGTGGGCTGCTGTCCAGGAACCACCTACAGTAAGTAGGGATGTTAATGATTGGTTAATTGAATAGTCAATTAACCTCATGAATTCTTATCACTTACTGGACTATTCTGTTGTCCCCGGAAGTGGGGCCAGCAGCCAGTGTGCTCTGGCCCCAATCCTGAGGAGCCCCCTGCCACTCCACATTGGTGCCTCTGTATCAGACCGGCTACCTGTCACCCTGCGCTGCTGCCTCTGATACAGACACAGCAGCCCCTGTCCAGGGGGAGAGCTGAGCTTCCAGACCCAGCGTGAGCCAGAACTGAGCCAGGCTGCCTGCCCACCTGGCTCCTAATACATTTTAAATGTAGAGCTGCAGTGATCATAGGTTCCGGACCCGGGCGCGAGCTGGTTTGCTGGCCAGCCTGCTAAAAAATTTACTGGAGGCGGGGAGGGGGAGGAATGCATGTAGTCTATAGCATTCATTGGTAAGGTTTTACTTATCAGTTAACTGACTACACTATTACATCCCTAACAGTAAATGCCTCCTAACCAGAACCTGCTTTACAATTTTCTGACCTAGGTCACAACACAAGCCGTCTGCACACCCTCCTGGACCCCATTCCTGGTCAGAACTCCCTCCCAGACTCGACATCTCTTTCCCGGGATAGAATCCACTCCTGCACCCAAAATCCCTCTCTGACCATGCACCCCCTCCTGCACTTCAATCCTCTGCCCCAGGTCATAACCCCCTCCTTCACCCAAACTCCCGCCCAGACCCCACACCCACTCTTCCATCCCAATACCTTACCCAGAGCTCCCTCTTTTATCTAACTTCTGTTCCAGACCTCTCACACCCGTGACTTAACACCATAGAAAAGTGTGGCCCTTGACCACTTTACAAATTATTGGAGTTCCCCACCTCATCCAAAATTATTGCCTCTCTCTGACTTAGGCAGTTTTATTTCTTTGGTATTTTTTTGAGAGAAGCTTTGAATGTGATTGGAAGAACTCTAATAGAAGAAAAATACTACTGTAAAAAGTAGCTTCTGCTTTGCAAGAACAAATATTTGAAATTTCCGTGATTGAGTAGAGAGGATTATTGATTCTAACATAATAGTTTATGGATTAGTTTAGACAAAGACCTCTTGCTATCTCTGTCTGTCTGTCTTTCTCTCTCTCTGGGGCACTGTAGATTAGATGTTTGCCACAAGTCTGGAATAATTTCCAGTTTTTACAATTGAGGGAGTACTACCTGAGTGAGATTACTATTGATATGGTCCAGGAGAAACCATGGCTTGGAACTGATTTGTTTTTGTGACTCTAATCTGTACAGTTGATAGCAGCAGTTTGGAAAATCATAAAATCCAAAATGAAAGATTCTGCACAATAACTGGGACAGTTTTATAAAACATGAGATGAAAAAATGCTGCCTAATTGAGAAACATAATCTGCAAACTTTTTGCCAACAGTTCACTGGGAATTTGTAACTTCAGCTTTGGTCTCTGTTCCTGAAATAAGTCTCTTTTAGCTTCTAATGCATATATTTTGTTTAAAAAAATACATTCTGCTCATTTAAGAAAATACATTTTTTAGATTTATTTGTCTAAGATATCCAATGCTACACAGATCATTCATTATATCAAATACGTTAAAGAGAAATTGATGCTTTGATTAAAACTATATCTTATTGTGTAAATCTACTTGACAGGTTGTTTACAGGTACAGGCAGTCCCCGACTTACGCGGATCCGACTTACGTCGGATCCGCACTTACGAACGGGGCTTTCTCGCCCCAGAGGTCGAGGTAGCGGATTGCTACCTGCGAGCTCCGGGGCGAGAAAGCCCCGTTCGTAAGCTGCTCCGGTGCCCCTGGTCTGCTGGAGACCGTCCCCAGCAGACCACAGGCACCGGGACTCAAGCGGCAGCAGCGGGCGGGTTCCCGCGCTTCTGAGGCTTTGCCAGAGCAAAGCCTCAGAGGCGCGGCACCCCGCTGCCGCTGCGGCTCTGCTCCCCGTGTCCCTGGTCTGCTGGGGGGGGGGGGGGGCGCGCGGCTAGTGTGCCCCCCCAGCAGACCAGGCTTTTGTTTTGGACCCTGGGCACTACTGGACCAACCCGGCAGCACCCCAGCTGCTCTGCCCCAGGTCCTGATTCAGCCGCTGCTGGTCAGTTTCAGCAGTGGCTGAATCAGGACGCCTGGGGCAGAGCAGCTGGGGTGCTGCTGGGTTGGTCCAGTAGCGCCGAGGAGCGGTGCTACTGGAGCAACCCAGCAGCACCCTAGCTGCTCTGCCCCAGGCGTCCCCAAGTCAGCCGCTGCTGAAACTGACCAGCGCTGACTACAGGAAGCCTGAGGCAGAGTTGCTCTGCCCCAGGCTTCCTGGAATCAGCGCTGATCAGTTTCAGCAGCAGCTGACTTGGGGAAGCTTGGGGTTCTTAAGTTGAATCTGTACGTAAGTCAGAACTGGCGGTCAGTTTCAGCAGTGGCTGAATCTGGACGCCAGTTCCGACTTACATACAGATTCAACTTAAGAACAAACCTACAGTCCCTATCTTGTACGTAACCCGGGGACTGCCTGTATTGTCCTACAACGCGACTGCATTGTTAAGGGATTTAATCACATGATACAGTACATTTCCTAGGGTAACTTGGTGACATGCTGCAGTAGGTTGTTAAGCCTTCTCTGAGCCCTGTTTGCAGTAGTAGTAAATTGAAAGGATTATAACTCAGGCTAGGTGTGGTCACAAATTGTTTTGTTACAATATTTTGTGTTTGGACACAAGTCTTTTATAGGTTTACTCTGCTACAAAATTTCTTTTTCTTCTAAAGCTAGTATCTGAGTACGGCTGAGCTCCTATATGGTGCTCCTATAAACTGGGTTATCACATTTTTAAAAACAAACTACTTACCTTATAGATTGTTGCTTGTTTTAGAAAATGCTTTGTTTCTATAGTTCTCAGTTTGAAACTGTTGGGGGAAAAAAGCTAACTGAAACAGGAAAAAAATATTTTAAGCAATTAAGCACAGAGAAAATTATTTTGGGGTTTGTCTACACTGCTATTTACTGTTTTGTAACTTGCTCAGGAGTGTGAAAAAACACCTCTTCTCCTAGCAAGTTATAGCACTGTAAAGCAGTAGTGTAAACAGGCTCCCATTGCTGAGAGCTACTTCTCTTGTAGAGGAGGCTTACCTACATACACCACTGGGACAGCTCTCTCCCAGTGCTGGTGCCCTGTTAAAGCACTGCCATGACTGCGCTTTAGACTTAGAAGTACAAACACAATCTTTTAAAAATGACTTGTACCTACAATGTGGAAGATAAACTGGGGCTCCTAATGCAAATGAAAGGCAAAATTAGTCTGCATTTTATTTTACAATTTGTTGCTGGTAAACTTCAACAACTCAGTTCTTACAGAATAATGGCTTCCTGTCATTTGTTGGCAGCTATGCTCCAGTCTGGGCCATTCAGGGGAGTAACAGAATTGCTGGGCCCATGGATAAGGTAGGTAGGGCCCAGTTCCATACTCCTGGAAGGCACAGTTCCTCAGGTGGAAGGGACAGGGCTGGGGGAAGCTAACCCAGAGCTGCAACCTGGATCAGCCCAGAGCGCGATGTATATCGCACCTTGTGGCTCTCCAGAAGCAACTTATAGAGCCTGGGGCTCCATCTGCTGCTGCAATAGCAGTGGCAGTGGCTGGGAGCACCAAGCCCTTTTGAAATACCAGGCCCCAGAGCAACTGCCCCCTTTACTCTCCCTCCCTCCCCTGTTTGGCAGGTCTGGGGCTGTTTGTGGGAAATCACTGTAGTGTGGGTTCAGCTCAACTGCACCTGGTATAGAAATGAGCTCCCTTTTTGGTGCATGTACAAAACATAAATTCAGTTGATCACATAATAAGCCTTTTTATCAACTTGTGATAGCATGAGTCAAGGATTAGAAAACATTAATTACAGTGATGGAACTCAGGCTGTTTAGCTTAGCTAAGAAAATGTTAGAGAGTGACTTGATTAGCGTAATGATTGATTAGCGTATTTGCCAGGGATTGGGAATCAATTGTTGTTAATGGGCTTCACACTGTAACAAAGTGGGTTCTCAAAGTGTGGTCAGTGACCGTCTTGCAGGTGTGCCATGGGCTTGGGACTTGCCCCCCTCCAGCAGCATGGAGCCTGCGCTGGCACACCAGCCCTTACCTCTGCACCCCTTTCCCCCCCTCCCCTGTGAAGTTGAAGTGCCAGTGTCAGCTTAGCATTGGGGGGGTAGAGGGTGAGCCTCACTGGCAAGATCTGCCTAGCTGGGGAAGGAAATAGCTCCGCTCACTGCTGCTTACCCTCTTCCCCACCCCCACCCTCCACCCCCACTGGGGAAATGGCAGAGCAGGAAACAGTTTACCCTGGAGGCTTTGCATGCTGCCTGGAGGCTCCCAGCTTGTTCCTGCACTCTCCCTCCTAGCCAGACCCCAAACACACACCCTCGCCCCCTTCTGCACCAGTTTTGTCATCATGGGTAGTTGGCTGGTGGTTCATGGACAGGTCTGTGTTGAGTGAGGTGAGCTGTGTGCCAAAATGTTTGAGAACCACTGATATAACATGATCTCATTGACTTAAAGTTGATGTTAAATTCAGACTGGAAAGAAGTGAAACTTTTTCAATGGTGAGAATAATTAAGTAATTATTGCTGGAACATGCGTCATAGACTCTCAATCACCAATGATTTTTTTCCCCCAAAAGATTATGCTCTTAAGAAATATATTAGGGAAGATGTATGGCCTGTCTTGTGCAGGAGGCCAGACTAAATGATCATAACGGTACCTTCTGGCCTTAGATTTTCAGTATCTATGATCTATATAGCGGGCTTACTAGAACTTGATTTTTTGTGGGTTTTTTATAGTTTTAATAATATTAAATAGTTTTAAACATTTAAAAATATTGACTTAAATTTTCACTGTTGCAGGAAAGGCTTGGGAGGTCATGCAGACAATTGAGAGTGTTAGACAATGTTTAATGACAGACATTGAAATTAAAAAAAAATAATTTGTTTCAACAATTAAAAAACTTTGCCATTATGACAGGAACATAAAAATGGTCATACTGGATCAGATCAGTGGTTCATCTGGCCCAGTATCACGTGTTCTGGCAATGACTGTTGATGTTTCAGAAGAAGTAACAGAACATGGCAGTTTTCAGTGATCTATATCGCCTTGGGTTGTTTTTTGTACTCTTGGCTTTTATGTCCTTAGCTAATTGCTATTCAGATTCTTTCTTGTCCTGCATTAGTATACTTTTACACTGACTTGCCAGAATTTATGCTTCTTTCTGTTTTCCTAAATAGGTTTTGACTACTTCTTAAAGAATGCCTTTTTTGTTGTTTTTGTTTGCCACTAACCATATCTTTTATTCTGTTGGTGAAGATGGGTTTTTTGTTGTTTGTTTTGGGATTTACATTTAGTTTAGTCTCTATTATGATGTTTTAAAATAATCTCCATACAGTTTGCAGGCTTTTCATCTTTGCGACTGTTCCTTTTATTGTCTAACTCATTTTTGTGTAGTTCCTCTTTTGAAGTTAAATGCTACTTTGGAGGATATAGTGGGTTTTTTTTCTTTGTTTTTTGCCATTTTACCCTCTTCAAAGGTGTTACGTTTATTATGTTATAATGGCTATTATTGAATGGTTCAGGTATGCTGCCCTCCTCGTGCAAGATCTTGCATTCCGCTTAGGACTTAATCAAGAATTGCCTCTTCTGGATTCCTGAGCAAGCTACTCTTTTTGTGGTGTGGTACAGAGAGACAAGACCACATATAATTTAGTATCAAAACTGTTGTGTGTGGTCATGTTTTGCTTTACATGTGCTACACAAATTCTGCAGACTGCTTTCATTTTGTATACAGTGTAATTTCATTGTGTGAAGACCTGAAAACAGCATTCTCTAATAATTTTAAAGAGCCAATGTTTTGAGATTTTCCCTCCTTTTTTCTATTTTTGTACAAAAATATTTTTTTCTGTTCTAATGTTTTTAAAAACATGTAATGGTGACAGAGGAGAGAAACCAAGAAAAATATGTAGTCTTACCTTCACTTGATGTCATGTATCTAGAACATATTTCTTTTCATAGGAGTGTAGGATTAGAAGGGACTTCAGTAGGATTTGCAAAAATATGCAAAACATGCATATATAATATACTATAAAGCAAGGTAATAAACCAATGTATAAAATTTGGCTGATAAGAAATTGCTGTGAAGATGTCATTAAATCTGAGAGAAGAGTGGTCTTTTAATTGCAAACAGAATCCTCAGTCATGGTCATGTACTATACATGATGGAATGAAAGTAACGCACAACAGGCAGGCTCCTGCTTTTAAATAAAATATATATTACTTCCCTCTAACCCATAACAAATCAGGATTTTCTTGAAATTCTGAAGATTTTTTCCACACACAGTTGCACCATATTTTTAATTTATAATTGTCGCTTTTTTTTTGTCTCTTGCCCTTTTACTTTCATATATCTAGATTATTATGTTATAATATTAGTATTCATTTTTGGCTCCCCAGTACCTTTTTCCCTTCAGTTGTATACAGGAAAAAAAGGGTACTAAAGTAAATTAAAGTACTTCTACACACAAGGATGAATGGATTTTGAAGAGGCCAAGACTACATTATTTTAAGTTTAATATGACTGAATCTGTATTCTTAAAGAAACAATTACTTGGGAAGAAGTAAATAATAGTGATAAAAAGTTGGAAATGGGTAACCCCGCTTCAGTGAGCAGGAGCTGTTACTTTGACAAATTTATTGCATTTTTGCATTTCTTATATGTACATTTATAGAAAATGTTTGTTCATTAAACATTTGTTCTTTAATTTTCAGGCACAGGTACTTTTGGGCGGGTTCATCTGGTGAAAGAAAAAATGGCCAAACGTTACTTTGCCCTGAAAGTAATGAGCATTCCGGATGTCATTCGGCTAAAACAAGAACAACATGTACATAATGAGAAGTCAGTCCTGAAAGAGGTCAATCACCCATTTCTGATCAGATTGTAAGTTTTCTTTCATTATTCAGTTTTTCCTATTTTATTTTTTATACCAGATACAGTAAAACTTGGATGGTCCGGCATCTGATGGTCCAGCACTCCTGATGGTCCGGCACCATCAGGAACCCGGAAGTGCTCCAGGCAGCTGACCATTGGAGCTGTTCTGCCCCCAGCTTCCCCGATTGAGCTGCTGCTAAAACTGACCAGCGGCTGAATCGGTAGAGCAACTGGGGTGCTGCCGGGTTGGTCCCGCAAGCTAAATATAAGTCAACAGTGTGACACTGTTGGGGGGAGAAGCAAACATGATTCTGGGATTCATTAACAGGTATGTTGTGAGCAAGACACAAGAAGTCATTCTTCCGCTCAACTCTGCACTGATTAGGCCTCAGTTGGAGTATTGTGTCCAGTTCCAGGTATCACATGTCAAGAAAGATGTGAAAAAATTGGATTAGGTCCAGAGAAAAGCAACAAAAATGATTAAAGGTCTAGAAAACATGACCTGTGAGGAAAAGCTAAAAGAAATGGGCTTTTTTAAATTTAGAAAAGAGAAGACTGAGAGGGGCCATGATAGTGGTTTTCAAATATCTAAAAGGGTGTTACAAGGAGGATGGAGGAAAAAAATGGTTCTCCTTAGCCTCTGAGGATAGGACAAGAAGCAATGGGCTTAAATTGCAGCAAAGGAGGTTTAGGTTGGACGTTAGGAAAAACTTCCTAACTGTCAGGGTGTTTAAGCACTGAAATAAATTGCTTAGGAAGGTTGTGGAATCTCCTTCACTGGAGATATTTAAGTGCAGGTTAGACAGACACATGTCAGAGATGAGCTAAACAGTTCTTGGTCATGCTGTGAGGGCAGGGGACTGAACTCTATGACCTTTTGAGATTTCTTCTAGTTCTATGATTCTATAATAAACTGCCAAGAGAGAGTATAAAAAAGACAGTTATAGAACCTTCCTAGGCAATTTATGCTTCAATGCTAACTACCATGTACAATTTTAAATTGCTTTAAAATATGAAGCTTACAAGCATTTCTCATCATATGGTATTTCCTTATCTTTGTGAAGTGTGTCTACCTTCTCGAGCATGTCAGCCGGGTTCACCCTTTAAATCTCACTACAATTTATGCCCCTGTATTGTTGATTGCCACAAAATGTAAACAAGCCCTAAATGGACTTGTGGAAAATTCCTCAGAACAGAAGAAATGTACATTGCTGTCTTTAACCTTTACTGTGGGCAAAGCACATGTGGGAGACTAATGTACCACCTTTCACAGTATAATGATTCTCACTGGCTTTTTTTTAAACATTGATTTATGGACCTCAAACCCTCCAGAAATCTTGCAAATACACAGTGTATGAATGATGGATTTCTGTTTTTGTAATCACATGTGTAGCCCTGCTGCTCCCAATGAATACATATGAATGAAGCTGAAGTCATCATTAATCTATATTTGTTTGCCATCTGTATCTGCCTTTTTCTGAAATAATAGTAGACTTCAGATTTGCTGTATTAATTCCACCCACTTCCAATCAAAATAGACCACTTCTTGGTTTCTTTTGATATAAATTTGTATGTATATGGAAATCTATTCTTCAATGGAACATGAAAACAAGGCAGTGAATATAAATCAGGTGCAGGGCAGACTGGAATTCCTTGAACTCATAAACAGACCCAAAATTCAGTTGTCCCGAAATCGGGTCTGGGCTTTACTTTAAATTGTGCTCTTTGACCTCAAATATCTAATGCTTTTAAATATTCAACCAATCATGAATTAATCATGAATCACTGCAGCTGAAATCAGTCCATTACTTGTATACCAATACTGTTTGCTCTAGAGAAATATTCAAATGGGGGAAAAAATTATTCATTAAACTGTTAAGGCTTGCTCCTTAGCATGGTGAGATGCCAGAACATTTTGCATCAGATGGAAAACCAGCTAATACATCTGGTCTCTGTGGGGTGAAAGCAAACTTATGCTACTCTTAGCAGGCTAACTATTCTTCTTTTCTGCTTTTAGAGAGATTGGGAGAGTAATAAAGTAATATTAGAATGCTAATGGTGATGAGATTTTAAGGAGCAGAGGAGGATAGCTGACATTTTATTGAATAATTGAAAACACTATGTGTACATTAAAATGTATCCCTGTCTCTCTCTAATTCCCCCATTCCTTTGTATTTGACTGGTCTTAAAGTGTACATTCTATGGTGTGGGGACAGCAACTTTTGTATGTTGTTTTTGCTGGAATTCTGCCCCATTTTGCAATGCAGATTGTTCCCTGCAGAATTTTACTTTTTCACACAATTCATGGTTTATTTATTGATTTCATTTTCCCTGCAGCATTCCCACTCACTCCTATCTCATAGTCAGCCCTGGGCAGTGATATGAAATGATTAGGAAATGATTGTTTTATACTATTGTGACAGCTAGGCAGTTGATATTCCAATACAGAATTTCTTAACAGGACCACAGATTGGATGCCAGTTTGGTATTTGGTCTGCTTACCTGGGGAGTATCTTAATTTTCTAGCAGATGCTAGATAATAATCTTGTGTTCAGTTCAAATGGCTAATGCTGTGAAGCCATGTTTGAGGAGTGTACCCCCATTGCTTAAGTAATGTGTGCAAGACACACAAATCTGCATGCACACTCTGTCTCTGTCTCTTGGCCTTTGCTATTAACTGTTGACTTGTACTTAATAGTACCTATTGTATTTTGATCATCTTTCTCTCACTCGCTTGCTCCCTTCTGACTTAAATGAGCAAGAATGTATTTCCTTATGTTTCATAGCTTGTTTTTGATTGCCTGGTTACTGGCTGTAGTAGCAGTACTACTGGTAAAGCGCTATTTCTCAATTGGAAAGGTAAAAATAATCTGTAGCATGGGGGGTATTTATTGTCATCTTAATATCTGTAGGCGGGACTGTACCCTGGTGTGAAGAGGTGAATAAACAAGTAAAACCAGCTTCACCAGAAACAGGTCTGACAGACAAACACAAACACATATTTTTGGAAAGCAGTTGTAGGTGCAGGATGTGGAGGGAGGACAGTGCAGGAGGGTTGGTAGCCTTGACCTGCTAAATGAGGCTACAAATACAAATCTGAAGAACATTTCATAATCATTTCTTTATAGTAATGCTTAGAGGCCCTAGTCAAGACTGAAGGTTTTGTTACAATTAGTCTTTTTGTTGTCAATGGTTGCAAAACAAAATTATGGATGTTGTCAAGTCAGGAAGGTCTTAGGGTTAAGTAATGGACTGGGTGGAAAAAGGTGGAAGTTCTCTTTCTGGCTATGCCACAAACTTCTGGCAAGCTTCTACACCTCTCTCAGTTTCTCTCTTCTTAAAATGAGGACAATAATACTTCACTAGCTCACATTTCTGTTTGTAAAAAAAAAAAACTTTTGGGAACTTTGAATGGAAAATACTATAGAAGTGTAAGGTGAGATATGACTCCTCTTATAAAGCCAGGACTTAATGGGGAAAAGAACAGTTTGTCTATGTATTTTTTCCAAATTTAGACACCTTGTCACAAGCAGTTTGCCAAATTTAGATCACTCTTAATTTTTCATTTGGGATGCATTTGTTGAACGCTATTTAGGAACACCGAAATTGTCCTAATAAATAAAGAACAGTGGTTCGTTGTGTCTGTAATAGTGGCCAGTTTCAGAAGCTTCAAACAAATGTGCAAGAAACCCTATTACAGATAACTGTGGGGGGGAAAAAAACTACCTACAAACAGAAGTTTTCTTTCTATGCTTGGCTAGTTAGTTGTTGGAAAGTTCTAAGGGAGGGGTGAGTGTGAGGTGTCTCCCCCTCTTCCTATCTCCCCACCTAATTTAACTTAGGAAAATCTTCTCCATATACCAAATGCACCTAAAAAAACTGAGATGTTGGTTTTGGAGATACCTTATGCAATGAAATCCACAAGTTTAATAATACATTTAGTTCAGTATACCTCTTTCTTTGTGGCAATGGAACAATACCAGTTTACAGAATTGTATTTGTTTTACAAATGATTTATTGGCTCAATATTTAATCAAGACTTCTTTTTTTATTGCAGATTTTGGACCTACCATGATGAACGTTTTTTATACATGTTAATGGAGTATGTACCTGGAGGAGAACTTTTTAGTTATCTGCGCAACATGGGTCGTTTCAACAACAGCACGGGACTGTTTTACTCTGCAGAGATTATATGTGCAATAGAATATTTGCACTCCAAAGAAATCGTTTACAGAGACTTAAAACCTGAAAATATATTATTAGATAAAGAAGGGCATATCAAGCTTACAGACTTTGGATTTGCTAAAAAGCTAGTGGATAGGTAAGGCTTTTTAAAAACCACACTTAAAAAATAAAACAATTAAGGTTGGGTGATGTTTACTTTCAGTGCTAAATTTTTCATTCGCCTTGTCTACACTTCACGGTGAATCAGCGCTGCAATGATCGATCCACTGGCCATCAATTGATCTCATCTGCTGTAGATGTGATAGATCTATCTTGGAGAGTGCTGCCATTGACATCGATACTCGTCCAAAATGAGAAGAGTAGCTGGCATCAATGAGAGAACAGCTCCCATCGATTTTACCACCTGTAAGATGCCCCACTAAGTACGTCAACTTCAGCAACACTTTTTGTGTCACTGAAGTCAATTGATGGTGCACATAAGTGTGGACAAGGGTATACGTGGGGTCATTTGAGAAAACCACGTTACATCCTTACTAGTAGGAAAGTATTTTTGAACCAAACTTCTGTCCCATCAATAGTATTCAGAGAATCGCAGTCTAAAATAAATTATGAATGTTTTTTTGCACTTCATATTTCAGTATGTGCACTGCAAAACGCCAAGTGACTTGTGAAATGAGTTCTGTTAAAATGTGATATTAACCTTTCAAACTCAGAAGTAAAAGTTTTATTTTTGAGTGTGTTTTATTATTTGGCTTTATGTTCTTTAACCTTGCATTTTGAGGAACTTTTTCGAAGTAGAGGGGGGTTGGGAGTGAATTTCAGTCTGGAGTAAAGAAAATGTGTTAATTCATTAGTATACTGTATTACTGAAATTTGATTATGTAAAATAACCAAAAAACCCTAGACTGAAGGCATAATGACAATATGGGCCATAAGGCTTTCCAAAGATAGGATTTCACACATACAGCTGCATACCTTTTATATTTTATAGGAAACACATCTATTGTGTTTATCTGGTAGAAAGGGATGTTGGCTTGGTGGTCATGTCATGGTGAAGTCGGAATAGTGTATCGTGTATGTCTTGGCCCATCTATAATCAAGAAATTATTAAGATGATATTTGGGAGAAAAGAAGAGGGTTGCTATTAGCCATGTGAGAATGAATTTAAGAAGGAACAACTTAAGCTGAATATTAGAAAAAAATACCTGACAATGGTGACTCTGTTGGTCTGTGGGGTAAGGGAAACTCCATTTAATTGGAATGCTAAAAACTAGACTTTTTAGCATATGTGGGGATTTTACAAAGGGAACCCAAATGGAAGTGCTCAGCTGCATCTACTCTAACGTGCTTCTTAAAATCACAGCCACGGAACATGGCAGGCTGAATCATAGTAGTAGGGTCACTTGGTAAACTAGCTTTTGCCTGCACCTTCCCAATCCTGTGCTGGCTAAAGATGATGCTAGTTGGGCAAAGCAAAGCACCAGCCAGTTGTTAAGATTCTTCCAACACTTGTGAAGGCCTGAAATACATTGAGGCCTATGAAATAGGTATTTTATTCTGTCCTAATTCAGTTTGTGGGACAGATATGGAATTTAGTTTTTAAATATGAATGGATGTCATGTATTGAGGTTGTACCATAATAGTAAAGGATCTTGAATATTGGAGGTCAATTTTGTGATAAAGTAACATTAATTTTAATTTCTGAGCACAGCACCACACATCATTGGATTGTCTGGATTTTTTTTTTTTTAACTCCAGTTCACTGAATTCTATAGACTAACAAGAAATAAAACTATTGCATGTAGTAAAGTTGGTGGGCATCTTTATGAATTGTATTTGGCACTAATTCTGAAGATTTTGTTTTGAAATGTAGATACTGCCACTTAGTGGCTGATATAAATTTGGTGTGTGTTTGGTGGGGTTAAGTATAATGGGTATATCTGAGCTGTAACAGTGCAACATTATGCCAATTTAAAATCCAGAACAAAGGAAAGCGAGTTTATTTGATTATATTCTGCAACACTATCTTGTAATACCCACTCTTGTCTTTTGTACACTGTTTACATGTACTGTAAAGTAAGGTCATAGTCAGGCACCTTACATTAGGTTGGACTTAAGTATGATGGAGTGGTGTTGTCATTTTATAGCTACTCTAACTATAAAAGAGATAAGGAGAGTAATAACAGTTTGCTGTGCAGCAGTAGGGATGACATTTACCAGCTATTGGTGGTAGTTTATCAAGCCCGTGCTGCTAGTTGTTATCTCTTTCTGGTGGTTAAACATTATTCCCTCTTGTGTTTTATTGTGAATTTAAAATTACTACAATGTTTTTTACTGTGTATTGTGCATCTATAAAACATAGAGCTATCATAACACAGTTGATTGCACAGTAGTGGCTATGTACCTATAATGTTCTATGCATTATTGTGCATCTGTAAAAAAGAAAACCAGTCCTAATACAATTATTGTAGAGAAATAGCAGCTATAATAATCTATAGTAATTATAAATTTATAGAGCACTTAACCCTAAGGTGGGAGCTGTTCAAAAATATAAATACAACAAATCAAAACCGAAATGCAGAAATCAAAAGTACACCAAAATTATTTCCCCACTTCCTTAAAAATGGAATTAAATGTTCACATTTTTGCATGTTAAAAATAGTAAAATATCAACTTACTGACATTTACTCCAGGCACGTAAGAGGAAAATTGCATTGCTATTAAAGTATATTAAAGAATGAGCAATTAAAAATAATAGTTCAGTAGGGTATCATTTAACACAAAATGTGACTGATTTCTCAGTCATCTATTCCCTTTTTGTGAGAGTGGTGTGTTTTTTGTTTTGTTTTGTTTTGTTTTTTTAAATTATTCCTACCTTTGGCTAAATGAGCTGGCTGCCACAGGTCAAGTAGTGACAAGCCCATGTGCAGCCTGCACAGAGTTCACCATCCTGCCTCGGTCTAGACAGCTGTAGTTGCAGTACTCAAATGAGCAAAAGGGCTGCTGCTGCTTCTGTAAGCCGAGACAGTGGAGAATGTCAACCCAGGCAAACAGGAAGAAGATACGGGCCAGGTTAAACCCTCCCAAATCCTCTCACTGATTGGCTGGTCACAGCGTGTAAGGGAGCAAGCTGCTCTGTTGTGTGATTGTGCAATCTGCACTATCCTTTCCGTACATATAGTTTTATTTTAATTCCTACCTTGTTGAACCCCAGATATGAAATAACTTGTCTACCTAATTTAAGATTAATTGCCTCTTTCTGCTTCAGTTTTGTTTTCAGAGGAAACAGAAGTTATGCAGTCAGTAAATAATTCTGTAAGGCTGGTCACATTTCTCATAATTTGTGTGAGGGAGAGACTTCCCATTTATTAACTTGGTGAATTTTATCATTGATCTCAGCAGATGCAATTGATTTTGTATATGTTATGTTATAAAAACATGTACGTTCCTGAAACATAGAAGAGATGTATTTTATAAATCTAGAAAAATAAAAAAGGTAAAAGTAATTAAGCATGTTAAGGACTAGTTGATTCTTCCTCTCCCCCCATTGCTACCTCTGAGATAGAGGCAGTGAAGAGGGGGTACTTCAAAGCAACAGCACTGCTGCTTTAAAATGCCATGGTGGCGTTTCAAAGGGGCAGTGTCGCACAGCTAACCCCGGGCTCAGCTGTGCAGCACTGCCCCTTTGGAACGCCACCTCAGCATTTCAAAGCAACAGTGCACAGAGATGAACCCGGTCTCCATGTGGCGCTGCCCTTTGAAATGACGCCGTAGCATTTCAAAGGGGCAGCACGACACAGCTGAGCCCGGGCTCTGTGTGACACTGCCCCCTTTGAAATGCTACCGTGACGTTTCAGAGCAGCAGCGCTGTGTGGAGCCCAAGATTAGCTGATCCCAGGTTCCAGCACTGCGTTTCAAAGTGGGAGTCCCCAGTTGACCCCGGGATTTGGGTAAATGCTGTGCAGAGCCCAGGGTCAGCTGGGGAGTCCTCAGCGGGTCCCAGATTCTGGGGAAATGCTGTGCGGAGTTTGAGGTCAGCGTGGCATTTCAAAGCAGCAGCGCAGGATGGAGCCTGGAGTCAGCGGGAGACTCTGCTGGGGACTCTTGTACATTTCCAAGCTGGCACAATGTGTCCAGCCCAGAGTCAGCGGGATTTCCTGCTGGCCCCAGGCTGCATGCGGAGTTCCACATTCCTCCTTTGAAATGTACAAGAGCCCCAGTGGGGGGCTCATAGGCATTTCTGCATTACTCCTTTGAAATGTATATTTACTAGTCGAGAGAAATTCCATCCACTGCTCGACTACTAAATTACTCGATATTTAACATCCTTACAAGCAATACAGAAGAATGCTGCATAAGAAAAATACATTTTTTAATGATACCAGCTCAAGGAAGTGTTAACACACTTACCTCCAAATCTATGTTGGTATTCAGATAATATAAGTAAGTTATTATAAATGTAGCAGTAGAAACAGGTGGCCTGTTGGTAGTAGTGAAACCCAATGATTATGTTTTACCAGGGATACTCTGTTTTCCTAAACTTGTAATTTTCCTTTTGCAAGTGGAGTGCTCTTTTTGTTTCTGAAAAGTCTAACCATAGATAAGTTGTGAAGGTCAGAATCCAAGAAGATTCCAGTTCTCATACATGCTGCATCCATTGTTTTCTGTTATAAATACCATAGTCAGAGGCTGGAATTTAGCTCAGTTTGTAGCACTTGGCAAATTAATGTGAATAAAATGAATCCTAAAATGGCATGGTTCTGTTTTGTATTTGTTTTGAAAATTTAATTCATTTTATTAAGACTGATTAATGTCTATAGTCATCTTTCAAGTTACTGCTAGATGGCACTAGTGTGTAAAGCTGTGCTCTGTTCGGGTGTTTGCTTATGTGTTTGATTATTAAAAAATACAATCTGACATTTTCCAAATTTAAAAATCATACCCCCAGCTGCTCATTGTGAAAATTGAAGGAGCGCCTGCAAGCTAATGAACAGTTTCAAGAAGTGCTAGTCGTGAAGAGGACTGTGTTTAATAATTTATTTTGACAGTTCTGCTGGAGCAAAACATCTTTAACTTGTGCCACATATAAAATTTTAACAAACTTCAATTACTACAGTAGCTCTTTTCTAAAGGATTGCCTCAGCCTTATTTCTTTGTATTGTACATAACATAGAAAGCTGGGTTATCACTTTAATATCATTCCATAGTAACAGTGCTTAACCTTGGATAGTAAAGATACATTTTGGAATGGCTAGAAATGTAGTATTTCTTTGTATCTTGACAAAATAATAAATGAGCCCTGAGTTGCAGCAGATAGTTAAGTATGTATGTAATATAGCATAATACAAGTGTTTGCTTGAGTTACATTCCAGAGTTTAAATTTTGGCAGACCTGTACATCTGTCTGTGAAGAGAAAATATTCCAGTAATTCTTGCAATAATAAATATATCTCAGTAGATGGAGTTTAAAATCAAATGCAAGTCTAATGGGTCCCTATTGATTTTTAGACTGGGACAAAGTTCAAAGCAGTATAGTCTAATGAATACAGCACTGTACTAAGAATCAGGAAACCTGGTTTCTATTCCTATCTTTGTCACTAACTTCATATGTGGCCCCGAGCAAGTTATTTCACTTCTATATACCTCCTGTTACAGGAATTCAGACTAGAATAATTACAGTGGCCTTTCCTGACCTTTTGTGAAACGATTAAAAACACCAGTATTCTTGCCTTGCCACTTTTAATATATATTTAGAGCTTTGTGAACAGGACCATTCCAAACGATAGTTTGTTTGCTGACAGTATTTTAATTATAGTTTCAGTCCAGCCCTCTAAAACAATAAGTGAATGTTCCAATATTGTTGTTTGTTCATTTCTCATAGAACATGGACACTATGTGGCACGCCAGAATACCTTGCACCAGAGGTAATACAGAGTAAAGGCCATGGAAGAGCAGTGGACTGGTGGGCTCTAGGAATTCTGATATTTGAGATGCTGTCAGGGTAAGTGTTTCTTTGGTGATACCAAATACACAACATTCACTATTTCAGTATGCTTTGAATAACAAGTTTAAAATATCTTGGGTATATGTTCAGTCTATTACTAATTAGATTATTATTATTATTTATTTACTGTAAAGGGAAAAAATAGCCTTTTCAGACAGACTGAAAAGGTGAACCTAATTAGAAAGCAAAATAATTTAGCCATAAACTACCTAATAACCTGATTGGAGATTCTTTGGCAAAAGCCCAGTTTATATTTTCGAAAAAAAACATTGCTCAGAATTCTGCAGTGATAGATTCTTCCACGATAGAGTTCAGTTTCAACTACTAAAAAGTATTGAATAATCAATTATAACTTTCTCACATGTTGAGCATCCTTCAAATTAGGAGTGTAACTTATCTGTTAGGCAACTCTCTTAAGACAAGTAAGCAAGCTTCACAAAGGTAATTCACCTAATTTGCGGTTCAAGAATTACAAAATATCTTCAAACACTCTTTTTTTAGTTGAAAAAGATTTTGAAAAAAGGGGTATTTTTTTAAACTTTCATTATTTCTCTAGCTTCTCTAACATCTCAACTGGAGGCTTACATATTTTACAAGTTTAGATTTTCTGTGTGGACTATTTGTGCTGAAGAAAGTTATTAGTTTGCTCTAAAGCACCTAGTATAACTTTGAGACTGAGAATTTTTTTTTAACTGTTAAAACAAAAATCTCTCATCTTACTGTGGTTTGAAAATGACAATTGGAAAACAGGTTCTGCATTAGTTCATTTTGTGCATTCTATTATGGTGCTTTATTTCTATGCATGAAATGTTTATTAGCACAGTAAACTCAAAAAAAGTGCAATGGAAGAATGGTGGGGTAAGGTAAAACCTATCTGGGCTTATTTTCTGGAGTTCATATACTTATAAACTTTATTTCCAGCAGTATTTTGGAATTCACTAGATGGCAGTGTTCTCAGAAGACAAACTTAACATTTTTGCCACTTGAGAAAGATTTCATTGACATTACAAATACATTAATTTAGGTATTTGAGTTAAATATTAAGTGGAAAGATTGAAACTCTTATATAGTTGGGTTTTTAATCAATGTAATTTTTAAAAGAATAAAAAGGAAAAGTAATATAGCTCTTGCTGTTTCAACTTCTTGATTATACTGCAAGTAAAAACTCACTTGACTGTTTATTTCTACAAATAAAGTCTGCAAAAAGTTTTTAAAAATTATATCTGTCTTTGTATGTACATTGACTGTATGGATGTTGAAATTTTATTGGGGAAAATAAAGTGGAATTGTATCGCTAGTACTGCCACACAGAAGTACAAAAAGGTATCTCTCTGGGCTGCATTTGTGTCTTGTGCCTTTTTATGCTCCTGTACAAGGGTATGAAGCACAGAATGGCTGTAACCCCCCCCCCCCTCTCTCTCTCTCATGTTTACCACCTGCAGGAGCAAGACAGAACCCAGTGAGCGTCAGACCTATTGCTCCCTTCTGAGACTTTAAATATATGCTTTTTCAATCTTTTTTGGTGACAAAAGCTTATCTGATATTTTCATTCCTCCTCCAGCCCCACCTGTCCCTCCCAAAATATTAAAGAAAATCCAAAACTAAGACGTTGGTGTTGGACCCTCTTGAACACAACCTGGTGTACCAGGGTGAGGCATTTCACACCAACTGCTGTGCTTTTATGGTTGGATCTGACTGAAACTTTGGGGTTCAAACCCTGCTAATCTTGCAGTGGGTTGATTGTCCCCATCAAGATCAGACAGGAAATGTCCCTTCTACTTAAGAGCCTCATCCCAGACAGGTGCTAGCATCAGCCAGGCTGATATCCTATAACATGTCACCTAAGACATTGAGACAGACAGTTGTTTGCTACTTATGAATGGCTGCTGTGGAGATTTATCCTATAGCCAATTTATACCAGTATTGTGGGACTATGGTGATAGATTTGTTCAGAAGCATCATTCATGAGGAGGTGTGAGTCTAGGATCATTGCTGAATGTCTACCATCTAGTCCCAAGGTCTCTTATGTGTCTTTCCACTGATTTCCCTAGGGTGACTTCCAACTTCAAAAGAGACAGTGCTTCAACTATTTTTCATGGCACCATAGTGGCCTAAGAAGCTTGAGATGACAGACTTTCTAGAGGGATTGCACAGTTTACCACCTATGTAGATTGACCTATACACCCAGTCAGATCCCACCCTCCATTATAGTCACTGCCCTGACACCTCTCCCCTTTCCAAGGTGATTGAGGACCTGGCTGGCATGAGTTGAGGAGGCTGGTTGGAGGGAGTTGAGAGGCTTCCGACAGCCTAGGAATGCCGAGGATTGCACTAACCCTCTTTTTATCTGCTTTTTAATGGTGACCAGATATGTCACTTGGGTGTTACCCAGTTCTTGTAGAGAATATATTCTGATCCAAATCTGAACTCTAAAGATAAGAAACTGCTCCATTTCCAACTTCATTTTGTTTCCATGCAGAATATTCTTCTACATGATTATAGGCATTTTTTGTTTTAATTACGAACATTTAATTTAATCAGGGTAATGGCATATCTTTTTCTCTCTAATTTAAGCTTAAAATGACTTGCTTAAAGGCATAAAGCGTTTTTTTTTTTTTTTTTTTTTTTTTTTAACCCTCAAAGTTGGGCTGATTTCATTTTTTTTTTTTTTTTTTAAGGCTCTGTCTTGCAAATGGTTCTTTTTATTTTTGTCTGGGCACATGATGATAAAGGGGAAATTTTTACTAGCTTTGTACCTTTTTTCCCTCTTTTACTGATTTTTCATATGGGTTCTTAAATTTCCTATCAAATTATTTAGTGAAAAAACAGTCCCATGTAACTTTCCTGTAAAACTCAACTAATTTGAAAAAAATATTTAGAGAGAGAACATGACACATTTTGTTCTGCTTTGTTTCATCATCCAAACCACTATAAATCTGCAGACTTTAGTTAGCATCGCTATGGACTTCAGCCTCTGTACTCTTTTGATTGCAAACAAACATGAAAGCAGAAAAAAATAAGACAAACTGTTTCTGAGAACTGGCTTTCAAAAGCAAGACTGCTTAGAATATGCATCCTTCACATCACCCTCCTAAATGACTGATATCCACCATTAGCAAGAGTTCAAAGGCCTGTGTGACTGAGAGGGAATTCATTCATTATAAACAGTTTGGCAATGTTTTGAATGGAATTGTATGACTCAAGACTTGTAACAGTATAGTTCTAATAATGATTTATACAGACTGCCATAAACTATAATGAAAAGGTCAAATATTGGTTATTAGAGGTTTCAGTCTGTAGTCATGTCATCTTCTTGCCAAATGAAACCAATATTGGTTTTGGTAGATAAAATTTTGACCTTAATCTTTTGTCCTCATTTCAGGCCTTTTAAATCTGGTAATCTTTTTAAGACTGACTGAAAAAGCAAAACACACATTTTCTATGTCTGACTTAAAAATATCTTTCTGATATTGTCTTGACTCTTGAATGGTGTCTTGGAACTTACACTTGTACAAAATGTAGAGAAAACCTAAAACTGATGATCTCTTTCTGCATCTGTTGACTTTATAGTAGACTTCTGTAGAGTTTATTTTCAATTTTGCATCCGTTGCTGCAGTTTTGGCAATTGAACAGTGCTAATGTGAAATTAAGATTTTTTTTCTTTTTCAGTAGTTAAAAATTAGCAGTTCTTGTGTCTGAGATGTTTTGTATTCTGTTTCTAGTACAGTGACTGTACTCTGAATTTCTTCAGTGTGACTGTATGTATTTAGAGAGGTTATCTAATCATTCTAATCATATATATATATATAGTAGCCCAGTGTCTGTGAGTCTGTAACGCTGACTTACACGGCCCCGGCCCCTGGCCGTGTACATCAGCGCCCCGCCCCCTTCCCCTCCCTCCATGGTGGCTTGGCTGAGTGCTGCACTGCTCACCTGGGCTGCGGCAGGGGAGCTAGCTCCCCATGCATGACTCCCCCCACGGCGGCCCGGCCGAGGGGCGCAGCACTCAGCCGAGCCACCACGGAGGGAGGGGAAGGGGGCAAGGCGCTGATGTACTCGGCCAGGGGGCGGGGCCGTGTACATCAGTGTTACAGACTCCGACATTGGGCTACTATATATGGGCTCTCCCGCAGAAGGAAGGGGGGGCAGGGCAGGGACGTAAGCCCCACCCCCTGGCTGTGTACTTCACTGCCCCATCTCTCTCCCTCGTGGCAGCCCGGCTGAGCAGGCAGCACTCAACCGAGCACCACAGCGAGAGGGGAATGGAAAGGGGAGCGGGTAGAGAGGAAGAGTGTAGAAAGGCAGGAGGGGGAGGAGAAGAGAAAGGTAGAGTGAGAGGCAGGAGGGGGAGAAGAGAAAGAAAGAGACAGGGAGAGAGAGGCAGAAGACGGAGGAGAGCTGAGACAGAGGGGGGGAGTCAGTAGGGGGGAGAGAGAGAGACTGTAGGCTCAGGAGAGAAGACCAACGTGGAGAAGAGACCTGAAAATCCCATCTTATGACGAGCTAATTGTCTAGTTTAGACTATAGTTATCAATAGGAAATACTACATATTCATGAGTAAATACACCATTTTCTTTATTAATAGTAAGATGTATATAGTAGGAAGGATTAGCGTTCCATACTAAGACCTTGTCTACACTTTCAATTTATATTTATCAATGTATGTTGCACAGGGGAAATTCTTCCCCATAAACAACATAGTAAAGTCAGTATAACCACTGGTGTACACTAGTGATCCCTCTACTGTTTTTTCATCCATGTGTGGATTGAACTTTGGTCCATGTACCGGTATTGGGGGGGGAAAGTGCAGATGTGCTACCAAACAAAAAAAAAACAAAGTGTGTGTGTGTGTGTGTGTGTGTGTCGGGGGGTGCTCCCAGATATGGAAGAAGTATAATAAAATAAGGGATAATTAACAAGGTGTACTGCATAAGATGTTTGTTTAATATGAAATCAAAGAAAATTTACACTGCCCTTAGAGTACATGTATTCTGTTATCCTTTCTAACAACCCAAGCTAATAAACTCACCAAAATATGGCATACTGAGAACAGAATACAAGCAGTCCCCGGGTTACGTACAAGATAGTGACTGTAGGTTTGTTCTTAAGTTGAATCTGTATGTAAGTCGGAACTGGCGTCCAGATTCAGCCGTGGCTGAAACTGATCAGTTTCAACAGCGGCTGAATCTGGACGCCAGTTCTGACTTACATACAGATTCAACTTAAGAACCCCAGGCATCTCCAAGTCAGCTGCTGCTGAAACTGATCAGCGGCTGATTCCAGGAAGCCCGGAGCAGGGGCTTCCTGTAGTCAGCCACTGGTAAGTTTCAGCAGCGGCTGACTTGGGGACGCCTGGCGCAGAGCAGCTGGGGTGCTGCTGGGTTGGTCCAGTAGCGCCGTCGCTCCTCGGCGCTACTGGACCAACCCAGCAGCACCCAAGCTGCTCTGCCCCAGGCGTCCTGATTCAGCCGCTGCTGAATCTGACCAGCAGTGGCTGAATCAGGACGCCTGGGGCAGAACAGCTGGGGTGCTGCCCGGTTGGTCCAGTAGCGCCCAGAGCGGCGCTACGGGACCAACTGGCAGTGCCCCAGCTGCTGTACCACAGGTGTCCGGAGCAAAGCCACGGAGCACGGGGGCAGCGGGACAACCCAGACGCACCGTGGCTGTCCTGCTGCCCTCGGGCTCCGTGGCTTTGCTCTGCTTTGCTCCCCATCCCCCTGGTCTGCAGACCAGGGGGACGGGGAGCAAAGCGGCGGAACACGCGGGCAGCGGACAGCCCAGACGCGTCTGGGCAGTCCGCTGCCTGCGTGCTCCGCGGCTTTGCTCTGCTTTGCCCCCCGTCCCCCTGGTCTGCAGACCAGAGGGATGGGGGGGGGGGCAAAGCAGAGCCAAGCCGCGGAGCGCCCGGCCAGCTGACAGCCCAGACGCGTCTGGGCTGTCAGATGACCGCGCGCTCCGCAGCTTGGCTCTGCTTGGCTCTGCTTTGCCCCCTCCCCCGTCCCCCTGGTCTGCAGACCAGGGGGACGGGGGGGTGGCGGGGGGCCAAAGCAGAGCCAAGCCGCGGAGCGCGTGGGCAGCGGACAGCCCTGTCCGCTGCCCACGTGTTCCGCCGCTTTGCTTCCTCTCCCTGGTCTGCTGGAGACCAGGGAGAGGAACGGCCCCGTTCGTAACTGCGGATCTGACATAAGTCGGATCCGCGTAACTCGGGGACTGCCTGTATATAAAAATAAAAGATTCATGGCCATTAAGTGAAAGCATACAGATATGCTCCAGAGGCCTGATTTAATAACCAACTCCTACCATAGACCACTAAATCTTCAAGGAAAGCTGCTTTCAAAAAATGAACCTTCTGCCAAAACACTACAATGCTGTGGACTTTTCCAGATCACAAAACTATCTCTCTTGCATATTATCTGCATGCACAGCTGAGCTTTAAAATTCTATACAAATATAAGTAAACTAGAAATAGTCATGCTCTCATCACAAATATTAATGAAATATTTTCTAATGCTGCAAAGGAAAGTCATTCACACAGGCATATGCTATTTTTTGGGGTGTAAACTCTTAATTTAAATACTTTTCAGAAAAAGAACAGTAAAAAATAAGTAACAGGCAAAGTTCTCCTGACTTTGTCACCAACTCAAAGTAAGGTCACTGAGTTTTTACAAGTCTCAAGTAAAGGGGGTACATTAACATATGGCTTTGCAGTTTGCAGACAGAGCCCTGCTTAAAGAGCTTGCAAATAAATTGTTTATCCAACAAAGCACTCAGCATCAAAATTGCTACAGTGGCTATTTGAGTCAACACAAATATTCTGAAGAGCCAGAACAATATCAGATAGCCAAAATCTGGCTTTCATGATTCCCAGTATCTCTCCTCAAATAAATATGGGGACTTTATGGCAATCACATGTCAGGAATCCAAGTGATTTCCATTGAGAGGCATCTCTTCTAGCCACTGCAATCCCAGTGGGACATGACAGAATAGAAAACACAGTAGCTGAAAAAGAATAGAGGTGAGGAAAAGAGTTTTGCATTTTGTATTTTTGAAAACATCAATTTCACTGAGTTTTTTTCTTATGTTTATATGAGTCTATAACACAGCAACAGGGGAAAGAGAAACTTAAAAAAAGAAGAGGGATGTTTGTAAACACACAAAGTGATGTCTCAGAGGGGTAGACACCAATTGAAATTAATGGGTAGCAGGTTTAAAACTAATAAAAGAAAGTTCTTCTTCACACAGTGTGTAGTCAACCTGTGGAACTCCTTGCCAGAGGAGGCTGTGAAGGCTAGGACTATAATAGAGTTTAAAGAGAAGCTGGATAAATTCATGGAGGTTAGGTCCATAAAAGTCTATTAGCCAGGGGATAAAATGGTGTCCTTGGCCTCTGTTTGTCAGAGGCTGGAGAGGGATGGCAGGAGACAAATCGCTTGATCATTGTCTTCAGTCCACCCTCTCTGGGGCACCTGGTGCTGGCCACTGTTGGTAGACAGGCTACTGGGCTAGATGGACCTTTGGTCTGACCCAGTACGGCCATTCTTATGTTAGTCATGTTAGTCTGTAACTTAATTTTTTTTAAAAAAATGAGTGGTCCTGTAGCCCCTTAGACACTAACACAAAACTATATAGTACCATGAGCTTTCATGGGCACAAGTTGCCACTTAGGATAAATGCCTCATGCTCCACTTATCTAAAGAAGTGGGGTTTACCCATGAAAGCTTATGATACTATGTACATTTTTTGTTAGTTTCTAAGGTGCTACAGGACTAGGGATGTCCTCATGTAAATGACTACACGATTAACTGCTAAATCTTGTTGACTACATGCATTTCCCTCCCGCTATGCGGTACCCATGAGGAGCTAGCTTAAAAGCCAGCTCCCTGAAAGCACCAGATCCACCTGCTACCCCCAACCCTGTGCTGCTGCCTGTGATAGAGGCAGAGCAGAGTGACAGGTAGGCTTTAAAGCCTGCTCCCTGTGAGTATTGGCTTCTGCAGACCTGCCTGTGTGGCCCCCCCCCTCTCCTGCTCCCTCCTACAGAGGCAGCAGGGAAGAGAGAGGCTAGAGCCGGTGCTGGGGGGAGTTGACTTAAAAGCAAGTTCATCCCCTCCTCCCCCCAGCAAAAGCTCCCTCGTGCCACCTGCCATTCCCTTCTCCTGTGCTCCTGGGGGGAGGGATAGCTCAGTGGTTTGAGCATTGACCACTGTCAGCCGACGGTCAGGGCAGTGTGTGTGTGTGTATGTTTCCGAGAAAAGGTTTAACGTCCGTGCCTTTACTGCTAGGACCGGGGTCCCATCGCAGAGGGTGGCCAGTAGGCCAACAGACGCCCCGTTATATAGGAAGAGCTTATTACACCTTAGATTTTAGCTGCTAGAACACAGGGGGTTCCTTCGCAGAGGGCAGCCTAGGAAAGGCTGAAAAGGTGCCCCAACGGATCTTGTCACCTGGGAGTGACACAGATCCAAACGCCCAAGCTCTCCCTATGTCTGTCCCTTTATGACCGGCTGAAGTTCTTTTAAATTGTGCTTGGTTCTGTTACAGCAACTGAAGGAGTCAGGTTAAAGCTTAAACAGTTACAGGTTTATTGAGGAAGCTTATAAATCATATGGTTGCAATGGCTATTGTTCTATTTCTTAACTATTAGCAAAATATAGGTCTTAAAAATGGTTACAAAGAAGATAAAGATAGAAAAATAGAAATAATGGTACCAAGTAACAGCTTACTCTTTCTATGTGTACACTTAAGACAGAGGACCACATCCAGGTACCATTTTTACCCCCTTCTGTGCCTCTCGACTCCAGCATGTCAGGCCAGGGCCGGTCCCTCAATTCCTAGGAAAGACGAAAATACGAGGTGGGCGTCCCCATAGAACCTCGGGAAGTCACACACCTAACCCGACCAGCAGGTAGAGGGTAGAATGACACTCAGTGAGTGTGTGCTGGGCCCATCTTATATACTCATGGGGTCATGTATTTCTCTTTCTTGTCTGTCATGCCAAATGGGGCTGGTCTGTCTGCTGTGAGACCAGTTCTTACAAGGGAGTTGAGAACTTAATTTACACTTGTAAGAGAGATTTGAGATGATTAAATTGGAAGTACAGGACATTGTTTTCTCAGTGGGAAATTCCCCTTCCAGGGACTGTGTGTGTGTTCGAATCAACATAGGTACCAGCCGCAGCCTCGAGGCCAGCTTATTGACTTAACTGCTCTCTATCCACATATCTGTGTTTCAGCTTCTCAGGATCAGATGAGCCAGCATAGACTATGCTGATATTATTGCTCCTTCTCTGCCCTGTGCTTCAGAGAGGCAAATAAGATGGATGATATGGGGTTAGTCTGTCTGGTCACAACCACCTAACCCCAGGTTTGTGAGTTCAATCCTTGAAGGGGCCAGTTAGGGGCAAATCTGTCAGGGGTGGTACTTGGTCCTGCCGTGAGGACAGGGAACTGGACATGATGACTTCGGAAGGTCCCTCCCAGCTCTGAGAGAGATTAGATAATATGGAGATATACCTATCAGTTCCCAATGTGACTGGCTGCCTGCTGCTTCCTCTGATACAGAGGCAGTGGTGTGGGGTGGCAGCAGGCCCTTCTGTGGGGAGTCCAAGCTCCCTGCAGACAGAGACTGCTCTGCAGTAGTAGCAGTCCCTTGTCTGCTGGGAGCTTGGGACTGCTACTACTGCAGAGCAGTCTCTGTCTGCAAGGAGCTTGGACTCCCCACAGAAAGGACTCCCCACAGAAAGGCCTGCTGCCACTCCACACCACTGCCTCTGTATCAGAGGAATCAGAGGAAGCAGTGTAGGGCAGCCGATCTGCATGGAGAGCTGATTTTTGAACTGGCTCCTTGCGTGGACCAGCACCCACTTGCCACCCCATGCTGCTGCTTCTGATAGAGAGACAGCATGGATTGGGAGGGGGTTACCTGGAAGAGGGGCTGGGAGCTCACTGGCTGCTGGTCCTGCCCCCAGGGATTATTGAATAGTTGTATCACTGCTAAAATTCATGGGGTTACATGACTATTCAATTGTACTGTATCTAACTTTTCTATAAAATACCACTTTTTTTTTGATGTTTTACAAATTGATCGACGCTTGGGCAGGTGGGGTAGCTGCAACTATTTTAGTTGGTGTGGTATCCCATTTAACTCCACTATCTCTGTACGGCTAAAATTTATTAGGGACATTCATCAGATAACTGTAATGTTGATTTTTGCTTTGTAGCCCTCTTTTAAAGGCTAACAAGCTTTAAAAGAAAATATGCTAACCTTATCAAAAGTTGCTCAGAGTCCAAGTATATGTTGCAAAGTCGTTCTTTTCATTTTTTAATAGTTTCATTTTGGTGCTAGCAGATTTTCCTCTCATGCAGAATATGGTTGCAAGTCAATAGTCCAGAGATATCAATAGTCCCAAGAATATATGGAGAACTCTGCCTCTAGGAATATATATTTGATATGTAGAATTTGAATAAAAGTGAATACCCAGTCAAGGAAAATCTCTGCTCAACTGCTAGTCATGGGGATTATCCACTTAACTAGCCCATGTGTAAGTGGGAAGTCTAATTGGAGTATCATCCTATAAAATGAACACAATACGCTGGAGTGCTTTCTAATGATAACTGAGCATTTTATACATATTGTATGTCCCGTTTTCAAAAATGCTCCCATCTTAGTTTTTCTTTGAGATTAAAGGTCAAAGCTGTGTTTAACAATTGAGTCTTTGGAAGGGAAAACAAATGTATACTCCAACAATAGTATAGTGCTTATAAAATGTCTCTGCAATTGTCAACAGTAGAGAGTTATTGAAGCACAAACTTGCATTCCAATATCATTAGCATTTTACTGAATGGAATCCAGATGTCAGTATTGCTTCCTGCTCCAGATGTGCACTAAGCAACTGATGGGGCACATATCTGTCCTGTGTAGCAGTTAACATTAAATTTGGTTGGCATATCTTTGTATATATATATTTTTTTAATTTGTGGCAGTATAATAACTTATATTAATTGTTAGTGACTGAAGGAGTCTGTCATTTTTTAGTGTTTCACCAGGATTTCCCTTGGGAGTGAATCCAGTCATTTAAAAAATGTTTGAGGGAAATAAGATGGAAGTAACTTTTCCATTAACAATGTATATTTAAAAAAAAAAACCTTGCATAAATTAATTTAACTAATCTTTCACATTATTAATAAAATCTGGATGAACAATTTCCAGGTGGAGATTTCTCAACACCTAACATTCCTCTTTGTAATGAATACATCATATTAAAAATAGGTTTATTATTACTCTTAATCATGAATACAAAATTGAAAGTTTAGTATCATTTGGATGAATAGCAATATTAGACAAACATGCAATACAACTTTATAGGCTGTCCTGCATATTCATAGATGCAAATAAATTGAACACGTCCCAAATTGATACCCTCTCCTGCTACCTTGTTCTCTTTCTTGCAGTTGTCCAAGATAGGACTTTAGGCCCAAATTTTTAAAGATATTTAGGCATTGCTGCTCTCAGTATTGCGATGCCTAAGACTGAAGTCATTTAGGCACTTTAGTGCCTAAATCCCCGTGACATTTGGACTGTGAAGTTCTTAAATTACTTTTGAAAATAATTTAGGTTCCTAGATTTATGAGTGTCTAAATACCTTTAAAAATCTGGGCTTTAGACTGCTGAAAAATTTATAAATGTATATTCTGAAGTTTCCTGGAAAAATAGTTCCCCTATTTCATGCTAAAATAATCCAAACAAAGTTCACTGTTACTTTTGTCTTTATGAACAAGCATCCTCATGTTTGCTCCTACAAAAAATATTTTAGTTGTTTATCACTCTTTTCTTTGGCTAAGGTATAGCCATTTCCTCACCCTCGCACCCCCCAACTCCTTGACACTCAAATGTCAACTAGGGAAATTCTGAACTCTATTGCCTGTGAGTGTGGTTTGGTAAGCACTGTGAAAGAACATTAATCCAGTTGCTGAAACTGTTCTATGAAGTATCTGATATATTGAAACAATTGTCCATTTAGTATCTATTTGATATACAGTAATTATGGAAGAGGATACATTATAAAAACATATACAAAGGCTGCAGAAATAGCTATGTAGGAGGGAAAATATTTATTGTTCTGATATTATGGTTTTATCTAGATTAGCAAGTATTTACAAAATATCAACTGCTAATGTATTCAGAGTTCATGGCATTTTTCAAAAAAAGAGCTAAGTATGTTAAAACAGTTGGGAAGAAACTAGCTTTTAAAAGTGTTAGGACCTAATGAAGATAGGATTTAACATGATTTTATTCAGCACTTCATTAAAACATTTTAGTTCATACATTAAAAACACTAGCCCTCTTCCTAATCTAGTCTACACACATTAAAATGCTAAAGACTCAATGTAAAGTAAAAAAATTAGCGGTGGTTCTTTTCTCACTTGCCATCTACCCCTCTCCCTTCCCCCGCCTTCCCCAGCTTGATAGATGAGGATCTGCAACCTTTTCCATTTCAGAGATTTATATATTGCCAACAGTGACTTCACATGCCATGTTTGCAGGCCAAGGGTGGTGACTGAGAGAGCAGCAGTTGCACAGTTGCTTTTAATTAAAAGATTCCCCATGGCAACTTTTAGGAATGTGGATGTGCACAATTCCAGGAAGTGCATATAGGCCAGAGTTAAATCTACTGAACTGATACCTTAGCACAGTGATACATGTATCCTTTCAGGTGAACAAACATGTCAACCGGTAGAAATAGAAGCCCAAGAGGCTTTAAAAAATTCTTAAATGTTACAAGAGGGTAAAAAAAAATAATAGTTTGAAGCAACTGGGTACTTACTTTTTTACTTTTTTATATTTGTAATGTAAAGGTAAAGAACTGCAGCTTCTGAATTAGTTCTAGAACTGGCAGTCAAGGTGAGTTCATAGTTTTGGTGCAGCTTGTTCCCAGCATGTTCCTTTTATTTGGCAAACCTGCTGCTGCTGCATTCTGTATCAGTTGCACATTTTGGATGACATCCATGCCCTGATAAATCTCATTTTTGTCCCATGGGATACTTACATTCATGGTACAATGCTAACCCAGTGACACTGGCACTCTTCATATGAGGATCCTATGCCATCCTGGATTGAACCTGCAGTTAATAAGTGCATGAGCTTAATTCAAGTGAAGAGAATGTCAAGATGGCTTGGTAAGTGGTGAAAAGTGAGACAAAATAGGGAAGTAGCTGAAGCACAGACTTTAAGGGAAATCTTCCCTCGCTATATGTGACTGATTTTTCTGTTACAATATAACAGATTAGTTCAGTATTTTCTTTTTTGATTTATTCTGAATGTGCTGACTATACAATATGTTCTATGATTTTCAGAATAGCTATCCCAGTTTGGTTACACAGGTGTGATTAATCCTGACTTTGGTACACAATGCCCGAGTGCATATGGAACAACTATGTATCTAACAATCTGGTCAGCAGATAAATTACTTAGACATAATAATGTTATACGTTTTTTGAAGTTTACTTTAAAAGCTTTGTTTTGATTGTTTTATTCAAATAGGTTTCCTCCGTTTTTTGATGACAACCCATTTGGTATATATCAGAAAATTCTTGCCGGAAAAATAGATTTCCCCAGACATTTGGATTTGTATGTGAAGTAAGTATACAGGATTTCATTATGGGCATATTTATTTTTAATTACTTCTTGAGCATTATTTGAAAGGATCTACTTAGGAGTATACCTTCTTGAAGTTTTTAAAACTCTTTGCTGGAAAGTATTTTGGACTAAATTTAGCCTTGAAATCAAAATGAAAACATTTAATATAGTTTAAATCTTTCTTTCTCCCACTTCCTATGAATACCTTTTCAGGAACAATGCTTCACACAATGTCATTATTAAATTTGTAGTAGCAGATTTGATGAGCGTGCTCCAGCTTTTATATCTGTTTATGCTGGCTGATCCTAGTATTCCCTGCTTGTACAATGTTTTGAACAATGGCTGCCCTTAAAATGCTGCTGCTACCACCAGTTTCCTGTAGTTTCCTCTTTTTACGTATTGTATTCAATACAATCCTTCTCAACAAAGAGTACACATCTTCAGATGTGCTGTCTGCAGTAATTTCTGGGCATATGGCCAAAAGATGAACAATACAAAGTTGATTTCTCTCTCATTTGTGACTAGGTCATCATGATGAAAAGCAGTTAACCTAGGGTACTGTTGATATCTGTTTGTAATTTTCAGTTACACAGTAATCAGAAGCTTGTATCATCTGGTAAATCCTAATGATGTGAAAGACATTCTAGTCCTGCACTCAGCATGTGTGTGAAGTTCCATTGCTCAATCAGTACCAACGGCCATCAATGAGCAGTTAGGCATCGTACCCTTTGATACTCTTTTCCTGGTTCTCTTTTTGCTTCTCTAGGTATTCTTTTAGTATCTGTCTTGATGGTTAATCTTCCTCCTTTTCTGTGGGAGTCCACACGGCTTTGTTATTTGTCCTTCATTTTTTTCTTTTTACACCTTTTTGGATGAGGTCCTCGAATGTTAATTTATACTGTTGACTAACCAATGTCATGCTTCACTCTTAACCTGGTTCCCACTATCCAGTAGGTATTTTTTTCTACCTCTGATCTCTTCCTTGACTTTTCACCATTAGTTTAAACCGAACTCCCTGATTTTTTTTACTATCAATCCACCCCCTATCCTCTTAGATTTTTTTTATGCTATCTCAGCCTCCTTTTCCCCACCTCCTTTTACTCCCTCCCATCTAGGTTGTGCCCAAAGAACTATTCATCTGCATGATTTCCATAACATCTAGCCTATAGAAACTCTTGGCAAGGCTTTGATCTGTCCCCTTTAATACTGCACTTTTTTCCCCCCATCTGTTCCACTTAATGCCTGTATCATTCCCTATAATCCATGGAGGAAAAAACTGCTTTTGAATTGTTCGTCTGACACCACCTTCTCATCTTCCTCTGTTTCATGTTCAAATTTCTTGTTACTGCTAGTAAGGCCCTTCGTAAGTCTTTGCCCTTTTTTTAAAAAAAACTTCTGTATAACATAGTGTGTTTTCACATTGCTTTTCATTTTCCCTATTTTCAAAACCCACTTCTGACACACATTATGAGAATTAATGATGCCTAGGTTTGAAGGTATTTGTGAGTAGCTGTCCCCGCACTACCTCATTCCCTCTCAAAATGTAGAACTCCTAATACTACCTTCCTGACCACTCTATTTTGAGGTGTGTGTGTGTTTGTTTCTTTGGTTAAACTCTTTAGGGCAAAGATGTCATTTGTTGTGGTTTTGGACATGCATAATGTTGGAGGTGCTACTGCAGTCTAAATAATTGAGCTGATCTAAGATGTCAGCACCCACTTTAATGGATTGCTATATTTAATGAATTGTTAGCAGATGTGATTTTTTTTTAATTCTTTGTATAAAGTAAGACATTAAGGAAGCACTACACTGTCTCTGAATGCATCCACATTAACATCTGCATCAAAAGAGAATGAGGAACACACATTCACAGCTTTATTGACAACTCAGTGTATTTTCTGTGTATTTTCTGCCTTTCCAAGGGTAGTTTCAAGGAGCAGTCAATGCAGGATTTCTACTACTTGTTCTGCTAGGTGTCCTTAAGTCACACAGTGCTGGTTTAAATAACACAATAAGCAGCCTCAGATTGGGATCCAGCAGTAGATCAAGTCCTTTATTCCTAATTTGGATTTCATGTCACTGTGCTATTTGAAAGGGTGTTTATTTGTTTAGAACAACAATGGATAGATTTCTCATTTCCCTCACTCTTCCCTAAAAATGCCCTATGGGATGGACTAGGAGGAGAAGGAATAACTGAATGACTGAGTTTAAATCCAGTCACTTACTGGCTGAAATGTTTATGGGAGATTAAGGAATCTTCCAGTCTCATGTTTGTATTCCTGTATGTCTGACAACTGAGTATTTTTCCCACTGAGTTTCAGAAATATTTACTCTGCTAGATATGACAGTTTAAGCTATTTAGCAAATTTATTATTCAAGTCACCATCATTAATATGCCATACTAAGACTTCTGTGATGTGTTACAATCCTCTCTGGTCTTTTGGGCAATGATTTATTTTATCCTGGCCATGTCCTTTGCAATTGTCGTCGTCTTGTAATAAACCCTGGTTTCTCAAAGGAAAAAAAAAACTACTTACTGAGTTAGATAAGTGTAGATCTGATTTTTCACAGGTTTTCACCAATGTTTATCCAAGATTATTTCATTAGGTAGGTCTACACTACAGCCCTATGTTAGATGTAATTGCTGCCAGGGCTGTAAGTCATACTGTGACAGAGCTCCTTTTCAGCCTTATTGGGTCCCATGGTTTCAGGTGGGTTGCTTGTGTCCGAGGCTCATAGAAGCCCTCAGTTTTGGCACTTTCCCTAGGGTACCAGTTTACTTGCATCATTGGCCAGCATGGGGGAAAAGTGGGGAAACCAAATTCCATAGTCTCTGTGCCCCCTCCAGAATGCCCCGTTCCCAAAGCCAGTCCTTTTCCCAGGCTCACCCTCTACTCCAGGTACCAAACCAGGAACCCCCTGAAAGCAATTGCCTGCAAATGTCTCCAATAAGAGCTTTGTGACCACTACAATTCTCCTGGCTGCTTTCGCCAGCACCATTCTTACCACAGGCTCTTCCTTCTGGTATCTGCTTGTTCTTGCTCTTCCTAGATTCTCTATAGCCCCTTCTCTCTTTAGATCCTCATACGCACGGAGCCCTTTTTAACCAGTCTCAACTGGTTCTTAATTGACCCCAAGTGTTCTGATCAGTCTGACTCACTTGACTCTGGAAACCTCTAAACTTTTTCAGTTGGCCTGATTTCACTAATTGATTCTAGCAGGTTCCTGCTGGTTCTGGGTTAGCCCTTGTTAGTTTACCCTGGGAACAGGGACCTATTGAATCTGGGGCTAATATATTTCCCTTCTACCACTCTCCTATAGCCCCCTGGCCTGACTCTGTCACACTACCCTCCTTCTGTCGGTATTGCACGACCTCATCAAGTGCACTTCCACCGACTGAAGAGGGGCAGTATAAAATGCGGAGCCCTCCACACAGCTCCCAGGTGGAAGCCCAGCTGCTCTCTGTTCCCTGCTGCCTGACTTCCTTGTCAGTTTCACAACTCCAGCATGGCGGCATGAAATTAAGACTGTCTACAGCTGATGTAAGTAATACAGTGTCTACACAGACACTGTCTCTCCCCAGCTACACCAACATAAGCCACACATCTCTTGAGGAGGTGAAGTAGTTATGTTGGTGTTGTAGGGCACTTACATTGGCGGGACAATTCTGTAGTGTACATTGACATAACTACATTAATATTAGCTATATAGTATAGACCAGGCCTTAATGGAGTTATTCTGTATTTACACTGGAATAAGAAAGACAAATTTGATTGTTGATTTTGTTGTGGACTAGTACTTACAGATGTAATACTTTTGATTTCCTAAGTGTAGTCTCAGCTTTTAAAAAATTGAATTTAGCTTTATGCGAAGCTCATAAAACAATTTTAGGGTCTCAAAGTATGCATTTCGTTTTCTTTGGGGGATTTATGAATGCAAGCCATTCTCCACTATATTTTTAAGCTGAAAACTTGCTGTTCCACATTTTTTCTCTTTAACGGAGGTAGAATTCATTATATTATTGACTAAAACCTAAAGAAAACAATTACCTGTAAGGTCTAGTCTAGAACAGTGCTTTGAACAAAATTCAATTTTGATTTGAGATTTGGAATGCCTAGCAAAATGCAAAGGAAGGTTAGACACTACTGGAGGGTAAGGAACTTGTATTCCAAATCTTTTCTTAAGAAACTATACTCGCTAGAGAGATTCACCTCCATTCTTCTGAGAGAGTTTACCTGTTCTCATACCAGCCTGGAACCCTTTGAATATTAAATCTTCTGAAATATTGCAAATGTGAATTATTAAAACACATAAATTGTTTATTCTGGTAAAATAAAGTGCTTCCAGTGGGCATATCGTAATGAAATAAAACAATGACAGATTTTTCCTCTGTTACAGGGACCTTATTAAGAAACTTCTAGTGGTTGATAGGACAAGGCGGTTGGGAAATATGAAGGTTAGTGTTACATGTTAAAAAATTTATATATGAATTTTGAGTTCCCTTGTGTGTGTTTTGTAACTTAGACTAAACATCTAAATTAGTATGTGAAAAATAGTTAAATTTGTATGTTCTGATTTTTTTTTCATATGTGTACAGGTTGGATGAAAGCTGAAGTTGTATCTCTATTTCACTTAATTGCTGTTACTGGTGTTGAATGTATAATTGAACCACACATTCATTTGAATGTAAGCAAAAGAAAAAAATATTAGTACAGAAGGAGTGGCAATATGTATGTGATGGGATGATCCATTGCATTAGGACTGCCATCTGGCATTTTGTCCAGATGCACTCCTTTCCTTTGCAGTTCTATTGCTTTGGTCAGTTTTAATGGTTATGTTCCCAAGGGCACAATCTGCAGTCATATGTGTAAGCATGTCAGTGACTATCTAGAGTGTGTAACTATTTTCCAGCTCTTTTATTTAATGCTGCAAACATTTGGAAAATTGCTACAACTGCTACTAGGTGTTAAAAAGATCCTTTCTCTGGAGATGAAGATACCCAATCTACATTGGCTTCATTTGGAAAGTGTGAGTGGTTTTCCATGGTTTCAGTTGGGTCTCCTGTAAAATTGTGGCATTCCTATAGCCATAGGTATCAGCATTGTCGTTACAGTGAAAATTCACAAGCAGATTTCACATCACCCACTTGTCGTCATTCTGTTGTGGAATTAATGTAATACCATGGCCAAAAGGAGGTGAATGTGCAGCTTTTCTGATACAGTGGTGCATATGTATATACACATTACACAGCATACCCTCTAAAAATAAAACAAGGATAAAAAATATCAAAGTGTAATCCTATCACTTTATATCCTGTTTAATGGTTAAGTGGAATGAAAATGAAGTATTGAGATGTGGGCATGCTAGAAATTCCTATAGATTTAAATGTGTACTGTCAGCTTCCCACACAGCTTCCTACTGCCCTTTCATTCAGATAGTATCCCTTCAATAAAATGTTCTTTGTTGCCATTTTCATACTGTTCTAAATCTCGAGGATGTGGATCCCTTTTTTCAAAAGAGAAGCTTCTTCCACCCATCTTCATATTGCCTTTATGTGAATCTATGGTGCACTCACATCTTGAATACTGTGTGCAGATGTGGTCCCCCATGTCAAAAAAATATGTTGGAAAAGGTTCAGAAAAGGGCAGGAAAATTATTAGGAGCATAGAATGATTTTCATCTGAAAAGATTAATAAGACTGGGAATTTTAGCTTGGAAAAGAGACCACTAAAGGGAGACATGATAGAGGCCTATAAACTTATGACTGATGTGGAAAATAAATAAGGAAGTGTAGTTTACTACTCATAGCACAAATTAGGAGTCACAAAGTGTCATGTTTCTGTGTACTTGCTTATTCTGAATAAATAGTGCATAGTTAAGCATTGTAACTTAAATGTAAGAGAGCCATGGCAATCTCGCATTTTTATGTTTGATGTTTCATAAATTCCTTTAAACAGTGTGGGAGGATAACTGAAGGGAAATCAAAGCTTAACTTTGCAAACAGAAGAAACTGGGTTAGCAATTAGAAAATTCAACATTTAAAACTGGAATTCTGATTGCTAGTACTGTTTAACTGTACATTGTTTCTTAGGTAGCAGTATAAAAGGCTTTCCTAGCATGTGCCTGTGTGCATGCCACTGTAGATGTGCATGGCCTCTTGCACAAGATGGAATGCTTTTAAGTAGCAGTGGCTGTGGTCACACTTATGCCTTGTGGGTTTATGTGAGCGTGTGAAGGACAGGGTGGATTCAAGTCCTTTCACATCGCATAACAGTGAGACAGAACAAAGTGAGCATATAATCTGCTGCCATATAACTTTGGCTAAACCCTCTGCAGGTCTTTTAAAAACCTTCAGAACTTCAGTTATCTTGACTTATAATTTCAGTAATTATTTCTGCCCACCTGTATTGACTAGTGACCAGTACAGCCCTCTGCACCTTGGAAATTGAAGCCTGTGGGATTGAATCCCTGTCTATTTTGTCATGAGTAAATCCCTTTAATATTAACACAACAGGTGTCTCTCCTGCCTAGGAATCACATATACCAGACAGAAATTCAGTGTTCCTGTTGCTCTCTGCTAAGATAAGTAAGTCATGATATGTGAGGTGGAAGTTCAGGGTAGGAGGGTGGGGGAAGTTTGTAATCGTTTGCAAAGGTTTCATGAAACGTTAATAAGACCAGCTCCAGAGTTTTGCTAGCGGGCAAGCTAAAATCATCCATGTTCCATCTAGCAAAAAGCAACACTGAAGTTCAGTACCAAGAAGATGATGATGGCTGAATTAATATCCAACACAGGGGTCCTTGACAACCCCAACATCTTTAGTATCAAATCCAGTACCAGTGCCTTTGGTATTCAAGTCCAGCACTGACATTCTAAACACAGAGACTCTGGGAGAGAAGCAAAATATCATCCTATAAGGACAGACTGTTACAACATCAAGGACTGAGAAGGATCAGTCTGCAGCAGGAAAGACCTTTCTAAGAGTTAGCCCAATTATGGCGATGTCTCCCTTAACATTGACACCTGTCACGGAAGATGAATCCAGAAGAGAACTGGGGCTGCCATTGATGCAGAACAACCTACTAGTACCTCTATAGATATCCCAGTACTAAGAGTGCCAAAGCTTCCTAGGTATCAAGTCTAGTACAGTAGATGAAGTCTACTACAGGTTGCACCTCCAAAAACTGGGACACTCTCTGGTCTGGAAACATCTGTGGTCTGGCAAGGCCATGAATGTTGCTGGACAAGGGAGCCATGGCTGGGAGCCCTGTGGTAGGAGGACTGGGAACCTGGGGGCAAGAGGGCTGGCAGCAGCGGGGCTGGGGCTAGGGCTGGGACCATATCTGGAGCCCCGGCATCAGCAGCCCCAGTAGCAGGGACAGGGCAACAGCAACCCCAGTAGTGAGACCGGGGCAGTGGCAGCCCCTGTTAGTGGGGATGAGGCTGCTGCAGCAGCAACCCAACAAGAGAGCTGGATCATGGGAGCCTGGCCGGGAGGGCTGGGACCAACAGCAGAGAGCAGCCAGTAGCTGGAGATGTTCCCTGGTCTGGCAAATTCCCTTGTTCAGGATCTGTCAGGTCCCAAGGGTGCTTGACCAGAGAGGTCCAACCTGTACTTCAAACAATGGTCCCTAATGTATTCCACTAAGGCATGTGCACCATATGTCTGGAGCCAGTTACCTTGTAAGTAGTATTGCATGTGAGTATGGGCGTGCACCTTTGGCTTGCCTCATGTTTCTGTGCCAAGTTGTAGAGGGTGGAGAGGACCTACTGTGAGTATTGTTCATAATTAGAAAATTTTACTGAGTTTGTGATTTATGTAGTCATTTCGATAATCTTAGTTTTAGGAGTAGAAATGATTTCCTTGTGGAGAGGATTTCATGGAAAGAGTATGAATATTGCACTGTGCCAAAAAAACAAACAAACAAAAAAACGGAGCTTTAAATCTGCACCATCTTCCTGCATTCTTTCTTGATTAAAAAATCATCAGGACTGCTTCGGAAAACCCACATTTCATCCAGGTGCGGTTTCTGCTTGTCCTTCCCCTGCTGTATCTGAGAAGGCCAAACTTTCCATCTCTGAAAGTATCTCATGAAAGTTGTCATGAAACTTCAACCTAACCCAGGCCACTCCTTCCTTTAGTCCCTTTACTTCAGCCTTCAGCAGCCAAGAATATGCCTCCAATGACAGATTCTGGCATTGGCAGTACCATCACTATGAATCCTGCACCAAGGCCTAGTGGGGAGGCAAGGAACCATGCACTTGAACATGACAAGTCTTCTTCTAAGACTAAAGAAAGGAGAGGCTCCTTCCACCAGTTCTAGTCAATGGGACCCAGCATGTTCTAAAGCATACAAGCATGAAAAGAGATCACAGAAACCATAGAACTTTTGGTATTTGGGTACCAATCCACGTGCACCTGTTTGAGCTAGAGAGCCATCTGTACTGGAGAAGATGACTGCTCTCATATGGATTCTAGGGACAAAGTAAGTACCTTTGGCTCCAGAGAGGTCAAGAAAACTTCAATAGCCCCAGGAAGTGTTTGCTCTTACATAGAAGTGCCCATGCCTTCTGAGAACTTCTGCTTCCAATGAGCCTTTTTGTAGATCCATGCTTTCAAGAGTACCATAGATGAAGTTGATCTCGGAATTTTTGTCTTCAAAGAAATCTGAGGGACAAGGGGACATCCATCTACTCCTGCTGTTATGAGTACTTCTACATCATAGCAGTATCCTCTGTACCAGCTTCCAGGGATTTCCTGATTTCCCTCACTAAGGGGCTCACCACAAACAGTGGTCTATCAGGGATCCTTGCCACAATATGCATCTTCAGAACCGATTTGTTAATAGCAAGGTAATAGTAAGAACATTACTTCATCCAGTAATGGATGCAGAAGATACTTCATCACATCCTATAGCCACAGGCTTCATTCATCTGCTTTCCCCGAGAAGATACAAAACACTATCAACGAGAACTTTCAATGGCTCCCATCTTTCCATCCAGAACATGGATGACTCTTTCCATGCGTTCAAAGATTAAAGAGAGATACTTTATTTCTTGGGCACACCTGTGCCAAATTGTATATACTCACTGCCAACACACTTTCTAGGGGTTTTTTCCTCCATTAGTGGCCTTCAAGGAAGCATCAAAAGATGCTATCCTCTGCTCAACCATTGTGTCTTCATCCTTTCACCCTCCTCCAGTTTAGATATTGCTTGTTAATCACCCTCAGTGGAATGCCATAGGGATCCTCACTCAAAGAAGAGGAGGAGGTTTTTACCTGTGGTCGAGATTCTTTGAGATGTGTTGTCCCTATCTGTATTCCACTTCCTGACCTCCTTTCCCTCTGCTATTGGTCTTTTGGATTTGTGGTGGTGAAGGAACCGGAGAAACAACCCACCTTTTATCAACTCAAATAAATCACAAGGGCATGTTCATGGATCTATATATGTTGCTAATTTCAAAATCGATGGCTCTGGATGCATGGTGGGTGTATGTAAGCCCTCTGTGGAATACAGATCACGACAATACACCTTGAAGAAGCCTCCAGTGACAAGTAAGCATCCACCTCTTAAAGTTACCAGAACATCAGTCTTTAAGTAGAAAACTTCTCCTCACAGTCACCGGCTAAAGCACTTGGCCAGACTACCAAGAGGATCCAGAGCCAGAGGCCAGACACCATGAGGACCCTCTCCGCAACCAGAGGACCTCCGGTCTTCACTTCCTGAGGAAGCAGAAAGCTCAGCACCTACACTGGCATTTGATGATTAAGTCATTCCAGGAGCTCCACATGAGGGTTGCTGAGTCTCTGAAGATAGAGATCTCAGTTTTATTGGAGAAATCCCACAAGCTGTTTGTTTTATTCGCTTCAGGTTCAACAAGGATCACTCCTTCATAAGTGAGGGACCCAGCTAAGGTCCTATGGTAGACACCAACCATGATAACAATTACTGTAAAACAGCTTGATTGGAGGTATCAAATACCTGTAATATCCCTCTATGCTCATCATACTAGGTTCTTTAGTCATGTCAGCTATATATAAGAAAATCTGAGTAAGAGTTCTCCCTAGGACAGAGTGGTTCTAAATTCATCCAAAGGTGATCTTGGAGTTTCACCTTCATCAATCAATCAGTTTTCTTCCCAAGCCATGTTTGGCAGGAGAGAAGAAGCTATGTATTTTGGACACTTCTGGAGTCTTTATCTATTTTCTTGACAGGATCACACCTTTTAAACCTTTTCCCCCAGCCATTTTATGGTGACTTGTGGCTCATTGAAAGGCCAACTCATCTCATTGCAGCTAATTTATAGGGATCAGTTAATGTATCTATACCTATTAACTATTAGATAAGCCTTTTCCTTTGATTGAAGCATATTTTAGCATAGTCACATCTTTGGCTTGCTTAAAAAATGTGCCACTATCTAAGATATGCAAAGTAGCAATGGGGAGCAACCCACACACACTTGTCTATTTGTTATGCCTCTGATGTGCTAGCTAGATCTGATACCAAGTTTGGGAAAGCAGGATTCAGTAATTAGTTGACTAATCCAACTGCAGCGCCTCACTGTCATAGTCCAGGGAGGATGTTGGTTATCATTCACACACAGTGGAATCCACGCTGACTAGAATATCTCAAAGAACCACAGTTACTGGAGGGCAACAAATAAACTCTGGATCAGTGCCTTCTACAAAAGAACTTAAGCTGTGCTTAACTTCTTACATTGAATAATCCCATTTAAATAATTGTATCAGTACAAATCCCAGGCACACATTTGCGGGACTACTCAGAAGATGGAAGTTAAGCACACAGAACAATGTTTTGCCAGATAAGCTCTGAGCTGGAGAACTGTTTCCCTCTTCCTCTCCCTTCCCCCTTCCTCCACCTATTGCTCATGTCATTTACTTAAAAAGAAAATGTACAAAACCAAACTGTTGTTCTAAAGGGAGAAAGTGTCGCTTCTGTTTTTGTACACACAGCCAAAAAAGGTAATCTGTAATTAGGTGATTTACAGCAGAGAGTAATCGGTTTGTATATCTAGAATGAAATGTACATTTAAAAACTTAAACACAGCACTAAACCATATTTTAAAAGGTCATTTTAAGGGCAATTATTTTCTAAATCAGAAGTCTCCAATCTAAATTGGAAGATCAGCCATCTGGTTTCCAACTGCTGATGGGAATCATGGACATCTGTGTAAGTGCATAAACACAAGAACACTGTTGTACATGGCACGTATTGTCTTTTATACACAGTACAATCTTTTAGTATAAAAGGCCACAGAGGCTTGGCATGACATCAAGTAAAAATAATAGAGCAATATGCTAAGGCTTCAAAACTAAATAAGTGTTTGTAAGTTAACAGTGGTTCAAGCCCTCGTTGGCATACATTCCCCAAGAAGGAAATTATTCAGCTATGTGATAAATTAAATAAGTTACACAGTGCATATGCTCTAAAAGAATAGGTATTGCAAGTAAAAGCTGTAGATAAAAAGAAATCAGATAATCTATAGAGACCTGAAGGAGTGGTCGGATAGAGCTCTTGAGCTGAGGAGGTGATAGGAAATGACAAAGTAAAAGAGCAATGCTTATGGAAGAAAGAATATCCAATATAAGAAATCTTGAACACATAAAATGGGGTTTTGTTTTAATAACGGAAGATGGAAGAAAGTTAGAACAAAAAACATTTTGGAACATTATTCCTCCCTGAAAACTAAAAGGAATGTAAAGAAAACTGTCAGGTCCCTCAAGTACTATATATTTATAGGCTGAGTTTTCATGTCTGGGATAGACATCTCTTTGGTGCTAGTGTGCGGTTGAAGAAAATAATACCATATATTTGCATTTAACTGGAAATATTTGAAATCCATGGAAATATTTGCATTTAAGTAGATTTTATTTGTGATGGAGGGAGTATGAAGATTTGAAACTGCAAATGCAATGTTTATTAGAACTATAGTTTTATTTAAAATACACACAATTATAAAGCTAGACACTTAAGACAGACAGCTTGATGCTGTCGGTACTAAATCTCTGCTTTAGCCATTGCTGGGAATAAGCATGTAAGTGAGTACTGAGAGGACCAAATGAAATTAGTCATGGGCAAGACCTTTACAATCATTTTCTTTATTAGGATTTAAAGTACATCTGAATTTCTGTACATTTTCATAAATGTCACAAGTTACAGTTCAAATGGTACTGCATTGTGAAACTAAGCAGCTTTGGGTATAGAAGAAGATTACCACATCTTCTTAGTGCTAGCAGTAATGCGCCACACTGGTAGAACTGCTGTAGTAACCAGGGAAAGAGAAATATGACCCTTACATTAAACTGAAAAAAATTATGTAGTTTCACTTTTCAGAAACAGTTACTGCAGTATTAGATCACATGGATTTGTACCAACCAGTTTCCATTACAGATGTGTCAAATTCCAGCTGCAGAAGCTAAAAGACTTTTATTTGGGGTCACAGGAAAATTTAAGCACTGGAAGAGTTTAGTTGTCTCCTTTTGGCAGACTAAAAAATAATTTGAAGAGCAGCTACCAAAAAAAAAAAAAAACCCAAACCATAAGTGCCCCCAAAAAATTAAGTACATCAGAAGCAGGAATCCTGCCAAGTAATGAGTGAATCTCTAGTTGAGCAAATCACTAAAGAAGCACTCAAGGAAGACAAGGTTGTTGCAGAAAAGGCTAAATAAATTCTTTGCATCAGTCATCACTGCATTCTGTCTTAGGGAAATTCCCACACCTGAGTCATGTTTTCTGGGTGGCAAATGTGAGAAACGGTTCCAGAATCAGATTGTTGGTTGGTGACATTTTGGAACAGTATGATAAATTAAACAATAAGAAGTCATCAGGACCAGATGATAATCACTCACGAGTTCTGAAGAAACGCAGTTGTGAAACTGTAGAACTACTAACTGGTATGCAACCTATCGTTTGTCAGCCTCTCTACCAGAGGATTGGATTTGGAATGGTTTCTGTATAAAGAGAGATGGAAAAAAAGATTAAGACTAATCAGCTTGGAAAAGAGATGACTAAGGAGGGATCTAACGAGGTCTGTAAAATCATGAATGGTGGGGCGAAAGTAAATAAGTGTTATTTACCCCTTCATTTAACACAAGAATTGGGGCTCACTTAATAGGCAGCAAGTTTAAAACCGACAAAAGAAGTACATCTTCATGGAATAAATGATCAGTCTATGCAACTTGTTGCCAGGAGAGGTGAAGGCAAAAATAGAGTTTAAAAAATAGGTAAGTTCATAGGTCTGACAATGAGTGTTAGCCAAGATGCTCAGAAATACAACTCTATGCTCCGGGTGTCTAGATCTCTGATTGCCAGAAGCTGGGACTGGTTGATTGCTTGATAGCTGCACTGTTCTATTAATTCCTTCTGAAGCATCTGGCTCTGACCACTGTCAGAAGACAGGATAGTGAGCTGTCTGGGCAATTGGTCTAACCAAGTATGTCCATTCTTATGTTCTCCCTCTTGTTGATTTAACCATATGTTGTTCCTTCTCTTCAGGTTTCTGTTTTTCTACCGCCATTGTCCAGTTTGCCAGTTTTCTTTTTGTGTCTGTCTTTGTACATTCTTTTCCATGTACATCTTTGGTCACTCCAACACTGCACACAGTTTGTCTGCTCATCTTTGGTTTCATCTTTAATTTTTTCTACTCTGACTTAAAGATATGTCCAGAGAAAGAACAAAAAGTCATTTCTCTTTTATTAGTTCTGCTTTGTCCCGTGAATGGCTTCCTTCTGTAATCAGGCAACAAAACTTAGGCAGATGCTGGACTCTGTCTGAGCCCACGGAAAGCTTGGAAGGCAAGAATGGCTGGCAAAAGTGGCAGACAGACAGCCAAGAGACGAAAAGGCTGATAAACAGATGTTGCTATCCTTACAGCCACTTCAGTTGAATTCATTTGTAGATTATAACCAATCTATCCTGGTAAGGTAGACATGAAGAAATGTTTCCAAAGGACAAATGCATATTGGCTTTATGTATCCAGTCTTTCTTCTGTCAAACTTTATTCAGTTTGATGCTCTTTGAGCTCAATATCAAACAGTGCATTAATAAGAGACTCTTATTTCACACCTGACAAAAGGATTACCAGGCAGAACATTTGGTTTATTACATACCATTCCAAGGATATAGCCAAATCTGCCAACCAGATTATGAAACATGTACTTAAGTGTTTTCTCCCATTTTCCATCTTGATGTAAGACCTACAGATGTTCCATTCCCCTCTTGACCAAGCTTTTAAAGACCTCTCTCCACAAATGTGCAGGGCCCTCTGGCCATGTCTTCAGCTAGGAGCTGAGGGAAAGGCACGTACTGGTCTGTGTGCCCTCAGTGCCTGCTTTCACCCTACCCCCTAAGATTTTGTCTGGGCTATATAGTACAAGTCATGGACAATGAATTTTTGTTTACTGCCCATTACTAAATGGTAATTTTAGTAATCATCAACCTCAAGGAATAGTCTACAACAGAAATCTCTGTTTCCTCAGTAGTCAGTGATGCTAGAACAATTTTTGGGAGTGGGGGTGCTGAGCTACACATTCCCTTACTCCTGCCAGCACCCTTTGCTACTCCTTAGAGCTGGGGCCAAGAGCAGGACCGTGGGTCTGAGAATGTGGATGTGGTATGGAAGTTGGAGGCTGGGGCCACAGCTATGGAGGATGCAGAATCCCAGGCATGGGGCCAGCAGCCAGGGCCCTGCATGTTGGGCTGGCAGCGAGGATCTGAAGGCCAGCATTGGCAGCAGAGCTGGCAGGCAAGCAGGGCTGAGCCCCTGAGTATTAACAGGACACAAGACTGGGAACCTGGGCAGCAAGAGCACAGGGTTGGGGACTGTAAAACTAGATGATTCGGTAGCTCCCCCTGCAATGCTACTTCCTGCACATATGGCAGTAGTGGAGACTCATGTCAGATTAATGAGTAAGGTCTAATGTCACTCGAAGTTTTGACACAGATTTTCAGTAGTGCCTGCAATTACCCCAAATTGTCATTTCTCCCTGTTCTCATATCTCAGAAAACAAAGCTAAACTTCTACACCTGGGAAAGGAGTAAATGATGTTTCCTCAGAAAAGCGATTCTTTGAGATCTCTTCAATGCATTTCCATGAGTTTTTTAATTTAAAAAAAAATCTAAAAAGGGCAAATCAGTCATTTCATATTTTTATAACTGTTTAGTTAATTACATCTCCCTTCACAATACAGTTGTGCAACTTGGGTATCATAGACTTATTTCATAACCTAGGACTAACTGTTAACAGAGTCAAATGTTAGCTGACCTCATAGAGAGCTTCATTAATTTGAGAATACTGGCCTCGGTAGAGCCTTCCTCTAGTCTAAGTAGAGGAGGTGTCCAAAATCAAGTCATCAGTCCAGTTATTTGAGGCTCAACATCAGTTACTCCTGCTTCACTTTGTCATTTTTTTCCCCTTGAGGTGAATTCCTGAGCTTCTTTCCTATTACAGAGCCCCTATCCAGTTTTCATGAACTTTGTAACTGATCAAACCTGGAACTTCAATGATAATTATCCTTCTGTGGTTTCTCTCCCTCCACCTCCCTCCCCCCGCCTTCTTCTTGTCATAGGCTCAGGGATCAATTGCCATTGAGGTGATTCCTTTATCATCAGACTTCTTGGTGAAGACCGAAACAAAGAAGTCATTAAGCACCTCTGCCATTTCCAACTTTCCTGTTACTGTTTCTCACTCCTCACCGAACAATGGGCCTGTCCTGTCTTTGATCTTTCTCTTGCTTCTAATCTATTTATAGAAAGTCTTATTCCCTTTGTCATTTGGAGCACTGCTGGGTGCTGAAGTGCATACCGCTCATTAAAATTATTTGTGAGCTAGATATAGATATATAGAGAGAGAGCTCACAAAGAATTTCGAAAATATTTTTTTCATATATAAAATCTGAAAAAAATATTTTCAAAATTCTTTGTTAGTTTTATACTTTTTTTTTCATGAGTAGTAAAGTGCCAGGAGAGAGAAGATATTGGAGATTGGGAAAATATACTCACTCAACCTAAAGCTTTGGTATTGGGATTCTGCACTTTCCCATGACCTTGTACCACATATATGAAATCTTTAGTGCCACTGAACTGTGGAAATGCAGATCCCCACAACCCTTTTGCAGCCCAGGAAGGGGGTTTCAGTGGTCTAAAGAGCTTTTCACTGGCCCTTCATACCACTGAGAAATCTTATCCAGCGTATATAACTAGATTGAAGAGCTTTTCAGAAATAAAATAGAAGCTTATATTCTAAATAAATAAATTTGTATAGTAGCAAACTTTTTTATTCTCCCTGGTTATTTAATGATCTTGTGGAAGCTTTGCTATTTTTCTTTTATATTTCTCTCCATATTATAGGGTTATGAATAACTTTGGTATTCTGGAATTTTTTTTAATGTAAAGTTTGAACTTAAGGGGGGGTTAAAGGGAATAGTTTGAAAACAGGTCAAGGTTTTATGGCATTCACATTACCTTACACTCTCTTCTTTGTTTGTTTTTAAAGAATGGAGCAGATGATGTGAAAAGGCATCGGTGGTTCAGGTCTATAGAGTGGGAAGCTGTACCTCAAAGAAAACTAAAGGTATTTTGTACAGAAATCTTATGTAGACTATGGTAATCAAAAATTATTCATGCAATATATCTTCTGATAGTATATAGAGATATAAGGTTGCATGTGTATCTAGTTAAGAACTATTACAGAATAATTTGAAATGTATGTTCATATGATTCATTTACAAATATTGATTCTTTCAAAAGATATGCTTTACATTAGTCCGTATTTAACATCTGCCAAATTGATGTGGGGTTTACATTACACAATCTGAAACATAATCTGAAAATTATATCCTTCTTTGCATACATATGTCTCATTACACAGTAACTGATAGCTGTTTCTCAGAAATAATGATTAGACATATTTTATTCTACATTTAAATCTCTTCTCAGATCCAGTGCAGAAAAATCTTTAAATAAAATGTAATGCTTTTGGGGCGGGGGGGGGGGGAATTAATTTATTATTCGAATTCTAACAATTCAGAAGCACTACATTTAGCCTTTATAGAGGAATAAATGCATGTAAAAGATAATATAGGCTAATTTAAGTTCTTTGCAGGTGTAACTTCATCCTTTTTTGTTAGAGAAGGTCAAGGTGGTACAATTCCACTTAATCGTTAATGTGATTTATTACACCACATAATGTCAGTCAAGTATTGCTCAGACACATTTGTGCTTGCGTATTTATGTATGTATGTGAAGCAGTAAACTTCTGGATAGAATTTCTGGCTGGAATAATTGAAACTTTTGAGAACAAAGAGATTATTCGTGTTTTCTCCTTTTCATGTAGATGTTGTTTAAAGAGAACCATATGTGACTGTTCAATGTTAGAAAATAATGCTTCACTTCAGATGTTTTCTCCATATATATTGGTATCTCATGTTTTTTAAATTATCTGCTATAGAAACTGTAAGCAAAATGTGAATTTGGGGGCACAATTCAGAGAGATAATGTTTTAAAAAGTATGTAGTACTTAGAATTGAACATGTCCACATGACAACTATTCTACTGAGATGCATTTTACAGAAGGACACATTTACTTGGCGATTATACAAAGCCAATTAATAAGGTGCATAAGCACTTAATGTTACAGCTTTGAGTCCAAACACCCTTGATATTCTTCTTTTGAATAGCGGTGTTCTAATTAAGGAATGATTAGTCCCTGTGAACTTTGACGTGATGCCTTATTGTCATGTCATATCAGTCCTATCACAAGCTCTAATACTGTGGACACAGATTATGTTGGCCAAAAAGTACTTTTGTTTCTATAGTGTGTACCTGTTCTCTGATAAAATAATCCTTAACTGGGGGGTAGAGGAACCAATTTTCATAGAATCATAGAATAATAGGACTGGAAGGGACCTCGAGAGGTCATCGAGTCCAGCCCCCCGCCCTCAAGGCAGGATCAAGCTCTGTCTACACCATCCCTGACAGATGTCTATCTAACCTGTTCTTAAATATCTCCAGAGAGGGAGATTCCACCACCTCCCTTGGCAATTTATTCCAATATTTGACCACCCTGACAGTTAGGAATTTTTTCCTAATGTCCAATCTAAACCTCCCCTGCTGCACTTTAAGCCCATTACTCCTTGTCCTGTCCTCAGAAACCAAGAGGAACAAATTTTCGCCTTCCTCCTTGTGACACCCTTTTAGATATTTGAAAACTGCTATCATGTCCCCCCTTAATCTTCTTTTTTCCAAACTAAACAAGCCCAGTTCATGAAGCCTGGCTTCATAGGTCATGTTCTCTAAACCTTTAATCATTCTTGTCGCTCTTCTCTGTACCCTTTCCAATTTCTCCACATCTTTCTTGAAATGTGGTGCCCAGGATAACTGTCTACTCCAGGATTTTTTCTAGTATGAAATGCCACAAAAAACCATAATTCTAACTGATGTTCATATACTGGCAAAAGTTGCTAATGTAGAAGTGTCCTCAGTGTTTGTGATGAGTTATCATATGCATATCTGATCTTCTAGAGAGAAAGGGAAAGCTAAGAAAAAATTTGTAAGATCTTACACTTGAATATTCTTGGTTTAAGAATTGGAATACAGAGAATTATCTTTTCATAATATCTTAATTTTTCTGGTATGAGTTAAGCTTTTACTAAGAGATTCAGTTTATAAATGTGTAGTTTGTTTTGGGAAGAGGGAACAGGATAATATATATAGAAAAGTCAGATTTAGGATTTATAAAGGATATTAAAGGAGTTAACCATGCACATTCCATTGAAATACAATAATTGTGTCTAAGGCCCTTAGGCCCCTTTACAGTTCCCAGGCTCTATTAATTCCCTTTTCTATATTTATCATCCTGGTTCCTCTTTTCCTAAAATACTTCTAAGATCCTTTTAAAAAAAATCTCAACCTAAAACTGAATTCAAATAACACCTTTCTCACCTTCATCTAGTATCATAAGAAAAAAAGTTAAGGGGAGAGTGGACTTTGAGTTCATTATGCCTTTAAAACATTACGCTCTTGTCTCTGAATCTCTTACACAGAAATCTATGCATGTTTCTTCCAAAGTGTCAGTCCCCGTAATACACGAGGTTCGAAGGGATGCCGGAAAGGATGAGACCACAACTGGGGGTTTCAAAAAGAACAAACTGATTTTATTTTGATGGCGCCAGACAATCATCAGAATAAAAATTAAACAGATTGCCAGACAACACAAAACAATTCCCTGAGGCTTTTCTAAATCACAATAATTCCCAATAACTGCCCAGGGGTTAGGAACAGTTGAATTAACACTGGTATTGTCCATAGGGCTGACTATTTACACAACTTTATACAAGGAAACAGTAAAAAATCTAAACCACAACTATTTATAAACTAACTTAGTAACTTTTTAGCTACTGTCACTTGGCAAGCAATAAGGACAACTAAAAAATCAATTAGGATAGGGATGATGGTGGGTGGGGGGGGGGGGGGGGGGGTTATACCAGTTCTGGAGACAGCAGGAACACAAGTACCGGTCACACGCTCATAAACTGTCTCCACTCGGGTCGACCAACTCGGAGTACGCTCAGTAAGACTCAAGAGCGGGGGGTGCAAGGCGTCTGGGTGATCAGGCCAGGCGTTCACTCAATGCGAATCCCCAGTGAGAGAGGGGCTGCCTGCCTGTTTTATTGCCTGAACTTATCACCCCATAGGTTGGTTTTTGCTGCAGTGGGTGGAGTAGCAGGCCTGAGCACCAGTCAGCCCACTGGCTGATCTGTTACTGCAATGGGTGGAGCGAGCAGGGGAAGATTATTAATTTACATGCCCTTATATGGAAAACACTCCACCTCACAGACAGAGCCCCCTATACCAGCCTCAGAGGTATTACAGGCTATGGCTCCCTGCGACGGGCAGCCATTTCTGATGTTCTGCCTCGGACACAAAGAACCAATAAAATTAAATCTGTGCATGGAACAAGATTTCTTCATCCTATCTTGACTAAAAGTCATGGGTTTCAGCTATGTTACACAGTTGATTCTTTTATCACAAATATTGGAGTAGGCTGAATTAGCAAGCTAGCTCACCTTTTTAGGCAGCTATCTTTTCCTGAAGCTCAGCTTTCATTTAAAACAGGATGTTTCTGACTCTTACTGTGAAGAAACCTTGAAAACATTAAATGAGCACTAAGTTGTGCAGATGTCTGCAGAGTTGTCCAAAATAATATCTCTAATTGGTGTGAACTGCCCTGTTTATTTCAGTGAAGTGTGTTATTCGCAAACTCAATGATGATTTGGAATGTCAGTGTTTGTAACTATCCCAGTGCTCATTCAGATATTTGAGAAAGAATAGAGAAGATGCAGATCTGCATATGTATTATGAAAAGCATTTCATTTGGAGGCCACCTGGGAGAGGACTTTTGCATTTTTTTCTGCCAGCAATCAGTGGAGCTAAAAAGCCAGAGGGGAGGGACAGTACCCAGAGGTTCATGTGAGCCTCACCAAAGTGGAACTGATGCCACAGAGCCCATCTGGGTATCCGATACCTACAACCATCCAGTCCTCCCTCATTCAACAAGGGCCAGGTTTACTGTGAGAAGAGTTTGCACCAAGTAGCATCCTCCCAGGCTCTAATCGCTGCCACTCCTACTCTTCTGGAAGCTCACTCAACCAGCTGTTGTGACTGTGGTCTCACTGGGTTCATATTTTCAAGCTTTCCTTTCTAACTATGGCTGTGGGGGGAGGGAGGAATAAAAAATAAGATTCTGATCCATTCAAAAGACTGGGAACCACCTGCCCTTTGTGTCTCTGAATCCAGCCTCTCGGGGGCTGGATCTGAGCCCCACTCAGAGAAAGGGAATTATGCCTGGGAAAGCCATCAAACTTTGGGTGATCATTTGCAGTTGGCTCCGAGACATTTTGTGCGGATAGGAATCAGCTTGAAACTAGAGTTTGAGACGAAGACTGTTTTCCTCCTAGTTCCATACTGATGACATGACTTTGGATGTAATATTGAAATAACTAAGGAAGATAATCTATATCTAATGGGAATAATCATCAATTTGAGAATGTTTTCATGTTAAATTTTATTAAAGGAACTAATAATGTTCTGCTCTGCTAGTGGCTTTTTGCAAGTTGTATGAAGAAAGCTTTATATTAAATAGCTTGGTACTATTCTAGTGCCTTTGTAATACCAAGCCAAAGAGACAGGGTTGCTAAATTTGCTCCTTAGACAGAAAAGGATAGGAGGTTTGTGAGAGAAGGCAACATCTGTTTGCTGCATACAAACCCATCTGGACAAAGAGAGAGAAGGGAGCCCTGTTCTGTACTTCAGGCTCAGAAGAAAAGAACAATGGTGATTATGATGCTAGATGTAAGATTGGGAAGGCTATGAAGACTGGGAATCCCCAGGCTAATATTAGGAACACGAAGGGCCTTCAAGGGAAGCCAAGAACAGATGGTTCCTCACCATCTCTCCACATTTGCTTTAAAATATTTTGTGAGGTAAAATAAATTCTTTTTAATAAAACATTGTAAAATCAGCATTTGGGGATGTGGCTACTTTCTTAAAATAAGGAATTTGAACTGCTGAATGCTTTTCTACTGCAAAATTATTGCAAGTGGAGAAAAAGCATAAGATATTAATGACACGAATGAAACATTTTAACAAACTTAAATGCCCCAATTTGGGGGAAATTCTGAAAACAAATATAAAAAATTGTGCAGATTTCTTTTTGGGTAGGGATTGGAAAGAGGTACCTTTACTGTTACCAACAAAAGGAACTACTAATGTCATCATGGCAAAGAGGTATTAAAAATATATCAATATTTAATGTGACCAAATCACTTATTGATATTCTACAGGAAAAAGTTGTTTGCTCATTTATATTTAACTCTGAAATGTTAGTCACTAGGCAATTATGGTACATTTCAAAACGATTAACAAGCTTCCCAGAATGTTCTGTTACAATCTAATCTCTTTACTAAATTGTCATTCTTCACAGTATGCAAGCACTGTGCTACAATTGAGAAGCCTTGAACGTACCTATAAATTATTAGAAAATCGTCTCTCCTCTTTCCTAATTATTTGAAGAGGGGTGCGGGAAAGTATTTGTTTTTCTTGTCTTACTACTTTCTTTTCCTCATCCTTTCCTTCATGGTGTTTCTTTCATTCTTTCATGTTTCCCGAGTATGAAGTCAATGGCAAGACATCCGTTGACCCTTAGAGAGAATTAAGCTAGTGATTATGGTCAAATCTCTAGGAAAAACCAGATGAGTTAAGGATGAAAGCTTCAGCTTTGATGTGATTGTTGTACTCTCTTCGGTTTAATCCAGAGTCAACATTGTTCTAAAGCATTTATTAACTCTGCTCAACCTTGTGTCAAAAAATCAGATCACAGAAATTTTATTCTCTTTTGTAACAGAACCATCATATCTGAAGATATGAATGTCCCCTCTAAAATCATTCAGTGTTTGCTGCCAGAATCTGTTACTGGCTCATTGTGCAGACCACATCAGCGCCCCATCCACACTCTTCTCTGTCGCTTTGATTTTTTTTCCCCCACTTGTCTTCCTAAAGTGTGTCGCATTTTAGATAGCAAGCTCTTTGCACAGGGATTGTCACTTGCTGTTTATTTGTACAATGTCTACAGCATGGGTACCAACCTAAAACATGTTCAATAAGATGGTGAGTAATGAATTGAGATATTTATTGTCGTATTAAATGTCTATTTCATTTTTGTATTGTTTTATTTCTGGTCAGCCTCCAATAATGCCGAAGGTATCCAATGATGGAGATACATCTAATTTTGAAGCTTATCCTGAAGATGACTGGAACAAAACCCCTCCTGTGGCCCCGAAAGATCTAGAGATTTTCCAGAACTTCTGAGAGTGGGCAACCAAACTTGGCAAGGTATATGGCCTTCATCTTTGTGAACTGTAACCTGACTAAAATAGTAGCATGCAGTATGTAAATTGAAATTCAGTAGGGAATGTTGGTTTGTACAACAGAGCCTTATCCAAAAGAGAAACACCTTCTGCTTACTTATTCACATCACTACATAATTCACTTTGCAGATTTGGTTAGGATGAGAAAAATGGAGAAGAATCGCTTCAGACCAGCGATGGGCAGCTAAGACTAGTGAGTGAGCTGCATGAGTGGCCCTTTGCCTCTGTGGGATGCATGATTGTCAGTGGTGGGAAACTTGCAGCCCACTGGGGTTCCTCCTGTTGCTTGCGCACCCCCCTCTGCCCTCTTCCCCCCCCCCCCCCACACCTCTCGTACACTGGGAAGCTGTAGCCCTGCACTTCCTGCTCCTCCCCACTCCCTCCCAGCACTTTTGGAGTGCCATGAATTTGCTGATTCATGCTTCATATCTGCTCCTGCCCCTTCCTCCCAGAGCTTGAACAACAACAAACAGCTGATTTGCAGCATTCAAGCTTTATGGGGTAGGGGAAGAAGCGGGGGCAGAGCGCGAACCAGTGGATTCATGGTGCTCTGAAAGTGCTGGGAGGGAGGAGGAGGAAGTGCGAGGCCCCAGTGTGCGAAATGTGCATGGGAGAGGATCAGAGAGGACATGTATGGGCTGCAGGGAGAACCCCAATGGGCCACAGGTTGCCCATCACTGTTCTAGACAGAATAGCTGTTTAAACATATAGTAAATGTATAAATACTATAAAGTGTACTAGATGAAGAGACACAGGTTGAACCTCTCTAGTCTGGCACCTTTGTGCCTGACTAGTGCTGAACCAGAGAATTTGCTGAATCATGGGAGGTCAGTGTTGTCTAGCATCATTAACAACGTGCCCACTGCTCAGTGGGCTCTTAGAAGATATTTAGGGGTAAATTAGAGCTAGACAGCAGCACAGAACACCTGAGGGCCAGGACTGCTGGCTGTAAGCATACTTCATGGGGTTGTGGGAAACTTGGCCACGCCCATGATATGCGGCCAGCTGAAATCATGCTGGACCATGGATGATGGCAGACTAGGAGAGTTTCCATCTGTACTAGGTAAGTTTACAGGTGAGAAAATCCAATTATTTATATGTTTCTGGTTTTAGAGCCTTATAATCTTAAATACACTAACCTGGATTTCGGCATTCTTTTAAACTGGGATTTTTTGTTTGTTCCTTTTAGTTCTATGGTAGAAACTGGAAGAAGATTGATGTGGTATTAGAAATTTTGCAAAGAAGAACTGAGTACATGAAGACATTCTTTGACATGTAGGAGAGTGTTATCACATTCATACGTGCACATTAGTAAATAAATATCTAAGCAATTGGCAGGCAGGTGAGAATCCTTTTAACTGTATAGAATTGGCATTTGATTAGCAAATTGAAACTGTAAATCTTGTCTGTCGTAGACTCATGAAAAATTCTGTTGTTTTATAACTTATGTTTTAGTGTTAGTTTCCTGCTATGCCTGGATCCTTTTTGCATAGTTAATGCATAGATTTAATTTTATAAGTTGATACTAAACTTGTGTAATTAAAAGCACAAATTAGTATATATGTATATAATGAATGCAATACAACTAAAGCACAGGAACTGTGCGAAGATGTAAATTTTTGTACTTTGCAGAGTCTATGATTTTTATTTTTCAGATAATGTTTTTCAAGAAGTTCTCTGGAGGAAAAATCTTAAAGCATAAATGAGTTTTTGGTCATCTTATACATTTTATAATTCTTTGTAAAAAATAAAAATAATTAAGTTTTAAAAGATTTGTACCTAAAATTTACAGTACTTCACATTTGAAACCATAATACTTGAAAGCAGAAAGAAAAAGGGTATGCTTGATATTTTTTTCTAAACATCTTAGCTTCATAAATTTGGTTAACACAATGCATTTGATGACTACATACAGTGTATAGTGGGTTTCCCTTTTATGTGAATTCACTGTATGGTACATAAAGCAGTGCATGCGGCTAATGGGGTTGATTTGTTGTCTCTTTCCCTGTGGTTCTACTTTATTCTTTTTCTCCTGTTAATCAAGAGAAATGAGATTCAGAGAAAATCTGAAAAATGTGAACAGCAGTACAAACAGTAGAACATGTTAGTGAAGAGTACTCAATCTTCCCTAACAAATCTTCACTTTAAAAAAAAAAAAAAAAACCCTGAAAACTATTAAAAGTTGTTGTTGTTTGGTTATGCTGCAAAATATTTCCCTTTTTAAAAAAATTACAGAATTACGTAACTTTGTGGAAATACAAAGCTTCACTTTTAAAATTCTTGCCTCTTGCTAGCAGCTCTGTTTAGTCAAGTTCAGAGTACTAGCAGTACCAGGCATTCTTTGATTATACTGACATTCTTTTTGTTATTGACCTAAGTGGGACTTGTTGGATGCTCCATACTTTTGAAAATCAGGATCTTAAGTATGTATTTAGATGCCTAACTTTGTGCTCCTATTTTTGAAAATTCAGGGTTAAACGCATTAGGCATTTAGGACATACAAGACTGGACAAATCTGTTTGTTCTGATCAGTTTTGTAGGTGGACCACATCAGTTTATAAGTGGAACATGCTGTATTTAAGGGGTAGTTTGCAATAATGCTTCATTTTAAGTAGCACCAAATACTTGCAGGTGATGTATGTATACACACATATTTAGGGCTTGCCAGCCGCACGGAAGCGCACACTGCGCATGTGCAGACCGCACTGTGCAGCCCCGTCAGGCTAAAATCTACTCGCCACGGGCGAGTAGATTGCCTAGTTTGTCGAGCCCTGCACATATATGCGAAGATAATTTACATGTAATTCAAAAATATTTAATGTCATTATTTCACACTGTGATGTTTGCGCTAACATGAGGAATTGATTTTGAAGTGTCAAGGTTTAAAAAACAAAATACATGCTTCCAATCATTGTGTTGTAGATAAGATTTGTAGTGAAAATGATGGTATTTAGGCCAAAAGTATTTTTTAAAAGGCCTATTTGTACACTGGAATCTTACTACTTATACCAATGGCTCTAATTAGAGTTTAAGAATACTAAAGCAGATGATGTGGATGCTTCTCCACACAGCTCTGCACTTCAGTCATAACCTGCCGTGTCCTAGGTATTGTTGAAATCTGCACCTAAGATGAGTAATTTTTCTGAACTGCATGCTGAATGCAATATAGTATGTGATTTTCAAGTGATCACTTGTTTCATGTAACCCAAACTTCTGATTTCAGTCAGTTTTCAGCCAGGAGTCTCTGGCAGTACAATCCTGCTGACATCTGTACTAGTTCTACAGAGTACACAAGTGCAGTGAGCTAACCGATGTATGTTTGTCACTGTGTACGATTAGTCATATGTCAAACTCACAGGTCTGCTTTATATTGAAAAATTAGTGGCTATATCCTTGAACCGCTACACAGTACTCTGTCTGATTATGTAGTCTTGCAGAAATGCATACAGGGTCTATCTGTTGGTAAACTGACACAGGGAAATTCTGTGTCACACTTTTGACATCTTGATAACTTTATGCAAGTGCCACAAGTTGCTGGTTATTAATAGGCCCCAAGTGCCACTCCCATTAAATGCTATCTAGAATGTGGTAATAATAAGTAAAAATGAGATACAGAACTGTCATAAGGAAGAGTCATTTTTCTTGATAGACCTATATAGCCCTGTAAAATCCTTGGCCTGGCATGTATTTCTATGCAAGGAAATAACTTTTTCTTGCTGACTTGATAGAATAACCAAGTACACAACAAACAGCTTGTATTTTCTAGACAGAGTACAGTTTTTTTCTAATGTGTAAGTTTACAGTATTTTATGGAGAACTAAAAAAAAAACCAATTTCTTATTACAAAATGTACATATTGTAATGAGTGTGCTGAATTTCAGGAACTCTGTTTACAGATATAATAACTGAACAGGCCTCATTTACATCTTCAAAGCCAGAAGAGGGGAATATTATATTTGAACACACTTACCACATTGGTTGTAATTGATCTTGAATGTTTTCACACCTGTAATTAAATTTTTGCCTATGAAATTTATCCATTGCTGGTAATGGTTGTTCTGAAACTTTATGCCAGAGAGTAAAGAAATGGATTTAATCAAGCAGGGAAATTAAGTTGGTAGGTTGACTTTACATTCTTTCTGGAATTGTGTGTGCATATATAGCTCAACTGCTGATCTCTAATGATTACAGACTGATAATCTCATTACATGCTTTCTCATGTAAAATTTATTTCACATTTTGGTAATTTAAAATGATTAACCATAAACCACTTTCATAACATTATTTAAGTGCAACCTTTCGTAATTATGAGCAGTTATTTTCTGTATAATATAGAAATTAAGAGGCACCACTAACTACCCATTTTATTTATTTGCATACCTGGGTCATTTTCATTTTTAACACGTTTCTACTTTAGGACTTTACACCACATCAGTGCAAATAGATATTTGTGCATAACCAGGAGTTCTTGGACAGGTGCTCCATGAAGGACCTTAATTTCTTTGATAATTTAGAACACTTTCATTTTTTTATGGCTCAAGTGTTACATGTTTGAAAGTTCATTTTATAATCTTTGCTTTTGTTAATATGTTCTTTTCATATAAATGCTTGCTGTTCCCCCCACAACATATTATAAAACCTTTATTTCTTCAGCTTCGGTGAACAAGAATATTAAAGAAGAAGCATTGAAAATCTTTGTTTATATTTGTTTTTAAACTGCCCGATATGAGTTTTTAAAGGAGTAAACTTGCATTGTAAACTAAATTGCCTTGTAACCAAATGATATAAATGCTTCATGATTTAGATGGAGAACATGCTGTAGATTTTCCTGTAAATTAGCTTAATTGATGAATACTTGTGCTACTGAGCTTTTACTAATGTGATCTTCCACTGTAGAAAAGCCATTGTTAATTGATCAAAATATAGCTACTAAACTATGTTTGAACAGGGATTTTGTGGATTTTGAAAGCAATTAAAATATGCCTGCTGTTCAGCCCATCTGCTTGCCATTCAGAAGACTTGTGATGCAGTGCTTCCTATGCTATAGAATTGTTGTTCAGCTTTCAAGAACTATAGCATGATTCTTTTTGTACTGTACTGTGTACAGACTTTTCCATGTTTTGCACTTTTCTATGGCAAACCTAACTGCTTGATAAATATTGGCATACTAAGTAGTGTTAGTTGCAGCAGGCATCAGTGTACTACTTAACCAATTTGAACCTTGAAAGTCTAGCAGTTAATTTAGACTAATGTTACATATTGTTAGTTGCTTGTCCTAAATCCCATGCATAAGTACTGTTCAAAGTCATGTCAGCCCTCATTGCACAATTAAAATCACTGTGACCTGTACATAAACTCTAGTAAAATTTTACTGCTGTTTAATTTATGTAATATCCATCAATTCTGAATTTGTTTAATAAACCTTTCTATCTTTTTAAGTGTCTAAACTCTAGTTTGCTTCATTTATATTGGGAAGAGGTTATAACTTCTGCACCAGCCTGTGACGGACCGGGCTGTGTCCGGGCACAGCTGAGGGCGTCCGCTCAGGGCGAATTGCTCAAATCCGAGGCTCCTTACAGCCCCCAGACTGGTGACCTCTCCAAACAGGCCACAAACCAGTCCCACAGAGCGCTTCAGCGCCTGCTTAAAGCCTCACGAGCAAAACCCCTCCGACACCCCAGCAATATCCGTGCCCCAGATGGCTCCGGGCCTCATACACAGGTGGGGGGTCCTGGCACCCAATCCCACCTACCCCGAACAAGTTCTGTCCGGTTCCAAGAAACCAGCCACAGATCCCTGGTCAATTTACCCTTTGGACCTTACCCACAAATCACGCTGGGCCAATCCTTTAGCATCTAACAACTAAAGGTTTATTATCACAAGAAAGAAAAGCATGAGAGTAAGGTTGTTAAAGAATAGTATGTTACATGCATCGAATCTTCCCAGTCCTCGATGCAGGCTCTAGCAGAGATGTTACAGCTGCTGGCTTAAAAGTCCTTGTTGCACATCCTAGAATCAGGATGGGTTCACAGGTCTTTCCGGCTCTTCGATCCCTGCAATGCTGCCTCTGGGATGAAGTGCTGAGCTGAGAACAAGATGGAGACCACCACATGGCCTATTTATCCCTTCTTCCTCGTCTCTTCTTGGCTATCGCAGGTCACCTGGTCCCCGGCTTATTCCTGTGTTGCCTGCTGGTAGCCTTTAGGTATGAGTCACCACTCATTCTTTAGGTGTGTCCTTGGCCCATTGAGTGCCATTGTCCCACAGGGACTTTCTGATTAGCATGTCCATAGGCCGGGCTCTGCCCACTGCTCAACCACATGCAGGGAAATATTCAGTATCCATACAAGTACATGCTTATAATTGCACACACAGACATTATACAAACACATGAACAGCGTACATAGGATTAGCAGACAGTGAGCTTCTATTCAACACCCCCACATGGCCCCCCTTTATACCATTTTCTGGGGCCAACACCCCCACCTATGGGTGTAGCAGCAATCTGGCTGCTCCCCTCAAAATCCAGTCACGTGACACAGTCTTCAAAATAAAAACACTTAACCCTTTTTTTTTTAAACTGTCCCATTTTAAAGCGAAAGTTAAGATTTCTCAGCACAAGACTCAGGTGGTGAAGGATATTTCAGTAGCCACTATTATGAAGCATTTTGGAAGTTTTGTTATTCCGGTTTCTTTAGTGGGATCTCCCATACTAAAAATGTAATATGCAAAGTTCTCATTAAACTGTGTAAACATCTTTGTCCTGATGTAGTTCAGTGTGGACCTGATGTAATGTTCTCTATCAGGGTGGCTGAATTTACTGGTCCTCAGATCTGCATACAACAGTTATCAGAATTCTGTGCACTGGGGCATATATACTGAGAGATGGAGCTGGGGACTTCAGCCCCAAATCTGCTGATGCCCTCTGAAGCTCTGAGCACCCCCACCCTGCTAGACAGAAGCCACTTCTCCACTTTCTGCGCATGCGTGCACACACACACACAGTTGGGGGAGGCTTGAAAGCTACACTTCAAGTGGTAAAAGGTCTGGTAGCACTTTATAGTGCTACAAAACATGTAGATGGTATCACAAACCAGTTCTACTAGTCAAATACACAGGGAGGCATTGGAGTTACAATTCATCCACAAATTCAGTTCTCACTCTGAGCATCATCTCCTCAATTGGGACAATGGATGGCTGGGACATTACCTAACGTTCAATGAAGGTGCCACCAGCTCTCTATGTGGATTCTTGTGTTAGTTCCCTTTGATCCTTATCTGCTTCCTTTTAACTATCCAATCTTCAGGTGCTTATAGGCACCAGCTCTGCCTACTTGTTTTTCCCTTTGGCTGCTTCTAGACTACAAGCCTCTTTCAAAAGAGGCTTTTTTGAGAGAATCTTTTGAAAAAGCTTCTTTCGAAAGAGAGCAGTCTAGACTGCAACCACTTTTCGAAAAAGTGAGCCGCTTTTTCCAAAGAAAGCACCCAGACAGTCTAGATGCTCTTTCGAAAAAGCCCAGTTTGCATTCAAGAACGCCTTTTTTTGAAAGAGTACTTTCGAAAAAAGATGTTTTCTCATAAAATGAGGTTTATTACGGTCGAAAAAACCACCACGTTCTTTTATTTTCGAAAACACGGTGGCAGTCTAGACATGGGAAGTTTTTTCGAAAAAAGGCCACTTTTTTTGGAAAAAACCCTGTTGTCTAGACACACCCTTTGATATTTTCATTCCCTTTGCTCCTTGTTTCCCGTCCCCTTCTCTTTTTCCTCTGCCCCTTCTCCCCTATTTATTTTGTGTCTACGCATCCTAGTGTCATAACTCCGATCATCTGAAGAAGTGGGTTGTGCCCATGAAAACTCATGATACCATCTACATGTTTTGTTAGTCTATAAAGTGCTATCAGACCTTTTGTTGTTTAAGTTTATCCTGCACAGACTAACTCGGCTATCCCCTGAAGCTTTTAATGGTAAAGAACTGCATGTAACTGGCAAGCCAGTTTAGCCACCTTTGCTCTATATCTTCCCCAAGTTCATTTAATGCTGTTTTTAATGTAATCAAATGAGAAACCACATGTATTGAACCAAGTATATTTAACCAAATGTTCTCTGTGTTTAGGGGTCCTGCATTTTGCTTCAACTACACCAGACTAACACGGCTACATTTCTATCAGTATCAAACTGCTTCTCTGTAGTTGTGTTGATCTTTTAATATATCTTTCCTGCTAGAGCAGACTACAGTTCTTTAATTTTGCTTTGATCATGACAATGGCAGAGAAACTCCAAATTGTCACATTCAATTTTAGAATGGTCTCTCTAGCAAGTCACATAAAATGGACCCAACTAGAATACTTCTAGATTAGCCAGTTGGCGATTCTATCCCCATCTCTGCCACAGAGTTCATGTCCTTACCCGTGAAAGCTTACATATTTTCTAGTCTCTAAAGGTATGTCTACGCATCAGGGCTCAAGTCAAATTAATCTACACAACTTCAGCTACCTCAATTGCATAGCTGAAGTCGAAATAGCTTAATTTGGCTTTTGGCACTGTCTATACAGCAGGAAGTCAAAGAGAGAACATTCTTTCTTTACCTTTACTTACTCCCTCTTAGATGAGGGTTACAGGAGTCAGAGTAAGAAGTCCTCCAGCTCAACAGTATTTCAGAATAACAGCTTGCTATGTAGATGCACATTTTGTTGTTTCAGAATAATGTCAGTTATTCCAAAATAATGCTGCTGTGTAGATGTACCTTTAGGTGCCACAGTACTACTTGTTATTTCTTGTTTATGACTCTGCCGATATTGAACTTTTCTGTAACGTGTCAGCCCATTCCTCAAGATTTCAATCTACTTCTGTGGCATTATTCAAAGATGTTCCTTTTGCTGAAATTTGTAGACCTGCAACTTGGACTTCAGTCCATGCTTTTTCAAACAACTAAGTTTAGTCCATGCCTCAGAGACAGATGCTGCAGCTTACAATGCAATTCTCTCTCTTGTATTAGACTGTGTCCTCCATGTGGGGAGATGCTCAGGAGTCATCAGAAGTTGAGCACTCATAGGAACACAGTTCAAAGGAAAAGGAGAGGTTACTCACTATCTGTCATAACCAAGGTTCTGAGTGCTCCATAATCCACTCTTCTTCCCTACTGCTTGAGAGACTCCTCTGCGGGAGAGAAGGAACTAATGTTGATCCATCCATGAAGACCTGAATATCCTCAAGAAGTGTAGTGTGCCAGCACCTGATGAATGGGCACGGCTACAAAAATCTGATCTAAGTTGCAGGGGCACATGTGTACCTGCAGGGGTGCACATTTTGAGGAACCCCACTTATGGCACAAGATGAGTAACGTCTCATTTTTCTATGTTGGTACAGGTGCTTAAGGTCTAAGATAATAAATACAGGAAAGCAGGCAAGATTGATATAGTAGAATGGTGTAATGTGAGGGATATAATACTTTAGAATTATAGGTGATAGACACTCCTGTTATAGGATTCTGATGTCAGAATACAAAACCTACAGGTCTATCAAATGGAGAGCATTTAGTTTGTTTTTTAATGTTTATGAAAAAAGTAGAAATATAATGAATTGATTTTATATTATCTAAAACCAAATGCATGCACAGTGTTTTTATACAAGCAGCTCCATTTTATAATTATTGAAGTTGCTCCAGATGTGCTGGTTTTCTAATTATGAATATTCAGAACTGTTATTTTTATTATTTCAAATTCTTGATGGGGGGAGAAATTCTTCTTATTAGGCTCCTAATCTATTTAACACTGTGTACCCATCCAATTGCTCTGATTAAAATTTGGGTAATGCAACTCAGCTAAAGCTTTTTTCCACTAAATCTTCTTGATTGTTTTAGATTGGCAGTATTTCAAGGAACTAAAAAGACAAAAGCTTTAAGAAGATTATAGAATCAGTAAGTGAGTTTTAGAACATGTGTTACCCAAAAGTTTTTTCCCCCTTGCATATTTTTTATTAGCAATGAGAATGCCCTAAAGCGCCTGACCACCTGAAAAAAATGCAAACCACCTTGAAACCATGCTGAAGTCACTGTATAGAAACACAAATTGACAAAGTTATTACATTTACTGGCTTCTTTTAACTGGTCTACTTTAAAGAAACCCAAGCTTTATTTTCTTCCCAAGCTTTTTTCTCATTATTTTGAAAATACTTATTTTATCTTCAAATTGTAGTGTGTATCAGTGTCCTGAAGACTACATTCAGTGGAGTTCAAATCTGTTTATTTTATCTTTGATCTACACATCTCTCTCCAGGGTGTTCTGGGAAGAGAAACAGTAAATTACAGACTGAAACAATACATTCATAGTGCACTATAAAAATACCATGAACAGGAAACGGACCAAAGCCTACCAAAAATGAAAATAAAACCTTATCATGCTGGCAAGTTTTAATGGATTTCATAGAATCATAGGATTGAAAGAGACCTCAGGAGGTCACGGAGGCTATGTCTAAACTACACCCCTCTGTCGGCAGAGGGATGTAAATTAGATGTTTCAAAAGTGCAAATGAAGGGGGATTTAATGATCCCATGCTTCATTTGCATAATTGCATCATGGCGCTGTTTCGAACAAGCGCCATTTTGAAACTGAAACCATGGTTTAGATGTGTTTTTTCGACAACGGGGCGCTTTTTCAAAAGATCCTGTACTCCTTTTTTGAGGACATCTAATTTTGAAACATCTAATAGGTTAGACGTAGCCAGAGTCTGGTGTACGTGAATAAGTTAAGTTCTTAAATCATGGGGCTAAGAACATATAATCATTTTGTCCCACTGATATATCTTTTGTTTAATGTGCCCACAACTCATCTTGCAGACTTGAATCTGAGACAGTCAGTGACTTGGAATATAACTCTTTGATTTTTCCCCAACCCTTATTAATCTACTATACCACCATCAGGCTATGTCTACACAGCGAGTTTTTGCAGCAGAATACTGTATATGCTAATGAGAGACTCATTAGCATTAGTTGTGACGCCATTAGCTTATTTTTTTGGTGATTCTTTTTGTGCAAGGGGTTTTTCCTCATTTTCCTGCCGATTCTTTTTGTGCAAGGGGGTTTTCCTCATTTCGGAAATATATATTCAATATGAAAAGTCATTTGGAGGGACTCCTGGAGAGGCATAAGGATCTTGCACAAAAGGGTTTATTTGCACAAAACGGAAGCAACTTCACTGCTTCTTTTTGCGCCAAAAAACCCTTGCTCAAAAAGCATCGGCAGAAAATATGCTAATGAGTCCCTCTAGCATATATTCTGCCACAAAAACTCAGTGTAGACAAAGCCTCAGTGAGGTCATCTACTTGCCTCCAAATTTGTTTAGTCCAAATTACTGTTCATATTGAATATATGTTTCTGAAATGAGGAAAGTAGCCTCACAAAGAGTCATCTGAAGCAGTCTTTCTCAAGAATTTTTGGTTGGCAATCCATTATTCAAATAGAAATTTTCATTATCCCTTTACATTCACTAGAAAAGAATGTCAGTAATAATGAGCCTAAATTATTTTGTATGTTTCAGGGTGGATTTGATTTTAAATCAATCATGATTTAAATAACTTGTCAGGAAGACTCGATTTAATCAGGAATTTTCACGTAAAAATGCATTCTTGTTGGTTATTATAACTTTAATACGTGCTCGTCACAACTCAGATAGTTGTAGGTTTCACACTATACATTTGTAAAACAGTGATTTAGTTTGAAAACTTTTCAGATTAGTTTTACAGCTATATCAGAAAATGAATGCTTGTTTGCTTATTTCATTTACCAAAGGTAATTGAAGCAGATACTTATAATGTCATTGGGGAAGTGAACAATCTCCAATTTAACAGCTTAATCATTAATATTTGGTGGATTTTTTTGCCATGCTGTGTTAGGAGGAAGAATATCACCAGACAGATACTTAATGTTTTAGTTATATAAAACATTTGATGTATTCTGCACTTTTTTCTTCAACAAAAACATCATAATTTAACAAAACAAGCATATGATTTGTTTAGTTAACATTCAAGGTTTTTTAAAAATCAGGTTTGTTTTTTATTTGTTATTAACTAAAATAGATAAATGAAATATTTAAAAAAAACAACCAAATAATCTGTCAGACAAGTCAGCACAAGAAACTTAAAATATTGGCTTCTGCAGCTAAGTTAGTCATCTTCACTTTCATTTTTCCTGATTGTTCATAATCTGAAAAAAAACAATTTCCTGCCTTTTCAGGTCCCAAACACTTTCTCAATTTCAAATAAATTAGTCCTAAAGAAGAACATGTTCTTTGTAAACCAGCAGAAGAAGCTACTGTTAAGTGAGATTATCAACAGTCTCTGAATCCCAAGTGCTTAAGTGACTTCCACCAGTTCACTGGTGTGACTTTCTTTAAAATAGCAACAAACGTACATTTCTTGAATGATTCACCATTAGCTCTGAAGTTTATTGTAGCTGATATTATGAACTGTTGGATGCCCATGTCATAGCCAACTCCTCTTCAGCAGTTGAGGTTTAACCCTGGTACCAAGTATTGAGCATACTTGCAAGAAAATGAGCTGGAGAGGAATGCTTGTCCCATTTTTTTAATGCTTTTAATTTAACTCTCATTGTATATTTATCTTTTTAAGATCTCACTCAGTTCCTTCCAAATTTCAACAGCATAAGCAAATAAACAGTTATTTCCCTGCATTTTTATAGGCTACAAAAATGGGCTTCTCTTTAAGCCCAATGTTGAAAACTTTGATTGTGACAGTGCCATCTGTTTTTTCAGTTTTGTGCACAGTCATCAGATTAGGTCAATTCTTGATACAGTGATCAAAACAGTCCACTACTGAGTGCCATCTCACGTCATGTGGGAGAGTTAGCTGACATCTTTGGCTAGGAGATGCATTAAATGAGCACTGTAACAGTATATTACTAGCTTGGGGACTCTTCAAAACTGAGTACAACTTTCCCCTTTCCGCCAACACTGTGGGTACACATTTGGGCACAGTTCCCAAGCCACTGTCCATTTTGCTGCAAGCGGCCCTGCTCTTTTTAGAGCAATAGGTTGAGCAGAGCTAGCACTTGTCTGTCTACCCACACTGTGACTGTGTCTAGACTACACAGTTCTTCCAGAAAAAGATACTCAAATTGTGAACTGCCATTTGTGTATATTTTCCTGCTTCTTTTTGGAAGAGGCTTTTTCAATATTTGGCCTGTCTACACTGGGCCAAATGTAAGGAAAAAAACCTTTTTCGGAACATCCCTTCTTCCTCGTAAAACGAGGTTTATGGGGATGTTGAAAAATGCGTCTGTTCTTCTGAAAATTTTTTTGGAAGAGCAGACACATTCCTTGGACATGGCAGAGTTTTTCCAGGATTCCTCCGATATCCTGGAAAAACTCTCCAGTCTAGACATACCCTGGGAAGCATGTTTCCAACAGCAGTACAGACATACCCCTGTTTTGAGAAGAGGGCGCTCCTCTTGATGCACTCTGCTGATTCTTTTCATTTGCTTCTCTGTTAAATACAGGCCATATCCTCTAAAGAATAGACTGGCCGCAATATTACCTGTACTTTGACCTTGATTCATATTTGAATGCGTCATTACAGAGAGCTTAAAGAGTAATATGTGTAACTATTTCTATAGATGTTTAAATGTACATACCTCTTCTTGTTTTTGCAAAGGACTATCTTCCCTTGAAACCCATTGCTAGTTTCATTGCCAGTGATAGGGTGGGAACATACAAATGTCCATTTATTAACTGAAGTATAGAAATAATCTTAGAGTATATTAGTATTTTACAGAACAGTATGATGTGTAATAGTACACTCAAATAATCACAATTCGTCAATGAACCAGACTTGGTTTTTCCACTTTCATTAGTTTCCCAAAGGAGTAGCTGGGAGATATGTTAAGGATGTTATTCAAATGCATGTCCTCACAGACCACAAGACCTTTATTGAGCCACTAGCTATTTTCACTTGCAGGTCCTCTATGTGAGCATTTTTTAAAGCCAGATTTAACAGGCTGGCAATGTATCATTCCCTTGCATAATGTTATTCTTGAGTTCCAAAAAAAGGTTTCCTGTAAAGCTTTTGCAGTCAGGTTTTCCCAACACACTGTCCAAACTTACATCAAAATGGTATGCTCTAAAATTACCAATGAGGTGTACAGTGTGATGTATTTAATGCATGTTGTGAAACATGCCACGAACAAAGGGGGGCTGTTTTGTGAGGCACTGAGTGTCCTTATTTCAGTGGGAGTCAGTTGCTTAGTATCTTACAAATCTATTTACCACCTTTCATGACTGGTCCCATTAGATGCAACTCTGAAGTTAAACTGGAATTGAGAAACATCTGATTACTTTATCTTGGCAAGCCACACATCAGCATTATTGAAGTTGTACAGTTGCAGGACTGGAGAGCTGGAAAAACCTAATCCCCCTCTTTGATGTTTCTGCTAACCATATGCTTTTTGAGTATTAAGATGGGGAAAATATTTGGGGGAAAGTAGGCTAATTAGTGCTAGAAATATATAACTCCATTGAAGGTGCTCTTCCAGTACTGTGGTATTGATAGGAATATAAAAAACCCTAGAGAGAGAACTCTGGTGCTAACAAACTGATGCTAGGCATGAACAATTACTTAGACTTGTCAGAATCTAGCCATGCATAGCCTAGAACTCGACAAGAACATTTTAAAGGGATCCAACTGTAGTGAAAGGTTGAAGGGTACCAATCAGTGGTCCAAAACACAAACTCCATTGATTTGATTTGCCTTCAATGAGCCATCGCTTCTTCAACAGTAGCATGAATATGGGAGCCAAAACAGGCTACGTCTAGACTGGCATGATTTTCTGGAAATGCTTTTAACGGAAAAGTTTTCTGTTAAAAGCATTTTCGGAAAAGAGCATTTTTGCCATTTTCGCGATCGGGGCTTTTTTTGCCCAAAACAAAGCTGAGCTGTCTACACTGGCCCTTTTGCACAAAAGGACTTTTGCCCAAACGGGAGCAGCATAGTATTTCTGCAAAAACACTGACAATCTTACATGAGATCGTCAGTGCTTTTGCGGAAATTCAAGCAGCCAGTGTAGACAGCTGGCAAGTTTTTCCGGAAAAGCAGCTGATTTTCTGGAAAAACTGGCCAGTCTAGACACAGCCATAAGGTCCTTGCCACATTAAAGACTCTCATTCTATTAGAATACAATCACATAAGAAAAGCGGTGGCGGGGAGGCCTGGGGAATGTACAAGAGATGTCTCAGTGCAGTGAAAGATAAGGAAGGTTCTGACAGATAACAGAGAGAAGACAAGAAACAGGCAGACATATTAAGGCTCATGGGGTGGGAGGCTCTGTCACCAGGCCAAAATGAGTTGAAAAGGAAGACGATTGAAGGGGTTTGAAGCCTGGGCTTTACTTTCCTTCTCAATTGAAAAATAATCTTATTTAGCAGGGCTGGAGACAGACTTCTCCAGGCTATGGGCAATTGGGGAGGGGGGTCAGATTCAGGCCTTCCAGAAGGAGTGGGGCTACAGGCAGCTTCAGGATCACCTGGACCACACTGCACCTCCCCAAACCAGCCCTCAGCGCCACCCGGACTCTGCTGCATGAGGCTTCTGTGGTGCTTTAAAGGGTAAATCACAGCCTAGGTCCCCATGAAAGGGTAATCATTTGCCAAAAAGTTGCGTGAGTTCCACTGAAAAGTTGGTTTTGTTCTCGGATGTTTTGGGCCTAATTCGCCTCTTTTCTACCGGCTCCATGCCAGTGTAATTCCATTAATTTCTGCATAGCAGTTCTTGTATTGGTGTTCACTCCGGATTTGCACTATTGTCAGTGCAAAGCCTAGTCATCTATTTCAAATGTCAAGATTTTTTATTTTAAAATACTGACCTCAGAAGAGTCTGAACCAGAGCACAACTTCAGTCCTCAGTGCTCCCCAGACCATGGCATGCTGCCCTCGCCCCAGACCTCACAACCGTGAGGAGCAGAGCGCTGGCACTCCTGTAGCAAAAGGGCCTGAGGCTTTGGCTGTTGCTGCAGTAGCAACAGCAGTAGAATCCCAGGCACCAGAGCAACTGCCTCCTTACCTCCCCCACCTCCTATCGGCAGCCTGGTGGTCTTGGAGGGTATATTACAACATATGTCCTTATACTATCAATTACTGGTCCATTCTTTCCAATAACCTTTCGATTTGTATGGGCATAGGATTATTTTTTGGGTGACTCCCTTATGTCAAGCACCATTAAGCCTAACGTCTGCTGTGGTTTAACCAAAACCTAACTGTCCACAGATTTAGGCTTTGCATCACAGCCAAGATATCTACTTGTCACTCATTTCTCCTGAATACTTGTCAATCTTACACCCACATAGTTCTATCCTACTTATTTATCTTTATCGCACATTCAATATTTAATACGTGTTCACCAAGACAGCCCCACACACTTCAAATGAGCTGACTATAGTCTGCTAGGACCAAATTTTTCCCAGAAACCTATTTAACAATTGGGTTAAATTTCATTAACCTTACCAATAGACATTGGCATCTGAATGGTGCTTGATCCAAGCCTTTTCCGTTTATGATGGTTACAAATTGTTTGTGCTCTATTATCAGTGTAGTTGAATTCAATCCACATGGATAACTCTAAAATGCACATGAGCCCATCTGCTTGCCAGGACCATTTTCAATCTATACATATCTTTTTTTAAACTGTTATGAGTATTCAAGAACAAAATGCCATTGGCTTTTATTCAGAGCCTTGTTGTTGCAATGATACACTAAGTCATAACTGCTTGTATCCACACAGACTATTGTGGGTTTGTTTACATCATTGTACTTGAGAATTGAAGCTGTTAAGATTTTTTTTAAAAACTTTTTTGAAGTCAATTTCTTGATTTTGGCCCCTACAATGAGTTCATTCAGAGTTTAATTCAGAGTTTTTTCACTGCAGAAAGGTGGTATAGATCCTAAGGGTCCTATAGGTATAGATCAGGGTAATTTACTATCTCCAGCACACATCTCAGTTCTAATACATTAATTGGTGCATTTAGTTTTCAAACTGTTTTTACTATCTCAGGTGTCAGGACTAGGACTGATTCCATCTTTGTGTACTGTCTGTTCCAAAAACTCTATTTGGGATAGTTGAACAATTTCTTGTTTAGCTACAGACAAGACTGACTCATTAGGCTTAGGACTTTGTTGAGGGTTTTGTTCTGTTCTTCCACTGAAGAGCCATGATGTATCCACATTTTGTCCAGGAATACTACAAATCCATTTGTGTTCAACAGTTCTTCCATCTTTTTTAGAAAATGTCAAATATACTGGTAATCCCAAAAGGTAATCTTTGAAATCAAAATTCCCCAAATGCTGTGATAAATGTATTAGTGTTGATAACACTTTCATTGACTAAAAGAATTTACCAGAATCTACTCAATGCAACCAACTTGTAGAATACTGTAGAACTTTTCAGTTTGGGGAGGAAGTCATCCTGGGTTGAGAGGTTATATTTTTCTTAATTGCTTCATTAAGTCATTTACAATCAACATAGATTCAGATTTTCCAATTTCTCTTTATAAATAGTACCACTGGAAGATGCTACCCTGTTGTTTTAGGGATTTTCTAAATTACGCCAATATGTTCCATTCTCGCTAACTCAGTTTCCATTTTATCAAGTAATGGGATAGGAATTTTAAGAGGTGTATGTACACTATACAGTACAGCTTTGTTATGAGGTCATTTGTATTGAATCTGCTTTCAAAAGTCAAATATCACCAAATATTCTATTGAGTTCTTCCACCTTTCTTGCTAGGCCCATCATGGCTGCCACACTGTGGCTAAGAAACCTGTTGGTCTGTAATCCATTCATCGCACACACATCACACAATCCTTTTGTATATTGTTTCTGAGGTGAACTGTCCCATGAAGTTCAGAATACTTCCAGGGCTTGTCAGAGCTGTGTCAGATGACTTCAGCTCTGGGAAGCCCCTTCTGAAATGACTGTTTCATCTGCTCTTGTGTCAGTTTTAAAGTCAGTTGTCTTGCCATGAATATTCAGTTTCACTCTACGGGCAGGTTCCAAATCATCACAAGGGATAGATCTCAGAAACAAAGGCTTTTGATTGTCTGTAATATAAGTCAACTCCCTGTCTGGTTTGTTGTAGCAAACAGCTGCAAAATGTCAAAATTTCATGTACAGGTTGAAACTCTCTTTAACTGGAACTCTCTGCTCGGGCAACATCTGTGGTCCAGCAGGACCACAGATGTTCCTGGATCAGAGAATCCTGGTGGAGAGCTAGTGCCTTGGAACCCTGCAACATGAGCAGCAAGGGTTGCCTGGTGCGACAGCAGGAGTTGGGTGCTGCAGGGAGAGCCCAGTGTGCAGAGGCAGTGGGGCTGCCCAATGCAGTAGCAAGAGCACGGTGTGTGGAGGTGGCAGGGCTGCCTGGCACATCAGCAGGAGTTGAGCGCGGCAGCTGGAGCCCAGTGAGCAGAGTCAGCAGGAGTGGGATGCGGCAGCGGGGTCTGACAGGGCAGAGGTGGCCAGCGAGAGGGGGAACTGGCTGGGTGGCCGGTGGTCAGGCCAGAGATTGAGGAGGTTAATACAGGGTGGGAGGTGTTAGGGGAGGGACCAGAAATGACCTTTTCTGCTCAGGGATAATCCCTCATCCATGACCAGTCAGGTCCTGAGGGTACTGGACCAGGGAGGTCTAACCTTTATTTATTACACCTGTGTCTGGTCATGCATCATCTCTTAAGATATATTTTTTCCATAGATTGTGCATGCAGACTAGAATTAGTCTTTGTTAGCCTGGATGTTTTCTCTCTTTCTCTGAGAATGCTATGGTAATGACTTTTAATGCTCATGCTGCATCTGTTAACAGCTTTTAAGCTAGTTTCTTATTTTTCAAGTTTGGCAAATTGTTCTTAGTTTTGCTTTCTCACAGTTTAGTTACTTAGCTGTGGCTAAGGTTAAATCTCTTGTTGGTTGTAGCTATGAAAGTTTATCTGTTAACCCAATAACCAGTCATTCTATGATATTTTCATGGTTTGTAGTCCCAAAATTACTGCCAAGGTATGCAGAGCTTTTATAAAACATTTTCCCGTGGTTCTTCAATTCTTTTGTTGGGAAGCATGCTCTTTCATAAATTACATTTTCCTAAAGTATAAAGTATGTGTCAAATATAGCCAGAAACCCTTTCAGTCATTTTTATTGTCTACTCTACAGCAAAGTCAAAGGATTTAACTGAGTGCTTCCCCATAGTATAAATTAAAGAAGATATCCCTATGTCTTTAGTTTCTTCGCAGAAGATGTTTGCAAATTGAAATCTTACAAAATACCGCTTTCAGTTTTTCTATGCTGAAGGTATACCAAACTTGAAGTTCTCCTGGATATTGAAGAGGGACATTTTGATGAAATTCTGCAAATTGTGTTGCTTTGTTCCTTCTGTTTGCAACATTTGTTGTTTTCCTTGTGTTTGTGTTCTTCTCTGGCTCTAGTTTACTTCTGATACTGTGTTCGGTTCCTGTGCCAGATATAGATTGGTTACAGAGCTTTTTTTATAGGTACACAACCAAATATGTTCATCAAAAGATCTTTTCATGATCGCCAGGCATGGCTGTGGTTAACTTAAATGAGGTATTTTACACACAGTGACAGTTAGGCTGTGTCTACACTGGCACCCTTTTCCGTAAAAGGGATGCTAATGAGACACTTCAGAATTGCAAATGATGCGGGGGATTTAAATATCCCCCGCGGCATTTGCATGAACATGGCTGCCGCTTTTTTCCGGCTCGGGGTTTTGCCGGAGAAAAGCGCCAGTCTAGACGGGATCTTGCAGAAAATAAACCCTTTTCCGGAAGATCCTTTATTCCTAAGTAGGAATGAGGGTTTATTTTCTGCAAGATCCCGTCTAGACTGGCGCTTTTCTCTGGCAAAAGTGCTTTTGCGGAAAAGCGTCCGTGCCGATCTAGACGCTCTGTTCCGAAAATGCTTTTAACGGAAAACTTTTCCGTTAAAAGCATTTCCAGAAAATCATGCCAATCTAGATGCAGCCAGTATGTTTATGGATGGGCTAGAGAGCTTTATTACTGGATGGGTAGACAGATTGGTTATTTATTAATAACCCACAGATTTATAGCTGTCAAAATAAACAATCTTAACTACATACCATGAAGCTAAATAAAACATTTAAAACAGTTACTTAGAAGAAGACAGTTAAGAAGTTGTCCTGAAACAGGCTATTTAACCAATATTAAAAATCTAAAATCTAATTAAATTCCCCTGGTGTTAGAGAAAGACCTAAGATTCCAGCAGTCCAACAGCACCATTTAGTCCTTAGGGCTATGTCTAGACTACAGGGTTTTTCCGAAAAAAGTGGTCTTTTTTCGAAAAAACGTCACCTGCGTTTAGACTGCCGTCGTGTTCTTTTGAAATTAAATCTAAAGAACGCGACGGTTTTTTTGGAAGCAGTAAACCTCATTTTACAAGGAAAAATGCCTTTTTTTCAAAAGAGCTTTTTCGAAAAAAGGCATTCTTGAATGCAAACAGGGCTTTTTCAAAAGAGAGCATCCAGATTGCCTGGGTGCTCTTTTTCGAAAAAGTGGATCGCTTTTTTGAAAGATTTGTGGCAGTCTAGATGATCTCTTTCGAAAGAGGCTTGTAGTCTAGACGTACCCTTGGTGTGAAGAAGGGGGAGAATGGAGGCATATGAGCAGCCTCCCAGATATTGCTCAGAAAAGGTATCCAGTCCTGGCAGTGCCAGTGTGAGGGTGGGGAGCCACGAGGCTCAGGAGCTGGATCCTGGCAAGCTCTACTCTAGTCATGCCGCATAGGAAGCTACTGCTTCCTGTGTTTCACCTCTTGTGTGAATAAACAAACAGTAGGCTTATTCTGGCAATTAGGCACCTCCTCCAAACAGTAAATTTCCTAACTTTTAAATAGCCTATCTTAAGTATTTTAATACAAAAACACTCTTCTATGGTATCTTTCAAACAAATGATCCTGAAATTCAGGAGAGGGAATAATTTATAGCACAGGTCATACCACCTTTTCTCCAGTTAGAGAGGGAGTATACAAGAGAACAGTAATGTTAGGAGCTAAAGATGTAAGTAAAGTGTTTTTGCAGACTAATTACTGAGGAGACCAGATTTTGCTGTTCTAACTCCAACAAAACTCCTCTGGGAGTTTCTTAACATCATTTCTCCTTTGCCATTTCCTCTGCTGTGTTTCTATATGTCATTCTCTTCCTGGCTGTTGGAGTGCTGTTGTGTCCATAGTGTATTAGTTTTCTCCCTAGCCACACTAAAGAATTTCAGGGCAGTTTATCTGAAGAACATTATGGGATGGTGGAGGAATATTACGTTTTAATACTTAAAACAGGCTTTCAAGATGCAGCTAGAATCTTTGGAGAGAGACAAACTGACAGTGCTGTTCTTGCCGGTAATCTCCACCTCAGATCCTTTGCTTTTTCCTTTGAATCACCACACTTTTCCATTCTTTTAACAGCAGGCCAAATCCTCACCCAAACAGAAATCTCCCCTTGTAATCTACAGGCTAAATGAATTAGGCGGATGTAAAATGACAGATGTAAAAGGCATGGAAAGCATTGTAGATCAAAAGTATAGGACATAAGGAACAGAACAGAGGATATGATCATATAAAGGAATAGCTTGACCAGAATGAATTAAGAAGACAGGAGATTTAAGGGTATAGCTACACTGGAGCAAGAGGTATAATTTCCAGCTAGCTGCCAAAAGTTGTCCCTTCTGAGACTAGTAGGCTCTCAGGGTGGCTAAATAATCCTGCCATTTGTGCTGCTGTGGCTACACTGCTTTTTTAGCATGCTACCTTGATGAAAGCTAGAGCAGGTATTTGCACCTCCTGCAAGAGTATAGACATACCCAAAGTGATAGTGTGCATATTCCAGGGAGTGTTTGGAAAATTAGGAGAGAAATTTGCTATGGAATTGCTGGTGGATGTCAGTGATGAACCTGATATCAATTCCTTCAAGCAAGGAAATAGTCTGACAAACGTTTGTGTCATGAGGCAACTATTTGGTGCAATCCACGTGGTTCAATAAGTTTAGCAATAAGTTATGCCCTTGAGGGTTAAATTCTTTACTCATTTACATGGCTGCAAGCCCACAGAACTCCAAAATATACAGAATTGAAAAACACAATATTGGCTGCATCTAGACTGGCAAGTTTTTGCGGCTGCTTTTGCGGAAAAACTTGCCAGCTGTCTACACTGGCCGCTTGAATTTGCGCAAGAACGCTGATGATCTCATGTAAGATTGTCAGTGTACTTGCGCAAATACTATGCTGGTCCCTCTCTGGAAAAAGCCCTCTTGCGCAAATGCTTTTGCACAAGAGGGCCAGTGTAGACAGCTAAAAACTGTTTTGCGCAAAAAAGCCCTGATGGCGAAAATGGCGATCAGGGCTTTCTTGCGCAAAACCGTATCTAGATGGGCACAGATGCTTTTCCGCAAAAAGTGCTTTTGCAGAAAAGCATCAGTGCCAATCTAGATGCTCTTTTCCGCAAATGTTTTTAATGGAAAAACTTTTCCGTTAAAAGCATTTGCAGAAAATCATGCCAGTCTAGACAGAGTCCCTGATCTCAAGGACAGAACTGGGTCAGAGCAACTGTCCATCTAGCCCAATAATTTCTTCCTACAGTGGCCACTTACCAGACGCTTCAAGGGAATGAAAAGAAAAGGACAGTTATCAAGTGATCCATGCCCTGTTCTTGATTCAAATCTTAAGATTGGAAAAAAAAACCCTCCTATCTGCTTTTGCTGAGCTTAAATTCTATCTCCAAACCAGAGTTCTCTACTTGTATAGTCAGAGTGACCCATATTCTCCAAAACACACCCTGAAAAATTCCTGTGCCCTGTCATGAGTACAATCACAGTAACAATCCATTGCCATTTATATTCTCATATCAGACACAAACTGTAACTAAGAAAAAGAAATACAGTGTGGAATTACGGGTATACAAAATTATAATGAATGCAAATGAGGCTGACAGTCTCAGGCTTTTCCTCTATGGAAGGAGTAGAGGATTCTCTCTCGCTTAGCCTGCTAGCTCTGGGGCTCACACTTGATGCACCACAAATGCTTTGTGTAAGCTACTTTCTTCCCCAGGGATGTTACTCTCCGTCACCCTAACCCATCACCAAGTCCAAATCAAAATTGTATTTCTAGATGGTGGGCCAGAGTCTTAGTCTCAGCTCCAGCTCCCTCTGCCTTGCTAGGGCAACACAAACCAGCCCTAAATACACCGTGGAAGAAAGTTGGGAGATGGATAGGAGGAAGGTGGTTCTGTGCCACTTGCCTGTCTACTATATACATGCACACTCTGCCTATGGATGGGGATATAAGGTGGCATGCCTGGGCAAGAGGCGGTTAAGCTACTAGGCCAAATTGTGACAAGGATGCTAAGGCCACTGGTTGACCCAGAAATAGAGTGGGAAATGGCTTTCTCTCCCTGCAGCCTACATTCTTCAGCTGTATCTGACCCATTGATTGGGGAAAAAATAGAAAAATATATTTAGGTAGATGGAAGCAATGCAAGAAGCTCAAGATTATTTTCTGATAAAATAAAAACATCTGTTTGCACTGAGTGCTGTGATTTCTGACTTCAGCAGCCAAGAAGCCCCCGTTTCTGCTCTGAATTACCACTAGGTGACACTGTGATCAACAGGAAAGTCTCAGGAAATCAGATTTATGGAAGATAGAGTTTTGATGGGGTGAACCAGCGGAGAAACTGCTTTAGCTCAGCAGCAGAGAGAAATCCCTTTTGGAATTACAGGACCTCGGCTTGCTTCACCGGTAAATTGTTTGTGCATGTTCAGTTCTGTATTCCATTAGAAAGCTGCTGAGTAACTTTTGAAACAAAGTACCATCCAAAATGAACCAGAGGCGGTGCTCTATTGCACCAGAAGAGAATGTCAGGCTAACTCCAATGCCAGATAATTTGATTTCTTTACTTTAGCAATGGGCAACCTTGAATAGTGAATGGGCCCCATGAGTGGCCCATCTTCATCTCAGTGGGCCTCCAGACTGTTATAACCAAGACAGTCTCCCACTATAGGATAGTTTTGCTAACTGTGCTTGCACAGCTACGGTATGTCTAGACGACATGGCTCCATCGATGGAGCCATGTAGATGAGTTTACTAGACATAGCAAAATGAAGCAGCGATTTAAATAATCGCTGCTTCATTTACATAAAAATGACCACCACGCTGTGCCGATGATCAGCTGATCCGGCACAGTGGCAGCCTGGACGCTCCGCAGTTGATAAGGGAAGCCTTTGTCAACTGCTCCGGTATGCCTCGTGAAACCAGGTTTACCAGAGCGGTTGACAAAGGCTTCCCTTGTCGACCGTGGACCATCCAGACTGCCCGCTGTGCCAGATCAGCTGATCACCGGTACAGCGTGGTGGCCATTTTTATGTAAATGAAGTGGCAATTATTTAAATCGCCACTTCATTTTGCTATGTCTAGTAAACCCATCTACATGGCTCCGTCGACGGAGCCATGTAGTCTAGACATACCCCTAGGCTTCGTCTAGACTGGCCCCTTCTCCGGAAGAGGCATGCAAAGCAGGCAAGTCAGAATAGGGAAATCCGTGGGGGATTTAAATATCCCCCACGGGATTTAAATAAACATGTCCGCCGCTTTTTTTCCGGCTTGGGGAGAAGCCGGAAAAGAGCATCTAGACTGGCGTGATCCTCCGGAATAAAGCCCTTTTCTGGAGGATCTCTTATTCCTACCTGAAAGTAGGAATAAGAGGGTATGTCTACACTACCCTCCTAGTTCGAACTAGGAGGGTAATGTAGGCATACCGCACTTGCAAATGAAGCCCGGGATTTGAATTTCCCGGGCTTCATTTGCATAAACTGGGCGCCGCCATTTTTAAATCCCTGCTTGTTCGAACCCCGTGCCGCGCGGCTACACGCGGCACGAACTAGGTAGTTTGGACTAGGCTTCCTAGTTCGAACTACCATTACTCCTCGTGGAATGAGTAGACACTGAAGCTGCATCTTTCTCCAAAAATCTTAAATGTATGGCTTTATGTGCTGAACAGGTATTCAGGAAATAGGGTGAATGATAACTAAGCTATACAGAAAGCATTACATACCTATATTAAAAAGAATGGTTTAACATTGCAATATGGAATACCCATACTGAATGGGTAGCAAGACAGTCTACTTTCTGCTCAACCTGCAATAACAGTTGGATGGCTTTTTTGTCCCAAATGTCTAAAGTCACGTGCAAAGTTGAGAGTGTATACTCGGGTATTTAAGAAACATAGACTACATCTAGACTGCTGCTTTTTATTGCTTTTTACCTTTTTCCGATAGTTTTTTCTGAAGAGGCTTTTCCTAAATTTAGCCTGTCTACACTGGACCAAATTTCAGAAAAACCTCCTCTTTCGGAAGAGCCCTACTTCCTTGTGAAATGAGGATGAAAGGGCTTCCAAAAGAGCATATCTGCGCTTCCACAAAAAATGTTGGAAGAGCAGACGCGCTCCCATGATGTATCCCAGAAAAATTCCATAGTCTAGACATATCCTGATAGTGTTTTAGAGCTACATATTTGCATGATTGACTTTTGCTTAAAATTAAGCATAGGTTAATTATGCAAATATTATTTTTCTAATCCTCTGTGGAAACATCTCTCTTTTCTTACTGTTACAATCAAGGCAAGTTGAAAAAAAAAGAAAAAAGAAAATCTCTGACATAGCACACAATACCTGAAATGCAGCACACAGCTATCACTCACAGGACTTGGAAAGTTACTTACAATTTGCTGTAGTTATGAGACAGTAAGAGGTTCTGAAAAACACTTTAAAGACCACTGGAAAATGTTATTACTCAATGTTTACAGTTTATTTGTTTTTTTAAGAACTTTGCATATTAAATATCAAGCATTAAATCATTGAACAGATTAATAAGGAACAGAGATGAATATTTTATCATAGGGCACACAGAAGGAAATATAGGCATTGCTGGCCAAAACTAAACACTCATAAACCTAGCCATATCAAATCTTCCTGTGGGAAGGAGTAGGATATCTGAGGAGAACATTTGGCTTAGTAAACAAAAAAGCCTTATGTGGTAAATCAAAGCTCAGATGTTTTTTAGTTTAAGGATGACATCACACTGGCAATAGGTCTTCCATGTGTCCACGCCTTACACATTTCAAACAGTACCTGTTGTTTTAATTTAGCTGAGAATGACTACACTGCCTCATATATTCCAGACAACATCAGTTTTTCATACAGAACCGAGAAGCATAACATAAAACAATCCATGCTGACAAACAGGCTGCTAAATTTGGCCATGGAATTTACTGGTGCTAGCCATCTTATTTTTCATTAGCTGGTTCATTCATTTGTCACCTTTCTTGAAACTCTGATGATTTCAGGACTCTACAGTAAAGGGGATTGTGGCAAAGAGCTAAACATAAAAACGAGCCTTTATATATAATGCTTTCCATCCAGAAATCTCCATGTGATTCACAACTGTTTGCTACAAACCTGACAACACCTCTCTTGAGGTAGATGTATTTTCTTTTTTACACATTGGGAAGCTGACGTGCAGAGGTGGAAAATGACTTAAGAGCCATACTGGGAATATATGCTTAAAATGGGCCTATCATCCAGATCTTGTAGTCTAACACCTGGCCTACAAGATAAGGAGAATCTACAGTTCTGAGTCAATGTCTTCGGTCACTCTGGCAGGTCACTGTGCTTCTTTGTCCTTCAGTTGATCCCTTTGAAATGATGGATTAAGGCAGGAGTTCAGTGAAAGGAAGATATAGCATCATGGTTCAGAATCACCAAAGACTGTTTTAGAGCTGAGAGCTGTGTTGGTGGTCCAACATGCTTAGGAACTACCCATTGTGATTTTCTTTCATTTGGCTCAAATGTCAGTTCTGACAGCTAGGTGGGAAGATGGGATTCAGGATGGAGAGGACTAATCTGATTCACTCATAGACTGATTTATAACATACTGTGGAGCTTCCCTGGGAGCACTTAGGGTAGAAAAATAGAACACTAGACCTGGAAAAGAGCTTGAGAGGTCGTCCAGTCCCATGCCTTTACAGCAGAACCAAGCATCATCTAGATCATCCCTGGCATGTGTTTGTCTAACCTACTTTTAAATATCTCCATTGACAGAGGTTCCTAACCTCCCTAGGCAATTTATTCCAGTGCTTAACTGTCCTGACAGGAAGTTTTTCCTAATGTCTAACCTAAACCTGCCTTACTGAAATTTAAGTCCCTGCCTTAGATATCATCTACCCTTATTATGAGGAAGCCTTTTCTGTATCAGCTCCCTGAGCCCTCCTAGCAACAGATAAAAACAAGCCCTGCTCTCTCAGCCTATGCAGGCTCGACTGTTTCTCTGCAGATAAGCAATCTGCCTGGAGTGTCCAGCCCATGTTCCACTGGACACTAACAAAATTAATGGATTCACTGCTCCCCCAAACTTATCAGTTATCTGCTTAACATACAGAGAGATTGTAGTAAACACAAGTAACAGTATATTTAACAATATATAAAGATTTTAGAAGTAGCATATGAATGTATTGTATACAAATGCTTACACATAAAATAAGAGATGCCTTCAGCAACTTAGACTTACTTACGAAGATACTTCCTTGTCTAATGAAGTTTAGTTCACCCAAAGTCTTTGCAGCATTTTCCAGCCAGGTCAGACTGTGACCCTTCTTGCATAAAACAGGACACGCTGACAAATTATCTTGGTGACAAATGGAAGGTGTCTCCTATTCCCTTTAGACATTTCAGACTGTCCTTTGTTCTGTTTCATAAACAAGATGCTCTCGGCTGATTGTTTTTTCCTGTGGCCTCCTCCCTTGTTGATCTTACAGTCGCCTAATCAGCATCTAGCTCTGCATACAGATAGGCTTACATTGTGAGACACACAATATACAATACACACCCCTCCCACCGCCCACACAGGCTGCCCTAGGGACAGAGCTGGCTCCTGCATTTGGGAAGCAGGATAAGGGACCTGTTGAAGGTAGGGTGGGGGGTTGGGTTGGTTTGGGTTCTGGAGTAGACTAGGGGATACAGCACTTGCCTAATAAGCATAGGGTGGTGGGCTCAAGCCCTGCCCCACCACCATGGGAGCAGCCAAGTAGCCGATAAGGGACCTACTGAAGTCAGGGAGGTGGGCCAAGTGCTAGAGTGGACTAGGGGATAGAGCACCCAATATACAGGGAGATAAGTGTCTGCTATCCTGTGCTTTAAAGAAACCTGTTTAAAACTTGACCATCTGTCTTAACTCCAAGGCTTTGAGAACATAATATCTACTACATGGCATCCTAAATATTGTCTACAAATACATTTCATAATGTCTGTGGTGACCAGTGAGCTATTGTCTCCTAGTGGAGATCTTATAGCCTACACTTTGATAAACTCAATACGCATATCTCTGACATGGTAATGCTCTATGTATATTCCCTCTACCAAGAGATTCCTGGGTCACACCTACTCTCTCGGGTGAAACATCCTCTAACTTCAGCTGTCCAGTCCCTGGTTTAAAGAAAAACAAGCAAAATTTAAACATTTGTTTTGAGTTCTTTTACTGTACCTAAGTAATTGGCTGGAAATGTTATTCAGAATTGCTGGATTTTGTTTTTGTTAAAAAGCGTTGTCTTTCAGTGACTGTTGCAGTATGCAGTTTCCTGAATTCTCCCAAACCCCTTTTTTGAACATTTTCTAATGTGTGCCTGCCTTTGTTTTCTGGACAGAAATTAATAATCACTTTATTTCCCCCACATACATTTCAACGTCAATTTTATTCTATAAACCACCTGATGAAAATGTATGTGATTTGGAGAAAATAATGAAGCTGATCATCCTCTGTTTCCTTGGCAATGCCGCCAAAGCCCATAAAAGTAATGATGATAAACATAAACTCAGAATTTCCAGAATTCCATAGCCAAGGTTTTATAACGAAAAAGCATCAAATTCCACAGTAACTGTACACAGATGTACAATTGTTATGTAGCGACCCTAAGATAGAGCAGGTGGCTGAGAATAAAAATGCTTCATTTTTTTCTCATATGGGTGTGTGTCTTGATTTGGAATTACACAAGTTTTAGAAGAGATCAAATACATCTCTAGGGTTTAGTGGTATATAAAAGAGCCATATGCCATATACGAAAGATAACGAGTGGAAACACATTCAAAAATCTATTTAAAGCAGTATCTTTTGATTACAATAAAGAAAGAAAGAAAGAAAATTGCAGCAATAGAGTTGCTTTAGTTTCCACCTTCTAAAGAGAGCTTACTATGCCCTTAAAGTGAATAACATATTTAATCTCTTGGCTCAAAACTCATTTCTCCTTGATGACATTTCCTCTTATTTCCAGTATTTGCATGCCATTTGAACCTGAATTAGCTGGTACATTTCAGACTGTCTGCACAGGAAGAAAACATGAATTGTATGCAGTAGCCCACCAGTGACCTATTATCATGCACTGGAAACTTCTGTGTGGGAGTAAGAGAACTGTGAAAAAGTGAATGGAAAAAAAGATGCATCTTTGTGTTCTGAGGCAATGTCTGACAGTTAATTCAAGTCTTCTCAGACATATATCCACTGTAGGATCATTTGAGAGTCAAGCATTCACCGTCCAGTTTATGTTCCAACATCACATAGCTTTTGAAATGTACGGATTTTTAGCTGCAGCCTGGATCTTTCTGATAAACCCAGAAGGTAAAGTCACAGGTGGTGTCATGTCTAAGGAATGAATGAATGAATATCCTATTTCCTGGTTGGTCCTGTTATCTTTACGTATGTCGTATGGTAAAAATGGCTTGACCTTTCTAATTTCCTTCTCTCCCTTTCAGGAGTTAGAGTGCCTAGTGATCCAACCTCCAATAAAAGAGGTACCTCACCCACCTTGTCACTCAAAAAGTTGACAGTTGAACAATCTGAAATCAAGTTACGAAAAAGAAAACAGCTTCCAATTTCCCTTGTGGAGAGAATGGATTAATACTCAAAAAGCTTTATATAGCCAGAGTGACCTTTTGTGAACTGTGGTAGATTTGCCTTGAACCTAGGTTAGTTTATGCCCAGGAAAAATGTGACTTAGAAAAAGGATATGTTCCTTGACTTGCCTAGTTTGTGGAGCTTAAGAATCAGTTGTGAACTGCAGTTTGGAGAGCCCAAGTGCTGTCATGTGTCTCAAGTGGACATAATCCTCTAGTCAACTAGATGTTGAACCTCTCTACTCCAGCACCCTCGGGACCTGACCAGAGCTGAACCAGAGAAAATGATGCATTACTGAAGATGGAATTTCTCCAGTGTTAATCATTTACTAGATCGATGATATAGTCATGCCTTGCTTTTTATTTTAATACACTAATCTCCAGAAATATTAACTAGCAGCATAACCAACGCTTTCACTGCTTAGTGGGCTCTTAAAAGACATTGAAGGATAAATTAAAGCTAAATAATAGCACAGACCAGTGAGAGCCAAGACTGGTGACTGTGAACAAATTTTATGGGACTTCAGGAAACTTGATAACAACCATGGTAAGTGGGCATCCAGCTAACTAAAATCATGCCAGACTATGGATGTTTCCATCCAGAGAGTGTAAGGCAAAAGAGGTTCAGCCTATAGCTGGCTTGCCATGTCTTCATCTCTGCTTTACTTAGGAACATCTCAGAGAAAACAGTATTTGGTTGTTATTGGCATGACACAGTGAAGAGCACACTTCTTCCTCATTTATATGGACTTTTAAGATTACAAGCTGAACTGGTAATGTTCTGTAGGATTTTCTCAGAGATCTAAGCAAATAATGAGGTGCTCATAAATGTTGTGCCACAGCTGCATTGTCCAGTCCTGAGTGAGCATGGGCAGCCTCAGCTTAGGTCCGCTTTTTGGACCCTCTTCCAATGGACTGTTGCTTCACCACATCCACCATTAATTCCATGTGCTTCTTCTTGTAGTCAAGAGAGGGGGAATAATAGATGACAACTCCACTAAAAGTATTTCATTCTCTTATCTGGGATCTTGGGCTGTTAAGGCTTAGCCACTTCCCTGGGCATGATTCAGGGAGCTTTGCCTTTGGACTTACAAAATTACCGTTGTTGTTTACTCATGCATGTGCCTGAAACTCATTTCCTCAAGGTCTACCAGGGCCTCATGACCACAGTGACATATTATAGACCACAGTGGTTTATTGAAGGGTTATTTTGCTCCATTATAGCCCACAGACAAAACTCTTGAAAGCTGCTTTTAAGATCTCATGAATATAGACAGATTAAAAATATAACAAATTAAAGTTTATATTTCACAACTACACTACTATAGGCCTATGTACTCCACATGGTTCTGCCTGAGTCTTTCTCAGACTCAGGCTATGTCTCCACTACAAAGTTTTTGCCCCAAAATGGCTGTTTTTGTGTAAAAACTGGCAAAGGGTCCACACCTCAAGCGCGTTTTTGTGCAAAAAAAAATACAGTAAATTGACAGGACAGAGGGCTTTTGCTGGTAGAGTTATTCCTCTCCCCATGAGGAATAACTCCTTTTTTGTGCTACAGCTCTTGTGCTAAAAGGCAAGTGTGGATGATCCTCAGGGGTTTCTTGCGCAAAAAAGAGCCTATCAGAAAAAGCACAGGTGCTCTGATGTCCATTCTGTTAATGGCAATCCGAGCTTTTTTGTGCAAGAGTGTCCATGCAGTATGGATGCTCTCTTGCGCAAAAGCACATTGCTTTTGCTATGCACTTTTGAGGTGTGGACGCACTTTTGTGCAAGAAGATTTTGTGGAAGATCTCTTCTGCAAAAAGCTTCTTGCGCAAAATCCCTGCAGTGTAGACAAAGCCTGAATGAATATTTAATTATGTCTACAAAGTGGACCAGCTCCAGCAGGAGAGGAAGACTGACTTTGTAGCCTGGTTGTTAGAAATGCCATGTGGGATGTGGCAGACACTTCAAATCTTTGCTTTCCTGAATCAGAAAAGGGACTTGAACATCAGTCTAAGTTTCTTGCTCTTTCTGGTTCAGACCAGAAATTACATTGTGGACATGAAAAACTTTCATGATGAGAGTTTCATTGAAACTGATGCATTTCCATGAACATTTTTTATTTCAACGAATCAGCATGTTCTAACAGGAAAAAAAAACATCAGAAAATTGATCAACTCTAAGTAGCGCACAGCTTTTAGGATTTGTATGCATTTTGATGAGTGGCAGATATTAATTCTATACTATTTCTCTACAGAATTTTTAGAGCAGAAGCCACTTTTTTTTTCCTTAGGACATTGTGGTGGATGGAACTGGAAACCAGTGGTAGATGGTAAAGAAGAAATAAATTAAGACATATAGTCAAGAGGTGTGTGAAAATCTAGTAATGCCCTATTCTAAATGCATACATACATGACATGACCTTGGATCTATTTTATGTAACATTAAAAAAATCACCAGCCGTCTCATTTCAAGGCACATTATATGCATTGTAAAACGGATTGCAAAAGAAAATGATACATTACTGAAGGTGGAATTTCTCCAGTGTTATTCACTTACTAGATCAATGATAAAATCATGTCTTGCTTTTTATTTGAATACACTAAGCTCTAAAAACCCATGAACTATTGTAATCAGGAAACTTTATTCTGAATTATTAAAGGAATATCATGCTATAGCACATATTGAATTGGAAATCCCATTTGTTTTTCTAGCTTGTGTCATATCTTAGAGATAAATGAATTGTGGCTTAATGATAACCATACCCACTCCAAGGGTAATACGTATATACTAGAGCTTTATAACTTTATTTTTAAAAATGAGGGTGGAAGGAATGTCTGGAAGTTGTTCATTCTATCCAGGCTTATTTTTTTCTTCAAACCAAAGACTGAATGAGAACAATGGGGGCTTTAAGAGAACAAAATTTGGAATGTTGATTTTTACTAGCAGTTTGTGTAAGGTTTGTGATTCAGGAGTGCTGTCAGCTGCAAGCTGGAATGACTGAGAAAATGGGGCCAGCCCTTTGTGTTATGTAAATTCAGAATTGATCTTGTGGAGAGCAGACCACTGTAATGGCACCATCCCAATAATAATCTGAGACAGATGGGGGGGGGGGAGGGTGAAGGCAGGGGTGTGTGAAAGAGTGATTCTTCTCTAAAAAGAGCACTTTAAAAATTGGATTATAAACGAGAATGTGCAGATTCCACTTAGCTACATGGAAAAGCCCACTGTTTTTTCTGTGGTTGTAGTAAGGTTTTAATTAAACATAGACTCCAACTGCATTTGGATGGCTTCTTAATGATTAAGAAAATGACTCAAAGGGAAGCCATGTCTTAGGCTGTGAACGGAAAATTTTGTACAGTATTTTCACTTTGGATGATTAGAAGCGTCTGTGAAACCAAGTATTCAAAAGAAATATTAAGTACTTACTTGAATTTGCTGACCAAAATAATGTTGGATCTGTTCAACAATTTAACATCATGTCTCTTCATGAAAAATAAAAAATGTGTGGGTGGAAACAAATAGTCAAGGATACAGAAGCAATATCACTGGTTCAAAGAGCATTCAGACACAGTTCAGTCATATCTTGCAAATGGAGGGTAGACAGGCAGAATCATTATTATTTTTGTTTGTATCCATAGGGCATCCAAGGCCCTTTATGGCCTAGAACTCCAATGCTCTAGGTACTATACAACCACTGAATGAAAAGATGAGACTTGCTTCAAAGAGCTTATGTTCTACTCTTCACTCATCTCCTCCAAAGTGATGTTTTACTGTTAAATGTATGCAGTATAAATTGTAATGCCATCCCAAAATGGTATTCTGTGCTCATCCTCTGACAGAAATGAACACTATAATCCATATAAAGTTGGATAAAACATACTGTAGAGACAAATTAATCTAGTTCCAGAAAAATTATTTGCTTCCTTAGAAAGAAACCATAGAAAGAATGTTCCATGATCTCTATGAGTTAGGTGAATATTTGATATCCTGCAACTTAAATATCTTAGAAAGGTTCCATGAGTGTCCCTTGTTTCTTCATTCCTTTACTTTGGGAATATAATTCCACACCTGCGGAGCGTCCACACTACGTAGACTTATTTTGAAATAAGGGGCTGGTTATTTCAAAATAATAACTCCTGCTTTTCATGAGGAATAATGCTTATTTCAAAATAGTTAATTTGAAATAGTGGCAGTGTAGATGCTCCACTGTTGCTATTGTGAAATAACTACTCCCCAGAGTCACTCAAAGTAATTACTCCCTGGTGCTTCCTGGGGCTCTAAGTTGAGGTAGCACGTCCACATTAAGGGAGCCTGCCTCCGACTAATTTTGAGGCTTCCCTGTGGTATGGTCATGCTATTTTGAAAGAGCTATTTCGGGAGTTATTATTTTGAAATAATTTCCTAGTGTACACATGGCCCCAAAAATGGTTCTTCTGAAGTGATGCTGTTTTCTAAGAACACTCCATGCAGTACATACTGCTTTTTGGAGGTGTTACTTTTTGCAATGGTAAAAGAATACGATCCTGCTGTTCTCAGTTCCTCCTCCTCCTCTTCCTTCCCCTACAAGATAAATGTGTTTTTTATGAGGTGCTGGTACATGCACTGTGTCACTCTTCATGTAGCATCATGCTCTATTCTCTGTTTCCCCAAGAGATTGGAATATAATAATAAAGCAACAAAGTTATACAGTCTTGTAAACTTTTTTCAGGCGAGGCTATATAGGCAATTGGAGATGTGACTAGGCTATGTGCTGACAATAAGCAAGCTAGTGTTGGTCTATCCTCAGACCCAGGCAGGCTTGCCTTTGCTGCTGTAATTTCACTGCTGCTGTTATTTGAACTAGCTAGATCAAAACTAGCTGCAAAATGTTTATATGTGCTGCAGCTACACCTCTGGCTGCAGTGGAAATACAGACCCTTAAAACAGGGGTACCTAACCTACAGCCCATGGGCCAAACATGGTCCCTCAACGCATTTCATAAATTGGAGGTGGGCGAATTGGCAGTTAGGGAAGGTTAGCCCTCCCTCTATTGCTCCAGCCCCAGCTCTTCTCCCCTTCTATCAGTCACTGACTGGACCCAGAGCCCAATGCCCTGCTGTTGCTGCCTCCCCTCTGCCTAGGATAGTAACCCTCTCCAGCCTCAGAGTGTGGAACAGCAGTGTCTCTAACCCAGCCTCAGAGTACAGTGCAGATGCCACCACCACAGTGTCCCCAGTCCCAATCCCGGAGCCAGTGGTGGGTGGCAAGGCCACAGTGCCCCAGCCTTCCACCTGGAGTACTAACGTGGTTGTGCTGAGGTAGTGCCCGTGACCAGAGTGCAAGGCAGGGTGCGACCCCTAGCTTTCCCAAGTCCTGGTGGCAGGCTGCCCCACTCAAGCCCAGTCCAAGCCTGCCCTGCTAAGCCAAAGAAGAACAGAAAGTTTACTCAACTCAGGTCAGGGCACTCCTGTGAGCAGAGCATGGGCGGTGCCACACCAGGTTATATTTGGAGAAGATTAACCTCCCCCTGCCTGTGATACCTGCCATTTATGCTGTAGCCTGCTTCAATACTGTATACTTATGACTGATTCATTAGTGATTTGTCATCCTGTTTGTCATTTTAGTTTACACAAGGAAATATGTAGAATTTGTTTGGCTCACACAAGATTGTGCTTCTGTTTATGTAGACCTCCTGCATAACAGGATTGGGCACCCCATACCTTAGAGAATACAAATCTGTGTGTATCTCAGAATCCTCCCTTTCCCAGCCCATGGGAGAAAAAAGAATAGTTATGCTAAATTTTATTCCATTCTTTCTCATGTCTTGCTAGGCTTCCTCTTGAACTAATTTAAACTTCTTGCATGTGTTGCTGCCTTTGATATTTTGTTCTGCACTGTATTTCAAACAACATTTCTATGAAGAAATACATCCGGAAGTATTTAAAGTGTATTTTTTCCTTAAATTCACTCCACACACTTAGAATAACTGATCAACAAACATCTAAAATAACTCTGTGGCATCAAGGTTTCCCTCATCTGACCTTACACTATTTTTGTGTACAGTATTTCTATGGGATTTCCTACACCAAAATTTCTGCAAGTTTTCTTCTGTGAACATATAGCTAGTCGTATTATTGTGAATATCTTTTATTTGGAGGTGTATGTATAATTTTTTTGAAATGGTCCAAATTGAGGCTTTTACCTTAACATGTAAGTTTGGAAGGGTAGGACCATGATCCAAAATGTATCAGTAATTTATACCAGCAGTCAGAATCTGAGGATAGATAATAACCATTTTCACTGGTATGGCCTGACTGCTTCACATTGCTCTGATAAGTGAAAATAAACACAGCATAACTGGCTGACTAAGCTTGATGACTCCTTTGCATCGTTTGAACAGCACAACGCTGTCATGTGCTAGTGAATCTTGCCCAGTATGGGTACATCTACGCAGCAGTGTTATTTCACAATAACACTGATGTTCTGAAATAACATTGTCTGAATCTACACTACAAGCAGTTATTTCGACATATTGCCAAAATAATGTTAAGCTGGAGGGCTTCTTATTCCGACTCCTGTAGCCCTCATTGTATGAGGAGTAAGGAAAGTCGGAGGAAGAGTGCTTGATTTCAAAATAAGTGCTATGTAGACCAGTGTTTCTGAAAGTGTTAACTAGCTGCCCCAGTTTGTTTATGTGCCGACACTGCGGCCACAGAACCTCGTGGCTTCCATTGGCTCTGTTTCATCCTTTGCAGCCAAGGGGAGCTGCGGGAAGCATAGAAGACAGTCTGGTCTCCCTTACATAGGAAGTAAATGGACACTGAATTTGCTTCATGAAAATGTGTTCTCAACCAAGTTTGGCTGAAAATACTGGATAGAACTTTGGGTGAGAAGTTTTTTTAGACAAGAGTAATTTCTTAGTTTAGTCACTAGATAGAATGTTATTATTTTGTTTTCTATGGAACCCCACTTATTTCCAATATTCTTACTCAGTGATCCTTCAATATCTAGTTTTTGATAAACTCATTCTTGTTTTTATGATATCTAAGTGCTGTGATGTTAAGCAAAGGGATGATTCTGAGCTACACCAGCTTTTTAATTTAATGGGGAATAGGAGATCTGACAATTGTGTGAGTGGTCAGTGGATAAGGGGCTGGATGCTGTAGGGAATGCTTGGAGGACTCGGGGATTGATGTGCGCTTGTCACTACCAGCACAGAGAAAGCAAGGTCTGTCGGGTCCTGGAAGATAGGACATGCTTGTGTTACCAGATGCTGTTGATTTCAGGGAGCTGATCCACCACATGCACAGACAAAAGGCTATTAGCCAGGGGGTAACGAATGTTGTCCCTGGCTTCTGTTTTTCAAAGGCTGGGGATGGATGGCAGGAGACAAATCACTTGATCATTGTCTTCGGTCCACCCCCTCTGGGGACACCTTTGCCACTGTCGCCAGACAGGATGCTGGGCTAGATAGACCTTTGGTCTGATCCAGTATGGCTATTCTTATATTCTTATGTAATGTGCCTCACAGCACTCACATCAAGGAATAACACATACAGGATTTTAGGAGAGTGCAGTATATCATCACATATTCTAATTCTCAGTTTTTGCTTGTAACCAAGAAGAGGAGGAAAGAACACTGAGCTTGTCAAACTATACATCTAATTTCTTTTAAAAAGAACGTAAATAACCTCTCCATGGCTCATCCAAGGTTGTGCATGGCTTTTGATGTATCTCAGGGTGTTTCACCACGGTCCCGGTTTTACTTTATCCCATTCCAAGCATTATCTGGAAATCCTGCTACCCACTCTAGTTTCCTTCTTTACTTTTAGCCAACTTGTAGGAGAGATACAATGATCTTTGAACCCCCCCCCCCCACATTGCTAATCTTTAGGGAGCAGCTAGTGAGAGCCTTTCTCCAGATATTCACCAAAGAATGATAGATAAAACATCTGAAAAATCAAGTCGCAGCTGTGCTGTGAATTACAGAGGGACTACAATGCTCTGGAGAAACTGTTAGTGTAGGTGTCTTGCCACTTGAGCCATGTTTGCCATTTTTTTGATCTGCATATGAGTGGTCAAATTCTATGCTGGTGTAAACGGGCTTTCTTTCCTCCACAGTTTAAATCACTGATGCTGTGTCCAGTCAGATCAGCAGAGGATTTAGCTCCTTATTTCTATATCTTGAAAGCTATAAATGTAGGAATAAAGTAAAGCAAAAACACTGAACTGTGATATCTTTCTTCTTCCAGAAGCTGCCCTTATCAGAGAACTATGGTATATCATAGCCCATCAATTTTTTTTAAGATGGGTTATTTTGTAGATACACGTGGAGTCCAGCAATGACCATCATTTCTGTTAAAATGCAGCATATTTCTTTAGTAAGTAGAAGCCAATATTTTAAGTTGGTAAATATATTTATTTTGATAGTTATCCTTAGACAGAGATCTACTCTTCAGAATTGGAAATATTATTCATATTGTGGCAGCTGTCCTAGCAAAACTGCACATATTTCTTATTAAAATAAATTGTATTGATAGATTTATTAATCTTCAGGGAAAGACAAAGTGTCATTCTCTCCTCCATGTTAAAATGAAACATGGTCATGGAAAAATAGGCTGAGTGCAGACTTTGCCATTTGTTTTCAATTTATTTTTAATTTAAAATTCATCGTGATGGTCATAACTTTGGGACAGATGCTGAACTGAAACCAAACTTTGGATCACAGAATGTGTGGTTTTGGGGATTTGTCCACAAGTATTCCCATATTTCATTCTTAAACTAGAAATTAATTTGAACAACATCAAATACTGTTATATGCTGTGATGAAATTTGTGGTTTTATATGATTTAATATAGTGAACTAAGTCTGCTTTACTGATTCTAAAAATTTTGAGTAAGAAGCTCAATTTAAGAAATGAACCTCATAAAAGTTTCTCTCATCTCAGAAAGATTGCCCTCTTTAAGACATTTTTTCCTGGGTTGGGGAATTCTTCCCTGACTCACCAGGGAGGAGGATAGAAAACTGATCAAAATAAAAATAGAAGCTTGATATATAATTTTATTAAATTGCCTTGTATAGATGATGATATTAGTAAAAAAAAAGTACAAAAAGGGTTTTATAAAGCAGGTGGAACTGAATAAAGGATAATGTAGACAAATATGAGGTCTATTAGATTGTTGGAATATCCTTACAAAGGAAATGGTGGAAGCTGCATTACTTGGATCATTTATAGCCTGGCTGGATAAAAAAGGATGAATTAGATAACTTATGGCTATATTGGGGGGGGGGGGGGGGGGTTGTCAAAGAACGTATGAAAATTACACTCACATATCTTCTTTGGGTTTTTTTTCTGGAAGAGGATTTTCCGATATTTGGCCCATCTACACAAGGAAAAATAAACCTTTTACGGGGAATAAGAGGGCTACCAAAAGAGGGTTTTTTCCTGACATTTGGCCCCATGTACTCTTTGTATGTTACCATCTCCAATTTTTCTGATTCTTTGAAAATTCCAAATAAGGCTGTTTCGGAGGAAATGATTGACAGGTCCCTGGAAAGAGTATCACAGACTTCAAAGCTTTAAACATTTTTGTTTTTTCATTCTTCAATGATCTCCACCTCACAGGACAAGCAAGAGTAAGAGGCTACAATTTTGAAGGAGATTTTTCAGAAGTGGTCAGTGCAGTTAATGGGACTTTTAGCATTAACATCCTTAATTTCTTGGCAACAATGGTTGTGTTCATTGTTTTTTTAACATTATTCTTCATGTTCGCTCTCTCTCTTTTAAAATCACACTGCTATCTCCTTGTCTAAATCAATGGCTCCCAAATTATACATCTTGTTCTGGCAGTGGCCCACAGGGTACCTGAAGATAGCTTTTGGTGCTATTCCTGCTCACCTCCAGCTACTAAATCACATTAAAAGAGAATTTCTTCATCAGTTTGCATTGTGAATAGGAGTTGAAGCCCATACACAGTTGTGTGGGGGAAAAGGAGAGTAGAATCTTTCCCCCATGAACTTTGAAGTGAAGGGATAACAAAGCTCTCAGACTTGAGTCCTGCATATCTCCCTGTTTCCAGCAGCATTAGACCAACATTATGGTGATGGCAGCACGGGGTCTTTTGAGGGAGCATGAATGGAATGGAAGACTCAAAGAAAACAAATGGCTCAGTCTTGTATTAATATTTCACAGTCCAGATTTAAAGCTTAGAGAGTCAAAGGAGGTAAAAGAGTCTCAGACTCAGGCCAGAGCCATTGCACGACATTCAGCCCGGGGAAACAGCTTTATATAATTTCATGCCAGTAACTTTCCTTTACTGTGAATTTAGAGGTATAAAAGAAATATTTTCGTCATTATTAACAAGTTAAAATGTTCAGTTGCAATCTTTTGGGGAGCTGCACTCATTGAGGGCTTGCATACACCTGAATGAACCATGTTCTAAACACTAATTAACATGATCAAAAAGTATAGCATAGCTTTGGTCAATAGGTATTACTCCCGACACAATTATTTGCTTTAAGACTTTGGGACACATTCCCTAGAGAAGCACAAATATGAATCCTTTAAAACAATAACTCTAAGTTGTATTGAAATCACAAGAATTTGAACAAAACAAGACATTTCTAACAATAAAGAAATCAGATAGTTTTAAGTGTTTTCCCTTAATATGTCATAGGCTCAGTCTTCTCTTTCTTCAGTCTTGGCACTGGATCAACTATTGGCTTCCCTGGCCTTTTCATATGCCTGCTGCTGCTCCTTTGCTTTCACAAAGCACTGCTGCTGGTCCCTGTTCTATTACTTCTCCTGCATCCTCTGGGCAATCTGCTGATATGTGGGCCTATCTTTTTCTTGCTCAAGCCCTCTCTCCTTATTCCATAAACCTTGCATGGGCATAAATGAATTATATAGTCTTACAGTTACACTATAATATTTTTCCTGTCATTTCCCTCTTTTTCCTGTCTTAATTTCAGAGATGAAATTAATAAAGCTGGGGGTGAGGCGAGAATTCTTAATCACAGATCTTTCTAAGCAATAAAGATAGAGCAAGAACAGATTGATGCATAGCTACTAAGGTATGTCTACACTACCCTCCTAATTCGAACTAGGAGGGTAATGTAGGCATACCGCACTTGCAAATGAAGCCTGGGATTTGAATTTCCCGGGCTTCATTTGCATAAGCCGGGCGCCGCCATTTTTAAATCCCATCTGGTTCGAACCCCGTGTCGCGCGGCTACACCCGGCACGAACTAGGTAGTTCGGACTAGGCTTCCTAGTCCGAACTACCGTTACTCCTCATGGACTAGGAGTAACGGTAGTTCAGACTAGGAAGCCTAGTCCGAACTACCTAGTTCGTGCCGGGTGTAGCCGCGCGACACGGGGTTCGAACCAGCCGGGATTTAAAAACGGCGGTGCCCGGCTTATGCAAATGAAGCCCGGGAATTTCAAATCCCGGGCTTCATTTGCAAGTGTGGTATGCCTACATTACCCTGCTAGTTCGAACTAGCGGGGTAGTGTAGACATACCCCTACATAAGAGTCTTCTCTTTCTGAAATATAAGCTATGGCTCAAACGAGTGTCACAAACATGATGCACAGACTTACTGGGTTGGTGTACTGGGATGTGCTATGTAGAGAGGACAAACTAGATTTTCATAAGGTCTCTTCTGGCTTCAAATCTATGACTCTGCATCATTGTTTTCCTGTGCTATTATACACTTTGCTCAGTGTATATCCTTGGGCTACGTCTACACTGGCATGATTTTCCGGAAATGCTTTTAACGGAAAAGTTTTCCGTTCAAAGCATTTTCGGAAAAGCGCATCTAGATTGGCAGGACACTTTTCTGGAAAAGCACTTTTTCCGGAAAAGCGTCCGTGGCCAATCTAGATGCGCTTTTCCGCAAAAAAGCCCCGATCGTCATTTTCGCGATCGGGGCTTTATTTGTGGAAAACACTACTGTGCTGTCTACACTGGCCCTTTTCCGGAACAGTTTTCTGGAAAAAGACTTTTGCCCGAACGGGAGCAGCATAGTTTTTCCGGAAAAGCACTGATGATTTTACATTAGATCGTCAGTGCTTTTATGGAAATTCAAGCGGCCAGTGTAGACAGCTGGCAAGTTTTTCCGGAAAAGTGGCTGATTTTCCGGAATAACTTGCCAGTGTAGACACAGCCTTGGTGAATAATGTACAAAACTCAGATGCCATTAATGTCTTCTCATATCTCACCAAAATCTATGGAAACGGGGTATGCTGGATTAAAGATTTTTCTGGACTAGGGAGGATGCTACAGAGTCTGGATAAAAGGGGGATGGAAGTGGGGAGCTTACCTGGCATCCTGTTCCTGGGGACACATGGTGTTGCATGCTCCCCATTGTTCCCACGCACCACTCCCTGTCACTATGGGAGTGGTGGGGAAAAGCCCATAGGAAGCACATCACTGCATTGCCGTTCCCCCCGCCCCCTCCCCACCTCCTTTGTACCACAGGTGTTCCTGCATTGAGGATACCTGGACGTATGGAGATTCAAGTGTTTTAGCAGGAGCTGAAAGTATAACCCCAGTGTTCAGCTGCAAGGTATACTTTTGGATGTGCAATTGGAAATAGCTTTGAGACAGTTATGAGTATTGCAAAAATCAGAAGCACAATGCATGTATTCATTAGCAGGCTGAACCAGGATTTTATTTCCTCAGTTTTTTCAAAGGGATTGAAAATACTTCTTTACTTTCAAAACCAGTATTTTTGTCTGATAAAGCCAATTACATCACTATCACCTGGAAATGGACTATGAGTCTCCATAAGCTGATGCAGCAGGAATACAAATGGCTCAAGATCTCATGACAGACATTAAAGTCCCAAGAATAATAATTCTCAAAGACCCCAACTGTATAACATTAATTTAGCAAAATCCTAAAGAATTTTCCCAGTAAACTAGAGAGCTGATATAAAAGTACACTAACTTCAAATATTTTGGTAAAAATGTGTGTTAACAGCCAAAATAGTATGTAAAGGGTTTTAAAACAAATTGTAGAGTGGCAGCCATAAATCATTTGCTCTGTGTGTGAAGTAAAAATTCAGTTTCTAAGAAGAAACTCATAGGCTATGTCTACACTACATGCTTCTTGTGCAAGAAGCCTTTTGCGCAAGAGTTTTTGCACAAAAACTTCTTGTGCAAGAGCACGTCCACACCTCAAAGCACATCATAAAAGTGATTTGCTTTTGCACAAGAGAGAGTCCATGCTGCATGGACGGTCTTGCGCAAGAAAGCTCTGATGGCCATTCACAGAGTAGCAATCAGAGCACCCGTGCTTTTTCCCATAGGAGCATCCACACTTGCCTTGTCGCACAATAGCTGTAGCACTAAAAGCAGTTATGCCTCAGAAAAGGAGGTTTACCTATGGCAGAAAAAGCCCTCTGTTCTGCTGTTTAACTGCCCATCTGGGTCTGCAAGTTTTTACGCAAAACCAGCAGTTTTTGCACAAAAACTTTGTAGTGTAGACGAAGTCTTACTGATCACTAGGAAAGAGCGGTAGAAAAACAGTAAATAGACATATGACATTCTGGCTTACATGAAAATCTGAGATATTGGGATCAAGGCCTAGAGTCATTTATTTTAAATGGATTAAGTAGGAGAGTGTGTTGCATACTTGAATTGTGTTGCTTTGCTAGTGAACTTTGGAACTCTGGTCAGTACATTGGAAGTTTGAGATGCATTCAGCAAGCAAAAGAAGAGATTCTGCAATGTCAAAAGGTTTATTTAAATTCAGACTAATATATTGCAGATTTTATTAATAAATGCTGTGAGATTTTGTTGTACTTGTTGGAAATTGTGCTAGGACTATTGATGAGGATGGTGGTTAAGATGGTGTGCTACCTAATAGAAAAGGGGTTAAGAGCATTTGAAGCATGCACAGTAGCTGCTGGAAAATCTTAAGATGGCTAGTTTGATCTTACATCTGAACAGAATAAAATTTCCTGGAAGCAATTAAGTTTTCTGGCTAATTTACTATCTGGAAAAAGATATAATTAGTGATCCTTATCAAATATAGGCCATCTATATTTTTACAGTTCTGAACACTTCAAGTATACGTAAAAAGTTTTCTTAAACTTGAAAGAATGGTAATATCCACTATATCAGTGTTTCTGCAAGTTTTGGCAGAGGAATAGTGCTTTAAAAGTAAAGGATACATTGAGTTCTGTTATAAAAGCTAGAGTTCAAACAGGAGATTTATCATAGTGATGGTGACCTCTGTTAGCCATTTACTGGGCAAGGCAGTGAAGTTCTGCTGAGTCTTACAAGAAAGATTTAGTATTTATTTGGATTTAAGAAAGAGCTGAATGGTCATTTACTGAAAAAAAGAACCCTAGGATAAAATCCCTGATAATATTTTGGATTCATAATAATTCACCTGTAATGTAATTTTACCTACTTTAAGCATTTGAATACATCTAATTTCTCTCTTACCTAATTAATTAGTTACTGAAGTAATTGGCTGGCAGCCTTGTCTTTGGTAAGATCCTGAGCACATGGGGACTTGGCATGTGTGATTGATCCTTTGGGATTGGCAGTAAGCTAACGTATGGTGACCTTTGGTTTTAATCTCTTTTCATCGCAATAGCCCAGTTGGTGTGGTGGTAAATGAGACTGGAGTGCAAAAGGGACTGTCAGCGGTTTTAGGAAAAAATAACAACGGGTGCTGTGGCACCTTAAAGACTAACAAATTTAGTTGGGCATAAGCTTTTGTGGGCTAGAGCCCACTTCGTCCAGGAGTACATATTGCTGGCTTGGTTAAATCTAACTACAAAATATGCCACCAGCTTGGATATGTTTGTCCAGTTTGTACAGGACAAACTAATATTGGCATTCACAGTTGTGACCGCAAGTGACACCAGCATGGGCATTTTGAAACACTGCCATGTCCAACAGTAAGAAAATAGGAGAAAAGAAAGTAAAAAAGCAAACAGAGGCAAATGATCACAATGACCTTCTCTATGCTTCCCTACAGTTATGGGACTGAATCCAAGCATTACTCTTTGGGAGAGAGTTTACTAAACATACTTTTCAGAGAAGATTATCTGCATTGCTTCAAATTTCTGCCAATAAACAGCAGGCTTCCTCTTGGAGTCTGGGCTATATCTAGCAGTAGTCTGAGGCAGTTCAGGTAATCCACCTAATAAGCAGCTTGAACATAATGTTTCTTCCTTTTTTTTTAATGACTTGTTGGCTTATTGATGTCTTTTCCTAACTCGTAGGCTTAGATAAAGAAAATTATAGGAGCAGCAGTTACTCCTACATATATTTTCTTTTGGTCTTTCTCCTCTTTATTTGTGAGCATCCCAAAAGTACTCCTGCTGAAAATGAAATGCTCCTATGCACGCTTAGCTGGTTCACAGGTATCAATTGAGCTAGATAAATTACGTATTCACTCCAAACTTCACTCAAAACCTCTCTTCAGTCTGAAACATTTTTGTGGTTCAGAAAAGTTCCTTACATTTCATCTCTGTGGGTATGTCTAGACTACATGCCTCTGCCGACAGAGGCATGTAAAATAGGCTACACGACATAGTCAATGAAGCGGGGATTTAAATATCCTCAGCTTCATTAAAATAAAAATGGCTGCCGTGCTACGCCAAGTCAGCTGATTGTCGGCACAGTACGGCAGTCAAGGTGTGGATCGGTCAACAGAGGAAGCCTTTGTCAACCGCTCCTGTAAACCTCGTTTCACAAGGCATAAGGGACTATGTTGGGTAACCTATTTTACATGCCTCTGTTGACAGAGGCATATAGTCTAGATATACCCTATTTGTACTGCCTCTGGTCTTTGAAAGCCTGTGATATCATTTTATAGATTCATTTTATACACTATGCTTATCATTTGTTTTCTACAACAATGGAAAGGACTACAATGTTACAATATTAAAATTATGTTGGCAGGCTATACAACTAAGACTCTCCATTTCAGGTAAATGCTCCCATTTTAAATTGCACATTCAGAAACAGTACATAGATATTCAAATCTTATATGGTACGCCTGATCACTGCTTAGATGAGAAGTATCCAAGGAAAACCCAGGTGCTACAGGAGATACTGATTGTTTAGCGAACAATACTCAGTCTTCTGATTTATTCTGAACCAATAATCAGCAAGTTGTTGAGTGGTTCTAGGCTTCTGAAGTTGCCGGCCACCTTTCAAATGAGCTCCTTTGGGGGGGAAGTACTGTGAGAAGAAAGCTCATTAATGAGCAGGAGCAATGGAGTTAAGCAAAGAGATCTGGCTGGCATTTTTTCATGAAAATGTTACAGAAAGTACTTTGATATTGAGAGCTATCATACAGTACAATGCTAAGTGCTGACATAAAACTCTGGGGGGGGGGGGAGTGCTTTGGTTCTCTTTCATTGGCAGAAGGGCTGCTTGTTGGTTCAAGTCCCCAAAGCTCTGGGATTGCAGCGTACACTGACCCCTCAAGAAGCTGTATATCTATTTCCAGCAGCAGGGGCAGATATACAACAGGGCGGCCCCACGCTTCAAAAAGCCCCGCGCATATGCCGTAGCGTCACTGCACATGCGCCGTGGCAAAGGGGGGGCCCCACGGAATTACGCTGCCCAGGGCCCCGCAAAACTGTCATCTGCCCCTGTCCATCAGTCTTCCCACTACTCTCAGAAGGCCTGGGACATGCCCCATTCTTTTACAGCTCTTCAGCACTATCCTGTGGCTCATTTTTACTTCTCCCATTCAGTCATATGGTAGAAATAGCTCCACTCCTCCAAGTTTTCAGAAGGCAGCGGACAGTCATTTCCCTCCAGAAAGTTTATGAAAACAAGATTTTTTGTATATATATTTTGCAGGCTAGAAAAACAGTGGAAACTTGATTTTTCATAGTGGAATAAGCACCCTTCTTAAAACTCATCACTATACTGAGATGTGTAGTTTCATATTCTTGATAATAACAGATACATGTAGGTAGACAATGCAAGTACTGCATTTATGTATGAACACCCACACCCACTAACAAATTGAAGTAAGCTATTTTGATCAGGTTCACTAACAAAATGATGGAATTTCCATTCAAGTATGCCAGAAATATTTTTATGTCTCCTAAAACACCATAGGAATGCAATTTTGAATTATATGCTTGAGTTTGGAATAGAAACACCTTTTTCTGTTCACTTCTCTGGAAATTTAACTTTTTACCACACTAGCATCAAGCTTTTATTTGGAAGGAGTTAAGCATGCAGAATAAAGTGATATAAAACTGGAATTCATTTGAATTTACTGGAAGTTCCTTGAAATGCAGACCTCATTATCTTGCTTAAATATACTTGGAGAGTAACATGTTTCCATTTCCTGAAGTGACGGCATATCAATTACTGACTTTCCTCAATATGCAGTGAACATTTTTATGGTGAATGAATGTTCTTGTTGCCTTGTTAGTCCCAGGATACTGGAGAAACAAGGTGGGTGGATCTACCTCCTTTGGTGAGAGAGACAAGCTTTTGAGTCATACAGAGCTCTTAGAGTATCAGTAGCTTGGAATGAATGTTTGGGTACTATGCACATATGCTGATATGACTTAGGCTATGTCTACACTACATTCCTCTGTCAAAAGAGGAATGTAAATCGAAAGTGCAAATGAAGCACGGATTTAAATATCCCATGCTTCATTTGCATATTCGCATCCGATTGCTGTTTCAAAAAAGGGTTTTTCAAAAGTGAAACCACAGTCTAGACGGGGTTCTTTCAGGGGAAAAAAAACTTTTTTGAAAGAACCCGTAGTCCTGAGGTTTTTTTTTTTTTCAAAAGAACCCCATCTAGAGTGCGGTTTCACTTTTGAAAAACCCTTTTTTGAAACAGCGATCAGATGTGAATATGCAAATGAAGCGTGGGATATTTAAATCAGTGCTTCATTTGCACTTTCGATCGGGCTCATTTGCATTCCTCTTTTGACAGAGGAATGTAGTCTAGATGAGCCCTTAGAGTATATAGTTTAAGAATCATCAGCGTTTAAAGCTAATGACTGAAAGGCTCATTATACCATCTGACCACTTACAAACAATCTCATTATATCTTTTCCCAGGCTTCTTATCTGCATATTGTGTGGGTCAAACGATCTTTGCTTGTGTTTTCTACATTCTAAAGATGGTTTCTGATTAGCTCTACCTTAATTGCCTGTGTGGTTTCTCAAATCTGACAGCTGCTATTGAAAAAAGGAGAAGGCAGTTCATCTCTTCGTGCTTGCATTCTCTCAGAGGGATGTTCAGGTAAATGTAGCTGACCAACGTCTACATTTCCCCACAGTTGCTTTATTTGTTGAGGCTTTCCAAAGCACATTGATTGTACATGTGAAGCAAACCACAGAATTGTTTTAAGCAGCTGAAAGGCAAGTGACCCCATGCAGGGAGTGAAGCAATGTAAGGCCAGGGGACGCAGCACAAAGGGGGAAACTGTTCCTGGGACCTCTATGACCTACCTTTATACATATAGGTGGGAATCATTGAGGAATAGAGACTGGTCTGACTCAGCACCCCTGTGCACTGACAAGAGCAGGCTACTGTAGGTATAGGGCTGGTGCTCTTCACCCAGAGTAGATATGAACTGGAAGGCAGATTGACTCTTGCCCCATTCTTTAGCTGGTGTAATTCAGCCTAACGCCCAGGTTCCCCCTGTTCAGAGGGGTGGTGGCTGCTGAATACACCGTGTACCAGTCCCACTATTATGGGAAAGCAGGGGGAAGATGTCAACTTTTTAAGCAGCTGAGCTCAATACTCGTCCCTCTACACTCCCACTTTGAATAGTTTACAAGCTTTGCTGCTGACTCCGGCAACTACATTGAATCTGACTGTCAGCACCAAAGCTAAAAATGCAAGTCTCTATTGCTTGACCTAAAGAGCCAAGGTCCACATTTGGGATCTGTAAACAGACCCATATGCTCTGAAGATGAGACACAGAAGGGGAAACGGCACTCACTGACCAGCAAGATTCATGCTTCCTCTTTGCAGCGTCTGCTTCAGCTCCAAACTATAGAAACTAAATGGACAGGGCCTGTTTTTGTTCAAGCAGTAGAGGTTTATGAATTTAAACATGGAGGACCGCTGTTCAGTCCCTTCCTCTGGCTATTTATGGTTCAAACAAATCCTTGAGTGGTGCAATTTCAGGGCAGTTTTGCTACATCAGTGTACAGTGCCTGGGAAAGACCTTTCCACTCCCACTCTGCAGCCTGCAAGTAGCAATCCCTCACTTCTATTTCTCAGATGGTACATGGCAGAAAGTGGGGAATGTCCATGGTTCCATTCCATTTATAGACCAGCTAGCTGAGTGAGTTGTCAAGTTGGGTGGGTGGGAGAATATGCTGTCCCTTATGAAGGTATGTAGCAATGTGAACGATCTCCCTACGCACCTGGTTGTTGTGGCGGCATTCTGTAGATTTACCTACCAGTGCACTCTTTAGGATGGTGCAGGTCCACACTGCCCATACTGGGATGTGCCATATTTAAATCACTTAAATTAACAGGACTCCCTCTGGAAATACAACAAATAAATAATTACAGATTGTCAGGAAAGAAGTAACAGGGGGAATTTTCCCATGTAGAGCCCTACCTAGAAACCAGGGGTATGATGTGGCTTCAAGACACTCTCACCAGCATCTCCAGGCTGCACCTGTTGAGCAACCAGAAACTACAATAAATAGAGCAGAATTCCATAGGTTTGTAAAAGGATTTGTCTATATTGTGTCAACATAGAACTTGCCAAAGACAGGCAATTAGTTTCTGGCATGGCTCAAAGTTATGGCTGTGACAGAAGTGTAAAGAATTAAACTTTGTTTAGTAGACTAACCCAGGCCAATGTAGTTGTGCATGTTTATGCTGAAATTGCATCTACGGGGATTATAATTATTTTTCCCAGTGCCAGAGGCGTACAAGGTGCATCACAGACCCATAAGAAGACAGCATAACTGAGAACAGAATCTGGCCTATAAACTCTGCCCTAAGAAGTTTAGAATCTTAGGCTTCAATTAATCAAGGTACTTTCATTGAATTACATTGGACCCTTGGGTAAATATCTTGATAAATCAGGTTCTAAATTAGAGCTAACACATACAAAAAAGTGGATGGAAGACATACACATTATTAAGTCATGTATTCATGGGACCAGACTTGTGTGTTTTAATTTGTTGTTTTGAAATATATAATCATATTTTAAGGGAACGAGGGCTGAACATGAAAGCAAGACAAGCTGGTGCATGAGGCTTATGGGAGACTAGAGAAAGGTTTTTGTTTTTTTCAAGAGGAACTTGGAAGAAGTGGGAGAGATGGCACACTAGAAAAGAAGAGGAAGTTGTAGGTATAGGGGGCAGCTTGATACAAGGTGGAGAGCAGTGAGAAGAGGGAGACAAGGATTTCACTGAGATCGAGATTAGCAGGACTTAGATGGGAACCATAGCTGAGGTGTCGGTGGAGTAGTGCTCTATAGATCACAGAATGGGAGGACAAAGAGTTTGTATCTTTGCAATGCCTAGACTAGCCATATTGCCAAGTCTTCATGTCCTACTAAAATCCTTTGGTAATTGTCTCTTTACAACACACAACTTTCAGAAACATGAAGAGTTCATAGTTCCCAATAGACAAAACTCTATAAAACTACACATCAAGTTTTACTGTTTAACTTAAGTGCTGAAGGGAGAATAACATTGCATCAGCCTGTACGAGTGAGGCTTTCCCAGTGGACCCACCTAATTTCTGTTTGTTGTTTCACAATTACTTGGAATTGTTTAAGTATTGTTAAAATCATTCTACCATATAATTAAATTTTCAGCAGCCTCCATACCACTACTTTTGTATTAATGTTCTCTGACATGAGAGTGGCAACCATAGATGTTTATGGATGATTTTTTTTCAGTTAAACATTCAATGAGAGAGACTTTCCTACATCATGCTGAGAAAAGTTATTTTGCAATAATTGCCAATTACAGACACATACATCTTTTAGACAGATGATACTACTTTCCTAAAGTATTTCATACACTACATCAGGGCTACTCAACACGTAGCCCGTGGGCTACCTGCGGCCCGTGGCCAGTTTGTTTGCGGCCCACAGGTAGAAGCCAAAACAAAAAAGTAGTCAATATAATGGTCTTCTGTTGATATGCGTTTTAATTGTTAAATTCCCGGACTGTCATTGCTCATTAAAAGTGCTGTCATATGACTGGAAATTGGATAAATATTGCATTTTATTAATATTAGCAGAACTGACTGAAATGGGGCCTGTGTATTATGTAATCTTGCCTTAATCTTGGTATTCATGCCCATCAGTGTGAAAGAAGCTATTTGCATATATTTTCATATATATTTGCATGTATATGTAACCACACTTCAATTGTGGCCCTCAGCATGTGCTGTGAGTATCATGGTGGTCCCCGGGGCTTCCAAAGTTGAGTAGCCCTGCACTACATTAATAACAAGTTGTAAAATATTGTTGATTGTATCAGTACATGGTATGACACATTGATTTTTATAAGCAAAGGTGGCAAAGATTTTGATGTTGCCAACAACAAAAAAACCATTTTTTCACACAAAACCTCCCTATATTTCAACCAGCTCTATTAGTAAGTGTTGTTCACCTGTTTACTTACATGCATAGTGATCACACTATTTATTTGTCATCATCTTGGGAGTTTCCCAAGAATTTCTACTCATTAAAACAGCTTCCAGTCATCCCCAAAAGAGATCTGGTAAATATATAGAGCCACCGTATATAGCTTAGCTCACATAGAATCATAGAATACTAGGACTGGAAGGGACCTCGAGAGGTCATCGAGTCCAGTCCGCTGCCCTCATAGCAGGACCAAATAGGCTACGTCTAGACTGACCACATAAGACGGAATAGGCATGCAAAGCAGGCAAGTCAGAATAGGGAAATCCGCGGGGGATTTAAATATCCCCCGCGGGATTTAAATAAACATGGCCGCCGCTTTTTTTCCGGCTTGGGGAAAAGCCGGAAAAGAGCGTCTAGACTGGCGCGATCCTCCGGAATAAAGCCCTTTTCCGGAGGATCTCTTATTCCTACTTATATCCTTACAAGTAGGAATAAGAGATCCTCCGGAAAAGGGCTTTATTCCGGAGGATCGCGCCTGTCTAGACACTCTTTTCCGGCTTTTCCCCAAGCCGGAAAAAAAGCGGCGGCCATGTTTATTTAAATCCCGCGGGGGATATTTAAATCCCCCGTGGATTTCCCTATTCTGACTTGCCTGCTTTGCATGCCTATTCCGTCTTATGTGGCCAGTCTAGACGTAGCCATACTGTCTAGACCATCCCTGACAGACAGTTATCTAACCTACTCTTAAATATCTCCACAGATGGAGATTCCACAACCTCCCTGGGCAATTTATTCCAGTATTTGACTACCGTGACAGTTAGGAACTTTTTCCTAATGTCCAACCTAAACCTCCCTTGCTGCAGTTTAAGCCCATTGCTTCTTGTTCCTATCCTCAGAGGCCAAGATGAGCAAGTTTTCTCCCTCCTCCTTATGACACCTTATTAGATACCTGAAAACTGCTATCATGTCCCCCCTTAATCTTCTCTTTATCAAACTAAACAAACCCAATTCTTTCAGCCTTCCTTCATAGGTCATATTCTCTAGACCTTTAATCATTCTTGTTGCTCTTCTCTGGTCCCTCTCCAATTTCTCCACATCTTTTTTGAAATGTGGTGCCCAGAACTGGACACAATACTCCAACTGAGGCCTAACCAGCACAGAGTAGAATGGAAGAATGACTTCTCGTGTCTTGCTCACAACACACCTGTTAATGCATCCCAGAATCAGGTTTGCTTTTTTGGCAACAGCATCACATTGCTGACTCATATTCAGCAATGTACACTATAACCCCTAGATCCCTTTCTGCCGTACTCCTTCCTAGATAGTCGCTCCCCATTCTGTATGTGTGAAACTGATTGTTCCTTCCGAAGTGGAGCACTTTGCATATGTCCTTATTAAACTTCATCCTGTTTACCTCAGATCATTTCTCCAATTTGTCCAGATCATTTTGAATTATGATCCTATCCTACAAAGCAGTCGCAACCCCTCCCACCTTGGTATCATCTGCAAACTTAATAAGCGTAATTTCTATGTCAATATCTAAATCGTTGATGAAGATATTGAACAGAGATGGTCCCAAAACAAACCCTTGCAGAGCCCCACTTGTTATACCTTTCCATCAGGATTGTGAACCATTAATAACTACTCTCTGAGTATGGTTATCCAACCAGTTATGCACCCACTTCCATCTAAGTTGTATTTGCCTAGTTTACTGATAAGAATATTATGCGAGACCAAATCAAATGCCTTACTAAGTCTAGGTATACCACATCCACCACTTCTCCCATATCCACAAGACTCGTTATCCTATTAAAGAAAGCTATCAGATTGGTTTGACATAATTTGTTCTTTACAAATCCATGCTGGCTGTTCCCTATCACCTTGCCACCTTCCAAGTGTTTGCAGATTATTTCCTTAATTATTTGCTCCATTATCTTCCCTGGCACAGAAGTTAAACATTGGATAAGCAAATTGGATTTCTGAAACTCCCCTCATTCCAATCCTGTCAGGGGTAGCCTCCGGAGCAACCTGAGCAGTCTTCATGCTTCTATAAGTTTTGCCAGTTTCTAGCAGTCCACTATGAGTCATTCACCAGGAATTGACAGCTCCAGGCATGCTTAGATTTGGGTCCAGGAAGAGATGGCAATGATATATAGCTGGTTCTTCAGCAAAGGGATATATGTTGGGTCTATGATGACCAACAACTCCCAGAAATCAAGAGAATCCTCAGCTGCCCACTTAAGGCAGTTTTCAAGACCCCTTGTGCTAACAGAGCAGAGTAATTTAGTGTGGGCCACAGTCTTTAAGAATAGAAGAAATATAATCCATAGCCTAGGATGAGAGAACAAAAATGTGGCATTCATTTCAGATGGTAGCGTCTATTTCTGATTAGTTTGGTTGTTAAGTTTCTATTGTCAACTGTTAAAGAGGATGTAAAAAATTACCTTTCAAACTACCACAATGTCACCTTCATGCAATCAACACCTTACCTTTTATTGATGTTGTGTCAGCAGGAAATAAATTAACTTTTTCCACAGCCTGCTGCTGTTACATTTCAGGAATTCTCTAATCTTGTTTTCTTCTGAATTGTGTAAACTGCTGAAAAACAGGCAAAAAAATTAAAACATTTTTGCTAATACACCATAATGAAGTGGCCATTAACACTGTTAATTTAAAAGTCTCACGGAGGTAGCCATGTTAGTCTGTAACTTAAAAAAACCTTAAAATACAACAATAATGGTCTGGTAACACCTTAGAGACAAATAAAAATATATAAATAGTATCATGAGCTTTCATAGCCACAGCCTACTTTTTAGTGGGTTGTGCCCACGAAAGCTCATGATACTGTTAATTTAAGTAGTTTTTTACTTCTTTGCCTTAGAATGGACAACTACCAAACTTGAGTAAGAAACAGATTGATGTAATACACCTGGTTTTTCATTGTGCATTGGGTCCTTTCCTAGGTTTTGTAAACTGCCGGAATTTTTCCAGTCAGTCCAGAGTCCCTTGTTAATTTTCATGCTCATGAATAAAAATAAAATATTTAATGTTTTACTGCACTTTACCCCAGTGACAGGGCTGTATAAGTCTTCATTTCTAGAAGAAAACAATTTACTTTCTAGACTACAAAGACAGCCATTTTGAGCAAGCATGGTGGTGACTGTATTGTAGATGAGGAACATGTTAGCTGAAACTATGAGGAATCTCGAGTGATGGTAAAATCTTTAAACAAAGCCATACCCTTTACTGGCTCATCTGTGCTAGCTGAAACTGTTAATAGAAACAGCTGCTGTCAGGGCACAGAATATGCCAAGTTGTACTATATTCTATATTTTTGTTCCATGTTTACACATTGCTTTTCTCCTGGTTCCTGTTGTTCCTTGACCATTCAGAATTAGCTGCTGCTAAAGATGTCATCTTCCAATGTATGGTATGTGGTGGCAGGACTTTTCACAATGAAAGCTTGCAGCACACTGCTGTTCATTGGTTTGTTGGCAGGTAAACTAGTCAATATACCTACTTATCTTTGAATATCTCTTTGGTGTGAGATACTTTTGCAACTATAAATATAGCATCTGAATCAGTTATAATTGTAATAATAATACAAAGGTAAACATCACAACCTTGGAGAATTCAAAGTGTCAACTCACTTAGGCTACATTGTCTATACTGAAGAGGTTTCTTTCGGAAAAACTGCTGTTTTTTTCAATAAAACTTCACTTACATTCACACTGCAGTCAGTGTGAAAAAAATGGAAAGAACAGAGGGGTTTTTCCAACATTGGTAAACCTCTTTCTATGAGGAAGAAGCCTTTTTTTCCAAAAGAGCTCTTCCTGAAAAAGGTGAGTGTGGACAGGGAAGAGGGAGTTCTTTCAAAAGAAGAGGAAAGAGGAAAAAGCACAGGTACCCTGGTGGCCACTCCATCCATAGTAATCACAGCTTAAATGCAAGATAGCGTCCATTCAGTGTGGATGCTATCTTTTGAAAAAGCAGATCACTTTTTCAATGTTCTTTGGCAGTGTGGACACTCTCTTTCGGAAGAAGTTTTTTCGGAAGATCTCTTTTAGAAAAACTTCTTCCGAAAGAAGCCTGCAGTCTAGACGTAGCCTTACAGAAAAACACTTAGGTCCTTTTAACACTACAAATTTGAGGCTTTCTATAGATGAGATGTTCAATTCAGTTTTAGTGAAGATGGGGGCCTTAGCAAGATGTGTCTTTGTCACTTAGTTATCCTCAAGTTACAAATTGGGCTGGCAATCTACGAGAATAGTTAGACAGAGAAAAAATAGGTTCTGAGAAGCTGACAAAATGACTGAGGAACCACCTAAGATAGATGGCATGAAATATGAGAAAGAAGGGGGAAAAGTGATAGGATTAGGTGTTTCAGCTGTGCTTGGCTGATATGCTAGAGATAGGTCATATGTCAGCTCCGGATCCTCAACCAGGAACCCTCTCCTATAGTTAGGCACTGAAGCCATGCCAACCAGTTAGGCAACTCAAGTCCTAGCAGCTGAATTAATCTTTTATTCTTTCTCTTCTCCTGCTTACACTCAATCTCTCTCTCTCTCTCTCTCTCATGCTTACCCTATGATTACCTCTGCCTCCGGGCTGTTTTTTGTGTGGCCACTGTGCTGGCCCCACATCTATCTCTGGCTCTCCTGCTGTGAGAGCTTACAGTTACCAGGTCTTAGGCATGCTCAGAGCACACTTACAGAATCAGGCTCCATTGGTAAGGTGGACATTTCCCTACCTAGTTTGAGACTGGTTTTGGGGCCTTTGTTGCTTTGGCTTAAATTGGAACTTTTAGCTGTTCCTTAGCACTGGAATAGTGGCAGGACATACACAACTTTGTAAATACCAATTGGCAAGGATTTAAGTGCCAATTGAATTAGGAGGCAGCTGAGAAGCAGTTCTGGAATGACAATAGTGACTAAATAGAGCAGTCAGGTGTCTCGGGGTCGATAGGCAGACCTTTGAGGATCAGGGCCTTTGAGATTTGTGTCAGGCGTGTAACATTTCCCATTAATTTCTGCTCTCCCATGTCATGGTAAGCTGAGGTGAAGGTTGGCCACAGAGACAAATTTGTATGGCAAATGTGCAGGAGCTGCCAATTTTGTTTCTGAATCCAAACATGGTCTATTTTTGAGGATGCTCAGTTCAAGGATTTTGGTTCAGGCCATCCTTTAATTTATGCATTTTATAATTAATAGCAACTCCATTCTTACCAGAAGATTAATAATATATGTCATATTATGTACATCCATAAACCAATTAAAAAAAAAGCTATGTCAATGAGCTTTCTTTAGTGTGACATTCTGCATTTTAACTATGCTAGTCCATGTTAAAAGGAATTTTTTAAAAATATGGTACTCTTGATATTTTTTTTCTCTGTACACATAAACCACTAGAGGCCACTATACACCTCTTCAAAAAGCACTTCTTCCCTGGGGAAAACCTTAAAACATATTGCACTTACACATAAGTATATTTCATGTGTTTGTTTCTACAGACTTCCTACAGAACAGGCTTTTGTGTGATTCCTCTCTCCTTCCTGATTCCACAGTGGTGCCATAATGGAGAAAATGTGACATCAAAATAAAATCCATGGCAATGTACTGTAGAGCTGGATAACACTGGATTATGACTTCAATTTAGGAAATGTGCATTTCTGTGAGAAATACGCCTGCATAAAACAATTATCTACAGTACCATCTATTAGAAAATGGCAAAGTGAATTATTTGTGTGGGGTGGGGAGGGGGCATACAAATTCAAATATTGTCCTGTCCTATTGTGCCCATTAATATGAAGAGATACTGAAAGCTAGAGAGCTTTGCCATTGAATTCAGTGGGGTTAGGATTTCACCCTAGATCTTTAGGTTTTTTGGGGCAAGACAGTCATGCATTCAATCAAATGTCACTAATAAATCTATTTTTCTTGAGAAAGATGGCAACATGATATTTTTGGAGCTCACATTGTCTCCTTGATGAGGATTCCCTTGGTGAAGTGGACATTTCTTTGCCTAGTTTGAGAACTTGTTTTCGGGGCCTCTGTGGCTTTGGCTTGAGTTAAGACTTTTAGCTGCTCATTAGCAGAGAGGCAGTGGCAGGACATAGACAGCTATAGCCATATTCCTCATCCCCATGACATGGCTGTCTATTAAATTATTGAGCTCAAGTTAATAGTACTTGAGAATGCATAGCATTTTGGAGGATCAAGTCCTTAGTCACTGACAATGACAAAATCTGAACTCAAGAGCCCTCGTTCCTGGGCTACACTAAAGGAGAAAGTCAGCTTAAGATACACAACTCAAGCAATGTTAATTTCATAGCTGGAGTCAAAGCATCTTAAATCTCACTTTGGCACTGTCCACACAGCTCGAGGTCAATGGAAGCACACTCTCCAGGCGACTTCCCTTCATCCTCAGAGGAGCAGGACTACTGGTGCTGATGGGAATGCCCTCTTAGTTTGACTTAACATGTGTTCATTAGACCTGCTAATTCGAAACCCCGGAAGGTCGACAGCTGCAGCTTTCATCTTCTCTGTAGTATAGACAAGCCCTGTCTGAATCAGCATTAGACCATTTAGATTTATTCTACAAATACAACCAAAAGGACACTTTGACAGTGTCAGATTGCTCACTTCTTATTTATGTTTGTGAGGACTTACACAAACAGTTTGAATTAACCTAATGGGACCATCATCACAGAGGTCCACAATCTAGTTTATAGCATTTGAAATTTTCTGCATTCTCATTTGCTTACTACCTTCATAATTTCTTTTTTAAATTTATTCCAGATTTAAATTCCTTCATTAAAAAAACTCTATTGTCTGCTACAACAATTCACAGATTTAAATTCCTCGATAAAAGAACTATTGTCTTTGCTACAAGAATTCACAGAATGAGATATCCTACTGAAAAATGTAATCTTCACTGTTATAGTTCCTGAGATTTGTATATCAACAAAAATAGTTTTTAGCTGAAATAAGCTTTTCCTCCTTTTGATTATTCCACTAGTTGATCTCTGTGTTTATCCAGCTGTGTTGCTTCGTTGGCCTTGCAAAATTGGGTAACCACCAAATGTTAGTTGCCATGGCTTTGCAAAGCAGCAGAGCCAGAAGGAGGTCTAATATGATGATGTGACTAATATTCACTGCCATGGTGTGATTAATACTTGTTGTATGAGTCAGTTTTAAGATGCTGTGTTGCTCTTTAGTGCAGACTGAAGCAGTCAAAGGTGGTGTCAACTTTTATTTTATTATTCATAGTTCATATGCTCAGAGGAGAATAATCCAAACCATACACTGATTGAGTTACTGAATCTGAAAACTAAAATATTTAGCATGGAAAATCTGCGAGAGGCCAATGTGTAAAACAGCATTCCAATTTCAAAATCGGTATTCTCTCACTTGTTAAAATGCTAATGGTCAAAAAGAGTAGCACAGTTTCCTTTTTCAGAAGAGTTTGCAAGTGGTAGTATGACAGACAGGAGGCATCAGACTTTGTGCTTGCCTGTAATTTATCTTTAGAAAGGTCAGTACCCTGTCTCATGAAGATTTTGTGCATCATGAAATATTACAACTTTCCAGAAAAGGAATTTCCCCAGGACTGTTGAAGACAAGTAATTTGTGGTATCAAACATTAAACAAGACCTAGCTCACCAAATGTGAGGCAGTAAATGCTTTGGGCCTGGAAAAAACCATAGTTTTTTCAAGCGCTAGCCAATAGAGACATGATTTATTACAGAGAAAAGTCTGCTGTACTATGGAACAACACAACATCCTTTGTAATGCTGTCTGGAATTTTAAAGGAACCTAGTGTAGTTTAGTTAGACACCCATCTTCTACTCTTGATTTTCAAAAGGGCATAAAGGAATCCAGCATCTAACGCTGGAATCTATGAAGAAACTTAAGCATAGCAATGATGAGCATCATAGCATCTAATGTGTAGAAACCAGCAAAAACACTAGAACAGCAGTGCAGCCCACAAAGTCAAGTGGATGTTGGCTCAGAGAGAGAGACAGAATAGGAATGACTGTTGTTGAATGGTGAGGGTGCTCCCTTGGGAGATGTGAAAACTTGGGTCCAGTCCCTCTGTATGAGAGCTTCAACAGGAGAAATGGAGGAATATCTGAATATTTCATAGCTCAGTGGCTGGTGAATGCTCCTGAGAAGAGGGAGACCTCTGTTCAAATATTTTCTCTTACTCTAGCAGAGATGGTGTGTTGAACCTGGGTGGCCCACATTCCAGACAAATGCCCTAACCACAGGGCTAAAAGTTATAAGCTAGATGGCACCACTACCTTCTCTGGCTGTATTTTGAGTACAACCTCATCTGATAGGCTTCTGAGTACACCTACCAAATCAAGTCTCATGACTTAGGCTGCTAAACACCTGTCTTCTTGTGCTCATGAATTGTTCTGGGGTTTGAGCAGAAGACCCGGTTTTTTGACCTTTAGTAAGAAGCAGAAACATAGATGCCTAGGGAACTTTTACTCTAAAAAAACTCAGATACCAAGGAATTTTAAGTGCCTACAGGGCTCAGAAAGTGTTTTGTTGCCCTCAGGAGAGCTACAGCTGGGACTTAGGCACCTACTCCTGAGATTTAGGCACCTAAGTATCTTTATGGATCCCATCAAAACTTCCACTGACTTTTAAGGGGAGTTGAGCACTTACCTCCTGTAGGGCCTTTTAAAAGTCCCATTATGCACATATTTTATTGATGGGAAACGAATAAATTTAAGTGAAAAATATGGGAGAAATCAGCCAAATATAGGTATATTTATTTCATTCACATAATGGCAGGTATATTTCTCTCATATTTTCCCTCTTCAATAAATTAAACAGTAACTTGTGTTTTATCTGACTGTTTTCTCCAATTGCTATGCCATAAAAGATAATAAGCCATCTGTGATTTCCACATTGCTGCCTAATGAAGGCTTGATATCTCACTGTTCTTTTGTGGATACTGCCTTAGGAAAATACTATTACTTTTGTTTCGTACTCAGCTTTACTTAGAACAAATATCTTGTTAATTCAAAAATCCACTGAGAATGGCATGTCAAAGGTGCCAAGTCACAATGGTCATGTTTGAAACAAGATTTATTTTTATTACAGTCATGCTATGAGCTCTGGTCATAAATCTACATCCAATTTTAGAATTTTGTATTGATCTAAAGTGTGCCTGACTTTGTGCAATAAGGATGAAAGAATCTTTAGATATTCTATTTTTTAATGGTTCAGAACTTTAAAAAAGCACAGCCAATATTAAGGAGGGAGAGAGAGGAGTACTGTTTTTTTCCCCCCATGGGTAAGTCTAACAAAAGAAAATAAAAAATATTATATCGATATATTTTAGATAATTTCAGTGATGAAGACCGAACAAAGAGAGCTTTCTCCCCCTCAGGGCTTATAACTTCAAAAGCTCTCCAGAAACACTAAGGATATGTCTACATTGGCAAGATTTTGCGCAAATACTTTCAACGCAAGAGTTTTTGTGTTAAAGTATTTGCACAAGAGAGCATCTACACTGGCATGTGCTTTTGGACAAGAGATGTGCTTTTGCGCAAAAGCATCCGTGCCAGTGTAGACGCTCTCTTGTGCAAGAAAGCTCCGATCGCCATTTTAACCATCAGGCTTTCTTGTGCAAGAAATTCATGTTGCCTGTCTACACTGGCCTCTTGCGCAAGAACACTTGCACAAGAAGGCTTATTCCTGAGCGGGGGCATCATAGTTCTTACACAAGAAGCACTGATTTCTTACATTAGAACATCACTGTTCTTGTGCAAGAACTCGCTGCCAGTGTAGACAGGCAGCAAGTTTTTGCGCAAAAGCAAAAGCTTTTGCGCAAAATCTTGCCAATGTACACAGCCTTATTTATTCTTTTATTTTTGGGGTTTTCTTTTCCCACACCTATTCCTATCTCATTTGACTATTTTCAGTCCCCAGTCCCCCTTTTCAATGTATTCTTTTACTTCTACAGTCTCCCTTTCCTCAAAAGCCTTTTTCTATTTGCTCTCTCTTGGCTTTATGCTAGCCCTCTTCACCCCTTGTTCCCAGCCATGTGTAACTCCCACTAAAGTTAATAGGGTGTTGGAAGTTCCAGGACTTCTTTTCCCAACTTAACTCCTGCTTGCAACGCTTCTCATTCACCTCCACATATTTTTGTGTTTCTTCAAGCCTCCCCCAACCTGCTTCTGACCTTTCTGTCCACGTTCCTTTCAGCTATCACTTCTTTTCAGTCTCCTGAGATGCTTCATTATTAATTTCTAATATTTTATTTTCCCTCTACTACTATTGCCTGCTTCTATTTTGGTTCAGGAAGAACAAGTGAATTATTCTATACTTCTGTTTTCAGCATCTCTTAACGCACAGCATTAAAATACACACTTTGACTTCATTCCTTCTGTCACGTTACTGGACTTTGAAGGGAGCAGCCAGATCACTGCTGCACCCCTGCGGGGGGGAGGGGGGGTTGGCCCCAAAAATGGTATAAAAGGGTGGCCGTGTGAGGTGTTGAATAGAAGCTTACTGTCTGCTAATCCTATGTACGCTGTTCATGTGTTTGTATAATGTCTGTGTGTGCAATTATAAGCATGTACTGGTATGGATACTGAATATTTCCCTGCATGTGGTTGAGCATTGGGCAGGGCCCAGCCTATGGACATGCTAATCAGTGAGGCCCTGTGGGACAATGGCACTCAATGGGCCAAGGACACACCTAAAGAATGAGTGGTGACTCATACCTAAGAGCTACCAGCAGTGAACACAGGAATAAGCCGGGGACCAGGTGACCTGCGATAGCCAAGAAGAGACGAGGAAGAAGGGATAAATAGGCCATGTGGTGGTCTCCATCTTGTTCTCAGCTCAGCACTTCATCCCAGAGGCAGCATTGCAGGGATCGAAGAGCTGGAAAGACCTGTGAACCCATCCTGATTCTAGGATGTGCAACAAGGACTTTTAAACCAGCAGCTGTAACATCTCTGCTAGAGCCTGCATCGAGGACTGGGAGATTCGATGCATGTAATGTACTATTCTTTAACAACCTTACTCTCATGCTTTTCTTTCTTGTGATGATAAACCTTTAGTTGTTAGATGCTAAAGGATTGGCCCAGCGTGATTTGTGGGTAAGGTCCAAAGGGTAAATTGACCAGGGATCTGTGGCTGGTTTCTTGGAACCGGACAGAACTTGTTCGGGGTAGATGGGATTGGGTGCTAGAACCCCCCACCTGTGTATGAGGCCCGGGGCCATCTGAGGCACGGATATTGCTGGGGTGCACGGATATTGTTGGGGTTTTGCTCGTGAGGCTTCAGGCAGGCAGCTGAAGCGCTCTGTGGGACTGGTTTGTGGCCTGTTTGGAGAGGTCACCAGTCTGGGGGCTGTAAGGAGCCCCGGATTTGAGCAATTCGCCCTGAGCGGACTCCCTCAGCTGTGCCCAGACTCGGCCCGGTCGGTCACAGCTTCCCTTTCCCACTCTCAGTTCTGGGCATTTTCTGTGCTCTCTTCTATGGATGTAATGACCTTCCAGACCCAGTTCACCAAATTATAACACTCTTCTTTCATAGTCCTGCATTAAGCTTCAGCTCTTCTTTGATTCTCAAAGGAAGTGAGGATGTTGCAACAAAAGGGAAGGGGGATATGCACTATTTCCACCCCTGGATGGATATTTTGGGTGCATGTGTGTAGCGAGGGATAGGATGCAAGCTTATGGCAATGTTATTTTTAAAGGATTCTGTGTTACTATGAGAGTTGAAGCTAAGGCTAAAGCTACTCTATCCTGCAGTTCAGATTATAGGCCATGTTTCTGCTGAACCTGATGCTGTGGGACACAGGATGCTTCCTGAGAGAACAGAGCACTTTCCACTCCGCTCAGCATCAGGTATGAATATTTTGCACCTTGCAGGCCCAAGGGAAGCATCAAGTAGCTAGTATGGGTTTAACAGCTTCAATGTATGAGTATGCCTACACAACATTTTGGAGTCAAGAGATTTGGCTAACAGGGCTTGTGCTATTACTCTAAAATAGCAGTATGGACAGGGCTTTGAACTGAAGTCAGGTGCTTGGACCAGCATTGGCTGTCAGAGCCTGAAATGGAAACACAATGTGATGTCTATACCATCATTTTTAGAGCACAAGCATGGGTCCAAGTAGTATGAGCCTGTTGACCCTGGATGGGAGGCTTGCTCCCACTGGCTCCACCATGCTGTGTGATACCACATGTAGGCTACTAAAATCATGCTAGCTAGTTCATATATAGACTTAGCTGGGCACAGATTTTGTATAGGGATCATTGTGGAACCATAGAACCATGTTCTAGCTATATTTGGTCACAAAGAGGTTTCAAAACTACTTACCAGACCTAGAACTGAAGTGTGTGGACAGTACCTTGGGTAGAAGATGACTTGCTTTATATTTTCAAAATGAAATGAAACTATGATTGTTTAGGTTAGATGAATTTTAAATAGGTGTAAGTTATTCTGCTCTGCTTTGTAAGGTAAAAAGTTCAACATTTTTCCTCCCTTTCTCCCTTTCTTTCCTTTTTCCAAAATTTGATATATCAGTTAAGTATTATTAATGAGAGTCTTGAAACCAGACTTATTTAATTATAGTCTACTAGGTCTCTTATTACTTACACTTATTGTACTGTCAAATGGAATACCCAATATGAAGAAAGCTTCTAGAACGAGAGAAAGAAAGAAAACTAAGGAACCAGCAGCTGGGAATAATCAGATAACACCGTCATGCTTAAGCAGTAAGTAATATTACCTCTCCCAGGAGGAATAAGCACTATGGAATTACATGATTCAGTAGTCCTGAGGAGTTTTTGCTGTTTCGTTAAAATGAAAGAAATTTCAAATGTCCACAAACCCTCACTGTCCCATAAAAGAATTATTTAGTATGTGGACAAAGGCAAAGTTAAATGAAACAAAATCGAATGGAAAAATTATGAAAGTAAACATTTATATTAATCTCATAGTTCACTGTTGTATTGTTTCTCATCCTTTGTCTCTGTTCTCTTCTGATTGTCAAGGCAGCGACCCCTCCTTTTGTTTGTAAAAAGTAGCTAGCAAACTGTTAAACAGGGCTAGAATAAACAGAAAAATCCATGTTGTGGGCTCCTCTGAAGTAATGTGACTATGCCACTTATTTGTACTCTGTGCAGTGCCATGATGAATAAATTTGTGTAATAAAGAAACACCTCTAAAAGTGATGATAGTGAGATACAACAACTCAAAATAATATTAAATAAATTATTATGTAAAGGGAAAAAAGTTCTGGAGGTACACAATTTCTGTCAATGAAATATGAAACAGGCTGAACAAAACAATGGCTATAACTTACCTAGTTATCCTAATGCCCTAGTTCCTGGGGTTACAACAGTGGTCTCTAATCTTTTTAAGCACAACATCACTTTTTGAATTTAAGTGCAATCCAGGATCAACCTCAAACCCAAATACTCTTGTCCTGCCTTCTTTGTGTCCCTTCTGAGGCTCTGCCCTTGCTCACTCCATCCTCCCTCCCTTCCATCAGGTTAGGGCAGAAGGTTGGGGCACAGGCTCTGGTCTTGGGCTAAGGGATTTGGAGTCTGAGAGGGGTTGTGAGCTGAGCCTGGGGCAGGGAGCTGGGGTACAAGAGGGGGTTCAGGGTGCAATCGCTGTAAGGGTGTTTGGTTCCAGGGGGCTCAGGGCTAGGACAGGGAACTGGGGTTCAGGAGGGGCTTCATGACTGGGGCAAGGGTTTGAAGCTGGCTCAGTCTGGACACTGCTTACCTCACGTGGCTTCTATGTGGTGGTGCAGTGGGGGCTAAGACAGGCTCACCCCTGCCCTGGCCCTGCACCACTTTCCAAAGCACCCAGCAAACTATCTCAAGTCCTGTTGTGATCCCTTCCTCCTCCGCCTGTTCTGTGGAGATAGGATATGGAGTGGGAGAGGGAGCACCCTGATATCAGCACCCCCTCCTCTTCCTTCCCTGCACAGAAAGCAGTAGGCTCCCAGGGGTTGGGAGCAGCTCTAAGGCAAAGGGCAGGAGATGTGCAGCAGTGGGGAGGAAGGGCATCCAAAGTGCCAGCACTTGCTAGCCTCTTGCCCAAACCAATCTGGATCACCCGTCAGAGGCTCCAAGATCTACCAGTAGGTCCCGATCTACTGGTTGGTGACCAGTGGGTTACAAGGTGAAAACAAATCATGTTTTTATATAAATGTTAGTCTATGATGATGGAATCCATTACTCTAGATCACATCTTTAGCACTCAAATGTTAAAATGTACTGATACTGCTATTGTTTGAAAAGACAAGACAGGTTTTTTACAAAGTAAGTAGCAAGGATAGAGTACATACCACATTGAAATTATCTAAATGTGTTTGTTCCAGAGCCTTGCTTTGCTTGAGACCATCTTTTTAGAGATTAAATCAGCAACACTGAGGCTATGTCTATACTGCAGAGCTTTTCCAGGATTCCAGAGGTATTCTGGAAAAGCTCTGCCACATCCAAGGAACACGTCTGCTTTTTCGGAACAGTTTCTGAAAAAGCAGACACTTTCTTTTGGCATCCCTGTATTCCTCATTGTACAAGGAATAAGGGATGTTCCAAAGGAGGAGGTTTTTCCAACATTTGGCCCCATGTAGCTGGGTCAAATTTCAGAAAAACCTCTTCCGAAAAAAAAGCAGAAAAACATACGCAAATTGCAGTTCACAATTTGTGTATCTTTTCCGATATAACCCTGCAGTCTAGACATAGCCTGATTGTTGATATAGCAGTATGTCGTGGTGCTGCCCTATCGGTTAATGTCTGAATTTTGTGTGAAGAGTATGGAGGATGCTCATTCTTATTTATTTGTCTGCAGGTTGGCAATATTTAAAATTTCTAGGATATTTCTAGTTATTATGTTAATGAGTGGTGCCAATAACGCTAGAATATTTATAGTCCCTGAGTACAGACTTTTGTCCATGCATTTAACAACACTTTCTGTTGATGTTAATGGTGGGGGAGAGGGTATAATAAATGGGTAATAAACCCAAGATTGTGTGGATTACTATATTGGGATCTGGTTCTTTCTTAAACTTCCTGACAACAATGTCATTAAGTTTGGGAAGAATTGAATCCAAAGTCTGCACATTCGGTTATAGTACAGTACCTACAAGATTTTGTATATTCAGAAGTTGGCAGCAGGATTACATTAACTTCAAGGTCATGGTTCTGGTCCTGATACCTTCATTCAGATGATCTTAAAATGTACTATTTGGTTCACAAAACAATTCTCCTCATCATTAAAGTATTTCCACACATTTAATTAATTTATTAGACTTTGCCAATTGTGGGTGAAGTTTCTCTGGACTAGTCTGTGTTTACTTTAACTTGAGCTATTTCCAACACATCAGGGACTTTCCACATTTACAAAACATCTAACTCTGTGGGAGTGGTATAAACAAAGAGAAAAAGGAGACCTATAAATGTTAAAATTTCCATTCATAGAATTAAAAACCTGGTCTGGAAAAGTGCCTTTCATAGAGGCTTTCATACCCAGGGTTAGGAAAACAATCCCTTTTGTACTCATAACAAATAATTGGTGTGCATAACAGTATCCCTTTGTATGCATAGAAGATGGGAATCACTGGAAAAAGGAGGAGCACATGTCAATAAACATTTTAATTAAATAACACTGAATAATTTTTGACTGTAATAGCTGATTTTTCAGGCCTAAATCCTGCCAGGAAAATTTATTACTGATTATTTTGTAAAAGGTTCCGGTGATATCACAAACCATTAGCAATGTGACTATAATACAATACTAAGAAACAATACTATTTTATATTTCTGTAGTTAATTTTCTGCCACTCTTCCTTATGTTGCAAGTACATAAGAACATAAGAACGGCCATACTGGGTCAGACCAAAAGTCCATGTAGCCCAGTACCCTGTCTTTTGACAGTGGCCAATGCCAGACTCCCCGGAAGGAATGAACAAGACATGATTCATCCTCTGTTGCACATTCCCAGCTTCTGACAAACTGAGGTCAGTGACACCATCCCACCTAATAGCCATTGAAATTAACAGTACTTATCTTTTATTAAATTCTTACTCTTCTTCTTAAGTAAGAGGAGGCAGAACTGGGCTCAGAACAATGCTTAGCTCTTGTAGCCATAGCTCAAAGCAATTTACAAGGGAAGTAAGTATCATTATCTGAATTTTACTTGAATTGGAAACAAGCAGTGAAAAGTGTAATGACTTGCTCAAGATCACACAGCAGGCCTATGGCAGACCAGATCTGGACTTTTTTCTCATTTAAATTGGTGCAACCCCACTGAATGGCAAGTGAGCAGGAACAGGCCCCCGACTATGCAGCATTTTGTATTTTACCCAGTGTGGTTTTGTGTGGCTTGATTAGAATTTGAGCAAAGTTTACAATATGAATAATGTAAATGTAACCTGTGTTTTTCCTCAAATGCATCTAGTAATCTTCCATTACTGCTCATAAATTTTGTGACAATGTAAATAGGCTCTGATGCAGCCTAAGCATTTAAGAACCTGCTTAACTGTAAGCACATGAGTAGTTCTACTGTGTGTTCCAGCAGGCGTTTAAGTGTTTTCCTGAGTCTGGGCATGATTATGTTTCACACAACATATAAGAAGTAATATGAAATGCTATGTAAGTGCATTTAAGCAAAAATGAATGGGAATTAAGTGTTGAAAGATCAGCAGGCCTAAGTGCCTTGCTGTTTTGGGACCACAAAGACCACATAGTAATGGATATACACAATGGGACAGAGTTAGGAATGCTATGAGAAGCATACCTCTACATTTTCCAATTTTTATGAGATTAAACCTCTGCCTTATAAGCTACTTTAAATGATTTTAAGTGAGCTTTGTGTCAGTGTGGAGATGAAGCTATGCTGTTTATTTTTAAAGCAGGAAATATTTATTCAGTCCTAGCGAGCTATTCTGGTGATTCCCATTCTAAAATAACAAATGAGTCAAAATAGATAAATAAAATAAAATCAAGTGGGAGGTTCAGCTAGACAAATAGACAATAGGTCATTCTGAAAGAGTTGATACATTTGTACTTGTCATAGCTGATTGAGGTGGTATCTGAAGCTTAAATAAAACCCCACAGTTCTTTCAATTCTTTAAAAGGTGAAGGAAATGTAATTTACACAGCAGCTCAGGAGATGGAGGCAGTAGACATTCTTCAATCATGGGTGGAAAAAATATATGTATTTGGATTTCCAAAAAAAAAAAAAAAATTAAAGCTTCTCCAGGATATTCTGAACTATTTCCAGGTTAAATATTATTTTGTTCACTTTGGCGTTTTATGAGAATGCAGGTTTCAAGGGACATCTTGGGACTCCACTGGAAGGGGCTGGAGAGAATGATATAAAGAAAGGTTAAAGGTGTGTATTTTAGCTTAAAAAAAAAACCCTAAAGGGGCCATCATAGCATTTTGAGGATGACTAAGGGTGAAAAGACAAGGTCAATTATTTGGCCCACAGAATTGCTGGAGAAAATCCTAAGTACAGAGAGCGTTCACACAGAAAGTATGTGCACCATAGAACACAGTCTCTTTGGTTACGTATACACTCCAGGGAAGATCGAAACTGCCGCTATTGATCTTCCAGGGTTCAAATTAGCAGGTCTAGTTAAAATAGCTAATTCAAACTGCAAGGGACAGTCCATTCGATGCCCATAACCCTGCTTCGACTTCCCTTCGACTCCTGCAGTGTAGACAGTGCCAAAAGTCAAGTTAAGATACTTCGACTTCAGCTGAAGTTGCATATCTTAATTCGACCTTATCCCGTAGTGTAGACGTACCCTTCAAAAGGAGACAAGGTGATTGGAGGCACAATACTAGGTCCGCATCTACATGGATCCAATAGTCAAAATGTAGGTAGCATTTGCACATTTGCTTCAGAATTTTTTTTTTCCCAGACAGAGTTGATAGGAAGCATTCCTCAGTCTCTCTTGCGGTATGTTTATGCGGTGACTTATGATTGTTTATATCTCTCTTGTCTGGATTCAAGCAGGAAGTGAAGGTCAGAGTGGGGGGTCAGGCATTCCAGGAACTCCTTGAGGTACTTTTAATTAGTGCCACTTTTCCTCAAAGCCTTGTGACTGGACAGCAGCCATGGCTCCAGTCTGTAAGAGGGAATAGCAGCTATTTAGGGGCTGTATTGCAGCTCCCTGGGTGCCTACAGGTTAGTGATGAAATACCATTTTTCACAGTAATACTAATGAATAATGCAGCCTGTAAGAAGTTCTTTGATACTGCTAACTGACAGGATTGCTTGCTCTCTCTCCTTACAACATATGGTAAGGGATTTTTTTATGCCTCAGAGAATAATTTTAAAGGATTTTGATTGCCAACCAATGTATAATCTTCAGCTGGTTATAGCTGTTTAAGAAAAAAGATTTTAGAAAGCCATTTTAGGAAATTGTTTTGTTTGGCCTGACTGACTTTCTTTTGAGGCTCACAAACCTTCAAGCTGAACATGTGGATTGAAAATTTTCCACTTTCCTCCGGTGCAGAAACCAGAGCTTTTGGCCATCTTGATTAAAGTGGCTCTTTTTCAAGTCCTCTCATAATATCATTACAATGTTGCACTTGTGACAGGGATGAAACTTGACAGCTGTTGCTCTTCAGGTGAAGTTGTCACCAAGCTGTAATATAACAATAAATTTTGCAGAGGTAAATTTAAAACCTATATTTTAGCTTCTACTATCGGTGTCCATCAATATTAGTTTACCACAGCGATTTCCTCCAAATAGCAATTAAATGTAAACCCATGTATTTAAGGAACAGAAAATTATGTACAATAGAACTTATTTTTGTATGATAACTCATCACTCACAAGGGCACAAAACGTCTTATACTTTTTGAAGAAGTGTGGTGAAAATGTATGATTATCATTTACACCACTTGCATTCACTGACATGAGTAACTTTACTCGGATAGTCTTATTGGCATGGCTTCCTCATGTGTAAATGGTTGCAGCATCCTGGCATGAATGCCTAATAAAGTGAGAATTTGTGGCTATAACAAAATCAGCCCATAACAGTTATGTTTCTCTTTCCAGACTAGTAACTAATATATTTGAAAGAGTGGATAAAACAAGAGCAAGAGCACAGACAAAAAACTGAACCAGATAAATGGCATATACAAACTGTGCAAAATAGATGGATATTAGAAAAGTTTGTTTTCATTCTTTTGAAGAGACATGAATAATTCTCACATGGTGTTGCCAGATAACTAATGCAGTCATCCATGAATCATGGAATAAAAATGTCATATTACCACACACCATTACATACTGTGTAACCTACTTATATATCAGTGAACACTGGTGGCTCCTGTAAAGTGAAGTGGTATTGTTACTTCTGTTTTAAACTTTAAAACTAAGGCATACAGAGAAAAGTCAAATCTCTATGAGTATCTAGAGTGATGCCCGGTCTGAGATGCACAGTACCTGATTTGTCAGGATAATTACCACATTTATAGCACTTTATTTGTTCAAAGATGATTTCTCATTGACTTCATTTGCAGTTGTGAGTACTCAGCATTCTGCAAATCGAGCCCTAAGTGGCACAATTTGGGAATACAAAAATGAGGAATACTTAGCGGCTATCCTTTAAAAGTTTGGTTGAAGTGACTTACCTAACATCACATGGGAACTCTGTGGCAGAGGCATCATACAATTCTATTTCTTGTGGAAGGCAATGTAGTCATAGTCCTTTCAGTCCCAGTGAGGTAATGTCTTTTATTGGGCCAATTTATCTTGATGGGAGAGACAAGCTTTGGAGCCACATAGAGAGCACCTCTTCAAGTCTGAAAAGGGAATGCCCAGCATCACAGCAGAAGGCAAGTTGGATTCTACATAAGTAAAGTGGCATTCAGCTGCTTTTACCATGAGATCATCCTTTTTTCTTCCTTTGCTCCTTTGGGAGGAGACTAGGGCTGTCATTAGGATTTATGGGGCACTACACAGACTTATTAAACTAGTGTCACTATGCCTGATGGCAGCAGGGTGTGGGTGGGATGATCTTTTAGAGATGTGATTTCAGAATCTTCAGCAACACACTAATGAAATATTCTAAAGCAAATTTTAAATGAAGGTCCTGTAAACTAACACAGTAAATACAGAAATGGACAGTAATCCCTGAGATTAGTAAATGCAAATTTTAAACAAAGGTCCTGTAGACTAACACAGTAAATACAGAAATGGACAATAATACCGGGGGTTGGTAAATGCATATTAAAGGCTTTGTTACCCTTTGAATGGCTCATTCATAGGTTCCATGTTCTGCTAATAGGTCTGGCAGGCTTTTTCACTTTTAAATTCACAAAATCCTCTCTGAAGGATGTGAAGGTATGGAACAGGGATAGGAAGAGGAGGACATTAAGACCCAGTGGTGCCCCAAATTTTCTTGTGCCCTAATTAGCTGTATATTTTCCATATGGGTAAGGCCAGCCCTGAAGGAGACCATGTTTACATAGACATGCCTACTCTGCCTAGGTATGCAGCATAATAGAGCTGCTTTGTCAAAATTATTGGTTTTGGCTGGTTTTGAGTTAAAAAAATCTCTAGTATTTGAATGTAGGAGTAATGAAATGTCATCTGTACTGCAAAGTAAAGGTCTGCAGAACTGTGTTTAGCATGCCCTGATGGATCAGGAGTGGGTAGGGATGAAGATAAGTGAGTGTGAAGGATGAAGGTAAGTGAGTTTGTTCCTACCTGGTAGGCTAAGATTCTGTCCAAAGAGTTCTAAACACCATTTTAACCTGTTCCTCTTCAATGTTTAATGACAGCGTTGATTAGAATTAAGAATCCTTGTTTCTGGTTGGTGATTCCTACAACTGACAGCACTGCAAACAGCAAGCAGTGGTGGCTACTGGCAGCAGAGAAGCAATAGCCAACAGCAACAGAGGAGTCACAGCAGCAGTGGCCAGTAGCAGTAGAGAAGCAAAGGTAGTATCTGTAGAGAAGCTATGGCAGCTGTAACTCAGTTGCAGCAACAGCAGCAGAGATATTGCTTCCCTCCTCTTCCCTCCTGGAACGAATCCTATGAATGCACTTCTGAAATCCATGTCTTCTCTAACCAGGGACAGTCAACTGTGAGTACAATGCAACAAAGGAAGATGGGAGTAATGTATTAAAGACATTTGTTCCTCAGACTTCCCCCCACAAGATGGGAAACTGAGTCAAAGAACCCTATCTAACTTACTGTGGGGTTGGATTTGTTTATGGTCACATGATTTTGAATTTGGCAGTGGTATTTTCCCAAGTTAATATTCAGTTTCATTTCCCTTTGAAAAAAAATCTCTTTTCTTAAACAAAGACAGTGTTTGCAGATAAGAAAGTATTGCATCTAAGAGACACTGATGGATAGTGTTACATTTTCTCAAGTCATTGGATAGGTGCTGCGAATCCTTACATATTGTACCTTGTCCTTGTTGAAGCTGACTCCACTTGGCACTTGGTTGAACCTTTCTAATTTGACACTCTCTGGTCCAGCAATATCCATGGTCCAGCATGATTTTAGTTAGATGGATGTCCACTTATCATGGGTGTGGCCAAGTTTCTCATGATCCCATAAAGTTTGTTTACAGCCGCCAGTCCTGGTTCTCAGTGTTCTGTGCTACTGTTTGGCTGTAATTTACCCCTAAATGTCTTCTAAGAGCCCAATAAGCTGTGGGAGTGTTGGTAATGATGCCAGACAATATTGACCTCCCATGGTTCGGAAAATTATCTGGTTCAGCACTGGTCAGGTCCTGAGGGTGTGAGCTAGAGACGGTCAACCTGTACACACCTTCCAAAATCTGCAATGTATGGGGCAAGGGAACCTACAAATTAAACCTCCTTCACTGTACAACCCTCATTTTCCCCCAAGCACTAACTATGTGTCCTGAGTAAGGGCATAGCACCAGTAGGAAATTATTTCAAGATAACTAACATCAATATAACTCCCGATTTAACAAAATTGAAATAGCATGTCCCCAGGATGGGGAAGCATTGAAATTAGTTAGAATTATTTGAAATAGCATGTCCACAGCAATTAGAGCCTGCCTCAGCCTTAGAGCCCCTGGAAGCCCTCTAGGGAGGACACCGAGGGTATGTCTACACTACCACCCTAGTTCGAACTAGGGTGGTAATGTAGGCAACTGGAGTTGCAAATGAAGCCCGGGAATGGTTGCCAGGCGCCGCCATTTTTAAATGTCTGCTAGTTCGGACTCTGTGCCCCACGGCTACACGTGGCACGAACTAGGTAGTTCGGACTAGGCTTCCTATTCCGAACTACCTGTACTCTGCAGGAGAAGGGGAGCAGTGGAGATGCCAGGTGTGGCCAGAGTGATCAGAGCTGCAGCTCTGGGAGATCTCCAGAAGCCTCTTATTTTGAATTAGCAGCTTCCGAGCATCCATACTAATGCTATTTTGACATAACTATTTCAGAATTAGTGTTATTCCCTGAGGAAACCAGGAATACAGATTTTGAAATAACCAGCCCATTATTTCAAAATAACAGGCTTGGCAGTGTGGACACTATGGTTATAAATTCGACCTAAGGAGGGTTATTTTGAAATAACTCCCTAGTGTAGACCAGGGTTTAAGCTGGAGGCCTTTGTAAAAGTGGTATGAAGACTGTTACAAGGCACGTACACAGGGAGATGGAACTCAGGTCGCCAGGGCAACTTCTATTATGTTTTTTTTTATTACTTCTGAATGCTTTGCACCTTTAACTTTCTTTTATTATATCCCCCATTTCCACAAGTATTTAGGTTTTAAATAATTCTGAGTGGAAAATTTCCTCAGACCATTCCCACACAGCGAGGAGGAAATCTGTACACAGCAGGTATGTCCATTTAGAGCCTCCAATGCACATTGGCACTCTAAAAACAGCTGGGTAGACAGCCCTTTGAAGCCAGGTTTGTGCTGGAGCTTGGGCTCTGAAGCTTAGGGAGGTGAGTAGGCAAAACCGACCAGAGAAAAGCTTTTTTAAAAAAGCAGTCCAAAGGGAGAGAGTTCGTATCCCTGGAAACCAGACAGAAACAATTGCAGCAATATGAGCTTGCATGGAAAAAGTTGTGTAGTAATCAGAAATCTGTTGGGAATAATTCATCCCTGAAAAAGAAAAATAATGTTATATCAGATCAAAGCTTGTTTGAAGCTACACAACATATTTTCATCTCTAGTCATTATTTCATACTTGGTGACTATGTCATGAATTATATTTATGAACCAAAACTGATTTTCTTCAAGTAGAATCTATCATTACTAGAACTACAGACTCATTGTGCGAGGTGATGTAATAACACCAAATAAAAGACAGTACCTGTCTTGAAGAACTTTTTTTATTAGAGACAAAACTTATAGAGGTATAAAATAAATGGGGAATGAGTGAGGCAGAATAAGGATATAAGTGATACTAATACATTTATATATGAATATAGAAGCAATATTAATATCAGTAATCTTTATGCTGTTGTCAAGTCTTAAACTAATATGTGTTTAGCAAAATTTACCATGTTGTTAACTGCTGTTCTATTCTTCATAAAGCATTCTATTTTGGATGTAGCCTATTCTTAGCACCTCACTGCCTAATAAGTTGGCTTTTTTATCATGAAAAAGCTGATTAGCTAAGCAGGTGTTCTGATTTCAGCTGCAACAAGGGTACCACAAATTTCCCATGGCACTACTTAAAAGTCTTATTTAATTAGTATGACTTAAAAGCCATCAAAAGCCAGGGGGCTGGGTGTTGTAACGTTTTTACCTATTACTCCCAGATTGCATTCCAACTCAGTTGAACCACATTCCGCTTCAAATAAATTAAGACAAAATCTCCTTCATTCCATGCAGGAAGTTAGAATGTTTGATTTTAAGATAAAATGCAGGCAATACTATACTTAGTTTTCTATAGGATAAACCATATGTAAATATACACAGACTCCAAATTCACTAACTTTGGAAATATTTTAGAAACATAAAATATTGGTATGGAGGTGAGTACATCAAAATAAATGGATTATGTTTCTAATTGTAAATATAAATTATTATTAGCATATAATATTAGCTTACAGTGGACCTTAATTTGCAGTATTGTGATTGATTTTAGCCCTCTCCCATTAACAAGACCATAGCAAATATCAAAATGGTTATGAGAAGGGTGATAAAGGACTGATTCCATTCCCAGTCATTAGTTGTCTTTCCATAGACTTCTATTGATAATGGCTCAGACCCAACAGCAAGAGTTTCATACTACAGGTTGGACCTCTCTACTCCGGCACTTTGGGGACCTGAATGGTCCTGAAGGAAGGAATTTGCCGGACTGGGGAGGTCAGGTGTGGGACTCTCCCAGGGCTTTCATCCTTCCCACCTCCAGTTCCTCTTGCAGCTGATACCCCACTCCACCCAGTGGGGCTTCTCTGCCCGTAGCAAACAGAGGCTTCCCAGCCAGCAGCGACTCTGTGTCTCTGGCTGCAGGGGCCCTGTGTTACCACTGGCAGAGCTCCACTCTCAGCTGGCAGGGCTCCCCACCTGGTCCTGCTCCAGCTGCCAGCTGCTGGCTGGGATTCCTGCCCCCAGGTTGTCTGTAGGCTGAGCTCCCAGCCATTGGCAATCTCTATAGATTGGGTTCTCTGGTCCAGAAACATCCCAGGTCCAGCAGGACCATGGATGTTGCGTGACCAGAAAGTCCTGGACCACAGAGGTTCTACCTATACCAAGTTTAATTGCATTCATATTGTAAAGGAGGAAAAACTAGTGGAAGCTTTAACAGACACATTGAATTGATGGTCAAAAGCAGCGTTTCCTGAAGTGTGGTCTGTGGCCCAGTACCAGTTCTTAGAAAAAAAATACCGGTCCTTAGAAAAATGATCGCACATGGTCCAATTAATTTGTGTGGTGGGGTAGCAGCACCCCGCACTGCCAAGCGTGGTGTTGTGATCCTCTTGGGAGAAAGCCTGCTGCCATGGTGTCTATACCAGGCATGCTCCCGGGTGGTAGGGCTAGATCCAGCGGGTGCTAGGACCCAGAGAGAAGGCTGGGCACTGTGCGCACCAATGCAGAATGCCCGGAGCTGGACACAACTGGGGGAGCCGGTGCCGGCTGATAAAGCAGCCAGGATTGGGGCCAGGAGGTGGGGTGGAGCAACCCCCTGGGCACTGTGCGCACTGATGCATAATGCCCTGTGCTGGACGCAGCCGGGGGAGCTGGCACCGGCCAATAAAGCGGCCAGGATTGGGGCCAGGAGGGGGACGGAACAACATACCAGACAGGTAGGGCCAGCGACACAATTTATATGCATATTCATCATTTGCTTAATGAATATGCAAACATGCAAATATATGTTACCAGTCCTCCAAAAGCTTGTGAATGAGTTTATTGGTCCCCAGTAAAAGACTGGGAACCACTGGTCAAAACGATCACCTCATCTCCTCCTGCATTCTGTGGGCCAAGATTTGTAAGATTTTGAGATGATGTTTCATTGATCAATATTGTTAATGATAGTTTTCATTCAATAAGGAGAGTGTTGACTATTTCACAGTAAAAGAGGGAAAGCAAACATCCTTTGTGCTTACTTTTGATCATGCTGGTTCTTTTATGCTTTTTTTGCCAAAGTGGTCAGAAAACTAATGTGTTTTTAAACAAATGTCCTCACATTATGTCTTATTTTGTGCATTTAGGTAGTGATGCCAAATCAACGGAGGTCAATGACAGTCATCTTTCTATTGACTTCTAAGGACTTTAGATCAGTCCCTTAGATAATGAAGGTACAGTACTATATTACTTTACTTTCATATTCACCTAAACTCTGGATGTCATGCTGTGTTATGGCCTATTATATCATCAGAACTCTCAAATTTGGTGAATGAATTGCAATGCTTGGTGATTCATAGACACTGTAGTGCAATGTTGACTTGGTTACTGTCTGTTGATTCATATCTTAGTTCATTGAAACCTTGTACAGTGTGTGAGTCATAAAAATAAACACAGTGCTGCCATACTTTGCTTGAAGACATCCAACATTGAAGAATTCATTCCATTTACTTGTATTTTCTGGCCAATTATTGTATCAGACTTCATTTTTGCTCCTTTTAGCCTTTCCAGTGTAGGATACAGGGCGGTTTTTTTTTTTTTTTTTTTTTTATGAAGTCAAAGTTACAAACACAGCAAATATAACCCTGTGTTTTATTTTAAGTGTGATTTTTATTTGCAGTGCTCATAAAATTTCTCAAAAGCAATAAAGAATGACTGATATGAAATGCATGTGTGCAATGCCCATTACTTTCATAAGCTTCAGAAGGGTAGTTGAGTTAGTCTGTAACTGAAAAAAACTTAAAAAACAATGAATAGTCCAGCAGAACCTTAAAGACTAACAAAACATGTAGATGATATCATGAGCTTTATGGGTACAACCTGAAGAAGTGGGTTGTACCCACAAAAGCTCATGATACCATCTACTTATTTTGTTAGTCTTTAAGGTGTTGCTAGACTATTAGTTGATTTTAAGTTTTTCCATTAATTTCATGTTTATGCCCCTCCAAAACATTGATAGATGAAAGTAAGCACAACAAGAGAGCTTCAAATATAAATAGTTGAGGGCAGAACGTCTCCAACTGCATTTTGGACATTACACCTAAAGCTAGTCTAAAATGTGTATTTTATGCACTGAACATTAGCAATTAAAGGTGTTACCCTTTGGCTACGTCTACACTCGCACCCTTTTCCAGAAATGCTTAAAACGGAACAGTTTTCCATTATAAGTATTTCCGGAAAAAGCGCATTTACATTGACAGGATGCTTTTCCGGAAAAGCACTTTTTCCGGAAAAAAGCCCCGATCATCATTTTCGCGATTGGGGCTTTTTTTGCGGAAAAGACTACTGTGCTGTCTACACTGGCCCTTTTCCGGAATAGTTTTTCCGGAAAAGGACTTTTGCCCGAACAGGAGCAGCATAGTTTTTCCAGAAAAACACTGACAATTTTACAGTAGATCGTCATTGCTTTTCCAGAAAAGCAAGCGGCCAGTGTAGACAGCTGGCAAGTTATTCCGGAAAAGTGGCTGCTTCTCCGGAATAAGTGGCCCAGTGTAGACACAGCCTTCGTGTTTTATTCTAGGGCATCCAACAGTTGTAGGGGTCTGAGAAACACTTTATGATGCACAAGAAGCCATGTCAGAACTGTGACAGGCATAGGTTAAAATCAGAACCATAGTACTAAGTATTTAAAATCTGATGTGAAGTGGGAAGGAAATAGATTTCCTTTCCCATGATTTTTTCCCCCCAAATATCAGAAAGATTTCCCATTTCAATCAGGACAAAAAGTTAAGATCTTGAAATATTTTTTCAAAATGAAAAATCTGACAAAATTGTGATTTAGATCTATTGAAGCACCTTGGTTTTGATCATTCTGAAACATTTCATTTTGATTTTGTTCACAATGATTATGCACTCATTTACATTTTGAACTGAAAACTCATCTTGAACTGGAAAGCCGGAACTGTTTGTTCTGAAAAGGTTCATAAAAGCCAGAGAAAATAATGTTTCTAAATTATCAACAATTTTTAGTCTATTTTTTTAGTCAATTTTTGCGTCAATTTTCACCAGAACCAATCTATTCCTGCAATCTATTCACATTCCCGTAAGAGATCCCAGAAAATAATCTTTTCACCTCTTTGTACATGTTCAGGATCATCCTACTCCCTGACCTTTCAGAGAATTAATATTTTGTTTAAAGTTTTGTCTTGCAATAGTTGATCATTAGTGAATTAAAATACAGGATGCTCTCCCATTCATGATTCAAGGCAGTCTATTTACATTAAATGAGAGATGCTGTCATTTTAACCTATAAGGGTATGTCTACACTAGCTCGTTAATTCAAGCTAGGTAGACAAATGAGGTGACCAGAGTTGCAAATGAAGCCTGGGATTTAAATATCCCGGGCTTTATTTTCATGTTCCCATCCGGTCGCCATTTTGAAATTTCTCTAGCCCGAACTCACTGCCACACGGCTACACGCGGCAGTGAAATGTTAATTTGAACTAAGTCCTTAGTTCGAATTAACTGTTACTCCTCATTCCACGAGGAGTAACAGTTAATTTGAACTAAGGACTTAGTTTGAATTAACGTTTCACTGTTGTGTGTAGCTGTGCGGCAGTGAGTTCGCACTAAAGGGATTTAAAAATGGCACCCAGATGGGAAGATGAAAATAAAGCCTGGGATATTTAAATCCTGGGCATCATTTGCAACTTTGAATGCCTACATTAGCCTCCCTAGTTCGAACTAGGGGGCTAGTGTAGACATACCCTACGTTATTGTCATCAAAAATAACTGTAAGCGGTACTGCAGAGTGCAAAAGCTGAAGATATCTAGTAGATGAGGGTTAGGACTGTAAATGTGAAAATTGAGGGATCTGGCCTGAGTGAAGTATTTTTATAGGTGGAAAAGGATGTGAAGGTGAAAAGAAGGCAGAGGGTTAAAATAAAGAGGTGGGGTGTGTGTGTGGGGGGGGGGAATGACAATGGCTGGCAGTGGCTAGGCAGAGGGTGGAGAGAGAGGGAAACTAATCAGATGAAGAGCAGGGATGTGGGAACAGAAACTGGTGAGGTGAAGAGAAAGGGCAAGGACAGGACATTTTGGAGGGGACAGGACACACCCAAGATTCTTGAGTCTCATAATTTCTTTCCTATCAATATCTGTGGAACTCACTGGGAAAATGTTCTATTCCTTTTAATGTTTATCTGTGTGGGAGATGGCAATCTGCAGCCAGGTATTCTGTTAACTCAAATGGCAGAGTTTTCTAAAGTGGATCTAGGGATTTCAACCCTGGGATATTTCTTTCTTTCTTTCTTTCTTTCTTTCTTTCTTTCTTTCTTTCTTTCTTTCTTTCTTTCTTTCTTTCTTTCTTTCTTTCTTTCTTTCTTTCTTTCTTTCTTTCTTTCTTTCTTTCTTTCTTTCTTTCTTTCTTTCTCTCTCTCTCTCTCCCTCCCTCCCTCCCTCCCAGACTATGTCTACACTGCCTTTTATTTCAGAAGAGGCTTTTCCGACATTTGGTCCATCTGCACTGGGCCAAATGTTGGAAAAAACCCTTTTTCAGAACATCTTTTTCCTCATAAAATGTGGTTTACAGATATGCCAAAAAAAGTGTTTGCTTTTCCAAAAAATTTTTTGGAAAAGCAGATGTGTTCCTTGGACACAGCAGAATTTTTCCGGGATAACTTTTTTTCCCCAGAAAAACTCTGCAGTGTAGATATACACATAAAAGCTGCATCAAACGAACATTACTAAGGTTGTGTCTTTCCTCATCAGGTGCAAAGAGTTTAAAAGATTTGGATCATCCTTCTGCTATAGGGGATTGGGTTCTGTGTGTTACTGTAAAATACATATCAGTGAGTTACATATGGATAGTTATTTATTTGCCTTACTTCACATAAATATTGTCTAGCATTGTGCTCATGCATGACTTTTTCCCCTAACAGGGGCATATGAAGGAAATTCCAGTTGTTCCTTCTGCCTCTTTGCCAGGCTTACATTTAGGAATCTTCAGCATTTCTGACGGATACCTGCATAATGTTTTAGAAGGTAGACAAACTTTTTTCTCTCTAGTTTAATGAAGTGGTATTTAATGTGTGGGGATGTAGGTGGCATGGAGTGGAGCGGGAGGGCAAGTGGATGGAGACTTATCTCTGCTCTTCACAACACACCACATGAAGGTATGAACTACTGGTATGTGAAATTCAGCTTCACATGATAAGGGACTGCTGGTACATTAATTCCCCATCACCTGGAGCAAGGGAGGAGTCATGATTGCATCCCAAGGCTGTTCTTGTGCTACTCTGCTACATGATACTCATTACACAGGATTAAGAGGAAACTCTCCATCTAGCTTTTTATAAATAAACAGCCAGTTTCCAAACTTAGTTTTTAGCAGAAATAGGAAAGATCTGGCAAGTTTGGAATCAGACTTTTGCCAAATCTAAAGAGGTTTGAATGTAATATTTCAGTTCAGAATGAACTATTAACCATAACCCACACACTCTGCTGCATATTTGAATAATTTATCAAACCCTGTGGAGAAAGAAGTCTGGTCTGCTTTTCCTCATTTGGCTTGCAAGCACTGTTGGTATGATGATCAAAACAAACCCTATCTTCTCTGTGTGGAAAATACATTTATACTCAAGATACACAAAACAAGACAAGGCAAAATTCTAGAGAAAAAGCCCAGTGCTGATCACACATGAGGCTCTGGTATAAATCCGACTTCAGATCTGGGATTCATGCCGGAAACTGCACAGATAGATGATTTGGTGCTTCGGAGTCCAAGCAAATAAATCAGATGGAGAATAATAAATAAATGGTGTACAGCAAAGATGAAGAATCTTCAATATGTGCTGCAGTAGCCATGTTTTATCTATTTGGCTTCTAGCCAATGAGACAAGGGTTTGCTATATTTTATCATCTTCTTGCAATTTGGTCATATGCTAAGTCTTCATTGCTCGTCAGTTACAACATTGCTCCTCTTGTTTCTGCTGCTGTTCATGAATTTTCCCTAGGTCTTTGTTTTTAACTGGAGTGCTAGTCACACCTCTTTTGAAACTGTTAGGCTACGTCTACACTTCATGCTTCTTGTGAAAGAAGCCTTTTGCACAAGAGTTTTTGCACAAAAACTTCATGAACAAGAGCACATTCACACCTCAAAGCACATCACAAAAGCGATGTGCTTTTGCGCAAGAGAGCATCCACACTGCATGGACGCTCTTGTGCAAGAAAGCTCTGATGGCCTTCACAAAATGGCCATCAGAGCACCTTTGCTTTTTCCCATAGGGGTTTCTTGCTCCCTCTGGAGCGTCCACACTTGCCTTTTTTGAACAAGAACTTTTGCGCAAAAAGGAGTTATGCCTCGTAAAAGGGGGTTTATCTTCTGCGGAAAAATGTCCCTCTGTTCTGACATTTTACTCTTGATTTCCTTGTGCAAAAGCACAGTTGAGGTGTGGATGCTCCATGGGTTTTTGTGCAAAATCAGCTGTTTTTGCACAAAAACCTTGCAGTATAGACATAGCCGTATAGAATAGCCTTACAAGAAAAACTTCTCTCTCAGCCCAAAGTTAAGTATGTGAGGAAGGTAAAAAGAAAACGTGTAATAGGGAAAATATTGGAGCCATTACCTAACGCTCTCAGCTTTTGCCTGAGCTTGATGCATTGTTTTAATAACATTTGCACCCATAAGATTGTTCCCCTCTGGTAACTCTCAAAACTTGAGACACTTCAGAGAAACATTTCTACAATTCCTGCACTGTTGTTATGTTATCTGTAGTTTATGGCAACATTGTAAAGAAGAATATTAAAACCAGATTTTACTCCTTTCCGGGATCCAGCATTTCACAGAGGATAAAAAGAGGAGGATAATACTTCACACTTCTATCTGAGGATTTTAGAGTGATCTCACAGGATAAATTCAGTCTTATAGTACCCCCCATGTAATATACTATTATGGCCAGGTCACATGTATGTAAACTGAGGCACAGAAGCCCCATGCTGGGAGCAGAGGTCTGATCACACTGCTAATCTTGCATTTTCACCAAAATGATATCCTTCTAAAATATCATTCTAGCTGTAGCATAAATTCTGATGATGAAAAATGTATCACTCAAGATCTAACCAGGAGGACAGTTTGTTTCATTATAGTAGAGCCTGTGACAATGGTTGATTGCAGTGAAACCCTTTGTTTAAACCAGGGTGGATAAAAAAAATCAACGATTTAAAAAAATAAAAAATAGGTTTTTTTATTTAAATTGGATTTTTACATTTTAAAAAGATAACAATAAGATATTAAATATCTGATTTTAAAATAACATTTACAATTAAATCTTATCACAACCATGCTACACCTCTACTTACAGTCTCATAAAAATGAATTAATGGCTCTAATCTCTGTAGCCTAGCAACCAGCTCTTGCACCCTGAAACTTCTGAATTTTCAATTTCTGTTTTGCAGTAGGCTAACATATGCAAAGACAGACACAGACTGGACAGGATTGGTTTTGTTCTGTGCTTATGTAGTGGTGGAAGTGGGCCAAGCATGGCAGAGCTAGTTAAGATATTTTCTAAAGACAAATAAAAAATATGTATTTGAAAGGACAGAGGTGGCATAGAAAAGAACTGTGGGGTGGACTGGAAAGAAAAAGGGAAGACATTATTCAGCACACACACAGCTTTCTATATTCCCCTACGCTTTTGCCATAGAAAAGCTGTCATGGCATCTGGGCATAAAAGAGAAACTATCAGGGAATATTTTTGAAGAAATTAGTTCCCTGGGTAAGAAAGGAAAACGTGTCAAGTATAAGCAGTGGAAGAAGAAGATGAAGGGCCTAACCGCAAGAAAGAAACAGAATAAGTAAAACTGCTTATTGAGAGAAAATTATGTGGATGAAGATGTGGATTTTCTGGGTTGCTTTAAGGGAAAAATGTTGTGGGCTTTTGGGTAATTACCAGTAAAGTATCATAGTGGCTGTTTTGTGCTGATTTGGAATAACTACCTGCTTTAGGGAGTGGCTACCCCATTCTTTGCAGTTTGGCCTTAATGGAGTAATCTCAGCTGCTCCCCCCACCCTCTCCTCAGGAACCCTGGTCACAGCATACCATCCACGAAATAGATTATAAATGCCTGTCATGCCATATATTCCCAGGATTTGTATTAAACTGTAAAATGAAGCATGTGCAATAATTGTGAGTAATGCAAGGCAGGCAAAAGAATCTAGAGAACAGATTGATGTGATGAAACTGTGTCAGCATCCAAAACTGCCAAATACAGGCAGTTCCAGATGTCAGGGAAGCAACAACTAAAAGCTGTCAGGGCACAGTAGTCTCTTTTATAGATTCTTCAGTATTTTGGCTTGTGCCTTGGTAAGCATATGTAGTAGGGTGGTAGAGAAAAACTGTCTCAGAACTTTCTATTTTCTTCTGTGATTGCAGACATTAGACACTTATTTCCTTCATGAACCTTGGAGAGATTTTTCCCTCCTGTTGCTTTTACAGACATAAGCATTTTGGATTGTGCTGGGAAAGCACCAAACAGCAGCAAAGTGTATTTCCCTAGTGAAATTACTTCACTTATGACATAAACTCTTCCACAGTTCTTAAACATGCCAAAAACTATTCAAGCTTTCTTAGCGCAGCCAGGGCAATGAAGTTACAGTCATATATGTTGAACAAGGGTGGAGGGACATTGCTGTATATAAAGGATGAATTTCCAAACCCCAGGAAAGATGCAGCTCTGTAACTTTATTCTGTTTTGTTTTTAGCATCAAATAACACAGTGGGCCTTTCATATGCCACCTTTCAGGTACAAATATCAAAGCACCTAATTAAGACTTTCAACACCTCCAGGAGTCAGGTAAGAATTACATTCCCCAGTTTACATCTAGGAAAACTTCATCTGTAGAGAAATGGTGAATTTTTCAAGGTTGAAAGAAGCAGGAGTTCCCACCCCACTCCAAAGAAAGTAAACTCTCCAGATTTATTTACCTTCTTGAGATTTGGTTTTATTGGTAATTCAAATGCTGATAAAAGATAAACATTGTCCTATACTTTTCTCCCCGAGCGTGGCTCTTCTCCTAAAGATTTCTTCTGTCATTACTTTAATTCCCTTTGAATCACAGAGACATAAAACCTCTTCCCTCCTTTCACCTAGACTTCATATAGGTTCATGGACTGTGAGGTCATAATGAAACACTGCAACCATCTAGTCTGGCTTTCTGCATAGCACAGACCAAAGCACTTCCCTCCATGAATTCTTTTTTGATTCAGTGTGTATAGCTTTTATACTCATAGATTGGAGCGGATAGCACAAACATAAAAATAGAAACAGATTACCTTTCCTACTTATACAGGGAGCAATACAATCACAACTCAGCAAACAAAATAACACAAAGGCAGATACCATTGTGGTCCTGCTGTGAAATGTGCACAAAGAGCTCTGGGTGCTCCTAAAATCCACAGATAATTTCTGACACTGCAATTTAAAGAAAAAAAGGATTTTATAGTTAAAGGCAGAGACGATTATCTTAGTGAAAATGTTTCCATGCCTTTAAATTAGAATGTTACAATATCTTGTAATAACACCAGATAAACTCAAGCTACACATAACATTGCATGTGTGATCAAATTGTATCACAGTGGGAAACTCCACTGGAAAATTACACTTTCCTTTGTCCTTTTAAACATAGCCACAAAAATAGAGAGAGTAGGATTAAGGTGAGCGGCTGCTGATGTATCAGGTTTGCTACAAACACAGAACGCTGCCAGATTCTGGCAAACCTTTCAACAAAACCATGCCAAGAAATTCGAGCAGATTCATGGGAAACTGTGAGTTTTTCCACTGAAACCAAGCAAACCTCAGTGGTGTTGTTTGAGTTACTTTCTTATAAACCAAAACCATTAAAAAGTTTATATTAACACCTGAAAACTAAAAGAAAGCCTCAGGGTTCTAGCTTTGATGAATGATAAACGAAACTCAACAGATCAGAGTTTTATATTTAAAAAGAGTGCTTTTGTTCCATTTTCAGCTCCAACACAGAAATGTTTATTTTAGAATTGATGACAGTTAATAGTTCACACATTCTCATTTTTCCTCCTATGCAGATATCTCTAGACCAGGGCTGGGCAAAATACGGCCTGGGAGCCAGATCTGGCCTGGCAAGCCACTAGATACGGTCTGCAGACCCCCCCTGCCGGCAACCTCAGGCACACTCAACGTGTCTCTCTGCTCTGCAAGCAGAGATCTCCCTGTCCCCAGCCCAATCCTCAGCTCCGAGCGGCCAGAAACAACTGGCCAATAGGAACTGAGCCCAGCCAATATCTCAGCTCCTATTGGCTGGAAACAAACAGCCAATAAGATCTGAGAGATTGGCCTGGGGGATGGAAGCAGCGCAAATCTATCCCCCCTCCTGAAGCTGAGAGCCATGTGGGGTTTGCAGCTGCAATTTTAAGTGATTTGGGGCTGCAGCAGGCAGGGAGCCTGCCTGCCTTGGGGAGGTGCTGCAGGGCCTCTGGCTTAGGTAAGCGCCTCCCAGCCAGAGCCTGTCCCTGGTACCCCAGCCTCTCCTACACTCCAACTCCCTCCCCAGGTCACCATCCAAACCTTCTGCACTCCTCTCCCCCAGGTCACAATTCCCTCCCAGACCCTGTACCCCCTCCTATACCCCTTCCCCAGGCCAAAATCCTCTCTTGCACCCAAACACCCTCTCCAGATACTGAGGGGAACAGACAACATGTCTCTCTCCAAGAAAACACTCTTCACTATCTGTAAGTAGGGTAAAGTTTAGATAAATCTGTTAGGTTTTATTGTTTTATGGTTTGGGAATGAGAATCTGATGTCTGTGCATTTAAAAATGGGTTTTCCTCTCCTTTGTAACAAAGGGTATGTCTACACTAGCCCCCTAGATCAATCTAGGGAGGCTAATGAGGGTTACCAGAATTGCAAATCAAGCCCGGGATTTAAATATCACGTGCTTGATTTGCATGTTCCCAGCTGGTCCCATTTTAGAAATTGACTAGCCCGAAGTAACTGCCCGCTTCTACACATTTGCAGTCAAAGGGGATTCCGATTTAAAGCCCCTAACTCGAATTAGCTGGTAAACCTCATAGCAGGAGGAATACCAACTAATTCAAATAAGGGCTAGAAGCCTCACGAGCAAAACCCCTCTGACACCCCAGTAATAGCCGTGCCCCAGATGGCCACGGGCCTGCCCACAGGTGAGGGGTCTTAGAGCCCAATCCCACCTACACCGAACAAGTTCTGTCCGGTTCCAAGAAACCAGCCACAGATCCCTGGTCAATTTACCCTCTGGACCTTACCCACAAATCACACTGAGCCAATCCTTTAGAATCTAACATCTAAAGGTTTATTACTACCAGAAAGAAAAGCATGAGAGTAAGGTTGTTAAAGTATCATACATTACATGCATCAAATCTCCCAGTTCTCAATGCAGGCTTGCAGGAGAGATGTTATAACTGCTGGCTTAAAAGTATTTGGTGTACATCCGACATCAGGATGGGTCCACATTTCTTTCTGGCTCCTTGATCCCTGCACTCTTGCCTCTAGGATGAAGAGCTGATCTGAGCACAAAATGGAGGATGCCACATTGCCCCTATATATCTCCTTCCTCATCTCTTCTTGGCTGCAGCAGGTCACCTAGCCAGTGGCCTATCCCTGTGTTCCCTGCTGGTAGCCCTTTGGTATCAGTCACCATTCTTGAGGTGCGTCCCTGGTCTATAGAGGGCGATTGTTCCATGGAGACTTGCTCATTAGCATATCCACAGGCTGAGCATTCTTCGTCTATTGCTCAGCCACTAACAGAGAAGTTTTCAATATTGATACAGAGTACATATTTATAATGGCACATCCAGACATTATACAAGTATATGAAGAGCATATATAGAATTAGAAGAGAGTAAGCTTTCATTTGACACCTCACATGACCACCTTTGTACTGCTTTTGGGGCAACCCCCTCCCCATGTGTATAGCAGTGATCTGGCTGCTTCCCTAAAATCCAGTAACGTGACACGCCCTATGGAAGCTCTCCACACCGGATAGCTACCAATCCGTGGCGAACCAGTTTAGTGTGGGGAGATCCACCGTCGGAGTGGTGCTCATGCAGGTATGGCAATCTTCAGCCATTGTACCAGAAGGGGGGATGTAAGGAGGGGATGGGCTTCCCTAGGGAAAAGGTGGGGGGAGAGGCGAAAGTCCCCTTCCCGGGGGGGTTGTTCTGTCCCGCCCACACTAAGGACTGCCCACGGTGGCCAGGATTGCAGGGAGGTTGCTCCTGGGGAGTGGGGGCATGTGGCAGTGGCGGGGAGGGAGCACTCTCAGACACCCCAGCAGCCCAGTGACTCTCACTTTTGTTTGTCCCTGTGCAGGTGGTTAAGGCCATCAATAGAGTGCTGCTCCACAGAGGCATCCGCCTTGCTTATGTGGATGTGGTCATCGAAGGGTTTGGTGCCCTGGGCTTCCCCAACTGCGGGGAGGCAATCGACAGGACACACATCCCCATCTGTGCCCCAGAACACCAGGCTTCTCTCTACATCAACCGGAGGGATACTTCTTGGTCATCCTGCAGGCTGTTTCTGACCACCGGGGCCACTTTGTGGACATCAGTGTGGGCAGGTCTGGCAAAGCACATGATGCTCAGGTTTACCGCAACTCCTCTGTGTGCCAGAGGCTGCACGCCGGGAGTTTCTTCCCTGACTGCCACATCAGGGTCGCGGATGAGGACATGCCTGGTGGGGGATGCGGCCTATCCTGTACAACCCTGGCTCATGAAGCCCTACACGGGACACCTCAACCCCTCCTGACAGGCATTTAATGTCAAGCTCAGCAGGGCCCGCATTATGGTCGAGGATGCCTTCGGCTGGCTGAAGGCACGTTTTAGAAGCCTCCTCACCCTCCTGGCCCTCTCCAAGTGGAATATTCCGCACATTGTGGCAGAATGCTGTGTGCTGCACAATTTGTGTGAGCAGAAGGGGGAGGCTTTCCTGCTAGGCTGGATGGCAGAGGCCAACCACTTGGCTGGCTATACATTCAGTCCCATATGGCTGCCAACCAAGAGGCCTATTGGGGGGCTGTCCGTACCCGGGAGACCCTGCGAGAGAGCTTTCACCTGGAGGAGGACTAACAGTCTGCCTGGTGTGCCCCACTGGGGGCTTGCGCCTCATTCCACCCTCATGTCCTTCCACTTACCCCTCCCTAAGCTGCCTTCCTGATGTACAATAAAGACACATGGTTTGGTTTTGTTTTTTTTTCACTTCCCCTTTGCCCTCCCACTCCCCTTAATGGAGTGTGTGCTGTGATTGGCAGGTGGAAATTGTTGGCTTCTAATTAAAGTTTGAATTCTAGAAGCCTCTGCTGATTGGCTGAGCCTAGGTAGGGGGAGGGACTTTCAGGCACTCCAGGGCTTTATAAGGCAGTGGGCAAGTGACCAAGGAGCTTGCGAACAGGTGAGTGCTAACAGGGAGTTTAGAGAGGGAGTTGGGAAGGGGGCACGGGAAGGGGGCAAGGTTCTCTTGCCTTTCTTTTTAAATGCCTTCTCCAGGGCAGCAGTGATGGATGGTGATAGGTCTGCTGTTGTTACCTGCACAGAGTGTGCAATGTTTGTCTTCCTCCCGGAAGAAAGAACAGATTTCATCTGCACGAAGTGCAAGCTGGTCAACATTTTAGAAGAAAAAATTAGAGGACTAGAGGCCCAAGTGTTGACCCTATGCTCGATCAGAGAGGATGAAGACTTCCTTGATAGAAGGCAGCGTTTAATCCTTCAAGCACAGCAGGTGGAGGAGCCAGAGAGGACAGTACGTGACCAGGAAGAGAACTGGCAGCATGTAACTTCTAGAAGGGGGAAAAGGCCAGCATGAGAATCCCCCAATGCTATAGAGGTAAGTAATTGCTTTCAGGTTCTCTCCACAGGCTCTACAGTGCTGAATGCTTTGGAAGGGACCTCACAAGGAAGAAACCAGAAGGGAACACCATGTACTGGAAGGCATGGGATGCGTAGTCCTAGGGATGAGGGTTCCATGGCCACCACCTCCAAAAGAAAACGACGGGTGGTGGTGGTCGGGGACTCCCTCTTAAGAGGGACTGAGCCATCCATCTGCCGTCCAGACCTGGAATCTCGAGAGGTGTGCTGCTTACCAGGAGCTCACATTCGGGATGTGACATAGGGTACATCTAAACTACATGGCTCCGTCGACGGAGCCATGTAGATTTGTTGTTTTGGCAAAGGCAAATGAAGCCGCGATTTAAATGATCGCGGCTTCATTTACATTTACATGGCTGCCGCGCTGAGCCGACAAACAGCTAATCAGCTGTTTGTCCGCTCAGCGCGCTAGTCTGGATGCTCCCCTGCCGACATCAAAGCCCTTTGTTGGCAGCCCTGGTATACCTCATCCCACGAGGAATAACGGGGCTGCCGACAAAGGGCTTTGATGTCGGCAGGGGAGTATCCAGACTAGCGCGCTGAGCCGACAAACAGCTTATCAGCTGTTTGTCGGCTCAGCGCGGCAGCCATGTAAATGTAAATGAAGCCGCGATCATTTAAATCGCAGCTTCATTTGCCTTTGCCTATAATCCTAATCTACATGGCTCCCTCGACGGAGCCATGTAGTCTAGACACAACCTGAGAGGCTTACCATACTGATCAAACCTTTGGATCGCTACCCCTTCCTGCTTCTCCACGTGGGAACTAATGATATGGCCAAGAATGACCTTGAGTGGGTTACTGTGGATTATGTAGTGCTGGTAAGAAGGATCCAAGAATTCGGAGCACAAGTGGTGTTCTTGTCCATCCTCCCTGTTGAAGGGAAAGGACTGGGCAGGGATCGTTGAATTGAGGACGTAAATGTGTGGTTGTGTAGCTGGTGTCGCAGAGAGGGCTTTGGTTTTTTCAACCATGTGTGTTCCAGGCACAAGGATTGTTAGAAAAAGATGGGATCCACCTAACAAAGAGAGGAAGGAGCATCTTCGCGGGCAGGCTTGCAAACCTAGTGAGGCGGGCTTTAAACTAGGTTCGTCGGGAGACAGTGACCAAAACTCTGAGGGGAGTGGGAAAGTCGGATACTGGGAAGAAATGCAGAAAGGAATGAGCAAGAAAGGAGGACCCCTGATTCGAATGGAGAAGATAGGGCGATCAACTGCTTACCTGAGGTGTTTGTACACTAATGCGAGAAGCCTGGGAAACAAACAGGAAGAACTGGAGGCCCTGGCCCAGTCCAAGAAATATGATTTAATTGGGATAACAGAGACTTGGTGGGATGACTTGTATGACTGGAGTGCTGTCATGGAAGGGTATAGACTGTTCAGGAAGAACAGGCAGGGGAGAAAAGGAGGAGGAGTTGCACTATATGTAAGAGAGCACTATGATTGCTCTGAACTCCAATATAAAGAGGGAGAAAAACCTGTTGAGAGTCTATGGGTTAAGTTTAAAGGAGCAAACAACAGCAGTGATGTTGTGGTTGATGTTTGCTACAGGCCACCGATCAGGTGGATGAGGTAGATGAGGCTTTCTTCGGACAGCTGAGAAAAGCTTCCAGATCGCAGGCCCTGGTTCTTGTGGGGGACTTTAATCACCCTGATATCTGTTGGGAAACCAATACGGCAGTACACAGGCAATCCAGAAAGTTTTTGGAGAGTGTTGGGGATAACTTCTTGACACAAGTGCTGAAGGATCCGACCAGGGGCTGTGCGCAGCTTGACCTTCTTCTCACAAACAGGGAGGAACTAATAGGGGAAGTGGAGGTGGGTGACACCCTGGGAAGCAGTGATCATGAGATGGTAGATTTCAGGATCCTGACCAAGGGAAGAAAAGAGAGTAGTAAAATGCACACCTTGGACTTCAAAAAAGCAGATTTTGACTCCCTCAGAGACCTGATGGGCAGAATCCCCTGGGATGCTAACATGAAGGGGAAAGGAGTCCAGGACAGCTGGCAGTATTTTAAAGAAGCCTTATTGAAGGCACAGAAAGAAACCATCCCGATACATAGCAAGAGAGGAAAACATGGTAGGAGACCGGCTTGGTTTACAGGGGAAATCCCTGGTGAACTTAAGCACAAAAAGGAAGCTTACAAAAAGTGGAAACTTGGACAAATGACCAGGGAGGGATTTAAATGTATAGCTCGAGAATGCCGGGGGGTTATCAGGAAGGCGAAAGCGCAAATGGAATTGCAACTGGCTAAGGATGTGAAGGATAACAAGAAAGGTTTCTACAGGCATGTTAACAAGAAGAAGGTGATCAGAGAGGGTGTGCGGCCCCTACTGGATGAAGGAGGTAACCTAGTGACAGATGATGTGGGGAAAGCTGAAGTACTCAATGCTTTTTTTGTGTCTGTATTCACGGACAAGGTGGGCTCCTGGACTAATGAGCTAAGTGACGCAAGATGGGATGAAGATGGACAGCCCTTGGTGGGCAAAGAACAGGTTAGGAACTATTTAGAAAAGCTAAAGGTACACAAATCCATGGTTCCGGACTTAATGCACCCGAGGGTACTGAGGGAGTTGGCAAATGTCATTGAGGAGCCTTTGGCCATTATCTCTGAAAAGTCTTGGGGATAGGGAGAAATCCCGGATGATTGGAAAAAGGCAAATGTAGTGCCCATCTTCAAAAAAGGGAAGAAGGACGATCCAGGGAAATATAGGAACTACAGTCTTACCTCGGTTCCTGGAAAAATCATGGAAGGGATCCTTAAGGAATCCATTTTGAGGCACTTGGAAGAGAGGAAAGTGATTAGGAATAGTCAGCATGGATTCACAAAGGGCAAGATGTGCCTGACCAATCTGATTAGATTCTATGATGAGGTAACTGGCTCTGTGGACGTGGGAAAGTCAGTGGATGTGATATACTTGACTTTAGCAAGGCTTTTGATATGGTCTCCCACAATATTCTTGCCAGCAAGTTAAGGGAATGTGGCTTGAATAAATGGATGGATAGAAAGATGGCAAGAAGGCCGGGCCCAGTGGGTAGTGATCAACAGCTTGATGTCAGGATGGCGGTCAGTTTCTAGCAGAGTGCCCCAAAGTTTGGTTCTAGGACTGGTTTTGTTCAATATCTTTATTAATGACCTGGATGAGGGGATGGATTGCACCCTCAGCAAGTTTGCGGATGACACTAAGCTAGGGGAAGAGGTAGATACGCTTGAGGGCAAAGATAGAGTCCAGAGTGACTTAGACAAATTGGAGGATTGGGCCACAAGAAATCTGATGAGGTTCAACAAGGACAAGTGAAGAGTCCTGCACTTGGGATGGAAGAATCCCAAGCATAGTTACAAGCTGGGGACCAACCAGTTAAGTAGTAGTTCTGCAGAAAAGGACCTGGAGGTTTCAGTGGATGAGAAGCTGGATATGAGTCAACAGTGTGCCCTTGTAGCCAAGAAGGCTAATGGCATATTAGTTTGCATTAAGAGGAGCATTGCCATTGGATCCAGAGATGTCATTATTCCCCTTTATTCGGCTTTGATGAGGCCACATCTGGAGTATTGTGTCCAGTTCTGGGCCCCCCACTACAAAAAGGATGTGGATGCATTGGAGAGGGTCCAGCGGAGGGAAACCAAAATGATTAGGGGGCTGGAGCACATGACTTATGAGGAGAGGCTGAAGGAGTTGGGTCTGTTTTGTCTGCAGAAGCGAAGATTGAGAGGGGATTTGATAGCAGCCTTCAACTTCCTGAAGGGACCAAAGAGGATGGAGAGAGGCTGCTCTCAGTAGTGACAGATGGCAGAACAAGGAGCAATGGTCTCAGGTTGTGGTGGGAGAGGTCCAGGTTGCATATTAGGAAAAACTATTTCACTAGGAGGGTAGTGAAGCACTGGAATGGGTTACCTAGGGAAGTAGTGGAGTCTCCTTCCCTAGAGGTGTTTAAGTCTCAGCTTGACAAAGCCCTGGCCGGGTTGATTTAGTTGGAATTGCCTAGAGCAGAGGACTGGACTTGATAACCTTGTGAGATCTTTTCCAGCTCTATGGGTCTATGATTCTATAAGAAAACAAACTCTCTTTATTGAACAAAACTGGGATGGAGGGAATGAAATTCAAGTGAGACTGGGGAAAGAAGCTGGGAGAGGGAAGGCGAGAGGGTGGGGGAGGGGAGGGGTATACCTGCGAGGAGGGAGCTTGAAGGGGGAGGCAAAGGGAGGAAGCGGGAGGAGAAGCTCAGGGATCAGGGTCTTGCCAGACCACTTGTCTCCCAGCACTGTGGGTGTGGAGGCCTCGGCATCTCTGGGGAGGGGGGTATAGAGGGTATGGAGGGTGGGGAGGAAGAAGTGGGAGGGGAAGCATGAGTGGTAGGAGTGGTAGCTAGGGAGGCAGTAGGGGCTGAAGTGGCAGGAGGCAGCAATCTCTGCACCATGGTCTGCAGGTGGTCAGAGATGACATGGCCCTGGACAAGCAGCTCCAGTCAGCTCTCTTGCCGCAGCTGCAGATCTTCATGGTCGAGGGTGTGGTGCTGGCCTCGCAGTATCCTCAGGGTCTGCCACTGGTAGTCCTCTTGGGCATGGGTCAGCCTGCAGAGTGCCTGGGTGTGGTGGTGCATCCTGAACTTGCAGCTGGTGAAGCTGTGGAGAAGCAAGAGAAGTGGTCAGTTATCCCTGGGGACACAGTGAATGAAGCCCAGCACCCCTTTGCAAGGCGGGAACGACAGGTCTCCGCACCATCAGAGCCAAATGTGCTAGCACAGAGGCCATGTTTGAGATGTCCTGCTATCCCAGGAATGGGAGCTGGCCTGGGAGTACACCCATGCCTCTGTGCTGTATGTGGTGTGGGTCTGCATGGGGGAGGGAGATGTCCCCTGCCTCTGTGTAGATGGGGCTTATGGAGGGAGGGTGTCCCACCCCAGGGTCAGGAGCACGTCATGTGCCTTCATACATACACGCATGTGGGTAACAGGCCAAGGCCCCTGTGTGACAGCCAGCTGGGGCCACGTGCCTAGGGGTGGCACGACACATGCACAGGTTGCTGCGAGCTCCGTGGTCAGCAAGGTCCATGCCCTCAGTCCCTGTTCTCCCTCTCCTCATAAGGGGACAGTGATAGCACTCACATGTTGTTGCTTCCCCGGCCTCGAAAGACACCAGTGACAGGCTCGCTGGGACGGCTCAGGGGCTCTGGCTGCAATGCACGCTCCCTCTGGGCTCCTGCAGCTTCTGGCACTCCTTCTCCTCCTTGCCCTGATCAGAGCCTTCTTCCCCAGGGTCGATGACCACCTGGGGGGCACAGACCATCCCCCCCCAGGATGCGGTCCAGTGCATCAAAATAGGGGCAGGTGTCTGGGTCTGCCCCTGTTTGGGAGCTGCCCCCTGTGGCCCTAGCATACGCCTGCTGCAGCTCCTTGATTTTCATCTGAACCTGCTTCTGGGTTCGGATGTGGCCTTTGGTGGCCAGGCTGGCAGCCATCCGCCTGTAGATGGCTGCATTCCTCCATCTGGCACGGAGATCATGGCTGTTGGAGGCATCCCTGATCTCTGTACTGGAGAAGGAAGGCGCCCGCCTTTTCTGGCCCCTGGCAGGCTCCTAGGAGTTGGCAGACTGGCCCTGGAGAGTAGTGGAGGGCTGGCTGCCAGTGGCTTGCTGGCTGATATTGGGGCCCCTGAATCAGGGGCAGCGAGTACTGGCTCTGGGCTGGCAGGCCTGGAGCTGGCACAGGCACTGTGGCCAGAGTCTTCTCCTTTAAGGGCTTGGGGGGGGGGGAAGGAGTTTTTCTGGTTGGGGCCAGAGTGGCCACCAGGGCACCCTGGGAAGGGCTGGAGGCCCCCTATTTCAAAATAGCCTCTTATTTCAAAATAGACTACACGGCGCTTATTTTTGAAATAGGTTTACCAAGTTCAAAATAAGCCCTCCACTATTTCAATTTCATTTCAAAATAGCAGTTGGCTTGCGTAGATGCTAGTAAAGTTATTTTGAATTAACGGCTATTATTTCAAAATAACTTTGCTGTGTAGACATACCCTTAATAAATAGGCCACTGAGTTCTGTACTGAAGTTTGTTTGCTGGATTTTAGATGTAGTGGCATGTAGATTACATCTTAGGCAACAGCTTTCTCTGGGCCCAGGGCGTGCTTAACTCTGTCACACTGCCCTGTGGCCTGTTCCCACCCCATGCCTCCTTCAAGTCCCGGCACTGCTTTGCCTCTTCCCACCTTCTCTCCTGAGTGTGCGCTGTCTCTGGTCCTCCTACTTCCACAGCTTCCGGCATGCTGCAGAACAGCTTATTGCAGCAGACAGTAGCACTGGGAGGGAGGAGGAGGAGTTGATAGATGAGGGCCAGTGGGTGGGAAGAGCTCGGGAGGGGAGAAGGAAGCTGGCTGCCGGTGGGTGCTGAACGTCTGCTAATTTTTTTCTATGGGTGTCCAAAACCCGAGCACCTATGGATCACATTACAATAGTGTAATGGAGGGAATAAAGGCATGGATGCCATTTCAAGGTTTGTGTCATAAAGAATCACAATCACAAGCCCTTGGCTATCCACTCAGGCCAAAAACCTGACTTGGCTGCTGCTGCTGCTTGATCGTTTGGTATCACCCAAGAAAGCTAAGCCCCATTTTTCTTAAAAAAACCAGAACGAACCTGTTCAGTAATTATAGTCTGTGTATGAGGCAAGGTTTATTTAGATAGGGTGGGCTAGGTTCTCTTCTTCACCCTGGTGATGACCCTCAGTCTACACGGCTGCAAAGGTGAGTTCTCCCTACTAAGGATTCCTGTGTGGTGATGGGCATTCCCAACTGGCCAAGAGATGGTGTTGCCAGCTTTGGTTCCAGCTCCCCTGATCACAAGTGTAAAGAGCATGTCCAGGGTGTCACTAGAGCACTGCTGAACTCTGGATATGATCAGGTAGTGTAATGACTTGTAGGGACATAAACACCTGTTTTAGTTGAGGGGAGGAATCTTTATCTCTATATCCTGATGTCTCCAAATCAAAACTGGATGCCGTTCTGGAAGATATCCTTTAGTTACTGTGCTCAACATAGCAGCAACTGAGTGAAATTTAATTTCCTGTGATATACAGGTCAGAGTAATGGTCTAATCATCTGATTATTTCTTCTGGCTTTAAACTCCACAAATCTCTAATGGTACATCTATACTGCAGAGTTTTTGTGCAAAAACAGATGCTTTTGCGTAAAAACTCACGTCCACACTATAAGTGCATTTTTATGCAAGAAAAAGTATAGTAGATTGTCAGAAGACAGGGCTTTTTGCACAAAAGTTATTCCTCTTTCTACGAGGAATAAGCCTCTACAGAAACCCCACTGACTCATACAGTTACCTACATGCTTCCAGCTCCCATCCAGCTCACACCATACGATCCATCATCTATAGCCAAGCCCTTCGATACAACCGCATCTGCTCTAATCCCACTGACAGAGACCAAAACTTCAGGATCTCTACCAAGCATTTATAAACCTCAACTACCCACCCGGAGAAATAAAAAAGCAAATTGAAAGAGCCAAACGAATACCTAGAAACCATCTACTACAAGACAGACCCAAGAAAACCAACAATAGAACACCACTTGTCATCACCTACAGCTCCCAACTTAAACCTGTCCAACACATTATCAATAAATTACAGCCTATACTGGAACAGGACACTAAACTCCAAGAAGCTCTGGGAGACAGACCCATAGTCTCCTATAGACAACCACCTAACCTCAAGATGATTCTTACCAACAACCACAGGACATACCACACTAATACCAACCCTGGTACTTTCCCTTGCAAAAAACCCCGTTGCCAGCTTTGTCCACATATTCACTCTGCTGACACCATTATTGGGCCTAACCAAGTGAGTTATAAGATCAAGAACACATATTCCTGCGCATCCAGAAATATAATCTATGCTATCATGTGCCGAAAGTGTCCGTCTGCTATGTACATTGGACAAACGTCTCAGACACTTCACCAAAGAATCAATGCCCACAAAACAGACATTAGACAGGATCACAAAGAAAAAACAGTTTCTTGCCATTTCAACCAGAAAGGACACTGTCTTAATGACCTAATCACATGCATCCTACTTCAGAAGACTTTCAAATCTGCACTTGAAAGGGAATCCTCTGAACTGGCATTCATGCTAAAATTCGACACTCTCCGCATTGGGCTGAACAAAGACCCCAACTACCTTACCCATTACAAAGATAGCTTCCCCAATTATCACCTCTAATACCATTAACTCACAGACATCTACCCTTCCCCTCCTCTAATATCATTAACTCACAGGCATTCACCTTCCTTCCTCTCCCCCCCTCCTGCATTCCCCTTCTGTTCTGAAATATGATTTGTCCTTTTCATATGTGTTCATTTTTTTAAATTGTATCCTTTGGTATATATGGTTGTGACTATTTTCTTCCACTATTTGATCTGAGGAAGTGGGTCTGGCCCACGAAAGCTCATCATCTAATAAACCATCTTGTTAGTCTTTAAAGTGCTACATAGTCCTGTTTTTTGTTTCCTCTTTTCAAAAGAACTCTTGCACAAAAAGGCGTGTGTGGATGGACAACAGGGTTTCTTGTTCAGGAAACCTCTATTGGAAAAAGCACAGGTGCTCTGATAGCCATTCACAAAAGCACATGGCAGTGCGGACACACTCTTATGCAAGGACTTTTTGCAGAAGATCTCTTCCGCAAAAAGTTCTTGTGCAAGAAGCTTGCAATGTAGACATAGCCCACATCTTAGATTATGTGAAAATGATCCCATGACTTGTTTAGTTGCACCTCTTGCATAGAATTGTAGTTTGCTTACCTAACTTCTTAAATATGATGTTCCTTTGATTCAGATTGACTGATTCTCCATTACCTGAAGTCTTCCTTTCACAGAAATCCACATGTCCCTTTTCTTTTTTCCAAAAACATGTATAGTATGTAAAAATTTCAGTGTTAATCTGTAAACAATTAAAATAAATATAGCCACCAAATTGGGACAATTTCAAAACAAAAATAGCAAAGACTATTTTAGCAAAGTACAATTTTGTGATGTTCATGGAAAACCACTAGATATAATAATTGTGCCAATAAAATATAAACTATTTTGTTTTCAACACAGTGGATGTCAAGCCAACAATTTTACAAAGTTAACTTCATTTTTATGGTAACTATATTCCAAACAGTGTCAGTTTTAAAAGAGCAGAATGAAAGTTCACCAGAAATATAATCGTGGAGTGAAGCAAAAAGCTTCCAGGCAAAAACATCAGCTCAGGTCTCTATGATGGATCTCAGCTGCAATATTCTACTCCCCCCTCTACATTCCCGGAAATATGAGACACGAAGAGAGAGAAGAATAACATAGCAGAGATCCAACATACTAATCTGAAGGAGAATTTTACCCTAAATTTTAGTAACTTTCTTGTGTTAACCTTTAAAGTGCACAGTATGTTCAGATCTTCTCAGTTTTTCATCTCTCTTCCCTACAGCTAGATTTGTTGTGTAGCGCTAGTTAACTCGTCAATAAGTATTTATAGATCTTCTGTGATCTGTGTAAGCAATAGATTGAACTTTATATCTTCCTTCAGTTAAATCACTATAAAAAAAAGGCTTTCCCCCAACACACACACTCCGGACTAAATAAGCAACTGAAGCATAAGACCCTTAAATATCTATTACAGGTTCAACTAACATCCTTTTTGATTTGGGAAAAATCATCAGTTTAAATTAAGAAAGTAAAAAAAAAGTTGGGAAAACGTATTAATTTTTGTTTGGATAACTTTCATTTTCCTATTTCTGACAGAAAATTATAACAATCTGATGTTAATTTGAAATTATTTCTCTGATAAAAAGCAAACATTTTTTGGGAAAAACACTCCCCAAATTTTGAAAGTTCCTTTTGTTTGGGCAATACATGGATCAAAACTATAATTGGACATGTCAGAGAAAAATGGAGGTGTTGTTAAAGCTGGAGAAATAGTTCTGCAATGAACCCTAATGCAGCTACTTTGATCCATTTATGAGCAGACATATGCCAGCAGTCATCCATTTGTACCATCTTCATGAGTTTTTGTTCTGATTTTCAGTGATGATTAGCACCTTTAGCTTTTATAATGTGTACCTACTGGGCCTCATCCACCTTCCGTAAAGACCATGATGAGCTAAAATGTTGGCTGTTGGTGCTTCCTGTTCAAGAACGAAATAAAAGGATTGAACTTGTAAGTACAGAGACATTTGTCTCAGGAATGCAACACAGACATGTTTATTTAAGTCCAACTCTTTCCAACTCTAGTTATAAGGAGTTTCCATAATTTTATAATTATCTGAAACCACAGAAAGAATGCACTCGCTGGGTGTGTACAACATACCCAACTTTTGTCAATTAAATGAGATCTTTTGGTATTTAGTTCTCTAATGGCACAGCAGAAAGCAAATAGTTTTAGGAACTTCATAAAATTTGAAATTCTGTTTCCTTGATTGGCCATAGGGTGATCTTAGGCAAACTTCTGGGTCTTTCTTAGCATCTCCCTCACCAGGAAGTTGCAAGCTACTGTGAAAACATTACTATTTGTGAAGTGGAATATTATACCGCTGGTGATTTCTGAACAGATCACTGATATCCTGTACTAAGTCAGAATGGAAGGTTATGCATGCAGGGGTAATGGGCAGCACGGTGGCTCTATAATAGATCCATCTTTAGAATGGAACTCCATAGAACAACATCCCAACTCAGTAAAGCCACCCAGAACTCTTTGCACTGAATAAATAGTGAATACAAATAAATAATAATTAAAAATAATCAACAACAATGGATTTCCACTGCGTGGCCATTTCCTGAATAAGGTGATTCTGCATCATGCAATTTGACTGGCACTGATGGGGTTTTGTTTTGTTTTAAGTGTCTTGAGTTTATTGTGCAGAAAGTATGCGACTTACCTGAGGGTATGTCTATACTAGCACCCTAGTTCGAACTAGGGAGGTTAATGAGGGTGACCGAAATTGCAAATGAAGCATGGGATTTAAATATCCCGCGCTTCATCAGCATGTTCCCAGGCAGTAGCCATTTTGGAAATTGACTAGCCTGGAATAACTGCCCGTGTCTTCACACAGCAGTGAAACGGGAGGGAAGCCTCTGACCCGCGCTCCCTCTGGGCTGAGCGCAGGGCAGCTGGGCTGGAGTGAAAAGAAGCGGCTGCCCAGCCAGTTGGCCATGGCGCTCAGCCAGGGTGCACCATGCTCCACGTGGGCTGGTGCAGAGGGGAAGCTGCCTGGCCAGCTGGAGCATGGGGCAGCCTCTTTCAGCTGAAAGCCACAGCCAGCTGACTGGGGTGTTTCAGCCCTCCCAACCTCCCAGCTCCCACCATTCCGCACAGCTACTCACCTGTGTTGTTGCTCGGTGAGTAGCTGCTCCTCAAATGAGGAAATCAAATTTAAATGTACTGCGCAGGCGCGCAGTTCAGAGAGGGCTCAAGAGCAACTCTTAGAGCCCCTGAGATCTATCAGTAGATTGCAATCTACCAGTTGGTGACCACGACTCTTAGAGGTGTTTTGGAATGATAATATCAAAAGATAACACCAATCAAGGAGTAACCAGTCACAAACTGACACAGCAAAATCCATAGACTTCAACAGAGAAAAGAGGATTATAAGAGCAGCGTGCTTTGCCATGGGACTTTGGGTTCATCTTGCCACCAACTCCAGGAGCATCAGATTGTGACCGACAAACCCGGGCTCCCCTCTGCGATCAATCTGGCTGGCCACTAGATTGATCCAGATACTGGATTGGTAACTATAACATCGACTGTCAGGACTGTGTGTGTGTATGTGTGACTGAAAAGCATATGCTAACTACTGTATTCTCAATAAATGTGGCGTACTGCCTTCTCCCCTTTAAAGATCTCATGTGCTTTGTATGGGCATAACATCTAGGCAACTTATTCCAGTGTTTAACCACCCTCATAGGCAAGAAATTTTTCCTAATGTCCAACCTAAACCTCCCTTGCTGCAGTTTAAGCCCATTGCTTCTTGTCTTATCCTCAGAGGCCAAGGAGAACAATTTTTCTCCCTTCTTGTGACACCCTTTTAGATACCTGAAAACCACTATTATGTCCCCTCTCATTCTTCTCTTTTCCAAACTAAACAAACCCAATTCTTTCAGCCTTCCTTCACAGGTCATGTTCTCTAGACCTTTAATCAATCTTGTTGCTCTTCTCTGGACCTTCTGTGATTTCTCCACATCTTTCTTGAAATGTAGAGCCCAGAACTGGATACAATACTCCAATTGAGGCCTAATAAGTACAGAATAGAGCAGAAGAATGACTTCTCGTGTCTTGCACAACACTCCTGTTTTTATAGGTAGGCACTATATTTGCCTTTTTCCAGTCTTCTGGAAACTCTCCCATCTTCCATGATTTTTTTCAAAGATGGTAGTTAAAGGCTCCGATACCTCTTCTATCAGCTCCTTGAGTATTCTAGGATGCATTTCATCAGGCCCTGGTGACTTACAGACATCTACATTTTCTAAATGATTTTTAACTTGTTTTTAAAATGCTTGCTCAGGGGTGGAGCACTGAGGCAATGTGCATGGCTGCAGATTTTGGGGAGCCAGACACTAGGGCTGACAGAGGAGCTCAAAGGACTGCTATTATCATCAGGGAGGTTTTGAAGAACCACTTTGACAATGAGAGGCACTGAAATTGACTATTTTTGGTGGTTGCTTCCCAGCTGCATCCCATTTAACATCCCATGTAACACATATCCATGCAAGAAAATACTTGATTAGACTGTATGTGGGACCTGAGGCTATGTCTACACTGCAGGGTTTTTGTACAAGAAGTCTTTTGTGGAAGAGTTCTTGCACAAAAACTTCTTGCGCAAAAGTGCATCCATACCTCAAAGCGCATCACTTTTGCAATGCGCTTTTCTGCAAGAGAGCGTCCACACTGCATGGACACTCTTGCGCAAGAAAGCTCTCATGGCCATTCATAGAATGGCCATCAGAGCACCTGTGCTTTTTTGGATAGGCTCTTTTTGCACATGAAACAGCTGTGGAGCATCCACACTTGCCTTTTGGTGCAGGAGCTATAGCACAAAAAGGAGTTATGCCTCGTAGAAGGAGGTATACCTACACTGCAAAAAGCCCTCTGTTCTGACATTTCACTGTCGATTTCCTTGCACTAAAACATGCTTGAGGTTTGGACGCTCCCTGGGTTTTTGCGCAAAAACCTTGTAGTGTAGATGTAGCCGAAGAGCATGCTATGGTTTGTGGATCAGAAAATAAAAACATTATGCCATTAAAGTTTACTTTATTGAGCAAGTCAAATTATAGTGAAACACACCAGAGCATCCATGTTTGCTGGTAAGGGAAGGTTTTGAAAAGGGATACATTTGACAACTGTATTTAGGTCCAGTTATCATGGTCAGAGCTGTGAGAGAGGGTGGAAATGGGGGGAACTGAGGATTCCCAGAGACTGAAAAGGAATGTGGGGGCAGGGGTTGCTGTGTATGTGCTGCAGGGAAGATCAAGCCTGGATCTGCTCACTCTGCAGCTTGATTAAGGAACTTGAGTATATCAGTTTGCTCCTCCACGACCTTGATGATGCACTCACTGGCATCTTTCCTGTCCTGTCTCTCCATTACCCATTACTCCTCTCCCCTCTTTGACTCTATGGAGAAAAGTTTGATCACATCCCTCACTACATCGTCCCTGAAGCGTTTGGGCTTCTTTCTTAGCTGTGGCAGCCTGTCTGCTGGGGGGCATCTGTGGGACCTCAAGGTCTCTGCTGTAAAACACAATGCACAAAGGAGGGCTTGTTAAAGTCCAGTTAACACTGAAACATTTTACTTGCAAGCACCTTTTGTAAGATATCCAATCACTTTCCCACTGATCCTTTCAGGGCACACACATCTCTGAGTGTGCGGAAAGGGGGATGATGGGTGTGCATAGGGACAAAAGAAAATTTGGTTATGGTTTGTGAAGCAGCTTTTCTAGGAAATCATTCTAATTATGTCACACTGCTCCATAGGGCAGGTATCGCTGTAAGGGTACATCTAGACTACAAGGCTATTTTGGGATAGTGGAGGTATCCCGAAATAGCTACCCTATGTCCAAGGAACGCATTCGCTATTTAAAAATAATTTTCAAAATAACGGACACGCTATTTCAGCATCTCTGTAAACCTTGTTTCATGAGAATAAGGGCTGTCTTGAAATAGTGCTTTCTTTCGAAATTTGGTACCAGGTAGATGCATCAAATTTCAAAATAGCCTGGCGCACATTGTGTATCTTATTTCGATTTTAGAGTGCAGACTTGACATACCCTAACAGACCTATGACTGCTGAGAGTGAGGGAAACCAGAGCACAACTACTGAATGCTAGTGGCTTTCAGCCTGCTCCATATGTAGCCCACTTATGTGCCACTTTGGTCCCTACACCAGTGATTGCAGAATGATATAGAACAATGTCCCATAATGGGGGAAGAAACACAGCTGCACTGCCATGGAACCTGAAGAGGTAAAGGACTAATAAGTACTTCAAGCAAAATTTCTAGAGCATTTCTCTGCAGGATTTCATTAAGATCTTGGTGTGTATCAGTGCCCTGCTTGAATATAATGCTTAGCTGCACAGGACTATGGAAATCGACAAGGTATTTCTAGTAAGTAACCTATTAGGTAACATTCCCATTACTAGTGATTTCCCTACCAATGGTAGATGGACAAGCTACTTGATGGACAAATCTCCTTTCCTCTCTTTGTAAGTGTTCAATGAAAGTGATCATAAGTTTTATTAATGTGATCACTGGGTAAAATTGTTTGAAGTGCCCAAATAAATAGGAGCCTGAATTTCACTGAAACTCAATGTAGGCTTTTATACTACTTGGACACTTTTGTAAAAAGGTATCCATTAGTCATAATTGTTTGGCAAGTAGGCTCAAATATGCCAGTTAAAAATCTAATTTCACAAAATATTCAGAAAGAACTCTCCCTTAAATATATTGTTCCGAGTCAGATATAACAGAGAGAGTCAGATTGGAAGAAAAATAAACATAAATAAGTGAGGTATTCGGTGCGTGTGTGTATGGTCACCCTAGAAAACTTTTGTTTCCTAATTTCATAGCTAACAAGAGATGTAATTAAGATGTTGAATATCTTATAGAAATATGCATTGGGGATAAACAGGAGTAGAAAATTTACAATTGTGAAAATCTTGTTCCTATTCTCTCTTGCATAAAAAAAAGATATTATATCTGGCTTATGTATATGGAAATAAAATTTAAAAATAGATGGCTTCCTTCCTGACTCAGGGGATGGAAGATATGACCCTGATTTACTAAACTGTCCAGCAGATTTTACATTCAGTTTTAATCTATTTTCATGCTTATTAGATTTTGTGTATATCCTATTATGTAAGAAGACTAGTAAGGACTTTCAGCCAGTTTGTTCATTTGCATAACCTACTTTGTGAATGCATTACAGGTCTGGGCCTCATCTATAGAGGACATGAACCTGTTATAATCCCCGCGTAGAGAGCCCTGTCTCTTTAGCTCGCAACCAAGCTACAGACTCTTGTTGATTTTTAGCACGGAGGTGCCTATTTCAATCCCCACTGTGTAAACCAAGATGGCCACTGTCATACATGCAGGTATGTATGTTTGCATAAATAAAAGCTTCTACCTAAACACTTATGCAGACACCATCTGGTTGCAGAAATGTTAATGGAAAGGTGAAAAATACAGTAGCAGATATGGCTGAATGGAATCTAAATCAATTTTAGCTAACGTGTTTGAAAATAATCATTTCCAGTGTTTACTCAGCCTCAGTAGCTAGGGAGCCTGAGATAAATCAATCTTATAACTATGAAGGCCTTAATGTCCTAGAAGATGAAGAGAATTGGAAATGTGTTTCTCCTTCACGACCGCAGGCACAAAATATTAGATCTAGCATCATAAAGCAAAAAATATTGTTAAGGAATTGAATCTTTAAACATATTATTGAGATAAAACAAAGACTGAAAGCCAAGTTCATGAGCAATGTGTTCCTCCATATGATTTTATTTAGCAAATTTGCAGTGTGATGAATGAGCCCATATCACAGTCAGTTCAGTGAGAACTCATGGCTTTCATCGCCTTGCAGGCCTCAGCATTTATGTCAGAATGAGTCTTGTATTCTGGATCTCAGCAAGTGAAGATACATTTCTTTGCCACTATACACAATCTGGGGATCCACTTTCCTTAAAAGAAGCTCTTTGAGGAATAGGTTGGCAGTCAGCATTTTTGGACAACATTAGCTAGTTCTTTCACCAGTGCTCTGCTAATATGCCCTATCAAGCTGCTATTTTCTCTGAATCACTAGCAGCCCACATTCTTCTGTGGTGATGGGCTAATTTTTGTTCGCGTTGCTTAGAAATTTGGTAGTGTATCAATGCACTTCACTCATTTGCCATATAGATATGAATACTCCATTCCTGCTGGTTTTAATTTGTAAATTAAAGCAGAATGGACATCCAATAATTATTTTTCCTTCAGACAATGTATTTCCCACCTTATTCACTATGTGTTTCAGAGATTGTACTCTTTCCTCTCTCCATATTACTATTTGCTGGTGAGATGCTTAAGGCACTGTTTTATTCTGACCTACAGTGTTATATTCAGCGAATGACTAGTCTAGATAGAGTCTTTCATGCTGTTTTTAGACTCTGCTGAAAAACTGTGATTCTCCTGCATCTATACAGTCCATAGTCTGCTGGTTGGCAATAACATTACATACTGTCCTGGTATGCATTATCTGGTGAGCACTCAGTATCTGCTGTTGCTGTAATGCTTTGCTGTGGTTTTATGTGGGCTTTCTTGAACAATTCTTGGAATTCTCTTATACCAATCTCTTGGACAAATCTTTCCCTATTAGTAGATCACTTTCTTGGCCATGTACACATTTGGTTAACTTTGAGGTATTAGCTATGCACTTGGAGGACGGGGGGGGGTTAACCCTTTAATTTATATTAAATTTACTTTCCTTAAATTCTCATTATTTTAAGGCATTGAGCTTATAACATAGAAGTATGGAAAAATGTGATACACTTATCTATTTCCAGAGGCTAGGAATTCCAATGTTTGTTACCAGGTCCAGGGATATGGTATGTATGGGTGGCAGGAAAAATACTTTTTCCTTGTTCTTAAGCATTCTCCTTTGGCTAATGCTATGGCTAGTTCCACTTTCACCACTTTTTGACAAGCTGAAGGACTCTGTGGAAAGGTAGAACTGTAGGGAGGAAAACAAGGGACTTGACACCTCTCCCTCCATCCGAAGTTACTTAGTTTTGTCTGGTTTGAGAAACAAGAGAGAATGGAAGTTCAAAACCCAACTTATAAATAAATCTGATTTATTTTTTAAAGTCAAGCCTTAGTATAATAAAAAATGTTACTTGTAGAAATAGTTCAGAGTAGAAAGAGAACGGAAAGTGGGCAAAAGACCATATATTCTCTCTCTCTCTCTCTTTCTCATATTAAGCTAACTTGAAAGAGATCATGCTCCTGATCTACTCCTTATAGGAGCAAATTTGGCACCAGTGAAGCTACCTGTAAGAAGTTGTAGGAGCATTAGATGAGCTGTGGATGGGTTATGTGGTTCAAAACACTTTCCTACCATGTTGCCTCTAGAAACACTTCCTTACCCATTTTGGCTTTTAAGTTTAATTGAGCAAAGTTAAATTAGGTGTTTTATTTTCCAGCCGCTACAAAACTCTCTCTTTGGCTCAGCCATTAGTTCGGGGGCAAAGAAAAGAATTCAAAGGCAAAGCCATTTTCTGGCAGAAAATGTTTTCCCTTGCTCATTTCCAATGGCAAAACCATGGTGATGGGGATTTCCTGGTTTTATCTGATATATTTCTTGAAGAAAAAGTTTGTCAGGAATTATTTATTTCTCCTAAAACAAATTAAAAAAGCAGTCATGTAGCACTTTAAAGACTAACAAGATAGTTTATTAGGGTATGAGCTTTCGTGGGGCAGAACCACTTCTTCAGCTCATATTCTGAAAGCGAATTGGCATGGCCATTATATAACAGAGGGATACAATGAAAGTTCTTTCAGAATATGATCTGAAGAAGTGGGTCTTCCCCACGAAAGCTCATCACCTAATAAACTATCTTGTTAGTCTTTAAAGTGCTACATGACTGCTTTTTTTTTGTTTTACCAAGATCAGACTAACATGGCTACCTCTCTGTTATTATTTCTCCTACTTCAACCTTTAAAAATAAACATTTACATTTTTTTTAAAAAGTGCCAAGTCCACAAAATTTCCAGGAAAGTACTGTTGGAGGCAGTCGAGGAAAGAGGATAGGAATCTATAGTTGGTGATGTATGGCTTTAGGTCTATGCCCCTCTTGGAAAATGTACATGTTAATGTTTCTTGGCAAAGTGGCTACCTGTTGGCAGCTCATGCAAGAATGAGCAATAGGTCCCATGATATGCATAGTTTTCTCAATTTTCATTCTTTCCTTAGGGCACATATACATTGTTCACCATAGTCTTCATGTACCAATTAGTACACAAGACATAAACCTAACATAGTTGTTTGTTGCTCTTTCCACTTTAAATGGCCAAGACACAAATAACTGTCTGTTGATTACTCACACAGCAACTGGAAACAAGTTGGCCATACTCTACCTTACTGAGTTTCCATGGTCCTCATTCAGAAATATTTTATTACTTTAAAAACTCATTCCTGTTGCCCAAAATGGAAGTGATTTTCTGAACAAATATTTTGGGATGAGCAAGTCTGATGGTACCCTCTTTGGAAAGAATTCCTCAACTTTTATACACAGTACTTTTTAAGTGAGCACCCTCAGTTGAATATGTAAGGATTACATTACTGAATATTATTGCAACTTGCATTTGGAGTTTAGAAGAAGAAAGGCAATGACAATCCATTGGAAATATTTTTTAAATTGCCTTATGCCCTGCTATAATATGAAAAACAACAGATATGTTAGTATTTATATTAGGAACTAGCATCTTGGGGAACATGTATATTTTTCCCCATAAATATCTGCTTCATTTTTCTCGGAAGGTACATCAATAAAGTAGATTCTTAGCCTAAAGGGAGGGATGCATTTGAAGTTTGAATTGGAAAATCAAGGGTCCATGATAAGAGTGTACTCTTATTCCCTGACTCTTATCCCAGCCAAGTACTAGTTCCTGAGTATGGCCATCTATATTTGTTAATCTGGAAACTAGCAAGTACTAGCCATAGTATTTATGGCTGGAATGAGATCAAGAGCTGCTACACCATGGGAGTTGTCATTTGTATGGACATTGAAGTCATGGAAAACAATATATTTCTGAGGCTCTAGTGCCACTAGGGAGAGAAACTGCTAGCTCACCCAGAGACTGTGAGGTGCTTCTGTGCAAATTACATGCTAATACCCATTTTGTCATAACTCCATTATGGTATTCACCAAGTATCTGGGTGTATTATAATACGTCTAGGTTTGCAGTGGGAGACTTATATTTCAGGTGAAATATAACTAATTTGAATGTACTTTCCAAACCTCCTTTCATTTGTGCAAAGCAGGTACCTCTTGGTGGTGGACAACACTTGGGCCAGACAGCTTGAAGGACCTGAAAAGGGGTCTCCACTACCAAGTTAGGTCAACTTATCAACATTGCTCAGGACTGTGAAGAATTTCATGCCCTGTGCATTGTAATTAAGCAGACCAAATCCTGGTGTAGATTCTAATAGATAGAAGGAAGAACCCCTTCTGTTCATGTAGTGTTGATTCTGCAGCAAGGCAGCTGCAGAAATTGTAGCAGTGGAGCCAAAAGACTTGCCGGGCTCCTGGGCAGAGGTGGGAGGTAGAGGGGAGTGGCTGTACTGTGCCCTTGGAAGGGGTGGGCTTTTGGACAGAAGGAGCAGGGCTGTGGCTAGCAACTCCCAGGCAGCCCTTGCTATTGCCCAAAGGACAAAGGGCCCTGAGCAACTGGCCTCTTGCCCTGCTCCCCTCTCCCATTGCCAGGCCTGACTTCTAGTGTAGACACACCCTCAGTTACAAATCCAGAGCTTTACCCATGACGTAAAGGATAGAGTTAAAAGATCTTTAGCAATTCACCTACCATTTGATCAGATCTTTATAAGTAGGACATCTAAAATTCTTGTACATTGTTGTTTTAAGTCTAGTGTTAAATTAAGGAATGTGGGTTTGAAAGTGTGCAGAGACTGATATATGCTTTACTCTCTTACTCCCTCAACACTTCAGTTTATTTTTCTTCTTTGGTTTTGTCAGTACCACATTATCACTTGCAATTCATGCAATATTTCACAACCTAGCTCTTCCTCACTAGTACTGGTTCTTCTCTCATGTCTGCTTCGAGAGAAAATATGTGCCTTTCTGTAAAAGCTGCAGTGATATTTTTTCCCTCCAAGAATTCTTTGGCTCAGCTATAAGGTCCTTAATCCAGAAAAGACATATGCATAAATTCTAATAGAAATAACACTGAAGAACAATCTCAGCTTCACTTTTGCCACTTGAACTATTACATCCGGACAAATATGAATGGTACAGGTTGATCCTCTCTAGACTGTCACCCTCTGGTCCTGCAACATCTGTGGTCCAGCATGATTTTTGTTAGCTGGATGTCACTTATCATGGGAGTTGCCAAATTTCCTGCAGTCCCATAAAGTTTGTTTGTAGCCACCCATCCTGGTTGTTGGAGGTCTGTAATGTTTGCCCCTAATTTATCCCTACATTTCTTCTAAGAGCCCAGTAAGCAGTGGAAGTGTTGTTAATGCTGCTAGACAATATTGACCTCCCATGGTTCAGTAAATTCTCTGGTTCAGCTGTGGTCATGTCCCAAGGGAACTGGATTAGAGAGGTTCAACCCGTAGTATTTTGCACTCATTGTAAAGAGTAAGATTCTGTGTCCATTTCTGTGACTTACTCCATATTCATCTACCAAACATTAATCAATGGTACTTACTTTATTCTCCTGTGTTGTAAATAAATCAATCAACAAACAATTGGTTCGTGATGGATGAATTGAGTAAAATCTACCTTTTGACATTTTATGATGTTTCTGCTATAAGAGTCATCTTTATAGCTTCATCAGCTGGGGGAATGCATGTCATATTAGTACCCCCTTTTCCTCAATTAATTGGATAATTTCACTTCATTAGGCCGTTGTTTTTTTCCTGTTAGTTAGTGAACGTCTCAGAAATCAGATAATAGATGCAATGTAAGTGCAGAGATCCAGGGACATGCTATCACATTCTTTTTGATATTTATGCTTGTGTGTATCTAGCTTAAATCTCATGGGTAATAAACATAAAATGAATACATCTCTAACAAATGCATACAAAAAGGGGAATCATGTGTAGAAAAAAACTGTCCATATGAAATGAATAAAAGTAAAATGGGTTTTTCACATGGAAGAGGGAGGAGACCCCCTTTTTATCACTTGTATTCATTTTTAGTCATTACATTTATTTTTGTTGTTAAATATTTTCTTCAACTTGGGAGTTAATAGTATTGGGATAGTCCTTCACCTGGTATAAATTAGCATACCGTCAATGGAGATCCATTAATTCATGCCAGATGAGAATCTGAGTACTAACTGAAAATATGTGCCCAAACTGAGTACTACTGAAAATATGTGCCAGTGATTTTTATATATGAAATTCTGTCTACATTCTTTGTTCTCTTCTCTTCTCTTCTCTTCTCTTCTCTTCTCTTCTCTTCTCTTCTCTTCTCTTCTCTTCTCTTCTCTTCTCTTCTCTTCTCTTCTCTTCTCTTCTCTTCTCTTTCCAATGTTTTTGTTTTGGTACAGTTACTTAATTCTAAAAGTCCTTACCCTGTCAAAACTCCCATTTATGTCACTAAGACTTTTGCCTGAAGAAAGAGAAGGATCAGGTTCATTGCATCATGGGGGGAAATTCTTATTCCCACCAGTAATAATAAAATCTGTTGTCCCTTGGTGAAAGTTCTACTCCAGAAAGATCATTAACAATCTATATATTTCTAAAAGATCTCCCTTTTCCAAGTGTCTGCAACAATGACTTCATTATTACAATGAAAAATGATTCCAGATCTAATTTGTACCCTACTGACAGAAATAAAATTTTCCACACAGCTACAAATTTTCAAGCCATTTATTTTCACTGATTTCCCCTCTGTGAAAAGCAATTTATCCAAATTTTTGCTAACAATTTAGTTTAACTTCAGTTCAAATTACAGGTGGCAGGAAAGCATGCACAGTCAGCAGCACCAGCATTTTGCCCAGGAAATTCTTGAATTATTGAGCTTTTTTTTTTCTTTTAATAAAAATCATTCACTGTCATTGCAACAGACCTCTTAGTGCTCCAATTGCCAAGCCTTAGGCTTGCCTTTTATTTTGCTTTATGCAGAACCTGGTAACTCTGATCATCTAAAAGGCATACATTTTATCATTTAAACAAGTGTAGTTCTTCAGTAATGTTGAAGGCATGGAAATGTATTGCACATACTGTATAAAGTATGTCTATGTTTTGTATCAGTAATCTCTGTGCTTGCAGATGACCTCAGCAGCAACCAACATGCCCAAGGTAGACCTAGCATTTCATATAGTGGGTCTGATTCTCTTGTATTTTGATTAGTTATTTACACCAGTGCAAAGTGGGAGTAAATCACTACCAGATCACAATAGTAGCATTTACACTTATTTTACACTCACGGTGTGAATTCCTGGCCTATTAATTCTATTATCAAACTTCCCACAGATATCACCAGATCAAAGTTTTCCCTGATTGGCTCCAATTATCTGTGGGGAGAAGAAAATGCTTTGAATCACCTTTGCACTTTCCGTATACCTTGGCCACCTGCTGACCAGGCCTGTAAACAGCATCAATTAGAGCATCTTCAGGGTTTCTGTAACTTCTGTTTGGCTGTCATTGTCTCCAGTGCTATTCCAACAGTCAGGAATAGCCAGGCACACCAGTCTTCTGATCATGTCTGTTTCTCCCCCACTTACACCAATTGTAAAAGAGGCTCTCGGGGGATGTGGTGCTGCCTTAACACTGGCAGTGCATCATGCGGAGACTCAAACTACAAATATTTCCAAGTGACTAGGTTGGCAAGCTTTAAGAACCTGTTATGCTGCCAGAACTGTACAAAATACTATCTTTGCATTTTGCATGGGTGTTGGTTGCTGCACAAGACACAAGGGTAAGAGAGTCATCTCAGTTGTTCCTTATAAAGCCATTTCAGAGCAGGAACCGTTGCAGGCTGCCATATTGATATTTAAAATGAATTTCTGCTAAGAAATGTGAATATACAAAGTGAATTCCAGGGTTTCCATCTTTACTCTATTTCAGTGATAGCATGTTAACTTTTCTCAATTAACAAGTAAAAATATTTTCCTAATTGCCAGCCTTGCAAACTGTACATGTGCTCTGGATTCGGTCTGGTTCTTCCCTTCTGATGCATCATCACCTGATTCAACAGACCCAATTAAGTCTTATTTATACCAGTGGAGTTTTCACATGTCCACTTCTCAGAGTAGCCACAAGCTTAAAGTAGCTATAGAGATGCATTATTATAGTTGCAAACCATTCATTTCACCAGTTTTTACAGCACTTGTCTATTGAGTCATAGAATTAATAAAGAACTATTCTACTTTCAGTGCAGGATTCTTCAGTGCTTTGTCCACTCTTATTTTGTTAAAATAAAAGGCAATGTTACGCTATTTATAATGTTGTTTCTCATTAAAATTTTACTTTTTTGTTTGTTTTTAACCCTACCATTGCGGGAGGAAACTGAAGCTAATGGAAAAGGTTATGCTGAAGGCATAACTCAGTTATCTCAGGGGGAGTGGCAAAAGTCTCATTAAGATATGTACCACCTGACTGCAAAAAGCACCAAGAATATATGCTAATGGGAACAATGTTGCAGTAGTCAGGCTTGGAGGAGGTGACCGAACTGGTCGCTTGCCAGTTTGTTTATTTTAGGAGTTTGATTCATTATCAACACAAAATCCACTGAGCAAGCTGGGAATCAAGACATGGTAGACTGAATGAAAATCTGCATTTATCTTTCAAAGTAACTGAATGAACCTTTTGGAATAAAGATTATTTTCCTTTGCTTTGTGTTTTAAAGGGAGGCCCTCTTAAGTCTGATAAGAGAATAATATTTTTCAGATGAATCACGAGCAATTGGCAATTTTAAAAATTGTTTTTACATGACATTAATAGAATGCAGCAGTGGACAGGAGAAACCCAGTGATTGGTAGGTGCTAGTCACTGTTTCCATTATATCCCCAAGTTTGAAAGATAATAGCTCAGTTATTTCAAATCCCCTTAAGATTAAATATGTCCCAGAGATTATCAGGCGGAATGCAATATTTTCTAAATATGTCTGAAGAGAAACTGGATGGATTAAGATTATTAATGAGCTACACAGATTTCAACTCCCAGGTCATTATTTCTCCAATGATAGCGAGCAGAAGTTGTGCCATGATTAGATTTGGAGGCCTCTATCAAAAGAAGGGTCACTTCAATGCAATTTCTAGTGGAGGATTTTGTTTTGAATAAAGTCTTACCTTAGGTATGTTGTATTTTCTACTAGGGCTCGTCTACACTGGCCCCTTTTCCGGAAGGGGCATGTTAATTTCACCTATCGTAGTAGAGAAATCCGCGGGGGATTTAAATATCCCCCGCGGCATTTAAATAAAAATGTCCGCCACTTTTTTCCGGCTTTTAGAAAAGCCGGAAAAGAGCATCTACACTGGCCCCGATCCTCCGGAAAAAGCGCCCTTTCAAAGTAGGAATAAGAGCCTCCGGAAAAGGGCGCTTTTTCTGGAGGATCGGGGCCAGTGTAGACGCTCTTTTCCGGCTTTTCTAAAAGCCGGAAAAAAGCGGCGGACATTTTTATTTAAATGCCACGGGGGATATTTAAATCCCCCGCGGATTTCCCTACTACGATAGGTGAAATTAACATGCCCCTTCCGGAAAAGGGGCCAGTGTAGACGTAGCCCTAAGGTTTGAACGAAGAATGTACAAGTGAAACAATCAATGTGGTGCACTTGCATGTTAATGAAACTTAGCCAAGAAATTACTCAGGACATATCTATGTGAGCACTTATCAAGTGGCAAACTGAAATGTAAATCTAGCATGCTGTACACTAAGCTTTGGTCTACATTACAAATTTGGGTTGGTATAACGATATCACTAAAGGGGTTTTCCATGCCTCTGAGCAATATAGTTGTACTGAACTAACCCCTAGTATAGACAGAGCTATGTCAACAAGAAGGCTTCTCCTGTTGACATAGCTACTGCATCTCGAGGACTGGCTCAGAAGCTCTCCTGTTGGCATAGGCAGCATCTTAGCTGAATGGTGCAGCTGTGCTGCTGAAGTGCTATAAGTGTAGACAAGCCCCAAGTATCCATGTGGTCCTGGGTTGTGTGCACAAAAGCTCTTCAGTACACTTCAGTGTACTGCTGTCCCAAACTGCAATATCTCCAAGTGCACTGTGGAACAGCAGGGGCTGTGTGGCTAGACAGGGCATGACACACTGGGATGCTGTAGATTTACACCCCTTCATGTTGAATTGAAACATGCCTTGAGTTTTAATTAGCCTTATAATGGAAGATTACAAAGATATACTTTGAAGAAATATCTCCAGAGCAAAGATAATTTAAAAAAAACCTGTTTAAAACAATGAATAATATGGCCACAATGCTGCTATCACTCAAATGAGTGCAACTCTAAATGGTTTGATTAGGCGTTGTACCTGTTTGAGCAAAGGCAAAATTGGGCCCTATATGTTCAATGAGAACATTCTGTCTCAAGAAATCAACTTATCAATAAGAATTACATGCCTTCTGTTGAATTCCAGGGATTGTCTTTATAATGATATAGAAAGGAGTGTATTTTTCCTTAAGGATGCATGAGGCAAAGTCCTACCCTGCTCCATTCATATCACTGGGAAGACTCCTACTGCTTTTCAGGTAGGCAAATGTTAACCATGAAATGCAACATGAAACATGAAATGATCTGGATAACCCTAGTAATGTTGAAGTAACAAGCACTAGTCAAGGGAATATATATACAAATTGAATTTGCTACAGACTTGTTGTCTACTATAAGAGATTAAAATCACCATTGTAACTGAGCCCATACACTGTGAGCTGTAAACTGTATTTCTTATGTAAAAGCTAGACACATTTATTGACACTGGCGAGAGCTAAAACCAAAATTGTTTGTCTAACAAAATGAAGAAATAAATTGAGTGTCCACAGTGTAGTGGGCTTAATATGTCCCTCCATTGTCCTTTTGTGAATTTTTAGACTAACATCTACTTGCAAAGAAATACATGTTATAATGACTGACCTAGTTAAAAAAACTATTTTGCACTGTGAGAGTGGCTATCTTCTACCTTACCCTTTCCTGCTGTGGCTACTCATCTACTACAGAGCCTTTGGTAAAGGGGCTTCCATAGGAAAAGTGATCCATAATTTCTGTCCATGTTACTAGAAAGAGGTATATGATTCATAATATTATATACAGGGGATCTGATAGCTTCCATGGGCCCCTGGGAAAGGTGGAGGGGGGGTCACAGCTGGGGGGAGAGGCTTGGGTTGAAGGGGCGGGGCAGCCAGCCCTCAGCACTGCCCAGACCACGGCACTGGGCCCCAACCCTCAGAGCCACATGGAGGATGCGGCTCAGTGCTTCAGCAACAATTTAAAGGAGGCTGGGGCTCTCTGCCAACCCTATTTCAGTGACAGCAGCTGTTGTCAGGAGCCCTGAGCCCCTTTGAATTTCTGGCCCCCAGGGAAACTGCCCTGTCGGCATGCCTGGTTTTATATATATTATACATCAATGTATTAGGTGTGTGGCATGATGTTATGTTTAATCATAAAATGAGCTGATTAGGTTACATATTATCCTAATGGACTCCCACTCATCAGACCCTTGAAGATACCCTGGCAGTTTTGAAATATCTCCTAGATTGGCTAGGAGGAACTCCCTGGCATTGCCTTCTGGAGGCTCACTCTTTCTGCTGAGAAATCCCTTGAGGAGGAGGAGGGAGTGGTGCAAGGAAGCAGTAACAGCACAGGTCTAAACCATACCATGCCTCCATGGAAAGTGGAAGCCCTGAGCAGAAGTTTGGGATTACAGGGGTGCCCTGAGTTTTTTGGATCTCAGAGTATGTATTAGTTGTGTATTTCCTGCCTCCTGCATTTTCCATGCACCAAATGTACAGGGAAAGGGAACACCCCATGCCCCTAGCAGAATGATCATGAGGAAATGACAGGGTGAGGTTCAGTTTCCTGGCTTATGCCTCTGTTATGAATAATATTCAGCATCTCACATTTATTTCCAATGGTGAGAGTTCAAACAGTTTTCCAAACACTGTTTTGCTTTTTTTTGCACCAGATATTCTGTTTATGTACTTTTCTATGCATACTTCTGAATGCATGGCTGCTGACTGAACAAGATGGATTTGGGGCTCTATTGTATTATTACATTTAGTGTGTTTTGTTTACTAGCAGGGAACATATGATTTGTAGGACATTATCAAAATGGAGAAAAACTGGATAGAACTGATTTACTGCTAGTGGGTAATCTTTCTGTTACACAGTCTGTCTTATATAGTCCATAATTAGCTGTCTGCATGCAATTCAATGTGTACATTGTAAAATAACTGCAGACAAGTACAGATCCAGCCTTGCTATTAATTGTAGGTGTCTCTGTACCGTTCAGAAGGAAAATTGATAATGTGTGTTAAAATGATTGCTATGGGAACCAAGAACAATAAACTGACAACAAAGTGAGTTTACAGAACTTACTGGTTCGATGGTTATTTACACTTCCTAAAAGGTAAAATGTTTTAACATGTTGCAGTGCTGGCAAATATGGTGTTCTACTAAGATTATAGTAAACATTAACATTGACCTAAAAGCTCTGAGCATCAGACTGTTTTCTGGACACAAGACTGATGATTGTGTGGTCTGTTAAATGGCAGGTTTCTAATTGGTGCTCTCTCTGCGAAGAGCTGGCTGCTAAATCTGAGAAGTGGCCCCTCAAGAGGTATTTGAACTCTTCAGTTCAAAAGGCTATAATCTGATTGCTTCTGGGCCAGCCCCATCACACACTGAGTGCCCTCTACCTCTGCTGAGCAGAAGACACTCAGCACTTTCCAAGATCCTGACTTCTGTTTTGGGAGGAGGGAAGGAAAGAACAGCTATGAAGACAATAGCACACCTAATGCAATAGCACTCCTTGCAAATCCTGCAAGGAGGTTCAGTGATTGTCATGCAGTTTTCTCCTGTCTTTATGGCTCCACATCAAAGAAAAGGAGGAGCATTTCCCTGGGGGGATACTCACTGGTCCATTGCTGGGAGACGATTAGAGGGTAACAAGCTGACTTTGAAAGTGGGCATACAGAATGTGAAAAATTGGTATGTATTTGTCTCACCAGGGTAGTTTTTTCATCACCTTTCCCTTGTATAGTGTTTGTTTTGAAATCTTATGTGTGGTTCCTCAATAAGTAACAACAGGTTTGGAGAAAACTCAGAAAGGAATGAGAGAAAATTACCAACAGCTATGCAATAGCACATAGACCTCAATAGTGCTATTTATCTACTAAGCTTTCTGTTCATGCCTGGTCAGACATAGAAGGAGGTTTAATGCTAAGACCTCCAACATTGGCAGGGTGGGTGAACTACATGACATTATAAACGAGTGGTCCCGAGGCACCTTAGTGACTAACCAAAATATATAGAATCATGGGCTTTTGTGGGCAAAATCCACTCCATCAGATGAATTGGAGTAGAAATAACAGAAATCAAGATATATATATATCAGCAGAAAAAGTACCTGTCCATTGTAGGACTTGTGTTAATGAGGCTCATTAAGTGGCCTAGATGTGTCTAATACATAGCTTTGGATATGGAAATGCAGAGGTTAATGGCAGAAGAAACTGGCTTTGTAATGCACCAACCATTTAATGCCTTTGTTCAGGCCCACTAATCCTGGATGCCTGCTTGTATAATTTGTCACTTATCAACTATCTTCCAATACACATTTTATTATTTAATTTACAGAATAATATTTCAGACATGTAATAATTTTATTTTTACTTTAACTTCTTATAGCTAAATGCATCACAGCCTTTCATGGCAGGATTTGCTTTTCAAACAAATTCCCTTATAAGTGAATGCAGTAAGTGTTAGCCACTAGACAAGAAGCACAAAAATAGCCATTTATTTCAGTCAGACAGTGGCTAGAATTATGCAAACATACACTCCTGTAGTTAAGTTGCTGGATAGAAATCTGGGTTCAATTCCTAGCTCTACCACAGACTTCCTGTGTAACTTTGTGCTAATCACTTGGTCTGCTGGGCCTTGTATATTAGGAAAAACTATTTCACTAGGAGAGTGGTGAAGTACTGGAACGGGTTACTTAGAGAGGTGGTGGAATCTCCATCCCTAGAGGTTTTTAAATCTCAGCTTGACAAAGCCCTGGCTGGGATGATTTAGTTGGGCTTGGTTCTGCTTTGGGCAGGGCGCTGGACTCGATGACCTCCTGAGGTCTCTTCCATCCCTAGGATTCTATTGTACTCACTTGGTAAGATGGGGTACTGATATTTTCTTTCCCCTCTCTCCATCTATTTAGTCTGCAAACTCTTTAGGGTAGGGAATGGGCCTTCATATGTGAATGTGCAATGCTTAGCCGAATGGAACTGTATGAGGAGACAATGGGATCTGCTTGGATGCTGATAGGTGCTATTGAAACACATATAAATAGGAGTACTAACATAATATAGACCATAACCAACATAAAAAAACCCCAAAATTTCATGGGTTCAGATGTCTGTCAGATATTCAACTACCCTGACATTTCCATTAAAAAACATATGTTGCAGAGTTTTAATGCTAATTACCAAACTTGGAAACACAATAGCACTAGTTAGAGCTAGCCAAAGTACAGGAAAAAGCACAGCCAGTTTCAATAACACTTCAATCCCTAACTGAAATAATTGCCTTGTTATCCAGACTAGACTTTTACTAAGCAGCTTATGTATTTACAATGCCAAATTGTGATTTTTCTGCCATATGCAGATGTTAACTTGCAATAATTGGTGGAAATCTCAAAACTAATTTTGACTGTGCCCTAATTAAGGTCTCCAGTGATGACAAGCTAAACAATAGCTTCTTGTGTCACCTGATTCTTTAAAAGTTTTCTTTGTGTCTTGAAAATAACTTTCTCTGCTACCTTCCCTTCTTCTATTGTTTGTCTTGTTTCTCTAACTTTACTGTCTGCATTATGACTGTTACGAACTATTCCTTTTGCCTCCAAACTTTCTCCTTTCTCTTCCTTTTTCTAGATTATGCAATTGCCTCTCACATTGTTAAAAAAATCTGCCAAGTAACCACCTTCCTCTCTTGATCCTCCGCTTTCCATGCCAAGACCTTGTAACTGTTCACTTTACAGTCAAGTGATTGAAAGAAATAGCCACCTTTCATCTTTACAGTCACCTCTCACACAATCATATTCTTCAGATATTTCAAATAGGATTCTGATCTGGTCAAATGACAAAAGAGGATTTCCTCTGTAGTTGTGAAGGCCTGGTTTAAAATCTTCCACATAAAATCATACAAAATCATTTTATTTTTACAAAATTGCTTTTAGAAAATATGAAAGATTTTGTCTTGTTATCTTCTAGCTCCCACCCTATTGCCTTGTCATTTCTCAGCTTACCTATCGCCCCAGGCCAGACTGTCAAGGCCCTACTCATGTTGAACAATCCCTTATATCATAAGTAGCCTTTCTGAAATCAAAGGGGCTGCTGGTAGAGTAATATATTTGTGTTAATTATTTGTACTGCTTTTCAAAAGCTTCCAGCTGAGATAACAGCCCCGTTGTCCTCTGCACTGTATACACATACAAGCTAGACAGGCAAGAAGGTCAAGGGGTGAGAGAAATGAACTATTACTATCCACTGCAGAGCACATCTGGAAAGAGCACAGCTAGAACGCGATGTGATGTGTTGTGCTTCTATGCCTCAGGTTCTTTTGTGTTCAAATTATGGATTTTAAGAATTAAAGTTATATTATGTTGCAACATTTTAAAAAGAACATCAGATCGACCATACTGGGTCAGACCAAAGGTCCATCTAGCCCATTATCTTGCCTGCCAACAGTGGCCAATACCAGATGCCCCAGAGGGAGGGATCACAACAGATAATCCACACATGATCCCTCTCCTGTCCCCCACCTCCAGAAAAACAGAGGCTGGGGATACCCTTCCTATCCATCCTGGCTAATAGCCATTGATGGACCTAACCTCCATGAATCTATCTAGTTCTTTTTTTAACCCTGTTAAAGTCCTAGTCTTCACAACATCCTCTGGCAAGGAGTTCCATGGGTTGAATATGTGCTGAGTGAAGAAAAACTTCCCTTTGTTTGTTTTAAACTTGCTGCCTATTAATTTCATTTGGTGATTCCTAATTCTTCTATTGTGGGAATAAGTAAATACCTTTTCCTTATTCATTTTTTCCACACCAGTCATGATTTTATAGACATCTATCATACCCCCACCTCCACCTTGTCTCCTCTTTTCTAAGTTGAAAAGTCCCAGTCTTTTTAATCTCTCCTCATATGGTAGCTGTTCCAAACCCTTAATCATTTTTGTTGCCCTTTTCTGAACTTTTTCCAATGCCAAGATATCTTTTCTGAGATGAGGTGACCACATCTGTATGCAATATTCAAGCTGAGGGCATACCATGGATTTATACAGAGGCAATAAGATATTTGCCGTCTTATTCTCTATGCCCATTTTAAATGATTCCTAACATTGTTTGCTTTTTTGACTGCCGCTGCACACTGAGTGGATGTTTTCAGAGAACTACCTACAGTGACTCCAAGATCTCTCTCTTGATTGGTAGTAGCTAATTTTAATCCCCAGTCACTGTTGTGCATATCCATTATGTTTTCTCCCTCCTGTCTCAGTCCATGCTCTCTCTAGAGCGTCAGGCTAAATTAACAACATGTTAACCCTTGAGAACTCAGTCAAATGCTAGTTCATCAATATGTAGCAAGACATTCCCTAGAAAACATTCTACCCTCTAATTCCACCACCTCAACTTAGCTTCACAATTACCATCAGTGTGTACAGTATTAAATTATTTAAAATTGTTTAATACTTATACTGTATATACTGCCTTTTACGAAGTGAAAAAAAATCCCTGGTACCTAAATTCTCTTCTGTCTTGTGTTCAATTTTAGGCTTCAATTTGTAAGAAAGGCACTAAGTTAGAGTTGTATGTTATTATTTCTCTCCAGAAACTCATCTTACCAGATGTATAACATATATACAACATTTTTGCATAGTTGTTTCCTTCCTTTTGAGAACAAACTACACAAAAAAGAATATCCAGTTGAAAAATGCCTACATAAAACCATGTGAATTTACATTTGAAATTTGTACTTGCCATCACTGAATGATAAAGACCTAAACTTGTTTCGAATAAACTGAATTTGCACCTTTCCAAATTCAATCCCAGGCCCTTAAACTGATTAAATGGACATGGCAAAAGCTAATTAAACCCTACCAGAAGTAACAGTATAAAAGAGTTAAAACTGAGGACCTCTGTTGGGCACTGTCCAAACCACAAACAGCCCACAGCACCTGCTTTCAACCCAGTCTTTTGTTATAATGTAAGATTTGTACTACAAGTTCCCTTAGCTGCTCGGTGCCACTAGGTCTGTGTTTACAATGCAAATAGATTATCTTCTATAGATGCAAATATTCAATAATGTGGGAGGTCTGGGGGGAGCAAAATAGCAAAGTAATGCTTCCAAGATGTTATGAGAAAATGCTGCATATAAGAAATAAGGCCATCAGCAAGCTAAATTCTAAGAGACTGCTCCTCCTTCTCCTAAGCGAGTATATCCAAAGTTTACTTCTTCAGATTTATATTTCTCCTCTATCTCATAATATTTGACTCTAATCCTCTACATTAAATGTATTGCAAGATTTGTAATAATAATGGGAAATTTGGAAAACAGTATTGGAGGCTGCTTCCTGGCTTAGAAGTTTTCTGCTAATACTTTTCAGATACAGAGTATAGAAATGCTATAGATTAAAATAGGCTTTGGGAAAAGGGTAATGAGATTTACATTGAACATTATTCTATTTTCCTTTATTCTTTATTACAAGAATAAGGTATAAAAGTAGCTCTTATCAATACAGCTCACATCTCTCCCTGCCTTTGCTGTTTCTTCTAGTCCCTCATGAAATTCCTTGTACCCATTTAGAAGAATACATGACAGTAAGAGAGTGCTAAGCCAGAATTCTTTTACTAGGAACTACATTTCTGTGTTCTCCACACAGCATTTAGAAGCCACACTCAACATAAGGCACAATTCTGGAATGTGCTGAGCACCTACATCTTCCATTGACTTCCAAGGTAATTTATAGATGCTCCACATCACTCATATTCAAAACATTAATTTTGTGTGGGCCATTAAGAGTGAGAGAAAATGTATAATAATATTAGGGGCATTCTTAATTTTCTAGACAGTTTGCTTCATCTTTAACAGTAATTTGCTTGGTGGTTTTCAGTGACAAGATGAGTGTGAGAGGGAAGGGGGAAATTAATGGAGGTATCTTTAAAAATCACTAGAGGGAAAGGAAGGGATACAACTTAGAGAAACAAAATATTCCTTATAAAGGGGTTCTGTTAGTCTTTGTAATAGTTTCCCCAGGCCAGTGTTGGAAGCGCCTTCTCCTGTGTCGTTTAAAATTGTATTTTGAATAACTACTGAAAATAGAGTTTAGGGAACAATTGGTGTCATGTGCTAATTGGTCACTTCCAAATTTATTTTCTGAGATTCAGCTAAATTATACAGGTTGAACCTCTGTAAACCCAGACTCCGGTCCAGCAATGGACCACGGATGTTCCAGGACCAGAGAGTTCTGGTGGAGGGCGAGTGGCTAGGAGCCCTGAATGCTGAAAAAGTTGTGGGCTGTTGGCAGTGAGCTGCCAGTGGGGCCATAAGCCTGGCTGCACACAGCTGTGCTACACAGTGGGCCCGATATCTTGGCACACTACAGCAGGGCTGCCCAGCACAGCAGGTAAGCGGGGAGGGGACCAGAAGGACAGCAGGGACTGTGGCCAGTCCAGGATGGGTGGGGGACTGGAAGCAGGGGAGCCAGATATGATCTCCCCATGTCCAGCAAAATCCCTCATCTGGGACTCGTCATGTCCCAAGAGTGCCAGACCAACCATAGTAGATATACTGATTGCAGTGTTACATATAAGGTTGTTTTATAATAATGTTTATTATTTGTACTACCCTTAAGGACTTAACTAAAATTTGGGTCTCATTCTGTTAGAATCTGTATAAAACACATAGTAGGAGAGAGATTCTGAGCGAAAGAGTTTATTATTTGAGGCTATGTCTACACCTCCACCGCTTCCAGGGACTGCATCTGCTTTTCTGCTTTTTTTTTTTGCGGAAGAGCAGACCTGCTCTTTTGGAAGCCCTGTCTTCCTCCTCCCACAAGGAAGAAGGGCTCTTCTGAAAGAGGAGGCTTTTCCAAAATTTGGCCCAGTATAGATGGGCCAAATTTCGGAAAAGCCTCTTCCAAAAAAAACTATCGGAAAAAGGTACACAAATTGCGGAGAGCAATTTGTGTACCTTTTCCCGATAGATTGTTGTAGTATAGACATAGCCTAACTAAACAAAATAGTGAGTGAGAGTGGATATCAATCCATACCTGTTTTACAGATGGGTAATAGAGGCATAAACAACAAACCTCCCCAAGATGCTTCCCTCAAGACAGTATATCTGTTGCAGAGCCAGGAATGGAACCCAGATCGTTGAGTCCCAGTCAGGGCCTTGTTAACAAAAAAATAAAATAACAACAATTATAAAAGGCAATTTGTCGAACTTCTGTGGACTAATCTCTTCAAAATTTCTTTAACTCCAGCCTTCCAGATGTTCCAGAATGCCTTGGAACAGTCTTCCAGCACTTTTCCGGGCAGCCGAAATGCCAACATTCTTTTCAGGAGTAGTTGCTACGATTTTCTTTCTTTCTTTCTTTAAATTGGACACTGTTTAAGTTGGAACAATATTTAATTTCAACAGTCTGGTAAGGAATTACATATTTCATAAACTGGAAAGTCATTTTGACTTCCCTATCTATAGACTTGTAAAGGAAAGGAGAAAAGGCTCAATAAACATCTTTGTGAATTGAAGCTCGCATTAGAAAGATTGGCTAAAAAGGTTAAAACAGTACACTTGTGTTTCATTTACTTCCAAAAAACATTTGACAGAATCTACCATTAAAAATTGCTCAAACTCTATAGCAATGGAAAACTATGAATTTCATGCAATAAGCAATTATAGTGAAATCAGAAACCAAGTATAATGGGAGATGAAAATGAAAATCGAATAGTGGGACAAGGATCTATAACAGTGATGAGTAACCAAGAATAGTAAGTGGGCCATGTGGGTGATTTTCCTTCATCTTAGTGGACTGCATGATTACAGTGGTGGGAACTTGCCTCCCACTAAGATGAAGGAGAGGCCCACTGAGATTCCACCTGCGAGCCACAGTAACAATTTCACCAATCCAGTAACAAATGTGAACTCCTGGATCATTATTTCAGTCTTATCATGGAATCAGACAGTTTCCTTGGGCTCTCCAGTCTATCTTGCTACCCAGGCAAGCTGGGTTTAGTGATATATGTGTAGCGCCCCCTCTCCACCTGGTTACCTTCTTTTAGAGCCAATCTCCTTTCAGGTTCGGATGGATAGGTCTGGGTTCTTCTGGATCCCGCCACCTACTCAATTTTATTCTTTCTGATTGATGTACTTGGCGGTGCCTCCACCCCCCTCACTCCTTCCTAGCAGGGTTGCCAGGGCAGCTTGGGAGGAAAATTCTAGCCCAGGATAATCCCCACGTATTCGCCAGATAGTTGGAGACTCCCAGAAAATAACACAAACACATACACTATAATAAACACAATTATATTAAACAGGAGACAATTATAACAGAACAGGGTAAAACATTATTTTTAGGGTCACCGGTGCCCTGCAACTGTGAAGTTAGTGTCCCGTTGGTACGCGTACTTTGTTGGGGCCCTTGATGACTGTTGACCACACAATCCTTCTCTGCAGAGGTTTAGCAGTGGGGCTGACTGGGTCCAGTACAGCCCAAAGGACTCACAAATGGGAGAAGGCAGCAAATCCCTCCACAGTTTAATAGGCTGCAGGTAATAAAATCCCCAAACAAATTCCCTGACTTACTAACTAAAAATTGGTGCACTCACACACTCCATGAATGAGCCTCAGGTTGAGAGATGACTCAGTCTCTGCAAAGGGGCTGCTCTCTTCTCACAGGGGTCCTCTTCAAGCAGGAACCAGGCTGCTTCGGTCCCAGAATTTCCCCTCACCGTGAAGGGGTGCAGGGCTCAAGATGCAGACCACACAACTGCACCAAAATTCAAAGCTATAGCCTCCCAGGCCAGCCTCCAGACCCACACAGCAGGCAGCAGCCCTGAACTTGCTGCTAGAGCCCAGCTGACCATGCAGTGACTCTCTCACCCAGGGAGCTGGAGAGCCAACTCCGCCTGGCTGGGGAAGCCTCCCAGCAAACTCCACAACTGGGAATCAACAGTGGAGACATAAACCCAGCTGAGGGATCCTGCCTTCAGGTCCCTAGAGGCTAGCTCTCAGGGGGAACCCTGCATGCAGGCCTGGGGCTTACTAGCTCCCACACACTCAGTCCTCCCCTTTTCCTGGCTGGCTCCAGACTCCCCTCAACAATGGTCTCTCCTTCCCCCTGGGAGGGGCATCTCACTCCCTGTGGGTTGCCGGGCAGACTCTGGCCCTGGTAGGGAGGGGGAGCCAAGGCAAACTCAGAGTGCCTCTCCCTGAGCTGCCAGCAGACAAAGCCCCGGGAATCCAAGCAATCTCCTTGGGGGTTACATATGGTACTTATATCAAAAATCACACCACATTCCAGTTGATTCTAGTCACAAGAGATCAATCACTTATCCCATATCAGTTGGTACCCTAGATCTTATACCAAAATCAATGCTGGTAACCAACTCTGTAATACATTAATTAAATGTTTATTAACTAGGAAAAATAAGAGTTATATAACTGGTTAAATCAAGCAAGCTTATAACACAAATGAGTTTCAGTCTGAATCCTCTGAGTGACATAGTAATAGTGATTTGTCAATTCAAAATGTCAAGCTGCATGGGAATTTCTATGCTTACATTTAGGCTTTCTCACCCCTCAGAGTCCAGACAGCATCAAACAGATCCAGTTTTTTCTTGACTGGGATTTTGATCCCTTCCTCTTCAGAGTCCAAAATTGATTGGATGAGTTCATGCATAGGTTTCCCTTTCCTGGAGGCAGTTGTGAATGCAAAGAACAAAGTTTCTGTCTTTTGATGATACAAATAAGTCAGTTGCTTTCAATGAGTCATTCTTGTACGCAGCTTGAGTGCTTTACCTTAATCAATGCTGCTTTTCCAATTTGTTGCATTACACAATCATAGAGGTTGACAATGCAAACATTCAATATAACTTTTTACCATGGACTATAAAAATTGTGAGATCAATACATGCAGTATCCCACAAGCATTTTATAAGCAGTAACCCATTTTTATCAGCTTAGCTTCCAACACGTATTTTGATGATGCTATGAAATGAGTAAACAAGACATTCGAAAGCACTCAATGAGGCCTTGGCGTAAGCTGACATGTGGTCTCCCAGTATCATAGTGATCTGCAAGGGTCCTGGGAAAACATGCAAAATCCCAATGTACAACATAGCCACACTGCAAATGAAAAATTATTGCTATGTAGGAAGTATCAGTATAGAAGATGGAAGATCAGAAGTGAGCTAAAGAAGCATTCTGGAAGGACGAACATCTGATGAGAAGAGATATAATCTGAAGATGAAATCCCAACTCTTACATTTGGCTCATGTTAAATTTAAGACCATGAAACACAGATGTTCAAACAATCAGTAATAAAAGAAATTACAAGCCTTTGGATTATGGTGTGAGAGAATTCTGAAGATCTCGTGGACAGACCATGTAACCAAAAGAAAAGTTATTAGAGGTTATTAGGACTTAAGAAAAACTTGTCAGATATATTGTGAAAAGAAAGATTTGATTTTCAGGGCACATTTTAAGAGGTTCAGCGGCTGAGGTATTGGAAAGGAAGGTTAATGGAAGCAGAACATGAGGCAGAAACAAAAGATCTTGGATGGATGCTGTACTAACCTGGATGGATCAGAAGAATTATTCATCTACAAAAAAAAGTATCAGAGGATTATGCAGAATGGGTTACCATGAGAACCTCCTACTGATGAAGGCACTTCTATACCTTGCCCCAATTAACATAGTGGGTATGTCTAGACTACACGGCTCTGTCGACAGAGCCATGTAAACTAGCTTACCCAACATAGTCAATGAAGCAGGGATTTAAATAATCCCCGCTTCATTAAAATAAAAATGGCAGCCATGCTGTGCCAACAATCAGCTAATCTGGCACAGCACGGGAGTCTAGACGCGGATCGGTCAAAAAGGGAAGCCTTTGTTGACCGCTCCTGTAAATCTCGTTTCAGGAGGCATAAGGGAGTGGTTGACAAAGTCTTCCTTTGTTGACCGATCCGCATCTAGACTCCTGCACTGCGACGGATCAGCTGTTTGTCAGCACAGCGTGGCAGCCATTTTTATTTTAACGAAGCGGAGATTATTTAAATCCCCGCTTTATTGACTATGTCGGGTAAGCTAGTTTACATGGCTAGACATACCCAGTGTGATCTACAGATAGGTGTAACTGTGTTCCTCAGGGTTCTGAATTTTCCATATCACTGAGTAATGTAGTTATACTGATATAATTTTATTATGTAGACCCAGCCTCAGTCTGTCATTACAGGCTTTTCTAAAGCTTGGTTTTCAGCAAACAGTATGCCTGTTTCCTAACTTTGAATTAAACAGTATGGCTACGTCTACACTGGCCCCTTTTCCGAAAGGGGCATGCTAATTTGACAGGTCATAATAGGGAAATCCGCGGGGGATTTAAATAAAAATTCTGCAGTGTAGACATACCCTCAGATAGTATTTTAAAGCACCTCCTATTTTTGTTTTGCTTTGGATCTAAATCAGTTATTGAAAACTTGATGAAAAAAACGTTTCCTTATAACATGATAGGAGTTTAAAATTATATATTTTAAGCACATTATAGGATCATATTCTGTATTTTGTACTAACTGATATTTTAACACACTTCTTTTGTTCTTTGCACCTTTTATCAACTTGGCTACAGGCTATGGCTTTTAGGTTTGCAGATTTTGGGTATAGTAGGAGGGTTTAATTAGGCACATATAATTTCTCCCGAAGTGCAATTAAAATGGAGACTAAATTGCTCAGCATACTACCTATTGACTTTGTTTAGGAAACTCCTAATCAGAGCCTTGATCAGGGAAAATATAGCCTGAGGTGTTAGTATTCAGGAGTGAACAGCTCAGAGTTATTTCATGGATCCTGTACACCTTCCTTTCCAACAAAAGGGATGGGCTAATTGGCCAGACTCATTCTGTCTGTTTTCTGCATGAAACATTTGGAGCAAATTAAATCTTGCAGCTGTACAGTGAAAAGCAAGACAAATGCTCACAAACCTGCCAATGGTTTTTTTTTAAAGGAGAGGAAATGGCATATGATTTGAAAGCTGGCCAGTTTGTTCTAGCACATTTATTCATGTCTAACAATGCATGCCATTCAAGATACCTGTCTTCTTTTTCCCTTCTCTCATGTTTCAACATGGATGTTTCTTACACTGTTTGCAATTAACAAAACTGAGCAAACCCTATTTTTGATATATTTAGCTCGACAAATATTGTTACAATCTTGGGACCAATAAACCATAAGGTCAATGCAGCAGTTAAATCAAGAGAAGTGAAGTAATGAAAAATCCCCTCTTTTTCATACAGTTCACAGCAATTTTCACAATGGTCAGCTTACCTATATCTTTCTATATGAAACAATTTCAAAGTTTTAGCTAACATAGTAGCTGTGTTTTAGTGAAGTGGCTTTAGACTGCACTTATAGATTATACATGATATTTGAATATAAAACCATTCATGATCAGTGTCAGACAATGCTGTGGACTGTCAGGGGCGATGCTTGAGGAGGCACATGCAGTCCAAACTCCCTGGGATGGAGGGGCAAAAGACCAGCCAGGGTGTCTGGAGGGACTAGTAAAGGGGAGGATTGGTGCCTGCAACAGGGACCTGCCCTCCCATCCCCTGCACTCACTGGCAGTAGTGGGGAAAGCAGAGCAACACAGCCCCTGCTTGCTCCCCTCTCCTGGCTGTGCTGCTTGGGGAAAGGAGTGAGACTGCCCCTGCACTTCCCTCCTGAATATAGTAGATTTAAAAAAATCCCTCATGTTTCTAATAAAGCAGTCATTAAAGCCCCAATGATCCACTTGCACTCACATTTTATAACACCCTATTCTGTACTATCTAGCTGATTTCAAGGCCTTTCTCTACACTCTGCCTTTGCCAGTTAGACATGTGTACACAGGGCACACTGCCTTTAATAACAGACTTTTACAACATGTTGGCACATTAGTCTTCAATTCAGTCTTCATAAATGTCAAAAAGTGTTATACAGAGGACATTCATCAATCATGCTCCATGTCCCTAGAGGGCAGAGCAAAACTAATCAGTTTAATCTGCAGCAAAGGCGAGATTAAAAAGATATTAGGGGGAAAATGTAACTCTCAGGCTGGCACAGGTTACTTACAGAGGCTGTGGAATCCACTGTTTTGGAGATTCTTAAAAACTAGTTAGACAAACACTGGGCAGGGATAGTCTAGGTATATTTAATCTTGCCACAGTGCAGGGAACTGTACTAGGTGGCGTGTTACAAGGTTCCTTCCAGCCCTACATTGCTATGATCCTTTGATAAATTAACATGTATTAATATAAGACTTTAAATCTTGGATTTGATAAAATCCACTAGTGCTCAGATACGCCCCTTCCTGCTTCCTCTGTGTCCTGTCCAGGCCAACTGAGGGAGATGGGAGGTGGGGGGAAGGGGAACAAAGGGGACAATTGCCGTGTGCCCCAGTGCCGGGGGCTCCCAGCAACCACTGCTGCTCTTGTGGGAGTAGCTCCTGGAATCCTGGGCCCTTTAAATCACCACTGGCATGTCATGCTGCATGCTCCATGCAGGTCTGAGAGCTGGCAGGGCACTGAGGGCTGGCAGCACTGGCCCCGCCCCTCCTGCCACACCCTTTCCAGGAGTGCAGAGCCACACCCCACCCCTTATCCAGGGGCCCACACAGGCTGTTGACTCGCCTGGCCCAGTCCTGTGATTTTTTTTTAGCAGCACTGTCCTGAGGCCCTCCAGCTGTTATATGTGGGATGTATGCAACAGTTTCAGAGAATGAACAATGTCCCTTCGATGGCCCCTTCCTCTGCCAATGCTCTCAAGCCTTGCGCAGGGGGTTTAAGAAGGGAAGATAAATGCTCCTGTCTCCAGGCTCTGATTGCTTCCCAGTGCTGTGAAGATCTATGGAGAGACCACATAAATGTCCAGGCAGAGAACGGGCCACGCTCCTGCAGGTTCCTGATATTTTCAAACTCTGTGCAGCAGTCTGGAGAGAAAAGAATGGGAGTTCTCTGGCACGCCCTTGGCTCCTGTTGCCTCCTGGCTCCAGGCAGGGAAAGCAGACACCCTTCTGGCCCCAGACACAGCAGCAGCAGTAGTTCAACAGCTGTAGTGCCAGTAAAAATTCACATTTTAAATCATATGTGTTATTTGCTTGCAACAATCACAGGTAACAGATTTTCAAATGTGATTTGTTTCCCTAGAAGACAATATCCCTTTAAATATTTCTAACTCCACGGGCTACATGAATTTAATTCATTGTGCAAGGACAGTACTTTTTGTTCTCTGCCACCTGCTGTTTCATTATTCATCTGCTAGAAAGCTTTCAGAACTCATTTTCATTTCAGTACGTGGGTGTCGTTTTTAGTTAAATATGAAACAGGCTGTGCCAAGAGTTTATCCTGTTCCTTGCAAGAAGGTGTGGAAATGCAGAGTCTATGCGCTTGGTTTCCTTTTCTTTGTGAGAGGGGGCCAGACAGTCTCCCCTTTACCTGCTTGTGTTTACAAGTTAATTTGAACTATGAAACTAGTTTTCTAGCTTACTGCCTATTTTGTGTTTGATGCTCACTTTTCAATACCTAGCGGTGCTGATCCTGTTACCTAGACTGGCGAATGTTCTTTTCACTTAGTGCCCATCTTCAAGCATAGGCACTGACTCCGTGGGATGGAGCACTCGCAGAAAAAAAAATGGGGGGTGCTGAGCACACATTGGCAGCCACATCAACTAGTTCCTTCCCTTCTCCTCCTTCTGCCCACAGCTCCCCCTGTCTGCTGGTGTCCCTGCAGATCAAAGCCTTCCCCTTCCTCCTTGTGCCTCCTGCCCACCATGATTAGCTATTTTGCAGCATGCAGGAGGCACAGGGTGAGAGGTGAAAAGGGAAGAGCAAGGGTGGTACATCCTTGAGGGAAGGGGTGCAATGGGGTGAGGTTGAGTGGGGGCAAGGGAGAGAAGAGGCCATAGGGAAGGATTGTGTAGGAGCAGGGCCTAGGGCTGAGCAGGAGTTGAGCAGCCTCTGGCTCATTACTTGGGGTAACTTGGGCCTCATGAATGACTGCATTATGCTCTGTCCCCAAGTAACTCTTCTATTTCTTAAAATCGAATTTCACAGTCCATTTGCTTAAAGTATTACCAGAAGGCCCTCACATAAAATAATTCTATTACATGAATATAATTTCAGACCAATAATTTAATTTTATTTAAATTAGCTTTGTGTTTCACCACACATTCAGTGCTGTAATTGTCTTTGAAGTGTTTACACTCAGTTCAAATTGTTATATATGTTGAACCCCTCTAGTTTGGCACCCTCGAGACCTGACTGTTGCCAAACCAAGGGAGGTCAATATTGTCTAGCAGCATTACCGACACTTCCACTGCTTACTGGGCTCTTAGATGTCATTTATGGATAAATTAGAGCTAAATAAGAGCACGGAACATTGAGAGCCAGGACTGGTGGCTAAAAAACAAATTTTATGGGACTGTGGGAAACTTGACCACACCCATAATTAGAGGACATCCAACTAATTAAAATCATGATGGACCATGGATGTTGCCGGACCAGAGACTGCCAAACTAAAGAGGTTCAACCTGCAACATATGCCATTATTATAACACCTTGTTTCCATTCAGAACTGTTTGAAATTTTACTTTTTGGCTCATTTTACTGGGGTGTGTGTGTGTGTGTGTGTGTGTGTGTGTGAGAGAGAGAGAGAGATTAAGGAAGGAAAATGAAGGAAAATGATGGGGATAATATTAAGGCAATAGATATTAAACAAAAATCTGGATAAATAGTTGAAAGAATAAATAGTAAAAGAGAGAAATTATGAGAAGGTGAAAAAATTATATAGTGGACCAATTGCTGAGTGAGGTACTGCTCAGTGGTAGTAAGGATGGCAAAATTACATTAAGTATTTGTTGTAACCCACCTGGACTAAATATTTAGGAGGAGTGCACCGGAGTTACTCATGTGCATGCACACATAGACTAAGATCCTGAAATGTACCTCTGACAGGAGCCGCACAAATTCATAAGCTGGCCCACTTCATCCTAGGCTGATTCTGGCTGTGTAAGGCCTGGTCTACACTAGGACTTTACGTCAACTTTATGGTCAATTTTCTAAGTGTTGGATCCACATTACTAAGCCTTTCGCATTGACCTTAATGGCCATGGAAGTCGATTTTAGTATTCCTGCTTTTCACAGGGAGTAATGCTATTCCCGACCTTGCACTGAAACCATGAGCATAGACTGGAACCATGAGCAAAGCTGCCCATGATGCCTCACTCTCTGAGTGGACGTCAGGCTCCCAAATGAGGATGTGCTACTTCAGACGACATTTAATTTTTCCCCACAAGGAGGATATGGACCTTCAACTTAGAAAATCGGGTGGTAAGAAATTGACCATATTAGATTTGACCTTACCTCGTAGTATAGACATGCCCTAAGGGACTGAAACTCCAGAGTAGATTCAACAGCTAGGGGAGAAGTTTTCGTTATGGCTTTTGGCCCCCAGATTACTAGGTGAATTGGCCTTGCTCAGAATCTCTGAAGCCCAATGCACTGCAGCTTCTTTGCATCACTCTGGCCTTTTAACCTGCAGTAAATGGGCCTGAATCAGAGTGAAACTCTTACTACTGTTCCTTCCACTTTTTCATCAAGCAGATTTGCTTTTGAAAAAAGGTGTTACAATTTGACTGTTATTTTTTAGTTTTAAAAACCACGAAGCTCTTTAAATAAAAAGCAGTTTATAATGACAATGTTACATAATGAAAAGGCAGCCAAATGGTTAGCAATGGTCCCCTCCAAAAACAGCAAGGAAAGAAAAAAACCGAAACCTGACCTTGCAGATACATCCATCAATGGCCGGTAGCCAAGATGTCCAGGGATGCAGACTCATGTTTTGGGAGACTCTAAATCTCAGACTGCCAGAAGCTAGGAGTGGAAGATGGATGGAGCACTTATTAATTACCATGTTCTGTACTCGCCTCCCCCGAACCTCTGGTATGAGTCTCTGTCAGACAGAGAATAGTAGCAATATGAATCCAGGGATGACCAATTTTGGCAACTCTAATGAAATCTATTCTAGCAGGATCTGTTCTAACACTTCCCAAGTGGAAGCTTCTCTTAGGCTATGTCCAGAGTTTTTTTGAAAAAAGTGGCCTTTTTTCGAAAAAACGTCACCTGCATCTAGACTGATGTTGTGTTCTGTCTAAATGAAATTGAAAGAATGCGGCGGTTTTTTCAACAGCAATAAACCTCATTTTATGAGGAAGAATGCCTTTTTTTGAAAGAGCTCTTTTGAAAAAAGGCATTCTTGAATGCAAACAGGGCTTTTTCAAAAGAGAGCGTCCAGGTTGCGATCCACTTTTTTGAAAGTCTTGTGGCTGTCTAGACGATCTCTTTAGAAAGAGGCTTGTAGTCTAGACATACCCTCAAAGTGATGTGTCTGAAGAGAGCATTCTGTATAGTTTTAAGATTATAAATTGTGTCTTGAGAATCTTGAGAAACCTCCACAGTGTATATAAAAATCTCCCAGCAGTAGTGCTAATTGTGCACAAACTGCATAGACAAGAATATACATTCTAATGAAATTCCTGTGATTGTGATTAAGTCCCCAATCTGGCAAACATGCATACTGTAAGTGCTGATATTGTGCTTTGAACTATTCAAGGTAGGAAGGAAGAAACAGTCCTAACTCTGATGAGTTTACAATGGAAAATGACAGCTGTCCACAAAACCATTCTAGAACTCCTAAAGGATTGTGCTATCTTATTGTTTTGTTTGATATTGAGACTTTTGGTTTATTGAATTTCCTTGAGAAATGTGGATTGCAGTGCTTAACTCACCACTGAAATTACTCCACTGAAGGAGATGAAGCCATCATTACCTGCAAAACCACAAACAAGTGCCAACTATGGTAATAGAGGATTTATAGCACTGTAATTAACTATTTGGGGAATGCAGTGAGGATAACGGGCCTAACACTTTTAGTTTCTGGGAAAATGTTAACAGAGTTTTCAAGGGCAATAACATGTTTTTATGTCTCTTCCAAATGACAGAATAAAATGAAAGACACAATTGTTATTTATTAATCATTTATATTTTGGTAGTGCCCAAAGACTGTAATTAGAATCAGAACCCCATTGTGCTGTGACAAAAACAGATATCTGATAGTACCTACTCTGGAGAGTCCATAGTCAAAAAAGATGATGAAGAATGAGAAAGGACTTTGTTTGCTCTTCTAGGAGTCCATATAGTTAACTATAGAAATGGAACTTATGGAACTTATAGAAATTGAACTTGGAGCCATTAATGGAAATTATGAGAGAAAAGGCAGTATTTGAGAGATAAGGCTGTGTTTAATCTTCTAGCATCAGAAAAGCATCACTTCAGCATTCTCTGAAGCCAAGTTAGTCTGTAAAAAACAATAAATAGTCTTGCAGCACTGTAGAAACTAACAAAACATGTAGATGGTATCATGAGCTTTCATGGGCACCACCCACTTCTTCAGATGAATGGAGTTATTAAATGTCCAGTTTCTAAATAAATAGGGGTTGAGGGTGGGGAGAAGGACAAAAAAGAAAAAAAAGGTGGAAGATATAGTCAATTAGAGTGTCCATGCTACATGAAGCTGATAGAGAAGGAGCTAATTGCTCATAAGTACTTATTGTTTGGCTTTTTTATATCATCAGAATGTGGAATGTAGCAGGCCATCCAGCCAATGTCTTTTATTCATACCTCAATGATAGGAAGCAAATTTGTAAATGAAGTTAAGTTTTAAGGCTTCTCTGTGGAATTGGCTGTGAAGCTGGCCTGAAACAATATAGTGACTTGAGATCCATTAATGATTGCCCGGGCAAGTTAAAATGTTCCCCAATAGGTTTCTGGGTGTTACATTTTTGGATATCTGATTTGTGTCCATTAATTCTTTCCTGTAGCGACTGTCCAGTTTGGCCAGTATACATGGCAGAGGGGCATTGCTGGCATTTGATGGCATAGATCACATTAGTGGATGTGCAGTTAAATGAGTGTCTGATGAGGTGGTTTATGTGGTTAGGTTCTGTGATGATATCGCTTGTATAGATGTTTAGACAGAGTTGGCATTATGATGGCAGGGATGGGTTCCTCAATGAACATGATGGAGGTGTGCTGTGTGGTTACTGGCAAATGAAATTTAATGTTAATAAATGTAAAGTAATGCTCATTGGAAAAAATAATCCCATCTGTATATACACAATATGATGGGGACTAAATTGACTACAACTACTCAAGAGAGAGATCTTGGAGTCATTGTGGATAGTTCTATGTCTACACTGTGGGTGTTTTGCAGAAGAGGAAATGCAAATGAATTGTTTATTTGCATATCTCACACTCTCATTTGCATATCTCACACTCTCATTTGCATATCTATTTCTGATCCTTTTTTTTTGCAGAAGAGGTTTTTGCTATAAAAAGCCCTGTGTAGCTGGGACCATTTGTCAGAAAAAAAAACCCTTTTGTGCAAGAGCCTGTAAACCCTTTTGTGCAAGAGCCTCTTGTGCTCTTGTGCAAAAGGGTTATTTTCCTACAAATGGCCCAGTCTACACAGGGCTTTTTATTGCAAAAACCTCTTCCACAAAATGGATCAGAAGAAGATATGTGAATGAGAGCACAAGATATGGAACTAAGCGCCCCATTTCAATCTCCTCTTCTGCAAAATACTTGCAGTGTAGACATAGCCTCGGTGTGCAGCGGCAGTCAAAAAAGCAAATAGAATGTTAGGAGTAATTTAAAAAGGGATAGAAAATAATACAAAAAATATCTTATTGCCTCTATATAAAACCATGGTACGCCCACCTCTTGAATGCTTTGTACAGATGTGGTCACCTCATCTCTAAAAAGATATATTAGCATTGGAAAAGGTTCAGAAAAGGGCAACAAAAATGATTAGGGATTTGGACCGGGTCCCATATGAAAAGACTTGGACTTTTCAGCTAAGAAAAGAGGAGACCAAGTGGGGAGGTTATAACGGAGGTCTATAAAATCATGACTGGTATGGAAAAAGGAAAAGTTATTTCCACAATATAAGAACTAGGGATCACCAAATGAAATTAATAGGCAGCAAGTTTAAAACAAACAAAAGGACATTTTTCTTCACTTAGAGCACAGTCAATCTATGGAACTCCTTGCCAGAGGATACAGTGAAGGCTAGAACTTTAACAGGATTTAGATTGATTCATGGAGGTTAGGTCCATCAATGGCTATTAGCCAGGATGGATAGGAAGGGTATCCCTAGCCTCTGTTTTTCTGGAGCTGGGAGACAGGAGAGGGATCATGTGTGGATTACCTGTTGTGATCCCTCCCTCTGGGGAATCTGGCATTGTCCACTGTCGGCAGACAGAATACGGTGCTAGATGGATCTTTGGTCTGACTCAGTATGGCCATTCTTATGTTCTTTCTTATGTTCCTATGAAATAATTTGTTTGAGGTTAGGGGGGTTGTCTGTAGGGGTATGTAAGGAGGTGAGGGAGGAATGGGGTTCGAAATAACTTAATTTGAATTAGTTAATTTGAACTAAGCTAATTCGAACTAGTGCATCTAGACATAAAAACTAGTTTGAATTAGCATTTTGCTAATTCGAACTAGCATGTCCACATTGAGTGGACCCTGAACCAAGGTTAAGGATGGCCGGAAGCAGTGCCGGCAGGGCATCAGATTAAGACTTAGAGCGTGGAGCTGCTGTCTCAGGCTAGTCGAGGGCTGTGGTTAAAGGGACCCGACTCCCACCCCGGACAGTTCTCAGGGTTCCCTGCTTGCTTGTCTACCTCGATGAGGGACAGCAAAGCAGTCCTGGCTTGGAGTGCCCTGAATGCCCATACTCGGCACATCACAGCACTCGGCCATCAGCCCTGCTGCACTTGCCGCAGGCTGCCATCCGAAGGGGGGAGGGTCAATTGGGGGGCTGCAGAAGAGCTTCCACCCCGAGGAGCCCGCAGAGCCACCCAGTCCTCCCCATCGGGCGCTCGTACCCCATTCCTCCCTCACCTCCTTCCACTTACCCCTCACTAGCCCCCCTTCCTGATGTACAAAATAAAGGACACGTGTGGTCAAAAATAGAAACTCTCTTTATTGAACAAAACTCAGGGAGACTGGGAAAAGGAGGTGGGAGAGGGGAAGAGAGAAGGTGGGAGAGGGGAGGGCAACTAAAATGATCAGGGGTTTGGAACAGGTCCCATATGAAGAGAGGCTAAAGAGACTGGGACTTCTCAGCTTAGAAAAGAGGAGACTGAGGGGGGATATGATAGAGGTCTATAAAAGCATGAGTGGGGTGGAGAGGGTGCATAAAGAAAAGTTCTTCATTAGTTCCCATAATAGAAGGACAAGAGGACACCAAGTGAAATGAATGGTTAGCAGGCTTCAAACTAATAACAGAAAGTTCTTCACAAAACAGATAATAAACCTGTGGAACTCCTTGCTGCAGGAGGCTGTGAAGGCTACAACTAGAACAGAGTTTAAAGAGAAGTTACATAAATTCATGGAGGCTGGGTCCATGGACTGGTATTAGCCAGGGGATAGAAATGGTTTCCCTGGCCTCTGTTTTGGAAAGCTGGAGATGGATGGCACGAGACAAATGGCTTGGTTATTATCTTCGGTCCATCCCCTCCGGAGTAGCTGGGGTTGGCCGCTGTTGGCAGACAGGATACTGGGTTAGATGGACCTTTGGTCTGACCCAGTACGGCCGTTCTAAGCTTAGGGCTCAGGGTTGGGGGAGTCTCACTGGACCACCTTGATTTTCATGCAAACCTGCTCCTGGGTTGCCAAGCTGGCAGCTATCCTGCCCTAGATGGCCACTTTCCTGTGCCTAGTGCGGAGGTCGTGGATGAGGTCCACGATGTCTGCACTAGACCAGGCGGGCGCCCGCCTCTTGCGGCCCCGGGCAGGCTCCTGGGAGCCGCCAGCCTGGTCCCAGGAAGAGGCGGAGGGCTGGGTGGCAGCGGGTGGCTTGTTTGTGCTGTGCCAGGTGCAGGGTCTGCTGGCTGGGTGCTGGCAGGCTTGCACCTGGCATGGGCACCGTAGCCAGCCTGTGCCCCTTTAAGGGCTCCGGGGCTGGGAGGGGGGCAGAAGAGTTTCCCTGGTTGTGCCCAGAGTGACCACCAGGGAAAGCTGGGGAGAGCTAGCCTCCCACTAGTTCGAATTAAGTGGCTACACAGCCCTTAATTCGAACTACTTAATTCGAACTAGGTGTTAGTCCTCGTAGAATGAGGTTTACCTAGTTCGAATTAAGTATTCCGCTAGTTTGAATTAAGTTCGAACTAGCGGTTTGTATGTGTAGCGCCTATCAAAGTTAATTCGAACTAACGGATGTTAGTTCGAATTAACTTTGTAGTGTAGACATACCCTAGGTGAGGATTGGCCTGTGCCCCAAGGGCTGTGAGAGTGAGGGGTCATTTTTCAGGATAGATTGTAGACTGTTGATAATGTGTTGGAGAAGTTTAAGTTGTGGGCTGTAGGTGATGGCAAGTGGTATCTGTAAGGGACTCCCCTTGGCCCCGAGTGCTCCCCTCCCGGGTTCCCTTCAACAAACCCACTTAGTCTGGTTAGTGTCTGTAAGTTTATTACCCTTAGGTCTTGCTATCGATGCGCCGGGGCAAACTATTCCCCGCCCGAATTAACGCCAACTGGTATGACGGCCCACTGGGGGAGGGAAGGGGTTCGGGCCTGCCCTCGCTCCGAACCTCGACCCAGGGCCCTAAGGTCCGGATCTAAGTCCGGCCTAGCAGAGGGGGTCGGAAAACCCCTAAACTCCCCTGCTCTCGGGGTCCACTCCCCCGCCCTGGGCCACTTCTTCCCCCACGTGGGTGCTCGTGTAGTATGTGGTCTCCGGGGTTATACCTCACCCTAAGGCCTCCAAATCCCGATTGTCTCCGCAGGCTGCCGGCTCCGTTTCCCGCACTTCCCCCGGGAGTCCTCCCTTTCTCCCGGCCCAGCCTCTTCTTTTAAACCTCCCTCCCTGATGGCGTCCCCCCAACGCCATTTCCCCGCATTACTTCCGGGTCGCGGGGGGATGACGTCATGCCAGCCATTTCCTGGCTGGCTTGTTGCTGCCTCTCCGCCTGTCCGCCCATTGTGGGCCCCGTTGCTGTCCGCCCGGGGTTCTTCGCGGCGCTTTGCCCTCACGCTGCACTGCAGCTGTCCGCCGGGCTCAGCACGGGCCCGGCGGCTTCCGGAGGGGGCAGGTCCGACCCGCCACACACCTTCCCCCTCAAATCCTTTGACATACCTGCCGGTACCTCCCCCTGAGTCTCGGGTATGCGGGACAAACAGTCCGCGTTCCCGTTCGCAGCCCCTGTCCGGTGTATTACTTGGAACTGATAGGGTTGTAAGCTGAGGTACCAGCGCAAAATCCATGGGTTTGTGTCCTTCATACTTTGCATCCGTTTCAGGGGGGCATGGTCTGTTACCACGGTAAACTTGTCTCCTAAAAGAAAATAGCATAATGAGTCAATGGCCCATTTTAAGGCTAGGGCCTCCTTCTCGATTGTTGCATACCCCTTCTCCTGGGGAAAGAGCTTACGACTTAGGTATAGGATGGGATGTTCCTTGCCTTCCTCCTCCTGAGTAAGCACGGCTCCCAACCCCACCTCTGAAGCATCTGTTTGTAGGGTGAAGGGCTTCGAGAAGTCTGGTTGAATCAGTACAGGGGCCCGTACCAATCTCTCTTTAAGCTTTCAGAACACCGTGTCACATTGCTCCGTCCATGTCACCCTCTCGGGTTGTCCTTTCTTTGTTAAATCTGTGAGTAGGGCTGCTAATGACGAGAAGTTCTCTATGAACCTCCTGTAATATCCCACTAACCCCAGGAATTGACGTACCTTCCGTTTTGTAGTTGGCGTGGGGTAGTGGCGAATGGCTTGGACTTTATCAATCAGGGGTTTAAGTTTCCCACGTCCTACCGTATACCCCAGGTACGAGACTTCTGACTTCCCAAACTGACACTTTTTGGGATTAGCCGTCAGTCCTGCTTGCTGCAAAGCCTTCAATACTAACGTTATCTGAACTAAATGCTGCTCCCACGATTCACTGAATATGATCATGTCATCTATATACGCAGCCGCGTACTCCTGATGATTCCTGAGAACATAGTTCATGAGACTCTGGAATGTGGCCATGGCCCCGTGCAGGCCGAAAGGCATATTATTGAATTGGTAGAGTCCGAAGGGGGTAGCAAAGGCTGTTTTGGCCTGGGCTTCCGGAGCCAATGGGATCTGCCAATACCCCTTCGTGAGATCTAGAGTCGATAAGTAGGCTGCTCTCCCGAGGCGACTTAACAGTTCATCTATACGCGGCATAGGATACACGTCAAAACTTGAAATAGCGTTAACTTTGTGAAAATCTATACAAAACCGAAGAGATCCATCCGATTTCAGCACTAATACGATGGGACTTTGCCATTTGCTATGGGATTCCCTGATTACCCCCCACTCTGGCATAAACTGCAGCTCTCCTTTCACCGTATCCCATAACTTCCTGGGGAGGAGGCGTACATTGTCTCTTACCGTCTTCCCCGGTTCAGTCTTTATCTTGTGATGGATCAGGTTGGTCTGTCCGGGCCGTCTCGTCAGCACCTGTTGAAACTGCTTGAGCGCCTGGTATAATTGTTCTTGCTGTATGCCTGAGAGGTCCTCCCCCACTCTTCGAATCTCACCTCGGGTTCCCCCCACGGTCCAAATTCTATGTCAGCAGCCTGGGGCTCAATTAAAAGGGCTTCCTGTTGGTTCCACTTTTTTAATAAATTCACGTGGTAAATTTGGGTCTCTCGCCGATTCCCATTTACCCGCACCTTGTAATCTACCGGTCCTACTTTCCTCAATATGCGAAAAGGTCCCTGCCAATGAGCTAATAATTTGGAATCCCCCACCGGGAGCAATAGGAGTACCTAGTCACTTGGCTCAAATTCCCTTGTCTGGGCCTTCCTATCGTAATATGTTTTCTGGCTCTCCTGGGCTTTCCGTAAATTTCCCTGGGCCCAGTCCGCCAGGGCGTGTAAATTCTTTTGCAATTTCTCCACATATTGGGCCGCCCCCAGGGCTGGTGATACTTCCGCCTCCCACCCTTCCTTCACGAGGTCCAAAATTCCCCATGGCCGTCGCCCATATAATAGCTCAAAGGGGGAGTACCCCAACGACGCTTGAGGTACCTCTCGTATGGCAAACATTAATGCTGGCAGCAGCTTGTCCCAGTCCCGAGGATTGTCTTGAACGAACTTCCGCAGCATTCCCTTCAGGGTCCGGTTGAAACGTTCTACGAGGCCGTCCGTTTGGGAATGGTAAACTGCCGTTCTCAGTTTTTTAATCTGCAATGCCTTACACAAATCTACTATGATTTTCGAAGTCAAGTTCGTCCCTTGATCAGTCAATAGTTCTTTGGGTAGCCTGACCGAGGAAAACAACTTCACTAACTCCTTGGCAATTACCGGGACCGTCGCCTTCTTCAAGGGGATGGCCTCGCAGCGGGTGGCGTAGTCGACTATGACGAGTATGTAGATGTGCCCGTGCCCTGATTTCTCAAGGGGCCCCACCAGGTCGAGAGCTATTTGCTCAAATGGGGTCCTGACTACGGGGAGTGGGATCAGGGGGGCTGGAGGCACCTTGACCGCAGCCGTCTTCTGACAATTGGGACATGATGCACAAAAGTTCTTAATTTCTTGGTACACCCCGGGCCAGTAGAAACATTGCAGTACCCTTTGCTGCATTTTATCCGTTCCTAGGTGTCCCGGCCAGGGGTGCTCATGTGCCAACTCCAAGACCTTCCATCGATAGGGGCGAGTGACTAACAACTGCCGCCTTTCCTCTCCGGGGAGATCTCCAGGAGCCACCCAATATAGACGGTCGTTGCTTACCTCAAATCTAGGTCCCGAGTTCTGTTCCGGTTGTCTCCCTTCCCGGTTTTCTTCCTCTCCCTTCGCTTGGTCCCAGGCTCCCCTCAGGGCTGGATCCTCGCGTTGTAAGGTTAGGAAATCTCCTTTATCTAGTTCTAGGCGGAGGGGCGCCTGCAGCCGGTCCTGTTCCTGTTGCCCTGTCGAAGTCTGGCTCCCAGCCTCCTCCCCATGGGCTACCAGCATCCCCGGCTCTGAATCCTCAGCTTCCCCCTCACATGCCTGTCCCCCCATTGTCCCAACAACCTCCTTAAACCAGGCCAATCCCGCCCCAACAGGGCTGAATACGCTAACTTAGGTGCCACGGCCACAGCACATACCTCTGCTAGGTCTCCATCCTCTATTTTCACTTGAATAGTGGGGTAAGAATGTATGTCCCCATGGACGCAGCGTAGGGATACTGAGGGGCCTTTTGCCGCGGCTGGGAAGATTACTTCCTTCCGGACAAGGGTCTGCCCACAGCCCGAGTCTAATACTGCCTCCACCCATTTCCCGTTTACCTTAATTTTCTTCATTACCTGGGCACAGCTCGCCTCTGCCCGGCTTGGCTTCTCCCCGCGGCGCTGTCCAAAGGTACAATCCATGAGGGGGCAATCTTTTTTATAATGCCCCTCTTGGCCACACTGATAGCATGCCCCCTTTTGGGTCACCTTTGCCTGACGGGAGGGTCTTGGCCTGGTATCGGTTCCCACACGGCTTCTGCCCCGCTGGTAGGCCTGCTCCACCAAGGGTGCAGCCTCCTCTCCGGGAATAGTCCTAATGGCGGTTTCCTTCCGTCCCCAGCTCGCGGTGAGGCTGTAGGCTTTGGGGCCGTGTGGTCACTCTTCTTAGTTTCCCGTGGGTTTCCAGGAGCCCCCTTCCCTTTCATCCCCTCCGCTGCGAGGAAGAGTTCCATTACGGTAACGGCTTCTTCCAGGGTTTCGGGCAAATGGCGTCAGACCCATTGTTGACCTTCGGCGGGCAAAATCCGTACATATTGTTCCAGAATAACTAAGTCGGCCACTTGTACTCCCGTCTTCGTCTCGGGCTCCAGCCACCTCATCCCTGCTTCTTTCATGCGTTGGGCCACAGCGCACGGCCGTTCCTGCAGGTTGTACCGGGCTTCCCGGAATCGGTGGCGATACGTCTCAGGGGTGACCCCTAGCTTGTCTAGGATAGCTTCCTTGACTTTGTAATAACACAACGCATCGTGGGAGGACATGCCCCGATATGCGAGCTACGCCGGTCCCGATAAGTAGGGAACCACTTGGCTGCGGTTTCCACTCTTTCAAAAGTGACCAGGAACACCTCTGGGTCATCCTCTGGTCCTAACTTCGTTAGGCCTATGGGCAACTGCGATCCCTCGCCTCCGGCTCCTTCTCCTCCCAGCGGGTTTCCTATTCCCTCGGTCATTAAACCGGTAGGGGTCCCTCTCAGTTCCCGCAACATCTGGTCCTGTCGGTCCTGAAACTGAGTGAGGAGTTGTTGCAGCGCCTGCGTCTGTTGTTATTGCTGCTGTTTTGGTTCTCCATTAACCACTCCAAAATCTTATTCACTTCCATTCTCCTTTTTTTTCCCCCTTTTCCTACCAATAAGGATATTGTTAATTCCACCCACCTCCCTCTAGACCCCTGTTTCGGGGTCGGGATGTACCCACGTTCTCCACCACGTGTAAGGGACTCCCCTTGGCCCCAAGTGCTCCCCTCCCGGGTTCCCTTCAACAAACCCACTTAGTCTGGTTAGTGTCTGTAAGTTTATTACCCTTAGGTCTTGCTATCGATGCGCCGGGGCGAACTATTCCCCGCCCGAATTAACGCCGACTGGTATGATGGCCCACTGGGGGGGGGAAAGGAGTTCGGGCCCACCCTCGCTCCGAACCCCGACCCAGGGCCCTAAGGTCCGGGTCTATGTCCGGCCTAGCGGAGGGGGTCAGAAAACCCCTAAACTCCCCCGCTCTCAGGGTCCACTCCCCCGCCCTGGGCCGCTTCTTCCCCCACGTGGGTGCTCATGTAGTCTGTGGTCCCTGGGGTTATACCTCACCCTAAGGCCTCCAAATCCCGATTGTCTCCGCAGGCTGCCGGCTCCGTTTCCCGCACTTCCCCCGGGAGTCCTCCCTTTCTACCGGCCCAGCCTCTTCTTTTAAACCTCCCTCCCTGATGGCGTCCCCCCTGACACCATTTCCCCGCATTACTTCCGGGTCGTGGGGGGATGACGTCACGAGTGATGTCACGCCGGCCGTTTCCCGGCCGGCTCGTTGCTGCCTCTCCGTCCATCCGCCCATTGTGGGCCCCTTTGCTGTCCGCCCGGGGTTCTTCACGGAGCTTTGCCCTCCGGAGGGGGTGGGTCCGACCCACCACAGTATTCTATTGTTTTCTTTTCTCGGCCTGTATTGAAGTAGTTCATGTCTGGGTATGAAGTAGTTCGTGTCTCTCTCTGTGGGACTGGAGCAAATCTGATTGTATCTTAGGGCCTTGCTGTAAACAAATGTGTCTTGGATGGAAGCTAGAGGCATGAAGGTAAGTGTAATGGTCAGTATGGTCAGTAGGTTTCCGGTATAATGTGGTGGAAATATGTCCTTCATGTAATTGTACTGTAGTGCCAAGGTAAGTGGATCTCGAGTGGACTGGTCCAGGCTAAGGTTGATGGTGGGGAGGAAATAGTTGAAATCCCTATGGAATTCTTCAAGGGTCTCCTTCCCATGGGTCCATATGATGAAGATGTCATCAAAGTAGCATAAGTAGAGTAAGAGTGCTAGGAGACATTCTTTGAAGTTAGCTATAGAAAGTGTTTTACTTTCCATTTCTTGTAAACACTGAGTGAGTTTTCAAAAGCATACCAGCTGGGTTAGTGGTAAGAGAGAAAAGATCTGTACTTTGTGGGAAAGTAGCATGATTTAATTAGAGCTGGCTCGGTACCAGAAGGTGAATACGCTGTTAATCAAAATTCACTTTTTTTGTTGAATATGTCATTGAATAAATTATTTGATACAGTAGGGCCTTCGGGCACCTGCCAGCTTATGGTAGGAAAAATATTGGAAGGAGATCACAAGCCACTGACTCTTTCCTATTTTATTCTTTTCCTAATACTAGAAATGTGAGAAGAATTAAGGGGGAAAAGGAGATGATGTTTCTATCTTAAAGATGGGAAAACTGGAAAGTGTATATATTTTTAAAATGTACATTATAGATTTGTAAACCATGAGCATAAAAAGCAACCAAATCCAGGGTGGCATTTTCTTTTGTTTTATCAGGACAAAACACAATGATTCAGGTTTTTCTAAAATCAGAACAGAGCCATTTGTAGCCATCGCTATGCTCAGCGTTCTATGAAACATATGTAAATATTAAGCAACAGTACCTATCGCACTAATCTTTGACTTGGAATACAAAATATTTACATTTGATATTTTTCTTAGAAATTGTAGTTGGTAAAGGATATTGTCCTGTGTTGAGATGAAATTAGAAGAGGGAGAGATACAGACAGTGCTGCATTATTTTGAAATACCATTGCAGTTTTCATTCTGTTGGAGATAAGTTCATTGTTTTCACTAAAGAAATTAGTTTGATAAGTTTCTTTCTCAAATATTTATGTCATATACTATGCGATTCCCTGTTATTTTGTTTATTTTGCTTCACTGTGTGACTGCTTTTTTTTGCATGGCCAGTTGATGTCATTAAATGCTGCTTTCTTTCTCATAAATCACTACCAAAAATATGGTACATTTACTCTGGTATGGTTATTATTGGCCCTCACCAGAGAACCAAAAAGATGGCATTTGTACTGATTAGAAACCAAAAGGGAGCACCACATGGAACTTAGAAAAAGAATTCCAGTATGGCATATGTGACAGTATACTTCAATTATTAGTCATGGGATATTAGAAAGTACTGTTTACTTAATAAACAATATCTGCAAAAAAAGAAGTAGGCTTCTCTTTAATCACAAACCTGAGAGTATGTAGGAAATATAGATAGGTCTCAAAAAACTTTATATTACCTCTGTTAATTTGTAATGCACAGTCCTGACACAACACTTACTTTGCTATGCTAGCAATTAATTGTATATGGTAATAAAAATATATGGGGAACTCTTTTTCTTTTTCCTGACATAGTAAATTATAGCCTACTTTATTCTAGTGGTGGTAACATCTGCTATCAAGGACATGAGCATTGTTTGGCTTAGATGCTCACCAGATGTAATGATGTTATGCAATGCAGAAAACACTCAGGGGTAATATCTGTTTGCCAAAATTCTAGCAATGGGCTTTAGATAACACAGTACCCACAATGGCTCCTAAACATTGGAGTTTCTGTTAATATGCACATGGGAGTTGTCACTTGGCAGGAATGATAACTTCAGATCTAATTGCTTCATATTAATCATGGGAAAAATAAAGAAGATTGGTGGCAAAACTGAGTTTAAGTTTGGCGAGATGAAGTTGTTGTATCATTCCTCTTCAATGTCTCAGCAGAAAAACAAAAAGCCAAAATATTCTGCTTTTCACCAGAAGGATCAGAGGTGCTCCGATGAAAAGTGTTAATTGCCTCTCTCTTAGAGTACAGAGATTTCAAAAATACCATGTATTGCTTTCTCAGCATTGAAGAGAGAGCCCCTACCCAGATGGCTCTTAAAGCAGGTGTGATAATATGTGCTCTAATATGTGCAAGGTCAGATAAAGGTTTCTGCAAACTGCAGCTTATTGAGTGTCACCACAGCACATAGGTCCCAGAAGGCCTGGGGTTTGAAAATAAAAAGTTTGTCAATAGAACTATACCAAAAAACTCTCCTCATATACATGTAGTTTAGACTGGCCATATAACAGGGTCCATGGTGGACTCAGTGGCCTAGTGGGTAGCACCAATTAGTTGTGGAAAAGTGGTAGGGAACACAGGTCTGCCTATTGCACCAGACTCCAACCCAGGGCCCTAGCAGGGCCAGCACATTTGGCTTCTAGGGTTTCCTCTGAGCTACTAGGTCACTTTCTATGACTGCTTTGCTCCCTCGACTACTGGTTCTGGATAGGGGAAAAAAGGAAAATGAAAAAAGAAAGCAAGCCATCAGCCTCATCAGGGCTCAGCATACAGTCCTGGCCGGAAGGGGAGGGATGGCCCTCTGTACCTACGTGGGTGGAGCCAGGTCTGGCATGGCCTTTGTGACAGAAAGTAGGAGAGAGGCAGGACAAGAAGTATAAGAAGTGAAGCCTCCACCTTAGTTGAAGGGAAGGATGCAGGAACTTCTTGACTGCAGCTTCCCAGCCCTGCGACTGAATCAGGTCCACCCTGCAATCAGAGAACACCAAATCTGGAGAGGAATCACTGAGCTTCCCGGCAGTGGAATACCCTAAGGAGACTAAAGATCTCTGGACACTGGAACCCCTCTTCAGATTATGGTAGGAAGTAGCCCAGGAAAAAAAGGTGTGTTTTAGTGGGATCCCCACTGACCCAGTGGCAAAGTCTTACACCACTCTCAGATTTCTGAGCTGGGACCTGCTGGGGTAAAGTGGGCCCAGATCCCTGTGGTTGCCCCCTTCCTGGTTGAGAGGCCTGCATTTGTTGTCTGCCTAAGCCACGAGGTCAGGCTATTGTTGCTCCATCCTGCCTGAGAGCTTGAGATCCTCGACTGTTTCAGGTGCAGGGCCTCCTAGAACATAGCCCTCAGTTCACTAGCTCTGGGGGACTACAAATAAGTCAGCCTCACCTCAGACCCTGGAAAAATCATGGAACAAGTTCTCAAGGAATCCGCTGAAACATTTGGGGGTGATCAAGAGCAGTCAACATGGATTCACTGAGGGCAAGTCATGCGTGACCAATCTAAATGCCTTGTATGATGAGATAACTGGCTCTGTGGATGTGGGAGAAAGTGGTGGATATCTTGACTTTAGCAAAGCTTTTGATACAATCAACTACAGTATCCTTGCCAGCAAGTTAAAGAAGTATGGCTTGGACAAATGACTATAAAGTGGACAGAGATCTGGCTAGATTGTCAGGCTCAATGGGTAACAATCAACAGCTCGATGTCTAGTTAGCAGCTGGTAACAAGTGGCGTGCCACTAGGTCAGTCCAGGGGCCAGCTTTGTTCAACATTTTCATTAATGATCTGGAAGATGGGTTGGATTGTACTCTCAGCAAGTTCAGAGATGACAATAAACTGGGGGGAAAGATAGAAACACTAGTGGATAGAGATAAGGTCAAGAGTGACCTAGCTACATTGGAAGATTGGGCCCAAACAAATCTGATGAGGTTCAACAAGAGTCCTGTACTCAGGATGAAAGAATCCCTGTTACTGCTACAGGCTGGTGACTAATCAGCTAACCACAATTCTGCAGAAAAGGACCTGGGGATTACAGTACACATGAAGCTAGATATGAGTCAACTGTGTGCCCTTGTTGCCAAAAAGGTTAACAGAATATTAGGCTGCATTAGCAGGGCACACTGCCAGCAGATTGAGGGAAGTGATTATTTCCCTCTATTCAGCACTGATGAGGCCACATCTGGAGTATTGCATCCAGTTTTAGTCCCCTCCCCCCCTTACAGAAAGAATGTGGATAAATTGGAGAGCATCCAGTGGAGGGCAATGAACTAATTAGGGGATGGAGCATATGGCACATGAGGAGAGGCTGAAAAAACTTGGCCTATTTAGTCTGCAGAAGAGACAAATGAGGGGGGACTTGGTAGTAGTCTTTGTCTATCTAAAGGGAGGTTCCACAGAGGTTAGAGCTAGGCTATTCTCAGGAGTGGCAAATGGAAGAACAAGATGCAATCTCAAGTTAAAGTGTGGGATGTCTAGGTTGGATATTAGGGAAAACTATTTCTCAAGGAGGATGGGGAAGCATTGGAATGGGTTACCTAGGGAGGTTTTGGAATCTCCATCCTCAGAGTTTTTAAAAGCCCCTCTTGACAAAGCCCTAGTTAGAAAGATTTATTTGGGTTTGGTCCTCCTTTGAGAAGGCAGTTGGACTAAATAACCTGCTAAGGTCTCTTCCAATTTTAATCTTCTCTGGTTCAATGACTATATCATTGTATGACCTCTCAGGATTCCTTCCTACTATGATTCTACTAAATAAAGTGCTTGGGGAATAAACAGGAACAACTACTCTAAACAATTTATAAATGGATTTAGTAAAGTGTTTTGAGAGAGCATAAACTATTTCAGAGCCCTGATTGGAGGAATACAGATAAGAAGAAAAAGAGCTTGTCCATAGTATATAGGCCTTCAGAGTCTTTTTTCCTAAAATATTTTATGCTTTTATTAAGGGGAATAGCATGCCTCCCTTCAATTAATTTAAAACACATATTTTGGGCTCAAAGACAAAGGAATATATTTGTTGAGGCTGTTGTGATCTGTCTAGTATAATATATCAGGTTTTCTAAACAGCACATTGTTCAGTAAATAGATTAGCTTCCTGGTCCAGAGAGAGGCAAAGATTTCAACACTGAAACAAAAGGAGTGCTCTCAAAATGGATGTAAACTATAGCTCCAGTAGTGAGAGACGTCTGTCAATGAGGACCATTTCATTCTTTCATCTTAATCTAACTGTCGCACAGAGACAAGGTGAATAGGTAATAGTGTGTTTTATTGGATGAACTTCATCAAGCGTTTGAGGTCACACAGAGCTCTTCTTTAGGTCTAAAACACTACTGCATATAATGGCAATGTAGCCAGTCTGTTCATAGATCTTTTGTTGAGAAAACAAAGTTACTTCACATGCCAATTAGGCCTTTTCTAAATGAAAAAAAAATGTCATTTTTGAACGTAGCAATTTGTCTTTTTAAAAATGTAATATCCAGATTCTAAACTTTGTATAGAAGGATTTACTAGCATAAGCTTAACAGAGCCAATAGCAGTTAGCATTACTAAAACAATAATTAAAACAAAAAGCTGAGAGTTGAAGAGAGCCTCTTACGACATTTTTTACTAGACTTGATTTTGGTCTTTCATCTCTTTTCCCCACTCTTTTACAGTTTTTCTGATCATTGCCCATTACAGGGATGTAAGTATTATTTTTCAAACAGAAATAGCCCTAGTTTGGATCTGACCACTAAGCCATTAACTGTATCCAACCAGAATTTATTTGGGGGCATCATATATATCCGTGGTCACCAACCAGTAGATCGCGATCTACCGGTAGATCTCAGGGGCTCTAAGAGTAGCTCTTGAGCCCTCTCTGAACTGCGCACCTGCGCAGTACATTTACATTAGATTTCCTCATGTATTGTAGGTGGGGCTTCAAGGAAGGGGCGTGGCAGTAGACCTTCGCCTGTTCTGAGACTTAAAAAGTGATCTTGGGTATAAAAAGGTTGGAAACCACTGATATATATAGTAGCCCAATGTCTGTGACTCTAACGCTGAAATGCTGGCTGTTGCTTCTGGGTGGCGCTGTTGTCTCAGTCACATCTGCCTCAGCTCCCCTGCGGCGGCCCAGCTGAGCGGCACAAAAGTCAGCCGAGTGCCACGGCGGGAGGGGAGGAGGGTGGGACAGTGACGTACATGACCAGGGGTGGAGCCTAGCCATGTACATCACTGCCCTGCCCCCCTTCGCCTCCCGCTGTGGTGCTCGGCTGACTTCTGCACCACTCAGCCAGGCCGTTGCATGGAAGCAAGCGGCGCAAGCGGCTGTTTGGGCTCTACGCTCCCCATGCGGCATAGGGAGCGTGAAGCCCAAATGGCCGCTTGCGCTTCTTGCTCCCGTTTGGGCTCCGTGGTCTCCCGAGTGAGAGGCAGGAGGGGGAGGAGAAAAGAAAGAGAGAAACGGAGAGAGAGGCAGGAGGCAGAGGAGAGCTGAGAGAGCGAGAGGGGGAGGCAAGAGGAGGAGGAGAAGAGAGAGAGAGAGATGGATGTGGAGGAGAACCCCGAAAATCCCATTTTATGATGGGCTATTGGCTAGTCTATACATAATATATGAAAAATATCATTTACAAAGTGCTGGATATTTATAAAGGACACTTAGAATCCAGAGGTTTTTCCTCACCATATCATAAACATTGATCCAGTTTGTTCATTGCTTTTTCCAAAATACAGCTCTTGATTATTTGAATACATTGACTGCTCATGCGAACCCTGGGATTGATAGTTCAGGTCAGGCCCACTGATGGCGAAGGGAGGGAACAAAGGAGGCAACTATCCTGGGGCCCAGCAATTCAAAAGGGTCCGGAGCTCCTGGCTGCCACCGTTGCTACAACAGTAGCCGGAGCCTTGGGCCCTTTTAAATAACCGCTGGAGCCCCAGGTGGGCTAGCAGCAGAGACTAGCAGCAGAGGCTTACTCCCAGCCCTGCCTTTTCGGCCCAAAGTCCCACAATTTCTGGGAGTGCAGAGTCACCCTCCATCCCCACTTTCTGGTGCCTGAAGCCATCTCTTTATCTGTAGAGCTGGAAGAGCACAGGCACAGCACTGGTACTTCAGCAAGGACTTTAAGGTAGTACCTTGACCTGTGGAAGATAAGTTCAGTCACCCTGTCCCATTCAGTCCATATTTTTGTCCAAGAGCATGGCAAAAACCAAAATTAATAACAGCTTTTATTTTCCATAGTAAGTTATTACAAACTAGGACATTATTTTGAAATTACAATGCTCACACATGCACTTGCACGAGATAACTAAAAGTGTTATTGCCACCAATGTAATTTTGGTTTGCTTTCTCATGTAAATAAGCCCTTGGACTAATAGCAATGGGAGTAGTGTGATGTTGATACATGTCCATTAGGAACTGGATTGAGACCATCAAGTAATTTTGTCAAGAGACTACCAAGGAGACATCAGAGCTAACTTCCAATCCCTACTAATCTGGGTTGAATTTGAATAAATGAAATGCTCCATATCCCAATATCACTCCTCAGAGCAATCCAGTTCCCTGTAAAGCAGCTGTTAATTAAAATAAATCTTTCATCTTGAAGAAAGGCAGCAGCAGCATACACATGTAAACAATTTAAATGGCAAATGCTGACATTTTCCCATTCAGAACAGATTTGTAAAAGTCGCTTTCCTTGCAAAAGTAAATGTAGATGCATCCAGATACACGCACTAAAAATAAATAGCCACATGTACATGGACAGTGGATATGAGATCCCTCTCCATGGCAGTGTCACTTCAAATTCATGTAAACGTCCTAGTGTTCAAGTGTTCAGCACTCTGGTTTGTATTAAACCCAGCCATTATACTAACCCTGTTGTAACAGTGCACGCTCAGCGTATCATAACCCTTCTTACTCTCCTGGCCAAACTGAACCACAAAATATCATGTTTATAAATCCATAAATCATTGTCATGGATATTCCTTTCCACACAAATAAAAGAGAAACAGTAATCTCCTCTCTAAAGCAAGTATAGTAGAATTTCAGAGTTATGAATACCTCGGGGATTTTTCTATGCTGAAGAAAAATGCTGTTTAAACCATCTTAATTTAAATGACTCAAGCACAGAAACAGTTTTCTTATCTTGTCAAATCTTTTTTAAAAATCCCCCCCCCCTTTTTTTTAGTAGTTGATGTTTAACACGGATGCATATTGTATGAAATTTGCTCTTTTGTTGTTGTTGTTCTATTGCCTGGTTGTGTACTTCTGGTTTCTAGTGAGGTGTGTGGTTGACTTGTCAGTTTGTAACTCTGAGGTAGTGCAGTGTTTCTCAAAGTGGTCCACAGACCCATTCTGAGAAATCTGCTACTGTGCCGCTCCAGTATGTTTACTTATCGGCTCTATAGCCACGGAGCCTTGCAGCTCCCATTGGCTGTGGTCCACTATTTGCAGCCAAGGGGAACAGCTGGAAGCGGTATGACCGGGGCCACTGCTTCCCACAGCTCCGCTTGGCTGCAGATGGCGATGTGGAGCCAATGGGAGCTGTGAGGCTTAGCGGCTGTGTAGCCAGTAAGCAAGCAAACCAGAGTGGCCCATTAGCAGCTTTTTCAAAGTGTGTCTGAGGACCACTTTGAGAAACAGTACTATAGTGGCTCTTAGAAAATCCAGTCAGGTATAATCAGTTACAAACAAATTTGTACTGCAGAAATTTCTTTCTAACATATACTTTCCAATCCTAGTAAAGGCGGAACCCCAAAATATAAACCATTACTAGTACATGACTTTTATCCTTATGCAGCACTTTGGTTTATCATTGCAGTCTGTTGTGGATTTTGTGTTATGAAATTACACTGATTCTCTTCTCATACTGGTATAAATCAGGAATAATTGCAATGAAGTCATTGGAGTTACAGTAGCTCAGAGAAGTAAAGTGGGCATAAATCCTCCTACAATATTCCCATTCCCAATATATATTACAGCAAGCTTGGGGTTGCTCTAATTTGCACTAGCTGACTAGGGCCCTAGGCTGTCTGCCAGGAGAGGATTACTTGGAGACAGCTTACACCAGTGATTAAAGGTTGTGAAGGTAGCATAGCATCCTGCAATATCAGCCCTACACCAGCTGCAGACTCCTAGGCTGTGTCCAGACTCAGGGGTTTTTTCGGGAAAAGTAGCCTTTTTCCGAAAAAACTTCACCTGCGTCTAGACTGCAGCCGCGTTCTTTCGAAATTAAATCGAAAGAACGCGGCTTTTCTTTCGACGGCGGTAAACCTCATTTCACGAGGAAGAACGCCTTCTTTCGAAAGTGCTTCTTTCGAAAGAAGGCGTTCTTGAATGTAAATAGGGCTTCTTCGAAAGAGGATCCAGACTCACTGGGTGCTTTCTTTCGAAAAAGCGGCTTGCTCTTTCGAAAGTTCCGCGTGCAGTCTAGACGCTCTCTTTCGAAAGAGGCTTGCAGTCTAGACATAGCCCTAGAGTAAGGAATTCTACTGCTGAGTAGACATGGCTACATATTGCTCCCTTTCTTTTCTTCCCAGAGAGGTGCAAAGGGAGCCAAAGAGGGTTCATGCTCAAGTCCAAAGGTTTAGATCCTATGCCAGCAGCAGCAACTGTGCCTTTGGGCAGAGGAAATGTTTCTTCTTTTGTGAATTCCATCCAGGAAGCACTAACATAAAGTTCAGTCTGGGACTTTGTAGAAGCCCGTCACACAGAGGCTATTTGGAAGAGGTTCTGATACAGCTCATTTGATGGGAACTTTTTCCCCATGCACTCTATTGAGCATGAAATACTCCCCTTTTAGAGATCCAGATCTCCCAGCACTACTTTCTATCACCAGAAGCCTGAAACGAAGATTTGGGTGGCTTCTTTCAGCAGAAACAAGCCCATTGAACTGCTTGCTTAGTGATAAATTACATTGCCATGCTTTAATGGTACCAGAGAAAGACAGAAGTAATCCAGCCACTGTTGGAAAAATTACATCCTGCATTCATTGCATTTTCCCAGTTAGAAGTATTTGATTGAGTTTCATTTGGCATCAGTTCTGTGCTTTCCCAATTTACATTTCATTTTCTAATTCCCTACATAGTGAGCTGAACAATAGGAAGGAACACACACTTACAGAAGTATTTGCATACGATAACATAACCATTTTACTGTACAATTGTCAATAGAACATCTACTTACAACAATGTTCATGTTCTGTCCAAGTAAACAGTATGTTGAGTTCAGCACTTGCCAATTTCTTCCCTTCAGCACAGTAAAAGAAAATAACATAATTCCTTTAGCATCTGGCCTGTATCCACAAACACAGATCTTCTAAACAGTGTATCAGAAGCACAGTGCTATGGATATTTTAGTTTCCCTCAGAATCATTGTCTCCTCCACTATTTAATTAGGAATAACTCAGGCTGCCAAATGATTAAAAAACTAATTATGATCAATCACAAGATAAAAAACCATTGTAATTGATTGTCATTACATCAGTGGTTCTCAAACTTTTCTATTAGTGACCCCTTTCAAATAGGCACTCCCCATACATTAAAAGAAAACCACATTTTTAAATACAGGCAGTCCCCGGGTTACGTACAAGATAGGGACTGTAGGTTTGTTCTTAAGTTGAATCTGTATGTAAGTCGGAACTGGCATCCAGATTCAGACACTGCTGAAACTGACCGCCAGTTCTGACTTACATACAGAATCAACTTAAGAACCCCAGGCGTCCCCAAATCAGCTGCTGCTGAAACTGATCAGCAGCTGATTCCAGGAAGCCCGGGGCAGAGCAACTCTGCCTGGGGCTTCCTGTAGTCAGCGCTGGTCAGTTTCAGCAGAAGCTGACTTGGGGACACCTGGGGCAGAGCAGCTGGGGTGCTGCCGGGTTGGTCCAGTAGTGCCCAGAGCGGGCGCTGCAAGACCAATCGGCAGCGCCCCAGCTGCTCTGCCCCAGAGTCCAAAACAAAAGCCTGGTCTGCTGGGGGGGGAGGAGCACACTAGCTGCGCCCGCCCCCAGCAGACCAGGGACACAGGGAGCAGAGCCGCAGCGGCAGCAGGGTGCCGCACCTCTGAGGCTTTGCTCTGGCAAAGCCTCAGAGGCGCAGGACCCCCCCCCCCGCGGCTGCGGCTTCAGTCCGGGTGCCTGTGGTCTGCTGGGGACCGTCCCCAGCAGACCACAGGCACCCAGACTGAAGCGGCAGCAGCGGCGGTTCCCCGCGCCTCTGAGGCTTTGCTCTGGCAAAGCCTCAGAAGTGCGGGAACCCGCCCGGTGCCCCTGGTCTGCTGGAGACGGTCTCCAGCAGACCAGGGGCACCGGAGCAGCTTACGAACGGGGCTTTCTCGCCCCACCCTCCGGGGCGAGAAAGCCCCGTTCGTAAGTGCGGATCCGACGTAAGTCGGATCCGTGTAAGTCGGGGACTGCCTGTATTTAACACTCTCATAAATTCTGGAGGCAAAGCATGGTTTGGGGTGGAAGCTAACAGCTCGCAACACCCCATGTAATAACCTCACAACCCGCTCTTTGAGAATCTTTGCACTACCTAGCCATAAAAACTAACTTAAAGATTATACATTCTTAGGACTACTGCTTTTTATTGCTATGTGAAGAACAGATTTTCTCCCATGGGCAAACGCAGAGGAATATATTGATGGAAGTGCTTCTCCAATGGCAATCTTTTTCACAAAAAAACAACACTAGCACCTCAATGATCCTTCACAGGTTAAATGTCATCAGAACACTCTTCCCCAGCTACTGAAAATTTCACCTTGAGCTTTCTCATCTTCACTAACTGATGAGAATAACCTTCTTGAGTGTGAGATGATGAACAGGACTCTCTAATTTAGCCATGTCTCACCCTCTTTGAGGTTTTAAAGATCCAGATCCAGGCAACAAGCACAATCCTGTTGGGAAGCAGAAGCGTTTTTCCCACCTAGCAGCACCAGCAGTGTGTGCCCCTGATTAAGAGCATGAAAACAGACATAGGTATGTGCTTCGACACTGGACAACAAAACTGGCCTGGCATGGTGAAGGAAGTTCGTGGTGCGACATTTCAAAAGATGAAGATCTGATGGGATGTGTCAGCCTCACGCTGGTACAGCAGGGGTTAACCCTTCTCTCTCAGATGAGGAGGCTACTCCCCCCGCTCCACCACCACCCCCATTTTGCTGGGCACGGTTCAGCTGGAGGCACGATAGAAAAAGAAGCAGAGCAGCTCAGACTGGGCCGACCATTGGTGAGGAAGGAGGTATGCTGCTGGCCCTTGGGAGAGGAATGCCTGCACTCCACAGTGGTGGGCCAGACAGAGATGGACCATGACACACAGACTTGGGATGCTGCAGAAAAGGATAAGACTATGGAGACCTAAAGGTGGACAGTTGCAGAGGAATATGTAGGAAGAGACCCAGGGAAACTTTGTAGGAAAACATAATTAGAACCACAACCAAGCTTCACTTGTTTTAGTAGGACCACAGCTAAGCTGCTGGTGGGCAATCCCATCACAGACGGAGTGAGTCAGAACAAGTTGGAGAGGAGCAGTCTGGGTCCTTGTATCGTGCCAACTGCCCACTGGGGGTGGTGGCCAATCCTACTAACACTACTGACTCTGACTGCTAGGCCACCTGGCCCTGAGAGCTTGGGCTATATCACACCACCCCAAGAGCTTGCCTGTGTCTAGACTGGCCAGTTTTTCCAGAAAATCAGCCGCTTTTCTGGAAAAACTTGCCAGCTGTCTACACTGGCCACTTGAATTTCTGCAAAAGCACTGACTTCCTACTGTAAGAAATCAGTGCTTCTTGCGGAAATACTATTCTGCTCCCGTTCAGGCAAAAGTCCCTTTTGCGCAAAGCTTTTCCGCAAAAGGGCCAGTGTAGACAGCTCAGATTTGTTTTCCGCAAAAAAGTCCCGATCACAAAAATGACGATCGGGGCTTTTTTGCGCAAAAGCACGTCTAGATTGGCATGGACGCTTTTCCGCAAAAAGTGCTTTTGCGGAAAAGCATCTGTGCCAATCTAGACGCTCTGTTCCGAAAATGCTTTTAACGGAAAACTTTTCCGTTAAAAGCATTTCCGGAAAATCATGCCAATCTAGACGCAGCCCTAGTGTTTTGTTGCTGACTCTGGCCATTAGGCCAGATGGCTGTGCTGGACTATTGACCCCAGCCATTAGTGAGTCATACTGCTACTGATTAAGTGAGGGCAGGGCTACTGATTAAGGCCACAGGGCCACACAGTCCTGAGACCAGGGGACACTCTATGTACTGAACTGCAAGGCTGTAAAGACAGAGAGGGGTGAATCAGCAACACAACAGAAGCAAATGAGCCTCCAGAGAGTTCTGAATATGAATTCGTCTTGGAATCCCAACTACATTGCAATCCCCGCTGCATCCTCTCTAAAGAAGGCTTAAAGACAAAATGTAGCCATCACTGTGCAGCAGCTGCTACTGTCAGTGGTGCACATTTAAAGTTAATCAAAAGAGAACATTAAATAACATTTCCAATTTGATACAGAGCCAGTTGGCAAGGCAGCACTGAGCCCTCACTCTGGGGGTATTCCAGGCAATAGTTACTCAAGGCTGACAGAGAGGAGAAAACAACATTCCACGTGCAGGTGTGTGATAAACAGGGAAATAACTGTGTTTTTTGCAGCAATGGTCTTAGGCCTCTATGCTGCATCAGGGAGCAAGTATCCCAACCTGTGTCCACAGAGTTATGCTTGTGGCTGGGGCTCTTGCTAGTGATCTAAAAGCAGAATTATGAGGAAAGATTGGGAAAAAAATGGGTTTGTTTAGTCTGGTGAACGGAAGAGTGAGGAGGAATGAAGTAATAGTCTTTGAGTGCATAAAAGTTTGTTATAAAAAGGAGGATGATATATTATTTTCTTTAACCATTTAGGACATGACAAGAAATGATGGGCTTAAGTTGCAGCAAAGGAGGTTTAGGTTGGACATTAGAAAAATTTCCTAACTGTAAGGATAGTTAAGCACTGGAACAAATTCCCTAGAGAGGTTGTGGAATCTCTGTCATTGGAGATTTTTCAGAACAGTTTAGACAAATATTTGTCAAGGATGGTCTAGCTAATAGTACTGCCTTAGTGCAGGAGCCTGGGTTAGATGGCCTCTTGGGATCCCTTCCAGTCCTATATTTCCATGATTTGACATTATTGTAAATCTTAAGCAAATGATTCCATTTAGCACATGTTTCATGAAGACCTGAAAAATATTTAGCATGAAGCATATCTTGTATCATCTAGTCAAATGTACCTCTTTGTGTAGGTAGTTATATGACTTTCATCACCAAGGTATTTGGTCACTTGATGAAATTACATAAATCCATGCTAATTATCTGCATAAACAGATGTGCCTGTTTCTTCTTTTATATTTCTCAAGAAGAAGAATTGTCTAGAACTTCACTTTTCTTCCAATACTCTCTTTTTATTCTGTTTTGCCTACTCCAGGAACAGGGTCAGATGTGTGTGGCTTTGTCTTTATTACAAAAAAAGGTGTGGCTCTTTTTTACATCAAGATAGATATTTTGAGGTAAAATCCTAGTAGAGACTAGGTAGAGGTAGTTTTACCTTGAGGGAGTTAGTTGAGTAGATGCTATACTCCACACATATGTTTTACCTTGACTATCTACATTTAGACAAAAGTTATAATAATAGCATTTTACATCCAGATAGCTATTTCAATATAAGAAGACATACCTTTTGTGTAGTGAAAAGTGTGTCTGTGTGGAATGGGGATTGTTTGGATAACTTTTTGTAGAGTGTGTGTGTCATAGGAAGGCTAGGGAAAGGATCTGAATCTTGTGTTTTGCCATGCAGGAAATCAACCAAGACTTATTTTTAACTCTTGTTAAACAGAGTTCTCTAGGGGTGGGGCAATTCACTACCATGGGGATCAAGGGGAGACAGCATGTACTTCCCTATTCAGGGGCAGCTGGGCAGTAATTTGGCCCTAGTTCAGTTTTGGGTCTTCTCAGATCTGTACCTCCAGTTGCCATAGCTCTATGGTATTTGTGGCAGTGGGTAGTTGCTGGGGCCTTGGTGTTTCTTCATTCTCACCTTCAGAGCCCAAATGATCCACAGACCTGGACAATGTCTGGTCAGATGTTTCTATAGTACAAAAATGGGTTTTGTTCCATTTCTTATTACAACCTAATTGTGATTGGATTCTGATTGTGGGGGAAGAACAGGAATGGGGATGCTCTGTAAGTAGGCTCTGAGTTCTCTGCCATGGATTGATTGAGCAATGTCAACAAGTTTACCCACGCCACACAACCATCCACATGGAGTAAGCTCATTCTATAAGGGTATGTCTATACAGCAACAGCGTTATTTCAAAATAACTTAGTCCGCATCTACACAGCAGGCAGTATTTTGAAATAATGTCGAAATACTGTCAAGCTGGAGGACTTCTTTCTCCGACTCCTGTAACCCTCATTGCACAAGGAGTAAGGGAAGCTGGAGGAAGAGTGCTCTATTTCAAAATAAGTGCTGTGTAGATGCTCCCAATTTCAATTTCAAAGTAAGCTACACAATAGATGTAGCTCAATTTGCATAGCGTATTTTGAGTTAAGCCCTGCTGTGTAGATGCACCCAGACAGACAAATGGATACTACTTAAATCAATTGTTTCCACAGGGATTTTACCTTTTCCCAGTTCAATAGCATGGGCCTGATCCCAGTAAAATTAAGGACAAAGCTCTCATTCATTTCAGTGAGAGTGTCCATCAGCTCTAATTATGCAAGAAGAGATGCACAAAACATTTGTACTCACTGCAAGTAACAGCATGAAGGATGAAACGATCCCTTAAAAGACTAACAGCTGCTCTGAGCAAAGCAAGTTTGTTTAAATAACCAGAAGGCAGACTATAGCTGGGATGAGATTTAAATATAATTAAGTTTACTGATGGCAGTGAAATACACACTTTTTCTTCACCTAAATCAAAGAGGAAAGCTCTTCACACTTGTTAAAACTACAGGGGTGTGTCGAAGCATCCTCTGAACAACTGCCAAATGGAACAATCAGAGCATGTGCTTGTTACCAGCCTCTGTTTAGCTGATCCTTTGACCAGACTGGAATTTTGTCATAACATCAAAAATTAAATTGGATTAATACCATAAAGTTTTTATTTACTATTTGATAAGTGTTGACTAGAGTGAATGGTGCTATACAAAGGCCAAAAATAGACAATCACTGACCACAGGATTTCACAACACACACACACACACACACACACATACAAAGGAAAGAAAAAGCAGGACGCACGGGAGACCCCAGAAGGGAAGCTGCTTGTTTTTGTTTATTGTAAATGTGAAGCTTCATAGTCATTATTATTTCACTTCTTGTGTGGACCGTAGGGAAGAGGTAACTATGTATGAGGAATCTGTGATAAGTCCTGGGGTAAAACTTGGATTTGGGACTACTGAGCCCTCCAAAAGCCACCAGCTTGAGGTATCCCTCACATTGTGATGCTGTTGCTATTGCTATAAATGGCTGATGGGCACTGCACTTACACAGACATCCAAAGGTAGGGACACACCCCAGTCTATTACATGACTGATCTCTCAGCCACCCATCAATGATCGATAGAAAGACTCCAGCCAATTGCCCCCAGCTCCCCAAACTTGCATCCCAGAACTGTCCTATCTTGCTAGATGATAGCCAGTTATTAAAGGCACTAGCTTTTGTAACCTGAGCAGATTCCCTGAGCACTTTAGACAAACTTACTGGTAAGGATAAATATTGAAATAAGAGTATTAGCTACAGAAAAAGTAGATTGTAAGTGATTGTAAGTGGTATGCATAAAGGTCAGAGCTAGTTATCTTAAAGAATAACAAGTAAACATATATTCTAAATCCAAAACTTTTAATTTGAGGAAGAGTTGAATCAAACCACATTTTTTTCACCCTGACAGATGGTACAAAAAGGTTACAGTTCCTCAGTACACTGGGTGGGACTCCCTTTCAGCCTGGGACCAAATTTCCCAAGTTCAGAGTTGTCCCCCAAAGGTGCTTCCATGTGTTAAGATGAGACAGGGAAGAAAGACCATTTGATGATGGCACTTTTCTCTCTGTGATGGGGCAGGGCTACTCCACGCTGAACCACAAGGCTGAGCGGGCCCCGCCCCCATGGCCCTGCTCAAAAGAGAGGCCAGGGATAAAAGCCCAGGGAACCAGCCACTCAGGGGGAGGTGCCAAAGGGGAAGGAGCTCCTGAGCAGTCGCTCCAGCGTCCACCATCTCAGCAGCCCCAGCCGCTGCCCAGGCACCCACAGCCCCAGTGACAATGCCAAACTAGGAGGTCCTCGGACTGGGACTGGTCTCTAGAATGGAACTCTCAGCAGGGTAGGAAGTAGCCCAAGGTGGAGGATTGTTCTCCGGGGGCTTGGTGTGTATTGGAAGGAATCCCCACCGATCAGACAGTGAATTTGCTGCTGTCTACAGGGCCTTGGCCAGAGACCCGGTGGAATGGGAGGGTCCAGGTCCCCCTACATCTCCACCCCACCACAATTCAGCTTCCAAGACCTTGGGAGAGGCTTACCTCTGAATTAGGTCAGAGGCTTGTCCATGCCCTTGGAAAGGGCTGAGTACTGTTGACTAGTCCTCAGGGGCATATACTTTTTAACCAGTAGAGTGGCATATACTTTTAAATCAGGCCTCAAGGCCGCAAATATCCCAGTAGAGGGGCAGATACTTTTGCCCAGGCCTTAGGGACGTGAATATCCCAGGAGAGGGGAAGGTACTTTTGGGCTTCTGAGTTTGCCCCAGAGAAAGGGGACCTTGCAATAGGTGCCAGAGATGCTTGTGCTGTCAAGAGGGGATATGTGCCCCTCGATACTCTCTTTTATATTTTCTTCCAAATGATAGAAGAGGCCTCGCTATGATGTGAGAGTCAGGCAGCTCCACTGGCAAAGCAGTCTCCATTGTGTACATGCCTTGGCTTAAGGAGTCTCTGACTGAGTGGACTGTGTGTGTTGATGAGCTGTTAATGACCATCTGACTAGTGAAATGCGAGATAGTGTCCATTCATTGTTTTCCATGCACTTTGGCAGTGTGGATGTTCTCTTTCGGAAGAAGTTTTTTCGGAAGATCTCTTCCAGAAAAGCTTCTTCCGAAAGAAGCCTGCAGTCTAGCTGTAGCCTCAGAGAAGTGTTTGTCAAGATTGTTCCCCACTCTGGAACTCTTAGTGCAGAAGGTGAGGGCTGGCAAAAGACCTTAAAAATACCTTGCCTCTAAAGGCTTCTGCTTAAAAGCTTCCCAAGATCACAGATTTCCTGGTCTTGGGAGACAGGCAGCCACCACCAAGTGAAAAACCTCTCTCTCCTTGAATCTAGGAAGAAATACTTGGAACTTTTCCAGAGAGGTACCCCAAGCTCTTCTAGCACAAGAGAGCTTGAATAAAAAGAGAAAACAAACTTCAATCTCGGATAGCTGACCTCTCAGTCATAGGTGTGCATATACAAACCTCCTATTATCTTCCAGAACACAAGAATCAAATCATCACCTTAAAAAAGTGATTTTATTAAACCAAACAGAAAGATATACTTGATGAAGCATACTTGGTTGCTAGGTGCTTTAAAGCAGTGGTCCCCAACACGGTGCCCGCGGGCGCCATGGCGCCCGTCGGGGCATTTGTGTGTGCCCGCCGACAACCTGGACCGGCCACGCCCCCAGCGCATGATGCACTGGAGGCGCCGGCCCCAGGCGCGCGACACGCACCGGTACCTGGTGCGCAGCGCTCGGGCGGCCCCAGCCCCGGGGCACATGCGGGCGCGCAGCGCCAGTGCCGGCCCCAGGTGCGTGGCTCGGGCAGCGGCGCCGGCCCCGGGTCCATGGCCCAAGGCACTCGAGTGGCCCCAGGGCACATGCCGGCGCCAGGTGCAAGGGCATCCCCTCCCCTGGCGTGCCCCAGGATGTGTGGCCCCGCCCCCGGGCGCCCGGCGCATAAGTGGCCCTACCTCCCGGGCGCCTAGCACATGAGTGGCCCTCCTCCCGCCCAGGAGCCTCTAAAGGTTGGGGACCACTGCTTTAAAGCAACTGAGAAAAGAACAATTTTAAAACAGAGAAAATTCTATCCCTGGGATACAGCTTAAAGTACAGTATATGAGGAGAGGCACATGGACTTAGCCCAGAGAAGTTTAAGCCCAGAGAAATTTAACCAAAGAACAAAACACAGAAAATAACCTGATTGCATCTAAATAGATATTTCCCTATCCACTTACGATCCGTGCTTCAAGCTCCAGTCCATTTCCATGCCCAGAATTCTTTGTAGTTCAGTGTGGGTCAATTAATTTTGTTCCCCATCTCCTGGCTTACAACTCACACAAAGAAGAAGAGCAGGCCAGGCGTATCTTCCAATTCAAATCTCAGCAACTTCTCCCATTGGCTCTCTTGGCTTCCTGCTAATATCCCCTAGCTACCTGAGTTTAACCCTTTGGTCACCTAATTCTGGATTGTTCAGAAAAGGCCAGCATTCCTCCTGTCCATCAGAGTGTTGTATAAACCTCATGACTTTGGATTATTTTGAATTAAACTAGAGAAAACTTGGCAAAATTATATTATTATTATTTTATTTATTAAGCAAAAAGAAGCCAGTTCCCAGGCTAATATAAAAGGTGTAGTTCCACAGAAATCAGTGGAGACACATTCATTTATTAGTGAGGGAACTGTCCCAAAGGCTCTTTGGAATGAAAATCTACATCTTTTGGCAGGATGAATCTACTTTTCCTGTACTCCACTTCCCGAGCACTCAGGAGAAACTAATCCATTGTGTTTCTCTACCTCACCTGAGCTCTCTTCTCCTCATCCCTCCTCCCCAACCTGTTCCATGAAAGGAACAGTAGTGATTCAAAGAGGCTTTTGCTTCCATGACACCCTCTCTTGCTTATAAAAGAACTAGCAAATCCAAAACCTCTGTTCCATCTTTCCCTTTCCACTGTTAAACAAGCAATGAGTGGTCCCTGGTGCCTGTTTCTTCCTTTAAAGATCTAACTGCACATGAATTCTTCAGGCATTTCCCTCACCTCCTATTGAAAAAAAATCTTTTTGCTGTTTCCCTTTGCCGACACCCTACTGAAGAAGCCAGCAGCTCTTCAATGCCACTCAGCCCAATTTTTCAGGGCAAAATTTCCTTGGATTATTATGCAAATGAGTTTCCAAACCCAGGTTATCTGCAGTGCTTTGACCATCTAGAGCAGGGTCCAAACTGTTGTAACTTTTGATTATTTTACACCATCTGACTGACTTCCCCCCCACATCAGACAGAGATGACACCAGCTTGGACATTGAGACTACATCTAGAATACCCTCGGCTTCTGAAAGAAGATACGCAAATTAGGCGTGAATTTGCATATCTTCCTCCAATCCCTTTTTTCGGAAGAGGGTTTTTAAAAAAAAAAAAAAAAAAAAAAAAAGCAGTCTAGATGCTGTTTTTCACACAACCCTGCCCCCTTTTCCAAAGGAACCCTTTTTCCTCAAAAATGAGGTTTACGGGGTTCTTTCCAAAAAATGGGGGTTTTGCACAAAAAAACCCATCTAAACTGTTTTTTTTTCCGAAAAAACCTCTCCGAAAAATGGATTGGAAGAAGATATGCAAATTTGCACCTAATTTGTATATCTTTTTTTGGGAAGCTGAGGGTAGTCTAGACATAGTCTTGGTCAGCAAGAGAACTCCACTCACTGACTATGGTTGGTATATTGGCAATGATGACAGGACAAAGGATCACGTGGCAGAAATATGCAGTTATCTGGACAAAGGAGATAGCTTTACTGACCCCTTCATGCTGATTAGGCCTCAACTGGAGTATTGTGTCCAGTTCTGGATGCTGCATCTCAGGAAACATATGAACAAATTGGAGAAAGCCCAGGGAAGACTAACAAAAGTTATTAAAGGTCTAGAAAACATCACCTATGAGATTTAAATCCCCGCTTCATTAGCAATTGCGATACGTCTAATTTACATCCCTTTTCCAAAAAAGGGATGTAGTCTAGATGTAGCCTTCGACACTGGCAACCCCATGTAACTTACTCATTGCAGAAGTCTGAAGTGGAAAAAAGACACTTGCAGGAGGACTTGAGAAGTGTAAAGAAAAAGCAGAGTAGCCTACTTGTATTGTTTTATCAACAGGTAACATCATCATGTTTGTCATCTCTGAATTTAGCCCTTTGATTTTCAGGGCCAAATTCTCTGCTTTGTATAAAATGGCACAGAGTCTTTTGACTATCAGGCTACGTCAAGACTGCATCCCTCTGTTGACAGAGGGATGCAGGTTAGGCACATTGAAATTGCTAATGAAGCAGGGATTTAAATATCCCGTTCTTCATTAGCATAAACATGGCTGCCGCTTTTTTTTCAACATGGAGCTTTGTCGACAAAAAGTGGCAGTCTAGATGAGGTTTACAGGATCTGTCGAAAAAGGGTTTATTTTCGACAGATCTGCATCTAAACTGCCGCTTTTTGTCGACAAAACTCCATGTCGAACAAAAAGCGGCAGCCACGTTTATGCTAATGAACCACGGGATATTTAAATTCCTGCTTCATTAGCAATTTTGATATGCCTAATCTGCATCCCTCTGTTGACAGAGGTATGCAGTCTAGACACACCCTCACAGTCCAATCCTGTAAACTCTTACACTGTAGCTCTTTGTTCTTGTGAGTATTTCCATTGAGTCAAGGAGGTTAGCAGAACCACTTGTATGATTAGATTTTCAGGATCAGGCTATTATCTGGCAACAATTGTAATGTAATAATTTTAGAATTATTTTTGTTTTCTGGTCTTACAATAAATGCAATCTCTAATTTAAAAAGTGTATCTTGTTTTGGAATTTTTTTTATTGTGCATTAAAACTAAAGCAAAACACTCATTTTATGCTCATAAAAAATGCTTGATCTTTCATAATCAATACCACATTTGACACAATATTTTAATCCTACTTGTGCAACACGTAGAAATGTTTGAAAAATATTTTCCTCCTTCTCTGCTGTCAGTTGACTACCTTGAAGGCTTACAGTGTTCAATTATAAAGATATGCAAAATAAATGTTTTAATTAGTTGGCGCCACCAATTACTTGATACCATCAGCTACTGTTAAAATTGCTGTCTATACTTTAACACACTGTGATGCCTTATGTCTTTGATCCCACAATGAGCTCCATGTGGACAGACCATTTTTCCCCTCACTGACCCCCATCCAAGTCAGTGGGGATCCATGCAATCACAGGGATCTAACTATGCAGAGCTGAGAGCATGATTGGGGTCCCAATCCAACACCCATTGAAGTCAGTGGAAACACTCCGATTGAGTGTAATGGGAGTTGGATCAGGTCCTAAATAAGACAATAAATTATTCACATCAAGGGCTAATTGTGTTTTCAGCATACTGAGAAGTCCACAAGTTGGCAATGACTCCTGTAACAGCAGGAGTATGGGGTCTATTTGATTTTTTCACACTTCAGTTACATGTCATACATTCTTAACTTCTCCTGAGCAGTAGATTCCCTGTGGTCCTTGGATATTGTAATTTGATTCCCAATATTTATCCCCATTAAAATGATCTTTTAATTTGACAGTGCTTTTTAAAATCACGACACCCTCAAGCAACTTGTCTTCCAGAGACAGTGTAATTGTTACATTCGTGGAATGTATGGTGGAAATGAATCTGAGATCAAAAAAACTAGCAGCCGCCCCCCACTACACATAACCTTAATACTGTTTGTTTTGCTTATTCTGTACTAGCAGAGGTATAAAGCAAAAACCAATGCTTTTAAAGCAAAATTTGTGTTGTCATTAGGGAAAGAAATCAAATGACTCAAGGGCCTTCAAATAGGATCTTGGCTTTTTTTTTTTTTTCCATTCTGTTCAGTTAGCATTCCCTGAGAGCTGAAATAGGAACTACCTAAAAGGATCTGCATCTTTGAAACACAGCTGGCAATGCTATATTAAATGTTCTCATGACTGTTTTTAATATAGGAAGGTTTAACCAATTAAAAAGAATGCATTTAGGACACCCTTTCAAATTATATTTAATTATATGTAGCAAAGTATAATTGTGATTCAGTCAGTGTCAAAGATATTTTAGCCCATGGTCTGTAAAGTGGCGGTTGTCCTTTTGTAGCTTTGTAGGGCATTCAGTCCTAAAATGGCTCCTCCTAAACAATGTAATATCTATGAAGATTGTTTCATTTCAATGTAAAGCTTATTTTGCAGCTGTGTTAGTTATTTATAATTTACAGAGCACTGGAATAGTATGTGGCCCTTTATAAAACACTTGGACAAATCCGCATTGCAAAATCCTTGCAAGCTCAGACAAAATTATATATCAGGCAAAAGTTCACATGCAGAAGGCCTAGAGACTTCACTAGTGAGTACAGGCAGTCCCCGAGTTACGTGGATCCGACTTATGTCGAATCCGTACTTACGAACGGGGCTTTTCTCGCCCCGGAGGACGTGGGCAGCGGGACCGCGGCGCGTCTGGGTGGTTCCACCACCCGCGTCCTCCAGGGCGAGAAAAGTGGTTCCGCGTCTCCCTGGTCTGCTGGGGGGGACCCCCCCGCAAGCCACGGAGGACGCGGGTGGCGGGACCGCCCAGACGCGTCGCGGTCCCGCCGCCCGTGTCCTCCGGGGTGAGAAAAGCGGCTCCGCATCTCCCTGGTCTGCTGGGGGTGGGGCGCAGCTAGTGCACCCCCCCCCAGCAGACCAGGCTTTTCTCGCGGACGCCTGTGGTAGAGCAGCTGGGGCGCTGCCGGGTTGGTCCTGCAGCGCCGCTCTTCGGCGCTACTGGACCAACCCAACAGCACCCCAGCTGCTCTGCTCCAGGTGTCCACAAGTCAGCCACTGCTGAAACTGACCAGCGGCTGACTACAGGAAGCCGGAGGCAGAGTTGCTCTGCCCCGGGCTTCCTGGAATCAGCCGCTGATCAGTTTCAACAGCGGCTGAATCTGGACGCCTGGAACAGAGCAGCTGGGGTGCTGCCGGGTTGGTCCCCGCAGCGCTGAGGTGCGGCGCTGTGGGGACCTACCTGGCAGCACCCCAGCTGCTCTGTTCCAGGTGTCCAGATTCAGCCGCTGTTGAAACTGATCAGCGGCTGATTCCAGGAAGCCCGGGGCAGAGAAACTCTGCCTCGGGCTTCTTGTAGTCAGCCGCTGGTCAGTTTCAGCAGCGGCTGAATCTGGACACCAGTGCCGACTTACGTACAAATTCAACTTAAGAACAAACCTACAGTCCCTATCTTGTACGTAACCCGGGGACTGCCTGTAGTTCAATGTATGAAAGCTGTGTATACTACAATACAAATCCCAAATATGTATTTGAGGACAGGTTGGGCGGGGAGGATTAAGGAGAGAGACAAACATTAGGCTGCCAGATTCCCTTACTCCCTATTGCCATTCAAACCCACTGCAGAAGTTTACACATGTTATAGCAGATAGTTTGCCATGTTTTATACTGCTTCTTCCTGAAGGTTTAGACCACCCAAGGGATGTACAGGGCCACTTGTAGCTAGAGGAGCCACTAGCTACATGGCTTCTGTTGGAATAATGATGTTTAAGGCTTGAGGGACACAAGTCAAGTAAATACCCTTGATTATGTATTCATAGTGGAACCCATCAGTGCGTTTCATGAAGGGCAGAAGGACATACTCTGTTCTAGGAGTGAACCTCACAAAATTTCCACGTCCCTATAAGGAAATAACTGCTTTGGCTGTAAAGTACTTTGAGGTTCTTTTTGAATTAATGGGGATATATAAATGAATTATTATCATCACTGCAAGAGAAAATGTTGTACCCTCTACCTGTGGTTTCTGTGGATATTGAATATTTCCCGACTCAGGTCATATCCTGGTTCTGCATTCAAACCAGCCGTGGATACTTGATTTCTGAATCAGTGAAAAAGTATCAGACTGGAAAAATTTCATTTTCCATAGCTGGCTAGCACTGACTTAATTCTTACTCAATAGGAGTCAGATTTGTGTTGATGCAACGTCTATTTCCATTAAGGAAATAATCAAAACTGTTGCTGCAAGGGATTGATAGATGAATTACACTGAATCACAAGGGATCATTCTTCAGCTTATTTAGCAACACGTTACAAATGGTAGCCCAAAATTGATAGAAATACAAAATCATTCTTTCTATATCAAATTATTAATACACAATATGAATATATTCTGATTTTATTTAGAAAGTCAGTGGATCAGACTCTCCAGTTTGCTCCCATGGCTTTGAGCTACTCCAGGGAAGCAAGACAGACATAAATCCTGTTTAACTGCCTGATTAATCTGTGTCTGAGATATTCTGTGTTACTGGAATGGCTCAAAACACCCAGGGCATGCAGGTACCCATCGGATCAGTACTTGTAGACAACACAGATCAGATGATATAAATAGTGTCATACTAGATTTGTGTCTCATGAGTAGGAGTCCTAGGTGCTACTGTAATAAAAATAAATATTAATAAAGTTGTTTCTTAGCTTGTAACTCTTCATGACTGGGACTGTGGATTAAATCCTGACCCCACTGATTTCAGTGTCAAAACTCCTACAAGGCCAAAATTGCATCCAACTTCTTTGTATGTGGTTTTTACAGTGCTTACTACTTTGAAGCCCTGAGCCTAATAGGAGACTCTGGGTATAATAAAAATATAAATATTCAATAATAGGTTTTATCTGGAAAGGCAAGAAATAGTAGAGTGTATGAACGTGGAAGACAAAAAAGAGAAGACTCATCTCCTTCAGAAGGAGGTTAAGGTGGCCAATTAAAAACAAAAACCTTATTTTCAAATCAATTTCAAACTTTATTTATGGTCAGAAATGCTAATGATTTGAGGAGCTCTGAGCAAAATTTGAGTTTTTCTGTATATATTTCTAAATCTAATCCAACAAAACACTTTGAGGGTAAGTTTTATAACAAAAATATTTACATGTCCTCTATTACCATATTTTTAACTGGTTTTGTGAGGTTGGCCTATATATAATGAAAACTACTTGCTTACAGTTAAGGTAGGAGAGTCTCAAGGTCAAAGACTTTTGTTTGTTTGTTTTCTGTAAGATATTCCAAGTATCTAAACTGTTATCAGATACTAATATCAAGCAAACTATTAGTGATAATAAGCATCCATAACAAAACCTGAAATGTATTCTGCTGTTACTTTTGTGGTTATGATTACATTAGATGAGATAAATAAGCCTTAACATCATATCCACAGGCCTCTTGTTTATTTAAATGGAAACCATGATCAGTCATCTCCGTTTGATATTTTTCCGCGTGACACTTGGAAAAGGGAATCATTTGTCTTTCTTACCTGGTTTACTAATTAATATTCACAGTGAAAAAAGATAGCTCTCTTGCTGGGACAACATTTCTCAATAGAGAAGGGCTCGCTTTGAAGATTTCTATTCTTTAATGAAAGATAAGGGGAGATCACATTTTTTGAGATTGTTTTCCCTAAAATGTTGTTAAAGAATTGAATCCTTCCTATCACCTATTTTTTACATAGGGTCACACCTTTCTTGGCCTTTATTACTATCTATAAATAGTAGTTGCATTTTAGTGACCCTAGCTGTTTTGGGAAGATGTTTTTGTTAAGCATTTCAAATCAGGTAATATTTGTAATCATATGGCATGATTTTGAAATAGTTAACATTAGAATGAGAATCTTGAATAATTTGTTTTTAAGTCCTGTATCCCAGCAGACCATTCAGTGTTCCTATAGCATGAAATAACACCAACACTGGGGTTATTTATTTCCCAGCCAGTGGTGGGTTTGTTTTTTATTTTTCATACACAAGAAATACATTGTTTAGTGAAGCACCAGAGCGTCAAAGATTGTTCCAAAGTTTGGTTCCTACGAATTAGTAGGAGACACATGGTAGCTGTTGTAAATGATCCAGTGTGAAAATGAAGATATTTGTTTAAAAATAAGAGATTTCTCCACACTACTACTCTGCTTTCAGTCACAGAAAATTTGAAATGCTATTTCCTTAGCATTTTGAATATGTTATATGTGACTGAGTATGAAAGCCACAGACTGCTAACCCACTGTCTTTTGTGATTTTTTTACGTGCTTTCTGAAAATGCACATATGGAAATGCCATAAAGAGAGTGTGAATTCTGGATTTGCAATATGTGTTTAGATAGTTTGGAAATATACCAAACTGACAGTTGGATTCCAAAACTACAACTTCTAATTTCATTAATTAGATCTTTTTTTTCCTGACTATTCAAGTTCATTTCTGGATTTCATCATAACAATCTGCTTTGACATTAATGAAGCAGATTTTATTCTCAGTTACACCAATGCAATCTGGCAAGTTACATCTAAATAACAGTGACTTCGTTGTGAGAAAATATATTCATTGTGCATGCACGGAAACATGACTATATTGGAAAATAGAGGGGGTGGTTTACTATTAAGCAAAACCCTATGTATAGAAATGTGTCATATAAAAGTTATTTTTAATTCCAAAGATTCTGGCAAATATTTTTTTTGGAATTTCTGGCACTCATAATTAGAAAATTCTGTATAGTTTAAATTTGAAGTGTCTGCCAATGTCATTTCTAGCTAGTCTGTTCCTAATATATTTTAAAATACATTGTTGTCAGCATTGTTGCTTGCAAACAGGAATGAATACAATAATCCACTATTATTTGCAGATAAGGGATGTCATTAAGAAAGAGTTACTGATGAATACAAAACTCTTGAAGTGACCATTTCTATTTAATAATCTGCCTGAAGAATGAAATCTCTGTATAGAAAAGATATGTTCTCAATAAAACTCTCCATAAAAGTTACTTTAAATATTTCCATCTTTGCTTGTGTTTTTTATTCCAGTCTACCTATACCATGCCAACTTTACTATAGCTAGAATGGTTAGATATAAATGCCTACTTCCTTGGTGATAAGGATACCATACCAAAGAAAATATTTTGCTTGTTGCCTATCCTACTCTTTACCCCCAAGGGAACATATGTATTAGCAGTTGATCACAATGGTTAAATATAAGCACCACAAATGTTAGCAGTTCTCTTCCTTGGAATTTAGGTGTGTCTTCAATGAGGACATCTCACCAAATAAAAAGTGAAGCAAGTCTGTAACATCTTTTCAGGACTGGGAGTTTTAGGGTTAAAACATGCAATTTTTTAACTAAAAACCAGAACTGCAAATCATTTTCTTGAATCCTTCAACCATTTGAGTGGTACTCCCAATCTGCATATGGACCACTCGCTTGAGTAATCATGTGCAGGGTGCGTCCTTTACATGTCTTTTAAACTAGCTATAAAAAGCAAACTCCATTATTGTTATGTCCTTCATAAAATTAAATATTTAAGATTTCTGTATCAAGTTTATAAGACCTTATGGACAATTTAGCTAATTGGAAGATAATTGACATTAAGTGTTGCTGCTCTTTCCTAAATGTTAGCACAAGCCTACAGTAAATTACTGTGGAAGGAGAAGGCTGTTAGGGTATGTCTGCACTAGCCCCCTAGTTCGAACTAGGGAGGCTAATGTAGGCATTCGAACTTGCAAATGAAGCCTGGGATTTAAATATCTTGGGCTTCATTTGCATCTTCCCGGGCGCCGCCATTTTGAAATTCCACTAGCCCGAAGTAACTGCCCGCGGCTACTCGCGGCAGTGAAATGGTAATTCGAACTAAGTCCTTAGTTCGAATTAACTGTTACTCCCCATTCCAGGAGGAATAACAGTTAATTCAAACTAAGGACTTAGTTTGAATTACCATTTCACTGCCGTGTGTAGCTGCGGGCAGTTACTTCGGGCTAGTGGAATTTCAAAATGGCAACCGGACGGGAACATGCAAATAAAGCCCAAGATATTTAAATCCCGGGCTTCATTTGCAATTTCAAATGCCTACATTAGCCTCCCTAGTTCGAACTAGGGGACTAGTGTACACATACCCTTCCAGAATAATATTGTTGATGTTTGAAAGTATTTGCTGTGGGATTTGTTTACTGGAATTCCTTTATTGGCTTCTCTAATAACATATCTGAGGCCAGGTCTACACTTAGGGAGAAAGTCGACTTAAGATATCCAACTTCAGTTATGTGAATTACGTAGCTGGAGCTGACATACCTTAAGCCGAATTTGTGAGATGTCCTCATAGTAGGAGGCCTGGGGTGAATGAGGGCACCATTAGTGGTCAATTTAGCGGGTCTTTACTAGACTTGCTAACTCAAACCCCAGAATATTGGTTTCTGGACTATTGATCTCTGTGTGAGCATAGAGAAGCCCTGAGTACTGCTCATTTGGAAAGTATTGAAAAACTATATATTATAGTAAATAGATAAAATTATTACAGCTATAGGCATCTTAGCAAGGGATAATGAGATCTGCACTATGATTGCCTCAACTGTCTTTTGGTTTATCTACATTGAAAAAGCTGGGAAAACTGTCTGCCAGCTCCTTAATTGCTGGGAACTATTTTTCATTTGATGTGTCAGCATGCCATTGTAATGATATTATAGTCTTGCCAGCCAGAAAACTGATTATCATATTGAGAAGATTTCAGCCCTATGAACAATAGAAGACTGTACAATAACATGAATGAGTAATTAGGTGTCTTAGTAACTGAGATTCCTTTGAAAAATTTCATCCAGTATCTTTATCTATTTCCTTATCATATCAAAAAACAAGGTAAGGGTAAATTGCTTTGTTGGTGATTGTGAAATCTATGTTTTAATTTCCCTAATAAATGGGTTCAAATCATCCCTAGTAGAAACATGTGGAGGCACAATTCAGTTAATACCAAAACCAGATGAAAAATTTAATTTTAAAAACAGAGAAATGTATTCAGGCATTTGTCTGTTATGTGCAATCTCTCCAAGATATAATCATAGAACACTAGAACTGCAAGGGAACTTGAGAGATCATCAAGTCCAGTCCCCTGCCCTAATGGGCAGGACCAAGCACAATCTAGATCATCCCTGATAGATGTTATGCCATGGTATTTGGGATTTCACCACCTGTGTCCATTCATCATTATTATCCAGTCCTAATTTGATGGCAGACTGCAATGAAACACAGGGCTAGCTCTGCCATTGCTCTCTTTTCTCCTAGGATTATATATGAGCTGACAAATCCAAAAAGCACTTAGCCCTGGCCTTTTTGTAAACGTATTGTTTAGATTGCACATTTGCATGAATGTTTTTATTGTGATCTGTACAAACTGTGATGGTTTTGAAAATGAGTAGAGATGAAATGAGACAGGGATGATTTGTTTTTGTGAAACCTCAGGTCTTATGTTTTGGTTTTGCAAGTGTAAAGCAATCCCTAGTTTCAATTTTGGATTCATGGTTAACAGTCAGGAAGTAGTGAAAAGGGAGAAGGGTAATTTTAAATCTTCAGCCAATTTCTGTTTTGGTTTAAACCCTATACGCTCAGTTTTGTAAGTCAGGAATAGATTTGTCCTTTTGTCCCAAAGGAATTCTTCTGGTAAAATGCTACAGAGAAACCAAGGAAAAGCATACTTATCTATACTGGTCTTGAATTTTGTACTTGAATAAAGGCCACAGAAGATCCTTAAAATAAAATTTAATAGTGAAATCAGTTGCCAAAATTTCTTCCCTCTGCTGGATTGATAATAGTGCCAGACAAGTGCTAGCTTGCTGATTGTGCATGCAAAAATGGAGGTGATTGTGCCTAAAATATAACATGGACATGCTTTTGTGCTGGTATAAACAGACACCAGGGTATGGTGTCTAAAATATTTGAGAAAATGTGGGCAGTCATTTTTCAGTTGCAATCTGATAACCAAAAATAGTAAAAGAAAAAAAATCCATAGTTAATCAACTGCCTCCCTCCTGGGCATCATAAATGAAAGTGTTGCCATGTGAAGAAACAGATCAAAACTTGTTTCACAACATCACAGCTGGAGGTCATAAACATGAAGGAAAGAGTCATCAGAGGATGGTGATGGTGACTAAGTTTGGAAGTTCGTTATTTCATAACTAAAATAGGTAAAAGGAGTAAGGAAAGTATGCAATAAAATGGTGTCTTAGTATCCTCCTTTCTTTAAAAGTATCTGCACATACTCAAGTTTGGTGCAGGTGAAAAGGGTAAGTGGTTAAAGCCACTGTTTCATCTCTCCTAATCCTTGGATGGCTAGAGGCCATAACAACCCCCAGCACAAGTCAGAGCAGGAATAATTCCCTGGGGAGTGTTCTGCTTACTGACTCAGGACTGCCAGGGCACATCCACCACACTCCAACTCCACCCCCTCGCTCCTTGACATGTCTTCTTCATGCTCTCTTTCTAGCCTTCATTTTTGGTGGAGATGGAATGAATGGATAATATAAGGCCATCTAAGGATTCCTTTACACCAGGGCAATCCCTTTAAGGCTGTTCTAAGGTCACCACTCCAGTGACATGCAAAAATAGCTGGGGTGGTAGAGCCAAAGTTTTGGTTCATGATTTTTAAAGAACTTCTTCCAAATTTGTTTCGGTTTACTCTTCGGTAAGGCTGTTGCTGACTCATTACTGTTCAGAATCCTCTCCGAAGCAGAAAATTAAATCATAATCAAAAATCAAAAATGAGGTTTCTTCATTTTTCCCTCCTTCAGACAACTCATCTTTCTATAAGTCAGGGGTGCGGGACATTCTTTGGGTTGAGAGTCGCTGACTCACAGAAATATCAGGGGCCACACACAAGTGAGAAAGAAAAAATGAAACCCCATTGACATGGCCTCTGATTGAGAAGGACACAGACACTCCCCACATTTCCCTCTCATACCAGAACCTAGGGGGGCCTGGTCTAGTAGATTTTACGTGCTCCCGCCACACAGAGAGATGGGGGAGGGAGGCTGGAGCACCAGTGTGGGCTCCCCAATGCCGGTGGGAGGAAGCCCTGAGCCTCTGGGGTGGACCCAGGCAAGCCAGGGGCCACATCTGGCCCCCAGGCCTTAGGTTCCTCACCCTTACTTTAAGTATTCAATTTAATTAACATCTACATGCTAGACTCAATCGAGTTGATGCTATCTTCTTTGAAGAAGGAATAGATTAAAGCCAACTAACAGTTAATACACATCAGCAGGGTTTTTATGGACACTAAAGGATCATATGTCACTGAAGGATAATATGAGATAAATTCACTCTTCGGCTTGCACAAATTAAATGTCTGTTCATAAAATCATAGAAGATTAGAGTTGGAAGAGACCTCAGGAGATCATCTAGTCCAACCTCCTGCTCAGAGCAGGGCCAACTCTACTACATCTCAGCTATGGCTTTGTGAAGCCTGACTTTAAAACCCTCTAAGAATGGAGATTCCATCATCTTCCTAGGTAACTCATTCCAGTTTACACTCCTAGTAAAATAGTTTTTCCTAATATCTAACCTTTATCTCCTCCACTGCAGCTGAGACCAGTGCTCCTTATGCTGTCATCTGCCATCACTGAGAATAGCCTGGCTCCATCCCCTTTGGAACCACCCTTCAGGTAACTGAAGGTTGCTATCAAATACCTCCGCCCCCTTCTTTTTTTCTGCAGATTAAATAAGATCACTTTGCTCAGTCTCTCCTTATAAGTCATGTGCCAAAGCCTCCTAAACATTTTTGTTGCTCTCCCCTGGACTCTCTCCAATTTAGTTCAAGAGGGGAATATGGAATGTATAGGAAGAAAAGCAAGAGTTCAGTCTGGCTATATTAAGTTTAAATCAGTTGAAAGAGATCCATGAAAAGATGCTAAAGCAAAAGGCCAAGATACAGGGTTGGACATATGGAGGCTAGACAGATGTGGAAAGATCTGTGAGCCATAAGCTGAGAGATGTTATCAAAGGATAAGTCCCTATGGGTATGTCTACACTACCCTCCTAGTTCGAACTAGGAGGGTAATGTAGGCATACCGCACTTGCAAATGAAGCCCGGGATTTGAATTTCCCGGGCTTCATTTGCATACGCGGGGAGCCGCCATTTTTAAAACCCCGCTGGTTTGAACCCTGTGCCGCGCAGCTACACGGGGCACAAACTAGGTAGTTCGAACTAGGCTTCCTAGTTCGAACTACCATTACTCCTCATTTCACGAGGAGTAATGGTAGTTTGAACTAGGAAGCCTAGTTCAAACTACCTAGTTCGTGCCCCGTGTAGCCGCGCTGCACGGGGTTCGAACCAGCGGGGTTTTAAAAATGGCGGCTCCCCGCTTATGTAAAGGAAGCCCGGGAAATTCAAATCCTGGGCTTTATTTGCAAGTGCGGTATGCCTATATTACCCCGCTAGTTCGAACTAGCGGGGTAGTGTAGACATACCCTATGAGACACATACTAAAAAAGGGAAAGAAGGAAAACAGGAGTGGCTGAAAAGGGATGCTAAGGCACAACCAGAGAAGCAGGAAGAGAGCTAGGAAAAGATGGAGTATGAAAGTCAAGTGAGGACAAGATTTCAAAGGCAGCAGAGAGGTTAGTAAAGTGGAGTATGAAGAAAAGACACTGAGAATGAATCAGTAAATACTTCAATGAGAGCAGCTTTAGTAAAGCGAAGAAGGAAGAAACCAGGCTGAATGAAATCAAGGAGGAGCTGAGGAAGAGAAACTTGAAGCAATAGTTTTAGGTGGCAAGTTCAATGAATTTATCACTGAAGTAGTTAAGGGTCATGTCATTATAGTTAGAAAGTGAGCTCTTTTTTTAAGGGTGAAAAGAATTAAATTGTGAAGGGAAGTTACCTGATGAGATTGAGAGATAAAGAAGGACGATGGGGGACTTTAGGGGAAAGAGAGGCCCTGAAGCAGAAATGGGTTGCTGCAGTAGATGTAAAGGTAAGAAGAGGAAAGCAGGACAGAAATGTCAGCATTGCTGATAAGGAAGGTATGAGAAAGATAATGGGGGAAGAGTGGAGAGGTCATATTGGCTCTTGACACTTTATCTGAAAGATTCAGAAATAACATATGTAATGTAGAAGAGGATAGGGAGAGGGTTTTAGGAAGAAGTACAAGGTAGTGAACAGGTGCTTAGGGCTGCAGCTGTGGGATTCAGAAGAGGTTACTGAGAGTTGTGTGGAAGGTGGCAGAACTGAATGATGAAAGAATGAATTTGTACTGTAGGAATTCTATGTGATTATGAGCTTTCTTCTAGAGGTGACCAGCAGCTAGGAACAGGAGTAGAAGAAGCCAAAGTTGGGAGTTGGTGGGCCATGTATTGCAGTGGGAAAAAAAGGGGAAAAAATCAACATCGTGGCAAAATGGAATAAAAACAAGGAGAAGGAGGAGACAAAGGGTGGCATACAAGTCCTGAATATTTGTCCTGCAATTTTACCTCAACACTCTTCCAGAGGAATGACCTTCAAAGCAAGCTCATTCCTTCTCATTGAATCCTGAACCATTGCCAACTCTGCCCAAGAAGATATATGCTTAGTGCTGAGAATTTTGAGGATTGGGGGGGTATCTACCCAGTCAGTAGCCAGTGCACTGAAACTAGCACCTCCTTTTAAATAAATCAAAGTGATTTTCCTCCGAAGATTTTGTACTGTTAATCTAGAGACACTCGTTATCAATCGTTAGAGACATATCATCTCTCAAGTATTAATGTATAACAAATCTCAGAAAGTACCAAGAGTAATTTCAAATAACTCTTGATTTTTATTATATTGTCTATATCTTAAATGCTGGTTACAAAAGCAAATTACTTGAGCTCATCCACACTCTGGTTTATCTAACATTTGATTACTGGAACAAGCTTTAGGGAATATATTCTTCTTCTCTTCATTTACGGAAATCAAAAGTGGGATTCAAGCACTTTACAGAAAATGACAACTTTGACTGAAAAATTATTGTAACTGTTCACAACCACAAATTCCTAGATGGTAAGCCATTGGAAATGGGGGAAAACTGGCAAGGCATGGAAATAAATGCTTTTCTGGCTGACCTTAAAATTTTTTATAGGAATTGGCTTGCTTTTGGAATACTTCTTCCAAGTGGTGAAAACAATCCAATGAATGGCTACTTGCCATCTGTTACAATCAATTTCAAATGACTGTATTTTCATAATTCTATTTTCTTTCACCCACCTTATTTTTATTTTAACTACCAACTTACTTAAAGTAGAATCTTGATTCTTCAATAAAATGACTGATATTGTCAAAGAATTTTGCAGTTGTTGAGGTTTCATGTGGGTGCTAAGAGTCTGGGCCCAATCACGCTCTTATCTGAGAGTAACTCCCATTAACATAAATAAGAGTTGTACCACACAACTGAAAGTTGATTCTGATTTTCAGAACTGCTGAGCACCTAGAACTTCAGCAGAAATCAAAGAAAGTTGTGACTTAAAAATCAAACTCTCTGACTTTAGTCACCTTCACTAAATTTATCCCAGGGTTCTGATGCGTAATATGCCAGAATGACTGTGTCCTTGTTATATATTTCATTAAATAAACAATGTATTTAATTATTACTTAATATTTTAAAATACTATTATAGATACCATTTCAGTGCTATTACATAAATAAAAATTAGCACATGAGCAAAATATTCATATCAGTGCATATTTATTTCATTACACTAGGGGTAGGGAACCTTTTTTTGGGTCGGGGCCGCTGACCCACAGAAAAATCAGTTGGGGACCACACAAAAGTGAGAAGCAAGAAAACAAAAAACAAAAAAAAACCCTTTCACTAATGTGGCCTCTGAGTGAGAAGGAGAAAGACACTGCCTGCATTCCCCTCACACACTAGAGCCTAGGGAGGCCCAACTAGTAGATTTTGTGTGCTCCAGTCCCACAGTGAGTAGGCAGGGGATGAAGGGGAACTGGAGCACCAGCATGGGCCTCTCAATGGTGGAGAGGCCCTGAGTATTGGGGGCTGGATCCAGGCAAGCTGGGGGCTGCATCTAGCCCCTAGACCTTAGTTTCCTTATCCTGCCTTACAACTTTTTTAAGCATCAATTTTCACCCTTTAAAAATGCATATAATTCTAATGATGCAGCACCATCCAGTAATATCTCCAACAAACTAATTATACATATTTCTTTTATGTCAGCTACACGATGGTGTCGTACAGAATGCTGGCTTTATCAACGTGCATTTTGTGTTACACTGATTTTTTTTTCAGAACTGACACTGAAATGAAAAATTGTTCAACTCTGAATCTCTCTCTTATAGATTAAAAACTAATCAAATAAATGTTTGAAGGTGCTTAGGGAATTGTACTATTGAATAAGTTCCTGTGAATCGATTTGTGACCAAAGGTTTAGTGAAGCAGTTGAAGGTGAATAATAAATACATCCACATTTGGGTACTGTGGCAGAGCTTGGGCTGTGCCTCCTGGGTCCTGTACTTCCTGGTGGGTTTTTGTGTGCCTCAGAGGCTCACAGTGTCCCTGCCACTGCCTCTTGTTTTTCTCAGAGGAAAGGATACCCAGCTTCATGAGCCACTTTCATCATCAGCCAGTCACTAGCTTGGAGGCCAAACTCCTCCGCAGTCCAAGCGTCCTGTTCCCCTGTTGGCAGCCCACCAGATAGGAGGAGGGTTGGTGCGGGGGCAATCAATGAAGGCGACCTGAGTGGTCATCCAGGGCACCAAGATAAACGGCCATTGAGGGCTTTGGAGGCGGGGGCGCCGATCGCATGCCGATCGCGCATTTTGCCTAGGGCGCCAGTTGCCAGCAGCTCATCTACAGACGCTCCTCTGTGTGGAGGGACCTGGTCCCACCCTCTTACTCCAGATTCCAGACCAGGGCCCTTTGTGGTAGTCATTAGTGGTGCTCTTGCCCTTATCCCCACTGAATAATGGCCCCCCCGGGCCACTTCTCCAGCCCCTCCCTTGGTACCTCCTCCCTGGCATCTTAGAGAAAACCCCCTCCTGTTTGTGGCCTGTAATTTTTGCCTCCATTTAGAGTTTCCTCTTTGCCTGTCCATCCCTCTTCCCATTCCCTCACCTTGCCTGAGGAGGATGCTTTTATAGTTGGTCCGCAGACCTTAGCTGGTGGCAGGTCTGCATTAGGCTGCACTCCAGGCTGGTTCCTAATAAGTTTCAGGTGCCTGTCTGATCTGATGGTTGAGCAGCAGTCTCTGGTTCCACGAGGAGTAACGGTAGTTCGAATTAGAAAGCCTAATTCGAACTACTTACTCCATGCCGCGTGTAGCCATGGGCACGGAGTCCACACTAACGGGGATTTAAAAATGGCAGGATGCAAATGAAGCCCGAGATATTTAAATCTCAGGCTTCATTTGCAACTTCGAATGCCTACATTAACCACCCTAGTTCGAACTAGGGTGGTAGTGTAGACATACCCGGGGAGACGTTGCATGCTTTGTCAATCCCCAGACCAATCAGACCTTGGGGATGAGGGGAGTGTGCAAAGCCTCCTCCTGCCTTGCCCCTTCTAAGTGCTGCTCACTCCTTGCAGGACAGGGGCATGGTGGGAGGAGACTTGTGCACTTCACCCCACTCTGGGAGCAGGCAACAGCCAACCCTCCAGATAAATCTAGATTTAATCTAGTTTATCCAGATCCAGAGCATCAGATTTTCCAAATCTGGAGCTTTGGCCTTATCCAGATAAGTCTCTCATTCCCTGCCCTCCGGCGCACGGTGCTTACAGTCAACCATCAGGATTGGCCTGGGGGTGGTGGAGCAGCAGGACCTCCATGGGCTGGATCCGGCCCGCATAGGCCCTTTTCCCCACACCTGCTGTAGTAAGTATCGATACTGAAACAGTACAACAGAGCAGTGGCTGCAGTGGTGTTATAGCGTTTTAAGGGTGTTATACCCTTAGTTTCTCTAACAATCAAGACACCTTTGATTAAGTGCATACATATGTGTAAGCAGAGTCTGAATCAATGCTTCCAATGTAACCAGCTGGAGTGGGAAAGGGATCCTGGGTGTGGTTATGCTCACTCAGTAGCTGAGCCCTTCAGGGTATGCAACTGTTATGTAAATAGAGCTCATGCTGGAATGGGAAAGAAATTGTGACTGTGGTTATGTAAATCCAGTTCAGTCAGTGCTCTAGGCCTGATAGATATTCAGTTATTAGAATGGTATTTTGCCTGTTATAACTAATTTGGCTGTTGTTGAGTCACAAATCATGGTAACCCTAAATGTTTGAATTGTAAAATATTAATACCAATGGTTGCAGGAGAAACACTGTCATTGTAAAGAATTTCGGATGGACAAGGCTTCCCCTTCCAGATTCAAGGAAGTCAACTGGGGGAAAGAGCACAGCTCTGAACCATCAGGCTCCCTCCCCCCATCTAATGATAGAACTAAAACAGACTCCATAAGGAGTCTCTCTAATTTTTGCACTGTTGGCCAAGAGCTGAAATCACTGAGAAGCTGGAATCACAAAGAGCTGAAATCACTAGGTTTGGCCAGATCCAAACCCATCATAAGGCCAGTGGCAGCTGACCAGCAGGAGCAAACAACTAGAGGTAGCCAGCAAGACGGATTGCAGGAGTGGCCGGTGGGGTGGCTGACAGGCAACCAGTAGGAGTGGGTGACAGGCGGCCAGCAAAGTGGCACCAGAGAGCAGTGAGCAGGAAATGGAGAGTGACCAGTGGAGTGGGTGAGATGCCTCCTGCTCCCCCTCTTCAGGATGGGAGGTGAGCTCTGCAAATCACCTCTGAGTTCTGGTCTGCCCTGACCATGGGCAGCAACTGTGAGTGGAGTTCAGAGAAAGGTTGGGCATGTGAATGGGACTCTTAGGGTATGTCTAGATTACATGCCTCTACTGACAGAGGCATGTAAAATAGGCTACCCGACATAGTCAATGAAGCAGGGATTTAAATATCCCAGGCTTTATTAAAACAAAAATGGCCACAGCGCTGTGCCGGCTCAGCGGATTGTCGGCACAGCGTGGCAATCAAGACATGGATCTGTCGACAAGGAACACCTTTGTTGACCATTCCCTTATGCCTCATGAAACGAGGCTTCCCCTGTCAACCGATCCGCGTCTTGACTGCCGCGCTGTGCCGACAATCAGCTGAGCTGGCCTAGCACGGTGGCCATTTTTATTTTAATGAAGCCGGGGATATTTAAATCCCTGCTTCATTGACTATGTCGGGTAGTCTAATTTACATGCCTCTGTCAGCAGAGACATGTAATCTGGCTGCTACTGGTACTACTTGGCAGAAGGGTTAGATATGGATTTAAGTTTCTAATTTTAGGCACTTAAATTTGAAAAACCAAAGGTTAGTATACATTTGCACATAGTAGTGCAGATGTGCATCTCCTAACCATTTCTCTATCTGAAAATCAGCCTTGAAAATGCCAGTGTTCCAAAGTGAAATCTTAGAAACGGATGATGTATATATGTTGCTCATCAAGGGTTATATATTTCTTGTCCAAATCAGTTGTCTTTAAATTAGAACCCAATTGTGTTATATCCGCTTTAGCAAATGCCATAACATAAAATAAAGACATCAACTTGAAAAGGTAAAATATGCCTTATTATGTTTATTCAGATGCCAATATTCTTCTTGGTAAGTTTCACTCTTCCCTCCAGACTTTTTCTAATATTACCCTCTTTGATGTTTATTGAGTTCTGTGTATGTGTGCTAGTGCCCTCTACTGGGTAGATGTTTGCTGAGTGCCCACACAGCTTGTACTCCTAAGTTGATGGGCTGAAAGAAGCCCATCGCTAGAGGTGATTTATAGAGATTATTCTTTAATCCAAGTGGTAGAGATGTACTTTGAAGCAGGAGGTCATGTCTTCTATTTTATTTATATATATGCAATTAGCTAGTAATACAAAGTGCTGTCTGCATGACCTATGGATCATTACATACAATGTATTTAGCAAGAGCAAAAAAATAAAATTAACAAGCAGGGGGGAAATTCTGCACTGACAGCAATGGAAGAAATAATATAAACACATATAAATATTTCAAACACATTTTTTGCTGTACTACTTTTTGTCCTCAAGAATAACAGATGTTTATCTGCAACATCCTTTACTTAAGAGGGTAAAATAAGGTATAAATAGTTTTCTTAAAATTCTGTGGCAATGCTAATGGTACCTTAGTCATAAGAAAGCTGAGACAAAGTGGGTGAGGTATCACCAAAGAAATACAATCCATATTTGATTGGGACTCCATCTTGAAATAAACCTTTCCTGACACACACTGCCAAACTCACCAACCTCACCAAGTTCACCAGAAGCAAATACCCATAGACCAGGATACACCAACTCAAAGCAGCGCCAGACTCTGCCAGAACCAACAGATTCAAAACCTGAAGGCATATTTTCATTACTGCAATGGTCGGTAGCTCCCACAACACATTTTTGAGGGTCTATAGATGCTTGACATGTCTGTCACAACTTGTGGACTAACTTCCCCAATAACAACTGCAGGTGAAACCAGACTATCATTGCATTCCCTAAAGAACTCCCATGGAAAAATTATAAAGAGTAAAACACTGCATCACCTATGAGTAAACACTTTTCAGAAAGTCATATTTGGAGTGCTTGTCATCAGTCCTTATCCTCAAAGGAAACCTGTACAAGACTTTCATTTTCAAAAGACAAGCCTGGGAGCTTAAATTCATTACTTTGCTAGACACTAAATATCATGGTGTTAATAAAGACACTGGATTTTTAGCTTATTCCAGCAATCTGTAACACCCATTTTGTCCTATGACTATCAGGGTTTTACTGGGTCACTTCGCCTTGAATGGTCCCTTATAATATGGGCTGCCTATTTATACTAAGCTAGCTATTCAATTTTGAATTTAAATATGACACACACAGGACTTTTCCTAGATCTAAAGAATTCTGTGTAGCTTGAAAGCTTGCCTCTCTCATTGATAGAATTTGGTCCAATGAAAGATATTACCTCATCCACCTCTACAGGTTGGGCCTTTCTGGTGCAATACCTTCAGGACCTGATCAGTCCCAGATGAGAGAATTTCCTGAAACAAGGAGGTCCCCTGCAACCAGCTCCTCAGCTTGCTGCCCCTCCCCATTGCCATCTGTTTGGGCCCCGCTGCTGGTTACCCTGTCCCCGCTGCCAGAACAGCAGCCCTAGCCCCATTGCCAGTGGTTTCATCACTACAAGGAGCAGCTATATATAAACCACCAGCATGGTGGCCCTGTTGCCGTGGCAAGAGCCCCACTGCTGGGTGACCTGGCTTCCCTGGCCCCAGACAGGTTGCTGTGGCACCAGCCCTACTGCCAGCTTGGCACACAGCCCCCCCCTTGGGCAGCTGGCAGCCTTGGCCCCAGCTGGGCATAACATAAGAACATAAGAACGGCCGTACTGGGTCAGACCAAAGGTCCATCTAGCCCAGTATCCTGTCTGCCGACAGTGGCCAGCACCAGGTGCCCCAGAGAGGGTGGACCGAAGACAATGATCAAGCGATTTGTCTCCTGCCATCCCTCTCCAGCCTCTGACAAACAGAGGCCAAGGACACCATTTTATCCCCTGGCTAATAGCCTTTTATGGACCTAACCTCCATGAATTTATCCAGCTTCTCTTTAAACTCTATTATAGTCCTAGCCTTCACAGCCTCCTCTGGCAAGGAGTTCGACAGGTTGACTACACGCTGTGTGAAGAAGAACTTTCTTTTATTAGTTTTAAACCTGCTACCCATTAATTTCAGTTGGTGTCCTCTAGTTCTTCTATTATGGGAACTAATAAATAATTAGTTTATTTATCACCTGCTTGGTTACTGCAGTCTGGCCTCGCTGCCGGGCAGGCTGCTGTGGTCCCAGTTCTATTGCAATAACCTTGGACAGACTTCCCCTGCTGGGCTGCTGTAGCCTGGCCTTGCTGCTGGAAAGGCTGCTACAGTCCCGCCCCCACTGCTGGGCCAGCACACAGCTCCAATCCAAAGTTGTCGTAGCCCCAGCTCTGCTATTGTGGCCCCAGCTAGGCTGCCCCTACCCTGCTGCCATTCTGGGCTGCCACAACTTGGCCTCACTGCCAGCCTGGCAGCCACAGCTCCAGCCCTGCTACCACCAGCATCTATATGCCTGGGGCTCCCAGCTGCTGGCCCTCTTGTCCTGGGTCTCTCTCATCCAGCAATATCCATGGTCCTCCAGGACCACAGATGTTGGTGGATCAGAAAGTCCCAGTTTAGGAAGGTGCAACCTTCCTTGAAAGATATGACTATAGCAACTATCCTTGAAAGATATGACTATAGCAATACTGCATACCCCTTAACAAAGAGAGAATTCTGCAATTGAAGAGGCAAAATAATATCAATAAATAAATATGCTGAAGGAAGAGAGAAGGAGGCTATAGATGCACAGTGCTTCAAAACAGATGATACTGAAATTTAACATGTAAAGAGCCTATTTGCTTTCTGCTTGGAATAAATTTGCAATGTTGCACAAAGCCAATTGTTTGCCACAAACAATTTCTGAACTTCACAATACCTGGAAGACTAATGTGATTGTAAGATACTTTTAGCAATGTGTTCCTAAAGAAATTACTGCTCAGAGAAGTGGAGATAGAACCAAGGTTTAATGATTCATTGTTTATCAACATATTTTATGCACGCACGCACACACACACACTGTGTACAGGTTATTTTATTGATTTCCCCCTCAGATAAGGTCCCACAGTCACACTACACCCTAATCTTTCAATGGCCCCACAAGAAGGTCTCATGAGGTCAAACAGTAAAATGGATTTTGGGGATTAAAATCTAGCTAATAAATCTAGCTAGGGTTCTCAGACTCCCACCAGGAGTGTCTCATTCAGGCAATCAGGTGCATCTTATCCTAGCTAGACTGAGAACTTTAAAAGGGAGCTGAAAGTCGCATGTTTCAGCAACAGCCAGTGGTCCGCTGTTTGGCATTCAGGCGAGGTGACCAGATAGCAAGTGAGAAGAAGAGAATAGTTATATATAATCTATATAAGACAAAGCCCCTAGTATCAGGATATTGAGTCATTCTAGATGTTTCTGTTATTTGGTTTGGTTTTATTTTGTTTGGTATTCTAGACACGGGAGGTAGGAAGGAAGCATGGACAGCAATTATCCTGGGTTTCTGTTATTGTAATAAGATCCCTGTAGGAAACCAAACACCTCGGAAATATTTTCTTTTTTTTCTAAACCTTAGCTACCTGTGAATTTTTTCCCTACTTGCTTTCATACTTGGTGTGTCACAAACTGTCTCACTTATTATACACCAAAGGTATACACTTATTATACCTTTGAATAATAACCACAACAAATAACATGAATTGACAACTCATTAAAACATTTATTTCGCCACTTTGGAATTTGCAAGACTGAAAGAATGAAATTTCCAAAACCAGGCAGAATGGTTGTTTAACAAAAAGAGTTTTTACTGCTGAATAGTACTGATTGTCTCTCACCAGTCTGCAGTAAATGGAAATAGTCTCTGCGGGGAGACATGTTAGTCTGTAGCTTTAAAAATAATAAATAGTCCTGTGGCACCTTAGAGACAAACAAAAATAAATAGTATCAAGCTTTTGTGGGTAAGACCCACTTCATTAGATGAGTGGAATGGAAATAACAGAATCAGAGATATCTATAACAGCAAAAGAAGTACCTGTCAATAAGTACCAGTATTAATGAAGCTAATTAAGTGGGCTGGCTATGTCCCATTCATAGCTTTTTTGTTAAAGGCAGGGGAAATTGACTTTGTAATACACCAAACAATTAATATCCTTATTAAAGTCCAACTCTACAGTCTCTATAATAAGATGTGTGTGTGAAATTCCTTTGTAAAAAAATGGCTACTTTGAAATCCATTAATGAATGCCCAGGTAAGTTAAAATGTTCTCCTACAGGTTTATGTGTGTTACCATTTCTGATGTCTGATTTGTGTCCATTTATCCTTTGTCACAGGGACTGTCCAATTTGGCTAATATACATTGCTGGCATATATCACATTAGAGGATGTGCAGTTGTATGACCTCATGATGTTGTGGCTAGGTCCTTGATGATGTTGCTTGTATAGATGTGTGGACAGAGTTGGCAATGGGGTTTGTTGCAGGTGTAGGTTCCTGGGTGAGTGTATGTGAGGTGTGGTGTGTGGATGCTGGAAATGATTTGCTTCAGGTTGGGAGGTTCTCTGTAGGCGAGGATTGGCCTGTCTCCCAAGGTCTGTGAGAGAGCTGGGGGCTGTCGGTGATGACTAGTGGTGTTCTGTTATTTTCCTTGTTGGATCTGTCTTAAAGTAGTTGACTTCTGGATACTTGTCTGGCTCTGACAATCCGTCTCCTCTCTTCCCCAGGTGAGTATTTAAGTTTTAAGAATGCCTGATAAAGATCTTTTAGGCATTTGTCTCTGTCTGTGGGATTGGGGCAAATCTGGTTGTGTTTTAGGGCTTGGCTGTAAACGATGGATCCTGTGATGTATCCTGGATGAAAGCTAGAGGCATTTAGGTAAGAATGGCAGTCAGTAGGCTTCCAGCATACGGTGATGTTTACATGACTATCACTTATATATATTGATAATGGTGAGTTATTTTATTTCTTCAGTCTGATAAAATTAATTTTCAGGTGTTTCCATTATTGACTTGTGAAGTGAAAATTGGGTTAGACGCTATGTCTTTCACTTCTAATTCTAGTTCTTCCACTGCCTTGGGCAAGATATTTAACAGATTGATTCATTTGCCAGATTAAACAGTGTAGCTAACAAATGCAAATTCTCTGATTTAAAGCTGGCAAACCTTGTTGCTCCATACAGTTAGTGACAAATTAATGAGTTCCCCCTCCCCAAACTACTTCTACCTCCTCCGTCCTTAATATTTCTAATGATCAGCTGTACTGATTCATTCACCTGTTTCTACCCTTTGCCCAGACCAACAGACTATGGCCACTGAAAATAATAGCCAAGGTAGCAGGCAGTAAAAGAAAACAAACATTTGTTGATGGGCATTCTAACTGAAGAAATGTTGCAAGAGATATTGCTGATCATGAAACTTCCAAAGCTCATATTAATGCTTTGTGTAAGTTTGTTCAAAGATGTAAATTATCCGGAAGAACTGATTCTGCATTACTGGCCCAGTTTGACAAGGAGTGTTTTTATTGGAGGAAAATGCTGAGATGTGTTGTTGCCATGCTGAAACTGCTGTTTTCTTTGGGACTATGACTAAGAGGACATGATGAGTCATCAGTGTCAAATCAAAAAGGTAATTTTTTAACCTGCCTTGAATATCTTAGTGAATTTGACAATTTTCTCAATAAACATTTGAGAAATTATCAGTATTGTGGCTCAGGGAAGACCAACTTTTTAAAGCCCAAAACAGTGAATTCATTACCACAATGGCAGAGCAGCTCACAAACCAATTCACTGATGAGGTAAAGGATGTCAAGCGTTATTGAATAATAGTTGATTTAACACCCGATATGAGTCATGTAGACCAAGTAATATTAATTTTAAGATATGTAACCAGCAATGGTGAAGTTGTAGAGCGATTTCTTTGTTTTGTCACTCTAAAATCCCACACTTTTGAATGCTTAGACACAACACTTTTGGAAATCATTGCTAATTTAGGTTTGGACATCAAAAATTGTTGTAGGCAGAGCTTTGATTATGCCACAAATATGTCAGGAAAATATTCAGGTCTACAGGCAAGACTGAACAATGCAAATACCTCTGCTTTATTCATACTATGTTCTAGCCATTCCTTAAATTTATTCTTCAATGCTACAGCCACATCTTGTGAAAGAGCTACATTTTTTTTTACTTCATTCAAAACGTATGCTTTTTTTGGTTTTCACACATCGGTGGAGTATGCTACAAGCATGCTTAGAGCAGGCAAATGGAGAACATTTGACAGTCAAAAGAATTTATGACACTAGGTGGTCTGCTCATGCAGATGCTGTTTGGGCTTTGAAAATGAGCTACGATGTTATAAAGAAAACCTTATAAGACATAGCCACATCAAATTCTGAAAAACTGCTTGCAAAAATGGAAGGAAAATCCTTAGCAGAAAAGTTTGATAAGTATGATATTGCTGTTTTTCCTGATTTTTGGAACCATTTACTTCAAAGAATTTTTGCAGTCATCAAATCATTGCAAAAAGTTGTTAGCCTCAGTTACAAGTTTTATCATGAAAATTCAAAATGACTATAGGTTTGTAAAAGCAGAGGCACTAACATTAACAGCAAATATAGGTTCCTCTGATATATCTGATGAGAAGCATAAAAAAAACCCAGAAAGTTATTTTTTGATGAAACTAGAGACAATGAAATCAATTTAAAAGGGAAAGAGAAGATCATCAGTGTTATTTGTGACACAATAATAGTGCAATTGCAGAGTACAGGTAAACCTCTAAAGAAAACTATTGATTGATTTTGCATGTTTTTGACAGAAATATGGAGGAATATGCTAAAAGCCACTGCAGTAAGAAATTACGTGAATTCTACCGAGACAATATAGACACAAATCTTTTTTTAATATGCAGTGAAACATTTTATTCATTTTATTGAAAATGATGAGATCTGTGCTTCGAGATTACCAGCTGATTTGTATAGACCTGTACATGACGGTTTGCAGGCAACCTTTCCAAATGTAGAAACCATTCTGAAAATATTTTTAACAATTCCTGTCACAAATGCTTCTTGTGAATATTCTGTTTCTGTATTGAAATTAGTTAAAATTATTTACAAAATATGATGAGTCAAGAACATTTGACAAGTTCAGCAATATTGACAATTGAAAATGTCTTTACAAAATATTCTTTACAATGACTTAATTGATAATTTTGTGAAGAAAAAGTGTTGAAAGAAAGCTATCTGAATATTTTTATTTGCAAATTGCATATGGTTCTTCAGAGAAAATTAACTTTAATTTTTTGCCATTCATGTGTCATCTATACATTTTATTTGTACACATTTTTCATGTTAGCTTAATGCAAATATAAGCTTTCATCTAGATCAGAAGCTCTCAAACTATACTCCAAGAACTCCATTCAGGTGGACTGACAAAAGGTTAGTTAGCTCATGGTACAAACAATATTTGGAAAGATTATTAAATGGTCCACCGAGACCCTCACCAATTTTCAGGTGGTTTGTGGGAAAAAAGAAAAGTTAGCTTACAAAAACAATCAAAGTACCTTACTTTATTTTCATTTACTTCTTATTACTTAGATGAAGAGGATGAAGAAAAAGAATGAAAAATGGAAGAGACAGGAAGAGTGAATCTGCTTTTTCTTGGCTAGGTTCCCAGGGGAAGAGGGAGCAAAAATGAAGCTGAGCACAGGATCCCACTAACTCTAACTCTGCCATTGAGTGCCGTGTCCAATTTTGGTCACTAGAATATAGAATGTATATAATGAAACTCAAAAGGATCCAGAGGTGAGTGACAAAGATGATCAAAGGGATGGAATACAAGCCATATGAGCAAAGACTTAAAGAACTGGGCATGTTTAGTTTGGAAAAAAAATTGTGGGGGGACATGATAGCAATCTTCAGATATTTGAAAGGCTGCCTGAAAACAAGAGGGAAAAAAGTTCTTCTCTCTTGCCACAGAGGGCAGGACAAAAGGTAATGAGTTCAAACTACAGCAGAGAAAATTTAGATTAAATCTCAGGAAAAACTTCCTAAGGGTAAGAACAGTAGGACAATGGAACAGACTGCGTAAGGGAGATCATGAAACTCTTTCACTAGAGTTTTTCAAAAGAAGTCTGTATAGTCATCTGTCTTGGATGGTTTAGCCACAACAAAGCTTGTATCTTGGCAGGGGGTAGATTAGATGACCTTTCTTCTATGCAGGTGAGCTCCTTTTTTAAAATAATGAGGCTAGACTCTCGTGATGGAACTTAATTGCTGGAAACAGCAGAGAGTCGACATTACTACTTCTGAAATATAATTTTCACAAAGTCTTGTTACTGAGATGGTGATAAATCTAGAAATGGAAACCCAGTGCAACAAGAAGCATGGCATCCTTTCACAGATAACTAAATGGGGAATTCATATGTACCCCTCATTTTGGGGAGCACAGAAACCTCAGTGGCTTAGAAATCTCAATTACTGTAAGTGTAGCTCTAATACTTGAGTATAGACTTGAACCAGAAGTGACCTCTTGCTCAGAGAAACATATCACCACAAGCAAATGGTAAAAATTATGCAGAATATAAAATTAACTTTACTGTCATGTGTATATTTACAAAATATTTACACTTTCATAGAATGGCAGAGGAAACAATAATTCAACATGTTCATCTGCCTCACTTGTTTTTATGAAACATTTTAATCCTTGATGATCCACTGAAAGGGCTGTATGGGCATACAGAACAGCTAGGTACTTCAGGGCTTCATTTATGAACATGTACACTAAGAGTTCACTGTAAAATATATTCCTACAAACATAGAAAAATGTAGAGAAATTGAGACTGTTATTACTGTACTGCACATATCCTATATATACATACCTATGCTATACATACAACATGCACATTTATACTGCACATATTTTAGGAGTGTGATGTAATGAAATAATAGTAATTTGCATCTAATAAAATCCAGATTGCATACTACACTCTTTTTCTTAAGATTAGTCTTTCGGCACTACTGCCCTCCTCCCCACAAAAGAAACCAAATGTCCTAAAAGCCATGTAGAAGTGATAACACATGGGGTAAATATATCTTGGAAAAAGCTGTATGCAATCTCACATTCCACTATATCCAACTTAGATATTTTAAATCTCCAGCTAATGCTCAAAGAATGACTTCATAAACTCTCAGGTGATTCTTTTGTTTTAAAATAATTGATTTCTTTTCTCTTCCCTGTTGATATTTCTGCAAAGAAATTTCCTTCTGAATCTTGTCTTAAACATGTATTTTTTCTGTCAAATTTCCATGTGTCTCTCACTGATATAAATGCCTCTGCTTTCTGTAAATCTGCTACAGAATTTTTTACTTAATTTTCACTGAAGGTCTATGTTCCCTCTAACTTTTCCACCCATGTAGAATACATTTTGTTATGTGCACCAAGGAATGTGCAGATGTGCACCACCAATAGAAACACATGCTGTCCACTGAGAGCAGAGCTCTGCTAATCAGCTGGGTGGCACCTGGATCTCTGCTGGGCAGCCACCCAAGTCCTCAGCTTACAGGGAATGCTGCTGAAAGTCAATCGTCACCTAACCCAGGGAATGGTTGTGATAATAAACCTTTAATTCTACTTATTTAATAAACTTTATATCTAATATGACAATTGTCCTGTGTACATATTCATAATAAGCCACCAGTTATTAGAGGAATTTAATAACGGGAACATGTTAGCAGATGAAATTTCAAGACTTTGAAATAAGGCTAATAAGATAGTAAATAACACACCCACACTGTTATTATATAATATTAATTGTGAAGTATGTAACATCAGAATTTTGGATAGCCAATAGCCCTTTGCAAATTCATTTATTGCATGTTACTTGTTTTAAAAGAACCCCTTTATAAAAATGAAGCAAAGATTTGATAGTGGTGCAGTTAAGAGACGGCTAAAGCAACAGAGAGAAGCAGCAGTTAGGAGTTTAAAGCCAATAACAAAAAGATGCCTCAGCCATTAGACGGTGACCATACTGACAGTGACACTTCCAGTTCTGATGATGAAAACTTTGTACCACAAATGACATTTCAATGCCACTGTCTCAAAATGAGGAGGTCATTAATTAAGACACAGAAATGCCAACACTAGTGATAGATGCAGAATCTATGCTTGATTTAGAGACTGTTGGCTGAAAATTAGGACCTCGGAGATGCTGCACAGCAAGAGCAAGAACTTATGACTAGCACAGGACACAGTGGCTACGTCTAGACTGGCCCTTTGAAAGTAGGAATAAGAGATCCTCTGGAAAAGGGCTTTATTCCGGAGGATCATGCCAGTCTAGAAGCTTTTTTCCGGCTTTTCCCCAAGCCGGAAAAAAAGCGTCTGACATGTTTTTTTAAATCCCGCGGGGGATATTTAAATCCCTCGCGGATTTCCCTATTCCAAAATTGGAAATTAGCATGGCTATTTCATAATAGGGGCCAGTCTAGATGTAGCCAGTGTAACAACAATGGCATCAGAACCTGATATTAGACTTCTTGATAAGAACAATGTTGCTCAAATGAAGTTGTTTCTTAAAGTTAGTTGTTTTCAGATTCCAAATAATATACAGAAAGATGCTGAAAATCATGCTTTTCCCACAAGAGACTGGCTCTGATGGTGCATGGAAAAGCAGGCTCTGTACTGTGTCCCTTGTTCCATTTTTAATAGAAATACTTCAAATGCATCAGTACTGTCTGATCCATCTGGTTGGAGCATCAGCAGAGGTTGGAGGAAGTTGAAAGACTGAATACCTGCACATGAAACTTCAGTTTCACATAAAGATAAGTATGTTACATGGAAATCACTAGTAGAGCAGCACTAGTTGACAGTTCAATTGAAAACTGACTCCTTAGTGAAATAAGCATAGAAACTGATAACTGAAAAACACCGTGAGTGCTTATTGAATGTCATTTTTTTCTTTCTGAATAGGGATTGATTTTGTTTGGTTCCAATCAATATATCGATGACCCTATAAATGGAAACTTTCTTGATATACTTGAGCTTCTTAGATAAATGACCCACTTTTATCAGGCAATGTTAAGCATGTTTGTGAATCACAAGAGAGTGAAAAATGCATCCAAGTCCATTGTCTGTCTACCAGAATATAAAATGAGTTTATTGAGCTGTGTGGGACATTTGTACAAACAACAATTCTTGAAGAGATGCAACATGCTAAGTACTTTTCAATTCTTATTGATGCAACTCCAGAATGTTCTCATAAAGAACAGACAGCTTGGTTGTTCAATATGTTAAAATTGCAGGAAGTTCAAAGGTTTCAGTTGTAGAATGATTCATTTTGTTCAATAATTTCTCATACAAAAACTGGATAAGAAATCGCCACTCAGGTATTAGAAATTCTGGAAGGCTTCAAATTAAATTTTCAAGTCTGCATTGGCAAAACCTATGACAATGCTTCCAACATTGCTGGGAAGTACAACAGAGTACAAGCAGTCCTTGAGCAAAATCCAAACTGTATTTTCTCCCATTGTGGCAACCACACACTAAATCTTATCAGCATTGATTGAGCTGAATCATGTAAGGAAACAATCGCATACTTTGGAGTAATCCAGCAATTGTACAAACTCTTCAGTAGCAGTCCTCAAAAAAGGGACATTCTGAAGCAGCATCTACCTGTTTCCCTTCATGGCATGTTGACAATGAGATGGTTAGCATGAACTGATGGTGTTAAACCAGCTGCACAGCATTTGGACTCTGTGAAAAAGGCTTCAAGTGAGCTTGAATCTCTTACTTTCACAGCACAGGCTTGCACTGAGCTTAAGTCAATTAAGAAGTATACATCCAAATTTGAATGCATTTTAATGTCATTCATGTGGATGAAGCTGCTAAAAATGATCAACAAAACTAATCTTGTAATTGAAGTATCCTCTTAAAATCAGGAATAAGGGACCTTTCGGAAAAGGCTTTATTTTCTGAAAAATCCCCATCTAGACTGACGCTTTTTTCCGGCAAAGCCCCGAGCCAGAAGAAAGCGGCAGCCATGTTTATACAAATGAAGCGGGGAATATTTAAATCCCCCACTTCATTTGCAATGCTGACTTGTCTCATCTTCATCCCTTTTCCGGAAAAGGGGTGCAGTGTAGACACAGCCTAACAGTGATATTGCACATAAATTAGATTTTTCTTCAATTATAAATGAGTTTTCATACAACAAAGCCAGAAAAACATTCCTAAAGTAAAGCGCTTTGCTTGCAATTAAAGTTACATTTTTAATATACATGCTATTGGTATAATGACTTAATTGTTAATAAATAAGTGTCTCAAGTGTTAATTTTCATATATTCTTTTGGTTTTAGTATGACTCTGTGGATGAGAAGTTAGATACATCTGGGGCCTGGGGCTGGGCTGAGGCCTCTAAACTCAAAGTGGCCTAGGCCTCTGTCATTCTCTAAAAGGGCCTGCAAACCATGGCTTATTCTCCACCAAATTTCCCTTTGCCAGATGAAGACATAGTTAAGTTTTACCATTCTAAAACCATCAGTAAAACTCTTTGGGCACATCTATAATTTACAAGAGCAAAAATTATTTTCACTGAAAATTCAAATGAAATACCAAGAAATGTTACTAGACTGCGACCTTATATGCCAAATTATGTCCTGGAGCCAAATGTTAATGACTGAGTTCTGAAGTAGGGGTTTATAGTGGAAACAATTACAGATGTAGGACAAAATCCCTGCATCTGGATTCAATGGGAGTACCACCAGGGCTTTTATATATATATATATATATATATATATATATATATATATATATATATATATATATATATATATATATATATATATATATATATATATATGTACACTACGTAAAGGGAACATCTACTGCACTATATTATATTTTTTGATAGTTGGTAGGAAACAAGGGTCTCAGAACTATAAACACAATGAACATATTTTATTAAAAAGAAACTGTATGCTAAAGATATGTTATGAATGTATACTATATATTCAGTAAATAGAATAAGGGTTTTGATTTCTAATATGCTGACAATGAACATTTCATTCAGTTATCCATGTTCTGCAACTATGTATAAAATTGCATTATCTTGATTATGTTAAATTTAACAAGATGCAACAGGTCATAATATATAGTAACCTATCTGCCCCAACATGTTGAAAATATGAAAAATATTCACCCTTCTTTTTGTCCAATTTCTGCTTGTGTTTTGTGTGGAAATGTACAAAATAATTTTGCAGGTGTTCTTCCTAAAAAAAAATACACATAAACATAAGAAGCTAATATAAAGTTGAACAGTCCTGTAACTGCTGAAAATAAAAATAGTTATTTTTTTCTCTTTCCTGAAGCACTAATTGACTAATAGGTCAAGTGCTGACTGGAATAGAGAGCATAATATATTTCATGCCCATCAAAAAGTTGTTAATCATAGAGTTTGTTTTCACAGACTTGCATTAATTTTTTGCACTGGATTTCAAGCACACAATTCAGTGTCCCCCAAGTGCTATGTAGATACTTTTTTATTTCTCTGTCAGTTTTGCCCCACTTTCACACTGGAACTGCACTCAGTTTATTTAGTGAAATTGTCTTTGAGTTTCAATCACATAGTTCTCAGCATTACTCCAAACACCAGCGAATTCCAGATAGAACTGTATGAAAAATGTTTTTTTCTGTCCCATGAGAATTTTTGATATTTTGAAAAATGTTAGCATTGCATTGTAAGTGAAAGGTAAAAAATCTGAAAAAAAATCGCAAACCAACAAACAGTAAAGAAATTCAACTGAAGTCAATTGAAATATTTCGTTTTGATCATTTTATTCATATATCATCCACTTTATTAAAAATTCCCAACCAACTAAGTGATTTTGATCAACTTCTATAAAACCATTGACTCCTCAGAGTATCCCATTATACCCTGGACTTTCTTTCCCACCATCATGGATTCTATAGGAAAAATTTACCTCCTGATTCTGCATTATCAGCAATGATTTTTTTTAATTAGTGCTATTGCCCTTTTTTCCAACATCAGTGTCCCAATCGTGAATGGTACCAGAATTATGGAGCCTGACAAGTCAGCTTCCTGGTGGAAGAGAAATCAGTAATACTGTGCCTGGGTATATTCTAAATGTAACTTGTTTTATTTATATATAGTCCTGGAATGTAGATGGCTCATTAAGGTATGGATTCATCTCCCCACATCTCAATGAGGTCTCCTGAACACTGTATACAGGCACTCTTCTGTACCCCTGGGAACTGGAGCCCATGGGGCAGAAATCCCCAAAATCATCACACTGTTGTTGGGATTACTCGATGTTCTCTCCACATCTGCTGCAGTGTGCTGTTCACTCGGAATGGATTCGCAACGCTGGCCACATGGTACAAGCCATTCTACTATTCCCAGGGCTTTTTGAGCTCAGTGGGAGAGCAGTAGAAGTGCAAGTTCTGGAGAGAGCGATCGGAGTGGGAAGCTGCGGGAGACCTCCTGGAAGCCCAAAGTGTTGACTTTCCAGAAACACTGCATCTACACTAGCATAAATTTGACCATGCTAGTTTGGGAATAGTGTTACTCCTTGTGAAAAGCAGGAGTACTGAAATCAACGTCAAGGTTGACACAACAGGCATCAATTAGAAAATTGACCTTGTGCAGCTGAAGTAAACCTAAATTCAACTGTTGGCCAGGCCTTAGAAACTTTCATTCATCCACATCCTCATCCTTCACATCATATACTGACTTTCACTCAGACTTTAACTTTCTTCCTTCCACTGTCTATGGTTTTCACATCTCAGTGAGTGTCAGCCTACCATTTGTTTTCCATACTGTATCCTTTGCATTGCTCCCTATCAATGCATTACTTACTCTAATTAGCATAAATGCTCAAGAACTACACTGCCAATGGCATCAGAGTCAGCATAACACAAATACACTGAGATGGAGGAGAATGGAGAACAGGTGTTCTTTCAAGAGTGTAATCTCTTTTTTTCTGCTGCATATAGTCCATCATTGTCTATCACATTTTCTAAAATCCCACATTCTTCTACTGGTAAGAAAGCAACATCTGATTCATTAGCAGAAATCTACTTCTTAGAGTAAACCAAATGGTCAAAACTGGAGTTAAATCTGCTAACTCTAGAAGAATACATTTTGGGACTAGGATCCATTAAACAATAGTTCTGCAGTATTGGATCTTACAGTCGTTCTATCACTGCTTCATGCATACCTAATTTCAATCTATTGTTAATGATCCAAATTCAGGAATTGGTTTCTAGTGTTAAACCATAGGTATAACTTCTAGAGACAAAAAGATAGGGACATTTTCCACCAACCTCAGTCAGGGGTCAGCATAACTCTTCTGAACTATGAGCTTCTAGAAGAAAGCAAGAAAGAGAAGGGCACTTCTAGCTCCAACAGCTTTGATGTTTGCACAGGGGCAGAGTCAACTCTCTCCCCTCCACAGGGCTGCTTAGAACAGGGGTGGGCAATAACTTTTTCAGGGGGACCGCTTCACAAACTTTTGTTCATAGTCATGGGCTGACTCGGCCCTGCAAATGGACAGAACCTCAGGTGGAAGGGGCGGTTCCTTCCAGGTGCCATATATCCCGGGTGAGGAAGGAGACTTTGTGTGCTCTCCTGTCCCCAGCCCAATCAAGACCTGTGGCCAGGGGAATGTGCAAAGTCATTGAGGATGCTTCCACACAGCAGGGCTAAACTTGAAATAAGCTACACAAATTGAGCTATCAACTGCGTAACTTATTTCAAAACAGATTATTTTGAAATTGGAAGTGTCTACACAGCACTTATTTTGAAATAGAGCACTCTTCCTCTGACTTCTCTTACTCCTCCTACAATGACGGTTACAGGAGTTGAAGTAAGAAGTCCTCCAGCTCGAAAGTATTTTGACATTATTTCAAAATAACTGCCTGCTGTGTAGATATGGACAAAGTTATTTCAAAATAACACTAGTTATTTTGAAATAATGTTGCTGTGTAGACGTACCCTCACTGTTCAAAACAGCGGGTGGCTCCTTCTAGGTGCTGCATGCCCCTGGTTGGGGGAGGGAGCAACTAGCCACTTTGAACAGTGAATGACTTTGCGAACTCTCCCAATCAAGTCTTGATTGGCCTGGAGGTGGGGTAGCAGCAGGGTAGGCTGTGAGCCAGATCAAATGGCTTGGTGGGCTGGATTCGGCCTGTGGGCCATATTTTGTCCACCCCTGGCTTAACAGCTTCAGAGAGGAGAGGCTTGCATAAGCAGCTAAAAAGAGAAAACCCACAGCAAGAGGAGCCAGAAGGAAGAGTCCAATTTCTATGCTGCTGGCTGCATTTGGTGAAGGGAGAGGAGAAAGAGAATGGAACATGTGGGAGGAGGCAGATAAGTACTTTATTTGTGCATGAGCTTGTGAAGGCTGAGCACTGGCATGTCTAGACTTGCTAGTTCATAGTGCCAGTGCCTCTGAATTTGCCACATCAGCTATGAAAGTAAACAAATTGCTTGAGCCCGAGCTCCTCTTTCATTACAAATTAAGCACTGAGGCAGAAGACACCCACTAATCATCCTTTGCATGAGCTGGAGGAAGGACATGCAAATCCTGCTAGGGAACAGTGGGTCCAAATCAGTAGGGGTATTATCTTGGGCAGGGGCTACTCAACATGTGGTCCGTGGGCCGCATGCAGCCTATGGACCATTTGTTCGTGGCCTGCAGTGCAGTTTGGGTTTACACGGGACTCAACGTACAGTCCACGGGTGGGAGCCAAAACAAAAAAGTAATCAATATAATCGTTTTCTGTTGATATGTGTTTTAGTAGTTAAATTCCTGGACTGTCATTACTCATTAAAAGTGCTGTCATATGGGTAGAAATCCAGTAAATATTGCATTTAATTAATATCAGCAGAACTGACATAAATGGGGCTTGCGTGTTGTGAAATCTTGCCTTAATTTTTGTATTCACGCCTTTCAGTATGAAAGAAGCTATTTGCATATATATTTGCATGTATATGCAATCATACTTCAGTTGTGGTCCCTGGAGCTTCCAAGTTGAGTAGCCCTGATCTAGAGAGGGACTAGAAGAGAATAGAGTGCACAGGTAGTGGAGGGCATACCAGTGCTGGTGCATCAAGTAGAGACACAGTGCAAGTGAAGAAGCACCTGCACGTAGGAGACTTGTGGTTCAAATCCCTATTCTGTCTGGCAAGGAGAAGGGATTTGCCAACTCTCAGGTGATTACTTTGACCCTGAGCTATAGAATATTGTGATGTAGTGGCTCCTTCAATCACTCCTATTACATAGAACATAAGAATGGCCATACTGGGTCAGACCAAAGGTCCATCTAGCCCAGTATCCTGTCTTCCAACAGTAGCCAATGTCAAGTGACCCAGAGGGATTGAACTGAACAGGTAATCATCAAGTGATCCACCCCCTGTCACCCATTCCCAGCTTCTGACAAACAGAGGGTAGGGATACCATTCCTACCCATCCTGGCTAATAGCCACTGAGGGACCTAACCTCCAAGAATGTATCTAGTTATTTTTTGAACCCTGTTATTGTCTTGGCCTTCACAACATCTTCTGGCAAGGAGTTCCATGGTGTAACAGGTGAGTCCAGTCCTTCTCCCTGTTATCTCAGGTTCTCCGGTCAGCCCCTCGGTGATAGCACCCCGAGGCGGGGTAGGGGGGTCCGGGCCCACCCTCTCTCCCGGACCCCAGCCCAGGGCCCTAAGGACAGGTGAGCGGAAACCTGCCTCGCTGATGAGGCGCTTGTCCGAAGCACACCAGCCCGCCGGGTTCACCCGCCCTGGGCTTCTTTCTACCCCCTATCTACTGCTCCCGTGGCCCCCACGGGCCCGTGCTACCCTCACCCACCCTTCCTGTGCTGCGCCAGTCTCTCCTCGCCCTCCTCCGCTCATTCCTGCCTCCTCCACCTCTCCCTCTCACTCTCACTCTCTGCTCCTCTCTGCTTCCCTCCGCTCTCCTCTCCCCTCTCTGGCTCCATGGGGCCCTTTCAAAAAGGCCGTGCCGGCGTCTGGCCCTGATGACGTCAGGCACCGCGTCCATTGGCTCCTCCCCCTCCGCGCGTCCCCGCCCCTCCGCCAGCCACACCCCCGCTGCGCTGCTCGTCAGCTGGGCCGTGACGGCGGAGCAGGCACCGCAGTTCGTCCCTGCTCCCCGGATGGTTCCCAGGAGGGTCAGGACGACCGCGGGTTCAGTGCGGGGCGGGCTGGCGGCAGTGGGGAGGGGGCGGCGTGCCCCGTCACACATGGGTTGACTGTACATTGTGGGAAGAAGTACTTCCTTTTGTTTTAAACCTGCTACTATTAATTTTATTTGGTGAGCCCTAGTCCTTGTGTTATGGGAAGAAGTAAATAACTCTACTTTATTCACTTTCTCCACAACAGTCATGGTTTTATAGACCTCTATCATGTTCCCCCTTAGTCATCTCTTTTCCAAGATGAAAAGTCCCAGTCTTACTAATCTCTCTTCATATGGCAGCTGTTTCATAGCCCTAATATTTTTTGCACTTTTCTAAAACTTTTCCAATGCCAAGGCATATTTTTTGGATGAAGAGTTTCAGAGCCATGTTAGTCTGTAATAGAAAAAACTTACAAAACGACAAATAGTCCTGCAGCACCTTTGGGTGCATCTAGACAGAAGCGCTACTTCAGAATACTTCCGGTATCCTGAAATACCATTTCCTATGTTTTGACAGTGTGCCTGTTATTTTGAAATAGCTTTTGAAATAATGGGCATCCTATTCTGATGTCTCTAAACCTCGTTCCACAAGGATTAAAGGACGTTTCGGAATAGCACTCTATTTCAAAATTAACTCGATATAAGCTATGCAGTTTGCATAGCTTAAATTGCATAGATTATTTCAAGCTAAGGGTGCAGTGTAGATGCAACCTTAGAGAGTAACAAAAAATGTATCCAGGGATTTTCCACAGGGGTCAGAGACTGAGGCTCTGCGCCTACCTTAGGATGGCCCTGCCATCAACCATGACATCTATCCCAACTTCCTGGGACTTTACACTAGAGTTTCAGAGAACTGGTCACCTCACTTCTATCAGAGTCCTCTTTTTTGGCAGCATGCAACAGAAAAGTAGACTTGTTTTGCTGGATAAGGAGCTAGCCCTGAAAGATCTGTGTTCTACCCTGTTCCTCTCATGGACTTCCCATATGACCACAGGGAAGTGCAGTAAGGACAGAATTTCCTTCGCTGCATTTTTTTCTGAGTCCTTCTTTCCTCGCCCTTTTACAGGCTACATTTCAGAATCTTCTTTTAATCCTCAGCCTTTTTATCTTAATCCCCCTGCTTCTGTTTGTAAACAAAATACTGACTCTGCCCCAGGGGCACCATCACCTCTTTAGAACTTGCATTTTACATTACTGTTGTGTTATATTTAAGAGCTTCACCTGGGAGTTGGCACACTACCTGTCAGAGGCGGCTGGTATAAAGGTGGGAGAAGACCTTCCAGCCTGGTTCTACTCTATTCTTCTCACACATACCCTCCAGAACACTGTAGGAGTACCCGGGTAGAGTGTTGCTGTCCTGGAGTGCTCGCCCCCCACATGCTCCAGGACCGGGGAGGTTCGACCCACATGCCTTCCCTCCTCCTTGGTGCTCCAGGGCCGGGGGAGCCAGGGGCAGTGTGCCCTTCTCCCTTCCCATGATGCTGGTAGGGATGCATCTTGGCTCCTATGGGACAGGCCCTGGATGGAAAAGGCAGGACAGGACACTTGCCTCCCCCAGGGCTATCTTCACCCACATCCCCATGCTGTGCTTGTAGGAATTTTTTGGAGGGGCTCCTGACCCTTCTCTGGTGAAAAGACCTCCCTGGCTTGTTGCAAGGGGATTCTGGTGCAATGAATTTTGTGACTATCTCTAGGGGAGTTAGATATTGTTTAAGTAATTGTGTAGCTGCAACAACTTTTAACGGGTACATGGTTACCAAAAAGCTCCCCCTGGGGCCGGAGTCGCCAGCCAGTGTGCTCTGACCCCACTCCAGGGGAGCCCCCTGCCACCCTGACCTGCTGCCTCTGTATCAGACTGAGCCATCCTGGGACTGAGCCAGCCTGCGGGTCTGAATTTAAAATGCAGTGCTGGGGGTGGGAAGGGGGGGGGGGTGTTGAGGTTTACCAGACCGTTAGCTGATAAGCATTTAAACAGTAGCCGGCTGGCTGCTAACATCCCTGGCCTATGCCCCTCTCCTCTGCAATTCGCTCCTGTCTCGCTTTTAAACAACCTCCCTACTCAGCTCCCAGCCCTAGCCAGAGCCAGCTCTCAATGTACGTAAATTACACCTCAGCAAAACTCCGTCTCCAGCACCCTCGCTTAGCTCCCTCCCCATTAGCTCCCCTCCAAAGAGCCGCCCACCAAAAGCGAAGAGCCGAGCAGCTCCTCCGTCCTGGCCCCGAGCACACCCGAGCAGGCAGGACGCAGGCGGGAGCAGGAGAACTGCGTGCCGTGCCCGGAGTGCTGTGCGCCCCTCCTTTCCTCCTGGCTTTGCTGCCCAATGTGAGCGACTGCCTGAGGCTGAGCCAACCGCTGCGAGAGACACCCCCGCCCGCAGTCCCGGGCAGGAAAGAGCTCCGGGGCTGTGAAATGCCGCCTGCAGCGCCTGCATGATTTGCACGGCCCCTTTGCTTTGCAACAAGTGATCTCGGGATTTGTTGTTGGGGTTTTTTTGTTTTTGGTGGGGTTTTTTTTTTTTTTTTGAGAACAACAAAAGGTGGATGAATGTCGGGGGCTCGTTCTTTTCTGTGGAGCCTGGACTCTGGCAGCCTGGCTTGCGGGCGATGAGAAGGCATGAGGGATTATAGCCCAGAGCCGAGCCAGGTTGCTTTGGGCTGGCATGAACTTTTGGAGTCCCAGGTGCTACCCAATGACAGGCACAGAGCCGGAGCACTCCGCGTCTGAAACAGCCTCCCTCCTGGGCATACTGTAGACAAGCTTCTAGCCTCTGGCAGCGACTGAGGAGGATGGGCGCTGCGGGCGGGATTGTGTGAGCCCCCTCCTCCCCTCTGCCAAACTGCAGGTAATGGTTGACGCATCAAATGCTATTTTGCTTTCTCTGCGTCCCCCCCCCCCCCCTTTGCTGCCTGCCTCTCCTTGCATTTTAACTGCCCACGTGTGGGACCCTGCAGAAGAGCCCCCTGGAGGGGCGCTCGGGAAAGTGCCTGGTTAAGCCACACACGCGCGCTAGCTAGTTCAACCCTTTTGGGGTGTGTGTGTGTGTGTGTGTACGTGCCCGGGGGGGGGGGGAGCCCGCTTTCGGGTATTGAAGCCTGGGCCAGGCGAGGGGAAATGCTCCTTGAGCGCGGGTCCGGGAGGGGGTTTCAGCTCCACGCACGTGGGGCGTGTTTCATTTCTTTCTGTTGCGCAGTGCGCCCTGGCCGGCTGCTTCTGGGAAGCAGGGGGAATTGTGCCCTAATGCGAAGCATCTGCCCAAGCCCGGCTCTGAAGGGAAGCCCTCCTCCCGCCCCAGGCTTTCGGGGATTCCTCATGCACCAGCCTCCCCAGCAAGTTCCCGCTGCTGGAAAGGTCGCCTTCCCCCTCCCCTCCTCGCTGCCCTTCCTGAGGGCTTGCAGTCCCTCCTCAGACCAAACGCCCTTTGAACCCACAGCGCTCGCGGCAGGGGAGGAGGGTGTGTCGCCTTCAGCGCAGTTTGTAGGAGCGGGTCGCTCCCCTTCCCCTGGCTCAGCGGAGATCTCAGAGCCGCACTCTCCCTTTCTCAGCCTTTCAGCGCCCTGTGGAAGCATCAGCGATGCTGTCACTAATCCTCGGGTGTAGCTAGTGAACCCCTCCACACAGCGGGGGTGACAACGCTTTCTGCTACTGGGCAGCAAACTGAGGCCCGTTAGGGCTCACTCGGCTATAAACAGCTGACAACAGCGAATTGCAAACATCCCCATGGTTTGTGCCAGTCCGAGGCACGCTGAACCTGCTACCTCACACCGAAAGCAAACTCCGAATGCACTGAGCCATGCAGGGGCAGTGGGTGAAGGAAGGGCCGGGTGAGGTAAGCCCCTTTACCCCGTGCTAGCCAAGCCCTCCCCCGCACATGGCTGCAGCCTCCCCAGTCCTGGAGCACGGAGAGGGTGGGCGGCACTGGAGCCTCCTCCGGCCCGAAGCACCGGGAAGGCAGGAGGCTAAAAGCGCACAGCCCCAGCTTCCGTCGCCCCAGAGCACCCGGAGGCCAGCTGCTCTGGGGCAGCAACACTCCACCCCCAGTCTGCCTACAGTCGGCGTGCTGGGGCGGAGTCTGGGTGGGGCCAGGCTGGCGGTTTGGGAAGGCAAAGTTCCCCTCCCGCTGCCCATGATGCCCGCCGCCCCTGTAGCCTTGCCTATGGGAAGTAGGGCCAGCCCTGGCAGGAGGTGGGACCTTAAACTCTGGGTAGGTCATTCGGCAAAGAATTAAGAGGAGAGCTGGCTGGTGGCTTTCCACAGCTCTCCCCCTGCATCCCAGATCGCACCCACTTATCTGCTTTGCGTGTGCTCTTGGGCAGCAAGGATATGTATGTGTCTGCTCTTGAGGGCGGGCTTTCGTGCTTTGTACCATGAACCCGTTCCCCTCCAGCTTGCCAGTCATGCAATAGTGCTGTGGCAACTGCTGTATTTAACTCCATTGAATCTGAGAGGCAGGGGAAGAGAACACTTTTTGGAGGTTCTATATTTCCTCTTCCCTCCTGTGTATTCTGTCTATCCCTTCCTGGTATGTTTCTTTATTGGTATTTGATTCTTCTCTCCCTCTGCATGTGCTGTCTCCTTCCCATCCTTTTTCCATCTACAACACTCCCATACAACTCTCTCCCCTGAATATGTGTGTTGCCCCCTGATTCTCTTCTCCCCTGCACATGCCATTCAGTTCCCGGCTGTTCTGCTGAGTTGCATACATTGCTCTGCTGCCTCCTTCTCAGCTCCCCTATAGAATCCTAGAACTGGAAGGGACCTCCAGAGGTCATCAAGTTCAGTCCCCTGCCCTCATGGGCAGGACCAACCACAGTAAACATAAATGTACTGCCAGATGGCCAGTTCCCCTGCACACAATTCCTAGTTATTTGGTTGTGTCTCTCCTGCAAATAATGGCTATCTACCTGGATCCTTGGTCCACATGACATGCTGTGGACCCACCCGGTGCTATTTCTTGGCTTCCCTGGATATCACTTTCCCACTGATGACTCCTAGTGGTAGCTGGCAGCTCCAAACTCACTTGACTACGTCTAGACTGGCATGATTTTCCGCAAATGCTTTTAATGGAAAAGTTTTTCCGTTAAAAGCATTTGCGGAAAAGAGCGTCTAGATTGGCACGGACACTTTTCCGCAAAAGCACTTTTTGTGGAAAAGTGTCCGTGCCAATCTAGATGCGGTTTTGCACAAGAAAGCCCCGATCACCATTTTTGCCATCGGGGCTTTTTTGCGCAAAACAGTTTTTATCTGTCTACACTGGCCCTTGTTCGCAAAAACATTTCCGGAAAAAGGCTTTTGCCCGAACAGGAACGTCAGAGCATTTGTGCAAGAAGCACTGATTTCAGACAGTAGAACGTCAGTGCTTTTACGTAAAATCAAGTGGCCATGTAGACAGCTGGCAAGTTTTTGGAAAAACTTGCCAGTCTAGACGCAGCCACTTGTGTTTACAGTCCCTACTTCTGTTTTCTCGCATGTTATGTGGCTGCAGCCCCTGGTGGAAAAGGGAAATTGCTCCTTGTTTGCTACAGCAGTGGTCCCCAACCTTTTTAAGCACAAGATCATTTTTTGAATTTAAGTGCCATCCAAGAACTACCTCAGACCGAAATACCCTGCCATGCCTCCTTTGTGCCCCTTCTCCGAGGCCCCACCCCTGCTCACTTCATTCTCCCTCCCTTCCCACCCTCCTTCACTTTCACCTGTCTGGGGCAGAGTGCTGGGGTTTTGGCGCTGGTCTTGGATTAAGGAATTTGGAGTGTGAGAAGGGCTCTGAGCTGAGCCTGGGGCAGGCAGTTAGAGTGCCAGAGGGGGTTGTAGGTGCAGGCTCTGGGAGGCTGTTTGGATGCAGGGGTGCTTGGGGCTAAGGCAGGGGCTTAGGGTGCAGGAGGAGGTTCATGACACGGGGAGGGTTTTGGGATGTAGGCACCAGCTGGAAACTGCTTACCTCAGGTGGCTCCTGGCTGTGGTGCAGTGCGCATAAGGCAGGCTCACCCCTGCCCTGGTCATGACCCTGCACCACTCCCAAAAGCAGCCACCAAACTCCATCTCAAGTCCTGTTGTACCCTCTCTCTGCTTTCTGGAGAAAGGATACAGGGTGGGAGAGGAGCCATCTTGATATCAACCCCTGCCCTGCACAGAAAGCAGGAGACTCCTGAGTGGACAGCTCCAAGACAAAGGGCAGATATGCAGCAGTCTGGGTGGGGGGGCAGCTGAAGTGCTGGGCTTGATAACCTCTTGGACAAATCAGTCAGGATCACCTGTCACAGGCTCCAAGATCTACCAGCAGATCTTGATGGACTGGTTGGTGACCACTGCTCTACAGAGGTCTGGTCTTTTCCACAATCTGAGAAATATAGTCTAGTGATTACAGTGGTGTACAAGAAATCAGAACTCCTGGAGTTCCATTCTTTACTCTCCTACTGATTTATTCTGTGATGTTCAACAAGTCTCATAATCCATCTGCAAAATGAGAATAATGCTTCTCTGGTTAACAGGGATGTTGTAAGTTTCAGTGAATATTTGGGGAATAACTAAAAAGTAAAATATCATTATTACTAACAGAAGTGGTTAATGATGAAAGCATCAGAAATGAGTTTTAAATCTGCGTCTCTCATAAATGTAACTCCTCTTAAAGAAATTAATCCTGTATCAGTTTACACTGACTCTTAATGGGAGTTGGATGCCTAAATATCCTTTTAGATCTGAGGTGTAGGTCCTTCCTTTTGGTTGTGGCGATGATGTAACTTCTGCTTGACTCATGAAAGAATTATGTAAAAGGAAATGCAGGATTAGTGCTCTTCAAAAGAAAATGAAACGTGTAAGATATTTTAATATGACAGCTGTCACTAAAAGGATCATCTGAATAAGTGTATTGTTCTTACACACCTCATGAAGTATTTTATAGCAAATACCTGTAGTAACTGTCTTATTAACTTGACAGACAGTTGAGAAACCTCTTCAGATTGACGAGTCTCTCCTTTGAAATATAATGGTTTCTGTATGATGTTGATTGAAAAAAATGAGTTTTCAGATTTAAGAAATTGTACTTTTATACAATAGGTAATATCTTGATGTAGGCAATAGTGCATGAGATTTTAATACAACTGAAATCCACAAACCATCATAAACTTGAGTGAATGTCTTTCATTCTTACACTACATTATATAATCATAACATCACAATTAATAATAAGCTGCCTTTCTGTGGCACTTTTCATCTGAAGAACTCAAAGCACATCATAAAGGTCTAACAACTGGAACTACAATTTTCAACTTGTTTGCCTGAAGCTAGTCTCTTCAAATGACAATTAGCCACCCAAGCAAATTATCTGATTTTCTTGATGTAGGCAATAGTGCATGAGATTTTAATACAACTGAAATCCACAAACCATCATAAATCCTGCTAAATCCTCAAAATCAGTGATAGCTACAGGTCCTGAGCATCTTTGTAAAATATGAATCCTTACTGTAGTGCCTAACTATGAATTTAAACTTCTGGAACCCAAGTTTGGAAATGTTGTAACTTTTATAGACATCAATGCCAGATTTTCAGATTTGAGATATTTAATTGAGATGTTAGACCATCCATGTTCAAGTGTCAAAATAATTAGCTTGATTTTAGAAGTCATTACCATAGCTGTTGTTGAAAGTTTTAGCTTAAATGGCATTGCATAGCAACATCAGGCAGCAAGTGAGAAGTAAAGTATGGCAGTCCCGGATATGACTCCTAATTCTCTTCCCTAATGTGCTAGCAAATGTCTTCTCCCATAAGTAATGTGTCAACTAAAAGTATAAAATATTTCACCACAGAGAAATATAAAAAAATAGTATAATTATGGTAAAATAGAAATGAGGGAAAAAGTTGGCACTCAAATATAAATAACGTGAAAGAAAAACTCTTTTTGCATAATATTTTATAGATTTTTGCCTAAATTACCTGTCAGAGTGCTTAGAAATAAATTTGTACATGTCGGACCTCCCTGATCCGGCACCCTCAGGACCTGAGTGGTCCTGAACAATGGAGTTTGCCATATCAAGGGATGTCAAGATTCCCTACCCAGCTGTAGGCTTTGCTCCCAGCTGGGGCTGCGCTCTCTGCCACCTGCTGCTGCCTGCAGCCCCCCCATGGCAGCCCTGGCCGGGGCTTTGACCCCCACCGTGCTAGCCCCAGACAGGGGCCGGCTCTGCTGCCTCCAGTCCTGCTGCGGCTGTGTCCCCCATGGTGCCGGTCTGGGCTGCACACCCAGCTGTATGCTCCCCATCGTGCCAGTCCTGCTGGGGCTGCACTCCCCACTGCCAACCCAGCCTGGGCTGCTCTTCTGAAACAGTCCAACTGGGACTCCGTAGTCCAGCAATATCTGTGATCCTGCCGGACTATGATGTTGCTGGACCAGAGAGTCTCAGATTGTAATGGTTCAACCTGTACAAAGTTTTCCCTATATCTTCTGTTTTTGTAGATCAGTCAGGAAGCCTTAAAAGTAGCTCCTACAGAAGCCATTATTTAAGCAATTATGCTCTACAAATGTTTTTACAAAGATGAAACATTTTCTTTTACAAATTGAACAGGTTCAGCGAAATGAAGACAACTGACAAGATGCGAAAGAGGGGAAATTTGGGGGCACTATCCGTGGTGCTGATTGTGTCCCTGGGACTTCCACAAATCACTTTTGCATGTCCACGCCCATGTGCCTGTTATGTTCCCACTGAAGTTCACTGCACATTTCGATCCTTGGCAGCAGTGCCAGCAAGAATCTCTAAACATGTGGAAAGAATCAATTTGGGGTTTGTATTGCAATTTTACTGAATGGTTTTATATTCTCTGTGTATAATTTATACAGCTCAGCACACATGCTGCATGGTGAGAGCATTGTGTATGTCTGATGAGCAGAATTGTATTTGTAGATGATTATTCATATTTTAGGATTAGGATTAGGATTTTTCCATGAATATGGTGTCCAGTTATATATGTGTTATATTCTATCTGGAATAAGATGTGTTTTAGAGAAATATTGTACCCAATGGGAAATTGATATTTGTAATGGTCATAAATCTGTTTTTCAAAATAAATTTAGAACCATACTAGAAACCAGAAAATGTCTATAATTAATGAGTGATAGTTTGGATGTTAATATAATTGTTCTATTGAGGTTGTAAAAAAGAATATCCTCCCACCTTAGAGTATTTCTGTATATCAAATAATATTCATGTTAGAAGACGATTTAATTTCAATACTACATCCTACTATATTTTTTTAGCTTTTTTAGTCTGTCCACTGCCTATTTTGAAATCAGTGTGTCTATTCACAGAATAATGTATAACTCCTACAGTACAAAAGAGGTGCCTAGTTAAAACAGCTTTATTACAGCCGGTCCCCAAATTACGAACGGGTTACGGACCAAAAACTTGGCCGTAACTTGAAATGTTCGTAAGTTGGACCCCATTGAGTTACATTCAGACTGTGCTGTTCATAAGCGCAGGTCACGTTCGTAACTCAGGGACTGCCTTTACAACCGCTTAATGGGAGGTTTGGTCGTAAATGAGAACGGACGTAAATCGACCGTTCGTAACTCAGGGACTGGCTGTATTCCTTTTCATTGCTCCAGTGGTGCTAAGGACTGTAGTGCCGGCCCAGATATGCTCTGTGATTATTTCAGACCAGCTATCACTATAATTTTTAATAGTCCCCATTTATCAAATACATTATTTGCACAAATAATGTGGGAAATTAATCTTAAATTAGACTAAACAGATATGGTACTACAGGGAGTAATTTCGTCCTGTTGTTTCAAAGCTATGGCCAAACAGATGGAAATGAAGAGAGGTCAAATTCTGTCTTGCCATGTGTGCACTGTTCCAGTTGGCCTTAACATTTCTGGTGGACCTTTGGTTGGAAAATGTAACGATTATTGAATATTCACTATTAAATAAGATGACACTCAAAAATCTGTGAAAAAAGAACAATAAAGTTGCAAAGTCAAGTACTCAAAATTTAGGAAATTCCAGAGTTAAGGCTATCTGTGAAAAGTTAATTTCCCTCCTTGTATGTATGTAGCATGATACTATATTTAATTACATGATTGCATACTTATTTTTCCACTGAAAATTTACAAAATAATTCAGTCTGATGCAAACACCAGATGTGGAAAATTTCAGCCCAAACAATTTAAATCTGGCAAAATTATAAGAACTTGAAAATAGCATTTTGGATGGACATTTTAAAGCAACATTATGTATACGTAGTGGCCTACCAAACATATGGTCCATTTTGGTCAATTTCATGAGCATAGGATTTTCATTATTTTAGCTATTTAAATTTGAAATGTCATAATGTTGTAATTGTAGGGGTCCAGACCAGTGTTCCCTCTAATCAGCCCTGCCCAGTAAGTCAACTCCCTGCATGAAGCCAAGAGCCTCTGACTGGGCTGAGCTGATTAGTCACCTGTGAAGCTGTGCTGTCACACAGCTTAAAAGGAACACTGGTCCTGTGCCAAAAAGGAGTTATGTATGGGTGTTGTGGTATTGCCACCTTTATTTCTACATAGCTGTTGGCAGCAGCATTGGCTTCACTACCGGAGAACAGTAGCTGCTGGCCAGAAATCCTGCACTGAAGTCAGAACTGCCACCAGCAGAGGCACAGAAGTAAAGATGGCATGGTATGATGTTTCCACCCTTAAGTCTGTGCTGCTGTCTGTAGAGCTAGGGTCTTAGTCAGCAGTTGCTACTTTCTGGCCATCCAGCTCTGGAAGCAGCAGTACATAAGTAAGAGTTGCCTTCAGAGCTGGGCACATTCTCAACATTACAACCACTGCTATCCAGCTGCCTGGCTCTAAAGGCAGTGCAGAAGACTTGACCCTCCTAAATAAACTTCCAATCACCCTGCAACTCCCTTTTGAATCAGGACCCCCACTTTCAGAAACACTGTTCTCACCCCATGAAATCTGAATAGTATAGAGTAAAAACACGATAGGGCAGATTTCATGGAAGGACACCAGATTTCACAATCTGTGATACATTTTACATGGCTGTGAATTTGGTAGGGCTCTACCTTGTAGGCATCACTACCAATTCCACTTACAATAACTATAGGAGATCTTGTCATAAAGATCTGCTTATGGAGGGCATTATTCATATGTGAAATTCCCCTCCTAAAGAATAAAGGATTAGACATCTCCTTGGCAATACTCCCTGCCTTTTTTTCTCCAGACTCAAGAACCATTCTGCACCCTGTGGGGGCACATACCCTTACCTCCCAGTCAAAATGATTTTGTAGGAGTTCAGGTTTAGGTCACTACCGCAGGTTTTACTGCAGAGAGGGGAAATATGCTATTATTTGGTTTGTTTACCCTTTATTTTGTGAATAATATTCATTCTCTTGGGCCAGAATAGTGAAGACAAGCATTAGCCAAGCTTTTAGATACGATTGTCTCAGTCCTTATTGACATTAGTCTTTTTTATGAATCCTTGAGCGGTCTTAGTTATAAATTGCAAAACACGATGTTTATTTATGTTGGGTTTAGACTTAGGTGAACGGTTTTGGTTGAAACATTTTCAGCAAAAAAATCCAAATTTAACTATACCAACTCATTTTGTGAATTCCTATCAATTTTGACAGTTTATTTCAGTCAGAGAAAAAGTGAAACAATCAAAATATTTCATTTTTATATTTGGAAAACAGAATGTTTAAATTTTTCTACTTGAAATGACTTTTCATTGTAAAAGTCATTTAAGTTGATTTTTTTAAAAAAAAATCCAATAAAACATTTTAAATGGTCAACATTAAAATTAAATGTTTTCATTTTGTCAAAACAAAACATTTAATTAAACTTGAAACTATTTTTTCAATTTTCAAAATTCAGTAAACTTCAAAAACTGTAATTTGCACCACTTGAGATATTAATTATGATTATTGTGCCAGGAACTCAACTGACCTTTAGAAATTAGCATAGTTGTGCTAATTTAGATCTGCTGATTATCTGACCTACTATTTTTCAGTGGCAATTATGTGCAGGCTTTTCATTGTGCAGAGGTGGGAATTAGGATGAAAGCACCGTTTGTTTACACAGGGGTTAATTTGAAGCTTTTTATGTGTCATGTAACTTGTAATATGCAAGTCTTGCCATTAGCCATGTACACACAGTACCTATTCCATTTTCATGGCACATCAGATGAACACGTGTCTGCAATTTGCTGCCAACAGAGGGTGATATCCTGGGCTATCCCTTGGCTTTGCTGCTGAGCATGCATTCGGGGATTATGTCTGCTGTGAACTGTGGGGCATTAGATGGGTTCAGTTTTTCTTGTTTTTTGGTTTTTTTTAAATCATATTTCCACTGTCTCCATCCCATGCTACTTTTCTGGTCTGGTTTGTGCCATTTCCAAATTCCTGTCAGCTACATGGAGCCAACAATGCGCTGTATTACTATGGTGACAAGCATGAATATGCCCAGGCTGGTCGGGCTGTATTACAGCACTCAGAGTTGGACAGATTTGGCAGTAGACTTCTCCTGTCACACCAGTGAGTTGTGGGACCAGGGGAATATTTGACAGCAGCAGCAGCAGCTGCTCCTCTGTCAGCAGGATAACACTGTGCAGCCATTGCAACAAGATGGAAGAAAAGGAGGATGCTAAGCTATTGGAACAAGAGGCCCTGGTCTGGATCACCTATACATCATTCAGTGCTGTCTCTGGGCTTGGGAAACCAGCGTGGATGCGTGGGAGAGGATATTTTTGTAGAATCAGAATGATCAGCTGTGGCCAGCGAGATTCCGGATGAGAAGAGCCACCTTTTTTAGATCTGCGGAGAACTGACCCCAAATATTCAGTGACTGTATACCAACATGTGATGCCTCATATCTGTGGAGAAAAGAGTCACTTTTGCCATCTGGAAGCTGGCCACCCAAGAAAGTTCTTGGCCTGTAGCCAGCCAATGTAGCTTAGGAAGATCAGTTGTTGGGGCCATTCACTTAAAGGTCTGGTATGGATATGGTAATGTACTGTTCAATTAAGACATGAAACTGGGTAACACTAAGAAGATTGCAAAAGCGGCGAGGAGTCCTGTGGCACTTTATAGACTAACTGAAGTGTTGGAGCATAAGCTTTCATGGGCAAAGACCCACTTTCTTTGCCCACGAAAGCTTATGCTCCAACACTTCAGTTAGTCTATAAGGTGCCACAGGACTCCTCGCCACTTTTGCAGAATCAGACTAACACGGCTACCCCTCTAATACTAAGAAGATTATGGAAGGTTTTTCATGTATGGGGTTCCCAAAGTGTATTGGAGCAAAAGATGAAACCCATATGCTTATCATTCCCCACCCTCCCCAGGACACAGAATTTGTAAACAGAAAGGGATATTTCTCCATAGTATGCCAAGGACCAGTAGACAACTACAACAGATTTACAGATATAATTGTAGTGTGTCCTGGAAATGTCCATGATGCTAGGGGTCTTTCAGAAGGCAGTAATATTTAAAGTAATAGAGAAAGCACTCTTCACCCCAGGAGCACATTAATGGTGTGTGGGTTTGACAGGTTTTATTCAATGACTGAGCTTATTCACAGGTTATTGCCTGAGTAGCTGCAGAATGGTAGCCGAGTGTGCATCTAGCCATTTCAAAAGCTGGTGGAGCTGTTTATGGAACAGTTTGGAAGCAGCAGGAAAAAACTGTTTCAGCCATTCTAGGAACATGTTGCGTTTGTGAGCGAAAGGGAGAAAGCTTTATTAAAGGGTGGGAGGCTGAGGCGTGGAGACTTGCTCAGAAATTTGAACAGCCTTCAGGGAGTTTCTCAGAGTTCCACAACATGCAGGGAGCATGTTGTCAGGGATCCCTATTGTATATGTATTGAGCCTCCTGCCTGAACATGTTAGCCTGTGACGGATGTAGGGATGAAGATTTTTTTGGGGGGGCGGGGGAGAACCTGTGTGTGTGGGCAGTTGAAGTTCTGCATTCCTATGTGTTACTGTAAAATGCTATGAATTATTTCAGCTTTATTTAAATGATTTTTATGTTGGATGCAAGCATGAGTCATGGACAGTTTTATTATGAAAGAACAATAAAATTAAGTTTTAATGAAAACACTGTAATAATTATATCTTTGTATATGGAAAAACATTTAACTAATCAATCTTCACATGTGACCAGCTATATACACACTTTTAATTACTGCAGCAGACTAAACAAAACTCAAAGTGCTTAGGTTTTGGGGGAGGCAGGAAGTGTATCAAGTTAGAAACATGTATACATTCTGCCTCTGACTCCTCTTGTCTACATGGATTCTGGGTTGAATCTGTGTCTGCTACAGCTTTAAATTCTCAGGGCTGTTACAGGGCTTAGAAGAGCTGGAATGTCAGGTGAAATGTGCTTGATGCCCAAAGGCTGAATCTAATTGAGTATTGGGAGTCTCTGAGAGTACTGCTGCTGGGATCCAGAGGTTAGGAGTTGCTGCTGATCCTAGCTCCCAACTTTTTAGAGGGGGTAAAGGGCATGTCTGAGGCTGTGTCCAGACTCAGGGGTTTTTTCGAAAAAAGTAGCCTTTTTTCGAAAAAACTTCACCTGCATCTAGACTGCAGCCGCGTTCTTTCGAAATTAAATCGAAAGAACGCGGCTTTTCTTTCGACAGCGGTAAACCTAATTCCACGAGGAAGAACGCCTTCTTTCGAAAGTACTCTTTCGAAAGAAGGCGTTCTTGAAAGCAAACAGGCTTTTTAGAAAGAGAGCATCCAGACTCACTGGGTGCTTTCTTTCGAAAAAGCGGCTTGCTTTTTCAAAATTCCGCGTGCAGTCTAGACGCTCTCTTTCGAAAGAGGCTTGCAGTCTAGACATAGCCTGAGTTCCTAATTATGGAACTGCAGGGCCATGTTTTGCAGGAAGGGCATTCTGGATCAGGACAGCATCCATGAGTTGCCTCTGCTTCTCTTTGCTGTTACTATCTTGTTCTTTGCCATGGTGATGCTGTCCTGCGAGGGTATTTACCAGAATACAATAGTGAAAATAAGAAGCAGAGTAAGCGACATGTTGAATATGAGAATATTGTATGATGGCAAAAACAGCTAATGCGTATTTTGGCTACAGGAACAAAGTATCATAGCATAGATTAGTGAGACCTTCACCCTTTTTTACATTGCACAGGTGAGACCGTGCCCGGAATACTGTGTACATTTCTGAGTTCTTCAAAAACTAAAACTTATTCTGTTGCATTTGTTTTCAGACTGAAAAGTTTTTTTCATAAATGTCATTAAAGGGCAGTAGATTTAGGAAGAAAACATTACTTTTCAAATAGAAATGGAAATGGCTGATTTTGAAATCAAGAAATAAAAGATACCACTAATTAATTTGCCACCTATAAAAGAACAAAATAAACTCCTTTAAAAGCCTGAAATCATCAGCAAATGCATCATACATCTCAGCATTTCAATGTATCTCCTCTGTGCTTGTGATATTCTATTCTATCTGCAAAATAATGCATCACAGCAGTAGAAAGTATGAAAAAAAATCCAACTTCAAAACTTGGAAGCCTAATGTAGAATTCCTGGTGCTCATGTCAATATTGGATATTTGTGCATCAGGACAAGCAGTGCAGGTAGTAATTGTGGTGTTCTGATTGAGGAGCTGCTTGGCAAATGTCTATTTTTAAATAGTCCTCTTCACAAAGCTTTATCCAACTATTAGTTCCTTTGTTGGCAACACTGCTAGTGGCAATGCTGTTAGTTTGCCAGTCTCCATACTATCATAGACTGGCAACATGCCAATAAAGTATACCATTCCCTTAATGAGAATTTCATGGAAAAATATACTGACATTTCTTAGAATTTAAATTCCCATTCGCTTTTACTTTAAATTATGACTAATTAAAAACCTGACATATATATGGCTAAGTGCACTTGACTGTATCAAATATTTACTGGAACATTTGGTCCTTCAACTGAACATTTTAGGATTCATCCAATGTCTCCTAGAAAGTCAAGCCTTTGAAATCCATGAGAATCTGTCATACATGAAATATAACTGTATATGTTGTGGTTCCCCTCCAGGTTTAATAGCATACAGTCCATATCTGAAAACTCATTTGCAGGACTTACAAAACTGGAATTGCTCATGATTCATGGAAATGACATCCAAAATATACCCAATGGAGCTTTAAAAGATCTCATATCTCTACAGGTAATGATGTTTCTAAATATAATACATTACAAGTTATACAATGGTAAAAATACTTAAATAACTAGATTTATTTAACACTTTGTTAATTCTCTGATAGGTTATCCATTTTGTTCCAGTTATATTGAAAGCTTTTGAATAACAATAATGCCATGAATAATGTCAATTAATGGCTTATTAATGGTTATTCTGTCACTCTGCTCTCTGTTTCACTATTAGGTATTTCTCTTTTAGGTATTCAAAATTAGCTACAACAAGCTAAAAGTTCTAACAAGGCAAACTCTCCAAGGACTTTCAAATTTAATGAGATTGCACATGGACCACAACAGAATTGAATTCATCCACCCAAATGCTTTTAATGGATTAACTTCTCTGAGATTGCTTCATTTGGAAGGAAACTTACTCCAGCAGATTCATCCCAACACATTTTCAACATTTACATTCCTGGATTATTTCAGACTGTCAACAGTAAAACACCTATATCTGTCTGAAAATAGCATTCAGACACTGCCTGCAGGGATGTTTCAAGGAATGCCACTCCTGGAGAATCTTTACCTTCATGGCAATCCCTGGTCCTGTGACTGCAGGTTGAAATGGCTCCTGGAATGGGAGAAGAAGTCTGGAGGTGAGAAAAGATCAATGATTATTCTATTTGTTATAGTAGTGAAAATATTCCAGTAATATATCCTTCTTCTGCTAGGCATACAACACCCTTTGGGTATGTCTACACTACAAAGTTAATTCAAAATAACAGCCATTATTTCTAATTAACTTTAATAGCGTCTATACATGCAAACTACTATTTTGAATTGAATTCGAAATAACGGAGCCCTTAATTTGAATTTGATAAACCTCATTCTACAAGGAGTAACACCAAATTCAAAATAGTTATTTCGAATTAAGTGCTGTGTAGACACTTAATTCGAAATAGGGGGGCTCCAGCCCTTCCCAGGGATCCCTGGTGGCCACTCAGCGCACAACCAGGAAAACTTACTCGCCTCTCTGCCAACCCCGGAGCCATTAAAGGGGTAGACCCTGGCCACAGTGCCTCTGCCAGCTCCAAGCCTGCCAGCCCAGAGCCAGCATAGCCTCCGGGGCCCCTGACCCAGTGGCTTTAAAACATGAGCCAGCAAGTCACCGGCAGCCAGCCCTCTACTGCTCCTCAGGAGCAGTCTGCCAGCTCCCAGGAGCATGACAGGGGCTGGAGAAGGCGGGCACCTTCCTGACCCAGGGTGGAGATCATAGACCTTATTCAGGTTTTGGGGTGTGCCCCCAATGTCCATTGGGGCATCTCCGCACTAGACAGAGGAATGCAGCCGTCTATGGCAGGATAGCTGCCAGCCTGGCCACCAAAGGCCACATACGAACCCAGGAGCAGGTTTGCATGAAAATCAAGTTGGTCCGGCAAGACCCTCAACGCTGGGCCCTGAGCTTCCCCTCCCCCTTCTTCTCCTTGCTTCCCCCTTTCAGCTCCCTCCTCCCAGGTTTCCCCCTCCCCTCTCTCACTCTCTCGCTGTCCCTCTCCCACCTCCTTTTCCCAGTCTCCCCAGAGGTTCATCCCCTCCCCCCACCAGTTTTGTTCAATAAACCCAGTTTCTATTTTTGAACATATGTGGCCTTTATTTGACATCAGGAAGGAGGGGTAGGGAGGGGTAAGTAGAAGGACGTGAGGGAGGAATGGGGTACAAGCCCCTGGTGGGGAGGACCGGGGAGGCTCTGAGGGCTCCTCGGGGTGGACGCTGTCCCTCAGGAACTCCTGTATCCTGACAGCCCTCCCCGATGGACCTCCTGGATGGCAGAAAATGCAGCCGGGCTAATGGCAACGACCCCACAAAACTCACCGCCATGCCCAGGGGCAGCTCTGGCTCCATGAGGCCGAGTGTTGTGGTGTCTCAAGTTCGAGCACTCCAAGACAGGACTGTTTTGCTGTCCCTCATCGAGGTAGACAAACAAGCAGGAAACCCTGAGAACTGTCTGTCTGGGGTGGGTATAGGGTCATTTAAGCACGGAACTCAGTTAGCCTCAGGTAGCAGCCCCACACGCTAAGTCCTAACCTGATGCCCTGCTGGCACTGGTTCCGGCCATCCTTAACTTCGGTTCAGGGTCCACTCACTGTGGACGTGCTATTTCAAAATAGCAAAACGCTATTTCGAAATAGTTTTTGAGTATAGATGTGTTATTTTGAATTAAGTTAATTTGAAATAGCGCTGTAGTGTAGACATACCCTTTGTTATTCTCTTGCTTGTACTGCTTGTCCCTAAGGACAGCTCTGTTTTTCGACTGTCTTGCCAACAGGAAACACTCCAAAAAGTAATGTGGTGGAAAGGTAATTATGAATCTCCTGCAAAAATTCTCTGTTCATACATTAGAGAATCATAGTAGCATTTGAGTTAAAAAGCATGATTCCTAAAAATTGCAATTGTAATAAAAAGTTGGTAGAGCACATTATTAATGGAGAAATAAGATATATCCATGGTACAAGAGCTGGCTTTGTTTCAGTGAATTCAACTAAGGTTAACACAGAGGAAATTAAAGGCCATTTCTCAGAATAAATTGGTAGGATGGCCACATCCTGGCAACCTTCATCTTAGAGAAGCAGAAAAGAACAGAAGCTGGAAGATTTATGAGGAGGATCAAGAAGATTGCAGAACTGAGAAGGGTCAGCCAGGTCAGGGACTCTCATAACTGAGGGATCAGAATTGTACCAGTCTATACCAGCTTGGAAAATAATAGGCAGAGGACGCACAGGAGGATGCAAGAGTTGTGGAAGCTGATAGCACATCAAGAAGGGAATTATTTTCTCAGGGAAATTGATGCAACCGTACATTCTTGTGCATGCAGGGTTAGTGACAACATGTGAGGGCTGCTGTTATTGAGGTGAATTAAAAGATTTATAGCACTTGGGAGCAAGCTGAGCAGATGGAATCAATCATAGGAAGATTCTGGCGGTGTAAATCTGCTCAGACAGTGTGCAGCTTGTTACATTTTGGGGGGGAGGGTCACATAGTTACAGATCTTTGTGTTGTAGAACTTTATTATTTTGGACTTTTGGGGGAAGGGTACCTGATAGAACTAAAACAGTTGTCAACATTTATCTTTAGCTTTATTTAGATAGTTTTCCTTCTAATAGTCTGATAAATTGTCTTTAACATATCACTAGATTTGTCAAATTATTTTAGATTGGTCAGATATGAGCTTTCCTCTGCACATGCACTAATTAGGTTCAACAACTGTGTTAAGTGCTCTTTTCTTACACAGTAATAGCTTGCCACTGTTTTATTGGATTAGTTTTGATTTGCTGACCAGAATATTAGTGCCGGGGATTGCTTTTAGATGTAGTGAGAAAGTCATCATTGTGATAGTCAAATAGATGTAATTTTTATATTTAATTAATTTTATACAGCTCCTACACTGATTTAATTAGGAGTTCTGTGCGTGCCAGGCATGGGCATAAATATTTGTTAAAGGGATCATTTGAGATTTGAGGATGCTTTTTTTGTGTGTGGAATAACTAATTCTGGACTGAATAAATTCTGAGACTGAAGGTGCCTTATTTATTTTTAAAATATAAATAATAGTGTCATTTAATGAAATGCTGAAAAGGCCGTACATAAAATAGCTGTCAAACTGAGTAAATAAGTAAAAAAGAGGGGGAGGAGGTCTTTTTTCATTACATTCCCTTTCATCACTTTGACAGCCTCATTTTCTTTTCTGTTTGATATTTTTCTCTTTTCTTTTGCTGTTGGTAAATAGCTTGAAAATATAGGTGTCAGTTCATGTGGATTATGGTAGATGGAGCAGGAAGGTTTGCATAAATCCAGCATTATTATTGAGGAATAAACATAAAAGGTTATGTAGATCACAAACCCCAAATCCTCACACTGCAGGAAGCTGCATAATTTTTTTAAGTGTAGTTTTCTCTTAGTAATTATGCATAACATTTTACTCTGCATCTCTGATTATTCTATTTCAGCCTAATTATAATTAATCTGTTAAAACATTTGATGAATGAAGAATGTATGGTATATTTTTCACGTAAACTGTATCCATATTTTTAAGAGTTTGTGACCGAAGACCTTCAAAAGACTTGCAAAAACATTTTAAAACTTGTTTTAAAGATGTCATTTGCAAATCTAATAAAATTTCTGAAAACAGGTAATAACCAAGTAAGCATTCAACTATGTTGGATATTTTTCACAATTTGGCTTTGATTGTTGTAATAGTCACATAAATCACAGTGATAATGTTGAAAGCTTAGAGTAAACTTGCTACAGATGTTCACCATATCCATTTGTATGCTCCCATTGTTGTCATCAACTTACAAAAGAACAGAATCTAATTTCATAGTTACTATGCTGTAACAAATATTTACTTTGGAGACATGAAATTCTTGTTAAAATGTTCCTTTCATTTTATTTTTAAAATGCCAAAAGGTTTTAAAATGGTTAACATTACAATGAAATATTGAAACAAAATGTTTCACTCAACCGTCCCAAAAATCTGTTAATTTGATTTTTTTCTTACATTTTGATTCATCACAAATTTTAATTTTCAGTAGTCTGTATTTTTCTCCTCTGTGATTTTTGGGAATTGCCAATCATATGGAAATAAAATCTATTAATCACACAGTTCTGTCTAGAACTGTATTTTTGGGAGTTATACAGGGACTATAATTTCCATGTTATGAGAAATTCTCTAATTTTAAAGTTTCATTTCATTCCAAATCAAAATTTAAAAAAAAGAAATTTGCCACAAAACAAAATTTTTGTGGAAAAATGTTTCAATAAAATCAAAATGTTTTATTTTGATTTTGACTTTTTAATTTGAAATTATATTTTGCAATCTACACTAAAATACATTTCTAAACAAAATCCATCTAAAAAGCAATATCAAAGCTTCCCATTCTGTAAAAGTTAACAGCGTTTTGATGTGATCAAAATGCCATTCTTCAATTTTTTAAAATACAATCTATGTAAAATCAACACATTTTTATGCCAAATTTTGGTTTTGATTAAATGGCATTTTCCAACAGAAGACGGTTCCATCGGAAAGTTTATGACTAGTTGTAACATTTATTCTCTTGAGACTACAGTGAAGTAGAACGGGGGAGCTAAGTCTGTACCCTGACCAACTGGTTTTTGAAATGGTGAAGTGTAAATTGCTCCCAGCTGCTTGCTCTCTTGCCTCTGGGGAGTCCTAGCTGCCAATCCCAGGGTATGTCTACACTACCCTCCTAGTTCGAACTAGGAGGGTAATGTATGCATACCGCACTTGCTAATGAAGCCCGGGATTTGAATTTCCCGGGCTTCATTAGCATAAGCGGGGAGCCGCCATTTTTAAATCCCCGCTGCTTCGAACCCCGTGTAGCGCGGCTACACGGGGCTCGAACTAGGTAGTTCGGACTAGGGTGCCTATTCCGAACTACCGGTACACCTCGTTTCACGAGGAGTAACGGTAGTTCGGAATAGGACCCTAGTCCGAACTACCTAGTTCGAGTCCCGTGTAGCCGCACTACACGGGGTTCGAAGCAGCGGGGATTTAAAAATGGCGGCTCCCCGCTTATGCTAATGAAGCCTGGGAAATTCAAATCCCGGGCTTCATTAGCAAGTGCGGTATGCATACATTACCCCGCTAGTTCGAACTAGCGGGGTAGTGTAGACATACCCCCACAGACTCCACTGTCAGCCCCAGAGTCTTTGCCACCAGGGACTCTGCTGTTTCCTGGGGTCCTGGCAGCTCTGTTGCATGCCCTGGGATTCCGACCATTGGCTCTATGCCTGGTGCTCTGCAGCCGCCCCCCGATGTGCCCCAGCCTGGGGCACTGAGGTCTCCGGACATGATAAGGTAGGGAGGGCGCAGCTCAGCACCCCAACTATAAAAATTGTTAAAGTACCACTGACTGTGGTTGCTGAGCAACTTTGAAAATCAGGCCCTTTGTTGCCTGAAGTCGAAAATCTAGAAACTAAGGCATCCAGAATTAGTAGCCACTCTTGAAAATTTGGCTGAAAATACGTGTGTTCTTAAACTATTCATTTAGCTCTCTGAGAAATGCTAGAATTCCATGTCAGAGTTCTGTATTGTTCTCTAGAATGTATCTTTTTTTTATTCTTCCAGGTGTATTAAAGTGCAAGAAGGACAAAGATTATGAAGGAGGTCAGCTCTGCCCTAAATGTGGTAGCCCCAAACAACTGCAGAAACAAGATATTCAAAACCTGAAAGATTTTGCCTGTAAGAAACCTACTATACAATCCCCATTTAAGCAGGATGACAGCATTGATGAGGAGGAAGATGGGGATATTTATGAACTTCCTAAGGAGGCGTTTCAGCTGTCACCATGGAACATCACTCTCAACATGACTGATGAACATGGGAACATAGTGAATTTAAACTGTGAAATTAAGAAACCGACAGACTCTGCCGAAATTCAATGGAACCAAATCAATGCTCAGGAAATTGATATCAATACCACAGTTTCACTTGATTTTGAATGCCCAATGAAACGAGAAAACTATGAAAAGTTATGGAAACTTATAGCTTATTACAGTGAAGTGCCTGTTAAATTACAAAGAGAATTTGTCCTCAGCAAAGAGTCCAAAATAAGTTATGAGTACCGTCAAGATTCAGATGATGATGCCCTTTATTACACAGGTGTCAAAGCTCAAATACTTTCTGAACCTGCCTGGGTTATGCAACCGCTGATCAACATTCAACTAAACAGACGCCAAAGCACAGGGAAAAAAGTGGTGCTGTCCTTTTTTACCCAGTTTTCTCAGACAATTCAGATGAAAGACATACGACAACACAGACGCAGCTGGGTGATGATAGAGCAACCTCTGAATTCAGAGGTGGCACAGAGTGTTATTGAAGGCTCAGACTGTCAGCTGAGATGCAATGTGAAAGCATCAGAGAGTCCTATCATCCAGTGGGTGTTACCAGATGGGAATAAGCTGACAGCTCCATTTAATCAGAAAGACAGCAGGTTTTCCATCCTCAGCAGTGGCCAGCTAATGATAAAAAAAATGGGTTATACTGATTCTGGTTTGTACCACTGTGTTGCCCAGGTGAGAGATGATATAGACAGAATGGTCCACCGAGTTTTAGTGCAGCCTCCAGTCATTCAGCCCACTGACTCCCCTCTAATGAGAGTTGAAAAAAATGCAGGGGAGCCAATAGTTTTGCCCTGCAGTGCAGTTGCCATACCAGATGCACAGCTGAGCTGGATCCTCCCAAGCAGCCATGTACTTAATGTTTTGTCAAACTCATCCAAAGGGTTCGTGTCACACAATGGCACTTTGTTAATTCCAAAGAGTCATGTCAGTGACAGTGGGTATTACAGATGTGTGGCTGTCAATCAGCAGGGATCAGATCAGTTGGCTGTTAAAGTATCCATAAATAAGATGGTATCTGACAGATCTTCCAAAAGGATAAAAATGAGGAAGCGTCCAGGTTTGAAAACCTCCGGAAAAAGAAGAGGGGGGGTGATAGAAGATGAAGGGGGATCGGGAGCCGAAGTCCCAGCTGAGCCCCGGCACAAAAAGAATCGTCTGAAGGACCGGGAAACATCTATTAAACAAAAAAATGACCTTGTGCCTGAGGTTCAGGTTAAAAAAATCAAGAAAGGCAGGAGAAAAATGAAGTTATGGAAAGGTACAGATGAAACCCAAGACAGCAATGTTGCAGAAGGCCGTAGGGTATTTGAGTCTCGAAGGAGAATAAATATGTCAAACAAACAGATTAATCCACAACACTGGGCTAATATTTTGGCAAAGGTACGTGGGAAAAATCTTCCTAAACCAACAGCAGGCTCTTTAATGACTACATTGCCATCAGTTGTTCAGAAAACCACTGCAGCTCCTTCTCCTATGGCCATTCCTTCTCAGAAGCCTAGTCTAGATACTGCAGCCAATGGGGAAGAGTCTTCTGCAGATGTATCACACTTGCGTGAAGATAAAATGTTGTCAATCACTATTTCCCCTACCATTATAGCACAAGATTATAGCGCAGATCAAACCACTTCTGCTCAGGCCACATTAATGGGCACAGAAACTGAACCCTCTATAGAAATCCAGACTTTAGGAATACCTGAAATTATATACACTGTAGAACCATCTTTTGTGGGCACTACATACTTTACTCCAGTCTCTCCAATTTTACACGCACATGATCAGGAACATGTTGAAGTAAAGACTAATTACTCACCAGTAACAGAAGAAAACATTAATGCTGTCACTGAAGAGCCTCTAGATGAACAAATAACAACTAGCTTGCCCAATACTCAAAGCAGTTTGTACACAGTGGAAAATGCAACTACAACAACACCATATACCACAGAGGAATCTTCTGTTTCACCTGAACTGCCAGTAGATGAAACTGGCCTTGAAGAACCTCAGACTGTTGTAAATCTCCCTACCACCTTGGAGACAGATTCACAGCACAATGAAGTGGATGCAGATTCCGTAAATTCCACACCTTCACAGGGTGAGAAGGTCAATTATATAGATTTAATAGCCACTGCTACTATTTCTTTTGCTGTTTCTTCATTTAAGGATTTTGTTACTGGAGAAAACAATATTGTAAAGCATCACCACGAAGAGGTACCTACAGATCAGACTAAAATTACAGGCAATGCCAAGGAGGAAACACAGACTGACAAGGGTCTAGAGACTCAGGTAACTGTGTCTAGTAGCAACTATGGGAGTTCTGAGGGAGCTGCAAGTGAACGCATGCCTGTGCCAAAATCAGACTCCACATTTCCTCTGACAACTACCATTGCCCCTCTTAAAAAAGCAGAGCATATATCAAGTGCTGTTTTGTTTGGCAACCTGACCACTACGGCTAAAGTTACAACCCCCTTTAGAAAGACTACTACCTCTAATGCACTCCTTACCCAGAATCCCAGAAGAAGACCTTTTGGGAGAAGGAGATTAAGACCAAATAGATTTCGACAAAGGTCAAAACCTATTCCTTCTCCTGCTTTTACCACAGAGAAGATGCCTGTTCTTGAAAAAACATCTAAAATAGAAGGTGTTACTAGAAGTTATCCTGGAATTATTGTTGAGGGTGATCTTAAAACTGAGGCTAAAGTACAAAATGCAAAGAAACATAATCATTTAGAGATGATTGCTTCATTGGTTACAGAGGCAAATGTTGTAGAGAGGATGACCAAAGTAAGATACACAGAGGTAGCCTTTTCACTTAGGTCTACTGTTTCTTTACCTGAAACAAAGCATGTAACACTTTCTAATGTTGCTGAAACCCCCAGACTTCCTGCGACTGCATCTATCACAACTGCATCATCACATGGTGGACTTAATAAAGTCTCTGCTACAGAGCTGCACTTGTCTCACATACCAAAACAAAAGACAACAGCACAGTATCATATATTGGTTAACGTATCTGAACAAAATGTAATTAAAACAAATTATGACGTTCCAGGCAGAAAAAGTCATGCAGAAAAAACAAACACACCACTCTCCGCTGAGTATATCAATAGCCTACTTAGCTCTGGTTATTCAGTGACTCCAGAATTTCAAGAAGAAGCCCATCCTCTTGATTCAAAAGTTGGAGAGAATGGAATCAGCTCAAGAGTATCTCAGCCAATACCTCCTACTGTGCTGCAATCAAAGTCTGCTGTTAGCACAGTGGAAAGTTTTACAGACCTGTCAATTTCAGATGAATTTCAGAACCTTTCAGAATCTTTAAAAAAAGCTCCTATAACAACACCACCTCAGCAAAGAAAAATTGCAACTGTATCTTTTCCCTTCAGCACAACAAGGTTTCAACCTTTCACACGTACAGAAACCAATAAACCAATTACTGTTCCTGTACAAAACTGGACAAAATCATTATCATCTTTCTGGGACAAAAAGGAAACTACCTCTCATACATTCAATCACGATCAAATTGCTGTATACACGACTGGAAAACCTGAATCTCCTGTTACAAGCATTGACTTTGTTTCATTTACAAAACCTACCAGTCCTTCCCCATCAGTTTCAAGCACTTTACATTTGTCTACTCATTCTCCTATTAAGGAAAATACTACGATCAGTCAAGTAAGATTTCCAGAGACCAAAGAAGTTGAAGTTGACAGTACAACAATCACACTCAGCACAAAACAAAATGTATTTTCCACTTCTTATTCAAACCAAAACAGGATTAATGCACAACACAGACAAGAACAATTTAAGGAGACAATTGGTATTAGATCTAACAATAGTTTATTGCTAAATCCAATCTTTCCTCATCAGTCAGCTGGAATGGTGCCAATCTTTAACCAGCAACCAGCTTTAGCACTTCCAAAGCATATTCCGATGAGGGGAACAAGGAGGCCACCATATCTCATAATGCAAGGTTCATTTAATCATTTTATAACTCACCAACCTCTTCACTATACCAACAAACCAGAAATAACAGCCTATGCTGCACAAACAACACAGGATAGAAAAACGTATGCTGCTCCGACAAAGCCAACTACTACAACAGCCACTCCACTGCACAGACCTAACCCACTTGCTCCAAGCAGATTTGGCAATCAGGGACAAATCAGATACAATGTTAACTCCAGAGTTTTGGGCAATAATTATATTCCTGATAACAGAGGTACAGGTGGGAGACTACAAAATCAAGGAATTCCATATTACCCCAGCTCTGGAATCCCCTTTGTCTTTAATAGAACCAGGACATTTTCACACTCAGGAGTGAATCCTAAACCACTTGTGCCTAGTCCACTTGACCCAGTAAATACAAATGAGAAGAAAGCTATCCAAGTCAATACAATGCAAGGCACAATTCTAAAGGTCACAGCTGTTCCAGTAGCTCCATTGTTCCACACCTCAAGTACCACACCACCAACCTCAACTACTATGAAGAGCACTCTTCCATCATTCATCTCTCAAAGCATCAGACCTCAAATATCCTCTAACATTCACTCTTTCAGAAGTGTCCTTAATAATAATCAAAAAGTTCCATTTGTGCCTAAGTTGGGAGGACTTATGCCAAATAATTCTAGAGTAATTCAGTCTTCATCTAAATTCAGGGCACATGGTGAAAGGCCGAAAATTACCATGAAAGGTCCTCACAGCTTATCCGTCCTTGCTGAAACAGATGCTGTTATCCCATGTGATGCAGTAGGAGAACCCAAGCCTTTGGTTTCTTGGACAAAAGTCTCCACAGGTAAGTTAGTTAAACATTTACTCTCCCATATAGCTGTAAAAGGGGACACATATAGTCACTTCCATATTAAAAATACAATAGTATTGCACAGTAATGATTCAAAACACTATGTAACACTTTTATACATGTTAATAGTTTGGACCACTGAGATATATTAATCTTTTAAGGCTATCCATTTCTGCACATGGATATGAGAAAAATATCCACTGTCTGCTACTCTGAAATAAAAATGACTTTTATGTCCTTTGCTAATAGATACTCTAAGGACCTGATCCTAAGTCAGTAGAGAGAATTTACCTCCATTGCCCTTTGGATCAGGCTGTCAGTGCACTATACTTTTTAACATTAAATTATCCACACTAAAAAAATGGAAAATGTGAGGCTGGAGAAAGGGAAATTGTATCAAAAGAAATCACTTAGTCTTTAAGCCGTGGTCTACACTAGGGAGTTATTTAAAAATAACTCCCTTTATTTTATAATAATAATAACACTATTATTTCAAAACAGGTTGGTTATTTCAAAATCTGTATTCCTGCTTTCCTGGGGCAATAAGTTTATTTTGAAATAAGTATTTTGGGATTTATTTCAAAATAAGTTATTTCAAAATAATTTTGTAGCATAGACATGTCCTAAGAGAGCCAGGCATCCAAGTGCGCATATTCTCTTAGATTGGAATTTATGCTAGAGGAGCATAAGGGCCTTGATTAAGTAGGAGTGGGCTTTGGTGTTGTATCAGTAAAATGTTCCTGAAAATCATGTGAAAGGTTAATTGACTCTCCAAAGCATTCTGAGTATATTGCACTTTGGAAACTTTTTCCCACTGTTTTTAAGTCTTGGACTTTTTGGATGATTAGTTTGGACAAAAAAAATTGAAGGGCCAAATTCTTCAACTAAAGCCATAGGAGTATATCAGAAGGCATTTCTCAATTTTGCTCATGTAGATCATTCGTAAGTGGGGAGTCTGTTCTTCCCATTATTCATGTTGACTTCTAGATTCTACTTTATAATGTTCACATGCAGTAAATAGAGAAGTTTCCATAAATGTGTGTCAGTGTAATGTTGTATGTCTTATGAACAAACCCTCCAATTTTCTTTCTTTTGTCCTGTCCTCTCAGGAGTTCTGATGACAGCAAACACAAGGATACAACGGTTTGAAGTCTTGAAAAATGGCACATTTATTATCCGAAATGTTCAATTTCAGGATCGTGGGCAGTACTTGTGCACTGCTCAGAACCTGTATGGTGTTGATAAAATGATTGTCCTCTTGACAGTGACAGCCCAGCAGCCCAAAATGTTAGTTTCCCGCTATCGAGACACCACTGTTTATTTTGGAGACAGCGTGGCAATGGAATGCCAGGCTAATGGTATCCCAAGCCCACATATTTCATGGATTTTACCTGACAGGAAGATATTGCAGATAGTATCCACCACTGAAAGCAGGATAATGCTCCATGAAAATAGAACTTTGTCTATCAAGGAGGCAACTTTTTCAGACCGAGGAGTGTACAAGTGCATAGCTAGCAATGCTGCAGGGGCGGACAGCATAGCCGTGAGACTTCACATTGCAGCTTTACCCCCAATCATCCAGCAGGAAAAACAGGAGAACATTTCCTTGCCCTTTGGTCACAACATCCACATTCACTGCACTGCCAAAGCAGCTCCCCCCCCTAGCATTCGCTGGGTGCTCTTTGATGGCACCCAGATCCGACCTTCCCAGTTTGTCAATGGGAACTTATTTGTCTTCCCCAATGGAACCCTTTACATACGGAACATTTCCCCCAAGGACAGTGGAAACTATGAGTGCATTGCAGCTAACATGGTGGGGGCAGCCAGGAGAACAGTTCAGCTTGATGTGAAGAAGCAATTGTCAAATGCCAAGATCACTTGGAGCTCTCCCAAGAGAACAGATGTAACCTACGGCAGCACCCTACATCTGGATTGCAGTGCTTCTGGGGATCCCTGGCCGCAGATATTATGGAGGCTGCCTTCAAAAAGGATGATTGACTCTCTGCACAGGTAGATCACTATTCGTTGTAGCCTGTATAAATTACTCTTCCAATGAGGCTGATGCAAAGCCCATTGAAATAAAGAAGAATGTTGTTTTTAACTTGATTTTATAGAAGCGTCCAAAGCAAAAGATGCTAATAAACAAAATAATGATACTAATCAAATGAAGGAAGTTCTATTTAAATGATTAGCTGTCAATTCTGGCTGTTACAGTTACACTGCCATAGTGGTAGAGAAACAGGCAACATATGCTATATGTCTTTCCCATATCACACATTATTTCAAGGGTACCTAAGGGTATGTCTACACTACAAAGTTAGTTCGAACTAACAGACGTTAGTTCGAACTAACTTTCATAGGTGCTACACTAGCGCTCCGTTAGTTCGAATTTAATTCAAACTAACGGAGCGCTTAGTTCGAACTAGGAAAACCTCATTTTACGAGGATTAAGCCTAGTTCGAACTAGCTAGTTCGAATTAAGGGGTGTATAGCCCCTTAATTCGAACTAGGGGGAAGCTAGCCCTCCCCAGGTTTGTCTGATGGCCACTCTGGCCAACACCAGGGAAACTCTTCTGCCCCCCTCCCGGCCCCGGACCCCTTAAAGGGCCATGGGCTGGCTACGGTGCCCGTGCCAGGTGCAAGCCTGCCAGCACCCAGCCAGCAGACCCTGCACCTGGCACGGATCGAGCCACCCACCCGATGCTCCCCAGCTCTCCCCCTCTTCCCGGGACCAGGCTGGCGGCTCCCGGGAGCTTGCCCGGGACCGCAAGAGGCGGGCACCCGCCTGGGCTAGTGCAGACATCGTGGACCTCGTCCACAATCTCCGCACTAGGCACAGGAAAGTAGCCGGCTAGGGCAGGAGAGCTGCCAGCCTGGCCACCCAGGAGCAGGTGTGCAAGAGAATCAACAGGGTCCACTGAGACCCCTGACCCTGAGCCCTGAGTTTACGATGGCCGTCCTGGGTCAGACCAAAGGTCCATCTAGCCCAGTAGCCTGTCTGCTGACAGCGGCCAACCCTAGGGATCCAAGAGGGGATGGACCGAAGACAGTGACCAAGCCATTTGTCTCGTGCCATCCCTCTCCAGCCTTCCACAAACCTTGGGCAGGGACACCACTCCTACCCCCTGGCTAATAGCACTCCATGGACCCAGCCTCCATGACTTAATCTCACTTCCCTTTAAACTCTGTTCTAGTTCTAACCTTCACAGCCTCCTGCAGCAAGGAGTTCCACAGGTTGACTCTTTGCTTTGTGAAGAACAACTTTCTGTTACTAGTTTGAAGCCTGCTACCCATTCCTTTCCTTTGGTGTCCTCTAGTCCTTCTTTATGGGAACTAATGAAGAACTTTTCTGTATGCACCCTCTCCACCCCACTCATGCTTTTAGAGACCTCTATCCTGTCCCCCCTCTCCTCTTTTCTAAGCTGAAAAGTCCCAGTCTCGTTAGCCTCTCTTCATATGGGACCTGTTCCCAACCCCTGATCATTTTAGTTGCCCTCCCCTCTCCCAGCCTCTGTCTTCCCCTCTCCCACCTCCTTTTCCCAGTCTCCCCCAGTTTTGTTCAATAAAGACAGATTCCACTTTGGAAGATATGTTATCTTTATTTTGTACATCAAGAAGAGGGGGTAGGGAAGGGTAAGTGGAAGGAGGTGAGGGAGGAATGGGGCACGAGCCCACAATGGGGAGGACTGGGCTGGCTCTGCGGGCTTCTGGGAGTGGAAGCTCTCCTGCAGCCCCTCAATTGCCCCCTCTCCCCAGATGGCAGCCTGCGGCAAGTGCAGCCGGGCTGATGGCCGAGTGGTGTGATGTGCCCAGTGTGGGTAGTCCGGGCACTCCAAGCCAGAACTGCTTTGCAAGCAGGGCACCCCTGAGAACTGTCTGTCTGGGGTGGGGGTCGGGACCCTTTAAGCACAGCTCTCGGCTAGCCTGAGACAGCATCTCCACGCTCTAAGTCCTCCTCTGATGCCCTGCTGGCACTGCTTCCGGCCATCCTTAAGCCCGGTTCAGGGTCCACTTAATGTGGACATGCTAGTTCGAATTAGCAAAATGCTAATTCATGCTAGTTTTTTAGTCTGGATCCGTTAGTTCGAATAGCTTAGTTTGAATTAACTAATTCAAACTAAGTTAGTTCGAATTAACGTTGTAGTGTAGACATACCCTAATTGCTTACTTGGAATTTTCCTAGTACTCAGTTTTTGAGGAGTAACGTTAGTTCGAACCAAGGGGTTTGGTTCTAACTAACGCATCCCGGCACGCACTTCCTGGTTCGAATCAGCTGTGATTCGAAATAGCACACCGTTGAGATCATGCTAACGAAGCCCAGGATATTTAAATCCCCGCTTTATTAGCAATTTCGAATGCCTGTATTTGCATCCCTAGTTCGAACTAGGGTGCAAGTGTAGACATACCCCAAGTTTAAAAACATTATGTGGGAATCCCAAGGAAATGTCCTATACACGTTCATAATTGAGTTGAGCATAGTGTTCCAATCTCCCCTAAATTACCAATTTTGAATATTACAGAATACTGTAGATGCACTCCACAGTAAAAGAGTCATAGAAATAAATCAGAAAATCTTTGAATGGTAGATATATTAATTGAAATTCAGAGAATAATTGTTTGGTCGCAACTGATCAGAATGATTCTCGTATTTGCTTTTTTGGTATACAACTGATAAAATTTCTAAGACATTCTAATATCTAAAAGAAGCTACACTGTTATTTTTAATGGGGTTTCATGCCAGTTTTAGTATATAATAAAATAATGAAAACTTATTTTTGTCACTCATCTCACATTCTCTTTTTTTCCCCAAATTAGCTCAGAGACCAGAATCAAAGTGTTTGGCAATGGAACTTTGGTTGTCCATGCAGTCACAGATAAGGATGCAGGAGACTATCTGTGTGTGGCCCGCAATATGATTGGAGATGACTATGTGGTTCTCAAAGTGAACGTGATGATGAGACCAGCCAAAATAGAACACAAGAATGAGAATAACCACAAGGTTATGTATGGCGGGGATTTGAAAGTTGACTGTGTGGCCACCGGTCTGCCAAACCCCGAGATCTCCTGGGGCCTCCCAGATGGCAGCATGATCAACACCTTCATGCAGTCAGATGACAGTGGAAACCGGGCAAAGAGATATGTGGTCTTCAACAACGGGACACTGTATTTCAATGACGTGGGGCTGAGAGAGGAAGGAGATTACACCTGTTATGCTGAGAACCAAATTGGGAAGGATGAGATGAGAATACGGGTCAAAGTGGTGGCTGAGCCTGCAACTATCAGAAACAAAACTTACTCTGTTATTAATGTACCCTATGGAGATGTGGTCACTGTGACTTGCAAAGCCAAAGGCGAGCCTACTCCCAGGGTGATATGGCTCTCTCCCACCAACAGGCCGATTCCTCTTCTTTCTGACAAATATCAAGTGTATGGGGATGGCACCCTCCTCATCCAAAAGGCCCAGAGATCTGACAGTGGCAATTATACTTGTGTGGTCCGGAACAGTGCTGGGGAAGACAGGAAAACAGTCTGGATCCAAATCAATGTTCAGCCTCCCAAAATCAATGGCCATCCCAATACAATCACGTCTGTGAGGGAGACTGCAGTGAGGGAGAGTCGGAAACTTATTGACTGCAAAGCTGAAGGCATCCCTGCTCCGCGGGTCTTGTGGGCTTTTCCAGAAGGGGTGATCCTGCCTGCTCCCTATTTTGGGAACAGAATTACTGTGCACCGCAATGGCACCCTGGACATCAAGGGGGTCAGACAAACAGACTCAGTCCAGCTAGTATGCATCGGGCGGAACGAAGGGGGAGAGGCTAGACTGATTGTGCAGCTCCTGGTCATAGATCATGTGGAGAAACCCACCTTTGGGGACCCAGTCAGTGAAAGAATCACTGCCACAGCTGGGCATAGTATCAATCTGAACTGCTCAGTCCATGGGAACCCTGAGCCCAGCACATCTTGGATCCTTTCCAATGGCACTGAGCTGCAGAGAGGCAGCCATCTGCAGAGATTCTACCACAAGAGAAATGGGATATTGCATATCAGCGGCCTCTCTGCAGTGGATGCTGGCACTTACCGCTGCACAGCCAGGAACCCAGGTGGCTATGCAGAGAGAGTGGTCTTCCTGAGGGTGGGTCTCAAGCCAGAAATCAGCAACCAGTACAACAACCTGGTGAGCATCATCAACGGAGAGACTTTGCAGCTCCACTGTGTCACTCAGGTGAATCATCAGGCACACATTTCCTGGACACTGCCCAATGGGATGGTACTAGATGGCCCTCAAGCCATTGGTCGCTTCTCCCTCCTAGAGAATGGCTCGCTTATTGTGCGTGAGGCCTCTGTGTTTGACAGGGGCACCTACCTGTGCAAGGCAATGACAGAGTATGGCACTTCTTTTATGAATGTCCCAGTCATAGTGATAGCCTATCCACCCCGGATCACCAGTGAGCCAGCACCAGTCATCTATGCTAGGCCTGGTAATGCAATTAAATTGAACTGCATGGCCATTGGAATTCCTAAAGCAGAAATAACATGGGAGCTTCCAGACAAATCGCACCTGACAACAGGAGCTCAGTCCCGTCTGTATGGAAACAAATTTCTTCACCCTCAGGGGTCGTTAATTATCCAGCAGTCTACACAACGGGATGCAGGCTTCTACAAATGCACTGCTAAAAATATACTGGGCAGTGATTCAAAAACTACCTATGTTCATATATTCTAAAGTTCAAACAAACTCCTTCGACTGTACCCAAATGCCCAGTCACTGCCAAGAAAATGCAGCAGAAAAGTACTGTTTGTAAGCAAAGCCAAGAGTGTAGAAGGCAGAAGAGTTGGATTGCAATTCTCATTTTAATGAGCCATGCATCTCTGTTTTCACAATTACCATGATCGTGCAGCAGAGACAACAAAAATATGTAAATAAGGAGCTGACACATTTGAGAAGATATCTAAACTGTTCACATGATGTAATGTGACTTCTTGTGGCATTCCAGCGCACCTGAGACCTTATTTACTATACACATACCTGTTGATGTTCCAAATCTATGCCTTGGCTTCACAAGCACCTTAAAAATACCAAAGAAGTATTAACTGTAATAAGTGATCTATAGTGATAAAAGTGCATTGTTATTTTGTTGGAGAGACATCAGTTTCTTAATCCCTACAGTGCTTTTACGTAACCTAGCCTTATATTATTTTTTCTATCAGCTCTTTCTATTAATTTTTCTATCAGCTCTTCCAAATCAAAGATTAATTTAGCACATAAGAGTGATCTTTTTTCTAATCAAGGACATTCTGACATTAGTTACTGTAATGAACAAACCTTTTCTAGCCAGTAAGGATCCCATTGAATTCAAGCATTATATATTTTATATATATTTTTAAATCAGACTATGAGACTAGAAAGAATAACAATGATCTCTGTCTCATTTTATAAATTATTGGTCTTTACAAGACTCTGATACATTACTGTGTTTTATAATGTTAAGGTCAGTATACTGTACATTTTATAATAAAAATATTTTCCAATCAACTTTTTCATTTCTTCAAGGTCATTCAGACAAATGCTAGCTGAAGGAACACAATCAGTATGAAGTAAAATGAGAAAATATAATACCCCACTGTTAGACATATCTTCATCCTATGAAATATCATTTTTAAAACCTGGTTTGCAATTTCCCATGCATCCCCTCATGGCCTATGGTCAGGCTATAGCAGCTTGCCTCACTTTCCCTTCCTGGAGTGTTCAAATAAAACTCCCCATTAGGCATTTCCATGGTCAAAACTACTTTTTGGGGACTAGGGTTTATTAACGTAAAATAAATCTGCAGATGGGACACAAAATCTCCCTAAACAGTCCAACCCTAAAGCCATACAGCTCTTCCTGCACCCAGGCCCTGCTTCCATAGGCCTTTGCATTCTCTCCTCTGCTTGGGCAGGATGTCTCTCAGGCCTCCCTGACAGAGGTATGTCCTATGGTTTCTGGGTCTTCCATGCAGGAGCCTTCTGTCAATCTTTGTAGACCCTGCCGCATCTTCCAGAGCTTTTCCCTTCACTGATGTCTCCTGTTGCCCTTTATAGGGAATTACCTGATTCAGCCACAAGCGATCTTCTTTCTGTAATCAGGATTGGCTAGCACCAGACTTCCACTCCTTAAGGGGCTGAACCATCCTTCTACAGTTTCGTAATACTAACACACTTCATATATTTTAGGTGTGTTTTCATGTTCAAAGTCCTTTGCTCAGAATCAAATATGGAATCATTTAATAATGTGATGTTGTTTCTGTATGATGTGCCCAGTTTTTGAATACACAGCCACTGTCACAGCAGCACGTAACAAAGTTGGTTGTGAAGTAGGAATGGAAGGATAATTCATACCAGGTCATCAACTATGATTTTTAATTTCACTCAGTTTCACAACATCTTCCCTTTTGAATTTAATTAAAGGAGTCAACTAAATTGAAAAGCTCAGGACTTTAAAAATGGCGGAGCTTGGAATTTCCTCATATCAACTCTACAAAAACAATCTGAAATTTGCATCCCAAGCCAGGGAATAAAATTGTAAGGAAAGGCTCCAGACCCATGTGGATGAATAACTCCCTCCCAAAGGTTATTAGGATTTAACAGAGACCCTATGGGGAATGGAAAAGAGGTTTGAGCAACAAAGAAAAGAAACATCATAGGCATTAGCCAATGTAGGACTAAAGTGAAAATTGCTAAAAGTCAAGGTGAATTAGCTCTTGCCAAGTGAATTAAATAAATAATGGAGATTTTTAGTTATATAAATAGAACCAGAATGAAGAAGGATAAAGTTGGATCACTATGCACTGTAAATTAGAAAGAGATTAAAGACAATCTAGGTGTGGCCCAAAACATAATGAATCCTTTTAATCAGTTTTCACTCAGGGTGTGTCTAGACTACCTAGTTTTGTCGACAAAAGTGGACTTTTGTCGACAAAACTATACCAGCGTCTACACTACCGCTGAGTTCTGTCGACATAACGTCGACAGAACTCAGTAGTTTTGTCGACGCTGGTATACCTCATTTTACGAGGCATAACACCTTCTGTCGACAGAACTCTGTCGACAGAAGGTGTTATTGCCTGTAACATTGCGTCCAGACTACGGAGTTCTGTCGACAAAGCAGCTTGCTTTGTCGACAGAACTCAATGTGTCTGGACGCTCTTTGTCGACGGAAGTTTTGTCGACAGTATCTGTCGACAAAACTTCCGTCGACAAAACGCGGTAGTCTAGACGTACCCTCAGGATGATAATATGGAACATGGGCATGAAGGCAGTACAGTATATAGAAATGAGTGTCTGCTGCAGACATTGTCACATCTGAGGTGGCAGACAAATGTAAAGAGCTACTTAAACTGGGGAAGTAGATGAAGATTCCATAATTTCCATCCCAGATTACTAAAAGTCCCAGCACTTTTGCTAATCCAGTAGCAAGGATTTTTAATAACTTTGTCTCCATCTCCATTTTTGTTCATCTCTAAGGGTACACCTACTCAGCAGGGCAAAAGTCAAATTAAGCTATGCGACTTCAGCTATGTCAATTACGTAGCTTAAGTCAAAATAACTTATTTCAGCATTTGGCGCTGTTTACACAGCAGGAAGTCTGAGGAAGAGCACTCTTCCTCCGACTTCCCTTAATCCGAGTAAAATGAGGGTTAGAGAAGTCAGAGTAAGAAGTCCTCCAAATCGACATTATTTTGACATTATGTTGAAATAACTGCTTGTATTGTAGACGTAGAGTATGTTATTTAGGAATAATGTCAATTATTCCAAAATAACATTGCTGTGTAGATGTATCCTAAGGTGCTGCAGGACCATTAATTGGTTTTTAAGTTTATTCAAAAGCGGCGAGGAGTCCTGTGGCACCTTCAGTTAGTCTATAAGGTGCCACAGGACTCCTTGCCGCTTTTGCAGATTCAGACTAACACGGCTACCCCTTTGATACTTAAGACTAACACGGCTACCTCTCTGATATTCAGTTACGGGTATGTCTACACAGCAAAGTTATTTCAAAATAACAGACGTTATTTTGAAATAACTGTACTAGCGTCTACACAAGCCAACTGCAATTTCAAAATTAATTCAAAATAGTGGCGGGCTTATTTCGAAATTGGTAAACCTCATTCCATGAGGAATGGCACCTATTTCGAAATTGCTATTTCAAAATAAGCACTGCGTAGACATGGAATAGAGGTTATTTTGAAATAGGGGGCCTCCAGCCCTTCCTAGGGTGCCTTGGTGGCCACTCTGGGAACAAACAGGAAAACTCCTCTCCTCCCTCCCACTCCCGGAGCCCTTAAAGGGGTAGAGTCTGGCTACAGTCTTTTATGGCTAGCACCAGGCCTGCCAGCCCAGAGCCACTCTGCTGCTGCCCTTGACCCAGGCCACAGCATGAGCCAGCCAGCCACTGGCAGCCCAGCCCTCCACCGCTCCCCAGGGCCAGTTTGCCAGTTCCCAGGTGCCTGCCAGAGGTCGCAAAAGGCGGGCGTCTTCCTAGTCCAGTGCAGAGATCATGGACCTGACTGAGGTTTGGGGGGATGCCAGTGTCCATGATCTCCACACTAGACGAAGGAACGCGGCCGTCTACAGGCAGATGGCTGCAAGCCTAGCCACCAAAGGCCACATCTGAACCCAGGAGCAGGTTTGGATGAAAATCAAGGAGCTGCAGCATGCATATGTCAGGGCCACGGGGGCAGCTCCCAACCAGGGGCAGACCCAGAGATCTTCCCCTATTTTGATCCGCTGGACTGCATCCTGGGGGGTGGGATGGGCCATTCCCCCAAGGTGGTCATCGACCCTGGGGCAGAGGGCCCTGACCAGGGCACGGAGGAGGAGGAGGGCCAGGAGCCGCAGGAGCCCGGAGGGAGCATGCCATGCAACCAGGGCCCCCAAGCCTTCCCAGCAGACCTGTCACCAGTGTCGTCCGAGGCCAGGGAGGTAACAACATGTGAGTGCCATCACTGTCCCCTTATACAGGGGCAGGAGAAGAGGGAGACCAGGGACCGCTTGCGTGGGCTTTGCTGGCCATGGCTCACGCAGCAAACTGTGCATGTGCCGTGCCACCCCTGGGCACGTGGCACCAGCTAGCTGCCACACAGTGGCCATGGCCTGTTATCCACACACGTGTATGTATGAAGGCACATGACATACTCCTGATCCTGGGGTGGGACATAGCAGGACAGCCTCCCTCCACAAGCCCCCTCTACACAGAGGCAGGGAACATCTCCCTCTTCCCTCCCCCCCCCTTCAGGCCCACACCACATACAGCACAGGGGCATGGGTGCACTCCTGGGCCATCTCCCACTCCCAAAGACAGCAGGACATCCCAAACATGGCCTCTGTGCTAGCACATCGGCTCTGATGGTACGGAGACCTCTTGTCCTCACCTTGCAGAGAGGGGCTGGGCTTCACCCACTGTGTCCCCAGGGATAACTGACCACTTCTCTTGTTTCTCCACAGCTGCACCAGTTGTGAGTGCAGGGCGCACCACCCCACCCAGGGCATACTCCCACACCTGGGTACTCAGCAGGCTGACCCTTAACCAGGAGGAGTACCAGCAGCAGCACTTGGGGATACTGTGAGGCCTGCACTGCACCCTGGACTACTGGGTGCACAAAGACCTGTAGATCTGGTGGGAGAGCTGGCGGGCACAGCTCCCATCTCCCAGGTTTACCCCTCCCCTCTCCTACTCTTTCACCTTCCCTCTCCTGCCTTCATTCCCCCCCTCCCCCCCCACACACACACCACAGTTTTATTCAATAACGGGAGTTTGTTTTCTTCAGTACATGTGTCTTTATTGTACATCAGGAAGTGGGGTTAGGGAGAGGTAAGTGGAAGGACATGAGGGTGGAATGAGGCATAAGCCCCCAGTGGGGCACACCAGGGAGACTTTAGTCCTCCTCCGGGTGGAAGCTCTCCCACAGGGCCTCCTGGATACGGACAACCCCCTGATGGGCCTCCCAGATGGCAGCCGTGCGGGGCTGTGTGTACAGGCTGGCCAAGTGGTCAGCCTCTGCCATCCAGCCTGGAAGGAAAGCCTCCCCCCACCTCTCACACAAATTGTTCAGCACACAACCCCCTGCCACCACATGCATAATATTCCGCTCGGAGCAGTCCAGGTGAGTGAGGAGGCATCTAAATTGGGCCTTCAGATGGCTGAAGGCACCCTCCACCATGATGCAGGCCCTGCCGAGCCTGGCATTAAATGCCTGTCGTGGAGGATTGAGGTGTCCCATGTAGGGCTTCATGAGGCAGGATTGTAGGGGATAGGTCACATCCCCCACCAAGCATGCAGGCATGTCTATGTCCCCGACCCTGATGTGGCGGTTGGGAAAGAAAGTCCAGGCATTTAGCATCTGGCAAATGGATGAGCTGCAGTACATATGTGCATCGTGTGTTTTGCCGGACCAGACAACATAGATGGCTACAAAGTGGCCTCGGTAGTCAGACACAGCCTGCAGGATGATAGAAAAGTATCCCTTGCGGTTGATATAGAGGGAGGCCTGGTGTTCCAGGGCACAGATGGGGATATGTGTCCTGTCGATAGCCCCCCGCAGTTGAGGAAGCCCGGGATGCCAAACCCCTCAATGACCACGTCAACATCGGCAAGGTGGATGACTCCGTGGAACAGCACTCTATTGATTGCCTTGACCAACTGCAGAGGGACACACAAAACTGAGAGTCACTGAGGTGCCAGGGTGGCTGAGAGTTCTACTTCCCTACTACTGTCCCACACCCCCACTCCCCAGGAGCAACCTCCCCGGCAATCCTGGCCACCACGGACAGTCCTTAGTGTGGATGGGACAGAACAAACCCTCCCATGGAGGGGACTTGCACCACCTCCCCCCACTTTTCCCTACGGCAGCCCATCCCCTTCTTGTACCCCCCTCTCCTGGTGCAGTGGCCGAAGACTGCCATACCTGCATGAGCACTGCTCCAATGGTGGATCTCCCCATGCCAAGCTGGTTCCCCACGGATCAGTAGCTATCCAGCGTGGAGAGCTTCCACTGGGTGATGGCCACACGCTTCTGGAGGGAAATGGCAGGCTTCATGTGCGTGTCCCATCGTTGCAGAGCAGGGGCGAGCCACTCACGGAGCTCCATGAAGGTGTCCTTCTTCATCCTAAAGTTCTGGGTCCATTGTTGGTCTCCCCAGCACTCCAGGACAATGTGGTGCCACCAGTCGCTGCTGGTGTCCAGACACCAGATGCAGTGGGGCACGCTGGTGTCCAGGAGCTGCAGCTGCTGCTCCACATACCCCAGGAGGGTCCGGATGATGGCCTGGGGGTTGGGCTGCAGCAGACACTGCAAGGCAGCCTGCAGAAAGTGCAGCCAGGCTTGCAGTAACACATGCACGAGAAGCACGAGAGTGCCCAGGGGCAGCTCCAGCTCCATGGTGCCGAGTGCTGTGGTGTCCCAAGGGAAATCAGAGCATGCAGAGAAAAACATGCTTTGCTGCCCCTTAGCAAGGTAGGCAAGCAAGCAGGGAAACCTGAGAACTGGCTGTGCAGGGGGGGGTCCCTTGAAGCACGAGCCTCAGATAGCCTCAGGCAGCAGCCACACCAGGTAACACCTGACCAGATTCCCTGCTGGAACCAGTTCTGGCCGGCCTTAAATGCGATTCAGCGTCCAATCAGTGTGGATGTGCTATTTCAAAATAGCAAAATGTATTTTGAAATGCATTTTGTGTGTAGATGCGTTATTTCAAAATTATTAGTTAAATTAGGGAAGATGGGGATCAGTACCAGAATCGTCAGATAGCCAAGGAACTGACTGAAAAAGAGAAGGCAACAGGTTGTACTGAAAGATGAATTATTGGACTGGAGGAAGGTAATTAGTAGATCAGTTGTGTGTGCCAAAGAAATTTACTGATCCGAAGTTGAGATGCATCATCAATTTGGTAAAGATTGGAATATTTTGTAGGAAAATCTGTTCACCCATGTTGAAGAAAGATGAATTAAAACTAGAACTAAATAAAAACTAGAAATGATGTAGAAAGGCACTACTGGAATGACCAGGGGAATGGAGGCCTATTTTATCACTTGCAACCCCTCTCCAACTTAGTATCATCTGCAAACTTTATATGTACTCTCTATACCAGTATCTAAATAATCGATGAAAATATTAAACAGAACCAGACCTAGAAATGATTCTAGACCCCACTCAATATGCCCTTCCAGATTGATAACTTAATAATAACCTCTCTGTAAGTAAACTGGCAGTTCACAAATGGAAACATATCTTAAACAACAATTTACCAACATTTTAAACCTCAAAAGAGTTTGAGTTTTGAAAGTGTGCGAGGGATGTAGTGGTTGGGCAGAGCATGGAAAGGGTAACCTCTGTTAGTCAAGGGCTGGAAATGGATGACCGGAGAGGGATCACTTGATGATTACCTGTTCTGTTCACTGTCTCTGGGGCATCTGGCATTGGCCATTGTTGGAAAACAGGATACTGGGCGAGATGGACCTTTGGTCTGACCCAGTATGGTCATTCTTATGTTCTGAAGTAGGGCATGCACTTTTGTGTTCTGCATAATGTGGCCCTAACTTGTCAGGGGTATTCACTGCCTAGCCCTTTAGTCCCTCTTGGAGTCCTATGAAGTTCAATGGAACAATTTGTAAATACCAGGAACCCTAGACAGCAGGAGAATCACTGGTTGGAGGAAGCTAGCTCCTGTCCCTGCCTTATATCAAATGTTTTTATATATACACCCATAGTACACTAAAATGAAATGAAAACCTACAAAGTTCAAATGTAAATTAATGGTAAATTGTAGCATACATGAATGATATTTATAACTGAACTATTATTCAGGATAAATAGTATGTCATAGAATTTAATACGAAATTTGGAAAGAAAGGTTTCTGCCATAAAAGCCAAACATAAAAGAGATTATTTAACACTTAATCTTTACAACTCTGGAGAAACAGAAGACTCAAGAAAATTATATTTATATAGCCATTTTCATAATTCACACAAGCATTCCATAGACTTTAAATGAGACGTGCTTTAGATATGAATTTGCAACAGGTTTGAAAGTAGGGAAGAAGTTATGCAGATTTTACCTCACATTCTGACAAGTTTGACCTCAAACAGTCTGTATTCCAGTCAATTATTTTAAACTTTCAAGACAAAAAGAAACTATAAACACCACAGTCATCTCAATGCATTCAACATGAAATTAAATCATGCCCAAGGAATAATGGGAAAATCAATTGTCTCAATGAAATCCCTCTTTCCCTAGTTACTGAGTGCACTAGGAAGTGCTGTAAAGTGCACTCACACGAAACAAAGGGTCACCTGGCCCTTTGAACTTGTATTATATGTCATGCTGTTAGTGGTTTTTTTTCCCTCTTATGAAGTGGTTCTTGCTGTGCTGAGGTTAACAGGTTAAACACAGAGGTGAGAATGTGTACGTGTGACTTAAAGTATCACCCATGGCATCATAACAATGCACTGTAAAGATTTAAAGGTTGAGAGTTTTTTTTGGAGGGGGGAGAAATTACTGTCTCAGAGTTTCAAGAGCCATGCGGTCTTCGAAGTGAGTCATGCTGTAGTTTCAAAACAAAATGAAAATTTAAAACAACTATGCAGCATAGCCAGCTAAACTTTTTAAAGCCATTTTTATAAGAATGATTCAGACAGTTTGTCGGTGAAGCTGAAAGAGAAGTTCAGCCAGTAGACAAACAAATGAGAAACAGTCTTTTTTTATATAATCAGACAGCAAAGGGTGAAAGACAAGCTTTTTGTTGGCTAGGGTGAAGCAGAAAATAGTTCCTTTTGTTTGTCTATTGTCATTGTCCCTTTCTTGATCATCTTAATTGAAATAATATAAAGCAAGTTAATCAAGATGCATGTACACATGAATAGGCATAAGACCAGTTGATTCATCCCAGTACAACATATGTTGTCCAAAATCTATTCTTAGTTACACTCATTGCAGAAGACAGCAGATGGGTGTGTTTGAAGTTATTTAGGCCTTGTTGAACTGTGAAAGACTGAAGTTGTATAAAATTGAAGGATGCAGGGGTGAAATTAGGAGCAGAATTTAATCCACATAATTTCTTCACAATGTGTTAAATTCCAGGTTTTGCCACATTTGCTTACATTGAGTATACCACCTTCCTTTGTAAATAGTCCTAAGAAATAATAATTTAAGTCAATTAAGGCCACTCACAGAATAATTCAGTCTGAGTAAAAGTGGGAGAATCCAGTGCTGAGTAAGTTCAATATGACTAAAGGGTGCCAAAAATCTATCCTTAAGGGCCAGATTCCTCATACTATTACTCTGCGGAGTCATTGACTTCAAAGAGATTATTTGCAGAGGTAGGCAGGACTTACAGAAATGGAGGTTAATAGAATTTGATCCAGATGGAATCCTTGTGATCAGATTCTGGTACACTTTCTCACAATGACTAGCTGTTTAGTCCAGAAGCAGGAATGCAAGTAGGCTGGGCTGGTCCACCACACCAGCAAGACATTTCTAACCAATATGGTGCACCAGAAAGACACTGTACTGCCCCCAGTACCACCACAGAGCTGCCACTCCTTCAGCTTCATCTCTACGAAGACCTACAGGGCAGAGCTGTAGGAGGAAATGGTCGGCCAGCCTTCTGCTCCTTTCACCACTGCCTCCCCTCCCAGTGGAGAAAGGAGCAGAACTCCTAGTCTTGCCCCCTATCTTCCATAGGACTGAGTCTTCTCAGGCCATGCACCAGCAGCCCTGTAGGAGGGCAGGGCTGGGAGCTGTAGGGCAGCTGGAGGAGCTGCTAGCAGTTCTACTCCTTTCCCCGCTGCCCCTCCCAGAGGGGAAAGCTGCTCTCAGTCTTCTCCCCTCCCCCCAGCAGCTGCTGTACAGAAAGGAGAGGCAGCCCCGTGGAAGGGCCAGAGGCAGGGATGAGACTTCTGTGCCTTTCCCTGATAAGGAGAGAGCCCTCCCAGCCTTGTTCCTTTAACTATCCAGCCTAGCTACTAATGCATTTTCATTGGCTATGTAGCTGGATCCTTCAGTGGAGCAGAGTCTTGCATCATGGTATCCCCTCTCCTCGCACACATTTCAAGCAGAAGTACTAATTCTGAAGACCTTTTTCTAGGATTCTGCCAGTTAAAGGCAGCAAAACCCAGAAAATATGTTGATTAAACAAATCTGTTTCTATTGAGTGAATAAGATTTCAGACTATTTAAGACTCTCTAATCACTACTTCCAATATGGCAGAAGCTAAAATTGAGGCATTAAAAAAGCAGTCCTTGATCTTGATAGCATGCCACCTCAACCTATAATATCTAATGAAAGTAGGCTGGGCTGGTCCACCACACCAGCAAGACATTTCTAACCAATCTGGTGCACCAGAAAGACACTGTACTGCCCCCAGTACCACCACAGAGCTGCCACTGTTGAATATGAGTCAACAGTGTGATGCTGTTGCCAAAAAAGCAAATATGATTCTAGGTTGTATCAACAGGTGTGTTGTAAGCAAAACTCGTGAAGTCATTCTGCCGCTCTACTCTGCACTAGTTAGGCCTCAGCTGGAGTACTGTGTCCAGTTCTGGGCGCCACATTTCAAGAAAGATGTGGAGAAATTGGAAAGGGTACAGAGAAGAGCGACAAGAATGATTAAAGGTCTAGAGAACATGACCTATGAAGCCAGGCTTCATGAACTGGGCTTGTTTAGTTTGGAAAAAAGAAGATTAAGGGGGGACATGATAGCGGTTTTCAAATATCTAAAAGGGTGTCACAAGGAGGAAGGAGAAAATTTGTTCCTCTTGGTTTCTGAGGACAGGACAAGGAGTAATGGGCTTAAAGTGCAGCAAGGGAGGTTTAGATTGGACATTAGGAAAAAATTCCTAACTGTCAGGGTGGTCAAATATTGGAATAAATTGCCAAGGGAGGAGGTGGAATCTCCCTCTCTGGAGATATTTAAGAACAGGTTAGATAGACATCTGTCAGGGATGGTGTAGGTGGAGCTTGGTCCTGCCTTGAGGGTGGGGGGGCTGGACTCGATGACCTCTTGAGGTCCCTTCCAGTCCTATTATTCTATGATTCTATGATTCTATGAAAGTGATTTCAACTAACAACATTTGTCTTTAAACGATACCAATAAATCTTAGATTTGTATGTGTTTTGATAGCAAATGCTAATAGCTCTTAAGAATACAGAGCTCTGCAGGAAGAGTTAGCAGGATTTCCAAAAACGACATCTAGCACAGTAAGGGTGAGATGCTGACTCCTCAAGTTCATGCATTCTTGGCTGGTTTGTGATAGTTACATAGCATATCCACTTTAACCTTTCCTTCTGCTTTTAAGCTAATCTGAAAGCTACAGTGGGAAAGTTACCAGGCACGATTACAAGATGCAACATGAAAGACTCCAGACAAATCAAAAGAATTCTTTCTGTTATAAGTCTGTTGATGGAGAACACAGGCAAGTGACCAATTTCAGTGCTGACTAACACTGGTACAATCCTATTGACTTCAATGGAAATAAATGGGTGCAAATAACAAAGATTTTGGCCCAAGGATATCAACTGAATTCCTGCTGACAGACAAACTACCACACCTTGTAATGGAACAATTTCAAACAAAACCAGGGAGTTGTACAGTGAAGACATGAAGATTCCACAGTCTAAGAGTCACGGATATGTAGTATTTAGGTACTGATGATCCAGAGCAAGCCTTCTAATTTACAGAGGGAGTTACTAGGAAACACATTAAGCATTCATTAACTTTGACATCCCTTTTCAAATCACAGTAAAGAAACCCATTGATCATTGTGCAAGACTATTACAGACCAATGAATACTGAGATTGTTGAATTGTAAGGAGAAGACAGTAGAAAGTTATACAGGCAGTCCCCGGGTTACATGGATCCGACTTACATCGGATCCCTACTTACAAATGGGGTGAGGTAATCCCGCACTAGCTGCTTCCCCCCAGCAGACCAGGGAGACGCGAAGCTAGTGCCCCCCCCCCCCCCAGCAGACCAGGGAGACGTGGAGTGGCTTTTCTCAGCAGACACCTCATCTTGAGAATAAAGGACTGAGGGAAGTGAGGTGTGGGAGAATAAAACTGAGCTCTGGAGAAATGTTTGGCTAGAGTTTCCCCTACAATATGTACCAGTTCCAACTTACATACAAATTCAACTTAAGAACAAACCTACAGTCCCTGTCTTGTACGTAACCCGGGGACTGCCTGTAGATGAACTGATGACACTGCTAGAGGTCAAACGAATTATTTAAATTAAATTGTAACTTTACACCTCAAAATGTATGCACTTATATGAAAAGGGAATAATTAAATTCTATGTTGCTAAACTTTTTACATTTTTCTGGTATCTACCACTGTTTTGTTTATACATGTGTCCTTTTTAATATTATTCTTATGCAGACTCTTAATTTTAAATGAACATGACATTGAATTTGAAAGAATTTTAAACATGAATCTGCACAATGCCTAATCCAACAACCACAGCCTTTATATTTTTTATTTTTATACAAGTTACATTATATGCAAAGCTGGCAGAGATTCCTATAGCTATGATTACCTAACACTTTCCATTATAAGCTTCTGTTTTCAGTTGGTGGTTTAGTCAGACTGACTACTTGGGCTGAAATGTTCCATGCTTGCTTTCTGCCTCCAGCTGATTTTTTTTATTTAAATTTCACTAAAAATAGTTCAGATGCTTCTAAGAGTAAGATTGGGGAAAGGAGGGAATGGTAGTTTTGCCAATGTTATAATTTTTTTCCACACATTTAATTGAAGAGTTTGAGCACCTCCATGCTTTGAAGAAGGTGCTTGAAATTTTGTAATGGTCATAATCCTGAGATCAAAGAGGTGCCCATTGCTGTTTCCATGAAAATTCACTAACTTGGATTGAGCGATAAGCCTTGGTCCAGGTTCAGTAGACTAGTTAGAGACTTGAAACTAACTTTTCTGAATATTCTACCTGCATTAAACATGCTACAAACTCATGAACTTCTTTACAGTCCAATTACATTAAACATGCTCCCAATCCCTGTTGAACCTTCTACTTAGTATATATAAAGCTATCACTCCCACTAAAGAACATAGTAGCAGTAGTTACCTCATGACTAGGGGAAGGAACACTCTCTATTACCATCTCTAGCCTCAACTATTCCACTGAACTGGCGTTAATTCTGGGCTCTTCGCAACAATTAGAAAAACTCTTCACACCCATATTTTGGATGTCAGGTAGTTATTATTTCTCCCTAATTTAAAAATAAGGAAGCTGAGAGGTTACACAGAGTATCCAGGGAAAGAGCCCTCATATCTAATATAGCCAATCTCACGCATTTATCCACACTGCATTTTGTACTGAATGTGCCTAATGTAGGTGTTTGGCTGTGCTGTCTGTAGTCACAAGACCACACTCCCTTCCAGTGTTAAAAATCAACATTCCTCTGCTTTCTAGCAAATAGCTACGTGAGTCATTAGGAAAATGAGTGTTGTGTTCCCCCTTTATTGGCTGGTACACACAGAGAATATCAGTTGTTTTCTTGGAGGTAAAATAAGTCAAATGCACATTTGAGGGGAGAGACAAAAGAAACAAAGAAGAAAATGCAGCTTCTGTCTTTGGTATTGCCTTTCACTAGTAATCTAACTGATGGAAAAACACAGGTCTGGCACACAATCTTATCAGCCTCTTTCAAATGTGGCAAACATAAGCCAGTATTGAGATGTTTAGAGCATTGCTCTGAGCTGCCTTTCTGGTCATAGTGTTGCAAAATATACAGTCTTGGCTAGCTAAGCCAGATTTGTATTAGAAGGGGAAAAAATGAGGTATAGGAAAGAGAAGAAATAAGGTAGGGGAGAAAAAGGACAGCTGAGTGAGATCAATAAAGTCTCATATCTAGATGGCATTCAGGATGTATTCAGGTTGGCAGAGTTTATGATGTCATATGGATCCCTCTCCTTGGTCCAGTCTGGTCGGGACATTTCTCAGGATCAGGACAACACCGTTCGAAGGGAGTTATGGTGGGTCTCAGGAGATGGTGCGAGTGACAGCCAAGTTGGAGAAGCATTTGCCCCTTCTTTCAGTCAGCAGTTGTCTTTACTTTCACTTATTTTTTCCCAGCGGGGATTGTGATTGTTTTTATAAAGAATGCCAAAAAGGTGTGATGGATGGAATAGCCCAGCTTGTCATTTTGTCCACCAATAAGGCCTAACTTTCAACATGCCAATTTTGGTTTCTTTACTTTCAGTTTCACTCTTTGATTGCCTGGCATGTTTTTAATAGGATTCATGAAGGTTAGCCAGAGACCTTTTTATTTAAACTAACTGAGTCTTTTTGTTTTCCTTGTGCACTTTCCCCCATTAACTTGCGACTAAAACATTTACTAAACTTTTATCCACTTTTCCTCCACTGAGCTGTGTAGCGACCAGAAGGAAGATGCTAAAAGCAATGTCTCAAATAGTCTGACATGTACAAGCTTGCCAGGTTTCAGACTGACTGATAAGAGCGCACTGTTGCCTGTGTTTTCCAGCAGTGGCATTGTAAGTAAGGCAATGTCTTGCCTAGGAGATACAGGTGTGATTTCCAGCTTTCAGAGGCATACTCAGGTTAGCTGCATCAAGCTAGCATGCTAAACACAGTAGTAACATGGTCTGTGGTGAGTGTCAGCACAGCCTAGCTGCCTTAAGTATAACCCTGCCTAGATCCCATGGGTATGTACTTGAGGCTTCTAACTTGTGCTTCCATTCACTGCTCCCATGCTACCAGAGTTACACTAATATTTTTAGCATACTATCTAGATGAGTGCTGGTGCAAGTGTGTCTGCATTTCAGGAAAGCATTCCTGTTTAGGTCAGACCTTAGCATGTACATTGAAATCAATAGGAATTAAGCCTGTGCTTCAATGATGTACTGAATACAGATGGATTAAGCATGTGCTTAATTGCTACCCTGAACTGGGACCCTTATTTTGTATGGATGGAATATCTGCAAAGAGAAGCTATAAATCTCAGGACAAAACTACTGCTGTTTTATCAGCAGTTGCTAAAGGTACCAATGGTTCATGAATGGATCCAATTTTATGTTCATTTAATTCCTTTCTTTTGTGTATACTAATCAGAATTGACTGGCAGATGACAAATTCTTCTTCACAGCTACTTTTGAAGTTTTTGAAATTGTATTTCACTCCATACTGGAATGAAACCAAAGCCTTTCAAAGGTTTCTCTAAAGAGAATTGTGTTGAACTATCCATTTTTAGATCAAAACATGAGTTTTTCAGTTTAGGGAGTGTACATGTTTAGGCAGTTGGGATACTAGTATAAGTTGTGGGAAATCTCTGATTGCTGCTATACTGAATCAGGCAAAAAAGAGACTTGAGCTTGAGTTTCCCACATTCTCACACAGTGGCCTAACCATCAGCCTGTTGATTGGGGGAAACTTCTTAGCCCACTCCACTGTGGGGGGTAGTGCTTGTGAATGGTTATTGTCAGTGAAATGTCATATGGCCTGCAATCAGGTTACCCTGATGGACCGCATACAGCCCGTGGGCTGCAGGTTACTCACCACTGCCTAAGTGTTTATTGAATCCCTATTGAAGCAAATTTACCATTTGGTATGAATCACTTAGAAAAGTTAGATGCCTGCAAGTCACCAGGGCCTGATGAAATGCATCCTAGGATACTCAAGGAGCTGATAGAGGAGGTATCTGAGCCTCTAGCTATCATCTTTGGAAAATCATGGGAGACAGGAGAGATTCCAGAAGACTGGAAAAGGGCAAATAGAGTGTCCATCTATAAAAATGGAAATAAGAACAACCCAGGAAACTACAGAGCAGTTAGTTTAACTTCTGTGCCAGGGAAGATAATGGAGCAAGTAATTAAGGAAATCATCTGCAAACACTTGGAAGGTGGCAAGGTGATAGGGAATAGCCAGCATGGATTTGTAAAGAACAAATCATGTCAAACCAATCTGATAGCTTTCTTTAATAGGATAACAAGTCTTGTGGATAAGGGAGAAGCGGTGGATGTGGTATGCCTAGACTTTAGTAAGGTATTTGATACGGTCTCGTATGATATTCTTATCAATAAACTAGGCAAATACAACTTAGATGGGTCTACTATAAGGTGGGTGCATAACTGGCTGGATAACCATCCTCAAAGATTAGTTATTAATGGTTCTCAATCCTGCTGGAAAGATATAACAAATGGGGTTCAACAGGGGTCTGTTTTGGGACCAGCTCTGTTCAATATCTTCATCAACGATTTACATAGTGGCATTACGCTTATTAAGTTTGCAGATGATACAAACCTGGGAGGGGTTGCAACTGCTTTGGAAGATAGGGTCATAATTCAAAATGATCTGGACAAATTGGAGAAATGGTCTGATGTAAACAGGATGAAGTTTAATAAAGACAAATGCAAAGTGCTGCACTTTGGAAGGAACAATCAGTTTCACGCATACAGAATGGGAAGCGCCTGTCTAGGAAGGAGTATGGCAGAAAGGGATTTAGGGGTTATAGTGGACCACAAGCTAAATATGAGTCAACAGTGTGATGTTGCAAAAAAAGCAAACATGATTCTAGGATGCATTAACAGATGTGTTGTAAGCAAGACACGAGAAGTCATTCTCCCGCTCTACTCTTGGCTGGTTAGGCCTCAGTTGGAGTATTATGTCCAGTTCTGGGCACCGCATTTCAAGAAAGATGTGGAGAAATTGGAGAGGGTCCAGAGAAGAGCAACAAGAATGATTAAAGGTCTAGAGAACATGATCTATGAAGGAAGGCTGAAAGAATTGGGTTTGTTTAGTTTGGTAAAGAGAAGATTGAGGGGGGACATGATAGCAGTTTTCAGGTATCTAAAAGGGTGTCATAAGGAGGAGGGAGAAAACATGTTCATCTTGGCCTCTGAGGATAGAACAAGAAGCAATGGGCTTAAACTGAGCAAGGGAGGTTTAGGTTGGATGTTAGGAAAAATTTCCTAACTGTCAAGGTGGTTAAACAGTGGAATAAATTGCGCAGGGAGGTTGTGGAATCTCCATCTGTGGAGATATTTAAGAGTAGGTTAGATAAATGGCTATCAGGGATGGTCTAGACAGTACTTGGTCCTGCCATGAGGGCAGAGGACTGGACTCGATGACCTCTCGAGGTCCCTTCCAGTCCTAGTATTCTATGATTCTATGAAAGGTGCTAGCCACCTGCACCTCTTGTTAACCTCACTGGAAGATACAGATGCATGGTAGCTCTCAGTATTAATTTGGCCTATTAACTTCAATGAAAACTGCCTGAGTAAAGATCAAGCCAAACAGAATGGGAACTGCAGGATTTGATTTTTTTCTAACTGAAAGTAGTCTTTAAATTGTTGGAGCTGTTTAAACTTGCAAATAATTAGTTAATTTATTATCATCATCTGTCTCTTTGATCATTAGAATTGGCTGAAAAATGTTTTTAAAAAAGGATGAAAAGATGTCAGAGGGCCACAAGCCATCTGCCCTGCTCTCCTCAGCTGCACAGATGGGCACAGATACAAGCATTGTGGGAGCTTGATTTGGCAACAATATGAGCGTGAAGCCTGGTGCAGCTCTAGGGAGAGAGTTGAAGACCTGAGCCACCCAGAAGGTAGCTTGATTGATTGGCTGTTTTGTAAATGTCTGTCCATGTGCAATTTGCCTAGAAATACGATAATGTTCCCAAGAAATGTATTTTGATAGAAACGCTGTAACATATACAGTAAGATGAAATTCTTTCCCCCTTGCAGCAAAATGAAGCCAATTATATAATTACATAGATCTCTTTCCTCCCCAGTTACATTCCTGCTGGAGACTGAGGCCATGGAAATGAAGTAAAATAGTCATAGTGGCCAAATTCCACCATCTTTGAGGTCCTACTGCCAACCACCTTTTTCCATTGAAAAAAGGAGAATATTGCTAGGAAATAATGATGCTTTAAAAGTGAGCTTTCCTAAACTTGTCCCTTTTCTTTTGATCTGAGACAAAGTATTATATACACCAGCAAACACGGCAGGATAAGAAGGACATCTTTCTTGCAAGGTAAGGATAATTAGATAATGGATCATTTCAGCCTGGTGATCATAACACTAGTAATTTGTTTCTCCTGGCTTTAACAACAGGAACAAAGAATATCGCCTGCTGGAATTCTGACTGATGTGTTAAGGCGATGATTTTCAATAACAGTTAAGATCTGAAATCCATACTTAAATACCTAAATAAGTAGGACAGATTAGGTAGACAGATCGGAATAAAATGAATAAAAATTTGATTACAACATCCCTGTTGACTGCAGGTATTATGGAGGTTTATGTAATGGTGGCTGGTTACAGGGAAAGATGGTATAAGTGCAGATGTTGCCTCATCAAAATGTTAAGCATAATAAACTATTATTTAACATTGTTTAACGACCCCTTATTTGCCAAAACACAAAGCCTTAAAATAAAACGTTCCCTGTGGCAAACAATGGAAACAATGTGTAAAGAAAGCTTCCAAATGCATTAGTGTATATTAGTTATAATTAATTTCTGATATACTTTTTCCTGAGCTGGACTCTTCCTCATTTATTTTTTGAATAGCACCTTTTCTTTTCTCTCTGACTATGTGGAGTATTGTCTGTGTCTCTTGTTAATTTTTCTCACCTCCTTTCATAATGCAAAGCCTGTTTCTTCCAAGCTGATCTCTTTGGACAAACTGTAATATTGATTTATATTGACAACACTGGGGTTGAACTAAATGTAAATCAGCATAGAGTCTAATCCAATAATTCTACTTTTGGCATGTTCTTTTCTGTAGTATTCTAAGGAAAACAATGAAGGGAAATAATTCTGAGTGGGAACAGGCTGTGTGCCACTCAAACTGAGTGTCCATTTGAATTCAGGGAAAGTTATGTTTATAGTTTTGATATATGAATAAGGTAATATTTTTATCTAGAACAAAATATCATATTGCCCTGTTCAGAACTATTGGCTACTTTTAAAGATTTTCAACAGGGGGTGACTTTGGATGCCTCCATTTTTGGTGCCCAAACTTCAGACACGTTAAAGAGGCTTCCGTTTGAGAAAGCACTCACTCTTGGGGAAATTAGGTTTAATGAGTTTCAGTTTCAAATCTTTCTCTGAAAGATTAACTTATTTGTCCAAGCAGATCATCTGAATTCCATTTCTGTCAAGTTCAAAAGATCTATGCTTAGCTGATATTCATTGCCTCCCCTTTGTTCTTTTTTATAATGTTCATAAAGATCTAAATATTTTTCTATAGAAAGCTTTAGGAAATGAAATATTATAAAGAGGCTGTGTTACAACATCCAGTCTCTGGACTTCTAACTAAAAAGGTTTTTCAAGAGCTGTTGTAACATCCACTCACCAAAGTATTGGTCTAATTCATTCTTTTTTTAGATCATGTGTTAATATTTGATTGAACAGTTTAAAACATAATACTTGTTAAAGTGTGTTGTTGCTTATCATCTAGTTTTCAGTAATTTCAAAGTCTGTAGAAAAGACTTCTGCAATACAATTTTAACAGCTCCTTCTTGGTAGAGTCTTGATTTGAGATTGTCTTCTCATTCACTTCTGTGAGTCAGATCCTTTGCATGAGCTTCCATGTGTCTTCTGATCATTATTTAATCTTTTTTATTTGGGGATATTTTTGTGACACTTTATACTGTTAAGGTGAGTACAGGTTATTAAGTTACAGTGGTTTAATAATGTGTTGGTTTATCTGGTACAACACATGTCTTTCCTAATCTTCAGTGATCACATTGCACTGATTTGAGCCTTTCTGTTTCTAGCTACACAGATGACTTCTGATATTTTCAAACTTGGGTTTATTTTATTGTGCATGCTGTGATTTCTTGTGTCATATTTATAATGTTGACCTTCAGTTTGGTATCTTAGCTACTGCAGACACCATACTTCTCTTTATAATGGATAGATGCCTTTTTGACATTGGTTTAAAATCTTACCAGTAAACCAAATGCTAACAAAACAGTTAATGCTGACCCAGGCTCCTTAGTTAAGGTCAATTTTTATTATCTTTATTATTTATTTTGGTGGTATCCTTTGATGGTAACAGTTTTTAGGGTGGGTTGAATGTAAATGACCAATGAACTTTTCATCATCCACCACTGAGATGCTCCTAATCACTGGCAGCTAGAGGTTGGAATGACAGCAGGTTTCTCGCAAATCGAGTCTCCCTGGGATACTTAAAACATGTTTTAGTTTATATTGTATAGCTTCCTGAGTATTCATCATCTTAGCAGTCCAGCCCTGCTGTCAGCAGTTTTGAAGTATTTGTTATTTTACACACTATGGACTCCTCTGTGCATGTCAGCCATTTATTTTCAGTTGAAAGAATTTGCGGAGCTTTTATTTTAAACTTGTTTTGATTTCTTTTACTGTATCTGCTCAAACTGGCATCTCATTAGATGGCCAGTATTTTCACTTACCACTATGAAACTGTTCCTGCCCTGCTATGTCAAAGGAATTTACACAAATCATTTCATACTCTAATATAGTTTTTCATTCTTTCTAAAGTTGTTGTTAAGGAGCAGATAGTTGTGCAGACAGTCTTTTTCTCCATTAGAAATCAGAATGTACCTTAATACTTTTGGGGCTAAAATCTGACCACTGAATAAAGCCTCTGCCTCAAGCTCTTACATGGTTCAGCAGTCATAGAACTTTTTTCTTTTTACAATTCTATGTTTTTGTCTTCAGTCTACTTCTGAGAACTTCTGCCAGAATTTCCCAGGTTATTATATTAGGCCCTGATCCAGCAAAGCACTTAAGCACATGAATAGCCCCACTGAGTTGACAGGACTAGTCACATGCTCATATTTATGCACATGCTTAAGTGCTTTGCTGGATTGGGGCCTTAATTTTTTTGTATCCTCTGCTGTTGCCATGTTCAGCTCACTATGATGTGATTCTCTTGCCTGAACCTATCCTTTCCTGACTCAGCAAAGCTCCCTTCCATTGGTGCTTTTACTGAAAGAGAGTCAAACTGTTTTTTTTTCTTTTAGCTTTGTGAACCTGTCACAGACCAACTGAAATTTTTACACAGAATTTAAAAAAAACAACACATTTTGTGCTGCAAACTCTTTGCCTGGCTTGTATTAAATTTTACCATCACTTCACTAATGTTGTTCAAGTTTGTAACATTTTCATTATCCCAAAGTAGAAAAACTGCTTTTGTGAAGGAAATTGGCCTATTAAAAAAAAAAAAAAAAAAAAAGCATAGCACAAATAAGCACAGCAAAATGAGGATCTGTTTTCTCAATTTGTCCTGTATAAAGGCAAAGATTTTAAAAAACGAAGATCCCAAATCAGTATCCTTATGAGGAAATTGTTTTGAGAAGCTTTACTTTTATTTAGGAGCCTAAATAGTGGGCAGAATCTCAAAAGCACTCAGCAGCAATGTCTAAATGATGACAAACCAAGCTTATTTTGTCAGTGCTGCTTTGCAACTTTTTGTAATTAAACAAAGGGTAGTTTGTCTCAGAAAAGCTGCTTTTCATTTTGGGATAATGAGAAAATCCTTTTTAAAAAATCTTGGCTGAAATGTTATACAGACCTCCATTTTCAGTATTAGTTGGACCATGTTTCTCTAGAGCATGTGTATCAATTCTGTTGGGTGTGTTTAATTGGTGTCTCATGTCTTTGTGGATAAATTACTTTTAAAATAATGCAGTGATTAAACAGCTTCAATTTTAGGCATGTCATAGGCTTGGTATGTACAATACATCAAGCAATTTCCTGTTTCCTTCAGTATTGGAAGTTGCCTCAATGAAGTCAGCCTAGACACTTGCCTGGGAAGTGTAGATTTCATCTAACAATCCACTCTGCACTCCATCCCAATAGAGTTTAACTACTGGGGGAATGGATTTCACCCTGAAATGAGATGTGGATAGATAAGCCATACAGTCTGAGTTTGTGAACCTATTTCTTAGGTGTTAGAGCTTCCCCCAAACAATTTGTCTATGGACATAAGTTCTATTCCTTTTATTTATCAAGGGAGAAAATCATGTAATACCAAACCTTTGTTTCCAGCTAAATGATGTAAAGTGGTGGGTGACACTGGAGAAAGAAGGTCAGGATTGAAGAGCAATCAAGATCACCTTGACACCAGAGATCTCAAATGGAAACTGAGGCTACGTCTACACTTCAGGCTTCTTTTGGAAGAAGTTTTTTTTGGAAGAGATCTTCCAAAGAAACGTCTTCCGAAAGAGCGTGTCCACACACAAAAGTGCATCGAAAAAGTGATGTGCTTTTGAGAAAGAGAGTGTCTGGACTGATTGGATGCTCTCTCACATAAAAGGCCACCTGGAACCAGTTCAGGCAAGGCTGTAGGTTACCAGTTGCTTCCGATTGCTGGTGCCAGAGACATGCACTTAAAGGGACCACCTGGACAGCCATTTCTCTGCTTCTGTTGCATGCTTGCTACCTTTTTGAGGGACACCAAAGCTTTAGCGTGCCTGCTGTGGTTGCCCTCTTCCTTTTTGGACACCACAGCTTTTTCCTTTGAGCCATGGAGCTGGAGCTGACACTGGGCATGCGATGGCCCCATACAGCCATGCTGCAGTTTTTGCAGCACTTTCTGCCAGATACCTTCTTGGTCCTGTGCAAGCTGGATCCCAAGCTCATTCTGGGGACCCTCTCCCTGGGTGCGGCTGCTCCACTCTGGCAACTGCAGTCTACTGTGGAGAGGCGTTTTTGGAGGCTCAACACCACTTCAGACTGGTCGGACTAGCTGTCCATGGAGTGGCAGGATGACCAGCAGTGGCTCCAAAACTTCCACATGCAGAAGGCCACTTTTTTGAAGCTATGTGCCTGGCTCACCCCTGCCCTCTGGAGATGAGACACCCACCTGGAGCTGCCATGCCTCTGGAGAAGCGGGTCACAATAGCCCTTTGGAAGCTCACCACCCCCGACAGCAGTTCGGCATGGAGGTAAGGCACCCTCGGCCTGCAGTCCCTGCAGGGAGGAGGGGGAGCATGTTGGATAAGAGGGACCCTCGGGAAAGGGAGTTGGGGGCTGTGGGAGGCGGAGGGGGAAAGTCTCATCCCCGGGAGCTTGTGCCGTCCTGCCCTCACACAGCCCTGCTGCTGGGAGGTGGGGCAGCCTCATAGGAAGAGCCCACAGAGCCACCCCAGTCCTCCCCATCGGGGGCTCATACCCCATTCCTTCCTCACCTCCTTGCACTTACCCCACCCTATCCCCCCTTCCTGATGTAAAATTAAAGGACATGTGTGTTCAAAAATAGAAACTCTCTTTATTTAACAAAACTGGGGAGGAGGGATTAACCTCTGGGGAGACTGGGAAAAGAAGGTGGGAGAGGGGAAGAAAGAGGGTGGGAGAAGGGAGGGGGAAACCTGGGAGGAGGGAGCTGGAAGGGGGAAACCTGGGAGGAGGGAGCTGGAAGGGGGAAGCCAGGGCAAGAAAGAGGAGGGGAAGTATAAAACTATGGTACGCCCACATCTTCAGTACTGTGTACAGATGTGATCTCCTCACCCTGGAAAAGATATTTTGGCCTTGGAAAGGGTTCCGAAAAGGAGGTTGGGTCCATGGAGTGCTATTAGCCAGGGGGTAGGAACGGTGTCCCTGGCCTCTGTTTGTGGAAGGCTGGAGATGGATGGCACCAGACAAATGGCTTGGTCATTATATTCGGTCCATCCCCTCTGGGGTAGCTGGTGTTGGCCGCTGTCGGCAGACAGGCTACTGGGCTAGATGGACCTTTGGTCTGACCCGGTACGGCCGTTCTTATGTTCTTATGTTCTAAGCTCAGGGCTCAGGGTCGGGGGTCTCACTGGACCACTTTGATTTTCACGCAAACCTGCTCCTGGGTTGCATGTGGCCTTTGGTGGCCAGGCTGGCAGCTATTCTGCCCTAGACGGCGCTTTCCTGTGCCTCCCCCCAAACCTGGATGAGGTCCACGATCTCCGCACTAGACCAGGCAGGTGCCCGCCTCTTGCGGACCCGGGCAGGCCCTTGGGAGCTGCCACCTAGTCCCGGGAAGAGGCGGAGGGCTGGGTGGCAGCGGGTGGCTGGCTCGTGCTATGCCAGGTGCAGGGTCTGCTAGCTGGGTGCTGGCAGGTTTGTACCTGGCACGGGCACCATAGTTAGACCGTGCCCCTTTAAGGGCTCCGGGGCCGGAAGGGGGGCTGAAGAATTTCCCTGGGTGAGCCCAGAGTGGCCACCAGGGGAACTTGGGAAGGGCTAGCCTCCAACTAGTTCGAATTAAGTGGCTACACAGCCCTTAATTCGAACTACTTAATTCGAACTAGGAGTAAGTCCTCGTAGAATGAGGTTTACCTAGTTGAATTAAGTTCGAACTAGCGGTTCGCATATGTAGCGTCTATGAAAGTTAATTTGAACTAACGGCTGTTAGTTCGAATTAACTTTTTAGTGTAGACATACCCGAAGTGTGTGGCCTCCCCTGAGCCTGGCAGCAGGATCCTGGGCATGCTCAGGGGCTGCTTGCAGTGTCCACGTGCCATGTAGTAATGCTGAATGTGGTTGCATGTGCATGGACCGCAGCACAATGTCCAGCCCAAGCAGCCTGAGTGACATTCGTCCCCCCTCCACCCTCTGTGCACCTGCCTCCCCTGCCCTGTGTGTGTGACAAAGTGAGACCACTCACCTCACTTGCAATTTTTCTGACAAAACTCTGTAGTGTAGACATACCCTGAATGTACCCAGTTGACTCTAGAGTCTCAGCATGTAACATTAGCTGCTTAGCAAAGATCTCTTTTCTGCACCACTTATCGCTGATGGGGCCAGGTTCAATGCAAAAAAGGAGACAGAAAGGGAAGCATATGCTATGCATTAAATTTGGAAGTACAGCTCTTTCCCAAAAATTAGGCTGTTACAAAAACTGTTGTCGATATATAATACGCGCTAGAATGCTCTGGTTTATGCTGACTAGAGCTGGGCAGGTTTTCCAGTCTGTGAAAAATATCAAGACTTCAAGCATTTTTTCTTGTTCCATATAAAGACAAAACTAAGATCTTTCTAACTTTTTCAAAAGAGGTAATAACCCTCTCCTTCTCAGAATAGTCTAGCTTCCAGGTCCCTCATGTGGGGAATAAAAGTTCCAGGTTCAGGTGCCTGCTTTTTCCAACACACACCAGACTATAAGTTATCTTCCTCTCTAGCCGAAAGGACACAGCTTTCACAGGAGAGACTGAGAGCACTCCACTCCCAAATAGATGATCGCCTGCTTGTTAGGGCACTCACCTTGTCTGGGAGCCAATGGGGAGCATTAGTGGGGTTCTGTGCACGTGTGAGGGTCCACTTGTCCAAAGCAGCTGGCAGGATTTCATGTCATTTGTCTTACATGAAACCATTATTTTCCATGTATGGACTCAGTTGGTCTTAATTCAGTAGTGCAGGATTTTTCCTTTTCCTTCCTTTTTTAATCCAAATTTATTTTTGTTAGGCTTTGAAATAGGCCCTGTGATGGAAGGACTCCCTGGCTATGTCTACACAACAGCGTTATTTCAGAATAACTGACATTATTACGAAATAACATAGTGTGCGTCTACACTACAAGCCTTTTACTTTGAAATAATGTCGAGCTGGAAGACTTCTGACTACTACTTGTGGTAACCCTCATTTCACGAGGAGCAAGGGAAGTCGAAGGGAGAGTGTTCTTCCTGCAACTTCCTGCTGTGCAGAAAGTGCCAAAAGCGTAATTAAGCTATTTCGACTTCAGCTATGCAATTGACATAGCTGAAGTTGTGTAGCTTAATTCAACTTTAGCCTCGCTAAGGATGTACTCCCATTGACTTCAAAAACTTTTGGATAATCTCTTTGTGCAGTGCAGCCACACTTGAATAGAGTTGGCTCGTGATGACCCGCTGTTTTGAGATATGTCACAGAATGCAAACTGCATTCAAGAGTTGAGCAACTGTTCGTATTTAAAAAGTGAACAATAATTCATATTTCACTTTGTAACATTCTCCATTTTGAATTCAAAATATTCACAGTTAAAAAAAGTTTCCTCATATTTATGCTCATTTCTGAGGTACTATTCCCTTCATTGTCTGGGTTGTGTCGATGTTTCTATCCCTATTCTTCAGAACTTTATAACTCGGCCATGAAATTTTGCCCTGAGCTAAATTTTGACAGGAAAAGTCTTTGTCGAGGTGCATATTTTTATTACAAACTTTATATCCTTGTAATTGTGTTTAGCTTATATTACTGAAAATCTTTCTTGTTTTTAATATTCTAAAGAGTAACTTGGCAATATAGATCAGACCTCTTTAATTTGATCTTGACTTTCTCAATTTGATTAATGGCAAAAAAATGTACAAACCTATAATTCACTTATAACAACAAAAAAATGAGGCTAAGATAATACCATAATGTTTAGAATAGGCAGCTGTATGCTTCCCAATGTCTGAATGATGAAGAAAACTCTGCATGAAGATCTCACCTTTCCAAACCATAGATCTTGTTGAATGGAAAAGAATATTTCCAATATCAGAAATATTTACCATCACAGCAAGGCTTAAATTCTAAAATACCATTTCCCAGAGCCTTCAAGGCTCTGGACTTTAGCCACAAGAGGAGTAAGCAGGGTACTGGGACTTGTGGTTTCAGTCTTGCAGGGCACTTTTCAGGGCTGAAGTCCCAGACTTCACAGTAGGTGCCATGGTTCCAACAGATTTGAAAAATATTTACCAGAGTTCCACTCTGATGGGCACTGGCTGAATTTAAGCCCTCCATCTGAGAGCTTCCAATAAAACAGTGATTTGTTAGTAGGATCAGCCTTAATAAGAATATTTGAAGTAGAAGACTATTGGAAATATATCAGAATATAATCAATGAAGAAGGGAAGTAATGGCTTTTCCACCTTCTCCTTTTCTGTTTCTTCGCATTCTCTTTGTTTTAATTCCTCAGTAAGACAGTAATATAACATAACTGCTTACAATCTATTCCCATCAGAGCCCTGATCTGAGAATGAAATATGCTTCCTCACCAGGATATGATTTATATATGTCAAGTTTGTTAATTATGGGGTTTTTTTAAAATTACCTCAGGCACTTTAAACCTTTGGTATAGCTTCAAACACAGATGCTATCTCCTTATATATCCCTGACTGCTGTAAAACAAACTGTTGCTAATATTATATGATGCCCACAAGTTTATAGTGAGTGAATTCATAAGACAGAATGATGAACAAAGATCCAGCCTTTGCTGATACTGTTGAGATAGTGTTTTAATATACTTTGGCAGCGAATGCGTGTCTGTTTGTTCTCTATGGTCTTCCTTGATATTTCCTTTGGCCTCTCCTTGAAGCAATTCAATTACCATTTGACTGACTCGGAATACAGGAGATTGTCAAATCACACTTAGTGATATTTCCTGTGTTCCCTGCTATTCAGATCTTGCTCACCTATTGGACTCTAAGAAGGAGGCTGTGTTTGTTTGGGCAGAGAACTTTTGCCAAAGGTAATACAGAATTCTTGTTACACCACCAGACATCTAATACATCTAAGACATGTTCATGCTCCTTTTTGGAGTTTCAAACCATTTTTTGTGATGGATCCAGTAACACTGTAGGGGCACGTCTACACGGCAGGACTTAACTCGAAATAAGCTATAAAAATTGAGCTGCATCAATTTAATAGCTTATTTCAAAATTGGGAGTGTCTAAACAGCACTTATTTCGGAATTGAGCACTCTTCCTCCAACTTTCCTTACTCCTCGTACAATGAAGGTTATAGGAGCTGGAGTAAGAAGTCCTCCAGTTTGACAGTATTTTGACATTATTTTGAAATAATTACCTGCTGTGTAGACATGGACTAGGTTATTTTGAAATAATGTTGCTGTGTAGCTGTACCCTAGATTACATGATATCTAATTTCATGCTAGGTTTTTCTGAAGACTTTGATATGCACTTACAAGCATGAGAAGTTAACATGAATTCAGCACAACTATAGAGCTATTTCCCTTGTCAACCTCTTTAAGGTCTGCATTGGCAGATAAACACCAGCAGGAGAATGCAAAGTCCATGCCCTTCATGCGGGAGCCACAGGAACCCAGAAGTCCACAGATTATGGCGTAACAAAAAAAAGGACATCAGTGCAGGTCATAGGGCTAAAACAAAAGATCTAGAAGGGTCATGGAGCAAAGAAACTCCTGCTTATTAAACTGACAACCACGGAGACTGAGTGCAAATTTCCTCAGATTATCCCACTGTTTTTCCTGAATCCAATCAGTTAGGACTAGAGATCTAAAATTCTGTTTAATTGGTTAACCAGTTAAACATAATGTTTATCTGGTTAAGCAATTTATAGGGGAGATACAGGGGATGAGGGCATCCCACCACAGACGAGGCTGGTTCAGCCAGCTGGAGTGCCTCTGCTTGTGGCTATTTGCTAGTCAAGGTTTGTATCACAAGAGATTGTTTCTGTTTGTTTATTGGGTGACCTGATTTTTACAGCTGCTTTCACCCACAATTAAGTTTGTTTCAATGTTTATTATAAAAGGTCTTTATTAAAACAAAACCTAGGCTTACAGGTCTGCACTTTGGTGTTTGTGAACATTCACAGGAACAAAATGAACAGGATGAATCAAAACCCAGTTTCTAATTTGTGTAAAACATGTTTGTGAACAACTCATATTATTTCACCACATTTACTCCAATTTATTGTAGGTTTTGTTGCTATTAGCTGTTTTTTTCCCTTTCTCCCATGTGTTCCATTAAAATGGCTCATCCCTCTGAAGCTTTTTGTAACTGTCTTTCCTTTGCCAGAGTCACGCAAAATTAACACTGTAACTTGTCCAAAACAAATTAAAAGGCGCTCAAGAACTGTCCCTAAGTACTGTGTCTACCCTGGCCAGCCCCCAAGATCCATTCCACAGTGAGTTTTAATATATTTAGTCACCATTATGTTGGCTAATTTACACTTTTAAAGTCTCTGTATAGAATAAAAAAAGCTATTTCACCACTGTATACTGATTCATAAAAATAATCAAGTAATTGATAACACTTAAGAGCTCACTTTATTCTACATCTTGTCAATGGGTATTTTATTTGATTCTTTTTAAGGCTAATCTTGTATGGAGTCATTGTTCGAAATTTTTTACATTTTATTTATACTGTAATTTAAATGGTGGTACTTGGGATACATTATCAGTGTCATGAGCTCACAAAAACCTTATTCTATTGCCCTACCTCTTATAAAGTAAAAAAAATAAGACAACACTGAAGACTGAAATGATTTCAAACCCCACATGAATAAATAATATAAATACTAGTAATGACAAATTGCCCTTTAGCCTGCTTTATAGTGCTTTATATCTCTTGAACACGGAATCTGCCATAGTGTAGTCCAGTACTTTCCAGTCCAGTCTCTCAAGGTATGTCTACGCTACAAGGTTATTTCAAAATAAGTTATTTCAGAATAATAACTCCCGAAATAACTATTTTGAAATAGCACATCCACGCTGGAGGGAAGCCTCGAAATTAGTCTGTGGATGCACTACCTCGATTTAGGAAGCATCAGGGAAGAGTGGTCCTGGGGAGGAGCTAGGTATTCCAAAATATCAGCAGTGGACAACCCACAGCAGTGGACAAAATAGCAATTTCAAAATAGGTGATTGTTCCTTGTGAAATGAGGGTTTATTATTCTGGAATAAGAACCCTGTAATTTTGAAATGAATACAAAATAATGGTCTTGCTGTGTGGATGCTCACCTTTTGTAATAATTCACATTATTTCAAAATAACACGGTAGTGTAGATGTGCCCTTGGTGATGGGCATTACTGAAGAAGGTGTAAGGAAATCTGGGAATGGAGAAGTAAAGAATAATCTTTCCATAGGAGACATTTTTGTATAATTCCAGGCTATTGGCAGCTGTCTTCTTTTCCAAAGCCTGAGGGTTTGTATTCCTCATATTTTTAATCCTGTCTAATGCAATCATAGATGTTCTCATCTTTCATATAAATCTCATTCTTTGTTTAATCTTGATAATATTTTGGAATCTATGTTGTATTACAGCAGTGAGTTCCATCAGTGAATTATAATTGATGAAAAAGTGTTTCCTTTTGTCAGTTCTGAATATACTGGCTTTCATTTTCATTGGAGATCCCATAACCTTGTGTTAAGAAAGAGGGTAAAGAGAAATACCTCTTTTATCTTCTCAGTACCATTCACTATTATATATATCAAGTTCCCCACCCCTGAAATATACCCTGTATTCCTCTCACCTCTTAACTAAACAGTACTGATCTCTTCAGTCTCACAGCATGCTCAAGACCTCTTTTCTGTGTCCATTTCTGTAATATCTTTCTTTGAGATGGGGGAATCAGAATTGAACACCAGCTAATGTGCAACCGGTGTTCCTTTCTGAGAATATGACAGATAATATCTTAATGTCTCTATCTAAATTCATGGTACATCTACATCTTGAATGCTGTGTGCAGATGTGGTCACTGCATCTCAAAAAAGGTATCTTGGGGTTGGAAAAGGTTAAAAAAAGGGCAACAAAAATGTTTAGAGGTATAGAATGTCTGCCCTATGAGGAGAGATTAATAAGACTGGGACTTTTCAGTTTGGAAAAGGGATGACTGAGGAGGAATATGATAGAGGTCTATTAAATCATGACTGATGTGAATAGAGATGTTTACTCCTTCCATAACACAAGAACTAGGGGACACCAAATGAATTTAATAGATGATAGGTTTAAAACAAAAGAAAATATTTCATCATACAATGCACAGTTAACCCGTGGAACTCCTTGTAAGAGGATTTTGTGAAGTCAAGTCTATAGCAAAGTTCAAAAAAGAGCGCTATGAATTCATGGAAGATTGGTCCATCAATAGACATTAGCCAGAATGGGAAGGAATGGTGTCCCTAGCCTCTGTTTGTCGGAAGCTGGGAATGGGCAACAGGTGATAGATCACTTGGGGTACGTCTACACTAGCCCCCTAGTTTGAATTAGGGAGGCTAATGAGGGTGACTGAAATTGCAAATGAAGCACGGGATTTAAATATCCTACGCTCGATTAGCATATTCCCAGCCGGTTGCCATTTTGGAAACTGACTAGCCCGAAGTAACTGCCCGCGTCTACACACGGCAGAGAAGCGCGATTCCAAGATAAACCCCTTAGTTCGAATTAACTGTTAAACCTCATGAGGTTTATCTTGGAATCACGCTTCTCTGCCGCGTGTAGACGCGGGCAGTTATTTCGGGCTAGTCAGTTTCCAAAATGGCAACCGGCCGGGAATATGCTAATCAAGAGTAGGATATTTAAATCCCGTGCTTCGTTAGCAATTTCGGTCACCCTCATTAGCCTCCCTAGTTTGAACTAGGGGGCTAGTGTAGATGTACCCCAAGTGATTACCTGTTCTGTTCAGTCACTCTGGGGCACTGTTGGAAGACAGGATGCTGGGCTAGATTGACCTTTGGTTTAACCCAGTATAATTTTATGTTCTTGAATTCACTTATTGTTATAATGTCCAGTGCTCAGTACCAGGGCACTTGCTGGCTCAGATTTGAGGCCCTCAGAATCCTGTTTGACAATATTTTTTTTTAAATGTGAAAGCCATTTCCTTTAGAAATGTCTTGATGTCATTTCCTCATATTCAGCAGCACCCTTCTAGAACCCACCTACACCTTTTTTCATCTTTCACATGCATTTAACCTTTTCAGTGAATCTTAGTCTTACCAAGCATATCTCCAGATTCTATTAACATGAAAGGAGATTCATCTGAAAATTGGCAGGAATGAAATGCATTCTAGAATAGGGAAGAGACTAGTTAGCGATAGTGTAAAAGGTTCTGAAGTTCAGTTCTGATTGCATAAACTTTCTGATGTTTGGACCTTTATCTAGAGGTGGTTTAGGGTCAGATCCTCAGCATATGAATGTTTTGAGTCTCCCTGTAATGAATCCCTCCTTCATCCTAAACAGCATGACTGTATAGCTGAAGCACATTTATTAGTCTCTCCATGGACAATGGGTAGAGTCCCCCTTTAGGGAAAATAACCCCTCTAGCCTCATCCCTTATGCCTGAGGTCTCTCATGGATGAAGCCCTGAGGGTGCTCCCTCCAGAGAAACACTATGTCTACCTCCAGGAGTTCGCATGCATCCCACCATGAGACCCTAGCTCCCACCCCACAGCATCCAGGGAATCCCTGGGCTGGACAAAGCCATGGGCTGCCAGAGCCCTTCCAGTCATGCTTCTTGTACTGAGGACCCAAACCAACCCATGCAAAAAGATTTTTTTTCCAAAGAACCTGAGCTTTTGATATGCGCCATGCAGGTTCTGAGGTAGCTGAGGAGTTGGTATGTGCTACTCAGCTGAAGTCCAGGAAGATTACTGATGAACCTGCATAGTGCATAATAATATATAACATTTTCCTCTGAAAATCCCACAAAATCCTGGCCTATTTTACTTGCTGTTGATGACTCTCTCAAAAGGAAGTATTGAGATGGAGGACAACTAGGCCACCTGATGAGTGGCCTAGTTAGTAGTGGAAAGCATGTAAATAGAAAATTTCTTTCCATGAAAGACAGGAAACTGGGATGGGAAAGTTAGGAGAAGAGAAAAACAGAGGAGAGCTCAGGGAATAAAGCTGGAATTGTAAGGCAGAAATGCAAATGTATAATATCTGGATAATGTGAATTGGACCATGGGAACCTCTACGTAGTGTTTGGGGCTGATAATCTTTTAAATGTCAAGGTTAATTTGTTTTGTTTGAACCTGTAAACTTAAAGATGAGGAAATTCTGCAAGTCTACAAAATGGAGCCTAAAACTCCATTTTGTATCTGAACATTCTCTCTAATGTCATCCATTTTAAGATCTACATTCTAACACGTCCACAGGTAACTGTTAGATTTTAAACACTCACTTACCTGTTGGGTATGATTTGCATAGGTTATGAATATGCATGAGCATTCCAAAACCAACCTATCAGTTTGTACCACGCTCCAGGTGCATCATTTGACAACCAATCATTTTAAACCATTGCGGCCTATGCATATTCATGAGGCCAGGTTATAAAAGGTCTGACCGAACGATGGTTCGTTCTGGTCCTCGGGCTTATCCTGAGATCAGGGCGTCGTTCGCGTCGGGTTTAGGCTTAGGCAATAGGCTAAGAGTGAATGTCAGTATGAAAAAGGTCCTGTAAAGATCTTGTCTTTTGAGAATTGGACGGAAGGTCCTCTTCTCTCTCTTTTAGGTTAGGCTAGTTAGTTTAGTAATTAGGTAGGTTAGTTCACGTCGTCGTGTTTGTTCGTCAGGCTGCGTCGGGTCAAAGCATTTCGGCCGTCGTCGAGTCTGTACGTCGGGTGCGTTGCGTGTTAGCTTAGGGTTTTATTTTAGGTTAAGGTTAGGATAGGTAGAGACGGAGTCTAGCTTCCATCACCGGTTCCAGAGGCACCGAAGGGCCTGAAGAATCGTTCTTCACGGAAGGTGAAGCCCGCAATTCTACCCAGCTCTTCATGGGACTCCTGGCTGTTCCTCTCTTGAGGTCCGGAAGGACCGACGGATTGAGGTCGTCAGCTTCGACCCAGAGACAGCCGGCAAGGGACGCCTGGTCGTTCCTCTCCTGAGGCTTTCAAATAGCCAAGGGATTGAAGGCCGCCAGCACCACCTCAATCGTCCTCCCATCACCGTAGACTCTGTAAGTAGGAATAGGGACCTGGAGGGACTTCCCCTTCTTGTCCGTGTAGTTTAATAGGGGACTGCCCCCTTATTTGTTAATTAGAGGTATACCATCTTTTACAAATTTTTACTGTTTGTTAAATTGAATTCACTTAATATAGTCTTGTGGTTATCACTGAAAACCCAAGTCTTAAGTTTTTATTTCACGCGCCATCTCAATCTAAGCGCTGACACTCTGCCGGTGATCAGATACGGAATAGGGGTCCCAACCTGAAACACCATCCCTAAGCGGATGAGTCGGGTTATCTAATAACTCTCTGGGAAGTGTCTTTAGACATCTTTGACCTTCCTGATTCTGTTCAACAGACAGGTAACAGAATGATGAGGAGGATTGAGATTTAAGAGATTCTTCTGTTTAAATGGATCTATATCTCTTGATTTGCCAATACCAAATGTTGAATCCAATGTATGATAAAGGTCAAATTTGGGTTGTTGGCACGGACACATTAAACAGACACGGTATAGAAAATATACTTGACTTCATTCCTTTAGTATAGACAATTTTCTGTATCCTCAGTTTCAAGATTTATTTAAAATTTCACGTAAATAATTTTCAATAACAAAAGTGAGGGAAAAGCAGTTGTTTATGGAAGGTAGGATTCTTAGATATATGGTTCTATCCTTACTTATGCTAACTAAGGTGTTATGTCTACAAAACTGGTCTGGAAATCTCATATGGAAGGGAACTCGGGGAATATTTTGTGTCTCTTTTTATGTCTTATTGGGCTGGAATAGTGCCAGAAAATGTCATAGTATTATTGTGTGTTTCTTTCTACATCCTATCAGATCCAGAAAGGGCAATGTGAAAATGAAAAACAACTTGGTGTGGAGAGGAACAACATGGCATGCAAATAAAGGTTTTTTTATTTTATTTGGTATTTGCTTGAGTGCTTCACAGAGAAGGGAAGATGTCTTATTTAACCCTCTTCCTTTTCTTGTTCTAAATTTAATTTCTATGTCTTTAGTGTCTAATTTTTTTTAATGAAAAATAACCAATAACTTTTTCTTAAGTAAGTAGTGAGAGGAATACAAAATAAGAGAGTGCCACAGAGTTAAAAAGGTATATATTATGAGTTATACAGTAAATAAATAGAAATATTATCATTAAATTATTTTAATTCGATTAATCTCATTTGATGAGTTAGGATCATTACTAGTGTAATTCTATTGGGTGGACTGGAATTATTAACTTAATTCACACTATGGGTACATCTACACTGCACACTTATTTTGTAATAAGCTATTTTGGAGTTTATTTTCCAAAAGAGCTTATTTCAAAATAGCACGTTTATACATAAAAAGTGCATTGAAATAGTGCTTAGCATTTTCGAAATAGAGCATTCACACTGATTGAACTCTAACTCACATTTAAGACCATCTGGACCACTTCAAGCAAGGCATCAGGATGCAGTTACTTCCTGGAGCTGCTGCCTGAGGCTTTCTGACACTTGTGCTTAAAGGGACCCCCCTGTACAGCTGTTCCTCAGGTTCTAAAAGCTGGACACCAGTTCCAACAGGTGGGATCAGCTCATTATGGAGTGGTGGGTTGACCAGCTGTGGCTCCACAATTTCTGCATGAGAAAGGAGATCTTTCTGGTGCTGTGTGCCTGGCTTGCCCCTGCCCTCTCACAATGGGATGCCCAGATGAGACCCACCATCTCTCTAGAGAAGTGGGTTGCCATCAGTGTGGAAGCTTGCCACGCTGGACAGCTACCAATCTGTTGGGAATCAGTTCAATGAAGGTAAGTTGACCATTGGGGCCCTCTGCATGTAGATATGGCTCTCTCAGGCTAAAGTCCTGGGGGAGAAGTACTGGATGGGGAACCCCAGGCAAAGTGGCAAAGCAGGGGTTGAGGGTGGTGGTGGGGGCAAGCCCCCTTCCCTGGACGTTATTTTCAGTCCCACCCTCACAGAGTCCTTCCGGGGGATGGGCTACATAGAGGGTGGCTCCTGGTGTGGTTGGGGAAGGTAAAGGGGGTGGGGTTGGGATGTTCCAAGGGCTGTGACATCCTGTGATTCTCTGTTTGTTTGTCTCCTTCTACAGGTGGTGAGGGCCATTAACACCGTCCTGCTGCACAGGGTCATCCACCTCAGCAATGTGGATCCCATTGTCAGCAGCTTTGCTGCCATTGGCTTTCCCAAATGTGGGGAGGCTATTGACGGCACTCACATCCCCATCCAGACACTCGTCATCTCTCTTCATAAACCACAAGAGCTACTTCTTGATGGTCCTGCAGGCCCTTGTCGACCACCATGGGCAGTTTATTGACATCTATTTAGGGTTTGTCCTGGAAGGCACATGACACCTGTGTCTTCAGGAACTCCAGTCTATTCCAGAAAATGGAAGCCAGCACTTTCTTCTTCAAGTGCACCATCAAGATGTGGGCATGCCACTGTGCATCATGGGGATATGGCCTACCCTCTCCTGCCGTGGCTCATAGAGCCCTATACCGGACACCATGACCCCAGTCAGGAACACTTCAATGCCTGGCTGGGCAGGGCCCACATGTAGACAGAGTGCACCTTTGGGCATCTCAAGGCAACGTTCGGATGCCTCCTCATTCGGCTGGATGTAGGGGAGCAGAACATCCCCCCGGTGGTGGCCACATATTGCGTTCTCTACAGCCTGTGTGAGTGGAAGGGGGAAGCATTCCTCCCTGTGTGGAGGGCAGAGGCCAGCCAGGTGTACAAGGCCTTTGAACAGCCATCCGGCAGGCCCATCAGGCTGGGGTGCACATCCGCGGGCCCTGAGGGACAGTTTTTCACAAGAGCCCCAGTATCACTCTCCCCGGAGCCTCCCTACTTGGGACCTGTGCATTGCCACTCTCTGCCTTTCCTCCATCACCCTTCCCCCTGCCCTGCAGAGACAATAAAACTGACATTTTTTTGGCAACAATAAACAATGTGTGGTTTTTATTTGGGCTCAGAGTAACTGGGGAGGGCCTGGAGAAAGAACCTGGTAGAGGAGAGGAGTGGGGGGATGAGAAACTTTGAGGGAGGAGGAGGAATGGGGAGGAGAGGCTCAGGGCTGGGAATGGGATTGGCACTGGCTCGATCGGTTCCACCGCCTCGAGTGCAGGGACCTCAGCGACCAAGGTGTCGGGAGGCTAGGGGGAGAGACAGGAGGTGGAGCTGGAACAGGTTTAGGCATGGAAGGAAGGGCAGGAACAGGAGCAGGAGCCTGGCTCCAAGTGGGTGAGGAGAGACTGAATGGTCGCTCACATGGTGCGGCCCTGCTGCAGCAACTCCCTCCACGTCTCTCTGAGCAACTGCATGTCCTCCTGGAGCCTCTGGATCTTACTATGGCCCATAGGATCTTAAAAAGGAGACATCAATGGACTTTTGATGAGGACCTATGTTAGGGAGGACTTTAACCCATGTGTTTGTGCAGCGTAGTTGGGATAGACTAATGAGAGAAAAATCCTTAAATAGTTAGGATTAATCAGTATTTTTCTGAATAGTCATTAAAATAATGTGCAGTTATCAAGTCACAAATCCTAACCAAACCACATTTTATCTTCATTGTGGGTTACGTAGATTTTTTAAAATTTAATCATGACAAACATATGTCATTATATAGAACATGCTTTAAAATCATGGGACACATTGCATACCAAAAATGTAATGCCATTTTTTTCTCTTTCATTTTGGAGAAAACTAAACAAAAAAAACCTATGCTTTCCAGTATAGCGGCATAATTAGTCACAGAACATCAAAATCACATACATGAAGGAAAATATACATATGGATTCTATTTACTTGCCCACATGTATATATTCTAGTGAGAGGGGAGTTGCTATGGTTATAGCATATTGACAAACATTTAGGGCCAAATCTTCTGCTGATGTAAACCGTTTATTGATGTCAATGTAGTTAACTTTATTTGTGCTAGGTAAGGATAGCAATGGTAAGGCCACCTATCAAGTTAAGTAGATGGATCATATGTTTCTAAACTAAATATGTAAACAAAATGGGAAGAGATTGATCTAGATCCTCTTCCGCAAGTCCCTTTTGAAACAAATGTCTGGGAATTCTAGTTAAAGCTACCTCTGTAGATGGTTACAAAAGTTCCTTTTATTCTAGGCCAACATACCTAGAGCAAGTTTGTAATTACAGAAAGAGGATGGAAGAACTTAAAAACTGTAATTGAATTGCAAGTCTATTAGAAACATATATGTAGAATTATTTTAAAGCATTTCCTAGTAGTGATTGACATGTACTGTATAATATTATAGATGCATGGAATAATGGGTGACAGATGGGAAGTGTGTAAACAACTTGAACTTTTTCTTTGTTCCAAAACGATGAGTTGTCATCCAGCGGAAAGGGGAGCAAGAAGATGATTAGACTGCTGACGGGAAAGAGGAATTTTGCCTCACTAACAAAAACATTAATAAGTCTTCCAATATTTCTGATTCAAGTCAATGGAAAGGCACTTCGCCACATGGAATAGAACCATATGCTCTTAAAAGGTGTAAGTGATAAAAGGAATAACACCATAGAATTCGAGGTGCTTAAGGTAACAGCAGAGGCAGACAGGTGGATAGTAATATATGGCATAGAAGTACCATTTTCATGTGCATCATTTCTGGTAATGAGAGCCCCTAAAGCAATGTTGAACTACAGTTCACAGTATAGACTGAATAATAGTGATAGACAGCCTATGTTAGCTTACTACACTTTATGATGTCCCTGGCACCACCACTCTCATAAACTACTGAACAGCCAAAATAAAAACTTGACATGTGAACATCCTTGAACTTCTCAGGCTGTCTGGCTCAAAATTCACTTTCAGATCTGGTTTTGTGCTTTAATTTTTTAGTAGACCCTTTTATTCAAATGTGCCCCTCATCTTTAGCTACACATAATAATGCAACAACTCCCAAGACTTGTTTCGACTCATTTTTATGTCTTATCTAAAATATCAATATATAGTTCAAATGACCAAATAGGACCACCAAGGTTTAATTGTGTTTCTGAGGATGCCTTTGGATTTGACAATAATTAAATTTCGAAAATGAAAGTAAAATGCTGTCCCCTTAGGGGAAGCACACTTCTGTGGATTTGCGTGGCAGTGGGAAGAGAGAAGGGGAATGGAGGATCAGCAGACTGTTCATGGGGATGATATGTCCCACCATACCCCTTTTGAACCTTTGCTCTAAGGGAGTTCTCTTCACATCACAGTCCAAAGGCATTGCTTGTAGACAGAGAAGGGTCAGGAACATGACCAACAGATGTGAATTACGTGGATTTAATACCTAAAACCATACATATTTCCCAAAAGGGACAGTCACATCTTGAAAAGTGAATGTGGCTCTAGAATACTGAGGAGAATTCCATCTCTCTACTAACAGGTATAGGTCTCCCACCCAAAGCCTTTGTACATGGAGAAGCTGTGGAGATTTGTTGTTTATGTTTGTTTTTTTAAAATGTTTGATTGGTTGGGGGTTTTCTAGGAAATGCCTTTCGAACAATTGTGGGGGGGGGTTCGGAAAAAGGGTAATTTTGTTAGAAAAGTTCTGAGCAATTGTTACAATGAAAAAAATTGAAAGCAAATTTTTAATTCTATTTAGTTTTTCAAAAAGCTTCTTTTTGGTTACAAATTCACTTTTTTTCTCTCTCACTCATTTACTTGCTAGTCACTGGAAAAAGGGGGTTGGAGAAAAGTTCAAGAGAGTATTTTGGCCTTTTAGGCACCTAGATGAAACTTTGTGAAACTTCCAAAACTTTAAAATTAAATATAGTTTTAAATTAAACAATTTTTTCTTGGGAATTTTTTCATGAAATACTTGACCTTTTGTAACTAGGTCTATGATGCTGTCCTATGTCTTATAGTACAGATTTCTTAAACATTTAACCCAGCCACCATTTTCCCGCAAGCATAGTTATTGCAAATAGAAATTGTAATATTGACTAGTTAAAGGGGCAGCTCCTCAACTGGCTTAAATGAACATGGCTCCATGGAATTAGAACTAGGGGCCACCAAATGAAATTAATAGGTAGCATGTTTAAAACAAACAAAAGGAAATTTTTCTTCACTCAGTGCACAGTCAGCCTGTGGAACTCCTTGCCAGAGGATGTGGTGAAGGCTAGAACTTTAACAGGGTTCAAAATAGAACTAGATAAATTCACAAAGGTTAGGTCCATTAATGGCTATTATCCAGGATGGATAAGGAATGGTGTCCCTAGCCTCTGTTTGTCAGAGTCTGGAAATGGATGACAGGTGAGAGATTACTTCTCGATTCCCTGTTCTGTTCACTCCCTCTGGGCATCTAGCATTGACCACTGTTGGAAGAAAGGATATTGGGCTGGATTAGACCTTTGGTCTAACCTACTATGGCCATTCTTATGTACTTATGAATTCCTGATCTGCAGTAAACAATGGGTTTAGATAGCTAAACACAGCATTTTCACCTTTAATCGCAAAACTGGCTTCTTTTCAAGATGAGGCTCTTACTTTTTAGCCTGCAGTATAAGTTTATGTGCATTAACATAAAGAGAATGGAATGCAATAAGCCCATATGTGTAAACAGAAGGAAGTTTCAAAATAAACAAATCAGGCACGTCTAAATTGAAAACTGTTCTGTATTATCTATATTGTGGACAACAAATACTGCTTTAAGAGTTAAGTTTTAGAAAGGCTTTAAGGGCTGGTAACTATAGAATATTATTAAGTCACTTTGAGGGAAAACTTGTTATGATCTGAAGTAATTTTTGATTAAAACAAATTGTAAATTTAAGGACTGATTCAAAGCTCACTGGAGTAAGCAGGCAAATTCACATTGACCTTAATGAATTTAAGATAAGTCTCATATATTTCAGGGTGATCTAATCTTGGCAAAAGTACGGAAAATTTACAGTTGAATTAAGTTATGTATGAAACCATTTATGAATGAAATAATAGAAAAACATATAAATAATATCTGTGGTTTCTTTTTCCCCGTGTGAACTGTATTGTATATGAGAGCAATGTTTCTATTTTTTAATCTGAGTAGTGTAATCTGGTAGGCGGGGGAAAAAAGAGAGAGAGAGAGAGAGAGAGAAGAGATGTGAATCTATTAATTGGGACATAGTTTGTAAATTAGTAAAATGTGAATTGATTTGACTTTGCTGAGAGTGAATTCATAATTATATCATTTTTTAATGAGAAAGTGTTAAATTCATTCTCATTTATCCTGTATTTCACATTTAGCAATATATTGATAACATATTTGACCAACCGGAAAAAACTGTATCATTAAATTATCTGAATAATTCAAAGCATGAATATTAAATTTGATGTCAAGACATATATCAATCAATTCTGTCAGCTTTTTAAAGATTATAAATGTCAATTTTTCTTCTCCCTTCTTTCCATTTGTTACATTTTTTCCAAAAAACAAAAAGACTGCAAACAAATATTTTGGCTATTAAGTGCTTGTTATTTATTATTAATGTAGCACTATACATATAAATGGTTCTTTATAACTACAAAAATACAATAAAAAAACCAGGAAAATGATGTAAGGAAGGAAAAAAATAAGACAGTTAAGTCCTGTGCTGAGGAAGATAGTATAACAACTTCCCATCTGTGTTCCTATATTCAATTGAGTGGAGTTCTATAATAAAGAAAACATCTGGATTACAAAATATAATTCCCAAGTTAGAACACCAGAAATCAGTAGTGGATGAAACACACGTTTCTTCTGAGTGGTGGAATGGCTTAATCATTTCCAACTAATACTGTAAAATAATAATTGTATTTGCTCATGTAAGTGGAATGCCTTACAATAATTCATTTTGTTTGCACCATAACTTTTTCCTGTCTTTGATTTGATCAGGACCAAAGGATAAGTAGCAAATATAACCCACTATACAGGTAATGGAAAGCACCCACTGTCTCCTGTCTTCAAGCTTATCTCTTTCGTTCTACTTCAAGGTGAAGGAGGTAGTCAGACAAGCCTGGCTGACCTTGTGTCTTTGATAAACATGGTGGAAGGACTTTGCTATCCAATTTTGTTCTTGAGAAATGAGTCAGGTCACAAGAAAAGTATGCAAAGTGCAATGGTGTTAATGTAGCTCACATGACTACATCAGGGAATAGAATGGCTCTGCTCCCTGCACATTAAAAAGTAATTTTGTATCAATGGCTATAGTAGTCTTCTTTCAGCTGAGGAACTATCCAACTTCACATCTGCCAAAAAATAGGCTAGGGACACTGACATAAAGCTCTACTTTGCCAAAAGCTCTTCATCTAAGATATCACCATCTTTAAACTCCACTGCTGCCAGAGTGAAACATCCGATATCCTCTGCAGAGAGTTATATATAAGCATTAATCAGCAACAAACTGAATGCTTGACACAAAATAATTTTTCCAACTATTTATTTTTGTAAGTGTTGGGGAAAAGCTGTTACAGATTCAAATGAAGGTGGAAGCCTAAGGGAGGCCCTTGTGAAAGGGAAAAGATATGTTAGCAAGCAAATTCATTTAAAAAAAATTAAGACTGCATCTTGGTTGAAAAAGACTCTGAAATATTATAATTACTGTCATTACCTGTCCCTTTGTGATGGTAGACGTACATGTGGCTTCCCTCCCTGCTTGAGCCGGCTCGGGCCAAAGAGCCTCCACCCTCCCCACTGCTCCTGGAGGCAGGGAGGCTCAGGCCATGCAGACTCTTCACTCCCCGCTGCTCCTGGAGATGGGGAGGTCGTTGGGGCAATGCAGCCTCTTCCCTCCCCACTGCTCCGGGGATGCGGTGGCATGTGCACACATGCTCTTCCCCTTCCTGTGGTGTGGGGGACGCATGCTCTGTGTGCTGCTCCTCCTTCTCCCTTCCCCATGGTGGAGGTGGGATCTCAGCAGAGTGAGGGGCTGTAGGTGGGGTTGGGGGCCTGCCTCCCCCTAGAAACTTCTCAGGTCTTCTCAAATGTTCTCTGTGAGACACCTCTCCTTTTATAAGAGTATAGATCGACTTTATGGGCTGACAAAAATCCATTAAGGCTTATTTATCTTCACAGTTCTAATACAAACATTTCAGTTCCAGTATCTTCCAAAGCACTCCAGCATCATAACGTGAGCAAGCTGGTGATACAAATGACTGCTGTGTTAAAATTACATAAAATCATTGTATAGACATAAACATTCACAAATCTGCACCCTGCTTGTTCACGGTTTTCTATGCACTTTGAATATATTCAAAGGAAAAAGCTTACTTTGTGTAATGTGCCTTGAGTAACTAGAGAGGAAATGGGCTAAGTGATTATGCAGAATAATTGTTATCCATTAGCCTATAATGTTACTACTGTCTGATCAGTGTATTGAATTGCATGGATGCCTGCACTTCATCATCCTTGTAATAGAATTCAATTTCTATAAGAATTAATAGTCTCCTGAAATATCCATCTTGCTGTCCTTGGCTCCATTCTTTTCTGCTTGTGTCCTGAAAGATCACCTAGATCAGTGATTCTCAAACTGTGCTCCGTGGAGCCCCAGGGGCTCCATGAGACATCTCCAGGGGCTCCGTGAAGTTGACAAACTGGAAACATGAATAGGTACAACACATACAATCAGTGGACTGCTGGGTCTCTGCATAAATTTTTACGCATGTAAAGGGCTCCGGAGCCCAAAAAGTTTGAGAACCGCTGGCCTAGATGATCAAGAAAATCATTTCCTCCACTGCAAGAATGCCTTACTCTTCAGCAAAAGCAGATGAGAGGGTATGTCTACACTACAAAGTTAGTTCGAACTAACGGACGTTAGTTTGAACTAACTTTCCTAGGCGCTACACTAGCGCTCCGTTAGTTCGAACTTAATTCGAACTAACGGAGCGCTTAGTTCGAACTAGGTAAACCTCATTTTACGAGGATTAAGCCTAGTTCGAACTAGCTAGTTCGAATTAAGGGCTGTGTAGACCCTTAATTCGAACTAGTGGGAGGCTAACCCTTCCCAGGTTTCCCTGGTGGCCACTCTGGCCAACACCAGGGAAACTCTATTGCCCCCCCTCCCGGCCCCAGAACCCTTAAAGGGCCACGGGCTGGCTACACACTTTGTGCCAGTTGCAAGGCTGCCAGCACCCGTGCCAGCACAGCCTGCACCTGCCACAGGATGATCCAGCCATCCGAGGGCTCCCAGCCCTCCACTGCTCCCCAGGACCAGCCTGGTGGCTCCCAGGGGCACAAAAGGCGGGAGCCCGCCTGGTCAAGTGCGGAGATCGTGGACCTCATCGAGGTTTGGGGGGAAGCCTCCAATGTCCACGATCTCCGCACTAGCCACCGGAACGCGGCCGTCTACGGACACATGGCTGCCAGCCTGGCAGCCAGGGGCCACCAGCGCAGCCGGGAGCAGGTCCGCTGCAAGGTCAAAGACCTGCGGCAGTCCTACTCCCGGGCCTGCCAGCCAGGTGCCGACCCGGAGGCCTGCCCCCACTTCCACGCCCTGGACCGCCTCCTGGGGGCTCATGCCGTCCCTGCCCCCCAGGACGTGATTGACCCCGGGGCAGAGGGACCACTCCTGGAGACGGAGGAGGAGGAAGAGGGCTCTGAGAGCCAGGAGCCTGCCGCCAGCCTGCCCAGGACCCGGGACCCCCGAGGCACCCCACAGAGCCGCTCGCCTGTGTCGTCTGAGGCCGGGGAGGTGTCCACCTGTGAGTACCCTCATGTTCCCCTTATGTGTACGGGGGGCAGGGGTGAGAGGGAGCCCTGGGACCATGCGCCTGGGCCTTGCCCACCAAGGAGCAGCAGCTGGGGATCCTGCAGGGGCCCTGGCCTTGCAGAGGGGAGCTGGGTTTCACACACCTGGGCCCCTAGGGAAATTGACCACTGGTCTTGTTGCACCACAGCCGCAGCACCTGGGACTGCAGGGCACACCACACCGCCTGCAGCAGCCGCCCGCGCCCGGGCAAGCAGGACAGCCAGGAACCAGGAGGACTACCAGAGGTGGCACCTCCGGTTCCTGGATCAACAGCTCCGTCTCCAGGACCACTGGGTCCAGGAGGACCTGAGGCTGCGCCAGAGGAGTCTGAAGGCCCTGGAGGAGCAGGGCCGTGCCCTGCGCTTCCCATTTCCTCCTCCCCCTGCTCCCCCTGCTCCCCCTGCTCCTCCTGCTCCTCCTCCTGCTCCCGCTCCCCCTTCTGCTCCCGCTCCTGCTTCTGCTCCTGCTTCCTCCACACCCCCTGTCCCTCCTGCCCCCCCCTCCACAACCATTTCCCACTGACGCCCCCGGACCCGCAGTGTGGCAAGATGGGAGAGGCAGCCGGACTCCCACCCCTGAGCTTTCCTTTCCCTTCCTCCCTTCCCTCCCCTTCCCTTCCAGCTCCCTCGTCCCAGGTTTCCCCCTCCCCTCTCCAACCCTCATTCCTCCCTTCCCGCACCCAGTTATGTTAAATAAACAGACATTTTTGTTTCAAAAACAGGTGTTTTTATTTTACAGTAGATAGGGAGGGGAAAGGGGAAGGGTGGTAGGGTGGAAGAAGGCCCCAGTGGGGCATGCAGGGAGAGGTCAGTCCTCCTCCTCCTCCACCAGGAAGCTCTCCCGCAGGGCTTCCCGGATCCGGACGGCCCCCCGCTGGGCTTCCCGGATGGCGGCGGTGTGGGGCTGACCGTAGTGTCCAGGCTGGCAGGTAAGCCTCCCCCTTTTGCTCACACAAATTGTGGAGCACACAACATGCCGCCACCACGGGAGGGATGTTGTGCTCGGCCAGGTCCAGACGGGTGAGGAGGCATCGAAAGCGGGCTTTCAGTCACCCGAAGGCCCCCTCCACCATGATGCGGGCCCTGGTCAGCCTGGCATTGAAGGCCTGGCGGGAGGGATTGAGGTGCCCCGTGTAGGGCTTCATCAGCCAGGGCTGCAGTGGGTAGGCGGCATCCCCCACCAGGCACACGGGCATGTCCACGTCCCCGACCCTGATGTGGTGGTCGGGGAAGAAGGTCCCGGCCTGCAGCCGCTGGCACACGGAGGAGTTGCGGTACACCCGGGCGTCGTGTGCTTTGCCGGACCAGCCCACATTGCAATTCCGACTTGTCTAATCTGCATTCCTTTTCCGGAAAAGGGGTGCAGTGTAGACACAGCCTGAAGGTCTCCACTGAAATGTCTCAGAATTTTATTATTCAGATAGAGGTTTAGTGCCCTTACGACATAAAGTGAACAGTCAGACCTACCATCTACTACTTCTGGATTTATTCCCCTTCCTACCAATATTACGGTGGTCTACTTTGTATAGAGCAGAAACCAATATAATCCTAGGATGATTATCACTGCTACATACAATGGGAATAAGGAAAGAAAGATCAGAATCCAGATAGCTTCTTCACCATTTCAGGGAGTTTCACTCTAATTCACTGCAGCTTCGGTTTAGACAGAGTTTACTCTGAGGCAATGTCTAAACTGCACGTTTCTTTCGGAAGCTTTTGCTGAAGAGATCTTCCAAAAAACCTCTTCCGAAAGAGAGTGTCTACACAGCAAAAGCACATTGAAAAAGCGATATGCTTTTTTGAAAGATAGCATCCATTCAGTGTGGATGCTCTCTCTCATTTCAGCTGTGATTACTATGGACAGAGTGGCCACCAGGGCACCTGTGCTTTTTCCTTTGTCCTCTTCTTTTGAAAGAACTCCCTCTTCCCCGTACACACATGTCTTTTTCCAAAAGAGCTCTTTTGGAAAAAGGCTTCTTCCTCGTAGAAAAGGTTTGCCAATGTCGGAAAAACCCCTCTTTTGTGTTCTTTTGATTATTTTCCCCATAGAACTCAATTGCAGTGTAGATGTAAGTGAGGTTTTTTCGGAAAAACAGGCTTTTTTCCAAAAAACCTCTGTAGTGTAGACATACCCCGAGTGTTTAGAAAATGAACACAGAAACAAATTATTTTACGGCATTTGAATAATGTAACATCAATAGCTAACAGTGTTTTCATATCAATCTCCCTTCCAAAACAGATCTCAGGGATGATTTCCCTCTTGGCCTCCATTAGATTTACATGGATATATCATCTCCTGACTGGTATATCATGAGTTACATTATGCAATCATATTTTATGCTGTTTCATAGAATCATAGAATACTAGGACTAGACGGGACCTCAAGAGGTCATCAAGTCCAGTCCCCTGCCCTCATGGCAGGACCAAATACTATCTAGAGTAGACCATCCCTGATAGACATTTATCTAACCTACTCTTAAATATCTCCAGAGATGGGGATTCCACAACCTCCCTGGGCAATTTATTCCAGTGTTTAACCACCCTGACAGTTAGGAACTTTTTCCTAATGTCCAACCTAAACCTCCCATGCTGCAGTTTAAGCCCATTGCTTCTTGTTCTATCCTCAGAGGCCAAGATGAACAAGTTTTCTTCCTCCTCTTTATGACACCCTTTTAGATACCTGAAAACTGCTATCATGTCCCCCCCCCCCCCCATCTTCTCTTTTCTAAACTAAACAACCCCAAGGTAAAGAACACTATAGTGACTGTGTGCTCCAGATCATTTGTTCATTTTCTTTCAGTTAATTAAATCCATTAAAAACATATATTGCAAGGTCAGAGCACAGAATCCTGAGAATACTTTATAGGTTTTTACCACAAGTGGTGCTGACTGAAAGTGTTTTTTAGGTATCATTTGACCTTATAATATTGACGAGTTTATAACCAGTGAAACCATTCCAATATTCCCTTATATATAACAAATATGTATGCCTATTTTCTCTAATGATGATATGCTGCATTATTCTGTCAGAAAGATATAATAAACACACACACAATCAATGGGTTGTGTTCCTAGAAGGAACTCTTGGTTAATTGATTTTTTTTCTTATATTTTCAAAATGGAACAACTTATTTAACTGCTAGTATCCTGAGAATGAGTATCCTTCTCCTGGGACTCAACATCCTACTTTTTTCTCATTTTTATTGGGATTTTCTCACTATTCACTTTATGTCATTCTAAAGGGATGATATGATGTAGCTATGCGATTTACAATGAACTATTCTGACTTAACCAAAAGGGAAATGCAATAGAACATTACAAACTTGCAGTCCAGTAGTGCACAAGTTTTTATGAACCTCACAGATATAAATATGTGTTACATCCAATATCATCTCTAATTGACAGAAGCAATTTGTTTAATATTCAGGTACAATTATGAATATTGAAAATGGATATGCCGTATAAGATTACTTTCAATTACTTGAGTATATTTAATATAAGAATGCATATTTCATGCCAATGGCATGAACCCACACCCACTAAGCTAACAGCAAATATTTTGACTTCTCTGGATGCAGGATTGAACTCTCAGTAATAATATGTAGCACTTTAATTGTTCTCTTCATTTGCAAAAAGTATTTAACGTTAATTGATCTTTAAATTGTCCCAGATTAATCAACATTACTAGCCCTGTTTTGCAGATGAGGAGAGATTAAGGACCACATTTTGACAACTGCATGCGAAAATTATATATATAGCATGACCATTTTTCTAGCTACCCTACTAGCACACACGCACACTTAGGCTGTGTCCAGACTCAGGGGTTTTTTCGAAAAAAGTAGCCTTTTTTCAAAAAAACCTCACCTGCGTCCAGACTCAAGCCGCGTTCTTTCGAAATTAAATCAAAAGAACGCGGCTTTTCTTTCGGTGGCGGTAAACCTCATTTCACGAGGAAGAATGCCTTCTTTCGAAAGTTCCTCTTTCGAAAGAAGGCGTTCTTCAATGTAAATAGGGCTTCTTCGAAAGAGAGCATCCAGACTCACTGGATGCTTTCTTTCGAAAAAGCAAGCCGCTTTTTCGAAAGTTCAACGTGCAGTCTAGACGCTCTCTTTCGAAAGAGGCTTGCAGTCTAGACATAGCCTTAGGCGTTATTGCATCTACACTGTCTTTTGCGTCTACATTGTCATGTCAACTAAGAGGCTTGCTTTGTCGACAGAACTGGATGTAGTTTAGACACTCTTTGTTGACAGAAGCTTTGTCGACAGTATCTGTCGACAAAACTTCTGTCGACAAAAGCCTGTAGTCTAGACATACCCTTATATAATAGGTCATTTTACATCTACCCAGATGTCTGCATGAGTAACCATTATATCTGTGTAAATAACTGACTTCTCCAAGTTGCTTGAAGTGCTGAAGTCTTGAAAAAAATGTTCTTTTCAAGTCAAATTGACACTTGAATTTTTTTGCAATTTTCAGAAAGTTGGAAAAAATGGAAAAAAAAAAACCACCCTTTTTATTTCAGGTAAAACAAACAAACCCAACACATTTCACTTTGGGCATAAAGCAAAAGGATATGAAGGACTAGTTTCACAAAACTGATGAGGGGGTGGTGGTTGTGTTCCCCTTCCTTCCTTTATAGCCCTTACCCATATAATGAGGGCACCCACTCAGGATATGAGAATCCCCACACTGGAGCAGGGACTGGAATACAAATCTACCTTCTCCCTAACTATGCCCTAACTACTGGACTACAGGGTTTCTGTGTCTCACTCTGGCCCAATGAATTTTTGGATTAAGGACTCTGCCTTCTTTTGGTTTTGTGAGTGGCACCTAAATCCTCCTGGTGAATTTTGCTTGAGCTATATAAATGCTCAGATTTATAAAAAAAAGTAAAAAAAAGTTATTTTAAATAAAAAAAATTGCCAAAACAAATTGGCCCTTATCTAAGGAATGTGAAAAAAACCACCATGCTGCTTAACACATCTCATTTTTATTCGCATGCTACTCAGTCACTGAAATTGCCAACGAAAACTAGGTCTGTGGTGGCACATGACTATTTGTTCACACAGGATGAATGTCTGAAATCTGGGATTCTCTTATCCGGCAGCAGTCTGGATCATAGAGCCCAGGTGAGGTTGGGAGAAGTTCGGCCACACAGCTGGGGAGCTCTGTCCCTGGGGAGCTCCAGCCAGGTGGGGCAGTAGTGGGACCAGCGAGCCCTGTCCCGGTGGGCATCTCCAGTCAGGTGGGGGAGAAGCGGGGCTGTGGAGTCTGTGGAGCTTCATCCTAGGGAGTCCCAGCAGGCCAGAGCCCAAGTCCAAGACCTGCAGGCTGGAGCCCAGAGATAGTGAGGCCAGACCAGAACAAACTGCAGGGAGGGGCAGTGTCTTGAGAGGCCAGTGGCAGGAGACCTCCTCATATCTGGCAAGTTCCCTCGTTCCACGAGGTGTACCGGTAGTTCGGAATAGGAATCCTAGTTCGAACTACCTAGTTCGAGCCCCGTGTAGCCACGCTGCACAGGGTTCGAACCAGCGGGGTTTTAAAAATGGCGGCTCCCCGCTTATGCAAATGAAGCCCGGGAAATTCAAATCCCAGGCTTCATTTGCAAGTGCGGTATGCCTACATTACCCTCCTAGTTCGAACTAGGAGGGTAGTGTAGACATACCTTTATATAGTGCAGTTATGTTTCCTGTAAGGCAAACTAGCAAGAGACTATATTACCAAGTACCATTTATCTTTTTAAAGATGTTTTTGAAACATCATCAGGGAATGTAAAAAGATCTTCAAATGTCTTCCATCTTTTTTATGTCTCTGTGATTCTGAGAGTTTAACCTCATTCTTCCACTTCCTCAGTCAAATGAAAGCTTCCAATAGCTTTCAACACCTGATTTGGACAAAGTGGTGGTTGTTTGTTGTAACCGAGTAAGCTTTTTTATGTGAACATTTATCTTTGCTTTCTACATGGAAGGAATTTATGTGCACTATATTGGGAAGAGTAGAAATAAATGGAGACAAGGTCTGGACTAGACATATATCAAGTACAGATTTCAAATTGAACTCTTTCCCATGTGTCATTGTTTTGAAACAAGTATCCTTTTAATGTAGAAATAAATGCTATAGGGTCATGGTGAATTTATTAACATTTAGAAACTAGTTTCCAAGGGCATTCATAAACCTTAATGGTTTGGTAAGATAAAAATCCACCAAGGGGGAAGGAAGGACAAACAACTTGTTTTATCAGATTGGGAATTGCAGCTCATTTTCTCATATGGAATATTTACAGAAATATTTTGTGAGTTGTGAATCTGCCTGTGTTTTAAAAGATTTCTAAATACAGTAAACTTCCGATAATCCGGCACCTTTAGGATATCAGATATGCCGGACTATCAGAAGGGGGGGCTATGAGGGGTCTGGAGTGGGGTGGGAGGGGATGCCACCCCAGACCCCTCATAGCCCCCCCTTACGATAGTCCGGCTCTGCCCCAGGCGTCCCTGATTCAGCTGCTGCTGGTCAGTTTCAGCAGCAGCTGAATCGGGGATGCCTGCAATAGAGCAGCTGGGGTGCTGCCGGGTTGGTTCCACAGCGCCAAGGGGCGGTGCTAAGGCACCAACCCAGCAGCGCTCCAGTTGCTCTTGGGGATGCCTGAGACAGAGCAGCTGGGGTACTGCCCGGTTGGTCCCATAGCGCTGCCCCTCCGGGCTGCGGGACCAACCCAGCTGAAACTGACCAGCAGCTGACTTGGGGACGCCTGGGGCAGAGCAGCTGGAGTGCTGCCGGGTTGGTCCCGCAGCGCCAAAGGACGGCGCTGCGGGACCAACCCAGCAGGACCCCAGCTGCTCTGCCTCAGGGGTCCCCGATTCAGCCGCTGCTGAAACAGATCTGTTTCAGCAGTGGCTGACTTGGGGACCCCTGGGGCAGAGCAGCTGCGGTCCTGCCGGGTTGGTCCTGCAGCGTCGAGGGGTAGCGCTACGGGACCAACCCCGCAGCACCCCAGCTGCTCTGCCCCAGGCATCGGGATTCAGCCTGCTGGTGAAACTGACGCTGCTGGTCAGTTTCAGCAGCAGCAGAATGGGGGAAGCCTGTCCGGCTGCCCCAGCACTTCCGGGTTCCTGATGGTGCCGGACCATCAGAAGTCCTGGAGCATTGGATGCCGGACTAATGGAGTTTTACTGTAGCTTAACTCACCTATTAGAACAGCTAGGTGTGTAAGCCATGTGTACAGAATGATACCTTTGCTCTTATTTGCCTTGATCCAACAAGATACTTAAAACTAAAGCACCCACAAGCTTAAATGGATACTCAAAGGCAGATATTTCAGTACCTTGCCTGATTGGATCAGTAAGCCTGGGAATGCATCTTATAAATATTTGCCTCCTGGGAAGCAACCAACTGCAACAGCAGCAGAAAAAAGGACCATCCGGTAGCAGATAATAGGACCCAGACATGAATCTCGTCCCCCCCTCCAACTCTGGAGCTGAATGTGACAATCAAGTTTGTCTTTAAGTTCATTAAAATGTTATTAGAGTACCTATAACATTTCTATATTCCCATTTTTACCACCATGACATATTAAACAAAATGATTTCTCCTCTCCTGAGTTCCTTCTTCTAAAAACAAATTCTTAGAAAAAGTTACTTTTCTCCTTGCTTGATTGATTGTTTGATTAAGGTTTTTCACACTTGATTTGATTCATTTCCCAGAATCACGTTATTGCAATGGTGGTGTAGCAGTGTTAGTCTTCATCCCAGGATATTACAGAGACCTAGTGGGTGAGGTAATATCTTGTATTGGACCAACTTCTGTTTCTTTAGCTCCAAAGTTTGTCTCTCTGGGAAAGGTACTCTGAGTATCACAGCTAAATACAAGGTCAACTATATAGGTTACTTTGGTGAGAGAGACAAGATTTCAAGCTACACAGAGCTCTGTCTAGGTAGCCTAAGGAGTTAACACATTTTTGGGTAATTTTACCTTGAACGGTTCCTATCACATGTACTAACTACTTATACTAAACTATCTGTTTGTTTTGCATTTAGCTGTGATCCTTCAGAGGAAAACCTGAGACAGAACTCTGTGTAGCTTGAAAGCTTGCCTCTCTCACCAACAGAAAGTGGCCCAATAAAAGATATTACCTCACCTACCTTGTCTCTTTAATTATTACATTGAGGCTGCATTCTTGAAGTTACACTGATTCATACCCACTGAGACTCTAGCCTTTTCTGTCTACTTTAAAGAAACTATATATTGTATTGAACTATTGTGCAAGCAGAACACAATGTATTTCAAATTTTTAAACACAATAAAACACTCCTTTGCATAACTCCAGCTATCTTCCCCTCTATCTTAAACAACCACATCATGAACTGGCAAAAAGGGAGCTCAGTATTCTTTTCTTTGAATGTAATTTATATTTTAAAAAATATGTGATTTTTCACACATTGTAGCTCAGCATCATAATACAGAGCTAAGAATTAGGCTATGGCTACATTGCACTGCTCTTCCAGAAAAAGCTATGCAAATTGTGAACTGCAATTTGCATAGCTTTTTCCGCTTCTTTTTTCTGAAGAGGCTTTTCTGACATTTGGCCTGTCTACATGGGGCCAAATGTTGGGAAAAAGCCCTTTTTCGGAACATCCCTCTTCCTCGTAAAACAAGGTTTACAGGGATGCCAAAAAATCACGTCTGCTCTTCTGAAAAAAATTTCAGAAGAGCAGACACACTCCCTGGACATGTCTTTCCAGGATACCAGTTGAGACCTGGGGATGGGGGAGCATGCAAAGTTTCCCCTCCTGCCCCTGCCAGGGGTGTGTGGTGCATACAGTGAACCACCAGCTGTTCTGAACAGCTCTCAGTTCACTCTAGGTACTGCATGTCCCTTTGCAGGGTAGAGGCAAGAGGCAAGAGACTTGCACACTCCCATGCCCCCAGGCCAGTCAGGGTTTGTGGGCAGGAAAGCATGGGAAGTATCCTGGCCTGCCCCTTCTGCCCAAGGCTTTGCCCCTTCTGGGATGGCTCGGGGCCACTTCACAAATTTGTGAGTGGCCCCCCCTTCAGAAATTATTGCCCACCCCTGTTCTAATGGGTGCTCCTGACAGGAATTCTCCTTAGTCCCTCCCCCAAGCATACCCAGGGCAGCGCATAGAGAAAGCAGAGCCTTGGCGCTGTCTCTTCCCCTCCCTTCTTCCTTAGGTTTACTGAATCCCATGGAGCAAGAAGAGGGATGATATCTCTACAACAGCTGCACTGCAAGGGGAAATCTTTGTTCCCATTGGAGCAACCAGGCACTGTTAAATCTGCCAGGGCTATGTCTACACTACATACTGCTGGTGGTGGCATGTGGTGTACCTATGTAAAGGGACTGTTAGACCTTTACTAAAACTCAGTGAGGGTTTTTGGTTGGCTAGTTTCCAGTATCAAAAGGAGAAGGGAGACACAGCTTAGGCAAGCAAAGAACTGTTTCGAGAATGTATTCTGGTACAGGAGCAGCTCAAGGCCAGCTGCGGCAGCTGGCGCCCCAGGTGGGCAACACAATTGGCACCCCCCGCATGGCCGGCAACAGCTATGGCATCGTCATCAGGCGCCCGGGCCAACGGCGCTCTAGGCAACTGCCTAGTTCGCCTAGGCTCACGGGCCGCCCCTGATTCTGGAACATACTTACACATTACGGGCACCTCTGATTCCTTCATTCACTTACTTCATCATCTGCAGTGCAATTTTATTCATGCTGGGGGGAGGGGGCGGGGCTGCAGAAGTATGTTCACAATGCACCACTGAAAGAAACACTCGGTGCCGATGTACCCAATGAAAAACAGAGTTCAATTTTGAAGGAGAGGAAGAAGGTTGAGAGAAATAATGATTTTTTTAAATGTAAATTAAAAAAAAGAAACACAAAAAGAATTAAAAATCTGAAAATTGGCAAAAGCTGAATCCGATAAAGAAATATTTTGGTGCATTTAAGTGAAAGCATGGCAAGCACTGAAGTGTTTTATAATCTGCTGTATAAAATACTTGACAGTGTCGTATAATGTGAATCTGGCCAAAGTAATCACTAGATTTCTTCACCACTCACAGTAAAATCAGCCCTTTAACCCACATGAGGAGAAGGAACATTGAGCACTCGATCCCTCTAGAGGAATGAACTCATTCTGTTCATACATATTCTTTCATTTTGCTTTCTCTAAGCAGTTACGGGTCAAATAAAAAGCACAAATTTTCTTCCTGTGCATTTCTTCACCTGCTGTTGGAACCTCTTTCTTTCCAGATTCAGTGTTGTAATGATCCTCTGCCAAAGAACAGTTCAGAAATTTGCCTAGGCTCTTTGTATCTAACTTAATCCTCCTGACAGGCACAAGTCCAGTGTCTCATGAAGAGCTGCATTAAACATGTCTGCTCCATTTTCAGTCAGATGAACATCATCATCTTGATGGGCTAGTCCATTGTTATTGCTCAAGCATGACTTTTTACTGCTTACATTGAAATACCATAGCTAATAACCTTGGCAGCAACAGGGTACTGCTTGTTAAATTCCATTGTCACTAGGTGAATTAGAGCAATACCCTTAGTGCTTCTCCATTTTTGCTCTAATAACAAGGCTAATTATGATACCCTGAAGGACAAAAAGCTCTGTTGCAGTTCTGCAAAGAATCCCTTAATAATCCACTGGTAGCTGGCTGTGTGGAACACACACCTGTTCTTTAACAAATGGCCCACAAGGCATTGGGCCATCCTATTGTGCGTTTGCACACACACACACACACACATCCGCACGCACACAGAAGTGTCCACCAAGTAGTCAATGAAGTAACGTTCGGTTCAAATGGTTGAGGATTCAGCCTTCTGCATAGAGAATAACCCCTTATCCTGCTAATGATTGGAAACTCCTGTCCAGCCACAGCACATAGTATAATGGCTGGATGGCTGCAAGGACAGTATGGCTGCTGGTATAACATGTGTAAGAGGATACAGAGTGTGTTTTTCTGGGTCCAGACAGTTCTGTGAAAAATGTAAGAATGAGAACAGAGTCAGAGTCTGCTGTCTCTCCAACCATTTTGGGGTGGCCAGAGGTGGTAGTCCCATTCAGTCTTTATTCTTTGGGGAGTACAAGCACTGTGTGTTCAGAAAATCTAGGAGTATTCAATTGTAGATGAATTTCTGGAAAAGCAGCTGTAGAGACTGAGGGACACTACACAGAGCAGCTATTTCAAATGTGGGGCCAATATAATTAACCTGCTTACCCTTTCCCATAATTTACTCATTGGTGGGCTCATTTACTCAGACTAAAGACAAAGCAGCAGATCTGGGTGAGGGTGGGCACAAAGCCAGAAAGGAAAAGAAGGGAAAGTAGTTGGTGTGCAGCACAGGAAAGATTTATAATTTTTCAAAAAACAAAGAAAACCCAAATCTCTTCCAGCAAATGTGAGTGTAGATTTCTAGAGAAGCCATTTTTTTGACCAATGTTGTTGTGTGCAGCTATCATTAGAGTCAAGCCATTAGGTAAGCATTCCTTCCGTAGCCCCCACCAATCAGCAAATATCACTTGAACTCAATGTGCTTTTAGTGAACACATAATAATGCCTTTCTAGGTTGTTTTCATCTCTGTGTAATGAGCATGCAGCAATAGTTTATCAGAAGCCGGATTTTGTGAGCATGCAGAGGAATTATTTCCACCCAATAAATATAATCCCCTGGAAGTAACTGAAATCCAGATGACAACAAACAATGGCCGGTGAAGTCAGGACTTCTCTTTTATAGGAAAAGGTCCCCATAATTTATCTGAAAACCCACTCTGCTGGGAGCAACAGCCTCTTCTCTAGGTTTCCTGCCTATTAAGACACTCTCATTTGTAGGGAAAACCTACCAAGCAGTGAAACAACTCCAAAAGCTAGCATGTTTACTAAGAAAACAAACCAAAAGTCCAGGATCTGAAGGGTGGCCTGCTGCACTAGCTTTGCCCTTTGCAGTGGGGAGAGTTGAACAAACTTCCTTTTCATTCATTCATATGATCATGTAAAAGATACTAATTAGTTTCCTCTGTTCAATGCTGACCTCAGAAGAAAGGCATCAACGCTAATTGCTCTCTTAGCTCTTTATCAGACAGAAAAGAAAACTACTGGTTCAGAGATCTGGTATAGAGGGGCATTTTTTTTTTCACTAGAGAAATATGTGGCTATGTCTAGACTGCAAGCCTCTTTCGAAAGAGGCTCTTTCGAAAGCATCTTTTGAAAGAGCCTCTTTCGAAAGAGAGCGTCTAGACTGCACGGAGAAATTTCGAAAAAGCGGCTTGCTTTTTCGAAAGAAAGCATCCAGAGTCCAGAGTCCAGAGACCTCTTTTGAAGAAGCCCTATTTACATTGAAGAACGCCTTCTTTCGAAAGAGGAACTTTCGAAAGAAGGCGTTCTTCCTCGTAAATTGAGGTTTACCGCCATCGAAAGAAAAGCCGCGTTCTTTCGAATTAATTTTGAAAGAATGCGGCTTGAGTCTGGACGCAGGGGAAGTTTTTTCGAAAAAAGGCTACTTTTTTCGAAAAAACCCCTGAGTCTGGACACAGCCTTAGACTTTACATCAAATTTAGCCACATACGGTTGATTTTTAAGTGATATATCCCCACTGTCAAGCTTGTTGTGTTGAATTCAGCATTCTTGCTTTTCACAAGCAGTAACACTATTCCTGACCTTGCATGATTGAATTTACGGTAGTGTAAATGCAGCATTAGGCTAAGGTCGAGGCTATTGGCCTTTGAGAAGACTCCCACAGTTCACTGCTCTGACTGCTCTGGCCAGAACTTGCACATCTACTGCTCTCCAGGGGTATGTCTACACTACAGCGCTAATTCAAACTAACTTAGTTCGAATTAGTTAATTCGAACTAAGCTAATTCGAACTAGCGCAGCTAGAACTAAAAACTAGTTCAAATTAGTGTTTTGCTAATTCGAACTAGCGCGTCCACACTGATTGGATGCAGGGGCACATTTAAGAGCAGCTGAAACTGGTTCCGGCAGGGCATCAGGTCAGTAGTTGCTTTGTGTGGCTGCTGTCTGAGGCTATCTGAGGCTCGTGCTTAAAGGGACCCCCCTGGACAGCCGGTTCTCAGTATTTCCACTTGCTTGTGAAGGGTATGCATGGAGAGGCATGCTGTGGCTCACCACCCTAGCAACAGCCTGGAAGAGGCCAAGGGGAGGGGGGTGAGCTCGGCATGTGGAGTGGAGAGGTGCATGCATGTGACAAACAAAGCCATATATGGAAAGGTTGAATATGATTGGTTTAGAAGTTTGTGTTATGTAACCTGTAACCATGTGCTATAAAACAGCAAGGGGAGGGGCTCCTTGCTCGAGGGGCTCTGGCTGATTTTAGTACCAGGGGCTCTCCCTTTGTGCACATTGAATAAAGTATTGAATTGAATTGAATCGAATTGAATTGAATTGAATTGAATTGAAGACCCGTGATTCTGCCCAGCACCTGAGTCTCTGGGAACCGCAAAATCCCAACAGTTTCTTGGCGCAGCGAGCAGGGTGAGAAATATCCTTCAGGATCAAGACCTACAATCAAGTTAGAGGGTGATTTTGTTCATTTTTCATTTGGTTGTGTGTCCCTGACCTGACTGGTGACTCTCACACCTTTTGTAGTAAGTGAAACTGGGTGTTGGAGAATTTAAGGGGTTTGTTGCAGTTTTGTAACATTTTGGTTGCAGTCTTAAGACACTGTACTTAGTGTGGGGGCGGGTTAAGCTGTAAGTTCCTCTGACTAAGTGTTGTTGAAGTGGGAAATCAAAGAGGCCATAAGGACCAACAGTTAATGTAGGGGCAGGTATAGCCATAAGTACCTCTAGTTAAAGTGTTGGCTGGCCCAGATCTCCTAATTGCAAATTGTTATTAGTTTGTAAACAGTATTGTATTTAAATATTTTGAGATTGGAGGATATTTAGGTTTAAAAAAAGGGGGTAAGATGAAGGGATTTAGTGATCCACAATATGAAGAGTGTTTAATTAGTGCTTTTATCACTATTGTAGCAGTAAGTTTATTAGTTTTCTTGTTGAGATATCTTGGCTGTGTGACTGAAAGAAAGAAGGATGACCAACCCCCATTACAAGTGGGCAACACTGATTTTGTGCATAAACCACAATATTTATCAAAGGACAAAATGGCTGGCATGTGTTTAATTGTTGATTATGAACAGCTGGTTAGAAAGTGTGATATGCTAAAAGGAAGGATAGGAGAGTTAGAAGCAGAGGTAGAAAAACTGCAAACAGAAGCAAAAAACTATAAAGAAACAGCCTTGCAGGAAAAGAGATCTTGTACCTCAGCACCTTTGGACCCTACATGTGGAATGTGGGGATATCAGTCTGGTTTTATGGCTCCAGTGAGAGTGCACACTGTCCTTAATCCTAATCAAGGGGAAGGGGACCCTGCTACTGTTAGTCGCCTAGAGCACACTCCTATGAGTCCATCTGACTTGCGGAGCATGTTAAAAGAATTGCCATCTTTGCAGCTTAATAACCCAAACCTACCCTTCTGGGAAAAGGTGCAGGAGTGGATGGTCATGGGAGGCCTGCATGCTTTTGATGTTTTCACCATGGTAAAAGCAAAATGTCCTGTGCACCCTGACAGTCAATTTTGGTTTGCATTTACTGTTAAAGGGAAACAATATACTTTTACTCGCCTAAGCCAGGGTTTTCATAACTCACCTACTTTGTTTCATAGAGCATTAGCTGATGTGCTGGCAAAGCTGCCAGACATGGCTTCTTGTGTTGTACAGTATGTTGATGATCTTCTTATCTCCTCACCAGATTGCCAAACGCACATGAAAGACTTAGAAGTGATCCTGCAGCACTTGGCAGACAGTGTGGTAAAATGTAATGCTAGAAAGGCTCAGATTGCAAAGGGGGAAGTATCATATCTGGGGTACCTAATATCCAAAGGGTACAAGCGTTTAACTGTTGACCGCACTGAGGCTATTAATGCATGCCCACGACCAACTACGGTCAGGGGAGTTAGGAAAGTGTTGGGGCTATTCAATTTCTGCCGAACTCAAATCCCCAATTATTCAAGGATTGTCCAGCCTCTTAATAATCTCCTGAAGGGTGCTGGTGGACCACATGAGGCAATTGAATGGACACTTGACTGTGAACAGGCATTTACCACATTGAAAAAAAGGCTAAGTACTGCCCCAGGGTTGGGACTTCCTAATCCATTAATGCCTTTTACATTGTACACGCATGTCAGTGAGGGACATATGGCAGCAGTATTAAGGCAAAAACATGGGGATAAACAGCGCCCAGTAGCATACTACTCTTCTAAACTAGATGCTGTCACTCAAGCAATGCCACCATGCCTTCAGGCAGTGGAAGGAGCTTCTATGGCCCTAAATCAGGCCACACCACTTATTGGTTCACAGGATGTAAATATTGTTGTACCTCACGCTGTCCTTGCTATTTTATCAGGGAAGAAATCTTCAGCAGTCCATATGGCAAGATGGACTCGATGGGAAACAAGCTTGCTAATGCCTTCAGTACATCTGCAAAGAGCATCATCGTTAAACCCTGCTACCCTCATGCCTACCCCAGATGAGGGACACCCACATCATTGTTGCCTTGAGGAAGAGCCCATGGACGTTCCATTGATAAAAGAAACTGAAATACCTGGTGCCCCTTGCCTATATGTGGATGGTTCTTCCTTCTATGTGGATGGCAAGCGACACACAGGATGGGCCGTTTGTACTCAAGATGGACAGCTGGTGGCACATGGCAGTTTGCCTGGGGCATCTGCACAAGTAGCAGAACTGCAGGCATTAGTTGCAGCATGTGAAGCTGCGAAAGGTCATGCTGTAAACATACCTACTGATTCTAGATATGCGTTTGGGGTTGTACATGATTATATTAACTTGTGGGTAAATTGGGGATTCCTGACGAGTACAGGATCCCCAATACAAAATGGGGGAATAGTGGAGAAACTTCATGCAGCCATGCAGAAACCTACTGAATTAGCAGTGATAAAAGTGAGGGTCCACACAAAAGGGACAGACCCTCCTAGTAAGGGGAACCGAAGGGCAGATGAACTAGCTAAAGGAGCAGCAGTGGAAGGTAAAGAGATGCAATTGATTGCTGCAACACAGTCTCTCATAAAAACCCCAAACTTTTTTGAATTACAGGACATCCAACACTCTGCACCAAGGGCAGAAAAGTGGTTATGGATGGATAATGGGGGAAAACTGTGTGATGATAACACTTGGAGAGGCCCAGGAAACACATTAGTGTTACCAAATGTGCTGATGGGAACTATGATACAAATATATCACATGTTGGGACATGATGGAGCACGGAGGGTGATCCACCGGATGTCGGACACCTGGTGGCATCCTCAGCTTAATGCAAATGTGCATGATTATGTGAGGAGGTGTGTAACATGTGCTCAATGTAATTCTGCTCCCACAGTAAAAATGAAAATGCAACATCAGCCAAGACCAACACAGCCCTTCACACAGTTACAAATAGATTTCATTGGACCTCTGTCAAGGTGCAGAGGGAAAGAATATGTTCTGGTGATCATGGATCACTTTACTAAGTGGGTAGAAGCTTTCCCAGTGGCCAAGGCCACTGCATCTGATGGAGCTAAAATATTGATGACCGAAATAATTCCCCAATGGGGATTTCCATGCTTCATTGATAGCGACCAAGGTATCCACTTTACAGGGAAGGTGATGAAAACAGTATGCATGTCACTGGGGATCAAACAGAAATTCTACTGTCCCTACCATCCCCAGAGTTCGGGATTAGTAGAAAGAGCTAACCGAACCATTAAAAACAAACTAACCAAACAGATGTTTTCTGCTACAGGGAAAGACTGGGTCACCAATTTACCAGTGGTTCTCATGTCTATGAGATCCAGTCCTACTAATCCACATTCCTTATCTCCTTTTGAAATGCTGACAGGGCGGGCGATGAGGACGCCAGGAAATCTGTGCATTGGAGTGGGGGAGTTGTATGTCATGGGTGACCAGCTTGCTGAATATTGCAAATTGTTATCTCAGTGTGTCTCACAGGACCCACAAACTGAACCGGACCCAAAGGCTAGTGAAGAGGACACATGTGAGGTGCAGCCCAGTGATCAAGTATTGGTGAAAGCCTATAGAAAACGAACCTTTGAACCAGCCTGGACTGGACCTCACATAGTTCTCCTGGTAACTCCTTCAGCGGCCCGGGTCACTGGAATTCCAGTTTAGGTGCACCTGTCACGAGTAAAAGTATACAAGGGTGACACTCAACATAGGGCACAATAATCTCTGTTTACCCTATGGACTCCTTGAGGGCCATTCTCAGTATTGTTAAGTGTTTTATTGATGTAGTCACCTGGGGAGGAGCCACTGGATCAGTTGTAAATGCCATTACTCAAGCTATCAAATCTCATCATAGGGACTGGGTTGAAAATTTGTTAGTAGCAGGGATGACAGTTTATTGTGGTGAGAATAGGGCTCATGTCTAATTAATTAGATATCACCTTAACTCAGCAACATAGTTGGTTAGGTCCTCACTGTTGTACTCAGCCATCTATTAAAAACTACTAAAATTTATGAGCAAGCATTGGTCTGGAATGGTGTTATCATACTGGCATGGTGTTAACATGAAAGTTGTAGCCCCGATAGGAGACTTGCACGTGTCACAGGTGCCCTGTTGGGTGAGAGCCGTAGTTCTCAAAGACTGAATGTCTTCACCTTGGATGATGGCAGAGGAGTGGTCTCTATTGATAATGGGCATTTTGGAATGATTATTCCATCTTTGGAGAGGTGTTAATTCCTGTGGGTTGGTCTCCTGGATTGGAGGCTCAGCCCTTCCACCCACTCCCATTCTCATGTCATAGACACCTGTGTAGCTGAGTGTGTAATAATGGCTGGAGATAACTATATAGCTTTCCCACGGGACCAATGTTCCATCCTGGGAGGATGGGTTTTGCATATAAGAAACATGGAGTCAGGACAAGCCCTATCTCAAATGTTGGGACCTGACTTAATGGTGCATGTAATGTTTAATTTAATGGATGATATAACAGTGAAGAAAGACTCCACTACCTGGTGTGGATTTGGGTATTTAGCTTTGGAAAGTAAGCCTGGCTTGAACATCTCGTACTTCCTATTGTGGAAGATATTATGAAAGAAGTGGTAAGGCAATTACAGTGATTCAGTGGATAGAAGAGTTTGCAATTGTGGGAACAGAGATTCCCTGGGGATGGATTTCAGTTGTGTTTTCGCAATGGATATGGGGACTTACTTTTAGTGTAGATACCATTATGTATTAAAGGTTGAATGTATTGTTTAATTCTGTTACCAAAACTGCAATTAATTAAGTGTTGATAAGGTCAATTATAGCTCCTAATAAATACAAGGAAGTGGTGTTAGTGGGGTCTAAGAATTGTTCTTAGCCCCAAAACCAAATGGGGGAGCTGAAGGGTATGCATGGAGAGGCATACTGTGGCTCACCACCCTAGCAATAGCCTGGAGGAGGCCAAGGGGAGGGGGGTGAGCTCGGCATGTGGAGTGGAGAGGTGCATGCATGTGACAAACAAAGCCATATATGGAAAGGTTGAATATGATTGGTTTAGAAGTTTGTGTTATGTAACCTGTAACCATGTGCTATAAAACAGCAAGGGGAGGGGCTCCTTGCTCGAGGGGCTCTGGCTGATTTTAGTACCAGGGGCTCTCCCTTTGTGCACATTGAATAAAGTATTGAATTGAATTGAATTGAATCGAATTGAATTGAATTGAATTGAAGACCCTTGATTCTGCCCAGCACCTGAGTCTCTGGGAACCGCAAAATCCCAACACTTGCCAACCTCGCCGAGGGACAGCAGAGCGTTTTTCTCTGCACCCGTCTGCGTCGGTACTTCCCTTCGGGGACACCGCCACAGGTGGCAACATGGAGCCAGAGCTCGCCCTGCACTTTCTGGTGCAGTTTCTGGACTTGCTGCTGCAAGCCTGCCAGCAATAGCTGGAGGCTGCCTGGTTCCACCTGGTGCATGTCAGCCCCCTGCCTCTCCGCCTGGCCACCCTGGGGGCCATGGAACAGCTGCGGCGGCGCCCGGGCTCTGGCGTGCCCTGCCGCATCTGGCGTCTGGACATCAGCAGCGACTGGTGGGACCGCATCATCCTGGAGCGCTGGGAAGACCAACAGTGGACCCAGAACTTCAGGATGAAGAGGGACACCTTCCTGGAGCTCTGCGAGTGGCTCGCCCCTGCCCTGCGCAGAAGGGACACTCGCATGAGGCCCGCCATCCCCCTCCAGAAGCGTGTGGCCATCGCCCTCTGGAAGCTCTCCACGCCGGACAGCTACCGATCCGTCAGGAACCAGTTCGGCGTGGGGAGATCCACCGTCGGAGCGGTGCTCATGCAGGTACGGCACTCGCCGGCCACTGGGCCGGAGGCGAGGGAGGCTGCAAGGAGGGGATGGGCCGCCCCAGGGAAAATGGGGGTTTGGGAGAGGGAGGAGGCAAAAGTGTCCCGCACGGGAGGGACCGGTCTCTCCCGGCCATACTACACGCCGCCTGGGGGGCTTGCTCCCAGGAGTGGGGCACGGCACACTGCCAGGGCATGAGCACTCCCAGCCACCCGGGCGCCCCACTGATTCGCGCTTTGCTGTGTCTCTCCGCAGGTGGTCAAGGCCATCAACCGGGTGCTGCTCCACAGGGTGGTCTGCCTCGCCAACCCAGATGCCGTCATTCAGGGGTTCGGCGCCCTCGGCTTCCCCAACTGCGGGGGGGCCATCGATGGGACGCACATCCCCATCCGTGCCCCGGAACACCAGGCCTCCCAGTGTGTGAACCACAAGGGGTACTTCTCCGTCCTCCTGCAGGCCATGTGTGACCACCGGGGACAGTTCACGGACATTAATGTGGGCTGGTCCGGCAAGACACACAACACCAGGGTGCACCGGAACTCCTCCGTGTGCCAGAGGCTGCACGCCGGGACCTTCTTCCCTGACCGCCACATCAGGGTCGGGGACATGGATATGCCCGTCTGCCTGGTGGAGAATGCAGCCTACCCCCTACAGCCCTGGCTCATGAAGCCCTACACGGGGCACCTCAACCCCTCCTGCCAGGCCTTCAATGCGAGGCTGACCAGGGCCCGCATAATCATTGAGGGGGCCTTTGGGCAACTGAAAGCCCGATTTAGGTGCCTCCTCACCCGCCTCGATCTCGCCGAGCACAACATCCCTCCCATGGTGGCAGCATGTTCTGTGCTGCACAATTTGTGTGAGAGAAAGGGGGAGGCTTTCCTGCCAGCCTGGATGGCTGAGGATGACCGCATGGCTGGCCAGTACGCTCAGCCCTGCACCGCCGCCATCCAGGAAGGCCAGCGGGGGGCCGTCCGGATCCGGGAAGCCCTGCGGGAGAGTTTCCAGGTGGAGGAGGAGGAGGACTGAATGAGGTCCATGATCTCCGCACTAGACCAAGCGGGCGCCCGCCTCTTGCGGCCCCGGGCAGGGTGCTGGGAGCCGCCAGGCTGGTCCCGGGAAGCGGGGGAGGGCTGGGTGGCATCGGGTGGCTGGCTCATGGCGTGGCAGGTGCAGGTTCTGCTGGCTGGGTGCTGGCTGCCTTGCAACTGGCACAAACTGTGTAGCCAGCCCGTGCCCCTTTAAGGGCTCCAGGGCCAGGAGGGGGGCAGACAAGTTTCCCTGGTGTTGGCCAGAGTGGCCACCAGGGCAAGCTGGGAAGGGTTAGCCTCCCACTAGTTTGAATTAAGTGGCTACACAGCCCTTAATTCGAACTAGCTAATTCAAACTAGGTGTTAGTCCTCGTAGAATGAGGTTTACGTAGTTTGAATTAAGTTCGAACTAACGGAGCGCTAGTGTAGCGCCTATCAAAGTTAATTCGAACTAATGTCTGTTAGTTCGAATTAACTTTGTAGTGTAGACATACCCCAGGTGAGCACAAAAAGTCCTGGGAAAAGTTGAATTGAATTTCCCATGTGGCCAGCTCTGCTAGCACATCCCAGAATGAGCAGTGCACCATGCCACATGTAGACATGACTTTGACCAATTCTGGTAACACTGTGATGAGTTTGAACACTTCTGCTCCCATGGGCTCCAGTGCCCTGGGTGGCAGAAGAGCGCCAGCACAGAGTGGTCAGGAGATCTTGGACCTCATCGAGTGTGGGGAGATAAATCCATTCTCTCCAAGCGCTGAACCAGAAAGGACAACACAGACATATATAAGGTCACAAGCTGCCTGGTGGCTAAAGGCCATTCCAGGGACACCCAGCAACGCCAAGTCAAAATCAAGGAGTTGAGGTAGTTTTACCACAAAGCAAAAGAGGAAATGAGTGGTCTGGTGCAGCACCTCACACATGCTGCTATTACAAGCATCTGGACACTATTTTGGGGTGGCCAGTTTCCCCAGCATGACCATGGGGGACAGCATAGTGGCGGAGGTGTTGAAGGAGGAGCATGGCCAGGAGGTAATCCCCGAGAGTCAGGAGTGTACATGATAGTGAAGCTGGTCCCCTCTTCCCTAGAAGTCTCCCAGTCCAGCACCAGTCCAACCTAGGGAGGGCGCTTCCAGTGATTTCACAAACTTTTTCTAACTACAAATGGGTTAAGACAATGGGGGGTGATGTGTAGTGCACTCTGCGCCTACATAGCACAGGAGGCATGTAGCAGCTTGTTAATGTGTCTGCAGATGGAGCAGGAGTCTTGCCTGCATATCTCCATAAAGTTCTCAGATAGGAATTCTTTAATCCTTCTCATAAGTTTTTGAGGAGGCCAGCCTTATTCCGTCCTCCACAGTAGAACATCTTCTCATGCCAAACCACCAGTAACTGGTCTGGCGTCATTGAACCACAAAGCACTGCAGCAGAAGGCCTGGGTTTCTGGCTGCATTCAGGCAGCATCTGCTCCCAATCACTCTGTGTGATTCGGAGAAGACCGATATCTTGCATGGCAACCTGGAGGAAGGAGGGGAAGCTATTACCACGCTCCCCGGGAGACCATGTATGCTGGACCTGGCACGTGCCAGACACAGTGGGAAGTCACCTTCTCCTATCCCTCTCCCCACCTGCTGGTTCCTGCCCTGGCTGGCCCCTTACCAAGACTGCCTGCCTCTGAGGTGACTGAGTCCTAATGCTCCCCTGCGAACTCAGTGCACCTTCTATAAAGTGCCTGCTTTCAAGCAAACATTTGGCCTTGCATGTAATACATTTCCATGTGTTCACAGAGACCTTCGGTGTAGGCTAACAGATTAGGCTTAACATAGTGTATCTCCTGTAACATCTGCCCTTGTAACTTTTCCTTTCAGGTGGGACAGCAGCCAGCTTGCAGTGTACTCCCGCTATTACGGCATCTTCCCACTTGGTTCAGATACTCAGGTGAAAGTGGACAAGGAAGAACATGTTTCAGGAGCAGATGCACTGCATGAACTCCCTCGTGGAGGAGATGTAGGCAGAGCACCTGGACCAGATTGTGGAAAGCCAGGAGAGAGAAGCCACCAGGAAGCAGCAGACCAGAAAGCAGGAGACCATATGCCCTAAGAGACCTTGTTAAACCCCCATGACTCCTAAATAATTCTGAGCTATTTCTAAAGTACACATAGGCAATGGTTTTCAAATAACTCCCCAGAGTGAGGAAATGAACAGGATTGGTATCGAGAATTGCTCCAGGGTATTAGCTGACATTCCTGAGAAAATAATGGGTACGTGTCTCTTTCTTACTGTCTAGAAACTGCTTTGAGTGAAATACTTTATTCCTGGATCTAAAAATAAGACCTGTATGACTGGATAGCCAGTAAAAGTAAGACAATGGGTGATCTCATGGCTAAGGTAAAGCACTGAATGATGAAAGATGTGTGAGCCAGATCTACATTACATCAGTATAACTACACCACTCAGGGTGTGAAATATCTACACCCCTGAGTTATGCAGTTATACCCATCTAAGCCTTGGTATAGATTACACTACATAGATGTGAGGCATTGTGCCATCAACATAACTGCCACCTCTCATAGAGGTCAATTAATTATGTTAATGGGAGAAGCTCTCCCATCTGGCATAGCAATGTCTTCACTAAAGCATTATTTAAGTAGAGATCTGCTCTTTGTCCCTGCTACAAACTTACAGTTGCTAACTTTTCTGACCAGACAGATGGACTCCAATGCCACAAATGGAATCCAGTCCATCCGGTTGGGAAAGTCCGCAAACCTGTAACAAATGTCTTCTGTGACTACAGGTCCTGATCAGAGCCCCATTGTTTTAAGCACGGTACACTCAGCCCAAACATGGTCCCTGCCCTGAAGAACTTAAAGATTTAAATGACTGTTTGACTCTGATCATGGAATCTCATCTCATTGTTCCTCAGTTTGCTCATGGTGTGTGGCTTGAGGATAGGAGGCTTAAGTTATTCACATTTAGAAAGTATTTCAGAATTGAGATGGGGGCACTGAAGTGATATGCAGATTCTTGATGCAGAGTTAAATAATAATTGTAAAGAAACTGTGCATATGTGATCCTGTCACTTGGTAGAAAATTAAAAAAAATGTAATTTTATAGTTTGCAGCAGTAGACTTTTTAAAAGACACCATGATATGTTCATTTAAGGTCTTATTCTTAACTAATCATTAGACCCTGTTTTGCTAATATGTTTAGTATATCTGTTTTTTAATATTTTTGAATATCTATTCACATTCAGAATAACTTCCAGGATTGCTGGTTGGCTCTTTCTCTTGTAGATCCCGTTGGTTAGGTAATCAATTTGACAGTAAAAATCTCCCAAATCCCAAACCATGTCAGAAATGTACTTTCAGCAGACATTAAAAATGACTTGGTCCTTAACAGTGTCTATTTCACTTATCAACAGCCAAATATTCACAGCAGATGTGTCTGCTATTTAACTCTGTTTCTATTTGCCAAAGTGTACTCTTGGCATAGATCTGTCCCTAGGGTGGGTGCACTGGAAAAAAAGCCAGAAATAGGGTTTATAGCAATGTATTATAGACTCTTCTATTTCACTGTTTCTTGGATTTCCTTTTCTGTCTTTAATACTTCCTCCTAAGAAAACAATTAAGAAAATGACAATGCAATTAATTATACAATGGTACAATATGTGTGTACTTATGTATTTAATGCATGTGTCTTGTCACAAGCACAAAATTTCTAGTACTGCAAATGAAACTGATTATGTACAAGACACATGTGAATGCAAACAGACTGTCCCACTGTATTTTATGTGTTATTCAGTATAATGGTGTAAACTATATCTATTACCATAGCAGTGAGGAGTCTTAAAAATGATGCACTCTTAGTGGATCCAATGCAGGCAGCCCTCTGTGCACAGAACTCCCATGCCTTCCAGATGAGAGTCTCAACACACTTTGCAAATGGTAATGCATTAAGCCTGATGACGCCATGTGAGGTGGTTTCAGTTAGAGGGCTATGTAAAGAGAACTTGGAGGATAGAGCTCTGGGACTGACCCAAAGCCCACTGAAGTCAAGAAGAGGTGTTTTACATTGGCTTCAGTAGACTTTGGAGCAGGGCCCATATCACTGTTAAATGGACAAGTAAAAATTGTGAAGTATGTAGTTTAAGCATTGTAACACCTTACATTGTTACCTGGATTATCTATTCAAGCAATTTCCATTATGCTTAGAGGAGAGATGGCGAGACAAGCCTAACTGTGTCTCTATGGTGTGAATCAAAATGTTTCCTTTCCTAAAATTAGTTTATAAACAACTCCATTGTCACTTTGAAAAATCTTCAAAAAGGGTGACAAGCAACGTAAAGAAATCACGTCCTTTCTATATCCATACACCGTGTGAAGTCTTAAACATGATAACGCGGTTTCAGAATTCGCTTCTACACACTCCCTTTTTAATAATTCCCATGAAATTAATAAGAAAACTGCACACCTGAAAGTATTTTATATAGATGTAATTGAGCCCCTTTAGTGCCAAATTTACTTAGTTTTCTCCAAAATTCCTTACTGAAAACAAGGAGACAATTAGGGCCCAACATCTATTCAGCTTAATTCAATGGCTCTATCCTTTCTTTGCTTTATCTGGCCCTATTTCCCAAGTCCTCTTTTGTATTAACCTGAGAGCTTCTGCTTTGATAGCACTTTAAAAACAAATTCTATGTAATATTCCTGTACTGGTGATGTGTCTGGGATACTGATTTTTCATTTAAGCTTAGAAAGTTATCTGTACGTTTTCCAAGTTGATTGTCTCAGGAACTCAGATTTTAAATGCTGGAGCTAAGTGAGATTTAGTCTGCAGTCTGGTTCTTTTCTAAAAAAAGATATTCTCAAGGGTGCCTCTACACAGCTCCCTAAACTCAAAATAAGATACGCAATTTGCACTATGCAAATTGCGTATCTTATTTTGAATCTATTTTGAAATTTGGTGCGTCTACACAGTGCCAAATTTTGAAATAATGTGCTATTTCAAGCCATTCCTTATCCCTCATGCAATGAGGTTTACCGGGATGGTGAAATAGCACGCCTGTTATTTCGAAAAATATTTTGAACTAATGGGCAGTTCATGTAGATGCAAGGTAGCTGTTTCGGGATATCTCAGGTATCCCAAAATAGCTGCACAGTGTAGACGTACCCCAAGTGACTCTCCTTGCAAGTCTCATATCTTTTTAGTTCGTGGACTGCCACATTCATTGGCAATAAAAAAAACAAGCCGTTTGGTTTAATAATAAATATTAACAATCTGGTGGAGGGAAGCAATGGAATATTGCTGTGGTTAGACCATTTTTCTGGCTGGCTCTCAATTCTGTAGCTGCTGGTGGAAAATCATCATAAACTAAGGACTCTGTAATGACTTCCTCAAGAGCACTGGGCTCTGACATTACTCAGTAGTTGGAAAGCAAGAGTCCCAATGATATTTTGAGATCAAGCCCTGTAAAATATTTCTTGCAAAAGGCAAATCTAGCAAACACTGGAATCTGCTGGTTTTGAAAAGTGGGCTGCCTAGGTGAAACAGATTAAAATTCCATGGCAAAAGTAGGAAGGGGGCAGGAAGGGACTGGAGAAGGAGAAACAGCTGATGACGCTCCAGAAAGGACTGTACAAAGATGTGACACTAATAAATGGAAAAAATACATCGGCTTAGACCTGAAAATTTGGGTCTGCATCCAAAACCCTTTCTCTGTTCAAAATACTGGCTGTGTTTGGGTTCTACTTTGGGACTGTCTCTTAAAAAAAATCTGGTAGTGAGATTGAGAGACTATAACCTCTTTTTTTTTTCTCCAGAACACTTTCTGATTTATCTGTTACTAATATTTAGATTCAGACAATGAAAAGATACTGGAGTGAAATGTTTTAATTATGCTGCTCTCACAGAGAAATCATTGTGTTCAAACACTAAGCCAAAACTTTATGCTGGAAATGGAAAAGTGGGTAGACAAGCCAGGATTTGCAGTTAAAAATTGCAGGGGAAATAGAAGGGTAGTAAAAGATCATAATTTTAGTGCTAGTAAGCAGGACTATGGGAAATAAGATGGGTTTTAACTAATACAGTACATGGAAACCAAAGTACTAGTTAGAAAATAGCTCCATTGTAATGGATGCCTGCTGTGAACTGAAACTAAAGCTACTACAGGTATGCATCTCATTTAGAAAGCAAGTACAGTCCATATAAATAGAAGTTACTGTGCACTTTGACTGAACCTCTTGCAGCCAACAAAATCTCTTCATATATAATAATCTCTACTACTAAGATGCTCCAGGTTTTCCATTTAAAAAAATTGTCACATTTCTATGGCTCCAAATTTCTCTGGCTGAATATTAGGAGAAACCCTGATTAGAGGTGAATTGAAACTAAGCATTGCTTATATAAAATGTACCTTGTGCACAGAACAAGAGCTCTGTTTTCTAAAAATGAACTATACTGCATTTCCTATATTCAGAACAAGAGCATTAATGACAAGTAAAACATATTCAAACTCATTAGATCCTTTTCAAGACATACTTTCAAGGATTCAGAAACTTCAAGCCAACAGATGGACTGGACAATATATTCGATATGTAAAGTCCAATGTAAACTGCCAAAAGTTAAGCATGTGCTCATTGACATCCTCCAGTGACACAGAGACTATCTGGGATTTTGACTTAAACATCATATGGACAACATCATAGGACCCATTGCAGCCTGTTCCATGAGTCCCAGCTCTCTCATAGAAATGACTTCCACTCTCCAGGGCTGCGAGCCATAACTGAAACAAAGAAACTTTCTCTTTTTTCTGGTGTGCTGCTGGTGATGGAGTATTGACTACTTACAAATGATTTTCTCTAACTCAATAGTTCACAGTGATATTTTAAAAGAACTTGACAGATGAAATCAGAATTTGGTGCATATATATATATGTGCCTACTATTGAATAAGCTCCTACTTTAATCAATTATACTACTAGCTTTGCTGGATAGACTGCCTGGGGCCTCTATTTTTGGGGAAAATTCCTGACCAGTCTTATTATTGCCTCATTTTCACCTTGGCTTTTACTCCTTGGTGTCTTCCCAGGCTCTCATCGCTCTCCTTCTGGCGTCACCACAGCAAGTTTGGAACTGCATGTTCTTACCTTGTCAACTGTTTTTGTTTCCCATATAAGAAGCCATTGGTCATTAGGGGCTAATAAGCCAGGCCTCGTCTAAAATACCACTAGTATCAGATACACGATAGAAACTGTGTACTGTGGCTGATACACTGCAGATTGGAGTATTGGTTGTTGCGATTGTGGGTGCCTAGTGGGACTGGAGCTACAGTACACCTGGACCTGCATCACTGCAGCAAGCAAAAGGAGGCAAGAAACACAAGCTTATGCTGGGCTGAGTGTGGGGCTCCCTGCACAGTCTCCCTGCAGCTCTCAGCTCAGAATCCCTGATGCACATTGGCTGCAAGCAACCACACAAAATGGCAGAGAGTAGGGAATACAGGGTTCCTTGGAGCTAGTTTGTCAGCCATAGTGACTGGAAGATAGGGCTTCCTCCTCCCATGCTCCTTTCCTGCTGCCTATGCTCCTGCTTCTCCAGTCCAGCTTCATGTGGGAATATCTAGGCTAGGGAATAAGGAAGTTGCAACTCCAATAATGAATGCCAAGAAGGAGAGAGAAAAGTTTTGAGTCTGGAGGTGTATGTTCTGAAGTGTTCAGAGTCTGGCTCTGTCAGGTGAGAACAGTTCTGAACAGTGGAGAAATCGGATACAAAGAAGAGGAGTGCTGAACCTGGAGAAATAGATCGCTGTGTGTCATCTAGTGTTTGGAGGGAGCTGAGCTGGGACTGGAATAAAATGGGTGGACGTAGCTGATTGTCAGGAAGAAATGAAAACCATGAGTGAAATCATAGATGACTCTTGTAGAGTAAGATCAAGTCTACACTGACGAGTTACTGAACAATAAGCCTGCCCCTGGTTCTGTAACTTTTGTGATGTTCACAATGTCAAGGCACTTCTTGTGCACCAGTACAGCTCCACAGTTGCTATGCTACCACCTGCACTGAAAACCAGCTCTGTGAGAAGCAGAGAGCTTGCCACACTCTGGAGAGTGTGCTTGGGCGCCAGGGTGGACATGGTGGTGTACTACTGCATCCTGACTGGCCTCCGGCATCCTTCCCACAATGCCTGTTCTGGGCTCTCTGGTTATCTGTTTGAACTCTACTGACCTACTCTCAGCTGACCATTCAGGTGACCAACTCTCAGACCCGCCCTTAGTGTTCTTTTTGAAATTTGAAAGTCCCCTTCCTGTTTGCTCTGCAATACATAGTGGCTGTGTCTAGACTGGCCACTTTTTCCGGAAAAGCAGCCGCTTTTGTGGAAAAACTTGCCAGCTGTCTACACTGGCCGCTTGAATTTCCGCAAAAGCACTGACGATCTCATGTAAGATTGTCAGTGCTTTTGTGGAAAAACTATGCTGCTCCTGTTTGGGCTAAAGTCTTTTTCTGAAAAACTTTTGCGCAAAAGGGCCAGTGTAGACAGCAGACACTTGTTTTCCGCAAAAAAAGCCCCGATCGCGAAAATGGCGATCGGGGCTTTTTTTGCGGAAAAGCACGTCTAGATTGGCCACGGACGCTTTTCCGCAAAAGTGCTTTTGCGGAATAGCGTCCTGCCAATCTAGATGTGCTTTTCTGAAAATGCTTTTAACGGAAAACTGGTTTGGGGTGCCTTATACTTGAGGAACCCTAAACACTTTGTCCTGAATTGATACTCTCGATAGTGTCTTAGCTGAGCACCTCTTGTGACAATATGCCAAGCCTAATTACTTATAAACAGGAAATGTCTAATTAAATGTATGAATTTCTAATTAAGTGTTTTAGATACTGGAGCTATGTTGTGTTAGAACAGCCATGTAGGAAGTCAAATAGGTAGAAACATAAGCAGCAAAGAAAAATGAATGGAATACAATCTATTCCTTTCCCATCTCTCCCTCATTTGTTTTTTTTTTTAATTTACACAAGCTTAAGTTTTTGAAAATGTTCCCTACCATTACATTCTTCTATATTGTCTAGCTAAAACTGATTAGTGCTTCAGCAGCATTTGATCAGATGTTTCTGGTTTGACACTGAGCCTGTGCACTCACATCTGATTCAATACAATTTCTTTCAACATAGGAGGGCAGCTAGTAAGTGTCTATTACTGAACCTATTTGCATCCCCCTTGTAGCAGTAATTCCATATATTGACTTTCAAAACCTATGGAATGTGTTGTGAAAATTAGATCTTGATTTTTTCCTGCCACCATGAACATTTTATTGACACCATTTTATCTGGCTGAATGATCACAAAATTCTACATAAAATGTAAACAAACTGTTTTTGTTTTAAATAAAATATATTAAAGCTAGAAAACAATAACCTATCAAAAGTCCTATTGTTTTGTTTAACAGCAATAAAACCTTCAAAGTAGTTGAATTATCTAGAAGCATCCTTTCCAAAAATACCTGAGTGTTATTGCTCTTTTTAATGTTACAGTAACAGTTCATTCATCAAGTAATATATTTCTAGGTTCATGACAGAACTATAAAAAATTACTGTAGGCTAAAAGTGCTGAATGACTCAGGGGATTTGTAATGAGAGCTAGCTCTCTTTTTACTTATATTCACCACTATCAATCTATCTAGATTCAAGTAGAGGCAAACCAACTCCTGCAAATATTTATGCACATGCTTGATTTACACGAGTGGCACCTTCGAAAAGCACTGCTCACGTGTAAATGTTGGAATCTAATCCAAACAATCCCAGATTGAGGGAATTGAAAACTAGATATGAATCTGAACATTTCCCAGATTTGGAATGCTCAGGTTTGACATGTTAGGGTATGTCTACACTACAAAGTTAGTTTGAACTAACGGACGTTAGTTCAAACTAACTTTCATAGGCACTACACAAGCGCTCTGTTAGTTCGAATTTAATTCGAACTAACGGAGTGCTTAGTTCGAACTAGGTAAACCTCATTTTACGAGGATTAAGCCTAGTTCGAATTTACTAGTTTGAATTAAGGGGTGTGTAGCCCCTTAATTCGAACTAGTGGGAGGCTAGCCCTCTCCAGGTTTCCCTGGTGACCACTCTGGCCAACACCAGGGAAACTCTTCTGCCCCCCTCCCGGCCCCGGACTCCTTAAAGGGGCACGAGCTGGCTACGGTGCCCTTGCCAGGTGCAAGCCTGCCAGCACCCAGCCAGCAGACCCTGCACCTGGCACGGATCGAGCCACCCACCCGATGCCCCCCAGCCCTCCCCCTCTTCCCGGGACCAGGCTGGCGGCTCCCGGGAGCTTGCCCGGGACCGCAAGAGGCGGGCACCTGCCTGGGCTAGTGCGAACATCGTGGACCTCGTCCACGACCTCCGCACTAGGCACAGGAAAGTGGCCGGCTAGGGCAGGAGAGCTGCCAGCCTGGCCACCCAGGAGCAGGTTTGCATGAAAATCAAGGTGATCCACTGAGACCCCCGACCCTGAGCCCTGAGCTTACAATGGCCGTCCTGGGTCAGACCAAAGGTCCATCTAGCCCAGTAGCCTCTCTGCCAACAGTGGCCAACACTAGGGACCCTGGAGGGGATGGACCAAAGACAGTGACCAAGCCATTTGTCTCGTGCCATCCCTCTCCAGCCTTCCACAAACCTTGGCCAGGGACACCACTCCTACCTCCTGGCTAATACCACTCCATGGACCCAACCTCCATGACTTGATCTCATTTCCCTTTAAACTCTGTTCTAGTTCTAGCCTTCACAGCCTCCTGCAGCAAGGAGTTCCACAGGTTGACTCTTTGCTTTGTGAAGAACAACTTTCTGTTACTAGTTTGAAGCCTGCTACCCATTCCTTTCCTTTGGTGTCCTCTAGTCCTTCTTTATGGGAACTAATGAAAAACTTTTCTGTATGCACCCTCTCCACACCACTCATGCTTTTATAGACCTCTATCCTGTCCCCGCTCCGTCTCCTCTTTTCTAAGCTGAAAAGTCCCAGTCTCTTTAGCCTCTCTTCATATGGGACCTGTTCCCAACCCCTGATCATTTTAGTTGCCCTCCCCTCTCCCACCTCTCTCTTCCCCTCTCCCACCTCCTTTTCCCAGTCTCCCCCAGTTTTGTTCAATAAAGACAGATCCCATTTTTGAACACAATTGTCCTTTATTTTGTACATCAGGAAGGGGGGCTAGGGAAGGGTAAGTGGAAGGAGGTGAAGGAGGAATGGGGTACGAGCCCCCGATGGGGAGGACTGGGCTGGCTCTGCGGGCTTCTGGGAATGGAAGCTCTCCTGCAGCCCCCCAATTGCCCCCTCTCCCCAGATGGCAGCCTGCGGCAAGTGCAGCCGGGCTGATGGCCGAGTGCTGTGATGTACCCAGTGTGGGTAGTCCGGGCAATCCAAGCCAGGACTGCTTTGCAAGCGGGGCACCCCTGAGAACGGTCTGTCCTCAGGAGAAGCCGGCGGCGGGACAGCCCAGGCACGCCTGGGCTGCCCCGCTGCTCAAGCACCTCTGCGGCTTTGCTCCTTGTCTTCCTGGAGACCCCCCCAGCAGACCAGGGAGACACGGAGCAAAGCTGGGTAGGATGCATGTGGGACCACGGCGCATCTCCGCGGTCCCGCTGTCCGGGTTTCCCTGGTCTGCTGGGGGGCACAGCTAGTGCGCCCCCCAGCAGACCAGGCTTTTCTCGCCTGGGGTAGAGCAGCTGGGGCTGCTGGGTTGGTCCTGCAGTGCCGCTCCTCGGCGCTACTGGAGAACCCCGCAGCACCACAGCTGCTCTTCCCCAGGTGTCCCCAATTCAGCCGCTGCTTAAACTGATCAGCAGCTGACTACAGGAAGCCCGAGGCAGAGTTGCTCTGCCTCGGGCTTCCTGGAATCAGCCGCTGATCAGTTTCAGCAGAGGCTGACTTGGGGACACCTGGGGCAGAGCAGCCGGGGTGCTGCCCGGTTGGTCCCCACAGCGCCGCCCCTGTGGGGACCTACCCGGCAGCGCCCCAGCTGCTCTGTCCTAGGCGTCAAGATTCAGCTGCTGTTGAAACTGATCAGCGGCTGATTCCAGGCAGCCCAGGGCAGAGCAACTCTGCCTCGGGCTTCCTGTAGTCAGCCGCTGGTCAGTTTCAGCAGCGGCTGAATCTGGAAGCCAGTTCCGACATACATACAAATTCAACTTAAGAACAAACCTACAGTCCCTATCTTGTACGTAACCCGGGGATTGCCTGTAATTAGAACTAATTTAGTTCGAATTAACGTTGTAGTGTAGACGTACCCTTAAAGAGAGAATTCTAGCTATTAATTTTGGTCTTACTCCAGCAATATATATTGGGAAGTTGGTTTGGGTACATGTCTGGCCAAAGCACTGACTATTGCTGCTCTCATATGGCTCAATAGTCTGTATGAAACATTGTAATTGGTCCCATTTCTTGTGACTAAAGGAATGGTTCTTCATTGCCCTATTCAATTATTTGCACCAGGACAAAGTGATTACAAAGTGGGCATAAACTATTACCAAATCAGAATGACATAGTCTAGTGTAAATGACCGTACAAGTTAATGGACAACCGGACCCTATCAATCTATGTCACGATTACTACACCTTTTGGGGGCAAGGACTGAAAGAGAGGGTGATCAGTTAAGTGTTAGGTGTCTTTTTAAAGCAGTTTATTCCAAAAAGAGCTAATCTGATGCTATGTAGACACTGTTTTGAGAGGAGGATGGTTGGAGAGGTTTCTCTGTTACAAAGGGCCTAAACCAAAACCCACAGTGAATTACGTAAATATCAGATGTGCTTTAAACAGAAGTCTTAATCTAAATACACTTTTGTAAATATTTGTAAAGAAACCCTACAGGAATCATCATTTGAGACACATGGCATTCCTGCTTCCACACATCTCCGAACTGACATTTCTGTAACAATCTTAAAAAACAACAGATAGCCTAGTAGCACTTTAAAGACTAACAAAATATGTAGATGGTATCATGAGCTTTCCTGGGCACAGCCCATTTCTTCAGATGCCCAGAGTGTTGGATGTCCAGGACCAAAATAAATATGAGAGAAAGGGGGAGGGGAATGGAAGAGGAAAAAATAGGATGGATGGGAAACAAGAAGAGGAAGTGGGTAAAACATCTTTCCAGCTCGACATTCCCCTTGATATTTTTTACTCACTACCTCTTCTTGTCCCCCTCCCATTTTTTCCTCTTCCACCTTCACTCCCTTCTCCCCTATTTATTTTGGTCCAGGACATCTGACACTCTGGGCATCTGAAGAAATGGGTTGTGCCCATGAAAGCTCATGATACCATTTACATGTTTTGTTAGTCTTTAAAGTGCTACTAGGCTATAAACTGTGGGAGGTCGAGAGCGTGGTGCAGTGCCGGTCGGCTTCTTAGAGCCTGAAACAGGCGCCATGCCGGTAGAGGAACCGGACGTGCCTGGCTTGTCTCCTGCGCTTACCCGCTTCTGCGGGACAACAGGCAGGAACCTGGCTGGAGAGGGTTTCTCCGTCATGAGAGGGCTACACTTTGGGGAGGAAGCCTGTCTCCTCCCTACATCAAAGCCAGAATTAGTGGAGCCCGTGTCTTGAGGCATGAATGCCTTATCAAATAAAATCATTTTTAGCAGTCTCTCGCGGTCCTTGCGGGCTCTCGTGATCAAATTAGCACAGTGGGTGCATTTTTGGGGCAAGTGCGTCTCCCCAAGGCACCTAATACAGGAGACATGGCCGTCAGAGATCGGCATTGTCTCATGGCATAGTGATCACTTTTGAAAACCGGGGGAGCCCAGCATTTTTGCCGCTTGAGTGCTTGTGCCGGTAACCACTTGCCGTTTGTTTTATATCCTCGTTTTCTTTCTTTCTTTCTTTCTTTCTTTCTTTCTTTCTTTCTTTCTTTCTTTCTTTCTTTCTTTCTTTGTTTCGTTTCGTTTCGTTTCGTTTCGTTTCGTTTTAGAGAGAGAGGGGAGGCTAGGCGCCAAGTGAGAACAAGCGGGAAAAAGCAGGGACAGAGATAACAACTAGTGAAACGTCTCTATTTCTACTTCTTCTTTTTCTTTCTTTTTTTTCTTTTTAAACAGTGAAGATAAGGAAAGGGAAAGGTAGATAAGGTTGATGAATTTTATTTTTAACTATTAACAAGATGTCTGAAGTACTCTGAGGAGAGGAGAGGAAAGAGCTCCACCCACAGCCAGAGGTGGCTGAGAGGAACTGGAGCGGGGGCCAGACTGCGCGCGGAGAGGAAAAGGCATGAATGGCCTTGAGCGCTCGCGCACGCGCCATCCGTCCAAATACAGCTATGTGAAGCCTCCGATTCGCAGCGCTGGGATGAGCCCGACACCAGACGTGGAGCACCCACTGGGAAACACCTCGAAGAACCATCGTTACTGCACAAAGGTGAGTAACTTCTTCTTATGTGTGCTTGTCCCCTTATCTCCATATAAATCAGCAATAACATTTTAAACAACGTATATTCCTGACCTCCAGAATTACATGCTTATAAAGGGCAGTGCTTTAGTTGAATCTCTTCATTTAATTGTTCTTACAATGTGATATATATATATATATATAAGGCTCACAGAAGGCCACCACATCTTTTTATAAGGAGGTCAGGGTTTTGTCTTCAAGCAAATCTGTTTTGAATTTGTAGTTATTTCCTTATTTATTACATTATTACTGATGGGTGAAAAAAATATCAATTATCTATTAAATTCCATATGTTGGTGTCAGCTTGGAGGTCTTCCCAGCAATCACATCTGAGGAGTTCATAGCTGAGACTTTGGATTCTGTTCAGCACAGATGTCTATGACATCACTGTGTTCTTTGGGAAATACAAATGAACTGTATTATTATTGCAGGATTAACACGGTACATATTTATGTTTAATATGTACCCTGAGAGTAAATTAATAATTGCACATGTTCTTTGAAAAAAAAACAGTTGGTAAACGATAACTTTGTCAGACGTGAAACCAAGAAATAAAATTAATATAAGTCTAGTTATTTGACCTACATAGTGCAAAAAAAAAAAAAAAAAAGCCATATCAGCTTGATTTTGGTCTCCAAAAAAAGTTTCATTTATGTAAATAAGAGTCCTCTATGCGTACTGTATCCTATACTGTTATTCTGTAATGAAAATCAGAAGTAAGCATTAGTACAGAATGGAATTTTTATTGTTGACCTAAATGTTGCTCCCACTGTGGCCAATAGTAAAACTTCTGTTGATGGGAAACAGAGGCAGACCAATACTGAGTGTCTTTTGAAAATCCCACTCACAGTGTTTAAATAAAAATCTGACCATTAGAGAGTCAATCTCAGTAAGAATCAGAAATCCATACCAATGTATGCAAATATGAGCATCTGATTTGCATATTCAAGAGTAGAAATTTGTATTTATTTTGTAAAAATTAGGTCATAAGAACATAAGAAGGTCTCATTCCTTCATTACTGTATTTATGATATATGAATATGACGCATGTAAAACATTCATAGTTGTCATGTATAAAACTTCATGAGTTGAAATCTTCCATTATATGTATTCTGTGTAAGGAACTGTTTCTCCGATGCTGTCTGAAAAATTACTTTGCAGTTTACACTTAAATGCCATTACACAAATCCTGCATTAACTTTGCATAATGAAATTACATCTGCTTATATGTCGTTATTTCCTGATTTAACAACAAAAACACATCCAACATTTCCTAGTAATAAAAAATAACTTCAGAAGCATTCTTGAATTTTTCTTTCCCACATACCCCTCCATTATTACTTGAACACATGTTCATTTTATTTTGGGACCAGCCATATTTCTTACCATGTCCTATGATCACTTTTATATTGAATTCTTTCTTATCTCTACAATATCTGTTATACCTTAATATGGTAGTCTTCACAATCTGTCAGAAATGATAAGTAAATCATTCATGTCCCATCCATAGTATCCAATAAATGTTGTTGTAGTAATTTAAGACCTATTTTTAAAAGCAGTTAAGCATGTATTCAAGTCCTATAAATGTCTGGGATTTTTAAAATGAAAATAGATTAGGAATTATTGATGAATTCATCAAGCCTGAATTTATTTTTAATTAAATGAAAACATTCAAAATTAAATTGATGATAGTGAAGAATCAAAAACCTTCACACTCTTTAGGCTCTTCAGAGATTGCATTTTGAAGCTTAACTTCTAGAAGTTTGGATGCTTAATGACAGGCTAGGTCTAGACTATAGGGCTGTGTCTACACTGGGCCACTTATTCCGGAAAATAAGCCGCTTTTCCGGAATAAGCTGCGAGCTGTCTACACTGGCCCTTGAATTTCTAGAAAAGCAACGATGCCCTACTGTACAAAATCAGCCACTATTCCGGAAAAACTATTCTGCTCCCGCTCGGGCATAAGTCCTTATTCCGGAACACTGTTCCGGAAAAGGGCCAGTGTAGACAGCCCAGTAGTCTTTTCCGGAAAAAAGCCCCGATCGCGAAAATGGCGATCGGGGCTCTTTTCCGGAAAAGCACGTCTACATTGGCCACAGACGCTTTTCCAGAAAAGGGCTTTTCCGGAAAAGCAGCCTGCCAATGTAGATGCTCCTTTTCCGGAAAAACTGAAAATGGAATAGTATTCCGTTTTAAGCATTTCTGGAAATTCATGCCAGTGTAGACACAGCCTAGGGCTTTATCGGAAAAAGCAATTTGCGAAGCTTTTTCCGATCACTTTTGCGGAAGAGGCTTTTCCACCATTTGGCCCCGTCTAGATGGGGACAAATGGCAGAAAAGCCTCCTCTTTTGGCAGATGCCTTGTGAAATGAGGTATATAGGGCTCCCCGAAAGAGCGTGTTTTCTCCTCCGCAAAAAAAAGTGGAAGAGCAAACGCGTTCCTTGGACGTGGCAGGGTTTTTGCAGGATACTGTAGTCTAGATGTAGCCTATTAGAGAACTTATCTATGTTAAACAATTAGTTGGGTCTTTAGAATTAGGCTTAAAAGCTCATGAGAACAGGCTCTTTATCATATTTCTGGGCAGATGCCAACTTTTGAAATTTTATTGTGATTCTCCCCTTCTGTGGTGTCTTTTCTTAGAGTCCAATCTCCTAGAGTCAAGTGATGCTTGGGACTGGCAATAATGTGATCCTTTCTGTTCTTTTCAGAATGGGAATGCCCCAAGATCAGCCTCTCATATGCATTAATTTCATACTTCTGATCTAAGATGGGATTAGAAAATACAGGCGCTTACATGTGCACATATACACAGATGTACAAAAGTAAAACCCCTAAATATTAAACTTCTTTTCTAGGGGAGAAGAAGTTCCAGCTTGAATCCTATTTTATCCAGATAAGAATGCTCATTTATAGTCTCCATGCAGATGACTTCAGAAATCATTTGCACTGCTAAGTAGAATATAAAACACAAACAGTGCAAACTAGCTTTGCTTTACTTTTAAAGATCGTGACTCCAAAATTAAAACTGGAGCAAATAATTTACCTTAATTAACATTAGAGAGATTAGCTTTATCTGTGTATTGTAACATTATGAATGAGGTAAAGTAGCAACCGTTGTTGCTAGCACTTTTGTTTCTTTAAATAAAATTGTCTTAGTATTAGCACATTCATAAATCCTCACTGTGAAATAAATTACCTTCTTTGATGTTCCTCTTTCCTGAGTTAATGAAAACAGATTAGTCCTAAAAAGAATGAATCAACCAACAATGTCAAATTCAGGGTAACAGAGTGTTTTCTAATTATAGTATGGAATGCTTGTTAGGTAAAGGAAAGGCAATTGTGAAAATATTATATCTCCCTTAAATAACTCTTTAATCAACTATATAGAAGCATCCATAGTTAATGAACTAGCAAATCTTTCTGGTGCATGTTAATCCTTGAGGCATTATTTATAGTCCCATAGTTTAGATTATGTTGAGGTTTTTTTCTCGCAATGATGCGCACATATGTTTGTCAAACAAAATTATTACAATTAAAATTCAAGTACAGATTTATTTTTCTATGAAGTTAGAGGTAAGTGCATTCCAAAGGTCAGAAGACTGAAGAGTAGAGCTGGCCAGAAAATGTTCATCCAAACAGATTTCTGTCAGGAAATGCTGTGTCAACAAAGCCAATTTTTTCACAACATTCTTCTCTTTTGATAAAATGTCAATAATAACACTGAAAAATTGCACCATCCTTCCCACATTCTGATCGATCCACCTGCTAGAGCCAGCTATCCCCTCCATGGCCAAAAGGGCCAGATACTAGATTGAGAGGGAGACCCAGCAGCCAATAAATCAGACACTTGATAGGGATTAACAGTGGAGTTCTTTTTATGCCATCTTTCCACCTCTGCGTAGCAAGCAGAACAACTTTAGGACTTTGCCAATAGTAATTATGAAATTGCTATTAACTGAATGACAATTATGGATTTTTAACTCTAATTTATAGTAAACTAACAAACCATATGTTGAAATTCCTACTAAATAGCTTCTTGTTCTTTGTTTCATTCCTATATGAGAAACTGTGAAATACCTATCTGTACAAGAGAAATATAAGCATTACTTCTATCGGAAACTCAAGAGAAAATGAAAGAGAAGACATCTTAGAAATACGATAACATTATTTATAGACCTATAATAAAATATTTTATGGTAATGAACGTGGCTCATCAGACTGCTCACTCATAATCTATGCAAGTTCAAGAACTACCTGTGAATTATCTTCAAAAAATCAGTAAACAAAGGAAATGAGAGCAGGGAAGAGACTATTAGCGAAGGATTAATAAATCATATACCAGTATGCCTTTGGGTGATTCATGGCACAGTAATGTTTGACAGGTAATTCATCAAATTCTGTATTAGTAACCCCAATATTGCTGAAAATTGGTCTTCCCGAATAATACCACAGCTTCCCTTGGTTCCTTAGTCCCATCCTCAGCTTGATCTTCACTTAACTCAAAGTTCAGCTAGTGAACAATGCATACTGAGTAGAAACCACCGATGGCTTTTACCGATGGTGTAGCACTTTTTCCCTTAGTGGCTCTGTAATAGGTTTGGTCATTGAAGATGACCCAGTCAAGCAGTCCATTGGCATAGTTCTCAGAGTGCTTGATGTAATGGTGATTGATTCAATAGAGGTGGTGGACAGTGAAGAACAAAACATGCATTCAACTTCCATGCCTTTTCAGCTGGTCTTGGAGAAGCCATTGACTATACGCTAAAAAGGTTAGACAAGATGCAGACCTTCTTGGGTGACCGTCTCAAATCTCAAGAACAAATCATTTTCTTTCCACCTCGGAATCGACCGAAAACTGGGAAGTGTCAACAATTTTGGAACAAAGTTTTGATTTTCATTTTGAAATGACTTTCTGTTTAGTCATTTAATGTAGAAACCACTTAACTGATATTTTAACAAACAAAGGGTCAAAATCAACATTTCTCTAGATCTGAAATATGTTGGTTTTCAGAATTTCTGAATGAACTCTCCACTGACATCTAGTGGTACGCAGTGGACTTCAGGATTTGATCTTGTTTGCATGGGCACACCTGCTCTGCCTACGTGCTTGGCAAGATGGGATTGTTTACCCCACTGATCACTTTCAGCTGGTGTTGGATCCCCAGTCTCCATGTTGTTAGTGCAGAAGTAATAACGAGCTGTTATCTGTGTTGTGTGAATTGAGGGCAGCAGAACTGTGCTTGGTATACCCCAATGGAGGGACTCACCCTCTACTAAATATCATATACTAGGCAGGGGACATGGCTTCCAGTCCCACTGACTGGAGAGTGATTGGGGACAGGCATTTATATCTGGCGGTGTGGGTGCTGCCTGAGGGACCGTTACCAGATGCCATCAGACTTTTCCTATCTCCATAATGTAATAACTAAGCTAATTTAAACTGTACTCTATTAATTCTCCATAAGCCCCTAGGAACTCTTTTAGTCAAAGGTCCTTAGAAGCAATGGAGACTACTGGGGAAAGCCACAAGGGGGGCCTTGGCCATGTGACTGCTTTCCTATGAGACTCCTCCCTATGCCACCTCTAGCCTGAAAAGGGCCCCGCCTCATCCTGCCTCTGCTCCATTCCTACTTCACCCCTTCCTCTAAGTCTAGCAGGGGGCCTGGTGCTGGCAGCAGAAATCACCCACCCACTGTCACTGACAGCAGTGGGAGAGGCGATCAGCATGATATGGCCCCAGCTCATTTTGCTCCCTCAGATCCTAGCTGAATCACTCTGCTTCCCACTGCTGGGGAATGTGGGAGCAGTTCCACACATCCCTCTAAGCACTCTCCTCCAAGCGATGTGACTGGGAGCTGAGGGAGCTGGGTTGGGCTAGGTCAATCTGCTTCCTGCCACTGCCACCGAGTGCGTGGTGGCCTGACTGCTACCGTTGGTATCAGGCTCCTTTCCAATTTCCCAGGCCACATCGCTCAGAAGCAGGGACTTGAGGGAAGAGTTAGAACCTGCATCTGCAGTCATCATCATCAGAAAGTGGAGCAATGTCGCTGGGAGTTGAAGGAGTGAAGTGGACTAGGACCAGGTCACTCCGCTTCCCTCTGCAGGTGAGTGCCAGGGCAGGGTGACCCCTGCTGCTGGCACCAGATTCCCCACTAATCCCCCAGGTTTCTTAGAAGACCTGGGGTGCTTGGACAAACTGTCCTATGGACAGAATGACTTTGCCCACTGCCTGCTGGCCCCTTGCCCATCCTCCTCAAGGCATGTCAGGGGACACATTACCCTCCCACACACACATTACCGCTGCTTAGAGTCTCTTTGCTTTTGTAAGAGGCTTCACACATCTGCCTCCCCCTTAGCAGGTCCTCACAACACTTTGCACCTTTGCTCAAGGTAGTTATTATAACCAGAAGACCTATTGAACTGTGTTAGCCATTGTGCGAGAAAATGCATAAAAAACTCTGTAATGATGTGTAAGCTACTATTAAACAGATTGCAAGAAACCTCTCATATCTGAATTCACTTTCTGAAGCAATCTTTGCCTCAGCAATTTGAGGGTCTGTGTAATAATGAGAGCAGTGAAACCATCACAAGAATCCCCGATGGAAAATCCTCCAAAGAAATTCAACTTTTCAACTTCTAAGTAGTATTTGCAAATGAAACTGTCTAATTCTTCCCAGCTGGAGGACTGCTATATGGGCATGTCTCCTGTTTATATTATTATTCAGTGATTTTAGTTTTCCAGTCTGCTATTTAACAGTGAAATTTTCCACAATCAGAACTTCAAATCTGCTGTCAATCAAAGAAATAGAGAAGCTACATATTAAAACTCTCTCTTTATAGGAAAAACTCAGCCTTAAAAAAAAAAACTGGATTTTGTGTGTGTGTGTCTCTTGTAATGCAAAGAACATTTAGAAAAATTAGAGCACTAGTCACCAGGAATGGAGGAAATGGTGACTCATTTGGTTAAGGTAAAATAGTGATAGAAATGTAGCTGTGCGAGTCTGGTGTAGCTGAAACTAAAAACAGGACTATGTAGCACTTTAAAGACTAACAGGATGGTTTATTAGGTGATGAGCTTTCGTGGGCCAGACCTACTTCCTCAGATCAAATAGTGGAAGACAATTGTCACAACCATATATACCAAAGAATGGGGACGGGGGGAGGGATGGGGTAAATGTCTGTGAGCTAATGATATTAGAGGTGGTAATTGGGGAAGCTATCTTTGTAATGAGTAAGATAATTAATGTCTTTGTTTAAACTTAGGCATAAAGTGTCAAATTTAAGCATGAATGTCAGTTCAGAGGATTCTCTTTCAAGTGTGGTCTTAAAAGGTCTTTGAAGCAGGATGCAGGTAGTAATCAAGTCATTGAGACAATGTCCTTTCTGGTTGAAATGGCAAGAAACTGTTTTTTCTTTGTGATCCTGTCTAATATCTGTTTTGTGGGCATTGATTCTTTGGCGAAGTGTCTGAGACGTTTGTCCAATGTCTGCTATGTTTATTGATAATGTGTTGGACAGGTTTAAGTTCGGGACTGTAGGTGATGACAAGTGGTTTTCTATTGTTGGTTTTCTTGGGTCTGTCTTGAAGTAGTTGGTTTCTAGGTATTCGTCTGATTCTTTCAATTTGCTTTTTTATTTCTCCAGGTGGGTAGTTGAGGTTTATAAATGCTTGGTAGAGATCCTGAAGTTTCTGGTCTCTGTCAGTGGTATTAGAGCAGATGTGGTTGTATCGAAGGGCTTGGCTATAGATGATGGATTGTATGGTGTGTTCTGGATGGGAGCTGGAAGCATGTAGGTAACTGTATGAGTCAGTGGGTTTTCTGTAGAGAGTGAGTTATAAGACCAAGAACACATATTCCTGTGCATCCAGAAATATAATTTATGCAATCATGTGCCGAAAGTGTCTGTCTGCTATGTACATTGGACAAACGTCTCAGACACTTCGCCAAAGGATCAATGCCCACAAAACAGATATCAGACAGGATCACAAAGAAAAAACAGTTTCTTGCCATTTCAACCAGAAAGGACATTGTCTCAACAACTTGATTACCTGCATCCTGCTTCAAAGGCCTTTTAAGACTTCACTTGAAAGAGAATCCTTAAATTCGACACTTTACACTCAAGTTTGAATAAAGACGCTAATTATCTTACCCATTGCAAAAACAGCTTCCCCAATTATCACCTCTAATATCATTAGCTCACAGATATTTACTCCCCCCACCCATCTCCCTTCTGTTCTGAAATTTGATTTGTCCTTTTCATATGTGGTCATTTTTTTAATTGTATCTTTTGGTATATATGGTTGTGACAATTTTCTTCCACTATTTGATCTGAGGAAGTGGGTCTGGCCCACGAAAGCTCATCACCTAATAAACCATCTTGTTAGTCTTTAAAGTGCTACACAGTCCTGTTTTTTGTTTTGGTTAAGGTAAATAATTCTGAAATATTTCTTAGCTGGAGCCTTCTAAATTATTTAGCACACAAAAGCAAGATGGTCAGATTAATATTGCAATAAATAAGGCTGTCTTATGTGAATGCCATAAAAATAACTTTCTTGTGCTGTATTTTCATGCCCATTCTAGGGGCACAGAGCCATTGAAAAGACATTTAATGGACATTGGAAGTAGCTAGAGGTAAATCTAACCTTTTCTAACTTCTGGTCCTTGGCACAGGGGGACGGGAGGTTAGCTTAGATAAAGGAGAGTGTCCTTATGCCCTAACAATCCCCAACTGCTAAACTCTTCCCTGTATGCTCCAGAATCACAGGTGAATAAAGGTAGCTTAAGGCCACTGAGTCATGCACTAAGCATATGTTGGCTCACAAGGGGATCTGGGTTTTTAATACAGAATGCATAGAACAGATGCCCAAAAGCAGCAAGAGGTGCCAGCCATGAACCTACTCAAAAAGGTGGAAAAACAAAGCATGTTACAAATATTAAACAGACAAGTGGTTAGAAAGTAACATTTTGAGACAGACAGGCTGTGTCGTGACCAGACCATGAAAAACTAAGATCTCAGGACAGAGGGAATGAAAATGATCTTTTAGGTTTGAATCTCATAGGTTCATTTTACATGCACCTTGAAAGTCAAACCAAGGAGATTTTCCAGTCTCCTTGACTTAAACTCTGGAAAGCAAAGAGAAATTCAACTCTATTCTATCAATTGTGTGTCCAGCTGGGTTTGATTAGGCTGAAATGCTATACACTTCAGTTTTGACTACCGGTAATTCCATTAGTGTGAGGCTTCCAGTCTCACCTTACTAGAGTCAATATCCTACTGATTCTAGCTTTCTGTAGTGCAGGCTTACTCATCAGTAGTGTTAAGTCTCATGACATCAGTGGAGTTACACTGCAATGAATTTGGCCCACTGAGCAATGGTAATCTTGTTAACTCCATTACAAAGAGGGCATGGGCAACAATATGTCATTATTACTATTCTTATTATTGTTTGCTTTTGAAAAGCACACTTCCCACACCACGGCACTTTACCACTGATGAGGTACAGTTAAGATGAATGAAGATGACGGTCTTTTATTTTGAAATGAGAGTCATCTATGGGTGCATCTAAACTGCAGCCTTCGCTCAAAAGAAGTTATGTAGTTTGAGCTATGGAAATTGCATAGCTTATTTTGAGTTAAATTCAATATAGCTTATTTAGTCTTTCGGCACTGTCTACACAGTGCCAAATTTTAAAATAAACTGCTATTCCGAAACATCCCTTAATCCTTGTGGAATGAGGTTTACAGGGACATCAGAATAGCGTGTTTGTTACTTTGAAAACTATTTTGAAATATCAGGCACACTGTCAAGACATGGAAAATACCAGAAGTATCCCAAAATAGTGCCACTGTCTGGAGGTAACCTAGATGTATATGTCTTGGAAGAGAACTGCTTCCCCCAAGTCTCTCCAAAGGGGGAGGGAGACATTTAAATTGGATAAAGATACTACATTAAGAAAAGTGGAAAATGGAGAAAGAAATCATGAATGAATTATAAAGACATAAACGAAGTATAAACATGCATCAAATCAAGATGAAAAAAATAATTTTCAGACTATTATCTTGACTCTCTATTGATGTTACCAGATATCACTGAGTTATGGGAAAAGGGGAGATAGAAAGATAGAAAGGACCCCTGCTCAAGGTAGTGTTCTGGATCCTGAGTTAGGGTCTATCACCCATGGACACAGAGACAAAGACATTTTACCAGAGGTAAAGGGTTAATAAACCCTAAAGAGGGTTTATTAACATAATATTGGCAGGTAAACTAGGATAAAATGGAATAATATCCTGATGGTTTGAGAAACAGGCCCCACTAATCCCAATACAGACTATGAATTAACAATAAAATCAACGTTACACATGTCATGGCACACAGGACAAGGAAAGTGGGTGTGTCTGTTTGGTCTGTCATGGTTTCGGCTGAGTTGGAGCCCGATCATCAATGTGTGGATGGATGGATGGACCAGGCATGATATTCCCTAAGGCTGGCTCTGGCACTTACAGAATAGACACAGAAAATTTAAAAATCTGACTTTCAGTTTCTTAATATAACTTCAGTAGACTGCACTAAAGAAAATAAATATGGTGATAAGGTTGCTTTTATAGCCAGTTGAAACTCTGTCAGTGAATATTAACTTTCCCTTCCCAAGTTTACTCAAGTATACTATGTGAATGATGTAGTTTCACATAACAAAATCCAGTGGCTGGAAAGTGAATTTCATTTCATTCAACTTTGAAAGAAGCTGTTATTTCCTAGCTATAAGAGTAATTAAACACTGGAATAGTTTACCAGAGGTGGCATGGAGTCACTATTGTTTGTAGTCTTTAAAACTAGATGAAATATCTTTTTAAATGCTGTGCTTTAATCCAAGATAAATTCTGTGGCTCTGTGCATATGGAGACTGCCTATCTCCTAGGACTAAAAGGGACCTTGAAAGGTCATTGAGTCCAGTCTCCTGCCTTCACAGCAGGACCAAGTACCATCCCTGACAAATTTTTGCCCCAAATGGCCTCTACAAGGATTCAACTCACCATGCTGGGTTTAGCAGGCCTATGCTCAAACCACTGAGCTATCCCTCCCTTCATGGGAAGAGAGGCTAAAGAGACTGGGACTTTTCAGTTTAGAAAAGAGGCAACTAAGGGGGAATATGATAGAGATATATAAAATCATTAGTGGTATGGAGAGGGTGAATAAAGAAAAGTTATTTACTTGTTCCCATAATATAAGAACTAGAGGACACCAAATGAAATTAATGGGTATCAGGTTTAAAACTAATAAAATAAAGTTCTTCTTCACACAGCTCACAGTCAACCTGTGGAACTCCCTGCCAGAGGAGGCTGTGAAGGCTAGGACTGTAACAGAGTTTAAAAAAGAGCTAGATAAATTCATGAAGGTTAGGTTCATAAAAGGCTATTAGCCAGGGGGTAAGGAATGGTGCCCCGGCCTCTGTTTGTCAAAGGCTGGAGAAGGATGGCAGGAGACAAATTGCTTGATCATTGTCTTTGATCCACCCTCTCTGGGTCATCTGGCACTGGCCACTGTTGGCAAACAGGATGCTGGGCTAGATGGACCTTTGGTCGGACCCAGTATGGCCGTTCTTATGTTCTTATGTGCACTATGGAGTGAGGAGGGGCTATCAGTTTGAGTGGTCATGGTGGGCCCTTCTGGCCTTGGAATCTGTGAATTTATGAATCTCTCATATATTCTCTTCTTTCATGGGTCCTGGGGGGAGAACAGTATTACCTGCATTGCTATCAACATGCTCATAACACTTGGAGAGTTCTATTATGAAAATTACAATCAAATCTCATGCTTCAGACAGTCACCTACATTGATCAAGAAAGAATTTTTTCCTCTGATGCACAATTGGCCTGGAGTGACAGAGATAAACCACAGCTGGAAATGGGACACCGAAGAGGGTGCACCAATTCACTCATGGTACAGAGTCCTTTTTCTTAGACGCCTAGCTAGCAGGTCTTGCTCACATGCTCATGGCCAAGCTGATCTAAATGTAATAGCTTGTGATATACAGGGAACCAGATGGAATGTCATAATCAGTCCTTTTAGCCTTAAACTCTGTAAAATCTATGAAAATACATGTCTTACTCTGGAGTGAGCCCTAATCAAAACTGACAATTCATGCAAATTAACCGATAAACAAGCTTTGTTGGTTTCTCTTTGCATTTTTAGGTGGAAGGTGCTTAGAACCTTGCATGACCTTTACTTTTGCAGAGAGCTAGTTTTGTTTGCAGCAGAAAAATAATATGGTTTTTCTAAGGGTAAACCATCTAGCAGGACACTGGTCATCAAAACGCTTTCCTTCTCTCCTAGCTATAACTCTGCTGATGTTTTTAGATTCTGTGAATTGCCAGTGTGAAAGGGAAGGATGTCCACTTAGTTGTATTTGGCATGCAAACTGCACTGTGTGTTCCAAATCTGTCATCATAAAGTTGAAATCCATCTTTGATATTAATTTGTATAAACAGTAGGTCACCCAGGGTGCAAAATATTTCTTCCTGAAAAGTGAGACTGTTTGATTTTATAGGAGATTAAAGTCTTTTAAGGGCTCTTTGCCAGTCCTTAAGCCATAACTGTCAACTGGATTTGTCTTCTGTGGAGACAAAACTCCATATCTAATATAGTTCTGCTAGAATGTGTTTTGTTTAAATGTAAATTAATGCAACCAAAGGTCATTTCTATTTAAAGCAGGAAAGGGCAAGCCAGTGAAGGTCAATATTTTTTGCCTTTATGAACTTTTAAAACTTCAGGCAAACTTATGGCAATTCACAGAATTGAAGAACCTCAATAGCTAGGAGAAGAGGGTCTTATTAGGTGACTCATCTTTTAAGAAGAGCATATTATATATATATGCTCAAATAAAACACACACATTTGAAATATCCCTGCCTCCCCCCCTTGTTCCTATAAGTATGAATGAAAATAATATTTTCTGAGAGTGAGAGTCAAGTAAAAACATATTATTATAATCATGGAAGCCTGAGATAAGTCATTTAAAACAAAATGAAAGAGAAGGTGTGGTGTTGTTCTGTCTAGGAATATATATAGCCCAAGTGAATGATTGTTTTCCTTAGAGGATCAGCTGAAGAACTGTGGTGAAAAGTAATGTATTAGAGTGGAGAATAAGGGGTTAAACTACAACAACTTTCTGAATATTATGTGGGCCTCGGTTTACCTGCTTGATATTATTTTGTCTGAATACGTGGAGTTGAATATAACGTGCCATAAAGAATAACAAGCAATAATAAACAATTTCAGGGAGGTTAAGAGAACTGTAGTTGGGCTTTTAAATGGGAAGATACTATTTTCAGGTCCCTACCCAATTTTCATAGCTGAGAGCCTAAGATTGAAAGCGACAAGGAGTCCTGTAGCACCTTATAGACTAAGAGATGTATTGTAGCATAAGCTTTCGTGGGCAAAGACCCACTTCGTCAGATGCATGTAGTGGAAATATCTAGAGGCAGGTATAAATATGCAGGCCAGAATCAGGCTAGGGATAACGAGGTTAATTCAATCGGGGGAGGGGAGGGGAGGGGACGGAATGAGGCGCATTTCTAGCAGCTGATCTGGAGGTGTGAATACCAAGAGAGGAGAAGCTGCTTTTGTAGTTAGCGAGCCATTCACAGTCTTTGTTTAATCCTGAGCTGATGGTGTCAAACTTGTAGATGAACTGTAGCTCAGCAGTTTCTCTCTGAAGTCTGGTCTTGAAGTTTTGTTGCTACAGGATGGCTACCTTTAGATCTGCTATTGTGTGTCCAGGGAGACTGAAGTGTTTTCCTACAGGTTTTTGTATATTGCCATTCCTAATATCTGATTTGTGTTCATTTATTCTTTTACGTAGGGACTGTCCAGTTTGGCCAATGTATACAGCAGAGGAGCATTGTTGGCATATGATGACGTATATTACATTGGTAGATGTGCAGATGAATGAACCAGTGATGGTGTCGCTGATCTGGTTAGGTCCTGTGATGGTGTTGCTGGTGTAGATATGTGGGCAGAGTTGGCACCAAAGTTTGTTGCATGGATTGGTTCCTGAGTTATAAGATTGAAAGGACACTAAACAGTTAAATACTTTTTCCAGCAAGGTGGGGAGGGGCTGTCCTTTGGGGCTGTTCCCAGAAAGCAAACCAACTAAGACACAGGTCTGGCAGGATGGATGTGAGACAGCTGGGCTTCCCCGAACTTAGATGAAAACAGTAAACTTTGGGTGAGAACAAGGCATGTGGTCTTTTTTTGTAGTTTTAACCTTTTTCTCTGATTGCCATGTAATTTTGTGTAAATAAACAGTACCTTTGTTCTGAAGCAGCAGTTCTGAGTCAGTTGTGTTTTCCAGAGTGAAACTTCATTCCAGATTAGTTGGTCCTGCTGGTTAAACACATTTGAGAAACAGGGAGGTTGCAACCAGAGCTGTTGCCTATGTTTGGTGAAACTGCATACAGGCAGTCCCCGACTTACGCGGATCCGATTTACGTCAGATCCGCACTTACGAACGGGGCTTTTCTTGCCCCGGAGCTCACGGGCGGCGGGTCGCTGCCCGTGTCCTCCGGGGTGAGAAAAGCTTCTCCCGGTCTCCCTGGTCTGCTGGGGGGGTCCAGAAAAGCCACTGGACCCCCCCAGCAGACCAGGGACACCCGAGCAAAGCCGCCCAGGCAGCGGGACCCTTGCTGCCTGGGCAGCTTTGCTCCTGTCCCCCTGGTCTGCTGGGGGGGGGGGGGTCCAGCAAAGCCACTGGACCCCCCCAGCAGACCAGGGACACCCGAGCAAAGCCGTTGCCTGGCAGGCTTTGCTCATTTGCCCGGGAGCAAAGCCGCCCAGGCAGCAGGACCCCCGCTGCCTGGGCAGCTTTGCTCCCGTCCCCCTGGTCTGCTGGGGGGGTCCAGAAAAGCCGCTGGACACCCCCAGCAGACCAGGGACACCCGAGCAAAGCCGCTCCCCCCAGCACCCCAGGGAGACAGGAGCAAAGCCGCACGGGCAGCGGGGTCCCTCCGCCTGTGCGGCTTTGCTCGGGTCTCCCTGGTCTGCTGGGAGGGAGGGGGGGCAGCTAGTGCGGTCCCCCCCCCCAGCAGACCAGGCTTTTGTCGCGGGACGCCTCGGGTAGAGCAGCTGGGGTGCTGCCGGGTTGGCCCTGTGGGAACCTACCGGGCAGCGCCCCAGCTGTTCTGTCCCAGGCTCCAGATTCAGCAGCTGTTGAAACTGATCAGGCTGATTCCAGGAAGCTGGGGGCAGAGCAACTCTGCCTCCGGCTTCCTGTAGTCAGCCCCTGGTCAGTTTCAGTGGCAGCAGCTGAATCTGGAGCCAGTTCCGACTTACATACAAATTCAACTTAAGAACAAACCTATAGTCCCTATCTTGTACGTAACCCGGGGACTGCCTGTAGTTCCACCACTGAGAGAGAAGAATGAATGAAGCAAAGCCTGGCACTTGAGGAATGCACTTGAGAGGAACTGAGAAGGGATCTAAGGCAAAACTTGCTCTTGTGAGACATATATATAGACTGTATTGAAAAAATGCATTACAAATGCAATCCTTTGGGGAGCTGAGCAACTACTGAGATGTACAGTATCCTCCCCTTTCATTGACTTCAGAACCTGGAAACATAGGCCCATCAAGCACTCTACCTCGGCAAATCCTCAGCTAGTGCTAATTATCTCATCTTTATTGAAACAAACTGAGCTATGGCACTCTACAGACACTGAGAATCTGCCCCCTCAGTTCCATGATATAGACAGTAGCTGTATGCTTGCAAGAAAAGCTTTTTTCCTTTCTCCTTAAAGTTTTAATAGCCATCTAAATATATTTCTTTTACTTTCTCTTCTTTTGAAAACAGATAATACCTCCTCTTCCCCCCCAATTGTTTACTGCTTATTTACCCAAAAAGTCTGTAGATTCAAAATCTCTAACTATTCTTCTAAGATTTTAGCCTGAAATGGAAAACATTTCATTGTTTCCACTATCCTAGACCAAAATCTTCTCAAAGTGGCTATTCTCACAAGATTTGGCTGTGTCTAAATTTGAATGGAAAAATAGCTTAAGTTTTGACTGAGAACCAGTTGTGGGGATTTCAATCAAACTCCCTTCAGAAAACAAAGGCAAGGAGCAAGAAAAGATGGCTAAGCTCTAAGAACGATGACAGTGCAATTCTATAGTTTAGAGCTGAGTTGGGAAGCAATCCATCTGACAAGAAAATATTTAGGATTTTCAGTCTCTCCTCCCCTAAACACCTTAATGTCATCTCCCTTGCCTCTAAGATTAATAAAGAGACTTATCCCACCAGCTTTCTCTTTCTTTCAAGTTTTGTAGTAAATAGAAGAATCACACAGGGATTGAACTCTTTATTTACAAATTCTTTATTTTTAATATCAACTTTCATTTGAATGGAAGACAAACCCCCCTGTACCACTGGAATGTTACCAAGGCAGTTATGAACATGCAGTAGCTTGCTTTTGTAAGAGCACTCTATTTGCTAGGCGTGCTCTTCCTGGATGACTAGGATAACTGTGAAACCAGGCACCAGGGATACTCTGTATAAACTGAGCACTTCCTAGTTATGTCACAAAGGATGCTGTTTTGCATTGTATTTGTATAGCATGACGTTAATAGTAAAAACCTTTGAACAGCAGACAGCTTTGGTTTATCTTCAGAGAAGCACTCTGCTGTATTTCAAGGCTTCTAAACTTTGGAATCCTCGGGGGCCACAAAGGTATTCACAACACATGCCGAGGGCCACAACTTAAGTGTGATTGCATATACCTGCAAGTATATATGCAAATATATGCAAATAGCTTCTTTCACACTGATGGGCATGAATACAAAGATTAAGGCAAGACTACACAACACACAGGCCCCATTTCAGTCAGTTCTGCTGATATTAATCAAATGCAGTATTAACCCGATTTCCACTCATATGACAGCATTTTTCAACGAGCAATGACAGTCCAGGAATTTAACTACTAAAATGCATATCAACAGAAGACCATTATATTGACTCGCCATTGTGGAGCATGTTCCCAGTGGAGGCCATATTCAAAGGATCCCACCTGTGGGACACGTGGTGTGAGCCCTGGGTAAACCCAAACCGCACCACAGGCCACAAACAAATGGGCCGCGGGCTGCACGTTGAATAGCCCTGCTGTATTTTCTATATTTCCAAACTCCTTGCCATAAGACATTGGACTCTGGCTGATGTGGCTGCTCTGTTTGCCCCAAAATGAAGGATAAGCACTTGGCTTCTATGAGTGCTAGAAGTGATAAAGCGGCGAGGAGTCCTATGGCACCTTATAGACTAACTGAAGTGTTGGAGCATAAGCTTTCGTGGGCAAAGACCCACTTCGTCAGATGCATGTATCAGAAGTGATAAAGTTGGCTTCTTGATTTTTTTTAACTGTATCACGTGGCAAGCCAAGCAGTTGAAGGAATTGAGGCTGTTTCAACTTCTGTCCTAATGCGCCTTATTTAATTGTTTGTAACTTTCTGAAACAAATTCCTTTGGGGCTAAAATTTGCCATGATTGGTCTCATCCCAAGGAAATTATATATTTAGAAACCATGTGCAAAATCACTTTGTGCTGGTTTTGAATTATGTACATATTAAATAGCTGCATTCTTTCCCAATTGTATTTAGTGGCAGTCTTAAGTAGGAATAACCCCAGTAATGGGTGAGGCCTTAAAATATAAAACAGGATTATTTTATAGTTGTCTGTGAGATGTAAGGAATAAGGAACGTTTGAAAAAAAGCAGTTGAAATATTTAAAGTTGAGTGTTTAATCTGATTTTTTTCCATGTGTGCACATTGGAAATTAGAATCTGCTTGGCTGATGATACTTCAAAGGAAAGAATGACTTGGTGCCACTTCCATTTAACATGTTTTTGGTTCCTAACCACTATTTCAAAGAAATCATGTTGAGTTGAATTGCTTCATGCTTGCTGTCTGTCCAGAAGTGAATGTTTTAGGGAAACCCAAGGTCCAGGGTGCTTCAGCAGCTGTGGTGGGAACCACACACTGCAAACTACAAATTGCTCCATGTGGAAGAACTTCCCAGTTCCTGACTTCCACCCTCCCAGCAGGAAGCTTAGGAGTGGCAGTTGGAGCATGAGGCAAAAAGAAAAGAGGGAATTGGACTGTAATCCTATTCTATTTTCTTAGGCCATGTCTATACTACAAAGAAGATCGAAGCTGCCGCAGTAGATCTTCTGGGGTTCGAATACTGGGTCTAATGAAGACACACTAATTCAAACTGAGAGAGCATTGACACAAGTAGTCCTGCTCCTATGAGGAGAAAAGGAAGTTGAAGGGAGAGTATGCTCTTGTTGACTTCTGTCCCAGGGAAGATAATGGAGCAGGTAATTAAGGAAATCATATGCAAACACTTGGAAGGTAATAAAGTGATAGGGAATAGCCAGCATGGGTTTGTGAAGAACAAGTCATGCCAAACTAATCTGATAGCTTTCTTTGATAGGATAACGAGCCTTGTGGATAAGGGAGAAGCGGTGGATGTCATATACCTAGACTTTAGTAAGGCATTTGACATGGTCTCGCATGATATTCTTATCGATAAACCAGGCAAATATAACTTAGATAGGGCCACGATAAGGTGGGTGCATAATTGGCTGGATAACCGTAGTCAGAGAGTTGTTGTTAACGGTGCTAAATCCTGCTGGAAAAAGATAACAAGTAGAGTTCCGCAAGGGTCTGTTTTGGGACCCGTACTGTTCAATATCTTCATCAATGATGTAGATATTGGGATAGAGAGTACGCTTATTAAGTTTGCAGATGATACCAAACTGGGTGGGGTTGCAACTTCTTTGGAGGATAGGGACATAATTCAAAATGACCTTAGCAAGTTAGAGAAATGGTCAGAGGTAAACAGGATGAGGTTTAATAAAGAGAAATGCAAAGTGCTCCACTTAGGAAGGAACAATCAGTTCCATACATACAAGATGGGAAGCGACTGTCTAGGAAGGAGCATGGCGGAAAGGGATCTAGGGGTCATAGTGGACCACAAGTTGAATATGAGTCAACAGTGTGATGCTGTTGCAAAAAAAGAAAATATGATTCTAGGTTGTATCAACAGGTGTGTTTGTAAGCAAAACTCGTGAAGTCATTCTGCCGCTCTACTCTGCACTAGTTAGGCCTCAGCTGGAGTACTGTGTCCAGTTCTGGGCGCCACATTTCAAGAAAGATGTGGAGAAATTGGAAAGGGTACAGAGAAGAGCGACAAGAATGATTAAAGGTCTAGAGAACATGACCTATGAAGCCAGGCTTCATGAACTGGGCTTGTTTAGTTTGGAAAAAAGAATATTAAGGGGGGACATGATAGCGGTTTTCAAATATCTAAAAGGGTGTCACAAGGAGGAAGGAGAAAAATTGTTCCTCTTGGTTTCTGAGGACAGGACAAGGAGTAATGGGCTTAAAGTGCAGCAGGGGAGGTTTAGACTGGACATTAGGAAAAAATTCCTAACTGTCAGGGTGGTCAAATATTGGAATAAATTGCCAAGGGAGGAGGTGGAATCTCCCTCTCTGGAGATATTTAAGAACAGGTTAGATAGACATCTGTCAGGGATGGTGTAGACGGAGCTTGGTCCTGCCTTGAGGGTGGGGGGCTGGACTCGATGACCTCTCGAGGTCCCTTCCAGTCCTATTATTCTATGATTCTATGACTTCCTGCAGTATGGACAGCACCAAAATTCGATTTAAGTTACTTCAACTCAATCTATGCAATTAATGTAGCTGGAGTTACGTATTTTAATTTGAACTTATCCCCTGGTGTAGACGACATTGCCTTAGACTAGACTTTTATTGCCAGCATTTCTATACAGATTGTAAAACATGGATCAAGCACATTTCAATTTAAGAAATATTTCTTTCAATTTCAGTTTCCAGAGTATCAAAGCATAACTTTGTATGGATCTGATGCTATTTTATTTCACCCTAGGTACAATACCTAGTTAGCCATAAAAGAGAATGTGCAGATGATCACTTGGTATACTCCTTTTAACATATTGTGGGGAGGGAGAAAGAACATCTCCTGAATGCCACTTCAGGTTAAAAATGGATGACTCCAAAAGAGTTGTCTGAGGGAAAAACAATGCAACACAATAAATAGTACCATTTTTTAATTGCTAGAAAAACTTGCATACACTAATGTGCCACTCAGCACACTGCTACACAATCCAACTCTGCATTCCCATCTAGAGGTGTTGTGCCATCCATTGGGGTAGGTCACTGGTAGAGAGGATACAAAGTGAGACCTCTGGATCTTACATTCTGAGCCTTATGCACCTGAATAAAAAGACCCAGATTTATCTGGCAAGATTCTAAGAAGCTCATGAACCTTCACATTTATAACATAGTAGCACACTGACTGTGGGTTAACCATTGCAATAAATTGCCAAGAGAAGTTGTGAAATCTTCATCACTGGGGATTATTAAGAATAGTTTAGACTAACACCTGTTAGGGGTATTCTAGATAATACTTTGTGTGGAATTTCAGCACTTCCACATTCATTCCCAGAAAACCAGAAGTGAGAAAATACTTATCAAAATGCTGCAGAATCTCCGTAGTATAATGGTGATTAAATATAACTATAAAAATAAGAAATGATTAAAAGGGGGAAGGTTTCTTCATTTACATGAACTTGTTTTTCCATTTCTAGACATTAGAGCCATATCCTGTAGGCATAAATTATCATAGATCTGTTCACAGCAAAAGAATGATAATCATTGACATTCATTGAGGATGTGACCGTTGGCTTTTTATTTCCACAGGATTGCATCAGATGATATAATACTTTATTATGTGATGGCAAAGTAAGTAATTGAAAATTATAATATTAATACAATAATGATTTAAGATTATTCTGATAAGAATATTTTTCCTATAAAACTGCAGAAACCTGGCCAGTATTATATGCTATGGTATTAGAACAAATTGTTCAAGGTGATGTTTCAGAGCATGTGATTTTTGATGATTTAAAGTCTTAATCTATAAGGATGCTGAGCACTCACAATACTAATTGGATATAACAATAGCTGCAGGTACTGTGCACCACCAAATATAGGCCCTATGTATATCAGCCCCACTCATCTAAGACTTTTAATGTTGACATGCTATTTCTACTCCAACAATTAGCATACAAAGTATGTGATCTCTAGACTGCTTAACAGAAAACTTTAATTGCCTACTTTCCCAGAATTTTCTGTCTCCATTCCAAAGGTGTCTGGTTTTGTTGTTGTTGGGTTTTTTTGTTTTGTTTTGTTTTGTTTTGTTTTGTTTTGTTTTGTTTTACTGGAACTCTTTGTAGCATGTATTTTTTTCATATTTTGAAAGTGTTATTAATAGAGGAATAACCTAATCTGCAGACAAACCTACCATTTAACAAATCTATAAAATCCAATAATATCAGAAAGGAAAGGGAGCAAGTAGGCACTGTGTCATGAGCAAATAGTAATGCTTAATACAGCTAACTAGAAGCAGCTGATGCTTTCCTAATTCTTTTGTGTCAGGAACTCAGCTGCCTTTTGGCTGGGTTACCTAGCAACCTAATGAGCTTGGCTGCGGCCAATGAGCCCTCACAAATGGCTGCACTCCTTGACTGGTCAGACGAGCCAGCAGATCACCATTAAAGCAACAGCATCACACTGACTGCTCATTGAGTTCCACATTCGGGGCTGCCCCAGACCTACTTTCTGTCCAGCCCTGTCTCCACCTCTTGCCTGCTTTGCTCCACACCTTGTCCATACTTCTGAACCCCTGATTCCTAACTTTTGGCTGTGACCACTGGCTTTTCTCCTGACCATGCCTCTGATTCTGCTCCAATCAGTAGGCCGGATTCTTGTCCTGCCCACAAAGTTGCATTGCATAAACCTCAGTGTGAGATGCTTTGAAAGCAAACTTTGGTATAAAGCACTAGTGGCAGAGCTTTCAAAACAGTGACAAAAAGATCTAACACATGGATAGCCTTGAAAGAGATTATTGCAGATGATCTGTGCTGGAGGAAAAACAAAGAAGGGAAATGAGTTTACTGTCATCTCTGAATAATTCAGTCGTAAAGCACTAAGTGACTTAACAGCTAAATTTTTAGCTTAGCTTCCTCTACCTCTGTTTTAAATTATTAAGATTGTTAAGAATAATAATAGCAATGTAACTCTGCATTGGCAGTGCTTCAGCACAGCTAGGATTTGATCAGGTTGCTCATTATAAAGTTATATTTTCAGATGTATAAACTGTAACTTAGTGGAAAAATAAATGCTTTGCGGAGATGAAGTTTGGACTACATGTTCTTTAGTCTGGGCGAGAATATTTTCACTATAAGTTTGTTAAATATAAGTAGCGATTTGGAGTAGGATGACCAGCCATTGTGAGGTTATTGGGACCATCCCAATACTAGGGGCTTTCTCTCATATAGACCCTTCACCACCAAAAAAATGTTTTCCAATTTTTGACACTGGTTACTCTAATTTTTAAGTAGAAGAAAGGAGGACTGGATGAGTTTAAAAGTAAAACAAAATTGGGTACTTTATTAATTCATTATGCAACTGTGCTACCTTTTGCTATTAAACAAAAGAAACAGATTTTGATATGATCAATAAACATTTGGCATATGCACTAAACCTGATTTTTTCAAAGTCTATAATGAACTGGAGCTTAGCTCAACTGAGGTAATAGTATTTGGATTTTCCAGAGAGTTTCACTGGGATCTGATCCAATATATTCAGATTCATAAGCAGTTACTTTGTATCCCAAGATAACTCTTTGGAAGAAAACAGATGCATCTGGATACCACATAGTTTGCAACACAACGCAAAAATAAGGAAATGCAGCATTAACTGTTTCAATGCCGACTCATTCCTGTCAGCTAAGGCTCTACAGAATCAATGTGACTTTGAGGTTTTAAGGTATCAGCTATACTTTCCACATTATAGAAAGGGAATAACTTAATATTATTCTTGATAAATTCCAGCTGCTTGTGAGGTAATGAGAAACATATTTATATTTTGCAAGCATAAAATTTGTTCTGATTAGATTTTTTTTTTAGAAAAATTATCCTGATTGCTATTCTTCTCCCCTCACCCCGCTCCCGAAATTCAAACAATTCAGAATTAAACTAACTATAAAATGCATTTTATTCATTTATTTATGCTCAGTCCTAGTTGCAAATAACCAGCTGGTTAGTGGCATCAGTACATGAAATGGGTTTGTAGAATGGAGCGTATAAAACTATATACAGTAATAAGGTATTTGAGATAAAATAGTAGACCAAATCTATAGCTCTTTCACAGCAGAACTATAAAGAAAAACAAATATGACAATGACCAAATGTTCCTTTCAATTCTGTGCCATTTGCTAGTGTGTTGCATTTGAAATCTTCATCTACCTTCTATAAACTCTCTTTCAGTAACTTTATTTAAATTAATGGCAGTAGAACAGCCTTTTAATTGCTAAAACACATTGCTTTTCATTTGACATTATTTAATAACCTACTATTCCAGCAGTTGGAGATTTCAGCTACCATATAACAGGAATATAATATGTGTTATTTTTAACTTGGTGGATTTATAGTTAATCTGAAGTTTAACCAGGGTAGTTGTATGGCAACTACCTCAATATGAATTAAATAAGAAAATATATATATAAGGTAGAATAAGATATCCTTGGATTAGAAAACAAGAATTTGAGCCTGCAAAATCCAAAGCACCGTGGCTGCAGTCCAGCAAAGCAATTAGAAACATGCTTAATTTTAAGCACGAGTGTATTATGATTGACTATAAAGTTATGCAGTGCTTTGTAAGGGTTAGATAAACTGATAAATCAATATGCATTAAATGACTACATGCTTTTGAAAATCTTCCTAGGTCCCTATGTGCAACTGCAGGCACCTAAAACCTTTTAAAAATTAGGGTTTTTTCAGCAAGGCTTAGGCTTGTAAGTGCCTAAATCACTTTAGAAAGTTAAAGTTAGGCATCTTCTTAGGCCTTGGCAATGCTGAGCAAAGTAATGTCTAAATACATTGAGAAATCTAAGTGTTAGTTTCTTGTTCCTCAATACATTTGAGATAATATCAATTCCCTACCACCCAGATGAGTTGTAAGGATAAATACATTTTAAAAATTGTCACTGATGGAGAACTACATCCTTTGGTAAGTTATTCCAGTGGCTGGTTATAGTTTTTCCAGAAGCTGGAATGAGCAATAGGGCATGGATCACTTAATTACCTATTGGTAGTATTGGCATTGGCCACTGTCAGAAAACATCTAGATAGACTTATGTGTAGTGCTGGGGAGGAGCCAGTGGCCATGGTACCTGTAGGTACCAATGACATAGGGAAGGGTAGCAGAGATGTCCTGGAGGCCAAATTTAAGCTGCTAGAAAAGAGACTGAAATCCAGGACCTCTATGGTGGCATTCTCAGAAATGCTTCCAGTTCCACAAGCAGGGCCAAATAGGCAGGCAGAGTTTCAGAGTCTCAATGCGTGAATGAGATGATGGTAGGGAGGAGGGGTTTAGCTTTGTAAGGAACTGGGGAAACTTTTGGGATGGTGGAGCCTATACAGGAAGGATGGGCTCCATCTAAACCAAAGTGGATCCAGACTGCTGGTATTTAACGTTTAAGAAGGTTGGAGAGCAGTTTTTAAACTAAGAGATGGGGGAAAGCCTATTGGTGCAGAGGAGCACATAGATCAGACAGAAACATCTCTTAGAGGACAGTTTATTGATAGAGATTCTCTAGGTTTTAGTCAGGAGGAGAGGATGGAAGAGGATAAAGTATGGGCCAGATCAAAGGAAGAACATTCACATAAAAAAGAATCTGACATATCAGAAAAGAGCAGACAAATAAACAGTGACAAGTTTTTAAAGTGCTTGTACACAAATGCTAGAAGTCTAAAAATGAGATGGGTGAACTAGAGTGCCTCATGTTAAAGGAGGATACTGATATAATAGGCATCAGAGAAAGCTGGTGGAGTGAGGATACTCAATGGGACACAATCATTCCAGGGTACAAAATATATTAGAAGGACAGTACAGGTCATGCAGGTGGGGGAGTGGCACTATATGTGAAAGAAAATTTAGAATCAAATGAAGTAAAAATGTTAAATGAATAAACATGTTCCATAGAATCGCTATGGATAGTAATTCGCTGCTAATAAGAATATAACAGTAGGGATCTATTATCGATCATCTGACCAGGACAGTAATAGTGACTATGAAATGCTAAGGGAGATTAGAGAGGCTATCAAAATAAAGAACTCAATAATAGTGGGGGATTTCAACTATCCCCATATTGACTGGGTACATGTCACCTCAGGATGAGATGCAGAGACAAAATTTCTTGATACCTTAAATGACTGCTTCTTGGAGCAGCTGGTACAGCAACCCACAAGGGAAGAGGCAATTTTAGATTTAGTCCTGAGTGGCTTTCAGGATCTGGTCCAAGAGGTAACTATAACATGACCGCTTGGAAATAGTGACCATAATATAATAATATTTAACATTTTTGTGGTGGGAAGAACACCTCAGCAGCCCAACACTGTGGCACTTAATTTCAAAAAGGGGAACTATGCAAAAACGGGGAGGTTCGTTAAACAGAAATTAAAAGATACAGTGACTAAAGTAAAATCCCTGCAAGCTGCATGGACACTTTTCAAAGACACCATAATAGAGGGCCATCTTAAATGTATACCCCAAATTAAAAAACATAGTAGAAGAACTAAAAAAGAGCCACCATGGCTTAACAACCATGTAGAAGAAGCAGTGAGAGATGAAAAGACATCTTGTAAAAAGTAGAAGTCAAATACCAGTGAGGTAAATAGAAAGGAGCATAAACACTGTCAAATTAAGTGTAAAAATGTAATAACAAAAGCCAAAAAGGAGTTTGAAGAACAGCTAGCCAAAAACTCAAAAGGTAATAACAAAATGTTTTTAAGTACATCAGAAGCAGGAAGCCTGCTAGAACAACCAGTGGGGCCCCTGGACAATCGAGACACAAAACGAGCACTTAAAGATGATAAAGTCATTGAGGGGAAACTAAATTAAATCTTTGCTTCAGTCTTCACGGCTGAGGATGTTAGGGAGATTCCCAAACCTGACTCATCCTTTGTAGGTGACAAATCTGAGGACTTGTCACAGATTGAAGTATCATTAGAGGAGGTTTTGGAATTAATTGATAAACTTAACAGTAACAAGTCACCGGGACCAGATGACATTCACCCAAAAGTTCTGAAAGAACTCAAATGTGAAATTGCTGAACTATTAACTATGGTTTGTAAGCTATCCTTTCAATCAGCTACTGTACCCAATGACTGGAAGATAGCTAATGTAACCCCAATATTTAAAAAGGGCTCTAGAGGAGATCACAGCAATTACAGATCAGTAAGTCTAACTTCAATACCAGGCAAATTAGTTGAAATAATAGTAAAGAATAAAATTGTCAGACACATAGAACAGTGATAGAAATGTAGCCATGTTAGTCTAGTGTAGCTGAAACAAAAAACAGGACCATGTAGCACTTTAAAGACTAACAAGATGGTTTAATAGGTGATGTTAAAAAATGAACACATATGAAAAGGACAAATCAAATTTCAGAACAGAAGAGGTATGGGGTGGAGGGGGAGGTAAATGTCTGTGAGCTAATGATATTAGAGGTGATAATTGGGGAAGCTATCTTTGTAATGGGTAAGATAATTAGCTTCTTTATTCAAACTTGAGTGTAAAGTGTCGAATTTAAGCATGAATGAAAGTTCAGAGGATTCTCTTTCAAATGAAGTCTTAAAAGGCCTTTAAAGCAGGATGCAGGTAATCAAGTCGTTGAGACAATGTTCTTTCTGGTTGAAATGGCAAGAAACTGTTTTTTCTTTGTGATCCTGTCTGATATCTATTTTGTGGGCATTGATCCTTTGGCGAAGTGTCTGAGACGTTTGTCCAATGTACATAGCAGATGGCGCTCAGATGGGCCCTGGCGGAGGAGCAAGCTGCAGCAAGCAGCCCTTTGGGGGCCCTGGTGGGAGCAGCGATCAGCTGCGCCTGAGGTAGCAAGCGGCCATTTGAGTTCCGCGCTCCCCCCCGCTGTGGCCCGGCGGGAACGCCACTCAGCTGGGAGCAGCACAGTGTGCCACACGGGGGGGGGGGGAATGGAGAGGAAGGGGGCAGGGCTGGCCAGAATGGGGGTGGGAAGAAGAGCTGAGGGGAGATTGGGGGCTTTAGGGGAGGATGCGGGGGCCAGAGGAAGGGGGGAGGGAAGCAGCACTGGCAGAGGGTGTCTGGGGGGCCGTGGGGCTGGCCGACAGGAAGAGGGGGTGGGAAGCAGAGCTGGGGGGAGGATAGGGGGCCATGGGGCTGGACGGGAGAAGGAGGGCAGGAAGCAGACCTGGCAGGGGGGTGCAGCCACTGGCCACAGCCAGACCCCAAAGGGCTGCTTGCCACCACTTGCTCCCCCGCCGGGGCCCAGCTGAGCGCCTCTCAGGTGGGCCCGGTAGGATAGGAAGGGGGGTGGGGCGGTGATGTACACAGCCAGGGGGCAAGGCCATGTACATCACCCCCCCCCCTTCCTTCTCCTGCTGTGGCGCTGAGTGGCGCGCGCCTCTGCCGGGCTGCCGCGGGAGAGGGGAGGGAAGGGTGATGACATAGACAGCCCCACCCCCTGGCCGTGTACGTCATCATTCCGCCCCTCCTCCCCTGCGGTGGCCCGGCTGAGCATGCAACACTCAGCCAAGCCACCATGGAGGGAGGGGAAGGGGGCAGAGCGGTGACGTACATGGCCAGGGGGTGGGGACATGTATGTCACCGCCCCCCTTCCCCTCCCACTGTGGCACTCAGCTGAGTGCTGCGCCCCTCAGCTGGGCCGCCGGGGGGAGACAGCAGCACAAGGGGCCATTTGGGTTCCCCTGCAGTGGAAGAGGAAGGGGGGGCAGTGACGTACACGGATCCGCCCCCGGCCATGTACATCACCATCCCGCCCCCCTCCCTCACGGCAGCCCGGCTAAGCAGGCAGCACTCAGCCAAGTGCCACGGCGGGAGGGAAGGTAAAAGGGGGGCAGAGAAAGACAGAGGAGAGAGAGAGGCAGGAGGAGGAGAAGAGAAAGAAAGAGACGGAGAGAGAGGCAGGAGGCGGAGGAGAGCTGAGGGGGGGGGGAGGCAGTAGGAGAGAGAGAGCGCCCTCAGGAGAGAAGACCTGAAAATCCCATCTTATGACGGGCTAATTGGCTACTTTTATAATAATATTGCATGTCAGTAGCTGTAAAGTATATCTTTTGAAATACATGGGCCGTGTCTACATTGGCACCCCTTTCCAGAAAAGGGATGCTAATGAGACCAGTCGGAATTGCAAATTCCGCGGGGGATTTAAATATCCCCCGCGGTATTTGCATTTACATGGCTGCCGCTTTTTTCCAACTCGGGGTTTTGCCGGAGAAAAGCGCCAGTCTAGATGCGATTTTCCGGAAAATAAGCCCTTTTCCGGAAGATTCCTTATTCCTAATTGAAAGTAGGAATAAGGGATCTTCCGGGAAAGGGCTTATTTTCCGGAAAATCGCGTCTAGACTGGCGCTTTTCTCGGGCAAAACCCCGAGCCGGAAAAAAGCGGCAGCCATGTAAATGCAAATGTCGCGGGGGATATTTAAATCCCCCACGGAATTTGCAATTCCAACTGGTCTCATTAGCATCCCTTTTCCGGAAAGGGGTGCCAGTGTAGACACAGCCTTCAAGTGTTCGACACCTTGACCCCAAAGCTAATAAGAAAGTGCTCATATCACTTTTTAAAGTGCTCATAGCAAAAATGAAATATTCTTAAAGAAAAGTAGATCCCATTAAAATAAATAGGTGAAAACAACAAATCCACATATGGCAGATGGTCACCAATTTGAAACAATGAATGCAAACTGCTTATCCATTTATTTATCAAGGCAAACTTTTTTGCTGGCAATCCATTTTTTTTTATCTGAAAGTGCTTAGTTTGGAGATTATGATTTACAATGGGCTTGCTATAAAGTAGCAAATTGCAACTGAGTAACAATATTTTAATCAGATATCATGTGTCACCCCCAAAATGATCCCACAACTATTAATATACAAAGGAAACACTTCAACCTGGAAACTGAAACACTATGAAACAGTGTAAGTCTTGGAGTGAAAAGACTACCTTTTCCAGTCAAAATTCTGGGGAGAATTAGAGGAACTGGTGGTTAGCAGATTAACAGATCTAACACCCATCTTCTGGAAAAGGAGCACTGTCATCAAGAAAGCAGGCAAGAAGCACCATAAGTACCCCCTATTACCAAACCCAAACATTAATTCAGAGGGGAATGCGCCACCTACTGATTAACCAAATTACTTCTGGTAGACCTGGGTTTTCCTTCAAGATATCAGAAGAACTGACCTGCCTAATTTATGAAATCTAGCTAAATCACAGATTTAGGCTGTACAGCTGCATGTCTGGATAATCTTTGAAATATCTAAAGAACATAATTACTTCAGAAATACTCTAAGGCTAAGAGCTGATGTGTGTTAAAAGAAAATTCCACCGAATGAATTATTTTGATCAGAAATGTAGTGTATGGTGTGACTTAGTGAATAGTTTTCATCCCTGAGCCATTTGGCTTATAAATTAGCTGACTTGGGAATTTAGTTTGATTTAATGATCTTTTCCATGTAACCCTGAAACTACTCACAAAGAAATCTAAATTTAATCCATGGTGTTGCAAAGTCTGGCAAATGTGTTAGCTAAGGGCAGTGATTAATTCAACAGCTATCTAAATGAAACCTGCTGTCAGAGTGTCTTGGGGTATATAGACCCCAGGTTGGCCTGGTGACTAGGAAATTAATGTAGCAACCACCAGCCAGACTGGCACCCTCACAGCATCTGGGAAAATAAACAAATGGAGAAGCAGGGTAACAGGGCAACTACCAAAGTATCAAGCAGTCTGGAGAAGGAAAGTCCTGCCAGCAAGCTGGTAAAAAGCTAACCAGAGACAACATCACAGAGAAGGGATGACTGGATCTACAAGCTGGATTAGCCTGTGGAGGAGCAGGCAGCCAGTGACTTCCCCATCTTCCTGGTGGCTGTGAGGGTTGGATTTCAGGCTTTAGTCTTGGGATGGCAGACAGCAATCTCCAGTTATGGGGCTTCAAGCTCTGGCCCTGAACCCAAGATGCCACTTCCCCATCTTCCTTTGTCCCCTGGCTTGCCAGAGTTGAATAAGTCTGCTGTGAAAATTGATATTTGTATATTTATTAATATCACCTTACACAGCCTCCCAGCTAGTGAATAAGTCTGTTGGGAAAAGTGATATTAACAAACATGCACATATCAGTTTTCACAGAAGCAGACTTACTAGCTAGGAAGTCTTTAAAAAAAAGAAGCAACAATGACAAAGACAAGAATGTGCAAAACAGCTTATTTGCTGTCTATTCTGTTTAGGTAAGAATAGAGAAATCTGTACACAATTTGTATTACCGAGTCTGCAATAAAAACCTATATAAATTACAGTGATTTTGACATGTTTTTCCTAAGGTCAATTAACTGTTTTAGGAAAAAAATAGTCAGAGTGACTCTCCCCTCCCCCCGCCAAGAGCTGGTAGCAGCACTCTGAGGCCACCAAAAAATGTATTTTGAAAATTCTAAATCCCTGGAGGATCAGGACCAGCTGACCGCACTAGTATAAGGTTAAGTCTATCCAGGCACTTTACTGCACTGCAACTTTCTGTCTCACAGGTGTGAAAAATCATCTCCCCAAGCATAGCATATAAAGCACCAGTATATTATCACTGTTAGCCACTCCCCTGGCGGTAGTGGTTTACCTGGAGTACTGGGAGATCTGGCTCCCAGAGTTCATGCCATGGCCACACTGCCATGGCAGTTCTGCCACAGTGTAAACAAAGCCTAAGGTGGAAAAACCTGAACAGTCCAGCGGGTCTGAAACTGAAACCTGTTACTGCCTGCCCTGGAATAAGACTACCACAGGGATTCAGTCAAGAGGAGCCGACTAATGGCCAAGCAAACTGCGCCACATTCCATCCAAGAAATGGTGTGCTGGCACATTAGCACACCAGCTCATAAGTGAGTCATTTTGTCTACTTTCATCCGACTGTTGCTAACATTTCACTCATACATTTGCGAGCATGTCAACCACTCCACTTCATCTCAATGTTCATTTTTATACAAAATGCATCAGCATTTTTGTACCAGCACCAGTACACCATTTAGTGAGAATGGCCTCTATTAACAAAAGAACATAAGCACCTTTAAGTCTGCAGTTTAAGCACCTAAGTCCCAGATTTAGGCTGTACTGTAATTCACAAAACTCACAATGAACCATGTAGGCCCCTAAACTCACTCAGGGTATGTCTACACTACAAAGTTAATTCGAACTAACAGCCTATTGATGGCCGAGTGCTGTGATGTGCTAAGTGTGAGCACTCAGGGCACTCCAAGCCAAGACTGCTTTGCTGTCCCTCGAGTTAGACAAGCAAGCGGGGAACCCTGAGAACTGTCTGTCCAGGGTGGGGATCGGGTCCCTTTCAGCACAGCCCTCGGCTAGCCTGAGGCAGCAACTCCACACTCTAAGTCCTAACCTGATGCCCTACCAGCACTGGTTCCAGCCAGCCTTAACTTCGGTTCAGGGTCTACTCAATGTGGACATGCTATTTCTAATTAGCAAAACGCTAATTCGAATTAGCTTTTATGTCTAGATGCACTAATTCGAATTAGCTTATTTCGAATTAACTAATTCGAATTAAGTTAGTTCGAATTAGTGCTGTAGTGTAGACATACCCTCAGTGCCTACATTTTTTTCTGTGAAAATGTAACCCACACACCTAGTGTGGGTCACTGTCTCATGCAGTAGCATGACCATGGCAACAGATAAAATCAAGTGACCTCTATAGCATGGGCTCGGAGTCAGCTGGCTTTTTGCTCAGAGGGGTAGGGGCTCCTATACTAAACTCTAAAAGTCCCAGGTTCAAATCTGCCTGGTGGCAGTTACAAAAAGATTTGGAGGTACCTATGTTTCTGGGTATGTGCTTCACTGTTGGGCTACGTCTACACTCGTGGCTTCTTGCGCGAGTAATATGCAAATGAGGCTAAGCATGGAATATCTCCAAGCCTCACTTGCATACCTAATGAGCCACCATTTTTTTCAGAAGAGGCTCTTGTGCAAGAAGGAGCATCTACACTGCCTTTTCTTGTGCAAGAAAAACACCTATTACTTTTCAGGAAGAATGGCGTTGCGCAAGAGGGTTTTTCTTGCGCAAGAAGGGGCAGTGTAGACACTCCTTCTTGCGCAAGAGCCTTTTCTGAAAAAAGTGGTGGCTCATTAGGTATGCAAATGAGGCTCAGCTATATTCCATGCCTTGGTGTCCAGACATCTTTGCCCCTGTCACGTTATTGGATTTTAAGGGGAGCAGCCAGATCACTGCTGCACCTGGTGCGGGGGTGTTTGCCCCAAAGTCTATACAAAGGGGGACATGTGAGGTGTCCAATGAAAGCTTATGTTCTACTGATTCTATGTATGCTACTCATGTACTTGTATGATGTGGAGTTATGAATATGGACTCTGTGCTGATACTGGCCTGCACTGCCTGTTGTAAAGGAGGATTGTCCAATGAATGACTATGCTAATTAGCACAGCCCCAAGGACAATGGCTCTCAAGGTGCCCAATACACACCTGAGGAATGTGTCTGGGAACATGTAAACCAGCCAAGGCATAATGGCTGCCAGCATGTGAAACACAAACAGGTCACTTGACCATGTGACCTGCTCTGGCTAGGGAGGCACCAGGAGAGATATAAAAGTGCCATGAGGCAGACTCCATCCTGTCTTCAATCTTGCTACTGATCCCAGATGCAGGCTTGTGAGGGACAGAGACCTGGGAAGGATTGTGGACCCATGCTGACACAGGATGTACATCAGAGACTTTTAAGATAGCAGTTATAACATCTCTGCTGAAAGACTGCATCAAGAACTTGGTGACTGGAGCATGTAATATATTTTCCTTAACAGCCTTAACTGGTGCTGTGCGCAGATACCGTGCGTCTCCTTGCAAAGCATGCCTGTACCGTGCGTCTCCTGGCGCCACGCCGGTACCGTGCATCTCCTTGCAAAGAATGCCTGTACCGTGCGTCTCCTGGCGCCACGCCGGTACCGTGCATCTCCTTGCAAAGCATGCCTGTACCGTGCGTCTCCTGGTGCTGTGTGCAGATACCATGCATCTCCTTGAAAAGCATGTCTGTACCGTGCATCTCCTGGCGCCGCGCCGGTACCGTGCATCTCCTTGCAAAGCATGCCTGTACCATGCGTCTCCTGGTGCTGTGCGCCGGTACCGTGTGTCTTCTTGCAAAGCATGTCTGAACCGTGCATCTCCTGGTGCTGTGCGCAGATATCGTGCGTCTCCTTGCAAAGCATGTCTGTACCGTTCATCTCCTGGCGCCGCGTTACTCTCAACCTTTTCTTTCTTTTATTAATAAACCTTTAGATTTTAGATTCTAAAGGATTGGCCCAGCCTGCTCTTGTGGGTAAGATCCAAAGTGTAAACTGACCAGGGATTTGTGGCTGGTTCTTTGGGACTGGAAGAACCCATTCAGGGTAGGTGAGATTGGGTTCTATAACCCTTCACCTGTGTGAAAGGCTGATTGTGGCACAGGGAGAGCTGCGGTGTTTCTGGGGTTTTGCTCTTGAGGCTTCCTGGCTGGCCAGATTGAAGCACTCTGTGTGACTGGTTTGTGACCTGTTTGGGAAAGGTTTCCAGTCTGGGGCTGTAAGCAGCCCTGGTTTTGAACAATTCTCCATGAGCGGATGCCCTCAGTGGTACCCAGACCCGGCCCGGTCCTTCACAGCCCCACAGCAGTCTAAAAATTGGGTAAGATCAGCATTCAGCCACCTAACTCATGTGTGAGGCCTGACTCAGCCGGTGACCTCTGAACATGCCTTCCATATCTAGCCCCTCAAGTGAGTTCACAGAGCATAGTCAAAGAAGACCAGAAGATCATTGTTCATCAGGATCACTGAGATGGGAGGGCAGCTGCCTCAGCACCTGGCAATTTAAAAGGGCCTGGGGATCCTAAATGACACTACCATGGCCACAGCAGCACCCAGAGTCCTGGGATTTTAAATCACTGCCAGAGCTCCAGGTGGTGCAGGCCAGGCGGCTGGCTGAGGGAGGCGAGCCCCCTATCCCATCCTTTCTGCCTGAGGCCATACTCCTTCTGGGGGCTCACAGCCAGCCCATGCCTTGCCTATGGGCCTGGCAATTCTGTCAGCAGACTGTGGCTCATAACTTTTAGTTAGAGAGGGTGTCATTCATGAGTTCAATCATAGTATAGGACTGGACTTCCTTTGTAACATTTTTTGGCCCCATGAGATCCAAAGTGACTAATATGGATTATGATACCATATTTAATATCAAATTCCTAAATTGCTGTTCAGGATTATTGCCAAAATCCATGAAAAAGATGATGGTGTAAATTCTCTCTCACTCTTATACACCCCTCAAGCCAGTACAAGGGGAAGCCTTAGCTTGGTGTTTTGTACTCTAGGCTGCCAAAGTTTACACGTAAGAGGATAAGCAGAAAGAGAGGGAAACTCAGAAACTATATCATCTATATTTGATACCAAAGGTCACAATACTAAAATATTTGGTACATATTGATATAAACCTCCACTAATGAATGTTGAATTTTATGAACGGAAAACTAGAAACACTACTAGACAGGCATGCAGAGTTCTTGTAGTGATATACTGTACCACCATGAGAAATAATTGAGTTTTCATATGTTCAGTAACAAGCCACATATGTTTTACTTCACTGAAAACAGCACAGTACAGAGGAAGAATAGTATTAAAAATGAGACTTGAGAAAAACAATTGCTTTCAATCACTCTATGATCAGACAACACCTTACACGTTAGCAAGCTGCCAAGGACAAAGAGTCCACAAATTTCACTCCTATCAGACCAATGTGGCTTTTTTTTCAGTCCTGAACCAATGGCTTTTATTTTATAATGAAAGAGAACTCTGCAAATTTGCTTTCCCACAGTGGTTGCTAGCATGCATCTGCCTTGTCTTACTAGACTGCTAGAAGACACATTTTTAACAGCACAATTTAATATTCCTGCCAAGAGAAACTCTGAGGGTCTATTTTCATTGCACAGTTAAGTCAAGTTGTTCTTTGGGTGTTGCCCTGAAGACCTCCCTCCCCTCTTCACACACAAATGAATGATTTGGTGATTTCAGTCCAGGCTAGCTGGCCAAGCTAGGACTATAAACTGATTCTGAGTTTCATTGTCACTCAGAATGAAAACCCCACTCACTTTGCAGTTTGGACCTATGTTAAACCACTCAAATGCTGACTGCAGCACCTTCCCAAACCCCTGCCATGTACCTGGAAGGAAAGACAAGTTCTCCCACAATTCACCGGGAAAGAATCAGAGAGCAACTCCACACAAAGAAATCACAGGATACTCCTCGAAGTCCCTACAGCACCAGTGAGGACACAGTAACTCAGGCAGGACTATGTAATGTGGCTGCTCTCACCTGGGTTATGCTAACCCAGATGCCAATCATCTGAGTTAACCCTGCAGGGAAGACATACTCTTAGCAACTATACCTGAGACAAGGTCCCCAGCTCACCTCTGCTCCACTTCCTTCTCAGACTGCTGCTGACACTCAAAGCAGTGTTGCCATGAAACACCAAGTCACTCCTGGGCAGGAGGATGTGAAAGGAGATTGTTTCCAAAGAGAAATTCTCTACAGCAGTTGTTTTTTAAGTAAAGTTTCTTTTTTTTCTCATAATGGATTGATAACAAATTCTACGACACTGGAAATATGCTTTGAAAAATATAAAAATTCTGCTCCGTAAACAGATGCATTTATCTGCCTTCTCTATCCTTCTGCTATTTTTTTTAAAGTTTGTTGTTCATACGGACACTTGGCAGACAATGGCTCATTGGGCCTTGGCTTTATTAGCGATTCAAATAAGAATGAAAACAACCTATAAATGTCAGCCTAAGATTTCTTCCCAGCCTTGGCTGTTTCTAGGGCTTCTCTGCATGACCTTCCATGTACTACCCCAGCTGCTGTTATATCCTACTTAGACCTAACAAGATCCTCTTTGACAGCATAAATCAGCAGCAATTATTCTGCATCCTTGGGCGGGATTCTAGCATCTGAGATCAACTTAGCTCAACTGATGCAGAGCAGGGTCCTAGAAACTACCATTGTGATAAAGTGAATTTCAACGAAAACTGTGGTGCTGCAAAAGGAGTGATGATACTAGTGTGTTTCTTCTTGGGTACTGAAGCAATGTTCCAGCTGCGTGTAACTGCTGGTGGTGTTAACAGGAGACAAAACGAATCCTCCAGATCATTTGTGGCCTGTATTTTGAAGTGGAATGTGACTGTGAAGTGCGCACTGCACTAAATCCATTTTAAGGTGGGGAGACTATTTTATCCACTGAAGCCATATGGCAATGTAAATAGTCAGGGCAATAACAATCCAAACTGGAATATGGCTAGGATTTGATTGTTTAAAACCTAGAGATTTATGAATTTCCCTAATTAATCATGATGAAATGAAAAAAGATTAGCATAGATTGAAGTTTACCATGATGCAGGGAGCCCACATAAAGCTCTATGTCCAGTTTAATTGCTGCACCAGTCCTTGTGTGAGGTGCCTACATTGAAGTGAAGTTCACCCACTCAGGTAGAGTGCATATCTATTTGTGATAGCAGACAGGCCCTACTAACAAGAAGTAGAGTGATGCACTGAATGGCAAAGGCTGTGTATAGCCACATATCATTGTGAGATGGTGTTTCTGCAACATATGTTGGAAAGAAGTTTGGACTTTGAACATTTAGAGAAGGATTTGATTTACCAGTACTCTTTTATGTAACTTTTAGCCTGTAACACAAGGGTGGGCAATACTTTTTGATGTGGGGCCACTCCCAAGATTTTGGAAAGTGGTTGAGGGTTGCACTCTTCCATGGTATCAATGGAGGATATGTGGGGTCTGGGGTGCAGAAGGAAGTTTGGGGTAAAGGATTGGGGTGCAGGAGGAGGAACGGAGTTTGGGAGGGAGTTTGGGTGAAGGAGGTGTTTGTCACCTAGGGCAGGGAACTGGGGTGCAGAGTTTGGGATGTGACCTAGGGAGGGAAAGGATTGTGATCTCTGGTAGGAGTTTGGGGTGCCAGATCTGGGAGGGGATATGGCTGCATGTGGAGTAGCAGGAAAGGAGTGTGGGACAGAGGGTTGGGGCAAGGGAGGGGCTGAGATGCCAAAGGTAGGTTCTGTCCAGGAGACTTACCAGCCTGCCTGCCTGCAGAGCTAGTGGCTTGCAGAGCTTAAACTGTTTCTGCCTCCTCCGTGATGTGCTTGAGTGAGTGAGCAGGAAGGTTTTGTTTTGTGACTGCCTGTTATTCAAACAGGCAGCTCCCATTGGCCAGTGTCTATCCAGAAACAGACCAGTGGGGTTGTTCTGGGGGTAGGAGTCTGAATCCCCGCCCCACACTCCACCCCCCCCCCCCCCCCGACTCAGAGAAAGTGCCCCACAGATGCATTTCTCAGAGGCATGCCAGGCTGCAGGGCAAGCAGGGGAGCCTGACTGGGGCTCCCCACTGTCTCCACGGGTTGGATCTGGTGCCTTGGTGGGCCAAATCCGGCCTATGGTCCATATTTTGCCCAGTCCTGCTGTAACTTCAGGTTGCCTTCATTAAGCCTCAGAATCATAGGAAAATTAGCAACTTTTGAAGGCTGAACTAAAATGTGCTAATCCATGTATAAAATCTACTGACTTATTTTTAATCAAGTCAATTGATGATAATGAAAACTAATTATCTATGCAGCTCTGCAAGAAACTGAAGGATAAGAAGAGCATCCACTGTTGGCCACCCCATAGTGAGACCTGATTGCTGCAGACAACAATGTCTGTTAAGGAACAGCTGCATCCTACCAGCTAGAACATGAACAAAGATCTTTCCAGGGACTTATAACAATAAGACTGAAGTTTGGTTGCTACAATCTGTTAGGGATCATTGTCCTTATACAAGGACACCATGATGACATCTTTCTGGTGTGCAGGTATTTTTTTTAAGGCCCATACTTTTAGGATCAGTTGATGCAGGTCATTGCTCACTGATTGCAAGACACCTTTGAACAGCTGGGGTGGAATGCCATCAAGTCCAGCAGCACATCCATATCATAACATTTAGAAGTCCTTTCACACTTCCTTGAGTGATAGAAGATCAGTATTCATCCCTGGGTCTGCAGCCATGTGGATTTCTAGGTCACGCAGCACTAGAGAGCCATCAGTCGATTCAGCACACCTTCATAATGTGTTTTCTATCAGTACAGGACCTTGTATGCTGATGAGTAGGAAGAGCCATCTGGTTTCTTACTGAGTATGTTAGGAGGCTGTTTATGGCTGCTAACCATATATATTATCTCAGTATTTATAGATAGGGAAACTGAGGTGCATAGGAACAAGTGAATCACGGGAAGACTCATCCCAATTTTCTGGCTGAGCAAGGACTAGAGAACACATGCATCTGACAAAGTGGGTCTTTGCCCATGAAAGCTTATGTTCCAATAAATCTGTTAGTCTACAAGGTACCACAGAACTCATTGCTTTTGCAGATTCAGACAAACACGGCTACCCCTCTGATACTTGACAACCTTCTGATAGTTTCAAGATGCATAATTCAGATCCAGATTTCAGACCTACCAACTTTTGACCCAGTGTTTTGGTACAACCCACTATAAAGATGTTGAGATTAGCAAAATTCCTATTCTTACTTTGGTTTGAATCCTGAAGTTCACATTTGTTGACATTGGAGGGAGGGGGGAATGAGATTGTTTGAGGTCACATTCCAGTTATTTTATTATTTCTATTCCTTTGCTGCCTATTAGCCCAATTCTGCCATGTTTATTCCCATTCAGTAGTATTTTACTCTAGAAGTAGTCATGTTAAGGACAGGAGAGTAAGGAGCCATACATATGAAAAGCAAAAATACTAAAGTTGTTGTAGATCCGCACATTGCTACCTAGTGTAAAATACTGTGTCTCTACACCCTCTAGTGGTCAAATCACCCTAAAAGAAAATAAATTAATTCATTCAACAAGTTTTAAAAGCCATAGAATACATGAAGGATTGAAGGCAGGGAATGGCAAGCAAATATAAAGCCATTTTTTAATTTAAAAGAGAGTGATGAGATACAGAATAACTTAAAGACCCAAGACTTTTAATGGAACCCCACAGGTGTACAGGTGTTCATGCTAACTCATCCTGATCTCCTAGTGGGACTTGCCCTACATCAATTTACTTTATTACTACATTAAAACGTGTACAGCTGATCCTATGTATATAGGGTAGTATGTGTATAAAAACACAGCATATGTCAAATAATTTAGAATTGCTCATTTCATTCAGTGTCCTCACTGGAATTCTCAATTAGAAAGTGTTAGAAATATGCAATATATTACTAAAACGAGAAGTATGTGACACCTTAAAGACTAGCAGATTTATTTATGCTCAAATAAATCTGTTAGGGTATGTCTACACTACCCCGCTAGTTCGAACTAGCGGGGTAATGTATGCATACCGAACTTGCTAATGAAGCCCGGGATTTGAATTTCCCGGGCTTCATTAGCATAAAGCCGGTGCCGCCATTTTTAAAAGCCGGCTAGTGCGAACCCCGTGCCGCGCGGCTACAGATAGTTCGGAATAGCTAGCTAGTTCGAACTATCTAGTCCGTGCCGCGTGTAGCCGCGCGGCACGGGGTTCGCACTAGCCGGCTTTTAAAAATGGCGGCGCCGGCTTTATGCTAATGAAGCCCGGGAAATTCAAATCCCGGGCTTCATTAGCAAGTTCGGTATGCATACATTACCCCGCTAGTTCGAACTAGCGGGGTAGTGTAGACATACCCTGAGTCTTTAAGGTGCCATAGGACTCTGCTGTTTTTGCAGATACAGACTAACACAGCTAACCCTCCAGGACTTAATATATTACTGTCAATTATAAGGGAAATGGAGAAAGTAGGTTTCAATCACAACAAGGCTTTTAATAGGCACTTGCTTTTGAATAAAACAATGGCTTTTCTTGTGGTTCAACAATTCTACACATTATGGCTCAGGCCACATATATACTTACTCTGCCAGAGATTGACCTTCTGGCATTTGATTTAGTGGGTCTAGTAAGGACCTGCTAAATTGAACACTGAGGGTGCCCATGGTCAATGCTAGTACTCCTTGATTTGTGAAGAATAAGGGACATCAACAGGAACATTTGCTCCTATTAACCTGTGGAGATGGTGCCAAGCTCTTCCTGAGATATGTCGACTCCAGCCACGTTATTTACATAGCTGGAGCTGCATACTTTAAGCTGACCTTCCAGATGTAGTATAGACCTGGCATCAGTTTTGCAAGCCATTGAAGTCAGTTACCACTACAGAGGGGAAAGGATCTGTTCTTGCTGAACAGCCTGCAAAATGGAGACCTTAATACTTTAATTAAAAAATCATTTTATTTGGAGATTGGACACAGTTCCATAATTTATCACACTGATAAGACTGTCACATGTACTTGTGCATGTCATGCAATATATATTGATTAAAACACATAATTTTATACATATGATATTATTTCACTCACCTTTTGTCTGTTTTTTCTTACGTTTTCAGGGCAGGGATTATTTGTAGCAGCTACCATCCTGAATGAGGCCTATACGCATTACCACAGCATATATAGTTAATAATAATAATACTTCCTTATAAGCATGTAGTAGGTTTGGGAGTCTGGAACAATGCCTGTATTATAAGGGTTAAAAGAAGTTATTTTTGTGACTTAAAGCAACATAGGCCTAGAAATTCACACACAAATGTAATCCCAGATACTGTTCATTTTACTATCCATGCCTCAGTGAACCAAACTGTTTGAATAAATATTTAATATTACTGAAGCTTATGACCATGTTATCCAAACACACTCTACATTTTAAACAAATTGTCTGAACACTTTGTATCTATTGGCACAATGAATATTTGCCGACTCATAGCTTCCAGTGCTGTTTCCACTACAGACTGCCTGGTTTTAATTGTCATTTTTATCATAATAAACTTCCCCAAATGCTTTATCACTCTGGCATAAGTTCCAGATGATTGTCTCCAATGTGGTCTAATTGGAAAAAAAAAGTCCAGGGAAGAGAAACAAAATTTATCAAAGATCTAGAAAACATGACCTCTGAAGGAAGATTGAAATAATTAGAGGACTGAAATAAGTCTAGAGGAAACTCAAACAGGACATGATAACAGTTTTCAACTACCTAAAAGATTGTTACAAGGAGGAAGGAGAAAAAATATTCTCCTTCACTGCTTGGCTATGTCTATTCTGTGCTGTTTTGTGCAATAAATATGCAAATGAGGTGAAGCGTGGAATCACCTCATTTGCATAATTAACGATCGGCCATTTTTTGCGCAAGAGGCTTTTGCGCAAAAAGTGACCATCTACACAGCTCCTTTTTGCGCAAAAAAAACCCCTCTTGTGCAAATAAGGCACGGCAATATTCTACATTTTGCCACGTTTGCATATTTTTTTGTGCAAGAGAGGGCAGTCTAGACATAGCCAAAGAGCTTAAATTGCAGCAAGGGAGGTTTAGGTTGGACATTTGGAACTTCCTAACTGTCAGAATGTTTAAGCATTGGGACAAATTGACTAGGGAGGTAGTGGAAGCTTCAACTTGGATATTTTTAAGAGAAGATGAGATGATCTAGGTCGAGCTCAATCCTGCCATGAATGCAGAGGACCGAACTTGACCTCTCGAAGTACCTTCTAGTTCTATGATTCTATGATTGCCCTATAGATCTGGATGTTCTATAGGTCCTTCATAAAATATGTGCTCGTCACAAAGAATATATATAAATCTCAGACATATGATGAGTCTTTAGCATCTAACAAGTGCCTTATCTATATATTTACCATAGTTTAGTGTTACCAGTGGCTTGTGATCTGTCACTTCTTATAATTATCAACATGGTGCAAATATTTTGTGAGATTCTTACACACTCGTATGCTTACCAGATATTCTCTTCCTTGAACTATATGAATATGATTTGGTCTCAGCATCTGAAAAATGTCTAAAACAATATGTTGTGGGCTTTCAATCATGCCCACATTGCCAGAGTTACACCCCACTGAGATCATAGCTCTACTGGTATCTGCAGAAACAGCTGTAGTCTGGAAAACACATACTGGGGGGAAGATCAATAGGTTCCTTAGAGCTTCAAACACATGCTAATGTAGTTTATCCCAGACCCACAAAGAGGCTGATTTAAGTACTTTTAAAGGACATTAATTCTGAGTGCATATTTTGCCTCCAGAAATGGTCACACCAAGAATCTGCTTTGATTCTGATATATTTATATTTTTTAAGCAGGGAAAATCCTGCTGTTGCTTTGAATTCTTTTGGGTCTGCCTTCACTCCTTCTTTATTGATTATATGCCCTACAAAAACTAGTTCGGCTTGGCAGTTTGGTTTTTCCTGTGTAATTTTAGCTTCAGTTGCTTTACCTCCAGTCTTGCATTTTGCTTAAAAAAAAAATCCATACATAATGCTTGGGTTAGACATTTTAAAGATGTTAGTGTGTGCATATATATACATTACACATATATATGCCGTAAATTTCCACTCTCTCCTTTGTAAAAGGAGGGTGACACAGGCTCTGTTAAAAACTATGTTGGTTCTACAGTGCAAATAGGATTAAAAATACAGTCACTAATAGCTGCAAATTAGACAGCATCCAATGAAACCTCCAAGAAATGAACTAATTCATATTTATGTTAAACAGGAACTGTACTGTGCACAAAGTGTTCACAAACTGACTGAGTCACCACATGATTGTATTTATGTAACCCTGTTGTGACGGGGCAGGGGACACTGAGCCCACGAAGCCCCGCATGACCCGTAAGGCGGAGGAAGCATTGGCCGCTGGCCCCACCACAGCGCGGCAGTTTTGCCGGGCCTGCTCCACAGCTGCCTCCCCACAGGCGAAGGAGGAAGCGCGAGTGGCTGCCGCGTCACAAGAAGTGTCGGGGGCGGGGGAAGGGCACGTCCGGTGTAGCAACGCTGGTACACCAATTCAAATGGCGGCCAAGGGCTGCAGAGAGAGGAAGGAGGAGTCGGGAAGATGCTTGGAGGAACTCAGGGGAACCACAAGAGGACAGAGGACGGACTCCGAGCAGGCGGGACGCCAGCCCCTGACGGCATGACGTGGAGAGAAGGAAGTGGTCCAGGACAGGGTAAGGAAAACCCCTAAGTCCCCGAGGGTTGGTGAGTTTTGGGGGATAGCCCCACCAACCAGGCAGCAGAGCCTTTCCTCTGCCTTTAGGGTCCTGGGCCGGGACCTGGAGAGGGGGCAGGACCAGGTCCCCCTTTCACTCCACCACCCTGACCAGCCGGCAAAGAGGCCCAAATAAGCCAATCGACTACAGCAATAGACTCCTAGACTGGGCTTGCCCGAGCCAAAGACTCGATAGGGAAGCGGGGAGCACTCGGATGTTGGGGAGTAGGATACGGATAGCCCCAATGATGAGGCAGACGTAAGCCTGAGGAGAACCTACCCTTTAACACCTGTCCAGCTCCTACCTCTTTCCTTCACATGTTTTCTCCCTTACTTTCTGCGTCATAATAAAAGCATCAGCTGTAAACTCTTTGCATAAGAATCACATTAAGCTATGTGCCATAAGTCTAGTACAACTTTGGATAGACTAAAAATAATAATACTGTGATGAACTGCCTAAGCTGCAATCCACCAGTCCAGTCCCCTCCATGCTAACATATGATGACCCTTTGAGATGAACGTCCAGAGATAATCCTGTCTTGCCTAATAAGAAGTAGGGGCTGAAACTGAATAAAAGCCTTTGACATGGGAAGAAACCTTTCTCTGCAAGCCTGCTTTTATGCACTGCTACAACTTGGGCTGTGGCAGCTGCAAAGGAAGCTGCTGAGTTGGCCAGGGATCCATGTATGGAGCAGGCTGCCACAGGCAGACATTGTAACTGGTTCAGATCTGTGCAGAACTGGTGGGGAAGGAGTAGAGAATGGGGAAGCAGAGGTCTATAGTTAGAAGCCTGAGCAGAATGGAGAAAGGTGCTAGTTCAGGTCCTTAGAGGGTCAGGAGCCTGAGGAAGGCTGTTGCAAAAAAATGCACTAGACACTGTGGGCTAATCTGAGCAGTATTCTGTGCTCTGGTTACATAGGCTTTTGTTGCTGTTCCTTTAAACAGCAGTGGTTGAGGGAAGGGTATCCAGAAGAAAGGAGCAGTTCTCCATTGACTCAGTTCATCTGGGACCAGTGAGCGGGGTAGGGGAAAAGAGAAGAGAAGTTCAATAACACTTTGGAGTTCTTGCTCAGCAAGGCAACTCCAAGGATGGGAGCCAATTCCACTCACAAGTAATCAAAACCAAAAGGCACCACATTCTTGAATGAGTTCCACCAAATCCTGGGGTGGTATGAAGATCTCTGCCATGAGGCCTAATGCTTACAAGCCTGCTTTTACTAATTGCAACAATTTCAATAAGAACATAACCACAAGGAGAAATAACCAGACTATTGAAAAAATTGGCATTTGCTGCTTGTTAAATTCAGACGGTGTAATGACATTAATGCCAAATCACTGATGCGTTTATTAAATGCATAGGATCTGTGGCCTATGTACCTCTTTGGTACTGAAGAAATCTGCATATTTACTATGTTTGTTATCGTATTTGCTGTATTGATGTAGTAAGATTGCATGGGTTTAGATCAGTGTTTCTCAAAGTGATCCGTGGACCCGCTTTGAGAAAACTGCTACCGGGCCACTCCAGTTTCTTTACTTACCAACTCCACAGCCACAGAGTCTCATGGCTCCCATTGGCGTTGGCTGTAATTCACCATTTTCAGCCAAGGAGAACCACAGGAAGCAGCGTGACACGGGCTGCTGCTTCCCACGTTTCCCTTTGCTGCAAATGGCGAACCCTAGCCAACAGGAGCCACGAGGCTCTGTGGCTGTGAAGCCGGAGTGGCCTGGTGGAAGCTTTCTCAGAGTAGGTTTGTGGACCACTTGGAGAAGCACCAGTTCTTCTTCAAGTAGTGTCCCCGTGGGTGCTCCACTAGGTGAAGGGTTGTCCTGAGCCGCAGATCAGAGCTTTGTATAGCAGTTTCCCCTGTTGAGCCACGCATGCCCAGGAGGCGTCTCGAGCCCTTCCCGCCTCCTGAGGAGCGTGACTCAACCCCCTCCCTTTCAGTTCCTCTTTAACTGCCCTCGTCAGCAGACGGATGTAGCCAGACAAGAACCCCCCCTTGTAACATCCATTTTTGCTTGCCTGGAGAATGCAGGGCACACAGAGCAGAAGGCCCAGGCTGTGTGACCGTGAATGGCTGTAAACAGAGATACGCCAATTGCTGACCAAGAGGCTGCCAAGAAGTGTCCTTGACTTAACCCATATTGATACGAACACCCAGCCGTCTGCGGGGGGGGGGGGGGGGAAATCTCTCGCCCAGTAAAAAAATGTCTAGTACTCACAATTTAGTTATCTCTCTTGCAAGTGTAAATTAACTTGAAACTTGCTTGTAAGAACTGGCGCCACAAAACGGACCAGTACAATTCGGCATCTTAGATAAGAAAGAGGATACGGGCTCCCAGGGGTATATAGATGGGTCCAGCAGCACATTTTCTCTGAGTGTCAATCTACCATCTATCTGCTGGTCGGGTTAGGTGTTTGATCTCCCGAGGTTCCAGAGGGGACGCCCACCTCGTATTCGTCTTTCCTAGGAATTGAGAGATCGGCCCTGGCCTGACACGCTGGAGTCGAGAGGCACAGAAAGGGTTAAAAATTGTACCTGGATGTGGTCCTTTGTTTAAGTATATATATACATAGACTTAGAGCTCTTTAAAGATTAAGCTGTCACTTGGTACCATTATTTCTATTTTCTATCTTTACCTTTTTCCTGTAATCATTTTTAAGACCTATATATATATATTTGCTAGCATTTAAGAAATAGAGCAATAGCCATTGTAACCATATGATTTATAAGCTTCTTTAATAAACCTGTAACTGTTTAAGCTTTAACCTTACTCCTTCAGTTGCTGTAATAGAACCAAGCACAATTTAAAAAAACTTCAGCCGGTCATAAAGGGACAGACATAGGGAGAGCTTGGGCGTTTGGATCTGTGTCACTCCCAGGTGACAAGATCCGTTGGGGCACCATTTCAGCATTTCCTAGGCTGCCCGCTGCAAAGGAACCCCTGTGTTCTAACAGCTAAAATCTAAGGTGTAATAAGCTCTTCCTATATAACGGGGCATCTGTTGGCCTGCTGGCCACCCTCTGCGACAGGACCCCGGTCCTAGCAGTAAAGACACGGACGTTAAACCTTTTCTCGGAAACACACACACACACACTGCCCTGACCGTCGGCTGACAACAGAGCCGCCAGGAGCTCCCTGTCAGACTATCTGACTACTTTCTCCTTAGTTATTTAGGCATAGTTAGCTTCCCCTGTTTTATCCTAGTTACTCTTTCCTTGTTTCTAACATTTGGTCAAGGGTCTGCAAGACCTCCCGTTCAATCTCGCACCTCAACATGGCCATCTATTCAACCACCGTTTGCGTGCCTTCCTCCCACAGTGGGAATCCATAACATCAGACCACTGGGTTCTAGAGATAATTCGAGTGGGCTATACCATCCCTTTTATTTCCATCCCCCCCTACCCTTCCCCCTACCCCGTCCCTTTTCAGGGACCACTCTCACGAAATCCTTCTAAAACAAGAAGTCAATCGGCTCCTTGTCATTGGGGCTATAGAAAAGGTACCCCAAGAGTTCCACAGGAGAGGGTTTTACTTGAACTATTTCCTGACCGAGAAAAGAACAGGGGGTTGGAGACCTATATTGGATCTCTGCAAACTGAACAAATTTCTCAAGAGACAACGTTTCAAGATGGTCACTCTTTCCGCTATCATTCCTGCGCTATATCGAGGAGACTGGTTCGCAGCCCTCGACCTCCAAGATGCCTATTTCCATGTAACCAAATCAATTCTGCACCCGGTTCAAGATATAGAGTTCATGGGCGCACGCCTGGACTCAGTTACAGCCCGGGCATACCTACCTCAGCAACACTTGGCAACCATGCAAGAAATTATAAACGGGATGCTCACAGTTCCTACCACCACAGTACTTACATGCCTCCGACTAATGGGACACATGGCTTCCACCACCTACGTAGTCCACCATGCTCGTCTGCACTTTCGATGTTTTCAGCTCTGGATTGCAACCGTTTATATCCCATCACGACACCCTTGAAACAAAACAGTTACTATCCCACCAGACGTGCTTGCATCCTTATGATGGTGGACGGTGCCAAACAATCTTCTGGCGGGGGTTCCGTTCCAACAAATCGAACCCACTATTCAAATCACCACACATGCTTCCCTGCTCGGCTGGGGGGCACATATGGACTGTCACGAAGTTCAAGGCATGTGGTCCCCAAACGAGACACTCTTACATATCAATCTCCTTGAATTGAGGACAGTAAGAAATGCCTGTGCACACTTTGCATCCGACATAGCCAATCACACAGTCCGCATCCTAATGGACAACATCTGCGTGATGTTCTACATAAACAGACAGGGTGGAGCCCGCTCCCGCTCTTTATGCACAGAGGCTATTCGCCTGTGGAACGCGTGCATCCGCAACCAAGTCATCCTTATAGCATCCTACCTGCCCAGAGTGAACAATACCAAAGCGGACTCCCTCAGCCGAAACTTCACCACAGACCACGAATGGGAGTTACATATGGAGGTGGCGAACTCAACTTTCCACCAGTGAGGATGGCCATTGATACACCTCTTTGCTTCTACCCAGAACACCAAATGTCCCCAGTTCTGCTCACGTGCGGGACTTGGCAAACACTCTCTGGGGGATGCCTTCCTAATCAAATGGACAGCCCCCCTACACTACGCCTTTCCTCCCATACCGCTCATCCCAAGAGTTCTGCGCAAGATCCTGAGAGACAAAGCCCTAGTCACCCTGATTGCGCCATCATGGTCTCGCCAAACCTGGTACCCATACCTTCACAGGCTAGCGGTCCAGCCTCCCCACCCACTACCATACCAGATAGACCTACTATCTCAGGACGACGGCAGGATACTGCATCTACAACTCAATACCCTGCATCTTCATGCATGGCTTCTCTCTGGTTCTCGGAGGTAGAAGAGCGCTGCTCCCAGCGAGTAAAAGACGTCCTCCTCCATAGCAGGGGACAGTCTACTTGGAAAACTTACCAACAGAAATGGACACATTTCTGTCACTGGTGTCAGCGAGCCAAAGTGGAATCCCGTGCCTCACCACTAAATACCATCCTAGACTACATTCTGGACCTTAAAGAATCAGGACTGTCAATCTCCTCTCTAAGACTACACCTCTCTGCAATAGCAGCATTTCATACCTCAGTAGACGGCTTCTCCATTTTTAACCATCCTATTACGAAGAGATTCCTCAAGGGACTCCAGAATGTGTACCCACCACATAAGGCCCCACCCCCTTTGTGGGATCTAAATCTTGTTTTGAACTGCCTCACCAGACCTCCCTTTGAGCCACTGGCAACAGTACCACTTCCCTTCCTTTTTATGAAAGTCTGTTTCCTCTTAGCCATCACCTCCGTCAGGAGGGTGAGCGAACTTGGAGCATTAATGTCAGAACCTCCTTACACAGTTTTCACAAAGGATAGGGTCATACTGAGACCCCACCCCACATTTTTGCCAAAGGTCTGTACAGAATTCCATCTCAACGAACCGATCGTATTACCTACCTTTTTCCCAAAACTGAATTCTTTGCAGACAGACGCCAGCCTGCACACTCTAGACATCTGGAGGGCCCTGGCCTTCTTCCTAGGAAGAACAAAACCATTTTGTAAATCTGAAAGACTTTTTATCTCCATTGCTGAATGATCCAAAGGGACACCAATATCATCGCAACGAATCTCAAAGTGGATATCGACATGTATAATCAAATGCCACTCTCTGGGCAATAGACCACTACAACGCCCACCACGAGTGCATTCTACTCGAGCCACAGCTGCTTCTACAGCCTTTCTGGGCAATGTCCCCTTAAGAGACATTTACCGGGCAGCAACATGGTCTTCAGACCATACTTTTGCTAAACACTACGCTATCCTTCCATGACAACTCAAGAGTGATTCAGCAGTTGCCACAGCAGTACTTTCTACCACTGCTAAACAATGACTCTGGCTCCCTCCAGCCTTACATTGAATACTGCTTTGTAGTCACCTACAGTGGATCACCCACGGGGACACTACTCAAAGAAGAAAAGGGAGTTACTCACCTCGTGCAGTAACGAGTGTTCTTCGAGATGTGTGTCCCCGTGGGTGCTCCATGACCCTCCCTACCTCCCCTCTGCTCGGAGTCAAAATTCTCAGGCGGAGATGAGGAACTGAAAGGGAAGGGGTTGAGTCACGCTCCTCAGGAGGCGGGAAGGGCTCGAGACGCCTCCTGGGCATGCATGGCTCAACAGGGGAAACCGCTATACAAAGCTCCGATCTGCGGCTCAGGGCAACCCTTCTCCTACAGTGGAGCACCCACGGGGACACACATCTCGAAGAACACTCGTTACTGCACAAGGTGAGTAACTCCCTTTTTAGATTTATGAGTCATCTTAACTAACCATCAATTGTCTTCTGAAAAATGTAAAGCAAAATGTAACTTAGAATATAGGCATCTATAAGGGTGTGTCTAGACTACAGGGTTTTTTCAAAAAAAGTGGCCTTTTTGAAAAAACGTCACCTGCGTCTAGACGGCTGCCGCGTTCTTTTAAAATTAAATTGAAAGAACACGGCAGTGTTATGAAAAATAATGCCTTTTTTCGAAAGTGCTCTTTCGAAAAAAGACACTATGTGAAGCAAACTGTGCTTTTTCAAAAGAGAGCATCCAGATTGCGGCTTGCTTTTTTGAAAGTACTAATTGTAGTCTAGATGCTCTTTTTTGAAAGAGGATTATTTGTAGCCTAACTGTCCAAATCTGCATATTTACCTTATGCGTTGTTATCCTCGGGTGGAAGTTCCACTGTCTAAGCAGACTGAGCCTACCCACTATTTCTGCAGTAAAATGGAATTATGGAAGGTACCTGTGTAATCAACGTTTAGTGGCTAGACTCTGGCTGGGTGTTTGGCCCACAAGAAGGGGCTCCTGTCCATGTCAAGGATGATTATAGCTAGGGAGTTAAGGAGCACTGGACCTAGCTACTGCTGCAACTGAAACAGCCTACTGTCTGAAGCTGTTCAGAAAATCAAGATCGCTAACCCCAAACATTCAAAAATGATGAGTCAGATTATAAACAATAATGAGGCTGGCCCAACATAACTTTTTAAAAATAAAAGTACATTATGGTTTGGTATGGGTTTGGATTTTACACACACACACACACACACACACACACACACACACACACACACACACCTCCTGCTCCCAGTCTGTGTGTGACAAGCAGAGTCACCAACACTCCTAAATGCCATAGACTAAGAAAAGAACAGCCATACTAGGTCAAACCAAAGGTCCATCTAGCTCAGTATCCTGTCTTCTGACAGTGGCCAATGCCAGGTGCCCCAGAGGGGATGAACAGAACAGTTAATCATCACATGATTCCTTCCCTGTCATTCAGACTCAACAGGCCCCTGGACAAGGCAAAAGGGGGTGGCTTTGTGCCCATGGAAAGGGTGGGATCTCAGGCAGAAGGAGTGGGGCTGAGGCTAGCCTCTCACAGGCACCCTTTAGGGCTGCCCCATAGCATACCGCATGGGGCATCAGCTGCAATTTAAAGGGCATATGGTTTTGCTAAAGTGTAGCACCTTTCATTTGTCTTTTTAAAATTTCATTTTGTTGACATTATGTAGTGTAATGTACTGAAGCACAATTAAGTAAAATTAGATTTTAATGCAACATTATTTAGAGAGAGACAAACAGCCCCCAAATGGTTAGACTTTCCGTGTTTTTTGTTTTGTTTTGTTTTGTTTTGTTTTGTTCTGTTTTTTAAGAACAAATATGTCCACCAGGCTATGGAGAGATTTTTGGCTTCATTCTATGCTGCCCTTTGAACAAAATGGTTAGCATTTTACACCCACTTCCTGTCACTTTACACGAGGTAAATTATTGAACAAGGTTCAAGGCAGAGTGTATGAATCTAATCCCGTGGTCACCAACTGGTCAATTGCGAGGCCTCAGCCCCTCCCACCCCCCATTTTTCCCCCACCCCCGAGAAGCCCCACTACCTACCTCCAGCGTAGTGCCGGCTTCCCGCGGGGTGGACGGAAGTCCTGCCTGCAGCTTCGTGCCACTTCCAGGGCTTACGGAAGTGTGCTGGCTGCTCCCCTCCCACAGCTCTGTGGCGTGCTGGGCGCGCTGTGGGAGGGGGCGTCGGCCCTGGAGGAGGATTGCGGTGGCTTCCCTGCGCTGCAGGAGGAGTGAGTCGAGCACAAGGGTTTCCCTGCATCACGGGAGCAGGGGTCGGCCCCGGGGCAGGTGTATGCGGGGGTTTGGCTGCGCCGCGGGAGGGTGTTTGGCCCCGGGGCAGGCGCCCGTGAGGGTCTGGCTGCACCACAGGAGGCACGCGCCGGCCCTGAAGGAGGCATGCACTGGCTTCCCTTGGGGGGGGGTGGAATCCTGGGAGGAGGTGGGTGCTGGGGACTCTCTGCCCCCACAACCCCCTTGTTCCCTCTCCCCACTCCCCTGTTTCTTCTCCCCACTCCCCAGACTCAGAAACTTGTCCTCACTGGCACCCTGTCCCCTGCCCTCCCGGCACTCTGTCCCCTCTCTCCTGTCCCCTCTCCCATCCTCAGCCGCAGAACTCTGTCCCCACTGGCACCCTGTCCCCTGCTGAAGCACCCACTAGCACCCTTGCCCAGTACTATTCGCCTGGTCCCACCAACACAGTTGGGGCCACATTAGTGGAGCTTGGGGGGAGGAGGGTTGGAGGACTTTTTTTGTATCTCACTTGTATGGCCCCAACTGACTTTTCTGTGGGTCAGTGACCCCTGACTCAAAACAGGTTCCCTGCCCTTCTCAGAAATAAAGACAAAGCTGAAACTTTTTGTGTTTGACATTGTATTTTATTTGAAGATGAAGCCTTGCCTACAAACCCCCAATTGGGGCCAAGCCCCCATCTGGCCACAGCATCATAACACTCCTGCACTCCCCTTTCCCCCAGACCCTACATCTGAGCCTATCACACCATTGAACCTCCTGCCCTGAGCCCCTCACATACCCCAACCCAAATTCCTGAACCTTCACATCCAAAAGTCTGTGGCTTGCTTGGTACCCTAACCCTGCATCTGATCCCAACACTGCCCAGCCTGGAGCCCCCTCCCCAAGCCAGCATTCCCTTATCCACCTCCTCCTGCATCCAGATTTCCTCCCAGAGCTTGCACCTCTCACTCCTTCCCACATCCAAATCCTTCATTCCCACCCCAGAGCCTACACATCTTGTCTCAAGCCAGCAAGGGTACGGATAGACTGCAGGAGTTTTTCAGGATTCTGGAGATATCCCAGAAAAACTTTTCTGCATACAGGGATATGTTTGTTCTTCCACTTCTTTTAGTGGAAGAGCAAACTTGATCTTTCAGTCACCCCTATATTCCTCTTTCCATGAGAAGGGGTTTTTCTGACATTTGGTCCAGTCTAGACAGGCCAAATGTTGGAAAAACTTCTTCCTACAGAAGAATTGGGAAAAAAAGCAGCAGTATAAGGGTTGGGGTTAGCAAGTGATGGAGAGGAGAATAGAGAGGGCGGGGCTTCAAGGAAGGGGCGGGGTGGTACATCTTGGCTTGTTCTGTCATTTAAAAAGCGATCTTGGGTGTAAAAAGGTTGGAGACTACTGACCTAATCCTTTCTTTTGAACTATAATAAGCTTTCAAATATTAAATTGGACACTAGAGGGACCCTGGTCATCACAGTATTACAGGTACCAGCTAAAATAATATACAGGATAGTTGGTGCTTAAAACATTTTTTCCCAGTACCTTACACACATGGGTTTATACCACTTGCCACACTTTACAAATGGAAAAACTAAGCAAAATGCATGTATTGACTTTTTTTTTTAAGGGATTCAGAACTTAGTGTATTCTGATTCATCCTGAGCTCTATATAACTGTTTAGGTTGAACATCTTTAGTTTGGTGTTCTCTGGTCTGGCAACATCTGTGTTCCGGCATGATTTTAGTTAGCCAGATACCTACTTTTCATGGGTATGGCTAAGTTTCACGTAGTCCCATAAAGTTTGTTTATAAGTACCAGGCTCTTAGTGTTCTGTTCTGGAACTTAGTTCTTAATTTGACCCTAAGGCTGTGTCTACACTGGCATCCCTTCCGGAAAAGGGATGCTAATGTAGCACGTTGGAATAGGCAAATCTGCGGGGGATTTAAATATCCCCCGCGGCATTTGCATTAACATGGCTGCCGCTTTTTTCCGGCTTGGGGAAAAGCCGGAGAAAAGCGCCAGTCTAGACGTTATTCTCTGGAAAATAAACGCTTTTCCGGAGGATTTCTTATTCCTACTTCAAAGTAACTGTGCTGCCATTGAAAGTAATGTGAGCTAGAAGTGTGTCTATGTAAATAAAATTTGCTCCTGCTTTACTTAGGTTGTTAAATATTCAGCTGATGGAATCGTGATTTGCTCATTATAACCAGCTCAGCTGGCATTGAGTCACAAGTTGTGTTAATACTAATTGTGCTGTCTGTAATTATTGTGGGAATACAAGAAAGAAAGACTGTGCTTAACCTGGCTCAAAAGAGGGAGACTCTCACAGTTTCAAGAATGAGATGCTGGGGGTGTGCATGTAAATTTGCTAGATATTCCACTGATACTGTGATGTTGTTTTATTGTGAGGTCACAGATTATGTTAATAGTAAATGCAGGAACTGTGAAATATGATCACCAATGCTTGCAATTGTTGCGGGAATGCGGAAAAGACAGACTGTGTTTAACCCATTTCAAAAGGAAGAAGACACTGTCTGTTTAAAGACCTTTATTGGATGGATAAGACTTCTGTGAAGTTAAGAGGGGAGGAAAGGACTTGGAGGCTATGTGCCTTCTAGGCAATGGCTATAAGACGGGCTCAACCTGTTTCTCCCCCGATGGAGCTAAAATAAGCTCCATAAGTAGTTTCTTTTATTATTTTAAATTTACTTCATGGATGCTGAAGTTTCTTGTGGCTGGACTGTGCTTTGGTCCAAGAGCTAAAATCACCGAGAGCTGAAATCACTCACTGGGTTTTTGCTCAAAGCCAAGTCTACTACAGGCAGGCAAGAGCTCACTAATCATTAGAATTTATTCATATTCCAGAAAAATTTTAGGATGGCCAACATTTATCAGAGTTCATTTAAGATTTGATGACTTTTACATTGATCAGTGTTTAGTGAGGTTAACACAGGCTGAATTATATTAGATGACTTTGGAGTGAATAAATGAATGTTTCACTTCTGTAAGTTTTTACTGTTCAGTGCTACAAATGCTTAAAAGTTTCTTCTTTTTAGATACGTAAACACTTTGACTGTACATGTGTACAAGTCACTGCTTAAAAAGCAGTTCATTTCTGGGATGGAAATTTAAAAGTTGTAGAGTTTATTTTCCACTTGAGCTCACTGATAAACCTATCAAGATCCCCTTTCTTTATCAGAGGAGAGTATGTGTTTTAAAAGCTGAAAAAAATGTTTCTACACTAAAATTACACACATGCACTAGGTTTTTCACAAGATTCTAAATTTAGTAAGACATTTAGAAAATAACATGGTAGTCATCCTGTGGTTCTACATATTCAATACTATCTGTTTAAAACAGGCTGTGGAAAAGCATAATAAAAGAGAATGTGAGAGGCAGTAAAAGATAAGAAGGCAAGGGCTATATTTTAAAGACTTTTCTATCTTCTCATTCTTTTCTCAGGCTCAGGTCTAGATCATCAGATCAGAAAGAAAAATTATTTGTGTTCCAATAAATAAAAATCCAAGCACAAGACTGAGAACATGGTACATGAAGATATCATTGGATGTGTATAACAAAATGAGCCATTGCAGCAGCTATCTGACTGAAAAGTGCTGGCTGGTAATGCCCAGAATTAAATTTTGTGAGAATCCAGCTGTAATGAGCCTGAGCCTGAGAGTATGGAGAGAGAGTCTGCAGGATGTCCTTCAGCTTATAAAAAGAATGTCCAGAGCAGACACAAGCTGTGATTGAGCCCATGGCAGTCAGTGTGGGAGCAGTTCACCTTTCAGAGGCGTTGCCCCTTTTAGGCCAAATTGAGCATGTGTTTGAACTGCGGCTTCCAAGGGGATGGATGAGGGAAGGGATGGGTTGTGACATTTTCCCCAAAACAAAGTTTGGTTTCTTTTTCCTTTAATACAAGGGGTTGTGTTTGTTTTGTTATTCAGACTCCCTTCTTGCGAGTAGGGAAGTATTGCTTCATAGAGGTGCCCTGGGAACTGTTAAATTTTTCCAGATTATTGGGTAAGGTCTTGAGTAAGCACTGGGTTGTAGTGATAAGAGGAATCCCAGATATTGAACCTGGCCCTTGTTGCTGCTAACTTCCTCTGGAAGAAGGGTTAAATAAACAAAACCTAAATTGTGTCATTTAGGTACAGCCATGTATTGGTGGTGGTGGCATGAGGCCATGCTGCCTCAGGAGGAACACAGAATGGATTGTGCTTTGGGGCTTGTTTTCACTGCAAAGTTAATTCAGATGTTGCCCCTAACTCAAGGGTCAGCAGCCTTTTCAACCCAAGTTCACCTGAGATCCCGGGGCCACCTTTCTACCTTCTTCAAGTCTCTTATTCTGCTTTCCAAATGCAGGAGCCAGATCCATGCCTGGGGCAGCCTGCATTGTCTGTCTGGCTGCTCCCAGGGCAAGTATGTATAGGGGGAGAGAAGTAGGACTTGAACCCACCACCTATATTCCCTAGGTAAATGCCCTACTCCCTCAGCAACCCAGCCCACGGGCAGAGCAGCTAGACAACCAACATAAGCTGCCCCAGGGATGTACCTGGCTCCTGCATTCAGAAAACAGGATAAGGGACCTGCAGAAGGTAGAGAGGTGGCCTGGGATCTCCAGTGAACCTGGGTTCAAAAGGCTGCTGATCCCTGAGTTAGGGACAACATCTGAATTAACTTTGCAGTGAAAACAAGCCCCAAAACACAACCCTGAGGCAGGGTGGCCCCATGCCACCACCAAAGAGCCAAACGACATCAAAATTCAGAACAAGTGGTCAACAAAAACCATGTAAGAATGCCCATTTGCATGACCGAAAATATACAATGTAATACTAATGATAATTGGCATAATGATTAATGATAGCATAAATGAAACATTTTACTCAGACTATTTATTGGACTTCCGCTGCTGCATCTTCTTGCACATTTCTTTGAAGTTTACATCATAACTGATCAAAACCAGTTTCATGCATGCATTCAGGCTGTTTTCTGTCAATCTTGTGGCAAGGGGCTAGGGATGAGAGGGTGCAAGAGTTTGGGGATGTGGCGGTATGAGGGGCTCAGGACAGAGGCTTCAGGTGTATGATGGGCTCAGAGTTCAGGGTGTTAGGAGGTGCACGAGTGTTATGACGCTGCAGCTGGATGCGGGCTGGGCCCCAATTGGGGGCTTGTTGGCCAGGCTTCATTTTTAAATAAAGTAAAATATTATGTCCATCACAAAAGGTTTATTTATGGCAGGAATGGGGAACCTTTTTCGGGTCAGAGGCCACTGACCCATAGAAAAATCAATCGGGACCACACAAGTGAGAAGAAAAAAAAAACTACCTTCTAAAAAAATCCTAACCCTCACTGATGTGGCCCCCAACTGAAACACCTCACTCCCCTGGTGCTCCAGCCCCATGGTTGGGGAAGGGGCAGGGAGGAATGGGGTTTAAGGCCTCAGGCCAGATTTACTTTTCTTGGGTTCCAGGGACAGTGGATTTTGTGGCCCCCTTCTGGGGTGGGGTCAAAAATGAGGGGTTAAGATTGTGGAACAGGGATGTCAGTGACTGGGATAGGCATGGGGGTGCAGGATCTGGGCAGGAGGTGGGGTGAGGGTGCAAGATCTGGATGGGAAGTAGGGTGAAAGAGCAGTCTGGGACTGGACGTCTGGCTGGGGACGGGTGGCAGGAGCAGCCTGGGTGCAGAGTGTCTGGCTGGGGGGGAGAGGGAAGGAACAGTTTGGGGGCAGAGTGTCTGGCCAGGGCAGAGGGGACAGGAACAAGGCAAGGTGCAGGAGTAGGCTGATGGCAAGGTGTCTGGCTAGTGGGAGCGGCAGGAGCAGGCTGGCATTCTGGGTTTCAGAGGAGTGGGGGGGAGGGGTCTGGACATGGGTCATAGAGAGCCCACTTACTTGCTTTTGTGATGCATCACAGGCACCTTATAACATGGCCTCCCGCTGCACTCATTCACTGGCCAATGGGAGCAAAGGGGAAACCTGCAGGCAGTGTATCCCTGTGAGGCTGTCCCAGCCAGGGGAAGGAAAAAGGCAGCATGCACAGCCATTTTTGGCTCCACTTGTTTCCCGCACTCTGGATCTGCCGGGGAGGCTCTGGGCCTTCTCCCCTCACAGGAAGCCAACACTGATGTGCCAATCTTGCTGGGGCTGGAGTGTAAGGCTGTAGCACTAGTGTTGTCTCACTGCTGCAGGGGGAGCTGGTGGAGGAGCTGAGCTGGAGCTCCAAAAGAGCCATATCTGACTCCCTAGTGAGCCATATTTGGCTTGCAAGTCATAGGTTGCGGACCCCTGCCCTAACTGGAGTCCTGTTCACATTAAAGCTTTTAACTCAAATCTGGTGGTGCTTTTTACTCAAGTTAGCTGGCTCATCCATCTGCTAACATCACCACTCTGCACGGTGGATTCAGGTGAGCTTCACTTGAGCACTAATCCTCTGCTGTTTTCCTACAATCTCCTCTTTGCCCAGAAAGGACAGACAGGTTCTCCTATAATACAGCAGGATACAATTCATAGCATGGCTTAGCATGCTGCAGCACACAGAACCACAAGATCCAGAAGGTTTATGGTGTGTTAACAGCAGCTAGCTACAACTATCATTTCAGGGTTACCCCAGCTCAGCTCCCAGCCATATGCAGACATCTCCAGCTTGAGATAAGTGGTGCATTGAGCTCGAGTTAGCTGGCCTGTCAGAGTACATCTATAATATTGCCCAGATCAACAAGCCCTTGGGGATCATGCTACTGTGCTAAAAATAACAATGTGGCCATTGTGGCTTGGACTCTGAAGCCTAGAGAGGAAGGTGGGCTGCATGGCCTGAGTTTCAGCCCAAGTCACAATTTAAAATCACTGTTTTCTCAGGTGTTTTCAGTGTGGTAGCATGAGTCTAAGTCTGCTTGCTGCCCGCGGCCACCACTGGCTGCACAGACATACTCTCAGAAGGAGGGGTGGAGTTACTTGAGTGATGCTGGAGCTGGTAATGCAGCAGAGATAGCTCAGATTCCAGCAATTCATCAGAAGTCAAGCCAATCACTCTGTATAACTCCAGGGTTGTTTTGAGGTGTGGTGGTTTTTACTGAAGCTAGACTAGGGCTTTGTCTATACTTGTAAGTTTAAAGCACCACCACAGCAGCACTTTAATGTGGCAGTGTGGTCATGAGTAGTCCTGGCAAAGAGCTCTCCCTGCTCTGTAGGAAAACCACCTCCATGAGGGGAGAAGCTAACAGCGCTGGGAACCTGTTTACACTGGCGCATTCCAATGCTGCAACTCACTGCAATGTGGACAAGCCCTTTGAGTGCAGTGGTATTGACTCGAGCTAACTGACGCCACAAGAACAAAGCCTTAGTGCCACACAGGCACTTGTCTATGGTAACAAGTCTGTACCATACTAGTCTGCCACCCACTGTTCATGTGAACCCTAATGAAACACCCTAAGGCTATGTCTACACTGCAGGCTTCTTGTGCAAGAACTGTTTTGAGCAAGAGTTCTTGCACAAAAATTCTTGCGCAAGAGCGTGTCCACACTGCCATGTGCTTTTGCGTAAAAGCATCCATGGAAGTGTGGACGCGCTCTTGTGCAAGAAAGCTCTGATGGCCATTTTAGACATAGGCTACGTCTACACTGCAGGCTTTTTTGTGCAAGAACAGCCATTCTTGCGCAAAAACTTGCAGAGCGTCTACACTGCACACGTGTTCTTGCGCAAGTCAATTTACAGTAAAGCATCAGAACAGACGGCTTCTTGTGCAAGAGTTATTCCTCTCCCCATGAGGAATAAGCCCTCATGTGCAAGAGCTCTTGCACAAGAAGCAGTGTGGACAGGTTTCCACAAGAAACCCCTATGGCTAAAATGGCCATAAGAGCTTTTTTGTGCAAGAGAGAGTCCACACCGACATGGAGGCTCTTGCGCAAAAGCACATGGCAGTGTGGACATGCTCTTGCGCAAGACCTTTTGTGCAAGAACTTTTGCACAAAACAGTTCTTGCACAAAAAGCCTGCAGTGTAGACGTAGCCATGGGGGTTTCTTGCACAAGAAACCCCTGTTGCATGTCCACACTGCCTTCTTGCGCAAGAGCTCTTGTGCAAGAGGGCTTATTCCTCGTGGGGAAAGGAATAATTCTTGTGCAAAAAGCCCTCTGTTCCGATGCCTTACTGTAAATTTACTTGCGCAAGAACACGCATGTAGTATAGACGCTCTGCAAGTTTTTGTGCAAGAACAGCTCTTCTTGCGCAAGAAGCCTAAACAGTAGACATAGCCTTAAGTGTGCAACAGTGGGGTCCACATGGACAGATAGGGGATGTTTGCACTGGAATTAAATACTCATGACTGGCCCATGCCAGATGATTCGGTTTTGTGGGGCTGATGCTATGGAGCCCTTTAATTGCAGTATACATGTGGGCTACGTCTAGACTGGCCCCTATTCCGAAATAGCCATGCTAATTTCCAACTTTGGAATAGGGAAATCCGCGGGGGTTTAAATATACCCCGCGGGATTTAAATAAACATGTCCTCCGCTTTTTTTCTGGCTTGGGGAAAATAATAATACTTTCAGGTAGGAATAAGAGATCCTCCAGAAAAGGGCTTTATTCCGGAGGATTGCACCAGTCTAGACGCTTTTTTCCGGCTTTTCCCCAAGCCGGAAAAAAAGCGGCGGACATGTTTATTTAAATCCCGCGGGGGATATTTAAACCCCCGCGGATTTCCCTATTCCAAAGTTGGAAATTAGCATGGCTATTTTGGAATAGGGGCCAGTCTAGACGTAGCCGTGTGGATTTAGGCTGGTGGTAGATGTTACACCTTGGTTCGGTGATGTGGTGGAAGCCTCAAGGGTTAAAGCCGATTACCTAGTGAAAACTACTGGATGATGGTGTAAAACAAATGATCTTTATTAAGTGGAATGATTCTTTTATCAAAACCAACAATTAGAAAATGGTGTTTTAAACTAGCAATTGCCTAATGCTTTTACAGGGTAGAAAACCTTAAACTTAGCTATACTTAACTAATTACAAACTTCTTTGATTACAATTCAACTATACCAAATTACTATCTCTAATTTGCTTAAGGCAGCGCAGCATGCAAACAAAAAATACAAAAACAAAGCTAATATAATGATAATAAAAACTCTGTCAAAAGCCAGCCCCTCTATGGTTATTTTAGGGCAGCTGGTGGAGTTAGTCATAAATCTACTTTTACAACTTAACAACTCCTGGGCTTCTATTTCTAACACTTATACTTAGCTTAAATACAACACTACTACACAACACAAAATTATACAATTTACACAGTGTGGTTAACAGAACTTAGATACACTTTACAAAATTACACAGTGAAATTAACACAATTTAACTATTAATTAAACTAATAACCAATACATTTAAGCAATACTTACAAATCCAGCAACGATAACAACATGAAGACATACAAAGACTCGGAGCATGCTCAGGACTCGCGCACCCCTAACTTTGACTCGAAGGGTGGGGAAGGCAGCCTCAGGGTGATCAATCTTTCAGCTGGGCAAAAAAACCACGTGCCCTCAATACCCGGAACCTCCGTCGAACAAAGGGGTTGAGGGTCTTTTATAACATAACCTGACATCTGGTACCTTATTAGGGTCAGTTCCCTGGCCGGGCCTGATAGGCTGGTAATGAAGTAATGTGAAATACTGCCCTATAGGATTTTTCATGATGCCTGCCTGATGGCCTCGTGGACAGTGCTGGGTGTGGGCATGGTCAGTGTGCATGGCAGTTGCATCTTATCTCCCTATGCCTACCTCCCTCCCTTCAAGGACTGGTCAAGAGAGTCTTATTTATCTCGTGTAGCTGTGTTCTATTTTTTCATGCTCACCTCCCTGTTCTATGATGCCTACAAGGCCAAATTCCATTTACAGAAAGCTGTATTGTGCTTCCTATGCTTCTCTGAGTATCTCACAGTCTGGGTTTTCTGTGAGGGGCCTTGTGTGGCAGGATGGGCTATATGCGAAGGCCATGGACAGAAAAAGCCTGCTTTACAACAGTAGAATCCCAGCGTACGTCTAGACTACAGGCTTTTGTCGACAGAAGTTTTGTTGACAGATACTGTCGACAAAGCTTCTGTCAACAAAGAGCGTCTAGACTATATCCAGTTCTGTCGACAAAGCAAGCCGCTTTGTCGACATGACAGTGTAGATGCAAAGGACAGCGTAGATGCAAGAATGCCTTCTGTCAACAGAATTCTATAGACAAAAGGCATTATTCTTCATAGAATGAGGTTTACAACTGTCGACAAAACTGCTGAGTTCTGTCGATGTTATGTCGACAGAACTCAGTGGCAGTGTAGACGCAGGAATAGTTTTGTTGACAGAAGTCCACTTTTGTTGACAAAACCCTGTAGTCTAGACACAACACCAGAGAGAGGACAGGCTGCAACTGAAGCCAGAACATCCACATCACAATTAAGCAGTCCTGGAGCCCTGAGCCCCACAAGCCTGAACCATCTGTTATGGCCCAGTCAGAGGTGTCTAATTGCAGTATTGACAGACCCATAGTGCATGGCAGGTAAGAGTCACACCTCTGCTTGTAACAAAGTGTTATTTCACAGTGTTGTCACTGCATTCTGTCAAGCCAATCTAACTCAAGATAAGTAATTAAAAGGTAGATAAGTGTGTAGTCAATACAAAGTTAGCACTTCCTTTAAAAAGTAACATGATTTTAAAATCAATGCCCATTATATGCCTTCAGCTACACTGGCCTTTCTTTATTGTGGGCACTCAGTATTGTAGAAGGCAAAAGTGAGACATTATAGAGAAATACTGTAAATTCTTTCTGATATTGAAAGCTTATTTTCTTGGGGGAAAAAATCTATTGCAGTTCCTACTCATTGAGGCAGTCACTCAAAGCTGTTTAAACTTTATGGAATTGCTGTTTCACCAAAAGTGTAAAAGAAAGCGTTACATTTGTCCTTATTTCCAGGCCTCAAGGTTGCATGTTTGGATGATTTAATGGGAATTACAATGAGAAGTCCTGTGGCACATTAGAGACTAACAGATTTATTTTGCCTATGCAAGCTTATGCCCTAATAAATCTGCTAGTTTTTAAGGTGCCACAGGACTCCTCATTCTTTTTGCAGATACAGACTAACATGGCTACCCCACTGAGACTTAATTGGAATAGTTTGTCAATGGATGATCTATGTTTCAGTGGAACTGGCTTGAGCTTAAGCGGAGTGGGGGGCTAATCTTTTGGAATCTAATGAACAGCAGAATTCATTTTAGCCAGGTCTCTAATGAAAGGCCGACTGTTCAGTGATGAGTCCCACATGTGTTTATAAATGTTAACACTGTGCTAACCTCAGCCGGAGGAGGTACAGTTTAGGGAAGTTTAGTATAAGGAGCCTTGCTGTCAGCAGCAGCGACACATAAGAAGGGTTTTCAGGCTTGGCTACTCCAGTGCTGTACTGATTAAGCTAAGCTTTCCTTCAGTGGGGAAGTAGCCTGCTTTCCAAGCTGCAGAGCAGTGCGCATGAGCAGATGGAGTAGATATGACCAGTGCCCACTAGGCAACAGCTAAAACCGATGATGAATGTGCTGTGGCAGAATTGGTTTCACTGACAAACATGAAATGACTTAAAATCAACTCTGTAAGTGAGCTCACGGACAAATGCATCGACTGCCTTTCTATTTTAAACTACCAGGGTGCAGCGTGACAACACCAGGTACTGAACTTGTCATTTTCTATGATCTACTGCAGCAAAATTTGTTGGGAAATATACAGGAAAATATTAAATGGTTGTTCCAAAAAGTTTGTTGTTTTCCTCAGTATAAAATAATTGGATCAAGTCTTTGAAAAAAATGTTTCTTATTACAGCAGTGACTACCATGCAGAAATATTTCTTGCCTGTGCTTATGCTGTATAAACTGGGAACAATCATTTGTATTTTGCATTCAGTACATTTTGCATACCAGTTGATTTGGAATGATAAGAAGGTTTTCTTTGTATGGACTCAAACTAAAATTAGAAATCTATGTGTTTTGTTAGTCTTTAAGGTGCTACTAGATTATTTGTTGGTTTTTAAAATTAGGAATGTTTTAACAAATTCAGTGGCATCAAATCAGACGATCAAATAAGAGAATTCTGTGAATAATACTGAACTATGTTCTACAGAATAGTGTCATCCTTAAGAAAAGGATTGTGCTCAAAAATACCTCGTGTAGAGGGTTGTGCTACGTCACATGAAGCTAGATGCTTTTGAATATTTTGAAAGAAGGATAGGGAGAAATTTTAGTGGCCCTGTCAGTATACATAAGAACAGCCATACTGGGTCAGAACAAAGGTCCATCTAGCTCAATAAATCCTTTCTTCCAACAGTGGCCAATGCCAGGTGCCACAGAGGAAATGAACAGAACAGGTAATCATCAAGTGATCCTTCCCCAGTCGTCCATTCCCAACTTTTGACAAATAGAGGCTAGGGACACCATTCCAGGCATTGATGGATTTATCCTCCATTAATTTATCTAGTTCTTTTTTGAATCCTGTTAAAGTCCTGGTCTTCACAACATCTTCTGGCAAGGAGTTCCATAGGTTGACTGTGTGCTGCATGAAGAAAAACTTCCTTTTGTTTGTTTTAAACCTGCTACCTATTAATTTCTTTTTGTGACCCCTAGTTCTTATATTATGGGAACAAGAAATACCTTTTCCTTATTTACTTTCTCCACATCATTTATGATTTTATAGACCTCTATCATATTTCCCTCTTTTTTAAGCTGAAAAGTCCTAGTCTTAAGAATCTCTCTTCATATGGCAGCCTTTCCAAGCCTCTAATCATTTTGTTGCCCCTTTCTGAACTTTTTCCAATGCCAAGATACCTTTTTTGAGATGTGACAACCATATCTTCATGCAGTATTGAAGATGTGGGATTTATACAGAGGCAATAAAATATTCTCTTATTCTCTAGCCCTATTTTAATGATTCCTAATGTTCTATTTGCTTTTTTGACTTCTGCTGCACATTGAGTGGATGTTTTCAGAAAACTATGCACAATTACTTCAAGATCTCTCTCTTAAATTGTAGCAGCTAATTTAGTCCCCAACATTTTGTACATATAGCTGGGATTATGTTTTCCAATATGTATTACTTTTCATTTATCTACATTAAAATTTATCTGCCATTTTGTTGGCCAGTCACCTTGTTTTTTGAGATTCTATAGAAGCTCTTCATAGTCTGCTTTGGAGTTAACTATCTTGAGCAGTTTTTTATCCTCTGCAAATTTTGCCACCTCACTATTTTCCCCTTTCTGCAGATAATTTATGACTATTTTGAAAAGGATTGGTCCTAGTACAGATCTCTGTGGGACACCATTAGTTACCTTGTGCCATTCTGAAAACTGACCATTTATTCCTACCCTTTGTTTTTATCTTTTAACCAGTTATCATTCTATGGGAGGACCTTCCCTCTTATCCCATAACAGCTTACTTTGCTTAAGAGCCTTTAGTGAGAGTCCTTATCAAAGATTCCCTGAAATCTAAGTACACAATGTCCACTGGATCCTCCTTGTCCACATATTGTTGACCTCCTTACGGAATTCTAATACATTAGTGAGGAATGATTTTATTACTAAATCTTTTTTGGTTAATAAAATATAAAAGGCCTCTTACTTATAACTCTTTACATTACTAAAAATGGGGTAAGATACTATTTAGTTTTCATCAGTGTTTGTCTGTTTCAATTTAGCACAATTTGGATAACAAAAGGTCTGTCTAAGAGCAGTTGTGGGGTAGTGATTTGGGGGGGATGTTGGGAGTTAGAGGTTAGAGCAGTCCTGAAGTCTCCAAACTTGCTCATGGATCCTTGGCCTCAAAGCAACTGTTTAGGCAGCCAGGAATTGCCAGAACACAGGCATTCTAACCATAATCTCTTTCCCCTTCTACTGAAAGAAGGTGAAGTTAAATTAATTTAGTTAATTTTTGTCACAATATTGAAGGGGTTTTATTTCATAGGCATCTCCACAGAAAACTCCACCAAGTTTCCAGTCTTGTATTTTGAGTAAATGTGAGCCAGGTAAATTAAAAGGTCTGATACTGGAGGCCAATTCAGATCTGAATGACAGATAAGTGCACTATAACTGCAGCTAACTTTCAAAGTTAACCTGCGACTTCCTTTAACTTTGTTGGATGTTGAGATACAGTTAGATTCAAGACTGAGGCACAGGAGCCATAAGTGGCTTTTTAATGTTTTTCCTTCAGGTCCTTGAGGCACATGATATTAAAACACAGTGGCTACATCTACACTGCAGGCTTTTTGTGCAAGAACAACTGTTCTTGCGCAAAAACTTGCAGGGCGTCTACACTGCACACACGTTCTTGCACAAGTAAATTTACAGTACAGCGTTGGAAAAAAGGCCTTCTTCCAGAAGAGTTATTCCTCTCCCCATGAGGAATAAGCCCTCTTGTACAAGAGCTCTTCCACAAGAAGGCAGTGTAGACAGGCAACATGAATTTCTTATGCAAGAAACCCCTATGGCTAAAATGGCCATCAGAGCTTTCTTGCGCAAGACAGCATCCACACTGCCATGGACGCTCTTGCACAAGAGCACATCTCTTGCTCAAAACCTCATGGCAGTGTGGACGCGTTCTTGTGGAAGACCTTTTGCATAAGAACTCTTCCACAAAACAGTTCTTGCGCAAGAAGCCTGCAGTGTAGATGTAGCCAGTGTGATTTAGTTATTAAGCAATCAAGCTGCTTTTATTACATTATTAACCAATTGTAGAATACTTGATCAATTATTTTGTGGTAAGAATTATATATATAAATGTAGCTCTTTAAGGAAATATTGATCATTAAATTGGCTCCTGAACCACTGATGTCTGAGTATCATTGACTTAGTACTTCTGCAATCAAGGCCATAAATCTTTGGCAAGAGAAGGGATTGGAAGGCAGCAAGAAGTTTTCACTCATCTTCATGTGGTTCATTATAGACCAATGCCAAGACCTAAATCTGGGTCTCCGCAGAGTAAGCAAGGGCAGTACCTGCAGCTAGGTACTTGTTAACAAAATAACTGTTTTTAGGATTTTTAGCCAACTTTGGGGAAGTTACTGCAAGGTTTTTGTATATGTAGGCCATGTACTATTGCCACATCCATTCTAAAATGCTAAATGTAAAAACTGCAGTCCTTTTTTCCCCTTGGGTATTTGGTATTGATGTTTTAGACCTAATTTGTGATGGCAAGAGTTAAAACCGGATCTAAGAAATATAATCAAGTATTACTAACAGGAGTGTTGTAAGCAAGACATGAGAAGTAATTCTTCCTCTCTACTCTGCGCTGATTAGGCCTCAAATGTAGCATTATATCCAGTTCTGAGCACCTCATTTCAGGAAAGATGTGGACAAACTGGAAAAGGTCCAGAGAAGAGCAACACAAATGATTAAAGACATAGGAAATATGACTATGAGGGAAGACTGAAAGAATTAGGGTTTGTTTGGTCTAGAAAAGAGAAGATTGAGAGGAGACAAGATGACAGATTTTAAGTACTTAAAAGGGTGTTACAAGGAGGAAGGGAAAAAATATTCTCTTTAACCTCTGATGATAAGACAAGAAGCAATGGGCTTAAATTGCAGCAAGGGAGCTTTAGGTGGGACTTTGGGAAAATCTTCCTTACAATCAGGAAATTTTTAAGAGCAGGTTAGGCAAACATCTATCAGGGATGATCTAGATCAATGTTTCTGAAACTGTTCCACAAGAACACTTTGAGAAACACATTAACTGGCCTCCCTGGTTCGTTTATTTACCGGCGCTGCAGCCATGGAGCCTCACGGTTCCAATTGGCTCCGTTTTGTCCTTTGAAGCCAAGGGGAGCCACGGGAAGTGGCGTAGACCAGGCCACCGCTTTCCACTGCTCCGTTTGACTGCAAAGAGCAAAACGGAACCAGTGGGAGCCGCAAGGCTCTGTGGTCACGGCACTGGTAAATAAACAAACCTGGGCGGCCAGTTAACGTGTTTCTCAAAGTGTTCTCGCAGACCACTTTCAGAAACACTGATTTAGATGGTGCTTGGTCCTGCCATGAGGAAAAGAGATTGGAGATGATGACCTCTCAAGGTCCCTTCAGGTTCTAGTGTTCTATGATTCTGTGATTATAGGCATTGTGTCTGTTTTTCATGTAGGCATTGATTAAGCTGTTCAATTCTACAATTTATGGAAAGGGTTAAAGAAACAAAATAATCAATACCAGAACATTTCAGGTGCATTTAAAATAGAATTAGAAATCACTGATTAAGCTCTGAGAAACCTATGTGTATAAATCTATGTCCATCCCCACTGGACAAGGGAAAGGAGCCATCTCTTATTAGTAAATGTAGAGGAAACGTGTGAAAATGCCAGGGAAAATATTCAGATCACAACTATAGAGAAGCAAACTCCAGAGAATGTGCCCAGAGGGAAAAGATGTACATTGAAATGATGCAAAAAGTAGTATTAATCAGGGAAATGTACCTCTCAGAACATAAGGTGAAAAGCAGGAAAGGAAGCAAATTGTCAGCATCACTGACAATGACATCAGCTTACATTCTGTCATAGGGGAGATGAATAAAACCCTAACAATTGAACATATCATTTAACATATCATTTTATAATATATAACATATATTATTATATGTTATAGAACATATAAAATGATATATATATAACATTATCATATAACTATGTATTATATAATTATTATATATATATTGTTATATAATATATAACATATTTTATAATATATTTTCTTTCAATCTTCCTCAAGACAATTAGAACACTGTGGGTACAACTGAAGTAACTGATGATAATAGCTGTATATCATGACCTGTTCTTACAGGTCTTTTTTTTTATTTATTTATTGTCAGGGGTTTATTTTTCCATTTTGGGCCCATTGAAGTAAATGAGCACTCCCATTTATTTCAGTGGAATTTGCATTAGGCTCTTTATCATTTAGATGGTTCCATTTTTATTTTTATTTTTATTTTTTCCTATTGTTTCTTGTTTGTTTTTTGTTTTTGGTTTTGTTGTTGGGTTTTTTTTGTTTTTGTTTTTTCCAGAATCGTGAAAAACCAACCTTTGATGGAAATCATGTGGCACCTGATAGCCTATTGGTAAGGAAAAAAATGCATTAGAACAAATGACTCTGTCTTCCTATTTATGAATAAAGGCTCATTAGAGTTAAATAATGACATAATAAAGTCTACATCATCATCGCAAATATAACAGTAGTATGAATATAAAATGTAATAAAATATAACAATAATGTGACTTGTTGGCTTGGTGGTATTTTTATACTTTTTCTTCTTTTCAGCTTACCGATGGCACAAGCAGGTTGATGCTAGATTCACATTATAAGCCTGAATTATAACTCCTCCCTGTTACTTACACCCAAAAAGAAACAAATTCCATTTAAATTGTACATGTCATGTATAAATGTCTCAAGCTCAATTATTCTGGAACGTTTAGGATAAAATCCAAATAAGCAGTTTAAAATTATGAGACTGTAAATTCCCTGTTGCACCTGTTTAAGGCCAAGAAATTGTTTGTTCTTGTCCTCTGCATGATTTTGACAATTGTAGGAAAAAACATGTGATTATTGTAAAGACACCCCAGCCCCTCTATGCTTGGTAAAAGGGCTAGATTGGCACAATCTACCTCTTGCACAAAGTTTTTATCAGTGGCTCTCAAAGCGCCTTACAAGGGACAAGTGTCATTATTCCCATTTTACAGATGAGGAAATTGATGCCTCGGTGCTGCCTTTTGGAGGTTGTTCCCACAGAAGCACTGTGAAGTATAGCTGCGAGTCTGGGCTTTGAGGATCCCTTTGCATAGGGGAAGGTGTGGGGGCACAGCACATAGCATTGTGGAGTTTCAGAGCAGTCTTGTGACCCAGAGAGCAACCCTGGAGGCTGCTATAACTTTAGGCCTCCAGAGCCCCCACCTCTTGCTGGACCGTCAGTTTCATGCTAAGCCTCTAGGGGAATGTCCACACTTCACATTGGGGTTGAGATTCCAAGCTTAAGGACCCAAACCCAGCCAGTGGAGCGGGAACATTTTTAAGAGTGGGGTTGCTGACATCCCACCTTTACCCTGTCCTGTCCTCTCCCCCACTCAGGCCAATAGCAAAATCCATGCGTGAGGAGCCAGACGTTGGGACCCAGGGCATCAGAGCCCCCAGTGTGGGGTGCCAAATCAGAGCTCATTGATGTGTAGGGCCAGCAGCAAAGCCCAGGTGCATGGAGCAGCAGCAGAGTCCCCAGAGTGAAGGGCAGCAGCTGGTTTCCTGGGTCTGGGGCTGGCAATAGACCCTATGGTGCATGAAGAAGCAGCTGGGATCCTGGATGCAAGGCTGGGAGCTCAGGGATAGTACGTCATACCCTAAACCCCAAGTTCCCACACCTGTGAATCTAGATTAGTTCTGATGCAGCTGGTGCGATAAGATAGAATGTAGTCATAGCAGTCAAGTAGTGGAGCAAGGTGGGGCCAGATATTCCAAAAACCTACCTAGGATCTCTGATGGGGAAACACTTTGGGCAGCTAATTGCTCCCATCACTGAAGCTACCTCCTATTTTTTTAGCACGCTGTCTTCATAAGAGCTAGCACAGATTTGTCTCTTCTAACAGGGAATCATACCTACAGCTCGAAGTGTAGCCAGACCCTTAAAAGCAGTAGCGCAGAATCTCATCCTCTATATATCTTAAAAATATATCAAATAATGAGGAGTACAGGATCTTTTGAAAAAGGTTGGGTTTTTTTGAAAGAGCCACATCTAGACAGCAGTTTCACTTTCGAAATACCCTTTTTCAGAAAAACGCTGTGCGCGATTATGCAACTGAAGCGTGGGATATTTAAATCCCCTCTTCATTTGCAATTTCAATCTGCCTAATTTACATCCCTCTTTTGAAAGAGGGATGTAGTTTAGACATGCCCTTATTGTCTCACGGACCTTCTCCAGAGTAAAAGTATTACCCTAGCAAAAGACTTGTTAGTAGAACTGTTAAAGATGATTTGATTGATTGGGATGTATCTGCCAAATTAGATGGATAAAATGATTTATAGTATAATACTGCACAAAACTTTTTGGAGTTCTGCAACAAGCAGAGCTGTGGGTTTCAATATGCCAGGGTAAAATAGTTTTCCTCTCTCTGTCACTGGTTAATGACTCCATGGGGCTTGTCTACCTTATGGAGAAGATCGAACCTCTGGAGGTTGATCTTCTAGCATTTGATTTAGCGGATCTAGTGTTGACCACGAAATTGAATGCTGAGAGCATTGTGTACTCATTCTGTGAGGAGTAAGGGAAGCTGATGGGCCTCCCGCAGTATAGATGCTGCAACAGCTCAGCTTAAGCTAAATCAAATCCAGCTATGCATTTTGCATAGCTGGATGGCATGATTTAAGCTGACCTGCCTGGTCTGGTGTAGACCAGGCTGTAGAGACATATATTTTATCCATTTGTTGAGTTACAGCCACAGAAAGAAGTGGTAGCTAGCTGCTTGATCTTTTAATGTTTCTTTCTCATTTAGAACATTGTCATTTGGAAAGCTACTTGTGTTTCTTCAATTAAAACCCTGTCATATTCTGTGAAATATCTTTCTAAATCCCAGTCACCCAGTACACACAAGTTATTTCCTCATGCCGCAGGTATTTTTGACCTTTTGCATAAGCTGTAGGAGCTTTGAACTTCAGTCTGTATGGGTAATGAAGGCAGCCAGCCAGACTCCAACATCATTTCAGGGACTGATGTAATACTTTTCAGCACATTTCAGATGGAATGAAGTATGTAGAACGCCTACCCTGTTCTTTCATGTTCAAGTTAAGGGGCAGTAGATATCTTGACATTTTTTAACCTATTGAATTGGTGTGTCATACTTGTGCAGTATCTGATTGTGTTTAAGATAGACATGTCTTGTCATAACAGTGAGTAGTCCTGTGGCAACTTAGGGCATGTCTATATTAAGGAGTTATTTTGAAGTAACAAGATGAGTGTCCACACTACCAAGCCTGTTGTTTTAAAAAAAAAATTGACTTATTATTTTGAAATAACAACTCCTGCTTGTGAAGAGGAATAGGCTTATTTCAAAATAGTTATTTCGGGAGTTATTATTTTGAAACAACTTATTTCAAAGTGCCCTGGTAGTGTAGACATAGCCTTAAAGACTAACAAAAATATACATAGTATCATGAGCTTTCATGGGTAAAAGCCACTTCATTAGATGAATTGTAATGAAACACCATATCTAAATCCTTATTCTGTGGGATCTGAATTTGGCAGCTTGACTTAAGTGATTCTAATGAAACTCCAAATTCAAATAACCCAAACTAAAGAAAAATTCACACTCATATCTATATTTGGGTATAAGCGCTAATTAGATTTTATAATTTGTGTGCTAAAGTGGACTTGCTTGGAGTTTTGAACTAATATAGCATGTGTCCTTACAAGCAGGCAATCTGTAAAATCTATGTAATTTAGTCAGATTATTTATTATCATGATATGTACAAGAAGGGAACTGTGCATTATTCATCTTGTGTCACCTAGTGATACATTTTTGGTATGAGCCTATTGAGGATGTAGGTACTACTGTTCAGTCACTCTTTTCAATGCAGGTTTGTATTACCATTCAGTAAGACTAGATACATTGGGAATAACTCTGGACTAGAAAGGAATGAGTCAAATTTCATTGTTGTGCAAAGTAAAACTGACAGGCTGTGTCTAGACTGGCAAGTTTTTCGGAAAATCATGCCACTGTAGACGTAGCCGTGGGCTGTGTCTACACTGGCAAGTTATTCCGGAAAATCAGCCGCTTTTCCGGAAAAACTTGCGAGCTGTCTACACGGGCCACTTGAATTTCCAGAAAAGCACTGACGATCTCATGTAAAATCGTCAGTGCTTTTCCGGAAAAACTATGCTGCTCCCGTTCGGGCAAAAGTCTTTTTCTGGAAAACTGTTCCGGAAAAGGGCCGGTGTAGACGGCACAGTAGTGTTTTCCGCAAAAAAGCCCCGATTGCGAAAATGACGATCGGGGCTTTTTTGTGGAAAAGTGCGTCTAGATTGGCCACGGACGCTTTTATGGAAAAAGTGCTTTTCCGGAAAAGCGTCCTGCCAATCTAGACGCGCTTTTCCGAAAATGCTTTTAACGGAAAACTTTTCCGTTAAAAGCATTTCTGGAAAATCATGCCAGTGTAGACGTAGCCATAGAGTATAACAGAGAAGCTAGTATAGTACTTCTGTGATTGTTTAAATCCATGAGAAAAAGGGGGGGAAAGCTGCAGGAAAATATTATTAGACTAAATAGAAAAATTACCATAATAATTGGCAACATTTGTATTAATTCTTGAACTGGCCAGATGATGCAGCATGATAATTGAAAACTTGCTCTATGTCTTTTTTTTAGGAAAGTCCATTACAAATGTAACATCCACAACTTTATTTCTTTGTGGTATGGAATGTTGAATTAGCACGTAACATTTGTCCAAGAAAACAAATTGTTAAGAACTTTAAACTTGTAAACTCTCGCAGGCTCAGAAACTCAGAGAAACCTGTTGTTTGAGATGCACAGAACTTATTAAAATACAAAAGGTTTTAATTTTTTCAGCATAGTGGCACAGAATATATATTCAAATAGATAATGGAGGATAAATTTATACTGAATCAGATCTGTATTCTTTCCCCTCACTTATTTACTTGTAACCAGGGGCAACTGGCGAGGGAGAATGTAGGGGTCCACAGGCCACATGACCTCTCACAGCCTGGGGAAGGGCCAGGACAACATCTCCCCACCCTTGCTCTGCCCCCTCTCCTCCTTTGCCCCACCTTTGCTCTGCCACAACTCAGGGGAATAGCAGGGCCGATGGCTGTCGATCTCCCTCCCTCCCCACCCTGCACCCATTGCCAGTGTCAGGAGAAGTGCCGCAAAGGCAGCTCGAGCTAACTCTGCTTCTCCAACCTCATTGCTTAGTTTCCAGCTGGTGAGTACAAGGACAGTCCCACTTCTATCCTGAGTGACTCGGTTGGGGTAGCAAAGCAAGCTGGTGCTAAATTTCTGTACCTCCCCTGTTGCTGCATGCTGGACCCTTGCTGAAGGTGCCAGGTCTCCCTTAAGTTCTCCCACAGGCTGCTGGCCAGCCCCCTGACCCTCCCTCCCATGGTGTTTGGAGGCACATGCCCCCTCATGTATCTCCCCCCATGAGTCACCCACATGATGATGCTGTGACACCAATTTGAAAACAACGGGGCATATTGGTTTCATTTATATTTATGCTTATTTCTCAGAGAAATCATTAACTAATTATAGATACGTAGCTGGCTCATAGACTTGCCCTGTTAAACTTTTATTCCTTTCTCTAGTATGTTCTGTCGTCTTCTTCCTTGGACATATTCAGGACCTTGCTATGAAAGAAATAAAGGAATAAAAGTATTGTTCTCTTACTGACACTGAACCAGAATTGCTGTCTTTATAAAATCCTAGGTGCTGAAGACAGTAGACATCTCTGTTGGTTCATACTATTCAAGCTGTAAATAGAAAGTGATGAGAATAAGTTAATTGCTTTTTAGTGGAATGGGTAATAGGAGATCATGTTTGGAGTTTGAATTTCACCAAAATCTCCCAAATAGCAATATAAAAACTTGTGTTTTGTTGTCATTTCTTCATAAAACTTTTCACATTTTGCTCCTTATGGAGTTAGAATTATCTAATTTAACCTGCCAATTTCCTTGTTCATGTACTTAACTAGCCGATTAGCCCGTCATAAGATGGGATTTTCAGGTCTTCTCTCATGAGCTCTCTCACTCTGTCTCTTTCTCTCTTCCTACTGCCTCCACCCCTCTCTCTCAGCTCTCCTCAGCCTCCTGCCTCTCTATCCATCTCTTTCTTTCTCTTCTCCCCCTCCTGCCACTCACTCTCCCTTTCTCTTCTTCTCCTCCTCCTGCCTCTCTCTCCCCTTCCCCTTCCTTCCTGCCATGGCACTTGTCTGAGTGCTGCCTGCTCAGCCGGGCTGCCGCGAGGGAAGGTGGCGGGATGGTGACGTACATGGCTGCGCTCAGCTGGGCCCCGGCGAGGAAGCAAGCAGCGGCAAGCGGCCCGTGGCTGAACCTCACCCCCCCCCCCCCACCAGGTCTGCTTCCCGTCCTCCTCCTCCCGTCCAGCCCCACGGCCCCTGATCTCCCCCCCCCAGCTCTGCTTCCCACCCTCTCTTCCTGCTGGCCAGCCCCATGGCCCCCTGGACATCCCCTCACCAGCGCTGCTTCCCTCCCCCCTTCCTCTGGGCTCCCCCATCCTCCCCTACAGCCCCCAATTCCCCCCCAGCTTTTCTTCCCACCCCCCTTCTGGCCAGCCCCGCCCCCTTCCCCTCCCTGCATGGTACCCCGCCCCACTTCCCCTTCCTCCCCATTCCTGGCGTGCTGCACCGCTCCCACCTGAGCGGCGCTCCCACCGGGCCCCAGCAGGGGAGCAAGCGGCGGCAAGCGGCCCTTTGGGGTCCACGCTCCCCACGCGGGGTCGGGGGCCATGGGGCTGGATGGGAGGAGGGGGGTGGGAAGCAGACCTGGCGGGCGGGGGTGCAGCCACTGGCTGCAGCCAGACCTCAAAGGGCCACTTGCCACTGCTTGCCCCCTTGCCGGGGCCTGGCAGGAGCACCGCTCAGCTGGGAGCGGTGCAGCGTGCCACAGCGCACCAGGCAGGGAGGGGAAGGGGACGGGGTTGGCTGGAAGGGGGATGGAAAGCAAAGCTGGGGGGGATTGGGGGCTGGGGGGGAGGATGGGGGGACCGGAGGAAGGGGAGAGGGAAGCAGCGCTGGTGGGGAGGGTTTCCGGGGGGCCCTGCGGCCACTTGCCGCCACGGAGCAAAGGAAAGGGGGGCGGGGCGCTGACGTACACGGGCAGGGGCGTGGCCGTGTACATCAGCGTTACAGACACACAGACCCTGGGCTACTATATATATATATGATAAGAATAGCCAAATTATATTGAATGGACCTTTTCTTTTTAACCTTTTCAGGACCTCTCCAACCATCCTGCTAGTTTTACTTCCATTCCTAAGGCCACCTGGGTCACATGCTTTAGTCAGCTACAAGCCCAATATTGTACTGATACTGGCCGATGATCTTGGTATTGGAGATGTAGCCTGCTATGGAAATGATACGATAAGGTAAAGGATCTAAGGAGAGTAATCAAAGACATTAATTTACTTTTTTTTATTGTAAGAATGTCATGCTCTCTCCAAATCCTCCTTTGCTGAGCCACATGCTGGCAGAAGGAGGGGTTCTCTGATGGCATCACCTGAATTAGGTTAAAAGCGCTAATTGGACTATCTTTCTTACAATACCATAAGTCCTTGAAAATGACTTACAGTGTTTCCAGTTAAAGAGAAGCTAGATAATTTCATGGAGGTTAGGTCCATAAAAGGCTATTAGCCAGGGGATAAAATGGTGTCCTTGGCCTCTGTTTGTCAGAGGCTGGAGAGGGATGGCAGGAGACAAATCGCTTGATCATTGTCTTCGGTCCACCCTCTCTGGGGCACCTGGTGCTGGCCACTGTTGGCAGCTGATCGGCATAGCGCAGCAGCCATTTTGATGTAAATGAAGCGGCAATTATTTAAATCGCCACTTCATTTTCCTATGTCTAGTAAACTCAACTACATGGCTCCATCGATGGAGCTGTGTAGTCTAGACATACCCTAAGGAGCTGCAAGACTATATTTTATTACAGAGCTCAGGAAACGCTTAATAGGTTCTCTATTTTAAAAAAAAGAGAAGATGCAGTTTGCCTTGTTAACCACTATTAGCTGACAGACCAATATCACGAAATTTCTTGACTTGATTTTGTTTTAGGACCCCTAATATTGACCGGCTGGCAAAGGAAGGGGTGAAACTTACTCAGCACATTGCTGCAGCTCCACTCTGTACACCAAGCAGAGCAGCTTTCCTGACTGGCAGATACCCCATCCGATCAGGTTTGGGCCTTTTTAATTGAACTGTGCTGTCTGAGCAAGAGACTTTAGCTTTTAAACATTTCGACTCATTGACTTTAAGGCCAAAAGGGACCAGTGGGGTCATTCTAATCTGATCACCTGCACATTGCAGGCCATAGAACGTCACCCGCCAACTCCTGTAATAAATCCCTGACTTCTCGTAACAGAGAATCTACCATTTATTCTAGTTTAAACCTGCAAAAGACCCATGCCACATGTGGCAGAGGAAGGTGAAACTCCCTGGTTTCTGCAAATCTGACACAAGGAAAAATTCTTTCCGAATACCAGCCATAGGGATCGGTTGGACCCTGAGCATTTTAGTAGGACCCAGCACACCTGAGAGAAAATTTTCTGTAGTCACTGCAATAATTCTAAAGTAAGCAAATATCTCCAACAGCTGGTGATAGGACGCTAGGTGGGGAGGGCTCTGTGGGTATGTCTAGACTACATGCCTCTGCCGACAGAGGCATGTAAAATAGGCTACCCAACATAGTCAATGAAGCGGGGATTTAAATATCCCCCGCTTCATTAAAATAAAAATGGTTGCCGCTCTGTGTCAGCTCAGCTGATCGTTGGCACAGCGCGCAAGTCAGGACGCGGATCGGTTGACAAGAGAAGCCTTTGTCGACTGCTCCCTTATGCCTCGTGAAACGAGGTTTACAGGATTGGTTGACAAAGGTTTCCCTTGTTGACCGATCCGCATCTTGACTTACGCGCTGCGCTGACGATCAGCTGAGCCGACACAGTGCGGCGGCCATTTTTATTTTAATGATGCGGGAGATATTTAAATCCCCGCTTCATTGACTATGTTGGGTAGCCTATTTTACATGCCTCTGTCGGCAGAGGCATGTAGTCTAGACATACCCACAGAGCCTTCCCCACCTAGTGTCCTATCACCAGCTGTTGGAGATATTTGCTTACTTTAGAATTATTGCAGCATGGCTGTGTTTATCCCTGTCTCTGCACATCACAGAAAGGTGCAATCATGTAGCTAAAGAAGGTCCAAAGAGATGGGAGCAGCAGCCATGATGTTTCCCACCGAATTGCCACCAGATGTCCATTAATATGGGCAATGCACTTTTGAGGGCTCACAGACATGGCTAGCCCTTATGGAAGGCAGTAGGTAAATAAGAAACAGACATTCTTAGTATCAGCTTCCTCTCAAACAAGTGTGTTTTGGGACACAAAAAACCATGGAATTCTGCTGCTCTGTAACAATGATGTCTTGTTGGGTTTTACAGTTTTCCTCTTTTTCCTATTATTGAACATTCACTCAGACTCACAACTTTGGTTTCTAAAAATCTGTAAAAAGATTTTTTTCTGTTTTCCAACCATTGCTGCAAATAATGATTAAAAGATAGAAGGAAAACGTGACACACATCTGTGTGAGATTCAAATGAATAATTGGTAATATGAAAGTGAGGGATATATACCTCCCCAATCTCGCCCAGAATCCTCATTTATTTTCACTGAGGCTTAAGCAGACAGCACAGGATAGATTCTTAGCTGATGTAAATCAGCAACACACTATTATAGTCAGTGAAGCTATGCTGATTTACATCTGCTGAGGATTTGGCCCCAAGAATGTAATTATGATTTATAGTGCCTCCAAATTATTCTGTCATTGGAATCGGGGGGAAAGACTCTATGGAAAGATAAGTGAGGTTGATTACATTTTGACAGACAAGAGAGCTCTTGCAAGCTCTTATAAAAACAAAAGTTGCTTTTGGCTGAAGCCTCCCTGTTGCTGTATTTATTTAGTACTTTAAAAAATGATATATTACAGGCATGGATGCCACTAACAGTTATCGGGTTATTCAGTGGGCTGGAGCCTCAGGCGGACTTCCTCCACATGAAACAACCTTTGCCAAGATACTACAGCAGCAAGGCTACATTACGGGACTAATAGGTATGTAGACTCAATACTGGTTTGGCAAAAGATATTATCTGAACACTTAGCACTGAAATACTTCATTGTGTGGGACTGATCAGAATATGAATTCAAGAAACAGATGTAACTCTCCAAATGACAAAGATCTAAATAAGGAAGAGCCATTAAAAGAGCAGTCAGATACTGCTTCTTTCTGTAGCAAATAGTTCTTGAATGTAGCTCAACAAATGAATAAAGTATAGGCCTCCGTGTGGTCATTAAGCAGCAACAAAGAGAAAAACTATTATACCTTGGCATATTGAAACAAACCTGCAGTGTTGTCTTCAAGTCGTCATTGTCAAGTCCAAGTCGTGTCTCAAGTCACTACAGTTCAAGTCTCAAGTCTTAATTTAAAAAATGTCAAGTCATTTTTGTACAAGCCATCAATATCGGCATTTTCAGACAATTTTTTCACCAAGTTGATTTAGAAAAATTAGCAAGTCTCAAGTCGAGTCTCAAGTCACAAACAATGAACCCGAGTCGAGTCTCAAGTCGAGTCAGCTAGGCGACTTAAGTCGGACTTGAGTTCAAGTCGTGGGACTCGAGTCAACAACTCTGCAAACCTGTGCTAGCTCTGATGGAGAGATCATGCAAAAAACTAGGAGCAGCGTGGATAGGGGAGCGAAGGAACAAAGCAGAGAAAGGACAGTGCAAGGGGGAGTACGATGGAGGGGCAACAGCAGCAACACAGAACTGGCTGTTGCCTGCCCACACTCACCAGCCACTATAGCTCACAGCACACAGCCAGTGCTGGCCAGAAACAGGATGGGGGCCAAGCCCTACCGGACCAGTGCCAGCATGCAGGAAGGGCTGCACTGACAGACCAGCAGGGGCAGTGACCAGTCCACATGCTAGATGTTTTCCTCACCACCCGCCTTGGACACACACACCCCATCATCAGACACTGGGTCCCCACCACCACACTCACTGCTGGTGGGAGGGTGGCTGGTGAGAGCAGCAAAACCCACCTGCTTGAGCAGGCCTTTCCTGCAGGACTAAGCTGGATTGTGATGTGGCCCTTTTCTCTCAGTTAATATATATTGTGAGCACAGGAGTGGCTGTTTTGTTTCATTATGGCTTTGTTATTTGAGTTGGGAAGGGTGTCCAGAGCTTGGGCAGATCATTCTTTAACTTTGTTAAATCAAAAGAACTATTTATAATATCACATAATATTTCTTTATGGGCATACACTGTATGTATCCTCATCGCTAAAGCTTTTCAAATCCAATACACTGTTTATACTAGGGATAGGCAATAATTTTCACAAGGGGGCCTCTTAAAGAATTTTGCTATGTGGTTATGGGCCAGCTCCACCCTGGAAAGGGGTAAGGTCTGGGAAGGAAGATGCAGGGCTGGGGACTAACCTCCCCCCAGAGTTGTATGAAACTGGAAACCTTGAATTAAAAACACAACAAAGGGCTCATGGCTCACAGCTTCACAGTCACCACATTGCCTGGCAGCCGCCCAGGGTTGCTGCAGCTATTTAAAAGGTTTGTAGCTCTGGCCTCTGCCAGGGTAGTTCCATGACTGTGAACTGTGAGTCATTTAAATAGGATCCTGCTACCTAAACCATTGCATAGAAATTTGGTGGCGTGGGCAGCAGGATATAAATACAAAGCAGGCAGATGCACTCTGAGGGCCAGATCAAAGTGTTAGGAGGGTCAGATCCAGCCCCTGATCCACTTCTTGCCCAACTCTGGTTTACACTGTTATCTGCCAGCATCTCATGGCTTGTTTGGCAGATAGGCTTACGACCCCTTATACTAGTGAAAGTGATGTCACTTTTGGCTGTTTCATTTTATAATTGGCTCTTTCAATATATCCAGATTACACCCTGTCACTTTCTAACCTACATGTCATCTGGCTTTCTACATAAATCTACTGCTACACTTTCCATAACAATACCCTGCTTGCTTTCCAAAAGAAATCTGATGAGGTTCAACAAGGATAAATATAGAGTCCTGCACTTGGGACGGAAGAATCCCAAGCACTGTTACAGGCTTGGAACTGACTGACTAGGTAGCAGTTTGGCAGAAAAGGATGTGGGGATTACAGTGGATGAGAAGCTGGCTATGAGTCAAAAGTATGTCCTTATAGCAAGAAGGTTAATGGCATATCAGGGTGCATTAGGAGGAGCTTTGCCAGCAGATCTAGAGAAGTGATTATTCCCCTTTATTCTGCACTGGTGAGGCCACATCTGGAGTACTGCATCCAGTTCTGGATTCCCCACTACAGAAAGGATGTGGACGCATTGGAGAGGGTCCAGCGAGGAGCAACCAAAATGATTAGGGGCTGGAGCACATAGCCTACAAAGAGAGGCTGGGAGATTCAGGCTTATTTAGTCTGCAGAGGAGAAGAGTGAGGGGGGGATTTGATAGCAGCCTTCAACTTTCTGAAGGGCGGTTCCAAAGAGGATGGAGAGAGGCTGTTCTCAGTGGTGACAGATGGCAGAACAAGGAGCAATGGTCTCAAGTTACAGTGGGGGAGGTCAAGGTTGGATATTAGGAAAACCTATTTCACTAGGAGGGTGGTGAAGCACTGGAATGGGTTCCCTAGGGAGGTGGTGGAATCTCCATCCCTAGAGGTTTTTAAGTCTCGGCTTGACAAAGCCCTGGCTGGGATGATTTAGTTAGGGTTGGTCCTGCTTTGGGCAGGGAGCTGGACTCAATGATCTCCTGCAGTTTCTTCCAGCCCTAGGATTCTATGATTCTATTCATTATGTTGCCTTTGCAAAAGGTGCAGAGGCAAGAGCACTATGTTGTTTCAGGCTGCAATTGTAAAAGGACTCCTTTCCCCTTTAATGTGGGTGGCATAAGCTCAAGCATGCCTGATATTTTTCTCCCTTGCCCTTTAATCCTGGTAGTTCTCAGTTACTGCATCCTATTTTAGTCCCTAATCATGGGCATTAACTGATCCAGGAAAAAAGGCATGTGTACCTGTGCAGAAGCCAGTGGTTTAGGAGGGATTTTTAAGAATGGAAAGATTTGTTCTCCTGGAGCATATTAAATAATTAGTATCTATTATGGAGGGTGGGAAATATTTCTTATTAGCAGGGGGTTTTGATTTTGGTCCTGATGAGAGCAGAATGTTTTAAATGATTGTATTGCATGTGTACCTTTACATTTTAAATTATATTTTCAGGGAAGTGGCATCAAGGTGTGAACTGTGAATCCCGCGACGACTACTGTCATCACCCTTTAAATCATGGGTTTAGTTATTTTTACGGCATGCCATTTAGCCTAATGAATGACTGTCAGATAACACAACCTCCCGAGAAAGACAGAGTCTTGAGAATCAAATTGTGGCTCAACACTCAGATAATTGGCCTGGCAGTACTTACACTTGCAATAGCAAAGCTTGTTGGCTTGGTCTCAGTCCCCTGGAAAATAATCATCTGTTTTGCTTGGTTTGGCTTTTTGTTCTTTGCATCCTGGTTCGCAAGTTATGGATTCATAAGATATTGGGATTGCTTTATGATGAGAAACCATGAAATTACTGAACAGCCAATGGTGGTAGAAAGAACTACATCCCTTATATTGAGGGAGGCCATTTCTTTTATTGAAAGGTAAAGTACGGTTCATTTTGAATATATTTGTTTAAATTTTGGAATGTTTCACTACATTGTTTAATTATCCAACTGATTAATCTGTTAATTTTTAAATTAAGCTTTCAAATGTAATATGTAATTATTATCTTGACTCCAAAAATTAAAGTCATAGACATAGAGTTAAAGGTCAGAAGAGAATACAAAATCCCCTTGTGTGACCTCTGGCATATCATATGCCACTAAACTCCACTCCCACACCAAACAAACAACCAGAACTACATCAAAGTATTACAGTCCTGAGAAGGACAAGCTTTTGCACAGGCAGAGAATGGGAGGGAGGGAGGTGCACCAATTTTCGAGGTTCTTGCAATGAAGGGAATTGCTAGAATTATTTTGGTGTACCTTCATTGAATCAAATGACCTCTGCCTCTTGCTTCAGAGGCAGATTCTCTCACATGGTACTGAGAATTTTTTTTAACCCAGTAAGAGTCAGGAAGGGATTTTCCCCCACAATGTGTGTGAGTTTGTGTGAGGGCATGTAAGCATATATAGTGGATTTTTGTCTCCTTCCTTTGAAACCTCACAGATGGCCATTAGTAGAGATGAGTCTTGCTCACATGATCCATATCTTGGATCAGGAAGGAATTCTCCCTCAGGTCAGACTGGCAAACCTTGGGAGTTTTCACCTTCCTCTAAAGTTCTGCAAACTCCTTCCTTCAGAACCACTCAAGTCCCAAAAGTGCTGGACCAGTGAGGTCCAATCTTGACTTCTTGACTTCAGCTGATTTATACCAGCTATTTGCTCTCCAGAATGAAATCTGTTTACTTGCGAATGCAAACAAAAGGGGCTATATTAAATATTCAAAATTAATTTTTTGGAATTAACTGGGTTTTAATATTTCAGAGGCACTAGATACTTATAGGGTTAGTCACTGGAATATTAGCACAATTTAATATCAAAGAGTCGTGACTTCACTTTTATAAAAGCAAAGTACATGTATAAACTAAAGTACTTCTTTGCAAGGAAATGACACATTAATTCTTTTAAAGAAACAAGCATGGGCCGTTCCTCCTCTTTGTTTCCTTTCTACATGTCCACACACCACTCATCACCACGGAGATATTTCTTGGGAAGAGCAGGCATGGCTTATATGGAGATAATGTAGAGGAGATGGACTGGATGGTGGGTAAGTTAATTTAACAAATGATACTTTCTCTAACAATCTAACACACAATTAACTTGCTCACAACATTCATACAAGGAGAGTCATTGTTTCTAAGTACTCACTGTGGCTGTCTGCTGCTGTATCCTCTACACAAACCATGATTATATGGCTACCTAGAGTGTGTAAATATACAGTTCTCCACCAGACAGATGTCTGTGCTAATCCTGCTGCTATGCATTAACCATTCCTTAGTGCATCTGGCACTCTGACTTAGGCTGTCTGTAGATCGTCTATTGACATACTCTTGATTCAAATGGCAATATGTCAGTGCAGACAAAGGAATATTCAGTGCACAGCAGCAAAGTCCATAAGACAGCTAATGCATGCTATACTGTAAGGCTGCAGATGTATAACTCTGCTACCTGTACAGTCCGTCTGTGCAGATATGCCCTCCGATTGTAAGCTCTCCTATGGGGAGATCATCTTTTTGATCTGTGTTTGTACAGCACCTGGCACAAGACAGTCCTGGTCCGTGACTAGTGTTCATAGGCACTACCATAATCAGGGGCAGCCCAAGATGGGCTGCTGGCAGCTGGCGCCCCAGGCGGAATGCGCGATCGGCGTCCCCGCCTCCACAGCCCTCAATGGCGTAACATCATCATTGGGCTCCCTGTTTAATGTGGCACTCTAGACCACAGCCGAGTTGGCCTATATGCACGGGCCGCCACTGACCATAATAGTTCTGCTACTAATAATAATTATGTGCTAATGGGATATCATATCTTCCCTTTGCATTTAAAAATTGTCAATGAAATCACACGCAAAGGTTCAGCTCTCAGAAACACTTCAGTACATGCTTCTTTTTATGTGTGGAAGTAATCCACTTGAGCTCTGTAAGTCTACTCCCTTGCTTAAAGTTAAGTGTGTGCATATTTGCAAGACTGGAGGCAACAATTGTTTCACTAGTTCTAGTTTTGTTTCTTAGTGCATATATGTGTCATTATTTTTATTTATAGGCAAAGTCCTGAATGCTATTGATAAGGAAGGTTTGAAAAATACCACACTCACATACTTTGCCTCTGACCATGGTGGGTTCTTGGAAGGTCATGATGGAAAAGTCCAATTAGGTGGCTGGAATGGAATATACAAAGGTGAGGATTATTAGCTAGACTGAATTCCTTAAAAAGGTCTTCCTAATATAACCAACAGAGTATTTAATGGTACCATAGGCAGCAAGTAATTGATTAAATCATATATGTTAAAATATTATGTTAACATTAGGGCATAATGCTTATAAGATGAAGGCATATCGTAAAATCAGCATAGTTCAGTAAAATAGATACAAATTTTAAAAATTCAGAAATTGAAAACACAATATTAAACTTCTCTCTTCAAAATCACATGTGTAGCCCTGAAACCATATGCAGAAAATAGCATATCAAGGATTGAAGCTCTGGGTCATAAAGATTAAAGATCTTGTTCGCATCTGCTTTCTTCTTCTGACTGGGAAAACACAGAAACAGCCCATCTCATCTAGGCATTTTCTCCCCGTAACAAGTTCTCTGGTTTCTGAACTGGTGTGCTTTAGAAAAACAACAACAATCAAGTCAGGAGAGGTCTAGCCATTTATTTCCCAGGTGACAGTACAAGTGACAAGACAGTAGGTAGAATGGAAGTATTTGACCAGACCTGCTTGGCAAACGTAACCCACACATCTTCTGGGTGTAGTTCCCTGTCCCATGTAGTGGCATTCAGACTACAGAGGGAAAAACGAGTGTGCTCTTCAACCTTAGTTGAGAGCTAGCTGGTTTTTTGCTCAAGAAGCTGTAGCGGCTCATGCACTAAGCTGCAGAGGTCCCAGGTGCGGTTCTACCTGTCAGTATTACACAAAGACAACTGTGTATCTCAATACAAGTGTACCTCCCTTCCAAATAAGCTTACTGCAGGGTATGAGACCAGAGGGCTGTAAAGGGGGCCCAGGAAAGCACTCTCTAATTGTACTTGTTACAAAGTATTCATGCATCTTTGCTTTGACAAGTTTCTTTTTTAATGCAACAGGTTTCCAAAGGTCTGTGGGAAAACTTATATGGGCAGGGGAGCCAACAGCTATGCCAGGCCCCTGGGCAAAGCAGGAGGGGCAGCTCCTTGCTCCTGGAAGGGGTGGGGCCTCAAGACCACAGTGCCCCTCCAGCACTGTATGGAGTGCTCTGCGCAGTGCTCCCGCTTTCCCAGGCAGCCCTGAGAGCCACCCAGAGCATGCTGCATCGCACTCCAGGGGTGACTTAAAGGGTTCGGGGCCCCTTGAATCACTGGGTAGTTGCTCCTTTTGTCCCTTCTCTCTCCCTCCCCCCTCCATCAGTAGGCCTGCACATGGGTGAGCAGAACTGTGAGATGAGCACACCTAGTATTGGCCACTTTCAGCAGACAGAATACTGGGCTAGATGGACCTTTGGTCTGACCCAGTACGGCCGTTCTTATGCTCACAATACATTCAGGTAATATGACAACCTGAAATACATGAGAGAATTACATAAATACTATGCACATAATATTCATTAATGTGCATATACTGTGCTTAGCATATATGTACTGGCTAATACAGTTGAATCATCCAGCACTGGGTGAGGAGGCTTCTCCACTCACATGCTAATGCTGGATCCTCAGTTTCATTTTCTGCTGCTGGAACTCTGGAACTGCTACTCCCACCTCTCCCGCTGCCCTCTCCACCACTTGGTACTTCACTGGGTGACAACTACAATATTTCAGTAATTAATCAAAGTTAGACTGCACAAAATACAAGGAGTACAATGGGATTTACATTTTGTGAAAGGAATTGATAAAGCAGCAACTATTTTCTTACACTATTAACAAATTCAAAATAACTCTAGAAGATTTACTAGTATATAGGTAAGGAAATGATTGGATGGATTGCTTTAATTCAGGGATCCTCAAACTGGTACTCCATGGAGAACTGGCTGGCCACATGCTCAATTGCATTAAAAGTAGCTAAGACGTTAAATATGCTTACAATGTTCAACAGTTTCTGTAGTTCTAACAAGGCTGTTACGTGATTGTGACCAAAAGGTGACCCACCGAATTGTGAGTAGGAAGGGAGGCATATGACCATTTACATATTAAAAGATAATACTTGCAGTGTGGCAGTTCTCTTTTCTGTAAAACAAAGGGGAATCAATAGAGTGTAAGCTACTGAGATGGCAGCTGGAGAAAATGCATTTTAATGGGATTGACACAACTAAATTTGTTCCTGACGAGGATGGGCTTATGGTAAAACTGAAAAAGTGAGAGAGACTTAATATAAATCAATAATATTAGACAGTTTAAGCAGGCAGCATGTCATGTCTCTAAAATATCTTCTATTGCCTTGCATTTAACAATAGGTGGAAAAGGCATGGGAGGCTGGGAAGGAGGGATCCGTGTGCCAGGGATATTTAGATGGCCAGGAGTGTTGCCTGCAGACACAGTTATCGATGAACCTACAAGTCTTATGGACATTTACCCTACAGTGGCTCACCTGGCTGGAGGGACAGTGCCCCAGGACAGGTACAGAAACTGTAAAACTTATTCACTGCCTTAAATTTCCAATCTTGCTTGAAAATGATCTTGTTTACCACATCATTGCCAGCCTACTTTTTCAGAACCATAAATTGCACACAGTTCACAAAAATCCTTTTTTGCATGTTTGAGATTAAACCTCTTACTCATAAATATTCCTTGTTCCAAGAGTAAGGTGCTCAAATGTTTTCAATTGCAATGACAGTTGAGTACAGAACTTGTGATCCTGCAGCTCACTGCAATTTGGTGACTACCATTCTTTCCATCAATGTTAGGGTGATTGATGGCCGGAACCTGATGCCTTTACTGGAAGGGTCCGTTCAGCACTCGGAGCATGAGTTCCTATTTCACTACTGTGGTGTGCATTTACATGCAGTACGGTGGCACCAAAAGGACAGTGAGTAAAAAGCTTCCTCCAAAAACAATGATGTCTTCAGTCTCCAGGAAAGCATCTGTACAGTATTTAGTAGAATTTGATTTTTATATAGGATAGATTTTACCTTTGCAATGAGCCTGAGGTAGGAGGAAGTGAGCAGTTGTTCCATCTAGGAACAGTGCAGGTACAAATAAAGCAGTAATAATTTGCTGCTGTCCTGCATATAGATTATGATATTCATGCTACAGCACAAGTAAGCTAGCCGGAATATTGGGTGCAGAACCAAGGATCTCCCTGTTCAGCCATTCTAGGGAGGGGTAGTATTGGTTTAATCCTGTTTGGATGTACCCAAAATTTGAATACCCGATCCAGCAGTATAATGGTGAAAGCTGGCACCTTGTGTTACAAATTAAAAATGTACCTGTTAAGCTCTGAAAATATGGTCATTTCTGGAAGACCTTTTTTTCTTCTAATGCCGTGTTATACCTTTCTGCATTGTTGTCTCCTGCCAGGTGGGGCACTGTGGAAGGCTCATTATGTGACCCCAATATTCCATCCAGAAGGTGCTGGCGCATGTTATGGAAGAGGAATTTGTCCATGTTCTGGGGACGGTGTAACCCATCACGACCCTCCTTTGCTCTTTGACCTCTCCGGAGACCCATCTGAGGCCAAACCTCTCTCACCTGGCACTGAGCCCCTGTTTGACACAGTAATAAGCAGAATTGAAAGAGCGGTGGAGGAGCATCGCCAGACCCTGACTCCCGTCCCACAGCAACTCTCCTTGTACAACATTATGTGGAAGCCCTGGCTGCAGCCGTGCTGTGGGACATTTCCGTTTTGCTGGTGTGACAAGGAAGGTGACAGTGCACACCCTGCTCTGTAAAGCAGATTCAAAATCTATCAAGGGTTAATTGGGTGAAAGTCTTTAAAATCAAGTGAATTTTTAGCAATTTTTTGTTAATTCAGGATTATGCAGTTGGTTTGATATCTGAAATAGGGTTTAGAGAAGCCCATTTCATGAAACTAGATACCAGTCCAGATGGACCAAACTAATATGTTCCAGTATGGCAAGTCTTACAAGCATCTGTGCACAGCTGCAGATATAGTTCTGATACATTGCAGTATGCCAAAATTAAAGTTGCTATAGGGGGCCGTAATTTTGAATCTCTTGACATTTATGGATAAAGATTCACGAGCCCAGCACCATTAGATTGCTGAATTTCTATGCAGTGATGTACAGGCTGAACCTCTCCAATCCAGGATTGCATCTTCCGGCAACATCCATGCACTGGCATTGGTGTGACTCTGTGGATGCTTCAAGTCAGAAATAGAGCACTCACAGGGAAAAAACAGAGCCAAGTTCTCCCCTTCCCCACAACATGTAGGTGGTCCCATGCTTAGCAACTCCTCTCCCACCCTCCCCAAGCTTCTGGCATGCCACAAATGATCGGCGTTCAAGTTCAGGGAGGGAGGAGTGGAGACAGGGTGCACTTGGGAGAGGAGGTTTAGGCAGAGCAGGGCTGATGGCTTGGAGCTTGTGTGGGAAGGGCTGGTGGTGGGACTCAAGAGGCAGCAGGGCCCCTGGGCATGGGGCCATGTTGGGTGTAAAGCCTGGGGGTGCTACAGCACCCCCACTTCCTGCTCTCATGGAGACCCACTGGCACTCTGCTTTGACATTCCCTGCTTTGGAAACTTCTCTAGTTTGGCACAGGACCAGTCCTGAGGATGCCAGATTAGAGAGTTTCAACTTGTACCACAAGAGGGAAGGAAGCTGCCTTTTCAGGAGGTGCCAGAGCAATGGGTGGCATATCTGGAGCTGCCTGCGTGAGCAATAATCAGCCCCAGATTCAACCTTAATGGAGGCTGAAAGTTTTTGCACTGCCAATCTTAGAACTGCAAGAGAAGTCTGTGAGAGTTACTCTTGCCACCATACCCCAGTGATACCAGATTCCTGCTGTCAAGTAACAATACAAATAATAATGACTCAGCCTATGGGAGGGCTCAGAGGAAGATTCTTTGATGATCCTCTAATGTGAATTGCCCCACATCATTTAAACCAGCTCTGAACCACGTTTCTTCCCCCCCCCCCCCACTCCCATCCCTGGCAGCATATCTCTATACTGTATCCATACTAAGAAAGCTATCTCCTGGGCATGACTGCCCACAGGATGGAGGAGGGGGCAGAGCTGTGCAGAAAAGGTAATATCTTAAGGCTGCATCATTTTGCTAATGAATTTATATGGGTCCAAAGGAGTGAATATGTGGATCTTACCCACTTCTTCTCATAGAACACCTATCCTCCAGCACTTTTCCCTTGAATGTTTGATTTGACTGTATATCAAATCAAAATATGTATATAAAATATTAAGAACTCTAAGATTCTGCTAACCTATGAATTACCCGATGAAAACTCATTCTTGCCTGCTTGTCTGAGCTGCTGCCTCTGCTTTTTCCTGCCTTCTCTTTTGATTGGCTTTGACTTATTACCACGAAGAGTTTTAATGATATTGAGCCATTGCTGCCTTCAGCAATTATAAACATCTAACTGAGCCCAACACTCATTTTCAAAGGGGATTTAGGCAGATAGGAGTAAAAATGCCATTTATGCCTGAATTCTTTTAAAATTCCAAAACCTTTGTTCCTTCTTGCATTGCCCAATTTCTGCACCTTGGTGAGAGAGCTTGTATTAATATCCACATTGGCCCTCTAACCTTATTAGGACTCCAATATAGGTAAGCTGAAATTGTGTCATCATATCCAAACTGTGAGTAGAAGCAGAGGTACAATCTCACCATTCTTCAATTCTGATTTTCACCGGACCTGATTATTAATGGCCATGCTGAATATGACTCACCATGTGGATTGTATCAGATCCTGCTCTGCCCATATTTCCTTTAAATAATTTCTATTTAGGGTACATTGGAGTAATGATCTTTGCAGCCACTCCTTGTGTCAGAGGGTATGAAATACTTTTGGCAAGTACCCAACAGTGTTCGAGAACAGGGGGAGCTGTGTTTTTGAAAATCTGACCCTTAAACCAAGCACTCCGCCCTCCCCCCCCCCCCCCCCCCATTGGAACTTGAGTGGCAGGTGTGGGAGAGAGCAAAGAAATGATCTCTCTCACACACACAGTGGGCTACAGAATGAAAAAGAAGAACAACTTCTGCTTTTAAAAATGTGCTCTACGCTTTTTCTCCAGGGAGGAGTTTTCCCTCATTCCCTTAGAGAAGTGTAAACTTTGTAAGGAAAACTAATTTATCTTCATTCCCTCTCTGCTTTTGTAACATTGGCTTTGCTCAGACAGCTGCTCCCGTCTCTGGGTTCCTGCTTCCGGCTTTGCAGTGCAGGAATCAGGCTCTCAGATGGGGGTCGGCCAGCAGTGTTCTGCCTTTTGTACCAAGGAAGAGGGGTCGTATTCGAGGACCTTGGCTTTGTCCAGAAGGTGTGTAGATCCAGATCCCCAGGAACATGCCCAGACCTTGTATTGTTTGTGTTCTCAGTACAGATTCCCAAGCGCTCTTGAACCATACTCAGTTTTGATGCAGAATTTTATGTAACAGCTGTTTCAGAATAGTAAATGCTAGTCAGGGAAAGTCTATTTTTCTTGGCTTTTGGCTATCTTTCAAGCCTTGCTAGCTGGCTCCTAGCTCACTTTCTCTCCCACAGTCTGCTTAATCAGAATGCTGCCTTCAGAAGGGGCTGGCACACGGTCATAAACAGTAGGAAACAACATGTGGACAATGTTAAAAAAGGAAAACAGCAATTTATCCCTATTTCTTCTTGTCTTTCCTTGGATCCCCTCAAACTGAGCTCTATCCAGTTTGGGATTTGCTGGACTGTGGCAAGCACAGATATAGTGGGGAAAAGTTTGTTTTCAATTTCACCATCAGTGGAGTTACTATGTATTCTATTGTATCTCAGAGCAGTGGCAAATTTGGAGTTAGTGGGGCTCTGTGCACAGGCTCATTTCGACCCCTCCCACTCAGTCAAGAAAGCATTCTCTCTTATCTTTCCCTTCCACCCAGCCAGGAAACATTCTCTTATCTTTCCCTTCCCTCCACCCCCTGTTTTCATTCCTTCCCCCCTCTTCCTTCCTTCATTCTCTTTGCATGCCTGGAGGGGGAGAGTGACAGTGGGTTTCTGGGCAGTGGCACGCAGATGTTTTCCCTCAGCGGGGGAGGGCTCAGAGACATGCTAGCACCTCCCTATCTCTAGGACCAGTTTGGGGCCACTGGCCATGGCATTCAGGCAGCATTCTTGCCTGAAGTCTGCTACATTTGGGGGGGGTCCCATTTTATTGGGGGTGCTGTGCCACAGCATGGTGTGTTAATGGTAAATCTGCACTTGTCTCAGGACATAATTTGCACACTAGATATATCTCATGTCACCTGTAATATTTCCCTGGTTAGTTTGCTCTTACCTGACCTATTTCCCTCTTACTGCATTTAATTTGTTACATTTGGTTTTATCACTGATTTTCTTCCCCGCAGGCTTATCCTCTATCTATCTATCTATCTATCTATCTGTCTGTCTGTCTGTCTGTCTGTCTGTGTGAGTGTATCTGTCTGGGTATGTCTAATCCGGGTATGTCTAAGCCTAATCCGAACTACCTACTCCGTGTCGCGTGTAGCCGCGGGCACGGAGTCCAAACTACCGGGGCTTTAAAAATGGCGGCGCCTGGTAAGATGCAAATGAAGCCCAGGAAATTCAAATCCCGGGCTTCATTTGCAACTTCGGTTGCCTACATTAACCACCCTAGTTCGAACTAGGGTGGTCGTGTAGACATACCCTCTGAGAGTCTGTTTATTCACAAACTCCTCCTAAACAGTAAGCACTAAGGCCATCAAATTTGGTATTCAGATTCCTCTTCCCCTAACTTAAAGCAAGGTCAGCCCCAGGACCCTTACCTTCCCCACCAATAGCCTGCAGGCAACAGAGGGCCCCTGGAGGCCTGGATCAGCCCCCAGAGCCTGTCCAACCCCAGAGAGAGCCTGCAGGCTGTGGGGTGGGGGCCCTGTTGGCCAGGGATAGAACTCGCAGCCTTATCCTCCACCCCCAGTCAGATTGCAGGTCGGGGCCAGCCCATGCAGCCCCGGCCTCCTAGGAGGAGATGCCAAACAGGGATTGTAGCCCTGACCTCACAGGAGAAGCCACCAGCCACAGAGTACAGCGCCAGCCACCCCAGGATGAGCTGCCACTACAGCAGCACCACCCTCACGGCCCTGGGCAGTCCTGGTAAACTCTTCCCTGGCCTCCCAGCCCCCTGCCCTGGGCTTCCTGCCCTGAGTACTGCTCCGTCCCCTCCCTGCCCTCACTTCTGCACCTTCACCCTGTGCCTGGACCCCCCACACACCGGACCCTCTGCTCTGAGCCTCCTTCTCCTATGCCCCAACCCTATACAATAATGGAAATAAAACATGAGCATTTTCCTCTTAATTTACAAAAACAAATCCCAAACATTGCCACAGTTAAGGATCCAAGTAACACCAGGCACATCTGCTAGTCCATTATATATTTTAGAGAGTTTGTCCGTCCATCTGTCTGTCTGTTCAAAAACAGCTCCTAAACGATAAGAGCTAGAACCACCAAAATTGGCATGCAGCTTCCTCTTATCAAAACGTAAGGTCAGGGTTTGGTTGTGCATGGGATGGGATTGCTTCTCAGAAAAGCATACAGAAAAGAGATAATCGCCAGGCAGATGAAAGGGGTGGCTGGGGACAAGACTGCCCCAGCCTCAAGCCTCCCACCCCCCCAGGTGCACTTTAAAGGGAGTATTGGGGGGGGAGTCTGAAGCTTTCCCCTTTCCCCATTCTTACTGGAACGGTGCTGGCTGTTCCCCTTCATTAGGGAGTGAGGGAAGGCACACACTTTGCTGCATTCCTTTCTCTGGCTGGGAGGTGCAGAGGCAGACAAACCTGGACCTGCCCCACCTCGGGTTGCCAGATACCAGTTTTCTACTAGACAGCCTGGTTTTAGGGCCCTCTGTCCAGTAAAAAAAATCCAGAAAATATTGGATATGTTCAATGTCCGGTATTTCCTGGTTTTCCGGCTGGGTACCGGACGGTGGAGGGAGTGACTGGGAGGTGGGGTGCAATCGGCACTGGGAGCCCTGGTTGCATGTGAGGAGGAGGAGGGGCAGCCCCCGGTCCATGCTCCTGTGCGCTGGTCAAGTGCATGGTGGAGCCACAGCCGGACTGACTCGCACGGGACAGGAGCACCCTAGGATCTGCACAGCCCGGGTCAGTCCTACTCCCCGTCAGCTGATTCGCTCCCCCACCCACTCCTAGCTGGACGGTTGGTTGATTCTCCCCGACTTCTCTTCCCGGTCTTCCCCAGACACTCCCTCCTCTCCACCCACCTCCACCCCTCCCCCCTGCCGCCACCAGCTCTGCCTCCCGCTGGTCGGTTCCTGCTCCGAATCTTCCCCAGCCAGCCCCGCTGCACCCCCTGCCAGCCCTGCTTCCGGCAACCAATTCTTCCCTCCTCCTCCTGAGCTCCCCTGGCCAGCTCCGCCCCCACCGGCCGCCCCACCCCGATATCCCGCGGCCAGCTCTGTTCCACCTGACCCCCCCCCACGACCAGCCCTGTTTCCCGTACACCCCCCATCTTGCCCAGCCAGCCCCATTGCTCCCCCCCCCATTAGCTCTGTTTCCCAGCCCCACCCCCACCTCCTGGCCCGCACCACTCCCCTCCCGGCCAGTCCCTCCGCCCTCCTCCCCCCATGAAGTGTGTCTGGTATTTTTTTTTATGACTACGTGGTAACCCTAGCAGTGATCCTATCCCTGTGATTACCACAGAGATTTAAACTGAGAAGCAACTTGTCTCCCCCCACACTTGAGCCCCCCCCAGCTTCCAACACCCCCAGTCCCCAGGCTCACCTGGTTCCGCAAGGCTGCTGGCACAAAATGGTCTTGGAGTCTTTTTTTCTTTTTGGCTCAACAACTTTGGTCTCCCCAACCCCCACCCCCTGCCTTTTTTTCCTTCAACAGAATTTTTTCCTGGTGTTTTTTTTTGGGGGGGGGGGTCGGTATTTTTGTTTCAACCATCTGGCAACCCTAACCCCACCCAGGGGACATGCACCCTTCCCAGAGTTATGCCTGCTAGAGCTGCAACTGCCATGAAACATTTCTCACCTGACCCCAAATTGATACAGTGAAAGAGGGCTGTGGTAGTCCTCTCTCTCCAGGTAGCCTGCATACTGAGCTCCTCATCCGGAGCCCTCTCCCCACCAAAGCAATGATTTACATGAAGCATGCATATTTTCATTTTATTTTCCAAAAAATAAAAATTGAGTTAAGGGCCCAAACAATGCCAGCTAAATCAGAGTAAATTGCTAGATGCTGGGCAATCGTATACTTTGACTTCCTGTGAATCACAGGCTGTAATATTTCACCTACTTAGCCCTGTACTGAGTCCAATTACTTTTGCTTATGTCAAATATAGTTTATGTAAGGTTAAAGTGCATTAGGGATGCTAAAATGCGTTTAAAGAAGTAAATGTGTAACTGCTGAAATTTTCAATGTTGTTCCTGGATATATAATTTTGGTCTATATTTGGCTGTATTAAAATGCATTCGCTTTAACCACACCCAGCTTACCAAACACTTCAGATCCAGATGAATCTTGCAGCTATGCTTGCCTTGAAATTCTGCATGTGTTGTGATTTTCCTTATAAAATTCCATTACATTAATATATTTTTTCTCTCTTGGTGTCTCTTCCTTTCACTAGTGCAGCTTATTCTTTCAACCTTTTGTACAGATTCCTAGATCGATCCGTTCCTCTCTTTTGATTAGACAAGCAGTGCAAGATGCCAATCTCTCAACCAGACTACATTCCTCTTGGAATTAACTAGAAGGGACAGATTGTTTGTTTGTTTGTTTGTTTGTTTGTTTGTTTGTTTGTTTGTTTGTTTGTAAAGGAAGATATGGTAATGTTTTGACCTCACACATGTTCTTTAAGAAACATGAGTGGTTATGCATGATGGGGGTGAATGAACAATAAAAGTTTTGTAGATGGTACATTCAACTTCCACATTTCCTTTTTACCCTAGTCTACTCAAGAATAAGTAATTAGCTCTCACAATGCCCTTGTTCCTTACTTTAGGAAATATGTATTTATTTATTTATTTATTTATTTATTTTAATATTTTTACCCTGCCTCTCTATTTAAAATATTCAAGGAGGCTTACAAAAAAACACAATACAAATATATATATAAATTTAAAATATGAGACCCCAGAGGGACGTAACAAAGACTAAGTTCATATAAAGTGTTCTGGTGGCATTGCTCCGTGCTGCCCATCTTGTTTCTGACACACTTTGCACAACATAGTTTTTTTGCTTCATATTATTTACTAATCTAGACCGTCTCTGGGGTGAAGATGAGAAGAACGTGAAGACTGCCTGCAAAACCCTTACTACTAAAAGGCCATCATTCTTTACATAGTAGCACAGCAGCTTACAGCATCCATTTGAAACTGCAACTGGAATGTACATTAGGCTGCAAAATTCAATTGCCTGGGCAGGAATTTACTGTAGGTAGATATCTCCATTTCCATCGACCAATATTTAGAACCTCGTAATATGCAAAAGTTAAGATCTAGGACACCTGCAGATGATAATAAAAGCAGCTTTCTTAAAGTCAAACTGCCTTGATTTTAATGGTAGGCTGGAAAATAATGTTCTTCCTGTCTGTCCATTTCAAAAGAAAGTTCCTGCATAGATTATTAAACTGTTCTCCTCCCGGCTGTTATTTTTCCTCTGATACATTGTATTACCTTCCATTACCTTGCATAGCTATTACTTTATCACCCTTCATGCTCTTTGTGGGAGTTCATAATACCAGTAAAACATAGTGTGACTTTTAACAGCTGTCTTTAACTGCACTGTAATTAGCAGCCTCCCTTTCTGAGAACAAGTAATGTGTGTGAGTGGAATTCTCAAAATGTCCAGACACAAGTTTCTCACATAGCAATACAAAGCCATCCCACAAATTATTAATAGACAATTGCATAAGAACAAGAACTTTGGTCTCAATGAATTCAGTGGCTGCAGCTGTATATTCCTTATTTGCAGTATGAAGCAGAGCAATCTTCTATACAGTATTATGATATACAACTATGTTTCAATTTCCAGCTCGTTGGTGAGGTGATAGCTATTCTTTTCATATATCACATTTTTGGCGTAAAACAGTTTGACAGCAATCCTTGAAAAAGTAAAGGCTCAAAAGTGGATTGATATTGAGAGAGTATTTTTTGGAAAATATTATGAGCCTGCTACCATCCTTACTCCAGCAAAATTACTGATTCCCTCACCGGGCCTGAGGAATATAATCTTTAACTGACATTGGGAGCAGCTGAGGACTTTGTTGTTCTTATTGAATGGACCCTGTAGAAGATGGGCATACTTAGTATAATAAAAAGTGTGAAAAAATATTTAAGAACTTAAGTCACTTTTGAAGATGTTACCCTCAGATTACAATCCTGTAGCCAGAATGAAAGCCAGGTAAATGGATAAGGAATCCTCTCTCTTGAATGCATGCCTTAGTGGGAAATCCGCAAAGGCAGCCCAATGACTAGAAGAGCCTGCATGGGGGCAGGGAGGCCAGTAGGTGGAGAAGGAGTAGATAGGAGGATACACAGAGCAAAAATGGAGTCTCTGTCCTGCCTCCTTCACACCCACTCCGGTGTCTAGTCTCCCATTTCCTCATGTACCAGACCCCTTGACAGTAGCACTCCCCTCAGCCAGACAGGCAGAGGCTGCATTTTGTCCTAAATTAGTTGAAACTTTGAATCATATTAGTATTTACCTTGTGACCAATACAGTGGTTCATACAGATAACACATTGTTGTACTGCATTTCAGGAGCTACCTAACCACTCTGCTGGCATTATGCCTATTTCCAAAGACATGTGGAATGAGGGCATCTGTGGACTCTAAACCCAATATATTACTGATAATGGCAGATGATCTTGGCATTGGAGATATAGGTTGCTATGGTAACAACACCATAAGGTAAAGGTTCTCTCATTACTATATGTACGTGTTCAATTTTTTTTCCAAGTAGGCTACATGATTTACAGACATAAAATAAGAGATGCTCTAGCCCCAGCGACTTTTACAGTTCAATACACCAGTTTTTCAAACACTTGGGCATATACTTAACTTGATACATATGAGTAGCCTTCATGAAGTTAATGGGACCTGCTCATGTATAGTTAAGCCCATGAGTATGCACTTGCAGGATTGGGGCCAAAATAAATAATAAAAACAGTGGGAGAAGGAAACATTATTTTCACTTAAGCTGACTGTCCTTTTTTAATCCATTAATTTTTGGCTGCTCATAATTGTTTACCCTTGTCTATCTCTACATATATATTTACACTTTACCCACTTTTACTTATCATCTATAACCCTTGCTCTCTGAGCTATGTTTTTCCTCCAACCCTCATCCATTTTCTCATGGGGGCACATGAGTCTCCCACCCATTGGATCCTGTGGGCTGGCACTCACTACTTCACTCATGAGGGATGGCACATTAGGCCTGTACTCTCTCAGTCAGCACTGGATCTTTAGCAGGAGCAGAAGGTCATGTGGAGCATACCTTTGGATGCTTTTCAGAACCCCTGTTCCTCCTGAAGAACAATTATCTTTTTTACAGGAAATTCCAGATCGATAGTAGAGGGGTCTCCTCCTGCTTCTCATGACAGTGCTGAGGTTGTGGGAAAGAGCACTGTAGACTTCCTGCACTCATTGTCAATATCTGCCATTGGTGGGGTTAGGAAGGGCTAGAAGGTGTGTTTACTTCCTACTGTTACTGCATGCCTATCTCCTGGGAGAGCTAGGAACTTATAAAATAATATCATTGTATACCTATACCCTTATGTGCTGAAGTATATAATCTGTAGTGCTAACATAGCAATGAAGAACTCCAGATACCCTATAGGAAGTTTTGGATTGGTAAGCTCCAAAATATAGGACTGTAAAATGCCTGTTAAAAGTGATATATTCAAAGTATTTCAATGGGAAATTATCCCTTCTACATTCATCATACCATTTGCATGTGTAATTTCAGTAGATTCACTTTTACAAGCTAAGCCATATTTGAAAACAGTAGCCAGATTTATACCTGTGGTAATGCAGTCAAATCAGTGGAGTTACCTCAGGGATGAATTTGGTCTTAGTTCTCTGGCGATGAAAGGTTACTCACCCACTATACCAAACACATTCTTAAAGTACATAAAGCAGAAAAGAGGAAAGCTTCTAGGGAAGCCATTTGAAAGTTGAGTTAGTTTTGATTTATCTAGTAGTAAGTTTCTTGTACGTATGCTTCAATTTGCTCCCTTCTTGCATTAACATACTCCTCTTTTGTTTGGTCATTGTAGGACCCCAAATATTGACCGGTTGGCAAAGGAAGGGGTGAAACTTACTCAGCACATTGCTGCAGCTCCACTTTGTACTCCAAGTAGAGCAGCTTTCCTGACTGGCAGATACCCCATCCGATCAGGTTGGGCACATGTGTAGTGTTGCAGCGCTGTCTGTGTTAATATCTGAGCTCCAGCGGTCAGCAGTAATAAGTCAATATCTACCACAATCACCATAGGGAGGAATATAAGATCATGCCATTATTTTGTATCCTAAGAACATACCTTGTTACTGGTATCTCAGTTTCAAGTGGTAACTTTTGGTAAACAATGATCTTTTAATGGCAATCACTGTGGGAAGTGAGAGGAGGATCCCAAGAGCAATCCTTTAGGAACTTCACCAGTGAACTACCTCTGGTCTGATAATTTACCTTTCAGTATAACCTGATGTCTTCTCTCTTTTTAGACAATTCCTAATCCACCTTACAAAGCTTATACTGTTCCACTCTTTCCCTAAATTAACTACCGGTTGAACCTCTCTAGTCTGGCACCCTTGGGACCTGACTGGTGCCAAACAGAGAACTTGCTGGACTATGGGATGTGGCTAAGATCATGTCTAGTAGCATTACCAACACTTCCACTACTTAGGGGGCTCTTAGAAGACAGTTAGGGGCAAATTAGAGCTAAATAAAAGCACAGAATACTGAGAGTCAAGAGTGGTGGCTGTAAGCAAACTATATGGGACCGTGGGAAACTTGGCCACACCCATGGTAAGTGGACACTGGCTAATGAAAATCATGCCAGACCATGGATGTTGCCGGACCAGAGAGTGTTCAACCTGTAATAATTTAGAATGTGGTAACATGTCAAATGGTTTACTAAAATCCAAGTATGCAATAGATTTATTGCACTTCTTTCATCTAAAAATCAATTTAGACATACATGATATCCTTTGGTAAACCTTTATTGTTTACTTCTGTGAATTTAATTATTCTTTCCTTCACAATTTGTTACAAATTCTTTCATACTATTGGGATCAGACTAACAGTCCAATAATTGTTCAGATTACTTTTCCCTCTCCCCCTTTCTTAACTATAGGTATGATGTTAGCTATTCTTCAGTCATATGGTTCTAGCCACGGCTAGATAGATCTGTCTGGGACAGAGCTAAAAATGGAAACTGTGCTTCTCAACCACAAATCTGTGTGCCAATCCATGGGCTACCCCGCCTCTCTGATGCAAAAAACGGTGCCAAATATTGTATGTTTATTATAAAATACTGTCCTGCTGTATCCTTGACTTATTGAAGTGTTTTGATTTTGCAATGAGTGTCATGCAAACACCTACATTAGCATAAAAATAATTTGTGACTCTTATCTTTTATTCTTATGGCCTTGATCCTGCAAGATAAATGTGGGACATCATAAATAGTACCACTAGTTTCAAAGTTAATAAATATTGTATGCTTGGATGAATCTTTTATGCAGTATTCGTTGTTGTTGTTGTTTTAAGCTGTGCTCATCCTGATATATTAGAGAGACAAGGTGGGTGAGGTAATACCTTTCATTAGATCAACTTCTGTTGGTGAGAGAAACAAGCTTCTGTCTCACTCGCCAACAGAAGTTGGTCCAATAAAAGATATATATATAACCATGCTTAAATCTTGGCAGGAGCAGGACCTAAGCAATTAAAACACTGACAAAGCAATCAGAAAATGAATAGGTGTGTTTTGTTATGTACTGCAGGCATGGCTTCCAGTAGTGGGTATCGTGCTCTGCAGTGGAATGCTGGCTCAGGAGGACTCCCTGTAAATGAAACAACATTTGCCAAGGTGCTGTGTCAGCAAGGTTATACCACAGGACTTATAGGTATGTAGGAGTATGTTTTATCATGAGTTGGCACAGGAATGATACCCGGCTGTTTGGGAGACTGGGTCACAGATGTGTAGTCCCTCAGCTGGTGAAAAAAATAATAGGTGTTGGTATCTTTATTAATAATAACAGTAAGAATACCTCATAGACTTTAAAGCCAGAAGGGATCATACACTTTAAAGCCAGCTCCCCTACAGGGTTTTTCATCAAAAGATCTCAAAGTGCTTTATTCAGGAGGAGATCAGTATTATTATTTCCATTAGACATATGGAGAAACTGAGGCATGGGACTTGGTCATCCAGCAGGCCGGTGGCAGAGGCAGGAATAAAACATAAAATTCCTGAGTCACCATCCAATTGTCTGTCCACTAGGAAACACTACCTCTGTGATATTTATGGTGACTTTACGCTCATCCAATGTTGTCCCAAAGTAGCACTGTTTAATAGAAGTGGAAAATGTCACATGAGGTGGCATGGTTAGAATGTTTAGAGCAGCTGAGCATTGCACTAGGTTCAGGAGTCTTTCCAAAGCTTAATAAAACTCCCTTAGTGCTCCCTATAGAGATACACACACACATCCAACAAAAGAACTTGAATAACTGAATTTGGTTTAGAGGTAAAAAGGGATACAGAAATTGAGTGCAGATAGGTAGCACATAACTGGATAATATAATATGTTCCTCATTGTGATAGGGTGGAGAGATCCCATCCTTCAAGCTGTCCTCTGTCCCAAAACTATGACATCCTAGTGGAAGAATTCATAAAAGTGCCCTGATCTACAGGGCTTTAAGGCCCAAAGGCCAGAGACTATGGAATTGCCTTGCTCCACAGGACAATAGTGTTATGTGACCCACATTCAGGGATGGCCTGGAGCCGGAGCCAACAAGATCACCTTCTGGTCACATCTGTATGGCCTACCTGCACAGTCAATAGGGTAGCGGTATGGTCAAGTGACAGCTTGCACAGGGTGCCACTGGGAGGGGATAGCAGCCAGGTAGGGGGACAGATATGTTATACTTGAAAGAATTTCACAGGATCTGTTAGGGAGGTAAGGCAAAACGCCACATTAATTGACAACATAACATTATTCTGTTATAGGCATATTCACACATATCACCATACACCCACCCCTTCCCCCCATACACACACCTTCTTGTCATTGCTTAAAGTTACCAGTTTGTTGTTCACATTAACTCAGTGGCCTGGTGAGTTGCATGTGAAGGGGGAGGAAGAGTGGGGGCTCTCTCGGTCCAGACCGATGCTCCAATCTTGACAAGACGAGACCCGGAGATTCATGCAAGATGCCCCATCTTTTATAGGACTTTTCTCCCATTCGGGTCTATACATTTTACTGTGTCAGCTCTTCATTAATTACCATCAGTTCTGTGTAACATCTGTTTATCTAGGAAGCATTTTTCTTTGTCATCTGACATCAATATATTGGTGCCTCCTTCCTAGTGTTTATCTAAAAGGGGTGCTTGCTCTTAACTACAAGGCCTCCTCTATGTCCTGCACTGGTCTGCCTTATATTGGGCCCAATTGATGGTACAGGTCAAGCCTCCCTTTTCCGGCACTCTGGGGACCTGAGAGGTCCTGAATCACAGAGTTTGCCGGACAAGGGGAGATCAAGACTCCCTACCAAACTGTAGGCTCTGCTCCTGGCCTACTCTCAGTCTGCACTCCCCACTTCACTAGCCTCAGAGGGGCTGTGCTCCTCACCACCAGCCTATCCCAGACTGCACTTCTGAACCTGGCCAGCCGAGGCTCTCTGGTCCAGCAATATCTGTGATCCTGCCGGACCACAGATGTTGCCGGATCAGAGAGTCCTGGATGTTAGAAGTTCAACCTGCACCTTGGTGCCTCTGAGTCTTACGGCTTCATCTCCTCTTTCTTCACCCATCTGAACTTTGAAGCTGCTGAGCCTACCAGTTGTTATCTCATTCCAAACACTCACATTCCAAACTCATTCGCTGCCCCATGTCAGGAGCTACACAATTGTCATGTGGGAAAAGGGATACAATTGTTCATACAAAAGGTATCAATCTTCTTCCAATACAAAGCTTCTGTTAGTACAAACTTTTAATCATTCATTATATTTTCTTTATAACACAAACCTGTATTCTAACTATTCCTAAGAGCAACACTATGATCATGCTGAATCACAAGGATCCTTCTGATATCTTTCTGTGTTAACATCAGACACAGACGCAGAATGCCCAATACCTGAACCCCTCCGCCAGCCTGACTCCCCCCATGCCTGTCAATGGTGTGGGAGTGGGTGGGGGGAGGAGGTTGTTTAGCAGGCTTCCTGCTTTTGATGCACTTTGAAAGAAATGTTGCCATTAGAGTTTTGGGCCAGCTGCTCTTCCAATTGTTTTTCAGCTCTCCTGAGCATATTTTTATATTTCATTTGCCAGAGTTTAGTCTCCTTTCAATTTTCCTCACTAGGATTGAACTTCCACTTTGTAAACGATGCCTTTTATCTCTCACTCCTTCTTTTGTTACTTGGTTGTTAAGCCACGGACGCACTTTTTTGGTTCTCTGATTGTGTTTTAATTTGGGGTGCATATTTAAGTTGAGCCTCTATTACGGTGTCTTTGAAAAGTTTCCTGCAGGGATTTAATTTTTGGCTCTATGCCTTTTAATTTCTGCTTAACTAACCTCCTCATTTTTCTGTAGTTCCCCTGTCTGAAATTAAATGCTATGTTCTTGGGCTGCTGCGGTATTTTTCCTACTAGAGGGAGGTTACATTGATATTTATGGACACTATTTTCAAGTAGTCTGGCTATATTCATCTCTCGGATCAGATCCTGTGCTCCACTTAGGACTAAATCAAGACTGGATTCTTGTTCAAATCAATAACTAAATCTTGTGGGTTCCAAAACCAGCTGCTCCACAAAACAGTCCCTGAAGGTGTCAGGAAACCTTATCACTGACTCCCGTCGTCAGGAGATGTGTACCCAGTCCAGAGGTGGGCGAGATATGGCCCACGGGCCGGGTACAGCCTGCCAAGTCATTTGGTCTGGCCCATGGCCTCCCTATTGCTCCTCCGCCCCAAAGCCAGTCAAGACCTGGAGGCAGAGGAGCATGCAAAGTCATTCACCATTCAAAGCGGTTGGTGGTTCCCTCCCATCCCCTGGGTGTGCAGCACCTGGAGGGAGCCACCAGCCGCTGTGAAGAGCGAACAATTTTACATGCTCCTCTGCCCCCAGGTCCTGATTGGCTTGGTGTTGGGAATGCTGGTTGTGGGGCCTCTGGCAGAAAGGGGCCGGGGGCCACAGTGGCTTGAAGGGCAACGTTCACTGTGTTCATGCCCCAGTCAGATTAAAGAAGGAAAATGGTGGTTCCCCTGCCTATGCTGAGTCTCAGGACCAGAGCACCTGGTGCATCTTTATTAAGGATCTAGAAGACTGTTCTTCCCTGCTATCCAGGGAAGGGTGGCCAGCAGAGTTATAGCTGATTAACATTTATTTTCACTCTACCCATTAAGCACATTACATAAGACATTATAAAACTCTGTTGTCTACACAGTGGACTCATTGCTCCACTCTGTCCCAGCTCAGGGCCTTTGCAAGTGTGTCCTGTTGGGCGCCATCTGCAACATGCTGATGGGGCCTCAGAACAATGGCTTTCCCCCTCCCCCATGCCCCCTGAAACTACTTCCTCCCTTTTCACTCCAGTCAGCAATCTGTGCATCTTCAAGGTCTCTGGGTTCTTCAGTCAATGCAACCCCCTTTAGCTCTGACCTCCCTGGGGGATCTTGGTGTCTCTGGCTTCCCCAGTCCGGGGTTTTAGTGTTTCTTAGGCAGAAGTCGACAAGGAGCATCCTTCTTGTCTGGCAGTGAACCCAGACTGAGCTGACTACTCCCTCTTATATTGCTGAGGCTGCTATTGTACAGGTTTGGGTCATTTTTGGTGGTGGCCAGATCAGGTCCAAATCCTACTCCCCCCCCTCCACCTGCTGAAGGCTCTGGGAGAGAGTTTGAGTGCGGAAGGAGTGAAGGGTCAGGCTCTAGGGAGGAGTTTAGGTACTGACTGCAAGCTCTGGGCTGGGGTTGGGCTGCAGGAGAGGGTTCAGGCTCAGGGAGAGAGTTTGAGTGCAGGAGAGGTGCGAGATACGACTCTGAGAGGCAGTTTTGGCATGGGGTGAATGCTCTGGTATGGGGCAGGAGGTTGGGGTGCTGGAGGAACTGAGGGAATTGGATTACCTTGGGTGGCATCAGCTCCCAAGAACAAGCTGCACACCAGTATGGCAGTGGCTTGGGCCAGGGACAGCATGCAGAGACCACCACGCTAGGAGCCATGGCTGCTTCTGGGAATAGTGTGGAGTGGGCAGGCAGAAAGCTAATGGTGGTGGTATGCTGGGGGCTTCTGGGCCCTTTTAAATCACCTGAAGGTGGCAGGCAGGGCCGGGGGAGAGACCAGGCCCCAAACATTGGTAAAACCCAGCTCCAGGCCCTAAATATTCCTGGAGCCCAGGCACCATATAACTCACTTCTACTGGATGCTATTTAAACATGCACTTAGCTCTCCTAAGGCTTGACAATTGCTTTCTTTGTTTGTTTAACTTTCAGGGAAGTGGCATCAGGGCATGAACTGTGATGCCCTGGATGATCACTGCCACCACCCTTTAAACCACGGTTTTGATTATTTTTATGGCATGCCTTTTACTCTTCTAAACAACTGCCAGAAAAACAAACCTCCTGAGCTGGATGCAGCCCTTCAAGCCAAACTCTGGCTTTACACTCAGATAATTGTCTTTGCTGTGCTGACTCTTACCATTGGAAAAATCACTGGCTTGATCTCCACCAGCTGGAAAATAGTCGCCTGGTTTGCATTAGCTGGTTCTCTTTTTTTCATTTCCTGGTACTCCAGTTATGGATTTGTGCAATATTGGAACTGTATCCTGATGCGGAACTATGACATTACTGAACAACCAATGAAGCTGGAAAGGACAACTGCCCTTATCCTGGAGGAAGCAGTTTCATTTATTGAAAGGTAACTAAAGAGCTTCCTTTTTTCTTAAAGGAGACAAGCCCTCAGGAGTGTTTTTAAGATCCTCAGTAGAAATAACCAAGGGTTTAGGGGTTTTGGTGTGTGGTTTTTTTGCATAAGCTAATGATGTCTTTTTTTTTTCAATTTGTTTTTGAAGCATATAAGACATTACCATCCAGAAATATATCTCATATATTATATTGCTCACTGAATTGGTTTCTGGGGCCAAGAGAAGAGTACCTGTCTGCAATATAACATATTAATGGGGAGAGTATTTTGAGTATTGACAATTGACTATCCAATTGACATTCCACTTTATTTTCAAAAGTGCCAGATACTTTAAGAGCATAAATCCCAGTGAAAATCAGTGGGACGCATGTTCTGAATCACTCACGTGCTTTTGAAAAGTCAGAGCACAAGTAATTTTTATGGAGATCTTGTGATGATGAGCTGCAGCCCCAAAGCTCATACTCTCCACTGAACAGTGGCACCATTACAAATGAAACATGCCTTTTAGCAATCACTTACTTTTTTATTTTGTTTTCATCCCTATACACTTTTATCGTTTGCAATGTTTTAACAGAAAAGGGCTATAGTCAATTGGTCTCCAATAACATTTTCTTCTAGTTTTCAAACCCTAAGCATTGTTTTGGCACAGCTAAATCAAATTTCTCTGTTTTATCTCTTTTCTGTTTGGTTTTATGAGAAGCAATCCTATTCCAGGCACATCCTGTTTCCCTGGCACAACCAAGCCTTTACATTGCTTTAAGTTATGGTAGGAGGAAGCTGTATTCTGAATTTGGTAGTTGTAGCTTTTAGAGTTCAGGAGGAGTTCTTTATCAAACAAGCAGACAAACTCTCTAAAATATATAATAGATTAACTGTAGTGACTGACCATATGATCCCTTGGTCAGGTATCCTGTCTTCAGCAATGGCTCATCATACTTGGTTCTCACATGGAAGAAAACAAGCAAAACAAACAAAAGTCTCATGAGACAACCAGATAACTGTAGTGCGCTATACATAGCAGACAAAGCTTCTTCCGGTATATATTTTAAAAGTGCTTAAGTCCCATTTTCAGAAGTGACCTAAGCATTCCTACTGAAAGAGTTTTGGTGGGAGATAGACTCTTCATTCACTTCAACATTTTTGAAAATTTCTCAAGACTTCTATCTGGCCTTTAGGCATCTAAATACTGTTCTAAGTAAAAAGACCTAAATTCCTTTGGAAATTTGGATTTAGGAGCACACGTTACTGGGATGTTCTATCATGTGTCCGTCATTTGCTTTCACACAGTTAATAGCCTTCCATGCCACCATGCTCTCTCTTTCTCTTTAATATACAGTAGAAAATAGCTAAGTTTTGTGCTGAGGTAAAGCCCTCTTGTGAGGGGGTTTGGCGATTGATCTCACTAGGGAAATTGTTTTGAAAATATATACTATATGCATTGTAAGGGAAAGACTTCTGGGGAGAGAGATTATGCCCCCCAAATAGCTACTGTTTTCCATTATACACAGTATGAGTAAGAATACTTCAAAAAGCCTAAATTCAGATCAGTGGCATTATGTCAAGATGAGTGTGGTTCTAGTTATAGTGTGTGTGTGAGCAACTGTGAAACTTCTAGAATTTTCCAAATGCACAACAAAAATATTCTTTTAATTCTTTAAGAAATAAACATGGACCCTTCCTCCTCTTGGTTTCCTTTTTACATGTTCACACACCCCTTTTCACTACGGAGAAATTTCTTGGGAAGAGCACACATGGATTATATGGAGACAATGTAGAAGAAATGGATTGGTTGGTGGGTAAGTGTCTTTTGTGAAAGACTTCCTTTAAACATGTATCATTGGTTTTTAAAAGGTGCAATTCTGGTACCAAGCAAGCTTTTAGAATCTTAAAAACAAAGATTTCTGTGAGAGCTTTGCAAAGCATTAGTTTCCTTATCGTTTTAATTAAATCTGGATCTTTTTGTTTGATTCATAGTAGGCTTTTGACTCTTTTTCTGTCTTTCTTTTATTTACAGGTAAAATTCTTGATGTTGTTGATAGGGAAGGTTTAGAAAACAACACATTCACATATTTTGCCTCTGACCATGGAGGACAACTGGAGGCTCAAGAAGGAAAAGCTCAGCTAGGTGGCTGGAATGGCATATATAAAGGCAAGAGATACCATATGAATTCTTTTAAGGTTAGAAATGCAATCGAAAATTAATGTGCTTGACTAGCATTGATGGAGTCAGTATGGGTATGTCTACACTACCACCCTAGTTCGAACTAGGGTGGTAATGTAGGCAACCGTAGTTGCTAATGAAGCCCAGGATTTGAATTTCCCGGCTTCATTTGCATAAAGCCGGGCGCCGCCATTTTTAAATCCCCACTAGTGCGGACTCCGTGCCGTGCGGCTACACGCAGCACGGACTAGGTAGTTCGGACTAGGCTTCCTAGTCCGAACTACCGTTACTCCTCGTGAAATGAACTAGGGTGGTAATGTAGACATACCCTAAGAGTTGGATTCCAATGCTGCACAGATGTCATGTGTAACCATGAACAGCAAACTTAATTTCTCTGAGTTCCATTTGTCTTTTGTCTGAATGGAGGTATTAAACTTGTCTGTCTTACAACAGTTTTGTGAAGCTTTGCATAATGTCTGTGTGAATTCCTAGGATGGAAGACGTCACAGAATGGTGATATATTGAATTAGTATTGAATTGTATTTAATTAGTGATTACCTGATCTGTTGTAGAGAGCAAAGGAAAATTGTACAAAGAAGTGGGTTTTTTTTTGCGTATACAAGCTCTTGATAGTCATAAGTTCCAATGGAATTTTATGGTATCATTCCCAGTAGAGGATAAATATGCATGATCTCTATGCAGTCACACAAATTCACTTATGGTTATGTGCCCCAGAAGTCATAGAAGCATGGCTAATCATTTCAGAGCAGAAAAGGAAAGGAGGCACATGATGTTTCTTAGGCTACATCTAGATTGCATCCCTCTGTCGACAGAGGGATACAAATCAAGCACATCAAAATTGGTAATGAAGCAGGGATTTAAAAATCCTGTGCCTCATTAGCATAAACATGGCCACTGCTTTTTTTAAACAGTTTTTTTTAAATGGCAATCTAGATGCACAGCTGTCAAAAATAAAGCCTTTTTCGACAGATCCTGTATTCCTCAAAATATGAAGTTAACAAGATCTTTCAAAAAAGACTTTATTTTCGACAGATCTGCATCTAGACTGCCGTTTTTTTTAAAAAAAAACTCCATTAAAAAAGTGTTTATGCTAATGAGGCATGGGATATTTAAATCCCTGCTTCATTAGTAATTTCGATGTGCCTAATCTACATCTCTCTGTCGACAGAGAGGTGTAGTCTAGACACACCCTTATAGTGAAAAGTTGAACACTGAAGGTTTTGTTATACTTTTCATATACTCTACACCAGACAAATGCCAATCAGAAAGCAGCAGAGGGATAGCCATATTAGTCTGTAACTGAAAAAACTTAAAAAACAATGAATAGACCTTAGAGACTAACAAAAAATATATATCGGGGTAGCCAACCCATTATAGACGAAGAACCAAAATAGTGGTGGATACAGTGCAAAGAGCCGAGGGAAAACAAACAAACAAGCCGCGTGTGGCCCAAGCAGGCTTCCATCGGCTGCAGCATCAGATCTTGCTGCACCAAGCAACACCCTGCCCAGACAAGGAAAAAAAGATCAGAGCAGGGAACCATGAGAAGAGCTGTGGGTGCGAGAGCTGCAATTTTTCCTTTGAAGAGCCGCATGCAGCTCGCGAGCCGTGGGTTGGCCACCCCGATATAGATAGTATCATGAGTTTTTGTGGGCACAGCCCACTTCTTTAGATGAATGGAGCAAGGAGTCCAGAGGTACAAATAAATAGCAGAAAAAGAAAGGAAGGGAAAGAGAAGAAAAAAAAATCTTGTCAATTAGAGTATCTGTGCTAAATTAGGTTAATAGAGTATGTCTACACTAGCCACCCTAGTTCGAACTAGGGTGGCTAATGTAGTCATTCAAACTTGCAAATGAAGCCCGGGATTAAAATATCCTGGGCTTTATTTGCATGTTCCCGGATGCCGCCATTTTTAAATGCCCCGTAGTTCGGACTCCCTGCCTATGAGCACACATGGCACGGGCTAGGTGGTTCGAACTAAAGACCCAAATTCGGACTACCATTACTCCTCCTGCAATGAGGAATAACGGTAGTATGAATTAGGGGCTTTAGTTTGAACTACCTAGCCCGTGCCACGTGTAGCAGGGAGTCCAAACTACCGGGCATATAAAAATGGCGACACCCGGGAACATGTAAATAAAGCCCGGGATATTTTAATCCCAGGCTTCATTTGCAAGTTCGAATGACTACATTAGCCACCCTAGTTCGAACTAGGGTGGCTAGTGTAGACATACCCATAGAGTGGGCTGCAAGTGCCCAATACTTAGCTTGTGATGTAATTAGGGTGTTGAATGTAGCAGCCCATCCAGTTCATGTCAGAAAGCATGTAAATGTTTTCATTTTTCAAACTGCAACTTGATTTAATTTTGCAACCTGGCCTGGTTTCTAGTGCAACACTTGCCAAGTACATAGCCAGGGGCAAAGACTTGAATCTGTGATTCCCTGAACTGTGAAAATTGTGTACTACTGAAATGGAGTTTGCCTGCTTTCATGGAGAAGGAGGAGAAAACTTTAGTAGCTCCTTGCTTTTCTTTATGTGTCTGGACTGTAAAATGTCTGTGCTGACATTGAGAGGAAGTAGCTTCCTTCCCCATGTTACAGGCTTGGTGAATGAGTTTGATGGTGTTTGGGCACGGGTACACCTCCTGTCATGGCGCTCGGCTGACTTCTGCGCTGCTCAGCCGAGCTGCTGTGGGGGAGCAAGCAGAACAAGTGGCCGTTTGGGCTTCCCCGCAGCGGCCCGTCTGAGCGGCGCTGAAGTCAGCCAAGCGCCATGGCGGAAGGTGAAGGGGGTGGGGCAGTGATATACACAGCCAGGCTCTTTTACGGTGGGAGGTGAAGGATGTAACTCAGGCAACAGCACCGCCCAGAGGGAATAGCCAGGGAGGCAACAGCACAGCCCAGAGGGAACAGCCAGAATTTCAGCCTTACAGAGTCACAGACATTGGGCTACTATATATATGATTAGGCAATCAGAGCATCCTGATGCAGAAATTTTTTTCTACCTATAGCTAGCTATCTAATTCCTATATGCAACGTGTTTTGGGGAAATCATTTGACTAAACGTTCAAATGAGATCGTATAATAGCTTTTGTATTATTCAGATTCATGTTTCTGGCCTTGGAGTTCTTGGGTAACTTTTTCAAAACCACCTAAGCAATGTTGGAACCTAAATGTCATTTTCAAAAGTGAAATAATAACTTGGGTTTTAGGCTGCTAAGGATACATCTACACAGCAGTGTTATTTTGGAATAACTGACATTATTCCGAAATAACATAATCTGCATCTACCTAGCAAGCCATTATTTTGACGTAATGTCAAAATAATGTCGAGCTGGAGGACTTCTTACTCCGAATCCTGTAACCCTCATTGTATAAGGTGTAAGGGAAGTCGGAGGAAGAGTGCTCTTTCTCGGACTTCCTGCTGTGGAGCACCAAAAGCCGAAATAAACTATTTCAACTTAAGGTAAACAATTGATGTAGCTCCAGTTGCGTAGCTTACTTCGGCTTTAGCCCTGCTATGTAGATGTGCCCTAAGTGACTAAACCTGTGTGCCTGAGTCACTTTTTAAAATATTAGTCCATGCCTAAACAGAACCTATGTGTACTGAATCTCTAGATTAAAATGGAGGATCAGGCTTTTTAAATGCTGTACAGGCAGTCCCTGAGTTACGCGGATCCGACTTACGTCGGATCTGCAGTTACGAACGGGGCCCTCCCTCTCCCTGCTCTCCAGCAGACCAGGGAGAGGAAGCAAAGCGGCGGAACACGTGGGCAGCGGACAGCCCAGACGCGTCTGGGCTGTCAGCTGGCCGCGTGCTCCGCGGCTTTGCTCTGGGGACTGCCTGTATGTAGATTATATCTTAGTGGCACTCTCTTCAAAAGTGAAGCAATTTCCTATTCCTGTGCAGCTGTGCTTGTTATTGTGTCTATAATTAAGCAGTTATTTTTGTTCTGAGATATCTAGGTGTCTCTACATAGCATTTAGTTCTGCATTCTCTTTCACTCATTCCTACCCCTCTCCCCATTATTTTGCCAGTATTCTCTGGCCATTTTGCTAGGTCACTTAAAATATAAACATAGAAGAATGTAACATATTGGGAATATTTGTTACCAGTATACCCAAAACTAAATTAGCATGAACATCATAAAAAAACACCACATTCAGAAGAGGAAAGGGAATTTAACACTGTGTAATGTAATTTATATTCACGTGTTCAAAATCTTTTTAATGGACTCTTAAATTGAAATGAAAAGCAATTTGATCCATATGTATTTAGGAAAATCATTCAGAAATAAAGTTGGCCCATTGCTTGTGCCAAACTTGAATCTTCTTTTTCTACTTCACTATCATTTCTTGTCATCTTAAGCAAGTGGGATGGGAGTGAGGGAAAGGGATTTAAATTACTGAAGTGGAAATTTGCCTAGGGATCACCAGGGGACATTGCTCAGAGATGTATTTCCAAAGTAACATTTCAGTGTTTTGTTGTATCTTTAGAACCACAAGCTGTGACCATAAACTTCCTCAGTTTCCCAATTCTGTTTTATATTGACCCATGGCTTCCAAAGTATCACAAACATCAGACAATTTTATCAGAACGATATGCCAATGTCTCTCACCTCTACACTATGTGGTATCTTTGTATCATAGACCAGCATGCATTCTTCCTCTCTGCTTTTCTATAGAAGAGTGACTCTCCTCTGAAGTAAACATGCCCCTGCCCCGGGCTTCCTGGAATCAGCTGCTGATCAGTTTCAGCAGCAGCTGACTTGGGGATGCCTGGGGTTCTTAAGTTGAATCTGTATGTAAGTCAGAACTGGCCTCCAGATTCAGCCGCTGTTGAAACTGATCAGTTTCAGCAGCGGCTGAATCTGGACGCCAGTTCCGACTTACATACAGATTCAACTTAAGAACAAACCTACAGTCCCTATCTTGTACGTAACCCGGGGACTGCCTGTATAAGTTTTAAAACATATTTCATACCTTTCAGTCTTGTGTGTTCTCAGAGTGTTTCTAGTCCCTTTGGTTTGCTAGACCACAGAGCAACTGTCTCCTATCACAGCAGTTCACTCTGACCCTACAAAAGGATATAGAGTAACAACTGAGTTCAGAGAGAGCTATGTAATACGAAAGAGAGGGAATTATTGCTGATGAATATATATTTGACAGCTTGTTTGCCCATTTTCCCCATCTATTGCATGCTGCAAGCTGTAGTTATAAACATTCATTATATTTTCCTCCTGCTTTTGGAGGGTATGTTTGATTTTTTTAGAGTGATTCTGGGCATTCCTCTCAAAGTTTATTAAATCAAAATTTAACCATAAAATTAAACCTTAGGGAGGAGCAAGTTGCTCCTGCCATCTGTCTTTAATTTTGTATACAAGCCTTATGAGTAGGTTCGCATTAGTGTCTGCTAATGAATCGTTATTGTTATATGTCACTTTCCTGTAGGTGGAAAAGGCATGGGAGGCTGGGAAGGAGGGATCCGTGTGCCAGGGATAGTTAGATGGCCAGGAGTATTGCCTGCTGACACAGTTATTGATGAACCTACAAGCCTCATGGACATTTATCCCACAGTGGCTCACCTGGGTGGAGGCATAGTGCCCCAGGACAGGTATAGAGACAATAAACATAATCGCTCCATGTATCTGTAATGATAATATTGCAGCTTATATTCTTGCTATACTATATATTCATAGTGTGATATGCATTAAGCAATGGGCTTTGATGGCATATGTTGCTGCTATACAAGTATAATATAGGATATTGTTTAGGGTTATAGCATGTGGTGCATAGGGATGGGACAGAGATCAGAACAAGGAAACCATGGAGAGTATGAAATGAACTAGTCAAGGGTCTGTTTACAACTGCAATGAAACACATATGGCTGGCCCAAGTCCGCAGACTCAGGCTCGCAAAGCTCAGGGTTGGGGGGTTTTAGCATTGCTGTGCAAATGTCTGGGCTCAGGCTAGACTCTGGGCTTTGAAACCCTCCCTCCTTGAAGGGATATCTGAGTCTAGTCTATTACCCAAGCCCAGAAGTCTACAGAGAATGTCACTGGGCCTCAATGCTTTACAGTTGAGTATACCAGATTCAGGACAAACTGCTGTGAAATAGGGTGGAGTCACTCCCACGTTGGCAATTATTCTATCATTAGATATATCAAACCATTTACCAAAGTAAACTTCTATCTCAACATACTGGTTACCAAGAAGTCAAAATGCAGTCTGCTTAGGCATTCTAGGCCTTATTTCACCATCCAGAGAGTAGACTTTATGAGTGGTTATTGAAAACCAATTTCATCAAAAAATAATCTTCTAATCTCAAGAGGTAAGATGCTTATCTAGGTCCCCTGCAATGAGGAGTAACGTAGTTCAAATTAGGAGCTTTAATTTGAACTACCTAGTCTGTGCCGCGTGTAGCTGCGAGCAGGTAGTTCGAACTATGGGGCATTTAAAAATGGCGGCACCCAGGAACATGCAAATAAAGCCCGGGATATTTAAATCCCAGGCTTCATTTTCAAGTTCAAATGCCTACATTAGCCACCCTAGTTCGAACTAGAGTGGCAGAGTAGACCTACCCTTAGATGCTTTTGAAAATGTTGCCGTAGGAGAAAAAGCAAAAACAAAGTATTAGAAAAATGCACCTTTTGTGAAATACATTTTAGGAATGCTTCTGCATAAGAGAAAAAACACTGCTCGATACTGTTAATCCAAGAAAACTATGGAATACTAATTTAGGCCCTAAATCAGAGATGCATTATGTGCTTAAAAACACCCTTATTCAGAAGAGCATTCTTAAGCGCTCTTAAGTTATTGTTAGGGATGCTTTCCTGAATAGGAACCTTTGTTTTGTATAAGAACTAGTTGTTAGTAGCAACTGTTTATGTACAATTCAATAAAGTAATCTTGACGTTTTGTTTCAAAGACCATTTTATTTAGAGATTTACAATATTTACTTAACTTCTCTCATAGCTGTTCTGTGTGTATGTTATGTGCAGCAGGGAAATTACATACAAACATATAAAGAGTCTCAGGATATAGTGCCAGTGGCAATAAGAACTTTCTCCTGCATAATGAGTAATACGTATATTTATTGTCCCAGTTTGGTGATTTCTCTTGTCTCCATCACACTAGGATAGTTGATGGCCAGAACCTTTTGCCTTTACTACAAGGAAAAGTTCAACAGTCAGAGCATGAATTCATGTTTCACTACTGTGGGTCATATTTACATGCAGCACGATGGCACCAAAAGGACAGTGAGTATAGACATTCTCCTCACAATGGATACAAATTGTTCCTCCTCATAAGAGCAGTCATCATGGGAATCACTAACTGACTGCTTTTTTGCAATAATACATAGTAAAGTTGTCTACGCTTGGTATAATTTCTGTGGATCCTATGGATTGACTCCTGGGGTTCTTAGTAAGTCAAAACTGGCATGGAGGTCAGTGATGTCTCATGCCAGCAGGAGATGCACCACAGCAAAGGACTGTTTGCAGACAACATAGAGAAAAGGTATAAGTGGAAGTTTAATAAAAACACGGAGAGTGCCATCCTCTCGAAGCTTCAGGGAGAAGCCAAGTTAGTCTGTACAGGATAAACTTAAAAACAACAAAAGGTCTGGTAGCACTTTATGGACTAACAAAACATGTAGATGGTATTATGAGCTTTCGTGGGCACCACCCACTTCTTCAGATGACCGGAGTTTTGAGTTCAGGATGTGCAGATCCAAAATAAATAGGGGAAAAGTGAAAGGGGGGAAGGAAAAAAACTGAAGGGGTGGGAAACAACGAGCAGAGGGTATGAAAATATCAAAGGGAAAATCAAATAGGCAGAACTGGTCATCTATAAGCACCTAATGATAGGCTAGTTAAAAGAAGCAGATAAGGATCATAGGATAGCAGTTAGAGAGGAAGGGTACTAACACAAGAATATACACAGGCAAAGAGCTGGTGGCACCTTCCCTGAATGTTAGGTTGATAATGGCCCAGCCATCCACTATCTCGATTGAGGAATCCGTCAAAGTGAGAATTGAATTTGTGGATGAATTGTAATTCCAATACCTCTCTGTGTTTTTGGCTTGTAGAATTGGTTTGTGATAAGACAGTCACCTGGAGATTTTTTAAAGAGTGATTAGGTAGATTGAAATGTTCCCCAACATGTTTCTGTATGTTCCCTTTAAGTATATCTTATTTGTTATGGCGGTGTCTACACTGCACCCCTTTTCCGGAAAAGGGATGCAGATTAGACACTGTGGAATAGGCAAATCCGTGGGGGATTTAAATATCCCCCGCGGTATTTGCATAAACATGGCTGCAGCTTTTTTCCAGCTTGGGGATAAGCCAGAGAAAAGCACCAGTCTAGACGTGATTCTCCAGAAAATAAACCCTTTTCCGGAGGATCTTTTATTCCTACTTTCAAGGAATAAAAGATCCTCCGGAAAAGGGTTTATTTTCCGGAGAATCACGTCTAGACTGGCGCTTTTCTCCGGCTTATCCCCAAGCCGGAAAAAAGCGGCAGACATGTTAATGCAAATACCGCCGGGGATATTTAAATCCCCCACAGATTTTGCTATTCCACAGTGTCTAATCTGCATCCCTTTTCCGGAAAAGGGGTGCAGTGTAGACACCGCCATAATGTGGTTGAGTAGCATGGTGACTGGAAAGAATTTGTTTCAGCTTGGGGGGTGTCTGTAAGCGAGAATAGGCTTTTCGCCCAAGGCCTCTGAGACTGAGGGATCATTTTCCAAGATGGGTTGTAGTTTGTATATAATGGGTTGGAGAGGTTTGAGTTGTGGACTGTAGGTAATAAGTGGAATTCCGTTATTTCCTCTTTTGGGTCTGTCTTGAAGTAATTCAAGTCTGGGTACTTTTTTGGCTCTGTCAATCTGTTTTTTCACTTCTCCAGGTGGGCATTTCAGTTTTAGGAATGCTCTATAAAGATCCTGTAGGTATTTGTCTCTGTCTGTGGGATCGGAGCAAACCCGGTTGTATCTTAGGGTATGTCTACACTAGCTCCCTAGTTCGAACTAAGGAGGCTAATGTAGGCATTTGAAGTTGCAAATGAAGCCCGGGATTTAAATATCCCAGGCTTTATTTGCATCTTCTTGTCCGGGTGCCATTCTTAAATCCCCTTAGTCCGGACTAACTGCCCGTGGCTACACGCGGCAGTTAAACGGTAATTCGAACTAAGTCTGTTAGTTCATAAAACCCTGCAGCTGTGAATGCTCTGTTTCCGTTTACTTGAGGTGGCATCATTTCTGCAAATCATGTCGCCTTTGGCCCAAATTATACCTACATACCCCACTCCTCCTGGAATGAGGAGTAACAGGAAATTTGAACTAAGGACTTCGTTCAAATTACCGTTTAACTGCCGCATATAGCCGCTGGCAGTTAGTCCGGACTAGTGGCATTTAAAAATGGCAGCTGGACTGGAACATGCAAATAAAGCCAGGGATATTTAAATCCCGGGCTTCATTTTCAACTTCGAATACCTACATTTGCCTCCCTAGTTCGAACTAGGGGGTTAGTGTAGACATACCCTCAGGACTTAGCTGTATACAATAGATTGAGAAATATGTCTAGAAGTTTTTCATGTCCACAGTGTCTAGTGTCTTCAAAATTAGGGGTCTATTGTGAAAGACTTAAAAAAAGTCTGTAACCCTGTATATTTTAGTTGGTAAATGTTTTTTATTCATTAAAAGAGCACTCTCAAGTACTACTGGGCCATGCTATATCCATCTTTTATACCCAGATACCCACCTATGTCTGGTTTCTCTCCTGCCAGGTGGGGCGCTGTGGAAGGCTCATTATGTGACCCCAATATTCCATCCAGAAGGTGCTGGCGCATGTTATGGAAGAGGAATTTGCCCATGTTCTGGGGATGGTGTAACCCATCACGACCCTCCTTTGCTCTTTGACCTCTCCAGAGACCCATCTGAGGCCAAACCTCTCTCACCTGGCACTGAGCCCTTGTTTGACATAGTAATAAGCAGAATTGAAAGAGCAGTGGAGGAGCATCGCCAGACCCTGACTCCCGTCCCACAGCAGCTCTCCTTGTACAACATTATGTGGAAGCCCTGGCTGCAGCCGTGCTGTGGGACATTCCCATTTTGCTGGTGTGACAAGGAAGGTGACAGTGCACACCCTGCTCTGTAAAATAAATGGCTGTTCATAAAATCCTGCAGCTGTGAATGCTCTGTTTCCGTTTACTTGAGGTGGCATAATTTCTGCAAATTATGTCGCCTTTGGCCCAAATTATACCTACATACCCCACTCTGTCTCTTTCTCGAGGGAGCAAACAGTCAGAAAGTAAGGAAAAGAGGGTTAAGATAGCAGTCTCTCCTCTTCGCTCTCAGTCACTAGCCAGGTGAATAAAGTGCACTCCTTGTACACCTGGGATAGGACTTACAGAGATTGTGCCTTCCAGTGTGTATTCAGAAGTCTGACTCGAGGCATCCAGGTCTGAATATTTTGGCCATAGAGCATCCAGGCACAGGGGCTTCTGTGTTACAATTCTTTTCCTCCAGCACATTGCTGCCTTACAGAGGTATAACTCTATTCTCTATGAATGGTTAGCTATAGATAAATATTTGAAACAGCCAGAGATATGTACACAAGAAAAAGAGAAACTTGTTTAGTTAAGAAAAGACTGCAATTTTTCAACTGCAAACTTTTAACTGGATAACAGTAAAGCAAATGATCACACATGCCAAAAAGCAGAATATTTTTCATACAAATTGTTTTACTCTCGTTTGCATATCATTACAAAAAACAGCTTTTTGTTGGTGGGCAGAGAGTCCTGTTACAGTTTGTAGCTGACAGATTAACTAATCAATGATGCCAATAAAGATATATCAAATAAATAACCCTACTTTTGTATATTTACAGTCAGCTTGAGTAAATGAATATAGTTTAGAGAATTCTCTTTAATGTAATACAATGAGTAAAAAATGCAAGTGAATTTGGTGCTGCTCAGGAAAGGTTTCAGCAATAACTGATCAATTTCACCCTTGGTATAACTCCACTCAGATTGACTGGAGCAAATTTGACCCATGATTTACAACTTCCACTGAAGCAGAAGCCTTTCATTTTAATGTCTAGTTTGTTCCGCATGGAGGACTATGGGATCTGTGTGCTGAATATATGTGCAGCCATAGTTTAATATAAGCACAATACTTAAACCATACTGTGAGTTGTATTGTTTCATTTACTTGTTGGCATTAATTCTGTTATCAATTGCAGTAGGAAGAATTTGGGATTTGGAAAGCAAGTAAATGGGAACTGATTTCTAAATATGTATTTTTAAGGTGTGTCTAGGACTGATCCTGTAAACATTAGACTTGCACATTTCAGCCAATCAACAGAAAAAAATAACCCATGTCATGCTACAAAGAGAAGGAAATTGACTTATTCATCTCAAAAGTATGAAACGAGAAACAATTTCTATATGTTCTTTCCCATTCCTATACCATTCCAATATTGAGTTTTATTAATGACTGTTGTTGCCAATGTATGTTCCCAAATAAATAATTTGTCAGATGAAAAACTACATTTTGGATATCAGAATTTGCTTCTGAAAGTGAGATGTAGGAGGCGAGAGGAGGAGGAGGGAAAAATAAAGCACACAACTCAAAATTCAGTAACACCAGTTGACTGTCTAAACTTAGAAGCAAGGGGTGAACAGCAGTAACTATCTTAACTAGAATAATGTCACACACTTTGTTTTAATAGTGCTTTTGTAGATCAGGCTGAACAAAAAAACCATGGGAAACTCCAAAGGGTTTTTAACTCAATTATTCAAAAATAATTGAACGTGGCGGTTAGGTCAGTGTAAGAGAGAGCACCTGAGACCTGGGGCCTGGTAGAAAAGTCCTGTTGTAAGGTCTAAGACCTAAACAAGGTTGAGCCCTGCTAATATAAAGCATAATTAGCAAGAATCAAACAAAATCAGACCTTGACCTGTTACAAAACATGTCTACTTGCAGATACATGTGGCAAGACCAAGGCTGGCATTGCTTACATTCAAACACTGCTAAAAAGTGCTAGGCACAAAACACTCAATAACCACACCCCAGATAGGTAATTCCAGAACAACACAATACAGAGTTACATACTCCCTAGAAATGACACAGGACCACACTTGCTCTTCTGAAAGAATAGGTGAGGATGACTGTGTGATGGATACAAATGTATCCATCAAACAGATAAAAGGTAAAGGGCGGTAGCCAACCTTGGCAGACTGGCAATGTCACTTGTTTATATCCATTTGTAAAAGAGAGTCACATGAGGTGTGTCTTTGTCCAGCTGAAGGGACAACAGAAAGTCCTGCTATTCACTGAGCTGAGTCCACTATATGGAGCATTCATGTGCTAAAGTAACTGTAGGCATTGACCTAAGGAGCTACGACCATGCTTTGTTGACAATCATCCTGGTATCTGCCACCGAACCAAGTCTATACTGTGCATTGCAAAGAAACGTCTCTGAGTAGTTTGGGGCTGGAGTTCATTGACTGTTCCCTACTTGGCTAGGTTTGAGTTGAGAGAGCCTGCAGGAGTGTGCTTGTGAAGAAGACAGACTGGTGTAGCAGGGAATTGCCAGCAATATTCACTCTGACTGAGGCAGAGATGTAACACAGTGGGTTATAGCTCTGGGTATCCCCAATAGGCTTAAAGATGAAGTGGCTTGAACCCCCCAACATGACACAGAATAGGCAAGGATAGATGCCTGGTATGTGGCTTCACGCTGTTACATGGGAGCTGCATCTTGCCAGAACCCATGATCCTCCATGAGGTTTGCAAGGTATAGGAGTACAGAAAGAAGCTTCCTTATTCTTAGTCTTGATGCCTGCTCCCAAACCATCCATCCCATCCCTTCCCTTCCCTGCAGAGAGGTGACACATGGGGAGGCTTTCTGCCAGGGCCTCCTCACCTCCCTTCCCTGTTTGCTGGAGGCAGCCTGGGACCAGCGTGTGAGAGGTAAACAAACAGTCCTTGCACCAATAAGCTTCACTTGATCCCTGATTTGAACAGGAGTGGGAATGGGTGGTGTCTGCCTGTTTGCTGACACAAGCATTTTGAGACATTTACTTTCATATCACATTTCTAATGAACAGCCTCAGGCTTTCTTTTTTTAACTGTTTTTCTGCTTCCATTACAGTTTGTGCTTATCACTATGCTGAAATGCCTTTGTGCCCAACAGTTTAGACAAGGCCGCCTGCCCCAAGGAAATTCAGGTGCAAGTGTTGTGTGTTTAGCTCTCACATCCTGGTCTCAGGCTGCCTCCAGCAAACAGGGGAGGCAGGGGAGAGAGCTCACAGGAAAGCCATGGCAGAAAACTTTGGGGGAGGGGAGAGCGGTAAAATGTGACCCAGTGCACGTATCCCCATGTGTCATCTCTTTGCAGGGAAAGGATAGGATAGTCTGCCAGCAGTGCCCCAGTTAGCAGTGCTCACTGTGCAATGCTAAAGGTGTTCCAGTGATGCTGGCAGTGCCAGGGAAAAGGACAAGTGGGGCTCTGAGGGTACGTCTATGCAGCAGTGTTATTTCGGAATAGCTGACATTATTCCAAAATAACAAAATGCGCATCTAACGACAAGCCATTATTTCGAAATAATGTTGAGCTGGAGGATTTCTTACTCTGACTCATAGTAACCCACATTTCAGAAGGAGTACGGGAAGTTGAAAGAAGAGTGTTCGTCCTTTGACTTCCTGCTGTGTAGAAAGTGCCAAAAGCCAAATTAAGCTATTTCGACTTCAGCTATGCAATTGACATAGCTAAGTTGTGTCGTTTAATTCAACTTTAGCCCTGCTGTGTAGCTGTGCCCTTAGAGGGGAAGGAGAAGAAGAGGGAGGTAGACCTGGATCAGCTACACTAACACATGCCAAGATAGCAGGGCTGCTGCAAGCCCCCCGCCAGCCAGAACACATAGAGACAAGTGGTACACTCACCCTCGTCCTTTAGTCTGCCCCCCTAAAACTTCAATCACCTATCCCGAGCCTCTTCTGGTACAGCCTCACCCACTCACTTCCCACATGGCTTCTACAGGGTGATATCAGCTTCATTAAACAGTGCTATGAAATTCATAAGGTGACCCCTATGGAGTCAATCCATGCACATTCCACGAAATCAATCTCATCATCTTTTGCCTTTTTTAAGAATGTTCCCATCTCAGAGATCTATAGAGCGATGATGTAGGTGTCTGTCCTCACCTTTGCAGAACATGCAATCACTGGAGTCTCCACTTCTGATGCAATCTTTGGTTACATCTGTACTACAGAATAAGTTTGAATGTATTATGGTAGACAGTTAGCATCCAATTTTATAGCATCAAAGGTGTATGTCCTCATTAAGCATATTCAGTCAGTGGAGTGCATCCTCAGTACCGTGGCTATCATTCACACAGCAATGAACTGTGGGTACCCAGAATTTGAATTCTGGGTAAGTCTCTCAATGCTTGATGGGACAAAAACATTGCAGCAGGTGGATCTGGATATGTGTCTTCAGCCTCCCATGATACACTTACCTCCTTCCTCTCTCTCTCCTTAAAAGCAATGGCAAACAATCATTTCATGCCTTTTTCTCATGCAGGCACTGTAGTGTGGCGAGCACACGCAGACCCTGTTCAGCTGCACACTGCTGTGGGAAGCATTGCAACACCTCCCATATTATCCTACAGTTTGTCCAGAGCAGTGTTTCTCAACCAGTGGTACAAGTATCCTTAGGGGTACTCAAGAGAAGTCTGGGGGGGGGTATGTCAACACAACTGAAATTTGGAGAAAACTGAATTTTTGTTTTAAGTTTTACAGTGCTTTATTATTTTTGTACTTTTTACACCCAAAAATTTCATCGCCCGCCCAGCTATGATTAAGTTGTTTGAACAAATGTGTTGCAATGGTAGAAAAACATTTTGTGTGTCTGTTATAGGTACTGGGGGCACTTATAACTTTTTGTAAAGGGTACTATCTAAAAAAAGGTTGAGAGACACTGGTCCAGAGCATAGCTAGGAGCCACCTGATTGAGGAAGAATGGGAGGAGGCCACACTCACAGATGTTCAGGAACCCATTGAATGGAGCAATTGGCACATGCTGACTGCATTTGGGTATGTTGACACATGGAGTGCTGGTTCTGGTCCCAGGAAACAAGCACAGACTCATGGGACCAGAAAGTTATGCTGCTATGGGATGAGAACCAATGGGAGCAAAACTTTCACTTGCATAAGGGCCACTTCCATGAAACTTTCTGAATTGCTTTCCCCACCCTGAAGCGCAACAATACCAATATAAAACCTGCTCCAACAGTTGGGAAGCGAGTGGTGTTAACCCTATGGAAGCTTGCAATGCCAGACTGCTACCGGTCAGTCAGGAATCAATTCAGAGTGGGTAAATCTGCAGCGGGGATTGCTGTGATCCAAGTATCCAGAACAAACAATACCCTACTGCTAGAAAAGATAGTGATTCTGTGAAACATGCAGGAGATAGTGGAGGGCTTTGCTGTGATGGGGTTCCTAACTGTGGTGGGGCAATAAATGGAACACCCATCCCTATCTTGGCACCAGCCCACTTCACCAAAGAGAACATAAACAGCAAGTGTTGCTTCTCAATCATGTTGCAAGCACTGGTGGATCACAAGGGCCATTTCACCATTATAAGCATGAGATGGTCATGAAAGGTACATGTGAATCTTTAGGAACTCTGGTCTCTTCAGAAAGCTGAAAGGCAGCTCTTTCTTCCTAGACTGTAAAATTACCATTGGTGATATTGAAATGTCAATAGTTATCCTTAGAGATGCAGCTTACACCTTGTTTCCATGGCTCATGAAGCCATAGATAGGCAATGGGGACAAACAATAAGGAGAAGTTCAACTACAGACTGAGCAAGTGCAGAATGGTGGTAGAATGTATCTTTGGGTGTTTAAAAAGCCACGGGTGCAGTTTATTGACTAGGTGAGATCTCAGCAAAAGTAGTATTTATATTGTTGATGCTTCTCTCCATGTACTGCATAGTATCTGTGCTAGCAAAGGGGAAAGGTTTCTGGTGGTATGGAGGACTAAGGCAAATTGCTTGGCAGCCAGTTATGAGCAGCCAGACACCGAGACGGTAAGAAGAGCACATTGAGGTGCATATCAGAGAGGCTTTGAAAATCAGTTTCATGAACGATCAGACAAAGATGTGACAATTATGTGTGTTGCTCATTACCAAAATGTTCCCTGTTGTACATGTACTGCACAATAAACCAACCCTTTCCCTCCCCCAGCTGCAGCTGACACAGTAAATAAAGATCCTATTCTTCAGAAATCATGCGTTTTCATTTAGACTACAGAGTATTAACATCTGTGACTAAGCTGTCTCTGAAGTCTCAATCCTCCAAGGGAGTTTCTGCTTAGGAGCCGCAGTGCTGGGAAGGCTAAGAAAGGTAGGAGGAAAAACAGGGAGAGGAGAAAAGAGAAAAATAAATTTAAAGCAAAAACTACTCCTTTCACTGCCTGAAAGTCTCCTCCCTCCCCTCACTGCTCCAGGACTCTAACTCAAGAGAGGAAAGGAAGGGAGATAGAGACCCTGATTGGGCTACTGTGTTTTGTTGTTTTTGTAATGCCTCTTTTGAGTTACTCAGGCACAACAGTGATGAGTGCTTTTAGATGAATCTCAGTAAAAGAGCAGCCTACAGAGGGAGTCCAACAACAGTTAGTACACAGCTCTCACCAATGTTAAGGAAGTAGTCTTTGTACTAAGCTCAGTAGGGAGTGTATAAAACTTTAACAGCAGTTACATTTGCCAATCCTGGCAATGTTAACCTTAGATAAGGAGGAGGAGGAATGGCCTGAGGAAAAGCAGCAAAACTTGTCTAGCTCTGTCACATTCTGAAAAATGCAACCTAGTGGATCTATGCTGCTTAACAACTCAAGGAGTAAGAAGAATCTCAGGGAAAGAAGTAAACTTGAGTCAAGGGTTTGTTTTTCATATTATTAAAAAGGAATTTGATTTTTTTTAAATTGGATGTTGAATATTGCTGATTGTTTTCTGTGTCTTGCTGGCTATTGGCAGCATGAGCCTCTCATTTGTGTCAATTTCTTTAAATAATAGTGATGATTGAATTAAACCGAATTAGTTTTTTTTTTCCTGATGATGCCTGAAGATATTAAACAAAACGAAGGCCCCAATTCTGGAATCTTCATGCACAGAATTTCCCATTGATTTCCATGAGAGTCCTGCCTTCAAAAGGAGATATGGAATCAGTGTGTAATAGGAAAAAAAAAAAAAAAAAGCTTTGTGTGTGTGTATGAGCAGGTTGTTTTGCAAATTCTATATCTGTACAGTGAATGGAGGGAGATGCCACTTCTTTGGGATTAAACACCCTTGAAGATAAAGGTCCCTATTGTTTACATTTGCAATCTAGTGACTAACTGTGATAAAATGTCTAAGTTGATTGAAACCTTTAATTCTAAGGAGCTTAAATATTCAAAGCCTGATAGTTTAGTGTTTAAGGAATTGAGTCCCCAATCCTGAAAACACTTACTCATATGCTTAACATTACTAATATGAATAGCCCCACTGAAGTCAAATCTAGTTAATACTGGACTACTTATGGAAGTAAAGTTATTCACATGAGTAAGTTTGCAGGTTTGACTCCTAAGCTAGCTAATTTGAACTTGACTTTGTTCTTTCTTTGGTGCAGTTATTTTCCTTACATCTTTACATCCAACTTTTCTCTTGGCATTACTCCCCACCGACTTTTCCTATCTTTTACCTTGGGTTTCTTACTACTTCTTCTCCTCCTTTTTACAGGTTCCATTCTGTAAATGCAGCAGTGATCAAACATAAAAACAGAAGCAATATTTGCTGGTCCATGAGGGGACCTGATTTTTAAACTCGCACCCCTCACGGACCAGCTCCTGCCTGGCACCCCACGCTGCTGCCTCTGTATCAGAGGCAGCAGCATGGAGTGGCAGGGGGCTCCCTGGGAGTGAGGCAGGAGTGCACTAGCTGCCGGCCCCCCCCCCCCCAGGGATTATAGAATAATTAATTAACCAATAAGAATTCATGAGATTACTCGACTATTAAATTAACTAATATTTAACATCCCTAGCTTGCATGATGCAGCTATACACACCAGAGTGGAGTGAATCGTAGATATCGCTAAGGTACTGTGCTGCAACTACTCTGTGTAGATCTTTCAGCTGATTCAGCTTAGAGGAACCTTAGTGCACATTAACGTAGTAGTATTACAACTGGAACTATAGCAATATGCACTAGGGCCTTTTCAGAGTCTCTTTGCTGAAATTAGGTCCCTAGTTTCTTTTATAAAAAATAGTGGTGGTGCTAGTGCTCCACTGATATACATTAAGCCAGGGTTCAAGTCCCTGTTCTGAATCAGACAGGGCAGGGTTCTGAAAATAGGTCTTACCTATGCCAGGTAAGTGCCCTAACCACAGGGTTATTGGATAAAACAGGGCAGGCTTGATCATCCAAGGGTTTTTTCTGGGCAAGGGTAGTCTCAAGAATTCCTAGAGGATCCAGCGCAGCCATCCAATAAGTTATTGACACAAGCAGTATTTCTAAAACAAATAATGCTTTAGTAACAGAACAGTCTTTGTCAATAGGCTCTGAGCAACCCAAACTGCAATAACCTAGAGTAGGAAGTGATGCTGAAGTGATGGTGCCCTGCTTCTCCTGGCCAGTCTTCCGCAAATCATTGCCAGAGGCCTGCTTTCAGTACTTCATTACAGTAAAACTCCATTGGTCCGGCATCCAATGCTCCAGCACTCCTGATGGACCGGCACCATCAGGAAGCCAAAAGTGCTCTGGCTGCCGGACAATTGGAGCTGCTCTGCACCCGACTTCCCCGATTCAGGCTGCTGAAACTGACCAGCAGCTGAATTGGGAAAGCCGGGGGCAGAGCAGCTGGGGTGCTGCCGGGTTGGTCCTGATCAGAGGCTGACTCCAGGAAGCCCAGGGCAGAGCTGAATCTGGGACTGACCCAGGAAACCTGGGTCTGAGCTGAAGCAGCGGCTAAATCTGGGACGCCTGGGGCAGAGCAGCTGGGGTGCTGCCGGGTTGGTCCAGTAGTGCCACCCTTCAGCGCTGTGAGACCAACCCGGCAGCACCCCAGCTGCTCTGCCCCAGGTGTCCCAGATTCAGCCACTGCTGAAACTGACCAGCAGCTGCTGAATCAGGGACGCCTGGGGCAGAGTCAGACTATGGGAAGGGGGGGCTATGAGGGGTCTGGGGTGGCATCTCCCCACCCTACCCCAGACCCCTGATAGCCCCCCCTTCCCATAGTCTGGCATATTTGATAATCCGGCACCCCCTGGGTCCTAAAGGTGCCCGATTATCGGAAGTTTACTGTATTTCTCAGGTCAAGTTCCTCAGGTTGCTCTTCTTTTCTCAGCCTCCTCCCAGGTCTTCTTAAAGTTTTGTACTCTCCCTTTATCTTTTTCTTAACTTCTTTCACCTTCTCTATCCTTCTCCCCTTCTTACACATACAGGCTCTTTTCCCTTTTCTTACAGAGCTCCCTTCTTCTGTCACTCACTTCCACTGCTCTCTGCTCTCCTTACGTACACTGACCCTCACTCCCTCACACTCTCTCAGAGCATGTCTACACTAGGAAATTATTTCAAAATAACTTATTTCGAAATAATAACTTCTGAAATAACTACTTCCAAATAGCATGTCCACGCTACAAGGAGGCCTTGAAATTAGTCCGAGGCAGGCTCCCTTAATGTGGATGTGCTACCTTGACTTAGAGCTCCAGGAAACACTGGAGAGTAATTCAAAATAGCAGCAGTGGAACGTCCACACTACCACTATTTTAAAATAACTATTTTGAAATAAGCTTTATTCCTTGTGGAAAACAGGAGTTATTCTTTTTAAATAACTAGCCCCTTATTTCAAAATAATGGGCTTGGTAGCGTAGATGCTCCACTTTCTATTTTTAAATAACAAGTCTATGACTATTGCACTGCCCTTGTTTATCGCACTTTTGCTTAACATCTTCTCAGAACCCTTGGTGCATGAGTACACCACACCCAGAAGGTTAGTGGGTTACATGTGTGTCACTATTGTAACATAGTATCTAAATGAACCCATCCCAAGCTTATAATTAAGTCTTACAACTGTTTGTTATTTTCCCCTCTGATTCTTGTTGCAACATGTTCCCCTACCTTCAGCTAATTGTGGAATGGTACCTCAATGATGTGCTTTCCTTACACAACGTGAAGGCCAGGTAACAAACTGGAGTGGCTTTGATTCTCTGGCATCACGTTGTCACTCTTTCCAAACATAGAATGGGTGCTTAACTCCAGAAGAGGATTCATAGCTGAGACGCTGAAGTAAATGGAGACTCCTTCCTCTGTTCCAGATTTCAGTACCTAGCTACTTTTGAGAAGAAAGGCATTGATTCCACCTCAGCCTCAGCATTTCCTATTGGCTAGTATAGCTGACTCCCTCCTTAGAGTGCTGGCTTTTGTGACTCCTGTTCTTAGGCACTTAACTCTCTGTGCATTGTACTGGGTGCTGGAACTCTAATAGGGTACATCTAGACTACATGCCTCTGTCGCCAGAGGCATGTAGATTAGGCTACCAGACATAGTAAAATGAAGCGGCGATTTAAATAATCGCCGCTTCATTTAAATTTACATGGCTGCCGCGCTGAGCTGACAAACAGCTGATCAGCTGTTTGTCGACTCAGCACGATAGTCTGGACGCGCGGGTGTCGACATCAAAGGTATTTGTCGACCACCCAGGTAAACCTCATCCCAGGAGGCATACCTGGATGGTCGACAAATACCTTTGATGTCGATACCTGCGCGTCCAGACTATCATAGAATCATAGAATCATAGGACTGGAAGGGACCTCGAGAGGTCATCGAGTACAGCCCCCCGCCCTCAAGGCAGGACCAAGCTCCGTCTACACCATCCCTGACAGATGTCTTTCTAATCTGTTCTTAAATATCTCCAGAGAGGGAGATTCCACCACCTCCCTTGGCAATTTATTCCAATATTTGACCACCCTGACAGTTAGGAATTTTTTCCTAATGTCCAATCTAAACCTCCCTTGCTGCACTTTAAGCCCATTACTCCTTGCCCTGTACTCAGAAACCAAGAGCAACAAATTTTCTCCTTCCTCCTTGTGACACCTTTTTAGATATTTGAAAACCGCTATCATGTCCCCCCTTAATCTTCTTTTTTCCAAACTAAACAAGCCTAGTCCATGAAGCCTGGTTTCATAGGTCATGTTCTCTAGACCTTTAATCATTCTTGTCGCTCTTCTCTGTACCCTTTCCAATTTCTCCACATCTTTCTTGAAATGTGGCGCTCAGAACTCGACACAGTACTCCAGCTGAGGCCTAACTAGTTCAGAGTAGAGCGGCAGAATGATTTCACGAGTTTTGCTTACAACACACCTGTTTATACAACCTAGAATCATATTTGCTTTTTATGCAACAGCATCACACTGTTGACTCATATTCAACTTATGGTCCACTATGACCCCTAGATCCCTTTCTGCCATGCTCCTTCCTAGACAGTCACTTCCCATCTTGTATGTATGGAACAGATTGTTCCTTCCTAAGTGGAGCACTTTGCATTTCTCTTTATTAAACTTCATCCTGTTTACCTCTGACCATTTCTCTAACTTGCTAAGGTCATTTTGAATTATGTCCCTATCCTCCAAAGAAGTTGCAACCCCACCCAGTTTGGTATCATCTGCAAACTTAATAAGCGTACTCTCTATCCCAATATCTATGTCATTGATGAAGATATTGAACAGTACGGGTCCCAAAACGGACCCTTGCGGAACTCCACTTGTTATCCCTTTCCAGCAGGATTTAGCACCGTTAACAACAACTCTCTGACTACGGTTATCCAGCCAATTATGCACCCACCTTATCGTGGCCCTATCTAAGTTATATTTGCCTAGTTTATCAATAAGAATATCATGCGAGACCATGTCAAATGCCTTACTAAAGTCTAGGTATATGACATCCACTGCTTCTCCCTTATCCACAAGGCTCGTTATCCTATCAAAGAAAGCTATCAGATTAGTTTGGCATGACTTGTTCTACACAAACCCATGCTGGCTATTCCCTATCACTTTATTACCTTCCAAGAGTTTGCATATGATTTCCTTAATTACCTGCTCCATTATCTTCCCTGGGACAGACGTTAAACTGACCGGTCTGTAGTTTCCTGGGTTGTTCTTATTCCCCTTTTTATAGATGGGCACAATATTTGCCCTTTTTCAGTCTTCTGGAATCTCCCCTGTCTTCCAAGGTATCATGAGCTAATCAGCTGTTTGTCGGCTCAGCACGGCAGCCATGTAAATTTAAATGAAGCGGCGATTATTTAAATTGCCTCTTCATTTTACTATGTCTGGTAGCCTAATCTACATGCCTCTGGCAACAGAGGCATGTAGTCTAGATGTACCCTAACTCAGAGCTGAGGATTCTATTAGCAGGGGAGCTCTAAGTCACATACTGCAACATTGTGGCTAAGTCCCTTTTGTAGCTGTTGCCCTTAGGCTTTATTTGAAGGTATGAATGTCACTTTTATCAGTTTGAAATCAAGCAATAAGACTCAAACTCTGTACCTGAAAGATGAATGTCATTCCCTCTACCCCAAGCAAAATAAAATGTAGCTTTATCGATAGGGATGCAATTGTTTATCATTTCTCTCAAAACGTCCATTTCATGAAATCCAACACGTAATCCAACATTTCTTCGTGTAAATTCTACATTCAGTATTTTATTCTTTTTTTTGTAACTATTTATTAAGGTGCTTGTGGGCGCGTTGTCACAAGGTGCTAAGAACCTATGAAACCCTTCTGCCAGGTGAAGCCAGCAGCAGCCAGGGCCAGGTTCAATATCTAGGAGTCCCTCTCCATCCATCCAACACAGAACTGGATCAAGCTCCCACCCAGTAACCTGGTTCAGAGGAATAGCCAAGTAAGTCTATAACTGGAAAAACGTAAAAAACAATGAATAGTCTAGCAGCACCTTAAAGACTAAAAAACCCCACATGTAGATGGTATCATGAGCTTTTATGGGTACAACCCACTTCTTCAGATGAATGGAGTATTAAAAGTCCAGTTCCAAAATAAATAGGGGATGGGGGTCAGGAGCAGGGAAGGAAAATAAAAAAAAATAGTGAATTAGAATGTTCATTTTACATGAACCTGATAGAGAAGGTTCAAATTGTTCTTAAGTACCCTTAAGTACAGCTAACATGCACCTTATAATGTCTATTTAGCTCTATTCTTTGAACGGGGGGGGGGGGGGGGATTCACAAGTCAAACCAATCCAGGTAGGGGAAGCCATATAGCCTCTTGACCTCACCCCTCTCTCTTACAGAGCTCTGAAAATTGAGCCCCTGCATTTGTGTAGCCTTGTAATTTTGTAGTTAATAAGTTAGTTATGAATGTATGTTATAGCATAAGGTTTGGATTAAACTTAAACACAAGATGTAGGCCTCAGACAGGCCAGGCAGCTTTGTTAACTTAGCTCCAGATCTGTTTGATGTTAGCATGTTCTGATGTTAAAGTGAAGGGATGGAATATTGTAATATATAGTGATGTTAGTCTTAGACAAAGCCTTGTAATAGATAGAAAGAAGTTTAATGTTGAAAGACTTTATAACTTTATTAAAGTGGCTAGAAGTACCCTTTGTTCCATGCTACTATTGTGTAAATGTAATGTTTGTGTGAATGAGAAAGTGAATGTTTTAGGAGAGATAAGTGTCAAAGCCATTGCTTGCACAGATGGTCAGAGGAGGGGCTGGAGACTCAGAAGCAACAAATAATTATCAACAAAGCTAAAGGACACTGAAGACACAAAGTGGACCAAGGCAGACTGATGAGCCCTGAAGTTAGTGGCAAGCCCCCCAAGATAGGGAACGGATAACAAGTTTTACCAGAAGACAACACCCATGAGGGGTTGTCAGCATGCTGATATCAGATGACTGCGAGAACAACTTCCAGATTAACATATGGCACAGAAAGATAGATTGTGATGCTGAATGGCTGTTTAAGGCCTGATAAGGCAAAATGCATTGACTTCCATGGAAGGAAAATCCTATAAAAGATGGGGTGTCTTGTATGGTTCTTCGGGTTCCGTCCTGCTACGACCATGGAGCAACAGTCCGGACTGACAAGAACCCGGCTCCTCCCTCGTACTCAGATTATCTGGCCAATAAATTGGGTCAAGTAACAGAATGGTAACTATTTCATCAACAGGACACATGTGTGTGTGTCTGTGTGTGGGTATAAATACATATGCTACATTGTTATATTATCAATAAATGTGGCATGCTGCCTTATCCCCTGAAAAGGATTCCATGTGCTTCTTTTAAGCATAATATTTGCAAAGTTCTTCCTGCCAAGTGTGAGCCCTTTAATATGAAACAATGTAGTGCCATCTTACTTTTCTGTATTCCCACAAAATTACAAACATTGGTAACCATATTTTAACTGTCTCTGCATTTAGTACAAATATAGCTGGTGTTGGGTCACAAATTAAGCTGATTACAATGAGCAAAATCCCACTTCATCTGCTGAATAGCTAACAAAGCAAACCAAAGTATGTGCAAACCATATTTACATAGATACTCCCAGGCTCTCTCTCCATTTCCAGCTAGCTGTCGGAGATGCATTCCCTCAGATCCTGCTTACAACTACAACTCCCATTGTAGTCAGTAGGAGTTGAGAACAGCAACATCTTGCAGGATTAAAACCTGTACTGCATAAATATTAATCATTTTCATGAGACTTCATTCACACAAGTACTGTCTTTGTTTAATGAGACTACATGTGTAAATACTCATGAATTTCAGGGTTGTATAGTCTTCTGCTAACTGTTCAGCACATGTATGTTATAAATCAGAATGATAGTAATATCATATAATATATGGAGATATATCATCTCCTAGAACTGGAAGGGACCTTGAGAGGTCATTGAGTCCAGTTCCTTGCCCTCACAGCAGGACCAAGTACCATCCCTGACATATTTTCCCCAGATCCCTAAATAGCCCCCCTCAAGGACTGAGTTCATAATCCTGGGTTTAACAGGCCAAGGCTCAAACCACTGAACTAGCCCTCCCCCCCCCTGTCTGACTGCTGTGACATGTGATGGTTAATTAGCAAGTATGTGAGCACTTATCTCTATCTTTCTAATCTAATCTATCTATTTTACAGCTGACTACAGCAAAATTCTGTATCTCACAGACTGCCTCACAAGAAGCCATGAGACACCTCAAACTGCAGTGGTAAGAAAATTAATTAATTAATGAGCTGTTTTGACTTTTGAAGTTATCTGTAGAAGAAAATAGAGCATGTTCCTTTTCTCAGCAGTTGAAGTTATAAAAAAAATTAATGTGGACTCAAAATTGATGCCTGTTTAAAGCTATTATCTCATGACTTAAGACCTGAAGGGGAAGAACCCACCTCGTTCAGGTCAAAGATCAACAGCGGAGCCATTCAACTATAATTGCAACCCTAATTTTACATTTGCCCCTGGAGCTGGTGCAATTTCTTTGGAGAAGGGGAGGCCAGTAGATTTGTGTAGTAATAAAGCCAGCACACAAGACCTTCTCTTCACTCCAGATACAGGCTGCCTCCATACCAAATGTTGTGGCTGAAGACAACCCTACAAATATGTTCATGACATGCTAGAGTCTATTAGGACAGTATTCTTTGTATTTTGCTATGCTTATAGAGTGAGTGAAACTTTGGTGGTTGTCCTGTGTTAAGGTCTCTGTGTGAAGAACTGCACACAAAAAGCTCTTTATGGCATGCCACAAGAAGTTTTATTAATTCTACAAAATGCACAGAATATTTCACATATTCATGAGCACCACCTGCTGGCACTTTAGACACCTATTTATATATCTACACAGAGTTCTCACATAGCACTGCACTTATGGAGATTGGGGAGCATATAAAATTAAGTGGAACCATTGAGGAAACACCTCAGACTGCATTTAATTTAAAATGAGATGGGAAGTTACAAATGTCCATATTAAGTAAATCTCTATTCATTTATTCTTGAATTTCAGGAGCTGGCTAGCCACTTTGCTAGTTTCATGCCTAAAGGCATATACATCAAATGCTTCTAAACCCAATATTTTACTGATGATGGCTGATGATCTTGGTTTGGGGGATGTAGGCTGCTATGGCAATCACACACTAAGGTAAGGTCATAGCTTCTGCTTTATTGTGTGTGTGTGTGTGTGTGTGTGTGTGTGTGTGTGTGTGTGTGTGTGTGAAATTTGACTGAGTATTTTTTAGGACCCCTAATATTGACCAGCTGGCAAAGGATGGTATGAAATTTACTCAGCACATTGCTGCAGCTTCACTCTGCACTCCAAGCAGAGCAGCTTTCCTGACTGGCAGATACCCCATCCGATCAGGTTGGACCTCTCTTCACTGCTGTCTAAACAGTAAAGGAATTGCAATAGTAAATTGTAAATAGACCTTGATTAGTAAAATGGGTGATCACATTCCAAATAATGCTGGAATGTAATGATGCAATATCACTATTCAAGTTGCCTCTTCATGTAGCATACAATTATTTCCTATGTTGTCACACAATATATATCAAATTACACTAACATATTGAGAACCCAATCCATACCCTTACTGTCCTAGGATCAGTAGGGATGTTTCTACTTCAAGAAACACAAAGATTTCTTGAAGCAACCTTTTCATCTCATTCATTTTAGCTGGGCCAAAAGTTACTTGCATGTAGTCAGCCATTAACAACTGTAACATAAAGCACTGAGAGTTGGCAGCTTCATAAAAAGAGGCGAGAATAAATATGGATATATTGACTGACTTATATAGAATCATTCCAACATAAAATGTGTTCAACTTGGCTAACTGACAACTTGGGGTATGAGATAAGAACACCTTCAAATACTTTCAGAGTAATGTAAAGGAGGAATTGGTTAGCAGGATATAATGAGGGGTAAAGAGACATAAATTAAATGCAGACTGAATATCAGGACAAGTTTCTTCACATTGTAATCTGTTAGCCTGTTGAATATCCTCTCTTTGAAAGTGGTGAAAAGTATATTTCCTCGAGTCACTTTAACTAGACAAAGACTATGGCCATATCCTGACTTTATTTCATCAGAAATAATAAGGGGAAAAGAAACACTCATTCATTATTTTGTACTGTACTTTAGGAATGGCATCCCCCACTTCACAGCGTGTTATTCTATGGAATGGTGGCTCAGGAGGGCTCCCTCCAAATGAAACGACTTTTGCCAGAATACTCCAACAGCAAGGTTACACCACAGCACTTATAGGTACAGTAAGTAGAAATCAGCTAGACTACAATTTCCAATCTCAGTCATTGTAACATTTTGGAATCTAGTACATTTAGATACAAAAAAACCCATATTTTATATATCTGCCAAGCCCAAAATGAGTCATTGTGGATTGACACAGTAATTGAAAGCAGTTCAGAAAATAAAGATCTGGCGAATGCAGTACATAGTGTTTTAGGAAACAGAGATATGTATTGACTTACAGGTGCTTGCCAGACTCTGCAGTGGTCTTAAATAATTACGGCTTACTCACTCATGTGCTGGGTGGACTTGCTATGCTTTTGCGTGCTGTGTATTACCACACCCCTGTCTCTAACCAGGACCATCATGAGCTACAGCTCTATTAGGCTAGGCACAACGTTGGAAGATGCTCATTGGCTTCAGTGCGCTTTAGATCAGGCCCCACAGTATGAGCTGAAATCCCACTGAAGTTATGAGGAATTGTGCCTGAGTAAGGGTAGCAGGATTTGTCGTTTAACATCCCTTTTTTATTCCAAAAAACTGCTTCTAAAAAGTGACACACACTTGGTCTGTATGATGTTTAACCACACTGAGGGTGAAAATTAACCTTTTGCAGTTGGCCAGTAATGGCGTCTACACCATTTCAAGATTGGCTCGTATTTTGTGCGTTTAAGAGGGACTTAGTAATATGTAGTCTCGTGCTAGCTCTCAGAGAAGATATGAACTGGACCTTGGACAAGACAGATTGGTTCACATGTGATACAATAAATGCTAGTCACACTCAAGAGGTTCTTTGTCACTCTTGCAACCACTGATCCCACAGCAATAGGCTTTTCTATAGCTCTGCACTTTTCAGTGTCAAGCTATAGTCCTATTATGCTATAATAGAACTATAGTATGTTGGAGTTTACATATTCTGTAGGATTAGAACAGCATATTTTGGGGATAATTTTCAACTTTACTTATCTGATTTTTTTTTCAGCGTGGGAGTTTGGCCACGCTTAAAGAAATTCAGAGAAATTCCCTCCCAAGAATTAATATTGCACTAAATTTATAGGCTATCTGGTCTATTTACTCTCAACTCCTTATTAGATTCCCAAGGATCCTCCATTAAATTAATGTTATTTTACAATTTAATATAGCCAGTTTCAGATATTGTTTCCATTCTTGAACTCATTCAGTATGCCTCTTCCCTCATCGAGGCTTGCAACCTAACTGGAATTCTGTTAATTGAGTTAGATGGATATTCTATTTATTATATGCTTCCACATATAAATTTTACCTGAGCATTTCATGCCTGACCTTGACTTGGCTGGTCTCTTTTTCATTTAGGAAAAGAGTCAGACTTGTTGAAATATAGGCATGCACACACAGAGCCAATGATTTTAAATCTCTTTCATTTATATTTTCAGGGAAGTGGCATCAGGGTGTGAACTGTGAATTCCACGGTGATCACTGCCACCATCCTTTAAACCATGGCTTTGACTATTTTTATGGTATGCCTGCTACTCTTGTGAATGAATGTCAAGGAACAGAAAATCCTCAGATCAGCCCATCTTTGAAAGCTAAGTATTGGCTTTACAGTAAGACAATTGCCCTTGCAGTGCTCACACTTGTGATCGGAAAACTTTCCAACTTATTATCAGTAAAATGGAAAGCAATCATCTGCTTTGCCCTGTGTGGTTTCGTGTTTTTCATCTCCTGGTACTCCTGTTATGGATTTGTAAAGTATTGGAACTGTATCCTGATGAGAAACTATGACATTACTGAACAACCAATGAAGCTAGAGAGAACCGCTTCCAATGTACTTAAGGAGGCTGTTTCATTTATCAAACGGTAACCAATAAATATCATATTGCCCTTTAATGTTTCTTAACTATATTGTTATTGTAAATATCTCAAACAGTACCAGCAAGTAATAGGTTAGGCAACTGGTGTGCTAAGACAACTGCCTATCATGCTGATGAGATTGTTTCACTGTGTCCATTGTCTGTCTCCATCTCTTGCCTCTTATATTAGAGGTGAGCTCCTGGGGGCAAGGACCAACTCTTTGTTATGTTTGTTTGCCACCTTACACAATGAGATCTTAGTTAACTGGAGCTGACCATTAAGGCTATGTCTACACTCCAAGCTAGAGATGTGATTCTTCAACTCATATATATATATATAACTGCACTAACTCTCATTTATGTGGCACATGTATCAGTAGAACATAGCTATGGTAGCATGGGGAGTAGCAACAGAGGAACAGTTTCAAGGGGGTTGTACTTGACATGGCTCAGCCCTGCTTCCACTGCTACTGCCTGTGCTAACATTAACTGCACTTCTATTTATACTCACACTAGCTTGATGAGAATGCGAGCAGGTGTACAAATACAAGGAAATTACACCACCCCTAGCTCACAGTACAAACACGACACACATAACACTGAATAAACACAGAGTAAAATATTTCAAGGACATTTGTTTTTCAGGGGTTAGTTGTTTACTTAAAATTTACTTTTTTGAGGCCATGACAATTTATTTTTTGTTTTGTTTTTAGAAACAAGCATGGGCCATTCCTCCTCTTTGTTTCCTTTTTACATGTGCACACTCCTCTCGTCACCACAGAGAGGTTTCTTGGGAAAAGTAGACACGGTTTATATGGAGATAATGTGGAAGAGATGGATTGGATGGTGGGTAAGTGGTCTTTATGAATGAGACCAACTTTATTTATTCAAAGTTGTCTCAAAAAATTAAAAAGAGATCTTGTTATAATTTACAATGATAGTAGATTTACACTGCCTGTAGCAGTCATGATTTATTCCTCCTGGGGTGCAATTTGGAACTGGGGTACCACTGAGCCCTTTCTCTCACCAGGCTGGGTTTCTTTCATACTGTGTGGCAAGCTGAAGACCTCTCCCAATCCTGCGAGGTCCAGGCAGGGATACAACCAGCTGCAGTTACTTGAAGGCTTCTCCCCAACTCCACAGCCTGGGACCACAAACCTGTAGCATTCTGCTCTGGTCAAAAGCCTGACCAGTGTATGAGTTCTTACCCAGTCCACCACTTGTACAAAGGAAAGCAGACATGCACCAATTCTTATTCCTGAGCTGAGATTTTCCCCCAAGCACATCATTCAAGCCACACTCTTTTAGATAAAATGTAAATGGATTTATTAAGTATAGAAAGGTAGATTTTAAGTGATAAGTGATACCAAACAGGTCAAAGTAGATTAAATAAACAAAAATGCAATGTAACCCTTAGGGTATGTCTACACTACCCCGCTAGTTCGAACTAGCGGGGTAATGTAGGCATACCGCACTTGCAAATGAAGCCCGGGATTTGAATTTCCCGGGCTTCATTTGCATAAGCCGGCCGGCGCCATTTTTAAATGCCGGCTTGTTCGAACCCCGTGCCGCGCGGCTACACGCAGCACGGGCTAGATAGTTCGAACTAGCAAGCCATTCCGAACTATCTGTACACCTCGTGGAATGGCTTGCTAGTTCGGAATGGCTTGCTAGTTCGAACTATCTAGCCCATGCCGCGTGTAGCCGCGCGGCACAGGGTTCGAACAAGCTGGCATTTAAAAATGGCGCCGGCCAGCTTATGCAAATGAAGCCCGGGAAATTCAAATCCCGGGCTTCATTTGCAAGTGCGGTATGCCTACATTACCCCGCTAGTTCGAACTAGCGGGGTAGTGTAGACATACCCTTATATACTACATGGGACTTGAATTAAACAGTGTCTGTTCCTGTTAGATAGTACTGTATAAGCAGTCTACCAAGATTTCATGCAAAGACATAAGATCAGCCATACTGGGTCAGACCAAAGGTCCATCTAGCCCAGTATCCTGTCTTGCAACAGTAGCCAATGCCAGGTGCCCCAGAGGAAATGAACAGAACAGGGAATCATCAAGTGATCCATCCCCTGTCACCCATTCCCAGCTTCTGGCAAACAGAGGCTAGGGACACCTTTCCTACCCATCCTGGCTAATAGCCATTGGTGGACCTAACCTCCATGAATTTATCTAGTTCTTTATTGAACCATTCCTTGACAGTCTTCCTTCTTTCCTGCCTGGAACCATCCCTTCCTGCACTTCAGTCTTTGTTCCTTAATGATATATTTGTAACCCTATTTCTCTGTACTGAGCAGCATGGTTTTTTTCTTTATTTACAGGCAGAATTCTGGATGCTGTTGACAAAGAAGGTTTGACAAACAACACATTCACTTATTTCACATCTGACCATGGAGGATCCTTGGAAGCTCAAAACCACAATGTCCAGCTGGGTGGTTGGAATGGAATCTACAAAGGTGAGAATTCTGCAAACAGTCCGTCTGTGGGGTCTTATTTTAGGAAAGAAAATGCTATAAGTAGGTCCAAATGTATTTAGAAAAAAATATATTCTCCCTTATCGTGGTGCTCAGAAAGGCAACTGAAACCCAGGGAAGACCCAGATAGTTTCCAATTTTTAGACTAACCAGTGTCTATGCTTATAACATTACTCTGAGCACAATCTGAAATGTGGACTAAAATCTTCATTTTTACAGATGGGGAATTAAGGCACACGGGATGACTTTCCCAATGTCACAAAAGACATCTAGGCAAAACAGAGAACTGAACCCCAATCTTCTAGACTAGTAGCTTGCTGCTCACACTAAGGGTATGTCTACACTACCCCGCTAGTTCGAACTAGCGGGGTAATGTAGGCATACCGCACTTGCAAATGAAGCCCGGGATTTGAATTTCCCGGGCTTCATTTGCATAAGCGGGGAGCCGCCATTTTTAAAAACCCACTGGTTCGAACCCCGTGCAGCGCGGCTACACGGGGCACGAACTAGGTAGTTCGAACTAGGTTTCCTAGTTCTAACTACCATTACTCCTCATCTCACTACCTAGTTCGTGCCCCGTGTAGCCGCGCTGCACGGGGTTCGAACCAGCGGGGTTTTAAAAATGGCGGCTCCCCGCTTATGCAAATGAAGCCCGGGAAATTCAAATCCCGGGCTTCATTTGCAAGTGCGGTATGCCTACATTACCCCGCTAGTTCGAACTAGCAGGGTAGTGTAGACATACCCTAACTGTTCACATGTCAGTCTTCCATGATACTTCTCATAAGTGCCTATTTGGCTTGCTACAGGGTGCCAGGAATAAATGAACAGAATTACAGTTCTTTGGGTACCTGAACACCATATTTCATATTTTCCAATGTTGATTTTTTTATCTTTAAATTTCCTGCTTACCTGAGTTTTGGTTTTAAACTACTTTGTTTTATTGAGGTTCTCTAATACAATTATTTAATACAGGTTGGACATCTCTTATCCGGCACCCTCAGAACCTGAAAGGTCCTGAACCAGGGACTTTGCCGGACTAAAGATGGTTCCCTTCCACAGCTCCAAGCCACTTACTCTGCCAACTGGCGGGGGGCGGGAGGGGGCGGGGAGGAAGGGAAAGGCAGAGGGACTCCCTCCAGCCCCTGCCGGGCTAGCTGCTGGTTCGCTGACCCCACTGTTCCTGGCCCAGCTGGACTGCCTGCTCCAGCTGGGCCAGCAGCCCACACTGCCATAGGCTCCAGCCCTGCACTACCACGAGCTGCTGGGGGCTCTGGTTCTGGTCCCAGGTCCATGGCTGCCTGCAGGCTCTGGCCCCACTTCCACAGGCTATGCAGGGGTCCAGCCTCACACTGCTGGGGGCTGCTGCCAGCCCCAGCATTTGTCCACTTTCACAGGCTGCCCAGGGCTCTGGCCCCAGCCCTGCACTGCCATGGGTTGTCGCTGGCCCGATCCTGCACTGCTGAGGGCTGCCCCAACCCAGTTCCAGTGCCACAGACTGTCGGGGCTGCCGCCAGCTCCTGCCTCATTCTGCTGTTTTAACCCTATGCCTCCTGGATTGCTCTCCTGCCACTAGGAGGGCTGCCCCAACCCAGTCCCAGTGCTGCAGACTGTTGGGGCTGCCACCTGCCCCTGCCTCATCCCACTGCCTTAACCTGACCCCTCCTGGATTGCCCTCCTGCCATTAAGCTACCAGGGTTCTCTGATCCAGGAACATCCGTGGTCAACCAGAACCACAGATATTGTTGGACGAGAGAGTTCTGGTTTTGGGAGGTGCAGCCTGTACATATTTATAAACTTTTGTCTAGTTCAACAGTGTGTTAGTATTTACTTTAGTTTCCATATTGAAATGCCATTCAAAGTAGTGACTATTTAGAATTAAAAGAGAGGCAGTTCATTATGGTGCACAGGGAAGAAGGGTGGAATTGAGAGATGATTAGGAGAGTATAGAAAGAGCTGAGAGAAACACCACACAGACTATATTCTGGGGCTTTGCATCAGGACTGAAGATAGCCGTACAGAAGCTCCTTCACTATTGAGTATTCCCCTTTAGTGACTCTGCAGAACTTCAGATTCTTACTTAGTTCACTTCCTTCTAGAATTGCCTCAGAGCATCCCTGAAGTTCTAATCTAGACGAACCCTTGGAGTCCTTGAAGACAGTCAACCTTTTCCCAGAGTCTCCTCCTGTATCTGTGAATTATTTCATTATACTCCCTCTTCTTTCGGTTGGAACTATCTCGCAAGCCCTTAGTATAAAGGCTGCTTTCCTGAGAGTTATGTGGGATTTCATTTTCTCTTCCATTAACACTGTATTTGTTCTGTCAGATCTTAGCAGTCAAGGTGTCCTCTGTTGCAGTTAATTTATATTTGTATCACAACATTCCACTTTAAATGAATGTTACAGATCTGAATTTTGTTTCTTTTGGGGATTTTAAGAGTAGAGTTGCTACTCCTTTGCCCAAAGTGCCTCACAACCATGAAATGCATTAGAGGCCATAGGAAAGAATGGCCTAATATAGAAAGATGCCTGTGTCAAAGTCAGACAGGACTCACAGATTTGTCAGTCCGCTCTGTTTATTAGCAAAGCCGCTCTGCTAATGCACCCAGAAAATGTGAGTCCCACACAAGGTTCAAACCCCTTGATTTATACAGTCAAAAGAAAGCCAAGTTAACAAGATTAAAAGAGAGGCAAAACTTCACATGTTTAGTATGAGGCTAGTCAAGTATTTTCATTTCCACATCAAGCACACAGCAATCTCCTGTCCATATCTCCCTGGTTATCTCAATTGTTTTCTGCCTAAAACCTAATGTTCCCTTTCCTTTTATCCTAGGCCCACCTGGCTAGCACTCTGATCTGCATACCTACAAACAACATTAACATACTTTCCTCTTCAGAGACAAACAGTGTTCCTTCAACTTATTCAATTATTACAGTATAATTCATCTTTCTCTTACAATATAATTCTTTCTACTTTCACACCTGTAATATGCAGCTGGGAAGAGCAAAGTAAGCAGTGCCTTAAATCTTGGCTTTCCTTGTATTCCTAGATTTAGTGTGATTTATTTTCATGTAAAGAGTGTTGGAATATCATATTCCAATCTATAAATTCATAATAACCTGTCTCAGTCCTAATGACTCAGTGTTTCTGGCACCATTTCTCTTACAACAGGTGGAAAAGGCATGGGAGGCTGGGAAGGAGGGATCCGTGTGCCAGGGATCATTAGATGGCCTGGAGTATTGACTGCAGATACAGTTATTGATGAACCTACAAGTCTCATGGATATTTACCCCACAGTGGCTCACCTGGCTGGAGGAATAATGCCTCAGGACAGGTATAGAGGCTGCTTCATTAACCATATTTGTTCCATTTCCACTGTAGTCAAAAGCTTGGTATGTTGCTCATCCTGATATATGCAAGTTTTGTTTTAGTTGTGTGTTTTTAAAGGGACATTGTCATACTGTTTTAAAAAACAAGTGTCTTTATCTTTCTTTTTGCTTAGCTCTACCTATTCTGTATGGGTATGTCTACACTACCCCCCTAGTTCGAACTAGGGTGGGTAATGTAGTCATACGGAGTTGCAAATGAAGCCCGGGATTTGAATTTCCTGGGCTTCATTTGCATAAAGCCAGCTGGCGCCATTTTTAAATTCCGGCTAGTTCAGACTTCATTTGTAACTCCGTATGACTACATTACCCCCCCTAGTTCGAACTGGGGGGTAGTGTAGACATACCCTATGATTTTAAAGAAAACACAAAGGAGACAAGTTTACTTGTACAGAAAGAAATAGAATTAATCACAGTATATTTAAATTCAGTTTTCTTTCATAAACAAACAGTAGAAACCAATGTATATGTGCAATTTCTGGGATGAGTCTAATTTTCTTAAGAAGACCCTCCTGTATTAGAAGGAAATGGGAGGCAGTAATGTTTTGTTAGAACATGAAGGAAAGGACTGGGAGCCTAGGCACCTTTGAGTCCTATTTCTGGCTTTACCATTAGATAAGTACAGGCCAGACATGTAGACCAACTTATAAAACTTTGGTACTTACGGTGAGGCTCCAAAATCCATCTTTAATCATCTATATGCCACTTGATTCTTCAGAAGTTCTGAGCGCCTCCCATTGACTTCAGCTTTAATCACCCAAGTTTGAAAGAATGAATTTCTCTTTGATTACACTTTACTCCTTTGTTAAAATGATCATGTTAATTACATCACCATGGTGATGTTTTTGTAATGTACTTGTGTTCTGAGACCCTAGGACCAAAGGCACCGTGCAGGTGGGAACTATTAAGCATTAGTTCCACTGACTCAGAGTTGGCTGAAATTTTTCATCAAATTTTATAAATTAAAATGTCAATGTTTCCTGAGTCTAATGGTGGCTTGTTTAAGAATTGCTATTTGCAGTAATACTGAGTACAGAATGTACTCCACCCAGTATGATGACTTCCATTCTCTCCATCACATTAGGGTGGTCGACGGCCGAAACTTGATGCCCTTGCTGCAGGGAACAGTTCAGCACTCGAAGCATGAATTCATGTTTCACTACTGTGGGGTATATTTACATGCGGTACGGTGGCACCAAAAGGACAGTGAGTATAAACAGTCTCCCCACAACAAGTAAATTGGGTGATTTAATAGTTCCTTTTGGCTTTCAGATCTATGAAACTGAAACAATAGGGAAGTAAATATAGAGCAGTTTGTTATGTCCTAAAAGAAAAGTCCAAACAAAATACCATACTGTACATGCTTGGGTTCCTAGGGAGAGGGCAAGAGGACAAACACTTGACATGTTCATCATGTTGCTTACTACAGAACTAGAAGGAGCTCAGATAGCACAGTGGTGAACACAGTATAAAAACCTAAATAGAATAGAACAGGAAAAATATCCGGCATTACCTGTTATCTTGACACTGCACTTCTGAAGAGTCCTGGATAGCTGAGTTGGTAGTTCTCACACTTTCTTCTGATATAAAAGAATATGATTCATGGCTATACTAAAGGTTGGATTTTTAAAGGAACATTTAAGAACATAAAGACTCAGCTAGGACGTCATGTAAGTCTTGAAATCCCACAAGATGTCCATCTGTATCTTTAGATGCCTAAATACCTTTACAAATCTGGCCCTGAGCCCACAGGAATAGTGGTGCTACCTCATTACACCCAGTGCTTTCTTTACTGCATAAGCATCAGGAAAGTTATCAACAGAGTGATCATGGACACAGCCTGGGATTTTTAAGATTAAGGTGTTTGACTATTTTCAAAAGTTCCATGTTCTCTGTTTATTTGCATGTTCTCCTTTATAAGGCTCAGCTATGAAACATCTTTCTTTAATTATGCTAATTGACAGCAGCAGCAGTGCATTTCTTACATATGACCACAGCCCTGACACAAACAAACTTCCCTAAGAAAAGAACTCTGAATTAGAGATTGATCAATAGCTTGTTCCCCAAATAGAAGACAATCTGGACCCATTGAGGCTATTTTTTGTTTGTTTTTTGTTTGTTTGTTTGTTATTTTTTGCCTGAGAATAGCTCTTATCCAAAAACTTCAAAAACAGACTGCAATGAGAAACTACTGAGCTGGAATTCAATTTGGCACCCTGATAAAAGGTTTAAATAGACACATGGAGTGGTTTTCACATTACAACAGGTGATTTCTCCCTCAGGTACTCTCACTTTCTCATCACTATTGGGGTATGTCTACACTACCTCGCTAGTTCGAACTAGGAGGGTAATGTAGGCATACCGCACTTGCAAATGAAGCCCGGGATTTGAATTTCCCGGGCTTCATTTGCATAAGCGGGGCGCCGCCATTTTTAAAACCCCGCTGGTTCGAACCCCGTGCAGCGCGGCTACACGGGGCACGAACTAGGTAGTTCGAACTAGGCTTCCTAGTTTGAACTACCGTTACTCCTCATTCCACAAGGAGTAACGGTAGTTCGAACTAGGAAGCCTAGTTTGAACTACCTAGTTCGTGCCCCGTGTAGCCGCGCTACACGGGGTTCGAACCAGCGGGGTTTTAAAAATGGCGGCGCCCCGCTTATGCAAATGAAGCCCGGGAAATTCAAATCCCGGGCTTCATTTGCAAGTGCGGTATGCCTACATTACCCCGCTAGTTCGAACTAGCAGGGTAGTGTAGACATACCCTTGGAGATTAGTCACATCCACTCTGACTTAATTAGCGCTGATGTCACACTCCCATTTCTAGCCACGTCTATACTTATGCGCCGGAGAGCAATCTTCTGGCATTTGACATCTTTACCAGACCTGCTAACTTGAAGGCTGAGTGTGGCTCCAATCGGTGCTGGCACTCCTCGCAGTGCACAAAGAAGTAAGGGAGGCCAATCAGAGCATTTGTTCTCATCGACCTCCCACTGTGAAGATGTGAAGATGACACCAAGCCCATCTTAAGGTATTTCAACTCCAGCTATGTTATTTATGTAACTGGAGTTGAATATCTTAAGCCAGCCTTCCCAGTCTAGTATGGACCTGGCCTCTGTATCTCTACCTTTTTTCTTTTCTTTTCAGCATCTAAGCAAGTGAGTTGTATCTGATGAAAACTTATGCCCTAATACCTAATACATTTGTTAGTCTTTAAAGTGCCATCTGACGCCTTGCTGGTTTAGCTGAAACAGACTAACACATGTCATTTTAAAGAAGTAGTTCCATCCACACAAGTCTGACAATGACCCTCATGGGCTCCCAATGCCCTTGTGACTACATTGTGAATAACATTTTCCCTCTGGCTATCTGGGCTCACCGGGCAATTTTAAGGGGCAGGATTTTGAGCTGATTAAACATCTGTGAAGCAGAGAGGGGGAATGTAATCCAGAACAAAAAGGAGCACTGGTTTTTCATCTAACAATTTATAGAGCAGTAGTTGCCACATTGCATAACTTGTCACACAAGACCAGTGCTCCTCTATGGCTTTGGGAGTCAGTGAGGGACTTGCGTAGATGGAACCACTTATTCAACATAGCTATTTGAGTACAACTTCCAAACAATATGCAGTCCACACAAAGGAAGATCTGGTCCCTCCCCCATAGAGCTAAGATAATCATCTCCAGCAGGGGTAAATGAGGGTACCAGTTGCTGTGAAAAGAAATGGTTTTAAGTATGATCCTACAGATCACTGCCTTAAAATAACCATAGAGATGTAGCTGTGTTAGTCTAGTCTAGCTGAAACAAAAAACAGGACTATGTAGCACTTTAAAGACTAACAAGATGGTTTATTAGGTGATGAGCTTTCGTGGGCCAGACCCACTTCCTCAGATCAAATTGTGGAAGAAAATAGGCATGACCATATATACCAAAGGGATACAATAAAAAAAAATTGAACACATATAAAAAGGACAAATCAAATTTCAGAACAGAGGGGGGATGAGGAGGGGGAAGGTAAATGTCTGTGAGCTAATGATATTAGAGGTGATAATTGGGAAAGCTATCTTTGTAATGGGTAAGATGATTAGTGTCTTTGTTAAGACCCCAGTGTAAAGTGTCAAATTTAAGCATGAATGACAGTTCAGAGGTTTCTCTTTCAAGTTTGGTGTTAAAATGTCTTTGAAGCAGTATGCAGGTAATCAAGTCATTGAGACAATGCCCCTTCTGTTTGAAATGGCAAGAAACTGTTTTTTCTTTGTGATACTGTCTGATATCCATTTTGTGTGCATTGATTCTTTGGCGAAGTGTCTGAGACGTTTGTCCAATGTACATAGCAGATGGACACTGTTGGCACATGATGACATAACAAACAATGCCCAGAAAGGGCATTGTCTCAACAACTTGATTACCTGCATACTGCTTCAAAGACATTTTAACACCAAACTTGAAAGAGAAACCTCTGAACTGTTATTCATGCTTAAATTTGACACTTTACGCCGGGGTCTTAACAAAGACACTAATTATCTTACCCATTACAAAGACAACTTCCCCAATTATCACCTCTAATATCATTAGCTCACAGACATTTACCTTCCCCCCCCCCCGCACACATCTCCCCTCTGTTCTGAAATTTGATTAGTCCTTTTTATGTAAATGTTCACTTTTTTTTATTGTATCCTTTGGTATATATGGTCATGCCTATTTTCTTCCACAATTTGATCTGAGAAAGTGGGTCTGGCCCACGAAAGCTCAACACCTAATAAACCATCTTGTTAGTCTTTAAAGTGCTACATAGTCCCGTTTTTTTTAAATAACCAGTTTAGCTCCTTTTGGAAAGGGCTGTTCTGGAGTTTAGTTAGTTCCCAATAAATAGATAGTTGCATGGTCACCTTGGATTTTTTCCTTGAGGTGAGCAGAATAAAAGCTTTTGCAGCCTTTGTCACCCCTCCTGTTTACTAGACCAGTATGACATTATTCAAAGCCTTGTGACTTTTTATACAGCTTTGAGAGTCTAGACCTGAGGCTCCTTTGTGTGCTCTGCATTGTGTGTCAGTGTGTATATCTCAGACCAGACTCACTGAGACAAATCACCAGGAACAGGCTTTATTCTGTAAAGAACACAGAGCAGGATGACAGGTCAGCAGCCTCCTCTCTGCTTGCAGCCTATGTGCTCCCAGCTCAGTCAGTGCTGAGACCCTGCTGGGAGAGCAGAGCGTACATTGTACAGCACGACCCCCCCCTTACAAACATGTTCTAACTCCCACAGTAGCTAAGCTCCACAACAAATAAGTCCATATTCTTCCTTTGTGTCACTTAAACTCCTCTCATGGGGGCTCTGAAAGCCTTTTTTGGTCCTACCTGTAAAGAACAAAAACAGTATTACAGTTCAGCCACCCCTCCTCTCTGCCTGCAGCCACTGCTGAGACCCTGCTAGGGGGCACAGGGTACATGCCAACAGTTTGTAGTCCACAACTTGTAGTTCCCTGGGCTGTTCCTGAAGCACATTGGACATTGAGCTATACAAGGAAAATACTGTCCTTAGTAGAGTTCTGTCTAGTGTGTGTCCATCTTTGTTACTTGAACAAGATTCTCTCCTGGCAGGTGGGGCGCTGTGGAAGGCTCATTTTACAACTCCAATATTCCAGCCAGAAGGCGCTGGAGCCTGTTACAGAGGTGGAATGTGCCATTGCTTTGGGGAAGACGTAACCCATCATGACCCTCCTTTGCTCTTTGACCTCTCCAGAGACCCGTCTGAGTCTAAACCTCTGTCTCCCTCCACTGAGCCCCTGTTTGACACAGTAATAAGCAGAATTGAAAGAGCAGTGAAGGAGCATCGCCAGACCCTGACTCCTGTCCCACAGCAGCTCTCTGGGTGCAACAGCGTGTGGAAGCCCTGGCTGCAGCCGTGCTGTGGGACATTCCCTTTTTGCTGGTGTGACAAAGAAGGAGACAGTGACCAGGGCTTTCTTTAACCAAGGAAAGAGCAGAGAGGCCATCACAGACCAGAAAAAAAAAGCAGCAAGGTAGCATTTAAATGATTTCAGGCTGAATGCTGACAGCCATAGTCAGGGCAAAATTACACTGGACAACGTGAAACAGACATTCCTCTCCTTGTTCTCACCCTACACATGCCCACCCTGCCTTTTAGCTCTGATCAGTAGACCTGAACATTATCTCTGGGCCATATTCTGTCCCAGTTGTATCCGTGTAATTTGGCCTCAACAGTGAGCTCAGGCTTCGGCCCAGAGATATTGTTCTTACTGGCTTTAAATTCAAAGAAATCATTGATTACATAGAACTGAATCACCAAGATAGTTTCCATTCATGTTACTCAAAGTGTCTTAGAAATCAATAGGATTGTGTGGGAGGATAGAGCTCGTGATTTAACCCTTTGTTTATAGATACTAACCTGTATTTCAAAACAAACTGGTGATTCACTTTGGTACTGTGTCGAAATGTGTTTACCTCAGCAATTGTACGTCTGCTAAATCACCTCAGTCCCTTGTCAGCAAATCTGGTTCTCTGCCTTGGCCATGATTCCACAGACCAGATGCACAGACCAGAGTGAAACAAACCAAATCACAGAGTCCTTAGTGGCCGGCTGGAATGTAGCCACTCTTAACTCTAGGACCATGATGCGTGGAAAATTTTACTGCTCACTCGGCATGATACAGGAAGTTTGACCAGCCTGCTAACACAGCCTGCCAAGCAGTCATTTTGGTCTCTGTGTTCATAACTCCAGAGTCACCAACATGGAAGCGTAGACTTTTAACTAAGCTGTCTAGCTTGTACTTTCACTCCTGTGTCAGGAAACTGGCAGAACATTTGTAGGACATTGGTGGATATTTTGCTTGCTTTGTCTATTCCACCGAAGGATCTTGATGGAGCTAGAGGAGGAGTAGCCTGGCATCTCACACTCCCACTGACATATTTCTCAGAATAACTGGCATAATTCTTGATGTCTCCTTCATAGGCCAATGCTTCTGGTGCAGGCCCATCAGCAGAGACTGGTGGAAATGCAGTCTCTTGCAGACCTGAGATGACGTGCAGTGCATCCAGAACATCCACGGGAAGAAAGCAACACTTCTTGAGCATTGTGAACAGCTCACCCTTCCACTCCAGCTTAAAGAGACACAACAAATGTCATCCTTGTCAATCCAGAAGCAGGTCACAATAGCCATCTGATAGCTGGCAACTCCAGACTGCTACAAGTCCATTGTCAATCAGTTTGGGATTGGCAAGTCAACAGTTAGTAAAGTTGTGGTGGAGGAATCTGAGGCAGACGGGAATGTGCTTTTCCTCAAGGTAGCAGGCATTAAAGATATTCCAGCAGTAATTTCTGGTTTTGGGAGAATGGGGTTTTCCCTCCTCAAGATGCTTATGAGGGCATAAAATGCAAAGAATACTACTCCAATGTTATACAAGCACCAGTGGACCACAGAAGTAAATTTCAGAATGTCAGTGTGGGCTGCCCAGGAAAAATTCACAATGGCAGCATTTTTTGTCAATTAGGAAATATATAGTCATGGACAGTCTCGGACACAAGTTCCACCGTACAGTATTGAAGTAAATGATGTTACCTTCCTCACTTTTTTCTAGGAGATCCAGTGTACCATCTTCACCTCCGCTTATCCAACGGTCTTGAATTCAGAGATCCTGATGCAAGACAGTTTAATGACATGCTCAGCAGGTGCAGAATGATGGTGAAATGTGTTTGAGGCAGATTGAAATCCTGTTGGAGATGTCTGCAGACACATTTGGATTTCATTGTCATTAATGCTGTGCACATTACTGTGGCTCTTCTCCACCTCTGTAAAGCCAGACTTGAGCCATTTTCCCTAACTGGACCCATGCCAGTGAGAGGACACTGAATCATTACTGTCGTTCAGAAAGTGCACCTACCACTGGGGGAGCTGGTTGCATCAAGACAGCAAAATTCAGGAATTCACTGTGGTATCACACTGTGGACTTGCACAGCCCAATGGAAAAAGGCAGGAATGTGCTTGAGGGCAAGAGGGGGAACTGGCTTATTTTAGGGGCAGGAGCAATGCTTGGGAGGGTCCTGGTCTTGATTACCATGCACTATAATGAATGCCATGATGAATAATGAATGTGGGTGGTGGGAGAAGGGGGATAGTGTGGTTTTACAGATGGAATTTGTTGAAATGTTGTGCCTAGCTAAATACAAGTGTACTGTTTGCTTATGAACACTTAATTGCACCTGACATTATTAAGGACACAAGAGTAAAATATTGTAATGTATGAAAGGTAGGAAGTATAACAAGAGACCACTCTGGCTTAGCCAGGAGATATCCAATGATCTAAAAATTTTTAAAAAAAAAAGACCTATAGAAAGTGGAAATAAGGTCAAAATACAAAGCATTAATATCTTACTATATATTTTAGAAACATGTATCTGTCTATCTGTCCATCTGTAGGTCTGTTTGTTCTAGAACTTCTACTAAATCAGTGTTTCTTAAACTTTTTAAGAGTGAGGAACACCAAACAATATTTTTTTATATACTGAACCCCCCATGCCCAGCCCTGCCCCAGAACAATGTTTTAAATGAAGAAAAATAACAACTATTGAGTTAAGGACCCAAGCAATGCCAGGTAAGCCTTCTAGTCTATCTGTATATTTTAGAATTGTGCATCTGTCTGTTTGTCTGTGAATCCATTTGTTCAAGAACTCATTCTAAATGGTAAGACCAAGGACCGCCAAATTTGGTATGCAGCTTCCTCTGACCCTAACTTAAAGCAAGGCCAGGTTTTGATTGTGAAAGGAAAATGGGATGTGCCTGGAATTTGATTGTTTCTCATAAAATAGAAAGGGAGGAGTCTAGCGGGAGGGAATTATAAAGCAGAATGACCACGGGGGCAGCAAGCATGCCAGCAGGAAGCCAGTGGCCAGCAGCAGCTGACATTCCAGCCAGTCTTGGCGAGTAGCTGCTGATCACTGTGTGACTCCCGCTGTCCCTGGGCCAGTCCTGGGAAGCACCAGCAGGCAGCCTCCATGGCCCCCATATTCCAGAGCTGGGTCCAAGGAGCGCTGATGAGAGGCTAGTATGGCCTCGCTCCCTGTCCTCGGGCCAGCAATATGTTTTTTCTGTAGCCATATTGAAAGGCCTAAAGCCTTCCTCTGCAGCCAGATTGAAGAGGAGCAGCCATTAGCTGTAACGTTTGAGGTTATACACTCACATTCCATCCAAAGTGCATTAAAATAGTATCACACCAGGATGCTAAGAAGGAGATTCCAAACTAATGGCAACCAATATCACCAGATAAAGAAACAGATCTTTATCAACAGTTGAGGTTGTAGAATCCTCATTCTGTGATAATGGTCCTCACTTTCCTATTGTCTGTATGATCTCTGTCTGGTTTTTAATTGTTTCTGTCTGCTTTCTAATTAATTTTGCTAGGTGTAAATCAACTAAGGCAGTGGGGTCTGATTGGTTAGGTAATTCATTACGGTATGTTATGACTGGTTAGTAAAATTAAACTAATTGGTTAAGGCAGAGCTAAGCAGGACTCAGGTTTCACTATGTAAACTGGGGCCCAAAAGGAAACTCTTTGGGAACCAACTCCAGGACACAGCTCCAAAATCAGAGCTTCCAGACCTCAACCCTGCGCCAATGACATCGTGCTGAAACTGAAGACCCCCAGATGGACCTGATCCTGACAGACCATCAAGACAAGTTCTCTGTCTCATTGGAAGTTTGGTGAGCACCATATGCTTGGTGTGTGCATTCTGTTTTTGATCATTAATAAATAGAGATGAAGTGGGCTATTACTGTGTAAGGTTCTTTCACTGGTAAAAGACCTCAAAAACCTGCAGAGTTTAAGGTTATGCCGAAACCTACGGAAGGGTATGAGTCCTAGGAACAAGTAAGGATGAGTGCCCCTAGAGTCATGGTGGCAAATTCTGGATCCAGTCTGGAGGGATAGACCCTGGCAGGCTTCGACCTCCATGTTTACCTGCATTTCTACAGGTATGGGAGGATCGCAGTCCTGGTTGGCCATGAATCATTGTTTACGGTCAATGCAAGCGATGGGAAGTGATGTCTTGGTCCGCGATGCTTCCCTCCATTTGCATTGGTCATGAATGGTGATTTGCGACCAACCAGAGCTGTGATCCTCTAATACCAGCTGAGGTGCAGGTAAACATAGCAGTGGTGGCCCACCAGGGACTAACCTTGTGGGCTGCCATTTTTTTTTTATTGCCTACCCCTGCCCCGGAGTGTGTAAGAATTTTCTGTGGATACCACCCCCTCCCCACCCTTGGGCTGGCCCAAGAGTGAAGCTGGCAGCAAGGGGTGCATGCCCCTCCCCTGTCACCCCAGGACCACCCCCCTGGGCAAAGCCAGCAGCTAGGGTGCATGACCTCCCCCCCCCCCACACACACACACACTAGCATTAGGAAGAAGCTAGTGCAGAGGTGAATGGCTTCACCCCTGCCGCAGGCCAGACATGGACAATGCCAGGTAAGTATTCTAATAAACAAATAACACAAGTATGTAGGGGCATAATTTAAAAGGCCAGTGCACAAAACAAGCTCAAACTAGCTGGAGACAAAAAAAGGATAACAAGAAAACATTCTACACATAGAGAAAGAATAAGTTAAAAAGTACTTAACCAAGTTAGATGTCTTCAAGTCACCAAGGCCTGATAAAATACATCATAGAATACTCAAAGGGCTGACTGAGGAGCTATCTGAACCATTAGCTATTACCAGAAGACAGGAGAATTCCAAAAGACTGGGAAAGGGCAAATGTAGTGTTCATCTATAAAAAGGGAAATAAGAATGACCCGGACAATTATAGACCTGGAATTACAGACCTGTCAGCTGAATTTCTATGCCAGGAAAGATAAGGAAGCAAATAATTAAGGAATCAATTTGAAAACATCTAGACGATAATAAGGTGCTAAGAAAGAGTCAGCATGGATTTGTCAAGAACAAATCATGTCAAACCAGCCTGAGAGCTGTCTTTGACAGGCTGACAAGTCTTGTGGATAAGGGGAAAATGAAAAATGTGGTACATCTATAATTTAGTAAGGCTTCTGATACAATCTGGCATAACTGTCTCATTAACAAAGTAGGGAATTACAACCTAGATGGAGATATTATAAGGTGGGTGCATAACTGGTTCAATAAACTTTTCCAGATAGTAGTTATCAATTATTCACAGTCATGCATGAAGGGTATAATGAGTGGGGGCTCCTCAGGGATCAGTTCTCTTCAATAACTAAATGATTTAGAGAATGTCATAGAAAGTAGACTTATATAAGTGTGTGGATGATACAAAGCAGGCGGCAAGGGTTGCAAGTACTTTGAGGGATAGAATTATAATTCAAAATTAGCTAGACAAACTGGAGAAATGGTCTGAGATAAACAGGATGTAATTCAATAAAGACAAATGCAAAATACTCCACATAGGCAGGAACAATCAGTTGCACATATATAAAATGGAAAATGACTGCCTAGAAAAGAGTACTGCAGAAAAAGATCTGGGGGTCATAATGCATCACAAGCTAAATATGAGTCAACAGTGTGATGCTGTTGCAAAAAAGCAAACGTCATTATGGCATGTATTAATATGAGTGTTGTAAGCAAGACACAAGCAGTAATTCTGCTCTACTCCATCTTGTTTGGTCCTCAACTAGAGTACTCTGTCCAATTCTGAGCACCACATTATAGGCTGTGTCTAGACTGCATCCCTTTTCCGTAAAAGGGATGCAAATTAGACACAGCGCAATTGCAAATGAAGCAGGGATTTAAATCGTCCTCCTGCTTCATTTTCATAAACATGGCTGCCACTTTTTCCCGGCTCGGAGCTTTGCCGGAAAAAAGCACCAGTCTAGACGGAGATCTTTCGGAAAATAAAGCCTTTTCCGAAAGATCCCTTATTCCTCTTAGAAAGGCTTTATTTTCCGAAAGATCCCCGTCTAGACTGACGCTTTTTTCCAGCAAAGCTCCGAGCTGGGGAAAAGCAGCAGCCATTTTTATGCAAATGAAGCGGCGGGGATTTAAATCCCCGCTTCATTTGCAATTGTGATGTGTCTAACTTGCATCCCTTTTACGGAAAAGGGATGCAGTCTAGACACAGCCTTAGAAAAGAGGTGGACAAATTGGAAAAAGTCCAAAGAAGAGTAACAGAAATTATTAAAGGTCTAGAAAGACCTTTCCTGTGAGGAAAGAGTGAAAGAACTGGGTTTCTTTAGAATAGAGAAGACTAAGAGGCTTCAAGTATCTAAAAGTTGGTTCAAGGGAAGAAGGAGAAAAATAATTCTCCTTAACCTTTGATAATAAGATAAGAAGCAATGGACTTAAATTGCAACAAGGGAGATTTAGGTTGGAAATTAGGAAAAACTACCTAGCTTTGAGGATGGTTAAGCACTGGAATAAATTATCTAGGGAGATTGTGGAATCTCCATTATTGTTGATTTTTAAGAGCAGGTTAGACAAGCATCTGTCAGGGATGGTCTAAACAGTACTTGGTCCTGGCATGAGTGGACATGATGACTTCTCGAGGTTCCTTTCAGTTCTATGCGTCTATGATTCTGTGTTTAGCTTTATTATTTCAATTCATAATAGTTTGATGTGTTGCAGTGATAGCAATAAATTTTCTTGATAATATAGACTGTTTTATTTGAAAACATGGCTTAAAATAGTGAAACACTCAGGCTACGTCTACATTGGCCCCTTCTCCGGAAGAGGCATGTTAATTTCCAACTTCAGAATAGGGAAATCCGTGGGGGATTTAAATATCCCCCGCGGGATTTAAATAAACATGTCCGCCGCTTTTTTTCCGGCTTGGAGAAAAGCCGGAAAAAAGCGTCTAGACTGGCGCGATCCTCCGGAATAAAGCCCTTTTCCAGAGGATCTCTTATTCCTACTTTCCTTTTTTCTTACTGAAAGTAGGAATAAGAGATCCTCCGGAAAAGGGCTTTATTCCAGAGGATCACGCCAGTCTAGACGCTTTTTTCCGGCTTTTCCCCAAGCCGGAAAAAAAGCGGTGGACATAGACTCATAGACTCATAGACTTTAAGGTCAGAAGGGACCATTATGATCATCTAGTCTGACCCCCTGCACAGTGCAGGCCACAGAATCTCGCCCACCCCTCTTAGAATAATCCTCTCACCTATGTCTCAGATATGGAAGCCTTCAAATACTTTGAAGGCCCCAACATGCAGAGAGTCCTTCAGCTGTGATCTGTGCCCAATGCTACAGAGGAAGGCGAAAAACCTCCAGGGCCTCTGCCAATCTACCCTGGAGGAAAATTCCTTCCTGACCCCAAATATGGCGATCTGCTTAACCCTGAGCATGTGGGCAAGACTCACCAGCCAGACACCCAGAAAGTTCCCTATAGCAACTCCTATCATCCCTCCATTGACCTATTTCCAACTGATAATGAATGGTCAATTAGTTACCAAGATCATGTTTATTTAAATCCCGCGGGGGATATTTAAATCCCCCACGGATTTCCCTATTCTGACTTACCTGCTTTGCATGACTTTTCCGGAGAAGGGGCCAGTCTAGACGTAGCCTCAGTGTTGGACAGAGTAGGTGCTATTATAAAATCACACAAAGTCCAGGAAATATTCAATAGCCTGCGTAGTACCCCTGGCACAGCATTTCCCCTGGCACCCATGTTCTCCTTTCATTTCTGTCCATGTTTTTCCTCACGTGGTGGTGCAGATGTGGGTTGGAGGTTTCCACAAGAGAGGGGTTGAAGAAGGAGGGCATCACAGGGTTTATTTGCCTTGCTCAGCCACTCATAAGTCCTGTATGCCTGGGCTGCCTTGACATGGTGTTGTCCAGGCTTGTGCTGGACTGAGGGTGCAGAGCAGGGTGCTCATGCTGTGGTGCTGGGGATGCAGCAGGAGATGGCAGCCCTGCAGCCATTATGGAGAGGAGTTGCTGAAACAGTTCTCTGTTAAGCTCCCCTCATGCCCAGAACTCCCAACATAGGTTGGGCAAAACTGATGCCCAACTTGTACTTCGGTGAAAAGATTTTCTGACTGCCTGCCGGCATGTATAACTGAAGAGAACTAGATTTGGAAACAGAAAACTATTTCTCAAATCCATACACTCTGTGCCCTGTTTGGTGTATCCAAAGACCAGAAGGCGCGAGTACAGAGTGGGAAATTTGTTATTATTGAAAGGAAAGCTGGCATGACACTAGCAAACATCTGGGACTTCACAGTGAACATGACTTTTCTAATTTTTTTATGAAAATGTAAAATGCAAGTCCCATCATTTTGAATTCAACATGGTGGGAAGCCAGAGAGAGGGGTAGGGATGCCAAGGCACTGTGATATAGTCCAGCATTAGCGGCCACAAGCTGGAAATCAGGGCTTGTCATTTCAGTTACAAGAGTGTTGAGAGCTGCTATAGGAATCGCTATAAAATAGCCTACATAAGGAGTCCAGCAAAAGTCAATACACAGCTTTCTACAGCTTATTAAGAAAACAGCCTTTGTACTCAGGTGACCAGAAATTGTGTAAAACTTTAACAGCCGTCATGTTTGCAAATCCAGCAAAGTTATCTTTGCATGAGTTTACTGTGAAAAGCAGGAGGTGAGGAGAAAGAGGGAGAAAGAATGGCATGGGAAAAAGCAACAAAGCTGGTCTAGCTTTTCTACTTTCTAGTGGATCCAAACAAGGAGCACGAAGAATCTCAGAGGAAGAAGTAAAATTGAGATAAGGGTTTGTTTTTCATATTATCAAAAAGGGATTTTTTTTAATGGATGCTAAGTCTTCTGATTATTTTATGTGTCTTGTTGGTTGCAGGGAATGAGCCTCTGGTTTCTGTTAAATTTGTTTAATTAAAAGTGGTGGTTTTATTGAATTGTATTAGGGTTTTTTTCCTGATAATGCCTGAAGACGTTAAAACAAGACTTAGGGCCCATTTCTAGATTCTTCATTCACAGGAACAGTTCCAGTTGATTTTGGTGAGAATCCTGCCTTCAGAAGGAGCAAGGATTTCAGCATGTAATAGAAAAAAAGGTTTGTTTGTGTCTGTGTGAGCAGGGAGTGTGTCTACACAACAAAGTTATTTTGGAATAACAGCCGTTGTTCTGAAAAAACTATGTAGGTGTCTACACAGCAATTCCGTTATTTCAGAATAATTTTGAAATAACAGAAGGCTTATTATGATTTCTAGGAACCTCATTCTATGAAGAATAATACCTATCCCAAAATAGCCAGTTCCAAATAAGGCATCTGTAGACACTCCACTGCTGCTATTTCGAAATAGCCCCTCACCAGGGCCATTCTAAATTATTCCTCCTGGGGCTGTAAATTGAGATAGCACGTCTACATTAGGGAAACCTGCTTTGGACTAATTTTGAGGCTTCCCTGCAGTGTAGACGTGCTATTTCGAGATAAGTTATTTCAGAATAACTACAGGCAGTCCCCGGGTTACGTACAAGATAGGGACTGTCTTAAGTTCTTAAGTTCTGTGAAACATTCTTAAGTTGAATCTGTATGTAAGTCGGAACTGGCGTCCAGATTCAGACACTGCTGAAACTGACCGCCAGTTCTGACTTACATACAGAATCAACTTAAGAACCCCAGGCGTCCCCAAGTCAGCTGCTGCTGAAACTGATCAGCAGCTGATTCCAGGAAGCCCGGGGCAGAGCAACTCCGCCTGGGGCTTCCTGTAGTCAGCGCTGGTCAGTTTCAGCAGAAGCTGACTTGGGGACGCCTGGGGCAGAGCAGCTGGGGTGCTACTGGGTTGCTCCAGTAGCGCCGCTCCTGGGTGCTACTGGACCAACCTAGCAGCACCCCAGCTGCTCTGCCCCAGGCGTCCTGATTCAGCCGCTGCTGAAACTGACCAGCAGCGGCTGAATCAGGACCTGGGGCAGAGCAGCTGGGGTGCTGCCGGGTTGGTCCAGTAGTGCCCAGAGCGGGCGCTGCAGGACCAATCGGCAGCGCCCCAGCTGCTCTGCCCCAGAGTCCAAAACAAAAGCCTGGTCTGCTGGGGGCGGGGGGGAGCACACTAGCTGCCCCCCCCCCACTCCCCAGCAGACCAGGGACACGGGGAGCAGAGCCTCTGAGGCTTTGCTCTGGCAAAGTCTCAGAGGCGAGGGACCCCGCCGCGGCTGCGGCTTCAGTCCGGGAGCCTGTGGTCTGTTGGGGACGGTCCCCAGCAGACCACAGGCTCACGGACTGAAGCCGCAGCCGTGGGGGGGTCCCGCGCCTCTGAGGCTTTGCCAGAGCAAAGCCTCAGAGGCGCGGGGAACCGCCGCTGCTGCCGCTTCAATCTGGGTGCCTGTGGTCTGCTGGGGACCGTCCCCAGCAGACCACAGGCTCCCGGACTGAAGCCGCAGCCGCGGGGGGGTCCCGCGCCTCTGAGGCTTTGCCTGGCAGCAAATTGAAGCGGCAGCAGCGGCGGTTCCCCGCTTTGCTCTGGCAAAGCCTCAGAAGCGCGGGAACCCGCCCGGTGCCCCTGGTCTGCTGGAGACGGTCTCCAGCAGACCAGGGGCACCGGAGCAGCTTACGAACGGGGCTTTCTTGCCCTGACTTCCGGGGCGAGAAAGCCCCGTTCGTAAGTGCGGATCCGACGTAAGTCGGATCCGCGTAAGTCGGGGACTGCCTGTAATCCAGAATAGTTTATTCTGAAATAACTGTGCAGTGTAGATGTAGCCAGGTTGTTGTGCACATTCTATATCTTAGGGCTAGGTTCACAAAAGACTTAGTTATTGCAGTGCCTAACTAGTAGGACCCCCTGCTGCACAGTGGAATTCATAACCCAAGTTAGGTGTTCAGGCTCCTTATACAATGCATGGCTTGACAAAGCCCTGTCTGGGATGATTTAGTTGGGATTGGTCCTGCTTTGGGCAGGGGTTTGTACTCCATGACCTCCTGAGGTTTCTTCAAACCCTATTATTCTATGATTCTAACATTTTATATGGCTTGTGTATGTAATTTTCTACTTAGAGTACAGGCTTTTGTGAATCCTGTTCTTAGGCACTAACTGCTCTGTGCATTGTACAGGGAGCTTGGGCTTCTAACCAGTATTCCCTGTAATCTCTATGATTGTGCACCCACTCAGGAGAGATTCAGATGACTAACACAGCACCCATCGCTGGTCTTGGTGTTTGTATTAACAGTGCACATTCACACTTGCCCCGGTGCACATAAAATTATTCCACACACAGATGGAACAAAAATCTATACATGGATGGAAAAGATTAGAGGGTACATTACTCCTAATTCAGAGCTATGGATTATACTAGCAGAAGGGCTCCAAATTACACATTGCAGCACTGTATCTAATTCCTTTTTGTGGATGTAGCCCTTAGGTTTTATTTGAAGGTGGGCATGTGTAGGGGAGCCTACATGGCCCTGCCTTGACATTTATAATAATGTCTTGTCTGCCTTGATCACAGTACTGATCTCTGACAAAGCAAACCCAAGCCTGTCCCGAGTCTGGTGCACGTAAGGACACAGGCAAGGCTCAGGGGGAGCTTTGAGAGACAGGAATGTTTTGCACAATAATGCAGATTAAGCAGTACAGTGAGACCGCAACAAGAACACATGACAATCAAGCTTGTAGTGGTACTTCTATTTCTGATCAGTAAAAGTTACAGATACAGCCATAAAACTTAACCATGCACATAGTTTTTGCAACATCGCTAGTAGCAGGACAAACCCCAAATAAGGGCAAAAGTCCCCTTTTGCTATAAAATGGGCTTAGTAAGAAGAACCAATGGGAGGGAGTAAGCAGGATTGATCCACAGGTCCTGCTTGTTGTAACTAGAAGTAAAAGACCCTTCACACCGGCTGCAGCAGTGGATAGTGTCCCTAAGGGTATGTCTACACTACCCCGCTAGTTCGAACTAGGAGGGTAATGTAGGCATACCGCACTTGCAAATGAAGTCCGGGATTTGAATTTCCCGGGCTTCATTTGCATAAGCAGGGAGCCGCCATTTTTAAAACCCTGCTGGTTCGAACCCCGTGCAGCGCGGCTACACAGGGCTCGAACTAGGTAGAGGTGTACCGAGGAACGAGGTGTACCTGTAGTTTGGAATAGGAATCCTAGTCCGAACTACCTAGTTCGAGCCCCGTGTAGCTGCGCTGCACGGGGTTCGAACCAGCGGGGTTTTAAAAATGGCGGCGCCCCGCTTATGCAAATGAAGCCCGGGAAATTCAAATCCCGGGCTTCATTTGCAAGTGCGGTATGCCTACATTACCCTCCTAGTTTGAACTAGCGGGGTAGTGTAGACATACCCTAAGAGTGGAAGTAAAAGGGACCGTGGACCTTCTGCCTGGGACAGTAGGAGGCATACAGGTGAAGTGTAAGTGAACTAGGCTTAATTATTATATTATAATAAATCTTCTATTAATTGCTTTTGCATTGTTCTGTGCTATACTAATTGCTTTAGAATGTATAGTATTTAAGGTTTAAATTGTATAGCAAGTGGCTATGTCTACACTGCACCCCTTTTCCGGAAAAGGGATGCAGATGAGACAAGTCGGAATTGCAAATGTAGCGGGGATTTACATTTTCCCCGCTCCATTTGCATGAACATGGCTGCCGCTTTTTTCCGGCTTGGGGTTTTGCTGGAAAAAAGTGCCAGTCTAGACAGGGATCTTTCGGAAAATAAAGCCTTTTCCGAAAGGTCCCTTATCTCTGATTTTAAGAGGAATAAGGGACCTTTCGGAAAAGGCTTTATTTTCCGAAAGATCCCGTCTAGACTGGCGCTTTTCTCCGGCAAAGCCCCGAGCCGGAAAAAAGTGGCAGCAATGTTCATGCAAATGGAGCGGGGAAAATGTAAATCCCCGCTGCATTTGCAATTCCGACTTGTCTCATCTGCATCCCTTTTCCGGAAAAGGCGTGCAGTGTAGACACAGCCATTGTTTTTAAGGCTTGTAAAACTTAAGCAGCTATATTAACTGCTTAAAGTTTGCAATAAATAAGGAAGTGGTTAAGTCTCTCTGGAGTGTCCTGGTTTCCCTCAGATCTAAAATAAATAGAACCATACGACAGGCATGGCACGCTTAGCAGTTTGTCTACTAACAGTAAGTCTTAAATACTGTATCTGAAAAATGAATGTTATTCCGTCTATCCCAAGCAAAATAAAATTTAGTTTACGTATCATGATGCATTATCATTTCACTCAAAACACCTCTTCAGTGAAATCCAACAAGAAACATTTCCTTATGTAAATTCTGCATTTGGTATTTCTTATTCTTAATGTTGTGCTTGTTGTTGTTCGACAGGATGTTTGTGGGTTCATTGTTGCAAGGTGCTGAGCCCCTACAATTGCCAGGGAAGTCAGTAGGAATTGAGAAATGCACTAACAGCTTGCAGGATTGAGACCTGTACTGCATACTCTTTAATCATATTCACAGGCCTGCTGGCAAGTGGGGGAAGGCAAAAGGGGCTATCGTCCAGGGGCCTAGGTGATTTAAAAACAGTAGCGGCAGCCTTTTAAATCAGCCAGGCATACTAGGCACGTGTAGGGTGGTACTGGCAATGGTGAAGGCAGCTGGCCGGCATGTGGAAGCCATGGCCATGCTGGAAGCACTCATGCAGCAGTGCAGTTGGCAGCTCAGGGCACAAGCAAGCACAGTGCAACACTGCCCAAATGTCAGGTGGATGGTGTCCACACTAGCACGCCTTCTGCATGTGTGGGGTGCCCACTGACTCTTCTGTGCTGGGGCCTGGGTCTGCATATCCATAAGCGTTCCTTCACATAAGTAGTGTCTTAGTGTAATGGGACTACATCTGTAAATGCTTGTGAATGTAGGGGTTGCAAAGTCAAGCCATAAGTATTCAGCATAGCTACATTTTAGCTGAGAACATTGGTAGTATGACTGCTGTGACGTATGATGGTTAATCACCAGGCATGAGCACCCAATATATATTTTATATTTATTTGTACAGAATTTTGATGTAGTCATCTGCATGTCATAGTAAGTGTCGGAAGAAGCCATGAGACACCTCAAACTGCAATGGTAAGAGAAGAAATTAATCAATGGTACTTTTTGGCTTTTGAAATTTTGTGTATAAGAAAATATAGCAGGATCCTTTTTTAATCTATTGAAGTTTTAAAAATATTAAATGTGGGCTCAAAACTAATGCCCATTTAAAACTACTGCCTTCGTCCTGCAAGACCTGAAGGGGAAGAACTTGCCTGCTTCAAGTCAATGAATAACAAAGGAGCCACTGAACAGTAACTGCAATCATAAATGTACAGTTTTTCTTGGAACTGTTGCACTGTTTCTTTTGCAGAAGGAGGGTCTAGTGGATTTGTATAATAATGAATCCAGCAGACAAGTCCTTCTGTCTCACCTCAGACTCAAGTTGCCTTCATACCACCTCCAAATACCTGTTGTGTCCTAAGGGTACCCTTCTAGACATATGTTCATGACATGCTAGGACTCACAGCCCTGATAACATCCTTTGTGTTTTCCCACCTTAATATAGTGAATGAAACTGCAGTGGTGGTTCTAAAGTGTGAAGATCTCGATGTGAAAAACTGCACACAAGAAGCTAGCGGCAATGCACAAGAAGCTTTATAAATCCTACAGAACCCATGGAATATTCTATATATTCATGAGCACTACCCACTGGAGCTTTAGATAACTATTGATGTATACACGCACAGATCTTTTATAATGTTTCATTTATGGCGTGTGGGAAGGATTTAGAATTAACTGGAATCATTGGGGAACCATCTCAGCCTGCGCTTACTTTAAAATGAGTCGGGAAGTTACAAATGTCTCCATTAAATAAATCTCTCTCTTTTTTAATTCTTGATTTATAGGAGCTGGCTAGTCACTTTGCTGGTTTCATGTCTAAGGAAAAATATATCAAATGCCTCTAAACCCAATATTTTATTGATGATGGCTGATGATCTTGGTTTGGGGGATGTAGGCTGCTATGGCAATGATACACTAAGGTAAGGTCATAGCCACAAGAGATGGTTACTTTGTCATGGTCACTGTGACATGGATTAAGAAGCAGAAATCATCTGAATGGCCCCAGAATTTTCATCTTTGTGTGTAAAGTTCTCCTCTGATTTAGTGGAATTACAGAATCAAGAAAAAAACTAGGCATACTTGAGTCAACCAGTATCCCACCATCCCACAGTACATGAAAAGTGTTCATTTTCATTTGGCATCTGCTAATGATAGCACAGTATTCTACAGCTAATCATAGAGAGGAGGAGAACAGTTTCAAAACTACTGTACTTAAGATTAGAAAAATAAAGCATTAATTAAAATAACCATGGGTTTCCTTATTTAGGAAACTGCCTGTCATCTTGGGTAATTAGTTTATCTAAATATGTTCTTTTCAGTACACAGCATATCTAAATGATCTGCAATAAGTATTACATTGTGCTAGAGAAATAATTCATTACAGCACATTGTGAGGGACTTCTTGAGATGGTTGTTGATTCGTCTTCCCAGACAAATATGCGTGTGGGCAGGCACACTCATACATGCGCCCCAAGATTACATTTGAAATTGGGATTAGACACCAAATACCAGCTCCAATCAGCAAAGATTTAAAGGAAATATGTGTATGGAATGATGTTTCCATGTCCATTATATAATTATTCTATGATGGACTTTTCCATCTTTATTTAGACATATTAATACTGTGTGAGAGAGAGAGAGTGAGTGAGAGAGAGAGACAGGGCATCAATAAAGTTCTTGCATGAGAGAGAAATTTCTTCCTATTATAGTCACTATTACGTGTATTCTGGGTATTTCACTTCCTTTTGCCAGCTTTGTCAGCTTCCAAGGAGTTCATGCTGGACCTAATGTGGCATTTGTCTGTTTCAGTATGTCAAATCTTATGTTTCCCTTTCTTAAATTTGGTCTTCTCCAGGCTGATGACAATGTATCTCTATTTTAATAAGACTGGCTAGTTTTCTGACAGCTACTCAGTATAAACAACTGTTTTTCTCCTTCTGTCTGTGAAGCTTTCCAATAGACCATTTTCATTTTAATTGCAAAATTGAGATGTTTATTAAAAGGTCATTATCATTTAAAGTGTAAGAATTGTTTCTGAAGTACTGAATAACAGGCAAACGAGACAATTGGATTTTTTAAAAAGTTAACTGTATTATGTGTTTGCAACCTCAGTCATATTAAGTATAAAGTCAGCTTTAAATCAACAACATGTTATTCAAGTTAAAAGTCATATAACAGAAAAGGACCATTCTTTTATCTTTGCTTTTATTTCTGCCGTGAGAATGCAGAAAATAGTGGCTGTCTTTTTGGGGACAGAAGAAATAAATTTCTGTATTGTCCTATATCCACATTATCCACATCTGATTCCACGTGCCAATACAGTACATGCTTTCCTTACTTGGGATGTACTCTTTAGTTTTTGTTTTTCTTTATTGTACATTATTTATCCAGTGTAATTGATTTTTATTTAAATCTATACCTCTTCAAAATGGGCATTGCATTTTAATGGTAATAGAACTAAAATAAACACTTTCTCGTTTTTTAGTTGTATAAAAAAGGCAAACAATTTGTACATTCATCCCTGATGACCTTTAACAATGCTGCTTTATTTTGTGTGTGTGTCACATTTGACCAAGGTTCATTTTTCTTTTTAGGACCCCTAATATTGACCAGCTAGCAAGGGAAGGAGTGAAACTTACTCAGCATATTAGTGCAGCTCCACTTTGCACTCCAAGCAGAGCAGCTTTCCTGACTGGCAGATACCCTGTCCGATCAGGTTTGAACCTCTCTTTAATACTAAACAGTACAATTTACTATTGCAATTCCTTTAACTAGTCCTTGATTAAATAGATCTTGTTTTGAGTTCTGTGGTTTTTCACACTGCATCATTGCATTCTGGCTGTAAATAAAATATGACCCTCCATTCATTGGAGAGACCAATAGGAAAAGAAACAATAATTTATTATTTTGTACTATAGGAATGGGATCCAGCACAAAACTGCGTATTCTTTATTGGACTGGTGGCTCAGGAGGGCTCCCTCCAAATGAAACAACTTTTGCCAGAATACTGCAGCAGCAAGGTTATACCACAGGACTTATAGGTATAGTATGTAGGAATCAGTTACATCACAGTATCCAATCCTAAGCACTGTAACATTTTGAAATCTAGTCCATTTGATTACGAAACTCTATAATTTTACATATCTGATAAGACCAAACTGTGTCAATGTAGATATACACAGTAAACTGAAAGTAGTTCAGAAATAAAATCTGGTGGATTCAGTACATACTGTTTTAGGAAATACCTTAAGAGATATGTATTGACTTCCAGCAACAGGTGCTTGTCATAAACTACAGTGATATTAAGTAATCACAGCTCAGTCACCATGTGCTGCATGGACTTGCTATGTTTGTGGAAACTGTGCATTACCACAGCCAAATCTCTAGCCAGATCCTTCTTGAGGTGTACGTAGTTCTATTAGGTGAAGCATAAAGTGGAAAGACTCTCATTTACTTGAGTGGGTTTTGGATCAGGCCCCACACTGCAGACAAAAATCCCACTGAAATCACTAGATGCTGTGACTGAGTTAGGGTAGCAGGATGTGACTTTTAAACATCCCTTGTTTGTTACAGGTTTCTTTTTTTTTTCTTTTCAAAAAATTATTCTTCTAAAAAGTGAAAGACAATTTGAGGGTACTGAGGGTGATAACAAACCTTTAGGCAGATGGCCAGGACAGGCCTCCACACCATTTCAAGTTTAGCTTAGTTCTTAATTTGTGAGTTTAAGATGGACTTGGTGATATATATGTCTTATGCTAGGCCTTTGCCCAGGGATGAACTCAGTTTGAGACCCTAAAGACTGGGTCTCATTGTAAGACACAAAGCACAGCAGCTACTAGTACCCAGAGACCCTAACAGCCATGGGCTCTTCTTTAAGGGTTTGTCTACATTTGCACCCTCTTTTGAGAGAGGGATGCAAATGTAGACATTCAAAATCGCAAATGAAGCTGGGATTTAAATATCCCCTGCTTCATTTGCATATTCGCATCATGGCACTATTTCAAAATAACGCTATTTCGAAAAAAGAAACGCGATTATTTTGAAAGAAAACCCTTCTTCCAAAATAATCCTTATTCCTCCTACAATGAGGTTTACCAGTTATTTTGGAAGAAGGGTTTTCTTTCAAAATAACCGCATCTAGACAGCGTTTCTTTTTTTGAAATAGCACCATAACGTGAATATGCAAATGAAGCATGGGATATTTAAACCCCCACCCTTCATTTGCATCCCTCTCTCGAAAGGGTGCAAGTATAGATACACTTCTGTGTGTAAAGCCAACAAACCGTGGTCATCAGTAGGAGTGATTGAACCTGCAACCTTAGAAGCTAAATTCATGAACTTCTACCACATGAGCTAAGAGACCTCAATGAAGGCTGTAGTGCAGACTTCACTCTTCCATGTCAGAGGTCTCAGTGCCTCTGGGTTACATGTGTCAAGCTATATTCCTACTGTAGTGTCATACATTTTAGTTATGGTCTATGTAAATATCAATTATTAGTATGCTGGAATTTACAGATTCTGTAGGATTAGAACAGCCTATTTTGGGGAACATTTAAAAATAAATTTAGCAAATTAAGTTGAATTGTGAGAGCTGAGAATGTGTAGAACATATTACAGAGGAATTCCCATCCAGGAATGGATGTCTCACTAAACTTACAGGCTATCTGGTGTACTTGCTCTTAACTTCTTGGATCACAAAGGATCTTCCCTAGCAGTAATAGTTAACTTACAACTTAAGATAAGCAGCACCAAAAATATTTTCCATATGTGAGCTCATTCATTCTATCTCTCTCTTCATCTGGGCTCTCATCTTAACTGGAATTCTGTTAATTGAGTAAGATGAAGGTAAATTGGATATTCTGTCTATAATATGCTTCCACATATAAATTTCATGCCTAACCTTGACTCATCTGGTCTGTTGTATATTTTCGTTTAGGAAAAGAGCCAAACTTGTTGGAATATAGGCAGGAGCACACAATGTCAATGACATATGATTTTAAATCTTTTATTTATATTTTCAGGGAAGTGGCATCAGGGTGTGAACTGTGAATTCCACAGTGATCACTGCCACCATCCTTTAAACCACGGCTTTGACTATTTTTATGGCATGCCTTTTACCCTTGTAAACGAATGTCAAAGTAGAGAAAATCGTCTCCTCAATGCTTCAATGCAAGCTAAGTATTGGCTTTACAGTAAGACAATTGCCCTTGCAGTGCTCACGCTTTTGATCGGAAAACTTACTAACTTATTGTCAGTAAAATGGAAAGCAATCATCTGCTTTGCCCTGTGTGGTTTCGTGTTTTTCATCTCCTGGTACTCCAGTTATGGATTTGTAAAGTATTGGAACTGTATCCTGATGAGAAACCATAACATTACTGAACAACCAATGAAGCTAGAGAAAGCCGCTTCCAATGTACTTAAGGAGGCTATTTCATTTATTGAACGGTAATCAATACATCTCATATTGCCCTTTAATGTTTCTTAACTATATTGTTATTGTAAATATCTCTAACAGTTCCAGTCACCTTTATGTTCGGCATGCTGCCTTACATTGTTTCATTGTGTTCTTCTGACTGTCATTTTTCACCTCTTGCCTCTAATACTGTGAGCTTCTTGGGGCAGAGACCAACACATTGTTCTGTTTTTTCACTTCCAGAACAGAACAGTCTGTTCTTATTCCATGACTGGGGCTCTTAGACATTACCACATTACAAATAATAAGAACATCTTTAGCCTGATGTCTGTAGGTTAATATACCTCATGAAAATAGCAATACTGGACTTTCCAACTATATAACACTCTTCTTTTTCATGTTATAAGTAATCATGTGTGAAATCTGGGCAAACCACAAGGAATTAGTATCTTTTCCACCAGTTCACATAGCTTTCACAATAAAAATGGCAAAATTCTTCTTTCTGTACATCTTGACAGTACTCAAACTGCAAAAACAAATCCCTTTCTCTCTTACAGAGGAAAAAACCAGCCTTTTGGCTGTGAGTTTTCATATTCCTATTGATACAAAGATTTTTCTTTGTAAATGTGATATTTAGGGTGAAAAATGTTTCACTCCCTCATGGACAAGCTGGGATTTGTTTTTCTTCAAATTTACTTAGGCTAAAATGTCACAGGCTTATTTGTGTAGATTTCACCTGCATCTAACCTAGAACCAATAAAAGGTTCATTACTGTTTGAACCCAGTTCAGGATCTGAACCTTTAAGGCCCAAGAAACCCAACACTCAAAGTTTGAATCTAAATTCTTGCTTGGCCCCTCATTCTTAGAGTAATGATTTACAGGTGCTGACCACTAAAGCTATGCCTACACTCCAAGCCTACGTCTAGACTGGCATGATTTTCTGCAAATGCTTTTAACGGAAAAGTTTTCCGTTAAAAGCATTTGTGGAAAAGAGCGTCTAGATTGGCACGGATGCTTTTCCGCAAAAGCACTTTTTGCAGAAAAGCATCCGTGGCCAATCTAAACGCGCTTTTGCGCAAAAAAGCCCCGATCGCCATTTTTGCGATCGGGGCTTTTTTGCACCAAACAAATCTGAGCTGTCTACACCAGCCCTTTTGCCCGAATGGGAGCAGCATAGAATTTCCGCAAGAAGCACTGATTTCTTACATGAGATCGTCAGTGTTCTTGCGGAAATTCAAGCGGCCAGTGTAGACAGACTTGCCAGTCTAGACGCAGCCCAAGGGTATTTCTACACTGCAGAGTTTTTCACATGTATCAATATAGCATAGCCACGGTAGCACGGGGAGTGGCAATAGAGGCACAGTTTTGAGTGGATTTGTAGTTGGCGTGGCTCAATGCTTCTTCCACTGCTGCTGCCTGTGCTACCATGTCTGCACTTCTATGTAAGCTTACACTAGCTTGATGATAGCTAGTGAGGGTATGTGTAAAAAAACATGGAAATAACACCTCTTCCTCGCAGTGCAGACATAGCTGAACATATGACATTGAATAAATACAGAGCAACATATTTCAAGATCCTATGGGGTATTGAGAGGAGGAGAAGAGAGTTGTTTTTCAGCTAAAATTAAAACTCTGTGTCTGAGGTAGTAACAATTCATTTGCTTGCTTTTTTTTTTTTTTTTTTTTTTTGTGAAGAAACAAGCATGGGCCGTTCCTCCTCTTTGTTTCCTTTTTACATGTCCACATACCCCTTGTCACCACAGAGAAGTTTCTTGGGAAGAGTAGACACAGTTTATATGGAGATAATGTGGAGGAGATGGACTGGATGGTGGGTAAGTGGTCTTTATGAATGAAACTGACTTTATTTAAATTTGTTTTACAAATTATAAGGAGGACCAAGTACCCTTATTATAATTTACAGTGACAAATAGTTTTTAAATTGCTCGAACAGGTCTCCAGAACATAAGCATGTGCCCATGGACCAGCATCTTGCTTTAAACATGTACATGTCAGTATTAGAAAGCGAGTACAAGTAGTTGTTTTGGAGTAGCTATCTGTTGTTGTTTTTTTAATTCAAACTCTATTCTGTGTAGTGAGGTGATACTTGCAGAGAAGTTATGATATATTAAATTGTAGAACAAAAATATGTCATTATATTTGATCACAAAGAATGCCTTTAACATACACTTCATTCTGCATGGTTCAAACATTATAGTTGCCAGTATAAAGTTGAACATGCTCAGTGTATTCACTTTCCTGGAGTTTATTTCTTGTTGGACCTATCTGTCTTAGGAACCTATATGGCTGCTGTCACCTTACTATTTGAGGAACTCTTTAATGTATTTACCTCCATAACGCCCCTTAATGAGACAGGGCATTGTGATCTAGGGGCAAGAGTACCCGATTTGGACTCAGTGACTTGGGTACAATTCCTATCTCTGCTTCTAGCTGACTTGGTAACCTTCATCAAATCACATCTCCTCCCTGTGCCCTAGTTTACTCAGCTGTAAAATGGGATTAAGGACCCTAACTGCCTTTGTAAGAAGCTTGATATCTACAGATGAAAAGTGCTATATTAGACCTAGGTATTAATTAATTAGTAATAATTATTATCACAATGTTACAGCTGGGGAACTAAGACCCAGAGAGGCTAAATAATCAAGATCACACAGGTTGTTTGAGGAGAGGCACAGTCTAGGTTAGTGCTTTAACTTCTTCCTTTTGTTGCTTCTTCATCTGCAGCTTCAGAAATCACCTGTTGCTAGAGAAGAAGCTATTTTGATGGGGTATATGCCGAGGCAGGAATCTTCATCTGCATAACTTACTGTTGTCAGTAGTATCAAAAATTTCATTATGGAATAGGTCTTGAAGCACTAAACTAATCAGCATTATCATTGACTGTAGCATAGTGAGCAGGTGCTGATCACTGAGCACACAGCAGGATCTTAATTTGCCTTGGCTCATGGAGAGGCAGAGCACTTGAGTATGGATGAGAAAATATGATTATTATTATTATTATTATTTAAGCCCCAGAAAGCTGCACAAATTCGAGAATGAAGACAATGCTTGCCCAAAGTTAAGAACTAATGATAATGTCAAAGTACACTGAGAAGCCTAGATGAAGGATTACATGCTGACTCATTCAGTGGCTATTTTTTATTTTTAATTATAATATTTTGTAGGCATCACTACAGAACCTTGAAAATTCTATAATGACTTTCCTTTAAATCCTTGTTTATCCTATAATCTTTCTTTTCATGATGGGAGAGGTAATAAGATGATGATTGTAGAAAGTTGATTCTTGCAAGAATTTGGATCAGAAATCTTCATGTAGTTCCTGATTAAAAGATTGAAATAATTAGGTTTGTTTAGTCTGGAGAAAGAAGACAGGGGGGCGGGGCACATGGTAATAGTTTTTGTACATAAAAGATTGTTATAAGGAGAGGGCAAAAATTTAGTGTCCATTGAAGAGAACTGAAAGACTCCCAGGGTAGAGTCATGAAAGTTAGTAGGCACCTTACTGCAACCTAAATCCCAGAATCAGAGGGATTCACATTCTCCCTCCTACCCCACATCACCCGCTCCCCAGCTGCCCTTTATCCTGCCTTACAGTCAATTGATGCCTACATTTTTGCAGTTAAAGTTTCCTAGGAATCAAAGTTTCTGACTGTGCACATACAGTGGCCTCTGGCCTCTGGCCAAACATCTAGATGCCTTATCCTGAGAGTGATGCATGAACTAGGACAAGATAAGTAGAACTCCTTCCCCACCAGTTTGCTCCTGGGGCTCGATCTGCAAAGTAAGCATGCTTGGAGCTTACCTGCCAGATTGGGCGCCTACAAACTTACACAAAACATAGCAGTAGGGGGAGGAGGACCATCCTCATAACTTTTGGTTATAATACTCACCTGGGATGTGGAAGACACACACACACACACACCCTTGTTCAAGTGTCCCCTGCGTGGGGAAAAAGTTTTGAGAAGGGCTCTGCCATCACTCAGGTGAGTGCTCTAACTACAGGAAACTGTGCTGTGGGGCTTCCCCAGTCTTTGCTGTTGAAGCTGTTCCATTCTCAATAATTAATGAAAGAATCATTGGGTGAGGGTAGTAGACAGCACTCATGCCTGAGAATGTCTTTGTGGCCTGGTGGTTTGAAAACCTCACCTCAGAGGTAGTAAATGGCAGCATCCTATTCAAATCCCATTTCACTTTCAGGCTGAGGGGGTTGTGGAGCAGAATCCCCCCACTCCAGATGAATACCCTAAATATCGGGCTAAAAAGCATGAGGCTAGTCTTGTTTGCCAGCTTTTTGCAAAAACAGTCTAGGAGTTCATCTCAGATCCTAGAGTGCGCCCCCTGCTGGGCATCCACTAGGACTGCTGTGAGGGAAATGCAAGCCTCTGTGCTCCAGGTCTATAAAGTGTTAACTTTTTGCAGCCTCAGTGAGTTGCTGTGCTGTCCTTATCTTGGAATTTCTGGCCCATTTCCAGAGCACTGGGACTCCTTCTCAGAAATGGGGCCTAGGAGAGGAGGGCTGCCCTCGAGATACCAGCCTTATTTAAAAACATTCCTGTCCTAGAACTCCACCCCAACAATGTGAAGCTTCTGAAACTCTCTCTGGGCCATGCAGTACTTGTGACGCTTTCAGCACACACACATCTGCTAAGGCCTTGGAGAAGGGGCGGGACATGGGCATGGCCTCAGGGAAGGGACAGAGCAGGAGGTGGGACAAGGGTCTTTGAGTTTGTGCAATTAGACACTTGGCAACTTTACCGGCAGGCATAAGGAAGCAGCATAGCTGACAGTTTGCTGGGCACTAGCCAGCACAGGTGCACCACCACCTCAATGACTGGTGGCTTCTGTGTGCATGGGGGCCTAAAAATAGCCATCTTTCTAAAGGGAATACATTTCTGGTGATTGGATACTTGAACCAGTTACCCTCTAGTGTAATTCTTATGCCACCAGCCTTTGGCATTTTCAACCCAACGTGGAGACAGACTATAGAGAAAAGGAAAAAGTTTGAACATTGAAGGTGGAGTTTGCAACCTGACTCCGATGCCTCGGGTTCCTAATCTCACACAGAATTCATACATTCCACAGACATATGCCCAAATCATCACAGCTCCTAACCCCAAGGGAGGGTTTGCAACTCAGAATTGCAAGCAGAGGAAGATGCCTGCCTTGAGCTCCAACGTCAGTGCCCAACTCCCTGAGAGGAGCAGGGCTTAGAACACCTTTCACTCCCTGGCGTCTCCCATTGGCTAGCTTAGGTGGGGAAACACTAACCTATTGGTCATTTTTTGAGGTGTTGCTCTCTCCCCATTCATCGTCTAGGGAACCTAGGTGCCCAGCTCAGACATGGTGAAACCCAGTGATATTTTATATGTCTAAAAGTTAGGTGGGGTGAGTCTCTGCATCACCATACCTAAGTTCTTTGCGGATCAATCTCCCACTGACTTCACTGGACCTGGATCAGGTCCTTAATGACGTGTTTGTACCCTGTTTCTCAATACTGAATAGCACAATTTTTCATTATTTACAGGCAGAATTCTAGATGCTATTGACAAAGAAGGCTTGAAGAATAACACATTCACTTATTTTACATCTGACCATGGAGGCTCTTTGGAGAATCAAAAACAAAATGTCCAGCTGGGTGGTTGGAATGGAATCTACAAAGGTGCAAATTCTGTAGATAATCTTATTTAAAGAAAGAAAATGCTATAAACTGGGCCAGACTGAATATATTTATGAAAAGTTGCATTCTGCTTTGTCATGGATCTCAGAAAGGCAACTAAAAGCTAGATAGTTTCCAATCTCCAGTATCTACACTTATATTGTTATATAACAATACTGTGGTATCTGAGCACCAATCATGAATGTATTTATCATCAATACTCCTATGAGGTAAGAAAATACTGTTACCCCCCCATATGGATAAGGGAGCTAAGGCACAGAGCCACTAATAGGTTTACTGTCACACAGGAAGTCTTAGCAGGGCAGGGACTGGAACCCACCTGTCCAAAGTCCTGGGGTAATGCTCTAAACACTGGACCATCCTTCCTCTTTGTGGATGAAGCTTCCATACCAATAATTCTATACCAATAAATACAACCGGAAAATGGCTCAGAAAGTATACTTACAAAATTTGCAGAAGACACCAGGGGTGCAAGTGCTTTGGTCAAAGGTGGGCAATAATTTTCGCAGGAGGGCCACTTAATGAATTTTGGTATGTGGTCACGGGCCAGCTCTATCCCTGGAAGGGGCAGGGCCTCATGTGGAAGTGGCTGGATTGGGGACCAGCCTCCCTCCAGAGTTGTGTGGGCCAGAGTCTTTGAATTAAAAATGCAGCAAAGGGCTTGTGGCTCCTGGCTCTACCGCTACCATGTTGCTTAGCAGCCACCTGGGATTTCTGATGCTATTTAAAAGGCTCCTGGCTCCAGCTCCTGCCAGGGTAGCACCGTGACCTGGAGCTGCGAGACATTTATGTAGGATCCTACAGCCTGGCCCGCCACCTGGAAATTCAGTGGCACAGGCAGCAGGATATAAATAGAGGCCAGATGCAGACCGTAAGCTGGATCAAAGTGATAGGTGGGCCAGATCTGACTCCTGGGCCACATCTTGCCCAGCCCTGGCTTTGGAGGACAGGATTAGAATTCAGAATGATCTTGACAAATTAGAGATTTGTCTCAAAATCAACAAGATGAAATTCAATGAAAATGTGTGCAGAGTACTTCCCTTAGGAAGGAAAAATTAAATGCACATATACCAAATGGGAAGTAATTGGCTAGTAATGCTGAAGAAAACCTGGGTGTTAGTGAGCAGTAATTCTCAAAAAGGGGTATGTGTATCCCTGGGCTTCCCCAGAAGGTACTTAACTCACGTAAACCAGTGTTTCTTAATCTGGGAGGGTTGCAACCCCCAGCGGAGTTATAGAGGGCTACTTAACATGGGGATGGCCAAGTTTCCCAAAGTCCTGTAAAGTTTATTTACAACCACCAGTCCTGGCTCTGTGTTCTGTCCTATTATTTAGTTCGAATAATAGGCTCAGTAAACAAACAGTGCAAATGAGGAAGCTTAGAAAGTAGCCAAGGAAGGATATTATGCCAGCCACAGCTCCAATTAACCCCAGTGGGGATAGTAGGAGAAGATGTTAACTAACAAATAGATCTGACATCATTACAAATTTAAGAAATTTGTTCCAGAAATTAAAAGGCTTATGGACAAGGAAAATGTCAAAGGTAGCAAATTTGGCAGTACAATACATAATTAATCATAAACACCAAAATAGGAGAACACATGCCTGTATGGGCTCTATGAAAAAAGACCTTAAATGATAACCTTAACCCATAGTAATGGAAACCTAAATGTGGGGGAAAAAAACATTAGTCACCTGCAACTCTAGCCCCACACTCTTGGGAGCCACCGTGATGCCCTAGCCCTGCGCTCAGGGGGGGTTCCAGCCTTGTGCTCCAAGAAGCTGGTGGAATATCTCGTCCCGCTCTGCCACAGGGCTCCGACCTCAGCCCCATGCTCCTCAGCAAGGGGTCCTCTGTCCTGGCCTCATGCTGCTGCAGGCTGCTGGAGGCTGTCACAAGGCTCTGACCTCAGTCTTAAGCTGTTCCCAGCTGGGCTGCTGACCCCGTTGCCCCGACCTGCTGGCCTTCCTGTCCTTAGACTCCTGGACTCTCTGATCCAGGAGCATCCGTGGTCCTGCCAGACAATGAACGTTGCCCGACAGGAAAGTGCCAGGTTTTGGAGGTACTACCTATTTCCCAGTCTGTAAATTCATAATAACTTGAGTCCCAGTTCTAATGATTCAGTGTTTCTGGCACCTTTTCTCTTACAACAGGTGGAAAAGGCATGGGAGGCTGGGAAGGAGGGATCCGTGTGCCAGGGATCGTTAGATGGCCAGGAGTATTGACTGCAGATACAGTTATTGATGAACCTACAAGTCTCATGGATATTTACCCCACAGTGGCTCACCTGGCTGGAGGACTAATGCCTCAGGACAGGTACAGAGGCAGCTTCATAAACCATATTTGTTCCATTTCCACTGTAATGAAAAGTATGGTATGTTGCGCATCCTGATATGCACAAGTTTTGTTTGACCATGTCCCTTTAAACCACTCACAACACATACTATTTTAAAAAACAAGTGTCTTTATCTTTCCCCCTGCTTAGCTCTACCTCGCCTGTATGATTTTAAGGAAAATACAAAGTAGACAAATTTACTCTTTATTATGGAGCTGAGATTAATTAGAGTTAAATTCAGTTTTCTTTCATGAACAAACTAACGAAAAAATATGTGCAATTTTCTGTGATGAGTCTGGTTTTCTTTTTTTAACCCTCCCCCACTCTCTGTTTTAGAGGTTCATAGGAATATAGGAGGCAGTAATGGGTTTTTTTAGAACATAAAGCAAAGGACTGGGAGCCTGGGCACCTGTGGGTCCTATTTCTGGCCTTGACATTAGATCAGGGTGTGACTGTGGTGGGCCATCCACTTAGACCAAAATTAGAACATTTTGATACTTAAAGTTATGCTCCTAAATCCACATGTGAACTGATGTTTCAGGAGGTTTGAGAGTTAGCAGCCCCCATTGACTTCAGTTTTAGCCACTCAAGTTTGAAAGAATGGATCTCCCTGTGATTACACTTAACACTTCCATTAAATGATCGTGCTAACTACATCACCATGGTGACATTTTGTGATGTACTTGGGTTCTGGGAGGCTTGACCAAAGGTGCTATGGAGGTGGGAACTATGAAGTGTTTGTTCCACTGGCCCAATTAGAGCTGCCTGAAATTTTTCTATAAATAGTTTTATTTGATGAAAAATGCACTTTTGATTGACCTGAAATGATTTACAAACTTGACAGGAATTGTCTCATCCCTTAATGCAATAGCCAAAGGAGTAGGGTGAAGTACTGCTGCTGTACTCCAGTTGACAGCCCATCCGTTTTAGCTACCATGGTTAGGGTGCTCCCCCTGGAGGTGGGAGAAACAGGTTCAAGTCCCTGTTCTGGAAGGGTACATCTACACAGCAACATGATTTCGAAATAACTTAGTCTGCATCTACACAGCAGGCAGTTATTTCAAAATAATGTTGAAATACTGTCAAGCTGGAAGACTTCTGACTCCAACTCCTGTAACCCTCATTGTATGAGGAGTAAGGGAAGTTGGAGGAAGAGTGCTCTATTTTGAAATAAGTGCTATGTAGATGCTCCCAATTCCAATTTCAAAATAAGCTACGCAATTGACATAGCTTATTTGAGTTAAATCCTGCTATGTAGATGCACCCAAGCAGACCAAAATTGGAGTTTTTCTACTTCCCTGAAACACTATCTTTTTCCAAAAATGCCACTGAAGTGAAAACTCAGTTGTTCTAGTTTCTATATCTGTAAAATCATATATAAGTTTAAATGTTGGCCCTTCCTGATTCAAATAGTGGCTTGTTTAAGAATTGCCATTTGCAATGATAGTACTAAGTACAGAATGTACTCAACCCAGTTTGGTGACTTCCATTCTCTCCATTACATTAGGGTGGTCGATGGCCGAAACTTGATGCCCTTGCTTAAGGGAACAGTTCAGCACTCGGAGCATGAGTTCATGTTTCACTACTGTGGTCTATATTTACATGCGGTACGGTGGCACCAAAAGGACAGTGAGTATAAATAGTCTCCCCACAAGTAAATTCAGTGATGTAACAATTCCCCTTGGCCTTAAGAGCTAGGAAACTTTGCAACAATAGACAAGTAAACATTTAGCAATTTATGCGCACATTATTTTAAAAATCCCAAAATAACATACCCTACTGCATATGCTCAGGTCCCTGGAGAGATGACATACATGGATGCAGGGGGGATGGAACAATTTTATAGTGGGGGTGCTGAGAGACATTAACCCAAACTGTAAACCTCATGTATAATGGACACTATTTCAAATTAGACGATGATGCATCAACCTCTGTACTCCTAGTTCCAGCACCTATTCCATAGGTTATGAGTACTAGGGATATTAGTGACTAATTGACAACCCAATAAGCCTAGCCTTATCGGGTAGTTGAGTCACTACTCGACTAGTTGCTTCTTTCCCCCCTTGCTGCCTCTGTATCAGAGGCACCAAGTGGGGGAGAGCAAGAGCTGGTGCTGGGGGGAGCCAGCTTAAAAGCCGTTGTCCCCAGCTCCATCTCCACAGGGGAGGCAGAAGTGCAGCGGGGGAAACGGTGTGAGCGGGAACCTAAGTAGTCTTTGCTCATGCAGGGTCCTGACTGCTGCGCCTCTGCCTTTGAAATGTACAAGGGGCTCTTGTACATTTCAAAGGCAGAGGTACAGCGGGATAGTGAGAACGCCCCTTATTGACGAATCAAGTAGTTGATGGAAATTCCACCGACTACTCAATTAGCTGATTAATCAAAATTTAAACATCCTTAGTGGTACCATAGCTGAAGGAGGCTGTGCCCTGCCAAACAGCCACCACCCTACCACCATCCCAAGCACCCTTCCTGCTTTCTACCCTCTCTACAGGTGACAGTGCATCGCCACGTGAACTGTGTGCATTGTCCCAGTTCAGTCTAGAGCTGTGCTGACCACTCTTCCAGTGCTCCAGAACTTGGGCCGGGGGCTACCCTGTGGCAGGAGGGCCCATGGCCAGAGGGCGGAAGGCTCTGGACTCTAGCAGTGTCATATGGGCAGAAGGGGCAGGGTTTCAGGCACCAGCCCTGACAACATATTTTAATCACATTGCTTTTTGCATTACTAGAAAGTGCTTGGCTACGTTTTATAGTGTGCTCATCACTGTTGTGTATAGTATAGAACAGGTACAAATGTTGGGGAGTTACCTATTATCTTCGTACTGCACCTCTGAAGGGTCCAGTATGGCTGAGCTGGTAGCTCTCCCATTTTGTCCTGATACAAAAGAACATGATTCATGGCTATTACTAAAAGTTGGATTTTTAGAGGCAGATTTGGGCATGTCATGACTCAGATAGGACCTCATATGAGATTTTGAAAATCTCATTGGGTGTTTCTCTGCATCTTTAAATCCCTTGAAAAATCTGACCCTTGCCCTACAGCAATAGGTGCTGCCTCATGATAGCCAGAGCTTTCATTGCTTCTGCTGGAAAAGCATCCAGAGAGTTACCAACAGAGTGATTGTGGACATCGCCTGTTATCTCTAAACATAAGAAGTTGTTTGTCTCTTTTTAAGAGTTCTGTTTTCTTTGTTAAACTGGGGCTATGTCTACACTCGCGGCTTCTTGCGTGAGTAATATGCAAATGAGGCTAAGCTTGGAATATTGCTGAGCCTCATTTGCATACCTAATGAGCCACCATTTTTTTCAGAAGAGGCTCTTGCGCAAGAAGGAGCATCTACACTGCCCCTTCTTGCACAAGAAAAACCCTTTTGCGCAATGCCGTTACACCTATTACTTTTCAGGAAGGACAGCATTGCACAAGAGGGTTTTTCTTGCACAAGAAGGGGCAGTGTAGATGCTCCTTCTTGCTCAAGAGCCTCTTCTGAAAAAAATGGTGACTCATTCTGAAAAAAATAGCAGCGATATTCCACTCAGCCTCATTTGCATATTACTCGCGCAAGACGCTGCGAGTGTAGACATAGCCTGGGTGTTTCCTTTACAAGGCTCAGCTGTGAAACATCTTCCTTCAATTAGGCTAATTGACAGCAGCTGCAGTGCAGTTTCTTAATTATGACTTAACTCCAAAACCTTAAAACAAACAAACAAACAAAACCAAACAAACTTCCTTGCTGATCTATTCTGAAAGATATCAAGTTGCCCTAAGCAAAAAAGAGCTTTGAACTACTGATGAGGAGCTAGGAATTGCTGAGTTCTAATTCCTGAAGTGATACAGATTCACCTACCTGAGCACACTAGAGTGTCAGAATCCAGGAATGAGCGCTTATGGGAAATCCATGTTTCTCACTCTTGGTGGCTGAGTTAAAAGGAGGAAAGTGATGAAAGAGACCACCCCTTTCTCTGCATTTAAGCACACTCTTTCAGACATTAAGCATGTCACTTAATGTTTCTGCCTTGGTTTCACCATCTGTGAAATGGAGGTGGTAATTTTTAAGCTTTTCACAAGGATGTTGTGAGGATTAATAAGTTATAGTTTGTAAATGCTAGACAGTAATTTATGCCTCTAAATATTGCTCATAAACTGTCAATACATTTTGAGTGGAATCCATCAGCTACTGTAGCTCTCATATTCTGTACACGTATGGTCCCATCACTGTAGTAGTATCTGAGCACTTCACAATCTTTAACATATTTATCCTCTCTACACCATTGTGAAGTAGGGAAGTGCCATTACTTCTATTGCTCAGATGGAAAACAAAGAACACAAGGATAGATGTTTTTAAAACAGGTACTGAGGCATCGCTTGTTCAATGCTGGAACAACATCCCATGATCAAAGAATCCAAAGCCCTCTCTCCAACACCATCTGTGCAACCACACATTTACCTCCACAATTCAATGCTCCCTAACATGGCCTTTTCCTTCAACAGGGAGGATGGATAAAGATGTTATTTTAGTGCCCGGATCCACCATTTAGATGCCATTGACATTTTCAAAGCTGCTCCTTTATCTACTACGTAACCACAGAGGTACCTAAAACACCAGGCACTTAAAATGTTCACCAGTCCACATTTGCAAAAGTCACCTAAGCCCTGATAGCACCCCACAGGTAACAACTTGCCCATGTCTTTCACTCAAGCCAAACCCATGAAGGTCACGAAGGTCAGGGAATGTGTATATGGCCAGTATGGAGAAATCTCCGTAGTTATGTGCTCTGACTATGATGAAGTCTTGATGTCTGTCAGGCCCTGCTGCAAGATGGTTGGATGCAGGCTATTGATGGAGGGGGGCAGCACAGCACCCACACAAAAGAAAGACAGCTAAGGACAAAGAGAAATATAAGGCAAAGCAGGAGAGAGAGATATTGACTATGCAGGAAGGAGGGACCGTTTATTTGCCAGGGTGTGAGCTAACTATAGTGGCTGACCTGGCTTTGGTGCCCTTACTGCATGAGAGGATTTAAAGCAGCACATCCTGAGTGTAGGCAAGCACCTATCTCTGGCCTGTAAGCTTGGTGTACTAGGTCAGCCACTTAGATGTCTATGCCCTTCTCCTCTGCATTTTGCTCTCGTCCCTGATAACTTTGGCAGCTTCCCAGGATCCTTTACATAGGAATCTAGGACTGGGTCCTCTTAGGCACCTAAATCCCACATTTAGGTATTACAGGTTGTACCTCCAAAAACCGGCACTCTCTGGTCCAGCAACATCCCTCGTCTGGCAGGACCAGAGATGCTCCTGGACCAGAGAGCCCAGGAACCTAAGGGCAGGATGGACAGCCAGGCCAGGACAACAGCATCAGCAGCCCAGTTGAGGGCAGCATGGGACTGGGGCTGGAGCCTTCTGGCAGCCTTCAGCAACCCGCAGCAGCATGGGGTAAGGCTTGAGTTCCCCAGCACCCAAGATTGGTGTAGGCCATGGCAGCCCCTGGGAGCATGGAGCATGGAGCTGGAGTTGAGCCCTGCAGCAGCCCAGGGCTGGAGAGCTGCAGCAGTCCGCTAGAGCCCGGGGATGGGGCAGAGCCCTGCAGCAGCCCCTTGGAGCACAAAGCCAGGGCCAGAGTCCCACAGCTGCCCCCAGATGCGCAGGGTCAAATCCACATGGCAGGAGTTCTGGGCAGCTCCTTGTGCTGTCCAGAGAGCTGGCAGCATCTGGGCAAGCAGCCCAGTCAGGTTGTGGGAGGGAGGGCAAGACAGGATGCCTGCTAGAGCAGCCTGCCAGCGGCAGGTGATGGGGCTTGGAGCTGGTGGCAGGTGACCATCCCTTGTCTGGTAAACTCTCTCATTTGGGATAAGCCAGGTCCCAGTGGTGCTGGACCAAGGAGATCCAACCTGTACTAACATTCTCAAAAGCACTGCTCTGCAGCCAGCTAACCATGTAGGCCCAAGTCCCAGAGGTGCCACTGTTTCCACCTGTTGTTGAGAGCAAAATTAAATCTTGATGCTACCTCACAGCTAATAAACTGCTCTGAACCCTTTCTTACTCTGTAGCCCTAAGGAATTCTCAGACTAGGCATTTCTTCACCTCGCTCCTCAGTGAGGCCCAATCTGGTAGGCTCTTAGAGCACAGTTACTAGATTATAATTTGTGTGAAAGACAGTCATGAGTGAGAGGGCGGGAATTTTTGATGCCCAAGTGGGTGTTCATACATCCCCTTGAGTACACCATAACCCAGTAGGTAAGGTACTCTCCTGAGAGTCTCTGCTCTGAGCCAGGCAGAGAAAGGATTTTAATGGAGGTCTCCTATATCCCAGCTGAGTGCCCTAACCACTTGGCTGATGGCTACAATGAGGTGGGTTCACTTCTCTGTCTCTTTTCTCTTGAGAAAGTCTGACCTGGCCTGTGCACAAAACTGCAGGAGAGTCACAGCTGAGAATCTCAAGCAGAGATGGGTATCTTCCTCCAGACTATCAGTCCAGTGCCTACAGGCCCTGCTCAATAGAATTCAGAGCCCAATCTCCTTTGTGAATCTAGGCCCTAAACCCTGTGTTGTGGTCCTAAGCTTCCTGTACAATGCATAGGGAAGAAATTAGTGCTCAGAACTGGGATTCATAGAACCCCTCAACTAAAGGAGGAGCTGCCAGGAGTGAAATGTGGCAGATCTTAAGGCCAAGTTTAGAAAAGGGACCTAGGCACAAATTTCCCATTGATCTGGACCTCTATGTGCCTGATTCATGGGCTAGAGGGAGGCTCCTATCTCTGCCTAGAATTCACAGCTTTAAACTTTCTTAGACTTAGGACTTTCCTGACTCAGGGTACAGCTACACTGTGGTGTAGGGTTTGTTTTTTTTAAGAAGGTATGCAAATTGCACTCACATTTGCATATCTTCTTCCGATTCTTTTTCTGGAAGAGGCTTTTCTGATATTTGGCCCATCTACACAGGGCCAAATGTCAGAAAAAAAACCTTTTTTGGAAGCTCCCTTATTCCTTCCAAAAATGCTTCTGAAAGATGGGTTTTTTTGGACATTTGGCCCCGTACAGATGGGCCAAATATCGGAAAATCCTCTTCCGGAAAAAGACTCAGAAGAAGATATGCAAATGCAAGTGCAATTTGCATACTTTCTTTAAAAAAAAAAACCCACACCACAGGTTAGCAGTACCCTTAGGGACCTGTCTCGTGAAAAATGGTGGTGGTGATGCTGTCCCCAGTGGTCCAGCAATTAGCTCACTTCCTCCAGCTGTGGGAAAACTAGGTTCAAAATTCCACTCTGCCTGATTTAGAATAGGGTCTTGAACCCTGGGTCTCCCATCTCTCAGGGGGCTGCACATTGCCACAGAAAATGACCAATAATGTGTCACTGAAAGATTAAATGGGGATGAGAGGAGAGAGGCAGATGATCTGGAATGTGACGACACCGAGTTTAAAAGATCAGTTATCTTATTAGCATATGTGGGAAAGAGGTGTTTTGGCTTCAGTTTGAAAGTGTCTCTGAATGTGTAAGTATGTTTTAAAGAGAGGGAGGCTGGATGGGTTTAGATTTCAAAATGAATAATTTTCCAAACATGCAACCACAACTGGAGTTGAAGTCTGACTCTGTATCTCAACTGTGTCTGGTGGCATAATTGAGCAACTTCCATAGCATAAAAGAAAATTGATAGTCAAGTAGGTATGTTATGAAACATTCCATTAGAGGGCAGTAGTACATTGATAATCTAATGCACGCCAAAGGGGATCAATCAATACTGCTTTTGCTCCGAGATGTGTTATAATTAAGGCTATGATTTTGTCATGGATATTTTCGGTGAAAATCCTGGATAGGTCATGGGCAATAAACAAACATTTACAGCCCAAGCGGCGAGGAGTCCTGTGGGTCTTTGCCCACGAAAGCTTATGCTCCAACACTTCAGTTAGTCTATAAGGTGCCACAGGACTCCTCGCCGCTTTTGCAGATTCAGACTAACACGACTACCCCTCTGATAGTTTACAGACCATGATCTATCCATGACTTTACCAAAAATACCTTCCATTAAATCTTGACTGGGGGTGTCCAGAGACCACAGTACTAGCTACTGGGGGCCACAGACTTCAGCTGCTCCCACTGACCAGTTATGGACCACTGCTGGGGCCAAAGGACAGCAGCTGCTCTGGCCAGCTGGACAAGGGCTGCTGTCCAGGGCTACAAACGGCACCTGCTCCAGCAGGTTGCCTGGGTACTATTTCCAGGGCTGCTGGAGCAGCATCTGGTGTGGATGGTCACAGAGCCAGCTTCTCAAGTAGCCATGGGGTCAGACATGACCTCCCTGCAGAAGTCACAGAGGTTGTGGAAAGTCACAGAATCCATGGCTTCAATGACAGACCTGGAGCTCTAGTTATAATAACTGGAGATGTGCCAAGTCTCAAAATGCTTTAAACAAAGAAAATGCCCCCTCTCTCTGATTGCTTCCCTTCCAAAAGAAAATCAGTGTTTCATCAGTCTCCAGCATGTACACCATTTAAATCCCTATTTCATTTTCAGACTAGCTCTTTAGCCAACCAAGTTTGAAACTGAATTGATAGCACTGTTAACAATGAGAACTAAAGGACTAGAGAGCAGACCCATCACAGCTATGAATGATGTATAGATACAGAAAAGTGGCTACATATAAAAAGGAAATAGGTATATGAACACCTAAGTCCCTTGGATGACAACACTTGGGCAGATATTACTGGGTGCCCCACCTCTTTATCTCCTGGGAAAGGCAGTGATTGGAATAAAGGTAATGGATATTTCTTCTACACACCAGTTTTTTCTAATATGAATCCAGCAGTCTTCCCATCCCTGCAATTGCTGAGAGCTGTTCTAGTCCAAAAAAAGTATCTGCACACACATTTTCTGGGATTCCCCTCAGAGTAGAAGTTTCTGGTCTTGCACATACAATGGCCTGAAACTGTTTTCAAGACCCAGACAGATAAAATTGCCTTTTTTTTATATATTCTGGCTATTATCCACATGAAGCACCCACAAAACAACAGAAAATGTCAGTCACAATCCTGACAGTCATTAGAAAATGGACTAATGTCATGTGGCTCACAAAAGACAATCCTACTTTTAAGAAGAGGCAGTTCAAAGTTTAGAAAATAGAACAAATTGTAGCCCAGATATGACTATCCTGGGCCAAGTACAAGAAAGGATGGGCCTTGGGAGAGAACATAGAAACTAATGAGGCCTTTGGAACAAACCAGAATTCTGAAGTACAAACATAAAATGAATCTGTCTTTGCCTCTCACTAGGAATAAATAGATATTAAAAGCTTGGTGTGCCTGTGGAGTGCTCTAGCAGTGGATAGGGCACTAAACTGGAAGTGTTTCTATTCCCACTAACCTTCTATGACCCAGAGCAAATCATTTATCTCACTTACCTCAGTTTCCCGCCTCACTCTCTGTATCGTTTAGCTAGACTAAAAGCTCTAGCTTAAAAGATCAAGCTTAAAAACTCTAGCTTAAAAGGTTACTGTGTGTTTGCACAATGGATCTTTGATCTTGGACTTGGGCCTCTAGCTGCTGTGGGAATATAAAAATGATAGTTGTGTATATTGTTATCCTACTATGTTTTGTGTTTAGACTGGCTTACACGTCTGACACTTGGCTTCAAATTGATCTAATGCACCAAATAACTTTATTTCCCAATACTGATAACGATGGTTAAAATCATTCCCTTGCTCTTTCTTACCTTTTACCTGTATAACCTGATATATTCTGTTTATAGTGTTGTGTACTTTCTTAGTTAGCCCAATGAAGCACAAGGAGATGGTTCTATACAAAATGAAACTCTGTACCTTTATATCAGTTCCCATCTTAGGGTCTGTCTAGACTACATCCCGCTTTCGACAGAGGGATGTACATTAGACACTTTGAAATTGCAAATGAAGCCGGGATTTGAATTTCCTGCACTTCATTTGCATAATCGCATCATGGCGCTCTTTTGAAAAAGCGCTATTTTGAAAGAGAAACCACAGTATGGATGCGGTTCTTTCAAAACTAGAAGCCTTTTTCAAAAGAGCGCCATGATGCAATTATGCAAATGAAGCACAGGAAATTCAAATCCCAGCTTCATTTTCAATTTCCCTTTCCCCCACAAATCTGAAAGAAAAAATAATTTGCTCATCTGGCTCCTTAACTTATACATGTCCATTAGAAATGTGCAGGTCAAATATATTTTAAAATGTGAGTAAGTCTGACATTCAGTCAGGTGAAACTTGAATATGTGCAACATAGTTAAACCAAAAATTGTCATACTCCAAGTCATTATCTGAAACAAAAATCTGTGCCCTTGCTTAGATCTACTCCTTTCTTACATGGGAGTCGTCTTTGGAGTCCAAGTGACTTCTCTCTATTGTTCTGCTCATTGTAAAATATATCACGTTCATGTTCTACTCGCTGTCCTGTCCTGTATGTATATTAGGCTGTCTGGATGTGAAGCCATTGTATCTTTCTGTCCTCTAGTGAGGACTCATCAATTAGGCCCTTCATCTAGACAAGGAGAGTCTTTTGTCCATATGTTAAAGAGTCCTTTCCTCAATCCTGACACAATAGAGTTTATTAGTGACACTTTCTTTCTGCTTGTTAAATTGATTGATTGTCACCAGCTGTGTGGGAGAGTCATTTGGATTCAAGGAACAGTTTTTCCTTGGACATATTGCATTAACATGTTACAGCAACATTCACACACATCCCTCAAATTCAGTCAGGGTTACTTTAATTCCAGTTATGTGTTCCTCTTTGCCTGGCTGCCACTCTGGAACCCCTCCTGGCTTCTTCAGCGTTGAGTTCTGCTCATCTTTCAAGATTGTTTTCAGTTCTTGAGTTTTTTTTCCCTTTTCTGGAAATTCCTGTTGTTGTTGTGGCCACATTCTTAGTGTACTCTTCAGCACTAATAAAGAGACAGACTCTGCCCTGGGCTGCCTCTTGTGCGGTTCATTAGCATTTTATACCCATTTTGTACGGAGGTAAATAACTATGCAAGGTAGTGGAGAATCAGTCATACTAGTCAGTATGCCAGTGAGCTGAATCAAGAGCAAGATAATCGGGCAAATATGGCCCAAAATATTTAATTAAATGCATAGCCAGGTTGATTTTTCTGAACACAAATCAACTGCATCATCAGTGTATATCTCCACAGATATGCATGTATAACATATCTTATTTCTATATTAAAAACATATCTAGATATACTGCAGCATGAACTCACATACAGCCAAGCAAAAACACACTGTGACCTTGTTTTCATCCAAAAATTCAGAGGAATTCAGCCAGAAGTTCTGAGATGCAGCCTGAAAATTATAGTTGCAATTTACAATCAGAGTAACATGCCCAGAGAAAGTGATCAAATGGAGTATTTGCTAGATTTTTCAATGCATTGTCATTTCCACCACCTTCCTCCTAATATTTTTTAATTACCAAATGACATCCTGGGTCCTGGTGTAACCACATGCGACTCACTCCGAGAAGGCCAGCCATACCTTTCCAGGCATGGGGAACAGCTGAGGGCACAATAGAAAGCAAGAGAGTTCAGCAAATTCCACTGAACCAAAAAGAAAATGTCATGTAGGCAGAAAGCAAATGTGGTTTTTGTGCTGCATGCATTACAGAAATGGCTCGGAATGTTGAACCTACCCTTCCTCTTCGCATCATGTCTAATCTCACTTCTGTGCCGGACACAACCTCTCCCTCCTCTTGGAATGATTTCAGTTACATTTAGGCCTTGATCCTCTGTATCACCATCAGATGGCTGGTACTAAGTGAGAGCATGAACATTTTTGATGTGCACCTTAGGCTTCCATTTATTAAAAAAAACCATGTATTTATATAAATACAATAGTGCTAATAATAAATTAATAGCAGCAATGTATGCAGGATAGTTGTAGTTATATCAATGTGAGGGCAAGAGAAAAAAAAGACAAGGTCTTGAGTTAATCTTCAAGTACATTTCCCAAGCCTGAAGAAGAGCTCTGTGTAGTTTGAAAGTCTGTCGCTCTTACCAACTGAAGTTGGTCCAATAAGTGATATTACCCACCCACCTTGTCACTCACAACTAACAAAGAGCTTTGCTCAGATCAATTGCATTATCTCCCATAGGATGCAAGGTGGAGGCAAATTTCCTGTTGAACAGCATTCAGTTTCAGTCTCAGTACCTTGTCATTTTCTGTAATTAGCCAGCCTCCTACTGTTATGCTGCTACTTCTCTTTATTTCAGACAGCTCTGTTCAGACTACCAATCGGCAGCTGGAGAGCCACGAGCCTGTGCACCGCTCAATACAACATGCTGCCATTGAGCTGCAATCTAGTGTTCATCACACTGAGCTGAAAACAAGCTTCTGTTTCTGTTATTTGCCTGTGGTTGACATCCGGTAAACTTCCCTGCTTTCAAAACTAGTTTACACAATGAGACTGGAACTAAGTTGGGACCAGATACTGTCTGGTCCTTCCATGTGTGCAAAGTGCAGAGGGAGAGAAAGAGACCAGAGTTTTCCAACAGGCAGACCAGATAAGTGCCAGGTACGACTCCAGTCCCTGTACACAGAAGGCAGGCACTGTTCCCTTCCTATTTCTGAGAGCATTCAGAGCCCAGAACCACGCACACAAGCCACAAGAGCTAGCTATCCCTAGAAGAGAGAGTATACGCTCTCTTCTGAATATTTCTTCTATAGAAATTCAGCACCCCATGCCTTGAAGTGGTTTCCACTATATAGAGGCAGTGTATCATGTAAGCTGTGTGCATGTGCACTCAGGAGAGATTCAAATGCCTCCCAGTTCATTAGCAGAGTGCCCACAACTAGATTTTTGTTTCTCCTGGTGGTGCATATTTGTATATGACTTGGTGAATATACAATTAATCCACTCATGGATGGGAAAAAATCCATAGATGGATGGAAAGATTAGCAGGAACATTATATACGAGGTTTACAGTTTGGTTCAATGACTCTCAGCACCCCATCAATCCCATTATGAAAATTGTTCCAGCACCCCTAGCTACACCCTACAAAGGGCTCGTCTATACTTAGCAGACGATTGATTCCCTGGAGGTCAATCTTCTAGTGTTAGATTTAGTGGGTCTAGCACTGACCCATAAATCAGACACCGAGGGTAGCCTTCTCTCCCCAGCATCTGGTACTCCTCCTTCTGCGAGGAGTAAGGCAAGCCAATAGATGCAAATGCTCCCATTGGCCACCCACTCTGTGCATGCTGCCATGGCTCGGTTTAAGGTACGCTTACTCCAGCTATGCGTTTTGTGTAGCAAGAGTTGTGTACCTTAAGCTGACCTGCATGGTCTAGTATAGACCAGGCTACAGAGGTAGAACAGAATTGTGCAGCACATGTGAGCCTGCAAATTTTGGGACACACGAGGCCCCGAGGGGGCACATCATAGTCTTCCCAAGGAGCATCTTCCCCGATACAATGAGCTGTGAGCCCCCATCCTAATCAGAATGTTCTTTGAAAGTAGTTATTTTAAAAGTGTTATTTTAAATAGATGGCTCCATCCACACAAGACCCTCACTGACTCCCAGTGTCCTTGTGACTACATCCTGAATAACAGTTTCCCTCTGGATAGCTGGGGATCGCTGGGCAATTTTCAGGGAGAGCCTTTCAAGCTGATTTGACTTCTGTGATGCAGAGAGGGAATGCTATTGTATTTGCATGGAGGAATACTGGTCTTGCATAATAATTTGTAGAGCAGTAGTTGCCACCTGGCATAACTTGTTATGCAAAACCAGTGCTCCTTTATGCACTCGACTACATTCTCTCACTCTGCTTCCAGACGTTAAATTTGCTCAAAAGAGTGTCCCAGAAAATTGCCCAGTGAATCACTGAGGGTCTTGTGTGAGTGAAGCCACCTATTTAAAATAACTATTTGTGTACAGCTTTTAAAGTACATGCAGTCCATTCACAAAGGAAGATCTGGTCCATCCCTCATAGAACTAAGATAATCATATCTAGCAGGGGTAAATAAGGGTACCAGTTGCTGTGCATGGTTTTAAGTATGGTTCTACAGTTCAGCTGTTCTGGAATTCAGTTGGTTCCCAGTAGACAGACAGTTGCATGGTCACCTCCGGTTTTTAACTATGAGATAGACAGAATAAAAGCCCTTGCAGGGAAACTGCTGTCCTTAGAGTTCTGTCTAGTGTGTGTCCTTCTTTGTTACTTGAACAAGTTTCTCTCCTGGCAGGTGGGGCGCTGTGGAAGGCTCATTTTACAACTCCAATATTCCAGCCAGAGGGCGCTGGAGCCTGTTACAGAAGTGGAATGTGCCATTGCTTTGGGGAAGACGTAACCCATCATGACCCTCCTTTGCTCTTTGACCTCTCCAGAGACCCATCTGAGTCTAAACCTCTGTCTCCCTCCACTGAGCCCCTGTTTGACACAGTAATAAGCAGAATTGAAAGAGCAGTGAAGGAGCATCGCCAGACCCTGACTCCCGTCCCACAGCAGCTCTCTGGGTACAACAACGTGTGGAAGCCCTGGCTGCAGCCGTGCTGTGGGACATTCCCTTTTTGCTGGTGTGACAAGGAAGGAGACAGTGACCAGGGCTTTCTTTAACCAAGGAAAGAGCAGAGAGGCCATCACAGACCAGAAAAAATAAAAGCAGCAGGGTAGCATTTAAATGATTTCAGGCTGAATGCTGACATTCCTCTCCTTGGCTTCACCCTACACATGCCCACCCTGCCATTTAGCTCCAGTCAGTAGACCTGGAGTCTGCCTCAGTAAGGCCTGAACATTATCTCTGGGCCATATTCTGTCCCAGTTGCACCAGTGTAATTTGCCTCAACAGTGAGCTCAGGCTTCAGCCCAGAGATACTTTTCATACTGACTTTAAATTCGAATAAATCATCGGTTACATAGAACTGAATCACCAAGGTAGTTTCCATTCATGTTACTCAAAGTGTCACAGAAATCAACAGGACTGTGTGGGAAGATGGATCTCAGGACTTAAGCCTTTGTTTATAGACACTAACCTGTATTTCAAAACAAACTGGTGATTCACTTTGGTACTGTGTCGAAATGTGTCCACCTCAGCAATTGTACATCTGCTAAATCACCTCAGTCCCTTGTCAGCAAATCTGGTTGTCTGCCATGGCTATGATTCCCATGACAAAAAACAAAGGAAAAGATTTTTAAATATTGCATACCTAATGATAGGGATCCTAAGCCCATAGAGAGATACCTTAATAAACAGCTTGGCATTCAGAAGTGCTGAGACTTAATAGCTCCCATTAAATTAAATACCAACTAGAAAATGCACAGCTCCTGAAAATTATGCACCACGCTTTTCCCTATTGAACTAGTTCTCTCGGCTACTGAAACTGATTATTCAGAAAGTCAGTATCTGCATTGACAAGACTGGTACCAAATTTCAGTCAGCGGATATGTCCATATGGAATGAAACCCAGAACGAGTGGGACTCAGGTCCACTGATCTGTGTTTGGCCTCCCTTGGCTTGCACATCTATATTGTACATTGTAGTGGAAATGTGGAAGATGATTGTGAGGTCAAGGAAATTGGGTGATGTACCACAATCCTTCCTTTTGTGCCTTCATTTTCTTACAGGCCTGGATGCTCTAGCCCGCCATTTGTGCTTTTTGCTTCTTATTATTCTTTTGTTATACTCAAAGAGTGAGCTGTTTGCTCAAGATGGTACAGTGTAGGAATGCACTGTTGACTTTCAACAAGTTCTGGGACAGGTCCCAAGGCCATGCAGCTGGTGTGGGAGAACAGGAGGGCTTGGGACGATCACATTGCTATCTTTGCGGAATGTTTCCCACCTGATAATGCTAATTATTTGGCCTGGGAAAATATACAAAGTATCAACAAGCTAATTATTGGATGTGGGAAAATACACAATGTATCAACAATCTTGTTAGGTTCTCACAACAACAGGTGTGATTACTATAGATCCAACAGTATATAAGTGCTGGGGATATTCCTAACATTGGAACCTCGGTGTAGACCAAAGCCGCAGAAAGTGCTATGCACAGGCCACTGGGGTCTGTCCATTGTCCTTCTTCAGGGGGTTCCCGGCAGCAGAAAGGGACATAGGCATTGCATTTGATTCTAAGATTTGCTTAGGCTTAGTAAGTATTGTATTTTATCTTAAGATTTGTTCCATTGTATTTTACTCTAATATTAAGCATAGTATTTTACCTCAATATTTGCTTAGTAAAATCTTTAAGCCTTTACCCAGTTTGTGCATTTATTGCTTCCCAATCCCTTAAGGGAAGAACCATTACCTCTTGGCAATACATACATTAACCCTACATTAAGACTTCTCTAAACCTCTGCTTGACCCCGGGGCTCTGGAATCCATACTGTAGTGTGCAGACATGAGTCTACGCAGATCTGGCTGTGCTCCTGTGACCATCTTGCTTTGTAAAAGGCAGGGTAGAGTGGATAACAATTGAAAACCCAGGCAGCTCTTTGTTAGGGCACAAGGAATGGAAAAAATCTCTCTAATGAGAAAAGAGCCATGAAGAGTTTGGCTTGTTTAAACTGAGCCAAAGAAAAGCTATAGGGAGATAATTGTTCTTGATGAGTATATCAGGGAGGGAGAGGAATTATTTAAGTTAAGTGCCAATGTTGACAAAACAAATGGATATAAACTGGCTGTGAAGTTTAGGCTTGAAATAAGATGAAGTTTTCGAATCAGCAGTGGAGTGAAGTGCTGGAACAGCCTTCCAAGGGGAGCAGTGGAGGCAAAAAGCCCTAGCTGGCTTCAAGACAGAGCTTGATAAGGAGGAGATGACAGAATGAAGCTGTCTATAATGGTATATACCTAATCTGCAGCTGCTAGCAGAAGTTATTGCCAATGACCAGTGACAGGACAAGAGATGGGGAGAGAATTGCTACAGAGAATTCTTTCACAAGTTTCTGGCTGCTGGGTCCTGTCCCATGCTCAGAGACTAACTGATCATCATTTTTGGGGTCAGATAGGCAGAGGGCAGATTGTCTTCCTCTTCAGCATGGGGCATGAGTCAATTGCAGGCTTGGAAAAAATGTAATGGGTGACTGTACTATAGCTTGGTCTCTAAACCCATGATTTGGGGACTTAGCCAGGGGTTAAGGGTCAATTATAGGAGTGGCTAGACCACCATCAAAGTTCAGGCAACCCACCCAGAATCCCCAGCATGAAGCAGGGTGCTATTGTGCGAGGTACTGTACAAACAGAACAAAAAGACGGCCCGTGGTCTAGGCCATCTGCAGTCCAAGTATAAGATATTAGAGAACAGATGGAGACAGATGAGATAGACAAGGAAGAAATGTTTTTAAAGCAATTCAACAAAAGGAGATTTTGAAGGAGAATGATGAAATAAATGGCTTAGGGGGCGGGGGCAGTGCTTCCTAACCACAAGGGGTTGTATGGGAGAGAATGAAGGTACTTGTTTGAAAACTTAACAAGATGGTAGCTGGCATCATTGGCCAAGGGTAGGCAGGAGATGACAAGTAAGATGGGAATAGGCTGCAAAGGGCCTTAAATGTTAAGAAGCAGATTATGTCCCATGTGTTAGAGAAAGGGATTCAAGGAGAAGAGTGACCTGTCAAAGCAACAACTTCAGAAAATGATCTCTGTAGCTGTATTCTGAGTGTATATTGGAAAGACAAGATTGCATTTGTAAAAGATCGAAGAAAGGGATGTTGCAGTCGCTGAGATGCCAAATGAGGAGTGTCTGGATGAAAGTAATAGATGTGTGGATGGAGAGGAAAGGCTGTAATTTTAGAGTTATGTAGCAATAAACTGACAAGACTTAAACACCACCTGAAAATGAAGCCCTAAAGAGGTCTTAGTTGAAGGTGACTCCCAGGTTATGAGCATTTTTGACAGGCAGAATGGCAATGTTATCTGCAGTAATTGAGAAAAGAGGTACTTGGAAGAACTGAAAAGGGGCCAGGGAATTAGGATGGCTAAAGCAGAGCTTTATTTTATCTAATGATTAAATATCTCCAAGAAGATGTCAGAGAGACAGGAAGAGATTTTAGTTTGTACTGGAGACAGGTCTGGAGTAGAAAGGTAGATTTCTAAGTTAACCACATAGAGATGGTAATGGAATAATGGTAACGGTAATCTGTACTCCAACTTTCTGCAGGGTTCGTATGAAAGATTCAAGAGGTCAGGTATAGGAGGAAAAAAAAGAGACTGGGACCAAAGACAGAGCCCTTGGGAACCCTACAGAAAGGTGGAGGGCAGATTAAAAGGATGCTATGAAGGACAGGCTGAAAGAGGGATCACAGATGTAGGAGAACCAGGATAGGACATCACTGAAGCCAAGGAAGGACAGCATTACAAGAAAGGCCAGGTCAGCTGTGTTAAAAGGCAGCTGACAAGTACTGGCTCTGAGACTTGGCCAATGAGAGGCCATGAGAGACTTTCGCAAGGACAATTTCAGTTGAGTTCAAGATTGGAGAAGCTAGGATGGAACTGGAGAAGATGAGCTTTCTGCTCCTCAAAATTCTCATCTAAGCCTCCGGTTAACTGATTAAATGGAAGTTTAAATCCCCTCTGTAATGTATCATCACTTTGAATACTGTTTATTTAATTAATTAATAGTAAGTATTGCAATTATGTTGTAGGGCTGAATACAAGTCTCTAAAACAAGCTGAAAGAGTTTCTTGCAGTTCTTCTTAATAAAGGTCACACTGCAATTTGTCAAATTACTTCATATAGAATAATGCCTCAATGAACTGATGGGTTAGGTTACTGGGAGACTGGACATGGTGTAAATATAAATTGGTCTTTCTGGTTGACGATAATTAAATCTACAAGCAATATCACTATGAATTGATAAGAGCGCTGATGCTGTTCTGGGCTTGGTAAGGATTAAACCTGCACTGCATTCCATTTACACAGACAGGGCGTAGAAGATTTTAAAATGGGGGAGGGAATTTAAGGATAAAAACTAGTTTGTTCAGCTCAGAAATGAAGCAGAAAATTTGTCAGATGGTTTTAAGTTGTCACCATTACTGGGAATCAAGCCAATATCTTTTGAGCCAACTCCCTCTGTAGCTTGCACTAAGCAGAGGAATGTGGAGAGGCAGGCCCAATTCTGAGTCCAGCCACGTCTGAGAGTCAACAGTGGCTGTAAAGCTCACCTGGCTTCCACAGCATTGGCTGTTGAAATGGCTCCTAAAGGAGTGACAAACCCCTGGAAGAAGCTTCAGGGGGTAGCCGAGTTAGTCTGTACAGAAAAAACAACAAATGGTCTGGTAGCACTTTATAGACTAACAGAACATGTAGATGGGTATTATGAGCTTTTGTGGGAAGAAGATTGGGCATATGCACTTTTATGCAATCCTTCACTGGCTGGTCTGGGTACTGTTGCTTAATAATATAGCCAATTAATTACACTTGTGGCTTGTTAGGAAAAAAAGTGTTTGAGAGATCAAATAGTCTATTTTATTGCAAGAAAGCCAGGAAGGGGACAGTACCTTGAGTTGTTACAAATCCTTCTGGGAAGCTGGTTTTCACATCATGTCAGTTCATCTTCCAAAGGAATGTTTCTGAAATATTATTAAAGCTAGTTTGGGGGTATAACTAGCAGAAATACCCAGCATCGCCTGGGGAAAATATAGTAAAAGGTGTGATGAATGAACTACGTCAATGACATTAACATAGCATATTTTATTGGAAATACTTTAAGAAATTAAAATAGTTAGTGATGTGCTGATAAAACAACAATCCCATAGGGTCTCTTTTCTCACTCTCCACAACTCAGGAAGGCCCATCTTCCCTTAAAGACTCTATGCAAACCAATGCCTGTAGCCTCCCTGTCAGAAGCCCTGAGAAATGGAGGGGATGTTTCCTGGCAGGAAATCACTGCTCCGAGTGCCTTCAGTGCACACTCCACAGGGCAATCTGAATGGACTTCCAAGCCACAGCTGGACCAGTTCCATTGATCAGACAGAGTGAAAGTCCTTCAAACCAGGTGCAATGAGTGATATCTAGATGATCAGAGCATGCAGCACTTGAACATACCTGTTCTAATGAGAATAGGCTGTTCTGAGTGTACCGCATCCTCCTCAGGCTCCATGGTCCTCCTACCCACCTCCTCTTTGTACTGTGAGCTGAATCCTGCAAAGTGCATAATGCCCGTGGCACTTGCTGATAATGCATGCAGCCCAAAGGAGGGCAAGTGGTGGGATGGCTTGTTCAGGTGTAGGGAAGCAACTTTAATTTCCAGAAGGGGTTCAGTCGCAGCCCAGCTGTGGGAAGATGTTGAGAGGCTGTGATAGCTGGAGGCTTGACCCCAGCCAGCATCAGCCACATTTGGGTCTGTCCTGGAGACCTGCTGGTGCCCTAGTATAGGGGAGGTTGCGGATTCTCTGCCCCACTGCAGCCTCTCCCCCATGGGCTTTCCCCTGATGGTTCTGCAGGTGCTCACATGCTTTATCCTCTAGGATCTGTAAGACACGCTTAACAGAAGAGTCCAGCAAATGCCTATGATCAGGCACTACTAGAAGTTAATTATCAGTGGGCCCAATTGGGGCTCTGGGGGAACCGATTTCGAGATATAATCAATCCAATTATTTAACTTAGGAAATCAGTAGTATCCATGCAAAATTCAGTGTTTCTAGCTCTTACTGTTCTGGAGATCTTCACACACACACTTATAGCACATTTGTTTATCAGTTAAAAGCACTTTTTACATCACCTAGCACTAAAATTCACCAATTAGATTTTTAGCTTGCTTTTCCATTACAAACCAGTTGGACTTGTACCAGGATAAAACATTTCTGGGTCTTGATTTTGGCAGGGTTTACGTTCCTGAATACTAGCTGTCCAAGTGCGAAAAACCATTAGTTCAGGGTCACCATCCCAGAGAAGGTCACACATGTCTTGCTCTTTGTGCTTATAATTGCTAATTGTCTTTTCAAGTTTGTAATGTTTATGGCTACGTCTACACTGGCCCCTCTTCCGGAAGGGGCATGTAAATTTCACTAGTCGTCGTAGGGAAATCCGCGGGGGATTTAAATATCCCCCGCGGCATTTAAATAAAAATGTCCGCCGCTTTTTTCCGGCTTTTAAAAAAGCCGGAAAAGAGCGTCTAGACTGGTCCCGATCCTCCGGAAAAAGTGCCCTTTTCCGGAGGCTCTTATTCTTACTTCAAAGCGGCGGACATTTTTATTTAAATGCCGCGGGGGATATTTAAATCCCCCGCGGATTTCCCTACGACGACTAGTGAAATTTACATGCCCCTTCCGGAAGAGGGGCCAGTGTAGACGTAGCTTATGTGTTTAAGACTAGTGGAGCAATAGGTACATTGAAAACCAGCAAGGATGAGGGTTTTTTTTAAACCTTACCTTATCTTGGTACTGTAGCTTACTTTAAATCATAATTTCATTTTGAAAAACTGGAGTAAGTAGCATCATGATTCATGCTATGATAATACACAAGACAAAACAAACTGTTTGTATTGCTACTACTCCCAAACAAGATATCCGTGCATAGCTTTATAAATTGTTTACTACACAGTATTGCCCATCTATATGGCTGCGTTACCTAGTGGTTGTCTCCATTTGCTAAGCTTCCTAGGCTGTCAACAAGAGCAACTAGCTTCTACCTCATTGTACTTATCCTGGCTGTTACAGCCATACTGGACTTGCAGTATCAAAACATCAACACACATAGATTTCCTTTAACAGAAAAAAGTCTGCTGTTTGTGTTGCGGAATAATATTCCAGTAGCTGACAGATCCGTGTGATCCTTACATATGCCATCTTCCAGGTAACCTACTGAATGGACAGTAGCCAATGTCAGGATCCAAAATAAACCATAAATAATACAAATCAGTATTGATCCTGTAACAAACATACATGAAACCTGACATGGAGCATGAGTGTTTTTAATAGCAAATCCCTAAGTCATGAACGGTGCTCAATAGAATGTGTTTCTATGAGTTTAATGTATTGCCAATTTACAGCCACTTCGTGTACTGAGATTCAGTATCATTTAGCTAATTGCTCATCTATGATAAGATATGGCAATTTTTCAGTATCCCTTGATGAATTGGTTAGCATACAACACCCATAAATCAAAGCAAATATATTAATGTGTAAGGCATATAGATATGGTGTATAATGGGTTACATATGTTGGCTAACAATATGACACAGTCAAGGGCTAAGGACATACTTTAGGGAAGGTTCTGAGAATCTTTCCGCTGACATCCTAGGAAGGATTTCTCCATCACTGACATCTGTTGAGGAGGAGGGAGAAAGAGAAAACAGGCCAGACAAGTTAGTGATTGCTCCATCACGGACACTGCTGAAAGAGAGATCAGCTGAGGGGGGGCGGGAAAAAGAGGTCTGCCCACATGTAAAGAGCGCAACATGCACTTACAGGAATCAGTGGGTGGAAAAGTAGAATATATTTTGTGGTGGTGACTAAAGTAAGATACACAATTTAATGTTAAGGAGAAGGGGAGGGGAACAATGAAAAAAAAAAAAAAAAACCCAGCCTATTCTCAAGTCCATTCTCCTCCCTCCCAAGCTGTATAAACCCTACTGGACTGTAGAGGTGAGAAGACAGGGTTAGAGGAGAGCAAGGGTCAAAGGCAGTATGTATGGACAACTTGAGAATGTCAAGCTCATTACATGCTTTCCTTTCAGGTTCCATCCCCTTTACACATTCAAGCTAAGAGAGTTGAGTCATTGCACAGCCAGTTTACATGGGTTTCTGGGGATTACATAACACTACTAGTTCTGGTAAGACCTCACCCACCATCTTACCATGAGTTTCACTTAATGAGTTGCCACAAAGAGTGCACAGCTTTTTACTTCAAAAATAAAATGGCTATTACAGACATGTTAGTTTGCTCCTTTTGGATCCAATGGAAAGTCAGTGCATTGAACACATGACCAAATTTATCAAAGCAATAAATACACAATCAAAAAAAATGAGATACAGATTGGATAAATCTAAAATGATTCTAGTTACATTTCCTCCCAATTCACTTCAGACTTGAGAACCATTCACCTAGGTTTTCAGAACAAGGTTCTTTAATCCTTGAACACATACTAGCATAACACACATTTGTTAAGTCACATTTCAAAATACTTTAATACATTAGATAGGTGTTAATTTTAGGAATCTAAAATATTTTAAAGAACCAAAGAAAATGTGTGCTGTAGCTGTCAGTTGATGCTTAGTAATTTTGCATCTAAGCAGTTTTGTAAATACCAAATACATAGAAAAGTAGATCCTCACTGGAAAGGTAAACCTGTTGTGCAGGGAAAAAGCTATGTTCTTATATTTCTGATCTGTGGAAATTGAAGTTTTCATTGCTCCATCTTAAGTATGCCTTTTATACAAAAATAAAAAAGTGAGACACGTTTAATCAAAAGGAAGATTGATAATGTCAACTATAAACAAAATAACCTTCTTCTGATGCAGTCTCATGTTTGCAAGCACTGTAAAAATCAAACTTGCTCCTTGGTCACATTCACTGTGTTTTTTCTATGGTACATTAGCAATGAGTACTTCATTAATGTTTATATATAATAAAGCAGAGTGGATTAGACAGTACAGTGTAGTTGCAGTTGGTGAGCTGCCAGAGCATTTTACTTTGCGAGATTTCCTAACATTGGAAAATTTGGTTGGTTTATTTTTAAAATGGAGACCAAATTGCAAGTGAATAATTTCCTAGATTAAGATATTTTTAAAAAAGGAAAAGCAGCAGCAAAGGCCAATAGACGTGCACATATATGCAGTGAAGCTAGGTAACCTGGGGTCTTAAGAAAAGTTTACTGTGCTTCTCTGTATACAGTGTAATTTTTTCCCCAAACAACCCAGGACATTTGTTCTTTATGTGGTCTGCATTTATGTCTAACTTCAAAGTGTGCATAAGCTGCTAGGACTTCCCCTGCCCTATGAAAGGATTATTAAAATCTTTTAAAGCAAATCAAGTGAATCCTTCACACTTACTGGACTTAATGACTAGGATTTGCAGACATGTTTAAAGAGTCACTTTCAGGAAGAGACAGACCATGGAAAATTTTAGACTAATTTTAACTGATTCTTTTGACAAAGAAAAATGTGCCGGTGTAATCTGGGTTTCAGTAAAGTATTTGCTACAATTCCAAATGGGAAATTAGTTAAATTGGAGAAAAGAGGGATTAATGTGAGAACTGATAGATGGATAAGGAACTGGCTAAAAGGGAAGCCACAATGGGTCTCACTAAAAGAGGCTATAGGGGTGATAGTTGAGCTACTAGTGGAGTTCCTCAGGAATGGGTTTGGGGACATTTTTATTCATGATCTTGGTACAAAAGTGATTAAAATTATGGCCACGTTATTATGCAATCCAATTAAAAAGCTGATGATGGATTAGATCAGAGATGATGTGATGAAGTCTTGGTCACCATTTTCAATTAATACTTAATAAAATTCCCCATTTATCGGTCAGCCAAGTCAGGTGGGAAAGCGTTCTCATGAAGCAGTCTGAATTTCTAATGCACTGAAAATTCAGAAGACAAAAAATGGACTAGTTTTGGAGGGCGATTTTAGCAACAGACACCATTTTAAAAATATCCTAGATATATGCACAAGAAATAGGCACAAGCAAAATGTTTTTATTCATTTATTTGATAAAATGGTGGTAATACTTCCAGACAAGTACACACAAACACAGAACATGAGCATCTTCATTGATATTTGAAAAAAAAAAAAAATATCAAAAGAATCAAAGATAGTTGAAAGTAGATTTATCCCCAGTAGAGGAACTGACAAAATAATCCTGCTGAACCAGCAAATCTCTGGATACACAATATGTGGTAAAACTCACTAAGGGCCCCAAACGAAAAATTAAGGGTCCGTACTCCACTTCTTGCACCTGCTCGCACATTGGATTTCTGAAGGTGAAGCCTGAGCCCCACTGAGCTGGAACCAAAGTCCTGCTGCACCAAGCTATCTCTGGAGGGCACCTTGGCCAATTGCCCTGCCTGCTAGCCCCTATTGCTGGCTTTGCAAATAATACAAGTTCCTATTAACTAAAACACCAGTGGAAATAAGAATTAGATCTTTGTATGCTCCAGCTTTGCAAAAAAAAAAAAAAAAAAAAAAAAAGATGTAAAAATCAGTCACATACAGGCAGGACTATCATGGTATGAAATAAAATTAAGAGAAGTCTTCCTAATTTCCAAGAATATCAAAATTGGAAGGTCATGGGCATGATGTCAGGACATGGATGAAAAAAGATATATGTTGTACATCTATCCTTGACATTTCTGTTACTCTGGTATTTGGGAAGTGCCCTGAAGTGTTTCTCTGTTTGTGGTCCACCCACACTAGATCCTGACCACTACACTAACCATTTCATGGTTACACTGCGGATAAAATTCGTTCCGATTCTAGCTGAGATTAATTCTTTTTACTCTAACATGTGAGGTGAAAGATGAGCACATTTTAATTAAAAGATGTCCCTTTTAAGTGAAAGAACCACTCACACTAATAGCTCCTTGAGAGCTAAGTTGTAATATAGGCTTTCAAAACCTTAATTGCTCATCCATTCTTGTTGTAGATTGCACCATGGGAGCTTTTTATGCCAGTGATTTACCTCTATATCCATCTCATTATTAGAAGAGGTCCAGCCGAGATAAGTGGTAGGCATGTGCAGCCCTTCCTAACTGACACTGAATAAAAGATCTCTTGTTCAGGGCAAAAAAGCTTACTCTGTGGCTACACCACAAACACCTGCAGAAAAATCCTACCTGAATCTCCTACATCAAAGTGGACATTCTGCTTAGGTGGACCAATAAAGTGGTAGATTCCCCATTGAGACAGCATTCACAACAGACAAAGATGGACAACTATATTGCAACATGCTTTTTTGAAAATTAGCAAATGTGTATTCAGCTCTAACAAATAGCCACTCTTGAGTTTTCCTTGAAACAAAATGAGATGGGAACTTGTAACTAAATATTTTCATGTGAAAAGACCACTCAGTCATATCACTGGGGAAGAGGGGGAATACAAGGGGGGAAATACAACCAAAAAAAGGGGAGGGGGGTCACATTTCCATTTTATAGGAAAAACAATCAAGTCAAAACAATGAGTAGAAATCAATTAGTCCACAAATAGCAATTGAAAAGCTTTTCCCGACTAGATACCGTTAAGCAAACAGATCTTAGTTTTCAAGGACTATATACACACCAGATGCTCCTCTGGTTTCAGCAGTAATTTACTGTATATAACAAAATATATTTAACAGCAACCACTCACTTCAGAATGATATTCCCAGCCATAATGGCAGTTAGAACTAATTCAGCACCAGACATTGAATGAACATGACTGAGAAATCAGAAAGGAAGAAAGTTTGAAGTAGAGTGACATTCACTTTAGTGCAGAGAGCAATTCATCATTTAAAACACATTAAGAATTTACGTGGTGTGTAGAGGCATGTGTGAGCCTTCTGCTCTGTAAGTTTTCTTTATCGCTTACACAGCAGTGTAAAATTCCAGCAGCAGTGGTAACCAGTGACTATAAAATATCATTAAGTTGTTAATATAATAAGCAGATCCTGACAAACATCAGTTCAAATTCATATGACTTGGTGGAGATTGAAGCCACAACTATAAAACAAAGTCAAACACGCTCTAAAAAGATATTGTTCAACTCTCACATCAGGATGCGAGTCCAGCCTCTCTCAAATTCACTATTGGTGTGGTCTACCATTGAATATTTGGCTCCCAGATCAATGTCACCTCACCTCACATCTGTAGTTGCTATGTAGCCACACAAATTGCCTTGAAATTAGGCTAAATGGTTCAAGATTCATTAGGACAATCTGGGTGTTATTTTCAAAAACAGCTACAGTAAAACCTGTGTTATCTGGCATGTTCAGGGATTAGGGCATTCCGGTTATCTGAAAATGCCACTTGAGGGTCCCATCAACCTACCCCCCCCCCCCCCAAAAAAAAAGAAAAACAACCAATGGACGATAATAGTAAAACTCAAGTTTTTAATATTGGTAGTTTTGTAGCATGAGGCAGTTGGTCTCACATTTCTTTCTTAAATAAAAAAATTGTTAAGCCAATCATGGTAAACCAAGCCAGGCCTGTGCGCCTGAAGATGTAACAGTATTGTGGCTGGGGGCAATGCCGGTTAACAAAGTTTTCTGGTTAACAGAGTGCTGGATAACAAAGTTTCACTGTATTCAGCTATGTGTCTTATTTAAACACAAGAACATTTTTGAAAATCAGGTCATGCAGGTTTTAAAAAACCAAACAACTATTTTAAGTGGAGTTCAAATTTCTTCACTGTCCACTATTCTTCCCAGACCTCATCCTCCTTACAATCCAATGTTCCAAAAGGTTGGGGGAAAGCCTGAATAATTGGACCATATGCTTACTAAACTCCAGCTGGAAAAGACAACTAAGATTTTTCTAAATATTAAAGATGAATTTCTGATTAAGTACATGCTATTGTGGCACAGATGTTCCTATTAATTTAGTTTCCTTGCCAAAAAATAGTGCATAACCACCAAAGGGTGCAAATTCACATCCTAGCTCCTTTTAGGTGCACTCCCTTATCTGGTCTTTCATGTCACAGTAATAAACATACTCTGCAAATATTTTTAGAATTACCTGTACTTATTTTCCCTTTAAATCAGTAATTTCCACCATAATCTAACTCACAAGCCTAGTAAAACACCATACTAACTGCACAAAATGTAGCTGCACAAAACAGGAGGTTTTTTTTTTTTTTTTTAAAGAGTGTTTCAATTTTAAAAATCTTCAAACTCCTTAGGTCACAATACTCCTCATAAAACTGAGAATTCCCTCAAACACCCAAGTCACTTCATGCAAAGCACTGAGTGTAAGAGAGGAGACAAGCTGGGTAAAAGTAAAAGTTGAGGAAGTTAGATACAGGACAGTGAAAGCAGTTTTACAGTGTGGTTTAAAAAATAAGCTTCAAAAGTTCTTACACTCCTTTAAATTCTGTTTCACTAATTAATTTATGCAGGATTTTACACACACACCTTCCTTTTCTTTCCCCTAGTAGAATTCGGTCTGCCTTCTCCTTACTAAGGAGCCACATATCATGCAATTAATTTTTCTTTTTTTTTTTCTTTTTTTTTTTTTAAAAAAAAAGCAGAGTTCCAAAATGTTATTAGGTAGTTCTACAATTTATATCGGTAACACAATATGACCCAAAATGTTTGAAGTCTGCATCAAGTGTTGTATAATACTATTTTCTCCCTTTTGGTATTATCAGACGTGAAGTTTCAAGTTGAAATGCAAGAGTTATCAAATTAGAAAAATATCAATTTTCTATCATTTGCAATATATTTTTATTAACAATGTGATTAGATTTAACTTTAAAGGCCCAAATCTGCAAAGCAGCACTCACGCAAGTATAGTTAATACAGCACAGTCCTATGGACAGTAACACTACACACAGTTGTATTTGTTTCTGGAAATAGGCCCTTAGTTAGCAATAAACTAACAGCAGTTTTATTTACTAGGTATCAGTTTATCGGTCTCAGATGCACCCAAACTGCATGCAATGAAGACAAGTATCATCTAATGTATTTAGTATCTTTGTGAAATGCAGTTTGGAGCACTAGTAAACAAATTCATCTAAATCACCAGAATGAGACAGAATAGTTGCTAGTTATGAAGGCTTATACTGTGTTTTTCCCCTCAACCATTCAGCTAATAAAAATACATAATTAGAACTTTACAATCTATTTTAGAGTTGTACTACTGCCTAAGCGGCTTTGTGCCGGAGCATCTTCCACATAAAGCAGGATACAAGAACAGTCCCCAGCAGACTTCTTGGAGTATCCTAGCCCAGTAAAGCCAGGATTTCCACCTTCAGCTTTTCCTGATTGTCAGTTTACGTATAACAGTAGATGTTGTGGCTATAATTTTGGTTCCAATGGAAAAAGCTTTCATAAAAACGGTTTTGCAGCATTTTTTTAAAAAGTTTAAATGTTAATATAATCTCCTGTAGAAGTTTAACATTTTCAATTCTAATATTTTGTACATTAATACAGAATACTATAGGCCTTTTTCCTTAATTCAGAGTTGTCAAGTGGAGATGTCAATTTCTGCTCTTCATGAGGCACTACGGGTTAACAATAAATGAGGCACGCATGAGTTAAAAATTAGTGGTGCTACAGTTGCATTTTTTCCCCTTAAAAATATAGTCACCCCATTTTAAACTTCAATATCAAAGGAATATAATAAAGCATACCAGGGATCGCATTGTACACCACAAATGCAAACAGTGGCAGGTTGATAAACTGCATTACAATAAAGGCTATTTTAAAAATGTATCCAATTTTCTTTTAATATGTTCAAAAGCATCCTTCCCCATGTAGTCTATATGGCCTTCCTCCCACTTCTTGCGTTCATCTTCTGCATTTGGTGCCTCTGGTTTGAGCTGAATGGATAGCTCAGAAATATGGTGGGCTGTCTCATCCTAAAAAAAGGAGACAGGGCAGTGCAAAGCAGTCAATTCATTAGCTTTATTCTAGTGACAGGCTTAAAATGAGTTTCTAAATTTTAATCATCCTAACCAAAATTGCCTTAATGACATTATTCGTTACGATTTCCATGATATGATCACAATTTCCCAGATGTAACACTTAGCAAAGCATCTCTGGCAAGACAAAGTATTTCCTTATCCTAACTCAATCTGACATTCAGAAATGCCAATAAAAATTAGTTTAAATGAGGACACAGGAATAAAGTTCTTTACCCTATAAAGCTGTAACCCTGCACCTGTGCAGAGTAGGAATTCTGCTATGGTTATTCCATCTGGACAGAGGCATCTTCACTACAGATCCCAGTGCCAGACTTTGGTTTTCACAGCTGAGGATATTGGGAAGATTCCCAAACATGAGATTCTTTTCAGGTAACAAATCTGAGGAATTGTCCCAGATTGAGGTGTCATTAGAGGTGGTTTTGGAACAAGTTGATGAACTTAACAGTAACAAGTTCCCGGGACCAGATGGCAGTCACCAAAGAGGTCTGAAAGAACTCAAAAGTGAATCTGCAGGACTATTAACTATAGTTTGCAACCTATCCTTTAAGTCAGCTTCTGTATCTAATGACTGGAAAATATAAATATTGGCATCCCATTAGCTAAGTGCTCCAGAGGTGATCATGGCTATTACAGACCAGTAAGTCTAATGTCAGTACCAGTAAGTTATCTGAAACTATAGTAAAGAATAAAATCGTCAGATACATAGATGAACATAATTTGTTGGAGGAAGTCAACGTGGTTTCTGCAATGCTATGTCTACACTGTAGAGCTACTTCAGGATACGGGAAGCTATTTAGGGATATATTCCACATCTTTAAAAACAGCCCATTATTTTGAAATAGATTTCAAATTAACAGGCATGCTATTCCGGCATCCCTGGTTCAGGGATGTTTCAGAATAGAGATTTAGAAATAAGCTTTTTTCAAATTACCTCAAAATAAGCTATGGAATTTGTTTAGTGGAAATCGTGCATCTTATTTTAAGGTAAAGGTACAACGTAGATGCACCTTAAGGGAAGTCATGCCTTACTAGAGTGCTTTGGGGGAGGTGGAGGTCAGCCAACATGTTGATAAGGGGGATCCAGTGGATACAGTATACTTAGATTTTCAGAAAGCCTTTGACAAGGTCCCTCAAAGTCTCTTAAGTAAAGTAAGTGGTCATGGGATAAGAGGGAAGGTCCTTTCATGGATTGATAACTGGTTAAAAGACAGGAAAGAAAGGGCAGGAATAAGTGGTAAGCTTTCAGAATGGAGACAGGTAACAAATGGGGTTCCCCAAGGGTCCATATTGGGACCAATCCTATTCAGCCTATTTATAAATGATCTGGAGAAAGGGGTAAACCAGGAGGTGGCAAAATCTGCCGATGAACTCAAACTGCTCAAGATAATTAAGACCAAAGCAGACAGAAGAGGTTTAAAAAGCATAAAATTAAGTGAGTGGGCAGCAAAATGGCAAATGGAGTTTAATGTTGATAAATTTAAAGTAATGCACATTTGAAAAAAAATAAACCCAACTATACATACAATATAATGGGGACTAGTTTAGCTACAGCTACTCAAGAGAGATCTTGGAGTCATTGTGGACATGTCTCTGAAAATATCCACTCCATGTGCAGCATCAGCTCAAAAAACCACACAAAAAACCCAAACAGAATGTTAGGAATCATTTTTCTGTCTTATTCTGTCTTAAAAAAAAAATATATCTTATTGCCTCTCTATAAAGCCATGGTATACCCACATCTTGAATACTTTGCGTACAGCCTCATATCAAAAGATATATTTGCATTGGAAAAGGTTCAGAAAAGGGCAACAAAAATGATTAGGGGCTTGGAATGGGTCCCATATGAAAAGAGACTGGGATTTTCAGCTTAGAAAAGAGGAGACTATGGGGGCATATGACAGAGGTCTAATAAAATCATGACTGGTGTGGAAAAAGTCAATAAGGAAAAGTTAGTTCTTATATTGTGGGAACCAATAAATAACGGTCACCAAATGGAACTAACAGGTAGGTTGAAAGAGGGAAGTTTTTCCCCTTACACAGCACATGGTTGGCCTGTGAAACTTCTTGCCAGAGGATATTGCGAAAACCAGGACTTCAACAAGGCTCAAGAAAGAGCCAGAGAGATTCATGGAGGTTAGGTCCATTAATGGCTATTAGCCAGGATGGGTAGGAATGGGGTCCCTAGCCTCTGTTTGTCTGGAAATTGGTGACAGGAGAGGGATCACATGATATTACCTGTTCTATTCATTCCCTCTGGAGCATCCTGGCATTGGCCACTGTCGGAGGACTGGATACCGGGGTAGATGGACCTTTGGTCTGACCCAGTATGGCCTTTCTTATGACTGGGATTATAGTTTTGTCTCCAAAGAGTTAGTGGACAAGGCAGTAAGAATTCCAGGTAGAAACAGCTACATTCATCAGATACCATCAATAATTATCCTGAAACTCATGTCAATTTTAATTAGAAAAGGACCACTCAGTGCAGATAGATTTGAATATCCTTCAGAGGAGCAATCTTAACAATTTTGGTCCGGAGACCCAATTAGGAAAGGTTATTATGTGAATCAGAGATCATGAACAAGTATGGATATATTATAGCGTTTCATAAGAAATTTTGCAATGCCAAAACTTTGTCTAATATTTTAAATTTTCATATAGTGCCCACCAAATCTAAAAGTTTAAAATACTGTGGATATAGCACCAGCCATCTATCTATGGCAGCTCATAAAGTAGTAGTTGAATGTTTGCTCTATCTGAACATACTGCTCAGAGAAGAAGGTCCTCTGCCATCAACTCATTCAGAAAGCTCCACATAGCCCTTTGAACACTTGCAGGAAATTCATAAGGCAACTTCAAAAATGAAGCTCCAGATCTTTCTGCTTAGTTACCAATTCATACACCTAAGGCCCAACAACCAAGGAACAAAGTTTTGCACAGCATATCTACTCCTTGGAGCTATGCAGGTGACACAAAACCGGACGCTTCCTTCTTAAGTAAATATGCAATGCCTGCTAATACATGGCTAACCCATTTACTTATCTTTATTACATGGATTAAAGGTAAACTTTGGATATTATTAATGACAAAAAGTTAAATATTATGGATGAAATTCTGGTTCTGTCCAAGTCAGTGGCAAAATTCCCACTGAGCTGAATGGAACCAAGATTTAATATTTTAATTTTTTTTTATCTTAAAGCTAAAAATAATTTAAACACACCAATTGAAACAAGTACTTATTCCAAGACCTAAGACTAATTTTATGATCTTAACACTTTAGATTAACATTCAAAAGTGTACAAAGAGAGCTTTGTAAACAAGGTCTGAAAGTAGTAAAGATATTACACAGAGAAAATTTCTATATCTGCCTTATATATATTTATTACTTTAAGCCATAATTAGCTGATCTTTCCCAAAATTGTGTTGGCAAAGAATGAAATAAATGCACAAAGCCTCGCAACAAGGATGGATCACAAAAAGTTGTTGTGTATACCAGCTTCAAGGTTTGTTGTGGGGCAGGATGAAAGACAGGCTGCTCTAATGGTTGGTTTGGCTCAGGGAGACGGACTTCAGAGCTGCGTTGTTCAACTTGAGGTACTACAGGTGTCTGAAATATAAGTGTAAAGCTTTATTAATTGATTAATTTACTTATAAATATTCATGATTACAAGATTTCTGCGTTCAGTGTGAGAATTCACACATACTAGAGTTAATTTGAAGAGGATGTTATCAAGATAAAGTTATTAAAGAAACTTTACAGCAGTGGTACCCAACCTTTTGGGGCGCCAGGCACCTGGGGGCGGGGCCGTGTGTGTTGTGCATCCGGGGGAGGGGCCGCATAGTCGCTGTGCGCCCAGGGCGGGGCCACGCATGTGCCGTGTGCAGGGCCAGCTCTAGGTTTTTTACCTCCCTAAGCAAAAACATTTTTGGCCACCCTGCCCCGCCCCCCGCTGGAGGACAGGCACTGACAAGGAAAGCACCCCTTTCACCTTGTGGCTCTGACTCCCACCACGCCCTCCGGCCAAACCCAGCCTACACATCTTGTCTCCCCTCCACACACATCCCCATCCACACATCCCAACCCCCACCCACCGAACCCAGTTTCCACCTCCTCCCCCCTCCCAGGCAAACTCAACCCCTCAGTGACCGGATGCAGCCTGCCCCCCTTCTGTTCCACACCTGATCACCCTGCACCCTGTCTTCACTCCCAGCCAAACTCGATCTCCCCCTCCCCACCGGACCCAGTCCGCTTCCCTCTCCTACTTCCCCCCACTGACTGAACTCCATCTCCTTTCCCTCTCCCTGCCAAACCCTCCTGCCTCCTCCCCCCAGCACATGTGGAAATGTCGGAGCACCCTAGGGGAGGGGGTGAAAGTGGCATGGGTCGCCCTGGGGGGGGATGCACACGCACACAGTCGGGAAACAAAGGGCAAGGCCAGGGACACCTCTCCCCCCATCTCTGAGCCAGGGCAGGCGAGGCCCCCTCAGGCTGCAACCACATCGGGCTGCAAAGTAGCTCTCCCCTCCCCCCAGCCTAAGCACCTCTGCTTGAATCATCCCCTGGACTGGGCAGGGCCTTCCTTCTGCCCAGCCCCACCAAGGCTGCAGCTCTACCCTCCCTCCGCGACCAGCACTGAGGCAGAGAAAAGGGGGAGAGTTGCCCCCCATTTGCCAATGTGCACTACTTCCCCCCGCCCCCTGCAAATTACACACTCCTGCAAATTTCTTGGCCAAGGGTGCCCGCTCCGGCTGGAGGGGTCATTAGTAAGCGTGAGGCAGGCAGAGAGAAGACCAAAGGCACCTGGCTCACAGCGTGGTCCCTGGCTGCAGTGACCGGGGCTGCCCCTTGCCCGGCCCTGGATCGCTCTGTGAAGCCTGCCCTGCACAGCCCGGGGAAGAGTGGCTTGCCCACCAGGGCCGTAGTGCTCTGGCGCCGCTGCTGTTTTCAAAGCTTGTGGTGCGCCCCCTGCACATCAGGCTACACTGGCTGGTGCCAGTCAGAGAAGCGCTAACTATCCCCGGGGCGCCAAAGTCTGCTTCATGAATGGGAGGCTCCCTTGAGCATTTCCCGCTCCGCTGCCACTGGGCAGCGGCAGCTGTGCTGGGAAGGTGACTGGAGCAGCGCGTGGCCAGCACTCCTGCTGGGGCTGCCCCGCTGCAACGCCCTCTCCCTGGTGCACTCTAGAGGGCGCGCTTTTCTCCCTGGTGCCGAGGGAAGGCAGCGAGGAAGCCCTGGAACCATGATTTCATGACGCCTCAGCCAATCACAGCAGGGCTGCGAGTTCGACTTGCCCCACACACCCCGCCTGCCAAGGGTGGCTCGCTGCTGGCCCATCACATGCTCTGCTGCCCCTCCCATTGCCTTGGGCGGCCACAGGGAGGCCCATGTTGGGCGGTAAGGGTTAGTTCTCTGGCCAGTGTCTCTCAGGGGCGGCCGAAATGCCGCCTCAAGCACGTGCTTGGTTTGCTGGTGCCTAGAGCTGGCACTCCATGGGCGCACATAAGTGCTCCGGCAGGCGCCATGGCGCCTGCGGGCACTGTGTTGGGGACCACTTCTTTAGAGATTTACATGTGGGTTTTCATAACTATATCCACCACTGCTAGTGCCAAATATGTAAAAAGAAAAATACATGCTCAAAAAATATATACACCTTGTACTTACGATTTTATTATCAAACTCTTCAGGTGCAGAAGCAGTGATGTCCATTTCAGATGTTTGTTCTAGAAATGTGGGTATTTGCAGAGAATTGATAACCAGAGGAGTCTCATTTTTCAGTCTAATTTCATCATCATAGAAAACATGCTAGCAAAAACAAAACCACATCACTGTAAGAGGAATTTTGAAACAAAACTATTTTATGGAATGTGGCATTAACAGGTTATTAAAAAATATTTATACTTTCTTCAGGATACAAGGCTCCCAGTGGTATTTTCTTCTTGATTAGGGCGTCCTAGTTCATTCTACTTTACATTCTATGGTTTCTTTATTGTACCAAACATGGCGGGGAGGGGGGAAGGGGGAAGAGAAACAAAAATTGCAAATATCTACAATCTGCCATTCCCCTTCCTCTTCTCTTCTTCTTGATTTTCTAAAACCAGAAGAAAAAAAAAAAAAAAAAAAACCACACACCACCACCCTCCAACTGATTTGATGAGCCCATTTAAGTTTTATAATCATCCTCCAGCTAAAAACACATGGTTGGGAAAAATCCATGTAAGTAATATTTGAATAATCAAAATCAAAGTATTCTCTATCCCCCACTTCTAGTTGCCGCTTTCTCATTGGAAACCATAATCTACTCATCAGCACCTGTTCCACACTAGCCACTTTTAAAGAAATATATTCTTCATTTGCATATTTAAATTAAAATTTAATACCGAATTGCATGCTTACAGCTATAAAACTTTCAGATAAAGCTTTTTTCAATAAGTTTAAAATATGATCCTCCTACAGTTAAAATGCAGTTCTGAAAAGATGAAATGGCTGTATTCTGTAGCTGTGTCTTCAGCGGATGCAAGTCAGTTCAGCTTAATCATACACAGTGGAGCAATGCTGATTTACATCAGCTCAAAATCTGGCTCCAAAGCTTTGAGAGTTTTTTCCCCCCTCCCTATGCAAGGGACAGTGGAGTTTTTTAGGCTCAATTTATAAACATTATTCATAACATTGTCTTCAAAGATTTTTTTTCTTAGCATCAAAAGTGACGTACTATAGGTTAAATCTCTCTAGTCTCTCAGGGTATGTCTACACTATAAAGTAAATTCGAACTAACAAACGTTAGTTCAAATTAACTTTGATAGGCGCTACACTAGCGCTCCGCTAGTTCGAACTTAATTCGAACTAGCGGAGCACTTAGTTCGAACTAGGTAAACCTCATTCTACGAGGACTAAGCCTAGTTTGAACTTACTAGTTCGAATTAAGGGGTGTGTAGCCCCTTAATTTGAACTAGTGGGAGGCTAGCCCTCCCCAGCTTTTCCTGGTGGCCACTCTGGCCAACACCAGGGAAACTCTATGCCCCCCTCCCGGCCCCGGACCCCTTAAAGGGGCACGGGCTGGCTACGACGCTCGTGCCAGGTGCAAGCCTGCCAGCACCCAGCTAGCAGACCCTGCACCTGGCACGGCTCGAGCCAGCCACCCGATGCCCCCCAGCCCTCCCCCTCTTCCCGGGACCAGGCTGGCGGCTCCCGGGAGCTTGTCCGGGACCGCAAGAGGTGGGCACCCGCCTTGTCGAGTGCAGACATCGTGGACCTCGTCCACGACCTCCGCACTAGGCACAGGAAAGTGGCCGTCTAGGACAGGAGAGCTGCCAGCCTGGCCACCCAGGAGCAGGTGTGCATGAAAAATCAAGGTGGTCCACTGAGACCCTCGACCCTGAGCCCTGAGCTTACAATGGCCGTACCGGGTCAGACCAAAGGTCCATCTAGCCAAGTAGCCTGTCTGCCAACAGCGGCCAACGCTAGGGACCCTGGAGGGGATGGACCGAAGACCAAGCCATTTGTCTCGTGCCATCCATCTCCAGCCTTCCACAAAGTTTGGGCAGGGACACCACTCCTACCCCCTGGCTAATACCACTCCATGGACCCAACCTCCATGACTTTATCTAACTTCTCTTTAAACTCTGTTCTAGTTCTAGCCTTCACAGCCTCCTGCAGCAAGGAGTTCCACAGGTTGACTCTTTGCTTTGTGAAGAACAACTTTCTGTTACTAGTTTGAAGCCTGCTACCCATTCCTTTCCTTTGGTGTCCTCTAGTCCTTCTATTATGGGAACTAATGAAGAACTTTTCTTGATGCACCCTCTCCACCCCACTCATGCTTTTATAGACCTCTATCCTGTCCCCCCTCAGTCTCCTCTTTTCTAAACTGAAAAGTCCCAGTCTCTTTAGCCTCTCTTCATATGGGACCTCTTCCAAACCCCTGATCATTGTAGTTGCCCTCTCCTCTCCTCCCCTCTCTCTCACCTCCTTTTCCCAGTCTCCCCGAGTTTTGTTCAATAAAGAGAATCTATTTTTGACCACACGTTTTCTTTATTTTGTAAATCAGGAAGGGGGGCTAGGGAAGGGTAAGTGAAAGGAGGTGAGGGAGGAATGGGGTACGAGCCCCCGATGGGGAGGACTGGGCTGGCTCTGCGGGCGGAAGCTCTCCTGCAGTCCCCCAATTACCCCCTCTCCCCAGATGGCAGCCTGCGGCAAGAGCAGCCGGTCTGATGGCCGAATGCTGTGATGTGCCCAGTGTGGGCACTCCACGCCAGGACTGCTTTGCAAGCGGGGCACCCCTGAGAATGGTCTGTCCGGGGTGGGGGTCGGGTCCCTTTAAACACAGCCCTCGGCTAGCCTGAGGCAGCAGCTCCACGCTAGAAGTCCGCACCTGATGCCCTGCCGGCACTGCTTCCGGCCATCCTTAATCCCGGTTCAGGGTCCACTTAATGTGGACATGCTAGTTCTAATTAGCAAAACGCTAATTCGAACTAGTTTTTTAGTCTGGATGCATTAGTTCGAATTAGCTTAGTTTGAATTAACTAAGTCGAACTAAGTTAGTTCGAATTAGCGCTGTAGTGTAGACATACCCTCAGAAATCTCTGGTGAGCTACATTCATGGGCCAGTATGATTTCAATTAGCAAGATGTCTACTTATCATGGGTGTGACCAAGTTTCCCCAGTGTCCCATAAAGTTTGTTTACAGCCACTAGTCCTGGCTCTCAGTGTTCTGTGCTGCTATTTAGCTCCAATGTACCCCTAAAAGTCTAAGAGCCTAATAAGCAGCAGAAGTGTTGGAAATGCTGCTAGACAACATTGACCTCCTATGGTCAGGTGAACAATAAGCTAATACTCTGCACAGAGGTATAATTATCACATTCATCTCTAGTTAATATCTGTCAATAAATGTTTGACTGTTTTAAAGATAATCAGAAGCCAGCATGCTTCTCCATCTCTCCATGCCAAAAAGTCAAAGTAATAATTTTTATCTATGGAGTTAGCCAGTGTTTCAATTTTGGCATATTCCCGGTTGGCCCTTTTCCAAGACAAAACTTTACCTTTTGTCCCTGGGACTCTGAATTTGCCATCTCTTGACATTTTTCTAACAAAGGCAATATGTTAGCATAGTATATCTTCCACCAGAGTTGAAGAAATGAGAACTGATTTGGAGATCCTGAGGTGGCACCATCATGCATAATTGTTCTTGTCTGAGGGTTGTACGTATAGTGCCATGGCTTTGTTGACCCCAAAAAATGAACGACCTTTGCATCTCTGCCAAAACTATGGAAGACACACAAATACATAATTATGATATAGGAATAAATACATTCCGATTGGCATTTCATAATAAATGTGTATGCTTGGTGCTATAACATCTTGCAGCAACTATCAGGACTAGAGATGTTAAAAATGTGGTTAATCAAGTAACCATACCTGCTGAAGATTTCAGTAGTTACATGCAGGGGGAGGCAGAGGGGAAGAGGGAAGAGGCAGCTCCCCAGGAGCTGGTGTGCATGTAGAGCTTGTTTTTAAGCTGGCTCCTCAGGCATACTGGCTCCTGCCTACCTGCTCATTGGTTTACTGTGTGAGCAGTTACTTTCACATCCCGACTTTTACAAATTAATAAGGTCTAGGAAATATCACCAGAATTGATCTCAGTTATGCACAGTTGAAAACTGTGCTGAATTAAAATTGTATTCATTTGAATTGATTTATTGCTTCCACTCACTGCCCCCGCCCCCAGCAGAAACAGCATTGCCATTTGTTTCCTACTGCTGAGTCCAATTGAAAGTATTCAGAAACTCATTGTTTCTTCTTGAACATTTCTCTCCAAATTACTTTTAAAAAAATGTCCTGCGTCAGTGTTCTGTGCTGTTATTAAGCTCTAATTTACCCCTAAATGTGTTGTAATATCCCAGTAATCAATGGCAGTGCTGGTAACGTTGCTAGACAATATTGACCTCCCATGGTCTGACACGGGCGGATAGAGAGCAGGGCGAGTGGGGCGGCCACCCTGGGCCCCGAGCTTCAAGAAGCCCTGCGCATGCGCCATGGCGCCACCATGCATGTGCCGTGGCAAAGGGGAGGCCCCGCGAAATTCTGCTGCCCTGGGCCCCGCAAAATCCTCATCTGCCCCTGGTCTGACAAATTCTCTGGTTTGGCACTGGTCAGGTCCCAAGGATTCCAGACTAGAGAGGCTCAGTCTGTACTGTTATATAAGCCTGGTATTCTGCATCAGACCAGATGCAGAAGACTCATTATTGTACTCCTACTTCTTGTCACATTAAAATCACATTGTGTGTTCTTCTGCTAGATTAACTTCTAATCAACAAGTTTCAGAATGGGTCGCTATCCTTTTCTCTTATAATTGAGCAAAATACTTTAAAGGATTGTTTAGCATTGCCATCATCCATCAGTAATACTACTTACTGTTTGAAAGCAGGAACATAGGTGTAAATAGCACTACTGCTTAAGTTGTAGATAAATGGTAAATGTTTGCCAATATCTGTTGTTGCCCAATTACTGAAGAAACTGTTTAATAAGCCTTGATCACCACCTAGAACATAATTTAAAAAAGCATTAAAAAACACACAACAAAACACACACATTGATCTAAGCTACAATTTGTCCAAACATTTAATGGCTGAGAAAATTCAGGGCTGAAAAAAGAAAACAAGCTGAGTACAACCAAGACACTCTGCTCTAAAACAGGAGTTATTTGAATCATACAGATTTACAGTCCTGTGCAGTGTCCTGGGACCACAAGCCTGCATGTGTATGTGCAGAGTAAGTGGAAGCTGGGCATTAATTTCTTGCTGGTCTCCAAAGTAGATGATTGGAGCCTCATCTCTAACTCCAATCTCTGGCTTGTGGGGGGAGGTAATCTAAGAAAGAGCCAGTGTCTCCTCTCCCCCGCCCTACCCAACTCCGAGTACTGTTTCTGCGGCTGCACAGACACAGCAAAAACAGTCTAACCCACAGTAAATCTGTGGCCTCTACAGTAATTTAGATTAATCTTTTAGACTCCAAAGAGGAAGTTACATGAATATTCACTGCTGTCTAGCTTCCAAAGGCCAGCTTAAGTATGAGAAGAAAAAAAAAAGCAAAATATTCAAATTGGATTAAAGTTGCCTGTAAGCAGCAGCTAGTCAAAAGAGACAACCGAGGTGATGGTGGGTTGGAAGATAAGGAAATAGAAGCAATGGTGTTATACTAGTGTAACTGTTTGCAGAATTAGGGCTAAGGACATAAATGAGCAGGTATTTGGCTAATCATGTGGTCGATACAATTCAACTACATAATTAGTCAATAAGGGCAGGCACTTTGCAGAGCCAGAGCAAGGGCAGCTCCCGGATAGGTTTCTGGCTAGGAATGCAGCTCTGCCTTTTAAATATAGTACTAGTGGGGCAGTTCTTACTGCATTTAAAAGGCAGAGCCACAGCTCTCCTGCTCCCAGCTCACGCCAGCTCCAGCAGCACCTGTTCATGGTTGCCCAGACTGGCTGTGGGCAAAGGCTGTCCACAGCAAGCCTGGGCCATTGCAGGCAGAGGCTGCTTTATGGCAGCCTCCTCTACCTCACCTTGTTGTTTCTTAAGCCAGCTTCCCCCAGTACTGGTTCATGCCTTTCCCCCCCCCCCCCCCCCCCCCCACACCCCTTCTGTGGAGTGTTAGGGGGAAGCAAGTAGTTGAGTACTCAACTTGACTACCCAATAAACTTAGGCTTATTGGAGAGTCTAGTACTAGACTATTTGCTTACATCCTAATTAGGGTCTTGACTAATTATACTTAAAGTTAATATAAATACATAATAAAATTCTACAGCAGGAATTTGATAGCATGAGAAATAATAAAACTTGCCAAATAATTAAGACTAGGAGGAAACAGAAGTTAAGAGTTCATGGAATCATAAAAATGTTGAGCTGGAAGAGACCATGAGAGGTCACCTAGTTCAGCCCCTCCCCCTACACTTAGGCAAGATGAAGTATATCTCTAGACTATCTCTGACAGGTGTTTGTCAAGCCTATCCTTAAAAACAGCCAGTGATGGGGAATTTCACAACCTGCCCTGGAAATCTATTACACAGCTTGTGTATCCTTGAAAAGCTTTCCTTACTATCTAACATCTGCTGCAGATTAAGCCAATTGCTGCTTCTCCTACTCTCAGCATTTGCTCACCATAACCTTTGTAACAACCTTTCACATATCTGAAAACTCAGATTTAACCTCAGTCCTTCTCTTTCAACATGCCTATTTTTTAAACTTTTCCTCATTGGCCAGGTTTTCCAAATATTTTATCGTTTCTTTCATTCTCTTCTGGACTCTCACTAAATTGTTCACATCTTTATTGAAATGTGGCCTCCAGAATTGGTCAGGGTACTTCAGCTGAAGCCTCCCAACTGAAGACTAGAACCGGACAATTACTTCCCATGTATTAACATTTCTATTAATATAGCCCATGAAGATATTAGCCTTTTCACTATTTCATGACATTGCTGATTCATATTCAGGGGCATCCATTACAATCCCCAGACCCTTTCCTGCAATACTACTGCCTAGCCCACGGGTGGACAATAATTTTTGATGGGGGACTACTCCAAGGCTGTGTCCACATTGGCATCCTTTTCCAGAAAGGGATGCTAAGGAGACACTTAGGAATTGCAAATCCGTGGGGGATTTAAATATCCCCCGCAGCATTTGCATTTACATGGCTGCCGCTTGGCTGCCGCTTTTTTCCCGGAGAAAAGCGCCAGCGTAGACGCGATTCTCTGGAAAATAAGCCCTTTTCCGGAAGATCCCTTATTCCTACTTTCAAGGGCTTATTTTCCGGAGAATCGCGTCTTCACTGGCGCTTTTCTCCAGCAAAATCCCTGAGCTGGAAAAAAGCAGCAGCCATGTAAATGCAAATGCCACGGGGGATATTTAAATCCCCCGCGGATTTGCAATTCCGAAGTGTCTCATTAGCATCCCTTTTCCGGAAGGGATGCCAATGTAGACACAGCCCAAGAGTTTGGAAAATGGTCAAGGGCCTCACTCTTCCATGATCGTAATGGAGGAGATACATAAAAATGGCTATACTGGGTCAGACTAAAGGTCCATCTAGTCCAGTATCCTGTCTGCCAGCAATGGCCAGTGCCAGATGCCCCAGAGGGAGGGAACGCAACAGGTAATCCTCACGTAATCACTCCCCTGTAATTCACCTCCAGAGAAACCGAGACTGAGGCTAGGGACATCATTCCTATTCATCCTGGCTAAAAGTCATTGATGGACCTAGGCTATGAATTTATTTAGCTCTTTTTTGAACCCTGTTAAAGTTCTAGCCTTCACCTCATCCTCTGGCAAGGAGTTCCACAGGTTGACTGAGCTGAGTGAAGAAAAACTTTCCTTTGCTTATTTTAAAACCTGCTGCCTATTCATTTCATTTGGTGAGCCCTAGTTCTTATATTGTGGGAATAAGTAATTCACTTTTTCCACACCAGTCATGATTTTATAAACCTCTATCATATCCCCTTAGTCTACTCTTTTCTAAGCTGAGAAGTCCCAGTCTTCTTAAATCACATCATTACTGAAGATATTGATTAGTACCTCTTTGGGACCCTACTCGATTCCTACTTCCTGTTTAACAGCAAACCACTGATAATTACCCTGAGTACAGTCTTTTATCCAGTTTTCCACCCTCCTTAGAGGGAATTTTCCTAGTTTGCTTTGCTAAAGTGACATGTGAGACAGCCCCAAAAGCTTAACTCCTGTCCCCCCCCAAAAAACCAAGTGCTCACATTTACAGCTTTCGCCCTGAGGCCAGTAACCATGTCAAAAAAAGGAAATAATCCATCCTGACAAATCCATGCTGGCTATGAACCTTATAATTGGTTCTAGTATATTTTCAGGTACCCAAGTTGGGCTGAATGATCTATAATTCCTGGATTCTTTTTTGTTCCCGGTCTAAAAATAAGTTGTTTTCTCATTTCTAGTCCACTGGAAAAATCTGTCCTCTGAGTTCTTGAAGATAGTCACCAATGGTTCTGAGATTATGTAAGAAAGTGGCTGAAGCACTCTTGGATGAGTTTAATCAGTCCCTATTGACCTGAATATTAAATATTTTTAGCTTGTTTTTCCCCTGTTTTGGCTTGTGTTATTCCCCCTTGTTGTAAACTGTGTCAAGTATCTGGGAACAATTTACTTTAATCTTCTCTAAAAAGGTAAGATAGATGACATCAAGATGGCAGAAGTGTTTGTCTGTTAGCTCTTCTTCCCCAATAAGCAGAAAGCCTACCCTTTTCCATCCTTCTCTTGCTCCTAATATATTTACAATACTTCTTATTGACTTTCATGTCCCTTGGCTAGGTGTTATTCATTGTGTACCTTAGCCTTTCTGATTTTGTCCCTACGTTTGTGCTATTGTTCTGTATTCACACTTGTAATTTGCACACTTACAGACAAGAGAAAGAATAGTTTTGAAGTAAGTTTAAGTGAAATAATTAGTAGCGAGGTAGAGATAAATTCAGCTTTTCTGATCCACAGTTCTAGCGTGAACTGGAGCTATAATAATTTGCATCAGCAGAGGATCTGCCCCTTCGGTGTTTTGAGAGATAATTTCTTCCTTCTGCTCTGCTAAGTAGTACACTCAGCTCTTTACAGTTATGGAAAATTGGCTTATGAGGGTAAGGGTAATTTTTTACACTATGTTCGCTCAGACTTACCATCAAAACTGCCATGCTCATTAGCAAACTGCAGCAGGTTGTTATAGGTTTGTAAGGAAGGTCGAAAGACAAACACACCACTATTAAAGCAGTCTGGCCAGCCAGAATCAGGAGCTGCTGAAAGCTCTTCCCGTTCAAACAGTTCATCGATATTACATAACACCTGGGGGGTGGGGGACAAATTTAAGATTTTTGAAGTCACATTTCATGAACACGGAGCTGCCTTTAACATGTGAACAGCTAAATCAATACTTATGGATTAAATACAGGTTGAACCCAACCCCCCGGTCCGGCACCCTTGGGACCCAAACTGTCCTGAACAAAGGAATTTGTCAGACCAGGGGAAAGTCAGGCATCTGGGATCTCCCAGAGCTCCCCTCCTGGCTGCTGCCCTGGGAGAATCCGGAGGCCTGACTGCCTCTGGTCACCTGCTTGGCTCTGCTACTCCGGGAGGGGTGGAAGGGTTCTCTGACCCTGCTCAGCAGAGATAACTGTTGCTCTCAGGGGAGGATGTCCCTGATCACGCTCCCTGCACAGCTATCTACCCCCAGCTCACTGACCCTGAAGGTTGCCATGAACCAGAACAACTCTGCTCCCAACAATGTTCAACCTCTAGGGCTTTCTGGTGTAGCAACACCTGTGGTCCTCCCTGACCACAGATGTTGCTGGACCAGAAAGTCCTGGACAAGAGAGGTTCACCCTGTACTATCCTTGTCAGGGAAGCACCAAGATTTTAGAGCACATTAAAACAGTGACAACATAAAAGAGGATGTGGATTAGAATTTTCATTTATAACTTTCCTTAATTTCTATGGCAAAATACTGACTAATGAAATTACATCATCCTCCCCAGGTTTAAATGGCAAATACCTCATAATACTCTAGTGCAACAAGAAAAACACCATATTTACACCACAGAGTACACAGGCCTTGCTGGAGAGAAAGAATACTTCTGGGCATGCTGCAGAGCCCATCTGTTTGGGCAAGTAATAAGGATTGGGGAAAGCCATATGTCTGAAAGATCTGGTTTGGCATGGACTTGGGGAGTTGGCTGAGTGGAGCACTATTTTTTTTTTAAGATTGTTTGGGTTTATTTTTGGAACTGTTTGCCTCGTGTTTGCTGATTTCTTTCTTTTAAGCTTTGAAGAGTGACTGCTCAGTTAATACTACAGCATTGAAGACCAAATCCTCCACTGTTGAAATCCTGGATTAATACTTCAAAGTCAAGGGAGAGATGCTATATTAACTGAACATCTGGCCTAAAGAGTACCTGGGCCATGCAATCATAAAATTGTAAGAAATAAAATAGTGAATAAATGTTTACCACAAAAAGGCAAAATTCAATTTAAAAAATAAATAAATAAATAAACAAACAAACCACACACACCACACCACTTCTCCTAAATCTTTTTGGTAAACACAAAATATAGGACCACACCTCAATTTATTTTTTCAGTCCCAGAGACAACTATTCAACTTTATTTCTAATATAAACAATAAGCTGGCCCAACAAAATTAACTGCTTAAGTATACAGCATGGCCCATGGGAATCATTTTTGGGGGGGGGGGGGGGGAGGAAGAAGGGATCATGGTCATAGTTTGCACAGTTTGTTAATATGGGGGATTATTGCAGTACAAACTCTTGATCTTTGGGTCCCCTTACACTGAGTGATACCACTCTGGACTTGACAACTGAATACATTCTGCTAGAATTTAATATCACTGAACCCCAGTAACATGATAACCATTCTACTCACCAGAGTGTCTGCATCCATAAAGACACATTTGCTATACTGAGTGAGAGTCCAACAGTGAAGTTTGGTGAAGGTTACACTCAGCTCTGGCCTCTCCAGCAGAGACAAGTGCATTGAATCAGCACTGTAAATCTCATCCACTTCAATCACCTCGTCAAACACACTGCAGAGCACAGCCCTGACAAAGCAAACAAAAATACAGGAATACAATACAATTTAGTAACATTTTTCAGTTTAACAGTGCAAAAATTCTGGCATGAAGAGAAGTGGGCCTATAAGGATATTCAGTACTTATTTAAAAAAAAAAAGCCACATACAAACTAGAGAGTGTAAACCCAGATGTAAACAAGAACTCGGCCCTAGAGGTAACAGTAGGGGTGCAAGTTACAAACTCCCTTCTACTAAGGACCAGTGCATCTCAGTAAGTGGTTGTTCTGGCTGGGGAAGATGGTGTGACTAGGACCCTCACCTTTTCAGTGCACCCTAATATAGCATTTTCTAAGTAGACAGTGAAGCTGCCTTCTCATTGCATAGCTATGCAGAACCCCATTATCTGCCACTTCTGCAGTGCATGGTCCCTCCCTGGGGACAGCTATAACAGCAAGGCCTGCTATCTGTACTAGAGATGTAATAGTACAGTTGATTAACCAATAAGTTTCTGCTTATTGGTTAATGCTATAGACTACATGCATTCTCCTCCACCACTCCACCCCTTGCCAGTAATTTTTTTAGCAGGCTGGCCAGCAGCCCAGCTCAGTCCTGGCTTGCACTGGGTCCTGGACCTACCCCCACTGCCACTCTGCATTTAAATTGTGTTAGAAGCCAGGCAGCCGAGCTCAGTTCTGGCTCATGCCAGGTCTGGGAGCTCAGACCCCTCTCCCCCCCAACCCAGACAAGGGCTGCCAGGGGACTGTAGAATAGTCAACTAGCCAATAATAATTCATGAAGTCAATCAACTATTCAATTAACTGATATTTAAACATCCCTAATCTGCACCTCCCTGTGCTTATTGGTTATACCGGTTTAAAATATATGTGATACCTATTTTACTTTTGCTTCAAGACTTCACAAAAAAAAATTAAATTGAAGTGTGTGTCTTTTGAATCATTAACAAAACCTTTCTAGACCGTATTGAAGTGGATTATTATGATCAACATTTACAAGCCTGGAACACGAATAAAATCTTTAAGGTAATTTATTTAGATCACCAACAGTACAAAAAGAGAATAAGACAAACCCTGAACTCAGAAACTTAGAACTGAGGCCAGGTCTACACTAGGGGGCAATGTTGAACTAAGGTTTGGAACTCCAGCTATTTGAAAAAGAGTACCTTAAATTAAGTTACAACAGCACTTCCACTGTGGGGAGGGGGAAGGGGTTCCACAGGAAACACTGTCAACTCCCCTTTCTCTTCTTGGACTAAAGTAAGCATGATCAGCAGTTGATTTAGCGAGTCCTCATAAGACCCACAAAATTGATCCCAGGAGATTAAGCCCCACAGTCCCCCAGTAAGTGTAGATAATGCCTCAGAAGGACTAACTGGATCTCAGAATTAGTCATAGAAATGGGGTTTGGGGGGTAGGTATGTGTGTGTTAACATTTTGTTTGAGTGGGATTTTTTGTTGTTGAATAACATTTTTAAAAAAAGCACCAAAGCCCTTCTTTCACTTTGACTCAAGTCATTTAGATACTTTGGAAAAATATTATTCTTGCCAATAAGTGGAAAAAACATTGAATGTTTTTTAAAACCTTGGGTTTAGTTTCTTTGAATAGCAAGAAACTAAGGTAGGAATTAAACTAAACACACTGCAGGCTTATTTGTTATTATGACAAAGTCAAGGAAAGTCTTGTTTGCAACTGATTATTTTTCACATTAACTACAGCTGAGATTGTGAATTCTTACCTCATCACACTGGAGACCTGTGGTGTAATTAGTATAGCCAGCTTTCTAGATGTCACGTGATTCCTCAAGGATTGCCCAAGAACCAGAGCTCCTTGGCAATAATCATCGTCACTACCAAGGGTCACAAATGCCTGATCTGCTACTGTAAACAAATATTTAGAATGATTATTTTACCCGTACAATTCAAGTGTTCTTGGCAGCATTCCACCATCCATCTTCTCCTCCAGATAACAAACAGACTATAGCTTATAAGAACCTGTGCTCTATGATAAGCTCCTTTCCTTTCCCTGCCAAAAGGCAAAACTGCATAGAGAATTCCAGGCACACATTTGTAGAACATGTCCATTTGTTTGTTAACCCCTCATTTAGGTTAATATCTGCTGTGAGTTTGTAGACTCACCTTAAAATTGATTTATAAACAAGTCATTTCCGCGGTGTTGTCCCACAACACCATTGCCAAATCATGCCAGCGTACCTTTTCAATCATGTATGCATGCAGTACAGGTTGCACCTCCAAAACCAGAACTCTCTGGTCTGGCAACATCTGGATCAGAGAACCCCAGTAGCCTAGTGGCAGGAGAGCAATCCTGAAGGAGCTGGGTTGAAACAGCAAGATGGGGCAGGGGCTGGCAGCAGCCCCCACAACAGCTTGACCCGGTCTCAGTGCAGCAGAGCATCCCTTACAGCACAGGATCAAGCCGGTAACAGTCTATGGCAGTACAGGGCTGGGGCCCGAGCCCTGGGCAGCTTGTGGAAGCCGGACAAAAGCTGGGGCTGGCAGCAGCCCCCAGCCGCATGGGGCTGGACCCTTCGACAGCCTGTGGAAGCAGGGCTAGCACCTGTGGGCTGCTGTGCAGCAAGAGTCCACTCTCTCGGCAGCCCATAGTAGAGGGAATGGGGCTGGGGCTGGACAGCCTCAGCAGCTCACAGCAGCATGCGTCCGGAGCCTTGGACGGCCCGCAGAAGCATGGCCAAAGCCTGCAGGCTGCTGCAGGGCTATGACTGGAGCCTGAGACCCTAGTAGGGTTGCCAGATACTTAAAAATTTGGTTGGGAAAAAAATTTGGATAGGAGGGGAAAAAAGGGGTGGGGGGATAAGAGGGGAGGGAAGAAAAGCCACAGTTGTTTAATTAAAAAAAAAAAAAAAAAAAAAAAACACAACCAGAAGATACCAGACACTTTACATGGCTGGTATTTTCGGGTTTTTTTTTTTATTATTAAACTGGACAGTCCAGGCCAATACCAGACGCCTGGCAACCTTAGACCCTGGCAGCCTGTGGTAGTGTGGGCTGCTGAAGCCTGGCAGCAGTGGGGTCAGCAATGCAGCAGGCAGCCCAGCAGGGGCTGGAGGGCGTCTCTCTGCCTATTCCTCCCAGCTGGCAGAGTCACCAGCTGGAGGCTATGGCAGAGAACAGTCTCTAGTCCAGCAAATTCCCTGGTATGGAACCAGTCAGGTCCCGGGGGTACCAGATAAGAGATGTCTGGCCTGTATAATCCAACTAGTTAGGCAAATTGTCTCACTCATCATTAATCAGACAAAAAACACACTGCTGCATGTTGTACAGGCAGAAGACAAGAAATTGCTAAATCCACCTCTTTTCCTGACCTCTAATCGAAACAATATTCAGAAAGGAGAGAGAAAAGTACCTTAACAGAGTTACTAGGCTGGCTTGGTAAATAGGTATTCCTTGGCATGCCAGCACACAGCCCCCAGCAGGAGTAACTTACCTCAGATGGCAAGGACCCTATGACGACTCTCTCCCATGCTTTATGAAAGTTGATTTGTGAATATAAATATGCACAACTCCAAGATGCTTCAGACAAAATACATCATGTAACCTTATCCACTTTAATGCTGCAGTCTGCATACCCGGTTTTGATGCACATAGGATTCTTGTATGTGAAGTTAGAAACAGGAAGTGAGTGTTGTTTTAAATGTTCTAATGACAGCCATTACTGGTGCACCAGAAGTCTGATGTAGGGATGTTCAATACTGGTAAATTGAATAGTTGATTAATTAACTCATAAATTCGTATCAGTTACTTGACTATTCTATAGTCTCCAAGGGTGGGGCTGGCAGCCAGTATGCTGTAGCCCCACTCCTGAGGAGCCCTCAGACACTCTGCACAGCTGCCTCTGTATCAGAGGCAGCAGCACAGAGTGCCAGGCAGGAGCTGGTCTGCGAGGGCAGCCAGTTTATTAAAAAAAAAAAAAAAAAAAAAAAAAAAAAAAACAAACATACCACACACACACACACACACACACACACACACACCAGACTCCCCCTCATGGACCAGCTGCTTGGCTTGCCACCCTGTGCCTCCTGATACAGAGGCATCAGTGCGGGATGGCAGCAGCCCTTGTCCAGGGACAGGGTGCCTGAGCTCCTGGACCCGGCGTGAGCCAGAACCGAGCCAGGCTGCCTGCCCACCTAGCTCCTAATACACTTTAAATGCAGAGAGTTACAGCAGTGGTAGATCCTGGACCTGGCGCAAACTGGGACTGAGCCAGACTGCTAAAAACCATTTACAGGTGGGTGTATCTGGTTCTTACTTCTCAATTTGTGAGAAGTTTGAGAATGTGGCTGGAGTCAAATTCTGCCTTTGGATACATGTGCAGAGCACCACAGAGCAGCCATTTAGTATCACACTAGTATATTGGCAGGCAGAACCTGGTTCATGGTATCCTAGAAGTGACTGCCACAATGTTCTGGGACTGGAACCCAGCACCGCAGCTCCACAGTAGCTATTTTTAGTGACCCGGCCCTGGGATATTTCCTCTGCCCCAACTAGTTTTTCATTTTCCTACCAAACATCTTGGAGTCTTCCACATATAATTTCAAACACCTCAGTGCTAATACATGACTGTTAGAGGATTACAATGGACAAGTCTGCTGTATGTTTTAAAGTATTCTCCAAGACAGAAGTCTGGGGGAAAAGTGCATATTTCTTCTCAATGCTCTGTCATCTCTTTTCTCGAAAGAAAATTATACTGTTACAACAGATGCGTATATAGTTTGACAGTTCTCATGAAAAACTTTGAGGGAAATAAACTAAAATCAGATTTACTGATCTGATGCTGTCTAGTAAAGGAATCAGTTTTTGCAGAGGAGATAGTTGGTCAAGGAATAACTAAAGTTATGTGGGGGGAAATACCATGTAGTACTGCAGTTAAAAGGGCTGTCAGAAGTTAATTCTAAGATACTACGTTCTGCTTGTAGTTTATTTTTAAATTCTATAATTATCCCTTTGTTGTATAACTCATTGTTCATACAGGTGGTGTAGAAGAGTACACTGTGAAATTCTAGACTTGGTAAAAAGAAAAATGGAGAAAAGACAACCTCTGTTCTTAAAATAGAGAGCTTCTGCAAACTGAAATGTGATCTGCTTTCCTCTTATTTCAATTTTGATTAATAAAAGCAATTTCTCTTTTCTGTCATTGATGACTATTTCTATGGATATTGGAAGTATTATGGGGTTCTTTTTTCTTCCTCTTGTCCTTGCAAGATTGTGATAGACAATATAGAAGATTCTTCATCTGGCAACTTCCCATTCCCTTCAGGTAGGGTTGCCAGATGGTTTCAACAAAAATACCAGACACTGACATTACATCACAATCTACATTACATCTTATTTAGAAAATGCCAGACAGTTATATTTTCCTCATTTATATTTTCTCAATTTGTTTCCAGACCAAAGCTCAAATCATCTCAAGGGGTCTTCTGTGACCACCCTCCATATCAGGAACTCCCAGGTCTACAAAATGTTCATACCTGTGCTTCTTGCCCCAAAGGAAATAAAACAGCCTACCTCCTCCATTGGTGCTGTAGCAGTCTCCACACTTCATTGCACTAACAGCTGTTTATTTTGTTCACTGAGCTCACATCATTATTCCAGGGTCTCTGCCTGGTGATATAAGCCTATTAACAAACATCATCATGTAATAGGTTTTTGCTTTCTAATAGGAATTCTGTTGGGGAAAACTAAGCTCACAAAGCTAGTGGTGACTGGCATCTCCTGTGAGTGAGCTGCCCATTGGCCAAGATGTCCAGGCTCACAAGGCCACAGTTGACCAGGAGATGGCTTGTCAGACATATGCCACTGACTCCCACAAACTGTTGGATATTGTCAGTCATATTTTTTTGGCAGAATTATTAAATCAGCCCCACCACTTAAAAGTACAGGCCACTATGCAGAAGCAAGTTATACCAGCAATGGCATAAGATTTTCCTCAAAGTGACCATCTCAACTGGAATTTCTCAAAAGCACAGTACATACTATATTAACAGCTCCAGGCAAAACCAGCATTACTGGGTGAAGCAAACTGTTCTAGAGGAATATAGTACGTACATACTAATTAAGTGGTAAGAGATAATAAAGTGCATTTAATTTAATGCATTTATTATTTCTACCCAGAAATAAGAATCTAAAGGTGTAATGTTTTAAAACTAACGGTATCTCGAAAGAGGAATGCAGTGGAGTGAAGTTGCAAGTGAAGCACAGATTTGAATTTCCCACACTTCATTTGCATAATTGCAGCCAGGCACCATTTCGAAATACCCCATTTCAAAATAGTGCCCAGACACGATTATGCAAATGAAGCACAGGAAATTCAAATCTGTGCTTCACTTGCAATTTTGCTCAGCTGCACTTGCATTGCTCTCTCAAAAGAGGAATGCAGTGTAGACATACCCTAAGAGTGATTGATATTAAAAGTTACTCAACATATATAAGTTGAAAGAGGAACCTATTTGCTCAGGCTAGGTCTACAATGCAAGGTTTTTGCGCAAAAACCTTCAGCGCATGCACACCTCAAATGCGCTTTTGCGCAAGTAAATCAACAGTAAAATGGCAGAACACAGGGCTTTTGGAATGTAGGTAAAGCTTTTACGAGGCATAACTACTTTTTATGCTACAACTGTTGCACAAAAGAGCATGTGTGGACTCTCTGCAGGGGTTTCTTGTGCAAATAGAGCCGATCCAAAAAAGCCCAGGTGCTCTGATGGCCATTCTGTGAATGGCATCAGAGCTTTCTTGCGCTAGAACATTCATGCAGTGTGGCTGCTCTCTTGTCCACACCTCAAAGCGCAGGAAGTTTGTGGAAGATCTTTCGCAGAAAGCTTCTTGCACAAAAGGCCTGCAGTGTAGACGCAGTCCCAGTGTAAAGCTATTTCTAACACTTAACTAGGTATGGCGCTCAGCAGTGTGAGCAAGACCTCCACCCTTCTGAGCAACGTAAGTTACGCCAAAAGAAACACCAGTGTGGACAGCAGTATGTTGGCAGCAGACACTCTCACTGATATAGTTACTATTGCTCGTTGGAGGTGGTTTAATTATGCTGACATGAGAGCGCTCACTCAGCAGCTAAATGAGCCATTTCACAGCAGCACCGGCACAGTTTGTGTACACAAACATGGCCTAGATAAAACAGCTCAAAATGTATTCAGAAGCCAAGAGCTTCCAAGGCTAGAAAAAAAAAACCCACCCTGAGAAAACAAAAATACATACATGGGGAGCAGGCATTATATGTGGCAAAGGTCGGGTCAAATTTGTATGGCTCAGATGAACGAGGGCAGAGCCCAACGGGGGCTCTTGTACAATTCAAAGCTGGTGTGCTGCCTGCAGCCCAGAGTCAGCGGGTCTTCTCCCTGGTCCCAGGCTGCAGTTCCGCATTCCTCATTTGAATTGTACATGTCAAACAAGGAATGCAGAAGTGCCTATTGACTAGTCGAGGGAAATTCGACTACCTGACTAGTATATTAACCGTTCCTTAATTAAAACACAATTTCCCTAATGTTTGATTACAGAGGTTTTTTTAAACTTAAACTGCACGCAATGCAAGATCCAGACTAGAACCATTCAAATCAATTGCGAGTAGATGACATAGTCTTAACATTTTTTTAGAAAAAAAAGCTATAAATAAAGATGACCCACATAGAGATCAAGCATTTATTTAAAAAAAAAAAAAGTAATGGCTGCGGACGTTGCTTTAGCAATGCTAATAAATGAAGCTTTCAAAGGGAAAAGATGAAGAGACATTTCTTAGATAAGAAATATGCACCACGGGTACTGTTGACCCAAAAATGTAAAAAAAAAAAAAAAAAAAAAAAAAAAAAATTAAAAAAACCTACAATACTCAGAGGAATTAAAACTGAAATGTACTCTTCTCAACCCAGAAAATAACCATGAAATAGGAGCTTAAATCTTAATATACTATTTTAAAAAGAACCATGAAGCCAAACTATCATTTTCTTTTTTTTTTTTTTAAAGAAAGCTACTTGTTACCAAACTTGAATATTTACACAATCTCTCTAAAAACAGGTGAATTACTCAACTTGTTATTCCAATTTATGCCTCTGACATTCTCATGCTCAGAATATTCCTAACCAAAATTATCACAAGAGCTACAATAAATGAACTACATTGTGAACAGTAACATTTTACATTTGACACTTCAAACAAGAGGCCTTTTTTATATTTAATTGCATCCTGGAATACCTTTGTTAGGTCTATTTAACTACAGTATATAGAAGACTTACCCCAGCATTGCTCAGGTCCTTAACTCATTTTTTTTTTTTTTTTTAAGAAAATAAAATTACGATGTACATGCTTCAAGTAAATCATTGTTATAAGGGATGGGGCAACGATGAGGGTGTCGGTATGCAGGCTGCCCCAGGGAGAGATGACAACCCTGGCTCTCCCTCACTGCAGCAGCTTGTGGCCAGGTGAGAAGTGCTTCTTCATGGCTGCTGCAGCTCCAGTGGGCACAGCCAAGGTAGGGGTGCATGTCCCGCAGCTAGGGCATGTCCAGGTTTGTCTGCCCCTTGCATTCCGCAGGCAGAGTGAGAAATGAAGCAAACTACTGTCCCAGTCTCCATCTCTGGCTCCTTGCTGCATTTCCCCCTCCTCTCCCCGGTCATTATACAGTGAAACAGTCCCTGCTGTGCATCCCATATCCCCATTTAGTAATTCTATAGCAGAGCCCTTCCTTTCCATTTCATGAGAAGCAATCCTATTTGAGGCATATCCCATTGTCCTAGCACAACCAAACCCTGAGCTTGCTTTAATTTAAGTTATGACAAGAGGAAGCCACATACTGAAACCGGTGGTCCTAGCTCTTACCATTAGCAGGAGTTCTTGAAAAAACATATGGACAGACACATGGACAAACTCTCTCAAGTATATAGTAGATAATTACAATAGCAAATTACTGATTAAAATCATGCCACTTTAGAATATTGTGGATGCAAACAAAAAACATATGCTTTCTGTTACACCCCCACAAAAAAACCCACTCATGAGCATCACTAATCTATGAATGTTCCATATGGGGTAACTTGTTTCTTTTTACTTTGAAACCTGACATCCTTCAAAGTAACAATAAAATTTAGGCTTTTTACATATGAAGCATGGCTTGATAGTTTCCCCAATTTAGAATTTGTATTCACTTATAATTAATATATATTTTTAGGGTAACCCAGGAGACCTTTCAAACTGCATTAATTATCTTTAAAATTAAGGGCTAGATTCACCATATATACCCATGCAAGTAGTCTTATTGGGTATAATACTGCCCACATGAACTCAGCTTTGCCATTACATTTAATGGAACCAGGTTTCATTCTCTGACTCCAAAGGACGTGTAAGAGTAGTAAAGCAGGCAAAGTTTGGCCTTCAGTTTTGGTCCAGGGTTTATGGCATGTAAGTTAACTTTAATTGTATATTTTGAAGAGTCTCACTAGTATGCATTGTAATGATAATGACTTAGTTTTAAAAGAACAGTGTGTTCCTTCATCAAAACTTTGTGCTTTAAGGTTCAATTTGACAAAACCCTAGCTGAAATGATTTAGTTGGCATTGGTCCTAGTTCAAGCAGAGGTTTGGACTAGATGACTTCCTGAGGTCTCATCCAACCCCAATATCCCCAGCAAATAATGGTTTTCAAGCTGTGGAATGCTGAAGATAAAGTACTTGGAGTTATGTCCTTTGTAACTTCTGCTACTGCCTTTTCTGAGGATCAGCAACCCCATTCATTCCTTCCCCCCCCCCCCCCCCCCCACACACAAATCTTTCCTGGTCATATAAAACCAACAGAGCGGCAGCACGGTTTTCTCAGGCATGTTGAGGTTCACACTGACATTGGAAGCAATCAAGACTAGGACTGGTAAACTCTGGTGTGATGCCTGCAAGAACTGGACAGTATTTAAACACCTGGTGCATTGTACAGTACTACTATTTTTGTGATCACCAGTATGGTTCCCTTGGTACTGTGTGTTTCATCACTTATTTGCTACAGATACTTATGGTCTCATCTTATACATAGGGGCTGCGTCTAGACTGTCATGATTTTCCGCAAATGCTTTTAACTGAAAAGTTTTTCCATTAAAAGCATTTGCGGAAAAGAGCATCTAGATTGGCACGAACACTTTTGCGCAAAAGCACTTTTTGCGGAAAAGCATCCGTGCCAGTCTAGATGCAGTTTTGAGCAAGAAAGCCCCAATTGCCATTTTCACCATCAGGGCTTTTTTGCACAAAACAGTCCTGAGCAGTCTACACTGGCCCTCTTGCACAAATACATATGCGCAAGAGGGCTTCCCCCCCCCCCCCCCCCGGGAACAGGAGCATCATAGTATTTGCAGAAGAACACTGACAATCTTACATCAGATCGTCAGTGTTCTTGAACAAATTCAAGCGGCCAGTCTAGACGCAGCCAGGCAGTAGGGCAGGGAACACCTCTTTGTGTCTTCACAGTGCCTAGCACAGTCTGGCCCTGACCTATGACTGGAGTTCCCAAGTACTAGTTACTAATTAAAGGTATAAGTATCCCAGACTGACTAACTTTAGAATACCTTCACTATGTGAAGGTTAACAATTTAGAAGTTATCTAAAAGCTGTTGCTCCCAACTGCAGAGCTAAGCATTTTGGCTGTGAGAGATGGCCAAGAAAAAGTTATATTTAATCCTGGAGGATGCTTGACCCAACTTCAACCTTTAGGGACATACTGGTGGATAAATGTTTACATGTATACATTTATGGGTTTACATGTATACTGTTAGAGGTTAACAAAATAACCAAACTATTCCTGCCTATACTATATATACTCTCTGAAGCATATAGCAAGTCTCCTCTTCACCCACTCCCGGAAAGTGTGCTTTTGTGAGGATGCACTGAACTATCCCAAGGAGAAAAAGCATTACAAACCGTTACAGGCAAACAGTATCACTGCTGTCTTTCACTGGCCTAGATGAACACAACTTTAGATATAGCCAAAAGTTCTGGAACAGAAGTGCCAGCTAAACCATAACTTTAGAATCTCAGACACAATGCAATACTATTTCTTTTACAGCAGGTAAACCACACAGCTGCACAAGGGTCTCTGTCAGGTTTCGAAACAGAGTATCCAAGAGCCGGACAAGACAAAGCAGCTGTCACCAATGAGGCCCCATGCCTAGCAGTCAGCTGACAGGTGACAATTTGGAGTTATTTAATACAAAAGGTTAGCGAGCAGGAGCAGAATACAAGAAGTTTGCAAAGGAGTGACTATTTGGCTGTTGCTACACTTCAAAGGCAGAGGCACCCTATTGACTAATTAGTCAATTACATCCCTAGTATAAAGGGCTTGTGCTCGCCCTTGCTGGAAACATGCAATCCTTTCCAGCTGTTTCTATTTAAAGGGCTCTCATGTTCCCCACAGCTGCTAGGCAACAGCTGCCTGATAAGCTCAGGGAAGGTGCCAACCCCTTTAAACAGAAGCACTTAAAAGGGCTCACAGCTCCAAGGCTTCTACCATGTTGCCACAGAGACAGAGACCAAGCCCTTTCAACTGTTTCTATTTAAAGGGCTCACCTCTTCCCCACAGCTGCTAGGCAAGGAGCGGGGAAGAGGTGAGCCCTTTAAATAGAAGCAAATAGAAGGGCTTGTGCCCCTCTCCTGTTCTGAGGCAACACACTAGGGGGAAGGGCCTGGAACTGCCTCATGGGCCAGATCAAAGTTCTAGGCAGGCTGGATCTGGCCCACTGAGAAGCTTTTGACCACCCCGGTCTAGCAGAAGAAATATACTATCAACCACTTTACCAGGATGGCAATGGTGATTGTAAAATGCTTAGGGAGCTTGGAGGGACTACAAAGGCATAAAACAATAGTAATGGGGAATTTCAACTATTCTCATATGTACTAGATATGTAACCTTAGAAAGACAACAGACAGCTAATGGGTGCGTCTAAACTGGCAAGATTTTGTGCAAAAGCAATAGCTTTTGCGCAAAAACTTGCCAGCTGTCTACACTGGCTGCTTGAATTTGCACAAGAGCACTGACATTCTAATGTAAGAATTCAGGGCTTCTTGTGCAAATACTTTGATGCTCCCGCTCAGGGATAAGCCCTCTTGTGCAAGAATACTTGTGCAAGAGGGCCAGTGTAGACAGGCACCTTAATTTTTTGCACAAGAAAGCCCGATGGCTAAAATCATCAGAGCTTTCTTGTGCAAAAGCACATCTATACTGAGCACAGATGCTTTTGCGCAAAAGCATCCATGCCAATCTAGACGCTCTTTTGAGGAAATACTTTTAACTGAAAAACTTTTCCGTTAAAAGTATTTCCGCAAAATGATGCCAGTCTAGACGCAGCCCTCGTGTTTAGAAGTGTTATGAGTTCAGGACAAGCTGCTCCATAAGAAGAGAGGCAATTCTTGGTTTAGTCCTGAATGGAATACAGGATTTAGTCCAAGAGATGAGCATAGTTGAAATGCTCAGTTATGGCAAACATAATTAAGTTTAATTTCCATGTAGGGGGAAAATGCCAAAGAAGCCCACCACATTGGAAGTACTTTGGAAAAAATAATTCTAACCGGTCATACAATAAGATAGGGTCTAAATTAGCTGTTACTGCCCCAGCCCCTGCGAGAGCAGCCACTGCCTCCAGCAGCCCCCCACCCTGCAGTGCTGGGGCAGATGGGAAGTGCCAGCCCCCGCCAGTTAGCTAGAGCCAGCAAGTATTACCCATTTAGGGTGATTTGAAAGATTAACTGGGTAACCTATAAGTATCCCTAACTTTTACTATGCAAGTAAGTTCTTAGAATCATTGTGATTAGTTCTCTGAAAAGAGAAAAACCACAATGTGCAGCAGCAGTCAAAAAATAAACTAATAATGTGAGGAACCATAAGAAAAGGAATTGATAAGAATACTTATCATAATTCTACTATATAAATGTATGGCACGCAGACCCCATGGATACTATGTGCAGTTCTTGACATAAAAAGAATGGGATTGTTTAGTTTTTGAAAAAAACTGTTGGGGGGAGGGTGCAACTGTAACAGGAGGTCTGGAAAATCATGACCAGTATAGAGAAAGTGAATAGAGAAGTGTTATTTACCCTTCGCATAACACAAGAATTAGGGGTTACTGCTGAAGTTAATAGGCAGCAGGTTTAAAACAAATAGAATCGCTTCCTCATAAATACAGGCAATCCGTGGCACTTGCTGCCAAGGAATTTTGTGAAGGTCAAAAGCGTAACTGAGTTAAAAAAGAATCAGGTAAGTTCAGCAGTGGCTATTTGCCAAGATGGTGAGGGATCCAATCCCACGTCTCTAAATCTCTGGACTACCAAAAGGTTGAACTAGAGGACAGGGGATGGCTCACTCAATTGCCCTGCTGTGTTCATTTCTTCCTGAGCAATGACAGTGGCATTGGCCACTGTCGGAGGACAAAATACTGGGCTAGCTGGTTCACTGGTATGATTCAGTATGTCCAGTCTCATATTATGTTCTTAAGAATAATCAGTCTGGCCTGGCACCCGCAAATACTCATCTAACTGCTTAACTTTAAGCAAGTGATTCATCCCTTTACTGGACCAACTTCCACTGGTCATTTATAATTTTTGCTTAGAATGCTTCTTTAGCTAGAACACTACAAACAAACCACCATCTGCTTAATGTTACACACTTACATAAGAGTTGGCAGGATGAGGGCCTAACATTGTCCAGCTATTGAACAGATGCTCCCCTGAAATCTTAAGCTGGACACACTGGTCAGTCTAATCAGAAAATAATCAAATTTTACAGTGAGGCAAATCCTTACTTCAGTTTTCTTTAATTATTAAATATTGTTTTGCATAGTACTCAAATTACTACTTAACCATAGTAACAGCTATTGATTTGTATTTATTTTCAACTGAAAAGCAACATATGGTCTAATCTCAGAAAAGTCAGCTCAGGACTTATAATTCTCAATATGATCAAGGTGAAAACCATATAACATGGTAAACTGGGTTTGACAGTCAGTTAACCAGGATTCTACTGCACTACATATATAGTCCCAGGATTTTTAACATCTCTATTTTTAAAAACAATTACTAAATTTGGTTACAGAGCTGCTGGAAATTCTGACATTGGAGGGATAGGTAAGAGGATCCCATGCAATTCATCATCAGATTTCCATAAGTCACAGGTTAGCATGCTACCAAAACCAACTCAAACATCTGCATAATTATTCTTCTTGACAAATAAGGATACCTAAAATGGTTTCTTTTATTATTTATAACTTCCTTCCACACTATTCCTTCCATGCATCATTTCCAACACTTAATGATTCTTTATCACTGCCACCATCTTTGTGGTCCAGAACTGAGAATTCTCAAAGCCTTCAGTGATGCTTCTTAATTGTTCAGAGGAATCCTTTCTAATTGATGTGAGAAACCTTCTTCCCCCCAACTTCTACCTCACAGTAACCCTGGGAAGTGCTTACTTTTTAACAGAGGGGGTGCAGGACCCCAAGTAATCTTTTTACATTTATAATTGATGCAGGAAGGCTAGAGGTGCTGGTGCTATGAACTGCTAAGCCTAGAGGAACTGTGGCTCAGTTCTAGCAAGCAGATGACACCAAATTAGGCAGTGATAATCCTTCCTGGGAAGGAGCATGCAGGAAAATTAAACCCCAGTGTCTCTATTAGAGACAATTACTATTAAGCTTTTTCTGAAACTGAGGGCTAATAAAAAACCATGCCAGTGTAACTACTAGCAACATAAAACATAGAGCTTTTCTTCATTCAAATAAAGCAAGCCCATAAGCATACTTGACACCAAACATGATCTTGTGACTATTTGAAATCTCTACTGATAAACCAGGTAAGGGACTTGATATTTGCATGTGTAATAGATAAATGAGGTTAGCACCTACCAACCAGATGGCTTAAAGCCTAATCCAGGTCTACCAATTACAGCAGAGTATTATTCTATTGTGAAAAAATATTGCGCACACTAAGTGGTATTGTCTTTATCGAGAAAAGCACTGGGAAATAGGTATGCTTTCTAAACCCATGGGAGGGAGGCGCCTCCCCTATCCCTGTACAGATCTAGCACACGCCCGGTGCACTCGATTCAAGACAAGGGGCTTTTAAAAAAAAAAATCCCAACGATGCCTAGTTAATTAGCAAGCTCCCCAGGGAGCGAGAGAAAGAAACCCTACTCACCGGCCATCCTTTCAAGCCACCAAGCTGGTGGGGAAGAGAACACGGGCAGCCTGGCTCCCAGCAGGGCCCGGGGGGAGTGGCCGAATCCCCAGCTGGTAATTAGCCTCTTGCCCGCGGCGGGAGACCCAGGAAGGGAATGGCAAAGTCACGCTCCCTGCAGCAGCGGTGTCATTAGCAGGGGACAGCGCCGGCCCCAGCGCGAGGGAGGGAGACTCTCACGTGCAGGCGGAGGCACGCGCCCCGGCCACTCCGCCCCCTCCCCTCCTTGGCGGGCGCGTCTGTCGCCGGGCACGCGACCCCCTCCAGCCCCGGGGGCTGGGCCTTTATGGGGGGGGGGGGGAGTGCGCGCGCGCGCGCGTTCTCCAGCTGCCCTTGCGCTGCCATTCGCTGGGCAGCGGGGCTGCCCCCGCCCCCCGCGCCGCCCGGCTGCACTCAGGTAACTTGTGGCGCGCCCCTGCGTGCTGCGGCGCTGGACAGGACAGCAGCGATCGAGGGGCTCTGTGTGCGGGCGGGGCGGGAGGCGGCCCCTTTAACCTGGCTCCCCAGTACTGGGCTTACGTGCTTCCCTGAGCCCTTTTAAATCTCACCCGGGACTAACCCCGCTGCTTTTTTTTTTTTTTTTTGGAGCTGGAGGGGGAGATGGCATTAAATTCTCTCCCCATCTCCACGTGGGTGTTGCGAGGGAGGTTGCTATTTTGCAGAGACAAGGCAAAGGTCTCCCGCCGCAGGCAAAGGGAGGTTTTCCAGACCTGAGTATTTTACATTAGGCTCCTGGAGCCATGTTCAGGGACGTAGATGAAAGTGCTTTGAGCAGGGACCTGCCCTCTGTTCTGTTTGTACAGCACCTAGCACAATAGGTCCTGGTTCATGATGGGCTGCTTGGTGCTACCCTGACAATAATATCCAAAAGTTTCAGAGGGGTAGTGGTGTTAGTCTGTAAAGGTATGTCTAACCTACAGGATATTTTCGAAAGAGGATATGCAAATTATGCAGGAATTGCATATCTTCTTCTGATCACTTTTTTGAAAGCAGGTCTTTCGAAAGTGAAAGTAGTCTGGACATTTTTTGGGGGAAAAAAACCCTTTTTCGAAAAACCACATAAACCTTTTTTTTTAGGAAGAGCGGTTTTTTCGGAAAAGGTTTTTTTTTTTTTTTTCAAAAAAACCTGCGTCCAGACTACTTTCCCTTTAGAAAGACTCGCTTTCAAAAAAGCGATCAGAAGATATGCAAATTCCTGCAGAATTTGGATCTCCTCTTTCGGAAAAAAAACCATAGTTTAGATGTACCCTAACTGGAAAAACTTAAACAATAACCAATAGTTTTGAAGCACCTTAGAGACTAACAAAACATGTAGAGGGTATCATGAGCTTTCATAGCCACAGCCCGCTTCTTCAGATGGAATGAGCTTAAGGGGTCCAGTTTTCAAATAAATAGCACAGAAAAGGGATGGGAGGGAAGAGGAGGAAAAACTTGCCAGGCTCATACAGCTTCCTTTGATGGGGGATCCCATTGCTCAGCACCTTATCAGGGCAATCCTGGCCATGTGTGACCTGGAGCAAGTATAGCCAGAAAGCTTTGCTGTGACTGTTCTGGGCTGTGGGATGACTTGGGAAGGGTTGTATAGGCAGCACAATCATCATCCCTGAGGCTGTTGTAGCTTATTTGGGATCACATTGGCTGAGAATTCAGCAGGTACAAATGCTGAATGATGCCACCTTTGTTCCCTGCATTCCTCAGCTTATTCTTTGTAGGGGCACTTTACATCATCTGCCCAAACAAAAACAGACTAAAGCTAAAAGGGCTCACCTGGACCAGGAGGCAGGGCAGACCCCGCCCCTACTGCCTTTCTGGGCCTGCACCCAACTGAGACCAGGGGAAGCAAACCAGCAGGAGAGGTAGCTGAGGGGGCAGGAGTGCAGGGAAGAGATCCCGAGCTGGCATGGCCGTCCCTGGAGCCCGACCAGCCATCACCGCCAATGCTGGAGCAAGGTCTGTTGGTACAGACACTTGCAAGCCGCGAGCTTAATCACAGACCCCAGGACATCGCCACAGACGGGGAAGAGGTAGGAAGTAGCCCAGGGTGGAGGAAGGATCTCCAGGCAGTCGGTGTGTTCCAGCAGACTTCCCTGCTGACGGGACGTGTTTACTGATATTGCTAATAGGGCCCTGGGCTGGGACCCAGTGGAGCGGGAGGGCCCAGTTCCTCCTACCTCCCCAAAAACCCCTGTAAGCGAGCCTGCAGAACTGTGAACAAGGCCTGGCTTTGTAGACTAGGCTGGACAGCCGTATTTACCCTAATAAAAGGGCACTACACTATATAGACTTGGCCAGAGGGCTGTATTTCCCCTGGTAAAGAGGCCCTAGATTGGGAGAGCCAGGCTAAAGTGTTTATGTATTCCTGGAGCCAAGTTAGATTTGTGCCAGGACCGGGGCCTGCCCTTTCACAGTGTGATCTCATCCCTTTCCCCCTTTTAAACTGAAAACGCCCTTTTTTTTTAATATATCTTTTACACCACTATAAATGCTAGAAGCAAAGCAAGGTTTAGGGTGCAGGTTGACAGTTCACAACCGCGTATGTAAGAATCTCATGACTCCATGAGAGGTCCCAACCCCAGTTTGAGATCCTCTGGTTTAAACATTTTTCTTGCTTAGCCAATTCAAGTGGCTGAGTGAATTTTGCTTAAACGTGCAAAAATAAAATTCACCGTTTGGTTGAGAAAATAAATATGGGAAGTTTCCGCTCAATTGGAAAGTTTTTATTTTGTTGGTTTTTTTTAAACTATAAACAAAGGTAGAGTAGGGTATAACAGTGGTTCATCCCTTACAAACTTTTAGTTCTTATGTGCTCTTAATAATATATGGAGTTCCTTTCTCTGGCATAGCTCCTGAAGAAAGACTTTAGCCCTCTTTTTCTCCCCAATTCTCTTAGGGTGCATCTACACAGCACTGTTATTTCAAGATAACTAGTGTTATTTTAAAATAAAAAAGCAAGCGTCTACACAGCAATTCCGTTACTTTGAAATAACTTCGAAATAACGGACGGCTTATTCCGAAATCTGTAAACCTCATTCCATGAGGAATAATGCCCATTTCAAAATAGCAATTTCAAAATAGAGCGTGTGTGGACATGGCAGCTGGAGTTATTTCAAAATAAGAAACCTCTAGGAAATCCCACAGGTGCCTTTCTGGCCACTCGGTCCACGCTCATCAGGACTCTATAGTTCCTCTTCTCCTACAGCCCTTAAAGCTGCAGCCACAGGGGAAAGGGCTTGTGGCAGGAAGCTGGCCCTGACAGCCTCCAGCCACACCGCAGCTGCCACACAGCGCATCCTTGGGTCATCATGACTGACCCTCCTTCACTCCCAGGGAGCAATCTGATGGCTCCCAGGAACCTGCCAGGTGCCAAAAGAGGCGTCCACCGTCCAGGTATGGGGCAGAGATCCTGGCCCTCATTGAGGTGTGGGGCAAGGAGGAAAACCTGCAGGATCTCTGCTCCAGATGGTGCAACATCAATATCTACAGCCACATGACCGATAGCCTGGCCACAAAGGACCACATCCGGAAGCAGGAGCATGTCTGGATGGAAGTGAAGGAGCACTACCAGGTCTATGCCAGAGTGAGGGAGCACTTCAGGGCAGAACCACACTCCTGCCCCTATTATCAAGACCTGCATTGCATCCTGAGGGACAGTGCAGCCCCTTCCTCATTCATGGTGGTTGACTGGGGCTGGAGATGTCCATCATTGCCCGCCCAGGAGCCAGAACCAGTGATGAGGAGGAAGATCCTGACACAGCCCAGCATCGTCACCTTGGTGATACTGGAGCTGGTATCCCCTGGCCTGGATGTGTCCCAAGTGTCCTCCGAGGCCAGAGAGGGAACATCAGGCAAGTGACCTTAGTTACCTCATACAAACAGGCTGGAGGTGGCGAGGGGCTGGGGCGCGCTCCTCGCTCATACTTCTCAGCTTTGGTCAGGAACAGGGGGCCAGACAACACCACCTAAGGCAGCTGCCTGACACCAGGGGAGCCGCAGGTGCTGGAGAATGCAGGAGGGTCTGCTGTAGGAGCACATCTCCCTGCTGTAGGCCCTGCATGAAACAATGGACCAGAGGGTCTGGCAGGACATGGAATGGCGGAGAGAGACCCGGAGGGAGTTTCTGCAGCAGGGCCGCACCATATGCGCAACCGTCCAGACTCTCCTCGCCCACCCAGAGCCAGCTCGTACTCCTGCCCCATCTCCAGCTCCTAGTCCTGACCCATGCCTGACCATGCTCTAGCCCCTCTACTGCTTCTCCCCCTAGCCTCTTCCCCTCCCCCCAACCTCCCTACCCCATAGTCACCAAGGTCCCCCGCACATGAGGTAGAGGAACCACCAGAGCCAGGTACTACTCCCAGCCCTGTGCCTCTCCTCCCCCCTCCAAGGTTCTGATGCCTCCTCCTCTCCATCCCCCACCCCACCCGACCCCCGGCTCTTTCCATGGTCCCTCCCCAATTACTTCTACCCCAAATTAATAACCAAAGAGTTCACTTAAAAAAAAGACTATTTTATTGCCTCAGCAGGGGTGGGGGAGGAAAGGCAGAGAGCGGCAAGGCACAGGCCCCTAGTGGGGAGGCCCTGGGGAGTGTCACTGAGGTCCTTGTGAGAAACTCTCCCTCAGGGCCTTCTGGATGCACACCCCAGCCTGATGGCCTTTGAGCAGCCATGCACAGCTGCCATCCGGCAGGCCCCTTTTCTTCTGTCTGGCCTCTGCCCCTCACCACACATGTTGTGGAGCATGCAACACACGGCCACCACCCGGGGGATGTTCCACTCCCCTACATCCTACCGGATCAGGAGGTATTGGAAACGGACCTTGAGATGCCTGAAGGCGTACTCCACCTGCATGTGAGCTCTGACCAGCCAGACATTAAAGCAGTCCTTGCTGGGGTCAAGGTGGCTGGTGTAGAGCTTCATGAGCCACAGCATGAGAGGGTAGGCCATGCATCATGGGGGATACAGTGGCATGCCCACATCCCCAACCCTGATCATGTGCTCAGGGAAGAAAATGCCAGCCTCCATCTTCTGGAATAAGCTGGAGTTTCTAAAGACACAGGCATCGTGAACCTTCCCCATCCTCCCAACGTAGATGTCGGCAAACTGCCTGCAGTGGTTGACCAGGGTCTGCAGGACCATGGAGAAGTAGCCCTTGCAGTTTATGTAGACCGATGCCCAGTGGTCGGGGGCCCAGATGGGGATGTGGGTGCCATCAATAGCCTCCTTTGCCCCTCCCCCCAGTTGGGGAAGCCCATGGCGGCAAAGCCAATAGCTATGGAGTCCATGTTGCAAGGTGGATGACCAGGACTCGAAGAACCGCGGCGAGCCTTGCTCACCAGCCGCGCTGTCCGAACCCGGCTTTTCCGGGTTACAGTCTACTCACCCGTGGCGAGTAGATTGTATTCTTTATCGAGCCCTGTGGATGACCCTGCACAGCAGGATGGTGTTGATGGCCCTCGCCACCTCTAGAAGGATACAAACAAACAGAATCACAGGAGTGCCAGAGCCCTTGGGAGGTCCCTGATCTTCCCCCTCCCCCCCACGCACACACCCTAGGAGCAACCTCCTATGAAGCCCATCCCCCCTCAGGGCTGTGTGAGGGTGGGGCTGGAGAATCAACCGGGGAAGAGGGCTTCTCCCCCATACCAGCCCCAACCCCCCCCTTTCCCCATGGTTCCCCATTCTAGCACTTCATCCCTCCTTCCCCCCGGGACTGCAGTCCTAGACAGCCATACCTGCATGACAAGGGCCCCGACAGTCGACTTTTCCACACCAAACTGGTTCCCAGTGGATTGGTAACTGTCTGGCGTGGCAAGCTTCCAGATAGTGATGGCGACCCGCTTCTCCAGAGGGATGGCGGGTCACATCTGGGTGTCCCGTCATGTGAGGGCAGGGGCGAGCAAGGCATACAGCTCCGGAAAGGTCTCCTTCCTCATGATGAAATTCTGGAACCACTGCTGGTTGTCCCACCACTCCTTGACAAGTTAGTCCCACCAGTCAGAACTGGTGTCCAGTCGCCAGAAGCGATGGTGCACAGTGGGGTGCAGCTGGAAGAGCTGTGCTCCCAGACAAATGGTGAGGGCCTCTTCAACGAGCTGGGGGGTTGCGTTCCTGCAGAAACTGGTGCAGAAACTGCAACATGACAGATAGGGCCATCACATGCCCAGAGGCAGCTCCGTCTCCATAGCTGGGAGTGCTGTGGTGTGCAACAGGGAAACCAAAGCATGCAATGAATCTGCTTTGCTGTCCCCCAGAGAGTTAGGTTTAGCAGGAGAAGCACCTGAGAAACGGCTGTACAAGGGGAGTTCCTTTAAGCACAAATCTCAGATAACCTCATGCAGCAGCTCCAAGAAGCAACTGCTGTCTTAATGCCCTGCCAGAAGTGATTCTGGATGGCCTTAAATGTGATTCAGCATCCAATCAGTGTAGGTATTCTATTTCAAAATAACTTAGTGCTATTTTGATGCACTTTTTGTGTGTAGATGCACTATTTCAAAATAAGTTATTTCAGAAAATAAATTCCAAAATAGCTTATTTCGAAATAAGCGTGCAGTGTAGATGTACCCTTGAAGACAAAGTGTCATGAATATTTCTCTGCCTCCTTTAACATTACATAGATCTATTTTGTTAAGAAGCATCAACCATCATGGTTTCCTACAATATAACAACCAACCCCAATTCATCTTAGATAAAATCAAAGAAGTATTTATTGAACGTTTACATTGGATAAAACAGAAATATACATCTTTTAATCCTAAACAAAATATATAACAATTTTTTTCTAGATGCACTGAGATATATATTATTGTTGCATGATGTTTCAGAAATCTCTTAAAACTTCTAAAGGAGTGCCTTAAAATAGCATGCATGTATCAAGCAGCTTCAACAATCAACAGGGTGACCATGTCTGACATCTTTCAAGGAATATCTTGTCTCCTTAAAATCAAATTAAAGAGAATTTATCTCACCTGTGATATAAATGTGAAAGTTAAAGGGGTTATTTGCTTTGTGTTTGTCAAAATATCTTCATATTTGAAATGAACTAAGGGTACGTCTAGACTACCGCGTTTTGTCGACGGAAGTTTTGTCGACAGTATCTGTCGACAAAACTTCCGTCGACAAAGAGCGTCCAGACACATTGAGTTCTGTCGACAAAGCAAGCTGCTTTGTCGACAGAACTCCGTAGTCTGGACGCAATGTTACAGGCAATAACACCTTCTGTCGAGAGTTCTGTCGACAGAAGGTGTTATGCCTCGTAAAATGAGGTATACCAGCGTCGACAAAACTGCTGAGTTCTGTTGACGTTATGTCGACAGAACTCAGCGGTAGTGTAGACGCTGGTATAGTTTTGTCGACAAAAGTGCACTTTTGTCGACAAAACTAGGTAGTCTAGACACACCCTAGGAAAACACGCAGGCTCAAAACACCTACTGACATGACTAAAATAGACTTCCCATAATAATTCTTTTCCTCACTTACTGATAGCAATGAAATGGATATAAACTGTCTTTTAGGAGTTTTTTGGTGGGTTGGGAGAAAAAGAGAGAGAGATAGTGTCCATATCCAGATAGAAAGTGTAAAACATCAGGACACTTCTGGGGAGAAGGAGGGAGTATAGTTTTGTACATAAAACAAAGTGCCTAATATGAGGATATCTGGTCTCCCTAGTATCTGTTTGTGGAAAGAGCTCTCTCTCTTCATATGACCATTTCTTTTCATCCCTCTGTAAATAAAATGTCATGCTCATTTCTTCATTAATTGATCCCTTTCTCTTACTAAACATGCAGACATGCACTTTTTCAGGATTGTCTCAATTAATGTGTAACTGAAAGTAAAACATAGTTCACTTGTAAAATAACAGTCAAAACAAAAACTTTATTGATGAATAGAGACTACATGACTAAAATCATAAGTATAACATACATTATCAAAAAATTAAGTTTGACAGATTGGTTATATGTGATTCATGATGGGGCTCACAATTCAAAACATAGTATTTCCTACCCATGTGTTTGCCTTGTCTTCTATAGCTGTAATCAAATTGATTCCTTTTTCCACAAGAAAATTCTAATTCTTTTTGTAGAACATGATGTGATGATCATGATGATTGATTTAAAGAACTACCCCCATATAGTTTCTATTAGAGGGTCTTCAAATTACCTGAAAGCTAGTACCTATGGGGCTGATTCAGCCGATTAAAGACAATGTGAAGGCAACCACTGATCTAACGGATTCTGGAACTTGCCCTATCTATATTACAGAAAAAAAATCATAGAGAAGAATCAGAGTTTGAGCAAAATTTGCAGAATTTTAAAGTAGTGTTAAACACATTTTAGATGAGAGGTACAAAATTAACAAAAGTAAAAAATCTTTAAACTTTTCTTAAAACTTCAAGTATTTGCCTTAAACTTTACAAAAAATACAGATGCACAAGAGAACAGCAATTCAACACATAGGTGAAAGTTACTTATTTTTCCCCACCTAAAATATTAACCTTTTTTTAAAAAAATAGGCACAGAAAGAACACTGAATATTGTGTGATCCCAATACTCAAACACAAACTTTAGAAAAATATTATAGTGGGATAATTGAGGAATTATCCCAGAGTTATTGTCTGAACTAAAATATACATTCAAATTTATAATATGCATCAGATTATACTATATTATACATCCATATATTTCTCAACTATATCTTATCAATATGTAAATCCACAGTGTTGTGTAGAAAATATTCTTTATCACTAGACAGTTCCTCTCTTGCCAGATTAAGCAGTTCTCCCACCTAAAATGGAAAATTATTAAAAAAAAATTAAAATTCTGGTATGGATGCTTATTCAGATTATACATCCTTATTATTTTACCACAGCTCCTCCCTGCCTTTAGGGAAGGACAAATAACCTTTTCCTCTCACTGGTCCTGCTGTGAGCTATACTATAGGATCTTGGATGGCAAAGGCTGCTCTGGGGATGCTCTGATGCTTTAATCATGACTGTCTTTTGAATCTGCTATTCCCTCCTATATAGTCCCCCGCCTTGCTACAGAGAAAGTTGCAGCTGCCTTTTACCACTGCATCTTCCAGCAATTTTTAAAACTAGGGAGCAGAGGTTGGCCGAGGGTGGTGCCTGCGACTGTGGGGCCTGTTTCCGCTCCTGCATCCGTTCACTCGTCCAGGCAGAGTATCAATCTTACCATTAGCATTAAAACAGAGTTTTTTCTTCTTGTAAGCTGTGTAACCAGCTACTGTTCCAACAATTAACAGCACAAGCACAGAAACCACAGGTGATGTAACACCAGCCACTACTCCAGAATCTATTGAAAGAAAAAAAACATATTATTTCAATAAAAGAAGGAATAAACCAATAAAAGAGCAAACTCATTTTAAAATTCATAATATGGACACTGACCCTTAATGGCAAATCATTGCAAACACAGTGTGACACAAGAGAGGGTTGGCACAATGCTTGAATTCCATTTGCAGTATGAAATAAAATGTTTAAAACAACCCCATAAGGACCAGAAACCACATTACTCCAGACAAAAAAAGAATGATGTATATACACATATATTTTATATATGGTTTTAAACTCTTTTGGTTCTCTACTATGATCCTAAATATGCCATAAGATAATGTGTATACATGTATTTACTGACCAGTGTTTCCACCATGATTGACATTACTCTCCCTGTCTCCTGGAAAAGAGAAAATAACTTTGTAGTTATAAGAAACTTCTTGGAAAAGTGTCACAGCTGACACACAGCAAAAGAATAACAACAAATGCCATGCAAAGACAGCCTACCAAATGGTACCTGGTTAGAACCAGGGATTGGAAGTAAGGAGATGTGGGTTCTATGCCTGCCTTGGACTGTAACTTTTTGGGAACACATTGTGTCCCTTTTCTGTCTTAATTTCCTCAGAATTATCCTATTAATCACCCCCAAACTCCAATAAAATGTGGCTGAAACTGCTTACTTACTTTCATAAAAAATGTGAATTTCAAATAAAAGAAATCTCCCATTGCATAGATCATGAGACAGCAGAGTAGCCAGAGTGCTGTAATATCCTTACTAGTCTCTGGGGAGCCATTGGCTAATTCACTATACGCCAATACTTCCACCTTTACTCCCTCTCAATAGCCCCTTAATCTGTAAGTAGTCCCACTGAATTCAACAGACTATGGGCCTAATCCTTCAGGGATATACAGTATGTGGACAAAGAGATTGCTCAATACAAGTAAAGGTAGGAAAATCTGGCCTTATACCAGCTAGAGGCAAGTCTAAAGCAAAGCCAGGCAGATGTGAGACATGACTATATGAGAGAGGCTGTGAAATATTCAATAGAATTGGCATACAGTACCTGCAGGCCTTGGGGGTAGAGGTTTCCCACCATTGAGATCTAAGTCATTGAAGCCATCTGTAAAATTAAAACAGTCATTTTTCAAACTTCCCTGAAATTTCCCCCCTCTCTTCCACTACCATCACCTGTTTATTCCTGGTGTCCTAGGAAAGGATTATTCCCCCAGATTCCTTAAAGAAAGACAGACCTTTTGGGCATTGAGCCCACTTTCTCTCTGTCAGCTCAAGGTCAAACATTAGAGTCTATTTGAAGGCTAGAATTCCAATCATGTCAATAGAAAATTGTTGGTTCCTATCCATTCCCAGGATAAGGAAAGCTAAATTTGTAAGCAGGAGTGCAAGGGAAAACAGGATGATTATTAACATGATTTTAGGGTCTAGTATCTTGTAAATCGTTCCAGCTAGATATGTTTTCTTGGCCAGAGACTAAGACCCAATAACCTTTTTCAAAAAGTGGACCCGAAACATTGATCAAAAAGAAAAAAAACAAACAAGTTTAAACAAAATAAAGCAAACCAAAAGTTCCCTACAATAGTTAATAAATAAGTGCACAACCAGAGAATATCGTCCAGCAAATAAATAAAAATCTGACCTAAATACTTTTTAATTCTAAGATTTGTAAGAGAAAATATTCTTACCAGAATGGCTATATCTTCCTGGGTGAGCAGGTGGATTTGGTTGAGGTTTTGGGTGGTTGTCTATTGATAATAAATATTGTAAGAAGGAAGGGGAAAAATGAGATTCAATAATAATTAATAATAATTTGAAGGAGCTACAAACAGTAGGAGCAAAAATATAATTTAAAAAGGACCTGCGACAATTGTAAATATAGGAAGAGGGGAAAAATGAGATTCAATTTTGAAAAATATAGACTAACATCTGAGGAAACGGGTATCAAAGAAAAAAACCTGAAAAGGCTGAAAGGTGTGTGGATGAGAGAGGATAGTATATGGGGCCTGGTTTCTAAATATATGTGATTTGATAGTAATAAAAAAAAAAAAAAGCCATTGCAATTTTTAGCCTGCAAACACAAAGGCATAGTGTAACAACAGGGAAGTAATAGTCCCTCTATATACCCCATTCAACAAGGTACTTAAGCATGTGTATTAATATACGTATGTGACTAGTCCACACTGAGTTGTGACTATTGTTCTCTTACATTTCAAGTTACAATATGCTTAACTACCTTGCTGAACTAAGGCCTGTGAGACCACAACTGGATTAACTGCACATGGCTCTAGACTCCTCACTTCTAGAAATATATAAACAAACTGAATACAGCTATTGCTATAATAGGAGGAATTAAGGCAGGGGTGGGGAACCTCCAGCCCATGGGCTGGACGCAGTTTGTTAGCATTAGCAGCTGGCCAGAGGTTCCCTGCCCATGAAGTAAGGGACTGATTTATGAGAAAAGGATAAGAGAAGTACTGTATAGTTTGGCTAAGTCTATGGGGTTTTTTTTGTGGAAGAGCAGATGATCTCTTTCGGAAGCCCTGTCTTCCTCCTCCCACGAGGAAGAAGAGCTCTTCCGAAAGAGGGCCAAATTTCGGAAAAGCCTCTTCAAAAAAAAATTGGAAAAGGCATGCAAATTGCTGAGTGCAATTTGCATACCTTTTTCCAATAAAGCCCCGTAGTGCTATACATGGGCATAACATTTAAAGATACAGGCTAATATTTTTAAAATATGCCTGTGATTTATAATCTTAAATCCTGTATTCAAAAGAAATTAGATGCTTAGGAGTCTAAACACCTGTATGTCTTTGGAAAATGGGATTTTAGGAACTTTTGAAAAATTTACCCATGGTATAATGGTGTTTCCCATCTCTAATTTCTAGGAATCTAAACATCTTAAACATGATGCTGAGGGGATTATTTTCAGAAATGTGAAAACACCATTAAAAACAGTCTAACACAGAGGTTCTCGTAAAAAAAATTGGTAGCTTTAAAATGTAGCCACCAACTCTTGCTGGTGGAAACTATGACAGTTTTTCCTAAAAAAAAGTAATTAACATTAGGAGAAACATACGTGCATATTTATTTATGTTCAAATCATAGTACTTTATTTAAGGTTTTTTTTGGCATACTCAACAATAAAGTTGTCTCCACACTGTGCATAAATAAAATAGAGACACAAATGAGATCTTCAGATGTTGTCTTTTGTTTTTGTTGTTTCTTTTGCTTTTTTGGTTGCATTTTTAACAGCTTGCTAGCTAGTAAGTTTGCTTCTGTGAAAAGTGATATGCATATGTTTGTTAATACATCACTTTTCAAAGCAGCAGACTTTCTGTAACAGTGGTGATGAGTAAAGGGGAGAAAGAACTTAAAAGCTGTGATGTTCTGCTTAGTAACAAAAAGGTGAGACTTTCTGGGACAAATGTTTTAAACAGTCAATTTTAAACTAATTTTAATACAAAATAGTTAATAAATATATCTGAACGTTCTCATAATTGGTTTTCTTTACCCAGAATTTATGAGCTGTAAATAGAGGGTGCCATGCCAAATTATTTATAAAAACCAAAGAGGTTGAATCTGTGCTGAAAAGCAAGAATTCATTGTAAGGTGATGTCAAGAACATCATTCTTTTAATATATTATATTTTATATTATGAGAAATAAATTTTAAAAAATCAGAAATAAACATTGATCCTATAAACATCTAATAAACTATGTACATTATCATAGTACAATATACAACAAAAATGCAAATCAAAATTAACCAGTTGAAAGCTCATTTATTTTTAACGGTCAAAAATATTCTTACCACCATCATTACCATAGCTCCCTGGGTTGTATGGAGAACCTGGGTGAGGTTTCGGACGATCGTCTATTAGCAATACAAATGTTCAAAATTTTAATAACTTTTTCAAACATTTACCTTTGGGGCAAAACTTGTACACATTTGGGCAGATGTGTTTTTGCGCAAGAGGTTTTTGCACAAAAAGGAGCCATCTACATACTGCCTTTTTGCACAAAAACCAGGTCTTGTGCAAGAGCCATTCTTCCTCATTTTTTCAGGAAGGATTGCTTTTGCACAAGAGAGGGTTTTTGCGTAAAAACATCTTATGCAAAAACAGCTCCTAATTAATTATGCAAATTAAGCACTGCAATATGCTAATCCGCACTTCATTTGCATAGGCTTTTGCGCAAGGAGAAAGCAGTGTAGACGTAGCCTTGTTCTCAGCTCAGGAACATAGTTTTAGACTGAGCAAAAACTGTTCAGCTATTTTTAGTAGGAATATGGTGAGGGGTGGGGAGCTTTTACCAGAGTGCCCAAATATCTCATATACCTTTCTGGGGTCTAGTGAAAATCAGTTTTGTTTTGGAGAAGTTATAAAAAAATTTTTAAATGCTTCATGCATATACATTGTTTTTCGTTATACAATAAACTAACAATCTGCCAACATTCCATTGCCACTGCATATATGTGCCTGAGAGTGGAATGGAATTTTCCATTCAATAGACAATCTCTCAACTTCTAGTGCAGTTACACATGCATAAAAAAATTGAGTGGAATTTCATTTAGAGAGTGCAGGTCTGTGTGAAATATGTTTTTTGATGGTGATTGTGGAATGAGGTGGAGCTCTCAAAAGATGTGACTCCTTCTGAATAATATGTAAAGGTATGAGGAGGGACTCATTAATCTTAAAATACCCTACCCTATTCACTGTAGTGTAATGAAGTGGGGAAAGTGCGAGAGTACAGTAAGAGTGGTGATATCCAGCCCATTACCACCAAGAAAACTCTATACACTGGCAGTTCTTATCTTCATTGAAAGTCTAGTTTATAGACTGGTTGGCCAGCAGGCTCCCTACCTAGCTCTGTGCAGCTCCTTGGAAGAGGTGACCTGTCCCTGCTGCTTTTAAGTGGAGGAAGAGTCATGGGGGCTCAGTGCACTGCCTCTGCCCACAGGTGCGACCTCCACAGCTCCCATTGGTCATGGTTCCCAGCCAATGGGAGCTGCAGAGCCACTACTTGTGTAGGATGGGGAAAGGACAGTGCACAGAGGCCCTGTGACCATTTCTCTGTCTAAGAGCAGCAGGGACATTTGCCACCGCCAGGGAGCTGCCCAAGGTGAGCGTTGCCCAGATCCAGCATCCCAAACCCCCACACTGCCCCAAAGCTCTGCCTCGAAGTCTCTCCCTCCCCCAAACTTCCTCCCAGAGCACATGTCCTTCTCCCTTCCTACTGCCCAGACCGGAATCTCATCCTGGACCCAAAATGCCTCATCAAGTACTAATCCTGCATCTTTCCTGCACTCTGAACCCCTCGACCCTAGTCTGGAGGTAGAGCCCACATCCTCAGCCCAGGTCCCATACCTCTTCCCACATCCCATCCCCCTGCCTCAGCCCAGAGCCCCCTCCCACACTCTAAACTTTTAGTTAACTAGAATATTTGACTAACCAGCACCTCCCATTTCCCTAACATGCCAGATAACAACCCTTTTACTGTGTATCTATCTAGATTTTTATGAGGTAGCCTATCACTGAGATAATTGAGGCAGGGGTCCTGCTCCGTGCACTATATTATTTGTTCAGTGTACATTGTGAGAGACAGAAGTAAGAAAGGAATTTTGGCTTCATGCAATGTAGGGGCTGGGCCACTGTGCAATGTATAAAACATGAAGCCACATGCTGAATAGTGATGATACAAATATTTAACTGCTGCCATATGCATAAAACAATGTCCAACTTGTGCACTGAATGAGGCAGAATTCCTGTACAGAAAAATAAACCCTGTGATTATGTAGCGAAAACCTATTCCATATTGCATAGTCACAAGGGAGCTAAATTAAGACTGCATGGCAACCTTATCCATGACATTTCCTAATTCCTGAAAGCTTCATTATAGAACTCTAATTTTCTCTTAGTGTACCATGTGGAATATCATGATCAAATAAAAAAGCATTTTTAAATGGAGAGAATGAGGGGGGGAAAGAGTTTCCCTTTTAAAAATTAGTTTGTCACCTCCAATTTCCTCCAGAGTTTATGATTTTAAAACTTGCCAGTCTTCCTTTATCCTCCACAGCTCATTTCTCTTCTTCTGCAAAGCCTGTTATAGCATTACCAAAAGCCACACTGACAACTGAATGCCAGAAGAGAGGGCCTTTCAAATTTTAAAAAGACTCACATGTGTAAGACTTTAGTCTCCAATGCAGATAAAAAAATTGAAGTAATTTTTGTGGACTTGTCTTTTCCCGGACACAAATGTTTAGTAAAACAAAAGCTACAGTTGCTTATTTGTATGTTCCTTGGGAATTTCAGGGCAGGTAAGAGATTACCAAGAATTATCAGCCAATAAAATTGCATTGTTGTCCAATCACTGTAAAAAGCCATATTGAAGCTCTTATTATGGATAAATTTTGAAGAGAGTTCCTTCAATACTTTATTTTTAGCCTGTACTTGATACTTAGAACATTATTGCACAACCCTGATTCAGAACTGCCCTTGGCACACATCACCCTGAATCTTATAGAAACTACAGACCAGAGATCTTTGTCATGACCCTTTAGCCAATTTAAATTTCTTACTCACCAATCACTGGCCTTTTGGTAACTGGTGCTGGCTTCTTAGTAATTGTTTCCTCTATGAGACACAGTGAAACAAGAAAATCAATACACACTGAAACATTTTTCAGTTAATCAAAGGGAGATATCTGTACATTTTGATAAATATTCTATATAAAGGAAAATTAAGCATCATTGTGGCCACAAAGTTAGTGTTATGACCAAGATTTTTTTAAATAAAATCTGAATTCAAGCAATTTTTTAAAAAATAGCCTGATTATCAAAGTGCTTAAATAAATGAGTTTTAACACAAACCATGTTGTGGTCCAGATCTCACAAAATGGAAAAATGTATTTCAGATGTAGCAATAATTTTAAACATAATAGGGCAAACAAATTTTTTTATTGTTTGAGCTTTTTGTAGTATTACTTACCTGGATGATCAAGAGCATCAGCTAAATCAAAATCATCTTGACCTACCAAAAGAAATCATGCATTAATGTCAGTATGTAGGAACATTAGGGTTATGTCTGTTTCGGTTATTGTTGTATTAATTTGTGTGTGTGTGTGATTCACAGCCAGTTTTCTGCTGACAAGGCATAGGAGATACCATCACTGGAGATATTTGAGTGGGCTAGATAGGCATCTATTAGGGATGATCTAGATGGTGCGTGCCACTGCCGTGAGATCAGGGGGAACTGGACTTGATGATCTCTTGAGGTCATAGAATCCTAGCGTTGGAAGAAACCTCAGGAGGTCATCGAGCCCAACGTTCTGCCCAAAGCAGGACCAACCCCAATTAAATCATTACAACCAGGGCTGTATCAAGCCGGGACTTAAAAACCACTAGGGATGGAGATACCACCCCCTCCCTAGGGAACCCATTCCAGTGCTTCACCACCCTCCTAATATCCAATCTAGACCTCTCCCACTGCAACTTGAGACTACTGCTCCTCATTCTGCCATCTGTCACCACTGAAAACAGCCTCTTTCCATCCTCTTTAGAAGCCCCTTTCAGATAGTTAAAGGCTGCTATCAAATCCCCCCTCTCTCTTCTCTTTTGCAGACTAAATAAACCCAAATCCCTCAGCCTCCTCTCATAAGTCATGTGCTCCAGCCTCCTAATCATTTTTGTTGCCCTCTGCTGGACTTTCTCCAATGTGTCCACATCCTTTCTGTAACGGGGGCCCAGAACTGGATGCAATACTCCAGGTGTGGCTTCACCAGTGCCAAATAAAGGGGAATAATCACTTCTCTAGATCTACAGGCAATGCTTGTCCTAATGTACCCTAATATGCCATTAGCCTTTTAGGTCTCTTCCATTTCTAGTATTCTGTGATTCAGGCACCTGGTGGTGAAAAGTCCAATAGAGAGGTACATGCCAGAAGAAACTGTTCATGATCTGCAATCTGCTGGGGATGGGGTTGGGTCATGATCACACAAACTAACATGTTTTGTTCAAAAGGGATAGTCACTTGAATAGAACAGGAAGGATTTGGCCCATAATAACATCCTGGATTCAAGCAATATGTAAAAATGCCTTTGAAGAGAATGCTTTGCTTATTATGGAAAGCAAGTACACAAGCTAGAAGCCCACAGTGTGTCCAAATAAACAGAAACAAGATTTTGCACAAAACCTTCAAAACCTTCAGAGTGGCATTCTATATCCACATCCTTGGTCAGCTAGAGATTGGTGAGTCTGCTTACAGCCTTGGCTATATGAAATGTATCTTTTAGTTCAGGCAGTGGCAGCTGCTACATCAAGCTCCATCCGTTCCAGATATCTTTCCCCCCCAGCCAGAACCCCAGTGTGGATAAGCATCCCCAGAGGCATGTTATACTACAACCAGGAGAAGTGATTTTAATAAATTCATTACTCTTTAAACAGCTCAGCTTTAGAGACCTGGTTTAAAGTTTTACAGATTGAAATCACTTGTAAATTACATCTGCACATTTTAACTTCTTCCTCTGACATGTGGTAGCATTTACAGCTGTCAAAGCATGTTTGTTGCCTATACCCATATGGTCTCCACTGCACTCTGAAATGTCTAAAGGAAAAACAACATCTTCCTGCTCTGTTGGAGGTGTTAGATATGTCATTAATTGTTACAAGAGAAAAAATGTGCCCATGACATGAAAACTTGACCAGAAAATAAAGCTGAGACAGATTTAAAATATTTATCCTAAAAGCGTGTAACTGAGTCTACTACAGGAACTGTTTCTGATTTGGTATTTCTTTTGTTGTTGTTGTGGTTGGCATTTTTTTGCTTTAACTGTAAAGGTTTTGTAGACCACCTCTTTAGGAAATAAACAAACATTGACTGTTTGGGATATCCCAGGGCCGCCTTTATGACTTTCATGGGCCCTAAGCACTTTTGCCTTTGTGGGCCCCTCCCACCATAATAATATCAATATTAAAAATTATTTTTGATATAACTTTAAATACTTCAACATTTTTTTTCTGTTTTAGGCAAAATTTAATAGATTTTCATGGGCTCTAAAAGTTTCATTTTTTTCTGATGTGAGAAAAAAATTAAAACTTTTTTTCAACCCTAAAAGTTCATTTTTTTTCTTCTGATTTTAAAAGAAATTAAAACATTTTTGTGGGCCCATAAAAGTATTGTGGGCCCTAGGCACTGTGCCTAATGGATAAGTCGGCCTTGGGCTATCCAGATACTCTGGAGTGGAAGAAGACAAACACCAGAACAGCTGGCACAAGCTGAAAAACAAAGATTTTCTGGGATCATGACTTTTATTCCCATGTCTGCCACTGACTTTCTGTCATTAGAGGCAAGTCATTAGATGTGAGATAATAATACTAGGATGTTATATAGCATTTTTCATCAGTAGGTCTTCAAATGCTATAAAAAGGGGGTCAGTATCAAGGTTCCCTCTCAGCTACATGGCCTGCAGCTGCACAGTTACCTAATAAGCCCCACTCAGAAGCTCAGGGACACTGCCCATGGAGCTAAAACCTGCCTATACTCTGTAACACAGCCCCAGCTTCCTGCCTTGAGCCCATTCCCACACTCGAAAGCCCTTGGCCTCATCATGGAGCTCCATCCTGCACCCTAAATACCTCATCCCCAGCCCCACCCCAGAGTCCACATGCTCAGCCAGAGTCCTCATGCCCCCAACCCTAAGCCCCTTCCTACTCTCTGAACCCCTTGCCCCCAACCCCACCACAGATTGCCCATGTGCAGAATGAAATTTGTTATGTGCACCAGTGTTTCCTCTAAGATTTTCCATCCTTGGGCGGATTGAATTTTCTTTTGGGCTGGTTGAAATTTCTTATGTGCAACACCGATGTTGAGGTAATGTGTGGATGTGCACCCACCAGTACAAACTACAACCGTAGATCTAAATATATTTTAAATAGTCCATCGGTGTGAAAGAAAATATATTAAAACAAGGGATAATTAACAAGGAGCAATGCTCATGATTATTTAATATGAAATCAACTAAAAAGAAAATTAACACTTCTCTTGGCTGAAGAAGTGGGTTTGCCCACAAACGCTCATTATACTGTTTATGTACATTAGTTAGCCTAGGGTGCTTCAAGACCATTGTTGGTTTTTAAGTTCTTTTAGTAACAGATTAACACGGCGACTCCTCTGAGACCTTGGAGTACATGTATCATCATCCTTTCTAACAGACAGATACATGTTTCCAAGATCTTGAAAATAAGGTTTCATCCTACAAGACAGCTAGCATCACACCTAGTATTTGCAATTTCTGACTCATAAGAGCCAGAACTCTACCAGATAGCAAAGATCTGGCCTTAATGCAATACAGTTTATCATATATTAATTCGTTACACAGGATTTTAAAAAAATCATTAAGATCAGATATCTGCAACACTCAAAAAAATCTGTTAAAATAATCTTTTTCTTTCTTACCTCAAGCCATTAAGGGGTGGGCAATAATTTTTGATGGGGGTCCACTCCAAAGAATGTCATAAGTGGTTGAAGGCTACACTCTTCCATGATATTAAAGGAGAAGGTGCGGGGGTCTGGCATTAAGGTTGGGTGCAAAAGGGAGCTTGGGGTAAGGGATTGGGTTGTGGGATCTGGGAGGGAGTTTGGGTGAAGTGGGGGATCGTGACCTGGGGCAATGGATTTGCGTGAGGAGGGGGTACAGGGCTTGGAGAGGGTTGTGACCAGGGTTAGGAGTACAGGAGGGGGTGCAGGGATTTGGCTGTGACCAGGGATAGTAGATTGGGGTACAAGGTCTGAGAGGGGGCTGTGTCCTGAGGAAGGGTGTAGGAGGGGATGCAATGTCTGGGAAGGTGTATGGGGGCTGGAGCAGGGATGCAAAGGTTTGGGTTACATGGGGTAGGAGGACAGAAGTGGAACAGAGGGTTGGGGGAGGGAAGGAGGAGCTGGGGGTCAGAGATAGGCTCTTGCTGGGAGACCTTACCTGACTGCTAGCCAGAAACCCAGAAGGTTCCTTAGCCAGGGTCCCTGCCTTCTAGCCCCTGTACATGTTCAGGGGAGCTGCAGAAGCCATGTTTATTGCTCTAAATTGAATGCAGTGAGCCTGGGGGATGAAGGAGGAAGGGCACTTCATGTGCTCCCTGTCCTGCAGCTGCTATTGGTCGAAACCAGCTAATGCAGGGGTGGGCAAAAGGGCCTCTGTGGGCTGGATTTGGCCCGCTAAGTGGGTGGATCTGGCCCATGGAGGCTCTGATGCTCCCCTGTCCCCAGGCCTTAATTGGCCTGGGGGCAGGGGAATGTGTGAAGCCTCCTCCCACCCTGACAGGAGCAGCACCGCGTGCTGCTTGCAGGATGGTGGCTAGAGCAAAGGAAGCTTCACGGCTTCCCCGCCCCCAGGCCAATTAGAGTCTGAATGCGGGGGAGCTGCATGAAGCTTCCTTTGCCCTGCCCTGGCCCTACGGGGAGGGCGCTTCCCGCACTCCCCTGCTCCCAGGCCCTGATTGGGCTGAGGGTGGGGGGCCTGCCAAGCCTCTTCCAGGGCATGGATGCCTAATGGGAAGGGAACAAAGGGGCACCTCCACCCCCAACCACTCATGGTTTGGGGGTGGGGTAGCCCCGCCCCTTCCTGTTTATGCCCTGCCCCTTCTGGGGTGGACTGGGGCTACTTCAAAAATGTTTGGTTCCCAAGAAAAAATTATTGCCCACCCCTGAGCTAATGGGCGCTACCGGGGCTGGGGGCAGCATGAGAAGCCTGACTCCCCACCCTCCAGGCTCTCAGCATTCAGAAATACACATGTGGCTCTGCACCTGGCTTTCCTGAGTGCTGAGTGGGTGCGGGGCACGCAGGGAGCTGGCTGAGGCGCTGCTTGCAGACCATCTTTTGCCCAGCCCTGGAGACTGGAGAGAGCTTCTCCATTTATAGCAGATAGCAGCAGCAGCTGCTTCTGTACCTCTGAGAGAGCGAGTGCCCCATTTCCCCACCTTTCCCAGCCGATCAGCTGAGCTTCCTGCCTGAGCTAGGACCTCTGAATCTCTACATGGTGCTGACAAAAGGACTGTGTATCTGCGAGGGCACAAAGCTTACAGGGAACCTTAATGAGCACCAATATGGAGATGATGTGTCACACATCTTCTCCATATTGGTGCACATTGCAAAATTCATTCCACACATGGATATAAAAAATGAGAAGAACACTGGTCAATATCATTTTCCCCATTTTATGGATGGAGAAACTGAGGCACGGGGAGGGAAATAACTTGTCCAAGGTCACTCTGCAAACCAATGGCAGAGCCAGGAATAGGCAACATTGCCTCCCATAATAAGATAGTGGTACTAATGTCATTCACAAAGCTCTTAGAAGGCTTAATTAATGCTTGTAACACACAGTAATCCTCAAATGAGAGGGATCACAGCACACACTTTTCAACACTTTTCAACAATGCATATTTCGAGGACTTAATTACATAGCCCTACATGCTGACAGAAATAGTAATATATGGTTGGAATGCCAAAGAATGAGCTATAAAACATGACTACCCTTAGCTAACAGCGTGTTGTTTCTGAAAACTTATACTATGAAGGGGAAAGTAGGTCACAAAACCGGACCATCCAGGGAACATAACTTGAGTAATAGTTTCTTTCATTTAACTGGCTGAATATTTTGGAACATTACACACCATTCAGCTATTGCTTCCCCTGCCTTAGGGACTGACTTACCTTCACTAGAAATCAATGGGTTCTGAGATTTCTAGTCATAAGCAATAAGACCTAAGGGTTTTCAGTGATAGACTGCCAATACTATAACAAATGGCTTACACAAAAGTATTCCCCTTTGTAATTACCATGACGGTTTATGATGTCAAGGAGGAGATATGAAAGCAAGGGGACTCTATTTGTTTTAATAAAAGCAGAAGGTACCACATGCACATAGTATAAGCTGGTGGCATTCTTCTCTTTTTGCTCCTACCACAATATATAGAAACTGGATCTGGTCCAAACAGCCCTTCCTGGAGTTTTTCTCAATTTCAAACCTTAACAGCAGTAGCAGCAAAACATAAACCTAAAACAAATTATCCTTAGGGATTTTATCTAGATAAACCTTCTGTTTTGATCCCTAGTTTTTATTGTCTCTGAGAGATGCTCAAAGGTTTCAATCCACAAAGGTATTTAGGTGCCTAAATCTTAGGTTTAAGTGCCTAAACCCCAATTTTAGGCTCTGATGCAGTCTACAGAACTCCTGCGAAACTGTGTAAGTGTTTAAATTCACTCAGGCTATACACTGAGGGATTTTTTTTAAAAAAGATACACAAATTGTGAACCGTAGTTTGTGTATCTTTTTCTGATTCTTTTTTTGGAAGAGGCTCATCTACACTGGGCCAAATGTCAGAAAAAAAACCTTTCAGAACATCCCTTCTTCCTTGTAAAATGAAGTTTACAGGGATGCCGAAAAAACGCGTCTGCTTTTCTGATTTTTTTTTCGGAAAAGAAGACACGTTCCTTGGATGCAGAAGAGGGTTTTTTTGGGATACCAAAGGTATCCTGAAAAAATTCTGCAGTCTAGACATAGCCTCAGTGCCCAAGTTTTCAGGACAACATTTTCTTAAGTGCCTCTGTTTCTGCCTCTGAGCATGTGCATTGCAACCACACTCCAGGCATCCGGAGGCCTATCTCCTGCCTAAATCCCATAACTGACCCATAGATGGGGATATCACTGTATTGGGCACCATTCAAAATCTGGCCAGAGGGGGAAGGTGTAAACATTTATCCAAGTGGTTGGAGCATGTAGTGGGACATGGGGGACTCCGACTCAATTCTCCCCTTGGCCAGAGGGGTCTCCTACCTCTCCTAACCACTGAACTATGGGATACTCTCATGCACAGCTATTTCAATCACTGTCCAAGCTAAACTGAACACTGCAATGTTATGACTTTGAAATATACTTCTATATTACATTGAAGTTTATTTCCAATTTGAGGTAAAAGGTGGAGAATCTTAAACCACATTTTAAAATCACTATTATAGACTAAAGAAGACAGGATCACACAGTTGCTTCCAGTTGCACTAGAAACCTTAGCCAAAAAAAAAAAAAAAAAAAGACCACCACATTGGAGAGATGCAGCAAGCTGAAACAGAAGCTGAGATCACCTAGTAGTATTTGTCTAAATCTAGACTGTTATACTTACATATCATGTGGTAGGGTAAGATACATGAGGTAGAAAATGATGAAAGATGGAGACATCAGGGAAGAAAAGGGATGGTAGAAATAGCCAGAAGAAGGGGAAAAGACCAAAAATCATCTACGGAAGGTGTGCAAACTGAACCTTTGATCACAACTCAAATATTGAAGAGGAACCTCAAGTAATAAAGAAAGAGGACAGAATTTTCTGATCAGAGATTTTACAGGGAGGAAGGAATCTAGGCTGAAACATTTATGATCCAGAAAGACATAAAATGGACAAATGGATGTGCAGCCATCTAGGCGTGAGGATGAATGATATTTAAATATCTAAGAACTTCATTTATAAGGTTACATAATACTTAAATCTGTAAGCAGTCTAAGTTGTATCTGAAAACCTTGAAACATGGTGGGTCTAAAAACAGAAGCCTATTAAAGGCCACATTGAAAATTTGGCTTCCTGTGCTACGGAATCACAACAGGGATCTCAAGCGATTAATGAAGACTGGAACACATGTGGTGGTCTGAGTGAAAGTAGACTGGGAAAAAATACTTTCCTCGTTATAAACACAGCATTATGTCCTTGTATTAACAGCTTTACAGCTCAAACAGCTGGTTTGTAAAAAGCTGAATCTGGAAAGTCAGGGAGGGGAAGTAGACACTTTATTCTGGTGTGGGAGGGGTGATTTTAATGTGACCGTGTTATAAGTGTTTTAAAGTCTCACGTGACTAGAAGAGTTTCCTGTACAGGAAAAATCACAGCCAAACTATTTAAATCTAGGTTATGGCTGTTTTGTGCTAGCAGAGGAAGCATGGGGCACTGAGCCTTGGTTCTGACTCAGGTTTGAGTCCAAGCCCCTGTTCTATCTGATTAGTCTGACTGGGGTCAGCATGCAGTAAGTTCCTTGGACGCTGCTAGTGGTGTGTGTGACACTTTCTGAGGGTATTCAGGGTTGGGAGTTACCTTACTACCTACATGCCCATAGCATGAGGAAGCCTAGGGGCTGTGTCTAGACTGGCCAGTTTTTCCGGAAAATCAGCCGCTTTTCCGGAAAAACTTGCCAGCTGTCTACACTGGCCACTTGAATTTCCGCAAAAGCACTGACTTCCTACTGTCTGAAATCAGTGCTTCTTGCGGAAATACTATGCTGCTCCCGTTCAGGCAAAAGTCCTTTTGCGCAAAAGGGCCAGTGTAGACAGCTCAGATTTGTTTTGCGCAAAAAAGCCCCGATGGCAAAAATGGCCCTAAAGTGCTTTTGCAGAAAAGCGTCCGTGCCAATCTAGACACTCTTTTCTGCAAATGCTTTTAACGGAAAACTTTTCCGTGAAAAGTATTTGCGGAAAATCATGCCAGTCTAGACGTAGCCAGGCTGTGCCTGTTGTGGGCCAGTTCCCCAACTCCACCAGCCTCTGGCAACAGAAACTTGGCCCCGCTGTCTCTGCACAGGATACCAATAGGTATGCTTCAAGCCCCAAGAACTCTGAGCATCCCCCTGGGGGGCTTGCCTCAGATTCACTGGGGACTTACAGACTTCACCGAAACACTACTCTAGGTTTAGCTCTCCATTCAATGCACAACACTTAGGCTATGTCTGGACTACAGAGGTTTTTTTTTTTAAAGTAGCCTTTTTTCGAAAAAACTTCACCTGCGTCTAGATTGCCACCATATTCTTTCAAAATTAAATTGAAAGAACACAGTGTTTTTTTCAACAGCAGTAAGCCTCATTTTATGAGGAAGAACACCTGAAACTCTTATGTACTTCTGTGCCCTCTGCCAATTGACTCCAAGAGGTCCCTGAGTCACAAGGTGGGTCAGAGCAAGAGTCCTACTATAAGTCATCCAAGCCCTGTCATTTTGTAGCATAGACAAAGGTCCAGATGAAGACTGGAGTCAGAAGGTCTGCATGGTGCCATATGGATGTATTAGCATGTCTGTGAGATCTGTGCCCAGCAATTGTACATCAGGATACACAATGCAGGGTGGGCACTCAAACACGGGTTTGCAAACACTGAGGCTATGTCTAGACTGCAGGCTTTTTTTGGAAGACGCTTTTCCAGAAGAGATCTTCTGAAAAAAATCTTCTTCCAAAAGAGAGTGTCCACACAGCAGAAGTGCATTGAAAAAACGATCTGCTTTTTCAAAAGATACTGATTGGACACTGATTGGACACTATCTTGCATTTAAGTTGTGATTATTATGGATGGAGTGGCCACCAGGGCATCTGTGCTTTTTCTTGGAGGCCTCTTCTTTCGGAAAAAACCCCCTCTTCCCCATCCACACGCGCCTTTTTCTGAAAAAGTTATTTTGGAAAAGGCTTCTTCCTCATAGAAAGAGATTTACTGCTGTCAGTAAAAACCTTTAGTTCTTTCACCTTTCTGTTGAAAGAATGCAATTGCAGTGTGGATTTAAGAGTATTTTTTTCCGGAAATACTCTGCATTGTAGACATACCTTGAGTCCACAATCTCAGATGCTGCAGACCTAGGTTGAGCAGTGTAGACATATCCGGAGAGCAGTCAGTCTGAGGATGCCAGAGAACCAGGCCTTACAATGTAATTATCCTATTTCTCTGTACTACTCTAGAATGTTTTTGGCGGAGTGTCTGTATTTTAAACAGAGGAAATTGATTGTTAGTGACTTACTGTGAATGGAGGAGACAGCTCATGACTTCATTACTTATCTTTTTCATCTAAGCTGCGTTCTTTGTGACAGGGAAGAACTCTGGAACTCTGACAGGATGTTTATCATCTGATTCCTGACAGCATACATAGGCCTTGTCTGCAGCTTATATCAGGTTCTTTTGCCACTTCCCTGAACAAAATGAGCTATATAGAAAAAAGGATTTTTTTCACCCTAGTATAGCTATATTTACACTGAGGATTTTTCACCACTAATTTGGTCAGGTGTGCATTTTTTTCCACACTCCTAATTGATATAGTTATATCAACTTTGCTGGAAAAACCCTAAAATATAGATTGGGCCAAATTCACTAGTTCTAGTCTACCCCTGTAGCTTTACCAAATAAAATACATCCTGTCGGGTAGCCTTCTAGGCAGGCACTCATCAATAAAATAGGATTTACTTATATAAAACAAATTAACAATAAATTGGTAGTCGGAGTTCAAGTTTCATAAAAATTACATTTTGTGTTTGCAGATATTAACCTTCTACATAGGCAATTGGAGAATTAGGGGTAAATTCTATTTTCAGTTATATCCAGACAGCTCAAATAAGCCATTGGCTTCAGTTATGTCCTAGAAACTGCTGTGAATTTTCTTACCAAGCTTCCATACATACTCTTGGGCTGTGTCTACACTGGGCCACTTATTCCGGAAAAGCAGCCGCTTTTCTGGAATAAGCTGTGAGCTGTCTACACTGGCCCCTTGAATTTCCGGAAAAGCACTGACGATCTACTGTAAGAAATCAGCTGCTTTTCCGGAAAAACTATGCTGCTCCCGCTCGGGCAAAAGTCCTTTTTCTGGAAAACTGTTCCGGAAAAGGGCCAGTGTAGACAGCACAGTAGTCTTTTCCGCAAAAAAGCCCTGATAGCGAAAATGACGATCGGGGCTTTTTTCCGGAAAAGCACGTCTACATTGGCCACGGACGCTTTTCTGGAAAAAGGGCTTTTCCGGAAAAGCATCCTGCCAATGTAGATGCTCTTTTTCCGGAAATACTTATAACGGAAAACTGTTCCGTTTTAAGCATTTCCGGAAATTCATGCCAGTGTAGATGTAGCCATCTTGTGCTAGTCTCTAGTGATTTTTTTCTTTGGATTTTGACATTACACTTATTTAACTTTATCATAACAGTGGTCCTTGTTCAGACTGAACTGTTCCAAAGACTCAGACTGATTCAAACAAACTGAACCACTGAATAATAAAGGAGTTGGCAACCTTTAGCATGTGGCCCATAAGGGTAATCTGCTGGTGGGCTGCAAGATATTTTGCTGATGTTGACCATCTGCAGGCACGGCCCCATCCGTTCCCAACTAATGGGAGCTGCGAGGAGCGGTGGCCCACCCACAGACAGTGAAAGTAAACAAAATGTCTTGCAGTCCACCAGTAGATTATCCTAATGGGCTGTGTGCCAAAGATTGCCAATCTCTGAACTAATAGATATGAATAGTCCTGTAATGAAAATGAATTAGACCAAAATATTTAAATGTCACCTACTTTAGATATGCAAATCCACCAGTGTATATTCACCAGTTATGGTTGTTCATGCACAAAGAACTTGGAGTGCAAGCACACTGGGGATTTGCGTACCTAAATTAGGTGATGCGTGCAAAATGCTTGCAAACTTTCGCTCATATCCATTATTCAGCATTGTATAGAGACCAGTATTTTTACCATATGTTTAATTTAGTTGCCCAGTTTAGTTTATCTAAAAGATCCACCAACTTTAATTGTACAGTTGGTTGCTTGGATAAAGATCAGGGTCATCATGAATTCATACAAATTTTAGGACTGTAGGGAACCTTGAAAAGTCATCATATTGATCCCTCCACACTCAGGCAGGACTAAGTAAACCTGGACCATCCAGACAGGTATCTGTGCATCCTGTTCTTTAAAACTTCCAGTAATGGGAATTTCACAAACTTGTTGGCAGCTGGAAAGTTCTTCCTAATATCTAACCTAAATCTTCCTTGCTGCAGATTGAACCTATTATGTCTTGTCCTAAGTCCCTGCGGATCCTGTTTGAGATGGATATGGAGAACAATTGATTACAGTCCTTTTGGTAACAGCCCACAATATATCTGGTTGTTCTCCTCCCTCCCCACATCTTTTTTGAAGACAAATATAGACAGGTTTTTTAATCTTTCTAAACTTTTTGTCATTTTTAAACCTTTCCTCTGGATACTCCTCAATTTGTCCACATCTTTCTAAAGTGGGACACCTTGGGTACGTCTAAACTACATGGCTCCATTGACGGTGCCATGTAGATTAGTTTACTGGAAAAAGGAAAATGAAGCTGTGATTTAAATAATCGCTGCTTCATTTAAATCAAAATGGCCACCGCGCTGTGCCAATCAGCTGATTGTCGGCATAGTGCGGCAGTCTAGACAGGGATCTGCCGACCCCAGAACCCTTCATCGGCAGATCCTGTAAGCGTTTCAGCTGATCGGCACAGCGCGGAGGCCATTTTGATTTAAATGAAGCGGCGATTATTTAAATCGCCGCTTCATTTCCCTTTGCCGTCCTACCTAATCTACATGACTCCGTCGACCGAGCCATGTAGTCTAGACACACCCCTTGGGTTAGACATAGTACTCCTGGTATGGCCTGACTAGGGCCAAATAGAACAGGACAATTACCAACAATATCTTACGTATAGTTGTAACACTCCTGTTAACACACTCCAGCATGGTGTTAGCCTTTTCCACAACTGCATTACATTGTTGACTCATATTCAATTTGCGATCCACTAGAATATGTGGATAGAGAAGAGGGAGTTCTTTCAAAAGAAGAGGAAAAAGCACAGGTGCCCTGGTGGCCATTCCATCCATAGTAATCACAGCTTAAATGCGAGATAGCATCCATTCTGTGTGGATGCTCTCTTTCAAAAAAGCAGATCTCTTTTTTTATGAGCTTTGGCAGTGTGGACGCTGTCTTTCGGAAGAAGTTTTTTCAGAAGATCTCTTCTGGAAAAGCTTCTTCAGAAAGAAGCCTGCAGTCTAGACATAGCCTAAGGGAAGTGCTTGCAATGTGTTTTTATTGCATTTTATCCCATTGAATTGAGACCAGTTCTCTAATTTGTCAAGGTCTTTTTTGATTTCTAATCTGGTTCTCCAAAATATTTCAACCCCCACATCTTGGTGCCATCTGTTTTATAAGCATACTTTCCATTCCATTATCCACATCGTTAATGAAAATATTTAATAGTACTGAACTCAAAACTGGGAGTGGCAGGTTTGTAGAAATTTTGGGGGTGCCCAGAATGGATCCAACTCCCTTTCCCCCACCTGCCTAAGGTTCTGGGATAGAATTTAGATGTGTGTGGGGAAGGGTCAGGCTCTGGGAGGGATTTTGGGTCCAGAAGGAGGTCTTGGATATAGGCTTTAGGTCAGAGTTTAGGTGCTTTTGTGCAGGCTCTGAGTTGGGGAAGGAGATTGGGGTGCAGAAGGGCATACAGAGTGCAAGCACTGAGAAGGAGTTTGGGTACAGAGAGATGATGGGTTGGTGTCTGGGAGGAGGTTTGGGTGCAGGGGGGAGGTTGGGATTCAGGCTCTTGGACAGAGTTTGGGTGCCAGTGAAGATCTGGAGTTCAGGCTCTGAGATAGTCAGAGTGCTGGATGCAGACTCTGGGCTGGGGCAGAGGGATGGAGGTGTGGGAGGGACTGAGGGATGCAGGCTCTGGGAGTAGGTTTGGGAGTGAGAGGGGTGGATAGAGGGTGCAGTGCTTACTTGGAGCACCCCCTATAGCAGGGCTCCTAGAGGGTGTGGGCCAGGTGGACCACCCTTCAACTCTCATTGGCCGCAAGGGCATTCAGGGTGGGGACAGTTCACAGAGACATACATCCTGCCCAGGAGTTACAGGGAAGTGCTTGCACATGTGTATGGAGAAGATGCTGTGTTTCTGGTGGTGGTGGCGAGGACCCCAGGGCCCTTTTAAATTGCCCAGAGTGACAGGAGGGGCTGGAGGATGTAGAACAGACATGCATGGGGATGGCAGGCAGGGCTGGGATAAAGACTTAGCCCCAAACTTTCCTGGAGCTGGGCCCCCCAGGCCAGGAATATCTTGGAGACCAGGCTCTATGGGTCCATATAACTCACTGCCCCTACCCAGAACTTACCTCCCCATGAGAAAACACAGGATACCCACCTTCCTAGTTCGGCAATGAACCACTGATAACTACTCTCTGAGTATGGTCTGTTAGCCAGTTTTGCAACCACTTCATAGTAATTGCATTTTGACCACATTTCCCTAGTTTGCTTATGAGATTATCATGTGGGACTGTGTCAAAAGCCATATAAAATCAAGAAATATCATGTCTACTTCTTCTGTTCTCTAGGCCAGTAGCCTTGTAAATGAAGGAAATTATTTTGGCTTTGCATGATTTGTTTTTGACAAATCCATGTAGGCTATTCCTTATAATAACCCTATTATTCTCTAGGTGCTTATCGATTGTTCAATAATTTGTTCCAGTATTTTTTCAGCTATCTATATCAGGTGACTATAACTCATTAGGTCAAAATAATTCCCCTTTTGAAGGAGAGGCACTATGTTTGTTTTTCTCCAGTACTCTGAGGCCTTACCTGTCATCTAGGGATATGAATGTGTAACTGATTAACCAGGTGATTCTTATCAATAACCTGTTAACCAACACCCAGGAGCAGGACCCAGCCTGTGGCCCAACACCCAGGAGCAGGACCCAGCCTGTGGCCCAACACCCAGGAGCAGGACCCAGCCTGTGGCCCCACTGGACCCACCACACTACGGGCTGAGGCCAGCAGCCAGCAGGCCCACTGGGTCAGGAGCTGGTAGCCTCTGGGATCCTGCTTAATCAGTTAACTGATTAAACATAAAGTTTAACTAGTTAATTGATTAAATGGGATTTTACATATCATTTATGAGTTCTCAAAGATAATTGCTAACAGCTCTCAGATTGTTTTAGTATGTTTCTTTCATGCCAAAGGATGAATTTCATCAGGCCCTGCTGACTTGAGTACGTCTAAATTATCAAAATATTCTTTAACCTGTTCTTTCCCTATTTTGATGTGTGTTCCTTGCTTCTTGTTGTTAATATTAAATTGTGTTAACTATCTGGTCACAACTTACCTTTCTAGTGATGACTGAAGCAAAAGAGGCATTAAACACTGCAGCCTTCTTGGGGTGCATCTACACAGCAGGGCTTAACTCAAAATAAGCTATGCAACTTCAGCTACGTCAATTGCATAGCTTATTTAGAAATAGCTTATTTTGAAATTGGGAGTGTCTACACAGCACTTATTTTGAAATAGAGCACTCTTCCTCCAACTTCCCTTACCCCTCATGCCATGAGGATTACAGGCGTCAGAGTAAGAAGTCCTCCAGATTGACAGTATTTCAACATTATTTCAAAATAACTGACTGCCGTGTAGACATAGACTAAGTTATTTTGAAATAGCGCTAGTTATTTTGAAACAATGTTTCTGTGTAGACGTTCCCTTGATGTCGTTCATTATTAACTCTCTTTTTCCAGTAGTAGGCCTACACTTGTCCTTCTCTTGCTCCTAATTTATGTATAGAACTTATTATCACTAGCTTTGATGTTCCTTTGCTAGGTGGGATATCTGAGTATTAGCCATTCTGATTTTGTCCCTTATGTGCTTGTCCCGTTCTTTTGTACTCCTCAGAAATTGTCCTGTTTCAACTTTTTGTAGGATTCCTTTTTCATTTTCAGCAAAGAAGATGAAGTCCAGGGTTTGCGAGTGTAACATTCAGGAACTATCCACATTTGCCATTAATGAATCACGAGCCATTAGCACCACCAGAAATAACCCTAAACCTCTCTAGCACTTAATTTGTAATGAAAGAGGTGTCAGGCACCAAAGAATTATATTCTGGGCATCAAGCAGTTTTTTAAAAACTTTCATAGCTAATGTGGTGAGTCCATAGGTGCCAGAGCTATGAACTACCCAGCTTAGAGGTGCTATAGCCCAGCCCTGGCAAGCTGACCCTCTCCATAAAAAGTTGGCCAACAGGCCAGTTTCAGATCAGTGCATAGGAGACGTGGAACCATTTCACTTACAAACAAGTCATAACCCAAGGAGTTTAACCAGTGCAAGCCTGCAGATGACTGATCAATTTAGAGGACAATGGTCTTAATTTTAAGCTAACATGCTAATAAACAAGAGCTTTCTGGAGCTAATGGGTCTACATGGGATCCACATACACTGTTTATTGACTTGTTCTGGGCACAGATCGATTTTTCTCAATTGTTGGGATTTTAGCTGCTTAGAAATGGAAATGAACACTGACCACCTGGCTTTTCAAGTGGTTCTATGTTCTCTGCTGAAAATCTGGGTTAGATCATTTTTCTGTATCACTCCTACAAGTCAGCGAATCACAGTAATCAGCAAGAAACCTTACTGTAACATGGATATTTAAGAAAAAGTGCACTAGCTTCCTTTGTGTGTGTGCGTGTGTGTGTGAGCTATTTTTATTTGGGTTGGGCAGATTTTAATATCAGCTTAGAATGACTACAAGTGTAGTCATTCTAATCACCTTCCTTTGGTATGGGACTTTAAAAACATACATCATTCATTTCCAGTGAGTGTAAGTTGGCAGGGGGACTCATTGGGCATAAAGCAGCATAACCAGCAGGAGCCTCTATGTCAGTATAATCAAAATAGGTTACCTTAAGCAAACCAAACATAAAAGATGTCCTAGCCCTGTCTTCTCACAAGCATTTTCCTTCTCCTGTATCTCCTTCAGCTGCCCTGGAAACTTGAGCCAAGTGAAGGACAAGTGAACCTGGAATTTGCTCTTTGTATATTGAGAACAAAACCTGCTCACTGTATACGAAGCGTCAATAATTATTACACCATAATTATTTTTAACTTTATTATAGAGTTGTCTTAGGCACAGTTTCAATTATTATCTATTACTTCGCATCTCTAGATTTAGGCCTTGATCCTGTATTTGGTATTCTCCAGTGGAATTCTATGCAGACATAAAGGTCTACTTGATTGGCCTCGGCTACAGAACTGGTGTCTACAAGAAATGAGCCTCTCCATTATTTAACAAGTATTGTTGTAAAAATCAAATATAGACGAAAGACGAAAGCAAAATGATATGCGTTAAGCGATAGTAGATAACTCTAGACACGCTCAGTTAATGTGCTAAAAGATTTGCATTAGGATTTAAAAAAAATAAAAATGACAACTTGAAACCACTTACTCCTGCCAAGGCTGGGTTAAGATTTTACAGATAAGCAGAAAAAGGCAATTGATGTCCTGTATGTGGGAGATAAAATCTTGTTATTCCTCCCAAGGGAAAAGCAGCAGAACTAGCAAATATTTTTAAAAAGGATTTCCTGAGCATATTATGTGAATGGAATATTTTGTCCCTGCCTGTGAAGCTAATAGTTATACAAACAGAAAATTCTATGAAACTGTGAAAGATCTAGGAAGAAAAAGACTACTGAGAGACGTGTGGTGAGCATGGAGACAGAGGCTATGTCTAGACTACAAGTCTCTTTCAAAAAAGAGTGTCTAGACTGCAACCACTTCTTTCGAAAAAGCAAGCCGCTTTTTCGAAAAAGAGCACCCAGGCAGTGTGGATACTCTCTTTCGAAAAGCCCTGAGCACTTTAGAAAAAAGGCATTCTTCCTTGTAAAATGAGGTTTACTGCAGTCGAAAAAACTGCCACGTTCCTTTGATTTAATTTTGAAAGAACGCAGCGGCAGTCTAGACGCAGGGAAAGTTTTTTTTTTTTTTTAAAAAAGGCCACTTTTTTAAAAAAAAAACCTGTAGTCTGAGAGTGATTAAGCTTCCTCTTTCAACGGACAGTTTAGGACTTTAACACTTTACCTCTCGAACTAACTTATGTAAATAGCTATACATTGAGGAAAATATGTATTTAGGTCCTGATCAAGCAAAAACATATATACTGCATTATTTTATTCACGTGAGTTGTTCTTTTCACTTACAGAACACAACTCATATAAGTAGTTATGCATGTGTATAGGTGATTGCTGGATTGGAGTCTTAAAGCAGATAGTTTGGCTGTGTCTAGACTGGCCAGTTTTTCCAGAAAATCAGCCGCTTTTCCGGAAAAACTTGCCAGCTGTCTACACTGGCCACTTGAATTTCCGTAAAAGCACTGACGATCTCATGTAAGATTATCAGTGTTCTTGCAGAAATACTATGCTGCTCCCGTTCAGGCAAAAGTCCTTTTGCGCAAAAGGGCCAGCGTAGACAGCTCAGATTTGTTTTCCGCAAAAAATCCCCAATCGCAAAAATGGCAATTGGGGCTTTTTTGCGGAAAAGCATGTCTAGATTGGCATGGATGCTTTTCCGCATAAAGTGCTTTTCCAGAAAAGCGTCCTTCCAATCTAGACGCTCTGTTCCGAAAATGCTTTTAACGGAAAACTTTTCCATTAAAAGCATTTCCGGAAAATCATGCCAGTCTACATGTAGCCTTTGAGAAGAATGTCAATGGCAAGATGTGGTGCAGGGTGTTATGTGAAGCTACTATAGTTGATATTGCTCAGTGAGGCAATTGTAACTAAATTATGCTGTGCTTCCTCCCAATGATAGAATCATAGAATACTAGAACTGGAAGGGACCTCAAGAAGTTATCGAGTCCAGTCCCCTGCCCTCATGGCAGGACCAAGCACTGTCCAGATCAGGGCTGAGCAAGATGCTGTCAGTTGGGGAGTTTGTGACTGTGATAAATGTATTAGTGAACTATATTTATATATTTTGGTTTTGTTTTATTTGCTGGTTTCCCCTCATTACTGTGACCATTACAAAGGGTACTGCTAGGCTTCGGGCTGCTACTGAAGTGTTCCTCACATGGGAAGTGGTGATGTGAGGAGGCAGATTCCCTCACCCTACTTATTAGCTGTTGTCAAGTTGCAATTCTGTTCAACAACAAATTCTAACAGGCATTAACTCACACTCCTCCGATGCCTGCTGCTGGCATGGGGATCAGGTACAAGAAGGACTGCCCTTAGGAGTGCTTGTAGTCATTAGTGCCTATCTCTACCCTTCACGTTTTTGACTATTCTACCCTTTGCAAGCATTTTACTGTTTTCTTTCTTTGGTATTATGTCTCTACTGACACATAAATCATTTGAGGAGTCAAGAGAGCAGTGACAGCTGGGTTAGCTTATGAAGTCTATCACATTAAAGAAGATGGCAGGGATGTGTCACTCTGAATATTTTTCTCTCTGACACTTCATAGCTCCCATCACAGGCAGGTCCATTGGTAATTTTGTTTGGTTGCTTGCTTGATTGGTTTTTGCTTCTGGAGAGAAAAATATTCCATTCAATGTCTGGAATCAATGCTTTAGAAATATGAATTAGAAGTTAATTTTTTCCTCTTGAGGTTCAGTTCATTTGAGACGTCTCTAAAATGGCTTCCATGGATAGCATTCAGCTTTAGATCAAATGTCATATACTATGGAGGAATCATGTTACAGGTTGAAGACCCTGGAAAATAATAGCCTTAAGGAAAGCTGGAGAGAGAGGAATTCCCATTCTCACTTTACCAAAACTGTTAGGAGAATTGTTGAATGAAGAATCCAATTTCATGTTGTCTATATAAAAGGTATCCCAATTGTCTCCCTCGCTGGTCATCTTTAGATAAGATGACATGGAGAGGCAAGAGATGTTTGTTAACAGCTTTTAATTGTTTATTTTATTTTTATTTTTTGTAAATAGTTATACTTTTCTTCTCATGAGGATGAATGGGCATTCGCTTTCCCTGATGTAACTCAGTAGACAGTCCCATAGACTGAGATTTAAATACACAAGGGGATCCTCGTACCAAGGCACATCCCCACTGACAAATACAGATTGGACCTCCCTCATCCAGCACCCTCGGGACCTGACAGGTCCTGAACAAGACCAGGGGAGGTCCCTCTGAATATGGCCCATGCTGTCCTGCTGCCCCAGGCTAGGGCTCCAGCCTAGCCCCCTGCTGCCTGCCCTGTTGTGGCAGTTGGAGCTCTACGGCCAGGGATAGAGCTCTGCAGTCAGGGCCAGAACTCCACAGCCGGGGAGATCAGCCACTGCTGGAGCTCCGTCGCTACCACTGCAATCCCTGAGCCCCACGGCTGGGGCCTGAATTCCATGGCTGCTGCTGCTGTTCCCTGTCCCCCACCACCTGGCTACAGGGGCCAGAGCTCTCTGCTGTGCCACCCGCCCCTCTGAGCCCTCTCCCCTGGCTCCTGGCTGAGTCTCCCTCCCCCCACACTACTCCTGCCCTGCAGCCTGACCTCCCTATACCAGGGTTTAGTGGACCAGGAACATCTGTGATCCTGCTGGACCATGAATGTTGCCAGACCAAAGTCCTGGTTAAGGGTGGTACAACTTGCATTTTCTTTCAGCAGGACTGGAGCCTGAAAGATGAGTTTGATAAAACAGAAATGTAATTTGCTTTCATTGTTGTTGTTTTACTCCTGAAAAACGATTTATTCATGGAACCATGGAACTTAGATTACAAAGGAGTCTGTTATTTTGCTCATACAATTACCATCAAGTGCCTGAGGATCATGTTGGCTTTGGGTTTACAAAACCTTTCATAGTGTATTGGAAAACAATAAATGCTTCCCCTCCTTGGACAGCATATACACGCAGGAGCAATGGCCATTATTCACAGTGGGAAAGGCTCCCATAGCATAGGGGACCTCCTCAGTGCTTGTCAGTTTGGCAAACCCCTTTCAGAGCAAAAGGGGCAACTCCCCAAGGCAGGTAGAAACAGAAGATCCTTGCCATTCCTTCAGGCAAAGTTGTCCACCCCTCGGCCCCCTTCCCATTGGCTTAGACAGATTTCCACCCCCTTGGGTTCAACCAGTTACAAGGCTCCATACCCCCTCCCATCCACTTTATTGGTCAAGTGAGCACACGGCAGTCTTCCCCATCTCTGATACACCAGGTAACAAGTTTGACTCCCTTTTTCATCAGGCCCATTTCCCAGGTTACTGTTCTACAGTTGATTAATGTATATTTCATAACCATATATTGTCTTTGCATGATGTTCCTTTCTACATAATTAGAAGAGAGTTAATATTAGCCATGGAGAGCAAAGCACCCTTAAATCAAGGGTGTTGTTCAGAAATTATACCAAACTACACAAATAAGGAAAGTTTCTGCCTCTGTGTTGGTTTCTTGACTGCATTGGGTCCTAATTCTCAGGTCTAAGGCTGCCTTGTGCCACTTGTGTAGTAGAAAACACATGCAGATAGGCTAGCCAGCCAGCTGGGGATTCCCAAGTCACAAGGGGATATCCATGTGACACTCAGTGCAGCTTGTGTAGGAATGTGGCAGGGAGCATTGCCAAGAGGTTGCTGCGCTCCAGCAATCTTTTGGAGCCCTAGCAGCCAGCTGTAATTCAGACCAGAAGTGAAGTTTCGCAAATGGTGAGCTGTCCTGAAATCACCCACAGCTTCAGGGTTACGAGCATTAACCACCCTTCCCATTCTTCCTTGGTCTTTCAGCAAAATAACTGAGGACCCTTCAACTATCACCAGAGCAAGACTTAAAATAGTCTGCCTTTGTTTTTTAATCTGGAAGCAAAGCTGTTTTAGAGCTCTCTGGCAAAGCTAGAATCCCAAGGAGCCATTTAAGGAAAACACCCCAATCATTCGGTACAAGCTACCAAAAGCAGAGTGAAATACAGCTACTCATTTGGTACATCACTGAAGCAACTAGGTATTTCTATACTGTGCAAATGAGATGAATGTTAGCTGTTTGCTTCATAAATGTATGTCTAATAGAAATGTGGTGTTGGTCTCTGGATTCTTCCTCTTCCCCAGAAACAGACAGAATGGGAAAGAGCAGGGAGCCAGCCACAAAAGTCCTGGCCTTCCAATTTTCATTTATAAAACACTAAGCAGACGAGCTCAGTGCGGTGAGCCTATCCCATCAATTAAAATACACCATGAAATACATGTTCATGCATGTGGAAATTAGGTTGCACATACCAGTATTACATAAACAAACTACTCCCAGCATAATACTTGAGAACAAGAAAGTCTGCCTGCCAGTCTTAGACTGGGGCTCATCAGTGTTCATATTCCTAGCTTTGTAATACTACTCCCTGATATTTCCTCTTCCCTAGCTGTGATAAGCTCTCTCCTGGACACATCCCTTCACTTTCTTAGAGCATCATTCCAATCCCTACTTTGTCACCACCTGTCACTGCCAAGTTTTCTGAGGATTATAATCAAGCTGGGAAAGATTTGCTATATTTTGGTAACCAGTAATTTCTCCCTTCAAGCACCCCCATTAACACTTACGGTTAATCATAAGATAACAAGAAACAAAGCTGGCTATGGTGCTGCACCCTGGCAGATGCAGGTTGCTGTTCGCTCTGTTATAACTTATTTCTGAATATAACAAATATTGAGGAAATAACACTCAGCGTTCTCCAACTCCTGATGGGTAAAATGTTTCTAGCTGCATATTCATGTTAGGAATGAAAAATATGTAATGTGAATCCTATGTATCTAGGGATATCTAGCTCAGGAGTGGCCAACCTAAACCTGAGAAGGAGCCACAATGCACATTGACAAAGAGCAACAGTTCTACGTCATCAGCCCATATCATCTCCCCACCACCACTCTCAGCACCTCCCGCCCGCTGGCAGCCACACCGGTCAGCGCCTCCTTCTTCTTTTCCTCCTGCCCACTGTGATCAGCTCTTTCTTAGTGGGAGACACTGGAGGGGGGAAGTATGGGTGTAACAGGCTCAGTTGAGAGGGTAGGAAGTGGCAGGATCCTAGGAGGAAAGGGTAGAGGGGGACAGCGCCTAGGGCAGAGTGGGGGTTGAACAGTGAGCACCCTCCAGCCCAGTGGAAAGTTTGCACCTGTAGCTCCAGCCCTGGATTTGGTACTTATGTAAAGAGCCACATATTAACTTCTGAAGAGCCACATGTGGCTCTGGAGCCACAGGTTGGCCACCCCAATCTAGCTCTTGAGGTCATTCAAGCAACAATATTAAAACACAGCCATCTTTAAGAAACAACACCTGCTTTTACAATATAAAATTAACCTCAAAATATCAATGAGCAAATATGCTATTAATGTCCATGTGTACAAATGTATTTATCTGACAACGGTTCTCTTAGTAAATTAAACATTTCTCCGTGGCTACGTCTAGACTGGCATGATTTTGCGGAAATGCTTTTAATGGAAAAGTTTTCCATTAAAAGCATTTTCGGAAAAGAGCGTCAAGATTGGCACGGACGCTTTTCCGCAAAAGCACTTTTTGCAGAAAAGCATCCGTGGCCAATCTAGACATGCTTTTGCGCAAAACAAATCTCAGCTGTCTACACTGGCCCTTTTGTGCAAAAGTTTTGCGCAAAAGGGAATTTTGCCCAAACGGGAGCAGCATAGTATTTCCGCAAAAAGCACTGATTTCTTACAGTAAGAAGTCAGTGCTTTTGCGGAAATTCAAGCGGCCAGTGTAGACAGCTGGCAAGTTTTTCCGGAAAAGCGGCTGATTTTCCGGAAAAACTGGCCAGTCTAGACACAGCCTATAAGTTTTCATCTTAAACCAACTGTTTAAAAGCAGCATTTTAATTCAAAGCCCAAAGTTTTAAATAATTTGAGGGAAGAAAAGAAAAAGTTTCAGTTAATACTCTGAGATCTAACTCACACATCCGTCTCTTTCATTCAACACCTCCATTCCTCCTCCCCCCCCCCCCCCCCCGGCTATTGTAAGTGTGTGTTCAAAGAGTTTTTGCATTTATTTAGAGGTATAAAACTACATGAGGTGTCCACCTGAACTTTCTGGGTGCATCTGACAAATACTTTAAAAGTACAATTTAAAAAACCCTGCAACACTCTGTATTGTTATTCAACAACCAAGCAGCACTGGCATCACACAAGCTCTATTGTTTTTCTAACTGTCCCACCCTAGAAACAAAGTCTCTAGTATAAGATCACTTACCTCTAACATGAACCAGAAAAAAAACAAGACCCCAAAAAAGCGTCGTTCTCAGCCTTATCATGGTCTTCTTATTTATAGTTCACCCTTTGCTTCTCCACACACTGACAGCAACAAGTGTTGGTAACTACAGGGCCAAAGATTTCTCCTCTGGAGCTTTTTAAAGAAGTTGGCCAGATCAGAGAAGTCTATTTACACTATTACACTTAAAGATGGATGGCTCAGTGGACGAGAAGTCTCTTAAGAACCCAGACACTTCCAAAGCCTTCAGTCCCAATGGCAGAGCAGTGAATATTATTACTCACTATCCATATAGGTCATATACCTACATGATACATGCTCCATGCCAAGAAACCTTTCAACTCAGGCCTGCAGCTAATGAGAAGGGAAAACAACCAGCCAATGAGGAGATAGGAACACAAGAACCAACATTCTCCCAACCCACCTCCTTCCCCAGGGCCAGGACACCCTGTTTTCAAATCTTGCTTTCATGATAGTTGGGTGTGGTGCTGCTGCAGCTGCATTAACTCACCGCAGAAGAGAAACTTCCCGTACAACATAACCAGTAAACATTGCTTTCTTTTCGTGGAAATAAGAGCAATTTCCATGCCCACCTTTTGGATGCTAAGCAGTAACTATGGCATTTTGTCAAATTTCTAACCCGTGACTCAATAGTTAGAGGACAGAAAATGCAAAGTAAGCACCAAAATTGCACAGACTACATATAATAGCAGTCACAACTTGCCTTTGCATTGTCTGCTGGGAGCTTTCGCACTTGCAAAATAAGCAAGCCTCTCTGTTTCAGATGTTTCAATTCAGTTCAGAAGATCAGTGTAACCTTGCTAGTTCACATTACTGCCTGACACAAACATTGCAAAAGATTTTGTGAATTACCGTACGCTACTAATCAAAAAAAGGGCAAATATTTTTTTTGGAAAAAAAAAATCTGATTGCTGGTGAGTAAATAAATAAATAAATAACAGGAAAGCAAGAGCACAGGGATCAGAAGCTTGGAACCTGACATAAGACGACTGTCAGAGGCCTGAATCCAGATGGGATAGCAGGAGGAAGTCTCTACTAAATCCTACCCTTAGGCCACGTCTTCACTTGCTATTCTGGAGATCGATCTTCTGGTGTTCGTCTTAGCAGGTCTAGTTAAGATCCTCTAAATCTAACGCTGAGGGAGGCGGTCGGCACGGTCACAAAGAGTAAGGGAAGCTGATGGGAGCATTTGCTCCCATCAGCATCCCTCTGTGAAGACTGCAAAGCTCGGCTTCAGGCAATCAGACTCCAGCTATACATTTTACATAGCTGGAGTTCTGTACCTTAACTGGACATTCTAGGTCTAGTGTAGATCTGGCTTTACTTCCTTCCTTCCCCAGATTAAGCAGAGTACAAGGTGCAATTAGTGGAGTATGACAAGAAAATCCCAACATTTAAAGAGCAATTTTTAAGAGGATGGGAGATTGCAGCACAAGAAGAGGTCTGTCTGTCAATGAAAAGTGGCTTGCAAAATAACTGCAAATTAAGGTAAAATTAGAAGTAATTAAAAAAAACTGGCTCTAGAGGCTAGTATCTGGGAATGATTCTGTGGAATCTTAGGTACTAAGGACAGATCCATAGATCCAAAGTTCTGGCTGAGGAGAAATAAGTTGCTGATTTAGAGCACAGTCACTGTGCTGAAAAAGGAGGAATCAGAGGGAGAGGGAACAGTAACAGTGTTGCAGAATGCTGGAGGAGAAATTGCAAAATGGAAAATGAGAGAAAAGAATACCATCGGAACCCAGAGGTCACTAAAAATACTGAAAGAGAAGAGACAGTTTGGTGAATGAAAATCTTGTTTAGCGGTTTGTCAAGGCTGAGGTCTGTGGCAAAGGGGAAAACAGGTAGGCTGGCACAAGGCTCCATCGAGTTACTAACAAGTTCACACATCAAATCCTGATGAATTTGAAGTCAACAATAGTTTTGCCATTGACTTCAACAAGGTCAGGTTTTCACTCTGAAGATTAATCCGGAATCTTCATGACATTCACCAAATATTTGATTGTGGAAAAGGCTACAGGTGAGTCAAAACTTGTACTCCAATATCACAAATTTTGATTATTGTAGACTTCTTGATGCTAACTTTAAAAAGGGGGGAGGGTAGGAACAGACGAATGAGATTATATTTAGAAGAGTAGAAATGCATGAGACAAGGATTATCATTTAAATTCACATTCAATTTTCAAATTCATGGAGACACCTGATCTACTTAGCCTTTATACAGTATAGTTGTTCTATCAATATTTGCAGCCAAGTTTGGTGATTTTAATAGTTAGTATATTTAGAAGAGCATCCAGAACTGCAGTTAAGTCTAGAAGACTTTAGATTTAATTTTAATGAGTCGGTCAAAGTTGTCATTATTATTATTCCACTGCCACTTCAGTTACTCACAAGAGCATAGGGCTCCTTAAAAAAAAGGTGGCAGCATTAGCAGTCATCAAAAATCCCATGGCATATTTTGCAAAAGTACAGATATTTAATGTTTCCTGCAAGTTGATCTTTACTTCCTGTCCTCATATGTCCTGTGGTGGGGGTGTACACAAATGGTTGCATTTCAGGTTTGCTTGAGCGTTCAACAACTCACTGAAATCAAAGTTGGCTACAGATGCCCGCACCTTTGAAAAACCAGCCTACAGCTGTTCCTGTGATCCTGTTTCACTCATGAGAGGGTTACACTGAAATAGTACATGAAGATCCCATTAGAGTTAAAAGAGGAATTTATAAATAGTAAGATTAGTATCTTGCTATGTTCTGAAAATGGGAAGAAGAATGGAAGCTTTGGAAACTGAATTGAAGAAGTAACAAATAGCAAGTTAAATTTAAAATCATGTAAATTGATATTGAAACTGTTTTTGCTATTGTAAGCAGGGTCTGAATCAATGCTTCCATTGCAGCCAGCTGGAATGAGAAAGGAATCCTGGGTGTGGTTATGCTCACTCCTTTGCTTATCCCTATATGGCAGTGTTTCCCAATATTATTTGGCTGAGGAACCCTTTTCAGCTTTTCAAAATTTCAAGGAACCCCTAGGTTTGTCAAGCAAAAAAAAAGGGGGGGGGGAAGCGGGGGAGGAGAGAGGGACCCACCAATTCATGAAATTCACATTCCTTCCCCAAGACACCCCCCCCCCATCTCCTTTCTGTGAGGCCTCATCTGCTCTGTTCCCCTCCTCTCCATCACTTGCTATACCCAGCCCTTATACCTGTCTCAACCTAGTGAGAGTGAGGTGTGGGGTGGGAATGAGGGATTTGGGTGTGGGAAGGGGTGAGAAGTACAAGCTCTGGGAGGGAATTTAGATGCAGGAGAAGGGGCTGTTGACTCAGGGAGGGGGCTCTAGGCTGGGAAGTGTTGGGTTCAAGTGGAAAGTTGGGGTGCTGAGCAAGCCAGGGCTTGTGGATGTGAGGGTGCAGGAGTTTGGGCTGGATATGTGAGGGACTCAGGGCAAGAAGGTTGTGAGTATGATGGGCTCAGGACACAGATTTGTGATGTGTGGATGGTGGAGGAATGTTGTGGCAGAAGACTGAGGATGTGGGGATGCAGGAGTTTGGGGATGTAAGAGGCGTAAGACAGGGGGCTCCAGTGTATGATAGGCTCAGATCTGGGGTCAGGTGGTGCAGGAGTTTTATGATGTTGCAGTGAAATGGGGGTTTGGTCCCAATTGGGGGCTTGTTGGCCTGGCTTCATTTTTAAATAAAATATTATGTCAAACTCAAAAGATTTTAGCATTGTCTTTATATGTGAGAGGGGCGAGGAACCTGTTTTGAGTCAAAGGTCACTGACCCACAGAAAAGTCAGTTGGGGCCACACAAGTGAGATGCAAAAAACAACAAAAAAAAGCTCCTCCAAAAACCCCCAAGCCTCACTAATGTGGTCCCAAATGTGCTGGTGGGGGTAGGGGACAGAGTGCTAGTGGGTGCTGGGGAGAGGGTGCTGCTGGGTGGAAGGCTGCTGGCTCAGGTGGCAGGGTGCTGGGGCAAGGTGCTGGGACAAGCAAGTGGCAGGGTGCTGGGGTCAGGGACATGGTCCTGCTGGGCACTAGGGTGACTGGCAGGGTGCTGGGACAAGGAACAGGGTGCTGCTGGGTGCTAGCGTGGATGGCAGGGTGCTGGTGCTGGGGCTGGGGCTGGGGCTGGAGCCAGGGTGGTGCTGAGTCCTGGGGTGTGAGGCAAGGTGATGGGGCCAGGGCGGTGCTAGGGTGGATGGCAGGGCTGCCAAACAGCGGGATAGGGATGGGGTGCAGGATCTGGGAGGGAGCTGGGGGGGCAGAAGGGGACAAGGTCTGGGTAGGGTGCAGACCAGATAGGTAGGGTGCAGAAGCAGGCTGGATGTAAGGTGTCTGGCTATGAGGGAGGGTGCGAGGAGGGGACTTGGGTAGCAGTTGGACCTGCCTGATCTGGTACCCTCTAGACCTGACTGGTTCCAGATGAGGAATTTTTGGACCAGGGGAGGTCATTTCAGGGCTCCTGCCCCCCCCCCCTTCCCCACTAGGCTTCTTTGCACCTCTATCCCCTGCAACCAAACTAAGCTGCCCACCCCTGCTGGTTCCCTGCACTTCCCCCAAAACCATCCCTCACAATCCAAGGGAGTGCAGCACCAGTTCCCTGCAGCCCCTCACAGCCCAGCTGAGCTGCCCGTCTGTTCTGTATGCCCTCCCCCATCCACCTCAGCCCAGCTGAGCCCTGCACTGGTTCCCTGCATGCCTCCCCCACAGCACAGCTGATCCCTGTTTCCCTGCACCTCCTCCAAGCCCCACAAAACTGCTGAGCCAAGAGCCGATTCCCTGTCCCTTCCTCCCCTTGAGTCTAGCCCCAGTTCCCGGCACCTCCCTCCTCCTGCAGCCAAACTGAGCTCTGAGCTCCACACACACACACCCCACCCCACCACCCAGCTCTCCAGACCTCCCCACTCTGCAACCCAGCTGAGCTCAATTTCCCTGTACCTTCCCCCAAACCATGTAGACATGCTGAGCCAGTGCTGATTCCCTGCCCCTGCCTTCCTCCCTCCCCTTGGCTGTGTCTACACTGGCACGATCTTGCGCCAAAGCGGCCGCTCTTGCGCAAAAATTTGCTGCCTGTCTACACTGGCTGTGTGTTCTTGCGCAAGTACACTAACGTTCTCATGTATGAAATCAGGGCTTCTTCCGCAAGAACTACGATGCTCCCACTCAGGAATAAGGCCTTTTGAGCAACTATTCTTGCGCAAGAGGCCAGTGTAGACAGGCAACATGAATTTGTTGAGCAAGAAAGCCCTATGGCTAAAATGGCCATCGGCACTTTCTTGGGCAAGAGAGTGTCCACACTGCCATAGATGCTCTTGTGCAAAGCACAGCTCACACATGGAAGAGTGGATGTGTTCTTGCACAAGAAACAACCAGTGTAGACATAGCCTAAGAGTTTCCTCACATGAGCAAAATGAATTTTGTGTTGTGCACCAGTATTGAGTTCATGTGGCTTGTTTGGATGTGCCACCCAAGTTATTAATAAATATTTTTAAACCTCTACCTTTTCCCTCTGCTGCCATGTCAGCTCCCCTGGTGCCTGCTGCCCCCCGACGCCTCACCCTCCTCTGCTGTCCTGACTCCTGCTCTTCTCACTGTCCTCAGCCCTCCTGCAACCTGCCCCCCTCCACCAGCTCTTCTCTCCTCCCTGTGCCCACTCCTCCAGTAGCCCCACTCTGATCATGTGAGCTACCCCTCTTCATCCTCTCTTTTAACACCTCCCTCTACAAACCTGCCCTGCCTCTCTCCTGTGATGGTGGTCCCTCCACTGGGCAGGTGTCTGCCCAGAATCCCCTGGCACCTGCACCTTCTCTTACACCTGCACCCTCCTGGTGACTCCCCCTTCCCTCACTTCCCCTGCCCCCTTTGCTCCATTTTTCCCTGATGCCCACCCCTCACCACCCTCTGCCCCCGTTCCTATCATGCCCCTGTGCCCTCTCACATGACTTGCTCCATCACAGCCTTCCTCATGCCCACCCCTTCTTTCAAGCTTTCTCCCAGCACCTCCCCTCACCCCTCTAGCCCCCAATGCCCTTACCCTCTCCCCTCCCAGCATCACCCTGTCCCCCTCCCACTAACACCTCTCCTCCTGCCCTTTTCCTCATTGTCTGCACTTGGCTCCCTGCCATTTGTCTCTCCTCCACCCCTGTCCCTTTGGTGCAGTGGTCCCCAACTACTGTAGGTTGCTGGGCACCAGGGGGTGTGGCCGTTCGCCTGCCGGGCGCCAGAGGGCGGGGACACTTGCGCGCCCGGGGCCAGCGCCCCCCCCAAGTGCCACGTGCCCGGCACCCCCCCCAAGTGCCACGCGCCCGGGGCCAGCGCCCCTCCCCCCAAGTGCCGCGTGCCCGGCACCCCCCCCCCAAGTGCCATGCGCCCGGGGCCGGCGCCCCTCCCCCTAAGTGCCCGGGGCTGGTGACTGCAGGCACCGTGTTGGGAACCACTGGGTGCCTTCCCCTTCTCCTCCGCACAAGCACCTTCCTCTCCCAGCCCTTCCCCTTTCCCTCCCCTCCCCTCCCGTACCTTCTGCCTTCCACTTTGTGGGGCCGGAGTCTGTGCTCTGTCCCCGGACTCCGAAGCCGCAACTCGGCCATGCGGCGCATCACAGGGTACGTCTAGACTACATGCCTCCGTCGACGGAGGCATGTAGATTAGACAGATCGGCAGAGGGAAATGAAGCCGCGATTAAAATAATCGCGGCTTCATTTAAATTTAAATGGCTGCCCCGCTCTGCCGATCAGCTGTTTGTCGGCAGATCGGGGCAGTCTGGACGCGCCGCGCTGACAAAGAAGCCTTTCTTGATCGGCACAGGTATGCCTCGTCAAACCAGGTTTACCTGTGCCAATCAAGAAAGGCTTCTTTGTCGGCGCAGCACGTCCCGACTGCCCCGATCTGCCGACAAACAGCTGATCGGCAGAGCGGGGCAGCCATTTAAATTTAAATGAAGCCGCGATTATTTTAATCGCGGCTTCATTTCCCTCTGCCGATCTGTCTAATCTACATGCCTCTGTCGACGGAGGCATGTAGTTTAGACACACCCACAGAGCCCAGCAAGTTTAAAATCCCGGGCTGTGACGTTATGTCACGTCCGGGCGTCTCTCCACCTGCTGGTTTGAGCGTGCTGTGCAGGGCAGCGGCAGCCAGCCAGGGGGAGCTCAGGGAAGGTCACGCATGGCAGGGACGAGTCCGGGGGAGAGACGCTCTGGGGCCGGGCTGAGAGGACGTGCACACGGGGTCGGGACCAGCTCCAGATATTGCGGGAGCATGGGCACCACAAGCCCACACAACTCGCTGCCCATGCCTCTGCTGACTAGCCAGCTCTCTCTCTCTTTTTCAGAGCGGGCGGGGGAGCGCCGGCTCCTCGCGGAACCCCTCGTTGTGCTCCGCGGAACCCCAGGGTTCCGCGGAGAACCAATTGGGAAACACTGCTGTATGGTATGCAACTGTTGTTATGTAAATACAGTTCATGCTGGAATGGGAAAGAAATCCCGGGTTTGTTTATGTAAATATAGCTCAGTCAGTTGCTATAGCCTGATAGATATTCAATTGTTAGAATGGTATTTTGCCTATTGTAACTAATTCAGCTGTTGCAGGGTCATAAACCATGTTAACCCTAAATGTAGGAATTGTAAGATATGACCACCAATGCTTGCAGTTATTGGGGGTAAGGGCGGAGCTCTGAATCAGCAGGCTACATGCCCTCCAGGCATGCGCTGTGAGACTGGTTCAACCTGATTTTCTTCTCCAGTTCTAATGATAGAACTAAAACAGACTCCATACAGAGTCTCCTTATTATTTTAAAATTAATCCAGGCCCAGAGCCAAATCCATCACAAGGCCAGTGCGGGCGGTTGGCAAGAGCAAGCAGGCAGCCGGGAGTGGCAAGTGAGTGGCTAGTGGAGTGGGTGAGATGCCTCCTATCCCCTCCCTCAGGATGGGAGGTGAACTCTGCAGATTGCCTGTGAACTCTGGTCAGCCCTGACCCAAGGGCAGCAACTGTGAGTGAGTGCAGAGAAGGGTTGCGCATGTGAATGGGACACTTACATAGTGGGACTTGTGAGCCTGAGAGGCAAAGGACATTGCCCACCCTACTTGAGCTGGGATGTTTACCTGTGGTTTGGTTATGAACTCTGTCTGTGGTGGTTTTGGTTTTGAACTCCGTGGTGTTTTACCAATGTAATGCCACATGACTTCTCTAAGGGTATGTCTACACTACAGCACTAATTCGAACTAACTTAGTTCGAATTAGTTAATTCGAACTAAGCTAATTCGAACTAACGGATCTAGACTAAAAAACTAGTTTGAATTAGCGTTTTGCTAATTCGAACTAGCATGTCCACATTAAGTGGACCCTGAACCAGGCTTAAGGATGGCCGGAAGCAGTGCCGGCAGGGCATTAGAGGAGGACTTAGAGCGTGGAGATGCTGTCTCAGGCTAGCCGAGGGCTGTGCTTAAAGGGTCCCGACCCCCACCCCGGACAGACAGTTCTCAGGGGTGCCCCGCTTGCAAAGCAATCCTCGATTGGATTGCCCGGACTACCCACACTGGGCACATCACACCACTCGGACATCAGCCCGGCTGCACTTGCCGCAGGCTGCCATCTGAGGAGAGGGGGCAATTGGGGGGCTGCAGGAGAGCTTCCACCCCCAGAAGCCCGCAGAGCCAGCCCAGTCCTCCCCATCGGGGGCTCGTACCCCATTCCTCCCTCACCTCCTTCCACTTACCCTTCCCTAGCCCCTCTTCTTGATGTACAAAATAAAGGACAATTGTGTTCAAAAATGGAATCTGTCTTTATTGAACAAAACTGGGAGAGACTGGGAAAAGGAGGTGGGAGAGGGGAAGAGAGAGGGTGGGAGAGGGAAGGGCAACTAAAATGATCAGCGGTTGGGAACAGGTCCCATATGAAGAGAGGCTAAAGAGACTGGGACTTTTCAGCTTAGAAAAGAGGAGACGGAGCGGGGACAGGATAGAGGTCTCTAAAAGCAGGAGTTGGGTGGAGAGGGTGCATACAGAAAAATTCTTCATTAGTTCCCATAAAGAAGGACTAGAGGACACCAAAGGAAAGGAATGGGTAGCAGGCTTCAAACTAGTAACAGAAAGTTGTTCTTCACAAATCAAAGAGTCAACCTATGGAACTCCTTGCTGCAGGAGGCTGTGAAGGCTACAACTAGAACAGAGTTTAAAGGGAAGTGAGATCAAGTCATGGAGGTTGGGTCCATGGAGTGCTATTAGCCAGGGGGTAGGAGTGGTGTCCCTGCCCAAGGTTTGTGGAAGGCTGGAGAGGGATGGCATGAGACAAATGGCTTGGTCACTGTCTTCGGTCCATCCCCTCCAGGGTCCCTAGGGTTGGCCGCTGTCGGCAGACAGGCTACTGGGCTAGATGGACCTTTGGTCTGACCCAGTAAGGCCATTCTAAGCTCAGGGCTCAGGGTCGGGGGTCTCAGTGGACCACCTTGATTTTCATGCACACCTGCTCCTGGGTGGCCAGGCTGGCAGCTCTCCTGCCCTAGACAGCCACTTTCCTGTGCCTAGTGTGGAGATCGTGGACAAGGTCCACGATCTCCGCACTAGCTCAGGCGGGTGCCCGCCTGTTGCGGTCTCGGGCAAGCTCCCGGGAGCTGCCAGCCTGGTCCCGGGAAGAGGGGGAGTGCTGGGGGGCATCGGGTGGGTGGCTCGATCCGTGCCAGGTGCAGGGTCTGCTAGCTGGGTGCTGGCAGGCTTGCACCTGACACGGGCACCGTAGCCAGCCCGTGCCCCTTTAAGGGGTCCGGGGCCGGGAGGGGGGCAGAAGAGTTTCCCTGGTGTTGGCCAGAGTGGCCACCAGGGAAACCTGGGGAGGGCTAGCCTCCCACTAGTTCGAATTAAGAGTCTACACAGCCCTTAATTCGAACTAGTACATTCGAACTAGGCTTAATCCTCGTGGAATGAGGATTACCTAGTTCGAACTAAGCGCTCCGTTAGTTCGAATTAAATTCGAACTAACGGAGCGCTAGTGTAGCGCCTATGAAAGTTAGTTCGAACTAACATCTGTTAGTTCAAACTAACTTTGTAGTGTAGACATACCCTAACTATTTTATTAAAAGTTTCTTTTCTACGCTCAGACTCTATGCGTGCGAGTGGGAAAGCATTGTCTCTCAGAGGCGCCTATGACTGTGTGTGAATCTCCCAGGTTACTGGGTGGGGGCTCAAGCCAGTTCTGTGTGGGATGAATGAAAAGGAGCCTCTAGACATTGAACCCGGCTCTGGCTGCTGCCAGCGCTACCTGGCAGAAGGGTTACACTATGGTGAAGACTGAAAATTGATGTCACCACTACTTAGGCTAAGGCAACTAAATATATTAATTCTGTCAATCCCAAAATGGAATCTGAGAAAGTTATTGGCATTTACATTTATGTGTCTCAAGAAATCATTTCTTATTTCAACAAAAGGAGAAGGTTATATGACTCAGCAGGGAATCATCACAAGACCTTTGAATGCCCCTCTTCAAACTAATGTATGCACAGGTGTATGTGCGCTATGCCTGATTTCATTGACGAAACTGTTGACACCCTGAAGGGAACAGAGAATTTAGTGCATTTGAATAATACATAATCTTAGGCAAGGGCTGGGCAACTCACTGAGGATTAATAGCTTTACAATAGCTATTATCCTGATGATGTCTTTTCTGTATGTGCCATATCTTCCCTCTCTGCATGCAGGGGCAAAATTTCTTGTATGAGAAAATTATTTTCGATCCACATCTTTGCCGAACAATAAACACTAACAAAGCTCTAGCATCTGCTATGGCAAAGTATTTTACAAAATGCAGGCTAATGCAAGGAGTAGTATTGGAAGTCGTCAGGCTTCCCTGAGTACTAATCCCACCTCTGCTACTAAGGCAGTGGTTCCCAACTTTTTTAGACTCCAGACTGGCAAACCCATTCACAAACCTTTGGCAGACTGGTAACATTTGATTTGCATATTTCTATATTTGTTCTTTTGCAAATAATGAATATGCAAATAGAATATTACTGGTCTGCCAAAAGCCCCGGGTCCCAGAGCCACTGTGAACAGTCGGCTTCAGCTCTGGCAGTCGCCATGTGGCCCCCCAGTGCCAGTCCTAACCCCTAGAACACCGCCCATCCACTGACCCTAGAATCATGGAATACTAGGACTGGAAGGGACCTCGAAAGGTCGAGTCCAGTCCCCTGCCCTCACGGCAGGACCCAGTACTGTCTAGACCATCCCTGATAGACATTTATCTAACCTACTCTTAAATATCTCCAGAGATGGGGATTCCACAACCTCCCTAGGCAATTTATTCCAGTGTTTAACCATCCTGACATTAACTTTTTCCTAATGTCCATCCTAAAGCTCCCTTGCTGCAGTTTAAGCCCATTGCTCCTTGTTCTATCCTCAAAGGCCAAGATGAACAAATTTTCTCCCTCCTCCTTATGACACCCTTTTAGATACCTGAAAACTGCTATCATGTCCCCCCTCAATCTTCTCTTTTCTAAACTAAACAAACCCAATTCTTTCAGCCTTCCTTCGTAGGTCATGTTCTCTAGACCTTTAATCATTCTCCTTGCTCGTCTCTGGACCCTCTCCAATTTCCTGCCTCTGAGAGTCCCTGCACCCAACCCCCCCATGCCAGCCTCTTGCCCTCAGAGCCCTCCAGTGCCAGCCACCCATCCCATATGTTTCAGTGCCAGCCTCCTGCCCTTTGAGCCCATCACCAGATCCCCCAGTGCCAGCCACTGACCCCAGAGTCTCTGCACCCAACCCTCCACATGCCAGCCTTCTGCCCTCTGAGCCCCCTAGTGCCAGCCTCCCATCCCAAATGCCTCAGTGCCAGCCCCCTGTCTCTTAGAGCCCCCCACCAGATCCCCAGTGCCAATTTCCTGTTTCCAGAACCCCTCTGTACCTGGCTCCACCCCAGTGCCAGCCCCCAATATTAGTCTCATCTCCAGAGCCTCCCAGTGCCAGCCCTGCCCTCAAAGCCCATCCACTACTAGCCCTGCCCCCAGATCCTCTCAGTGCCAGCTCTCCACTCTAGATGCCCCATTGCCCCCCATGTCAACCCACTGCCTCTTAGAGCTCCCCACCGCTTAGAGCCCCCAGCCCATACAGCCCCCAGCACTAGCCCCGCCCCTGGAACTCCCAGAGCACTCAGTGCTTGGCCTGCCCCCCTCACCTAGCCCTGCATTGCCTCCCAGCTGCCAGCTGAATGCTGCTGCCTGGGTCACAGATGCTCTAAAGCTGCTGTGCTGGGCTCCGTATGGCCCTTCTGCCGAGCAGTAAACTGCTCTTCTGCATCTAAAAGACTCTGCCCCTTCCCAGCACTGGTTGACTGAGAGGTGGAGCAGGACATGCCTCTCCCAACAGCTGCAGCAGCAGGAGGGGAGGTGCTGGGTGGTGTGCCGCAGGTCCGGTTCCCAGAGTCACCACTGCCTAGCAGCCAGGAGTTTGTGGCCTGGCTCCGGTCCACGGACCAGCAGTTGGGAACCACCTAATGCGCTGGGTATCTGTGGGCAAATGCCTAAGGCCCTCAGAAGTTTTTAGGCACCTCAGTCCCATTTAAATTAATGGGAATTTTTAAATTCCTTTGAGGATCTTGGCCTTTGTCTTCAGTTACCCCTCTGTAAATTGACGATAATAGTGTGTGCCTACCTCTCCGGGGAATTAATCAGTTTACAGCTGTATAATGCTTTGAAAGTATAAAGCACCACAAAAACCCAGGTATTTATAACAAATAACAACTTTTAACTATTTTTCTTTTTCAAATCTTAGCCCAAGAGCAGATGGTGAATTACAGATTGGACTGTGCTCTGTTTGCCATATTGAATTTAATTAGGTCATGATAATTGATTGTTAGGCAACTTACCAATTTCCATTTCAGTCACTAATCTTTATCCAACATAAAGAGGTGCAAGAGATGCATCATCATGAGTGCATTACCTTTTGTGGTAGGTGATATCTACGTTTAGAGAAACAAAATAAACAAGTAACAGTCTAATGATATTTTAATACTCGCTATATGAGACCTCCAGCATGTCTCCCAAACTAAAATCCCCTATAATAGTTTTTCTTTCTACATTGTCTATAATGCATAGAAGTAATAATTAATCCTTCTTTAAGAAGATGATTAATAAGTACATGAGAACATAACAGTGGCCATACTCAGTCAGAACAGAGGCCCATCTAGCCCAGTATCCTGTCTTCCAACAGTGGCCAATGCCCGGTGAACAGAACAGTAATCAAGTGATTCATTCCCCATTGCCCATTCCCAGCTTCTGGCAAAGAAAGGCTACGGGCACCGTCCTAGTCCATCCTGGCTGGTAGCAATTGATGGGTCTATTGCTCTTTTTTGAACTCTCTTAAAAGACTTGGCCTTCACAACATCCTCTGGCAAGGAGTTCCATAACTGTGTTGTGTGAAGAAATACTTCCCTTTTTTAAAACTTACTTCCTATATCTTGATTTGGTGACCCCCTAATTCTTCTGAGTAAATAATATTTATGTTCTCCACACCTGTCACAATTTTATAGACCTCATTCGTATCCCCCATTAGCTGTCTCTTTTGCAAATCGAAATGCCCCCATTTTATTAATTTCTCCTCAGATAGAAGTAATTCCAAACTCTTCATAATTTTGTTGCCTTTTTCTGAACCTTTTCCAATTCCAATATATCTTTTTTTTGAAATGGGGCAACCACATCTGCATGCAGTATGCAAGATGTGGACCTACCATGGATTTACAGAGGCAATATGGGTTTTTTTTCTGTTATTATCTACGAGAAGACTTACCTGGCATTGTCCAGGTCCTTCCGGGCAGGAGGCTGGGAGCATCGGGGGGATGCAGGAGTCAGGATGGGGGATTGAGGAGGGGCTCAGGACAAGGGGTTGGAGTATGGGATGGTGTGAGAGTGAGTGCTGGGAGGTGAGGATGGGCTCAGGGCAGAGGAGCTCAAGGCAAAGGGCTGGAGTGGCCCAGCTTGTCCTGAGTGGGGGACTTCTCACTTCTCCCAGGGCCAGCCAGAGGTGGTGTGAGACTGCATACCCACTGGCTTGTCCTTGGAGGGATAGGATGGGGGAGTGTAGGCCAGCCCTGCCAGTGCTCCCCTGTCCTAGTCTGGGAGTGGGGGCAGATCACACAGGTTACCCTCAGTGGCGCTCCCTGGGTTGGGCCCGGGGAAGGAAGGAAAGAGCTGCATAGGCTGGTTGGTGGGCAGGTGCACTGGGTGGCCTGGAGATGCTTGGGGGTGGTGGTGGCTGTGGCTTCTCCAGGGGGGCAGAGCTTTCTCCTCCCCACATCTAGCAAGGGCCTTCTCCCCACTCACATCCAGTGGGGTATCTTGTCCCTCCCCCACTTCCATCCAGAAGGGGCCTCTTCTCTCCCCCGTCCCCACAGCAACCAAGGGACGGGGGAGGGATTTGGAGCAGGTCACCACTTATCTGGTCTGCTGACTGGCAAGATGGTGAGCCCCATCCGCAAGTGAGCACTGTCTTGGTGGTGCAGTTGCCCCCACTGGTCACTCTGCAGTATCGCTTCCCTCCAACCCCTTCCCTTTCCATGATATGGTAAACAGTTCTATTCCAGACACATCCCAGTTTCCTGGCACCACCAAATCCTGACTTTGCATTCAGTTAGAAAAGAAAGCTGCATACAAAATGTGGTAGTCCTAGCACATTTCTAAAATATGTAGACGGATCATTCTTAATGATTCCCAACATTCTGTTCATTTTTTGGACCACTGCAGCACATTGAGTAAATATTTGTCGAAAATTACCCACACTGACTCCAAGATCTCTTTCTTGAGTGTTAGCAGATAATTTAGACCTCGTATTTTCTGTGTATAGGTAGGATTATATTTTCCAATATGCATTATTTTGCATCTGTCAACACTAAATTTCATTTGCCATTTCGTTCTTCAATCACCCAGTTTTTGTATAGGGACATAACTATCTTGAGTTGTTTTGTGTCATCTGAAAATTTTCCCACGTCAATGTTTACCCCTTTTTCCAGATCATTTATAAATATATTGAATAGGATTGGTCTCAGTACATACCCAGAGGAGACACCACTATTTTCCTCTCTCCATTCTGAAAACTGACCATTTATTACTACTTGTTGAACTTCATCCTATTTATACCTCAGATAATTTCTCCACTTTGTTCACATCATTTTGAATTATGACACTATCCTCCAAAGCACTCTTCTTGGTGAAAACCAATACAAAAAAAAGTTGCTAACCCTCTCTGCTATTTCCACATTTTCTGTTATTTTTTTCTTCTTCATTGAGCAATGGGTGTCCCATGCAATACAAAATATAGTTAGCACCGAGACAGCTGCCTAAGGGATTTGACAGCAAAGATGAAAACTGATTTTAAAAGACAAAATGTAATTCAGTTCTAAGGCTACATCTAGACTACAGGCTTCTTTTGGAAGAAGCTTTTTTCAGAAGAGATCTTCTGAAAAAACTCTTCTGAAAGGGAGTATCCACTCTGCAAAAGTGCATCAAAAAAAGTGATCTGCTTTTTCAGAAGAGAGCGTCGGGACTGATTGGACTCTCTCTCACATGTAAGCTGTGATTGCTTTGGCGGAATGGCCACCAGGGCACCTGTGCTTTTTCTTCTTTCCTCTTCTTTTGAAAGAACTCCCTCTTTCCCATCCACACACGCCTTTTTGCGAAAGAGCTCTTTCACAAAAAGGCTTCTTCCTCATAGAATGAGGATTACCAATGCCAGAAAACCCCCTTTTTTCAGTTTTCTTGCGGAAGAATGCAATTGCAACGTGGACGTTCCTCAAGTTTTGTCAGAAAAATATCCGCTTTTCTGATAAAAATCTGTAGTGTAGACATACCCTAACTGGTTGCATTGACCCATGTTATATCTGAAAGTTCTACATTAAAAGTTGATGTTCAGAAACATTTAAACTAGGCATAATCAGCATATAGTGGACATAAGCTAAAAATCAATAAATAGTCGTGGGTCAAAGATACTATTTTCTGAATGTTTCTGTGCCCTTCAAATTATCATACTGTTGAACTCTTATGGATACTAATGGGACAAAAGCACTAGGAATAATATCAGAATGAAAACCCTGATACGTTATTATTGTTATCCTAAAGTGTTTCTTTTACTAGATGGGCTTTCCTGTTTGAACTATAATAGTCTGGTGATGACTTATCACAAACAAATGCTAATTTTTTTTCCAGTCTACTGCACACTAGACAGTAAAAACAGACTAGCAGCCCCCACCCCAGTTTACTTAACATTACACAAATGTATTGTAATAGGGTTAAATGTTTTCAAAATTAACCCAAACTCATGACAAAAACTAAGCTAACATAAGTTTGGAAACCATTCCCTTCTCCCTTCCAACTTCATTTTTTTCTAGAACATCGAAAAACACAGTAGAGTTACCATTGTTTCTGACTCAAGGAAATAAATGAGAGTCAATTTTAAGATACTTTAACAAAGTAGCTTTACGCAGGTTTATTAAAAAAGGCACAATGTTAATAGTCTGAGGTTTCAATGACATTCTTAAAAGGTTTGAGAAATCTAATGAAGGACCCAAAATCTTAATTACTTGAAAGCTTATTTAAAGAACCCTCAAAACAGCTATCGGCATGTTTCAGTGTGCTTCACACCTGACAGAGCCACATATGTAGTACATTTGTTGGTGAAGGTAAACAAGACATTTCATAAACATTTACAGTCAAAGCATCTCACCTATGATGCAACAACTTTTCCATCAATAATGCACTTGCCATGTTTTAACATTTTCATCTAGGAACAAAATAAAAGTAATGGGGCAAAAGTGGTTTGGCAATTATTTTCATAATTAAAAAAACCCCACAGCACTAACGCTTATTTAAAATTATTTTGCATTAACTTCCTAAAATAAGCATGTACAAGTTCTCTTTAAAATGAGTTCTCATTAGATGCATTAATATTTATATGCACAGAGATTTGCAGATCTTGGCAGGAAAAAAAATTTGTACTAGTCCAGATTATAACCTTATATAAAGAGTCATTTGTTTACCGTGTGAATGGATTCTCACTTATGCACTAAAGGAAAGTTGTGTCACAGTGTTTTGTAAAAATGCACAAAAGTTGAAGTTATATTACAAACAACCTCTCCTAGACACAGCTGGTCAAACTATTCATTGTAACCAGTAGCAATTACAAATCTAAACCTCGTCCTTCAGTTGACAACATGTCAGCAGACTGCTGTGCTTCTATGGGACACCCCTGATTTTACTGGAGCTCCACAGAAGGGCAGCAGCCCCTATGTGCTATTAGCTGCTTGAGCCCTCTTTTTTGTTGTGTATCCTTCATGAAACCAGTAGAGGTCCTCAAATTATTTGTTATTCACAGGTATTTGGCAAATCATGTGTAGAGTAAATTTTAGGAACTGTTTAGCGTGCTCTTGATTATCCATGTTGTAGTTACCACATAACTTAGTTGTATTATTTCTGCTTTCTAACTTGGATAACAAGCCTCTTAATACCAAAACCACAAAAATAATGATCTTCTGCTAAAGCTTTTGGGTGAGTAGTCATGGAAATGTCTATTAGTCCTAAATGTCATACAAATTTATTCCTGGAAGGTGCCCAAATATACACTAGAAAGGCAAACCCAGACAAATGAAAATCAGCCAAGTAGAGTTCTGATTTCACGTCAGGTTTTTTTCCTTTCTTGATCAACTCTATATTAGTTGATCAGTAAGAAAAGCAACTTTGAGACACTTGGGGGTGCACTGAAGCACACTGGGGTTTTCTGGATCTGTACCAGACAGACATAATAAAGAAAAGCAAACAAACAAAAGGAAACACTTTTTTCCTTAGGGAAAAGAGATAAAAGTACCTCCTTCTGGTAGCAGACTCAGACAGTTTCACAGACAACTCTACTGTCAAATACATTCACACAGAAAGATACACATACACACTAATTTGGTCAAATATTTCATATGCCATGGCTGCTTTTTGAACCTTTACACCTGTTTGCATTCAGGTACCCACAAAATGTAACATTTAGTAGATTTGTTTTGAAACTTCACTTTCAAGTGAACTATAAGGAAGATGTCTTCATTGGTATGATTTCCTAATTTAGGGTATGCATTCACAGCACACAAGTAGCGAGCCTCCCGACCCATGTCAACAGATTTAGGCTGCTGAGACTTGAGCTTCTGTAGCGCTGACAGGTGGAACTGAATTTGGGACCTCTGGAGCTTAGGACATAAGCCTTTACAGCTGGAGCTAAAAGCTAACTAGCTCTCAGCTAAGGCTGTAGAGCAGACTCATTCTTCCTCTGTGTAAGTCGTCTACATGCCATTACATGGGACAGCGCACAACACCCAGAAGGTGTGTGATTTACACTACTACCATACTAAAAATAGCTGTATACACATCCTAACTTGGGCAAGAGCTCTGGTTTTGGAACCTCTGCACCTCTTTTAGGCTTCAGGGCCCAAATGGTAGCCTGAGCTGCAACTTCAAATCACCACTTACACTATTATTTTAAGAGCACTAGCATGTGCCCTGCTAGCCCATCTATAAACCCAGAGTGAGAGTAAAGGGTCCCCTATGTGGGTGGTGACACAATGCTGCAGTGTTAGAGCGGTTTCAAGGTACTGGTACTTCAGCAGATTTACTGATTTATTTTTGAAAAGGGTAAGAAAAAGGGGCTAGTCAGAATAATAGTCAGTTCAGATACACACCAGCGATGGCTTTTGCCATAACAGCAGAATTGAGAATTAAAAGGCACAAGTTTAAGGCCAATTGTCAGTGGGCGACACTATGCTTCACTTAGGACTAACCTCAAAAAATGCTCAGGTATTTGAAAACATCCCTCCCTCCCTTTCCAAGACTATTTCAACAGAACTACATCCCCTCCCCCCATGCAATTTTGAAACTCAAGTCCCGCTGTTTACACTGTTGATTTTTTTTTTCAGGCAGATATTCAGGTTTTCTATCCAGTTGCTGATCTTTTCTTCACCTTGAGTTTTCCCTGTATTATTTCTGCAGAAGTGTTTGCTGAACTGGAAAATATACACACAAACAAACAAAAAATCAAGCTTAGTAAATTCTCTATCAATATATGAGAATTCAGCATGTAGAACAGTGATTCTTTTAAAAATGTGAACACTCTAATCTCAGTAAATAAATGGGCATTTGATATTGGGGGATGAGCTGAAGCCCAATTTGTACCAGAATTTTGCTTGCAAAAAAAGGGATGGCTTCATGTTTTTACATCCACGAGTAACCTGATGAGATAAATCTTAGTGACATATATGACTACCTAAATTTACATCTGCAGTCAGGTATTCAGAAATACAGCTTCTACAACAGGGGTGGGCAAGACAGCCTCCACGGGCCTCATCTGGCTTGCCAAGCAAGTTGATCCAGCCCACGGCCATCCTGCTGCTCCCTGCCTCTAAGCCAATCCAGACCTGGGGACGGGGAAGTACGTGAAGTCTCCTCCCCGCCAGGGGTGCGCAGCACCAAAGGGAACTACCAGCTGTTGTAAAAAACTTCACATGCTTTCCCAGTCCCTGACTGCTTTAAAACAATTGGCAATTCTCTCTAAGTGGCAGGGGTCAGGGGACAAAGACTTCATGCACTCCTCCATGCCCAGGCTAATCAGGGTCTGTGAGTGGGGGAGCAAGAGAAGTCTCCTGTCCCCACTCCTTTGGCCCAAGGACCCACCTCTTCAGGGGCGGCCCAGGGCCTCTTCCGAAATTTGTGAAGTGGCCCCCCTTTAATTATTGCCCATCCCTGTTCTACGAACTGCCCCTGCAATTCACTGTGGAAAAAAATAGGGATACTTTTGAAGCCACGAATTGTGTCTACAACAGTGTTGATGGTTCATGGGAAGTTTAGCCTTATCTATGCAATGTGCAGTTATAGAAAACTCAGACATGATACAGTGTTAAACTGCAATTTAATTAATAAGAAGAGATATTTTAAATCTGCTGTTCTCTCAAGTTTATGTAATTCCCTAATCCAAATTTAGCTAGGGCTTTCTGGAGCCAAGTTTCCTACTCTAGCAATATCTCATCAATTTTCCTAGCCAATCATTTTAAATAGCCATATTTGCATTGCACTATGCATTTAAAAAACCCCTCTCCTAGCAGTCATGATCAGACAAAAATAAAGTATGTTGTTTTATGCTTCTCTTTTATATAAAAAAGATTTTTTGTAATGCACAAAAAATGCTAGTTAGTTCAATTTCCCCTGCCTTCAGCTTGCTTGTATGCAACGGTATCTTTGTTCAAATACCATTAACCTTTTATTAATGACAACTCTTGCAAAGCTTTATTGGACTAGTGCTGGACAGCACAGCTCTGGCTCCAGTCAGACCCCTAACACATTCCACTGAACACACCAGTCAGTATCATTCCATATTGTTTCTCAGCTAAATGATTTAAAGTAGCAGTTTTGTATTCTTTAGCTTCACATTTCTGATTATGATACCCATTTATATGTCCACTACTGCCTTACACATGTTAATATTTCAGGTGTTTCATCCAACCACCATAAATCAAAAAAAGAAAGAAAAAAAAATGCTATTAATTTGCATTTTCTTCATTTTTAATCATCTAATATAAATGAAACTCAGTTTATTTCAGTCCAGTATTAGTATCTCTTGCAGTTATAAAAAGTTGGTTACAAGAATTTATAGTGTAAGTAATAAGCCTCTCTAGGATGCTAATTTCTGTGATGTAAGACCTCAAAGATTCCTGTCAAAAATTCAGCTCTTCCCTCCAGATCCTTTTCTTACCAGGTGGCTCTGCATGTGCTCCTTGTTGACTTTCCATATTAACAGTCTCTTCATTTCCTAGGACACAAATACAAACACTGTAAGACATCAGGCATTTGTATTACCTGCATTTCCCTAAGACAGTTTGACAATCACTATGGTTTTGGACCCCAAAGTGGGTTGTGACTCCTTTTTAATAGGGTTGCCAGGGCTGGTGTTAGAGTTGCTGGGACTGGGGCCCAAGCCTGACCGCCTGAGTTTGAAACCCCAGGGTTTGGCCTCCCTGCCCAGGTTAGTGGGGCTCAAATGGGCTCTGGCTTCAGTCCCTTCTCCTGTGGTTATGCAGTAATTTTTGCTATCGGAATGGAGTCAAAGTGCCATGAAGTTTGAGAACTCCTGCCCTAAGACCAGTAATGTCAGATATAAGAGCAAACATGAGGGAGGCTGGGGATGCTCTGTAGTAAAGCAACTTAAATCAGTGGTCTCCAACCTTTTTACACCCAAGATCACTTTTTAAATCTCAGAACAGGCGAAGCTCTACCTCCCCGCCCCTTCCTTGAAGCCCCGCCCTCTCTATTCTCCTCTTGTCCATCACTTGCTATCCCCAGCCCTTACTTACACACTCTGATAAACAGTTTATTTTTAAATTATGTGATATATAAAATTAAAATCACGTGTTTATAGTTATGAAATAAATGGTCTGTTTTTTATTCATGCTATTTAAATCTAAAATGAAGCATTTATAAATTATACATTTTGTGGGGACAGAGTTCTGCGGCTGGGGGCAGGGAAGAGGGAACAAGGTGCTGGGAGGGCACAGGACAGGGTTCTGCAGCTGGGGACAGGGTGCCAGTGAGGACAGAGTTCAGGGAGTGGGGGCGGGAATAGGGACAGAGTTCTGTAGATTCCCTGCATCTCCCTCCTCCCAGGATTCTCCCCCCGCCCCCAGAGGGAAACCAGCGCGTGCCTGCCTTGGGGCTGACCCCCTACCCCCAGCGCAGGGAAGCCCCACGCACGCCTGCTCCGGGGCAGACCCCCTCCCCCCGGCGCAGGGAAGCCAACCCCGCGCGCGCCTCCCCTGGGGCTGACTCATCCCTTCTGTGCGATGCAGGAAGCTGATGCTCCCTCCCACAGTACACCCGGCAGAGCAGCTAGCGCAGACTAAGCTGCGGGACTTCTGTCCATTCCCGGGAAACCAACACTACCTCCATTTTCACTTGAGGTAGGTAGTGAGGCTTCTCGGGGGTGGGAGGGAAATGGGGGCGGGGTGGACAGGATGCCTCGCAATCGACTGGTCGAGGCCTCGCGATTGACCAGTCGATCGCGATTGACCTGTTGGTGACCACGGACTTAAATGATAACGCCTGCAAAACCACTGCTGGATGGGTATAGCCTTTTGACTAGGTGACAAAGTGATCCTGCTCTGGAGAGGCTTTTCCAGCAGGTGGTCACTGAAAACTCAGGGTGCAGAATTCAGAACTCCTACAATATTCTAGGCAACTAAAAGAAAAAAACCAACAAACAACCAAGACCAAATGAAGCATCAAGCTGCACCCAGAAACCATGTTTTTGCCCTTGCAAGTTATTTGGAGGAAAGTTATATGCTGTGTGACTTTTCACATAGGCTACAGCTATACTGCCTTTTTTTGCAGAAGAGGATATGCAAATTGCACTCGTAATTGCATATCTTCTTCCAATTCATTTTGCAGAAGAGGTTTTTCTGATAAAAAAGCCTCATGTAGACGGGGCCATTTGTCTGAAAAAAAAAAAAAACCCTTGTTTGCAAGACCCTGTAAATCTCGCTTTTTGAGGAATAAGGGCCTTTCGAAAGAGGGTTTTTTTTCCCAACAAATGGCCCCTTCTACACGGGGCTTTTTATTGGAAAAACCTCTTCCGTAAAAAGAAACGGAAAAAGATATGCAAAAGCGAGCATGATTTGCATATCCTCTTCTGCAAAAAAATGGCAGCGTAGCCATAGCGTCCTGGTCTTCATATTCTTGGTGTACGGAAGACAGAGTGAGGGGAGAGAGGGATAGAAACCAATAATGGGAAAACATCTCCAAAGTAATGAACTCTCCTATGCTGTTATTAGAAACCTAATGTGTGGGAAACAGCTGTGTGATTAGTCTTCAAAATTCCCCAAATTTGGGTTAGCCTAGACCCCTTAGTGACATTAGAGAACCATGAAAATGATTCTATTGTTAAAACTGCAAGGCAGTTTCTACTGTAAACATTCTACCCCCTGTTCCCAAGTTCCTCTAGTTTTTTTTACATATTTTTCCCCACAAAAAGTTTTGCTTAAACTCTCTCATGCTTGCTCTTTAGCAAATAGGAAATTCTTAGAAACATTTGAGAGTCATCAATCCACCTTTTTATGAACTATGGGATTTCAAAAACAAATTTTACCCTCCTATAGCCCTTAAAAGAAAGAAGCCCTTCTCTTCACTTTTTTTGGCCAAAATATCTCTCAAACAGCTTACTTTTGAACCTTACATAAATACATTATTCTTTCATTAAGAGTTCTGGTGCATTGGGCCATTAAGATTGGTTGATATTAAGGGTGTTAAATATCGATTAATTTATTAGTCAAGTAGTCGATGGAATTTCCAACGACTACTTGACTAGTCAATAGGCACTTCTGCATTACTCTTTAGAAATGTACAAGAGTTCCAGCGGAAGCACCCTTGTGGAGCCTGGAGTCAGCAGTACTTCCCGCTGGCCCTAGGCTGCATGCGGCATGCCAGCTTTGAAACGTACAAGGGTCTGCAGTGGGAGCTCTTGTGCATTTCAAAGCGGAAGCGCCTTCATGGAGCCTGGGATCAGAGGGAGAGTCAGAGTACCCCGCTGACCCCGGGCTCCATGCGGTGCTGCTGCTTTGAAATGCCGCTCGGAACCGAGATCAGCTAGGGATTCCCCAGCTGATCCGAGGCTCTGTGCAGCTTTTCCGTGGAACCTGGGGCTCAGTGCAGCATTTCCTCATTGAAATGCCACGCAGACCCCAGGATCAGCTGGGGAGTCCCAGCTGACTCGGGGCTCCATTCAGCACTGCCGCTTTGAAGTATCTCCCCTTCACTGCCTCTATCTGATAGAAGAAGCAGGGGAGGGGGAAGTAGTCTTTAATATCTTGATATTTTATACATAATTAAATTACATGTAATCTAAGAGCTACAATAGATAAGAAATGAGAAAAACTAGTTAAAGTCTTACCGCTTGCTTTGAAACAGAGTTTCTTCTTTTGGTAAGCAATGAAGCTAGATACTGCTCCAACAACTGTTACAAGCACAGCACTTATCACTCCAGGTATCAGTCCTTGAGAAGCTATAAGCAAGACATTTTTTCTAAATATGAATGAGGAAAGACTTGGATTCTCTCTCGTAAGATAATACAAACTTCGTACCTCCAAAGAACATGAATATTTGAAATACATATTGATTCTGCTTTCTTTTCATGGATTTTGAAGAGTCAAGCATAGAATAGTTGATTTTGCAGTAGCACATACTATTAAGCAACATGAGTGCATTCCATTATGGTAGATTGGCATGGTATGAAGTACATTCATGCAAAAAAAGAGTGGGCACTATGAAGTCTGGCTCTAAACCTTCTGAAATGCTGTGTGCAAGGTTCATATTTCCGCTTCTATGAACAGGGTATGTCTACACTACAAAGTTAATTCGAACTAACAGCCGTTAGTTCGAATTAACTTTCATAGGCGCTACACAGGCAAACCGCTAGTTCGAACTTAATTCGAACTAGAGGAGCGCTTAATTCAAACTAGGTAAAACTCATTCTACGAGGACTAACGCCTAATTCGAATTAAGAGCTGTGTAGGCACTTAATTTGAACTAGTGGGAGGCTAGCCCTTCCCAGCTTGCCCTGGTGGCCACTCTGGGCACAACCAGGGAAACTCATCTGCCCCCCTCCCAGCCTCGGAGCCCTTAAAGGGGCATGGGCTGGCCACGGTGCCTGTGCCAGGTGCAAGCCCGCCAGCACCCAGTCAGCAGACCCTGCACCTGGCACGTCACGAGCCAGTCACCCGCTGCCACCCAGCCCTCCACCTCTTCCCGGGACCAGGCTGACGGCTCCAAGGAGCCTGCCCGGGGCCGCAAGAGGCGGGCATCTGCCTGGTCTAGTCCGGAGATCGTGGACCTCATCCACAACCTCCACACTAGGCACAGGAAAGTGGCTGTCTAGGGCAGGATAGCTACCAGCCTGGCCACCAAAAGTCACATGCAAACCCAGGAGCAGGTTTGCATGAAAATCAAGGTGGTCCAGTGAGACCCCCGACTCTGAGCCCTGAGCTTAGAACATAAGAACATAAGAATGGCTGTACTGGGTCAGAACAAAGGTCCATCAAGCCCAGTAGCCTATCTTCCGACAGCGACCAACACTAGGTACCCTGGAGGGTATGGACCGAAGAACAATGACCAAGCCATTTGTCTCGTGCCATCCATCTCCAGACTTCCACAAACAGAGGCCAGGGACACCGTTCCTACTCCCTGGCTAATACCACTCCATGGACCCAACCTCCATGAATGTATCTAACTTCTCTTTAAACTCTGTTATAGTTCTAGCCTTCACAGCCTCCTGTGGCAAGGAGTTCCACAGGTTGACTATTTGCTTTGTGAAGAAGAACTTTCTGTTATTAGTTTGAAGCTTGATACCCATTCATTTCATTTGGTGTCCTCTAGTCCTTCTATTATGGAAACTAATGAAGAACTTTTCTTTATGCACCCTCTCCACGCCACTCATGATTTTATAGACCTCTATCATATTCCCCCTCAGTCTCCTCTTTTCTAAGCTGAAAAGTCCCAGTCTTTTTAGCCTCTCTTCATATGGGACCTGTTCCAAACCCCTAATCATTTTAGTTGCCCTTTTCTGTTCCCTTTCCAAGGCCAAAACATCTCTTTTGAGGTGAGGAGACCACATCCGTACACAGTACTGAAGATATGGCATACCACAGTTTTATACTTCCTCTCCTCCTTCTTCCCCTGGCTTCCCCCTTCCAGCTCCTTCCTCCCAGGTTTCCCCCTCCCCTCTCCCATCCTCTCTCTTCCCCTCTCCCACCTCCTTTTCCCAGTCTCCCCAGAGGTTAATCCCTCCCTCCCAGTTTTGTTAAATAAAGAGAGTTTCTATTTTTGAACACACGTGTCCTTTATTTTTTACATCAGGAAGGGGGACTAGGGAGGGGTAAGTGGAAGGAGGTGAGGGAGGAATGGGGTATGAGCCCCCGATGGGGAGGACTGGGGTGGCTCTACGGGCTCCTCGGGGTGGAAGCTCTTCTGCAGCCCCCCGATTGATCCCCCCCCCCCCGGATAGCAGCCTGCGGCAAGTGCAGACAGGCTAATGGCCGAGTGCTGTGATGTGCCGAGTGTGGGCACTCGGGGCACTCCAAGTCAGGACTGCTTTGCTGTCCCTCATCGAGGTAGACAAGCAAGCGGGGAACCCTGAGAACTGTCTGTCCGGGGTGGGGGTCGGGTCCCTTTAAGCACAGCCCTCGGCTAGCCTGAGACAGCAGCTCCACGCTCTAAGTCCTAACCTGATGCCCTGCCGGCACTGCTTCCAGCCAGCCTTAACTTCGGTTCAGGGTCCATTCAATGTGGACATGCTAGTTTGAATTAGCAAAACGCTAATTTGAACTACAGGCAGTCCCCGGGTTACATGGATCCGACTTACATCGGATCCCTACTTACAAACGGGGTGAGGCAGCCCCGCACTAGCTGCTTTCCCCCAGCAGACCACGGAGACGCGAAGCTAGCGCGCCCCCCAGCAGACCAGGGAGACGCGGAGCGGCTTTTCTCAGCAGACACCTCAGCTAGAGAATAAAGGACTGAGGGAAGTGAGGTGTGGGAGAATAAAACTGAGCTCTGGAGAAATGTTTGGCTAGAGTTTCCCCTACAATATGTACCAGTTCCGACTTACATACAAATTCAACTTAAGAACAAACCTACAGTCCCTATCTTGTACGTAACCCGGGGACTGCCTGTAGTTTTTAGGTCTAGATGCACTAGTTTGAATTAGCTTAGTTCGAATTAACTAATTCGAATTAAGTTAGTTCGAATTAGTGCTGCAGTGTAGACATACCCTCACAGGTTTTGACTGATCAGATGTGACACATTTGTAAAAGATGGCAGGAACAGAACTGTCTGCAAATAAAAATGCTAAATTTTATAAAATACTAAACCTGCCAGAAATAAACGGAATGCCTAATGTCAGATAACTTTTTAAAGATGTTTAAGATGACTTACAGATGCAATAGATATATAACAATACATGCATTTACCTTCCGTGTCTCCTGCACTTGTGGGCTTTGGATCACCTCCTGTAAGAACAAATAATTTCAGTGTTAAAAGAAACATTTTTAGAGAACAAACTTATTACAATGAGTATCCACATTGTATGTCAATGCATGCAAAATGATCAGCCTTCTCCAGATGCTACATCAATAAAGTTAACAGACTTTGAAACAAACTTCAGGTTTAAATAATAAAGAAATTACATAAAATATGTTAAAAGTCTATTTAAGGCTGTAAAGTCAAGCACTCAAAAGTAGGAAATGCTAGACCTAGAGTTTCCCATTTAAACTTAATTCAGTCCTGTTGGGTGTATTATTGCAATACACTCTTTAATTACATCATTACAGTCTATTTTTTCTACAGGATCCTGCATCACAAGCATGTGATGTATGGTTCCCAGAAAATAAATAGTTATTAAATTTTCATCTTATTCTCACAGTTCAATGTGGGGTCTCCATATCTTATTTACTGCACACCATTCATACTCTGTGTTGGAAACAAAATTATCAGAAAACCCCATGACGAAATCTATGCTGAATATCACCAAATTATCTGAATGCTTCACATCCATTAATTTAGTTTCACAACAGCTCCATGTGGTAAGGTAGCATTAGTATCTTTATTTTACAAATGATAAACTGAGCCTCACAGATTAAGGTTACTAATTTTGAGTGACAGAATATTTAGCACTGGGTTCAAAACTTCAGGGTTCCCACTGACTTCAGTTGCAGCTGTAAGTACTCAAAATCTCTGCAAATTAGGCCCCAGAGTCTCATACTGGGAAAATGGCCCTCTGTAAAGAGTTGGGTTTAACTCTGGCAAAGACAGCAACAGAATCCAGTTCTCCTTTGCAGCATTCAAGGCTATGTCTACACAGCAACATTATTTTGAAATAATTAGCATTATTTCAAAATAATGTCAAAATACTGTCAAGTTGGAGGGCTTCTTACTCCTATTCCTGTAACCCTCATTAAATGAGTAAGGGAAGTCAGAGGAAGAGTGCTCTATTTTGAAATAACTGCTGTGTAGACAGCATCAAAAACTTGAAATAAGCTACTTCAAAATAAGCTACACAACTGATGTAGCTCAATTTGGTAGCTTATTTTGAGTTAAATCCTGCAGTGTAGACATGCCCCAACTGTGTGTATATGTAACCATCAGAGATTTTCCTTTCTGATCTTGCAGTCCCCTGACTCATTCCTTATGCACTTTTCAACTTCTGTAACAATTGAGGCGAGGTGCTAGAAGTAACAGCCTTATACATTAGCAGCTATGATTCATTCCCAGTGCACCATTTTTCTGATGCACTGAATGAGGTAGGGCTCCTATGTGACCGTGCAACTGAAGTCTAGCATGGTGCACAGGCAACCTTAGTTCTGGTATTTCTTAAGTTCTGAATGACTGACTCTGCAACCTCAATATGTCTCTTAATGTGGTTGTGTGTATAATTTCTTAGGCATTTATCTTCTGACAGCAGGGAATGCGGATACTCAAGAATCTCAGGTGCTGGAGGTGTGTGCTCTAGTGGGCACTGGCCCTTATGCCCCATCCCCTCCAACCTGTCTTTCAGTCCTGTTTCTTCCTCACACCTGACTTCTCCTCCCACCAAGTTTCTAGTCTCCATACCTTATTGTCCCAATCTATTCTTTCCCACTCCCAGTCTAGCTGTTGTGCCCTTTGTTCAAGTCAGATGACTTCCTCATCCTTGCTGATGATGTCAGCATGGAAAGGATAGGAGAGAGTCTCCAAGTTCTCAGTTCTGATACCTGGCACCACAGCAGCATGCAGAAGTTGGGAACAGTAATTACAGGGAAAGTTCTGCTCACTGGCTGACAGCATTGGCTGGCACATTTACAGTGTGGACAGGACTCATAAGAACATTTAACTGCAAACTGAAGTCTCTACTGAGCATGTGTGTGGCAGGGCACTTGCCCTGCACTGGCCCTTTAAGGGCAAGCCTCAGCCCTGAGCAAGGGCTGAGAGTAAAGCCCCAGCTGAGGCAGGTCTCGCTAATTAGGGCCCAGCTGTGGGCTATATAATGAAGGACTCCTGGAACAGTGGGAGAACTGACTGTGGCACGGGACAGAGAGTAGCAGGGACCTGACTGCTAGGGAAGCAGGAGGCTTCCTGGTGAGGCACCAGGTCCACATCCCTCTTTGCCAGTGATGAGTAGCCATTATAGACTGCAGTTGGCCCATGAGGCAGGGGTTAGATGAGGACTGGCAGTGGGTCACTGAAGCAAAGGGGATACAGGGAGGACCCTGGAGTACATGCGGAGGAAATAACACCCTCTCGGAAGGGGACGCAGAGAGACCAGAGTGGGCACTGCCGGAGGGCAGTGCCTTGAAGGGGACGCCGTGGCCAAGAGGAGCACTGGAAGACACCACCTAGAGGGAGGCACCCAGCAAGGCAGGCGAGCTAATTCTCAGGACTGCCGCCTGGAGGTGCCAGGGTGGTGAGTCAGCCCTGTGACAATGTGTAACCAGATTTTTCAAAGGCTTATAACTGGCTAAATTCCAGTAGGTTTTTCCCAAATGGGAAGAGCAAGATGCACATTCCTGGCACCAGAATTATTCCTTTGCCTGGCCCAAAGCAAGGCACTAGACTAGAGCTTCTCAATAGAATGGCTAGGGAATTTTTTTTTTTCAAAAAGCACCTAAGTATTATTTTCAGAAAGTAACCTAAATCGCATTGAAAGTCAATAGGAGGTAAGCTCCTAAGACACTAAACATGGGGGTGAGGTACATGTGGAAATTTTACCCACTGTGAATGCTGAAATCAGCACCACTTCCATATCATGCCTAGTCTTAAACCATTTGTTAGGGTTCCTGAATCAATTCCACTCCACTGGATCGTCATTTTTTTTCTGAATGAAGTATATTATAGTTAAATTAGAAGATATCAATTTCCATGCTTCAAAGAGACCAGGACAAAATCTAGCTTTCCTAACTCATTTTAACCAGCCTGTGACACAAAGTTTAGGCAAAAACTAGGTAGCAGTGGGTTTCACTATGAAGTGCTGGACATTTTCTTACCCCTTTTTTTTGGTGGAGTGTTTTCACCATCAATTAAATCTTCATCCTTAAAGCTACCTGTAATAAAAATAAAAAAATAAATAAATGGTTATCTTTCCTTTTTAAGTGTTCATTCCTGATTTTGACTCTTCCTTTATCTCTTAAACCCTTTCTAGTTTCTGTAAGCTGATAGGAAAGGCAAGTTTTGTGAAAAATAACTATTGGAACATGTCTCATACATTTATCCAAGGCTATGGCTACAGGGCCTTTTTTTCTGGAAGAAGGTATGCAAATCATGCATGCATTTGCATATCTTTTTCCGATTCTTTTTTGGCAGAAGAGGTTTTGCCGCTATTTGGCCCCATATAGATGGGGTCAAATAGCGGCAAAACCTCTTCTGCAAAGAGTCGGAAAAAGATATGCAAATGCATGCATGATTTGCATACCTTCTTCCAGAAAAAAAGGCAGTGTAACCATAGTCCAATACATGCTGAAAACGATGTTTTACTTCACATATGACAAAAGCAAAGTTTTAAGACAGATTCTCAAGAACAATCTTAGTGCAATGCCATAACTACTCCACTGAGGTGTGTCTCACCAACAAAGGTATGTTAAAAATTCAGCTATACTATTAGAATTTAAAAATCCAAAAAACGTTAGAAGTTTACAGGCAGTCCACGGGTTACATCAATCCAACTTACGTCAGATCCCTAGTTACAAACGGGGGGGGAAGGGGGACAGCTAGTGCGGGGTGCGTCCCCCACTGTCGCTGCCTCTGGCGGCGCGGGGGGCGCTTCCCCCCAGCAGACCAGGGAGACGTGGAGCTAGCGCCCCCCTCCCCCAGCAGACCAGGGAGACGCAGAGCGGCTTTTCTCGCCGCGGAGGATGCAGGTCTGCTGGGGGGGAACAAGACACCAGCCAAAAGGGGGCACCCCAGAGCGGAAAAATTAATTTCCTAGGGAACAGCAGGAGCAGGAGGCAGTGAGACCCATTGTGTTACAGTCCCCACCTTGGGAGCAACAGCTCTTTCCCTCTTCAGCACTAGAATTGCAAGTATCTTGTTAGCGTCACGTGAAATTAACAAGTCCCTTCCAGCCTGGCAGAGGTGAAGCTGAAAAATTACCCAGTGGTGTGGGTGGGCAAGAATGGGGAGGAGCAGGGTAGAAGGGAAGAGGGAATAAGCCCCAACCCCAAACCCTGGCTGGAGCAGAGCAGGGTAAGCCCCGAGGGGATGGGTCTGGTTGCAAAGTGGGTGAGTGGACAATGAGGACCCACCTGTGGCTAAACTCCTGTTCCCAACACAGAATTTTTCTTAAAATGAATCCTGTGGATAGATTCACACACATACTTCACAGGAAGGGATTTCCATTTTCTGCTCAGCAGAATACAACAGCAGCTTTGATTGTATCAATATTTCACTGTGCTCTCCAATGACTATTGATTACACTTAATACGCATTTCACTGAACCATCTGTAGAAAATTCTATTTGGAACAGTAATATGCACTGAATAAACTTTTTTTAGTTATAAAAACCAAAGATTCTGACTATTAAATGAATAACTGGGATCTTTCAGGTACCCCAAAAGGAAGATTTGGATATAGCATGAAACACTGAAACTTATGATAAATTTTTAATTAAAATATCAACCAAAAAAAACTTCATATAAAAACAGTATGTGTTTTTCTTAGAATAAGGAAGTTGTATGAAAATCAGGTTCTTTTCCACCTAACTCCAGCTCCCTGTCCCCCCGCAAAATATGTACCAGTTCCGACTTACATACAAATTCAGCTTAAGAACAAACCTACAGTCCCTATCTTGTACGTAATCCAGGGACTGCCTGTATATGTAATTTCAATAGAGCAGATTCCACATGGTATAGGTTAACACAGAGTAGCTTCAAACTGTACACATAACCTTTCGATCAATTAGCAAGTTTGATCAGAACAACACTAAGAACACTTGTCAAGGTGGGATAAATCAGATCACTTATTTAGGTGCCTTGTTTTAGGCACTCAAATGCAGATATTGATCCATACCTACCCATTCTCCTTTTTAAAAATGAAAGAAGGAAACTGACTTTCCTGTTCTATTACTATCACACTTAGGCTACGTCTAGACTGGCCCCTTCTCCGGAAGAGGCATGCAAAGCAGGTAAGTCAGAATAGGGAAATCCGCGGGGGATTTAAATATCCTACGGAAAAGGGCTTTATTCCGGAGGATCGCGCCAGTCTAGACGTTTTCCGGCTTTTCCCCAAGCTGGGAAAAAAGCGGCAGACATGTTTATTTAAATCCCATGGGGGATATTTAAATTCCCCGTGGATTTCCCTATTCTGACTTACCTGCTTTGCATAACTTTTCCGGAGAAGGGGCCAGTCTAGACGTAGCCTCAGGGTATGTCCACACTACCCCCCTAGTTCAAACTACGGAGGCTAATGTAGGCATTCGAAGTTGCAAATGAAGCCCGGGATTTAAATATACCGGGCTTCATTTGCATCTTCCCGGGCACCGCCATTTTTAAATCCCCCTTAGTCCGAACTCCGTGCCTGCGGCTATACGCGGCATGGAGTAGGTAGTTTGAATTAGGTAAATCTTGTTTGCAATTCTGTCTGTTCAGGAACTCCTCCTAAATGGTAAGAGCTAGGATCACCAAATTTGGTCTGCAGCTTTCTCTTCTAACTTAAAGCAAGGTCAGAGTTTGGTTGTGCCGGGACAATCAGAAGTCCCTGGGAAAGGAACAGTTTTCCATAACATGCAAAAGGAGGGGTTGCAGTCCCCCCATCCCAGCCCTTGGCCACAACACTGGAGGAGAAGGGACGAAGAACAGGCCCTGGGCAGGCTGGGGGGGTGGAGGGATAGGCTGGAGAGCGGAGGAGAGAATAGCCTTGGGGGGGCTGAGGGGATAGACTGGGAAAAGGCGGAGAAACAGGCTCCTGGCCCCCAGCTTCCTGCATCTCCCCCACCTCTCCAAAGGTCCTTTACCCGCCCTGAAGGACTCAAGCAAGACCGGGTAAGCCTGCGAGTGATTTATATGCAAAATTAAAGCAACAGGCATTTTCTCTTAGTGATCAACTGTACCTTCATCCGAGTTCATCAAGTTCATTATTTTCACAGTCAGAAGTAAATGCTTACCACCAGTATTATCCTTGCTTCCAGGCTGAGGTTTTCGGTCATCTATTAAAAATATTTTTAGGGGGAAAAAGGGTTAAAATTGCAAGTGAGTAAAGTGCAGAAAACAAGCTAGGCTTGTAAGAAAGCTATTCCTACTTTTTTCGTGTTTCTGTGTGTCATCTGCCCCTTCCCATAACTTATGTTTACTAATATAGTAGGTGGTATCATCCACTATGTTCGAGACTGAATTAGAATCTCTTAAAATCCTCTCCATTTCAAACTATCAAATTTCATTTCAATTTTTGTCTCTGCAGTTTAGGGCCTGCTGCTACTCCAATTGAAGTCAGGAGCAAAACTCCTAGGCTACGTGTACACAGCTTCCCTCTTCCACAAGAGCCTATGCAAATGAAGCACAGATTAGCATATTTCTGCACTTTATTTGCATAATTTATTTGGGGCTGTTTTTGTGTATTTGGGTGTCCGGACCTGCTCCCTATTCTATTCATTGGGGCTCCATCTACACAATGCCTTTTTGCGCAAAAACTCCCTTTTGTGCAAGAACCATTCTTCCTGTGTAGACAAAAACAGCTTGGAATAAATTATGCAAATGAAGCATGGCACTATGTTAATCCACACTTCATTTGCATAGGCTCTTGTGGAAGAAGGAAGTTGTGTAGACGTAGCCACAATGAATAGAATAGGGAGCAGATCCTAACACTAGCATGAAATTTTTAGAACTAGTTAGCTAGCATCAAGAATTCATCAACTTTAGATTATGGAACTGAATTTGAGACTTGACAGTTTTGTAGATCTGAGTCTCAAAGAAAAAATCCATGTGAAGAAGAAAATCAGTTAATTTTGAGTTCATTCAACTTAAGAACACTTAAAATTGGCAAAACTCCAAGATCTCATTTTGTTTTATTTATACACACATAACTATAAATGCACATGTAAAAGTGTACTTCACACACAATATACGCTAGAGAGGTGAAAGGGTGATGCTTACTGGATAATGGTTAACCAGTTCCCTGGGAGCAGCCCCCTGCAAGAAGCCCCAGCGCAGAGCTAGAGGGCTGGAGCAGTGAGATCCTGCTTAGTCGGTTAACCAGTTAAATGTTAACTAGTTAACTGACCGACCAGGACTTTACATCCCTAATATACACACACAGTTGATTCTATAAACATGCAATTAACTAATAAAGGTCACTAATTCATCTGTTCCAATTGGCAATTCTATAAAAATGAAGACTCTTTTGTTTCACGAAACAGTAAAAGAAAAGAGTAAATGGATAAATATGGTGGTTTATTTTTTCTCCCTTTATGACAACACACACACATTCCCTGAAAGTAAGTGCATCCTATTTTCCCTTCTTTCTGGGGAGTGATTAGAAAGGGAATATTTTCAAATTAAAACCACTTTTAGGAAAGCTATATTAGTCAATTAGTGCCATCTAGTGCAAGTAAGGTGGTGAAACATCCCCAAAGCCACCTAATCAAAAGCCATTTAGAAAAATAAAAACCCAACGCCACTGAGGCACTCAAATGATGCCTCTAACTCTACAGCAGAAACTCAGAGATTCTCAGTAATAAAAGCTATTACATGGCACTAACCTATCTAATCAAATCCCTGCTGATATTCACTTCTTCCACCAGTCCTACAAGCTCTAACTCACCTCAACGTAATGCCATCATCACCCCTATTTTAAAAAGCCATTAAGTTATCCCTTTGACTACAATGAGCTCTGCCCAAGCAGTCTCCAGGGCCCAAGAAGAGGCCACTGCAGAACTCTATCATTATGAAGGCTTAAGTATACAAATATACAGGATAACATTTCATAGTTCTCAGTAAAAAATTGTTGATGAGTTACTATTAGTCCTACTTGTATTAAGCATGTGATTTCTCTGAGGTTCCTAAGTTTGACACTAGGCATATTTTTCCCACTAACAATGTGACATAGGCAATGGAATGTCAGTTAGTTGAACTTTTGCTGACAAAGATTTTTTGTTACCTCAAGATTGGCTTTGTTCATGAAAACTGCACTATAACACGTAATATTTTGTTTGTACAAAACTCTAAACATAAAAGCTCCACAAATTTCCTTTCTATGGCTCTTAAAAAAAATTGAAGATTCCAGCTCTAGTGCATCTCTAAATCCACATAGGCTAAATGTGTTCCAAAGAACCAAAAGTGATGGTTAAGACTAATTAATGTAAAAAAAATTAAGATACAGTGTGAATCTTTCCTTTAGGGTCAAGAACTCTATAACCTCGTTTCACAATTTTTCATCTCTGATGTAAGTCATTTTTAACAATAAAAGTGGTAGGATATAAATTTTGTGCATGACAAAGGTGGCTTTGGGACTAAAATGAAAGAGCAAACTCCCAATGAGAAAATGGTCAGACACATGCTCCAGCAGTCTAATTTTATCTGAAATACAGGTTATCTAAATGTAACTTTAATTTGGCTAGTGTTGAATAATATTATAAAGATACATCTGTCTGTACTGTACAATGTCTTTAGGGAAGGATGGCACTAACCAATATCAATACTCTCAAGGGTATTTTCTCCACCAAGATAATCGCCTATAGAGCTTAAAGAGTAATATTTTGGGACATTACTAGTTTTAAATGTCATGTGCCAAACTTCTGTTTTTTCAATCAAGACCATGATAGTTCTGTTGAGCCAGTATAATAGTGATACACGAAAGGCATCGAGCATTAAGGATCAGTTAAAGATGAGAATTTAATCTGCACATCATAAGAGTAATAAGAAGTTGCCCAAATTTTCATGAGGTCCTTGCTTCATATAGTTCTGAATTTAATCAATTAATCTATCAAGTAAATTGAGGAAGATACAGATAAGAGCAGAGCAATAAATGATTTGCTAAGTCCCATTAGAGGTTGATTTTCTTTAACAAGGGATTCAGCACTCCAACTGCCTCTAAATTAATATTTTAATATCCTCACATTGTTGTTTAATAACTGGAAATATATAGGAGACCTTTGCAATTTGTGGAATCACTATTCACGGTTCCGTGTATTCATGGGGTTCTCCTATCCCAGCCTGGGGGTAGGGAGAGAGTGGCGGAAGCCAGGAGCCACAGTGAGTTCCCCACAGCCCCCAACAGTGAGTTAGTTCCCCACGGCTCCCAGCATTTGCAAGTTTCACCATTTATGGTGGATGCATTCCCGCATCAACTGCGAATGGTGGGGATTTCCTATAACACTTAATGCCCACATTAGTCTCTGATTTACTTGGTTACTTTTTGAAGTTATAGATTTTCAAAGTTATAGCTTTGGCCTTCATAACATCCCCTAAGAATGATTTCTTGTAAGTTGACTGAGTGATATGTGATAAAATATTTCATTGTTTGTTTTAAACCTGTTGCATATAAATTCAGCAACTGTGCAAGAGAAACAGTTAGGCTACATCTAAACTATATCCCTTTGCCAACAGAGGGGTATACATTAGACATTTCGAAAGTGCAAATGAAGCAGGGATTTAAATATCCCGTGCTTCATTTGCATAATCACATCATTGCGCTGTTTCGAACAAGCACCATTTCGAAAGTGAAACCTCAGTTTAGATGCGGTTCTTTCGACAACGGAGCGCTTTTTCAAAACAGGATCTTTCAAACAAGCATCCCATTGTTGAAAGAACTACTTCTAAACTGCAGTTTCACTTTCAAAATGGCACTTTTTCGAAACAGCACAATGACGCGATTATGCACATGAAGCATGGGATATTTAAATCCTCGCTTCATTTGCACTTTCGAAATGTCTAATTTACATCCCTCTGCTGACAGAGGGTTGTAGTTTAGACATAGCCTTAAAGTCTTAGGATACGTCTATAATCCAGAAGAAGATTAAAGCTGCTGTTGTTGATCTTCCAGGGTTCGAATTAGTGAGTCTAATTAAGACAGCTAATTCAAACCAAGAGGGGAGTTCCGGTCGAAGCCGGTAGTCCTGCTTTCAGAAAGAGTAAAGTAAGTCGAAGGGAGAGTGTTCTCCCTTCGACTTCCTGCAGGATAGATAGCACCAAAAGCCAAGTTAAGGTATGTTGACTCCAGCTACGGAATTAACGTACCTGAAGTTGCATATCTTAACTCAGCTTTGTCCTATAGTGTAGACATACTCTAAGTGACTCAGGAAGCACATGACAAAAGGGTGAGGGAAAACTGCCTTCTGATTGGACATCCGTCTTATTACCCTGCTTTTCCTAAGGCAAGAGTGACCAATCAGAGCTCAGTCTCCCTCTGTTCTCCCCTTGCTACCTGCATAAGCAATGGGTGGTCTCCTAATTCCACCCCGTCTTGAAGCTGCCAGCAAGGGTTTGGGGGAAGAGCTAGCTCCTGAAACTCAAGGTGTCCACAGCAGAGAAAAGAGCAGGAAGGACATAGCACAAGGTTCTTTTCAAGCATGGTAAAATATGTCGTCTTATATATCTCATAGGAAGGAAGGTATTCCACTATACTATACAGAAATCTTTAAATACTAACAACTCAGAATAATACCCAGATTTTCAAGAGTAGATCTCAAAGTGCTTTACAAAGGAGCAAACTCTCAGCTTTCCAATCCAAGGTGATCAGATGTCATGATTTTATAGGTACAGTCCCCAAATTTGGGGTCTATTATGCCTCACTTCCACCCTGATTTTTCCACACTCACTGTCTGGTTGTCTTTTTCACCTCTGAAGAATGGGATAATGACATAGCTGTCCTTTGCAAAGCACTATTGAGGTCTACTGAGGAAATTGCTACTCAAGAGCTAGTGGTAGAAATGTAGCCATGTTAGTCTGGTGCAGCTGAAACAAAAAACAGGACTGTGTAGAACTTTAAAGATTAACAAGATGGTTTAATAGGTGATGAGCTTTCGTGGGCCAGACCCACTTCCTCAGATCAAATAGTGGAAGAAAATTGTCACAACCATATATACCAAAGGATACAATTAAAAAAATGAACACATATGAAAAGGACAAATCAAATTTCAGAACAGAAGGGGGATGGAGAGGGGGAAAAGAGGGGGAGGTAAATGTCTGTGAGCTAATGATATTAAAGGTATTTATTAGGTGTAGTTATAACCTAATTCATGGGCTATGAGCAAATCTTAGGGCTGTGACTACCCTGCTCATCCCATTTTGATATGCATATTTATTTTTAATGATGATTTTTCAAAAGTCCTAACTAACCTAAATGCACATGCAAAAGGCCCTAATTATTGGTTTCTTAATTATGGACTAGATCATGACTAAATCATCATCTAGGTTTGAGGAAGGCAAGCATGTTGTTCCACTGTCCCTAAAGAAGCAAAGGAGGGAGACTGTGTAACTACTCTGTATCTGTAGCAGCACATGCCCCCAGCACAGCTGTGCCAACAAATATGTTGAGTGTGAAGCCTGTGTTCTGCCCCCTTTACCAATGTGTGTGAAGGGGAGAAACAACAGCTCTTTGTAGCCTGCTTTCCCTTCTATCTGCAATGTGCAGCTAGTGGGCAAAAGAAGGTCAGGGTGTCTGTCCTTATGCTCTTATTCCAAATCTTACCCGGGTGCTCCTCATTCCTCATTTTTGGAGGAACAAGAGTTCTTGCACAAAAGAGTTTTTTTGCACAAAAAGGATTGGAAGAGAATATGCAAAGGAGAGCATGAGAAATGCTAAAGCACTTCATTTGCATTTCCTCTGTGGAAGAAAACAAGCATTCACTCTGCGTTGTGTTAAGCAACAAGGTTTCTTCCATACCTCTTCTGAAAAAACCTGATAGTGTAGACAGAGCCTTAGATACAGTAAAATACAATTTCAATGTGGTGGTTCAGCAGATTCCAGAGACAAAGAGATAGGTATGACATCTCTAAAACATCTGCCATATAATATCTGAGTTTTGCCTACAAATGTCATTATTATTAATTATTATTGTAATTATTATTTATTAAAGATTGCTTGGTTCCATTATTTGATCCTCCACCAAGAGACCTGAGATGTGCACTTTTTTTTTTTTTTTTTGAAGAACAGATATTTAGGGATAATTTCTCAGATAAATTGCAGCAATGTGTAACCACGAGTTTTTGTCAATAACTGCACATTAAAAAAAACAACCCCCACAGTAAAGCATTTACGGTAAGATACACTTTATCAGTACTCACCTGAATCTGCATTTTTAGTAACTGAATCTGGTCTGTTTGTAGGTTCTGTTATATTAAAGACATTGAAGTTAATAAAAAATGAAACATTTGTGATGAATACATTGCACAAAGATACTTTAAAGAACTAGTTTAAACAGATTTCGTTTTTGAAATATAAGTGAAAGTGAAAGTATTAGATCAGGGGTCTGCAACCTATAGCCCTCGAGCCAAATATGGCTGAGCATGGAACCAAATATAGCTCTTTCATCATTCCCAAACTACGTGCAACTTTTTAAATTAAAATGAAAATTCAAAATTTTTAAAAGTTGTAATTATTCATGTAGCTTGAATGCATGCATGAACCTGAATTTAACCAGTGTGAAGAGATGCAGCAGCAGAAGTCCCATTAAATAAAGTCTGTGAGTATAATATTTATGCTATTATTAATCACCATGTCAAATATCAATAATATTAAGTTGTATATTTTCAGTCATGCAAATGAGCATTCTTATATTGGTTCTTTGTTGACCATTTGATCTGAATTTGGTTTGTTCTGAATTTTGTTGGTGTGAAAAAGGTTGCTGACCCCTGTGTTAAACCAATAATTTTTCAAGTCTTCTACGGTTGTATGATTTTCCCTTAAACACCAAAAGACTGCCACCAAACATGACTGAGAATGTGCCAGAACCTGGACCACATGGAGCAGTCTATTTCCCAGGGATGTTAACTTCAGGTATTTGTGTAAAAAATGTACATTTTAGCAGGTGTCTCTGTGGGAGCTGATATGTGTAAGCAGCCGACTTCAAAGCCACTTCATGCATGTACCAGCTCCCGCCTGTCCTCCCACCCCTCGTGCTGCTGCCTCTCTACCAGAGGCAGCAGTGCGGGGGAGGGGCCTGCAGGTGTGAAGGGGAGGCAGCTCCACAGGAGCTGGTGTTCGTGGACAATCAGCTTTTAAGGTTCTTCCCCCAAGCATCGGCTTCCTCCCCTCTCCCCACGCACTGCTGCCTCTGTGGGAGGTGCCAAGGAAGGAGAAGAGGGCTTCGTGGAGCCAGCATGCACTGAGAGTCCACTTAAAAGCCAGCTCTCCAAATGAATTTGTTCCCACCTCTCCCCCCTCACTTGCTGCCTCGGATACAGAGGCAACTGGCGGGGGAGTAAGTGTGTGCAGTGACAGGATTAACCAAAAAGCTCAGGCTTATCAATTAATTGTGCTGTTGACTACAGGTTGACATCTCTAATATTGACTAGGACCTTAAACCTGAAATTATGCCAGAGAAGTTGACAGCTATGCACAGGGGAAAGGCTAACATGCATTCAGAATGGATGTCAGAAGTGTTTAAGTTATGTTTTCACATTAATGCTAAACATTATATAAAGAAAAATCTAACAAAGAAGTTTGTAAAAACATATTACTTACCTGTATCGAATGCATCTGATAAATCAAAGTCACCTTGACCTATCAAAAAAGTCAGAAATTAGCAGCAGAATGAGTAGAAACTTTTTTCACTCTGAAATGCACCATTTTAATCCTAGTTGTCCAACATGCAACTAGAATAGGAGTTTCTCAGTGCTATGGGCAGGAAGCAGCTTTCCCCCATAACACTCTCCTGTATAATCATGTAATGAACTTAGGCTACATCTACACTGCAGGCTTCTTGTGCAAGAACTGTTTTGCGTAAGAGTTCTCGTGCAAAAATTCTTGCGCAAGAGCGCGTCCACACTGCCATGTGCCTTTGTGCAAGAGATGTGCTTTTGTGCAAGAGTTTCCATGGCAGTGTGGGTGCTCTCTTGTGCAAGAAAACTCTGATGGCCATTTTAGAGAGAGGGGTTTCTTGCACAAGAAACCCATTGCCCGTCCATACTACCTGCTTGTGCAAGAGGGCTTATTCCTTGTGGGGAGAGGAATAACTCTTATGCAAGAAGCTCTCTGTTCCGAAGCTTTACTGTAAATTTACTTGCGCAGGAATGTGTGCAATGTAGATGTAGCCTTACAGGATCATTTTTTTCATAACTTGAAATAATGGTCTTTGGTTCAGTTCCACTGTAATGTGTTCTCTTTCTTCCTACCATACACAGAATACCTGGCCCATAGATGGTAAATTTGCAGTGCATGGTTCCTCTTTAATAACTGAAGCGGCAAACAGAAGTTTAAATACAAATATTAATAACCCAGACACCTCTTTCAGCAGGAGTATGTATCTTTTTGGGGTCAGAGGAACAAAACATTTCCCTGCCACATCCTTACAAAGGCTACATCTACTACTGCTGTTCAGCAGCTTTAGGCCACTTACATCATACTGACTCACATTTCTGTGGTAAAAACTGATTTCTTATCATGAATGCTGTGGTGGCAAATTTCAGTGAGTAGCAAAACTGATCTCACAGACTAAATGCTGACAGAAATCTTCCTCAAGTAAGACACAAAAGCTGCGAGACCCACCCACAGCTTTCTAATCCCAGATACTTGATTACCCATATGTTCCTTGCAATAAGCACAACATTGAGGAAAAATAGGAAGAGCTACAAAAATCCACTGCAGCCACGCAAGGGCTATGTCTACACTGCAGGCTTCCTGCACAAGAAGTGTTTTGCACAAGAGTTCTTGCACAAAGTTCTTGCGGAAGAGCGCGTCCACACTGCTCAAAGCGCATCTCAAAAGTAAAGCGCTTTTGCGCAAGTGAGCGTCCACACTGGCAGGACACTCTTGCGCAAAGACCTCCTCCTGGAACCACATCAGACAGGGCAAAAGGGCACCAGAACCTTCTAGGGGTGGGGGATGGAGCCCCGTTGAGACGTGCTTAAAGGGATCTCCCTGGACAGCTGTTTCTCTGCTACTGCGTATTTGGGACCTCTGATAGGGACTGAAAGCTGTAGCAGTGCCTATTGTGGTTGCTCTCTGCCTCATTGGACACCACAGCTTGTGCCCTGGTGCTTTTGGGGACTTTTGCCTTCTGCTTGCTGTGCCATGGAGCCAGGGATGGCCCTGTGCCTGCTACTCCTGCACGAGCTCGATGTCGAGCTCACTCTGGACTCCTTCTCCCTGGATGCAGCGGCTTTGTTGTAGCATCCCTACCCCACCGTGGAGAGGAGATACTGGAGACTCGACACCAGTTCCAACTGGTGGGACCAGTTGGTCCCGGAGCAATGGGAAGACCAGCAGTGGCTCCACAACTTCAGGATGCAGAAGCAGACGTTCCTGGAGCTGTGTGGCTAACTCGCCCCAGCGCGCCTCAGACACAACACTGTTGCGGCCCGCTATCCCCGTCAACAAGAGCGTCGCCATCACTCTGTGTAAGCTGGCCACCCCAGACAGCTACCACTCAGGGCACACCAGTTCGGAGTGGGCAAGTCCATAGTGGGTGCCATCTTGATGCAGGTAAGGCCCTCGGGGGAGGGAGGGGGAACTGCAGTCCCTGCCCAGGGGAAGGGAAGACTCCAGCCTGGAGGACACGGGAGAAGCCCCATCACAAAGGGGCATGTGCCATCCCACTCTCACATATGCCTGCTGGTATGTGGGGCAGAGGGGGGGCAATGGGGCCCTGGCGTGTTTGGGGATAGAGGGCATCACAGGGGAGTGGGCACCCCACAAGGGCTCATGCACCCACCCTGACTCATTCGGTGCATTTCCTGTGTTTCTGTGTGCCCTTCTGCAGGTTGTCCGCACCATCAAGAACATCCTGCTCAAGAGGGTCATCTGCCTGCGGGACGTGGGCAAAACTATGGCTGGCTTCACTGCCCTGGGGTTCCCCAACTGCGGTGGAGCCATTGATGGGACCCACATCCCCATCCAGACACCAGAGCATCGAGTGGCCCATTTCATCAATGGGAAGGGTACTTCTCCATGGTGCTCCAGGCCCTCGTGGACCACTGTGGCTGCTTCACAGACATCTATGTGGGATGGGTGGGCAGGATACATGATGCCCGTATCCTCCGACATGCCAGGCTGTTTCACAGGATAAAGGCAGACACTTTCTTCCCCCAGCGGGAATTGATAGTTGGGGATGTACGCATGCCACTGTGCATTGTGGGGGATACAGCCTACCCCCTTACGCCGTGGCTGATGCAGCTGTACACCAGACGCATGGACCCCAGCCGGAAAAACATTCAACCAACACCTCAACTGAGCCCATAACCAGGTGGAGTGCGCCTTCGGACGGCTGAAGGTGAGATTCTGTTGTCTGCTCATCTGTCCCGAAATAGGCGAACAGAACATCACAGAGGTTATCACAGCATGTTGCGCGCTGCACAACATAATGGAGTGGAAGAGAGAGGCCTTCCTCCCAGGGTGGATGGAATGTGAGGGCCTGGTATTTGAGCAGCCCTGCATAGCCGCCATCTGGCAGGTGCACCACGTTGGGGTGCGCATCCGGGAGGCCCTGAATGAGATGTTCTCCCATGCCCCACACAAGGGTCGCTTCTGTGTGGCATCCACATCTCCCTCCCATTCCCAACCCTTCCCTCCCCTCGTTCCCTCACCTTCCAATAAACACAACTGTTTTTGTTAAAGAAACAATAAACTGTATTTATTTACATAGGGATGAAGGGTGGGCAGTGGGAGGCAGCTCTCAACTGGGAGGGGGGAGGTGGAAGGGGCTCTCAACTGGAAGGGGGAGCTATTGCTGGGAGGGGCGGCTCCTGCTAATGCCTCTGCAGGTACAGAGGCCTTAGCGTCCTCCAGGCCGGGTTGGGGCAGGCAGCACGGGGCGGTGGGCAGGACAGGGTGCAGCAGGAGTGGACATGGCAATGGCATCAGAAGGGGCAGCAGGAGGTGCGGCTGGTGGAGGCATGGGCATGGCAGGGAGGGCAGGGGGATGTGACAAGGCCATGCCATAGTGCACGGCATGGCCGATGTGCAACATGAGGGTGGAGATAGTGTCGCACATCTGGAGGAACTGCCTCCACGCCTGCTGCCGCGTCTCCTGGTTATCCTGAAGCTTGCTGGTGACCGCCGCCTCCAAACTCTCCACAGCCTGGACGTGACAGTGGAGGACCTGGTCACGCTTCCTGACCCGCCAGACTGGCGCCTGGGTGGTTGGTGCTGCTGCTGCAGGGCTGGAGTGTCCCTCGTGCCCAGGTGGTCCTGCTGCAGAGAACACAGAAAACGACGAGGCCCTCAGCCCTGCCCACAGAGTCCCTGTGCCCTGCGCTCTGAGCCCCACATGACACCACACAACTGTGGCTTGGGCCCAATTGGTCCCCTGTGTGTATGTTCGCATAAAGGACTAGCTCAAAATCCTGGAAGTGAAGTGATCCTCCATGGATTGTAACCCTTAGGAGACATCACTGTAAATTAAGACCCCTTTGTCTGTGTCCTAGCCACTTGACATGCAGTGTCTGTCTGCGTAGCACTGTACACGCTCCCTCCTCCAAGTAGAGCACATGGCTTCTACTCTTGTCACTGTCTGTGAGCACACACTATCGATGCTGTAGTCATGTTTGTGTGCACATCTGCATATTGCATGGGAGCAAGTGTGGCAGGCAAGGTCAACTGATTTGCTCACAGAGCTGGCTTGCTGCACTTTTCCCAGGAACAGCTGCTGTGTCGCACGGGCAGGCATGGCTGCATGCTGTCTGTGTGCGGCTCCCTTTGGGAGGTGTGGGGTCTGGCATGCCCCCTTGGGGGCTTGACTGCTTGCAAGTGGCATCCCCCCTCCCTCCTGGGCAAAACGTGTGTGAGCAGCTGGGTCCCAGGCATGCCCTGGAGCTCCCTGACACGTGCCACACAGTCAGGCTGCATGAGGTTGCATGTACTGTGTACTGCTGCATGGCATGCAGCTTGAACTGCCTGAGTGATGCTCCCTTCACCTCCCCCCGGGTACCCAGCTGCCCCGCCCTTGCAAGTGAGAAGCGCAGCACTCACCAGAGGATCCGTCGCTGGCCTCGGATGAGTCCTGGGAGACATTCTGATGCTCTACTGTAAATTTACTTGCACAAGAACGCGCGTGCAGTGTAGACGCTTTGCAAGTTTTTGCGCAAGAAAAGGGAGTTACTCACCTTGTGCAGTAACGAGTGTTCTTCGAGATGTGTGTCCCCGTGGGTGCTCCATTCTAGGCGAACAGCCACAGACCAGAGCCTTGCAAAGCAGTTTCCCCCTGTTGAGCCGCATGCCCAGGAGGCGTCTCAAGCCCTTCCCGCCTTCTGCAGCGCACAGCTCAACCCCTTCCCTTTCAATTCCTCATCTCCGCCCGAGTAATTTAGACTCCGAGCAGAGGGGAGGAAGAGAGGGTCGTGGAGCACCCATGGGGACACACATCTCAAAGAACACTCATTACTGCACGAGGTGAGTAACTCACTTTTCTTCTTCGAGTAGTGTCCCCGTGGGTGCTCCACTCTAGGGGTACGTCTACACTACAGCGCTAATTCGAACTAACTTAGTTCGAATTAGTTAATTCAAACTAAGCTAATTCGAACTAGTGCATCTAGACTAAAAAATTAGTTCGAAATAGCGTTTTGCTAATTCGAACTAGCATGTCCACACTGAGTGGACCCTGAACTGAGGTTAAGGCTGGCTGGAAGCAGTGCCGGCAGGGCATCAGATTAGGACTTACAGTGTGGAGCTGCTGTCTCAGGCTAGCCGAGGGCTGTGCTTAAAGGGACCCGACCCCCACCCCGGACAGACAGTTCTCAGGGGTGCCCGGCTTGCAAAGCAGTCCTGGCTTGGAGTGCCCACACTCGGCACATCACAGCACTCGGCCATCAGCCCGGCTGCACTTGCCGCAGGCTGCCATCCGGGGGGGTGGGTGGGGGTCAATCGAGGAAAGCTTCCACCCCGAGAAGCCCGCAGAGCCACCCCAGTCCTCCCCATCGGGGGCTCGTACCCCATTCCTCCCTCACCTCCTTCCACTTACTACTCCCTAGCCCCCCTTCCTGATGTACAAAATAAAGGACACTTGTGTTCAAAAATAGAAACTCTTTTTATTGAACAAAACTTGGGGAGACTGGGAAAAGAAGGTTGGAGAGGGGAAGAGAGGGGGTGGGAGAGGAGAGGGCAACTACAATATCGGGTTTGGAACAGGTCCCATATGAAGAGAGGCTAAAGAGACTGGGACTTCTCAGCTTAGAAAAGAGGAGACGGAGGGGGGGGATATGATAGAGGTCTATAAAGGCACAAGTGGTGTGGAGAGGGTGCATAAAGAAAAGTTCTTCATTAGTTCCCATAATAGAAGGACTAGAGGACACCAAATGAAATGAATGGGTAGCAGGCTTCAAACTAGTAACAGAAAGTTCTTCTTCACAAAGCAAAGAGTCAACCTGTGGAACTCCTTGCTGCAAGAGGCTGTGAAGGCTAGAACTAGAACAGAGTTTAAAGAGAAGTGAGATAAAGTCATGGAGGTTGGGTCCATGGAGTGCTATTAGCCATGGGGTAGAAATGGTGTCCCTGGCCTCTGTTTGTGGAAGGCTGGAGATGGATGGCATGAGACAAATGGCTTGGTCATTGTCTTTGGTCCATCCCCTCCAGAGTCCCTAGTGTTGGCCGCTTTTGACAGACTGGCTACTGGGCTAGATGGACCTTTGGTCTGACCCAGTACGGCCATTCTAAGCTCAGGGCTCAGGGTCGGGGGTCTCAGTGGACCACCTTGATTTTTATGCACACCTGCTCCTGGGTGGCCAGGCTGGCAGCTATCCTGCCCTAGACGGCCGCTTTCCTGTGCCTAGTGCGGAGGTCGTGGATGAGGTCCACAATCTCCGCACTAGACCAGGCGGGCGCCCGCCTCTTGCGGACCCGGACAGGCTCCCGGGAGCCGCGAGCCTGGTCCCGGGAAGAGGCGGAGGGCTGGGGGGCAGCGGGTGGCTGGCTCGAGCCATGCTAGGTGCAGGGTCTGCTGGCTGGGTGCTGGCAGGCTTGCACCTGGTACGGGCACCGTAGCCAGCCCGTGCCCCTTTAAGGGTTCCGGGGCCGGGAGGGGGGCAGACGAGTTTCCCTGGTCGTGCCCAGAGTGGCCACCAGGGCAAGCTGGGGAGGGCTAGCCTCCCACTAGTTTGAATTAAGTGGCTACAACACAGCCCTAAATTCGAACTAGCTAATTCAAACTAGTCCTCGTTAGTCCTCGTAAAATGAGGTTTACCTAGTTCGAATTAAGCGCTCCGCTAGTTCGAATTAAGTTCGAACTAGCGGAGCACTAGTGTAGCGCCTATCAAAGTTAATTCGAACTAACGTCTGTTAGTTCGAATTAACTTTGTAGTGTAGACATACCCTAGGTGACTACAAAGCAGTATTCAGCACATGGCTGGAGAGAGCCAGAGTCAGTGTTTAGTGGTGGTAGAGAACACCGCTGTAGCAACTGCTGAGTCATCTTTAAGTTGTGGTAGGATAGCGTAATGTCTGGCAAAGGTATGGTCTGAAGACCACGTTGCTGCTCGGTAAATGTCTCTTAAGGGGACATTGTTCAAAAAGGCTGTAGAAGCAGCCACGGCTCGAGTGGAATGCGCTCATGGTAGGCACTGTAGTGGTTTATTGCCCAGGCTGTGACACTTGACGAGATCCATTTTGAGATTCGTTGTGATGATACAGGTGTTCCTTTGGAACGCTCAGCAATGGATATAAAAAGCCATTCTGATTTACAAAATGGTTTTGTTCTTTCCAGGAAGAAGACCAGAGCCATCCGAATGTCCAGAGTACGCAGGCTGGCGTCCTTCTGCGAAGCATGCGGTTTTGAGAAAAAGGTAGGTAGTACGATCGGTTCGTTGACAAGGAATTCTGTACAGACCTTTGGCAGGAATGTCGGGTGAGGTCTAAGTAAGACCCTGTCCTTTGTGAAAACTGTGTATGAGGGTTCTGCCATTAATGCCCCGAGTTCACTCATTTGCCTGACCGATGTGACAGCTAACAGGAAGCAGACTTTCATAAAAAGAAAGGGGAGTGGTACCATAGCCAGTGGCTCGAATGGAGGTCTGGTGAGGTGGTCAAGAACAAGGTTCAGGTCCCATAAGGGGGGCGGGGCCTTATAGGGCGGGTATACGTCGTGGAGTCCCTTAACGAATCTTTTAGTGATAGGATGGGCAAATATGGAGAGGCCATCCACCAAGATATGGAATGCTGCTATTGAGGAAAGATGGACTCTTAAAGAAGAGATTGACAGTCCTGATACTTTAAGGTCTAAAATGTAATCCAGGATGGTATTTAGTGGGGCGACATGGGGTTCTACTTTGGCCCACTGGCACTAGTGGGAGAATCGTGAACATTTTTGTAGGTAAGTTTTTCTATTGGATTGTCTCCTACTATGGAGAAGGATGTTCTTCACTTGCTGAGAACAGTGATTTTCTATCTCCGAGAACCAGAGAGAAGCCATGCCTGAAGGTGTAGGGTATGGAGCTGTGGGTGTAGTATTCTGCCATTGTCCTGAGATAGCAGATCTACACGGTGTGGTAGTGGATAAGGAGGGCGAACCGCTAGCCTGTGCAGGTATGGGTACCAAGTTTGGCGAGACCATGATGGAGCAATCAGGATGACTAGAGATCCGTCTCTGCAGATCTTGCATAGGATTCTTGGGATGAGTGGTATGGGGGGGGAGGCATAGTGTAGGGGGGCTGTCAATTTGATTAGGAAGGCATCCCCCAGAGAATGATTGCCAATTCCTGCACATGACCAGAATTGGGGGGCACTTGGTGTTCTGGGTAGAAGCAAAGAGGTCTATAGATGGCCATCCCCATTGCTGGAAGATTGAGTTTGTGACCTCCGAGTGTAACTCCCACTCATGGTCCGAGGTGAAGTTGCAGCTGAAGGAATCCGCTTTGGTGTTGTAGGATGCTATCAGGGCAGGTAGGATGCTATCAGGGGGTATGTCTACATTACCCCGCTAGTTCGAACTAGCGGGGTAATGTATGCATACCAAATGTGCAAATGAAGCCCGGGATTTGAATTTCCCGGGCTTCATTTGCATAAGCTGGCCGGCGCCATTTTTAAATGCCGGCTTGTTCGAACCCCGTGCCGCGCGGCTACACGCGGCACGGGCTAGGTAGTTCGAACTAGCAAGCCATTCCGAACTATCTGTACACCTCGTTCCACGGGGACACTACTCGAAGAAGAACAATTGTTCTTGTGCAAGAAGCCTGCAGTGTAGACATAGCCCAGAAGTAGAACTGCTAAAAGGATACTTCTTATGAAACTAGAAAGCCACTGAGCTTTTACACCAACTGATTGCTAGGCAGCCAGAACCAGATAGCTAGCTTAGTTCGGAAAAGGGTTTAATAGTCTTCATGTATACACACACAAAACATTTCCATCCGAACTGAGTCTTCTCAGATTTAACCATCCAAGGGGTTCTTAAAGGAAAGCTTTGCTCACTACATACTTCCTTTCAGCAAAGCCAGGAAAGGAGACTGAATTTATACTATTAGGCTGTGTCTAGACTGGCAAGTTTTTCCGCAAAATCATCTGCTTTTGCAGAAATCTTGCCAGCTGTCTAAACTGGCCGCTTGAATTTCCAGAAAAGCACTGACGATCTCATGTAAGAGCATCAGTGCTTTTCCGGAAATACTATGCTGCTCCCGTTCGGGCAAAAGTCTTTTTCCGAAAGACTTTCGCGCAAAAGGGCCAATGTAGACAGCACAGTACTGTTTTCCGCAAAAAAGGCGATTGGGGCTTTTTTGCGGAAAACCGTGTCTAGATTGGCCACGGACGCTTTTCCGCAAAAAGTGCTTTTGCGGAAAAGCATCCTGCCAATCTAGACGCGCTTTTCCGAAAATGCCTTTAATGGAAAAGTTTTCCGTTAAAAGCATTTTCAGAAAATCAAGCCAGTGTAGACGTAACCTTACTGTAACAAAACTGAATTAAAAAATTAACTAAGATAACAGGGTTTTAAACAAATGTTAATATTTGATACTAATTCTATGGCTTATGCAACTTAGGAAATGCCAGTCTGAAGTACAGAAGAATGGAAATTCACTGGCCTTCATTGACCACTGTGCTACTCCAGCACAACCAAAGAGAACAGAAATCATTAGTTCTTTAGGCTATTCTCAAAACAGTACTGGTTTTATGTTTGGCTGATTCATCACAATGATTAGGTTTTGCCTGGGAGGGGGAGGAACTGAAAGAAAAGAACCTAACAGACTTCCATTAACAGTGATGTGTCAGCTGAATTGTCCTGAACATAAATATAAATATGGGAAAACACAGGTTTGGCAATGAAAGTGCTGTCTTCATGCAAAGGTCACCAAAACTGGAAACTCGCCAAACCAGTTTTTCCAGTACCTGCTGTCGAACAATTCATGGCCAAATCTCTAGTTCACTCATCCACGGAGTAAAGCATTGTTTGTATGCATCCCACAGTGCCTTGCATCACTTTCAGTCACTAAGCACTGTGGGAATGCACAACCTAGCGCTATGTATTTTGGAAACATGAAAAACCTCCCATCAGCCACCTCTTTACTTCCCAGATGTCCCTGGCTGCTTTGGACCCTAGGAGACCGAATTTGAGGCAGCTAGCCTGTGTCATAACTCCCTGCTGCTCATGTTATGCTATTATTTTTAGAATGTTAGATTGATGACAGCTAGTATGATATGTCTACGCAAGCTGGAAATCACACCCATGGGTCCTAGAACAGACATAAGCTAAATCTAGACTGCACCGCTTTTCCGTGATACCAAGCAATGCTGCATCCAAGGAACACATCTTCTTTTCGGACTATTTTTTAAAAAGCAGATGCGCTCTTTCGCCATCCCTGTAAACCTCGTTTTACGAGGAAGAAGGGATGTGTCGAAAGAGGACTTTTTTCCAAAATTTGGTGCCATGTAGATGTGCCCAATTTTGGAAAAGCCTCTTTGTACAGTAAAGCGGAAAAAGATACACAATTTGCATACTGAAAACTATGTATCTTTTTCTGATTTAACTCGGCAGTCTAGATGTAGCCATAGTGTCTTAGAACAGAAGACCTCTGAAACAGACAAAATTAGGAAATCTGAAGGGGTGGAAAGCAGGAATGAAAGAAAAAAATTCTTAACTCTACTTGTTCTTTGAAGATAACCATATGAATGCACTGGATTTGGGTCTTGGCTCTTGTACAACCAAGACAGTTATTCCACATAAAATAATTATGTGGAACATTTTTCCATGAGCTACATTTTTAAAAGCACTTCGTAAGAGTGGGCATGCACACAAGATATACTGACAGAATGATTCAGCTGGAATTGATATCACCTTAAGTAGGAATGCAAGATCCATCTGTGACGGACCCGGCCGGGTCCGCACTAGCCGCGGGGAAGGAACTCCCCCTCCCCGACGCGGGGAGCGGCTCCGCGGACAGCAGCGGCGGGGCCGGCGCGGCATGGCCGGAGCAGGGACGCCGGGCAGCGCGGGCGAGCGCCTGCCGGGGTAAGCGGGGGCGGGCGCGAGCCGCAGAGCAGCGGCCAACCGGCGCACCGCGGCTCGCCCCGGGGGGGCGGAGCCATGGGCGCACGCCAGGTAGGACGCGAAAGGGGAGGCGCGGGGGGGCGGGGCCAACCCCCCTGACGTCACTCCCCAGGGACTTCAAAAAGGGCAGCCAGATGCCCAGGAAGGGGGGCGCAAGGAAGCAGCCACCCTGGCTTCCAGGGGTACCAAGCCCACTGCCCCCCGGGCGACGAGGAAGGACAGTGCCAGCAGTTGGTGGACCGCAGTGGAACGGACCCGATATCTCCGGCGGGGTGAGTGACCCAACGCACACCCTGCCACAGGAGCCGGAAGGCGGGGAGTGGAAGGAGCCCGTGGGCAGACGTGGGCAGCCTTTCTGGCGCCCGTGGGCAGAGGAGTTTTGGGCGGCGGCCCCGTCTGCCATGGTGGGCGGCTTATAGGCACCGAACTCCACTTAGGGCCTCGGGCTGGGACCCGGAGGAGAGGGCGGGCCCGGGTCCCCCACTCCCCACTCGCACACCCCCCGAAGCACCCCCAAGTGACCTAAACCCCCCCCCTCCGCACGACGAGGGCAGCGTGAGGACAGAGGTCACGGCCCCGCCCTACGGACGCACAACCGCCCCTTCGTGGGGCAAGAAAGGGGCCAGGACCCCAAAGCTCGCAGTCGGGCCAGACCCGTAGCTCCGCTAGGAGCGGCGCGGTGGCGGGTCCGCTGAACCCCCTGTGCTGACTAGGGCAGAGGGGTGATCGCACCCATCACTCCCACCGCAGGACGGCCTTACGGAGGGACTTACCGGACAGACCAAGGCGGTGGGCTCGCGGAGCCCCCTCTAACTCCCGGGGGGGAGTAGGGGAGCTGTGCTCGCACCCATAAACCCGCCACACCATCTATGCTATCTTAGGAATTTAGCACAAAAGTGGATCATAAAGGTCTGAAGTCTATCCATCTTGCAAAGAGAATCTCTTCAGTTCAGAGTCTGCAGATTAAGTTTATCCACAATGGGTACACAGAAAATCAAAACAGCCAGAAAATGGGACCCAAACCAGCCAGGCAAAAATTTTAGAATGCTTTACATGAAGCATAAAAAGCATCACATGGGGAACAGTTAAATAAAACATATGTTTTGATGGAGTAAAAGGGTTATTTGGAGGAGAGATACCAAATGGAGAGAAGAGGACTATTTGTTGGTAGCACCCTGCCTCTACCAACACTTGAACTTTGTTTGAATACCTAAGCTGATTTCCCAAGAGGGAGAAAAGCCAGACAGCCAAGATTAAAAAAAGTGCTGTAAACATCACTCACAAATAAGCCTGAAGCCTCTTTTTGACTGCTGGACATCAGGCCCACCGATGGGCAGCAAGATGAGCAGTTGTCCCCTGGGCCAGGTGACTAAAAAGGACCAAAGGCTGCAGTAGCAGTGGCGTCCAGAGAAGAATAGCTCCAGCCTAGACCCTTCCGCTGAAGTCCTGCCCTCACCCCTTGCCCAGGAACCTGGTGAGTATGTTGTCCCCTTGCAGGGCATGTAATCTGCAATACAACTTAATGAATCATGAATCTTCATCTCGAATGGACTGAGAGATCTTCAGGTGCAGTCCTGCTTAGGGCCAGATTTTCAAGAGCTCAGCATTTCCAGATGCCAAGCTTTTTTTCCCAAATGAAAATCTTGCCCCAGCAGTGAAAGAAAAATTCTTTTGAAAAATCTAACCGATGGAAAGCACTGCAGTAATCCAATCCTGAGGGAAGAGGTTTCTATGGCTGGGATGAGATCCAGCTACTGAAAAAGATTGCAAGCTTCTTTCCCAGTGCAAACGGAGAAATAAAATGCTATTTCATAATTGTCCATGGATAGCATTTTATGCAATTTCATCTGAAGCAACTAGTGTTGGAAAGGGATCAAGAATGCATCAAAGCAAGGTAAGGGTTTGGTTGTACCAGGAAAGCGAGATATGCCTGGAATGGGACTGCTTCTCATAAAACCAAACAGAAAAGAGACAGAAGCACCAGGTAGGTGAAAGGAGCTGGCTGGAGGTGCTCTTTCCCCCACTCCATACAGGACTGTCCCAGCCTCGAGCCTCCCAGCCCCCAGCAGCCATTTAGGAAAGTCAGCCCCCTGCTCCGGTTTCATATTAGCATATTTCTGGCTCTTTCCCTTTGTCAGGGAGTGACAGAAACATGCACAGTTTGCTGCATTCCTCACTCTGGCTGAAGAGCGCTGGGGGCTGATGAACCTGCCCCAGCCAGGGGACATACTCCTCTCCCGCAGCTGTGCCTGCTGGAGCTACAGAGGTATAGGACAGACCTCTCTCTTGGGGCAGCCTGCATACTGAACCCCTCATCCCCCACCCAACTCCAGAGCAATAATTTAAATGAAGAAAAACAAAGTAATTGAGTTAAGGACCCAAGCAATGGCAAGTAAAACTTCTAGCACACACATAAAACCTACAAAACCCCTCTGCAATGGCTAAGACTGTAGTCATATTCACATCCTCAAAGATGTCATATGGTCCAATGGACCTCTCCACAGACTATCATTGAGAGAGGATGGTACCTGCTGGAGTTTCCTGTGGGGCTTTTCCACTTTTACCCAAGCAGGGAACTAGGGATGTTAAATTTTGATTAATCAGCTATTTAATGAGGAGTCCTGTGGCATCTTAGGGTATGTCTACACTACCCCGCTAGTTCGAACTAGCGGGGTAATGTAGGCATACCACACTTGCAAATGAAGCCCGGGGTTTGAATTTCCCGGGCTTCATTTGCATAAGCGGGGCGCCGCCATTTTTAAAAACCCGCTCGTTCGAACCCCGTGTAGCGCGGCTACACGGGGCACGAACTAGGTAGTTCGAACTAGGCCACCAGGGAAAGCTGGGGAGGGCTAGCCTCCCACTAGTTCGAATTAAGTGGCTACACAGCCCTTAATTCGAACTAGCTAATTCGAACTAGGCGTTAGTCCTCGTAAAATGAGGTTTACCTAGTTCGAATTAAGCGCTCCGCTAGTTCGAATTAAGTTCGAACTAGCGGAGCACTAGTGTAGCGCCTATCAAAGTTAATTCGAACTAACGTTTGTTAGTTCGAATTAACTTTGTAGTGTAGACATACCCTATGACAGAGGCAGCGGGGGGAGGGGGGGGGGAAGTGACTAGTTGAGTTCCTACTCGACTACCCAATAAGTATTTGCTTATCAGGTAGTTGACTAGTCACTTACATCTACACAGGGAACCTCTTTTATATTTTTGATCTGGCCCTAAGACCTCCTGCAAATGCACAAGAGTTTTCCTTATCTGTATTTCCATACCCCATGAATATTGGAGTCCATGTTCACTGTAAGCTGCACATTTGCATGGCTGTTCAGGAGAGATTCAAATGCCACCCAGCTAGCAGATTGCCCACAGTTAAACTTTTGTTTCTACTGGCAATGCACATTCATATGTGCCTCCATGCACTTAATTTATTTCACACATGGATAGAAAAAATCCACATGTAGATCGAAAACATTAGAGGGAACATTGATTGGAGTGCCCCAATTTTTCATAGGTTGTTTCTTACTTTCACTTATGTTCATTAGCATATATGTGTAACATGTACCCCAGGATCATGACAGGATATTTCACAATGTTATTAACAAGTATCTTGTAATACTGGACAATACCCTGCAGTTTATTGCAATCTAGGAATGGTTGTTGTTATTGTCTGGTATCGTTTCACTTATTAGCACATTTTTTACAGTGATCTTGTGACATTACTGTTTTGTGGTTATTCCTACATCACCCACTCATATTGAGTATTCTTAAACCTATGTCCTAGCATGGCTAAGCTAAAATTGTACAGGTCTCAACCTGTGGGCCTTGCATTCCAGCCAACTTTCATTTGTATATATACACATTACCAGGGCTCGCTGAACTGCAGCGAGCCCTGCTCGCCAGCTGCACTGTCCGGCGATCTGCGCATGTGCAAATCGCCTGAACCCGGCTCTTCTGGGTTGCAATCTACTCGCCGTGGGCGCGTAGACTGTATTATTTGTCGAGACCTGTACATTACACACACTCATCACTCCCAAATACTTGTCATTTTACACTTCTATAATCTAAATCTACTCAGTGTACATCGATTATGCAATAGCATATGAATTGACCATAACACCAAAGTAATGCAATGATAAATGGACAATAAAATTAACTTATTGGCTATATTTCTATACCCCACCAACAATTTTATTTTTTCCGTCTTTCAGTGGAACTAAAATAGAATAATTGTTACTCAGCCAGGATGGGCCAGTGTTATGTTAGGTAGATCTGCACATATGCAATTATCAAAAACACAATAAAATAATTTGCAAAATTTTATTTTATTTGAAGTTTAAACCTAGAAACTGCTGTTCTGAGCTCATTGGCTTATGTTTCCAAATCAGTTATTTGCCTCCTGCCAACACCGATCCAATTATATAGGGTGTGTCTATACTGCACCCTTACCTCGAAGTAAGATACGCAGTTTACATATCTTATTTTGATTCTTTTTTGAAATAACACACTATTTCGAGACATCCCTTATCCCTCGTGCAACGAGGTTTACAGACATGCTGAAATAGCACATTTGCTATATTTCACAACAGCGGATGCATTCAAAAGACGCAGGAAACAGCACTAGAGTGTAGACATACCCTAAAAAAAAAAAAATCTACTGCATAGTCCACATTCTGACAGTCTCCCTCCTCCCCCCCAGTAGCTGTCACAAATGGGTGTTTTTTGTGGGGTGGGGTTGTTTTTTTTTTTTTAAAGTTTTAAGCAGAAAAACTGGTATGTGGTGATGACTCACCATGGGAGGAACAGAACTTGCAACTGAATTAGTCATCGCATTCTGGGCAAAGTGGTGGACAGCAATCCTGATGGAGCAAAAACTATGAGAGGATGTTTACAGACATTGCCAACCAACAGCTTATTATAATTAGCTCTGCAGCAGCACACCATGAAATCTTCAGATTCTGGACTGTAATTTTCAGTCTGCAACTCTCTTACAAGATTTCACCTACCAAAACTTTGCTCATATATAATCTTTGGTATTTTTCTATTAATTATTTGCATTGTGGGAGCACCTAAGAGCTCCAGTCATTAACCATGACCACCCTATTGTGCTAGGTACTGTACAAAAAAGAACAAGACTAACCCTAGCTTAAAGAACTTGCATTTGAAGTACAAGACAAAAGACAACAGGTGGATACAGACTATGAAGCAAAGATTTTCTACATACAAAACAGCATCTACTTGCTGCACATTCAATCCTGTTGGATTTGAATGTGTACAGTCAGAAAGCATTGGAGACTATAACAGTGACGTTTCCCCACAGACCAGTTAAAAAAAAAAAAAAAAAGAGAGAAAAACCTACAATCTTTTCCTATTGCTCAAGATGTATTTGACTAACCAAGATTATTTGTTCAAATACAAAAGTATCTCTTTTGCCAAAAAAAAATTGTTTCCAAACCCCCTTCCAAAGTAGCAATGACATTTTTAAGTGATGGGGAACCTAAACAAGGATCAAATAACCAATTGTCCATTATCACTTTTCAGCTCCTGAAGCTGAAGTTCAGAACAGACCATATCCTCTGCTGTATGGAAGTGAAAATGTACACAAGATCCCTTGACACAAGTGACTGTCCGTTCAGGAAGCCACCTTTCTCCCACACATACCTTAGTTTGAATGTTATGTTTTCGACATGTCTTTGTGGTCCTGCTGAGACTCAGAGGATGCATCACAAATTAGGCTGACCTGCAGTAATATCTATTCATGACTGGATAGCATTAAGAATAGTGGTGCATTTTGTAACAAGAGAAACCTATTCACAGAGGACATTCTTCACAAGCGAAACAAGTTCTGGTATGGATAATATGGATAGTTTTACAGGAGCATTTAGTTTAGGAAGAAAAGTTGAATACTTTGAATCAGCAAATGAACACCTGACAGAACAGGCAGTCCCCGAGTTACGCGGATCCGACTTATGTCGGATCCGCAATTACGAACGGGGCCCTCTCCCTGGTCTCCAGCAGACCAGGGAGAGGAAGCAAAGTGGCGGAGCACGCGGGCAGCGGACAGCCCAGACGCGCATCTGGGCTGTCTGCTGCCCGCGTGTTCCGCCGCTTTGCTCCCCGTCCTTCTGGTCTGCAGACCAGGGGGACGGGGAGCAAAGCAGAGCAAAGCCGCGGAGCCCGAGGGCAGCAGGACAGCCACGGCACGTCTGGGCTGTCCCGCTGCCCCCGTGCTCCGCGGCTTTGCTCCAGACGCCTGTGGTACAGCAGCGGGGGCGCTGCCGGTTGGTCCTGTAGCGCCGCTCTGGGCGCTACTGGACCAACCCGGCAGCACCCCAGCTGCTCTGCCCCAGGCGTCCTGATTCAGTTTCAGCAGCGGCTGAATCAGAACGCCTGGGGCAGAGCAGCTGGGGTGCTGCTGGGTTGGTCCAGTAGCGCCGAGGAGCAGCGGCGCTACTGGACCAACCCAGCAGCACCCCAGCTGCTCTGCCCCAGGCATCCCCAATCAGCCGCTGCTGAAACTTACCAGTGGCTGACTACAGGAAGCCCCTGCCCTGGGCTTCCTGGAATCAGCCGCTGATCAGTTTCAGCAGCAGCTGACTTGGGGATGCCTGGGGTTCTTAAGTTGAATCTGTATGTAAGTCAGAACTGGCATCCAGATTCAGCCGCTGTTGAAACTCATCAGTTTCAGCAGGGGCTGAATCTGGACGCCAGTTCCGACTTACATACAGATTCAACTTAAGAACAAACCTACAGTCCCTATCTTGTACGTAACCCGGGGACTGCCTGTACACAAGAGTAAGATAAACAGAGGTTATAAAATCTGGCACAAGGAGCTCAATATTTAATAAGGCTATTGACAGCTGTTTACCAGAAACCAAAACCAGTCCTGCTGTGTAGCAACAATCAATCTGGAAGCCCCTGTGAAGCCATTCAACACGGCTGGTTAGATGAAGGCCCAAGATCCAGTGTCTAGCCTTCCAATCACAACCCACATCCAAAAACTAATTCTATTTCATAGTTTACTTCCACAAAGTTAGTGTCAGTAAGGACTGAGGTGACTATTTTCAGAATAATCAATCAACTAGCATAAGGCTAAAATGTTTGCTGTGTTTGTTTCTGGGAAAGTTATTACCTCAGAAATGAGACTACCACACACTCTATTCTACATAAGTTCTTACATTTAGGCTACATCTGCACTGCCAAGTTTTGTTGACAAAGCTTACGTCAACATCCAAAAATCGACAAAATAAAAATCACTCGAGGGTGTTCACACTTGCTCTTTCTGTTGATAAATCATGCCCACACTGGGAACACCCCACTGTACATTGCTCACTGTTGATGTTGTATTCCACGATATAGTGTTGTGGGAAAGAAGAACTGATCCCTGTACATCTTGGGATTCCCTCTGAGTTCTCCCACAGCCTACTCAGCTGCTGGGAGTCGCACCATGAGTAGCTCTATGAGCTCACCATGATTAGGAATGTAAAAACAGCACAGTAGCCTGCCCCCCTCACCATGCAGCAGCAGCAGACTGCCTGCCCCTATGTTTTTAGTGCAGGGCAGAACAGGAGCATTCCAGAATTTTCTCTTTGTTCCCCAAATGGAGCAGCAGGCTCAGCTGTCAGATATTTCCATGGAGCTTTGCAAGGATAGGGGTGCATGCCTGCAGCACACAAGAGATCAAAACACTGAGCAGAGTGATCAGATTGTGGGATACTGGCAGAAGCAAGTTCTGTAAACAAAATAAACACCACTTTCTGTTGCTCCCCTTGGCTGCAAATGGCAAACCAGAGCCAACGGGAGCTATGAATAATAAACAAACCAGAGCAGCCAGTTAACAGGTTTCTTCAAGTGGTTTCGCGGACCATGTTGAGAGACACTGCAATAAAGGGAGGGGAAAAGAAAAAAGCCTCTTGTAGGGGTGAAAGCTTTTTGTTGCCAAAACTGGGCATTTTTCCCCAAAAAAAGTCACATTGCAAGGTGTACGCTGTTTTGTCACCAAAAGGCAATTTTTGTCATCAAAACCTGGTAGCGTGGAGGTGGCTTTAGTAAGGGCAGGTAGTAGAGACCCCACCCTTCCCCTGCGCTGGTTGGCTGAGAAGCAGGGGGGACAGCCTCTCTCAACAGCCAAGGCAAGAGTGGTGTACCCCAGCTCTGGCCCCTAAAGCCGCCACAGCCCAGCAGCTATAGGGCCATGGCCTGGCAGTGGCCTGGCAGTTGGGAACCGCTGCAATAAGCAGCGGATGTGTCGGTAATGCTGCTAAACAATATCGTTCAACACTGGTCAGGTCCTGAGGGTGCCAGACTAGAAAGGCTCAGCCTATAATACGTACTTGTGTTACTAGCATGTGCCAGAATCTATACTACCACTTCTTCGCTTTCTTTTTAACTATACTAGCTAGACTAGGTACTGTCTACACTACAAACCTTTCAGCAGTAACTACTAAAATGCTGCATTGAAGTATACTTCTATATATAAAAGTTCAAAGTATTCTCTTTAATGAAATGATAGGCTATGCCAGCATTTAGTTCTGTAGTGATGAAAAATAAGGATAAACTATTCAGTATGAATTTTACTTTCCTATCTGCAGCAAGATTTAACATTCTCATTCTGTTCTATGGTGACTGCTTGGGACAAATATTCTTCTTTTAATGAACTAGGGATGTTAAATTTAGATTAATCAGCTAATCGAGTACTCAATGTAATTTCCATTGACTACGAAATTAGTCGATAAGGGGGGCACTCGCTATACCCACGGGTGGCTCTTGTACTTTTGAAAGGGAGAGAGGCAGCAGGAACTGGTGCCAACAGGGATCAAATCAGTTCCTGCTAGCACAAGTTCCCCTCTGCACTCTTCCTTTGAAATGCATAAGAGCCATAGGCAGCAAGCTGCCAGTGACTCTTGTATATTTCAAAGGGAGAAGAGCAGCAGTGCGGACCATACAAGCAAGACTTTAAATCCCCACTTGCACCTTTTCCCCACTGCCCTCTGCCTCCCCGCTCCCTGAGGAGACAGTTCTGGGGGGAACTGGCTTTTAAGCCACCCTTACCCCCAGCACTGGCTTCCACTCGCCCCCGCCCGCCTTTGCTGCCTCTCTCTGCATTTGCTTATCGGGTAGTCGACTAGTAGCTTACATTCCTAGAATGAACCTGAATTTTCAACTAATTTCTGAACTGTTTATCTGTTCATTTCCTTTGTAATTGCCATAATTTGTCAACTTGTAGATTTCTTTTGAATAGCTGTAACATTCAGTCTTTCACATTCAGTTGTGTGAGGAAACTGCTGAATCCTGAAATACACAGAGCCAGGCACACAATGAGGTTCTTGTGAGAACTCTGAAACATGCCCCTTAACTCCCCTGTTCTGGTTTGAGACATATTCTCTGTTGCCATGAAAATTTCATGGGAATGATGTTGTCTGCTTGTGATCTCCACCTGAGGAATATAATACCTTCCTGAGGAATGTGTAATGATCCTGGAAGCTCTGTAGTTCCAGACATTTGTATAATTTTTCATAAACAGAAAGGGAGAAGAATATTGCTGTAACTGATGATAGTCTTATTGCCTTTAAACCCAGAAATCCTCAATGAGCAGCATAATAAAGGAGGCTACTGATGACTTAGTTTTTGAAGGGGCAGAACAAACAATGAATTGACAGACAGTTTGTCCTTAGGTGGTGATGGGAGGGAAGAAGGAGAACTTCCTGGTAAGTGTATAACTGGTTAAGGAAGCCTAATTGTAGCAGGTCCTGTTCAGTGTTCATCACAAGTCTTGACAACGTGTAGTAACTTTTTGGGTATTATAAATTATAAGACTTGGTTTGTGCTAATACATTTTTTATTGAGAAAAAGTTAATGAAAAAAATCTTTCCATTATATCATTTCCTGTACATCAATCAGTACCTGAATCTGAACCACTTTTCAAATTTAAGCTAATTTTTTCTTTGAGAAGGAACAATGAATGATAACATTCAGCTTTTTAAAGGAAAACTGAATATTCGATGTGTTGTAGAGATTAAAGTTTTTGGTTATGTTGTAAAGTAGTAAGCTGGCTTATCCTTAGATATAACTTAACCTGACTGTGTTGTGGTTGTGACCTAACTTTATAACTAAGGGATACTAAAAGCTAGGTAGTACTTCTCTGGAAGGAGCGAACTTCCAAGGTGACTACTTTTTGCAGATGCAAATACCTACACATGCTCTTTAAATAGTCTTAAGTTAGAAAGTGTTGGAATGTGCCCCTGTGGTATTCATTGGAGGATGAATTACGTGTAAAGTGTATATGCTCATTTTGCATCTGCAAAGTGCACTTTGTGTCCACAATTTTGTACACACACACACACACACACACACACACACACACACAGTAGAAGCCTTTGGGAAAAATACATTAAGCACATCTTCTCCTCTGCCAACAAATGTAGTTACTTCAAATGAGGAGTAGCTAGTAGTGCACTAGGCATCTCAGATTGAAAGAGTAATTGTTTGGAGAGAAGTCTTTAAAACTGAACTCCTCTAACAATTGTATCATTACCATCAAATCTATTAGATATATTCTTTTTTACAACTGCAAACCTAACTTTATTCACAGAAATTTTTATTAAATAACTTTGTATCCCCACAGTTCAATATCTATTGTGAAATAATTCACTAGTTCTGAGCAAAAATCAAACAAAGAAAACATTGAAATGAATGTCTGGTCTAATTTAAATTAAAATGAAAAAAACCAATGTGAGAAGAGAATATTATAACTAAAATGCCAACAGATCAAATGCAGACAACATAAACTCTGGAGTTTACAAACAGCTTTTGTGTAATGAAAATGTCAACTTTTATTTAGACTCAAAGACCAAGTTAGCAGACAACAAAGAAGACAATTGATATCCTGGGGCAAAAACAAAAAACAACAACCCAAACTTATTTTTACTTAATCAAATTCTATTACGTGAGGTAAAAGGTAAGACCAGGGATTAAAAGATGCCTTATGAACAGGTCTTGTGGATGACATATTCTCATCCTCCATCCTGCACATAGCTGAAGTCTATACAGTAGAACATCAGAGTAACAAACATTTCAGGAATGGAGGTTGCTAATAACTGAAATGTTCTTAACTCTGAAAGGTTATGATTGTTCTTTCAAAAGTTTACAACTGAACACTGAGTTAATACAGCTTTGAAACTCAGAGTGCAAAAAGTGAAACCACTGTTGTGTGTTCACACTGTCAGCTGCCAGCACAGCAGTGTAAATACACTTGTGGGACTTGCAGCTTGCATTTGGAGCAGTGCATCTGGGCCACTCACAAAGCACCTCTTCCACTGCTGAGGCTTGTGGGAAGGCAGAGGAGGCAGTAATGGGGCATTCTGGGTCCTGTCAAATACCCTGTGATGCATTGTTTCACATCCCAGCAACCTCTGTGCTTCCCTCTATATTTGGTGCCATCTTTCAATGGCATTTGTTTTGCATGTTCTGCTTTCTTGATCTGTTTAACTAAAGCTCTTTATTTAGTTCCTGTACGCTGCGATAATTTAATACCCAACCTTGAAAAATTTACTTCCATGGCAAGTAGGAAATTCTCCCTAGCAAACATGTGCATGAAGGCAGCATAAGCTAAGTTTCCAGCTTCTACATAATTTCTGCTTTCATTGACAGTGTTCTTCTTATTGCAAAGAAACTTCCAAATATTAACTGTTGTGCTGTCAGACTGAAGAGCACTTTAATGGTGCAGCCACCACTTACTCCTTTAGTTTCCTAGCAAGTAGCTCTAGGATGTCAAATTTATCAAACATTAGTCAGATTCATGGAAGATAAATTGTTGCTCCTCTCTTCCACATTCGAAAGAAAAGGGAAATGCAGCCAGGTATAAGCCCAACCCACATATCCTCCCCTTTCTACCAGTTGAGGATGAACCTTGCTTCCCCGGAACTCTCTGGTGAATTGCATTTCCCCTCCCTTCCTTCATACCAATGACACGCTCTTGTCATATTGGCCTCTGGCTAGTACATTTCTGAGTTCACTCTCATCTTCTTACAATAGTAAAAGAATAAATTACATCAATTACAGTAGTTTCACACTAAACTGCATCTTCCAGTCAAATAATGCCTTACCAATCATAGTAACAGAAGTCAGACAAATAAAAACAGTGTAAGTTTAGCTACACCCCATATGACGTGCCCAAGTAGTAAAAGCAAACATGAATATACAGAAAGTGATTCTGGATGTGTAGAGCAGCGCTGAGTTTTGTTCAACTGTTGCCAAGTTACATGGTGATGATTTCAGAGAACTTCTGCACGGATGTCATTTTGCTTTAGCATGCACAACTGTTATATAAATTATCTGTGTAATCTGTACAAAAGTAAAATCCTTCAAAGTCTTAAACACAGAAGTGAACTCTTTTCAGTGAGAGGTAAGTAATAGCCCTCTGCACATTTTCAGCATCCTAATACAGAATGCATGGCTCTATAAAATGATGCCCACCCACCAGAAAATGGGGAATAGTATTTCAAAGGAAATGCTATCATTAACTGCTTGTTTAACATGGAATTATATTTTCAGAATGATACAGGAAGGAATTTGATCCACATGCTATTAACATTGCAATACATAATTTAATTGCTCTTTGACCATTTTGTTCAAAGTCTAAATTTAAACCAACTAGAAAATTATACAATTGAGACCTGGGCAATTAAAATCACAATTTTTATTTATAAATTTTCATTTTTTTACATTCCTTCTATTTTATTTTAAAATGGTAAGGTGAATGTTTTGTATTTATCTACTTCTCTAATAACATTTTAGTAAAATTTCAGCTACTACACTGAATTTTTTCTGCTATGAAATTACACATTTTGAAAATCTCACCTTCATGTCTAAATGCTAGTTTAAACAAATTTGGCCTGTGTTTATAACATCATTAACACTGAAGCAATTTTATTTTGGAATGACAAACATTTTATGATATTTAAAAAAAAAATAAACAAAAAGACACAGTGCTACCCACTCATGCTTATTTATAAAAACAGAGTAGTTCCACTGAAGTTAACTGAGAGTACAGCTACATAACAGCTTAAGCTTTTGCAGGATCAGAATCACTAGTTTGTCTATAGCAATTCTGTAAAATCCAAACAGGACGCCCTACAGACAGTGGCATTTTAAACACCATTTCAAAATTTAGGATATATTATTTTATCCTAGTTTTGCAAAGCCTACCTGATTTATGCTGATATTTGTAACCCCAATCACAACAAGCTTAGTTAAGGGTACTCAATGTGTCAAAACAATTTACCTTTTTGTACAGATCTGTCAAGCACTTAACATCCTCTTCTCCCTCTATTGCATGCCCTTTGGTGCTTGAAAGCAACAAGTGATTTTAAACTAGCAGTTCTGCTAAACATTTGGGAAAAAAGAAAAAAAAAAGACTGCAGCATCAACTAGGTTTCTTAGTATCAGAGGGGTAGCCATGTTAGTCTGAATCTGCAAAAGCGACGAGGAGTCCTGTGGCACCTTATAGACTGAAGAAGTGGGTCTTTGCCCACGAAAGCTTATGCTCCTACACTTCAGTTAGTCTATAAGGTGCCACAGGACCCCTCGTCGCTTTTGTAGGTTTCTTAGGATAGTGGCAAAAAAGTATCTTTTCAAGAAGTAATTAAATGACAAATTGTGAAAACTAAGTGGAAGTTTGTATCACATATCCCAGTATCATCTCAGACCTTAACTATTAAAAGCATACATACATTTTTACTGGATAAAGTAGTTTTAGCCACAGTAGCTTCATTTCTCCAAATACTGCATTTCAGTCCTAGCAATTTGCCCTATTGCTTTTAAATAAATATTCTGTGCAAGAAAATTGGACAAAAGTGTCAAAGTTAAAGGAAATTTGCTCACGGGAATGTTAAAATCAAAGGAAAATTTTCAGTGAAGTTTTTGTTTGTTTACCTCAGAGCTTCCCAAGGGAGTGGCCGGGGGAGTGCGGGGGGAGCAACTATACCGATAACTCACAGCTAACTTTCTAGTGGATAGCTGTTGCTCTGACTTAAAGTAACTCCTCTTTCTTTCCTAAAATGGAAGTTGCTCTAACGCTCTGACTGTGCCAAAATTCCCAGTGGCATTCAAGAAAAGTCCTCCCTCCCACGCGCACACTAATGAAAACGCACCAAAACAGAATATGGCAGGTAGAGACACTATATAAACGGAGAGATTTTAAAAAACATGTTCATGCTATGCAAGTAAGATCATTAAACTTAGCAGCTGTGTGATTTTTTTTTAAGGGCAACATCATCAGCTATGTAAGCGACCTCGGGTATCTAAGATTCAACTGGCGATCACTGTGCAGATCTGGTGGGAGAACGACGTGCATTTCAGGCATGCCACCTCTTCTGAAAGAAGTCAGCCAGATCCACCGCGCTGCTTTGGGTGGGGCAGGAAGGCAGCTGAGGATTTCCCAGCTTTAAATGTACGTAGCATTCTCTCCCTCCTCTCCCCGCCCGCAGCTAGGAGCTCAGAGAGAGGCAACTCCCAGATCCGTTCAGTTCTCCGAAACCGGACAACGAGCAGCCCAATGGGTCCAATATAATATTCCTCGCTTATTTCCAGGTCCCAGGCCTGTGGCAAATCCTCCCCCTCTGCCTCACGCTCAGTGCTATAGTTAAGGCTACTTCCCCGCAATCGCTGCAAATCCAGTTTCCCGGGGGACTGAATGCAACCGCAAAAAAACAAACAACAACAAAAAAGGAGCCGCCAAATAGATGAGTCAAGTCCTTCCTGACTGCACAAAAAAATCAAGTTTTCCCCCCCATCCGGTTGCCTCCTACGAGTGGCTGTCGCTGGGGGAGCAGAGGCAGAGCCTCAGGCTAGTCCCATCCAGGGAGGCGGTGGGAGGTGGCGGGCCAGCCCTGGACACCCCCAGGGAGCCCCAACGAAACCCCACAGCGCCACTTGGCGCCCCCGCCTCCCGCTCTTTGTTCGTTCTTGCCCGGCGGCGGTGCCTGGAAGCCCAGATAGGGGTGACCTGCCTGCGCCTCGCCCCGTCTGCGTTACAACGCCGCCCTGAGAACCACACAGCCCTGCCGATCTGCCCCCTGGCCCTCCCCTCCGCCCTCCGCCCAGGAGACTCGCCTTTGTTCCGTCGCCGCTGGGAGCGGGCTACTCCTTCCAGCACTCAAGCCCAGGCGGCGAGGGAGAGGGAAGGATGGGTAGGGGGGTGCAATCCCCCCATCCGCCCTCCCGCCGTAGATCTCCTGGCAGGGAGAGAGAGAGCTCCCCTCCCTCCCCTCCCCACACGCGCACACACACACAAAGGGACATTTGCAGAGAAGCCGCCTTCTTCCCCCAGTGCCAGCGCCACCTTCTTACCTCTCACGTGGAGCAGGAGAAAAGCCAGAGAGAGCAGGAGGGTGAGTCTGCCCCGCTGCATGATCCGCCGCTGCCGCTCCCCAGAAAGGTGCCCCACTTTCCCCGCAGCTTCCCCGCCCACACGCGCTCCCCTGCAACTTTTTGTTTCCAAGCCACGAGCTCCACTAGCCACAGGCAGCAGCCGCCGCACAGCCCTCCCCGCGCGCGCTCTCACAGTGAGCCCAGTGGCAGCCAGCCCCGCAACCAGAAACGGGCTCCCCCCCCCCCCAGGAAACCGCCCCGCCAGAGCCAATCCGGAGAGAGAGCCGGCCCCCCGCAGCCAATAAGAGGAGGGAGCAGCCACTCCCCCCCTTCTAAGTCCCCCCCCTCCCCACTCCAGCCTGGCTGGCCCGCAGAAGACACAGTGCGCGCCTGCCAGCGCTGCCACGCCTTAAGTCACGAGAGACGAGCGGGTGGGGTGGGGTGCGGTGCAGCAGGACTCGCCCTGCAGCCGCGGAGAGACAGCTGCTGTCCCCGAGCTGCGGAAAACGGCTTGGCAAGGCAGCCGGGCGCATTAGGTTGGCTGCTGACGGGTGCAGGGAGGGCAAGAGAGCAGCGTTCGTAGCTAGTGGGAGGACAGATCTGTGCCAGACATTGGTGCAAGCTTTGACTCAGCGCAGTAGGTGCCAACATCTGTTATTTTCCCCTTGCAGTCTGGCAAAAGCTACAGCGGCAGATTCTTTTTTGGGCCTGCAAAGAAACTGACCTCCTCCTGGAATGGTAGGCAGTTGTAGCTGTAGCCATGTGGGTCTCAGGAGAGACAGAGATAATGTGAATGAGGCAATATAGTTTATTGGGCCAGTAAAAGAGACTATCTCACTAAATCTTGGAATTAGATGACTCTGTTAGAGATATACGTGTCTTGCCTCCAGTAAGTTAAGTGGCAGGAGGTAGCCTGATTCAGGGTAAGCATGGTATGGGAAACATCTTTCTCTTTGTTTGCATGCCTATTGAAAAGAGAGTAGATCTTTTGAATCTCTTTAAATTTCCCTGGAAATTGAAGAGAATTTGGGGTGCACAAGAAATGCAAGTTTGGATCTTTTATGACCAAATTAAGAGGACACAAATTTTTATTAAAATTCCTTTTGTGCAACATGTCACAGTAAGTGACATATTTGATTTTCACATGAATTCTTCAGCTGTGGGAAGACTGTTTACAAAATATAAGATTTTTTATTCAAACACAGCTAAACAAAACTCTATATTTCTTCATCAAAGTTACAATGTAGAGGTTTCCACAAAGAATAATGTCCTTTAATTCTGTCTGCTTCCCCAGATATGCAAATATATACCAAATAATCATATCAAGCTAAATAAATAAGATATATCAAAATATAAAGATTCAAAGAGTGCCTTTCATTGGAAAGTATCTTCGCCTTTACTGAAGTACAGCAACGTTTGGGGGGAGCTTAATGATACACAGCAATACTGTACAATAGTTTGGGAGAGGGAGTGAATACCTTCTCCAGATGAAATTATATTCTGTCAACTTCAATTTTCTTTGTTAATTCACCAAATTAAATTTTGACCAAGCCACAGACTCTTGCAATATTAATTCAAGTAGTCAGGATTTTAGTTTTAAGTCTTAGCAGAATAATGGAATCTCCCACAGCATACTGACCACTCCCAAAATGCTAGGATATAATTAAATGTTGATTCAGTGAAAAGAGTACCTTGTAATCATGAATCAAAACCATCCATGTCATAAACTGTCTGATTCCCCCCTTTTATCCTGCTTTTGTGTCCATTAGCCAAATACTAATCAGACCCAACCTTATTTAACTGGTGAAAGCAGAGAGAGGAGCTTATCTGCTAAATGAGTTTGGCTGCAGTTTATTAAACTGCTCTTGAAATAAGTTGAATACAGTACACAAAAATGATGCTCATATATGGTTTTATATAAAATGATTAAAACATATTAATCCTTCCTTAACAACAACAACAAGCCCAGAAAGGTGAGTTTTGGAGAAGAAATACTGTTAGTTATCAGTTTTTATCAAGGGAAAGACACCTAAATAGCAGAAGATGGCTCTTTCAACCATTAACACTTCTACTAAGTTAATTTAAAAGAATGTTTAAAAGCTTTCTTTTCTCTAGACATCAAGGCCTAAGAAATAGGAATGAATTAATTACAAATATGCACCGTCAGACAATGGTCCAAAATAGTGCTATGGAGTGCTTAAGCAAAAATACTTACAGTGCATGCATACTAAATTGTTCATGATGTTTATCAAAGTAAATCTTTTGCCAGAACGGGATATTTGGACATTCAAACAAGGTGGTCAACTGACAAAATAATTGTTTAACAAGAACTTCAGTGCACTACACCCTCAGAAGTATTTATTACATATCCCCAATTAATCATGTTTTGTGGTAAGATAGCATTTTAAGCATTAGACGATTTGTACTGTTGATTCAGGACAGATTTCTTGATTGTCTAATTGATGGGAAAAAACAAATCTATTTACTGTAGGAAAAATATAGGCGTTGTCATACTACATCAGATCCATTGTCCATGTAGTGCAGTATTCTATTTCCAAAAGACGACAATATCAGACAAAGTGCAATCTTCAGAAGAGGTGAAAGTAACATCACATTAGGCAGATGTGGACTAATCAGCCTTCACACTTGGTCTTCTTATAATCTTGGATTGCACTAAGTTTAAACTATGAAGCATGAGGTTTCATATCTTTTACAAAATGTATATTTATTAACGTTAATTACAAATGGATATTTGTGGTATGCATATAAATATCTAATTCTTTTCTACATCTTACTAATTTACTGGCCATTATGATATTCAGTAACAATGTGTCACATTCATTATGCATTACACGGAAACATATTTTATTGGTTTTGAATTTTCCACTCTTTAGTTTCATTAAATGTTGTTTTATTCTTGTTTTAAAGACAGGTAAAATAGGCACCCCGATCTACCTTCTCTAGACCATTTTTTTTTCATCCTATGGTTACCAAGTTATTTTTTATCTCCTTTCTAAATATTAAAAAAAACAACTTTTTCAAATATGTTTTCATTGTTGGCACCCTTGACTGAGCTCTTCTGCGATATCTTTTATGGTATAGTGAGTGAATGATAAATACTACACTTGCTATTGTAGGTGGGACCATGCAAATTAGAATTACCAGCTGTAACATGTCTGGAATCTTCCGAATAAAAAGAATAGAGGTGAAACATTGACTTTTCATGTAATTCAAACAGGCTTAGAATAAATGGCTAATACATGTATATTGTACCCTGTGGGGGCGTGAGAGGAGGGCCTGGCATTGCAGGGGCTAAACAAGACCTTTTTCCCCAATTTGCCCCACCCCTTTTTACCTGCAGCCAATGCCAGGCCTGGAGGGAGAATACAAGGAGGAAACCTGGCTTGGTTAGGGGCTGACCAGCCAAGAGGCAGGAGTTGGTTCTGCCGTCCGCAGGACCTGAGCCAGAGCTGTCTGCTGAGTCAGCCACAGGAGGATGCAAGCCTCCAATACCCCTCACTCCCGGGTGCAAAGGGGGAGAAGCAGAGGGAAAACCCAACTGAGGAGGTGGAAATTGGACTCCTGGGGCCATGCCCCAAACTGAAGGAGCAGACTTTGACAAGCGGCCAGAAGTCCTACACCCCGAGCCCCTAGCTAGCACCGGGACTTAACCACTAGGCCACCTCGCTGCCCATGAGACCTAGCCACTTACTCACAGACTGCAAGATAGAAGGTGAGCAGGAGTTGACAAGAGCTGTTCCAGAGAGGGAAGAAAGCAGCTGTTACTTTTAGCCATTTGATGCTGAGATGAAGGCTCATTCTCCCCAGTTTCCTCCCGTTTTTACCTCTTCTGAATGAAGTACATGTGTACAGCTCTTTTACTGTCTCCACTCTGCTTAACCTTGTGCCTTCTAGTTTTTGCATACCTTGTGGATTTAAGTCTTCCCAAAATCAGTAAGGTTCTGTGGGTGCTCCTCAAAGTTGGATCCTTACACAGAGAGACAATGGAAAGACAAATATTTATTTTTTTTCTATGCAGTTGTGATGTTACCCGTCTGTTCACTCATGCCGTCCCTAAGTGATGGGGGAGGGGGAGAGAGGGTCCAGTTTTCCCTGCCTCCAACAAATGATACAGGCTCTAGGGCCAGGCACTGTCAAAAAATCATTATTTAACTCAATGAAAGGGAGAGACCATAAAGATTATTCTTCCTTCAGCCTGCATGCACTCTGTTCCTATTAATGTTAATAGGAACTGTATACTCATATGGAGAGACTACCAGTAGAGTTCTGTGCAGATACAAAATTTGTATCCCCATTCACATATGCAAAAATGAGCCATGGATATCTGCATTGACATTGCAGGGACTAGGTGCAAAATTTGAGTCTGCATCCACATCCAAGCCTGAAAAAATGAGCTGGGGATATCTGGAGCCACATGTTGCAGATGTGGTTGCCCATGGATAGAAAACAAATATCTGCATATTTGCAGGGCTCTAAGGATCAGACTCCTTTGATTAATTCAAGAATGGTGAGAACCGCCTAGCATTTGACCTAATGAGGTCTGTAAAATATTATCCAGAAACTGTTTTTCCTAAATTACTTGAATGTTCCATTAGTGACACAATTCCTCCAGCAGTGTCTAGCAATATGTAACTCTTGATGAATATTACTTTAAAGCACAAACTTTTGTGTGTGTATGTGTGGTGTGTGTGCGTGTGTGTGTGTATGTGTGTGCGTGCGCGCGCGCCAACCTCACCCATATTTAAGCAATATAACAATGTATAAATTTCATGAATTAGAGGTATCTACCTCAAGGTGCATAGTGAAAAAAAGAGGTTGGAGGCAAAGTACCTCTCACATCTGCAGAATAGACACACTGCTTTTGTACTTTATTCAACTATTAAAATTCATTGGAAAATAAATTAAAATACTGGAGACACTAGAAGACCTATCACTATGAAAGCATGAATGCGAGATGAAACTTGAATTCTTTGTTTCAGCTCAAGCCCCAGATGAAACTACTTCTGGCATAGATTCAGGCTTCAAATGATATTCATTCCTCTGTGCAACCAGGCTGTAGGGACTCCCACGTGTGAGTAGGTGTTAGGCCTCCGTCCCGGCGGAAGGGGGGAGAGGGGGGGGGATCCCCCCTTTCCTGACTGGTTTGATGCCCAACAAGCTAAGTTTCCTAATTAAAGACCTTTAATTCTACTACACTCGCCGCGCCGCGCTGATCCCGCACAACGCGACCGTGGCCCCAATGACCACCCTTTCGGGAAAGGGTGAGAGGGAGGGGGTCCGGGCCCGCCCTCACTCTGGACCCCAACCCAGGGCCCTAAAGCCAGGACGCTTGTCCCAGCCAGCAACGGGGGGGGGGGGTTTGCGAACCCTAAACTCCCCCGCTCTCGGGTTCCGCAGCCCAGCCCTGGGTCACTTCTCCCTCTTCCCCAAGTCCCTCTCCCTCTTCGCTGGCCCCCGGGGTTTCACCTCACCCAGGGGCGCCAGTATTCGCTTCCCCGCGGCCCTCCGGGGGTCTCCCGATCACCCTGCTCGCCTCCCCTCTCCTGGGCGGGAGGCCGGGCGTTTAAATCTTCCGCCCGACGCCGGGGGATGACGTCTCCCCCGACGTCCTTTATGCGCGCCACCTGGCCCCGTCGCGGGGGTGACGTCATGCCCTGCACCGGGCTGGGTGGACGCCGCTCCCCTGGGCGGCGTCTGCCGGCCGTCCCGGACCGCGCCTCGCGGCGGTCGGGGTAAGCCCGCGCTGCGGTCGGCTCTGGGAGTGGCGGGGCCGCCCCGCCACAGTAGGTTACAAGTATGAAACTATCTATATGTTTTTTAAATGTCTGTCTGTCTACCTGGGAGTCTATTCAAGAACTTCTCCTAAAGATTAATAGCTAGAAAAGCAACATTTTATATGCAGCTTCCTCTTATCCTAACTTAAAGCAAGGTCAGGTCTTGGTTGTGCCAAGAAAATGGGAAGTGCCCAGAATGAAACTGTTTTCCAGATCATGGAAAGGTAGGGTTGCCAGATGTTTTCAACAAAAATACTGGACACACTTGACATTGCATCACAATCTACATTACATCTTATTTAGAAAATACCGGATACTTGTATTTTCCTCAATTATATTTTCTCAATTTCTTTCCCAAACAGAAAGCTCAAATACTGGACTGTCCGGTTCAAAACCGGACACATGACAACCTTATGGAAAAGGAGGGACACACTACTGAAAGTGGCCTCTGGGGGCAGCAAGCATAGGGGAGAACTATATACAGAGTTGCCACTGGGGACAGCCACACCACCAAGAGCAGGGGTGATCAAAAAGGGCTCCACGGACTGGATCCAGCCTGCCAAGCATGTTGATCTGACCCACAGAGATCCTGCCACTCCCCCATCCCCAGCCAATCAGGCCCTAGGGACAGAGGAGCATGTGGCGCTTAGAGTCAACCCTGAGTGAGATACTTCGCGCTCCCTCTGCCCGCAGCCAATCAGGCCCTGGGGGTTAGGGGAAGCATGCAAAGTCGCCTCCCACCTTGCCTCTGCCGTGCACTCCTTGCAGGGGGGGGGGGCAGGGGGGGAGAACAGTTCATGCGCTTCCCTGATTGGCCTGGGGATGGGCGGGAGCTTGCAAAGTCTTCTCCCGCCCTGCAAGGGGCTTGGCACTTAGAGTCAACCACCAGTTGCTTCTCTGCTAGAGGGTGGCTCTAAGCACGGTGCTTCCTTGCAGGGCATGCAGACGTTGCATGCTCCCCCTGCCCCCAGGCCCTGATTGGCCTGGAGACAGGAGGGAGTGTGCAAAGTTTCCTCCCACTGCCAGGGACATGGGTGCCTAGCCCTAGAGGGAACTGCCAGCTGTTCAGAACAGCTGGCGGTTCTCAGGGATGGGGGCAAAGACTTCACGCACTCTCCCACCCACAGACCAGTCACGGTCTGTGGGCAGGAAAGCACAGAAGTGTCCTGGTCCTGCCCTTCTCCCTGAGGCCTCACCCCTTCTGGGGTGGCCCAGGGCCACTTAAAAAATTTCTGGGTCGCCGCTGGTCAAAAATTATTGCCGACCCCTGCCCAAGGCCGAGCCCTGACTCCTGCACCACTCTCTACATTCCCAGCCCCCTGCCCTGCAGGACCCAGGCAACATCTTCTTAGTCTTTAAAAAGATGAAGTGGAACACAGTAATTGTCTCTTTATTTATTTAAATATATGTATTCATTTAGGAATGGGAAGAAAGAGGATAGACAGATTCTGCATTTAAATCTGTTAGCAGAGACACCTGTTCATGTGCAAAATCCTATTGACTTCAGCAGGACTTCCCAGCAGTGGATTCAAATATTAAAGCCCTGGAGTATCTATGACACTCTAGACAGTACACACACCCAGGATTTTTAAGGTCAGATCAACAGCTTGTCCTTGACTGCAATGTTCCCTCTCTTTTTATCCATCTGCATGCAGAATAAATGTTGTTACATGTACTGAGACATGTGTGGAGGTGCACCACCAGTAGAAACACTTGCTGCTGGCTGTGGGGGTTCTGCTCATCAGCTGGGTGGCATTTGAATCTCTCCTGAGCAGCCATCCAAGCTCTCAGATTATAGGGAACACTGCTTGAGGACAGGACATAAAACCACACATTGCAACATAACTTAATTGTAAACAATCCTCCTCCCTCACTTTGGTCACAAAAAGATTGTGACAGTCGTATTATCTTGCCAGACAACTGTACTGTACTGTGAAAAAATGATTGCCAGTTCTGGGGGTGCACACAGAATGGAACTGTAGGCCAAATTTTGGACCAATTGTACCAAACTTGCTAATGTCTTCTTTGGTGTAATTTCTTCTGGTGGTTTCTACCTCGACTTCCAACATAGTAAGACATTACAGCTCAAGTGTAGTTAGCAAAGTAAGCAGATTTTCTCTCTCTACAAAAGCCAAGGCTTTGTAACTATGTAGTTAAAGTTCTATTATTCTGTTCTTAGAAAAATATATGTACATGAGTTATAGAAGAAGGGTAACCTATCTATTTGAATTCAGAATATCAAGCCTACAGAAAGTTTCCCTCTTTTGCTACCAAGTGTTCCACTCCCCCAGGGGTAACAACAGCAAGACCATTATTGTATGTACACAATAGAAAATAACATCTGTGGCCAAAGACACCTCTTGTTCACAAGTGCTCCTACTGTTGCTATATTTGTTCCTGAGGCTATGTCTATGCTAGAGAAGAAAAGATATATTTCTGTTTTAAAGTGATGTTAGTTATTTTATTTTCTGCACTGGTTTTTTAACACACAAACTAACATCTCTTTACAATATCTTTCATCCTACTGTAGACATGGCCTTAGTGGTTGTCCTTTTTGTTACCTTTTCCACCTAAAGCCTTTTTTTTACATTTTACATTTTTACATTTTTTTTACTTTTTTTTACAGCATTTTTTTACATGCTGCCCCTTACACCAGAAATGTACTCTCTGATCCTCTATACCACCAAGGTCTTCAAATTCCTTCTTCAGACTGAGGGTTTTTTTACACAACTTCATAAATTATCCCTGAAGTCCCTATTAAAAACTGTAACTTTTTTTCCCTCTGTGTTGTCATTTTAAAATCCCGGTATATTGCGGTAAGTGATCTATCATAAAAACACCTAGAACATTTCTAGGTATGCTCTATACCATAGGAATTGTATTAAGGATTTAGTTCCCATAGTTCAGGGTGAATCACAGTGTTAATTAACTGAAATAGCTTGCCAACACTTTTCTTACAAGAAATATATCTCCCTACTACTATATCACTTTATAAGAAAGAAGAAGGCTTTGTTCTTATAGGAAATTCTGTTGACATGGCTTTCTACTTTATTAAACTGTAGTTTCCATGCTGTAAGTAATTAGAGCTGCTCTGAGATACATCTCTCTCAAAACAAAATATCCTAGGCTTGATACTCAGTGGGTGTAAATTGCCATAGTGCCATTGACAGCAATGGAGCTATAATGCTTTATATCATCTGAGAATTGGTCTCTCTTTGGCTAAGATAAGAGCACCATGAGGCTATGTCTATACTCTAGAGCTATTTTGGGATACTGGAAGTATCCCAAAATAGCTATTTCACGTCTTTTGAGCAAGCCCATTATTTCAAAATATAATGGGCTCACTATTCCGATATCTCTGTAAAACCTTGTTCCATGACGGATTAAGGGGCATTTTGGAATAGTGGTTTATTTTGAAATTTGGTGCTGTGTAGACAGTGCCAAATTTCAAAATAAGCTATTTCAAAATTACCTCAAAATAAGCTATGGAGTTTGTATAGCTCAAATTGCGTAGCTTATTTTGAGGTAAGGGTGCAGTGTAGACCCACCCTGATGGTGCTCACTTTGCCTTCAGTTTTAACACAGAACACGACAAAACACAGGACACCTGTACTTTTTTTGATTGCCTCTTCTTTCAAAAAATGTCCCTGTTTTGCGTCCACATACGCCTTTTTTCGAAAGAGCTCTTTTGCAAAAGGTGTTCTTCCTCGTAATTTGAGGTTTACCAATGTTGAAAAAACCCTGCATTATTTCAATTTAATTTTGAAATAATGCGATTGCAGTGTGACGCGGTTGAAGTTTTTTTGAAAAAAGAGAGGGTTTTTTTTTTTTTTTTTTTTTAAATGTAGTCTAGACATACCCACAGGTGCCCACCATGCTCACTTTAGTGTTCTCTTCTCTCCAACTCTGCTGTTAAATTCTGTTTTTCTTCTTCCTTCCTTTCTTCCTACTTAAAGGCTTCGTCTACACTGGCTTGATTTTCCAAAAATGCTTTTAATGGAAAAGTTTTCTGTTAAAAGCATTTTCGGAAAAGTGCGTCTAGATTGGCAGGATGCTTTTCCACAAAAGCACTTTTTGCAGAAAAGCGTCCGTGATCAATCTAGACGCGGTTTTCTGCAAAAAAGCCCCGATCGCCATTTTCGCGATCGGGGCTTTTTTGCGGAAAACAGTACTGTGCTGTCTATACTGACCCTTTTATGCAAAAGTCTTTCGGAAAAAGACTTTTGCCCGAACGGGAGCAGCATAGTATTTCCGGAAAAGCACTGACAATTTTACATGAGATCGTCAGTGCTTTTCCGGAAATTCAAGCGGCCAGTGTAGACAACTGGCAAGTTTTTCCGGAAAAGCGGCTGATTTTCCGGAAAAACTTGCCAGTCTAGACACAGCCAATCACTAACAACTTGTTGCTTAAAAGGAAACCTTTACCTACAATTTGAAGATTGGCACCTTCCTTTGATAAATGCTGAAGGCCGTTGACTTTCACTGGCACTTAGGTGTTCTTGAAAATTTTCCCATTCAGCTATTCCTTCGTGGTGTTTTTTATTACAATTAAAAAGCAATCAATGTCCAAGGGTCAAGTAACCTGGAAGTTCCCCACCTGAGCTACAGAAGTGTGGGCTATAGACATCTTAAATCTCCCACTGGCTTCCACTCCTCCTGTGCAATCACTGCATTTTATTATCAGCTTCTAAAGTCACTTTGAATCGCACCATAGAAGCCTCCAGTAGATCATGCAACAAGCTAGCCTGGGCTGCACTCCAGCATGCCTCCCAGATGTTTTGCCTTGCTCCAGTCACCCTAGGCATAGTTATATATGCTGGTCTGCAAGTTGTGTGTTAAATAAAGTTGGTTCGCGCCATTCATCTCTGTCAAGATGTCATTAGGCAGACTAGTATTAACCTTCCAAACTTTGTCATATTAAATTCTGCTGGGTCCTTGGCTTCACTGTCTCATAAACTCTACTCCAAAGTCATGTGAAATCAGATTATTGCTTCATAAGACATGCATAGATGCTACCTAATACCAAACCGGTCACCTGCAGGTAACATGAAGCATAAGCAACAATGAAAAAGATTATAGTTTTCTGCATTCAGAGATCTACCACATGCACACAGCCCTGCCTTTGCAAAGGAATGACAGATAGACGAGCACTACTGGTGCTGGCAATATTTAGCAGCTTTCCGCATCCTCAGTCTGTTAAACAGCTCATCCTTGAGTCCACAAGCAGCTGTTATGATACCTGCATTGGGAAGTGCGCTGTCATTGTGCATCAGATGGCATCTCTGACACATTGGCTGTGTCTACACTGGCATGAATTTCCGGAAATGCTTAAAACGGAATACTATTCTGTTTTCAGTTTTTCCGGAAAAGGAGCGTCTACATTTTCAGGCTGCTTTTCCGGAAAAGCCCTTTCTCCGGAAAAGTATCTGTGGCCAATGTAGACGCGCTTTTCCGGAAAAGAGCCCTGATCGCCATTTTCGCGATCAGGGCTTTTTTCCGGAAAAGACTACTGGGCTGTCTACACTTAAACCTTAACCGCCCCCCCCCCCCGGGTCAGCTGTCTGCAATCACGTCCCACTGGGGCGACTGTCCCTCTCGGGTTTCTCAAGTTGCTTATGTGGTCACTACGCGGAATGATGGGGTGGGGGCTGGGGGCATCCAGGCCCTCCCTCTCCACTGGGTCCCAGCCCGGGACCCTAAGGGGGTTCGGGTGCTACCCTTACCGGGCTGACGGGGTCCCACCCCATAACACATCAGCCCACGGACACCAAAAGCACTCTGTCCCAGGCTGCTTCCAAGCCTTCCCCGGCCCAAGGTCTTCCAGTCCCGGAATGCTGGGTCTTTCCACTCTGGCGTGGGTCCTGGACTCCCCTTCCCGGCTCCCCAGTGTCCGGTCCTCCCACCTCCAGTGTGGGGGGAGGAATCGCTTCCCTACGGTCCTTCCTCTGCTTCTGCCTCCTCAGTGTCTTTTGAACCGCCTGCCGGAGGCCGCGCCGCCCTTCCTTTCCCCTTCCCTAACATCCCGACATATGGAGTGTCAGGTTGCAGAGGGCGGGGTTACGTCCTGGCGTTCTGGGGCCGGGGCATGGCGGCCTGCCCTGGACCGCTGGCAGGCACTGTCTCCCGGTGCGGAGGGGTCCCTCTCTGTACGGGGCTCGTTGCGGGCAGCATTCCGGCCGCACGCCTGCCTGGCCGCGCCTCCCCATCTTCCTGCCAGGGCCGAAGCCGGTTCCCTGCTGGTTTCAGTGCGGGCCCTGGCTGGCCCATCACAGGCTGGTACTGGGGGATGCTGGGGACTGGGGCTTATGGTTTTCGGTAACCAGGTTTTGTTCTTTAAAGGATTTGAAACCACAGACAAAGGAATACTTCTTTTTAGGGTCAAACAAAGATTTTTTATTTTTTCTATTTACTTTATAATTAATTTTCCATTTAAATCAATTCACTGTTTTTGATTCTTTTAAGACAATATAATATACAAAGAAAAATTAGAAAAACAGTACAGTTAAAAAAAAACAAAAAATAATAACTTTTCCTACAGATATACCCTCCTGATTTACCTTTAAACAATTTATGGAGTTAACAAATATATAATACAGTACTCACGTTAAGAAAAATAGAAGCATTGCTTAGATTCAGGAGATATTCTTTTCTTTATGTTTTTCCTTTCTTTGGATTTTTCATTGCAACTTACGACCGGTGTTCGTTCACCTTTCGGAGCTTATTTGTTCCCCTTTCGGAGCTTATGTGCCGCAGCGAGATTCAGCACCGGGGAGGGAGCCTTGGTTGATCAGACCTAGCTTTTTGGATTCGCAACCCGTCCGCTCTTGGTCTGTTTCAGCCCACCTTATATACCCTGTTTCGGTATTTTGGTACTCCTCCATTCGCCTGACAATTGCTGACGTTAGATTTTTGTTGTCTCATTCTGCCCTTACAAAAACTTTCGTCTGCTCCATTTTGGGGTAATCAGCACTTTGTTGCATACTGCTGTCTGAGTTAGGGTATGTCTACACTACCACCCTAGTTCGAACTAGGGTGGTAATGTAGGCAACCGGAGTTGCAAATGAAGCCCGGGATTTGAATTTCCTGGGCTTCATTTGCATAAAGCCGGGCGCCACCATTTTTAAATGTCCGCTAGTGCGGACTCCGTGCCGCGCAGCTACACGTGGCACGGACTAGGTAGTTCGGACTAGGATTCCTAGTCCGAACTACCGTTACGCCTCGTTTGCAACTTCCGTTTCATTTGCAACTTCATTTGCAACTTCTGTTTCACAAGGAGTAATGGTAGTTTGGACTAGGAAGCCTAGTCCGAACTACCTAGTCCGTGCCGCGTGTAGCCGCACGGCACGGAGTCCGCACTAGCGGACATTTAAAAATGGCGGTGCCCGGCTTTATGCAAATGAAGCCCGGGAAATTCAAATCCCGGGCTTCATTTGCAACTCCGGTTGCCTACATTACCACCCTAGTTGAACTAGGGTGGTAGTGTAGACATACCCTTACTTACTTCCCTAAAAGCGGGGTTATTGTTGGTCATCCGATCAAATTTTGTTTTTATTTTTATCTCCTGTATCTAACAATGCTGCCTTACCTTTACACTTACAATTAAACTGGTGCTCATTTGACATATTCTGGGTAGGCCTCAATACCTTCCTTTCACAATGGTGGACCAGAAACATTTTATTTTAATATTTGCAAATACATGCAAATGTTAATGGACCACCAAAAATTTGTGAATGGGTTTGTCGGTCCCTGGTATTAAAAAGGTTGGGAACCACTACATTAAAAAACAGAAATTTAAATGATATTGAGAAAGAGAAAAAAAGGTGCAAGCAAAGTAAAATAAAACATGGTTTCTAGTTTCTAAATGTTAACCGATTACAGTATTCATCTCAACCAGTCTCTTACTTAAGCCTGGTCTACCCTTGCAGTTTAGGTCAAATTTAGCTGCATTAGGTTGATTTTCTAAACCAGGGGTGGGGAACTAAGGCTCCGGGGCTGAATGCAGCCCCCACTTGCCTGGATCTGGCCCCTGAGGATTGCAGCTCCCACTCCAGCATTGGGGAGTTCGCGCTGGTGCTCCAGACCCCTGTCCCCCACCCTTGCAGGGCAGGAGCACACAAAATCTACTAGCCTGGGCCTTCCAAGGCTCTGGTATGTGAGGGGAATGTGGGGAGTGTCTGTCTCCTTATATGTTGGGAGCCATGTCAATGAGTTTTTTGTTTTTGTTTTTTGTTTGCTTCTTATTTACATGCGGCCCCCAACTGATTTTTTCTGCAGGTCAGCAGCTCCCAATCCAAAAAAGGTTCCCTACCCCTAAACAATGAGTCCACACCACCAAGCCCATTCCATTGACTGTAAGAACTGTTAAAGCTGATTTCTATACTCCTGCTTTCGCAAGGAGTAACGCTACATTTGACTTTGCATTGTCGACTTTATGGTAGTGCAGACACAGCATTTGGAAAGTCGATGTTCTTGGCTTCTGGAAGATGAACCATGGTGACTATTCTGGCCAGGATTTTCAACTCTACTGCTCTCCAGGTGAACAGGAAAACCCCTGGAAAAAAATTGAATTTAATTTCCTATTTGGCCTGCATGGTGAGCAGACAGCACACCCAAGTAACACACTGGATCATGAGTTCCAGGCATTCTCACAGTCAGGGACAAGCACCAGCATGGAGCATGGAGGAGATCCTAGACATCATTACTGTGTGGGAAGAGGAGTCTGTTCTCACAGAACTAGGAACCAGCAAAAGAAATGCTGATATCTATGCCAAAACCACAAAGGGCATGGAGGAGAAAGGATACACCAGGGATGCTCAGCCGTTCCACATGAAAATAAAGGAGCTGAGGCAAAGAAGACAAACAGGTGGTTTGAAGCATCACTGCAAACATTCTGCTTTTATGAGCAGCTTCATGGGCATCCAGCATAATAGGCAGGAGAAGGCATTGCCTTTCCAAATGACCATCCTGGCGCTGCCCACACTCTACCACCAGAACGCCGGCTGTAGGCATACTGGGGATGGAGTGTTGCTGCCCTCAGCACCTGCCCTCACTGTGCTCCTGGCCGGAAAGGCTGGGGCCACGTGCTACCCACTCTTCCCATACTTGGGGGCCAGGGAAGCTGGAGCCACACACCCTCCGTCTGCCTGCTCCCCTTCCTGCAGTATTGGGAGACACATGTGCCTCCCCATGAGGGGTGGGAGGAGGAGTGAGAGGCAACTTGGATCCTATAAGGGAGCAGGGCCCCAGCAGAAGGGGCGAATAGAGCTGGGGTGGAGTTGGGGACTTGCCTCCGACACCCCTATCTTCACCAACTACCCGTGAGCAGCTGTGTGCAATCCTTGGGGGGACACGAGCAGCTTCTGCAGATTCCTCTCAAGACACTCCTCAGGCAGCCTCTGGCAGGTATGTGGAGGACAGCATGGATAAGGAGAATGGTCACCAGGTGAACAGGGCAATTGATGTCACCAAGAGCCAAAAACTTGTTATCACCTTGAAGATAATCCCCTCCTCCCAGTATGTCTCACAGTCGGGCACTGATTCCAGAAAGGGCACTTCTGATGAGTTCACATTTTTTATCTTGCTAAAAGTGGATTAAGGCAGCTGGGTGTGATATAAAGCTCCATAAAGCTCTCAGATAGGAACTCTGATCCTTCTCACAAGGTTTCTGAGGAGGCCTGCCTTATTCCGTCCTCCACAGTAGGACACCTTTCCATGCCAAGCCAGCAGTAAATGGTCTGACATCATTGCAGCACAAAGCATTGCAGTGTAAGGTCCAGGTTTCTGGCCACATTCAGTCAGCATCTGCTCCCTACCACTCTGTGCGATTCAGAGAAGACTGATATTGTGCATGGCAACCTGGATGAAACAGGGGAAGTTATAAACTGAAGCCTCTGCAGTAACCCTCCATTTGCTCATCCCCAACGAAACATGGCTTGAGCCCATGCCCTGCCCTGCTTCCATGCCCAGACCCCCTCTCGCCCACTCGCTCCTGCGGGAAGGGAAGGTTGCATTCTCCTGGCAAATGGGGAGGGCCAAACATACGGGAACTGTGTAAGCCCTGCTCTACCACTAGGCCCAGATCCCCTCCCTCCTGCAGGCTCATGCCCCAACTTGTCCCTTACTATGCCTGCTTGCCACTAACCAAGTCCAGATGCTCTCCTAAGAACTCTGTGGTGTACCTGCTGCATAGTGGCTGCTTAAAAGCATAACTGTGGCTTTGTACATAACACACACACCCATTGTCTTTAGATAGACCTTCTTTTTATTCTAAGAGATTAGGTTTTATGCTCTAAAATGCATCTCCTGTAAAGTCTGCCCTTCACTTTTCGCTACAGCAGGAACAGCAGAGAGCCTGCTGTGCACTCCTCTGGCCCGCCAGCTGGCCAACTGAAACAAATCCACAGGCAAAAAAATGGGCATGCGCTCCTGTCCTCATGCAGGTCAATTAACCTCATGAATTCTTATCGGTTACTCAACTATTCTATAGTCTCTGGGGATGGGGCCGGCAGCCTGTGCACTCCGGCCCCACTCCCGAGGAGCCCCCTGTCACACAACAGGGCAGGGTGCCAGGCAGAAGCTGGTCCACAAGGGGAGCCAGTTTAAAAACCAGCTTTCCTCACAGACTGGCTGCCCGTCATCCCGTGCTGCTGTCCAGGAGGAGGGCTGAGCTCCCAGACCCGGCACGAGCCGGGTTTCCTGCCCGTCTGGCTCCTAATACACTTTAATTGTAGAGCCGCAGTGAGGGTAGGTTCCAGATCTGGCAGGGAGCCAGGACTGAGCCAGGCTGCTGAACAGCTTGCTAAAAAAATTACTGGCATGTAGTCTATAGCATTAACCTATAAGCTTTTGCTTATCGGTTATTCGGTTAATTGACTACACTATTACATCCCTGTCACTTACTAGCTTGATGGCTGTTTAACTTATTTGTAAATGTACTTTAATTGTCCTCTGCCTGTAATCAAGCCCAGCAGACAGGTAAATCCACATTTCTGTGTCCAGGCTTTGTCAGGCTGGTGGATGCACTGACTCCCAAACTCATTTTAAGACCATATGTTCAGTACACATGTATAACTTTGTATACAACCTGTATGTATAGCACACAATGATTTCTGGGACCAGTATTTCACTAATCTACATATGATACCTGTAAAGATGTACAGGCAGTCCCCGGGTTACGTACAAGATAGGGACTGTAGGTTTGTTCTTAAGTTGAATTTGTATGTAAGTCGGAACTGGTACATATTGTAAGGGAAACTCTAGCCAAACATTTCTCCAGAGCTCAGTTTTATTCTCCCACACCTCACTTCCCTCAGTCCTTTATTCTCAAGCTGAGGTGTTTGCTGAGAAAAGCTGCTCCGCGTCTCCCTGGTCTGCTGGGGGGGGGGGGGGGGGAGGAGGGCACTAGCTTCGCGTCTCCCTGGTCTGCTGGGGGGAAGCAGCTAGTGCGGGGTTGCCTCACCCCATTTGTAAGTAGGGATCCGATGTAAGTCAGATCCATGTAACCCGGGGACTGCCTGTATTCCAAAGAGCCAGTCTACACAGGCATGTTAGTGGGGACATGGAGGCAATAGAGCTCCATTTCTGAACTGTGGAATGACTGACATTAACTCCTGTTCTCCAGCTTTTTATATGTATTGCTACAACAACCATCACAGCTAGTCAGGGTCTCATGAGATGCTGGCTCATTAATTAACAGGATTTAGAGCAGAAAATTCTCTCTCGGCAAAGAGAGAGCCCGAGCAGTTCTGTCACACCTTCACTTTGAGAATGTGTTGTTTAAATGCACTTTTAGGGGAATAGGGGAGTATGACTTCTTCCACAATCACTTATCCACCTAGAATCATTTCCCATATTTCCCCAAAGCTGCAGATCCAAAGAACTGTGTCAGCAACTGTGAAATAGAGCTGGGGAAATTTATCTGAGTTTCAAAATTGCAATGAATTTTTTTTTCATGAAAATACTTTTTTTAAAAGTTTGGACAAATAGGAACTCTAAGAGCAGGCAACTGCAACACTAGTTTAGAATGCTCTGTGCGGACATGGGGCAGAACCAAGCACAAGAGAGGATGCTTAGTGACAGCACTCTGCATCACTGCTGATTACAATGCAGTTTCACTGGTTAAATTAACAGCAGTACAATTCTCTAGTCTAAACATATGCTGAGACCTCTGATTTGAGTATTAGTTATGGTAGTGAGTCAGATGTGCATACAAGTCTGATCACCACATAAGGGACTCACTTAATTGACTAAGTCTGCTCTAGTGTTCAAGAAGAAGCTTGCGGATGAGGTAGTGGAATTTTTTTATCTACAATAACTGAGATGTACTTGAGAGAATGGATTAACAGAGTTAAGGGGCTGTTGATCTTGATAGCATAATTCAATGCAGAAGAAGTCAAGCAAATACTATTTTAAGTTACCTCATAGTAACTTATACTGAGCAATGTCAAAAGCAAGTGGAAGTCATCAGCCCTTTGTCTTCAGTTGGTCTGGAAAATCTTGGAAGGATACACAGGGCTGGGGACCTAGTTTAAGATAAAAGAGGTTGTCGCTGGCCTGAAGATTATGCCTAGAATAAGAACAGCTCATCGGGGTAGGAATCTTGCAAAAAGTTTTTTAGTGATAAAACTAGCTATGTGTTTTCTTTTCATTTTAACTTAATAACTTTCTTTGATCTTATCTGTTTTCACTTGCAACCACTTAAATCCCACTGTTTGTACTTAATAAAAACACTTTTGTTTACTATCAAGCGCCATGTAAATAATTGTTACCTGGGGGGACAACCAGTGTGTATTTCTATCTTTTCTCGATAAAGAGAGTGAACATCCTTATGAGCTTTCTTTGAGTAAAACTTTTCTCCAGATAAACACAGGTTTTGATCTCTTTCGAGGGTTGATTGCCTAGGTACTGTGCCCTAGAACTGCAATCTCCCAGAGCTGAAGTAGTTCAGTGTCTGCATTGATATATGGGGGGTGGTTACTCCAACTCTGTGTCTTGTCTAGGGGAGACCAGAGAACCTGGCCCAACAGGACAGGGTGGTGGGGAGCCCCAAAGAGCAAGAATGAAGGAGTCAGTGGCATAATCAGCAAACTGGGAAACAACCTCCAACGGGTCTTTTGTGACCACACCCCTACAGATGGAAAGTCAACTAAAGAAAGGAACAGGAACTAAACTTCCTGTCATGTTTTTCAATCTGTTAATTCCAGGAAAGAAAAATAGTTTTCCTCCAATTCACTGTAAAGGATGGCTTCTTTGTTTGTATAGCCTATGCCCTCACAGATGAAAAATTAGGTTCATATGGAAAATGCATTAATTTGTAATTAGTGCAGTTAGATCAGTGACTTGTTACATATATTAGGATTGAGTGAGAGAAATCTGCTGTATATTGCACAGCAAAAGATCAAAACATTATATTCTTTTAGTATCGTAATCTGATGTTTTAATTCGTCTCTCTTCCCCCACTCAGAAACCAAAAACCAAAAACAGAAACCCAGTTCCAACGTATTAAAAGTTACTATCACTATTAAACCACTCCTAGCTTGTAGCAGGCAGAAAAATAACTTCTGTGATAAGAAAAAACAAAACTATATGCAGGAAACATACATTACATATCAGGATGACATACGTTTCCTGTTTCCAAGTTCATATGAGTGGGGTGGAAAAAGGTGATTAAGGCAAAGAAGTGCTCACAGAATGTGTATAATGAAACCGACCATCATTATTTAGGCTCTGTTTCTAACTGCCTGTGGACAATATGAACAATTTTCCCCAGGAATGAAAAGGGTGGGGTACAAGTGTCATCCAAGCAGCAATGATACAAGGGAAAATCTGATAGAGTTCTAGGGCTTGCCTCATACCCACACCTATTTCTCTGCCCTTTTATATTTGTTGTTTTGACTACAGTATTATTCAAATTAGACAATGAGGGTGTGGGGGAGATGATTTATTGCTCTGAAGTAACAATAGCTACAAGATGTTTTGATTACCACATAGAATGAAATCTTATTGACTTCAGCGAGGCTACATTTTCACTCATAGTCCTTAGTACTGTAAGCATGATAATTCTGAAATCTTCCCCAATATCCTTTTTGTCTTGCAGTTTGTTTCTCTATATCACTCTCTGTTTGTCCCTTTCCTTTTCCCTTATCACATGTCTGTCCTTTCCTTCCTTTCTTTGCCCTTCTTCCCTCTCCTTCCTTCTCTTCCCCTCTTCCTTTTTTGCACATTGGTTTTGTCTGGCTTAGCCAGAGCTGTCCCATTCATAGGTTGGTTTGGGGCAGGCTCCATGCTTTTTGGGATCCTTCAGTGGCTTCCCCAACCATCCTATGGACAGGGCCATCCCCCATATTGAGGCTCACTCCAACCTCATCTGCAGGGCGCAAGATGACCTGAGGGATTTCCATGGGGTCCTGGGCCAGGAGGAGGGTACAATCTCCCCCCCTCCACCTCTACCTCCCCCCCCCCCACACACACACTCACTATGGTGGTAGGAGGCCCAGGAAGTGTAGTGGTTGGAAGTGCAGTGACCTGGCCCCAGCCCATTCCACTCCCCCAAGTGACATGGGCTCAGAGGAGCAAAGCGGGATGACCCGTCTGGGAGATGGTGAAGTAGAGCATGCCACTATGTTGCTCTGCTTCCTGTGACTCCTGCCGCTGTGCTGAGTGCAGGAGGGCCCTACCCCTGCTGCCACCCCATGCCAGGCCTCAGAGCAGGGGTGGGAAGAGGTGGAGCAGGGCAGGGTTTGGGGGGAAGGAGTAGGGTGGGGAGGAAAGGGCAGGGTGGGACAGGGCCTGGGATGGACTGGGGGTTGTCCCAAGCCCTGCAACTCCCTAGGGATGGCCCTGGGCTCAGTAGCAACATTATTAGGGCTTGGTCCTGCTAGTTGCGGAGTATTCTGGGCCCTAATTCCAGAAATCAGACACCCATATGCTTAAGTATGTTTGCAGCCCCTTTGAAATCCCGGGGACTAATTCTGTGCTTAAGTTCAGCATGCACATCCCTGCTTTGCTGGATCGGGGTTACAGCATTCGTAGCTCCTGATGGGATGGAGCCCTAATCGGAATAGCCTTTCTGAACTCATTCTTCATGTAGACAGAGGGGCGGCTTGATACATTCTTAGTTAATACCCTGCAAGGTTTAAGGCTTGCTGTGAAAGAGCAATGAAACTGCCATCCAGGACAGCAGGGGTTACAGAAAATCTTTAGGTTCAGCTAACCCCACTCTGCTATTCCTGCCACCAATGCCAGGCCTGGAGGTGGGAGAAAAGAAGGGAGTCTGGCTCAGTTGGGGGCTGACTGGCCCAGAGCACTCTGTCCGCCTGCAAGGATGCAGATCAGCAATCTGCCTGCCAGCACAGATGTTTGAGGCAAGTAAGTGCTTCTCTGCCCAGGGGAGGCTGCAAAAAAGACAGTATTTGGAGCAAATGGACTAACAGGGCCATGCCCCAAACTGAAGAGACTTGTAGGAAGTTGCCCAGGGAAATGAGTCTTGACTCCCTGCTAGGAGGGAGACCCCTGTACTCTACTGTTTAGGGGTTGATCCACACAGCACCTTGGGCTGGGTCCCAGTGGAGGGGGAGAGGCCAGATCCCCCTCTTGTCTTACAGACTGAAAGACTAGTGATCTAACCACGAGGCTGCCCATCCACAACATCCTCACACAAGTGGTAGATGCCCTAGTCCTGATCGAGAGTAGTAAAAAGAACTGAAAACAAACAATCAACAAACAAACCCAAGCCAAAACCTTGAATGGAAATGGAGAAGCTGATAAAATGGATGAGTGAGCAAAATACCCACCAGCATCTGCTGCAGCAGATGACCACACAGTAGGAGCAGCAGTAGCAGTTAACTGTGAATTTGTGGCCCAGTAACGGCAGGTCTCGCAGGTGACCACAATATTACAACCAGAGCTCTGGTAGAGTCAACTAACCTGCTCCCATCAGGCTTGCCAAGATGGGGCCTGATGATGACCTCAAGGTTTTCCTGAAACATTTAAATAGAGGGCTATGGCAGCCTGATATCTCAAAGCTGTGGTTCTGGACCTGTATTTAACTAAGGCAGTACAAGCTGCGTATCATGCAGTAGACCTTGCTGCTGATGCCCAAATTAAGGCCGTGATTCTGGATGCCCTAGACGCCTCAAAGGAGAGGTTCTACCAATGCTTCTGGAGGGAGCAATACCTGACAGGAGCCCAACGTTGGCTGGTCACCCAGAACAAGGGCACCATTTTGGGAGAGTAGGAGCGGGGGCAGCAGCCACGCACTCTGGGACATGGCTTGATTTTCATCCCATTTCCCGGACACTAAAAGAGAGAGGGGAAAGTGCTTGCATCCCTCTTCCTTCACCAGGCAGGTGTGAGAGGCATGAGTGGAATGCAAACACTTTCCCCTCACTCCTTTAGCATCTGGGGAATGGGATGAAAAGCTAGCTGTGTCCCAGAGTGCACGGCTGCTGCCCTCCCTACCCTCCCGAAATGGCACCCGAGACCCAGAAGCTGTGGGATTCATGCTGAAAGTGGCTCAAGTCAAAAGCGAAGATGGAAACACAGGTCACAGAGTGATCCTGCCAGAACAGTTTGTCCAATTCCTGCTCCCTGGGTTAATGAAAAATGGGTATTGCAGCATTGTCCTGAAACCATGAAGGACGTCATCCAGCTGGTTGAGAATTACCTACTGTCCCATGACAAGTCACGCCAGAGTGATAAGCCACTGATCCACTGATGGGACCCCCTTTTGATGGTCTGTGACCTACCTCCAGCCACAAGCCAGCTTGGGGTCAATTTACACAAGACCCTGGGCTGGGACCCCATAGAGAGGGAGGGTCCAGGTTCCCCTACTACCCTCTTTCACCTTACAGACTGATAAACCAGTAATCTAGCCACTAGGCCACCCAGCCACAGAAGACCATATCATACTTGGTGAATCTGCACTAATTTGCCTAAGTATCTTTTTATTTTTACACTCGTTTAAGCCACTATTGATTTTTTGAATTAAGATGCGATTTTAAGAAAGAAGTGTATGTAGGGCCCTGTCCTTCAGAAACCTATGTAATGTACTTGTTTAGCTTTATACACATAGGGTGTGTCTACACTAGCCCCCTAGTTTGAACTAGGGGGCTAGTGTAGACATGCCCATAAGTAGTCTGAAAAAGGTTAAGCCTGTACTTAGGCCTCTGCAAAATCACAGGCCAACACTGACTATCTACATGTGATTGAGTGAATTAGAAAAAAAATGGAAAAAGTAGGAAATCTGTTTACAAAAAATTACAGAAAATTGGATATAAAATCGGTTCATTGGAATCTTTAAAATGGTGTATTAAGTTTTTACTATGGCAAAATTAATAAAGCAGAAAAAGATTCAGGACTGGAAGTGACAGAATTATGACAAGAAGCGAGGTATTACAATGAATAAAAACTATATTAGAATTATTTAGGGCTTGATCCAAAGCCTGTTGAAGTCAATGAGGTCCAGATCCTCATGGGTATTTAGCTGACCGGGAACAATCATTTTAGTAGAAACAATAATTTTAATCCACACTTCCTGTTTTCTTTACTACCTATTCAGTTACTTAAAAAGAGAAACAACCTCAATAAAATCATTTAAAAGATGGCAGGACACTAGGGTTGCCAGATGGTTTCAACAAAAATACTGGACACACTTTACATTACATCACAATCTACATTACATCTTATTTAGAAAATACTGGACATTTATATTTCTCATTTATATTTTCTCAATTTGTTTCCCAAACAGAAATCTCAAAGACTGGACTGTCCGGGTCAAAACCGGACACCTGGCAACCCTACAGGACACGCACCTTCCTATTAAGTATGAAACTATGCTAAATTCTGAAGATCAATGCCTGCTATCATGTCTCAATTTCAAGCTTTTTGCAGGGAGACCAGTAGCAGAATCAGATATGTTTGAACAACGTAGTTAAACTTTACAAAAAATGGAACACACTATGTTGAATCATTTTATTAACCTGTGAGAGCTAAAGTTGGTTCTGAGTACCTATTCATAGAGCTGTTTACCTATTCATAGAGCTCTGTTTGTACTATGTTCTGGCAACAATTCTATTTTATAGTCCTGTAGATTTATAAATCATACAGCACTCTTTTTAGGAAGAACCAAGATTTGGTTTTATTGTTTGTTTGTTTTTGTTCAGTTTCTACTCTCCTTGTATGCATTATAAATTACCATCTGACAATTTCTGCCATTTGGGACACAAATGTATATTTGTCATCTCTGCTTGTTCCCTCCAGATGCATCCTGTTTCTATAAGTCCAGGTGATAGGACACTACAGAAATGGACAACGGAAATGACTCTTGCCCCTAAGTCAGATGGGCTTTAGCAGAAGTACGGGGAAGATGGCATTTAGCCAATGTGACATGCTTTGAGTACAGGCAATATTCTAAATAAAGTTAGACAAGTCACAGAAAGAGACACTGATTTCATTAAAATAATTAATTATGTAGTGGATGATAAATAGAACACAGAATATACAAAATATGTTTCCTATGATGGTTAAATATTCAAAAGAGAGGTTCCCACACTGATGAAGTAGAGAAAGTTAGCGATTAGAATAGGAATCTTGATTCCATGGTTATATTCCTGGCTTTGAAAATGCCATGGGCATGTCACTGAGTTTCTTCCTTCTGTGCTGGTTTCATTAAATGTAAAAAGGGTTTAATGGAGACCACAATGAGAGAACTTCTTGAAATACTGTTATATTTTAATGTACTAAAATACTTACCATAAATTAGCGTATATAACCCCTGGGTTATACAGGTTTTTACAACTCCCCTCCCCTGCTCTGTGGGGTATACATGTCCGCGGGGTATAAACGTTTATATTTACTCACAAGCAGCTCTGTCCCATTAGGACTAGGTCAGCTCCGTTCCATTGTAGGGAAGGCCTGACGAGCTTCCAGCGCGCCTGCACTGTGCTCTCCATTCCCCCACCCAGAGGAGGGTGGGTGGCGCCTGGCTTTGGCTGTGCGTGGCCTGGGCACGAGTGCAGCTCTCCTCCCGCAGGCAGGCCAACTTGCCTGTGCTGTGCTCTCCGTTCCCCCCGTTGGCAGCAGGATGGCTACTTAACAACAGATGGATAGAATGCAGGACCCGCGGGTTATACACGTCCACAGGTAATCTAAGGGTTTTTTTACACAAAAAAGAAAAACTGCGGGTTATACACGAGTGCGGGTTATACACTGGTGCGGGTTATATACTTTAAACTACGGTAGATACATGTAACCCTACTGCCAGGGGAAGCCAGCAGCAATCAGGTCCTGGGTTCAATATCTAGGGGTTCCTTTCCATCCATCAAACACAGAATTGGCTACAGCCCCTACCCCGTAACCTGGGAAATTCACACACTTCTTGGCACCTCTGGGGGTATGTCTACACTACAGCGCTAATTCGAACTAACTTAGTTCGAATTAGTTACAACCTCCTCAGGCAAGGAGTTCCACAGGTTGACTATGCGCTGTGTGAAGAAGTACTTCCTTTTATTTGTTTTAAACCTGCTGCCCATTAATTTCATTTGGTGGCCCTTACTTCGTATATTATGGGAACAAGTAAATAACTTTTTCTTATTCACTTTCTTCACGCCACTCATGATTTTATATACCTCTATCATATCCCCCCTTAGTCTCCTCTTTTCCAACCTGAAAGGTCCTAGTTTCTTTAATCTCTCCTCATATGGGACCCGTTTCAAACCCCTAAACAATTTAGTTGCCCTTCTCTGAACCTTTTCTAATGCCAGTATATCTTTTTTAAGATGAGACCACATCTGTACTCAGTAGTCAAGATGTGGGCATACCATGGATTTATATAAGGGCAGTAAGATATTCTCTGTCTTATTCTCTATCCCTTTTTAAATGATTCCTAGCATCCTGTTTGCTTTTTTGGCTGATGCTGCACATTGCATGGACGTCTTCAGAGAACTATCCACAATGACTCCAAGATCTCTTTCCTGATTAATTGTGGCTAAATAAGCTCCCAACATATTGTATGTATAGTTGGGGTTATTTTTTCCAGTGTGCATTACTTTACATTTATCCACATTAAATTTCATTTGCCATTTTGTTGCCCAGTCACTTAGTTTGGTGAGATCTTTTTGAAGTTCTTCACAGTCTGCTTTGGTCTTAACTATCTTGAGCAGTTTAGTATTGTCTGCAAACTTTGCCACCTCACTGTTTACCACTTTCTCCAGATCATTTATGAATAAGTTGAATAGTATTCGTCCCATGACAGACCCTTGAGGGACCACACTAGTTACCTCTCTCCACTTGGAAAACTTACCATTTATTCCTACCCTTTGTTTCCTGTCTTTTAATCAGTTCTCAATCCATGAAAGGACATTCCCTTGACAACTTAATTTACGTAAGAGCCTTTGGTGAGGGACCTTGTCAAAGGCTTTCTGGAAATCTAAGTACACTATGTCCACTGGATCCCCCTTGTCCACATGTTTGTTGACCCCTTCAAAGAACTCTAAGGCTGCGTCTAGACTGGCAAGATTTTGCACAAAAGCAGCCGCTTTTGCGCAAAAACTTGCCAGCTGTCTACACTGGTCGCTTGAATGTTCTAATGTTCTAATGTAAGAATTCAGTGCTTCTTGCGTAAATACTTTGACACTCCCGCTCAGGGATAAGCCCTTTTGCACAAGAATGACCATTGGAGCTTTCTTGCGCAAAAGCGCACCTATACTGAGCATAGATGCTTTTGCGCAAAAGCACTTTTTGCGCAAAAGCATCTGTGCCAATCTAGACGCTCTTTTGCGGAAATACTTTTAACGGAAAAACGTTTCCATTAAAAGTATTTCCGCAAAATCATGCCAGTCTAGACGCAGCCTAATATATTAGTAAGACATGATTTCCCTTTACAGAAACCATGCTGACTTTTGCCCAACAAATTATGTTCTTCTTTGTGTCTGACAATTTTATTCTTTACTATTGTTTCAACTAATTTGCCTGGTACTGATGTTAGATTTACCAGTCTGTAATTGCTGGAGTCACCTCTAGAGCCCTTTTTAAATATTTGTGTTGCATTAGTTATCTTCTGGTCATTGGGTACAGAAGCTGATTTAAAGGATAGGTTACAAACCATAGTTAATAGTTCCGCAATATCACATTTGAGTTCTTTCAGAACTCTTGAGAGAATGTCATCTGGTACTGGTGACTTGTTACTCTTAAGTTTATCAATTAATTTCAAAACCTCCTCTAATGACACTTCAATGTGTGACAATTCCTCAGATTTGTCACCTACAAAGGATGGGTCAGGTTTTGGAATCTCCCTAACATCCTCAGCCGTGAAGACTGAAGCAAAGAATTCATTTAGTTTCTCTGCAATGATTTTATCGTCTTTAAGTGCCCCTTTTGTATCTTGATTGTTCAGGAGCCCCACTGGTTGTTTAGCAGGCTTCCTGCTTCTGATGTACTTAAAAAACATTTTGTTGTTATGTTTTGAGTTTTTGGCTAGCTGTTCTTCAAACTCCTTTTTGGCTTTTCTTTATTACATTTTTACATTTAATTTGGCAGTTTATGCTCCATTCTATTTACCTCACTAGGATTTGACTTCCACTTTTTTAATTTAACAATGTTAACAATTTACATGTGTCCCTCATGCCTGGGGAGGAAAATGGACCTCTTAGGATTTTTTTTGTTTGTCTCTCTGTTTTGCAGTAAGGAATCTTAAGTTTCTGTATATAATTTTTTTTTCTGTTTTCAGGAGTGGTGAAGAGTGAGCTGTTAGGAGTGTAAAACATCAAATAAACAGGCATTAAAATTAGCAAGCTCTGTTCCAGCAAAATCTTTATACGGTGAATTTTTAAACTCGATACAATAGGATTAGAAGGAAACACTGACTCAATATACAAGCACTACTGCCATATTTTCAGGCTGTAATGAATCACTTAAAGATGTAAAGATTTACTATACCTTCACTATTAAGTCTCACTATATCCTGATCTTGTCAGATATTTGTCATTCTCAATTACATTTTTAATTTATAATTTACATGAGAATAAATCAAGCTGTTGGGAGGCACTCAGACTGTGTTTTGGTATAGAAAATTTAATGTTTTTAATTAATCATTTAATGTTTTAAATCCATTGTCTCCTTATCCAGCATCATCTCTGTTCCTGTTAGATCAAGGGCAAGTTTTATTACCACTTTAGTTCATGGTGTAATTAGCAGATTATCTTCTCTCCAATTCCTGACATTTTCCAACTGAGTCATCATGTAATTATGTAACTATTACATAATGTTGTGATATTTGTAGATGTAAAGTGTTGTGATATTTGTTTGGAATGTTAAATATAAATGTAAGTTACATACATACACATATAGCTTAGTCAGTGAGGTTATGTCTACACTAGCCCTTAGTTCGAACTAGGGTGGCTAATGTAGGCTTTCGAACTTGCAAATGAAGCCCGGGGTTTAAATATCCTGGGCTTCATTTGCATGTTCCTGGGCGGGCGCCATTTTTAAATCCCCTTAGTTCGAACTGACTGCCCGCGGCTACATGCTGCAGTCGGAAATTAATCCGAACTAAATCCTTACTTCTCCGGCAATGAGCTGTAATAGTTAATCCAAACTAAGGACTTAGTTCGAATTAACTTCTGACTGCCGCGTGTAGCCGTGGGCAGTCAGTTCGAACTAAGGGGATTTAAAAATGGCGCCCGCCTGGGAACATGCAAATGAAGCCCGGGATATTTAAATCCCGGGCTTCATTTGCAAGTTCGAATGCCTACGTTAGCCACCCTAGTTCGAACTAGGGAGCTAATGTAGACACACCCTCACATAGTAACACAAGATTGGCTGTAACTCCATTTGCTAGCATTTTAAAAAGTATTTAATGATTTAAAATAAACAAAATGAGTTCAAAGTTCTAGCAGTTGAGCTGCACTGGGAAGTTCAAGTGAATTCACATTCACTACCTGCCAAACCTGTCATCCTTTGGCTGCTGGCCCATAGTCCCTGGAGAGAGTGTTATTCTGCTTTCACTTAACTCCACCCCCCAAAAAATGTTGCTATGTTCACTCTTAAAAATTCTGTCTTGCTGGAGAATGAAAAGCAGAAGGAAATGATTAATCAAAAAAAAAATCAAGAAAGCTTAAAGCTTCGGGACATACCTTCTGTGAGTTCCCCCACCACGAGGGACTTAATTGTCTATATATAAAATAAAAGCTTTTGAGCTGCATAATGAAAACAGCTCTTTGAAGTTATGCTGAAATTGTTGATACAGAAAGATAATCTCTTTTGAAACAAAATAATTTATCATGCCTATTTGTTATACAGTTTGATGAATGTCTCAAGTTTTAAACACTTGTTTTTATTTCCAAACCAGAAATATTGGGTTTGAAGTTAGTTCGAACTAACTTTGATAGGCGCTACACTAGCGCTCCGTTAGTTCGAATTTAATTCGAACTAACGGAGCATTTAGTTCGAACTAGGAAAACCTCATTTTACGAGGATTAAGCCTAGTTCGAACTAGCTAGTTCGAATTAAGGGGTGTGTAGCCCCTTAATTCAAACTAGGGGGAAGCTAGCCCTCCCCAGCTTTCCCTGGTGGCCACTCTGGCCAACACCAGGGAAACTCTTCTGCCCCCCTCCCGGCCCCGGACCCCTTAAAGGGGCACGGGCTGGCTACGGTGCCCGTGCCAGGTGCAAGCCTGCCAGCACCCAGCCAGCAGACCGTGCACCTGGCACTGCTCGAGCCACCCACCCGATGCCCCCCAGCCCTCCCCCTCTTCCCGGGACCAGGCTGGCGGCTCCCGGGAGCTTGACCGGGACCGCAAGAGGAGGGCACCCGCCTGGGCTAGTGCGGACATCGTGGGCCTTGTCCACAATCTCCGCACTAGGCACAGGAAAGTGGCTGTCTAGGGCAGGAGAGCTGCCAGCCTGGCCACCCAGGAGCAGGTGTGCAAGAGAATCAAGGGGGTCCAGTGAGACCCCTGACCCTGAGCCCTGAGCTTACAATGGCCGTCCTGGGTCAGACCAAAGGTCCATCTAGCCCAGTAGCCTGTCTGCCGACAGCGGCCGACCCTAGGGACCCAGGAGGGGATGGACCGAAACAGTGTCCAAGCCATTTGTCTCGTTCCATCCCTCTCCAGCCTTCCACAAACCTTAGGCAGGGACACCACTCCTACCCCCTGGCTAATACCACTCCATGGACCCAGCCTCTATGACTTGATCTCACTTCCCTTTAAACTCTGTTCTAGTTCTAGCCTTCACAGCCTCCTGCAGCAAGGAGTTCCACAGGTTGACTCTTTGCTTTGTGAAGAAGAACTTTCTGTTACTACTTTGAAGCCTCCTACCCATTTCTTTCCTTTGGTGTCCTCTAGTCCTTCTTTATGGGAAATAATGAAGAACTTTTCTGTATGCACCCTCTCCACCCCACTCATGCTTTTAGAGACCTCTATCCTGTCCCCCCTCCGTCTCCTCTTTTCTAAGCTGAAAAGTCCCAGTCTCTTTAGCCTCTCTTCATATGGGACCTGTTCCCAACCCCTGATCATTGTAGTTGCCCTCCCCTCTCCCACCCTCTCTTTTCCCCTCTCCCACCTCCTTTTCCCAGTCTCCCCCAGTTTTGTTCAATAAAGACAGATTCCATTTTGGAAGACACATTATCTTTATTTTGTACATCAAGAAGAGGGGCTAGGGAAGGGTAAGTGGAAGGAGGTGAGGGAGGAATGGGGCACGAGCCCCCGATGGGGAGGACTGGGCTGGCTCTGCAAGCTTCTGGGGGTGGAAGCTCTCCTGCAGCCCCCCAATTGCCCCCTCTCCCCAGATGGCAGCCTGCGGCAAGTGCAGCCGGGCTGATGGCCGAGTGGTGTGATGTGCCCAGCGTGGGTACTCCGGGCACTCCAAGCCAGGACTGCTTTGCAAGCGGGACACCCCTGAGAACTGTCTGTCCGGGGTGGGGGTCGGGACCCTTTAAGCACAGCCCTCGGCTAGCCTGAGACAGCATCTCCACACTCTAAGTTCTCCTCTTATGCCCTGCCGGCACTGCTTCCAACCATCCTTAACCCCGGTTCAGGGTCCACTTAATGTGGACATGCTAGTTCGAATTAGCAAAACGCTAATTCGAACTAGTTTTTTAGTCTGGATCCGTTAGTTCGAATTAGCTTAGTTCAAATTAACAAATTTGAACTAAGTTAGTTCGAATTTACGTTGTAGTGTAGACATACCCTGAGTGTATAAGCAACTAAAAATTTCTTAATGAATATTGATTATTTTGTATTGATGCTAAATCAATATGGAGTTGATGATATATTAAATATACTTCTCTATGATTCACAGGGGTCTAAAGCATGCAGATACTATAAGAAATATAATCAATTTTAGATTATGTTCTATGTAGTACTGTGAACTGAAGAAAAAGAGCTGGATGAAATTTTCCGGTCATATCCCTAATTTCATTTTCTTAATGTCATTAACTTGCAACTGCAGAGTGAGCTTTAGAGTCAAGGGGAGGGACAATGCATTCATTTTTTTATGCTTTACAAATTACTACACTTTTTTGATTGGATTGGGCTGGGAGAAAAGCGCAGGGCTGGGAAGAAGGGGGCACTGTGCAGAAATTGGGGCAAAGGGAGCACAATGCAGGGTTAGTGGTAAAGGGTGACCAGACTGGGGGTGCAGGAGTTGGGGAGCCCATGGATACAGGAACGATGGGAGCAAGGCTGGATGGAAATGCGACTGGGTGCCAACTTGCGTGGTTTTCAAGGTGGGTGGATGCAGGGTCCTGCACCTTGTTAGTTATCCCTTGTTTTAGTTTTTTTTTCTTCCATGACAATTTAAATGATGTATATTTTGTTAGTAACTGGTGGGTGTCGTGGCAGCACATATCTGAACAAGTGCACATGTCATCAGTATTGGTGTTCTTACCATTTAGGAGGAGTTCTTGTACAAACAGACAAACAGATGCACAGACATACTCCTATATTTATTAGTATTTCTGAGTTTTTAATTTCTAGTGTTTTGTAGACACTCGGGACTCATATGCAACTGGATCGCTCCAGTTCTAGGTTAGTACAACTCCACAGATACCTCTCAGTGGAGTTTGACTCACACAAAAAAAGAAGTAACAGTGGGGTGAATCAGAGTTTATTAATCTTTTTCTTAGCTTTGATTATTAATGAAGGACTCAAAAAGTGATTTAGAATTTACCCTGTAACCTCTGGTACAGGGGAGAGGAATATTCAAATAAATGGTCACAGTCCAGGGAGTTCTGTTGTGGTGAACTGAATATACTTCCTCCCTGCAGAGCTTCTTTGAAGCAAGGCCAAAGCCTCTACCAACCACACTGGGTATGTCAGATTTATGTAACTGAGTCACCCAGTTATGGCCACCTACCTGTGATGGTGTATAGAGAACTGCTCTGTATGTCAGCTTGGTGGCACATGCACACACAAACACACATGTGCACCTGCTCTGCATAGGCTTGTCACACCCAGCAACCATCCTCGGTTGGCTGCCTATCAGCCCATTGCTAATAGCACAAGAAAGAAACAGAATAATTTTGTTTACTAGAGAATTTTTCCTGCCCTTAGTGTACTACTCTCTAGCTTTCTCTGTTATTTTTGTATGTGCAGTCCTGTGAATTGACTACCAGTTATAAGGAAAGAGATTGCTTTCCCCTCCCAGTCCAGTCATCACCACAGTATCTAAAGCAGGGTCAAATAAAGTCAATGATCTCACTTCAGCATAGTGGTCCACTTCCTCTGACATGATATTAGGGGTTGCTCTTCCCCTCTGAGAGCAAACCCCTCTTTCCTGGTCTTCAGAGCCTGTGCAACCAGGCCAAAGTGTAGTCTACATATCTATTTCCAGAGTACTAGTGCAAACACTGAGCTAGGAGTCTCACTGCTGCAGGCTGCAAAGATATACTCTAAATGCCTATGCCTTAATCGGGCACTAGCCGAAGGACTTGAACAGCTTGTCTCTCCTCTAAGTTACTACAATTTAAATTAGGAAAGCCTCCACTGAGATTCGTCATTGTGAAAAGAGAAACAGGCTCTACTTCTTGCCAAGAAACATTATACTCATTTGGCTTCAATTAGTTTGAAATGACTCAGATGTGAGTGGTGACCAATCGGGTTTTCCTTCCTGCACAAATATGGAAATCTTAAAGGTGCAGCTTGGTTTTTTTGCAGTTACAATGCAGACTGATCTGTATTTCATTTCAGCAGCTCAGTTGGCAGGAAACACATTCTGAAGCAAGCAAGCAAGCACAAATGTCTGCTCAAGAAAACAAAACTGGCAGGATACTGGAAATGTAATTGAACGACTCTGATGTTGAGCATTTGCTATTGTACATAAGTAAGCCTATTACCAAAGCCATTTCAGAAGCAGTTAAGAAACTGCAAGATGTTTAATTGCCTCTGATATTTCCCAACTTTTGGGGTGAGAAGGAAAGTGAAGATATTTCCAATGAAGAAAAGCAGACTGGTTGTGAAAACTAATTAACATCTTGGTGATAAACCTACTCCTATCAGCTAACTCCAAAGAAGAGACAATATATTCAGAAAATCTTGTTCACGAGGAACTAGTTCAGCATTCTCTATAGGGAGGAGTGGTAGGATTTGTGGATCCAGGGAAGGAGTTATTTCCATGGAACCAGAAGAAGCCTGAGGCTCTATAGAATGCTAAGTCTCATCCATGGATCCTGGGAGATCTCTCTGCCATGCTGCTACTCTGCCTGCCTTCTAAGTATCACTCCCTCAGGAAACACAGCCCCTATGGTGGTGACGCTGTCCTTGGCTCCTTACCTATGAAGTAACTCTTCTCTCCAAGACAGAAGAGAGGCATGAAGACGAAAGGAAAGCTTTTGTTAATGCCACATGGAATGCCCTGCACCTATATGATAATTTAGTGGCTACTTAATTCTAGTGCCCTGAACTTTGGGTATGTCTACACTACAAAGTTAATTTGAAATAACAGCCGTTTTTTCAAATTCACTTTAATAGCGTCTATACTTGCAAACCGCTATTTCGAATTTAATACGAAATAGCAGAGCACTTAATTCGAATTTGGTAAACCTCATTCTATGAGGAGTAATGCCAAATTCGAAATAGCTATTTCGAATTAAGTGCTGTCTAGACACTTAATTCGAATTAGCTGATCTCCAGCCCTTCCCAGTTTCCCCTGGTGGCCACTCTGGGCACAAGCAGGAAAACTCCTCTCCTCTCCCCCAGCCCCAGAGCCCTTAAAGGGGTAGAGTCTGGCCACTTGGCATGTGCCAGAGCCAGGCCTGCCAGCAGCCACCGCCCCTCACCCAGTGGCCACACAATGGCAGCCAGTGGCAGCCAGCCGTCCTCTACCTACACCCCCAGCACCCAGGGGCCAGCCAGGGGCCGTAGATGGCGCGCACCCTTGTGGACTAGTGTGGAGATTGTGAACCTCCTTGAGGTTTGTGGAGAGGCCCTCAATGTCCATGATCTCTACACTAGGCAGAGGAATGTGGCCATCTACGGCCACATAGCAGCCACCATGGCCAGAAAGAGCCACAGGCACACGCAGGAGCAGGTGCGCCTCAAAGTGAAGGAGCTGCGGCAGGCGTACGCCAGGGCCACCGGGGCGGTGCTTCAGCAGGGGCTGACACCTGCCCCTACTTCCCCACCCTTGACCACTTCCTGGGGTGTGGGACAGCCCGCACAACCATGGGGGGCAGCGAGCCAGGACTAGAGGGTCCTGACCTGGGCGCAGCAGAGGGTACATCACTGAGGGTGCCACGCCAGCAGGACCCCCAAGCTGTCCCAGCACCAGAGTCAGCAGGGTCATCCAGGGAGGCCACACCAGGTAAATGCCATCACTGACCCCTACCCGGGGGTGGGGGCGGGGCAGGGCAGGGAGAGAGACCAGGGACCGCACTCACGGCCCTTGCCTATCACACAGCAATCTGTGCACATGCGAGCACATGCCATGCCACCCTTGGGCAGGTGGCTCCAGCTGTGTGACACCCAGAGGCTGTGGCCTGATAGGCACACGTGTGTGTGAAGAGACCTGACACACTCCTGACCCCGGGGCGGGACCCAGCAGGAGGCCCTCCCTTCACACACCCCCTCTACACAGAGACAGGGGACATCTCCCCACCACCACCTCAGCTGTACTATACACAGCAGAGGGCTATGGGTGCATTTTCAGGGCACCTCCCACTCCCGGGAACAGCTGGACATTCCAAACATGGCCTTTGGGCAAGCACAACGGCTCTGACGGTGCAGGGCACAGTCATCCACACCTCACAGAGGGTGGCTGGGCTTCACCCACTGTGTCCCCAGGGAGAACTGACTGTTTCTCTTCTTTCTCCACAGCCGCACCACCTGTACGTGCAGAGTGCACCACCCTGCCCGGGACATGCTCCCACACCCGAGGGCTCCACAGGACCACCACAACACTGCAGGGGTACCACGAGTAGCACCTGGGGGCCCTGCAAGCCCAGACCCGCATCATGGAGCAGCAGGCGTAGAACGGGAGTTCCAGCAGGAGCTGCTTGCCCAAGGTCATGCCATCTGTGCCCATCTGCAGACCCTGGTGCAGAGCATGCTGCCTCATGCCACTCCCGCGCCTGCTGCCTCCCCCAGCTCCCACTTCTCCTCCCACTCCTTCTCCCCCTCCCGCCTCTCCCACCTCAACCTCCACACCCTTCTCCCCATTCCCCTGTGATGCCGAGGTCCTTGCACCCGCCATGCTGGGAGACATGTGGCCCAGTGAGACCCCCACCCCTGAGCCCTGAGCTTCCCCTCCCCCTTCTTTCCCTTGCTTCCCCCTTCCAGCTCCCTCCTCCCAGTTTTCCCTCTCCCCTCTCCCATCCTCTCTCCTGCCCTCTCCCACCTCCTTTCCCCAGTCTCCCCAGAGGTTCATCCCGCCCCCAGCTGCATTAAATAAACAGAGTTTTTAGTTTTGAAAATACGTGTATTTTATTTGACATCAGGAAGGGGGTCTAGGGAGGGGTAAGTGGAAGGACATGAAGGACGAATGAGGCACAAGCCCCCAGTGGGGCAGACCACGGAGACTGTTAGTGCCCCTTGGGGTGGACGCTCTCCCGCAGGGCCTCCTGGATACTGACAGCCCCCCGATGGACCTCCTGGATGGCAGCCTGCAGAAAGTGCATCCAGGCTGGTGGCAGCGTGTCCACAAGATGCACCAGAGTGCCCAGGGGCAGCTCTGTCTCCATGTTGCAGAGTGCTGTGGTGTCCCAAGTGAGGGCAACCAGAGCACTCTGAGACACAAATGCGTTGCTGTCCCTCATTGAGGTAGACAAGCAAGCAGAGACATCTGAGAACTGGCTGTCCGGGATGGGGGGTAGGGTCCCTTTAAGCACGGACCTCAGATAGCCTCAAGCAGCAGCCCCACACAGGAGGTCCTGACCTGGTGCTCTGCCGGAACTGGTTCTAGCCAGCCTTAACTCCAATTCAGAGTTTACTCAGTGTGGATGCGCTATTTCGAAATAGCAAAATGCTATTTTGAAATGCATTTTTTGTGTAGATGTGTTAATTCGAATTAGCTTAATTTGAATTAACTATTTCTAATTAAGTTAACTCAAATTAACGCTACAGTGTAGACATACTCATAGAGAGTTCCTTTAGTTAATGTTGCCACATACTTTCCAGTCTTTGGATTACTGATCATTTATACTAGAGATATTACTGATGCTTTTTTCCTACAAGAGGAAGGAAGCACTGAAATTTGCTGTTATGATCACTAAAACTAAACTCTAATATCTTTGCAACTCTCTTGTTTTTCCAAGATGTGAAAGTTCTAGCTATTGCACAGCTATTGCACAGTAGATCAAGCAAGGTAATTAATTTAGAGTTGTAAGAATTCACATATCTATGTTTGTACTGAGAACGGGCTTGTCAAATTGTAGTTTTTTTATTGATCATAGTTTTTTCAAAAGACTACTCCATTCATACTGCTAGCAGTATGTAAAACTGTACATATAAAAAAGAGTAAGATGAAGTTGATGAAATTCAAGATGCTGAAATACATATATGGTATTAGGCAACATTACAAATACAGCATTTAATATTTAGCAGACTTGTACATGTGTGCCTATTGTGACAACTGATTTGGGTTTATTCTGTGTATGGTTTGTGGCTAAGCATTGCAGAGAAAGTAACAATAAGGTAATGTGTGCTTTCCCTATCCCAGCCTAAATCTGGAAATTCATGAAGTGAATGAAGATCCCAATACATTAGCTCAGCCTTAGAAACATAGACACATAAGACTAAAAGGGAGGTCCCTTTTATAGATCATGTAGTCCAGTCTTCTGCACTCAGGCAAGACTGAGTTATGCAGCATTTCCATTTGTTTTGTGGCATGCACCATGTAGTAACAGTCACATTGAACATGTGGTCTTGTGCTAACACTGCTTTAAACAAACAAAACTACTACAGATTGAGCCTCTCTAGTCTGGCACTTTCTGGTCCAGAAACATCTGTGATCCAGCATGATTTTAGTTAGCTGGGTGTCCACTTATCATGGGGGAGGCCAGATTTCCCACTGTCCCATAAAATTTGTTTACAGCCACCAGTCCTGGCTCTCAATGTTCTGTGCTGCTATTTAGCTCTAATTTGCCTTCTAAGAGCCCAGTAAGCAGTGGAAGTATTGGTAATGCTGCTAGACAATATTGACCTCCCATGGTCCAGCAAATTCTCTGGTTCGGCACCAGTCAGGTCCTGAGGGTGCCAGACTAGAGAGGTTCAACCTATATTGACAACAGCTTTGCATAAAAGACTGAAGCACTTGGGCCGGTTGATTTTTTTGAAAAAATATCCTTTACAGATTTCAAAATAAGAGTTGTGCTCATTTGATTGTATGACCTGAATCCCCTGTTTAAAGGGATAGAAGACATCTGCAGCAGTTAAGGCTAGTGAACAGTTGCTTGTTGGAAGAGCATGAAAATTCCTTGATTCTGATCATGTTCTACTGGCTTCTGAATTATCAGCTCTCCCTTCCTCACCTTATTAGCTGTGTTCATGCCTGGTCCTGGGGGTTCTAGTAGCACAATCCTTAACTGATAGGCCTGTGACACTCAGCTTTTTTGGGGGAGGAAATGCCTGTTTAGTTTGATTTTTAAAAGAAAACGTGGTAAGTTACATTTGTATAAGGGAATTGAGAAAAATCTTACTTCATACTACACAGGTTGTCAACAGGCCAGCTGTCACCTAGGCACACCCTCAGGGTGGCCCTATAAGTGGTGCCTATCTTGATTTCTCTTTTCTAATGTCCCCCAGAACTTCACACAGGCTTTGTAGGGTTAATTATAGAAGTCCCATCCCCATAATCCAGAATGTCCCAGCATAGTCCAGATAGTACCTTCACACTTTCAATTCCCAACCAGGGCCGGCTTTAGGCCGATTCCCTCAATTTCCCCGAATTGGGCCCCGTGCCTAAGAGGGAGGCTCCGCGTCTAAGAGGGCCCTGCTCTCAGGCGCGTGGCGCATGCGTGGCCCCCGCCTTGGACGCGTGGTGCATGTGCGGTGCTTCCCCAGGTGTGCAGTGCATGCGTGACCCTGCCCCCACGAATTGGGCCCCGCACTTGCTAAAGCCGACGCTGTTCCCAACAGCCTATCCACACACCAAGTACAGCACCAGAATTTCTTACTGGAGAATTGGAGCTGGCAGTTGGGTATCTCACACCACACTTCATCCCCAACCCTCTAGCTGGGATGCCTAGGGGTCAGTGAGCTGTCTGCACATGGACACAAGTGATCATGGTAAATTTTTTTGAAGTCTGTGGTAATTTTTAAAAAATTTGAATGACTGAATGATGTAACCCTCACCCAAATGCCTGTCACAAAGGCTATATCTAGACTACAGAGCTTTTCTGGGATACAAAAACTCCGCTGCATTCAGGGAACATGTCTGCTCTTCCGACATTTTTTGCAGAAGAGCAGACGCACTCTTAAAGAAGCCCTGTCTTCCTCATGCCACAAGGAAGAAGGGCTCTTCCAAAAGAGGAGGTTTTTCTGAAATTTGGCCAAGTGTAGATGAGCCAAATTTTGGAAAAGTCTCTTCCAACAAAACTATCAGAAAATGGTACGCAAATTGCAGAGCGCTATTTGTGTACCTTTTTCCAATAAAAAGTGGCAGGGGTAGACATAGCCGAAGTATGGTAATTTTGTCAAGTGCCAACCCCTACTTATCCCTCCATCATTCTGCAGGCCTCTGACTCAGAGCCAGCAGATATTTCCCTCAGTTTCTCACAACCTTCAGCTGACTCTGGCTTGGGGACTTTTGTAGGTGATGCTCCTGATTGTATTCTGCTTACACCAATCTGATCTGGCTCCACTGCTAAATGAGGTACCACTCCGTCCTTCCAGGACATCCCCTCTCTCAACTCACTTTTGTTCTTCTGAGCACACTCAGTAATTCCTAAGATACCCTTATATGTCCTCTATCCCCAGATCTGGACAGTCTTTCTTGCCTCTGGGCCAACTCTCATTTTTAAGACCCAAGAGCTACCCCACCCTCCTCATTAAACCAAAACTAGGGCACTCCTGAAATGGAACAGGCGAGCTGAGCTCACTTGCACTTAAGAGGCCAGTTAGTGTTTTGTCTCATCAACATTTTCTTTATCATTTTAGTATGCACCAAATGTTATGAGTTCCACCAATTGGAGCACTAATTCTGTTGAGTAGGATTTGTTTTCCTTTTTTTGCAGGCTACCTGATATCAGGTAATACAGTGAGCAGATTGCAAAACCTTTTCATGAAAGAGAGGAGAGCAGACATGTTTATTGCATTTGAATGAGATTTCCTGTCTTCTGATATCCTGCAGGTATGCTCCATAAAAGCTATTTAACATCTAAAGGCTTCTCAGGGTTAAGTATAGTCTTATTATGAATAAATAAATAAACCCATCTGGATCAGTGTCAGTATAAATTATGCAATCACAAGTGTTGAATGCTAAATTCTTTTTGTTTGTTTCCATCATAATCTGTACAGAAAGGAAATCTGAAGAGAGCTGTTTTAAAGTGAGTGTGGATACAGAAATGTTCAGCAAATTGTCAGTAGTTGGCACTAGAACACAATAGCAACTGTGAAGATAAATTAAAATATAAAAATACACCTGGCCTTTCCTCATTATCCAGTGTTCTAGCTACTAAAGCTGAATTATACAAGAAAGTTGACTTACAATATTCAGGTGATGAAAACATGTTTTGCTATTGATTTTTGTCCTACAGAACATGCAGTGAAGGGATCACCAATGCTTTAGTGAAGTTATGCTCTCCTGACATGAATTTCCATAGCTGACCAACTAAGGGCCTGCACAGACAGGGATACTCGAGAATGTGCAAATTTTAAGTATATTAAGCCATTGTGCGGTTGTCTCATTCAGAACTGAAGTGGACTTACTTCACTTAAGTTTAAATCAGCAGTGTCTTGTCTACACTTATAAGCATTGCTGCAGCAGTGCAACTGCAGTTGTGTACCTGTGCTCTTCCAGCATTTAAACTATGTACACACCAGAGCCCACGTTGGTTTTAGTTCTGTTGCTCAGGAGTGTAAATAAGCCACCTCTCTGAGTGACATATATTACTGTCACAGCCCACACCCATGCTTTATGAAAATTGGCTTATGAATATATGCATAATTCAAAGATGCTTTAGACAAAATACTTCATGTAACCTATCAACTTTCATGTTACAGTTGTCTGTATCATTTTTGTGCATGTATCATTCTTGTACGTAAGGTTGCCAGGTGTCCGGTTTTTGCCCATACAGTCCAGAAATTGCATCTTCTGGCTGTTAAAAACCCACAGAGAATACCTGTTTCTCTTGTACAGAAAGCCAGCGGGGCCATTTTTCCCTTGGCACGTGCAGAACGTGCGAGAATTTAAAGGCGCAGTGTCCTTTTTTTTCTCTCTCAACATGTTCGGTCTCCTCCAGAGTGTTTTGGTTTTTGTTTTTTTGTCATTTTTTCCCCCACCGTGTTCGGGATTTTTTGTGAAGGTTTTTGGCAAGCCAACTTGTATGCAAAGTTAGAAATATGCAGTGTGGACCTATTTATAGTTATAAATGGGATAATGAGGGCAACCACTGATGCTCTGGAAACTTAATGGCTTGGTGATTAGTTACCCATGAATAGCTTTGTTTGTCCTTGTAATGGATAGGTGGAATGCTGGCCAGCCATCTGTGACTAAAGGTTTAAAATCACAAAGCTAAGGGGTGCTAGCAGGGATCCAGAAGAACCCATGAAATATGGTGCTGAAATATGAATGGTAAAGATTACCTGCTTGCCATTTCTCTTTGTGTGTTTTTTAAACCAGGAGTTGAGAGAGACAGGATGATTTAAATCCAACTAGGACTACCATGCCTCAAGGAGTGCTGGGCATAGAAATGAACTGGACTGTGAAGGGATCATGAGTAAATAGGGGAAAATATATATTTAGTTGTGACCAGGTTATTTTCTTCATTTTGGTTGTTTGGTTACGCTTCGGTGTGTGAGATCCCTGTGCCTTCCTTCTGCATTCGCCAAATCTAAGCTGCAACCCAAAGAGACTCTGTTTCTTAGTGTTTTAATCTGTTATTTTCTCAGTTGCTCTGTAACACCTAGCAACCAAGTATGCTTTATCATATATATCTTTTTGTTTTGTTAATAAAATCACCTTTTTTAAGGTGGTAATTTGATTCTTATGTCCTGAAAAGTAACAGGTCTGTGTATGTGCCTGCCTAGACTGAGAGGTCAGCTATCAGAGTCTATGTGTAGACTGTGAAGGGTATGCATGTGTTCATTTTAAACAAAATGTGGTTTGGAAAGTAGGTATGCATAAAGAAGCATGCTGTGGCTCACCACCCTAGGAACAGTCTAGAAAAGGCCAAGGGAAGGGGGGTGAACTCAACATGTGGAGTGGAGAAGTACAAGCATGTGACAAACAAAGCTATATATGGAAAGGTTGAATCTGATTGGTTTAGAAGTTTGTTATATACCTTGTTATGTAACCTGTTATGTAACTGCCATATGCTATAAAACAGCAAGGGGAGGGGCTCCTTGCTCGAGGGGCTCTGGCTGATTTTAGTACCAGTGGCTCTCCCTTTGTACACATTGAATAAAGTCTTGTTGAATTGAATTGAAGTATGGAAGACCCTTGATTCTGCCCAGCACCTGACTCTCTGGGAACCACAAAATCCCAACAACTGCAAGCTCCTTTCGGAAGAAGATTTTTCAGAAGAGATTTTACGGAAAATCTTATTTAGAAAGACAGCGTCCAGACAGCAAAAGCGCAATGAAAAAGCGATGTGCTTTTTCGAAAGATAGCGTCCACATTGATTAGACACTATCTTACATTTAAGTTGTGATTAGTATGGACAGAGTGGCCCCCAGGGCACCTGTATTATTTTCTGGAGGCCTCTTCCTTCAAAAGAACTCCCTCTTCTGCATCCACACATGCTTTTTTCCAGAAAAGTTTTTTCAGAAAAGGATTCTTCCTCATAGAAAGAGGTTTATCAGTGTTGGAAAAACCCTTCCATTCTTTCAACTTTCTGTTGAAAGAGCACAATAGTAGTGTGGACATAAGTATAGTTTTTCCAGAAAAACTTTGTGGTGTAGATATACCCAGAGATTGCAGTTTGTTTCCTGTGTTTTCTTCTTTTTTCAAGTTCTCTTGAAAGTGAGTTTGGGATACTCCTTGGGAAGAAGTTCAAGTGTTTCTTCCTGGTTTTCAGGATTTTAATTCACTTGATGGTGACAGCCTATCTCCCAGGGCCAGTAAATCTTGACTCTGGGGAGTAAGAAGAGCCTATAAAGGCAAGGTATTGTTGAGGTCTCTTGCAGTTTCCCAACTTCTGCACTCAGGGTGCCAGAGTAGGGAACAGTCCTGACAATCCTCTAAGCCCAAACTGTGGTTGGTTCTAGAAGACACTGTGGTCAGGCCACCTGATGCTAAAATCCATTTTATATCTGGTACCTTTCCCCTCAAGGTGTGAAAATTTTGAACTGAACACAAAGGGCAAAAAGGGATATAAGAGGAAGAAAAACAAACAGTGGGAGCAGTTGGCAGATGCCAGGAGACCTGCCTCTTACTATATAAGATGCTTGCTGGAAACATCTAAGAATGAACAGGGGAATGGATTGGGTCCAACATATGAGGCTGCTTAGCTTGTGAAAGAGATGTTTAGAATAACAGTTCAGGATAAGAATTTGCATTAAACAAGTTTCCTATGGTATGTCTACACTAGCTCGCTAATGCTATTCTGTAAGGGTATGTCTACACTAGCTTGTTAATTCGAGCTAGGTAGGCAAATCAGGCAACCAGAGTTGCAAATGAAGCCCGGGATTTAAATATCCTGGGCTTTATTTGCATGCTCTTGTCCAGCGGCCATTTTTAAATCCCCTTTAGTTCGAATGAACTGCCCGTGGCTACACGCGGCAGTTTAAAGTTAATCTGAACTAAGTCCTTAGTTCGGATTAAATGTCACTCCTTGTGGAATGGGGAGTAACAGTTATTTAAATCCCGGGCTTCATTTGCAACTCCGGTTGCCTGATTTGCCTACCTAGCTCGAATTAACAAGCTAGTGTAGACATAGCCTTATAGAATAGCATTAGCTAGCATGTTTTGTTTATTTTAACTGATTAACTTACTGTGATCTGACTGTTCTCACTTGCAACCACTTAAATACTGCTTTTTGTACTTAATAAAAGACTTCTGCTTATTATCAAGCCCAGTGTAAATAATTGTTATTTGGGGGCAGGAGCAACCACTGTACATATCTCCCTTTCACTGATTGAAAAAGAAGGCAGACCTTATGAGATTTCTCTGTGTAAAACTTTTACACAGATTAAGATAGATTTATCTGAGGTTTTGATCCTTTTGGGGGGTTGGTTTCCAAGCTTCTGAGCCCTTGTAGCTGAGCCGCCCGTTGCTGAAGTGGTTCAGTGTCTGTGTTGCTCTGCAAAGGGTGACAAATGGCCCCACCCCACCTCCATGCCAAAGACCCCTACTTCGGCATCTCAGGGGTTATCCCTGAGTGGACTGAGCCAGCAGGAGGAAATCATGGATGAGGGTGCCAAGGAATGGGCTGGAAGTAGCAAGTCTGGCTGGGAGGTTGGGTGTTGGAGCAGGCTGAGGTTGGGGGCTGTGAGTGGGAAGGAAGGTACAGGAATCAGCTGAGGGTGAAAGTCTGGGCAGGGAGGAGGTGGGAAGTCACTTATCTGCCTTTGCACACCTCACTGCTCTCAGGCACTTCCCCCTCCTGCTCCCATTGGCCAGGATTGCAGCCAATGGGAACAGTGGGAAAAGCCTCCAGGTGAGTGGTTTCCTGCCCTGCCATTCCCCCAGGCAGGTGGAGACACTTCCTGCCCCTGTGATCCAGACCTGGCCCACAAGATTTGGGGCTTCCTCCCCTCACAGACAGAAACTAGCACTGGCATTCCAACCTTGTGGGGAAGGAAGGAGTGCGGGGCTAGAAAAATAGTACAGGCTCCCAACTGCAGGCCCCACACTTAGAGAATCACTGTACTATTATAATGTTAGAATGTTTTATATTATATAACATATTTTAATATGTGCATATAAATATGTATGTTATATATATTATATGCTATATTATTATGCTGTCTACATTAATATTATGCCAGTTTGTCCAATTAATTTTTACTTAGGTTCTGCTAAATAACTGGTCACATTGCTTGACGAATTCCAAATCAAATTATATATTTGTAAAATGATAGTTACAATAACATTTGTAATTGGCAAACACGCTGATATTTATGATAGACTTTTATAAAGATTGAACCACGACTGATTTTATAAGGATGCACTCAAAAGGGTTAAACCTTAATTATATACTGAGTATAACTGGAGGGGTACCACAAAATTTATTATTAATATTTATATCATTGTTATGCAAATGTTTTGTGTGCACAAAAATAAATTGTTGTTGCAACAAAAAAACCTCCACAAAACATACTGTGGTCACATGACACAAAACACAGAACACACAAACAAGTTATTTCAGCATATCCACAAACCAAACCCTCAATGGACCAAACATTGTTGTTCAGAGCAGGTCCTGGAAACCTAAGGGTTGAAAGCATTAACCATTCCAGATTTACTTGTTGGTTTACTTCATCTGTAAAACAAGTCTAATAAATTAATTAAGAGATGAATATGTTTCCTTTCATCTTTAAACTCTAGATTAATCTACACAGGTGAGTGGGCAACTCTTAGATCACCTGAATCTGTTTCAGATTCAAATTAAAGCCAGACAGTTGAGAAGGTCAGCATAAGCTATCCAGTGTAGCATAAGCTATCCTCAGACCTATACATTAGAGAATAGATTCATAGAATAAAACACATTTAATGTTACCAAGCTTTAACTGTTAAAAGGCCCTATGATGGAGCCTTATCTGCTGAAAGATCCTTATTCTCTGGGCACCATTTTAAAGGTGTCATCATGTACCAAAAGATCTGTTCAAGTACTGATTGGACAATCTAGGAAGCTATTAAATCAGTGGATAATGACACATCATAAAAAAATATTTCTGTCTCGATATGAATTGTTAGTATCCTTTAAGTAGTAGTAGTTTCTTTGATGTTGTCTTTTTAATGTATAGGATGCTGGTCACATGGTTTCACATGACAAGCCAGAATATCTTCTCTGCTTTGTATTATACTTTTATTCTTTTATTCTTCACTTTGTTTAATATTTTACTTCATTTGTTTAGGCTACGTAAAAGGGGAAGTTGCAAGAAATAAGTTGAATTATTTGCATGGGTGTTTGGGGGCAAATTAAAATGTGTAATAATAATAGATTGTGGGTAGCAAAGGTAGCTGCATTTTCCTATGATATTTCCTGTGTGAAACAAAAAGATTATTCGTTGCTGGTTTCTGTGAAATCACAACTAATTCAACACCTATTTTTGGAATCATGATGCATAGCAACTAATTTAGACTGAAAAGTTTGTGGCTGCAATTGACCAGTTCCAATATGTAAGTAACAATACTAATATTTGAATTTTACCTGACGGTATTATCCTCATTTCCTTTCCTACTGCCTCTCACTTACAAGTTTGTGAGGGGGAGCAGGTTGCAGGAAGCAAGAGTTTGCTTTACTTCTACACTAACACTAGATGTAGCCCAACAAATCCAAAGGGATAGATTTCAACTTTTTAAGGGGATTAGTTTTAATATTGTTCTGGAAAAAGCAATTTGCTTTGCCCACTTCCTCTTTTCTCCAAAATGCTCAGATGCATTTCTCCTATGAGTGTAATTTATTTAGTTAGTTAGTTTACTGTGATCTGATAGCTGCTAGTCAAAGATTCAGTGACCTTTTGCTTTCTGTTGACTTAGAAATCATAAATTAAAAGTACAGTATCTGACAGAGTATGAAATTTGGATTATAGTCTCAATGATTAGGATGGCTGAATCTTTGGTATCTTCTGGTAAATATTTTTTTCCTTAGTGATTAAGAAATTACTTAGTTGTGACCTACCAAGCAGCAAGGGGGAAGCTGCAGGGAAACAGATCTGGTCACTGCCTGGGAGAATTGAGGGGACTGAAATAAGGTATCTTAAACCATATAAGCTCTGAGGGTATGTCTACACTAGCCACCCTAGTTCGAACTAGGGTGGTTAATGTAGGCAACCAGAGTTGCAAATGAAGCCCGGGATTTGAATTTCCCGGGCTTCATTTGCATATCGCCGGGCGCCGCCATTTTTAAATGTCCGCTAGTTCGGACTCTGTGCCCGCGGCTACATGCGGCACAAACTAGGTAGTTCGGACTAGGCTTTCTAGTCCGAACTACCGGTACTCCTCGTTACTATAGCCTTTTGGTGGCAGTTAATACATAAATTGATCAACTTCCCCCACCACCTTGGAGTGTGGATCATCAGATCCGGATGTAACTGCTCTTTTATCTTTATTTGGTACTGTACTATTATCACAATTCAATTTACAAAGCCCCCTTAACACGTGTCTAAAGGAATTTCCTTCTTGCAAGATTCTAACCTCAGTGACTAGTCAATAACACCCAAGAATGATGCCCTCAGAATGCAATGAGGGATCCTTCCATAATTACATTTACAATATCCCAATTACAATATCCCTGGAAGTACTTACTCACAAGATATGCCAAATTAGTATGATGGTCAAGACCTCAAATGTTCCTTTTATATCTCTACCTACTATTTTCCCCTGGAGGACATATTCCTCTCTTGATTGTACTAAAGAAACAGAAAGAAAACAGCTGAGGAGAGAGAAAGTTCCTGGTGAGATGTACAGTATTTCTGATTGACATCAGATTCTGACTGAAATCGGTTGAATTTCATCTTGGATTTATACTAGAGTTTCCTAATCCTTGGTGAAATGTTGTTCCTGTGCACCTCACAGTGTCCCATCTGGGATGCCAAATCTGTTGCCTGATCTTAGATTACTTAAGGTTACTTATGAATTTCCAGTTATTACCTTTAGGGTTGACAGGTTGTTTGTCCCAGAATCAGGCCCACTATTTTATTATTGTATGATTGGGAACCCTGATGTGCACAGTTGCAACACACATTATAGGAACTCTTATATATTTACAAATATAGAATACAGAATCATGGCACAACAGCAATAGAGTTATGTTTCTTTTTATTACTGTTTATGTTCTTGAGCCTTCAGGGGTTCATGTTTTCTCTGCAAACATGAGGCCTGGAAAAGTCCATTTAATAAAAGTAAACTGAAGTCCTCCCATAATCAGGAGCTTTATTTTTAATATTCAAAATAAAAGAGTGAGGGCTGGGAACACTGAATACTCCTCAGTCAGATGCTTGAATATGTAAATAAAGTGTATACTTTTGCCCTGAAGATCAGCAAACTGGCTGGAATAGAAGAGGGAGTTAATTTCATAATTAAAGACTGTTACGGCAACCTCCATGGTATTCTTCAGAGTTAACCTACCCATTCCTTGCTCCCTGTGTTCAAATCTAGAGACTGTTAGCAAAAATGCCTCCAGATGCCCTAATGGCATCTAGGAGAGTGTCACATAAAGAGCTGAGGCTAATTTAGGGAGCTAAATTGATAGCTTTGAGATCCTCAGATGGAAGAAGATGTAAGCACAGACTATAATGGTTTTTAATTATGCTATGCTGACACCCTCTAAAAGCCTGGAATCTTTGAATCAGTCATCTTCATGTCTTTCCATTGTCCCATCATCTGCCCTCTTAGTTCCTTATGATTCAGACCAACTTCCTGTTTATGTATCATTGTTAGCATCTGTTTCCTTCCCCTGACCCGCAAAAACTAATGTTCATGTTCAGAGGATATCTGTACTCCCTAATCCAGGTCCTCCATGAGGTATTCTGACTCCTCCTCTCATGTTCAGCAAGCTGTGGATGACCTATGATGCAAAAAGATCTCAAACAGCATAGAGTCCCTTCTAATTAACTTTTAGAGTCAATCTCTCCTTTGTCTCCATGAACTTCACACTAGACTTAAAACAAGAGGTAGATACCTTTTTGGAAGAGCCAGTGATAAATTCTGTGTGTATCAACCCTTTCTGGAGAGGCCATTGAGGCCAATTAGACAAGGGGCTTTTTGTCCTTCGAGCTATTCAGCAGATATGCTTGTTCCTACTGAGCAAGCTGACAATATTCTAAAGATCTTAGGGCCATCACAAATGATCTCTTGAATGACTTTTCCTGTGCACTATCTCCAGCCATCAATAGGCTTTGACTGAAAGCGCCTCATAGGTTTACACAGGGTGCTAGTCCCTTTCAGAACTCCTTCTTTCTGTACCTTTCTGTTTTCCTCAGTAAGGCTACATCTAGACTACATGGCTCCGTCAACAGAGCCATGTAAAATAGTTTATTCGGCATCATCAAAGAAGCAGGGATTTAAATAATCCCCGCTTCATTAAAATAAAATTGACCGCCACGCTATGCCAATGATCAGCTGATCCGGCAGAGCACGGCAGTCTAGACGTGGTGCAGTTGACAAGGGAAGCCTTTGTAGACTGCTCCGGTAAACCTCGTTTAAATCCCCGCTTCTCTGATGATGCCGAATAAACTATTTTACATGGCTCCATCGACGGAGCCATGTAGTCTAGACGTAGCCTAAGATTTGACAAAAGGTGTATTTTTATCTCTAGCCATTTCATTTACCCTGTGGTTTAGCTTGATGGCATTTTTTTTTTAATTTGAAGGAATTGTCACAGGGTATACAAACCCCAAATTGCAGAACAAGAACAGGTGCTAGGATTCTCAGCAGAAGTAGCCTAATGACCCCTTTCCTATTACTATTGGTACTAAGTAGAGCTGCAAAATTGATCCAATTCTATGCAGCAACTCTTGATGACTCCACCAAAGACCTGAATGCCAATATTCAATGCTCTGAAAAGTAATTCAATTTGAGCAGACAGTAATCTTCTATGTCCTTGAGGCAATTGTTCATAGCTGCAATATGCTGATGGCTATGCTCCAGAGGCATATACTCAAGAACAGATACAATTGATTATGGACAGATTTGTAGGGTCTGCAAAAAAGGTACAGGGTAAGAATCAATCTAAAAACGACAGACGTCATGCATCAACTTGCTGCACCAAGGAAACCTACCTGAAACCAAAAGCATTGTCAGCAACACACAGCTGAAAGCCATTACAGATTTCTGCTATATTGGCAACACATTGTCGAATGTTGCTACTATAGACAACGTGTTGACAGGTTGTATCAACAAAGCCAGCTCGTCATTTGGCAGCTACCTAGCAGTCTGTGCCAGCAACATGGTATTAAGCTTCAAACAAAGCTAAATGTCTATAAAGTGGTTGTGTTGTCCAATTTATTGTGTGAATGTGAGACCTGGATATGGTACAGGCATCGCATCAAACTTCTAGATAAATTCCGCTTATGACATCTGCATGCCATAATCCACATCAAATGGACCACAGCCACTCCCCTGGGATGGAAGCCATCCTTATCCCATCACAATTATGCTGATCTGGTCCTGTGTTGAGGAAGCATAATGTCATCAGATGTTGGCTGTGTGTGTGTGTGTGTGTTCACTCTGTGTGTTGTCCCAGCTCAACGCAGACAGTTGGCACAGCAGACCTCGATCAAACTGCCCAATGAGAGCACAAGACCCATTTCAGTAGCAAAGGAATTCAGTTAGTTTTGTAATTGACAAAGCACAATATTAGTGCCCTATACTTGCTAAAAGTATACTCAATACATGTAAGCCCATGACGACAGGTACAGCTCAGTGAGGCTACGTCTACACTGCACATGTATTTTGGAATAAGCTACGCAATTTGCGCGATGCAAATTTCGAGTGTATTTCTAAATAAATCACTATTCAAACAAGTTCTTTAACCCTCACGGAACAATTGTTACAGGGTTACCAGAATAGCGCACCCATTATTTTGAAATATATCTTGAAATAACAGCGTGTTTATAGATGCAGAATAGCTATTTCGGGATACTGGAAGTATCCCGAAATAGCGCCGCTGTCTAGATGTAGCCTGAATGGCTACAGCCCAGATAGCCCCAGGAGACGGTGAGAGAGGTGCTGAATGAAGGAAGGGGCTGGGGCAGAGTGTGGGCAGGGCAAGGCTGGTAGTTTGGGAAGGCATTGCCTTCTCCCGCCTCTTACACCTGCTGCCCTTGGTTGCCTCCCTCTGACATGGTTTGTTACCATCCATAATCTCGTATAGGTGGTTTGCATAAAACATCTCTATTTATCACATTGTCAGACTGACCTTATCTCTAGGAGGGGTTAGTATATTGATAATCTGTCAGGAATGTGTTTGTACTATACTTGGTGTGGGGTGTTCTAGTACCACACTTCTAGAATGTGTTTGTGTGAGTGTGCTGTGCTTAGTACTTCCTAGGAATGTGTATATTTTTGCAATTCCAGCCCTGTTCTTTCTACATTTTGTAAGCTTCCAAGTAAGCATATTTCATAGCATGGCCTGTCTTGTGCTCACATCCTGACTTTTGCTAACTTTGCTTTATATCAGCAGAGTTTGCCCTCTACTTTAGTTCAGGCTTTAGGCTTCACACTGGGCTTCCGGCACTGGACCATGTGTGTCAGGCTCTCTTTCTACTACAGATGGTAGCAAAATGCCAATGCATTTGCTATATGGCAAACTGAAAGTCATTAACAAGGAGGGCAGGAGAAATACTTCAAGGACACACTGAAGTATAAGAGTGCAACACTGAGGGTACGTCTAGACTACATGCCTCTGTCGGCAGAGGCATGTAGATTTGGTTTTTTGGCAAAGGCAAATGAAGCCGTGATTTAAATGATCACGGCTTCATTTACATTTACATGGCTGCCGCGCTGAGCCGACAAACAGCTGATCAACTGTTTGTCAGCTCGCGCGCTAGTCTGGACGTTCCCCCTGTTGACATCAAAGCCCTTTGTCGGCAGCCCCGGTAAACCTCATTCCACGAGGAATAATGGGGCTGCCGACAAAGGGCTTTGATGTCGACAGGGGGAACGTCCAGACTAGCGCGCGAGCCGACAAACAGCTGATCAGCTGTTTGTCGGCTCAGCGCAGCAGCCATGTAAATGTAAATGAAGCCGCGATCATTTAAATCGCGGCTTCATTTGCCTTTGCCTATGTCTCTAATCTACATGCCTCTGCTGACAGAGGCATGTAGTCTAGACACAGCCTGAGAGTTGGGAGTCATCAGCAACAGATAGACCATGCTGGCAAGCAGCAGTCAAAGATGTGGCTACTCAATTTGAGATTAACCACCATGCGGACTTTGAAGCACAGAGCCTGAGTCATGAACAGCAGTGGATTCAGCAGGTACAGATTGTAATTCCTTCCTCAGTATCAAGTCACATATGAATTCATTGCAGAAAGGATGGTCAGTTGCACATTGGTTTTTTTAACCACAATTGCATTCAAAAGACATAATACATTCATCATCATCTTCGGCCATATAGGACAAAATCACCTCCATCCCATATACACACATATTTAGTACTTGCAGAAAACAACATTGTAAAGCTAAATAACCTTTCACTGGTCTCCCAGCCTATCTGTAAATGACAGGGAGGAGATGCATTGTGCAGACAAGCTTACTCCAAAGATGGAGGTCACATGGTGCCATCAATGCCTGATAATTGGCATTACTTGTTGAGGCATCTGATTTTTTGCTAGTGATATTTAATCTTTTGACTATTTGTCCTGGAAAGCTTTTCTTAAAAGCTCACCCAAGGTATTTCTGAGGTTGCTAAGACAGTAAGCAACAGAGGGTAGGATGGTGGAAGAAAATAATTGTACTGCTGTTGTGGGGATTGAGAGAGGTGATCCGACTTCTGATGAAATCTTGGTGTTAACATCTCTCCTCAGTTGGATACACAATTAGGCATTCTTCATTCATTGCATTTATTCTTCATCTCTGGGACATCAGAGTTTGCAAACTATGTCCCAGATTACACCCCTCATCTTCCCACTTGGGGAGGACTAATTTCAAGAAGGAGAAGCTAGAACAGAGGCTGGGAACAGCTGCTTCTCTACTCCCTGTCAATGGGCAATATGCCTTCCTCATCTCTTCTCTTTTAGCCCACCAACTACATGTTTCTCCTCGTGACAATCACTGTGTTCAAGACTGCCACCCCAGGATGTGACAGTGGCATCTCTGTGATGGGCAGATGGGTGTGAAACACCAATCACCAATCAGCTCCTCATCACCGTATTGTTAGCCTGCCTGCCTGGTTTCAAACTGCTACATCATCAGTGGGCCCTTCTTGAGTAATTCCAAACTGAGCAAGGCCTGTTTGTCTGTATAGCCATCAGCACCACTTTGAGCCAAATCCAGTTACAGCTGTGGCACATATCAATGATATACATTGACCAAGAGTGCCCACTAACTAAATTCAGTGGAAGACTCCAAGAGCCCCACTCGACCACTGAGAACACTATTGCTTGGCAAATATGCAAATGCTAAATAAACAAATAAATAAACGTCTTCAGTGTCCTCATGTTTCTGCAGAAGAAATCCCTCCCTACATCTCCTTTTCCGTAACTCTATCACACTAGGGCATGACACTGGCTCTGGACACTGGTAGTTTATCCTGTGGTGCTGCTGAAGCCTGCCGAGTTCTGAATGAAAGGAGGACACAGTGAGTGAGTCTATGGCTTCCCCTTGTACCCTTCATCCTCCCAGATTCCATGATGATGTTGATTGCTGGCAAGAACATGGCTGAGAAGGGTAGGGTGAATCTGTTGTGCTGATTTTTTTTTAAAGGAGAACAACCAGCCCCAGGAACTGGTTTATGTTTTCATTGAAGGTCACCGTGACAATAAAAAGGGCTGTTTGCTTTTTAAGCAGCTGTTGTAGCTGTGGATAGATAGACAGGAGGTCAGCTTGGAACACTGAATCTTTCCAACTTGTGGGCTGAAGCAGATTTCTGCAGAAAGGACAGTGAATAGGCAATTCTCTTGGTCCCTGTTGGACATGTGTGGCCTGAATCATCATTGCCCTGCGCGTCGGGTTGTGATGTGCATCAATGCAAAGTATGAGTAAAGTACTGCTATTCTGATCTAGTAGTACTTTACACCAGTGCAAAGTGAGTTTAAATGATTACACCTGGTGCAGGTGTATTAATGGTGAATTATGCTTCATTCTCCCCTTGCCAATCAAGGAAGCAGAGGAGCAAACTTAGCAGCGTGAGTCTTTTCTCCTGGATTGGCGAAGCCCTGGGTAGCACCCCTAAAATTTACAGCCCTCACTTTAAATGTTTTAATCTAAGTATTTTCCCCTCTAGTGTCTGGCCCTGTAATTAACAACCTGCTACTTGAATTTCTCCTTTTAGTGGCTAGCCTGTGTGTTTGTTGATGGGGATTCTGGGTCACCAATAATGACTATAGTGTATGTAGTTGTTTTTCATATCTGGTTAGGGAAAGCTCTAAAAATAATTGTAAATAATCTTGCTATTTTTTGTTTTGCACTATGAGTCATTCCAGCTCCACTGGCTAAAGGAGAAAACTATATCCTGAATAGAAGGATCTCCAACAAATAGTTTAAGTGACCAAAGCGAAAATGCTATGCTGAAATATTTAAACCACAAGCAAAATGTCATATGGCAAAATTTTATTATGAGGCAAACCCCTCCAAATCAGAGGCTGTGACAACAGTATAATAATTTTATATTTACCAGAATCATTGTGCATCTGATAGATGAGATACAGTCTTCCCCAGAAAGTGTTGGAGAACCAGTCCTTAACAGAAGTCTTTCTACCTGTCATCAAATTCTCAAAAAGCCACTGTAGAGAGATCTGACAGAATGTGACATTATATTAATACTAATTCCAACTCCTTGGATACTACAGAAAGAGCAGAAAAGCATGCATTTGGAATTTGTACAAACACCTTGCTGAAAGGCAGAGACAAATGTATATTGCCAAGAGGAGCATTATACAGTCCATATTTTTTTACTGTTCCACAATAGTGCACGACTATGGACAGACCACATACATACCACAATAGTGCAGCTGGAAATCCTCAATTTTCAATGTACAGAACATATACCTTTGAATCTGTAGATCCATATAGGACAAAGATTAGCCCCCATGGTTATCTGAATACAGCAGATGTTTCAGTAGAATGACTGTGTTTATAGTGAAATCTCAGCAGGCACTTACCAGACCTTCTATTCCTTTCTTTCAGAACAAAAAAAGGAGTGCTTTTAATGTAAGTTAGCAATCCCAAGGAAAAAACCTAATGAAGTCAGAGCATTTTACCGTATCTCCCTCTGAGAGAGGTTGTAACTTGACCTGTGAACTCATGGGGAAAACAACAAATTGCTTTGTCTTCACTAGGATTTTGAGATAGCTAACTGGATTTAAAAAGACACCTTTTTATCACAGGGAAGACAAGGCCCTAGACAGCATCATTATCAGTATACTCTTTCTTGAGCAGCAATAGTCACATGATTCAAATTGCAGACTGGTAATTTATACTCATGCCCTTTCCTTACAGCTTTAGCAACAGCTTTATTCACTCATGAAATGGTTCCTGGGTGACAGTTTCTCACTTAATTTTTCTAAATAAATAAATACACCCCTTTAACTTCAGTGTCATGACTGACAGATTATCTCCTATAATATTAATCAAGATATGTATGCTGAAAGAGAAGTGTATTGTATATATGTAACATTAGTTAATTCCCCCCTCCCTAGCACAAACAGAACCATGTGAGCACAGACCCCTGTAGACATAGTGTACACAGAGAGGAAGAGTTTTTCTGCTAGCTCAGGAAAAAACAACATTAATTAAACTGATAGATGCACCTGTCTTCCCACATAGCTGCAACTATATCTGGGGGAAAGAAAATTTTGTCTGCATAGCTATGCTGATAGAGGTTTAGGAGTTTTTTTACACCTGATATACAGCTCTGTGATAGGACAAGTTTTGTTCTGGCTCTGACATTAAAGTTGTTCACATACGTTTCCTGCCAAGGCAATTGCTTAAAAATATCCAGGAAGTCATCAATTAAACCAACATTAACATAAACACTAGCTGAGTTTGTGTTAAGGGGCCAGAAAGAGGAAACATGTTTTTCATGCTGACAAAAACAGAAGTGGAGCATTTGCAGAGGTATCTTTTCCAGCAGAAACATGTTTATCACAGTGGAAAACTGTATAGAAAAAGAACCAGGGAAGAATGCAATGAGTGTTGCTTCTTACCCAAGTTTTGTCAATAGTTTACTTGTGTGACTGTCTTTGAAAAACTCAACAACAAACTCATATTAAAATCAATGGTATGTATATAGCTCAATCAATAAATTAACTTTAAAATCTCAACTTTTTTGTACTGATATGAACAGCCAATAGATGCCACAATATGAACCAAGGATGTTCCTAATACACTACCACATCTGGATGTTGATATCTGGGAAACTTTTCTGTACTTAACTTCTACCTGCATATGTGCTGATCCTACAAACCTTGCTTTTACACTGAAAGAGCATATATGGTCAGTCAATCAGAGGTAGTTACTGTCTATCTAAAAAGATTACTTTTAAGGCCAAAAGCTGTTTCATGAAATAAAAAACTGATTCTCATGTTTCATTCAGCTCCAGTTAGTGAGCAATTACTGTTAGCAGGGCTAGGTAAATATTACGGGCCTTTCAAAATCTCAGCTATTCTACTGGCAATTTCCTTCTGAAAACTGAACATTTAGAAAAAAGTTTTGATCTTGGCTGATTGTTTGTCTATAGAAACATCTCTGAAACTCATAGGATATGTCTACACAGCAAAATTATTTTGAAATAACAGCCGTTATGTCGAAATATCTTTCCTAGCATTTACACAGCCAAACCGCTATTTTGAAATTAATTTGAAATAGCAGAGCGCTTATTTCGAATTTGGTAAACCTCATTCCATGAGGAATAATGCCAAATTCAAAATAGCTAAATCGAAATAAGCACTGTGTAGACACTTATTTCGAAATAGGGGGCCTCCAGCCCTTCCGAGGGTGCCCTGGTGGCCACTCTGGGCCAAACCAGGAAAACTCTTCTGCTCCCCCTGCAGCTCCAGAGCCCTTAAAGGGGTAGACTTGGGCCACAGTGCCTGTGCCAGCTGCAAACCTGCCAGAACAGAGCCAGCAGTCCGTGCACCAGGCCCAGCATAAGCCAGTAACGCACCCAGCCCTCCACCGCTCCCCAGGAGCAGGCTGGCAGCTCCCCACCCACCCCCACACTAAATAAAGCATAGGGGCATAGGGACAGTCCCGGGCCAGCTCACACTCCCGGGGACAGCAGGACATGACAAACATGGCAGCTACGTCTACACTGGCATGATTTTCTGAAAATGCTTTTAACGGAAAAGTTTTCCGTTAAAAGCATTTTCGGAAAAGCACATCTAGATTGGCAGGGTGCTTTTCCGCAAAAGCACTTTTTGCAGAAAAGCATCCGTAGCCAATCTAGACACGGTTTTCCACAAAAAAGCCCCGATCGCCATTTTCACGATCGGGGCTTTTTTGCAGAAAACAGTACTGTGCTGTTTACACTGGCCCTCTTGCACAAATGATTTGCACAAGAGGGCTTTTGCCCGAATGGGAGCAGCACAGTATTTCCGCAAGAACACTGACAATCTTACATGAGATCGTCAGTGTTCTTGCGGAAATTCAAGCGGCCAGTGTAGACAGCTGGCAAGTTTTTCCGCAAAATCAGATGATTTTGCAGAAAAACTTGCCAGTCTAGACACAGCTGGCCTGTGTGCAAGCACATCAGCTCCGATGGTGTGGAGACCTGCCGTCCTCTCTGTACGGAGGGGGGCTTGGCTTCACCCACTGTGTCCCCAGGGAGAACTGGCCACTTCTCTTGTTTCTCCACAGCTGCAGCAGCTGCAAGTGCAGGGTGCACCACCCCTGCCCTGGACAGCCCCCCGCACCTGGGCCAGCAGGCTCACCCAGAACCAGGAGGAGTACCAGCGGCAGCACCTGGGGATCCTTCAAGACCAGCACCGCACCCTCGACCACTGGCTGCACGAAGACCTGCAGCTGCGGCGGGAGAGCTGGAGGGAGCTGCTTGCCCACGGCCGTGCCATCTCCAACCACCTGCAGACCCTAGTGCAGAGATTGCTGCCTCCTGCCACTCTAGCCCCAGCTGCTGCCCCAGCTACCACTCCTCCTCCCATACCCGCTCCCCCCGGGTATGCCAAGCCCCCCACACCTGCAGTGCTGGGAGACAGGTGGTCCAGCAAGCTTCTCCTCCCCCTTCCTCCCCTGACCTCCCCCTTCCAGCTCCCACCTCCCAGGTTTACCCCTCCCCTCTTCCATCCTCTTGCCTCCTCTCTCCTGCCCTCATTCCCCCCCCCCCCCAGTTTTGTTCAATAAACAGAGTTTGTTTTTGTCAACTTGTGTCTTTATTTAATGGGAAGGGGGGTTAGGGAGAGGTCAGTGAAAGACATGAGGGTGAAATGAGTCACAAGCCCCCAGTGGGGCACACCAGGGAGACTTTAGTCCTCCTCTGGGTGGAAGTTCTCCTGCTGGGCTTCCCGGATACAGACAGCCCCCCTGATGGGCCTCCCGGCTGTCAGCCATGCAGGGCTGTGTGACAGGCCAGCCAAGTGGTTGGCCTCTGCCATCAGCCTGGCAGGAAAGCCTCTCCCTTCCTCTCGCACAAATTATGCAGCACACAACACGCTGCCACCACATGTGGAATATTCTGCTCGAAGAGGTCCAGGCGAGTGAGGAGGCATCTAAAATGGGCCTTCAACCGGCCAAACGTCCCCTCCACCACATGCGGGCCCTGCCGAGCTTGGCATTAAAGGCCTGTCGGGAGGGGTTGAGGTGTCCCATGTAGGGCTTCATCATCCAGGGTTGTAGGGGATAGGCCGCATTCCCCACCAGGTACACAGGCACACCCACGTCCCCGATCCTGATATGACAGTCAGGGAAGAAAGTCCTAGAGTGCAGCCTTTGGCACATGGAGGAGTTGCGGTAAACCCATGCATCGTGTGCTCTGCTGGACTAGCCCACGTTGATGTCCACAAGCTGGCCCTGGTGGTCAGACACAGCCTGCAGGATGACCAAGAAGTATCCCTTCCGGTTGATGTAGAGGGAGGCCTGGTGGTCTGGGGTACAGATGAGGATGTGCGTCCCGTCTATTTTTCCCCCTGCAGTTGGGGAAGCCCAGGGCACCAAACCCCTCGATCACTGCGTCCACATTGGTGAGGTGGATGACTCTGCGGAGCAGCACTCTGTTGATGGACTTGACTACCTGCAGAGGGACACACAAAACCACTGAGAGTCACTGGAGTGTCAGGGTGGCTAAGAGTGCTCCTTCCCCACCACTGCCCCATGTCCCCACTCTCAGGAGCAACCCCCACTGCCATCTTGGCCACCACAGGCAGCCCATAGTGTGGGTGGGACAGACCAAACCCTCCCATGGAAGGGACTTGCACCACCTCTCCCCCTTTTCCCTGGGACAGACCATTACCTCCTTGCTGCCCTCCCCCTTGCAGGCACAGTGGCTGGAGACTGCTGTACCTGCATAAGCACTGCTCCGACGGTGGATCTCTCCATGCTGAACAGGTTTGCCACCGATTGGTAGCTATCCAGTGTGGAGAGCTTCCATAGAGCGATGGCCACATGCTTGTGGAGGGGAATGGCGGGCCTCATGTGCATGGCCCGTCACTGCAGAGCAGGGGCGAGACACTCACAGAGCTCGAGGAAGGTGTCCTTCTTCATCCTGAAGTTCTGGGTCCATTATTGGTCCCCCCAGTACTCCAGGATAATGTGGTCCCACCAGTCGCTGCTGGTGTCCAGATGCCAGATGCGGCAGGGCACGCTGGCATCTGGGAGCTGCAGCTCCTCCTCCCCATCCTCCAGGAGGGTCCAGAGCAGTGGTCCCCAACCATTTGGGGTTGCCGGGCACCAGGGGGCAGGGCCGTTCGCCCGCCAGGCGCCCGGGGGGGTGGGGCCCCCCCGAGCGGGGCCCCCCCCATAGCCGCATTCCCAGGGCCGGCGCTGGCGCTCTCTTCCCCCTCTCCCCCAAGCACCGCGCGCCCGGGCCGGCGCTGGCGCTCTCTCCCCCCCTCTTCCCCAAGCGCCGTGCGCCCGGGGCCGGCGCTGGCGCTCTCTCCCCCCACTCCTCCCCCAAGCGCCGCGCGCCCAGGGCCGGCGCTGGCGCTCTCTCCCCCCCTCCCCCATGCGCCGCGGGGGGTCAATCCGTGGCACCCCCGGGGCCGGCGCTCACCGTGTGCCCCGGGGCCAGCTCCGGCACCGCGCATGCGCCACGTGCCCGGGGCCAGGCCAGCCCTGAGCACTTGGCGGGCGCAGACAAATGCCCCCGCGGGCACCGTGTTGGGGACCACGGGTCCAGAGGATGGAGTGGGGGTTGGGCTGCAGCAGATGCTGCGAGGCAGCCTGAAGAAAGTGCAGCCAGGTTTGCAGCAACACGTCCAAAATGAGCACCAGAGTGCCCAGGGGCAGCTCTGGCTCCATGGTGCCGAGTGCTGTGATGTCCTGAGTCAGGGCAACCAAAGCAGGGAGAGACAAAAATGCTTTGCTGTCCCTCAGTGAGGTAGGTAAGCAAGCAGGGAAAGTTGAGAACCGGCTGTCCAGGGGGGTCCCTTTAAGCACAAGCCTCAGACAGCAGCCACACAAAGTAACTCCTGACCTGATGCCCTGCTGGAACCGGTTTCAGCTGCCCTTAAATGCGATTCAGTGTTCCATCAGTGTGGACGTACTATTTCAAAATAGCAAAACGCTATTTTGAAATGCATTTTGTATGTAAACACGTTATTTTGAAATAACTTATTTCGAATTAACTATTTTGAAATAAGATATTTTGAAATAATGCTGTAGTGCAGACATACCCATAAAGAACTGTAATAGAAATGTAGCCGTGTTAGTCTGGTGTAGCTGAAGCAAAATGCAGGACTATGTAGTACTTTAAAGACTAACAAGATGGTTTATTAGATGATGAGCTTTCGTGGGCCAGACCCACTTGTCTGGCCCACGAAAGCTCATCATCTAATAAACCATCTTGTTAGTCTTTAAAGTGCTACATAGTCCTGCATTTTGCATAAAGAACTGAATTTAGAAGCTGACTTGAATTCTCAGAATAAATGAGGCCCTTATTTGAATCATGAGATGATAGTCTAATAATTGAGACTGAGTTGTGGATAAGATATGGAAAAAAATAATGGATATTTATTATAGGTGATAATTTGGAAAAGTCAGCTAAGACATATTTGTTTAAGAATAATTGGGTTGGACAACATAAACACTCAAGTATTCTGTTATATCTGCTAATTCTTTTGAAAACCAGACATTTTGCTGGTTATCAAAAATCCTTATTACAGTCACTATTACAGTCATTAATGCATGGGACTGAGAGTGGGAGCCCCAGCTGCTGATGGCTGGCAGCTGGCGGCTGGGGATCCTGCTGTCAGCTTCCTCGCTGCTAAAATTGCAGTGGAAGCCTAGTATTAAGGGATACATAATTTCTGCAATATCACAAATTAAGAAGGGCATTATTTATAAGTGAAATGACATAATAATGTTCTTTGTGTGACATCACAATCTGTTGCATTCAGATTGCTCAGGTAAGATGGTTCTTAGCACTATAAGAATGTTTTGAATGACTTTCAAATAACTATACCATTACAAGGTTACAAACTGCCAAATGCCCTGCCAACACATTAAAATGGATAATAAAATGACTCTAATTACATTGAAGTATAATCTCATTAGTAATCAAACTATGTGGCTGAAAGGTATTTTTCTTTTATTCTTCCTGACAGGTGCTACTTTTCTCCTAACACTGTAAATAAGCAAACTTCTCCTAATGGTCCTAGATTCAGGACAGAAAAGGACATTCTGTCATTAGTCATGAGAATGCCCACAGATAGGGGCTGGCAGCCAGCTAATCAGTGTGCAGCCGATCTTAATTCCGTTTTGGAAATGATCCAAAAGTGCAGTTGTGACTATTGACAGACGAGAAAAAGCTCTGTGCTGATTATAACTGGAAGCATAGCCCTGATAGGGAAAACATTCACTTTTAGATCAGTGGACAGTTTTCCTAAGGGAGCAGTGGGAGAAAAAACCTAACTCCTTCAAGACTGAGCTTGAGAAAGTTCTGGAGGGTATGGTATGGTGAGAATGCTTTCAATGTCTTGTTGCCGGTTTGCAACTGCTAGCAGCAAATATCTCCAATAGCTGATGATGGGACATCAGATGAGGAAGGCTCTGACTTCCTACAGAGAATTCTTTCCCAAGTGTCTGGCTGGTGGGCATGCTCAGGGTCTAACTGATCCACATATTTGAGGTTGGGAAGGAATTTTTCTTCCTGAATCAGAAGGTACATCTAGTCAGCACCTTTCTGTCAGAATAAGCTACACAATTTGCACTAGCCAAATTGCATAGCTTATTCTGAGTCTAGGTCGAAAGAACTTATTTTGAAATTTGACACTTTGTAGACAGCACCAAATTTCAAAATAAGACGCTATTCCGACAAATCCCTTAACCCTCAGCTATAGGGATGCCAGAACAGTGTGCCCGCTATTTCAGGAAATAGCGGGAGCATATAAAGACGCGGAGTTGCTATTTCAGGATACTTCCAATATCCCGAAAGAGCGCCGCAGTCTAGACGCAATACCCAGATTGTTAGAAAATCTGGAGCTTCTCCTTCTTTTGCAGCATGGGGCAGTGGTCACTGGCAGACATAGGGTATGTCTAGACTACATTGTTGTTTTGAAAAAACAGCCCTTTTTTAGAAAAAACTTCACCTGCATCCACACTGCAATTGCGTTCTTTTGAAATTAAATGGAAAGAACACAGGATTTTTTCCAACATTGGTAAACCACAAATTATGAGGAAGAACGCCTTTTTTGAAAGAGCTCTTTTGAAAAAAGGCATGTGTGGGGACAGGGACATTTTTTGAAAGAAAAGACAACTGAAAAAAGTACCAGTGCCCTGGTAGCCATTCTGTGAATAGCAATCAGGGCTTTCTTTTGAGAGAGAGTCTATGCAGTCTGGATGCTCTCTTTCAAAAAAGCAGCTGGCTTTTTCGATCCAGTTTTGAGGTGTGGATACTCTCTTTCAAAAGAAGCTTGAAGTAAGATGTACCCAAAGATATTGGCTCTGTGGGTACTCCAGCCCCAGAGCATCCATGGGCAAATCATAGTGGGTGCTCAGCATCCACCAGCAGCCCTGCAGATCTGCTACTCTCCTACCCCTCAGCACCTCCCACCCACCATAATCAGCCGCTCAGGATGGGGTGTGAAAAGAAGTGGACTAGAGGCTTGAGAGAAGGGGTGGAGTGGGTTTGGGGCTCAGGACGGAGGAGGAGTCCAGCACTCCTGGGGATGTCCCCAAGTCAGTGCCTCTTCTTGCAGATTTAAGCTAGTGTAAATGGTAGGGTTTCTGTAGACTGAAGCCTTTGAATGATGATTTGAGGAGTTCAGTAATTTAGCCGGAGATTAGGGAATCTACTACAAGATCAGGTGTCCTGAAGTGTGCAGGTGAGACTAGATGATGGGATTAGGATGGTCCCTTCTGACCTTAAAGTCTATGAGATTGCCATGTTATATAATCTACAAGGCTGAAAGTTTTAAAGCTTATTTTAATTGAGTTTTAAGAGGAACGTATTTAGCCTTTGTGTAATATACATACATATATACCGTCAACATAAAATGAAAGGTTGCAAAGTCAAGCACTTAAAAGTTGGAGCACCCACAGGGACAAAAAAGTGGGTGCTCAGCACCCACTAGCAGCCGCGTGCCAATCTGCTCTTTGGCAGGCGCCCCTGATCAACTCTTTCCTTTGCCCCAGAGTGCTTCCTGTCCACCACTGATCAGCTGTTCAGCACTGCATGGGAGACACCGGCAGGGGGGTGGAAGAGGAGCGGGGACAGGAAGAAGGGAGAGAGGGTGAGGCACGCTCGGGGAAGGAGCAGACTAGAGGCATCAAGGGGCAGAGAGAGGGGTGGAGCACCTCTTGGGAAAGCTGAAATTTGTCACCTGAGCTGAGGATGACAATGCGATGGTGTCATTCTGCCTTTCAGTTAGGCTGTGTCTACACTGGCATCCCTTTCCGGAAAAGGGATGCTAATGAGACACATCACAATTGCAAATCCGCGGGGGATTTAAATATCCCCCGCGGCATTTGCATTTACATGGCTGCCGCTTTTTTCCTGCTTGGGGATAAGCCGGAGAAAAGCGCCAGTCTAGACGTGATTCTCCAGAAAATAAGCCCTTTTCCGGAGGATCTCTTATTCCTTGACTCAGTGTCAAAAATCATATAGTGTCTCACTTGCCTGGGTAAAGTTTATGACAGGGTGGTAATACTTTGTGAAAATACTGCATTGTTCTAATAATGCATTCAGTGACTCAGCCAGCTCTGCTATGGCAAAAGAGATAATGTATGAAAAACAAATTACAGGCTTCCTACCATATTTATAGAACTCTTTTTTAGATCTACTGCAGTGAGAACTAGTCTCCACACTGAGAAGCAAGCTTTCAGGTCTCTCTTCTGCCCCATTGGCCCAATGCATCCTGCTCTGACAGCTACTGTAATTACCAGGGTTACTCTGTATCCTAAACGTAGGGTGCCAATAGCACCATGTCTCAAAGGCAAGCATCTCAGGTACTTCAGTAGGTAGGCCTTGTAGGCACTAACCCTGCTGGCTTCCAATAACCATTCACATACAGGGTGACCATCCATCCCATTTGTAACGGGACAGTCCCATATGCAATCCCTCTTGCATCCAGCCCTTTAAAAAACCAAAACGGTAAATAATCCTGCATTTTCCATTCCCCCACTGGTCAATCAGCTGTCAGTGCAGCCCCAGCCGTTGCTTGTTTGTGGCTAGCTGGTAAATGTGCACAGGTGGTAGTTGGCCAGGGAGAGCACGAGTTGGCCTCAGGCCTGTGTTGAGGTGAGAAAAGGCAGAGCAGCCTTATGGGTATGTCGAGACTATGTCTGTCGCCAAAGGGATGTAGTCTAGACATACCCTCCGTGTGTATGTATACGTGGGGGTAGATGGGTGTCACCTAATACAGGAGTCCTCAATGGTGCTCTGCAAGCCTTTTGAGCCTGAACCCCACTGCCCACCTTGGGGCTGAAGCTTCAATCCCCGGCGTGGCTCCCCTGCCAGGCCTGAAGCCCTCATCTGTGCCAGTGCCCCCTTCACTTGGCTGAGGCCCCGATCCCAGGTATCCCTCCAGCAACATGCTGAGTCTGGGAGCTGTAGGGCTGAATGTCCAAGCCCTGGAGACCCCACAGGGCTGAAGGCAGGAACTGAGGGACTGAAGCCCAGGTCTTGCCCCCCGCTGAAGCTGGGAGTGGCAGGGCTGAATCCCGGATCCCCTGTGCTCCCCATGCAGCAGAAGCCCCTCGAGTCCCCGGGCAGAGCTGGGGGGCACTGGGGATATTGTACCTCAAACTTCAATGCAAGTGCAGAGGGCACAGATCCCTCCTCTCTCCGCCTCCTGGCCAGTTTGGAGGTGGGAAGCTAGAGCTGGGCAGTGTGGGGCAGCTGCTTCTCTAGCTGGTGCCATCATGCAGGTAACCATGGTTCCCTCCTTACCTGCTGGTGCAGGGGGTTGAAGCTAACCTCATTCACAGCCCCCTTTTCTCACCAGCTTGTAAGAACACAGGGGTGGGGGCCCCAGCTCCATGGCTGGCAGAATCCTCAGGGAACAGGGCCCACAGGGGAACCCTCTTGGCACACAGCCTTTAGCTGCCCACTCCTTGCCCCTTGAGCTACCCCTGGCCACACACCGCCCCTTGCTACCCCTCTCTCTATACCCTGAGCTACCTCTTTTTGCACCTTGAGCTGTTCTGAAACTTTTTGAGCTGAGCCCCACCCCACCTTTGAGTTATAATTTTTGGTTGCACCTTCTCCCCCTCCACAACCAAGACAGGCTGGGAGGTCTGCTGAGGTGAATTGAGTGGAGGCAGTGCTCCCTCCCCAGACGTGCCTTATGGAGCTGGCTTGAGCCCTGCTGGCCCTTGCCCCCCAGTAGAAATTATACTACACCTATACCCGAGCCCCTGCTCCTCAGCCCAGAGCCCTGTGACTCTCCTTTCCCCCCAGGTCCTGGAGTTTTTATAACACATTGAGGGGAGGCTATACATAGCTCTGATTGATAGCTACCCTGGGAATAGAGGCATAAACAGTTGCTATTCAAACTGAGCAAGAGCAGCTCAGGTCCCTGGGGCAGTCCAATAGAGACTCCGGGTTCTGCAGGACTAGTGCATGGAGTGCCTTCCTTTGTTCAAGCAAATAAGCATTTGCAGGTTTCCAAGTGAGGCTCATTGGGACTCTTTTGCACCAATGCAGTTTCCTGCCCAACTGCAGCTGCTCCCCCACAAATCCCACACACCTCTGCCACCCAGCAGTGATGTCCAGCAGTCACAGCCTGTTCCACATGTGGCTCTATCCACTGTTCCAAAAGTTTCTTTCCAGCTGCAAATTTGCAGGGCTCAAAATACTAAATTTTGCATATCTTCAAAAATGAGTCCCAGGTATCCGCATCCACATCTGCGGATGCAGATACCTGTGGATACAAAGCAGATATCCACAAATCTGAGGGGCTCTACACATGATTTCCCCACTTCTAAAAGTCACAGAGAGGGGAATATTCTGGCCCTACTAATGTCAATGGCAAAACTTCCATTGACTTAGGATATGCTGGGTTTCACCTTCTCTCTCGTCAGTGCATTTACTCACTTCTGCCCCTTTCTTCTCCCGTCCCAAGCAGGACTTGAAAAATGTACCTGATATCCTAAGGACTAAACTAAAATGAGGACCCTTACCATTTAGGGGCAACACATAGATTTATCTTACATAGAAGCTGGTTCTTTTCAATCCCCAGAAGGCTGTGTGTTGGGATTGGTAGGAAGGAGTTTAGGCAAATACTCCCTAGAAACAGATTTTTTTTCTTGTTGAATAGTGGTGCTATAGTATACAGACAGAATAGGAAATTGCTAGGAGGGATCAATTTAGTTTCTTACTCATAGCTTCGGATACTATAAATAAGCTTAGTGAGTCTCACACCTGCTTAGCATTCACATTTTGCCTATCTATGCATACAAACATAGAAACATTCTCTTGTTCAGCTCTGCTTCTACAGCTATAATGAAGACTGGTATTAGTGAGCTCTGAAGAGAATCCCATTCTGTCCTTTTCTGCTGGAAAGATGTTGATTGTGATGACACTTTGAGGCTGAATATTTCAAGTAAAGAAACATAAGGGAGAGGATTCTCCAATATCTGACAACAACTTCCCAGGGGAGGATCTTTTCAGGATTGGCCAAATTACCATAAATACAGGATTATCACATGGGTTTTGATGATTATTGCTTTATGGGAGGCATAAAAACAGTGAAAGGAAACTAAACAGGATTAAATAGGAGTACTTGTCTGTCTTTACCCTGCTAGAGAGATTAGAATCAGCAGCAGTGCTGGTCAACTCAGTAACAAATATTGCACATTTACGCTGGTGGCAAGATGTTACTCAAAAGGCAGCAGTTGTATATAAATGATAACAACAAAAGGAATGTAAATGGTCATCCTCTGAGGATCAACTAGATCATTAGCTGAACCTGCGCCCTGATTCTAAAACCTAACCTGAAATTTCTCAGTATAGAGATTAGAACAGGGGCTCTCAGATTCATTCTTTGGGGAACGTCAAATTACTTTACTCCAGATTGCCTCTTTCAGAGGAAAAACCCTTGAAGGAGATAAGGACAGAACAAAAGCACCATGAAGTTCACCTCAGAGCTTCCTGTAGCCCCTCAAGAGGGAGGCTTTGGCACTGATTAAGTCTCTGTGGGTACGTCTACACTACAGAGTTAGTTCGAACTAACTTAGTTCGAATTAGTTAATTCGAACTAAGCTAATTCGAACTAACGCGTCTAGAAATAAAAACTAGTTCGAATTAGCGTTTTGCTAATTCGAACTAGCATGTCCACATTAAGTGGACCCTGAACAGGGCTTAAGGATGGCCGGAAGCAGTGCCGGCAGGGCATCAGAGGAGGACTTAGAGCGTGGAGATGCTGTCTCGGGCTAGCCGAGGGCTGTGCTTAAAGGGTCCCGACCCCCACCCCGGACAGACAGTTCTCAGGGGTGCCCCGCTTGAAAACCAGTCCTGGGTTGGAGTGCCCGGAGTGCCCACACTGGGCATATCACACCACTCGGCCATCAGCCCGGCTGCACTTGCCGCAGGCTACCATCTGGGGAGAGGGGGCAATTGGGGGGCTGCAGGAGAGCTTCCACCCCCAGGAGCCTGCAGAGCCAGCCCAGTCCTCCCCATCAGGGGCTCGTGCCCCATTCCTCCCTCACCTCCTTCCACTTACCCTTCCCTAGCCCCTTTTCTTGATGTACAAAATAAAGGACAATTGTGGTCAAAAATGGAATCTGTCTTTATTGAACAAAACTGGGGGAGACTGGGAAAAGGAGGTGGGAGAGGGGAAGAGAGAGGGTGGGAGAGGGGAGGGCAACTACAATGATCAGGGGTTGGGAACAGGTCCCATATGAAGAGAGGCTAAAGAGACTGGGACTTCTCAGCTTAGAAAAGAGGAGACAGAGGGGGGACAGGATAGAGGTCTCTAAAAGCAGGAGTTGGGTGGAGAGGGTGTATACAGAAAAGTTCTTCATTAGTTCCCATAAAGAAGGACTAGAGGACACCAAAGGAAAGGAATGGGTAGCAGGCTTCAAACTAGTAACAGAAAGTTGTTCTTCACAAAGCAAAGAGTCAACCTGTGGAACTCCTTGCTGCAGGAGGCTGTGAAGGTTAGAACTACAACAGAGTTTAAAGGGAAGTGAGATCAAGTCATGGAGGCTGGGTCCATGGAGTGGTATTAGCCAGGGGGTAAGAGTGGTGTCCCTGCCCAAGGTTTGTGGAAGGCTGAAGAGGGATGGCACGAGACAAATGGCTTGGTCACTGTCTTCGGTCCATCCCCTCCAGGATCCCTAGGGTTGGTCACTGTCGGCAGACAGGCTACTGGGCTAGATGGACCTTTGGTCTGACCCAGGACGGCCATTGTAAACTCAGGGTTCAGGGTCGGGGGTCTCAGTGGACCCCCTTGATTTTCATGCACACCTGCTCCTGGGTGGCCAGGCTGGCAGCTCTCCTGCCCTAGACGGCCACTTTCCTGTGCCTAGTGCGGAGATCATGGACAAGGTCCACGATGTCCGCACTAGCCCAGGCGGGTGCCCGCCTCTTGCGGTCCCGGGCAAGCTCCCGGGAGCTGCCAGCCTGGTCCCGGGAAGAGGGGGAGGGCTGGGGGGCATCGGGTGGCTGGCTCAATCTGAGCCAGGTGCAGGGTCTGCTGGCTGGGTGCTGGCAGGCTTGCACCTGGCACGGGCACCCTAGCCAGCCCGTGCCCCTTTAAGGGGTCCGGGGCCGGGAGGGGGGTATAGAGTTTCCCTGGTGTTGGCCACCAGGGAAACCTGGGGAGGGCTAGCCTCCCACTAGTTCGAATTAAGGGCCTACACAGCCCTTAATTCGAACTAGCTAGTTCGAACTAGGCTTAATCCTCGTAAAATGAGGTTTACCTAGTTCGAACTAAGCGCTCTGCTAGTTCGAATTAAGTTCGAACTAGTGGAGCGCTAGTGTAGCGCCTATCAAAGTTAGTTGGAACTAACCTCCGTTAGTTCGAACTAACTCTGTAGTGTAGACATACCCTGCATTCCTGGAGAGGCAGGACCTCTCTAGAATCTTGGAGGTAGGAGCCAGCTTTCATATCTTCCCAGGTACTCATATAGGTCAGAGCACAGTATTATTTAAGCAGCACATTTATGGATTTATCCTCCCAACAATCCTATAAAACATCATAATCATTTTATAGATGGGAACTGAAACACACTGAGATTGTGTGACTCATCTAAAGTCATGGAGAGAGTCTGTGGCAGAGCTGGGAAGTGAACCCAGATTCCCCATGTCCTACTTGAGTGCTTTACCCACAAGAACAGTCTTTCATAAGGGATAGCTTTTCTGGACAGTACTGATGACAATGACTCCTTATTGGCAACAAAGTTCCACTTGCCTTCATGCTGCCATTGGCTGGCAACCTCTCTGCACTGAGGTGACACAGCAGGCATTAATCAGCCCTAGGTTGTGCATCTTCTCAACTGTATTTCTTCATAGAAGGCTGTTCACGATTCCAATTCCGTCAGCCAGATTACAGAATTTGTTTCTCCAGAAGTCAACCCAAATATTTGGACTGACCTAGATGCTACACAGGGTCTACACTCTTTGACTAAGGGGGAAACTTCAGGTGAATTTTCCAGATGAATGGTTGCTTTATATTGATGGAACACCATCAACAGCCAGAGCAGGAGCCAGAATTTTGGGGCTCTGTTAAATTTTCTTTTCCAGGCAACTTGATATAGAATCATAGAGCAGGAAAAGACTTTAGGAGGTCATCAAGTCCAGCCCCCTGCCCAACGCAGGACCAATCCCAACTAAATCAACCCAGCCAGGACTTTGTCAAGCCAAGACTTAAAAACCTCTAGGATGGAAATTCCACCACCTCCCTAGGTAACCCATGACAGTGCTTCACCACCCTCCTAGTGAAATAGTTTTTCCTAATATCCAGTCTAGACCTCTCCCATTGTAACTTGAGATCATTGTTCCTTGTTCTGCCATCCCTCACTACTGAGAACAGCCTCTCTCCATCCTCTTTAGAACCACCCTTCAGGAAGTTGAAGGCTGCTATCAAATCCCCCTTCACACTTCTCTTCTGCAGACTAAAGAAACCCAATATCCACAGTCTCTTCTCATAGGTCATGCGTTCCAGCTCCCTTATCATTTTGGTCACCCTATGCTGGACCCTCTCCAATGCATCCACATTCTTTCTATAGTGGGGGGCCCCAGAACTGGACACAGTACTCCAGATGTGGCCTCACCAGAGCCGAATAAAGGGGAATAATCACTTCTCTGGATCTGCTGGCAATGCTCCTCCTAATGTACCCTAATATGCCATTAGCCCTCTTGACTACAAGGGAAAACTGTTGACTCATGTCCAGCTTCTCATCCACTGTAATCCCCAAGTCCTTTTCTGCAGAACTGCTACTTAGCCAGTCAGTCCCCAGCCTGTAACAATACTTGGGATTCTTCCATCCCAAGTGCAGGACTCTATTTTTGTCCTTCTTGAATCTCATCAGATTTCTTGTGACCCAATCCTCTAATCTGCCCAGGTCACTTTGGACCCTATACCTGTCCTCCAGTGTATCTACCTCTCCCCCTAGCTTTGTGTCATCTGCGAACTTGCTGAGGGTGTAATCCATCCCCACATCCAGGTCATTAATAAAGATGTTGAACAAAACTGGTCCTAGAACCAATCCTTGGGGCACTCTTCTGGAAACCGACCGCCAACCTGACATCAAGCCGTTGATCACTACTCATTGGGCCCGACATTCTAGCCAGCTTTCTATCCATCTTACAGTCCATTTATCCAATCCATATTCCCTTAACTTACTAGCAAGAATACTGTGGGAAACTGTATCAAAAGCTTTGCTAAAGTCAAGGTATATCATATCCACTGACTTTCCCATATCCACAGAGACTCCTCATAGAAGCTAATCAGAATGGTCAGGCATAACTTGCCCTTTGTGAATCCATGTTGACTATTCCTAATCACTTTCTCCTCTTCCAAGTGCTTCACAATGGATTCCTTGAGGATCCCCTCCATGATTTTTCTGGGGACTGAGGTAAGGTGGACTGGTTTGTAGTTCCCTGCTTCGTCCTTCTTCTCTTTTTTAAAGATGGGCACTACATTTGCCTTTTTCCAATCACCCGGGATCTCTTCCGATCTCCACGAGTTTTCAAAGATAAGGGTCACAATGACATTTGACAACTTCCTCAGTACCCTCGGATGCATTAAATCCGGACCCATGGATTTGTGTATGTTTAGCTTTTCTAAATAGTTCCTAACTTGTTCTTTCCCCACCAAGGGCTGTCTACCTCCTTCCCATACTTTGTTGCCTAGTGCATTTGTCTAGGAGCTGACCTTGTCTGTGAAGACAGAGGCAAAGAAAGCTTTGAGTACTTCATCTTTTTCCACATCATCTGTCACTAGGGCTGTGTCCAGACTCAGGGTTTTTTTCGAAAAAAGTAGCCTTTTTTCGAAAAAACTTCACCTGTGTCTAGACTGCAGCCGCGTTCTTTCGAAATTAAATCGAAAGAATGCGGCTTTTCTTTCGACAGCAGTAAACCTCATTCCAGGAGGAAGAACACCTTTTTCGATGGAGATCCTCACTTATTTTTCGAAAATAATGGCCTCCAGGAAGAAGCCCTGGTGGACAATCTGGGGCATGCCTTTCATGTCTCTGGTTCCTGTCTGCAGCCATTTGTTAAAGGGACAGGCACCCTCACAGCCACTTGTGGCAGCAAAGCAGCCAGAGCACACGGCTGGTGAAGTGCAGCATGTCCCAGCCCCAAGACCCTCCTGGCCCTTCTAGCGAGCCTTCTGGGGACCCAACCAGGGGCTCTAAACGCCGGGCACCGTCATGGTCTGGGCCAGAGCTCAAGACCCTTCTCGAGCTCTGGGGAGAGGAGGAGGCCTTCCAAGCCCTAAAAAGCAGGCGGCGAAATGCGGACTTTATGGCCACATGGCAGAGGCCCTGGCCCAGAAAGGACACTACCCCCGCACCCAGGACCAGGTGCGCTCCAAAGTTAAGGAGCTGCGCCAAGGGTATGTGAAGGCCAGGGAGGATAGCTCCCGTTCTGGGGCAGCTCCCCACTCCTGCCCCTATTATACTAAGCTGGACCAGATCCTGGGTGGTGGTGAAGCACGCACACCGCGGCGTCTCATGCAGTCAGGCTTGGCGGACCCTGTGGTGGACGCGCCAGAGCAGGACCCAGAGCAGTCTGGAGACGGGGACATGGTGCCAGAGGAGGACAGTGAGGAGACGGCGACCCTCACCCTGGAGCCAGTCACCCAGACCCCAGAGGCCTCCCAGGTGTCAGCTGACGCCGGAGATGAAGCAGCAGGTGAGTGCAGTGAGGTTGTGTAACACCCGGGGAAGGGGGGGGTAGGTGGGTGCACAGTGGGTGATGCACAAGGGAAACCTGTAATGCTCAGGCTGATGCCCAGGTCACACACGGTGTTACCTTCAGAATGTCTGATTCCCCTGTCTCAAGGGAGAGGGCATGCCCTTTTGGACAGCTGTTGCACACATGACTGATTGTGATAGAAATGTAGCCGTGTTACTCTGATCTGAGGAAGTGGGTCTGGCCCACGAAAGCTCATCCCCTAATAAACCATCCTGTTAGTATTTTAAGTGCTACATAGTCCAGTTTTTTAGGACTGATTGTGTCTTCCTCTTTTCCTCCACAGCCGGACCAGCTGTGCAAGAGGGCTGCAGCACCCCAGCCCCACCTCCATCTCGGGGACATGGGAGCCGCAGACACAGGCGTGTGTATGCGGACATCCTGAGGCAGCATGTGGAGGCCGTGCAGGAGCTCAACACCATCCTGCGAGAGAGGGCAGAGGCAGAGGATCGGTGGCATGACTGGCTGATGGAGGAGCTGGTCCAGCAGCGCACATCCCTGAGTGCCACTCTCAGGGAGGTCTGCGGCTTGCCTGCTCCTGTGCCTGGTCCTGCTCCTCCAGCACCCTATGACCCCGCCCCACCAAACCCCCCTTCCACAGCAGCATCCCTTTCCCCCCTTGGACCTCGCTCTCCCCCAGCCTCCCCAGTTCCCCAGCCCCTCTCTCCCCCTGGCCCTCCTCTCCCCCAGGCCTCCCAGTCCCAACCGACAGGAGCACCACCCGATCCTGTGGCCATGGTGGACCCCGAACACGAGGCCCAAGCAGGAGACTGAGATCAGGCAAGCACCGTGCAACCTGATCCCCTTCCCCCCTCCAGGTTTCAAGTCCCCTTCCCCCCTCCAGGTTTCAAGCACCCCCATCACCCCAGTTAAATGACAAGGAATGTGTTAAACAAAATGTTTATTGTACATAGTTTGGCATGAAAGTATATTTTCTACATAAAAAATCAACAAAAGCTTTTTTATGTTTGCAACAGTTATACTATTTTCCAGTGAGTGATATTTAAAAAAATAAAACAGAACTTATTCTTTTGAGACAAACCCTGGTGTTTATTATTTCTCCAAACATGGTCAGGAGATGGGTTGTGGAGGGAAGCTTCTATTGGGCCAGGGCCCAGTCCCCAGGCAGAAGCCCCTCAGTAGAGTCAGTGTCCTCCACTTGAGAATTGCTCCCACAGGGCCTCCCGTATGCAAACTGCAGACCGGTGAGCCTGGCGGATAGCAGCTGTCCGGGGCTGGGCAAAGTGCCTCTCCTGACCATCAGCACCTGTACCCCACCCTGGTAGGAAGGCCTCCCCTTTCCTCTCCACCAGGTTATGGAGAACGCAACACGCGGCCACCACCTCAGGGATGTTGCTCTCCCCCATGTCTAGGCGTGTGAGCAAGCACCGGAATCTGCCTTTTAAACGTCCGAACGCACATTCCACCTGGTTGCGAGCCCAGTTAAGGTGAGCATTAAACTGCTCCTTGCTTGCATCTAGGTGGCCGGTGTAGGGCTTCATCAGCCACGGCATCAGGGGGTAGGCGGCATCAGCCACTATGCACACCGGCATGTGCACATCCCCAACCGCAAAGTCGTGATGCGGGAAAAATGTTCCTGCCTGAAGCCTCCGGTAGAGGTATGAGTTCCTGAAGATGCGGGCATCATGTGCCCGCCCTGACCACCCAACACAAATGTCAGAAAACTGGCCACGATGGTCGACCAGGGCCTGGAGGACCATAGAAAAGTAGCCCTTTCTGTTAATGAATTGGGCTGCTCGATGGGGGGGTGCACGGATTGGAATGTGTGTCCCATCAAATTCCCACAATTCGGGAAGCCAAGGTCAGCAAAGCCGGCCATGACGCTGTCCAGATCTGCTAGACAGACAAGCCTGTTCAGCAGCTCCGAATTGATGGCCCTCACCACCTGCAGAAAGAGACAGACAAAATGTTAGAAGGGGTGCCTTATCTCTTAGGAGGAGAACCCACCAGCCACCTTCCCTCTCAAACACCCCGGGAATCCCCTCCTTAGAACTCCCCCCCCCAAACAATTCAGGGTGAGTGGAGGAGCTCCCTCCCACTCACACTCCACTTTACCCTTCCTGACAGTCTCCCTTCCCCCCACCCCAAACTGTGACTGTCCCCAGACAATGACTTACCTCCATCAGGATGTATCCAACAGTAGACCTGCCCACTCCAAATTGGTGTCCCACGGAGCGGTAGCTGTCGGGGGTTGCCAGCTTCCAGAGGGCAATGGCGACCCTCTTTTCCACGGGGATAGCAGGCCGCAGGTGGGTGTCTTGCCGTTGCAGAGCAGGGGCGAGCCAGGTGCACAGCTCCTGGAAAGTGGTCTTTCGCATCCGGAAGTTGCGTAGCCACTCTTGGTCATCCCAGAGCTGCATAACGAGCTGGTCCCACCAGTCAGAGCTGGTGTCAAGCCTCCAAAAACGCCTGTCCACAAAGAAGTTTGGAGGCAAGGGCAGTGGGGCTGCATGACGGACGATCCCTTCGTACCTCTGGTCTAGGTCCAGATGGGGAAGTAGCCTCATGACTGTGTCATGCAGATGCAGCAACACTTGCAATATGATGGCGTGGGGCCATCGCCTGCCCAGGGGCAGCTCTGGCTCCATGCCGAAAAAACGGGTCTAAAACAGAAAAACCTCCAAACAAAAAACCTGCTGAGGTGTCCCAGGAAGCTGAGCACTCCAAACCAGCACTGCAATGCCTTGCTTACCTCCTAGAGGGACACCAAAGGCAGCTGCAGAAGCAGAGAAACGGGTGTTCAGGGGCGTCCCTTTAACCACGCGTCTCTGCAAAGGGCAGGCAGCAGCACCCGGAAGGAAATGCTGCCCCCATGCCCTGGCAGAAGCGGTTCCGGGTGGCTTTTAATTTCGAAAGAGCGTCCAGCAGTCAGGACGCTCTTTTTCGAAAAAGCGGATCGATTTTCCGATCCGCGTATTGTAGTCTAGACGCGCTTTTTCGAAAGAGGCTTTTTCGAAAGTATCTTTTGAAAAAGCCTCTTTCAAAAGAGGCTTGCAGTCTAGACATAGCCTAGGTTATCTCTCTCATCCAATAAAGGCCCCACACCCTCTCTGATCACCCTCTTATTGCTAACATCCCCGTAGAAACCTTTGTTATCCTTCACATCCCTTGCTAGCTGCAATTCCAATTGTGTTTTCACCTTCCTGATAACTCCCCTGCATTCTCCAGCAATATGCTTATACTCCTCCCTAGTCATCTGTCCAAGTTTCCACTTCTTGTAAGCTTCCTTTTTGTGTTTAAGCTCACCAAGGATGTCCCCGGTAAGCCAATCTGGTCGCCTACCATAGTTACTTTTCTTGCTGCACATCGGGATGGTTTCTTCCTCTGCCTTTAATAAGACTTCTTTAAAATACTGCCAGCTCTCCTGGACTCCTTTCCCCTTCATGTAAGGGGAAACAGGGAATCCTGCCCATCAGTTCTCTGAGGGAGTCAAAGTCTACTTTTCTGAAGTCCAGTGTGTGTATTTTGCTACTCTCCTTTCTTCCTTTTCAGGATCTTGAAATCTACCATCTCATGATCACTGCTTCCCAGATTGTCACCCACATCTACTTCTCCTACTAGTTCCTCCCTGTTAGTGAGCAGCAGTTCAAACTGCGCATGGACCCTGGTCAGTTCCTTCAGCACTTGTACCAAGAAGTTATCCCCAACATTCTCCAAAAACTTCCTGGATTATCTGTGTACTGCTGTGTTGGTCTCGCAACGGATGTCAGGGTGATTGAAGTCTCCCATGAAAAGCAGGGCCTGCGATCTGGAAGCTTCTCTCAGTGGTCTGAGGAAAGCCTCATCTACCTCATCCACCTGATCTGGTGGTCTATAGCAGACACCAACCACAACATTATCCCTGTTGCTTCTGCCTCTAAACTTAACCCATAAACTCTCAACAGTCTTTTCTCCCTCTAAATACTGGAGCTCCGAGCAATCATACTGCTCTCTTACATACAATACAACTCCTCCTCCTTTTCTCCCCTGCCTGTTCTTCCTGAACAGTTTATACTCTTCCATGACAGTGCTCTAGTCATGTGAGTCATCCCACCAAGTTATTCCAGTCAAATCATAGTTCTTTGACTGGGCCAAGATTTCTAATTCTTCCTGTTTGTTTCCCAGGCTTCTCGCATTGGTGTACAAACACCTTAGATAACCAGTTGATTGTCCTACTTTCTCCATCCGAATTGGGGTCCTCCCTTGTTGCTCGTTCCTCCTTGTGTTTCTTTCTGGTATCTGACTTCCTCACTTACCTCAGAGCTTTGGTCACTGTCCCCCAACAAACCTAGTTTAAAGCCCTCCTCACTAGATTTGCAAGCCTGCCAGCGAAGATGTTCTTTCCTCTCTTGGTTAGGTGGATCCCATCTCTTCCTAACAATCCCGGTGCCCAGAACAGAGTCCCATGATTGAAGAAACTAAAGCCCTTTCTCCGACACCACCTGCACAACCACGCATTTACTTCCTCAATTCAACGATCCCTACCCGGACCTTTTCCTTCAACTGGGAGGATGGACAAGAACACAACTTGAGCTTCAAATTCCTTGATCCTTCTTCCCAGCACTACATAATCTGCTGTGACCCGCTCAAGGTCATTCTTGGCCGTATCATTAGTTCCTACATGGAGAAGCAGGAAGGGATAGCAATCCAAAGGTTTAATCGCTTTTGGGAGACTCTCGGTCACATCCTGAATGCAGGCTCCTGGTAAGCAGCACACTTCTTGAGATTGCAAGTCTGGACGGCAGATGGATGACTCAGTCTCTCTTAGGAGGGAGTCCCCAACCACTACCACCCATCTTCTTTTGGGGGTGGTGGTTGTGGAACCCCCATCCATAGGACTACACATCCCATGCCTTTCAGTAGATGGTGTTCCCTTCTGATTTCTTCCCTGAGAGGTCCCTGCCAAAGCATTCTCCACCACAGTGCCTGTGGAGAGAGCCTGAAAGCGGTTACTTACCTCTACAGGAATGGGGGATACCTGAGTTGACCTTCTTCTAGAGGTTATATGTTGCCAGTTTTCTTCCTTGTCCTGCACTGCCCTCACTGGCTCTTCAGCCTGCTGTGCCTGCAGGATTAAATGCTGCCTTTTATCAAGGAAGTCTTCATCCTCTCTGATGAAATGTAGGGTTGATAGTTGGGCCTCAAGTCCTCTAATTTTTTTCTTCCAAAATGGTGACCAGCTTGCACTTAGTGCAGATGAAATCCCTTCTTTCTTCCGGGAGGAAAACAAACATGACACATGCTGTGCAGGTAACAACAGCAGACCTATCAGCATCCATACCTGTCTTCCTTCTGAGAGATTCCTCAGATGTTATTAAATGCCTCCTTGAAGGGGAGGAGTGTAGTGAAAAGATTTTAAAGAATGACGAGTGTCTCTCACCCCCTTCCTACTCCCCTTCCAAACTCCCTCTCCAAACTCCCTGTTAGCAACCAGGGAGCTGACTTACTCCTTTATAAACCCCTGGACTGCCTGATAGCCCCTCCCCCTGATTAAGGCTCAACCAATGAGCAGAGGCTTCAAGATTTCAAACTCTGATTAGAAGCTCACAGCTTCTACCTGCCAGCCACAGCACACACTCCTTGGGGGGAGAGGAAGAGGGGAAAAAAAGAAGAAAAAAACCACACCAAAGGACTCATTTGTTGCTTCTGCTGTCAATAGTGAAACAAACTGCAGTTCAGTCTTAAACTTACATGGGGTCTGGAAGAATTAATCAAGTGGGTTGTGGGCAGGAGGATGTCTCAACTCATCATTTTGTTTTAAGTTCCATCCTGTTACAGTGCCAGTTGTAGGAATAAAACTTGTAAATGAAATTAAGTTCTATGGCTTCCCTGTCGAGCTGGCTTTTGAAATTGGTTTGAAAAAATACGGTGATTTAGACATCCAATAATGATTGCCCATGCAAGTTAAAATGTTCCCCAACATGTTTCTGTGTGTTGACTTTTTGGATATCTGATTTGTGTCCATTAATTTCTTTCTTGTAGAGACTGTCCAGTTTGGCCAATGTATATTGTCCAAATGTGTAGTGTGTGTGTGTGTGTGTGTGTGTGTGTGTGTGTGTGTATGTGTGTGTACAATATAGGGTACTTAAAGTGGGCATTAAGTATTCTTATCAGCTTCATTTAGCTTGGACTCTAACAATTTATTTCCCCCTTTTTTCTCCTCTTCCCCTCTCCCCCCATCCCATCTCTGTGCTATTTATTTGAAAACTGAACCCCTTAAACACCATTCAACTGAAGAAGTGGGCTGTGCCCATGAAAGATCATAAGACCATCTACATTTTTTGTTAGTCTCTAAGGTGCTGAAAAGACTATTTCTTAGTTTTTTTTAAAGTTATAACAAGTCTATGCAGTGTTGTAGTAGCTGTGCTGCTTAGGATAAGGTGGGTGAGGTGATATCTTATTAGAACCACTTCTGCTAGTGAAAGATTCGAGCATTTAAGTTCACACAGAACTCTACTGGAGAATTCACTTCAAGATCTTTAAAGTTGCTGAGCTATAATAATTCAGATTTGAAGTACAGGAGTGTGATGAAAAACTGTAAGAATTAGATCAGTTTCTGAGTTGTTGGTATTGCCATCAATAAATATTCACTACAATATAGTAGTAACTTGGTTTCAGAAGAGTTTTAAAAACAAACAGTGGTCACTTACTTCAAATAAGCACATTGTGGCCATGGCTGCATCACATTTAAAAGTGAGAAGGCATAGCCATAAGGGTGAGTGACAGGAAGAAGGGGCAGAGGAGAGTGAGTCAGGGGAGTGTCTCAGGAGGGAAGAGGTGTCATAGGAACAGCCCCTGGGAAAAGGGAGGTGTGAGGGGGGGGCCTAAGGGGTAAAGGGTAGCATGGGGGTGGAGCCACAGTACAGTCACCAATGGCATCCATATTTTTAGGGAGCTTCCTCTGCTCCTAACTAAAATCCCTAATAAACCAAATAATCTCTAACCACAATGCTCTAGTGTTTACTTTTGAATTTTCAAAGATAAAAGGTAGGCAAGAAAATGTCTTTTACTGGACTAACTTCAGTTGGTGAGAGAGACAAGCTTTTGAACTATCCAAGAAATTCATTGGAGCATAGTCTGCTGTGTCTGAGTGCCTGGCTGTGGATGACAGATTTCTTGGTGTGTCTGGGATGGTTTCTGAACCTGTGAAGGTGGGTGTGATGATCCAGGGCTTTCTTATATAGAGAGGTGTGTGGAGGACTATTAATCCAGGAAGTTGATACTAAAGTGGGGGGAGGGGAAGGGGAGAGGAGAGGAGGAAGCTGCAATGCCTGTTAGTGTGTTGCTGTGCAGACAAGCATACATAGGCATATGTATAGAGAGAGTGTTATCATGTAATCCTTGGATAGAGACATAGCTGAGATCAAGAGCACCAGAACAGATAGAGGTGGCGGGGCCATGATCCCATCACTTTTTACTGACCACAAGGGAAGCAACAGGAAGGAGGAGGGCAGAGAGGAGCAAGCAGGATCTTGGGGCGGGGGGTGGAGGGGTGGAAGACAGTGTAAAGATCAAGCCTCAGGGGGAAGGGGCAGCATGAAAGCAGAGCTTTGGGGAGAAAAGGCAAATTCTTCTTTGTGAGTGTGGGGGCTTAAGGAGAGGGGATGGTACCGAAGATGGGGCCACAGTTCAAGGACAGGTGACCTCCCCACTTTTAGGGCGCTTTCATTGCACCAGGCTGAGATCAATATTAAACACTTGGTATAAGATGAACCACATATATTTTGTCTCTTGTCTATCTTGTAAGAATTAAAATTTCAGTAAAAGTCATGGTATCGACACGTATGCAGCTCTAGATCATCATAGCACCTTATCAGTTCACACATGCTTGCTACAAAACCATGCTGTTACTTGTGATAATCTAAGATCAGCATGGAAGAACTTCACATTTATATCTATCCCTGAAAAAACAGCTGTCTGCTCTCTGAGAATGTGAATTTGCCTCTGTTCCTGAGGCTAGCACCAAGCCTGTTCATTTCTTAATACTTCATCTGATCGGTCTCAAGTGGTGGTTAGGCCTCACACTTGGCCTCTATTACAAGGGTGAATTTCACCCTGTGTGTAAAACTGATATGTGGTCATTGAGGCCTTTGCTAATTAACTTTAGCAATTACTGGTATCTTTGCTTTAATTGTCACTTTGTAATTGTAATTGCTCTTCTAACCCATTTATGGTCTTATATAATATGTCAAATTTGTTAATTTTTTCTTGTCAACGGAAGTTACTTTAATTCACAGTCTTGTAACTTAGCAAGCACATATCATGACAACTGTTATTCCTGCTATGTGAAAATGTAAGTTTCACCCTTAGGCTAAATCTAATTTGGAGATCTTAAAGTTGCTAATGATTTTCAATATTTTAGCCTAATTGAATGCATGGTGCTTTTACATTCAAATTGGAATGCCCAGCCTGTTGGTAGCTGAATGGTTGTGACAGTAGAATGCAACCCTAAAAATACTAACTTTTCTGTGTTTTCACAAACATCACCAGATACATCAATAATGCCTTGGCTTTATTCCACATTGGGCCTAATAGCACAATTCATAGTCAAGATATTCCAGATTAATGAACAACATACCAGTATAGCTGTGATTGCACATAAACACATGCAGCAGCCACTTTACACTGCAAAATGATTCACCAAGGGCTGCTTTGGTCAGGTCTAGACAATTTGTGTCGCTTTTTCTGATCGCTTTTCCAAGGAGGCTTTTCTGCCATTTGGCTCAGTCTAGATGGGGCCAAATGGCAGAAAAGTGTCCTTTTTCAGTAGAGTGAGGTATACAGGGCTCCCTGAAAGAGCATGTTTGCTCTTCCACAAAAAAAGTGGAAGAGCAAACACGTTCCCTGGATGCGGCGGGGGTTTTCCGGGATACCAGTGGTCTATATGTAGCTGGAGTGGGTTTTAAAAAATACTCAGCATTGGCCTAAATCGGCTTCTATTGAATTCAGTGACAAAACTCCCACTGGCTACATTCAAAATGAGTCAGATTGATGTGGAGTGCTTGTGAAAATCTCATCCTCAGGTTTTTTTTAACTGAAAGAGTTAAAAAGGATCCTGCCACTATCAGAAACTGCCAATCACGGCCAGACCTCATAGTCAGAGTCAGAGTCCATAGTCACTAGATAGGAGTCAGCTGGAGCAGGATGCCAGCAGGACAGAGGCAGGAAACAAGTCAGAATGCCAGGACATCCAGTAGGAACAGGAAGCACAAGGCACACAGTCAAAAGCAGGGTACAACCCAGCTGTTCAGAAAACTTTCTGTTCCTGCTGTTGGCTTCAGGAGAGCCAGCAACCAGTTGGCCATTCAGGCACTCTCCCACTCAGAATGGAATCTCACAGTGGGGCTGGGCTTTGTGGGGGCCAAGTAAGCACTTGTAGTATGGCTGCTATTATGGGTCTGAGTTCAAGACCTGTGAGTTATGATTCTGTGCTGCACTATTTACATTTTCTTCAGAAATGCTCTAACGGGTGGGCAATAATTTTTGATGGGGGAGCACTCCAAAATTTTCAACAGAGATCGAAGGCCGCACTCTTCCAAGATATTAATGGAGAGGATGAGGAGTCTGGGATAGAGGTTGGGTGCATAGGGAGCTTGGGGTAAGCGATTGGGATGCAGGAGGGAGAATGGAGTCTGGGAGTAAGCTTGGTTGCAAGAGGCGGTTGTGACCTAGTGCAGGGTTTTGGGATGTGACCTAAGTTAGGAGGTGCTTGTGATCTCAGGCAGAAGATTAGGGTGCCAGATCTGGGAGGGGATATTGGTGCATGTGGAGTAGCAGGGGCAGAAGTATAGGGGCTGGGGTGCCAGAGGCAGGCTCTGGCCAGGAGACTTACCAGCTAGCAGCCAAGCCAGCCTACCTGCCTACCTGCAGAGCTGAAGGGTTGCAGAGCTTTAAATGTTTCTTCCTACTCGGCCATGTGCTTGAGTAACTGAGCAGAAGGGGATGGGGAATTTGCTTCATGGCTACCTGTTATTCAAACAGGCAACTCCCATTGGCCAGTTTCTGACTAGAAACTGGCCAATAGGATTGTGCTGGGGACTGGAGCAGCATCTGAATCTTCTCCCCTCCCCTCCAGACTCATAAAGAGAAAGCGCCCTGCAGCTGTGTTTTTGCCAGATCTCGGACCTCAATCCCAGATGCGGGGCTGCAGAGCAAGCAGGGGAGCCCTACCGGGGGCTCCCCAGAGCCTCTGCAGGCTGGATCCAGTGGAATGGCAGGCCATATCTGGCCCGCGGCCCATATTTTGCCCAGGCTTGTTCTAATAGATCAGCAACACCCTAGTGCTGCACAGTAGCATTAGGTAAAAACATATGTCCTGATGTGGAATATGTACCCATGATATTCCAAGTCAGAGCCAAGAGGGGGGCAAATGGCCATATTAATATTTTATTAGCATTATCCAACAATTGGTATTTAATCCCTAACACAATAGACAGGATTTGTTCCTTTTAGTTTAAAAAATAAACATCAAAACTGCTCATGTATTTAGGACATTGTAACAGCTTAATGTTAGGCAATTATTGTCTTTAATTCAGAGTAAATCATCTAATCTCACTTGAATTTTTTCTGAGGGTATGTCTACACTACAAAGTTAGTTTGAACTAATGGAACTAACTTTCATAGGCGCTACACTAGCGCTCCGTTAGTTCGAATTTAATTCGAACCAGTGGAGCGCTTAGTTTGAACTAGGTAAACCTCATTCCACGAGGATTAAGCCTAGTTCGAACTTACTAGTTCGAATTAAGGGTTGTGTAGACCCTTAATTCGAACTAGTGGGAGGCTAGCCCTCCGCAGCTTTCCCTGGTGGCCACTCTGGCCAACACCAGGGAAACTCTTCTGCCCCCCTCCCCGCCCTGGACCCCTTAAAGGGGCACGGGCTGGCTACGGTGCCAGTGCCAGGTGCAAGCCTGCCAGCACCCAGCCAGCAGACCCTGCACTTGGCACGGATCGAGCCACCCACCCGATGCCCCCCAACCCTCCCCCTCTTCCCGGGACCAGGCTGGCAGCTCCCGGGAGCTTGCCCGGGACTGCAAGAGGCGGGCACCCGCCTGGGCTAGTGCGGACATCGAGGACCTCGTCCATGATCTCCGCACTAGGCACAGGAAAGTGGCCATCTAGGGCAGGAGAGCTGCCAGCCTGGCCACCCAGGAGCAGGTGTGCATGAAAATCAAGGGGGTCCACTGAGACCCCCGACCCTGAGCCCTGAGCTTACAATGGCCGTCCTGGGTCAGACCAAAGGTCCATCTAGCCCAGTAGCCTGTTTGCCGACAGCGGCCAACCCTAGGGACTCTGGAGGGGATGGACCGAAGACAGTGACCAAGCCATTTGTCTCGTGCCATCCCTCTCCAGCCTTCCACAAACCTTGGGCAGGGACACCACTCCTACCCCCTGGCTAAGACTACTCCATGGACCCAACCTCCATGACTTGATCTCACTTCCCTTTAAACTCTGTTCTAGTTCTAGCCTTCACAGCCTCCTGAGGCAAGGAGTTCCACAGGTTGACTCTTTGCTTTGTGAAGAACAACTTTCTGTTACTAGTTTGAAGTCTGCTACCCATTCCTTTCCTTTGGTGTCCTCTAGTCGGGTATGTCTACACTACAGTGCTAATTCGAACTAACTTAGTTCCCAGAGTGGCCACCAGGGAAACCTGGGGAGGGCTAGCCTCCCACTAGTTCGAATTAAGGGTCTACACAACCCTTAATTCGAACTAGTAAATTCGAACTAGGCTTAATCGTCGTGGAATGAGGATTACCTAGTTTGAACTAAGCGCTCCGTTAGTTCGAATTAAATTCGAACTAACGGAGCGCTAGTGTAGCGCCTATGAAAGTTAGTTCGAACTAACGTCCATTAGTTTGAACTAATTTTGTAGTGTAGACATACCCTTATAGTCCTAGCCTTCACAGCCTCCTCTGGCAAGGAATTTCACAGGTTGACTATGCACTGTGTAAAGAAGAACTTTCTTTTATTAGTTTTAAACCTGCTACCCATTAATTTCATTTGGTGTCCTCTAGTTCTTCTATTATGGGAACGAGGTGTACAGGTAGTTCGAATTAGAGAGCCTAATTCGAACTACCTACTCCATGCCGCGTGTAGCCGTGGGCATGGAGTCCGCACTAAGGGGGATTTAAAAATGGCGGCGCCCGGCAAGATGCAAATGAAGCCTGGGATATTTAAATCCCGGGCTTCATTTTCAACTTCGAATGCCTACATTAGCCACCCTAGTTCGAACCAGGGTGGCAGTGTAGACATACCCTAAGATATTCTGTGTCTTATTTTCTATCCCTTTCTTACTAATTTCTAACATCCTATTTGTCTTTTTGGCTGCCGCTGCACACTGTGTGGACGTTTTCAGAGAACTATCCACGATAACTCCAAGATCTCTTTCCTGATTTGTCATAGCCAAATTATCCTCCATCATACTGTATGTAGAGTTGGGGTTATTTTTTCCAACATGCATTACTTTACACTTATCCACATTAAATTTCATTTGCCATTTTGTTGCCCAATCACTCAGTTTGGTGAGATCTTTATGAAGTTCTTCACAGTCTGCTTCTGTCATGACTATCTTAAACAGTTTAGTATCATCTGCAAACTTTACCACCTCACTGCTTACCCCTTTCTCCAGATCATTTATGAATAATTGAGTTTATCGTTGAGTTTACTGGTAGCAAAATCAGATCCCTGCATGGTATTTTAAAATATGTTGCAGCTGCTAAAGAAGGGACACCAATTTCAGGAATCGCTTAAGTCCATGTCAAGGAATAGGTCACGCCTCTGGGAGTAATCATGAGAATTAGAGAAAACTCAGTTTCCCCTTGTAGAGTATCCTGCATAGAACTGGATGGGCTTTAGGGCCTCTGGAATTTCCAAAGAATTTCTCAGTGCTCTGAGTCTTAGTGATCCACAGTGAGCAGCACTACCTGATCCATGGAGTAAAGAGACAAACATGTGAGTGGCTGCCCCGTGTACAGTTCCGCTGCTTCTTCTGTTCCTTAGCAAAATGGCTTCTGTTGGGTTATTTTACAGCTACATAGTGGCTGTTAGAGAGGTGATCCAGACTAAATTAATATAGCTCTGTGGAAATCTGTTTGGCCTGCAAGAGATGGTGCCAGAGAGACCAGGTAGCCAGCTGCTCCATCCCTTCTGACCCTGCTACTAACTACCAAATCCCTATGGAGCCCAATCAGTGACTTCACGGAGAGCAAGGAAGGAGGGATGGCACAACACTCATCAACACATCTGTACATCTGCCCGATTAAAGAATCCTCAATGGACATCTTCACAGGAGACCATCTGGCTTTACATCACTGGAAGTTGTTATCTTTAATACAGCATATCAGATAAAGAGATCTTCTAGTACAATATTAATCCAAAATAAACAAACGTGAAAATGACTACTTGCAAGAGAAGAGCAAATAATACACAACAAATAAGTTATGCAATGAATTCTGCTTTAATAGTGTTAAAATTCTTAAATTTCTAATTATTCAAAATTCATCATTCACTTCCATGAATAAATCTGAGAACAATCTGCAAATGAAAAAGATCAGTGCAAATATTCATAATTCATGTAGACCATGTGGTATTGTTTCTGCTCTATACCTGGATAATTTATATAACTATCAGCACAGCATGAATTGTGAGTTGTGCAGTTGAATCTACAGTTCAAAATTTGCATTTGATTACTCAAATTAAAATGTGCTGTAGTAGAAGCACTTAGCTGATAGAGCTTGAGCTCTCAAAAATGTGCAACACATGAACTCAAAGATTAGGAATGGAGCTGAATCAAAATTGCCTTCAAATGTCAACAAATATGTGCAGAGCTTCCCCACAACCCCATACACTGCTTAATCAGCGTGAATGGTTACTATATTAGCAACTAATCCTGCAGTCAAAACTGCCACTGGACCAGACACTCAATGGCAGAAGTACAGTTAAAACAGACATCATGCCAGAAACTGATGAACAGCTGGTGTGAAGATGAAGGAACACAACTACTCTGCAATTTATTTGGTCTTCTCTGTTTTGCTCTTGAATTCATTTGAACTTCATGAGGTCAACATTACAACTTAGCTGGTTGTTAGAGCTGTAATAGTAAACAAACACCCACAATAGATCAGTACATCACGAATCTCCTGTTCTTTGTTCGAAGATGTACAATAAACGGAATCTTATAATTACATATTTTATGTTCTAATGGTTCACACTTATCATTTGACCCAAATTCAAAAGTTGCATGCCTCAGCTTTAATGCAGCCTCCAAAAGGATATGCTAACCACGCAAAATGGACATAGACCAGCCAAGTGCTGCAGCACAACTAAACTAAGTAAAGCATAAGAAGTAAAAAGGCCAGCAAGTAAAATGGGTGAAAAGCAAGGCATAATACACAGTAAAATTCATAAAATGTGGAAAAGGGACAGCTGAAGAAGAACCACAGGTGGTAGAGCAGGGAGAATTGGAAGTTGGTTGCAGCACACTCAAAAACATTCTAAAATTACTGCCTTTATTACTTTTAGGAGTAGTTCTCTAAGGATAATAGGTCATTTCCAGGAAACAAAATACATTAATTCCTAGGGAATTTAGTAAGAAGTATCAGAATGAAGATTATTCTCCTTCTTTTCAAAGGTATCTATTTTGTGATAGCATAGCTTCATAGCAGCAGACACAGCCTAGTGCTCTCTGTATTACCAAACAAATCTAATCCTATTTTAGTGTGATGAGAAGATGCTGCCTCTTTGGATAGGGGTAGGGCAGAGCAAAAGGTACATTCATTTCCTCAGCAACAGACAATAAATAAGTTAAAAGTTGATATTTGGGTTCAGTGCCCAGTGAAGTTGATGGAAAGATTCCCACTGCCTCCAGTGAGCATTGTATCAGATTCTTACTGCAACCTCTGCTTTGCTGACTTTTCCATAGAACTCCTCTTATTAAAAGCTCACATTTACAGGAAGTTCCACTGGGCAGAAATCCCTAGAACAATTGCAGAATCACATGAAATTTATACAGACAAACCTAGGACTCTAAGAGTCATGGAGAATCTATGGGTTTTGGAATGAGGAGACTGTTTGTTCAACAAGGGTTAAACCCTCTCCCCAACAGAATGGCTTGGAGAAAACTCTGAAGTGAGCCTTGCAAAAATTTATTCCCTTTTCTTTCCCCAGGGTCCTTTTCATTTATTTTCCCCAAGAGAGAGAATAATCCTTAATTTTTTTCCCTTTTTTGTTTTGCATTCTAAAGAAGGCAGCTGTAGTCATCATGCTGAATAATATTAATCTTCTAAATGCATATGTCAGTCTAAATTTAGATTCCCTGTTCTTCAAAGAGAAAGATTAATCCAGAAATTAGTATTTCTTTGTCCAAAAAGATGTGGGTGTAGCTGAATTAATCCTCAGTCTTTATTAAACCAATGTTTTAGAGGGGAGAAGGTGAATCAAGAGCCAACTGAAAAATAAACATAGAATATTATATAGAAAGTGTGTTTTGGAATGGATTAAATAGTATTGGATTAAATACTGCCATTTACTATATATATTTATAGACACTTTCTTTGTTTAACAGAGCAGGGTATACCACATCCTATAAAACCATGGGGTAGACAATATAGATTGCGCTTCAATCCCAGGTTCAGCTATCCCAGGGCCTCTGGGACTCAGCTACTCTGGGGTTTCTGGAGCTCCAGGGCCAGCCATGGGGCTGGCTAGCTGTGGCCCGGGAAAGTGTAGCCCTGGTGGCCCAAAGCAACAGAGCCCCAATGGCCCGGAGCACCAGAACTACAGTGGCCCCAGAGCAGCAAAGCCCCAGCAGCCTGGGACATCTGAATCCCAGTAGCCCCAGGTCTGCAGAGTCTGGCTGCCGTGGGAGCAGTGGAGCCCCAGAGCCCCGGGGCTGGCCGAGGAGCTGGGAGACTGAGGGGAGCCCAGGGGAAGAGGAGCCTGGTGATTTGCTGAGAGAGCCCAGGAGAGCCTGGAATCTGTCAGCAGAGTGGCCAACCTCTGCTGGTCTGGCAAAGTCCCTCCTTTGGAACCAGTCAGGTCCCAAGGGTGCCAGACCAGGGAGGTCCAACTTCTATTTTTAAAGGAGCAATTGCAATCTCTTTAAGCCTGTAAGCATCACTTACTTATTTACTTACTTATTTACTTCTATCACTTATTTACTTGCGGATGCTATATGTCATGACTGAGCTGCCAAAGAGTCAAGCAATACACAATATATATATACTTATGGTTTTGTCTTTACCATGGTTATTTCGCTTACAAGTTCCCATTGGTTAAGATTATGGAGCAATTTTTTAAATATTGACCTTATTTTACACCTGCCATATACATCCCTTAGACATCTAATTACTTGATTTGTGGGGACAATTAGATATGTAGATATTCTCATAAATTTTGCACACTAATCATTGCAAGTGAAACCAGAGACCAAGATTAGAATCAGACTGAGAGTTTGGCCCGGTATCATCAGAGGTGCATAGCTGTCTAGGAAATAGTCCCTATTATTGATAATAGATTATATCTGTCTTTATTACCACTGTCCATTGGTGTGTTTGCACATGAGAGAGAAAGAGAGAGAGAATCTAGGGTACAATTACACAGCAACATTATTTTGGAATAACTGACATTATTCTAAAATAACATAGTGAGCATCTATACTTCAAGCCTTTATTTCAAAATAATATTGAGCTGGAGGACTTCTTACTCTGATAACCCTCATTTCACTAGGAGTAAGAGAAGTCAAAGGAGGAGTGTTCTTTCAATTTCCGGCTGTGTAGACAGCACCAAAAACTGATGTAAGCTACTGTATTTCAACAGCTACACAATTGATGTAGCTGGACTTGTGTAGTTTAATTCGACTTTAGCCCTACTGTGTAGATATACCCCTACTTTCAAGTAGGAAAAAGTGATCTTCCGGAAAAGGGCTTATTTTCCGCAAGATCCCGTCTAGACTGGCGCTTTTCTCCGGCAAAACCCCGAGCTGGAAAAAAGCAGCAGCCATGTTCATGCAAATACCGCAGGGGATATTTAAATCCCCCGCGGCATTTGCAATTCCGAAGTGTCTCATTAGCATCCCTTTTCCGGAAAAGGGTGCCAATGTAGACACAGCCCTAGAGTATTAAACAAGTTGACCCCGTATAGTCCCATTGCTTATATGAATAAGTTGTGTATCCAGAGATGCTGCATGAGATTTAACTTCCGCAGATAATAGCCTATGCAAAATGTGGTCCCTGATCCTGTGAACTGATCTATATTGGCAAATTCCTGTGCCTGTGAAGAGCCCTATAGTCTGCCCATGCGGAGCTGCTTGTAAGATGACTAGGGACTTGAAGTTTAAACAAGCTGAGTGTGGTTAAGAGGATACAAATGTAAAACCAGTTAAATTATTTCTCATTTAGTTCACTAGAGTGTTCATGGAGCAGCTAACATGAGTAGCCCTTAGTGAAATAATACTATATTCTCATTCTTTGGGGCTGTAGTAAAATACGAGGAAGCTGAGTTAAAGTAAAGAAAACTTCTATAGTGGTTGCTCAATATTCAAAAAGCCAAGGGATTCAATTCTGCCCACACCATCCTCATAACACATGTACAGCCAAACTGAAAAGAAATACATAAGAGAGGTACATACTGGCTGATGTTGAAAAGCCTTAAGGGCAGATGTATTCTTTTTAAATCCATTAGGTGGAGCCATCAGACAAGAGGAAAGGGAGTAAAGTCAGTGCAGAAGGCATTGTTTGGCAATACTAGTCCTTGGTATTCACATTTTTCTCTGCCAAGAGTTTTCTCCTTATGATATGGTTCACTTTTATCTAACTTATTACATCCAATTGCAATTGTAAGTTTTAACCTGTCCTTGTAGCTAAGTTTTCATTAGAATCAGAGCTGTCTTGTCCATAGGATGGTACAGGACAGTTGCCCCAGTCCCCATGCTTTGGGGGACGCCTGGGGACCCAGGGCAATCTGGGTTGGGTTCCTGCAACACTCACCAGCAGCTGCAGAATGTTGAGCATCCCAGCCCCAGCCTGCTTCACTCTGCTGTCTCCCAGCTGGGTTGCTCTTCTTCACAGCAGCAGCTGGAAGCAGAGCAACTAGCCTGCTCTGCTCCCCTGAGCAATGTGGCTGGGAGACAGGGGTTTAGAGCAGGCTGGGGCGGTGTTATTCTACTTCCTGACACCACAGTGACCATAGGGAACACTGACATCTGCTGCTGGCATCAGTTCCCTCCACCCCTGTAATTCTCCCGGATTGTGTGGCTTGTGGGGAGGAAGTTTGGGGAAAGGGGTGGAGTGAGGATGGGGTGGGGACAGAGCAGGGGCAGGAAGAGGTGGGGCCTGGGTCAGTGTGAATGGAGGGAGGTTGTCCCAGGCCCCACACCTCCCAAAGAACAGTCCTGAGCTTAACACACTATTGAGACTGAGCCAGACACTAAAGGGGTATTAAGATGCTCCAGCAATAGGGGTGATGTATGTATCTAGACAGACAGAATCATATCTTAGGCTACGTCTAGACTACATGCCTCTGGCGACAGAGGCATGTAGATGAGGCTACCAGGCATAGGAAAATGAAGCGGCGATTTAAATAATCGTCGCTTCATTTAAATTTACATGGCTGCCGCGCTGAGCCGATCAGCTGTTTGTCAGCTCAGCGCGGTAGTCTGGATGCGCGTGTGTCGACATCAAAGGCATTTGTCGACCACCCAGGTATGCCTCCTGGAATGAGGTTTACCTGGGTGGTCGACAAATGCCTTTGAGGTCGACACCCGCACGTCCAGACTACCGTGTTGAGCCGACAAACAACTGATCGGCTCAGCGCGGCAGCCATGTAAATTTAAATAAAGCGGCGATTATTTAAATCGCCGCTTCATTTTCCTATGCTTGGTAGCCTCATCTACATGCCTCTGTCATCAGAGGCATGTAGTCTAGACGTAGCCATAGAATCATAGAATACTAGGACTGGAAGGGACCTCAAGAGGTCATCAAGTCCAGTCCCCTGCCCTCATGACAGGACCCAGTACTGTCTAGATCATCCCTGATAGACATTTATCTAACCTACTCTTAAATATCTCCACAGATGGAGATTCCACAACCGCCCTGGGCAATTTATTCCAGTGTTTGACTACCCTGACAGTTAGGAACTTTTTCCTAATGTCCAACCTAAACCTCCCATTGCTTCTTGTTCTATCCTCAGAGGCCAAGATGAACAAGTTTTCTCCCTCCTCCTTATGACACCCTTTTAGATACCTGAAAACTGCTATCACGTCCCCCATCAATCTTCTCTTTTCTAAACCTAGTTCTAAACAAACCTAGTTCTTTCAGCCCTCCTTCATAGGTCATGTTCGCTAGACCTTTAATCATTCTTGTTGCTCTTCTCTGGACCCTCTCCAATTTCTCCATATCTTTCTTGAAATGCAGTGCCCAGAACTGGACACAATACTCCCAGGCTACATCTAGACTACATCCCTTTTTCGTAAAAGGGATGTAAATTAGACGTATCGCAATTGCTAATGAAGCGGGGATTTAAATCTCCCGCACTTCATTAGCATAAAAATGGCTGCCTCTTTTTTTCCGCATGGAGATTTGTCGGAAAAAAGCACCAGTCTAGACGCTGATCTTGCGGAAAATAAAGCCTTTTCTGAAAGATCTCTTATCCCTTATTTCCTAGACGGATAAGGGATCTTTCGGAAAAGGCTTTATTTTCCGCAAGATCAGCGTCTAGACTGGTGCTTTTTTCCGACAAAGTTCCGTGCGGAAAAAAAGCGGCAGCCATTTTTATGCTAATGAAGCGCGGGAGACTTAAATCCCCGCTTCATTAGCAATTGCGATACGTCTAATTTACATACCTTTTACGAAAAAGGGATGTAGTCTAGACGTAGCTCCACTGAGGCCTAACCAGCGGAGAGTAGAGTGGAAGAATGACTTCTCGTGTCTTGCTCACAACACACCTGTTAATGCATCCCAGAATCATGTTTGCTTTTTTTGCAACAGCATCACACTGCTGACTCATATTCAGCTTGTGGTATATATATCTATAACCCCTAGATCCCTTTCTGCCGTACTCCTTCCTAGACAGTTGCTTCCCATTCTGTATGTGTGAAACTGATTGTTCCTTCCTAAGTGGAGCACTTTGCATTAGAAAAATACGCATAGAAACAGAGAGCTAGTGCACACAAAAAATTAATGAGCAGCAAACAAAAGTAAGAGAATCTCAATAAGGGCACGATTTTGCTCCTTTTGAAGTTAATGGCCAAAGTCCCACAGACCTTAATAGTGAAGAATCAGGTTAAAAAGGGGTAATACTAATATGGTCATAAACAAGTTACTCATAAAGGCAATTTTAAATAAGATGTTTCAAAAATGAAAATGAGGAAATGAACTCTGAACATGTCCTACTTTTAAATTTTAGCTTCTTATATGACTTACATGAAAACCCATTGAATCCAAGTATTATTTGACTTATTATTTGTATTGCACTGGTGCTTATGAACTCTAGTCATGAATCAGGATTCCACTATATCAGTGCTGTATTAACACAGAATAAAAAGATGGTCCCTGTCTGGAAGAGTTTAGAATGAAAGTATTGTTTTATATTACTGTATATTTTTTATCTTGAAGTGTATTGGTGGTTGGACTGATCACTCGTTGTACAATAAATAGGTAGTTTGCAGTATTTGTGTCAGCTAAGTAGCTGTAGTCTAGTAAGGAGGCAAATTATATATATATTAGAGAGTTTTTGCATCTATCTGTCCATTCATTTGTGAATCTGTCTGTTCAAGAACCCCTTCCAAATGGTAAGAGCTAGGACTACAAATTTGGTCTGCAGCTTCCTCTTATTATAACTTAAAGCAAGGTCAGGGTTTGGTTGTACCAGGACAATGAGATGTGTGTGGAATGTGATTGTTTTGCCTCAAAAGGAAAGGGAGGAGTGTGATAGGTGGGACAGTTATACTCACAAATGACCACAGCTAGAGCCCCAGCCCCAGGGAACAGTCATTGGCTGGCAACATGACCCCCACCACCATGGCATGCCTCAGGGAGCAGCCACCAACCAGTTCCCTCTCCCCCCTGCCTCGGGCCCACCCTGGGGAAAAGTCAGCGGGAAGCCTGCCCCTCCTCCGAGGCCACCTCTCGCTCCAGGCTGGCTCTAGGGAGAACCCAGCAGGTGGCCTGCATGGTCTCCCCTCACCTCCAATCCAGGCACAGGGAAAAGCCAATGGGAGGCCTGCACACACCCCTTCTCCAGGTCACCCCCTTGCCCTAACCTGACCCCAGGGAGAAGCTGACAGGCATCCTGTGTGGCTCCCCCACCCCACCCCAGGCCAGCCTTAGGGAAAAGCCAGCAGCCAATGGGAGGCCTACACCCGCCTCTCCCCCGAGACACCTCCTGCTACTCCCATCGCCCTGGGACAGCCCTGGACCCGGGCAATGGCAGGTAATTCTTCTAGTGTGTGTGTGTATGTATACAAGTATCAGAGGGGTCTTTGCATCTCATGAAGTGGGTCTTTGCCCACGAAAGCTTATGCTCCTACACTTCAGTTAGTCTATAAGGTGCCACAGGACTCCTCGTCACTTTTGTATGTATACATACATACATATTTGCAAATTTTACAAATACGTATGGCAGAAAAAAAAATCTGCGTTGGTTCCTAGAGGACTCTATACCTTATTTAAGGGGAATGACTAACTTAATTTAATCACTTCAAGTGTGAGGAAAGCCTATTAGTTTTATCTTTGCCTTATGCAAATGTAACACTTCCATAATAGACCATTTTCAGTGGAGTTTAGCCACTCATCAGGATTTAATTTCTCTTGGGTAAGAAAATCTGATCATTGCATGAGCAATGGTCTATGATGTTTGGAATTATTGTTATTTATATGAACAGATTCTGGCTTGTTCCAGTTTTTGCAACAACACATTTTGTAGACACTTAAACAAACTTGTTCCATTTTTAGCCTTGTTTTTAGTCTGCATTCCTTTGCACCCAAAGTAAACATTATTTAAGCTTTGTGTTAAGAGAAACATTATGCAGCAGTTGTGAGACATGAGAACTGGCAACTTTGGTTGTGAGTTGAAACCAGCTGCCCTTATTACAAGTGGGACTTTGATTTATATACAGAGTTGGATTTGTCCTTGTTAACACAAGGAGATGACAATTCCTTCCATTGGTGGGGGCCGTGGCCCTTCAAGGGGAATTCCCTTTCCCTACCTTAGGAACTGTCTGTGTGTCTACCATCCTTCATAGAGCAACTTTCAATTTCCCCAAAGGCTCATCCCTAGCAATGTCTCTTCCTTACCTACTGTTATAATAAGGGTGTGACAGCAGGAGCGGCCCTAGACGAGCTGCCGGCAACTGGCACCCTTGGTGAAACGTGCGATCGGTGTGTGATCAGCGCCCCTGCCTCCAAAGCTCTCAACGGCCATTTATCTTGGCACCCTAGGCAACCACCTAGTTCGTCTGTATTGACGGGGCGCCACTGTGTGACAGGTGAGAGTATTGGTAAAAGACTGAGCTCTATTTCCTGGCTCATAGGAACATGAGTCAGTTCTACTCCTGTCACATGTCAGGAGTCAATATCCAGGGTCTGCTACTGCATCTTCCACCCACTATTTAGACTACTGAGGCAAATAGGAGCAAGAGCTGTTTTCAAATTAAATCTGACCTATGGTGTCTACCTCAAGAATAACTATACATGTACTCAGTTTTTTATTCAAATTTTCTTTTTCAGGCTCATTTCTCTTTACTAATTGTAATATCTGACCCAGGTACTTATATGGTCCATGTTACTAACATTGGATGTATATATTTTCACAACACCCCTGGAAGATAGGGAAATATGATTATCCCCATTTGAAAGATGGGGAGCTGCAACAGTGAGAGGCTAAATGCCTTGCCCAAGGTCACACAGGAAGTCTATGACAGAGCACAAAACTAAACATAGGTTTTGTAAATCTCAAGTTAGCACTCTAGCTATTCCTCACAGGAGGAATAAGGGTAGTTCGAATTAGGAGCTTTAATTCAAACTACCTAGTCCGTGCCGCGTGTAGCTGCGGGCAAGTAGTTCGAACTACGGGGCATTTAAAAATGGCAGCGCCCGGGAACATGCAAATGAAGCCCAGGATAGTTAAATCCCGGGCTTCATTTGCAAGTTCGAATGCCTACATTAGCCACCCTAGTTTGAACTAGGGTGGCAGTGTAGACAAACCCTCTGTTTAATCCTGAGCTGATGGTGTCAAACTTGCAGATTAACTGTAGCTCAGCAGTTTCTCTTTGAAGTCTGGTCTTGAAGTTTTTTTGCTGCAGGATGCTACTTTAGATCTGCTATTGTGTGTCCAGGGAGACTGAAATGTTCTCCTACAGGTTTTTGTATATTGCCATTCCTAATATCTGATTTGTGTCCATTTATTCTTTTACGTAGGGACTGTCCAGTTTGGCCGATTTATATAGCAGAGGGGCATTGTTGCCAAATAATGGCGTATATTACATTGGTAGATATGCAGGTGAATGAACCAGTGATGGTATGGCTGATCTGGTTAGGTCCTGTGATGGTGTCGCTGGTGTAGATATGTGGGCAGAGTTGGCACCGAGGTTTGTTGCATGGATTGGTTCCTGAGTTAGAGTTACTATGGTGCGGTGTATAGTTGCTGGTGAGAATATGCTTCAGGTTGGCGGGTTGTCTGTGGGTGAGGACTGGCCTGCCTCCCAGGCCTGTGAAGGAGAGGGATCATTGTCCAGGATGGGTTGTAGATCACTAATGATGTGTTGGAGAGGTTTTAACTGAGGACTTTAGGTGATGGACAGTGGTGTTCTGTTGGTTTCTTTCCTGGGCTTGTCCCACAGCAGGAGGCTTCTGAGTACATGTCTGGCTCTGTTGATCTGTTTCCTTACTTCCTCGTGTGGGTATCATAGTTTCAAGAATGCTTGGTGAAGATCTTGTAAGTGTTGGTCTCTGTCTGAGGGATTGGAGCAAATGCGGTTGTACCTCAGTGCTTGGCTGTAGACAATGGATCATGTGGTATGTCCAGGATGGAAGCTGGAGGCATGAAGATAGGCATAGCAGTCGTTAGGGTTTTTGGTATAGTGTGGTGTTTATGTGACCATCAATTATTTGCACCATGGTGTCCAGGAAGTGGACCTCCCATGTAGACTGGTCCAGGGTGAGGTTGATGGTGCGTTGGAAATCGTGAAATCCTGGTGGAATTCTTCCAGAGTTTCTTTCCCGTGGGTCCAGATGATGAAGATGTCATCAATGTAGCGTAGGTAGAGAAGGGGCATGAGTAGACGAGAGCTGAGGAAGCGTATTTCTAGGTCAGCCATAACTGCCGTATGTACACTAACCTTTTTAGCCATATTTTCCTAGCTTGCATCAAACCAGCAGCGAGCAGATTCCTGACTGGAAGAGTTTGGAAAGTAAACACAATGTCTCATGACACACAAGAAAAACACAACATGAAACAGAGAAAATAAATAAAAAAACATCTGCATACCAGAACACAAGATCTATTGTTTATAGTGGTGTATTGTTTTTGTTTTCCGGGTTTTGGGCTGACATGTTGGAAAGAATAAAATATTTGCTCCAATTTCTTTTACTCTCTCTTTGGGTATAGTTACACAGCAACATTATTTCAAAATAACTAGCGCTATTTCGAAATAAATTAGCCCGCGTCTACATAGTAGGCAGTTACTTCAAAATAATGTTGAAATACTGTCAAGCTGGAGAACTTCTCACTCCAAACTCCTGTAATCCTCACTGTATAAGGATTAAGGGAAATCAGAGGAAGAGTTCTTTATTTCGAAGTAAGAGCTGTGTAGACACTCCCAGTTTCAAAATAAGCTATGCAATTGACGTAACTCAGTTTGCATAGCTTATTTTGAGTTAAGCCCTGCTGTATAGATGCATCCTTTGAGAGAGTATTACATGTGTCTTGTATCCAAATATAGTTTCTTCTTGAAGATGTATTGCTAAAGCTGCTGCAGCCCCTAGCAAGGAAGAGGAATAATAACTAAATCCTTACAGTTTGAATATTTTAAATAGTATATATTTATAAAAGGTCAAACTTAAAACTTCTGGTGTTATTTTATGTCACCAAAAAGGTAATTTCCCACGGTTTTGCAATAACATTTTAGATTTCATTTTTATTTCTATTTCTGATTTTTATTTCTAAAATCTGAGGAGAAAGAAACAAAAATCCCTGACAAGAAGGAAGTGGAACGCTCCCTGCTGTATGAACTCTGAGGGCAGGACTATCCCTACTAAATCTGGTGCCCTACACTCCCCGAGCACCTGGGCAGTCACTCTGCTGGGGAAGAGAGGGTGGCCATTCCATGGGAGGTGGGGTGAATGGGGGACTGTGAACAAGAGTTGTGGCCAGGGGATCAGAAGCTGTTGGGGGCAGGCCTAGAATTTCAAGGTGGGTGGAAAGGGGCAGGGCAGGGAGGCTGACCTGACAGGGAGAATGGGGGATAGGCGGGAGGCATTGGCAGTGGTAAGTGGCGTAAGCAACAAGTGGAGGTTGTAGTTTCTCCTTCTGCAGGAAGGAGAAACAGCTGGTGAGCAGTGGCTAGGTGCAGCCTGCAGGGGTTTGGCCAGGGAATGGGGCTCACTGCTGGAGCTCACACTAATACCCAGCATGCAACTGCTTAGGGTGCCACAAAATTTGGGGCAATTTGGTGCCCCAAATTTCGTGGTGCCCTACATAGATGCTTATTTTCTGTATCAGTAGGGATGTTCCTATGGGGATCCCTTGCTTTCACTTAGAAGTCTTCACTTTCTGAACATTGAACCAAATAGGAGAAAGAAGAGGCTAACAATACATTCTTTTTGAAGTCTAATGGTAATGAAGGTGTGTAACAAGTCATTCAGATGGACTTGTACCTCTAGCCTTACTCAAGCAATTTTTCTCTCTCCTCTGATCCACTGTGCCAAAAAGTATGAAGTCCAAAGCATTAAAATAAACTTGGCACAACATCACCCTTCTTTTTTCCTTAGCCAATCATTGCTAAATTTAATTTATGTTTTCCAGGCCCTTTTCAGATAAATCTTTCCTAAGTGTATTATCTTACACTTCTTTAAACTTCACTCCTCGAATAATCTCTGTAATTAGGAGCTGTCTATTTTTTAATTGCCATTGAACTCCTTGTTTTGTGTCATCCATAATTTTTTGCGATTTCAAGTTTACTTTCTCCTTTAGTTCATTAATAAATAAAATATCGGTCCATTATGGATTCTTTTATTTTTATAACACCATTGATAACTTCCTTTCCCGTAGTAATAGAGAGGTAGCTGTGTTAGTCTGATCTTGCAAAAACAAATGGAAAAACTATGTAGTACTTTAAAGACTAGCAAGATGGTTTTATAGGTGATGAGCTTTCGTGGGCCAGATCCACTTCCTCAGATCATATTCTGGAAAAGAATTGGCATGACCATATATACCAAAGGAATATATGCTATACATCTTTTAGTCACTGTTGGTTTGGGACTGATTTTAGCCAATGGGGTGGTGGTCAAAGGGTCCAATCCAAGCCATCTTCTTCCACATTGTTTCCTTTTCACAGTCAGTTATTTATAAAGAAATTACTTCACTTTTCCCGCTGTGCATTACTGTGTGTTATAGAGTAAAATCTGCTGAAATCAGTGGTAAAACTCCCATTGACTTCAACGAGGCCAGGGTTTTTCTCTAAGGATACATCTAGACTACATGCCTCTGTCGCCAGAGGCATGTAGATTAGACTACCCGGCATAGGAAAATGAAGCGGCGATTTGAATAATCGCTGCTTCATTTAAATTTAAATGGCTGCTGCGCTGAGCCGATCAGCTGTTTGTCGGCTCAGCGCGGCAGTCTGGACGCTCCGCAGTCGACATCAAAGGCATTTGTCGACCTCCCAGGTATGCCTCATCCCTAAGTTTTACGGTTCTAATCAAAAGAAATAGAGGAACATCTGACGTGTATGTTCATTGAGCAGCTTATACATTGGTTATAACACACAAGTGATAACACGCAATGTGAAATTCTGTTAGTTTCAAAATCATTTTAACAGAAGGTCTGTTATATTTCTGTCCTAGAGAATCCCATTGAAACCAATGAAAATAGTTAATAACTAAAGGTACGTTTACACCGCAACATCATTTTGAAATAACTAGTGTTATTTTGAAATAACTTAGTCTGTGTCTACACAGCAGGCAGTTATTTCAAAATAGTGTCAAAATACTGTCAAGCTAGAGGACTTCTTACTCCGAATCCTGTAAGCCTCATTGCAGGAGGAGTAAGGGAAGTCAGAGGAAGAGTGCTCCATTTCAAAATAAGTGCTGTGTAGACGCTCCCAATTTCAAAATAAGCTATTTTAATTGACATAGCTCAATTTGCGTAGCTGATTTCAACTTAAGCCCTGCTGTGTAGATGCACCCTAAGGTGGATACTGAAGAGCCTGTAGCCAAAGCAAATTTCTTGTTTGATTCCCTGATCAATTTCTTGTTTGATTCCCTGGACCTGATCTTTCTTTAATTTACACTTGTCATTAGAGTTACCATATATACATGCAGAAGCTGTAAGCATCAGAGGAATCAGGCTTTTTGAATGTTACTTTAAAACAATAACTGGGGACATTGGCCACACCTTTCATCACATATCACAATTCTGAGGATGTGCTGACATCAGGCTGCCCAGTGAGCAGTGAGAGGTGAGTGCAGTGGGCGAGGGCAGGAGCAGGACTGTGAGGGTATGTCTACACTAGCCCCCTAGTTCGAACTAGGGAGGCTAATGTAGGCATTCGAAGTTGCAAATGATTTAAGTATCCCGGGCTTTATTTGCATCTTCCCGACCGGGCGCCATTTTTAAATCCCCCTAGTCTGAACTAACTGCCCGCAGCTACACACGACGCGGCACTCACATGTTAACTCGAACTAAGTTCTTAGTTCGAGTTAATTGTTACACCTCGTGGAAGGGTAAACAGGGTGCTGGTGTCCCTTATGCACCACTGTTTCCCATTCTGACAGGTTCAGTGGTAATAAACAATCTTTCTTGTTACTACTATGTCTAATGCTGCTAGATTTGGTATTACTTGCTGAAATGCTGTCATGCTAAAAAAGGCTTCTCTAAGGACACAGAATGAGCGCTGAATGCCAGACTGTGAAAAACTGTCATTTTATCGAATAACTAATTTTCTTCTGGAAGTTACATTTTCCACTAAATGCATTATTATAAGGCCAAAATGAGTTTTAAATTTGTGTTGTTGGTATTAATAGCAATATGGCCTAAATCTCTAGAATGTACTTGGTTTTGAAATAGCCTCTACTACCAGACTTATCTGATAAAATCATGAGTCATGGTGAGCATTGAAGCTATGAAAGATTTCATGGACACATTTATTATTTCTGTCACAGTTGCACCTGGAGGTGCAAAGCAATTCATTTTGCAAGGAACTGTATGAACATACAATCTTGACCCTGAAAAGTTTATACTCTGAATACAAAACACTGAGAGTGGGAGAAAGGAAGTATTATTGTCATCCACATGGTACAGATAGAGAACTGAAGCATGGACTAATTAAATGATTTGCCCAGGATCATACTGGAAGTACATGGCAGAAAGCAAGGTAGGAATTGTGGGTATCCCCAGATGGCCTGAGTAACAGTCAAATGCCTCAATTACAAAACCATCCTTCCTTGATAAAACAAGGGGAGTTTTTAAATTCCAACTAATGGGAGTATCAACTGCTTCCCTGGGGAAACTGTTCCACAGCCCTTAGACATTTCACTATCAGGGACATTTTCCTGTGAGGGCAGGGGACTGGACTCCATGGCTATGTCTACACTGGCCCCTTCTTCGGAAGGGGCATGCTAATTTTGAAAGTGGGAATAGGGAAATCCACGGGGGATTTAAATATCCCCCGCGGGATTTAAATAAACATGGCTGCCGCTTTTTTTCCGGCTTTGAAGTAGGAATAAGAGATCCTCCGGAAAAGGGCTTTATTCCGGAGGATCGGGCCAGTCTAGACGCTTTTTTCCGGCTTTTCCCAAAAAGAAGGGGCCAGTGTAGACGTAGCCCATGAGCTCTGAATGTCCCTTTCCAATTCTAGTGTTCTATGATTCTATATAGTCTTAACATTTACCTTCTTGTAGCTACATCTTGCACTAAATGTACTACTATAAGGCCAACATGAGTTTTAAAGATGTCTTGTTAGTATTAATAGCAGTAAGTCCTAAATCTCTAGAATGTACGTTGTTTTGAAATAGCCTCTACTCCTGGATTATCTGATAAAATCATGAGTCATGGTGAGCATGGAAACTACAAGACGTCATGAAATCCCATTTCAGAGATTCCCATTGCTCTTCTCTGTAGCCCCCGGCATCAGATTAACTCATTCCTCCTGGGACTTGATGTTTGTACCCATCAAACATTTGTACTCTGACTTCTTCCCAATGTTTCCCTTTTCCGAAGGACATCCATTTGGCTTTGAAGCTTTCCTTGCTCCCTCTTGATCACTTGTGCTGCACTTCTGTGATCGCCTCCCCTTTGGCAGGACTTTTCTAACACCAGCGGTGGACAGAACTGGACAACAGCTAGCTCTTTCCGGGGAGCCTCTGTCCTGCCCTGACCGGGCTGTAGGTTCTCAGACGGCAGCCAAAGCCGCAAGCAGAGTGGCGGGCTGCCCTTCCCCCTTTGCTGCTCAGCTGAATGGCTGAGGCGGGGGCATGATGCTCTCCTCCTTGGGGTGTTGCTGGAGGCTTTAGCTGGAGGGCCCCTCGTGAGTCACCCCGTCCCGCTCCCCAGCCCCAGGGAGCCCGAGCCACACGCACAGCGGCCTCCTCCCTCGCTTCGCACCCCACTCGGAGCGTCACACACACGCGGGGGCATTTGGCGCGGGCTCAGCAGCGCAGCCCAGAGGCTGGGGGGAAGGGGGGTAGGAGGGGTAGGCCGCCTCTCCCGATCTGCAGCTGCTCGCCCCGTTACCGCTGGGGCTGCCTCGCTGGAGCTGTGCCCCCACCCCCACCCTCGGGGCTACAGGGCTGAGCTGCGCCAAGCAGCGCTAGGAGGCGGCATGCGAGGGACTGAGCAGCTTCCCCTTCTCCTTCGCTGCCCTGCCGTGTGGCAAGCAGCAGGGCGCCCCGCCGCCAGCCTCGCCGCGCCTAGTCACAGCAGCAGGTCGCCAATGAAAGCATAAGGACGGCGGGGACGTCAATTAGAGGGAGGGTGGCGCCGGGGTGGGGGGAATCCCATTGCGCGCCAGCGTCTCGTTAGAGTCTCCGCAGCGCCAGAGGTTTCCCCGGGTGCACACGGGGGGCTGCGAGGAGGGGGGGGGCAGCCTAGGCGGGGGGAGGACGGGGCGTGAAGGCGCGCAGGGGAGGGAGAGAGGGGCGATGCGGCGAGGGGCGGGAAGGCTCTGCTGGGCGGAATACTAATCAGCCGGGCTCCCAGTCTGCAGCAGCCCCGGCGCCGCAGACACACACACACCCCGAGATCTCCGGCTGCCACACGCACAGAGCCAGGGGACAGCACCCTGCTCCCGCCAGGCGGGGATCTTGTCACCCCCATCGCCTCTCCCTGTCCCCCCTCCCCCGCCCCCATGCCCTTTGATGGCTGGCATCACAGACCTTCCCAGGAGCCGGGTTTGCCACCTCTGCCCCCGCCGGGCTGTCTCCGAGCCGAAGTTTGAACTCTCCGGCTCTGCCGCTCCCGCCGTCTCCTCCCCCGCGCGGGCTTGAAGGAAGAGGCAAGCGCCGCTGGAGCCCCGGCGGCGCCCATGGCAGGATTAGCAGCCGCGCTCCAGTCGCCCGCTCTGGCCCCTCTTCTTCCCAGCCCCGCGCCGGAGAGCTGCAGCGGGGGCATGTGAGCGCCGCGCCGTGCCCCGTGGAGTGAGTGTCTCCCTGTGCCGCGCTCCCACACACTCGCACCAAGAAGAAGCAGCCCGTGGCTAAAGCGCTGTCAACTTGGCACGAACCAATGCAGATGCACCACAGGTTTTAGCGGAGGGGTCCTGCTTGCCGGGCAGGGGGGGCTGGGTGAGGGGGGATTTCTGCCAGAGACCATCGGGATCGCTGCAATTCCGAACTCCTCTCCTCTCCTCTCCTCCGGCTGTGGCTCCTGCTGGGTGACATGCAGTCCCTCATTTCTCCTGTGACCAAGGCTATTCTGGTAGCTTTGTTCATCTTTGCCATCCTCCTGATTCTCTATGTGATCCTGTGGTACATCTGCCGGGATGTGGATTGCGATCACGGAATCTGAGCTGGGATGCTGGGCAGCGGCTTAGCAGAACCGTGACACGATACACAAGCCAAGCCAATATCGAAGCCAGCCGAAAGAGCCCGGGGGGACCACAGTCAAGGTATCACCTGAAATTGACCTTCAGAGATCAGGGTGACCCGGTGAGTCTCCACGGAGCTTGTTTGCAAACGCGTGGGGAGAGGGGGGGGGGTGTGGAAGGGGAGGGGAAGACAAGGAGAGAAGAGAGAACTTCTTGTGCTTAATTAAGCAATGATTGTACAACAAACACCTTCCAGCTGCACTTCTGATCTCAGCAAGTACTGCAGTGTCAGATTGCCTGGACTGCCTTCCACAGCTGTTCCATGAGTGGACACTGTACCAAACAGAACCCGTCCCTTTGGCTTTTCCCACCCGTGCGGCCAATGTTTTCTGTCATTTTTATTCAGATAATATATTTATTCGAGGGGGCTTTTTGGTCAGCCTGCTTTGGCTAGGTCCACCCTCTCTGTTTGATCGTGGGGCACCTACATGCAATAGCACCTAACTCTAATAGGATAGGTGTCTTTATCATTGCTGTGAGAACTACTTTTAAAAAATGCGTCTGGTTGATGGTAGTAGGGAAAGGGCTGGAAGGAAAGTAAGACTGATGTGGTGGTGCCTTTTGCAGCCACACATTGGTATGCAGGAGGTAGCTGCAGTGCTAAACAGACCATAAAGGTGAGCCCATGCGATAGAAAAGCAAACGCTTCATCAATTGCAAGGAGAAAATCACGAAAGTAATCGGAAATTATGGAGAACATATATGTTATTCAACGGGAAAAAGTACACTTTTCATGACGAAAACACAAGGGTTTTTTTCCGTCGGTTTTTCTTTATTGTTCCGTCTTTCCCCCCTTTTGTAATAGATTTACAAAAGGGGAACAATGTGTTAAGTTCTGAATGGCAAAAGCACTTGCTTTGTTTCCGCCAAATGTTATCCCATGAAAGAGGTTCAGTGGCTAAGGGGTAAAAACGGTGCAAACCCAGCTGTCTCAGAATATATCGAGAAAGTGTGTACAGTAATTGCAGAATCGGTGAGCGTGTACTTCAGGTGCACGGTGAACATACATGAAACACATCCTGCGCTGTTATTTTCCACACCTGAATGATTTTCATCTATTGGATGCTATTGCTATTATTGCTGTATTTTGTTTTGCTACAGCGTGCTATAATACTGGAGCATATTTAAAGACATAGAGACGTTATCTTTAAACGCGAGAAGCCCTTTAGAAATGAAAATGGTACTAAACGTTCACTTTCTGATGTTTCTGTCCTTGTTCGAATAGCATTGAAGAATGGGAGTAGATTCCTAACTTCAATACGTATTATTCCCTCTGTCTGGGATATCGTGCGTGTGTGTATGTGTGTGTGTGTGTGTGTGAGAGAGAGAGAGAGAGAGAGAGAGAGAGAGAACTGAATTTGTTCTTAAAGATGCACAAGTATAGTGAAATACGACTGTCCAATTTAAGATGATTTGATGTTTTATGGCTATGATGGCAATATTGTTCTTACAGCAGACTTCTTATGGGAAAGGCAATCTGTTGCAAAGACCCTATTTTAAAGTAGACTCGTTTCTCATTTTGAGTTATGCTCCAATTCATATTGCATCTCGAAGGTCTCCTGATGTGGGTAGTGGATCAGTCTGAACATTACCGTTAACAGATCCTACTAATGTGATTATAGCAGCAGTGACATCAGTGTTCACTTGCCCTGCAACTACAGTAGGACTGCATTTGTTTACTTCACTCACGCACACAATGAAATGTCTGTTGCGCAACAACTGAACAGCAAAAAGACCATGAATGCAGTTTTAAATGATAATGAGTGTGTTTTTCGCTTGCACCCCTGGCCCAGACCCTCTTAACTGACATTTTGCAGTTTTACTGCTAAATAAACTATTTCCTGCCCAAGTAGGAAAGTGCTCTTTCACACTTTAACATGCCAAGCCATATTACATAACCCCCCTCCAAAATGACAGAAAGGCACACATTCTGCCTAAACCACAAACAGGGGGGAAATAATTCAGTCCAATTGTAATGACTCTGTCATTTAATGTTAATTATTTTATAGAAAATCAATGTCACATGCAGGGCAGGACAGAGTGGGGCAGGTTAACACAGATGCCGCTAAACTTTTAAAACAGGAATATGTGTGCATAGATAATAACTATTAAGTTCAGATACAATTGTTTATTCATTTGCCATGTTTCATAGGTCTGGTCATAATCAGTGTTAATCAGCCTCATATTTGTAGAGGCTCTAAAAAGTATCATTGTCTAGATTTATAGTTGCACACTATTTAATCACTAGCTGCATTTAGGAACTATGCTTGTTGTCTGTTGTAATGTATTAACAAATGATAGATTATAAGCAACCTTCTAAAAACATTAAAGTCACTCATGCTATTACTACAGTCTGACACGATAAAATTGAGGCCTCATTGAAGTCACTGGGAGTTTTATCCTTGACTTCAGTGGAACCAGAAGTTTACTTCAGATATGAATTTGTAATAGGAAGGAATAACTGCAACCAAGAGAACTGTCAACAAATGAAAAAAAAATCAGTTTATAGTGGAAAACCAGAGTTTTTAATTTCTTTTTTCGTGCTGAAAATCTGGAGAAAGTTTGATTTCTATTTTATTTATTTATATATTTATTTTGCTAGCAAAAGACATGATGGGCGTCCTTTTTCTATTCACTTAATTCAACAGTCATTACCAAATCAACCTCTCCCTGTGTTTTCTTATTTCCCCTCAAACTGACATCTAAACATTAATGTTACTGAGATATTAAGTATATTGAAATGAGATGGATAAGAAGTAAGGCACAGACCCTCAAAAGTATCTAAGCATCTAACGGCTACCTAAATATCTGAGATGTGGGGAGGGAATAACTCCATATTTATGAAGCCCATAATACAGCTCTTATAACTTCATGATAAGTACTAAAGAACTCCTCTTCTGATGGTTGACTAAAATTCCGATTATGTTCCCATTGAAATCAAAGGGAATGTTACAGTATTACAAAAGTTGTAGTGAAATATATTAGAAGTATGTCATTATATAAACAGAAGTTTAATATGCTATAGAAACCATTTTAAAAGAAGATATTTTGTTACATCACAAGTATGTATAAAATAATTTAAAAATTATCATACATTTTACAGTAAAATTATAGATGTTACTGAATTTTATGTGCCACAGGGTAGCATGAGTGGCATGGTGCTAGGAATGCCCGAGTTCTCAACTTAATGTTGACTATGTTTGCTGCATATGTTTGGACAAATGGTTTAAGACCCTGTACAATATTCTTTACTCCTTATCCAGGAAAAAAAATAGTTCAAATTTGTGGAATTTTGCTTGAAAAGGTAGGGGACTAAGTAGGCACTTAGCTTTTCAGTTTTGCCATCTCTCTGCTTCCTTTCCTGTAAAATGGGGTTAACGTGGGTCAGATTCTCTATGGTGTGCCTACATAAATTGATTCTGTAGCTGTTTTAACAAACACATTAAGGATCATCCAAGTGTAAAAGAGATTGGGATGGAAACATTGAATTAGCCTATGGGCTTTAGTGTCTTTCCCTTCTCTGATCTGGCATAGCAGGAAAAAGGGGCCAGGAATAGAAGAAAACAATGTATGGCCAGGGTGCCTCTATATCATACCAGTACTCTGCTGTGTTTTTGTCTCCCCGTAGCCATTGCAGTCCTGTGCAAATTGGAACAGCAGTGTTGGAAGACAGAAAAGGTGAACTTAAATCCATCTTTGCACAGTTCCAGTTCCCAATTTACTTTGGAAACAGGAACCACTTAGTGAAATTCTATGGTCTGTGCTATGCAGGCCAGACAAAATAAGCCATAAGGACCCCTCATGGCTTTATAATCTATAAACACAGGCATTCCAACAAACATTTAGTTTTATTTGGGGATCTGGCTCTCTATATTTATAACCTGGCTCATGGGGGATTGGGAGGATTAATTAGGCAATGCTTGCAGTGCAATTTAAGAATTCAGAAGGGCCTTTTAAATGCTAAATATTCTTATTCATGAGCATTTCACTTGCTCAGATATATCTGAAGAACAATGTACATGCATCCTTTTCTTATTCTTCAACACTAATAATGATGCTGTCCTAATAATATGAGTAAAAATCCCACCTGGCTACATAGTGTTCTAAAATGCAGAAAAGTGTAGGCCTTCAAGACTGCTTCTTCCTGAAGTCCCACATCAGTTATACCCCACTGCTTACTTTTTTAGTGTGTTCTATACACACCAGATAGTTCAATATTGTTCGAGAGAGAGTACATTGGATAAAAAGTCTGTTGAAAACTTGTACTGCCGTTTCTCAGCAAGCAAAAGAATAGTTAACATTTTTCGTTTCTTTTATGACTTTTTGTTTGTTTTTCTCTCCTACATTATGCTATTCTGAGCTTTGACACCTTTGGACATAATATAATTTGAAGACAAATTGAACAAACTGATTTTTCCTAAAGTGTGCTGGTAAAGTGACACAAATATTGGGGAATTTTCCATACAAATCTGCAGTGCATTATTTGTGGTAAACAGGTTTTTTTTTGTTCAGGTAGAAATCCTTTAAAGTAAAAATAGCTTTCTTGGTTTGGCATTCTATTTTAATGTGCAGCATATAGTTACAGTCTGATGCCTTGTAAATACTAGAGCTCAGATTTTAAAAAATAATTATATATCTAGTAGGATTATCAAAAGTTTCTAAGCATCTAAAACTCATTCAATTGCTGTTAGGCATGTTAGGCATTAGGCGCTTTTGAAAATTCTAGTAGGCAGCTAAATACATTTAAAAATCTGGTCCTAAGTGAAAAGATTTGGATTTAGTCCTGCATACGCTGTCTGCCGTTGAGAATTACATATCTGATTTAGGAACTTTGTTGAGGTATCAGGGAATCATGGAAATTCATGTTGCAGCATGTCATTGTGAACAAGCTTAGATACAAAAAGGGGCATATGATAATAGAGTGATAAAATATAATTAATTTGAATCATAATTGGTGTTTGGGTTAGTGAGACACAGAGGATGGGGGGTAGAGATTACCTGAATTTGTGTTTGCATAAAAGAGATGAAGAAATGGAAAGAAAAATCAGAGAAGAATATAACATCAAGAGGGAAGTAGAGTGACTCCAGAGAATTCAAATTCTGAAAAGTGCACCTAATGTTGGTCTCAAAGGACATGAAGTGTCACTTCCATTTATGAAAAGTATTTTTTAGATAACTAAGGGATTAAGATAGAAATCCAAATGTCTGCAGCTACCTGAGATTCTTTATATGAATGCCGCTGTTCATTTAGGCTTGAAATTCATGTCTGCTTTAGTTCACATATACACACCTGCACTTAAAAAGTAATAGTTTTACAGCTATTTCATGGAGACTAGAAGAAAGATGATATACAATCATATTTTAAATGAAGTGCATTGATGCAGAGAGTACATACTTTGTAAGCATATTTTATTTTTTTTAAAATGAGTGTAGATTCCATTTGGTACAGAAAAAGTGTTGGTTGGTAATCTGGTGCTGCTGCTGCTGCTGCTGCTGCTGCTGTTATTATTGTTCCAGTTCTCATCTATGGCTACACATACGACTCTGCACTCTGAACCCTGATAGAGAACCAGCTTCACCGAGGACATGGGAAGTTCATATCTATGATTTTTGATGATGCACCTTTCAGGCACTTATGACACTTTTCATGTGCCGTCTGGAGACAATTTCTTCGATCCTGCTCAAACCTGTTACATGCTGATCTTGTCAAAGACTGCCAGTAAGTCCTATTCTGAGCCATTTGCTCATATTTGAGATTGATACCAGCCTACAGAATGGATGACTCTTTTTTCTTTTGCCCTGCCTCAGATCCCCATACAAGATCTGTTTTGGGAGCCTGTCTATGAGCCATCAAGGCACAGACATCTGCAAAAAAGTGCCTCGACCTGAGGACTTAGTGTGGTGTCTTCAAATCTCAAAAAAGTGAGCCATCGAGTTAGTGGTGGATGTATATGTCTTGATTCAAGTCCCTTGTGGCATAGCTGAGGAGACAGTCAAAGGACAAACTGAACAGCACTGGGGCAAGTACAATAGCCTTTCTTCTTCCTCTCCAATGTTACTCAAGATATTGTGGAACACCTTTGGGCCTGCTACTTTGTACAGTTCTGCTGGAATACAATCCTTTCTGGAAGGTTTGCAGGAGTTCAGTTGTTCGATGGCTTTCATGACCTCTTCAACTGATGGAGAGAGACTGACATTCTTTTTGATGGATTTCCTGGCAATCAAGGACACACTGATCAACAGTTGATGGTCTATTGAGTACACTATTGAAGTGTTCAGTCCATCTCTGTATGATTCCCTCCTTGTCTTTTATGAGGGTTATGTCATCTGCCAATTTCAGAAGAACTGTGCCAGAGTTAGATGGCTCATAGACAGCTAAGAGAGAATTAAAGAATATCTTGGCATTGTTTGTATCCATGTAATGCTGAGCTTTTGCAGCCTTTCTCTCCCATCACTCATTCTGCATTCTCCTCAGTTCAAACTGAACTTTGTTCTGTAGGAACTTAAACCTATATTTCTTTGAGATGGAAACTGAGATCATTTTGTCATTCAATGAACGCTTTCTGCTTGTCACTTACAAGTTTGGAACTGTCTTTGTTTTCATCTAACCAATCCTGGGAAGTGTGCAAAGTCTCCACCCGCCCTGCCTGCAAGGAGTGTGTAGTGCTTAGAAATGCCACGTGCTCCTGGCGGGGAGGGAGGAGACTTCATGCACTCCCCCAACCCCTGATTGGCCTGGGGGGGAGGGGAAACATGTGAAGTCTGCTCCTGCCCTGCACAGGATGCAACGCTTCTACGCACTGCATGCTCCTTGCAGAATGGGGGCAGGGTGGGAGGAGACTGTGTGCTTGCCCCACCCCCAGGCCAATCAGGACTTTGAGGTGAGAGGGAGCATGTGAAGTCTCCACCTGCCCTGCAAGGGGCTCAGCTGCTCAGTTGGCGGTTGACTCTAAGCATGGCACTCCTTTGCAGGGTGGGGGCAGGGAGCGAGAGATTTCATGTGCTCCCCTCCCCAGGCTCTGATTGACCTGGGGGCAACAGGGGGAGCATGCAAAGTCTCCTCCTACCACCAGGGGCACGGGTATCTAGAGGGAACCGCCAGCTGTTCAGAACAGTTGGTTCTCTCGGGGGGAGGGGGGGCAAGGATTTTGCACGCTCCCTCACCCCCAGACCAATTAGAGTCTGTGGGTGGGGAAGCATGGAAGTGTCCTGGCCCTGCCCCTTCTTCCTGAGGCCCTGCCCCTTCCAGGGCAGCCTGAGGCCTCTTCAAAAATTTCTGAAGTGGCCCCCGGTCAAAAATTATTGCCCACCCCTGCCCTAGAAAGTTAGGGGAAAAGTTATTAGATAGTTAACTTATTGTGACCCTGTAAATATACACATGTACAGAAATTTGGACAAAAGAAGTAATTGAATGTCAATATTTATCCTAAAAAAAATTATAGAAATTTCTATAGTGTATAGAAATTGCAAAGCAACTGTTGCCATTTTGCTTCACAGAGGATTCTTCCCACATCATACCAGTGTTACCAATGAGGTCAGATGTAGAATAAAAGTGGGTAAAAAGTTCTGAAAAGATTACTTCAAACACCTAAAGTTATACACATATTCCATGACAAATTCTGCTCTCAGTCACATTGGTAAAAGATCATTGAATCAAATGAGCTTGCATTGGTGAAGAAATTTGACCACTTTTGGACAGATCAGTGTTATTTTAGAATAACTGCGTGTCCTTCCACCCCGCCCCCAGAGAGTCCCCCTAGGCCCTGGACCATCCCTGCCGAGCGCGGCTCTCAGCGCGGCTTCCCCTCACTGGCTGCTGCTGCCATGCACAGCGTTGCAGGTGGGCGGGGAGGATGCCCGGGCATGACGTGACGTCACGGCCCGGGATTTTAAAACTCCTCAAAGACACATTGCAAAGCATGGCTGGCTCCGGGTTTGGACTCCGGGACCTGAGTGCTGACTCCGGCCCCTCAAAGTGGAAGGCATAATGTAGGGAAGGGGCTTGTGTGGAGGGGGACGAGGGGAGGGGAGGGGAAGGGGCTTGTGCGGAGGGGGAGGAGGAAGAAAGGGGAAGGCACCAAGAGACAGGACAAATGGCAGGGGGCCAAGTGCAGACAATGAGGGAAAGGGCAGGAGGGGAGGTGTCAGTGGGAGTGGGGACAGGGTGATGCTGGGAGAGGAGAGGAGAGGGGAAAGGCATTGGGGACTAGAGGAAGAGGGGGAGGCGCTGGGAGAAGGCTTGAAAGAAGGGGTGGGCATGAGAAAGGTGGGGATGGAGCAAGTTATGTGTGGGGGCACAGAGGCGTAGGAGGGGAATGGGGCAGAGAGTGGTGAGTGGGTGTGTGACGTAGTGGGGGTACCTGGCTGGTTTCTATGCTGCTGGCTCTGGGGTAACCCCCACTGGCTGCCGTGGGTACCATGACCCAGCAAAACAGGATGAGTCACTATGCAAACGAGTATGGCCAGACACCCCCCATGGAGAGGAACAAAGGAAGGTGGAATTCTACCCTGGCTGGGGGGCAGGGCTGGAAGAGTGTTAGTGAGTTGCGGGCTGGGAGCATGGAGGAGACAGCCTAGGGAAAGGGGCTGGAGTTTAGGGGCCCAGTCTCCCCCATCTTAAGGGGGCCTGAGGCATCCTAGCCCAGCTCTGTGACCAGATTACGTCTGTGCTGTGCTGTACCCTGGAGAGGCAATAAACTTCCTCTATTCCACCGGCTGGTGAAGTCTGTTTGTGCCATTTCGGGGTGCAGGAGACGGGGGACCCCCAACCCGCCATCACAGGGTGGGCATCAGGGAAAAAGAGGGCAAAGGGGGCAGGGACAGTAAGGGAAGAGAGAGGCACCAGGAGGGTGTAGGGCTAAGGAAAGGTGCAGGTGCGATGGGGATTCTGGGGTGAAACGGAAGGGCAGACACCTGCAGGGGAGAGACCAGGACCAGAGGGGAGAGTCAGGGCAGGTGTGTAGACAGAGGTGGGGGGCAGCAGGCACCAGGAGAGATGATGGAGCAAGGAGAGGAGACATGGCAGCAGAGAGAAAAAGGTAAAGGCTTAAAAATATTTATTATTAACTTGGTATGCTTCCCACGGACATTTTGTTTGCGCCCCACGGTGCAGTTTGGGTTTATGCGGGGATCAACACGTGGTCGGCGAGTGGGAGCCAAAACAAAAAAGTAGTCAGGGTAACGATCTTCTGTTGATATATGTTTTAGTAGTTAAATTCTTGGACTGTCGTTGCTCATGAAAAGTGCTGTCACATGGGTAGAAATCGGGTAAATATTTCATTTTATTAATATCACCAGAACTGACTTAAATGGGGCCTGCGTGTTGTATAGTCTTGCCTTAATCTTTGTATTCATGCCTGTCAATGTGAGAGAAGCTATTTGTATATATTTGCTTGCATATGCAACCACACTTAAGTTGAGGCTCTCAGCATGTTCTGCAAGTATCACTGTGGCCCCTGGGGCTTCCAAAGTTGAGTTGCCCTAGCTCATCCCTGACAGGTGTCTATCTAACCTGGTCTTAAATATCTGCAGTGATGGAGATTCTGCAATCTCCCTAGGCAATTTATTCCGGTGTTTAATCACCCTGACAGGCAGGAATTTTTTCCTAATGTCCAACCTAAACCTCCCTTGCTGCAATTTAAGCTCATTACTTCTCATCCTAACCTCAGAGGCCAAGGAGAACAATTTTTCTTCCTCCTCCATATGATACTCCTTTAGATACTTGAAAGCTGCTCTCATGTCCCTTTTTGGTCTTCTCTTTTCCAAGGTAAACAAGGCCAATTTCTTCAGCCTTGCCTCATATCTCATGTTCTCTAGACCTTTCATCATTTGTGTTGATCTTCTCTGGACTTTCTCCAGTTTCTCCACGTTTCCTGAAATGTGGCGACCGGAACTGGACATGATATTCCAGCTGGGGCCTAATGTAGATGGCTCATTCCCTGCCTAGGGTACGTGAGACTGGGCGGGTTAATTTCCAATCCTCCTGTTTATTCTTTTCCTAAGCCAGGAGGGCACAGTAGTTCTGATGGGGGCTCTGCAGGAAGGCAGCCCGCACTGCCCCCTGCCTGAAACCTTGTGTAGGTGTTAAACAGCTGTCCAGCCCACCCTAGAGGTGACTGCATCTCAGCGTGCCTGAAGCAACACAGCACCAGCAATGGACGGGAGAATGGCTCCCGGGCATGGCTTGCTCATGACTGCTTCAGTCCCATTGGATGAGCCTCAGCCTCTTTTCTTCCCCTCCCCCACTTTGCAGTGGGGCTGCAGACTCTGGGGGAGAGGGGTGGAGGCAGGCAGAGGTGTCTCCCTGCAGTAGATGTAGACACGTCTCTGTATTAATCATTCTCTCATAGAAGTTTTTAGCTCTGTATTGAGTCCTTTTACATGGAAACTTTGTATTACGTTTTGGTAGAATAGTCCCTAGGACAAGTGAGGCAGAGACTGTCCCTGGGGGGTGAATGAGGTGGGACTGGAAAAGGCGGAAGGTGAGCACTCTGGGCAGTTGCAAAGGTTGGGGAGGGGATGGAAGCCAGATCCAAGATCAATGGGCCCTGGGAAGTGGGCCCATTGAAAGGAGACTGGACCTGTGGATGCCTTGGGGGTCAGCAGCAAGGGCCTGCTTGCTTTTGGAAGCCCCCTCTTTGGAGGTGAATGGGGCAGCATTGAGACACCACCCAGAAGCCGGCAGACACTAACTGCAGATTCATGGGACGGTTGTCACAGATCTTGCACATGCATAAGATGATAGATCTGCAGGAGGGGGGGCAGTGGCGTAGTGAGGGGGCTGGAAGGGTCAGTTGCTCCTGAGAGAAAAATAATATAAAATGTAGTTAAAAATAGATGTCACACTTTTTAAAAGGAATACCATATCTCCTGCCTTTTGTCTATTTTTGCTCTTTAGGCCCCAAGTTAAAATTTTCAAAAGCACTTGAGTGACTAAAGTCATTTTTGAAAATTGGACTTGGAAATCTAAGCTCAGATTTTTAAAGGTAATTAAGCTCCTAAAGAGATAGTTGCCAACTCGGATCTTCAAAGATCTATCTGATCTTTACACACCTTTGAAAATCTGGTCATAAGTGTCCTAGTCAGTTCTGAACGTGAGATGTAGGAGCCCAGTCCTAATTCCTTCAGGCTTTTTTTTTAATTTAACATTTATCTACACTAATTCCCCTCCTTTCTCTTTCACTATCCAATAACTGCATGGATCAAAATTATAGGTGCTTTGTGAATATGCTGACTTGAGAGTGGAAAGATTTCATATTGTCATGTATGATTCCTAGTAACCCATCTCAAATATGAAAAATTAGGTTGATACCTGTTCATATAGCTGTTGAATTCAGTTCACCATTTGCAGTATCTAATTAGGATGTTTAGTGGAGAAGATATTGTTTTTTAAAATTTATTTATACTGTGGGCAAAGCATGGGATCACAAGAATTCCTCCATTGTTTTACCATGAGTCTCAAAACATTTGGGCTATGTCTACACTGGCGCTATGCAAATGAGGCTAAGCATGGAATATCGCCAAGCTTCATTTGCATATCTAATGAGCCGCCATTTTTTGCAGAAGAGGCTCTTGCGCAAGAAGGAGCTGTCTACACTGCCCCTGCTCGTGCAAGAAAAACCCTCTTGCGCAATGCTGTTATGCTGATTATTTTCAGGATTGTTTTTCTAAAGGCCTGGAGTAAATTGATTATGTAGGAATCTCAACTTTCATTTAAAAAAAAGTTCTCTATACTTCTGGGCCTTACAGCTAAGGAGGACAGCTTTAAAACATGAACTCTAAATACTCAAGAAACAAAAGGCCAATAAAAATCCAACATGTTTTATTTAAAAAAAATCTTATGATTTGTAGACCATTCTCATAACTTTGTGTAGGCGTTGCTTGTGATTTTTGGGTTGGCAATACTGCTCTTTGATTGGTGAATTTAGAGAGGTCTCTCCCTTCAGTTTCCCTTTCCACCCTCCTTTTTTGTCACAGGTCATCAGAGAATCATAGAAACAATGGAGAGTAGGGTGAGTCCATGACTTTGGTTAATGACTGGTCAGGGTGACTAATGATTATCAGCCAGTGGTCTGAATGAGCTATCTACTGCCATCTGTTAATCAACTGTAGGAAAAGGCTTCATGGGCAGGCCGTATTTATATAGACATACCTACTTTGCCACAGAGATCGGTAGACACACTTGCTGTGTCAAGGTGATCAATTTTGGCTCTTTTGGGTTGAAATTCACTTAAGACTTGGAGCTGGGAGAATGAAATGTTGTTATCCATATTGTATGATTAAAAGGTTAAAGACCTGAACTTAATATGACCAGGCTTAGGGTCTACCATAACTTGAACACTAAGCAGAGGCTACAGAGTCACATCTAACTGAAAGTCACAGAAGATGGAAACAGGTTTTATTTCTGGTGGTGTAGAGTCTATTTGGGAGTCCTCAATTATATCTGACACTTTACATCCAGTGTTTAAAGGCAGAGCTGACTAGAATCAATTGAGAGTCCTTGTCTTGTCTCAGTGATCGCTTGAGCAAAAATCATTGATAAAATCTTGAGTAGACTAACCTTGGACTCAACATGCAGGCAGTGTGTTGAAAGGCAGTGCAAAGGAGGCAGTGGTGGTGAGGTACCATATTACCTAGTGAAATCATTGGTGCTGAAATCACTAAGGACTGGAATTTGACCACAGAACTGACACTTTCTTAACAAAGACGCCATTTTTGCTATTTAAAAAGTAAATCAGTGTGACAGAAAACTGCAATGCTCTCTGGTAACTTTTTAAAAATCAAACTTTAAACTTTATTGAAAAAATTGGATAGTTTGCAATTGAAAATATTTGACCTACACTTAAGGCAACTGATTTAATTTTGTGTAAAATTTTGCATAATAAAGGATGGCAATATTTTTTGAAAATGTTCAACTATATTGATATACATTTTGATCAGATCTACTTCTAATGTGATATTTGTGTGTGGTTGTGGTTTGTTGTGTGTGGTTTTGTTTTGTTTTTTTGTTCAATAAAAAATATTGGGTGGGTGGGTGGGGCCCCACCAGAACAGTTCGAATTGGGCCCCGCACTTCCTAAAGCCGGCACTGCATACTGCTAAACCATGATGTCTTCCCATTTGATGTCATTTTATAAACACTTATAAAAAAATTAAATTAATGGAGATTGTCTATCTCCTACAACTGGCAGGGACCTTGAAGGTCATCAAGTCCAGTCCTCTGCTTTCACAGTAGGACTAAGAACCATCCCTGACTAATTTTTGCTCTATATCCCTAAATGGTCTCCTTTGAGGATTGAACTCACAATCCTGGATTTAGCAGGCCAATGCTCAAACCACTGAATGCTCTCTCTCTCTCCCCTAAATAATTTTGTCTTGCAGATTGGATGTGGCACCTCAAAGTTATCTTGTCACAGCTCCCTATCTCTCCACATGTAAGGAGGCAATAACAACAATGCTGAAATATTATGGCAATTCAAGAAAATAAAATATTTTTGAAAGTGTATGACATTTAGTGCTATTCTTTGTCTCATGTCAAAGTAAAAGCACAGCTAATAAAAAGACTTACAACACTTAGAAGAATATACTGACACTGAAAACCGTGTCATTTTAAAAGAAGAATAAAAGCAATTGCTAAAGAGGAAAGTATATTGCTGGGCAGAGAGGATAGTCTCTTTGCTGTGACCAATGTACATGGCATTGCTCTTAAATAATATCACATTCTTTCTTTAACGTAAAGTGCAAGACATTTCTTTCAATTAAGTAAGAGAATACCTTTCAACGCAATTAAAAATAAACAAAAGTCAAACTGCAGATTATATTTTATTGAGAGGTGAAAGCCAGAAATGTTTGAAGATATTCTTGACCTTTAAGCTCTTTTCTTAAATATGGGAACAACAGATGGGGACTGTGAATGTTTAAAATTGCATGAACAAACATTTAGACTTAGAAATGGATGGAGTGCTAATGACGTCTAGAAACATTCTTGTTGGATTCAGAAGTTAGAGCTGCCTAATAAATTAAGGAACTGCCCAGCAAAGGCAATGATCAACCATGGCATGTTGGCAAAGACAAACACATGGGTCCTTATTAGTGACATGATATAAAAAGCAACATCAATTTAAAATCCTCCCATGTCAGAAGTGCTAAGCTAATGATTTGCTTTTCATATTTGGATGGCCATATTACAGAACGGATCTCCGGTCATTGTGTACTAGATGTGAAAAACATGGCCTAAATGCAATGATGTGGCTACTGTACACTAACTCTTTTTGTTAAGAAACTTGGAAGAGAGCATATGTGTTATGAGAAGGGCTAGAATCAATGTAAATGGTCTATTCGGGGGGAGAGGGAGGATTATTTAAATGAAAGCAGTAAGGAAACCTTTGTTTCACCCATCCGGATCTCATTGGTCCCTCATCACAGAATCAGGATGGTTTTATATACTAGTTCGCTTATTGGGACAGAAGAATGTAGATACTAGATTTAGAGGACGTCAAGAGTTACTAAAAGTTTAAAAATCTATCTACATTTAGAAACAGCCTATTTTCTGTAGATGTCTAACTTAATAAAAATATTGCATTCTCTGTTAAATAATGAATGGACCTGAATTGATAAGAACAGTTCTTCTTGCCTTACTTATGCAACAGTTCCAGTGAATTTTGCAAGAATAATGTAATCAGGATTTGGCCCCCAAAATTCATTGACTCAGAAACTAATGGAACTATAGCTGGACTCCTTAAGCAATAAATATTAAAATTACATCCAGGCTTGTCATCACTATGCATCCTCTATTAGAAAGGAGCACACAACTAGCCTTGTCAGTTCTGTATATGTAATTATTTTTGTAAATGGGAAAAATGTCTTTAAGTGTTTTCATTTTATTCCATCATGCCCAGCCAACAAAATCATATTTGGAAATGTGTTTACTAGGTCTTCAAAATTACCCTGTTTGTTAAAAGGACACAACCAAGTGATTACTTTTATAGCTATTTGTACAAACTCCATTTTTTATTATACCTCTAGTAGGCTTGAAAATGATTGTTTTCCCTACCAATTTTGCTACTGAAATTTACATCAGCATTTACAACTTTAGCTTATGATTGTGCCTTATTATCTAGCCAGAACATCTTTGTTTATGCACGAATATCACAGATGATGAAAACACAGCTCTCAGAATAGTATGCATTAGTGAAGGATTCCTGCAAAGTTGGCTGAGTTGAATACAAAATAAGGATACAAATACATCCCTCAGCTAATTGAATTGGAGATGCCTTTTGGATCAATTTGGCCCACTGTGTTTTATAGTCATGACATCTCTTGTTTTTTATTATTGTTTTTTTGGAGGGAGGAAAGAGCTTATGTATTTTTCTGTACAAAAATATAATGGAACGAGGTGCTGATCCATTACTAGAACCCCTAAGTACTCTGCTCATACAAATAATAATACTAATAAAAGTATAAAATATAATCAAGTCTAGATGTTATATATTTTATCGTGCTTGTGTATCACTGCTGTTCTACTGAATGGGATTAAACCCACTAGACAGTGTTTCATAAGATGTATAATTCTGACAGAGATTCTCGTTTAGCTGATGTGGTAGAGCAAAGGGATCAGAAGACTATTTCTACTGTTGTAAATAGCCTTAGATTTGTTTACAATGTTGAAGTAACCAATGCCAGATAATTTCATCTGCGCAAATCACAAAATAGAGAAGAAGAAGAAAAATTAAAAGGCCCAAGCAGTTTTGTATCATATTCCATTCAACTGAGTGTCACAGACTAAACAGGTGAAAATCCTGTTGCTATTGAAGTTAATGGCAACATTTCAATAGGGGCAGGAATTCACCCAATGTATTAATTTATTTTTATTTTCACATACAAACATTACCAGTAATGCCTAGTTCAGGCACTAACATATCAAAAATAAAACTCAGCAGGGAATTGCAACCATCTCTTTTGTGCAAAAACAAAAAAAGGAAAACAACAGCCTACACAGAAAATCCAAACTGTCCTTCTCTTTAGCTCCTGCAGAACATAGATCCTTATAATTAAATATATTCCTAAATGCTAGCCTACAATTGATGGTATTTGCAGGGTGCCCTAAAGCAGTGGCTCTTAACCAGGATATGCAGAGGTCTTCCAGGAGGTAAATCAACACATCTAGATATTTGCCTTTTTTAAAACAGGCTACATAAAAACATTAGTGAAGTTAGTACAAACTAAAATTTCATATAAGAACATAAAAATGGCCATACTGTGTTAGACCAAAGTGGCCAATACCAGATGCCCCATGGGGGAGGGAACAACAGGTAATCCTCATGTGGTCCCTCTCCTGTCATCCATTTCCAGACATACACAGACTAGGGACTAATAGCCATTGATGGACCTAACCTCCATGAATTTATCTAGCTCTTTTTTGAACCCTTTTAAAGTTCTAACCTTCACCGCATGCTCTGGCAAGGAGTTCAACAGGTTGACTGTGTGCTGAGTGAAGAAAGACTTCCTTTTGTTTGTTTTAAACCTGTTGCCTATTAATTTCATTTGGTGACCCCTTATTCACTTTTTCCACATCAGTCATGATTTTATAGACCGCAGTCATATCCCCCTTTAGTCTCCTCTTTTCTAAACTGAAAAGTCCAAGTCTTTTTAATCTCTCTTCATATGAGACCCGTTCCAAATCCCTAATCATTTTTTGTTGCCCTTTTCTGAACCTTTTCTAATGTCAACAGATCTTTTTTTAGACGAGCCAACCACATCTGTACACAATATTCAAGATGTGGGTGTACCATGGTTTTATATAGAGGCAATAAGGTATTCTCTGTCTTATTCTCTATCCCTTTTTAAATGATTCCTAATGTTCTATTTGCTTTTTTTTTCTGCTGCTGCAGAAAGATCTCTCTCTTGAGTAGCTGTAGCTAAATTAGTCCCCATCATATCGTACATATAGTTGGGATTGGTTTTTCAAATGTGCATTACTTTACATTTATCAATATTAAATTTCATTTGCCATTTTGTTGTCCAATCACTTAGTTTGGTGAGATTTTTTTGAAGTTCTTCACAGTATGCCTTGGTCTTAACTATCTTGAGAAGCTTGGTATCATCTGCAAATTTTGCCATCTCACTGTTTACCACTTTCTCTAGATCATTTATAAATAAGTTGACTAGGACTGATCCCAGGACAGATCCCTTGGGGGAACTAGTTACCTCTCTCCACTCGGAAAACCTACCGTTTACTCCTACCCTTCATTTTTTGTCTTTTAATCAGTTCTCAATCCATGAAAGGACTTTCCTCTTATCTCATTACTTTATTTAAGAGCCTTTGGTAAGGGATCTTGTCAAAGGCTTTCTGGAAATTTAAGTATACTATATCCACTCTATCCCCCTTGTCCACATGTTTGTTGACCCACTCAAAGAACTCTAGTAGATTAGTAAGGCATGGTTTCCCTTTACAGAAACCACGTTGACTTGCCTTCAACAAATTATGTTCATCTATATATCTGACAATTTTATTCTTTACTATAGTTTCGAATAATTTTCCCAGTACTGACATTAGACTTACCGGTATGTAATTGCCAGGATCACCTCTAGATCCTCTTTTAAATATTGGCGTCACATCAGCTATCTTCCAGTCATATAGTCAATGACTTATTTATACTGCTCTATATATGCTGCAATGTAAGTTTAATATTTATATTTCAAATTTTGAGAAAGTGAGCAATTTTTCAGCAATAATGTACTTCTGTGACACTTGTATTTTAATGTCTGATTTTGTAAGCAAGTAACTTTTAAATGAGGTGAAAGTTGTGGGTATGAAATTAGACTTCTGGAAGAGGTTGAGAGCCATTGCCCTAAAGTTAGTAAAGATGGATTATTTCAGATGGTGTGAAGTAGTTAATTCTGAAGTGGAGGGTCCTCCTTGAGAACATCATATAAGCTCCCTCTCTTTGCCATGGACATTACAACTCAAGCAGCTCCACTGATCTCAACAATATTACACAGAGATTTGATACAAGTACAATAAAAATAGAACACACCTATTATTAAATAAGATTTTATAATCAACAAGTTATAGACTGAGTAAATACTATACCAAGAACTCAGCTTTCATCTTATAGAATATGAAGGCATGTTTCCTTGATGCATAGGTGACATTTTAAATTTTCAAGTAATTCAGTTTTGCTGTTGTTATTATACTGCAGATCTCCCTATTGTGGAACAATTTTCAACTCTGGTGGCTGTTAGCAGTCTCCCTGCCAACCTATTGATTTATTCAGATGTAGTGTGAACCACATCATCATATAGTGTGAATCACTAGATCCACCTTTGTGAGGGTGAAACTCCAGAAAGGGGCATAGTTTGACCAATTATAGCTATAGTAAATGCATAAAGTTGGGTGGTATTGTACTTATCTGAAAGTGTTAGATAAGTGGGCAAGTAAAGTGAGCCTAAGATGCTACACTTCAATTTTACCTTAAGTGTATGAGCCTGCATAAGCATGCAAACAATAAAGAGCCATCTGGATACAAACATGTGACGTCTTTCTTCTATTTTTCTCCAAAATATCTGCATGCATGTGCATCCATTGGTCAAAATTTCCTTTATGCCCTCAGTATCTCCTATACACTTGAATGTTTGGATCCAAAGGATGTTGGTTCATTCAGGTGTGAAGAGCAAGAGACCATATCACATGACATAACAGACTTGTAGAGATGCCCTTCCCTAGAGGACAGAAACTGCAAAACAAATGTGGCATAATGCGAATCCCTTTATGTACTCTGAGTGGAAAATGTCTTGGGTGAGAAAGGAGAAAAAAGTGGGGCAGGATGCAGGGAGTCATATAGAAGCAAGAGGACTTGAAGAGAACCAGGGTCTGCTGGAGAGAGGTAGAGGTTAGTTTGAGGATCAAGGAGAAACTCAGAGAGTCAGCAACAACCTGGAACTCTGGGAATCACTGAAGGGATGAAGATTCTGGGAGAGGGATTGTTAGATGGAGGAAGCCTGGAATATTATTGGATGGCAAAAGAATGAGACACAGCTAGGGTATGTTGTTGTAGCAGGGAGGCAGAGCAAGAGTGGTTGGGTTGTTGGGGACAGTGGGAACCTGCAAGCCTTTTGGGAATTTAGGGCATTTGGGGTCACTTCTTTCATTCTGTCCCCTTTCAGCTTCTGCACTTGATCCCCCTCGGTTGAGCCTCTTGCCTCCCTAAAAGCCATGCACAGGGCAGGAGTTATCATATGCTTATCTAACAACAATGGAGAGGTGACTGTGGGGGCAGAGGGAGGTGGTAGAGCATAGAAGCCAGAACACCCAGGACCATAGCAGAGTCATGATGGTTAGGAGAAGGATCTGTAGTTGCAGTCCGGTTAACATTGTGGTAGCATGCATGGGCAATGAGCAGGTGTGGCAAAGCTGGCTGCCAAATAGAGACAGATGATACTTGAATCCTAATGCATAGAATTTATAGCAAATAATTTACTTGTTTAATTTAGCCCATTGCCCTGATCACAAAATATCTATGGACAAATTGTTATGTTCTTGAATCTCTTAGTTATCTAATTAATGCAAAAAACAGGACTATGTAGCACTTTAAAGACTAACAAGATGGTTTTTTAGGTGATGAGCTTTCGTGGGCCAGGCCCACTTCCTCAGATCAAATAGTGGAAGAAAATTGGCACAACCATATATACCAAAGGATACAATTTTAAAAAATGAACACATATGAAAAGGACAAATCAAATTTCAGAACAGAAGGGAGATGGGGGGGGAGGTAAATGTCTGTGAACTAATGATATTAGAGGTGATAATTGGGGAAGCTGTCTCTGTAATGGGTAAGATAATTAATGTCTTTGTTTAGACCTAGGTGAAAAGTGTCGAATTTAAGTATGAATGACAGTTCAGAGGATTCTCTTTCAAGTCTGGTGTTAAAAGGTCTTTGAAGCAGGATGCAGGTAATCAAGTCGTTGAGACAATGCCCTTTCTGGTTGAAATGGCAAGAAACTGTTTTTTCTTTGTGATCCTGTCTAATATCTGTTTTGTGGGCATTGATTCTTTGGTCTGAGACGTTTGTCCAATGTACATAGCAGACGGACACTTTTTTGGCACGATAGCATAAATTATATTTCTGGATGAGCAGGAATATATGTTCTTGATCTTATAACTCAATTGGTTAGGTCCAATAATGGTATCAGCAGAGTGAATATGTGGACAAAGCTGGCAACGGGGTTTGTTGCAAGGGAAATGAATATACTAAACTCCGAGAGGCTCTGGGAGACAGACCCATAGTCTCCTATAGACAACCACCTAACCTCAAGATGATTCTTACCAACAACCACAGGACATACCACACTAATACCAACCCTGGAACCTTCCCTTGCAACAAACCCCATTGCCAGCTTTGTCCACATATTCAGTCTGCTGAAATTTGATTTGGGGTTGGTCCTGCTTTGGGTAGGGAGCTGGACTCGTTGACCTCCTGAGGTCTCTTCCCACCCTATGATTTTATGATACCCAAAGAGAAAGATGTGATTATCTATCTATCTATCTATCTATCTATCTATCTATCTATCTATCTATCTATCTATCTATCTATCTATCTATCTATCTATCTATCTATCTATCTATCTATCCAAATAATTTATAATATGTTTTTGTATAAATGCTAAAAACATGATTTCATAAAACAGCATCAAGTCACATAAACTTGGTCACTTTATTGGGATAGAATTACAAAGTACTGTAGATGTAACATAGCTGGACTTGATCGTAAAGCATTTGATATCATCTCTGAAAATCTTAACTTGAAAGCACAATTCCAATTGGCCTGGATCTGAGCATTGTCACATGGGCTAACGATTTGCAGAAGGACTTCAAACAGAGATCAGTGTTAGTCCCTGCTTTATTTAACATCTTAAGAACCTAGAAAAACGGTAAACAAAACTGAGTACATTCAAACATGAATGTCTATATTTTGGCTAATTAACATCCAAGGGGTAATGTGCTTCCCAAACAACCTACTATGAGGAGTTTAAATAAGGAGCATGGAAGAAAGGAATTATTCAGGGTGCTTTTAGGACAGTGCATCCAATTTATAACCTGAAAAACCAGGACACCTGTCCCCAGAGGGGAGTTAAACAGGTGAGTAGTGAGGTTAGGGGTAGTCAGGGAAGGGAGCACTGAAAGCTGTGGGGACTGGGTTGTATGATATATTGCTCCCTCTCCATCTCTATTTTCAAAATAAAAACTGAAGCATTGTACAGTAAATGGAGATGCAAGAGATAACTGTTTGTCCTTTAAAGGGCCTTTTTTTGGTCCTAATTTCTAATGGCCCAGGAAAGCTTTAACTGAATATAAGGAAGCATTTCCTAATGGTGAGCTTTATTTCCAATGCTCCCATGGAGTAAAGCTTGCAAGATCATATCCTGTGAGACCCATTAAACTGTGAAACTGTCTTGTAGGAAAGTACTGAAAACTTCATCTGAACCTGAGATGTTTAAAACTGGATTGATCAAGTAATAAAGAATATACTTTAGGAAATTATCATGAATTCTAAATACTAAATTATCAAATAGCATTTTAGTAGTCTCCCCTACTCCAGTCTTTCATTTCTGATCCCACTATCACATGGCAGTTACGCTTTTTAAAGTATCTGATGTGATTAATAAGACAATGTGTGTAATTTCCGATCCCAACAATTAAGGTCTCAGTAGTGTTAGAACTACTTCTATTTTATTTAATTTTTTGGGGGGAGGGGGAGAGTGAGGGAGGGAGAGGAAGGGAGAGAGGAAAACATTTTTACCAAAGCCTATATTTTTGAAAGGACATTCTTGAAAAAAGAGTTAAGTAAAATGAGGAGTTATGTACATATGTAGAGAGACTTTAATTAATATCAGTTTTGCAACAGAGGCAAAACTAATAGGGGAAACAAAAGTGTTGATATTGCAATGTTATTGTTTAATTCTTTGTAACACTGGTACTTGACATTTTAGCTGCCATTTCAAAATAGCTTAAAGATCCTTTACCTGATTCTATTGTCACTTTAAATGCATAACAATGTTTTGTGATTTTCATAATAAGAGTTAATAATAACCCCAATCCTGTGAAGAAAATTGTGCTGGGGGAACCATGTGCTTTTGTGGAGCTCCACTGAAATGAGCAGAGTTCTGTGCAGACAGAGGGATCCTTCTCTGCAAGTCTCATTAAATATTTCACTTCAATATTTGGGGGAGAGGGGACAGATTGTATAATCTCATCATAGGGTGATAACACTCTTTTCATTCCACTAATCTCTCTGAAGGATGTTAAAAAGAAGCTACCATAGTTAGACTCCAAAAAAGCAACTCCAAATAACTTGCACCCAAAAGTTTTAAAAGAGCTGGCTGATAAGTGTGCTGGATATTCAATAAGTCTGGAGCGAATGTTGTGACAAATTTTAATAAATGGATTGACCTGGATAATTATAAGCCTGTCAGCCTGACATCAGTCCTGGGCAAGATAATGAAGTAGCCAATAGAGGACTTAATTAATAAAGAATGGTAATATAATGAATGCAAAATAAACACAGGTTTATGAAAAATAGATCCTGTCAAACTAACTTAATATCTTATTTTGGTGAGATTACAAGTTTGTTTGATAAAGATAATAGTGTTGATGTAATATACTTAGACTTCTATAATGTGTTTGATTTGGTACTGCACAATACTTTGATTACAAAAATTAGAAAACTAGAATGGTATAAAATTAACATAGTACAAATTAAGTGGATTAAAACTGACTGGCTAATAGGTCTAAAAATGTAATTGTAAATGGGGAAATCATCATCAAGTGGGGCTGTTTCCAGTGGAGTGCCACAGGAATCAGTTTTTGGCCTATGTTGTTTAAAATATTTATTAATCACTTGGAAATAAAAATAAAAATCTTCACTGATAAGGTTTGCAAATGACACACACATTGAAGAATAGCAAATAATGAAGTGTGATCAGAATTGCTTAGCAAACTGTGCACAAGTATAGAATACACATTTCAATATGGATAAAGGTAAATTTATATATCTAGAAACAAAGAACACAGGGCATTCTTACAGAATGGAAGACTCTATCCTGAGAATCAGTCACACTGGAAAAGCTTTGGAGATTGTGGTGGATAATCAATAGAGCATGAACAGGCTACATCTAAACAACAGGAATTTGTCTGCAGAGGCAATGCAAATGAAGCACTAATTAGCATTTCTCGTGCTCTCATTTGCATAGTCCCTTCCAACCCTTTTTGTAGAAGAGGTTTTTGTGCAAAAAAAAAAAAAAAAAAAAAAAAAAAGCAGTGTAGACGGGGCCAATTTACACAAAAAAATTCTTTTGTGCCAGATCCCTTATGCCTCACAAAAGGAGGTATATGGAATTTTGCGCAAAAGGTGTTTTTTTGCGCAAAATGGCCCCATCTACACTGATTTTTTTTGTGCAAAACCTCGTCCACAAAAAAGATTAGAAGAGATTATGCAAATGAGAGTGTGAGAAATGCTAAGGAGTGCTTCATTTGTATTGCCTCTGCCAACAAATTCCTGCCATGTAGACATAGCTGAATGACATGCTGTAGCCAAAAGAGCTAAAGTGATCCAGGTATGAATAAATAGGGGAATCCCAAGTAGGAACAGAGAGATTATTTTACCTCTCTATTTGGCAATAGTGCAACTACTGCTGGTACTACAGTTCGGATAGTCACAATTCAAGAAGGATGTTGAGAAATTGGCGCGGGTTCAGAAAAGAGCCATGAGAATGATTAAGGAATTAGGAAACCTGTCTTATTGGGATAGACTCAAGGAACTCAAACTATTTAGTTTACCAAAGAGAAAATTAAATGATTACTTTATTACATACAGACTATTAGAATCTCTATGGGAACAATGTTTTAATAATGGGCTTTTCAATCTACCAAAGGAAGGCATGTATCCATCCAATGGCTGGAAGTTGAAGACAGACAAATTCAGAGTGGAATAAGACATAAATTTTAATGGTGAGAATGATTAATCATGGGAACAATTTATCCTGGGTAGTAGTGGATTCTCCATCACTGACCATTTTGAAATCAAGATTAAATGCTTTTCTAAGACATGCTCTTGGAATTATTTTGGGGAAGCTCTGTGCGTTTATACAGGATGGATGATCATAACGGTCCTTTTTGGCCTTAGATTCTATGAATCTTGGGAGGATCCAATGCTGAGGCCTTGACTCCACAGTAAGAATTTCAAAGAGACTCTTTTCTGAATAGTATAAACGATCAAAATACATTTGGATCAAATGGATCAAATTACTTGATCAGGGCCCCAAAAATGTACTCCACCAAAAAGCACACTTAGGGTATGTCTACACTAGCCCCCTAGTTCGAACTAAGGAGGCTAATGTAGGCATTCGAAGTTGCAAATCAAGCCCAGGATTTAAATATCCCATGCTTGATTTGCATCTTCCCGGCTGGTCGCCATTTTTTAAATTTACAAATCCAGACTAACTGCCCGTGTCTACACATGGCAGGGACCCGGTATTTCGAATTAAAGCCCCTAAATAGAACTACCTGTTAAACCTCCTTGCAGGAGGAGAAACAGGTAGTTTGATTTACAGCTTTAATTTGAAATACCGGGTCCCTGCCACGTGTAGATGCCGGCAGTTAGTCCGGACTTGTAAATTTCAAAAATGGCAACCGGCCAGGAAGATGCAAATCAAGCGCAGGATATTTAAATCCCAGGCTTGATTTGCAACTTCTAATGCCTACATTAGCCTCCCTAGTTCGAACTAGGGGGCTAGTGTAGACATACCCTTAGATAGCCAAAGAGATTAAACAGGCAGCATATGAGTATGTGAAGAGAGATGACAGCAAAAGGGAAAGCAGTAGTGAACACCACTTCTAACTCTCATGTTTTTACCTTATATTTGCTGTTTTTCTTAAAACAAATGACAAAAGATCAAAAACTGATATTTTAAAAATCTAATTATTTTAAGTCAATCTATGATATTTTGCGAACTGATTCATTATTTTTGAATGTTTGGGGTTGGCACTACTGATGTATTTTACACACATTTTCAAAGGTGTGTGTTTGGTACCTCAGGAGCTGTTTACATAGATTTCTTGACATTTTAATGGTTTTCACCGAATCAGAAAGGTTTCATCCAGAAGTTGAATTTTTAAAACCTTTTTAATTTGTATTCATTTGTTGTATAATTGATTTAAGTACGGCAGGCCTGCCCAATACCCTCTGGCATCCTTAAAACAGGGGGTTCATGGAAGAGCTTCTACAAGAAGGAATTTGCATCAATTGAGTTTGGGCCCTGTCTGGCTTATTGGTCAGGGTTGGGCTGTTTAGGAGCCAATGGATCTTTGCACGTTTTCCCAACATCTGGATTCACAGAATACTCCATTTACTTAGACTCTATAGAGAGGTGTGAATGTCACTTGATATTTGGCTGTTCAGTAAAACACAGAAAATTCCACCACAAGCAATCAACTTCTTTGTGTGAACATGCCTCAGCTAACTACACTCTCTCAGATAAGCTCATTAAGCTATGGATACTGACATTTACTCCTTAGAAAGTTATCAGGTATTAGAGAGATTCATCTGCTATTTCAGGACAGACGTTCAGTTTTATTTCAAACCAAAACCAAACAGAATTGCATTTGGTGTGGAGAAAAAGGAAGGCAGACAGCCCGAGAGAAAGAACACCATGATAATGGAAATCAAACTAGATCTGATACCATGTTTTTTTGCAGCTGTGAAAGAAATAGCATTCATTACCTCCTGATGCTTAAGTGCAGCCAGCAATGCTCAGCAGTGGCAAAACTGGTTTGAACTAAGTAACAGCTTGCATTTCAGTAGGAGGTTTAGCTATGTAAATATTTGAAATAGCATGCATACATGTTTTTAATCTTAACTAGCAAAATAATCTTCAAACAGCCAAAAGTTCAGTGTGTGTATCAAAGAACAGGCATTGGCATAATCACAGAGTGGCAGCTGACCTGTATGTGTGGTGTTGCTTAGTATCCCACACTATCACATACAACCCAAATGTGATACAGAACAATTTACATTAGGAAAAAAAAAAGCAAAATGCTAATTTGCACCAGAAAGTTCTAGTTTTCTGTTGTGATTATATTAGTTTAAACCCCTTTTTTTTCTAATACTCTGTAACATGAAACTGGGATCGCCTATTCAAAGTCTGTAAACAGATGAGTTCTTTTGCTTTCAATGCATTCAATTCATTGCTTTTTCTAAGAGAAAACTTTTTTGTGACAAAGGCAATTGCAAAGAAAGGGTTAGTCTACTACCATCGGAAAGGCAGAGTGGACGCTCAGCATTCTGGGTGTATCACCTAGCCCTTGATCGTGCAGTGAGCTCTGCACATTGACCTTGCATGGAGCCCCATTGATTTCCAGTCTAGAGGTTTGCCCAAGTTGGAACTCATTGCATGAGCAGGGCCCAAGTTATAGTTTGGGCAAAATCCCACTCCACGGGGAAAGCCCACATTCCCAGATCAATGTGGAGCTCATGTGTCATTCCACCATTGCTGAAGTGGGGATATGCAGATTTTGGAGGTTTGGTGGAAGGTGTTCCGAGCAGGAGCAGGATTTCTCAACCCATGGGCTGAGACACAAAAATATTTCAAAGGCCCACGTGACAGTTCCTGGAGCTCCTGTCCCGTGGGGCTGGCTGCTGCTCCAAGCACTGTAACCTCTTGCATCCAAGAGCCACTCAGGTTTGGCCAAGCAATCATGATGATGAGAGTCCGAATAAGCCAAAGGTGAGTGAGTGGGACACCAACCCCGTGGGCTAGGTCATACCTCCATTCATACAAATTTGGTTCAGTGGAGGGGCCACACCTGATCAGTGCTGCAGTCTTATCAGCTAAAACTCTCATTGAGTGTGTTGAGTAAGAGACAAAGCAGTTTAGCCTGAATAGAACTTAGGATGGGGTGAATGGAACAATGCATCCTAGACCCAGGCTTAAAACCAACAAAAGGAAGTATTTCTTCACACAATGCACAGCCAACCTGTGGAACTCTTTGCCAGAAGTTGTGAAGATCAGGACTTTAACAGGGTTCAGCAATGATAAATTCATGGAGGCTAGGTCCATCAATGGCTATTAGCCAGTGTGGATAGGAATGGCATCCCCAGCTTCTGTTTGTCAAAGGCTGGAAATAGGTGACAGGAGAGAGAACGCTTGATGATTCCCTGTTCTGTTCATTCCCTCTGGGGCACCTGGCATTGGCCACTGTTGGAAGACAGGATTCTGGGCTAGATGGACCTTTGGTCTGACAGTTTAGCCATTCTTATGGACTCCCAAAGACTCCAAAGGGAATATCTCTACTGTATAAAATAAAGATGCTGTGCTTTCTCTGCCTGGCGCTGTACTGCCTGTTATGAATGATGGGGAAAGTAGGCAGAGCTCCACCTCCTCCTTGCCCATGTAGAAATACCACTTTATAACCACTAAGACCTGGTCCTACACTAGACCAGGCAGGTTGACTTACAGTATGCCATCCAGCTATGCAAAATGCATAGCTGGATTCAGCTTACCTTCAGCCGAGATGCCACAGCATCTACTGTCACACACTGAGCAGTATAAGATGCCTGACGGGTCTGCACTTAGCATTTGATTTAGGGGTGTGTTTATCTACACTAGACCTGTTAAATTGAATGCTAGAAGATTGATCTTCGGAGGGTCGATCTTTTCCATAGCATAGTCGTGCTCTAGGAGAGTATTCTTTGCACTTGTGAAGCACAAGAAATATGTCTATAGGACTTTGTAGGGAAGAGAAACTTCTTGCATTCTTCTCCATCTGCACCTCTGAGAAATGGCCAGGCACAATCTCACCTCCATTGTACTAAGATTTTAGTGTGAAGTTAGTGTAGCGTTTTGGCAGGATTAGCTTGTCACATCCTATAAATACTTTTACCAGAGTGAAAGGTGAGTGAACTCTGCTGTCGGCTGTGACATGGCAACTGTGTTGCACAATGAACTACTAGCTTGGAGCATTGGTTAGGCTAGGTAGCAAACAGCAGTACGCAAGCAGATCTGTGATATGCTTAACATGTTATGAATTTCCATGCAGCATACTATCAAATGCTGCAGTTGCCTTTCCAAAATGAGCACAGCAGCCTTTTTTTGGTTGGATTCTTTAACATAAGGTGGTCTAAGAGTGAAAGGAATTTAGTACCTATACTGCTTAATCCAGAAATCTGACATTTCTAAAAGCTGACGCCAAATGCTTTTCCAGACACATTTCAGAGTTTATTCAAGCAGAGAGGTACCTGTTATCTTTCTGAAATGTCAGGCTGCTTGTCTGAGGAAAAACAGCATTATCCATATGGGAGCAGGACAATGAAACCAGCACTAAGGGCAAATAAAGAGCCTTTGTACAATAAGCAATCACCCAAGTCATAAATCATCACTTTATATAGGTATCCCCAAAGTTTCCAGTACACTTTAGTATGACCTTTTGTTAAAGATTACAGGACTTCTGCTTGCTAGGCAACTGATTTTTGCTACACTCAAGGGAGTTTAATAAGGAAACAGCAGTGATTTTTACTACTGCCTTAGATGATTGCAGATAGAAAAATAAGCAATCAAAATACATAGCTTCAGGAAATTACGAAGCAGAATTAAAATAATACCTGAAAACACTTCAAAATCCCCCCCCCCCCCCCCCCCATGAACTGGGTAGCTTGTGTGTTCCCTTGAGGCTACGATTTTAATGATAATTCAAACAGGATACACAACCTGACATGTATATCACGAATTTCAGAGCCGCAGCCAGAGACAGAGAGCAAACTGCAGGCAGGAAACAGCAGGATATTTTCACAGTTCCTTTTATATTAGAAACTTAAGTAGTATAAGGATGTAAAAACAAATAAAATCCCAGCCAAACAAAACTCCCACTAAGTCTCCCTCCCAAATAATAAACTGTGGAAACATGATACTCCCTGTGTCATAAGCTGCAGCTTCCTGCATCACTGTCATTTTAAATAAATACTTATTAGTTACACTGGGGCTACATCTAGACTGCAAGCCTCTTTCGAAAGAGGCTTTTACGAAAGATACTTTCGAAAAAGCCTCTTTCGAAAAAGAGCGTCTAGACTGCAAGCAGTACTTTCGAAAAAGCAATCCGCTTTTTCGAAAGAAAGCACCCAGGCAGTCTAGATGCTCTCTTTCGAAAAAGCCCTGTTTGCATTCAAGAACGTCTTTTTTCAAAAGAGCACTTTCGAAAAAAGGCGTTCTTCCTTGTGAAATGAGGTTTTCCGCCGTCGAAAGCTGCGTTCTTTCGATTTAATTTCTAAAGAACGCGGCTGTAGTCTAGATGCAGGTGAAGTTTTTTCGAAAAAAGGCTACTTTTTTCGAAAAACCCCTTGAGTCTGGACACAGCCTGGGTGAAATGACAGCAAGTGTTTTTCTAAACAATTGCATTTTGTCTTTATCATGCCCAATTTTGCTAAGCTTCGCTTCAACTATCATTGAAATCAATGACAAAGCTCCCATTGATTTCAACAGGTGCAGGGCCCCATTTTAAGACTTTCTAAGTCAGAAATGAAATAAAATCTCTCAAATTAAATAAAATATCTCCATCCTCCCATGCACACAAAATCCAGATATGTTTCCATCTTCATATGTAATAGACTCTTGGGATGATATTTGCTCGGAGAAGTTCACATGAGCAGATTTACATATGAAAAGTTATATATCTGTACATCTGCCTAGTAGTTAACCCTCAGTGGGCAATGTAAAGGTGTGAAGAGCAAGATATTTTTTGCAAGTGTATTACACTGATCAGCATGTGTTACGTGTCTCCCTCTACCATATCTACAGAAAACTATGAATCTGTTAAAGCTCCAGGCTTGAAAGCCCAGCTCTTTAGCTCAAGAAACTCAAGTTTAGAGACTCAAGTTTTAGCTCTACAGGCCCTGTTTCAATCAATTGGTGTGTAGGTCAAGATGACAATAGTCACACAAGATCACAAGGAACTTGTTTTCACCATCCTCAGAGTGGGGACATGAACATGGAGGAAATGTGAGCAGGAATTTTTTACCATGTCAGTTTGTTGTAAAAACTAACATGTGAAAAGTCTTTTGACATTAGCCAGCTGTCACAGACCCATATCTCAAGATATGATTATAATCAATGTCTTTTTTATTAGTTTAATTTCAGTAGATGAACTCTATCTCATTACTGTATGAATAGTCCATCACTGTGCTATAATTAAGAGTTTCTCATATAATCATTCCTATAGCTGATTATTTTGGGCTACCTCCTGCTGACATTGCTCAGAGCAGCATTGGATTTTCCACTAGGTAGATACTTGAAAATACTGTATTTATGATATATTTCACTCTAGATAGCAATAATGTAGATAATACTGAAAATACTACAATGACATTATATATATGAATGGAACACCTTTTCCTGGAATACTCTCTCAGTTCTGCTCATTATTTCTCAAAAAGAATACAGCAGGCTGCAGTACTAGGACTCCAAAGCTTCAATGGGAGCTGTGGGTGCATGTGGCAGGGAACATAGGTGGTGGGACAAAGTCACGTCTGCCAGGGGAGGGTGGCCACCTAGGGTAACTGCCTCTGTACAGCATGGCAAATGCCTGCAAGAGCCTAGCTGGAAGGCAGCAGCGGCAGCTCGCTCTAGGGAGGTAAAATCCCATTTAATCTGTTAACTGTTTAATTGTTACATTTAATCGGTTAACTGTTAAATAGGAGCAGGTGGGAGTGGCCCCCCAATATGAGTGGGAGCCCCTCTGGCTAGGTGGGGGCCAGGCCCACTGGACTACTCCTCCTACCTCCCACCTGGGTTTGCCTATGAGAGAGAGGGATTGAGAGAATCAGAAACATGCTGCAGTCAGAGGTGCAGCATGAGGACATAATCTTCTCTCACAAGGCAAGCGGAGCAGAGCAAGCACTGCCAGGGCAGCTCAGTGCTTACAGAAATATGGGGTGGGGAGGCATACGGCCCCGTGTGACTCGAGCACATCACCTCAGTTGTTATCGTTATATATTATATTTTGTATTACACCACTTTGATAGTATTGAAACAAAATAGTTCTACATTATTGACACATTTCAGTGTTTCCAAATTGAATTTTTCCCCCCAGAATTTCTACTCTCAACTTTTTCTTCTGATTCAGAATCTGATAACAAAGTTTGAAATGTTGGCATTTCCTGCAGCACAGAAATTCTATTTTCTGATTATTGCAATTGTAATGACTCTAAGCAATGGATTAAGGGCACTTTCATTGCTGAATCCATTTACAGCAATGACAGGTATCATGTGCAAGCCTGTACACAGCAATTTACCAGGTGTGCATGTTGTTCTCCAGCTTAAATTTCACACTGTGCAGATTTTTGCTTAACTTACTATTTACACTTGCTCACTGATAGCTCCTGCACGAGTCAAATGTGCCTTAAAATAAATTATCAGATACTTCAATGTTTTGTGGGATGAGTTTTAAAGCCAATCATGAATGAAAAGTGATTATTTGCCAGTGCCATATTTCTAAAGTGGCTTTAGTTATAGGACCTACCATGTAATGTACATGTTCATGTGCTTCTTGAAGTATGTAATTTAAGAAAATTTGAATATATTTATTTTAAGAAAAATATTTAGGGAAGCATAGGATATCAAAAGGAGAAAGTAGTTGTGAGAAATGTAAAATTAACAAAATGTGATCTTGTCAGAAGACTACATAAGATAGGCTTATTTTTATATCAATATTAGTTTAAATTATTTTGTGGAAAAGTTTGAATGTTACCTGAAATATTTTCCTGTTCAAAAACATGCTTCTGTTCTTAGTATTCTCTCTGTGTCTAGAAATATTTGCATTCTCTAGTCGCAGCTAAATGGTTTTAGGGAGAGTAACTGGGCCTGGTCTACTGCTCTGATGCCTCTGTAACATTCCATCTGGGAATTAGCTTGCCTCATGACATGGCACCCCTTCCTGCAGGTCCTCAGCTTGTTACCCCATTCACTAGCTCTATGGCCCTTCTCATTGTCCCAGAGTTGCAGTGCATCTTTGTGGGTTAGTCCCTCTAGTCAGTTCACTCTAAGATCTCTTCTACTTACAGAATATTTTCCGAACTGTCCCTGGCAGTCCCCAAATAGGCTGCCCCCACATGCAGTAGCTTCTAGGGGAACCCAGGTTCAACGCTAGTTTCCAATCTGAAGAACCTTGATCCAGCACATGTCTTTATTCTCTCAGCCCTTACAGCTCCTTCCTACACTGCTTGCTGCATTACCTGTAACAGGCACCTACTCTTCTCCGTACTGGTATCAGGATGTATGACTGCACTATTGCCAGCTCCTTGGCTTTACAGAAGTCCTGCATGTTTCTGTCCAGGTGAGCTTCATCCCCAGTTACACCCCCCTGCATCCTATCTCTGCTCCAGGAGCAGCCTATGGCTAATTGGTCTCTCTTTTGCCTAGATTAACTCCTCCAAGGCTGGTGTGGGCTGAATGCCCCACCACAAGGAGACAGACATGACCTCTGACGAACCTGCTCAGTGTATCAATAAAAAGATATTTTGGTCTATCTACCAGCCCAGCAACTCAATCTGGTCTCTGAAGATCATTGTTTCCCCCCTAGCTCCTGTATCAACACTGATAGTTAAGATTCCACAGGCCAAATCATTCCCTCAGTTACACCTGTTTATCCCCATTGGTACCTAATGGAGTTGTACCAATGTCATTGAGGATGTAATGGTGCCTGTGGCAATAGGGAGCCATATGATGCCATTTTTTCAAAGTTGCTTTTCAGTATAGAGCCACAGTTTAACTATAGAGCAATGGTTAAATAGATACATTGTGACATGGATCTGGGACATACATTCATGCTGTATTTTACTGCCACAGTCAAAACAACCCCAGCTCAGAGAGAAGAGACTCCAAGAGCATTCCTACATAAATACCTTTGTTTTGTTCTTTCCATTATTAGAATAATACCTGACTTGAGGATGTAGTCAGACATGGGGACAATAGGGAAAAATAACCATTTAGGAGAAAGGAGACCCAACTCCCAACTCTACCAAAACCAAAATCCCAATGTAGAGAAACAGGACCAGCCCTTCTCCTCTGAAAATCATATTGTTTCCTCTGTGGAATATGATCACATTTCTCCTGTTTTCCATCTCCTCACTCATCACAGTAGAGTCTAACAGGAGGTCAATTATCTCCATCTAAACCCCACCAGCAACATCATTACTCAAATCACATCTCTGCAGATATCTGAAGCTCACTGAAGTCCATGGGATTTTTTTTATGGTATCAATGAGCTTTGGTGAAAACCCTAAATAAATAACTGGAAAGGTTCAGTTTCACCGTCTTTATCTACTTGTTACAAATGGCACTGTTGTACTGAGTGGCAGCATGCTGGGCAAGGTTGAAGCTTAATCTTCAGCCCCTTATTTCCTATGTCAGTTCAACATACTCCATAAGGAATCTGACTATGGTTATAGTCTTGGTCCCTTGGGGTATGTCTACACTACAGGACAAAGTCGAATTAAGCTATGCAACTTCAGCTACGTCAATTGCGTAGCTGAAGTCAAAGTACCTTAACTCAGCTTTTGGCGCTGTCTACACTGCAGGAAGTCAAAGGAAGAACACTCTCCCTTCAACTTCCCTTACTCTTCATGAAATGAGGGATACAGAAGTCAGAGTAAGAAGCCCGTTATTTCAAAATAATTTCGAAATAACAGGCTTGCTGTGGAGACACACACTGTGTTATTTTGAAATAATGTGAGTTATTTCGAAATAACTCTGCTGTGTAGACATGCCCTTTCTATGGCCACACACACACACACACACACACACACACAGAGTGAGAGAGGGGAGCATCTCACATTGGTGTCTAGCTGCATTATTATTCAGATTGGTACTGGTGGGTTCTACAGTGATCTATGTCTAGCTCTTTTTGACCAGAGGGAAGAAGACTGTAACATAGCCCTTTTACAGTCAAGAGCTGAAGAAATCCATTTAGAAGAAGGAGGTGGTAAAATGGAGGATCTCAAAGAAAAAAACCCAGAAGCACGATTGGTTTGCACTTCTCATTATTATTTAGAGCTTTTCAAAGCAGTGCATGGGAATTTTGTCACCTGCTGTTGGTATATGTGGATGCCCTTTTGATGCTTACCCTTTTATACCATGGGTACTTGGAACTCTTTAATGAGTTACCACTTTAACTAAATGAAAACAAAGGAATATTGCCAGTTCATTACAGCTCAGAATTTTACTACTTCTAAAAATACCATAAAATAACAATGTGAGGACTCCCTCTGCTGTCTTGACTAACAAATGCTATTGCCTGAACTGTGCTGGTAATTCAAACTGTTCTTTATTCGGACAGTTATGTTTCTTTAGAGTCTGTTTCCCTGAAGGAAAATCAGACTCCCTGTATGAAAAACCATTGGTTAGAATTCAGATCTTCCTATGGGATGTGTCACACATAGGGTATGTCTAGACTACATGCCTCTCCCGACCGAGGCATGTAAATTAGACATACCGACATAGTCAATGAAGCGGGGATTTAAATATCGCCTGCTTCATTAGAATAAAAATGGCTGCTGTGTTGTGCCAGCTCAGTTGTTTGTCGGCACAAGGCAGCAGTCAAGAAAGGGAGAGGTCGGCAAGGAATGCACGAGGCATAAGGGATTGGTCGGCAAAGGCTTTCCTTGCCAACCGATCCCTGTCTTGACTGCTGCTTCGTGGCAACAAACAGCTGAGCCGGCACAACACGGCAGCCATTTTTATTCTAATGAAGCGGGAGATATTTAAATCCCTGCTTCATTGACTATGTCGGTATGTCTAATTTACATGCCTCAGTCGGCAGAGGCATGTAGTCTAGACATACCCATAGGGGCCTCACTTCTGTGAAAGAAACAAGGCATAGAGGAAAGATAAACACATGCTTAGAGGATCAAAATAAGGAAACACTTTATAAAAATGATTTATGTGGACTTTAAAACTCTCATGTTTGGTTGGTGATGTTAAAAACTGTACTGAATCACAGAAAAGGGAATTCTATTAAACCAAGCTAGTCAATCTCTTCAGTGATTCTCCACAGAGAAGATATTTGGCAGTGTAGTGCGAAAGTCTTGAAGAGGGTTAATGTATGCATAAGTGAAGACAGCTAATCTTATTGAGGGAGGCTATGTATATCATATGCAATGTATGCGATATTTCATGCAATCCTTATGCTATTTGTGGTTTCTTTTTCGACAAAAAATGCAATATGCATGACAGGGGAAAGCATTTTAGCTAATGTGCTTTTAGTCACAGGCCTCAGATGACTAACTCATTACACATAAACCACTTAACAAATATCAGCTATAGATAGAAATGGTTCTTCTTTGAGTGCTTGCTCATGTCCATTCCAGTTAGGTGTGCATGCTCTGCGTACCTAACTAGAATGAACATGAACAACACATCTCTAAGAACAACAGTTACGAGGTAAGTAACCGGGTTTTTTTTGCTTGATGACTTTTATACAGACTTAGTTGTGTTGGGATTTTGTGGTTCCCAGAGAGTCAGGTGCTGGGCAGAATCAAGGGTCTTCAATTCAATTCAATTCAATTCAATTCAATTCAATTCAATTCAATTCAATTCAACAAGACTTTATTCAATGTGCACAAAGGGAGAGCCCCTGGTACGAAAATCAACCAGAGCCCCTCGAGCAAGGAGCCCCTCCCCTTGCTGTTTTATAGTACATGGCAGTTACAGGTTACATAACACAAACTTCTAAACCAATCAGATTCAACCTTTCCATATATGGCTTTGTTTGTCACATGCTTGTACTTCTCCACTCCACATGTTGAGTTCACCCACCCTCCCCTTGGCCTTTTCTAGGCTGTTGCTAGGGTGGTGAGCCTCAGCATGCTTCTTTATGCATATCTACATTCCAGACAACATTTTGTTTAAAATGAACACATGCATACCCTTCAGTTGAGATCATTTGAAATGAGGATTCTCCCCTCATTTGTAAATCAGGAATACAACTCCATTGCAGACAATAGTGTTCTACTGATGTATAACCAGCTTATATAAAGACTATGTGTAAAAGGCCTGTATACACAATAGTCCCACTTAGACCTTTAGTACTGACCCTCAGTCTAAGGAGTGACTTTCACTCTCAATAAGGAACAAAGCAACAAAAGAAATAAAAAAAAGATTTGGCTAGACTGGAGTTGCTATGGAAAACACACATCAGTGTGTATACAAATGGAAAATAGTCTGGGAGCACACCAGACTAAGCGAGGAGATATGTACTAAGTGGTACTATCATACAGTACACTGATCAGGAAAAGGAGTTGAAGGCTATTAAGGGAAAGTCATTGAAACCATCAACTGAGTGCACAGCAGCAATAAAAAGGCAAACAAGATAGTAGGTTGCAATAGCAGGGGATAGAATACAAAATAAAGAAGCGATATTTTGTGATCAAGAATACAAGACTATGCATTTGCCTCTCAATACACAGGAGTAGTCGTACAGGCAGTCCCCGGGTTACGTACAAGATAGGGACTGTAGGTTTGTTCTTAAGTTGAATTTGTATGTAAGTCGGAACTGGTACATATTGTAGGGGAAACTCTAGCCAAACATTTCTCCAGAGCTCAGTTTTATTCTCCCACACCTCACTTCCCTCAGTCCTTTATTCTCAAGCTGAGGTGTCTGCTGAGAAAAGCCGCTCCGCGTCTCCCTGGTCTGCTGGGGGGGCGCTAGCTTCACGTCTCCCTAGTCTGCTGGGGGGAAGCAGCTACTACGGGGTTGCCTCACCCCGTTTGTAAGTATGGATCCGATGTAAGTCGGATCCATGTAACCCGGGGACTGCTTGTACTTTGGGTGTGCTGCAGGAAAAGCTCAACTGAGTGCCTCAACACACAGGAGATCTATGCCTTTTCACTGACAATGCAGTTCCTGGAGTGTGCTACATTGTACTTATCAAATGTTATGTTTAATTTTTTTTAAGTTGTTTTTTTTTTTTAAGAAAAATTGATCGAGATGCATATTATCAGCTGGTGGAGTGACTCAACAGAAATAAGACCAAAATAATCAGCAAGTTTCCTTCCCCCAGCAGGAATAAATCTTTATAACCATAAATCAAAACAAGTTATTACAAAACTCCTACTGCTCTGAAAATTCCAAGTAACAGCGGAAGATAATTAAAGGGGAAAGGTCTGGGCTGACAACAACCCTTACATTTAAAATGTATCAGGAATTAATTATAAAACCTCTCTTCCCCTCAAGTGGCAAAATAAATAAATCTGAAATTCAAAAGTGTGTAGAAAAAATACTGAAAAATATGTTTAGTGATAGTGATCTAATGATGTAATGTGTGACGAGGCTATGTAGTCCCAAGGGGTGGATAGAAAATAACATGGGTTCAGAGCCTTTTCCTACTAATCAGATGGCAGATATTATCCAAGCCATTTTGCAATATTAAATAAAGCACTTGTTAGGCTCCATCTGGAATACTGTTCATGCTGTTATCAATCATCACAGGACTGGCCTCACCCTCTATTACCTGGATAGCAGGAAAGAGTATACACATGCTACCAAGTGAGAGCTAACAGATTCTTTCCAAGAAAAATAATATTAGGAATATACTTATTATAGTGTATCTTTCTTGTAAGGTGATTTAGTAGATGAAAACAAGGAGGCAAGATATAGGTTACACCTCCCTAAACCAGGATTGTCTGGTCCAGCAACATCTGTGATCCGGCAGAACCACGAGTGTTCCTGGGCCAGAGAGCCCTGGAGGCCAGGAGTCAGGCAGCAGGAGAGCTGGCTGCTGGGATCCCTTGGGAGCTTGGTGGGGCTAGTAGCAGCTCGGAATGGGAACAGGGGCTGCATGAGCCGGGGTCCAGCAGGGGAGCCAGGCCTGGGGTTAGTAGCAGCTCAGCAGGGGAGACAGGGACATGTGGCAGCCTGGTAAGGGAGCTGCATGAACTGGGAAGCCAAGGCTACGCAGCAAGCTGGCAGGGGGCTGGAGCCATGCACACTGGAGAGCTGGAGTTAAAGCTGGGGCTGTGTGACAGCCCAGTAGGGGATCCGGATCCAGGGCCATGACAGTGTACTGGGGAAGAGGGGTGGGGGGGAGTCTAGTGGGGGGTCTAGTGGGCGGGGGAGTGAAGAGGGAGTGGGGGACGGCAGCCTGGCAGAGGAACTGGACCAGGGCTGCCCAGCAGCTCACCAAATTGGGACCATCGGCAGGCAGCCCGGCTGGGGCCATTAGCAGGGTGACCAGCCAGAACTGAAAGCAGAGCCAGTGACAGACTAGAAAGCCGGCAGCAGGGGACCTCCCCTGGTCCAGCAAATTCTATCATTTGAGACTGGTCAGGTCCTGAGGGTACCAGACCAGGAAGGTCCAACCTGTGATACTATGTGCCTAGTGAGCTCTTTGAAGGGACTAAAAAGGAAACCAGAAGTCCATGGATCACAGTTTAAGAATGTCTGATTTACTTAATACTAAACCTTTCAGCGTATTCCTAGCCTGTATTAAATTTTCCTAGAATTAAGGCAAATTTTGGAATACAAAATATATGAAACATTATTTATGCCAGCCACTATTTAGCTATATCTATCCCAACTTTGTTTGTTTTCCATGGTAACAAACATTATACAGTAGGCTTTAAATATAAGCTAATTAGCATACATATTCTTGTGTCAGATATACAATGCAAACTACCTGCAACACTTCATTTTAGCATATGCACAAACATGCCTTAGGTGACATGTGCCCAGGATTTGGTCCACTAGTTGGATCACTAGCTTCCCCAGCGCAGATCTTGTACTGACAGGAATGTGATGTAAATGCTGATAACCATGGCATTTACCAGAGAGTTAATTAGCACCCTCCAAATATATTAACTAATCTACACTGGATTGAAGGAAATAAAAAGCCGATCTAAAAGTCATGCAATGGGGCAGCACAAGTTGCTCTGGGGTGGGGCTGGGGATGAGGGGTTCAGTATGTAGACTGCCCTGGGGAGAAAGGGCTACCCCCGCCTTCTCTCACCATACCAGCTTCGGCTAGGTGAGAAGTGCCTGTCCATGGCCACTGCAGCTGGCACAGCTAGGGGAGGAGCGCATATCCCTCAACTGGGGGACAGAGACACACAGACTCTCTGAAATACATAGTAGATAGCTGTCCCTTTCTCCACTCCTGCTGGCCCAGTGGGGTTATAGCTGCTCCTGCACTCAAGTCTGGATCCTTGCTGCCCCCCTGTGGTCATTCTGCAGTATAACTCCCTCTTACCAGACACTCCCTTCCATTTTATGAGAAACAATCGAATTCCACACACATCACATTATCCTGGCACAACCAAAGCCTGACTTTGCTTTAAGTTATGATAAGAGAAAGCTGCATGCCAAATTGGATGGTCCTACCTCTTACAGTTTAGGAGGAGTTCTTGAACAAAGTGAATCACAGACAGATGGAAGACAGATGCACATTTCTAAAATATATAGTGTAAAATTAAGTTACACGGATATGGTATTGCAGTATATATTTGGATTATAGATTTAGTAATAGATGTCAAAGGATTCTGCCACATTTATATTTTTGAGATCTAAATGTTGTTGGTGGATGCTGGAGCTTCAGAACAGTACCTAAGATCTGAAGCAGCACTAAACCAGCTGCTTCTTCTGGCTCATAATACAATTTGAAGATAACAAAGGACCAGAGCACAATGCTTGAATTGACCAGCAGGCCTCCTTAACTGAACACTATACATTAATTTTAATCAGTGGTGTAGTGAAACTACAGTGATTAGGAATGGTGACCCCACATTTCTGTATGAGTCTAGGATGAAGGAAACATTTTCTCATCCATCCTTATTTTGCACCTTTACTCTTTCTCCACCTGCAAATTAGAGTTAGTATTAATATGGAGCTTTTGACCTCTGTCCATCAGACCCATGCCCAGACTATCCTAGCTACTTGGAATGCTGTCAAATTGCTCCGAAGCTTGAATGTGACAAGCATTCTGGAGTGCTTTGGAGCAAAGGCAGAACAAATCAGGGAAGGGTGCAAACACTCGCTCAAAGCTGCTACATATGAGAGATGAAGCCATAATGATAGGTAAAGAGAAGTATTGAATAAGCACAAGGAGACAAGACCAGAATCAAGCACAGTATAAATATTGAGAAACAAGGAAGAGGTGCAGATGGCATAAAACTGGCTTGTGACAAATGCTGGAGATGGAGAGGCTTGGGCAGGAGAAGACTGCCGAATGAGTGACTTGGATATTGTTAATTAAGATCAGAAACTTGGGGGAACTGATAATAAGTTGTCCTGCTGCTCAGCACTGACGGTATGTCTGGACTGCACCCCTCTGCCGACAGAGGGATGCAGATTAGGCTGGGTGAAATTGCTAATGAAGCGGGGATTTAAATATACCACGTTTCATTAGCTTAAAAATAGAGAAAGAAAGCCTAAAGAAATTTCTAAAGAAAGCCTTTTCCGATAGAACCTGTATACCTCGTTTTACGAGGCGTAAGGGATCTATCGGAAAAGGCTTTCTTTAGCGATAGATCAGCCTCTAGACTGCCACTTTTCTCCAACAAAGCTCCGTGCCGGAAAAAAGTGACGGCCATTGTTATGCTAATGAAGTGCAAGATATTTAAATCCCCGCTTCATTAGCAATTTTGCTCAGCCTAATCTACATCCCTCTGCCAGCAGAGGGGTGCAGTCTAAACATACCCTAATAGTGCAAAGAGGATTAAAGGGGGCTGAATTGGCCTCTTCAAAATACTTCCTCTGCCGGGGATCTCCCTAGCTGCTGACAAGCCAGTATAAGGGCACTACAAATATGCTGCTTCCTTCCCTGGCATAAGGTATGATGGGGGCAAAGCCAGAGCACAGCACTATTGCTACTTTTCCTTCTGGAAGCCGTAGGTAGACCATAAGTTAGAGCAGCTCTGAGACTGTTATTAAAAAAAAAAAAAAAGGTAGGTAGGTCCTTGGCTGCCCAAAGATAGCTAGCTTAAACTTTCCTTTTGTCTCTTCTCCATTCCTGCCCAAAACACATGGATGGAGGAAGTGAAAATCAGGACCAGATAATTTTTCAGTAGTGCTTTACTCTGTCCCTTCTTGTAGCATCTTTCTAGTACAATCATGGTCTATTATATGTATTTTAGTGCCTTCATCTTTGGTTCCAGATTTATCCCAGCCACCAGTTCACTGCTTTACTACAGTATCTCATAGTAACTGGTGCAAATTATGTTGATGTAGTGATGGACAGGCCTTATAAAATTTGGTGGCTCATTTCTAGTAAGTTTCAACATTTTTGGAAGCCTTTTTAATGTTTGTGACTGTCTCTTTGTTGTCACTTCTCTTTGACCCAGGACAGTCAGCTTTTTCTCCATTTCTGCCATTCTCATCTTCCTTTCCTTCAGACTGCCCTGAGCCCTGTTTCTCTCCATCAGAATACAAGCAATTGATTCCCCATTCTCCTGATTGTATCTGGCTGCCAGTTCTCTAAGAAGATTATCTATCATTGAATTTTGAATTAAGTCTTAACTTGAGGTCCCATCACTTTAATGAATGATTATGTTTTGGATTACATAGCTAGTGATTTGGATTTGGGGCCTTCTATATCTTTCCATTAATAAACAAAATGCAAAACAACTGAGCAAAAACATAAAACTGAAGGATGAATGAATAGAATAAGAATGTCTGGATTAAAACAATTTAGTGTAAAACCCTTAGCCAACTGAGAGAGAGGAGGCCAGCCAGCCAAAACCACATGAAACGACAGTGGAAAGGAAAGAAATCTGAGAATCTGTAGCTTGTTTCCTGGCCTCAGGGAGAAGTAGGTCTCTCTGAACACTGGTTTTATCATTCGTCATGTTACTTCTGTCAGTATAAAGAAAAAACATAATGTGATCACACTGTTAAATAGCCTTAAAAACAACAGCAAATAAGCTTCAGCAAGACTCAGACCATGAATGTCTTCCCTCTGGCACCTGATTGTGAGGAACCAAGAAATGTTCAGAAAACGTAGTTTGACCTTTCAAATATTTGCAATACAAATAAACTGGAGAATATTCAGTTCACTGGATAGATGCAAAAAGAATGGCTGCAAACACTGGAGAAAAGTGGCAGTAAACCAGGACTATTATTAGAACAAGATTCTCTAAGATCTTAAAAGACTTTTGAACCCAAGTTAAAGTGTGTGATATTTGTCTTTATTTTTTTCAAAGGCGCAGTGATGAAATTGGTTATTAAGTATTCAACCTGGAATACTGCTTTCTGTTTATTAAAAGACAAAAGTTTAACTCTGATCCAATGTCATGATTGCATCCCACTGCCTAGAGACGTGGTAAGAATGAAAGCTCATTTGTTTTAAATCTCAAAATAGTAGTTTGTACAATATGTAATGGGAGTGTGTAAAACTGATCTGCTCATAATATCCTCAATTCCTACTGGCTGTAGTGCGAATGGAGGGCACTCAACACCTAATAGGAAGTAAATAGCAACTGACATAGCCAGGCCCAGGCTCAAGTGGTCTAGGCAGAAAATGTAAATTAAAGCTACTGTACCAATTCCTTGGTTTCAGAGCTGTGTACATCAATATCAAAGTCACATTTAATTTGATGTCAACACTCAAGCAGCTGAATAGGAGACAGTAAGGTTAATTACACAATAAACATATTTCTTAGCATTGCTGAGTATTTTTAAGCATTGACATGTCATATTAAAATAGTATAAAAACTAAGCACAGGCACTACATGTGAATAAAGATTTTTCAATATTAAAAGTCCTGTCTGTTTTATAACAAATATTTTTCATATTGAAACAGGCCTTAGTCCACATTAATCAATAACTCTAAGTAAAATTACATTTTTTTAAAAGTAGGTCATTTTGCCTAGAGAGTTGCAAATGAGCAATCCTGTAATGATTCACTGTTTGCTATTTTGGAAAAAAAGGTGTTGTTTCCAGATAAGCCCCTTTACAACTGCAGACTGCAGAACACTATCGCACAAATCCAAAACAGAAGATGCTTTCTCCATTGTCTGAGTACGCTTTAAAGCAGATTTATCTAGAACCAAAATAGTAAGGGTACATCTACACAGCAGGGCTTAACTGGAAATAAGCTACACAAATTGAGCTACGTCAATTGCATAGCTTATTTTGGAATTGAAATTGGGAGCATCTACACAGCACTTATTTTGAAATAGAGCACTGGTCCTCCAACTTCCCTTACTCCTCATACAATGAGGGTACAGGAGTTGGAGTAAGAAGTCCTCCTGTAACTCAACATTATTTCAAAATAAGTGCCTGCTGTGTAGACGCAGACTACATTATTTTGAAATAACACTAGTTATTTCGAAATAATGTTTCTGTGTAGACGTAACATAAGTCACCATTGTACAACATAACTAATTTTAACGAAAAAAAGAACAAGGTCCAAAACAAATGTACACAGTGAAGGTAAAATTTTGACTACAGTATATGGAGACTAAAGTGGAAAAACCTGTTAAATTTCTTTATGCTGCTCATTCGTTTCCTGTATTTGAGGCTCGTGATGAAAGGGTTCAATAGGGTGTGTGTCATACTGTCAGTGCTCCTCTCTAAAAACACGTATCTCTTTTTCTTGTATCTCTATTACTGTATCTTGCAATATTGTTGTGGCTGTGTTGGATTCAGAATATCAGAGCAATAAGGTGCTATTTTTTTGTATTGGTAATGTCTTTTATTGCACCAGTTTCTGTTAGTGAAAGAGACAAGCTTTCCAGTTGTCACCAACAAGTCTAGATTGGAATCTATATAGAGTATCATTAAGCAATTACAATCCATAGGGAACCCCATCCTGAAATAAATCTTTTCTGAATCCCCTCTTCTTGGCCTTCAAACAAACCCTAATCTCTCCAAGCTCATCTTCAGAAATAGACCACAGACCAGAACAACCCGATCAAAGCAGCATCAGATCCTGCCAGAACAACAGTTGCAAAACCTGAGAATGTATTGCCACTACTACAATGATCAACACTCCCAGTTCAGCATGTATTTCAATATCCACGATTCTGACACATGCCTATCACAACAGGTGGTGTCCATCATCTAGTGTGCTGAATGCTACAATAACGATGTGGATGAAACCATGCAATCATTATGCTCTCAAAAGAACCATCACAAAAAATTATAAAAGACAAGAACACCATAATACCTTCAGGTGAACATATCCCACAGAATGATCACTCCCTCGCTGACTTCTCAGACCTCATCCTCAAAGGAAACTTGTGCAACACTTTCAAAAAATGACTCTGGGAGCTTAAATTCATGATGTTGCTAGATTCTGAAAATTGAGGTCTTAGTAAAGATGCTGGAATTGTCTTATTACAACAATCTGTAATGCTCTCATCCCCCCCCTTATTTTTGTCCTAGTCCAACAGAGGTGTTAACAGTTCACATCCCCTTGAAGGGTCCCTCAGACTGTGTTAACTATTTATGCTAACAAATCCATTTCACCTTTTATTTAGGCATGACACTCTTGAGTACCTTTCCCAGAACAAGAAGAGCTCTGTGTAAGCCAAAATCTTGTCTCTTTCATCACCGCCTTGTCTATTAGGCCTGGTCTACACTAGAGGGGAAGGTCAAGCTAAGATATGTAACTCCAACTATGTTAACTGTGTAGCTGGAGTCGACATACCTTAAATCCCCATCCAGTCTGTGGGAAGCCAACAGGAACACATGCTCCCATCGGCTTCCCTTACTTCACAGATCAAGGACTATCGGATGCCAGTGGGGACTGCCCTTAGCATTCAAGTTAGGGGTCTATATTAGACACACTGAATCATACGCTATATCAATCTCTGGAGGTTCGATCTTCTCTGTAATGTAGACATGTCCTTACTGTATTGTTACTTCCACAAGCAAAAAAAAGTTTAATTAAGTTCCGAGTTCAGATCTCACTGCCTCTGACTTTCTTCAATTTAATATCCAAATAGACATGATTTTCCTCTGTAAGGCTACCTCCAGACTGCATCCCTCTGACGGCAGAGGGATGCAAATAAAGCAATTGGAAAGTGCAAATGAATCATAGAATCATAGAACATTAGGACTGGAAGTGACCTCGAGAGGTCATCGAGTCCAGTCCCCTGCCCTCATGGCAGGACCAAGTACTGTCTAGAGCATCCCTGATAGACATTTATCTAACCTACTCTTAAATATATCCACAGATGGAGATTCCACAACCTCCCTGGGCAATTTATTCCAGTGCTTACCCACCCTGACAGTTAGGAACTTTTTCCTAGAGTCCAAACTAAACCTCCCATGCTGCAGTTTAAGCCCATTGCTTCTTGTTCTATCCTCAGAGGCCAAGATGAACAAGTTTTCTCCCTCTTCCTCATGACACCCTTTTAGATATCTGAAAATCACTATCATGTCCCCCCTCAATCTTCTCTTTTCCAAACTAAACAAACCCAATTCTTTCAGCCTTCCTTCATAGGTCATGTTCTCTAGACCTTTAATCATTCTTGTTACTCTTTTCTGGACCCTCTCCAATTTCTCCACATCTTTCTTGAAATGTGGTACCCAGAACTGGACACAATACAGGCAGTCCCCGGGTTACGTACAAGATAGGGACTGTAGGTTTGTTCTTAAGTTGAATCTGTATGTAAGTCGGAACTGGCGTCCAGATTCAGCCGCTACTGAAACTGATCAGTTTCAACAGCGGCTGAATCTGGACGCCAGTTCTGACTTACATACAGATTCAACTTAAGAACCCCAGGCATCCCCCAAGTCAGCTGCTGCTGAAACTGATCAGCGGCTGATTCCAGGAAGCCCGGGGCAGGGGCTTCCTGTAGTCAGCCACTGGTCAGTTTCAGCAGCGGCTGACTTGGGGATGCCTGGGGCAGAGCAGCTGCCCGCATGCTCCGCGGCTTTGCTCCCCGTTCCCCTGGTCTGCAGACCAGGGAGACGGGGAGCAAAGCAGAGCAAAGCCGCGGAGCACGCGGGCAGCGGACAGCCCAGACGCGTCTGGGCTGTCCACTGCCCGCGTGTTCCGCGGCTTTGCTCCCCGTCCCCCTGGTCTGTAGACCAGGGGGACGGGGAGCAAAGCAGATCAAAGCCACGGAGCACGCGGGCAGCGGACAGTAAGTTCGAACTAGGCTTAGTCCTCGTAGAATGAGGTTTACCTAGTTCGAACTAAGCGCTCCGCTAGTTCGAATTAAGTTCGAACTAGCGGAGCGCTTGTGTAGCGCCTATCAAAGTTAATTCGAACTAACATCCGTTAGTTCAAATTAACTTTGTAGTGTAGACATACCCTAAATCGTTGATGAAGATATTGAAGAGAGCTGGACCCAAAACAGACCCCTGCGGATACCCCCCTTGTTAAATCTTTCCAGCAAGATTGAGAACCATTAATAACTACTCTCTGAGTACGGTTATCCAGCCAGTTATGCACACACCTTATAGTAGCCCCATCTAAGTTGTATTTGCCTAGTTATTGATAAGAATATCATGCGAGACCATATCAAATGCCTGACTAAAGTGTAGGTATACCACATCTACTGCTTCTCTCTTATCCACAAGACTTGTTATTCTATCAAAGAAAGCTATCAGATTGGTTTGACATGATTTCTTCATTACAAATCCATGCTGGCTGTTCCCTATCACCTTACCACCTTTCAAGTGTTTGCAGATGATTTCCTTAATTACTTGCTCCATTATCTTCCCTGGCACAGAAGTTAAACTAAGTGGTCTGTAGTTTCCTGGATTTTTCTTATTTCCCTTTTTGTAGATGGGCACTCCACAAAAAATGAGGAGTACAGGATCTGTCAAAAAAGCTCCCTGCTGTCGGCTACACAGCACTTTCACTTTCGAAATGGTGCATTATCGGCACAGCGCCGGAACGTGAGTATGCAAATGAAGCCCGGGATATTTAAATCTTGGGTTCATTTGCACTTTCAAAGTGCTTTATTTGCATCCCTTTGCTGACAGAGGGATGTAGACTGGAGGTAGCCTAACACTCTGTGGTATGAGAAAAAGCAAAATACCTACATGAAATATGTTTGACCAATTCTTAGCCATGTGTTTTGGGTCAGCACTTTGGTATGACTTGAGCTTATAATCAGAGATTCAAGTATTTCCAAGTCAATCTAATTGTTTCAGTTTTATCTAAGGGCTAATCCAAACTATATAGTTTGACAAATTGTAAAAAAAATATTTCAATGTGTGTGTGCAACTGTAGATTAAAGCATGGAACATGGGAACTGCTAGTTTGGATCCGACCCAAGATCTATCTATTTTAGTATCGTGTCTCGCATGTAGCAAGTACTGTATACTTCAGAGAAAGGTATGAGGACACTCCAGTAAGCAGTTGTGTGATAATCTGTCATCTGGTTATCTCAAAATATAGGCTTTGGGGACCCTAGAATAACATGCCTGTTGCCTTCTTAATCAGTTGTTTCCTGAGGTACGGGTCTCCAGAGTAGTTAAGGAATCACTTGAAAGACACAGATATAACCTTCCGATAGAATAACTGACAAAAGTAGTATTTTTCCCAAAAAACAAAGTATTGTTTTATTAATAATCCCTAATATAACAATCTAAAAACATGAATCAGGTAGAAATCCTTTATTGCAAGTTAAAAACATTCAAACCACAAAATCTTACAGCCAGTGCAGTCTTGTCAGTTAATGGTTTGGGGAGGCCACCCCTGGCCCTGAGCTTTGGGGCCACTGCGGTGGCTGCCTCAACTGTCCTATCAACGGGCCCAGGGCAGCCCAAGGGATTACTTGGCACGGGGTGCACCCTCTCCTGCACTCACTGTGGCAGCAGGAGCCAGAGCAACCCAGCAGACTCCTCCTCTCCTCCCTGCCACCCCCCTCCCAACTGCTGTGCTTCGTTTCACTGTGGTAGCAGGAAGCAGAGCACCCAGGGCCAGGGCACTTCACTTCCCGCCGCCATGGAGAAGTGGAGCAGAGTGTGATGGGAGGTGGAGCTAAGCAGATGGCTGCTGCAGTGAGTGCTGGGGGGTGGTGGTGGCCCTTCTGCATTCCCCCTGGTAATCCTCTGGCTTGTGTTGCTCAGGGGAGGGGGCGTTGGCCAAAGGGGGGAGCAAGGGTAGGGCTTGGAGTGGAGAGGAGGTGGGGCAGAGTCTATGGGTAGAGGGGTTGCCCTGGGCCATGAGCCTGGTGCACTGGGAGGAGTGGAGTTTAAACAATTTTAAGCAGGTACGCTTTATCACAGATAGCCAGTCTAAATGAGATTGCTAACAGCTCTTAAATTTTACTCCAAGATTCACATAAATAAATTACAATTAATATTAACACACATGCACATAATGCACATATACATACTAATACTATACTGCACTATTCTATATTAATATTACAATTAAATAATAATGGATAGGCTTACTTAGTCTGTCCATTGACTTTACTTGAGTGACAGGACTCCCCCTATTTCTCTCTCTATCACTCCCTTTCATCACTGGTGCTGCTTCTTCAGGTCTGCTGCTGCTGTTACTGTTGTTTCTTCAGCTATCAGGTTGGTCAGACCTCTTCCGCAGCTGGATGCTTCTTCTGTCCTCTTGGAATTCCCTCTGTCACCATCAGTTCTTCTCACTGCCTGCTAACTGAAAACGGCATGCTGTCTACAGTTTATACTATTAAAGCTCTACTGAGCATGCTTTCTCTCAAACATTACTCCATTCCAGCTTACTGCACATGCTCATTACTATCAGACAAAGCAGTCCCAAACTAGTCCAATATGGAGCTTTTGGACCTCTCCCTACCCTTGTATTGCACACACTCATTTCAAGAATTCCCTCATTCTGCACATGCTTGCTACTGTTTTTACCTCAGAGCCATGATTACTTCATCCAACTTTACTGCCTATGTTCCTGAGCTAACCTGCTTCTTGGGCATACCTTATGTAGTAACTTACAGACTACTGGATATGCTAAACCCAGAAATGATTCATGGCCATATACCATTTTAGTCTCAGCTCTGTTCATGTGACTTACAACATCCAATGGTAAGTAACTGACAGCTTTCAGTTGATGAAGTGACTGCTCATTATTTGATAGGGAAGCTAGGAACACAAAATGAAGTCTGAAGGAATCTGGGGATTTTTTGCGGTGTCAAACCACATTAGATATTATCTTGTTCTCTAAGGGTACATCTACACAGCAGTGTTATTTCAAAATAACTAAGTGAGCATTTACACAGCAAGCCCATTATTTTGAAAAAAAATGCAATATAACAGGCATCTTGTTTCGAATTCTGTAACCCTCATTTTACGAGGAATAATGTCTATTCCAAAATAGTTATTTCGGAATAGGGCATGTGTAGACAGGACAGCTGTGGTTATTTCAAAATAAGTGGCCTCCAGGGCTTCCCACAGGTGCCCTGCTGGCCACTCTGTCCATACTCATCAGAACTCTATAGTTCTCCCCATGTAGCCCTTAAAGCTGCAGCCATAGGGGAAAGGGCTTGTGGCAAAATGCAGGTCCTGACAGCCCTGCGCCACATGACAGCAACCATCACAGCTGTCCCTCCTGCCATGAACACCACCCTGTGCTCCATCTGAGCCCTCCACAGCTGCAGTCAAGCAGGCAGCAAGCTACCAGGACCCTGCCCAGTAGCGAAAGAGAAAGGCGCCTTCCTCATCTGGTGCGGAGATCTTGGACCTCACTGAGGTCTGGGGAGAGGAGGCAAATCTCCAGGATCTCCATACCAGGCACAGGAATATGGATGTCTGTGCCTGGATGGCTGACAGCCTGGGCCACAAGGGCCACATGTGCACCTAGGAGAAGGTGTGCATGAAGATCAAGGAGCTCAGGCAGGCCTATGCCAAGGCCAGAGAGCGCAGCTTCCACTCCGGGGCGGCACCACAGACCTGCCCTTACTATGACCAGTAACATCCTAAGGGGGGGTGTCGGTCCCTTCCCCCTGCTCATTGTGGACTTCCGGCTGGAGATGCCCATTGTTGTCCTCCCAGGGGACAGAGCTGGTGTGGAGAAAGAGGAGAAGGAGGAGGAAGAGCCGAACAAGACCAGCACCATCTCAATGCCCACCATCCAGGTCATGCTTGCCCTGAAGTCGGTACCCCCTCCTAGGATGTCTCCCAGGCTTCATTCGAAGCTGGGGAAGGCCCATCAGGTGAGTGCCATTACTTTCCCTAGACGCACATGGGTGGAGGTGGCAAGGAGCTACTGGGGATTGTGCAGCAGCCTGTGCATGTGGGTGCACGTGGAGCGCCAGTCTCAGGAGGCTGCAACGGAGGACCCTTGAGCTCCTGCTCACAGGGTGTCTGAAGAGGCCTGCCTTACTCCTGACACCAGGGTGGGTCACCCTCCACACCCTCCCACCACAAGCCACCACTATAAGGAGGCTGGAGACATGGACACACACACACACACACACGGGACTCAGGAAGGCTTGCACACTCAGAGCAGCATCTGCTCCCAGAGGCAGTACAGTGACACCGACCTCCTACCAGGGAGCCCACTGGGAGGGGAAGGAACTGGAGGGGATCCCAGGAGCACCCTTCTTGGCAAGTGACGTCTGCTGCTCACACACTCCCCCTCTCTCCCACACAGTGGCCAGGAATACAAGTCCTCCCTCTGTGTGAGACACCACCACTGCTGGACCCGGTGTGTGCATGGCACAGAAGGAAACCAAGCTGCCCCAGGGCCACCCCCGGCCCACAGGCTCCTGGCATGCCTGGCACATTCCCAAGCCTGCTTGTCCTTGGGGTATGAGGGTAGTGAGGCTCCTCCCTGGGACATGTGTGTCCCTGCAGAAAAGGGCCTGCTGTCCGGGCCTCTGGTGGCTTTGCTGGAAGCACATCACCTTCGTCTGACCCAAAACCTTTCAGTGTCGGCTCAAAGATAAGTGCTGGGCTTCATGCACAGTGTTTCCTGGGATGACTGCCTTTCTCTTTGTTCTCCACAGCTGGACCAGCTGCATGTGGGGGGCGAACCATATCTCCCACACGAGCTTTCCAACCCTGCATGATCTGCAGGTGAAGGCGAGCCCTGGAAGAACTGCAGTGGGAGCACATCACCTGCCTGCATGCCTTGCAGCACTCCTTGGACTGGCATGACCGCAGACTAGAAGCAGGCCTGGAGCTGCACCGAAACACCTGGAAGGAGGTGCAGCAGCAGGACTGGACCATATGCGGGGCTTTCACTGCTGCACTCAACTGCTTGGTGGCTACTCCTGCTGCTGCTCCTGCTCCCCCGCCTTCTCCCCTTAGTCCCACAATCCCCTAGTTCCCTCCCATGGTCACTAAGGGCCCCGCACAAGAGGCGGTGAGACCATTCAAGGCAGGTGCCAGTTATAACCTCATCCCTGAGACTCTACTCCTCCTCCCCCTTCCCCCCGGCCAGGTTATTTCTGCATTCCCTACCCAGTTCCATTTATCCCAATTAAATAAAGCCAATTCATTCTTTCAAAACAAAGAGTGTGGTTTATTGTCTGCAGGGGAGGGTGCAGGGAAGGGCACACTGCAGAGGCCCCTTGTAGGGAGGCTTAGAGGAGAGTCTCACAGATGGCCCTGGTGAAACTCTCCCTCAAGGCCTCCCAGATGTGTACAGCCCCGATTGGCCTGCCGGATGGCAGCCGTGCACAACCGCTCAAAGGTCCTTGCAAGCCGCTCATCCTCTGCCCCCCACCCTGGCAGGAATGTCTCGCCCTTATGTTCACAAAGGTTGTGGAGGATACAGCACGCAGCCACCACTTGGGAGATGTCTGGTCACCGAGGTCCAGCCAGGTGAGGAGGCAACGGAAGCTCCCTTTCAGAAAACCAAAGGTGCCCTTCGCTACAATGCGGGCCCTGCTGAGCCTGCCATTGAAGTGGGACTAGCTTTGGTCCAAGTGTCCGGTGTAGAACTTCATCAGCCAAGTGAGCAAAAGGCAGGCTGTGTCCCCTACAATGCACATTGGATTGTCCACATCCTCGACCCTGATGGTGCGTTTGGGGGAAAAAGTACTGGCGTGCAGCTTCTGGAATAGGCTGGAGTTCCTGAACCTGCAGATGTGTGTCTTCCCTGACCACCCAACATTGATGCCCATGAACTGGCCGTAGTGGTCCATGAGGACCTGCAGGACCATTGAAAAGTACCCCTTGCGGTTGATGTATTTGGATGCCTGGTGGTCAGGGTCCCAAATGGGGATATGAGTGCCATCAATAGCCCCTCTCCCCCACAGTTGGGGAAGCTGGTGACAATGGGATCCGTGTTGCCCAGGTTGATGACAAAGAGAATCAACCCCTGCACACACCAGGAGAAACCCCGACTCACCCCATCCCCTGGCATGGCTTTGTGAGGGTAGGATTGAAAAACCTCCCGGGGAGGGAGCTTCCACCCCCACCATCAGCACCCCCCTTCTCTAGGGTACCCCATTCCAGCAGTTCACTGCCCCCCAGGGACAATAGCATGAGAGTCATACCTGCATGATCACAGCCCCAGTGGTCGATCTCCCCATGCCGGACTGGTTCCTCCCAGAGCGGTAGTTGAGTGCTGTGGCAAGCTTCCAGATAGTGACCCACTTCTGGAGGGGGATGGCAGGTTGCATGTGGATGTCCCTTCGCATGAGGACAGGGGCGAACCACTCACACAGCTCCATGAAGGTGGCCTTCCACATGCAGAAATTCTGGAGCCACTACTAGTCATCCCACCACTCCATGATGAGCCATTCCCACCAGTCAAACTAGTGTCCAGTTGCCAGAAGCAGCGGTGCACAGTGCACAGGGCAGGGCGGGTGGGGTTGAGCTGCATGAGCTGGGGGTTCTCCTCCTCAGAGCCATGAGGGAAGCCTGCAGAAACTCAGCATGAGGTACAGCATGTGATGTAAGAGCCGTCGACAACTCGGAGGCAGCTCTGGCTCCATGGCAGGAATGTTGTGGTGTCCACAAGGGCAACCAGAGCACACAGTGAAAAAGCTCAAGAAGGTAGGCAAACTAGAGGAGCCTGAGGCATGACTGCATGGGGGGGTCCCTTTAAGCATGAGCCTCAGGCAGAAGCTATGGGAAGTGACTGCTGCCTGATGCCCTGCCTGAAGTGCTTCTAAGTGGCCATAAAAGTGATACAGCATCCAATGAGTGTGGACGCACTATTTTGAAATAGCTCAGTGCTATTTCGATGGGCATTTACCGTGTAGACGTGCTTATTCTGAAATAAACGTACAGTGTAGACGTACCCTAACAGTTATTGATTAGCTCTTGACTTTTCTCTAAACCTGTCCTGGGATAAGGGATGACATTATTACTCATGAGGGTAATATGCCACTGATTTATATAAAGGCATTGTAATAGTCTTTGTATTTTTTACCATCACATTCCATATGTTAACTTTTTATGACCACGGCTGCACATAATTGGCAGGAATCTTCACAGAGCTATCTATAGCAAGGGTGGCCAACCTGCAGTTCACAAGCCGCATGTGGCTCTTCAAAGAAAAAATTGCGGCTCCCACACCTGCACCCGCAGCTCTTAAAGGGGCAGCGTGTTTCTGTCTGAAAGAGACAGAGCCGCTGTCGTAGTGGCGCTTGCAGACTTCAAAATGGCTGCCTTCAAAGGGCAGCTGCAGTGGTTTGTTTGTTTGTTTTTTGATCAACCAAATGGCAGCTGGGGCTATTTTTTGTGCTCAACAACTTTTTTCCCTTGACCCTTTGTGCTGTATTTTGGCTCTTTGTTTGTGACGGGTTGGCCACCTCTGGTCTATAGTGACACTGAATTTTTATAGTTAATATAGAACTCTGTAAAGCATATGAGTAGTTTAAATTTTTCCCTCCAATTTACATGACTTTGAATTAAGCAACACAGAATTTCATTTGCCTTATAACAACAAGGAGTACAGTGACAACTTAAAGACTAACACATTTATTAGGGCATAAGTTTTAGGTAGCTACAACTCACTTCCTCAGATGCTTGAATGGAAAGCAAGGTGGGCATAAAGGGCTGGGAGTGTAACATCAGTTCCAATTAAATCAGGGTGGCTGTGGCTCACCTCCAACAGTGATGAGAAGGTGAGAGTACCTGAAGGGGAAATTGCCTATTGTAATGTGAGAGAACATTGCATGTTTCTCTTCAGGCTCCCACAGTGTCAAATTTGCATATGAATTCCAGCTCAGCTTCCTCTTTGCAGCCTCCTTTTGAAGTTTTTCTTGCCTATCCCTTACTTTCACAGACCTTGGGAGGCAGGCCAGTCCTCACTTTCAGACAGCTCCCAAACTGAAACAAATACCATCAACTCCAAACCCCAGAACAAAAACCGATCTGATAGCTTTCTTTGGTAGGATATCAAGCCTTGTGGATAAGGGAGAAGTGGCGGACATGGTATACCTAGACTTTAGTAAAGCATTTGACACGGTCTCATATGACCTTCTTATCAATGAAATAGGGAAAAACAACCTAGATGGGGCTACTATAAGGTTGGTGCATAACTGGTTGGATAACCATTCTCAGAGAGTAGTTATTAATGGTTCACAATCATGCTAGACGGTCATAACAAGTGGGGTTTCGCAGGGCTCTGTTTTGGGACTGGTTCTGTTCAATATCTTCATTAACTATTTAGATGATGGCATAGAGAGTACGATTATTAAGTTTGCAGATGATACCAAACTGGGAGGAGTTACAAGTGCTTTGGAGGATAGGTTCAAAATTCAAAATAATTTGGACAAACTAGAGAAGTGGTCTGAGGTAAGCAGGATGAAGTTTAATAAAGACAAATGCAAAGTACTCCAGTTAGGAAAGAACAATCAGTTTCACACAAACAGAATGGGAACTGATTGTCTAGGAAGGAGTACTGCTGAAAAGGATTTAGAGGTCATGGTGAACCACAAACTGAATATGAGTCAACAGTGTGACACTTGCAAAAGAAGTAAACATGATTCTGGGATGCATTAACAGGACTGTTATGAGCAAGACACGAGAAGTCATTCTTCTGCTCTATTCTGTGCTGATTAGACCCCAATTGGAGTAATGTGTCCAGTTCTGGGCACCACATTTCAAGAAAAATGTGGAGAAATTGGAGAAGGTTCAGAGAAGAGCAACAAAAATGATTAAAGATCTAGAAAACATGACCTATGAGTATGATGACCATATTTTCTGAACCAAAACTAGGGACCCATTAGCCACATTCCCTGACCCCCATTAGCCACGCCCCCTGCCACAAGAAGTCTTACCCCTCGAGGCAGTACTCCTGAGGTAAAGATGGACACAAGACTAGAAGTAAAGGGTTTCATGTGACCCCTCAAGAATGCCTCCCACCCTCCCCCTACCAGTAGGAATGAGTTTGACCTCCACAGAACCCCCCATACAACTATCCTGCAATTGCATTAACCCAACTTGCATTGCATTAACTTGGGGGGAGAAGTGTTCCTTCTAAGATTTTCCTTCCATGAGCAAAGTGAATTTTATCTTGTGCACCACTATTGAGTTCATGTGTGCTTGTTTGGATGTGTGCCACTGTGGCACCCAAGTTATTAATACATACTTTATAAACCTCTCCCTTTTCCCTCTGTTGCAATGTCTCCTCCCCTCACCCCATCTGCTCCCCTGGTGCCTGCTGCCTCCCACCCTCCTCTGCTGTCCTGGCTTCTGCCCTTCTCACTCCCCTCAGTCCTTTGGGGATCTGCATCCTGCCCCTGCACCAGCCCTTCTCTTCCCCTGTGTCCACTCCTCCTCTAGACCCCTCTGATCATCTGTAGCTACTCCTCTCCATCCCCTCTCCTAACACTTCACTCTACCCACCTGCCCTGCCTCTCTCCTCTGGTGTCTATCTCTCCCCTCCCCATGTCTGGCCTTCTGCTTCACCCCCACAATCCCCTGGCACCTGCACCTTCCCTTACTCCCGGCATCCTCCTGGTGCCTTCCCTGACTGACCCTGCCCTCTTTCTCCCTGGTGCCCATCCCCTCCCCACACTTTACCCCAGTTCTCCAGACACTCCTCTGCACCCTCACATGTGACTTGCTCCATCTCCTGCCTTCCACATGCCCACCCCTCCTTTCAACCCCTCTTCTCCAGGCATCCACTCCTCCCCTCTCCTCTTCCTTTCTCTTGCCCCCATTGTCCCTCCCCTTCTCTCTCCAAGCATCAGCCTGTCACCTCCCCTCTCCTACCCCTACTGACACCTTCCCTCCCCTGCCCTTTTCCTTTATTGTCTCTTCTTGGCCCCCTCCCTGGTATTTGTCTCTCCTCCACTCTGCCTTTTGGAGCATTCCCCTTTCTTCTCCTGCCTTGCCCCTCAAATCCCTCAGCACAAGCCCCTTCCTCTCCTAACCTCCCCCTTAGATCTCTCCCTGCCTTATCCCTCACCTTCTGCCTTCCAGAAAGCAGTTTGTGGGGCTGGAGACTGCGGTCTGGCCCCAGAAGCCCCCATAGCCCCAGCCCCATCTGCTCCTGGGGCAGGACTGCTTGCTGGGACTGAAGTGGAGGCGACCTGTGGTGCTATTAAAGGCACAGGAAGAAACCATCTCGATGTCCAATAAGAAAAGCAAATATGGTAGGCGACAAGATTGGCTTACTGGGGAAATCCTTGGTGATCTTAAACACAAAAAGGAAGCTTACAAGAAGAGGAAACTTGGACAGATGACTAGGGAGGAGTATAAATATATTGCTTGAGAATGCAGGGGAGTAATCAGGAAGGTGAAAGCACAATAGGAATTGCAGCTAGTGTAACAAGAAAGGTTTCTACAGGCATGTTAGCAATAAGAAGGTGTTCAGAGAGGGTGAGAGGCACTTACTGGTTCAGGAAGGTAAACTAATGACAGATGATGTGGGAAAAGCTGAAGTACTCAATACTTTTTCTGCCTCTGTCTTCACAGACAAGGTCAGCTCCAAGACTACTCACTAGGTAATGCAGTATGGGAAGGAGGTGGGCAACCCTCCGTGGAGAAAGAACAAGTTAAGAACTATTTAGAAAAGCTAGACATACACAAATCCTTGGGTCTGGATTTAATGCATCTGAGGGTACTGAGGGAGTTGGCAAATATCATTGCAGAGACTTTGGCCATTATCTTTGAAAACTCGTGGAGATCGGGAGAGATCCCAGATGACTGGAAAAAGGCAAATGTAGTGCCCATCTTTAAAAAAAAGGAAGAAGGATAATCCAAGGAACTACAGACCAGTCAGCTTTACCTCAGTCCCCGGAAAAATCATGGAGGAGATCCTCAAAGAATCCATTTTGAAGCATTTGGAAGAGGGGAATGTGATCAGGAATAGTCAACATGGATACACCAAGGGAAAGTCATGCCAGACCAATCTGATTAACTTCTAAGATGAGGTAACTGGCTCTGTGGATATGGGAAAGTCAGTGGATGTGATATACCTTGACTTTTGCAAAGCTTTTGATAACGTCTCCCACAATATTCTTGACAGCAAGTTAAGGAAGTATGGATCGGATAAATGGACTGTAAGATGAATAGAAAGCTGGCTAGATTGTCGGGCCCAACAGATAGTGATCAATGGCTTAATGTCAGGTTGGCAGTCAGTTTCTGGCCCAAGAATCGGTTCTAGGGCTGGTGTTGTTCATCATCTTTATTAATGATCTGGATGAGGGGATGGATTGCACCCTCAGCATGTTTGCAGATGACACTAAGCTAGGGAGAGAGGTAGATATGCTGGAGGGCAGGGATAGGGTCCAGAGTGACTTAGCCAGATTAGAGTATTGGACCAAAAGAAATCTGATGAGGTTCAACAAGAACAAGTGTAGAGTCCTGCACTTGGGATGGAAGAGTCCCAAGCATTGTTACAGGCTGGGGACCGAATGGCTAAGTAGCAGTTGAGCGGAAAAGGACCTGGGGATTACAGTGGATGTGAAGCTGGATATGAATCAACAGTGTGCCTTTGTAGCCAAGAAGGTTAATGACATATTAGGGTACATTAGGAGGAGCATTGCCAGCAGATCTAGAGAAGTGATCATTCCCCTTCATTTGGCGCTGGTGAAGCCACATGTGGAGTATTGCATCCAGTTCTGTGCCCTCCATTACAGAAAGGATGTGGACGCATTGGAGAGGATCCAATGATTAGGGGGCTGGAGCACATGACCTACAAGGAGAGGCTGAGGGATTTGGGCTTATTTAGTTTGCAGAAGAGAAGAGTGAGGGGGGATTTGATAGCAGCCTTCAACTTCCTGAAGGGAGGTTCCAAAGAGGATGGAGAGAGGCTGCTCTCAGTAGTGACAGATGGCAGAACAAGGAGCAATGATCTCAAGCTACAGTGCGGGAGGTCTAGGTTGGATAGTAGAAAAAAACCTATTTCACTAGAAGGGTGGTGAGGCACTGGAACAGGTTACCTATGGAGGTGGTAAAATCTCCATCCCTAGAGGTTTTTAAGTCTCAGCCTGACAAAGCCCTGGCTAGGATGATTTATTTGGGATTGGTCCTGCTTTGGGCAGGGGGCTGGACTCCATGATCTCCTGAGGTCTCTTCCAGCCCTAGGATTCTATGATTCTATTTTTAGTGTCGTGGTCCTGTCCGCACAGACTGCCTGGCTTCAGATGAAGTCAAGTAGCAGGTGCATGAGGCGCATTCTGGTGTGGCTGCTGCTTGACTGTGGCTGGAGCTGGGGCTGCCTGCGGGGACCCAGACCTCAGTTCTAAAAATAGCACCACAGGGGGTCCTGCTCCAGTCCCAGCACCTGCTGAGCCCAAGTGCATGTGACTCCTGGGCAGCCTGGAGGAGAAGGTGGTGCTGCCGGACCAGGACCCTGCGCAGCAGAAGCAGTCCTATGGAGGGAGGGAAGGTAGGGAGAGACGGAGAAGCTGGCCCAGCTGCCCTACACGCCCTGCTGGAGGTGTGGGGGAGGAGGCTACTGCACCATGTCAGTGTCCCCATCAAGTAGTGAAATGTCCGGCGAGGCTTTCCAGGACTTTTCACTACTTGATGAGGCACCGGGACAGAGTATTTAAATTCGGGACAGCCCCAGAAAAATCGGGACATATGGTCAGTGTACCTATGAGGGAAGACTGAAAGAACTGGGCTTGTTTAGTTTGGAAAAGAGAAGACTGAGGGGGGACATGATAGCAGTTTTCAAGTATCTACAAGAAGAAGGGAGAAAAATTGTTCGCCTTGGACTCTGAGGATAGGACAAGAAGTAATGGTCTTATATTTTTTAGGTTGGACACTAGGAAAAACTTCTTAACTGTCAGGGTGGTTAAACACTGGAATAAATTGCCTAGTGGTGTTGTGGAATCTCCATCCCTGGAGATATTTAAGAGCAGGTTGGATAGACATCTATCAGGGATGATCTAGACAGTGCTTAGTGCTGTCATGAGGGCAGGGGACTGGACTCGATGACCTCGCAAGGTCCCGTCCAGTTCTATGATTCTATGAAACACTAACCCAGGAATCCATCCCTGCAACAAACCCTATTGTCAGTCTGTCCACATACCTATACAAGTGACACCATTACAGGACCTAACCACACCATCTGTACCATCAAAGGCTCATTAACCTGCACATTTAGAACATTAATATATTAACATCATAGGACTTTGTACAAAAAATCCATGTGTTTTAACATTTTCAAAATAAAATACTGTTACCTTTCATTTCAAAATGACATTTAATTTAGAAATTTAGTTAGACTGATGTAAAGAAAGAAAAAGGACAATAAACACCTGAAAATAAATGAAAGAAAATGAATAAATAAATACATTTAATAATTTAAAAAACTGTATTCACTTTTTCATATTAGCAGAAAAATAATAAAAATTCTGTTTTAGGTCAACTTGAAATTTTTTTTTTTGCAGACTTTTTTGTTCAGCCACCAACAATTATTTTGCTCAGCTCAAGTTGTTAATCCCCTTGATATCATGATTTTTCAGGTGTTTATTTTTTCTGTTTTAAATTATCATTTCATCTAATTTTCCAGCTGTAAACCATACTGATCTGTAATCCACTACATATTGAGTGGTCCCTCCCCCATTGTCCAGTCTCAGCTTCTGGAAGTCTGATGTCCTTAATCTCCATGAACATATCTAATTCGTTTTAACCCAATTATCCTTTTGGCCTTTACAACATCCTGTGGCAAAGAGTTCCATACGTTGACTATTTTATGTGAAGTACTTCCTTATGTTTGTTTCAAATGTGATGCCTATTAATTTCATTGGATGACTTTTTTGTATTATGTATAGGGGTAAATAATATTTCCTTATTCACTTTCTCAATGCCCTTCATGATTTTATAGACTTCTAACATATTCCTCCTTAGCCCTGGTCCAGTCTACAAATGTATGTTGATATAACTGTATTGCACCTTAGTGATGCAGTTATACTGACCTTACTCCTGGTGTAGACAGTGCTATACAGGCAGTCCCCGACTTACGTCGGATCCGCACTTACGAACGGGGCTTTCTCGCCCTGGAGGTCGAGGTGGCGGATTGCTACCTGCGAGCTCCAGGGCGAGAAAGCCCCGTTCGTAAGCTGCTCCGGTGCCCCTGCTCCGGTGCCCCTGGACGGTCCCCAGCAGACCACAGGCACCGGGACTGAAGTGGCAGCCGCGGCGGGTCCTGCGCCTCTGAGACTTTGCCAGAGCAAAGCCTCAGAGGCGCGGCACCCCGCTGCCGCTGCGGCTCTGCTCCCCGTGTCCCTGGTCTGCTGGGGGGGGGGGGGCGCAGCTAGTGTGCCCCCCCCCAGCAGACCAGGCTTTTGTTTTGGACCCTGGGGCAGAGCAGCTGGGGCGCTGCCGATTGGTCCTGCAGCGCCGCTCTGGGCACTACTGGACCAACCCGGCAGCACCCCAGCTGCTCTGCCCCAGGTCCTGATTCAGCCACTGCTGGTCAGTTTCAGCAGCGGCTGAATCAGGACGCCTGGGGTAGTGCAGATGGGGTGCTGCTGGGTTGGTCCAGTAGCACCGAGGAGCGGCGCTACTGGAGCAACCCAGCAGCACCCCAGCTGCTCTGCCCCAGGCGTCCCCAAGTCAGCTTCTGCTGAAACTGACCAGCGCTGACTACAGGAAGCCCCAGGCAGAGTTGCTCTGCCCTGGGCTTCCTGGAATCAGCTGCTTATCAGTTTCAGCAGCAGCTGACTTGGGGACGCCTGGGGTTCTTAAGTTGATTCTGTATGTAAGTCAGAACTGGCGGTCAGTTTCAGCAGCGGCTGAATCTGGACGCCAGTTCTGACTTACATACAGATTCAACTTAAGAACAAACCTACAGTCCCTATCTTGTACGTAACCCGGGGACTGCTTGTATTGATGGAAGGGCTTCCCCTATTGTCACAGTTACACCTTTGGGAGATGAGGTACCCACACCAAAAGGAGCAGGTAGCATCTTTACTAAGCACTGTATCTGCTCTGGTGCAGCCCTAGAAGTATAGCTAAGCCCTTAGTTGTCTCCTTTTTTAAAATCGAACCATCTCAGCCTTTTAAATCTCCATTGAGATAGAGGCTGCTCCATATCTCTAATCATTTTTGTTGACTTTCTCTGTACTTCTTTCCAGTTTCAAGATATCTTTTTGAGATGGCTAGACCAGAACTGAATGCAGTATTTAAGATGCAAGGATTTAACATTGATTTATATAATGACATTTTTTCTGTCTTATTATCTATCCCTTTCTTAATGATTCCTTACATTGTGTTATTTTTTGACGGATGCTCATGAAACAGATGTTTTCAGAGAAATAGCCATGATGACCAGAAGATCTCATTCTTGAAAGAAAAAAAACAAGAAAAGAGAGAAAAATTTATTCTTAGTTAAATATACTGGTAAAAGACTACCTCTATTGAAATTATCATCATCTTAACTCATTGTATTTCTTGATATGCAAACTGGAGATAACATTTATATTTATATAGCCACTTGAGATCTGTGCTAAGTGTTATTATTTATTAATAATTTAAGACTTCTGATTAGCTGCTTCCTTCAACTTATGACATATAAGAATGCAGGCTTTGCCATTCTGTCTCAAGTGACAATCATGTAAAATTAACTGAAGATTTAAAATCAAAAGCTGAGGATAACTTGCTGCTTACTTCTATAAAATATTGAGATATTCTGGTCACATGGCTGAAATGAAATTTAGTTGTCTGCTTTGGTAGAAACTTGTGAATAGTGATTTAAAGTTAAATGGTATTCAAATTAGAAGGCAAAATAAATTTAAAATCTGTATATTTTACTCCTACTCTGTATATTTTACTTCTACTTAGGCTGCTGCAATAAAAAAAGATAACTCAAGGGTGTCTGGTGTTCAAGATGCCACAAATTTTGCCTGAAATGATCAAAGCTTGTTTTATTAGGCAAAAGTCACCAACTTGTGTCTCAGAGCTGGAGACTAGTGGAATAACTTGGTTAACTCTTTATAATGACACAGCAGATTTGACACGTTAGTTCAGCTTAGAATAGGCTATGACCATCTATTCTACCAGGTAGATATTTACAGTAGATTCCACAGTAACAGAAACTATATATAAAAATGGCATCACTGAATTGACTAAAAGGAAGCTCCATTTCAGATACTGACAACTACTGCTAGTGAGTCACTGATGTTGCCCTGAGGCTTACATGATTTACAGAAATTCCATTAGGTGAGACTGGGAGTAGAACGGATGTTAAATTTAACAGAGCAAAAATTTAACCTCTGCTCTTTCCTCCCAAATGTTCTCTATTCTCTTTCCTCTGTCACTGCTAACACTGCTGTTGTCTCTGTAACTGAAATCTATAATGTGGGAATCATCTTTGAAGCTTCCCTGTCCTTTATCCTACAAATCCAGACTGTGTTCAGTTCTTGCCTCTTCTTTCTCCAAGATACTTCTACAATGTGACTCTTTCTGTCCACACAGTTAGACTTCTTGTCCAGATCCTCTTAATTTTCTGCCTTTATTACTATAACCTCCCTGTCTCTGGGCTCCCATACTCTGGTCCCTGGAAATCTCTAATCTCTTTAAAGTGCAGCTGCTAAAATCCGTGTGCATGGACTAGATGATCTTGGAAGTCCTTGACAATCTTGTCTGCAGGAGACTGATGTGTAAGATAATAAACTCCAACATTATAATAGATCATGATGGAACACATGGTCACAAACAGAGGCAAAAAAGAAGAGGTAGAGTGGGGAGGTGAGTGGTTAAGAAGGTGATGGGGGCAGCATTGTTCAGTTTCTCCAGGTCAAATTACAGAAGGGGCCCTTGTGGTCACTTGGTCTGACTCCCTGTGTAACACTGGTCATGAAACTTTTCCTCATATAACTCCTAGGACATGCTTTTTTAAAAAAAATCCGATCTTAATGTAAAAGTTGCCTGTGATGGATCCTTCCCCACAACCCTTAGCAATGTTGTTTGCACGGTTCATTGCCCTCGATGTCAAAGCTATCTGTCGCACATTGTATAACACAAGAGCAGCCGGCCTGGCCGCCTTCATATGGCTGTGGGGTCCCACTGGACCGAAGCTCCCTTTCGGGAGGCACCCCCAGGATCCCGTCACTTTCCAGCTGCTCGCTTCTCCAGCCTGACTCCTCAGCAAATACACAAACAGCCCTTTCGCAGCCAGCTGGCTCCTGCCTCCCTGCCAGCACCTCTCCCCGACTCGGGTGGCCCCGTCTGACCCGCGCTTCTCCGCCACTCACCCACCCACCCGCTCGGCGCCCAAGGCGCCTCTGGAGGCACCGGGCTGCGGGGCCGCTTCCCCTGCCCCCGCCCCGGCGCGCACATGCCCAGAAGCGAGCGGCGGCGCGTCCGGGCGGTGCAGCCAGTGACAGCGGCGGCGCTTTCCCTTCCGCTGGGTGTGGGCTCTGCAGCGCCGCGCCCGCCCGGCCCGGGAGCGGACACAGACACGCGAGCGCAGGGCGGCGCGCCGGGGCCCCGTCCCCTCCACTCCCCGCGCCCAGGGGCCGGAGGCAGCCATGTCGCTATTGTCTCGGGCGCTGCCCGCGCTGCGGCTCTACGGCACCGGCCTGGCCGTCAGCCTGCACCAGCTGCTGCGCCGCCTGCGCCCCGGCGGGGCCCCCGCGCCAGGTGAGAGCGCGCAGCTGGCCCGCGCCCGGCGCTGCAAGGGGGAGCGCTGCGGGCACTCAGCCCGCTCTCCCCGGCCGCCCTGCCCCGCTTCCTCCCCGCGCGGGCTGGGGGAGGGGGAAGAGGCGCGTGGCCTGACCTTGTGAGCGCCCCGGGCCACAGCTCCCTGCCGGGGCTGCTGCACCGCCGGGCCTGGGCCTGGCCGCTGCTCCCCCCCCGCAGCGCGCCCCAGCCTTGCCCCGGGCTGCTGCCGCTGGGCCCGTCCCCTTGTGACTTTGCAGGCGGTTCCTGCGCTTGCTCGTCCCCCTTCCCCAGGCGGCTGCGGCCCGAGCTCAGCAGCCGGGGGAGACACCTGCGCACGCCCCCTCGCTGCTGTGCCGGCCCCGCTTCCTTCGCTAGACCCAGACAGTCGCCGCTTTCTCCGTTGCTGGACTTGCACCGGCCGCTGCGGTAGCCCCCAGCCAGGTCCTTGCATCTCTCTCTCGCCGCTGCTGGTCCTACCATGAAAAGTAGCATCGTGGTTAAGTTACTGGGCAGACTGAGCTCTGGGTTCGGTTCCCTTCTATGCCCCAGACGCTCTGCCAGACTTGATCAGGCCTGGTTTTTGATCCGGGTGTGCCTCAGGTCACGGCCCCCCATAGGTTTTGAGAACTGATTAGTGTTTGTGATGTGCTCCAATGGCGATTCCTTCTAGGTTTATCCCCATGATAATACCTTTCACCAATACCAAGTAACTTCTGCTGCTGTACCTACATTCTGAGCTAAAAGCTGCTGCTTTGCCTGGCTCCCTTCCTCAGGCTCCATCCCACACCAAGATACTAGACTAGAGCCCTCTTGTTTCTCCTTCCCTACTTTTGAATTCTACCACTCCAGTAAATTCCTCCATCTCCATTAAACTTGCTCACCTGGCTTTATTCCTGCACTCTTCTGGCCACTTAAGTTACGCCTCCAGCATTTGACAGTGGTGAATTTCTTCACTGAATTAGACTCTCATAGACAGTTAGTCTTCTCTTTTTCCCCAGGCATTGGTGGGAGTGTTGGTGTTCATATTCTGAATTCAGAATATATATTGTCATTAATTGCCAGCATATAAGGTGACAATTCGTTGGCATTCAGTTTGCTCTGTAGAGATTTAGCTTAGCTCTTTTTCTGACAATTTTGTGTTACATTTGTAAATTATTTTTATGGTCAACTGAAAACTTAATGATGATCTGTTTCCCCACATTAGGTGTCTATGAAGGAAGCTTAGGGTTTCCAGAAATGATTTATCTGGGAATCCCCTCAGGCCAGATATCAACGCAATAGGTATCTTAAATTTAAAAACAAATTGATTTTTTTAAAAACACCTGAATTTGTTGGTGCTTCTAAGAGCTCTCTGCAGCTTGTGAAGGCCTGAAAACTATATAAATAGCAACAGAATCATGAGACTCTGTAAAATTTTGCTCTAGTTTGCTTCAGTTTACTTTCTTTCTCTGACTAGCTTCAAATGTGGCTCTTATGGAGGTGTTGGTGGTTTTAACAAGAATAATAAAAATGTAGATGTATGAATGCAGTTCAATGAGATTATTTAAAATATGAGGTCCAAATCAACAGATTATATAGTTGAGGTACTGTGGAGAAGAGAAAATAAATTTGTGATAACTATTAATTTTTGTAAAATTAATGCAAAGACAGGACATAACAGATTTCCACCTATGGATTCATTGGGTAATGTTTTTTTTCAATATTAATAATACTAATGCAAATTTGGGCTTTGCTTTCTCATTCTCAAAAACATATAGCATGCCAAAAAGAAAAAAAACAAAACAGATCTGTGCCTACAGTTTTATGTCAGCTGAGCATTCTTCTTGCATTAGTTTTTCTTGGCAGATTAAAGCTGTGTATTATGCCTCATGTGTGTAATAATGCTTTTAATATAATTTAAAACTGAACAGAAATATGACAAAGTTTGAACCAAACATTTATAATATTTTAATCTTTAATAGCATTAATAAATCAGAAAATATAAATAATTTGTTTGAAACACTGATTTAAAAACAATTTGTCAACAAGAATATTTTGTTATAGACAGTAGGCTAGTCTAGATAACATTTCAGTATGATTACAATATGATAAAAACAACACTTTAAAATATAAAAATAATTAAGTACATTTTATAACTGACATAGTTAATCTTCAGAGGGGTAATCGAGTTAGTCTGTACAGGATAAACTTAAAAAACAACAAATAGTCTGGTAGCATTTTAAAGACTAACAAAACATGAAATCATGAGCTTTCGTGGGCACAGCCCACTTCTTCAGATGACTGGAGTGTTGGATGTCCAGAGCCAAAAATAAGTGATCTGCTTTTATTGGAATACATCAATAATTGTGTGAAGAAGTTAGTAAACTAAAAATATTTTGAAATACAGAAGTTGAAAGCTTTTTCTATCCCTTGTAATCCTCAATTCTCAAAATACAATTTTTGGTAATAAAAAGATACATAAATCAAATATCAGTTGCCTTATCATGAGAGACATCACAAAAAACTTTGGGGGGAAGGAGAGAGTGGAAGAGTTGTAGTTTCACACCCAATGCTCTTGGAAAAGGACTTTTAACTTATTTGATCGCAGCTACACTGACAAACCACATCGCCAAAAATCAGCATGGCTGTGTCTAGACTGGAAAGTTTTTCCACAAAACCATCTGCTTTTGCAGAAAAACTTGCCAGCTGTCTATACTGGCTGCATGAATTTCTGGAAAAGCACTGACGATCTCATGTAAAATCATCAGTGCTTTTCCGGAAAAACTATGCTGCTCCCGTTCGGGCAAAAGTCTTTTTCCGAAAGACTTTTGCGCAAAAGGGCCAGTGTAGACAGCATAGTACTGTTTTCCGCAAGAAAGCCCTGATCGTGAAAAAGGCGATCGGGGCTTTTTTGCGGAAAACCGCATCTAGATTGGCCATGGACGCTTTTCCGCAAAAACACTTTTTGCGGAAAAGCATCCTGCCAATCTAGACGTGCTTTTCCAAAAATGCTTTTAACGTAAAACTTTTCCGTTAAAAGCATTTTCGGAAAATCATGCCAGTGTAGACATAGCCCATAGGTACAGCTCTATAGCAGAAGCTGAGTTAGAGAAAGCCATCTGCTAGCATCCAGTATTTGGTCTGCCGTCTGTTGAAGTAAGGCTCTGAAGTGTACGAGCATAGCTGCAGCCCTCATATCTTTACAATCTGCATTCATTTTTTAAAAAAGTGTGCTATTAATATTTCACAGAAAGGAGTTCAGGGGTTGCATTCTAAAGTAAACTAAACTAAATTAGTCCTCTTTTCCTTACTTATTCAAGTTTATATGGTACTAATGCTTCACAACTTAACTTGTCTTTCTAAAAACTGACTCCTATCCTATATCCTGTTAATATTTGTTTAATTTCAAAGGCACTGTTTAGGTTGATGTGCATAGAAAGGACATTTTGGACTGTACAAATGAGGCAGATCTTGGGGCAAAATATCTTGAATTAGTTGTTTTGATTTGTAAAAAGAGAATACAAGTATAAATATGTATCATGAAGGTGCAAATTTCACAGCATTCCAGGATAGGAATATGAGGAAGTTTGCTTCAGATATTGAAACTGGAACACAGAAGGAAGAAATATTAACAAGGGAGGATAAATTGAATGCGTTTGTGAATTTAACGTAGACTGCACAATTAAGTCCAATGTTAGGAAGAGGAATTATATACATTTTTATTTAAACATTTCTCAATACTAATTGTATAAATATAGTATAATTAGAGATCGGTATGGGAAAATACATATCTGTTAGTGCTGTGTGTACAAAGAATTATTCAAATACAAACTACTGCATGCATATTCTTTTTCTAGTGCTCAACTTTAATTAAAATATATACTCGTACTGGTATTTGACTTTTTTCCACACTTCTGAAATTAAAGCGCAGTTGCAGTAGCACTTTAAAGTGAAAGTATAGTTCCAGCACAAGCACTGGAAGAGAGCTCTGCCAGTGTGCTGTGTAAACAACCTTCACAAGGGAAGTAGTTAACAGCACTGGGTGCCCGTTTACATTGGTGTTTTATAGCAGCTTAAATTGCTGCACTTGGGAGGGATGTTTTTTCACATCCCTGAGCTAGAAAGTTGCAGGACAGTAAAGTGGCAGTGTAGACTTAGCCTTAGTGTAAGGTATGATCTTTCCTGAAAATTATGTTTTAAAAACAAAAAAATCTAAGCAGCGAATTTACAAAAGATAAGCTAGCTAATTGTGACGCCAACACTTTAATACTGGAAATGTGGTTTGTGCCCATTGAAAGCCATCTCCTTGTTTTTAATCTTTTTAAAATCATGCTGTCACTGATACTAATTGTTTCACAGAGTAGGGATTTCTGTGATCACAGTGAAGGGATGTCAAGTTTTTTTGGGGTTTTTTGGTAGTGCTTCATTTGATGTATTGCATAAATTATTTGATCCAAATTTGACTTCAGGTATAGTGCAACATGTTTTATGCGTTTGGAAAAGACTTATTAATGTTTATATTTGGTATTTGAGAGATGTAGAAAATTACTTTGAACCGAGGAGTAATATTACTCATTCTTGTTTTTAATAATAACTTTTAACCTTATACACATGTTACATTTGCCCAGATTTCTCTCTCTAATTAATCTAAATGAAATTATTTTCTTCTGGCTTTCACTTGAATAGATTTTCCAAATCTTCATAACTGATAATAATAGAGAGCTTGAATCTCTCCTCAGTTTTGAACCAAGTATTAATGTCTTTTATTTCATATGGAGAAAGTATGATAGATTAAAGGTGATTTACTTCTTGGCTTAAAGAATTAGGTTTCCAAGTTAAAGTTATTTCACTCCAGAGATGGCCTATTGTGGGTGAAGTGATTCACATATATGAGAGGGATAATCTCTGGGATCTATCAAGATGAAAGCCACTATGTATATTGTACATGATAGATGTTATTAAATTATATCCAGAAAAACACTTCCTTTAAAAGGGAACAATGTAGACTGCAAAATTTGGCACAAAAAAGTTAGGAAATGCCAAATATATTATTTTCTGTGCGCTGAATAAGACTGGAGTCCAGGGAAAGAGAGGGGACCTTATATGAGTCTGATTTACAATATACAGTACATGGACAACAAAATAGAATTCTGGTAGTATGGTTGATGCTAAAGCTGGTATTTGCTATCTTTCAGGTTCTTCTCTTTGCAGCCTAAGGGTAGGTCTAGACTACATGCTTCTTCTGACAAAGTCATGTAAAATAGGCTACCTGACATAGTTAATGAAGCGGGGATTTAAATATCTCTGGCTTATTAAAATAAAAATGGCCACCGTGCTGTGCCCACTCAGCTGATCATCAGCACAGCGTGCGAGTCAAGACGCAGATTGGTCGACAGGGGAAGCCGTTGTCGACCACTCCCGTATGCCTCATGAAACAAGGTTTACAGGAGCGGTCGACAAAGGCTTCGCTTCCCCTCTTGACCGATCCGCGTCTTGACTCGCCTGCTGTGCCGACGATCAGCTGAGCCGGCACAGCACGGCGGCCATTTTTATTTTAATGAAGCCGGGAATATTTAAATCCCTGCTTCATTGACTATATTGGGTAGCCTATTTTACATGCCTCTGTCGGCAGAGGCATATAGTCTAGACATACCTGAAGTATCTTCATAATGTAGTTTTTGTATGTAATTTCCTATCATTTTTAAAAAGAAAAAGTAAAACATTTTATATACAGTTGCATTATTGCCAAGGTTTTAACTATTAACTTTCAGCCACCCAAGCAGCAGAACTATCTTTGTCCTTAGCTTGTAGCTGGATAATACAGTAGAGCCTCAGAATTTGGTGTACCTTGGGAATGGAGATTGTTCATAAGTTTGAAATGTTTGTAACTCTGAACAAAACAGCATTGTTAACTACTCTGTGCCCTGTGTACTCCATGTGTCCCTAATTCAGGAACTCCCGTGGTATGGACCCTAGCAGGTGGAAGCAGCTCTAATTGCTGCCACTCTCACTTCTTCCAGCAGGGAAAATGGCAGCGCAGCGATGTGCTCTGGTTGGAGGCTTTTCCCTGGGTTCCCAGATTAAAGAGGTTCAAGTGTATCCTAATTTAAATAAAATGAGCACAGAAACAGTTTCTTTACCTAACCAAATCTTTTTTTTTTTTTTGTAAATGTTCCCTTTGTTTTTCAGTAGTTCCCTACTTTCCTCTTTTCTTCCAGAAACCTCCATGTTACAGTAAGGAAAACTCTGGGACCATAGTATCAACCAGTTCTGAAGCTATAATGAGCTAGCCATACTCAACCTGCCAAATAGCCACATGTGGCCAGTGGCTAACATGTTGGACACTATGGCTCTGGGTTATAATTAAATTAGTTGTCTGTATGTGTCCCAGAAAAACTGTAATGGCTTAAAATAGATGCACCTGAAAGCAATAATAATAGCAAGTACTGTGGTATATCATGACAGTGCATAATATGAAACTATTAAAGTCCATCATATATAACATTCTACTTTATATACCTTGCTTTCAAAGTTATATGGTGATATTATGAGAATGCGTAACATGGAGTTGTTAATATGGATTTTTAGAATGATACAGCATAAGCATGTTGGGTCAGTAATACATATTGATGACTCAGTCACTACAATTAGTCATAGCAAAGGACATACAAAGGACTTACCAGTATTCAGATCACCTTTTTAAAAACAGAACAGTTTTACCTCTTGATGCAGAGTTTTCAGATGGAAATACTTAAAGAAATCAACCGAACAAAAAAATCTGCAACTTACGTTCATCTTTAGCCTTCAATACTTTGTCTTAATATTCTATATCACCCTCCCTCTCCCCCCCAAAAAAATATTGCTACATAATTAGAATAGTTAACAGGAACAGAAGTATCTTATTTTATAGAAAAAGGCCATAGGAACAACTGCACTGAAAAGATAAACACAGACAGGCATTCCCCCCGGGTATGAAACAATGCTATGAAAAGCTTCCTAGCCTGTCTTATTCACCCAGAGCTTTCTTTTTCTGTTTCCTGGCATGGTGATGCCACAGATAGGGAATGATTGAGGCATGTGCCCTTTCCCCAACTTATTGGGGCATGTGCCCTTTCCCCAACTTATTGTCCTACTCTTAATAGAATGCATCCTGAACATGTTCTCAACTCAGGTTCGCTCAAATTTTTGTATTTGGCTGCACCAGCGTTCCTTGATGGCTCCTCTCCCCTCTTCTTAGTGCTCCTTGTTACTCACGAAGCATTTCAAGAATGGGGTTGTTGTTTAGAGGGTCTGTTGGTAATGGTCTGGCTAGATTGCAGCCATGGTAGAGGTAGATAAAGCAACGTCTATACATGCAATCTCAGCCATATGTCATGGTGCACAGGTACAGAGAAATGAGGTCTGGCAGGTAGTTGCTTGCAGGAAGACTGGAGTGGCTTTATTATACTTTTCTGGCAAAAATGATTTGCCCCAGAAAAATATGTAGGTATAATTTTCCAGAGCACACTTTGTAGAAGACTCTCTTAGGTTTATTTTTTTGAATTAAAAAGAAAGTTCAAACTGACATATTTCAGCACTTAATTGCATTGATAAAAGTTTCACTCCCTCCCTCTCTTCCTGGAATTACATGGTGCTGATATTCCAGGAGCCAAGAGCTGCAAACCTTAATTCCACAATAGAGATGGACAGAAAAAGACCTCAAATATATATTGTTGCTCTGCAGGAAGGCTCTGACCCTACTTCTACTGATCCCAGTTGGAAAATGTCCTTCAATATTAGCAGAGCAGGTTCAGTTCCATCATTGTAACGTACAACTTGAAAATTAATCCCTAATGAAGTCAGACCAATTTAACAACATTTGTTTCAAAACAACCAACCAAAAAAATCTTACACAATGAACAAAGATTTTATTTATTTTGTCAACTTTCTGCTGAAATAAATGTTAACAGCAGAGTTCAGTAACTCTTGTGCAAAGGGATGTTGACTCAACTTCAAGTATAATTTCAGGATAGGGAACTACTAAAACAAAGATCTAATGTATGTGGCAATAATGTACTTAAGCTACAGTGACTGTTACACTTTCTCTAGAAAGTATTTTCATGTCTCTCAAGAAACTTAGTTTTTCTTGGATGTTGTAGCTCCCTCACAACATTGCTTGAAAATCATATTAAAACACTTTTACTTTTTACGTTCTAATGGGTCTTCATATAGGTCAAACTTTCTGTAAAGCTCATCTTTAAATTTTCAAATTAATTAGTAAGATAGGTTTCTTGGTGTATTCACAGAAGCACTGATTTCACATAGTTAAGTGTGATCAGACGTGTGCTTTCTCATTGTATCTTTATCTTACTGCCTTTGTCAGGTACTCATTAATGAGTGAAGGATCAAAAGGTGAGACGTGGCCAAGAAGCAATGGAGAATAAAAGCTTAGACGGCTCGCCATCAGATCTAAAGTTAGTGGCTCATCCAAGAGCAAAGAGTAAAGTATGGAAGTACTTTGGATTTGATACCAATGCAGAAGGATGCATATTACAGTGGAAGAAAATCTATTGCCGCATTTGCATGGCCCAAATTGCCTATTCAGGAAACACATCCAACCTTTCATACCACCTTGAGAAAAATCACCCTGATGAGTTCTGCGAATTTGTGAAAAGTAACACTGAGCAAATGAGGGAAGCGTTTGCTACTGCATTTTCAAAACTGAAGCCAGAATCATCACAGCAGGTTGTTCAAGACACTTTAATTATGAAGACCAGCCACAATTATGAAAACAAAAAGCATCAAGAACTGACTTCTGCTGTGATTAGCCTAATTTGTGAGGGCATGTATCCTTCCTCTATTGTTGATGAACCCACATTCAAGGCACTTTTGAGAACAGCTGATCCTAGATATGAACTTCCTAGCAGGAAATATTTCTGCACAAAAGCAATTCCTGAAAAATACAATGCTATTAGAGAAATTGTGTTAAAAGAACTTACAGAAATTCTATGGTGTGGCATTTCCACTGACATGTGGAGAAGTGAAAATCAGAATAGATCATATGTAACACTTGCAGTTCATTTTCTCAACAGTAGCCCTTCTAACTGTCTGGCTGTTAACTCCCGGTGTTTAAAAACGTTCGAAGTGCCAGAGGAAAATACTGCAGAAACAATTACACGTGTCCTTTATGAAATTTTTATTGAATGGGGGATCAATACAAAAGTCTTCGGTGCTACAACAGATTATGGCAAAGACATTGTGAAAGCTTGCTCTCTCCTAGATATTCCAGTACAAATGCCTTGTTTGGGACAGACTTTTAATGCAGGAATACAACAAGCTTTTCAGCTTCCAAAACTGTGCAGTCTCCTTTCCAGGTGCCGAAAACTGGTGGAGTATTTTCAGCAGTCCTCAGTAGCAATGTACATGTTAAGTGAAAAGCAGAAGCAGCAAAATATTCTTCACTGCATGCTTGTAAGTGATCGTGTTTCCTGGTGGGGAAGCACACTTGCCATGTTGCAGCGTCTTAAAGAGCAGCAGTTTGTAATTGCAGCTGTTCTTGTGGAGGACAGTAATAACCACCATCTCATGTTGGAAGCCAGCGAATGGAATACAATTGAAGGCTTGGTGGACCTACTTCAGCCCTTTAAACAAGTTGCTGAGATGATGTCTGCTTCAAAATATCCAACAATAAGTATGGTGAAACCCCTCCTCCACATGCTTCTAAATACCACGTTGAACATCAAAGAGAACGATTTGAAAGAAATTAGCATGGCCAAGGAAGTGATAGCCAAAGAATTGTCAACAACATACCAGCATACACCTGAGATAGACATGTTTCTCAATGTTGCAACTTTTCTGGACCCCAGGTACAAAAAACTACCTTTCCTTTCAGCATTTGAACGTCAACAGGTAGAAAACAGAGTGGTGGAGGAAGCAAAAGGCCTTTTGGAAAAAGTAAAAGAAAACACATTCAGACCCGAAGAAAAGTTCTTCACGGTATCAGAAGAGCCACCTGTAAAAAAAATAATAATCTCTTCTACCCCTCCCCCTACCAGCGCAATCAATAACATGCTTGCAGAAATCTTTTGCCAGACAGGAGGAGTGGAAGACCAAGAGGAGTGGCATGCTCAGATTGTAGAAGAGTTGAGCAACTTTAAGTCGCAAAAGGTTCTTGGTTTAAATGAAGACCCACTTAAGTGGTGGTCTGACAGACTAGCATTATTTCCTGTTTTACCAAAGGTACTTCAGAAATATTGGTGTATTCTGGCCACAAGAGTCTTCCCAGAACGCCTTTTTGGTTCTTCTGCTAATGTTGTAAGTGCTAAGAGAAACCGGTTAGCCCCAGCTCATGTTGATGAGCAGATCTTTTTGTATGAAAACACTCGCAATGTATCTGAAGCAGAACCTGAAGATGAGGATGAAGGCGAGTGGGGCTTGGAACAGGAACAGATTTTTAATTTAAATGACACAGGAAATGTAAGCAGCAATTTCTTTAATATCCGAGACAGTGGGTTCATTTAACAGGAGTACTATGGTATATTAAATAACAAAGAAAAGATATTTGTCTTGTTACCAAAAATAATTCTGTTTTGATTATATGAATACTGTAAATATTGAACAAATGTAACAAACTTGGTTTAAGCATCCATTGTAAATGTGTTGCCCACTATTTTAAAACATGATAGACTTGTGGTTATACAGCACTGATATGAACAAGGAAAAAATCTTTAAAGACCATGACTCCTGACTCTGGCCCCAATTCCAGGAAATCACTTATGCATATGTATAATTCCTTCCTGTTTACTTCAAATGGGAGTTGAATGTGCTTAAGTGTTTTCTGTAATGTTTTTTTCCCTCTCAATCTGGACCCTAAATAAAGACGTTTTAAAGATGTACAGGTCCACTTTTGAAGGCAACATATGGGTTAGGATTTCAGAGTTTTAAATTTCTAAAATGATTTTAAAATCCATAAGTCAGATCGTCAGAGACTCTCACAAAAATATTGGGAAGAAAGCAAACAATAAATATCTTTGCGCTTGATTTTTTTTCACTACCTCATAACTTTTGGTCTAGTCTACTCTGAGTTCTACTATTATAACTACATCAATTAGGTTGTGTGATTTGTAATTATACTGATATACCTTATTTTGCCAGTATGCCTGCATCCTCACTGAGGGATATTTTGTCACTTAATCACACTATTACAGTGGTAAAACTTTTTAATGTAGGTGAGCTCTGATGTCACCCCTTACATTTGTATTAGGTAGGTGGAAATCACAACCACATCAGAACTGTGGCATTTTACATTCACTTTGTGTGACCACGCAAAGCGGAAAATTGGGTCCCTGAAGGATGGAAGAAGTAGAGAGATTAGAAAACTGCAAGGACCATAGGTGCAATGTGTTTTTATTAGTTTTCATTCAACTTTGTTCTAATTTGAATTGGGACTTTGTCCAGGGAGTTAGAAAGATCATTTGTAGAAAGCCTTTCAAAAAAGTAAGCTTTAATTTTGTGTAAATGTATTTAATCAGGGAAAAAGATCCTCACACAAGTTGTTAGACTTTGATAATGTTTCCTGTCATGTCAGCACTTATAAATTTCCTTTTATCCTGTGTCCCTTTAGAGTCAGTTTGTAGAGGGCTTTGGTCTGGCCCACCTCATTACTTGTTCTGATTAATCGTTATGTGTACTGTAGTAGCTCCCCTTATGTCTCTATGCCTAAACATTTTAAGTTTTTTTGAGTAATTTAGCAACATAAAATAATGAAATATATTGCATCTCTTAGGAAGAGCTACATGTCTTAAATAAGTCTCTACTCTTCTTTTTTGGCTGAGAGTGAGGAGGCATTCAGCATATTTTTGTTATGCACAAGGGGACTTTTGGAACAACCATATTTTAGGCAAAGGTTGTTTTTGTTGTTTTTTCATTTGTTTATTTCCCAATTGGTAATGTTCTGGGACTATCACTTTTACCAAATAAATAGAATACAATTTTTATTACTCTGCAGTGTAGCTTAAAGGTATAAGTGGTATGCCCCCTAAAATTCTGTGTATCATGAGCTCTTGGAAATCATTCAGTTGTTGCAGAGATCAGAGACATTCACTCTGTTGTACTAGTCTCACTGACTAGCCTATAAAATGCATGTGTACATATAGCCCTCAGAGACTGAGGTGATGGACAGCAGTATAAAAACTTAACACAGTGTATATGTGTGCGTGATTGTCTTATGCAACACTGGTATGGAGAGAGATCAACCAGAGACTGACTGTCCAGTGTATTATTATGGTATGGCTATATTTGGAATTGATAATCATAGATGTTCTGGTTTTAAGGGGCTCGTCAAAAATAACACAAAAATGAGATTTTCAGTGATATTTATTCTGTTTCACTTGTACTACTACCAAGCTGTGTGTGTTTATATTTTGTTTGTACAGTTCTCACCAATTAATGCACAGTATGATCATTTGGCAGTAGATGGGGAAGGATATTAGAATTATGAAACAAATAAAATGGTGTAAATTATTGGCAGGTTTTAGTTAATGAAAAATAAATGTAAATGGTGATGTGACTTGTAAAGATTTAGCATTCAATGGCACAATTCTTCACTGTCCTGCATTTTATATAATTATTTATACTTTGGTAAAGTGTGTGTAAAATGCACCATTCTTATATGGTGTCACTGTATATCTACTTTGCACGGGTGTATATGACTATGCAAGGTGCAAGGCCTATAGGAGATTGGACCCAGAGAATGTGCAAAATGTGTAGCTTGGAAGTGTAGCAGGCTAGCCCCATTGGTTAACTGGTTAACCTGTCAAATCCCTACTAACTGGAGGGAGGATGCTAAAGTAAGCCTCTTAGTTGATTTTCTTTTTAAACCTTTTTCAGTGTGTAAGTTGTTTTGCACACTGAATGCCAAGATTATGTAGCTTACCCTACCACATCAATTTTCAGAGTAATTTTAACCAGTTTGTTACCTGCCGAATTTGTCCCCGAAAGGAACTGACATTGTTAACCCAGTTATTAATTTGTGTCAAGGTTGAGTCCCAGCACTGCTAGGGTTGACAGTTCATATCCCCAGCACCTCAGGGCTTACCACAAAAAGTATGAATGTAAAAAAAAAATGGTTTGAGCCCCAGCTCCCCCTATTTATTTGATATCTGGCACCTCTTTCATTACAAATTAAGCACTGTGTTAATGCCAGAGGCTTGAATATCTTCTTACGCTACTGTATTAGGAGTATCTTTGCTGAAAACAGTGGAGTTACACCAGTGTAAAAGAAAAAATCAGCCTCCCCAAGTCTGAGCCAATCTGTTTTGGTAATCTCCATTCCTATGTGGGCCATCTGAAGGCTAAAATTATCATGCAGTGCATCTTGTTTCCTCCCCAAATCGGTTTGACCAATACCAGTGCAGTGCACTATTCTGCTCCTTCTAGTTTTTTAATTTTTGGTATCCAAAATAAAATTATAATTGGTTCAATTGACATGTCTCGTTCTAAGACAAAACCATTGTTAGTTCTACCCATTGTCTGTGAGTTTTTATTTAATGTGCTAAGCTTGGAATATTGTTAAATAACCAGAGAAATAAATTAGCTACTAATTTATTTGTCTGATGTGTGTTCATCTCTTCCGCACTTTGACATTGAACTCTTCAGCAAAAAGGAGAAATGGTATTTCAGGTTTATCAAAGTATCCATGACCCTTTTATTCTGATCCTTTAACTTACTTATGTATACCATACAAATATATCTGGATTAAAATATGTTGAAATCAATAATGCCTCTCTCTGAGAATCTCTAGACAGTGTCTTTTGAAAAGAATTACATTCAGTTTTCAAGCAACAGTACAATGACCTGTGCCACAGTACAGAAACTGCTATGTGGATGAGCCAAGTTGCAACACTGTCCTGCATGCTGCTACAGCATGAGTAAACATGGTTCATTATTGCAATGGTGGGATGAGAACATGTTACTTAATTGTGCTGTAGCCCATGACTTTGAATGTATGTCTTTTAAAATCTTTGTGAACCTGCAGTCTTGGGTTTTATATAATTTTTGACGCACAAAGAAACGTTGAGGTGGCGAGCAGGGATGCAACTTTGGATTTTGCTTCTTGTTTGGAAAATGTGAATATTTTAAATGTCCTTAACATTGTATTTATTATAATAGAAGACAAATCATTTTGATATTATACATCTAAATATCCCAACATTAAGACTTTGTGGTAGTATTAAGAAGGAAACAGATAATTTAAATGCTTTTGGGAACAACCTATATTTGAACATGTACTAAGACTTAGAAGGATAAAAGGGAACTATGTAGAACATGCAAGTTGAAAAGGTTTACATTTTTAGCACAATAGGTTATTTTTAAAAGTCCCACTCATAGATTAGAAAAAATACTATACATAAGATAGATTCATAGACTTTAAGGTCAGAAGGGACCATTATGATCATCTAGTCTGACCCACTGCAATGGAATTCGTCATTTTGAAAGTGTGGTACGCTTCTGTAATTGGTTTTATCATTTTGTATAATAGCTTTAGAGGGCTCAACTAAAATTGGGGCTCCTCCAATAACAAAGTAAGAGATATTCCCTGCCCCAGAAAACTTACTATTTAAATATTCTTTCAAGCCAGTGGATCTAAGGGCATCCACTGTAATTTTTCTATTTAGCTTTATTATGTTGTACATTAAAAACAAAAGTTCACATTAATAAAAGGAGTCTAAATTTAGTAGTTGTTACACAATATTTAACTTATCTTTAGGATATACTAGGGGGCCATGTCCTTTGCTCACTATGCTTGCCTATCCCCCTCTCCTCCCCTCTTCCCCCCCCCCCCCGCACTTTTGCTTTGCTGAGAGAAGCTGTTGATGCTGATAACATCATCTCTCTCGAGGGAGGGAGGGAGGGAGGAAGAGAGAGAGAGAGAACACATAAATAGAAAAAGTATAGTTTTGTGGTTAGGGATTCAGTTTCTTGCTCTGCAACAGACTTGATGTATGACTTCAGGCAAGTCACTTAGACCTGTATCCACAAAGATATTTAGGCTCCTAACTTCCATTGATATCCGTGATAGTTAGCAGTCTAAATACCTTTAAGTATCTGGGTCTTAAGTCTCTGCGCCTCAGTTCCAGTCTATAACATGAAGAGAATAGTATTTCCCTATTCCTCAGAGGTAGTGAGAGGCTAAACACGTTAAAGATTGCAGCAGGATGTTCAGATACTGCAGTAATGCATAAAGTACCATAGAACAAAGTACTCCATTCATAGGCCATATGATACCATATCACTTTCACTGATAATTCTATTGGACATGAATATTACTGCCTTGTACCTTGTTTCTTTGGCAAAGGTAAACTTAAAAAATATTTCTCATCAGTTCAGATGATGAGCACTTTAATGTAGACAAGGCTACTGTGATGCACACTGTTTTTACCATTGTATTAGTTAAACCTGCTGAAAGTTCAGTTTTATCCAGTGATAAATATAGTTCTGCTGTGGAACCTCGTTTATATTATGGCTTTCACTGGTGTTTTCATTTATTCAGCTGAAGAGGCGATAGTATGAGGTTTTCTTATACGTTTCTCCATTGAAAATGAAGTCTGATGGAAGTAGTTAGTTGTACGTGGATAAAAGTGATTGTAAAATGTTACCAAATTTGAATAATACATTTAAACACATGGTACGTTTTTAATATTACATTTTTAATATTACAGTGCAAAGCAATGGAGACATTTTTAATATTAAAGTGCAAAGCAATGGAGAATAAGCTCTATTGATTTTAGCCCAGTTATTTCTAACTTACAGTGATGTCACTGAGATCAGAATCAGGCCCCATATATTACCCCCCCACATAAAATCATTACCTCTGTGTTTAATATCTTAAGTTATAAAAACTGAAGCAAATAGTATTCTGATTTACTTTATTCTCTTGGTTTATCCCCCTCCACCGCCCCTTAGGGCATGACTACAACTGTACCTGTGTAGCTGCCCAGATGCAGTGTGTCCAGAGACAGCATCCTATGACAGTGGGACAGAGCTTTCCTATCGGCATAATTAAAAAGCTCCACGAACTCTAGAACCTATGTCGGTGAGAGAAGGTTTCCTGCTAACATTAGGCTATGACTAGACTACACAGTTTTTTCGGAAAAAAAAGAGCCTTTTTTCGAAAAAACGTCACCTGCGTCTAGACTGCTGTTGCGTTCTTTCGAAATTAAATCGAAAGAATGAGGCAGTTTTTTCAACAGCGGTAAACCTCATTTTATGAGGAAGAAAGCCTTTTTTCAAAAGAGCTCTTTCAAGAAAAGGCGTTCTTGAACGCAAACAGGGCTTTTTCGGAAGAGAACATCCAGATTGCCTGGGTGCTCTTTCAAAAAAGCAATCCGCTTTTTTGAAAGTTTTGTGGATGTCTAGACAATCTCTTTCAAAAGAGGCTTTTTCGAAAGAGCTCTTTTGAAAAAGGCTTGTAATCTAGATGTGCCATAGTACATGCTGGAGAAACGTGTTGTTTGGGGGTGGTTTATTCACACTCTTGTGAGACATATGTTATGCTGATGTAGGCTGTAGTGCAGACATAGCCTTTGACTTGTTATGTCTCCTTCAACCGTCTTGTGTTCATTAATACAATGACTAGAGCCGTGGTCCCCAACACGGTGCCTGCGGGCGCCATGGCGCCCGCGGGGGCATTTGCATGCGCCCGCCAGGTGCTCGGGGCTGGCCTGGCCCTGGGCACATGGCGCATGGTGGGGGGGGGGGAGCGCCGGCCCCGGGCGCGCGGAGCTTGCGGGGGGGGAGTGCTGGCCCTGGGCGCGCGGCGCTTGCGGGGGGGGGGGGGAGCGCCGGCCCCGGGCGCACAGCCCTTGGAGAGGGCCCCAGCCCTGGGGCTATAGGGGGGCCCCGGCCCCGGGCATGCAGCTATGGGGGGGGGGCCGCCCCTGGGCGCGCAAGTGTCCCCGCCCCCTGGCACCCGGCGGGCGAACGGCCACGCCCCCTGGCGCCCGACATCCTCAAAAGGTTGGGGACCACTGGACTAGAGCTATGAGCTTTGCAGATAAAAGTTTACATCTGTTATTTATTTATTTATTTATTTTATTTATTATTTATGTGTATTATTGTAACACCTAGGGAACTCCTCTTATGGTCCTGGATTCTGTTGTCTGAGGTACTGTACAAACAGAACAAAGGTGGAAAAATTTGTTTTGTAAAGTACTTACTTTACAGACTTAAATTTTAGGTCAAGTTGGACTCTTTAAAATGATTTAAAATACATTATATTGCGAGACACTTTTTAAATAAGTAAAACACTTGTTAAGCTGTACCTGTACATGTTAAGTAAATGTTTATTAGAAAGAAAAAGATATCTTATGTAAGCTCCACACATTTTACTACCTCCCTACTACTGTTTATATGTTAATGTTTTCAGAGGATCATTCTTTTCTGAAGATATTGGGATCTGGCATTTCAAGTAACTGCAAGGCTAGACATATAGATCAAGCATGGTGGAGGTGGTTTGTGTTTTTTTGGGAGGGAGGTGGGGTTTGGTTAGATTGAGAAGACTCAGTGCATCTGGCTCTCTTTCATGGGTTTTGGGGGTGGGGTTTTTGTTTGTTTTTGAAAGATCACCTAAGATACAGTTTGTTGTGTTGTCATACTTCTTCTGGACAAGTTATGTTAAATAGCAGTTAGGAAGCTAATTGAGTAGTTGATGGAATTTGATAAAGGAGGTTCATTGCGGCTCTACTTTTAAAATGTAGTAAAAGCCGCCAGGCTCTTACTACATTTAAAAAGAAGAGCCACAGCATCTGGGACCTGGTGGGAGCCAGGACTGCTTAGTGCCGGCTCCTGCCATTCCCCCTGCTACACCTCTGCCTCCCCTGCCCTCTGCAGAGACGGTGCTGGGAGGACCTGGTTTTTAAGCTGGCTTCCTCCAGCACTGGGTCCTAGTCAAGTAGTGACTTGGTTACCCAATAAGCCTAGGCTTATCAGGTAGTCGACTAGTCAACTAGTTGCTTACATCCCTACTCTGGACTACTGCTTTTGTGCTAAGATTAAAATTTGCTTCGTATGATGGAAATAGGTAAAATTATTCTTCCTCTAATATAAATAATAGTGAACATTTTAAATTATTATCTTAAATACTTTGTATTGAAAATACATATCTTTACCTGGAATACAAATAACTCCTTAAATTATTTAAACTAGATTTTTAATTTTTTTCCAGTATTTATATTTTTATTATATTGTTTTCAGTTGGCATAAGTAATCATTTCCTTTAGCTTGGACAACAAAAATCAATTAAATCAACTTTACTTTTGATTTCAGTTCTCACTGTCAGGCTCTCAGTGCTCATGTGATTGGATTACTAAACACAAGGGACAAAATTTCCACTGTAATTAAAAAATATTGATGTATTTCCATTGATCTTGAAGTCTTAAATATATATATTAAAAATGACTGCGGGTGCAATATAAGTTGACAAAAATAGGAGACTAAGAGGACTTTTTTTCAAGCAAGGGTTCATTCAGAGTCTAAAATGTCAGTGATGATTTTGAGCACTGCATTCCTACTTCTCGTTCCTGTGTTTCAATTCAGAATGTAATATCTTAGCTCACTGTCATATGTAAAGGTCAGTCTTCAGAAACGAGGACACTACTTTCTGTAGCATTTCGATGTGCTAATCAAGCCTATTTTCTGTGTCTTTGAGAAGACTAGCAAAGATCCTTGGGTATTTTATTTCCCATCTCCCTTCCAATTCTTTTTTATTTCCATTGAGGTTAATAGCTGTAATCTGCACTGCTTTTCATCTTGTGTAGTTACCGACACCTATGCAAAGTAGATGCAAAAACAGCACTGTTCTGATTAAGTAAGAATTTTACACCCACTTTGCATGAGTGCAAAGAAATATTCTTAGTCTGGGAATGGTGCTCAAGTACATTCATGTCAAGGGGAAATATGCATGTGCTTCAAGTGAAAGGGTGAGATTCTTATCTCTCCTGTGATCCCTTTAAGCCAGGTAAAATATGGTATAAAGGGGCCTTAAAAGCCTCGTATCTGGCCTGAGCAGGTTTACCTTGACACAAATACAGCTGGAAACCAAAGGCTTTTGTGAGGATCCTCTCAAAAGCCCTGCTGTTGGGGCAGGACTTGAGGGTATGTCTGGGCATAGTTGCAAAATGCAATAATATCGACATTCCAATTAGAGCTGTAGACCACTGTGGCACTGTTGTAATTGAAACCCCCATGCTGTCCATAGTAAGGTTTCCACCTGTCCAGGTTCCCCCCCCCTTTAATGTAGCTTTTGAGGTGCAAGGGTGATCAGAAACCGTACCAGCTGCCAGTTTCATGGGCTCATGATCATCCTGCATGTTCCAGGGTTTTTTGTACATTAAAGATAGCAACCTATGTGGTGGTGTTTCTCATGCGCACTAGTGTGTTGCGCATTGATTGGTCCTGCTAGTGCACTTTAATTAGTGCTCTTTGGTGAACTACATAGAAGTTCACCAAAGAATGTAGAGTCTACAAACACCCACATGTTATGCACTTCAACAGTCTTACCCCCAGTGGAGTGTAATACCTCACCTTATAAACAAGTGCACAAGGATGCCACTTTGGAAGGGCAGGTTAGGGTAGCTACAGCCACACATACTGGGATGCTGCTTGCTCTTGTTCCTCGTCCCCTCACGATTAGGGAGCAAGCTTGTGTGCATTCCTCACTCCTAGTTGGTGCGTGGAGGGGGCAGAGAAGTACGTGATGTAAGTTGTGCTCTTTCTTCTCACTCCAATAGTGAAGAGAAGGGGAAGAAGAGAAAGCAGCATCTCAGTGAGCACAGTGGTAGCCACTCTTTCCTACCAAAATGTTCCCTTTGCCAGTGCTTTATTACATGGTGGGCCTCTCCAGCCATGGTGTGAGTACAGGAGCGGCAGAGTGCAGTGTTGACTAAAGCCACAATAGTACATCTTCCTTCATGCCTGCTCCAATAGGGCTCTGAATTCTGTGCTTTGCATCTTAAAGAAACACCACAGAATCTCACCCACGTTATTAATAAACACATGCTATAGTGCTTCATTGTCCTGGGCCCAAATTGCTAAACAAGGTGTGAGCTTGTGGAGAATCAGACTCAATACTGATAGTAGGAAACAAGACAAGTGAAAAATTTCATAAACTTTACTATGTTAACCTGAATTTTCTCTTCAGACAATCTTTTGTTAAAATAACTTTTAAGTACTCGTTAGCCTGACCTCTTGCTGAAGTCTCTCATCCAGGACTTTGGTGATTGCACAATTGATTTGGTATTTTGTACTTCACATGACAGTCATGTTACCAGATTTGCCAAATACTCTGGGGTATGCTCATTTATTAGCAGGGCTTGCCGAGCCGCAGCGAGCCCTGCTTGCCAGCCGCACTGTCCGGCATTCTGCACATGCGCAGATGGCCCGAACCCAGCTCTTCCGGGATGTAATCTACTCGCCACGGGCGAGTAGATTACATAGATTGTCGAGCCCTGTTTATTAGGGTTACTCTTATGGGTCTGGGAGGAGGTTAACAATTCTACTAGTGTGCTGCTTGTGCTTACTTATGCTCTCATATGGAGCTGATTTCTCCCTGCTGCCAATTCCCCCTCCCTCTGGAGCTCTCCTGCAGGAACTAGGTTCCTTAGGATGGGGTTCTTCCCACCTTAACAACACAGACACTCACTCTCACTAACAGAGCAGCCTGAGAAGACTGGGTAATCAGCACTCACAAGCTGACCCTTCATATGTCCCTGGACTCAGCAGGCTGGGTTTAACAGTAATGCCACACTGCACCCTCATGAGCCTTTGGACTCAGTGGACTGGATTAAACAGCATTTTAAGCTGCCATGCTCATATGCCCTCAGGTTCAGCACTTCCCTATCCCCACTTTCACACCACAGTCATTCACAGGTAAACCACACGATGAGCAACTCCACAGGATTTTGGGCACTACAGGGATCTTTAGCTTGGGTACAAAAAGTGTTGCAGAGCAAATGGGGAAGCTAAAACAACACCCCTTCAGGAAGAGTGAGCAAAAGAGAGAGAAGCAACCAGCTTAACAATGAAAGTTATTTATTTCTGGCTAGTGAATATATATATCTATATATATATATAGATATATAGATAGATAGATAGGGAGCCAGACACACAAAACAGTTACAATATTAAATTTAAATTGAAACTGATTACCAATGTTAGGGCTAGCTAACCATATAACAGTTTTACATAGGGAAGAGTCAGGAGGCTATGCTTAGAGAGAGGTGAGGGGAGAGAGAGAGAGACCTCACCACTCCATGGAACGTGCACTGATCGGGGTTCCCAGATGGTGATGGGAGCTGGGGGTCCAGGGGGCAGGAGACAAGCAGAGAAGAGCCCCCAGCACGATCAGACAGGAGATGAAGTCTCAATGGAACTGATGCCATTTAAATCCAGGTATCAGAAGTTTTTCTTGGGCAAGGATAGGAGTTTTTATAGGGATAGGACAATGGTTCAAAGAGAAACAGAGGTGAGACAATAGAGACTGATCACTTCTGGTTATGGGTGATGTTCCTTGAAGGAACTCACAATGCAACTGGGCAGTTTCAGTATTTTGGTTGTCAGTAGGATGGTTATTAGAATTGGTCTGATAATGACTAATTTGGGTGTGAACAGGCCTGGGTTCATTAGCATCTGGAGCAGAGATTTCCCATCAGGCAGTGCTTCTCTGCTTTTGGTATCCCATAGTTCACTGCGGTGCCTGCCTTAGAAGAGCTCATCTCCATTCTGTATGCTAATGAGATGTCCCTCTGTTCTGTCTTCAGTGCAGATGAGGTTAGGGTGTTTCCTTAATTAGTTTAGGTGTGTCTTCCCTGGCCTTTTCATTGCTTTGATTCTAGCAGAGGCCTGGGGGGAGAAGGGGAATGGTTTTCCATGAATATCACTCCCTGGCTCCCCAAGAGCACAGTCAGCTTTCTGTGGCACTTGAAGTGTAGACACTAAGTGGCACGACACTTACTCTTTTGAGACATGATATTGCAAAGTTTTTTGCTTGTAGTTGTACCAGGGACTTTAAAACACAAAGGATTTTCAGAACCAAGGTGTCTCTTTTTTAACTTTTAGTGACTCTTGGAATCAGGAATAGGTACTTTTCATTAAACACAAAGTAAAACCTGCTAAATGTATTTGCATTCTTGAAGTGGAGAGCAAATAAAGAAATCTGTAACTGTTGTGGTAAATTAAAAAAATGACTAGCTACGTTACAGCTCCTTAATTTCCTCAGTAAATGTAGCACACTCAAACAATGTCATCTTAGTTATTATGTGTAACATAATTACCTGGACTGCAAAATGGATTTAATTAAACAGCTTTTTATCTAAATACATAATTTCATATTATGTAATTGGTGAAAATATTTACTGTCTAATCAAAAATTCATGTTGCCACTTTATTTCATTGATTGGTACACTTTATTATAAAAAATCACATTTGGCCTGTTTTTATTCTAAAAATGTTGTTATAGGCTTTTTTGTTTGAATTTATATGTGTACATATTTCCTAAGTGTTGAAAAATAGGACAGAATATTTTTTAATTTTGTCTTGCTATATTTTTTGAGGCAAGCTGAGTGAAATGTAAAAATCAGCAAAAATATTGATAGTAAAATTTGATTTTTTTCCAGTTTTCACAATATAAAGTGTTATAAATGAGGAATTAAATCAAAATTTCTGTTTAAGTAGTGATTGGTTTTAAGATTATCTTGGGATGGGAATCCCATGACCTCTTTTTCTGAGTTCTGAAGAGTTCCTTATAAAAATAATTTCAGTCAATTTGTAAGTATCATGCTGTATGCTGACAGAATATTAACAAGTGCTGGTTTATTTTTGCGCACTTGTATAAATTGGGCTTGCAGGGAGTTTTAGTACGTCTAAAACACATTTTGATTCTTTCATTACTGAAATACTGTCTTCTTTATCCCTTCTTTTGCCATATTCTTACTGCAAAATGCAAACTGTATTCTCTTATTTTTCCCCTTCTGCAAATACACTGTCACCCTATGGAATGTTTCTGTCCAGAATACATATATGCTTATGATGGAAGACCACTATCTCAGTGCTGGATAGTGAATGTTACACACACTGCCCATAAAATAGTCTGTGATTACGTTTTCATTCCTGGGTAACTGAGATGTTTCTAAATATTGTAATTATGACCTAGCAATACAATATGTATTTATGGACCAAATTGTTATTTATGAGCTGCAGTATTTTTCAGCATATCATGTGTCATGGCAGTGAGTTTCATGTTATGCATTTGCTTGACTGTGTTGTATGGTATCAAAACAGTGAAATGACGCTGGAAACTTTTGTGGTAGAAAAATATGAGAGCCATGGCTATTTTCACTGTATTTCGTGTCAGTCATGTACTGCATCAGGTGGTTTAAAATGCATTTGCCTACATCTTGTCTCTTGCTACTCTTTTTCTTGTGACTGGCACTCTGGAATTATATGAAAATATTAAATTACCAATTTTTCTCAATCTCACTCTGAAATTTCAAAAGGTGCCAAATGAATGATTATATATATTCCTCATTTTATTCATGCTGATGGTTATGGGTTGTATTTTAGTTTCTGTGGAACAGAAGTATAGTTTGTTTTGAAATAACAAAATGCTATGGGTGAAAAATGTAACAGATAAATACAGTACATTTGTAATTAGCTCTTTGGTTTATGGAAGCAAACCTTCCAGGGAGCTTTTGAAGAAGGAACACACTCACTCTCTCTATCGCTCTCTCTCTGTCTCTAAGGTGCCACAGGATTACTTGTTTTTACTACTGATAGTAGTCTCGAGCCCAAATCACTGTATCTAAAAAGACCAATCTAAAAGAGATGTGCATAACTCTTACTAAACAATATGGAAATCCTGTAGCTACTGAGGAAAATAACTCAGTTTTTCATGGTCTACATGGCAGAAATTCAAATATGCTATATATGCTTTTATAAAGATTTTTACATTTGTTGACTAAATGTGCATGAAGTAGTACTGATATTTATTACCAGGTGCAACTAATGAATGTACTGTTGACAATTCTTGTAATAAGTTTTTAGGTATATGCTGAGAGAGAAAAAAGTAATATATCTGAACTGTCATAAGAATACAAGAGGAATTCCTTTGGTGAGTCAGATCAGTTATCCAACCTTCATTAGAGGTGAAAAATTGAAAGTTCTTTTTTTAACAAACAACAACAAAAACCCCAACCCCTCCCCCAAACATCTCTCCCCCTATACTTAGCCCCATTGGAATTAAGACAGAAACTTTGCTGACATTTTAAACAAGACTCTTAAAAAAAAAATTCAAGTTCACTAACCCTTGAGTACATTCTTATTTGTATAGTTTTACATATGTTTTCTTGGTTTCTTGTGCAAAATTAGGCTTTGTAAGGATTTGCATTATAGGGTTTAGTGGTGAGAGATGAAATTCTTCCTGGGCCCAGAGCCTCTAAGGTATATGAGCAGCCACAGTCCGGTATGCTGCCTTTGAGAGGAACTGATTCATTTCTTCTGTAGACTCTTTGGCTATGCTCCTAATGTACCTTCAAACCCTTATTTCTCCTGGTTTGTCTGCTGTCTTTGGAAATGCAGAAGTGCTTATTCAGAAGGCTATCTATGCAAATGGAAGGTGTAGTGAATGCCTTAGCCAGTGGTTAGGAACTCTAGTTTTTAATTGGAACTTGTGAAACTAAATACAGGCAGTCCCCGAGTTATGCTGATCCGACTTATGTCGGATCCGCAGTTACGAACGGAGTTTGCTGCCCATCTCCCTGGTCTGCTGGAGACCAGCAGATCAGGGAGACGGGAAGCAAAGCCTCTGAGGACGCCAGCAGCGGGACAGCCGCGGCGCGTCTGGGCTGTCCGCTGCCCGCGTGCTCCGTGACTTTGCTCCACGTCTCCCCAGACCAGGGAGACGAGGAGCAAAGCTGTGGAGCACGGAGCTTATTTTCCGGAGGATCGCGTCCAGACTGGCGCTTTTCTCCGGCTTATCTACAAGCCGGAAAAAAGCGGAAGCCATGTTAATGCAAATGCCGCGGGGGATATTTAAATCCCCCACAGATTTGCCTATTCCAAAGTGCTACATTTGCATCCCTATTATGGAATAGGGGCCAATGTAGACACAGCCCTGGGGTTCTTAAGTTGAATCTGTATGGGTATGTCTACACTACCCTCCTAGTTCGAACTAGGAGGGTAATGTAGGCATACCGCACTTGCAAATGAAGCCCGGGATTTGAATTTCCCGGGCTTCATTTGCATAAGTGGGGAGCCGCCATTTTTAAAACCCCGCTGGTTCGAACCCCGTGCAGCGCGGCTACACGGGGCTCAAACTAGGTAGTTCGAACTAGGATTCCTATTCCAAATTACCGGTACACCTCCTGTAGTCAGCCGCTGGTCAGTTTCAGCAGTGGCTGAATCTGGACGCCAGTTCCAACTTACATACAGATTCAACTTACGTACAAGATAGGGACTGTAGGTTTGTTCTTAACCCGGGGACTGCCTGTAATCAATTCATTTCAGAGCTCAGGATTACACCCTTTATTTTTATTGCTAGCCTTAGCCTCAGTTCTATCTTGTCTTGTACCAGTGGAGCATGATGACGCACAGCCAACCGTGCCAGACAGTACAGTACAGTGTAGTGAATGTGGCAAACTAATGTGAAGCTGCTCCTGTCCTCCTCACGGCTCCTCCTCCTCTAGCTGCTGCTGCTGTCCTTGTGCAATGTTTTCCAGTTAGATCTTCTCTTCTACACCCAAGTGTTCCCTTTGCTCAGCACTGGCTGAATCACCTCTGTTCCCATGATTTGCACAAACCTGATCAGATTTTCCTCTCCGTCCTTGCTGTCAGTCTAATCTTGAAGTGCCCTCAACTCTGTCCTGACAGCCATACTAAGTAGCAGAGCATACTCAGACTTGAGTGGTTCAGGAACCAATTACCAATCAGCATTACTCAAAAGAACCACAAGTAGTATGAATTTATTGTTTCATGTTCTCTCTCTTTCTATCAAAATATAATTCAGTGACATTAAGACTGGGGGTCCCGAGCGTGCACGTGACACTTTAATGTGTCTCCTGTGGCTATTTGCAGCATATAATATTAAAACACTGTGATTTAATTAACCAATCAGGATGTTTTCTCTGTTATAAACCAATTGCAGTTGTTAAAATAATATGTAGTCATTTTGGTGTGAGAATATAGATAAGTATTACTATACCTTGCCTAAATAAAAGTGGAACATATGTACAATTTGAGTGCAAACTTTTTCAAGTAGCATATGCAAATGTTACCCCTTTTTTTTTGAGAACCCAAAGCAGTGGTAATTTAACTGTTTCTCCCCAGATGATATCATGAATAAATCAGTGCAAACATAGCACTTCCATCTGATAAATGATTGATTTAAGCAAGTGCACTCTTATTTAAAATTTCATTTATTAGATTTTATATACACACACACACACACAGATACACTATATGTTTATTATATTCTAGATATAGTTACCTGAGATCTGAGATGTTTTTGAGCAGGCCTGGGCAAACTACGGCCTATTGGCCAGATGTGGCCTGCCAAGCCACTGGATACAGCCCGTGGAGGCAGTGGGGTGCCCTAGGCAGGCTTGCCAGCTTGCTCCGCAGCCCCGTACGCCATGCAGAAACACGGCTGCAGGGCTCCATTTCTGTTTTAAAACTGAAGGGGAGGGGGGAAGTTTTAGAAGCTGCCCCGCTCCCCGCTCCCAGCTCCCAGCTGCTTGTTGGAATAATAGGCAGCTAAGAAAACCTCCCCCTCCTCCCCCTTGGCTCAGTTATTCCTGAAGCACATGGCCAGGCAAGCAGGCTGGCTGGGAAACATTTTAAGCTCTGCAGGCAGGCTGGCTAATTTGGCAGCTAGCAAGTAAGTCTCTTGGCCACAGCCTGCTTCTGGCACCCCAGTCCTTTCCTCCCCCAACTCTCTGCCCCCCCACTCAACATACCCAAACCCTCTGTCCCTCTCTTACATCTATACCCACTCTCAGATCTGGCACTTCAATCTCCTGCCCCAGATCAATCCCCTCCTACCCTAGGTCACATCCCAAACCCCTGCACTCCAGTCCCCTGCCCTAGGTCACAACTGCCTGCTTTATCCCAACTCCCTCCCAGACTCCAGTCTCCCTCCCGCACTCCAGTCTCTTACCGCAAGCTCCCTTCTGCACCCAACCTCCATCACATTACTATCATGGAAGAGTGTGGCCCTCAACCATTTTCCAACATCTTGTAGTGGCCCCACCATCAAAAATTATTGCCCACCCCTGTTTTTGAGTGATCACCAGCTGGGTTTTCAGGGGCCCTCTTTCCATCTAGCTTATGAGGAGTTTTGGTGTCAGCTCCTTGCACGAAGAAAAGCAGTCTGACTGCTCTGACATATTTACTTTTACTTAATCTTTGATAGATAAATAGTAACAATCATATATTGTATTTATTAAATTAGCAGCTCCATGAATTCAGTGTTAAAATTAGGGATGTAAAATCCCATTTAATTCGTTAATCGCTAAATGTTAAGTTTAACCGGTTAACTGATTAAATGGGGAGGGGGCAGGAGCGCTTCCAGCTAGCTGATGCCAAGCTAGAGTAGACCCCTCAGTACAGGCAGGGGCCGTGCCAGCCCCGCGGGGCTGCTGGATCCTAGCCCATGCAGGCTGGGAGTTGGCAGCTTTGTTGGGGGAGGGCATGAAAGCAGCAGCAGGAGAGGGAGGGCTGCCAGCTACCAGCCTGCTTGAGCTCATGGGCTCTGAGTTGGCAAGCTCACGCAGGACGGAAGCAGCAGCAGGGCAGAGGGAGGGAGCCGCAGCCCCACCCCCACCGCTGCTGCCCTGCTGGCACCCCACAGAAACTTGCTGATTCCCAGGCTGCATAGGCTGGGAGCCAGCAGCTCTATGGAGCTGGAGCAGCCTTCTGCCCGCAGCAGGCCGTGGGTGGACGTCTGCTCCCGGGTAACGGTTCATGGTTACCCCTTCATATCTCTAGTTAAAATTAATAGGGACAAGGTTAATAAATGCAGAAGGTAAGTTTCCTCCAGAATGGAGTGAGGTCACTAGTGGTGTCCCTAAGGGTCCGTACTGGGAGAAATCCTATTCAACATATTCATTAATGATCTGAAGAAAAGGGTAAACGGTGAGGTGGCAAAATTTACAGATGGTACTAAACTGCTCAAGATGCCTCTTCATTCCTCCCATATCTTCTTGCTACTTCCTTCTCCTTTCCTCACATCGTATCACCCTGGCCCAGGCCCTCTTCTTATTTTCTTCTGTACACTTTCCCTCCTTTCATTCCCTTCCCATGATTTAGATTTTTTTTCACTATGTATTTAAAACGTGAGTCTGACTAATTGGCAGTACTCTAGATTCTTCAAAATTCTAAGCACTGTATAAGTTTCAAAACTTGTCCCTGAACAGATTCAGGGAGAGGTAGGGAGGAAGGTCCAAAAATGTACTACAGGCAGTCCCCGGGTTACGTACAAGATAGGGACTGTAGGTTTGTTCTTAAGTTGAATTTGTATGTAAGTCGGAACTGGTACATATTGTGGGGAAACTCTAGCCAAACATTTCTCCAGAACTCAGTTTTATTCTCCCACACCTCACTTCCCTCAGTCCTTTATTCTCAAGCTGAGGTGTCTGCTGAGAAAAGCCGCTCTGCGTCTCCCTGGTCTGCTGGGGGCGGGGGGGGGGGAGGCGCTAGCTTCGCGTCTCCCTGGTCTGCTGGGGGGAAGCAGCTAGTGCGGGGTTGCCTCACCCCGTTTGTAAGTAGGGATCCGATGTAAGTCGGATCCATGTAACCCGGGGACTGCCTGTACTTCATTGATTTTAATAACTACTGCTATAGCGTAGTTTCCTCCCAACCTGAAAATACATGTTTTGTGCTACTATACCAGAGCTCTACAAATGCCTTTCTTGCTGAGAAATAATACCTTAAAGGGTAATAAATGTTCATGTGTCTCAACTGGATATCAAATAAAATATTGCATTAAATATTGTTTGAGCATCACTTTGCAAATGATTAAAGTAAAGTTTGAATTGTAAATGAATTAAAAAATCTGGATTCTAAGGCATTCTTTCAAATCATCAGAAAACTCAATGTATGATATAAGGCATACATTTGAAATGTAGCCATGGAAAATGCCCTGAAGAAAGAAATATGGGAAATAGCAGTGAGATACTGCAATGTACAAGCCAGTGCAAGCTCTCCACCTTCTTTCTTCAAGCTTTTATCATACTTGTTTTCTTGATAAAACTAAATTCCTTTATGTTGTCTACCAAAAAGCTTCATTCCAACAGGCTAATTATTTAGCATCAAACAGAAGTTGTGTATATTTTAATATAAATATTGTAGGCAAGAATGCAGTGCATCAGGTTTGTACATGCTTCTTTCAGAGCAGTGTTCTTGGATATCTAGACTGCATAGGAGCTTGGTCATTAGCCTGTATTTTAAAAATTGATCTTCAAGGACTGATTCTGGTCAAACAAAGATCATACTACAAAAAAGTCTCGAAATCATTCCTTAAATGGAGAAGAGTATTGTAAAAATTGTGCTGTAGGAATGATAGTTTCAAATTTAATTACCTACAACAGAAGAAACTTAAAAAATAACAAATAGTTTTGCAGCACCTTGGGGCTAACAAAAAATGTAGCTGTAACATGAACTTTCATGGGCACAGCCCACTATTTCAGTTACTTGGTATGGGTTTAATCAGAGACATCTGCTCCTGTTCTAGGGGATTAAGTTCACTAGTTCGAATTAAGATACTCAACCAGTACAGTAGATTGAATTAAGATACACAACTTCAGCTACGTTAATTGTATAGCTGAAGTCAAAGTACAGGCAGTCCCCGAGTTACGCGGATCCGACTTCTGTTGGATCCGCAGTTACGAACGGGGCCGTCTCCCTGGTCTCCAGCAGACCAGGGAGAGGAAGCAAAGCAGCGGAGCACACGGGCAGCGGACAGCCCAGACGCGTCTGGGCTGTCCGCTGCCCGCGTGTTCCGCCGCTTTGCTCCCCGTCCCCCTGGTCTGCAGACCAGGGAGAGGGGGAGCAAAGCAGAGCAAAGCCAAGGAGCCCGAGGGCAGCAGGACAGCCACGGCGCGTCTGGGCTGTCCCGCTGCCCCCGTGCTCTGCGGCTTTGCTCCGGACACCTGTGGTACAGCAGCTGGGGCGCTGCCGGTTGGTCCCATAGCGCCACTCTGGGCGCTACTGGACCAACCCGGCAGCACCCCAGCTGCTCTGCCCCAGGCATCCTGATTCAGCCACTGCTGGTCAGTTTCAGCAGCGGCTGAATCAGGACGCCTGGGGCAGAGCAGCTGGGGTGCTGCTGGGTTGGTCCAGTAGCGCCGAGGAGCGGCGGCGCTACTGGACCAACCCAGCAGCACCCCAGCTGCTCTGCCCCAGGTGTCCCCAAGTCAGCCGCTGCTGAAACTGACCAGCGGCTGACTACAGGAAGCCCCTACCCCGGGCTTCCTGGAATCAGCCGCTGATCAGTTTCAGCAGCAACTGACTTGGGGATGCCTGGGGTTCTTAAGTTGAATCTGTATGTAAGTCAGAACTGGCGTCCAGATTCAGCCGCTGTTGAAACTGATCAGTTTCAGCAGCGGCTGAATCTGGACGCCAGTTCCGACTTACATACAGATTCAACTTAGGGACGGTAGGGTTTGTTCTTATCTTGTACGTAACCCGGGGACTGCCTGTATATTAACTCGAATTTTGTCACCATCCACACTGTGGAAAGTCGAAGGAAGCACACTCCCTTCGACTTCCCTTACTCTTCATAGAAGCAGGACTACTGGCATCGATGGGAGCACCTTCTCAGCTCAAATTAGCGTGTCTTCGCTAGACCCACTAATTCGAACCCAGACGATAGTCTTCAGTTTTATCTGTAAGGTTGACATGGCCCTTGAGAAAAATCATAGCCTCTTGGTAAGCAAAACTCCAATAGGTTTTTGAGGCTAGGATTTCACCCCTTACATTTGTGTTTTGACATATGGAATAGTCTTGGATTCCATTTGTCAAGATACAGCTGAGGAGCTCTAAATCCGCATAGTAATTCTAAACATTACAAATCTTTTACAATTCTGATGAAAAGCATTACAGGGTATGCACAGCAGTTGTTTGTATAAGCTAAACAATTTACCAAACATTAGACCAGAGCTGGGCAAGATGCGGCCTGGGGACTGCATCTAGCCACTTTCTGTTTATATCCCACTGCCCATGCCACCAAATTTCCAGGAGGTGGCTCAGGTGGCAGGATCCTATTTAAATGGCTCATGGCTCTCAGCTGTGGTGCTACCCTGATGGGCCAGAGCCATGAGCCCTTTAAATAGCCTCAGCAACCCTGGGGGGCTGCCAGGCAACCTTGCTGTGTTGTTAATTCAAAGCCTCCAGTCACAGACGACTCTGGGAGGAGTTTTGAACAGGCACTGTTACATAGGAACAAGCACTCATTCTACTCATTTTATTGGTATTTTATCATACACAAAAGAAAAAGAAAGCCTTCCCAAGCTAAATCTCAGATTAGCCTGATAAAACTTTCATTTTGGTGAAGAGATGAGACCATAAGTGATTGGGAATTAAATCTTGTAGAAATTGTATGTGAACAGAAATGAACAAATGTATTTTATTTTCTAAAATATATTGACTGTTAGAGGGATTCTTAACCCTTTTTTTCTATGCAGTTATGATTAGCTAAGCTATATTATGATTATTTTGTTCTTTTTTCTTTCACCCCGACTTGTCTGATTATCTGGAGTCCATTGTGGTAACTGAGCACCTCACCAATGTTAACAAATTTATCCTCACAGCCTCCTTCCTCTCCCCTCCCGAGGGATTAAAATAGTACTTCTGTTCTGAAGATGGTGGAGTTGGATACAGAGATTTGATAAATTCTGAAGGTCCCATAAAAGTTCTGTATTGAATTTCTGGCTCTGCCACAGTTTTCGTAAATCCCAGTCCAATGTCTAACTAACATGACAATCCCTTGACTTCTTGCACACTGCTTGTTTGCTTATGTGCACCTGAATCCAAGGTTTGAGTAGCCAAATAAGAGAGAGAGACCCAATGGACGAGTGTATAGGCTAACAGTAGTGGAAGGCAATCTGCGGCAGGGTTCTATGTGGCCTGCAGGGCATTTTTGTTGACCATTGCTCATGCACAGGGTTTTCAGATTCTGCTGGTTTCTGTCATTTTTTTGTCCCATTATTACTAAAGTGACACGCACATAAAGCAAGGGCTCGTGAAGAAGGGTCTGTGTCGATTGCTCACAACATTGTCAGAGCCATGAGCTCCCTCTGCATCCAGTCAAAGCACCACTATGGTTCAGGTGGCACACCCCACAAATTCTAGGTATGCAAGCACAGCTAGGAAAACCACCCTAGCCCAGGAAGCTGTCTAGCTTACAACAATCTTGTGGCCTACTGAGATGGAGAGCCACCCATGCGGCCCATTCACTAGCCTAAGTTGCCAATTGCTGGCTAAGAGACACTTGATTACTAAATAAAATGAGATGTTAAATAGAGGAGACTGTTATAAAGCACAATTTGTACATTTTACCTCACACATGCTTCCCTGAGAACTAAATCTGCGAGCCAGAAACAAATCTGAAGGATAGGGCAATAAGATTCACTATCTATTTAGATGGAAAGAGTATGGGGAAGGGGACCAAAGCAGGGTGGGGGGAGTGATAGGATTCCAGTTTCATCTCTCTTCTGGTATCTGTCTTACACAATGTTCTATACTGTGACAAGTTTGGACTATTAAATAGTCTTTTGATGCTTTTAATGACACAAAAAAACCCTTCTGGGGTATTTGATGTCAGATATCTCCCCCTCACATCTGGATACTGATTGTTTCCTCTACTAAATTTCCAGTTATCTAACTCTTCCCAAGAATACTCAGTCATTTTGCACCACTTAGACTGACTCTAATTATTGGAGCTTTGTATATTTCAGCATGCACTTCAGTTTAGAAGTGATTGCCCCAATCTTGCAAAGTGAAGTACTTCAACTTTCAACCACTTAAGGTTGGTTTCCTAAATTGTAACTTTGTAAAAATGAACTTACTTTCACTCTTAACCTGCCAAAAGCAAACCAGGCTGTTTGAGTGATAACAGAATATTTGCTCTTTAGAAGAAGCAGGTTTGAGGGTGACCTGTGGAGTATGCTCTTCGATCAGATGGAGCATGAAAGTGCAAATTCCCCATCCCTGGGAAGAGAGAGGATGCAGTTTGCAGTGGTCTAAAACAATCTTGCCCACTGTTCTTTCAGATTTGGAACAGGATTTTAGCCAGAGTTTCCTAATGAAACGGGCTTTGCAGGTTATTGCTTCTTTTACTACTAGGAAGGTTTTGTGTAACAACTTTGAGAAGGGAAGTTATAGGATCTCAGTGTTATTTGTTCTCAATGTCATGGGTTACACCAATCAGTATTAAGTACTTGGTACTGGAGTTCCTTGCAGAATTGACTTAAATGACCTTGATAGCCATGGTGTAGTTACCCTAGAGTAATAACCACAAATATAGATCTATCATTCAAATTACGTGGAGACCACTGATAGGTGAAAACAAAGGAGGATAAGAATCAGACCCCTTTAGGTTTCTGAATTTGAAACAGCTACAAGCACAATTCCTTATATTAAGGAACTCCGACTCTGGCATTTTTAAAGTATTCAGTTAAATCTGTATTACAGTAAAGGATTTGCTGAACTGAGGAAGCTGCAGAAAAAACTAGTTTTCACTTATCTTTGGATCCAAGCAGGTTCTCAGTCAAATTAAATGGCAAAACTTACACTGAATTGTCAGAGTAGGAAGAACATAATTACTTCAAGACAGACAGAGAAGAGAACACAACAGAATTCCACTTATCACCTACCGTCCCCAACTTAAACCCCTCCAACACATTATCAACAATCTACAATCTACCCTAGAAAATGACTCCTCACTCTCAGGCCTTGGGGGAAAGGCCAATTCTTACTTACAGACAACCCCCTAACCTCATACAAATTCTTTCCAGTAACCATGCACTACATCTCCATCATAATCATCCAGGAACCCACCCCTGCAATCAGCCCTGGTGCAAACTCTGCACACACATCTATACCAGCGATTTCATCACTGGATCCAATGACATCAGCCACCAAATCAAAGGCTCATTTAAATGCACATCCACTAATGTGATCTATGCCATTAAATCCCAACAATGCCCCACTGCCATGTATACTGGCCAAACTGGATAATCTCTACAGGAAAGAATTAATGGACACAAATCAGATATCCGGAAAGGCAACACACAAAAACCTGTTGGAAAACACTTTAATCTTCCTGGACACTCATCTCTAAGATGCTGTTTTGTTTCAGACCAATTCCACAAGCCAAATACACAGAACGATTGGAACTTAACTTCATTCACAATTTAATTCTCATGCAAAGGGTATGAATCCTGATATTGGATGACTCGCACATTATCAACCAACCAACCAATGAATGTGCTAATGGTTCTGGATGTGTGTGTAGAATCTGGTGTTGATAACACTACTCTACAGCCAAAATGCTTCTGAAATAAATGTAGTAAAACTTTACTAATTCTAGGTCACTGAGAACGAAAATGATGCTTAAAATTGTTGATTGGCTCTAGTTTTCAAGATATGCTATTGGGTCAGTATATACGACTCTGGACTTGCGAATGGCGGAGGATAAGTGAGTTATAAAGGGAAGGGATCTCAATTTAAACTAGAAATGACTAAAATACATCTTTGACTGGATCTATGAATAAATCTATGACTGGGTTTGGACAGTACTTGCTTTTTAGGCAAAACAATGAATGATGTAATCTGAAACTGGTATTGCGTCATATATGATATGAACTGCATCATGTTATTCCTAGAAGTCATGATGATGCAATCATAACGAAGCTTACATCACTCTGCTGAACAAATTGCCCTATATCAGCTCTAGAAATCATACAGTCTCGTGCTCTCTTATTTGTCAGTGTTTGATTTTGCAAAGGGACACATTTCTGTTTAGCCAAAGTGAGCAGAGATGCCTCGTACTTGTGTGAACAGTGCAGAAAACTTCTGCTATGTTTGTGGTGAAGTGACTTTTGCATCACAAAAGCGCAGTATAACCACTATGGTTAAGAAAGGCTATCACCTTTATTTTGGCTGCAAAATTGGAGATCAGGACAAGAGGTGGGCCCCACACACATGCTGCAACACTTGTGCAACAAATCTTCGCCAGTGATTGAACAGGAAACGGAAATCTATGCCTTTTGCAGTGCCAATGATTTGGAGAGAGCCAACAGATCATACCAGCAATTGTTACTTCTGCATGGTGCCTCCAGTTGGGAAAGGTGTGTCAAAGAAGAAAAAGTGGACTGTGCATTATCCAAACATTCCATCAGCTATACGCCCAGTACCCCATGGAGAAGGACTGCCGGTTCCTGATGCACAAGAATCATTCTCACTTGAGTCAGACGAGGAAGAGGAAGAGGATGAAACTTCTGATCCTGAACCATCAATGTCCCAGGACCCACATTTTCTCCCATCCTCCTCCTCTGAACCACACCTCATAACACAAGGTGAACTGAATGACCTTGTCAGGGATTTGGAACTACCCAAGAGTAAGGCAGAGCTGTTGGGCTCCAGACTACAGCAGTGAACTTTCCTGGCAGGTGATGTTAGGGTTTCCATGTTCCGTGACTGTCAAAAGGATCTTGTCCCATTCTTCTTCATGGAAGGTGATCTGGTAGCCTGCAACAACATCGATGGTGTGATGGCAGCCCTCAACATCGTTCACGATCCAGATGAGTGGAGACTGTTCATTGATTCATCAAAGACGAGTCTTAAAGCTGTTTTGCTGCATAATGGCAATGTTTTGCCATCAATTCCAGTTGATCATGCAGTCCATATGAAGGAAACCTATGACAACATGAAACAACTTTTGAGGTGCATAAACTATGACCAACATCAGTGGCAGCTTTGTGGCGATTTGAAGGTTGTTGCTCTCTTGCTTGGTCTGCAGACTGGATACACAAAGTACTGCTGTTTTCTCTGTGAATGGGATAGTCATGCAAGAGATTCCCAGTACATCAAGATAGATTGGCCACTCTGACAGTCATTGGAGCCTGGGAGGAAAAGTGTTCAGCATCCACCACTTGTTGAATCAAGGAAGATTTTGTTACCATCCTTGCACATCAAGCTGGGTCTGATGAAGAACTTTGTCAAGGCCATGGACAAAACACAAGCAGCTTTCAAGTACCTCCATGGAAAATTTCCAAGGTTAAGTGAAGCTAAGATAAAAGAAGGTGTCTTTGTTGGTCCTCAGATTCGTGAACTTCTTCGAGATGACGCATTTGACCATGCACTGTGTGGCAAGGAAAAGACGGCATAGAAAGCCTTCCAGTTAGTGGCAATACATTTTCTCGGAAACAACAAGGCAGACAACTACAGGTTGTTGGTGGAAAACCTCCTCAAGGCATACAAAAGCCTTGGTTGCAACATGTCACTAAAGATACATTTTTTGCACTCTCCTCTAGATTTTTTTCCACCAAACTGCGGACCAGTGAGCGACGAGCACGGCGAGCGATTTCACCAGGACATTGCAACAATGGAGAAACGCTATCAGGGAAATGGAGCCCATCAATGCTTGCAGACTATTGCTGGACAGTGACAAGAGATGCTCCATTTAATGAATACAAGAGACAAGCCAAGAAGCGCCGAGTAGATACTGAATAGGACTAAACTATGTACATAATAGTTTTTTGCCTTTTGTTTCATAATAAATTTTATTTATATAACCCTTTTGCTGATTTTTAAAGTGTTACATAAACAGGACAGATGAAATATTATCATGTAAAGCAACCATAAACACATGAAAAGACCTAGGTTTACAATTTATGATTAAAACTCTACTATCTACACAATATACATAGACGTAAAATGTAAAAACTTAAATATCTTGGAAACAGTAGCCAATCAGTTGTTTTAATTGTCATATTTGAATTCAGCACATCAAAATACATAATAAATAGCACATCTTATCTCTGAAGCAGACTACTTCTAAAAAATTGTAGACCAGTGTAATCTTCCTTTCCCAGTGCAAACTAATGGTTCTTATCAACTTCTTGTAATTATTTAGTCTTTAAGGTGCTACTAGACTATTTGTTGTTTTTTTAAGTCTTTCCTGTTACAGACTAACTTGGCTATCCCTTTGAAGCTTATCTACTCACTGTCTCTTTTTTCCCCTCATCTCCATTTTTTTCCTTCTCCTCCCCCTCATCCCCTTATTTATTCTTGGATCTGGACTTCCAACACTCCGGTCATCTGAAGAAATGGGTTTTTCTACGAAAGCTCATGATACCATCTACATGTTTTGTTTATCTTTAAGGTGCTACTAGACTGTTTGTTGTTTTTTAAGTCTTTCCTGTTATAGACTAACTTGGCTACCCCTCTGAAGCTTTTGAATCATTGTGTATGTAATTTGTAGAAATACTGTTAAGTAAAGGAGGGAGGCTAAAGATTAAAATGCACTGGTATAGTTGAAACCTATGAGAGTCTTTCCGTTACTTTATTGGGAGCTAGAGTCAGCTTGTATTCAATTTTATCTGTCTCACCAATTTCTGGAACTAAAGTTAGTTTGACTGAATGGGAATGTATGGTGTTTTCTTAAATCTTCCCATCTACCTTGTGGCATTATTCATCATATGCAAGATCTTCAAATTACTCTCTCTCCCTCTCAGCCTCATTGAAATGCTTTTACCCAGAACTTTAAAGACACACATCCACTAAAATTACACATCCTCTACTGACATTCTGCTGTTTATGTATACATTTTGTTTGACACTTACTTCTCATATGCACTAGTTGGTGATGTGCATCTCTCCAGCCACACTCAGAGGTGAGAAACGATTGAGTCATCATTGGAACCTTTTTTTTAATTTTAATAACAAATAAGCAGAAAAAGGAAAGGTGTTAAAACTTACAGGCAGTAAAACAGTTGAAAAGGCAATTCTTTGTGGAATATCTAGAGTTTGTAATACAATATTTTAAACGGTCTACAAATGTGGTAATAGGAGTCATGAAAATTAGACAGAGAAAACCTGTATAGCTTCTATTAGCTCTTTCGTGTAGGGTTATTTACGAAAGTATAATTTATAGTGTTTCGTCCAGTTCAGTTTTAAATCACTGTAGTAGTAATGCTAAAGCAAAGATAGTCAGATGGCTGTATTCCTGATTTATCATGGATTTATGTCATGAAAGCAGTTAAGTCATTCTCTGCCTCAATTTCCATATCTGAAAAATGGCATTGATAGGCTTTACTTCCAAAATACTGAAAGTCTTAATGTTTGCAAAGCACTATGAGATCTCTGAGAAAAAGACCTAGGAAAGCATTGTATTTTAGCTTAGTGCAGCCTACTGTATCATCACGGTATGGCTGCACTGCATGTGGGAGGATGCCTCGTAGCTCAAGTACACCATCATGTTAGCTCTGTTTGAGCGAGTGTTCTAAAAACAGAAATATGGACACTGCAGCGTTGGGGAGAGGTGCAGTTCAACCACCTGAGTACAAGACCGCACCTGACCCCATGGGTCTGTACTCTGATAGCTAGCTGTGCCATTGCCCCAACATTCACATTGCTCTTTGCAAGGTGCTAGCTCAAGCAAAATTAATGTATGCCTGTCTACCCAGGCTGGGAGACACTCTTCCAGCTGCAGTGTAGACCTACCCTTTATTATCATGGATCTCAGAACAAGATGGTATTTCCTGATATTGATCATACATTTTGTCTGATATGTTTGAGTCGTGAAATGTGGCAATTGCTGGGCTTCTGAGCACATGTTGTTATGCAGAGATAATCTCATTATCCCATGTTATATCACCTGGAACCAAGCCCACTCCTCAACTCCTATTTTTTACAATGGGGAAAACATAATTACAAAAGAACATGACTTGCAGAGCAGAGAGAAGTTTTACATAAAGTAATTTTGCTTAATTTGTACAATACTTTGTCAGAAGGCTCCGGTTATGGGAGAGAGCATTAGTGCGGTATGATCAAGAGAAAACTAGATGGTATTTTCTGCTTCAAAGATACCGCAGTTGTAACAGTACTAATATCAATAAAGTTACTTCCGATTTACATCAAGGCAAGGGGCAAAAGAACTAGGCCCACAGAATGTACATATACTAGGTACATAAAAGGAAGGATGGAAAGTAATCAAGGAAATGCACAAAAGGCAAATAAAGCCTGTATCTCTTTCTATGTACCTCGGATTGTATTTTCTTTTCTTGCATGCAAAATGACTGGTAAATGCATTGTTTCAATAAAAGCATACAAAGAGAATGGTTACTTCTTGGTGTTAGTATCAAATTTCTTTCTTCACCTCTTCAGCAAATTTCTGAAAATCTTTAGCATATAAGGTGTTGATTTGTAATGCGAGGTAAGTAATTACCAGGCTTTCTTCACACTTCTAGCAACACCTCCTACTTCTTGTCCTTATTTCATTAGGCTGGGTGTTAGTTTTTTGTCAAGTGCTTTTCCTGTGCCAAGCTATGTCTACAGATACCTCCAGGAATCCCTTTAGACTGAGAATTGATCTTCAGGTACTTCCCAGGAGCAAGATGGTGCAGTGGAGTTTGTGCTCTGCAAGCCTGTCACATCTGGAACCATGGGTACACATTCCTTCATTCTCTGACGGGTGTGGAGGAGTTAGTTGGCATTTGTCCAAGGGACAAAACGATTGCACCGTTCAGCAAAATTTGCCATCTCTCATGAGCAGAATGCATAGTGCAGGCTAGCATCCCTTAAACCTCAGTCCTTATTTGAGGGCACATCTACGCAGCTGGGCTAAAGACAAATTAAGCTTGGAAACTTCAGCTACATCAGCTGTGTAGCTTAAGTCAAAATAGCTTAATGCGGCTTTTGGTGCTGTTTACACAGCAGGAAGTCAAATGAAGAACACTCTCCCTTTGACTTCCCTTACTCCCGTGAAATGGGGGTTACCAGGAGCTGGAGTAAGAAGTCCTCCAGCTCGACATTATTTTGAAATAAAGGCTTGTAGTATAGACATACATTATGTTATTTCAGAATAACGTCATTTATTTCAAAATAATGCTGTTGTGTAGATGTACCCCGAGAGAGTCGTATGCCAGCCTCCCTTAGCACAAACTAGTTGAGTGCTTCACTCACTTCATTCACAGGATTAAAGTAAATTAATTTGTCCCATATCCTGTTATTTCTGGAACTATTTCTGAGGGCCTACTCCTACAGCACTCATGCAGGCAAAGCTCATATCGGCACCCATGAGAGTTTTATATAATAATGAGCCTGGGATCACCTGTTATCCTGTGGAGTTGTTAGCATTTTTTTCTTCTTTGTCTGATTTATCTAATAGTATATTCTGCTTCTCTTTTTGGCAGCTCTAAACATAGAGGCTAGAACCTCCTAGCACCAGACAAGCATTGGTTGTAGTAAGATGGTGTGAAGGCTTGAGGCATGTACAACTACATCTTAACTGCTAGGTTGCTCCCTTTTTCTCAAGGCCTCTCCATGTTTGTTGGGCCGAATTCTCTTCTTTAGTGGGTTAGTCTGAATCAGTCAATGTGGATTTACATTTTCAAAAGATAGGATTTACCACGTTGGATCAGACCATTGTTTCATCAAGTATTGAATCCTGTTGTCATGGAAGACTGAAACTGAAAGTGCATGTAAATTTCTATTATTTAGACAGTCTCTTTAACTGCCCCTTCAGTCTCCTCTCTTGGTGGTCAGGCAGGCAGAGGCTTTGTGTCTTTTGGGACCCATTACTGTTGGCCTTGACTGCAGTGAGTCCATTGTGGTTCTATAGTAGTGAGAATGAGGGAAGGAGAGGCAGCCTGCCCATAGGAAATCTACAGAAGTACAGGAAAAACGGTGCCTTGCCACTCAGCATGAAGAGGGATGCGGAGGCCCTATTTAAATTGTTAGAAAATGAGCTCCTAATCTTTCTATGTAAGACTTCTGCCTGATGGTTAACAGCAGTGAAAAGAGCAGGGTTTAATACAGCTATGATCTCTCTTAAAAATATCTCAGGGTATGTCTACACTACCCCGCTAGTTCGAACTAGGGGGGTAATGTATGCATACCGAACTTGCTAATGAAGCCCGGGATTTGAATTTCCCGGGCTTCATTAGCATAAAGCCGGCGCCGCCATTTTTAAAAGCCGGCTAGTGCGAACCCCGTGCCGCGCGGCTACACGCGGCACGGACTAGATAGTTCGGATTAGGCTTCCTAGGGTTAGGGTTCCACGAGGCGTACAGATAGTTCGGATTAGAAGCCTAATCCGAACTATCTAGTCCGTGCCGCGTGTAGCCGTGCGGCACGGGGTTCGCACTAGCCGGCTTTTAAAAATGGCGGCGCCGGCTTTATGCTAATGAAGCCCGGGAAATTCAAATCCCAGGCTTCATTAGCAAGTTCGGTATGCATACATTACCCCGCTAGTTCGAACTAGGGGGGTAGTGTAGACATACCCTCAGCTAGAGTGAAGCTTCCTTCAGAAATCTAGGAAAACTAAGCACACTTGCCCTCTGAGACTGCATATAAACAAGGAGATCATAGTGTTGGGAAAACACAGCAACAGAATATATATGCAAGTAAACAGTAAAAGATCCTTCTTCTGGTAACTTTCACAATAGTCTAACTTCCTTCCTATCTGCTGGTGAGAATGTCCCGCCAAAAATCAAGTTTATAAATAGTTAGTAGAAGATGTACCTGACATTAGTTACTAGAAGATTTACCTGGCATTGCTTGAGTCCTAAAGTCAATTAATTTTTGGTTTTGGAAAAATACGATGAAAATGTACATGCTTAATTTAAATCATTGCTGTAGGGTGGAGTTAGGGATCAAGGGCTGGCTCAGGAAAAAGACTACTGCAGCCCTCACACTACAGCAGCAGCATCTTGGGCCAGGTGAGAAGTACCTCTCCAGTTTCGCCTGCAGCTCCAGCAGGCACAGCCAAGAAAGAGGTGCATGTCTATTAGGCTGGGTAGGCCCAGTTTCATCTGCCCCTGCACTCCCCAGCTAGAGTGAAGAATGCAGCAAACTGTGCACTTTTCCCTCACTCCCTGCTGAAAGTGAACAGTCAGCAATGTCCCAGTAGGAATCTGGAAGGGGTAGGGAGTTTCAGCCCCCCTTGCAAAGAGTACAGGGGCTGGGGCAGTCCCAAATAGGAGGAGGGGTAGCACACCCACAGTCAGCCCCCATCATCTGCCTAGTGATTCTGTCTCTCTTCTGAATGGTTTTATGGGAAGCAATCCCTTCTAGACACATCCCATTTTCCTGGCACAACCAAACCCTTATGGTTGCTTTTAAATTATCATAAGAGGATGCTGTTTGGTGGTCTTAGTTCTTACTGTTTTGGGGGAGTTCTTGAACAAACATACAGACAAACTCTCTCAAATATATAGTAGATGGTGACCGCCCAAGTGTCAGTGGGGGAATTGTTGGTAAGTCGCCTATGCAAATGAATGTCTCTATGGCAGCACATTTCTAAGCAATAAATGGAATTGAGAGGGTTCCCCCCCCTTTGGCTTCTAATCATAGAATCGATGTTGGTAAGTATCAAGAGAAGTTTATCTAAAAACCTGTCATTTAGGGTATCAATACATTCCTTTTGCAAAGAATATTCTGATGTTTCATTCACTCAGCTAAATCACACATTACCATTGTAACAAATTTTGTCACATCATTTCTAATATGGTGCTCTCTTTACATGGCAAGATCTTAAATCTGATTTTTATCTGGAGGCCTCTTGTAAAATCTTAATATGAAATTAAAATAAACACTAAATACTTATCACACATATCATGCTGTACAGAGTGCCCTGCAAATTCTCCCCGTGTTCTTATGAGGAAAGGGAGAAGTATTTCTTTGTTAATGCAGGGTAAGTGACTTGCCCAAAGCTGTGGAACTGAGACATTTTAAAATTTTAATCCTATGAGTAGCATGAGACTCTGCAAGCCATGACTGTAGAGCCATGGAGCTGTATTCATGGACCAGCACCTCACCATGTCAGTTAGGCTCTATACAAACACCTGTCTCTTAATACTCATGCTGGGATAGATATCAGAAGGGCACACAGAAATACTATAGAAATACCACATTTATTTATTTTTATTGGCAAATTTGAAGATCATAAGCCACTAGTTTAGACTAGCTAGTTTTACCACATTAAGGTCTACATTTTTATGGGTGACATTTCTTTTTTGCCCAGTAAGATCAGTAGAGGAGTTGGAAGATTGGCCTCTGTTTATGAGCGCAATGCTTTTCCTGTTAGTTTCTGAACCAGATTATCCCCCTCCCATCCACACACGGGGAGGTACCCTCGGGGCCCCGTCCAAGGCTCTGAAAAGCCCAAGACTTATACTGGCACAAGGTGCTGAGATTTTTACACTGGCCCTATCCCTAAATCCATCTATTGTATCACCCTTTGTGTAGTAGGTATGTGATAAATATGAAGTCTAACTCCCTGTAACTATTTGAAATGGGAAGGGGAGGGGGGCTCATCCATGTTGAGCATTTTCTGGCTGTTATTGCTATTTTAGAAGCACCTGTGCTTATTATGGGTTTGGGATGGGGGACACATCTCTATCACTGTTTGCCCCAGCCTCTTGCTACCAGGGAGAGAAAGAGAGAAATTTTTTGCTACTCTACCTAACACTCAGTCTTAATTTGTTTGTCTCTCCTGCCATAAAAATCTCCAGTGCCAAACTCTGCTGCTCACCATTCTCCCCTCACAACTCACTGTTGGCCACAGGTTTCTAAAGAGTGGGAGCAAAGCCACCCCAAATCTTCTGGACTTTACTTTGTTGCTGCTTGACAAAATGGTGATAGGTTAAAGAGGTATAAGAACTGTCTGCAGACTTAGGATGGAAAATTACATTTTTCTTTTAATGAAAGTTTAAATTGCGTAGGAACTTGAGACTTGAGCCTCCAGATTTGCCATAGAGCGATTTGTAATTGCCATTGGCAAGCAGGTGTGTTTTTTCTAAACATTGAAATAATAGTAATTTTTGGTCTTGGTTCTATTTACTATCATTCTACAAGGAACCTTATTATACATATCTAAACAGATGCCTACCTTAGTTTCCTTTCTGAGAATTGTCATTTGGACAGAATTATTCAGTAGCCAAGTGATTACAATCAAGAATAGCAGTGCAAATAAATTCTTTTGTAATACACCATTACAGGTTAATGAAAATGCTTTTAAGCTTTGCATTGTTAACTTATCCCATCAATAAAAATTAAGGAAAAGTATCTGGATGTTTAGGATGAAAAATACTAGAGTATAAAATACTGAGCTCAATGTCTTCTTTCCTTTAGCAATTTGAAAAACATTGATTGTGCTGTGTCACATTGTATTATACTGTGTCTGGCAACAGTACTCATCTATTCATGTTCCTTTCAATCCAAATGTTGCTATATGGAAACAGCTCTGACCTTGATTCCTGTCATCGAGCTTAAATATTGGCCTTTCTTCTGTGGCTCTGCCAGTTACCTGCAGGCACATTATGTGTATGTACAGTATTCAGTTATAAAAAAAAATAAAAATAAAAACCTTACGGTTAGGGTTAATCATTTAAATTATTAACCTTTAATGGCTTTAACATTGTTTAGTGGAACAGTGAACAGTAAAGGAGTTATAGTTTAGCATCTGTAGGGTTTGCAATATTCCAATATAAGTCAGTTCAGAAAGAATTTGGATTAGGGGCAAAAGCTTAATTAAATGATGTATTGGATACAGTTTGTGCTCCATGATAAGCTTGTAGTATTTTGCTTCAAAAAGTTGTCAAAAGTCAATGTGATTGCTGGGACCTTACTCTTGAGACTGGAATTTTAAGGGTTATTTCCTTTATAATTAAATTCAAATAATAACTCTCTGCAGTGCAAATAGTTAATTTAATGCAATTATTTTTATTTAACTATTTTTATTTCCACACAGAAAAGTAAAAATTTGCCAATGATTAGTTGGGATTATAAAGCAACTAAATGTCTTGTTTACTTTATTTTCAGCAGGACATTTGAAGAGAATTGAAAAAAATAACCTATGATGCAAAAATGTGGATCTCGCCTTACATATTTCATAGCAAAAATTATGAGCCTGAGAGAGATCTTCCATGGGTAGAGGCTAAAGCTATTAAATAGTTCCAAATGGGTGTGGGATAATGAATATCCTTGAACCTAAAGGGTAATTAGCAACAGATATTTGGCCAGATTTTGAGCTCGTTACCATCAGTGTGAGGTCTAAGTTTGATATTAGGAAAAACTATTTCACTAGGAGGATGGTGAAGCACTGGAATGGGTTACCTAGGGAGGTGGTGGAATCTCCATCCTTAGAGGTTTTTAAGTCTCGGCTTGACAAAGCCCTGGGTGGGTTGATTTAGTTGGGATTGGTCCTGCCTTGGGCAGAGGGCTGGACTTGATGACCTCCTGAGGTCTCCTCCAGCTCTATGATTCTATGATTCTATTAGTGACTTAATGGAAGTCAATGGAATTACTTGGGACTCACACCTCTGCAAATGAGAGCAGAAGTTGGCTCATCTCTTCAGGATCTGAGAGAGCTTTGAAATGCTGAAAGTGAGATGTGAACACTATCAAGGAGAATCTCTCCTTTATAGCAAAACAAATTGAGAAGGAGCAACACCATAAGGAGCCCAGGTTAAGCCCAGATCTACTATGGAAACTAAGACCAGGTTTTCAATGAAAAAAAAGGTGGGCTGTTGAGATTGAGATTTTCTCATTCTAAATCTGAATTGGGCTAAGGCATTGTACATTTTACCTAGACGTAGTTAGTCAGGACCTATGCTCTTCCATCTAAGGTTTGTGATGGAAGTGGAGCAATAGGTAATAATGCAGTCCAGAAAAGCCAGCATGCTAGGCCTGCCTAAGCTAGCCAATTGGAGATACCAATGACAGGAGTATGTGCTGTACTCCTCCTCTCTCTTTGAGGTAACTATCTAAGTCCAGGCTGCAGGAAGATACCTATTTCTGCTAGACATCCATGAAAGGGAAGCCAGTTGGAGTTATGCAGCTCAGAGTATTTCTACTCTAATTAAAAGCTCCTGGCTAGCCTGTGCCAGGTGACTCAGACTCTCAGGTCTCAGATTAAGGGGCTGTTTAATTGCAGTGAGGATGTTTTGAGTTCAGGCTACAGCCCAAACCTGATTGCCTATGTCACAATTAAAAGTCCCATAGTCTGAGACCTGTGAGTTGGAGTCAACTGGTATGGGCCAGCCACAGTGCTTAACTGCACTGTAGACATCTCCTCAAGCATCTGTAGTACTTCTATTTCTACTAAAGTGTAGCAAAGCCAATGCAGTGAACAAAATTAAGGATGTAGGTCATTGAAACAAGTGATGGGGATGCGTATACAAGATGTAAAAAAAAAGTGGCAGGTTGAAAGAGGATGTGGTGAGAAGGGGAAGGAAGCAGGAGGCATAGTTAGGTCAGAAGAGGTGCAATAAAAAATGTATTTAGAGCTGAGGGAAAGCAGTCACATCTAAAGATTTTTTTTTGGGGGGGGGAGGTGAGGAGGGAGAATCACAGCAGCTGAAACTGCAAATATCAGAACAGAGAATGAATGAAAATGGGATAAGCCTGAATATACTGAACAGACTGTTCTAGAATAAAAAGAAAATGAGGAGAAAAAAACAGTCTACATGTGTGTAGCTTGCTCTTATCACTCTTCATAGAAGTTGTCTTGGGATAGATTTATTTCTACTGTGGGATTATTTTCAATGTATATTTCTACTTAATGAATTCTTATTTATCTAACTTAGTCAAATGTTTCCATTAATTAGGGATGTTTATGCATATAATTATATCACTGTACACAAATGGACCGTCCTATTCCATCATCAATAGAATCCAAATGCTAAGTTAAACTGAATTTTTGCTGGATGGTCAAAAGGAATGCATCTGGCTATTTTTTGCCAAATTACAAATTTCTACTTTGACTTGTTTAGGCAAAAGAACTGTTCATAGAAAAATTGCAGTTTGTTAATTTATTCTATAAATTGTAAATTCGTTCTCTTTTTTTATTCACTGTTTTCATTTTAAAAAACTGCAGTCGTTTTTGCTTAACATTTTTTTCCAAGTGCCCTCCTAGAGAGAGCAAGCTTGGAAAAAGGTAGAAAGCTTAGAAAAATTAATAAACAGTGGAAAAGGCCTTTGGAATAGAAAATTTAGTAGACTACTCAGATCTGTAATTTTAACCTTAACTCTTAGGATCTGATTATGGGTGTCTCATTTACATTTACATGAGTGGACGGTTACTCTGGTCGATAGTGAGTCTACTCATGTGAGTAACTGCTCCTCTTCCCCTCCCCCACATGCCCCCAGGTTAATGTAGGCGGTGGCATAATTTTGAAGTTTTATTTTGTTGGAGAATATATTTACTGGGGCAGGTATATTCATGGCTCTCTTAAAAAAACAACAACAACCCCAATCATTATTAAAAAAAAAAAAGAATCAGGGCAAGGTCTCCCCAAAGAGGATAATATAAATATATGTCCTTTCAGTTGCAAGGAAAATTGTGAATTTAAGATAATAAGGGTGAAACTCCTGGTTCCACTGAAGTTAACGAGGGCATTGCAATACACTTCAGTGAAGTCAGGGTTTACCCAGGATGTGTACAAGAGAGAACTTACATGAACCCCACAAGTGATGTGTTTAAAGACTACTTAAAATATGGGATTGTCACTAGATTCTAAGAGATTCCTTTAATAGATAATATACATTTAGATAAACTTTGGCTGGATCAAGACCTGCTGCTTTTTGAGCAAGTGAGATATATTATATTATATTATATTACATTTTATATTATATATTAAGGCCTTGGAGCTCTAGTCATGAAACTGAATGCTCTTAAGCTAGGCTCTGTACAAACAGAACAAAAAGTCCTTCTGCAAGGGCCTTACAAGCTAAGACTAAGAAAGGAGACAGCAAATGGATACAGGCAGATAGGGGAAAACAATTAAACAGTGAGACTCTAATGCTCAGCATGGTATGTGGTGGTCTTGGCATACTTACACACCATCCATTGTTGAGGTTTTGGTAGACATGACAGCAAAGGAGAGTTTTGGAGAGGAATTAGAATATGGATAACAAAGTATCTTTGTGGGTGTGTATTGGAGGGAGGGGTTCCAATTGTGTGGGGCTGCCTGGGGAAAAGCACAAAAGTATTTGTTTGAAAATGTGCTAGAGGATGCAGTCATCACAGGTGTGAGCATTGAGCAATTGAGAAATGACAGGCAGAACAGAGAATGGAAAAGACAGGCAATAGAGGTGTGGTGTCTACTTCACTCTCTAGGGACATTGTACTGCTGCAGACTAAAATATTCAACAGCATTTCTCTTCCAGAGCATCCAGCATTTTAGTCTCAAAAGAAACAAAAAAAAAAAAAGATTAACGTTTACAAATGCTACATTTTTTTTTATATACTGAAAGACATCATATATCCTGGATCACCCTCTTAATTTTATTTTAGACTTGTGATTTATTTTTGCTCACAAAACAAATTGAAGTGATGGGTTGTTCAACCGTTCTTCTTGTTTGTCCAAAATTCCTTTTCTGTTGTTGTTTTGAACTTTTTTCATGTAAGACTTGATTGTGCAATCCTTAAACCATGTTGATGTAATCCTTATCCACATAAAAAGTCCCTTTAATTAATGCCAAGTACTGTCTGAAATTAATGCTGGGAGTGACCCTAAGCCTAACTGCCAGAAGCCAAGAGTAGAAAACAGAGGTAGATCACTCCATAATTGTCTTGTGTACACTCCCCTCCCTCCCCCCGAAGCTCTATTGGAGACAGGATGCTGTGAACAATGGACGAAGGTCTGACCCAGTGTGGCCATTCTCACATACTTACATAAATAAGGATTACACAGTTCTTCTGTGTGAATAAAATGTGGAATAAAAAAGATAAAACCTCACATTTTCTCAGGGGCTTAATATTTGTTTCTATTCATCAGACTATGGTGCATTGATGTTGGAAAGTGGACATTAGCAATTTTGTTTTTACATTTTTTTTCTTTGTGATTTTTTTCTTTTGTTATATGTGATTTTGCTTCCTATTACTGGGGAAGCAAACACAGCCCCTTCCCAAAGGATCTGCCAGTTATCATACTGCTAACTGAAAAATTCTTGTAATTTTCCTGTATGCATGTTTCACTAAATAAACAGCCTGTAAATTGACTTGTAACAGCTGCCACACTGTCTTTAGACAATAGAAATTGCTAAGCTGAAATTCTTAAAGGACAGATTGTTACAGGGCAACAACAAATGCATACAAATGGACATGACTACATTTTTCTAATTGGACATCTATCATTTGCATGTCATCAACTTCAATCTTTTGTGAATTATTGATGCTAGAAAATTATACTGTGGTTAATAACAGTAAGTGTTATATTCTTTTTATTGTCTACCCGATTTGTTGTTGCATTGTTTATTGGCTAGAGTTGAGTGGTCCATTAAATATATGTACGTCTTTATAATATGTACATTATATCTTTATCTGTATTGAATTAACTTGAGTTATTTTTTTTCTTTCCATGTAGTTTTCCCTACACAAAATGGAAATGTTGCTATAGTGACTGGAGGTACTAAAGGAATTGGTTATCAAACTGTGAAGCATTTGGCAAGACTTGGCATGCACGTCATAATAGGTACTGTTATTATTTTGTCAATACGCATGTATATTATGCCCCAAGAAATATCCGTCCATCATTATATTGTTACAGAGCCAAATCCTGCTAAGCTTTGTTATTTAACATGTGTATTATGGTAATGCCTTGGGCCAACCGAGAGTGGGGCCTCATGATACTAGGCACTGTACAAACACAAAGTGGTAGATGATACCTGTTCCAAAGAGCTTTCAAAATCTCTTTAGTAGGAGCTCCAATGCTTAGACCATAGGAATATCTAGACCATAGTTGATGTTGCAAGCATTTTTAAGAACTAGAACATTTTTGTGCTAAAAGCAGTGTGAATACCTATATAAAAGCACACACTTGAGCACAGTACAGTAAAACCCTCACTATCTGGAACTTAAGCATCCAGAAAACTGTAGAAACTGGCAAATTTCTGGTGCCAGGAAAAGCAAAACAATAACAACAACAAAAAAGGAAACTGGCCCTTTAAGTGCGGGGGCCGCTCCTCAGATGAGCATACCTGGGGGTGGCATGAACGGCAGCCGGAAGCAAGCAGCAAACATCTTGGCTCCCCCTGCAGCTCCTGGCACCCCCGGCAGGCCACCCCTCACCCTCCCTGACAGGCCACCCCCACCATCTCCACCTCCCGCCCCCCAGCTTCCACCCCGCCCCCCCCCCCCACCAGGTCACATCCCGTTCCCCCCCCTTTAGCAGACCAGATCCTGGCCCCTGCACGGCTCCCATGCCCCCCCTCCCAGCCCATAGGCCCTATACGGCTCCCCTCCCCCCCCCCCCGATAACCAGCCTTTTTAGGTTACCAGCACGTCCTAATCCCCGGGTGTGCCGGATAACACAGATTTTACTGTAACATGAAATAAATTGTACAATGGGCACACTTTAAAATGTTATGTTTAGTGATTTTTAGTTAAAGTACTAGTGTTATGAGCAGGTATGGCCTCTCCTTAGGGTGTGGGAGACTGTAACACATTTTAAGGTGTCAGTTCTACAGTAAGAGGAAAGATTATAAAAAATTTAAAGGTATTTTTTGGTGTTGGGGGGGGGGGGGGAGTCATATTTTTGTCCCATATAATGAAACTCAAAAGAAGGCAGAAAAATTGTTCTAAACAATGCAAACATTGAATTATCCACACAAACAATTAGTGAAGATTTTGAGAAAACTTTCACTCCAATTCTAGGGCTTACCTTAACTGTTTTAAAAAATATATAACATTTAAAAAATATATAACTTTTAAAACACTATTATCTATTACCTAATCTTTTCCTATTGCTAATCCCCTGGCATTTAATTTATAGGAACATAATTTAGAGTGACCCCAAGATTACTCTATTTGTGTTTAATAATACTTCAGCAATCTGGAAATGTAACTTTATTCAAATGGGAAAATATGACTTTATTAAAAGTGAAAAGCTACTAACAGTGGTGGACTAATATGTTCTTAGTTGTGCTGGTGGGAACGCAGAATAACTTCATTGACATTAAAACAATTACTCTGGTTTATCACAGGTACGATTCAGAGAAGAACCTAGTCGTACATGTTTTAAAAGTCATATCAAAATCACCTCAAAACCCAACCAGGTGCTACTGTATACTAAGTAATACTGGGACTATTATTGCTATTGCACTCCAAGTATCTTTTTGTATTTTTAAGGTGAACTGCCAAAACTTGACTCAAAAAAGACAGTTCCTGTGACATTTTTCCCCTTTCTTTAGGAAAATTACAAATACACTTTTTGGTTCTGTGTTCAAAATAATTTTACATCATTTAAAGGAGACATTATGAGAATTATTTCAATGAAGTGCAATAGCTGACCCCAACCCAGATCCAAGCCCAATCCAAGCATCACAGCCTGGATGGATTCTGCATCCAGCAAGCCCTGTAGAAGAGAGAGGCTCTATCAACAGACTCACCAGGTGAGCCTTGCCCTGCTTGGTAATGCAGTGAGATTTCTGCACAGAGGCAGGAGAAGAACGGGCAATGCCTCTATCCCTGGTGCATGGCCAGGGAGAGAATTAGAGGACCAATCGAACCCCCCTCCCAGAAATATGTGTGACTGATATTGACCGTAACAAGTGAGGTCCATCGTGTGCAGACATAACATGGTGATGGGAACAATATAACAACCTCAACAGAATAGAAGGAGTTGTTCAGGGGCAGGGCAGCAGTGGGTCCCTCCCCTCAGCTAGGGGTGGGACAAGGAGGTGGTCACATGACTGGTGTCTCCCTTGTGTCCCTCCTCAGTAGTAGCCACTGACTCGATATAATGTAATATGACATCCTTCTGAGGGTTATCTGCATCAGGAGCTACATTTCTGGCTCTAAAAGCATGAGCCTTCGCTGCATAAGCTAAAAGACCCAATTTTGTTAGTGCAAAGGCTACATGGGCTCATAAACCACCATGTGGTCCAGACACTAGGAGACAGAACTACACTGGGTATGCCTGCTCTGCAATTGGGAGGTATGGTTGAAGAATGCATTGATATACTTGAACTAGCTTTCATCACGTGACAGCTGTTCGAATATGTGCCCAGGGTCCTACATGGATGAGGCTAGCTCAAGCAGCCACCTATCTTCTTTATAACCCCCCATGCACCCCTCTCCCTAGTATTCCGGCTTTAGAGTGAATAAAGGTATATTTTGCTGTGCGTGTGTTAAAAATTCAGATTTTAAACAGAACTTTAAGGTGGCCGCTTTAAATCTTGTAGAGTTAATAAAACAAGCCTAGCATAGTGATTCTATTTTGAGCTGTTACCTATGTGAAAAATAATCCATTTAGCATATATGAGGAACAGTTGGGTGTTCTTCCCCAGCCCATCCTTCCACCTGACTCATATATGCTTTCACACTTACAATTCATAATAAAACTGAACCAAATTTTTTCAAACCACAGGCATAAGTAGCAGTAATTCTAAAACATCACCGTTGTAGTTCTTAAATGAGGCTTTGTCTATACTACAGCCAGATCCATGCTCCAGTGATTGATGCACCAGAGATTGATTTAGCAGGTTAGTGAAGTCCAGCCAAACTGACTGCAGATCACTCTGCAGTCAACCCTGATACTCCACCCTGAAAGAGAAGAGTAAGATAAGGTGACGGGAGAGTGTCTGCGCTATGCTTGGTTCATGAGATACACTACAGATTGTCAACCTAAGCTACATTGACTCTAGTTACATTATTCATGTAGCTCAGGGGTGTGGAATCTATTTTGAGTCAGGGGCCACTGTCCCACAGAAAAATCAGTTGGGGGCCACTCACAAATGAGAAGCAGAAAAAAAACCTCCTCACTGTGGGCCTGAGTGAGAAGGAGAAAGACACTCCCCAAATTACCTTCACACATCAGAGCCTAGGGGGCCCCAGCCTAGTAGATATTGTGTGCTCCAGCCCACGGGGAGGTGGCAGTGGGGGAACTGGAGTGCCAGCATAGGCTTCCAAGTTGCTGGGGCCCCCCCACGCCTTGGGGACCAGATCCAAGTAAGCCGAGGGCTGCATCTGGCCCCCGGGCCTGAGGTTCCCACCCCTGATGTAGCTGGATTTGAGTATCTTAAGTCTACTTGCTGAGGTAGTGTAGATGTAGCCAGAGCATCACATTCAGTAAATCATGTAGCTGTGATCCTCCCTTTCTCATATTACATGAGGAATGACAGTCACAAGTTATAACACTTAAATTATCCATAGGACTCTGAGAGAGCACCTTACTGGGAGGAATTGGGCAGTTGACACTACTCAGAGTTATTGTTTCAGATTTTCTGTAAGCATCTCTTCATCAGCTACCCGAGTCCCATTTTTTAAAGTTTACTTCATAACCATTACATCTGTAAATTTAACTATTTATTTAATGGAAGCTAAAATTCTGGATCATGATACCAGCTTCAGAGAAGCACGTGCCACCTATCGGCTAAGTCCAAGCCTGGGTTCAAACTTGCAGCACATTCATCAATTCACTGAACCCAAGCATGGAAAACTTTAGATAAAAAAAATTTGCATTAAAAAATTGTAAGCAACAGAAAAAGGGGTTTTAGAATGGAAGTTAGGATTTACCTTTCTGACGGTAGGCACGAGTTACTGAATAACTTCCACAATTAGGGTATGTCTAGAATACATGCCTCTTCCGACAGAGGCATGTAAATTAGACATACCCACATAGTCAATGAAGCGGGGATTTAAATATTCCCCCACTTCATTAGAATAAAAATGGCTGCTGCGTTGTGCCGGCTCAGCTGTTTGTTGGCACACACCAGCAGTCAAGACGGGGATTGGTCGGCAAGGAAAGCCTTTGCCGACCAATCCTGTAAACCTCATTGCACAAGGCATAAGGGATCGGTCGGCAAAGGCTTTCATTGCCGACCGATCCCCGTCTTGACTGTTGGTGTGTGCCGACAAACAGTTGAGCCAGCACAACGTGGTGACCATTTTTATTCTAAGGAAGCGGGGGATATTTAAATCCCCGCTTCATTGACTATGTCGGGTAGTCTAATTTACATGCCTCTGTTGGCAGAGGCATGCAGTCTAGACATACCCTTAGAGCCCTGCATGGGTAGAAAATGTGTATCCACATCTGCATCTGTATCCACAATAATGAGCCATGGCATGGATATAAAGCAGATATCTGTGGATTTGCAGGCCTGTAGTCATAATATGAGCTTGCTGTTCAAGTTTGGAATTTCAAATATTTAGTTTTGAATTTCCTCCTTTTTAAGGGCTGGTGCTGCAAAAGGAAAATTTTGATTTGTGTGGTAACATCTAACATAAAAGCTCTTATTCACCACAGCTTTGCACCATCTGTGAAAAGTGAGTATAAAGCACAAAAATTCCAATTTGGCAGTATTCTGTGCACGGCTGAAAATGCAGGATGCAATGTAGTGGAAAATCAGGCTTATCTTGTACACTTCAAAGGAAGCAGTCGCACTGTACATACACTTACCCTGTTTGAGTCTCAAACTTTGTTACAGATTAATAACATTCCACTGAGAAACCCAGCACTTATTTGAAACCATACAGGCCCGCTGACAAGTGGGGAGGTAAAGAAAGAATTGTTCCTGGCCCTGACAATTGAAAAGGGCCTGGGGCTCTGGCTGCTGCTATTGTTGTGGTGGCTGGAGTACTGCAAGAGCATAGTGTGGAGTGCTTCAGGTGGCTCTGAGTACTGCTGGTGGGGGGGCGGGGAGAGCGCACTACAGTCTTGGTGGTGTTGATAGCTGGCTCCTGACACTGCCCCTCCGGTAAGTATGGAGCTGCTCCCTCAAATTGTATAGGGGCCTTACAATCCTGTCAGCTCCCCTGAAACCCTATCAAGCCCAGCTACAACCAAGAAAGCAATTATCTTTGTCATCTCTTTCTGTTTTGCCTGGTTTCCAATTTTTAAACTAGACTCCTTATGCTCTAAATCAGCCCAATCTAATACAATAGGTTAAAAGTACGAAGGTAAATTTAAAAGGATAATTAATGTTATCCAGAGGGTGCAAATATTCATTTTCAAAAGTAGTTTGATTTAATTTCAATAACAGAAAATTTATATACATCACTTAGTCTCCTTTTACCCTAGATTGTTACTGAGAGATATTTGAGCTCTGATATGCACAGGAAAACATTTCTCTTCCTAAACAAGGCATATTTTGTTAGGATGGTATACACTGGAGAGTTACTGTTCAGCAGGATTTCATATTGAGGGGTTGTTTTCTAATCCTCTTATGAGTGCTAAAAATGTACAGTGTATTGTCTAGTAATTACCCCACAGTAATGTTTTACTTTAGCAGTTGCAGTACAGCCAAGGCTACAACAGGTTCAACTATAGCCACCTATTTATATACACACACAGTCTTCCAAATCTTTCACATGTTTGCTGGAATTTTCAAGCTTAGTCTCTGTTTAAAGGCAGTTAAAAAATAAAACTTGAACAAAGCCCCTATTCCTTTGTTTGGCTAAGGATAGCTCTATTTTTTTGTCCCTAGTCATACAGAGCAAAATGTGTACTGAGTCTAAAATCATCAGTTGTGTGTATTACAAGTCAAGAGCTGGAATGTATTTTCTGTACTACCCTGTTCTAGTCATTTTAAGTGTACTGATACACTAGAAAATTTCCGGGCTCCATTTCACTGCTGCATTTTTTAAGACAGTAGTCAGAAAATATTCTATCCTGCTAACTTTGGTAACAACATTCCTTTTTTATTGCATGCATGACGGCTATAACATCATTTTTGAAATACTATAAGTTTCCTTTTTCACCCTGAAATAGTTTCTCCTATTGTTGGAGCTGTTAAATTTTTTTTTTAAAATTATAGTTACTTTTTCTATAGCCAGGAGAATAATTAATTCTCTACGTTTACAAAGTGTACATCTAGCTAGAAAATGCCTCCATCTTTCATGTCAATCCTGTCAGTAAATAAGTATCCTTGTAGAGAGATTCCAAATACATTTAAAACAAAATTCAAAAAGCATACATGCAGACATGAGATTGCAACTAGTAGGAACTGGTCATTTGTAGGGTTCTACCAAATGTTTGGTCCATTTTATGGCCATACAATTTTTACAATTATAAATTTAGTTATTTCAGCTATTTAAATTTGAAATTTAACGGTGTTATAATTGTAGGGGTCCTAATAAAGAGTTGCAGGGGAGGGAGGGTTGCGAGGCTACTGTAGGGGGGCTGTTGCAATATTGGTACCCTTACTTCTGCACTGCTGCTGGTGGCGGCTCTGCCTTCAGAGCTGAGCAACTGTAGAGCTACAGCTGCTGGCTTGGAGTCCATCTGTGAAGGCAGAGCTGCTGCCGGCAGCAGTGCAAAAATAAGGATGACATGGAATGATATTTCTACATTACTTCTGCATTGTTGCCTGCTGACCTGGGCCCTATGAAGATAGCAGCGCAGAAGTAAGAGTAGCATGATATGCTATTGACACCCTTATTTTTGTGCGGTAGCAGGTGCTGTGTCACTTTCAGTGACGGGCACCCAGACAACAGCCGCCGCTCTTCGGACACCCAGGTCTGAAGGCAGTTCTGAAGAGTGGCAATACTGCAACCTTCCCTCCTCTCCAGAATAACCTCCTGCAGTTCCCTTTTGGGTCAGGACCCCCAATTTGAGAAATGCAGTATAGGATAAAAGCACACAAAACCCATGGGGGAAACCAGATTTCAGTCTGTGACAGGTTGTTAATGGCTGTGAATTTGGTAGAGCCCTATTCATTTGCAAAGAGTGATGCTGAATGTGGCTTAGGTTGAAGAAGGGGAACTTTATTAAACCTTGTGCATGGCTCTGTTCATGAAGCTGAGTTGCTTTCAGCCTAACTTGCTGACATTTTCTGTGTCCACTGGTGTCCTGTCACGAACAGTCCATTCAGGGGCATGGTTGCTCTGACTTCAGTACCACTAATCATGACATGTCATCCTTAATTTACAAACATTTTAATATAGATATTTAAAACACATTGTTGATGCCCAGAGCCCAATCTAGCCCTCCCCAGCTTTCCCTGGTGGCCACTCTGGGCCACTCTGGGCACCACCAGGGAAACTCATCTGCCCCCCTCCCGGCCCCAGAGCCCTTAAAGGGGCACGGTCTGGCTACGGTGCCCGTGCCAGGTGCAAGCCTGCCAGCACCCAACCAGCAGACCCTGCACCCGGCACGGCATGAACCAGCTACCTGCTGCCACCCAGCCCTCCGCCTCTTCCTGGGACCAGGCTGGCAGCTCCCAGGAGCCTGCCCAGGTCTGCAAGAGGCGGGCGCCCACCTGGTCTAGTGCGGACATCATGGACCTCATCCACGACCTCCGCACTAGGCACAGGAAAGTGGCCAGCTAGGGCAGGATAGCTGCCAGCCTGGCACCCAGGAGCAGGTTTGCATGAAAATCAGGGTGGTCCAGTGAGACCCCTGAGCTTAGAATGGCCGTACTGGGTCAGACCAAAGGTCCATCTAGCCCAGTAGCCTGTCTGCCGACAGCGGCCAACCCTAGGGACCCTGGAGGGGATGGACCGAAACAATGACCAAGCCATTTGTCTCGTGCCATCCATCTCCAGCTTTCCACAAACAGAGGCCAGGGACACCATTTCTACACCCTGGCTAATACCACTCCATGGACCCAACCTCCATGACTTTATCGCACTTCTCTTTAAACTCTGTTATAGTTGTAGCCTTCATAGCCTCCTGCAGCAAGGAGTTCCACAGGTTGACTCTTTGCTTTGTGAAGAAGAACTTTCTGTTATTAGTTTGAAGCCTGCTACCCATTCCTTTCCTTTGGTGTCCTCTAGTCCTTCTATTATGGGAACTAATGAAGAACTTTTCTTTATGCACCCTCTCCTCACCACTCATGCTTTTATAGACCTCTATCATATCCCCCCTCAGTCTCCTCTTTTCTAAGCTGAAAAGTCCCAGTCTCTTTAGCCTATCTTCATATGGGACCTGTTCCAAACCCCTGATCATTTTAGTTGCCCTCCCCTCTCCCACCCTCTCTCTTCCCCTCTCCCACCTCCTTTTCCCAGTCTCCCCGAGTTTTGTTCAATAAAGAGAGTTTCTATTTTTGAACACATATGTCCTTTATTTTGTACATCAGGAAGGGGGGATAGGAAGGGGTAAGTGGAAGGAGGTGAGGGAGGAATGGGGTACGAGCCCCCGATGGGGAGGACTGGGCTGGCTCTGCGGGCTCCTCAGGGTGGAAGCTCTCCTGAAGCCCCTTGATTGACCCCCCCCTCCGGATGGCAGCCTGCGGCAAGTGCAGCTGGGCTGATGGGAGTGCTGTGATGTGCCGAGTGTGGGCACTCAGGGCACTCCAAGCCAGGACTGCTTTGCAAGCGGGGAACACCCCTGAGAACTGTCTGTCTGGGGTGGGGGTCGGGTCCCTTTAGGCACAGCCCTCGGCTAGCCTGAGACAGCAGCTCCACGCTCTAAGTCCTAATCTGATGCCCTGCCGGCACTGCTTCTGGCCATCCTTAACCTCAGTTCAGGGTCCACTCAATGTGGACATGCTAGTTCGAATTAGCAAAATGCTAATTCGAACTTGTTTTTAGGTCTAGATGCACTAATTCGAATTAGCTTAGTTCGAATTAACTAATTTGAATTAAGTTAGTTCGAATTAGTGCTGTAGTGTAGACATACCCGGAGATAGTTTGGTCTCCTCAGTAAGCAACCACTTTGTGGGGCTGGTCTCTGAATAGTTGTCTATTCTTTGATGATCTAGCTAACTTACTAGGCTCTCTCTAGGTGTGTGTGTACTGGCTTGTAAGAGTCTCCTGTTCCTTTGGATCATTTGTCCCTATGTACCTTAAGTGACTTGATGCCACTGCATTCCCTCAGGATCTTTTAACAGATTTTTTGGTGTATGTCTTAACAGCTGGATTCTCACAGGGATTCCTGTCTTTAGGGCTGGTAGGGGCTTTGCTGACCTGTCATACCCTCATGCCTGCATTCTGTGATTGCGGCGAGGAGTCCTGTGGCACCTTATAGACTAACTGAAGTGTTGGAGCATAATCTTTCGTGGGCAAAGACCCACTTCGTCAGATGCATGTAGTGGAAATTTCCAGACGCAGGTATAAATATGCAGGCCAGGATCAGGCTGGAGATGACGAGGTGGATCCAATCAGGGAGGATGAGGCCCACTAGCTGATCTGGAAGTGGGACTCATTCTCCCTGATTGGATCCACCTCGTCATCTCCAGCCTGATTCTGGCCTGCATATTTATACCTGCCTCTGGAAATTTCCACTACATGCATCTGACGAAGTGGATCTTTGCCCACGAAAGATTATGCTCCAACACTTCAGTTAGTCTATAAGGTGCCACAGGACTCCTCGCCGCTTTTGAAGATTCAGACTAACACGGCTACCCCTCTGATACTTGACATTCTGTGATTGTTACATATCTCTTCTTACTGGTATCTCCATACTTCTAGTTGTAACAGATCTCCCCTCATTGATAGCATTTGTCCCATCAGTGCTTGATTTGGGACCTCTCTGATAGGGTGTTTTTATGTGCCAAAAATGTTAACAAGGGGTCTCAACCAGAAAAAAACAGCTTTGTGTAACAGTCTTATAGCTGGAAAAACTTAAACAATGAATAGTCTAGCAGCACCTTAAAGACTAATAAAACATGTAGATGGGTATGACCCACTTCTGGCTGTTTGTACAATTGAGTCAACTACTGGGGAGGAGGCAGGGTAGTCAAATTCTCATTCACATGTGAATTTCTTTAATTTTTTTTTAGGCAAATTGGAGGTTGCTGTTGAATAGTGTTCAGAATGCCTTGTTTTGTAAAGTGGTCCTTCAGTTTGGTTTGCTTCTTGTATCAGGCAGGGAATTCACATCTCTAAAATTTAAATACCAGTTCACTGTAATCAATTACTGCTTTTTACTGAAGGTAAATAAATCTGCTCCCACCTTTTTTCAGTGGTCAGGTCAGTCACTTATGTGACAAGAGTCTCTTCCAGTTGGCATTTATCACATGGCCATCAGGCATCACACCCATCTATCAAGAAGTGGAGCTGTGTATTTTTTTCTACCCAGAAAACACATTCTTGGGAGCACATTTAAGACCACTGTCAACATCCATGTATGAGGCTGTATTTTTCTCACGAAGTCCTTATGTAATGAGGAGACGACAACAGCTCTTTGTCCATAAAATATGATTGCATCCTGCACTCTCAGCTCATCTTTAATTTGAAAGTATAGGTCGACTCCTACTAGTACTTGTCTTTGGTGTTCTGTCTTTGCTAGAATTGCTGACTTTACTGCCTGTAGTTGTGTATCCTTTTCCACAGACTATTTTCATCAGTTTCAGTGTCAAAACTGGAAGACAGTGCAGTATGTTTATGGATTCAGTGTCCCAATGTTCTCCTGATGTTCTCCGCCATACTTGCTGTTGCTAGATATACATTCCCTGCTCAGAGTGTTAGCTAACACCACTACCCACCTAGCAGTGATTCTGGGTGAGTCTTCTCTGGAATATCTGTGGTGCTGAGCTTATTCATATTGGCATGTGTAGCCATCTATGGTTGCAAAGTGTTGTCCAAGTTTCTGTGACCAGATCCATTCCTTATATCACAGATTGTCAGGAGCTTGAAAGTTCTGACAAGATGTCATCATTCATGGGCAATAGACAGTGGCATCTTTTCGATGTCTGCTTCAGTGGCATTGGGTCATCTGTGGATGCATGGTTTGACTGATGGTGTCTTTGGTACTATAATACCCTTCCTCTGCAGATTTTCAGATCCCTTGTGTACTCCATAGTGCTATTGGAATTTTTCTTTACAGTAAGCACACATGTTCCACTGGGGGATCTGTTTCCAGTTATGACTTTTCTCTGAGGCACCCATTGAATTCGAAAACATCCCCCCACCCCATACTTTGTCTCTGTTGTTCTGTTTGCTTGTTGCACTGCAGCTGTAAAATATTGAGTCTGTGCCCTGGTCCGATCCATAAGCTGCATGGCTGTGTTCTCCAAGAACTGTCTGTGGAGCTTATCATCCATCACCACAGACTTCTGTAGGTATCATCTTTTATTCTTTTGGTTGGAGTGAGGTACTTCTCAATGTAAGATGACAGAATCTGATCCCAAGTCCAATGGGGGTGATGTAACCAAATGGTTTGTCAATGCAGTTTATATATGTTTATATATATAAAAATGAATAGGGGAATATTTTTAACTGAGTTTGTTTTCTAGCTTTATTATTTGCTTTATACACTATTAGCTTCAGTGTTTCTCTGAGAAATAGAATTTTTCATCCCACTTCAGTCATGCTTTATTTTATGCATTTATTCAGTCAAATTTGCATGACCAGTTTTATCTTTGGGACTTGATTGCAGGAAGTATCATTGCTAAATCAGTCTCACTCTAATTTATTTCAATATTTTCATGGGACAAAGTAGAAGAAATTAGTTAGAAAAGGGACAGAACAGCTTTATAAATAATTCCATAACTGCGGTATGTTTTTATTCCCTCCAAATATTATGCCTTTAACAGAGAAAGTGGGGAAAGTATTTAAGTAGTTCACTACTCTGTTCCCAAGACAGTTGTTTCCTCTGAACAACTTTTCTCAAAGGTCTTTCTATGGACATGAACATGCCAAACTCTGCTACCTTTTTTTTTTTAAAGCAGGATAGACAGTTCCTCTCAAGTGAAGAGAGCTAATCCTCAAATTCCCATGGCTAAATTCAGAAGTGGTGACAGTGAGCATGATTCCACAGAATCAATGGGAAAAAGATCCAGGAATGATACTGTATTGAGAGTCACAAAGTCTGAAGAGGTCATTTACAAACATGTTAAAACACTATATTGTGGCTGCTCGTATCATGTCTGGATTTAGTCCTCAAACCATAAACTCTCACAGGTCTTAAATGTCCCGCTGTACTTCAGAATACTACATGTCTTTTAGCATGGTGGTGATACAATAGCATCTATTTGAATTTAAGTGCCAGACATTGTGACCTACATCATTCTCTCCTATTCAGATTTCAATAACCTGACTTTTAGTAAAATAAATATACTTTGCTTCCTCAATTTTGTCATCAGGCAGCATCTTTTTAAGGCCTGATCCAAAGCTGATTGAAATCAGCGGGAGACTTTGTGTTGACTTCAGAGGGCTTTGGATTGATTAGTGAAACAAAATCTTGAACAGCATCTTTCCATGCGTTTTCACTCTAGCTGTCTGTATGATGTCTGCTAAATGGCTGCTTTCTCTTCCTTCTGTAACCATTTATAGTTAGATACAGTAGATGTTGATTCATTCTGTAGTCATAGAATAGAAGAGTAGAACTGGAAAGAACCTAGAGAGGTCATCAAGTCCAGTCTCCTGCACTCATGGCAGGAACAAGCACTGTCTAGATCTTTTCTTACAAATGCTTGTCTAATCTGCTCTTCAATATCTCCAGTGATGAATATTCCACAAAATCCCTAGGCAATTTATTCCAGTGTTTAACCACATTGATAGTTAGGAGGTTTTTCCTAATGTCTAACCTAAACTTCCCTTGGTGCAATTTAAGCCCATTGCTTTTGGGCTGTGTCATCAGAGTTTAAGAAGAACATTTTTTCTCCCTCCTCCTTGTAACACCCTTTTGGGTACTTAAAAGCTGTTGTCATATCCCTTCTTAGCCTTCTTCAACCCAGTTCTTTCAGCCTTTCATTATAGGTCATGTTTTCTAGACATTTCATTGTTTTTCTTGCTCTTCTCTGGACCATCTCCAGTTTTTCCACATTTCTCCTGAAATATAGTCATTATAGATTTAGGGCCAGATGCTGCTCCCTTTGAAGTTCCATGTGCATTTTACCATTACTAGCAATGGAAGTAGGATCAGGCACTTACTGAAAAAATTCCTTGTTGCTGGGTGCTTTAAATTCTCAGTTTTCTACCTCAAAGGCTCAATAGTTGTAGCGACTGACAAATATTGCTTTGGAAAAATTATGTTGGTTGAACCTCTCTAGTCTGGCACCCTTGGGACCTGACCGAGAGAATTCGCTGACCCAAAGGACGTCAATATTGTCTAACAGCATACCAACTCTTCTATGGCTTACTGGGCTCTTAAAACACATCTAGGGGTAAATTAGAGCTAAATAACAGCACAGGCGCTGGGAGCCAGGACTGGTGGCTGTAAGCAAACTTTATGGGACTAAGGGAAATTTGGCCACACCCATGATAAGTGGACATCCAACTAAAGAAAATCATGCCAGATCAGAGAGTGCCAGACTTGGGAGGTTCAACATTTAGTCCATTTGAATCAGCCTCTAGCTTATTTATTCATTAATACAAAGCACAGACTGCTAAGTCTTTTTTTTAGCTTTTGTTCAGAATAGTTTTATCTTTTGCATTTGTTGGTTTTTATCCTTCTTGTGGCAGCTTGATTTTTAGCTCTGTCACTGATCTTGGATAAGTCACTTTGCCTCTCTGTGCCTGTGGTTCCCATTCTTTGTCATAGTTATTTAGACTGTAAGCTCTTCAGAGCAGTGCCAGTTGTTTAATAGGAGACTGTATAGTTTCTACTATTATGGGGTTCCAGTCATACATTTCCATTTAGACTCTACCATAATAATACTGATGATAATAATAATTAATAATAAACATGATGTTTTAATGACAATAGACACTAACAATAAACATTGATATTGCATCTTGCCCTCATACATATACAATCATATAGAATTTTAATGCAGATTAACTTTTAGCTAGACTTTTAAAATCAATAATATTCTATTACAGACATACATGTTTCTCTAAAATTGTACAGGGTGTTTTAAACATTCTATTTAAATAATGTAAGTACTCTGTTATTGTCTATAGTTTCTTGTTGTGATTTATGTGGAACCCTTTAAAATTCAGAAAACCTTTTTTGTTTCATCCTTATTACATTTTATAAGACATTTCAGTAAAGATATTTCAAATGGTGCTTGCATGTTTTTATCTTTCCTTTATTTGAGTATCAACATCCCTGACGAGTCAGCTCAGATTTGAGAGTGTAACCTCTTTGAAGAGTCTGCAGTGAGAGGATTCAACATATTTTGTATTTTTGTCTAAGTCCTACATAAAACAGATGATTTATATGTATAATTCTTAAATATTGATTGGTGACTTTTAAAAATAATCACAATGTATTACCACATTGTACCTTTTAAAATTAGCTCTCAGTCAGAGCTGTTCTCCTTTATGTGCACAGCCTGCTTTACTAGTGGGTTACAGACTCATTTGCTAGACAGCATTACAACACAAGGAACTGGGTTGTGTTCCCGGCTCTGGAAAGGGACTGTGTGGTACAGAGTTTAAAGCAGGAGTCTGAAAGTTAGGACTCCTAAATACTGTCTGTTAAGGTAAAAGTATGAGACATTGCTCAATAATGAGGGTTATAAGTGAGTGGACTATTGAAAGTAGTCGATGGAAAAAGCAAGACAAGAATTCATTGTCTGGCTTCCATCTCAATGCATCTTCCAAACAGTATTTCTTTCAAAGGACTGCCTCTTCCTGCCTAGCCCTTTGTTTGGTGACAATAGAGGAGTGTCACTGTGGGCTGGGAATGTGCCCATTATAGCTGGGATATTCAGAACACTAAAAAAATACATGCTCAGCATGTGGAAATATTTATTTTTCTCTGGTTTATATAATCCAGCCAAAAGTGAACAGATTTTACTGGGGTGAACAAAATACAGAGGCACCACGACTAATCCCTCAGCCAAGTTAAAAAGGAACTACATTGTGTGTTTACTAGTGGCAGAATTACCCATTTTCACTACTCTCAGTCTTCATTGAGTTGTGTTTGCTCAGATTTTCAAAACAAAGTTCATCCTAAGGCAGAGATCAAGCATGGAAAATTTTCGACCAAATGGTTGGTTTGTCACAGTATAAGCAACTAAAACAGGGGATTAAAATGGAATGTGTTTATCAACTTTGATTATAAATGTTGCTTTGCCTCTAATCGAGAAATCACTCGTTTCTTTAAAAAAATAATAATCAGGAGATGTAGATTATTTTCACAATCTTATTGTATCTCTTTGCAATACCTTACTTTGTACTTTTTGTAGAGATTTGGTCACTTATCCAGTCTGTGTATTCGTCCCTAAAGCAAAACTCATTTAAAAAGCTTCTAGCACACAGCTTTGGTAAAGGTGATTTTTAATTTTATGATGTTCCTAGCTCCTACACTCATATTTTCAAAATACCTCTGAGGCTAATATGAAAACAGAGTTGAAGCAGCTATTTAGTAAAATGATTCCTCTGTCCCAGGGTATTAATATATGCAAATAAGAATAAACTGAGTTCATTTGGAGGGTCCTGCACTTTAACGAATAACCATTAATATGGCAATGAAAATAATGTGAATTAAAATGTATTGTGCAACACACATTCTTTGAAAAATAAATTAAAATAACATACTGAGAGTTAAATCAAGACACTGGAGGCTTTAATATGTACATTCATTGTGCAATAAAATTCTGAATGAAAAGAGGATCAGATGGGATCCTCACAGGGTTTGCCACAGAAGTCAGTTTCTAGCATAGGTGCATCCAGCACTGTGAAACATTGATTTTTGAAACCCCACTGTAGGAAATCACTTAAGCTGAAAGAGTGAGGAGAGTTGATTCCTTGCCCATAGTTGCTCTGTGCAAAGTTCCACGGATATGGCAGTTTCACTGTAGGGTTTGTTCTTTGACACTGCATCTATTTCCAGAAATTAGGATCAAGCTGAATGTTTATATGTCATAAAATCCCAGCTGGATTTTGAAGAAAAAACCCCAAACACTGCAAATGTGTATTTCTTTGGTTTGTTTCAAAATGGTTAGGAGGAGTAGATCATCTAAGGTATACAAAAGGAACTGAAAAGCTGGTCTATCAGTAGATACTGTACATAGCATTATAGACTAGTGTATTTGTTGGTGTTTACAGGTAAGCTGTCTTCCCTTTAACATTTTTTAAATGGCAAAGTTTGCCTGTTTCAACTGCTTTCATATAAAAAGTGAATCTTCTCCTTCCATTGCATCCTTTTGTCACCTCCAGACAAAAAACTGTAATCCCTGTACCTAGGACTAAACATGGAAGCAATACTGAGGCTTTAGCTTCTGCAGAGTATATAAGCCTACCATCTCAGTGGCCTGAGTGACATCACCCGTGTGCTGGTCCTATCTCTCCATTTATTCTTGGACCACGTGGCTTATAAAATCCAGAATGAAGTGTAATGAGGGCCCAGAAATGAAATGCTCTCTCTCAAGGGAGGACAGGATGAAACAAGTTCCCAGAGGTAGTCAGACTAATCCAAAGGGCATGCCACAATAAAGTTCTCTATGAAAGCTACATAAGCAGGAGAAAGGAACTCACAAATGGAAGATGACTAAACAAAACAAATTCCTACTAAACAATAACTAAAAATGCAGAAGAAAAATAAAGCCTTCCTTGCCATCCAGGTTTATTAAAATGCAGGCTGTCCTTATATAACTGCAGGGGGCAGAAGCCTTTAGTATGTTCATTAGGGAACTCTCCATGGGCATCTAACTTAGTAAGAACTTAGATATTGCGGTGGTGGGTGCTATAGAAAATCTCTATCTGTTGATGAATAGCCAGAATTGCAAATTCCTTTTTCAAAATTAAAACTCTGTTATAAAGCATAGTATTCTTTTTTGTTCCAAAGACAACATTGTTACAAGCAACTGCCAAACAATGAATACTATCCAGCTGTTAACTGTGATTGTCTACTGTAGTTCAGTGACATGAACACAGAGCTTCTTCTCTATCTTGGTGGTCTACACTTTTCTATTTGTGCCAGTAAGAACTGTGCCTATACATTGAGTTAGATGGACTGGATATTTTAGTGAGTACCCATCAAAATACCCAGTGAAATCCCATAAATTCTTTTTTCTTTGTGGAAAAAGAAATGCTATGGAGTCCAGGTTGATTGCTTTATGACTGCTTGAGACTCTATTTCTGAAACATGCTTCACTTGAGTCACCAGATTTAGTTTAGCTGCAGCTGCTCCAGCATGTGGCTGTCCAGGCCTCATGCAATAACTAGAAGAGACAAAATAGTCCAGTCATGTGTGAATAGCAATGTATTTGCCTGGTGCTTTTTGAAACCTCTGTTAGTGTAATTTCAATAAATAATTCTCTTTCACTTCAAGCTTGTTGTTTGCTTTCTAGTTTTGGCGTTTTACATTGTGGTTAACTTATACTTGTGGGATGATAGGGTACTCAACAGTTTTTAAACTGATTGCATTATTAATTTTGCATTTTCTTGATGATGACAGCTGGAAATGATGAAAATGAAGGCCGGGAAGCAGCGAGGAAAATAAAAGAAGAAACTGTGAATGAAAAAGGTACCATACTGTATGCATTTGTAAAACAGCTGCTGTTTATACCTCATGGCATTTTTCTTACTGATTTAGATTAATCCTTTTCTGTGGCATTTATGTGCAAGCAAATGAGTATGTGTGATCATGTGTCTTTGAAATGTTGCATCTTGGGAAATGAGTTCCTTAATCATTGTTTCTGATTTTATGTAAAGATGCACTTTGAAAATGGCTTGACTATGTAATGCTTGGATGTTACAACAGAACTGCTTGTAGGTTCTGCAAGGGCCTTGTGTAGATTGCAGTAATTTGCTCTGTGTGTGCGTCTGTGTGTGTGTGTTTATGCATGCAGGGGCCCTTTGTAGACTGCAGCAATTGTGTGTGTGTGTGAGAGAGAGTGTGAGAGACAGACAGACTGACCGACAAAGTGTTTTCTTTTGTTGTGTGGGAAATCCCAGCAAAAGATATGTTTGGGAAGAGTGCTAACAGTGCAGGAATATAAGATATATGGATTCCTGCCCAGCTCTGCTCATTTGACACACGTCTAGAGCTTATCAAAATTGGTAACAGAATTCTCTTTTAAAAACAAACTTTCAAGATAAACAAGAAAAATGCCAGGATATACAGTGAAAAATAGCAAGTTCTACACTGGGAGAACAACAGTGTGCCTTTAAAATGCCTTGATATGTCAAAGAAAAGAGAATTTGTTACTTGTATCCTGGGTTGCTTTAATACTGCCTTTTGACCTATAATAAATCAATTTTATGCAAAGTACATGATCTGTATGAGTCAGAATCCTTGAAACCTCACTAGTAAAACAATTTTTCTACATTCCAATACACAATCTAATTCATTGGCTGGTAGAACGTTATTGTGTTGACTAATTATAATTTTTAACCTCTTAAAAAGATGTCTGAGTTTTCAAACCTTTATGAACTGGTTGAATTAAGTTCTCCCATACACAAAGGAGACTGTGATGTAGTCTGACCGATTGTCTGTTTAAGAAAGAGAAGACTGGTTTTGTGTAGACACAGCTTTATTACAGCTGGAAGAAAAGTCCAACTACTTCATCATGGAGCTGTGAGGATTACTTTAGTCATGTACTTTTCAATCTGTTCTATGAGTGATCAGTGAGAAAAGGAAAGTGACTTTATTTCTAAGAAAAGTCATATAGCAAACACTGTTCCCTGCCAATTCTAGTTTGTGATTTATTTTCTAGGCCATTTTATCTCTTAGAAATCACAGGGTGTAGTTCTTCCAAAGTAATTTGTGGTGACTCACCATCACTACTTTGATGTATATAATTCCTTGGCAAAATATGCTGCACAGATACTGGAATGCTTGAACTCCACCCTATTTAGGACCTTCAAGGCTTCTGTTAAAAGTTGCTTCTGCTTTGGGGGACTCTTTAATATTTACTGTTGTGGTGATTGAAAGAACAACAAATAGTTCATTAAGATTTATCTTTTTTGATTTTAAAAAATTGGCACCCACCATAGCTTCAGGATGCATAATAAATTAACAGAATCCTAAAAGCAATAGGGTAATTGCTATACTTTTTAAAACTTTTATTGGGAGTTTCTTTTGTGAGAAAGGCCAAATTTTGAGTAAGTTATGTTGGTAAATGTACACTCAGTTGAATAATCCAGATCTCTTTTACTCTTACCCCAGTTAAGAAATCATTCCCAGGACCTTGGGCTCATCTAACCCTCTGAACTAAGGAAACACGTTTTTTGAATGATAACTTCTTTCAGCCTGTATTTGGTAGAACCCATACATTCAGAAAGATGAGGCAGTACTAAAGATGAGCTATATCAAGACTGGCTTAGTTACAGCTCTAGTGACTAAGAGACATCAGTAAATATAGATCCTGATGGGTCGGTATCTGTAAAGGCTAGACAATTCTTAAATTAAATTTAGAAAATAGGACAGAGTTTGGATTTTTATGCATGCGTCACTCTGTTTCACAAGGGAATAAAAGAAGAACACTGTTCTTGGGGAAAGGGTGGGAGAAGGGGAAAACATCCCGAGGGGAGAAGATGACTGGAAAGAGAGAAATCCGGGTCCTAGTGAAGTCAGTGGTAAAACGCCCTTTGACTTCAATTGGGTTTGGATTTCAACTTAAAATATATATTGAAAATGTTTTCTTGGGGTTGTTCTTTTTTTCCCTCTCTCTTCATGATGAAGAATGATATTATTTTCAAGTTAGAAATATTAAAAATGTCAAGTCCAATCTTCTTCAGTTTTGCTGGAAGACTCCTGGGAAGCCAGAATGATGTAAAAGTTGTGATGAGGGGATATTACTATTATTCATTATTTGTAGTCTCATATTGCCTAGGACCGTGGTCCCCAACCCGGTGCCCGCGGGCGCCATGGCGCCCGCCGGGTTCTTTACATGCGCCCGCGGAGCAATCTGGGCTGGCAGGTGCCAGCCCCGGGCGCATGGCCGGTCCCAGCCCCGGGTGCGCCGCGCATGCCGGTGCCGACCCTGACCCCCGCCCCCGGGTGCGCCGCGCGTGCCCTGGCCGTGGCCCTGGCACCGGCCCCGGCCCCGGCCCCAGCCCCAGCCCCGCCCCCGGGGGTGCCGCACGTGCCCCAGCCCCGGCCCTGGCCTTGGCCCCGCGGCGCTTCCCGGGGGGCGCCGGCCGCGGGCGCGTGGCTATGGGGGGAGCCCCGCCCCTGGGCATGTGGCTGGGGGTCTGCCCCCGGGCGGGCAAGTGTCCCCGCCCCCTGGCGCCCAGCGGGCGAACGGCCACGCCCCCTGGCGCCCGACAACCTGAAAAGTTTGGGGACCACTGGCCTAGGATCACCTGTGATGGACCAGAGCCCATTAAGATAGGCACTATACAAACACAGCATGGCAGACTGTGTCTCTGCTCCAGAGGCTGGTAGGTTATTTCAGACAATAACATGCATGAATGCCTTCTTTTTGCTTTCCTAGATGTTAAATTTGAATTAGGAAATGTTTCTCTCATATTAGCAGAAGATTTTAAGGGACTCCCTTCTGAAATAGTGGACAAAGTTGGGATGGGTAAGGGATGTGACTGGAATTTATCAAATAAATTCTTAGTTGTGGAAATTCCCTTCCTAAACAGAATTTTATCATGAGACTAATCTATTCATATGGGGAAAAGTTGGCTCTGGCAATTGCATGTTATAAGGAGGGAGCTAGGAGCTTTTTCCTGTCTCTCCTACTCATCATGCACACCCACAGAGACTGTGCTCTCCTAGCAGCTTAAGAGCGCAAGTCAGAGAGAAGAGGCTGGCCATATACATGCGGACCACAATATCTTAAGGAGAGAGGGAAAAAAATTGTGCCCTTGAAGATACAGAACTTCCACTGATGTGGTGCTTGTTCACCCAGCCCCAGCTGTGGCTCTGATTGTTGATGACATAATCTGGTGCATGGTTATTACTTAGCAGACTACTGCAGTTTGTCTGTGATAGAGTGCCTCTTCTCTACCTCTGCTGTGGTTTTCTTGCTACTCATTTCATTTATAATCTGCATTTCAAACAGAAGTTCATCTGTGGAACAGAAGTTAAATCTGTGGATTTAGTATGCCATGTGTTATGATAATGTTTGAATTTGCATTAGTAGTCACAGTAAACGTTGGGTAAGGTTAATCAGAAACCTCTCCTTTTTAAGCTGTTTGTGATTAAGGTGGTTTTACTCCTATTTCTCCCCTAACTTTTAAATAGGATTATTCTAGGAGGGGGTGGGTGAGATTGTGGCCTGCATTGTGCAGGGGATCAGACTAGATGATCATAATGGTCCCTTCTGACCTTAAAGTCTATGAAATATTTCCTCTTGAGCCTAATTGTTATAACTCCAGGTCCCACACCGTGTTTGTGACGGCCTTCCTTTTGTAGTATACTTAGTAAAAGAATTCATGTTTATGCATAAGCTTTTGATAATTTTCAATTCCATCCCCATCCAGGAATACAAATGGAGCATAAATAACATTTCGGTCATGTTTATATATTAGTTTAATGCATGTGTATCTTTGTACTCAACAGGTCAAGTCCATTTTATCCACACAGATATAAACCCAGAGTAACTGGGTTAGAAGAGTTGATCTGCATTTTTGCTGGCATCACTAAGTGCAGAATTTGTGCCAAAGACTTCTAAATGCCCACCGATCATTCAACTATGTGTATTTTGGCTATGTCTACACTAGGAGCCATGGGAATCCCATCCTTATCTCCAAGTGTAAACATAGACTTCCATATAATTCAGTGCTAGTAATTGTATGTAAATATGAATTAACACATTTGCATTCTCAAACCATTAGAACGTTTCAACAATATGACTACTAATATTAACAAAACAAGGAAATACTTTAACAGACTTGTCTAATTAGCTTCCATGAAATGTTCTGCTCAGCAAAATCTCTAACAGGTTAAGCTTGTATGTAAGTCTTTGTAGGAGCTGTATGTAAAAGTGTATGAGGGTTTAGAATCTGGTAAAGTTGAAAGAACCTCTGATAATAGCAGTGTTGGATGGGTTGAATGACAAACAAATCAATTTTCTTGCCCTTCCCTACTTTCTACATAGTAGCTAACATGAAAATATGTTCACAGTCAGCAAGTATGTCTATTTCTATGAGTTTGTTTGCCTTTTAATTTTAAGCACAGGGATTTTTAGTGAGTATTTGAGGCTATTTAAAATAACTGAGAATTTTCAGTTTTTTCTATGAGCCTTAACATCTTATAAATTGAGATGTGATGTTAATAGAACAGCGGTTCAAACACTAATAGAATTACACTGAGGGTTTATAGAGAAAAAATGAGCTGTAGACATAGAGAAAAAGATACAGGCAGAATCTTTGAAATGTAAAATGTATTCATAATGCAGACACCAGCTATATCTATCTATTTCTGTAATTCCCATTTCCCTTGGAAATATGAAATGGAATTCATTAGTGGGCTGTGCTATAAGGAAACCTGATTTTCTTTTATGTGTTTTTTCCTGATACTAGGAAACAACAAAACAAACCCAGATAAACAAACACAGTGATAGCTGTGGGCAGAGAAACAAAGTTCTTTCAAATATTTAGAAATGAGTTTCTTCTTCTACATCATTGGGTGTGTCTAGACTACCGGGGTTTTTATTCCCGAAAAAATAGCCTTTTTTTGAAAAAACTTCCCCTTCATCTAGACTACTGCCATGTTCTTTCAAAAGTAAATCGAAAGAATGCAACAGTTTTTTTTGACTGCGGAAAACCTGGTTTTATGAGGAATAATGCCTTTTCTCTAAAGTGCTCTTTCGAAAAAAAAGGTGCTATGTAATGCAAACTGTGCTTTTTCGAAAGAGAGCATCCAGACTGCCTGGGCAATATTTTTGGCCTGGGGCCACTTCAAGCATTTTTGAAGTGGCCCCAGGCCACCCCAGAAGGGTCAGGGCCTAAACCAGAAGGGGGCCTAAACTGGAAGTCCCTTTGCCCCCCCTTCCCACTAGGCACCCATGTCCCTGGAAGGGTGGGAAGAGGCTTTGCAAGCTCCCCACTCCCAGGCCAATCAGGGCTTGGGGGTAGGGGAGCTGCGTGAAGCTTCCTCTGCCCTGCCTCTGCCCTACGCGAGTGTACAGCACTTTGAAGTGTCGCGCGCTCCTTGCAGGGGGTACAACAGTGGACCCTGTTGGCCTGGTTAAAGACTGAACCCAGGGATGGCTGCTGAAAGGACACCAACCAGGGGTACTAAGGGGAGCCCCTATTGTTCTGTTAAAGAAATCAGTGCCTCCAAGGGGAAGCCTTGGTGCCATAGCCTCATAACAGGGCTGTGAGAGAGAACTAGAGACTCTATAGCACGGAAGGAAGAGACAGTGTGTGCAACACACTGTTAGAGGCTAGTAATGTTCCACTGGACCCAAACCTCAGAGGTTAGAATTTCATCGATCACACTGTTCTATTAGAGATAGACAGGGGGAAAGCAATTTAAAAATGAAATCACCTCTGCAAGACTTCAGAATTCTTCTGTTTCACCCTTCACACATATTGGTCCTTTTTTCCATCTCCGGAGGCCTGATGTCAGGTAGGCAACTATCCTGCTGATAGAAACGGGGCTAGATTTCACTCTTTTTGCAGACACCAGAAGCTCTCACAATATAACAGTGTGAGATACTCCAAGCCCTGCAGTTCAGTAAGTGATCTTTGAAGGGTCCTGAAAGACAAAGGGAAAAAAAGCAGGGTGTTGAACCAGTGTTCCACTGGGAGAATGCCCTTAACCACAAGGCTTGTGGGTATGTTGGAGCCTCTCTCAATTTCTCTTGTCGAAACTGTTCTGCATCACATCAAGTCATTTGGAGCAGAGACTTGAATCTTGTCCACATACCACATGAGTGCTCTAACCATTGGGCTATAGCACCTTTCTCGCTCAGTCTCAATGAATACGGAGTTTTTTAAGCCCTGGCTATATATACAGGTTCTTAGACTGTAAGATGTTTGGGGCAAGGACAGTCTTTTTATCCTGTGTTTGTACAGCATTATGAGGTCCTGGATCATGACTGGGGTCTTAGGCAAGACTGCAATATAAATAGTAAGTTCTGTCTATAATACAGCTCTTGAAAGCAGAGTTGGACAAATTTAAAGCAAAAAAGTAGAAAAAGGTGAGGGTTATATGAAGTACAGAACCTTTGCTGTAGTTCTACATTCCTAATAGAAAGTCGGGTATTCATTTGCACTTCTAAATCCCTCTCAAACTATCTAAGGAGTTTCAGGAAATCCGTAATGACTGAGCCTTCACTTTGCAGTGTTTTGTGAGCCCCCGACTATAAAATTGCACTGAGAAAAGAACATCTTGCTAATGAGATTTACTTTAATGAAAGAGAAGAAACCTTGAGATGTAACATGAGTTGCATGGGATTCCTAATTCTAATATCTGGATTTGCACTTTTGCTGTTTCAGTATGTGATGTTTCGGGGAAAGGGGGAATTGATGTTAACCAACACCAGTGCTTGATTTACTTTGGTTTCATAGTCTTTATATATGTCTCAGTGGCAGACAGAATGTTAAATAAAGTGCTATGTACTCTAACCAAGATTACTATTGATTTCATGCTGCTTGACAAGAGTAGCTCTTCAGAATGGATATGACTCAAGGTGACAAAATGAATCAAATCATCTTTCAAACATTTAGTGTGACCTAGTTGAAAAACAATCCTTGTCAGTGTTTTATCTCCCTAATACAAAAATCTATAGGCCTGGTATAAGAGTGATACCTAGATGGCTGTGGGCCAGATTTTCCGATTGTGTATGTTTCCTCTTCTGTTGCTCGCATGCCCATGTTCTTGCTTTTTTGCATATGTAACCCACGCATCTACTGGGTGTGATTCACTGTCATGTAGTGGCACTAAGAACACACAGGGTGTGTCTAGACTACAGGGTTTTTTGAAAAAAGTGGCCTTTTTAAAAAAAACTTCCCTTGCGTCTAGACTGCTGCTGTGTTTTTTGAAAGTAAATCGAAAGAAAGGGACAGTTTTTTTGACTGTGGGAAAACCTCGTTTTATGAGGAAGAACGCATTTTTTTCGAAAGTGTAATGCAAACTGTGCTTTTCCGAAAGAGAGCATCCAGACTGTCTGGGTGCTCTTTCGAAAAAGTGGCTTGCTTTTTCAAAAGTACTAGTTGAGGTCTAGATACTCTTTTTCGAAAGTATCTTTTGAAAAAGTCTCTTTTGAAAGAGACTTGCAGTCTAGACATAGCCTTACAGGGAGAGAGAGAGAGAGAGAATTAGTTTGCTCTACAGCCTTAGCTAAGAGCCAGCTGGATTTATAGCTCAAGCTGTAGAGGCTCATGCACTAAACTCCAGAGGTCCCGTCAGTTCCGCTTGGTGGTGGTTACACATACTTAATTTCTTAAGTTCCTAGAACACAGATCTCATTTAAATAGTGCCATGCCTCTTTTCTCTCTTATAATTTCATAGCCTTACACATACTTAATTTCTTAAGTTCCTAGAACACAGATCTCATTTAAATAGTGCTATGCCTCTTTTCTCTCTTATAATTTCATAGCCCATCTGAAAACCTGCTGCATTTCTGTGAGGGTAGGAAGAGAAGAAAATCGTGCCTTTTTTTTTCCTCTCATTGGACAATTCTTCTGTAAAAAGATTTAGCTTGTTAACTCACAGATAGAGCATGGCTTTGGACTGCAGTTGTGTGAAATGTTCACCATGCAACATTTGGCTTCAGGTTTTATCATGTTCTTGAAATTCAGACCAAGGCTGTGGACACCCTGTACTCCATGTAATACTTGGTACCCTATGTTGACAACTTTTATATGGCTTTCATAGAATATCAGGACTGGAAAGGGACCTCAAGAGGTTATCGAGTCCTGTCCCCTGCCCTCATGGCAGGACCCAGTACTATCTAGATCCCCTGATAGACATTTATCTAACCTACTCTTAAATATCTCCAGAGATGAAGATTCCACAACCTCCCTGGGCAATCTATTCCAGTGTTTGACCACCCTGACAGTTAGGAACTGTTTCCTAATGTCCAACCTAAACGTCCCAAGAAGCTCATTGCTTCTTGTTCTATCCTCAGAGGCCAGGAAAAACAATTTTTCTCCCTCCTCCTTGTGACACCCTTTTAGATACCTGAAAACCGCTATCATATCCTCTCTCAATCTTCTCTTTTCCAAATTAAACAAGCTCAATTCTTTCAGTCTTCTTCATAGGTCATGTTCTCTAGACCTTTAATCATTCTTGCTGCTCTTCTCTGGACCTTCTCCAATTTCTCCACATCTTTCTTGAAATGAGGTGCCCAGAACTGGACACAATTCTCCAACTGAGGCCTAATCAGCACAGAGTAGAGCGGAAGAATGACTTCTCGTGTCTTGCTCACAACACACCTGTTAATGCATCCTAGAATCATGTTTGCATTTTTTGCAACAGCGTCACACTGTTGACTCTTATTGAGCATGTGGTCCACTATAACCCCTAGATCTCTTTCTGCCGTACTCCTTCCTAGTCAGTCGCTTCCCATTCTATATGCATGAAACTGATTGTTCCTTCCTAAGTGGAGCACTTTGCATTTGTCCTTATTAAACTTCATCCTGTTTACCTCAGACCATTTCTTCAATTTGTCCAGATCATTTTGAATTATGATCCTGTCCTCCAAAGCAGTTGCAACCCCTACCAGCTTGGTATCATCTGCAAACTTAATAAGTGTACTTTCTATGCCGATATTTAAATAGTTGGTTGATGAAGATATTGTACAAAACCGGTCCCAAAACAGACTCCTGTGGAACCCCACTTGTTATACCTTTCCAGCAGGATTGTGAACTGTTAACAACTACTCTGAGAATGGTTATCGAGACAGTTATGCACCCACCTTATAGTAGGCCCATCTAAATTGTATTTGCCTAGTTTATTGATAAGAATATCATGCGAGACCGTATTAAATGCCTTACTAAAGTCTAGGTATACCACAGCCACTGCTTCTCCCTTATCCACAAAACTCGTTTATCCAAAGAAAGCTATCAGATTGGTTTGACATGATTTGTTCTTTACAAATTCATGCTGGCTGTTCCCTATCACCTTCCCTATCATTCTCCAAGTGTTTGCAGATGATTTCCTTAGTTACTTGCTCCATTATCTTTCCTGCCACAGAAGTTAAACTGACTGATCTGTAGTTTACTGGGTTGTTCTTATTTCCCTTTTTATAGATTGGTACTATATTTGCCCTTTTCCAGTCTTCTGGAATCTCTCCTGTCTTCCATGATTTTCCAAAGATGATAGCTAAAGGCTCAGATATCTCCTCTACCAGCTTCTTGAGTAGAGAAAACCTGGATGCATTTCATTAGGCCGTGGTGACTTGCAGACATCTAACTTTTCTAAGTGATTTTTAATTTGTTCTTTTTTTAATTTTATCTTCTAAACATACCCCCTTCCCAGTAGCATTCACTATGTTAGGCATTCCTTCATCAGACTTTTTGGTGAAGACTGAAACAAAGAAGTCATTAAGCATCTCTACCATTTCCAAGTTTCCTGTTATTGTTTCTCCCTCCTCACTGAGCAATGGGCCTACACTGTCCTGGGTCTTCCTCTTGCTTCTAATATATTTATAGAATGTCTTCTTGTTTCCCTTTATATCTGTAGATAGTTTGAGCTCGTTTTGTGCCTTTGCCTTTCTAATCTTGCCCCTGCATTCCTGTGTTGTTTGCCTATATTCATCCTTTGTAATTTGTCCTACATTCCATTTTTTATATGACTCCTTTTTCATTTTTTGATCATGCAAGATCTCCTGGTTAAGCAAAGGCGGTCTTTTGCCATATTTTCTATCTTTCCTGCACAGCGGAATAGCTTGCTTTTGGGCCCTTAATAACGTTCCTTTGAAAAACTGCCAACTCTGTTTAGTTGTTTTTCCCTTCAGTCTTGCCTCCCATGGGACCTTACCTACCAGCTCTCTGAGCTTACCAAAATCTGCCTTCCTGAAATCCATCATCTCTAATTTGATATTCTCCCTTCTACCATACCTTAGAATTACAAACTCTATGATTTCATGATCACTTTCAGCCAAGCTTCCTTCTACTTTCAAATTCTCAGCCAGTTCCTCCCTATTTGTTAAAATCAAATCTAGAACAACTTCCCCCCCCCCCCCCAGTAGCTTTTTCAACCTTCTGAAATAAAAAGTTGTCTTTAATGCAGTCCAAGAACTTATTGGATAGTCTGTGCCCCGCTGTGTTAGTTTCCCAACATATATCTGGATAATTGAATTCCCCATCACCACTAAATCCTGTGTTTTGGATGATTTTGTTAGTCGTTTAAAAAAGCCTCATCCACCTCTTCCGTCTGGGTAGGTGGCCTGTAGTAGACCTCTAGCATGTCATCACCCTTGGTTTTTTACCCCTTTTAGCCTAACCGAGAGACTCTCAACACGTCCGTCTCCTATGTCCATCTCCACCTCAGTCTGTGTGTGTACTTTTTAATATATAAGGCAACACCTCCTCCCTTTTTTCCCCACCTGTCCTTCCTGAGTAATCTGTACCCTTCTATACCAATATTCCAATCATGTATTATCCCACCAAGTCTCTGTGCTGCCAACTATGTCATAGTTGTATTTATTTATTAGCACTTCCAGTTCTTCCTGCTTATTACCCATACTTCTTGCATTTGTATATAGGCATCTAAGATACTGATTGGATCTTGCCTCCCAGTTCTGCCTTGTCCCACCTTTCTCTCTTCTATTGTAGCCCACACTACCTCCCATTTCTGACCAGTCTCCCAAGTCTCCATGTTCTTCACTTACCCCTGGGCTTTGGTCACCTGTCCCTGTCAAACCTAGCTTTGATGTGTTTGCTGCAAAATGCACCTTGTGTGAAAACTCATAAGCTGCTAAATACATTATTATATGTTGAAATTTGTGTAAATCACTGTATGTAAAATAATAAGCTTTTGCTATATGAATGTTGTTGAAATATGTTGTAGATCTGGGTAATGCCAGATAGTTTTTCAGATACAAGGACACACTTGTAACCCCAAACAGGTGTCAAGTGAGCCATCACTTAAATAGTCATTCTTCAGCAATGTGAGAGTGTAAAAAAGACATTTATGTTTCCTTCCAGATACAGTGAGAATTTTACACGCACAGGGGACTGTTGTATCTACGTCTTGGTGTAGAGGGAGGTATCGTGGCCTCCACAAGATGCCTCTCTCTTCTTTCCTTCTCTCTGCTTATGAGAACTACTACTCGCACAGAACTGAACGAAGGAGGGAGTGGTTCCACAGTGGAAAAAGACCGAAACTGTGCAATGTATTGCACCTCCTGGTGAAACAAACATTTTGCTTTTATGTCTATTTAGCCAGATAAAGTTTAGGAATTAGCTTGTTTGTATTTGTGCTTTTATTTCTTTTTTTACCCAATTCTGACTATTATGCCTGACCATTTAAAATCAGTTTCTCTAGTTCATAATTTGTTTTATTTTATTGTTTTATGTAAAAGTATGTTTGAAGTGTTTGGGAAATTTCTACTCAGGTGAACAGAGCTGGGCAGTATCCATTGTTGGAATGACGGATTATTTATGATCTTGGACAGTTCAGTGGGATACTGATCAGGACAAGACACATGTTTGTGGGGGGCAAGGTTGGGACTGGAGATATGCAGTGCTGCCTGATATGTAATTCATAATTGGCACAGCATTCATGTACTCAGCTGGGAGTGCTGGTGGCTGTGAGCCTAGAGCCAGGAGTGGTTGCTGATTATAAGCAAAGCAGTGGAAAAGGCATTCCAGGCTGGGGAGCTAAGGGGGCACAGGAATTCAGTTCAGGCTTTACCCGGGGGCGTATATCACAGTAGCTACAGAGTCTCTCTCTCTCTTTCTCTGACCAGAGTGGCCTAGACCCCTTTTGTCCCCCAAAGAAACTCCCCAAATGGAAAAACTCAAGTTTAGCTCCAGATATGGGTATAACAACACAATTCCATTTTCTCAAACATGTTTGAAAGCTCTTTTTAAATAGTTACTGAGAAATGGAATTGTTATCCTCTGGACAGCTCTACTTTCACGTGAGTTTGAGCCCAGTTTCCCTCAAATCTGGCCATATTTTATAGCTATTGCATCGAAATCATGGAAAATACATGGCTTTGCATAGTTTTGAAAGAAAACTAGGTAAAACCCTGTGATTGATAGAGGTTCCCTTTGAGATTTTGTATCTGAACCCAAAGTTTCAAAGCCATTCTCAGGTGCTGTGAACCCATGTGTATTAAAACCAAATAAAATGGGAACATGGAAGGTGAGAGATGGCAGAAAAGCTTCTCCCACTGTTACTGTTGAACATCTTTTTCTCTGTGTACCCTATTATAGGCTATGATGCCCCATCAGACTTTCTTTATCAAAGAGAACAATTTAAGCATTAACATCCACAGACCTACACTGGCTAATTATCTCACAGGCAGTGACATTATATAAAATGATAAAAGCTGGGTTTCCGCTGGGGTGCTTGTATGCTACCAAGTTTGAAAATGTGACTGTTTTGACTAAATCTCTAAGCTTCATGTTTTGGAATGGTCATTTACTCACTTAAGGAGCAGAAAAGTATTTACCTTTAGGTGCTAATAGCCCAGATTAGAGAGGAATAGATACAGGATTTAGGACATCTATTCATGGCGGGCTGCACCTTCTCTGTGTTGCAGAACTGTATAGGGGTTTTCCCTGTTCCCCAAGGTAGTGGGGAATGTTAGGGCGGGGGAAAAGATTTTCTGGCCTTTCTCCCTGCACAAGTGTAGAGGGGAGTTGATGTAAGTGGATCAGAGATCATTGTAGCCTAGGGAAGAGTACTGAATCAGTGGCCTGTGTACAGGAGACACCTCTTCTCTGAATGAATAACAACCACATCCTTCACAGTTCCATTGAATTTGTGAGAATCTGGTCTGTAAGTGCCAATTTTATGCATTCCGCATGTTTGCAGTTGTGAGACACTCTAGCCTCCAAAGCCTATATTCAAAATATAGTCTCTTAAACGGAGATAATATTTTGAAACAAAACATCACTTTCAAATTTTAAATTATAATGTTGCACATAGACCGGGGTGGGCAATAAGCATCCCATGGACAAGATGTGGTTTATCAAGGTTAGCACCTGATGGGCCACCAGACGCGTTATTTATCTACACGGCCGCTGGCAGCTCCCGTTGGCTGCAGTTCACTGTTCCTGGCCAATGGGAGCTACAGGAAGTAATGGCCCAGCCCACACCACTTCCCACAGCTCCCAGTGCCTTGGAATAGTGAACTGCAACCAATGGGAGCTGCCAGCAGCCGTACGTGCAGACATGCAGGTAAATAACGTGTCTGGTGGCCCATCGGGAACCACATCCAGCGTGTGAGCTGCTTATTGCCCATCCCTGATGTAGACTATGTCTTGAAGTTAACAGGGAGTGACTTAACTCCCTTCCTTTGGTTAGAAGTATAACTGCCTGTCCTGAGCCCAGTTACTTGCAAGGTAGTAGGGCTGAGCCAGCTATGGGGAATTAATTTCCTTTTGTACACAATAAAAGGCACATGCTGTGAAGAGTTCAGGCTCAATCTGGTGAGAGAAGTCCGAGAGGAAAATAATGTAGGAAGTGAGCAGGAGCTTAGAACTAGAATTTGTCCATTTGACTTTGTCTGTAGCCAGCTTCACCATTTCCTTGTTCAGCTAGCCAGTGAAAATGCAAGTTGTTTTGATTCTGCAGATTGGCTTCATTCATTTATTGCCTCTCCAGGCAAATTCAGAAGCTCTTTAGGCATTATTGGCACAGCGGTCCAGCATGCAACCAGCTTAATACAGGTTGGACCTCTCTGGTCTGGCAGCCTTGGGATCTGACTGGTCCCAAATGGGGAATTTGCCAGACCTGAGGAAGTCCCCTGCTTCCAGTTTTTTAGTCTGCAGCTGGCTCTGCTTTCAGCTCTGGCTGGTCACCCTGCTAATGGCCCCAGCCAGGCTGCCTGCTGATAGTCCCGGCTCAGTGGGCTCCTGTGCTGGGCCTGCTGTCCCTGTCCCCCTCCCATCAGGCTGCCACAGCCCAATCCCCCTGCTGCACTATCACGACCCTTGATCTGGCTCCCCTACCAGGCTGTCACACAGCCTCAGCTTCGGTTCCAGCTCCCCAGCATGTGCAGCTCTGACCGCCTGCCAGGCTGGCATGTTGCCCTGGCTTCCCAGTTCATATGGCCCCCGTGCTGGGCTGCTGCTCAACCCCAGCCCTGGCTTCCCTGCCAGTCCCCCTGCCGTGCTGCTGCTAGCCCCACTGGGCTCCGACGGGCTTCCAGCAGCCAGCCCTAGGGTTGCCAGATGGTTGAAACAAAATACCGAACACCCCCCAGTCCCCACCCCTAAAAAAAAAAACACTGGGGAAAAATTCAGTTGAAGGGGAAAAAAGGGGGGGGGAGACTAAAGTTGTTGAGCAAAAAAAAAAAAAAAATTAAATAAGACATTGCTTCCCCTAGGTCTTTTGTCTGGCAGCCATTTTCTGCCAGCAACCTTGGGGAATCAGGTAAGCATGGGGGCTGGAGTCGGGGGGCTGGGGACCAAGTGGGGGTTCGGGGCGGGGGGGGGTAGGCCGGGCGCTGAGTGTTTGTAGGGTTGCCAGGTGCCCGGCATTTTCGCCTCCTGACTGGGGAAAAATTCAGAGAATACCAGACATCTCAGGTGTCCAGTATCCTCTGATTTTTTTTTTTTTTAAGCAGACAGGAGGTAAAAAATACCAGACTGTCCGGGTGAATACCGGACATCTGGCAACCGTAGCCATCCCTCCTGCTTCCTGACTCCCAACCACCGGAGCTCTCCAATGTTGCCGGACCAGATAGTCCCGGTTTAGGGAGGAGTAACCTGTCGTATGAAAAACTGATATACATCAGCTTATTTGAACACTTCATAGGGAGGAACTCAAACCTAGAGGACAGCTGTTCTCTAGAAATGTTGACTTTGTTGGATTATAGACAAATAGCCACCCTTTCAATAGTTCAAAACTCACCTCTTAGGCTGTGTCCAGACTCAGGGTTTTTTTCGGGAAAAGTAGCCTTTTCCCGAAAAAACTTCCCCTGCGTCCAGACTCAAGCCGCGTTCTTTCGAAATTATTTCGAAAGAACGCGGCTTTTCTTTCGATGGCGGTAAACCTCGTTTCACGAGGAAGAACGCCTTCTTTCGAAAGTTCCTCTTTCGAAAGAAGGCGTTCTTCAATGTAAATAGGGCTTCCTCGAAAGAGAGCATCCAGACTCGCTGGGTGCTCTCTTTTGAAAAAGCAGATTGCTCTTTCGAAAGATCCGCCTGCAGTCTAGACGCAATCTTTCGAAAGAGGCTCTTTCGAAAGATGCTTTTGAAAGAGCCTCTTTCGAAAGAAGCCTGCAGTCTAGACATAGCCCTAGTGAGATTCTCTCCTGGTGTAACTCAATTGACTTTTTTGGGACCAAGCAGGGGCTGGCATCTGGCTACACTGAACAGCTTGTAGAATTGCATCAGTTCCTTCTGTCAGTCTTTCACAAGGAGCAGCAGAAGGTAACAATGTTTAAAATAGGAAAATAATGAAAACCCATTAAAACTGAGAAGGGGATCAGTGGCAGATGTTATGCCTGAAAGATCTTCTAATTCATTGTTTAGATCAGCTTGATTACAGGTTGACTGTGACTTTAAAAGTATTATTGTAGCATGATATCCCATGATTTGATAATGTCAAAGGAATCCTGTATATTTGGGATATCAGTTATGCTTCCAGAGTTTATATATTTCCACCATTAAGAAGTGAGAGTTTTTTTATTGTAATACTATACATTTATTTGCTTGATTAGTAGATGGATTTTAGGTTATTTATGTATTTTGTAATTTGTATTGGTAGTGCACAAAGTCAGAATTGGGGGCCCGTAGCACCCAGAGCTCTTAAAAAAAGAAGACAAGGAATCAGATTTCAAAGGGAGTGGCCCATGGTCCTTGCCCCCAAATGTTCACAATGTAAAGAGACAAAATGGGCTGAAGATGGGAGGAAAGGTGCACAGAATGCAAACAGAGTGCTCAGAATTAGGGGTGATAAATACATTGTGAATTCTACATTCTTTGGCCAATTTTTAGATTGTATTTTTAAATTTAAGCAGGATATGGGAATGAGGAAGGTGGGGAGGGGATGATCTGCTTAAAGAGAAGCTAGGGGACACTGAAGAGGGTAAGAGGGAAAAGAGAAACTAGCGAGGAGGCCTGGTACACAGTGAGAAGGAGAAAGAAGGAAGGAAAGATCATGGGGATTGAGGGGAGAGAGCAGGTGGCAAGACAGTGAGGGAGAGCCAAGGGAGGAGGTTAGAGCAAATAGCTGTTTAACAGTGAATAACCAATATGTAGAGGTGTCGGGGGACCCCCCCCTCGACGGGGGTTGCCACCTTCCTCTGGGGCATCATCCAACCAGTTTGGGCCTCGGCCCGAAGCGTGATGCCCCCTTTTTGGGGAAATACGGCCTCACGGCCTAGTCCCAAAGTTTTTTATCCCAGCCCCCACTCACCAGGGTCTCGGGTAACAGCGGTAGGGGGGGCCGGGCCCTCCCTCTCCACCGGGCCCCGACCCAGGGCCCTAGTAGTGGCGGGAGGCTCCCACCACTGGCTCAGGGGGGCTCCTCCCCGCAACGCCCCGAGCCCTCAGGGGCTTTTCCAGCTCCCTGCCCTGGGTCGCTTCCTACCCCCTGCCCTGTCAGCGTTGGTCGGGTGGCTGTACTAGTATTTCCCCGGCCACGTCGGGGTTGGCAGGGTCCGGTCCGGTGCCCGGGTCCCGGGGGGTCGGTCGGCGGCTCCGGCATATTCAGCACTCGTGGCGGCTCCCTCTCTGGCCGGTGGGCGCCAGCTCCAGCTCGGGCCGAAGACTGCCCCTTCTGAGCAGGCCAGCAGCCTTTTATACCTGTGCTCCCCTTGGAGCATGTCCAGTAGGGCGGTGTGGGTGGGGCCCTCTCCGCCCCCGGCACCAGGTGGTTTCCCTGGGCTTGAGTGCGGGGCGGGGCCACCCGTCACAAGAGGTAATTTAGCATGCACAGTTTCTGAAATTTGAGGAGGTCCATTGTGTTTTGTTCCAGGAGTGATTGCAGGAGCAGAAAGCAAGGAGTGTGCATGTGAATCATGGGGGAGGGTGGCAGGCCAATTTGAGATAGCAGGTACTGTGCACATTTTTAAAATTATGCTTATATGAGCTGGCTGAACTTTTACCTCTTGCAGAGAACTAGCACAAGGCTGATGCCCTGTACCAATCCCTCAGGGGAGCATTTTAGATTTTATTCTACATTAATTCCACTCTTTGCCCTCCCATTTCATATACTGTGCATTTTCTGAATTCCATGTTGTTTTGCATCCCTTACATAATCATATTATGTCCATTCTTCTCTTATTTACCTGTGAATGAGCAGTCTCTTCTTTCCACCACATATCTCACTGCAGCATTGTATATTTTTTAAATGATGGCAGGTTACTCATCAACACATTTATAAGAGACAGACCTGCTCAGACTCTGTCTCTATTTAATACTAATATAAAGTAAATATTGCTGGGAACAGCCTGTAGTTTTATTTCACTCATTCATTTCCAGTGCAAAATTGATCATAACTTCATGGTCAGAAAATTGGACATTCTTTTGATATGAGAATCCTGTAGTTTGCCACTCTGCATGTCAGTTCCAATTTCTTAGTTTTTAGTTAGCTTCTGTTCAGCTGGATTCTCAAAAGGAGGCATAAATATATAAGCCAGACTCTTTGATCATTTACATTGGATTTTTATGGTTGTAAAGGATAGAGCTGAAGAGTCAGTTTCCATGTAGTCTTTGCTTTGGCATCTAGTCTATCTGTTAATTTTCTAGCTGTCAAAAAAAGAAAATTATGGAGAAATATCATGCCCAAAGGATGTGTTTGTCCTGCCAAGGAGTGTCATGCTCTTGTTGGCCAAGAGGCAGAGATAATGTCAATTAGGTTTTAATTGGAAACTAGCAACCCCCAATTAAAATCACAGCTTCAAATTGCTGAAAGAAACAAACTTTGCCTGAAATAGAAGGAAATGATTTACTATGTTGCTTAGTTTTTTCCCTTTGCTTTTCCTCGCCTCCATTTTTTTCCTATCTATATCTTGAGCCATCTTAAGTCTTGTCATGTTCATGGATTTTTGTCAGACTAACTTAATATAACGATATCCTTTAAAGTGTATTGGATTTTATCCTATGAAATTCTCTCTCTGGCATGTTCTCCTTTCTTATTTGGCCAATCTTTTTGGATTATTTCTCCAGTTCAGATTCCATTCCTGCCTAACATCTTCTCCATTATCTCTGCTTTCTGTTCCACAGTCTTTAATTATCTGCTCATGTCTGTCATCATGCCAATTATCTGCCCCTCCTTTCTAATGCTCACTTCTCACCTTCTTCTTACCCCTATTATTTGTGTTTCTAAATTGTTCCAGATGATTCCACCATCTTATTTACATATCAAAATACTGTGTAACATTGCCAAAAACAAGGGAGAATGGCTCAAGAAACAGGGGGACAGCTCTCTGCAAATGGTGACCGTGTTAGCTTACAAATAACCATCCATCCCAAAGCACCTGACCTCTTCTCCATAGGATATCTGTTGGTGTAATTCCAATGATTTTATTGGACTTACCCCAGCCACGAATCTGGCCTACTGAGTTTCTGCCGCAGCCAGACAAACTGCAGGCATGGACTTGTTCCTTCTATTGTGAAATACTCTGCATTTGTCTACACTGAGTTTTATCTGCTATGCTGCTATGCTTTTCTCACTTATCTGGCTTTTTTTTTTTTTTTTTTTTTTTTGTCCTCCAGGTGTGCCTGACAATATTCTCTAGCATTGACTAGGATGAACATTTTGTAAGGTGGTGGTAGCTTTCCCTGCCTGTCTCTTCAGCCTGTTTTACAGATAATTCGTAATTTTGGCAGTGATCTGCTTCCTTAGGTATGAAGGAAGCATCAAGGTATTCAGAAGGAGCAGCAGAGAGAGGAAATTACTGTTCCTAATGAACATCACCATTAGTTTTTCTTAGACTCAGGTGCCGATTGAAAGGCAGCTGTGGCTCCCCCAAGGGCCCAGACATTCAGTGAAACTTTAAAAACCTGGGCTGACTTTCTAGTTATGTGCATACAGAATATTGAGCACACACATAAACAAACCAACACAACCCTAAGGTGCCTGCCTCAGATCAACTTTTGCTTTTAATCACGGGCTCCTTCTTCTACAAATCTTGGCCTTGGCCCTTAATCTTGATATTGAAGTCAATCGCAAAATTTGAATTAATTTGAATGCTGCCAACTCAAGCCTTTCAGTATCATTAGTTGAAAATTTTCATCCCTGGATGTACAGCCATTGGTATATTTCTAAATATCAGAGGACTGACTTTCAGAAATGCTGTGCACACACAAATTCATTGAAACCAACTGTGCTCCTCTTCTATTTAGGAGTCAATCTGTACATGCAACAATCTAACTCTATGCACCCACGACTGAAAATGTTCATATGCATATTAGAGAATGAACAAAATTTGATAATTTAGGTTATTTACACTGCCGTTCAGAATTGTGGTCCACTATACATTTTCTCAAGATTTGTCCAGACTGATTTTAAATGTCACAGACAATAGATCTTTAACACTTGTCTTTTGTCTTATCCAACCCTAAGAAGATCATTATTTGCCAGTAATTTTTAATTTACCATCTTTAATTTTGTTTTATTACTCCTAGTTTTAACACCATGGATTACAATATATCAAGCTGACATCTGCAAAGTAGAGTCTACCCATCCTTCATCTTTTACAGGCACAGGTAGCTGATTTAAATTGCTGGTTCCAAAGGACATGTTCATGTGCAATGAATTTTGTTGGAAGTATCAAGGGGGGGAGAAGGGGGAATGAGACATTGGGAGCAACTTGTAGGCTTGAGAGAGGTTGGTCTATCTTAATCAGTGATTTTCATCCTTGTTTCATTTGCAGACCCTTAAAAATTTCAAATGGAAATGCAGATCCCTTTGGAAATCTTAGACAATCTGAGGAGCCTCTAAGGTCCATGGACCACAGGCTAAAAACCACTGATCTAAATGTTAAAACACTAAAAGTGAAAGGAACGACTTTCCCTTTCTTATGCCGATCCTATGCAAGGCATTTTTTGCTTTTTTGTAACATTTAGGTTTACTCTTGTAACAGTGTCTGAAAGCTACATTTCATTTAATAAACCAAAGAACACACGCTAAGATTAATTACGGCTGTGGATTTTTCTCCAGTTATTTGACAAAATATGTTCACGAAATTCATAAGCATGTTTTATTTCTTCAGCAACATGTCAATAAAACATGTGCTTGGTCCTGCCATGAGGCCAGGGGACTAGACACAATGACGATCTCGAAGTCCCTTCCAGTTCTAATATTCTATGATTCTATGAAAAGCTTATCTTTGGGAATCTTGACCACTTCAAATCCAGTTTCCCTCGCCTTTTCTATCTACCTTTTTAAATTAAGAGCTGGCAGGAGAATAAAGAATATTGACTCATTTCAGAGTTGATACAATCTTGATGTCGAGTAGCAGGCTCTCATACTAACATTGATGACCTTGTTTTTGCAATATTAATGCAAGTTGAAGAGCAATATCATATCTTCCCAGGGCAGAACACACAGGCATCGGGCTCAAAAGTATCCACAAGGTTTGCTAAGTAGTGTTTACACAAACACTGCTCAGTAGGTGTGGTTTGGGAGCTTATAGAGGAGGCAGGTGATGTAGTTTCCAAGCTCTGGATTGATTACTGGATCCTTTAGTACAGGAAAAGCTTCCATGGTTCTTACTGAACTCTTCCTCCTAAGAAGCTATGCTTTTATAAATGGTTTTTGCCCCACTTGCATAATATTTGCAAATGCAGCTACACAGCAAAAAGTAATGATGCTTCCCTATAGTTGTCCTCTGGGTCCTCCCAGACACAATAGAAAGTGGTTACGGCTATACTTTTCCAACGTTGCCCTACAAACATTCATGGAGCCTTTGAAGTGCAGAGTTCTGCAGGGTGGCCAGAGCGTGACCCTGCATTTGAGAGTCTGTGCATTGTCTTGATCTTTATCCCTTAGTTGCTGCACATAGAGAAGAATGGAGAGTCAAAAATAGAGGGACCACCTCTCCAGATCTTTTTTTACTGCCACGTGGACTGAGATGGAACACTACAGTATCTTCAGTTCTCTTCCTCTAACCTTATTTGTAAATAGTGAGGTTTTTTTTTCATATTAGATCATTTCAGTATGGTCAGTTAGGAACTGGGGAGTCATATTATCCTTTGGGAGCACCTCACACTCTTTCTAGTGTGGAGATCAAGGACTGCCTAAAATATTGACAGTCGAGAACTCTCCTGCTCACAAGCCTTCCTGATCAGTAACAACCATTAATGTGCTACCTAGGAAAAACACCCATCTCTGGCAAAAGCAGTATCTGTTGCTCCTTTCCCAGTGAAAGTCACCATCCATGGGAGTTGAGGCTCAGAAAATGACTTATGGAACGGGTGATGAAAACTCATTCTGACCCAGGCTAGGAAGGCCCCAACTGCACAGCCATCAGAGGCATAGCAAAGCACACCTACTAGCACTGTGGCTTCTGAAACAGGAAAGAGTAAGAATAGAGATAAGGACTCCTCTACTCAGGGAAAGCATACTTTAAAGTCTAGATAGACGTCTCCCTCTAATTCCTACTCTAATTCCCCTAATTCCTACTCTTAGATGAAGTTTTTGTTTTCTGGGTGTGACGGGGTACGGTCACAGACGACCCCTCGAGGGTGCTTCCCGGGGTGCTGACTCAACCACTGTCACTCGCCTTCCTGCTCTCTGGGGCTCCTCACCGCCCGGTCCTGCTGGGACAGCTCCGCTGGTCTCCCCCAGCCGAGGCCCCGAGCTGAGGTCCCTGCCCCCACCGAGAATCAGTACAGACACTGAACCACTTTAGGTCCAAGGAGAGGGCAGTTTAGAGCCCAGCCTCCTGGGATATCGCTCCCCAGATGGAGTCAAACCCCAAAGAATTAGGTAAGCCCCCTTTAGCAATGAAAGGGAGAATGTGCACACTGGTTGCCTCCCTAGGTAACAATCGCTTACACTGGGTTGGATAGAAAATAAAAATGGTTTTATTAAGTTGAAGCAGTGGGATTTAAGTAGTAATAAGAGAAAGTAGGCAGAGCAAAGTAGGTTACAAATCAAAAGAAACAAAAACTCTTGGCTAATTCTACACTGAAACCTCAGTACAAACTTAATCAAACTCACCCTAAAACCTCTTTTCCAGCTGCCTCACTAAACCAGGTGAAGCAAAATGCAGGACAATGTAGCACTTTAAAGACTAAAAAGATGGTTTATTAGGTGATGAGCTTTCGTGGGCCAGACCCACTTCCTCAGATCAAAATTTTGATTTTTGATTTTTGATCTGAGGAAGTGGGTCTGGCCCACGAAAGCTCATCATCTAATAAACCATCTTGTTAGTCTTTAAAGTGCTACATTGTCCTGCATTTTGCTTCAGCTACCCCAGACTAACACGGCTACATTTCTATTACTTCACTAAACCAGGGCTGTCTTCCCTCTCTGCAGTCTCAGGCTTCTTCCTTCAGGTGCAGCCAGCCAAAAGACCCAGGCTTCTTCTTTCCTATTCTTTTTGTTAAAGAATTGAGGCCCCTCCCTACCAACCACTGCTCAGACTGAAGGACAAAAGAGATACAGTAAACTTCCGATAATCCGGCACCTTTGGGACTAAGAGGGTGCCGGATTATCGGATATGCCAGAGTATCAGGAGGTACTCCGGAAGGTGGGCTGTGAGGGATCTGGGGGAAGGGTCAGCGGGGAATGGCGTGGTGTGGTGTGAACCCTCCGCCATTTTGCAGGGAGGCGGGGAAAGCCCCGCACAGTCGCCGGCGACAGGCCAGCTGGGGCTGCAAGTGGCAGCAGCGACTTGGGGAAGCGGTGGGGCAGAGCAGCTGGGGTGCTGCCAGGTTGGTTCCGCAGCACCGCCCCTCACCTGAGCAGAGCTGCAGAACCAACCCAGCAGCACCCGAGCTGCTCTGCGCCTCTTTCCCAAGTCTGCCACTGGTCCGTTTCAGCAGCGGCAGCAGTGGACTTGGGGAAGTGGCGCAGAGCAGCTCCAATTGTCCGACTGGCTGGAGCACTTCCAGGTTCCAGTTGGTGCCAGACTATCGGGAGTGCCGGACCACTGGATGCCGGACAATTGGAGTTTTACTGTAGTTTAACAGTTGGGGGTAACACCCTCCATGTCTCTCATTCACATGTTTGAAACTCACAAAGTATTTATTCCCCACTCCATGTGTCTAATTTTACACACACAAATGATACATACAACAAAATAAGATAAACAGAACCAGCAGATCATGACATGAAGATTGATGTGTTACATGAAATAACTCACTCAAACCACCTTTGAGTTATGTATATTCATGTCCATTTCATAAAGCATTGGAGGAGGGGGGAGTCCATCACACTGGGAAGAAAGATATTTTTGCCAGTCAAATTGCACTTCCAAATAGCCAGTTATCAAGCGTTACTGCCAAAGTTAGATTTTGTCAGCTATTCAAAGCTTTTGGAATTTAGAGGTAAGCTCACATAGGAAGACTGAATAATTTCAGGTTCTCATTGAGGAAGGTAGGCTGGTTGCCAGACCATCTCTTCAGGCAGTAGGAGAAGCAGCTGATACCATTGATCTAGATGTTGTATCTGCCATTGTGATGCAACAGGAGTGCTGGCTGCACTTCTCAGGGTTCCCCACAAAGGTTACAAGTGACTGTGGAAGACTTACTCTTTGAAAGGAAAAATTCTCTGAGGGGATGTCTACACTAGGAAATTATTTTGGAATAACTACATTCAAAATAACTCCCAAAATAACATAATTGAAATAGCGTGTCCACACTACAGTGAAGCCTCAAATTTAGTCCGAGGCAGGCTCCGTTGTTGTGGACACACTGCCTTAGAGCCACAGGAAACACTGGGGAGTAATTACTTTGAATGACTCTGGGGAGTAGTTATTTCGAAATAGCAGCAGTGGAGCATCAACACTACCGCTATTTTGAAAACAATTTCAAAATAAGCTTTATTCTCCAAAGAAAGTAGGAATACAGATTTTGAAATAACTAGCTCATTATTTCAAAATAATGGGCTTGGTGGTGTGGATGCTCCACTTATTATTTAGAAATAAAAGGGGTTATTTCAAAATAACTTCCTAGTGTAGACCAGGGCTGAGTCATTAGACTCAGTATAAGACTCACGCGTGGTCCTCTTGAGCTTGCAAGAGGACATAACAGACCTAGACTGCCAGCCCAGTTCTTCTACCATCAGAAAGGGTACAAACACCAGAAAAGAAAACAGACATCCCCCCAATGTCTTTATGCAAAAGCTAAGATTCAGAATAATTACTCTGGGATTGAGAAGCTGGCCTCTAAACAGAAAGGAATATTTCACAGGACTTTAAATGAAGAGTGTTTATTTCTACATAGACATCCTTTTCTCTCACAAGAGGTTCCTGAAGATTGGGATTAATGCAAACCATAGCCTGCGGAGGGTGCTTCCCTTTGGACTAGTAACACTTTCTAGAACATTCACATAGTTGCTCTTAGTTACTGGTAGCTCACTGCCGTTGCCATGGCTTAATAGCCTTTCTGTATCTAAATGCTTGGTTTCTTTTAGGGAGGTCGACTTGAGAAATAATGACATCGACCTCACTCTTACTCTCCTACTGTCAGTAGGAATCTGCATAAATTTAGAGAGGTCCACTTGAGCTCCAACACAAGCCATAGTTTTAATTGGAACAATTCTTAACTCAGAGCAAGAGATTACCGCTCCCCTCCCCATGAACATTTTCCAAACAATGAACAATGTGGTCAGTCAGCTCAGAAGGAGTCCACAAATATTGCTTCAGACACGTCTCATCCTCCTGGGCCACTTGGTTGCCTCACACCTATGTGACCCCATTTGCAAGTCTTGATTCTGATGCCTACAAGGCAGCTTCAGCTGGTTTGCATGTCAAGCACCTGAACAAGCTGAATGACGATCCCTGCCAGGGTACATGGCACTCTAGCTTGATGATAGGACAAAGAACAGATGTGGGTGGGAGTCCCCTTCCTTTCATCCCACTACCACCACTTTCATGCAGTGTCTGAAGGGCTTGCACATAAGCTTTCATGCAGTAGCTAAATGTACTCCAGCTTGAGGTCCTTTCAGCACTAAATAAGCCATCATTTGAATGAGTAGGGACTGTTTGATTTATCTGTGAAGGTCTGTGGCCCTTAGAGCTTCTCAGAGCTTCCTAGTAAAAGGTTCACTGTCAAATAACAGCAACCCCTATCAGAATCGACAAATGCACTACATATAATAATACACCATACGTATACTATTATATATAACTACTCACTATATTGTCACATTATTTATCTATAAAGCCTTGGCAGGTATCAACTGAAAATGTACAATATACTGATCATTAATATTATTGAGAAATGTGCTCATTAACACTATATGAGGAATGATGAACACTTTCTGATATTATGCTTTAAAATCTGTAACCAAACAAAGTCTGCTCTGGTCTTAACTATCTTGAGCAGTTCAATATCATCTGCAAATTTTGCCACCTCACTGTTTACCCCTTTTTCAACATCATTTACGTTGAATGGAATTTAGACACGGCTGTCAGTTCTGGAACTGCCAATCTTGTCATTTCTTGAGTTGCATATGATAATGTGTACGTGAGACTGGGAGCAGAAATTGGGGCTCAGCTTATGTTGCAGCATTTATAACCCTCACCACAGAATCTTGGTCTATACTGGGGATATTTGTAGGGATATAAACATACCCATGCAAATCTTACTGTAGGTTTGCTGCACAAGTTCCAGTTAGAAACCAGGGCTAGTTGTACTGATACAAGGCCCTGTTTTAATAGATGCATCATGTCTACTCCAGAGGTTTGCAGAAATGCCACTATATCCTCTTTCAGTCTAAGGGCCAAATTCTGCCACCTTTACCCATCATGAATAGCACTACTGAGCAGCTGAAATAACTGGACCAACCAAAAGTCTGTGTGACCACTCATATGGGTAAGAACTCACTCACCTAGAATCGTGGGGTTTGAAGGAACAGCAAAGGTCGTCTAGTCTAAACACCTTTCAAGATGCAGGATTTGTTGTGGATAAACCATCCAAGCCAGATGGCCATTCAGTCTCCTTTTGAAAACCTCTAGGCTATGTCTAGACTGCAAGCCTCTTTCAAAAGAGGCTCTTTCGAAAGATACTTTCGAAAGAGCCTCTTTCGAAAGAGAGCGTCTAGACTGCACGTTGAACTTTCGAAAAAGCGGCTTGCTTTTTCGAAAGAAAGCATCCAGTGAGTCTGGATGCTCTCTTTCGAAGAAGCCCTATTTACATTGAAGAACGCCTTCTTTCGAAAGAGGAACTTTCGAAAGAAGGCGTTCTTCCTCGTGAAATGAGGTTTACCGCCATTGAAAGAAAAGCCGCGTTCTTTCAATTTAATTTCGAAAGAACGCGGCTTGAGTCTGGACGCAGGTGAGGTTTTTTCGAAAAAAGGCTACTTTTTTCGAAAAAACCCCTGAGTCTGGACACAGCCCTAGTGAAGGAGTTTCCACAGCCTCCCTCAGCAGTCTGTTCCATTGTCCTACTGTTACTACAGTTAGGAAGCTTTTTTTCTGAGATTTAAGCTATATTTGTTATGCTACAGGTTAAACCCATTACTTCTTGTCCTGCTTTCTGTGGAAAGAGTGAACAACTTTTCTCCATCTTTTTAGGTCAATATTCAAGTATTTAAAAACTGCTATTATGTCCCCTCCTTAATCTCCTCATTTCTGAACAACGAGACTCAGCTTCTTCAGTCTTTGCTCATATGGCTTGCATTCCATCCTATCATCATCTTTGCTGGTCACCTCTAGAGCCTTTCTCGTCTCTCCACATTCTTTCTATAATTGGTGATCAAAATTGGACACAGTACATGAGCTGAGACCTAACCAGACCCTTGTAGAGTGGTTCTGTCACCTCTCATGACTTGCATGCTCTGCCTCTGTTAATGTAACCTAAAATTGCATTTACTTTTTTTGCAATAACATCACATTGCTGACTCATGTTGAGGTTGTGATCCTCCACAATTCCCAGATTCTTTCTAGCAATGCTGCTGCCAAGCCAGTTATTCCTGTTTTGAATTTGTGCATTTGTTTTTTCTTCCCTAAGTGTAGCACCTTACATTTGTCTTTGGTGAATTTCTTTTTCTATAACCCAGTTCTCCACTTTATGAAGATGGCTCTGAATCTTAACTCTATCCTCCAAAGTGTTGGCAACCTCCCTAGCCTTGTGTCATCTGTAGATTTGATCAGTATGCTCTCTATATGTACCTCCAAGTCATTACTAAAGATATTAAACAATACCGCATCCAGAACAGCTCCCTGCGGAACCCCACTTCAGACCTCTGTCCAGAGTCTATCCCCTAGGGACTGTTCACTGTGACTAGGCAGGGCAAAAGTCTGGCCCCAATTAGTTTCCACTAAAATAAATATAGAAACTGGTATAAGAAACATGTGCAGAGAAACAATGCACTGCTTTCTATAACATTCTCTCCAAGCAATGTCTGTTTGGATGAGTGTTTTTAACAATCTTAATCTTCTCTAGCATTCTGGAATGACTTAGGGTGAAAAATTAGAATGTAGCCAAGGGAAGCTTCTGTAAAATTATGGTTAGAATATCTTTTGCGAGTTTGTGTCATTCATATCTGAAATGTCTCTCTTTCATGACTTAGAGCATGTCATGTGGTGATAGAGCCTTCTGGGTGAATGAAGGCGCTGATGAAGCATCTTAGCCAAAGAAAAGGAACTTGTCACTAGCTCTGTGTGGAAATAGGTAGTAATATTCATACATATTCCAATGTATCCAAAGCAGAAGCCACAAACTTCTGGACTTGATGACCTTCTGAGGTCTCTTCCAGTTCTATGATTCTATGATTCTAACTTATATTGCTGAACAAGAAACACATGACAATGTGTGTATCATGGGGCGGTGTGGTCTAGTGGAGAGAGCATTGGATAGACTCCGGATACCTCCGTTCAGTTAAGAGCTGGGTGAAATTTTTCAGCTGATAATTTTTCCCCCAAAATGCAGTTTTAGGTTGGTTTAAGCATTTTGTTAATTCATATCACTCAAAATTAATTGTTTTAATTTAAAAGGGGGAAAAATCCACAGTTTGGAAATGTTTACATGGCTTGTTTTGACATTTCCAAAATGAAACGTCTAGATTTTTTCAGGCTAGATTCACAAGTAAACTCTGGGGCAGGACTTGGTGTAGGAGGCATAATTCACACATTGTTTACATATGCCTCCTGGCTCAGCAATTTAAATTATGCCTTCCCTTTCCCTTCTACACAAATTACTGTTGTCTTTAGGAGGGATAATCCTTGGAGGCAAAGTGGAGATTAGAGAAATTGCAATTCAGAATATGGTCAAATGGCACTGCTTTTGTGGTTCTAATGTTCACCTCTTTTATCTCCTTATTGATATACGATATTTCTCTTTCTTCTTATCCCGTCAGCTGGGGTTAGGTCTATCAAGCATCTAGCTCCTTCATCTATCTGAGGTGGCACTAAGGTCCCCCTGCCTACCATCCTCTTCAATGTAATCCATCTACTGCTTCTTTTACTTTCCTACCTCCATTTCCTCCATATTATCTTCACCAGATTCCCTGCAGTTATCCTCTGAATGTATCCAATTTAGCAAAATGGATTTTGTCATTCATATCATGGACTTTGACTTTCATCTGAATATTTTCATTTTGAAATTTGTATAACTCCTGAGACTTCTCCTCTCAAACACCTGTAGGCGTTTATTCTGTCTTCTCTTTATTTTCCATGCTTCTGCACCACACACATTGCAGGACACACCATTGTTCTACGCAGTTGAGCTCTTAGTCTCAGTGGCATATGCTTGTCATATGCTACTTCGGGGAGGTCGTTCGACTCTCTTACAGCACACTCCAATCTAGAGTATCTCAACATCTTCCATGACCCAGCTGCCAAGGTACAACTGGTTAGTCTGGTTTAATTTCATTCTATTAAACGATGTCCAATTTGTATGTGGCGTCTCTACTGACCCTCTGACTTCAATTTTAGTCATGGTCATTTTCATCCCACACCATCCCAGCTGCTCGTCTACCAGTATTGCCTCTAGATCTTCTTTTGAGGATGCCTCTTTTGCTTTTGGTGTTCAGTATTTTACCAGCCCATATTTCACACACATTGCTGATTGATAGTTTTAGCTAACCATCTGGCAGTGGAAACATTTTATATATGGTAAGACACAACAAATGGATGTTTAATGCTTACGTGCACTCAGATGTCTGTGCTCTCTGAATCTTTGTTTTTTTGTGTTTTTTGTTGTTGTTGTTTGTTCTGTAACAATTTGTTTTAAATAAAAATGATGGGTTGTTGAGATGTTATTCAGATCATCACATTGCACCATTCTTCCTTTTTTGTTGCTGTTAGAAATGCCAGCCTCAGGATTCAGATGCCAAGTAGCAGTGGCAGCTGTCTGTACAGTAGATCCCTAAGGCTGCAGCTGTGTGAATGCTCCTGGATTACTTGGGCTGTATGACATAGATGGCTTGCAGATTATTTGTCCGAGCTCTCTTGCCATCCAAAAGACTCCAGCTCTTTTCTTTCCTTCTCCTGATCTAATCAATATATGCAGTTTTATATTATTGAAACTTCAACCTTGAATAATGTGTGAAGCATTTAATTTTAACTATACTATTCCACATGCACAATTCAGTTAATTCATTCAGTTAATAAATATCATTAAATATTCTCAATACGGAACTAGATTAAGGATGCAGCCCTTCTTTGAATACCCCAGTCTGTCCTCCCCTTGTTCTGTCTAAAACATTGGTGATGATGGGAGTCCTGTGTGAACATCAAAGCAGAAATATTAATTCAGACAGGATTCAGTTCTGTTTTAAAAATATTTTTTCAATGTTTTTAGGCTAAATTGAGTGACTTTATATAGAGCAAAGTGCCCCTTAATGATAGTGCCAGTGGGTAGACTAGGGCTCTAAGTTTCTAAAGGAGAATAAAGGTTACTCTTCTGAGAAACAACTTTCCACCCATAAGAAGGAACTGAAGCTAGAGCCCTGCCACTTGGAGCCCTCTAACATCTTACATAACTGTCATGGCAGTGGCAGTCCCAGGATTAGAGAGATGAGGTGAGTCAGATATAGCATCTTTTATTGAATCAATTTCTGTTGTCAGAAAGACAAGCTTCTGAGCTACACAGAGCTGCTCTTCAAGTCTGGGAAAGGCATTGAGAGGTCCACAGTTAAATACAAAGCTGAACAGATAATACAGTATCAGTATAGGTTGCACCTCTGTAAACCAGGACTCTCTGGTCTGGTAACATCTGTGGTTCAGCAGGACCACGGATGTTCCAGAATGAGAGGTGCGCTGCAAGGGATGGGGAGCCCAGGAGCCTGGCATGATGTGTGCATGCATGTGTACACACCAACCCACTGCTCAGCAGGGCTGTGGAGTGGGGCTGTGTTGGGGGAGCTGGGAAGCCTGGTAGGGCCAGCAGCCAGGGTGCCAGAAATGACCTCACCTGACCTGGCAAAATCCCTCATCTGGGATCAGTCAGTTCTCAAGGGTGCCAGATCATGGAGATCCAACTTGTAGTTAACACATTGTAAGGGACCATTCAAGGTGAAGTGGCCCTTTAACACCCCTGCAGTCATACCACAAAAATTGGGGTAAGCAAGTTACGAGTTGTTGTAATAAGGTATAAATGCCAGGGTCTTTATTAAGAGCATGATTTTTAGTGTCTAGCAAAGTTAAAAATTTAATCTCCCAGCCTCACCTTTTGAAAGCATTGTTCAGGTTTGCTTTGAGGATGAGGACTGAGTGATCTCTTTGTGAAAAGTGTTCATCCACAGGAAATACAGTGTTTTATCTCTTTATCATTTGTTCCTGTGTGTTCTCATTTGAGAGAATAGTGATTGGATGTAGACCGTACATTTCTTTACATATGATTCCTGGCTCAGCAATGTAAATTATGAAACACCCCCCCCCCCCCCAACTCCTCTGCCCAAATAACCGTTCTTAGGATCCTGCAAGGGTGAAGGATCCCAATAGGGATGTCAACAGGTAACGAATTAATTGTTACCCTGGGAGCAGCCCTCACCCGCCCCCATTTAATCAGTTACCCAGTTAAACTGGTTAACTATTTAAACAGGATTTTACATCCCTAGAGTTCAGGCTGCAGACGAAGCTCAGACTTCTACATCGCAATTAAACAGCCCCTTACCCTGAACCCTGCATGTCTGAGTCTGCTGGCATAGGCAAGTCATGAATTTTTAAGTGCAGTGTAGACATACCCCGTGTAACTTGAAAGTTTCTTTCTCTCATCAATCCAAGGTGGTCCAATAAAAGAGATAACTGCATCTATCTTGTCTCTTTAGGATGAAAAAGAGTCAGCACCCGGTAGATCATAGTAACAAAAGATACTAGAGCCAGTGATGAAAACAGCTCTTTATCGCGAACAAAATACAGGTTAGACCACCTGGTCCGGCACTGTCGGGACCTGACCAGTCCTGAATGAGAGGATTTGCCGAACCAGGGTACATGTCCCGAGCCAGCTGGCCGCCTCTTCTGGCCCCCTCTACTCCCTTGCCTGCTGGGCTGTCCATTGTGCTGCTGATGGGCCCCTGACTCCAGCTTCCCATGGGTGGTCAGGGTTCTCTGGCCCCAGCACTGGCCTCACACTGTTGCAGACAGGCGGGTTTCCTGAGCTCCTGCTGCCGTGGTCAACTACGGCTCTCCAGCCCCCCAACCCTGTGCTGTTTGCAGATGACCAGGTTTCCCTGGCTTGGTGCTGCCATGTGCTGTCAGGCTTCTCTAGTCCCTAGCTCCATGCTGCCGCAGGCCCCCAAATCCGCACTGTTGCGGGCAACCAAGGTTCCCCAGCCCTGCACTGCCACCCCAGCACTGCTGTGGGGCTCCTCCAACCCCACTGCCCCCAGCCCTGGCTGGGCTGTTTGCCCTCCTGCCATTAGGCTCCCAGACTCTCTGGTTCAGGAGCATCCGAGGTCCTGCTGGACCACTGGTGTTGCTGGACAAGAGAATGCCGGATTTCAGAGGTGCAACCTGTACTCCTCTCCCCCCCCCCCCACCCCCCCGCCCAGACCTCATCAAGTTCGCAAAGGGGCTATCCGAATGGCCTAATTGTGCCCAGGATCTGTGCAACTCTCTTCTTATTTTCCTAAGGGTTTGCTAAAATGGAGTGAAGTGCTGCATATTTTTCATCCCTTTCCATCACATTTTCTCTGAAACAATGATTATTCTTTGCAGACCTACTGGTGAATTGTTCTGCAGAAACAATTTACAGTTGTGATTGCAAATGCACAGTATGCAACCAAACGCAGCTCCACAGCTGTTTATTTTAAAGCTGCTTGCATTATCCTTATGTCTTTTTTTACAGTGACTTCTCTATATCTGTTGTTTATAGCTCCTGCATTATCTAGTTGAGTGGCACAGTCAAATAACATTTTACTTGTGTGACTTTCTCCAGCTGCTTTTCCATGACCGTCAGTTCATGTTGTCACTTCCTATTCTGACTAGAGCTGTGCAAATAACCAATTTTTCGGTTCAGTAGGTGAACCGAAGATAAAAATAGTTTCAGATCGAACTGAAGTTAACATTTTTCAAATTCTTCAGCAAATCAAAAAGTCAAACTGTTGCATTTAATTAGAGGGTTTTTTACCCTTTAAAATGAATATTCAACTTAAAAAGTCATAGTATTTAAAAATGTTAAAATAAAACACTTTGCCTTTAGGAGGGTTTTTTCAGACAGTTTGGTCAATTCAACACGAATTCAATAATTTTTTTTAGTCAATGCAAATCTGCATTTTTTTTTTTGGTAGGGGAAAATTGGTCAGCCCTAATTTTGAACTTTCAGTTCCTAGAGATGTTGGTATTTGAAATCTCCAAAAAGGCAACACAGATGGCATGCTGCTTCACTGTAAGACAGAAAAGCATCTCTCTCCCTATCTCAGATGTAGGTTTGCTCTGTCCTGCTAAAAGAATTGCAATCTGGTTATCAGTGTTGACTTTCTTTTGATGAAACCATGCACTTCAGACTGATCACTCACTTGTAGCACTTTCCCTTTTGGAAACAAGTTTTGATTTGATAGCATTCTGCATTTTTTTCTCACTGTGAGGTGTTAATAGATCCTCTCTTTTGCTCTTGTCTCCCCATAGTAGCTGTTCATCCACTGTTACAATTCTGACATAGGAATTGTACCTTGTGGTGATGTTCAACTCCTTTGACCTCATTTTTTTTCCTGTCTGTGAAGCTCTTGTTAGTTCTTTGTCATGCTTCCAATTGATAGAATTCCTGACATTTAGGTTCATCCTGTGTTTGAGATATGCTGGTAAAATGTCTTGTCTGTCCCTACACAGTCTATTGCAAACCTGGCTGCTGAAAATTAGCTGTTGCTGGCAACAGATGAGCTGCAGAGAACAAATATTCATTTTTGGCTAATGATGTTTCTTCATGCTCTGTCCCATTTCATTCAGGGGATGCTTCTTCATTCCTGAGGCTTCTGTGTTTCTGTTCTAGTATTTTATTCTTGTGTCCGTTTGTATCTGGTTGTTTTTTTCTGCCCTACTTCTGCTCAATACAAGCAGGGGCATGAACCAACATCCAGTGATGTTAGTGGAAGGATTGTGCAAAATATTTGATTTTGGGGATCCATTCTGGTCTCCTTGGGTTAAATATGCAGTTTGTGCTGGCAATGTCATTGCTCAGGCTTTCCATCACATACAGATATCTCAGACTCTTTAACCTGGTCCCTAAGGGTACATCTAAACTACATCCCTCTTTTGAAAGAGGGATGTAAATTAGACATATCGAAATTGCAAATGAAGCTGGGATTTGAATTTCTCGTGCTTCATTTGCATATTCGCATTACAGCGTTTTTTTGAAAAATGCTTTTTCAGAAGTGAAACCGCGGTCTAGACATGATTCTTTTGATAAGAAAAGCCTTTTTCAAAAGATCCTGTCCTCCTCAAAAAATGTTTACAGGATCTTTCGAAAAAGGCTTTTATTTTCAAAAGAACTGAGTCTAGACTGCGGTTTCACTTCCAAAATAACATTTTTTGAAAAAAAAAAAAGCCATGATGTGATTATGCAAATGAAGCACAGGACATTCAAATCCTGGATTCATTTAGATTTTTGATGTCTTATTTACATCACTCTTTCGAAAGAGGGATGTAGTCTAGACATAGCTTTAGTCTTGTGTTTTTTGTCTTAATTACAGCCAGTCCAAATCACAGCTGCCAAGTTTATTATCACAGTCTCTGTTTTCCAGTTACATCTCCCTGTACTTAAAACTGAATCTGCTCTGGCCCCTTTCTTTGACTGATGGTCAATTCAGCCTTAACTGCCTGTTCTGTACGGTCCACACAAGGCTTTTGGCTGCTACTTGTTATTTTTTCTACATCGAAGACTATGCCTTCCTCCACGTCATCCCCAGGATTGGCAATAGTCTTGCTATTGGAATATTTGCTCAAGCTCCTGATATTTCTTCTTCATATAATTTCTAAATACTATGAGCCTGTTTTTCTTAATACCACTGAAGTCATGTTTGTTATTGACTTCAGTGGAAACAAGCCCAAGCACTACATACTCCACTGGCTATAACTAATGCTCACAGTCTTGTGCCTGTTTGTGTTTTTTGTTAACACTTGATGGATAGGGACTCTTTCTCACATGAGCTGCTTCATGAACTTCAACAAGTCAGGACCACCAATGAGTCAGGACATCTGCATGAGTATAGATTTGTTTTGGTTTTCTTTAGTATTATTAAGAGCTACCCACTGATCTGTAGAAAAGCTAATAATGACCTGTGCAGCCTTGGTGGTGTCAGTCCATCAAGGTTTGAGCTTCAACTTTCTTTTTCATTGGCCTCAGCAATCCTTCTTTCTCACCTCAAGCAGACCACAGGGTCCACGTTTTCCATTCCTGTGTCACAAGGCAAGACCCCCGTCTTGTTATGGACTCAGTGCCACACCCACAGCTTCTTTTAGGCAGCTTTATTTTTCAGACACAACCAAACAGATCCTCAGTTCCCCTTTTATGTCTCAGGCTCTCACTGCCGCCCAGGGCAGCAGCAGGCACTGCTATTTCAGCCAATTTTAAGTCAGTGGGTCTCTCTCAGATCCTTAAAACCTCAGGAGCAGCCTCATCTCCTTATGGCACAGTGGCACAGGCTATAGGGGACCTGGACCTGCATCAGTTAGAGAGACCATCCATCCTGTGGCATTTCTTTTGAAGGGTGAGGTAACTTCTGTCATTAAGAGATTGGGAGTGCAGGGATATTCTGCTATTGATCAAAAGGTTTTGGGGGGGGAGGATTCTGATTTTTTTCTAGAAGAATCAACAGTAACACACGTTTTAACAAAAATTAGGTATAATCTTTGTAAGTTACACAGCAATTTATATAGTTTACATTTCCTCCCTGAAGAATTTATAATCTAAGAGTAGAGAAAAAAAACAAGCCAAATCAATGGGCAACACTTTAGGAAGGGAAAGCACAGAGATAATTGACAGTGTGAAGAAGGCAGGAAGAGTTGCTTGAAGACCTAGGCTTAAGGATGTGGAGAGAGATGTTCTATATAGATACACATAAGGCTTCTGCAGTATCATATGTGTCTGCTCTGACAGGGTAGAATAATTGTATGACAGTGATGAAAGCAGTTATTCATAACTACTTGCAGCTTTAATACCAGCAGAGTCCATTGTTATCTGCAAAGCTCCAAAAGTGCTTTGTGTGAAGTTTGCTATGCTGACTGCTCATGAATTTGTGGCCCTGAAATTAGTCATGGAATTCAATCAGCATGTTTTTGAAAGGTTCCCTTTAATTGCCTATGGGAATCCCATCTGCTGCAGAGCATGATGAAATGCTGCCAAACCCAAAAAGCCACAGGAGTCTGCAGCTCAAGAGTCTCCATGTTGTTGGACAGGATAAAGAAGAAAAAAATATGTCACCCCATGCAGTATGGAGCCAGACAATGCACATGGCAGACACCAGATTAGTTATTCAGTGTCCATTTTGATTGCCTGTTGGAGTTCAGACCTCTTGGGAGTGATATTACCTGGACAATTCCTGGCTGCTATATCACCATTCTCTACTAGAGTAAAGCTACAAAGCAAAGAAAAGCCCTGAGCTAATTTGAATAAAATATAGAGAATTGCTTGTGCAGTGAGCAGTATTCTGTGACAGAGTCCTAGTGCTGCGGAAAAATGCTAATTTAATCTCTTCAGTAATGTTGGTAGACTTCATAATGTCATTCAGAACCATTTTCTATTAGCATTTTCTCCCATCTGAATTCATTTTGTACATGATTTCTTCCCTTCCCCCTGTCATTAATCATTGTGTGTCATAACCATCGAGAGAATATGAATGACTGCTGGCAGCGTTGTGGCAACCAAGTGACGATGTCACAAAGTCTTGTAAAGAAAAAAACCTGAGTTTTCCATTTGAAATGCTGGCCTGATTCTGCATGTAGCCACACTGGCATACAACTTCCCCCAACCTTTTATCACCCTCTCATTACCCATTACTTTTGTACTAGACAGGATTTAATTGTGAGCAGCCCAATTTAGTCATTTGGACACAGAGAATGAGGGGCCTTTGTAATATCTAGCAATATTTGCCACTTATTCTGTAGCTGGCTATGAAGAGCATGTGATAAATGAACATGTGTGTAATGTATGTAGAATCATGGTGTCCCAACATTCTAGCTACTAGCTTTAACAATGTGGCTATTTGGCTAGATGTGTGTGGTTAGTTTGCTATAGCAGTAGCTACAATAGTGGCCACTGCTTCAGAACTGGTGGGACACCATGGACCAATGTCCTTTATTAGATGAGATCAGAACTGCTCAACTAATGAACTTCAACACCAGAGTGTCCTCCCATAGCTGTTTAACCACAGGATATGATTTGACCCTTGGATCTTACACTTCTCCAAAGAAGGTATAAAATGATAGTGGATCAAAATAACAGTATTTTTACATCCACATTGTGGTAGCTTTTTATAAATGTAAATCACTGCAGATGTTGAAAGGCAATAGAGAATCAGGCCCATTACATTATGAGAAGGGGAGAATACAGAAAAAAATGTTCCACTTTCTAGTTCTGTCCCATTACCTCCATCGTACCTGAATGTGGAATCATCTAAAAACTGGGGTGTGTTTTTTCGATTGGGAAATGATTGCCTCCATTTCTATATAGGTATTTACAAGTATACTCGCATCTCGATGTAGGCGCAATTAAAATTTGTCACTGTGTGTCAAAATCATTTCAGTTGAAGGAATGAAAGTGATCAGTGGTCACCATGGAAAAGTCATTATTGGACAAGAGTGACCACAAAGTAGTATCAGGGATATTGCAGTTACAGCTGGTCCCTAAATCTGTCGTAAATGGCAGACCCCAAATTACAAATGCGATCTGTGCTTATGAACAACGCGGTTGCGTGTAACTCTGTGGGGTCTGACTTACAAACAAACCGAGTAATGGACAAATTGCTTGGTCCGTAACCAGTTTGTAAGTCGGGGAGAGGGTGTATTTCGTGTTCCAAGCATGGAGAAACATTGGGGTCCCTGAGAGGCCACAAGGTATGATAAATCCAATGCTGACTTTGTAATGGCAGCCACATCATATTGTACCAGCACTAGGAGAAAGTAATATGTGAAGGAGCAGAATTCCATGGAAGTCAGTGAAGAAATGACAATATATGCCAGCTGAAAATCTGCATTGAAATCTTGTATTAATTCTTATATTTTTGTTTACTGGCCAGTAGCCCACCAAAAGGGGTGGTGAGGTAACTGAATCAATCCCATCATCTATCAGAGTGTGGAGTAAGACTGTCCCAATAGGGAGGGGATGATCATTTATGCACCATGAAGGGGTGTTGTAGCAGGTGTGCTCTTCCCAAACACTGAGGCAAAATTCTTTCCCAAACTCCCCTGGGGCATTGAAACCTCATGCTATTTCTGAAGGTGAGGGGTTCTGCCTAACGCGGACAGCTGAATTCTAATTTTCATATTCAGCCTCATTAAAATATGTCCATTCATCTTAATGAACTGTGCAAGTCTGTTATGTAAAGTGAACTGAATAGACTGCAACTGAAGTGTCGTGTTTAAACATGTGGTAGCTTTTCTTCACATAGATGGCTCATATATGGAAAACACTCAATCTCCTGTGGTGATTGCTCAAATGTACTGTCATAGCCTAGAGCCTAGAAACTTGTTGGTGCTATTGCTGTTTCTCTAGTTAGTACCATATGAGAAACTGAATTATAAATTATTGTGCTTCAAACCAAAAAGGACTGTTGCAACTCCAGCAATTCAGCAACGGTGGGAGAGTCACCGTTCATTTGATTTATGTAGGTGTCATTCAATGTTCTTTTTTAATATGTATATTTAGCAAAAGTGGATCGATCTATTTCAGAACAGTGACGTTCAGTACTGTACTTACAAACATGCAGGTAGGTTGATTGTTGTGGCCTGTTGGTGAATCAGCTGCTTAGATTTAAGGTAGCCCTGTAAGAGTTTATCTAAATTAACTTAAGTTAGTTAATATTTGTAAAGGCCTTTGAAGATTAAGTGTACAACTACTAGGTCTTGTTACTGCATCTTAAGCAAAGGCATCTTTTTGTTGCATGAGCAGCTTTTTTGTGAAAGATGTTTCTAACTTTCCGGCATTGTTAGCATGTTGTTTTTTTTCTGAGAAGGCAATGGCACTTCTATGGGTACGTCTAGACTACAGGCTTTTGTCGACAGAAGTTTTGTCGACAGATACTGTCGACAAAGCTTCTGTTGACAAAGAGCGTCTAGACTACATTCAGTTCTTTCGACAAAGCAAGCTGCTTTGTCGACAAAACCCTGTAGTCTAGACACAACCCTACATGCAATAACACCTTCTGTCGACAGAACTCTGTCGACAGAAGGCGTTATGCCTCATAAAATGAGGTTTACCAGCGTCGACAAAACTGCTGAGTTCTGTCGACGTTATGTCGACAGAACTCAGTGGTAGTGTAGACGCAGGTATAGTTTTGTCGACAAAAGTCTACTTTTGTCGACAAAACTCTGTAGTCTAGACACACCCTATGTCTGGGATTTTCAAAGGAGGCTAAGTGAGTTGGGAAACAGATTCTGTTGACTTCTGTGTCTCTCATAAAAGCTGATGCTCCAAAACATGTCAAATTAGTTTAAATCTGAACGCTGTCACATAGAATGAAACTGACTCAAAGGCCACAATTTTTTTATGAAAATTAAAATGATCCTTTGTGTAAAAATTAAGAAATACAATAACAGTCAAGCTGGGGGAATTTGTGATAAAGTTCATCTGGTTTAACATCTTCATAGTGACCAATGCTGAGAGCCTAAGCCTTGCTCCATGTGAGTCGATGACAGACTTTTGGACTCATTAAGCCCTTTTGACTTCAACTGGGTACATAGGTGTGGACCAGTCTGTAGAACTGGGGCCTAATATCTCTCTCTAGGGAAGTAACCTTAACACACGTAAGCATATGCTTAAAGTTAAGCCCAAAATTAAGTCGTTCACTGAAGTAGGGCTTCAGTTAGGAAGTGTTTTGAACAGCAGTGAGATCAGAGAAAAAATAGAGACATAGAAATTATAAATAAGGACACAAAATAGCAAAATGTTTTACAGAAATGCCAAATGCAGGCTAATAAATCTGAAACACTTGATCTTCATTGGGAAGGAAAATCCTGAAAAGGAACAATACCAGGCAAGACTATAATGCAATACCAGACAACAAATGTGATATGGGTTTGTAATGTCATACTGTAGTTAAAAATAACCCAAATGTGATTTTGGACCACCAACACTGTGGCATTAAGTCAAGGATTAGAGAGACACCTTCCCTGGCATAAACCTGGCAATATCACAACCAGAGTATTATACTCAGTACCTTTTCAAATGTCTATAGAAGTGCTCTTCAACTATTTCAGTAATGGTTCCTCTTACGTAATAGTTCATTTTTTTAAATTAAAATATTTTCTTTTTCAAGATATTCTTTTCACAAATGCACAAATAGTGTTAAATTATGCTGTTTGTTCCGTCAGAGTCTTCTGGTATTCATTTAAAATATGAAAATACTGAGTGTTCAGAGTAAAGTTTATCAATGAATGTACAAATACTTCTCTGTATTTTTACACAAAAGATCTTTTTAATTTTGATAAACAAATAGTCATAACATATTTCAGTGTTATTTGTATTGTGTATGTGGAATAATAGGGAAATGCAAATAGTTTAGCAACAAAAATACACAACTAGATTTTAATCTGTCTCGAGAAAAACACCTGTGGTTCTGAACTGATGTGTAATCAGAGGGCAGTAGCAATAACAAACAGTAACACTGTAAAATGAAATCGGAGAGTCTAAGCATGCACTTTATTCAGAAAATAATTTAGGCTATACAATTGATATACTTTCCTTAACAAAGATCTGTGTATTTGACACCTCTTAAGAATGAGAAAATTTTGCTTAATTTCTGTTAATTATCTTAAACAGCAGACAACATATATAGATGTGTATGCTATTTTGAGCAAAAAACTTATTGCATTAGCTGCACCTAACACACAGGATATAAATCTGTTTAACAGTGGATTCCCGTCTGACCAGGTTCTTTGGTAACCTTGAAAAGACAATTTTTTACTTTTGATAAAATGTTTGAAAGCTGTGGATATGATTTGTATATACTTTGGCAATCAGTCAGTTTTATTGCTTGGCTGTCTTCCCAGTTGCTGGTTGTTTGTACAACTTAATTTTGCATGGAACAACCAAATAGATGTTTTAGTTACGTATAAGGAAGCCGCTGTTTTGATTGTCATGTTTTGAATTCTTAACAACAGCTTAAAGTATTACAGTTATCAGCATATTGTGACAAGTCTTATGAATTAATTTCAATAATGATTGCCAGGAAAATGCTACTAAACTGCTAATTCTGACATAGTTTCGTAGTTGTGGCTGATTTAACAATATTTCATTTTTGCTTCTATCTAATAATGGTTACTGTTTTAGAAACTAGAAAGTATAGTGCACAACTAAGTTCTTGCTTCATTTTATAAGCTTTTATAATTCCTTTAAAGAGAGACAAAATCTGACCAGCTTTGGAATACTTTACAGGGTCACTTTTGAAATAGCATTTTTCAAAATAACGCTGTGACGCGATTATGCAAATGAAGCACGGGAAATTTAAATCCTGGCTTCATTTGCAATTTCGATATGTCCTATTTACATCCCTCTTTTAAAAGAGAGATGTAGTCTAGACATAGCCATAGAGACAAATAATTGCCCCTGCCACCTCTGCAGAAGCAAAGGATCAAGTTGCAGCAGAACCATTATATTTTTGCTGTGCAAAATGTGGAGCAGGTTTTACAAAGCCCATGAACAATTTGTGCATTCCCCGTGTACCACAAAGCCCAGCAATGCAGAGCCTACTTGAGCACAGCTCAGCAAAAGGAATTTGGATGGACACTTTATATGCATGCAAACACAGGCACCTATACCAGTGGGGGGGAAAAGCATCAATAAATTATTTCTATTGCAATACCAATCACAAGAGCAGATCTGGGTATATTAGGCCAATTTTATATCTAGTTTGCTACATCCAGTCTTTCCAGTAATAGAGATATATTGCAGCTTTCCCAAGCTGCTTTCATTGTGGCTAAGGCAGATTTCTCTCTCCCATTTTAACCCACCTCTCCACTTCCACTTTTCAGTTGCTTATATCTCTCTCAAGCAAATTGCTTGGGCTTTTTGGCTGAAATTTGTATGCTTCATCTCAGCCCAAGATAAATTAATCTGAAAAGTTCACGCAAATAGTGTTGCAGCTATTTATGAGTTACACAGTTGGGAGGAAGGGAGAGAATTTACTCTTTCAAGTTGTTTTAAATTGAAATGTTCGGGTTCATGGGGCTCGTGAAGGGTCTAGACAGAAACTTCACGTATGGACAGTTGAATAGTAATCATTGAAGAAGCAAAAAAAAAAGTGCTAAGGAAAACTGGCTTTGTTTTGGAAAATATGCACATACAAATAAACATTTTGAAATTTGCATTAGAACAGTTTCTTATAGAGTAAGTTATTTAGTGGAGTGGTTTAGGATACACAGAGAAAGCGTGCTTTAATCAAGAAGTCCCATTAATTGTCTTTTTACTGTTCCTTTTCGTTCTGCAGAAACAAAAACAAAATTAGATACGTTAACATTTGCTTTTGATTTATTTTAACATTAAGATTGGGAAAGCAAGAACAAAGATGTATACACAATGTCAAACGCACGATGGCTGAATTAACATTGCATTACAAGCCTTAAATTTTGATCGTGTGTTTTTGTTATAAGAACACTTGGGAAATCAGACTCATGAGAACAAACGTTTTACACATAAGATGTCAAAATATTGGAGAAGGTGCAGAAAAGAGTTAAAAAGTGCATCAGTGGCTGGGGAAAAAAACCTTTTCAGTGAGAGACTTCCTTGTTTAGGGTTGTTTTTTAATACCATTTTTGCAACACCTGATTTTTTTAAAAAAATGTTGCTTGTTTTATAAAAACCTATTTTTCTGTTTTAGCCTTTTACTTTTATTTTTAAAATATTTAACTGACTTTTTACTTTATTTAAGTTTTTTTTTACTTCATAATTCAGGGTGCTGGTTTTACTCCTGGGCTGTGTCTACAGTGGGCCACTTATTCCGGAAAATCAGCCGCTTTTCCGGAATAAGCTGCGAGCTGTCTACACTGGCCCTTGAATTTCCGGAAAAGCAACGATGCTCTACTGTACAAAATCAGCCACTATTCCGGAAAAACTATTCTGCTCCCGCTTGGGCATAAGTCCTTATTCTGGAACACTGTTCCGGAAAAGGGCCAGCGTAGACAGCCCAGTAGTCTTTTCCAGAAAAAAGCCCCGATCGCGAAAATGGCTATCAGGGCTCTTTTCCAGAAAAGCGCGTCTACATTGGCCACAGACGCTGAAAGTACCTACCTGAAAGTAGGAATAAGAGATCCTCCGGAAAAGGGCTTTATTCCGGAGGATCGTGCCAGTCTAGACGCTTTTCCCCAAGCCGGAAAAAAAGCGGCGGACATGTTTATTTAAATCTGCGGGGGATATTTAAATCCCCCGCGGATTTCCCTATTCTGACTTACCTGCTTTGCATCCCTTTTCCGGAATTTGGGGCCAGTGTAGACGTAGCCGGAGTGTACAAACCTAAATAGTAACCTGCAAAGTAAGCTGTTGGGACTTCTAAACCACCTTTTGTTTTTCCATCCCGCTATGACCTTAGATCTGTACACACCTATTATAAGGCTACATTGAAGTAATTTACCTCTATTTTTTGTTTGAAAGGGGTTAAAAAGGAGACACTCTGCTTCAATCTTTTTGTTTTGGACTTGCTAAACCTGCTACTGTCTTTTGGATTTACTATGACTGAGGGTGAAAAGATGCTCTTGACAGATAATGGGGGGAGTGAGGAATCAAATTCTCCTCCTTCACCCGGTACTCCTATGAGCAGGGGTGTGCACATCTGTTTAATGTATTAATGTCCAAATAATTACAGTATTTAATTATCATTAATAACCTCAGCATATGTCATCCCCCTTTCTCATTTGTCCACAAAAAATGTTATGCTTATAGGAAGCACATGGGATCCCTGTTAGCAGATAAGGCAATATGTCACATTTTTTGAGGACATAATACAGAAATTAGCAGGGTTTGACAATTAACGTAATCTACTCATCCGGGGCAAGTAGATTTTAGCCCAGCATGGCCGTGCAGCGCAGTCAGCGTATGCGCAGCGCGCAGTAGTGTGTGGCTGGCGAGCAAAGCTCACTGCCCCTTGCGAGCCCTGGAAATTTGCATATGTGTACACACACACACACACACACACACACACACACAGTTTTGCTAATCATAGAACACTAGAGCTGGAAGGCACTTCAAGAGACCAAGTCCAATCCCCTGCCCTCATGTCAGGACCAAGCACTGTCTAGATCATCCCTGACAAGTATCTGTCTAACCTGCTCTTAAATATCTCCAGAGATGTAGATTCCACAACCTCCCTAGGCAACTTATTCCAATGTTTAACAATCCTGACAATTAGTAAGTTTTTCCTAATGATGTTATAGTTACCAGTCAGAGACTCAGACCAACCTAATGGCTAGTTAGGTTGGATGCAAGGATGGAGCCAGGTTCTATTGGTTGCTGTTCTGATGCTCTGAGGCTGCTGCTTGACAAAACTAACCCAAAGCCTTATGGCAAGAGACCCTATTTTCATATATATATATATATATATATATATATATATATATATATATATATATATATATATTAAATACAGGTTGTACCTCCCTTAATCGGAACTCTCTGGTTCAGCAACATCCATAGTCCATCAGGACCACAGATGTCTCTGGACCACAGAGCCCAGGTACAGGGAGGTTGGGCTGAGGGGCAGGAAGGCAAGGAGGAGGTGCGGAGACTCAGCTGGGAGCCAGGAGGTAGGGCATGGAGGGGCAGGAAGCACAGCATGGAGCCCTGGCCCTTGTGGCCAGGCAGTAGCGGGGGCCCATCAGCAGCAGTTTTGGAACTCTGGCCCTTGCCGCGGAGCTTGGGGACAGCCACGGCAGCCCCAGAGCTTGGGGACAGCAGTGGCAGCTGCAGAGCTCTGGCCCCGGTAGCGCTCTGGCCCCAGCCGTGGAACTCTATCCCGGCTGTGGAGTGACCCCAGCGGCAGCCTCGGCTGGGCAGGCAACAGTGGGGGTAGGTTAGATCCCTCGTCTGGGGTAGCAGGACAGCATGGGCCATGTTGGGAGGGATCTCCCCTGATCCCAAGGGTGCCAGATGAGGGAGGTCGAACCTGTCCAAGTTTGAGTTCTGCCACATTATGTTGTAATTAGTTACTTTGCAACAAATGATTATTTTAAGATTGTTTTCATTGTTATTTTGCATTAGCATTTTAATGTTTTTGAGTGTTACATTTTGGTTTTGGTTGGATTTTGTTTTTTGGGAGAGGCAGGAGAGTGGTTCCTCTAGCTTTAGGGATTTTAATTTGCCCTTTCTTTGTCATTAGGTAGAATGGGTGCATTTTGTAGGTTTTGGCCCCTTCCTTGGCCCCTTGGGTGCAGCACTGGCCTTTAGGTTTATTTTTTATGCACCCATTTCTTACTTACGTAAACGAGAATTGCATCATTTCTTTTGTGAAACAGTACAGAAAAGAGTAAAAAATAAATATTACAAAACATTCTACAGTAAAAGATTAATAATTCTTAAGTATTATATAAAAAGAATAATTCTATGGGCATAGTGAGTTACAAAGACCCTTTTGGTCTATTTTGCTTTGATATCTCTAAGGGTATGTCTACACTGCATCCCTAGTTCGAACTAGGGATGCAAATGGAGACAATCGAAGTAGTTAATGAAGCGGGGATTTAAATATCCCGCGCTCCATTAACATGATCTCGCCAGCGCGCTAGTTCGAATCACAGCTGATTCGAACCAGGAAGTGCGCGCCGGGACGCGTTAGTTTGGACTAAAGCCCTTAGTCCGAACTAATGAGACATACCCTCCGAGACACAAACTGATGCATTTTTAGCAATGGTTCTAGGCCATTTCTTTTTGCTAGTTAGAAAGGATGGCTGGTAGGGCACATCGAGGCACATTACATTGTATAAGGCTTATTATATTTTTATACAAACACTAATCTTATAAATATTTCTGTAAGTTTGTTTGTTTGTCCCAAAAGATCTCCGAAACGGTAAGAGCTAGAAACACCAAATTTTGTATGGATACTACTGATCTCCTAACTTAAATGACTGGATTGGTTATATCTCGAAATTAGTTTTCCTAGTTCCCCCAGAGCTCCAAATGGGGCCAATGATAATTCCGGAAGATCTCCAAAACAGTAAGAGCTAGAAACACCAAATTTGGCATGGATAATACTGATTTCCTAACTTAAATAACTGGATTGGATATATCTCGAAATCAGTTCCCCAGAGCCCCAATTGGGCCCACTGATAATTCCAAAAGATCTCTGAAACGGTAAGAGCTAGAAACACCAAATTTTTAACGGATACTACTGATCTCCTAACTTAAATGACTGGATTGGTTAGATCTCGAAATCGGTTCCCCCAGAGCCCCAATTGGGCCCACTGATAATTAGCTTTTAGTAGTGCCTGATCATAGGCATTTGCTGGACTCTTCTGTTAAGTGTGTCACATAAACTGCAACTACGAGATCCTAGAGGATAAAGCATGTGGGCACCTGCAGCACCATCAAGGGAAAGCCCATGGGGGAGAGGCTGCAGTGGGGCAGAGAATCAGCAATCTCTCCTATACTAGGGCACCAGCAGGTCTCCAAGACAGACTCAAACGTGGCTGATGCTGGCTGGGGTCTAGTCTTGCTAACTGTGTCTGGGAGAAGCCTCCAGCTGTCACAGCCTCTCAACATCTTCCCACAGCCGGGCTGCGACTGAACCCCTTCTGGAAATTAAAGTTGCTTCCCTCCCAAAGGAGCCCTCCAACCACTCGTCCTCCTTTGGGCTGCGTGCTTTCTCTTGGCAGGGCTGTGTGTGTTATCAGCAAGTGCCACGGGCATTATGCACTTTGCAGGATTCAGCTCACAGTACAAAGAAGAAGTGGGTAGGAGGACAAGTTCTGGGGAACCGTGGAGCCTGAGGAGGACACAGTACTCTCAGAACAGCCTATTCTCATTAGAACAGGTACGTTCAGATGCTGCATGTTCTAATCATCTAGATAGCACTAATTGCATCTGGTCTGAAGGTGTTTCGCTTTGTCTGATCAATGCAACTGGTCCTGCTGCCGCTAGGAATTCCATTCAGGTTGCCCAATGGAGCATGCACTAAAGGCACTCGGAGAGTGGCTACTTGGGGAGTAGTGATCTGCTGCTGCTGCAGAGCCCAGGAGACATCCCCTCCATGTCTCAGCGCTTCTGGCAAGGAGGCTGCAGGCATTGTTTGCATAGAGTAATTATAGAACACCACCATTTTGGGGTTTGTGTAACAATGACTGTAACAATTTGCCCTGAGGTTGGCACTCATGTTGTGTGACTGTAATGGCCATTTATAAACACATCGTATTCTGTGGTACATTTTGGTTTCATCGGTTAAAATACAGGTGAAAAATAAAGGGTTCTTGCTTTTATAGACTAAGTGTTGTGAGTTTTTAGGTATGTAAATATTAAACTCTATCTTCATAAATATTTACAGAGAGATTAGCTTTGTGGTGCAAGGTATCCCAAAGTCTGAGTAGTAGTTGCAATACAGTAAACTTCCGATAATCCGGCACCTTTAGGACCCAGGGGGTGCCGGATTATCAGATTTGCTGGACTATCAGAAGGGGGGGCTATGAAGGGTCTGGGGTGGGGTGGGTGGGATGTCACCCCCGAAGCCTCAAAGCCCCCCCTTCTGATAGTGCAGCTCTGCCCCAGGGGTCCCTGATTCAGCCGCTGCTGGTCAATTTCAGCAGCTGCTGAATCGGGGACACCTGCAGCAGAGCAGCTGGGGTGCTGCCGGGTTGGTCCGGTAGCACCGACCCTTGGTGCGGTGAGACCAACCCAGCAGCAGCCCAGCTGCTCTTGGGGACGTCTGGGGCAGAGTAGCTGGGGTGCTGCCGGGTTGGTCCCGCAGCGCCGCTCCTCGGCGCTACTGGACCAACCTGGCAGCACCCCAGCTTCTCTGCCCCAGGTGTCCCCAAGTCAGCCGCTGCTGATACTGATCAGCGGCTGACTCCAGGAAGCCCGAGGCAGAGCAGCTCTGCCCGGGCTTCCTGGAGTCAGCCGCTGGTCAGTTTCAACAGCAGCTGAATCAGGACGCCTGGGGTAGAGCAGCTGGGGCGCTGCCGGGTTGGTCCCCGCAGCGCTGCACCTCGGCGCTGAGGGGACCAACTCGGCAGCACCCCAGCTGCTCTGTCCCAGATGTACCCAAGTCAGCTGCTGCTGAAACTGATCAGTGGCTGATTCTAGGAAGCCGGGGCAGAGCAGCTCTGCCTCGGGCTTCCTGGAGTCAGCCGCTGGTCAGTTTCAGCAGCGGCTGATCGGGGACAGCTGGGGTGCTGCCGAGTTGGTCCCACAGCCCCGAGGGGCAGCGTTACAGGACCTACCTGGCAGCACTCCAGCTGCTCTGCCCCAGCTTCCCCGATTCAGCCGCTGATCAGTATTAGCAGTGGCTGAGTCGGAGAAGCTGGGGGCAGAGCAGCTCCAATGGTCCGGCTGCCCAGAGCACTTCCGGGTTCCTGATGGTGCCGGACCATCAGGAGTGCTGGACCATCAGATGCCAGACCATCGGAGTTTTAATGTATTTTATTTGTATTCCAGTAGGGCCTAGCAGCCTCAGCCAAGGATCAGGACTCCATTGTGGTAGGCAGATAGAAACAAAACAAATGTCCATTATGAATTCTAAATGTGTTTCATGGCATCTGAGGCATTTTTCAGAAAACTTGCTTGGAACCATGTATTTTAGCTGCCATCTACTCCTCCCGCTGCTTAGTTTCTATGAATCCTGCTGCTGTTGGGTACTTTAGTATAACTCTATTGCTTGTTTTATTCTTGTCATATTTCAATCATTCTTTCTGTGTATGAGATGTTCAGTGACATCTGTCTGCAGATGTTCTCCTCCCTACATCTCACATTCCTGCCTTTCAGCAAACACCCAGGAAGAGTGAGGGTCAATGTGCTAGACTGTCTTCGTGATTTATGGAGATGATTACCCTCTATGCCTCATACATGTGGAAAAGGGCAGCTCTGACGTTGAGCTTTTTCAAGGCTGTCAGTGTTGATATTTTTGTTTCCCATGTTGATCTGATGAGACTTTAAAGAAATTTAATGGTAAATTTTCCGGTTTGGTTCAGACAGTGTTTTGATGTTAATTTTTTTATCTCAAGTAGACTCCAGTCCCACCTAGTGCAATAAATTCAGCAAAGGTATGGTTTGCTAATAAGGAACTACAGAATGTTAATCCTGGAGATGATCTTTCCCCTGCTTCACTGACATGAGCTCCAGAAAAAGTCTTCTTGGGAACTTTAAAATAGCTCTGTACATAGCTAGTGTTTATACATAGTCCTGTTACACTGATTTATGTTGCTAGAATTTCCAGTTTCTTTGCACTGCTTTCCATGTACATATTTAGAGTAACATTTTATTATTAACAGTCATGTTACTGCCAAGAGACCAACTAAGACTGGGGCCCCATTGTACAAGGTACTGTACAAACAGAGTAGTAGATGCTCCTTATCCCTAGCCAGTTTAAATAGAGAAGAAGCAATATATCACTACATCAGAGTATGTATTTATACTTCTGTTTTCTGCTACTGACATAGGAGTGTGATTGACTTCTATAAGAGTATTTTAGTTATTTGTTGCAGATTGTTTCCAGTAAAATGTTTATTATAGGTGTAACATGTAGCTACAGATACAGCTACAGTTGCACAACCTACGTCCATTCTAAAGGACTATTTTCATTTGTTTGTATTTTTTCTTACATTTTTAATCTTTCTGGCATAAAGTTTTCAGTTTGAAAGTCAGCAGAGCTCAGATAAGTGAGATTATGTATGTAAGGAAGTAAAGCTGTAAGGAGACTCACTTGTGTTCTACTTGTGTTCCATGAGGGGCTGACCGATTCATAAATTCATAGATTCCAATAGATCCAGTTCCATAGATTGTGATCACGACCTCCTGATTAACACATACACTATAGAACTTCCCTCAATTCTTAGAGTATATATTTTAGCAAAACATCCAATTTTGATTTAAAATTGCTGATGGAGACTCCATTACAACTCACGGCGAATTATTCCAGTGGTCAATAACTTTAGCCATTAAAAATGTATGCCTTATTTCCAGTCTGAATTTGACTAGTTTCATCTTCCAGCTATTGGATCATCATATATCTTTTTTTCTGCAACACCAAAGATATAGTTAAGTATTTGTTCCCATGTAGTTAATTATAGACTGCAAAGAAGTCACCTGTTAACCTTTTCTTTGTTAGGTTAAATACACTGAGGTGTTTGAGTCTATCACTAAAGCATGTTTTCTAACTCTTTAATCATTTATGTGGCTTTTTTCTGAACCCTCTCCAATATATCAACAACCTTCTTGAACTGTGGGCTCTCAAACCACACGTAGCATTTGAGTAGCCATCATGCTGGTGCCAAAAACAGAGGTAAAATAACCTCTCTACTTCTATGTGAGATTCACCTGTTTATACATCCCAGGATTCACGTAAGTTCTTTTGGCCACAGTGTCACACTGGGAGCTCATGTCTGTTGATTATCCACTATAAATCCCAAATCTTCCTAGGGTAGAGTCCTCTCTCTTTAATTATAGCCTACATTCTTTGTTCATAGATGAGTACTGTATATTTACAGTTAGCATTTATAGTTAGCATTCTCCTTGCCAGAGGATGTTGTGGAGACCAGGACTTCAACAGAGTTCAGAAAAGAGCTAGATAGATTCAAGGAGGTTAGATCCCTCAATGACTATTAGCCAGGATGAGTAGAAATGATATCACTAGCATCTGTTTGTCGGAGGCTGGAAATGGATGACAGGAGAGGGATCACTTGATGATTGCCTGTTCTGTTCACTCCCTCCGGGGCATCTGGCATTTGGACACTGCAGGCAGACAGGATATTGGGCTAGATCAGTGTTTCCCAAACTATGGTCCGCGGCCCGATAGCGGGCCGCGGAAAAAAAATGCCGGGCCTCAGTGTGCCTGGTGGCTGCTGGCCCGTAGGCCAATTCGACCCATTTGGTCGAATCGGGCCCCGCGCCCCTGCACCCGGAAGTGCCGGCGAGTGATGAGCCGGGCCCTGCTCCAGTGCTATGTGGAACTGGGTCTCTCCCCGGCTCTGCCTGGAGCGCCCCCCCCCCCCCCGCGCGTCCTCCCGCCCCACCCCCTCGGCCCCGGACGTCTCTGCCGTGTGCAGCTCCTCCTTGCTGCCTGCCGCCCGTGCGCGTGATGTGACGGCCCGGGGTTTCGAAACCCACGGGAGGCATGTGGCGGGGCCTGGCTGGCTCCGGGTTCGGCCTCCGGGGCCTGAGCACGGACCCCGGCCCCGCAGCGTGGAAGGAGAAGGTGGGAACCAGCTCGTGTGGCGGTGGCGGCGGCGGTGAGGAAAGGAGAGGAGGAAGGCACCAAGGGACAGGGGTGTGGGAGAGAGAGACAAATGCCAGGGGGCCAAGTGCAGCCCATGAGGGAAAGGGCAGGAGGGGAGGTGTTAGGGGGAGGGGGGACAGGGTGATGCTGGGAGAGGAGAGGCGAAGGGAAGGGCACTGGGGATTGGAGGGGGAGGTGCTGGGAGAAGGCTTGAAAGAAGGGGTGGGCATGAGGAAAGTCAGGATGGAACAAATTGTGTGTGAGGGCACAGAGGGGCAGGAGGGGAATGGGGCAGAGACTGGTGAGGGGGTGGGTATTAGGGAAAAAGAGGGGAAAAGGAGGCACCAGGAGGGTGCAGGGCTAAGGAAAGGTGCAGGTGCTATGGGATTCTGGGGTGAGAAGGAGGGGAGAGTTGGCCACCGGAAGCAGAACTGGACAGGGGAATCAGGGCAGGCTGAGGAGATTGGGGGGCTGGTGGAAGCAGGGCTGCCACGGGGTGCGAGATTGCGGGCAGGGAGCTGGCCGGGGAAGATGTGGGCGGGGTGAGAGAAGTGGCCGCTGGAAGGAGGGCTGGACGCAGGCAGCGGTGCTGGCCAAGGGAGACTGGGAAGAGAAGCGGGGGAGAACTGGCTGCCAGGGAGGGGGTTGGGGGAAATGGGGCTGGCCAGAGGCGCAGCAAGGAGAGCAGTGGGGAGGAATGAATCGGCCTGCAGGGAGTGGAACTGACCCAACCCCGTTCCTCTTTTCCCCCCCATCCACAAAGCATGAGCCACCCCCCCCCACACACACACACAAACCCCTCGAGTAGTTGCGAACAATCTGGCTGGTAGACACACTCATGCAGCCTGAGCACATTTACCAGCTAGGCAGTTCGAAACTACAAACTGATACATCTAGTAATAATACAACTTACCTCCTGAGAAAATACCAGACATGTTATATGTCTGGTATTTTCTCAGTTTGTTTTTCATGTGTTTATATTTTTGGGCTGCAAAAAGCAGAACTGAAAAAAAAGGGTTCCAACTAAAGTAAAAAGTTTGGAGAAACCCTGGTCTAACCAGCTTTCTGTCTGTCTTACAGCCCATTTATCCAATCCATATTCCTTAACTTGCTGGCAAGAATATTGTGGGTGACCATATCAAAAGCTTTGCTAAAGCTGGCTCTGGGAGATTTGGGAGGACCAGAAACAACTTATTTGAATATTCATCATTTGATTAATGAATATGCAAATGAATATTACTGGTCCTCCAAAGTTCGTGAATGGATTTACTGGTCCCCGTGGCAAAAAGTTTGGGAACCACTGGGATAGATGGACCTTTGGTGTGACCCAGTATGGTGGTTCTTATGTTCTGAAAACACATATTGTTTGCTTATGCCCAGTTCACTAAGTGATTTAAATTATTTCACATCAGTGACCAATTATGTATTTACTCATCCCCTAATTTTTGTGTCATCTGAAAACTTTGTCCGTAATGATATTGTGTTTTCTTCCTGGTCATTAATAAAGATGTCAAATGGCTTAGGGTCAACAACCAATTCCTGAGGAATCCCACTGAAAATGCACCCACTCAGTGTTGATTCCCTATGTTGGCAACCCATCAATTAGCCAGTTTTTAATCCATCTAATGTGCGACATGTAAATTTTATATCATTCTAATTTTTTTTAATCAAAATGTTGTTTGGTACCAAGTCATATTATATTATATTGACACTGTAACCTTTATCAACAGTCATGTCATCTATTAAAAAAGATATGACAGGATCTATTTTCCATACATCTTGTTGATTTGCATTAATTACCTTACCCTTCCTTCGTTCTTTATTAATCAATTTCCATATGAGGTGCCACATCTTTCTGGGGATCAATGCCAGACTGATTATCCTATATTTACTTAGGATTCACCCTTTCACCCATTTACCTTTTTTAAATAGTGGCTTTCTTCCAGTCTTCTGGAATTTTCCTTGTACTCCAAGACTTATTAAAAACCCATGTTAACAGGCCAAAATGTTTTCAGCCAACATTTTGAAAATTTTTTGTGTGCAAGCTATTAGGACCCACTGATTTAAAAATGTTTAGCTTTAATAGCTTCTGTTTAACATCCTCCAGAATTACCTGTGGAATGGAAATTATGTTACCATCACCACAGATAAGACTATCATCTGTTTTCCCCCTAAATGCAGAACAGAAATATTTATTGAACACATCTGCCTTTTCTGCATTATTATTAATAATTCTACCATTTCCATCTAGTAATGAATACTGTTGTCTGGAGTCTTTTTATTCCTAATATCATTGTCTGTAGTCTTTTTATTCCTAATATATTATAAAATCTCCTTATTTTCCTTGATACTGCTGGCCATAGATTTCTTCATGTGCCTGCTGGATTCCCTTATCACTTGTGTAATTCCTAACTTCTGATTATAGTCATTAGTATTAACTGCCCCTTTCTTCAATTTGTTTGTAAATATTTAAAGTTTATATAGATGCAAAGTCAGTGCATAATCATTTAATCCTGTGCACTGTTTTGAATGTGATAGTCTCACCATTGTTTATTATTATAGGCTACGTTTTTGTCTTTGCAAGCTCATCCCTTCTTGTGTGTGTTAATATGCTGTATTGATGCTGAGAAATGCAGAGCTGTGTACACATAACTCATAGATGTAATATTTGTTGTCATTTTAATCACTTCACCTTTCAAATAATAAGAGATTTTTTTGCTTGATAGCCTTTCCATTAAACCATAACAGCACAGTAATATTTAGAAAAGCATTTTTCTTCTGCTACTTTTGAAATCGTGTCATATTTTTACCCTATGAAAAATGTCATGAGCATCTCTTTCTTCTGACTCGCATGGATACTGAAGTGAGGATTGTTAATGGTCTCATGACTTTGCTAATCTGGTCTGTTGCAGTGCTTTATATTACATACTTTCCTTCCCAAGGCTCTGGGATAGGTGAGAATGGTTTAGAACTGTGCCTTTCTACCTTTCCAGACTACTGTACCCTTTGAAAAGTTTGATTTGTCTTACCCCCACAAGTTTCGCCTCAGTTAAAATACACTTGCATACAAAATAGTATCTCAGTATACTATAAATTGCTTACTTTCTCATGTTTACCATATCATTGTAAAATAAATAAATTAGAATAAAAATATTGTATTTCCATTTTAGTGTGTAGTATGTAGAACAGTATAAATAAGTGTTTGTCTATATGGTTTAGAACATTTTGTCTGTTGTTGTTGTTGTTGAGTTCCACCAAGCTTCCTTGTGTTTTAATTCTAGGCTAAAGTTTTATTTCACCATGACTCCCAGCCTCTCACACGCCTGTCTTAAAGATAATGAGCTTCTATGATGTGATTATGATTTTGCAAAGCTTTGCAGCTTTTAAGATGCTTGTGCATGCAAAGTTATGCAAATTGATAACATTAATAATTTATTGGTCATGAAAAATCTTCAGGGTCTGAGTCCATCAGTTGATAAAAATAAGGGTTTTTTTTTTGCATAATTGGAGACCTTCATATGTCTTTATTTCAGTGGAAAGTTTTGTGTTATCCTCCATGATAATATTGTACTTTTTCTTTCCTTTTTGTAATTGAATTTGTAGTTTTATGCATGCAATGGAATTTTCTCTAATTCCACAGATTTGCTTGTTTGTTGTAGAAATTTAGAAGTGAGCAGTAATTTTTTTTCAGTTTGCACCTCCTGGCACTAGGAAGAAGCGTTCTGAATTGTTTGCCGTACATCTTTCTTCCATTTTCATCAGCTTCAGTTTCTTTCACATATAGCCTAGAATTCTCTTGAAAACTTATAAACCACTTACTGGCTAATGTTGGCAATTGTTACTTTAGAAAGTACGGTAAACGTGGCTGGCCTCTTATTGTTACGCACGTAACTTCGTATTAAGTGGGAAGTAGGGACCACATTTTGTATTTAACTTCTTTGCTTCCCTAAATGCTCTTCAAAGGAAATCAGAAATTCAAATAGGTAACAAGTTGTGAGTATTTGTGTTCTCATAGGTCCACAATTTTCCTAACAAAAGAGTAAGAAAGATCCATTCTTCCATCCAAAAGCAAAATCTATCCCACAGCGATCCAATTTATAATGAAAAGTGCATAACAAAAGCTTAGGTTTTATTAAGCCAAGGAATATTATCAGGTGTCACCTCAGGCTCTCACTTGGCTGTTACATGTAACCTCCCTACCCATCCACATACAAAACCCTGTGTCCTGAGTTTAATAATGCTTTAAATCTGGGCCAGATGGCCCAGTAGAGCTATTGGCTAAAACTTGTAACCCGCCCGCTTTGTAATGGCAATGCAGGCTCACTCATGCAAATGTTGATAGTCCTCCAATTCCTTCCCACCATTCCACTCAGGTACCCAAAAGTAGAGTCAAAATCTTCCATAATTCACTGGGATAGAATAATAGAGCAACTGATCTTATGGAAGCCCAAAGGACTATGAAATGTGCTTCTAGAAATGCTAGCAACAGACATAGGAGAGGACATCAACAGCAAAAAAGGTTACTCCAGTATGGCTTTTCAGTGCATCAGCTCACTTTCAGGTTTGGCTGATTCTAGTGCTCAGGTAAAGATATTCCCCCAAGAGACCATACTGTAACTCACAGTATGTTTACCATATACCTTCAAGCTACTCCAGGAAGGATGTTGGTTTACTGCTTACCTTATTTTCCTTATTCTTTATTTAAAGTAAAGATTTGTTCTTTCTTTATTCGAGGACTCACTTTCACTTTTAAAACAAGTTCTTTTTCCTTCTTTGATGACATTCTTATTTGAATGCTCCCCTTTTCAAAAAACCATCTGCTAGCATGCTTACATTGGAATAGTATAAAGATAGAGGAGTGTGACAGAGTAATGTGCATTTTCCAAAAGCAGGTGATCCTTATAGAAAGTGTATGTGGAGGGTTAAAGAAAAATGCGAAGAAAAAGTTAATTCAGAGCTGAAGAATGTAATCATTTGGAACGAATAAGCCAAATATTTTAAAGTTTTATTTTATGATGAGAGTTGTACAGTTCCTGGCAAGCACTGCCAAACCCAAATGAGTTCTTTACTACCAATAAAATGAAATGATGCCCACAAACAGCATAATATTCCACATTGTCCAAATGTCTAAAACCTTTTTCCATCATTTGGCCTCACTTTTTTTTGTTTCTTTGCCAGAAACAGAGGCCAGGAGGTTTACTGTGAGGGTAGAGGAATGTGGTTGTTTCCAAAATGGGGGACGTATCTGTGATTAGTTACCATCTGCTTCATTACACTCAGAACACCTTACTAGGGAGTGGCGATTACTAAGCTTGCAGTCATTCCAGTTTATCTCTCACACTAGAATGGTTACTTTGAAATGGATGGGTACTGTTGGAAGTCAGTCTTAAAACTATATAGGATGAACATATTTTATGATGCACAATACTGTGGCTGTTCAAAGTGAAAAAATGACAATTTTCTCAGTGCAAAGTGCTGAAACTTAGGAAACATGTTGTTACACCAATATTTAACCAGTTGTGTAAACCTCCAATTTACAGTTGTAAGCTCTTCATATTAAAGACAACATAGCAGAACCATTGAAATCAAAGAACCTGTCCTGTTACGTATTTAAACATTAAGTTTAATATCCTGGCTCATTGAAGTCAATGGAAGATTTGGCAGGATTTCATCCTTCACCTGCAGTTTAATAGATTGAAACATAGTATATTGCAAGGTGAAGGATGAATTGGTCTTAAGTGCCTCTTAACTTGAGAGGCTTTATTCAAAGGTGAGAGAGAGAATATCCATCAAAGGGATGGCCAAATCTAATAGTAAAATGTTTGATGTTGATGATGGTGCTATCAGGCAACCTGAAGATCACACGAATAAAATCAATGTGTTCATTCTCAGGGGACAAGAGTAGATCGTAGGCTGATTGTGGATCCGATAGTGCTGTCTCATTGGACAGGAAGAGCATAAGGAGTGCAGACAATTTTCTCTACTAGTGTCATGAACTACTGTGCACCTTCTCTATTGCACAAGATATTCACTGGCTTCTTTCGCAAGATCCTAACCACTGGAGAGAGAAGGAGAGTAACCCAGCTTCCCTGCCACCCTCCCCCAGTCCCTGTACATGAGGAAACCTAAAAACTTCCCAAGGAGCAGATGTGTCTCTAAAAGATGGAACTGAACCAGAAATCCTAGGAGAAATACAGGAATTATTGGTTAATGTTCTGTGCTGTGTTATGCAGCAGGTCAGTTTAGATGACTGTAATGGACTATTAGTGTGTTAAAAATCTATACATCTATGAAACACCCACCTAGGACAAGGCTCTTCCCTTACCAGGAGCCATGCGCTAGAAATAGTGTGTCCCTGTGACATCTATTCCTTCAGGATCTGAAGCTTTGGTTCCACCTTTTCTGGATTTTTTACAAAGTTTTGATGATGATGTCAGGTAAGAATATAACAATCCTCTAGTTGAAGATCTGTGAGAAAGTGTAGTCTGCACCCAAGTTCTTCTGCAGTGGGACCAAGAAACACTGTAACCATCAACAGTGGGATGTAGTACAGTATCACTGTCGCCAGAGTACTAAAGGGGTTCTTTCAGCAGGCAGTGGAGGAATATTTCTTGGTCTTGTGGTAGAAAATTAAAGTGAGGAAATGGGTTAAGCCACAAACCCTGCCTAAAGACTTCTTTCTTTTTTTCTTTTTCTTTTTCTTGTTCTCTTCTTTCTGCATGAGGGTGTGGAAGGTGATTAGTTGGTATTTAGCCTAAGCTGGGACTTAACCCTTCCTCTCTCCTCAAAGACATTGGAGGTTGAAAGCAGAAGAGCATGTCACCACATCCTTTCATTTAGAATGCAGTCCTAGGTACAGGATGGTGAACCAGGTGTACGATGGAGGAGGGAATCCAGTGGCAGAGATCTATTGGCTGTGAAACCAATACTTGGATTCAATGGATACTTGGATCCAGTTGTCACTTGTATATCGGGAATCACAAACAAATTCCATTTGAATATTAGCTAGAATCTTTTGCATGCTATTACCCAGCAGTGCATAAGAGCAATCAAAGAAGATTGAAATTACAGAGAAAATAAATGTATTATTTTTGCTAGTATTTCCACCACTAGATGATGAAATCCCTATCCCAGGACACCTTATGGCAAGTAGTAAATGTCTGCTATCATTGGAAATTGAATGATCAGCAAACTAAATAACGAGAGAAATTAGATTACAGTAATTCACACAGAGTAGATGGCAGTCACTCAGGCATTTTGGAAGGTCCAAGTGATGGAGCTGCTGAGTTACTTAACAGAAATATGTAATTCACCGTTAAACTTGAAGCTCTCCAGTGTCTACTACCTTTCTTTTAAAAATGTGCTAATGTTGATCCTGAGAATTATTATAATCCAGTGAGATTAACTGTAATGCCAGAAATAGTACCTGAGAAAATGAGAAGGCAATGGATTATCACTTTCCAATCCAGCACAAGTAAGGCAAGCAGGCAAATGCACTGCCCATATGCAAAGCAGGCATTGAATTGTCAGGGGGCCACAATTCAATCTCTGTTTCTCCAGTGTGCACCATGGGGGTAGCATGCTGCACAGGCCCTTTCTGGGCATAGTTTACTTTCATCTCCACATCAGACCAACTGTGCATCCCTGCTCAGCTGTGTGGAAGAGGAAATAGTAGCCCATGAGCAGCTATTCTCCCCACCACATCCCACACAAGGACTGGTAATGCAGTAGAACCTACAAGGAGTAAGGAGCCTTCCTAGGCCCTCTCAGTCAACTCACATTACTACAGAGTCCTAAATCTAGGATAATGAAGCGTCCACAGTAAGTAAGAACAAACGGCTTGGTTTTGTAATTTAACAGGGCCCTGTAGAATAGTGCAGCACACCAAACCCTCCATCCTGCAGTTCTGCTGGCACAGAGCTCTGCAGCAACTTAAATGTCCCGAAAAACATTCACATAAAAGTTTTTCTGAATTAAGTGCTGAAGTGAATAATGCTATAAATTGGGATGGGCAAACTAAGGGCTGAGTTTGGCCCATCAGGCCCCCTAATAAGGTCCTTGAGCTCCCACTTGGGAACAGGGTTGGGGGCTTGTCCCTTCTCCAGCTGCTATAGATAGGGGCAGAGGCACCACATGCTGCCCCTGCCCCAAATACCAGCTCTGCAGCTCCCAATAGGAAGCTGCAGGGGTGATGCCTGCATATGGGGCAGCACACAGAGCCACAGAGCTGTGCACCCAACTAGGAGTTGGAAGAGGGACATGCCACTGCTTCTGGGAGCTGCTCGAGATAAGGGACACCCAGAGCCTGCACTCCTGACCTCTTTCTTTGCCCCACCGCTCCACCCTGAGCCCTCTCCTGCCCTTGGTCTTAGCCCAGAACACCCTCTTGCACCCAGAACTACTCATCCGTGGCCCATCCCTGGAGTCTGCACCCCCAGCTAGAGCCCAGACTGAAGTCCCCCCAGTTCCAATTGCAAAGCCTAAAGTGGATTGAAAGTTTTCAAGCACATTTTTTTTGTCAAAACATTTTAAATGATAATTTTTCTTAGTCTGTTGGAAAAGTTTAAATTTCTTTTGTGAAAAATGCCATGTACTTTCAGAAGAAATTTAAAATGTTCTTTTTTAATTATTATTCCTAAGCAATAAACATAAGAACATAAGAAGAACATAAGAATGGCCATACTGGGTCAAACCAAAGGTCCATTAGCCCGGTAGTCTGTCTGCCAACAGTGGCCAGAACCAGGTGCCCCAGAGAGGGTGGACCGAAGACAATGATCAAGTGATTTGTCTCCTGCCATCCTTCTCCAGCTTCTGACAAACAGAGGCCAGGGACACCATTTCTATCCCCTGGCTAATAGCCTTTTATGGACCTAACCTCCATGAAAATTATTTAGCTTCTCTTTAAACTCTGTTAGGGTACGTCTACACTACATGCCTCTGTCGGCAGAGGCATGTAGATTTGTTTGTTCAGCAAAGGTAAATGAAGCCGCGATTTAAATGATCGCGGCTTCATTTACATTTATATGGCTGCCGCGCTGAGCCGACAAACAGCTGATCAGCTGTTTGTCGGCTCGCCGCTAGTCTGGACGTTCCCCCTGTCGACATCAAAGCCCTTTGTCGGCAGCCCCGGTAAACCTCATTCCACGAGGAATAACGGGGCTGCCGACAAAGGGCTTTGATGTCAACAGGGGGAACGTCCAGACTAGCGGCGAGCCGACAAACAGCTGATCAGCTGTTTGTCGTCTCAGCGCGGCAGCCATGTAAATGTAAATGAAGCCGCGATCATTTAAATCGCGGCTTCATTTGCCTTTGCCTACAACCCTAATCTACATGCCTCTGCCGACAGAGGCATGTAGTCTAGACATAGCCTTATAGTCCTAGCCTTCATAGCCTCATCTGGCAAGGAGTTCCACAGGTTGACTACACGCTGTGTGAAGAAGAACTTTCTTTTATTAGTTTTAAACCTGCTACCCATTAATTTCATTTGGTGACCTCTAGTTTTTCTATTATGGAAACTAATAAATAACTTTTCTTTATCTGCCCTCTCCACACCATTCATGATTTTATATACCTCTATCATATCCCCCCTCAGCTTCCTCTTTTCTAAACTGAAAAGTCCCAGTCACTTTAACCTCTCTTCATATGGGACCCATTCCAAACCCCTAATCATTTTAGTTGCCCTTTTCTGAACCCTTTCCAAGGCCAAAATATCTTTTTTGAGGTGAGGAGATCACATCTGTACACAGTATTCAAGATGTGGGTGTATCATAGTTTAAACAGGGGCAGTCATAGAATCATAGGACTGGAAGGGACCTCGAGAGGTCACCGAGTCCAGCCCCCCGCCCTCAAGGCAGGACCAAGCTCCGTCTACACCATCCCTGACAGATGTCTGTCTAACCTGTTCTTAAATATCTCCAGAGAGGGAGATTCCACCACCTCCCTTGGCAATTTATTCCAATATTTAACCACCCTGACAGTTAGGAATTTTTTTCCTAATATCCAATCTAAACCTCCCTTGCTGTACTTTAAGCCCATTACTCCTTGTCCTGTCCTCAGAAACCAAGAGGAACAAATTTTCTCCTTCCTCCTTGTGATACCCTTTTAGATATTTGAAAACCGCTATCATATCCCCCCTTAATCTTCTTTTTTCCAAACTAAACAAGCCCAGTTCATGAAGCCTGGCTTCATAGGTCATGTTCTCTAGACCTTTAATCATTCTTGTCGCTCTTCTCTGTATCCTTTCCAATTTCTCCACATCTTTCTTGAAATGTGGCGCCCAGAACTGGACACAGTACTCCAGCTGAGGCCTAACTAGTGCAGAGTAGAGCGGCAGGATGACTTCACGAGTTTTGCTTACAACACACCTGTTGATACAACCTAGAATCATATTTGCTTTTTTTGCAACAGCATCACACTGTTGACTCATATTCAACTTGTGGTCCACTATGACCCCTAGATCCCTTTCTGCCATGCTCCTTCCTAGACAGACGCTTCCCATCTTGTATGTATGGAACTGATTGTTCCTTCCTAAGTGGAGCACTTTACATTTCTCTTTATTAAACCTCATCCTGTTTACCTCTGACCATTTCTCTAACTTGCTAAGGTCATTTTGAATTATGTCCCTATCCTCCAAAGAAGTCGCAACCCCACCCAGTTTGGTATCATCTGCGAACTTAATAAGCGTACTCTCTATCCCAATATCTACATTATTGATGAAGATATTGAACAGTACGGGTCCCAAAACGGACCTTTGCGGAACTCCACTTGTTATCCCTTTCCAGCAGGATTTAGCACTGTTAACAACAACTCTCTGACTACGGTTATCCAGCCAATTATGCACCCACCTTATCGTGGCCCTAAGTTATATTTGCCTAGTTTATCAATAAGAATATCATGCGAGACCGTATCAAATGCCTTACTAAAGTCTAGGTATATGACATCCACCGCTTCTCCCTTATCCACAAGGCTCGTTATCCTATCAAAGAAAGCTATCAAATTAGTTTGGCATGACTTGTTCTTCACAAACCCATGCTGGCTATTCCCTATCACTTTATTACCTTCCAAGTGTTTGCATATGATTTCCTTAATTACCTGCTCCATTATCTTCCCTGGGACAGACGTTAAACTGACCGGTCTGTAGTTTCCTGGGTTGTTTTTATTCTCCTTTTTAAGTAAAATATTCTGTGTCTTATTTTCCATCCCTTTCTTAATAATTCCTAGCATCCTATTTGACTTTTTGACCGCTGCTGCACACTGTGTGGAAGTTTTCAGAGAACTATCCACGATAACTCCAAGATCTCTTTCCTGATTTGTCATAGCCAAATTAGCCCCCATCATATTGTACATATAGTTGGGGTTATTTTTCCCGATGTGCATTACTTTACACTTATCCACGTTAAATTTCATTTGCCATTTTGTTACCCAATCACTCAGTTTGATGAGATCTTTTTGGAGTCCCTCATAGTCTGCTTCTGTCTTGACTATCCTAAACAGTTTGGTATCATCCACAAACTTTACTCCACGAGGAGTAACGGTATTTCGGAATAGGAAGCCTAATCCAAACTACCTAGTCCGTGCTGCATGTAGCCGCGGGGCACGGAGTCCACACTAGTGGACATTTAAAAATGGCGGCGCCCGGCAATATGCAAATGAAGCCCGGGAAATTCAAATCCCGGGCTTCATTTGCATCTCCGGTTGCCTACATTACCACCCTAGTTTGAACTAGGGTGGTAGTGTAGAGATACCCTTACTGCTTACCCCTTTCTCCAGATCATTTATGAATAAGTTGAAAAGGATTGGTCCTAGGACTGACCCTTGGGGGACACCACTAGTTACACCTCTCCATTCTGAAAATTTACCATTTATTCCTACCCTTTGTTTCCTGTCTTTTAACCAGTTCTCAGTCCAAGAAAGGGCCTTCCCTCTTATCCCATGGCAATGTAATTTACACAAGAGCCTTTGTTGGGGGACCTTGTCAAAGGCTTTCTGAAAATCTAAGTATACTGTATCTACTGGATCCCCCTTGTCTGCATGTTTGTTAACACCTTCAAAGAACTCTAAGGCTGTGTCTAGACTGCATCCCTTTTCCGTAAAAGGGATGCAAATTAGACATATCACAATTGCAACTGAAGTGGGGATTTTAATCCCCCCCCACTTCATTAGCATAAAAATGGCTGCTGCTTTTTTCCGGCTCGGAGCTTTGCCAGAAAAAAGCACTATTCTATACGCGGATCTTTCGGAAAATAAAGCCTTTTCCGAAAGATCCCTTATCCATCATCTTAAAATATCCCTTTGGAATATTAAAAGCTACATCATGGTGCTGTACATATTAATGTGCAAGGATTTCTTTCCTATTGTCTATACGTTTTAGACTAAGTCTGACTGACAGTCTTATCTATGATTTCCAAACCCTCTTAAAATGAGGGATAAGGGATCTTTTGGGAAAGGATTTATTTTCCGAAAGATCCGCATCTAGGCTGGCGCTTTTTTCTGGCAAAGCTCCGAGCCGGAAAAAAGCGGCAGCCATTTTTATGCTAGTGTAGTGGGGGGGATTTAAATCCCCGCTTCATTTGCAATTGCGATATGTCTAATTTGCATCCCTTTTACGGAAAAGGGATGCAGTCTAGTCACAGCCAAATAGATTAGTAAGACATGATTTCCCTTCACAGAAACCATGCTGACTTTTGCCCAACAAATTATGTTCTTCTACATTCCTCACAATTTTATTCTTTACTATTGTTTTGACTGATTTGCCCGGTACTGAAGTTAGATTTACTGTTCTGTAATTGCCAGGATCTCCTGTAGAGCCCTTTTTAAATATTGGTGTCACATTGGCTACCTTGCAGTCATTAGGTACGGAAGCCGATTTAAAGAAAAGGTTACAAACCACACATAATAGTTCAGCAATTTCCCATTTGAGTTCTTTTAGAACCTTTAGATGAATACCATCTGGTCCCGGAGATCTGTTAACATTAAGTTTTTCTATTTGTTCCAAAACCTCCTCTAATGACACTTCAATCCGGGACAGTTCCTCAGATTCATCAGCCACAAAGGATGGTGCAGATTTGGGAATCTCCCTAACGTCCTCAGCTGTGAAGACTGAAGCAAAGAAATCATTTAGTTTATCCACAATGGCTTTATTGTCCTTGATTGCTCCTTTTATATCTCGATCATCTAGGGAACCCACAGGTTTTTTAGCAGGCTTCCTGCTTCTAATGTACTTAAAAAACATTTTGTTATTTCTTTTTGAGTTTTTGGCTAGCTGTTCCTCAAAATCTTTTTTGGCTTTTCTTATTACATTTTTACACTTGCTTTGACAGTGTTTATGTTCCTTTCTATTTATCTCACTAGGATTGGACTTCCACTTCTTAAAAGATGCCTTTTTGTCCCTCACTGCTTCTTTTACATGGTGGTTAAGCCACAGTGACTCTTTTTTAGGTCTCTTGCTATGTTTTTTAATTTGGGGTATACATTTAAGTTGGGCCTCTCTTATGGTGTCTTTAAAAAGTTTCCATGCAGCTTACAGGGATTTGGCTCTAGTCATTGTGCCTTTTAATTTCCGTTTAACTAACCTCCTCATTTTTGTGTAAGTCCCCTTTTTGAAATTAAATGCCAGAGTGCTGGATTGCTGAGGTGTTTTTCCCACCACAGGAATGTTAAATGTTGTTATATTATGGTCACTATTCCCAAGCCGTCCTGTAACGGTTATCTCCTGGATCTGATCCTGCGCTCCACTCAGGACTAAATCGAGAATTGCCTCTCCCCTTGTGGGTTCCTGTACCAGCTGCTCCAAGAAGCAGTCATTTAAGCCATTGAGAAATTTTATCTCTGCTTCTCTTCCTGAGGTGACATGTACCCAGTCAATGTGGGGATAATTAAAATCCCCCATTATTATAGAGTTCTTTATTTTGGTAGCCTCTCTAATCTCCCTCAGCATTTCAATGTCAGTATCGCTGTCCTGGTCAGGTGGTCGGTAATATATCTCTACTGCTAATTTCTTATTATTGGAGCATGGAATTACTATCCATAGCGATTCTATTGAACATGTTGATTCGTTTAATTTTTTATTTAATTTGATTCTACATTATCTTTCACATACAATGCCACTCCGCCACCCACCTGGCCTGCTCTATCCTTTTGATATATTTTATATCCTGGTATGATTGTGTCCCACAGATTTTCCTCATTCCACAAGGTTTTAGTGATGCCTATTATGTCAATCACCTCCTTTAATACGAGGTACTCTAGTTCACCCATCTTATTAGTCAGACGCCTAGCATTTGTGTAGAAGCACTTTAAAAATTTGCCACTGCTTATTTGTCTGCCCTTCCCTGATGCATTGGATTCCTTTACATGTTTGTCTGCTCTGGCCCAGGGTTTGTCCTCTCCTCTCCTCTCTGACTACAGCTTAGAGAATCTCTATCAATGGATTCACCTCTAAGAGAAGTCTCCATCTGATTTACATGCATCTCCACACCAATCGGCTTTCCCCCATCTCTTAGTTTAAAAAAAGCAATCATCATGTATAGTACATCTTACACTTCTTATGGAATGTGAAACTTGCCAATTGGCAGCAGCTTAATCAGCGAAATACAGAGCCCTTGGACCACCATGAAATTTGGTCAGTGGATAGTCACTGCTAGTTCAGCAGTGTGTCATATACATGTGAATACATGCATGCTGCTGTGAAAAACAGGCCATGTCCACACTGCAGTGTTTAGTTACACATGACCAAATGCTCTGGCACTTTAGGAGGCAGTGGGGAATGAGTTCAGCGGCTCCTGCTCCCAGAGCCTTTCACCGTGCTGTAGGAAGGCTCTGGCAAGGAAGAGACAGTGGGGAGTCCCCCTGCCAGAGTCTTTCCCTGCTGCCAAATCTTTTCCTGTCATGGGGAAAGGCTCCAGCAGTGGGAAGATGGCAGAGCCTTTCCTCACTACGTTGCTGCTACTGGAGACATTTCCTGTGTCAGGGAAAGGCTCTGGCAACAGGGAGCTGCTAAAGTTGTCGCTGCTGCCTCCCCACCAGAGCCTTTCCCGGCTGTTGGAGTCTCTTCCTGTGGCAGAGAGAGACTTCAGTAGTGGCACGCTACAATGCTTAAAATAGCATGTAGTCAGGGATGCCTGGCTTAGGGGAGAGTATAGCACCGTGGAGGATATGGACTTGTGTCTTTACTCACCTAACCCCTTCAAGGTGCATATGTTCTCTACATGTCACTGAAAGAAGTATTCAGTGTAGAGATACCTGTAGTGTTGTCAGAATTGAGGCTACCAATTTAAACTCAATTGTAAAAAATATATGAAAGTTCATAAGATGTTCACAAGTGTTCTATAATAACAAATGTTGATGAAGAGTGAATCAAGTTGCTTTCAGTAATGAATGGTATGAACAAAAGAATCAGAGAGGCTAATTTAGTCTGAAAAAAAAAGGCCATACTGCTGTGATTCAAGAGCTGTGTGAAATGATACTTGGTGAAGAGAAAACAAATGAGGCATCAGAAACTAATGAACCAAAACTGGAGTGCTAGATATTAGGCCAACTTGGTGGACAAAATAATGAGGGTACAGGCTGTTCCATTCATCTCTCCCTTTGTGGGTCCTTCAAGAGACTTAAAGAGAAAGGAAAAATAGAAAGAAGCTCCTGGAGCAAACTTCACCATTGTGATTTGCAGCCTCCCTTGTTTCCTAATCATCCTGAGCCTAAGAGATGTCTTGACTACACCGGGTCAGAGAGGGGAATTCAGATGACATTGCCATCCCTATCAGCTCTAGAGCCATCCCAAGCAACACCTGAGATGAAATGGGATTGGAGTTGAACCACAGTTCTAGCTCACGCAACCTCATTACTTCTCTTTTATCCAAAAGGACAGTTTTATTACCAGCTAAGAGACTATTAAACCAAGGGACTTTTGCTTCTAGAATTCTCTCCAGCTAAACAGAAAGAGAACAAAGGATGTTATTAAAATGAAACCCATACTTAACTACTTGATATTTTAAATGCTTTACTTGGTTTTCCTTCTTTTTCTGTATCTTGAATAGAGTTAAAAGGATTTTAGTAATGTATTTGCCATGATACCAAGAAAGCTGAAGCCCCAAATCTTAGTTAACATGGTTTAATGTTGGACAGTGACTGGGTTATGTTAACACCATGGCTGTGTCTAGACTGGCAAGTTTTTCCAGAAAAGCAGCTGCTTGAATTTCCACAAGAACACTGACTTCCTACTGTCTGAAATCAGTGCTTCTTGTGGAAATACTATGCTGCTCCTGTTTGGGCAAAAGTCCTTTTGCGCAAAGCTTTTGTGCAAAAGGGCCAGTGTAGACAGCTCAGATTTGTTTTGCGCAAAAAAGCCCCGACCGCGAAAATGGCGATTGTGGCTTTTTTGCGGAATAGCGCATCTAGATTGACACGGACGCTTTTCCGCAATAAGTGCTTTCGTGGAAAAGCATCCGTGCCAATCTAGACGCTTTTTTCCACAAATGCTTTTAACGGAAAACTTTTCCGTTAAAAGCATTTGTGGAAAATCATGCCAGTCTAGACGTAGCCCATTAGTCCATTTATTTATTTCATCTAAATTAATACAACAGTATTTCCAGAGAAAAAATTATTATATTTTTGCCTTAACTCTTAGGGCAGTGGCTGGTCAAAATGACCTGCATTTGGGAGGGATTGTATTCTTCTTACTGCTCCAGATGGCAAATTCTGTCACTGTGTTTAATCCAAAATTTGAACAAAGAAGTCTAGAGGGATGATTCATTTAAATATCTTTGTCCACTCACTGGTAGCTAGCTGCGGTAGCTTCATAAATAAGCAGCAGTCTTTCCCACTGTTGGCTGATTGTGATGTCCATGAACAGATCTGTGGAATGGCCACATGTATAGGCCGTGGATGCAGTAAACATGACATAACCTAATGAAAGAGAGAAAGGATGGCCCCACGATTTGCGCACTAGCCTGGGGCTTGGGAGGCTGGTACAGTTCTCTTGTGCTCCAGCAAAGGCTTCCTGTGTGATATTGGGCAAGTTGCACACTGTCTCTGTGTTTTAGTTGCCCATGGATGATAGTACAGGCAGTCCCCGAGTTATGCGGATCCGACTTATGTCAGATCCGCAGTAACGAACGGGGATTTTTCTTGTCCCGGAGGACTGGAGCGGCGGGACGCCTGGTCCCGCCGCCCGCCTCCTCCGGGGCGAGAAAAGCTGCTCCCCGTCTCCCTGGTCTGCTGGGGGAGCCAGCAGACCAGGGAGACGGGGAGCAAAGCGGCGGAGGACCCGGGGCCGGACCCGCGGCCGCTTCCAGATCAGCTGGAAGCACCGCGGGTCCAGCCGGGTCCTCCGCGGCTTTGCTCAGCGTCTCCCTGGTCTACAGACCAGGGAGACGTTGAGCAAAGAGGCGGAGGACCTGGGGCCGGACCCGCGGCGCTTCCAGCTGATCTGGAAGTGGCCGCGGGTCTGGACCCGGGTCCTCTGCCGCTTTGCTCGGCGTCTCCCTGGTCTGCAGACCAGGGAGACGCTGAGCAAAGCCGCAGAGCACCCGGCCGGACCCGCGGCGCTTCCAGCTGATCTGGAAGCGGCCGCGGGTCCGGCCCCGGGTCCTCCGCACCTTTGCTCAGCGTCTCCCTGGTCTGCAGACCAGGGAGACGCTGAGCAAAGCCGCGGAGGACCCGGGCTGGACCGCGGCGCTGATCTGGAAGTGCCGCGGTCCGGCCCGGGTCCTCCGCGGCTTTGCTCCGCGTCTCCCTGGTCTGCTGGGGGGGGACGCAGCTAGTGCAAAGCCCGGGGCCTGTGGTAGAGCAGGTGGGGCACTGCCGGTTGGTCCTGCAGCACCGCTCCTTGGCTCTACTTGACCAACCTGGCAGCACCCCAGCTGCTCTGCCCCAGGAGTCCTGATTCAGCCACTGCTGATCAGTTTCAGCAGCGGCTGAATCAGGACGCCTGGGGCAGAGCAGCTGGGGTGTTGCTGGGTTGGTCCAGTAGCGCCGAGGAGCGGCCACGCTACTGGACCAACCCAGCAGCACCTGAGCAGCTCTGCCCCAGGCGTCCCCAAGTCAGCCGCTGCTGAAACTGACCAGCGGCTGACTACAGGAAGCCCGAGGCAGAGTTGCTCTGCCCCGGGCTTCCTGGAATCAGCTGCTGATCAGTTTCAGCAGCAACTGACTTGGGGACGCCTGGGGTTCTTAAGTTGAGTCTGTATGTAAGTCAGAACTGGTGTCCAGATTCAGCTGCTGTTGAAACTGATCAGTTTCAGCAGCGGCTGAATCTGGATGCCAGTTCCGACTTACATGCAGATTCAACTTAAGAACAAACCTACAGTCCCTATCTTGTACGTAACCCGGGGACTGCCTGTACTTCCCTAGCTCCTAGGCTTGTGTTATGAGGTTAAATACATAAAGATACAGTAATGAGGAAGGAGGGGAGAGTGACAGATAATTTTCCTTCTGTTTGGACTGGCTAAAAAAATTCATCTATTCTGTCTCGGAGAAATAAATGCTCTCTTTGTCCAGGGAGAAGGAGAAGGAAATTGAAGGCCTCCCTCTCCTCGCTCCCACCTCCCCCCAAAAAACTAAATTCTGGAATTTCTAGGCTACAGTAATTAGGTTTGATGTTTGCATATCAGTCCCCTAGTGCTTCTGCTTACTAGAGAGGAATAAAAGGCATTCAGAATATAGCCAACATGTATGTATGTGTGGCTTAATTGTGGGGTGGAAGCTTAAACTAGGTTAAAATATTTTATGGTCGCAAGGCTGCTTTATTGTCTTTGCATGTACAGTATCCAGTAATAACCTATTAAGGAAGAGGGAGAGAGAGCAGATAGCACCTTGTGTGCTTTAACCTGAAATACAAGTGAGAGAAAGGTTGGTGTGTGTGGGAGAGACGCAGAGATTCAGGGTATGTCTACACTACCCCGCTAGTTCGAACTAGCGGGGTAATGTATGCATACCGCACTTGCTAATGAAGCCCGGGATTTGAATTTCCCGGGCTTCATTAGCATAAGCGGGGAGCCGCCATTTTTAAATCCCCGCTGCTTCGAACCCCGTGCAGCGCGGCTACACGGGGCTCGAACTAGGTAGTTCGGACTAGGTGCCTATTCCGAACTACCGTTACTCCTCGTGAAACGAGGTGTACCGGTAGTTCGGAATAGGCACCCTAGTCCGAACTACCTAGTTCGAGCCCCGTGTAGCCGCGCTGCACGGGGTTCGAAGCAGCGGGGATTTAAAAATGGCGGCTCCCCGCTTATGCTAATGAAGCCCGGGAAATTCAAATCCCGGGCTTCATTAGCAAGTGCGGTATGCATACATTACCCTGCTAGTTCGAACTAGCGGGGTAGTGTAGACATACCCTATGTTACATAAGAATCAGAACACATGTCCAGAAAGACAAGACCTCTTTTTGGTTTTACATCTTCTGGGTTTTTTTAACCTTATGAGTTTTGTAATACATTATCTGAAATCTCTTGTTAAGTAATAGAGCCCCTTCCCCTCCCATTCCTACCCCAAATCATGTACTCTTGTTTCTAATGTGTTATGGGTATAAGGCAATTACCTGCATTTCCAGCCAGGAAAAAATATATATTGTTGATGAAGTAATCACCTAGCATATTTTTTCTTATATAGGAAAGATTTTCCTAATCCTCATTTGTTCAAGTACGGCAGTGTTTTGTGTTGACATGTCTCTCTACTTTCTAAAGGTAATTTAAAGGGAAAATAGTCTCTTTGTTTATATTGTCAGTGTCAAATGGGGGCTCAGACATACTGAATATTCTGTACGTGCCTGAAGATATCCTTTCCTAGAGTGAAGAAATATTGATTTTTAATTGTTCGTCTGAAATTATTTGACCTCCACAAGAGAATTTTTGATCTTTCAAGTATTAAAGTACAACTATAACCAATCTACTTCTAGTAGCTCAGAGATAACAGAACTCTGAGGCTTTTGCTGGTGATACAAAGATGTATTTCAATAATACCTATATGCACAGGAGATCACTTTTATCCTGTGGTGTTGAGAAGATAAACAATTGTGTTTCTCCAGGCTTTTTCCAGGAGATGTAGCCAATCAGAACTATTGCAGGTATGTCTACCCTTGCTTCAAATTACACCCACAGCTCCAGAGTAGATCTATAATTCTAAATTGTCTTAGCTTTTGGGCTTTGCACCCAGAATGCGCTGCAAATTTGCGACTGCAAATTTGGGAAATTTGAAAGACTGTGGTATCAGCTAGAGAGCCTCACCTGATATAGTGGGGCTCAGCTCATTGACTCACGGAACATCACCTGTTTTCACCATTCTAGGATTTAGCCCTGTGTCTGCCTATGCTTCACTGTTACTTGATCAGTCTGGTTTTGGGTCAGTCCTGTGAAGTACATTTTTATTTTGTCATTCTTCTGTCCTGCTGATTTTAACCATCTTTAATAATATATATCTCAGCAGGATGCTGATTTTCCATTGAACCTCTCAAGGGGTAAAGATAAGCATTATTTTTCCCACAGGTTTTTTAAACTTTTAGCACATTGCTGGAGAAACCTATAATCACTTTAAATGTCTGATGGGAAGAAACAAAAGAGAATTTCTCATACTTTATTCATCTTCCATTTACAATAACCACTTCTTCTTTTAGGTTATTGTATTTGGTTTAAATTTTATGTCACCGTGAGAACAAACTAACAAGAATCAGCAGGGCTCATTATTTCTTTTGTATTGTATTTGATATCTGTGCAATGCTTGGGAAAATATCTGTGCATGCTTGGGAAAAAAGCGCTGCATATAAGCGAGGGTAGGTCTATGCTACAGAGTTTTGTCGGAAACATGGCCATTTTTCCGACAAAACCTGAGTTACAGCTACACAGCAATTGCGTTCTTCCGAAAGTAAATCAAAAGAACAGAAAGGTTTTTCTGGTGTTGGTAATCCTCTTTCTACAAGGAAGAAGCCTTTTTCCAAAAGAGCTCTTTCGGGAAAAGGCGTGTGTGGACAGAGAAGAGGAAAAAGCACAAGTGCCTTGGTGGCCACTTTGTGCATGGTAATCTTAGCTTAAGTGTGAGACAGTGTCCAGTCAGTGTGGATGCTATCTTTCGAAAAAGCAGATCGCTTTTTTGATGTACTTTTGTGTGTAGACGCTCTCTTTCAGAAGAAGTTTTTTCGGAAGATCTCTTCCGGAAAAGCTTCTTCCGAAAGAAGCCTGCAGTCTAGGCATAGCCTGAATGTTATTCCTTTGTCAGGGGAGGAGGAGGGAGGCACAGACAGTGCACCAGTTATGCCCCCACATTAAGCCCTGTACTGTGGACATAAAAGGAATGTAAGTGTTGTCTAGACAAGGTCTTGTTCTGGCCCTCTGCACATTAGACAGTTCCATCTGTGGAGAAGGAGAAAAATAAACACTTTGCAACTTCCCTTAATTATAAGAATGAAAAGTGCCCATATTTAGTGCTTTAAAAACCTACTGACCTGTCTCAAGCAGGAAAGCTTCCCCAGCTATAGGCAAAAGAGAGTCCATGTAATCAATGTGGGCAGTTTCTCTCCACAAGGGATTCTTTTTTGACAAAGGACTCCTCAACGTTGTCTTTAGAGCACCTCCAAGTTCACTTTGTACCATCTGTGATGCAAATGGGACTTACGTTGGACCAAAGTTCTGGCATGAAGTGTCTAACCCTCATGGGTTGTGAAGAGAATGTACTGCTGCGGGGCTACCTTCCTGAATCTTCTAACAGGCAGCTCTGGTGCCCCTGCTCCTGCGACTACCCTTACCAAACCACATCTGTAGAGTGACAGACACGGTTACATCTTGTGCTATTCCAAACCTTTTGGACAGCTGCAAAACCGACATGTCAGTATTGCCTAAGTTACAGAAAGGTCATAGGCAGATCCTAAAGGAAGCCAGGAGAGAGGAAGACCCTATAAAACAGTCTGATTAAGGGCCAGCGCTACAGGAAAAAGGCCTCTCAGTAAGCAGGAGTCCGGCAGAATGGCAGAGACCTCCCCCACCTTTCACTGCAGTCAGGGACCCAAGTAATAAGGAAATCAGTACAGAAGGCTCTGGAATGCGAGGATGGAGGGGGCTGCTTTCCAGGAACATTAACAGTGAGCATCAGATGTACATAAATCTAATAGTCATAAGCTGTTATGACTAACCAGGGAAAAATTCCCTCTCTAGAGAAGAACCCATGTCTGTTCTAGGCTACTGAGGCAGGGTTTCTTAACCAGCTTTCTCACCAGGGGCTTGCCCCTGGAGTATTGTCTTCTCCTCTCCTCTTTTGTATCTGTGTCTGGCTGGTAGGTGTTAAGTCTGGTGACTGCTCAGTTTTTCAAGCCTTGCCCCTGTTGTGTTGAAAGCATATGCAAATAGCATACAGCAAGGCAGTATATTACATTTTTATAAAACACATGCATAACTGAACCTGTAATGTACACATTTTGAAAAAAGAGAGCTTGTTTCAAAGAACAGAATTTGTCATACAAATAGATTGAGGTAATCGCGCATGAATAGTTTTCAACCTTTATCTGAACTTCCCTTCTGCACCACCACTCTGCGGTGCGTGCTCTGGAAAGGTGACTGAACTGTGAATCAGTCTGGAGATTCTGTTATAATGATGCACTAGTTTGGCGGTAAGTGGAGCAGTTGCTAGTGATGGAACTTGAAAGCAGAGCTCTGATTCTCAATTTTTCTTATTTGAGGACCAAGCATTGCAGTAGAGTTGGTTGAATTTGACACACAAGGGTCAATGGACTATGCCATTTGGTTTTTCTACACTCCCAAGTTTTACCTTAATACGCTCACCAGGCAGGTTAAGACATGGGAGGTGAAAGTTGCTAAGTCAAAGAAAATTTCCTTTCAGTCTAAGCCTTTTTTTGTGTGCATTAAAGAAAGTAACTCCCAAAATGTAAATCCTGAAAGGTTTTTTCCCCCTTCCCTCTTCGTACAATAGCTACACAATTAAGCAGTGGCACTCTAAAATGCTTTTTAATTGTTTCTTTTCAACAGACAATGTTCAACCATTTCTAGGGGGGAAAAGCATGTTGAAATAGTTATCAGCCAAGAATTTCTAAATAGTCCTAAAGGGCCCCTCACAAAAGTCACATTGCAGTTAATAGGCTGGAGGATGCTAGTATTACTGATCTTCAGGCCTGCCAAGAAGGTGAGGGGGAGGTAAAGGGATAAAATATCTCAGAGCCCATTGATTCTAATGAGCTACTGGGGCAGAGGTGGGAGCTGGAGCCCCAGGCCCTTTAGAATTGCCACCAGAACCCCATGTCACATGCTCTGGGGCTCAGTGCCATCCAGGTGGTACTAGGGCCTGGCTACTCTGCCCCTGCCTCTTTTGCCCAAGGCCCTGCCCCTTTTGGGAGCATGAAGCCATCCCCCCTACATTGATTAGGGGCCCTGAAGTCCTGTTGGCTCTCCTGTAAGTCCTTAACCACGTATATTGTGTCAGAAAGTTCAATTTCTACACATACACTTTGTACCCATGACAACTGAAAGGTGTACTTTGCCATTGAGAGAGTTTGTGTTTTTCTTCCTCCTGCCCCCCCCCCCCCACGGGGCAGAAAACATTTCAGAGTGTCGGACTGTACAAGGATCACTATATTAGTTAATGATCTGTAAAAGGGGGAGAGCAAAGAGTTTCCTTAGGACTGTATATATTGAGTGAGGGAAATTCAAAGCTCTTCACCTCCCATATTGCAGCCACGTGTACTGGATAGAAGTTTGAAGATGGATGTGGCTCAGAAACAGGTGAGACTGTGCAAGGTTTGTGATGACTGTTATGTCTCCAGCTGTGTACAATGTGCGGTTTGCTGTTAAGTCATTTTGTTTGATTTTTACGTGCAGCAGCTTTAAAGTAGACATTGTAGTTCTTTGATGTATTCTGTCAACTATTTATTTCTTCTACTGGAGATGATGCTGAGGTACAGCCAGTGGAATACATTAGTGACATTTCTGCTGCTTAAGTAAAATGCTACATTAGAATAAATGTGTTTTTAAAAAACCTTGTCACTTGCAAAGCTTCAACATTGATATTATCAGATGTATATGTTTGGATATAAATAAACACAAAATTAATTCTGGTCATCTTTTTGTTCCATTATGCCTCATGTATAGGTAATTAGCTAATAACTTTCTGATACTCAGGAGTCCCTAGATTACAGAAAAATAATAATCTAATATCTTTTTTTCATTCTCTGTGTGTATTTTAGCTAGCAGCTGACAAAGGTGTAATTTCTTTCCTTTATTACTTAGATCAGAGTTACAGATATGCCCTCACAGAGGAAAGAAATACAGGCACATATGTCATTCTAGAAGTGAATGTCTGTGAGTGTGGAAGAAGAATAGTAGAAGCAGCTGCTGAATGAAATAGTGTTAGAAAGGATGATGATAAGTCAGTAGCATTAGCTGCTTGTATTCCTCCTCTTAGATTCCAAATCCTATGTTCTTGCTCTGTTTTTGTTTGAGAATTTGAAAACCACATGGCGAAGCAAAGGACTGATTAGTTTCAGTGGCCTATATGCTAATAAACTTAGACCATAAGCTAAATTACACTTTTTAACAATAGTAATAACAACATAATGATTTGAGGCCTAATGACTGGTAAACTGAGAAGGTTAAATATTTTTTTGCCTACTGATTCTGTCTAATAATGGCATCAGCTTTCATTTGGAGTAATATTGACTTTTCTTATATTTCATCATAGCTAAAGTTTGCTTTCTTGCCCAGACCATGGAAAACTCTATGGGCTGTAGTTTCTCATTATATTGCTCAGATGGTAAAGCTATTGGAAAGTTAGAGCTTGATTAAACAATGAGCTGAATGCAGTGACTTGCACAAGACAGATGACGGGGCAGAAATCTGGCCTGTGGGCCAGATTTGACCCATGGCTCAGCAGAAGCCTCGGAGGCTCTCTGCCTGCCCTGCTCTGGCACACTGCTCAGAGCAGTCGGTGGTAGAGGCTTGTGAGTCTCTGAGCTGGGTCTATGAGCTGGGAAGGGAGGCTTCATGTGCTGCCCCAGCATAATCTCACACCTCCCATTGGCCAGAAATTGGCCATTAGCAGCTGCTTCTTTTCAGGGCAGGCATTAGGCAAAGTCCTGCACACCCCATCCCATCAGAGGGACACATGACCCCTGCATCTGGCCACTCTGAGTGGCCTGAAGGGACTGAGCAGGCAGGGAGCCTGCCTTTCCCGGCCAGAGTCTACCTCCTGTCCCCCAACCCTCTATTTCCCCTCCTATACCCCTGCCCCCATGTAACCCAAATCCTCTGTACCCCCACTCCTGCACCCATAACCCCTCCTAGACCCTCCAACCCCTCCTTCACCTGAATCTCCTGCCCCAGATCACAACCCCCTCCTTTATCCAAACTCCCTTCCAGACCCCACATTCCCTCCTACACTACAATTCCCTATACTGAGCTTCCTTCTGCTCCCAACCTCTATCCCAGATCCTGCACCTTCCTCATGGAAATGTGCGGCCCTTGACCACATACCAAATGCTCTATTATAAATTAATGCCCACCCCTGTTCTACATGGACCAATAAATGTGCAGCACATTAGTGTACTTTAGAAAGTACAACTCCTTTAGAGCACATTTCCCCACAGTAATCATTTGTCTTGTTTCTTGCCCGTTGACAAGAAGCAATGGGCTTAAACTGCAGCAAGGGCGGTTTAGATTGGACATGAGGAAAAACTTCCTGTCAGGGTGGTTAAACACTGGAATAAATTGCTTAGGGAGGTTGTGGAATCTCCATCTCTGGAGATATTTAAGAGCAGGTTAGACAGACATGTATCTGGGATCGTCTGGACAGTACTGGGTCCTTCCGTGAGGACAGGGGACTAGACTCAATGGCCTCTTGAAGTCCCTTCCAGTTCTAGTGTTCTATGATTCTGTTGCTAAATGTTGGGGTTCATTAAAGGGTAGTTTAAAGAATGCATGGAGGTAGTAAATTTGACCATACTTACAATTGTTATAATCTGGTACAGGCTGCACCTCTATAAATCAGAAATCCTTGCTCCTGCAACATCCGTGATCCAGAAAGATCATGGATGTTCCAGGATCAGAGAATCCTGGTGCTCTGCAAAGGAGAGGGGGCCAGGAGCCAGGAAGTCCGGTGGAGGTGGCAGTGGAAAGGCCAGAAATGACCTCCCCTGGTCTGGAAAAATCCCTCAGGTCCTGAGGGTGCCAGACCAAGGATGTCCAACCTGTAGTATCATGTAGATCATTAATATGCAGTTGTTTAATCTACTACTCAGGCTAAAAGAATAATCCATAGGAGAAAGGAGAACTGGTTTCTATTCTCTGTGGGTACATCTACATTTGCTCCCTATCTTGAGATAGTGATGCAAATGTAGTGTACTGAAATTGCTAATGAAGGATGGGATTTAAATATCCCGTGCTTAATTAGCATAATTGCGTCTGGGCACCATTTTGAAATTGCATTATTGAGAAATAAAATGCCCCGTGTAGCAGCATTATTTTGAGAGAAAACCCTTCTCTCGAAATAACTGTTACTCCTCACTGCCGTTCACTTGACTAAATACCCTTTCACAATAGGTGGGTGACGCTTGCCTATATCTCCCAGAAGCAAACATTTGAAATACCAGTACATCGCCAATACTCATAACTTTACATACAAAAATCATGCAGGCATAGGAGTAGTATAAGCATAAACAGCAAAGCATAAGCTTTCAATAGATACTTCATTTGGTCCACTTTGTACAAAATTTGGGGAAAACACACAACAGTCGTTGCAGCAATGATCTACGTGTTCACATCAAAAATCCAATAACTTCACATCCTGGTTGAGAGGAGGGAATCCTTGGCCTTCCTCTGCAGCTTGGGGCATAGCTTGCTTGGTGTAAATCAGTGTTTCTCAACCTTTTTTTTTTAAATAAAATATCCCTTTTTCAAAAAAAAAAGTATAAGTACACCCATTACCTACAGTTTTCAGACACACAACATTTTTTCTACTATTGCAACACCTTTGTTTAAACAACTTAATTGTAGCAGGACGGGCGATGAAATTGTTGGGTGTAAAAAGTACAAAAATAATAAAGTGCTGTAAAACTTAAAACAAAAATTCAGTTTTCTCTAAATTTCAGTTGTGTTGACTTACCTCCAGAGTTAGGGGTCTATTACAGGAGTGGGTAGGTGAGTATTGTGGCCTGCTCTGTGTGGGAGATCAGACTAGTTGATCATGATGCTCACTTCTGACCTTAGAATTCAGGAGTCTGAGTAAAAGGGAATATTTTTGGCCTTCCTAATACACTATAAATCATTTTTAAAAGGGTACAGTCCAATTTTTTTAAAAGTCCCTTTCTTTGTAAGTCACGCTGAAGTATAGTGGATGAGATTGTGATGTATAAGTTTATATTTTCTCTTATTTCACAGCAAACTGACCTCACTGGGTGTTTTTGTTTGTTTGTTTCTTTCTTTCCAGTGGAGTTTTTACACTGTGATTTGGCTTCAATGAAGTCCATACGGCAATTTGTGCAACAGTTTAAAGCAAGGAATTGTCCACTCCATGTTCTGGTGAATAATGGTGAGTTCTTTCATCTTCTTGCATGCTTACTGTAAGATTTTGACATACAGTATTAGGTTCTTTACAATGCTTCACATTTCAGATGCTTTATTTGAACCAAGCAGCAAGATAGCAATAACCTTTGCAGCACTTCAGTAACTTTTTAAGAGACATCCTGGCTTGCCAGCTCTTTTAATTTTATTTCTATTCCATCATGCTCATGAGGGTTTTTTTTTTTAATTAAAGTCCCAGCTCCCAGAGCCGTTGAATTACAAGACAATTCCAGCATTCATGTTAAAAAAGTTTCTTCTAGACTTTATGGCTGTGGAGAAAAACCATGAAGAATATGACCTTAAAAGTTCAAATATCCAAAGGCAGGGGGGAAAAATGACTTCTTCTTTTTAATTTTTTTAATCACGAGATTTTTAGGGACTGCCTCTTGATTTTTTTTTTTTTTTGGTGCACATTAAGATTGGTACTTCTAACTATCGAATGTGCTTTATGACCATAGGTTCCAGCCGACAGATATATGTTTTTTCTGTTTTAAAAACACCCTTTATACTAACCATTCTGCTATAACGGGAATTATTCATATATTCATTTAATTAGAAACAAACCAAACCCCTGCAGTCACTACAGGCTATTGCCTAAACCCGTCAGCACTCACACACTGGTTTTTTTTCTTTCCCCCCAACTATTTTCATGAACCTCAAGCAAGACACAAAGGATAAAATCAAGAAATCCAAAAGGATCCATACAGTTTCCTTTACCCACACAACTGTCCTGGATTGCTGAGGGCAAAACAAACTAATAATTTCACCTACATTACATCAGATTATTTGCTACCTGCACAAATATGATATAGATAGCAGCTCTTGATAGTGCAAACTATAGATCTCAGAATACTGAAATGAAGATTCAGCCGTTTTATTCTGTGACATTAATGTAAATATCTGCCATATCTTAACTCCTGAGCTCTTCTATTCTGCAAGTGTCGATAAAGACAGCCAATCATCTTCAAGAACAAAATGTTGTCTGCAATGGATTGGATTCTTAAGGTATAATAGATCTTGGGGACCTTTTAAGAGAAAAACATTGTAAATTTCATAGATTCATAGAATTCGAGGCTAGAAGGAACCATTAGATCATCTATTCAGACGTCTTGATTGGAAAAACTAGCTTCTGTCCTAGCTGCAGCCTATGCAGTAAAAATGACTGCATACTGTTCATACTGCATACATTTACATACTGTAACTATACATTCTTTCTTGTCAGAGTGGATAAAAGCATTATAGGCCCAATTTTAAAAATGTAGCTGACTAAAGTTAAGCATCTAAGTAATTTTTTAGGCATCTGAACAAAAATTCCCTGCCTTTCAGCAGTGTCCAGGACATTCCGCTCTCATTGACTTCAGAGGGATTTATGGTTGTTCAGAAATTCTGAATTTCAGGCTGCTTTTACTCAGATGCCTAAATAATGCAACTAAGTTTGAACATTTGAGCCATAAAATCTGCAATTATTCAACTGCTCTGAGACATATTAATAACTAGCAGATTTATCTGGTGTTGCTCGGGTCCTTAACTCGATTAATTTTGGGGAAGGTAAAAAGGAGAGTAATAGGAAAATATACATGCTTTGTTGAAATGATTGCATTTTCAAAAATACAGTCTTATTTTTATTGTTAGTTTTAGTGGGTTTTTTTAAATGGGAATTCCATCAAGTGTATTTTTCTTTATTCCTATAAACTCTTATCATTTGCTATTTTTTAACAAAAAAGGACTATAGGCCGTTTGATTTCCAATAACATTGTCTTTTAGTTTTCAAACCTTAAGCATTGATTAGCTATCCCAAAACAGAGCACTACTCCAAATTCCTCCATTTTTATCTTTTTTCTGTAAGGTTTATTGAGAAGCACTCCTTTTACATAAGCATCCTATTTTTCTAGCTCATGTTGGTTCAGTCCCTTTCAGTATTCACTCAATTCTGTAAATTTTGAGGAGTGTATTTGATTTGGAGATTCTGTCTCTTTTCTATTTAGTTGTATGAGAAGCAATTCCATTCCTGACAAATTCTGTTTTCCTAGCACAACCAAATCATTACACTGCTTTAAGTAATGATAAAAGGAAGCTGTATATGGAATTGGTGGTCCTAGCTCCTTAGGAGGAGTTCTTGGTCAAACTCTCTAAAATATATAGCAGATCATATGCGGCTCCTCAATAGCATTTTTCATCATTAGATCTCAAAGCGCTCTACCAAGGAGAGAGTATCATTATTTCCTTTTTGTAGGGGGAAACTGAGGTATAAGGAGGAGACTAATGTCCCCCAACTAACAGTGGTTCAGTTGGGACTAGAACCCAGGTCTCCAGTCATAGTCCAGAGTATAATCCACTGACGAAACTCTATGGATATCTGAAACAATGTTTAGGAAGGAACACTGATGGTAGGGAGAGGCATAAGGATCTTGCACAAAATGGAAGCAGCAACACTGCTTCTCTTTGTGCAAAAACCCCTTGCACAAAAAGAAACGGCAGAAAATATGCTAATGGTATCGCATATCCCTCATTAGCATATTTTCTGCCACAAAAACTCGCAGTGTAGAAAAAGCCCCCGTGTTTAACTACCCCGACAGTTAGGAACTTTTTCCTCATCTCCAACCTAAACCTCCCTTGCTGCTATTTAAGCCCATTGCTTCTTGTCCTATCATCAGAGGCCAAGGAGAACAATTTTTCTCCCTCCTCCTTGTAACATTATTTTAGATACTTGAAAACTGCTACATATACCCCCTCAGTTTTTTTCTTTTCTAAACTAAACAACCCCAGTTCGTTCAGTCTTTCCTCAGAGCTCATGTTTTCCAGGCCTTTAATCATTTTTGTTGCTCTTCTTTGGACTTTCTCCAAATTCTCCACATCTTTCTTGAAATGTGGTGCCCAGAACTATACACAGTACTCCAACTGAAACCTAATTGGTGCAGAGGAGAGTGGAAGAATGACTTCTCGTGTCTTGCTCACAGCACTCCTGTTAATGCATCCCAGAATCATAGTTTTGTTTGTTTTGTTTTGTTTTGCTTTGCAAGTGTCACACTGTTGACTCATATTTAGCTTGTGGTTCACTGTGACCCCTAGAACTCTTTCTGCAGTACTCCTTCCTAGACAATCACTTCCCATTCTGTATGGCTGTGTCCAGACTCAGGGGTTTTTTCGGGAAAAGTAGCCTTTTTCCGAAAAAACTTCCCCTGCGTCCAGACTCAAGCTGCGTTCTTTCGAAATTAAATCGAAAGAACGCGGCTTTTCTTTCGATGGCGGTAAACCTCATTTCACGAGGAAGAATGCCTTCTTTCGAAAGTTCCTCTTTCGAAAGAAGGCGTTCTTCAATGTAAATAGGGCTTCTTCGAAAGAGAGCATCCAGACTCACTGGATGCTTTCTTTCGAAAAAGCAAGCCGCTTTTTCGAAAGTTCAACGTGCAGTCTAGACGCTCTCTTTCGAAAGAGGCTCTTTCGAAAGTATCTTTCGAAAGAGGCTTGCAGTCTAGACATAGCCTAGGTGTGCAACTGATTGTTCCTTCCTAAGAGGAGCACTTTGCATTTGTCCTTATTAAACTTCATCCTGTTTCCCTAAGACCACTTCTCTAATAATATAAAGTGTTTGCAGGATCAGACCCTAAAAGAGTGGTTTTGGAAAGATGATAACACACACCTGATTTTCAAAAGTTGTTACATTTTTGCTCTATCATTGCATAGGAAACAAGGAGCCTGATTATTAAAGCAAAGTCATCATCTTAAAAATGTTACTCTTTAATGGACTTAATAAAAAAACAGGATACCGCATTAAAGTCTCTAAGTCCAAAATGTAAACTGTCAAGAGGCTTTACATAAAGTGGCCTGAACTACTTCACATTTTCATGACATTCCCAAGAAAGGAATGTGACTTAATTCATGCTCAGTAACTAAGAGCTTCCAATTGTCCAGATAAATTAGCTGGTTAAGAAAATCCTTTCAGAATCTGTAATGAAATGGATGGCTTAACATAGCCTTTTTCTAAGGCTATAACAGAATCACAGGAATAATCATCTCCAGAACCACTGTAAAGGCTCCCTTATAATAATGAGATTAGCCTCTGACAATCATATGGTGACTCTCTCAGGCTTCCGCTTCTGGAGACATGTTTCTTTTTCTATTCAGCATCTGATTTAGTTCCTGTAAATAATCTGGAGTTACTGTTTTGTCACTAGCTTTACAGTAACATATTAAATATTTGGCTGGGGAAATAAAAGGGGAAGTCAATAGGTTCCAGCACAGCGAACGTCTGATCCAAAGCCCTTTGACACCAAGAGAAAGGTACCCTTTGACTTTGGATTAGTGCTGAGTGCATAATTATGCCTATAGAGCCGCTGATGCTAATTGATATTTATTTTCCTTTTTTCTTTTGCATTCCACTATCTTCACTGGAAATCCATTCAGTATAATTTATACTGTTTTTTATAAAATATGATACGTTTTTAGTTTTTAAGGCAATAAGGGACTAGTCTGTTCCTATTCTCTGACTTCCACACAGAGACACTGATGTTGTTCTTCCCCTTCCTATGTTCAGTCACAAAAATACTATTACTAGAACAAGGGTAATGCCTGCTGTAATTCTGCTTTGGACTGGTTCTGACTGGATTACAAAGGTGTGAGTTAACATGTGCTTTGTTAAAATATTTGATTGTCTGAACACATTTTACATTGATATTAAGGCATTTTGGGGAAAATTAATTTCTTCCAAGGAAATTTTGTTAGTGTGCATATCAAAAATAACCCGTTTGTGAAATTGTAGAGGTCTCTGTATTATCAGATGTTTTTAGTTTTGCGTTAGTTTCCATTGGAAAAATCCTTGTGCATATATGGAATCTGGTACATTTACGTTTTCAATACAATGCCCATTGGAAGTAATGGGAAGACTCTAACTGAGCTTTGGAGGAGAAGCATAGGGTAGGCTCAGGGGGCTTTGTATCAGGCCTTAAATTACTTTAATAGGAATTTTGCATGCAGAGCACTTAGAACGGTCTATTTACTATATGTTTAAGGACTGTAAAATTGGGAATGAGTAATACTCTGAAGTAATTTATTTTGCATTAAATATTATTTCTATATAATGCAGGGGAGGGGAACTTTTTTGGGGTCAGGGGACGCTGACCCACAGAAAAATCAATTGGGGGCCACACACAAGTGAGAAGCAAAGTGAGAAGTCCCTGAATAAGAAGAAAGACACTCCCCAAATTCCCCTCACACACCAAAGCCTGGGGAAGCCCAGGCTAGTAGAGGGTATGTCTACACTACCCCGCTAGTTCGAACTAGCGGGGTAATGTATGCATACCGAACTTGCTAATGAAGCCCGGGATTTGAATTTCCACGAGGCGTCCTGTTCCACGAGGCGTACAGATAGTTCGGAATGGCTACCTAGTTCGAACTATCTAGCCCGTGCCGCGTGTAGCCGCGCGGCACGGGGTTCGCACTAGCCGACTTTTAAAAATGGCGGCGCCGGCTTTATGCTAATGAAGCCCGGGAAATTCAAATCCCGGGCTTCATTAGCAAGTTCGGTATGCATACATTACCCCGCTAGTTCGAACTAGTGGGGTAGTGTAGACATACCCAGATTTTGTGTGCTCCAGTCCTGCGGGTGGGTGGCTCCCCAATGCTGAGCCTCAGGGGCCGGATACAGGAAAGCCAGAGGCTGCATCCGGCCTCCGGGCCTGAAGTTCCCCACTCCTGATACAATGCAAAGTAAGTTATTTCAGAGTATTACTTGTTTTATTAATTCTGTTCTCAGAAGGTCTTGAAATACATGCTTTATGTTAAATATTTAACATTTAAAATGTAGATATAGTTTTATTTATTATGTGAGGTACATGTATGGTTATGCATTACAATTTATACTGTACTCTGTGTGTGTGTGTGTGTGTGTGTCTGTCTAGCTACACAAACACTTAATAAATTAGCTATTTAAATACAAAGTTAGTGCACCAGAGAGATGTTAGAATGACCATATCGCTGAATAGGAAAAACATTCCCCTAAGAGATGGGCCAGAGTGAAGTCTCTGATTATTTACATATTTTATACAAAATATAATAGCTTCAGAGTGACCCACTGCAGAAGCTACTGGATAGGATACTTATCTGGGAAGGAGAAGACCTTGGTTCAAGTCCCTGCTTCATATCAGGCAAAGGGGGGAATTGAACCTCAATCTGTCACTTCTTGGGTGAGTCCTTTTACTACAGAAATTTTGGGTAACTGGGAAATCAGTTCCACTTCTCTCTCTCACTGTGTCTTTTTTCCAGCAAGAAAAGGCTGACTGGCTTAGCTGCCTAATTCCAGGGAGGGAGTTACCTCCCTATGGCCGCTGAGAGGCAGGACTTAGGCCATACCTCTTTCCTTAGCATGTCCCATTGTATAGTTTAGGCAGATCCCTGTTCAATATGCTGGTTTCTGTGAACCAGGGACATAGCTACTGGTGGGCCCTGGTGAAACCCCACTGGCACCCAAGCTCACCCAAATGTGAAAAAAATGGCAAAGTTGAACCAGGATATTGAGAGGTACAATCTGTTAATGCAGCTGCCCTAAACTCCGCCACTCAGCTTTACTTCCTCATCAGGATAGACTCCAATTCTACCCTTTCCAGCAGCTCTGGTTACTGCTTCCCTGGTGGCTGATTGCTTGGGAGAAGACACAGTCAGGCTGTGGCCAACATCTCTTACAGGGAGGAAGCAACCAGAGTTGTGAGTTGTGGGATGAAGTCAGTGCCCTGTCAAAGAAGAACAGCGTGGACCTAGCACTAGGTCACAACACCACTCATTGGCCCAAGCATCTCTCCATCACTCGCGCACAGGAGGGGATCCACTGTTAAGCTACCCAAACGGATATCCTTTTCCCATTGGCCCTCATAGCCAATCTGATTATAGCCAACCTTCCCTCCTCCCTTTCATGCACACCCGACACCTGTGGTCATGGGGGCACGTTAGGATGCATCGCTTCCAATTGGGAAGCAGTAACCAAAGCTGGTGGGTGTATTGTTGGGGCCTCTTCCAGGCAGCTGGGCCAAATTTGAATGGCATTGAGATGTGGTGCAGAAGGTCCTGCTGCTCCCTCAGGTAGCACCTATGTAGGATCTTCCACATGAGAGGGAGCTCAGGACCGGAAGCAAGATCCCATGCCCCACGATACTACTCACATTTGGCTTGGCCACTCCCATTATATCAGCAGAGAAGGGTTTCTGCTGTTGTGCCACCCAGCTTTGGTTGCTGCTTCCCATTGACATTGGTGTGGCTTGATATGCCCTTGGCTGGCTGGGTAGGGCCAGCCTTAACCAGATATGCAACAAAATATAATATACATCATCTGTCGTTTGCCAGACCATTGGTCATTGCCTGTCCACCAGAAATTGGGGGAGCCACCTACGTTTCCACTCCTACCTTTGTCACTGATGTGAATCCCATTCTTAGGCACCTGACTCTCCCCATGCATTGTGTAGGGGGCCTGGGCATGTAATCTGGAGCTGTGGATTCCATTAGGCTACAGAGCATCTACAGTTGTGTTGTAATGATAAACCTATCTCTCCTTTGTGGATCTAGCCAAGTCACTTAGATGCTTTAGAAATGTTACCTGCCATTTAGAACTCATCCCGTTGAATGGATCTAATCTTGATCTAATCCCCCAAAGCTGGGAGTTACAAAGATGCTTAAGGGAATTAGATACTCAGATCCCAATGACATTCAGTCAGATTTGACCAACTAACTCTCTAAGGGTATGTCTACACTACCCTCCTAGTTCAAACTAGGAGGGTAATGTAGGCATACCGCACTTGCAAATGAAGCCCGGGATTTGAATTTCCTGGGCTTCATTTGCATAAACTGGGCGCCGCCATTTTTAAATCCCTGCTCATTCGAACCCCGTGCCACGCGGCTACACGTGGCACGAACTAGGTAGTTCGGACTAGGCTTCCTAGTCCGAACTACCGTTACTCCTCGTGGGATTCACATTCCTCGTGGAATGAGGAGTTCGAACGAACAGGGATTTAAAAATGGCGGCACCCAGTTTATGCAAATGAAGCCCGGGAAATTCAAATCCCGGGCTTCATTTGCAAGTGCGGTATGCCTACATTACCCCGCTAGTTAGAACTAGCGGGGTAGTGTAGACATACCCTTAGGCACTTTGGGAAATCTTGTGCCAAAAGTATAGCCATTCGTAAGCAAAATGGGATGAAGTAAGGGTAGTGAGGCAATCTCTTCGCCTTTCTATCATTGGTTTAAATGAGAACCTGAGTATTATCATCACCTAATTTTAGGATTTAATTTAAGGGGAAAAAGCCAGTTGAAATAATACGTGATTTCATTTGACAAATAAATATCAGCCTTTTCATTGCTATGCTCTTCTAAAACCTTTGTTCCTGGGCTCCTCTTTGCTGTTCCATGCCGCTCCTGCTTAGCAGTTGATTTTTAAAGCCAATCAAAAGGAAGGTATATGTTAAAAAATGCAAATATTCCATTGCTACAATTTAAGTTTTTAAGTCATTTGGATTTTACTGAAACAATGATAAAAAAACCAAATGACACGAGCTAATGTTTTTTCCCCATTCAGCCTTTAACATAGAAAAACATCATATAGCTCAAAAAACCTGTCTACAAAGTCATTAACAGGGAAGGGTGAATTTTTTAAAAAATCTACTACAATGTTAACTAAGAAAAGGTGAAAAAAAGTGAAATTTATCAGTAGTCGTACAATTCAGTCTCAGGTATCAACACTACAGTCTTATCAGGATGTAAGCTCTTCTCGTGTATGTTTGAAAAGTGTGTAGTACATTATGGGCACTACCACAATATAAATGTTTAGTTAATAGTAACAGCTTGTAGAAGAGGAAAATATTAAAAAGGCTTAGAAGCTGGCAGTGATGTGGTATTAAATCTCTAGTAAAGAGAAGGTATTATTTCCCAAATAAGAGATTTTTTTTCCATACCAAATAGACAGTTGTTTTCCTTGTATGCTGAAAATACTTTCAATATATTTTAAATACACCTGTTTCTTTATTTTATTCTTTCACTGTGGTGATTGATTGCATTGGCCAGTAAACGTAACAAGGATGTCACAACATTCCTAGTGAAAACAGAACATCCACACATACCATCAAAGATGATTAGAATACAAATTGCTAGATCAGGGCTTGGCAACGTTTCAGAAGTGGTGTACCTACTTGTTTGTCGAATAAGGCTGTATAGTACGATCAAAATTATAGACACAGATGTGTGTCTGAGTTATGTGTGTGCACTTGTGTGTAATGTACCACATATGTATGCATATACACTGAGACCCTGATCTTGCAAACGGTTATTTATAGGAGTAACTTTATGTACAGGTTGGACCTCCCTGGTCTCGCACCCTCAGGACCTGAGCTGTCCTGGACCATTAGCCGGACCAGGGGAGATAAGTGCTCCCCTACTGGCTGTCCCACTACAAGCTCCTCTCCCTGGTGATCTCCAGGCTGGGAATCCCTGCCCTGCCGCTGCTCTGCTAATGCTGGCCTGATCGAGGCTCCCTGCCCTGCTGCTGCCCGCTGCTGCTGTGGGTTCCCAGGGGGTACACCAGCTAGGGCCACCCAGCCGTCGCCAGCCCCATTCAGCTGCTGCTTGCCCCGCTACCTCCAGGGTTTCTCAGGGTCCTCTGCCCCAGGCTACCCAGCCACTGTCTTCCCAGCTCCTGCGACCCAGTCCCGCTGCTGCTGTGGTTTTCCAGGGGTTCCCTGGCTGGGGCCACCAGGCCGGTGATTTGTACAGAGCTGCTCCCTGTATGGCTACGTCTACATTGGCCCCTTTTCCGGAAGGGGCATGGTAATTTTTGAGATCGTAATAGGGAAATCCGCGGGGGATTTAAATATCCCCCGCGGCATTTAAATAAAAATGTCCGCCGCTTTTTTCCGGCTTTTAGAAAAGCCGGAAAAGAGCGTCTACACTGGCCCCGATGCTCCGGAAAAAGCGCCCTTTTCCGGAGGATCTTATTCCTACTTTGAAGTAGAGGTGTACCGGTAGTTCGGAATAGGAACCTAGTCTGAACTACCTAGTTCGAGCCCCGTGTAGCCGCGCTACACGGGGTTCGAACCAGCGGGGATTTAAAAATGGCGGCTCCCCGCTTATGCAAATAAAGCCCGGGAAATTCAAATCCCGGGCTTCATTTGCACGTTCGGTATGCATACATTACCCCGCTAGTTCGAACTAGCGGGGTAGTGTAGACATACCCTAGGAGCTTAATACACAAGATAGTCAGGCTGGCAGAAAAGAAGTATTGTTATCCCTATTTTACAAATGAGAATACAAACTTAAGGTGAAATCCTAACTCCATTTAAATCATATTGAGGTATTTTCAATGGAGAAGATTTCAGTGGAGAAGAGATTTTGCCCCAAGAAGTCTATGAGTCTCTAGTAGCTGTGCTAGTCTGTAACTTTAAAAACAATGAGTAGTCCTCATTGTCCTCAATGGGTAGCAGGTTTAAAACTAATAAAAGAAAGTTCTTCTTCACACAGCGTGTAGTCAACCTGTGGAACTCCTTGCCAGAGGAGGCTGTGAAGGCTAGGACTATAACAGAGTTTAAAGAGAAGCTAGATAATTTCATGGAGGTTAGGTCCATAAAAGGCTATTAGCCAGGGGATAAAATGGTGTCCTTGGCCTCTGTCTGTCAGAGGCTGGAGAGGGATGACAGGAGACAAATCGCTTGATCATTGTCTTCAGTCCACCCTCTCTGGGGCACCTGGTGCTGGCCACTGTCAGCAGACAGGATACTGGGCTAGATGGACCTTTGGTCTGACCCAGTATGGCCGTTCTTATGTTCTTATGTCCTGTGGCACCGTAGAGACTTATAAATACATAGTATCATAAGCATTCATAGGCAAAACCCACTTCTTCAGATGAGCAGAGTCAAATCTATGGTTGAACCAGGAATGTAAGCCAGATCGTCTAAATATTTGTCTAGTGCCCCTCATCTCCTATGCCCTTATTACTACCCACTTTGCCTCAGAGACAACTATTCCCTTTGTAATTAATTAGCCAATGCTTTGTACAGTCATCATGTCAGAGTTGGGCTTAAGGGAGAACTTTGAAGGAGGAGAAGATAGTGACTTTCTGAATTAGCTCAAAGAGGATCTTTTATGCATTAGTGGCAATAATGAAGGAGACATAAGGATATTTGTGTGTAATACAGGCAGTCCCCGGGTTACGTGGATCTGACTTACGTCGGATCCCTACTTATGAACGGGGCTTTTCTCGCCGCGGAGGATGCGGGAGGCGAGACCTCCCACACGCGCCGCAGTCCCGCCGCCCGTGTCCTCCGCGGTGAGAAAAGCTGCTCTACGTCTCCCTGGTCTGCTTGGGGAGGGGGGCGGGACCAGCAGACCAGGGAGGCGTGGAGCAAAGCCACAGAGGACGCGGGCGGCGGGACTGCGGCGCGTCTGGGCGGTCCCACCGCCCACATCCTCTGTGGCGAGAAAAGCTGCTCCGCGTCTCCCTGGTCTTCGGGGGGGGGGGGGAGGAGCAGCAGACTAGGGAGACGCGGAGCAAAGCCGTGGAGGATGTGGGCGGCGGGACTGCAGTGCGTCTCGGCGGTCCCGCCGCCCGCGTCTCCCTAGTCTGCTGGGGGGGGGCGCAGCTAGTGTGCCCCCCCCCCCAAGAGACCAGGATTTTCTCGCTGATGCCTGGGGTAGAGCAGCTGGGGGGCTGCCGGGTTGGTCCCACAGCGCCAAGGGTCGGCGCTACCAGACCATCCCAGTAGCACCCCAGCTGCTCTGGCCCAGGCGTGTCCGATTCAGCCGCTGCTGATCAGTTTCAACAGTGGCTGAATCTGGACGCCTGGGACAGAACAGCTGGGGTGCTGCCGGGTTGGTCCCCACAGCACCGCACCTTGGCGCTGCGGGGACCAACCTGGCAGCACCCCAGTTGCTCTATCCCAGGTGTCCCCAAGTCAGCTGCTGCTGAAACTGATCAGCGGCTGATTCCAGGAAGCCTGGGGCAAAGCAGCTCTGCCTCAGACTTCCTGTAGTCAGCCGCTGGTCAGTTTCAGCAGCGGCTGAATCGGGGACACCTGGGGTACTCGACTTACGTACAAATTCAACTTAAGAACAAACCTACAGTCCCTATCTTGTACGTAACCCGGGGACTGCCTGTACTTAATTGTGTATAAATGTAAAATAATTCACAGAGAGCAAGTTCTCAGATAAACTCGGCATCTGACACTGCCATTTAGTCTCCCACATGAGTGTTTGGATATTCAGACAAGTGCAGGTCCTAATATAGTCATTTAAATTAAGTGCTCAGATGTTCAATGGTGATCAGCATCCAGCAGCTGAATTGTTTAGTGGTTTACTGAGCAGTATTGTTGGCAACTGAAATGATATGTACATACTTCTTCTGATAACATATCAGAACTGTTCTAAATGGTCTCTATGTTTATTATAATAACAAGTCAGTTAAAATAGCAATTTGCTCCTCTGGGATAGTTCTGGCAATGAGAGAATACACACTGCACACATAGAAATCCTGACTTTCGTTTAAGTCAGTCTTATTTTTCCTAATTAATTTATATATTTTTTTTCATTCCATGACATCAGTCTACAAAACTGTAAATATCTCCATCTCCACAGGCTGTGAGTTCCCCACCTTTGGTTTCATGTCTCAGCTGCAAATTAATGATGCCAGCTTTATCAATAGCACATAAATACAAAACTCAGATGTAGATGTGCTGTATTGCCTAATCTTAAACTGTTGATGCTTGTGGGACTTTTGCAATTGGCTTGAGTGGGAGCAGCAATGGGTCCATAATTTGTTTTTTTACCAATCCCTTCATTTTTTTTCTACATATTTTTAATGCAAATCACAAAGTGAGAAATTTCACCATCTAGCAGCATTTCTTATTGAAGTATGATGCTGTGGCTGCCTTATCTGTTTTCTGATTTGATGCTTGTCTTGAATAATAATGCATTGGAGGGAATACATGTTCAGGAATAAAATGTTTTTCTGCATCCAGACCCAACCAGAAAGTTCTATTTTATTTTAATGAAAAAAAATCCATTGTAAAATAATGCATTACAATTAAATGTGAATTTGTAACTTTTTTTGTGTGGGTGTGTTTTACAGAAAGCTATGTTTAGTTATACATATTTCCACCACACACATAAATCAACGCACTATTGTATCCATGGCCGAATGCTGATGTGTCAAAAATCAAATCTGACCTTAAGGAGCCTACTGTATGAATAAGCTTTTTCTTTTGTCAAAAACACAATGAGTGTCAGTTATTGTTCGTTACATTTGGGCTTTGTCTCTTTTTTTTCACCTAATAATCTTAACTCTTGTCTCCACTAGAAAGTTGTACCACTTTAACTGTATAGGTACATTTAATTCTCTCTGGTGTAGATACAGTTACTGTGGGCAGAACTGCTAGCACTATTATTAAGGTTTCCTGAAACTTCCAGTTATAAGACCCTGTTTCCAGTTGCTTATAATGTTGGCAAACTTAAAATATTTGGGCTGAAATTTTCATTACATCTACCCAGCAGCGTTATTTCAGAATAACTGACGCACTACACTACACTACAAGCGTCTACACTACAAGCCTTTATTTCAAAATAATGTTGAGCTGAAGACTTCTTACTCTAATTCATGTCTCATTTCACGAGGAGTAAGGGAAGTTGGAGGAAGAGTGTTCTTCCTTCAACTTCCCGCCGTGTAGACAGTGCTAAAAGCAGAATTAAGCTATTTTGACTTAAGCTACGCAATTGATGTAGCAGGAGTTGTGTAGCTTAATTCGACTTTAGCTTTGCTGTAGATGTACCCTGAGTGAGCAGAAGCTGGTGTGGTAGCAACAGAAACTGGGAGTTGACATAGGGGGCAGAGGAGACTGGGATGGAGAAACCAGTGCAGCAGTAGGGAGTAGACAGCACTGAAAAGCTGGGATATTGAGGTGGCAGGCTGAGCAAAGAAATGAGGACAGAGTTTCAGGCACAATGAGATTGGATGAGTAGCTCAGGTAAAGAGACTGGGACTGGGAGCCAGTCGGGATTGGGGCTTTTATCTTCAGCTTTTGAAATTGCCTCCCAACTTTAAGAGGATACACATGAAGAAACCTGAAACCAAGGAGACTCTAAAAGACTGTAGACCAAGGATAGAGACAAAGAACAATTCTGTCTTGAAAGATTTAACCTGAACCAATGACAAGGGGTGAGGAACACACTTTGAAATAATTACTTTTAGTATATTAGGCTTAATTGGCATGTTTTGTTTATTTTGGCTTAGTAACTTACTTTGATCTATTTTCACTTGCAATCATTTACATCTTAATTTTCATATTTAATAAAATATATTATCAATCCCAGTGTAAATTATTGTTACGGGCGAGGGGTGGTGGAAGCAACGGCTGTGTATATATCTGTCTTTCGTTGATAAAGAGGGTGAACTTACACGCATTTTTTGTGTGAAACTTTTACACAGGGTTAGATGGATTAATTTGGGGATTTGGTCCTCTTTGGGGCTGTGTTCCTGTCTGTTATCAAAGGCCTTATAGCTGAGACCTGCTAGAACTGAGCTGGTTCAACATCTGTGTGACTGTGCTGGGGAAGAAGGAAGCTGTTACCCCAACTCCGTGCCTTGGCTGAGGGAGACCAGAGCTTTTGGCTCAGCAGGACAGGGTGGTGGGGCACTCCAGAAGGCAGATAGGTGGACTCAGTAGCATGAGCAGCACACTGCCTGGTAGCCCCTAGGGGGCCCCTATGATTAAATCCATCACAATAGGTATCTGTACAAGAATGGTCAGGGCAGTTAATGAAGTACAGTATATTATATTGTGCAGAATCCCATGACATCATGGCATTTTATGCAGTTCTCAGTATGTATGCTGTCAGCCTTTTGCTTGGCTACTTCAGTAATAATAGTTAACCAATCGCAAAGCAAGAGCCCTATTAGCAGCTTACTTATTAATTCATTTTCTAATGTCATATTTCCATTGGTAATGTCTGCTTAAACAAAGATTGTTGGAGTCAATCCAGCCGAATAAGAAAGAATAACACAGAAGACAGTTAAAACAGAGACTGAATGTTAATGGTCAATATGCTGCCATTTCTTCTTTAAATCCACTTTCAAAGCCACTCTAAAAACACTGGGGAGAATTTCTAATCCCAAGGCAATTTAGAATGAAACAAGTCTGAAAGGTATTGTTATATGGCTTCCCTATCAGAAGAATACTAATATCCCTCTCTTGCTCCAGGTAGTTTGCAGTGAGGCTACAAAATGGAAATGCTGCATGTTCTTGGTATCAAATAGTCTCTCAGCTATTGAAGGGTGAAAAATAGAAATGGCTTTTGTTCTTTTAGTTCACCCCTTCAGGGCCCATGAGTAAAGCTGATGATGTGTCTGGGCAAAAGAAAATCAATAGTGTGCCGCTTTTAGTAACTACTGAATGTTAGGTAGTTAATAATTTAAAAAAGTGAGCTTGCTATGCTTTGTGAGGATTACCCTGCGGTCAGACAACCAAGTAGGTTCAGTTGTTTGCTGTGCTTATGCTCTGTCTTCCTATAGTTATGCACATTAAAACTGCACTTCCTGAAACTGCAGGAAGGGTTTTCTCTGGCCTGGATGTGAATCTCTTGAAAGATGACTGTCTTTAGGAGAATAGAGAAAATATTTTTTAAAAAGTTTAAAAAACGAGTGGTCCTGTAGCACCTTAGGGTATGTCTACACTACCCCCCTAGTTCGAACTAGGGGGGGTATTGTAGTCATACGGAGTTGCAAATGAAGCCAGGGATTTGAATTTCCCGGGCTTCATTTGCATGAAGCCGGCCGGCGCCATTTTTAAATGCCGGCTAGTTCGGACTGCGTGCCGCACGGCTACACGCGGCACGAACTAGCTAGTTCGGATTAGGCTTCCTATCCAAACTAGCTGTACGCCTCATGGAACGAGGCGTACAGCTAGTTCAGATTAGGAAGCCTAATCCGAACTAGCTAGTTCGTGCCGCGTGTAGTCGCACGGCACGCAGTCCGAACTAGCTGGCATTTAAAAGTGGCGCCGGCCGGCTTCATGCAAATGAAGCCCAGGAAATTCAAATCCTGGGCTTCATTTGCAACTCCATATGACTACATTACCCCCCCCTAGTTCGAACTAGGGGGGTAGTGTAGACATATCCCTAGAGACTAACAAAAATTATAGATAGTAATCATGAGCTTTCGTGGGAACAACTCACTTCTTCAGATGACAAATGTGACAAATGTGGAGCAAGAGGCACAGAGGGACAAATATAAAGCAGAAAAAGAGGGGAGAAGAGGAGAAGGAAAAAAACTGTCAATTAGGGTACGTCTAGACTACAGGCTTCTGTCGACAGAAGTTTTGTCGACAGTATCTGTCGACAAAACTTCTGTCGACAAAGAGCGTCTAGACTACATTGAGTTCTGTTGACAAAGCAAGCTGCTTTGTCGACATGGTAGTGTAGACGCAAAGGACAGTTTACATGCAATAACACCTTCTGTCGACAGAAACTCTGTCGACAGAAGGCGTTATGCCTCGTAAAATTAGGTTTACCAGCGTCAACAAAACTGCTGAGTTCTGTCGACGTTATGTCGACAGAACTCAGCGGTAGTGTGGACGCAGGTATAGTTTTGTCGACAAAAGTCCACTTTTGTCGACAAAACCCTGTAGTCTAGACACACCCTTAGTGTCCATGCTAAATGAGGCTAATACAGTGGGCTGTAAGTGCTCCATACTTAGCTTTTGATGTCATTTGGGTGTTGAATATAACAGCCCATCCAACAAATGTCTTTGTTCAGTCCCTGACTAAATGTGTGCTAAATGTACCGTTTGCTTATGAAGATGAAAAGCAGTTCCACAGTTTCTCTCTCGAGTTGGTTCCTGTAATTCTGAAAGAAAATGGCCACTTTTAGATCCATTAGTGAATGTCCAGCAAGTTAAAATATTCCCCCAAAAGGTTTTTCTGCATTACCATTTTGAATATCTGATTTGTGTCTGATAATCCTTTGTCATAGAGAATGTCCAGTTTGGCCAATACACATGGTAGAGGGGCATTGCTAGCACTTGATGGCGTATATCACATTAGAGAATGTGCAGTTATATGAGCCTCTGATGTGTTGGCTTATGTGGTTACATCCTGTGATGCTGTCACTTGTATAGATATGTGGACAGAGTTGGCAATGAAGTTCATTGCAGGGTTGGGTTCCTGGGTGAATATGATGGGGCTGTGCTGCATGGTCACTGGAAAGAATTTGTTTCAGGTTAGGGGGCTGTCTGTAGGCAAGGATTGGCCTTTTCCCCAAGGCCTGTGAGAGTAAGAGGTCATTTTCCAGGATAGGTTGTAGATTGTTAATGATGTGCTGGAGCAGTTTAAGTTGGGAGCTGTCCCCAGCCCCACCTGTAGCTCACCCCTTCTGCTGAGGCCCTGCCCCCACCCTGGGGTAGAGGGGAAGAGACAGGAGGGGGTGGTGCCTGTGCCCCAGCCTCCCTGGTCCTGGAGCACCAGGGAAGGAGGAGGGTGCAAGGCTCCTGCCTCCCCAGCCCTCAAACCACCAGCAAGGGAGACTCCAGCCTCCCCGGCTAGGAGCACAGGGTGGGCGTGCACTGGAGTAGCAACACTGTGCCCCCAGAATGCCTACAGCAGGCAGTTTGGGATGGCAAAGCCTGGTACATAGAAATGTTACAAGCATTATCTCTCCTCTTACAGAATGCTCATGCCCCATTCCACTCTACTTTCTCACACAGCCACCTATTTTTCAGCATATAGGCCCATTAAGGAGTAGGAATTGCATATGCATTAGAAAAAATTGCTACAGGATTACTTACCAAAAAAAAGTACTCCTTTCCTTCCTAGCACGCCATAGCATAATGACATTGTTTGGCAATTGGACCCCAAAAAGGAAGCAGTTATATAAAAGCCCAGTAGGAGCAAGTGAGATTGGGAGGTTTGTATGCCATCATCAGTTTGACACTTAATAATGGACTGTTAAAGCATTTTCCAGTGGAAATGTGAAGTATCATTGAGAAGAAGCTGATATTCTTTCATGTCAGAGAGCACAGTTAACCTTCCCTTCAAATGGTACTTAGTGTTTCAGAGAAAAGACAGAGCACGTTCAGAATTGTTAATCACATGAACTACATTCATCTCTGATTCTCTCAATAGTAAAATCCAGTTGTGTACTAATTTAAAAAAATTATCTGATACATTTTGAATTCCTTTTTTTCCCTTTGTTTTTATCCATATCCCGGTCAGGTCACCCCGATACAGGTAGCATTTTCAAAGCTGGGGGCTTCAAATTATGCTCTTAAACCCATAGCTAGAAACCTATATAGAAAATCTGAGTTGATTTTTTTGATGTGTTGAACAGCCTCAGTTCCCAGAGAAATTAAGTAAAAGCTGCAGCTGCTTGAAATTTAGACAATATTTACATAGGGGCCTAGCTATGGATTTAGGAGCCTAACTTCAGACTAGGATTGCAGGAGGTGTCTGGTATTCACCCGGACAGTCTGGTATTTTCGCCTCCTGTCCAGTAAAAAAAATTCAGAGAATACCTAAAATGTCCGGTATTTTCTGATTTTTGTACCTGGCCAGGAGGCGAAAATGCCGGACACCTGGCAACCCTACAAACATTCAGCACCTGGCCTCCCCCCCCCCCCGAATCTCCCCTGACCCCCAACACCCCCAAACCCCAGCCCCCATGCTTACCTGGTTCTGCAAGGCTGCCGGCACAAAATGGCTGCCCGCCAAGGGGAAGCAGTGCTCAACCACTCCTGTTTCACTCACTCTTAAAGGGAACATGCTGTTTTAATGCTGCTTTATTTTAATTTTTTTTAACTTAATAAGTCTTGGGGTCTTTTTTTTTTCTCAACAACTTTGATCTCTCCTCCCTCCCCCCTTTTTTCCCCTTCAATAGAATTTTTTCCAGGTGTTTTTTTTTTGCGGGGGGGGGGGGGGGGGGGGGCAGTGTTCGGTATTTTTGTTTCAACCATCTGGCAACCTTACTTCAGACACTCAAGTTTAAAATTGTATATGTAGATATATACAGTATGTATTGCCTTAATGTGTCCTAATAAAACTATACTCTTTTATTGAACTTACCAGGTAGATTTATTTCTGCTCCCACTCCCCCCACAAGAAGATAGCTGTGGGAATGGGGTTTGCCTCTCGGGGAGGTAGCTTTTTAAACTCCAGCCAGGTTTCATTGGAAAAGTTCCTTGGAAGAGTTCATCTTCAGATTAGCCTTGACCTACCCACTTGTAGGATGGCAGGCAACATTTTGAATTTCTGAATTCGCACTCCAGATGGACTTGTCACTGTCAACTGTCCACGGTGTTGAGAGCTGGTGCAACCCCAAAGATTAAATTGATCCCAACATTTTCAAAACTCCTTACAAAGTTAACTCACAATGCTGGAGGAAGGGAGGGATGATGCCACCCATTATCTAGTTAGGTAAATTGAGGTAGAGTTTGTCATTTCTCCAGGGGGGTCAGTCAGCATCAGTTTTAGAGAGTTCACATGCGATCACCTATCATCTGACATGCTAAAAGCCGTGTGTAAGATGAGTAGGAGTCTTGTGTTGCTTTTGTGTCAGGAATCCTCATTGGTCTCTGAAGTCATCTCACTTTCGTATACTTTCTTCCTTAGCGGGGGTGATGCTGGTTCCTGAAAGAAAAACAGAGGATGGATTTGAGGAGCACTTTGGTTTGAACTACTTGGGACATTTCCTATTGACTAACCTTCTCTTGGAAACATTGAAGCAATCAGGAACACACAGTCACAATGCTAGAGTCATCACCGTCTCGTCAGCCACCCATTATGTTGGCAGATTGCACCTTAATGATTTACAAAGCAGGTACAAATATTTTGTTTTCTGTTTTCATGGGACTGCCATAAGGCTGCATAGAGATTAGACTCAGTGTAAATTGTCATTCAGTGTTAGTTGTGATTTTCATAGAGCTAGGTCTACATTGCAATGTTAAGTCAGAAAAAGAAATACAATTTGCAGTATGCAAATTGCATATCTGTTCCCATTTTACTTTTAAAAGAGGCTTTTCCGAAATTTGGCCCTGTGTAGATGTGCCAAATTTTTGAAAAAAGTGTTCTTTTGACACATCCCTTATTCCTCATAGAACAAGGTTTACTGGGATGGGAAAAGAGTGCAGCTGCTTTTTTGAAAAAAAAAATTCAGAAAAACGGTATCCCAGAAAAGCAACGCAGTCTAGCCATAGCCTAAGACAGACTCAAACAATTGTGGATACCATTAACTTCATCATGCTGTGATAGCTTTTGGCTTGTGCAATGCTTTCAGTTATGGGTAGGAGAGAAAAATAACATACAAACACGTTTATAATTTGAGTCTCTTTTACACTGGCCTTGAAAACTTGTGGGCCAATTTTGATTCTTATATAATTATGATGAATGTGGTATAAAGATATGAGACTGATTTCATAATCAAGGCATGCGGGCGTATATAGGCAACTGAGGCTTTGTAAAATGGCGTTGATAAATACTAATAGACTCTGGACTCAAGTGATTGTCCTGCAGTTGGGTCCACAGGCAGATGCTGGGCCAGAGCCCATTGTCATTCTCCTCCAGTATAATGCACCACTATTGTGGCATGCCAGAGCCATTTTTAGCTGACAGGGTTTCAGTGCTTCTGGACTGCTGAAACATTGTCATCTGCCAAAGCCAGCCACTCCTGCCTGGCTGGCTGACTGGGTTTTAGCTTCTTCCCCACCCTCACACTGTCTGCTTCTCCTTCCTTGGCAACTCCGCCAGCTGGCACAGTAGCCAGAAGCACTCCGTTTGAGCTTCTCCTCAGAAGCCCTGCCAACTGGCTGACGCTGCATCATGTTGCAGGTGGCATTCTTCGTACTCAGTTACCATAACCCAGCTCCCTGCCTACTTCTGCTTCTCTCCACAGCTAGCCTACAACATCCCCCTACTATGCCTGTGGCTACCCTGCCTTTGCCCAGCTGCTCCTGCTCTTTCCACTGCCTTCCCCTCCACACACTGCCAAACTTCCCTGTTCTGCCTGCTGCAGCCTCACTGATCCACCCACTGGTGACTGACTGCAACCATCCACCCAACCCCCACCATTCTGGCCACACCCCTTTGGCCGCCTCCTTGCTTTGTCACCCTCCCCCCATGTCTTCTTAACTTTCCAAAAATGCTGACTGACTAAGGGCTTAACAGGATTCAGAAGTATATTAATGCCTTTTAAAAGCTGGACAAAGATGCTCCACAGGAGCATTTTTCCAAACAGCAGAAAGTGTGATTTTGTTTTCTTTTTAGTGCAAGAAAATACAAACCTTTATGCTACGTGACATACTGCTGTTTGTACCATAAGTAATTGCCTATAAGTTGTTCAGTTTGTGAGAGAACTGTGTTTTCAAGCATGATTTAACTAATTCAAATAGATTTATACTTTTACTCAAGGTCACAGAGTTTCAGCTGGTTTCATACTGAAACTAAGCATTTCACATAACTTCCATACCAAATCACATCTCAGTGTCTGTGACTCTTAACAAGGACCTTCACAAACATTTTGAAGCACCTGGTCTGAGTTTTCGTTATGGAATGAAACAAAGCCAGAAGGCTTTTGTCTTTTATTGAGAATATTTCACATATGAACATCACATTAAACATGTCAAGACTTCCTATCTGATTTCTGATTTTATTCTTGGCTAGCTATTTCATCACAAGTGTCTTTCATAATCTCTGCAGAGAAATTTCATCTTACTTGTAAAAAAACAAAGAAAATTATCCTTACACTTCACTTAACGTACATATTCATTGCCTGCGATCTGCATGCACTGGATGACACTGTTTAATGCAGCTCTGCTATGTCTCCAGACCACAGCCTCCTTTATTACCCAGAAAGCTTGTACCGTGCCTCTTCCATTTTGGATGCATGTTACCAGTTGCTCATTGTTATTAACTCTATTTTCAGAGAGATGTAAATGTTTAATTTAGAAAAGCTGGGGATTAATGTGTACAGGAAAAATCTTGCAGCAAAAATGCCAATGAGTTTTAGTATGCAGTATTGGTGATGCACAGATATAAATGAGGTCAGAGTCTGGCCAGTTGTGTGCACTTCTATTCCAATGGGAATTCTGCCTGAATTGAGTTCTGACCTATTGTATTTACATACCCGTGTGTGTGTGTGTGTGTGTGTGTGTGTGTGTGAGTGATATATATATATATATATATATATATATATATATATATATATATATATATCACCAGTATGATTAAGGAGGAAAAAAAACCTGACCCTATGCCAGTGTGGAAAACTGTGACAGTATCATAAATACACAGAAATTGATTATACCACACACCTCAAGATACGTTTTTTAGAGTAGGGTAGAGCAACTTTCATAGCTATAATAAAGAAATCCCATATTGATCAATATGCTATCATTCATTGTGCCTACTCCTAAAACATGTTAATGATTTTCTCCTATTTTTTTTCTTTTAAAAGTGCTTTTAAACTACCAATGTTAACAGAGTATAGGTACTTTTCTAATGTAACATAATAACCCAAATCTACCTAAGCAATGGAATCAAGGTTGAAGTAGTCATTTCACCCTTACCTCACCCTTTTCTGCCTACATGTTGTAGTAAGATTCATGGTTCTTGGGGAGATTTCATGCCACAGAACTGCTTAAATGCCATAGCACACTACGTAGAGCCACTGTCTTAGACTTATCCCTATGTGGAATGAGTCCCCATAGTGCTTTTTTAAAACTACCCATTTTCCCAGAGACAGTGCTAAAATCCCCCCTTGTTTATGACTGCGAAATCTATACCTTTTTTGCAATTTTGAGCTGCTATGGTTGTTTGTGATTGGTCATGAGATACTGGGTTGGGTTTTCTGATTGGCTGACCATACCTCATATTATCAGGAGACTTAGCAATTTACTCAAAGGGTGATCATCTATTGTGTGTGCTCTCTCAGACAGTCTGCAAGAGATGTTGATAGAACCAAGGATAAGTGTTTATCATACACTCATCTGTTTGAAGACATTTCTGAGACTTTAAATTGGTAGTACCCAACCTGGTGACCTATTAGTAACAGTAGGCCCTAGAGCAGTGGTCCCCAACCTTTTCAGGTTGTCGGGCGCCAGGGAGCGTGGCCGTTCGCCCGCTGGGCGCCAGGGGGCGGGGACACTTGCCTGCCCGGGGGCAGCCCCCCCCCCGCCGCATGCCCGGGGGCGGGCCCCCCCCCCCATAGCCACGCGACCGGGGCCGGCACCCCCCCCCCCCCGTAAGCGCCGCGGGGCTAAGGCCGGGGCCGGCGCCGGGGCCAGGGCACGCGCGGCACCCCCGGGGGCGGGGCCAAGGCCAGCGCCGGAGCCGGCAAGGGCACGTGCGGTGCCCCCGGGGGCAGGGCCAAGGCCGGGACCAGCGCCGGGGCCAGGGCACGCGCGGTGCATCCGGGGCTGGGACCGGCCATGCGCCTGGGGCTGGCACCTGCCAGCCCAGATTGCTCCGCGGGCGCATGTAAAGAGCCCGGCGGGCGCCATGGCGCCCGCGGGCACCGGGTTGGGGACCACGGCCCTAGGGGATACCTCTTCCTCTAGTGGAGACACCAGGGAAAGTCAGAAAGCCATCACTACTTCAGTGCACAAACAGCAAAGTGCTGGCTAGTGTTAAACTCTTTGCTTCACCCAATTTCTCCTATGACCTACTCTGCAGACTTCTTGTTGGATTTTTCTTCTGTTTCTTTTTTTAAAAATTGGAACATTTCATGAATTTGCACGCCATCTTTGTGCAGGGGCCATACTCATCTATTTTATGTACCCTACACCTCTGTTCTGTTGTCCCAACTCCCCAAAATTCTGGTTTGAAGTTGCAAACCACATTGAGTATGCTGGCCACCATATACCGTCAAGAGAAATAATTTTAAAATGGCCTCTTTCCTGGGAATAAAGTTCAATAAATATATACTGTGACCCTTGTTATGTTTCTCATTCTCATGTTTTTGCTTTTAATGCTGTGATTTCTCCATGTCTTTCTCTAGTTCTTTCCTGTCCTTTCCCTTACATTACTTTGCATCTTTGTCTTTTGATTTGTTTGTTGTATTACATTGTTTCCTCCATTATTTTCTCTCTTTTTAATCTATTTGTGCTCATCTAGACTACACTAGAGTGCTCAAAGAGGATATGCAAATTCTGCGGGAATTTGCATATCTTCTTCCAATCTCACTTTTGAAAGCAGAGCTTTCGAAAAAGAAAGTAGTTTAGACGTGGCTTTTTCAGCCAACCCCCACCTTTGTTGAAAAGCCACATAAACCTCATTTTTTGAGGAAGAGCAGCTTTTTGACAAAGGGGGGGTTGCCGAAAAAGCCACGTCTAAACTACTTTCACTTTCGAAAGTGAGATCGACACTCTAGAGTAGTCTAGATGAGCCCTTTGATTTCTAGTTTTACATTTTAATCTTTTTTCTTCATTTGTATATTTATTTCTCTATCTTCTTGGACTTTTTGGTTCTGCCTTTCTATATCTATCCCTGCCTTTGTTTTCCTTGTCTGCATCTTCTACTTCTCATTTTCACCTCCTCTTTTTCTGTTTGCTTCTCATCCTCTTACACCCACCATCCCCATTTCTCTCTTCTGGATGTTTATTTCCCACTACCAGGGCATGCTGGTTACACTGAGACAAGACACAGTATGTTACACTTTGACAGGGCATAGCTTTCTTCATGTGTTTTCTTGCAAAGGGAAACTCACAAAAGCAATGACTGTTCTCACAATGCTTTTGCTGATGAACATATTGAAGAGCATCAAATGTCTTTGTGGTCTTTCAGATGTAGTTCATTTTCAAAGGATCTCACATGAGCCAACATGTGGACCCATAAGGTGAATCACATTCCATCTTCTACATTTTTAATAAAAACTCTTTAAAGAGTAGTGTACTCAATGAATATATTCTCTGCATGCAGAAAACAAAGTTGTGACTTGAGGTTAGTGTGAAACAACTTTCATGTCCCCTGAGAGTTTTTGAGAATTTGAATATTTTTCCCCAATCCCAAATGGGATGAAAAATTGAAATCTCAAAACAAAAACAAAAAATGCAGACATATAATCTAAAAATCTCATTAGATTGGGTCAGTCAAAATGATTCAAGGTATATGTACACTCAAAGCTGGAGGTGTAATTCCCGGCTTGAGTAGGCATACCCTCATTAGCTCTGGTCAAACCAGTACACTAAAAATATCCAGCTACCCCAAGAATGTGCTTCAGATGTGGTCATACTTGGAATGTCTAGCCCTGCCCACCACTCACAGCTAACCTGTATTTTTAGTGCACTAGCTCCATTAGAGCTAACCTGCCCACCACTCACAGCTAACCTGTCAGCTAACCTGTATTTTTAGTACACTAGCTCCATTAGAGCTAGCACAAATAGGCCTCCTCAAAATGGGATTTACAGGCCCTGCACAAACTGCATACGTATCCATAGAAGTTTGTAGGGGTAAAATATGTAGAGGAAGTTGGAAGATTAATGCTTGACAGAATGAAAAATGGCAGCAATATTAATTATAAGAGATGTGTCTGATAAAAAGTTCCATATTATTGTGATTTCAGTTTAATTTGGGAAGAATGATTGAGTGTGTGTGTACATCTACTATTTAAATATGTGAAGGACAGTTTTATTTTATATTTTTATTTCTGTTAACAAGGTTAAGTGTATTTCCTTGATAAGATCAAATACCAGGTACATTGGTTTACTTAATTAAAGCTGACCTTTACACAATTAATTCCAAATTTTCATGTCATAGGTGTATGATTTTTCTCAGACATAAATATTCAAATGTTAGATGGAGCTAGGTAAGGACATTTCAGCCTTTTTTTTTCAGAATAATTTTACATGGATGCAAAATAATTTTCTGCTGTCTCTTCTGTTGCAAACATTGCAATAATTATCTTTCATTGCATAAAATGACTTACTGTCCTGAAAAATTTGTGTTCTGGTAAAGACACAAATCATAAATGCTGTAAACTAATCTAAAATACAAATGTGTTGCTGCAATAGAAGATAAGTTCCCTTGTCTGTCCCTAAAATACAGACATTTCTCTGCTACATTCAGTTTCGTATCACTTAGTCTATTAACATTTTAACCATGTGTGTTAAAGATCTGTTAAAGGCTTCTACTGAATCCAGTTGTAAAGCTCTGCATTTGAGGAGTGTATTTAAGACACCCAACTTAAAAGTTCTAATTAATGAGTTCTAATAATGGAATGTATTATTTTTTTTAATTCCAATATATCAGAATGCTTGGGTGCAAATTATCTGTATGGAGATCATGATACTAAGTTCATAAACCTAATACTAGATTTTAATGCAAATCTAGGAAAAATTAACTTTTATATTCAATATGTCATGATCTTCAGTTTCATATCACTTAGGATAAGTTAATGGGTAAGTATTTGTTATACTGGTACAAGTTGAACCTCCCAAACCTGGGATTCTCTGGTCTGGCAATGGACCACGGATGTTGCTGGACCAAAGAGTCTTAGAGGTGGGAAGCAAGAGCCAACTGGGAGAACACCCAGTGGCAACTGGAGAAGGGACTCTTCTGCCTCAAGACCTAGAGGTGTCAGAGAGGAGACAGAAGAGCACCAGCCTTCCACTAGATAAGGATGACATGAAGAAGAGTGAGAGGTTGGGCTCAGGGTCGTCGACAGTGGGGGCAAGGGAGGCAGCTGCATCAGGGCCTGGCAGTTTAAAAGGGCCCAGGGCTATGGAATGCCACCACTGCTACTGTGGCTGCAGCTGTGGCCAGAGGCCTGAGCCCTTTAAATTGCTGCCAGAGATTCACACCGTGCATTCTGGGCAGCACAGAGGGCTAGGTGGGGGAGAGGCTAGCACCTACCCTTGCTTCTTCCACTTGAGGCTCCACCTCTTCTGGATGGGGCCCCACACACACACACTTTGCCCATGGCACAATAAATTCTGTTGCCAGTCCTGCTTGGGCCTTGCAAAGGAGTCTTTGCTGATGGCAGCTTATGAAAGTAGTTTTAAAAATAGTTGGCCTTCTCTTCCCTAAAGAAAAAGAAATATATGGGTCAAAGATTAATCAAACTTATTCATACCTTAAATAGTTTGGTTTTAATGCAGTTAAAAAATACCAGTGAAAATTTGGTGAAGGTAGAGATGGAAGATGGGAGTAATTTCTTATTTTATCCAAACTATCTGCCAATGAAATTTTAAATTAAAATGAGGAACAGTCCATCATCCCCAGTTATCAATTGCATAGCTGAAGTCGAAATAGCTTAATTCAGCTTTTGGTGCTGTCTACCCAGCAGAAAGTCGAAGGAAGAACAGTCTTTCTTCGACTTCTCTTACTCTTCGTGAGATGAGGGTTACAGAAGTCAGAGTAAGAAGTCTGCCATCTCAACATTATTTTGAGATAATGGCTTGCTGTGTAGATGTGCATTTTGTTATTTCAAAGTAACGCTGCTGTGTAGATGTACCCCATGGCTATGCCTCTCAGAATAACTGGGACTATTATGTATTATAATAGTTCAAATAAAACTTATCTAAGCTTAAAAATTATTCAAAATGATTTTTTTAAAATTAAAAAATAAAACTGTTAGAGACTTCTCTGTGCCAAGTGTGTTGGTCTTTTGACTAAATACATTATTTTTGTAAAAGGTATTTGTTTTCAACAAAACTTCAATAAAGTTGGTATTGAAAATATACCTGAAAAATGAGATATTTTAGCTGAAAACTAAGAATTTTATTTGGAAATATTACCACGATGCCACATGTGAATTATAGTTTGGCTTCTTCAGGTCCCTATTCCCCTGTGTGGGATGGGCTCCCAGCCAGAGTACATCTCCCATAATGCACCACCACAACTCCCCAAGAGGGTTGATTTTGGTTCATCATGGGAGACAGCTTCCAACCAAGAAGTCCAGCCTATAGAGCAGAATGGGACCTTGAAGCACTGGAACTACAGTTCCCATGAGACACTACAACAGCATTTCCAGCTCAAAATGTTTTGATTTTTGAATTGATATATTTTGATTTTCAGCTAAAAAATGTCAGTTTTCAAATTACCACTGAAAATCAAAAAATTCTCCCAATAAAAGCCCTATTTTGACCAGCTGTATAGTAATTTTTTTTCCCCCTGGAAAGGAACAAATAATTCTGGCCACCTATCTTGACTCTAGAATAGTGAGATCCTCAAACACAATAGAATAGGAGCATTTGTACATTGAGGGCGAATGGGGAAGGATTTGGGAATATCAAGGTGAAAGTAGGACAGAGAGATTCCATGTAATTTCTTTGGGTGCTCTAATGTGGAGAGGTTTGGTAACGAAGGCGGGAGAAGTAAGGCCCAGATCGGTGGATCCATGACTAAGTTGCCTGATTAGCCACTGTCTTCCATGAAAATGAGCTAGAGAGCAATGGAGGCTACTGAAGCTGCAAAGATATACAGCAGCAGGAGCAGCCGTGAAGCGACTACATGGCCCAAGAGAAAGGTCCTTTCTTCCCAGCACTTGTAGAGTGTCATGTTTCACAGCCCAGGTACTTGTGCTTAGGGTTGCCAGGTGTTCGGTTTTGAACCGGACAGTCCAGTATTTGAGCTTTCTGTTCGGGAAACAAATCGAGAAAATATAACTGTCTGGTATTTTCTAAATAAGATGTAATGTAGATTGTGATGTAATGTCAAGTGTGTCCAGTATTTTTGTTGAAATCATCTGGCAACCCTACTTGTGCTATATGCTGATTTTCAAGAGTTGGCCAACAAATTTTTAAAATATTATTTCAAAGCATCTTTAGGGTTAGATGAGTTACTCTGCCTACTTCATACATACCTCATCGGTCCTGGCCATGATTGAATTACTCATGTGTAATTGCATGTTCTATCTCCACTTTCCACCTTGCCACTGCTTTTGGAAATAATTGGTTTTCATCACAAATCATGCAGGGATCAGCTTACTGTGATTCAGCGTGACAAAGTATTTGGGAAATTTAAAACCTACTGGATGGGTGGAAGGTGACAACAATTCTTCTCCCCCTCCCCCTCCTATGGTAGCAGGTTTTTTTGAAATGCTGGTTACAGATTATCTGAACTGCACTGCATGGCCCAGACTCTCCAGACACACACATGAATCCTAAATGACATTTTAAAGACTTTGGTGAGGTTGGATTATTGGCCTTATGTAGTGTGAAGAGAATTTTAGTGTGCCATAAATAATTTAAGGTCAAACCAAAATTATATGATAGAAAAGACTGCAAGCCAAATCAAATATCATTCCAAATAAGAAGGAAAGGGTAGCATTTTATTTTTTCCTTTAACTGTCTGCTGAACTTTGCTATTTTGCATATGCCAAATAAAACCCTTCCGCACAAGCTATTTCCTATTTTCCATACATTTTTTATTCCATATCTTTTCTAACAGCTGGATGGGGGCCTCTGGCGACATGCAGCTTTATATAACTAAGGCCTTCATAAAGGCATTTAATCTGGGAAGTGGATGATTGTACTTGAGCCCAAAAATCTCATGCAGTTGCATTGTGTCTGTACCTGTTTCAGCTGTATTCCCTTCTTCAGCCATCAGTCTCCTAAGAGAAAGGGAGGCTTTCATGAAATTTCTTTGTTTTTTTTAGTAAATCATTTTCTCCTCTGGCCATTATCTCATCTGCTCTGTTAACTAAATGAGCTTAATAGATTTGGTGACTGTGTATCTCTGGGAGTCCTCAGCTGCATTCTTACCTGAGTATGTAAAAACAAAGTTTGAAAAAACAGAGATAATTAAAAATAAAATTGGCAATTAAAAAATTAGTGCTAACCTTAGAGACCAATTTTTTTTATCACTACAGTGACGGTGCAAGTGTTTCCTCTCGGTCCTGCCAACAGTTGCTGTGATTTTTAGGAAGCAGATATGTGGGTGGAGGGACATTCAGTCTTAATGCCATTCAAGTCTTGACCTCTCTGCTGATTAAGTCAGAGAGAGCTCAGGATGCTCAGCAGCTCACAGGATGAAAACATATGTTATATAGATACCTCTCCTAAAGACACTGGACTGAGACCAACTTATTTCATATGGGGCCATCCAAGGGAGTAACTCTTGGTCATCATTAAGCAGTCTAGATTTGAATTGGCAACGACATATTGGCCATCACCAATCTTCATTGCCTTCCATATCCCAAAAAGCAAAAAAATAATATATTAGAAGTTCAGGAGCTATATTAGGCACTACAAATAACTAGAGGAGTGAGCAAGAGGTTAGGTATTGTTTTTATTATTATTGGCCTAGGTTGTTATCCTGGTAGGATGACCATCTTTGAAATGCAAACATAACTGTCACCTCTCTCTGCAGTATATGCCAGTGACAACCTCAACTCCATCCACAAGGCAACTCTGAATGCCCCCTCTCAACAGCCACTGACAGTATCTGGAGAGAGAACACACATCAGTAGGACTGTTAACATCATTTTTTCACCTTGGTTTTTTCCCCCAGGCTGTTTTCTTTGTGTCCATCTGCACTAGGATTACTTTTTCCCAAACTGCATTGAGTCTGTATTTTAACTAGATACCTGAATATGAATGTTTTGGAACTTTATACATAAAGCAGATCTATTGGATCTATTTTTTGAATTTGTGTTTGCCTCATGATCTTGCCTTTTCCAGCAATTTCTTATTTTTAATGGCTACATAATAGAATTCCAAACAGGAATGCTTGAGTTTGCATCTAATGCAAAGTTCACTTTTGACCAATTCAGCCTAGGGAATTCTTCTCGTCAATCCAAAGGTTTGTTAGTGAGCTGACCGACTGCTGTATTTTCAACAGTTTTAATATTTTATTGCTTCATCTGTGGAAGCGAGAATACCACAGTATCTTTAGCTGGACACAGAATTTTTTAACATTAAATATCCTAGCATATTGTGAAACTAATGCAAATCTTTAGATTGATGTAAAAAAACCCAAAAAAACCCTGTCATATTAATTTTATTTTCTTGCATCAGGCAAATCCATAAAAAGCCCAACCAGGTTGGTCAAATGCTGTCCAGGTGATAACCCTATACCCTAGTTATGATTAAGTGACTGTAAGGAGCAGTGGCGGATATAGGGCAGGGCGAGCGGGGCGGCCGCCCCGGGCCCCGCGCTTCAAGAAGCCCCGTGCATGCGCCATGGCGCCACCGTGCATGCGCCATGTCAAAGGGGGGGGCCCCCGCGAAATTGTGCTTCCCTGGGCCCCATAAAATCCTCATCTGCTCCTGGTAAGTTGCTCCTTTGCTCTGTGGTGCACAACCAGCCCTGTAGAAGTGTGGAGGAACTTTAATAGAGGCCTTGTTTTCCCTTCCATGCATGTGGGTAGGAAGAGGGCAGAGCCTTGGTCGGGGGAAGCAGTCTGTACCAGACATAGTAGGGCTGCTGCAGGTTCCTTAGCTTGAGGTAAAGGGGAAATCAGGATCTAGATTTTGACCCTCAATGTCCTGGGCTGCTCCTGTGCTGCCCCTCACAAAGGTGGTGGGATTTTGATTTGAACGAATGAGCACTATTCATATTTCTTACTAAGCTACTTCATGGTAACAGATAGTTCAAGTGATTCCTTCTGAGCTTCTGTATTTGTAGAAAATGAGTATTTTGTAAATACTGACTTGGGCCAGTAATTTGAATGTGGGGTTGTTTCCTGTGAATATGGGCAGCCTGTACTTGCTCCTAGAACTACTCATCAGTATTCAAAAGTAGATAAAGAATAGTCATGACAATCATTCATACCTTCCTTTGTAAAAGCAACACTTCTACTGCCTTTTGGAAGGATCTGGCCTTTGCTATCAAATTGCAAAGTCTTCAGACTTCATCCAATGACTGTGGGACAGTAGGAGGAAGTCTCTCAGTATCTTACTTTAGTACCTTTGGCTATGTCTAGACTGCAAGCCTCTTTCGAAAGAGAGCGTCTAGACTGCACGCGGAACTTTCGAAAGAGCAAGCCGCTTTTTCGAAAGAAAGCACCCAGTGAGTCTGGATGCTCTCTTTCGAAGAAGCCCTATTTACATTCAAGAACGCCTTCTTTCGAAAGAAGCACTTTCGAAAGAAGGAGTTCTTCCTCGTGAAATGAGGTTTACCGCCGTCAAAAGAAAAGCCGCATTCTTTCGATTTAATTTCGAAAGAACGCGGCTGCAGTCTAGACGCAGATGAAGTTTTTTCGAAAAAAGGCTACTTTTCCCGAAAAAACCCCTGAGTCTGGACACAGCCTTAGAAGGGACAGTCGGACACATAACAATGATGTGCACTTTCCTGCATGGAGAGTGATGCCCACATAGGGCTGATGAGAGTCTTAACCAGTTGCTGGAAGGAGCCGGTTCTGGGCCCCACTCCCAGAACAGGTGAGAGCTCAAAGAGAAGGGGTGAGGCTGGGGGCTAGCCTCCCCCAGCCAGCCCTTCAGTGCTGCTGGGGCTTCAGAGTGCACATCCTCAGGGGGTTCCAGCAGCAATTGAATGGGCCTGGGCCCTTTAAATTGCCATGTCCCAGGACAATTGCCCCCCTTCGCTCTCCTCACATCCTGTTGGTGGCCTTGTGCCTATGCTGACAAGGCCCATTCTGATTTGTTTTGTTATTAATACTGTTTATAATGTGGCACCTGAACATTTATTTCCAGGCTGCAGGCTTACAAAGAGAGAGAAAGAGAAATTCACTCTTCATTTCCCACATATTATAAATTCATGTGTGTCCGAGCAACAGAAATCATGGTGTGACTGATTTCAGAGAGCAGGAGAAGCTCTGAGACATGATCAGCTAATCCCTTCCTTTCTTTTCTACTGCAGGTCAGAGGAAGGGCCTGGCTGGAGCGATTTAAGAAATAGACTCTGCCTCTGGCAGTTCAAGAAATTCTGCCAACACAGGGCTAGGTTCTCAGCTGGCATAAATTGATGTAGCTCCATTGACTTCTCTAAGCAAGCTAACATGAATATTTTCAAATGTTGGTATCTGAACTTAGGAACCACATTTTCAAAAAACTCATCCATAAAGTGTGCATACAGCATTTGCACAAGAATGTGTAGGCGGGGTCCTCCAATTTCCCATGCATACAAAATGGATAACTGTGTGTAATTGTATGTTTGGGGCAGATGTAGTCAAAAGCAGGACAGGTACAGTACACATCTCGGTGATGAAATCTAGGTAATTTTGTGTCAGTTCCTTTGAATTTAGTTCTAGTTCATTATTTTAAATCATGGAATCATAGAAAGGAACTAGAAGGGACTTCAGGAGGTCATTAAGCCCAGGTCCCTGCCGTGAGGTAACAAGGTGTTTGTCTAGCCTGTTTTTAAAAACCTCCAAAATGATGGGGTTTCCTGAACCTCTCTTGGAAGCCTATGCCAGAACTTAATTACCCTTATAGTTAGAAAGATGTTCCTAATATGTAACCTAAATCTCCTTGCTACATATTAAACACATTACTTCTTGTGCTACCTCCAGTGGACATGGAGGACATATGATCACTGACCTCTGGTCTATATAGTAAAGAATTAGAAGACTGTTATCGGGTTTACTCCTTAGTCTTCTTTCCTCAAGACTAATATATATACACTACATTGAGATGTCAAATATAGGCCTTCCCTAATAAGTCATGTTTTCAGAGCCTTTTAACCCTTTTTATTCTCCTTTGGACTGTCTCCTGTTTGCTCACATCATATTTTTTTCCAGCAGGAATATATATCCTCCCCTTCTGCTCTTTGTTGGTCTGTGTTTCCCTTTATTAACAGTAATGGAAAATGACTATCCAGTCTCTGAGAAGCCATTATACAGGGTAAAAATTATAACACAGACAAGAAACCTTCATAAATATAATGAGCACTCTTTTGAACTCTTGACTTTGGTTTATCATAAAATGATAAATGAAATATTTATAATTAATAGCCAGAAAAGATGCACCTTGGTTCTGCAAAGCAAAGTTCGAATTAGGGAGGCTAATGTAGGCATTCGAAGTTGCAAATGAAGCCCAGGATTTAAATATCCTGGGCTTTATTTGCATCTTCCCGTCCGAGCGCCATTTTTAAATCACCCTAGTCCGAACTAACTGCCCGCGGCTACACGCAGCAGTCAAATGTTAACTCGAACTAAGTCCTTAGTTCAAGTTAACTGTTACACCTCATTCCACATGGTGTAACAGTTAACTCGAACTAAGGACTTAGTTTGAGTTAACGTCTGACTGCCGCGTGTAGCCGCAGGCAGTTAGTTCGGACTAGGGGGATTTTAAAATGGCGCCCGGACGGGAAGATGCAAATAAAACCCGGGATATTTAAATCCCGGGCTTCATTTGCAAGTTCGAATGCCTACATTAGGCTCCCTAGTTTGAACTAGGGGGCTAGTGTAGACATACCCTAAGGTGCTTCAGGACCATTACTTGTTTTTCAGTTTTTTCAGTTACAGACTAACATGGCTACCCCTCTGAGACTCTGCCCCTCTAATCTTTTAACATTCTTAGGGCTTGTCTACACTGCTGCCCAAGTCAATGTAATTTACACTGCTCAGGAGTATGAAAGACTGTCCCCCGCCCCCAAACTTAAACCAAGGTGTACACTGCATTGAGATGTACATCAACAGGAGAGTGCTCTCCAATCGACGTATAGCATCTTCACCAACATGTGCTACATTGGCATTGCTGCATCAATGCAGCTTCACTAATCTAACATAGTAGTGAAAACAAACCTTTAGAGAATACTTTAAACTCCCGTATACTGTTCTCTAGGGGAACAAAATCTAAAAATCTGATAGCCCTGTCAGTGTTTAATAATGGTTTTTACATTCTTGACTAAGCAACAATGATGTATTACAAGGTTAAAACATTAATAATTAAGCAACTTCAGTCATTTTAATACATTGTGCATGCTTTTGCTATATTCAACACAAGGCATGCATTACAGTTAGGCATTTGGTCTTTTATTGAAAACCCCAGCATGTTATCCACATTGTGTAACAGTTCCCAGGTTGTGATAGAGGACACAGCTATCTGGCTGAACTGCAGTTTGATCTTAGGGCACTGTGCCCTGTAGCCAGTCAAACACAGTGAGAATTGAGGGGGCATGGTGGGAGAGGGAGAAGGCATCTGGGTTTTGACCTGTAAAACAATACAGTGGTTAGGGTCAGAATATCTTAATTGCCAGTACCAAAGAGATTAAATGGAACTATAGATTGTGATCTCAACATACTCACATGTCTCTCTGAAGCTTTTTCTTAAGCAAGAGGGGCTGAGGAGAAAAATCTTCAGGATCTTAGAAACAGCATTGAGAGGACATTTAATGTGTTCTTCTAACTAGAATTGAGGGAAAAAAAGTGGTTTTAGATTCACTGGTAGTTCCAAAAATTGGTTTGAGTCTAACAGCACATTTCATTTGATCTTAAATTAAACATTTTGCTTTGGGTACTTTTAACAAAACCAAAGGAAATTAAAGGTTGAATTCACAAAATAATAGCTGGAGGAAGAGGTCTTGGTAGTGGTTTGTCTTTCTTAATCTCTCCTATTGAAGTTGACCTGCTTTGAATGAAATAATCCAATATTCATTGAGCCAGAAGGAGAGAGACTCTATGGGTATGTCTATACTACAGAGTTTTGTCAGAAAAACGGCTGTTTTTCCAACAAAACTTGAGGAGTCTCCACACTGCAATCACATTCTTTCTAAACTAAATTGAAAGAGCAGAGGGGTTTTTCCAATGCTGGTAATCCTCATTCTATGAGGAAGAAGCCTTTTTTCCGAAAGAATTATTTCAGAACAAGGTGTGTGTGGATGGGGAGGAGGGGATTTTTTTCTGAAAAAAGAGGCCTCCAGGAAATAGCATGGGTACCCTGATGGCCACTCCATACAAAGTAATCACAACTCTATAGTTCCTGTCTCCTGGCCCCTCTTAAAGCTCCAGGCATCCCGGACAAGTCTTGTGGCAGGAAGCTGGCTTCAGAGCAGCACGTCACCACATGGTCTCCCTGCCACCGGCATTGCCAGCCATGGTTGAGCCTCGAGCCCTCTGCAACCTCCCCAGCCATCAAAGGGAGCAGCCCCAGGGTCCCAAGACCCACCCAGGGGGAGCAAGAGCATCTTCCTGGTCCGGGCCGGAGATCCTGTCCCTCCTCAAACTGGGACGAGAAGAAGACCTTGCAGGATCTCTGGTCCAAAAGCAGAAATGCGGACATTTATGGATGGATGGCCGACGTGGACACCCACCCCGGACCTTGGAACAGGTCCGGAGTAAAGTCAAGGAGCTCCACCATGGACATATCCAGGCCACAGAGCACAGCTCTCACTCTGGGGCAGGCCCCTTCACCTGCCCCTATTACAAGGAGCTGTATCAGATCCTGGGGGGGTGGGAAAACGTCTTCCCCACCCATCCTGGTGGACTCCGGCCTGGACATTGTTTCATAAATGCAGATTTCAGTGTTTACTGAGAGGTCAGGAAAAGAGTGAAGGGAGGGATTGTAATGGGGAAGGGATAAGGTTGCAAGCCAGAAGCCCCTGTTGGGGAGGCCCTGGGGAGAGTTACTGGGGTCCTTGAGAGAACCTCTCCCTCTGGGCCTCCCAGATGCACACCGTGGCCTGATGGGCCCGCTGGGTGGCAGCTGTCGTCGGCTGCTCGAACACTCACCCCTAGGGTTGCCAGATGTCTGGTCTCCTACTGGACAGTATTTGCGCGCTCTGCCTGGTTAAAAAAAATCAGACAATACCGGACACGTTCAGTGTCCAGTATTTTCTGATTTTTCTGGCTGGGCACCGGACAGAAGCCTGACATAGGCAGGAGGAGTGGCTAGGTATCGCAGCCACTCCTCCTGCCCCTGCCAGGTTTCTGACGTGATCCCGTCTCCCAGCTAGGCTGGGAGGCGGGGCCGCGATCGCCGCTGGGAGCCTCTGGTCGCGTCAAAAGCCTGGCGGGGGTGGGGAGAGTAGCTGGGAGGTGGGGCGTGATCGGGGGCTGGGAGCCTTCAGCTGGTTGCTTCTGGCCTAGGAGAGACGCCTTGGGGAGGAGAAGGAGAAGCCCTGTCCCTGAGCACTGTTCAAGCAGGGTGTGGATCCGTAGTCCGGGACAGAAGCCCACAGGTGCTTTGTGGTTGCTTAGGCGCTGTCAGACAAAACTGAGTGGGGTGGAATTCCCACTTCTTTCCACTGGGACACCCAAAGACTTGGCTATGGGGAAGTCACCTTCCTACCCGTGGTCGCCTCACCCTCCGCCCTGCCATTGTGTTGCCCTGGGGTCTGCCTCTCTGCTTTGGGTAGCAGGCGGCTGCTTTGCAGAGCAGGCTCTGCTGCTAGGGTTGCCAGGTGTGCGGTATTCATCTGGACAGTCTGGTATTTTCGGCTTCTGTCTGGTAAAAAAATTCAGAGAATACCGGACACCTAAAATGTCCAGTATTTTCTGAATTTTTCCCCAGCCAGGAGGCAAAAATGCCGGGCACCTGGCAACACTACAAACACTCAGTGCCCAGCCTCCTCCCTGGCTCCCAACACCCCCAGCCCCTCCCGACCTCAACCCCCATGCTTACCTGGTTCCCCAAAGGCTGCCAGCACAAAATGGCTGCCAGCCAAAAGACCTAGGGGAAGCAATGCTTTCCCCTGGGTCTTAGTGCTCAACCGCTCCCCTGTTCCTATCCCTGCAACTCAACTACTTTGGTCTCTCTCCCCTTTTTTCCCCCTCAACAGAATATTTTCCTGGGTTATTTTTTTTTGGGGGGGGGGGGTATTTTTGTTTCAACCATCTGACAACCCTACTCACCCCTCATAGCCAGCGTCTGCCCCCCAGCCTGGGAGGAAGGCCTTCCCCTTCCTCTCTACAATGTTATGGAGGACACAACATGCCATGACCACCTCAGGGACCTTGTGCTCCCCCATGTTGAGGCAAGTCAGCAGGCACCAGAAATGTGCCATGAGGTGGCCAAAGGTGCACTCCATCTGGATCCGAGCCCGGTTCAAGTGGGCATTAAATTGATCCCTGCTGGGACCAGGTGGTTGGTGTATGGCTTCATCAGCCAAGGCATGAGGGGATAGTCTGCATTCCCCATGATCACACTGTTGCTCTTAGGAGTAATTAGAAAATAAATTGTGTTATAAGGAAAACGTACTGAATGAATTAAAAGTTTATATTAGCAGAAGTTTTGTAGTTGGAAGTAGCTTGATACCTTTTGAATGAACAATTGTATCCCGTTTCCCATGTAAAATGATTGGGGAGTTCCTGAGGAGGGGAGTGAATGAGTTTGGAATGTGATTGTTTGGAGAGAGAATTTGTAGGCCCAGCAGTTTCAGAGTCCAGATGGTGGAATGGGTGGAGGGCTGAAAGACTCAGAGGCATCAAGATACCATAAATTGGGCCCAATACAAAGCAGACTAATAGAGGGCGTATGGACGGCCTTGGAGTGTTAAGAAGCAAGCCCCCTTTCACAAACAAGACAACCTTGAAATAACACTGGAAAGGAGGCACCAACATACTGATGTCAGATGGCAAAGAAGAATGACTTCCAAATAAACAGATGTTAAAATGGTGATTAATTAAGAACTTACTAAGCAAAATGCATAGACCTGAATGGGAGAAAAATCCTATAGAAGATGGGAAGTCTTGCATGAATCTCTGGCTCTCATCTTGTCAAACTTCCGCTCCTCCCCCTCACACTTACCTTGCCTGGCCAGCGAGTTAATGTGAGCAACAGTCTTGTTTAAGTGACAAGATTTTGTGTGTTTGTTTATTTGTGTGTGTGGGAGCTTGTCTTTATAAAGCATATGCTAACTCTTTTTCTACCGTATTCTCAATGAATGCATCATACTGCCTTTTCCCCTGAAAAAGATCCTGTGTGCTTCTTATCAGCATAACACTGAGACTAAATTCAAGGAATTAAATACATATCGTACTACCTGGATTATAGGGGATACAATTATGATACATGAGTACATATGAGGAGGGAGATGAATTTCTTTAATTAGCAAAAATAAAATAAGAAATAATGGAATTAATAGTAATAATAGGGTTTCAGGACTTATGTCAAATGTTTTATTAGTGTTTAATTAAAGTCCCATTTGTTCAGGTTGTTAGTACCTCATTAACATTTGATCAGAGAAAACTAATCCAGCTATTTGGTAACTAATTTATTATTCAGCTCTAAAGTTCTGAACAAAATGAAATTTAGATTGAGGTTACAAAGTAAATCAAGTTAGTCAAATCAAGAAGTTAACAATAATAAAAATTGGTTAAATGAAAAGAAAGCAATTTGAGACAAATAATTGCTCAGACCATTGCATGAAATTAAATCACGAAGTTAACGTAACAACTGACTGGTGTACGTAGTCTTTCTTTGTCTGTGAAGTTGACTTAGCCATTTGTATTTTCCCTTGTGGAAAGTGATAAGGTTAGATTCCTTTGCATACTCAGGGTGACATTGAGTGATCTTCTTTGAGCCAAGGTTAATTGATGCCCAGTGGTAGTATGTACTATGGACATATATGTACTTGCTATAACTGGTCACATAGATATGCACACAATCTACAGCTAAAATGACTAGGACATATATTTCCTGGAAGATGTCCCTGCACGGGTATTCATAACCCATTGGAAAAAACAAAAAAGGGAAGTTACTTAGGACAGGTCTACAGTACAATTTTCCCTCAGTGCAGCTATTTAAAATGTTAAAATATTTATGAAGATTAGGTGACATTTTGAGTATTTTGAATTAGACTGTGATTTCAGAGACATGCAGACCTTAGCAAATCTAAAATATAACTGTATTACAGGCAGTCCTTGGGTTACGTACAAGATAGGGACTGTAGGTTTGTTCTTAAGTTGAATTTGTATGTAAGTCGGAACTGATACATATTGTAGGGGAAACTCTAGCCAAAAATTTCTCCAGAGCTCAGTTTTATTCTCCCACACCTCACTTCCCTCAGTCCTTTATTCTCAAGCTGAGGTGTCTGCTGAGAAAAGCCACTCCGCGTCTCCCTGGTCTGCTGGGGGTGGCACTAGCTTCGCGTCTCCCTGGTCTGCTGGGTAAAAGCAGCTAGTGCGGGGTTGCCTCACCCCGTTTGTAAGTAGGGATCCGATGTAAGTCGGATCCATGTAACCCGGGGACTGCCTGTACTTGGATTAACTTTTAGTCACTTTTATTCCAATGCAGTAACACTTAAAAGTGATTTTCATTCATTATTAAAATGTTCTAGTCCATTCCTAGACCCAGCTGGTATCTTTAAAATGCAAATTTACACAACAAAAACTATGAATGGCACACATCCAGTCTGACTCAATTAGCTTCATTAACACTGGTCCTACAATTGACAGGTAACTGCTTTTGCTGTTATATATATCCTGGATTCTATAAGTTCCACTCCAACTTATCTGATGAAGTGGGTTTTACCCACAAAAGCTCATGATCCTATAAATTTTTTAGTCTCCAAAGGTATGTCTACACAGCAGCGTTATTTCGGAATAATACCGAGCTGAAGGACTTCTTACTCCCACTCCTGCAACCCTCATTTTATGAGGAGTAAGGGAAGTTGAAGGAAGACTGTTCTTCTTTCAACTTTCTACTGTGTAGACAGCACCAAAAGCTGAATTAAGCTATTTTTATACTTTTGCTATGCAATTATCGTGTTTTGCCCTGCAGTTTAGACATGCCCTAAAGTGCCACAGAACTGCTTGTTGTTTTTATCTCTTATGTTACAGCTCAGACAGTTAGCTGATGTTATGACTTGATATGAGCTCACAGCTAAATAAAAGATGAAATAGCTTGTTCAGCATCAATAGTGAATGCATATTTTAAGGAACTATTTCAAGGGGCTGCTTTACTTTGAATGGCCCCTTGAAAAATGTGTTGACTGCTTATGCTAAACAATCTGTTCCAGCTTGTATTTGGCTGCATTAGTTGGAGTACATTTCCTAGACTTGAAGAAGAGCTCTGTGTACCTCAAAAGTTTCTCACTCTTACCTGCAGAAGTGGATTGAATAAAAAATATCCTGTCACCCATCCTGTGTCTCAGTCTTGTGCTGTCATTTTGTTTTTGTTGCTACTTGACTTTGTGGCAACATAGAAATAGTTAATAATAATGAACGGGAGAATTGATATTATCCTTCTTGACTTCCTTCAACTGCGATATAAGTATGGCCCTCTGCTTTCTGTTGGTTTTTTTTGTGGGGGGAGGGGGGGAGGTTCCCCTTGGAATTTCAGTGTTTAATTTTTTAAAGGGTGAAAAATCAACCAAAACTAAAAATGAAGTGCATCTGGTGGGGGGCAGAGTTGTATGGAACTCCCAGGAGCTAGAGGTGTGGGAGAGAGGACAGGGAGTGTTATTTACCATGTGACAGTTAAAGAGGCATTTTGCTTCCTGCAGCAGTCAGGTGGTCTTAGCTGCTGTGGACTGGCTCCCTGCCCTTCTTGCACTGTACAAAGGAAGCAGACAGGAGCCACATTGAAAGGCTGGCATCAGGAAGAAAGCAAAAGGCTGTATCCCATGAGTACTGAAAGTCCCATTAGAGAGAACCCTCTTCTTCTCCTGACCCTGGGATCAGGGCAGTGTTCTGACTAGCAAGGGGGCCCAATACTCATAGGCTACATCTATATTGTAGTGCTATTTTGGGATACTGGAGGTATCCCAAAATAGGTATTCCACATCTTTTGAGCGCGGTGTTATTTCAAAATATAATGGGCTTGCTTTTCTAATATCCTAGTAAACTTCTTTCCATGAGGAGTAAGGGAAGTTTCAGAATACTGATTTATTTCAAAATAAGTGCTGTGTAACTCGAAATAAGCTTTGCAAATTGAGTATCTTATTTTGAGCTCCGGGTACAGTGTGGATGCACCTATAGGGGGTAAAATTTCACTCCATGGCTATGTCTACACTACAAGGTTTTTGTGCAAAAACGGGTGTTTTTGCGTAAAAACCTGCGGAGCGTCCACACCTCAAATGAGCACTTGCACAATTAAATGGGCAATTAAACGGCAGAACAGAGGGCTTTTTCCGCCATAGGTAAACCTTTTCTGAGGCATAACTGCTTTTAGTGCTACAGCTATTGCGCAAGAAGGCAAGTGTGGATGCTCCAGAGGGTTTTCTTGCACAAGAAACCCCTCCGGAAAAAAGCACAAGAGCTTTCTTGCGCAAGAGCGTCCATGCAGAGTGGACGCTCTCTTGCGCAAAAGCACATTGCTTTTGTGATGTGCTTTTAGGTGTGGATGTGCTGTTGCACAAGAACGTAAGAATGGCCTTACTGGGTCAGACCATAGGTCCATCCAGCCCAGTACCCTGTCTGCCGACAGTGGCCAATGCCAGGTGTCCCAGAGGGAGTGGATCGAACACGTAATGATCAAGTGACCTCTCTCCCGCCATCCATCTCCACCCTCTGACAAACAGAGGCTAGGGACACGCATACTGGCTAATAGTCATTTATGGACTTAACCTCCATGAATTTATCTAGTTCTCTTTTAAACCCTGTTTTAGTCCTAGCCTTCACAACCTCCTCAGGCAAGGAGTTTCACAGATTGACTATGTGGTGTATGAAGAAGAACTTCCTTTTATTTGTTTTAAACCTGCTGCCCATTAGTTTCATTTGGTGGCTCCTACTTCTTATATTATGGGAACAAGTAAACAATTTTTCCTTATTTACTTTCTCTACACCAGTCATGATTACCTCTATCATATCCTCCCTTAGTCTCCTCTTTTCCAAGCTGAAAAGTCCCAGTCTCTTTAATCTCTCCTGATATGGGACCCGTTCCAAACCCCTCATCATTTTAGTTGTCCTTCCCTGAACCTTTTCTAATGTCAGTATATCTTTTCTGAGATGAGGAAACCACATCTGTATGCAGTATTCAAGATGTGGGCGTACCATGGATTTATATAAGAGAATAAGATATTCTCCATCTTATTCTCTACAAGAAGTTTTTGTAGTGTAGACATAGCCCAGCATTTCCCAAACTATGGGCCGTGGCCCAATACCAGTCCGCGGGAAAAAGATACCATGGCTGCCGGGGTGTTCCGGGCTCCCGGAGTGCCCGTGCAGCATCGGGTCCCCCAACCCTTGGCCGAGCTGGGTGGAGGATGCAGCCAGATGTTCTGGGCTCCCAGCATAGGCTTAGAGAAGGGAGAACGGGGGGGGGGAGCAGTTGCCCCCGGGCACCATGCTAGGGAGGCACCGTGCTGGGCTGCAGGGGGAGAGAAGGTGCGGGGCGCTGGGCTCACCTAGGCTACAGGAGGAGGGAGGTGCCGGGAACCCAACACTGGATTCAAGGGGAGGGAGGGGTAGGAAATCAGCACTGGGCTCAGTATGTCTGCGCGGTTTGGGGAGAGATGCAGGGAAATGGAGCTCAGCTGGGCTGCGGGAGTGGAGAGGTGCAAGGTGCTGGGCTGAGCTGGGCTGGGCTTCAGGGGGAGGGGAGGAGGTGCAGAGCTCAGTTTGGCTTCAGGAGGAGGAAGATGCCAGGAGCTGGGGCTAGACTCAAGGGGAGTGAGGAGCAGGAAATCAGAGCTGGGCTCAGCAGTTTTGTGGGGCTTGGGAAGAGGTGCAGGGAAACGGGGCTCAGCTGTGCTGTGGGGGAGGCATGCAGGGAACCAGTGCGGGGCATAACTGGGCTGAGGTGAATGAGGGAAGGCATAGGGAACAGAAGGGCAGCTCAGATGGGCTGTGAAGGGCTGCAGGGAACGGGTGCTGCACTCCCTTGGATTGTGGGGGATGGTTTTGAGGGAGGTGCAGGGAACTAGCGGGGGTGGGCAGCTCAGTTGGGTTGCAGGGGAGGGAGGTGCAAAGAAGCCTAGTTGGGGAGGGGGGAACCAGGAACCCTGAAATGACCTCCCCTGGTCCAAAAAATCCCTCATCTGGGACCAGTCAAGTCCAGAGGGTGCCAGACCAGGGAGGGCCAATTCCTACCCAAGTCCCCTCCTTGCACCCTCCCTCCTAGCCAGATACCCTACCCCGAATCTGCTCTTGCTCCCACCTCCCGGGGTGCCCATGCAGCTCCAGGTCCCCCAAGCCCTGGCCCGGGCTGAGCGGAGGATGCAGCCGGGTGAAACAGTGAAAATTTATTTATTTTTCATTCTTTTTTTATATGCATTTATATTTTGAGGCTGCAAAAACAGTACTTTAAAAAACGGGTTCCAATTAAAGTAAAAAAGTTTGGAAAACCTTGGTCTAGCCAGCTTTCTATCCATCTTACAGTCCATTTATCCAATCCATATTCCCTTAACTTGCTGGCAAGAATATTGTGGGTGACCCTATCAAAAGCTTTGCTAAAGCTGACACTGGGGGCTTTGGGAGGACCAGAAACAACTTCTTTGCATATTCATCATTTGCTTAATGAATATGCAAATGAATGTTACCGGTCCTCTAAAAGCTCGTAAATGGATTTACTGGTTCCCTTGTCAAAAAGTTTGGGAACCCCTGACATAGCCCATGAGGGCATGTCACTGCTGAGGTTAGTTGGTCTCTTCTACTGGGACCTGGTTCGCTTCTCATCTCTCTCCAAAAAATTCCCAGGTCCTGCAAAAAACAAAATTTATTCGAAAATAGTAAAGTCCAAATACTAACTTTTCCAGTACTGAATGATTTTTCTGAGAAAAATTGATAAATACTGAAAACAAAGGATCTTAGGTATTAGAGTCACTGTTGCTTATGAAAGTTCCTGAATGTCCACATTGTATGCATCCAGGCACTGCCAATAGTTAAATAACTTCAGTGGAGTTATAGAAATGAGAATGTTTCCTAGAGGCCCCTACTCTTCCATCTCAAAGCTGACTAGCTAAGTGTACTGAATACTAAAAGCCAGGCATTACGTGGGAAATAAAGAATAAACAGAATTCTGAGACACAGTTACCATTCAGTGATCACATATTCTTTTGTGCATAACAAAAAAACACAGAAAAAAATCTTTGTCGGCATTATGCTAACACTCAGAGATTAAATGATAGGTCTGCAGTAATTATAGAAGCAGAGTTGTCATGGAAGTGATGCTGAAACCCCAATCTGGGGGAGTATTTTCAATGACATACCTACTAATTTGCCTGACAGTAGCATTCTTCATGCAGACAGATTTTTAAAAAAATGAAGTGAAACATGACTAATCAGCAATTACTAACTAAGAAGGTTGATTTTGAGGAATTTAAAGACAAGAATTTCCAACTTCTGAGTCACATAAGGGACACGTGAGGGTTCTCAATATAAATGTTTTGACATAGATTCTATTATTTGTATGTTTGTGTGACATATGATGTTTGTCATGGGCTCCATTTTAAACCTTTGTTCTAACCAGCTGTCTTCCAGTGTCAGAGATTTTACGACTTCTCTGGTGCAACTTTATTAGCTTACCACTATGCTAACCATCACACACTTTTGCCTGCTTAGCCACCTGTTTCAGCTTGTCATAATCCTAGATGGTGATCTGGAGCAATATAATGCACTGGTAATCGGGGCTCAATAGGTGCTTCAGCAATATAAATCATAAAAAATAAATAATTAAATAATAATAATAATATAATATATAATAGTAGGAGTGAGAGAAGGGGCTTTCTATGGCTTGATATTTCAGCATTTCCTGTGAAAATGATACCTAAATTTTTTGCAGCACGGATTCTGCTAACATGTATGTTTATCTAAGATACCTTCCATAAAGCAGTTATTGAATCTAGTGAAATAGTTACCAGAACTACAAGAAGCAATCTGCTTTCAAATGATCAGTTTTTCTGTGCCTGCTAACTGTGTTGCTGTTTACTGCATAATTTAGCAAACTGGCAATGCATGTGATATCGGTACTATGCCATTTTTCTTCTGATTATTTTCCTGTCTCTCTTTCTCTTTTCTGTGCAGATGTTCTTATTCACCCCATGGAGCCTATGCCCAAAGCAAACTTGCCCTTGTATTGTTTACCTATCGACTACAGCATCTCCTGACAGCAGATGGGAGCCATGTGACTGCTAATGTAGTAGACCCTGGAGTAGTGAACACAGAGCTTTACAGAAATGTGTGCTGGGCAACTAAAGTGGTCAAGTGGATGACAGCCTGGCTATTTTTCAAGGTATGTGATTATTTTAATGATTTTGGTGTCGTGGTTTTACATTGCTAGGGCTGCAATCTTTGCAGGACTACAGAGACTTTCAGGCTTATCATGTGTTTTATTGATTAGGATATTTTCAGTGCTAATAATGTTCACAGAACAGATAAAGTCAGTCTCTGCCTCAGACAACCTATATAGACGATAGAGAAAGGACAAGACAGAGATCAAGAGGAAAGCATTACCATCTCTTTGTAGCTATACATATGGATACTCCTGGAGGAATTCTGCACCAATATTTTTTAAATTCTGCATATTTTATTTGTCAAAATAACACAATATAATCACACCAGTTTCAGTTATCTTGATAATTTATTTCAAAATACTTGTGTCAACAACTATGTCAACAGCACACACACACACACACACACACACACACACACACACACACACACACACACCAAAAAGAGTTAAAAAAAACCCAGTTCCAGTTGGTGGCTGCTGGAGGTGGTTGTGTGAGGACCCCAGAACCAAAATAACCAAACACCCCCAAACTCTCATTGTGGGTACCACCTTGGTGCAGACACTTGCATCCTCCTGAGACTTTATTCCTTCCCCCCAGTTTCTTTACTCTCTCAGTTCGAACTAGGGTGGTAATGTAGTCAACCAGAGTTGCAAATGAAGCCCAGGATTTGAATTTCCCGGGCTTCATTTGCATGTTGCCGGGCGCCGCCATTTTTAAATGTCTGCTAGTTTGGACTCCGTGCCCCGCGGCTACACGCGGTACGAACTAGGTAGTTCAGAATAGGAAGCCTAGGGGCACGGAGTCCGAACTAGCGGACATTTAAAAATGGCAGCGCCCGGCAACATGCAAATGAAGCCCGGGAAATTCAAATCCCGGGCTTCATTTGCAACTCCGGTTGACTACATTACCACCCTAGTTCGAACTAGGGTGGTAGTGTAGATGTACCCTTACTGTGGGACATGATGCAGTCCAGCCCATCCCTCATACTTTTATCAGAGCTGGGTCTCCTAAGCCCCTTCCAGTCCCCAAGGGAATGAGGATCATGCCAGGCAGGCAGAACATGCAGCTCTCCCCCTAGTATCATAGAATCATAGAGCTGGAAGAGACCTTAGAAGGCCATCAAGTCCAGCCCCCTGCCCAAGGCAGAACCAATCCCAATTAAATCAACCCAGCCAGAGCTTTGTCAAGCTGGGACTTAAACACATCTAGGGATGGAGACTCCACTACTTCCCTAGGTAACCCATTCCAGTGCTTCACCACCCTCCTAGTGAAATAGTTTTTCCTAATATCCAACCTGGACCTCTCCCACTGCAACTTGAGACCACTTCTCCTTTTTCTGCCATCAATTATTACTGTGAACAGCCTTTCGCCAGCCTGTTTGGAACCTCCCTCCAGGAAGTTCATAGAATCATAGGACTGGAAGGGACCTCGAGAGGTCATCGAGTCCAGCCCCCCCTCCCTCAAGGCAGGACCAAGCTCCGTCTACACCATCCCTGACAGATGTCTATCTAACCTGTTCTTAAATATCTCCAGAGAGGGAGATTCCACCACCTCCCTTGGCAATTTATTCCAATATTTGACCACCCTGACAGTTAGGAATTTTTTTCCTAATGTCCAATCTAAACCTCCCTTGCTGCACTTTAAGCCCATTACTCCTTGTCCTGTCCTCAGAAACCAAGAGGAACAAATTTTCTCCTTCCTCCTTGTGACACCCTTTAGATATTTGAAAACCGCTATCATGTTCCCCCTTAATCTTCTTTTTTCCAAACTAAACAAACCCAGTTCATGAAGCCTGGCTTCATAGGTCATGTTATTTAATCATTCTTGTCGCTATTCTCTGTACCCTTTCCAATTTCTCCACATCTTTTTTGAAATGTGGAGCCCAGAACTGGACACAGTACTCCAGCTGAGGCCTAACTAGTGCAGAGTAGAGCGGCAGAATGACTTCACGAGTTTTGCTTACAACACACCTGTTGATACAACCTAGAATCATATTTGCTTTTTTTGCAACAGCATCTCACTGTTGACTCATATTCAACTTGTGGTCCACTATGACCCCTAGATCCCTTTCCGCCATGCTCCTTCCTAGACAGTCGCTTCCCATCTTGTATGTATGGAACTGATTGTTCCTTCCTAAATGGAGCACTTTGCATTTCTCTTTATTAAACCTCATCCTGTTTACCTCTGACCATTTCTCTAACTTGCTAAGGTCATTCTGAATTATGTCCCTATCCTCCAAAGAAGTTGCAACCCCACCCAGTTTGGTATCATCTGCAAACTTAATAAGCGTACTCTCTATCCCAATATCTACATCATTGATGAATATATTGAACAGTAGAGGTCCCAAAACAGACCCTTGCGGAACTCCACTTGTTATCCCTTTCCAGCACAATTTAGCACTGTTAACAACAACTCTCTGACTACGGTTATCCAGCCAATTATGCACCCACCTTATCGTGGCCCTATCTAAGTTGAAGGCTGCCATCAAATCCCTCCTCACTCTTCTCTTCTGCAGACTAAATAGACGCAACTCCCTCGGCCTCTCCTCATAGGACATATGTTCCAGACCCCTAATCATTTTGGTTGCCCTCCGCTGGACCCTCTCCAGTGCATCCACATCCTTCCTGTAATTGGGGGCCCAGAACTGGACACAATACTCCAGATGTGGCCTCACCAGAGCCAAGTAAAGAGGAATAATCACATCTCGGGATCGACTGGCAATGCTCCTCTTAATGCAACCTAGTATGCCATTAGCCTTCTTGGTTACTAGGGCACACTGTTGATTCCTGTCCAGTTTCTCATCCACTGTAACCCCCAGGTCTTTTTCTACAGAACCGCTACTTAGCCAGTTGGTCCCCAGCCTGTAACTATGCTTGGGATTCTTCCGTTCCAAGTGCAGGACTGTGTACTTGTCCTTGTTGAACCTCATCAGATTTCTTGTGGCCCAATCCTCCAATTTGTCTAAATCACTCTGGACTCTATTCCTTCCCTCCAGTGTGTCTACCTCTCCCCCTAGCTTAGTGTCATCTGCAAACTTGCTGAGGGCGCAATCCATCCCCTCATCGAGGTCATTAATAAAGATGTTGAACAAAACCAGTCCCAGAACCGAACCTTGTGGCACTCCACTAGAAATCAACTGCCATCCTGACATCAAGCCGTTGATCACTACCCACTGGGCTCGACCTTCCAGCCAGCTTTCTATCCATCTTACCGTCCATTTATCCAATCCACATTCCCTTAACTCATTCACCTGATTCGGTGGCCTGTAGCAGACACCAACCACAACATCACTGCTGTTGCTTACACCTCTACACTTGATCCATAGACTCTCAACAAGCTTTTCTTCTTCTATATACTGGAGTTCTGAGCAATCATAGTGCTCCCCCTGTTAGGCTGAACACTCAACTCAGTGTGAGCTGGGCTCTGAAGAGTGCAGCAGCTCTAAATGGTGGTCAGTAGCCCTACAGCCCCAGGGAAAGTACAGAATTCTGCATTGCACAGTGGTGCAGAATTCCCCCGGGAGTAATATGGATTATTTGTACAAACTAATTATCAGTGACCCAAAGAAACAAAAGATTAATGTAAGCTGGAATCCCTAGCTAATACAAAGGTGAAAATATTCAAAATACTCCCATAAAGCATCTTTCAAATCCCATCACATTCTGAAAACTAGAGGCAAGCTCTGTACTTGCCTGGGTGATGTGTCCATCATCTTGGATGGCACTAGGCAAGTGTACATCCCATTTGTTATGTACAGGAGAGTGGGAGGTGGTGAGCAGCAATGCAAGTGAAAAACAGTGGTGAAAAGTGGCCCAGTCTCCAAATGATGTGCCTGTTTTGAATGCTGCATGTTGTATTCTAGACCTGCTCATAGGTGCTAGAACTAGAGGTGCCGGAGGGGGTGGGGTGCAGGACCTCCTGGCTTGAAGTGGTCCATTATATAACAGGGTTTACAATTTGGTTCAGTGACTTTCAGCTCCCCTATCATACAACTTATTCCAACAGCCTGTGCTTGCTCTATATTGGAAAAGTTGCAGCTATGTGAATAAATCAATTTATAATCGATCTAGTTACACTGGTGCAAATCCCCAATGAAGATGCACTTAAATCAGTTTCAATGTTACTTAAATCATATCTTTATTAGAACTTTGAACTTGTGTAACTACATCAATTTTAAATTGGTTTAATTAAATGGGTACAAATTTTCTAATGTCAACAAAAGAGCTGGGAAGAGAGAATTTTCTGCTTGTGACTTATTCGGGTCTTTGCAAGGAGGATTGGGTAGGGTGAATTAAGCCTAATTCCAATGGAAAAGTTTGTTTTCTAAACTAAAATTAACCACTTTAGATGAGCTAGGAATGGATCCTCAGTCCCACAAAATAAAATCATTTTAAAACTTTGATATGGAAATAGTGTTAGTTTCAATATTACAAAGGGCCTGGAGTCTGAAAGAATTCCTCTAAAATCAAATTATTAACAAATAAAACCATGTTTTGGAACTATTTGATAGTATTCTTTTAAGTACCATGTTTTTCACTTGTGTCCTGAGAACAAAAATTGCAATAGGAATACTGATATGAAAATGCAACACAACATTGTAAAAGAAAGAGAATCTCATTTTGCTCCAGTTCATGTTTCACCTGCCATTTCTCTTCCAAGTGCCAGACTCTAGTTTTGTTGGGTTTAGTTGCATTTACCTGACTTACTAGCATTAATTTTCTTTAGATTGTGTAAGTACAGCTCAGCACTCCATAAAAAACCATAGAAGTTCTCTTTCTGAGAAAGGAAATAAAATATTGTGCCACATGGCTTTAGTGGTGTGTCAAGGGACTCATTTCAGTGCTACAGGTTGGACCTCCCGGGTCCGGCAGCCTCAGGTCCTGACTGGTCCCGGGTGAGGTATTTTGCTGGACCAGGAGAGGTCATTTTTAGACCCCTGCCACAGGCCCCCCCTGGCCTGGCCACTAGCCTCCGAGCCAGCTCCCCACCTCCCCACCTCCTACTGGTCTCGCTGCCCTGCCAACCCACTGGGCAACCATCGCTGCCATGGCTCTGCCAGGCAACCATGTGCACTGCGCTAGGGCTCCTTGAGCAGTCCCACATGTCGCACACCAGGACTCCCTGGGCAGCTCCATGCACTGGGGCTTCTGCATGCCATTCACTGCATGCCAGGGCTCCTAGCCCTGCTGGGCAGCCCTGCAGTCCTGCCGTGTCCTGCCAGCCCACAGGGATCATTCCTGCTGGCCCTCCTCTGGGACTCTGGTCATGCAAGATCCATGCCGGACCATGGATGTTGCTGGACCAGAGAATCCCAGTTACAAGAGTTTTAACCTGTATACTGACAATATTTAGAAACTAAACCAGATGTCACTGAACATACAAATGGTGAGTTTAGATTTATCACAAAAGTGAATCAGATATCTACAGCTGCAATAATAATGTCTCCTATAGTTCTTCATCCGCTCTTATTCCTTATATGAGAAGTCAGTCTAAAAAAAAGAACCCCTACTCTCTTCCACTTGTATTTAGCAGTGACACTGAGTTAGTTTCCCAGACCTGAAGAAGAGCTCTATGTAAGCTCAAAAGCTTGTCTCTCTCGTCAACAAAATTTAGTCCAATAAAAGATATCAGCTCCCTCCTCCCCCACCTTGCCCTACTGATATCCTGGGACCAGCAGGGCTACAATAACACATTTTAAAAAACTGTCTTGTAACAATGGATGAAGGAAAGATAGTGAAATGCCATGCTCACAGAGTCTGAAATGAGAATCTAGCAACTGAGGGGTTGTTTTTTGAGTCAGAATTTACTTAATTGGTAGCATTGTTGCACTTTTCCTGAAAAGCAATGGAAGTGGAAGAAGACAGAATAATAAAAGCCATCTCTATGAATTTTGTCTCTCCCCCTCATTAGCTGTCTGTACTGTACCGTACTTTACCGTTTCCATTTTATTGCTTAATTTTTGACAACAGGTTTACTTATTTGGGGCTTATATCAGCCACTCTTTCCCACATTGCGTTGCTGCTTGTTCCACATGTAATCCAATTCACTTCGGTGGGACTGCATGCACTCCTGTACAGAGAGCCATGACAACCCCAACAAACACTTTAAGCCTTCATAATAAATTACAAGTGGGCCAGATCAGCTCATCTTCTGCTTAGGGGTGAATTCCACCTGTGAAAGGGATGTGAGTAATGATGGCAGAACTAGTTTCCTAAGTTATATTCATTGCTAGTGGATATTGTTTATTTCTTTGTGGGCTTTTTCTTCTCTCCCTCAGAATTTCATTATTGAGTGGGTTTAGGGTTACATGGCAACTCCACACCGAGTCCGGGGAGATTTGATATCACTATTAATATTGGGGTGTGTCTTTCATCCTAAAGAATCTCAAAGCATGTTGTAAACATAATACAGGTTGAAACTCTGTAAACCAGGTATCTCTGGTCTGGTAAGATCTATGGTCCAGCACGGATGTTCCTAGACTAGAGACCCCCAGCAGCCAAGAGTCCAATGGCAGGAGGGTCGGCAGCTGGGAGACCTGTTGGGGCCAGGAACGCTGACAGTCCAGGTCAGGGGGAGAGGCAGAAGGGCCAGTGCTGATCTCCCCTGGTCCAACAAACTCCCTCATTCAGGACTGGTTAGGTCCTGAGGGTGCCAACTGCCCTAAGCTCCCATTGAAATCCCTTTTGTAGATTAAGCGACTCATCACCTCTGAGGAGGACCTCAGCACTTTACAGCTATTGTCCCTGACCTGTCTAAAACAGGGATTTATGTGCCTAATTTTAACTCTTCAGCAGCCAAGTGAAAACCTGCCACGGCATGTACATTTCATTTTCTTTGAGTAGTGACAACTTAAGCTGCTTACAGCATAAACATTTTCTTCCGATTACTGAAGAAAGCTCTGAAAAAAAAATCTCCCTAATATTATTAAAAATCACTATCCAGGGCTGGGCACCACTAAAAATATGGATAAGTGAGTATTACTAGCTCCTGTAATCTTATAAAAAATGCTAGGCAAATGTCCATTGCCAAGTAGTGACTGAGGGACTGATCTGCAGAAGTGCTGATGATTGTTTGCAGCTCTTACATTGTATGTCACAGATGCCAGTCTCCACTGTACAATTTCTTCTATAAATACCCTGTCTCTGTTATAGTTTATTTTTTCCCTGTGGGATGTTTCAATGCATGGTCATTAGTCCTGTCACTCTGTAAGAGAAACCAACTATTCCTTTTTTTAAATGTAAATTGATTTTCACCCTCATGACTCTCAAGTAGAAAAAGGCTGATAGAACAATCTTTATAGTTCAATCAGCTGTTATCCCTTAGGAATCCATAATGGATAATGGACTTCAGTTTCAAAGAATACAGATTCCAAACAGTAAAAGATAACACATTAATAGGACAATAATTGACTAGTTACCAGGACACTCATCAAATCCCCAACTGAACTATAGTCAGTTCTGTGATCTAACACACCAACTTCAGTGAAGACTTCTGGCTGAAACTCAAGCAGAGAAGGAGATGCATTTTCCCTCTTTAAAACTGCCTCTTGCCCTTTTGTATTTGAAAGTCTTTCCTGAATCCAAATTACCTGGTCTATAAAATAATAAAAACTCCTTACAGCAAGGAATACTTAACTTCACCACTGGATGGAATTACTGAGAAGTCTCCACAATAACCATTTTCAAAAACAGTTCCACTGCATGGGACTTCATGGCGATTAATGGTAGACAAGATTCCCAAAACTCTGTTGTACATTTGTTTGGATTCAGATACTTTGCCTCTAGAACTAATTCTAGCTTGTCTTTACTCATGCTTTGTCTGTCTCAGACCACCCGTATACTCCAAGGAATCCTGTGAGGATACAGCTCAGGAAGAGGCTGATTGTCTCTGTTGATTGTCTTTCATAGATTTTGTTCCCTATAAATAAGAAAAATATGCCTCATTTTGATTACCAAATGTGGTACTGAGTCCTGTGCATCAATTCTACTGGCATGAAAGATAAATCAAGCTTCTTTGTATTTTGTTTTTCAGTAACACTTGTGCGTTTGTGAAATTTCTTAACAATTATTTAGAAAAAGAAACAAATGAGGAAAATAAAGAAAACAGACAAGCCCCTAATATTAAGTTTATTTCAAATATTGGAAGAAATGGGATAGATCACTCTGACTAACGGCTACAGTCCCTATCCATGACAACACTTGACACAACATCCCAAATCAATGCTGCTCATGAATACTTATGTTCTGCTTCTTCTTTGCTTTGGATTTAATTGTCTAATTCTTATTTATAGGGAACAAAATCTATGAAAGACAATCAACAGAGGGGCTGCTTCTTCCTCAGCTGCATCCTCACAGGATACCTTGGAATACACAGGATTGTTCCTGATCATACATTTTTAGTGATGTGAGGCTAACTAGTGAAGCTTCTCCCATAGTTGATAATGAAAGTGGAACTACAGCTAATTGAATAAGATCATTTGTAATGGACCAAATATAGTTTTAACTTAGAGACAGGATTCAGAACTTGTATTTACTGAAAATTCTGAATGGTTCGCATTTAGAAGAGACTAGCCTAAACTTTCCTTTGATAGTCTGAAGAAGCATTGTGTGGAAATGCTGAATTGTAAATTCCAACTCAAATATAGTATACATGGATAAAGGAATAGGATTTGAGATGAATCTGGATAACATCTAGTCACAAAAAAGACACTGTGAAACAGAATATCCATGACTATTACTAAAAGTAATTCTTTTTTTTCCTAAGGAACACATGTCTTCATGTTTTTTCTCTCTGGTAGCAAGTGGTGCAAAAGAATTGAACCTCTTAAAAGGTAGTCTGTATCTGCTGAGCTCATTTTTCAGTAGGTGATCCCTGCTCCCCATAACAAAAGAGTAAGGGCAGCTTAGGTTTTAGAGGTCTATGACATTATTTCTTTTAAAAAAAACACATTAAAATACAATAAGTGTTGTGAGAAGAGTACTATAATTCCGTGTTCTCATAGTTGTGTGTGTGTGTAACATTTTGCAGTGCAACATGCTGTAGCAAAGAACTACCATCTTTTTCAGACAAGTTCCATTTCATGAAGACATTATTAGAATGCTTCCTCAGTGGCTTAATTGCAGACTTCATATTCTGATTTTAAAAGTCTATAAAAAAACCACTCCTGCAAGGTCCTACATGCCCTGGCATGTACAATGAAATCCCAGCAACATTAAAATAATCATAGTGATGGGATGCTACATATGCAGTACTACATACCCCAGAACAGGAGTTTCCCAATTTCCTAGCCTAACAAAGGCAGGGATGCTACAGACAGTGCTGGCCCCTAGGGGTAATAGAAGGTGTTTTGTATTTTGATATATTGGCTGCAGGGCAGAGAGTGGCTGCTCCTAGGCTTTCCCATGAGAACAGCTCCCAGGACACCACCTGTGGAGAAGGAGAGTGCTCCCCTCCCAATAATCCCTCTAAATGAAACAACCAAGCTGGAGAGGAGAGAGTACAAGTGAGTCTTCACTCCACCCATCAGCAAACACAGCTATGAGATAGAGGAGAAAACCATTGGCTTTTCACTAAAAATCCTATTACAATGCCCAGAAAGAAAGAGCAGTTCTGAGGCAACATCATCAAAAGCAGGGAAGATGCAGAGGAATAATTTGGATGGGGTGTGTGCAGATAGTGAGAAACTACAGGTAGGTGTGGTGCGATACACAGGTTTGCTGACACAAGGAAGGTGAGGTAATAGTTTTTATTGAAGCAAGTTCTGTTGGTGAGAGAAAGACACCTGCTAGCTGACACAGAGCCTTCATTTGGGCACGACTTGCATCACTCACTTATTATGTTGCCACTGACAAATAATACAGCCATGCCAAACTGATGCTGATAAAACCTGTTCCATCTGCATGTGCCACTGATTTGTCAGAAAACAGGTTTTGGAGGGTTATTGGCACTCTTTCCCACCTCCATTCCCTCCCCCCACCTCCCGATCTCTGTGCGTGCAAATCCATGGTCTTAGCTACCATGGATCCAACTGTACAGGGCTCAGAGCATGACAGAAAACATTCTAAATGTAATGGAAAATAGCTTTTCTATAAACAAACAAAACTCAAAATCTTTCTCTCAGCAATTGCTGGATCCTACTAAGAAGCAGAGAAATCTCCTTTTCCATTCATTCAGAGTGTCTACGTCTGGCCTTACAGTGTTGGGGCCATATTTGCTGCAGGTGAAGCAATCAAAGGTAAATAAATATAAATAAATTCATCACAAGGCTCTGCAATTTATCACATGCCTCCACTGTTTATTGCATAGCTATTTCCTTCACCTGTGTGTGTATGGGTGGGCATATGGATATATGCCTGTACATATCTGGAGGACTGTATGTATAACAAGGAGGAGATATTATGCATAAACTAGTCAAAGAATACCTACATAGAAAAAATAATTTTGTAAAAATCAGGAACAGTTCTAACATGTTATATGAACCAAGATATTCATAGGAAGTTATATGACCGGCTCTCCCTGGAGTAAAGATAATAGAAATTACTCACAGAGAAGATTTATTGCAAGCCCCAAGCAAAAAGCATTTACACTGTGAACATGTAAAAACCAAAAGGGTTACTAAAGTATTGAAAGATCAGGCAGGTGGCTGAGTAAAACATATTGTAAGAAATGAAAAATAATAAGCCATATTCTGTTGTCAGTAAAAACACAGATGCTTGTGGAGTGTCACTGGTATAACTCAGTACAAAATTTGGCCCAATAGCTCTAGCTGTGTTTTCCAAGAGTAACATAATCCCGGCATGCCATAGGTACAAGTAGTGAATACACATGCTGGCACGTGTTAGCTTATCACTTTATGTATATTATTACACAGCTTAAATATTTCCTTCAAAATATATCAAGTCTGCAAGTCTTCACAGGACAAATAGTTACATTTGACAGTCTCAGTTTCAGTGTTTGAAAGTGTAAGCTCCCAAATGAGATTTTATTGCTATGTTCCAGCCGTGCTAGTGGAAATGCAGATCATAAACACTAGAAAAATTGAGTGAGTCCTAAACAACATACAATAAAACCACAATGTGCTTGCATAGCTTCCCAGGGATGGAATTTGCAATTATGCTGGTTGTAGCTCTATGGGCATATCTACACTGCACCTCTCTGCCAGCAGAGGGATGCAGATTAGGCAGGTTGAAATTGCTAATGAAGCGGGGTTTTAAATATCCTGAGCTTCATTAGCATAAAAATGGCCGCCGCTTTTTTTTTCGGCACGGAGCTTTGTCAGAGAAAAGCAGCAGTCTAGAGGCTGATCTTTCGCTAAAGAAAGCCTTTTCTGATAGGTCCTGTATACCTCATTTTACGAGGCATAAGGGATCTATTGGAAAAGGCTTTCCTTAGCAAAAGATCCCCTTCTAGACTGCCATTTTGAAGCATGGGATATTTGAATCCCCACTTCACTAGCAATTTCGACCTGCCTAATCTGCATCCCTCTGCTGGCAGAGGGGTACAGTCTAGACCTACCCTTTGAGATGGAGCTAGTTCTTTGTCACTGGATTAAAGGGAGATATAGCCATCTTTCCAAGGTCAGATTTCATACATGCTTTTAAAAATTAAGAGTTGCCCAAAACGTTTGTGACATTTTTGGTTTCCTTTTTCAAGCTATGGAGCTTGCAACCTTTGCCTTATAATTCTTTCTTTATTTTACTAATGGTTTAGCCAGAATTGGTGCATGTGTTCGGGGAAGTGGTATTACTCTGATTCTTATGTGACCTTGTTCGATATCTTTGCTGAGCTTTTAGGAAAACACTGCTTTCCCAAATAATTCTGCAATATTACCTGTAGCATATTATGTCCAGATGATTAAAGGCAGAGGGAGAGCGAGAGATTCATTGTTGGAATTTAATTTATTGGAAACAAGATGACCTATTAAAAGATAGTTTTGCTCTGAAGAGTGACTGTAAAGATGGTGGAGTGCCATATTTACTATCCATATCATATATATTCACTTTCCAATTATAAAGATGCCAGATCTGTAAAACCAGCCTGCATTCTGAAACAAACGGGATATTATCTTCTCACACATCATTAACAGGAACACAGATTCTGGAAGCTAAACTGTGTCCTTTCCTGCAGCCCCTATTGTCTTCTGATGATGTCTTTCATGGCTACTTCAGCCTTCTCACTCTGCACAGGTGTTACTGAAAACAATCTTGGACTTAGATACAGAGGGAAATTGACCAACATAACTGTAGCTTAATAGGGTTTTTACTGTAACGATGACAGAATAACACCCATCACGGATGCTCTATTCTGATATAAAAATGACTTATTTAGAAACAGAGCATTCACACCAGAAATTGTTGTTTTGATATGGCAGTTAACTTCCCCATGTAAACAGTCCCTTTGATGATGCACAAAACAAAGCAGAATTTGACGCACAATCACCTTTCGTTTGGATCTTGTAGTAACCATATTTAGCTAGTCTGGCTGTGGGGCTTGCCACTGTCTTAATTTCCCTAATTAAGAAAACTTTGCATCATGGGTGTATTCTCAGTAACTCTCCCCTCTGAGAGTCTGGTTTATTCATGTAACATTCAAGATAACAAAAAACTTTTATCAAACCTTCCTAGCTAGCTCTTGCGCTCTCTTCAGACTTGCCCTCCCCTGGGAACTAATTTGTATGACTCTGTGTAATGCATCATGTGACCCTTTTATTCATCTGTTCTATCCTGGGTAAATGGGCTAAGCCTGACATCTGTGTGGCTGAGCCACAATTGCCAGCTCTATGGGCTAACAGAAAATAAAAAGGATAAAAACATATTTTTGTCACTGCTCATGCTAATTTAAATAAATGGAGGAAGCAGATCTGGTAAGCTGGAAGGTGGCAGTTTTACCTAATCGCTTTTCTGAATAGATTTTCACTGTAAATGCTGTTGTACCCATACATTTGGTCTTCAGTCAGGCCGAGCCTCTTTTTCATATGCTGTAATGGCCTACACACAATAACTGTAGACATCTCTCAGTGCTTTGACTGTCTACCCTGTTTCTGAGAGGTCTGCACTGCATTAAGTCAGATATGGAAATCATAGAGTTCCATCTTTTTAAAAAGGCATAGAGTATAAAATGTGCTTATGGCAAGATTTGTGGATTTTTCATCTCCGTGTCACTAACTGTACATTTGTTTTACAAGAAGGCTTAAAAGAGAGGAGTCTCCAGTACTTATACACTGTACTAATATGTTAAAAAGTCTGAGAGTGGGTTTTGCCCACAAAAGATCTTGATACTCTGTATATTTTTGTACTAATATGTGATGGTGTAACTGTGGTTTTCTAATTATGCGCATGCTCTCGATACTGAAAGGCATCTGATGCATCAGAATTTAGAGACTGTGGTAAAGGAAGATTGTGTCTGTGCTACCATGGTTGCCATAAAGAGTCAGCATTTACCAAGAGAACCCTGTGCAAGTTACTTATGATTCTAAGAACCATTTTGTAATAGCTGCCACCAAGTGCTGACTTTTAAAGTGTCTCTTCCTAACATGCAGCATAGGCAGGGGTATCAACAAGCACAAGGTATCTATCGACAAGTCATGAATCAAGATAGGTTTTGTTTTCTTCTCTCATGCTGGGAATCCTTCCCTCTATGCTCAGCTTGTTTTCTCAGCCATTCCCTTATTGCTTTTGGGGCCTTATAGTAAAGCCCCAAAATAAAGATTTAGGCACCTAAATGAGTAGCTTGCTTTTCAAACATTCTGAGTGCCAGTCAGCTCCTCCTTCTGAAAATTTTGGTCAAATGTCCTACTTATTGGCCTGTCTCTTCTCTTTGTGCCTTTTGGAATAATCGTTTTTTCAGTTGGTTATTGACCAGAAAAGTTGGGTCCCGCAGTGCTTATTTTAAATCACAGTGGAAAGTACTGGGATAGATGAATAGAACTGTGAAGTAAGCAGCTTTTAGCCAAAGCAGGACCTTTAATTCTTCATGACAGGCATAAAGGAAGCTATGGGTGTCACAGAATGAATTTGGCTAGGTAAACTGAGGATTGGTGGTAGTAGGTGCTTTTGTCTTTTCCCCTTCCTATTTGGATTACTGTATTGTGCTCCTGGAGATACGGCAGTCCTTGGAGGTTCCTTAGACCAGGCCTGGTGACAGGAGGGGGAAAAGGGGCAATTGTTCTGGGGTCCAGCAAGTCTACTGCAGCAGTGGTGGTACCCAGAGCCCCAGATCCTTTAAATTGCCACCAGAGCACTGCACAGCCTCTCCGGGCAGGTGTAAGGGCTATTGGGGGGGCCTCTTCTGGGAGCATGGAGCTCCCGTATTCTCCGACACCTTGCCTGGGGGCCTGTCATGGCTGTTGGATTCCCTGCCTCAGACACTTAAGCTAGCACATAATTTAGAGGCCAAGTTGAATGGAGGGGTTGATTGCAGGATGATGGAAGTACCTCGTACCCCATAGGCTGTCTTGCTGTCCCATGCATTATCCTGTGTAGGTCATGTGCTGATCTTGATCTTTCAAGACTTATGTGGTTTAATTTCTCACACCCTTAAAGACTGTAGCTCTTCCTCTATCCTGCTATGGTACTTGAGGTCAGCAGATGAACTTAGGCTCACAGTCAGAAGAGTTGAATGCCTGAGGACTAAAGAGAAGTGTTTGCCTCGTGTTTTTAACTCTGGAATCACTTCTCTCAATGGCCTGAAGAAACCTGCATTTATTAACCTCCAGAGCAAAGAACAAAAGAGGTCATTATGTCCAGGCTTTTGCATGTGAGGCAGCGGCCTTTTCTACACTGCCATGTTTTGTCACCAAAAACTGTGTTTTGGCAACAAAGCAAGGAGAGCGTGCACACTGCAATGTAACTTTTGTCAGGAAAAACACCTTTGGTAACAGAAACTTCCACCCCTAAGATACATTTTTTCTTTTCTCCTTTATGGTCAACAGTTTAGACACTGCTGTTTATTTTGTCCACAGAACTGGCTTCTGCCAATATCTCACAATGCCTGCCCTGACCACTCTGCTCAGTATTTTGATCTCTGCTGCCCATGCGCCCCTCCCCTTTCAAAGCTCCAGGAAGTATCTGACAGCTGAGTGAGCTGCTTCCTTTGGGGAGCAAAGCAAAATTTTGGAATGCACCTTCTGTGGTCTATACTCGGAACACAGGGGCAGTCAGTTCCACAGGTACAGGGAGTCAGGAGGAGGGAAACAGACTGCGGTGCTGCTTTGACATTCCTCAGCACAGAGCTTATAGACATAGGTGATTACTGAGGAGGGACACGGCGGGGAGGGGGGAGGGAGAACCAACCACATAACAGCCCCCTGCACAACACTTCCCCGGCCACTCCTATCCCTGGGGAGGGATAGAACATCTCCTACTCTGCCCTGGGACCCATCCCTACCCTTCCTCTTCCCATCCCCACCCTGCTCCTGGCCTGTTCTTACTTCCCATGCATGGTTCTAACTTTGCATGCGTGGTATGGGAGCCTGCTCACAGAGCTTCTTATGATGCCGCTCCTGGCGGCTGAGGAGATTGTGGGAGAGCTTGGAGGAAATCCCAAGGTATGCAGTGCTCAGCTCTGCCATCCCACAACACTGCACTGTGGGCTACATACCCCCTCTGCATTGCTCACGCTGTCGATAGTGGTGCCCCTAATGGGGACATGCTCCTTCTGTCAGTAGATCAAGTATGAACAACCTCTGTCCTTATTTGAGTTTGGTGACTCTGCTTTCATTTGAACTGATATTTGTAACACAGAGTCTTCTGTAGTTTTTATTTATATATGGAGGATTGGTAAGGACGCATTTTGAAATAGAAAAATAAGTGTGCTGCTTCAGTAATTTTTAGTGTGCTTTTAAAGAACACGATGTAATTTAAAGGGGGCAGGGTGAGTTTATGGCCTATAGTGGGCCCTTGGACTCCCAAGTTATAGGCCTGTGGTAAACCACTAGCTACTGATTCGTTATGACAGCAAAGATGTGTTAACAGTCCACAGAATTACTGAGCTGTGTTTACCCTCCAATGTGAATCTATGTCTAAATTTAAAAATGATAAATCCTTTGGATTATATTGAAAATTTGACCTGTCAAGAAATAAATGGTGCACTAGACTGAAACATAGGTCTTTTAAGCTGCCCTACATTTTCACTAATCCCTCATGTACTTTTCATTGCTGTCGACAGCATGTAGGTTTTTTCTTATATTTGTGATGGAAACATCTATTTATGAATCATGTCACTTAGATACTCATCTTCCTTATTGGTTCTCCAAGGTATTAGGTAAAGAGTTACAGTTCCTGTTGTAAACAAAACTGAATTGCAGACTCATTTGTACCAGGAATTTTTTGTCCATCTAAATGTCTTTTGTGAATAAAAATATCCCTTATTTTCACATATGGTGGCCATGAGATGTCCCAGTGGAATACAAATAGATGTACTTCTCTATTTGCTTTACTACTCTCAATAGCAGCATGTATCTCTGTTGATAGTGAATGTGTATTAACAGAGCTTTGCAGGCATTTTATTACAACAGTTACACAATGCCATTAGCACTGAATAAGATATGAATCTAAAATGCAGCAGGGTAAGGCACTCTGCATGTTCCGGAGGTCCCTCTCAATTATCGATAGAGTCTAGGTACTTTTCATAGTCAATTTATACTGTTACATTCTATTATTTTCCATATATTACACTATGTCAGAAAACCAGATCATTGATATTTTTACTCTATGTTAAATAGGAATGTGATTTATTTTAATGTGGCTTTGCCAATAATATAGATATATATATATAGAGAGAGAGAGAGATATAATTTAAGTCACCTACAAAAACTAAAGACTATTCCAGTATAAACTCAGTTACTGCACTGAAGACAAAGCCTTGAGAATTCCGGCAGCTTACACAATTCTTTAACTTCCACATACTATTTGTCATTGTCAGTGCAAATCATGGAGCAGAAACCTTGCAATTATCCTCCAGTTAATGTGCTTTCAAATCAAAAGAAAAGGCTGATCTGTGGGATATATTTGACAAGCAATCATCTCACCTTGATTCCAAGAGTGTGCGCGTGTGCGCACACACTCACTCACTCACTCTTCAGTGGGGCTTCTCAATGATAAAACGTGTCTGCCAAGTCTGCTAACAACACTTAGAGCAAGAAAGATGAAAATAACTTTTTCTTTAAATTAAGTCAGAAGCTTGGGGAGCAGGCAGTGCAATGGGCCCAGACATGTGCTCTGTGGTAGTATAATAGCTTCGTGCCCTTCATATTATGGATGAATTAATAAAGAACAAAAAAAAAAAAGAAAAAGAAAGAGGCATTGCCGTGTTATTAAAAGTCTTCTCTCACATTAATACCCACAAGCCTGCTTCATGTGTTATCATTAAGAAATAGTAAGTAAGTACAACTTCTATGTGTAGACCAGACCTGTGTTTCAAAAGTATATGTTGGCAAACGAATAGGGATAATTTTTCATTTGATAATGTTTGCCTAATTATTAAAACTCAAAGTCTAATGTGATCATATTGACAGAGAAGATCATAAAAGTTACAGTGAATTCCTATAGCTATTTTCTAATTCAAGAAACATTTAATGCCAACATTTATATTTAAATGTTATATTTTAAAATTTCTGAGCGTAATTATCGTGTTAGATCACTTATGGACTTTTAGAGTATTTCCAGCATTTTTTTTTAAACTAGAAGAATAGTTTACCTCGTTTTTAGGCCTATTATGCCTTAGGGAATGGCAGTGCTGATTCAAAGGGTAGCACAGCATCTTCCAATAAATCAATGCTAACCCTCTGTTCTAGGATGCTCTTAGGAGCCGTTGGGCCAGATTCATTGATACTCCAGCAGTTTTGTGTTGTTCAAGCTATTCCAAACAGTGGACTTGTACATCTGGCACATTGCTTTGCTAGACTCTGTCTACATTTGCAGAGTTTTGGGACTGTCAGTTTCACCAGCGATTGTGAACCAGTAAAAGAAAAGCACTGTTGTGTGTATATATGGGGTATGTCTACACTACCCCGCTAGTTCGAACTAGGGTGGTAATGTAGGCATACCGCACTTGCAAATGAAGCCCGGGATTTGAATTTCCCGGGCTTCATTTGCATAAGCCGGCCGGCGCCATTTTTAAATGCTGGCTTGTTCGAACCCCGTACTGCGCGGCTACACGCGGCACGGGCTAGATAAATAACGAGGCGTACAGATAGTGCGTAATGGCTTGCTAGTTCGAACTATCTAGCCCGTGCCGCGTGTAGCCGCGCGGCACGGGGTTCGAACAAGCCGGCATTTAAAAATGGCGCCGGCCGGCTTATGCAAATGAAGCCCAGGAAATTCAAATCCCGGGCTTCATTTGCAAGTGCGGTATGCCTACATTACCACCCTAGTTCGAACTAGCGGGGTAGTGTAGACATACCCTATCAGAGTGTTTACATTTGCAGCGCTTCCATGGCTGATGAAAGTGGAACCCTAATGGCCTCTATCCCTGTCCTACAGTGCACCTCTCTCCATTTTGAAAATTTTTCTTGTGAGGTTAGGGAGGCGATCACAGAGCATCCTGGGCCCCTGCACAGCCCCCACTGTCCAAACACTGATAAGCTCCAGTAGCTATGCTGCAGGCAAGAGGATCATTTTCTCCATGGAGCAGCCATTGTCACTTGGCCTGATAACAAGTGAACATCTGTCAGGAAAACAGGAAAGGGAATTTCAGAATTCCTAGAGCTTTACAGGGGGAGGAGCAGATGTCTATTTACCTTGCATCAGAGCAGGAGAATTGCTCCCAGAGTGGTCGCCTATGAACTGCGGGATATCCTGCAGAGGCTAAAAGCTCTGTAAACAGCGGGAACTTGTCTTCACTTGCACTGTAAAAACATCACCAGTAAGCTTCTAGTGGATGTGATTTTCTGTGGGAGGTGAAACTTTTGAGTTTCACCTCAAAAAGTCGTTGGCAAGTGTAGTTCTTGGTTTTTGTACAAAAAAGGGATTTTACCCATTTTAAATGCCAAATGCCCTTTGAGACGCCTGACTTTAGGAAAGGACATAGGTCCAGGTTAATAGAATAATTAATTCTGAAGCCAGAAGTGTCCACTGTGATCACCTAATTTGACCTCCTATATAACAAAGGCCATAAAACTTCCCTCAAACTGTGTTGTTCCAGGTTCATACTGAAGTAACCCCATTGGCTTCAGTGATTAAACAGGCCTGTAAAAATTGAAGTCGTGACCATTTTGTGGTCATTAAAGATCCCTCAGAATAAACAGTACAACAAAGTGCCAAATCCGCAATATCACAGAGTTACTTTTAAGCACTCCTGACATTGGGAATGGTGACCTGCAAATCAGGTTCATTTACGTTTCAAACTAACGTTGCGAGTTATATATTCACACAATCATAGCAAAGAAAAAATGCATCTCCCTCTAAGCGTGAAAGAAAATATTACAGTAGAAATCTTAAATAGTGTGCATATTTCTTGTGAGTATAGATTGGCATGCCTCATGGCTTCTGTAATTATTTATGAATTGGAGCTAATTTTTTCTCAAAATGAAGCTCCTACTCTTTAAGTACGGTCATTATCAATGATTATCTTTAGTTATTTTCATGCACCAGCAGTTCAGATTAAGAAAAATAAGTAACTTATTTTACAGTAACATGTAATGGATGTATAGTATTTATTAATAGCTGAATGGGTTCTTTGGGTGTATTTCATTACTATTGAAAAGAAATCAACATTTTAAATTGCCACAAATCCCAGAATGACTGTAACAGTCTTTGTTTTTTTTAAATGCCATGTTATCACAGGACAGAGCTGCAAAAGAGATGTATTTGTCACAGGTTGATGTTGATATAATTTGCTGGTACTAAGGGTATATGGCTCCCCTTTAATCACAGTTGTGCTGATTTCTGTGTAATAGACAATATGTTACTTTTCTGATGAAATGACAAAAATAATGAGTTAGCAAGGAGGAAATAATTAAAACTATTTGTCTTGCAGTCTGCCAGAGACTGTTAGGGATTACACAAATAAAACTTAACTTTTTTTCCTGTCTGTTACAGTCTTTGCAAAGTTCATAAATAATTGTAATTCTCTTTTACAAAGCACAGCCTTAAAATAAAAGGTCAGGTATCTTTCATTCATTAAAGATGCTCTAAGGTTAGTGAAAAGCAAATATTTTGTTATGAAAATGTGCAGATCAAAAAACTGCCTGGCTCCAGATTATATATGGGCTCCTTTATGCCCCTTGGGGCCTGAAAACAAGCCAGACTGCCTCACCACATCTGTGTAGGCCAACAGAATGACCCTCTGCTACCTTTTTCTATAGCCCCCACACAGGAGCACCCCGAAGAAAGAGTGGGATGTTCTGGAGTGTTTGAGAAATTAGAGCAGCCCTGGAGGCTGAGCCAAGGTAGCTAACAGCAGTCTAAGAATACAAAAGGCATAACACGTTAGTCACTTTCACCTCCACTCCTGCTAGCTTGTGCTTTTCATAGGGCCCACATGCATTTTCTAGGGCAGTGTTTCTTAAACTGTGCTCCGTGGAGCCCCAGGACTCTGTGAGACATCTCCAGGGGCTCCACAAGGTTGACAAACTGGAAACATCGATAGGTACAACACATACAATCAGTGGACTGCTGGGGCTCTGCATAAATTTGTACACATGTAAAGGGCTTCGGAGCCCAAAAAGTTTGAGAACCATTGTTCTAGGGAGACCCCACCAGGATGCATGACAGCTAGCACATTCTCGCTGCCTTCAAGGCCAGCTGTGAACACCTCTCCCCACATTTTGCAGGGCTGGCTGGCTCAAGCCACTGACTTGCATTCACTTGATATAGATCTATTCCTCCATCTGTTGAACTTACTCCTTCAACATCAAAATGCTGCTACCAAACCCCCATTGTCACACATGTCAATTGCCTCTCATGTCTGCTTCAGGGACTGGAAGAAGTGAGTCTCTGACATATCCTGCCCCAGCTGACAGAGGTGTTTCAGTGGTGAGAACAGTGTTCAGAGGAAAGGGTAGCATTGAAGCCAAGTGGTTCCTGAATCACTGAGGAGACCTCAAGCCCCATCCCACTGCACCATTTGGGTTGAACTGAATGTATTTGTCCAATGTCCTGGAGGACTCAGAAAAGAGTGATAACTTAAGTATGGTGTTTGTTTTACAATCAGGGTGGCAATGGACTATGTGGCAGTGAGTTAACATTTGTCAACCTTATGGAAAGACTGGGCTTTCCAGAGGGATATGATGAGGAAGGGAGAGTAGGTGCTTGAGGTGCTGGAATAGGAGCATTGTTCGAGGCACGAGTGAGGGTCTGGTAGCATCATGGAAGGTGGGATAGAAGGGAAATGAAGGGAGTGGTGAGTCTGGCATCTCTGGTGGAACAAAAGGATGATGGGGAGAGGGGGCTATAATAACAAGTGAGCAGAGAAAGAGAAGAAAATTTAGCATGTGAACTTTTTCCATGGTATCTTTACTAGAGAATCAGTGAAGCTCTGATTGGAGTCCCTGGGTTCTGCTGCACAGTACATAGTAAATAATAAATGGATGCAGAATTGTGCAGAGAGTTCAAGGTGAGGACCAGAATTTTAAGCATGATCCAGTAAGCACAGGGGAGACAATGGATGTATCTGAAGAACAGTGCCAGCTGATTCAGAATCAGAGTTCAAACCTGCGTACAAGTCCCTGCCTTTATTTTTATGTGTTAAAAACATTTCCTGAAACACAATGATTTTGATTGATGAATTCAATTGGAAATTTCCCCAGCAAGTAAAGGTTTAATAATTCAGGACCATCTCAGTTTAGAGCCATTCAAATTACACCATGGTATGATGAGAAAACAGCCTCATTGACTTCAATCACAATGGGAAGTATGTGTGGCACAGGAGAGCCAAACTGAATTATTAAAGAGCAAAGCTCAATATATCCCCCAATGAAGCACATAGTGAGCACACAGTGTGTGTTTATTGAACCACACAATACTCACAAGATCATTTCCCATTCTAAACAAGCACTCTAACCTTTTCATTAAAGACCCCTACAAATAGAAGTATAGCCAAATATTTCCTCGGGCACTTAATACAATGAAAAGGTTAATTCCCACAGCTGTTATTGTGGCCAGTGATAGTTCTGGAAACTCAGAAGCTCAAGGTTATTCTGAATGCCACCTTATAGGATGAGGACAAAAGTTGTTTGTGCCCTGAAGATGTGGAGGAGCAAAGCCTGGGTAAGATAGGTAAGGGAGGTTAGTGAGAACAAAATGAGCAGGAGTGTGTGAGCTACTGAAGTATTTGGTTGGATTTATGAGAAGATTTTCATCTAAAAAATATTTCTGAAAAATTGATGCACTGTTGAAGGGTTTTAGTGCCAAACAAAATAAGGTATGTTTCTCCCCATCTTCTTTTATTTTCAGTTTATTTTCATTTTCCTGCCTTAAATCATAGGGTTTGGCCCTTTGCCATCACTCTTGTTGTTCTCTAGTAAAGCATTGGATACAGTCTCACATGACCTTCTTCTCAATAAACGGAAAATACAACATAGATGGATGCGTATCTGGTTGGATAACTGTTCTCAGAGTGTAGTTATCAAAGGTTCACAATCATGCTGACAAGGCATAACAAGTGGGGTTCCGCAGGGGTCTGTTTTGGGACCGGTTCTGTTCAGTATCTTTATCAACAATTTAGGTAATGGCACAGAGAGTTCACTAATAAAGTTTGCAGATGATACCAAGCTGGGAGAAGTTGTAAGTACTTTGGAGAACATCAGAATTGCTGAAACTTCAAGGAAGCGAAGAAATCAGTGAACAATTCATACTTTATGTCCAGACTTCAATGTCTTGACATTGCTATTTTAATGTCTCTTATTTTAGGTCTATCCCCTCACCTTGGGGCCATAGTCAGTGGACTGCTACAGTATGAAACCAAGGTGTGCTGTAGAGATAAGCAAAATGTAAATCGAGTGGGGGGTTGAAGTGTTGGGTTTTACAGTGCTACCTGTGCCTGAGTATTTTAATTCCAGCAACACAATTCCCTAGACAGTTACGGGTCTCAATTCCTGCCTCAAGACAAGTTAGAGTCAGTGGAAGGGAGAAAAAGAGTGGCTGAGACTTAAGCCCTGAGCGTAAGGGAAAAGATTAGTACTAACGGATTAATCTCTCTCCTTTTTTAGCTTGAGCTATGGGATAGCTGTCCAAAAATTAATGCTGGCTGGCTGGCTGTCAGACATAAAAATCTCACCGGTCTAGGGCACCAGATGTACAAGCTATATGTGTTCCCAGATTATCCATCTGCAGAACATTGTTGCTTGCCAATTTCCATACGTCAGGAGGAATGAATAGAGCAAGACTCCAGCAGAGTCCACACTGATGTCCTAAATGGTTTTCTTTCTGATTTTTTTCCTCTTCCCAATGTTTTTCCTCTTTATTGCAGCTATGGAAGTTCAGAATCCTTAAATGTACTTATAGCACCAATGCAGCCATTTGGGACTAGCTTACTTATCTTGAGAAACACTAGCCAGACTCATTTGTCTTTCTTATCCAAGAGACAGGACTATATAGCACTTTAAAGACTAACAAGATGGTTTATTAGATGAGGAGCTTTCATGGGCCAGATCCACTTCCTCAGATCAAATAGTGGAAGAAAATTGTCACAACCATATATTTATATATATAGACGATCTTGTTAGTCTTTAAAGTGCTACATAGTCCTGTATTTTGTTTCAGCTACACCAGACTAACACGGCTACATTTCTATCACTATTATCCAAGAGAGTTATCCCAGTGACTTCAACTTCTTTGTTTACTCTGTGGGTATTTACAGCTGACAGCTTACTCAGTTCAGTAATGACACCACTAGGTGTTCACCGGCTGTCACTCGGAAGTGTTAATGCTCTTGAAATACCTGGTATTCTTTATCTCTTTGGAGTATTTAATAAACTGCTCTGCATGTTTTAGACTTATGCTTTATCAACCTGTGACAGTTTACAGAACTGTTTCCGACACTAATACATTACAGAGTACTATGCTTGTTCTGAGCGTCCTATAGATATAAACTAATTAATCCTCACAACTACCCTGTAAAGAAGGTGAGAAAGTATCTTTATCCTATTTTATAGATGGAGAAACTAAGACGATAGAAAGGTAAACTGACTGTGTTGCTCAGGGCTGTGAAAAATCCACACCTCTGAGCAACATAGTTATATTGACCTAATTTCCATGTATCTAGCACTGTCAGAGGGAGGTGGATTAACTACACCAATGTGTGATGCTCTCCTATTGATGTAAAGGTAGGTCAGATATAGAGTGATTCCTTTGTTTTACATCATTGTATATTGTACATCACACTGGTATGCATTTAATTAAGAAGAAAATACATTCCAAATCTAATCTTTATAAGTTAGGATATTGCTTGTTCCTATAGCATCTTAGCTCAGTGGTTTTTATACTATGGGTAGTGACCCAGTACTAGGTCATGGAATGTTAGGCACTGGGTCTCGCTGCTGCAGGGTGATCAGTGAGGGTGCTAACGCAGGCCTCCTGCAAGTTCTGGCACTGCAGACTGCTCTGTGTCCCAGAAGTGGCCAGCAACAGCCAAGGTCCTGGGAAGACAGGACAGAGTGGGAGGGAGAAAGACTGCGGAGTGCTCCACGCACTGCACTGCACTGAGCACTACCAATGGCTGGGCACCTGTTGTTGGCTGCTTTTATAGTGCAAGATGGTCTGTGGTGCCAGGAGAGGCAGGAAGCCTGCCTTACCACCCCTGCTGCACTACTGACCAAGAGTCACTTGAGATAAGCCCCTCGTGCCCCAGCCCTGACCTTCCCCACAAAACCTACGGCCCAAACCTCTCATCCTTAGCCCCACCCTGGAGCCCTCACGTAAGTTAAATTATGTTAGGTCACAGGCATCAACAATTTTCTTCAACGGGGTCATGAGAAAACAAGTGTGAAAACCACTGTCTTAGCTTGTTAAGTGTCCGATAACAATTATTGATTTTCTGTGGTGTATTATTATAGTTGCCCAGAATCTGACATTCATTGAAAGAATTCACTAATGTGGGGATTAACTATAAATTGTTATGAGACAATGCATGGCCAAATTATAGATTAAAAGCTTTCAGGAGGGGTTTGTTGCTTTGATTCCTCTTTTAATTTTGATCCATTCACTCTTTGCTTCATATTTAAATTGGGTTCCTTACAAAGGAAAGGGAATGTAAGTCATTAGATGAAGCAGATGTTCTAGCATTTGAAATCAAAGAGGAGCTTTCTCCAAGTAGCTTTGTTGTGTTTGTAGAGGGAGGAGCTGTCTTATGTTGTCAGTTATATGATTCGGATAATAATCATGATAGCTGAAAACTCTCTGTGGAATTAAGGCAAAGCGTAATTAATAGGAATAACAGTATTTCTCCTTCACATAAAAAGTCTCTAGTGTGAATACTAAACTATGATTAAGTATTCCTAGTTAAGGATAGATCAGTTTACATTTAGGAGTGAGGAGAGGGTTAAAAACAATCTGTACTTTCCCCCTTATAATTAGGTGCTTACATGCTATGGTAATGAGAGCCATAGAAATGACTATACATAAATGAATGACATATTTTATATTACAAAAATCAGAGAAGAAGGACAAGCATGGTCTAATGGACTTGGTGACTTAGGGCCCTGGAGAATTAGGTTCTGCTCCTGTCCTCGAACTGTGACGTGAACAAATCACAGGCTGGCTGCGCTTTTGTTTCCCTTTCCATGCTTGTATTCTTAGATTGTAAGCTCTTCTGGGACTGACTCTAACTTTACCTTTGTCCAGTACTTAGGATGATGCAGTTCTTGTGGTTGGTGCCTCTTAGCTCTACTATAATATGGAAGAAATTGTGTTAACTTTTTGTTGTTAGTGATACCATCTTAGCTGATAAAAATGAAACAGTAAAGATGGGATTAGTCAGACTTAATTGTCTTTATTAATAAATTTGCCTTTATTATTTAAGAGTAGCACATAATAAGAATACATATACAATACCTAACCCAAAGTCTGAAGCCGCTGATAATCTGATCCTGGTCCTGTCTGATACAACCAATCACTTGCAATCTTGTGTAGATAGATAGATAGTTGACAAGCCATAACTTCCTTCTTGACTTAAAACAGTTACAAATATCCCCTTTTGTCTGGTACATGGTTGCAAATTTCTAAGCACATATTGCAAAATACAGACTTTCCATCCTCATGTGGTTGATATGTTTTGTGTTTAAAAAGGGAATATTACGTTAAACACTAAACCAATGCACTTTTCATTCTTATTAAACTAAATTTTCATCTCAATAAAGATTATGCTGCTTAATATTATTATTTCAAATTGTTCTTAAAATGTTATAGGGAGTTGTTTCACTTGACAGTAGGCATTTTTTCTTAGCAGTGGGCCTTTTGGCTTTATGGTTAATTTTGTTACATTGAAAATCATCTTAACCGGGACTTCCCTCCGGATTGCCTTGTGTCTCTATGAGAAGAATACTGATGAACAGAAATATAATTTTAACTTGTAATGCTCCTGTCCAATGAGTTATATAACCTGGGATACTGCCAGTCAGATCTGTGGAGTTGGGAAGAAACTGCCAGAAAGAGGAGTTTATGTTCCCGATTGACTAGCACCTGGAATAAACATAGTTGGAAACCATCAACCATGATGGCTCAGTTTGTATAGTGTTGTGGAAGGAGGAAACAAGCCATGATGAAACAATTAATAAACTTTCTGATGGTACTAATAGGGAAGGAGTGAAAATCAGCCATTCTCACAGTCTAAATAGACACATTCACCAGGAAACCTGAGGATTGAGGTAGACATGTTAGATATTGTGTAATTGAATAGTTGTGTAACCTTATGAAACCTAGCGATTACACAACTATTCAATAGTCCCTGGGGGGGCAGAATTGGCAGTCAGTGCACTCTTGGCCCCACTCCCAGGGAGTTTCCTGCCACCCCGCACCACTGCCTCTATAGCAGAGGCAGCAGTGCAGGATGGCAGGCAGAGCAGACAGTCGGCTAGGGGGGCCAGTTTAAAAACCAATTCCCCTTGCAGACCGGCTGCCTGCCACCCTGCGCTGTTGCCTCTGATATAGAGGCAGCACATGGGGTGGCAGCAGCCTCTGTCCCCGTGGACAGGGGCTGCTCCATGCCTAAATTTGTTGTGCAGAAAATCTAGCATGACCATCAGCTCATACAGGTGAGAGATAAAAATGGTACCATTGAGAGTCTCCGATAAAAGTTCTGTATAGTCAAATGAAATACACACTTCTTTGGTAACACGCTGAGAATTCCTATGTGCTGAAAACGTATTTGCCATCATTGCATCATACAGCCTTTAAATAATGCATTTAAATCAATGGGACTTACATACCTAGGTCCTCATGTCCTCACTTTCACTATGCAACTTTTGATATTTTTTAGTTCTGAAATACTTCTTGAAACCCGTCTTTAAGGCCAGAATGTTTAAATTTGATGATTTCAAGTTAGTCGCCTGAATCCATATTTAGGCTCTTAAATAAAAACAGCTTGATTTTTAAGAGGTTCTGAGCATCTCTAACTCGCACAGACTTCAGTAGGTTTCAGAACTGTGGCCGTTTTCCTCCTAAGCAAATCTTTGCTCATTTATCGGTTCAGCTTTGTTTCTGTTTTAAGTGGCAAACCAAGAATCTGACAGAATAGATAACAGAAGGCTTCAGAAACTTTTTCAGTTTCATGTAGTAGAATTTACAGGCAAACCTCTCCTGCTTCTTTTTACCCTCCCCTTTCGGCCAGCATTATGTGTCAGTTAGCCAAGTTAAAACACATGTGTCTCTTGCTGTGCCTTCATCACTTCAATTTCTGTTTTTTTAAACCGGATTCACAACTTTTATTAGTCCAACACAGTGTTGCATCTTTTAATATATATTGAAGGTAATCGCTCCAGTTCCAAAATAAATTATCCTTCACTACAGCATTGTCATGGAAAGGGCAGCACTTTTCAGCTCTGTCTCATGTTCTTAATTGTCTCTCTCTTAAAAAAGTGAAATGTAAAGTGTTTTAATATTGAATGAAGCTATAAGTCTTTACTCTGGATTAGAAGTTCAAGTGGTCTGAAATTAATGTGGTGGTATTGGCTAAGTCTTTATGGAGAACAGTATAGTTTGTGAAGCACCTTCAGATCTCTCTTGGTCTCTATTCAGGGAGAGCAAAGAAAGGGGTAGAAATAGAGGAGTAATGGATTAGACAAGATAAAATGGAAGGCAGAAGAAAGGGATGCATAGGAGAGAAGGGTAGAATAAGGCCTTCTAAATCAAGTGGGACATCTCTTGTCTTGAAAGCTGTATCACAGGTTTTTGTCCTTTCTATTTGTGGGTCTGACATTTTGTATTGATTACAGAAGTTGTCATTGTTATGAGTCCCCAGCTATTTACTAATACTGTACATGTAAATATGATTACATGATATTTTCTGTTCAAAATTTCAAATGAGTGTTTTCAATCAATCATAATTTTCTGAAAAGATCACTTTTGGGGCTGGAAGAAAGCTCTGAGCCACTTAAAGATCACTGTAGCTACCTTGGAAAAGATGTAAAGCAGGTCCTGCAGAACAAGGCCTGGTGGGGAGGCTTAGCTTGACCACTAACAGATAACTAGGGTTGCTAGGTGTCTGGTTTTGAACCGGACAGTCCAGTATTTGAGCTTTCTGTTTGGGAAACAAATTGAGAAAATATAAATGAGAAGATATAAATGTCCGGTATTTTCTAAATAAGATGCAATGTAGATTGTGATGTAATGTCAAGTATGTCCAGTATTTTTGTTGAAACCACCTGGCAGTCCTAGAGATAACACCTTCTAAAGATTCATGCAGACAGACTTCTGAGTCAGTTCAGAGCCCTGTGGAAGTTAATGGAAGTCTGCCCAAGTGCCAGGTAGATGCACATATAGATCCTGAAGCCAGCACCTCTCACGATTAGGCCTACATTGTAGAACTCCCATGCAGCACTTTGTTTTTGGTTATTTAAAAAGATAATACAAATTATTTTAGTCATGAGCTATCACTGCTGGGAATTATGAGTCACTGACATTTTTCCTTTACACTTGTGTGTCCCAGAGAGCTGTTGAATTTAGTAACATGATGTCCAGTGAACCATCACTTGAGTTATAGGCTTAGTATATCACTTGATTTATAATTAAAACACAGACAGTACCTTAAGACTCAATGCTTTCCTTCTGATGGATGAAATATATCCATAAAATATTCATGATTACAATTAATTGCTGTCCTTCTGCGATTAAGAAATTTAATTTGTTGCTATTACGGATGATGATTTATTATTTATTCAAGGCTAGAAAATGTAAGTGAAACATGAGCCTCTTTTACAAGGCAGTCCTGGCTAAGAGTTAAGCTCTTATTCTGCATGCTTAATTTAAAGCAGTGTTAGTACATAAAGTCTAGCATGCACATTAGGGATGTGAACGACTAGTTGCTTCCCCCCCTGCGTTGGCTTCCTCTATCAGAAACAGGCAGCAAGGTGAGGGGGAAAACAGAGGGTGCTTCAAAGTGGCAGCGCCGCGTGGAGCCTGGGGTCAGACCCCGGGCTCCACACAGAGCTGCCGTTTTGAAAGGTTGTGTGCAGCCTGGGGCCAGCTGCAAGTCCCCAGCTGGCACAGGCTGTGTGCAGCATTGTCAAAGCAGCAGTGCCGTGTGGAAACCAGGGTCAGTGGGGGAGTTGCCCACTGACCCTGGGCTCCCTGCAGCGCTACCGCTTTGAAACACCATGGGGAGCACAGGGCCAAAGGGCGACTGCTTGAGTCCCCTGCTGGCACCGTGCTCTCCACAGCGCTTTCACCTTTAAAGCATAGCAATGGCTGCTGCTACACTTCAAAGGTGGAAGCATCCATATCAACTAATTTAATAGTCGATGCAAATTGCATCGACTATTCCATTAGCCAAATAATCGAAATTTTACATCCTTAATGCATATTAATCTTGGCTGTATCAGGGCCTTATTTTCTGTTACTGTTCCCATTGCCTTCCCAGTCTCAAGTGGTTTTAATTGAAAAACCAGCATTTACCATTACTTGCCAGATTTGTTTACTCCTGTTGAGTAATATATTACCCTATAAATAGGCCCTGAGTTATAGGATTACCATAATATTTCACTAGACAATTTTTGGACTAGGAAATAACTGTGAGGCCTCAAATGGCCTGATTCAAAGTCAATTGGTGTAAATGGGAGTTTTCTTGTTGCCTTTGGTGTATTTTGAATCAGGCTTGAAGTGGAAAAATTGAGCAGAGTATTCATAGTAAGACATATGTAGACACCTCAACAGTCTAAGATTCTAACACTATAAAATTTCTTCTTCAGGTAGGTGAATGCTTGTGGTGCTGAGCTTTGTTCCAATTACACTGTACTCTTCACTGTATTCACATTATGAGGAAAGTTGCCTAGAATATACTTAGAGGTTGCACAGCCTGTCCTGCACAGCTCTTAAGTCACACAGTTTTTTCTGCAAGGGTTAGCTTCAGTCCTAGTGGCAGGTATCAGCTTTTAAGGCCTTTTTCCAACCTCCTTCCCAAGATAGTGCTTTTCCACAGGTGCCTTTCTGCTGCTGCCAGATCCGCATTAGGGAGCTGTGCAGTATGACAGTCAGCCAGCAGCCAAGCTTACCAAACTCTGTCACATGAGTCTCCATTTGCTACGTTAGTCAGCATGGCTCTGACACTTCTATTGGGGAAGTGAGGCCTCAGCTCCCAATTTATGTCCAATGAACCAAACAGTATAATGGGTGCTATTAAGTCTTTATGAGTATTGCCACTGCAAGTAGATAACATTACTGCAGAGTCTGTGCTCCAGTGGGAACGCTGTGGAATGAATATATATATTTTTTAAAGTTTCTATTTATTGACAAAAATCACACACAAAAAAACTCCCAGAGAAATTAGGTGCAGATATTTTGATAGAAATCAATGACCTGGCTCCTTAACATTTTGGCTTATCTCTAAAATAATCATTCAATAACATTTTTAAAATGCTATCAAATTTGTCATAAAGTTTTTGAGAAATGCTATTCAATCAGCTTTAGGCTACACTGTGTAGGATCACTGTACTATTCATTACTTGCAGAAGCAAAATTGTGAAAGATTAAAATAATTATGATATATGAGGCCATGATCATACTCTATATCATTAATAAATGCAAACCATTCAAAATAAACCTGTACTTCAGTGCATGTTTAAAAAACAAGAAAACCTGCATAATTTCAATGGTGGATGTGTATGCTGTCTCTGGAAAGTGTCTTGGATTCCTCAGATTGAAAGGGGTTAATTTGATTTAAACATTTGTTTCATGCTAAACGTTACAAAACTTTTACCATTTTATTTTCTGACAGCAGATAACTCTGTTAATTATGTTCTTTGCAAAATATAATATTGTGGCTTACCTCACCTGATTGGATTAAATACCAGAATTTTCATTTGCTGCCATGGTTGTCATGGTCTTTTGCCGTGGTTGTCATGGTCTTTTGCTTGTGCCACTTTAGTAAAAAAAGTGTGCTGGAAAAAATGGGTTTGGACTCTGAATATCTCAAAGTATTCCATGTCCATGTGAGAGTTTTGTGGTTTAAAAGTATTGCTATATAGTATCAGGTATCAGAGGGGTAACCATGTTAGTCTGGATCTGCAAAAGCAACAAGGAGTCCTGTGGCACCTTATAGACTAACAGATGTATTGCAGCATAAGCTTTCAAGGACAAAGACCTACTTTGTTGCTATATAATATGTTAGTACAATGTTTTACAGGCAGTCCCCGACTTACGCGGATCCGACTTATGTCGGATCCGCACTTACGAACGGGGCTTTTCTCGCCCCGGAGCTCACGGGCGGCGGGTCGCCACCCGTGTCCTCCGGGGCGAGAAAAGCTTCTCCTAGTCACCCTGGTCTGCTGGGGGGGTCCAGCAAAACCGCTGGACCCCCCCCAGCAGACCAGGGACACCCGAGCAAACCCGCCGCCTGGGCAGCTTTGCTCGTTTGCCCGGGAGCAAAGCCGCCCAGGTGGCGGGACCCACCTGGGTGGCTTTGCTCCTGTCCCCCTGGTCTGCTGGGGGGTCCAGCGGCTTTGCTGGACCCCCCCAGCAGACCAGGGGGACAGGAGCAAAGCCACGGAACACGCCCGCAGGGGGACAGCTCAAGCGCACCCAGGCTGTCCCGCTGCGGGCGTGCTCCACGGGTTTGCTCTCCGTCTCCCTGGTCTGCAGGGAGACGGGGAGCAAAGCCTTGGAGCACACCCGCAACGGGACAGCCCAAGCGCGCCTGGACTGTCCCACTGCCCGCATGCTCTGCGGCTTTGCTCCGGGTCTCCCAGGTCCCGCCACCCCCATCTCCCTGGTCTGCTGGGGGGGGGGGGGAAGTTACAGCTAGTGCCCCCCCAACCAGCAGACCAGGCTTTTCTTGCCTACCCCTGGGGTAGAGCAGCTGGGGGCTGACGGGTTGGTCCCGCAGCGCCGCTCCGGACCAACCCAGCAGCACCCCAGCTGCTCTGCCCCAGGCGTCCTGATTCAGCTGCTGCTGGTCAGTTTCAGCAGCGGCTGAATCAGGATGCCTGGGGCAGAGCAGCTGGGGTGCTGCTGGGTTGCCCCAGTAGCGCCGAGGAGCCGCGCTACTGGAGCAACCCAGCAGCACCCCAGCTACTCTGCCCCAAGCGTCCCCAAGTCAGCCGCTGCTGAAACTGACCAGCGCTGACTACAGGAAGCCTGAGGCAGAGTTGCTCTGCCCCAGGCTTCCAGGAATCAGCCGCTGATCAGTTTCAGCAGCAGCTGACTTGGGGACGCCTGGGTTTCTTAAGTTGAATCTGTATGTAAGTCAGAACTGGCATCTAGATTCAGCCGCAGTTGAAACTGATCAGTTTCAGCAGCGGCTGACGCCAGTTCCGACTTACATACAGATTCAACTTAAGAACAAACCTACAGTCCCTATCTTGTACGTAACCCGGGGACTGCCTGTAATGGACTGGCTGGATGCATGGCCTTTCTCATCAGAGCATGAATAAAGTCACAAAACTGGATACAGATCAAGGAAGTTGCTTGATATTGATAGTTTCTTGTGATGAACCATGTTCTTTATGTATATACACCTGGCTCATTTAGCTTTGTTTTCTACTGGCTGCAGACTCCAGAAGAAGGAGCCTCCACATCCATCTATGCAGCTGTCTCACCAGAGCTAGAAGGAGTTGGTGGCATCTATCTCTACAATGAGCAAAGGACAAAATCTACTGATGCATCATATGACGAGGAGCTGCAGCGACGGCTCTGGACAGAAAGCTGCAAGATGACTAGGATTTCTGATATAGGTAGCAGAAGTCCCTAAAAGTAGCCACATCCAGTTGGGTGAATGAAATGTGTCCAGCAAGCATCCTTACCTGATTCCTTGCAGCATGAACCATCATCCTGGAGTTCACCGTTCAGTCCCAAAGGCAAATGTGAACAGTACTGCTTTTCACTTGAACCCATAGTCTGCTAGGGAGTCGCAGGGAAATATTCCCACAGAAATGTGTATGGGGTGATTTTAAATCTAACCATTAGTTTTGTAATCATTATGTTTCAGTCTGTGATTAAAAATAAATCTTTAACCTTGTGCAGAATTGTGTGTTTTTTTTTCTTTTTTATAGAATCATAGAATCCTAGGGTTGGAAGAGCTTCAGGAGATCATTGAATCCAACCCCCTTCCCGAAGCAGGACCAACACAACTAAATCATCCCAGCCAGGGCTTTGTCTAGCTGAGACTTAAAAAGATTCTGTCACCTCCCTAGATAACCCATTCCAGTGCTTCACCACCCTTCTGGTGAAATAGTTATTTCTAATATCCAACCTAGACCTTCCCCACTGCAACTTGAGACCATTGCGTCTCATTCTGCCACCCATAACTACTGAGAACAGCCTCTCTCCATCTTCTTTGGTCCCTTCCTTCAGGTAGTTAAAGGCTGCTAACAAATCCCCCCTCAGTCTTCTTTTATGCAGACTAAACAGGCCCAAATCCCTCAGCCTCTCCTCGTAAGTCATGTGTTCCAGCCCCCTCATCATTTTCATTGTCCTCAGCTGGACTTCTTCCAATGCATCCACATCCTTTCTGTAATGGGCAGCCCAGATTTGGATGCAATACTCCAGATGTGGCCTCACCAGTGCCAAATAAAGGGGAAATGGAACAAGAAGAGACTGTCCCTTGTATGATTGTTTATGTCTTAAAACTAGCCCTCCAAATCTTGCACATAGAGCTCAATCCACTTTTTATCAATTCTGAAAATGTAGAGTTTCTTTCCTTAAACTTAAATCCTGTCAACACATTATAATGAGTGACACTGCCATAATTCATTCTTTTGGCTTTCATGCTAATCATAATGTATCCATCAGAGGAACTACAGCATGGTACCACACCCTATGTCACAGGTTTCAGTAGAATCCAGAAGCATAGAGAGAAGGAGTTTTAAGATAAGAGGGTGGACTGGAAGGCTTAGAAAAATTGTTGATCAATCAGAGAGGGGTAAGAGAAAAGCCACAAGAATACTAAGAGGATTAGACAGCTAAACCCCAGACTGAGATACCGAAGTCCAAGTTTTAGGCTCCACTGCAATCCACTACACTTTTGCTGAATCCTATAGGTGCCTAAACACACTGAGTGCCTAAATTTTTGGAGTAAAATTACCCTTTAGTGCCTATGTTTCTGAATTTAAGCCTGTCTCTCCCTCTAGGTATCTGGATTCCTACTGCCCACCTAAGCCTCACAGTAAGCCATGAACCCAGTGGAGTTAGGTGGCTAGTGATGCCACCTTTGGTGCCCACCTTTTAACTTTTAGCCCTATAGTTAGAACACCTGCTGATAGTGTCCCCTATAAACTGAGATTTGGGCAGCCACCCAGGAGAGGTTCAAATGCCATCCAGCTGATTAGCAGAATGTCCACAGCTAGCAGCATTGTTTCTTCTGGTGGTGCACATGCTTTGGTGCACATAAGAAAATGTATTCTGCAAATGGATGGAAAAAATTTGAGGGACCATTGCTTGCCAGGGGTGTTTGAGACCAAGGTTCAATTCACTCCTACTTGCAGCGGAGAAAGAATTTGAATAGGTGTTTCTCAACTCTGTGATGCTCTAAATACTTGGCTATGGAATACTCTGATGTAGAATGCCGTCAGCCTTTCCTGCTGAAGCTGTTTCATTCTAGATAAACAATGGTTGGTGATCAATTAAAGCAGGGGGACTGGACCCAGGGTTTGCCACCTCCTAAGTGGGTGGACTTACCACTGCACATTAGGACATTCCCTCTTTCTCTCACCCAAGAGAGTGCAACAGTCAAACTCCGGGTAAGTGATTTTTGTTAACAAGAGGTTAGTAAATGCTTGGTACATTTATGTTGACTGCCTGATACATCCATTCAGCAGAATCCCGATCAAATGGGGAGAAGGGAGTTGTTCATTTTTGTTTAAGAAAAATGATATTGTGAATTGAGTGTTATCTATAGACAGCCTAAATCCTGGCTCTTTGGGGGGAGAGGGGGTGCGCCACCCTTTTCTCACCTCATTAATCGTATTGGTGACTTATTGCAAAAACAAAAGGATTACACTTAAAATGTCACCGCTATTTGATTGCTAATTATTTTAATAGATAGGATGAAAAGGGGGTGGGAGTGTAGGTCACAGAGGGAATTCAGAATTACTTCAGGAAAAGAACTACAGAAAGAAGAAAGGTGAGTCCCAAGGGAAGGTCAGACAGACAAAGGAGGATGGGAAAAGAAAATTGGCAGAGGGCAAAAATGTCAGTTGTCCCAAAGGGGATCATATTTTCTCTCTTGGCTGTGAGTGGTGTGATCTATCTGTGGGTGTTTTCATTTATTATTTGCAGTGGGTAGCAGCAGGAAAGCTATCATGCACTCACTATAGCACATTCCGTATGTCACTGGCTGATTTTTTTAATTTTTTTTTTGGAAGGGAACATAGTGCTTGTGAAATGTGCCAGACTGACACATTGGGAACTAAATTCCTCTGTTTATTCACAGATCAGGCAGAGAATACAGTGCAGGGTGTTAGCTAGCCGGCATTTTGATATAGCAATATTGTTCTCACCGAATGTCATTGCTTACAGAAGTACTTCCTGAATGTTCACAAAACAGAATGGACCATAATAATCCCTGCTATAACTCCACTGAAGTCAGAGGAGTTTGACCCATGGTGAGCAGGAGACCTCAGAATAGTTATCTTAAAGTGGAATTCTTTCCCCTTTTACATTATGAGATTATGGTTAGGTCTCACAGATCTGAAGGTAGCGGTCTTATCACAGACCAGTTCCTTCAAGCCAAATCCACAGGGAAAGCTTGGAATTACAATACATATGCAAATTCAATTCAATTAATTATGGACTTAATCAAAATAGGGGTGGTGGAACCTTTATCAATGAAGGTGCTAACTACTTTCTGAATGAAACAAAAACAGGACTATGTAGCACTTTAAAGACTAAAAAGATGAATTATTAGGTGATGAACTTTTGTGGGCCAGACCCACTTCCTCAGATCAAATTGTGGAATTTGATCTGAGGAAGTGGGTCTGGCACAGGAAAGCTCATCACCTAATAAACCATCTTGTTAGTCTTTAAAGTGCTACATAGTCCTGTTTTTTGTTTCAGCTAGACCAGACTAACACAACTACATATCTATTATTACTTTCTGAGTGGTATCCTTCCTGCCTTATCCATCCTGACTTTGATCTTTATCTATTCAGGTTTAGCACCCTTTCTCCTGATACTTTATGCATAGAGGTAGGGGGGTGGGTGACAGAACATCTTTCTTACCCCTCCCCCCCTTTCCTTTCTATTTATTTCCAGTTTCCTTATCTAATCATAACTCCGGTCATCTGAAGAAGTGGGCTGTGCCCATGAAAGCTCATGATACCATCTACATGTTTTGTTAGTCTATAAAGTGCTACCAGACCATTTGCTTGCTGTTTTTCTCTGTAACAGACTAACTCAGCTTCCCCAGGAAGCTCATAAATAAAGATGTTGAACAAAAACAGGCTTAGAACCAATCCTTGGGGCACGCCACTTGAAACCAACCGCCAACCTGACATTAAGCCATTGTTCACAAAACCCATTGGGCCCAACAATCAAGACAGCTTTCTATCCACCTTACAGTCCATTTATCCAATCCATACTTTCTTAATTTGCTGGCAAAAATATTGTGGGAAACCATATACAAAGTTTTGCTAAAGTCAAGGTATATCAACATTCACCGACTCCTCTATGTCCACAAAGCCAGTCACCTCATCATAGAAACTAATCAGATTCATGAGGCATGACTTGCCCTTGGTGAATCCATGGGTATGTCTACACTACAGAGTTTTGTTGGCAAAATGCCCATTTTTCTGACAAAACTTGAGGAACGTCCACACTTCAATTGCGTTCTTCCGCAAGAAAATCAAAAGAACAGAGGGTTTTTTCCAGCATTGATAAGAAGCCTTTTTGCAAGAGAGGTCTTTCACAAAAAGGTGTGTGTGGATGGGGAAGAGGGAGTTCTTTATGAAGAAGAGGAAAAAGCACAGGTGCCCTGATGGCCATTGCAATCACAGCTTACATGTAAGAGAGCATCCATTCAGTCTGGATACTCTCTTTCAAAAAAACAAATAGCTTTTTTGATGCACTTCTGCAGTATGGATGCTCTCTTTTGAAAGAAGTTTTTTTGGAAGATATTTTCTGAAAAAAGCTTCTTCCCAAAGAAGCCTGTAGTCTAGACATACCCCTTCATGATTTTTGTGGGAACTGAAGTAAGGCTGACTGGTCTGTGGTTTCCTGGATTGTCCCCCTTCTTTTTTTAAAGATGGGCACTACATTTGCCTTTTTCTGATCATCTGGGATCTCTCCCGATCTCCACGAGTTTTCAAAGATAATGGCCAAAGGCTCTGCAATGACATTTTCCAACTCCCTCAGTACCCTCAAATGCATTAAATCCGGACCCATGGATTTGTGCATGTCTAGCTTTTCTAAATGGTTTCTAACCCGTTCTTTCTCCAGTGAGGGCTGGACCAGAAGCTCTGGTCTCTCCAGCCAACCCAGAGAACAGGGGTTACTGTCCCCCTGCAGAATAACACTGACACTGAACCAGCTCAGCTCTGGAAAGATTCAGCTGTAAGGCCAGTGACAACTCCCAAGAACGTAGACCCCAAAAGAGAACCAAACTCCCAAATAAATCCACCTTATTCTGTCTAAAAATTTTATGCAGAACAAGATTATAAGTTTGCCATATTTACCAATGAAAAGATATATGCACAGTGGTTGCTCCTCCAACCATAACATTTATTTACACTGGGCTTGATAATAAACAAAAGTGTTTTATCAAGTATAAAAGTTAGGATTTAGGTGATTGCAAGTGAAAACAAATGGATAAACATAAGTTACTAAGCCAAAATAAACAAAACATGCCTATTAATTCTAATCCATTTAGAAAATATTGCATGAAAATTCTTACTCTAAACAGTTGTTCTTATCTCAGACCAGAGTTAGACAAATACCAGATTCAAGATAGATTCCAGTACCAGGTGGCATGGTCACATATCTTTCTAGTACCAACCGCAGTTTGGTCTCACAGGAAAAATAAAAGCATTCACATATCATTGGTTTGAGTACTGAGCCATTAAGTTTCTAAATTCATACCAGTGGCCCTCATTAGCACATTTAGAAGTCAAAATCACACTTCATTCTAACATTTCTTTCAAGGATGATACATGCGCAAAAATAATATACAGATTCAGCAGAGAGTAACTTTAAAAATATATTACAAGACCTGTTTTGCAAAGCATCTTTGAGTTATTCATATTTATATTCATGAGCCAATTTTCATAAAGCTGTGACACTGGAAATTGCTCTGACTTGATTGGTAGCAGCATATCTGGACATTACACGGATACTATTTTAGACACAGGATGCAATGACTGTTTTCCCAAAAATAATGAGCTTAGGAATAAACCAAGGTCTGATACTCAGAGACCCTTTCCCTTTCACAACATTGCCTGGGATAAAACAGTCTTCTGATTTTCTAAATCCATAAGCCAATTAGCTTTTTTGTCTTCATTGCTTCTTTTGGAAAGCTGTTCTAGAATGTCACATCTCTGATGGTTATAAACCTTTGTCTAATTTTATCTGTAAACTTGATGATGGCTAGTTTAAATCCATTTATTTTTGTGCCAGCAATGGCCCTTAACATTGGTCAAGTCCCTTCCTTGTGTTTACCATTCTGATATATTTATAGGGAGCATTTGTATTTCCCCATAACCTTCATTTTGGTAGTCGAAACAATCCATGCTCCTTAAATATCCTCTCATAGCCCTGGTCTACACTAGGGCTATGTCTAGACTGGAATGATTTTCTGCAAAAGCTTTTAACGGAAAAGTTTTCCGTTAAAAGCATTTGCGGAAAAGAGCGTCTAGATTGGCACGGATGCTTTTCCACAAAAGCACTTTTTGCAGAAAAGCATCCGTGCCAATCTAGATGCAGTTTTGCACAAGAAATCCCCGATCGCCATTTTTGCGATTGGGGCTTTTTTGCGCAAAACAAATCTGAGCTGTCTACACTGGCCCTTTTGTTCAAAAGCTTTGCGCAAAAGGACTTTTGCCCGAACGGGAGCAGCATAGTATTTCCGCAAGAAGCACTGATTTCTTACATGAGATCGTCAGTGTTCTTGCGGAAATTCAAGCGGCCAGTGTAGACAGCTGGCAAGTTTTTCCGCAAAAGCAGCTGCCTACTTCAAAATAACCCTCGTAGGTTGACTTTATAAGCAGAGTGTCCACGCTACCAGTCCCATTATTAAAAAATAATGAGCCGCTTAATTTGAAATATGTACTGCTCCTTTTCTTGGAGAATAACAAAATAGTAGTAGTGTGGATGCTCCGGTGCCGCTATTTCGAAATATCTACTTACCAGAGTAATTCAAACTAATTACTCCCCAGTGCTTCCTAGAACTATAAGTCAAGGTAGCGCATCCATATTAACAGAGTCTGCCTCAGACTAATTTTGAGGCTTCACCGTAGTGGGGACATGCTATTTCAATTTTATAAAATCGGGAGTTATTAAGTTGAATTAAGTTATTTCAAAATAGTTTACTATTGTAGATATGGCCATAAGGTAGTTTCTCCATTCTTCTGATCATCCTAGTAACCCCTCTCTTGAAGAGAAAGAGAACAAGAAACTACTCCAGGTCAGTCTCAGCAGGGCAAGGAGGCAGAAAGATGTTGGAATTCTACAGCAAAATGGCAAATCCCAAGGCAAAATTCTCTATTTCATGATACCATGAAAAAAACTCAGATTCCATGGCCATAGAATTGCAGAATCCACAGGGCACTTATTTGGATAAATGGATCAGTTCACACCTCTTAGAGTTATTGTTTCTGAATGTCTGCAGATTCAGGTATGTATCTCTGCATCAGGTCCATTTCTACTCCTGGCTAATTGAAAAAAGCAGTGACTTTACCATGACATGTCTAAATAATATATTCAACTTCTACAATGATGGGCACCACTAAGGCTATGTCTAGACTGCAGGCTTCTTTCGAAAGAGGCTCTTTCGAAAGCATCTTTCGAAAGAGCCTCTTTCGAAAGATCGCGTCTAGACTGCAGGCGGATCTTTCGAAAGAGAAATCCGCTTTTTCGAAAGAGAGCACCCAGCGAGTCTGGATGCTCTCTTTCAAAGACGGCCTCTTTACATTGAAGAACGCCTTCTTTCGAAAGAGGAGCTTTCGAAAGAAGGCGTTCTTCCTCGTGAAACGAGGTTTACCGCCATCGAAAGAAAAGCCGCGTTCTTTCGAAATAATTTCGAAAGAATGCGGCTTGAGTCTGGACGCAGGGGAAGTTTTTTCGGGAAAAGGCTACTTTTCCCAAAAAAAAACCTGAGTCTGGACACGGCCTAAGAAACTATATAAAAAGAAATTTAGGATAGATTAGAACAAAGTAAATATGATACTACACTGTATTACTTCAGTTTTATTTTGGTGAGACTTCATTTAGTGTGATGCAGTATTGAATCAGTCTCAGTAGCTATCATATACATACACCAAAATGGTAGCTTTGTTCAGAGGTGTCATAGGTGATCACAACTAATGGCTGGAGCAGGAGACAGGTCTAGTGGTTGAAGCAGAAGTTGAGAGCCAGAAACCAGAACCAGTGGTCAGAGGAAGACTTGGAAATTAGCAGTCAAGCCAAGCCAAGGATCATGCTTAACTTAAAGTCAAACTTATAAGTAAACAGCACACCAAGACTGAAGCAGAACAGGGATAAGATTGAGCTCAAGGCAGGCACAGAAGTGATCATAGCTGTCAGTGAAGACAATGAATTTAAAAACAGGCTTTCTTTACTTCCATCAGCCAGTCAAGTGGGCTGGCCAATCCTACCAGAACTCAGAGGAGCCTTTTCATTTGCCCGAAGTCTTGGCTAAATGTCAGGGTCAGCTTAAAGAGCTCACTCTTGTCAAGGGGTTTGACTGAGCAGTACTTTATGCAGTATTTACAAGTACAACTTTATTAAAGTGAAGTTAAGGTTGAGATCACAGATCAGTAGTTTAAGGTTAAACAGATACCTGTGATGTAATCTCCCAAACCATCTATCATTATTAGAAAAGTAGTATTGCAGAACCTGAGAGTCCCAGGCATGGACTAGGACACCTTTGTGCCAGGTGCTGTACAAATGTAGAACAAAAGGCAAATCCCTGCCCCAAAGAGCTTACAGTCTATGGGTATGTCTAGACTACATGCCTCTGTCGCCAGAGGCATGTAGATTAGGCTATCCGACAGAGTAAAATGAAGCGGCGATTTAAATAATCTCCGCTTCATTTAAATTTACATGGCTGCCGCGTTGAGCCGACAAACAGCTGATCAGCTGTTTGTCGGCTCAGCGCGATAGTCTGGACGCTCCCCTGCTGACATCAAAGGGAGTTGTCGACAACCCAGGTATGCCTCCTGGGATGAGGCATACCTGGGTTGTCGACAACTCCCTTTGATGTCAGCAGGGGAGCGTCCAGACTATCGCGCTGAGCCGACAAACAGCTGATCAGCTGTTTGTCGGCTCAACGCGGCAGCCATGTAAATTTAAATGAAGCGGCGATTATTTAAATCGCCGCTTCATTTTACTCTGTCGGGTAGCCTAATCTACATGCCTCTGGCGACAGAGGCATGTAGTCTAGACGTACCCTAACAAACAGTAGGGGAAGTACAAGTCAAAAACAAGCTAATGCTGGTCAACATGATAGGCAGTGGTCTAAGCACATCAGTTAGAAATAGTGATTACAAATGTAAAAAATTCACACCTATGTACATGTTTTTTAAAAATCTAAACACATTAAGGTATAGAAATGCCCAGTTAAGGTGCTCAGATGACCTTAATTGTGCCCTGTAATAATACTATGCCATAAATATACAATTATTATTGCTTTGTCATACTAGTTCTAGGTTAACTAAACTTATTTTGCAAGACACATTAAGTTTTTTTCCATGTATCATGGAATCATGATCTTTCCTAGAACTGCTGTTTAATGGGTGTATTCTCTTTGGGATTGAGTTCAGCTATGTCATGGAAACGACCTGTGTGACTTCTGTGCTGCTTCAGATTGGGCTGCCAGATCTGTTCTATGGCATAATGTGGTTTGTCAATCCAATACTAGGTAATTTTATTTAATGCTAATTTTACTCTCTTGCATTTCCATTGCACAAGGGATGAGTTTGTCACAGAGTTCTTTATACTATTAGGAGCACCCATATTAAAAGAGGTCAATTTACCTTCATTCCTATTAAGGGTAATAAGAGGCAAATGCCATTTGGAAAAAGGCAACTGTCTTTTGTCCCTTTAGAAAGAAAGCAATTTCTTCGTTCAATTCTCTATAAAAGATTATTTGTCAGCTCCCACTGAATGACTTTCAGTCATTCTTTATAACAGCAAAAACAATCTTTTTGTTCCTTATAAAAAAAAATATCATTTGCACGAGCTTTCAATGAATTTTAATGAGGGTAAAATTTGAAGAGTTGGAATTATTATTGAATTACTGAGATTGTTCAGGACAAAAGAAAACATGTTTGACATATAATGGTAAATTTCTTAACAGACCTCTTTATAAACTAATTTTAACTTTGAAACTAATTCATTTGTAAATTCTCAGAAAAATAATTCTATACTTAACAAAAAATAGTGGTGTCGTTTCAGGAAAGTTATGCTGTGTTCTTCATGCATAACAAAGTGGTTCACTCATAACAAAATGTTTTAATCCCTCCTTAATTGCAAAACTCCTGCCAACCTTAACAATATAAATACAAGCAGCATTTCCATAATGTAATTTTATAAATAACTGAACTTTTTGCAGCTTCAGGGGGTAGCCGAGTTAGTCTGTACAAAAAAAACAAAACAAAACAAAAACTAATAAATGGTCTGGTAGCACTTTATAGACTAACAAAACATGTAGAGTATCAGAGGGGTAGCCGTGTTAGTCTGAATCTGCAAAAGCGGCGAGGAGTCCTGTGGCACCTTATAGACTAACTGAAGTATTAGAGCATAATCTTTCATGGGTAAAGACCCACTTCCTCAGATGCATGTAGTGGAAATTTCCAGAGGCATGTATAAATATTCAGGCCGGAATCAGGCTAGAGATGACGAGGTGGATCCAATCAGGGAGGATAAGGCCCACTTCTAGTAGCTGATCTGGAGGTGGGAATACCAAGAGAGGAGAAGCTGCTTTTGTAGTTAGCTAGCCATTCACAGTCTTTGTTTAATCCTGAGTTGATTGTGTCAAACTTGAAGATGAACTGTAGCTCAGCAGTTTCTCTTTGAAGTCTGGTCTTGACTTTTTTTGCTGCAGGATGGCTACTTTTAGATCTGCAATTGTGTGTCTAGGGAGACCAAAGTGTTCCTCTACAGGTTTTTGTATGTTGCCATTCCTAATATCTGATTTGTGTCCATTTACTCTTTTACGTAGGGACTGTCCACTTTGGCCAATGTATATAGCAGAGGGGCATTGTTGGCACACGATGGCATATATTGCATTAGTAGATGTGCAGGAGAATGAACCAGTGACGGTATGGCTGATCTGGTTAGGCCTTGCAATCGTGGTGGTGGTGTATATATGTGGGCAGAGTTGGTACCGAGGTTTGTTGCATTGATTGGTTCTACTGAGTCAGCAACCTCTGGTTGTGAGGCATTGATGCAGTTTCCTCATCTGACCTGGCAGTGTGGTAAGGCAGCAGGCAAGCGTCTGGCTTAGCAATCCTGCAGGTCTGGATTTGAGACCTGAGGCACCTGACATTGAAAGAAACAAGGTGTTGTATTGTACAGCAGTAGGGCATGACAACATTCAACGTGACACTAGAGTTCACTCCTTGCTCTGTTGGGTCCTCTCCTCAGATACTAAAATTTGCTGTTTTAGTACCACTGTTCCCTTTTGGAAGAGAACTATTTTTACACAATTCTGTCCTATGTTTTCCACCATATCTAGGAAATACAGAACTTCTTAATTGAAGCCTTTCCATATTATGGTAACACAGCACAAAGCTGCTTTGCTGATATTTCAGCTCCTCTCTATTCTCCAGAGAGCACTGAAAGTAGAGCTGACATCCTGAGGGAAATTCCAACATTCTGAAACTTCCTTACAGCTGAAAGTAGGATGACAAATTGAAAATTTGAAATTTACCATGGAACAGAATTTTGGAAGTATTTTGATTTGATAATACAACATCAAAACATTGGACTATATGCTATATGTTTAATTTTTTACATTATAATAGTTGTATGATATTGATTACAAGTAAACATAAAAGCAAAATGTGAAAGTCAAAACAACATTCCATTTAAATTCAAATTGTTCACAATTGATGCATTTCCATGAAACATTGAAATCTAGCTGAAATAGCATTTTTCTATGGAAAACTGTTGTACCGAAACAAAATGTACCAGGTCTAACTTGAAGCCTATAGTGAAAGGCAATGCTGTATCCTTCATTCCTGTTCTGAAAATAAAAGCCTTCACCTTTTTTTCTTAGTTGGTGCAGATTTTTCCCTCAAAAGAGGGAAGGATTAATTACACCAAAGTACTTCCACAATACAGTTAATCCCATATATGAGTACGTCTACACTACAAGCTTATTTCAAAATAGAACATCCACACTACAGGGAAACCTCAAAATTAATCTGAGGCAGGCTCCCCTAATGTGGACATGCTATCTTGATTTAGAGCCCCAGGAGGCACTGGGGAGGAATAACTTTAGAATGGCCCCTATGAGGAGCTATTTCGACATAGCTGTGGAGCATCCACAAATACCCTCTTCTGAAAGAGCTTTTTTGGAAGAGGCGTCATTCCTCATGGAATGAGGTTTACCAACATTGGAAAAGGCCCTCCGTTACTTCAAGTTTATTTTGAAATAACGCAATTGCTGTGTGGACGCTAGTATTGTTTTTCCGGAATAACAGCCATTATTCTGGAAAAACAGTGCAGTGCAGATGCACCCATAGCCTCATCTCTTCTGCTGCTAGAACCTATCAGAGATATGGTAAGGATAATGATGAGGTAAATAGTTGTCTCATTACTACATATCTATTTTTCTCTTGTGCCTGCTGTAAATGCTACAGCTCAAACATAGGAGAAAAAACAATATGGGGAATCCAGGGTCTATTGTGGTGGAAAACGGTGTATACAATGTAAATAGAGAAAAGCCAAAGTAGTGATCCAAACCCTAATTGGACCAAGCATATCTCATCCTTGCTGTGTTCAATCTTCAGTCTCTGTGAAACTCAGAGGAATTCCCTCCTCTTTTGATAACTCTGAAGGTCACAAGACTTGCTGTCAGCAACATGAGAAATCTTTCCAGTTATTAGGAGATGTGCCTTAAATGACTCTCTTATACAATTTTTAATTTTTTTCCTCACTCTTCTAACCACCATTTCTAATGGCAACACAAAGCGATTGTAATCTGCATCAGAGCTAAAAAAATCAGATTCTTAGTATTGGGACTTTAGAAACTTCATCAGCTTAATTCATTTGCAAATACAGGGAACATCATTTTGGTTTTATTTAAAAAACTCTCAAGCCAAATAACTTACTCTGTGACTTTATGCATATTTTGAGCCTCCAACACTGTACAGATGCTGTGTTCTCCTAAATCAAGAAACAGATCTGGTTCGTCAAACTAAATAAATTCTTTAAAACAACATGACTTAATTCTAGTGACTGTATTAGACATTCTGGGTCATTTCATTCAGATGCAGACTCTTCTTAAAGGCCCCAGTTCAGCAAAGTATTTAAGCATGTGCTCATCTTTAAGGACAAGGTTGAAACCATTCCTATTCCGTGAAACACTTTTAAAGACATTCTGAAAGCTAACCATCTAGGTAAGCTCTTTGCTGAATCAGGACCTTAGTGCAAGCACTGGAATTAGAGAAATGTTGACAGAGGATAGGATCATATTCAATAAGGTAGAACATGCAGCAGAAATAAGAACCGATGCAACCAATCTGCACATACATTTGGGAGAGACACACATCCTTGAAGTGGTTGAAAAAGGCTACTACAAATACAAAAAGATGTTTTTTCTTAACATTATCCCTCAGCTAGTTACTTAATTACATGCTGCAGTTTTATCAATAAATCTTGCTGTCTGCATGTTTTCAGTTGAAAACACCAGGGATACTGAAGTATTTTTTAAAATCGCATTGCTCTCCTAGTAAACATATATTAGCACCACAAAAGCTTACTGAGGATAGAGATCATAGAGTGTGGTGGAAAGGCCTTCTGTTGGTGGAGTATTATAAATTGATGATTGTTATTTGCGTGTACTTGATTATATACAGTATTACAAGAAAATTGAAAGATCTACGCCCATTTACTTTACAAGATGACAATTAGCTCATAATTACTGTATCTCAATAGAAAACTGTTCATTTTCATGAATGGAAATAAAATTCAGGGCTCTTTGGACTTCATATATTGTAAATGGAGCTCATTTTCTGAATTCAGATACATGAATAGATTTTCTTCTAATTTGTTCTTATTTCTTCTTCCATTTTAATAAGATTTTTGTTTTCTAAATGTGATTTATTGCAATTAATGCTCAGACTGAAGTGAGAGAACCTTTAGAATACACTATGAAGTAAAATCCTGTTTTTTAAGAAAAAGGTAGATTTGTTTTTCTTTTAAAAACATCACTGCTTTGCCAAGAATCTCCAGTGGCAGAACAGATACATTTTTCTCTTCTGATTGCAAATTACCACTTTTATAAATGGCATAGCAGTGGCATTCAATGCTAATTGCTTACAGCTGGCCTGACTTTTAACTTTCATTTTCTATTAAAATAACACTACATTCATCCTGTTATATTTCCAAGATAGTTTTCCCAATTTCCCCGAGTGCAAGTTATTAGATATATTCATTAGTTGCTTGTGTATTTTAAGGAGAATTGAGAAGCCTTGGCTATTTCTTGAGGTCAAGCAAAATTCAAAAAGGCTCTTATATGTTGGCCCAAATGCACTACAGACTTGATGCTGCAATAGACTAAGCAATGGAGCCTGACCCGGAAGAAAACACTTAAGCACATGCATACAGTTAAACACACGAGTAGTCGCACTGACAACACAATTCTTTGTGTGCGTAAGCGTGTGATTATACATCTTGTTAGAATGGGGGAAAGTGCACAGCAATCATGCATGCTTTAGTGCTATGGTGGCTGAGTTTTTGTTTTTTGTGGGGGTTTTTTTTGGTTTGGTTTGGTTTGGTTTGGTTTACCCTATAATAAAGATGATTCATTTATACCTTTTTACATGAATTCTTGGATGTTACTAATAAGAGACACTTGCAAAGTTCAATAACAGTAATTCTTTCCTCAATCATCCATAAGAGTTTAACACTAAGACACTGATCCTGCAAACACTTAAGCCTATGCTTAGCATTAAGTATGTGAGTAGCCCTATTGACTGCTCTGAGATTATTCACAGGCCTAAAGTAAAGTACCCGCTGAACTGTTTGCAGGATACAGTTTGTTTTCTGGCCTGTTCAGTGCCCGATTTATGCACGAGCTAAGTAAACTGCAGTTTAGAACGTCAGATTATCTACAGTTTAGGTCCTGTTGCAATATTTCAGTTCTACTCTTAGTATTCAGCTCTTCCTCTCTTTGGCTCTGGAGCACTGCAGTTGAGGACAAACACTTCATTTGAAATCTGTATTCTTTATATGAAGCTTATAAACCTGTAAAATTGGGAGCACCTCAATCACCCAATATCTTGATATTGATAGACCCAAACAGAAGTGTAGGCTTATAAGGCTACAGCTACACTGCAGCACTATTTTGGGATACCAGAGTTATCCTGAAATAACTATTCTGTGTCTTTTGAGCATGCCTCTTATTTCGAAATATAACAGGCTCGCTATTCCGACATCCCTGTAAACCTCATTGCATAAGGAGTAAGGGATGTTTCAGAATAGTGATTTATTTCTAAATAAGTACTGTGTAGACAGCACCAAATTAGGAAATAAGCTATTTTGAAATTGGCTCAAATTGCGTAGCTTATTTCGAGCTACGGGTGCAGTGTAGACACACCCTGAGAGACCTAAAAAGAAAAGTACTTAAGAATCGGTACACCAAACTTTTATGTGAACACAGAGGCTTCTTATTATGGAGGAAAACTAAAAGAAGTGTTAGAAAGGAAGTCATGTTAGTCAGCAAAAGCAAAAGGAGTGCTGTAGTACCTTAGCACAAAAGCTTATGTCCTAATAAATTTGTTAGTCTTTAAGTGCCACAGGACTCCTTTTTTTTTTAAAGTGTGATACTTTGCACTAGGGATGTTAACATGTGTCCATGAACACTGTTAACCGATAAGCCTGAACATTGGCGAGGCTCATAGTCCCATGCCATCCTTTCACACAGCCTCTCCATACCTATCAAAAACGCCCCCCGCAAAGACCCCCACGCAAAGTGTCAAATTTTAGCATGAATAACAGTTCAGAGGATTCCCTTTCAAGTGCAGTTTTAAAAGGCTTTTGAAGCAGGATGCAGGTAATTAAGTTGTTGAGACAATGTAAGAATCATCTTGAGGTTAGGTGGTTGTCTATGGGAGACTATGGGTCTGCCACCTAACCTCAAGATGATTCTTACCAACAACCACAGGACATACCACACTAATACCAACCCTGGTACCTTCCCTTGCAACAAACCCCGTTGCCAGCTTTGTCCACATATTCACTCTGCTGATACCATTATTGGACCTAACCAAGGGAGTTATAAGATCAAAAACACATATTCCTGTGCATCCAGAAATATAATGTATGCTATCATGTGCCAGAAGTGTCCGTCTCCTATGTACATTGGACAAACATCTCAGACACTGTGCCAAAGGATCAATGCCCACAAAACAGATATTAGACAGGATCACAAAGATAAAACAGTTTCTTGCCATTTCAACCAGAAAGGACATTGTCTCAATGACTTAATTACCTGCATCCTGCTTCAAAAGGCTTTTAAAACTGCACTTGAAAGGGAATCCTCTGAACTGTTATTCATGCTAAAATTAGACACTTTGCGTGGGGGTCTTAACAAAGACTCTAGTTATCTTACCCATTACAAAGATAGCTTCCCCAATTATCACCTCTAATGTCATTAGCTCACAGACATTTACCTTTCCCCTCCCCCCCGCATTCCCCTTCTGTTCTGAAATTTGATTTGTCCGTTTCATATGTGTTTTTTTAAATTATATCCTTTGATATATATGATTGTGACTATTTTCTTTCATTATTTGATCTGAGGAAGTGGGTCTGGCCCACGAAAGCTCATCATCTAATAAACCATCTTGTTAGTCTTTAAAGTGCTACATAGTCCTGTATTTTGCTTCAGCTACACCAGACTAACATGGCTACATTTCTATCACTATTCTAGAAAATGTTTGGGGAGGGAAAAAAAAGTCTGTTTCCTCTCCTGGCTGTCACCCTGCTCTTGGCCTCCAGCAGCTGTCAGCCAGGCTCCTGGCCAGGTGCTGCAAGGCTTGCCAGACTGCCCTCCTGGTCCCCAACGGCTGCTCTATGGCCCCTTGCCAAACTGCCAGCTAACAGCCACTGGGGCTCTGTTGTCCAGGGCTCTCTTGTCCAGGGTTCTCTGGTCCAGCAACATCTATTGGTCCAAAAACCAGAGAGTCCTGGAGCAGAGAGAATCAACCTTTAGGATTTTTTTTATTGCTTGTGGTGAGCAAGATGAGATATTCACAAGCAGTTCAGTGCACATGCCTGTGCTGTGGTTCCACCTGTCCCTGCTGCACAAATCCCTATAGGAGAAGTCAGAATTTGGACCTTAGTGAATTTTGTCATACTCTATAGAAAAACAGCAGGTCACTCCTCTGTTTATAGTTGGAGGGTCTGATTGAGGAATCCCAGTTCATCAACAATATTCCCTAAACACACAGGCTACGTCTACACTGGGACCCTTTTCTGGAAATGCTTAAAACACAACAGTTTTCCGTTATAAGTATTTCAGGAAAAAGTGCGTCTACATTGGCAGGATGCTTTTCCGGAAAAGCACTTTTTCCGGAAAAGCGTCCGTGCCAATGTAGACGCACTTTTCCGGAAAAAGCCCGAATCATCATTTTCGCGATCGGGGCTTTTTTGCGGAAAAGACTACTGTGCTGTCTACACTAGCCCTTTTCCGGAACTGTTTTTCTGGAAAAGGACTTTTGCTCGAACGGGAGCAGCATAGTTTTCCCAGAAAAACACTGACAATTTTACAGTAGATCGTCATTGCTTTTCCGGAAAAGCAAGCGGCCAGTGTAGACAGCTCACAGTTTATTCCGGAAAAGCGGCTGCTTTTGCAGAAAAACTTGCCAGCTGTCTACACTGGCCGCTTGAATTTCCACAAGAACACTGACGATCTCATGTAAGATTGTCAGTGTTCTTGCGGAAATGCTATGCTGCTCCCATTCGGGCAAAAGCCCTCTTATGCAAATGCTTTTGTGCAAGAGGGCCAGTGTAGACAACACAGTATTGTTTTGCGCAAAAAAGCCCCGATCGCAAAAATGGCGATCGGGGATTTCTTGTGCAAAACTGCATCTAGATTGGCACGGACGCTTTTCTGCAAAAAGTGCTTTTGCGGAAAAGCGTCCGTGCCAATCTAGACGCTCTTTTCCGCAAATGCTTTTAATGGAAAAACTTTTCCGTTAAAAGCATTTGCGGAAAATCATGCCAGTCTAGACGTAGCCATAGAGCACAGGAGAGAGTGCTCAACACCCACCAAACACTTCAAAAGCTGCAGAAATATTATCATCAAGCAAAGAGTGAAAGGGGAGTAATATGAAAGCCTGATTAGGCATTAGTGTCTTCTGCTGTTGCTGACAATGTTAATCCTGCTCTTTTAGCAGCCTTTGCTCCTCCTCTTCCTCCAAAGGCATACGAGACAACTGTAATTACAGATGGCACCTATGTAGAAGTGCTGCAATACCCAGATGTTAAATGCTTGAATGTTTCCTGCAGGCAATGGTGCAGTCATTGTCCTTAAAAACATTCCATTTTTTTCTTCGCAACTAGATCATGTAACCACATTCTTTGCAGTAAGACCTGTGCTTTCTGCGAATAGTGCTTAGAGAATATTACAAGTATTCCTGCATATAAAGATATTTAGTTACAAAGACAATGGGAAAAGACAATTTTAAGTTTGACCACTCTATACAGACCTCATATGCTGGCTATTCCACTGGCCACAGTAAGTATGTTAGCAGAGAAAAATATCCTTCAAGAATACACGAGAGCCTGGTCAAGACTATATTACCATGGTATGAAGTAATTTCAAATCATATAGGCTTCTAGTGTGAGAATTTCCCATCTTATCTCTTATTATTTTCTGATAGTATGTGATGAGAGACCATACATTTTTCTAGTGCTGCCAACCCATTCCCCATTCTTTGTACTGATCAGGGAAGAATCTAGCCCAATGTGTAAACTATAATGGAAAAAAGCCACAATATAATCCTATCATAGAATAATTATAGTGCTATGTTTGTCCTGGAGCACTGCATCCAGATATGATAGAAGCACCTCAAATGGAACTTGATGTGAAAAGCACAAGTTGCAGGAAGGAAGAGTTTGGAAGGGCCACCAAGAAGTCAGTCTGTGTGCACATAGCTAGAATGCAGTTACATTATCTCTGTAAACAATTACCTTAATAAACTGCCAGTTTAGTTTTACAAACATGGGATCTACTCATTTTAACCTGCCACTCCATATATGAAACACTGATGATAATCTGTTATCACTGCAATTTTGTGTATGTCTTACTCCATTCCCTAGTGAACTAGTTCTTTGGCGTGTTCAAGATTTATTCTCAGATCTAGTTCTTTCCATTACATTCTGGTAGTATTGATTTAGCTAATCCCAACACAATCATTAAGTGATGGTTTTGTCTCTGGCCCTTAGTGTATTTAGTAGCAGCAATTCCGCTATCCTTGGCAGCTGTTTCCATCACTGGAGGTAAATGAAATGGAGTCTTTTTACAATAGGAAGAAGAGAAGATAAAGAGATAGGGGATATGGAAAAAAATGGGAGAGGGTTGGAAAATGGCTTAAAATAAGGAAGAGAAGAAATAAAAGAGAATATAGGAGGCCCAACAGCCCCTAGGCAAGGTGTGGGGGGACAGAAGAGACAGAGCTGAGGGCATCCAGCTCTCACCGACATCCAGAGTGCACCATGGTGGTGATGCTCCAATGGCGACACAGGTAGCAGCCAGGGTCCTTTTGAATCACTGGGTCCCAGGGGAATTGCCCTGTTTGCTTCCTCCCTCCCCCGTTGGCAGGCCTGACAGGTGGATGGGAAACAGAGGGAGAACACAAAAGAAAAATGGAGCAACACAGCCACAGAAAATAAATATGAATGACACCAACAAACTAAGGAATACTGTAGCTCAGGGCTACTCAACTTTTGAAGCCTTGGGGGACACAATGATACTCACAGCACATGCAACTTAAATGTGGTGCATATACATGCAAATATATATGCAAATATATGCAAATAGCTTCGTTCACACTGATGGGCATGAATAGAAAGCACTTCCCGCAATGTCCCAACATTCCCGGCACCTCCTCCATGGGGGCTAGAAATGCCAACACCTTGTATCTGTCTGTTCCAGCCAGTCTGTCTGCTTCCATTTTTCAATGCTCACCTCACCACGCTGTTGTAGAGCGTGTTCCCAGTGGAGGCCATGTTCAAAGGATCCCACCCACAGGTCACATGATGAGCCCTGTGTAAACCCAAACCGCACCACGAGCTGCAAACAAATGGGCCATGAGCTGCATGCGGCTTGTGGGCTGCATGTTCAGTAGCCTTGTTGTAGGTGATAGCTTCATAAAGGATACCCAAGTGCCAAACAGAGAATGTAAGAGACTGAACAAATAAATGAAACAAGGCTCATTGCAGACAGAAGAAAGGAAACTGACCATGAGTTGTGGCATTCTGTAGAAAAGACAGCTGCAGGAAAATCAGAAACAGGCCAACATTTAAAAACAAATGCAAAGAAGGTGGTGTAAATGATAAGCACAAACCAAACCAGGAGAGAGATGTATTTTGTCTATTGTCATTTTCAAACTGAAGAAGCAAAAGGTTCTGATTGTTCCTTCCTTTATTCTGGTCTTGGAAATATAATTCTTAACCTTTGGGGTTCATTCTGTTTAAATGTGTTAAATAAAGATGGTTACCATGAAGATATTCAAGCATCAACTTGAAAGCAGAGATATGAAGTGAGTATTACTCCCCACAACTGTGCCCCAGAGGGTTTTGGAACACACAGGTTTTACTGAAGAAACCGCATTATTTTACTCGGCATAAACAGCAAATGAAACCAAACTACACTGTAACAACTATTGGCTTACATTTTTTAATTTGGGAACCTAAAATTAGGTACTTAAATAGATATGTAGGGACTTAAATCAGCTCTCAGATGTACAATATGGATACTAGGGGCCTAATTTTAGGCACCCCATTTGAGAATGTGGCCATAGCATGTGTGAGACTTGACCTACTCTGAGAGACCTTTTCCTATCCTCCTAAGGAAACTACTTATTCAGCACTAGCTAGCATCCACCTGAGTGTCTACTAAGTCCTGATTTATTACTTCATCCTGCACACCTGTGGGACATCCCAGCAGGAACCTAACTGCCCACCTGCTTTTATTCCTGTGGGACATCTCCACCCTCTGGCAATACAACACATGTCCTGTGTTTAAATACAGTGCTAGAGCAAACAAGTTTGCAGTCTGAAGCTGCTGATGCATTCTGAAGCTCTTAAAAGAAGGGGAAATAAATTAATCACACAAAGATTTATAAATTCTCTGAGCAACAGCAGATCTTTCTCTGTATGCACCTAGGGTACAATCCAGATTTCTTCACAGAGAATCTTTGAGGAGATGAGAAGAACACCTGGTAAGTCAGGTAGGCTGATTTTGGCTTCCATGTGCTGCATTTCTCACTAATCTCTTTGAAATTTTGTTAGCTGGCATCAGAGAGAGTTTGTCCCAACCTAGTCCAGGAGCTGAAGAAGGTTTTTTTTCCTCAGAGGCAAGAGATGGAAGGCTTGATTCTGATCTTGCTTACACCTGTGTAAATGATGAGATACTCCACTGAAGTCTATGGAGCTACACTGGTGTAAAACCAGTCTGACTGACAGCCTATTTTTTCCCCATGCTGTGCCTAATACATACAAAGCTTTTGACATAACAGTTTCAGTACTCCATAAATAATACAATGTCAGAGGCTTTTCTATATGTTTGTCAGCCCAGCTTTTTCTTTCCCCTTCATGTCTGTGTGGGGGAAAAATGTTTGAATAGGTGCATGACATGAAAGCTGCACTGTTATTCTTACCTATAGACATAATGATTTTGGATAAAGATCTCCACAGAATACCCGTGGTTTTTCAGGATCTGAGCCATCCTTTATCCTGTCAGTGCTTGAAAGAGAGCTGCTTCTGGCTTGGCCATCAGAGAGTCACTAGGTGTTATTCTGTGGGAGCTGTGCGACACCAGGCTCTGCTATCTGAAAGTGCTTTATAAAGGCACATTTCTATATTCTGTCTCTATTATGAATCCATAGCACAGGTGTAAGAACTGCTATGGGATAAAATGTTTCCCACAATGGGAGCATTCTCACATAGCAACAATAGCCTTGTGAAAGAGTTGAGCTGCCTTAAAGGCCCAAACTCATAAGAATAGCAAGTGCAATCTTTGAGAAATAGTGGGGTATCCAGACTTTCTTTTGTAAACCAGTTTCCCTTTTTATAAGTGCATTATCAAGCCTACTGTTTTTGGCCTTAGAAACAGAGTGTACTGGGAGTTCATGGATCACATTATGCTCTTTCATTGTCAAGAAAGCTGAACACCTATCTGTGCTGATGTCAGACAAGTACAGCTATGTCTGAATTCCAGTCATATGTCCTTTCATCTATACTGTTCTACCCATCCTCAGCCCACAGGAAACTGCGTAAGGGGATTTAATTCTGTTTAAAAGTCTGTCACTGTGCATCGCTAGGGGAAAAGGCAAATTGCTGGTCTCATGGCAGTATTCTGGTTTCAAAAAACCCCTGAAGACCCTTGCAGTAGAAGGAAATCACTTGTGATGATTATGAAATTTCTACCTGTATCACTTCCTTGAGGCTAGAAGCAGGCGTGCCAATGAGTTGTCTATACAGACATGCATACTTGCATACAAAGAGCAAATTCAGAAAGAGAAGCTGGCACATCTGTTTCTGACCCTGCCAGATTTTATTCATCAGAACTTCTGCAAAACAAGTGCCTGTCATCAGACTCTATCAGATTTGTGTCTTTTCTTTAGGGTTTTTTTGTGATATAGTGGGTATTATGTGCAGTTTGTTCACCTAAACACTTCTTTCTTGTAGTTGAAAAAATGCATCATTTTGTATGGTCTTCAAGAAGCAATGTGTTCATAATGTGGTATTTGCTACTAGAGTGTTTTGTAAGGTTGTAGGCTCTGATGTGCATAAGGCTATTCAGCAAATTACCATTGCTTGGAGTGAAGAGCTGGATCAGAGATTCTTCTGTCTAGGCATGCAGCGTATCAGGATTTACTGTAGTTGTATGCTTTAGAATTGCCTAATATCCCTGAAGCTAAAATCAGTTATTGTAAAAGTCTTTCTCAAGGTAAATTCAAACCTTGTTGAGAGGGCCAGCACAAAGCCAGTGCACCATTTACATTGCATGCAAGTCCTCAAAAAAAAAAAAAGTTTGTGGGACTAAAGTTATTTATAGACATGTACCGTTTTTCTGCATAGCAGTGAATTTCACTCTCAGAACAGGCATGAAGAAAGCCTCCTTTAAAATTACTGTTGTATTTAACTCTTAGTGAAAAACTTAGTACACATGAATGGAGAACACCCAGATAATGCCACTTATAAAAAAAAATGCTGATATGTGAAGAGCATATGATGCTATTGGACTAATACATAACAATTCTTTCTATTAAGGAATGCTTACTAGACAAGATCAAAATAAGTAGCTATCATAAAACTGTAAGATAAGCTGCAGGCTTAATGCAAGTAAATGGAAAGAAATCTCTTTTGTCGAAGCAAAAACACGCTCCTCTGTGTTTAGGCAGCTAACAAGCAGCTTTATTAATTAATAAAGCACAGCATGAGCCAAACGTGGTCACAGCAGAGCCAGACCCAGTAAAGCTGCTAATACAATCAATCTTAGTATTTTTATACCCTTAACCAAACAGTCTGACATCAGGGCATCCAATTACAGAAATCCTCAATTAAATTTGGAAAAACAAAGCCTTATCAACAAGATGGCGGACAGGTGCGAGGGAGTACATCTCCTGTCCTAACCAGCCCAATTAACACATACCAATAGCCCATCCTGTAGGCCTCTTCTCACGGGGTGACAGAAAGTTCACTCTGGTTTACGTGCTTGAGAGAAAAGCTGAAATGGTTTCTGATATACAAAATGGCTTCTAGCTAAATATGAAAATGGTTTCTACAGCTTTTACAACTCCCCCCTTTTAGCCTTTTAAAGGCTAACCTTGAAACCATTTTATACCTCCATTTTTCATTAAAGTATTTATGTACATTTCTTGTTCCTTTCTTTGCTTATCCTATTTTAACATTATGAGTTTTACATTTCCTTTGGTAAGGGTCTATCTTGTGTTTTCTAGAATACAAGAAATACAGCATTTGATTAACAAGAAACAGCAATAAGCACAAAAGAATATAGCCAATACTAAAACTACTCTTTGCAAAATCCAAGTTCCCACATGTCCAAACCAGCCTCCCAACCAATCCCAGAGGGTTCAGTCTTCCCCCTGCCTTAGGCGTTTTACAGTTCTTTTAATTTCTGAGGCATCTTCCTTTACTTCTTTGCTGGTGTTAGAAATATACCCACAGCATTTTCTTCTTACTAAGGCACAAACCCCGCTCTTACTAGCTAGGACATAGTCTAGGGCCATTCGGTTTTGGCTTTTTCTCACCCTGGCTCCTGAACCGTTACATGTCCAGCAGTACTTTCCAATTGGGGTCAAGGCTAGGCGGATATACCCTGGGTTAGTAAACCCTTTATCCTGCCAAGTATCATTTGGCTTAGTTTACTAAACAGTGTGCCGTTTATTTGAGTGTTGTTTAGTGGGACTGGAATCATTGGGATGCCTCCTTCTGAATATACCGGACTGTGAGCACATATCCAGCAACCTGTAGAATTAAATTCTTGGGAAACTTGGTTCATTAAAAGCATAAACACATTTGAACCATATAGGTTATAACTACTAAATATTAAAAACAAGATTAAGCATAAACTCAACATGAATTGTTTGTTCAGCCTTATGCTGGCTGTTCTTCAGGACTTCGTAGTTTGCTTCACCTATCGCTGGCAGGTTCTTCTGGGCCGCAGCTGGTACCTTAGCCTTGGTCTCTTAGGCTTGTCTGCTTCTGGGCCTGGATTGCCGGTACCAAGCCTGTGCTGATCCTCGTCTACTTCTGGACCTGGGTTTCTGGTACCAGGTCTGTGGTGATTCTTATCTGCTTCTGGACCTGGGTCTCCGGTACCAGGTCTGTGGTGCTCCTTGTTGGGGACAACTTCTGTAGGGACTGGAACGGGTTTGCAGTGGGATGCGTGAATCCAGGTGGGCAATCCTTCGCACTTTACAGCAGTATGGGTGGTCAGAAGGATTTGGTAGGGACACTTTCACCTGGGTTCCAGAGCAGTCTTTCGCTGGTGAACTTTCACGCAAACCCAGTTTCTTGGTTGTAGTTTAAGGCACAGCTTAGTTGGGGCCTCCTGGAAGGCGTCCTTAACCTGTAAATGATAAGACTGTACACACCTCATAAGTTCCTGTCAATACTTGACTATGCTTCCTTTAACAAGTGTGGCATCAGCCAGGTTAATTTCTGGGCTGCTTAACAGTCTCATAGGTTGGCCACATGCAATTTCATGTGGGCTGAGTCCAGTTTTCTGATTAGGAGTGGCTCTCATGCTCATTAGGGCAATCGGGAGTGCTTCTACCCATGTTAATCCAGAGTTCTCACATATTTTAGCAAGTTTGTTCTTTAAAATCCTGTTTCATCTTTTTACTGCTTCTGCGCGCTCCAGGTGTCGTGCACAGTGCAGTGCTTGTCTGGGAGAGTAGTACTTTTCCAGGTTTTTTTTGAACAATTTGCCCAGTAAAGTGGAGACCTTTATCACCGGAGATCACAAGGTGTATTCCCCATGATGGGATGTAATAATTTAGAAGTTTCTTAGCTACTGTGATGTCATCATGTTTCCTTCAGGGATAAGCTTCTACCCATCCCAAAAACAAGCAGACAATAACCAGCACACTATTTAAAAGATTGACATTTAAGCAATTGAATAAAGTCCATTTGTAAATTCAGAAATGGTCCCAAAGGCGGAGGTCTGGTTACCGGAACTGTCTTTACAGGTTTACCCACGTTGTGGGCTTGGCAGACAGGGCAAGCCAGACAGTAATCTTTGGCTGCTTGGGAGAATTTGGGAGCAAACCAATTTTGTTTTAGGATTGCTACCATCCCCCCTTTTGCCAACGTGCGACAATCTAGGGAGCACGGGGGCAAGGTGAGGTAGCAAGACCACTGGGGCAACAATGTGGCCATCAGAGCTGCACCACAAGTGGTCTGGGTGCAAGGTGCACCCTGCCAGTCTTCACTTCTGCTTTTCCGATTCTGGGGCTTGGTCTTGCAGGAGGGCCAGTTCTGAAAGAGACGGCGTAGGAGCTGGCGATGGTAGGAGAGAAGGGAAAAACAGCAGGTAGAGGAGCAGATTTTACTACATTTTAGACAGTACAAACTGCATAGCCTGCTACTAAAACTCTACTAAAATTATAAAGGCAAGAACCATTTATATAAAGCACAATATTGAGATTATTTAAGGGACTTAAATTATTCTTTCATTAGAACAACAATATTGTACACACAACGTTTGAAATACATATATTACAATCAAGATACACACAAGACAAATCTGGACAGAACACAAACTTATGTCATGACACAGAACTATGGTTTTTTTTTTTTTCCTTCGGTTAATTTTTATATGATATTAGCGCTTCTTGATGATCTGAAAGACAAAGAAAACATTTCTACCCTCGTTGGGGTGGCCCATTATAACTTAAAATACTGCCTAAGATCTGCTAGGGGAACTAGTTACATCTAGTTCCTTACCACTTCTATGGGTGAGTGAGCTGTAACTTTTTGAGAACAAGAGAGCTTCATTGGTACTCGTGACCTTTCACTCTTTTGAATTACCTTTGAGCTGCTAGCTTTCCTTATTAGTGGCATGCCTTAGTTTTTCTTTTGTACTGCAGACCAGGCTTATTTTATTTACTGCTACAGAAACTTTTAGAACAAGGTGCTTGCTAGTTACTATTCTAGCAAGCAAAAGGTTTTTTTTTTTCTGAAAAGAATTACATGCAATGTTACAGACTTACTTATGGGGGACAGTGCTCCCCCCCCTTTCAGAACAGACAGGCAGTTTGCAGACACACACAACCTTGGATCTGAAAGCAAGCTAAAGGTGCTATTAGCTCAGCCTTGAACAGAAACACTGTGAAGTTTCTGGGCTTGGATTTTTTTAAACAATAATTAGGTTCCTTGGAAGACACATTTAACTCTTAGGGTGCAGGTTTTACAAATTTACAATGTATAGATTCTATTCTTTTATGCGGTTAACCAATTAAGTTTTAGTAGAATTTCTTATTTTTTTTTTAATAGATTTAACAAAGTGTCTGTAGCTAAATGTTTAACTTGACTGTTTCATTGCTAAGATGATTAAAAGAGGCTGCAAGAAACAAGTTATTTCTTAAAGCAGGTTTGTTTTGTTTTTTTTTTCCCTCCCCCTTAGGATTTGGAGGAACACTTTCTTTAAACTGTTAAACTTATTTTAAACTTTATGTTTTGCTTTGGATCGGGCAAGTTTGTTACAGGAGCCCGTGTTTTCAAAGGGAAGAGCTAATTCCTTTTAGTTATTTTTTATGTTTCCTCTCTACCTGTGTATGCGTTATAAAGAGGGATAGAGGGGTGATGTTGTGCCAGATTTTTCCCCTAAGCTTGGTTGATATAGGTGTGCAAACTGAGAATTTTTTTTTCCCACTTCTTATGCATTATTTTGGCACAGAGGTGCTGCAGCAACTTTTAAGTTACCTATCTTACTGCAGGGTGGATTTTTGCTTTTCTGAGCTTTACTTTTATCCCTTATAGCTTTAATTTTTCCTTTTTTCCAATTTGTTAAATGCTTACAGGTCCTTGGACCATTATGTAGTACACAGGGGTGCCTTTCGGCAGAGTGGGGGGTGTTTAAACTAACCCCCACTTAAACTAACTTTACACACTCCAAAGAAAGAGTCTGCCGGGTCTAGAGTGTCAGACCTTAGCAGCTTATGAAATAAGGGGAGTCGTTACTTCTTTACATATCTGCTGAGTCTCGAGGTTCAGCTGACCCCCCCCCCCTTGCGTTCAGAGCTCCCTCGTGGGAGAGCCCTGGTGCAGCTGGGATCAGCTCAAGTCTCAGACCTATGCAACGGCATTCATTCTTTACTTATTACATTCATACTTATTTTCCACACACATTTTTTTTCTTCTTTTTTACATTTTTCCTATAGTTTCCACATTTAGCTGCATCTTTATTTATTGTCTAGTTCCCATGGGTTTCTATTAAGTGACGCTGCCCTAAGACACCCGGCACTTAATATCAGACTTCATTAGGATCCTATACCAGAAAACACTTATTATAAAGGCACTGGAATTCCTGTAGACTGACCTACCCCCATTTTCTGCGCGCGCTTAATTCTGTAAGACACCGAACTAAAGTCCGCCTGCTTACACTATATTCTGCAAGTCACCGAATCAGGATCCGCCTGCTCGCTCTGCGAGTCACCGAATCAGAATCCGCCTGCTTGCTCTGCAAGTCACCGAAACAGGATTCGCCTGCTTGCTCTGCGAGTCACTGAATCAAGAATTCACCTGCTCGCACTGGTCCCCCCCCTTTTTGTTGCGAAGCACTGGACTTAAGGTCCACCTGCCTCGCAGGGGTTTCCGGCACCTGCCCCAGCCCGGCAGAACACCACGTCCTGGCGCCTGGAGACAGCCTGGCGGAATGGGGCACTATGGCCTGGGGTTAGCCTCAGAGGTCAGTACTACGCCTACAAATAACAGAGAGAGACAACAAAGCTTCCCCACAGTTCCGTGTGCGAAGAGAGAGTAATGGCACCACACCAGCTTTTAGCGTCCGAACACAGAGGGTCCAGCGCATGGCTGCCTCACTAGAGACACCGGTGTGCCCTTTTGGAACTGTGACACATAAGACAGGCCTAATAGACAAAGACAGACACAGACAGACAAAAATGTTAGCCGCTCCACAAAATTGAATTCCGTAGCTCCCCTTACCCCGATGGCCGGCCGTTACTCCAAATCCCAAGCCCTCAACCAGGAGATTTCGTAACAGGTATTCCCTTTACCTTCTTTTGAGCGCTCTGAGAGGTTTGGAAGTGGAGTGCCGGTCCGTCCATACGGGCAAGTGGCGCGTTAGGAATCTCGGTGGAACCTCCAAATTGTCGAAGCAAAAACACGCTCCTCTGTGTTTAGGCAGCTAACAAGCAGCTTTATTAATTAATAAAGCACAGCATGAGCCAAACGTGGTCACAGCAGAGCCAGACCCAGTAAAGCTGCTAATACAATCAATCTTAGTATTTTTATACCCTTAACCAAACAGTCTGACATCAGGGCATCCAATTACAGAAATCCTCAATTAAATTTGGAAAAACAAAGCCTTATCAACAAGATGGCGGACAGGTGCGAGAGAGTACATCTCCTGTCCTAACCAGCCCAATTAACACATACCAATAGCCCATCCTGTAGGCCTCTTCTCACGAGGTAACAGAAAGTTCACTCTGGTTTACGTGCTTGAGAAAAAAGCTGAAATGGTTTCTGATATACAAAATGGCTTCTAGCTAAATATAAAAATGGTTTCTACAGCTTTTACACTTTTCAAAGGGTACATCTACACAGCAGCGTTATTTCGAATTAACAAAATGTGTGTCTACACTGCAAGCCTTCATTCTGAAACAATATTGAGCTGGAGGACTTCTTACTCTGACTCATGGTAATCCTCATTTTACGACGAGTAATGGAAATCAAAGGAAGAGTGTTCTTCCTTTGACTTCCTGCTGAGTAGACAGCGCCAAAAGCCAAATTAAGCTATTTCAAATTAAGCTACAGAATTGACGTAGCTCAATTTGCGTAGCTTAATTTGACTTTTGCCCTGGTGTGTAGATGTACAGACAGACGACACTCAACCATTTGCTGTGGGTGTTAAATCAGAACCAATTACCTGTTTCCAGGATCTCTTATTTCAATAAGTTGTTTCTGCATGATATGATCTTTTAGAAAATGACAGATCATAAGATTACCTCTCTTTCTTTTAAATTTTGATATTGAACTTTGATGGCAGTCTTTTGTCACAATTTACTACAAATGACTACTGGTCCCTAATATTCAACAGATCTTAAATTGGAAAGATGTTTAGATCAGGCCATGAACAAGTTGTCCTTGAATTATTTTCCAAAGTTCTTTGTCTACAAACTTCTGCTTTGCCATTCTTATGTCCTTCCAGTCATATCTAGAAAGAACTTTTTCTTTTACTCTTGGCTCTGCAAGTTAAATAGCTTTAGAATCGTATGTACAGTACCTAGGGCAACAGTCTAACTTGAGATTCTAGACATAGCTGCAATGCAAATAACTACAGTGATTACTTTTCACCCTAGATGAGCATCTGCCGTAAGAAAAAATACAGCTAGAATTGTTCTCCTCTCCCTCCCTCCACCCTGCAGTAAATTACATTTGGTGGAGAAAATCAGAAAAATGAATACTTTTAATTTTTTTTTTCAAAATTTGTATAACCTTTTAAATTTTGGATTAGATATATTGGAAACAGACACTTGAGGTTTTTTGGGGAGGCAAGGATTTTTTTTTCTAATTTTTGTTTTGTTTTCAGGGTTGTCTCCTGCTCACATACTTTTATTTCTTTTTCTCTTCTCCCCTGAACTGGAAAAAGATAAATAAATACAGACTGTCCTTGCTATAAGTCCAAGATACATTGCAAGAATCTTGAACTTACAGTGAAACAACTTAAAGCAGGAATTTTTTCCCCTGCAGTTGACTTCCATTTGTGCAAATTGTTTGGTTCCCCCATCACCCCAACTTAAGTCCTCTCACTGCCCACTTTTATTATGCATCAGTTCCTAAAAGTGGCAACAACTTCAGTGCAGAACGGATGTATACTGGGGTAGCTTATTGTAGGGACCCCCTGTATGTGAAAGCATAAAGGGAGGGGGCCACAAAAAGTCAGTTATTTAAAAATGTTTTTTCCTTAAACAAAATAATCCAGCTATTTTCTGTCACATAAAAAAAAGTTCTGATAGAAATAACTTGATCTGTAGTTCCACCATTGATGGATCCCACCTATACACCTTATACAATATATGGCAGTATTTGCACACCTTTTTCTGGTAGATGTTAGGGTGTAGAATCTGTTGCCTCTAAAATTCATATCAACCCCCTCTCCCTCTCCTTCCTCTTTTAACAATTACCTACAAATTTAGTATAGTTGAGCTCCAAATATCTAGCCATTCCCTCACATTTCAGGTTTGTATTTTTATTGTTCTAAACATTTTTGGGGAGGGGGTGAACACTCAAATGAGTAAAGTCCAATTGATTTTGAAGGAAATGCACAGTTTTACAGCAGCTATGTGGTCCCTTTCTTTGAGTTTGTGGAGGTTGGCTTGTAATTGTGGTTTTTTTTTTATGGCTATTTTGTTTTGTACAGCACTAGAATTCATTAGCAAGATTTAATAGTACAGAAGAGGTGTTACAAATAAAATTGTATTAATATTGCATGGAAGCACAAAACATCTTAGGCCCAAGAAAAAAGGAGAGAGAAAATCATTTTGATTTGTGTCTTCAAATTTTTTAGGCCTTTTGGAAGCACAAGTGAGTCTGCATCCTTGAAACAGTCCACAGCATTTGGGGAAAGAACAAGATTACAGTCTAATTTTATTGGATTATGTATGTACCACTTACTACATTTGTTATAATCAAAACCATTAAACTTAATTAGTTTAGTATTGTCCCAGTTCATCTTGTTTAGTCTCTTGACACGGATTTTAACAAGAAGGGGATGAATTCATTTGTTGCCATATGTTACACAAAGTTGGTAGGATTTTATGGAGTGGTTTGAAAAACTTCAGCTTACTATAGTGTATTGGACTAGGATACATTACAGTGTTTTCCATGAAGAATCATTAACATTTGAGTTCTATTTTCTTAGACATCCATGCGTGCAGCACCTATTAACCACTTGATAGTTATGTCATTTGGCCAAATATTCGAGAACCTGTATGGTTGTGCAAGGTGTGTGGTGCATGTTGTGGCTCTCTCCAAACGCTATTTAAATAGGCGACAAGTTACTAATTTTCCATCTTACTTTGTGACGTTCTGTCCATTCAACACAAGACAAACCCTCCGTAAGTGATGCGATTGGTAGTTCTTTGCAGGGGAAGCATCTCCAAGTATCCTCTGGGCATTATGGAAGTAACCTTTATAACAAGAGACCATGTGGAGAATGGGAGCAGGGAAGTAAGTAATGAACACATGCAAGGGCACAAGTAAACTTCCTGCTCTTTTCAGGACACCTTGCTAATGGCAATAGAGCTGCAATCTACTATTTTGGGATTTTGTGTATACTTTTAGTAGGAAATCAGACATGTATAATTTATTTTATTTTTGAAGTTGTGGACTGTGCAATACTGGAACTTGCCAGTCAGGGAACTGACACAGTTCTGGGTCATGGAAAGTAGCAAACTAGATCCATTTTACCTGTGCTGCCTACAGTTAGGAAATACTTTTCCATACTAGAAGGAATCCCCATTTGTATATAAATATGCTGTGTGAGCCTTAATATTTTCTTATAAGAAAGAAACAACTGACCATTTCTCTGAGATCACTTTGGCCAGGTCTACACTAAAGGGGAAAGTTGACTTAAAATATGCAATTCCAGCTATGTTAAATATGTGGCTGGAATCAAAGTATCTTAAATCATGTTTTGGCACCGGCCACACAGCAGAAGGTCAATAGGAGGACACATTCTCATCAACTTCGCTTACTCCTCATGAGGAGCAGAACTATTGGCTCCAACAGGTGCGCTCTCTGTTTGAATTGACATGTATTCACTAGACCCACTAATTCAAACCCCAGAAAATCAATTGTATCAGTTTCTGTCTTCTTTGTAGTATAGACAAGCCCTTTAGGATCTGTATCTTAGTCACCCAATGTAGTTTAAATAAACAGTATCCCCTGTGAAACACTATACACATTTATTAAATTTAGAAATATAGTTCTTCATCCTACAAGAACTTCCTGCTGGGCACAGTACTTACTACGGGTCTTGTTAGATTACAGAAAAAATACAGAGTTATCAATTGTAAACCACAAATGGGAATGGCAGAGCTGAGGAATTTATAAAGGACTAAATAGGCCCATGAGGATACTGTCTTAAACCTCAGGAATGTTACCTTTAATTATTAAAGAGTAAGAGAATTCCTGAGGAGTAAGATACAATACTCAGGGCAAAAACTCTTCGGGCTTATCTAGACTATGCTAGAGTGTCAAAAGAGGATATGCAAATTCCATGGGAAAGTAATCAAGATGCAGGCTTTTTGGTGACCCCGCCCTTTGTCGAAAAGCTACTCTTCCTCAAAAAATGAGGTTTACGTGGCTTTTCAACAAAGGGGGGAAAGGTTTGCCGAAAAAGCTGAATCTTGATTACTTTCACTTTTGAAAGCTCCACTTTCGAAAGTGAGATCAGAAGAAGATATGCAAATTCCGTGGGCATTTGCATATCCTCTTTCATCACTCTAGCATTGTCTAGATAAGCCCTAATACTGTTGGAAGAGTTTTTTTCATTCAGTGCATGAATGTTAATACATCAGTTAATACATCCCTCCAAAATGCAGTGGCTAGATTGACATCAGAGATTAGGTTAACTAGCTACCATGCTCAGGGTGCAAAATTTTTCACATCCCTGAGTGACATACTTTTGTCAATCTACTTTTAAATGTAGACCATGCCTTGGAGTGAGTCTGGGTAGCACAACAGACTCTAAGATTCCTATTTACTTCTGGTCATAATGGAAAACCTGCTTGCAAACATCCTATTATATGTTATTTCTGTAGCCTTTCAGTGTGTCTCTTAGTTAATGAATAAAATATGCAGAACAAAAATACATCCATGTATTGGGGTTCAAAAACACTAGGCAAAAATCACTGCGGTGCAGAGAAGCCATTGTGAGGCCTGTGTAGAACTTATGTCTCATGAAAACCCATTCTGAGGAAATTTCACCCATTGTGCTTGTTAAAAAACCCAAAATGGTTATCTATAAAAATCTACTTTTACGTGAGATTATGACACTTTATACTCTGAAGAATCTCTTGGTTCCTAATCTTATTACAGTTGTCAATAAGAGAATATAAAATGACAATTTCATTGTCTTTTAGCCCTGTGAAGGTTAGTTGTAAATGGAATTACTTTGACATTTACTCTGGTCTGCGAAATGAACTGTTCTCCCGTTTCTTCATAAGCCTGAAAAGAAGAACATAAAAAAGGAGCCAATAAACAGAAGCAAAGATATTGTGAAGTTTATAATCTATAGTCCTAATCCTGCGAACACTTCCTGCGATGTTTAGAAATGATCATGAACTCTCCCATTCTGGCCAAAGTAGATTATTATGAATGCAAGTAAATGGCAAAGCCATTAAATGAGCATTGTCTTATTATCCCCACGTGAGATATGAAATAATACATGGTTTACAGCTATCTTCACACAACATGTTTGCACACATGTTCATTAAATACTCAATTTACTATTTGCCAGAGTTTGAGGCAGTGCCGTGCGGCATATTTTGCCCATTACAAATTTCTAAGCTTGCACTTTACAGCGGTTTTCAAGTGGCAGAGGAAACGTCTGCTCCTGTAGAATTTTAGGTAGATTTTTATTTTGTAGATACAGAAATATTTTGATTAGTTTAAGTGGCTTTGTCTTCTTTGTTAGCATGAGAGACTAAGGAACTTTCTAATGAAACACCCCAGAACGGTGAGTGCTGTGGAAGAGATTTTCTTGTATTCTCAATTTCTCATTTGCTTTTGTCTGTGTACACATATTTGCATACCTATCATGAGGGTAACTTCTCATGACAGAAAAAATTTCTGGCTGGGGACATTGTGGAGGAACACTGATAAAAGACCTACATGTCTCTGTGACTTGATGGGTATTGTCTTAACTGATGTTCAATTAATGACAATTTTCCTCCTTTTTTTACTTTATCTCAGTTTTATTTTATAAGGGCCAGACTCTGTAGCCCTTACTGCCACTTAAGACTTCACTGGACAGGTAGTTCTATTGCCTTCATTGTCAGTAGTTCTGTTTCCATTAGCCTTGGTCACTTGGATTACTTCAGACTATTGTAGATCACTTTAATGCTAATTATTATCAGGCTTCATCCTCCACAGTGGTGGGAGCTGGGAACATTGAGAGAGCCCGTACTCCATCCTTACTCACGTCATCATACAAGTCCTCTTAGCAACTCCTACTACAACCTGGCATCTGAAAGCAGAGGGGGATAGAAGGAGTTGTTTGCCACCTAGCGCACCTTTCACCAAACTAGACAGCAGCTGCTTTGGGACAATGGCTCTACTCGGGGAGTAAAGCAGAATGCTCTGGGGTATTCCACAGAAATCTTACTGTCCCCACTCATACCTCTCCTTAAGATCCACCCACTCCCATCCACCACTAAGGAGCAAGGGAAGAGAAAGGTTCCAAGTCCAAAGCAAGCCGCACCACTAGTAGGCTTTTTTCCCCTCTTTTCAGCACTCATTGCATCTTCCTGAATCACAGTGTTTCTGCTGCTGCCCTATCTAATGAGAGAGTAGCTTTGCTTGCCATCACAGCACAATAAACCAAAAGCTCATTACAATGCAGAGATAACACATATCACCTTTTGTTAGAAAGGCATAGGTTAAAATGTGCACAAAGGGGGAGAAAGAAGATTCCTGAGTTGGATGGAAAGAAAGTCAGTCACCTTTCATTTTCTTTTGTGCCGTGCAGGAAAATGTTGTTTTTAAGTTCGTAACAAGACAAGACCTTTACAGGGGATAATTTAATGATCATTTACTTCTACATTTTCTTCAGAACCCCAGTTAAAATTTAGAATGAAGCAGATTCATAGTCAATTGAGCTGGCAAATGCATAAAAGGCCCAAGGACAGCTTTGTCAGCCCCACTATTGCAATTTAAAATTGAAATGACTCGGCTAACAAGTCATATCTTGTTTTCTCACCATTGCAGACCTGCACTGCAAGAATCTTAGTGAGCATAATGGTGGGTCTCTGGAAAAAAAAAAAACACCCAAGAACTAACAGATCATATCTAAAGTGTGATACCCAGCAGTAGGCATAGTAACTGTTATTGCACTGTAATTATTTTTGCAACAATTTTAATCTCCCTTGATAAAGACTTCAGTTTTCCTTATTTTGTGCTCAACATTAATATCCTGGGCCGCATCCTTGCCTGAGTAAACTGTTGTAGCTCCTCTAAAACACTGAATAATTTACTTGATTGCTCCTGTGATCCCCGTGGGGCTGCATGAGTGCAAGTGAGGTCAGAATTTGACCCAGGACTGCTTTGTTGGTAAAAGCCAACTTACCTGCCATATTTATTTGCTTGCGGGGGGGAGGGGGGGAGGATTTACTACATAGACTTCTTGAGGTACAAATGTGGTGAAAGATGTAGGACCCAGGTACCAAAGGAGAAAACAGACCTCAAGGCTCATTTTCACAAAGGTACTTAGCTACTAACCACTAGATTTAGGCATCTAAACTCACTCAGACTGAGTTTTCAGGGCACAGGATCTGATCTGGCAGCAGGTGCTCACTTTATTACCACTGGACTAAAATGCAACAACTTCAACAGGGAAGACTGAGGGAACTTCACATTAGAGTACCCCTTTGCTCAGTGACTTCAGTATATTTGTCAGTGGTAAGAGATCCCTGTTCAAATCCTTTCTACCTGGGTCTCCTAGATGACAGCTCTAACAACAATCTTTAGCCCAGTGTAGTGGGTTCCTCCTCACAAGAAACACTTAAACCTAAGGAGGGGGTTCCCAACCATGGATTAAACAAAGGGATGGGCACCTCCCTGCTGCCCAGACATAGGCCTCTAAGTGTGTGAAGGAGGGAGGCCTAGGATGGATTCCTCTCCTTGGCATCTCCTACAGGCTAGCCTAGGCATCTTCTTACCTAGCATGCTGGCCTTTCTGGGTCCCATTCTAGCTTTCCATTTCTCCCTATGTATTCTACAGGGAGACTAGGCACTAATTCAGGCTTTGTGGATTCTAGTGGTGTTCCAGAGATTTTTCTAGGTACTTTTCCAACACAGGTACTTTAGGAGGCTAAATGTTTTCTGTAGGCTAGAGAGAGAGAGAGAGAGCTCAGCACATGGCTGCTCACAATTAATCCTCTGAATTAAATGGCCAGACATTCAGAATTGCTTATTACTCAGAAGTGCCTTTGCAGAATAATGCTCGCAGTGAGCATTCTAGAGTGCTGGGCACTTTTGCAAATCTCACCTTAGTCAGTGGCAGAATGAACTTCACCTTGATTACTATACTGTGTGACCAGCCAAAAATAGAAATGTCCCCATAATAAGCCACACATTCAAAGTAAAGTTTTTTTTGAGAACCAAAAAAAATCTCAGCTTTGTGGCAAGACTGAAATACTGGGGCACATGTGAGAGTTACCAATGAACCCCGCCATTGCGGAGACATCTCAGGGTCAGAGCTTGCACGTTCTCTGACTGACAGAAGGGAGACAAGTAGAAAGGAACAAGAGAGCAAAGCATTAATGAATAAACACGGAGACAATAGAACTTGACAGTCCTCTTGCTGCCATCTGCTACCTCCAGTTTATTTTTAAACTCACTCACTCCATATAATTTGGGTATTAAATCTTAACAGTCAGTAGAACGGATGGAATTTTTTTTCAATTGAACACTTTTATGTTGGAAAATGCTGAATTGACAGCACTGATCTGTTTTATGGGAACTTACTAATTTTATTGCAGTTTCCAATGGCATATCATTGAAAATAGTTTTAGACTATCACTTCAACAAAACATTTTTACATTGTTCAACTATTTTGTTTTGATTGTTTCCAAACCCAAATACATATATATTTCATTTAGTGGTAAATGTCGACTTTCAATTCTCATTCAGGAAAAATGTGACATTCTAAAAGTTCCTGTCACCTATGAAAAGAAATGCTTTTTCTCAACCAGCTCTATATTAGACCTAGGTAGAAATCACAATGATATTCTCAGATATTCTTTCAATATTTGATCTATTGCTAGATTCTTCCTGATTTGTAAGGAGAGTGCTTAAAAATACAAAAGCCAGACAAATAATTTGGAAGCCTTATAACTTCCTGAGAACTTATTTATTTATTGTAATTCTGAGAAAACAGGTTGACATCCTTATCTACTTGAGGCATATTCTGTGTCAGAATGGACCCATTTCCTCTGCCTCTGGCATCTCCACAGGTTGAGCTGACCACAGTCCTGCCCTGCACTTTTCTGTGAATTTAGGTCTCTCCAGGCCAGTTTATTCTATCAATTTTTTTCTTACTTCTACAAAAGGTAGAGAGTAATTCATCTTCTGAGACACTTCTTAAGCACCTGTACATCCCCATTAACTGCCAAATCCCAAATTTATAGCTGCTTTACACAGGAGAGAAAACACAAACCTGAGAAGCATTTACATTTATTTTGGTGTAGTTGCCTCAGGTGGTGTAAATCTGCTTAGATTTAGCCTTGCCTATGAAAAGCTGCGAGTGTTTATGAAATTGAGGAGCACAGGTTAAAGATGGGCAGTTATAAAGCTCATGTGACAGCAGCAAGACAAAGTTGAGGGGTGCCATGAGGGCAGGAAGGTGGACTCAGTGGTATTTCAGCACATCAAGTGACAGTTCCAAGGGGTTCCCAGAAACTGAACCTGTCATATCTAGATTCTGTGACAACAATAAATATAATTAATCTTTTATTAAGAAGACATATTGTTCTCCCCATGCAGTTTGTTCTAAAATTACTGGAGAAGTTGCATACAACACTAAAAAAGCTACAATTTGTAAAACCGAAACCATTATTGATTTGTAAAGTGATGTCAAATTATTATAATCAAAGATGCTTATTTACACATTTATGTTGCAGTAGTGCTTGGAAGCCTCTGCTGAGATTGGGACCCATTGTGCTAGGCATTTACAAACTCATACAAGCCATAATTCCTGCCATGATGAACCTAAAATCTAGGAAGACAATTAACCTATGAAAGGTACCAGGCAAAGGATACAGTCAAATCTGTATAATGAATATATTGCATGTTTCAAAGTTGCAGTATTTCAGAAATTATACGGCACGTGCATTATTATTTCTTATAGAGCACATTTCACATTGAGCACAAATAATGGATAATTTTAGCAAATTGCTTACAGCTAATTCAATCAGAAGCAAGCTAGTCATACTAAAATGCATAATTGCAACTCTGCAGCAGTTACATTCAGTGTTAATATGTCCCTTGTATGGCTTGTAGTGGTTTAGCAAAGGTATGAAGGCTTGGATGTCTGATTGTGATGCAATTATGTATTGTATATAATTGGAGACTGAAAGCCCAGATGAGGTCATAGGCCTTTGCAAAGGTGGCTATTACAAGTATTCATGGGAAGTGAAAAACATTTACCATTATAGTAAAAAATCACAGGTGTTGTTTGATTTCTATACTGGAGGATGGGAGCAGCTTTAGTCAGACCAAATGAGCCATTAGCAATTGGAGTGGGGGGAGGGATAGCTCAGTGGTTTGAGCATTGGCCTGCTAAACCCAGGATTGTGAGTTTAATCCTTACAGAGGCCATTTAGGGATTTGGGGCAAAAGTTTGTTGGGGGTGGTACTTGGTCCTGCTGTGAAGGCAGGGGACTGGACTTGATGACCTTGCAAGGTCCCTTCCAGTTCTAGGAGATAGGCAATCTCCATTATATACAAGTCTTTATTAGTTCAAGGCTTGCAGTTTGAAAGGGCAGGGGAAATCTTTTCTCAATGTGCTGTATGTACAACAGCGAGTATAATGGGGGCTTTGTCTCTCTTTGGGGCCTCCTAGTATTACCATAACCAAAATAAGAAATCATAATTGCTAATAGTATAGGCTGAGGGAATGGTATTTCATCCCATTCCAGTGGTAGTCTCTGGCTTGCTCTCTCCTGTCCATTACTGCAGCAACCCCTCTTCGTGAGGTTGAGTGAGTTCTGCCTGATACTTGGAGAGCTTTGCAAAACCAGTAACTCTGTGGGGTTCACCAGCCCTTCACCTACCTACTAGAGCTGGTGGAAATGTTTCTGGCGGAACTTGAAGAAAATGTCATTTTATGAAAATGGCAATGTTTCTGGACAATGTGTTGGTTTCAACAAAACTTGTGAGGAAGAATTCTCAGGTCCAGCTCTTTGGGTGTTCCTATGAGCTCAAGAATAACCAACAACACTGGCTAGGAGACCCAAATTCAAGTCAATGATCCAGATCAGGGATTTGAACATGGTTACCCCATTTTTCAGGAGTATGCCCTAACCACTTGGATATACATCTAGTCCTGCCTTTAGGAGCTGAATTTATATTAAAGATTAAATATTCATTGGGACAAGAGAGATTCCATAGCCTGGTGGTTAGGGTACATTCTTGAGACACAGATTTACCTATCAAAACAAAAACAGATTTCAAAACCTAAACATTTCTCATGAAATAGAATAGTTGTTTTTTATTACATTCATCACTATATTTTTTACTTCTTTTAAATCCTCAGTTGAACAGGGACTTCAATGACACTTGGGGTCAGTCTGAAGCATAGGTCGACTTTATAACTACTGTACTTCTACTTCACCCAGTGGTATTATTTTTGTAGCACTGAGCTATCATTACTTTTTGAAGTGCCGTGAAGTGTTGATGAACATGTTCTATGGCTATGCCCTGAGCAATTGTGTCTACTGGGCTTTCTGGAAGCTTTTAAAATCCTTAAATAGATGTGAAACTTAAGAAGATTCACACAAGGGAAAGTCAGTATGTGCAGCCAGCCCTGGCTCTGCGAGAATCTTGGAGACAACTTCAAAGACTCCAAACACAACATTCAAAACAGCTCAAGAGAGTGTTTGCCTGAAAACAAACTTCTGATCAATTGGCTCCCCTAGTCCTTATGATTAGCTGCCTAGTGAAGAGAAGAAATAGGTCAAAATTAGCTCTATTGCACCAAAATCCAAAATTCTCTTTGAAATTTTAGATAGTAGTTTAATATAGAATTTAGGTATCTCATGTCATGCAGAACACAAAGCTTTTGTTTGGGGAGGGGGACAAAAAGAGAATATTTTGAAAACACAAAAAGAAGAGGAGGATATGAAATCTATCATGAAAGAATCTGTAGCTCAATGTGTAAAGATCCCATTTTTTAAAGTATGTAAACAGGGATAGACATGAATCTGAATTAAATACAGCATAGACTCTGATCTAACATTTCTTTTATTTCAGAAATAAACAAATGCCAGCTTATTTTCCATGCTCTGTGGAAGGAGTACAACATAGAAATATCTGAATATAATACTATACACAGTGCATTCCATGTTTAAACAAAACAAATACCTTAAGGTAAGTTCAGAAATTAGCACATAAGTCTAGAACCTGTCTTTCATCCATTGTACTTAAATATGGTCTTTCCTGTTTTCACTCTCAAACTGTCTGCCAAACAGTATAATGTATGATGTCTTATAAACTGGGAATAGAAAAAATATAACACAATTTCTTATATAAACTCGTATACAGTAAATTATGTTACAATTACTTATTAGCCTAGCTACTATTATGATGTAGGAGTTTCGCAAACAATCAAGAAAGATATTCTGTGCTAGCAGAAGCTCCGAGTATAAGTGTTTATATTTTTCAGACAGTGTTTGATTTCTAAATCCTATCAAGAGCTACAGAACGTGTCAAGTGCAGGGACAATCCCTTCCTGAGCAGATGAACAGGTAGTGAGCAGGATTTTGGATGGAAATCACACTAACATTAGTCTTGGATAATTGTCTGCCTTTGGCATTTTGCCTGCATTTCATTTTGACTCTTTTGCAGTTTTTTTCCCATTTAACCCTGAAACTCTAAGCCAAAGTAAGGAGACAGAAATCAAAGAAAAACATGTTTGCATTGCTCACTTATGAGTTAAAAGCAGTGTAACCCAAATGGTTATAAATATAATCTTGAATCATAATAGTTAACACATGTTAATAGGTCATCACATATTCTCTGTTTGCACTATTATGCAGCAAAGATGTCCATACAATATATTTAACTTGACTATCAAAGAAGAACAGAACATAATTGATCTCCAACTTAAAAAGCCCTTGTTTCCCCTGGCATTCCTTTCCCTCCTATACTTTACATTTTTCAGTTAACTTGCTGCTTTCTTCCAACATTACTCTATTGTACACTGAGTTTATGAGCCTCAGACAATAAAATTAAATTTACTCCTCTCTTTAGATTCTGACTGCTCATTTAGCCGTGTGGGTATTTGTTTTCCTGTTTGAAGTGAGAAAATGAGTCCATCATTCTGATTATGGAGAATATAGTTTCCCTTGGGACAAGCAGCTGTGAAAAAACAAACAGTAATTACACACTAAAAATAAAATAGGAAGTTTTTATGAACTTTTTGATGATCACCCATGCTCTAATCTATAGTACCACAAACAAATAGAGATGAACAGATTGTTTTCCGAATACTAAATCTAGTGGTCACTTGACAGAAATCCCATGAGCTGAAAATGTAATTCTGCTCAAGGTTAAGGAGGAACTGGTGCTGGATAAAATTGAAATAAGAAGAGACAACTGAAGACGTTACTCACCTTGTGCAGTAACAATGGTTCTTTAAGATTGTCTCCATGTGGGTGTTCTACTTTAGGTGTCGGTGTGCCCTTCTGCCAGTGATCAGAGACTTTTGGTAACAATGCTTTGTCTCAGTAGCCATCTTGTAGTGCTGCTAGTGTCCATGCAGCATGCATCCGATGTGACTCCCTCCATTCCATCTCTACTTGAGAGTTCAGTAAGTCAACTCCAAAGTAACGGTGAAGAAGGTGGGTAGTGGAGCACCCTAGGAATGAGACAGTGTATCCTGACTGTATGATCATTAGTGCCCATTAGTTATATCGGTCCATATTTGGTAGAACAGGCAAAAGCGATGGCCTGATAGGGGTAAGGAATGTTGGTGTTGCTAGTTCTGTGGAGAGGTCATTCAGACCTTTGACCAAAGCTTCAGATTGGGTGTGTGGTACCATACATCTCTGGAAGTGCTGTTTCAACCTGTCAATTAATTGCCATTGATTTTTGACAATGGAAAGAGGTGTCACAGGCCTTTGGTATGGGATAAAGTGCCATCGCTTGTTGGGCAGAGAGTAGATGCTCAGGGTGCAGAGGGCTGTGTGAGAGTCCTTCATGGTATGGAGGACCTTGCCAGTTTTGGATGTGAATAGCTGCACCCTGTCAAATGGGAGATGAGATGAAGCTCCTTGGGGAAATCATAGAAGATTAGGGTTGGAAGAGAACTCAGAAGCTCATCTAGTCAACCCCCTGTTCAAAGCAAGACCAATCCTAGCTAAATCATTCCAGCCAGGGCTTTGTCAAGACTTACCTTAAAAACCTCTAAAGATGGAGATTTCACCACCTTCCTAAGCAACCCATTCCAGTGCTTCATCCTCCTCCTAATGAAATAGCTTTTCCTAATATCCAACATATATCTTCCCCACAAACTTGATACCATTGCTCCTTGTCCTCATCTGCCACCACTGAGAATAGCCTGAGAATAGCCCGGCTCCATCTTCTTTGGAACTTCTCTTCAGGTAGTTGAAGGCTGCTATCAAATTTCCCCTCATTTTTCTCTTCTGAAGACTAAATAAATCTCTGCTCATAATTTTTATGCCCCAGCTCCTTAATCATTGGCCTCTACTAGATTAGATCCAATTTGTCTACATCCTTTCTGTAGTGGGAAGCCCAAAACTGGATGCAGTACTCAAGATGTGGCTTCATAGGTGCAAATAGAGGGGAATAATCACTTCCCTCCATCTGCTGCCAGTGAGCCTACTAATGCACCCAATATGCATTTAGCCTTCTTGGTTACAAGGGCACATTGACTCCTGTTTATCTTCTCATCTATTGTAATCCCCAGGTCCTTTTCTGCATAAGTGCTGCCTGTCCAGTCAGTCCCCATCCTCTAGCAGGACACGGGATTCTTCCGTCCTAAGTGAAGGACTCTACACTTTTCCTTGTTGAACCTCATTAGATTTCTTTTGACCCAATCCTTCCATTTGTGTAGGTTGCTCTGGACCCTATCTCTACCCTATAGTATATCTACCTCTCTTCAAGGCTTAGTATCATCTGCAAACTTATTGAGAATGCAAGCCATCCCATCACCCAGATCATTCATGAAAATGTTGAACAAAATCAACCGCAAGACCGACTCCATCTGTTACCAAGAATGATAGAAAGGGAACAGAGGGGGTGATGTCACATGTGCACTGCATGCCACTGTGCATGCGCAATGCAATTGAGTGCTGCTACCGAAAATCTCTGACCTCTGGCAGGGGGATGCCCCCACATGTAAAGTGGAGTATCCACAGGGACATCACTTGAAGCAGTAATTTAATTTGTTCTGAATCTCAAGATCACATTGCTCATATCAATAGTCCTCTACAATGAATGTTTTTACATTAGGGAACCAAGCAGTTCAACAACAACAAAAGCTTGAATCTCAAACAGAATTTCCCCCTGTATTTTTTCTGACCCATTTGTTCCTCTATTTCCCTTGGTAGTTTGATTTATGCCAGTTCTGGGCAAACAAGATTAGTATTTAATTAAACCAGGATATGTCTCATTTCTGTGAGGTAGAAAACCTCTTGAGTGCACTGAGTTGTTAGTTAGACCAATAAAACTGATTAAGAACTAATATCCTAAGTAAAGATGAATCAATTAGTACCTTGTCTGATAAATATCATGAGCTCATCCTATGTAGAACCACACAGCTCTCTGATCCAAAATGACACATTAATTTAAGATATTGTGTTATTTTACTTGGATTACTAATAAGGCCACAGCTGATCCTGGCCCCAGTATTCCTATTCCTGTTTCTTTTATTGTTGTAGTTTTTGGCAAACTTTTTTTCCTTCTAATGCCAAGAAAGATATTCAGGGACATGAAAGAAAATCATGTGCTCTGTGTTTGCACAATTGCCTTTATATGGGAATTTACACCTTCCTCTCACGTATCTGTAATAGACAAGATTCTGAACTAGATACATCACTGGGCTTATACATTATGAGAGTTCCCATGGTCCTTTTAGCTGCATAATTGATACCTACACGTGCCCCAACCCCAGAACTGTGGCAGTCCAAACCATTCTTGGGTTTGATTCAAATGGTGCTGTTTTGTCACCTTATAACTTTGGGGGCTGCTGACAGTCCATTCTCAAATCCTTTTCAACTGCTTGGGTCTCTCTCTTTCTCTCTAATGAAAAAAGCCATGCAACAGAGGACAGAAGACTGCATAATACGTATCTAGAGTTTGGCCTCATAGAGGGCGGAGAATCCATTTGAAATTCTTTCTCTCATTCTGATACTTCTTGATGGCAAAATGAGATATTCCCCTATATCTCTCTTTTCCTCTCCTCTCCCCTCCCCTATGGGCAGAGGTAGAGCAAAATGCTCTCAGCTAGTAAAAAATAAAAGCTGCCCACAGAAACAACCAAGCGTCAGATTCACTCAGCATCACCCGATAACTCCACGGAACAGGTGATCAATATTCATCAGCCTCAAAATTCCACTGCTAGTGATGGTTAATGGGCTGATAATGCCATCTTCCTTGTAGCCAAATCCCATCAGGGACCAGACAGCTGGAGCTAAAGGAGAAAACGTATCAGAACTGGCAGTAGACAGTTTAGGAGGCTAAAATTAACCTTGGACCATTCACAGAAGGAACTAATTGCTTGTGACTGCTAGATTTCTGCCCATGGCAAAGGTTTATTGTTACACAGATCTTGTCCTGATACAAGTTTCTGCATTGCAAGACAAAGAAAAATCAAAGGATATTTTTAAAAGCACAGGAAGATCTACTGGTAATTAGTTAGTACTTGGTAATGTTAAAGATAAATGCAAGTTTAATTAATTAATGATAACTGCCAAACTGTTCTTGGCTATTCCCACAATATTGGTCTTACCTCATTCTAAAAACTCTAATGACAATAGTTTTCCCCTGCCACTTAATAAAGGAGTTGCCATTCTATGTGACATGCCATCAAGTGGCATCACATTACAACAATGTAAAATCTTAGCTTGGAATGATTTTGATTAATAATTCCAAATAATAATTTATTATAGATTGTATTACCTTTGCTCCTACAAGTTTGTCATGGGCCAGGACAACAATAGGTAGATGTGTACTAAGACTAAACAAAAAGACAGGCTTTGTCCCAGAGCATTTATAGTCAAAACATAATATGACAAGAAACAACAGATGGAAATCAAAGACAGATGGGGGAGTACAAGAAAACAATGAGGCAATATTGGTTAGCATGAGTGGCAATGGTCTCAGTACACAAGTGGAAAGTTTGTTGCTCATTTTTTTTTTTTTTTTTGTAGGCTGCCCAACAAAGGAGAGTTTTATGAAGGATTTGAAGAATGCTAATGAGATAGCTTTGTGGGCATTACAAGCAGCTCCTCCCACGTGTGGAGTGAAGCATGAGGGAAAGCACAAAGGCTTTTTGGAAATTTTTAAACCAGTGAAAGCAACAAGGAGTCCTATAGACTAACAGATTTATTGGAGCATAAGCTTTCCTGGGCGAAGACCCACTTCGTCAGTGGGTAATGGAGGCCAGTGTCATGAACCGGTTAAAGGAGAGAATCCACTTCTTGACAGTGAATAAGAGAGGCTCTGAAATGCCTTGAAAGTGAAGCAAAGAAACTTACGTTTAATATTATATGGGGCGGAGGTAGGAGAGATTCAAAGAGTTGTCTGGTGGGGTCAAAATGACAAGCTAGGAAAGTGATCTCTGCAGCAATATTCTAAACAGACAAGAGTGGGGCAAGATTGCATGGGTCAAAGCTAGGAAAAAGGATGCTAGAGTAGTTGGGATGGTAGGATGATGAGACTCTGGATGAGTTTTACCTCTGGGGAGGAATAGGAGAAGCTGTATCTGAGGGTATGTCTACACTGCCACCCTAGTTCGAACTAGAATGGCTAATGTAGGCATTCGAAGTTGCAAATGAAGCCTGGGATATTTAAATCCCGGGCTTCATTTGCAACTTCGAATGCCTACATTAGCCACCCTAGTTCGAACTAGGGTGGCAGTGTAGACATACCCTGAGAGAAATCATGAGGAAAGAACTGACAAGATTTAGACATAGTTTTGAATGAGGGAAACTTATACATATGTCTAAGTCAAAAATCTCTCTCATCTGAATTGACTGTAAGGATGGTATCTGTTGTGATGAAGACAAGAGTTAGTTGGAGAAGCTTAAGAGCTCTGTTTTAGCCATGTTGTGCTTGAGCTGATGGCTCAAGTCCACAAAAAGATTTCACACGGGCAGGTAGAGATTTTAGTTTGAACAGAAGGCAGTTGGTCTGGAGTATAGAGGTAGATCTGTGAGTTGTCAGTCTAGCAATGTTCAGATCCATGTTATATGCTGGTAGAGGGAGAAGAGAAGGGGACCAAGAAGAGGCTCCAGTGGAACCCTTACAGAAAACTGGAAGTATGTGTGAGGAGGATCTTCTGCAGGATACACTTGAGAGATTAGAGGTATACAGAAAATCAAAAGGGAATGGAATCACAAAAGCCAAAGGAGGACATGGTTACAAAAAGTATAGGCAACAGTGCAAAAACTGTCTGGCAGGTCGAGGAGGATGAGAATTGAATAATAGCTCTGGGATTTGGCAAAGTGGCCCAAGTTTGCCATGAAGATTTGTGACTCAATTAATTATTCAATGAATGTGGTTTGAGTTTAAAGTATACAATAAAAAATCAAGAACCAAAACCAGGCATGTCTTAAATTTGATTGTGCTTCTCCCCATTTTACAAACCACGAACATTTGCACTTGCTCAGGTAAACCTGGAAAAGCTCTGAAACTTATTCAAGCACTCTGGCGTCTTTTAAGGATTCCCGCAGCAGCTCTATAGAATAGGGTGAAGTAGCAAATTGGAAAGATGGGGTCACTGTTTAGAGAAAGGCAAAAGAGAACAGGCACAAGTCTCTTCTCCACCCCCAGCAAAAGCAAGTTTGTGCTCTCCTTTCCATTTCCTTAGGAGTAATGCATTTGAATTGCTGGGATGTTTTCTGCCTTAGTAGGATCAAGATCACAGGATCTTCTCTTTCCCTCCCTACTGATGGGGGGGGGGGGGGAGAGGGAAGGGAGAGGGAGGTGATCAGTTGAAACTGAGGCAGCTGGACTAGCTTGGGATGAAGCTGAAGGAGAGTGGAACACAGGAAATGTTACTTTTCCTTATCTATCCCTTCGTCAACACTAGGTCCAAAATAATTGCAAGTGTGCAGTTCCTGATTACAAACTGCATACTTTCTAGCAAACTCTGGCTAGTACAGAACATTGCTGCTTCTTATGAATCACTAATCTATGGTACATTTGCACATGCAATGTCAGGTATTGGTTTCATGCTAGCAAGATCTTTTGCTGAGATCCTCAAATGTATTCAGGCTCCTAACTGCTGTTGCTCTGAATGGAAATTAGGAACCTAAACATATTTATGCATTTGGGTATTGCATATCTTAGACCTTAGCTACCCTGAGCTTTTTGCCATTGGTGTAGTTATACCAATGAAGCAGGAGTAAACTGATCTGGTAAAAAAGACAAATTACAATGGGGTCTTGCAGTGGTACGACTACACCTATGGCCAGTATCCTCCCTCTGAAACAACTAACCACCTCCCCCTGTAGGTAAGAGCTTAGAAAGCTGGTATCTCTTCTATTACCACAGCTGTTGAGATCAGAAGCATGGATGAGCTGATAGCTGGCAGTTTCATTTAGCTGGGGCCTGGCAGCAGGACATTGTCAGTGGAGGAGCATTGACACTGGATTTTATTATTCCCATTGATATGATAGAGCCTGACTGGTGGAAGCCCATCTATTTACTGATACTTTTCTGAGCACTTTTGGTAAATGGGTGGAGTGGGAAGTGTTGGTTTTGGAGGCTAGGTTCAATTTACATGTGGGCCTTCAGCCATCCTATACCCTCAGCAAGGCCTTTCCTCCTGCCATTCCCTTTGCATCACTAAAACAAAAGAAGTTATGGCATGTTTGTTCGTTTTTTTTTAAAAAGGAAGTGGAGAGAAGCAGAATTGCAGCTCTCTAAGGCTGTCTCCTGTGCAGACAAAATGCACAGTCCCCTTCCTTGCCAGGACACAGAGAATCTGAGTTTAAATGACTTTGAACAAAGTTGTTTGCTCATATGATTTTTTTTCTACACCCCAGCAATCAGCAGCAAAATGAACACTGCCAGCTCCAACCTCTGCTGCAGAGGTTACCAGACATATGTTGTCTTGGACCAACCCACAGACTCAAATGCACATAGTCACACATGCCTAGTGTTCATCTTATTTACATTTTGGCAATGCCTCAGAGTCCTAGTCATGGGCCAGGACCCCATTGTGCTAGGTGCTGTACAAACACAGAACCAAAAGACTGTCCAGGACCCAAACAGCCTGCAGACAAACTTTCATATGCATAAGCTTCAGAGGGTAGCCGAGTTAGTCTGTACAGAATAAACTTAAAAAATAACCAATAGTCTGGTAGCACTTTAAAGACTAACAAAACATGTAGATGGTGTCATGAGCTTTCGTGGGCACAGCCCACTGCTTCAGATGAAACAAATGACAGGACTATGCATCACTTCAAAGACTGACAAGATGGTTTATTAGGTGATGAGCTTTCATGGCCAAACCATCTTGTTAGTCTTTAAAGTGCTGCACAGTCCTGTCTTTTGTTTCAGCAAGACCAGACTAACATGACTACATCTCTATTACACTTCTTCAGATGACCAGAGTGTTGGATGCCCAGAACCAAAATAAATAGGGAAGAAGGGGGAGAGGGGAGAAGGAAAAGAATGGGAGTGGGGGGTGACAAGAAGAGGCAGTGGGTATAAAAATATCAAGGGGAAAGCGGAGCTGAAATGTAACAGAAAAAACAAATAGTCTATAAACATCTGCCTCTTTAGACTATCCAGTTTTTAGGTAAGAACCATTAGAAGGCAATTAGAGGAAGAGTTAGTAGTATCCAGTCTTTAGATGCTTATAGACTATTAGTTTATCCTGTTACATTTCAGCTCCACTTTCCCCTTGATATTTTTGTACCCACTGCCTCACCTTGTTTCTCCACCCCCCTCCCCCAACACCCTTCCCTTCTCCCCTATTTATTTTGATTCTAGACATCCAACACTCTGGTCATCTGAAGAAGTGGGTTGTGCCCATGAAAGCTCATGATACCATCTATATGTTTTGTTTGTCTATAAAGTGCTACTAGACAATTTGTTGTTTTTTAAATTTTTCATATGCATGTTCATGTTACTAAATGAAATGATAACAATAGTGTAATAAAAGAACCAAGGGCATAATATTCTGGAAGACACTTCCAACACCACTCATGCTCCAGATCTGAAAAGCAACAAAGATATTTATGAACATCAATGGTAAGGAACAGAGTGTTAGGCTAGTGCTAAAGTACTAATAGCTAGGATGTGATTAATAAGATAAGTAATAAGCCATCTTCCCTGCCACCCCCATGTCCAATGCTTAAAAGTAGAAAAGTTAAAATTACAATGCTTCTAAATACAGCAGCACAGGACAAGAGGAACAAATCGCAGTTTGCACTAGACAGTCCTAAGAATGGCTGGAGGAGTGCTAGGCTCCTAGGCAGTAACACAATACTTGTCATGTGCCAGAAACAAAGAAAATCAACACTGACCTTTTGGTAAATTACACAGTGCTCCATCTGGAAAGGTGTCATTTTCTTATTTATAGCCTGAGAGTGCAATGCCAATTTATACTAGCTGAGGAGCTGGCCCCAGATCCCCAGCAAGAGTTAAGTTCCTAAGCACCCTGTGTAGCTTCTGAATAAGTGATACCAGCAACCTTAACCCAGCATTATAATTGTGTCCCAACCCCCATGTATGGCTGGAGCCTTCCATTTCTCTCTCATCTGATGGACACTCTATTTTTATTTCTGGAACTCATTGTTGTCAATTGCTTTTACCCTGAAGGCAAAAGGAATAGCTTTAGGACTGTAGCTGGCATAAAACAGGAGTTCTTCTCTCTCAAAGTCATCTGCAGAATGAAAATGTGAAGTATCCTTTTGGTGCTAAATCCATAATAGAGACCTAGGCACAGCATTGCAATGCTTAACTTTAGATCCTCTGCCATCCAGTGGCATTCATAGCCCCAAGTTAGGCACCCAGGCTTCCTATACATTGGGGCTACGTCTACACTGGCCCCTTTTCCGGAAGGGGCATGTAAATTTCACCTATCGTCGTAGGGAAATGCGCGGGGGATTTAAATATCCCCCGCGGCATTTAAATAAAAATGTCCGCCGCTTTTTTCCGGCTTTTAAAAAAGCCGGAAAAGAGCGTCTAGACTGGCCCCGATCCTCCGGAAAAAGCGCCCTTTTCCGGAGGCTCTTATTCCTACTTCAAAGTAAGAATAAGAGCCTCCGGAAAAGGGCACTTTTTCCGGAGGATCGGGGCCAGTCTAGACGCTCTTTTCCGGCTTTTTTAAAAGCCGGAAAAAAGCGGCGGACATTTTTATTTAAATGCCGCGGGGGATATTTAAATCCCCCGCGGATTTCCTTACGACGACTCGTGAAATTTACATGCCCCTTCCGGAAAAGGGGCCAGTGTAGACGTAGCCTGGAAGAATTGGTGGGCCAGAGAGTAAGTGAGTCTGACTCTGTAGCCTAGTTATTAGGCCACTCCTAATCCTAATCCAAATTCCAGTCCTTGCACCAAGGAATAGTTAGGTGTGTTATATAAAGTGCAATAACTTTGATAGGAGAAACTAGCACCAAAGTACTCAATTGCTTTGTGGCTAGGGCATGCACCCATGAAATAGAAGACCTATGCTCAAGTCCTTGCTACAACTCAGAAAAAGTGGGGATTTGCACCAGTGTTTCTGAAATCATAGGTGTGGGCTCTTACCACTAGGCTACAAAAAATATAGAATGGAATAAATTAGGAGGCCAGTGGCACTTTAAAGACTAACACATTTATTAGTAAACCAGAAACTTCAGGATCTCTACCAAGCATTTATAAACCTCAACTACCCACCTGGAGAAATAAAAAAGCAAATTGAAAGAGCCAAACGAATACCTAGAAACCATCTACTACAAGACAGACCCAAGAAAACCAACAATAGAACACCACTTGTCATCACCTACAGCTCCCAACTTAAACCTGTCCAACACATTATCAATAGATTACAGCCTATACTGGAACAGGACACTAAACTCCAAGAAGCTCTGGGAGATAGACCCATAGTCTCCTATAGACAACCACCTAACCTCAAGATGATTCTTACCAACAACCACAGGACATACCACACTAATACCAACCCTGGTACTTTCCCTTGCAACAAACCCCGCTGCCAGCTTTGTCCACATATTCACTCTGCTGATACCATTATTGGGCCTAACCAAGTGAGTTATAAGATCAAGAACACATATTCCTGCGCCTCCAGAAATATAATTTATGCTATCATGTGCTGAAAGTGTCCGTCTGCTATGTACATTGGACAAACATCTCAGACACTTCGCCAAAGAATCAATGCCCACAAAACAGACATTAGACAGGATCACAAAGAAAAAACAGTTGCTTGTCATTTCAACCAGAAAGGACACTGTCTGAATGACCTGCTAACCTGCATCCTACTTCAGAAGACATTCAAATCTGCACTTGAAAGGGAATCCTCTGAACTGGCATTCATGCTAAAATTCGACACTCTCCGCAGGGGAATTAACAAAGACTCCAATTATCTCACCCATTACAAAGATAGCTTCCCCAATTATCACCTCTAATACTATTAACTCACAGACATTTCCCCTTCCCCACCTCTAATATCATTAACTCACAGGCATTCACCTTCCTTCCTTCCCCCCCCCCCCACATCCCCCTTCTGTTCTGTAATGTGATTTGTCCTTTTCATGTGTGTTCATTTTTTTAAAATTGTATCCTTTGGTATATATGGTTGTGACTATTTTCTTCCATTATTTGATCTGAGGAAGTGGGTCTGGCCCACGAAAGCTCATCATCTAATAAACCATCTTGTTAGTCTTTAAAGTGCTACATAGTCCTGTATTTTGTTTCAGCTACACCAGACTAACACGGCTACATCTCTATCACATTTATTAGGGTATTAGAGCATAAGCTTTTGTGAGCTACAACTCACTTGTTCAGATGCTGAAGAGAAAAAGAAAGAAAGACAAACAAAGATACGGAGATGGGACTGTGACATCAGTGCTAATTACATCAGAATGGAGGCATTCTAATGCTCTAATAAATTTATTAGTCTTGAACATGTCACCGAACTCCTTGTTGTTTTTGCTGAAACAGACTAACATAGCTACCTCTCTGAAAGCTATAGAATAGTATCACCCTCTTGATATTTTGGTCAAGGCTCAAAGCTAAGGCTATGATTTAGTCACAGATATTTTTTGTGAAAGTGATGGACAGTTCATAGGCAATAAACAAAAATTAATGCCCCATGATCTGTCTGTGATTTATACTAACTTGTGATTCAGTCTTGGTGGGTGCTGGGGAACATGAGGGGAGCTGTTTCAGGGGGCAGGAGGGGTATTTAGGGAGACAATGCAGGGGAAAATCTGAGGTCTGTGCTACCAGCTGTCAAGGGCTGTAGATCATGGTCACTCTAGCTGGCCTTCCTGAGCAGGAGCAGTGGCTGGTATGGCTGTCCCAGCTCTTTGAGCAGCCCCGGGGTCAGCCACACTGGCCCCTGCACAAGTCATAGCAAGACACCGAATCCGTGACTTCTATGACCTTAGTGACAGATATGGAGCCTTATTTATAGGTGGAAACATTAGGCACCAGGGAATTTGGGCCTCTAAAAAATTAGGCAGTAGCTAAGCATGTTTAACTTAGTTGCCTAACGTGGCAACTATGCACCCAATTCCCTTTGTTGATCTATCCTTTTGGAATCAACTCCCCTCCCAATCCTCCATCCTCTTCACTGTATGGGTTCTGAAAATGACTCCTTTTAGAATCTGCAAAGAAGCACAGGCTGTAGTTTGAGAACTTCTGTGTTATTGATTATTGATGCATAACAATACTGCACTGAACGCCTGCACATATACTTGAATAAAATGATGTTGCACCAAATACCTGTGTTGTTTCTTGAACATAACAATGGCATGACTAAAATACATTATTGTGTATTCCTGACATATATAATCATCTGTGTACTTACTTGTTGATAACCCTATCTTACCAGAATATTTACTGCAGTTTGTTGAAAGTCCCATAAAAATGGGAAAAAGTAATTTAATTTGAAATTTTTCTTTTGAATATTTGTATGTCATTTTGGTGGGAAAAAATCCTACTTTCTCTCTTAAATTGTTTGTTTTGAAATGTCACATGAAAGCATGTATTTTCAATTAATGTTTTTGGTGAATAAATTTAACTGTGGCCAGAATCCCATTTTTCAGTGAAAAAAATATTCATGAAAAACAAAGTCAATCAGCTCTGCTACTGACCCATTAAAAACACAGCTGTTTCTTATCTATATCTTTATGGGAACGTAGAATTGGCCTTATTAAAAGGACACAACAGGCGTTATGTTCTGAAAAAAAATGTATCCAGTGCTGAATAACTTGAGGTACAAAACTTCTCACTATGGTTTTATAATTTTTTTCTTAGAACTTGGGTCTTGTTGCTTTGTCTTACAATTAGATGCTAAAACCATTTTCTGTTCATGCTACTGGATAATTTTCAGCATAGAACCAAAAATTTCACAGCCACACTTTAGCTATTGAGAATCAACAAACACCCAGGAACATGCTAGCTTAGTGTAGTGTGTGAAATTTATTCCACAAACATGTTAAGTGTGATATTCAAATGTGTGCAGGAATTTAAGGGAGCATCTTTTTTTCTTTTCTTTCTTTAAATGCAAGATGTACATAGCAGTGTTAAAGGGAAAAAATAGGGTATGAAAAAGAGAGAGACTGTTTTCAAAAAACAGTACCCTGCATATTCAACTAGTATTCTTGACCTTCTCTGTCTAATTTTCTCCTGACATGCTAAATCTTTGCTAGATGAAACGGTTGTTGGCAAGCATTTTAAGATATTGAAAGGCCAAACTGCCAAGAACAGGTTGGCTTAATTTCTTCATCATTCATTATTCAAACTGCCACTTGCAATATTTATATGGGTCATCCAGATTGTAGCACTTTGTTGCAGAAACTCATTAATGGTCATTATAGTTATAGTCTCTACCCTCTAGGGAAGTCTAGCCGAGTGTGCATGAAGGACCTGACTTCAGAAATCAAGCAAGCTATTGATCTGGTTGATGGCTTTGTCACTTAATAGGAGGTGGCACAGAGGTCATGAGCCAGTGGTGTCAGAAACTCCAATGTGTAAGCAATGAGTTTCACCTACCTCCGAGAATAGTACAGGTAGTACCTCCAAAAACAGGTACTCTCTGGTCTGGCAACATCTATCGTCCGGCAGGACCATGGATGCTCTTGGTTCAGAGTGCCCCGGAGCCTAAGGGCAGGAAGGCCAGCCAGGGCTGGGGCAACAAGTTTGACAGCCCCGCTAGGGGCAGCACGAGACTGGGGCCAGAGCCCCATGGCAGCGTTCAGCAACCCGCGGCAGCACGGGGCCATGCAGGAGCCCCCCAGCAGCACAGGTTAGAACTGGGCTAGAGCCCCACGGCAGCCCTAGAGCCCTGTGGCAGCCCTCTGGAGTGCAGGGCTGGGACCAGAGCCCCGTGGCTGCCTCTGGATGTGTGGGGCTGGAGCCCTGTCACACAAGTTAGAACCTGTGCTGCCCAGGGAGCCAGCAGCAGCTGGGGAAGTAGCCCAGCCATGTTGGGTGTTGTCTTACTTCAGAGGCTGGGCCAGCCAGATTCTGCTCTCAGGTTCGGAGGATAACCAAGAAGACACAAATTGCTTAATGCAACTAAATGCAAGGTTTATTAGATATTACAGGTGATATAAAAATAAAAGGCAAGAGAAGGCTTACAACATCCCTTTGGCTTGCTGGGGACTCTGATTCAGCAAAGGATGGTCCTGGGCCAGGTCCGAAAGGCATCTCTGTTCAGTTCCAGGTCCTTCAAGAAGTCCAAAGGGCGTTGGCAACAGTAAACTAGATATAGCCTGCACACAACATACTAGAAGCAACAACTAACTATGTGCAGAGGAAAAAAACAAAAACAAACACCTGCCTCTGTGAAAAGATTCCCACAGACAGGCTTCTTTACCCCAAAGCTTATCTAAACTATGCGGTGAGCTCAACCACACTGGGCATGGCCTATCTCTCTAACAAGCGAGTTAGCTGGGATTTTTTCTTGCTAACAGCAAGACAAAACCTGTTTTCTAGTTTGCAGACATGAGAACTGGGAAGATTCACTAACTCCTCAAAATAAAATGGTCATCTGCTCTTCCATCCACAATAGGTGTGGGGAGTGGAGAAGGGAGGCAGGGTGCCTGCTGGGCCAGCCTTGGGAGCTAGTGGCAGATGACCTCCCCATGGCTGTGTCCAGACTCAGGGGGTTTTCGGGAAAAGTAGCCTTTTTCCGAAAAAACTTCACCTGCGTCTAGACTGCAGCCGCGTTCTTTCGAAATTAAATCGAAAGAACGCGGCTTTTCTTTCGACGGCGGTAAACCTCATTTCAGGAGGAAGAACGCCTTCTTTCGAAAGTGCTTCTTTCGAAAGAAGGCGTTCTTGAATGTAAATAGGGCTTCTTCGAAAGAGAGCATCCAGACTCACTGGGTGCTTTCTTTTGAAAAAGCGGCTTGCTCTTTCGAAAGTTCCGCATGCAGTCTAGACGCTCTCTTTCGAAAGAGGCTCTTTCGAAAGAGGCTTGCAGTCTAGACATAGCCCTAGTGTGGTGAATTCTCTCAATAGGGACTGGCCAGGTCCCGGAGGTGACCTTCCAGACCAAGGAAGTCCAACCTGTAGCAATATACAATACACATAAGTCATTAAACTTGTCGGCATATACGCACTCATGCCTCCTAATGCAAAATAGTAAAGGGGATGGATTTATTGGGGAAGAAGCCCCTCTCCCACAAAAAGGAAAGGAAATACTCCATAAAACACAGAACATCAATCCTGTCAACAGCTTCTATGTCCACCTCTGTCTGGCTACTGCCAAAGCATGACTTAAATACTCCTGCCAAAACATACATGCTTGAGCAGTTTTGAGAACTTCCTTATTCTGTAAGGCCAGTGCTGGCAGATGAGAGGGACTGGAAAAGTTAGAAGAGGCTTTCAATAACTTTCAGGAATTCAAACCCAGCGAGAGTAACCAGTTGAACGCTTCTTAGCATAGGCAGCAATCTTGTGTCACCCGAATTCCAGGGCATTAAGTCCAATGGAAGGTGAAATCCAACAACCAGGTTGCTCTCAGAGTTCTCTGAACCTGCCTACTTATGGCTCCAGGGACATCCCTTGAGGTACTCATAATAGCTGCCACTGTGCCTATGCGAATCTACATAGACATTTCTGGAACTGAAGCATGCTAAAATAGATATTGCTGTCTCCTTTTGCAACAGATTGCAAAAATAACTGTGTCTACTTTCAGGCAACAATGTGTGCTAGAGCAGGAGAATTGACTTTATAGACACAGACTGTGGAAGGGCTCGTGTAGGGGATACATGCCCACCTGCCCCAAGTCCATTTGGAAGAAATATGCCCTTGCTATTGTCATGGATTCACAGAATCTGATCTACACCATAGTCTGTAATGAACCAGTCCCTTTAAATGCCTGACTCCAAGAATATAAACAGTTCTGAAGGGGAAGGCCCAGGGCCTTCACACCTACAGACCTAGGCCTTGGTTGCAACTGACCCCTGCTTTCGGTGTATGGCTACTTAGCCACGCCAGATTCCTGGGAGAATCTTGTTCCTTCACCTTCAGGGCATAGTGCTCTCAGTCAGCATCTGCAAAAAAGGTAGCCTTTCAAAATAAGATAAGATTTCAGTCCTTTGGCCTACAGAATCTGAAAGATCTTAGATCAGCACAGAGAAGCAAAAGTTGAGCCAGAGTCCAGACTAGCCAATGACGGAGCTCTTTTGGGCCATGTTGCCATAGAAATCACCTCTTCTTCCTTTCTCTGTCTCTGCTCCTTTTCCTTAGAATACATCCATGTGGGAGGGTGGTAAAAATCAGGGTAGTTCAAGCTGGTTTGGTTGCTCTCTTATTGCTGCCTTTATATCACAATGTGGGAATGCTCCTCAAACTGCTTCCTTGCCACTCACAGATTTTGGCTACTCTGACAGATATTCTGCTCAACATTGCCTGTGTGGTAAGAGCAGAAAAACAAAGCATCAGTCAGAAAATGAGAAGAAGGTCTAGGTCTGGGGGTGGGGGGGGGGGGGTTGAAGAAATCACACTTGATTAGGGAATGAGAGGTTGAGAGGATTAGGAGATGGACAGAGAGATGGGACTGAGACAAGAAATGAATAAAATAAAAGGGACACAATAAAAGACACTGTGCATGAGAAGGGACATCACAGAGAAAAGGGTATGGGAAATGAAACGAGAAGCAGAGGAAGTATGGCGAGTGATGGGACTAAGAACAAGAGGACATAAATAATGTAAAAAAGGGGGGAATTATTAACATAGTTCTGGTGTAGTGCTTCACAATGCTTCACATTTTATGGCTCTGCCACTGTAACAGTATTGGAAAGTTCAGAGAGATGTGAATGACTTAACTTGCTGAATTACTGTATTATTCTGAATGTACATGATCAGCCAAATGACACTTTTCAGTGCAGGATGAAACGTTATGTTTGGAATTGATTGTCCTATTTACATTCCAGTCACTGCCGGTGAATCATTGTCCAAACTGCAAGTTAGTCAGCAGGAGTGGCAGAAGGGGTGGTGCCCAGAAGGGGTCCAAGTCCTCCTGTGCCTGCCTAAAGCTCTGGGAAGTAGCTTGACTGCAGGAGGGGTGTTAGCTCTGGAAAGGAATTTGGGTGTGGGTGGAAGTCTGGGGTGCAGACTCTGGGAGGGAATTTGGATGCTGAGTCCAGGCTCTGGGCTGGGACAGGGAGTTGGGGTGCAAGAAGGTGAAGGCTCTGGGAGGGAATTTGAGGGTGGCGGTAAAGGGTGGGGGTGCAGGAAGAGATGTGGGAAGGAAGAAGGGAAGTGTGGAGCTTACCTTTGGCACCCCCCTCTGGCAGAGGCTACTAGGTAGGGGCAGGGAGTGTGGGGGGCCACTGCATGATGCTGCCCACCGCATCAGCCCTGCATCTCCCATTGGCCATAGAGACATATGAGCAGGAAGCCACTCTAGCCACTCTTGTCAATGGCGGTGGTGGGGCCTTTTTAAATTTCCCAGGGGTGGCAGGTGGGGTTGGGGGATGCACCAAGGGAAGAGTGCAGAGTAGCAGGGGATACTGGGGGAAAGATCTGGCCCTGAAATTTTGTGGAGCTGGGTCTCTGGGCTTGAAATATTCCTGGGCTGTGTCTACACTGGGCCACTTATTCTGGAAAATCAGCCGTTTTTCCGGAATAAGCTGCGAGCTGTCTATACTGGCCCTTGAATTTCTGGAAAAGCAACGATGCTCTACTGTACAAAATCAGCCGCTATTCCGGAAAAACTATTCTGCTCCTGCTTGGGCATAAGTCCTTATTCTGGAACACTGTTCCGGAAAAGGGCCAGTGTAGACAGCCCAGTAGTCTTTTCTGGAAAAAAGCCCCGATCGCGAATATGACGCTCGGGGCTCTTTTCCGGAAAAGCGCGTCTACATTGGCCATGGATGCTTTTCCGGAAAAGGGCTTTTCTGGAAAAGCAGCCTGCCAATGTAGACGCTCCTTTTCCGGAAAAACTTAAAACGGAATACTATTCCGTTTTAAGCAGTTCCGGAAATTCATGCCAGTGTAGATGTAGCCCTGGAGTGCAGGCTCCATCAGCCCACATGAGTCATCACCCCTCTTAGTCAGTCTATATTATATGTTACTTCTGACTCAGTTACGTAAGGCCATCCTTATACTGTATGGGTCCCTATACAACGGATGCTGCCCTTCCCCCATATGGCTTCTCCCAGAGTGCCTGGAGCTTCCTTCCCTTCTCCCCCACAGGTCCTCTGTGTGTCTTCTTAATGGGGCTCAGCGTTTCTCTCTCCTTCCTCCACTCCCTGCAGAGCAGCTTCTGCTGGGGACCTGGGGCTCTATGCTTCCCTCCCCCACCCAGCATGGCTTCTGCCAGACTCTTGGGATTCAGGGCTTCCCTCACCCCCCCCCCCCCCCCCCCCCATGTGGCTTCTGCCATGGGCCTTGGAATAAGGACTTCTCTCTTGCGTGACTTCTGCCAGGAGCCTAGGGCTCGGGCTTCCCTCCCTGCATCTCTCCCTCCCTCCATGTGGCTTCTTCCTGGGCTTGGGGCCTTTCCTGGCAGGAGTAGGGGGAATGTAACCAGGCAGGCAGGAAGGGAATAGGGTCATACTTAGGCATATAAGCACACAAAGCTGTGTAGAAACACCTGGAAAATTGGTGCCCCAAATTTTCAGGTGCCCTAGGCAGCTGCATATTTTGTATATGCCTAGGGATAGCCTAAAATGAAGTTTCTAAATCTCAGATTGTACTTGATAATCTCTTGCATTATACTATGCATCCCAACTAATTCAGAAGACACAAGCACCTGTTGAGTTTTGAATTGACTGGAGAATTAGGCATACTCTCTTAATGCAAATAAATTAAGGACAGTTTTACTGTATCACAAAGTAAACATGTTTTAAACATATGTGCAGTCTTCTTTCTAAGATCTAGAAAAATCTAGATCGGTAGAATGTGAACTTGTAGCAACTTCTTAGATAACACTTGTTTGCTTTCCTTTTTTCTTTTCTTTTCTTTTCTTTTCTTTTCTTTTCTTTTCTTTCCTTTTTTTTTGGAAACGTCATTTCTCCTGTGAATTAACCAGGGTTTGCAAAGCTTTAAGTGACAGAGATCATATTGACAGTTCAGGCATCTTCTGCTCTCATTCTAAAAACTCAGGAATGTTAGACTAGGAACACCAAATTGATTTAATCCCCTACAGCATTCAAAGCAAGCAAGGGGTGGCTGCAAAATAGCTATCCCATACTATAACACATATGCCTAATAGTTATAATCAAGTCACCGATTAACTGATATAACCTCCTGAGACTTGGTAACCTTCCTTTAATCCCCAACTACATTTTGATATGTAGCCTTTCAAATATCTGTTAATAGTTTGGAAATATTTGGCTAGTTAAAAAAACTGCTGATATTGACACCACTGGGAGTATTTTTATTTAATTTGGCTATCCCTTGATTTTGACATTTTACTTACTATTATGCTCCCTGAAATGGACTAGATGCTTCACAAACATACAAGGACAGATGCGCCATGTCCCTGAATACCTTTCAAGCATAGACTCTTAACTTTTTAATTACTTATGCACATTCTTAAATTTAGGACTATAAATTGTGTCATTGAAGTCAATGGAATGACTGAAAAGTATAAATTTACAAATGTGGGTGCATTTTAAGAATGAGGGCTTACATACAGATGTGCCAAAACAAAGAGGGGGCAATCAATAAAGTAGGAGGAGGTAGACAAAGTGGACTATAATAAAATCATGAAATTCCTCATTTAATGAGTGTACACATCTTGATTGTTCATTTACTTTAAAGTGGATTGCCATGTGCTTTTGTTTTTGTGGGCTTTAGACTGACACACACTGGAATAAATGTTACTTTTGACTGACACACACTGGAATAAATGTTACCAGCATGGTAATTGTACACAAAGAGTCACATGATATTAGACTAAGTGTATATACTTTTGCAATAATTTTTTATACCCAGCTACAGTTCTGATCATTTTCTTTGGGGATCTTTTTGAGGTCTTTTGAACCCCATAATAAAGCATGGCAGAATTAGGAATATTAACTATTTAGTAATAATATTGCAATATCACCCAAAGGCCTCAGGAACCAGCAGTGACCTATTGTCCTAGGCACTCTAACACATTCAGATATTTCATTCAAATCACAAAGAGGGTAATCTCGAATATTTACTATTGTTCTCATGCTTTGATCACACTCCAATTAAAAGTGTTCATGGGTAGGAGCTCCCTGTCAACTCTGAAAAATACAGTACAATACAATACAATAAAAACCCACAACATTGAGGCTGTGTCCAGACTCAGGGGTTTTTTCGGGAAAAGTAGCCTTTTCCCGAAAAAACTTCCCCTGCGTCCAGACTCAAGCCGCGTTCTTTCGAAATTATTTCTAAAGAACGCGGCTTTTCTTTCGATGGCGGTAAACCTCGTTTCACGAGGAAGAACGCCTTCTTTCGAAAGTTCCTCTTTCGAAAGAAGGCGTTCTTCAATGTAAATAGGGCTTCCTCGAAAGAGAGCATCCAGACTCGCTGGGTGCTCTCTTTCGAAAAAGCGGATTGCTCTTTCGAAAGATCCGCCTGCAGTCTAGACGCGATCTTTCAAAAGAGGCTCTTTCGAAAGATGCTTTCGAAAGAGCCTCTTTCGAAAGAAGCCTGCAGTCTAGACATAGCCTTAGAGTTTCATCATGAGGTCAAATGGCAAGAATGGATTTTAAATTGTTTCAGTAAAAAAGAAAGCTAAAATAATCTAAAAAAGCTGAGGGATTTTTGTCAGCACACAAATCTCTAGAAGAATGCAAGGATGAAATGTGTCCAACTGCTTATGTGGTTGATCTTAAAGAAGGGGTTTGAAATTGCTCTCATTAAACTGATTGAACATAAAGAGGTAAACAGTGGATTTTAATGTCAAATTAAACAAACAACTTAACTTTGAGACAGCTGCTTTATACTAGCCTTTTGATAATATGTCTTCGTTTTGATGCTCTTATAATGTTAGGGACAAGAAGGCTTTTGTGCCGCAGAGCTAATGAATGCAGGGGAAAACATTTGTGCATTGCAGTAACTCAGATTAGATTTTCATATCTCATTTCAGCACCAATCTCAACTCTGCAATTTGATTTTACTGAAATGATGCTACAAAAATACTAAAAAAAAATGTATATAGAGTTTAGTTTGCATATGCATCTTCAACTCACAGCCAAATATAGAAGAAATCTGTGCTGAACAAAAAACCATGGAAGCTGAGATCTCCCCATATTTCTGCATGGTTTTCTGAACTCTCTAAGTTTGCAAAGCAAAGTTTTCAGCTCTTCCACATTCAAAATTCACCATGACAATGCAAAATGTAAGCACTTCTGTTGAGTCTGCATCCTGACAAATTTAACCAGGAATACTAAAAAGAATTAATTTCTCAAACTTGCCTTGGAGGAATGTTAACTAGCAATCTAATTATCAAGGGCCTGATGCTGTTCCCTTGAAAGCCAATGGGTGTTTTGCCATTAACTGCACTGGGAGTCCAATAGGACTATGTCTACACTGCAAGCTTTTTGCGCAAGAATGTCCGTTCTTGTACAAAAACAAAGAGTTCTTGCGCAAGAGGGCAATGTGGACAGACAACAGGGGTTTCTTGAGCAAGAAACCCTTATGGCTAAAACGGCCATCAGAGCTTATAAATATATATATTATATATAGTCTTTATATTTTGCCTCCTCTCCTCCCTGCTCACACCATAGGAAAGTGGAGACAATAGGAGTCTCCTGTTGGGGTTCCTACCACCTGTTGGGGCTCCTACCACCTTTTGAAGGACTGGTGGAGACTCTGCACCTTTCAAACTGGGCTGGCCTCCTGCTGCTGAACTGCCATGGGCTTGCCTGTGCAATGCCTCTAGGCAGCATTTCTATGTCAGATGCAATATGTTTCAACACTCTCTTCAGTCTTAACAGATATTCTGGGCATCCATTGGAATACAGCCTGGCATTCTGGTGTGTCATCCTTTCCTCCAACATCCAGCAGTTCTGATGTGACAGAGGTGTAATCAAGTGTGAGGAGGCATATGTGTCTCTAATGTAGCATCACTATCTCTAAGGAAGGACTTTTATACAGAATGGTTGTCCTTAGTACTCAAACTTTGCTTAGTACCAAGGCTTTAGCGAGAAACATGCACTTCCCTATATGTATCTGTACAATAACTGTATTAAGGGGAGCTGTGTTTTCACAGCTATTCTTGTAATATAATGCTGCTCTAGCTCATGTGAACAGCATTAAAGATCACAGTAAAAAGAAATAGCTATCCAAAGCAGAAGGTAAAGTCTACTGGATATCAGCGAATTGGAGGTAGAAGATAATATAATTAAGTAATTATGCTTTCTGTGACAATATCTCAAGAGGATCCTAATGATTAGCTAGAAGGAAAGTTAATGTGGGCCTGGAAGGCTTAAATAGTAGACCTAAGCTAACATCTGTGGGTATTCATCACATGGAGGTGCGGACTAGGTCGTAAGTCTAATCAAGTACTCCCACCTAACCACTGAGAGTGCAGTGAGGTGACTCAGCCAATGGATCCTGTATGCTTTAAGCCTCCAGCCAGTCCAGTTTTTCTATCAGGTAATTCTCAGCCTCCTCAGATGATCCAGGACACCTACCAGGTGAATTTGTTGGCAGGCAACCACTCCCCTGACAAAACATTTCTTTTGGGTGGAAGCCTCTCTATTGTATCATCTGTTTGTGGGGTTTTTTGAGTTAATGACCCTCTGCTGTGAGCCCACATCTTGGAATTTATGTCGAACATAGAAGCACAGAAATCACAGAGAAAGCTCTGAGCCCCCATATTCAAAATGGAGTTTGACAGAAATACAATCAGTGAGTTCAGAATCTGACTCTAAAATAACCAGTTCTACAGATTCTTAAATCATCACAGGTTGTAAGATGGTGTGCAGAGACTTTTCCAAGCCATTCCACTTCAGTCAGCTCTGAAGAATGGCTCCTCTGATGTTACTTGAGGCCTTTAGGGCCATGTCTACACTACACAGAAGATTGACTGTGGCAGCATTGATCTTCCACACAGAGTCTTCTGGGGCTCTAATTAGCGGGTCTGTGTGAATGGCTCCAAATTGTGATTTAAGATACTTGGACTCCAGCTATGTAATTAATGTAGCTGGAGTTGCTTATCTTCATTCGAATGTATCCCATAGCATAGACCTGGCCTAAGAGAAAATTCTTTTCTCCTTTTCATCTCCATCTAGTGCTCATCTGAGATACACTCCACAGCACCCACTCCATGTATCAGTCCCAAAAGGAAATGTTATTTTTTAATAAGTCAGTATTGCAGGAAGTAATAATGAAAGACAAAATGATCCAGAACTGCATTCAGCAAAAGAGTGAAGACAGGAGACAGTATTAACAAACACAGCTAAGTGGTGAATATCTCCCTGTGAAGCACAGAACCCTAGGATACCACTCCTGAAATGGTAGCACTAATATCATGTACCTACCTCTGCAGTGTGAACAGGGTTATGCAACTGCAAGTGTACATAGCGCTAAACCCATTTCCAGCACAGCATATGTGGATTCTTAGCCCTCAGTATTGTGAGAATATTTCAGTACTCAGGTACTCACACAAGTGTAATAATAGCATAGTGTCAAGAGAGTAGTGAGTCTCCATGATCAATTCAGTTCAGTCCTCCTGCTGATGTTACCCACAAAGTTGTCAAAATTGCTATCGGTTGTAGTAGTTATTTCCATTCCATGGATCTTTGTCAATTAGGAGTGGAGTTAACATCTTTTAAATAAGTTTTCCTTATAAAAGGGATCAGAACAGACCTACAACAATTTTGGTAAGGGCAAGTAAGTTAGATCTCAGTACATAATAGAAATGCAGGAGAGCCTAATAAATCAACATATGACTAGGGCAGGTCAAACAGTAGAAAGCAGTTATTTTTGCTCTACATAACTGCAGTCTGACATTATATAAATATTTGTGTTGAGCCAATTACTTTACATGAAGACAACAGTATAAATCTATGTCTACACTATGCAGAAGATCGATGCTGCTGCAGTCGACCTTCCGGGATTTGATTTAGCAATTCTAGGGAAGACCTGCTAATTTGAACTGAGAGGGTGCCCCCATGGTGCCAGAACTCCTGCTCCTCATGAGGAGTAAGGGAAGTCAATAGGAGCATTTGCTCCCATCAACCTCCCGCTGTATGGGCAGTGATTTAAGATACATTGTTATTGACTCCAGCTACATAATTATTGTAACCAGAGTTGTGTATCTTAAATCGACCTTCCCCTTTCATGTAGATGTGACCTCGATGTAAATCTGAAGAAGTTCACATTAGAGATTGAGCCTACTCATCTAACAATAAACAAACAGAATTCAACATTTAGATGTGGGATTACTTGTGGTTAAATTTAAGCAGATGTGTAAACATTTATAGAATCGAGGACATATTTGTTCTGTGGTCCACATAAAGTTTATCAACTCACATATATCATATGGAAACACCACAATTTTGGTACTCTTTGTCCATTTAACTTTGCACATAAGGTAAGTTCACTTTTAGATAATTTAATTTGTAGTTTTCAATTAAGAAAAAATCCTATAGCAATCAACTTAAAATAGGATAATATTTTCTGTCTATAATTCTAAGTGACAGTGGTACAAACCTCACATTTCCTCCTGAAAGGTAGTTAATTATTATATGCTATGTGACTTGCATTAAAGTTACATAAGCTTATTCCATTGTTTTAGAGCCGTAAAATGAGAAACAATGGCTTAGTTATAAATCTAGTAATTTTACCTGTCAACATGTGTCTCCTTGCTGTGAAACTCTTACAAGCTTAATTTCAGTTTATATAAGAGGTATGCAAATGTAAAACATAAGTGCTATGTTTTCAGTTCTTTTGCCAATAAAGTTATGATACAGGCAGTGGGTGCTCTGGAGTGTATCTCAGATGAGAACTGGATGTTCTATAACTGTAGAACCATAACTTAAAATAATTTAAAATATAAGCTTGTTAGTTATTATTTTGTATATAATGGCTACCCATGTTATTTTATTCTGGAGATGAATCAGTGAAATGTATGAAAACCCAGTATAAATATTAATCCATGGGTTAACTATATCACATTTACAGAACTGACACCATATGGGCTCAGTTTCACATCACTCTCTCCCTTTAATCTGTTTTTTAACTTCCAAGCCTGGAACATCTCATTCTGTGGGTCATGATCCTTGAAAAAGATGGAGTTGAAAAGAGAGTATTAAAATAGCATTATTGACACTGATGCCACAAGAAGGATCTCCAGCCAGAGATGGACAGCAGGGACAGGGATTAAGCCATTTTTTGAGTATTATGATGCTTCTTATTTCTTCAAAAGGTGGCAAAACCATCCAGGAAAAATCTCTTTTTTAAATGATGTATCTTGATTTTTTTATCAAGTTTAAACATCTGTCCCTTCAATTTTCACAAGAGATGACTAAATCTATAATTACCCAGGGTTCAGATGTTTGTCATCTCTTGTGAAAATCCAAATGTTTGGATGCTGATCTGTCACTAACTGAGCCAGAAATCACACAAGCAAAAAAGTTTTCAATATGCGAACAATTAAGTTCTAAGTCCTCTCAAACCCATGCAAAATGGGGGCATAGGAAAAGTAACACAAACTATTATAGAGCTTTTAAAAATATGGCTGGTTTTTTGATTGGTTTGAATGATACACAAAGGGTTGGATCAATTCATCCTTATTTTACGCAAACCACTCACACATCCCTAATTTACATCTCAGAGGATGAAACTAATGGGATGGGGGCAGAAACAGTTTGGTTGATGACACTGATTAATTGGTTTTGAAGGTCTTTCTTGTTCCCTTCCTGTGAAACATCTGAGTTCTTTTCTCGAGCATCCAATGAAAATATCTTCATGATAGCTTAGTATTTACCTAATTTTAAATAAACACCTGTAAGATATGAATAGCCATTCTGCATGTCTTTTACCATCAGAGATCCATGCACATATCAAGCAATATGTTACTTGGTTGACTTAGGACAGCTTATTTGATTTCTAAGTTATTAGTTCAAATCTAACCCTGGCTGACAGCAACTGAACATTTTGCTAATGGATGCTCAGTGATCAATTAAAAACAAACCTGAAAGTTTCAGACTAGTTTTTAGTGCACAAATGTCAACAATACCACAATGCGAACTAATTAGGTCATGGTTGGCAGTCTCAGCAGAGAGCCCTATGTTAAATGGAATGGAGAATAAATCTTGTTCAGATCCCTAGATGTTGTTGTCCCAACTTGAAGCTTGGGCAGTAACCTGATGGTCTGAGGAAGTTTGCACTAATGGTGCTTACGTCTGTGGAGAAAAGGTCACCAAGGTTGTGCACCTTCCCCAAGCAGTAAATGCACAGAAAAGTTAAAAGAAAGAGAAGCAAAAATAAAGTTAGGAAGGAAGTCTGGAAAGGAGTTCAAGAAGAGAGCCCATAGCTCTGTGACATGGAAATATATTCTTCTCATTGCTGCCATTATACTCCTCTACTTTATAACTTGATTGTTCCATTGCTGCTCACACCAGTGAACTTTTACTCATGTAGGCATTCCCACTTGAGATACCATTGGACCTCTGATGGGTTTGTGGTATTTTTATTCATGTTCTTTGTGGGAAGGGTACCGATAAGTTACATCAAAACTGCATTTTCCTAAGGCAGTCATTTTCATGTAAGGTAGGTATTAATTATTAAACATCCACCCTGCACTATTCCAAGTGCTGGGCAAATCCGGACATCTTTCTACTTGTGGATATTTTTGACTGCATTCTCAATTAACCAGGTGGGCTATTTATGCAGCCCACTTGCCTTTCCTCACACCAGGTACATCTAAGTCTACTTTTCATTTACCTGTGGGTACCATCGAGGAATTTCATAGCAACAGCACTAACCAATCTATAATTCAGCCACACAGAACTGCAAAGCTCAAGAACAGTGAATCATCATTTACATAACCCACAAACTTTAGCCTTGTGCTAAGAATAAGCCAATCTGCCTATATAAAGGGTTGTACACAAATAGATTCTGGCCTCTAAATATTTTCTACTTGGCTGGAGCTCTCCAAGGGCTGATTCCTTTACTCTCTTGAAAGTTCAATGATGAGAGGAAGGTCAGAAGTACTAGCAATAGTCTAAATGATGAAAAAACTTTTTGTTATCATTCCTTTATATTCTCCTGTTCAAGGAATTTTCCTAGACCTTAACTCCTCGGAAATCCCTTTTAAGAATAAGTTCGAGACAATACGTATTCTTTGACCTTATTTCTAATTCTTCAAAGTGGGTGCATGTTCTTTAAGGCTATGTCTACACTGCAATGCTATTTCAGGATACTGCAATTGCACCTGTGTTTTCCTTCAGTGTTTCATCCAGGCTATCCACTGTTAGGTTCCAGATCTCTAGCTGTTACCGTTCTTGGAGGGAGACTCACATCTTGCTCCCTCCTGATCAAGGTGTTTCTAGTCTGACCAGTTCCCTGATTTCACTGTATTCCCAAAAAAAGAGGGACTGCCTAAGCAAGTCTGTTTGCTTTCTCTTCAGAGACTGATAACACAGTAATTACCAACAATTATAAAGACCACATAGAACATCCTATGCAAGCATATTTATTCTGAGGGTAAACTCATTACAGGAAAAAACATATTAAAGCAATAAAAGAGCCTACATACATACTAATAAGCTTACCAGAGATCACACCAACTGTTTCCAATATGGGCTCTGGCAAATGAGTATTTGAACTCCCCCAAAGGAATCACTTTTGCTTTTTCATGAAGCAAAACTGTGTAGTGTATACAACAATATACACTTACATTATTAAGTATATTTTTAATGATCAAACAGTGGAGGTGAATACACTACAATGCTACTCTGCCCAATTTAACTCTCCTGCAATGCCAACATAATACAGCCATCACAGCAAGGAACATAGAGCTTTCTGTGATATGATATGGGCAGGGCACTGCACTTGCTTATGTCGTTCTCCCTGTTGATGCCAGAACATCAAATGTGGACACACTCTGTCAGCACAAGGAGCGGTGTATGAAGATGCCCAAGGAATGTACTTACAGTGGTTTATATTTGTTAGCAAATCTTAGTGTTCTTAACTCTGTAATGTAGACAGGGCCAAATTTGCAACATCCTTGAATTTTGGGCAGGATAACTAGACACAGTATTCTAAAATGATCATACCAGTGCCGAATAGTGAAGGATATAACTCCTACTTGATATTCTGCTGTTTATACATCCAAGTATTTGCTCTTTTGGTACAATGTTGCACTGGGAGCTCATGTTAAGCTAATAATCCATCATGACCCTCAAGTCTTTTTCAGAAATATTGATTCCCTGGACAAGGTGTCCCATCCTGTAATGATGGCCTGCATTCTTTCTTCCTAGGGTTTGTGTACCAAAAAAAGCACTACCAGATTATTTGTAAAGCACTCTAACACGCTGGCAAGCCCTTAAAGGTACGTACTTTTCATGGACTATATTAACACAAACCCCAGCAAGGTCCCACCAGGGACAGTTGGAGCATAACAAGTGGAAGTGCTTTACAGATCACATCTCTCTAGAGTGCTTTGTCATGCTGTGTGGACAAGCTCCAATTGTATATTCAAAATGTATATTGTTTGTGCTCAGCTAAACAAGCAATCCAGGTAACTCTGTATCAACGATCTGTCTTCTTTGTTATTTATCAGTATTCTAATCTTTTGCTGCTTCCAAAGTTTATCCATAATGATTTTATTTTCTTCCAAATAATTGATAAAAATGTTAAATAGCATAGAGCCAAGAACCAGGCTCTGTGAGACTCCAGAAGAAGCATACCAATCCAGTGATTACTCCCCATTTACAATTACATTTTGGAACCTATCACTTAGTCAGTTTTTAAACCATTTAATTTATGTTGAGGTTATTTTGCATTATTCTGATTTCTGAATCAAAATGTTATGCAGTACCAAGTGGCATACCTTACGGAAATCCAAGTATATTACATTAACTATTACTTTTTTCAACTGAACTTCAGATTTGGAATTTCAGACTTGGGATCTCAAGTGTACCCAGATGATGATGATGGTTTATTTTGCTAGTCTGCAATCAGGGGAATTATAGAGTTCTTTATTTGTACTGTACATTATGTCCTTGTAAATATGCCTTGGCTTTGGTATTGCATGTACTTAGGTAAAGTACATCAACATTAAAGTTGTCAGACTGATGCAGTCATACAGACATGAGAGATTTATTTAAATTAAAGAAAAGTGGATTTTCTCCTTACTGATGTTAATGGACCAGTACATCTTCATGAATCATAAAAGAGCCAAGTGCACTAATCTAGGCAATAGTCTAGCTATATAACACCCTAAGGTTAGCTTGAGGACAAGGGGGAAAGGGTAGCAGAGTCAGAGTAAGTGATCAAAAGTAAGCTCTGGCTGAACAATTCAATTATTTTTAATGACAAAAAGTTGAGATTTTTAGAAGATTATTGTAAGCTCATTGGAGGTGCCAAACCAGAGATGCAAATTTGAGACCTGCCTTGAGATTTATGCCTCTACATCAGTGATGTTACATGTGGGAGGAACTTCTTGGCCTCTGTAAGGCTGGACAGGGATGATTAACTAGTTTTCCCAAGATGGTCACCCAAAAATGAAGACAGCCACAGTTAGTTCTGTTGAAAATATAACTGTGACAGATAAGGCAATTTCCTGCAATATCCTTGAGCGGCCTTAGTGATTTAAGTTTAAACATGTCTGGAGTCCATTGTATTATCTGAGTAGTCTCTCTCTTTAGGGGTAGATGGGATGTCAACCCGAGGAAGTACTCTGAACTTCAGAGGCCTATACTGAGCAATGTTCCAGACAAGAATTAATTTTTTAGACAAACAGCGTCAAATAATTTGCCTGTTGAATCTCTAGTGAAGATGAATGCAAAGTACCCACCTTCACGTATGCAGAAACCCAGCCTTTTGACACTATGCCCTGGGGAAGGAAGCTATTGTCTACAGTAATTACTTGTTTAACACATGCCCGCTTACCATGTTTTCGCAATAGCACGATTTTTTGGGGAACATTTTTTGAATAACATGACTGTCCCCGAAATAACATGAAAATAATCAAGTGGTGGACTACTTCGTGAAGTAGTATTAGTTGGTGAAAACAGTGGTAATACGCATGAGCAGATGAATACATGTGGTCACAGCTCTCCTCTGCTCACTCACGTGTTTATCTTTGTGTTTTAAGAAGCCTCAGCGACTTGTGTTGCTAGATATCTAATGCTGACATTGATGACCCAACACCAACAAAAAATTGATAGAAATGTAGCCGTGTTAGTCTGGTGTAGCTGAAACAAAATACAGGACTATGTAGCACTTTAAAGACTCACAAGATGGTTTATTAGATGATGAGCTTTCGTGGGCCAGACCCACTTCCTCAGATCAAATAGTGGAAGAAAATAGTCACAACCATATATATTGTACCAATATATATGGTTGTGACTATTTTCTTCCACTATTTGATCTGAGGAAGTGGGTCTGGCCCACGAAAGCTCATCATCTAATAAACCATCTTGTGAGTCTTTAAAGTGCTACATAGTCCTGTATTTTGTTTCAACAAAAACTTGACTTTGCCATGACCACCTGAAATGCAACCCCCACCTTTTCCATTATTTTTAATGGGAAAATCACATTTTTGCTTAGCATGAACATTTTCAGAAATGTATCTAAGTGTTAAATAAGGAATTACTGTACTGAATACCTGCTCCCAGAGCCTCAGAACCAAAGGGTCAAGCTGCATAAAGTAAAGACTTCCTTATTCATGGGTGTGCTAGTTCAGAGCTAAGGCTGTAGCAAACCTGTAACCACAGAAAAACCACTTGGTGGGGTTTGAAAGGCTCACTCCTATCTTAGTGGCTGCTGGAGTCAGGGTGATGACTGGTAAGCTTACTACCATGTATATAGGATCTCTTATTGCTTTGCTGCAGCAATGCTTTCACCTTAACCATCATTGGCTTGCTTATAAACTGCTGAGTGGTAACTTATAACCGGCAGTTAGGCTGTTCATAACCCGCTGGAGAGAAAGCAAAGTGCAGACATCAGACTGGTTAGGCAGTCTGACTTGCAGGAGAGTCACAAGGTAGGCAGGGAACTGTGCAGCCTAGAAGAACCTTGGTCAGAAGAGGTGATAGCTGAGGAGCAGGCAGCCTACAGTGTGTGGCCACAAGGGAACACAAAGGAGGAACAGAAGTGCAGTTGCCCTGATATGTGTCAAGAGACAGATACACGTAACAAGGGGCCTAATTTCCGTGTTGTTAGGCATCTTATACTTATATAAGATGGTGAGATAATTGGATGAGGTAGGACGAGAAAAAGTGAAATGTTCCTAAAAGTTATTCGCAATACAAGTATAGTTAATGTCCTTCACGCTGGAACATGGAGCTGTGTCAGAATGGGGGAAGGGACTGCAGTAGGGTTGCCATTTATTGACCCCTTTTCATTGGCAGTGGAGCCTCTGCTGAGCCTTGCTAACAATTCCTTCCCTCTTCAGGGCTCTGTCCTTTCATTCATAGCAAACACAATTTGCAAGTTCTTCTGATAAGGTTTCCGTCCCCCCTCCCCTTTTGGCTAGGCTGTGATTCTTTTTCACTTTTCCAGTGCAGCAATCCAAACCTGAAAACAACCACAAAACAATTACCCGGGCAGCCTGAAGTTCAGGAGTCTGCCCTTTCACAGCTTGCTACTGGATCTCCTTCCTCAGGCTGTTTCATAGCCTTCTTCACTACACTTTTCTGCTGCTTTTTATACTGGGACTCCCTGATTCAGCCATGGTGTTGCTCTTTTGTAAACAGGACTGGTTAGCCTTAGACCCTCCAGCTTTTAAGGGCAAGCCACTCAGAACTTGTTATAAGGCCATTATTCTAGGAAAAAACAGCGCCAAAAAAGAATGTTGCTTAGATATTGGAGGAAGTACCCCTGACACCACTAAGACAACCTAATGAGCTGTTCTTTGCCATTAAAATTACTACCGAGATCCCAACAGCTATATTATTGTTTTCAAATTGTTTCCTAAATGTCTTACTGTGCCAAGCAGGTGGACCAGAGCAGGGTGGAGGGACTAAGAAAAACAATCAGTCTGCATGAATAACTGTCTAAGAATGTTTACAGAACATTTAATCAGCAGGAGACACTTACATCTACAAGGTAATCGGAAATTTCCTGTGGCTTTGTAAGTAATTTTGCCATCATTAAAGCTTTATATATTTAGTGTTGCAGCTGAGGACTATTGCTGTCAAAAGAAACTCATTTTAAGTAGAAAAAATAAAAAAGAAAGAAAGAAAGTTGCAGGACTTAATTTATCTAGTGGGAAATTCACCCCAACCTAGAGAGCCTTTTCTAGCAGAGTTGGTTGGGAAATTAACTTTTTTTTTCTTCCCATGAAAAGTTTCCACAAAAATGAAATAAAAATGTATTTTCTTTGTTTTATTTAGATGAGATGGGTGAGGTAGCAAATATCTTTTATTGGCACAAACTTTGTTGGTGGAAGGTGCAAGAATCACAGAGCTTTGCAGAGCTCTTCATCAGGTCTAGGGTGCTGTTGGGGGTCTTTTTTTTTTTTGGTCAAAACTCCCCAAAATTCTGAAAGCAAAAATGTCTGTTTTATTATTTTTAGGCACTGCAAAATCATGGGGTTTGTGTTTCCATTGTTTTAAACGACTGATATTTTTTTACAAAAAAAAGATTTTATTTCCAAAATAATTTTCCACAAAAAATTGTTTTATCTTCTCTTCCTCCACTCTCCATCCTCCCTGCAAAAACAGAACAGAACAACACCCCAAAGAACTCCTGCAAATGTTTTTGTCCACATCTACTAATTAAATCCTTAAAATGACTCAGGCTTTAAGGTAGTATGTGTGTGTGTGTGGAGGGGGGGGAGGACAATGAAGGGGGGCGGGCTGCCTGCAGAGGATTCTATGTGTCTCACGTGTTAGATGTCCCATGAAGAGGTGTCTGCACTGCCCTGTAGACCAGCATAGAGGGTGATGTTCGGAGGAGATGGCATCGGAGATGGAATTATGATTCCCTTTGGCTTTAGCAGTCCATAAATGGAATTGGAGGCACAGTTTTTGGGTTGCAGTAGTTGCTGGGTGGCAGCTGTGGTGTTGGGTTCACAGGAGGATTTCCTTCCACTTCACCTACATTAAATGTATTACTTAGGGTTTGTGTAGATGAAATAAATGTTATTCCTTGGGAACAGATTAATATGAAAATGCCATTGCTTTCTAGGCCTGTGATATCTGACTTGCTCCTCTTCATATAGCTAATAATGACATTTCAGCATTTTTAGGAAAGGTTTGGGAATGATAATATATATATATATATATATATATATATATATATATATATATATATATATATTTAAAAGTCTGATGCAAATGGTGAGGTATCATCTTACATATAATGAAATATCGCCTTGTGCATGGTGCTATGGACTTATATAACACCAAGGAAGCTGATGCCATGTGATACAGTAAAGACTTTGAACCATATTCTATCTGACATTTATAAAAACACTTTTTTTTGCTACCTTATACTGTTATTTCAATTGTTCCATTTGAGTTTCCAAAATCCCTGGACTGCAAAATGCCTAGATCCTTTTGAGCATTTTACATAGCTTTCTCATTGCTGTTTTGGCTTGCAGGAAGAGTCCATCTCTTATGATACACCATGTTTAGTTTGACAGAATGAAACAAAGACCAGATTTCTGGGGAAAACTATAAAATGGAGAAAATGAATTTTGTAATCTCTACTCCAAAAGCAGAAATTCACTTAAGCACATCCTTAACTTTAAGCATATGAGATTTCCTACCGAAGTCCCATTTTTTATGTTAATGGCACTTCTCATATGCTTAAAGTTAAGGATGTACTTTGCTGTGGTGGATGAGGGTCACAATTACCAGACAGTTTACCACCGAAAATGAATATAGAATCATAGACTCATAGAACACTAGAACTGGAAGGGACCTCAAGAGGTCATCGAGTCCAGTCTCCTGCCCCCACGGCAGGACCAAACACCATCTAAATCATCCCTGACAAGTGTCTGTCCAACCTGCTCTTAAATATCTCCAGTGATGGAGATTCCACAGCCCCCCCCAGGCAATTTATTCTAGTGTTTAGCCACCCTGACAGGCAGGAAGTTTTTCCTGGTATCCAATCTAAACCTCCTTTGCTACAATTTAAGCCCATTGCTTCTTGTTCTATCCTCAGAGGCCAAAGAAAACAATTTTTCTCCCTCCTCCTTATAATGTTTCTTGTCAGTTTTTTTAGATATTTGAAAGGCAGGCAAACAAACCTTACAGCAGAATTGGGATAAATTATTCATACCCAACGCAAAACTGGGAAATCGAGTGTAAAATGTGTGGCTGTTTGCCCAAATTGTTTCAATGATGAAAGTCACTTTTGGGGTTGAAAACTGCTTTCTTCATACAATCCTGCTAGCAGTGAGGATCGCTGGAGCATATTACATTTTGGCTTCATTTGTCATGCCTACCAAATTTCCTATGTCATAAAATAGGTGGCAAGAAATGAGTGGCCAGCCAGGGACTCCCCTCATTTCAGTAGAATTCCCAGTTTTCTCATTGGTGTAGCTCTTTATTGCCTATGGACTACCAGAGTGGCACATATAGAACTGAGCCAGTGGTTGGTATCTGGCCCAGAGTGCTCACAATATAAATTATCTCCACATAAACCATGCACAGTGTCTAAGGTTTTATAATGCACATTTAAAAAGAGAGTAAAAAAGTTGGGTTTAGAGCACTGACAGTGTTCCTTAGTACCCCTCGGAGTCATCTTTTGATTATGCAACTTTTGCAGTAAAAATGACTGAGCAGCAGTGCAGAAATAAAACTCCAGGAGGCTCTTCTGTGGTTTAGTTTCTCAGCACATCTCTCAGTATTTCTCTTCCAACATTAATTGCTTAATCAGTATATTACTAGATTGCATCACAGTAGTTGAAAACAAGGCCAGAAAAGCAGGGGAGGAGTAGTAATTATATGTTGACTTGTTAATTAATTGCTATACAGTACAATAGCTTTGTTGCAGGTTTTCCACCACAGGATTTTAGTACATAGAGTTAATAGACTCATTACAAAACATACAAGCTACATTTTCAGAAGTGACTAGAGGTTTGTATGGGCCTCAATTTTGGGTGTACCTAAAACCCATTTTCAGAAAAGTGCTGCTGGTTATACTTTGAAACATATCAGGCCCCTTTAAATTTTTCAAAATGTAAGGTCCCCACTTTGGACATAACATTTTACACAAAGTGCAGTTGAACTCAGCTGTTTCGGTTGAATTGTGGGTACTATTTGAACATTGTGGTATTGACTGGGTATTTTGCCTAGTTGACTGAGCTCCTGTCCAGCACCATCTCCAAGTTGCAAGCTAGATTGTGCCACATTCTCTTTTGCCCATATAAGAGAACAAGGCATAGAATCTGTTAGGGTATATCTACACTAGCCCTCTAGTTCAAACTAGGGTGGCTAATGTAGGCATTCGAACTTACAAAGGAAGCCCGGGATTTAAATATCCCAGGCTTCATTTGCGTGTTCCTGGGCGGGCGCCATTTTTAAATCCCCTTAGTTCGAACTGACTGCCTGTGGCAGTCAGAAGTTAGGCCAAACTAAGTCCTTAGTTTGGATTAACTGTTACACCTCATTGCAGGAGGAGTAACAGTTAATCAGAACTCAGGACTTAGTTCGGATTAATTTCCGACTGCCGCGTGTAGCCGCGGGCAGTGAGTTCGAACTAAGGGGATTTAAAAATGGTGCCCTCCCGGGAACATGCAAATGAAGCCTGGGATATTTAAACTAGGGGGCTATTGTAGACATACCGTTAGAGACTTTCTGAGGGAACATTTTTCCATTAGAAAATGCTGATGCATCAATAATGAAATAAGTTGTGGAACCATGTCATTCTCAGAGAAAATTGTGGTAGAAAGAAAAGTTTTTAAAAAACATTTTGATAAAGTTGAAATTTTCTGAGGGAACATTTTTCCATTAGAAAATGCTGATGCATCAATAATGAAATAATTTGTGGAACCATGTCATTCTCAGAGAAAATTGTGGTAGAAAGAAAAGTTTTTAAAAAACATTTTGATAAAGTTGAAATTTTCTGTTTGACTTTCAGGAATGGAACATTTTTATTTTCAATTTCAAAACATTTTTTCTTTCCGTTTTTTAAAATGTATCTGATGTATATACTATAAAATAAAACACGTCAAAATCAGAATGACACGCTGACAATTTGTCAACATGGAACATTTCAATCAAACTAAAATCTGTTTGGAATTTTAGGTTTTACTTTCTCTCTTCAGAGGGAATTTCATTTTTCTCTTGTTTTGGAATGGAAGAAATGTTGAAATGCTGAAATTTCCCTAAAGCAAACATTTCAGTTCCTGGATAGGTCCCATGAGAGAGCCTAATCTGCCCCTATTAAACATATTAGATAGCTACCCATATCAGCATGGAGGGAAGAGCATCCATAGGATCCACTATGTCTTTTCCCACACATGTGAATAGAAAGGATGTAGGGAATGGATGGAGTCTGTGAACTGCCCTCAGGTGTGGGTCAATGCAGCTACGTTGCTGGGGGTGTATACACCCCCAGGGATAGAGATGGCAAAGGGTGCATCCCCTATTCCCCAAAACGGGCAGGGGAGAGGGTTTGAAAGGCAAATAATGACTATGAATCACAATATGCTTCCCCATTAGTTTCTGACAAGAGTGTATGATGTTGCTACCAGGTAGCCCTTAATTCTGTTAGGAGTGACCAAAAAGCATTGGTGGCTGTTAAAAGATTACTATATACCAAGGAAGAGAATACTTTGGGGACATTCTTGGGAAGCCAAACATATCCTAGCTAAATTTTGTTTTCAATGTGATTATAAGTAGCTCTCTTTGCCCATGTCTACCCGAGGAGATTATTTCGAATTTATTACATTCAACTTCTGGCCACCCGATTTTACAAATTAAAAGTCCCGTGTCCTCATTACAGGGAAGAATTGAATGTAGTCTGAGGAAGGCTCTGTTAATGTGGAAATACTACCTTGGACTCAGAGCCCTAGCAAGCACAGGAGCTGCAGGAGGCCTCTTGGAGGCCAATTAGATCAAATTAGTGGTACCGGAGCATCCACAGTAACGTTTTTTCAGATGTACAAGTTCAGGAATAGCATTATTCCCTGTGAAAAGCAGGCCTACAGAGTTTGAATTCTATGGCTCCTTCTTCCAGAATAATGGGCATGGTAGTGTGGATGCATCACTTACAGATTTTACCTCAGGGAACTAATTTCAGTCTAAGGCCCTAGTGTAGGCTTGGCCTTAGGTGCTTCAGTTTCCAGACAGTAAAAAGGTGCCTGGTTTTCAGAAAATCCTGAGTTCCCTTACACTGAAAATTTGTCCCTTTTACAATGTCTCAGTTTGAGTCCCCCAAAACTAAGACACCTAAAATCACTAGTCATTTTTGAAAGACTTGATCATAGCACATAAATCCTGGCTAGTCTGCGGCAGAAAGAGTAAGATGACATTATTTATGCATGATGCATAGACTGTGTAGATGGTAATTTAAAAGAATGGTTTATCTCTGTGTATTTTAATCTGCACTACTGCAAGACTAACATCTGTGACTGCAAACATAAAATCACTTTAAAGTACTTTTAAGCCAGAAATATTTTCATTTAAATAAAAAAATTGGCTGTTCAAAATTCAGGAGAAAATTACTGAGGGTGCTACTACACTGCATCATTTTTTTCGGAATAACGGCCATTATGCCGGAAAAACAAAACTAGCGTCCACACAGCAATTGCATTATTTTGAAAAAAAAAATCAAAATAACGGAGGGCTTTTTCCAACATTGGTAATCCTCATTCCACGAGGAATAACGCCTCTTCCAAAAATGCTCTTTCGGAAGAGGGTGTGTGTGGATGCTCCACTTTATGTCGAAATAGCTCTTCACCAGGGCCATTCTAAAGTTATTCCTCCCCAGTGCCTTCTGGGGCTCTAAATCGAGATAACACGTCCACATTTGGGGAGCCTGCCTTGGACGAATTTGGAAGCTTCTCTGTAGTATGGACACTGTATTTTGAAATAAGTTATTCTGAAAAGCTATGTCTAGACTACATGGCTCCATTGATGAAGCCATGTAAAATAGTTTATTTGGCATAGTCAATTTAAATCATCCCTGCTTCATTAAAATAAAAATGGCCACCGCACTACTGCCAACGATCAGCTGATCCAGCACAGTGCGGCAGTCTAGATGTGGCACGGTCAACAAAGGAAGCCTTTGTCGGCCGTGCTGCGTCTAGACTGCCACGCTGTGCCGGATCAGACGATCATCGGGATAGTACGGTGGCCATTTTTATTTTAATGAAGTGGGGATGATTTAAATCCCTGCTTCTTTGACTATGCTGAATAAACTAAACTATTTTACATGGCTCCATTGTTGGAGCCATGTAGTCTAAACGTAGCTGAAGGTACCTTCCAGAATAGCTTTTTCCAAAATAAGCTTGCAGTTTAGATGTATCCTTACAGACATTATTTTATTTATTTTTCTTTGGTGGGATTTTGTGGTTGGCTGACTTTTGTTTTTTGACCAAGATTTATTTTTCTCACTGATTAATATTCCTCAACCAACACTTAGCTTAAGCCTTTCAATGGGCCTCATACTGCTGGGTTTTTTTTTCTTTAAGAAAACTATTTTAATAAAGTAATTTGCAGTAGATTTTATTTTCTAGTGTCAAATTGACTGGAATATCTGTTCCACTCATGAGAGAGCACTAAAGAAACAAGAGACTATTTCAAGTTTACGGAAGGAACTGAAGCAAGAAGAGAAGGGGGCAAATACGATAGCCAGGGTCAGAACTTTCTTTGGCAGCTGAGACTAAGTCCTGATCTGAGAGATACAGGCACGGCACACAATTTGCCTTGTGAAATCTGGGACACATAAAATACATAGGCTATGCTGAATCTACTTTTTTGATCAACATATAGACAAATTAAGAGAAACTCTAGGATATAGAATTCATAGATTATTTGGATAGCGAAGTCAGTTCCTTCTGTATTGCAGAACAAAGGCACTATGGCTCTTCTCTTAGGACAAAAAAGACCTGGAGGAAAACACTAGCCTTGCTTATTGCTTTTAGCTCCATTAAGAGCACAAAATGACACAACTGATGCATTTTTATGCATCATTACCAAACTAAGTAGAAGAATCCATTTTCTGACATTTTGAAGAAAATTACCACATTAATTCCTGTATTATATGTTGCCAGCGTAAATCTTTTACTGAAGCTGAATTTTCTCTCTTGAAGATACTTTGGGTGGTTGCCAAAACATGGCTCTTTTTTTCCTCTTTTTTGCACTTTAATAGATAGCTGATGGGAAAGTAAATTATATCCTTTCCCTTTTGTAAAACTTGTCTTCCTCTTCCTCATCAGCTGGTGTAAATTTTTATCAAGTAATGTATACCAGCTGAGGCTCTGCCCCAAGAGTATTATCTTCTCTGGTCCACTCAGAATTACAACCATGTAAATAATGTCTCAGTTTTCCATGACTTTTTGTTCTCAGTCAGGTTAGTAAGGTCTGGATTATTATACCATATCTATATTTTGAATAGGACATAAGTTAAAGCCAACATTATGTCTTGCTCAGTCGTATGGTAGAAGGAGTTCTTCAGGGAAAATTGAGTCTGATTTTCATACAATGGATATGAACAAATTGTTCCAGTTGACAAATACAAAAGATGAACATTAGAATAACCTTTGAGCTAATGCTGCTGTGTGAATTTAAATGGGAACAAAAAATAGAAGGTCAGTCAAAAGCCAACAAGATACTTCTTTATATATCAGTACATTCAGATATGATTCTCAGTGATTAAAATTAGTTTGGACATTGTGCTAACCTATGCTTGCAATGGACAACAAAAAAATAAAAGATTAGGTTTTGTCCCTTAAATTGCATGTTTCTAAAGTCAGAATATGAACAGTTGCCAGGAGCTGGTGAAGCAGCACTAACTGCTCTTTATTGCAGGCTCCATGCTGTACAGAATTTGCAGCAGACACTGATAAGCCATAGCCTAGAACTGAGACAATTGATGCTTACATAAAATCCAGGTTAACGTTTGGTGTAAAAAACCCACATCTTGTATGTAGGCTCATAGGTTTGTGTGTGTGTATGGTTGGTTGTTTTTAAATCATTATTACCCTCCCATGGTTTACTCCTGATAATTTACAAAAGTCTTTTGGTTCTTTTCTAGTATCTTCTCTTCCTAGACTGACATATTAAGCAGACTAAAAAGAAAATTAATAAGTACTCCAGCAACAAAGCTTCATTTTTGCAAAGTGCACCAACTGATGTGCATTGCATTATCTTATCAGAGCCAGTGTCTTTTAATTAGAAATGTCATGCTACAGTGGCACTAGAAAACATGCAGGTTCAAGCCACTCTGTGTTGTTCCATAATGTTCCCCTTAAATTAAATGAGCAATAAAGACCTTTTCATTACCAGACTGGAAGGGTGACACATTTCTCTACTCTGCCTTTTAAGAGAAGATTTTTCTTAATGTTGTGAGTACTAACTCACAGTCATGTTGTCCTTGATGCCAAATCTTCTCACAGCAAAGACACAAGTTAGTCATATTTTGAGAACACAGGGCTTTCTCAACAAATTCCCAGGATTGTAAAATATTTATTTAAAATACTGTACATGGCACTCTGCTTGGTATTCATGGCATTAAAACTGAAAATAGTGAGAGATAGCAAATTATTGTACAAGGTCCAGGGGGTGTCAGGGAATATGAAACCCACTATGCGCTTTTCAATCTAATATATTAAATAGACAGCCATCTGCATTTTCTCTTGATTCCTAATCCCGTTGTTAACAGATGCTGTCCCACAAGACCTCTTAACCTGTTAGACCCCAAATTTGAGACATAGAGTGACAAAGATCCAAACTTTCTGGACAAACAACTTTCAGTCCCTAATGTCTTATCCATAAACAGTTCACTTTGACTCCTTGTTATATGTAGTGTGAACGATCACCTAAGTCATCTTCCAGCCTCTCTGACTCACCTTGAGCCTGCTGCTTGGGATAAGGACAGCCACCTTTGTGTGGTTATATCTCATGCTGTGCATCATGAATCAGTGTTATGCTCCTTTATGTGCAGCACCGTAGTGATGCTTTATTTTGGGGTGTGATTTATGACTGCTGTCATTCCTGGGCTGAAATGTAAGTCTCCATCTCCAAAAATCTAATCTTACTTTTCTGGATGCAGTCTTCCTTTGGCTCTCACAGCTAGGCTCTTCCACAACAAGCACCTGGAGAAGAAAACTCTGATAAAGGTCATTCAGAAATACCTCTTTCCTGACTTAAAAATTCCCCTCCTCATGAGGCTAGAGGTATAGTTCAGCCAGACCACAGGTGCACCAGGTTTCTTAGTACAGCCAGACTCAGCAAATCCACCCCGTCCGTCTTAACAAAAGCACTTGTACAAGGGAACCAACCTGTTCTCTCAAGACGCTTGACCCAGAAGTGTCTGTTTTGCCACAAGTGCCTAATTTATCACATGCATGATGCTGGACATGTGCTTAGGTAAACATATAATCGTGTATGAATGCAGGTATGTGCATGCATGAATTAGGAAGTGCAAGTGTGTGCATCACTTTGAAAATCTGTACCAGAAAAGAAGGGTTTGCTAAATTATCAATGCCTGCAATAATTGTAAAGTGCATCCTATTTAAGACTGCCTGTTTGCTTTTTCAGATTGACTTAATTAATTGACAAAAGTCTTGAGTAAGGTGGCTAAGCATACTAGTTTTGAATGAGTGTCCTAGTTTCTTAATGACAGTCATTAAGAGGCTAAATGACCCTGTTTTTTAAAGCTCCTGGGGATCCTCATTTTGCTGTGTTGACTGCCATGCTTTAAAACCTTCTTTTGAAAAGTCTTAAAAGGTTGTCACCAATTTTGTCACTAAGATCATCGTAGAAACTAGCCAACGGGTGTGGATATCATAGCAAAAGCAAAAATAAAATAATAAATAGTCAGATATTAAAGATTTGTTACTGAAAGTTTGCCAAAGCTACCTTGACCCTTACAATTCACAGATCTCTGGCTTTATTGTTTTGCATTAAATATCTTTGCCATGCAAGTTTGCTATAGTCATAAATATTTCCATTGAAGTTCTGGTTTAAAACAAATTTTGTATCTGGTCACTACAGTGAAATCTGTGCTATCTGCCTCTTTACCATCCGGAAAGCGCTGTAAACCAGCATTTCTGATCTTCATTGAAAGTTTGACTGATAGTCTGGTTAGTATAGGGCTGGTAGGCTCCCTACCTAGCTCCTCACAGCTTCCTCATCCCCATGCACACTCAATCCCTTGATCCAGCGCAGATTCCCCTCCCACAGTCTGAACCCCAACCAAGAAACCTGCACCCACAGCCCAGAGCACCTATTCCCACCCACACTAAATCCACCTCTGCGGGCTGGACCCTCCTCCCCGACTCTGAACTCTTAGTTAACCAGAATATTTGACTAACCATCAACCCCCTCCCCATTCCACCAATATGTCAGCTAGCTAAGCTTTTATTGTGTAATGATCTAATATTGTGACTGTCAGGTGACATCTCAAAATTCTGAAGACCATTGTTTTATCTAATTTTACTATTCCTGTCACCTTAGAAACTTGTAGATAAGCAACTTGTAGATAAAGTTTACCATTCTTTAGTTTTTCAGTTAGTTTCAAATTAGGAGTTCATAGACTCATAGACTTTAAGGTCAGAAGGGACCATTATGATCATCTAGTCTGACCCCCTGCACAGTGCAGGCCACAGAATCTCAACCACCCCTCTTAGAATAATCCTCTGACCTATATCAAAGATATTGAAGCATTCAAATACTTTGAAGGACCCAACATGCAGAGAGTCCTTCAGTTGTAATCTGTTCCCAGTGCTACAGAGGAAGGCGAAAAACCTCCAGGGCCTCTGCCAATCTACCCTGGAGGAAAATTCCTTCCCGACCCCAAATATGGCGATCAGCTAAACCCTGAGCATGTGGGCAAGACTCACCAGCCAGACACCCAGAAAGTTCCCTATAGCAACTCCTATCATCCCTCCATTGACCTATTTCCAACTGATAATGAATGGTCAATTAGTTACCAAGATCATGTTATTTCATCCAACCATCCCCTTATCATAGAATCATAGAACTGGAAGAGACCCCAGAAGGTCGTCAACTCCAGCCCCCCGCTCTAGGCAGGACCAATCCCATCTAAATCAACCCGGCCAGGGCTTTGTCAAGCTGAGACTTAAATACCTCTAGGGATGGAGACTCCACTACTTCCCTAGGTAACCCATTCCAATGCTTCACTATCCTTCTAGTAAAATAGTTTTTCCTAATATCCAATCTGGACCTCTCCCACCACAACTTGAGACCATTGCTCCTTGTTCTGCCATCTGTCACTACTGAGAACAGCCTCTCTCCATCCTCTTTGGAACCTCCCTTCAGGAAGTTGAAGGCTGCTATCAAATCCCCCCTCACTCTTCGCTTCTGCAGACTAAACAGACCCAAGTCCCTCAGCCTCTCCTCGTAGGTCATATGCTCCAGCCCCCTAATCATTTTGGTTGCCCTCCGCTGGACCCTCTCCAATGCTTCCGCATCCTTTTTGTAGTGGGGGGCCCAGAACTGGACACAATACTCCAGATGTGGCCTCACCAAAGCCGAATAAAGGGGAATAATGACATCTCTGGATCTGCTGGCAATGCTCCTCTTAATGCATCCTAATATGCCATTAGCTTTCTTGGCTACAAGGGCACACTGTTGACTCATATCTAGTGAGTTAATTTATATCACACTCATACACTGGTGTAAAAGACTATGGCTACGTCTAGACTGGCATGATTTTCCGCAAATGCTTTTAACGCAAAAGTTTTCCGTTAAAAGCATTTGCGGAAAAGAGCGTCTAGATTGGCACGGATGCTTTTCCGCAAAAGCACTTTTTGCGGAAGAGCGTTTGTGCCAATCTAGACGTGCTTTTGTGCAAAAAAGCCCCAATCGCCATTTTCGCAATAGGGGCTTTTTTGCGCAAAACAAATCTGAGCTGTCTACACTGGTCCTTTTGCGCAAAAGCTTTTGCGCAAAAAGACTTTTGCCCGAACAGGAGCAGCATAGTATTTCCACAAGAAGCACTGATTTCTTACATGAGATCGTCAGTGTTCCTGCAGAAATTCAAGCGGCCAGTGTAGACAGCTGGCAAAGTTTTCCACAAAAGCAGCTGCTCTTCCACTTTAGGTATTCTCACCTTATTATCTACATGCACACTTGATGGAATTTACTGGTGTAACACTCCCAGCTCTGTTTCCCTACTGTTTTTTTTTCTTTCACTTTGTGCATCTGATGAAGTGAGTTGCAACTCAAGAGCATAGTGATTGTCTTGTTTCACCCACTAAGTTGTTCTATGGATACGTGTGATATCCCCCAGGGTACAATCTGGACTTTTAAACAATCATGTCTCCTCAATTCTCCAAACTGAGGTGCTTTTTACACTGTTTTGCTGTGAAAGCGACCACTCGTGGTATACACTCACATGGCCTCCAGAATGTAAATCACTCCCAGGTGTATTGGATGAGTAATATAGCCAGCCACTCCTGAATAACACGGTAGAGGAATATCAGCAAAATCCCAGACTTCCCCCCAGAAATGTGCATTTTGTTTTGTCTAGCAAAACAACATAAGCTCATATAAAAGCTGTCATTTTAATAGAAAATGATAGGCATTTACCCTCTTATCTCAAATGGAGTTTCCCAAACACTTCAATACACTGGTTTAGATAAAACAATAAAACAGGTTTATTAACTACAGCAAGGTAGTGTGACAGGATCTCTGGGGTGCAGCATGGAAGTGTGGGACTGCTGTGTCCCTTGAATTCTCCAGCTTTTGACTGTCTCTCACAATGCTTTTCTAGTGACAAGCAGCAAACTCCTCCAGCTGCTGTGATCCCTCAGCACAGCAGCATGTAGAGCCCCATGCCCAGATTTCATGAATGCTCCCAGGGCTACCCATAAACCATAAGCAGAGAAAAACACTAGACAGATCCTCCTCAGCCCTCAGTCTTGTACCTCAGCATTATATCATCATGTACTGCCCAAGAAAAACAATGCAAATGTATTAATTGTGTCACCGCTTCTTTAGTGGAAAGTGGACATACACTGGTCTTGTAAACATGAACCATTTGCCAGACACTTCAGGCAAACTCACTGGTAAAGATAAACAGCATCTAGACTTAAAAACTAATTCGAATTAGCGTTTTGCTAATTCAAAATAGCATGTCCACATTGAGTGGACCCTGAACCGAGGTTAAGGATGGCCAGAAGCAGTGCCGGCAGGGCATCAGGTTAGGACTTAGAGTGTGGAGCTGCTGCCTCAGGCTAGCCGAGCTCTGTGCTTAAAGGGACCCAACCCCCACCCCGGACAGACAGTTCTCAGGGTTCCCCACTTGCTTGTCTAACTTGATGAGGGACAGCAAAGCAGTCCTGTCTTGGAGTGCCCTGAGTGCCCACACTCGGCACATCACAGCACTCGGCCATCAGCCCGGCTGCACTTGCCGCAGGCTGCCATCCGGGGGGGGGGGGGGTCAATCGGGGGCCGTCAGGATCCAGGAGGCCCTGCAGGAGAGCTTCCTCCCTGAGGAGCCTGCAGAGCCACCCCAGTCCTCCCCATCGGGGGCTCGTACCCCATTCCTCCCTCACCTCCTTCCACTTACCCCTCCCTAGCCCCCCTTCCTGATGTAAAAAACAAAGGACACGTGTTCAAAAACAGAAACTCTCTTTATTGAACAAAACTGGAGGAGGGGGATTAACCACTGGGGATACTGGGAAAAGGAGGTGGGAGAGGGGAAGAGAGAGGGTGGAAGAGGGGAGGAGGAAACCTGGGAGGAGGGAGCTGGAAGGGGGAAGCCAGGGGAAGAAGGAGGATGGGAAGTATAAAACTACGGTACGCCATATCTTCAGTACTGTGTACAGATGTGGTCTCCTCACCTCAAAAAAGATATTCTGGCCTTGTAAAGTGTTCAGAAAAGGGCAACTAAAATGATTAGGGGTTTGGAACAGGTCCCATATGAAGAGAGGCTAAAGAGACTGGGACTTTTCAGCTTAGGAAAGAGGAAACTGAGGGGGGATATGATAGAGATCTATAAAATCAGGAGTGGTGTGGAGAGGGTGCATAAAGAAAAATTCTTCATTAGTTCCCATAATATAAGGACTAGAGGACACCAAATGAAATTAATGGGTAGCAGGTTTAAAACAAATAAAAGAAAGTTCTTTACACAGAGCATGTGTCAACCTGTGGAACTCCTCGGCACAGGAGGCTGTGAAGGCTAGAACTATAACAGAGTTTAAAGAGAAGTTAGATAAATTCATGGAGGTTGGGTCCATGGTGTGCTATTAGCCAGGGGGTAGGAATGGTGTCCCTGGCCTCTGTTTGTGGAAGGCTGGAGATGGATGGCACGAGACAAATCGCTTGGTCCTTGTCTTCGGTCCGTCCCCTCCGGGGTACATGGTGTTGGCCACTGTCGGCAGACAGGCTACTGGGCTAGATGGACCTTTTGTCTGACCCAGTACGGCCATTCTTATGTTATATTCTACGCTCAGGGCTCAGGGTTGGGAGTTTCACTGGACCAACTTGTTTTTCATGCAAACCTGCTCCTGGGTTTGCATGTGGCCTTTGGTGACCAGGCTGGCAGCTATCCTTCCCTAGACGGCCGCTTTCCTGTGCCTAGTGCAGAGGTCGTGGACGTTGGAGGCGCCTCCCCAACTCTCGATGAGGTCCACGATCTCCACACTAGACCAGGCGGGCTCCCGCCTCCTGTGGCCCCGGGCAAGCTCCTGGGAGTTGCCAGCTTGGTCCTGGGAAGAGGAGGAGGGCTGGGTGGCAGTGGGTGACTGGCTCATGCTGTGCCAGGTGCAGGGTCTGCTGGCTGGGTGCTGGCAGGCTTGCAACTGGCACAAGCACTGTAGCCAGCCCGTGCCCCTTTAAGGGCTCCGGGGCCGGGAGGGGGGCAAAAGAGTTTCTCTGGTTTGGCCCAGAGTGGTCACCAGGGCAACCTGGGAAGGGCTAGCCTCCCACTAGTTCAAATTAAGTGGCTACACAGCCCTTAATTCGAACTACTTCATTTGAACTAGGCGTTAGTCCTCATAGAATGAGGTTTACCTAGTTCGAATTAAGTGCTCCTCCGCTAGTTCGATTTAAATTCGAAGTAGCAGTTTGTATGTGTAGTCCCTATTAAAATTAATTCGAACTAAGTGCTGTTAGTTCAAATTAACTTTGTAGTGTAGACGTACCCTGATAGTTCTCCTCATTACAACTGCAGCATTTTCCTCATTACAACTTTTCATCCTTCTATAGGGTGGGGGAATTGAATCTGAGAGATAAATAGCTCATGGTAACTGTGTACAATTTAGCTTCTGAATGGAGCGTAACACAATTAAAATAATAAGCCTCATACGGTGCTCAGCAAAATTTCAACTAGAGTAACTAGAGTATACAACATTAAACATGTCTCTAATGCAAAACAGTTTAAATTAAAACAGAAACAGCCAGTTTGGGAGAACATCACACTGTGGGCCAGATTGCAGTCAGTGCCTGATTAGGGGCTCGCCAAAAATGCAGCCTTTGTTCTCCTAGAATAAAGAGCCCGATTCAAAACCCACTCAAGTCAATGGTAAAACTACCTAGTATGAAATGATATTGCCAACTGAAACTTTGTGGTATTTGTGACAGATATGTCAATTTCCTGCAATACTCTGGACGAACCTTACTAAATTAAGTTAAAGTTAATGTACCAATATGAGCCAGGGATTTTATGTAAGTCCATGGGGAAGGAGCTATGACCAGTGGGGGCTGATTATTAAATTCACTTACCAATAGAAAAGGAAAGGACTTTAAGAAGTTTAAACTGACTCAGGGCCTTCTTGATCCAAAGACCAGCTGGGATGTCTGGAGAGGGTTGGAAAGTTAAGCATAAGCCCCACCAAGACAAAAGGTATGTGTGAATCCACTCAGGACCTTTTGGGCTGAGTATACTCAGAGGTGTGGGAGTGTGAAAGAATATATAAATACTGAGGACATGACAGCACATACAGCACTGCAGCTGCATTACTGTAGCACTTAGGGTATGTCTAGACTATATGGCTCCGTCGACGGAGCCATGTAGATGAGTTTACTAGACATAGGAAAATGAAGCGGCGATTTAAATAATCGCCGCTTCATTTACATCAAAATGACCGCCGTGCTGTGCTGATCAGCTGTTTGGCGGCACAGCGGGGCAGTCTGGACGTGCTACGGTCGACATGAGAAGCCTTTGTCGACCGCTCCATTATGCCTCGCGAAATGAGGTTTACCAGAGCGGTCGACAAAGGCTTCCCTTTTTGACCACGGCGCGTCCCGACTGCCCTGCTTTGCCACCAAACAGCTGATCGTCACAGCGCAGTGGCCATTTTGATGTAAATGAAGCAGCGATTATTTAAATCGCTGCTTCATTTTCATATGTCTAGTAAACTCATCTACATGGTTCAGTCGACGGAGCCATGTAGTTTAGACATACCCTTAGTGTAGATGCTGCCATTGCAGTTAAGCTAAGAAACTGATCCTTTTTGTTCTTGGCTCCTTCTCAATTCAGGCACAGGATTTTTTACATTCCTTTAAATAAACAAGATTGCATCAAAGAAATGCCTTGTTACTATCAGTTGTGACTCCCAATTGGAACATGCACAGAGCTCCAAACTTTGAATAGCTGTTTGGGTCAAAAAGGGGCAACACCATTTTACCAGATGATGCTTAGTTCTCTGGTAGCAGAAAAATACCACATGGCACGTACAATTCCATGAGCTGCCCTTTATGTAAAGGTTTATTATATGAGAAAAGGAAACAAGGGAGCTATTTATAAAGATAAAGCAGATAAATGAACATACATACAAATCAGTTCCAAATTTTGTTTCAAAATGAAATAGGGCAAGCACTGTATGTACTTCGAGGCTAAGCATGAGAATCTTTTTCTTATGTTTTGTAATCCTTGCTGCTCAGAATCCAAGTAGCATAAAAGATACACTTCCTGCTTGCTAAGGTTTTTAAATTCCTTATCTCCTTATGTTTCAAGTTACACATTTAGCTGATGGGAGGAATTAACTTTCATTCCTCCTCTTCATGAGCGGGGGGCAGAGTCAGCACTAGGGCAATTGCTTAGGGCCCCACACAGTGCAAAGCCCCCCCTATTCATTATGGCTACGTCTACACTGGCCTCTTTTCCGAAAGGGGCATGTTAATTTCAGAGGTCGTAATAGGGAAATCCGCGGGGGATTTAAATATCCCCCGCGGCATTTAAATAAAAATGTCCGCCGCTTTTTTCCGGCTTTTAGAAAAGCCGGAAAAGAGCGTCTACACTGGCCCCGATCCTCCGGAAAAAGCGCCCTTTTCCGGAGGATCTTATTCCTTTGAAGGGCGCTTTTTCCGGAGGATTGGGGCCAGTGTAGACGCTCTTTTTAAATCCCCCGCGGATTTCCCTATTACGACCTCTGAAATTAACATGCCCCTTTCGGAAAAGGGGCCAATGTAGACGAGCCCTATTAGTGTGTGTCTTCTAGATTTTGTCTATGTTGTGTCTTGTACATAGGATTATCAATAATATTTTTATTTTTTCTATACCATATAATTAATATAACCTGGTCTGCCACCAGCAAGGAGGGTCTGGTGCAAGATCTAGGGCCATGGTATCCAACCAGTTCTGAAGCAATAGACACTGTAGTGGCTATTGCTGTGGTGAACTAGTCACACTCAACTAGCCAAATAGCCACATTTTCAAACCAACTAGCCACACTTAAATGGCCAAATGGCCACATGTGTCTAGTGGCTAGTGTGTTGGCCACCTCGGAACTAGGGGTTTATTTTGACAACACAACCCAATAATATGTGTAGTTTTCCCGGATTATTGGGTGTAGACTCAAATTTGAGTCCACATCCAATAATCTGGGAAAACTACACACCATCTTTAGGTACCTCAGAGACAATATTTCCCCACTTGCAAGCACTGTGTCCGTGTCTGGAAAATACATTTTAATGAAATATAATAAAGGGGGAAAGGAAAAAAATTAACTTGGGGAATCACCACAATCATGATTCAGAAACATATGACCATGAGCAGACCCCATAGTACATTAAACAGTGTCCCTTTCCTTGGTCTCTCACCTTGTGATGTGAAAATCTGATGAACAAATGTCCCTTTAACTACCCCCTCTCTCTACCACATCCCCTTCACACTTGTTGTCCCAGAGTTCAGGGGTGTGTTTGTATGAGCTGGCCTCCCATCTTGGGGGTAGAAAGGCAGCAAGTAATGCCTCAGCTGCTGCACCATTCACGCTGCATCATTCACTCACTACTGGCGGCTCCAGTATCATTCTACACCACTGGTCTCGTTCCTACAGTCTCTGGGACATCTTGGGATATCGTTAACACAGCCATTGGTGCCACCAAATGAAATCAATAGGTAGCAGGTTTAAAACAATCAAAAGGAAGTATTTCTTCATAGCAATGCACAGGAAACCTGTGGAACTCCTTGACAGAGGACATTGTGAAGACTAGAATTTTAACAGGGGTCCTGTATTCCTCCCCTTCTCCCGATCCCCTGGCTATCCCCATCCCTGCTGCTCCTCCGGCCAGGGGACCTCTTCCCCCTCTTTCCTGCCCCCCCTCACCCAGGCTATGTCTAGACTGCAGGCTTCTTTCGAAAGAGGCTCTTTCGAAAGCATCTTTCGAAAGAGCCTCTTTCGAAAGATCGCGTCTAGACTGCAGGCGGATCTTTCGAAAGAGAAATCCGCTTTTTCGAAAGAGAGCACCCAGCGAGTCTGGATGCTCTCTTTCAAAGACGGCCTATTTACATTGAAGAATGCCTTCTTTCGAAAGAGGAACTTTCGAAAGAAGGCGTTCTTCCTCGTGAAATGAGGTTTATCGCCATCGAAAGAAAAGCCGCGTTCTTTCGATTTAATTTCGAAAGAACGTGGCTTGAGTCTGGACGCAGGGGAAGTTTTTTCGGGAAAAGGCTACTTTTCCTGAAAAAACCCCTGAGTCTGGACACGGCCCTAGAGTGCACCAGTGTGGGAGGCCTGAGTGGCCCCAACCCCCGGTCCTAAATCAGGCTTCACCCCCAAACTCCCAGCCATGGGACAACTCCCAGCCCTGGGCTGGCCCTTCTTCCTCCTAATCTCTGGGTAGGGCCTCCCCAAGCGCTAGACTGGGATCCCCTCCCTTTCTGGTCCGTGCTGGCCAAGGAGTGCCAGGCTGCCACATGACCTTGTCTTTCCTGCCGGGCTGCCACTCATCCACAGCCCTGGCTCTCCTTCCAGCCCCTTACTGGCTGCTGCTAACACCACCGGGCTTTCAAGTGGGCAGGAGAGACGGGGGAGAGGTCCACTCAGGCCCGCCCTGCTGTCGCCCTCCTGTTGCCTGAGTCTTGGCCACTGGGGCTCTCTGATCCAGGAACATCCGTGGTCCTGACAGACCAGAGAGTGCCGGTTTAGGGATGTGTAACCTGTACTACAGTATTGCTTTATGTATTTATCCATTAACTGAACAGCTATTTCAATGAGAAATACTATTCCTATGCAGCATTTGTTGTTTCACCACCACACGACATGGTGGCTGTTTTGAGTTCAAACCAATTCTCTGAGACCTGCCAAATCTGTTATTTGCCATTCTAAAGTTTGTACAGCAAGGGAACAGCTGGTTACATATGAGAGGAGCAGAATGTGTTATGATTTCAACATCTCTGTTTTGACCAGTGTAACTAGTAGGGCTCCCTAGCTAGATGGCCTAACATCTGTTTGCGTCTTTCTACTGCATTCCAAACACTTATTTGCTCTTAACTACATATTCAGCGTTTTGAGAATTTGCCTTATTTCGATGGAAAATGACTTTCCATGTCAGGATCCAAAAGCAAGAGAGTTAAAAATAAAGATCCTATTTACTGGGATGGCCATTTGGTACAGCTCCAGAAGCAGAAACAATACAACAGCTTGTGAATGGTCTCATTAGTGTACCATGGGCAGTAAAGTTTTTGCTTGCACCTGGTCAACATCCATATGATTTCTATTTTTCCTGCTCTTCAGTTCTTCATCCAAAGCCAGGCCAATTGTTGATTTAAGCTACAGATTTCCAGGCCTTGTAATATGGTATATGGGAGATGGGCATAGTCACCTTGCAGTTTTCTTCTGGAGTTCCTTTGTGAACATATACTATGTGTCAGTGGGAACAAACAAAGCCAGTTGCTAGAAGGGCTTGTTTGTTTGTTGTTGGTTTTCATTTGTTTTTGCTATTGCCCTAGAATATTGACACTTGGACCAAATATGCTACATTTTTAATAGAACAGTTCGCTAGTAAGCCAAAGTAATGAAAGTATCTTGCAGTCAAGACTTGTTTAATATGGAAATTCCTGACTGAATGGTATTTCATATCTTCCTCTCTTCAGCCATTTCAAATATGAATTAGATGATCGGAGAAAAGGGTGAATTCTAAACTACTGTGCACATAAAAAATTCAGTTACCGGTACATGCAATGGCAAGGATTCAAGTGAATGCAAAGTGTTATCATTTATAGACCTGGATGTTTCAGTCACCAGAATGATTCCTCAGAAGCAAGATATAAAAATCTGAGGAAAGAGAGAACGCTAAGAAAAATGCCTGGGCTGGATGTTGCTTCTTGGTGCTGTGGTGCTAATGGACTCTAAACATATCCTTAAAGGGACATCTGGGGACTCCCCTTCTTTAGGGGAATTATTCCCCTTAAAACACTTCTCTTGGAATAGGGAATATTTGGTGGAAGGAGAGAGTTTGGAAGGGCATGTCATAATGCTGGTGATTCTGACAGTCTAATGACTTCTGCACATGACAGTAAAAGTTAGTTTTACCAGTAATGTTTTTAAAACCATTGTTGAGCTTTTCTTCCTCCTCAGTGCGCTGAGCATAGCTCTGACAGGATTGATGATCTGGGCCTTTATGTGAAGTTGACTGCAACTCAAAATTTTGTTCAGCATTAATGATGAGTTTTCAAAAGTGATGTACTTATCTGGCACACTCTAAAGGTGCCTTTTACCTGAACTCACACACGAACAATAAGCAGGAACAAGGTAATTAATCTAAGCTTGTGAAAAAAGCAACAGTGTTTCTGCATCCATCATGCTATTTTGAGTGGATGGATACTTCAAAGTCTCGTATTTGTGGTAAGGGTCAAAATTATTGTACTGTCCATGGGGGCCGGGGGAAAAAAGATAAATTAGAGTAACAGGCATTCCAACATGAAAATATGTGACTAGATGAATATATCTATGGCCACACACTAGTCTTTCCAGTGAAAGTTATGGCTTTCAGAAACATGTGCCTATCATATGGTGAGATTTTAAGTGGTATATGGTATAGAATTTATCCTTCAAAAGCTTTGATTTAAGTTTAGAACTATAGTTTCCATATCTTGTCTCTTTTGAAGTGTTCTGGGCTGGATATGTTGTCACTTTTTTAACCAAATTTCATTTTTAAGAATATTTCATTTAAAAAAATGTTTTTCAGAACTGTTGATTTTAAACATACCACCCAACTGACTCTCCCGCTATAAGAATCTCTAACTGATAGAGCGTGAAGAAGCTATGAGATGCAACACAATGAGAAGATCCTTTCTATTCCAATAAAAGTGGGTCGTGATATCATGCAACAAGATACCATTGAAATAACTTACCTGGGGGTGCGATAGATTTTCTGTCTATGACATTTGAAAATCGAGTTCTAGGATATTTTGAGGAAGTTCTATGAACTTTGTTTTACAGGAGTTCAGACTAGACATGGGATTTTCAGACTTTATTGCAATGAGACCACCTTCTGATGACAAAAATTACTACATGAATCGGGATGTGGGGGAAGGGGGAACCAACACTCAAGCCCACCTGACTCCCACTACCCTGGTGGAAGAGACAAAGCCAAAATCTGAAACCCATCACCCAGGGTGGGAGGTCCAAAGCTGAACCAGAGCCCCACTGCTCTGGGCAGGGAAGCCAAAGCCCTAACCTCACTGTCTAGGGGGAGGGGACCAGAACTGCAGTTCAAGGGCGTCAGCCTCAGGAGTGTGGGTGGATAGGGAGAGGGGCTGTAGCCTGAGCCTTGACACCCAGGACTGAAGTCCTTGACCCTGGGCAGTAGGATTCAAGCTACAGCTTTGGCCCTGGGCAGTAGGGTTTGGGATTAGACTTTAGGCCTGGACTATAGTAAATCTAGCATCAGCCACAGCAAACGACCCACAGTTTGAGAATTACTGGCATAGAGGATCACTATGGTTCTTTCTGGCCTTAGAATCTGTGAGTTCCCTCTCGGAAGTGACTACCTAAGCACAACCTTTGCAAAGTAGGAAAATCAAAGATTTCACTTCCTTATGGTAACCAAGTTGCAGGATATTATGTTAGAGAAGGGACTCAGAATTGCTACAGGACAGTAGTAACTCATTGTCAGCAGAAGCTCAGTGGCAGAGAGTGAATGGGGAAAGAAAAAAGCTTTCTAGTTGAAAAAAGCTTTTCTAATTGAAGTAGCTTGTTTTTCAGATGATCCACACCCAAATTCTCCACAGAGCAACACTGAGAGATCACAAGTCCTATAACAAACTGAAAAAAACCCACAATTCAAAACTATTTTTGGGGGAAAGTATTTTTTGCCCTTCTTTTACATTCTAGAACCTAAAATGTTCAGATCCTGCTGTCCCTCAGTTCTGCTCCCATTCCAGGAACATTCTTTAAATCTTTGAGGTAAAATCCTTGCTCTGTTGAAGTCAGTGCAAAAACTCCCAGGGTATGTCTACACTACCCTCCTAGTTCGAACTAGGAGGGTAATGTAGGCATACCGCACTTGCAAATGAAGCCCGGGATTTGAATTTCCCGGGCTTGGTTTGCATAAGCGGGGAGCCGCCATTTTTAAAACCCCACTGGTTCGAACCCCGTGCAGCGCGGCTACACGGGGCATGAACTAGGTAGTTCGAACTAGGCTTCCTAGTTCGAACTACCGTTACTCCTCGTGAAACAGATAGTTCGGAATGGCTACGTAGTTCGAACTATCTAGCCCGTGACGCGTGTAGCTGCGCGGCACGGGGTTCGCACTAGCCGGCTTTTAAAAATGGCGGCGCCGGCTTTATGCTAATGAAGCCCGGGAAATTCAAATCCCGGGCTTCATTAGCAAGTTCGGTATGCATACATTACCCCGCTAGTTCGAACTAGCGGGGTAGTGTAGACATACCCTATGTGAATGCAGGGAGAAAGGAATGTCATTCTGTGATAGAGCACGCTGGGCAAGAGGTTAACCTTACACTGAGGACTGAGAAAGCCACACCCCTTCTACCTTACTGGGCATGCTCCAGCTACACGGATATAAAAAGGAGCAGCTCTGCTCAGTTGAGGCTGTTGGCTGCAGGAAGAGGACATGAATTGCTGAATGTAGGGAAGTAGCGGTGAAAACCCTGGAAACATTGCAGTCTAGACTGAAGGTACAATCCCCTCCATAAACCCCCTTTCATGTGGTGTGACTGTGCAGTGCCCTAATTTCAGGTCTCTGAACTAGCCCTAAGGATGATCTAGCTCTAATGATGTGCTTATCTAAATTTCATATTGTACTGACACCACATTTTGTGAGCAAAGTCCTTTTTGCTATTGGTGACTTGATAAGGGGGGCACAATTTAAAGGTCGGAGGTCATGTGATTGCCCAACATGTCATCTCTGCTGCCCACTTACCAGACCTTTTCATGTTTCCCTCCTCGCGGTCCTTTCCCCCACTTTGCCCCTTCACCCGCCACCAGCCCTGATGCTCCTCCAAAATCCCTCCATGTGGCACATCCCTAGGAAAGGCCAAGACTTCCCAAACAGGGCCACCGCCCATGAGGAACCGAGCCCTGCATGTGCTAAATTCACCCAGAGCTTTGCTTAGAGCTAGATATAGACATAGAAAAGCCTTTCAACCTGTAACTCGCACACCTAGACCACTTACAGTGAGAGATAAGAACAATGGAGCTCTACAGCCTAAGCTGCGAGCCAGCTGGCTTTTAACTCAGGCGGTAGAGGCTCCTACACTAAGCTCTAAAGGTTCCAGCTTCAAATCCGCCTGGTGGTGGTTACATTCCCATCAAATTATCCTAACCTGCAGGCTCTGCAGCAGCCCTCTGGGTTGACAGCCTCACTGTCAGAGGCTACATCTAAATTGCATTGCTTTTCTGGGATACTGGACATATCGCAGAAAAGCAATGCTGCATCCAAGGAACACCGCTGCTTTTCCGATTTTTTTTTTTAAAAGCGGACGTGCTCTTTTTGCCATCCCTGTAAACCTCGTTCTACGAGGAACAAGGGATGTGTCAAAAGAATAGTTTTTTCCAAAATCTGGTGCTGTGTAGATGCACCAAAGTTTGGAAAAGCCTCTTTCAACAGTAAAGTGGAAAAAGATACGCAATTTGCGTACCACAAAATGTGCTTCTTTTTCCAATTGAAACTTGCAATCTAGACATAGCTAGAGACAGGAAACTGAATTAAGTGGACCACTGGTCTGAGTCTGTAATATGGCAATTCCTGTTTTTTTAAATATATATTTCCTTATTTTGATCAAATGATAACTTGATAAATACATTGCATGAAGTAATACAAGAAAAAATGTTACTTCATCATACTTTGTTTTTGTAACTGATCAATGTTCATTCAGTAATACAATGAACATGATTATCAAGTCTGGGGATTTTTCTAGGCTCATTGACTGACTGATCCCAGCTTTCCTGCTCAAATGCAAGCAGCTTTTTGACTGCCTATCAGCCTTCAGCCATGCATATACTTTCTGTTGGGGTTCTGTTTCCAGTCCAAAATAATCCTTTGAAGCAGTAGGAAGGATCAGCGTTCACATTGCTTATAGAAGGCAAATGAATTATTCAGCAGCTAAGCACTTACAATAATTAAGGATGACAAATCTTTGGGCTGTTTTTAAGCAACTTTGTTGCTTGCAAAAGCATGTCAGAAAAGGGTGAATTTGGAAAGATGTGAGGGAGCAGATTGTAACCTGGTGAACATTTTTGAAAGAGTGGAGTAAAATCTGTTTTTGAAACTATAAATGCCTTTGACATTTTGTATGTTAAAATACAAATAATTGGTGCCAATGAGAATGTAAAATGGGTCAAAGGCAACTGAAGGATAAAATGTATCTTTTTACAATCATTGCTAACAAACGTTTTGAAAGTACAGAGAACAGTTGCAAATATCGAGGAAGGTTCAGGACTGAGAAGGAAAATGGACTAGCTGGAGAAATAGTCTTTTGAGGGGTCATGATGAATCAATGAATTAGGTCCTAGAACATTAGCACTGTTTTTTACATAACCTTTACAGAAACAAATATTTCAATAAAGTATTTAGTACCTGATCATGAAACCAGGAAAGCCCCAGTGATAAACACTCCCATTGACTTGAACAATAATAGCTCTTTAAGAAGCACTTTAAGGAACACATCTTTGTCTGCAAGCCTTTACAACTCCTAGTTGACATCTGAGTTCCTTGTGAGATTCTGTGCTATTTTAGGGTTCAACACAGACCTGTAAGGGGTTGTGTTACTGCCTTCCCTGCAACTCTATGAAGTGCTTTAGATACTATACGTCTGTGGCTCTCATCCCTGATGCAAAGAGCCTTCATAAAAGCATTCAGCTCTCACCTTGGCTTCCACAATGCTTTGCTACTCTGTGCAAGGTCAGCCCAATACCCTACGGCTACGTCTACACTGGCCCCTTTTCCGGAAGGGGCATGTAAATTTCACGAGTCGTCGTAGGGAAATCCGCGGGGGATTTAAATATCCCCCGCGGCATTTAAATAAAAATGTCCGCCGCTTTTTTCCGGCTTTTAAAAAAGCCGGAAAAGAGCGTCTAGACTGGCCCCGATCCTCCGGAAAAAGTGCCCTTTTCCGGAGGCTCTTATTCTTACTCTTATTCTTACTCTTATTCTTACTCAAAGTAAGAATAAGAGCCTCCGGAAAAGGGCACTTTTTCCGGAGGATCGGGGCCAGTCTAGACGCTCTTTTCCGGCTTTTTTAAAAGCCGGAAAAAAGCGGCGGACATTTTTATTTAAATGCCGCGGGGGATATTTAAATCCCCCGCGGATTTCCCTACGACGACTCGTGAAATTTACATGCCCCTTCCGGAAAAGGGGCCAGTGTAGACGTAGCCTACAAGTCTTGAATTTCCTCCCAAATCACTTGTCTTTGTCACAATTTGCTCAGGTCTCCAGAAATGCAAGTTTATATGCAATCCCCCTCAGCTTTGGCAAGTGAGAGTTTTGCTGTAGCTAAACTCACTGACACACAAGCTTGGTTGCCTTGCTTCAGGATATGCCAGTCCAAACTTTGCATTGCAGGGAACATACATAATGAACACCAGCTCTCAAGATCCCCAGAAGTCTCCCTTGCAGTGTCCAGCCCTCTCCTGAAACAATCACAGAAGTTATTATGTTCATCTCTCCTTTAAAGAGATAATACTCTGCAGCTCACTAATTTGACACATGCATATGTTTCCCACTATCATTTCTGCATCCTCCCACACGGGGGAAACAAAACCCATGTCTAAACAGTGAAAGAATATCTAGGATAAAGCCTTCATTCTACAGACTCATCCCCATGGCAGAATATATTGATCCCATCATTTCTGGGTTTCTACAGCTGAAGAAATGCATTCCCTCCTGGAAACAGATCCATGTGAAGGAATGCTGGTTTTATTCACATAGGATGCCTCTGCACTGCACCCTTACCTCGAAATAAGCTACACAATTTGTGCTTTGCAAACTGTGTAGCTTATTTTGAGGTAATTTCAAAATCGCTTTGCTCTGCTCTGCTTTGCTCCCCGTCCCCCTGGTCTGCAGACCAGGGGGATGGGGAGTAAAGCAGAGCAAAGCCGCGGAGCCCGAGGGCAGCAGGACAGCCACGGCACGTCTAGGCTGTTCCGCTGCCCCTGTGCTCCGCGGCTTTGCTCCGGACGCCTGTGGTACAGCAGCTGGGGCGCTGCCGGTTGGTCCTGTAGCACCGCTCTGGGCGCTACTGGACAAACCCGGCAGCACCCCAGCTGCTCTGCCCCAGGCATCCTGATTCAGCCACTGCTGGTCAGTTTCAGCAGCGGCTGAATCAGGACGCCTGGGGCAGAGCAGCTGGGGTGCTGCTGGGTTGGTCCAGTGGCGGCGCTACTGGACCAACCCAGCAGCACCCCAGCTGCTCTGCCCCAGGCGTCCCCAAGTCAGCTGCTGCTGAAACTGACCAGTGGCTGACTACAGGAAGCCCCTGCCCCGGGCTTCCTGGAATCAGCCGCTGATCAGTTTCAGCAGCAGCTGACTTGGGGATACCTGGGGTTCTTAAGTTGAATCTGTATGTAAGTCAGAACTGGCATCCAGATTCAGCCACTGTTGAAACTGATCGGTTTCAGCAGCGGCTGAATCTGGACGCCAGTTCCGACTTACATACAGATTCAACTTAAGAACAAACCTACAGTCCCTATCTTGTACGTAACCCGGGGACTGCCTGTATTGATTCTATCAAATCTGGTCTTACATGTTGATTTGAGTCACTGCACCACATTTGTACCCTTTTTGGATTCCTTTGGGAGTTCATAGAACTAAATGATGAAGATTTCTATTCAGTGGCTGTACAGTTTCAACAAAAGTACAAAAAAATTTCAAGAGATCTCTGTGATGAGATCATCTTCCTGAAATGTACACATTCCACCAACTTTAAATCAGACTGTAAGCCAAAAGAACTGCTTCAAGAAATATTCAATCTCGGCCTGTCGACTGTATTTCCTAATATCACAATTGCATTACGTATTTTTGTCAGTCTTCCTGAATCAGTGGCTTCAGGTGAATGCACATTCAACATGTTTAAACAAGTAAAGAACTATCATCATTCCACAATGGCACAAGAGCATTTGAATGGGCTCGCAGTGCTTAACAGTGATGTTGCATGCAGATTAGATTTTTCTTCCATTATAAATGAGTTGTCACACAACAAAGCCAGAAAAACATTCCTAAAATGAAGAGTTTTGCTTGCAGTGTAAACTCATAATTAAAGTTACATTTTTAATATACATGCTATTGGTATAATGACTTAATTGTTAATAAATAAGTGTCTCAAGTGTTCATTTTCATATATTCTTTTGGATTTAGTATAACCCTGTGGATGAGAAGTTAGATACGTCGGGGTCTGGGGCTGGGGCTGGGGCTGTGGCTGGGCTGGGGCCTCTAAACTTGAAGTGGCCCAGGCCTCTGTCATTCTCTGAGAGGGCTTACTTATGGAAGCAGGTTTCTGATATGAATTCCCTTGATTAAATTTTTTATTCATTTTCTGTCCATATTTTGTAATATTTAATTCCAGCTTGCTCTTTTGGCCAAGATTCCCATCATTAACCTTATATAAAAAAGATGTGTAAACACAGCTAAACTGAATTCATTTAAAAATTAAAACAAGTATGTCTGAAAACTCTTTCAATGTTTCCCCATGCACAGTAATAATTGTTAGATACTTAGATATATAGTATATAATTACTTAGCTTTACGGTATATTTTACTATACATTTTAGAAATATATAGTAAAATATATATTTTACTCATAGTGCATCTGCCTATGAGTCCATTTGTTCAAGAACTCCTCCTAAACTGTAAGAGCTAGTGCATGCATCTGACGAAGTGGGTCTTTGCCCACGAAAGCTTATGCTCCTACACTTCTGTTAGTCTATAAGGTGCCACAGGACTCCTCGTCGCTTTTGCAGATTCAGACTAACACGGCTACCCCTCTGATACATGTAAGAGCTAGGACCATCAAATTTGGTAGGCAGCTTCCTCTTATCATAACTTAAAGCAAGGTCAGAGTTTGGTTGTGCAAGGATAATGGGATGTGCCTGGAATTCAATTGTTTCTCATAAAATGGGAAGGGTCTGATAGGAGGGACAATTATACTGCAGAATGATCACTGGGGGTTAGCATGAGGACCAGGACAGCTAAAATCGCATTAGGACCGCAGGTGGAGAAAGGGACAGCTATCTATATCTTTTAGAAAGTTAGTCTATTTGTGTCTCTTTGTCTGTGTGTCTGTCCCCAGACGGGGGACAACCTCTTCCCCCCAGCTGTTTCTGGTGCAGCAGCCTTGTAGAAGTGCTTCTCACCTGGCCCCTGAGCTGCTGCTATGAGAAAGGGCTGGGGTTGCCCTCTCTCCCTGGGGCTGCCCTCTCTCCTTGGGACAGTCTGCATACTGAACCCCTCATCCCCAGCCACACTCCAGAGCAATGAGTTAGTGAATAAAAACAATGTATTTGAGTTAAGAACCTAAGCAATGCCAGGTAAATCTTTTGTAGACTATAAACTAGATACAAAATAACAATTAAACAGCATATAGAGACTGCCAACATTAACACTTGCATTGTGGACACTATTTAAAGCCAAATATTTCAATCATAGTTTAGTTTCTTCTTAGCAAAATTGTGTCAGAGAAAGATAAGCGAAAAATGAACCAACATACGTAGCTGAATAGGCATCACTCATTATTTATTTCTTTACTCTTTCTTTATGGGGTTATCTTCCTGGTTGGGAGTGCAATTCACTCAAAATCTATGTCCATTAAAAGGACTTAATAAAAACATCTGCAATAAAGCACATTTATTTGGGGCCTGATATTCAATGTAAGTGTGGGTTGCAGTAATACTTATTCATGTAAATGTATAAATGCAGTGGAGTGCTCACAGGAGCAAGTGCTAGTGAAAGTGAGTTAAGGCTGTTAGATTTGTGCCTTAAATGATTTCGTGTGTGATCATTCCAAGCACTTCTATTGTTAAACAACCTTTCCAACATGAAAAAGATTGCTCAACATTAATCACATGCAGTACACACATACACAGAAACCCTGTACTTTTCTGCATATTTCTGTGTTTTAAATTTATAGACTGAAACACAAGCCAGCAGTGATAGATCAATTTCTCACCTTTATATCACTTACATTACATATAAGACTGATTTCAAGTAATTCTTAAGACTACAATAACATCTATGAAGTATTTAAGTGTTTATGCAAGAATTAAAATAAAGTCATTCTGATTTAACAGATTTTTGTATCAGATAATTGCGATAATCTTTTAGTTTTCAAGTAAAACACTCAGCCATCTATACTGAAAGATCAGCTTCCCTAAGAGACCACTTTTCTCAGGCTTTGGAATGGTTGCTGGATACCATTTTTGCTGTACAGAGATGAAGGTATAGGTCTGCAATTTATGCTGAATAAAATGGACCCTGGTGCATTTTAGTATCTACATGCCTGACTGAATAGCCAAAATCCGGATTCTTCCTTTACTCAGATCTAAAAATGTGTGGGTGTGGGCTCAGACCAAGCATGAAAGTGATTTAGGTATTGTTTCAATAATTCAGTCCCTTTTAAAGTGGCTGCTGCTATGTGGTCTATAGAGATGGTAGGACAAGCTTTATTGTGAATTCAAATGATGCTAGTAGAGTTTGATTGTGTAGTCAAGTTGAATCCAGTAAATTCTTCGAATTTTGGAACAAGGCAGTCATTTTATAGCCAATTCTAAAATAAATTACCATGTACTATACTCAGAAGGAGTAAATAACCATGTAATAACAGCAATTGCTAAGCACTCTCAAATCAATTTCTGGTCAATATTATACAATAGCAATGAAGTAAGCCAATACTTTAACACCAAGTGCATTATAATTGAATTGTACATTGGGATTTGAATGCTTAAAAAATGTTATAGCACTATGGTATGTACTTTCCAAAGGTAATTTTACATCAGATGAGTCATGTAAGGGAATGTCTACACTTGCACCCTCTTTCTATAGAGGGATACAAATGAAGACATTCAAAATTGCAAATGAAACTGTGATTTAAATATCCTGCAGTTCATTTGCACATTCACGTTATGGCACTATTTCAAAATAGCGTTATTTGGAAATAACAGGCGCAGTTAAGACGCTGTTATTTTGAAAGAAAACCTTTCTCTCTAAATAACCCTTATTCCTCATACAATGAGGTTTACCAGTGATTTCGAGAGAAGGGTTTTCTCTTGAAACAACCATGTCTTAACAGTGTCTGTTATTTCAAAATAGCACCATAACGTGAATATGCAAATGAAGCATGGGATATTTAAATCCCGTCTTCATTTGCAATTTCAAATGTCTACATTTGCATCCCTCTCTCGAAAGAGGGTGCAAGTGTAGACATACTCTAATTCACAGACCTACCTTGGTATATATCTAAGAACTTTGAACTCAGCTATACATAACAGATGAAAATATGTGTAACCTGCACCCTTCTGGGTGTAGTGTACTGCCCCATCTAGTGGCACTGAGACTACTAAAGAGAATGAGTCTGCTCTATGGCCTTAGCTAACAGCCAGCTGATTTTTAGTTCATGTGGTAGAGGGTCATGCACTAAACTTTGGAGAACCCAGGTTTGATTTTGCCTGCACGTGTTACTTATGCAATAATTATTACAAGGGGAAAACTAAATGTGATTATACTAGTTAAAATCCATTATTATTATTTCTGTACAATCATAGTGTTTATTCCACTTTATAGACAAATTGAGGAAGACAAGTCCCTGCCCAAAGGAACTCACAGAGAGCCTTACAATCAGGATTCTGCAATTGCTATCACATAGGTGGACTAATATGTGTGAATGGAGAACTCTTGAAGCTAGTGGAGTATTTCATGGGTACAAAAGTCAGCTCACACATTATCAGTTGTAGTACTGAGGCCTTAGACCTTGGTCTTGCTCTCACTGAAATCAATAGGCATTTCACTGTTGACTGGTGGATGAAAGATCAGGTTCAAAGTAAGTCAATGTACAGCCATAAGAATGAGGTAGGGATACCATACTATGAGATAGATGCTAATATACTTTACAAAGTGAGGTAAAAATATGGAAATCCATATTTTACAGGTCTGAAAATTGATTAACAGAGGTATAATGTAAACCTGTTCAGAAAATTGAGGATGACATTTCAATATGTTTGAATTTATCTGGCAGCAAATTCAACCAGAATGAAAAGTCCAAATTTCATTTTTTCCCCATAGAACATAAAACAACATTTGAAAACAATTTGAATTGTTGACTTTCTCTGAATAAAATTGTTTTGTTTTGAAAATATACAAACATTCTAATATGAAATATATTATATGTTAAACAGCATGTATACATGTAATATATTAACATTATATTGTAATATCAAAGTAAATAGAATTAATTGAAACAAGTCAAATGAAAATGTTTCAATCGTTTTTTTAAAAAAATGTTGAAATAGACATGTTCCATGAAAGAGATTTGTTTTTGATAAAACAACATTTTCTGATAGGAAAAAAAATGTGCCTATTTTTTTTCAGTTAGGTTTAGTAGAGACTGTGTCTGGTCCTTGCAGGAGCACACAACAAGGAAGGATGGACACAGGGAATCTTCAACTCCTTCGCAAGGGCCAGTCATAAAATATCCACTACATAAAGAGTAGCACAGGGACTGCTCAATACTTGTATTTTTGTTGGGCACACATTACATTAAAAAAGATTTGGGACTATTCATATGCTTAAAGTTCACCACTTCCTTATGTGCTTTGCTGGATTGAAGCTACGGTGAGTGACAAAATCAGGAATAAAGCCCAAGTTTTCTGCCTTCCTACTGTAACACCACCATGTTTTAGCTTTCCTCTGCCAGTCATTGAGGAGCATCACTTTTGTGTCATTGATTCTACTTTCAACTCTATACCCTCTTCTCTTTCCTCTCTCTCATCTCAATGCCTTACTGCTTCTTACATTATTTTCCATTTCATTTTGTTCTTTCCTGTCCTAATTACACTGCCACCTTCCTGCAGTTCCCAGCCATTGTTAACTGGTAATATAAAGCAGAGTTTTCATATAGTTTGGCAATTATAGCTCCATCCTTGCAGAAACCCATTTTGCTTGAACAATTAAATGACCTACCTTGATCTGTTGTTTTGCCCTGCTATTATTTCTCCCAAAATCCAAAGTGTTATGTTACATTGAATCTACTATATCTACAACCACAATGAGTAAAAAGCTGCTTGCCATTCTACAGCTTTTACTGCCATCACTAATTCAGAATAAACATTGGTTCCAACAAGATTTAAACATACTTCCTCATGTGCAGTTACAAATATTTTTACTTAAAGATGGTAGACATATTAGTTACATGCATTTAATCTATCAACTTTTTTCCTGTTCTCAAATCATCTGCACACATATCACAGTTTATAAATTAGTCTGTTAAATTGTGGATACTTTGATCATTGTATGTATTTATTAAAACATTTGGAATTTACATGCTGGCTTTATGGTTGGCCACCTAAGTCACATGATATTTCTGCTCTCTGATTCGATGTGCTAACTTTTCTAAACAGGAGACTCCCTAAGTTGCTTTCATTGGGGATAACTAGGTAGTATTTTAGACAGATTGATAGCTGGAGGAAATCAGGGCCAGGAAATTTTGGATGCAAAGTACTTTCCTACCTTCTTCATAACACACTTCTTCTTAGCATGTATGCAGTATGCCTCAGGTGCCCTAAGACCAGGATTCATAACTGAATTTGGTCCATTGGTTGGATCATTAGCTTTCCTGGCCTGGGCTGGGTATGGACAGGGAACTCAACATGAAAGCTGATCTATGTCCCCTGAGATACCTGAAGCCCATATTGAAAGGTCTGTTTCCTTGTTCAGAAAGGCAGCTAGGCATCAGCTTACTGCTGATATAGACACGGCTTTGGACACCCTCTCCCATTTGATATCCTTTCCGGGGATTTTGATGGAAATGTGCATCAAATAAGCTTTCTTTTGGAAATCAGTATGCCACCCTTCAAGCAAATCATTTTTTCTCTGCAGACATTCCTCCTAAAACCAAAGGGAGGCATGACACAGATGGCAGCATCCATGATGAGAATGTGGCTCATTGGCATGACAATTATTAACTGTCAATTTGTGCAAGTATTGCGTTTGTTTGTTCTCATTGTTTGACGTATTTTTGTCTAGGGAATGAAGGGTGATTTATGATGATTTTGCTAAGATTCAATATTGCAGTTAACTGTTTTACTGCTGAAAAAACTTTAAAAATACTGAATAGTCTTACAGCACCTTAGAGACTAACAAAACATGTTGATATCATGAGCTTTCGTGGGCACAACCCACTTCTTCAGATGAATGGAGCTAAGGGGTCCAGTTTCCAGATAAACAGCAGAGAAAGAAAGGGAATGGGGGAATGGGGCGGGAGAGAATAGACGGAAAAAGAAGAAAAAAAAGGGAGGAGGGAATTGTCAATTAGAGTGTCCATCCTAAATGAAGCAGATGGAGTGGATACTAGGTGCTCTTAACTACCGGGTGCTTGGTTTTTTATGTCATTAGGATGTGGAAGGAAGTGGGCCATCCACAAAAAGTCTTTGTTTAGACCTCTGTTGCAGGTACCAAACTTATAAATGAAATTAAGATCTGCAGCCTCCCTTTCAAGCTGTTTATTAAATTGTCTTGCAATAGGGCAGTTATTTTACTGCTGACACTCTAACTGCACTATTGCTGCCTTCCACTGCTGACAAAGAAAAATCAAGATGCCTAGTACAGGTTGGACCTCCCTGGTTCAGCATCCTCAGGACCTGACTGGTCTTGAATAAGGGAATTTGCCATACTGGGGAGGTGGCTTGCTGCTGGCTTTCTAGTCTGCTGCTATCTCTGCTTTCAGTTCTGGCTGGTCACCCTGCTAACAGGCTGACCATGCCAGGCTGCTTAATGATGGTCCAGGCTTGGTGAGCTGCCATCCCCGACCTCCCACAAGCTGCCACAGCCTTGTCCCCCGTCGTACTGTCATGGCTCTGGATCTGGCTCCTCTACTGGGCTGCTGCACGGCCCCAGCTTCGGCTCTAGCTCCCTGGCATCTATGGCTCTGGCCCCCTGCTAGGCTGCTGTGTTGCCCTGGATTCCCAGTTCATGCAGCCCCCCTGCTGGGCTGCCACATGACCCTATTTGTGATCACGGTTTAAGTACCCATTCTCCAGATAATTAATGATGCTCTGTCTCTCACCACCCTCTCTTTTTCTTTCTCTCTCCCCTCCCCTTCCCCTCTCCTATTTATTTCGAGTTTTCATATCCCAAACTCATAACTCCAGTCATCTGAAGAAGTGGGCTGTGCCCACGAAAGCCCACCATGATACCATCTACATGTTTTGTTAGTCTATAAAGTGCTACCAGACCATTTGTTGTTGTTTTTTTAAATACTGATCATCTCCAGTAGAAAATTTCAGTACAGACTTCAACTTTGTGTAGCTGACTGATTTTTCTATTCAGTTTGCTCAGTTTGAAAGTAAAAAGATGCTTTTCTCTACTTGGCAGCTCCATAACTTCATCCTGGGTGTGTTCTTTCCTTCTCACACATCATCTGACATATGCATAGGTCATATTATGCCTTTTTATATGTATGCAAGCATTGTCTTCACATCATATCCGCAGTAATCCCTACATAGACCTCTTCTTCTTAGCTGTGTGAGGATTTTCACAGGACCTATGACACAATTTGCAGACAATGGACTGTTGTCAGGGCTGATTGAGGGTACAATTTGGTCTCTGTCAAAATTTGACCTTTACTGATGTGTGAATTGGGAAGAACCCAGCCTAAATTTTGTAGTCCAGTCTGAGTTTGTGGGTCTAGCAGTTAGCATATTTTTTTTAACTTACAATAAGGAACAAATATGAGATGCAAAATCAATGACACACAGAATATGGAAAACAGCAATACCACTGTGGCAGAGTGATTTAAAAAAAAATGTCATACCATAGTTGATGTTAGTAACAGCTAAAGTTGGTTGGGACTTTTTGAATTGTTTCTTCGTTGAAAAATGCCAGTTTGTCAAAACCAAATCTGTTTGCCAGAAAGAGCTAGATTCAATGCATTTCCCGTTTTTTTTTGTTCATTTTATTTGTTTGCAAATATTTTCAATGTATTAATTTTTTTCTTCCTCATTCAGAATGGAAATAATGTCAAATTCTTAGAAATATTCATGAGATGGGGATACCTGTTTCCCGTCCAGCTCCATTCTGATCAGTTCATGCACTATTGGAAGATATTCAGATTACGCTATACTGAGGGAAGTTTGAGGACCTACAGACCACGGACTAGAAAAGAATTAAAGGGTATAGGACCTTGTGAGGGCCCAGTTTAACCCTGAGTATAGGGCAGGCTGCACAAAAACATAATATGTACCAGTCACAAGAGTTATTCAAAGTGAGTAAACCCGGTTGCTGAACAAACTGTGCATAGGGCATCAATATTGTAACCCCTGACTTGCTGTAAGACACAGAAACCTCCCCATTAATCATCCCTCCTTTTCAGACAGTAACATTCACAGTAAACCACGCAGGCTGCGTCTAGACTGGCAAGATTTTGCACAGAAGCGGCTGTTTTTGCGCAAAATCTTGCCGCCTGTCTACAATGGCCGCGAGTATTTGCGCAAGAACACTGACTTTGTACTGTACAAAATCAGTGGTTCTTGCACAAATACTCCGACGCTCCCGCTCAGGGATAAGCCATCTTGCCCAAGTATTCTTGTGCAAGAGGGCCAGTGTAGACAGCCAAGTTGATTTCTTGCGCAAGAAAGCCCGATGGCTAAAATGGCCATCGGAGCTTTCTTGTGCAAGAGAGCGTCTACACTGGCATGGATGCTTTTGTGCAAAGGCACATGCCAGTATAGACGCTCTATTCGCAAATACTTTTAACAGAAAAACTTTTCCGTTAAAAGTATTTGCGCAAAATCATGCCAGTCTAGATGCAGTCACATAGAATAAATGCAGTAAACAAAACAAGAGCACTTTTCTACATCCAAACCTCTCCTCCCCCCATCTCCTTCCACTAACTGCTATCTCAGACATGTCTGCGGATCCCTAATTAGCACTCTATTACTCACAGGACAGTTCTGTTTCTTTCCGGGGTTAATATCTATCATTGTGCCTGGCTTTGCAAGGCATTTATTAATTACAGCAACACTGCAGTCAACTACTGCAGTTCTTCCACAGTTTGTCTGTGCCATTTCCCATTTTATTTTCTCTGATGGAGAAGTATTACCGGTGTATCCATGGTGTCATTTATTTTTAAATGTGACTAAAATGATCACTTCAAAGTATCTTAGTTGGAGAAAAAGAAAGAGAAATTAAAAATAATTCCACTAACACAGCAGCTGAGTTGTGGGGAGCTTTAGGGAAGGGTAGAAGTTTGGTTGTTGGAGGCCAATGACAATTTCTACAGTACTATAGAATATTGGATCACACCATTGCAAGCATAGAGCAACATATTTGGGAACCTGAGATCAGACTGCAGATGTAGCAGTGATAGTGTCACATATGATAATCTGCCTCAGGCTTCACTATTTCTTCTCCTACCACCTTCTTGATTCAGCATGGGAACCTGCCTAATGCCTGCAGCACACAACATACCCGTGTCTGTATTCAAGGGTATAAAATCAGACGTGTGACGTTGTTCTGTGGCACTGGTAGCTTTGATAAGAACTGCTCTATGAACTCTGTTTTCTTACTAGGTTTTATTTTATTCTTCCCTAAGCTACCAATGCTGTCTTGTCACTGCTGTTTGTCATCATTTTTATGCAGCTGCTATCTCAGTGAAGTCTCATCTTCCCAGCTCACTGACACAGCCTGCTAATCTATATGGAACAAAGCTCTCCAACAGAACAAAAAAATGCTATCACAAAGGACAAAGTTAATGACCATTGACACGATCATGGATTGAATTTCTTCAGGCTGTGTAATTTCTCCCAACACTGTGTTAAAGGGGCAAGCTTGTGCCCCTATTCACTGTCTGCTGTTACTGTCACACGTCTACACAGTGGGGCTAAAGCCGAAATAGGCTATGCAACTTGAGCTACGTCAATTGTGTAGCTTAAGTCAAAATAGCTTATTTTGGCTTTGGCGCTATCTACACAGCAGGAAGTTGAAAGAATAGCAGTCTTCCTCCGACTTCCCTTACTCCTCACGAAATGAGGGTTACAGGAGTCAGAGTAAGAAGTCCTCCAGCTTGACATTATTTTGACATGTTGAAATAACTGCTTGTAGTGTAGACGTGGACTATATTATTTCAGAATAACGTCAGTTATTCATATGCTGTGTTGACATACCCTTAGATACGGGAATTCTCCAGCAAAAGAATATCCTATAGTGTGAAAACAGAGAATCGCACGAAGGGCACTTTCTTCATTCTTGTCAGCTTCTACTAAACTCTAGACTGCCATTAGACTCACTTGATATAAATATAACAAAAGAACTTAATAAGTAGGAGTTACTCAGCATTATGCCAGCTGCTTTTTTCCAATCAAATTCTATCTAAAAAATGTAGCCATCACTTTTTCATATGTGTGGACACTTTTGTAAACAACAAAGAGTAAGAGATAAAACTAAAAAACTTGAAGGCTGATATATAGCCTGTTGAAGGCAATGGGAGCATTTACAATTACTTTGAACTGGGTTTGCATCAGGCCTGTGGTCACTCACCATTTGGTAGAATGGAGACAGAAGCTGTCTTAGGGAGAAGGGCGAATAGCTCTTTCTATGTCTGTTGGTTCAGCATCTTGGAGGAACTCGCTCAATATCCAGTTGCTGGTGGACAACTGGTAGATGTAAAACCTGGGCAAGGTTTTCAGAAGAGCTTAGGTTCAATTACAGGCCTGGACCAAAGGTCAATAGAAAACTCAGAGCCCAGATCAACTGACTCAGACTTGGGGTACTTGTGCTCTCAGGGGTGAAAAATAGCAGCATAGACTGCACACCGACCTACAAGGTCATCCCACCTTGCCCAGTCTCAGAGGCCAGGTTCCAGCCCAAGTGAGAATGTCTTTCCAGCTATTTTTCGCCCCTAAGGCTATGTCTACACTATAGAGCTTTTTCCGATAGTTTTTTTGGAAGAGGATTTTCCAAAATTTGGCCTGTCTACACTGGGCCAAATTTGGAGAAAAACCCTCTTTCGGAAGAGCCCTTCTTCCTCACGGGAGGAGGAAGACAGAGATTCTGAAAGAGCATGTCTGCTCTTCTGCAAAAAAAAAAAAAAAAGCAGTGGAAGAGTAGATGCATTCCCTGGACACAGTGAAATTTTTACAGGATACCTCCAGTATCCTGGAAAAAACCCATAGTCTAGACATAGCCTAAGTGTGAGCTCAAGTCCATTGACTGAGGCTCAGACACACTTACGTGGAGATTTTGCTTCACTGCAGATGTACCATTAGATACTTGAAAGAAGCGGCCAGATATTCATCAGTGCCCAGCACCTAAAGGTGCCGATTGTTCTCAGTGGGGGATGCTGAAGCAAAATGCAGGACAATGTAGCACTTTAAAGACTAACAAGATGGTTTATTAGATGATGAGCTTTCGTGGGCCAGACCCACTTCCTCAGATCAAATAGTGGAAGAAAGTAGTCACAACCATATATACCAAAGGATACAATTAAAAAAATGAACAAATATGAAAAGGACAAATCACATTGCAGAACAGAAGGGGGATGCGGGGGGGAGGGGGGGAGGGGAAGGAAGGAAGGTAAGTGTCTGTGAATTGATGATATTAAAGGTAGGGAGAGTGGGATGTTTGTGAGTTAATGGTATTACAGGTGATAATTGGGGAAGCTGTCTTGATAATGGGTGAGATAGTTCAAATGTTTGTTGAGTCCTTTTTGGAAAGTGTTGAATTTTAACATGAATGACAGTTCAGAGGATTCCCTTTCAAGTGCAGATGTAAAAGGTCTTTGTAGCAGAATGCAGGTGGCTAAGTCATTGAGAGAGTGTCCTTTCTGGTTAAAATGGCAAGAAACTGTTTTCTCTGTGATCTTGTCTGATATCTGTTTTGTGGGCATTAATCCTTTGGCGAAGTGTCTGAGATGTTTGTCCAATGTACATAGCAGACGGACACTTTCGGCACATGATAGCATAGATTATATTTCTGGATGCGCAGGAATATGTATTCTTGATCTTATAACTCACTTGGTTAGGTCCAATAATGGTATCAGCAGAATGAATATGTGGACAAAGCTGGCAACGGGGTTTGTTGCAAGGGAAGGTACCAGGGTTGGTATTAGTGTGGTATATCCTGTGGTGGTTGGTAAGAATCATCTTGAGGTTAGGTGGTTGTCTATACGAGACTATGGGTCTGTCTCCCAGAGCCTCTTTGAGTATGGTATCCTGTTCCAGTATAGGCTGTAGTTTCTTGATAATGTGTTGGACAGGTTTAAGTTGGGGGTTGTAGGTGATGACAAGTGGTGTTCTATTGTTGGTTTTCTTGGGTCTGTCTTGAAGTAGATGGTTTCTAGGTATTCGTCTGGCTCTTTCAATTTGCTTTTTTATTTCTCTGGGTGGGTAGTTGAGGTTTATAAATGCTTGGTAGAGATCCTGAAGCTTCGGGATGCTGAGTGCTCAATGCTTGTTAAAATCTGCCCATTTTATTTAAGTGTTGTGTTCCCTAGAGAAAAACAGGTCTTTCCCTGACAGTTTAGATTAACCTGAAACAAATAAAGAAGAACAAATTGAAATCTGTCTGCACAGGAACAAGAATACAAAGTGTAATAAGCTCCAGCTTGAATTGCCTCCCAACTTTGTTCCTCAGAAGAGAAGCATCTGAACTTATTTTTCTGTTTACACTTTGTAGTCATTACATTTATGCCGGTTTGGGGATGTGAGAAAAGGATTCAGTCTTCAAAGAAGTATCAGATGTACATGAAGCAAAATGCAGGACAATGTAGCACTTTAAAGACTAACAAGATGGTTTATTAGATGATGAGCTTTCGTGGGCCAGACCCACTTCCTCAGATCAAATAGTGGAAGAAAGTAGTCACAACCATATATACCAAAGGATACAATTAAAAAAATGAACAAATATGAAAAGGACAAATCACATTGCAGAACAGAAGGGGGATGCGGGGGGGAGGGGGGGGGAGGGGAAGGAAGGAAGGTAAGTGTCTGTGAATTGATGATATTAAAGGTAGGGAGAGTGGGATGTTTGTGAGTTAATGGTATTACAGGTGATAATTGGGGAAACTGTCTTGGTAATGGGTGAGATAGTTCAAATTCTTGTTAAGTCCTTGTTGGCAAGTGTCGAATTTTAACATGAATGACAGTTCAGAGGATTCCCTTTCAAGTGCAGATGTAAAAGGTCTTTGTAGCAGAATGCAGGTGGCTAAGTCATTTTGGGTATGTCTTCACTACAGCGCTAGTTCGAACTAACTTAGTTCGAATTAGTTAATTCGAACTAAGCTAGTTCGAACTAACGCATCTAGAACTAAAAACTAGTTCGAACTAGCGTTTTGCTAGTTCGAACTAGTAAGTCCACATTGAGTGGACTCTGAACAGGGCTTAAGGATGGCCGGAAGCAGTGCCGGCAGGGCATAAAAGGAGGACTTAGAGCATGGAGATACTGTCTCAGGCTAGCCGAGGGCTGCGCTTAAAGGGTCCCGACCCCCACCCCGGACACACAGTTCTAAGGGGTGCCCCGCTTGCAAAGAAGTTCTGGCTTGGAGTGCCCTGAGTGCCCACACTGGGCACATCACACCACTCGGCCATCAGCCCGGCTGCACTTGCCGCAGGCTGCCATCTGGGGAGAGGGAGTAATTGGGGGGCTGCAGGAGAGCTTCCACCCCCAGAAGCCCGCAGAGCCAGCCCAGTCCTCCCCATCGGGGGCTCGTACCCCATTCCTCCCTCACCTCCTTCCACTTACCCTTCCCTAGCCCCCCTTCTTATTGATGTACAAAATAAAGATAATGTTTCTTCCAACATTGACTCTGTCTTTATTGAAAAAAACTGGGGGAGACTGGGAAAAGGAGGTGGGAGAGGGGAAGAGAAAGGCTGGGAGAGGGGAGGGCAACTAACATGATCAGGGGTTGGGAACAGGTCCCAGATGAAGAGAGGCTACAGAGACTGGGACTGTTCAGCTTAGAAAAGAGGAGATGGAGGGGGGACAGGATAGAGGTCTCTAAAAGCAGGGGTTGGGTGGAGAGGGTGAATTCATAAAAGTTCTTCCTGAGTTCCCCTAAAGAAGGACTAGAGGACACCAAAGGAAAGGAATGGGTAGCAGGCTTGAAACTAGTAAGAGAAAGTTGTTCTTGCCAAAGCAAATAGTTAACCTGTGGAACTCCTTGCTGCAGGAGGCTGTGAAGGCTACAACTAGAACAGAGTTTAAAGGGAAGTGAGATAAAGTGATGGAGGTTGGGTCCATGGAGTCCTATTAGCCAGAGGGTAGGAGTGGTGTCCCTGCCCAAAGTTTGTGGAAGGCTGGAGAGGGATGGCACGAGACAAATGGCTTGGTCATTGTCTTCGGTCCATCCCCTCCAGGGTCCCTAGGGTTGGCCGCTGTTGGCAGACAGGCTACTGGGCTAGATGGACCTTTGGTCTGACCCAGGACGGCCATTGTAAGCTCAGGGCTCAGTGTCGGGGGTCTCAGTGGACCCCCTTGATTTTCATGCACACCTGGTCCTGGGTGGCCAGGCTGGCAGCTCTCCTGCCCTAGACGGCCACTTTCCTGTGCCTAGTGCAGAGATCGTGGACGAGGTCCACGATGTCCGCACTAGCCCAGGAAGGTGCCCGCCTCTTGCGGTCCAGGGCAAGCTCCCGGGAGCCGCCAACCTGGTCCCGGCAAGAGGGGGTGGGCTGGGGGGCATCGGGTGGGTGGCTCTGTGCCGTGCCAGGTGCAGGGTCTGCTAGCTGGGTGCTGGCAGGCTTGCACCTGGCACGGGCACCGTAGCCAGCCCGTGCCCCTTTAAGGGGTCCGGGGCAGGGAGGGGGGGCATAGAGTTTTCCTGGTGTTGGCCAGAGTGGCCACCAGGGAAACCTGGGGAGGGCTAGCCTCCCACTAGTTCGAACTAAAGGGCTACACAGCCCTTAGTTCGAACTAGCTAGTTCGAACTAGGCGTTAGTCCTCGTAAAATGAGGTTTACCTAGTTCGAACTAAGCGCTCCGCTAGTTCGATTCAAATTCGAACTAGCGGAGCGCTAGTGTAGCACCTATTAAAGTTAGTTCGAACTAACGTCCGTTAGTTCGAACTAACTTTGTAGTGTAGACATACCCTTAGAGAGTGTCCTTTCTGGTTAAAGTGGCAAGAAACTGTACATGTTTGAAAATGCAAAAAAAAAAAAAAAAAAAAAGAACTCTTGTTCAGAAAACAGCATCCAAAAATAATGTGACATTTGGTGAGTCTACTGTTATGGACCATGTAAACCATCTCAAAACTGAGAGCTTTCCACTTTAGCTAGAAATTTGACATGGCCAATCTAACATTGCCACAGCAAGGGCATAGCTACAAACAGTCCCAGTTTGGCATCTTTGGACAAATGGGCTAGACATCTTAGGGCCTGAAAGAGAGTGAGACAGAGTGAGAGAGAGAGAGAGAGAGAGATCAACTGATTCTCTGTCCATTATGCAGACAGCAGTAGAGTACCTATGGCAGAGTCCTAACCGGCTAGTGGGAATCACAGCCTGTGGATAGCAGCCCTATTAATACTCAGAATTTTTGCCTGTAGCAAGGCAGTTATTGTATTAAATAAGTGGGGACTTTGGGGAGAAGGGAGGATGGGGACAGAATTAATTTTCGGGAAGTGATTTCTTAGTAATAAAAACCACACAAGGAGAAAAGGGGGTGCAATTAAGGAAGAAAGGATAATAGGCCTGTTTCCTCTCCCCAAATATGCTATATGTGTGAGAACTATAGGCATCTGGGTGTACCAAAAGAAGGCAACAGTAGGTAAGTGGGAGTCTTTTTTGAGGGTGTGAGGAAGTGTTCCCTGTAAACTGTGTACTTGTGCAGCTGCCTTGCAGAGATTCAAATGCCACCCAACTAATTAGCAGAGCTGCACAACTTGATCTTTTGTTTCTATTGGTGGTGCACATTCACCATGTTTTAGTGCACATAAAAACTTTATTCTGCAGATGGATGGGAAAAATTAGAGGGAACATTGGTGTGAGACTATTTGGGAAGGAATGATTATATCCCATCAATTAGTTTTTAGCTGAATCCTCAAAATTTTGCAACCCTGACAAAGGGCTATAGAGATAGCTATATTATATCTATAGCTATATTATAGCTATGTAGAGATCGCTATATTATGTCATCTGAAATTCCCAAGTAAACATCTCCTTATCCCTGAGCAGCACTCAGAAGAACCCCAACTTCTGGGACAATTCTGTACAATTTTTATAAAGCCATAGCATGTATGCTCTAGCAAAAGCTGTATGTTCAGTGACAGATGAAAATACTGCCTGAATGGAAAGAAGAACATCTAGGATCAGGAACTCCTGTTTTAAATGGCTCTTGGAAAAATGAAGTGCTATCTCTTTAAGTTTTATGTAGCAATTGCAGACAGTGTCTAAGCTGACCCCCTGTAATTATAGCAGTGTAAATTCAGATGTGAGAGGTCATTGTCTGGCACTAACAGCTTTATGCAGACTTGTACTATGAACCTTTTTTTCCTGCTGGGAAAATTAATTATGTGATCGGCTCTGCTTGAAATTAACACAGAGCTAACCTTTTCACATGAAGAGATCAAACACTCCAAGGTGACTTGCAAATTACTCCTCTAAGCGAGGGTCCCTCTTTTCTCTTCCCTCCCCCTGCCCAGAGAAATAATTAGTTCACTTTGGTATGATGTTTAAGTACTGTCATTAATCAAGTCAAACATTCTGAAAGATTTCGTTTTTGTTCTTTTTTTATATTTAAGTTTTAACTCAATTTTTAATTAGAAAGTGTACAAAGTGCTTTGGATAAAAAAGATTTCCCAATATTGATCCCAATCCAAATTTAAAATACATATTTTGTATGCAAATAATAAAGCATAAAAATTATAGTGAGGTTGTCATAGCTTCATCTTTATACTTTATATACATATATATAGTTTACACATACATGCAGAGGAATACACTTACCTGAATGGGTGAATGTGTTTGTATGTACAGGTAGCTGATCCACATTATAGAGATTTTTGCCATTTTTCAATGGCTTGCAATTTATTTCTATGTTCCTTCCAAGTTAGCATTAGGGCTGGTTGAAAATTTACCATTGAAATTATTTTTCATTGAACAATTGACTTTGCATCTGAACATCTCTCTGTGAAAATTTTTGAGTATTTGCATTTGTTGAAAAACCAAACACCTGAAAATAAAAAAAAATAGTTTTCAGCTGAAAACAGAAATATGTTGATTTCCATCATATGTTGGGTTTACAATTTCATTCAAGGGCTTTCAGCACTCCTAGTACACAAATTGTTTTAACACCACTAGCTGAAGATTTGCTTCAGTGAACTTAGGTTAGAAGCCATTCGCCTATACCAGCTTGAATTTCAGCATGTTTCTATCACTTGCATTTACTTCATGTTAGAAAGGGAACAAGTATAACTAGGGGAAAATGCACAGTACCTCCTTTTCCAGTAACCTCTTTGTTCCAGGTAGAATTATCCAGGGGGACAGGTAAGCAGAATGGTTCAATGCACTATAGCCCCCCAAAACGGTGTGATACAAAACCAAAATGGGCTCCAATGGAAATCCATTACACTCTGCTATGTATCTGTGATCATTAAAAAAAAAGAAAAAGAAAAAAATCCCTAGTCATACTCCAAATATACACACACATTCTAGTGATCTAAAGTGACAAGAGAATTAATACATACAATTTGAACATTGGCTTACAGATAATTGTGTCATTTTGTTTGTTCTAACCTAAACCTAACCTCTAATTTTGCCTTTGAGACACTTAAAGTACAAAATTGGTGTTTAGCAATATGGTTTCCATTAACTTTAAGGGAAGAGAAGAGCATGTTGAATTCTCACACATGGCTTTGAAGATATAAAGTAGAAAATTTCAGTTTGTTTTGCAAAAACAAATTAGAGATAGAATTAGACATCTCACAAACACAGATGCTTGCGAGTGGCAATGAGACAATTTTCTCCTTATTGGAAACATGTGAACGTCCTATTAAAAACAAACAGGAGTGGTGTAACATTTCAGTATTTGTGGACAGTGCCAGTCTTGGCACCTGTTAGACAATGTCAAAACAACATAAAAGATTTTGTACTGTGAAACAAACAAGGAGTTGGAAATTTGTACACAGAGACTGGGGGATGGGTGTGTTGTCTTATTTATATGTTAAAAACAGATGCCAAGCAATACAAAATGTACAATACAATAATATGTAGATAGAGGGACATTTTTCCTTTAAAAATCCTTGGAGCACATACCAAAATGTAAAGTTGCAAAAACATTTTTTCCTTCATCAGATAATTTTGCACAAACTGCTGAAGATCAAAGTCAAGTCAAGAGATAAATGACATCTGAGCTGACAAGGCATCTTAGCCACTTGAGAGTCCCAGAGGCAGCCTTAAAGCCAACAACATGATTGCCTGTGGAACTGCCAAAGGATCCAGATGGCAGCACTGAAATAAAAACTGTGATGACAAATATTCAGACAAAGAGTCACCTGTGGCTTATGTTTTTGTATGAGTGCTGCTGAAATCAGTGCCAGAAGAAGAATGAGGAGAATTAAGGGGAAGGTATATATTTTCTGCTATTATTCCAAGGTCCAAACCTGAAGTCCAGACTCCTTACACATGCAGGATCTCCACTGGAGTTACTGAATTTCATCTGTGCCTTCATGGCAGAAATGGGTCCCAGAATTCTACTGTATTCTTTTAGTTGTCTCTAGCTGAATAATATATAAAACTGAATAAAACCAGGGTATAAATAGCAAAAGGCCCTGAAATGTCTAATGAGCACTCAGGTATATCAGACACTTTAAGGGCATAACCACTTGCCTCAATCTGGTCTCAGCCCTGGCTCCCGGTCACTTCTAAATCACCCCAGGCACACCTACGGTTTAAGACAGATAGTATTTAATAGTTATATTACAGCACTCCCCAGAGGCCCTGGTCACCATTGGAACATTTTCATGTTCACTGAAGTACAAAACCAAAGGAAGAGATGATCCCTTCCCCACAATAACTTCTGTGGTCTATAATTATTTTCTCCTCCTTTACATGGTCACTTGAGTCAATGTTTCATTTTGAGCCTAACTCTAGTTCAAATAGTATCAGAATAAGATCTTGTAAACCAAATGTAAATGAAATACAAAAGAAAACACCCTTGTATTTAAAGTGATAGATTTGACAGAATACTAAAAATGGTTATTGGCCACACCGTCAAGCATGCTCTTTTTTCTGTGATTAGGAGAAGCACAATCAGGCCTACTGCACAACTGTGGAAGTTCAATAAAGGTTATCCAATGTTCAATCGAAAAAGATAATCATGCTGTTGCACAGCACTTGGTAAAATGTATATTTTTTGCTTGCATCCAGTTTACCAAACACCCCAATTTGCTCTGAATTAGTCACCTGCCCTCTTCAATATTAACCTACATTATTTGCCAAATGTTTGTGTCATTTGCAAACTTTATAAGTGATATTTTTATGGTTTCTTCCAGGTCATTGATATAAATGTTAAATAGTGTAGAGCCAAGAACTGCTCCCCATGGAATCCCACTAGAAGTAGACTCACTCAATTATGATTTCCCCCTAAACAGTTAGGCTGTGTCTAGACTGGCAAGTTTTTCTGGAAAATCAGCAGCTTTTCCGGAAAAACTTGCCAGCTGTCTACACTGGCCACTTGAATTTCCGGAAAAGCACTGACCATCTCATGTAAAATCATCAGTGCTTTTCTGGAAAAAACTAGGCTGCTCCCATTTGGGCAAAAGTCTCTTTCCGAAAGACTTTTGCCTAAAAGGGCCAGTGTAGACAGCATAGTACTGTTTTCCACAAAAAAGCCCCGATCGCGAAAATGGCGATCGGGGCTTTTTTGTGGAAAACCGTATCTAGAAAGTGCTTTTGCAGAAAAGCATCCTGCCAATCTAGACGCGCTTTTCCAAAAATGCTTTTAACGGAAAACTTTTCCGTTAAAAGCATTTTCGGAAATTCATGCCAGTGTAGATGTAGCCTTACATTTTGAGAACTATCAGTTAGCAAGCTTTCAATCAACTTAGTGCCATATTAATTTTATATTATTCTAGCTTTTTAATCAAAATGTCATGTTACCAAGTCAAATACCTTACAGAAATCTAAGTATTTATGTCAAACCTATAATTTTATCAACCAATCAGGACCTGAAGTTAGCTTAAAACTGCATGGACAGACAGAATTTAATTGTCCATGTTGGTAATCCACTGTTAAGAACTGGAAAGAGGAAGACATTTTCAACAAGTTGTATTGATTCCAGAATATAATTAACAGCTGACCTATTAACAATAGGTGTGGTTACTTACACCATTATAATTAGTTAAGTTTTCCTACCTGACATTTTCCACTATAAAACTTCTACTTTCAGTTTCGCTTATCACTTAGCAAAACTTTATCTGTTTCAGCTGAAATTCTCTGTGCGAGGTATCTGATTCAGGTGGAAAATTTTTAGCAATTTTCAACAAAAAGGTTCAGATGTTCCCCAGAATGAGAATGGGAAAAATACAAGTTTGTCCTTACTAAAAATAATTCTTAAAACTGTATGGTTGAAACATTCTTCTTCCTGTGTTTTTGGAGCAGGGACTTGAAATTTGGTTTGGGGAAGGCAAACCTTTTTGGCATCAAGGGTGTGCCTTTTGCTATTCTTGAGATAAAAAAAATAACACATGCTCAAATCTGATCAAGTTATAGCTCTATGGAAAAACTTAGCTGGTGAATGCTCAGCAGAAACTTGTTAAAGTTTTGCAGCTAAATTTTTTGAAGGTGCTATCTGCACAGAGCATTCTCCAGCTTTCCTCTGCAGGGTCTGAGCAGGACCTTCTCTGGAACTGGTGCCAATATACTGTAACTAAGCACAGGGAGTGCCTAGATAGGGAGGAAGCAGAGATGGCTTAAATGGAGACTGGTGAGAGGCTGGGCTTGGAGCAGATGCATGGGAGGTCAGGACAAGGAGAGTGAGCACTGGGAAAAGAATGGTAGAGGACTAGGACTGAGATGAGGACAGTCTCTAGAAAGTCTCAGGTAGAAGGGGTCAGGGATGTAACTGGAGGTAGAGACAGGGACTGTCTGTAAGCCAATAAGATGAGCTTCCCCCTTAGAAACAGAACTAGATTTCAGGATGCCTGATTTTAGCATGCTTGTGCTGTAAGCAAGTAGCCTCATCTCTGTCCAGTGGCTGACCTGCATGGCCAAAGTATGTTGTCATCCTTTATCAGTTGCCTCAAATGGCAGAGGTCTGTGCTGTGGTTAAACCTGCCAGGGAGCCATTTTGGGACCCCTTTTGGGTCCACGTGCTGATTTTTTCCAGATTTTTTTAAACCTAAAAAATTACAATCTGATCATTCTTTTAATGGCATTTTCGTTTGTAAAGTCAAGTACTCAAAAGCTAGGGAATGTTAAAATTAAAGTTGCTCATGCAATCTCACTTTAGCCTTCTTGGGTATATACATAATGATACTGTCTGGTGCACTGAATGAAACAGGGATCACCTGGGGAAAAATTGTATGTAATCATGTAATTGATGAATGTATTATAATGCATATGCACAACTGAGCAACATTAATTCTCGGCTTTCCTAACTTAGTGCTCAACTTTGCAATCTTAATATTCATTGACTGCAGCTTTTTATATAGAAGAGATATACAGAGTACTCTCATAACATATCCTAGTACTCAGAGGCCGACACTCCTGCAAAACATTAAGTGCATTGAATCGTTAATGACACAAGTATCAACCTTTTGTTTTATGTGGCTAGGTCACAGTAGGTGAATATCTGTGTAGCTCCACTGATAGAAGAGACTATGGAATCAGCTATCAGCGCAATAAAAAAAGTGTATTGGAGGTTTTCCCAGATTGTTTAATTCGATTAGAGAAGTTGTTTTAAAATGTCATAAGTGTGCAGACAGTTGCCAGTCCTATGTTAGGAACGGGGGGCCTAGAGCAGTTCATTGGAGGTGCTGAGAGCCATTGAACCAAACTGTATATCCTGTGTATAATGGAAACCACTTCAAGTGTGGGGTGCTGCAACATCCCTCTCTCCTCTCCTACCAGCACCTAGAGTTAGGGAGATCCTTCAGGTCTACTAATATGCACTGCAAGCTTTTATCATTGAACTACCAATGATTGTCCTGCCATGAGGCCAGGGGACTGGACTCGATGATCTCTCGAGGTCCCTTCCAGTCCTAGTATTCTGTGATTCTATTATTCTACCAAGCTTGAGACAGCATCCTGTCTTCATGCTGTTTGCTAGGCTATGGAACTCTTAGGGTTCAATTGTGACATTAAGCTACAGACTGAAGTAAGGAATGGTAGGGAGGTAGTCTGAGGGAGTAGGTAGTTGCACCATGTTTGAAGAGAACATGCCTGTCCTGCTGGTGAATGGGTGAAGGGGTGGAGCAATAGTTTGTTCTGAAAGTTGATTGGCACTAAATTACTTTTGACTTTGTGTTCCTGGAAGCACTTCATTTGTGATCATGTCCAGACTACACAGGAACGGAGAGATAAGTAACAGAACAGAAAGTTCCTTGCATTATCCCTTTCTTCTCTCCTTCCCCTCACCAAGAAGTGATATGATTTTAAGAAAAAAAACCCTAAAGTTATGTGTGATATTCTGTTATTTACACAGCAGAACATTGTGAAAGTGCCTAGGTAATTTACACCACAAGGTGTCAGCCAGAATAACTTTTGGTGACTAAGTTTGTCATCCATTCTCCTAGTCATAACAAAGGTGATGTATCTGCAATCACAGCAAAAGCTATGTTAGTGGAGCACTGTGTAGCCAATATGAGGCTTTATAGGATGTATACATCTTATCACAGCTCGGTCAGATATCTTGTTAACACCTTGAGAGAGGTGACTTCTACAGTGACAAGTTTTATCAAGATAGTGCAGTGCAATATGATTTTCCATTCTAAACCACAATGGACTACAATGAACTAAATCCAATATTTAAACAATGGCATCTGTAAGCAATAACTTCATTGGCACCATAAAAAATAAGGCAGTATTTTCCTGCACTGCCTAGAAAAATAAAGTTCATGTGGCATGTAGAATATAGGCTGCCCCCCGAATTGTGATGCGATCGGTTCCTGGGATAGCATTGCAAGTCAGGGGCAATGTAACTCAAACTTGCATTTATGATAGGCGCCATGTTCTGTCATGAATACAGGGCTGAGGATGTAAGTCAGGGGTTTTCGGCCCCTTCTGCACTTAAAAAAATGGCGGTAAGTGCGAGGGGTCGCAAATCAGGCCATCGTAAGGCGGGGGTTTCCTGTACTTAAGTTCTATTGTGTGGCATATGAAATTAATTTAACTAGCATTCTTGATTTATTTATAGTATATAAAGACTTTGTTTTATTCTGAAATTCACATTTGTGACCTGTAAAGCATTTTCTAAAATCTAGGTAATCACTAGTATAAACCCCCACTAGAATAGCAGCATTAAATAAATGGCACTTCTCCATCAAGGGATATTTGAACTATAAAAAGTAACACATGCAATGAATCTTTAGTACAACGGGGCAGGGACATCACAAGACAGTAAGGTTAAGTTGGTATGTCAACTGTCAGTTCCCGTGACATATCTTAACACAAATGGGAATTTGTTAGCAGCGATTGAAAATGACCTTGTTCTTTTCCTACGAATCTGAACAAAATAGCTCTTTCTAATATTGAAAATACTTCCCTATCATATAATAACTGTATATCAGACTCTACAAGCATAATTAAATCATATAATGCAGATGAAAAATAATATCAAATTCTACATAAAAGTTATGATTGTAAACTCAGTAATATCGAAACCAGAAACTTTCCCATACTTGAAAAGCTGCAGCTTTATAAATAATACAGTATAATCTCATATATAAATCTATTAAAAAAAACCAAAAAACCTATGATAAAGAATGTTAAGGTTCCACAGTCAAGCATTCAAAAATTAGTAAATTTTATAATAAAGATTGCCCTTCCATTTCTAATTTGACCCACTTTTGTGTATGCATTAAGGAATCTTGCTTAACATCATATAGAAAGTCCATGGCAGAGACAAAGATAGAATTCATTTTAGGGCCTTAAACAAAACATCCACTGTCTTCTTACAGGTCTGTGCTCCATTGTCAGCTGACTGTGGTTATGTCTACACAGCAGCATTATTTCAGATTAAGCTATTGCGGAAGCAATTTTTCCAGAATAGTTTATTTTGAAATAGCGCGTCTACATACAAAATGCTTTTTGAAATAGTGCTTAGCTATTTCAAAATAATGCGTTCATGCTGATTGGTCGCTAAATCACGTTTAAGGCCACCTGGAACCAGTTCAGGCAGGGCATCAGGTCAGTGGTTGCTTTGTGTAGCTGCAGCTTGAGGCTATCTGAGGTCTGTGCTTAAAGGTACCCCCCTGGACAGCCTGGTGTCAGGTTTCCTTGCTTGCTTGCCTACCTTGCTGAGGGCCAGCAAAGCATTTTCTCTTTTTGCTCTGGTTGCCCTGCTTCAGGACACCACAGCACTCTCCTCTATGGAGCCAGAGCTACCTCCAAGCAGTTTTCAGCTCTTGCAGCTTTTGCTGCAAGTCATGCAGTGCTTTCTGCATGCAGCCTCCCAGGCCCCAGCCCTTGTGGTAGACCCTCCTCGGGTGTGTGGGGGAGCAGCTCCAGCATCTGGATGACGTCCCCCTCCTCATCTGGTGTCTGGACACCAGTGCAGACTCGTGGGACCATATCGTTCTGGAGCACTGGGGAGACCAACAATGGCTCCAGAACGTCAAACTGAAGAAGGGCACCTTCCTCAAGCTGTGTGAGTGACTCACCCCTGCCAAGGCAACGAGACATGCACATGAGGCTTGCCATCCCCCTTCAGAAGAGTGTCACCATTGCCCTCTGAAAGCTCTCCACACTGGACAGCTACCGATCCATGGGGAATCAGTTTGGTGTGGGGAGAACGACCATCAGAGCCCTGATCTTGCAGGTATGGCATTCTCAAGCTATTCTCCCAAAAGCAAGTGGAAGGGTGGAATGGGCTTCCCTAGGGAAATGGGGGGTGGCGGTGGTGCAAGCCCCCTTCTCAGGAGGGTTTGTTCTTTCCTGCCCTCACAAAGCCCTGCCAGAGGTGGATGTGACTGCAGGGGGTTGCTCCTGGTGAGTGAGGGGGAGGGAAGAGGACTAGGAGGAAGGAGCAGGGGGAACTAGCAGGTGTCCTGGCATCCCTGTGATTTTTGGTTTGTTTCTCTCCTTCTGCAGGTGGTCAGGCTTATCAACAGCATCCTGCTGTGCAGAGTCATCTGCCTGACAGATGTGGACACCATCATCAAGGGATTTGGCGCTCTGGGCTTCCCCAACTGCAGGTGGGCTATCGATGGGTCCTCTGTCGCAGCGTCCTGGAGCCATGTGTCTAGGAGCAGCACAGCACATGTTCCCCCATGCACAGGTTGTTGCGCAATCCACAGCCAGCAGGGGCCAAGCATGTAGCGCCTAGCTCCCCCCTTGCACCCAGCCCTCCCCTCCATCCTCTGTATAAAGAGAAAGTGATGGCACTCACATGATGTACCTTTCCCGGCCTTGGACAATGCCTGGGACACGTCCACAGGGAGGCTTTGGGTCAGCTGCGCGCTGAGGCTGGTCTCATCTGGGTCCTGGTCCTCCTCCTCCTCCTCACCGTCATCTCTCCCCCCAGCGAGGATGATGACAGGTGTCTCCAGCCTGGAGTCTATAATTAGCAGGGGGGAAGGGCTCTTCCCCGGGATGCAGTTGACCTCCTTAAAATAAGGGCAAGTGTGGGGCTCTTCCCTGGATCAAGAGCTGCCCTCTTTGGCCCTGGCATAAGCCTGGCAGAGCTCTTTTACCTTCATCCATACCTGTTCTTGAGTGTGGATGTGACCTTTGTAGCTCGTCCCCCCAAATCTCAATAAGGTCCAGGATCTCCACACCAGACCAGGAAGGTGCACTCTCTTGAGGCCCCAGCAGGCTCCTGTGAGCTGCCTGAATGCTCCCGGGGAGCAGGAGAGGGCTGGGTGGCACTGTCACTGTGGCTCGTTGTAGCCTAAATGCTGTCAGGGGCAGCTGCAGAGTGGCTCAGGGCTGTCAGGCCTGCTGCGAGCCACAAACCCTGTTTACATAGTCTGCAGCTTTAAGAGCTCCAGGGGACGGGGGTGGGGAGGAGGGAGGAATCGAGTTTTCTTGTGTGTGGATAGAGTGGCCAGTAACACACACTGGGAAGGGCTGGAGGTCCCCTATTTTGAAATAGCCCCTATTCCCTGTCTACACAGCCCCTATTCCGAAATAGCTATTTCGGAATAGGCACTATTTCTCGTAGAATGAGGTTTACAGAACTCGAAGTAAGCCAGCTGTTATTTTGAAATTATTTCAAAATAGCAGTTTAGCTGTGTAGACACTCGCAAAGTTGTCGGGATAGCGGCTATTATTCCGAAATAACTTTGCTGTGTAGACACACCCTGTGAGAGGATGCGCTAGTATAACTCTTAGACTACACCAAGAACCCAACCCAGTGGATTCAATCTTAAATCAGGGATTTGGTTCTCAACCTTATTATACTGGTTCTCTCTTTTCTACACTAAGATCCTCCTCCACAACCTGTTCCATTTATCTGAGTCCACCTGCCAGCTAGAAATACAGGAATGGGAGAATAGTCATGAGTCCCCTCTGACAACCCCCTGCCATCTGCCCCGATTGAGAACCCAGACCTTAGGCCATTGTTTCTCAAACATTTGAAAGCTGAGCCTCCTCCTTCAAGAAAAATAAATCTACCATATCATCCCCACAGTTTCATTATGTGTTACTACTTTATGTATTTTCTTTGCCCTTTCCTGCATTTTGGTGAGCAATGCCATACGATCTCTTGATTCAAACGGTCAGGGCTCTAAGAAAAACACCAAATGTTATGAAACTGGACAATACTGATGTTGTTACATCTGAGCATCCGAGTTAGTACCCAATGAAATGGAAATTAATGGGACAATTCACAATTCACTGAGTTCAACTCCTAGCTTGGTGGGAGATCTGAGGTAATCGCTTCCCCTTCTTATGCCTCATTTTCCTTTTCTGTAAAATGGAGATAATGTAGCAAACTCCTTTGTAAAGTGCTGTGAGATCTCCTGGGAAAAAGTGCTATCTGAGAGTTAAGATTTTACTATTTCAAAGTGTAAACTCAGGCAAGTGTTCTGCACTGGTTACATTCCCTTAACATTTGGATGAGTTTTTTCCTAACCATAGGCTAGGGACTTTGAGAAATGAAAGCTTAGGCTCTGGAGAACAATTCAAAGGTCTGCTCGTGCCTCTGATACTGTGTATCCAGGCTCTGCAAATTAATACTATAAGCCAAATGGGGAGAAAAATGGAGGAGGCAGTATCTTTTATTGTCCTGAGATCTAGCTTGTAGCAAACTCATCAGACGTTAGGTACATGCCCAGTGGGGTTGCATACAGGGAGCTTTGTGGGACTTGAGCATTCTCAGCAGCACTCTAACAAATGCTACTGAGCATGTTCAAATGGCAATTTTCAGAAGCTTATGACTCAGTCAGATCGCAGTGCTCTTTCATGGAGATAGCACTAGGCCTCCATCTGACTCCAGGAGCACCCTCCCATTCCACATCTCAAGTTTTTATGCCAAAGCATGAAGACACCAGAGTTCTTGAAGAAATAGTTGGAGGAAATGAAAATTTAAATCCATCCAATTTTCATTAGCCTCATTCTTGGAAGTGGTTAGACCATTTCAACAGAAACTTTCTAATATTTTCAGCCTAAGGATTAGACTAAATATGGAAAATTTTGGCTCAATGAATTAAAATATGAAAAAATAGTATTCTTGTTGCCACTCTAAAACTATTCCAATGTTAGAAAAGTGTTTGAAAGTGACAGAGTAGCCAGAGGAAAAGTGAAGAGGGGAAAATCTAGGCCTCATTCATTTTATTGTACTCGGGAGAAAGGCAGATGGGGAGCAGGGTGGGGGGGGGGGGGGGGGAGGAAGGGGGAGAGAATATCCAGGAAGGAACAGAACTTTTTTTTTCAAAACAGTATTTAACATCAAAATCAAGGACAATTGTTAGATTTTGAAGTCATGAGAAATGGGAACAACATCAACATTTTCCGCAAAATTGTTTTTCCAATTTTTGACCAGCTTTAATGGCCATACAGAAACATTCTTGAACATGATTACACTAAACTGAGATGCCCCATCCTGTCTGCACAGGTTCATCTCCATCCTTCCATGAGTATTACACTTTGGGACTCTCCTCCATCAACTTCCAGCAATAATGTCTTCTTGTTATTCTACTTCATAGTCCTGGGAGTTCCAAGCAACTCTTTTCCTTCTATGCCATTAGGTAAACTACCTCATTTTTGTTTAAGGGTCCACAAAGGTATCAATTTAACAGCATTAAAAATGAGGTTCTCTTTTGTTCCACATAACATGTACACAGCAAAATTCTACCAACCTGCCTCTATTTTAAACTGAAAGAACTGCTTTTTGAGAGAGAGGAAATATGCTGTCTCCAGAAATATTCAGTACTTGACTTCTCTTCCAAGATTGCTGGCAAAGTGATAATTTTTGTGATGTGGACACGTCAAGTACTGTACTCACTGGCTCACTTCACTCAAACCATACACACTTGTCAAATGGTAACAACTTTCTGCTACTAGCACTTATTAGGGGAAAATTTGAACTAGAACCATAAAAATGAAGTGGTTTGTACCTCAGTCCCTGGAGGACATCTTTATGTTGGATCATCTTTTCTCTTCAAAACCTCTTCTTCAATAATTCAGTTATCCTTATTACTTCCTTATACGATCGTTTCTCAACTCCAGAACTCATTTCACCTCACTAACCATTGTCCCTCAAGAGTGTTCAACATCACCATTCAACTGGGCCATTCAAAAGATCTCCCAACATGATCGTAGCTCAAACACACACTAGTATAGGGGTGGGCAATAAAACAGCAAAGATTTACCAGGGTTAGCTGCTTCCACAGATGCTAGAGATCACAGCTCCAGTAGGCCACCAATCGCTGTTCCTGGCCAATACAAGTGGTAGGAAGTGGTTTGGGCTAGCTAACCCTGGTGGACCGGATTCAGCCCATGGGCCGGAATTTGCCCACCCCTGCATTAGTAGATCCTACGTAGTGGCCTTGATACTGGATCACCATTTTCTCTCCCACTTCTTATACCACTAATCTTCCTACAGCTCTTGTTTCCATTTCATTATTTACTAACTCGTGTTGTCTTCTAGAATTTCAGATTTTCACATTTGTCAGGTAATTTTTTAACCCGTGATTTTAAAAGAAGTTCAAAATCTATTCAAAGTTTGTATCCTGACTTATCTAAGGGCACTACATTATTTGATATTATGAAGAAAATGGAGCATGTCCAAAACTTGGCAGCTATTGGGCACACATATTCCAATTTATAATTAATTAGAACTGAGTTTAAGTGCTCTCAAAAGAATATCTTGCAGCTTAAGAAATGAATTATGCAATATTAATCATATGTGTCTATCAGTTACAAGATAATTTTATGCATTGCACCAGGTTTTCAAAGTAATTTAGGATAGCTCTGAAGCAGCTTAAATTATCATTAAACTGCTGCGGCAATTAAAAATGTGTTAGGGTCTTACATGTAGTGTTGTTGTAGCTGTGTTGGTCTTAGGATACCAGAGAGACAAGGTGGGTGTGCTAATATCTTTTAAGCTATGTCTACACTACAGAGTTTTTCTGCAAAAACTCAAGCCCATTTTTGTGCAAGAGAATCGAAAGAACAGACGCGGTTTTGCACAAATGGGGAAGAAGGAAGAAGTCTTTTTGCGAAAGAGTTCTTCTGCAAAAAGACACGTGTGGACGGGGAAGAGGGTTTTTTTTGCGCAAAAATAGGAAAGAGGAAAAAGCACAGGTGCCCTGGTGGCCATTCCGTGCATACCAATCAGTGTTTACTTTAAAGTGTCCATGCAATCTGGATGCTCTTTCGCAAAAGTGCATTGCTTTTTCAATGCGCTTTTGCAGTGCAGACATGCTCTTGTGCAAGACGTTTTTGTGGAAGATCTCTTCTGACAAAAGCTTCTTCTTCCCCAAAACCCTGAAGTCTAGATGTAGCCTTACTGGATAAATGTCTCTTGGTGAAAGAAACATGCTTTCGAGCTACAAAGAGCTCTTCTTCGGGTCTGTGAAAAAGCTACTCCAGTCTGGACCTCTAGTCACTGGCCCCGTCAGGCCCTACAGGGCTATTCCCCTATCAGCTGCCTGGGACCAGTAACTGTCTCTCTTCCCCCAGGCCCTCTCTAGGTGCCAATACTCAATACAGATGATCGTGGCATACCTGCAATTGTAGTCCTTGGTGCTGGGGTTGCTCCACCCCATCCTCTCCAGCGGAGGCTTCGGCCTGGTCCCACACTCCCCGCAGAGTGGGGTCTTCCTGCTGCTGCTGCAGAAAGTCCCCCTCTCTGATGTCTAGGTCAAATGGCGCCCGGTCGTCTTCGTCCACGGCATTCCAGGTGCGTTCCTGGCTATTCTCGTGATGCGGCCTCCTCATCTCCACCCTAGGGGCCACCAATGTTATACCTTGGTCCCCCTGCGTTGCAGTGGAGCCCGCCTCTTGACCCCACCATTTTAAATCCGGCACGAATCGGGCTAGTCCCTACCCAGCAATATTGGGTACGCTAGTCTGGGGGTGAGGGCAACGCAACAGCGGCCCTCCCTGTGCTCATCCCAAAGGGTGACCTACATGGTCGGGTATGTACGCACCTTTCTGTGGATACATTGCATCCTCATGGGTTGGCCGCTCTGTCGGGTCCTTTCCCACCGAGCCTGCCCATACCATCGTCTGTCCAGAGCCGGAATCAATCAAGGCTTTGTGTGACCTCCCTTCCATTTTTACTTTAATCACGGGTTGGATTAGCTGCGACACCTCGATGGCGGGGCAGGCCCCGGTGATCCATCCAAATGTATAGTCCATTAAGGGGCACTCTCTCCTGAAGTGTCCTTTTTGACTGCATTGGTATCAGACTCCTCTTACTGGACTCCTCCCCCCTTTTACTTGGTTCTTCACTTGGATTTCCTCTCTCTCCTTTGCCCTCTGGTATGGGACTGGGGTTCATCGAGGTTTTCCATACCAGGGCCAACTTCCTTCCTTCCCCTGCCCAGGATGTCCCACTCTTTCCTCCTTCAGCTCCGCTCTTGGCACCACGTCTGTGGTAGGAGGGGTCCTCAGTGCACTCAGACCTGTGAGGGGCTTTCCTTTTCCCCCGACTCCTTCATCCACCAGATAATCCTCCATTAGTGTCACCGCCTCATCCAAGGTGGCCTGAGGGTGTCAGCATACCCAGCTTTGTCCTTCAGGTGGCAAAACCTGTACAACTGCTCCAGCACAATCTTATCCGTGATCTGGACACCTGTCTTGGATTCTGGCTGTAGCCAATGCCAGCATGCCTCTTGGAGTCTCTGCGCCAGCATCCGCAGCCTCTCCCCGGGTGTGTACTGTCCTGCCAAAAATGCTGCTGGTAGGTTTCTGGGGTCACCCCAAGCTGATCAAGAATCGCCTCCTTCACCTTGAAATAATGTAAGGCGTCCTTTGCCGACAAACTTCTGTAGGCCAACTGGGTGGGGCCCGACAGGTACTGTGCTAGAAGGGTGGCCCAGTGCTCCTCTGGACATTTGGCTGCCATCGCCACCTGTTCAAACATAACCAAAAATGCTTCGGGGTCATTTTCGGGTCCCAGCTCCCATAAATGAATTGGTAACTTGTGGCCAGGTTCCAGGTCTTCCTCTGCTCCCAAAGCTGGATCTTCCGACGCACGCCCCCATCTGGCTATTTGTTGCTGGTCCACGATCTTCTGCACCAGTTGTCTTTGCTGTTCCTGGTACTGGCTCACCAGTTGCTGCACCAGGTGAGTCTGCTGCTGTTTCTGCTGGTGCTGGTTCTCCATTAACCACTCCAGCAGCTTGTTGACCTCCATGTCTATGATGTTCATGTCTTCCCCTCTGGAATTAAATCTCTCCTCAACCAAACACAAAACAGAACCCACCAAGAGGAAAACCCTAGATCCCCTTAACTCAGGGATGGATCATTGATACTCACATTCTCCACCACGTGTGAAAAGGCCACTCCAGTCTGGGCCTCTAGTCACTGGCCCCGTCAGGCCCTACAGGGCTATTCTCCTATCAGCCGCCACAGACGCTGCTCCTGTTACCCAGGATAGTGCGCCGTGGAGGAGGGGAAGGGGGACTCGGGCCCACCCTCTTTCCGAGTCCTGACCCTAAGGTCGAAGGAAAGTCACAACTCCCTCGTGTGACCTGACTGGTGAGGCATAACCCCTTAACTCACCAGTCCACAGACTTACCTCCCTAGCCCTGCCCTGGGCAGCTTCCTCCCCTCTTGGCTCACCCGGCTCCACCTCCATTGGGTGTTCTCCCTCCGGTGTCCGAGACTCACCATGCCCCTTTTTGTCCGGGCTCCCTCTCTCCCCAGACTCTTCCGGTCCCACTCCCTTTTTCAGTCCTCCTTCCCTCCTTCGCCTACTCTCTTCCTCCCCTTCCACATCTTTGTCCTCCCCTCCTGTCTCCTCCCTTCTCCCTTTTATCCTCCCAGCCTCTGCTCCAGGATACCCTGTGATGTCTCCATTGAGGTCACCTGACCCACGGCCGGCGGGTCTTGCGCCGTCCGCCCACACCTCCCTGTGTGGTCCCAAATGTGCCACCACTTGCAGCTGGGGCAGTGGGTGGTTTTCTGGCAACCCCGGGGTGAGGCGGCCCCTTGCGTGGCACTGCTGCCACCCACATCTCCCTGGATGGCCTTACGTGCGCTGGCCCCATCAGCTGGGGCGGCATCCGGTTACCCAGCAACCCCGGGTGAACTGGTCTGTGATGTGGCACCGCTGGCGCATGCACCGTCCAGCTGCTTTGGCTCCACCGTGCGGGGCGATGGCCAGCGCCCCGCCATGTCCCCCAACAAAAGGGGAGAGCTGCAAGTGCGGAGCTCTGCCGCCCTGTCACAGGGTCAGACAAGAAGTGCTTGTCTGTCTCACCCCCAGTATTTAGCATCTTACAGACAGATTAAGGCCTTGCTGAATCAAAAAAGTTGTACTTCTTTATCTATACTGGTATGGTCAAAACACTACAACCTCCTATTATGGTATAAATGTGCCTATATGAGTAAAGTTTATTTCCATATGGGTTTAAGAGAGCTCAGTACACAACATCTTTATACCTTTAATCTATCTTCTATAACTGTGTCCATAATAGCACTTGTACTAGAATTACTATATTGGTTAAACAATCCTCCCAAATCACCTCTGTAACCTTTAAAAAAAAAAACCAGTGTGTGCAGCCCCAGCCTAAATGCACGGAGAACTCACTGAGCTATAAGTTGGGTGAGAACTTTTATATTTACCTGACCATTTCCTGAAGAAGCAACAGCATGCACCTCACTGCTCTGACTGTCATTTCTGGAACTATTCCACCATATGTGAACTTGGTTGCTCTGTTCCTTGTGAAAATACCGCAGCAAAACAAATTTTGACTTACTGTCTGTGCAAAGTGATTTTGAATAGTAACACTTTATATAGTCTTTTTCCAGGCAGGAAGCCATAAGAATGATAGCTTAGAAGAGTTGAAAACAAGGGGGGTTGTGGCAATAGATGTATGCTACACATATTGAATATGCTACACATCTCTAAAACAAATGAACTTTTTAATGTGTGCCAGTATAAAGAATGTATGGCTGTAGTCAAAGAACATGCAGCAATGAGAGCATTGTAGCTTTTAGTAGTATGAAGTAAAATTTTCCAGTAAACTGTCTTATGTGAGCTACTGATCTAACTGTAAAGTATTGATACCCTTGTGTATACTGCCCATTTAAGTTTTTCAAGTGACCTAGATAGTTATTTCCCTCTGGTTTCAAATCAAAAGATCAATCATGTCTGCTTCTAGAAAGCCAGAGATGAAGCTGAAAGATTCTGGTGAGGCTTTAGGGCCTGGGAAAATATCATGTTTCAAAATTCAGTGTAATGAACCCAATCATTAAAATTTTATTGCTTAAAAATAATTCATTATAAATCTGAAGCCTCATTAAACTGAACTATGAAACTTGTCTGCAAATAGAACTACAGTAGTTACAAGTCATTTGAACTACAAAGTTGTAAAAGGGTATTTGCACATTTAGGAAAATTAATGGTCATAACAATAGACAGAAATAAATAAAACAAGTCTTAGATTTCAAGGACTGAAAACCATGGAACAGAGATCAATTGAAAAAAAAATCAACCAAAGCTTGCTTTCTCTCCAGAAGTATAAATTCACATATAGCTTGACATATTAGAAAATAATAAATTACTGTGTCTGATATACTTGTTTTGTGATTTATTGATCTTACATACACATATATATTATGAAGGCTAGGTTCAGTTTTGTACTAAAAGCATGAATTCAGTCCCTTAATTATGTATGAAAAATGCCACATATCGTCTCTCAAATTAGAAAACTTGTTCCTTGTGTATAAAATACATTTCCTAGATTTTTAAAGCAACTTTACCAATTAGTTTAAGAATTAGAATTAATTTAAACATAGGTCCATTCAGAAATGTCATGCTTGTATCAAGTCTTTTTGCCATGTAAACAATGGAATAACACAGACTCTAACTTTCCCTATAATTAAAACGTAATTGAAATTTTGTACAAATGCTATATTTGAAAAAATAGGTTGGAATTAAGAAAGTTAATAACAATGGTTGTACTCACTTATATGAATAATGTCAACAGGAAAGATCATCTCAACAGGTCAGAGAAGTATGAAGTTGAGCTGTTTTGATTTCAGCAGTAATTCAACCAGTCGTCAGCCATCTTGCAGCTAATTTGCATATAACAGTTCTGCTGGTTTTTGAGTCAGTGGACTGGACTCATCAATTAAATGACTCAGCTGTCAGTTTTCTTTAAAGGTTCCATGTTTCATGCTGCTGCCTTGGGTATCAGAGCTGGAGAAGCTCGCTATAGAACTGCTGCTGAATCTGGAACAGCTTCCTCCACCCTCGCAATCATTTAATGTTGATTTCTATAACAGTCCTCTAAACCAACAAATCAATAAAAATTGATGAGCTCAGACTGATTTCCCTGTACTGGAGGCCTCATACTCAACAAGTTCATCTCATACAAAAAATATTGTGTTACTCGTAAATCCTTAATATGCAGGTTAGGGTACTGGAAGTGTCTGATAAAACCAAGAAAACTCAAGTTTCCCACGTGTTATTTAAAAAAAATCCCTCAGTGAATGATAGTTCCAAATGTCAAGATGCTAGCTCTATACAAACATGCAAATTAATTGTACAGGTTATGCACAGACAGGCTGATACAAATATTTATATGTATTATAGAATTATTATGTATTAATGTGTTTGGGTATGAAAAGTATGGCTATAAATGTAATTAAAAACAGGCATCTAGGCATTAATAAGTAACAAAACATAATTAATAAAGAAGAAGCAATCAAAGTCATGCCATTCATTATGCACGAGTCTAAAACTAATTTAACTTTTCTGCGTAAGCTTTAATTGTATTGAGCTCAGGCTTCTGTCAGATGTTCTGAAAGACTGATATGCAAAGTTTCTAACACTCAGTAATGCAGATTTGAGCTAAGAAACTGATGTGAAATTTCTTTCTAAGCATGAAGAAAATGGGTATAAATGAAAAGCTAAATAAAATCATGTGTACTGTATATTGAATTCCTTTTAACTTGACTTTGGAATGGTTACATCTTCCTTTTCATCAATATTATGTGAAAAGTCTCAGGCTTTTTTGATCCAGCATTCCACCCTCTGCATATTTCATGCTGCTCTAGACACTGAGATGATCACAGAATTTTACTGATGTTATGTTAACTTCTGACATTAACAAATTTAGGCAGAAGGAACTATTTGGACACTCCTAGACCTTGATTAAAAGCTAATTTGATAGAATTAGATTAAAAGCTAATAAATAGAAATCTTTTGTGACCATTTGATCTGTAAAAAACACACACAAAGGATGGGATGGTTTTTTAGATATTCAGATGTGGAATTTACTGAAAATTCAAAATACATAAGGACTGAACAACAAGGTAGAGTTCAAAACCCAGGAAAGGAATGGCCAATCTGCTGATGATGGGAGCTCTACCTTCCTAATCCTTAGGTTATTGTAATGTACATATTTTTGAAAAAGTGAGTCTCTCCAATGGTAAGAAGAATTGCTCTCCTTTAAAAATACCTTTAATTTGAATTGTGGAAGGTGGATTTGAATTTACACTTTGTTACATTTGTTAATTTCATCATCAGTTAATTAAAAAAATCAAAGACAGTGGGAGACATTCACAGCTGGGAGCTCCAAGCAGTAGCAGCAAATTTGCAGCCATTTTGGGGATGCCCAGAACACCCAGATGGGGGAGGGGTGCAGGTTCAGGGAGTGATCTGGCCTGGGGCAGAGACTGGGTGTGCAGGAGGGTGCGGGGTGCAGTCTCTGGGAGGGAATTTGAGTGCAGGGGGGAGTAAGAGATTGGATTTGGGGAAGGAATGCAGGTATGGGAGGGGGTCAGGGATGCGGGCTGTGAGATGGGGTCTGGGTGCATGCTCTGGGATGGGGCATGGGTGAGGGGTACAAGCTCTGGGAAGGAATTTGTGGGCTGGAGAGGGTACTGGGAGAGAGGGTAGTAGGTGCAGTGCTTACCTGGGGAACTCCCTTGTCAAGTCTGTTCCCCACTTTGGCATGACAAATGCAAAAGTGGGGCCCGCAAAAGTGCCCCAAAACCTTATCTCTATAGGCTTTGGTTCCAAAAGTCCTCCTCCTAATACCCATAGAGATGTAGCCATGTTAGTCTGGGGTAGCTGAAGCAAAATGCAGGACAATGTAGCACTTTAAAGACTAACAAGATGGTTTATTAGATGATGAGCTTTCGTGGGCCAGACCCACTTCCTCAGATTTTGGAGAATAAAAACTGCTGCCACCACCCAAGTATTTGTAAGAAAACCAGGGGAGAAATCACTTGGGAAATTTCATCCCTAAGATAACATCAGGACACAAAAATGAACCATTACCAGGTTAATTAGAAAAAGAAAACAAACTTTTATGATCAAAACAACACCATAGTTGCAAGCATAATAAAGTGGCTAGATGAAAAAGAGCCACCACTTGATATACTCATGGGGGACTATCCCCCTCCTCCCATGGGCTCAAACTTAATTACAAAAGGAAAACACTTTTAAAGGGAAAAGAAAAAAATACACTTTGAACAGCTCAGATATCAATTCCACATTCCCAAACCAGAAAACAATAAAGCCTGATGGATTATCTAGACTTTTCCCTACTTACACTTGTAAGTCCATTCTTGGGCGAGAGACAGGCCTTCCTATCTCCCTGTTACATGGAAGAAACCGCTCTGACTCAGACAAAGTAGTTCCTTTGTCCCAGTTTGAAATCCCTATCTGCATTGTTATTGGCTGACCAACTACCTGGCTAGGTTAACCCCTTAGCCACGAGGCTGCTGGTCAGCCCTCATGGTTATGACACCCCCTCTGACAGGTGGGGGAAGGTGGGAGGAGTCTTTATGCACTGCTGCCTGCAAGTACCACTGCCTTCAGCTTACCATTGGCTGCAGGGCTGGGGGCAGTGTACAGAAACATGCATTCCCCCGGCCATACGGACATACCAGCAGCCCTGAGGAGCACCTGCAGGATACTCTAGTGACCCTGCCCTGCTGACGATGGTAGTGGTGATGGGGTGGGAGGTCCCAGGCTCTTTTAAATTACCAGGGGCCAGCAATATGGGGCTGGAAAATGCACTGGAGGGGTTGCACACGTGCAGCCGGGGGAGGGACCCAGACCCGAACTTTGTTGGCTCCAAACTCCGGGCTAAGAATATTCCTGGTGCCCCAGAACCAAGGGCTCATAGAGCTCACCACCCATGGCTCAAGTATTTTTTTTTTTTAATATATCTGCTTGTTTCCAAAACTGCCCTCTACAAAAATCACTTTTATGGAATGAAAACTTTTTACTCCGGTCATGAAAAACCCTAACCCTTGTACTCCTGCCCTGCAGTTGTTTGGAAGACTCCTCATGCTGAATTAATTTACACAATGCACAACTGGAGACATCCGACCTACAATGAAATTGTCTATTCTGTGTTATGCTCTCCATCAGAGGTCCTAAAACTGAGATCTACAATCCCTGGTATTTTGTGACGCACTTGTGAATGGTTGATGGACAGTGCACTGGTCCTATGTCAAGGATGGGCAAATACTGGCCCATGATCCAGATCTGGTCCACTAAGGCTAGCTCCTGGTGGGCCTCCACCACTGTATTTACCTGCACGGTCGCAGATGCCAGTGATCATAGCTCACATTGGCTGCAGATCACCATTGCAAGCTGTGGGAAGCAGTGTCCTGGTCCACAGTCCGGAAATGGTGATCCGCGTTTAACAGCTGCAATTGCTAATGCCTGAGCCAACCCAAGCAGGTAAATATAGCAGTGGTGGTTTGCCAGGTACTAATCCTGGCAAACCATGCCATGTTATTGCCCACACTTGTCCTATGTGGTCAGGTTTTCAGCTCAGTTTACCAACCTCTGCAGTTCTTGTGCGTTTCAATGAACACCTAGAACTGTCTGATCAAAACGGCACAGGGAGGCAGCAGTGCACATGTTCAGTGTCAGACACATAGGCACAGAGGGAATTTTTACTGAATAAACTTAGACGCTGAGTGAGTTTAGGAGCCTACAGGATTGAAGCAGCAATTATTGCATCCCATTGGCTCCAAAACTAAGACTAAGGAGCCGAAAGCAGGAATTTAGGTAACTAGTTTCTTTTCTGCCTCCAGGGTCAAGTGCATGATTTTACAAATATGGAAGAAAAGGCTTAGGGAGCAGGGTATGTCTAGACTGCAGAGTTCTTCCGGGATACCAACTCTGCCATGTCCAAGGAATGTGTCTGCTCTTCTGGAATTTTTTTCAGATGAGCAGACATGTTTTTTTTACGAGGAAGAAGGGATGTTCTGAAAAAGGTTTTTTTTTCCTGACATTTGGCCCAGTGTAGACGGGCCAAATGTTGGAAAAGCCTCTTCTGAAAAAAGAAGCAGAAAAAGACACAAATTGTGGTTTGCAATTTGTGTATCTTTTTCCAGAAGAACTGTGTAGTCTAGAGACAGCCTGAATTAGCAGTAGAAGAGCTATACAGAACAGTTATATGTTTTTGGAGATTTGGACCCCACTGGATAAAAAATATTGAAATATCTTAAAGAATTCCAGTCCTTCATTCCACCTAATCCCATATTTTTCCCTCTCGTCTCCCTACCTCCTTCATGCTCTTACTATTAATATATGCCTTCTCCTACCATTTCCCCCATCCTAAAATATCATATCTTACTATTGTCTGCTTTTGTGCTGTCTGGTCTCACAGCTTTGACGAGTTGTGGAATAGCATAATTCCGTAATGTTTTTAGAGAGCCTGAGATGTATATGCTATTTGGGGTGATACACAATCTGTAAGCCACTTACTTTATTATCTTTTTTCATCTACTTTTGAAAATCAGTAACAAACTACTCTAAACACAAAAGTGCTCACTCTTCATCTAGATAGCTCAATAAAGTAGTCAATTTTTCAGATAACCTCAGCACATCTGCAGATGTGGATGCTCATGGATATAAACAGATATCCACCAATTTGCAGGGTTTTAGATGCAAAATTTGTATCTGCATCTGCAGCAAGCCATGGATATCTGCATGCACGTATGTGGCTACCAACAGATATAAAGCAGATATTTGGATTTGCAGAGCTCTGCACATCTGCCTCAAACTCCTCCAGAACCTTCTCCTTAGGTTCTTGCTGCACTTTTCTCCATACCTGCTTATATTTGCACAGTCCATCCCTGGCTCAACAGGAATGGATCTATAAACCATGTGACCTCCTTGTCAACCTTCTCCTGGCATTGGCCAAGGTGGCAGTCCATCAAATCAGAAGGAGATGGATGGGGAGGTGCTCTTAGACTGTCTGGCTTGTTTCTCTACCTCTGGGCCACATTAGCCAGCTCCCTGCATGCCTTTGAGGAGCAGTGGGTGTTCCCTGCTTTAGACCCTATGACCCTCACACCTGCTCTTGTTTCATCATTTATTGCCCCCCATATTTATTTGAAACTTGGACCTGGTAGTGCGTCCTCTTTGGCTTGGGGGCCTTTGGATGTGGGTGGGCACAAGCCCTGGGGAACTCAAATAGGAACCCCAGCAGCAGGATCTAGTAATTTGAAGATGAAACTGAAGAGGCCCTTGTGTGGGGGTTCCCCTGAGATGTCTTCCAATTGGTTCTGCAGCCCTGGATTTGAAAGGTATATATACCCAAAATGAGATAAAGTTAACTGCAGCCAAATTTTATACCGGGGTGGGGGAACCTTTTTTGGGTCAGAGCCACTGACCCACAGAACAATTAGTTGGGAGCTGCACACATGAGTGAAACAACCCCCCCCCAATCCCTCACCAATGCTGACAGTAAAGTGGTGGGGTGGGTTCTTGTGTGGCCTAGGGGATAGGGCACTTGCTCTGGGAAGGACAGGGTCATGGGTTCAGGTCTGGTTGGGTCAGGTCAGAACAGCCAAAACCAGTCAGCCCTGGGGCTGGAGGAATAAGGGATCCCCCAAGCCTCAGGGGCCAGATCCAGGCAAGCCAGAGGCTGCATCCAGCCTCTGCACCTTAGATTCCATACCCCTGTTTTATACACTCAGCTTCTATAAATTAATGAAATAGTATACCACATCATTAAGAGTTAATTTGGAGACAGGCTTTTAGAAGCAAGGGCATAACAACTGGCAATTTTTCTCATCAGTATGGGAAGAGGGGAGGAAATATAAAGAACAGAGAGTGAAGGAAGATAGCTGGATGGACAGCCTTGAGTCTAGATGCCTCTGATAATGAAAATTTATTGAAAGTTAGAAAACTGATAATCTAGTAGGGGTCATTATGACCTGTGTGTTTTGCAGAAGTAATAACAAAATTTAGATAATGGTGTGTACTTGGTAACAGTCTTCTGGAGCTACCCAGAAACATTTTTTCCCTGACATCTTTACTCCCCAGCAGGGAGGTATCTGGTCTGTGCTGACCTCTTGTTGATTACTCAATACTACTTCAGAATATAGGTAAATATCTAGTATGTTATTTACTATTGCTTATGCCTGTGTGCACTTAAATCTAATAAATTGCAGTGTTAAACAAGAGCAAGTTATTTACAACATGCCTTGATCAGACAGAATTTGTGAGTTCCTGTTGATTTAGTCCTCATGTTGCCTGGAATGAAATAGTTAAGTTGCCTCTATTGGAGGGTTCTGAAAACCCCAAGTAACCATTCCCCAAGAACTTTGTTCAATTGAGGTTTCATCATTCAGGTTCCTTTATTTGACATAGAACAAAGCTACTTTGAGATGATCAGTCTCAGATACATAGATTATTACAAATACTAATAGTACATACATTTTTAATCTATCACAGATTTCTAGATTGAGTTAGTTACTCCACATGAACCAATCTCTGTATAATACTATCTGCCCATACACTGTGTACACCAAGCCTGGGCAAAATACTGTCTGCAGGCCACATCCAGCCCACCAAGTGCCCGGATTCAACCTGCAGAGGCAGTGGGGAGCCCTAAGCAGGCCTCCCTGATAGCCCCGCACGCCGCTCAGAAACACATCTATGAGGCACTTTCTCTTGGAGCCTGGAGGGGAAGGAGGAAGATTCAGACACTGTTCCCATCCCCAGCACAATCCTATTGGCCATTTTCTGGACAGAAACAGGCAATGGGAGTTGCCTATTTGAATAACAGGCAGCCACCCTCCTGCTCACTCACTCAAGTGCATGGCGGAGCAGGAAGAAACATTTTAAACTCTGTAAGCAGGCTGGTTTGGCTGGTAACTGGTAAGTATCCTGACCAGAACCTACCTCTGACACCCTAGCCCCTCTGTTCCCCAACCCTTTGCCCACACTCCTGCCTTGCTACTCCACGTGCACCCATACCCCCGCACAGATCTGGCACCCCAATCTCCTGCCTGAGCTCACAATCCCTTCCTATCCTAAGTCACATCCCAAAACCTTCACCCCAGTTCCCTCCCCAGGTCACAACTGTCTCCTTCATCCAAACTCCCTCCAAAATGCCATTCTCCCTTCTGCACCCCAATCCCTTGAACCACAAGCTCCATCCTAGACCCTGCATTTCCTCCATTAATACCATGGAAGAGTGCAGCCCTCAACCACTTGCCAAAATCTTAGAGTAGCCCCCTATCAAAAATTATTGCCCACCCCTGGTGTAGACACAACTTACTTTTCACCTCATTCTATGTTCCAGGATTATTTTGTCCATCATTATCTTGCACACTGCAAATAGTACCAGGGTGTTCCCTTTCACCTCAGCTAGTACTGACATCCTGTCTCTACTGATTTTTCTGACATTTACCTTCCCATTGTTGCCCACTAAGAAATGACTTAAGTTACTTCTGTCAAGTTATATGCCCAAACGTATACCTTGTTTACCACCTCTAGTCCTCCTCATGAGAGCGATAGGAGCGAGAGTCACATCAAGGGCAAATAGCCACTCCAGTTGAATGACACTTAACAGGAATGGATCTATAAACTCTTTAACGGGATGCCATTTCAACTAGCAACATTGTTCAGATTTGTGTGGTGCTAAAGTGCCACTTTGCCTGTTATATAACCAATGGGTTGCAAAGGAAAGAGATGGTGTAATAGGAACATGTGCTGCACATAAGCCCATAGAATTACAAATCAGCTTAGTACATTGGATGTCTTGGGTTGGGCTTCTTCTGTTCAGAAAATTAGCACAATTTTATCCTTGTTAAAGCCAAATGTTGGAAGCATCCCTATAGATTTTGAGAAATTCAGAGGCCGTTTAAAAAATGGAAGTCAGCGCCTCCTGCTTATATCTGTATATGTCCATTGTGGTGGTATCTGAGGCTATGTCTACACTGCCATTCTTTTTGTGGCAAAAGATATGCAAATCGTGCTCTCATTTGCATATCTTCTGCTGATCCTTTTTGTGGAAGAGGTTTTGCTGCTAAAAAGTCCTGTGTAGATGGGGCTATTTGTTGGAAAAAAAAAAAAAAAAAAAAAAAAAAAGCCTTTTGCACAACATCCTGTAAACCTTATTTTTTGAGGAATAAGGGATCTTGCAAAAAAGGGGGGGTTCTGACAAATGGCCCCATTTACACTTTTTAGCAGCAAAACCTCTTCTGCAAAAAGGATCCACAGAAGATACGCAAACGAGATCGTGATTTGCATCTCTTTTGCAGCAAAAAAATGGCAGTGTAGACGTAGCCTGAGTGCTTTCATTTGTGCACTCAAGGTAACTGGGCAAGCTCAGAGCCACTGTTTCAGTCACAACAATCCGCATTACATCTGAGCTCAGAAAAAATGTCCAAGTTGATAGTGACGGGAGATGGGGTTAAAAATTCTAGCACTTTGTTCTCCTTGCGATTGTGTACTGCATACCCATTCCCTGGTGGACTGTAAGTGAAATAGCTGATGACAAAGCTTTCACTTACCCCGCCATTTACGGTCTAACTGAGATGATAAAGCTACAGGCCTCATGTCCTCCTCTCTCCTGATGACACTGACAAGGTTATTTTTTAAAACATTTAAATCACTTTGGTGCAGAGTGAAGTGTTGCTTAGAGACTCCAGTTGCATTGCTTACAGTAAGGCCTTCAGGGACATACTGTATTTTGTCTATAATGTTGCTAACTCTGCTTAGTGCTACCAATAATTCAGTAAAGTATATCCCAGGATATGTCTGTCCTTACCTTAGCTCTGCAGTTTTCATCCTCTGGGCTTTTTCCTATAGACAACTTTTTACCTCTTTCTGTCTTGGGCCGGTGTTTAAGTGCTGTCAAGAGATCCTTGTAAAGACTTATTAGGCCTCTATATAACAATGTTGCATTAACTACCTATTGCTGAGCCCAATGACTTCAGTTAAGAACAGGGGCAGGCTATCATATAATCACCATGCTTTAAGAATGTATTAATGTTGAGATACAGTAACAGTGATATATTTATTTTATTGATTCATTAGGTCTTTTATCTATAAAAGGTATTTAGCTGTAGAGGCTCTTAGAAAAAGTTTTGACTTACAAAATGCAAACAAATAAAAATCTCAAAAGACAAACAATGGACATGAATTGCCCAGCTAACAGCATTTGAACTGAAAACCTTCCCCTCCCCTGTAATCAATCCTATCCAAAATGAGCTGATGACAGCTAACCAGTTTCAGTCCCATTAAGACTCTGGGTCATTTGTTCTACTATATCAAATGGTATGATTAGCACACTGAAGTGACTGCAACCAATGTCACTTTGCTGATCTTTATAACTGCTTTTTGTCTACAATGAACATGAGATCTGACAACTTAGAATCTTTTAGGGAGGATTACTTAAAACTATTCTTAGGATTTTTCACAAAGAAAGGAAAGGAGACACTCCACAGTGACTCCCTTCTCTTGTTCGAGACGATGGATTATGAAATCACCATTTCTTAGACAATAGTATGGCAACATATAAGTCTAAAAGAATTAGTTTAGAGACTTTATTAACAGCTGTCATGACAAAGTAACTGACCAATACTACTGTGATTTGCTTCCAATGCCCAGGACTAAAAACTGAGTGGACTCAAGGAAATCTTTGTACTCCGCATATTATTACCATAGAATCATAGAATACAAGGACTGGAAGGGACCTCGAGAGGTCATCGAGTCCAGTCCCCTGCCCTTATGGTAGGACCCCAGTACCATCTAGGCCATCCCTGATAGATGTCTATCTAACCTGCTCTTAAACCATCTCCTCCTCTTTTCCACAGAACACAGGAAAGCTGAATATAGCTCAGTTATTAATGAGTCTGTCCACATCAAGAAATTGTTTCTTTAATAGAGGCCTTCCAGTAGTTTTGTTTCCTTAGTTATAGCTAGAAAACTGATTCTTCACCCTAAAATTTAAACAAAAGAGATGGATTTAATAGCTATCGTAGTCCCAAAATGAAAGCTGTTGCTATCTGATATTTGGTAGTGTATGTGAAATTCTTTGGTGGTCTCAGGTCAATTATTAATTAATAGTAGACAGTATCAGCATAAAAACCCCCAGCACAATTGGCATCCCCATAAAAAAAGAAACCAAGGACTTACATGCACATCGTACTGTGGTCTCATCCCTAGTGGTTGTAATTCCAGTGAAGGGAGTAACGAGCAGAATAGCATAGCTTTCACTGCCCTGGTCCATGGTTTGCTCTTTGTTCTCTAGGGCTGTCAACTCAGGATCTTTCACAAATGTTGAATTTACTTGTATTTCTCCAAAATATAAAATCATTCCTGTTTTATAACAATGCTACTTTGGAAAAATTACTTGTGAGCTTGAGTTGATCCTCATTTACTTTTGCTGAAATTTCCTTAATTTACCAAGCCAATTAAAATAGTCTCAAGCAATTGTTTGATCCCTCAAGAAATGTTAGTGAATCATCTTTGTACATGTTTCCTATTCCTCTGGAAATAGAATGTCCTCAGTTTTGGTGTGGACATTTTAGTGAGTCATACTTCAGGTGCCAGCAGCATCATGAAGAAGTGTACATTGATTTTCTCCTCAGCATTTGACTTGACAGCAAAGAATTTTAAAGTGACCATGTGATGGTAATACTGCAAAAAAACCTGCCCTGCTTCTGAAGAGAAATCATCTAGATTCTCATAAGACATGCTACAGTGGCTCATTGCCATGCAGATTTTGCCATGAGTATGGGCAAAAAAAATATATTGTGTTATTTAAGAATGCTCTTTCCTGAGTGTGGGGAATAGGTTCACAAAATATGAATTGAGGATGTTTTAGTTTTATTTATTAACTAACCCTGACTAAATTGTTGCTGCATCTCAGGGTTTACAGACATATCACGTTTCCATTTGCTAGCATTAAATGTGATGTGACTCGAACTGCTCCACTGGAGAAAATCTTTAGGCAACAGAGTGATGAAAGGATAGTGTGAAACACAGCTTCATACTTTAAAAGGATTATGACAGGATTGGCTTTGTGAGCTGTGATGGCTCAGTGGAGCCACCCTGTGGAAGCACATTTGAATAATAAATAAGGATAGACTACATAGTTTAGTCTGAGGCTACGTCTAGACTGCAAGCCTCTTTCAAAAGAGGCTTTTTCAAAAGATACTTTTGAAAAAGCCTTTTTCGAAAAAGAGCATCTAGACTACAACCGGTACTTTCGAAAAAGCAAGCTGCTGTTTCGAAAGAGAGCACCGAGGAAGTCTGGATGCTCTCTTTTGAAAAAGCGCTTTCGAAAAAAGGAGTTCTTCCTCGTAAAATGAGGTTTTCCGTGGTCAAAAAAGCTGCCACATTCTTTAGATTTAGAATGCAGCAGCAGTCTAGATGCAGGGCAAGTTTTTTTCGAAAAAAGACCACTTTTTTGGAAAAACCCCTGTAGACTAGACATACCCTGAATGTCTTGACTATTATTGAGACAGTTTATTTCTAGAATAAATCTATCAATAGGTGGTGTGATCTGTTTTTCTGAGGACTACTTTTGAACCCAATTTTGGCTCATCAGTTCCATGATAACATCACAGATTTGTAAACTAATTCCATCTGCTGACACAGTTTTCTATCAGAGGACTTTTTAAATGTTAACTGCCCTTTAAAAGTGATTCCTATTAACTGCCATTGGATAAATTGGAAGTCATCAGTCGGAAACGCAGCTAGACAACATTTCGTCTAAGAGTTACGTGACTTTGTGATTTCATTGAATTAGAAAAGAACGTGTGCTAAAGTCATGTCTGGTACAGCTCCACAAAATCCATTCCTCTCCCCTCTCCGATCTTTTCTGAGTATTTTGGTACTTCTGGAAGCACTGAGACATGTGAAAATGGAAGGAGAAAAAGGTAATTGAACTTCTTTAAAATTCAGAGGTGCAGGAGTCAGATATAGACAAAGCTCCTATTTTATGCCTTGTCTAGACTAATGCCCACCGTCAAACTACTGCAATTACACAGTTAGCATAGCTGAAGTTGACATACTCAGCATGACATCTTGATAAAGTCAGTAGGGGCTGCTCTCCTGTCCATGCCAGCTAATCTTCTTGTCTTGATGGAGTACCAGCATCGATGGGAGCAGGATCAGAAATCAATTTATCACATCTAAGAATATACGATAAATACATGTCTGGTGAAACAATTGCTGCAGTGTCGATCGCCGGTGTAGTGTAAACAAGCCCTTAACTACTTTATCTCTAAAGGCAACTTATCATACATTAAGGCCTGGTCTACACTACTCTGGGGATTGATGCTGCAGCTATCGATCCACCAGCAATCAATTTATCGCATCTGCTTAAATACAATAAATCACTCTCTTAATGCACTCCGATCAATGCCAATACTCTACCAAATGAGAAGAGTAGCCGGTGTCAATGGGAGAGCAGCTCCCCTGTTGACCTTACCACATGCAAGACACCATGGAGAGTATGTCGTCTTTAGCTATGCAAGTACATCAATGGCAGCAGTTAGTGTACACAAGGCCTAAGATTCCTATACCTAAACATGAAGCTTGCAGAAATAATAGATATATGTATTTTTTAAAACAAATCAGAGTGGAGGGAATGAAAATGAGCAGTGTCAGAACTGGGACATATCTTCCTGGAAAAACATTCACAATGAAATCAAGAGGATCAAAACTTTGTTATAAGGGAGTTTTGTAACAAGCCAAAAAAACCATTCCTTTAGTGTTAAAAAACAAACACATTTGCTTGTTACCAGCACATCATGGCAGACTTTCATCCTGGTTCACAGTTATTAGGCTCAAAAAGCAGATTGATAAAATATAATGGAAATGAATGATGAAAGCCATCCTTGCTTGAAATTCAAATGAGGGTCAAGTAGTAGTTTTTCCTTTTCAACTCCCTTGAGCTTTTCATTGTATATTTGTTAACCTTTTTAAAAGTCCTTATGCACTATATGTTTTCACTACAGAGGCACTGAACACATCAGTGTACATGAAAAAAAGTGGAGATTTGAGTAGCAGAGATTTGCATACAATTAAGATTTTCATTTGACTGACTGAACTGACTTGGAGTCTCAGTAATGATCACAAACTATTTTTCTAATTAGTTATTTTCTTTAAGTCATCTCAGACAACTGAACAACACCCATTGTATATAAAACTGTTTGTATTTGCAATGCATGTTTTGGTAACAGACAGCTGGTATGGAGAGCCACTGACTATCTTGCTGATATTTCTTGTCTTCCTGTTTACTTGTGCTTGCTGGTCTGTCTCTAGCTGTTGTCTCTTGCCTTACAATTTGATTATAAGATTCATGAAGCAGAAATCATCTTTTTGTTCAGGACATTAGCAGGGGCCTGGCATTGGTAGTAGGGGTTGCATCCCCCTCACTCAAAGGCAGCTGCAGAAAGTGGGGTGACTTGGCCCTAGCCCACTCTGATCTCCCCTGGCTTTCAGCTACATCACTCCATTTCCTGCTGCTGGTGAATGCAATTCTGCCTCTTTCCTCAAACTCCCTCCCTCAGCAACAGCCCAGGGAATTGAGGAGGCCTTGTGCAGGCTGCAGTGGTCAGGGCCTTCCTGCACTCACCAGCAGAGAAAAATACAGTGACCCAGCTCTAGCCCGATCTGCTCCCCTGGCTCCCATCAGATATATTGTAGCCCAGTGTCTGTGAGTCTGTAATGCCAAAATGCTGGCTGTTCCCTCTGGGCGGCCTGTGCTGCATGGGGAGTGCGGGGCCCAAACGGCTGCTTGCGCCGCTTGCTTCCCCGCAGCAGCCCAGCTGAGCGGCGCAGAAGTCAGCCAAGTGCCACAGTGGGAGGCCAAGGGGGGGGCAGAGCAGTGATGTGCGGTGTGACAGCGGCTCCAGGCCCTACCCCCTGGCTGTGAACGTCACCACCGCCCCCCTTTGCCTCCTGCTGTGGCGCTCGACTGACTTCTGCGCCACTCAGCCAGGTCGCTGCATGGGAGCAAGTGGTGCAAGCGGCCATTTGGGCTCTGCACCCCCCCCCATGCAGCACGGGGAGTGTGGAGCCCGAATGCCATTTGGGCGCCGCGGTCCCCCACGTGAGAGGCAGGAGGGGGAGGAGAAGTGAAAGAGAGAGACAGAGAGAGAGGCAGGAGGCAGAGGAGAGCTGAGAGAAAGAGAGGGGGAGGAGGCAGTAGGAGGAGAAGAGAGAGAGAGAGATGGCGCGAGAGACCGATGTGGAGGAGAGACCTGAAAATCCATCTTATGACGGGCTAATTGACTAGTTCTTAAATAATACAATATATATTTTTGTAATGTGCCTGTAAAAATGAGATGCTAGTCCTCAACAAGGGGGAGGGGGAAAGAGGGCTGTATATGTTATGGCAATATAAATAAGTAAATAATAATAATTAATAATAATGATGGCAAGAGCTCACTCTGCTTACTCATTTAAGACTCCCAATGATGGTTGTGTTTTTCTTGAATAAAAAAGTCTGATTTCTTGGTTTTGAAAAATTGTTTGTTTTCCTGCTGCATAACATTGTCATGGTTAGTGTTTCATGTAAAGGTGTAAAACAAATAATAGCATGAGCAAATGTTCAGTATTGAGAAGACATGCTGTAATATTGTTATTTTTTGGTATAAAGGGTTTTGTGTGGAAGCAGCTTCTGGACATGGCAGTTGTGCAAACAAGCAGGGGAGATTTCTTTCTGCCTTGGTCTTTGGTTACGTTAATTTCTCAAGGCAGAGCTGCTCTGTGGGGATCCGGCATAGGTGCTGAGCTGAGATTCCTGAGAGAAGGGATCACCTGCATGCTATTTGACTATGTCTGTTTCCAGAACTGGTGTTCATGTATAAATAAAGCAGGCCACACACCGTATGTACAGAACCCCATATCACCAATTTCTTCTCTCCTGGAAAGCCAATGTGCAAGGCCCTGAACATCTGCCACCTTTCAACAGAAGCAAAATGAAGGTGTCAAAACAGCACAACAATGGTTACACAAAAGAATGACAATAGCAAAGATGCCTACTGGAGTCAGGGGATATTAATAAGGGAATTAGCTTATTATAACCATGACCCATGTCATGAGTCATGAAAGAGTGACCAGAATCTTATCATAAGAATGGCCTGACAGGGTCAGACCAAAGATCCATCTAGTGTAGTATCCTGTCAACTGACGATGACCAATACCAGGTGCTTCCAAGGAGATGAACAGAACAGGGCAATCATCAACTGATCCATCTCTGCCGTCCATTCCCAGTTTTGGTCAGTTATAGGCTTAGGGCATCCAGGGCATGCAATTTCATCCCTGATCATCTTAGCTAATAGCCATTAATGAACGTATCCTCTATAACCTCTTTTGAACACAGTTATAGTTTTGGTCTTCATAATGCAAGAATTAGGGCTCACCCAATGAAATTAATAGCAGGTTTAATGCACAGTCAATCTGTGGAACTCATTGCCAATGGATGTTGTGTGATGGGGTAAATAACATTTCCTTATTCACATTCTGCACACCATTCATGATTTTATGGGCCTCTATCATATCCCCTCTTAGTTGTTCCTTTTCCAAGATGAAAAGTCACAGTCTTTTTAATCTCTGCTCATATCACATGGAAGGTATTCCTAACAAGAATGATTTTTGTTGCCCTTCTCTGTACCTTTTCCAAGTATAATATGGGGCAACCAGAACTGTATGCAGTATTTATGTATCATGGATTGAAATAGTGGCATTATGATTTTTTCCCCCTTCTTATCTATCCCTTCTTAAAGGGTTCTAATATTCGGTTAGCTTTTTTTGACTGTCACTGCACACTGAGTGGATGTCTTCAGAGAACTATCCACAACAATGCCAAGATCGCTTTCTTACATAGTATCACTGAGGTAGGCAGTATCTTGCTAAGACGTGGAAAAAGCAAGATTTACATTGGAAGTTAGCTAAAAGCCATATCCTGAGAGAATCTCAGGATTTGGTTTTAACTTTATTATTGTTATATTGTATATAAGTCTTGGTCGTTTTGGGGAGGTCTTCAAACTACACATACACTATTTGCTGCATTGCCGGTAGGGTGGCCCTAGGCAAGGCTGGATTTAAGGGCAGGTGCAGGCTGGGGTGCTGGTTTGTCATTAGTGACAAAAGGGGAAATAGAATTATTCAGCTAATGTATTATATCCTGATAATCTGTCTTCTTTTTTATTGAAAGGAAAAAATTGTATGAAATAGCAACTTTGTTGCTTAGGCACTAATGAGCCTGGGTTTGATATCACAATAATTGCTACGATTGCAATGTCAGAAACAAAAGAGAACTTTGAACAAGGAAAAAGAGCATAAATTGATGAAGTCATAAGCCTTGATTAATGACATCATACCAGCTCAACTGCAATTAAACGAGATTTCAGACAAAGGATCATGAACTTCTAAGTATCAAAGATACTTGTAATGTAAGTGTCTATATGAAAAAAATAAAAGCAGAGTGAGAAATACAGAAAGCAAGCGAGGCAATCAGAGTCTTCTTTGGTCAGAATATTCTGCCTGGGACAGCAGGTCTCTAAACACTAGAAAGAGTCTCAAGCTCAATTTGCTGAAGCACCTAAAAATGGCCCTCTCAAATGTATATATTTATATAAGACTCAGAATACTTTAATATAGAAAAGAAGATCTAGATAAGCAAGCTGTATTTACAGAGTTCCTATAGACAAAACACCCCAAATTTCTCACCATTCCTAAAGTGAACTCTTCCCCAACCAAAAAATAGGCACAGGAGTTACTGCTATGTCTAAAGATGAAAAAGGCTTGAATGATAATGCATTATGAAGTCAGTTAACAATGAAAAAATCTGTAATCTCTTTAATGATTTCCAATGAATCCCATTTTGGCTGGAAAATATCAAGGGTGAGAGTCTCACCCCATTCCACAGGTTGTACCTTCTTTAACCGGGACTCTCTGTAGGGGAGCTTCAGCCCTGCTGGCAGCCAGGAAGCTCTGGCCACAGCCACACTGCTGCGGCCTCAGTGGTGGCCAGGGAGTTCCTGCCCTGGCCACGCAGCTCCGACCTTGGCAGCAGTGGGGCCAGCAGGAGCTGGAGAACTCAGGCCCAGAGAATGACAGCTGGCCAGGCAGCAGCAGGGTGGACTGGAGCTCTAGTAGGGGAGGTGAGGGTGGGACATTTAGCATAGGCCAAGAGGTGAGGGACCTCCCCTGGTCTGGCAAATCCCCTGAGGGTCAGGTCCAGGGAGGTCCAACCCAGACTGCTATTAAGTAAGCAAAAGGGCTGAAGTAATATAAAGGGATCCTAAAAGCACTGTATCTGGCAGTGCACGTATTGTGGAACAAAGCCTTAAGGATGTCTCCAAGGACTTTTTGCAAGTAGGGAGTTAGTGGAGGTAGGGCTGGGGCTGAGAGGTGTATGTCAGAAGCAGAAAAAGGACACAGAGTTAGGCTGATTCCAGGTAGCACTGCAGCCCATAAAGTGGCCCTAGGCAAAGCTGGATTTGGGGACAGGTGCCATCTGGGTACCAGCTCCGGGTTGCGGGTTGGCTGTTAGTGACAAAAGGGGAAATAGAATGTTTGAAGTAAAATGTTGCAGGCATTCTGCGTGTGGATTCATTTTTCACTGGCCTCCAAGAATGTTCTGGAGCTTTGTAGAATCTCATGGAACCTTCCAGATTTTCTGGCTATGTCTACACTGGCCTGTCTTGTGCAAGAACATATGCAAATGTGGCACGGCAATGACTATCTAGTGATGAAATACTAGTCTACAATGCTCCTTCTTGCGCAAAAACCCCCTCTTGCGCAGGAGCTGGTCTGCCGCTTATTTTCAGGCAGAGCGGCTCTTGTGCAAGAGGGGTTTTTTGCGCAAGAAGGAGCAGTGTAGACTGCTCCTTCTTGCGCAAAAGCCCCTTGTGCAAAAGTGATGACTCATTAAGTATGCAAATGAGGCATGGCAATATTCATTGCCTCACCTCGTTTGCATATGTTCTTGTGCAAGACTGGCCTGTGTAGACGTAGCCTCTAAGTACTACATTTTGCTCAAACCTCTTAGAATACTGTGAGCCATGGCCTCACAGGCATACAAGGGGCGGGGCATCATTAACAGTGAGAACCCAGAAGCAATATCATGAACCTTGTTTCATTGTGTAACTGTGAAAGTGCCCTTTTGTTTTAAGACTTGAAGAGTGTAAGCAGTGACTAATAAAGGACATATTTAATGTGATGCCAGAAGTAGCTATCAAACCCCTAAATATGCAACAATATGAAAGAAATACCATTACTTGTTTTGCCATTTTTAACACATAATAGCTGATTACTTTCTAAGACTGCAGAACATAAACCAGCTCTTCCTAACTCTGTCCCCCATAGAAAATAAAATTTACCCCCTAAAGAAGCCTTCAGGAGCTCAGTATAGGAAGGGAAAAGCTTAATTGCAATCTAGGTTGCAGCAAGGGGCAAAGCTGATGGGAAAATACCTGAAAGAGAACAATATAGCCTGAGCTTTATGCAGTAGAAATCTTCCCAGTGCAGAAGAAATTGAAGTGTGAAGCACACATGATTAGTAAGAAAATAACAGATTTATTTGAAAATAAGGAATGGAAATATGATGGAGAAGCATCCAGTTTTCCTGGAAGCATAAAGGATAGTGATGATACAGAAGAATGTGGTTTATATTAAAAGACGATTAATGACAAAGAAAAATATGGTTTACATGAAAAGGAGAGAAACAATAAAGAAGAATCAGCCTTGCATGCTGAGAGAAACAGCAGAGAGAAAAATTGCACACCATGAAAATCAATACATCAGGTCCTGCTATATGACTGAAGATCTTAAACTTTGATTAGATTGATTATACAATTTTGAATGGGCCAGGCAAAAATGAGGATATGATGTTTCCAGTAAAAGAGCGGAAGAGATACTTCTCAAAGTCGCACTGTGACAGCGTGCTCAAGAATGGTGAGAAACAGAGTCAACATTGGCTAGTTTACTTGAAACCATTTGACAAACGATTCTGGTTTTGTTGCAAAATATTTGAGCAGAATGACAAATCATTGCTTGCACTTTCTAGGTACAATTACTTCCATAAGTTAATTGATCCTCTGAAGCAACATTTTACAAGTTACTCCATAAGAATAGAAAGAGATTTACTGTCTGAAAACCCTCTCTGTTCTTTAAATTTTTTTTCAAAAGAACACTATTGCAGAGTGGACGTAAGTGAAGGGTTTTTTTTGGGAAAAATGGCCATTTTTCTGAAAAAACTCTGCAGTGGAGACATCCCCAGAAGCAACAGCATCTTCTTTAGATTCAGTATCTCTCTTCTGAACACTGCAGAGGAAATGCATCCTGTTTTCAGCATCAGCTATTAGATGGGAGATCCTCACTGTCAATATTAGAAATCTAAGCTTCTCCTAAAGTGAGGATAGTTTTGAGGATTTTGCTCATGCTGTCGGTCACAGTTGTGAGTGGCGAGTGCAGCTTTTTGAAGCTCAGGATCATTAAAACCTATCTTTGATCAATGGTGGCCAAGAGACTGGCATCGCTTGCTATTTTACTACTTGAAAATGTCATTGGCCAATATTTGGATCTCTCTGATGCTGTGCTTCAGTTCAAGAGGGAAAAAGTGAGAAAAGTCTTTTGGGAGAAAGGACTGGGGTTAAGGCTGTCACCTGCTATAACACTAGTTAATACTGGTGCCCCCCCTAACCCCCCAATGTTGGTGTACAGTTCAATTTCCTGATGTTAGTACATTTCAGTGATTCTTAAAATAGAAACGTTTCTATAAGCTTAGAATAAATGATTATTTTTATTTCCTTATACACTGTATATGGCACGAATAAATATAGATTTACAGATCCTATCATCTTATATGACAGGGATAACTAATGCATTCAAACCATGCATCAAAATCATGAAATCGGCTACAAATGCAATAAAAATAGGTATTCAAAAGTTTAGCAAATGGAGAGGAGCACCCAAGTTGCCTGAAGCACCATTTGGTCTAGTGCCAGTCCTGGCCCAGGAAGTGGCTTTAACTTAGGCTATATCTACACTATCGTGGGTATTGACACCCTGACACTGGTCCACTGGCAGTCGATTTAGCGCTCATATTTTCTTCAGTTTAGATTGACTATGCCTCATTTTATTTCTTGCAAGGATAATCCTAAAATGCACAGGACCTAACAGAAAAATTCCAGTTACATACTAAATATATGTCAGGGTTCAGCACCTACAGAGGGCAGTTTATTTTCCCTGATCTTTGGCAAAAACTGCTTGGCAGCCTCCATGTACACTACATTTCTATACCAGATAATATTCCTTATGGCCATTTGCATCATTTTGTATCACAGTGGAGATTTCCTTTTGGGAAATAAAGCAAAATAATGAGTGGGAAATGAGTTGCTTGCAACAGATTAAATCATTTAATACCGCGGTGATGAATTACTCAGTCTCAGAGAAAGGAATGCTAAACAGCCCCTTTTGGATGATCAGAAAGCTGGAGCTGTTCTATTCACTTACTCATGCAACAGTGCACACTGTTGTTACTCTCTCTGTTGCATGCTGATTTCAGTTCTGCCGCAATGGCTTACACAGCAGAAGACATTGGGCGAACACTCACATCTACCTTTAGACAGGGTTCACAACAGAGACCACTCAATTCTGGGAAGAAAACCTTATTTCAGGCAGTGGGGATTTAGGCATGCAGCTCTCCTCTTTATTACAGGGATTTGCACATGAAAAGACAATAAAGTACCACTATCCCTTCTTATGACACCATTGTCCTATTTGACAACCCGTTGTCCCCTCCGTCAAGCAATTGTCCCTGGCTTTATATATTGATTTTCCAGAGGAGGAAAAATCACAGAGCAGAGTCTTGGTATATTCTAACTATTTGTATTTACACATATTTACCATTGGAACAGAGGTAGTAAAACAAACAAAAACAGAGCAATCCCTTCTTTCAGGAATCTCAGCGCTATCCCAGTGCTTGGTTACTAGAGAGAAACTCTAACTCTTCCTCAATAATTGACTGTAATTGGAGAGCAAAGTCTCCTGCTGCTTACACAGCTGCCTATCCAAGGACCATTGCCTTTATCCACATTTTTGCATAGTAGAAACTATTGCCACCACCATGTATTGCCAAGATTCAACATTTGCTCAGGCACTAATGAAACAAACAAAGGAACAACCTTGCAACAGTATGTGTAATAGTGCCAGCTGGTGATACCTGCACTAATAATATCCCATTGCTGTTTAAGTTCTAATACCTTTTCTCAGCAGCTCAAGTACTGGAAGCTGAGAAATTCCAAAAGTACCGCCACAGTCCCATAAGTTGTTAAAAAATCTCATGTTCAAACTGCCAGCCTTGTTTATTTGCTGGCAAAAGTAATTCACTTGGCAAGAAGTCCACAGAACTTTTCGATATTTGCCGGAGGCCCATGGCTGGCATGGTGCTCCACTGGCGCTGGAACAGTGGAGCCTCAGAGCAGTGGAGTCTCAGAGCCGCGGAAGCCTGGGATAGCGGAGACCTGGCAGCAGAGCAGCCTTGGGGTAGAGCTGTGGAGCCCCAGCATCCCAGGGGCTGGGAGCCCGGTGGCTCATAGGCAGGGAAGCCTGCCAATTTGCTGACAGACTCTGAGAGAGCCAAGAGTCTGTCAGCAGAGAGGCCAACCTCTCCTGGTCCAACCTCTCCCAAACAACTCCGTTGGGACCAGTCAGGGTGCTGGACTAGAGAGTGGACGTCCAATCTGTAGCTTATTTCCTCTTTTCTTTAAACATGGACAGATAAATAATACAATATTAACATATGGCTTTCTATTTTAACTTTACATCAGTAACATTAAGATGAGATACTAAAATGCTAATCAACATGCATTTTTGGAAAACAGATCATGTGAAACCAGCTTGGTAATTTTTATGAGATTTCAGTTTTGTAGGTAAAGGTCAGGGAGAGAAAGTGTGCGTGTGTGTGTATGTGTGTGTGTGTGTTGGAAAAGCACACTGAAAATGTTACAACTTTTACTGCAGTTTGCATGTAAGAATAATGTTAATCACTGGAAAATGTTTGCTCCATCTATCCCAGAAAAGAGCTGTGAGAAACCAACCAACTTTTGCTTTGTGTGACAACCACGTTTTCCACCTATGAAAAGTGTCTTTCATTTTCAGCATTTCAAGCAACAAGTTGTGACTGTCTGTGTTGCAACCATGGAAATATAATTTATTTTAATGAGATTGAACTTATTTCTACAAAACAGATGCACAGATGACAAACGTAAATGCAAAGAAATAAAAGTACCAAAGAAGACAAGAAAGATGGCTGGAAAGTAAAATTGTTAATGAGAAATGTGTAATGGGACTATGCTTGTCTGAAAGCACAACATCTTAAGCTGTGATCCTAGTAGTTAGGTTAATTAAGCTAAGCACCATTAAGTTAAAATAGAATTTCAATGGGAAACATCCAAAGTTAAAACAGCATTACAGAGGTTTTGATTGTTCAATGGATTGCCTTCCTCCTTCTGCCTGAGTACCAAACCAGCAACTACAACTCTGTGACTGCTCTCAGAATTTAGATGGCAGATCAGAAGTTTGGACAGTGGCAGCTCTAGCAGGAAGGACCCCAGCCGCAAAGGCTATGTCTACACTACAAAGTTCTATTGGAAAAAGATATGCAAATTGCGAACCACAATTTGTGTTTTTTTTTCCCCGCTTTTCTTCTGAAACAAGCTTTTCCAATAATTGCCCAACTGTCAGAAAAAAAAGCCTCTTTCGGAACAACCCCTGTTCCGCTGTGGTGGTTAGCAGGGTGACCATCCAGAGCTGAAAGCAGAGCCAGCAGCAGACTAAAAAGCTGGCAGCAGGGGACCTCCCCAGGTCTGACACATTCCCCCATTTGGGACCGTTCAGGTCCCCAGGGTCTGAACCAGGGAGATCCAACCTGTAGAAGATCGCTGAAAAAAGGCATGCTCTGGTGTTGGGGTCCCAAAATACAGCTTGATCTGTATGTACATCCCACCAGAGCCCCCAGCCAATAAGTATTTGGCCCAATAAAATCTACGCTCTCCTGAAATCTAATGGAGTCCTGTTCAATGCATCCATGCTTCTCATAGATTTCTTTATCAGCAGAGCTTGCTGCCAAACCCACATTGCTTGTCAGTATTCCCGCATTCCTGTTTTGTGCAGGCTTGGTTTTGTAGGTGACAGACTAGCACAAATTAGTGCTGACCCAGCAGTGTAAACTTTTGCTAATGACAGGTTGAGAGAAAGAAGACAGTATTATGAAGGCCTGGTCCATCTATTGCATCCACAATTTTTCACTTCTCTATTCTAAAAAGCAGAAGGGAGAAGTTGAACCTAAATTTACACCCATTTTCTGATAAAAAGAGCTTAATAATGTATATAAAACTGGAGCAGTCTCATAGGTAATCCAATCTGCATTCTAAAACTCTGCAATGGTAAATTTAATCTAACACAAGGTACAGATGGAATCTTTGCTATTGACCAAAGAAATCAATGTTATTACCTCCATACTGTTCCTTGATGAGTTCATGTAGCTGGCTAAACCTTTAGTGAATCGATAATCAGATGGCCAAGTGTAATAATTATTCTCAGTTCCATTCATAAAACCAATTGAGCACTAATATCTAGAGTAATTTCAGAAAAGGAAACAACAGTCTAGCTCAATATTTCTGGGGTGACTTTTACTATATTAATTGTCCTGTGCCCAAAACAATGAATATATCTTTCTGTGGTAGACTGAAAAAAATTCCCCAACAGAACTTCAGTGTATTTCACAAAATCAATATTAATCATTTTCAAACTATTTTCTTGTTGACTTTCCAAAGACTGCAAGATATCCGTAGGCAACTTCTGTGCAACATAAACAAATGCTCACTAACGAATATGTTTTGGGTATTTTTGCCCCTTAGGATTTGCATTTGACCTTTGAAACAATGTTATGGCTTATTCAGATAAAGGACTCTATTTTCAGATATCCTGGGTATTGAGTTATCCACTGTGCAGTCATGCTTATATGTGTCTAGAATTTGTAAATTGTATTCAAATTGCACTAACTACCTAATATTTTAATTATAACATTTTTGTTAGTGTCATTTTTTATTTCTTGAGTGCTGTCAGGAACTCCGTAGCATACAAACATAAAAGACAACACATTCTCTGTCCCCAGGAGCAAATCAAACACAGAAGATAACGACTGGAGACATGATTTGTAGGCTGAATTATTGCCTTCTTTCCAACAGATAAGCTGCTCTTATTTTATTGGGCTCCCCAAAGTGTTCTCATTTGAACATGAACGATTTCTTGCTGCGTTCAGAAAGGTGGGATATTCATAGCAATGATTGGCTCATAGGGAGAAAATTCTTTGGCTCCTGTTCTAGGAAGACACTTTGCCAGATGAGTATTTTAAAATAAACGCACTACTGATCTGTTTAAAGAAATAAAATATACCTGAGATATCTGCAAAATAATTTACCAGTAAGAATTTTAAAACATGTCGCTTAACTCACACCTCCAACTCTCATCCCTTCCTTGGCCCTCCAGGCATCTGCTTGGGTGTTTTCCCACCACAGTCTTTTGAAACCCATCTGATAGGGCGGGGATTCCTTTAGTCATGTCTTATTGGCCAAGATGAGATTGGGGGGGCTGGATTCCAGAACAACTTTTACCTCCTATTCCTAACTTTTGAGGTGATTGGATACTTTTCCTCTTTATGAATGGACTGGTTGGAACACACACACACACACACACACACACACACACACACACACACACACACAATCTCCTCTAGTTACAGAAAGGAAATGGAAATGCTCACAGGTTCCATAACAGTCTTCAGCTCTAACCCCAGCATTCGATTTCTAATTTCTATTCTCAGAGGCAAAGAGCATCTTTCCACAGACCTCAGAGCTCTCACTTGTCCCAGTCCTCTGTTTTCGAGCCCATACATCATCTCATGATGCATCCTCTCCTATCTTCCAAACAAGGTTTCCCTGGATACATACGCACACAAAACAAAGTTTGAATTTTATTGCTTTCTCTAAAGTCATGTCTACACTGTGGGGTAGCAATATGATACCCACAAAGCTCTCCTAGAGTGGACTCAGCTATACATCTATAGCTGAGCTTTGCATTGGTAAGTAAAACCTCCCGTACAAGCAAAACAAGCTATTTATCCAAAGCACAGCTTTCCCTGTGTAAACTGCATCATGGCCAGTGGCTTCCACCAGCATGGGTGAGTTGGTCAGGAAATCACACCTCTTCACACACCTGGCTGACTTAGCAGTGCTGGCAGACATCTGTAGCAAAGACTTGACCTATGTCTTCATCCAATCAAAATCTATAAGTTGACCAGCTGTATACATAACTTTTAAACTGTGCCTTTCAAAAGGTTAATCACTTCATTTTAGATATCCTCAGGCCATGTCTTCTACAGACTTCTGCTGGCATAGTGATGTCTGTTGAGACATGACAAAGCATGCTCTGTCACCACCACAGCAGAATTCCCTACTCCAGCTGTGGCTATACAGGCTAAGCTGAGCTTTTACAAGTATAGTTTGTTTTGCTTGTGTGGTGTGGATGCCTTATACATGTACAAAGTGCAACTTTGCCAGTAGAGCTGTACTCATAGCACGTTGGCAGCATAGTATACTACAATTCCTATACTAATATACTATACTAGTATAGATATGGGCTCAAATACGACATGTATATCAGGCAAAGTGATTTATGATGGGCCATTCCCACTGCATCTTGAGGGAGGTAGTTTTTCTGGCTGGGTATATCTGACTCTCACCAACTCACTTCATTTGATTGTTAAATATTACTTTATTGACAGATACATTCAGCCTGTCACACTTGGACATACTATTATTATGCCCAGAGAAGAGAAGGCTTCCACAGTGTAATCCAGAAATTGACCGAGAGAGTCGGTATTGATATTCACTTTCAACTTAATTTTAACAAACATCTTGGATTTTCATTAGTAAAAAATGTCCTCAAAATATATGGGGAGGGAGCAGAGGTGAAAGTAAGCTGGTGCACAGCTCTGGCAAGAGCCGGCAGGGAGCTATTTAAAAAGCTAGCAGGGACCTTGGTTACCCTAAGACAGTACCTGCAAGAAACTGTAAATTATTTTCACTGCTGGGAGAGAGGGAGAAAGATTATTTCTTCTAAGAGCTAGAGATATTGTTTCCAATATCATAGCTCATGATATCAAATTGGAGGTCTCATTCATACCTGGTGAATCCCCCTCAACATCCCAGCAATGAGGAGTGGGCAAGTATTTTCCTGGATGTCTAATACTAGGCAGAACTTTAAATTGTATTCATGAGAAAAAGAAGTTGCCAAAAAGAACATTTTGGAGTTCCATGCTCATTGTCTTTTGGGAATCAACTCTGCAAGGTTCTAAGCACTGCTTATCCATCAAAGCAGTTAAGCATTTTGAATTCAATTAGACTTTCTGCTTTAATTTACATTAACTTTCTTTCCCCAAGGTTTGTATTATTGGGTGAAATGATTTTGCTCTTTCCTGGTGACCTGCCTTTCATCATATTAGGGCACACTGATGCAAACTAGTGTCTCCAGAGTTTACAAAGCCATGGTGTTTCGCTATTTTCACTGTATTGACTAAGTCCCATTAGTGTTAATGAGAGTGGAAGTTACATGAATGTATAGAAAGTAGACAAGTTTGCTAAACCCTGGTCTACATTAGGATTTTATTTCGAAATATCACCTCACCCCAACGTTGAATTTATAAGCAGCATGTTCACACTACCAAGCCTGTTATTTTGAAATAATGGGCTGAGTCATTCAAAATCTGTACTCCTGCTTTTCAGCAAGAGTAACGCTAATCCCGAAATAATTATTTTGAAATGACAGTAGTGTGGACACTCCAGTGCTGCTATTTCAAAATTATTACTCCCTAGAGTAATTCTCCCCAGTTTTTCCTGGGGCTCTAAGTCCAAGGTAGTGCATCCACATTAATAGATCCTGCTTCGGACTAATTTCGAGGCTTCTCTGTAGTACGGACATGATAATTCAAATTTGTTAAATCAGGAGTTATTGAGTCAAATTTAGTAATTTTGAAATACTTTCCTAGTATAGACATGGCCTAAGAGAATCTTCCCTTTGTGCTTGTAGGTACCAAAAATCACCAATTTTTGCTTTGTAACTCTTACGCGTAGGCTGTCCCAAAGAGAACACTAACACTACACACTATAAATCTATTGTATTTATTCATTTATAAAATAATCCTCTGAACTGACATTGGAGTATTTTGCAGCATCTCTGAGCCCTTGCCCGTCTCAAAACAACACAATTTAATTGAAATGAACATGATTGTACCCATACATTTGCTTTTTCCTTGATTCATCCTTTTAGAATAATCAGGTATGCTGGCACTGAAAGAAAGCAAACTTCATTCAAAGAGGTAACCAATTATTAATTAAGGCAGTTAGCTTACCATGAGCCCTTACAGAAAGCCCTTATTCAGCTTTGGTGAGGCCACATCTGGAGTATTGTGTCCAGTTCTGGGGCCCCCACTACAAAAAGGATGTGGACACATTGGAGAGGGTCCAGCGGAGGGCAACCAAAATGATTGCCCTCATTTTGGCAATCATAGGCTGGAGATATGATTTATGAGGAGAGGCTGAGGGAGTTGGGTCTGTTTAGTCTGCAAAAGTGAAGAGTGAGGGGGGATTTGATAGCAGCCTTCAATTTCCGGAAGGGAGGTTCCAAAGAGGCTGGAGAGAGGCTGTTCTCAGCGGTGACAGATGGCAGAATAAGGAGCAATGGTCTCAAGTTGTGGTGGGAGAGGTCCAGGTTGGATATTAGGAAAAACTATTTCACTAGGGGTATGTCTAAGGGACGTTAGTTCGAACTAACATTCGTAGGCGCTACACTAGCACTCCGCTAGTTCGAATTTAAATCGAACTAGCGGAGCGCTTAGTTCGAACTAGGAAAACCTCATTTTACGAGGATTAAGCCTAGTTCGAAATTACGAGTTCGAATTAAGGGGTGTGTAGCCCCTTAATTTGAACTAGTGGGAGGCTAGCCCTCCCCAGGTTTCCCTGGTGGCCACTCTGGCCAACACCAGGGAAACTCTATGCCCCCCTCCTGGCCCCGGACCCCTTAAAGGGGCACGGGCTGGCTACGGTGCCCATGCCAGGTGCAAGCCTTCCAGCACCCAGCCAGCAGACCCTGCACCTGGCACGGCACAGAGCCACCCACCCGATGTCCCCCAGCCCACCCCCTCTTCCCGGGACCAGGCTGGCGGCTCCCGGGAGCTTGCCCGGGACCGCAAGAGGCGGGCACCTTCCTGGGCTAGTGCAGACATCGTGGATCTCATCCACGATCTCCGCAGTAGGCACAGGAAAGTAGCCGTCTAGGGCAGGAGAGCTGCCAGCCTGGCCACCCAGGAGCAGGTGTGCATGAAAATCAAGGGGGTCCACTGAGACCCCCGACCCTGAGCCCTGAGCTTACAATGGCCGTCCTGGGTCAGACCAAAGGTCCATCTAGCCCAGTAGCCTGTCTGCCGACATCGGCCAACCCTAGGGACCCTGAAGGGGATGGACCGAAGACAGTGACCAAGCCATTTGTCTCGTGCCATCCCTCTCCAGCCTTCCACAAACTTTGGGCAGGGACACCACTCCTACCCCCTGGCTAAGACTACTCCATGGACCCAACCTCCATGACTTGATCTCACTTCCCTTTAAACTCTGTTCTAGTTGTAGCCTTCATAGCCTCCTGCAGCAAGGAGTTCCACAGGTTAACGATTTGCCTTGTCAAGAACAACTTTCTCTTACTAGTTTCAAGCCTGCTACCCATTCCTTTCCTTTGGTGTCCTCTAGTCCTTCTTTAGGGGAACTCATGAAGAACTTTTATGAATGCACCCTCTCCACCCAACCCCTGCTTTTAGAGACCTCTATCCTGTCCCCGCTCCATCTCCTCTTTTCTAAGCTGAACAGTCCCAGGCTCTGTAGCCTCTCTTCATCTGGGACCTGTTCCCAATCCCTGATCATGTTAGTTGCCCTCCCCTCTCCCAACCTTTCTCTTCCCCTCTCCCACCTCCTTTTCCCAGTCTCCCCCAGTTTTGCTCAATAAAGACAGAGTCAATGTTGGAAGAAACGTTATCTTTATTTTGTACATCAGGAAGGGGGGCTAGGAAAGGGTAAGCGGAAGGAGGTGAGGGGGGAATGGGGTACGAGCCCCCGATGGGGAGGACTGGGCTGGCTCTGCAGGCTTCTGGGGGTGGAAGCTCTCCTGCAGCCCCCCAATTGCCCCCTCTCCCCAGATGGCAGCCTGCGGCAAGTGCAGCCGGTCTGATGGCCGAGTGCTGTGATGTGCCCATTGTGGGTACTCTGGCCACTCCAAGCCAGGACTGGTTTTCAAGCGGGGCACCCCTGAGAACTGTCTGTCCGCGGTGGGGGTCGGGTCCCTTTAAGCGCAGCCCTCGGCTAGCCTGAGACAGCATCTCCATGCTTTAAGTCCTCCTCTGATGCCCTGCCGGCACTGCTTCCGGCCATCCTTAAGCCCTGTTCAGGGTCCACTCAATGTGGACATGCTAGTTCGAATTAGCAAAACGCTAATTCGAACTAGTTTTTAGTTCTAGACGCGTTAGTTCGAATTAGCTTAGTTCGAATTAACTAATTCGAACTAAGTTAGTTCGAACTAACTCTGTAGTGTAGACATACCCTAGGAGAGTGATGAAGCACTTGAATGGGTTACCTGGGGAAGTAGTGGAGTCTCCATCCCTAGAGGTGTTTAAGTCTCGGCTTGACAAAGCCCTGGCCAGGTTGATTTAGTTGGGATTGGTCCTGCCTGGAGCAGGGGGCTGGAGTTGATGACCTTCTGAGGTCTCTTCCAGCTCTATGGTTCTATGATTCTATGAAAGCTAACAGTAACTTGGACTATTAAAAAAGTCATTTTGGCAAATATTGAAATGAAATCTGGACAGAAATATATACTACTGCAATAAAAGTTTATATAGGAAATGCTATAGGAATTTGAAAGGAACTACATCATGTGTTTGAATGAAATTTTGCAATAAAGAAGATAAGATCAAAACTGTTAAGAAAGCCAGAACGGCTTTTTATCTATTCTTTGTAATTGTAATTGAATGTGAATACAACATGAGAAATGTGGTTAAAATTATAACAGATGTGTACTGCAATGCTATAATAATCAGTTTCTTATTTCATTTGTTCCATATTGATCTACATAAGATCAGGTATTAGGGTCCCATGGTGTTACGTCAATCCCTGTCCTAAAAGAATTTGCAATTTCTGTTTGGACAAAACACACAAAGCAAACAGACTGAGAAAAGTGTTTGAGAGAAGGCAAAAATAAGTCTGATGTGAAGGGAGCAAGTTTTACACAATTCAAGCAAATAATTTTTCAAATAACCTACAGGCTGAAAAATGTTTGCCTAGATATTATAAATAATGCATAAATTACTAAAAAGCAAAGTTTGTACATGGATAATTTGTAACTAGGGGTACGTCTAAACTACATGCCTCTGTCGGCAGAGGCATGTAGATTTGTTTGTTCAGCAAAGGTAAATGAAGCCGGAATTTAAATGATCGCGGCTTCATTTACATTTACATGGCTGACGCGCTGAGCCGACAAACAGCTGATCAGTTGTTTGTCGGCTCGCCGCTAGTCTGGACGTTCCCCCTGTTGACATCAAAGCCCTTTGTCGGCAGCCCCGGTAAACCTCATCCCACGAGGAATAATGGGGCTGCCGACAAAGGGCTTTGATGTCGACAGGGGGAACGTCCAGACTAGCGGCGAGCCGACAAACAGCTGATCAGCTGTTTGTCGGCTTAGGGCGGCAGCCATGTAAATGTAAATGAAGCCGCGATCATTTAAATCGCGGCTTCATTTTCCTTTGCTGATCTGTCTAATCTACATGCCTCTGCCGACAGAGGCATGTAGTCTAGACACAGCCTAGAAAAACATTGTAAAATTCATTGGCTAACTAGTTCATTGCAAATAATTTGCTGTGTTCCAGCTGAAATATGAAATGGTAGAATAAATACATTGTTCTGGAATGGAATGAGGAGTAACGGTAGTTCGAACTAGGAAGCCTAGTTCGAACTACCTAGTTCGTGCCCCGTGTAGCCGCGCTGCACGGGGTTCGAACCAGCGGGGTTTTAAAAATGGCGGCGCCCCGCTTATGCAAATGAAGCCAGGGAAATTCAAATCCCGGGCTTCATTTGCAAGTGCGGTATGCCTACATTACCCTCCTAGTTCGAACTAGGAGGGTAGTGTAGACATACCCTAAGTGCATATCTCACTGAAGAGAAAGGTACTGTGCCCTCTTACGAAATAGCTGAATAAAGAAAAGAAGGAAAAAAAGTTAAAGCATTTGAAAGGTAAAGTATTAAATAATGCTTTCAATTTAATAACATCCCTTGTTACATTTTCCCTGTGGCTGGAGAAAGTTTTAGAAGAAAAAACCTCTTATCTGACAGTCTTTTAGACAGAACATTAAATGGTAATAAGTGTTCTTTTTGAGGAAAAGAGAAGACGTTAGTTGAGATGGCATGGAGTTGTTATTTCTGTTAAAATTCAATCCTGTTTCAACCCAGGTGGAACCAGAGGAAGTGTCAGTGTTATCTAGGCCACTCTCTCTGGTCAGATCTGGTCAGGCTAGCTCTCATGGGGTATGTCTACACTACAGCACTAATTTGAACTAACTTAATTCGAATTAGTTAATGCGAACTAAGGTAATTCGAATTAGTGCAACTAGACCTAAAAATTAGTTCGAATTAGCATTTTGCTAATTTGAACTAGCATGTCCACATTGAGTGGACCCTGAACCGAGGTTAAGGCTGGCCGGAAGCAGTTCCGGCAGGGCATCAGATTAGGACTTAGAGCGTGGAGCTGCTGTCTCAGGCTAGCCGAGGGCTGTGATTAAAGGGACCCGACCCCCAACCCGAACAGACAGTTCTCAGGGGTTCCCCGCTTGCAAAGCAGTCCTGGCTTGGAGTGCCCTGAGTGCCCACACTTGGCACATCACAGCACTCGGCCATCAGCCCGGCTGCACTTGCTGCAGGCTGCCATCCGGGGGGGGGAGGGGAAGGGTCAATCGGGGAGCTGCAGGAGAGCTTCTACCCCGAGGAGCCCGCAGAGCCACCCCAGTCCTCCCCATCGGGGGCTCGTACCCCATTCCTCCTTCACCTCCTTACACTTACCCCTCCCTAGCCCCCCTTCCTGATGTACAAAATAAAGGATACGTGTGTTCAAAAATAGAAACTCTCTTTATTGAACAAAACTGGGGGAGACTGGGAAAAGGAGGTGGGAGAGGGGAAGAGAGAGGGTGGGAGAGGGGAGGGCAACTAAAATGATCAGGGGTTTGGAACAGGTCCCATATGAAGAGAGGCTAAAGAGACTGGGACTTTTCAGGTTAGAAGAGAGGACACTGACGGGGGACATGATAGAGGGACATGATAGAGGTCTATAAAAGCATGAGTGGTGTGGAGAGGGTGCATAAAGAAAAGTTCTTCATTAGTTCCCATAATAGAAGGACTAGAGGACACCAAATGAAATGAATGGGTAGCAGGCTTCAAACTAATAACAGAAAGTTCTTCCTCACAAAGCAAATAGTCAACCTGTGGAACACCTTGCTGCAGAAGGCTGTGAAGGATAGAACTATAACAGAGTTTAAAGAGAAGTTAGATAAATTAATGGAGGCTGGGTCCATGGAGTGCTATTAGCCAGGGGGTAGAAATGGTGTCCCTGGCCTCTGTTTTGGAAGGCTGGAGATGGATGGCACGAGACAAATGGCTTTGTCATTGTCTTCGGTCCATCCTCTCCAGGGTACCTACTGTTGGCCGCCGTCAGCAGACAGGCTACTGGGCTAGAAGGACCTTTGGTCTGACCCACTACGGCCATTGTAAGCTCAGGGCTTAGGGTCGTGGGTCTCACTGGACCACCCTGATTTTCATGCAGACATGCTCCTGGGTGGCCAGGCTGGCAGCTCTCCTGCCCTAGACGGCCACTTTCCTGTGCCTAGTGCGGAGGTCATGGATGAGGTCCACGATGTCTGCACTAGACCAGGTGGGCACCCGCCTCTTGCGGACCTGGGCAGGCTCCCAGGAGCCGCCAGCCTGGTCCCGGGAAGAGGCGGAGGGCTGGGTGGCCGCGGGTGGCTGGCTCGTGCTGTGCCAGGTGCAGGGTCTGCTGGCTGGGTGCTGGGAGGCTTGCACCTGGCATGGGCACCGTAGCCAGCCCCTTTAAGGGGTCCGGGGCCGGGAGGGGGGCAGAAGAGTTTCCCTGGTGTTGGCCAGAGTGGCCACCAGGGAAAACTGGGGAGGGCTAGCCTCCCACTAGTTCGAATTAAGTGCACCGCTAGTTCGAATTAAGTTCGAACTAGCGGTTTGCATGTATAGCGCCTATCAACGTTAATTCGAACTAACGTCTGTTAGTTCGAATTAACTTTGTAGTATAGACATACCCAGAGTTATATCAGCAGTCCATTTTTATTTGGACTAATTCGCTCGGTCTCTCTTTTGTATCTTTTCCCATCAAAACTTATTATTTTAGGTTATGACGACATGTTATGAACTTCCAACTACTTTTTAAAATTTAACCTAATATTAGGGTACATTTATAGGCCCAATTATTACAACTGTGCCTAAGCGACAGCTGTGGGTGAAGTTGTCTAAATGTGTCAATTCTAATCCCCCTTTTCTAATGCAAGATTTTCAAGGTGTGGTCTTTGCATGTTTTTTTTTCTTCTAGGTTAAGGAAAAAGCATGTTAGTCATTTAGGAGAATGACGTGTATTGGAAAAAATACATTTGCTTCAATTATAAAAAGTTATTGGATTTTTGGAAGAGGTATCAGAAGAAGTACATAATATCTGAAAGTCTGAACCTGGCTGGGAACTACTGCAGAGGGTTGGAAGGAGTTATTAAAAGTTCTAAGTCTACCTTTATACATCAAATAGAAGCAGTGAAGGTTTTTTGGTTTGTTTGTTTTTTGCTTTGCAGCCTTTAAAGGTGCAATTCATATGCATGTATTATTCAAAGCATTACTCATTGATGAAATTGTCTGTCGGTCACAATATTGCTAATAGGTTGTCAAATCCATATGAACTATAATGAAAACTGAATGCATTTGTGGGGGTTTAAGTGGAAATTAATAAGACTAGTAGGGAGAAAAATTCATTAAATCATAAATGTTGCTGGGTGTCTTTAGAATTTAAGATGTGATCTCCTCTGAAAAGTGACTCAGTAAAAAATGGTAATCCAGGATTGCATGCTTATTGCATCTCAATGATTTCTGGATAAAATGCGATCACTTTTTAAGTAAAATTATAATTTTTTTCCAACTGCAAGTACTGCAAACCCTAAAAGAGATACGAAAGTCAAACTGATTGCTTTCCTTCTTGGGCAGCCCTATGTGCTCTCTGTAGAATGCAGAGAAGACTGGCATACGGAGACTAATAGGAGTCATCTTATATATAGTAGCCCAGTGTCTGTGAGTCTGTAACGCTGACGTACACGGCCACACACCCTGGCCATGTGCGTCAGTGCCCCACCCCCCTTCCCCTCCCTCCAGGTAGACCCCGCTAAAAAAACGGACATGCTTGTCCGGGGGGGGTGGGGACCAGCCGGGAGGGGGCGGCTGGCCGGAAGGGGGGCAGGAATCAGGGCTGGCGGGGGGGGGTATCGGGGGCCGCGCGACTGGCCAGCAGGAAGAGGGGATGGGAAGCAGAGCTGGGGGGGATCAGGGGCCGTGGAGCTGGACGGGAGGAGGGGAGGACAGAGGAAGGGGGGCAGGAAGCAGACCTGGTGAGGGGAGGAGGTGCAGCCACTGGCCATAGCCGGAGTCCTTCCAGCCGCACCCCCAGCAGGCACTCTCTCTACTTGCCAGCAGAAGCTGGGAGACGGGCCACGACTTACACTGGGAGCCTCTGGTCCCATGCAAAAGCCGGGCAGGCGGGGGTGGCTGGGAGTTCCAGCCCCCGACCTGCCCCACCCCACCCAGCTTTTGCGTGCGACCACAGGGCTCCCAAAGCCAATCGCGCTCTGCCTCCCAGTCGCTGCCCTGCCCCCGCCAGGCTTCCCTCCGGCGCCCAGCCGCAAATTCACAAAATACTGGACATTGCACATGTCTGGTATTTTCTGAATTTTCCTACCGGACAGAGGGCGCAAATACCGGACTCTCCGGTAAAAAACCAGACACCTGGCACCGCTTGACTGGGCCCCGGGCGGCATGTGGCCATTTGGGGTCCGCGCTCCGCATGCATGGGGAGCGTGGACCCCAAACGGCCGCTTGCCGCCGCTAGCTCCCCTGCCATGGCCCAGCTGAGTGGTGCTGGTGCTGTGCCGCTCAGCTGAGCCCCGGTGGGAGGGGAAGGGAGGCGGGGCGCTGATGTACGGGGCCAGGGGGAGGGACCATGTACATCACCTCCCCCCCTTCCTCCTCTTGCCATGGCGCTGAGTGGTGCACCCCTCAACCGGGCCGTCGCGGGAGAGGGGAAGGGGGGGGTCAGTGACGAAGACAGTTCCGCCTCTTGGCCGTGTACGTCATCGCCCTGCCCCTCCTCCCCCGCAGCAGCCCGGCTGAGCGTGAAACACTCAGCCTAGCTGCCACGGAGGGAGGGGAAGGGGGCGGGGCGGTGATGTACACGGCCAGGGGGCGGTGCTGTATACATCACCACCCCCCTTCCCCTCCCGCTGTGGCACTCAGCTGAGTGCTGCGCCCCTCAGCTGGGCCGCCGGGGGAGCCAGCAGCGCAAGGGGCCATTTGGGCTCCCCCGCGGCGAGAGGGGAAGGGAGGGCGGTGACGTACATGGACCCACCCCCTGGGCATGTATGTCACCACCCTGCCCCCCTCTTTCGCGGCAGCCCAGCTAAGCAGGCAGCACTCAGCCAAGCACCATGGTGGGAGGGAAGGAGAAGAGGAAGGGGGAAGGGAGAAGAGGGAAGAGGGAAAAGGGGGCGGAGAGAGACGGAGGGGAGAGAGAGGCAGGAGGAGGAGGAGAAGAGAAAGGAAGAGTGAGAAGCAGGAGGGGGAAAAGAGAAAGAACATAAGAACATAAGAACGGCCGTACTGGGTCAGAACAAAGATCCATCTAGCCCAGTATTCTGTCTACCGACAGTGGCCAGCACCAGGTGCCCCAGAGAGGGTGGACCGAAGACAATGATCAAGCGATTTGTCTCCTGCCATCCCTCTCAAGCCTCTGACAAACAGAGGCCAAGGACACCATTTTACCCCCTGGCTAATAGCCTTTTATGGATCTAACCTCCACGAAATTATCTAGCTTCTCTTTAAACTCTATTATAGTCCTAGCCTTCACAGCCTCCTCTGGCAAGGAGTTCCACAGGTTTACTACACGCTGTGTGAAGAAGAACTTTCTTTTATTAGTTTTAAACCTGCTACTCATTAATTTCATTTGGTGTCCTCAAGTTCTTCTATTTAGGGAACTAATAAATAACTTTTCTTTATCGGCCCTCTCCACACCACTCATGATTTTATAGACCTCTATCATATCCCCCCTCAGTCTCCTCTTTTCTAAACTGAAAAGTCCCAGTCGCTTTAACCTCTCCTCATATGGGACCCGTTCCAAACCCCTAATCATTTTAGTTGCCCTTTTCTGAACCCTTTCCAAGGCCAAAATATCTTTTTTGAGGTGAGGAGACCACATCTGTACACAGTATTCTGTGTCTTATTTTCTATCCCTTTCTTAATAATTCCTAGCATCCTATTAGCCTCTTTGACCGCCGCTGCACCCTGTGTGGAAATTTTCAGAGAACTGTCCACGATAACTCCAAGATCTCTTTCCTGATTTGTCGTAACCAAATTAGCCCCCATCATACTGTACGTATAGTTGGGGTTATTTTTCCCGATGTGCATTACTTTACACTTATCCACATTAAATTTCATTTGCCATTTTGTTGCCCGATCACTCAGTTTGGTGAGATCTTCTTGGAGTCCCTCACAGTCTGCTTCTGTCTTGACTATCCTAAACAGTTTTGTATCATCTGCAAACTTTACTACCTCACTGCTTACCCCTTTCTCCAGATCATTTATGAATAAGTTGAAAAGGATTGGTCCCAGGACTGACCCTTGAAGAACACCACTAGTTACCCCTCTCCAATCTGAAAATTTACCATTTATTCCTACCCTTTGTTTCCTGTCTTTTAACCAGTTCTCAATCCAAGAAAGGACCTTCCCTCTTATCCCATGGCCATGTAATTTACACAAGAGCCTTTGGTGAAGGATCTTGTCAAAGGCTTTCTGAAAATCCAAGTATACTATATCTACTGGATCCCCCTTGTCCGCATGTTTGTTAACCCCTTCAAAGAACTCTAACAGCTTAATAAGACAGGATTTCCCTTTACAGAAACCATGTTGACTTTTGTCCAATAAATTATGTTCTTCTACATGCTTCACAATTTTATTCTTTACTATTGTTTCGACTAATTTGCCCGGTACTGAAGTTAGACTTACCGGTCTGTAATTGCCAGGATCGCTTCTAGAGCCCTTTTTAAATATTGGTGTCACGTTGGCTACCTTCCAGTCATTAGGTACGGAAGCCGATTTAAAGGATAGGTTACAAACCACAGATAATAGCTCAGCAATTTCCCATTTTAGTTCTTTTAGAACCCTTGGATGAATGCCATCTGGTCCCGGAGATTTGTTAACATTAAGTTTTTCTATTTGTTCCAAAACCTCCTCTAATGACACTTCAATCCGGGACAGTTCCTCAGATTCATCACCCACAAAGGACGGTGCAGATTCAGGAATCTCCCCAACATCCTCAGCCATGAAGACTGAAGCAAAGAAATCATTTAGTTTCTCCGCAATGGCTTTATCGTCCTTGATTGCTCCTTTTATAGCTCGATCATCTAGGGGACCCACAGGTTTTTTAGCAGGCTTCCTGCTTCTAATGTACTTAAAAAACATTTTGGTATTTCTTTTTGAGTTTTTGGCTAGCTGTTCCTCAAAATATTTTTTTGCTTTTCTTATTACATTTTTACACTTGATTTGACAGTGTTTATGTTCCTTTCTATTTATCTCACTAGGATTGGACTTCCATTCTTAAAAGATACCTTTTTGTCCCTCACTGCTTCTTTTACACGGTGGTTAAGCCACGGTGACTCTTTTTTAGGTCTCTTACTATGTTTTTTAATTTGGGGTATACATTTAAGTTGGGCCTCTATTATGGTGTCTTTAAAAAGTTTCCGTGCAGCTTTCAGGGATTTGGCTCTCGTCATTGTGCCTTTTAATTTCTGTGTAACTAACCTCCTCATTTTTGTGTAATTCCCCTTTTTGAAATTAAATGCCAGGGTTCTGGACTGCTGAGGTGTTCTTCCCACCACAGGAATGTTGAATGTTATTATATTATGGTCACTGTTCTCAAGCGGTCCGGTAACGGTTATATCCTGAACCTGATTCTGCACTCCACTCAGGACTAAATCGAGAATTGCCTCTCCCCTTGTGGGTTCCTGCACTAGCTGCTCCAAGAAGCAGTCGTTTAAGCCATTGAGAAATTTTATCTTCGCTTCTCTTCCTGAGGTGACATGTATCCAGTCAATATGGGGGTAATTAAAATCCCCCATTATTATAGAGTTCTTTATTTTGGTAGCCTCTCTAATCTCCCTCAGCATTTCAATGTCAGTATCGCTGTCCTGGTCAGGTGGTTGGTAATATATCCCTACTGCTAATTTCTTATTATTGGAGCATGGAATTACTATCCATAGCAATTCTAAGGAACATGTTGATTCACTTAGTATTTTTATTTCATTTGATTCTACATTATCTTTCACATACAGTGCCACTCCGCCACCCACCCAGCCTGCTCTATCCTTTCTATATATTTTATATCCCGGTATGATTGTGCCCCACAGTTTTTCCTCATTCCACCAGGTTTCAGTGATGCCTATTATGTCATTTAATACGAGGTACTCTAGTTCACCCATCTTATTAGTCAGACTCCTAGCATTTGTGTACAAGCACTTTAGAAATTTGCCACTGGTTATTTGTCTGCCCTTCCCTGATGCATTGGATTCCTTTGTATGCAGTTGTTTGTCTGCTCTGGCCCATGGTTTGCCCTCTCCCCTCCTCTCTTTCTGACTACTGCTTAGAGAATCTCTATCAATGGATTCTCCTCTAAGAGAAGTCTCCCTCCGATTTACGTGCATCTCTGCACCAATCGGCTTTCCCCCATCTCTTAGTTTAAAAACTGCTCTACGGCCTTTTTAATGTTTAGTGCCAGCAGTCTGGTTCCACCCTGGTTTAGGTGGAACCCATCCTTCCTGTATAGGCTCCCCCTCTCCCAAAAGTGTCCCCAGTTCCTAATAAATCCAAACCCCTCTTCCCTACACCATCGTCTCATCCACGCATTGAGACTCTGAAGCTCTGCCTGCCTACCTGGCCCTGCGCGTGGAACTGGAAGCATTTCCGAGAAAGCCACCATAGAGGTCCTGAATTTCAGTCTCTTTCCTAGCAGCCTAAATTTGGCCTCCAGGACATCTCTACTACCCTTCCTTACGTCATTGGTACCTACATGTACCACGACCACCGGCTCCTCCCCAGCACTACACATAAGTCTATCTAGATGCCTCGAGAGATCCACAACCTTCGCACCAGGCAGGCAAGTGACCATATGGTTCTCCCGGTCATCACAAACCCAACTATCTACGTTTCTAACGATCGAATCACCCACTACTAACACCTTCCTCTTCCTAACTGGCATTCCCTCCCCCTCAGAGGTATCCTGAAAGAGATGGATAGAGAGGCAGGAGGTGGAAGAGAGTTGGGGGGTGAGGCAGTAGTAGGAGAGAGAAAGAGAGATAGAGAGAGCGAGAGAGAGACGGAGCGAGAGCACTCAGGAGAGAAGACCTGAAAATCCTGTCTTATGATGGGCTAATTGGCTTGTAGTTAATAAAAGTGGGCTGATCGAGATGCAGAAGGAAAAAGTAAATCATGCCTGAAGCAGTATTTTGAAAATGGATAGATGGAGAACTTCCACAATAGAGTGTTGTACTGTGCTGATGCACCCAGTGCTGAAGACAGACTTCACCACGCCTCCAGAAGGGGCGAGGCCTGGAGCAGATAGCAGGTCTAGGGGCTAGCCTTCCCCAGATGGTCCTTCATGCCTTTAGGCCCCAGGGCAGCTGCCCCCACCCCACAATGGCCCTGGATGCACCTATACTAAAAGCATCAGATGAACAATTTATCCAGTTATGGAAGAGTCTGTATCTGAATCCAGGTCAAAAATTTAAATGGCCTCTACCTATATAGTTGACAACCCAAAATTCTGAACTCCCAAACCCATGAAGTCAAGGGAAATCCATATCCAGATACTAACTCTGCATCTTTGGTCAATCTTTACCTGAATTCCCACAATTCATACAATCCAGCCCGCTGATGAGGGTAGAGGGCAAAGGGGGCAACTGCCCCAGGGCCTGGCAATTCTCAAGGGCCTGGGATTCTGGGCACTATAAAGAGCCACCGGAGCAGCCACGTGGCTGTGAGGGCTGGAGAGTTCTGGTGTGGCACACACCAGCTGTGCTGAGGGAGGAGGCCATGATCCAGGCAGTGCTGGGGGGAGGTCATAGTCTTGGCAGCATTGAGGGCTGTCTGTCCCCAGCCATGAGGCCCCACCTCTTCCAGGAACACAGTGTCCTCCCTTCCCCACCTTGCCCAAGGGCCCAGCATGGCTTTGGCTCTCCTGCATACAATGCAGCTGTCTAAAATCTAGCATGCAGATTCCTTTTTGAGCAAGACATTTTTATGGCAATGAAAAACACATATATATTTACAGTTTCTAACTTTTGGTTTTATTTTTGTGTGTTTTAACTAATTACTATGAATGTGAGGAAAATATGACATGGCTATGATTCACTTCGTATAGATGAGGCTGACACAAGAGGTCATGAACCAATTAACACAAGCTAAATAAGTAACAAGTTATTCTGTGCTGCCATGATGTGAAAATTTTCAGTCAGAGCAGAGCAATGAGCAGAATGACAATAAGAGCAAGAGCGAGGAGGAGTCTATCTGACAAAGTGGGTCTTTGCCCACGAAAGCTTAAGATCCAATAAATCTGTTAGTCTAAAAGGGTATGTCTACACTACAGCACTAATTCGAACTAACTTAATTCGAATTAGTAAATTCGAACTAAGCTAATTCGAACTAGTGCATCTAGACCTAAAAACTAGTTTGAATTAGCATTTTGCTAATTCGAACTAGCATGTCCACATTGAGTGGACCCTGAACCGAGGTTAAGGATGGCCGGAAGCAGTGCCGGCAGGGCATCAGATTAGGACTTAGAGCGTGGAGTTGCTGTCTCAGGCTAGCTGAGGGCTGTGCTTAAAGGGACCCGACCCCCACCCCGGACAGACAGTTCTCAGGGGTTCCCCGCTCGCTTGTCTAACTCGATGAGGGACAGCAAAGCAGTCCTGGCTTGGAGTGCCCTGAATGCCCACACTCGGCACATCAGAGCACTCAGCCATCAGCCCGGCTGCACTTGCCTCAGGCTGCCATCCGGGGGGGGAGGGGGCGGCAGGAAATCAATCCACCCCGAGGAGCCCGCAGAGCCACCCCAGTCCTCCTCATCGGGGGCTCGTACCCCATTCCTCACTCGTCTCCTTCCACTTATTCCTCCCTAGCCCCCCTTCCTGATGTACAAAATAAAGGACACGTGTGTTCAAAAATAGAAACTCTTTATTGAACAAAACTCGGGGAGACTGGGAAAAGGAGGTGGGAGAGGGGAAGAGAGAGGGTGGGAGAGGGGAGGAGGAAACCTGGGAGGAGGGAGCTGGAAGAGGGAAGCCAGGGGAAGAAGGAGGAGGGAAGTATCAAAATATGGTACGCCATATCTTCAGTACTGTTTACAAATGTGATCTCCTCACCCCAGAAAATATTTTTTGGCCTTGGAAAAGGTTCAGAAAAGGGCAATTAAAATGATCAGGGGTTTGGAACAGGTTCCATATGAAGAGAGGCTAAAGAGACTGGGACTTTTCAGCTTAGAAAAGAGGAGACTGAGGGGGGATATGATAGAGGTCTGTAAAACCATGAGTGGTGTGGAAAGGGTGCATAAAGAAAAGTTCTTCATTAGTTTCCATAATAGAAGGACTAGAGGACACCAAATGATATTAATGGGTAGTAAGCTTCAAACTAATAACAGAAAGTTCTTCTTCACAAAGCACATAGTCAACCTGTGGAACTCCTTGCTGCAGGAGGCTGTGAAGGCTAGAACTACAACAGAGTTTAAAGAGAAGTTAGATAAATTCTTAGAGGTTGGGTCCATGGAGTGGTATTAGCCAGGGGGTAGAAATGGTATCCCTGGCCTCTGTTTGTGGAAGGCTGGAGATGGATGGCACAAGACAAATGGCTTGGTAATTGTCTTCGGTCCATCCCCTCCAGGGTACCTACTGTTGGCCCCGGTCGGCAGACAGGCTACTGGGCTAGATGGACCTTTGGTCTGACCCAGTACAGACATTCTTATGTTTTTATGTTCTAAGCTCAGGGCTCAGGGTCGGGGTCTCACTGGACCACCTTGATTTTCATGCAAACCTGCTCCTGGGTGGACAGGCTGGCAGCTATCCTGCCGTAGACTGCCACTTTCCTGTGCCTAGTGCAGAGGTCATGAACATTGGAGGCTTCCCCCCAAACCTCGATGAGGTCCACGATGTCCGCACTAGACCAGGCGGGCGCCCACCTCTTGCGGCCCCGGGCAGTCTCCTGGGAGCCGCCAGCCTGGTCCCGGGAAGGGGAAGAGGCGGAGGGCTGGGTGGCAGCGGGTGGCTGGCTTGTGCCGTGCCAGGTGCAGGGTCTGCTGGCTGGGTGCTGGCAGGCTTGCACCTGGCCCGGGCACCGTAGCCAAACCATGCCCCTTTAAGGGCTCCGGGGCTGGGAGGGGGGCAGAAGAGTTTCCCTGGTGGTGCCCAGAGTGGCCAGCAGGGCAAGCTGGGGAGGGCTAGCCTCCCACTAGTTTGAATTAAGGGGCTACACAGCCCTTAATTCGAACTAGTTAATTCGAACTAGGCGTTAGTCCTCGTAGAATGAGGTTTACCTAGTTCGAATTAAGCGCTCCGCTAGTTCGAATTAAGTTCGAACTAGCGGTTTGCCTGTGTAGCGCCTATGAAAGTTAATTCGAACTAACACCTGTTAGTTCGAATTAACTTTGTAGTGTAGACATACCCTAAGGTACCACAGGACTCCTCATCGCTTTTTCAGATTCAGACTAACATGTGTACCCTTCTAATGAGAGCAAGGGAACTTATCTCCATATGAAGAATGATGGATACAAAGGATACAAAGAAAGAAAAAATCCCTCACTAATTGCAAGGAAACTTCTGCCTTACACCATTAACTTATTGTTAATAATGGGCATTAAAGTGAATCCATTACTAATGGTGATGGCTAAATATAATGTGCAGGCAGGAGAATCACATAAATCTTGTGCTGTGAGTTAAATTGCAAGAATTAAATCAATAGCAAATAAGAAGAAATCATGTCAGCTACAAGCCAACTTAAAAGAGAAAACTGTTCATCATACAAATAAGGGGAATCAAATAAGGAGTTTCCAGATAACCTACATTGTGGAGAACCAAGAATGTGAGACCCATAGGATTACTGGTGCTTGTTTTATGAGAGCACCCAGAAGCAGCTATCCAGAGACTTTTTTCCCCATTGGAGCATTGTTTATTGGAAGATATAATTAATTAGACTCATTTCCACCTTTTTCCTCTCACAGCTTCTTTTGTCTCTAACAGTAGCGTCTTGTTTTGAAACTGAGATTTTAATCTTTGCTATCCTGTCATGTGTCTGAGGTCTGGAAATAAACATCTGTTTGTTACCACTGGCACTCCCGTTTGTCAAATCTTTCTTTCGCTTCCACTTTAGTTTTCCATAAGGACAGAATATCAATCCTTTTAGTGCATTATGTATCCCTCTTGCCCTCATTATCCTCTTCATACTCTGTCAGCTCTCCACGGATGCCTCTTATGACTCCAGAACTCAACTATAGCTGGTGAAGGTTCCCCTCTCCTTCCACAAAGCCCAAGAACAGCTGGTTTTGCTCCTTGATTTCATGAAGCAATGATGTATGTACATAGGTGACTCAAAAAAGAGGGGGGTGCGGAACTACAATGGAGTATATCAGCCCCTCACAATTGATTGGTTTTGGTTGCATCCCACCATCTGCCGAGGGACAAGCTGTTTTTATTATTTAGATGAGCAACTAATTCTGCAAGTAATCTTCTTGAACTGTCTGTGAAGGCAGATAATATCCAGGCCCACTAATGGGGGTAAGGGAATAGTTGCCCCAAGGCATGGCAATTCAAAAGGGCCTGGGGCTCCCAGCTGCTACCACAGGAGCAGTGGTGGCTGAAGCCCTGGGACCTTTAAATTGCTGCTGGAGCACTGTGCAGTGTGCTCTGGGCAGCTCTAAGGGCTGGCTGCCCCTGGCTCCTCCCTTTCCACCTGAGGATCCACCTCTTCTGGAAGCACAGAACCACTCGCCTGCACACGCACATGCTTTGCCCAGAGGCCCAGCAAGACTATTGGCTCCCCTAATAATGCCACAGTCCAGACAAACTGCACTTGCATTTTCCATGTGTAGTCCTGCCAGGAAACCCACTGTCAGGCTTCCAGCTCCCTTGGCTGTCACTTCTCTTGGGTGGAGACCTGTGGTGAAAGATGTGGAGAAATTGGAGAAGGTCCAGAGAAGAGCAACAAAAATGATTAAAAGGCTAGAAAACAAGACTTATCAGGGAAGACTGGAAGAATTAGGATTGTTTAGTTTGGAAAAGAGAAGACTGAGAGGGGACACGATAGCAGTTTTCAAGTACCAAAAAGGGTGTTACAAGGAGGAGGGAGAAAAATTGTTCTTCTTGCCCTCTGAGGATAGCACAAGAAACAACAGGCTTAAATAGCAACAGGGGAGACTTAGGTTGGATGTTAGGAAAAACTTCCTAACTGTGAGGTTGGTTAAACAACCAATTGCATAGGGAGGTTGTGGAATCTCCATCACTGGAGATTTTTAAGAACAGGTTAGACAAGAATTTGTCAGGGATGATCTAGACAGTACTTGGTCCTGCTGTGAAGGCAGGGGACTGGACTTGATGCTCTCTTGAGGTCCCTTCCAGTTCTAATATTGTATGACTCTATGATCCTCTGTCTCTCTTTTGACCAGGGTATGTCCTTGCTCACCAGTTCCTTGCCTTGGCTAGGTTATTCCCTGCAGAAACAGGCTGACCAAGTACAGGCTGAACTTGCAAAGACAGTTAAGTGTGATGGCACATGGTTGAAAATTGCTACACAGTTCTTCCTAAGAAGCATTTCAGAGAAAACATATTATAAATAATAAAAAGTTACGTGAATGATAATAAGCTTACCAGTGATCACTCCAACCCCAAAATGGCTTTGGCAGAAGCAATCCCTTAGTACCCACCTAAGGGATTTCCTTTCAGTTTCAAGCATAGTCTTATGGGTCTGCAACATCATAGAGATGGGAAGAACCGTGAGAAAGTCATCAAGCCCTGCCTGCTGCACTAAGGCAGTATCAAGTAAACCTCGACTTCTGTGGACCAGAGATCCTGTCTGTTTGTTGGATCAGGAAGAAAGTCCTGAACCTATTTAAACCAGCCTCTTGATCCAAAAATCCTTTTGTGGTCCCCAGAAGATCCAGTTTGAACTAAAATATGCTCACCAATCCAGCAGGGTGGCTTCAAAGAGCTAATAATGGTCGAAATACTTTAGCATCCCCCTCTCGTAGAGGAGTTACATGCTATTCTACAATAACACATACATAATACTTCACACATACAGGAGAGCCTCAGACTTATGAACCTCAGGAGTGGGGGCTGACCATAATTCTGAAATGTTTGTAACTCTGGACAAAGCATCATGGACTTCTGTCAGAGGGATGTGGGGGCTGCCACCCTGGTTGGGGGGGGTCAGGCTCCAGATAGGGGTGCCGTGGTGTTTATGACCCTCACTGGCATGGGGCTCAGGGATTTTGCCGCACGGGAGCACCAGTGCTCATGGGTTTAGACCCAGAATGGATGCTGGGGAACGGGATTCAGCCCCGAGCCTCCTTTACTGGCTTCTGCCCTGAGGGGAGTTTCAGGGCTTGGGGCTCCCCATGAATCTGTTCCAAGTTTCAGGCTTGCAGAGGGCACCAGGACTCAGGACTTCAGCCCTGCAACTCCCTTCCTGGTTTCAGCCTCATGGCTGGCACCAGGCACCAGAACTTGAGTCCGTATCTCCCTTCCTATCTTCATCCCCACAGGGGGTATCAGGGTTTGGGATTCCTCAGGGCTCCACTCCCGGTATCTGCTGGGGCTTGGGACTTTAGCTACGGGGATGGAGGAGCACCAAAACTGAAGCTGAGAGCAGAACTGCAGGGAGCCCCTCTCAAGTAAAACTGGGAGCAGAGCTGTGGGGAGCCCTGTTGCTCCCTGTGGGGCTGATTACTGGAGTGGGGTCCCCTCCATGGAGTTGATGTCCAAGCTCCAGTGTTTCCATGAGGCAGTAGCCCTGACACTCCACTTGAAGCCTCAGTATCTTGAGGATCAGAAGTCCCTTGCATCTCCACCCTACCCCACCCAGAGCCCTGACTCCCCTACCCTGCGGCTGTACCCCACCCCCAACTCTCCTTGGCTGAAAAAGGTTGAGAACCCCTGCAGTACATTACTGTATTGTCTTTTCTGATTTTGTTTTTGTTGTCTCTGCTGCTGCCTGATTACTTCCAGTTACCCATGTTGTGCATCTGACAGGTCAGTCTATATCTCTGGTGTGTATGTTATCTTCGAGGTTCTACTGTACTCGATAATACATAGACCTGCCTTGAGTGCTAGCGCCTGGACTAGATGGCCTCTTGAAGTCCCTTCCAGTGTCATGATTATCTAACTTTAGGATAATTTCATTTTCCATACAATGAACTCCATGGGTATTAAACCTAATTCAATAAGGTTTAACTTAATCCAGTAAAGTTTATCTTTCATAATGTTTGTTCATGATATGTCAAAGGCTGTCAAAGGTTCCATTCAGCATGAGTAAGTGCTGTAGAATCTGGATTTTAGATTATAAATTTTGTGACTACATATTGCTTTCTAAAGGGCCTAGAACTCTTTGGATACATAATTCATAATCATAAATTATTTCACCTTGCACTCTTCTAGTAGAGAGGGCTTGCAAACCTGTCTTCCGGTTTTCAAATGTTGCTACTGTTTTGAAGTCAAATCCTGGTATCTTCATTTAGATAATTTCTGATGTCTGGGAAACTGTCGGGGGGTATGTCTACACTACCCCGCTAGTTCGAACTAGCGGGGTAATGTATGCATACCGCACTTGCTAATGAAGCCCGGGATTTGAATTTCCCGGGCTTCATTAGCATAAGCGGGGAGCCGCCATTTTTAAATCCCCGCTGCTTCGAACCCCGTGTAGCGCGGCTACACGGGGCTCGAACTAGGTAGTTCGGACTAGGGTCCTATTCCGAACTACCGGTACTCCTCGTGAAACGAGGTGTACCGGTAGTTCGGAATAGGCACCCTAGTCCGAACTACCTAGTTCGAGCCCCGTGTAGCCGCGCTACACGGGGTTCGAAGCAGCGGGGATTTAAAAATGGCGGCTCCCCGCTTATGCTAATGAAGCCCGGGAAATTCAAATCCCGGGCTTCATTAGCAAGTGCGGTATGCATACATTACCCTCCTAGTTCGAACTAGGAGGGTAGTGTAGACATACCCGGGGAAAGTGCTTTATAATTCCTAGAGTTCTTAAGTTGTTTGTGCCTTACTTATGTTTTAATTGGCTTGGTTTTCCCCTTTAACTCCAGGTAGTAACAATGTACATTAGTTCTCTTGAGACAACTCATTGTTATTGAAGTCCTTCGGTAACGCTGGAAATAAAACATAACACCATCTAACAGATTATTGTGTATGTGGGAGGAGGGATGCACGGGAGTCCCCAGGATCAATGCTGAGTGACAGTGAAAATTCTTTCTGGGATGCTAAGGGAGCACATGCTACATTAGCTGCTCCTTTACTTCAAAGTGAGGTGTGTGACACCCTTGGACCTCAGACCAGCTCTGCACACAAAGAGTGCACACAATGACAAGGGAGCATTGCTGGGAGCATTGTCTCTTCCCTAGATGCATCATGCTCAGTCACTGTATTGGAGCTTAGATTGAAGAGAGAGTTTTCCTTTTGCCTTCTAGCTCTATCCCACCTCACAGGCTCCTGCACAAGACCAAGTAACCCATAGGAATAACCAGCTCATGTTTATTATTTATACAACACAGAGAAAAGCTAGATACATACTCTGGCTGGAAGGTTGCAGCATAACATGACTTTATTTCTTAGCATTCAGAATGATGATGCAACAGGAACCCCCAAACAGAGACACACTAAGCAGGCTGCTCCCTCAAATGGAGAGACACAAACCACCCTGTTTTACTGATACTGTCTGTCTGCAGACTGCTAGTCCCAGTTCTCATGCCCTACTGCCTGAAAGTAGAGCCAAGGAAATCCCCAATATTTAAAATGACTATTGACAATTTTAACACATTTTTTCAGTACGCCACATTTGGATATATAGAACCAAAGACACTAAGGCTACGTCTACACTGGCATGATTTTCCAAAAATGCTTTTAACGGAAAAGTTTTCCGTTAAAAGCATTTTCGGAAAAGTGCGTCTAGATTGGCAGGATGCTTTTCCGCAAAAGCACTTTTTGCGGAAAAGCGTCCGCAGCCAATCTAGACACAGTTTTCCGCAAAAAAGCCCCGAACGCCATTTTCGCGATCGGGGCTTTTTTGCGGAAAACACTACTGTGTTGTCTACACTGGCCCTTTTGCACAAAAGTCTTTCGGAAAAAGACTTTTGCCCGAACAGAAGCAGCATAGTATTTCCGGAAAAGCACTGACAATCTTACATGAGATCGTCAGTGCTTTTCCGGAAATTCAAGCGGCCAGTGTAGACAGCTGGCAAGTTTTTCTGCAAAAGCAGATGATTTTGCGGAAAAACTTGCCAGTCTAGACACAGCCTAATAGTATTTGTGATTACCATCATTCTAGCCAGACTGCTTGTTTGACTCAAAATCAGTTACCAACAATTTAAACCTTTCCTCAGCATTTTGTTTCAGCAAATGACACTTCTCTTTTTGTAGGTCTGAGTCACCATTACTCTAGTTAACAGAAACAGTTACCTGATCACAAATTCACAGGCCATCTTTCAATTCTAAACAGTGGTTATTGCTCATGTTCAAGATGAAAGAGGACATTTATACCACAAGCATTGTCAAAATGAATAAACCATAATGCAGCTTGAGAACTAGGCACAATTCCTTTATCATAAGGGAAAAAGAAACCTATATTAGATTTTCTGACTACCAGCGCCTTCAGTAATAAGTAATTATTGACATCTCAATGGGCAAGAATGGAGAGCAATGTTTTTCTCTTGTCAAAAAATCTCCCAACCACAAACCATAAATATGAACATCTTCAGCATTATTGAACATGTTGATACTATATTTCCTGAGGGGAGGGAGAAAAGGGTTTATTTCCTCATTTTTTCTCCAAGTAATAGCATGGATCTAAACTTTTAATCAATATTGCCCTGCATGTTGTACTCTGATACTATACATTTGTTTTCATGATATTTCATTCTCCCTAGTCCCAGGTCTCTACTTTAGTCTTGGGTTTCTCACTGGTAATGAGCCATCATTCAATGGTGACATCTGTCAGTATGAGTGGAGGATATCTGATATATCAGTGCGTCTGTGGATGCACCATCATGATGCATTTGATACCATATGCATGCCACATAATGCCTAGAGAGGTTTTTTTCACTGTGATAAGGATGAAGGAAGCTAAATAAGAATTGAAAGAATCAGATAGGACTAAATGTTCAAACTATCATTTTTTATCATAAAAAATGTTTACAGAAAATGAATTTAGTGTCAAATTTGCCAGTGTCCACTGGAATAAAATTTTACATGTGCACATTCAAGTTTGTGCTGCAGAATTTTTTGCACACTCATCCAGTCAAGAAATAAACACCAAATGACTTGCCTGATCCACCATGATTAAGCACCATAATTCAATTTTGTGGTTAACTCCAGAGTAAACAAAATTAAATGTATTAATTGAATAAAGGATAAATCTGAGGAAATCACAATTTGCTCATGAACAGTCAAGAAAAAAAGGTTTAATTAGATAATGTAAATAATAATTCAGTCAAATTAATTGCTCAGTTCCAATAACCAATATAATCAAACATTTTTCATAAAGTGGAAATACAGAAAATATCTGTTATGCTGATTCACTTATACACACACCATTTTTCTACTTTTGTGTGTAATAGTTCTAAACTCTGATTAGTGTTTCTTTTTTTCTTCTTGTATATAATATTTTAAGATTTGTACTGATTTTGATTCCACAAAAATTGACAAAGATGTAACTCTGTTGATGTTGATTGATTTACACTGGGGTAAGGTCATCAGACATTAAGTCATAAACTGCAATTAAAGAATCTGCATATTAGGCAGAAAATCTTATAATTCAAAAAGAGATCTCATTGGCTATGTCTAGACTGAAGGCTTCTTTCGAAAGATGCTCTTTTGAAAGCATCTTTCGAAAGAGCATCTTTCGAAAGATCGCGTCTAGACTGCAGGCGGATCTTTCGAAAGAAAAATCCGCTTTTTCGAAAGAGAGCACCCAGCGAGTCTGGATGCTCTCTTTTGAAGACGGCCTCTTTACATTGAAGAACGCCTTCCTTCGAAAGAGGAACTTTCGAAGGAAGGTGTTCTTCCTCGTGAAACGAGGTTTACCGCCATCGAAAGAAAAGCCGCGTTCTTTCGAAATAATTTCGAAAGAACGCGGCTTGAGTCTGGACGCAGGGGAAGTTTTTTCGGGAAAAGGCTACTTTTCCCGAAAACCCCTGAGTCTGGACACGGCCATTGTGATGGAATATACCCATGTCCACATCCTATATACTACTGTAATGATCTTTGTATAAGGTATGTCTTGTAAGGTACCATTGGACAACTCATAATTTGCCTGTCAATATTACCCTGATAAAATTTGGGTGACAACATTTTATGTAAAGTTATAAGATTTTTCTGTAGGATGTTATTAGCACATGTTCCATACAGAATCTGGCAAACAGCTGAGTCAAACAAAGGAATGTGTGCTCTGTTTAATTTGCATTTAAGTAGTAAACAGTCATCCAACAGGATGGGTAGACAAAGAAACCCCAAACAAGCGAGGAAAGCCAGCAGTGAATAATCTTACATACAGACACTTTCACATTCTGTCTTCTTAATCTAGCCTGAAAATATTTTCCAATGGCTAAAGGAGGATGTCTCATCTCTCTGTCTCTCCCTGTCCATCTCTGTCTCTCTCTCTCTCTTCATTGATTCACTTCATGAGAACGGACAGAGGAAGCAGCAGCCAAACAGAAGAGGTCCTCGCCCAAGTAGTTTGGACAGTAAGATTGTTGAGAGCATGTGGTGAGAAAAACTTTCCTTTGAATTTAACATAATTTGTTAAGTTGGGCACTTGTGTTTTATCTTTATTTTTACTGTACCCATTTCTGACTATTATGCCTCATTACTTGTACTCACTAATAATTTCTTTGTAGTCAATACACTTTTTTATGTAATCTCATGGGTTTTTTTAAAATTCAAGCGTATGAAGAACTATTTGAAATAATATACTGGCATATTATCAAGGGCACCATTTAGAGAAGGCAGAGGGCTGCAGAGCCACGTACTGGAACACTGCTTGTTCTTCCTCCCCCCATTCTACTGTCGGTGAGTGAGTGGAAACCACAAAGCTTGCATGAATTATTCCTCTGTCCCCTCCCCTCACCAGCCAGGAGTGAGAGGAATGAACATTTTTCTTGCTCTCTGATAACTGGGAAATGGGAAGAAGAGCAATCAGCATCCTGGTACATGTAATTGCAGCTTCCCCAGCCCTCCTTAAATGCCCCCCTTGTATATTATTATCTTGAAGAAATAAGAGACTTAACATACTTGTCCAAGAGAGGCTTAGTCAGTACTGGACATATATTTCTGGTGGAAAATCTAAGGCTGGACATGAGCTGGAGTCACTCTATACTACAGTACACCCAGACTTAAGTATACTTTGCTATTCAGGGAAACAATTATTCTTTTCATTTCCCCCACTGCCACCCCTACCCCCACCCCCACTCCAATCCTTTAGCTCTTTGCTGTCTGCAATGGAGGGTCAATGATGAGAACTAATTTACATATTATAATCAATGCTTTAGAATTGATTTTAAATTGTACTTAAATTGTGTTAATCCTGCTATGCTGTGTAAAAGTTAGTTTGCTACAAGTTCCATTTTATATGAATTAATCTTTATTTAATATAGAATAAGTGTTTTGTTCTGATTGTACAGGCCAAAGCCTCACTCTGTTTTATTGGGCAATCTTTATCTAGGCATGCTTCAAGTGACTGACTACTATGAATGAATTTCATATTCAGCATAATAGCAGTGATCATAACAAACTCATCTGGTATGCATATGGAATTCATATCCATTCCCATAGGTGTTCTATCATTCAGCAAGCTGCGTGGTACACACTTAAAATAAGATGGTACCATGTAATTTATAATGAATCTTAAACTAACATCTGATATGATTACAAATGAATTTTGATTGAATTTTAAGGAAAGCAGAATAGTCTAATTTTATTTTCCCCATTCACAAGTCTTTAGAGGGAGATTTGAAATTATGCAATGCTGATAGATTAATCCTAAAATCTAATATACAGGTTATTTTAGTTTTCTCTGCTGATAAGGCTGAGATCTTGATGAAAACCAACTAGCTGTGAAGCAACTCAAACCAAAAACAGAAGATGTCCAACCCAGAAATAATTTTTATAGTAAGAAGGAAGTATTGAGGGCTTGATAGATAAAGCCCTGCATAGATACAAAACTGGCATCCACATCTGAAAAAATGATCTGCATCCATCTCTGTGACTGCAGATACCTGTAAATATGAAGCAGATATCTGCAAATTTGCAGGGTTCTAGGTACAAAATTTGTATCTGTATCAGCTCATATCCACACAAATGAGCTGTGGATATCTGTGCTTGGCAGGGCTCTACTGATAGAAGCTAAGCCTGTATCCCTGGTGACTAATAAAAGGGTACCCAGAGGGCCACCAACCACGTCTCCTCCATCCCAAGCCCTGCTTCTTCCTGCCCCTTTTCTACCCTCCTTTTCCCTGCCTTTGCTTTACCCCGCCTACCTCGTCCCTCAAACAAGACAGCCGCGGACCCCCACCTTCGTCAGCAGCAAAGGGGGAAGTAGAGCAATGAGGCCCCAGCTCACTCTGCTCCCCCCAGCTGTGGTGCTCTGCTTCCCACCGGTGAAAGTGGGGGTGATCCTGCACCTTCCCCCAAGCAAGGTGGCCAGGAAAGCAGAACAAACTGGAGCTGTGTTGCTCTGCTCCCCCTGCTACTGTCAGTGAGTATGGGGTGTGTGTATGTGTGTGTATACCTGCTGCAGGCACCTTCCCCTCCCTATACTAGCCCTCCCAGAGGCCTGGGACTGGCTGGCCTCTTGACCCTACCGCCCATATGCCTCCCATACCTTCTGCATGTCATCCCTGCTTGTATCATCTATGCATATCCTGCATTTGCCAAAATGGTTTGCCGCCTTGGGGGTCCTACTGGATTCAGTTCAGTTCCTGGATTTCCGGATAGCAGAGTATTTTCAGCATTGACACCTGGCTAGGAGACTGTGGTATTACTCTGAAATGCAGACTATGTTGCATGCATCCATTCCCATGACGCTAGCACACTAAGCTCTAAATATTCCAGCAGCCATCATTGCAGTCATTTGCTAATGCAGTCATTTGCTAATGCAAAAACACTGTTGCCCACACTACTTAGGAGATAATCCTAATGAAAATCATGTATCAGCTTCCTCTTCACTTCTGAGTTCAAGCAAGGTGTTGGTGATAATCTAAAAAAGGACCGAATCAGCTCCTATTTTGTTCTTAAAGACACCTGCCCCTCACCCTCAACAACTTTTGGCACCAGTTAAAAGTTAGCCTATGAATGCTAACTTGAAGAACTTTAAAATGTAAATGCTCCATTGACTGCAGTTTGTTTTCTTTAATAGTGGAAGTCATCCTTTGGATTGGCTGCCACAGCACCAAGTGCTATAGAAATTAATATTATAATCTTTTTTCCTCGCCCTCCAGTTTCCCCCACACTTCACATGTGAAGTGCCCTAGTTCTTCCATGCAGTGAGAAAACCACGGCTTTCTTTGAAATTGTTTTTCTGTAATGTTAATCCTTCAGGTACTATGTAAACATGTCATCAGAAAACACACTCTGCAGCCTGTGTAGATTCCCTCTGGATTAGTGTTATGCCTTCCTGTGTTTGAGTTACAAGAACAATAATGCTGGATTTTCTTTTCTTTCTTCTAAGTGTTGTGCTAAATTGAGATTTCTTTATGCAGGGAAGTAAAGTTCGCCTTCACTACAACTAGAGTTTTGCCTGCATATGGAGTGAAAGACCTGGCCTTTTGTGGAGGCACCTCTTCATATACACCTGCCAATGAGATGCTTTCCTAAGTTTTCTGTCTGCTCACTAATATAATTTAGTGACACAAAACTGGGTTCTAATTACATTATAATCACTAAGGATTTGTATAATGCTTGTGAATATGGCATCTGCATGCTCAGATATTTTCAGATAGGCAGGTCAGCTACTAACATTTCTTATTCCGCTTTCCCTTATTAGCCTAAGAATGGATTGTTACACAGTCTCTCTCTCTAGTCTCATTACAGTCATTTCAAGAAAGAGGTTTTTAATCCATTTTACATTTTGTGAAAATCAGTAGTCTGATATTTTCACTGCTCCTACACTCTAATTTGATTGAGTGGACATTCATATTTTCCATTATAAAGCCATAGCAACCAGAGAGAAAAATGAAATGACTAGGACTGACTAATCCACATATATAATATTGAGAATGTTCAAAGTAGCACTTCAGACTCTGATTTACATAGTGAGTGCAAGCTAATCAAATTCTGATAATCCCTCCTCAGGACAAAGATTACAAATCCTTCTCATTACAGTCTTATGGGCCTTACTCATCAATTACTTCTGTCTCGTATCAGCTCTAGGTCAGCTGTACAATATTGCTCTTTCTTGTAATGGAAAACAAATGGATACTACTCAGACAAGCGATTTACACCTACAACAAGGGAAATTTGTAAGCACATTAGTAGAGAAAGCTGACTGAAAACAGGGGGATGCTGTGCAAAAATAAAAGGCAACTGACCTGAAAGTGTCAAGACAGCCAACTGGCAGATGAAAAATTCACATGAAAATGAATCTGAATCCCATGTACCCTTCAGAGAAACTTACATGATTCTGCATCTTAATGGAAGAAGAATGGTCTTAAACACCAACCAGGGACTCAGGAGTCCCAAACAGAGTGCTCAGGTACACCACAGACTCCCTTTAGCAAGCCACTTAGGCTCAGATACACAAAAGGACTTAGCCACCTATAGTGGAAGTTTAGTGCCTAAGTCCAGAATTTAGGCACCACTGAGATCTTTAAAATCCTGGCAGTGGCACTGGAAAAGTTATTGGAGTGGGGGTGCTGAGCTGCAGCCTCCTGCCCTTTTCCCTCTCTACTGGCAGTTGGGACCCCAGTCCCAGCAGCCGTGTGGCATCCCTCACGTGGGATCCAGTGATGGAATCCTCAGGTGTGGGGCCAGCAGCCAGGCAGGACCCCAGGGCTGAGTGGGGCACAGGGCTAGTAGCCAAGCACAACGACCTGGGGCCAATGGCTGAGTGAGACCTGGGGGCCAGCAGCAGAGTCCTTGGGTGGAAATGGGCCCAACAGACCAGGATCCTAAAGCCTGGGCATGCTTGCAGCACCCCCCCCCCCCATCCTTTCTTACCATACCTATGAGTCCTGGCTATGATGCTGCCTAATTCTGGAGGCACTTAAATTTCTTCTGTGAAAGTCCCCTAGGTGTCTATGTCACAAAGTGTGCGCTTCCACCTCAGATAAGTCACATGGGCACCTATCTCACAGTTAACCCAGAAGAATTCTCTAACAGAGGGGCCAAATCTGGTAGGTGTTCTCAGAGCAAGAAGCGGCTTGCTTATCTCTGCTCATAACCTTTAGTCTGGCAGAGAAGGAACTCAGCTGAGATGTGAGAGACCTCCATTCGGCCTGAGGAGAAGAATTCAAACATGGGACTCCCACCACTGGTCTATGGGATATTCAGATATAGGGTTCTCTCAATATCTCCTGTTGAAGCTGTTCCACTTTATGTACATAATTAAGCATCCATAATGTTAAAGAGTGAAGAAGAATGATTCTATGGTCTAGTAGTTAGGGCACTCACCACAGAAGTGGAAAAATCCTTGTTGAAATCCCTTCTCCTCACCAGGTAGAGGGAGAAACTGTACTGGGGTGTTCGGCATGCCTGATGTTGGGCTATAGGTTATAAGAGAGGCTCCTTTCCCCTCTCTCCTTAGCATTATGTGTCAAGTTAAGCAGGCACTGCCCTCATTCTTGCTAGAAACACTTTGGCTGTGTCTACATTGCACGCTTCTTGTGCAAGAACAGTTGTTCTTGCGCAAAAACTTGCCGTCTATCTACACTGCACGTGTGTTCTTGCGCAAGTAAATTTACAGTATAGTGTCGGAAAACAGGGCTTCTTCCAGAAGAGTTATTCTTCTCTCCTTGAGGAATAAGCCCTCTTTCACAAGAGCTCTTTCACAAGAGGGCAGTGTAGACAGGCAACATGAATTTCTTCCGCATGAAGCCCCTATGGTTAAAATGGCCATCAGAGCTTTCTTGCAGAAGACAGCGTCCACACTGACATGGATGCTCTTGCACAAAAGCACATCTCTTGTGCAAAAGCACATGGCGGTGTGGATGTGCTCTTGTGGAAGATTTTTTGCACAAGAACTCTTCCGCAAAACAGTTCTTGTGCAAGAAGCCTGCAGTGTAGATGTAGCCTTTGAGCGCCTGATTCCCAGAGAGGGCTGATGTAGCTATAGATCCTAAGCACACAAAAAATGCTGATCTCTAGCTTGGATAAAATGTATGTCTTTACAGCATCTGGGAGGTGTAATTCCAAGCTCTAGATGTATGTGCATGCTAGCAGTGTGACTGTACAGGCTCTGGCTAGCTACTTGAGTACAGTGTCACCCAGCCTCAGGGTATGTATTAAGGCAGTGAGCCTGAACTGCCCTTGTACTGCTGTAGCCCTTCTGCTATATTTAGGCACTAGCTCAAGCAAAGTTAGTGCATATGTCTATTCGAGCTGGGACTTAAACTGCTGTCTAGATTTACCCTTAGGCTGCTTACTCCCTGAGAGGGGACAGGCTTAGGCCACACCCCTTCTTTGCCATTTGCTATTGGCTAGTTTAGATGACTCCCTGCTTCATATGCTGGCTTGTGTGGATCATATTCTTAGATGTCTGTTTCCCCCCATGCATTGCACAGGCTAACTCAGGCTCTATAGACTCTATGATGTGACTAGTCACCTAAATGTTAGGCACTGTAGTGCTTTGTGAGCTTGGGTCTGAATCTTTCCATAGATCAATTCTCCATCTTCAAAAATCCTTCTTTTCTCTGTCTGTTGCCATCTCTTTGGGTCAGTGACTTTTTCTTACTCTGTACTTACATATCACCCTGTACAATGGCGCTCTAATTCTGAGGAGAGCTCTGAATGTGCTAATGTCTATAAATCCATCTATATATTTTAGTGTCTTTCCATCAGTGAGTTTGTTCAATAACTCCTCCTAAATGATAAGAACTAGGACCACCAAATTTGGTATGAATCTTCCTCTTATCCTAACTTAAAGTAAGATCGGGATTTGGTTGTGTCAAGGCAAAGGGATGTGCTTGGAATTAATTTTTTTCACATAAAATGGAAGGGGAGGGGGCTGATAGGAGGGAGTTATACTGTAGAATGACCACAGGGGGCAGCAAGCATTCTAGCAAGCCACTAGCAGCTGCTCCTCAGGGCAGGCCGGGACGTTGACTGCTGTCAACCACTGCATCATCCCATCACCCCCTGCCTCCAGGCCAGGCCCAGAGAGAAACTGGTGGGTGATCTTCAGGGCTCTCCCCCTTGGGCAGGGTGAAGCTGGCAGCCAGGATGCATGCCTCTCCTGCCTCCCTCCCCGCTCCCCCACATATCTCTGGGCTAGCCCCAGGAGTTTAATGTTTCATGTAGAAATATTGTTTGCTGCATTAACATCCAGCACGTTATGAGCACACAGCATATACAAGTGGCAGGCTATGTTTTCCTAAAACTCAAAAGGTATATTAATAGTAGTTCATAGAAATATAATTTTCTATCAGATTTTAGCAGAAGTGTGTGAACTTTGTTAATAATTGAAGACCCTTTGGGTTCTTAGGTGAGGTTATGGCATGACTGAAAAAAAATGCAGATGAGCTTAGCAACCAAAAGCAGGAACAGGTCACAGTCATTTTCATATTTCTTTAGGCTATTGAGTGTTACAATTAAAACTGAACAAGGGCTCAAGTTACATCCCAATGGCAGCTGAGTATTCGGCTCCTCTTCCTCCTTATAAATGCAAACAGTCCAGTAGCATTGGAGTGCCACAGTGAAGGCTGTACAATTTATTGACACAGCAAGGCCTTCTTTACAAATATTCTCACAGGAAGTTTATTGATTGGGTGGGAAATGGCTGCTGATGGGAACACCAGAGAGTTGACAGCAGATAGGTATTTACAGAGGAGACAAGTCTGTTCCTCCAATGACTGAGTAGCATTTCCAGAAGGGGAGTGCTGCCTCCTTGCTGTGGGGCATCCTCGTCAGAGACATCTTGAGAAATCTGTGGGTAGCATAGGACCCCACATTGCCCCTCCCCCCCCCACACATACACATCACCTCTGGTTCTGTGTCTAGACTACAGGGTATTGTTGACAAAAGTGCCCTTTTGTCGACAAAACTATACCTGCGTCTACACTACCACCGCATTCTGTCGACAGTAAGTTGACAGAACACAGCAGTTTTGTCGATGGCAGTAAACCTTGTTTTACAAGGAAGAACGCCTTTTTTAGAAAGTACTCTTTAAAAAAAAGGCACTATTGCATGCAAACTGTGCTTTTTCGAAAGAGAGCGTCTACACTCGCTTTCGAAAAAACGGCTTCCTTTTTCAACAGAACTGGTTGTAGTCTAGACATTCTTTTTTTGACAGAGGCTTTGTCAACAGTAACTGTCAACAAAGCCTCTGTCGAAAAAGGCGTGCAGTCTTGACATAGCCTATGTGAAGACCTTGGCAGGGAGCTTCCAATTGTCTTGTTGCTCCACCTGATATACTTGAAATTCTGTCCTGCCATACTGTAAGATTTGGAACACAGATTTTATGATGTGGCAGTTGAAGTGCACAAATTTCCAAGTAAGAAGCTCTGCTTGGAGATTCATAATAAATAATAGTTAGCCTCAGATCTATTTTTCACACAGGGAGGAGCACTCAAAGGATTTTAGAAAGATACGGGATGTAGCAGCTGCCAGGACTGAGGAGTTGGGTGGCTGATGGCAGGGGAGATGGCAGATAGTGGGAAGGCTAGAATGCTGAAAAGAGGAGGCTCAATGTCTGTTTCCTCCATTTTCTACTCCCCTTTGGTTCAGCACACCCACCATCTATCTCACGCACCCAGCTCCAGATATAGTTAAAGAATTTCTTATACGGCTTAATGATTTTAGCTATTTGTTCTTCCCTCGTAAACTCCACTCTATTGGCCTCCGTAGGACTGGCATGCTCCAAACCATGTAGTCCCTGTAAGTTGCTTTTAGCAATACTACAAAAAAATTTTCCTTATAGTGGTCAGGTTGGTTATACTTGTGGTGCGTTATTAGAAGGGGAGAGCAAATGTCGGGCTCATGATGAGCAAGTGGTATCAGACAATCTTCACTGGATCAAAGAAGTATTCTATTGTGAGCAATGCTAAATCCAGGCTGGCTAACAGGAAAGATTGTACTGCTTGAATAGTTTCTCAGTCATTCCAGTTTATTTTTAAAAAAGTGTGTGTGTGAGAGAACATATTTGTTTTTTTTTCATTGGAAGTTCATGGCAGAAAATAATCAGCTTATTAGGGAGAGTGGTAAATTCATCATCACTTCGAGTCTTCACCTTGAGAATGGATGTCTTTCTATGAAACATGTTTTAGCTGAACAGCAGTTTATCGAATTCAGTGTTTAATCACACACAGCAGGATAGAGTTCTTCACTGCTGGAATTATGGGATGGAATTCTATGTCCTGTATAATGCAAGAGTTTTGATCAGATTACAGTGTTCCTAGTCCCACTGACGATGATGGCAAACTTCCCATTGACTTCAGTGAGGGGCTAGGATTTCACTCCAGATAAATCACAAATACATTACAAATCTACTGAGCCACAAAAGCCAACTTTTGGATTAAATACCACTCTCAGCGGGAAACAAAATGCCAAGAAGAATCAATGAAACAACAACACACTGATCAACAATGGAAATATGGCAATGCTTCTCAAATGCTGACACCAGCTTTTTATGAAGATTATTAAAGGAATCTCAGTGTAAATGGGATGATTTCTCAGTTTGCACTAGACCAAAAAGATAATACAGTTTAAAGTTATTCCATAATTTCTCGATATTTATATAAAGACACATTTTCAGAAGAGGAGTTCTGCTTTGTAGAGGCCATGCCAAATTCTGCTCTTTTTCACCGTGGGTAAAAAGTGGCAGAACTGAGCCCACAAAGAAAGAAGAATCTAATCCATTTAAATTATTCAGATTTACCAGGGAAGAAAGGTTTAATCAAATGAATTCTTACTGTCATGATCTACGAAGAGAGAGGCATAGTGAAAGAGGTGCAATAGATCATTAGCATTATAATTCTGCAATTGCACCTTATTTCTAACCTGCAGCAAAGTAGATTTGCAGAGAGGGCAAATCATGCCAAGTTATATAGCAATTTTATATTCTGGACTGATCTCTCCTTTCCATATTGAGCACACCAAACCCTTTTCATTTGTATCCTAAGCCAAAGTTACATCCAGATCTCCAAATATGAAACTCTAGTTCATTTACATATTTCATCTTTTACTACTCAGCAGTCAGAGTTTTAAAAATATGTCTAGGAAGAAGTCACAATTGTTTGTTGTCCTTTACTAACTAAACAGAGTTTCTTGTTGTTATCCTTCCAGGGATAGCCCAAGCATTGTATTTTCCACCTACAGACTGCCAAGATCATTGTAAGTAAAAAAAGACTAATTTCTGTGAACAAAAATCCATGTTATTTGGGTGGCCCAATTGGATCAAAAAAGGGCAACAAAAATGATTAGGGGTTTGGAACAGGTCCCAGATGAAGAAATATTAAGAAGACTTGAACTTTTCATATTAGAAAAGAGGAGACTAAGGGGGGGGGGGGGATATAATTGAGGGCTATAAAATAATGACTAGTGTGGAAAAAGTGAATAAGGAAAAGTTATTTACTCATTCCCACAATATAAGAAGTAGGGGTCACCAAATGAAATTAATAGGCAGCAGGTTTAATACAAACAAAAGGAAGTTTTTCTTTACTCAGCGCATAGTCAACCTGTGGAACTCCTTGTCAGAGGATGTTGTGAAGATTAGGACTTTAACAGGGTTCAAAAATTAACTAGATAGATTCGTAGAGGTTAGGTCCATCAATGGCTTTTAGATGGGTAAGAATGGTATCCCTAAGAATGGCCTCTGTTTATCTGGAAATGGATGACAAGAGAGGAATCACGTGAGGATTACCTGTGGTGTTCTCTCCCTCTGTGTCATTTGGTTTGGCCACTGTCGGCAGACGGGATACTGGGCTAGATGGACCTGTGGTCTGATCCAGTATGGCCGTTCTTATGTTCTCATGTAAAAAAACATTCCTTGAATATAACAGAGGAATGTTATCTCTTCTAAAAGATAAGGTCAGGATGACAGAGTAATAGAGATATTTTGAGTAAGCCAACATGTAAAAGTTGATGGGTGATAACTAGGCATATTGGGGGCAGTAAATATGTCAGAAGGGTAGTATGTAAACCAGTGGTCTCCAACCTTTTTAACCGCAAGATCACTTTTCCATTTAAGTGAAATGTAAGATCTACCTCCAACCCAAATACCCTTGTCCCACTTCCTTCCCCCCCTCCTTCTTTGAGGCCCTGCTCCACCCATTTTCTAGGGCCTCATCCAGCTCACTCCATCCCCCTTCTCCCATTCTCACTCACTTGCGCCAGGCTAGGGTAGGGGGTTGGGGTGCAGGCTCTGGTCTTGGGCTAAGGGGTTTGGAGTGTGGGAGGGACTTGGGGCTTAGCCCAGGGTGGGGGATTGGGGTCCAGCATGGGTTTCAGGGTGCAAGCTCTAGGAAGGCATTTGGATGCAGGGGGACTCATGTCTGGGGCTGGAGGTTGGGTGTAGGAGGAGATTCAGAGCTGGGACAGGAGTTCAGGAAGCAGGCTCTGACTGGGCACCATTTAACTGAGATGGCTTCTGGGTGGCAGAGCGGTGGGGTTAAGGCAGGCTTACTCCTGTCCTGGCCCTGCACCACTCCTGAAAGCAGCTGGCACATACAGTAATGGCTCCATGGTGCCATGTGCTGCCCCTCAACTACAGGCACTGAGCCCACAGCTTCTACTGGCCATTACTTCCCTATTACTGATCAATGGGAGCTGCAGGAGTGGTGTCTGCAGGCAAGGACAGCATGTGGAGACCCCTTGCTCTTCATTTCTCAGAGGCTGCAGGGACATGCCAGCCACTCCCAGGAGCAGCAATTACCACAGGGATAATTACTCCAGCCACGACAGGTTAGGCATTTTAGGACTCACTACTCAAATGGAAGTGTAAGAGCAAAATGAAAATTATGAAATGCACAGACCAGTCAAAAACCATAAATAACCTACTTTGCAAGCAGTAAAAGGAGTAACAACAGCCCCCTACATGTGTGTTGGGTCAGGAGATGAGAGGGAAGGATAGTGTGTGTTTGTGCCAATGACAGAGACACACACAGTGTGTGAGAGTGACAGAGATTTGCATTGCCAAGCTCCCTTCATCCCATTCTCTCTGTGTGGAGATGGGGTACAGCTGTGGGGGAGGAAGAACTCCCTGATATCAGTGCCCCCCCCCTTTCTCTCTCCCACACCCTGCACAGCAAGCAGGAGGCTCCCAGGTAAAGGGATCAGTCCCTAATGTCAGGCTGTTTAGGTAACCAGCTGCCAGCACCACCTTGATGGCTGAAGAACAATATGCAAAAGCCCCGAAAAAGAATCCACCGAAGAAAGAGAGAGAGAAAAGGCCCACCAAGAAAAGAAGATTGAAGTCCCATCTGCTGTTAACCGATGACAACAGTGCCCTGGGGCAGAGGGATAGGACAAGATCAGTGGACTAAAACATATAAAAAGATTAATTCTGCCTTCACAATACACATATTGCATTATCTCCCTAACAAGATTCTGCTAGTTCTATTTCTACGAGTGTAACAAGGGAACTCTCTGGAAGTGGCAACATATCCCTCAGTTCCTAGGCAGAAATGCAGTCAGGTGGCTCTGAGTGGTGTGCACTGCCTCTGTCCTTAGGTGCCACCCCCACTACTACCATTAGCTGCTGTTCCCAGCTAATGGGAAGTGTAGAGCCAGTGCCTGTGGTGGGGGCAGTGCATGGAGCTCCCTGGCAGTCCCTCCACCTAGGTACCAGAGGGATATTTTGCTGCTTCTGGGAGCCATGCAGAGCCAAGTAGGGAGGCTGCCAGCCCCACCAGCCAGACTGCACCAGAGTCACCAGGATCCTTTTTGATGAGCTATTCTGGTCCAAAACCAGACAACTGGCAACTCTACTAGCCCATGCTTCATCGGCAATAAACCCAGCCTGGTGCCTTCATAGCTTCATGTTTCTTGGGAATATTGTGTGGTTCACTCAGGCTCCATCGTGCCAGCTGTGGCAACTCACAGGGAGAACACACACAAACAGAAATGAAATTGTTCCTTGTGACTTAATCACCGTATTTAATTCTAACCCCAAACTACAGCATGAGATGTTTACTCTGAGGTGTGCTTTGTCGTTTAAATAACAGTTATACCTTTTATACACAATAACAGGCTGCAAGCTTTTATTGATACCAAAGTTCCCTAAGACAATTTTCCTCTTTTGATGACTTTATAAAGTTTTTCTGTGCAGTTCCTGCTGATCTTCTCTATTCTGTTTAGCCATCTGGGGTCCTGCAATGGTATATACACACTGTGCCACAAAAGAATGAAGCACAGAAGACATGCTGATTGTATGGGCAGTTATGAGAAAGCAATGGGGGTAGGGAGAATTCTGCTAGAAGGCCTTGCAGCATCACTCTGCAGCATAGCTTTGTGCTGTGAAGAAAATGATGCAAATTGCTAAATGGACCTGCTACAGTCGGAGTAAAGAAACCACTTCCTTTATAAGAGAACAAAGGCTCCAACATTTATCAGTGGGGAAGACAGAGATGAAGTAGCTGTGGCAGGATACAGCTGTTATTTCCAGCATCCATTCATATATTGGATAATTTCATATTGAAGCTTTTCTATTGCATCAAGATAATATTCCAAAACACAAATAGTACAAACGGCTACATTTCTATCACAAATAGTACACACACTTTCAAAGACACTAGCTGGAGATATGCAAAGAACATTATTCTTCAGATGCCAGACACAGAGACTTCTCCTTCTTAGTCACCCTGAGAGTTTCCCCATTGTATAGTGACTAAAACCCAAGGCTACGTCTAGACTGGCATGATTTTCCGGAAATGCTTTTAACGGAAAAGTTTTCCGTTAAAAGCATTTTCGGAAAAGAGCATCTAGATTGGCACGGATGCTTTTCCGCAAAAGCACTTTTTTTGGAAAAGCATCTATGGCCAATCTAGACGCGCTTTTGCGCAAAAAAGCCCCGATCGCCATTTTCACGATCGGGGCTTCTTTGCGCAAAACAAATCTCAGCTGTCTACACTGGCCCTTTTGCGCAAAAGGGACTTTTCCCCGAATGGGAGTAGCATAGTATTTCCGCAAGAACACTGACAATCTTACATGAGATCGTCAGTGCTTTTGCGGAAATTCAAGTGGCCAGTGTAGACAGCTGGCAAGTTTTTCCAGAAAAGTGGCTGATTTTCTGGAAAAACTGTCCAGGTTAGACACAGCCCAAGGGTACTGTCAGGCACTAAGTGGTGCATGCCTGGAGCATCACACAGGGGAACAATAGAAGTCTACACAAATAAAACCAAACTTCTGAATGCCCCGGAGACCTCAGAGGAATATATGAACAGAATGTGTGATGAAACCCCAGCTAAAGATCCACTGGAAAGTCTCCTAAGACTTGATGTCCAATAACATCAGTCATTGCTTTATCAGAAGCAGGAGATGGAAGATTCTAACTGTAGGCAACTTTGCCTCCTAATTAATGACTAAGGTCTCCCATGTCAACAGAACAGATGAGGAAAGAGAAGAGGATCAACCAATGTGTCATGCAATTAACTGTTACTGTGTTGTGCCCACCTTAACACCTGGAGTGCTCTTCAGAGGACATGCTGGAAGAAGTATCCCAACAACAGAGATTTTGAATACAGATAATAGCTTCAAGCTTAATCCACGGACATTGCACATTAATAGTTTCACTGGCTTTGTCTTCCTGGTAAAGCATTTCTCTGTCTTTGGCATAATGAGAAAAGTAAAATAGATAGGAACATATTTCAAATGTTAGTTCCTGGACTAATACCACAAAATAGCTAGCCAGCATGTCTGGGAAAGGCTATTCAGGTTGATTGGTTCATCAAAAAACATTCAATGGATAAGGAAGCATGAGAGACATCCAACTATACTGGCCTGCAAACCTTCAATCTGGAATGTGGTTAATGGCATTCACCTGCAAAGAACTGAGTGATGCACGGACTGGTCACTAGCCCATATGACACCAAACACTATCTTGGGATGTACTGTTACACAGCAAGAACAATGGAGTTCCCTCCACATTGCTGAGGATATAAAAGAGCCCGGAAACACCTACATTTTTAAAAATCCTGCTTCTTACCTCTGGAAGAACTTTGCTACAAATTGAAGCTTGGAACAAAGGACTGAATGACTCATCCAAGCTGCAGATGTACTCCAGAGGCTTGACTTAAGCCCGCAATTTATTCCATCACTGCTACGAGCCTAAACTAAGAATTTTGAAATTGTTGGACATATTTAATGCCTTTAACTAGTTCTATTCTTCCTTCCTTCCTTCCTTCCTTCCTTCCTTGACACACAAAGTGGTTTAAGTTTCCTCTCCCTCCAACCCAAAGCTTCTTTGCTTGAACTGTGATTCCCCTACAAATACTTATATTCACTATCAATGTACAAAAAGTCTTAATTTGTGTAACTCATATGCCAAAGAACTGGAAATCAAAGTGTAGTGGGGGTTCTTCAACGTATGACCTCATTCCTCGTTCAACTCCTCAGCAGGTAAATTACACCAACTAATGCACATCGTTAAATCCCCAACAGATTTGTGTACACTAAGTAGGTCAAATGGAATTAGTGTTAAGTTTATACTAATTTATAGATCACATCTGCACTCAACTCAGACAGAAATCAACACTGGGTAAGTCAGTGGTAGAGCTACAGCTGAAAGTCAATAATGATTGTCCATTAGTTCAAGTGACAGAGACCTGTATTTCTAGCATACTGTACTCAAAGTCTGTCCTAGTTGAGCATCATGAAGTCTGTGTGACAGATCCTCAGCAACGGCACATGAAGTATATAAGCTATGACTATTTACACCAGATGGCTCTGGCCCTGTGTGTCCAGGGTAAGTGGTAAAACCGATTATTCTAGAGTTTGTGTGGCCACAGAAGTGTCTAGGTAGTCATGGAATCCTGACTACCTATACACTCAAACCTCCATACTCTGGGTGACCCTAATCCGAAAACACCCATGGCTCAGACCCTGGCTGGAGGAGGAGGAAATGGCTCTGCACACTGATGTTCACTGTGTGCCCCCAGGATCAGGATGCCAGATAAGCACCTCACCTCCATCCTCTCCATGTCACAGAATCCTTCCTGGCCTGACGAATTCTTTATTCCAGCATACGCTGTTTCCCAAGGTTGCCAGATTAAAGAGGTTCAAGTACAGTATGCACCAGCCTGCACAGAATCTCTATTTTTGGAAGCAGGACTATGTCCCCTTTGTAGCAGGTATAAATAGTAAGGAACAAATGCTAAATTAGTGCAGATTCCAGACCCCAGAGCTGTGGATTGCAAGAAGTGAATACAAGACACACAGTGGTAAACCCCAAATGTGCTGTTTACCCACTTGTTAAATAACTGCTCCACTATTGTGCCTCCTCTCAAGTTTACAATCTAAACTCTAAATGACTGTTTCTTTGTCTTCTGTGAAGCAGTTAAAACACCTTTGAGTACTCTCAGTGAATAAAAATTATCCAGCCAGTACTCTCGATGAATAAAAATTATCCAGTCTAGCACTTCCTCCTGTGATCTCCCTTTGTTTTTGACAGTCTTATAGCAGAATCTCAGAGACTTAGCAGGTTGTTATTGTTTGGGTCTGTCAAGGGGCGACCTACTCTGGGAGGCCCCTTGGGTCTAATCCCCTTTAATGGCATGATTTGGCCTTTCCCTAAGCCTATTTACAAGACCCCACAATGGTCTCAGTCTATATCCTTAACCCCGAGTTTGTACACAGGTCCCCTCCACTGGGGATAATAAGACCTAGTGGCCAGAGTCCATACATAAATCCCTTCTGCTAGGGATAATATGGCCCAGAGGCCTAATCCACGTAGGAAAACTTCCCCTACACAGGCTATCTACAGAAGGGGTAGGGGGTTCTGGGCCCTCCCACTCCACTGGGTCACAGCCCAGGGCCCTATTGGCAGTGGCTTGGTCCACTGCCCACTCAATGGGGAATCCTGCCACAACACGCTGAGCATCCAGAGAATAATTCTCCGCCCTGGGCTACTTCCTACCGTTCCTTGTCTGATGTCTTACTACAGAGTTATGGCTCCTCAGGTAGCCTCTCTCAACCAGGCTGCTGCTTTGTGGTCTGGCAGCATCTGCTCCTCTGGCTCCAGAGCTCTCTCTGTGCCTCCTTCCCCTTCCGCAGTCAGCCCAGACTGAGCTTCTTCAGTGGCTTTTATAGTCTGTCTCCACTTGGAGTAAGCCCAGCAGGACCGTGGGGATGGGGCCCTCTTACCCAGCTGGGCCAAGACAACTCCCTGAGCATCAGTGTGGGGTTGATATGCCCCATCACAGGGTCCAACTGTCAATCTTTGGCATCATATTCAATCTCAAGGAGAATATATCAAATCATTGCCAAACAGGACAGCAAGTGCATGTCTATACTACAGCGATCTTACAGTGTTTGATTTAGCGGGTCTAGTGTAGACCCTTAAATCAAACTCTGAGGGCAGCCCCACTAGCATCCTGTACTCCTCCTCCTCCTGTGAGGAGTTAGGGAAGCCACCAGGAGCATGTGCAAGAGTGATTTTTTTTCCTGTCTCAAAACTGAATAACAATAACAACAACAACAACAACAACAACAACAAAAACCCAACCCCACACACTTCAGGTCAATCAGAATGTTTCAAATTTTTTTAAAAAATTTGTTCAGTTTAATTAGTTTCCAAACAAAATAAAAAGGTGTTTTGAATTGGAAAACTGCATATTTTATTTTAAAAAAGTCAAAATGAAATATTTTGACAATTCAGAAATTCCCTCTCACCCAATGTTTTTTCAAGTTGGAAAACTTTGTGAAAACTTTTGTCAAAACTGTTTTTGAAAATTGGCACTCTTTGATGAAAAACAATTCACTGAAAAAGTTCCTGACCAGCTATACTGTGAAGATTATCAGAGTGGGGACTGGGGAACAATACCAGAGCCAGATTAAAGGTGGGGACCAGGGAAAAGGAAGGGTCAATTGGTTAGAAGAGAACAGAGCTGGAGCTGGCTTTGGGAGCTACAGTGTCACTAGATAAATGGGTCAGGGGACTGAAGAACATAGTAGCAGGGAAATAAGAAGTCTGTTCTCAAGTTTGAAGAAGGGAGCGCCAAAAGTTAAAAGAGCTGAAGGAGGTTCCATATCTGAACTGAAACTTTTGGAAAATTATCTATTTATGACTTTAGCCCACAGTTGCTTGCTGCATCTGATTTTACATTCAGTGCTTATTTTCCTATATTCTATTTTCTATTTAGTATTCCAAGCATGATTTTTTTCCCTTGCAATACCCTTTAACTTAAAGAAAAAAACATAAACTGCTTCTGGCAGTTAGTCTGGCTTCACAACAGTTTATGTTGTGACCTTAAAATTTTTATATTTTGTTTCAAGCTGGCTTAGAAAAGGTAGCATTTTTCGTTTTGATTTTCTATAAATGATACATGAATGTCACTCCATACTCTGTCCTGATATGCTGTACTTTGTTCCTTTTTTATATTTGACACCCCACAACTATGAAGGAAGAACCAAATCAAGTATTGTACTTCCTCGTTACCTAGTTCCTATTTGCAAAGGCAAGAAATATACTCATGTTAGGAAAATTATGTATGTATTCATAGTGGTGTTGAGTTATGTGTCTTTGTTGTAACAAATGTGATTAGGAATTCACAGTCATCTCTAGCCCAGATATTTGGAAATTTATCGCTGCAGTAGGGAAAGAATTGAAGCAGGATGATCCAAAAAGTAGAATATCACTCAAAGGAAATTCCAAATTTCATTGTTAACAGTTGTTAACAGCTATTGTTAACAGTTCTGGTTACATCGAAGAGGAAACAGAGTCAGGCATACACACTAAATAGTTTATCACAATATTTGGATGCTTTATAAGCTTAATGTAAAGGGCACATATTTAAAGATCTTGAATAGATAGCATACCAGATGACTCCTTGTTAAGCAACATTAATATAATGTATTCTTTTATTACACCTAACTCATGATCTAAGCACATTATTCATTGCACTGGCACCACATTTTAACTCTTACGGGTTTGTATGGGAGTTACAAAAGTGTACCAGAAGGAGATTATGTCCATACATAGGGACAATCACATTACATTGCACATTATTATGCTCTTTGGACAATATGTATTTCAAATATATTTTATCTAATTTAGTGTATTTCCAAAAGGCAATTTTATGATGTATTACTTTCTCAAAGGAATTGCTGTATATGAATCTGTGTTATAATCATTAAGACTAAAAACAAAAAAACAAAAAAACCCACCACCCTCCCATTTAGGAGATAAAAATAGTTTGGAAAATGTGTCTGTTAATTTATTCTTGTCATAGATTTAGTCTAGCTCTGCCATTAGCTCACCAGATTGCTGTAATGAGATCTAGGCACTTAATCCCCTGTGTGTTTTATGGCTCCAAAATATGATCAGAGTTCAGGCTCTGTCCTTCTCTTAGGGTCCCTAGGCATCTCTTTGAGCTAGCACAATGTCCCATTTATTTAGAGCACACAGTGCACTTGTTCGGGCCTTAGAATCAGTGCTCATCCCTCATTCCTCCATAAAACTCCCATAACTCTATGGAAAGGGAAGAACCTCCTGATTTACCTCTTGAACACATGGCCTGTTCAAGAGGTAAATCAGGAAGCTCGAAACACTGGCATGTTGCACAGTAGTCTAACTTGAAGAAGTCTCAGACATTGCTGTAAGGAGCCATGAATCCAATGTGTAATACACTCCTCCTCCTTCATCCTGTGATTGCAGAGGTGTTAACTTCTCACTTCACCTTAAATGGTCTCTTGTTTCATCTATTCACTTCTTATGCTAAACAATCTGTTCCATCTTGAAGTTAGCTGTGAAACTGAATATCTTTCCCAGACATGGAGGAGAGTTCTGTGTACGCCTGAAAACTTGTCTCTTTCATCAGCAGAAGCTGGTCCAATAAATGATATTACTTTACTCACTATGTGTCTTTAATAACCTGGGACCAACGTAACTACAGCTACAATGTTGGCAGATATTAATTTATTTTCATTTAACGTCTGTGTTCTTAAAGTGCTGTTACATTTTGACAACTAGTTCAGAAAGGGCATAGAAAATGTCATGTTTGTTTCAAAATCATAGAGAAAAAGATATATTAATTATTTGTTATTGCTTTAAAAAAGAAAAAAACAGTCACCTGAAAATTTAAATAAAACTAAGGAAAAATTCATACAGGCAAATGTTTCGTATTATGATTTATTTGGAGGGTCTTTGGTGGCTAGAGAGAAATTGTTTGTCACAAACATTTGGAAATGAACATACAACGATCACAAAGTCCAGTGGCTAGCTCATGCCCATTCTCTGAAAGGATAGTCTTGTGTTTAAGGCACTAGAATGTGGTTCATAAGCTTTTGTTTTAGAACCAGATCTGGCATGAGTTTCCTGTTTGGGACATATGTGACTTGCCCAAGGTCAATCTGCAAATGCTCATGTGTGTGATTCATTTTGAGCACATGAAAAATCTCAATGTTTTTAATAAGACTGCTCATATGTCTAAAATTAAGCACATATGAAAATTCTTGCAGAATTAAAGTTTTAATATGTGTTCCTCAGTTCGCATTTGTAAATTAAAAAAACAATCTCTCCTTTCTCCCAGCTTTTGTCCTTTTTATCCTATTTAAATTATGAATTATTTGGTGCAGAAGATTCTCCTATTATGTGTTTTTAGAATCCTTAATGTGACTGAACTGTGATCATGATTGGCTAATGTAATACATCACTACTAACAACATACCATTGCCTTTGTGAAATGTTCCTACATTTTAAAAACTTTCAGTGAAACTCCCTTGTGATATATTGCATGTTAATTGAAAAGGTGTTTGAAATTCAGATTCTGAATTTCAAGAGTGATGGACCTGAAAATTTTTTGTATTTTTTTTAAATAAATCATCTCTCTCTAAAACACTAAACAAGCCTATAATGCCCAGCTGGATTAGAGATGGAAATGAAGCAGGAATGGTTTCAGTTAGAACCATTCTGCAGACTATCATTATATGAAAAGGATAAAAACAGTGAGCAGTATCTGAATCCTTGGTACTTGCAAAAGCAGCTTGATTCCCAGGGTGACCAAGGGATGTGTTGCACTATCCAAGCTTTCATTTCTATTATGATGAAGTTGAAAGGTTTGGGTAAACACAAAGCTGAACCCTTCAGGGTAAAATTGCAATTTATGTGCTTGAGAATTTCTTCATTCTAATGCAGAACATTTTCTACATCATTAAGCAGAAGAGAAGGCTTCATAGATCTTCTTTGAAATATTTGAAAGCTAGTCAAAATCTTTAGTTACACTGCAAATAAGAATACATTGTGCATTACTGTTCTTCCTGTGCGTACGTACACTGACCATCCTCTTTTAACATATTATTTTGAGAAAACTATCTGATTGAAATAGGCACACAGATGTTAAGCTATATAAAAATCATTGTGAGCCTATGGAACTGTGGGATAGGCAAAAAGCAGAAGGATTATCAACATGAAAGTCGTAAAATCTATTTGCTACTTACTTCCATAGGCAATGAATGAAGATAATCAATTGAAGGTACCTGGGTGGGCATTTTATGAAGATTGTAGTCTCTTTACCTCATGATCATGTTCATCTGGGACCATAAAGAAACTACTGAAATAAATTAGAAAAATTACTCATTTTGAGATCACTGAATTCGGTGAATTTAGGATCAGGCCCTAAGAACCAGATTCTGCTGGTCTTGATTACGTTGAGTTGTAACTTACTCTGCAAGCAGTTCAAATAGAGCCAGTCAAGCAACAGTACTACTAGTTGCAGACTGGAGTCAGGTATTAATCATGAGAAAGCATGGTAGAGAATCAGGCCCTTGATGCTTCTGGTCTGTGCACAATTAGAATGTGCACCCTGAACAAGCTAGTCCTTGTGAGTTTTCCAGAGGAGATATTCTAGTCATAGAGAATGGGTTGCAAACTTTTTGATCAGCAAATTAACTTGTGGATTGGTTTTGACAGTTGGGAGAGAAGAGAGGAGTCTCAATAAGAAAAAAAAAGCTATAGGCAAGAGAGTCAGAGGTTATGTCTACACTAGCCCCCTAGTTTGAACTAGGGAGGCTAATGTAGGCATTCGAAGTTGCAAATGAAGCCCGGGATTTAAATATCCCGGGCTTTATTTGAATCTTCCCGTCCGGGCCCCATTTTTAAATCCCCCTAGTCTGAACTAACTGCCTATGGCTACACGCGGCAGTCAGACGTTAACTTGAACTAATTGTTTAGTTCGAGTTAACTGTTACACCTCATTCCATGAGGAATGTTTCGGTGATGAAAGAAACAGCTTGACATTTTCCAGGGAGGGGGTGAATGTGGGAGAATTTGGAATCAAGTTTGGTAGAGATAGCTATACCTCATATACAAGCTTATGGAATGTGATTTATGTATTTAGTCCGAAAAAAGTAAGAAAGGAAAGAGGACTCTGCTGGAGTGCCTGGTCTCAGTTTGGAGAAAGGAAGCTTCCCAACTTCAAGAGGGTCACACTAAAGAATACTCAATGCTAGCACTGGCAGATGATGAGATACTGGGTTTTAAAATTACAACATTGCATATTCAGGTCATTACTGGAGGAGTTTTACATATATTCATTTTAATTTATCTCTCCCTCAGAACCTGCATAACTGGATTCATGGCAATTAAGATACTCAGCTGCCCATGCAAGAGGATAAAAAAAGTTCCTTAAAAAAACTTCCATAAAAGATTAATTACATAGTTGTTCCGTAAAACATATTGAACATCCACTATCAATGACAGTTGAATATGATGGTATAAAAGGCTTTACTAATGAGTTGGCTTACTAACATGAGGTGGTTAGACCTATTCAAGTGACAAAGCCAAGAGTGAGTTATGTAAATCAGTGGCTCTCAACCTTTCCTGACTCCTATTCCTCTTTCAGAAGTCTACTATATCTTGAGTATCCAAGTTTTACCTCACCTAAAAATACTGGCTTACAAAGTCAGACACAAAAAATACAAAGAAGGTCCCTGAACGCTTACTGAAAAATTGTTTCCTTTCTCATTTTTACCATGCAGTTATAAAATAAACCCATCTAACTATAAACATTGTATTCATGTTTCAGTGTATAATATGTCTATATGAAATTTTAGTTTGTACTAAAATGCTTTCTTTGTAACCTGCTGTAAAACTGGCAAATATATAAATGAGTTGATATAACCCTTGAGACACCACTGTATACTCCCAGGGATATATGTAGCCCTGGCTGAAAACCATCCATGTAAATAATCACAAATACTTCCAGAAATGCCATAGAATTTCATAATTGTGAAGGGTTGTATCTCAGAAGTTCCCAGGATTAGAAATAAGAATTTGTGTCCCCTTCCCAGTAAACAAATCTACTTTGTCTAGCCCTGCGAAGATGTGAGATATCCTTTTTAAATCTGGGGCATTTTTATGTCATCTTTTACTGGCCATGACTAACTCTTACCTGGGCTGGGCCTCAGACAGATTATTTTGGGTTGAGAGAGGAGAATTACACAATAAACAGGGAGAAATTTTTTAGGAATAGGAAATATTTTTTAAAAGGAAAATATTTTACTGGCATGTTAATTTAAATGTAAGTGGCAACAATTTGAAGCGGCACTAGGATTTGAAGTGTTAACACAAATTCCAAGAGGATTGGTTAGAGGTCACAATCCAAGTGAAGTGGACAACCGTGAGTGAAATAAATATATCATGTTTTTACATTTATGACATAGGTATTACTTCCACATTTGGGCTGTGCCCAGAGAGGAGCGTTGACCTCCCCTGGTCCAGCAAACTCCCTGGTCCTGGACCACAGACTTCCAACCTGTATTCCAGTTAGAATAATTGACATTGCAGATAGGCAAAATTTTTAAAAAATGCTGCTTGAGAACTTAAGAGTGCCATCTCAATGTGCCTTTTAGGTAGCTTTAACTTTTTGAATCTCAACAGCTATTGTCATTAAATAATTATTGTCGAACACCCTCTCCCATAATTGCATACAACTTCGAAAATTGTAATACAATTTTTGACAGAATGTTGAAAAACAATCAATGCTACATTTCAAGATTATAAAAATGAAATTCTGGCAAGCCTAGGGCTAGGTCTACACTCTAATGTTACATCAGAAAAAGAAACACAATTTTCAGTATGCAAATTATGTATCTTTTCCCAATTTTCTTTCAAAAGAGGCTCTTTCAAAATTTGGTTCATTTACATAGCTCCAAATGTTGAAAGAAAGTGTTCTTCCTCATAGAACAAGGTTTATACAGATGGCAAAAGAGCACAACCACTTTTTCGATCTTTTTTTTGATAAAGTGGACACATTCCTTGGACGCAGCATTGCTTTTCCAGGATAACTCCGGTATCCCAGAAAAGCAATGCAGTCTAGATGTACCTCAGGTATAACACATTCTCACACTAATGTCCTTTTCATCTTTATATACGAAAAAAAGCAAAATGGGATACATACTGCTTTTACAAAGATTTCCTTAAAAATACCTTGTACATTTTTCAGAGATGTTCAGACCTCTTATGACTGACATTTAATTTTGATGTTCAGTAAAACCAATCCTTTCTTTTAAACATTTACAATAAATCCAATGCATTCATACAATGTTTTACATAGTCTATAAACCACAATCAAGATGAGGACATATTTCAATTATTTTATAGTTTAGAACATGCGGACTTTACAAATGGCTTGAGACATTTGTTCTGTCCAAGATATGTTAAATTAGCATCAAATATCAGAAAGTAATTTTTATTTTCTTGAATGTATTTTAGTAATTTGGATCAGCCATCAACTGGATTAATGAATTCTCTTCTAACCAGGAAAGAGCATTCATATGATTCTCATGCTTAGTAATGCTGTCATATTTTCAGAAAGGCATTTGTTCTGTTCAGATGGTACTACCACTCATTTGTAAAAAGGAAATGATTGGTTCTACTGAGATGAGGATAAGGTTGTATTAAGAAAAGCCTTCAAAAGTGACTATCGCTTTCTTTCTGTGGAGATAACATTTTGTAGCTCAAAATCAAATGCGGATCCTTTACTAAGGAAATGAACAAGCTTGACCCATAAAGCGTGTACTTTAAGATAAGAAAAAGATTTTCCTGCTTCCCCTCTCTAGCATGAGCTGACTTTTAGACATTTACAGTCCTTGCAAGTTTAGCATTGATTGGGACACATAAAGATTATGGTAACTAGGAGATGATAAAATGTTCTAAACTTAACTATGATCACCACTAGCCTAAAAATCACAATATAACACCAAGACAGTTTTGTCAGTTGCAATTTAATAAAGTTGAACAAGTTCCTTTTAGAACAGTATATAGCAGAACATACTGAAAAATGACAAGCTAGAGGAGGGATGGTCAATAATTTTTAATGGGGGAGTCACTCCAAGATTTTGATACGTAGTTACGGGCCACACTTTTGTGGAGGGGGTGCATAGTCTAGGATGGCAGGTGGGGTGTAAAAGAGAGCTTGGGATAGAGGACTGGGGTGCAGGAGGGAGTGTGGGGTCTGAGAGGGAGTTTGGCTGAAGGAGGGGGTTATGATCTGGGACAGCAGCTTGAGGTAAAGAGTCCGGGGTGGGGGGTGGGGGTTATGGGTGCAGGAGAGGATTCTGGCATGGGAAAGGGATGTAGGAGGGGGTGCAAGGTCTTGGAGAGAGTTGTGACCTGGGGGAAGGGGTGCAGAGGGTTTGGTTGGTGATGTAGGGTAGGAGAATGGGGTGCAGGGTCAGGGAGCAATATGGATGTAGGAAAGGATTCTGGCCTGGGGCGGGGGAGTGCAGGGTCTAGGAGGAAGTTATGAACTGATGGATGTGGGGATGCAGAGGGTTTGGGTGGTGGCCTGGGGTAGGTAGTTGTGGAGAGGGGGTGGGGTGCCAGAGGCAGGCTCTGGCTGGGAGGAGTTTACCTAGGTGGACCCCAGCCAGCAACTTTGCAGACTCCCTGCCTGTGTGCTCTGCAGCTGCTCCATGTGGCTCAGCTCCAGCACAGGGAGTGAGTGGAGAAGAAGGGAGGAAGAAAGGAGGCATAATTCACTGCCCCTGCCTTCAGCAACATTTCTCAGCTCCTTTCAGCTGAAAACTGGCCAATGGGAGCTGGAAAATTTTGCTAGGGGCAGGGATAGTGCACAAAGCTTTCCTCTCCCTGCCTAGACTGCACAGCAAATAGCAGCCTGCTGTTTAAAGTGTCTGCAGCTGCTCTGTAGTAAGGATATCAGCGAGGTGGCTGCAGGCTTGATCTGGTGGCTTGGTGGGCTGGATGCTGCCCACTAGCCACCTCTTGCCCACCCTTGAGCTAGAGTGGACAATATTGCAATTTGTTATGCAATTACAGGACAAGTTGTCCAAGATAACAAATATGGTGGCCCAGATCCTGAAAGGCAGAGAGGGCTTCCACCTTCCCACACAGGAGAGCATCACCCTTGATCTAAAAAAGCCTTGAGAATTCTAAGGCCATTGTGGTGATAGAAAAAATTCTCATCTACGTTGCATGGTTAAGGACTTCTCAGGCCCATCTCCACTAATGGCCCTACATAATTGCGGATCCCTCTGGCTTATCTGTGCATAAGCAACACAGAGAGAGATGTAGCTACTGCACCAGAAAGTTGCAGTAATCACCACAAAGAAGACTTCATGGTGTAGACTGTAGAATCCACGGAAGAGGGAGCACTCAGAGTCTATAGAAAAATTAGCTCTGGTGTATTGCCTGGTTAGTGGCTGTGAACCTTGCCCCGACTGTCTGGTAGACAGGATGCGGGGGGGGAGGGGACTCTTTGTTTATTGAATGCCCGCTCCTAAATGATGACACTGTTTCTGAGGGAGACTTAGTTCTCCACACTGGGAGGTGGAATGGGTCACCACTTCCCCTGAATGCCCCCTGCTACTTATGTGGAAGTGAAGTTGCCATCAGGGCAACCTCTGGTAAGCAGCCAAACTGAGCAGATAATAGGGGGCCTTCCACACGGGATCAGAGTACAACTTCATGAACATGGGGCCTAAGTTTGGCTGCAGATCTGTGGCATCCATACCTAATGGCCTGTATATGGCTCTGTATGTGTTATGTCCTAAGTACTTGGAATGTGAACACCTTTTTAAACCAAAAGTCATATTTTAAAAACAAAGTTTCCATCAGATGACGAGAGGAAATAAATGCTGGATTTCTAGTTTTCTTAACCCTTTGGCTCTTGCATTCCAGAGCTTTCATGGTTAAGATTATCATTCTTCACTAGAGGTAAAGAGAATTAGAACCCAGTGCTGAAAAAGGGTTAGAATGAACCATTTCCTTAGATTAACCAAAATTCTTCACTTCACGGGAATCCCTCTGCTTCCACAGCTTAGTATTTATTTTAAATATGTATTCACATGGTTCTTTGATCTGCAGATCTCCATTTAGCAGCCTGGATTTTAGAAGGTTTAAACATATGCTCTTACTCTCTCACTTTAGGCATAAGCAATCTTCCCCCCAAACACAAAACACAGTCTCTCTTTCCCCCCCATTCTATACCAGCATTGAATATTTGCCTGATCAAAGTTATATCACTCCTTCCAAAAATCAAGGTCTGACTTCCCTAGACCTACAGCACCAGGATAACAGCAAATGTACCATACATCCAGGCTCAAATGAAATCTAACAGAGACATACATCTATTGCCACCAACGTCAATGAACCTTCAGATCTGACATTTCCAGGAGGCAAATCAAAATCAGCTGAGTTAGATTGCTTATGTCTAGTTTTCCTCCAAAACACCTCTGGAGGGCTTTACTTGTCTGACTGTGCTGCATGAGTCAGTGAATTACACTCAAGGCCATCTATTCAAATATACCAAAGATATTATTTTTTACCCTGTTGACAATAACAATTGTAAGCAGGCATATAGCTGATGACAAAAATAAGTGAGAATCCTGGCATGCTACTCTATCTTAATTTCCTTTGGAGATATTTTGACTAGAAAAAGTAAAATTAACAAATAAGGACATTCATTTACTATAGGCTGTTTCTTTCAATTTTATGGAAAAAAATTATTTATGGATACAAAGTAGTGAGCTTTTTAACTTATGTGACCCTACACAGAGCTGCAAAAAGCACAAGTTACAACCACATTTCTTTCATTGAGAGCAAAAGCATGATTGATATGCGCAGATCTATGATTAGGGAAGATTAGATACTGGGGGTTGCCTGGTAGAAATCATTCTGTATATAAAATCATATTACTGTATATTTGTGCAGTTTAAACTATTCTTAAAATAAATTATAAACCATAAATACAAATTATAATTCAAAAATATTAGATTTTTAGACTAATATAATTTAGAAAACTATAAAATATTTAAAATGCATTTTATATATGAAAGTATGTCAGAGACTTAAGGTATTATAGATTTGGATTTCCTAATGTTAGGGCCAAGGGGTGTGCATCTCCAAAGAAAAGAAGAAAAAAATCCATTTCTACTGTTATGAAGTTCCACATTTTAGCCTTGAATGTTTTAAGATATAAGCCTTTAAACCTGCTCCTGTTACAATACTGAATCTTGCCAGTGTGGGCCTCTGACCAATATAATTCTGGAAGTTTGGAAAGTTAATACACACACACACACACACACACACACAGAGTCATCTTCTTGGGGCACATGACAAAAAGGGATGCGTATATAAATGACAGAAAGATGATTCACTACTGAACTACAGATGCTAATCTGCATTAGCAATACTACAGGAGTTTGTTAGTTTCTCATGGGGGATGGGGAGATGAAGGATTTAGAAGAGGAAATGAAGAACATTTTCTCCAGTTGAAACTATAAAGGAAATCTGGTGTATGCAAATGCAATTACTGAGTCTGGAATTTGGCCAGACAACATAAGCAAACTAAAAATATTCTTCTGTCTTCACAAAGTGTGAATTTCTCCCCCACAAGTGTTCTAAGAACAATGACCAGGGTTTGAAAAAGTATTAGTTACAAATAAGTCTCAGCTATGACTAACTGCTCAAGCATCCTTGACATCGTTCATGATATAAGCTAAACCCTGACTTGATTTATAACCTGATTACCTATTCATACCCATTCATTAGCCAACATGCAGTGTGTCATTACAATCACAACCCCTTTCATACATTTATACCATCTAGCATAGTAATGAGTGAATAAAGGTGAACTAAAATAAATCTGAGTAGAGCCTGGCAGCACAACCCTAGTGAATTCCAGAAATTAGAATTATAAATATCCCAGGGGCAGATCCTGGCTGATCTATGGAGCTGTGTAAATCTAGCATCTGCCCTCTGGAGTTTTAAAATGCAAGAAACAAGTCAAAATGGCGGAGGGGAAGGGAAGTCAAGGTAAAATATTGTTTATTATTCAAAACACCCAATAGCAGGCAACGCCTTTCACAATACATAAGAGGACATAGCTCCTGCTTCCCCAAAGATCTCCAGTCTCAGGCCCTGATGGTACAATCAAATCAATAGAGACAGACTTACACCTATGCAAATTCTGACTGAAGTGAATGAAGCGCCACATGAGTGCAGGTGCCCACCCATGATTGCAGGAACAAGGTCTAATTCTGGGCAATGATAGAATGAAGGGAGAGAAGACACTATGATGTGCTAGAGAAGGAAGGGTGGGCATTACAACAATAAGATCTTAGGTGACTCAGTAAAGTCAGGCACACAGTGTGGTGAAGTGTGGTCTCTCCCAGGTCCCCTCACCACTCCTTTTCTCTTGATGATAGAGAAAAAACTGAATATTTTTGTTGACTTGCTGCTTGCAGTTGTGGTAGAAGATGTGGCCTTCAGAAGACAGCTGAATGGGTAAGAGACACTGGCCTGCAGAGAAGCTCAGAAAAGTCATTTTGTAAGGGATGGTCTAGGAAAAGGCACAGGGAGAGTGATAGTACTGAGAGTGAACCAATTTTTTGCAGTTGTTTTAGGCTCATAAAACGGACAGGCAAATCCTCTTCCACTGCAATGAGCAATCAAATCTAGTATTTTCAGTTCACAGCAGAGATTGCAAGTAAAGAAGGCTTCAGTACATTCAACAAGATACATACTGCGGGGAATATTAGGCTCTCATAAAGGTTACATGAAACAAAAAACAGGACTATATAGCACTTTAAAGACTAACAAGATGGTTTAATAGGTAATGAGCTTTCGTGGGCCAGACCCACTTCCTCAGATCCAATAGTGGAAGAAAATTGTCACAACCATATATATTTTCTTCCACTATTGGATCTGAGGAAGTGGGTCTGGCCCACGAAAGCTCATCACCTATTAAACCATCTTGTTAGTCTTTAAAGTGCTACATAGTCCTGCTTTTTGTTTCAGCTGCACCAGACTAATACAGCTACATTTCTAGCACTATAAAGGTTACATGTTCATTGTAGTTCACCCTCACCCTTTGTGGTGAGCATCAGCCAGAATATATGACAAGCTAGCAACTGTCAGTCACTACTGATCAGAGCTGTGTTACTGGTGAGGACAGAGAGGAAAATGGCACAGTCCTTCTAGAGGCAAAACTTGTAATTACAATGAGTGAACTAGGAGGCCGGGGCTTATAGTGTTGAGTACAGACATGGGCAATCATTTTTGTAAGAGGTGGGGCACTTCACAAATTTTGATAGGCAGCTGCGGGCCAGCTCTGCCTTGGAAGGGGAGGAGCCTCAGAGGGAAGAGGCCTCATGCAGAAGGGGTGGAGTCCTAGGTGGAAAGGAGTGGTTGCCTTTAGGTGCCACATGCTCCTGCTGGGGAATAGATGTCATGCACTCACCAGCCCCCAACTGAGGCCTTGAGGTAGAGGAGCACACAAAGTCTCCTGCCTCCCACCCCCGCCTTGCCAGGAGCATGCAGTGCCTAGCGGGTAACCGCCTGCCATTTTTGAACAGTTGGTGGTTGCCACTAGGCACCCTGTGCCCCCGGTGTGGGAAGGAGACTTCATACACTCCCCCCCGGCTTGAGGCCAATCTGGGCCTGGGGGTGGGAGAGAGTGTGAAGTCATTCACTGTTTAAAATGGCTGGTGGCTCCCTCTAGACACCGTGTGCCCAGATCGAGGAAGAGAGCCTGGGGGCAGGGGAGCATCAGGGCAGGCTGCGAGCTGGATCAAACAGATTGGCAGGCTGGATCCAGCCTGTGGGCCGCATCTTGCCCACCTCTGCTCCAATGACAGCAGGATAATGTGTTATTTTGTATAGTGTGTCTTAAAAGGATTTAAGACACACTATACAAAAATCCCTGTAAACCTCGTTTCACAAGGCGTAGGGGATCGGTCAGCAAAGGCTTCCCCAGACGACTGATCCACATCTAGACTACCGCGCTGTGCCGGATGAGCTGATCGTCAGTACAGCATGGCAGCCATGTTTATTTTAATGAAGTGGGGATTATTTAAATCACCACTTCTTTGCCTATGCCGGGTAAACTAGTTTACTTGGCTCCGTCGACGGAGCCATGTAGTCTAGACATACCCTAAGAGCCCAATCTGCTTGTAGTTGTGGGAGAGGTAAAGGTAAGCATAGCTTATGGTCCTGGTTCTGGTCCTGGTGGTCCACACTGACTGTGTCACTCATGTACATTTACAGGAGACCAAGTTCTAATAACAGTTCCTTTGCAGCTCCCAATGGTGTTGTATTATCCCTTAGTCACAACAAGTGACGTGTTCTCTCTGATAGCTATCAGAGAGAGAATGTAGCTATAGCCTACATTTGGTGTACCTAGATGTATAACCTTGCACTTGACTACATTAAAATGAATTTTGTTTGAATGGGCCTAGCTTACAAAATGATCCAGAGGATGCTGTAGGTGTGCCATTCTCATTATCTACGCCTCTGCCAATTTGTGCCATGTGAGTTTTTATCAGTAGCAATTTTATATTTACTGCTTGATTGTTGATAAAAATATTGAACAGTGGATGTTGGGCCACACTCTGGAGAGCTTTAGATCACCTCCTTTTTATACCCATTGCTTCCAGAGAGTGGGATTTGTACTCCTGTGAACCTTTCTTAGAACTAGCTGAGGAGTTGATGGGCACATGAGGTTTCCCAAGCATCGCCCTGGAAGACAAATCCTAGTGCTACAGGCAGGAGAGAGGCTGTCGTCTTTTGCAAGACTGGCAGGAAAGAAAGTATCAGCCATTGATGACTGGTCTTAGCAGGCAGCATCTACCCACTTTTCTTCTCACAAAGGGCCCAGCTATTAAAGTAAAGAGAAGAATGAAAGCAGAATAACAAGGTGAAGGACCTGAAGTCCTGGCATCCACCTCAGTGTTACATGTCTGCCATTTACTTCCTCCCTTGGTCCAAGAACCTGATCCATGTAACCCTCATTTCTGGTGCAAGTAATTAACCAACCTCTTCAGAGAAAATGCCCAGATTTTTTGGGGGTGGTGGTGGCTGGTGAATTTATTTTCTCATTTCTGATGAGCACCATGCTTTACCTCTTCCTTGATAGAGAACTTTCTTTTAAATCAACTGCTGGTAGAGTTCAGGGAACCTATTGGAATCTCACAGAAGTAAACGGCAAAGCTTCCAAGTCCCTCTGGCTTCAGTGGGCTCGTAAGTAAACAGATTGAAGTTGAGACTTCCTAATTAAACCAGTTTTCACTCAAAGTTATGACGTTCAATTTTACAATTCGCAAATGTCAGTTGCAACGGAAGATTGGCCTCTTAAGAAAAAGGGTAAGATCTGTGCAACGTAAATTTCAAGAGTGATTTTTATGGTCTTTTCAGCGTCATAAATGCACACAACAAACAAACAAACCCCAAAATTGACAATATTGGGGAAAAGTTACATAGAGACTCCTCATTAAATGTTTCTTTCCCTACCTGCTCCAATTATTTTGTGTCAGCAGGCCAACATACTGCAGATAAAAATAAACTTGCAAACAAAAAAAGGCTGTATTTTGTCAAAACCACCAGTCAATCACTTCCAAAAGGTTAGACCAATTTGGTAAAACATATGTTGTTTGCAGAGGCCTTTTTCATGTTAGGCTGAAATTCTTTAATTGTAAATATTTTTAAGTTATTTGTTGGTTCCATAAGAGCTTATGACATGAGCACAGAACAGTCATACGTTTTAGTGATGTGCAAGCAGGTGCTAAGGCTGGACTAAAAGGAATTCCATCACACTATTTAAGGTTATATAAAAAGTCTCCATGTTTCCTGGGGCATGGTATTTATTAACAAAGAAATTAAGAACAGGATAAGAGTTTTTGTCAAGCCTTGTCCCTATACTAAGGCCAGGTCTACACTAGAGGGCAATGTCGAACTAAGGTATGCAACTCCACCTAGGCAAATAGCACAGCTGGAGTTGTAGTCTGAGTTACCATGTCATCTCCATGGGAGGTGTGGGAGATCAACAGGAGAAACTCTCCCATCAACTTGCCTTACTCTTCTCGATTTGGTAGAGTACCGGAATCAACAAGGGCACCATTAGCAGTTGACACTAGACCGCTAAATCCACCTTCAGAATATTGATCCCCTCAGTGCTGATCTTCTGCTAAGTGTAGACAAGGTCTTTGGTCTCCTAGGATCCTTCCTCAGGACTGGTCTCCCTACACCCCACCAAGGTCCTCTTTCTCTTTAAAGTGTCACTTCTACCTCAGCTTAAATATGGATACTTCATTCAGTGAGTAGTCAAATTATCCCTTTTTGAGCATAAGAAACATCTACTAGTGGGGTGGAGGGCATGTTTCATACAGATAATGCCAGACTTTTCTAATGTCCATAAAAGCAGTAGGGGAAAAACAATTGCTGCCAAATAGTTTCTGACAGGTAGCTATTAAATTCATATGTTTTTCATTGTTGCCATGTTAAAAGGAGTCCCACTGATTAATCGTCTGTTTTTCATTGATTTTTTTTTCAGTAGGAAGTACCTCTTCTTACCCCACCACTTACTCAAATTTGCCCTTTTTTGTACAATTGTAAGTTGCAAGCAATCTTATATTTTAATATAAATTTGATTTGATATTAACATTAAAATGTATGGGCATATATGTCTTTCTTTGAATAATAAGCTTCACATCATACTGACCAAGGGTCTTTATTGCTTGAGTATAAATCCATGAGGCCATTTGGTAGCAGAAGATGGCTTCTCCATTGGAAATGAATTGAGAAATAAGATTCCTTTTCTCCCTTATGTGCTTATAATTCCAAGAGACTATTAATCTGCATTAGGTATTTATGCTCCTTAAAGCACTGAATGCTTTAATGAATGTTGTCCTCTGCTTTTTGACAGCAGTGACAGAGAGTTTAAAATGTGTTTGACACATGTTTTACTGTATTTTACAAAATGTTTTTTCTGTAGCAGAAGGGGGAAGAATTTCATCAATACACGCCTTCAAAAGACTGACAGAACACATTACTTTTTCTTGGCTGTTGCTTTTCTTTTATAACAAGGATTTAAATCAGTGTCAGGTTACATTTTTAAAAAGTTATTTTGAGAGTTACCAGCAATAAAAAAAAACCTCACCTGGTATCCTCTGGTATTCAGTGACACAAGACTTTAACCTCCCTTCCTTGTTTTTAAGCTAATTTGCTAGCTAACTTGATTTTCCCAGATCGCCTTCCCTACCCCAGCCATTTCTCCACTCTCCTAAAGCTGTGGAATGCTGCTGAGAGCATTAATTGAAGACATCCTTTCAAAGCTGAAAGCACATGTTCTCCTTAATTAAGCTGTTAAAATGTAACTTCAATGAAGTGTTCATTAGGGTATGGTTTTGTTAAAATTTTACCATGTTATGATAGGTCACCATTAGATCTTGGAGCACCTGTTCTGAAAAATGTATTGGTAAAGTCCAGAGCTGTTATCTTAGTGCATTGTAGCTGAATCTGTATTGTAGTTGTAAACTATGCCTGAAAATTGTGCATCTGTTGACACATAATATATTCAAAGAACTGCTGTTAGGGTATGTGCTCCTCCTCTCATTTACCCAATCAAAATGAAGGTGGCACAAATAGATATAGACATAACAAAATGTTTTAGGTTAGTAAACTACCTAAGACTTTCAATGCTGACCTGAAGGAGGCCTCTGGGTTCATTCCTCCATTCCATTTTGTCACTTTGCTTGTGAAAACTGAAGAATGAGACTGTGAAGAGGCTATTGTGGCAATATATTCAGTCAGGTGGAATGAAATAACATTGATCAAAACATCACACCAGGAATGCATTATATACTGTACATCACTTTGTTTTAAGAGGTTTCTACTCCTTGACTGGACAACAATCAGTAGCATGCAACTTAGGCTGACCAATCACACACCATGAATAATGAATTCTTAAAGTGACCATTTTATCAGTACTATCACCTGGAATTGGTTCACACACTATCAAATGTTTCTGAGGAACATACATACTTGTTGAAGGGAGGACTGGTTACTGAATGACTTGTAGACAACAGAAAGGGCTTAATGTCAATGACTTAAGCATCTGTACTCAAAAGTGAATGTTTTCTATTCCTGATAGATATGGAAGTTTTTCTCTTCAGTGCAATGGGTATCTCTCATTTAGGAACATTAAAGAGAATGTTAGAATTCTCACCAACAGTGTTTGGGAGCACCCATAATGATGACTTCACACCGATACACTGGGATGGTTCACAACAAGGTAAAGACAACCAGCAAAAGTCCCATTACTCCCATGCAATGAATGCAAAGAACCACCACAGATCTGACCATCTGGATCCAACCTGTAATTGTTGCCTCTTATAATTGATTTTCAATGATGGCATTAAAAAACACCCTTATCTACATACTCATTCTAATAGAGAGAAAATGGAACTCAAAACTACTTTGTGTTAATTAATAGCCATGTTTGACACCACTCTAAATAATGTCAAATACTTAAATATGCAGGGAAAAACTCTCTGCTAGTATAAATCCAGTGCTTTCAATGAAATTAAACCAGCAGAGAATTTGGCCCATAAAACAGCAGGACTTTTCTTACAACCTTGTGCATCTGGTGTCAGAAATGAAGAATTATTTTATTAAAGTAGAGTTGAAGGTTCATATAAAAGTCATTCCATAGTTTCCAGACACCAAAAATAATTATTTCTTTCAAACCGAGAAAGTGTTCTAGCTGCAGAATAAAGAAAAATGAGCCACAAAACTAAAGAAAAAATAGGCACTTTCCACTCTGGATTATGTTAAATTATGTGTTACAAATAAATTAATCTCCCATGCAGCAAAGGAGTTGATGATAAAAGCATATAAGCTAGCTGAGGGAAAATAAGCTTCATCATATAATAAGACATTTAATATCATGCCTGTATTGCATCCCTGAGTCTGTATCGTTATAAATAATACCATAATTAGGCCCCAAACTATTTTCTATGTAAATTGTATTCTAATTTAGAACATAGAAAGAATATACTTAATTGCAAATATTTATGAGGGCATGAGGAGATGTGCTAAAACAAGTCTGGGGAAAGTTCTTCATGACATGTGCTTTGAAATTTCCATTTAGCAACCTGTCAGAATGAGCACGAGGCATGTTTCTTAGAATTAGGCTGCGAGTCATGACATGGCAATGCCCCATATTTCTGTAAATACCTATATGGACCTTATTTCCATATGGGCTGTATGTATTTTATTCATTAATGGGTTTTATGCTCCCGACAAAGTATCATCCCCGTTTTACAGCACAGGACAAAGCGACTTGCTCAACATCAGCTGAGAAAACCAACTGAGCCAGGAACTAAATCCAGGTTTCCCGTGTCCTGGTCCAATCTAGGTACTAGGTCAGCCTTCTTGCCCTACCACACCGGTTGACATCACATGCCGATCTCCTAGAAGCAAGCATATTATGTCATCATATGGATAGTAGCTTGCCATTGATAAATTGCACACCCTTAAATTCACCATTTCCTACCATTTTGAAAGGGTTTGTTCATTTTATTTACATGGGCACTATGTCAAGTTTTTATACATTACAAAGAGTTGTAGAGAAAGTGTATGTGATAGGGTATATCTAGACTGCATCCCTCTGCCAGCAGAGGGATGCAGATTAGGCAGGTCGAAATTGCTAATGAAGTGGGGGTTTAAATATCCCATTCTTCATTAGCATAAACATGGCTGCCACTTTTTTTCAGCACGGACCTTTATAAGAGAAAAGCGGCAGTCTAGAGGCTGATCTTTCGCTAAATAAAGCCTTTTCCAATAGATCCTGTATACCTCATTTTACGAAGCAAAAGGGATCTATCGGAAAAGGTTTTCTTTAGCGAAAGATCAGCCTCTAGACTGCTACTTTTCTCCAACAATGCTCCGTGCTGGAAAAAAGCGGCAGCCATGTTTATGCTAATGAAGCACAGGATATTTAAATACCCGCTTCATTAGCAAATATGACCTGCCTAATCTGTATCCCTCTGCAGGCAGAGGCGTGTAGCCTAGACATAAGCATAGAGAGAGATTTTCAAAGTCAAAAAAGGGAACAAGGTACCTAACTCCTGTTTGTTCCTTTTGGGGAAAAAAATAAACAAAACTCTCACCTGTAGGGTGCACTTCTATGTATGATTCAATAACATTTGTTTTGTTCCCTGCAGGGCATGCAGTCTCTAAATGCCTCTCCTGTGTTACGGACCCTGAAGTAATACCAGAGAGGGAGAAAATAGGGTAAGTACCTAAGGTAGAAGAGGTAAAATATTCCAAGAATAAATATAAAAAATATGCCCCCAGAATACTTAATTACTCTTATGTGGCTTCAATAGTACATTCATATTATCCCACGAAAGCCTAGAAATTTTGGCTCGATCTCAGTGTGAAATGGCAGCCTCTTTCTGAGTTACAGTCCAAAAGGAAGACTCGTGCTTCTTTCCTAAGCAATATAAATGAGCTTCATCTCAGTTTATTGCAAAGCCTTTTAAACATGTTGACCTTTCTGAGCATTTTTTTCATAATTAAATATTATCCCCACTGAGCAGTTCAATGGGTGCACAGTTTGTAAACCAAAACTATGCAGCTAGATTGTGTGTTCTCACATTCCCTTCAGATTTATTATGCCCCAGTCAGAACTCAGATTCCAAGGCCAGAAGGGGCCACTGTGATCAACTCATCTGATTGAACAAGGAGCAATGGTCTCAAGTTACAGTGGGGGAGGGCTAGGATGGATATTAGGAAAAACTATTTCACTAGGGGGGTAGTGAAGCACTAGAATGGGTTCCCTAGGGAAGTAGTGGAATCTCCATCCCTAGAGGTTTTTAAGTCCGAGCTTGACAAAGCCTTGGCTGCGTTGATTTAGTTGGGGTTGGTCCTGTTTGGGTAGGGGGCTGGACTCAATGACCTCCTGAGATCTCTGCCAGCCCTAGGAATCTATGATTCTATGATCTTCTGTATAACACAGGTCATTCAACTTCTTCAAAATAATTCTTAAATATGTCTTTTTAGACAAATAGCCAGACTTGATTTTAAAAGTACTGGAGAACCCATCACAATCTTTGTTGCAATGGATAGTTATCCTTACTCTTAAGAATTTATACTGATAAGTCAAAAGGATCTTCAACTGAAGTCAATGTTCTAAGGCTATTGCAAGGAAAATAGAAATAGAAAAGGAAAGGTTTATATAGATATGAATAGTCCTAAATACAGGGTGGTGGAAATAATGCAAAGACTAGAACAGATCATAGTTGTAACTGTACATTTAAAGGCAATCTGATTCTCTGAATCTGAAACATGAGCTTATTAATTGTTAAAATTAAATAAATAAAAATAAAAGCCAAGATGATCACAGCAGGAATGACAAGCTTTAAAGAACATCACAACTGACGGTACAATACGTGAAATAAAAACATTAGATTGAGCAAATTGCTTGAATGATTTAAAAAGTCAGTGAGAACAAGCCAGAGCTGCAGGTGTAATTCTGAGTGATAAAATGGCTTATTAAGCAAATTGCTAGGGCATAACAAAATGGAACAGATGTATTAGTAGCCTTGGATGTGGAAGTGAAGAAGGCTGGAAGAAAAAGCATCCTCACATTTATGGAAAAGAACTGAAGTGCAAAGAGGAAGAGAGAAAATAACTTAGTACTTCAAAGCTACTCTCTGCAGAACCAGAATTTATCACCACTATTCATCCTAAGTAAGACACTGCCAAAGCCCAGACAGCCACACAGGGCAAATACCTCCTTCCCCAGAGTGACTGACACACGAGGAAAAACTATGTAACACTTTAAAGACGAACAAGATGGTTTAATAGGTGATGAGCTTTCATGGGCCAGACCCACTTCCTCAGATCATAGTCTGGAAGAGAATTGGCATGACCATATCTACCAAAGTAATACAATGAAAAAAGTGAACACATTATTAAACTGACAAATCAGATTTAGTACAGAAGGTGGGGCGAGGGTTAGGGATGGAGGGAATAGCTATTTATGAGTCAATGAATGGCTAATCAGGGGTAAAAAGTGGGGAAGCTACCTTTGTAATGGGTAAGGTAATTAGCATCTTTGTTAAGGCCCATTCGTAAAGTGTCAAGAATGAATGAAAGTTCTGAAGTTTCCCTCTGTAATCTGGTGTTAAAGTCTCTTTGAAGTAAGATGCATGTCGTAAGATCATTAAGACTATGTCCAGATAGTCTTTGATCATGACAAGCCTGCAGTGGGACTTCTGTGGTAGCACCAATAGTATTGGGTGAGCCCACTTGTATTGTTGGTAAAACCATCTGTCCCAAACCAGCAGATGGTTTAATTCCTTTAGAACAGTGTTTCTCAAAGTGGTCTGTGGATCTACTCTGAGAAACCTGCTAACTTGCTGCTCCGGTGTGTTTATTTACTGGCTCCAGCCTATATGAATAAATATAAATAAATATGTATAGAACGTAGTTAATGCCAATATATTAGTATTATGTAATTATTTCATACAGAGCCACAAGAAAATAAAAGATCATTCTGAAAGTGCTGAATCTCTTCGTTATGCTGAAAGACATTGTACTCAAAGAAACAGTTTCATTTTACTCAAATTGAACAGTTTCATTTTTCCACCATCTCTTCTCACACTGCAGTAGAAGAAAAATATACCCAGTTCTCATTGTACCACCTTTTCCTAGATGCGAGTCCCTCTCTCCAGCTGATGAAAAATGATGCAAGACATTGACCCTGTTTTAGGAACACCCAAAGAGTATGTATTTTAATAATAAACCCCCGTAGGTAGCCTCCTGCATCTGGTTCTATCATGCCCATAATATTCTGTGAGAGCCCTCCTGCAACTAACATGTTTGCAATTCACTTGTGAAAATCATTGAACTAAAATATGGTCATTTTATAGGCAAATTATTCCACTAATATAGTAGAGTTGCTTTTAAATCAACATTCATAGGCTAGTACATGTAAAAAATCAATTAGGAAAACAATAAGACTGCAAAATCGAGAACTGAAATACAGGCAGTCCCCGGGTTACGTACAAGATAGGGACGGTAGGTTTGTTCTTAAGTTGAATCTGTATGTAAGTCGGAACTGGCATCCAGATTCAGCCGCTGCTGAAACTGACCAGCGGCTGACTACAGGAAGCCCAAGGCAGAGTTGCTCTGCCCCGGGCTTCCTGGAATCAGCCGCTGATCAGTTTCAACAGAGGCTGAATCTGGACGCCTGGGACAGAGCAGCTGGGGCACTGCCGGGTAGGCCCCCGCAGCACCGCACCTTGGCGCTGCGGGGACCAACCCGGCAGCACCCCAGCTGCTCTACCCCAGGCATCCCCAAATCAGCTGCTGCTGAAACTGATCAGCGGCTGATTCCAGGAAGCCCGGGGCAGAGCAACTCTGCCTCAGGCTTCCTGTAGTCAGCAGATGGTCAGTTTCAGCAGCGGCTGACTTGGGGATGCCTGGGGCAGAGCAGCTGGGGTGCTGACGGGTTAGTCCAGTAGCGCCGAGGAGCGGCGCTGCGGTACCAACCCGGCAGCGCCCCAGCTGCTCTACCCCAGGCGTCGGCGAGGAAAGCCTGGTCTGCTGGGGGGGCGCATTTGCTGCGCCCCCCCCCAGCAGACCATGGAGACACGGGCAGCGGGACTGCCGAGACGCGCCGCGGTCCCGCCGCCCGCATCCTCCGCGGCTTTGCTCCCCGTCTCCCTGGTCTGCTGGGGGGCCAGCTGACCAACCCGGCAGCGCCCGAGCTGCTCTACACCAGGCATTGGTGAGAAAAGCATGGTCTGCATGGGTGGGGGGGCGCACTAGCTGCCCCCCCCCCGCAGACCAGGGAGACGCGGGCAGACCAGGGAGATGGGGAGCAAAGCCGCGGAGGACGCGGGCGGCGGGACCACGGCGCGTTTGGGCGGTCCTGCCGCCCACGTCCTCCGGGGTGAGAAAAGCCCCGTTCGTAAGTACGGATCCAACATAAGTCGGATCCGCGTAACCCGGGGACTGCCTGTACTCCCTTCATGCTATGCCAATCACATTTATTGAGTTTAGTTGACTGTTCCATTTATACCTGACAAAATATAGGTGCCAATATAACTTTGGCAATTATTATTAAATGAAGCCACCTGCTACACAGATTGTTCCTCAGTGGAAGCTGAATGCTCCGAGATACCAATATACCTTCATTAGCATAATATTTGAGCACCCCAATTTTTAGTGTATTAATCTTCATGGCATCCCTCTTAAAGGGGGGGGAAGAGTATTATGACTATTTTACAATGGGGGATCTGAGATACAAAGAGGTTTAAGTACAGATCCTCAATCATCTATTGTGAGTGAGGAGACTAAAAACATTTGAGGAGCTAGAGCCAAAGGCCTTATCCAAGATCACACAGGAAGTCCCTGGAAGAGCACAGAATTGATTCTAGGTTTCCCACATCACACCCAAGCACCTTAACCACTAGATCATCCTTCCTATCACAAAATCTTGAGGCACAAATTCGCATTAGTCCTGCTTTAGATATTCAAATTTATAACCAATAAGGATTTTTTTTAATCATAGGAATGGTATTTTTTCCAAGAATGAGTGAGTGTCTCACTTTCTACACTATTTCTGTCTTGTAATGCTAGTTGCAGAATGAACTAAGTTCATTATTATGCTTTTATATCTAAAAGGAGTCACTGTTAGAATAAATTCTCTGTAAAATTAACTCAGTCACTCAGGCTACATCTAGACTGCATCTCTCTGTCGACAAAGAAATGTAGATTAGGCATGTCGAAATTGCTAATGAAGCCGGGATTTAAATATCTTGTGCCTCATGAGCATAAACATGGCTGCCGCTTTTTTTCGAAATGGAGTTTTTTCAAAAAACATGGCAGTCTAGATGCAGATCTGTTGAAAATAAAGCCTTTTTTGACAGATGCTGTATTCCTCAAAAAATGAGATTCAGTCTAGACACACACCTAGGGTGTGTCTAGACTACATGCCTCCTTCGACGGAGGCATGTAGATTAGCCAGATCGGAAGAGGGAAATGAAGCCGCGATTAAAATAATCGCGGCTTCATTTAAATTTAAATGGCTGCCCCGATCTGCCGATCAGCTGTTTGTCGGCAGATCGGGGGAGTCTGGACGCGATGCCCCGACAAAGAAGCCTTTCTTCATCGACACAGGTAAGCCTGGTTTCACGAGGTTTACCTGTGTCGATGAAGAAAGGCTTCTTTGTCGGGGCATCGCGTCCAGACTCCCCCGATCTGCCGACAAACAGCTGATCGGCAGATCGGGGCAGCCATTTAAATTTAAATGAAGCCGCGATTATTTTAATCGCGGCTTCATTTCCCTCTTCCGATCTGGCTAATCTACATGCCTCCGTCGAAGGAGGCATGTAGTCTAGACACACCCCTAGTGACAGGGCTGTTTTGACACAGAGTTGTCATAGAACATAAGAACGGTCGTACTGGGTCAGACCAAAGGTCCATCTAGCCCAGTATCCTGTCTACCGACAGTGGCCAGCACCAGGTGCCCCAGAGAGGGTGGACCGAAGACAATGATCAAGCGATTTGTCTCCTGCCATCCCTCTCCAGCCTCTGACAAACAGAGGCCAAGGACACCATTTTACCACCTGGCTAATAGCCTTTTATGGATCTAACCTCCACGAAATTATCTAGCTTCTCTTTAAACTCTATTATAGTCCTAGCCTTCACAGCCTCCTCTGGCAAGGAGTTCCACAGGTTGACTACACGCTGTGTGAAGAAGAACTTTCTTTTATTAGTTTAAAACCTGCTACCCATTAATTTCATTTGGTGTCCTCTAGTTCTTCTATTTAGGAAACTAATAAATAACTTTTCTTTATCGGCCCTCTCCACACCACTCATGATTTTATAGACCCCCTCAGTCTTCTCTTTTCTAAACTGAAAAGTCCCAGTCACTTTAACCTCTCCTCGTATGGGACCCGTTCCAAACCCCTAATCATTTTAGTTGCCCTTTTCTAAACCCTTTCCAAGGCCAAAATATCTTTTTTGAGGTGAGGAGACCACATCTGTACACAGTATTCAAAATATGGGTGTACCATAGTTTTATACAGGGGCAGTAAGATATTCTGGGTCTTATTTTCTATCCCTTTCCTAATAATTCCTAGCATCCTATTTGCCTTTTTGACCACCGCTGCACATTGCATGGAAGTTGTCGCTCAAAGTGGCGTAATATAAACATACCCTTACAAGGCAGGACAAATTGTTTGATCTGCACCTTGTTAGCAAAACCTTAACAACTTGTTTATCAATTCAGATACTTAGAAATGCATCATTATAGATATTTTAGCCAGAGATTTCCACAGGCAAGGTGTTTTGTTAGATACTTGAAACTTCTCATTTTGAAAGATTTTGTCTCAAGGGAATTATTTAAAATTTATCACTTATCAATAGTCAGTGAAATATTCTTGGATAGAGAATACCTGAGGAATGAATGGATTTGTAACCCTTGTGTCCAAGGCATCAAAAGAGCTTATGAAGTTTAAAAAAAATTGTGTTAAATATTGCATGGATGTTTATGTAGGTATAATTCTACTTACTGAAATGGAGTTATTCCAAATGAGAATTCATCTCATTGTGTAGATAAAAAAGCCATTTTATCTGCTCAGCAGTGACTCTTATTTATTCTTGCACACTAAAACTAGAACCATATGAAATGCATAATCAAAAATCTTGACTTAAAACTCAGAGTGTGTTTGTTGAAAGAATCACATAAAGTTCATGAGCCTTTAAAATAAATGCTTATTTGTTAAAAAAGTGGCCTAACGAAGATTACAGATTTTCATATTGTTGGTGCAAAATTAAGTGAAACGTAGTGAGCTTAGACTCCATTTCACTTTGTGTTTGGGGGAATCACACAAACAATGAAACACAACAGGGGCAAATCCATGTAATATAAAAACAGTTCTGTTCAGAGACTGTTATTGAAAGAATGTTTCTTAAAGTTGCCCTCTGTCATAGGATCACTGAATTCTTCCCAGGCAATCACAAAGCATGAGGGACAATCATTTTGTTTTGTAGGAATAAAGGGACTAAATTCATTTCCCAAAAGTGTTTCTATGTGGTTTAATTTTAGGATATATTTTAAGCTTGAAGCAAAAAGATTTATCTAAGACATTGACTTCTTATAATAGGAGCTGGACATGCACAGTATAAAGACCGATTAAGACGCAGAATGCTTGCTTCTGTAGGCAAACTGCAGCATATGTCAAGAAAAAAAACAGAAACAAATTGTGAGGGCTGTATACACATAGAACCTTATAGTCAAAGAACATTAAGGTTGCACAGGCAATCACTGAAATACTAGCAAATACCAGAATTAAGATTTTGAAAAGATTTAAGCAATTGAAAATAGGTTCTTATAATGGGAAATGCCAGGGAAGAGGCAACACTATGAGATCTGCCTATAATCTGACCTTAAACTCTTGTATGTCTATGTCCTTATCCTGCCTTGTATGCACACAAATATACTAACTGTAAGCACAAGTGTCTGGCATAAAGGTTCCATTTTCTGCCCATCTGACAACTGATGTCAACTTTACTCCTGACCCAACTGGGAGAGAACTGCTAGGCCTGGTCTACATTAGGCCAGGCAGGTCAGCTTACGGTACACCATCCAGCCATGCAAAATTTTCAGCTGGAATCAGTTTACCTTTAGCCAAGCCACTGCAGCCTCTGCAGTGTGGGAGGCTGATGGAAGCATATGCTCCTGTGGGCTTCCCTTACTCCTCACATAATGAGGAGTACACAATGCTGGTGGGGGCTGACCTCAGCGTTCAATTTTGGGGTCTACAATAGACCCACTAAATCGAACACTAGAGAATCAACCTACAGAGGATCAATCTTCTTCTTGGTGTAGACAAGCCCCAAGTGGGGAAAGCCAATCCCTAACAGGGATATGAATAGAGTTTTAGGTGTATTAACTTAGGCCTTTTGTAAAAGGCCATGCAGAGTTCTTTTGAATCATGTATGTGATATCTATACTGTGTAGCATTAGCACCAAGATTTCTACCCAGTAAACTGCATAGGAAAATGGAATTAAGATCTAGACAAAAGTCAACACAGAAGAGTGCAGATCTAAAAATGCGGAGGGATCCCTGTAGCTTTATCCTTCCTCAAAGCTATGCAACTCACTGTTTATGTGATACATAGGTAGAACAGATTTAAAAGTGAAGTACAGCATATAAGTAAGTTTCCATTTACCAAAATAATAAAGGAATTCCTTAATGGAAATGTTCATGCAAAGAGTATTCTGCAAAGTAGTCTCTATATATGTTATTTCATTCCCTGCCTGTCAGAGTGTGCCCCTATCTTGTGAAGTCTAATTATCTTTTCAGAACCACTCCATTGAAAAAGTGAAAATGAGCCAGTATAGAGTGGGTTATTTCGCTTTTGTGTAACTAGCAATACGAAAAGGGACTTTTGATGCTTAGATTGATTCTATTTTAAAGAGAAAAATCATGCATGCCACCCACACTCTTATTGAAAATAATGTGGAGTGTGTGGAATAAAGAGGAGATCAAAAGGATTTACTGCAGAAGGTACTATTTACTGAAGGGTCTTGCAGCAGACACTATTATGATTCTAAGGCAGAATGTTAAATAACTATTAACATTCTTTCCAACCAAACCCAATATTTCCACTGTAAAAATGCTAACATCTAACACACTAGCTATTTATTAATGTCATTCATCCATGCACATTTTAGGTTAGCTTTGGTTTTGACTATTAAAATGCAAATCCCTTTTGTGGCTTATGTTTTATAGTTGTTTCTTTCATTTTTGATGTTGTTAGAAGAGACATCATTTATAGTCTACAAGGAAATGCACATCATGCTGGAAAGCATTACTCACAATTCAGCCATCAGCAAGGTCACCTCAATGTCACAAGACAGATGATAACAAAAAGTATTCAGTTTCAGAAGGAATTATATGAGAATAATGGCAGAACAAGCATCTCGCCACAGCTTCCCAAAACATATGCATTGTCTCTTCCAAAGAGGTGGGTATATCACATCATATTTATTCTGAAATACTGTGGCATAACATGAATCTCCAGCCTTTAAATATTATCTCTAGGAAGAGAATGAAAAAATCAGATGTTATGGTCCTTGCTCTCCCCCAGCAAAGGCACAGAATTGGGGGAACATCCCCCCAGCAGAGTAACACAGACATTGATAACAGCACAGCTCTGGAGGGCTCAGTTATAGAGACTTGACAGCACTTACAAGCACAGTCCCAAATAGAAACCAAACCCCCAAGTAAATCCACTTACTCTATAAAGGTTTTACGCAGAGAAAGCTCATAAAGTTCACTCTCTTTATCAATGAAAGAGAGATATGCACAGCTGTTGTTTCTCACAAGGTAATAATTGTTATCACTGGCTTTGATAATAAATAAGAGTGATTTTATTAAGTATAAAAGTAGCATATAAGTGGTTGCAAGTGATGACAGACAGATCAAAGCATGTTGCTAAGAAAAAAATAAACCAAAGCATACCATCTAAGCTTAATACACTAAGGCTATGTTTATACTGTGGAATTATTTTGGGATACTGGAAGTATTCTGCATCTTTAAAGCAGCCCATTATTTTGAAATAGATTTTTAAATAATGGGCGTACTATTCCAGCAACCCTGTAACCCTCATTCCACAAGGGTTAAGGAATGTTTCGGAATAGTGCTTTATTTTGAAATCACCTTGAAATAAGCTACACAATTTGCATAGCACAAATTATGTAGCTTATTTCGAGGTAAGGTTGCAATATAGATGCACCCTAAGAGAAATTGTTACAATTCATAATTTCTTACACTACTCCTTATTTCACGGAAAGCCCTTCAGGCCAGAGCTGATATTTTCTCTCATCTGAGTCTAACATCTTTTCTCCTTGAGGGTATGTCTACACTACCCCGCTAGTGCGAACTAGCGGGGTAATGTATGCATACCGAACGTGCAAATGAAGCCCAGGATTTGAATTTCCCGGGCTTTATTTGCATAAGCCAGCCGGCGCCATTTTTAAATGCCGGCTTGTTCAAACCCCGTGCCGCGTGGCTAGATAGTTTGGACTAGCTAGCCATTCTAATGGGTTCTAATGCAGAGTTTGCCCTACTAATACTTTTGGCCACAGGTGCCGAGGCGTACAGATAGTTCGGAATGGCTTGCTAGTCCGAACTATCTAGCCCGTGCCGCGTGTAGCCGCACGGCACGGGGTTCGAACAAGCCGGCATTTAAAAATGGCGCCGGCCGGCTTATGCAAATAAAGCCCGGGAAATTCAAATCCCAGGCTTCATTTGCACGTTCGGTATGCCTACATTACCCCACTAGTTTGCACTAGCGGGGTAGTGTAGACATACCCTCAGAGAGTTCTTTTTCTTCCCAGGTCCTTTCATGAGCTCCCTTGAGGTGGGGAGCAGTCTGTGAAGCCAGCTGAGGACAATCATTGTTTGCTCCCCATCTTTTAAATAGAATATCCCCGGGACAGGAATCCTTTATTCAAGTCCACCCTCTCTCAGGAATAGTACTATATTCGGGATATATTTCAGCATCAGGTGGCATGGTCATGGGTCTTCGTAAGACCAACCACAATCCAAGCTTACTGGGAAAACAAAATCGTTCACTGAGCATTGTTTTGAGCACCAAGTCATTAAGTCCCTCACGTACCACTAATGGCTTTCACCAAAAGATCTAAATTAATAAATAGGTTTACACTTCATATTTTTAACTTCACACACAAAAAAGATACATGCATACAAACAGAATATACAAATTCAGGGGATAACATGCTTTTGAATGATAGGTCACTTGCATCAGTATGCATAAAGCATATTCAAATTACGCATATTCATATTCAAAACATATATCCATAAAAATATCAAGGCATAGTATCCCAACCAGTATCAAATCTGAAAGCACAGATTACAAGGTGGAAGGGAAGAAAATTATACCAGTCAGCTCTCATTCAATCATAAAAATACTGTCATTGAACTATTTATGCTAAGAACAATGAGTAGTACTATGGCACCTTAGGGTATATCCACAGTGTGGGCTAAAGATGAATTAAGCTATGCAACTTCAGCTACATTAATTGCGTAGCTGAAGTCAAAGTACCTTAACTTGGCTTTTGGTGCTGTCTACACAGCAGGAAGTCAAAAGAAGAACACTCTCCCTTCAACTTCCCTACTTCTTGTGAAATGAGGGGATACAGAAACTGGAGTTAGAAGCCCATTTTTTCAAAATTATTTCAAAATAACGCTGCTGTGTAGACATGCTTCTAGAGACTAATCAGGGGTGGCCCGTGAGACTAGCCAGACTAGGTGGTCGCCTAGGACACCGCCAGCCTGGGCGCCAATGATGATGTCACAGGGCGCCCGAGCACCCCATCATTGTGTCACGGTCATTGACAGCTGTACAGGCAGGGGTGCCGATCACGCCTTCTGCCTGGGGCGCCAGCTACCACAGCTGGCCTTGGGCCACTCCTACGATTAACATCTATCTATCTATCTATCTATCTATCTATCTATCTATCTATCTATCTATCTATCTATCTATCTATCTAGATATAAAAGCAGCTTTCATGGGGAAAACTCACTTCATCAGATAAAGAATTGCACAGGCAGTTGCCACGATGTAAACCTTGCACAATAATAAATCAGTATATTCTTTGGAAGACAGTTGGTTCTCATTAGAAAAATCTGTTCTGTTCTAAAAAGCGTATTTTTGTCAGTTTGCGTTATTTTATGATTTTCTAATTATTATAGCTTTAAAACTACTTGCTGAAATTACATTCAGGATCATAAAATGGGTTAGCACATAGAAAGAAGCATTATAAAAAGGAGAAGTAAGTTTGGATTTATACTAAAACCCTCATCCTGGAATGAACTTGTATCGTTTACACCCCTTCATTGTTGAGCCACCTCTCCTTTCATGCTGTCAAAGCATTCTGATGTTTGATCGTTCACTTAGCTAAACTAAACCTTGCTGGGTATTTGTGAAGCAGACTATGGGAAGCAGGGCCAAATCTTCCAAAAATATATTTCTCACGTAAGATTTACATTCACGGAATTTGTTTGTGGAGGTAAAAAGTTAATTTTTTAAAAAATTGAAGAGATCTGCTATGGGCATTGTAGGTAATGCAGGGTTGTTTTGTTAGGCACTTGATAAAGATTTGTAAGATGCATACGTGGACACACACCATCTATATAGTTTGGGGAGAAATCTCATTTCAGTACAATGCTGATCAGCAACAATGACACTGACATTTGTCAGACATTGTTTTCCTAGCTACTATATTTACTACAGGTTACTGTCCCAACTCTGTTGCCACCAGCTAGTCTAGAATGAAGCATTTATAAAGTTACCTAGTTGAAAACTACAGCAAGATTGGCTGGAATATCCTATCCCATGTAATTCTCTCCAGGCAACAATTTTCATATTAAACATTGTACAGTCTATCCCGTTTCTAAAAAAAATAAAAATCAGTGTTTATTGACAGTAGACTGGCCTGAAATGAGTTACATGCCTGGGACTGACAAAGCAGGAACAAACTGGTTCCAACATCATTATCTGGTACCCTCTTATCCTCTCACCATCCCAATTTGGCTTCAGAGCAAGGAAGAACACAGATTTTGTATTAGTGGCCAATTGCCTTCTGGTGATGGACAAAGGAAAAACATTGATACTTACACTCTAGTCTGTCGGTTGCTTTGAATACCAATCGAGATGGACTGAGATCAGCCAACTGTGTAGTGTCAAATGGTCTGGTAGCACTTTATAGACTAACAAAACATGTAGAGGGTATCATGAGCTTTTGTAGAATATGGATTCCAGAGTTTGGACTGTGGGCTAAGCCATTGTATGAATGTGTTAAGGGAACAGATCAGGACCCTTTTCACTGGTCCACAGAAGCCGACCAAGCATTTAAAACTTTAAAAAGAAAACTGATGGAAGCTCCAGCCCTAGGTTTGCCAGACCTCTCCAAGCCATTTCAACTGTATGTACATGAACGAAAAGGGGTGGCCTTGGGCAAGAAAGAAACCTGGCCGCCAAGCTCGGGCTCTGGGAAAAGGAGGGATGGCTCCACTCCACAGAAGGAAAGATCCTCCTATCGAAGGACCTAATCTGACCAGTGCTGCAGAGACTACATCAAACCACTCACGCCGGCAAAGAGGCTCTAACCCAGCTTATGAATAAATACTTCTTAACCTCTGGACTTCGGCCCCTAGCATCTCAGATACAGGCCAACTGTCTGGTCTGTCAAAAGAACAACCTTCGACCAGGATTTTCAGTACCACCAGCTACTCTGGAACCCACCCCAGGCCCGGAACTGGTTTGGCAGATAGATTTCACTGAGCTCCCACGGACTCAAGGGTTCAAATACCTCCTCATTCTGGTGGATTGATTTAGCGGATGGCCTGAAGCCTTCCCGTGCCGTCACTGTACAGCCAAGACTGTGGCTCTCAAGTTTGTCAAGGAACTCATCCCCCACTTCGGACTGCCCCAGTGGATGGAATCTGACAACGGAACCCACTTTACATCCAAGGTTGTCCACCACATAGCAGCCGCCCTACAAATCCCGTGGAAGCTCCACATGCCATGGCGACCGCAGGCCAGTGGAGCGGTGGAATGCACAAATCAGACCCTTAAGCGTCACCTCTCGAAAATCTGTCAAGAAGCCTCCCTACGGTGGCCTGATGCTTTGCCCATTGTTTTGCTCCGCATCCGCGCTCTCCCAAAGGGTAGATTAGGGCTTAGCCCCTTCAAAATTATGTTTGGAAGGGCATGGCCTATGAATGGGACACCGGCTCTGGCAGGGGAGTGGGAATGGGATGCGGCTTTTTATCTCAGTATATGTGCTCTCTGTCTGCTGCTCTCTCTTCTCTTCACAGGTACACCAAAGACTCACAGCCTCTTCCGCTGGATGCCCCTGTCCACTGCTCACAGCCGGGAGACTCCGTGCTCGTTCATACCTAGAAGGACGAGCCTCTCCGGGAGAAGTGGAAGGGACCCCACACCATCCTGCTGGTTTCCCACATGGCAGCAAAGGTTGAGGGACACAAAAACTGGATTCATCACTCGCGTCTGAAAGTAGTGCCCGCATCACCGCCAGCAGAACAGTGGACCGCCCAACCCACCAGAGCATCATCCACTGACGCTCTGGGACTTAAGTTGTTGTTTAAAAAGCACTGAGGGGTTAGGGGTTCTGTTGGGAACATAGCTGCCCTATCCAATAGACTCACCATGGGTTCTAATGCAGAGTTTGCCCTACTAATACTTTTGGCCACAGGTGCCAGTCTCTTGTTGCCTCCCGTGTCGCCCTCCACGCATGCAGGATGGGGAAGGGCCTCTGGAACTGGCTATCTAGCCTGGGAGGACTGGGGGGAGGCATTGTTCGCCTCCTGCTTACAGGTCTTGTATTATATCTCATCACTCTCCTCTTGATCACTTGCTGTAAAGCGCTCCTACATAAAATCTGTACTTCCCATTCCCTGGGAACCCCACTATACCCTCTCATAAATGACCCCAGTTCCTTAGCACTTAATCAGCTTTTGTCCTCAGAATATGAGAAAACTCAAACCAAAGTTTGTTGAGTATTCTCAAAGGAGGGAGCTGTTGGGGTCACTGGGCATGATCCTAGGTAACTCGGATGAGTGGAAGATCAAAAGAATCGATGAAGCACCCCGCTCTAGGCCCAAGCACCCTAAAAGCACCCCCATTTTCCCCCCGTCTCCTCCCCCCCCCCCCGGCATAACTGTTCTCTGGCTCGCTAATAGCTGGCAACGGCAAGACCTACCTTGAGGTTGCCTAGTTACTATCAGTGGTATAGAAGAAGAATTCAGATGTGTTTCTGTAGAGGAGAGGAGGAGGATAAGGCTAGCAACATGTCCCAGCGTGGGAATCTTGCTACAGTTCACTATTTTCCTGCAAGTAAACAACCTGGGTATATAAGGAGGGAAAACTGCTTACGTTGGTGTGCTTGATCAGAGATGTCTAGTCTCCTGGCACCTATTTGAGCGTTCAAATAAACTTTTTTTTGCTTTTCCACACCGGTGTGTTTATTGGAGCGCACACACCGGGCACCGAACCCAGCTGTTGCCTCCCTCAGGCACTCTGTGCCCGCAACAGATTGATTTAGATAGTGTTTGCAAAAGCAATTGGCTGCAGAATCTTTAGGGAGTTTTGCAGTTGAACCCAGAAGATATCTTCATCAAGCACAGTCTGTACTTGTAACTACTTAGAAAGTGTCAATTACCACTGTTTCTTGAAGAGCATTGTTTAATAAAATCTTTTGGATAACATCACCACAAGTTCCAGTCTTGTTTTGCTAGAATTCTTCAGTGTTGTTATACTATTCTTCCAGTACTACTTCTTAAAGCCTGGAGCTAAAATATGAGTATTTTTCATATATTTTATAGATTTTCCAGTGTACTTAACTTCATGAAATCATTAAGAAGCAGGTTTAGGCCATGAGAAGCTCATCCTATTGCAGAATCATAGACATAGTTATCCATTATGTCCTATGCTGAGTTCAAGTAACAGGTAATCAGTCACCAGGTCAAACACTTTCTCACTTCCAACCTTCCCTAGTACTCCACATATTTCACTAAAATACTCTATATATCTGTTCTCTCCTGTTTCAAAACTTTTCTTAAAAAAATAGGTGAGATGTTATTCCTTTCCCCCATATTTTTGTCCACTCATCTGTAAGTATTGTCAAAGTGTTTCATTGATTTTTTTCTTGCACAGTTTGCATTACATATGCATATTCTGATGGGTAGAAGAGGCTTGCACAAAAATGTCTGCTGAGTGACTGGTACAGTGGTTTAAATGCTGCCTACCAATAATTGTTTTCCATGACCGATAATGGAGTACCAGAAGTGTGTACCACTATTGAGAAAGCTTGGTCAGGTGTTTTGTTGATGTCCTGGTGTCATCTCCTCAGAAATTGAAATTGCTCTTGGGAGTCCTGAATATGGGTATTTGAGTGGCCCATTTTTATGCTGATTGAAGAGCTGAACTGGAGGGATGTCACAGGAGCAGAAGGAATTCTTGACCCAGAAAGTTTGCTGCAAGTGTCATTTTCCTCAAGGCCTTCTTTACCTTCGTTTTCACACAGGAAGGAGATTTTAATGTGTGCAGGGCATTTCATCCATGCAAGAATATGTGTGGTTATCCTGCTAGCATTTGGAAATATAGTTTTCATTGAGTTGCGTTTGCAAAATACTAGTCATTTTTGTATGAATGACTTTTGGTGTAGACAGATTTCCATATGTTAGAAGATTGTCACTCTGTTTTTCTTGTGGGAGGGGGAAAAATATCAGAGCTCCTCCATGTTGGGTGCAATTGGTTCCTCTTGGGGATCTCTGGGTCAGGATATGGAGGGAAGTTCCTTTCCAGCTCCACAAAATTCTCCTCCAAGGCACTGCAGGCACAGGCCTCTCTTTATCTGTCCACAGACAGGCACACAATTCAGTTTCTGAACATTTCCAGGTTTTTTTCCCTGGGCCCTCCCTTTTCTAGTGATGCGATGTGTTTTGAGGAATTAGCATAATATACATATATATACACACACTCACGTTAGGGTGCAGCCACTAACATCTAGTTATGAGTCACCAAAGGCTCCCTTTGCCTGTGGAGGCCCAGCCCATTCCTCTATTTGAATATTGGGTTCCATGTATTTGTCACTGCCGGACTGCTCTAATGTAATTCACTCCAACTGGGGCTGAATCTGACTGACCCTAAAAAGGTCCAATTCATACAGCAGCTCTTTGCCAAGCAATACAAGTCAAAGAGTATTACAATGGTATGCTAGTACCTGCAGAAGCCCCCCATTCACTACCAGAATTAAGGTTCTGGCACTTATCAAACAAACCTGTTACTGAATATGCACCTGAGGGACAGCCTCTCTTTCCAGCACAGCAATTCTGACCATCTACCATACAACAGCTAACATAGCCCATTGATTAGCTCAAGGGAACCAAAGGCAGAGCTTTCTGAACAACATGACAGAGTCCGTTACTACTCTTCATTTTGAGGTCAAGCTTCAAGATTTATGTCTTTGCCAAAGCAGTCCACAGCAGGAGTGAAAGAAAATGTTGGCAGTAATACGAAAGGGATTGCCAGTCTATCTTAGACTTAGGGTAAATCCTCTTTGATATCTTAGCTCCAATAGCAGCTAGCACCAGACGCTAAGAGTTACATAAACCCCCTGTAATAGAGCACTTTGGAATAATTGATTACTGGGGAGTTGGTGGTTGGTTTACACCAGGGAACATGAAAGTTTATATACTTTTAAGTGCTCTTACATAAAATAGCATTCAGTTACATTATATATGTATAATTCAAGGTAAGCAAAAAGGAAGGCCAATAAATTGTCCTTCTAGGAAGATCTTGACTTTTTTCTGTAGTCCTTGTTCAGTGTCCACATACTGTAATGACCGGGGCTATTAATCTAATCTATGATCATTCAAAATGAACAAAATACTGGGTCACATCCTAGGCTATGCCTGCACAACAGCGTTATTTCGGAATAACTGATGTTAATCTGAAATAACAAAGAGCGAGTCTACACTACAAGCCATTATTTTGAAATAATGTTGAGCTGGAGAACATCTTACTCCCACTCCTGTAACCCTTGTTTTATGAGAAGTAAGGGAAGTTGAAGGAAGAGTGTTCTTCCTTCGACTTCCTGCTGTGCAGACAGCGCCAAAAGCCAAATTAAGCTATTTCGACTTCAGCTATGCAATTGACATAGCTGAAGTTGCATAGCTTAATTCAGATTTTACCCTATTGTGTAGACATGTCCTTAGGGTTCCACTGAGATGCTCTCCTTAGAAATCAGGGAAATGCAAAGGTGGCTTTAAGCCATCCATGTAGACTCTCAGTTCAAGGGGTAAGTTGCAAAGGATTATTCCCCAGGCACAAGTCAGATCAACTTTTATACTGCTCTAACATACACTGGCTTGCAGTAGCCTAATGGAGCTATAACAACAGTAGGGAATGCCAAAGCACAGGAGTTTCCATCACCTGCTGTGTACCCTACATGGCTAGATTCAAAGAGCTTTGCACTGGAAACTTGGACAAAAACTGTCCTATTGCGCTGGAGGAACTGAATGAAAATGTTTAGGACATTCTTGTGTTGTATAGTTGTTTCAGGAAAGAATGACAGCTGGATGCAATTTACCCAGCAGGCTGTTTTAACTCAATGATCTGGCGGTCTGACTTGGTGAAGTTTTAGGCAGTTCTCTACAGAGAGCATTGGTGTCAATTTCTGCTCACACTTATTTCTTCCATTTGTAACAACTTAGGGTACATAAGAACATAAGAATGGATGTACTGGGTCAGACCAAAGGTCCATCCAGCCTACTATTCTGTCTGCCAACAGTGGCCAATGCCAGGTGCCCCAGAGGGAGTGAACGAAACAGGTAATGATCAAGCGATCTCTCCTACCATCCATCTCCACTCTCTGACAAACAGATGCTAGAGACACCATTCCGTACCCATCCTGGCTAATAGTCATTAACGGACTTAACCTCCATGAATTTATCTAGTTCTCTTTTAAATCTACACTGCAACACTATTTCAAAATACCAAGTGCTATTCTGAAATAACTTAGTTTGCGTCTACACAGCAGGCAACTATTTCAAAATAGTGACAAAACACTGTCAAACTGGAGGACTTCTTATTCCAAATCCGGTAACTCTCATTGTACAAGGAGTAAGGGTATGTCTACACTACAACCCTAGTTTGAACTAGGGTGATTAATGTAGGCAACCGAAGTTGCAAATGAAGCCCAGGATTTGAATTTCCCGGGCTTCATTTGCATCTTGCCGGGCGTAGCCATTTTTAAATCCCTGCTAGTTCGGACTCCGTGCCCGCAGCTACACGCGACACGGAGTAGGTAGTTCGGATTAGGCTTCCTCTACCGTGGAACGAGGTGGAATTCTGCAACTTCGGTTGCTTACATTAACCACCCTAGTTCGAACTAGGGTGGTAGTGTAGACATACCCTAAGGGAAGTTGGAGGAGGAGTTCTGTATTTTGAAATAAGTGCTCTGTAGATGCTCCCAATTTTGAAATAAGCTACTGATGTAGCTCAATTTGCATAGCTTATTTTGAGTTAAGCCCTACAGTCTATACACACCCTTATTGTTCAAGATTTAAAACTGCAGCCATAAAGGAGCACCCTGTTCTTCTCTTATAGACGTGTATTTCATCCCACATGTGTCACAACTGGATAATTTAATAGTGAAGAGAAGCAAATAAATAAATAAATAAAAGTTAACCTCTGCGTGATTTTAAATATTCAAAAGTTAACCTCTGCGTGATTTTAAATATTCACATTGGCTGAAACACAATATGAGACGTGCTGAAGCCTTTAATTAAAAAAGGAATAGGTGTAAAGCTATTTGAAAGAGGTGGTAGTGAGGAATGCGACCTGAAACCTGCTTCAGGAATAAATTATTAGATTTTTGAAATGGCATCCTCAGCCTCATACCAACAAGCAATAAAATGCTCTGAGAAAAATGAAAGGTATCTTCAATTTGATAGTGTTGGTTCATCATGAGCTAAGAAAAAAGAAAAGGACTGAACACTATGTTCCATTGCCCTTTTAGGCTATGTCTACACTGCAATGCTATTTCAGAATACTGGAGTATCCCAAAATAGTTATCCCGCATCTTAACAGCAAGCCCGTTATTTTAGACTCACTATTCTGACATCCCTGTAAATCTCACAAGGAGTAAGGGACAGCGAGTTATTTAGAAATAAGATCGAAATAAGATACACAATTTGTATAGCTCAAATTGCATATCTTATTTTGAGCTACATTGCAATGTAAATGTAGCCTTAGTGCCCTTAGCCCTGGTCTACACTAGGGAGTTATTTCGAAATAACCCGCCTTAAGTCAAATTTACAAGAAGAGCGTCCACACTGCCAAGCTTGTTATTTCAAAATAATGGACTCATTATTTAAAAATCTGTATTTCTGCTTTCACTGGGGAATAACACTAACTCCAAAACAATTATTTAGAAATAGCAGTAGTGAGGATGCTCTGGTGCCGCTATTTCGAAATATCTACTCCCCAAAGTAATTCGAACTAATTACTCCCCAGTGCTTCCAGGGGCTCTAAGTGGAGGTCGTGTGTCCACAATAAGTCCTGGTCCACACTATTTTGAAATAATAGATGGAATGCTCACACTACTAAACCCGTTATTTTGAAATAACAGGCGGGTTATTTAAAAATCTATATTCCTGCTTTCCTCGGGGAATAGTGCTTATTTCAAAATAGTTATTTCAAAATAGCATTAGTGTGGACGTGCTGCGGCTGCTATTTTAAAATAGCTACTCCCCAGAGTAATTTGAAGTAATTACTCCCCAGTGCTTCCTGGGGCTCTAAGTTGAGGTAGTGAGTCCACAGTAATGGAGCCTGCCTCGGACTAATTTTTAGGGTCCCCCATAGCGGAGACACGGTATTTCAATTTTGTTATTTTGGGAGTTATTAAGTTGAATTTTGTTATTTTGAAATAGTTTCTGAGAGTAGACAAGGCCATAATATTACAAGCAGTGTAAAGAATGCACAGGTGGTTTATGTGCCCTATTAGGATTTACTCAGCACAGAAGGGCGTCTCTGCAGGTGTATCGCCAGCAGAACTGACTCTTATTTCTTCTGCCCACTGCTCCCAGAACAAGCACTGGAAAGGAACACAGGAGCAGTGGTCAGGTTACATTGCATTCCAGCAATCCTCAAGGAGCAGATGGCCCATTAAGGGCCATTGCCAATTCATGCATGATCATCTGCTCTATACTTGTGCTTGGGGCCAGAGTTGGACAGCCAATCAGGAGCTGTAGTTGGCTCCCTGAAAGGCTCCCCCCTCTACTATATACCCAGTGGAGGGCAGAAGCAGCAGAGAATCTAGCCCTGTCTTTTGAGTAAGTGGTGTGATGGATTTCAGGCATCTGAAATTTTTTAATACACACACACACACTGATCTTGATCTCAAAAGAGGTTGTTGTAAATGTTGTGTGGGACAGCAGAAATTTCAGCTGAGGATAATGGGCTTGTTTTCATTAACATTACATAAAGGTTAATATTACATGAAGGCAATGATACATTTGTCATCCTACATAAAATATGGCAATAGCTGGATATGATACTCAGTTAAAACACTTATGACACAAATTTTTCAAAAAGCTAGAGAAGTGTGGCATTCCCCAAATGAGAGAGATTTGTATGTAGCTGTGTCAAATAAGAGCATCACAATTAATGCTGGGACAGATCCATAAATATAGAGTATGTTAAGACTAATGATTTAGCCCAATCTGCATTTAGTTATGACACCCTAGTTACCTTCTCGTGACCTAAAGAAAACTCTGAAGTTCAAAAATGTGCCCTTTCCACCAACAGAAGCTGTTCTAATAAAATATATTCCCTCCCCCCATCTTGTTACTGTAATAGCCTGAGACCAACATGGTTATCACAACACTGCAAACAATATGCATGAAATGTGAATGTTTCTACAGGTCTAAATTGGTGTTAAGCAATAGACATGATAGGCAAAGCACTGGGCTATTGTAAGTAGAAACAGGCTGACGGAATTAAAATAAGAACAAGCTTAAAGTATTTCTTATCCCTCAAACCATCCTTCGTCTGTCTTCCTGGTTACAGCTTAGGTAATGAACCTTATCTTCCCCCACTTCATGGTCCTAATACACATTATTACTTACTGTTTTATAAAAGCTATATCCTTTATCCAGATTATTCTTTGGAAATTGCTCTACTACAGTGTTTCTCAAAGTTGTGGAACAAGTGGAACAAGTGTTACAGGAAAATTAGAATCTCTTTTGAAATAATGGGTGCAAAACCACAACATCAGAGGCTCATACAACTGCATATTCTCTAATGTGATCTATGCCATCAAGTGCCAGCACTTCCCTTCTGTCATGTATATTGGCCAAAAAGGACAGTGTCGGCAACAAAGGTTAAATGGACACAAGTCAGATATCAGAAATGGTAACACACATAAACCTGTAGGGGAACATTTTAACCTACCTGGGCACTCATTAATGGATTTTAAAGTAGTGATTCTTCTACAAAGAATTTAAAAGACCAACTACAGAGAGAAACTATGGAACTGGCCTTCATATGCAAATTGACACGATCTCTCATGGCCTGAACAAAGACATGAACTGGATGGGCCATTATATTCAACATCCAAATGATATCAAAAGCTAAGCGTGGGACACTTCCAGACCACTCAACTTCATTAGCACTGGCATTACAATTGACAGGCATTTTTTCTCCCCTTCTCCCTTCCTTTTCTGTTATAAATTGGAAGGGTATCCCTTTTTTCTCCACTCTTATCTGAGAAAATGGATTTTGCCCACAAACTTTCATGATACTAGTCTCTGAGGTGCTACAGGACTACCCTTTTTTTGAAGTTAAAGACTAACACGGCTCCCCATCTGAGACTTTTAAACATGACCAGAAGTAACTTTTTTTCTTTCCTTACTGTACATGGATGAAGCGTCTTATAAGTTTTTGCCAAAGCAGATATGTATAGGTCCCATCTTTCTCTAGTCTTTTGGATTTCTTTTTAAAGAAAAAGCCAGGACACTTGCAGGAGGGCTTAAATACAGGACCGATCCTTTAAAACCAGGACCTCGGTTTAGGGTGACCCTATAGAGCCAAGGGGTATCATTAATTATTGCCATCTTGTTTCTGTTCCCATTTACCAATTCTACATTTCTCATCTCTGAGGGTATGTCTAGACTGCATCCCTCTGTCAGCAAAGGGATGCAGTCTAGGCAGGTCGACATTACAAATGAAGCAGGAATTTAAATATCCCATGCTTAATTTGCATAACAAATGGCCGCTGTTTTTGCCGACTCAGGACTTTGTCGGCCAAAAAGCAGCAGTCTAGAGGGGGATCTGTCGAGAAAGAAAGTCTTTTTCAGCAGATCCCTTATGCCTCCTGCAAGGTGCCCCAGTGCCCCAGTGCCTCGGTGCGCCTTTCTTTCCTCTGTTTCAAAGTGGTCAGCCATTCCCTCCCAATTGACTTAGCTTTCTGTGTATTTTGTCTTTTTTGATTTATGTCAATGTACCTCACATTCCACTTTGCCTTTCCATGACTCAGATTATGAAATGTGTTATTCCCTTCCCTTTAAAACAAAATAAACACAAACAAACAAAGCAAAACAAAACAGAACAGAACACACAGTGTTTGCCTTTTTGGAATTCAAGATTATAAATTTGTGATCTCTTCTACCTTTCCTGGGCTTAACATAAAATCCAAATAACATATTATATGTTTTAACAAAATAATGACACAGGAATAAAGACTTTAATCCTTTATTTTTCCCTCAAACCCATAGGTCTAAAAATATGTGTCCTACAACCTTTAAGAAACTTTTTTTCTTAAGACAAATTTAGATTAGATCATATCCTTGGTATTTAAATAGCTAAATCTTTATTGTTTCTAAGGTCAGATGATTGTTTTCATATGAAAATTGAAAAAATCAGGTCGTTCCAAAAAGTCTTTTCCCCAAAGTTTTCATTTTTTTCAACAAAAGATAAAAGGGTAAAAATAACAGATTCTTTCTCCACTACCACCATTTTTAGTGACAAAAAAGAAAAACGGAAAAAAATCAGGAAAAAGAATAAAGTTGAAGAACTACCATACACATTTTAATGTAAAGATTAGCATTAACATAAAATTATTTTCAAAATTAGCTACAATTTTCAAATATTTCACCTGTTTTGGCCTTTTTATTTTCTATTAGAGACATACTTAATTACAAAGCAGTCATTAATTCTTGTTTGTCTAGAATTGGTTCACTAACTGCATACATGTCCTTGAGCTTTTCTAAGCTTAAAGATCTAAATTGTATCTTAGTTACTCATTCAAAACTCTTATCTTGAAGTAAAAAACACCCTAGGGATAAGCCTGTAGCTTCTAAAAATGTTTCTCTGTTTTCACTGGGAAATGAATCATGGTTATGCTTGCAAAATAGACAGTAAAACTTCTCAAGTAAAATAGCCCATTAAGTTTGCAAAAAAAATATTATTAATTTCAGGGGTGAGGGTTGAATAGCATGTACGCCCCTCAACACCCAATTCTATGCTCGGGGAAGAAGGTACAGAAGAAAAAGTTATCAATATCAAAATGAAACTGACAGGAATGTCACTGAGTTCCACTAAGGCTCTTGAACTGATCAAAATGTTAAATGTGCGTGTGACACACACACACATATATACACACACACACACACACACTCTACTCAACATACTTAAAGAATATAAGAAATTCTTGCCTAATAAAATTGTCCTCGGTAGCACTTTTCGTATCCAAATTGCCTGATTAAAAATTCATCCTTAGACAAAGAGGAAATTTCTCTAGCTTAGAATAAGAACTATCTAGCTTTTATTTAGTTCTTACCATTGCACATATAATGCAAAAACCCTTGCAAAGATCATAGGGCCCTAATTCTTTACTCCACCAGTCATATGTCGGTATAACTGAATGAAAATACAGTTAAATGGGCATAAAACTAGCATACAGAGAAGAGAATCAAGTCTCTATTGGCTTTCTTTATTGCAAAGCTAAATCTTTTTGCTATCTTAGTTTTAAGCATTCAGAATTCATTGTTTCAGGATATTCTACCAAAGGATTCTATTAAACCAAGAGTCTGCCTTCTGAAATATAAATGCAATATATACTGTATACAGTTCTTCCACATCTCCACATACAGTATTTTAGAGAAGGATTTCAGTACATCACTCACAGAATCCAGATAAGACTTTGGACCAGCACAATTGGAGCTGTATACACTAAAGGGGGTTGTGCTTTGTTTTTCTAAAGATGAGGAAACTTACTAGGAAGTGGAAGCAATGACTGAAATACTTCATTAATGGTTAAACTATCTAAAACCTCAATTAATAGTCTCCCATTTACTTGAGAGATTCTCTTAAATATCAACTTTTACTTAGCTCCAGAGAAGTTGTCAGAGATGCATTAGAGGCTCACAAGACATCCCTGTTAATTAACTCCTCATTAAGATACACACCACAGATATATCATAGAAGGAAATGATTTATGTGTTCTCAGATGCGGAAGTATTTCTAGGGGGATTGGCAAGAAGACCTATGAGTAAATAAACTCAAAGTGATATAAGCTGTGCCTCATTGTAAAAGTGATTTACTTGGTTTTTTTCTCTGCTGATTCCACCTGTCAAGAGCCATTAGAAAACCTCAGAGCTGCTCACACTGACATGGCTTCAATTATATACTACAGGCAGTCCCTGAGTTACGCGGATCCGACTTATGGATTTTCTTGCCCCGGAGGACTGGAGCGGCGGGACGCCTGGTCCCGCCGCCCGCCTCCTCCGGGGAGAGAAAAGCTGCTCCCCGTCTCCCTGGTCTGCTGGGGGAGCCAGCAGACCAGGGAGACGCTGAGCAAAGCCGCGGAGGACCCAGGCCGGACCACGGCGCTGATCTGGAAGCGCCGCGGTCCCGGGTCCTCTGCCGCTTTGCTCCGCGTCTCCCTGGTCTGCTGGGGGGAGACGCAGCTAGTGCCCCCCCCAGCAGACCAGGGAGACGTGGAGCAAAGCCCGGGGCCTGTGGTAGAGCAGGTGGGGCGCTGCCAGTTGGTCCCGCAGCACCGCTCCTTGGCGCTACTGGACCAACCCTGCAGCACCCCAGCTGCTCTTCCCCAGGAGTCCTGATTCAGCCGCTGCTGATCAGTTTCAGCAGCAGCTGAACCAGGACGCCTGGGGCACAGCAGCTTGGGTGCTGCTGGGTTGGTCCAGTAGCGCCGAGGAGCGGCGCTACTGGAGCAACCCAGCAGCACCCAAGCTGCTCTGCCCCAGGCGTCTCCAAGTCAGCCGCTGCTGAAACTGACCAGCGCTGACTACAGGAAGCCCAAGGAAGAGTTGCTCTGCCCCGGGCTTCCTGGAATCAGCCGCTGATCAGTTTCAGCAGCAGCTGACTTGGGGACGCCTGGGGTTCTTAAGTTGAATCTGTATGAAAGAACTGGCGTCCAGATTCAGCCTGTTGAAACTGATCAGCGGCTGATTCCAGGAAGCCCGGGGCAGAGCAACTCTGCCTCGGGCTTCCTGTAGTCAGCCGCTGGTCAGTTTCAGCAGCGGCTGAATCTGGATGCCAGTTCCGACTTACATACAGATTCAACTTAAGAACAAACCTACAGTCCCTATCTTGTATGTAACCCGGGGACTGCCTGTACTTATAGAAGTCAATGAGAATCCTCGAAGTTAAGAGAATTCAGTATGTGATCATCCATATGAACTACCCTATAGACAATTTTGACAACTGCACTGGAGATTAGTTTTCTTTAGCTGTGCACAGGCTCATTACCCACTAGATAGTCATCTTCTTTTATAGGGAATTAGACCTACCAGACAGGATTAGGATGTGTGTGCGAGTGTGAGTGTGCATGCAAGAAATATTTCTAGCGGTACTGGCATCAGCAAATTTCCAGCACTAAACAAGAGTTTCCTCAGATCAAAGTGGTTCAAGATAAATTTTACATAAGAACCCAAACTTTGAAGCTGAGTGGTGATTGTCCCTAAACTGAACTGAAGCACACCTAAAACAAAGAATAGCTTCCATAGTGTTATTAAATCAATGGGATGTAAACTTGTGCTTAAGTGTTTTGCTGAATAAAAATGAATTTCATCATGCACTGATCTGCTTTGCTGAATTTGGGGCCATTGTGACAGGGGGAAGAGGGAATATAAGGTTCATTCTATCTAGTATTCATTCTTTCTAAATGCCAAGTATATAAAATATTGTATTACATTTGTTCATTTCCTTCTGTGGAAAATTTTAAGAATGCATTTATTAGAATTGGCCTATGTTATATTTATTATGAATAATGTCACTGAAAAACAATAATGCCTGTGTATTTAGTAACTCAAATAAATGCTAACTGGTTCAAATCCACAGTGAAACAGTTTCAAATACATACACATGATCATAAAACCCACCCATCCCAGGTAGTGATGCCAATAATGGCTCCGTTATCTGTGAGAAGGACCAAATGAGAACTTTAAGAGCTGTCCAAGGAAGCTCAAGTAATTATATAAAAAAGCTCCTAGATAGGGATCAAAATGATGCAAAGGAAAAGAGACAATTGTGAGGAAAAATTCACTAAAGATAATGAAATGTGGCCTGGAGAAGAAAAAGTGGGTCCATTTTAAAACCCTGCAAACTGGAAACAACCTCAAACTTTTTCAAACTCATTTTCCCAATTTCTGATCAGTACTAATATTATATTCTGCTAACATTGTCTTTATGAAAGCAAAGATTTCTGATTAACATTGAGCAAAGCAATTATTTTCTTTGTAAGTGTTCATAAAACACTAGATAGGGATTTTTATAGGTTTTCCCTAGGTCTTTCTATCTCTTGTAATTTCCAAAGTGAAGAATAACTGTGTTAGACATGAGGGCTATGAGAATGATTAAATATTCAGTTCAGGTTCAGCTCTTAAACATTTGAAAACTTTTTTTCAGGTTGAACCAGAAATGAAACAGTTTCACTTTTTTGGAGAAACAAAATGTCCAAGTTTCATTTTTGTGTTGACTGAAGTTTTTGATCAACCCATATCAACTATTTTGATGATCAAGTGATAATTTATTTAAAGAGGGTTTCAACATAAATTGATGATGTGTATGTGTTTGCAACTGTTTCAATGTGAATTTGAATCCAAAACAAAAAGTCTCTCTGACATGAAAAGTCAAACCATTTCCTTTTTACTGAAACAATTTCTAAACCATATTAATGTGATTCTTCGTAAAAAAAAAAACCTATTAAAGACTATTGCTAATCAAGAAAGAGTTAAAGTGCCAGTATGGATTTAAAATGACTAAAACAGAAAACAAAGAGGTACAGTGAATATCTGCTCTTTAGAACGTTGTGGAAAGTACCCACTAGTCTATGATTAGGACCAATGTTACTTAATACCTACTTAATTTGAGGAAAATGTAAACAGTAAACTGGTGAAATTTGCTAATGACTCTGTGAGTTTAAAGAAAAACAAAGAGAACTCATATACAACAAGATGACTGGGTGAAATAAAGGTCAGGCACGTTTTATCACAGCGGGCACATTTTGTCACAACCAGTCTGTTTGCATTAACCCCTAGATGTAGCTTGTTAGGTAGGGATGTACTTAATAAAATATGCAAAACTAAGAGAACCTAAAACACTTTTTTTAATGAAGACGGTACAAGGAATTTCATCGCACACATATTTATACTAATGGGTCACAGCCATAGGGAGCCTGCTATGCACACTACAAATACAGCCACTGGTACTGAATTATAGTAATTCTCTAAGGCAGTAATCTTGTTTGCTGTCAAAAATAATGCTGGACATTTTTCAGTATCTTCCATCAAATTTGAATAATTATATAATTGTTATATCTATAGTGAGTCAGCTATTTAAATCTTGGATGATAATTTTTCTCCCTTATGGCTCAATCCTGCATTTGGTTGAATTTTTGCCTGAATAAGAACAGAGCACTTAATAGGATGCAGACTACAGATAATACTGGTTACAGAGCAGCAGAACAGTAGATCTCACTCTGCTGCAAAACAGAGGTTATGCCCGCAGCTCTATTTTAAGTATAGAAATGTAGCCATAAAACAAACAGAAACTTACAAGGAGAATGTAGCTAAAGATTTAAGCCACGATGGCATAAAGGATGACATTGGTTAGGCTTGAGAAGAGCATTAGAATACAAAGAGGTGACACAGAAAGGCCATGACTGACAAATTCTGAAATTACATTGTTGATTTGGTTGTAATGGGAGACAGCTGAATTAATTGTACCTTGTAAGTTCTTGCTTTTCCTGTTTGCTCTCTCCCCTTTCCATCCCCTCAGAATATGGATTACACTGGGAAGAAATCCTCAGTACAAATCAAATTATCCTTTCTTCAATTGCACAGTTAGAGCAGAGGCTGCACGTACAGATCCCATTGCCTCAGTAATCTGTCAACCTGGCCCTAGCAGTATTTAATCTTTTCCTTCCTCTTTGTCTCAGAATTCATATTACCTCATACTCCTGAGGCTATCTACATGATCTGGTTGCTTAGAAACCACTTTGTAGTGGATATCTAGGAATTAGGAAAATTTGTCTTAACAACTACCACATTTTTTTATTCCCTCGCCCCTTTTCTCACATCATGCAATTGTTTCATGAACTACAGGTAATCTATTTTCCTCTCCCTTAATTTTCTTTAACACTGTATTTGACGTATAAGCTTTCCTCCACTGTTTGATGCATCAAAGCTGCTCTGTGGCTTTTCTTTTTGTTCTTCCAGTTCTTAAGGTCAATGAATCCTAGACTGCCTCAGAGCTGTGTGTCTACAGCACGGAGTATAGGCACCACCCCAGCACAAAGCCACAAAGGTGCTGTGCATGACCCAGGCAAAATACCTCTGGAAATGCTGGGCTAGAACAAGCCTGATTATGTCCTTCTGAAGTTTTGCACTCACTGAAGAGCTCACTTGGGTTCTTGCTCTATGTTTCTTCTAACCCGGAACCCATCCACACATAAAAACCTCTTCTCCAAGCTTTATACACAAGCTAGATAGCCTGTGTGGAGCTATAAGCTAATACCTCCTAGGGGCTCATAGGTCAGATTCAGTTTATTTAAGGCCTTCTCTACACATGCAAGAACATGTAGAGTTCATTGTGTAGCTGCAGTGTGTAGCTACAGACAGCAGTGAAAGATTCTGACAGGAAGGACGCAGCAGGGACACAGCACTATTAAAAATATCCTTATAGAGATAGACAGGGCTCAACAATTAGTGTAGTCTACTCAACCATGGCGAGTAGATTACAAGCTGGCACAGCTGCGCAGCGCAGTAAGTGCATGTGCAGCACGGTCTGCGCATGCTCAGCGTGCCGAACCACACGGCTGGCAAACAGGGTTCACCGCCGCTTGGCGAGCCCTGGACATAGAGATAGGGAAGCACTTTTGGGACAGGTTGACAGCCATGTAGAGTACATACTACAGGTTTCTGGAGTGTCTGTACTCTACTTATATACCTCAGCTAGCAGGGTGTGCAGCATCTGTATTATGCACTTTGCCCTATGTCTAGAACTACCCTAAGAATCCAAGTTTGGAAGCATCTAAAATGGTGCTTGTTGTTTCACAGTGCAACTAAAGAGAAATGGTCTCTCCCCTTATAAGCACATAGCCTAGAGTTTAGACAAGGACCAATGAGCAAGAAGGATGATGAATAGTGGAAGTGATTTTTTTTCTAAACATTTGTCATCATATGGTAATTTAGGTATGTGTCTCAAGGCCTTACTGGGCAGGCAAGAACATGTGCACACACATTCACAGATTTTGACCATAAGAAGTAGGCAATCTTGGGTGTCTAAGTTAAGCTCCTAAATCTAAATTTAGGCACCTGAATAGACGTGGCTTGGTTTTCACAGGGACTAAAGAACTTCAGCAGCCACTGACTTCATTTAGGAACTGGGATTGTTATAGAATCAGAAACGTAGGGCTAAAAGGGACCTTCTGAGGTCACCCAGTCCATCTCCCCAGACGGAGGCAGGACCGAGTATACCTAGACTAAGGAAGCTGGGAACTATGGATTCTGGGAGGGAGTGAAAATAATTTTGAAATCTTACCAGTACAGGGGCCCACCTCCAGTCCCTGGAAGAGGCAGGACGGGGGGCCAGCCTCCCCCAGCTAACCTTTCAGTGTTGCACAGCGAGCGCTGTCGAGGGCTCAGTCATTCAGAAGCCCACCACGCTCTTTTAAATCACCAGACCCCAAGGCAGCTGCCCATTTTGCCCCTTCTCCCCACCCCGTTGGCTGCCCTGCTGGAAGAGTCCGACAGCCATGCTTTAACATCGCTGCCCCTTTGGCCACTCCTCCCCCACATTAGCGGCCTGATTGGGGAGAGCAATGTTAAAGTGCTGCTGCAGCAATGCTTCAATGTCAGCTATGTACGGGCCCATACCTTTGCCCACTTCTTACCAGTATGCTGTACCAGCCCATACCAGCCCACTTCCATCTCTGGTTTTGAGGGGGCAATAGCAGTCCCTTAGCTTGATGCAACCAAATTCATGGCTTTCCTCATATGCAGGATTTAAAGGTTTTGTATAATTGCTTTCAGCACACTCACAACACAAGATGTTCCAGCTTCTCTGCCTAGACTATCCTGGGCAGGCATTTGTCTAACCTGCTCCTAAAAGCCTTCAGTGATGGACATTCCACAACCTCCCTCTGAAGCCCATTCCAGAAATTACCTACCTTTACAGATAGAATGTTTTCCTCATATCTAACCTAAATCTCCCTTGCTGTAAATTAAGCCCATTATTTCTTGATCTATCTTCACTGGACATTAACACCAATTGATCACTCCTCTTTATAATAGTCCTTCACATATTTGAAGGTTCATCAGATCTACCACCCCAAAATCTTCTTTTCCTTAACACTACACACACATTTTTTAAGCTTCCCTCATGTCAGCTGTGTCTACACTGTGCCACTTATTCCAGAAAATCAGCCGCTTTTCCGGAATAAGCTGCGAGCTGTCTACACTGGCCCTTGAATTTCCAGAAGAGCTACGATGCTCTACTGTACAAAATCAGCCGCTATTCTGGAAAAACTATTCTGCTTCTGCTCGGGCATAAGTCCTTATTCTGGAACACTGTTCTGGAAATGGGCCAGTGTAGACAGCCCAGTAGTCTTTTCCGGAAAAAAGCCCTGATCGCGAAAATGACGATCGGGGCTCTTTTCCGGAAAAGTGCGTCTACATTGGCCACAGATGCTTTTCCAGAAAAAGGGCTTTTCCGGAAAAGCAGCCTGCCAATGTAGACACTCCTTTTCTGGAAAAACTTAAAACGGAATAGTATTCTGTTTTAAGCAGTTCCGGAAATTCATGCCAGTGTAGACACAGCCGTCAGGTTTTCTAAACCACTTATTTTTGTTCCTCTTCCCTGAATTCTCTCCACTTTGTCAAAAGCTTTCATAATGTGCCACACAGAATTGGACACAACACACCCTGCTTAGATGTCACCAGGGCCAAGTAGAATGGGATAATTACCTTACGTATGACAATCCAGTCAATAAGTCCCAAAGCGATATTTGCCTTTGTAGTGACTGCATCACATTGTCACATATTTAGTTTGAGATCCATTGCAGTCCCCAATCCTTTTCACAAGCTACACCCCATTTTGTAATAGTGTATTTGATTTTTTTCCTTCCTAAGTGCAGTGCTTTGAATTTCATCTTGATTTAATTTCATCTTGATTTCACACCAATTTTTCAGGGTAGGTTTGAAATCAAATCCTGTCCTCCAGAGTGTCTTTTGTGTGTGGTAGCTCCTTCTCTTCATTCCATTTCTTTTCCCCTAGAATAGGGGCTGACATGGGGAGTGGGGGGGAGGGGGCCCTTTTGAATTGCCACTGAAGCACTGCTCGGTGCAGCTCTGAGGGCTGGAGGGCATGCCACAGGCTGGCAGGTGCAAAGGGCTGACTGTCCTTGGCCCCGCCCCTTCCTCAGTTTCACTTCTTCCTGGGCATAGAACAACTCCCCCCACGTCTTGTCTTGGGGTCTGCAGTTGCTTTCTGCCCTGCTGTGCTAGCATGTTTAGAAAGCATCCTAAGCTTAGGCTCCAGAGCATCCCATCCATCTACTGATAAATATATCTCATTTATCAGTGAGATTCCTATCTCCCTGTATTCCCCATGCAAAATTACTGTTTATGCAGGAACTGAGGGGCAAATTTTGCTAGGCATGTGTAGAACATATATAATCCACACACACTAGGTTTCTTCAGACTTCAATATGGGTATGTCTACACTACCCCGCTAGTTCGAACTAGCGGGGTAGTGTAGACATACCCTATGATATTTCCATGTCTCCAGGTTATTATTTCAAAACTAAATGTATTCAAAACAAAGACAAGGCACAATTCCTCACACATGCCAACGTACAAGTTTAAACATATATTTCAGTTTTTTTTAAAAATAATCCAGGGTCTCCAAACGTTCTCTCATCTCTTTGCATGATTTCTGGCATCCTGTGAAAATACTATAGAACTTAAAGTCATTATTGAGAGAGTTTCCTCTGCATTGGCTTTGCTGCAAAAACAATTTCGCAGCAGTTTTATGATCAGCTCTAAATAGAACAACACAATAGCTACACCCAATGGCAACTAAGTTAACTGCTCCTTTCCAAAATTTCCAAAGAAAGCTGCTAAGATTTTCTGAATCATCCTGGAACCAGGGCTGGATTAAGCTTTTCATAGGCCCCCTAGTTACTCCCATAAGTGTAGGCCATTAAATTAGACTATATAGAAATATATGAATGAGAAATGCCCTATTATCTATACACCTAATATCATTCACTTTAATTTTCGCTCTTGAAAATGGCTCACCATGTGAGAATTTCATGGTACTTCATTCTAAAAGAACAGCTATTTTGTTGTATACTATAATTATACTTAGCATTCACCTGATAGTTAATTGGTGGATAGGGAGAAAAGTAAAGTGATGTTGACGCAGTTATGACTGTAAAATCCAGAGTATTGCATTGCACCACAGAGGTGACAACTTGGCAAAAATGTGTCTCAAGATTGTTCAACGTCATTTATGAAATAACAGTACATTGACTGATGCTGGCCATACATTTCTGCCAGAATCAGTGATTAGTATCAGCCTAGAATTTCTGAAACACAACTGTGAAAAGCAAACAGTGTATTAATAAGCAGTGTTCCCTTTAACATTTCCATCCTTGATTGGGTTGAATTTTCTTATGTGCACTGAAGTCTTACAGAGAATAATCGCTGTAATAAGATTCCTTGCTGAATAAGGACTAGCCTTTCATGGGGACACTGAAATGTACATCTGCCCTACCAATGGAAACTACCTTTGTTGCATTAAACTTCTAGCTAAATTTGAGCCATTTCTCTCAGAACAGATGCAATGACATGACAATCCAGACAGAGGGAATGTGTCTTACCTTTAATCAACTATATGCAATGAATTTATTGATATATTGGGATCTAAAGTTATGGCACAGATAATATCTGAATTCAAAAAGACAAAGTATTATGGAATCAAAATCAATTCATCTCCTGATATTAGTCACGCTTATCAGCTTACAATGGTGTTTCGTTATGTACTCGGTGATGGAAATGTGGTTGAGTGGTTTCTTCAGTTCACTCCCATTGAACATCATGATGGAAAATACTTATTTGATCTTTTGCAGGATAATCTCAAACTTCATGGCATTGATATTGCAAGCTGATGGTCACAGTCATATGATAGTGCCAGCAATAGGAGTGGCATTTAATCAGGGGTTCAAGCTAGCTTTTGTGAGGTTAACAGTTTGGCTGAATGGGTTCCATGTGATGCCCGCAGTCTAAATTTGGTTGGATCAATTGCTGTTGTCAGGTTTTTTGTTGTTGTTGTTTTGGGTTTTGGGGGTTTTTTTGCAGTCACTTTTTACGTTCCTCTAAGCTTCAACCCATAGATGATCTAAATTAGTAAATAACATGATGAAAAATACCCATGTTGTACAAAGCATATCAGAAACACAACGGTCAACATGGAGCAATGCCACCAGAGCACTTTATATGAACTGTTCTGAAATTCATCAGACTTTGACAGACATAGCTGAACGTGATCGACAAACACCAGCAGCTGTCCATAAGGCAAAGTCACTGACTAAGAAGTTGGATCAGTCTGAGACAGCTTTAATGTGCATCATTTGGAATGACATACTACAAAAGACTAATCTTGTGAAGTAGCCAATAACCCATCATACAACAGGATTTTTCCGGACTCTCCTCCATGTCTGTCTCTCTTGCTCTCTCCTCCGCCTCCTCCTCCTGTCTCCCCCTTCTCTCTCTCAGCTCTCCTCCACCTCCTGCCTCTCTCTCCACCTCTCTTTCTCTTCTCTCCCTCCTGCCTCTCACTCTCCCTTTCTTTTCTCCTCCCCCTCCTGCCTCTCATTCGGGGGACCGCGGAGCCCAAACAGTTGTTTGGGCTCCGTACTCCTCATGCCGCATGGGGAGCGCGGAGCCTAAATGGCAGCTTGCACCACTTACTCCCCCTCAGTGGCCCAGTGGAGTGGCACAGAAATCAGCTGAGCACCACGGTGGGAGGGGAAGGGGATGAGGCAGTGATGTACACAGCTGGGCCCCACCCCCCTTCACCTTCTGCCGTGGCGCTTGGCTGAGTTCTCCGCCACTCAGCTGGGCCGCTGCTGGGGAGCAAGTGGCGCAAACTGCCATTTGGGCTCCCCGTGCCACTCAGCCAGGCCGCCGTGGGGGAACATGTGGCGCAAGCAGCCGTTTGGGCCCCATGCTCCACATGCAGCATGGGGGTGCTGCATGGGGAGCGCAGGGCCCAAACGGCCACTTGCACCACTTGCTCCCCTGTGGTGGCCCAGCTGAGTGGCGCAGAACTCAGCCTAGTGCCACGGCACAAGGCAACAGCGCCCCCCAGAGGTGACTCTGTAATGCTACAGCTACAGTGTTACAGAGTCACAGACATTGGGCTACTATATATATGATAAAGCTCTACAGGAGCCTGGTACTTTATGTGATGGACTTTTAGCACACTTCTGTGATATCCACGATACATTTCATGTGTTTGAGGCAACTGCCACTCACCATCTGACTACAATGAGACCACACAAAGCAAAAGACTTAGAAAGCAATTCTTTAATGAAGTTTTATGAATAATACTGTCTCAGATATGAGTGTTAGGGACAAATTTCACACACAGTGCTTCTATCCTATCATGGATAAACTTATTGTAGAGACGATCAGGCAACAAGCCCCATATGCCACATTGAATGAAAGGTTCAGTTTTTTTGGTGGATAGATCAATATTCAGTGCTGAAGTCACCTCTAGGGCAAGGGCATTAGTAAATATCTATCCATCAAATCTTGAGCATGTCTTTACAGATGAATTTCTATTGTTCTCACATATGTGGCAGCAATGATCAGTGCACAAATAGCAGGCAAGTTGGTGGCAAGTTTTCCAAATGTCACCATTGCTTTCAGAAGGTATTTCACCATCTTGGGAACAGACTGTGAAGGGGAATGCTCTTTTTCAAAGTTAAAATGTATAAAGAACTGTCTTCGGTCTACCATGGGAGAGAAATCACTAACTTCTCTTGCACTACTTTCAATTGAGAGTGAGCTTTTGAGAAAAATAACATTTGATAATGTAATCTGTGATTTTGCTAACAAAATGTGTAGCAAACTAAATATTTAATTGTAAGTTATACCTGTATGTTGTTTGTTGACTAAAGATTTAATAGACCTGCATTTAATTGATCTTCAACATTTAAACATGTTGCAAAAACATAGCAAAGTAAGAGAGATTTAGCAGTTTTCTTTTCTTATTTTTGAGTCAATTTTGAATTTCTGCAAGGGCCCTAAACTTTTGGTAGGCCCTCAGCACTATGCCTACTGTGCCTAATGGACAATCTGGCCCCACCTAAAACAATCAACATCAACACAGAAGTACTCAATGAAAAAACAACTGCAAAAATGGTTTAAAATACATTTATTTTAAAGGTCCCATTGCTTATCTTTCCCTTTACCAAATCAAATTTTCATTGCAATTAATCTTTTAATACACAGGAATGTTATCCTTTTGACTGATTTATTATCCACTCTCAATGTTTCATTGGAGGAGCACAAAGAATCTTGTCAAGCCAGAACTTTTCTCCTGGTACCGACTGCTATTTTGTACTCTAGGCAATTATTTAATTATGATTGTGACAGTTCATTGTTTGGAGGTTATTTAGTGACACACACCTGCATCTGCAGAGACACTGAAACAAAAGTTCAGATAAAGATGCAAGCTGCTCCTGTTTATATGACTGCAGCATTCACTCTGTTGAACTCTTAACAATGGCCATTGTTTTTTCACAAGATAAATTACATATAGAAATTATATATATATATATATATACTATCTGAAGTTTAGCTCTTTTTTTTGTTTGTTTTTTTTCAATAAAAAATCAAATTTGGTTATTTGAAAAAACAACCTGAATTATTCTTGATTAAAAACAAAAACCAAACCTAAAAAAAAAAAAACTTGAAAAAGCTTGCAGAAAAAAATTATTTTGTTCAAAAAGCCATTTTTCTTTGATAAGAAGTTGTAATGATTTATATGATTAGAATTTAAGTGTCTATTTATATGATTAGAATTTAAGTGTCAACATTGATGAGCGTTTCACTGCTGAGTACACTAGGCCAAGAGGCAGGGAAGGACAATCGCATTATGAAGGTCTGCAGATTCGATTGTGAATGACAACTGATTTTGACATCAGAAATAGGCAGAACTTCAGAGAACAATACTCTCTCCATGTTTTTCATCCATAGATCTCAGAGTGTTTTACAAGAAACACTAGAAGCACCTCTACTTACAGATCTGAATATATCTAGTATATATTTTGAAGAGTTTGTTTGTGGATTTGTCTGTTCAAAATAAAGTCATACTTTGCAATTACCTACTGATACCAAATTTTGCATCGACAATCCTGCTACTTAAATTAGCTGAATGCATTACTTTTTACACTGGAATATGATGGGTGAGTGGTTTAAATCACTGTTTCTCAAACAGCAAACTAAAGCCTATGGGAGTCATGAGGCTCCATAGCTGCAGAGCCGGTAAGTAAACAAACAGGAGCTTTCTTGGAGTGGGTCCATGGACCACTTTGAGAAACACTGGTTTAAATCATTATTTTTGTTTTTCATTATAGAAAAGTCATGATTATTATTATTAGAGTTCATATAAATATTTACTAACAAAATTAAAAATGAGTTGCCTATTCAACTGCCATTTTAGTGTAAAGAAAATTTTTACTATTACAAATCACAAAATAATTCAAATTAATTATGGAAAGAGTAATGGAAGATTTATGAGCTTCTGATTCAAAATTACTATGTATGGTAATTATTCAAAAAAATGAATAATGTTTGAAGCTACGCAGAGTCAATCTCCTGGCAGATGTTGATGCCGTCATTGAGGGCTTCCCCAACTGCAGGGAGGGGGGCTTTTGACAGGACACACATCCCTATCCATGCCCCAGGCCACTGGGCCTCAATGTTCATTAACCACAAGGAATACTTTTTGGTGGTCCTGCAGGCTGTGACTGACCACTAGGGCCAGTTTAAGGACATAAATAGTGGGTGGTCGGGGAAAGCACACGATGCACACGTATTCAGGAGTTCTAGCATCTGCCAGAAGCTGCATGCTGGAACTTTCTTCCCCAACTGCCACATCAGGGTTGGGGTCATGAACATGCTTGTATGCCTGGTGGGGGATGTAACTTATCCTCTGCAGCTGTGGCGCATAAAGCCCAACACCAGCCACCTCAACCCCTCATGACAGGCATTTAATGCCAGGCTGACCAGGGCCTGCATTTGGTCAATGGTGCCTCCTCCCCTGCATTTTGGCTGCTTCCACACCCACCTGCATCATGGGGGGCACAACATTCCTCATGTGGTGGCTGTGTGTTGTGTCCTGCACAACATGTGGAAGAGGAAGCAGGAGGCTTTCCTACCAGGGTGGGGGAGTATAGGTGGACTGTTTAGGCAGGGCCTATGATCAGCAGTGCACAGCTGCCATCCAGCAGGCCCTTCAGGGGGCTGTGTGCATCTGGGAGGCCCTGTGGGAGAGTTCCCTGGTCCGCCCCAATTGTGGCTTCTGCTTCACCCTTCACTGCCATCCCTCCACTTACCCCTCCCTTCTGCCCTTTCCCAACAATAAAATAAAGTCACTTTTGTTTTGAATAATTAAACAGTCTGTATTTTCCATAACTGGGAGGTCAATGAAACTGGGGAGAGAGAGAGGAAAGAACCTGGGAGAGGGGAGGAGAAAGGGGAGCTGAAGGGGGGTGGTGAGAACCTTTTGGGAGGGAGCTGGAAGTGGGAGGAAAGGCTCAGGGCTTGGGCTGGGGGTGGTGCCAGCCTGTTTGGATTCCACTACCGTGGGCGCAGGGGCCTTGGCGTCCATGGCGGGTGGTGGAAAGGGGTGGGGGAGAAGTGGGAGAGGGAGAGGGAGTGGGAGGAGGAGCGATAGCAGAGATGGAGCAGAGGCTGGAGCAGGAGGAGGCCGCATGCTCTGCACCAGGATGTGCACATCATTTCACAGGGAGCGGCCCTGCACAAACAGCTCCCACCAGCTTTTCTGATACAGCTGCAGGTCCTTCTCCACCCAGCAGTGGATAGTACTGTGCAGGGCTTGCAGTGCCGCCAGGTGCTGTTGCTGGTACTCGTCCATTGGATGTGCACATCTGTGGAAGCCTCGGGTGCAGGAGGATGTCCTCGGTTCTGTGAACCACTCTCCACTCACAGATGATCGGGCTGTGGAGAACAAAGAAAGATGGTCAGTCATCCCAGGGGACCCAGTGCCTGAAGCCCAGTTCCCATCTGCAAACCAAGAACAACAGTTCTCAGCACCTTCACAGGTGGTCATTATTCTGAAATAACTTTGCTGTGTAGACACGCCCTTTGACAGGGGAACAAGTCCTGCAGCGAAAAGAGAAGCAGTAGATGTGGTATATCTAGACTTTAGTAAGTCTTTTGATTCACTTTTGTATGACATTTTCTTAACAAATTAGGAAGATGTAATCTAGATGGAGCAACAATAAGGTGGGTGCATAACTAATTTGATAACCATTCCCAGACAATAGTTATCAATGTTTCACAGCCATATTGGAAGAGCATAACAAATGGGGTTCCACAGAGATCAATATGGGGTTTGGTTCTATTCAGTTTCTTCATCAGCGATTTAGATAATGGCATAGAGAGTATACTTATAAATGTTGTGGATGATTCCACGTTGTAAGTACTTTGGAGGATGATATTATAATTCAAAATGATCTGGAGAAACTGGAGAATCTGGAGAAATGATCTGGAGGAAATAGGATGAAATTCAATAAGGACAAAGGCAAAGTACTCTACTTAGGAAGGAATAATCAGTTGCCACTTACAAAATGGGAAATGACTGTCTAGAAAGGAGTACTGTGGAAGAAGATCTGGAGGTCATAGTTGATCACAAGCTAAATCTGTCACAAAAAAAGCCAACACCATTCTGTGATGTGTTAGCAGAGTTGTGTAAGTAAGAAAAGAGATGTAATTCTCCCTGGGTATGTCTACACTACAGCGCTAATTCGAACTAACTTAGCTTAGTTCGAATTAGTTAATTCGAACTAAGCTAATTCGAACTAACGCGTCTAGAACTAAAAACTAGTTCGAATTAGCATTTTGCTAATTCGAACTAGCAAGTCCACATTGAGTGGACCCTGAACAGAGCTTAAGGATGGCCGGAAGCAGTGCCGGCAGGGCGTCAGAGGAGGACTTCGAGCGTGGAGATGCTGTCTCAGGCTAGCCGAGGGCTGCGCTTAAAGGGTCCCGACCCCCACCCCGGACAGACAGTTCTAAGGGGTGCCCCGCTTGCAAAGCAGTCCTGGCTTGTATTGCCCGGAGTACCCACGCTGGGCACATCACACCACTCGGCCATCAGCCCGGCTGCACTTGCCGCAGGCTGCGATCTAGGGAGAGGGGGCAATTGGGGGGCTGCAGGAGAGCTTCCACCCCCAGAAGCCCGCAGAGCCAGCCCAGTCCTCCCCATCGGGGGTTCGTACCCCATTCCTCCCTCACCTCCTTCCACTTACCCTTCCCTAGCCCCCCTTCTTATTGATGTACAAAATAAAGATAACGTTTCTTCCAACATTGACTCTGTCTTTATTGAGCAAAACTGGGGGAGACTGGGAAAAGGAGGTGGGAGAGGGGAAGAGAAAGGCTGGGAGAGGGGAGGGCAACTAATATGATCAGGGGTTGGGAACAGGTCCCAGATGAAGAGAGGCTACAGAGACTGGGACTGTTCAGCTTAGAAAAGAGGAGATGGAGCGGGGACAGGATAGAGGTCTCTAAAAGCAGGGGTTGGGTGGAGAGGGTGCATACAGAAAAGTTCTTCATGAGTTCCCCTAAAGAAGGACTAGAGGACACCAAAGGAAAGGAATGGGTAGCAGGCTTGAAACTAGTCAGAGAAAGTTGTTCTTGACAAGGCAAATAGTTAACCTGTGGAACTCCTTGCTGCAGGAGGCTGTGAAGGCTACAACTAGAACAGAGTTTAAAGGGAAGTGAGATCAAGTCATGGAGGTTGGGTCCATGGAGTAGTCTTAGCCAGGGGGTAGGAGTGGTGTCCCTGCCCAAACTTTGTGGAAGGCTGGAGAGGGATGGCACGAGACAAATGGCTTGGTCACTGTCTTCGGTCCATCCCCTCCAGGGTCCCTAGGGTTGGCCACTGTCGGCAGACAGGCTACTGGGCTAGATGGACCTTTGGTCTGACCCAGGACGGCCATTGTAAGCTCAGGGCTCAGGGTCGGGGGTCTCAGTGGACCCCCTTGATTTTCATGCACACCTGCTCCTGGGTGGCCAGGCTGGCAGCTCTCCTGCCCTAGACGGCCACTTTCCTGTGCCTAGTGCGGAGATCGTGGACGAGGTCCACGATCTCCGCACTAGCCCAGGAAGGTGCCTGCCTCTTGCGGTCCCGGGCAAGCTCCCGGGAGCCGCCAGCCTGGTCCCGGGAAGAGGGGGTGGGCTGGGGGACATCGGGTGGGTGGCTCTGTGCCGTGCCAGGTGCAGGGTCTGCTGGCTGGGTGCTGGCAGGCTTGCACCTGGCATGGGCACCGTAGCCAGCCCGTGCCCCTTTAAGGGCTCCGGGGCCGGGAGGGGGGCATAGAGTTTCCCTGGTGTTGGCCAGAGTGGCCACCAGGGAAACCTGGGGAGGGCTAGCCTCCCACTAGTTCGAATTAAGGGGCTACACAGCCCTTAATTCGAACTAGCTAGTTCGAACTAGGCTTAATCCTCGTAAAATGAGGTTTACCTAGTTCGAACTAAGCGCTCCACTAGTTCGATTCAAATTCGAACTAGCGGAGCGCTAGTGTAGCGGCTATGAATGTTAGTTCGAACTAACGTCCGTTAGTTCGAACTAACATTGTAGTGTAGACATACCCCCTCTCTCTTCTCCATGCTGATTATACCTGAACTTGAATTTTGTTTCTGGAAAAGTGTACGGAAATTGGGTGTAAGAGACTATGGCCGTGTCCAGACTCAGGGGTTCTTTCGAAAAAAGTAGCCTTTTTTTGAAAGAACTTCCCCTGCGTCCAGACTCAAGCCGCGTTCTTTCGAAATTATTTCGAAAGAACGCGGCTTTTCTTTCGATGGCGGTAAACCTCGTTTCACGAGGAAGAACCCCTTCTTTCGAAAGTTCCTCTTTCAAAAGTTCCTCTTTCGAAAGTTCCTCTTTCGAAAGAAGGCGTTCTTCAATGTAAATAGGGCTTCCTCGAAAGAGAGCATCCAGACTCGCTGGGTGCTCTCTTTTGAAAAAGCGGATTGCTCTTTCGAAAGATCCGCCTGCAGTCTAGACGCGATCTTTCGAAAGAGGCTCTTTCGAAAGATGCTTTCGAAAGAGCCTCTTTCGAAAGAAGCCTGCAGTCTAGACATAGCCTATGTGTTTTTGTGTAGGAAAGGTATGTGTACTGCTGTCAGCTCTAATGACTCCTGGAACACATAAAACTGGAACTTAGCATAATACATCTATCAAAACAACAAATATGCCTGTTTCGGCCTCGTAGTGAAAATGAGCATATGGTGTGGGGCGCAGTGACAGAAGGAGGGAGGATTAAGTAAATGGGGGTTGAGATCTCAAGAAAAAGTGGAGGGGGGGCCTCAATGAAGGGCCATAGCAGTGGGTAGAGCAAGGGTATTTGGTTTTCTGAAGTTAGAAAGTTGGCAACCATACTCAAGGTTCCTTCCAGTTCTCCAATTCAATGATGAGGGACCCGTGGGAAACTTGGTGAGGAGGACGGCTCTTTACAAGTGATATTCCAATAATCCGCAATGGAAAGATCAGAAGCAGCTGTATTTTATTGAAAGTATATTCTTCATATGCAGAATAGGTCTTTTTCATGGTATTCATAATTTATACCAACATTACTGGCCAAATAATTGTTTTTACCTCAAAGTAAATCCACAGTAGCATAAAGTTTCTTTGAATTCATGGCAGGGAAATGGAGAGAAGAATTTAGCTCAGTCTATTCTTTTTTATGTCTCTAGGACCAGGTTCATGGAAAAAGGACTAGAGGACTTTTTTTGGTCTCATTAATATGTAGGCTGATGTTTTCCATGCAGCTTGAGCATGGTTAAAATGAACGGGAATTGGGATCTGAATCTGTGAAGCGGCTCTGAAAAATCTCAGTCTGAATGAATAACTAATGTCTTATGCTTTACAAGTGTTCCATGTTTGTAGAACAACTCTATTTCACCAATATAGATAGAGAAAAAGTAGAGATTAGACAGAAAGAAGTGAAATTCTGATAACAAACAAGAAAAAAAACCTAGCTAGGTGAGAATTAGAAGGGAAAGGACAGAACTGAGTGGATATATAAGAATAAGGATACAGCTGAAATAGCATATGCACCCTGCCATAAAGTCACCTTGTCTCTGAAGTTATGTATTTTTAATTAAACATTGGCTTCATAATAGTCCCATAAACCATTCAACATTATTTTCTTTGTCATATAGTTTAGCAAAGTGCCAAGGAATATTTTGTTAATCTCTGCAGCATGCAGTTGGCCATTCAGACATAAGCCAAGTACATGAAGGATGAAAGACATCCAAGGAATAGTAGTTTAGATAATTAAAGACTCTTTTAATCTTTTAGGAATACCTATAGCATGATGGTATTGTGTGCAACTATTCTGACACTCTTTGACTTCACAAATATCATCTCATCTTCAATATGCCAACATAAATTAATTGTTATTCTGCTCTCATTTCATTTTTAAATTGTACTCTGCTTACTTGCTGGTTGAGATAGCCCTTTATACTCCCAGCATTTTGGAACCTTGTCATATCTAATGGGCGGTTAGATATATCAGTTGTATATCTTGCCTATCCAAATTATCCCTGAGCCACTGATGTGTCTGTCAGGTACAGCAGGGCATTTTTGAAACTTCATGAATGAATTCACAGAATTAAGGATCTAGTTTATCTACACCAAAAAGATCCAATACCGCTGTCCTTGCAGTCAAGGTCAAATTTATCATTGACACCAACAGTGGTAGGATCTGCCCTATTAAAACAGTGTGATATGTTAGGTAAGTAGTCCTCAACCAGATGTACATATACAGCTACAGGTACACAGAGGTCTTCTGGAGTGTGGACATTAAATCATCTAGGGTATGTCTACACTACAGAGTTAATTCGAAATAACAGTAGTTATTTCAAATTAACTTTAATGGCGTCTACACAGCCACTGTTTCGAAATAAATTCGAAATAGTGGAGCGCTTATTTCGAATTTGGTAAATCTCATTCTACGAGGAATAACACCAAATTCGAAATAGCTAATTCGAAATAAGTGTTGTGTAGACACTTTTTTCGAATTAGGGGGCCACCAGTCCTTCCCAGTTTCCCCTGGTGGCCTCTCTGGGCCAAACCAGGAAAACTCCTCTCCTCTCCCCCAGACCCGGGGCCCTTAAAGGAGTAGATTCTGGCCACTGGGCATGTGTGAGAGCCATGCCTGCCAGTAGCTACCGGCCTCCACACAATGGCAGCCAGTGGCAGCCAGACATCCCCCGCCCAGTCCTCCAGCACCCAGGGGCCAGCCAGGGGCTGTAGACAGCACGTGCCCTCATGAACTAGTGTGGAGATCATGGACTTCATTGAGGTTTGAGGGGAGGCCCCCAACGTCCATGATCTCTGCACTAGGTGGAGGAACGTGCCTGAAGGTGAAGGAGCTGGGGACACCAGGGGCGGCAATGCAGCAGGGGCTGCCACCTGCCCCTACTTCCCCGCCCTCAACCAAATCCTGGGGGGCGGAGCGGTCCACACCAGCCCGGGAGGCAGTGAGCCGGGAGCGGAGGACCCTGACCCAGGCACCGCAGAGGGGCCACCACCAGCTGTCCTGGTACCGGAGTCATCAGGGTTGTCCAGGGAGGCCATACCAGGTAAGTGCCAGCATTGTCCCCTACCCGGGGGGGAAGTCAGGGAGGGAGACCAGGGACCACGCACGTGGGCCATGCCTCCCACGGATCACGCAGCCACCTGTGCACATGCTTGCAAGTGCAATGCCACCCTTGGGCAGGTGGATCCAGCTGCGTGACACCCAGGGGCCGTGGCCCAATAGGCACACGTGTATGTGTAGAGACCTGACATGCTCCCGACCCTGGGGCGGGACCCAGAAGGATGCCCTCCCTTCACACGCCCCCTCTACACAGAGGCAGGGGACATCTCCTCCTCCTCCTCCCCCCTGCCTTGGCCGCACTATACATGGCACAGGGGCATGGGTACAGTCTTGGGGCAGCTCCCACTCCTGGGGAGAGCCAGACATCCCGACCATGGCCTCTGTGCAAGCACGTTCTCTGATAGTGCAGGGCACGGTCATCCTCACCTCGCTTTGATTCAGGGTCCAGTCAATGTGGATGCACTATTTCGAATTAGAAAAACACTATTTCGATTTAGTTTTTGATTCTAGATGCGTTATTTCGAAATGGCTTAATTCGAATTAACTAATTCAAAATAGCACTGTAGCGTAGACAAACCCCTAGATATTTGTCCAGCTTTACAATAGGGTACATAAAAAAATTACCAAAGTCAGTAGAAACTAAAATTTCATATAGACAAGGACTTGTATATAATACACAATGAAATGTAAGCATAATATTTATATTCCAATTGATTTATTTCATAATTATATGGCAAAAAATGAGAAAATAAGATTTTTTTCAGTAGTAGTGTGCTATTAATCTTTTGTATTTTTATGTCTGATTTGTAAGCAAATAGTTTTTAGGTAAGGTGTGCTTGAGGGTATGCAAGAGAAATCAGACTCCTGAAAGGGGTACAATAATATGGAAAGGGTGAAAGCCACTGTGTTAGGTCATAAAAAGATTTTATGGCCTATTTTTTCCCCAATATACCAATATTTAAGAAATCCTACCATAATATCATTATTTTTAAATTAGTTTCTCCTATGATGTAAGGAAGTGCTGTTATTACTGCCAGGGTTGTGACACACAGGCAAACTTAAATTCACAAAGGTATTTAGGAATCTCATGCCCTTTGATTTTAGTGGCAGAGCAGAAAAATTGAACCTGAGTTCCAGTCTAGCAGCCCAATCTCTTGACCATCTTTACTCCTTGGAGCTTAAGCACTGTGGGTACGTGTACACTAGCCTCCTAGTTCGAACTATGGAGACTAATGAGGGCGACCGAAATTGCTAATCAAGCGCGAGATTTAAATATCCCGCATTTAATTAGCATATTCCTGGGCGGTCGGTTTAACAGTTAATTCGAACTAAGGGGTTTATTCTCGGAATCCCGCTTTTCTGACACTTGTAGACGAGGGCAGTTACTTTGGACTAGTCAGTTTCCAAAATGGCGACCGGCTGGGAATATGCTAATCAAGCGTAGATATTTAAGTCCCGTGCTTGATTAGCAATTTCGGTCGCCTTCATAAGCCTCCCTAGTTCAAACTAGGGGGCTAGTGTAGACGTACCCTGTGACTAACACACCTGCTAGGAAGGAAGCATGCACTCATATGTATGAATTCGGTTTGGGGCCTAATCCCATGTTTGATTAGCTATTTAAGTACCTCCCAATCTCTCATTTATATATAACAAAGCCCTTTTGTCCATAGAATCATAGAACTGGAAGAGACCTCAGAAGGTCATCAAGTCCAGCCCCCTGCTCTAGACAGGACCAATTCCAACTAAATCAACCCGGCCAGGGCTTTGTCAAGCCGAGACTTAAACACCTCTAGGGATGGAGACTCCACTACTTCCCTAGGTAACCCATTCCAGTGCTTCACCACCCTCCTAGTGAAATAGTTTTTCCTAATATTCAACCTGGACCTCTTCCACCACAACTTGAGACCATTGCTCCTTGTTCTGCCATCTGTCACTACTGAGAACAGCCTCTCTCCAGCCTCTTTGGAACCTCCCTTCAGGAAGCTGAAGGCTGCTATCAAATCCCCCCCTCACTCTTCGCTTCTGCAGACTAAACAGACCCAAGTCCCTCAGCCTCTCCTCATAAGTCATATGCTCCAGCCCCCTAATCATTTTGGTTGCCCTCCGCTGGACTCTCTCCAATGCGTTCACGTCCTTTTTGTAGTGCGGGGCCCAGAACTGGACACAATACTCCAGATGCGGCCTCACCAAAGCCGAATAAAGGGGAATAATTACATCTCTGGATCTGCTGGCAATGTTTCTCTTAATGCAACCTAATATGCCATTAGCCTTCTTGGCTACAAGGGCACACTGTTGACTCATATCTAGCTTCTCATCCCCAGGTCCTTTTCTGCAGAACTACTACTTAACCGGTTGGTCCCCAGCTTGTAACTATGCTTGGGATTCTTCCGTCCCAAGTGCAGGACTCTACACTTGTCCTTGTTGAACCTCATCAGATTTCTTGTGGCCCAATCCTCCAATTTGTCTCAGTCATTCTGTACCCTATCTCTGCCTTTAAGCGTATCTACCTCTCCCCCCAGCTTAGTGTCATCCGCAAACTTGCTGAGGGTGCAATCCATCCCCTCATCCAAATCATTAATAAAGATATTGAACAAAACCGGTCATAGAACCGAACCTTGGGGCACTCCGCTAGAAACCGACCGCCATCCTGACATCAAGCCATTGATCACTACCCGCTGGGCCCGGCCTTCTAGCCATCTTTCTATCCATCTTACCGTTCATTTATCCAATCCACAATCCCTTAACTTGCTGGCAAGAATATTGTGGGAGACCGTATCAAAAGCCTTGCTAAAGTCAAGGTATATAACATCCACTGACTTCCCCATGTCCACCGAGCCAGTTACCTCATCATAGAAGCTAATCAGATTGGTCAGGCACGACTTGCCCTTTGTGAATCCATGCTAACTAGTCCTAATCACTTTCCTCTCATCTAAGTGCCTCAATATGGATTCCTTAAGGATCCCTTCCATGATTTTTCCAGGAACCGAGGTAAGACTGACCGGCCTATAGTTCCCTGGATCTTCCTTCTTCCCTTTTTTGAAGATGGGCACTACATTGGCCTTTTTCCAGTCATCTGGGATTTCTCCTGATCTCCACGACTTTTCAAAGATAATAGCCAAAGGCTCCACAATGACATTTGCCAACTCCCTCAGTACCCTCGGATGCACTAAGTCCGGACCCATGGATTTATGTACGTTTAGCTTTTCTAAATAGTTCCTAACCTGTTCTTTACCCACCACGAGCTGTCCATCTTCATCCCATCTTGCGTCACTTGGCGCAGAAGTCCAGGAGCCGACCTTGTCTGTGAATACAGAGGCAAAGAAAGCATTGAGTACTTCAGCTTTCCCCACATCATCTGTCACTAGGTTACCTCCTTCATCCAGTAGGGGCCGCACACCCTCTCTAATCACCTTCTTCTTGTTAACATGCCTGTAGAAACCTTTCTTGTTATCCTTCACATCCTTAGCCAGTCGCAATTCCATTTGCGCTTTCGCCTTCCTGATAACCCCCCGGCATTCTTGAGCTATACCTTTAAACTCCTCCCTGGTCATTTGTCCAAGTTTCCACTCTTTGTAAGCTTCCTTTTTGTGCTTAAGTTCACCAAGGATTTCCCCTGTAAGCCAATCCGGTCTCCTACCATGTTTGCCTCTCTTGCTAGGCGTCGGGATGGTTTCTTTCTGTGCCTTCAATAAGGCTTCTTTAAAATACTGCCAGCTGTCCTGGACTCCTTTCCCCTTCATGTTAACATCCCTGGGGATTCTGCCCATCAGATCTCAGAGGGAGTCAAAATCTGCTTTTTTGAAGTCCAAGGTGTGTATTTTACTACTCTCTTTTCTTCCTGTGGTCAGGATCCTGAAATCTGCCATCTCATGATCACTGCTTCCCAGGTTGTCACCCACCTCCACTTCCCCTATTAGTTCCTCCCTGTTTGTGAGCAGAAGGTCAAGCTGTGCACGGCCCCTGGTCGGATCCTTCAGCACCTGTGTGAAGAAGTTATCCCCAACATTCTCCAAAAACTGGATTGCCTGTGTACTGCCGTATAGGTTTCCCAGCAGATGTCAGGGTGATTAAAGTCCCCCACGAGAACCAGGGCCTGTGATCTGGAAGCTTCGCTCAGTTGTCCGAAGAAAGCCTCATCTACCTCATCCACCTGATTCGGTGGCCTGTAGCAAACACCAACCACAACATCAATGCTGTTGTTTGCTCCTTTAAACTTAAGCCATAGACTCTCAACAGGTTTTTCTCCCTCTTTATACTGGAGTTCAGAGCAATCGTAGTGCTCTCTTACATATAGTGCAACTCCTCCTCCTTTTCTCCCCTGCCTATTGTTCCTGAACAGTCTATACCCTTCCATGACAGCGCTCCAGTCATGCAAGTCATCCCACCAAGTCTCTGTTATCCCAATTAAATCATATTTCTTGGTCTGGGCCAGGGCCTCCGGTTCTTCCTGTTTGTTGCCCAGGCTTCTCGCATTAATGTACAAACACTTCAGGTAACCAGCTGATCATCCTATCTTCTCCATTCGAAACATGGGTCCTCCTTTCTTGCCCCTTCCTCTCTGCATTTCTTCCCGGTATCCGACTTTCCCACTCCCCTCAGGGTTTTGGTCACCGTCCCCCGACGAACCTAGTTTAAAGCCCTCCTCACTAGGTTTGCAAGGCTGCCCGCGAAGATGCTCCTTCCTCTCTTCGTTAGGTGGATCCCATCTCTTCCTAACAATCTTTGCTCCCGGAACAGAGTCCCATGGTCGAAGAAACCAAAGCCCTCTCTGCGACACCATCTGCGCAACCACGTCCTCAATTCAACGATCCCTGCCCAGTCCTTTCCCTTCAACAGGGAGGATGGAGGACAATACCACTTGCACTCCAAATTCTTGGATCTTTCTTCCTCACGCTATATAATCCGCAGTAACACTCTCAAGATCATTCTTGGCCGTATCATTAGTTCCCACATGGAGAAGCAGGAAGGGGTAGCGATCTGAAGGTTTGATCAGCTTGGTAAGCCTCTCAGTGACATCCTGAATGCGAGCTCCCGGTAAAGAGCACACCTCTCGAGATTCCAGGTCCGGACGGCAGAGGGATGGCTCAGTCCCTCTTAGGAGGGAGTCCCCGACCATCATCACCCGTCGTTTCCTTTGGGGGGGGGTGGCCGTGGAACCCCCATCCGTAGGACTACGCATCCCATGCCTTCCAGTAGATGGTGTTCACTTCTGGTTTCTTCCTTGTGAGGTCCCTTCCAGAGCTTTCAGCACTGCAGAGCCTGTGGAGAGAGCTTGAAAGCGATTGCTTACTTCTATAGCATCGGGGGATTCCCGTGCTGGCCTTTTTCCCCTTCTAGAAGTTACATGCTGCCAGTTCTCTTCTTGGTCACGTACTGCCCTCTCTGGCTCTTCTGCCTGCCATGCTTGAAGGATTAAATGCTGCCTTCTATCGAGGAAGTCTTCATCCTCTCTGATCAAGCGTAGGGTCGACACTTGGGCCTCCAGTCCTCTAATTTTTTCTTCCAAAATGTCGACCAGCTTGCACTTGGTGCAGATGAAATCCGTTCTTTCTTCCAGGAGGAAGACAAACATGGCACACGCTGTGCAGGTAACAACAGCAGACCCATCACCAACCATCGCTGCTGTCCTGGAAAAAGGATTTAAAAAGAAAGGCAAGAGAACCTCCCGCCCTTCCCTCTCCCCTTCCCAACTCCCTCTCAAAACTCCCTGTTAGCACTCACCTGTTCGCAAGCTTCTTGGTCACTTGCCCACTGCCTTATAAAGCCCCTCCCCCTACCAAGGCTCAGCCAATCAGCAGAGGCTTCTAGAATCCAAACTTTAATTAGAAGCCAACAGTTTCCACCTGCCAATCACAGCACAAACTCCATCAAGGGGAGGGGGAGGGCAGAGGGCAGGTGGGGGAAAAAAAAAAGCCTCACTCTCAAACACAGGGGAAAATAAATAAATAAATAAACAAAAAAAGAACACACACCAACCCTCACTCACAAACACAAGCTCAGCACACAGCAAGAAAGCCCCAAACACAACAGCCACTTCCCCCAAGACTCCTGTATCTGCCTCTCCTCTACCTGGAGAACTCCCTCTCTAAAGCCTCACTCAAACAGGGAAAGAAAGAAAAAAAAAAAACCAACACCACCACACAAACAAACACAAGCTCAGTACACAGTAAGAACGCCCCACTAATAAAACACACTTCCCTCAAGAGTCCTGTATCTGCTTCTCCTTCACCTGGAGAACTCCCTCTCAAAACTCCCTGTTAGCACTCACCTGTTCCATATATGGTTTCAACTTTCCACTACCTTTTGCGGTTTTTTTAGATTGGAAGCTCATCAGGACAGGGCTTGTGCCCTCTGTCTACACACTTTGGAAACTATTTTGATAACAAGCAAGAATGCTATAGCCTAGTTTTTGCAAGAACATGATTTTTTAAAAAACATTGTTCTCGTACACTCAGCCCATCAGTACAGGCTACTGAAACCATAGAAGAATTCTTTGGTTATGATTGAATGCTTTTTCTTTATTCACCGTATTCTATGGGCCCACATGGTGTTTTATGAATGTGTCAAATGACAAATCCACATCTAGAAGGCCTGACACTTCAATTAGGGTTTATATAGCAAGAATGACAGACACTTATAGGTGTTGGGAGAGTATGAGAAGACAAGAGTTACAACAGTGAAAGCTATTAAGCTGGGCCACATGTTGTGTGCAGTTTTAGTTACCTGTAAGTAAAGTGGCATTAGAGGGATTTGTTCAAACAGTGATAATCCTTCAAGGGTACCACTAACATTTCCTCAGTTAAAAACACAAAAGGGTTAACAAAGTTAACCACTTAATTCTGTCACAGAAAAGGGTAATTAATCCAGATATTATAACACAATTTTCCCTAGGCTATTCTTTATCATGCAAATAATATGTTTGGTGTAGTTGAATAAGTAAGATATTTTCTTTTGACTGTATTTAAATGGAAAAAAAAGTCTGAGCAGGCACACTTATCATTGCCAGCTTCTTTGGATTATTCTGGTTTGAGGGCATGTTTCCTGTGGGAAGAAACACCCTCCTTTGTTTAAAAAGCAAGGGAGCATTCAGAACAAATTACTCAGAAGCAGGAGCTCCTGGCAAAGTCACCTTCATGCCTCATAACCCACACTGCACAATTCAAGAGTGAGGAAAATCTTCTAGACTGAGTTTGATGCTGTATCATAGGATAGATTTATAAAGCCAGATCCTCAACTGGTATAAACAGGCTAGCTCATTGGTGTAATCCTCTGCCAGGTAGCGCCGGCAGCAGCCAGGGCCGGGTTCAATATCTAGGGGTCCCTTTTCATCCATCTCACACAGAATTGGCTAGGGCTCCCACCCAGCAGCCTGGGAAATTCACATACACCCTGGGTGCCTCTGAGAGACAATGCTTCCCCACTCACAAGTACAGAGTTTGAGCACAGAAATTTTTAATGAAGGAGAGAGAGAAGTCACATGGCATTAACTTGGGAAAAGACCACATCCAGAATTCATAACCAACCCATGAGTAACCGTCCCAGCTCAAATGGATTGAGCAATGTACTTTGCCTCTCAGGCTCACTAGTCCAACAGTGTAAGGGTCTCATTCACTTACCAAAACTTTCTCCGTATCCCACTTCAAATGCCCCACTTACAGCTCTGTCCAGTCAGTGCGGATGCAGATACATCACCCTCATGACTCCACTCACTGAGCCTGATGCCATGACACCTTTGTGCTGCTCCTGTGGTCTTCTTGCTCCGGCAGCTGCTCTGCCGGCCACCCACCAGTCACAATCGGTCTGGCTCCAAGCCAAACCAGTGACTTCAGCTCTTAGTGATCTCAACTCTTAGCCACCATCTAGGCTGGCCAAAAGATTTTAGCTTCCACTGGAATAACAGAGAGACTCCTTATAGAATCTACTTTAGGTTTATCCTTAGAACAGGGGGAAAGGAGACAGGTTGAACCAGTCTTACGGCTCACATCTGGCAGGCATGCAGCAGGCTGCCCCTGCCCCTCATGCCTGCCACCCCCCCAAACTCATCCACTCAAATCTGGAAGGGGGAGGCTTATTCATCTGAGACCCTATAAAATGATGGTGTCTCTCCTGCAAGAATTGGTGTCATATTTTACAGTTCCTACATTTAGGGGTAGCATGGTTTGTGATCCCACAACAGCCAAATTAGTTACAATACATCACATTCCATTCCAACAATTCACCCTCCATCAGCCCTGGCTGAATTAGATTTACAAAACCACACCACAGATTCCTTCCCCATCCCAGCATGAGCTGTATTTACATAGCAACAGTTAATTATCTTGCAGGGCTAAACAATCTGAGTGAGCATACCCTCCCCTAGGGCTGCTCTCGCCTTTCAGTTGGCTGCATTGCAAGCAGTAGTTCAGCCCCCGCTTACACTCGTAACCCACACTGCACAATTCAAGAGTGAGGAAAATCTTCTAGACTGAAACTTTGATGCTGTATCATAGGATAGATTTATAAAGCCAGATCCTCAACTAGTATAAACAGACTAGCTCATTTGGGAACTAATGGATTGTGGTTCAGATTTTAAAGTGAAGAGGGACTACTGTGAGTATCTAATCTGACCATGTGCAACATACTACAGGCCACAGAACATTGGGCAACAACACCAAAACCAATATCAATTCAATATAAAGACCAGTAAACTTGTGGTTAAATGAAATCTCTTGTAGAAGGATGTCAGGTCTTAATTTGAAGACTCCACATCCCAGAAATTCATTGCTGCCCACAAAACAGGAAGTTTGCTTTTAGTGTGGCATGAATCCAGCTCTCAGTTTCTATTTAATGGCTTCTGAACAAACCACTTTCAATTAACTGTATTTCTCCCAGCTTCATAGTAGTTGTGTATTTTGGGGGGCAAAGCTATGGTGTGGCTGAAGTCCAACCTGCCTGAATATGAGCCTGCAGAAAATAACAGAACAAAATTAAAGCTGAGATTTTCCAGCTCCATACAATTCCTAGAACAAGGGCTATCAAAAAGAAAAAAAATGTGTAAACACTTATTTGTACATATTTGTTTTTTTCTGGCCCCAGTTCTGAAAGGCATATGAATTTGGAAGTTTCAGCTTCCATTTTTAAAAAGTGTCTATCCCTCCCAGTTGCTGAGAAAAGCTTGAAACTATAAACAGAAGCACAATCCTGAAGCCTAAGAAACCCAAAAGCAAGTAAAATAAACTCCAAGTTTAATATTTTTAAGCAATCTCATGGTTTGGAGGTCAATAATAATGTAAGCTGACAGTTCTGGGCCAACACGGCGGGCATTTGCTGTTGTTGAAGCCTGGGCTTTATGGTACATAAGCTACAAAGGATTGTGAAACTGATTTAAAAAGTTCAAAGGCAAAATGAGTTGGTAAAGAGAGAGAGAGGTCAAATTTGAAGTTTGTTTGTATGTCACTCTAATACTTTGCATCTTTTATCCCAGGTCTGAAAGCTTTTTTTCCACTGGTATTCATCCCAAGATTGTAGATGGGGAATTCTAGGAACACAGTAGTTAGTGTCACATGTTCATAAGTGGCTTTTGGCATGGGGTCCCTGTGCAAGAATGGAGTTACCACTGGAGCTTCTTTTCATGGATGAGCATGGCATAGCAAGTTTGCCTCATCTGAACCCCCCTAATGATAGCAACTATAGTGCTGGAACGGGCTCCTCCTCTTCTGACTAGGCTCTCTGGCCAGGTCACTTTCACATCAGTCCATTGACAAGTTACCAGTATCCCACATAGTGTCCCACCACACACTGGCGAACAATATGACATCCTCTTCCCCCTCCTCAGCTCCTTTTCCATTCCATTCTTCTGTCAGAGTAGTTATCCCCCAGGCTTCTCCTTGGAGTCTGAACCACATTCAAAAGTAACACATGAGCTACAATGAAAGCAGCTTCTGACCTACCACCCTCAATCTTAAACTTGTGACCCATCCCTCTGCAGGACACTGACTCTCAAGAATTACCTCCCAAGTATCAGAAAAAAATAAGCAAATAACAGAGACTCCGAAGTGGGGAAGAGGATGGGTAGTGGAGTACCCATGGGGACACACATCTCGAAGAACCGTCGTTACTGCACAAGGTGAGTAACTTGCTCTTCTTTGTTAAGTGATGTCCCCGAGGGTGCTCCACTATTGGTGACTTTGTAGCAGTACTCGAGAAGTCAAAGTAGGAGGGTCTCAGAGTCACTGTTTAATAGCTGAGGATAACACTACTGACACTACTAATTTATCGTTAGTGAGGTGTTGAAAGATAGCATAATGTTTCATGAAAGTATGGTTTGAGGATCATGTGGCCACATGGCAGATGTTCCGGAGGGCAACGTCTTGCAGGAAGGCTGTGGATGTTGCTACAGCTCTTGTGGAATGAGCTCTTGGTGCTCCAGGAAGTGGCTTGTTTTGCATGGCATAGCATTGGGTAATGCAAGATATTATGAGTCTGCATACACATTGTGATGAAATAGGCTCACCCTAGAAGCGCTCGACTGTGGAGACTAGTAATCATTGCGACCTGCAAAATGATTGGGTTCTGTCTATATAAAAGGCACATGCCCAGGGTATGAAGAATAGCATCCTGTCAAAGGGTTGGGTTAAAGGATGGAAGAACTATGGGTTCATTAACATGGAAATCACAGCACACCTTTGGTATAAAGGAAGGGTGAGGCCACAAAATCACGCTGTCATTATTGAATATAGCATATGGTGGTATCACTATGAGAGACGCCAATTCGCTGTCTCTGAAGGCTGATGTTATAGCTAGTAGAAAGACCACTTTGGTAGTCATCATCTATAGTGGACAAGTAGCTAGTGGTTTGAATAGGGGTTTGGTAAGTGTGTCCAGTGCAATCTCAGGATTCCAAATCGGGTGGTGTCCTATGTGGTAAGTTAAGGCTGCACAAGACCTTGATGAATCCCTTTGTGGTATGATGTGCAAATACTACGAAGCCGTTTATCGTGTGGCAAAAAGTGGTGATTGTTGTCAGAAGCACTCTGAGAGGGTATGTCTACTCTTGCCCCCTACTTCGGACTAGGGAGACAAATGAAGCATACTGAAGTTGCTAATGAAGCACGGGATTTAAATGAGGAGTAACAGTTAATTCCAGGGAAGGGTTTTGGATCAGACGACCATATCTATACACGGCAAGTTAAATCGGGCGACCGGCATTTTAAAATGGCGACCGGCCACTAATATGCTAATCAAGTGAGGGATATTTAAATCCCGTGCTTCATTAGCAACTTTGGTATGCTTCATTTGCCTCCCTAGTCCGAACTGGGGGTAAGTGTAGACATACCCAGAGAGACCAGGGCTAAACCAGATTGCTTTAAGAAAAGGATATAGTCTAGAATTTCATGTAACAGTACTGAGTTGAGATTGAGTCATTGGTCGTTACACTAGAACACAAATCTGTGCCATTTTTGAAGGCAGGTGGAGCATGTGGTGTGCTTCCTGCTATGCATCAATACTTCCTTAATGCGGTCTGAGCAGAGCATTTTGGACTCTTGGAATCAACAAGGAGCCAAGCTGTCAGGCTGAGAACATGGGGCAGGGAATGCAACTGCGTGCTGCAGTTCTGAATCAATAGATCATTGCGTTCAGGGAGGGGATAAGATAGTTGGGAAGACATCTGAGAGAGCTAGGGAACCACATCCATTGGGCCCAGGAAGGGCTATGAGTATTATTATCACCCCATCTCTGTTGATCATCTAGAGGACTCTTGGGATAAGAGGGATTGGTGGGAACGCATAGAGTAGAGGTCTCCTCCAGTTGAGGAGAAAGGCATCCCTTAGTTATCTCAGACCCACTCCAGCCCTGGAGCAGTATTGTGGGCATGTGGCAGTCTCTTGGGAGGCAAACAGGTCTATTTGGGGAAATCCCCAATGACGGAACATAGGTTGAAGTACTTGATGATGTAACTCCCACTGGTAGTCTGGTGCAAAGTGCTTGCCCAACGCATCCACTGTGACACTGTTGATGCCCGGTAGGTACAAGCTCACAGAGTCCAAATGTTGTGCAACTGGTTTAATGCCATCAATTTGTGTTGACCATCTCATTGTAAAGATGCCATGAAGGGAAACAGACAGACGCTGCTTCAGAACTTCCCACTTTCGAAGACTGCTATTGAAGAGGTCATACAACTGCTGGATTGTTCCAAAGTATGTGATTGCTTCCTTGCATGATTCAATGCAATCAATGCCAACAAGATTTAGTGTGCGATTGACACAACTGGAGAAAATACAGTTTGGATTTTGCTCAAGAAGGACTGCTGGTACTGTGTTGTACTTCCCAGCCATATTGGATCCACTGTCATAGATTTGGCCCATGCAGACTTGAAAATTTAATTTGAAGTTTTCCAGGTTTTTTAATACATGAGTGGTGATTTCTTTTCCAGGTTTTTTTTGTGAAATTATCAAACAAAATGAATCATTCTTCAATTGAAACCTTTGTACTTCCTGCAAATTTAACATATTGAACAACCAAGGTAATCTGTTCTTTATGAGAACAGTCTGGAGTTGCACCAATGATAACTGAAACGTACTTTGCATGTCGTATCTCTTCAAGAATTTTTGTTTGCCCAAATGCCCCACACAGTAAAATAAACTTGTTTTGTATTCTGGTAGACAGATAATGAACTTGCATGTGTTTTCTGCTCTCTTGTAATTCATGAATGCTTAACATGGCCTGATAAAAGTGGGTCATCCTTGCTAAGAAGCTCAACTATACCGAGAAAGTTTCTGTTGGTAGGGTCACCGATACATTGACTGGAAACAAATCCCCATTCCGAAAAAAAAAAATGACATTCAATATGCGTTCAAGGAGTTTTTTTCAGTTACCAGTTTTAGTGTTTATTTCATTCAGGAGTAAGTTTTCAATTGAACTGTCATCTAGTGCTGCTCTACTAGCTGATTTCCATGTAACATACTTATCTTTATATGATACTGAATTTTCATGTGCAGGTATTTGGTCTTTCAACTTCCTCCAACCAGGGGCGGATATAGGGCAGGGCGAACGGGGCGGCCGCCCCGGGCCCCGCGCTTCAGAAAGCCCCACGCATGCGCCGTGGCGCCACCGCGCATGCACATGGCATCACGGCACATGCGCCGTGGCAAAGGGGGGCTCTGCGAAATTATGCTGCCCGGGGCCCCACAAAACGGTCATCTGCCCCTGCCTCCAACCTCTACCGATGCTCCAGCCAGATGGATCAGACAGTACTGTTGAACTATTTGAAATATTACTGTTACAAATGAAACAGAGTAGACAGTACAGAGCCTGCTTTTCCATGCTCCAGCAGAGCCACTCTCTTGTGTAGATTTCTCCATTTGGAAGAGTTTTTGTCAGCAGATGTGTGGGAAAAGCATGATTTACAGCATCTTTTGGTATATTACTTGGAATCTAAAAACTACTAACTTTGAGAAACAACTGGATTTGAGCAACATTGTTCTTATCAAGAAGTCCAATATCAGGTTCTGATGCCACTGTTGTTGCACTGTGCCCTGTGCTAGTCATAAGTTCTTGCTCTTGCTGTGCCATCGAATGCCAGCAATGCCCCTCTGCCATGCCTCTGTACTTAAGAACAATTTGCAACTTCTCTATCAGCTTCATGCACCAAGGAGACTAACTGGCTATTTCTTTCCCTTTTTTCCCCTCTTCCCCCCCATCCCCTATTTATTTTTGAACTGGACCTTTAATAACTCCATTCATCTGAAAAAGTAGGTTGTGCCCATGAAAGCGCATGATGCCATCTCCATGTCTTGTTAGTCTTTAAGGTGCAGCGAGACTATCTGTTGTTTTTTAAGGTTATTCTGGCCAAATTTTGTGTAATAAATGCACATTTGCACTCACTGAACACAGAGGAAAGTCTCACCCATGGCTCTTTTAATGGTTTTATCTTGATTCCCCTTAATATTTGAAAGTACGCTGCATAACATTTGTGGATGTCATCACATGACTATATTATGTAGTTCATACTAGTATTTGTATACATAATGAAAGTGACCAATTCAACTATATGACAAGAATATAACAATAGTGACACCTAATGGCAAATGAGATAATTGTTCCTACTCACAAAAACAGTTTGTTTACTAGGAAAAGTAAATCCACACTTTCAAGGGGAAGATAAAAGGAATAGAATATAAAATAGATGGTTATGTTCAATACTTAATTTGTAATAAAAGAAGTGCTGGGGGTCAAATTATTAGGTTCTGTGGCTCAAGCAATTTTTCTGCTTTCATAACAGACACTTGATGGCATAAATTATATTTCTGGATGAGAAAAAATATGTGTTCTTGATCTTATAACTGAATTGGTTAGGTCCAATAATGGTGTCAGCCGAGTGAATATGTGGACAAAGCTGGCAACGGGGTTTGTTGCAAGGGAAAGTTCCAGGGTTGGTATGAGTGTGATATGTCCTGTGGTTGTTGGTAAGAAACATCTTGAGGTTAGGTGGTTGTCTATAGGAGACTATGGGTCTGTCTTCCAGAACCTCTCAGAGTGTAGTATCCTGTTCCAGTATAGGTTGCAGTTTATTGATAATGTGTTGGATGGGTTTAAGTTGAGGGCTATAGGTGATGACAAGTGGTGTTCTGTTGTTGGATTTTTTGGGCCTGTCTTGAAGTAGATGGTTTCTGGGTATTCATCTGGCACTTTCAATTTGTTTTTTTATTTCTCCAGGTGGGTAATTGAGGTTTATAAATGCTTGGTAGAGATCCTGAAGTTTTTGGTCTCTATAGAAACCATCTACAGATGTCCGTCTGCTATGTACATTAGACAAATGTCTCAGACACTTTGCCAAAGAATCAATGCACACAAAACTGATATCAGACAGTATCACAATGAAAAAATAGTTTCTTGCCATTTCAACCAGAAAGGGCATTGTCTCAACAACTTGATTACCTTCATCCTGCTTCAAAGACATTTTAACACTAGACTTGAAAGAGAAACCTCTGACCTGTTATTTATGCTTAAATTTGACAGTGGGTCTCAACAAAGATGCTGATTATCTTACTCATTACAAAGATAGCTTCCCCAATTATCACCTATAATATCATTAGCTCACAGACATTAACCTCCCCCCCCCTCATCCTCCCTCTGTTCTGAAATTTGATTTGTCCTTTTTATATACCGTATGTTCACTATTTTTGATTGTATCCCTTTGGTATATATGGTCATGACAATTTTCTTCCACAATTTGATGTGAGGAAGTGGGTCTGGCCCACCTAATAAACCATCTTGTTAGTCTTTAAAGTGCTACATAGTCCTGTTTTTTGTTTCATAAGTTTTATAGTATGTTTTCCAAGGCTACCAATACATATGTAAGTGCCGGGCAAAGAAAAACTTGACTTGGGAGTTCTAACAATATACACTTTTTAAAGAATAAACTTACCAAACAGTGAGCTCCCTCTAAAGCTTATGATTCAATGTATACATCTATAAACACAGAGACTCATAGTTGTGCAGAGATAAATATACTGGAGTTCTCTTGCCACCTGGAATCTTACAGAAATACTTGGAAAACTTACAGAGGACTCTGCTCTACTGCGGTGTCTCCCAATGTTTTCTGGTAGAATACTCACTGCAATTTAACTCTGTTCTGAAATGTCTTAAGCAGCCAGAAATAAATTAATTTCTCCCCATTGTAAGCAACTGCTACCGTAGCCACAGCAGACTTACTTGGCTGCAAATGAGACTAAGAACAGGTCATGTGATTGTGAATGAAAAGGGAGGGGTACACAAAACATCCTGTTAATTAAAAAAGTGGCCTACAATGCGAAAGAGCTTAGAAATTTCTGCCCTGTGCTGTCCACAAATTTCATTAAAATGGGCTTTTATAGTGTTGTGTGTCAGCTACTTTTGTAGTATTCATGTGTCAGTCTAATAGGAACCCAGGCTAAGCTACTGAATAAGGTACCAGTCCTTCAAGGAGCACCATGCAGGCATTATCAGTGCTTTAATTACAATTGTGATGTAGAGATACATAGCATAATACCCTGCTTTCAAGAAAACTCCATGTTACACTGAAATTACACACAAAAAGCTACATTAAAATGGCAGGATTGCCAATCAAGTACTCAGAAGCAGGGAAATGCAAGAATTAAGGGGTTTTGTTCTTCAGAGGAAGATCTAAGAAAATCTGAAGTAAGCGTATAGAGGAGTCACAGAAAACTAGGCAATAGAGTGGCACCAGTCAATCATAGCATTCATCTACAATATAGATGGGCAAATACTGGCCCATAGGCCAGTTCCACTTCCTCAGGGTTAGCCCCTGGCAGGCCGCTGTTGCTATCTTTATCAGCGCCTCCACAGATATGGGCAATTGCAGCTCCCATTGGTCACAGATCACTGTTCCCAATTAATGGAAGCTGCAAAAAGTGGTGTCCCCCTCTATGTCACCTCCCTCGGATACAATTGGCTGGGAACAGTGACCCCCCTCCAACAGGAGCTGCAATCTTTCATACCTGCAGAGGTGCAGGCAAGGGCGACATTTTGGGTGTATAGGGAGGGCAGCAGTTGTGCACTCTGTGACTTGGGTGGGTAAAGGAAGCTCACCAGCCAGGTGTGAGAGGCATGCATGGAATGCGAGCACTTTCTCCTCACTCCTTTAGCATCCTGGAGTGCACAGCTGCTGCTCCCCCCCCATGTGCCCGAAATGGTGCCCTGGGGTGCAGGTAAATATGGCAGCAGTGGTCCACCATGGGCTATCTCTGCTGAACCACCAACATCTTATTATCCACCTCCTGCTCTGCAAGGTTGTAGACTGATCTGGGGTTGATAGGCACAATCATCAACAAGATGACACAGCCTTGCAGCTAAGACACAGAGTTCACGCTGCTTCTGAACTTAAATTAAAGTCCAAAGGAAACTAGACTATTTTCCTATCACAGTCTCACTCTGGGCACAGGCCTTCTTGTCAGGACCTGTCATATTGGTCCTTCAGACCTTTCATCAACTCAGCTTCCGTGCTTGGGCTCTTATCAATATATTCCCCCTTTTTATTAATAAGGAAGATTATACAATCTCACCAGGTAGCAACAGGGAAGAGGGGAGGGACAATTTGCACCCACCTTATACTCTAGGTCCAGCCAAAGGACCCTAAACAATTTGGTTGATTCTCTCATAAAAGTCTACCCTGACTTTTCTTCTTGAAGCAGTTCATTACATAGGGGTCACCAAGAGTCCTTAGGCCCAGATGCCTTCCAGACACCCCCAAAGTGAAGGGAAACAGTGAGTGTAGGTGTACATGAGTGAGTAGAGGGTACATGTCACCTCAGGAAGAGAAGCAGAGATAAAATTTCTCAATGGCTTAAATGACTGCTTCTTAGAGCAGCTGGTACAGGAACCCACAAAGGGAGAGGCAATTCTTGATTTAGTCCTGAGTGGAGTGCAGGATCAGGTCCAGGAGATAAATGTTACAGGACCACTTGGAAATAGTGATCATAATATAATAACATTTAACATTCCTATAGTGGGAAGAAAACCTCAGTAGTGCAGTACTTTGGCATTTAATTTCAAAAAGGGGAATTATGGAAAAATGAGGAGGTTAGTTAAACAGAAATTGAAAGGCATAGTGACTAGAAAGCTGCATGGAAACTTTTTAAAGACACCATAATAGAGGCCCAACTTAAATGTATACCCCAAATTAAAAAACATAGCAAGAGACCTAAAAAAGAGTCACCGTGGCTTAACCACCATGTAAAAGAAGCAGTGAGGGACAAAAAGGCATCTTTCAAGAAGTGGAAGTTCAATCCTAGTGAGATAAATAGAAAGGAACATAAACACTGTCAAATCAAGTATAAAAATGTAATAAGAAAAGCAAAAAAAGATTTTGAGGAACAGCTAGCCAAAAACTCAAAAAGAAATAGCAAAATGTATTTTAAGTACATTAGAAGCAGTAAGCCTGCAAAAAAAACCGTGGGTCCCCTAGGTGATCGAGATATAAAAGGAGCAATCAAGGACGATAAAGCCATTGCGGAGAAACTAAATTATTTCTTTGCTTCAGTCTTCATGGCTGAGGACATTAGGGAGATTCCCAAATCTGCAATGTCCATTGTAGGTGATGAATCTGATGAACTGTCCTGGATTGAAGTGTTATTAGAGGAGGTTTTGTAACAAATAGAAAAACATAATGTTAACAAATCTCTGGGACTGGATGGCATTCATCCAAGGGTTCTAAAAGAACTCAAATGGGGAATTGCTGAACTATTATCGGTGGTTTGTAGCCTATCTTTTAAATCAGCTTCCGTACCTGATGACTGGAAGGTAGCTAACGTGACACCGATATTTAAAAAGGGCTCTAGAGGCGATCCTGGCAATTACAGACCAGTAAGTCTAACTTCAGTAATGGACAAATCAGTCGAAACAATAGTAAAGAATAAAATTATCAGGCACGTAGCAGAACATAATTTGTTGGACAAAAGTCAACATCTTTTCTGTAAAGGAAAATCATGTCTTACCAATCTATTAGGCTGTGTCCAGACTGAATCCCTTTTCCATAAAAGGGATGCAAATTAGACACATCACAATTGCAAATGAAGCGGGGATTTAAATCCCCCCCCACTTCATTAGCATAAACATGGCTACCGCATTGAGTTGGTAAACTTTGCAGATGATACCAAACTGTTTAGGATAGTCAAGACAGAAGCAGACTGTGAGGGGCTCCAAAAATATCTCACCAAACTGAGTGATAGGGGAACCAAATGGCAAATGAAATTTAATGTGGATAAGTGTAAAATAATTCACATCGGGAAAAATAACCCCAACTATACGTACAGTATGATGGGGGCTATTTTGGCTATGACAAATCAGGAAAGAGATCTTGGAGTTATCGTGGATAGTTCTCTGAAAACTTCCACACAGTGTGCAGCGGCGGTCAAAAAGGCAAATAGGATGCTAGGAATTATTAGGAAAGGGATAGAAAATAAGACCCAGAATATCTTACTGCCCCTGTATAAAACTATGGTACGCCCACATTTTGAATACTGCATACAGATGTGGTCTCCTCACCTCAAAAAAGATATTTTGGCCTTGGAAAGGGTTCAGAAAAGGGTAACTAAAATGATTAGGGGTTTGGAATGGGTCCCATATGAAGAGAGGTTAAAGTGACTGGGACTTTTCAGTTTAGAAAAGAGGAAACTGAGGGGGGATATGATAGAGGTGTATAAAATCATGAGTGGTGTGGAGAGGGTGAATAAAGAAAAGTTATTAATTAGTTCCCATAATAGAAGAACTAGAGGACACCAAATGAAATTAATGGGTAGCAGGTTTAAAACTAATAAAAGAAAGTTCTTCTTCACACAGCGTGTAGTCAACCTGTGGAACTCCTTGCAGAGGAGGCTGTGAAGGCTAGGACTATAACAGAGTTTAAAGAGAAGCTAGATAATTTCATGGCGGTTATGTCCATAAAAGGCTATTAGCCGGGGGATAGAAATGGTGTCCCTGGCCTCTATTTGTCAGAGGCTGGAGAAGGATAGCAGGAGACAAATCATTTGATCATTGTCTTCGGTCCACCCTCTCTGGGGCACCTGGTGCTGGCCACTGTCGGCACAGGATACTGGGCTAGATGGACCTTTGGTCTGACCCAGTATGGCCGTTCTTATGCTATTATGTAAACAATAGTTCTAGGGAACACCGTGGCCAAGAGTTTCTGCCAGGCAGATTTTTTTGCCAGGGTTGGTTGGCCCTCCGAGATCCCTCCAGATTCAGGGACTAACTTTCAGGCAGAGACCATGGAACTTCTTTGGGATGCTCATGGGGTGAACCACTTTATTGTCACCCCTTACTACCACCAAACAAATGGCCTGGTGGAGAGTTTTAATGAAACTTTAGGAGCTATGATATGCAAATTTGTAAATGAACACTCCAATGATTGGGACCTGGTGTTTCAGCAGTTACTGTTTGCCTGCAGAGGTGTACCCCTTCCCAGTTTGGGATTCTCTCCCTTTGAACTTGTTTAAGGCCAGAAGTTAAGGGGTCATTTGCAATTAGCATGGCTCGCCAATACGCGGTGAGCCCCACTCGCCAGCTGCTCTGTCTGGCGACCTGCGCACGCGCAGATCGCCCAAACCCGGCTCTTCCGGGTTGTAATCTACTTGCCACGGGTGAGTAGATTGCATTATTTGTCGAGCCTTGGCAATTAGTGAAGCAGCAATGAGAGGGGGCTACCTCTTCCCCAGGAAATAGCATTCTGGATTTTTTAGGCCACCTGCAAAACACCGTCAGAGACTCTTTAGCCCTTGCTCAACAAAACTTACAGAATGCTGAGCAAAACCAGATGGCCTGGTATGAAACATATGCCAGAGAGTGTTCCTTCAAGGTAGGTGAGCAATTATGTCTTGAAGGTGCTCCAGACCAATAAGATAGAAGCATACTGGGACGGATCATTCACGGTCCAAGAGCACATAGGAGCGGTAAACTACCTCATAGCGTTCCCAGAGCATAACCTTAAGCCTAAGGTATATCATGTTAGTTCTCTAAAGCCCTTTTATTCCAGAGAATTCTAAGTTCTTCAGTTCGCAGCCCAGGAGAGTGACAATGCTGAGTGGCCTGAAGGAGCCTTGTGTGATGGGAAAAGCAAGGGTGGTGTCGAAGAGGTACCACTCTCCATGAGCCTCGGCTATGAGCAGTGACAGCAGATCCAGGAGCTGTGTACCAGCTTCGCACTGATGTTTTCAGCCACCCGAGGACAGACCGAATGGGCTTACCATTCTATTAACACAGGTGAAGCTCACCCAATCAGAGCCCAACCTTACCAGGTGGCTCCTTCAGCCAAAGCTGCTATAGAAAAGGAGATTAAGAACATGTTAGAGATGGGTGTAATTCACCCCTCTGAAAGTTCATGGGCATCTCTGGTGGTTCTAGTACCCAAACCGGTTGGAGAAATCCATTTTTGGGTGGACTATTGTAAATTAAATGCTGTAACTCACCCAACTATCCAATGCATCGCACAGTTAAGCTATTGGAAAAACTGGGATGTGTCCAGTTCATCTCCACCCTAGACTTAACCAAGAGATTCTGGTATGTACCTCTGGATGAGTCAGTCAAGGAAAGGTCAGACTTCAATACACGTGAGGCTGTATGAATTTAATGGTCTCCCTTTCAGGCTACACAATGCACTCACAACCATCCAGAGACTTGTAGGTAATCTGCTAGCAGGATTTGGCAAATTTGCAGTAGCCTATCTATATGATGTGCCTTCATTCTCTGATTCATGGTCAGAACATCTAGAACACCTCCAAGTTGTCTTCCAACACATAAGGGAGGCCGGGCTGACTGTTAATGCTAGGAAGTGTCAAATAGGCCTAAACAGGGTAACTTACCTGGGACATCAGGTGGGTCAAGGCATTATCAACCCTCACCAGACTAAAGTAGAGGCTATCCAAAACTGGTCTATCCCTAAGTGAAAGAAACAGGTTCAATCTTTCTTAGGCTTGGCAGGATATTACAGACAATTTGCACCATACTAAGAGAGATTACTGCACCACTACTAGACCTGACCAGAAAAAAAGCAACCTAAATCAGTTAAGTGGACTGAGAAGTGTCAGGAAACTTTTAAGCAGCTTAAGGCTGCTCTTATGTCTGACCCTATCCTAAGGGCCCGAGACTACAATACACTTTTCTTCATTACAGATGCATCAGATCGTGGTGTGGGGACAGTTTTGAAGCAAACAGTGCCAGATGAACAATTCTACCCTGTTGTGTTCCTCAGTAAAGAACTCTTTGAGAGAGAAAGCCACTGGTCTGTCTCCGAGAAGGAATGCTACACAATTGGATATGCTCTAGAGAAGGTACAACCATATATTTTGGGACGACACTTTCATCTACAGACTGACCATTCTCCTCTGCAGTGGCTTCACAGTCAAAAAGACTAACAAGAAACTCCTTTGGTGGAGTTTGGCTCTTCAAGACTATGCCTTTGACATAAAATACATTCTAAGGAGCTTTTAGCAAAGTGGCTGGTGCACTCTCCTGTGAAGGTTCCCCAGATTAAGCCAATTAAAACTTTTCCTACATCCAAGTCATTGTATCCTATCCATGTGGAGAATCAAGTTTCTTTGTGAATTCACTAGTAAATGTAATGTTTGCATGTACATTATTAACTATGGTTCATTCAATACCTCCGGGAAGAAATCCTGGACTAGCACCCTCTGTGATTTGAGGGGGTGTGTGTCTTGGATAGGAGGACTGCTGGCCAGCACCCAGTGACTAAAGGGTTAAACTCAGGTAAGTAGCAAGGGTGTTGGAAGGGGGCCAGAACAATCAATGGGAATACAGTGCTGAAATCTGAATTATATTTAGATACCTTGCCTGCTCTCTTTGGGGAAAAAAATCTAAGTTATAGGCTGGAGGAAGCAGATATAGTAATCAGAATTGCTATGCCTATAAGAAATATTGGACATGGGAGTGTACTGGGCCTTGAAGTACGGATCAGCATGGGTTTTGAGTAGAAGGGAAAACGTGTATTTAGTCGCAGTCGGGGTATTTTTCTTTATTTTGGTTGTTTAAACTTCTCTGTGTGAATCTTTGCCTTCCCTCTCCCACTCACCATTTAAGTTACAGCCCGAAGAACTATGATTCTTTGTATTGTCTATCTGTCCTTTTCTTAGTTGCTCTGTAACACCTAGCAACCAAGTATGATTTATCAAGTATATCTTTTTCTTTGTTAATAAAATCACCTTTTTTAGGGTGATGATTTGATTCGTATGTCCTGGAAGGTAAGAGGTCTGTGTGTGTCCGCCTTGGAGGTCAGCTATCAGAGATACGGTTTGTTTTTCTGTGCTTTTTGCTTCTTCTTTCAAGCTCTTCTGGGGCAAAAGAGCTTGGAATACCCCTGGGAAAGGAATTCAAAGTGTTCCTTCCTGTTTTTTTCAGGGTTAAATCATTTGATGGTTGCAGTTACCCTCCAAAGTCAGTATATCTGTGACTCTGGGGAGTGTTTGTAAGCAGAGCCTAGAGAGGCAAGGTCACTTACGGGCTCCCATCTTCTGCACTAGGAGTGCCAGAGTGGGGCACAGCCCTGCCAGCTTCCTTTACTCTCGATATAGTTTCATGGAATTACACTGACGCCAACTGTATTCAGTACTGTTTATATTTGCCCAGATGGACTGACACTATGCAAAAAGGAGAAAAGCACAAAGGCAGGCAGAACAGATATAATGTCTAATGTAAAGAGTATAAGATTGCCATAGTATTGCTTTCACATGCTACTTCTTGTTAAATGGGTTAATTATTGTATTCCCCCAGTTAGAGTCCAAAGTCAAGCAGGAGTTACATCCTAACTAGATCGTTGATGCCTGTAACAGGGCCTGCCAAACATACTGACCCTTTGAGCACCTCACAGTCTTCAGAATTTCAAGAGCTAGGGTACACCAGAGGGCACACTTGTCAGGGCTTGGAGCATCAGCTCTGCATGATGGGAAGTCTCAGGGCCTCTGCCCCACAGTAGGCGGCTACTGGGGCTCAGGGCTCCAGACCCCTCTTGTTGAAGTGTTGAACCCCAGTAGGCATGTGCCAGTGGATTGAGCTTCAGGACTTCCTATCCCACTGGGCAGAAGTCAGAGGCAGTCTGTGGGAAGGGGACCATGGGGTCAGATGCCCATATAGATTTTTTTAAGGGTTTACTGGCCCCATGCAGGCACAATGTGCTGCCAGGTCCTCTTCTGAATGACAATTTCTGAAGCAGGGAAGTTGGGGGCTATGTCCATGGGAGAGGCAACAGCAAACAGTTGGGAGCTGTAGGGAGAGAAGCTGCTTTTGCTGCTGCGTCTCCTCACGGAGCTAAAGCAGAGACCTCTACTTGCAACTCCCAGCTGTTTGCTGCTGCCTGTCCACACCGAACTAACAGCTCAGAGCTGCAAGAAGAGTCTGGGAGGTGCAGAATTTGCAGTGGGGAATTTGCCGCACTTGAAATGTAAAAGTGTCTCATGTGCCTTGCGAGCTGCAGTTTGGCTACCCCTGCATTGCAGGCTCAACATACAAAATGAGTGACTGTTCTAAGAGTGTCTTATTGCAAAAAGAAAGTGACAGGCTTATCTACGAACTGGGTTCATTCCTGCATTCTAGTAAAATATGATCAGTTCACTGCATGCACACATCTAGCAACAGAGCAGAAAGAAAAGGAAGAATTATTTTCTTCCTAAAATGACATCATAGAGCTTTCCTGTTTTCTTGACTTGCATCTCTCTGAAACCAGCTGCAGTGAGGAGCTTTCTGAACTCACTTGGTGTTCGTTCTTTTCCTTCAGTCTGAACCAACATTATCACAGACAAGAGCAGGGCATCCAAAGGCCCAGTTTTGTCATCATCCACAAGTGATTCAACCAGCAACACTCCGCCACCTTGTGGGACAAAGATATAAAAACACATTGATTTGTCAGAGAAGGACACAAACTTATTTCCCAACTTCATTTTTAGGTCTTTCCATCAGAGATGCCAACTTTGTGGGTGCTCCGGAGCTGGGATTACAGGATGCTTAGCTCCTGCTGGCAGCCCTACAGATCAACTCCTCTCCTCCCTCCCAGTGCCTGAAGCCCACTGTAATCAATTGTTTCATTGACATGCAGATAGTTGTGGGAGGAGCAGGCATGGGGCATGCTCAGGGGAAGAAGCGGAAAGAGGCAGGAAAGAAACAGGGTGGGGCGGGAAGAGGTGGAGAAAGAGTGGGGACTTGGGAGAATGGGTGAGGGAGTGACAGAGCAGGAGTGGAAAGAGACAGAACAAGGTTTGGGATTAAAGGAAGAGGCAAGTGGGGGCAGAGGAGAGACACAAACCTCCCTCTTGCCTGAAAGAAGCTGACACTTTTGATTTCCTTAATCTTAGTGGTCCTCTTTGGATGAAAAAGAAAAAAAAATCACATTATACTGTGATAGTAGTTAACTGTATATCAAGAGGGATTCTATGCACCAGTGGGCTATTATTTCCTGTACTTGCCAGCAGAGAGTGATGGGGAACCTGTTAGTTGTGATTGAAACATTTATTTACTCCAGCTAAAATGAACCAGATGTGTGGTCACTCACCACCTCTGAAAATCATGCTCCTTAGGCCAGAATTTGAAAAGAATTTAGTCATCTAAAAATGGACACCAGTAATTTCCAAAATTTGAATAAGTGCCTATCAACATCCTTAGGCACCCAAATCATTTTAAAAAATCAGACTTTGCCTATCTAAATTGTATGCTCAAACCTACGAACAAAAGACAAAAAATTCAAATTGATCATTATTACTCATGGTCTGAATGAAAAACACTCACATAAAAAGGATATGTATTCATCTGAAGAGGTGGGTTATGCCCACAAAAGCTCATGATGCCATTTACATGTTTTGTTAGGTCTTTAAGGTGCTGCTAGACTCCTTGTGGTTTTTTAATTTTTTTCGATTACATACTAACTCGGTTACCCCTCTGAAGTTTATGTTTCTTGAGTTAGTCTTTCATTAAAATGGCCCTTTAAAACTCTCTGATCCAAACAAATACTTCCTATACATCTCTATTATGCAAAGAGGAAAACATACATACCAGGCTTGCAAACCTTGTGGATTTTTGATAGTAGCTCCAAACACTTGTCATCTGCCCAGTCATGCAGAACCCTCGCCACAATGTACAGGTCAGCCTCTGGAATTGGATCTGTAAAAAAATCTCCTACAAGAAAAAGAAAACAAAGCAAAAAAGAGGCCTGAATGAGCCACCATTTTTAATTCACTATTGCAAAAAGTACCAGCTGGCTCCAAAACTCCTCAAAGGGCTTGCTGGGAAATTACATTATTTTGGCTTGTTGTACTCAAGGCTGATGCTAACCAGTGACTAACACTGAATGGCAAAAATTCTCAGTGCCATAGGCTAGTGTGAAGGGGTTTGTTCATGTTAAGTGTGGAAGAGGTCTGAATAATGTAAGCAGCCAAACATTTAAAACGCATATCTGATTCTTTAGAAAATATTTTAGTGCTTCACAATTTCCCTGAAGAGACAGCAATTAATGTTCAGACAATGCAGTAAATAGAAAGGGATGATGAACCAAACCCAAAATAAATTAATTTTTACTTCCTTGTAGGCCAAGTAAATTTTTAAAAAACCTCCTCTAAACTAGGTGGTACCACAATACAAATTAAGTAAAGTCATAGCACTGTTAGATGGCAAATCTCCCGGTATTGATTTATTGCTGGTGATCCTTATGCCAATTTCACATCCCCCCCCCTCTCTTTTGCCCACTTCACCCATAAAAAACCATCTGTCACACTTCTCTAAGACATCCTACCACTCCTCCTCTTTTCCTCCTTCTTCATTGCTGCGGCTTCTTTCTCTGCCTCTCCCCTGACTCCAGCCCTCTAAAAATGAGCATTTGTTTATTTTTAAATGGTAAAAATAGACACTTAATACCAAGATGTTCCTACTGTTCCTACATTGGTGTGATGGATGATGCTGTATGATTGAGGATAACTACATGTATGATAGCTGGTATCACCATTACATAATTGCAACAAACTTTGTGGAAAGTATATCATGTTGGATATCAATGGAAAAGATACATATGAACAAATATGATTATCCTGATAAATCCGTATATCATTACTGTATCTGAAGTTACGATGTTGTCTATGTATTTCCATCTCAAATGTGTTTGTTTTTGGGGTGATGCCACATTGTTGTTTACATGCAATCTCAACACCCCATTGTGGATGGACTATACAGGTGTTGAAGCGCTATTAGAAAGCATCAACTGAGGATGCCTCAGATAGCAAGGAATCAATAGCAACTACGGAGTGATGGGGACATCTGACCTAAAAATCCATCTTGGCCAGTAACTCCCCATTCATCTGTACTGTGGGCTTGGTTTGGAACAGTGCACATGGCAGAAGGTAAAAGTTACAGCTTCATTCCTGCTCCAAGCTTTTCTGAACTGTGGATTTATCACAGAAAGCGTATTCTGAATTAGGGACTGAGGCCCTTCCAAGCTTTTGGAATTTAACCTAAGGGACTTCTGCAAATCAGCCGACTATTACATCAAATCTACAAACCTTATCTTGGGACATGGCAATTGTTTGTTATGTATCTATCTTTTACCTATTTTAGAATTCTCTTCTGTATTTTAATAAACTCTTAGTTATTTTACTAAAGATTGGCAGCATGATTCTGGTAAGATGTGAAATATTTATTTCCCTGGGATAAGAATCCTTTGACATTGAGGTGTTTGGTGAATTGTATGATGAACTGGATTACTCTCAGGCTATGCCTACACTGCCATTTTTTTTTGAAGAAGAAGAAGATGTGCAAATCGCACACTCATTTGTATATCTTCTGCCAATCCTTTTTGTGGAAGAGGATTTTCTGCTAAAAAACCCCATGTAGAAGGGGGCTATTTGTTGGGGAAAAAAAACCTTTTGTGCAAGATCCTGTAAACCTCATTTTTTGAGGAATAAGGGATCTTGCACAAAAGGCTGGGTTTTTTTCTGACAAATGACCCTGTCTACACAAGGCTTTTTAGCAGCAAAACCTCTTCTGCAAAAAGGATCGGCAGAAGATATGCAAATGAGAGCACAATTTGCATATCTTCTTCCGAAAAAAAATGGCAGTGTAGACATAGCCTCACTGACCTCTCACCATACAAGATCTCAGAGGGGTAGCCGTGTTAGTAACTTTTGAAACAACGAGTACATGCCTCTCCTTGCACAAGATCTGTTTCTCTGGACTGGGGATCAGAGGGCTGGAATGCTTAAGGGGACTGCATATTTTGGCTTCTTGTTAATCCGTGTGATATAATTGTTTGTTACCACATTGGTGAATTTAATTAAAGAAGAAATAAAGAGGAAACCAGCAGTCAGTGGGTCACATTTATATATACAGGATCCAACAGCATTTATCCCTTCAAATGTAACATGCATATCCATACGTATCTTTGTGCCCAGTCACATTGCACTAGCCTACACAACCTCCAGTTTGCAACAATTTAGTACACTTTTGGATTGCCCACAACTGTCCAGTGATACCACACACACCCTGCAAGACACGGAAAGGGCATGGAAAGACACAGAATGAAGTCTGGGGTTTTTTTTCTGTTTATGTTGTTTTTTAAAAGGGATGCTCTTCAAGACATTGGCATGTACTTTCAATCTTGAAAACTTATTGCTTAACTTTCCCCAGGCGAGTAATCAAATTCAAATGGTGTACATTCCTCATTATACTAAGGTATCAAGAAATATAGTCCCTTCAGCACATTTTTCATGCATGTGGACACACCCAACATGAATCAAGCTTACCTCCATGGAAAGTGATCCGACTTTCCTCCGGGGTCACAAAATGCTCCTTTGCCAATTGTACCACTTTAGGTAGGTCATAAATTGTGACTGTAGAATTTGGGTACAAAGAAATACATTCCCGGGCCAAACCGCCTGCACCTCCTTATAATGAAAGTAAAACAGATGGTAAATGCTCAAATATAACAATGCTGGTCATTTCCATCTAATAAACGTAGACTCCAATGAACTCAGACTCATGATACTTTGTGAGATAGATTAATGTTAGTATTCATTTTTACAGAAGGAGAAACTGAAGTAGTACGGAGTTAACTGATGGTCTCTCAGTCTATCTCTATCTTCTCTGGAATAACACTCAATTTTCCTGGCTCCCAGTCCTGTGAACTAACAACTGCACTATAAAGGGTATTGTTTTAAAATCACACAGCATGATGCACCTGCAGCTGGCTGGAAACTTCTAAAGAAGAGCTGTTTTTCTTTCAAAAAATGACCATTTTGAATAAAAAAAATTGTGAAATATTCAAATTGTTACTGAAAGTTTATTTCACTGAAAGCCTGTGTTTTGTTTTTTCTTTACAAAAGTGGTCATTTTGAATATGAAAATTTTGTGTGATGTTGACTTTTTCTAAGTTTTAATTTTCATGACATTTTATGACTTTTTAAATAAAAGGTAACTAAATATTTTTTATAAAAACTTCTATTTTGGAAAAGAGGAAATATACACTGCCATTTCAGTGATTTGCATAAAATATGAGAATTTTTTTTAAAATAACATTTCCTCTGTTTGAACACTGCAAAATAGAAATGTCAATTTTTTATAAAAGTATTCTAAAAAAATTTTCAACCAGCAGTAGATGAACCTAAAATCCAAAGTACAAGTAACGTACAATAGATATTTCCCTTAGGTAAAATTGACTAACCATTCTTCTGTTTTAAAGCTCCCATCTTCAATCAGTCATAAAGGAAGTCATAAAGTACAATAACAACACTTAGCCTCTTATATGGTGCTATTAAACTAATTGATCACAGAGCACCCCATTGGCCTTAAAATAGATGAGTTTTATGCTATCAATCTATAAATATCAAAGCACTTCACAAAGAAGAAACATCTCATTATCTCCATTTTACAGATGGAAAAACAGAGTTCCAAAGAGGGAATATGACTTGCTTAAAGTTATCCAGCAGGCCAATGGCAGAGCTAGGATAGAACCCCACTCTCCTGCGTCCCAGCATGATCAAAATCAGCACAGTGGCTGCAGCAATGTGCTAGAACTCTCGGTTTTTCCCTACAAGCTGACTTTGAAAAGCTCATGCCTCTACCGATTGGACTTACATCAAAGCAAGGTCTTTGTATATAGGAAATGCCACTCTGAGCCATAAGCAAAATAACTTAATTGTTAAAAACAGGAAAGATACACATCCAGTAGTCGTCATTCCAATAGTTGCCATATTGACTTTGTTAAGGGTTAGGTTTCAGCCAATTTGAGAGTCTATATGTGTTGCCATGAGGGATCTACAGGCTGTTCTAATGCAATGCACAGCTCCAACAGAAAAGCGTCATCAATGTTAGTTAGAAAACCATAAATAAGGCCATTGCAAGAGAAAATAACATACAAGCTATTGAAAGGCTTTACAGGGGAGAAGGGAGAACAGATTAACCAGGCCTGATTTATGCCATCCGTATTTTAGAAACATAGGAGAGCAAAACAGCCAGGCAGAAGTAGAAATGGAGATTATGTGATGCTATAAATTCTGACGGGATTAAGACATAGAATTGTAAAACTGTTTGGGATAAGAAGTATATAGACAATTCATCAACCTAAGTCACTGAATGAAATGAAAAATGGACTGGAAGCTGCTATTTAGATATATGTACTTCAGGCTGAGCAAAACATTCCACTTTATAATTCTTTTATCATTTTCATGTTTTGTACAATTTTGGCTCACAAAGGACAATGCTTCCCTTGTGATTGATCCTGGCCATGAAGTCTGCCCTGTTTTTCCACTACTTATACAGGCTGTAGAATGAGGGCAGTATTTATCCAGAGATTATAAAAGACACTTCAAAGTTCTGATGACACTTACCTCCAAGATCACAAATGACAGTGAAAGGTGAAAGGTCAAATGCAGAAATCATGTCTCTACCACATACACTCCAAAATGCATTCAAGAAATGGGTGACTTTTATCATCTCTTCTTCTGATCTAGTCATTTGAAGGAACATGTTTTGTAACACCAGTAAGTTATGAATGAATTGTTGGCTAGCATCACATAATGCTTTTTTTTAGATGAAAATAATGTATTAAACTCTGCCAGCATGCAGAAAGGTCTATTTTGACCACCATTAAAATTAATTTACCTTAATAAGTATTCAAAATATTAAGAATAAATCCACTATTTCATATCCCTATGTTTTAATGACATTTACTGAAGAAAAAGTCTGCTATATTTATCATTGAGTAATGTGTTAAACTGATGGGCCCCCAGATGTTTCATTGAACATTATACTTGCTATTGTACATAGCAAATTTCTCATGCTAGGTTGTTGGTAAGAACTTGATGGTTACATATCAAAGTGACAAACATGTTATATATACCAGAGACCCTCAACACTGGATACCATTGAACGGAGGGGTTTTCATGTGACTAGGGCTAGGCATCACAGTTCACAAAGGGGTAATACAAAATACAGAAGGCATTCATATTAAAAAAGCATAAAGTTCTCAACACCAAATTGATCATTACCTGTAGAGAACCTCGAAAAGATCTTCTGATGAAATGCCAAATGCTCGCTTGTACTGCTTTTTTCCCTCCCTTAAAGAAAAAAACAGTGTACTTGTGTTGTAACACTTTAGCGCATGTCTACCCTAGAAAATTATTTTGAAATAATAACTCCTGAAATAATAATTTTGAAATAGAGCATCCACACTACAAGGCTGTATCAAACTAGCTCAGAATTATTTTGAAATAGCGCGTCCACACTGATTGGTGCCTGAATCGGATTTAAAGCCCCTGAAAGCACTCTGGTAAGGGCATTAGGAATGCAGGCACTTCCTGTGGCTGCTTGCTGAGGCTAGCTCAGACATGTGCTTACAGGGGCTTCTCTTTACAACCGCCTCTCACATACCGCTCCTCCACTGCCCACCCCTAGTGGGACACCAAATTCACGCCATGTGCTCTGGTTGTCCTTGTGGATGCCACAGCACTTTCAGCATGGGGACGGAGCTGCTGCAAAGCAGTGCCAGGCTCATGGTCTTTGTGCTGCCCCTCATGGTGCAGTACATCCAAACTGCCCACAGGGTGCTTCAGCACGACGATGACCACCCTGTACCATAGAACCCCTTCGCCCAGTCCCTGGTGTTTCTGCTGCATCAAATGAACCTCAATCCCCAGCACACTGTGGAACGCCACTTCTGGTGGAAGGAGACCAATTCTGACTAGTGGGACTGCATCGTCATGGAGCAGTGGAATAACCAACAATGGCGCCAGAACTTCTGCATGCAGAAGGCCATCTTCCTGGAGCTCTGCAAATGGCTCATTCCTGCCCTCAGGTCAGGGCCGGCTCTAGGTTTTTTACTGCCCCAAGCAAAAGAATTTTTGGCCGCCCTTCCCCCCCCCCCCCTTTGTCCCACTGCTGCAAGACAAGCCCTGAGGAGGAAAGTGCCCCTTTCACCTTGCAGCTCTTTGACTCCCACACGCCATCCAGCCAAACCCAGCCTACGTCCTGTGTGTGGAGGGGAGACATCCTGACCCACCCCACCCACTCACTGAACCCAGATTCCACCTTCTCTCCCCTCCCAGGCAAACCCGACCCCTCAGTGACCGGACCCAGTCTGCCCTCTCTTCTGTCCCCCACCTAATCCACCTTGAGCCATCTCTTCCCTCCCAGCCAAACCCGATCTCCCCCACTGAACCCAGCCTGCTCCCCTCTCCTACCTACCCCCACTGACCGAACTCTGTCTCCTTTCCCTCTCCCCGCCAAACCATCGTGTCCCTTCCCGCCGGCACGTGCAGAAAGGTTGGACCACCCTGGGGGTGGGGTGAAACTGGCATGCGTCCCCCTGGGGATGCATGCGGACACAGTCAGGAAAGGTAACGAGCAAGGCCAGGGACACCTCTCTCCCTCCTCCGCCCAAATCTCTGAGCCGGGGCAGGCGAGGCCCCCTCCAGTGGCTCCTCAGCACCAGACCAACTAGATCAGGCTGCAAAGTAGCTCTCCCCTCCCCACAACCTAGGTGCCTCTGCTTGAATCATCCTGGCCCGGATAGGGCCTTCCTTCTGCCCGGCCCCACTAAGGCTGCAGCTCTCCCTTCCCTCTGCAACCAGCATTGAGGTAGAGAAAAGGTGGGAGAGAGTCGCCCCCCATTTGCCAATATGTGCAACTTCCCTCCGCCACACCCCACCCCCACACACTCCTGCAAACACCTTGGCCAAGGATGCCTGCTCTGGCCGGAGGGGTAACTAGTAAGCGTGAAGCAGGCAGAGAGATGACCAAAGGCACCTGGCTCGCAGCGTGGTCCCTGGCTGCAGTGACCGGGGCTGCCCCTTGCCTGGCCCCAGTTCGCTCTGTGCAGCCTGCCCTGCACAGCCCGGGGAGAGTGGCTCGCCCATCAGGGCCGTAGCACTCTGGCGCCGCTGCTGTTCTCAAAGCCTGTGGTGCACCCCACTGCACGTCAGGCTGCGCTGGCTGGTGCCAGTCAGAGGAGCGCGAACTATCCCTGGGCACCGGAGTCTGCTTCATGGGAGGTTCCCTTGGGCATTTCCTGCTCCGTGGCTGCTGGGTGCTGGGTGCTGGGCAGCGGCAGCTGCACTGGGAAGGCGACTGGAGTGGCGCATGGCCAGCACTCCTGCCGGGGCTGCCCCGCCGTGCCCCTCCACAACGCCCTCTCGCACTAACTAGTGGCACACTTTTCTTCCCAGTGCCGAGGGAAGGCAGCGAGGCAGCCCCGGAACCAGGATGTCATGGCGCCTCAGCCATCACTGCGGGGCTGCGAGTGTGACTTGCCCCGTGCACCCTGACTGCGGAGGGTGGCTCGCTGCTGGCCCACCACATGCTCTGCTGCGCCGTCCATTGCCTTGGGCGGCCACAGGCAGGCTCGCGTCGGATTGTAAGAGTCAGGAGTTCAGGAGTTCTCCAGCCAGCATCTCTCAGGGGCAGCCAGAATGCTGCCCCTTGCAATGTGCCACCCCAAGCATGTGCTTGGTTTGCTGGTGCCTAGAGCCAGCCCTGCCTCAGATGATACAACACCCGGCTGAGACCTGCCAACCCCCTGCAGAAGAGCATCACCATTGCCCTGTGGAATCTCACCATGCCAGTACTGGTACTGCTCCGGCAGGAACCAGTTCAGCATGGGGAAATCCACCATCAGGTCTGTGCTCATGCAGGTTTCCTGAATCTGCAGTGAATCCATCAACTGAAGCACTAGCAAACACGCGCACATATAATAGTGATACTTAGCACATCAACACACTCCTGAAACTGTTACTAGTCCGTATCTTCATTTTCTCTTCCTTCCCCAGAGACGCACCTCTTCCTGGGCAAGTTCATAGATGTAGCAATGTACTTTATTGCAATGGGTGTTGGCGCATGTATTGTACACAAACGTAAGATTTCTTCTCCTTACCTCACAGCATCTGTCAGGTAGTGACAGCACAGATAGTTGGTTTTGGAGTAGTACATAAAATGATGATACTGAGACTTGGGACTTGCTTTTCCAAGATAGAGGTTGGAAAGCTCTGTGTTCCTGTAAAAGGCTAAAAGGAAAAAGGTTGGTGAATTGACAACCATCAATCCAGTCACTGCGCAAAGCCTGTTGTACAGCACAATCGTTGTAACAAGAGCAAGCTGTAGAAAGGCAAAAAAGCAGGAAAGAAACAGCAGGATATTCCCCACTCGAAGTAGACCGAAGGGCCCAGGAGCACACATGCCCAGCATACAACCTCTACCTGTCAATTCCTGCAAGAAGTGGAGTGAGAGATTCCAGGATGTCAAAAATGCACCCATCGCCACCAACACATCTTTTGTGAAAGAGCAAAAGGAAATTGTATCAGGCACACAGCAACCATAGCATCTCCTTCCACTGGTTTTTTAGTGTATGTGCATCTTATTTCATCAATAATGTCAAACATCCCAGTCTTTTTCTGCCCAGTGTGGAAAGCAATAGGGAGAGTTAAGACCCCAGAAAATAACACCACCCATTACCCCTAACTTGAATAGCTCAGGGTATGTCTACACTACAGTGCAAATTCGAACTAACTTAATTTGAATTAGTTAATTCGAACTAAGCTAATTCGAACTAGTGCATCTAGACTAAAAAATTAGTTCAAATTAGCATTTTGCTAATTCGAACTAGCATGTCCACACTGAGTGGACCCTGAACTGAGGTTAAGGATGGCCGGAAGCAGTGCCGGCAGGGCATCAGATTAGGACTTAGAGTGTGCAGCTGCTGCCTCAGGCTAGCCGAGGGCTGTGCTTAAAGGGACCCGATCCCCACCCCGGACAGACAGTTCTCAGGGGTTCCCCACTTGAAAAGCAGTCCTGGCTTGGAGTGCCCTGAGTGCCCACACTCGGCACATCACAGCACTCGGCCATCAGCCCGGCTGCACTTACCGTGGGCTGCCATCCGGAGGGGGGTCAATCAAGGGGCTTCAGGAGAGCTTCCACCCCCAGAAGCCCGCAGAGCCACCCCAGTCCTCCCCATCAGGGGCTCGTACCCCATTCCTCTCTCACCTCCTTCCACTTACCCCTACCTAGCCCCCCTCCTGATGTACAAAATAAAGGACACGGGTGTTCAAAAATAGAAACTCTCTTTATTGAACAAAACTCAGGGAGACTGGGAAAAGGAGGTGGGGAAGAGAGAGGGTGGGAGAGGGGAGGGCAACTACAATATCAGGGGTTTGGAACAGGTCCCATATGAAGAAAGGCTAAAGAGACTGGGACTTCTCAGCTTAGAAAAGAGGAGACTAAGGGGGGATATGATAGAGGTCTATAAAAGCATGAGTGGTGTGGAGAGGGTGCATGAAGAAAAGTTCTTCATTAGTTCCCATAATAGAAGGACTAGAGGACACCAAATGAAATGAATGGGTAGCAGGCTTCAAACTAATAACAGAAAGTTCTTCTTCACAAAGCAAATAGTCAACCTGTGGAACTCCTTGCTGCAGGAGGCTGTGAAGGCTACAACTAAAACAGAGTTTAAAGAGAAATGAGATAAAGTAATGGAGGTTGGGTCCATGGAGTGCTATTAGCCAGGGGGTAGAAATGGTGTCCCTGGCCTCTGTTTGTGGAAGGCTGGAGATGGATGGCACGAGACAAATGGCTTGGTCATTGTCTTCAACCATCCCCTCCAGGGTCCCTAGTGCTGGCCGCTGTTGACAGACAGGCTACTGGGCTAGATGGACCTTTGGTCTGACCCAGGACGGCCATTCTAAGCACAGGGCTCAGGGTCGGGGGTCTCAGTGGACCACCTTGATTTTCATGCACACCTGCTCCTGGGTGGCCAGGCTGGCAGCTATCCTGCCCTAGACGGCCACTTTCCTGTGCCTAGTGCAGAGGTCGTGGATGAGGTCCACGATGTCCGCACTAGACCAGGTGGGCGCCCGCCTCTTGCGGACCCAGGCAGGCTCCCGGGAGCCGCCAGCCTGGTCCCGGGAAGAGGGGGAGGGCTGCGTGGCAGCGGGTGGCTGGCTCGAGCCGTACCAGGTGCAGGGTCTGCTGGCTGAGTGCTGGCAGGCTTGCACCTGGCACGGGCACCGTAGCCAGCCCATGCCCCTTTAAGGGCTCCGGGGCCGGGAGGGGGGCAGACGAGTTTCCCTGGTGTTGGCCAGAGTGGCCACCAGGGAAAGCTGGGGAGGGCTAGCCTCCCACTAGTTCGAATTAAGTGGCTACACAGCCCTTAATTCGAACTAGCTAATTCGAACTAGGCATTAGTCCTCGTAAAATGAGGTTTACCTATTTCGAATTAAGCGCTCCGCTAGTTCGAATTAAGTTCGAGCTAGTGGAGCGCTAGTGTAGCACCTATCAAAGTTAATTTGAACTAATGTCTGTTAGTTCGAATTAACTTTGTAGTGTAGACAAACCCTCAGAGACTTCTGAGGCCATCTCCTGCTACTGCATCTCAGTATTCTCTCTGGCTGACTATGGAAGATATCTCACAGATGCAGAGTTCTGGGAACTTACTGTGCTGTTGGTCTTTAATGACAGAAATATGGGTGGGTATAGAATGTGTTATATCTAGTGTAGCATAGGCAAACACCCACTGAATTCAATGAGAGCCAGATTAGCCTATAAATCTATTCCTCAATCGTGTGTGATAGGAAGACGGGCTTATGGGAAGTTCCATGAGAATCTGTGTGTATGTGTGTCTGTACACCGAGCCACAGAGAAGATCCATCTTCTGAAGCATCCAGCTCTGTTTCCATTAGCAGGGTGAATGCTGCCTTGTTTGTGTTCTGCAGCTGGCTGGCTGCCATGGAAAGGATGTACGTGGCTTCAGAAGCCACAGATTTCTCATGGCTTGTCCACATGGTGAAATGGACTGGAATAGCTGTTTGGTAAGAGCTCTTGAAGAGGATGCCTAGCATGTATGCTGTTTCAGGAGGCACCGCCTTTCTGCCTAGGATACCTGCTGCCCCTGCTCCCCATGTGGACAGTTTGATTTAATCCATTTTGGAAGTGGGTTAAGATAAACTGAATCAAACCAAATCTTATTCCTGAATAAGAGTATCCACATAGAAACTAGGACTTTAAATTCACATTCCCAAATTCCAAAAAATGTTTCTATGTAGATGTGGCCTAAGAGAAGACAAGATACAGATTGGTTCTCCCTGGTTCAGCACCCTCAGGATTTTGCCAGATGAGGGGAGGTCATTTCTGCCCCCCTGCTACTGACTTCCCAGCCCAGCTCTGCTCTTGGTCTGGCCTCCCAGTGGGCTCTCCACTTGTGATCACTCCCTGCAATGACAGCCCATGGTACAGGTGTTATGGCAGCACCGGTCCCATCAGCCGGCAACCCACAGCCAAGGCACCCCTTCTCTCCCTGCAGACTGCTGCTCAGCCACCAGGGTTCTCAACCCTGCCAGCCCTATTGGGGAAGTGCCTGCCCTGCTGCCAAGGCTCCTGGCCCCACAGGAGCAAACTGCTGCCCCGCTAGAGCCCGCTGGTGTTCCAGCTGCCCTGACATGGGTTCATTCAGATTCCCGCAGCAGGACCTCTGGCCACTGGCCTCGCTGCAGCCAGCCTGGCTGGGTTCCTGGCCTCTGCAGGACTCCTGCCTCTGGTCCTCCACTGGGTCTCTCTGGTCCAGCAGCAGCCGTGGTCATGCTGGACCATGGATGTTGCTGGACCAGGGAGTCCCAGTTGAGAGAGGTTCGACCTCTATTTGAAGCAGCCACTCTTCTTGGATGTGAATTAGAGCAGCCCTCCTGCTATGTAAACGCACACAATAAACACACTCTTTAGGGCCCGGTATGACAATGCATTTGTATTCACCCATCAAATGCTGCCTGATTCCCAAAGGGAGAACCCCTACCAATGATGGAAGGACTGTGGAGAGATTCGCCTGAGAGACTGAAAGCTGGGGGTGTGTGCTCAAGGAGGAGCAATTGAGGGCAGTGATTGTGAAGTAGGTTGTATGCAGGGGCCTGGCCTGAAGGCTGACTACATTTGTCATTGACTTAGAAACTCCTCTCAAAACAACATTTCTATGTTTCCTATGTTTAACACACACCATTTTTTAAAACCAATGTCCTTGTTTGCTTAAAGTACTCTATTATTGCTTCTGTCAGCAAGATGTGTGAGTGGAATTTACAGAAAGATCCACTAATCTTTGCTGCATTTGGAATACAACAGCTTAGGAAGTGTGGATTGATACTGTATCTGGTACAGTCGTTTCCTGCTCGCTATGGGGGTTTCTCTTCATTTCTGCATGTCAAATATTGTATTGACGGCACAAGTCAGGCTGAAAGCAGAAAACACATAGTAAAGAAGTTTCTTTCTATACATAGGGTTTGCTTTCAGGGTTCCTTTGTCTGAATTAAGGATGTTAAAGACTAGTCGACTATTCAGTAAGCATTTGCTTATCCGATAGTCTTTTGGCTAGTCAACTAGTCGATATCGCCCCCACTTGCTGCCTCTGTAAAATAGAGGCAGCAAAGTTGGGGGGAAGGGGTACTTCAAAGTGGCAGCGCTGCCACTTTTGAACCCCAAGGTGGCCACTGCACAGCTGATCTGTGGCTACTGAACAGCTGAAATGCCATCTCTGCGCCATTCAAAGGGGGAGCCATAGAACCCGGGTTCAGCTGTAGACTCCCCAGCTGACCCCAGGCTCCATGGCTGCCCCTTTGAATTGCGCAGAGGCAGCGTTTTAAAGGAGCTGACTGCTGCACAGCTGATCCGTGGCACACAGCTATGAGCCTGGGGTCATCTGGAAAGTCTACAGCTGACCCCAGGTTCTGGGGAATTGCCACGAGAAATCTGGGGTCAGCTGAAGACTCCCCAGCTAACCCGGGGCTTCTAGCGGCACGCTGCGTAGCATGGAGCCCGGGGTCAGCGGAGGACTCTGAGTCTCCCTCTGACTTCGGGCTCCATGGCTTTGAAATGCACAAGTAGACATCACACTGTAGAGATCAGAACCATCTGTCAGTGTAAACAGGCATAGCTTTGCCAAATTCTATGAAGTTTAAGCAATTGATACCAGCTGTGGATCTGACCTCCTATCTTTAGATTGAGAAATCTGAGCCTGCCCTTAAATAAATAAAGACAATTGACATACAAATAAAAACAAAACTGGCCAAGTGAGCAGAAGATTTTAAAGAAGTAAAAATTGATGTAACTAATATTTTATGTTGGCCTCCACTCTATATGTTCTTTATATATTTTACAACACTCTTCGATACCCTTACAGCTGCTTGGATTCAAACTCATTTACACATGAGTAATCAAAATTGATTGTGAGTTTGGTCCACTGAGTTAAAGAGATTATTAGGAGAGGCAGAAAAGTGGCTGTGCATTTGTTTCAATCTCCCACTCCTACCCAAATTCAGGTTTTGTAAATCTCCTGCACTGAGATTTTTCAAATCACACAGTCTCTCATCTCTCATTCTGGCATTATTTACTTTTAACATGATCACTCAGTCTCACACAGGCTATTTAAACCCAACAGTGATTTAATCACTAGTCTCCCTTCCTGATAATATTACCTCTTTCACTTTTCATTTCTACTGCCAGGAGCTTTAACCCAACACAGGCTTCAAGTAACCGTTCCATTCCATATGCACTGGTGCCCAAACGTTCAGCAATGACATCTGAAGGCAGGGGCCCTTCTGACTCCAGCAGGAGGTCAAAGACTCCCAGTTCGCAGGCAGTGGTCATAATCTGAAAGCAAAAGGGAATGTTGTGGAGCAGAGCAAGAGAAAGTGGAGACCCGGGTGTGACGGGCTGGAGCAACCCCGTCACTCGCACATGCCAGGGCCCGCGGGCGCTAGCGGAGAGCCGGACGGATTAGCCTCAATTGCGCTGCCGCACTTGGAAGACGGGGAGTGGACGCATCATCAGGACGTGCCCGGGACACCTGCTGAGGTCACCGGTGCGATGGGGAAGAGCCGGGCGGGGCACCCGGACGGAACAGGGACTGGCAGATGGCACGGGGGATATAAGGAGGCCAGATGCGAGGGGCCGGGGGGAGCTCGCCGGGGAAGGTAACCAGGAGCGAGGTGGGGGCGCGCGCGCTGGCAATGAAGGTCCGGTGAGGGAGGTGATAGAAATGTAGCCGTGTTAGTCTGGTGTAGCTGAAGCAAAATGCAGGACAATGTAGCACTTTAAAGACTCACAAGATGGTTTATTAGGTGATGAGCTTTCGTGGGCCAGACCCACTTCCTCAGATCAAATAGTGGAAGAAAATTGTCACAACCATATATACCAAAGGATACAATTAAAAAAAATGAACAGATATGAAAAGGGAGGGGTAGACACCCAACCCACGCCGAGAGCTTGAGGCACGAAGGAAGAACTCACCGGCGGGGTGGTAGCGACCCAGGGAGGGGTCGCGGAGCCCGTGAGCAGGTGCGTTTAGGGGTAACCCCCCCCTTCTACCATCGGGAGCTGAGCTCCTGGTGTTAGGGCCCTGGGTTGGGGTCCAGAGTGAGGGCAGGCCCGGACCCCTCACCCCGCCTGGAAGGGCGAGAATCGTTTGGCTGGCATCACCAGAGGCGTCCCAAGAGAATACCTTGTGACACCGGGACCAACTGATAAGTTTTAATGTAATTTCCCAGCAATATCTGTCGTCTTACCTTTGTGAGCAAAAACCCACTGTTGTATTGAAATAAGAGCTGAGGATAGTCAAGGTCTTGTGTGGAGCTCATTTTTCTTCAGCACTCAAGGGAGATCCTCCTGCCTTTGCTGTTTCAGTAAAACTTGTTCCCGCAACTACAGCTCACACTGGGTAGCTCACTTAAATTGGTCAGGGACAGTACAAGCCTTTTATGGAACAGGGAATGGGGCTGTCTTCAAGATGCCTTGCCCCTCTCTGTAGTCCCACCCCACTTCCTCCTGTTCCCTCCAAGGCCTCAGCCTGGAATCTGTAGCCACCGCCAAGTAGTTGCTTGCAGATGGAACAGCTGCTGGGCAGATTGGGGGAAGGGAGCAGTCGGGCAGCAGCTGTTGTCAGGCATCTTTGCCCCCTACCTGGGATTAGTCCTTAACTGTTGCTGGAAGTGGGCACTTGGGAAGCGGCCGCTGCTTTTTTTCCTCCACTTTCAAAGCCACTTTGTCACTTTCAGTGCTCCAGAAATTGTTTTGCTTTATATAAATGAGTGTTACAATACTTTTATCCAGGGGTGAAAGTAAGTTTTACACATTCTGTCCTATCACAAACAGCCCCTAAAGGTGAGGGATGTTGGCCATACAACAGAACCTGTCAGAAATGTGGGATGGAGTGTGGGGAACTTAGGACAGAGGGTTTGGGTGTGGGTGGGTGCAGGACTTAGGGCTGGGGCTGCAGGAGTCAAGGTTGGGGTGCATGAGGGCTCAGGTTAGGGGGTATGAGGAAGAGGCTCAGGGCAGGGGGTTTGGAAGTGCAGGAGTCAGGGCTGGGGTTGGGAATCAGGAATCAAGGTTGAGGTATATGAGGACGGGGCTCAGGGCAGGGGGGATATGAGGAGCAGGGTTTGGGGTGGAGGTGCAGGAGGCAAGGTTGGGGTGTATTAGGTGGGGGCTCAGGGTAGGGGTTTTGGAGGGTACAGGGGTCAGAGCTGGAAATGGGGATTCAGGAGTCAAGGTTGGGGTGTACAAAGAGGGGGCTCAGGACAGGGAGTTAGGGTATGTCTACACTACCCTCCTAGTTCAAACTAGGAGGGTAATGTATGCATACCGCACTTGCTAATGAAGCCCGGGATTTGACTTTCCCGGGCTTCATTAGCATAAGCGGGGAGCCGCCATTTTTAAATCCCCACTGCTTCGAACCCCGTGTAGCACGGCTACACGGGGCTCGAACTAGGTAGTTCGGACTAGGGTGCCTATTCCGAACTACCGGTACACCTCGTTTCACGAGGAAATTCAAATCCCGGGCTTCATTAGCAAGTGCGGTATGCATACATTACCCCGCTAGTTCGAACTAGCGGGGTAGTGTAGATGTACCCTAAGAGAGTGCGGGTGGGTGCAGGAGTTAGAGCTGGGGATGTGGAAGTCAAGGCTGGGATGCATGAGGGCTCAGGGCAGAGGATTATGAGGAGGGGGCTCAGGGCTAGTAGGTGGAGATGCAGGAGATTGTGGGAGTCGAGGTTGGGGTACATAAAGGTCTCAGAGCAGGGATGTGAGGATGGGGCTCACTGTTGGTTGTGGGGGGCAGGAGTCAGAGCTGGGATTGGGATTCTGGAGTCAAGGTGGAGGTGTATCTGAGGAGGGGGCTCAAGGCAGAGGATTGGGTGAGTGCTGGGGGGTAAGGGTGACATTTCAGGGGTAGGAGGTGTGGGGGGCTGCAGCTACTGTTACCCAGGTTGCTGAGTGTTGGTGGGTTTTTTTTATTTGGTTTGGTTTGGAGGCGTGGGGGTGAGTTGACTCCTCATTAGAGAGTGAGACAAACTGCCCAGCCTGTGAGCCTGCCTCCTCTGCCCTCCCCTGGGCAGCCTGGAGTGACAGCAGGCTGCACTTTGCCTTGTTCCCTAGTCAGCAAAAAATAAAACCAAAACAAAACACTTAGCGACCAGATTAACTGGGGCTACAGCCCCCTACCCCAGGCTCCCTGAAATGGCAGCCGGGGGAAAGGTGGGGCATAATGGATGGTCCGAATAGGAGAGGCAGACCCCACAAACAATGGGTAGATGATATAGTAGATTGGTGTGGAGCTAGTGTCACATTACTGAATTTGAGTGAGGCAGCCAGATCACTGCTGCACCCATGGGGGGGAGGGGGATTGTTGGTCCCAAAAGTAGTATAAAGGGGGCCATGCGAGATGTCAAATAGAAGCTTAATGTCTGCTAATTTTATATATGCTATTCATGTAAATGTATAATGTCTGCATGTAAAGTTATAAGTATGTACTTTGAGTGAGTATTAAATATTTCTCTGTGTGTGTGGTTAACCAATGGGCAGAGTTCAGTCTATAGACATGTTAATTAGCGAGGCTGTGTGTGACAATAGCAATCAATGGGCCAAGGTCACATCTCGGGAATGAGGAATGACACCTACAGGCTACCAGCAGGGAACACCGGGATAGGCTGCTGGCCAGGTGACCTGCTGCAGCCAAGAAGAGACCAGGAAGGAGGTATAAATTTGCCATGTGGCCATCTCCATCTTGGCTCAGCTTAGCCCTTCAACCCAGAGTCAAGAGTGCAGGGATCAAAGAGCCGGAAAGAACTCTGGACCCATCCTGACCTAGGATGTGCAACAAGAACTTTTAAGCCAGCAGCTATAACATCTCTGCTAGGACCTGCATCAAGAACTGGGAGAGTCGATGCATGTAATGTATGATACTTTAGCAACCACTCTCATGCTTTTCTTTATTGTAGTAATAAGGGTATGTCTACACTACAGCACTAATTCGAACTAACGGATCCAGACTAAAAAACTAGTTCGAATTAGCGTTTTGCTAATTCGAACTAGCATGTCCACACAGAGTGGACCCTGAACCGGGGTTAAGGATGGCCGGAAGCAGTGCCGGCAGGGCATCAGATGAGGACTTAGAGCATGGAGCTGCTGTCTCAGGCTAACCGAGGGCTGTGCTTAAAGGGACCCGACCCCCACCCCGGACAGACAATTCTCAGGGGTGCCCCGCTTGCAAAGCAGTCCTGGCTTGGATTGCCCAGAGTATCCACACTGGGCACATCACAGCACTCGGCCATCAGACCGGCTGCACTTGCCGCAGGCTGCCATCTGGGGAGAGGGAGCAATTGGGGGGTTGCAGGAGAGCTTCCACCCCCAGAAGCCCGCAGAGCCAGCCCAGTCCTCCCCATCGGGGGCTCGTACCCCCTTCCTCCCTCACCTCCTTCCACTTACCCTTCCCTAGCCCCCCTTCCTGATGTACAAAATAAAGGACAATTGTGTTCAAAAATAGAATCTCTTTATTGAACAAAACTGGGGGAGACTGGAGTCGGCCGCTGTTGGCAGACAGGCTACTGGGCTAGATGGACCTTTGGTCTGACCCAGGACGGCCATTGTAAGCTCAGGGCTCAGGAGGTCGGGGGTCTCAGTGCTTCTGGGTGGCCAGGCTGGCAGCTCTCCTGCCCTAGACGGCCACTTTCCTGTGCCTAGTGCAGAGGTCATGGACGAGGTCCACGATGTCCGCACTAGACCAGGTGGGTGCCTGCCTCTTGCGGTCCTGGGTAAGCTCCCGGGAGCTGCCAGCCTGGTCCCGGGAAGAGGGGGAGCGCTGGGGGAGCATCGGGTGGCTGGCTTGAGCCGTGCCAGGTGCAGGGTCTGCTGGCTGGGTGCTGGCAGGCTTGCACCTGGCACGGGCATCGTAGCCAGCCCGTGCCCCTTTAAGGGGTCCGGGGCCGGGAGGGGGGAATAGAGTTTCCCTGGTGTTGGCCAGAGTGGCCACCAGGGAAAGCTGGGGAGGGCTAGCCTCCCACTAGTTCGAATTAAGGGGCTATACACCCCTTAATTCGAACTAGTAAGTTCGAACTAGGCTTAGTCCTCGTAGAATGAGGTTTACCTAGTTCGAACTAAGCGCCTATTAAAGTTAGTTTGAATTAACTTTGTAGTGTAGACATACCCTAAATGTTTAGATGGTAGATTTTAAAGGATTGGCTCAGCATGATTTGTGGGTAAGATCCAGAGGGTAAATTGACCGGGGATCTGTGGCTGGTTTCTTGGAACCAGACAGAACTTGTTTGGGGAAGGAGAGATTGGGTTCTAGACCCCTCACCTGTGTATGAGGCCCTGGGCCATCTGGAGCACGGATATTGCTGGGGTGTCGGAGGAGTTTTGCTCGTGAGTCTTCAGGCAGGCAGCTGAAGTGCTCTGTGGGACTGGCTTGTGGCCTGTTTCGAAAGGTCTCCAGTCCGGGGGCTGTCAGGAGCCCCGAATTTGAGCAAAGGATGCCCTCAGCTGTGCCCAGCCCCAGCCCAGTCAGTCACAGCTAGTTTAGAGAAACTAAGCCACTCTACACTGGACGGGGAAAGATGGAAGGAAATAGTGAGGGAAGCATTGGACACCAATGGGCGTTGAGTCCATGGTGGTTGATGATGATGATGAAGTTAACAGAAAGATGGCAAATCCTGATATGAAAAGTTTGCTCCCTTTACTCTGTATAAATTGTTATAGAATCTCTGTGCATCCAACAGTATTCAGTACAATTTCTATTTGCAGGGAGAAAGATGAGCACAAACCCAGAGGGGCAGACATTATGTTAACTATGCAAAAAGTAGAAAAGTACAAAGTCTGACAGGTTAGAAACAATGTCTAATGTAAGGAGCAAAAGCTTTCCACAGTGTTGCTTCCATATGCTATTTCTTGTTCAACATGTGTTAATTACTTGAAGTGGATTTTACCTGTGAATGATCATGATCCTTGTTAGTCACTAAGGGTACATCTGCACTTCAGAGGAAGATCGAAGCTGCCACTGTTGATCTTACAGGGTTTGAATTAGCATTCTAGTAAAGATAGCTAATTCAAAGTGAAAGGAACACTCTGGTCGATGCTGGTAACCCTGCTTTCACCAGGACTAAGGGAAGTCGAAGGAAGAGTGTTCTTTCTTCAACTCCCTGTAGTGTAGACAGCACCAAAAGTTGAGTTAAGGGTAATTCAACTTCAGCTACATAATTAATGTAGCTGAAGTTGCATATCTTGACTTGACTTTGTCCTGTAATGTAGACATACCATAGAACTACTTGTTGTTTTTCAAATTACAGAATAACACGGCACCCCTCGAGACTTTATTCCCCTCATTAGAGTATAAAACTAAACAAGAGGTACATGCAAAGTGCCAGATCATCAATCTTTGTCAGCTCAATATACATAATGAGTGCTTCACAATTTCCATGAAGACAGCAATTAATGTACACACAGTTCAGTAAATAGAAAGGGATGGTGAACCAAACCAAAACCAAAATAAGTTAATTTTTACTTTTTTTATGTCAAGTAAATTTTTAAAAACCTCCTTTAATCTAGGTGGTACCACAATACAAATTAAGGAGTCACAGCACTGTTAGATGGCAAATCTCCCAGTATTGGATTATTGCTGTTGTTCTGTATGTCAATTCCATGTTTCTCTCTCTATCTCCCTTTTTGCTTACTTCCCCCATATGAACCATTCATCACAGTTCTTTGTCTTTGATTTTAAGTCATCCTACCACTCCTCCCCTTCTCCCCCTTCTTCACTGCTGGGGACACTTTCTCTGCCTCTCCACTACTATCTTGACTCCCAGCCTTCAAAATTGAGCATTATTTATTTTTAAATAGTAAAACTGGACACTTAAAACCAAGATGCTTCTACACTGGTGTGATGGATGATGCTATACAATTGAAGATAACTACATGTATCATAGCAGTATCATTGTTATATAATGGCTTGAAAGGACAAAGAATGGCTTTTTTTTCTGTTTATGTTGCCATTTAATAAGGATGATGTTCAAGGCCTTGGAATTTACTAGCATTCTTGACAACTTATAGCTCAGCTTTCCCCAGGCGAGTAACCAAATTCAAATGGTGTACATTCCTCATTATACTAAAGTATCAAGAAACATGGTCCCTTCAGCACATTTTTTGTTGCATGGGGACACACCCAACATGACCCATACTTACCTTCATGGAAAATGATCTGGCACAAATCATTGGGGGGCACAAAATGTCACAATTTATGACCTACTTATAGTAGTACAAGTAGCAAACTTGTACTACTTTAAGTAGGTCATAAATTGTGACTGTAGAATTTGGGTACAAAGAAATAAATTCCCAGGCTAAACTGCCTACATTTCTTTACAGTGAAAGTGAAATAGAATGTAAATGCTCAAATGTAACAATATTGGTCATTTTAGAAATATTTTCCATCTAATAAACTTAGTGATAGAAATGTAGCCGTGTTAGTCTGGTGTAGCTGAAACAAAATACAGGACTATGTAGCACTTTAAAGATTAACAAGATGGTTTATTAGATGATGAGCTTTCGTGGGCCAGACCCACTTCCTCAGATCAAATAGTGGAAGAAAATAGTCACAACCATATATACCAAAGGATACAATTAAAAAAATGAACACATATGAAAAGGACAAATCAAATTTCAGAACAGAAGAGGGATACAGGGGGGGGGGGGTTTAAGTCAGTGAGCTAATGATATTAGAGGTGATAATTGGGGAAGCTATCTTTGTAATGGGTAAGATAACTAGAGTCTTCGTTAAGACCCCGGCGTAAAGTGTCGAATTTTAGCATGAATGTGGGGGTTCACCTGTCCCCCCCCCTTTGAGTTAGTTAGTTGCCGCATGCGCTTGTGGTAAGTTCCTTGCTTAATTCCCGCAACGAGAGGACTGGGTCGCAGGTTGGCAGGGTGGGGGGTCTGGGCCCACCCTCACTCCCAGACCCCAGCCCAGGGCCCTAAGGACAGAGTCAGCCTGACCTGTCCCACCGGAGGGGCTATGCCCTAAACCGCCGGTGCGCCGGCTCCGTGCCCTGCCCTGGGCTGCTTCCACCTTGCTGGCCTAATTTATCTATTTCGGTAGCTTCCCCCTCTCACTCTTTCTCCCTCTTTTCTCAGCCCGTTCGTCCACCCCTCCTTCGCACTCCCCTCCTCCAACTCCCTTGCTCTCCCCCTTTCTCCCTTGCTCGCCCTCCCCCCCTTGTATCCACAACCCCGTCCTTTGTATTCCCCCGCCAGTTTCCCCTGGCGTCTGACGTCACTTCCGGCCGCCGTCTTGTCTCGGGACGCCGGATCGCGTTGCCTAGCAACGCGGGCGTCCATGTGAGCCGTTACGTGCAGGGCAGCGCTGCACGGCTCACAGACCGGCCGTGTCTGTCTGTGCCTCCCTAGCAGGGACAGCGCTATTGCCGGGTCAGTGCGGGGTGGGCCCGTTTCCAGGGAAAGGGGGGGGCCCACCTCGTCACAATGAATAACTGTTCAGAGGATTCTCTTTCAAGTGCAGTCTTAACAGGCTTTTGAAGCAGGATGCAGGTAATTAAGTCGTTGAGACAATGTCCTTTCTGGTTGAAATGGCAAGAAACTGTGAAATACACAGAAGTGACTGGTATGACTGAAAATATCTCCAGAAATTGACAGCCAAAATGAAGGGCTATATTTGCTGCCATAAGGGAACTACTTTGGCACAGGCTATCCGAATGCAAAGCATAGCTCCTGCAGAAAAGTGTCATCAGTATTAGTCAGAAAATAATAAGTAAGGAAAAATAATGCACAAGCCACTGAAAGGCTTTACAGAGTGAGAAGTGAGAACAGATTAGCCAAGCTTGATTTCTGTTGTCTGTATTTTAGAAACATAGGAGAGCAAAACAGCTAGGCAGAAATAGAAATGGAGATTATGTGGTGCTATAAATCCTGGCAGGATTGAAACAGAGAATGGCGAAGTTGTTTGGGATAAGAAGTATGTAGGCAATCCATCATCCTAAAGTCACTGAATGAAATGAAGAAAGGTCTGGAAGCTGCTCAGAAACAATTTCTTAAGCACTGGCAGGAGAAAAACCTACCAAACCAATGAGGAGGCATATAGGCTTCTCTCTTTAGATTGAAGAAAACATTCCACTTTATAATTAATTTTTTATCATTTCCATATTTTATGACTTTGGCAGCAGCCATTAAATGTAAGGCCTGGAGTCACATACTCACATTCCATCTATTTTGTATTAAAAAGTGTCACATGGGGCTGTGAGGAGGGGACTTTGCCCTGATAGGTCCCCTACTGTCACCAGATAAAGAAACAGATCTCAGGATGGGTAAAGAAAACTTAAGTAACACCATTCTGCCTGGCAAGAAACTGCTTATCAATAGAGAATGTTGTGGAATCCTCATTCTATGATCACTATCATTACACTTTCCTATTATTTGTCTGTGTGATCTCTGTCTGGTTTGTAACTGTTTCTGTCTGTTGTATAATTAATTTTGCTAGGTGTAAATCAATTAAGGTGGCTTGTTTGGATGTGCCACTGTGGCACCCAAGTTATTAATAAATATCTTATAAACCTCTCTCTTTTCCCTCTGCTGCCATGTCTCCTCCACTTGCTCCATCAGCTTCCCTGCTGCCTGCTGCCCCCCAACTCCTTACCCTCCTCTGCTGTCCTGACCCCTGCCCTTCTCACTGCCCTCAGACCTCCTGCAACCTGCGCCCCTCCACCAGCCCTTCTCTGCCCCCTGTGCCCTCTCCTCCAGTAGCCCCACTCTGATCATGTGAGCTACCCATCCTCATCCCCTCTTCTAACACCTCTCTCTACAAACCTGCCCTGCCTCTCTCCTCTGGTGCTGGGCCCTCCCCTGCAGGTGTCTGCCCTTCTGCTTCACCCCCAGAATCCGCTGGCACCTGCATCTTCCCTTAGCCCTGCACTCTCCTGGTGCCTCCCCCTTCCCTCACTGTCCCTGCCCTCTTTTTCCCTGGCGCCCACTCCCTCACCACTCTCTGCCTCCATTCCTCTCATGCCCCTCTGTGCCCTCACACATGACTTGCTCCATCCCCACCTTTCTCATGCCCACTCCTTCTTTCAAGCCTTCTCCCAGCATCTCCCTCTCCCTCCTCTAGCCCCCAATGCCCTTACTCTCTCCTCTCCCAGCATCACCCTGTCCCCCTCCCACTGACACCTCCCCTCCTGCCCTTTTCCTCATTGTCTGCACTTGGCCCCCTGGCATTTGTCTTTCCTCCAGCCTGCCCCTTGATACTTTCCCCTTTCTTCCCCCTTCCCCTCCTCACAAGCCCCTTCCCCTATTTTCTCCCTCCCTTTCCTCACAAGCCCCTTCCTCCCCCTCATCCACTCCCTACCTTACCTTATTTTCTGCCTTCCACTTTGTGGGGCCGGAGTCTGTGCTTGGGCCCCAGAAATCCCCGGACTCCAAACCCGGAGCTAAGCCACATGGCGCAATGCCATGCCAAGAAGTTTTAAAGTCCCGGGCTGTGACATCACGTCATGCCCGGGCATATCCCCGCTCACCTGGGAATGCCGCACATTGTAATAGCAGCCAGCAGTGCATGCTGACAAGGGGGAGCCGGACTTAAAGCTGCACATGGCAGGGACAGGCTGGGGATGGGGGTGGATGCTCTGAGGCTGGGGTGGGAGGACACGTGGCGGGGGGGGCCAGGGCCCACTCCAGGCAGCGCCGGGGGAGAGACCCAGCTCCACATATTGGTGGAGCAGGGCATCCAGCTCTGCTGCCCATGCTTCTGGGTTCAGGGCAAGGAGCCTGATTCGGGGGAACGGGAGGAATTGGCCTAAGGCTGGCCCTGCTGGTGAGCATGACACTGTGCTTAGCATGTGTATTCTGCTTGTTTGGGAATTGTCAATAAATAGAGGATAAGGATATTACTGTGTGAGACTCTCTCAGTGGCTAAAGATCCTGCAAAACCCACAGGAAGATGCACCCTGAGCCCTAGGAATTGGGTAAAGGTGTGTGTGTAAATTAACAGGGTTGCCCCTTGAGCCGTAGGAACAGGGTAAAGGTGTGTGTCCCTACAGAGTGGAAAGGTTAGAGAAATTTGTGCGCGTAACACACAGGCCGTAGAATGAGGGCAGTATTTATCCAGGGATTATAAAAGACACTTCAAAGTTCTGATGACACTTACCTCCAAGATCACAAATGACAGTGAAAGGTCAAATGCAGCAATCACATCTCTATCAGATATACTCCAAAATGCTTTCAAGAAATGGGTGAATTTTATCATCTCTGCTTCTGATCTAGTCATTTGAAAGAACATGTTTTGTAACACAAGTAAGTTATGACTCATTCATTGCTGTCTAGCATTACATAATGCTTTTGTTTTTAGATGAAAATAATGTATTAAACTCTGCCAGCATGCACAAAAGTCTATTCTGACCACCATTAAAATGAATGTGCCTTAATAGATATTTAAAATATTAGGAATCAATCCACCCTGTTTCATATCCCTACATTTTATGACATTTACTGAAGGAAAGCCTGATACATTTATTATTGAGCAGTGTGATAAACTGAAGGGTCCCCAGATGTTTTTCAATTAGCAGAATTTTCCATTATACTAACTTTTGTACATAGCAATTTTCTCATGCTAAGTCATCAGTAAGAATGCCATGCTTCGACACCAATGTGACAAACATATTAATATAAACCAGAGACGCTCAACAATGTATACCATTAAAAGGGAGGGTTTTTCATGTGACTAGAACTAAACATCACTGTTCACAAAAGGATAATTCAAAGTACAGAAGGTGTTCACATTAAGAAAAGTATCCAGTTCTCAACACTAAATTGATAATTACCCACCAAGAGCCCCAAAAAGATCTTCTGATGAAATGCCAAATGCTCATTCCTACTGGTTCTTCATATCTCTTAAAGAAAAAAATAGGGTACTTTTGTTGTAAAACCTTAGCGCATTGGTGGAAATTTTGACTTATTTAGGTACCTATTTTATTCAGATAAGGTACAAGGGTTACCATAAGAACGGCCTTACTGGGTCAGACCAAAGGTCCATCTAGCCCAGTAGCCTGTCTGCCGACAGTGGCCAGCACCAGGTGCCCCAGAGAGGGTGGACCGAAGACAATGATTAAGAGATTTGTCTCCTGCCATCCCTCTGCAGCCTCTGACAAAAAGAGGCCAGGGAAACCAATTATATCCCCTGGCTAATAGCCTTTTATGGACCTAACCTCCATGAAATTATCTAGCTTCTCTTTAATCTCTGTTATAGTCCTAGCCTTCACAGCCTCCTCTGGCAAGGAGTTCCACAGGTTGACTACACGCTGTCTGAAGAACAACTTTCTTTTATTAGTTTTACACCTGTTCCCCATTAATTTCATTTGGTGTCCTCTAGTTCTTTTGTCATGGGAACTAATAAATAACTTTTCTTTATCCACCCTTTCCACGCCACTCATGATTTTATACACCTCTATCATATCCCCCCTCAGTCTCCTCTTTTCTAAACTGAAAAATCCCAGTCGCTTGTGAAGTAGGTTGTATGCAGGGGCCTGGCCCAAAGGCTGATTACATTTTTCATTGACTAATTTAAATGATAATTTGGAACTGTAGATGTCTTACATTTCCTATAGGCAATGTTACAAGTCATTTACTCTTTGAAATGCCTCTCAAAACAACATTTCTATGTTTCCTATGTTTAACACACATCATTTCTAAAAGCAATGTCCTTGTTTCCTTAAAGCACGCTACTATTGCTTTTATTAGCAAGATGTGTGAGTGGAATTTACAGAAAGATCCACCAATCTTTGCTGCATTTGGAATACAACAGTTTAGGAAAAGTAAATCGATACTATATCTGGTACAGTCATTTCCTGCTCTCTAGGGGAGTTTCTCCTCATTTCTGCATATCAGATATTGTATTGACTATACAAGTCAGGCTGAAAGCAGAGAACACATAGTAAAGACGCTTCTTTCTGTGCCTAGGGTTTGCCTTCAGGGATACTTTGTCTGAACACATCTCTTCTTAAGCTATCTGGAAATACTTCTAAAGTAGACTACACACTGTAGAGATCGGAACCATCTGTCAGTGTAAACAGGCATAGCTTTGCCAAATTCTATGAAGTTCAAGCAATTGATACCAGCAATTGACCTTATATCATTAGATAAGGAAATCTAAGCCTTCCCTTAATTAAATAAAGAAATTAACATACAAATAGAAAGAAAACTGCCCACGCAAGCAGAAGATTTTAAAGAACTCAAAATTGGTGTAACTAATATTTTGGCCTCCACACTATACATTCATTATACATTGTACAAGATTCTTAGGGTACGTCTACAGTGTACCTGTAGCTCAAAATGAATGAGCATCCCCCTCTGAGACTTTATTTCCCCAATTAGAGTACAAAGCCAAACAAGAGTCACGTTCAAAGTGGCAGATCATTAATCCTCTGTAAGCTCAAAATATATAATAAGTGAATGTTCTAATAGTTTATTGTTTTACAAAGAAAGTGACAAGCTTAACTATGAACCAGGTTCATTGCTGCAGTCTAGTAGAAACTGATCACTTCACTGCTTGTATATATCTAACAGTGGAGAAGAACGAAAAAGAATTATTTTCTTCCTAAAATGGCATCATAGAGTTTTCCTGTTTTCTTGACTTGAATTTCTCTGAATCCAGCTGCTGTGAGGAATGTGCTGTACTGAGTTGGTGTTCTTTCTTTTCCTTCAGCTTGAACTAACATGTTAATTGAGTAAAGCTGTGTTTCCAAAGGCCCAGTTTTATCTTCATTCAAAAGTGTTTCAACCAGCAACACTCCGCCACCTGGTAGAATAAAGAGATTTTAAAACAAACACATTGATTGAATCTTCTTTTCCAACTGCATTTTAGAGGTTTCCATAACCTTGATGATCCCCTTTATATGAAAAGAAAAATCATGTTTTACTTCTACAGTCATTAATAAAATAGCAAGCAAGATTCTATGCATCAGTTAATATTTCCTGTACTTGAAGTATAGAGTGAATTGAAATCTCTTTGCTGTGACTGAAACATTTATTTACTCCAGCTAAAATGAACTAGAGCTTTGGTTCCTCAGCATCTCTGAAAATCAAGTCCCATAGCAGCCTGGCAATTTTCAAAAATCCTAGAGATACCTGGCAACCCCATTAGGCAGCAAAACAATTTTAAATATCTGATTTTGCAGGTCCAAAGTAAAATGCCCAGGCCTAGAAACCAATTGTGACAATGTTCACATTGGCCATTTTCACTTACATGTTCTGGATACAAATCACTGACTTAAAAGGAAAAAGATTTTCAGTGCATGTTTCATTACTTAACCATTTATGAAATGACACTCTAAAAAAACCAAACGTACTGTTCTAAACAAATAATGTATATAATTCTCTATTTTGCAAAGAGGACAACATACATACCAGTCTTGCAAGCCTTGTGGACTTTTGCTAGTAGCTGCATACACTTGTCATCTGCCCAGTCATGCAGGACCCTCGCCACAATGTACAGGTCAGCCTCTGGAATTGGATCTGTAAAAAAATCTCCTACAACAAAAGGAAAACAAAGAAAAAACAGGGCTGAATAAGCCACCATTTTAAATTCAAATTAAACTATTGCAAAAAGTACAAGCTGGCTCCAAAACTCCTCAAGAGGCAACCTGGGAAATTACATTTTTCTGGCTTGTCGTGCTCAGGGTTGATGCTTACCAGTGACTAACACTGAATGGCAAAAATTCACAGTGCCATGGGCTAGTGTGAAGGGGTTTGTTCATATTAAGTGTGGAAGAGGTCTGAATAATGTAAGCAGTCAAACATTTAAAAGACATAGCTGATTCTTTGGAAAACATTTTAGTGCTTCACAATTTCCCTGAAGAGACAGCAATTAATGTATACACAGTTCAGTAAATGGAAAGGGATGATGAACCAAAACAAAACCAAAAAAATTAAAAAAAAAGAAAAATTTTCACCTCTTGTACATTCATTTAATTTTAATATCCCTTATCCAATCTAGGAGGTACAGTAATACAAATAAAGAAAAGTTACAGCCCTCTCAATGGACAAATCTCCTAGTATTGGACTTCTTGGTGATAAAGGTCTTTATCTGCCTGCATATATGCCCATTTCATATTTATTTATTCTCTCTCTCTCTCCCTTCCTCCCTCCCTCCCTCTTTCTCTCCCTTCCTGTCTCTTTCTCTCCCTCTTCCTCTCCATCTCCCTCCAATTTTGTCCTTTTTTACTGGACCCCTTTTCAATATCTCTCCAATCCTCCCTCCACCCTAGCTCTCACAATTGAGCATTTATTTTGATTTAAATAGTAGAAATAAACATTAAAAAGCAACATGCCTCAGCACAATTTATATTATAATAGAATTCCAGATGCATTTATCCATCCAAATGTAATGGGGACATCTTGATAGGATGCTGTGAACAGTCACATTGCACTAATCTACACAACCTACACTTTTCAACAATTTTGCATGGTTTGGACCTGCCCACAGTCATTCCCTGAAGCAATATCCTTCCCCCTCTTCCTCTCCCCATGACACTGAGAAGGACTAAAGAGGACACAGAATGAGTTGTTTTTTTTCTTTGCCCTGTTGCTGTTTAAGCGAGATAATATTCAAACTCTTGATATATGGTGAGTAACCATGCTCAAATGGCACACACTGCTCATTATACGCCGGTGCCATGAAACTCTTGGCACAGTTTTCACTATATGTGGACACTTCTAAAATGAACCAAGCTTACCTTCATGAAAAGTGATCCTACGTTCTTCTGGGGCCACAAAACACTCCTTTGCCACTTGCACTACTTTAGGTAGGTCATAAATTGTGACTGTAGAATTTGGATACAAAGAAATACATTCCTGGGCCAAACCACCTGCACCTCCTTTCAGTGAAAGCAAAATAGAGGGTAACTACTCAAATGTAATAATAATGTGCATTTTTATAATATCAAGAAATTTAGACTGCAATGAACTCAGACTCATGATGCCTTGTGAGATAGGTTAATGTTACTATTCATTTTTACAGAAGAAGGAACTAAGCTACTAAGAAGCTAAGTGATTTCTCCCTGATCTCCCAGCCTCTCTCTACCTTGGAATAATACCCAATTTTCCTGGCTCCCAGTCCCGTGATCTAACCACTGGACTATAAAAGGTATTAAAAAAAAAGAAAAGAAAAGAACACAAGGTGATGCAGATGCAACTTGCTGGAAATTTTCAAAGGAAGAGCTTTCGTCTTTAAAAAAAATTGCCATTTTGAATACAAAAAAAAGTGAAAGATTTTAGGACTTAAAAAAAAATCGAAACAGTATCTGGAAGTTTATTTCACTGAAAAGCTGTTTAGTGGTAATGAAAAACAATTATATCAGAGTTACCATAAAATGTGAGAAGTTAAATACATGGAATTTTTGAACATTGCAAAATAGAAATGTCAATATTTTATGAAAATATTCTGAAAAAATTTCAACCAGGATTAGCAGAAACTAAAAGCTAAAATACGAGTGACCTATCACCACAGATATTTCCCCTAGATAGAATTGACTAACCAGTCTTCTGTTTTAAAGCTCCCATCTTCAACCATTAAGCAGGCTTATAGCATAAGAACAACATTTAGCCTCTTGCACCCCATTGACCTTAAAATCTATGAGTGCTATCAATCCATAAATATCGAAGCACTTCCTAAAGGAGGCACATCTTGTTATCTCCATACTACAGATGGGAAAACGAGTCCCAGAGAGAAAATGTCTCTGGGGAGGGCTTGGGAATAAGGGTTTAGGGAATAGGAGGATGCTCTGGGCTGATCCCAAGGGGTTCAGAATGTGGGAGGGGGATCAGGCCTAGGGCAAGAGTCTGGGACATGGAGTGGTATGAGGGCTCCAGGTAGGGATGCAAGTTCTGGGGTAGGGCTGGGAGTGTAGCATTGGGGGTTCAGGAGGTGCTCTAGGCTGGGATTGAGAAATTCAGAGAATGGCAGGGGGATGAGGTCTTGGGCAGGGAGTGAGGGTGTAGGAGGTGTGAGGTTCTGGCTGGGATTTAGATTCTGAGATGGGGCTGTGGATGAGGAGTTTTGGGTGCCATAGGGTGCTCCAGGCTGGAATGGAAGGGTTCCAAAGGCAGGAAGAGGATCATGGCTCGAGCAGGGAGTTGGACAATGGGAGAGGGTAAGGAGTGCAGGCTCTACGAAGCACTTGCCTCAAGCAACTCCCAGAAGAAGCAACATGTCCCCGCTTTGGCTCCCAAGTGAAGGCACAGCCAGACAGCTTTAAGAACTGCTTCATGCACAGGTGACTTTCCCACTGCTCCCATTGGCTGCAGTTTCAGTGAAATGGGAGCTGTAGATCAGTATGCAGATCCCCCTGGCTGTCCCTATGCATAAGGACTAGAGCTTGGGTGAGGGGGACATCCTGCTGCTTCCAGGAGCTACATGGAGCCATAGCAGGCAGGGGTGAACCACCAACTGGACTTTTTAACGGTCCAATCCGGGATGCTGACTAGAGCTGCAAAGGGCCTGTTTTGAACAATGCAAGGAAACATAATACATATCTGAGACATATTGAAAGGCCTTGGAGGCTGAGAAGCAGGCCCTCAGACAGAGGGGGACAAAGAGGCAGTTGCCTGGGCCTAGTGATTCAAAGGAGCCAGGGACTCCCCCTGCAGTTGTTGCTACTGCAGTAGCTGGAGCCTTGAGCCTTTTAAATTGCTGCCAGAATGTTGAGCCACAGAGCTCTGAGGGCTGGGGAGAAGAGCATGCTACACTCCACGTGGTGCTGAAGTCTGGCTGCTCTAGCACCGTCCCTTCTGCCCATGGAGCCAATCACCCCCACACCTTGCTTAGGGGCCCACCAAAGCGGTCCGCCCCTTTGTTAGTCGGATTTAATTTCTGCTTTGTGTGTTTTAGAAACATGGGAGAGCAAAACAGCCAGGCAGAAGTAAAAATGGAAATTGTCTGGTAAATTCTGACAGGATTGAAACAGAAAATGGCAAAGCTGTTTGGGGTAAGAAGTATGTAGGCAATTCATCATCCTAAAGTCACTGAATGAAATGAAGAATGTCCTGGAAGCTGCTCTGGCACAATTTCCTGAGCACTGGCAGGAAAAAACCTACCAAACCAATGAGGAGGCAAATAGGTTTCTACTCAGATATATGAAGTCCTTTAGACTGAGGTAAACATTCCACTTTATAATGCTTTTATCAATTCCATATTTTATATAACTTTGGCTCACAATGGACAATGTTTCCCTTGTGATTGATCCTGGCCATGAAGTCTGTCCTGTTTTTCCACTACTCACATGGGCCGTAGAATGAGGGCAGTATTTATCCAGAGATTATAAAAGACACTTCAGAGTTCTGATGACACTTACCTCCCAGATCATAAATGCCAGTGAAAGGGGAAAGGTCAAATGCTGCAATCACATCTCTACCACATATACTCCAAATTGCATTTAAACCATACATGAACTGGATCATCTCTTCTTTTGATCTAATCATTTGAAAGAACATCAATTGTAGCACAAATACATTAGGACACATTTGTTGATGGCTAACATCATACAATTTTTCCCACTAAATAGAGTATTTAGTTCAAATACTCTATTCAACCCTGCTTCTTAGCCAGCATGTACTGTAAACTACTTTAATCACTATTTAAAAGCACTTACATTACTGCTATTCAAAATATTATTCATAAATCCACCCTTTTACTGATTCTATTCAAAATATTACACATAAATCTACCCTTTTACTTATTTCACGAGACTTACTGGAAGAAAATGCCATTACACTTAGCATCTAGCAGTGTGTTATCATGCTAAGCCTAAGGAGCCTCAGATGTTTGTCATTAAACAGAATTTTCCATAATAGGAACTAGTTTACATAATTTATTTGTCATGATAGGTTGCCAGTAACAACTATATGCTTAGATACTAAAGTGACAAACATGTAAGAAGTGCCAGAGGTTCTCAACATGGGATACTATTGAAATGAAGGGTTTTCATGTGAATCGTATTTCACAGTCAGATAGAAAAAAAGAAACATTATCTCAATACTGAATTTATCATTACCTGTAGAGAGCCTCAAAGAGGTCTTTTGATGAAACACCAAATGCTCGCTCGTACTGGTTTTTCCCATCTCTTTAAAAAAATAAAAATTTTGAGCACTTTTTTTGTTTAACATTTTATGTATTGATGACAATTTTGACTTAAGGTACCTGTTTTATTAAACTTATTAATGTAAATCACCTTTGGCATTACAAGTGTTGCCCTTTGTTTGATTGCGTGGCTCATTTTGAAAGCTGTCTGTGCCACACCAAAAGACTCAGAAAGGAAATCAGTCTCTGTTAATATTTAAAGTCCATTATTGGAAGCCACTAAGAAGAAGAAGGCAGAGAAGGTATTTGATGTACCAGAGACAGGATTCAGATACTCAGCTAGCACAGAATCCATTAGAATCCCTGTAGGCATCCATCAGTCACTATTTCTCATCCTCTGTCTGGCTGAGGACAGAAATTGCTCTCATGATCAAATATTCATCTCGGGACAGACCAAATAAGCAAAGGCCAGAAGTGTGTTTTCTGAATCTGCAGTCAATTCCTCCACTGAAGCACTAGTAAAAATACACATATGTAATAATAGGGATACTTAGCAGGTCAGCATGCTCCTGAAACAATTACCAGTCAACCTGTAACATCAATAGACACAGGCTGTCTTTGAACTTGGAGCTAAATGCAGAAGCTTCTACTGCATGAGCTACGCAGTACATAACTGTTAACTAACACTGTAGCAGACTCAATATCTAAGTTGTCTCAATGTCACTACATGGGACAGAGCACCATGTCCAGAAGGTATGTGGGTTCCATACTTCCCTTAACTGAGGAAGTGAATCCCAAGCTTCAGAGACTTCCGAATTGATATTTCAGATGAGCCTCCACTTGTAATGCAAACAGACCCTAGGGGTTGGCAGGCAGAATTGAACTTGGAAGACTGGGAGCTAAATGCATGAGCCTGGCTGTACTATATGAGCTAAAAGCTACATGCTTGTTAGCTAATGCTAGAGCAGTCTCTAAGCAGTCTTAGGGTACGTCTAGACTACCGCGTTTTGTCGACGGAAGTTTTGTCGACAGATACTGTCGACAAAACTTCCGTCGACAATTTGCGTCCAGACACATGGAGTTCTGTCGACAAAGCAAGCCGCTTTGTCGACAGAACTCCGTAGTCTGGACACAACGTTACAGGCAATAACACCTTCTGTCAACAGAACTCTGTCGACAGAAGGTGTTTTGCCTCGTAAAATGAGGTATACCAGCGTCGACAAAACGGCGGAGTTCTGTCAACGTTATGTCGACAGAACTCCGTGGTAGTGTAGACGCTGGTATTGTTTTGTTGACAAAAGTCCACTTTTGTCGACAAAACTAGGTAGTCTAGACACACCCTTAGTACCACTACATGAGACAGAGCAACACACCCAGGAGGATAACATATGTCTTCCTTTTCTCTTGTTTTCTCAGAGACACACCTCTTCCTGAGCAGGTGCATAAGTGTAGCAAGCTGGGTTTTTTTATATGAAGATATACCCATCTCATAGAACTGGAAGGGACCTTGAGAGGTCATTGAGTCCAGTCCCCTCCCCTCCCAACCAAGTATCACCCCTCACAGATTTGCCCCTGATCCCTAAATGGTCCCTCTTAAGGGCTGAACTCACAAATCTTAGGTTTAACAAGGCAACACTCAAACCACTGAACTATCCTGCCCTCCTAGTTTCTTGCAATGGTTCTTAACATATGAATTCTGTACAAACAACATAAGATTTCTCCTTACCTCACAGCATCTGTCAGGTAGTGCCAGCACAGATAGATGGTTTTGGAGTAGTACATCAAATTATGATACTGAGACTTGGGACTTGCTTTTGTAAGATAGAGGTTAGAAAGCTCTGTGTTTCTATAAAAGGCTAAAAGGAAGAAAGATGGCAAATTAACATTGACAAGCCTTGTCACGGTGAAAAGCCTGTTTTACAGCATAATCTTCGTAACAAGAGCAAGCTGTAGAAATGCAACAAAAACAACAAAGCAACTGCAGGAGATTCCCTGTTCTAAATAGACCAAAGGTGGTGGAGGCCCCAGGGGCATGGATGCATAGTATAGCATATCTGCACCTCTGCTTCTTCACATACTGGCATGGTGGATTCCAGGATGTCAAAAAGTTCATCCATCAGCAGCAGCAGCATGTCTTTTATAAAAGAGCAAAAGGACATTGTATAAGCCAAATGGCTGCCGTGGCATCTTCTTCAACTAGACTGTTTAGTGTGCGTGCTCAATCAAACATCTTATTTCAACAATAACGCTAAACATCCCAGTCTTTTTCTTCCCAATGTGGAAAGCAATAGGGAGAGTTAAGTCCCCAGGACATAATAGCACCCATTACTCTAACTTGAATAGCTCAGACACTTCTGAGGCCATCTCCTGCTATTGGATCTCAGTATTCTCACTGGCTAACTATGGAAGATATCTCACAGATGCAAAGCTCTACATAGGTACGTCTACATAGCAGTGTTATTCCAAAATAACCATGCAAGCGTCTACACAGCTAGACTGTTATTTTGAAATAATTTGTAAACCTTATTCCATGAGGAATAACGCCTCTTCCAAAATAGCTATTTCAGAATAGCAGACGTTCAAGTGCTGCTATTTCAAAATAGCTCCTCCACCAGGCCATTCCAAGTAATTACTCCCCAGTGCTTTCTAGGGCTCTAAATTGAGGTAGTGCAGCCTCTTTAGGGGAGGCTGCCTTGGACTTATTTCCAAGCTTCCCTATAGTGTAGACACACTATTTCAAAATATGCTACTTTGTAGAATTTCTTCTGGAACAATTTATTCCCAAATAAACATGCAGTGTAGACGTAGCCCCACTGTGCTGCTGGTCCTTAATGGACAGACATATGGGTGAGTATAGAATGTGTTAGCCCTGGTGTAGCAGAGGCAAACTTCTGAATTCAATGAAAACCAGATCAGCCTTTAAATCTATTCCTCCCATCTGTGATGGGAAGACAGGGGTATTTGAAGCCTCCCTTCCTGTCCCCCCATTTTCCCAGTCTCTGTGTGTGTGTGCTTTACGTCCAGCCACAGAGAAAAAATCCTTTGAAGCATCCAACTCCATTTCCTTTAGAAGGTGGATGCTGCCTCATTTATGTTCTCCAGCTGGGTTGGTTGCCATAGAAAGGATGTAGGTGGCTTCAGAAGAGGACACAGATTTCTCAGGGTTTGTCCACATTATGAAATGTACTGGAATAGCTGTTTGGTAAGAGTTCCCCATGGTGACAAACTATTATTGTGGCGTATCAGTGTCTTTTCCAATGATGTTTAATCCATTTTGGAAGTGGATCAAGCTAAACTGGAACAAGCCAACTCTTATTCCTCATTACCCTGCAGAGGACAACCAGTGGTGATGGAAAAACAGTGCAGAGTCTTCAGAGATCTTGAGAGCACGCAGGTGTGATTCACGAGGAGCACTCAGAGGTTTCAAGTGAGTAAAGTGATTGTGAAGAGGTTTGTATGCATGGGGCCTGGCACAAATACATTTGTCATTGACTAATTTAAATTGATCATTTGGAACTGAAGATTGCTTAAATTATCCAGAGACAAGGTTACAAGTTATTTATTGTTCTAAATCTCTCAGAGATACCTTCATGTGGTGTAAGTGTCTGAAAATGGAGGACAGGGGAGGGATCGTGTGAGGATTATCTGTTGTGTTCCCTCTCTTTGGGGCATCTGGTATTGGCCACTTTTAGTAGACAGGATACTGAGCTAAATGGACCTTTGGTCTGACCCAATATGGCCATTCTTATGTAAATAAGCATAGACAGCTCTGTCAACTTCACTGGTGCTGCCAGGGCCGGACAGAGGCATGGGAGAGCCAGGCAGCTGCCCGGGGCACCAACCGATGAGGGGCGCTTGATGGCAGCTGGAAGGGGCGTGCACCATCCCTTACAGCTGCGATCAAACGCCGCGTGCCCAGCTCCCGCAGCGCCAGCCCCGCAGTGCCGGCCAGCAGCGCCCTTCCCCCCCATGGTCCCGGGGCCCTGTACGCGCACCAGCAGTGCACGCTGGGCCGGGCTGGGCAGCGCATGCACCGTGCGCCTCGGAGGCAGGCCCAGAGCTGCACACCAGTGGCTGTAGCCAGCGCACGCATGCACTGTGCACCCTGGAGGTGGACCTGCGCACCCTGGGGAGGCAGGCCCGAACATGCGCCATGCATCCGGGCACAGGGTGCCAAAAGGGCTCAGGCCGGCCCCAATGTATACCAGGTGAGGTCCAACCTCATATCTTTAGATCAGGAAATCTGAAACCTCACGTAATGAAATAAAAATAATTCACATAAAGATATAAAGACAACTGGCCAAGTTAGCAGGAGAGTTTAAAGGAATCTACATTTGTATAACTAATACCTTATACTGGCCACTACACTATCTGTTCATTACACATCTTACAACCCTTTCTTAGGCTAGGTCTACACTACAGCTTTTTCCGATTTTTTTTCGGAAGAGGCTTTTCTGAAATGTGGCCCTTCTACACTGGGCCAAAATTCAGAAAATCCCCCTCTTTCAGGAGATCCCTTCTTCCTCATTGAAAACCCCCACAATGTAGATGTGCTCTTAGATTCCCTTACAGCTGCTTAGACTCAAATTCATTTATTCATGATGAATTAATATTACTCGTGAATTTGGTCCATCCAGTCAGTTAAAGAGGTTCTTAGGAGAGATAGGAAAGTAGCTATGAATTTGTTTGACACTCTTACTCCTACCCAAGTTTAGGCTTTGTAAATCTGCTGCATTGAGATTACTCAAATCATGCTTCACCTCCTCCTTCAGTCTGGTATTTTTGCTTTTTAATATTATCACTCAGCTGTTTAATGAGTCCTTAAAACCAACAGCAACTCGATTACTAGTCTTCTCGCTTCCCGACAATGTTACCTCCTTCACTTTTCATTTCTACTGCCAGGAGCTTTAACCCCACACAGGCATCAAGTAACCGTTCCATTCCACAGGCGCTGGTGCCCAAACATTGAGCAATGGCATTGGAAGGCAGGGGCCCTTCTGACTCCAGCAGGAGATCAAAGACTCCCAATTCACAGGCAGTAAACATAGTCTGAAAGTAAACAGAGGTGAGGGCAGTGGGGTAAAAGAATGTGAAGATGCCCACTGATGAGCACAGATCCATAGGTGAGAAAATTCCACAAGAAATGCAAAATCCACCATTACATGTTTTTTGGCCATCACAATGCTGTGATTAAATTGCATTGCTGTTAGCACTGATACCATTGCTTAAATTGCACTGCTTCTTCCATTTTTGTTTCCTGCTGAACCAGCTAGGAAAATGATCACATATTAGGGACAGTTATTGTGTATGCATTTTTTTTTTTTGCCCTTGTAGATTTAGAATAGGCCCTTCAAATATCACAGTTAAAGTCACTATTGTATGATTAAAGGACATATTATAAAAAACCTAATGAAAATCTTGTGCATCAAAATCAGAGACTATTTTATAAGCCTTGAAGCTCTTACACAGATCTAATAGCCTGTGCCCGAATTCTAGCAAATGTATTTATGTCTTTCTATCTTGCATGGAATTAAAAATGCTAGATTGTAAATTTTATTGTTGTCATAGAAAATCTTTAACAGAATGCCAGATGTGGTAGTTCTAATCTTCTTTTCACCATGATCTTTTGCAAAGATCCACAGAGTTCCCCTTTTCCTCTTCAGAAAAACAAACTATCCAGAGGAATAAAAATTACATTCAGATTATCTTTCAAAATATTTTACAAGAGTTTGAATTTGAAAATGGTGGCCATCCTCTGAATTTTTGAGTGCTTAGAAAACTAAACTCATTGGGCTTTTAATCCCCCCCTCATACACACACACACACACACACACTCAACCTGTCATTGTTTTTCTATGTTGGGTTTTAACAGAGCAGGTAATATTAAATACAAGTGTTCCAAATAGGTTTGTAAAAAATGTTAAAAAGAGGAAATTAATTGTTTGGGTTTCCACCTCTGCCATACTACCTTTCTGTTTCTTGAAAGACAGTCATTAAAACTATATCTGTAATCCCTTCCTCCCCTCCGCCCCAAAATACAATCTGCCAAAATATAACTAAGCAGCTATATTCTATTTTTCAGCACAAGGTAAATACATATATGCTAAATTCACGGTAGGTGAGAATATTTTTGCAAAACTGTATTATTTGGGGTTGGATTTTGCAAAAATCAAAACCAAAAGTCATTTGGATCTGTGGTCTGTTTATGTCAAAACCCAACATTTAAAAGTACATGCAGATATTCTATTAACAAAACAGACTGGAACAACTGTGGATAATTTCAATTTAGTAAAAATGTCATTTGGAAGACTTTATAATAATATAACTTGGTTGAAAACTGGTTTTCCTTTACCCAAAGCCCCTAAATTCAAGAGGGTTGAATAAAGTTTCTCAGGGTTGGGCCCTCCTTGAGGGAAATGTCTGTTACAGGTTTTTTGTTTTTTTGGTTTTTGCAAACTTTCATCCTTTCTCTTTCAAGTTAAAATTCGACAAACTATGAGAAGACTGAGGTTAAAATGGGGAACACTTGTATTGAGTCTTTTCCTTTTTTGAGATTTAAAATAACCACCCAATTAAGTTTGGAAATTTCTACCACTGAGTTTTCATAGAATTTCCACGAATTATTTGTAATTCTTACCTTTGAGACCAAAAACCCATTGGTATACTGAAATAAGATCTGAGGATAGTCAAGGTCTTGTGTAGAGCTCATTTTCCTTCAGCACTCTGCCAGAGATCCTCATACCTGCGTCATTTAAATAAGCCTCTTTTCCACTAGACACTAATCACACTGGGTAGTTCACTTACCCTGACTAGTTGCGAAATTTTTTTTATTAAAAACACACACACATATTGGATGAAGAATTTTAATCAGCCAATTACTTCTTTTAGGTTTCTCACTGTTCTTCGGCTCTCTGTCCCTAAAGTACAGACTGGAGAATTATTATGAATTTATGCATATTATCTGGAAAAATAACATTTAAAAAGCTAATGAGACGTTACAGAAAGCAAAATAAAAATGTTTAGATTATAGTGTTTACAATGTCAAAAACCTGAACAGGGGATGTTACGATTGATCAAGAGTTAATAAAATAATAAATTAGGTACATTCATTTGGGGTGTAATCACAACCATGGTATAAAGGCAAACTTTTATCATAGTTCTGTGATATTCTGAATTGGTGAGTTTGGCACTAATGTGGAATTATAGCTCCTAAAATACAGATACTGTATCTCCAATAAAATTTATCTGCCAGTGAAATTAAGGGATTGCTTGTTTCAGTTCAACCACACAATTCTAAAGTAAACTTTAAAAATTAAAGCAAGCGAATGATTGAACAATCTCCAAATCGCTCAAAATTACCTTTTCAGTTATACATAGCCAAGCTTTGCCACCTAAAAAAGCACATCTTGAATACTGTGTACAAATATAATAACCTTATCTCAAAAAAACATATATTGGCACTGGAAAAAGATCAGAAAAGGGCAACAAAAATTATTAGGGGTATGGAACAGTTGCCATATGAAGAGAGATTAAAATAAGTCTTGGAATTTTTAGCTTGGGAGAACAGATAACTAAAAGGGGGATATGGTAGAAGTAGAGATCTTAGATACCGTGCAATTGAATAATCATGTAACGGCATCAAATGTTAGCAGTTACATGACTATTCGATAGTCCCTGGGGCAGGCCAACAGCCAGTGCATTCCTGGACCAACTCCCAAGGAGCCACCTGCTACCCCATACTCCTGCCTCTGTATCAAAGGCAGCAGCTTGAGGTGACAGCAGCCCCTGTCCATGGGAGACGGAGCTCCGCGGCAGTCTCCCCTGTTCCCCCCCCCCCCCCACACACACACCCCACAGCCATGCGAGGAGAAGAGGAGAAGGTAGAGCCAATGATTGTGGGGAGCTGGCCCCCCCAAGCACAAGCTCCCACATGCTCCTCCCGTTCCCACTGCCTCTGTGGGAAGCACGTGGCTCTGCAGAACTGGCATAAATGGAGAGCCAGCTTAAAAGCCGGCTCCCCATGTGGATCAGCTCCCACTTGTCCCTCCTTCCCCCTCTCTGTTGCCTCAGATAAAGAAGCAGCAGAGCAGGGGGCGAGGGGAAGGCGACTCTATGGGAGCCAATATGCATGGGGAGTCAGCTTAAAAGCCAGCTTCCCACATGTACTGGCTCTCATCTGCCCCCACTCACTCTCCTCACTGTTGCCTGTGTATCAGGGGCAGCAGCACTGGGGGAAGGGTCAGGCATCTCCACAGGATACATAGCTCATGGGGAGTCAGCTTAGAAGTCAGCTTCTGGTGGGCACCAGCTCCTGCCTCCCCCACCTTGCTGCCTTTGATACAGGGTGTGTGTGTAGTTGACAGGATTAATTGATAAGCCCAACCTTATCGGTTAATCATGTAGCTAACTCCACATTGACATCCCTAGAGAGAAGTCTAATGAGGAGAAAGATGACCCCTAGCCCCCACCTTAAAGACTGAGGCATCTCAACCAAACAGGAAGCTGGAAATCAAGCATTCCAACCACTAGGCCGTGCTGCCCGCCAAATGTCCTGTTACAGTTATCAGCCTTTACAAACACGTGCTGTGTCTTTGGTTGAAGCCTAAGGAGAGTAGTAGACCTCAAGAGGTCAAAGGCAGAAGGCAGCCCTGAGAGAAAGGGGTTTGCTGGGCACTGCCCAACTGTAAGAGAATGCTATGCTTGAGCATTCAGAATGTATGGTGTGATCACTGCAAATGCACTTAAAACCTTCCCTCCTCTCTGGTGTGTGGGAACAACAGAAACTATAATTACACAATCAGCTGCTATTTCTAAAGGGGCACAGTATATCATACGTTTTTTTCCTAGCATCATCTTCTCCACTGCGCACCACGCTGTATGCCAGAGTCTCTCCAATTTATGTAGGTCCAAGATATTGTAGAATTTTCCCCTTAATTATTGAGATCCAGATTTAAGTCTCTGCACTAAATCACCTATAGAAGTCTCAGAAAGATGGGCAACTGAAAGCTCCTCTCCCAGTCCAAGGGGAGAAGCCACTAAGCCCAAGGCTCAACTAAATTTGGGGGACAGCAGATGATCAACAAGAATGAGAATGAGAGTTCCAGGACCACACACAGGGATTTTGAGGGGCCATCAAACATAAACTCTGGACAGTGCTTACTGGTCTTCAAAAGTGTCTAAGAATCCAGTGCATGTGGCCCAGAGGAACTGTGCCTAGACGGCATGATTGAAGGGAGGTGCAGAAATAGGCCTCCCAGTTACACAGTGCCTCCCTGTCCAATATCCTCATCTTGGTTTTATATATTGTCTAGCACATGGAGGAGATTAACAAGGCAGTCCCATGACTTTGCGGGGTGACAATCCAGGTGCGCTTTCAAAATTCCAGCCTGGCCCTGACATCCTGAAAATGTAAATTGAATCATTCCACGAAATGTTTTGATGTTGATGAATTTGCATTTTCTGATTTAAAAAAAAAAAGCATTTTGACTAACATTTCCCAACCTGCTCTACTTTCAGCATTGCAGCATAGACTTCTGCCACTGGAACAATTCCATTAGCTGGCAGCTAGTATCCTTCAGCTTGCAGACTGCTTTCCTTCAGGCTGAGCAATCACGAGAGGGGTATGAAACCTTAGCATGAGTTATGCTGTAGTCAAAAGTTCACAACTGTGGAAGTGTTTTGATGCTTTATCAGTGCTGTAATTTTGGCTACATAACCAAATGTTTAAGGGCATAACAACTAATTAAATTGCTGTGTCTCCACAAGATTGGCAGAGCCAGCAAAGGGCAGGAGAGACTTGGGTAATAGAAAAGCCATACCATTGATTAAGCCCAGTTGGACAGCTTTCCTACCATGACTACTAAGCTTTCTTTTGAGGACAGCATAGATAATCATCTTAGAAGATTATTACAAGCAAGGAGACTGAGGATAAGGATTACAGATAGCTGCACTGGACTGCTGATGTTTTGAAAAGGAATGTGGTTCCACGTCTACTGGTAGTGAGGCTTAAACTCTAAGCTCCTGTTAAGAGTTATGAAGGAACTCTAGAAAATAAAATTAAGGTTGCTTTCATTCTCAGAGAGCACCATCACATTTCTTAGACCAGTGCCAGAATAACACTTGTTATGAAAAGGTGCTACTTTGTTAAATCCAAGGAGTTGTCGATGCATTTAGATTAATAAATCTGTCTTTCCACATATCACTTGCTGGAGACAAATATTACAACACAAAAATATTTACAGAAACAAACAATTCATGCAGAATAGGAGAGGTTTTTTTTAACTGATATAAATCTAAAGCAGGTTTAAGTAGAAAATGTGATTACATATAAAAAACCCAACAAAGCTGCCCATGAAAAATGAGGACTGATACTAATTTACCATGTAATTCATAGTGGATAAGGATAGATATGTTACTAGTATCAAAGTGACTAGGCTCATGAGAGTATGCAATGCTAATATGGAAGTAATTATGCAACTGAGCATACTAAATACAAAAGTGATGTTATTAGAAGCCTGAGCAGATGTAAACTGAATGGGGTGCATATGGAAATAACAGGGTGCTGAGCCTTTTTGCCAGACTCCTGGTTGCTTATTAAACATTGCACTGTCTGTCTGAAGGATTATGCAATATTGATATGCAGTAATTTCTTTTTCCTTGTGTTTTATCTTTCTCTTCTAAGCACTTCAAAATAGGGATGTAATTGTATAGACAATTAAATAATTAACCAATAAGCAAAAGCTTATAGATTAATGCTATAGACTACATGTATCCCCCCCCCCCCCCCCCGCCAGTAAATTTTTTAGCAGGCTGGCCAGCAGCCCAGTTCAGTCCTGGCTCACACTAAGTCCGGGATCTACCCCCGCTGTGGCTCTGCATTTAAAGTGTATTAGGAGCCAGGAGGGCAGGCAGCCCTGTTCAGTTACAGTTCCTGCTGGGTCCAGAAGCTCAGACTCATTTCTCCCAATCCCCCAGACAGGGGCAACTGCCACCCTGCAGTGCTGCCTCTTTTTCAGAGGCAGCAGCACAGGACGACAGCACAGTCCATGTTTTAGCCGGTTTTAAACTGGCTTCCGTCATGGACCAGATCCTGCCTGGCAACCTGTGCTGCTACATCTCATACATACACATCCTTTGTTCTCCTGTTACTTATCTTCTATATCGGGGTGGGGAACCTCAGGCCCAAGGGCTGGATGCAGCCCCTGGCTTGTCTGGATCTGGCCCCCAAGGCTCAGGGCTCTCCCCAGCATTAGGAAGTTTGGGCTGGCACTCAAGCCCCCTTGTTCCTTTGCTGCCCCATCGCAGGGCTAGCACACACAAAATCTACTAGCCTGGGTCCCCCTAGACCAGTGGTCCCCAATGTGGTGCCCGCAGGTGCCATGGCACCCGCCAGGCATTTATGTGCGCCTGTCGAGTGATCAGGGTCAGCCCAAGCCATTCTTGCGCTCCGGGCCCCGGGCGTGCGGCGCATGTGTGGGGCCAGCCCTGGGTGTGTGGCACATGTGTGGCCCTGCCCCGGGGCGCTCTGCAGCCCCAAAAGGTTGGGGACCACTGCCCTAGACTCTGGTGTGTGATGGGAATGTGGGGAGTGTCTGTCTCCTCAGTCAGGGGCCATGTCAGAGAAGGGTGCAGGGTTTTGTTTTTATTTTTGCTTCGCACTTGTGTGCAACCCCTGACTGATTTTTCTTTGGGTCAGTGGACCCCAACCCCCCAAAAATGTCACCACATACCCAGATAGACATGGCTAGTTATTTACAAATAGGTGACAGATGGAAATGGGGAGACGAATCCTGGAAAGGTGGTTCAATGTGCAAATTAAGGCTATATCCATACATGAGCTTTGTTGTGCCATACCCTTTCTTCTACCCAATTCCCTCATTCAAGTCCCTGAAACACATGTGAAGGATGTCACCTGGAGAGAAAGCTAGTGTGCCTGAGGATCGTATGTACATGCCTCTGTTGTGAATGACCGTGCACCCATGCTTCCATACAGTGTGAATGGGTGCAAGGGACATATACCAGGGCCTGAGTTTCAGTAGTCCTCCAGGCCTATTCCTGCAAGGCACTGAAGCATCTTTTTGACATTGAAACTCCCATGCCAAAGCAGTATGCTAATTAAAATTTAAAATATAAATGTTTCAAAACTGATTTGCAGCTACTTGTTAATTTACAGGCATACCTGCTGAACTGAGAAGATCCAATATACTCTTGGCATTCTTGACATTCTAGTATCTCCCCCAACAAAGTTAATTTCACATTTTAAATGAAAAAAAAATCCATGTTTTGGAGTGTCAACAATATATGTTAATTTAGGCTAAAAGCCTATTGATCAGAGAGATTAAACTTAATCGGACAGGGGACTGCAGACAGGGGAGTTGAGCAGAGGGAGTGACTGATGGTGATGAAGACCCGTAGCGCTTGTACCAGTACTTCTCCTGTCTCCTCCACCTGTGCCTGTATCCAGACAGAGAACCTGAGCATGGATGCCTCTACCCAGGTCCTGGTGTGGTCTTGCTGTATTTGTGGCTTGCAATTCCCACTGAGTGATCTCCAGGCTGGGGGAGACAACCGTTGTGAAAGGTGCCTGCTGGTGGAATCTCTCAGGCAGCAGGTGGGAGAGCTACAGGAGGAGGTGGCCAGGCTGAGGAGCATTCGAAGCCATGAGGAATTCCTGGACAGTATTCCTGTGGAGTCCACGGAGGTCACTGTCCTAGGATGTGGGACTGTTGACCAGCCACTTATGGAGGAGGCAGTGGTGCAGGGTGAGCACTGGCAGCTGGTTACTTCCGGCAGCAGGCAGTGTTCCACCCCTGCTCCTAACCCTCCCACTGTGTTGTTACATAACCGTTACACTTTACTTTCAGCAGGAGACAAGGAGTCACCCCCCACAGTGGAGGAGACCAGGCCTTGCACCACCAAGGTTGAGCAGTCTCCTGCCACCACTGCGAGGAGGAAACGTAGAGTAGTGGTGGTTGGAGACTCTCTTCTTAGGGGAACGGAGGCACCCATCTGTCGCCCTGACAGCTCATCTCGAGAGGTATGCTGTCTGCCAGGGGCCCGTATCCGAGATGTTAGGGAGGCATTGTCGAGGATTATCCGGCCCTCTGACTACTACCCCATGCTACTCATCCACGTGGGCACAAATGATACTGCCAGGTGTCACACTGAGCAGATCAAGTGTGACTACAGGGCTTTGGGAGTACGGGTGAAGGAGTTTGGAGCGCAGGTGGTATTCTCTTCTATCCTTCCTCTCAAAGGTAGGGGCCCGGGCAGAGAGAGGTGCATCCTGGAGGTGAATGCCTGGCTGCGACGATGGTGTCGCCAGGAGGGATTCGGCTTCCTTGATCATGGGGTGCTCTTCCAGGAAGGACTGCTTGGTGGAGATGGAGTTCACCTTTCCAGGAGCGGGAAGGCCTTGTTTGGACACAGACTGGCTAACCTTGTGAGGAGGGCTTTAAACTAGGTTTGTCGGGGGCAGGTGAGCAAAGCCCACAGGTAAGTGCTGAATGTGCGGGACTGGGAGATGGGTTGGAAATGGGGGGGACTACGGCCTATAATGGCAAGGAGAAAGGAGGGTCAGGGCACAACAGGGAGGCAAGATCAAATCAGTATCTTAGATGCCTATATACAAATGCGAGAAGTATGGGTAATAAGCAGGAAGAACTGGAATTGCTAACCAATAAATACAACTATGATATCATTGGTATTACAGAAACCTGGTGGGATGGGACGCATGATTGGAATATTGGTATGGAAGGGTACGGCTTGCTCAGGAAGGACAGACAGGGAAAAAAGAGAGGAGGGGTTGCCTTGTATATTAAAAATGTACACACTTGGACTGAAGTGGAGATGAACATAGGAGATAGCTGTGTAGAGAGTCTCTGGGTTAAGCTAAAAGGGGTAAAAAATGAGGGTGATATCATGCTAGGAGTCTACTACAGGCCACCTAGCCAGGTGGAAGAGGTGGATGAGGCCTTTTTTAAACAATTAACAAAACTATCCAAAGCCCAAGATTTGGTGGTGATGGGGGACTTCAACTATCCAGACATATGTTGGGAAACTAACACAGCGAGGCACAGGCTATCCAATAAGTTTCTGGACTGCATTGGAGACAACTTTCTGTTTCAGAAGGTTGAAAGAGCTACCAGAGGAGAAGCTGTTCTGGATTTGGTTTTAACAAATAGGGAGGAACTAGTTGAGAACTTGAAAGTGGAAGACAGTATAGGGGACAGTGATCACGAAATAATAGAGTTCATGATCTTAAGGAAAGGTAGAAGGGACACCAGCACTACTGAGGTTATGGATTTCAGGAAGGCAGATTTTGATAAGCTCAGAGAACTTGTAGGTAAGGTCCCATGGGAAGCAAGACTGAAAGGAAAAACAACTGAGGAGAGTTGGAAGTATTTCAAAGGGACGTTGTTAAGGGCCCAAAAGCAAACAATTCCGCTGTGTAGGAAAGATAGAAAATATGGCAAAAGACCAGCTTGGCTTAACAAGGAGATCTTGCATGATCTCAAAATAAAAAAGGAGTCATATAAAAAATGGAAACTAGGACAACTAACAAAGGATGAATATAGGCAAGCAACACGGGAATGCAGGGGCAAGATTAGAAAGGCAAAGGCACAAAATGAGATCAAACTAGCTACAGGCATAAAGGGAAACAAGAAGACCTTTTATAAATACATTAAAAGCAAGAGGAAGACCAAGGACAGGGTAGGCCCACTGCTTAGCGAGGAGGGAGAAGCAGTAACAGGGAACTTGGAAATGGCGGAGATGCTCAATGACTTCTTTGTTTCGGTCTTCACCGAGAAGTCTGGAGGTGTGCCTAACGTAGTGAATACAAGCAGAGAGAGGGTAAGTTTAGAAGACAGGATACACAAAGAACAAGTTAAAAATCACTTAGGAAAGTTAGATGTCAGCAAGTCACCAGGTCCTGATGAAATGCATCCCAGGATACTCAAGGAGCTGATAGAGGAGGTATCTGAGACTTTAGCTATGATCTTTGAAAAATCATGGCAGACAGGGGAGATTCCAGAAGACTGGAAAAGGGCAAATATTGTGCCCATCTATAAAAAGGGGAATAAGAACAACCCAGGAAATTATAGACCGGTCAGTTTAACGTCTGTCCCAGGGAAGATAATGGAGCAGGTAATTAAGGAAATCGTATGCAAACACTTGGAAAGTAATAAAGTGATAGGGAATAGCCAGCATGGGTTTGTGAAGAACAAGTCATGCCAAACTAATCTGATAGCTTTCTTTGATAAGATAACGAGCCTTGTGGATAAGGGAGAAGCGGTGGATGTCATATACCTAGACTTTAGTAAGGCATTTGATACGGTCTCGCATGATATTCTTATTGATAAACTAGGCAAATATAACTTAGATAGGGCCACGATAAGGTGGGTGCATAATTGGCTGGATAACCGTAGTCAGAGAGTTGTTGTTAACGGTTCTAAATCCTGCTGGAAAGGGATAACAAGTGGAGTTCCTCAAGGGTCTGTTTTGGGACCCGTACTATTCAATATCTTCATCAATGATGTAGATATTGGGATAGAGAGTACTCTTATTAAGTTTGCAGATGATACCAAACTGGGTGGGGTTGCGACTTCTTTGGAGGATAGGGACATAATTCAAAATGACCTTAGCAAGTTAGAGAAATGGTCAGAGGTAAACAGGATGAGGTTTAATAAAGAGAAATGCAAAGTGCTCCACTTAGGAAGGAACAATCAGTTCCATACATACAAGATGGGAAGCGACTGTCTAGGAAGGAGCATGGCGGAAAGGGATCTAGGGGTCATAGTGGACCACAAGTTGAATATGAGTCAACAGTGTGATGCTGTTGCAAAAAAAGCAAATATGATTCTAGGTTGTATCAACAGGTGTGTTGTAAGCAAAACTCGTGAAATCATTCTGCCGCTCTATTCTGCACTAGTTAGGCCTCAGCTGGAGTACTGTGTCCAGTTCTGGGCGCCACATTTCAAGAAAGATGTGGAGAAATTGGAAAGGGTACAGAGAAGAGTGACAAGAATGATTAAAGGTCTAGAGAACATGACCTATGAAGCCAGGCTTCATGAACTGGGCTTGTTTAGTTTGGAAAAAAGAAGATTAAGGGGGGACATGATAGCGGTTTTCAAATATCTAAAAGGGTGTCACAAGGAGGAAGGCGAAAATTTGTTCCTCTTGGTTTCGGAGGACAGGACAAGGAGTAATGGGCTTAAAGTGCAGCAGGGGAGGTTTAGATTGGACATTAGGAAAAAATTCCTAACTGTCAGGGTGTTCAAATATTGGAATAAATTGCCAAGGGAGGTGGTGGAATCTCCCTCTCTGGAGATATTTAAGAACAGGTTAGATAGACATCTGTCAGGGATGGTGTAGACGGAGCTTGATCCTGCCTTGAGGGCGGGAGGCTGGACTCGATGACCTCTCGAGGTCCCTTCCAGTCCTATTATTCTATGATTCTATGATTCTATGAATGTACAGGAGTATGTGTTTTAAAGCTTCTACATATGGCAAAGGATAATAGATTAAAGAAATATATTTGATTATATGAACATGAAGTCATTTATCAAGACTATTTTAATTCAATAGGAAATCACAGAAAGAGTACCAGATTTTAATCAGACTGCTCCTGAAAGTCAGTCTTGCCTGTTTAGGGCTGTGTCCAGACTCAGGGTTTTTTTTTTAAAAAGTAGCCTTTTTTCGAAAAAACTTCCCCTGCGTCCAGACTCAAGCCGCGTTCTTTCAAAATTAATTAGAAAGAACGCGGCTTTTCTTTTGATGGCGGTAAACCTCATTTCACGAGGAAGAACGCCTTCTTTCGAAAGTTCCTCTTTCGAAAGAAGGCGTTCTTCAATGTAAATAGGGCTTCTTCAAAAGAGAGCATCCAGACTCACTGGATGCTTTCTTTCGAAAAAGCAAGCCGCTTTTTCGAAATTTCTCCGTGCAGTCTAGACACTCTCTTTCGAAAGAGGCTCTTTCGAAAGATGCTTTCGAAAGAGCCTCTTTTGAAAGAAGCCTGCAGTCTAGACATAGCCAAAGTGATCAGATATTTAGTCAGTGATTTTTTTAAAGAAATCTGTAAGATTTCACATAGAATAGTTTATCTGTTTCTACCAAAACATTTTCAGTGAATGTAAAAATTATTCAAGTTTTAAAATTGTGGGTACATGATTTCCAGAACATGATTTAGTTTCCATATGGATCCAAGGACATGTGGTTAAAGAGCTAAAGACACCACATCACCAACAAATGTGCCATGATATATAACTGATTCTGAACAAAGAACGGTTACTTATCCCATAGTAGCTGTTTTTATTCAAGATGTTATAGTCAATGTGGATCCCACTGTCAGTGCCTTATGCACATGAGTGTGTCATCTTTTGAAAAACAGTATCCTTGGGACCATTTTCCCTGTTTCCTCATACTTCTTTGTGAGGGCATAAAAGGGAAACTGCAATATTTATCAGAGGGGTAGCCGTGTTAGTCTGAATCTGCAAAAGCGACGAGAGACTTATAGACTAACTGAAGTGTAGGAGCATAAGCACATCTGACGAAGTGGGTCTTTGCCCACGAAAGCTTATGCTCCTACACTTCAGTTAGTCTATAAGGTGCCACAGGACTCCTCGTCGCTTTTGCAATATTTATAGAGAACACAGGAGACGTTTAGCATGAGATGTCAGACATACACAGTCTATACTAGTCAAGCTTTAGATCATTTGTTAGTGGCCTGAAGAGACTGGGACTTTTCCGCTGGGAGGGAGGTTTTCACTGACTGAAAGTTGGCTATTGTCCCTCAGAACTCTTATTGTCCCTCGGAACTAGACTGCTGGCACTGAACATTAAAAAGGCTGTAGAGCAGTTTTTAAACTAAGAGATGGGGAAAAGCCGATTGGTGCAGAGATGCACATAAATCGGAGGGAGACTTCTCTTAGAGGAGAATCCATTGATAGAGATTCTCTAAGCTGTAGTCAGAAAGAGAGGAGGTTAGAAGACAAACCGTGGGCCAGAGTAGACAAACAACCGCATATAAAGGAATCCAATGCACCAGAGAAGGGCAGACAAATAAACAGTGGCAAATTTTTAAAGTGCTTCTACACAAATGCTAGAAGTCTGACTAATAAGAAGGGTGAACTAGAGTACCTCGTATTAAATGAGGAGATTGACATAATAGGCATCACTGAAACCTGGTGGAATGAGGAAAATCTGTGGGACGCAATCATACCGGGATATAAAATATATCGGAAGGAGAGAGCAGGCTGTATGGGTGGTGGAGTGGCACTATATGTGAAAGATAATGCAGAATCAAATGAAATAAAAATTTTAAATGAATCAACATGTTCAATAGAATCGCTATGGATAGTAATTCCATGCTCCAATAATAAGAATTTATCAGTAGAGATATATTATCTACCACCTGACCAGGACAGCGATACTGACATTGAAATGCTAAGGGAGATTAGAGAGGCTACCAAAATAAAGAACTATATAATAATGGGGGATTATAATTATCCCCAGATTGAATGGGTACATGTCACCTCAGGAAGAGAAGCAGAGAGAAAATTTCTCAATGGCTTAAATCACTGCTTCTTGGAGCAGCTGGTACAGGAACCCACAAGGGGAGAGGCAATTTTTGATTTAGTCCTGAGTGGAGTGCAGGATCAGATCCAGGAGATAACTGTTGCAGGACCGCTTGGGAATAGTGACCATAATATAATAACATTTAACATTCCTGTGGTGGGAAGAACACCTCAGTAGTGCAGCAGTCTGGCATTTAATTTCAAAAAGGGGAATTATGCAAAAATGAGGAGGTTAGTTAAACAGAAATTAAAAGGCACAGTGGCTAGAGCCAAATCCCTGAAAGCTGCATGGAAACTTTTTAAAGACACCATAATAGAGGCCCAACTTAAATGTATACCCAAATTAAAAAACATAGTAAAAGACCTGAAAAAGAGTCATCATAGCTTAAGCACCATATAAGCAGTGAGGGACAAAAAGGCATCTTTCAAGAAATAGAAAGTAACATAAACACTGTCAAATCAAGTGTAAAAATTTATTAATTTAAGCAAAAAAAATTGTTGTAGGAATAGCTTGCCAAAAACTCAAAAAGAAATAGCAAAATGTTTGTTAAGTACATTATAAGCAGGAAGCCTGCTAAAAACCCCATGGTCCCCTAGACGATCGAGATGTAAAAGGAGCAATCAAAGAAGATAAAGCCATTGCGGAGAAACTAAATGATTTCTTTGCTTCAGTCTTCACAGCTTAGGACGTTAGGGAGATTCCCAAATATGCACCGTCCTTTGTGGGTGATGAATCTGAGGAGCTGTCCTGGATTGAAGTGTCAGTAGAGGAGGTTTTGAAACAAAAAGAAAAACTTAACATTAACAAATCACCGGGACCGGATGGCATTCATCCAAGGGCTCTGAAAGAACTCAAATGGGAAATTGCGGAACTATTATCTGTTGCGTATAACCTATCCTTTAAATCGGCTTCCGTACCTTATGACTGGAAGGTAGCTAATGTGACACCAATATTTTAAAAGGACTCTAGAGGCGATACTGGCAATTACAGACCTGTAAGTCTAACTTCGGTGCCGGGCAAATTAGTTGAAACAATAGTAAAGAATAAAATTGTCAGGCACATAGCAGAACATAATTTGTTGGACAAAAGTCAACATGGTTTCTGTAAAGGGAAATCCTGTCTTACTAAGCTGTTCTTTGAAGGGGTTAACAAACATGTGCACAAGGGGGATCCAGTAGATATAGTATACTTGGATTTTCAGAAAGCCTTTGACAAGGTGTCAGCTGACGGTCAGGGCTCCCTATATCTGTCCCTTAAGACTGGCTGAAGTTCTTTGAAATTGTGCTTGGTTCTGTTACAGCAACTGAAGGAGTCAGGTTAAAGCTTAAACAGTTACAGGTTTATTGAGGAAGCTTATAAATCATATGGTTGCAATGGCTATTGTTCTATTTCTTAACTACTAGCAAAATATAGATCTTAAAAATGGTTACAAAGAAGATAAAGATAGAAAAATAGAAATAATGGTACCAAGTAACAGCTTACTCTTTCTATGTGTACACTTAAGACAGAGGACCACATCCAGGTATAATTTTTACCCCCTTCAGTGCCTCTCGACTCCAGCATGTCATGCCAGGGCCGGTCCCTCAATTCCTAGGAAAGATGAAAATACGAGGTGGGCGTCCCCATAGAACCTCGGGAGGTCAAATACCTAACCTGACCAGCAGGTAGAGGGTAGAATGACACTCAAAGTGAGTGTGTGCTGGACCTATCTTATATACCAATGGGGTCACGTATTTCTCTTTCTTATCTGTCATGCCAAATGGGGCTGGTCTGTCTTTTGTGTGACCAGTTCTTACAAGGGAGTTGTGAACTTAATTTACACTTGTAAGAGAGATAACTAAATTGGAATTACTGAGGATTCTTTTTTCAGTGGGAAATTCCTCTCCCAGGGACTGTGTGTGTGTTCGAATCAACATAGGTGCCAGCCGGGGGCAGTTCTCGCAGCCTCGAGACCAGCTTGTTGACTTAATCGCTCTCTCTCCACATATTTGTTTTAGCTCCTCAGGATCATATGAGCCAGCATAGATTATGCTGATATTATTGGTCCTTCTCTGTCCTGTATGCTTCAGGAACCTCAGAGAGGCAAATAAGATGGATGTTATGGGGGTTAGTCTGTCTGGCTACATTCCACCCCCTGATACGACACACCACGTCCCAGGAATGCAAGATGGTGGCTTGCCAGTACCTCTTGCCCACCTTGGAGGAATCTAAAAGTACCCAATGGCCTGATTAGAGGGTTTAGGATCTAGGAATTGACTAGGGACCTTTCCTGGTGCTGTGTATCGAATGTGCACACAAGAGATAGCTACATTAACTAGGCATTGCACAATACATAGGGTTATGCAGAAAAGGAGTACAACAATCAAAACAATTAAAACAGTGGTCGTAATAGAGTGTAGGAAAGGAGTTAAGGAAAGTTTTAGCTGTTGGGCTAACCAAGTTAGCCATGAGTTATTTACATTTTTAGTTACAGCATGTCTTATCCCACACCATCCGTTGCCACTTCCCTTGCCTCCCCCCAAAGTTATTTTGAGGACTGCGGTAGTCGCTGTCATCGAACCATACCGGTCCCCATCTGAAGATGTCACTCTTGTTTCACCAGTCATTTGGGCTGAGAGGGACAAACTCAATTCCCAGTCCAGTGGAGGAGTCAAGTGAGGTGTTCTGGTACAGCGGTAGCAGTTGGGATGAGGAAGAAGACCATGGCGAGTTGGAGTGCCATGTCTCATTTCAATAGTTTGTAACTAACAACAGTGGTTGCAAGCGCTACAACAGCAAGCGGTATATATATATATACAAAAGTTCATGGTGGTTTCCTGGATCCACACCAGCATTGGGAGGGATCCATCCCACTGGATCACTGTTCAGGGATATTGCCTCAGTTTGCTGTGATAAAACATAAGGTTTGCCGGTCTTGGATACAATCCAAGCCTCAGTAATGGTTATTGGTGTTAGCCCAGCGTCTGCAGTGGTCCAGACTCCTTTTCCCGTGTAGGAGTGCAGTATGTGGGTTTGTGTCCCCAAACTGGGGTATTGGGACAAGGGCTATTAAGTGGTTTAGTCCCATGACTGTAAACAACCCTGTTGCCACTGGGGTTGAGTAAGCAAAACCAATTCCTGAAACAATTTCCACTCCAGTTAAAAAATACTTCCACCCTTGCTTACTGGTGGGTAGTGTACTAATATAATCTACTTGCCAGGTTGCCCATAGTGCTTTTCCATCTCTTAGTCTGGCAAACCATTGCCCTTCTGCTATACGTTTCCCGAGTTCAGCACATAGGGTGCAAGCTTGTACCAGATCTTTGGCTTGTTTGTGGATGATAGGCCACCCCCTGGCATGTGCCTGCCGCACCAGCTCATCATTTCCTGTGTGTCCCAAGGTTTCATGTAGCCAAATGTACAGGCGTTCCCAATCCAGCTGGGCAGCAAAAATTTGTACTGCTGCATCTGCTAGGTTATTTAGCTGTGCAGTCAGGGTGTTATTCTTTTGGTGAGCTGTCACATGACCTATGCTTAAGGCATGTGGGGTTGCATGCTGGTATATCCATTTCCAATATTCCAATCTCCAAACAGGCTTTCCTATTTCCCAGTTATTATTCTTCCAATTAGTTATCCACTGGGTGGCTCCAGCCCATACAGCATAGGAGTTAGTGTAGATGGTACTGGCCTCTGCCTCACAAGCTAATTGATTGCTGCCAGCTCTGCAAGCTGAGCTGTTCCTTCTATGTTTGTGGTCAGGGATGCAGTGGATGTGTCTGCTGAAACAGCAACAGCCTTCCCTGTCCACTTTCATTTGAAATAGCCAGGCAGCCTGTATTCACATATAATGTTGAATTTAAAAGCAAGCCAAAAGTGCTATCAGCTCAGCCTTGAAAGAAAAAAACAGTTAAGTTTCAAAGCTTGAATTTCTAAACTAATAATTTGGTCTCTAGAAAGTTAAATGTCCTTAAGAGTTGAATGTCCAACAGAAGCACTAACTAATTTGTGCCTTGTCTGTTTGCAATTTTAAGCAAGAGGACATTATCCAAAATAAAATAAAACTAGTTCATTTGAAACCTACAAAATAGTGTTACAATATATAGAGCTAATTCCTTTATGCAGTTAACCAATTAAGTTTCAGTAGAATCCCTAATTTTCCTTTGCAGATTTAACAAAAGTGTCCATAGACAAAATGTTTACATTTGATTGTTTCTTTGCATAGATGGTTTGCACAGTGCTTAAGGAAGAGAAGAGGCTGCAAAGAACGAGGTGTCATTTTTAAAACAAGATTTCCCTCACCTATTACAACCATCACTTAATTCCTTCCACACTCCCATGGAGTCCACCTTTTATCTTCACATTCCCTCAAATCACTTGCTTTGTCCTTTCAAAGAAAATGTCTCTAATTCCTAGTAACTTTCCAATGTCTGCTCTACTTTCCTTATTCCTTCAACTATGCCCATAGGGCTCCAAACTTTTTGCCTTCTCCTTCTTATGGTCCATCCTAATTCCTGCTAAATGACTTTTCCCAATGAGACAGATTTGTCTACTATTAATTTGGTAAGGAGGGTGAGCTTGTTCACTAAACCTCATACCTCCTGGTCCTTTTCTTAAGCATATTCCTGAGGGAAGAAAAATAAATACATCTGAGAGTTGCTTTAACTCTCAGCACCCATCCTTAAGGGAATCTAGCTCTGTCTGGGTACTGAGGGGCATGCATTTCTACCTCTCTACGTCTGCAGCAGAGGCTTTTACATTTTGCAGTTTCATGTTTGAATTCTTATATCAGTCAATTTTGAAGAACACCTCTTTACAGGTTTTCCACAGAAGACAAAAGCTGCAGCTGTTTCCCTCTCCATTGGGTTTACATATCCACAGGTAGTTAGCCAATTTGTCTTCTAGGTCTGAAATTGTATGGACAAGCAGTTAACACTTGATCAGACCAAGGGCTATGCCCAAATCTTTGCAAGATTTTGTTCAAAAAGGGGTAACATCTTTTACAAATGCCAATTTCTCAGTCTTCTCTCTGCCTTCTTAAAAGACTGCTTACATTTAAACTTTTCAAGTATATCCAACCTCTTACTGGGACTAAAACAGCAATACCAATACAGGCAGTCCCCGGGTTACGTACAAGATAGGGAATGTAGGTTTGTTCTTAAGTTGAATCTGTATGTAAGTCGGAACTGGCATCAGCCGCTGCTGAAACTGATCAGTTTCAACAGCCGCTGAATCTGGACACCAGTTCCACTTACATACAGATTCAAGGTAAGAACACCAGGCGTCCCCAAGTCAGCTGCTGCTGAAACTGATCAGCAGCTGATTCCAGGAAGCCCAGGGCAGAGCAACTCTGCCTCGGGCTTCCTGTAGTCAGCCGCTGGTCAGTTTCAGCAGCAGCTGACTTTGGGATGCCTGGGGCAGAGCAGCTCGGGTGCTGCTGGCTTGGTTCAGTAGAGCGGCCGCTCCTCGGAGCTACTGGACCAACCCAGCAGCACCCCAGCTGCTCTGCCCCAGGCATCCTGATTCAGCCACTGCTGAAACTGATCAGCAGCTGAATCAGGACGCCTGGGGCAGAGCAGCTGGGGTGCTGCCGGGTTGGTCCAGTAGCGCCAAGGAGCGGTGCTGTGGGACCAACCGGCAGTGCCCCACCTGCTCTACCACAGGCCCCCGGCTTTGCTCCACGTCTCCCTGGTCTGCTGGGGGGGCACTAGCTGCATCCCGCCCCCCCCCAGCAGACCAGGGAGACGTGGAGCAAAGCCGCGGAGGACCCGGGCCGAACCGTGGCGCTTCCAGATCAGCGCCGCGGTCCGGCCCGGGTCCTCCGCGGCTTTGCTCAGCGTCTCCCTCGTCTGCAGACCAGGGAGACGCTGAACAAAGCGGCGGAGCACCCGGGGCCGGACCCGCGCCGCTTCCAGCTGATCTGGAAGCGGCCGCGGGTCAGGCCCCGGGTGCTCCGCCGCTTTGTTCAGCATCTCCCTGGTCTGCAAACCAGGGAGACGCTGAACAGAGCGGCGGAGCACCCGGCAGGACCCGCGCCGCTTCCAGCTGATCTGGAAGCGGCCGCAGGTCCGGCCACCGGTGCTCCGCCGCTTTGTTCAGCATCTCCCTGGTCTGCTGGCTCCGCCAGCAGACCAGGGAGACGGGGAGCAGCTTTTCTCGCCCCGGAGAAGGCGGGCTGCGGGACCAGGCGTCCCGCTGCTCTAGTTCTCCAGGGTGAGAAATCCCCGTTCGTAACTGCGGATCCGACATAAGTCAGATCCGCGTAACTCGGGGACTGCCTGTACCTCCTTTTTCTTTCTTTCTGGAGGGCTACAATTTGAACTTTCTGATCTCAGGTAGTTTGCTAATCAAACTTAGCTATTACCTGCAAAGCTTCTTTGTGCTGCCAGCTAGGGCATTTACATCACAAAGGAAATCACAACCTGTTGTGGCTCTTGGAGCTTTCACAGCATTTTAGTTTGTTTGCAGTTTTTACTCATTCTATAGTGTACATGGCATGTTACAGGAAAATGTGCAATCTTTGTTTACAACACTACTTAGCCACATTAAACTTTGCATAGAATGTAACTCTTTCTTTATGCTTACAGTTTTCCTGTACCTTCATTAAACAACTTGGACTAAAATGGTCTTACTGAAAATAAAACAAACCAATTTGTTTTAAACCTACAAACAAACAAGATTACTGGACCTTAAAACTTCATATTATTTACACTATATATATATATATATATCTACACACAGATACATATACATTCTCTCTGAACCTTTCTTACACTATTTCTACATAGCTGTACAACAATTACATTCCCTTTTTATTCAATGGGGTAGTTCAGTTCCAATAGAACCCCCTCCCTTTAGAGTTCTTTTAGCAGTCTCTCTAATCAACTGTTCAGATTTGAATCAAATTTGCCTGGATTATTTACAGACATTCCTTTGGAAAAAGGGCCCTTTTTTCCTTCAGAATGGCTGCAAAGAAACCACAATTTTCTAGCTACACCATTTTAGCATTTGCACAACTGCATTTGCTCTCCATTCTCTGCAGAGTTTAAATTCTCTGTGTTTTTCTTTCTTAAAACACTTTCTTATCTCTAAAATAAAAACTGGCCTTGTTTCAGATATTACTCTTGTAAGTATGTTTTAAGGGTTTAGATTTCCAGTACTTACTGCCTTTTTCTCAGTTCTACCACAAGGCTTTCAATCCTATCTGTAACCTGCCTGCTTGTCTGGGCCTGATCCTGTTTTCCATTTCTGCCTGCTTGTCTGGGCCTGATCCTGTTTCCTTGCTAAATGGAAAGTGGCTCCTTTCCACAGACTCAGGCTTTGTCCCATTCTTTAGCTTGCAGGCAGTTCTATACTTACAGAACTGCACCCACAACTCCTCAGGATTTCCCCAATCCTTTTCTAACATTTCTCTATCCCATTTTGGGTTGCCCCAACCTTCCTGGGCAAACCCTTTCTCTATACCACTAAAATCCATGTCTATCATGACAGGCTTCATGTTGCTGTATGTGAACCAGTAGCACAATCCTGCCGACTACGCCAATTCTGTCAGCCGACGGTCAGGGCTCCCTATATCTGTCCCTTAAGACCGGCTGAAGTTCTTTTAAATTGTGCTTGGTTCTGTTACAGCAACTGAAGGAGTCAGGTTAAAGCTTAAACAGTTACAGGTTTATTGAGGAAGCTTATAAATCATATGGTTACAATGGCTATTGTTCTATTTCTTAACTACTAGCAAAATATAGATCTTAAAAATGGTTACAAAGAAGATAAAGATAGAAAAATAGAAATAATGGTACCAAGTAACAGCTTACTCTTTCTATGTGTACACTTAAGACAGAGGACCACATCCAGGTACAATTTTTACCCCCTTCTGTGCCTCTCGACTCCAGCATGTCAGGCCAGGGCCGGTCCCTCAATTCCTAGGAAAGACGAAAATACGAGGTGGGCGTCCCCATAGAACCTCGGGAGGTCAAACACCTAGCTTGACCAGCAGGTAGAGGGTAGAATGACACTCAAAGTGAGTGTGTGCTGGACCTATCTTATATACCCATGGGGTCACGTATTTCTCTTTCTTGTCTGTCCTGCCAAATGGGGCTGGTCTGTCTTTTGTGAGACCAGTTCTTACAAGGGAGTTGTGAACTTAATTTACACTTGTAAGAGAGATAACTAAATTGGAATTACTGGGGATTCTTTTCTCAGTGGGAAATTCCTCTCCCAGGGACTGTGTGTGTGTTCGAATCAACATAGGTGCCAGCCGGGGGCAGTTCTCGCAGCCTCGAGACCAGCTTGTTGACTTAATCACTCTCTCTCCACATATTTGTTTTCAGCTCCTCAGGATCATATGAGCCAGCATAGACTATGCTGATATTATTTCTCCTTCTCTGTCCTGTATGCTTCAGGAACCTCAGAGAGGCAAATAAGATGGATGTTATGGGGGTTAGTCTGTCCGTCTACACAAGTTCCCTCACCAAAGGCCCTTGTGTAAATTACATTGTCATGGGATAAGAGGGAAGGTCCTTTCGTGGATTGAGAACTGGTTAAAAGACAGGAAACAAAGGATAGGAATAAATGGTAAATTTTCAGATTGGAGAGGGGTAACTAGTGGTGTCCCCCAAGGGTCAGTCCTGGGACCAATCCTTTTTAACTTATTCATAATTGATCTGGAGAAATGGGTAAGCAGTGAGGTAGTAAAGTTTGCAGATGATACAAAACTGTTTAGGATAGTCAAGACAGAAGCAGACTGTGAGGAACTCCAAAAAGATCTCATCAAACTGAGTGATTGGGCAACAAAATGGCAAATGAAATTTAATGTGGATACATGTAAAGTAATGCACATCGGGAAAAATAACCCCAACTATACGTACAGTATGATGGGGGCTAATTTGGCTATGACAAATCAGGAAAGAGATCTTGGAGTAATCGTGGACAGTTCTCTGAAAACTTCCACACAGTGTGCAGCAGCGGTCAAAAAGGCAAATAAGATGCTAGGAATTATTAGGAAAGGGATAGAAAATAAGACCCAGAATATCTTACTGCCTCTGTATAAAACTATGGTACACCCACATCTTGAATACTGCATACAGATGTGGTCTCCTCACCTCAAAAAAGATATTTTGGCCTTGGAAAGAGTTCCGAAAAGGGCAACTAAAATGATTAGGGGTTTGGAACGGGTCCCATATGAGGAGAGATTAAAGCGACTAGGACTTTTCAGTTTAGAAAAGAGGAGACTGAGAGGGGATATGATAAAGGTCTATAAAATCATGAGTGGTGTGGAGAGGGTGAATAAAGAAAAGTTATTTATTAGTTCTCATAATAGAAGAACTAGAGGACACCAAATGAAATTAATGGGTAGCAGGTTTAAAACTAATAAAAGAAAGTTCTTCTTCACACAGCGTTTAGTCAACCTGTGGAACTCCTTGCCAGAGGAGGCTGTGAAGGCTAGGACTATAACAGAGTTTAAAGAGAAGCTAGATAATTTCATGGAGGTTAGGTCCATAAAAGGCTATTAGCCAGGGGATAGAAATGGTGTCCCTGGCCTCTGTTTGTCAGAGGCTGGAGAAGGATGGCAGGAGACAAATTGCTTGATCATTTTCTTTGGTCCACCCTCTCTGGGGCACCTGGTGCTGCCCACTGTCAGCAGACAGGCTACTGGGCTAGATGGACCTTTGGTCTGACCCAGTATGGCCATTCTTATCTTCTTATGTAAAATGATGGGAGCAGCAGGGTAACATCTTGAATCTGAGAAGGTTTATGTCATTTGCTAAGTTTATTCAGGTTGATAATAAGATTAAGAAAATCAGGGAATAGAAGCATCTTTCCCCGTATTCAACTGGCATGTCCTCAGTGGTTTCTAGACGCAGGGTCAACAAAATTGTTCACGTGCTCCACAGCTGGGATCTAAAATGTCGGCAGTCAGTTTAATCGAAGGAATCCTCCCTGATGAAGGGGAAGCCTACCAGGATGTTCCCAGGGTCAGTCCACCATTGTAGCAATGTAAGGATCATTGAGGAGATGGTAACGAACTTCTCCCAGTGGTCCTTGGAGTGGAAATAGGTCATCATCAGGCATTGCTGCAGAGGTCACATCTGGAGTTCGGTATAGCATACTATGTACATTCATGCTACTGTGTGACCCAGGAAATGAGGAAACTTCCTGATGTCCTGAATCTCTCCAGTGGCAGGAACGTTCTGGTGCAGGTTGAGTCAAGCACTTCTCTGATGAACTCTATCCTCTGTTCCGGAGCTAATGTGGATTTTTTGTTGTTCATCAGCAGGCCAAGGTAACAGCACATACCCAGCAACATCGCAACATCTCTTTGGAGCTGCCTTTAATGAGCCAGTCGTCGAGGTACTGATAGAGCTGGCTGGATACCCCGACATTTGAGATAAGCAGGCACTACTGACATGCATGTGGAAAATACCTGTGATGCTGTTACTAGACCAAAAAGGAGGACTGCAAACTAATAATGGTTGGGACTTACTGTAAACTGGCAACGTAAAAGTATGCATCTTTCAGATCCAGATCAGTGTATCAGACTCCTGGCAAGGGTGCCATTTCGGGCGTCTGGGGGGGCAGCAACCATGTTCTGCAGAATGCAGCTGGCTTTTCATCCCTTCCCCGGATGCTTAGGGAGTGAAGGGAAAGTGCTTGCATTCTGTGCATGCCTCTCCCACAGAATGCAAACACTTTCCCCTTACTCCTGTCCTGCCCCTCCACCACTCCTGAAAGCAGCTGGCATGCACAGCAATGGCTCCATGGTATCATGTGCTGACCCTCATCTACAGACACTGAGCCCACAGCTTCCACTGGCCACAGTTCCCCGTTATTGATCAAGGGGAGCTGCAGGAGAGGTGTTCTGCAGAAGCATTCCAGCCACTCCCAGGGACAGCAATTACCAGTGGGATAATTACTCCAGCCATGACAAGTTAGGCTCCCTCCATCTCCTTCTCTCTGTGGCTATGTCTAGACTGCAAGCCTCTTTCGAAAGAGGCTCATTCGAAAGATACTTTCAAAAGAGCCTCTTTCAAAAGAGAGCGTCTAGACTGCACGCAGAACTTTCGAAAGAGCAAGCCGCTTTTTCGAAAGAAAGCACCCAGTGAGTCTGGATGCTCTCTTTTGAAGAAGCCCTATTTACATTGAAGAACGCCTTCTTTCGAAAGAAGCACTTTCGAAAGAAGGCGTTCTTCCTCGTGAAATGAGGTTTACTGCCGTCGAAAGAAAAGCCGCGTTCTTTCGATTTAATTTCGAAAGAACGCGGCTGCAGTCTAGACGCAGGTGAAGTTTTTTCAGAAAAAGGCTACTTTTCCCGAAAAAACCCCTGAGTCTGGACACAGCCTGTGTGGGGATATGGTACAAAAGTGGGGACACCCTGACATCAGCACCCTCCTCTTTTCCCCCTCACACTCTGCACAGCAAATGGAAGGCTCCCAGGGGGGCAGCTCCAAGGCAGAGCGTAGGAGCAGCATGAGAGTGGGTGGAGGGGCAACTGAAGTACCAGCACTTGATAGCTTCCTGGCCAAACCTGTCAGGATCACCTGTCAGAGGCTCCAAGATCTACCAGTAGATCTCAATCTACTGGTTGGTGACCAGTGCCTTAAGAGTAGGGACTCGGCAAGGATGGCTTCAAGGCCATCTATACCCAGAATATGCAGCTGTGAAGGGTACCTGAGAATTTGGGGCTCCACCAGGTATTAATATCCACCCGCAACCCCGTTCTGGGGCTCTGCTTCCTTCTGAGAGGATCTAGTTAACTTAAAAGTGAAAAAAAGCTTCCAGAGCTGTTAGCAGAACATTGAACCCATGAAAAAGCCCTTCAAGTGATAATGAAGCCATTTAGCAGAGATTTGCCAACTCCAGGAATAGCTAGTCAGTTTCTATATTTACTGTGTTGGTCTACAGGACCTTAATTTAAAATTTGCTTTACAAATATTTAATTAGTATGATGCTTCAGATTATAAAATTACATCTCTAAAAAAAACCCTCACCATTCCTTCTTGGCTGCCATTGGGCATAGGGGCATCAGTTTAATAGTACCACATAGGGACGCATAAATCATAAGGACATCCCTGTGGGGGTTTCCCATGACCCTGAGACTGTTGTGGCTGGAACCGCTTGAAGGCAGGGCTGGGAACACAGGGTGTGTCTAAACTACATGGCTCCATTGATGGAGCCATGTAGATTAGGCTGATCGGCGAAGGGAAATGAAACCGCGATTTAAATAATCGCGGCTTCATTTAAATTTAAATGGTTGCCGTGCTGAGCCGACGAACAGCTGATCAGCTGTTTGTCGGCTCAGTGCGCTAGTCTGGACGCTCTCGCGCCGACCTGAAAGCCCTTTATCGACCTTCCCGTTATGTCTCGTAGGATGAGGATTATTTAAATCGCGGCTTCATTTCCCTTTGCTGAACAAACAAATCTACATGGCTCCGTCGATGGAGCTATGTAGTTTAGATGTACCCATAGAGTTTTCAAGGTCATGCAGAAGTCTTTGAGGCCACGGAGCTTATTAGCCTGTTGTTCTGCAAACAGGATCTTCCAAAAGGGGAGCTCTTGCATTCACTGCTAAACCTCCGAGAGACCAGATGAGCAGCCAAGAAGCACAGCCACCAAGGCCATGGTTCATGGTTTCGTGCCCACAACATCCAATGCTGCCTAGAGTCACACTGTCTGCAGCTGAGCCCTCGTCCATGTTTGCTTTGAAGTCCTTCCTTGTGCCTCAGGAAGGGAGTTCTCAAAATTTGGCCATGGCCTGTCACATTAAAATCACCGCACATGAGGAGGGCCTGATGGTTGGCCACCCTCAACTGTAGGCTAGAGGACAACTTTACAGGTGAAGAAGTCTAGCCTCTTTGACTCTTATTCTTAGGGGTAAACCCTGGGTAAGCTTGTCTTTTCCTGTGCCTCAGTCACTAGGGAATTGGGAATGAGGTGGGTGCAGAACCAGAAACCAGTCAATGGGAATATGGAGCTGGTGCTTAGCTCGTGCACAGAGCTCCAAGTCCCCCCGCTCCCTCCACCCTCAGAGCCAAGGCTGCTGCCTTATATTTCCCTGCTGGTCCCAGCACAGAGTTGCCCTGACTGCAGCAGCTCCATGCTGAGGTTGATGGGGAGGAACCACTCTCTCCTAGCTGTGACAGCTTTGTGAGAGTTCACATTCCCTGCTGCAGCTCCAAAAGCCCCTGTGCAAGGCTTAATAACCAGTGTGCAGGGCTTATAGGACATCGAAAGAACTTGGTTGCCTACTCACTAATCTCAAGAGATGCATCCTCCTTACAGGACTCTGTGACTTAAAAATATTTTCCACATAATTTACATTTCCTTTTTAAAAGATAGCCTGGACCTTATGGTTAAAGTGCTTTGAAATGTGAACCAAAGGTAAACTGAATTAACAGACAGATCACTTCAGACAATGGGGCAGTGCCTTTGCTTCTATGCATGTCTTTGGCCAAGCATTAATAGAAGAAATTGACTAGAATATCGTTATCTCCCAGCAGTGCAAGTCAGAAGTCTGGCAGTTAATCTGAAGAGAACCACAACATTTACTTTACTAGTTGGGAAGCAAAAAGCTAACCACAGTTGGGCATATAGTTTTAGCCAATTTATTTTTCCTTTCAACAAAAAAGGCAGATTTGGGTTGACAAATATTTTAGTAATCTATTTTGCTGAATTATTTCAGATGAAACAAACTGAACTTTTGAAATGTCAAAATTAATTTTTTTTTTTAAGTAGACTCCTAGGCAAATGTAAGTATCGCTCACAAAACCAGTGGTAGTAATAAAGAATGTTAGATAGCGTATAATTAAATAGTCGTGTAACTGCATCTAATTTTGGCAGTTACATGATTATGCGATAGCTCCCCACAGGAGGGGCCACTAGCTAGTGTGCGCCTGGCCCCACTTGCAGGGAGCCCCTTGGTAGATCTCATTGCTGCCTCTCTGAGGAGGTAAGTAGTGGGGGTAGCAGGCGGGAGCCGGTTTGCAAGGGAAGCCAGTTAAAGAACTGTCTTAAACAGCTCCCCATGCATATCGGCTCCCTCCTGCCCCCCTTCACCCTCTGCGCTGCTGCCTCTGATAGAGGTGCAGCAGCACGAGGGGTAGGGGATGGAGAGGCTTCAGGTGGCTTTGTGGGATCCAGTGCTTGTGGGGAGCCAGCTAAAAAGCCAGCTCCTCAGAGGCACTGGTTCCTGCCCTCCCCTTGCTGCCTCTGATACAGAGGCAGTAAGTGGGGGCGGGCAGGAGGAGAAGATTGCGTGTAGTCGACAGGATTAACCGATAAACTCAGGCTCTTTGGCTAATCATGTTGTTGTCTATATATTGACATCCCTACTGGTGCAGATTGAACCTCCGAAATCCGGCATTCTCTGGTCCTGCAACGGATCACATATGTTGATAGATCAGAGAGCCCCAGCACGCACGAGTGGAAACCCGATCTCTGGGGAGCGCCAGCTAGGCAGGGCAGCAACAGGACCTGTGAGCCCTGTCCCTGGCAGGATCCCTGATCGGGCAGGGGAGAAATGAGGTCAGAGAGGCTGGGGAGCTAGCAGTGGGACTGGCGAACGGCGAGAGAGAGGCAGCTGGCAGGCCCCATCCCCAGGGAGCCCCAGCCAGTAGGGAAGCAGCAGGACAGGCAAGCCCCACCCCAGAAAGGGATCCCTGGTTGGGCAGGGAAGAAGAAGGGCCACAAAGGCTGGGGAGCCCCAACAGGCCAGAGCCCAAGTCCAAGCCCTGCAGGATGGAGCTCATAGGCAGTGGGGCCAGAGTAGAGTCAACAGCAGCGAGAGGAAGTGTCCCCTTGGAGGCCAGTGGCAGGGATGGGTCAGGTGCCCAGGGTGCTGGACAAGGGAGGGCCAACCAGTAGTGCTGCAGCACTGCCCCTCTTAATTTTAGCCCACACACCTGCAATATGGATGATTCAGGTTCAACCTCCTGCTTAGAAGCAGGGACTTTAAACCAGAACTCTCCCGATTTCTGCACCCTCACCTCCCTACTGACAAAGAGTGGAGTACCTTAGTCAGCTGGCTATAGAAGATTCTGGGAAGGTTTTCTTTCATCTTCTATTGAAGCTGTTCCACTCGGTATACAGAAATATTTTCTTGCATAGGAATTGGAACTCAGGTTTTCCCATCCCGAGTGACCTAGCCACCTGATTCTATAATCACACTCTTCCTCTGCTCCAGTCACTACTGAAGTCTTTATGCAAGGTGACATGTCTGCAACAGGAGAGATCAAAAGACTCACCCTAAAACAGGCAACAGCCCAGAGGTCAAGGTGCTCACTTGTAAGACGGAGACTTGGGCTCAAGTCCCAATTTCAGAGCAGAGATTCCAACCTGGGTTTCTCTCCTGTCACCCTTGCTGAGTGCCCTATTCACTGGGCTAGAGGTTATATGGGGGGCACCACAGATACCAGTTTTTAACTTAACGTTACCATTGCCCTTGGTCTGAAAAAAAAAATTCAAAAATGCCCCAAAACAAAATATTTTATTCGACTTAACTGATTTTATTTTTCTGATCCACCCTTCATTTTTTTAAATCCATTTCAATTGAGCCTGGACTTTTTTTTTTAAATTTTAATTTTCAGAACTCCCAGAGAATGAAAGATAAAATAAATTATTTTCCCAACTCAAAAACCATGGCACAGGAGCTATTCAGAGGAAAGGAAGTCTAAAAAAGCCTAGGGATGGGATACGGTAGCCATATGGCTATGAAAATGCAGAAAGTGTGTATGTGTGTAGGGGGGAGATGCTTCTTTTTCAGTGGCTAGAACTGAGAAGGTGATGAAAAGTTTTCACAAGACCCAGGTTAATATGAAAATCTAAGGCCCTTCCACAGCAATATCACCTTGGGAGAAACTCAATCAGCTGGGGAAATAACTGGACTGTACACTTTTGTACTGTCTCTAGGAAGTAGCCTTATATGAATTGTGACACAAAATGAACACATTATAAAACTAGTGATCTCATTCAATACAGATGAGAATTACAGGGATATCTAAAAAGATGTTTCAATTCCATTACTGCAGCATTTCCCAAACTGTGGTCCGTGGCCCGGTACCGGTCCATGGAAAAAATAATTCCGAGCCTCAGAAAATTTTTTGCAAGAGAGCCTGCCTTGCTACCCTCAACCTCCAAGATGCAAACTGCGCTGATGTTACCTCCCTCCTGGGACCACATAGTGCAGGCCTCCTGCAGGGTCAGGGGGCAGTTCTGCAGCAGCGTGCAAGGTCCCAGAAGTGCGCAAGCTGCTCTCCCCATTGCCCCAACAGCAGACACGGTACCTAAAATGCCAGTCCATCGCACACTGGGGACTTTTTCCCTTGCTGCCTTCCTGCATGCAGGGGAGTGGGTGGGGATCTGGGACTGCACCGGCTCCGGCTGCTCGGGTGGCGCATGCTGCCGTGGGGAGCAGAGGAGCAAGATGAGCGCTGCCCAAGCGGTTGAGGCTGGCGCGGTCCAGGACTCCCCCTCCCACCGCGCAGGAAAGCATCAGGCGTGCAACGGACCAGCATGTCAGGTACCACGTTGCTGTATGGGGGCCGGGGGAGCAGCCTGTGCACTTCCTGGGCCTTGGCAGATACAGGATCCCCAGGTATCGGTCCCTGTCCCCTTCCCCTCTCTCCAGACCTCCACAAGCACCCTGTCCCGTCCCAGAACTCATTGGCACCCTTCCCCAGAACTCTGTCCCAGCACACACAAGCACCGCTGGGGCCACATTAGTGAAGTTTGAGGGGTTTGGAGAGGTTGTGTTTTTGTATCTCACTTGTGTAGCCGCAACTGACTTTTCTGGGAGCTAAAGTTGGCACTGGGGGCTTTGGGAGGACCAGAAACAATTTATTTGCATATTCATCATTTGCTTAATGAATATGCAAATAAATGTTACCAGTCCTCCAAAACCTCATGAATGGATTTACTGGTCCCCAGTGTCAAAAAGTTTGGGAACTCCTGCATTACTGAACCAGAACGTCAAGTATTTTTTTTTCAAAACAAATCTCACAAACAAAACAAGGTTTCATATAGTTCTTTTGCAGATTTTTAATGTACTGACATATGAAAACAGCAATTTGGGTTCACTGGAAATAGATTTTTCAAGTTTACCATAAAAATGAAAACTAAACTGTTCTTTCACCATCATCTTACAAGCTGTTTTAAGATTCCTGAGCTTCAGTTTTAGAAGCAAAATGTTATAAAAATTATTTAATTAGATAAATTGCATCACTGAATCTTAACATTGCAAGTAAAAATAATTTAGCAAGAAGGTCCCCCCCCCTTTTTAAAAAACACCCCATCTGTATGCACTTGAAACATAAATGTAACTATTTCCATACAACTTTAAATAATTAGAAATGGCCATTTCTGAACATTTCCTGGTGTTCTAAAAGCATAACAGTGCACCTACTCTGAAATGGACAGGAATTCTGAAATATATAAGCGGCATTAGATGTCATGATTATTTGGGCCTTGTGGTTTTCCACAAAGTAAACACACTTCAAAAAATAATGGAAGCATTGCAGCATAGTTTAAAAGATTTTCTGTAAATATGGTCACTTCCAAATTTCATACAAAAATACTGCCTCCTGGCTCAATTAGCAAAAATTCTGCTTTGCTGCATGTTTTTTCATAGAGTTCCTAAGTAAAGATTTGTAGTCAAATATTTTGTACACAATTGCTTGCCAAGATTAAAATCCTAATAACTGGCACCTATATATCTTGTAATTCAGAGAATGTTGTGATTGCAGACATTAGAAACTAAATGATCTAATACAGTGTTTCTCAAAGGGTCACTCTGTTTCCCACGGCTCCTCTTGGCTGCAAAGGGCAAGCCGCAGCCAATGCAAGTCTCGGGGCTCCATGGCTGCGGAGCCAGTAAGTAAACAAACCGGAGGGGCCCGGTAGCAGCTCTCTCAGAGTGGGTCTGTGGACCACTTTGAGAAACACTGATCTAATCAAAAACTTTTGAAAATAGAAACTAATGAAAACCAAGTTATGTTGGTTATTAGCATTGAGGAAACTCAAGCACATATGATTTTATCTACATTGTTGTAATGTAAAAAAAAAAGAGACAAAACGTATCACAAAGAAACATCAAAATCTAGTTATCCATATCTTGGGTCCATGAACTAGATTCAAGTTAAATAATTCACCAAACAGCAACTTCATTTTTTCTTCTAGTTAGATGAGATCTACTTCAGAACTTTCTGGCCCTGATCTGTCCCATTCTAGCCCTTTTTAAAGGTTAATTACTCGATTACCTACTTCAAGGACTTCTTTGCTTAGCCAGTGACTTTTTTCGGTGCTTTCGTTTCTTGCCCAAGTTTTTGTGACCATGACTTCTCTCTTTTTTATCTTGTCTACTCTCACTACTGAAGGCTCGCTTATGCTGGGTGTGATCTGGGCTCAAGCTTCTTCTGTGAGGGCTGTGACTTTTGCTAGAGTATTTATGGAGTCTTTTTTCTTTCCTATACTTTTCATCTTGACTACTCGAGTCCCTTCTGTGTTTGCTCTTTTCCTTTTTATCTATGCTGTTATCAATACTTGTGTCACTATGTGAATGGCTCCTCCCCTTAGTTGGCTCTCTGTTACACTTGCCTTGCTCTGAAGATAAGTCTTTCTTGCATGCATTCTGGTCATAACTTGATGTATTCTTGTGTTGCTGACTATTGGCAGGAATACAAGAGAGCACACCTGAACTCCTTTTATCAGACAAGCTTTCAGTGCTATTGAAATTAAGTTTCTTGCTTTCCTTAATATTAGCTTCCTTGTGAATGTTTCCATTTAAATACTTGGATTGAGAGTTCACACTTTCATTGGCCATTACTTCCCTCTGATCGACCTGACTTGGTTTACCCATAATGGACTGTAGCGAAGTAGATGTTATAGAGCTGGATGACACAATCTGTGGAACACCTGCAACAGTTTTCAACAGGCCAGACTGACACACCTTAGTTGCCTCCTTACTCTGTTGTGTGTACTCTGTTTTCTTGCTAAGGAGATTGCTTAATAGCTTCTCCCTTAGCATCTTCTCTTTTCTTTGAAGTCCAAGTGCTCTCTCTTTTTCCTCCTCTACACGTCTGAGTTCAGCCTCTTGAAGCCTTCGTCTCTCCTCCAGCTCCTGAAGACGGACTTTTTGTTCATTATGTTCCTGTTCCAGAAGCTTTACTGCCTGCAAGACATTAAGGGGAAGGGAGAAAACGGATGACAAAGGTGGTGTTTCCCAAAAATCTCTGTTAAAAAGGAATCAGATTTTTTCATATACAATGGAAGCCTGTAATAAAAAAAAAATACCATTTTTAAAAAATGTACAGAACTCTGCTCACTAAGGATAAAGCTGAAATGAAAAAGCAGCCAGCTCAGTTTAAATAACTGGTAACAGGACTTGATACTTCAAGTCTCCAAGTTACTAGTCAGAATCCACAATATGAGCAAAAAATCACTTTTATCTAACAACTATTCAGGGCTCTATATCAAATGAGCTCAGTCCAATTCCTAATGGATATGCCACTTCCTGCAGCTCCCCTTGTCTGGAAATGGCAAACTGCAGCCAATAGAGTTGCAAGACCCAGTAGCTACAAACACTTTAGATAAACAAAGTGGTGCAGGTCTGCTAGCCCATTACCAGGTGGGCTTGTAGCCCACTTGGAGAAATATTGCCGTAGACTCAGATATGAATTAATACAGTCTCCCCTCACTGTCAGCGGGTAACAAATATTAGTATTTTTGTAGTATTGTTTCACACACTTTTTCAAAGTTCTCTTCAAACATCAGCAAATGAAACACCAATAATCCTCATTTAGTAAATGGGAAAGAGAGCTCAAGGCCACAAGTGGCAAAGCCAAAATTAAAACTTGGAATCCTTTTGTGTTTCTCCAGGCTGTCTTCTCTATACCAGGTTTTCTGCACATTTGTTTTTGGCATCGCAATGTAGTGGGCAGGCCTCTTTTCTGAACTGAAGAATAATGTTATTCAGGTCAATAATTTCAATGTCTCCTTTTACTCCATCAATGCCTTGCTAGGGAACAGATACCGAGGCAAACATCCTATGGCTTCAAAGCATGCTCTTTATGAGTTGACAATCCATAATGTTCAGAGGACGAACTTTTGCCACAAATGACGGCAAAGTGGCTTATGAACACACAAGTCAGTTAAAACTTTACTCTACCAGTTTTAATTTGTTAACTCTTGAAATAATATGAAAAAGACAGTTTTTCAAAAGTTACCTTTGCTCTGCTGAGAAGTTCTGCAATTAGTCTAATGGACTGAAGATTTCTTTGAGCTAACAGGAGCTTCCTCTCCTCTAGTCTTATTTTCTCTTGCAGTTTTTTTTGCTCTTCTGCTTGCATTTTTTCCAGTTTCTTTTTGTTTCTACGAACTTCACGATCTTTCTGTTTCTGTTCTCTTTTGCGTAACTTCTCTTCTCTTTTTCTCTCTCTCTCAAGTTCTTCAAGTTCCTTCTGTTTCCTAATAGCAATTAATTTGTACATTAGCCATAACAGGAACAATTTTAGACTTTGCCTTGTATTACAATTTAAGTTAAAAATACAAGTTTTGGTTTCCCCCCCCCCCCATAAAGAAATCTTGATTACTGACTAGACAGAAGTAGGAAACATCACATATGCATTCAGTGAACATTTTTAAGCAGTTTCCTTCCCATAGAAAACTAAACTGATATCAGATATACAGTTCTAGGGATAAGCAGAAATGTGAACGACATGTTTTTGTTGGTTCCTAAAAAGCCCACAGAACATTTTACTAATCAAATTTAAAACAGACATCTTGAATCTGATGACCGAGCAATACATAGTGCGGGGGGGCGAGGGAGCAGAGGGAGGAGAGACACAAAACCCACACAACCTTTGAGCGGTTTCAATTTAAAAAATTACATATAGTGGCAAAGGTCGAGATTTTCAAGAGAATACGTGCTGAAACAGTGGCATGATATTTCAGAAATACTAAGCAGTCAATAGCTTCCACTGAAGAATTCCACTTTAACCACAAAAGTAAATGGGTCTAAATAACCAAGTTCTTTACTGAGGCAAAATTTCTATTGAAATCAATAGTTTTGCTTTATTAAGGAGCGAAGAACAGTGCTCTTGAAGAGTTATCTTTCTAAATGATGACAGAGCGGATAAAAATCAATGATAAAAAAAATAAAAATCAGTTTTTATTTAAATCAAATTTTTTTCATAAAATATTTTGAGGGAAAAAATTATGTAAAGATGGCTTTAATTAAGATACATCATAGCCCAAATATCTCTCATCATGGAACAGGGATTATAAACTCTTAATTCTTATTCATTGCAATGTTTAAGAAAAGTTTTGTAAATAAGTTCCAATAGTTCATGGATTAGGGACCCAATTTTATGGCATTCCTGAGATTTAGGTTAATCTTAATAATTTCCCCAATGGAACTCAGCGTTCAGACTAGAAGATACCATTAGAGATGCTTATTTTTGCAGTTCTCAAACTGTGGACTTGCATCTCCAGAGCTAACAAGTTTGTTAACAGCAAAAACGTTTTATAAGAAATAAATAATATGTAGACGTGAGAAACAGACCTCAACTCTATTGTCCCTCTGCAATTTGCGTAGACAGAGTGAATCCCTTACCTCTCTAAAAGGGCAAAGTTTCAAAATGTTCAATGAATAGAAGCCAATATTTTAAGTTTCTCATGTTGACCTGCTTGAGTCAATTTAAATTTTCATTTAACAAAATATATATTTAACTATTTTAGTTGAAAACATTTTTAAAAAACCATGAGTTTAAATAAAAAAAAAATCATGCATACAAAAATATTGTGTTTGTGCTATTGAAGAAAAAAATCCAGAACACATAACGTTTAGTTAAATAAAACAATTTAAGTATCTGTCTGGTGATGTTCTTCTCCTAATACAACATGGAAAGAAAATCCTTCAAATATTAATGATTAACCTGTTGAATTGGGGATATTTATGAAGTCACTGGGAAGTGAACTATATGCTTCAGTTTCCTTTGGTAAATGAAATAACCAATCATTCATTTTCAGGTCTAGTTGAAAAATTAATCTAAAAAGATTTAAAAATAAATTACTGTTTAAAGATGTATTGGGTGTACCTTCTAAAAATAAAATCTATATCCATCTCTGAGTTGTGAAGAATATGTACTGAGGTTATGACAATCAACAAGAACGTACTTTCATATAAATAACCATGATTACATTTAGTCTTCCTGACTAGTCATTTAAATCAATTTTATTTAAATCAAATCCACGCTGAAATCAAAGATCCCTGATTCATGGACTTCACCTTCCTTAACATGATTTTCTACCTCTGGTTTATATCCATATATATTTGGCATCTCTGAGATATTGTCTGTATACACGTATCTTTTTCCAAATAACATACTGTATTCTAAAACTTATTAGGGATGTTAGATAGCATGTAACTGAAAAGTTCAGTAACCGCATACAATTTTAGCGGTTACACAACTATTCTATAGTAGCCAGTGTGCTCCCACAGCCCCGCTCCAGGGGAGTCTCCTGTCACTCCACGCCGCTGCCTCTCTATCAGAGGCAGCAGCGCGGGGTAGAAGGCAAGAGCCAGTCCGCAAGGGAAATCAGTTTAAAAAGAGGGCTCCTGCACAAACTGGCTCCCACCTGCCACCCCTCAAGCTACTGTCTCTGATACAGAGGGAGAAGCACAGGATGGCAGCAGCCCGTCTGCAGCTTCATGGAAGCCTTCCCTGTTCCCCTGTGCTGCTGCCTGTGTTAGACTGTGGAGCCAGCAAGAGAGGGACAAGGGGAGGCATGTCTGTGGAGCCACCAAGCATGGTGAGCCAGATTAAAAGCAGCATGAGGGTGAGGTAGCAGCAGGGGCTGGAGGAGGATGCCTGTGGTCAACAGCTAGCTTACTTTAGTTTGTGTCTTACACAGCCTCAATCCTCCTCTCTCAGAACTAATGCACAGCTGTCATTTTGTTCAGATGTCTTCTAGGAAAAATGGCAGCACAACCAATGGGGCTTAGAGAAATGATTGCTTATAGCACTGACACACAAAACCCACCGCAAATGAAACTTTGCTGGTGGCCTGATATGCATTAAGGGCTGGACTGAGAATGGAAACTGAACTACTCTCATCCTAGAGGTGGTCCCTCCACATCAGAGCTGAGGCATCTTGGTGTGATGATGTGAAGCAGCTTGCTTATGCTATACTTTACTGTAGATAGAAAACTTAAGTCCTCAGTGCTGTCAGTCTAGAACAGGGGTGTCCAAACTTTTTTCAAAGAGGGCCAGATTTGATGAAGTGAACATGCGTGAGGGCTGACCATTTTGCCTGACATTCTTTGAACCATTAAAATTAAATGCAAATTAACTATTTTATGCAACGTTTATTGCAAACGGCATACTTTTCATTTTGTCACATGGATGACAAATCTAAACAGGTGTTAAATCACTCTGCCTTTCATATCTGCAGGCCAGATGAAAAAAAAAAATATCCAGGAAGCTGAAATATATGTCAGGAACATTGTAAAGTACATTACATATTATTGGCAATAAAGGTTGTCTGTCAACTTTTAAGTTCAAAAAATATGAACAGGAACATAACACCAAGTATACATGTTGTGTCCAAATATATTTATAACTGATTTAGACCAACTGACATTAACTGAGATTTTACAATGTATTCATCTCAATACATATGGATTCGTTGGGGGCCATAAAAGATAGATATTGCCAAATTACCTGTGGGGCCGTATTAAACCGGAACACGGGCCGCAATTGGCCCGTGGGCCGGACTTTGGACATGCCTGGTCTAGAACAACCAGCACTAATCTCACTTTAAAAAAAAGAGAAAATTGTATATCACATATGTATAAAACTCACGATATGTCGTCATTTACAACCAACAGATTTCTGTGAAGTTTGCTTTGTCAGAACAGTTCATTTGCTTTCTAAAACAAACTGTTGGTAATGGGAAACAAAGAAAATCACAGCTTCTATCATCTTGTTTGTAAAGAATCTCAAAGCAGGGAAAGTAAGTGGTTTACATGCCCAACACATGCCAAGAAAGTAATTTCCACTCTGTGTAAGACTGCAGCAATACAGTTTATAAACAGACATGCACAAAAGAAGTTTAACGAATTACAGTAGACTTCAGATAATCTGGCACCTTTGGGACCGAGGTGGTACCGGATTATCAGATATGCCGGAGTACCAGGAGGTACTTTAAGGGGGCATACTCCCAACCCAATCTCCCTCTCCTCCCCTCCCCTAGAGCCAAACACAGCCCCTTCCTGCTGTAACCCAGTCCCTCTTCTCCCCCAACCTTATTTCTGGGTCCTGAAGCAGCTGCCTGTGCTCAGCGGCCGGCTGCTAGCACTTGCAGGCTGGACGCTGTGTGCTCTGGGGATTGTGAGCGGAACGGCATGCGCATGCGTGCAGCTCACAGCAGCCCGGCCATGAGAGCGACTGACTGGAGCACTTCCGGGTCCCAATTGGTGCTGGACTATTGGGAGTGCCGAATCACTGGATCCCGGACAATTGGAGTTTTACTGTAACTGGTTCTTGTAATAAACACTGGACAGAAATGTATCTGGTTTACTTTGAAGTGTAGGGATTCTCTGATGGGATTTCCAATGCAAAACATCACTATCTTTGAGAGCAAAAGCTTATATGTCTGTTACCAGCATTGGTATACATTTGATCAAAATTATCCATTTTAATTTACCTTTAAAATAGTCCAAAAACAGTAATTTTGTTCAGAATTATAAGAAATTATAATTATAAGAAATTATAATAACTTTACTAAAATTTCAACTTCAGTGTTTGTCATCCCAGCTCCAGATAACACTGCACAGCATTAAAAATTAAAATCCACAAGTAGAGTAAGGATCTGCCAAATTTTATACCAGTTGCATATACATTTACAGGCGAACTGGTCTCAAAACCAAAGATTTCCAAATATAACTAACGCTTGAAACAGCTATAAAATTCTTCCTTTTATTACTCGGGTATTTCTAAATTAGAAGAGCATTTAGAATCTGATTTGTTCACATCACTAATGTGTGTGATCAAAATACTTTTGATAATAGAGAGTTGAAAAATAAAGGGCTCTTATGGTTGGAGAATTCTGTGAATTACGTGAAAAATCTACAGCGAAAAAGTAGGATTCTGGTTTAGATGACCGATTAATTAAGGCTAAGAAAATACCAAATTTAAACCATTCAGTATCCTCATTGAATTAGTCAAATATTTTTTAACTGATTGCTTATGGTAATTTTAACACAAGCTTGGATTTTTGTTTCTATGGGTATGCCTAGACTACAGGCTTTTGTTGACAGAAGTTTTGTCAACAGATACTGTCGACAAAGCTTCTGTCGACAAAGAGCATCTAAACGACATCCAGTTCTATTGACAAAACAAGCTGCTTTGGAGGTGCTGCACTATATGTAAGAGCACTATGATTGCTCTCAACTCCAGTATAAAGAGGGAGAAAAACCTGTTGAGAGTCTATGAGTTAAGTTTAAAGGAGAAAACAACAGCAGTGATGTTGTGGTTGATGTCTGCTACAGGCCACCGAATCAGGTTGACGAGGCAGATGAGGCTTTCTTCGGACAACTGAGAGAAGCTTCCAGATCGCAGGCCCTGGTTCTCGTGGGGTACTTTAATCACCCTGACATCTGTTGGAAAAATCAATACGGCAGTACACAGGCAATGCAGGACGTTTTTGGAGAATGTTGGGGATAACTTCTTGACACAAGCGCTGAAGGATCCGACCAGGGGCTGTGTGCAGCTTGACCTTCTGCTCACAAATAGAGAGGAACTAATAGGGGAAGTAGAGGCAGGTGACAACCTGGGAAGCAGTGATCAGGAGATGGCAGATTTCAGGATCCTGACCAAAGGAAGAAAAGAGTAGTAAAATACACACCTTGGACTTCAAAAAAGCAGATTTTGACTCCCTCAGAGACCTGATGGGCAGAATCCCCTGGGATGCTAACATGAACGGGAAAAGAGTCCAGGACAGCTGGCAGTATTTTAAAGAAGCCTTATTGAAGGCACAGAAAGAAACCATCCCAATGCATAGCAAGAGGCGCAAACATGGTAGGAGACCGGATTGGCTTACAGGGGAAATCCTTGGTGATCTTAAGCACAAAAAGGAAGCTTACAAAAAGTGGAAACTTGGACAAATGACCAGGGAGGGATTTAAATGTATAGCTCGAGAATGCCGGGGGGTTATCAGGAAAGCGAAAGCGCAAATGGAATTGCGACTGACTAAGGATGTGAAGGATAACAAGAAAGGTTTCTACAGGCATGTTAACAAGAAGAAGGTGATCAGAGAGGGTGTGCGGCCCCTACTGGATGAAGGAGGTAACCTAGTGACAGATGATGTGGGGAAAGCTGAAGTACTCAATGCTTTCTTTGCCTCTGTATTCATGGATAAGGTGGGCTCCCGGACTAATGCGCTAAGTGACACAAGATGGGATGAAGATGGACAGCCCGTGGTGGGTAAAGAACAGGTTAGGAACTATTTAGAAAAGCTAAACGTACACAAATCCATGGGTCCGGACTGAATGCACCCGAGGGTACTGAGGGAGTTGGCAAATGTCATTGAGGAGCCTTTGGCCATTATCTTTGAAAAGTCACGGAGATTGGGAGAAATCCCAGATGATTGGAAAAAGGCAAATGTAGCACCCATCTTCAAAAATCGGAAGGATAATCCAGGGAACTATAGGCCGGTCAGTCTTACCTCGGTTCCTGGAAAAATCATGGAAGGAATTCTTAAGGAATCCATTTTGAAGTACTTGGAAGAGAGGAAAGTGATTAGGAATAGTCAGCCTGGATTCACAGAGGGCAAGTTGTGCCTCACCAATCTGATTAGCTTCTATGATGAAGTAACTGGCTCTGTGACATGGGAAAGTCAGTGGATGTGATATACCTTGACTTTAGCAAGGCTTTTGATACGGTCTCCCACAATATTCTTGCTAGCAACTTAAGGGAATGTGGATTGGATAAATGAACGGTAAGATGGCTAGAAAGATGGCTAGAAGGCCGGGCCCAGCAGGTAGCGATCAACGGCTTGATGTCAGGATGGTGGTCAGTTTCTAGAGGAGTGCCCCGAGGTTCGGTTCTAGGACCGGTTTTGTTCAATATCTTTATTAATGATTTGGATGAGGGGATGGATTGCACCCTCAGCAAGTTTGCGGATGACACTAAGCATGGGGAAGAGGTAGATACGCTTGAGGGCAGAGGTAGGGTCCAGAGTGACAGACAAATTGGAGGATTTGGCCACAAGAAATCTGATGAGGTTCAACAAGGACAAGTGCAGAGTCCTGCACTTGGGACGGAAGAATCCCAAGCATAGTTACAAGCTGGGGACCAACCAGTTAAGTAGTAGTTCTGCAGAAAAGGACCTGGGGGTTACAGTGGATGAGAAGCTGGATATGAGTCAACAGTGTGCCCTTGTAGCCAAGAAGGCTAATGGCATATTAGGTTGCATTAAGAGGAACATTGCCAGCAGATCCAGAGATGTCATTATTTCCCTTTATTCGGCTTTGGTGAGGCCACATCTGGAGTATTGTGTCCAGTTCTGGGCCCCCCACTACAAAAAGGATGTGGACGCATTGGAGAGGGTCCAGCGGAGGGCAACCAAAATGATTAGGGGGCTGGTGCATATGGCTTATGAGGTTGGGTCTGTTTAGTCTGCAGAAGCGAAAAGTGAGGGGGGATTTGACAGCAGCCTTCAATTTCCTAAAGGGAGGTTCCAAAGAGGATGGAGAGAGGCTGTTCTCAGCAGTGACAGATGGCAGAACAAGGAGCAATGGTCTCAAGTTGTGGTGGGAGGTGTCCAGGTTGGATATTAGGAAAAACTATTTCACTTGGAGGGTGGTGAAGCACTGGAATGGGCTGCCTAGGGAAGTAGTGGAGTCTCCATCCCTAGAGGTGTTTAAGTCTCAGCTTGACAAAGCCCTGGCTGGGTTGATTTAGTTGGGATTGGTCCTGCCTAGAGCAGAGGGCTGGACTTGATGACCTTCTGAGGTCTCTTCCAGCTCTATGGTTCTATGTGTCTACACTGTCATGTCGACACAAAGGACAGTGTAGATACAATAACGCCTTCCGTCGACAGAATTCTGGTCGACAAAAGGCATTACTACTCATAGAATGAGGTTTACAGCCGTCTCAAAACTGCTGAGTTCTGTCAACATTATGTCAACAGAACTCCGTGGCAATGTAGACGCAGGTATAGTTTTGTCGACAAAAGTCCACCTTTGTCGACAAAACCCTGTAGTCTAGAAACACCCTATATGTGGAAAGAATTTGCCCATAAATAAAGTGTTCCTGGGTTCATGCATCGTGAGAAACAGCAGTATAGTAAAACCTCCGAGTTATAAACACCATGGCAATGGATGAGGTTTTAACACTGTTCTGAGTTACAAACATTTCAATCATATTTTGTTCAATCAGAAGTTTACAACTGAATATTAGCTTAATACAGCTTTGAAACCTTACTACGCAGAAAAAAACCCATTAGCTGGCCTTTACTTTTTACCACTTTCTCTTAGTACTGTTGTATATTTGCTTTTTTTTGGTCTCTTGCTGTCTGAATCAATATTGCTAATTCCAAATGAGGTGCATAGTTGACTGGTCAGTTCGTAACTCTTGCATTTGTAACTCTGAGGTTCTACTGCATATAAAAGCGAAGTAAGAATATAATCAAATTAAACATTCCTATTTTTTAAATGGAAGAAACATGGAGACAAAAAATTTTAGTTCTGCAAGAGGCAGATTTACTAACGTTGTTCATTCATAAGAGGTGGGAAATGCAGTTTTATTGTATTTTATTATTAAAATATAAAAAATTAGATACAAGTCAGATTTACCTTTCTTGCTCCTTTTTTTTCTCTTCTGCTTCTTTTTCTCTCCGTTTTTGTTCTTCTCTTTGTTGTTCAAGTTCTTGAAGCTTTAGCCGTTCGAGCTGACGTTTCTTAATTGATGCATCACTCAGGTGTTTTGTTGAATCAAAAGAAACCTTTACAGAGCACAGTTGAGAAATAATGGAGTTCAAGAGGTCAAAACCAGTTATAATCCATTACATTTAAGTATCAGATTTGCTTTCACTTCACTCTGAAAACAAAGATTAGGGAACTTCTAGATTTTTTCTGCTTGTTCTTGCAAGTTTTGTCATGTGAGAAAAAGTAAAAATGTTTTACTTCAAATCCAGAGATTCATCCAACAAGAAATGCATACTTAGTTTAATGTGTAGCTCCAATACATTTGAATATTTTCCCTAAACCTTAAGGCATACTTTCTAAATTGACTGACTTTCTTTTGGTATCAAAGCCTCTTTTTGAGTCAATTATCAAATAATAAGTGTATGGCTCCTGACTTAAAACATGTCAAGGCAAATCTTGCTTATCCAAATTGAAAGAGAAAAAACTAAATTTTCTTGTGCTCCAAAATGTTTTATCTGAAATTTAATATATCCATATTTTCCTATTCAAGAGTAGCACTGATATCTGTGATTTGAAAATGTGATTTCTAAACCCTGTATTTTGTGAGGTTAGCCTAAAATAGTAAATTTGGGTACTTCTGCACAACTTTCATTATTAAATTATCTTACAAACAACATCAATCCCCTATATTTTCAAGATAAGGGAATATTACAACTCATTATATTGCAATAAATTGATGCTTAAAACACTAGCCCATGTCTCCCTGGACATTATACTACCATGACATCTCTTATCTGATATTGTGGCCTATCAAATGTTTTAATAGCTTGGCTATTCTAATTAATGAGTAGTGAAGGATACAAAAATGAAAGCCTTTTAAAGAGACAGAAGCATTAAGATGGAAACATGTGCCAGATTTTCAAGTGCCATGGAATTATATTAAGAATTTTTCCAAGTACAATTAAAAATGAGTTGTGATCTCACAATGCATCATATTTATCAAATTTTGCTTATAGTTGCTAAAATATAGGGTGTGGTCACTAAGTTGATGAAGATCCTAATGGGAGCAGGAAAGAATCCACTGACTGTCCTTAATATGAGAACAAATTATACTACTGGATTCTTAGTGAAATGCATCTAGAGAGACTAAGACAGGCTGGGGAAGACACTTAAAGAATGGAGGCTCTGATGATCTTCAGTAGGATTATATCTGTCCCTACAAAAAGGGAACAAAGGTGAAACAAGATTATGATGATCAACAGATAGCTCAGAAAGTACTATAATGAGGACTTTGGGACGTTCAATCACTGGGAGTCATATACAGACAGATGATTGTTCTCTTGGAATGCCCTTTACCTGAGCAAGCAGTGAAATAAGACTTCTGTGATAGAGGCTGGCAAAACTGATTAGAAGAATTTCAAATTGGGAATTTGAGGGAGATTGTTGGGAGATTCTCATGTAATTCTAATACTGAGCAGGAGAAAAATCAAGAAAGAATTTATAGCAATGGAAAAGAGGGTAGGAAAACAGTAGGAATGTTATAGGATAACGGTCTATATGTTTAACCCATAAGCCTGGGCTTATTGGTTACCGTGAACCATTACACATAGGCTCCCGCCCAGCTCTTGGGGAGCCAGCTGCCACAGCAAGCGTGTAATAGCATCTGGCTTTCTGGAAGCAGGGCAGGCAGGCAAGAGCCAGTACACATAAAAGCTGTCTCCTGGCATGCACTGGATCCCTGAGAACTGGCTGCCACCCTAAGTTGCTGCCTCTGATATAATACTGTGAGACGCCCCATGGGATGCAGCCTGGTGAGGGGGCACGCCAGGATGTGGGCTGGCGAGGGGGTGGTGGTTTGGTAACCTGCCAGGAGGCGGAGATGGCAGGGGTGATGGGAGCCGGGGTGAGGCTGAGCTAAAGGGGGGGGGCGGGAGGAGCCACGGGGGAGGGGAGATGCAGCCTGGAGAGGGGGAGCAGCCTGGCTAAGGGGACAGAGAAGCTGACCTGGCGGTGAGTGGCCTGCCGGGAGGGCCGTGAGCCGCATGGCATGGAGACCGGCAGGTCCATGTGTAGGAGGCGGCAGGGGCAGCCTGCCTCGTTGCTGGCTGGGGGAGAGGGGGAAAGTGCTGGCACAGAAGCAAGCGGAGTTGCCTGCAGAAGCTGGGCAGCCTACTAAGAGCCAGAGCTTGTGGAGGCCGCCCGCCTCGTCGAGCACACCTGCTGCAGGAGCTGGAGGGGATGGCCAGCGCGTGCGCAGGAGGGGCAAAGCACATCTGCAGGAGGGAAAACGTCTGAATTCCCATTACACACACAAGATGACGGTCTAAAAAAATAAATTCTCTTTAATAAATACTACTGAGAGCTGTGGGATTATAGAGGACTTGTTTTCCAGGTATATACTGGAGGACAAATGGTACTAATATAGTAAGGCCCAAATTTCCCTATATATGATAGCTGACAGATTTCTACACTACACAGTAACCAAACTAACAAGCAGTGATGCTAATAATATTGGTATTGGTGAGTAGTGAAAAATTGTTTGAAGTAGTGAAACTTGGTTCAAGTAATCATGAGCTAATTCAGTTTAATGGAAGGCAAACTAGTTGAGCAAGCATTTCAAACAATTAAGAAAAAGCAGGAAACCTATTAGGAAGAGAAGATGGGCTCCAGCAGTAAGGAAAGCTACTGCTTGGAGGCCAAAAAATGTAGTGGAAAAGTGAGAATTGCCAAAATCCAAGCAGTGTTGAACACCGCAAAGGAAATTAAGGCTCAAAAATAAAAGGTTTGATAGCCTTATAAATAAGACAAGGAAAAATAATGGGACCACTAAACACTGAGGGTGGTGTGAAAATTAAAGGTAACATAAGCATTGCCCAAAATTTAAATGAATAATCTGTTTCAATTTTTTAGTAACTGTCATGAAGTTATGGTATAGTGCTATAGAAGCAGAAGTTACCAAATCCAAGGTGAAAAATCAAGCTCAGTTTATTGAGGCTGTTTAAATCAACGAGGCTGGATAATCTACACCTAAGAATATTGAAGGAACTGGCACATGAAATCGCAAGCCCAATGGCAGGAATTTTTAAATAATATGTTAACTCAGGAGTTTTATCCCATGCCTGAAGAATTGCTAGTATAGTGCTAAACCTATTTTTAAGAGAGGAAAAAAAAGTGATGAGGAAAACCACAGACCTGTTAGTTCGACGTGAATTGTATGCAAGGTCTTGGAGCTAATTTTGAAAGACATATAGATGATAATACACAAGGTTTTACAGAAGGTATATTGGGCCTTAAAGGCCAGTGAGTAACAGAAATGGGATTAATGAAACAGTGAAGAGTCAAGCATTTAAGGATTAGCAAAAAAAATGTCTTATAGTTTTGGGATTTATCAGTTGCAAGTGAAAGAGGAGGATAAAAAAACTGGGTGTGTTGATTGATCACGGGATGACTATAAGCTGCCATCAGGATACGGCAGGAAAAAAAGGTTGATGCAATCCTAGGATGCAATAGGCAAGGTAATAGAGAAGTGTAAGAATCATCATACAAAACATTAATGAGTCTTTATCCAGAATACTGTGTGCAACTGTAGTCTTCCTCATTTAAAACAGAAAGAATACTAGAATACTAGAACTGAAAGGGACCTCAAGAGGTCATCAAATCCAGTCACCTGCCCTCACAGCAGGACCAAGAACCATCTAGATTGTCCCTCATAGATGTCTATCCAACCTGCTCTTAAATATCTCCAGTTATGGAGTTTCCACAACCTCCCTAGGCAATTTGTTCCAGTGTTTAACTGCCCTGACCGAAAGTTTTTTTCCTAATGTCCAACCTAAATTTCTTTTGCTGCAATTTAAGCCATTGCTTCTTGTCCTATCATCAGAGGGCAAGGAGAACACTTTTTCTCCCTCCTCTTTGTAACACCCCATAGGAACATATGCACAGAGGACTACTAAGATTATACGAATGGAAAAACCCACCGCATGAGTGGAGACTCAAAAAGTTTAGTTAGTTTGGCCTGACCTAATGAATTTGTAGAAAGCATATGATTGCTTTCTACAAATATATCAGAGGAATACCATTTATATATACTCATTAGCCCACTCGTTTATAAGACGATTCCTCCCCCAAGATGAATAGATAAAAATGGAAAACTGCCATGATCCATTCATAAGACAATCCTATATTTCAGTGGCTGGCACCCTACAGCTCCCAATGTCTGCAATTTGCCATTCCTGGCCAACAAGAGAGGTGGGAAGTAGTGGCCAGTACACCCCTCAGCCCACAATGCTTTCTACAGTTCCCATTTGAGGGGAATGATGAAATGCAGCCATTGGGAGCTGAGGGACTTCAGGCCTGAGGACACTCCAGATGCACCAGGAAATTGTGTTTACCAGCAGCCTTCCTTGATGGGTTAGATAATGAAGTTTGCCATCCTCTAATCAAGAATGTGGAAGATCTAGAGGAGATGGGTTAACATTTACAAAACACAACTTTTAAGAATTTAAATGTGGCATTTAGAACACAGACTTGGTTCACATATTTAGCTCCCACACTGTATTATTCCTAGCCTAAGGGCTACGTCAATATTAAAATTTTATTTTGTGCATATTACCACTCCTTCACTATCACACCTTATATCTGAAATTTCACTATGGATATTGCAAGAGACTATTTTTGTGCTGTCACTTCATCAATCTGACCTGATATCCATATAAAATGAGGGTCTAGATGTTAACATATATGGAAAGGACCTTCAACAGTAGTTTTTCCCCTTTAAGATCTATTACAAAATAATTCCACAGTTCCTCACCTTTATATTGCAAGCCACTGCTTTTCCATCATCACCTTTGTACATCAGTTTCATCCCTCGCAGAGCATTCATGGCCTTGATGAAACCTACATACTCGTGATACTGAACATAAGCTTCAAAATTCAAATGTCCTCCAAAACTGAAAGTATGAAAATTTCTTCCAGTCATTTCTTCTCTATATGGATCCAACATGGGTATGTCCACATTACGTATTTCCCCAAATTTATTAAATACTTTTATAAGGACTTCTTCACTTGGTTTTTCTGAGCCAGAGTCCTTCAGTGCAAACCATTTGCAAGGTAACCCCTCTAAGTGAATGGTGTCTGGTCTCTCGCCTGGCAAAGTTTCATTCATATCTTTTGCATCACGGAAGAAAGAGTCCCAGTCATGTCTAGTAGGAAAGTCAATTTTATATTCTGCAGCACGAACTTTTAAAATGTCAGAGAAGCCACTAAGTTTTATTGTTTTGCCATCAAGGCATGCAAGAAAGGACTTAACCAAACTTTTGTTTTCAACCTCTCCTTCAAAACGAATAAAGTCCATGGTACTTTTGGAAATCCGTAGTGTGGAAAACTGATGCGTTTGCACCATTCCTTTTAGTCTTTCCATCACTTCCCAGTTAGAAATGGATTTTCCTGGTTGCTTCAGCTGAGGAAGGGCCACACTAATAGTCATTTTTGTAATGGGTTTAAGATATAAACCATATGTAGAACAGAGCTCTACTGCTTCGGATGTATCATGAACTATGGTAGCAGCAGCCATAGCACAAAAAAAAAAAAAAGTATAAAAACAGTAAGGAAAATGTATACTAAGTGAACTTATAGGCCACACTAATTGAGGAACATAGTCCCTATCTGTAAATAACTGACCATTTCTGAGACTTAAATATTACCAAGTAAAGCCACTGATTCTTGGCATGAAAGTTAATTAGGAAATTTAACAGCATTGCCATTATAAACTGTTTTCTAAACATCACAATATAGGAATTCAGTTCCAAGACTTAAATATTAGCCACAAGAATAAAGCCCACAGAGAAATTGAAAAGCTGATGATATGAATAATAAATATGGCTTGATATTCAATGACTCAACCGTTAGTTATGCTTCAGGAGGAAGCATTGTGAAACTCATGTTATCACCTAGTACTAGCATGAGCAGAATAATTGAAGTATTAACCAGAAACAGTTATACTGCAACAGTCCAATCTTGAAGAACTCCATATTCTCAAATAGATGACTTTATTCTGGAAAGAAAGAAAAACAAATTTCCATTTAAAGGGAAAAATTAGCCTTATAACTCTTGCTCAGACCTAAATATATTATACATGATGCAACTTGAAGACAGCGAGAGCCCTTTCCTAGAATGGGAAACAGCAACACCAAATAGTATTTGATTTACTCAAAACACATTTGTGAATGTTATCTATAGATGTGCTCTACTTGTAAGATAATTTCACAAATAGATAGATTTGCCAGTGATTCACAAATACAACTCTTATCAGTCATAAAATAAACTGAGAAAATGAGAAATCAATAAATGACCAACAAATTCACCTTCCACATACATTCCCCATAAGAAAGTATTTCCATCTATAAAAAGTGAAATTTGCAGTCAGGCAAAAGAAGAAAAACCGTACGCGTGTTTTACAGCTACTTATTGTGTATATTTAGACACAGGATGTTGGTAATTTGCCTTTTAACCAATACAGAAGCTTTAACTTTTTTTTTCCTACGTCCAGTACATAAACATTGTCTGATCCGGCCCCCTCCCCCATCACCCCCGAATTCTGCACAACAGGGCCAGAAACACACGTTTTAAAAGCTCTAGAAGAACCTTGAGCGGCGTCCTTCCCAGGCGGCACCTGGCGCTTCCTTCCCACCTGATTCCGCTGCCCCCTCCCCCGCCACCCACACCCCGGCCCGGGCAGCTCGGATAGAGCCGAGGGGGGTGAGGAGGGCTGCGAATGTTTACGGGGACAAAGGTCACGGCTACCCCCGGGGAGGGCTCTGCGGCCCCCGCCCCCACCTTCAACAGAGACGGGCCTACTGGAAACCATGGGGGGGGAGGGGCTGGTCTGACTCACCCCGCGACGGTCTGCGACCCCTTCCCCCTCCAGGCCGCCGCCGCTGCCGAATGCGACTGACCCAAAAGAAAACAGAGGAGCGGGCCTCCGCGCCGGCGTCCCACAACCCCCTGCGGGCGAACTTCCGCTTCCGGGTTGGCTCAAGCGGAGGGAAGGTGAGAAACAACGATCCCGGAGCGATGTGGAAGTGGCCAGGCTGGATCGGTCCTCCTACTCTATGGTGCCAGGAAAAAAAAAAAAAGGCAGCCCGGCGCGGAATGCGGGCGCGCGCCCCCTGCGGGTGCGGCTTGGTGTCGCCAGGGCCAGAGGAGCCTCCATGGCCCGGGGGCGGAGCCCGATCCCTGGGGAGGGGGCAGGCGCGCGAGCCTGAGCCTCTCCCCTCCCCCAGCAAGCCCTATTGCAGCGTCCCAGCCAGTGCTCTGGAGGCCCAGAGCAGGGCTCTAGGTCGAGCTGCTTCCCTCAACTAATGTGATGGTGCAATTGCGCTGGCACTTTCACAGAATCACAGAATACTAGGACTGGAAGGGACCTCGAGAGGTCATCGAGTCCAGTCCCCTGCCCCCATGGCAGGACCCAGTACTGTCTAGACCATCCCTGATAGACATTTATCTAACCTACTCTTAAATATCTCCAGAGACGGGGATTCCACAACCTCCCTGGGCAATTTATTCCAGTGTTTAACCACCTTGACATTAACTTTTTCCTAATGTCCGTCCTAAACCTCCCTTGCTGCAGTTTAAACCCCGTTACATAAAACCTTTCCATGTAAAAAAAATGGTGTGGAGAAAAGCTTGAAAAGGCGAGACAAACGCAGTATGTGAGAAACCAAGAAAAAGATCCCACATTTTACTTGTTTTTAAAAAAATCTTGCGATGTTTTTAATACCTGGCTTTGGCAATACTGAGGTTCAGTTGTTGTGGAGGGGACCTTTTTATGGAGAATGGAGAGGCTGAGAAAATTAGTACATTTATTCTAAATAGGGTCGCCAGATGGTTGAAACAAAAATACTGAACACCCTCCCCCCCCCCCCAAAAAAAACAGAGAAAAAATTCTGTTGAAGGAAAAAAAGGGGTGGGGGGGAGACCAAAGTTCTTGAACAAACAAAAAAAAGACTCCGAGACCATTTTGTGCTGGGAGCCTTGCAGAACCAGGTAAACATGGGGGCTGGGATCAGGCGGCTGGGGGTGTTGGGAGCCAGGAGGGCAATCGAGCAGGGGGAAAGCAAATTGCTTCTCAGTTTAAATCTCTGGGGGTATGTCTGCACTACAGCGCTAATTCGAACTAACTTAGTTCGAAATAGTTAATTCGAATTAGTTAATTCGAACTAAGCTAATTCAAATTAGCGCAGCTAGACTTAAAAACTAGTTCGAATTAGCGTTTTGCTAATTCGAACTAGCATGTCCACACAGAGTGTCCACACGTCCGTTAGTTCGAATTAACTTTGTTGTGTAGACATACCCTGTGTTAATCATAGGATCACCGCTAGGGTTACCAGGTAGTCATAAAAAAAAAATACCGAGAAAGGACCGGCCGGGAGGGGAGCAGTGATGGCCGGGAAGAGAGTGGGGGGGGCCGGGAAACAGAGCTAACTGGGGGGGGGCAGCAGAGCTGGCTAGGGAAGATTGGGGGGCCGACGGAAAGCAGGGCTGGTCAGTGGGGGGGGTCGGGCGGAACAGGGCTGGCTGTGGGATATTTGGGGGGGTGGCCAGCGAGGGCAGAACTGACCGGGGGAGCTCAGGAGGAGGGGAGAACTGGCCGCCAGAAGCAGGGCTCTCAGGGAGTGCAGCGGGGCTGGCCGGGGAAAATCCAGAGCAGGAACTGGCCAGCGAGACTCAGAGCTGGCGGAGGGGGCAGGGGAGCAAATCAGCCAGCGTGGAGCAGGACTGACCCGGGCTGTGCAGATCCTAGAGCGCTCCCGTCACACACGAGTCAGTCCGGCTGCGGCTCCACCACACGCTTGACCAGCGCGCAGGAGCATGGACCGGGCTGCCCCTCCTCCTCACATGCAACCAGAGGCTCCCAGTGCCGATCATGCCCCGCCTCCCAGTCACTCCTGCCCCCGCCAGGCTTCTGTCCAGCGTCCAGCCAGAAAACCAGGAAATACCGGACATTGCACATATCCAGTGTTTTCTGGATTTTTTTTACCGGACAGAGGGCCAAAAACCAGACTGTCGGGTAGAAAACCGGACACCTGGCAACCCTAATTCTAAATCATTTACTAGTAATGCTTAATGTGGTAATGCTCACAGGACCCAATAAGGATTAGCACTCCAATGTGCTGAATGCTGTACAAACACGGGAAAAAAATCCTTGCTTTGATGGGCTTAATATCAGTACTACCCATTACATATACTATGTAAATAACTTGAGAGATCACCATGTTTCTAAAATAATCTGACTTTATTACAAGAACTATTTACAGCGGTGCTACAATAGTAGCTAACATTCCAGGCACATGCACACAGACTGGCTTACTGGTGACTCTTTCAAACTCTTCTGTCCTGTATCTGTGGAGTTCTGTGCAGTATGCAATACCAACTCTCACTATTTTATGGCTACTCTTTCCACATATTTAGTGTTCTTCTTAAAGCTGCAGCTCTGGATACAAGTGATGGTGTGAGAATCTCACTTCTCATGTAAACAAAACAAAACAACAAAATAAGTAGTTGCCCTCTGTTGTGGCTTGACTCTTTATAGAACAGTCATCAATATGAAGAAACCACGTGGGTATATTTAGGTCTGGGTGTTTGCTAATTACCATGAATTAGCAAATATAACCCATGGGTTATATATGTTTTTACAAACCATGCGTCCCCTCCCTCCATGGGGTATACATGTCTGCGTCTTATATAAATTGATTTATACTCCAGGAGCATCAGTTCCCCTAAGCGTCTCTGCTCGCCCGCCATGAGAACAGGATTAGCTCTGCTGCAGAGAGGGCCTGACGAGCTTCCAGCGTGTCCGCGCACGCTCTCCATTCTCCCCGCCCGGAGGAGGGTGGGTGACGCCTGGCTGCACGGGGTGGGCCTGGGCATGAGTGTGTCTCCCTCTCGCAGTCCGTCTGGCTCACTGACAGCAGGATGGCTGTCGCCTTGTGTCTGCTGTCTATGCACTGCTGCCCAGGGCTGCTGTAGAAGTCCCTGTGGGTTATAAACATACGCGGGTAATCTGCAAATTTGACAAATGTAATATACGCCATCATGTGCCAGCAATGCCCCTTTGCTATATACATTGGCCAAATTGGACAGTCCCTACGCAAAAGAATAAATGGACAGAAATCAGATATTAGGAATTACAATATACAAAAAACCTGTAGGAGAACACTTCAATCTCCCTGGACTCACAATAGCAGATTTAAAGGTAGCCATCCTGCAGAAAAAAAACTTCAGGACCAGTCTTCAGAGAGAAACTGCTGAGCTGCAGTTCATTTGCAAATTTGACACCATCAGCTCAGGATTAAACAAAGCCTGTGAATGGCTAGCGAATTACAAAAGCAGTTTCTCCTTTCTTGGTGTTCACACCTCCATATCGGCTACTAGAAGTGGGCCTCATCCTCCCTGATTGAATTTACCTCGTTATCTCTAGCCTGATTCTTACCTGCATATTTATACCTGCCTCTGGAAATTTCCACTACATGTATCTGAGAAGTGGGTCTTTGCCCACGAAAGCTTATGCTGCAATACATCTGTTAGACTATAAGGTGCTACAGGACTCCTTGTCACTTTTGCAGATCCAGACTAACACGGCTACCCCTCTGATACTTAAAGTGATATATCACTTAATTACCATATATATAAGCTTTCATGTTTGCAGAGAAAAGTCTGTGAATGTGAACTGATTATACCCTAAAAGGCTCAAAAACCAGAAATCAAAAGATTTTTTAAAACATTTTGTTTATTTACAAGTTATTTTAACCCCAATCCTGTAGTTTTAGGGGTCAGACTCTTGATTTCTGAAAACTTACCATAACCGATACTGCAATCTAAAATCACAAATGTGAAGGAAGTAGTGAAAGGGAATATCACTTCACACACATTGGCTGTGTCTACACTGGGCCACTTATTCCAGGAAAGCAGCCGCTTTTCTGGAATAAGCTGCGAGCTCTCTACACTGGCCGCTTGCTTTTCCGGAAAAGCAATGACGATCTACTGTAAAATTGTCAGTGTTTTTCCGGAAAAACTATGCTGCTCCCGTTCGGGCAAAAGTCCTTTTCTGGAAAAACTGTTCCGGAAAAGGGCCAGTGCAGACAGCACAGTAGTCTTTTTTCTAAAAAAGCCCCGATCGCGAAAATGACGATCGGGGCTTTTTTCCAGAAAAGCGCGTCTACATTGGCCACGGATGCTTTTCCGGAAAAAGTGCTTTTCCGGAAAAGCATACTGCCAATGTAGACGCACTTTTTCCGGAAATACTTATAACGGAAAACTGTTCCGTTTTAAGCATTTCCGGAAAAGGGTGCCAGTGTAGATGTAGCCATGAAGTGAAATGGTAAGCTGAAGAACTGTCATAGCACTGCTAGCTATATGTACTGAAGTTTGTTTATAACTTTAATGGATGCTACTGGTGCTTGAGCTTCTTGAAAAGCATCTTTACTGTCATTAAAAATCTGTACAAATACATAACTTGAGGTTTATTTTGTATATCTCACTTCTTGCCTATTGGTGAACATTCCTACAATTATCTATTTGAAACAGTTGACTTGTAAGATTGTTTCTAAGCTTGCAATTCATTGGGAAAATCATCCTCATCAAGAAGAAATTTAATTTTGCTCCATGTGCACCATAAGGTCTGATTTTGCATTCCCTTGCACCATATGTTACTGTGTACACCAGTCCAAAGCACTGCCATTCTGATAACTTGGTGTTCTGCACCCCTTTGGCCCAAGATTTAAGGGACACAAAATTCAAGGCAGTGATGAGTTGGGATCACAGTCTTTATTTATATGACCTTACACTATTTCTCAGACAAGACAATATCATATGATAAGTTTTTCTTATACAGGTACACAGTGAGAGCCCATTCACATTTCCATTGTAGTCAACATAGGTTGGATTGTACTGAGAGTAAGATTTTGCATCTTTTATAAAAATAACTCACAATTTTTTTCTGCCAAACACAAAGTAATATACTATATTACACGTGTCTCTAAGGCTACGTTTCACTGCAATGCTATTTTGGGATACCGGAGTATTCCGAAATAGCTATTCTGCATCTTAACAGCAACTCTGTTATTTCAGGCTCACTATTCTGATGTCTCTGTAAACCTCATTCTACCAGAATTAAGGGACATTTCAGAATAGTGGGTTATTCTGAAATTTTTGGGGATGTGTAGACAGTGTCAAATTACAAAATAAGCTATTTCAAAATAAGATTGAAATACGATACGCAATTTGCATAGATCAAATTGCGCATCTTATTTCAAGCTATGGTGCAGTATAGACGCACCCCAACAGTATAGAAAAATATAACTAATGGTGTATTAATTATGTAACCCTTCTGCCAGGTGCAGCAGCCAGGGCCAGGTTCAATATCTAGGAATTTCTCTTCATCTAACACAGAATTTGCTCAAGCCTCTACCAGTAACCTGGGAAATTCACATAACACCCTGAGTGCTTCTGAGAGGCAATGCTTCCCCATTCACAAGTTCAGAGTTTGAATACAGAGAAGAGACTTTTAATAAAACAGAGGGAAGTAACTTGGCATTAATTTGGGAAAACACTACAAACAGAGTTCATAACCAAAACCATGAGTAAAACTCCCACTCCAAGTAAAATGGACAATGTTCTTTTCCTCCCAGGTTCTTAAGTCTAGCAATGTAAATGTCCTCCTCACATGCCCAACCCATCTCTGCACCCTACTCACAGTTGCTGCCCTTGGTCAGGACAAGTCCAGAGTTCAGAGGTGCATCTTCAGAGTTCACCTCCCATCCTGAGTAGGGGGAGGTAAAGAAGCATCTTTCCTCACTCCACTGGTCACTGGCCATTTGCCTGCGCACTTGCTTTCTGCCACAGCACTACAGGGTATTTGTCTCACCTCTCTGCCACCCCCGCCTAGCTGGCCACCAATTACACCTCTTTGCTAGCACCCCTGCTGGCCACTCACTGCATCTCTCCATCACCTCCCTCCAGTCACCATCTGCTGCTGTCCAGTTTTTGGCTGTGACTTCTGCCCATCAGTCTCAGATGATTTCAGCTCCCAGTGATTTTAACTCTTATCATGCAGGGCGGGACAAACACAACTCCAACATAATCGGCATAAGAAAAGAGGCACTTAATAATGCCTAATTAGCTCCATTATGTGAGCAGTGAGGGAAGGGGAGAAACTGGTCCAACTAGTCCATGCAGAGAATGCCATATACAAGGTTGACCAGAACAAACTTCCCTCACCCTTTCTTTCTCATAGAACTCTGAAAGTGGAGCCCCTGCATTTGCAAAGTTCTCTCTGCTACCTGAGCCCTTTCATTTGGAACAATTTAGCACAGTCCTACTTTTCTGTATTCCCACAAAATTACAAACATTGGAAACCATATTTTAGCTATCCCTACATGTGATACCAACATAGCTGTTGTTGGGTCACAATTTCAGTTGATTACAATGAACAAAAATACCACTCCATCTGCTAAATATCTAACAAATCTAAGCAAAGCACGACCAAACTGTATTTACATACACACATCCAGGGTTTCTTTCCCATTCCAGCTAGCAAAGAATGTAATGGAAACATTCTTTCAGGCCCTGCTTACAATTATATTATGATGATCTTGCAATAAACAATATGCAAGGAATCAGAGTAAACTGGTGCATGCAACCTTAAAGAGGCATAGTCGACTTGGGGCCCAGTCCTGCAACGTGAAGTGAGTGAGTGGGCCCTTTTGCTTATGTGGCACCCCATTGACTTCAGATTCAGTAATACAATAGTAGGTATGATGTGTTCAGACAGATTTGTAATTTTTAAAGCCACAGTCATTCAAGGTCATGTGCATAGTAAGCAGGATTACAGTTGGCGCCGAGATCCACCTGACAGAGACAATTTCATATTTGGAGCCTTTATAATGTACATGACTTTCAAGTGAAAATATTATTACACCAGAAAGAGGAGGGTAAAAGGACAAGCAAAGATAAATACAAGTTATAGCTGTATAGCTAGTGTCTGCACTTAGATGTTTGTTCATGTAATAATATGTACTAAAATGAGGTAGCATAGATAAACTAGGATAAACTGGAATGTATTTATAATCCTTTCATTTATATTCTGTCATTTGAGACAATATTTTATTTTTGTAAATGTAATAAAAACATTTTGAATTGATAAAACAAAATAACAAGTAATTCCCCTAAAATAAATGAAAAATTAAGTAAAAAAGAATGTCATGGGGTTGTATTTGTATATTTAGTCACAGTGCAAGCAATTTCAGTTTTGCTATAATGTATCGCAGTTTAAAACAGAATGAAAAATCATGCAATACTATGGAAGACCACTAGGGGACTAATGAAAGCCTGAGATAGCTAGTCTGTTATTTGCACATGGATTTAACTGCTCTTTTCCTCTAAACTTACTTTGAAACTGAGTCATTAGAGAACTGACTACCACATCTGAATAGTTATTTCTAAAAACAGATATCTGAACCAGTTGACAATAACAAAAATCCTTTGCAGTACATAATATTGTTGCAGCCATATCAATTCCAGAATATCAGAGAGACAAGAGAGAAATCATGTCTTTTATTGGACCATCTTTTGTTAGTGAGAGACTAGTTTCAAGCTGAGGAAGAGCTCTCTGCAAGCTTGAAAGCTTGTTTCTTTGACCAACAGAAGTTGGTTCAATAAAAGATATTAACTCACCTACCTTGTCTCTCTAAAAAAAATCTTTATTAATGTATTTTACAAACTATTATGTTGATTATCAATCTGATTTCGTAGCATGAAGACATGGTGATGAGAATGGGCTATCATAAGAGTTAGTGGTCAATTAAATTGCAAAAATGGCTTCTGAAGAGAACTGGAAGCCTAATCTGTTGAGACATATAGGGCCTGAATACATAGAGGCCTGAATATCTGGATATCTGCTTTATACCCATGCTTTATACCTATCTGCTATATATCCTCAGAGGTGGATGCGAATGCGGATATCTAGGGATCATTTTTGCAAATACAGATGCAAATGTGGATACAAATTTTGTATCTAGAGTCCTTCAAATTAGCAGATATCCATGGATCATTTTTGGAGATATGGATACAAATTTTATGTTCATGCTTGGCTTTATGAATATATTGTTAGAGCCCTGTGCAGATGCAAAATTTGTATCCGCATCTGTAGCTGCAAAAATCAGCCACAGATATCCACATCCACATCTGCGGATATATAGCAGATATTGGTGGATTTGCAGTGCTCCATACATTGTTTGGTGAGGATCTGGTCTTACCACTCTATAATCATAGTAGCACCCAGATGTTTTTTGACATAGTTTGGGACATGCATACTCTGCAATTCTGTGTGTGTGTGACTGAATTGAGATGGATAATATATGTGTAACCCTTCTACCAGATGATGCCAGCAGCAACTAGGGCAGTGTTTGAGAGTCTCCTTTCTATCAGCACAACAGAATAATTGAACCCATACCCTAATTTGTTTTGCTGATCATGGTTATTTGCTTTTCTTTTAACACTTAGGATATTGTGTGAAGGCTTTATCAATGAAATTGTTCTTGTACTCACTTCAAAATTGAGATTTTTAATAGGTATTTTTAATTAGACTTTTAATCAGCATCTTCTGCCTCATGTTCTTGAGTTCATAGAATCATAGAGCTGGAAGAGACCTCAGAAGGTCATCAAGTCCAGCCCCCTGCCCAAGGCAGGACCGAAGTTCCTTTTCTGTGTCCCTCTGCTCCCTCTGTATACCCCATTCATAGTGGTTGTCCTTGGTCAGATAGGAGCCGGCGTTTCAGAGGCACATCTGTGAGAGTTCACCTCCCAGCTGGGGAAGAAGGCACCTTGTTTACTCTACCATCTGAGCACTTGCTTTGGCTGCCTCACCAGCCACTACTTCTCGCCGCTTGGCCACCCTGCTAGCTGCTGTTCTTTACTGCCTGGCTGCCCCACCAGCTGCTGCTCCTCATTGCCTGGCCTTCCCACTAGAAGCTGTTCCTCATTACCTCATTAGCACTTGTTCTGTTTACCATCCACCAGCTGATTCTCAGTCACCTTCTGTTGCCACCTGCCTCCTTGCTGTAACCTCCACATCAGTCTCTTAGTAATTTCAAATGGTTACACAAAACTAGACACAAGTAATGACCCATGGTACAACCCAGGAAGAGACAGGAGATGGCCCATTTCTGTTAATGGAAAGATACCGACTCATCCTGACTATCAAGGTGAGAGGGAATATCTCCCACCATGAATCTAAGGGGGGGAGGAAGAACTGAAAATCCTTAAAAGGGAAGAAAAAACAGGACTATGTAGCACTTTAAAGACTAACAAGATGGTTTATTAGGTGATGAGCTTTCGTGGGAAACTTAAAAGGGAAGGAATTTGAAGTGAAGGGTATCTAGAACTGAGGAACAATCTCAAAGATGGTAGAGGGGGCTGTCTGTGAAACCTAGATGCCCTTTATGGCCATACGGGACATTGGGAAACTATCCAAAAAAGTAGGTAACTTGTATTTTAAAAAAGGTTGAAGTTTGAAGACTGAAGTTGTGTCTTTGTGTCTTTTCTGTGTGACTTGTGTTTGCTTTTTCTTATTATTTCCCCTATGACTCTGTGATTTTTTCCATTAAATGCACTTACATTTACCCCAAGCTGGTTTCTGGTGTCCAAACTGTGTGAAGTCTGCACGCCAAAGTGAACTGATAAAGAGGGGTGTGTGCGTGGAGGTTAACACCTTCAGGGATGATGAACCAGAAAGGAAAAGTCTGAGTGTGTTGCAGGTACGAACTTGGGAGAGATGGATTTGGGAGCATCAGCATCATTAGAGCTGTTGGGATCATCCTGCTAGTGATAACTAGGCTGATGGAAGCCAGGGAGAGTGCTATGTATTGCTGAGGTGGCTACTAAGCAAGAGCAGCACAGCATGAAAGAACCCAACGATACCTGGAAGGCAGTGACCGAACCCCTGACTGATGTGGATGATCACTAAAACATGACAGATAGCACTCTCTTTTGAGGCTCCTAGCACATTCTGTATTGTGCGTCTATTTAGACTCTAAGCTCCTTGGGACAGGGACGATGTTTCCTTTATGTACAATACTACAGATTATTGGTACTTGTAACAGGCTGGAAAGCTTCTTCTGTTGCTGCCTGCAGGGAAAGGATGATTGGTTCCCGCAGACTTACTGCGGCAGTTACAACTCTTTACATTTTGCCATAAATATAGAGGAAGCAAAAACATGAGAAAGGCCATACTGGGTCAGACCAATGATCAGTCTAGCCCGGTATCCTGTCTGCTGACTGTGGCCAATGCCAAGTAAATCAGAGAGAATGAGTAGAATAGGAAATCATTGTGTGATCCACCCCTTCTTTCCACTCCCAGATCATGGGGTTGTATCCCTGATCATCTTAGCTAATGGCAGTTGATGGACCCATCCCACATGAACTTACCTAATTACATCTCCTGAGCACACATTCTATAGGTTGAGTCTGTGCTGTGTGAATAAATGCTTCCTTTTGTTTGCTTTAAACCTTCTCCTAGTAATTTCATTTTGCGGGCCTGGCAATGCTGGGTGAGTAATAGATAGATAGAGGCTAATCTGTATGTATACAAGTTTTTGTTTCAGAATCCTACTAAGATCTTGACCTAAAAGATGTCTTTTGGCAAGAAATTAAATATGTACTTTTTAAAAAACCACACTCAAGCTTAATTTTTCATTTATCCTCTATATCTATCTTTAATTATGTCACCCAGTTTACCATGAAGTACAACTACCATCTTGTTAAAGATAGAATCATAAAAATGTAGGATTGGAAGGAATCTCAGTAGGTCATCTAGTCCACTACACTGAGGCAGGACTAAGTATTCTCTAAACCAGTGGTTTTCAAACTTTTTTCAGTTGAGGGCTACTAAATAATTTGATAATGAAGGAGCAAACCCCTTTAGAAATCTTAGACATAATCTGCAGACCTTCATAGTCTGTGGACCCCAAGTTGAAGACCATAGTTCTAGTCTCTCCCTGACAGATGTTTCTCTACCCTGTTCTTAAAAACCCTAATATGGAGTGCTCATCTACCCTGACAGGAAATTTTTCCTAACATTGACCCTAAAACTCCCATAATTAAATCCATTACTTTTTGTTCTGTTCTCAGTGGATAAGGAGAACCATTTATCACCTTGATCTTTATTACAATGTTTTCCATACATGGAGACTCTTATCATGCCCTACGCAGTCTTCTCTTTTCCAGACTAACCAAACTCAATTTTTTCAATCTTTCCTCATGTTTACTAGACCTTTAATCACGTTTTGTTGCTCTCCTCTAGACTTTCTCCAATTTGCTCACATTTTTCCTAAAGTGTGGTGTCCACAACTAGACATAGAACTCTAAGTCTTAGTCCTGGATAGAGTGGAAGAATTATTTCCTATGTCTTGCTTACAACATTCCTGTTAATATATCCCAGCACGATGTTTGCCTTGTTTGCACCAGTATTATATTGCTATCACATAGGGTGCATCGATACTGCACCCTTACCTTGAAATAAGCTATGCAATTTTCAGTATGCAAATTGCATAGCTTATTTTGAGGTAATTTTGAAATAGCTTATTTCAAAATTTGGCACTGTCAAAATAAAGCACTATTCTGAAATGTCCCTTAGCCCATGTAGAAAGGCACATACCTACAAAAAAGTGATTGAGAAAATAATTTATCATTCCAGTCTATTTTAGGTGGAAGGTGCTCAAATACTACAGAGGTATGCAACAGTACAAAATCCTAACATAAATAGATTTTACCATAGTTAAAATTTGAGTTGGAGATCAGTTTTCACCTAACTCCACAGATGGGTTCTACCAATAACTTAAAACCAAAGTTCTAAAATAGGCATATGTTGGTAGAAATATGTCATGTGGAATGCTGTTTATTTCCTTGGGGCTATTTTGCTTTTGTCAACTAGACGTTTTATTTGTTTTCATTGGGCCAATTCTTAACATTCTGCTCAATGTATTTATATAACTGCATATTCTGTATCAGTGGACATAGCAAGTACAATGGGAAATTATGGACATGCAAGAAGACCTTCTAGAAGGAACAATAGCATGACTGGTGTAAGGGCAAATTTCATTTTATTGGCTGCCATCCAAGGGGCAGATCCTCATCTAATGTAAATTGTTGTAACTCTTTAGAGTAAATGGAGATATAATGGTTTAGACCAGCTGAGGCTCTTACCATCTCTAGTCGATTTTTAAATCCGTTGGGCTCAGCTTGTTTTCACAACCTGCCACATGTCCTTGGGGATGGCCCAGACACATGGGTCATAACTAATACTGCTAATATACTCCATACAATATGCTTTTTGACACCAGCAATAAATTTTCCGTTAGTTACCCACTTCTGCTTTTCTCCTTGTTGGAAGAAAAATGTCTTTCTTACCATTTGCAGAAGAAAAGAGTTATGAACTGTCTGGCAGAAGTATATAGTATACTTCATCCTGTAAAACATTAGAATTGAGTACAAGCAGTCACTGTGTTAGCAACTCTTTAGCAAAATCTATTTTCAAAAGTTCTGCTATCAGGGAGTCAAATAGGTCATAGAGGGTACGTCTACACAGCAGTGTTATTTCAAAATAACTGACATTATTCCGAAATTGTTGTCCATGTCTACACTACAAGCAGTTCTTTCACATCATATCAAAATAATGTCCAGCTGGAGGACTTCTTACTCCGACTCATGTAACCCTCTGTGACAGGGCACTCGCACCTCACACTAAGACTGGGGGAGGCCCCATATTGTGGGGCGAGAGGGCCCCGCTCCCATGACCCTGCTGGGCATGTTTTCGGCGGGATGGACCTATAGTAAGCCCTGGATGGCCTGACCAGGGCAGACGACCGGAAGGGGTGGAGCGCAAGCGTCGGTGCCAGCACTGCCCCAACTGGCTTTGGGAGGGGAATGGCCACCTCCTGTAACCCGCCAGCTGCAACAGGAGCCTCCGCCGGCCCTGGAGCTGCCATTGTCGTGGTGTTCAAGGCTGCCTTTCTCAGCTGGCCAGCCATTGAGGGAGCCACGGCAATTCCCGGAGCCGCTGCTGTCCTGACGTCTGGGGCTGCTTTCTCCGACCCATCAGTCACTGTGGGAATCACCACAGCTCCCAGGGCTGCTGTGGCCTCAGTGTCCAGAGCTGTATCGGCTGCTACACCAGCCACTGGCATCGGAACCACCGCTGACCCAGTGTCCTCGACTGCCATCGCCATCGTGCCAGCCTTTGGGGGAGCCCCAGCCGACGTTGGAGTCGCCCCCGCCTGGGTACTTGGGGCCACTGTTCCAACCGCACCCCCAGCTAGCAGAGCCTCAATGCCTGCCCCATCTGCTACGACCCTGTGAGGTGATGCAGACACCAACCTGGGACACCGAGGGGTAAGCGACCAAACACTGGTAGGAAGTGGCCCTGGCAGGAAAACTTGGCCTGTGAGGTTGGTGTGTTGTGGCCGCTGTCCCCATCAACCGGGCAGTGGAATGCTTCCCTACCCTTAGGGCCCTGGGCCAGGACCCGGTGAAGTGGGAGGGTCCCGGAACCCCCTACTCTCCTCTCCTCCCTCTTCCCTTCGAGTGCATGCAGTCCAATCTCCTGTTGAGGGGACAAAATGGAACTGTGGACTCTGGCCATCAAGCCATACTTACCCAGATAGAAGGGCCGGGGTATAGACCCAGACTTTGAGGCCGTACTCACCCTGACAGAGGGCCTGAGTGAACCCAAGTGGGTCCGTAAGGGCGGGTACCAGGGCAATCAAGGATCCCCCCCCCCCCCCGGTGGACCCTCTGACACCTTCATTTTACAAGGAGTAAGAGAAGTCGAAGGAAAGTGCTCTACCTCAGACTTCCTGCTGTATAGACAGTACCAAAAGCCAAAATAAGCTATTTTGACTTAAGCTAACAATTGACATAGCAGAAGTTGCGTAGCTTATATCAGCTTTAGCCATACTGTGTAGATGTGCGAAGACTAATTATCTTCATTCTTTCACAATGAAGGACATAAGCCATTTCCACATATCATTACTTCAGACTTCTGTGGCTATAGCTTCCATTATATGGCTCTGTTCATTTAGTGGAATATAGTTGATTATAGGTTGAAGCAAGTGCTTTATTTTCTACAAAATGTTATATACTAGCTGGTGAGGCCCATCATTGACCGAGCAACATCATTTTGTGTAGATTACACTTATAGGAAAGTTCAAGAAATGAAATATATGTAATATAATTTTTATTAATGTGCTTAGAAAAGGGAAGTAAAGGAATAGTTTTAAATTTGTAGGATTTCACCTTCAAACAATGTTCATTTTATTGAATAATTACCATACATAGCAAATTTGAATCAGAAACTCATAAAACTTCCATTACTCTTTCTGTAATTAATTTGAATTATTTTGTGATTTGTAACAGTAAAAATTTTCTTTGCACTAAAATGACAGTTGAATAGGTGACTCAATTTTAATGTTGTTAGCAAATATTTTTATGAACTCTAATAATAATAATCAAGACTTTTTTTCTGATGAAAAACAAAAATAATCATTTAAACCTTTCACCCATCATATTCCAGTGTAAAAAGTAGTGCATTGAGCTAATTTAAGTGACAGGATTGTTTATGCAAAATTTGGTATCTTTAGGTAATTGCAAAATATGATTTTATACAAACAAATCCACAAACAAATTCTTCAAAATATATATTAGATTCTTTCAGTTATAAAACAATCCTATATTTATGTAGCACTTTTTATTGCAAGTTTTTTTTAAGCAATTTATAAACTAATATGCAAGAATCATTAATACATCCTGACATGCAACCACTTCTGGAGTGAAATATGACAACAGCTTAACAGCTGATTGTAACACTGCACAACAATTCAGAAAAGGAAGAGGATGATACATTGAGTAATATCACAACCAACTTAAACTATGAATTCATTATGCAGGAGATCAGAGTAGATGATCATAACGGTCCCTTCTGAACTTAAAATCGTTGACTCAACAAGACAATTTTAGGTAGGCAAAATTCCCACAATTTGACAGAACACTAAGTGTAAACACCCCTTCTCTTTTATGCAATCTATAATGACCCCAACAGTTCTTAGGATCTAAATGATCAGGATATCCATTTCATGTTGCAGCAAAAAGACACGCCCTTCAGCAGTGCAGTTTCCTAACACTGCAAGAGCACTGGTTCAGAGATACAATTTCACTAGAAAACACTTTATTTGCTAACATAGGTGTTCTTAAGGAAACTTTATAGCTTGTGAATTGTGGCAGCTAACTGGAGAGTTTCAGAGGGCACTGTTGGGGTATGTCTACACTACAAAGTTAATTCGAACTAACAGACGTTAGTTCGAATTAACTTTGATAGGCGCTACACTAGCACTCCGCTAGTTCGAACTTAATTCGAACTAGCAGAGCGCTTAATTCGAACTAGATAAACCTCATTCTACGAGGACTAATGCCTAGTTCGAATTAGCTAGTTCGAAGTAAGGGCTGTGTAGCCACTTAATTCGAACTAGTGGGAGGCTAACCCTTCCCAGCTTGCCCTGGTGGCCACTCTGGCTAACACCAGGGAAACTTGTCTGCCCCCCTCCCGGCCCTGGAGCCCTTAAAGGGCCACGGGCTGGCTACACAGTTTGTGCCAGTTGCAAGGCTGCCAGCACCCAGCCAGCAGACCCTGCACCTGCCACAAGATGAGCCATCCACCCTCTTCCCGGGACGAGCCTGGCGGCTCCCAGGATCCTGCCCGGGGCCGCAAGAGGTGGGCGCCCGCTTGGTCTAGTGCGGAGATCGTGGACCTCATTGAGGTTTGGGGGGAAGCCTCCAATGTCCACGATCTCCACACTAGCCACAGGAACGCAGCCACCTACAGCCGCATGGCTGACAGCCTGGCTGCCAGAGGCCACCAGCCGACCCGGGAGCAGGTCCGCTGCAAAATAAAGGACCTGCGGCAGTCCTACTCCCGGGCCTGCCTGCCAGGGGCTGACCCGGAGGCCTGCCCCCACTTTCACGCCCTGGACTGCATCCTGGGGGGCTCACGCCGTCCATGCCCCCCAGGTGGTCATCGACCCAGGGGCAGAAGGACCGGTCCTGGACACCGAGGAGGAGGATCCGGAGGACGCCGCGAGCCAGGAGCCTGCCAGGAGCCTGCCCAGGACCCAGGACCCCCGAGGAACCCCACAGACAACATCTCCTGTGTCGTCCGAGGCCAGGGAGGCCTCCACCTGTGAGTACCATCATGCTCCCCTTATGTGTACGGGCGGGGGTGGGGGGGAGAGGGAGCCCAGGGACCGTGTGCCTGGGCCTTGCCCACCATGGAGCAGCAGCTGGGTGTCATGCAGGGGCCTTGGCCTTGCAGAGGGGGGCTGGGTTTCACCCACCTTGTCCCCTGGGAGAACTGACTGCTGCTCTTGTTTCACCACAGCCGCAGCACGTGGGACTGCAGGGCGCACTACCCCGCTTGCAACAGCCACCCGTGCCCGGGCCAGCCGGCGTGCCAGAAACCAGGAGGACTACCAGCGGCGGCACCTCCGGTTCATGGAGCAGCTGCTCCGCAACCAGGAGCACTGGGTCCGGAAGGACTTTCGGCTGCACCAGCGGAGTGTGGATGTGCTGGAGGAGCAGGGCCGTGGCCTCAGAGGCCACCTCCAGACCCTGGTGGACCGGTTCCTGCCTCCTCCTGCTCTGGCTCCTGCGGCTGCCGCAGCTCTCGCTCCTCCTCCCACCCCTGCTGCCCCTGCTCCCTCTGCTGCCCCTGCTCCCTCTCCCCCACCTGTAACATCCATCTTGCTTGCCTGGAGCATACAGGGCACACATAGAGCAGTAAAATCAGCACAGTCTGTGAAGCCTTGACAGGAGGCCCAGATATGCTAGCTCATAGTGACCCTAGACAACTGTAAGCAGAGATATGAGGGTGATCGAGCTAATCGCTGACCTTGAGGCTGCGAGAACTGCCTTGGCTGGCACCTATATTGATACACACACACACTCATCCGGGGGGGAGGAATCTCCCGCCCAGTAAGAATGTCCAGCGCTCACAATTTAGTTATCTTTCTTGCAAGCGTAAATTAAGTTGAAACTCCCTTGTAAGAACTGGCGTCACAAAGACGGACCAACACAATTTGGCATCTTACAAAAGAAAGAGGATACGGGCCCCTATGGGTATAAAGATGGGTCCAGCAGCACACTTATTCTGAGCATCAATCTACCATCTATCTGCTGGTCGGCTTAGGTGATTGGCCTCCCGAGGTTCCACGGGGACACCCATCTCGTATTCGTCTTTCCTAGGAATTGAGGGACCGGCCCTGGCCTGATACGCTGGAGTCGAGAGGCACAGGAGCGGGTAAAAATTGTACCTGGATGTGTCCTTTGTCTTAAGTGTACACATAGACTTAGAGCTCTTTAAAGATTAAGCTGTCATTTGGTAACATTATTTCTATTTTCTATCTTTATTTTCTTTGTAACCATTTTTAAGATCTATATTTGCTAGCAGTTAAGAAATAGAGCAATAGCCATTGTAACCATATGATTTATAAGCTTCTTTAATAAACCTGTAACTGTTTAAGCTTTAACCTGACTCCTTCAGTTGCTGTAACAGAACCAAACACAATTTAAAAGAACTCCAGCCAGTCATAGGGGCAGACACAGGCAGAGCTGGGCATTTTGGATCGTATCACCTCCAGGGGTCAGATCCGTAGGGGCATCCGTCAGCCTTCCCTAGGCTGTCCGCTGCGACAGGACCTCGGTCCTAGCAGCTAAAGACATGGGTGTAATAAGCTCTCCCTGCAAACTCTGGGGTGTCTGTCAGCCTGTTGGCTCCCCGCCGCAAAGGGACCCTGGTCCTAGAGGTCAAAGACACGGACGTAAAACCTCTCGGGGCACCCATCGGCCTTCCCTAGGCCTCCCGCTGCGACAGGACCTCGTGTCCTAGCAGTTGAAGACTTGGGTGTATAACACACACACACACACACACACACTGCCCTGACCATCGGCTGACAGCTCATTAGCTGCTTTCTCAGAGTGGGCCTTTGAGAAACACTGGGTAGGGCAGTGATTATCAAGAGGAAAGATAGAGCCAATACCAATGACAGCTATAGTCAGGTAAGAAACACTGGCAACAGAATTACTGTACCTAGTCAGGTAAGGAATGAAGATGAAGTCAGGCAGAAATAACTAACATATTTGTACACCAAAGCAAAGGGACTACATAACAAAATGGATGAACTAGAGCTAATGGTACAGGAAGTGAAACCAGATGTTATAGAGATAACAGAAACATGATTGAATTTTAGTCATGACCTGAGTACAGGAATTGAAGGGAATGTGCTGTTCAGGAAATACAAAAATAAAGATAAAGGTGGTGAAGTAGCACTATATATTTGTTCTGAGATAGATTGTAAAGAAACTAGAAGTGATGGAGTGGATAAAACATAAGTCTGTTTGGTCTAAAACCACTTTGAGGAAGAAAGTGACCAGAGACTTCCCTCAAACTGCAGTTGGGGTAAATTACGTATTCCCATGATCTGATAAGGATATGAAAAGAGAACTCTTCAATATTTTGGAAATAAATACTGCTGTGGATTGCGTGATTTTGAGAGACTTTAATTTAATGGAGAATAAGTGCTACTAATAATGGTAGGACTCAGAAATTCCTGGATGTGGTAGCTGACAGATTGCTTTACCAACGAGTCACTGAACAAACAAGAGGTGATGCCATTTTAGGTCAAGTCTAAACTACATCCGTCTTTTGAAAGAGGGATGAAAATTAGGCAGCTCGAAAGTGCAAATGAAGCGGGGATTTAACTATCCCGTGCTTCATTTGCATAATCGTGTCTCAGCATTCTTTAAAAAACGGGTATTTCGAAAATGAATCCGCCATCTAGATGCAGTTCTTTTGGAAAAAACACCTCTTTTTTTCAAAAGATCCTGTATTCCTCCTCCTTTCAGGAGTATAGGATTTTTCAAAAAAGGGTTGTTGTTTTTTCAAAAGAACTGCGTTTAGATGGCAGTTGCAGTTCTTTCGAAAAAAACCCACCCTTTTTCAGGAGTCCAGGATCTTTTGAAAAAGGGTGGGTTTTTTTGAAAGAACTGCATCTAGATGGCAGTTTAACTTTTTAAATACCTGTTTTTGAAAGAACACTGATGCGATTATGCAAATGAAGCATGGGATATTTAAATCCCCGCTTCATTTGCACTTTCGATCTGCATAATTTACATCCCTCTTTCGAAAAAGGGATGTAGCTTAGACATAGCTTTAGATTTATTGTTGGCAAGCAGTGAGGAGGACCTCAGAGAACAGGTTGTTGGGAACAACCTTGGTTCAAGTGATCATTCAGTGTAAACTGAAATGAATAAATAAACAAAAACAGTCAGCAGCCAAGGTCTTTCATTTTAAAAGAGCAAATTTAAAAACAAATAAGGCAATTAGTTAGGGAAGTGGACTGGACTGAAGAACTCAAGGATCTCAGTGTGGAGAAGGGTTAGAAATACAAGTCATAGATGTAGAAACTACTGGAAGGCTGCAGGAAGAAAAATTGCAAGGAAAGATTGCCATCCAATCTGGATGAGCAAGGATCTCAAAAGGGTTATTAAGAAAAAGCAGGAATCTAAGAAGGAAAAGAAGATGGAATGGATCAAATAGGAAAGCTACCTCTTGGAGTGAGAGCTATCAAAATTCAAGCAAAGTTGGACACTGCAAAGGAAATTAAAACGAATAGTGAATGTTCTATATAGAGCTATGTATGTAGCCCTTCTGCTGGGTAGGGCCAGCAGCCGCCAGGGCCAGGTTCAATATCTAGGGGTTCATCTCACACAGAACTGGCTCGAGCCCCCACCCAGTAGGCTGGGAAATTCACACATCCCTTGGTGCCTCTGAGAGACCATGCTTCCCCACTTGCAAACACAGTCTGTGTGTAGAGAATAAACTTTTAATGAAAGAGAGAGAGAAGTCACATGGCATTAACTTGGGAGAATACCACAAACAGAGTTCATAACCCCCCACAAGTAACCATCCCAGCTCCAAGGGATTGAGCAATAATTACCTTACCCATTACAAAGATAGCTTCCCCAATTTTCACTCCTAGTATCATTACCTCATGACATAGATACTAGCCCTCCCTCTCCCGCCTTCTGTTCTAAATCTGATTTGTCAATTTTATAATGTGTTCACTTTTTTTCATTGTATTCCTTTGGTATATATGGTCATGCCAATTCTCTTCCACAATTTGATCTGAGGAAGTGGGTCTGGCCCATGAAAGCTCATCACCTAATAAACCATCTTGTTAGTCTTTAAAGTGCTGCATAGTCCTGTCTTTTGTTTCAGCAAGATCAGACTAACACGACTACATCTCTATTACAGTCCAACAATGTAAGGGTTCCATTCACTTACCCAAACTTTCTCCACTTAAAATGCCCCACTTACAGCTCTAGTCCAGTCAGTGCAGACCCTGACACATCACTCTGATGACTCCACTCATTGAGCCTGAGGCCATGCCACCTTTGAGCTGCTCCTATGGTCCACTTGCTCCTCCTGCCGCCGCACCTACCGGCCACCCGCCAGTCGTTCCCTCCAGCCTCTCTGCTGGTTGCCTGCCACTGCTCTAACCAGCCACCCACCGGTCGTTCCCACCAGCTGCTTTGCTGTCCGCCTGCTGCCACTCCTACCGGCCCCGTCATTCCCGCCAGCCACTCCACTGGCCACCTGTCCCTACCAGCCACCCGCCAGTCATTCCCACCAGCTGCTCCACTGGCCACAATGGGTCTGGCTCCAGGCCAAACCAGTGATTTCAACTCTTAGTGATTTCAACTCTTTAGCCACCATTTAGGCTGGCAAGAGAGTCCAGCTTCCACTTGGCTAGCAAAAAGACTCCTGATGGAGTCTGCTTTAGGTCTATCCTTAGACCAAGGGGGAAAAAGGCAGGTTGAACCAGTGTTACAGTTCACACCTGGCAGGCATGAAGCCACCTGGCTCAAGCCCTTTCCCCCTAACTCTCCCAACTCAACTCTGGAATGGGGAGGCTTGTTCATCTAAGACCTCTTACAATGATGGTGTCTCTCCTGCAAGCACTGGTGTCATATTTTACAGTTCCCACATTTAGGGGTAGCATGATTTGTGACCCCCCACAACAACCCAAATTAGTTATACACCACATTCCATTCTGACACCTGATCGTCCATTTACTGGTTGAATTGGATTTACATAACCACACCTTGGATTCCTTCCCCATCCTGGCAAGAGCTGTATTTACATATCAACAGTTAATAGTTAATTATCTTGCAGAGGTAATCCATTTGAGTGAGCACACCCACCCCCAGGGCAGGTGTCTCCTTTTAGCTGGCTGATAGCAAGCAGTAGTTCAGCCCCTGGGTACATATAAATAAAAAGAAAGCATGGAAAAAAGGAGTGGGACCACTAAGCACTGAGGATCAGGGGAGATTAAAGATCTAGGCATTGCTCAACACCTACATTAATTATTTGCCTCAGTTTTTAATAAGGCTAGTGAAGAGCTTAGGGGTAGTGACGGGGGACTAATGGCAAGAAGGCTATGGAGGTAGAAATTACCACATATAAGAAGAAAGTCAAACTCAAACACCTTAATGGGACCAATCTGAGAGATACAGATGATCTCCATCCAAGAATATTAAAGGAATTGCAGGCCCGATAGCAAGGAATTTTAAGGAATCCATATATCTGGAGGTCCTACCCTATGATTGGGGAATTTTCAGGAAACCACAGGCCTGTTAGTTTGACCTCAGTTGTATACAAGGTCTTAGAACAAACGTTGAGTGAAAAAGTAGTTAACACATGGAGATAAACGGCAGTTGGGATAAAATACAACATGGCTTTACATATCAAAATGATCTCTTTCTTAACTGATTTTTTTAGACAAAGGAAATTAGACCGTAGATCTAATTTACCTGGATTTCTGTAAGGCATTTGATACACTTCCACATGGGAAATTATTGGTTAAACTGGAGAAGATGGGGATTAATATGTAACTTGAAAGATGGTAAAGGAACTTGTTAAAGGAGAGATTACATTGTGTCATAAAGATGAACTGTCAGGCTGGAGAGCGGTTACTAGTGTAGTTCCCCAGGCTTCACTTAACCTGGCATAATAAGTGGGAATTGCTAATAAAATTTGTGTAGATTGACTCTCTCTAGTCCAGCACTATCCATGGTCTGGAATGATTTTAGTTAACCCAAATGTCCACTTATCATGGGAGTGGCCAACTTTCCTGTGGTTCCTTTATATATATATATATATATATATATATATATATATATATATATATATATATATATATATATATATATATATATATATATATATATATATATATATATATATATATTTTACAAATATTTGCACTGTAAAAAACAAGAGATAGTATTTTTCAGTTCATCTAATACAAGTACTGTAGTACAATCTCTTTAACATGAAAGTTGAAGTTACGAATGTAGAATTATGAACAAAAAATAACAGCATTCAAAAATAAACAATGTAAAACTTTAGAGCCTACATGTCCACACAGTCCTACTTCTTGGTCAGCCAATTGCTCTGACAAACAAGATTGTTTATATTTGCAGGAGGTACTGTTCTCTTGTTTATAATGTCACCTTGAAGAAAGGTATTTACTTGTGATTTTTTAATCGTGATTTTTTAAATTAATCACATGAGTTAATTATGATTAATCAACAGCCTCAGTTAATGTAAGACCTGGTCTGGAACATTGTGTGTAACTTTGGTTTCCATTTAAGAAAAATGAATTCAAACTGAAATAAATGCAAAGAAAGGCTTTTAGGATGATCAGAGGAATGGAAAACTCACTTTATGAGAAGAGTCTCAAAGAGCTGAGCTTGGCTTGTTTAGCTCAACCAGATGAAGGCTCAAGGAAGAAATGATTGCTTTCTTTATATACATGAGAGGGATAAATACTAAGGAGGGAGAAGAGTTTGTAAGTTAAGCACCAATGTTAATACAAGAACAAATGGCCACCAACAATTTTAGGCTAAAAATTAGATAAAAGATTCTAATTATCAGATGAATGAAGTTCTAGAGCAATTTTCTAAAGAGTGCAGGAGGTAACTGGCTTCAAGACTGATTTTGATAAGTTTACAGGGGAGATTGTTGTGACACTATGCCCCTGCATTTTTTATGAAAATGTGTTTTTGAATATGAATATGCATAACTTGAATGTTATGCTTTATGAAAAACAAGGCAAGCAACCTATTATTAAAGAGCTTGTTATCCTTTGAATGTGTACAGCTGGTCCCTGAGTTGCAAATGGTTGACTTATGACCGTTCGCAGTTACGACCAAAACTGTTGTAAATGGTGGACCACAAGTTACGAACACGATCCGCACTTACGAACAGCATGATCAGTGTAACTCTATGGGGGTCCAACTTACGAACAAACCAAGTTACGACCAATTGCTTGGTCCGTAACTGGTTTGTAAGTCAGAGAGAGGCTGTATATTCTACTTGTGTGAATGTATCTGTATATGAAGTTAAAGATAACTAGATTAATGGAGAATAGTGATAGAGATGTAGCCATGTTAGTCTGGTGTAGCTGAAACAAAATACAGGACTATGTAGCACTTTAAAGACTAACAAGATGGTTTATTAGATGATGAGCTTTTGTTGGCCAGACCCACTGTGGGTCTGGCCCATGAAAGCTCATCATCTAATAAACCATCTTGTTAGTCTTTAAAGTGCTACATAGTCCTAGATTAATGGAGATTGCCTATCTCCTAGAGCTGGAAGGGACCTTGAAAGGTCATTGAGTCCAGTCCCCTGCTTTGACAGCAGGACTAAGTACCATCCCTGACAAATTTTTGCCCCAACTCCCTAAATGGCCTCTGCAAGGATTGAACTCACAACCCTGGGTTTAGTAGGCCAATGCTCAAACCACTGAGCTATCCCTCCCCCCATATGAAGTGTAAATCCTATTTATTAATTTGGGTCCATTAGTGAAAGCCATTCGTGGTACTGAAGGAATTTAATGGCCCAGTGCTAAAGGCAATGATCTGTGAAGTCTTGTTTTCTGGTAAGCCTGGAATGAGGTTGGTCTTACAACAGAGGTGGGCAAAAGCAACTCAGATGGCTGGATCCGGCCCACCTAGGGCTTTGCTGTTCTAGGCTCTTCCCCCTAGTATTTTGCCTGGGAGCCAGAGCCATGCCAGCCCTTTCAAATGTTTCTTTTTAAAGGGCTTTGGTCTTCCCCATGGCTGGCAGGGAACAGCCCCGAAAAGCCGCGAGCCCTTTAAATAGAAGCAGTTGAAAGGGCTCGTGTGTCCCCAGCTCCTAGGCTATACACTAGCAGTGAGGCTGCAAGCAGTGAGCCCTTTACGTAGCAGAGGGTGTGTCCACACTACAAAGTTAATTTGTACCTGGGCCTTGCCCACCATGGAGCAGCAGCCCGTTCCCCACATGCCGACCTCGTCTTGCAGAAGGGGGCTGGGTTTCACGCACTGTGTCCCCAGGGAGAACTGACCACTGCTCTTGTTTCACCATAGCCACAGCACCTGCGAGTGCAGGGTGCACCACCCCACCTGCAACAGCCACCTGCACCCGGGCCAGCAGGTGCACCCAAAACCAGGGGAGTACCAGCGGTGGCACCTGTGGCTACTGGGGCAGCAGATCCACAACCAGGAGCACTGGGTTGGTGAGGATCTGCAGCTGCGGCAGCAGAGCTTGCAGGCACTGGAGGAGCAGGGCCATGCCCTCAGAGGTCACCTCCAGACCTGGTGGACAGGTTCCTGCCTCCTCCTGCTCCAGCTCCTGTGGCTGCCCCAGCTCTCGCTCCTCCTTCCACTCCTGCTCTCCCTCCCGCTTCCTCCACCCCCATCCCTCCTGCCCCACCCTCCACACCCACTCCCCCCCGACACCCCTGCACCCACAGTGCTGCAAGATGGGAGAGCCTGCAAGACCCCGAACCCTGAGCTTTCCCTTCCCTTTCTCCCATTGCCTCCCCCTTCCAGCTCTCTTCTCCCAGGTTTCCCCCTCCCTTCTCTCATCCTCATTCCCTCCTCCTCCCACTTCAGTTCTGTGAAATAAACAGACATATTTGTTGGCAAAACAGGTGTTTTTATTTTACTTTAGGAAAGGGAGTTAGGAAGGGGAAAAGGGAAGGAGGTGAGGGTGGAAGAAGGCCCCAGTGGGGCATGCCAGGGGGAGTTCAGTGCTCCTCAACCTGGAAGCTCTCCCGCAGGGCTTCCCGGATCCGGACAGCGTCCCCACTGGGCCTCCCGGATGGCGTTGGTGTGGGGCTGCACGTACTAGCCTGCCAAGTTTTCCGCCTCAGCCATCCAGGGTGGCAGGAAAGCCTCCCCCTTCCTCTCAAATAAATTGTGCAGCACACAACATGCTGCCACCACAGGAGGGATATTGTGCTCGGTGAGGTCGAGGTGGATGAGGAAGCATCTGAAGCGTGCTTTCAGGCGTCCGAAGGCCCCCTCCACCACAATGTGGGCCCTGGTGAGCCTGGCATTGAAGGCCTGCCGAGTGGGGTTGAAGTGCCCCGTGTACAGCTTCATCAGCCAGGGCTGTAGGAGGTGGGCCACATCCCTCACCAGGTAGATGGGTATGTCCATGTACCCAACCCTGATGTGGAAGTCGGGGAAGAAGGTCGTGGCGTACAGCCTCTGGCACATGGAGGAGTTGCGGAACACCCATGCATTGTGTGCCTTGTCGGACCAGTCCACATTAATGTCCGTGAACTGGCCCGGTAGTCAGACATGGTCTGCAGGATCACGCAGAAGTAGCCCTTCCTGTTGATATACAGGGAGGCCTGGTGTTCCGGGGCACGAATGGGGATATGCATCCTGTTGATCGCCCCCCCGCAGGTGGGGAAGCCGAGGGTGTCGAACGCCTGGATGACCACTTCCAGGTCAGTGAGGCGGACGACCCTGCGGAGCAGCACCCGGTTAATGGCCTTAACCACCTGCAGAGAGACACAGAAAACTGAGAATCACTGGGGTCTCCAGGTGGCTGGGAGTGTTCATTCCCTGGCACTGCCCCGTGCCCCACTCCCAGAAGCAACCCCCGCTGCAATCCTGGCCACCGCGAGTGGTGTGTAGTATGGCTGGGACAGATCAAACCCTCCCATGCAGGGCACTTTTGCCTCCTCCCCCCCGTTTTCCCTGGGGCAGCCCATCCCCTCCTTGCAGCCCCCTCCCCTTCCAGCCCAGTGTCCGGTGAGTGCCGTGATTGCATGATCACTGCTCTGATGGTGGATTTCCCCACGCCAAACTGGTTCTCGATGGATCGGTAGCTGTCCGGCGTGGAGAGCTTCCACAGGTTGATGGCCGCTCGCTTGTGGAGGGGAATGGCAGGCCTCATGCGAGTGTCCTGTCACTGCAAAGCAGGGGCGAGCCACTCGCAGAGCTCCAGGAAGGTGTCCTTCTTCATCCTGAAGTTCTGGGTCCACTGTTGGTCTCTCCAGCTACCCAGAAAGGGTGGGGTCCTGCCACTTGCTAGGATGGGGGAATAAGGGACCTGGGAGTGTTCAGGGGCTGAGGGCAGTAACTTGTGGGTCGAGGTTATGGAAGGGGTAGAGGCCTCAGGCAGAAGGGGCTGGGCTGCGGTTGCCTTTCCCTGCGATGCATTCACCCACTCTCTATGCCAACAATTAGGGTACGTCTAGACTACAGGCTTCTGTCGACAGAAGTTTTGTCGACAGATACTGTCGACAAAACTTCTGTCGACAAAGAGCGTCTACACTACATTGAGTTCTGTTGACAAAGCAAGCTGCTTTGTCGACATGGTAGTGTAGACGCAAAGGACAGTTTACATGCAATAACACCTTCTGTCGACAGAAATTCTGTCGACAGAAGGCGTTATGCCTCGTAAAATGAGGTTTACCAGCATCGACAAAACTGCTGAGTTCTGTCGATGTTATGTCGACAGAACTCAGAGGTAGTGTGGACGCAGGTATAGTTTTGTCGACAAAAGTCCACTTTTGTCGACAAAACCCTGTAGTCTAGACACACCCTTAGAGATGGGAAATCCACTGCAGAGGGCTCTGAGTTAATTCAGAGAATTCTTTCCCAGGTGGCTTGCCCACAGGCTCATAGTTAAACTGGATCATCATATTTGCAGTCAGAAAGTATTCCCCCTCCACTGCACTCGCCCTCACCAGGTCAAATTGACAGAGAGTTGGGGGATTTTTACCTTCTTTTGCAGCATGAGGCATAGGTCACTTGAATATTTAAACTAGTGTAAATGGTGGATTCTCTTGAAGTCATAATTTGAGTTCTTCAGTAACTCAACCAAAGGTTAAGAGTCTATTACAAGAGTGTGATGTGCCGAAGGGCAGACTAGATGATCATGGTGGTCCCCTCTGGCCCTAACGTCTGTAAGTCACTGAGCTCAAACAATTCAGTCTTTCTCTCATCTCTTTACAAGTAGGCCATCTGTTATTTTGACCTCTTACACACTAGGCAGAAGTCTGGGTTCTCTCATCCTGTGAAGATGAGATATTGAAAAAGATTAATTCACATTTCCTCCTTCTCAGAACGTAAGCCTTCCTTAAATATGCCAAATTGATAGAATCACTGTCTGAATGGCTTTCTGAATGCTTTGTCCCCATATAGGTTTTCAGGGTAGGGAGCAAAGAAATAACTAGAGGGTACATATCATCCCATTTGACACTGCTAGCAAGAAAATTCCAAGCCACCATAGAGTATAGGGGTATCAGCTATATTCTAATCTTATCCCATTGACTTCAGTGGCAATACTACCCCTGATTTCACTGATAAGGAATCAGTCCCCTAAAGCGTGGGTCCAACAAAGGGAATTATCTGTTATCAAGAGTACATTATATACTGATTACAGCATTCAGTGTAAATTACGTCTCTGCTAATGGAAAAAATGACTAATGCTATGCCCAGGAAGTCTTCGTGTGTGTTTTTTACGTTTATACAAGGGGGTATTTCTTCACGTGAACTTGTCAGCATTTCCCTTTGACAATTAAAAATATGTCCAATGTTGCGATGAAAGCTTTTTGAACAGAAGTGTTGCAACTTTGGTCTTCTAGCTCACAGTCTTACACAAGAACTCAGCAAATTATGAAAATAATTCATAGCATGGCCATAATCAGCAGATCTGAAGTTTCTCAAAACTGGTCCATAATTCTTATCCTGAAACAAAAGAAATAAATCGGCCTTCACCGAGAAGTCTGGAGGTGTGCCTAACGTAGTGAATACAAGCAGAGAGAGGGTAAGTTTGGAAGATAGGATACACAAAGAACAAGTTAAAAATCACTTAGGAAAGTTAGATGTCAGCAAGTCACCGGGTCCTGATGAAATGCATCTCAGGATACTCAAGGAGCTGATAGAGAAGGTATCTGAGCCTTTAGCTATGATCTTTGAAAAATCATGGCAGACAGGGGAGATACCAGAAGACTGGAAAAGGGCAAATATTGTGCCCATCTATAAAAAGGGGAATAAGAACAACCCAGGAAACTACAGACCGGTCAGTTTAACGTCTGTCCCAGGGAAGATAATGGAGCAGGTAATTAAGGAAATCATATGCAAACACTTGGAAGGTAATAAAGTGATAGGGAATAGCCAGCATGGGTTTGTGAAGAACAAGTCATGCCAAACTAATCTGATAGCTTTCTTTGATAGGATAACGAGCCTTGTGGATAAGGGAGAAGCGGTGGATGTCATATACCTAGACTTTAGTAAGGCATTTGATACGGTCTCGCATGATATTCTTATTGATAAACTAGGCAAATATAACTTAGATAGGGCCACGATAAGGTGGGTGCATAATTGGCTGGATAACTGTAGTCAGAGAGTTGTTGTTAACGGTGCTAAATCCTGCTGGAAAGGGATAACAAGTGGAGCTCCGCAAGGGTCTGTTTTGGGACCTGTACTGTTCAATATCTTCATCAATGATGTAGATATTGGGATAGAGAGTACGCTTATTAAGTTTGCAGATGACACCAAACTGGGTGGGGTTGCAACTTCTTTGGAGGATAGGGACATAATTCAAAATGACCTTAGCAAGTTAGAGAAATGGTCAGAGGTAAACAGGATGAGGTTTAATAAAGAGAAATGCAAAGTGCTCCACTTAGGAAGGAACAATCAGTTCCATACATACAAGATGGGAAGCGACTGTCTAGGAAGGAGCATGGCGGAAAGGGATCTAGGGGTCATAATGGACCACAAGTTGAATATGAGTCAACAGTGTGATGCTGTTGCAAAAAAAGCAAATATGATTCTAGGTTGTATCAACAGGTGTGTTGTAAGCAAAACTCGTGAAGTCATTCTGCCGCTCTACTCTGCACTAGTTAGGCCTCAGCTGGAGTACTGTGTCCAGTTCTGGGCGCCACATTTCAAGAAAGATGTGGAGAAATTGGAAAGGGTACAGAGAAGAGCGACAAGAATGATTAAAGGTTTAGAGAACATGACCTATGAAGCCAGGCTTCATGAACTGGGCTTGTTTAGTTTGGAAAAAAGAAGATTAAGGGGGGACATGATAGCAGTTTTCAAATATCTAAAAGGGTGTCACAAGGAGGAAGGAGAAAATTTGTTCCTCTTGGTTTCTGAGGACAGGACAAGGAGTAATGGGCTTAAAGTGCAGCAAGGGAGGTTTAGATTGGACATTAAGAAAAAATTTCTAACTGTCAGGGTGGTCAAATATTGGAATAAATTGCCAAGGGAGGTGGTGGAATCTCCCTCTCTGGAGATATTTAAGAATAGGTTAGATAGACATCTGTCAGGGATGGTGTAGACGGAGCTTGGTCCTGCCTTGAGGGCAGGGGGCTGGACTCGATGACCTCTTGAGGTCCCTTCCAGTCCTATGATTCTATGATTAACTAGAAAGAGTAGAATAATGCCAGAGTAGCAGCAGACCCTTTATATTGGATCATCGTATCAGCCCAGAGCACCAAAGAGATTGCCACTGCAAAATAAATGTTCCAGCTCAATGGGACATTGAATTGACTTTGATTTCAACAAGGGAGATTCCAGTATTCCTCTTTCTGGGTCCATTTTTATAGTTAGGTGTAACAGCTTTGCTCAGGTACATACATAAATTTGTATTGTCAGTACTGGTGAAGCATTTCAAGCAGTACATGGCACAGTATATATTAGTTATTTGTGACAGCTTGATTACAGATGCTGCTGTAAATCATGGGCCCCATTCTCCCAGGTTTATGCATATCGAGTAGCATTTATGAGAAAATTCCAAGGGTCTTCAGAGAAGACTAAAACTAAACTTCATTTTTTAACATATTTGTCTGATTCCACTTTTATACCTAGTCCTGTTCTCTCTTCAACCTCAGCTTATTCTCTTCTAGAAACCAGAATCATCTTCAGATCCTTTTCTGCATCTTCAAACTTCTTTCCCTCTTTCCAGGGCTAATCCTTAATCAAGAATATGAAAAAAGTGTCTCATCGATCAACCTCATATAAAAGATGCCCAGTAACTTTACATAGAAGACCTCATTGAACATATTTAAAATCTGCCAGAACTTCTTCATAAATCCCCACTTTCAGGGATTTATAACTTAGGTACTAAAAATTCCTTACTGCTAAAGCAGTCCAGATAACTTGTGTGAAAAATTGGGAAGGGGGCGGGAGGATAATAGAATCCTATATAAGAAAAAGCCCTGAATATCAGAACAGTCAGGCCCACCAATAGCAATTCCAGGCCCAAGGGCAGAACAGTCAATAGGCCACAGGCACACCCAAGACATGCCCATGCAGACACAGCCCACCAACATGCTGCACCTGCACAGGCTAGTACCCAGCAAGCTGCCTGCTGCACTGCTGGGCATGCACTTCTGGCATGGCCAGGGCTGCCACATGCCTGCCAGATAGGCTTGCCAAGTGTCTAATCTTGCAAAGCCAAATCTTCGCATTCTCATACACTCTGATCTAAAAGCTTTAAAAAGTTTGAAAAGCTTAAAAAGGGTAAAGGTTTAAAGTTTTAAAAGTTTAAAATGCTAAAATACAAGTTAAAATCAGTGACTGAATAAGTGGTGTTGTTCAAAGGGGTTATATATCCCTTACTGCTGGGCGTTATCAGTTGCGGCTCACTAACAGCTGATTACAGGAGCTTCACATCACCATCATCAGCTGCGGTTCATTGACAGGTGATTAAAGGGGCTTTGTAGTACCATTATTCATGGAGGGTATGTCTACACTAGCTCGTTAGTTTGAGCTAGGTATGCAAATGAAGGCAATCAGAGTTGCAAATGAAGCATGGGATTTAAATATCCCGAGCTTCATTTGCATGTTCCCGGGCATCTCCATTTTTTAATCCCCCTTAGTCCGAATTCCATGCCTGCCGCTACACGCAGCATAGAATCATAGAATCATAGAATCATAGAATAATAGGACTGGAAGGGACCTCAAGAGGTCATCGAGTCCAGCCCCCCGCCCTCAAGGCAGGACCAAGCTCCGTCTACACCATCCCTGACAAATGTCTATCTAACCTGTTCTTAAATATCTCCAGAGAGGGAGATTCCACCACCTCCCTTGGCAATTTATTCCAATATTTGACCACCCTGACAGTTAGGAATTTTTTCCTAATGTCCAATCTAAACCTCCCCTGCTGCACTTTAAGCCCATTACTCCTTGTCCTGTCCTCAGAAACCAAGAGGAACAAATTTTCTCCTTCCTCCTTGTGACACCCTTTTAGATATTTGAAAACCGCTATCATGTCCCCCCTTAATCTTCTTGGAATAGGTAGTTCAAATTAGAGATCCTAATTCGAACTACCATTACTCTTCGTTCCACAGGATCTCTAATTCAAACTACCTACTCTGCCGTGTGTAGCCGCGGGCACAGAGTTTGGACTAAGGGGGATTTAAAAATGGTGGTGCCCAGGAACATGCAAATGAAGCCTGGGATATTTAAATCCCGGGCTTCATTTGCAACTCTGGTTGCCCTCATTTGCTTACCTAGCTCAAACTAATGAGCTAGTGTAGACATACCCTGAGTCTCTCCTGCGGGCTATAGTCATTCATGGGGTATACAGGGGGGTATACTTGGGTGTGGGGTTTATTCACTAAATTACGTTAAGTATTTGTACAGTGACTATATTGGTATTTGTACAGAGTGAGATGGGAAATACATGCAGATTGGTTGCAGGGTGGCTCTCTGCAGATAAATCCATTTTCCTTCCAGCCTCATTTGTGTGGGGAACTGCAAAGTAGCAATAGGCATAGGTGTTTGGTTTATTTCAAAACAAATAAAATATATCATCCATATCCCGGGGAGAAGACAAATCAAATCCAGGCAGCAGAGTGAAATCTAGATTTTTCGTTGCAGAATCACATTCAAAGAAATATAAAGGAAACCAATGGCTGTGCATAAAGATAACTATTTCTGCAGAAGAGAGGAACCTTCTGAAAACCACAGCACCAGTGACTTTATTAGATCTGATATGAGCCAGGAAGAGAGACAACATTGTTCTGTGAGAACCAGGCTGCACAGAGCACAACACATTGCTGTGGGCATGTGATTGAAGAGACAAAGAAATGGGAAAATAAATGTTATAATTGACTTGCACTGGGGAAAAATTCAACCTCTTCTGAAGTCAGAGATCCCCTCTGAGCCAATCCTAGGGCACATTTTCCCTGTTACCACATCAAGGTCCACATAATAGAGCCCTGGTGGACACAAAATTTGTATCCACAGCCACAAAAAAGATCTGCAGATATCTACATTAACATCCACATCCAAGGACACAGATAAAGGAAATATCTGTGGATTTACAGGACTCTACACCTAAGCCCTGGTCCTTAATGGTATCCTTCCTAAAGACCTATACCATCTCTGGGAGATGTGATATTTCCTAATCAGGGTTTCAATTGTCTGATGTTGCATATTTGCAATGTTTTTCTTTTAAAACTCTGCTTACCTGTTTCTCTCAGCCATGGCAATACCCTGATCATTTAATACGTTCTTTATGCCAAGGAATGAGAATAATTATTTATGTTGGTGCAAGAGGACATAACTATGAGGGACATAATTCAGGAAGGGAGAACCTGGGCTGAGTATCATGAAAAAACATTTACTTCAGCAAGATCTCTTAGGGTACGTCTACACTAGCCCCCAGTTCGATCTAGGGAGGCTAATGAGGGCGACCGAAATTGCAAATGAAGCGCGGGATTTAAATATCCCGTGCTTCATTAGCATGTTCCTGGCCAGTCGCCATTTTAGAAATTGACTAGCCCAAAGTAACTTCCCTAGAATGAGGTTTACCAGCTAATTCAATTTAGGGCTTTAATTCAGAATCCCGTTTCACTGCCGTGTGTAGACACGGGCAGTTACGTCGGGCTAAGCAATTTCTAAAATGGCGACCGGCTGGGAATATGCTAATGAAGCGCGGGATATTTAATTCCTGTACTTCATTTGCAATTTCGGTCACCCTCATTAGCCTCCCTAGATCAAACTAGGGGGCTAGTGTAGACTATATCAGTCTCTTCCAAGGGAAGTAATGGAAGACACATTGCTTCAACCAGTTAAACTAGATTGGATGAACTAATAATCAAAATGTGGGGAACAAAGCTGAACTGGAAGGAGAATGCAAAATGTTTTTTCATGAGCAGAGTTTCTCAGTTCTAGGATGGAACTTCTGGTCTGGTGAGAGAGAAGAGAGAAAGATGCCAGAATGGACAATACTCCAGTGATTAGGGCATTGCCTGATTCAGAACAGAGTCTTAAATTATGTCTCCTAAGCGTATGTGAGCACCCTAAGTACCAGACTATTGCCTATTCTAGGGCAGGTCACTCACTCTTTCTACCTCATGGCTTTTCTCCCCTTCTCCCCCCCCCCCCCCCCAAAAAAAAACCATTTCTAGAGGTCTCATTCTAAAACCTCAACATATTTCCAAACATTCTGGCTTCTGACTAGCCCTGCTTAGTAGGTGCATTCAGTCTGTGATTTCTGTTGTTCCACGAGTGTTGTGCCAATACATGGAGATGATCTGTAACACTTTGAAATGTTGGCTTTTAATATCCCCATTAGCTTTTGATGAATTCTCCCTGAGTTCTCATACTCAGTAGGCTTTCTGAAAAGGTGCTTGTTCATGAAGAAGATTTATTTTTCATACTTACTTTATTGTGACAATTCATTAAAGTCTTAAGGTGAATAGCTCAGTCATAGCTAGAGGTACTTCTGCCTGCTTTGCAGAACAGTTGTGTGGTATGAGATAAGGTACTTATTAGCCAGGATGGGTAGGAATGGTATCCCTAGCCTCTGTTTGTCAGGGGCTGGAAATGGATGACAGGAGAGAGATCATGTGATGATTACCTGTTCTGTTCACTCTCTCTGGGGCATCTTGCATTGGCTGCTGTTGGAAGACAGGATACTGGGCTATATGGATCTTTGGTCTGACCCAGTATGGCCATTCTTATGTTCACGGAGGTGCTCTAACCTTCCCATATTGTTATAGTTGAGTTCTTTGACTCACCCCTTGGTGGTCTAATAGTTCTCTGGAAAGACAGACATTATTCCAAAACATCTGGGGCCACATTGTCTGGGGTGCAAGCTGTGCTGAGCACAAACCCCATGGGTAAGGGAGAAAAGATGGCTTTAGGCGATCATCATAGTGCCCCTGAGCATCAGTAGATCATCACAGGCCAGACTCCCCAGCATGAGGCTTGACTCAATGATGCCAGGGAGCAGTGGCTCTCAGGAGTCATTCTGGTAGCTGAGGATTCCAATGGCATTGGACTGCCCAGGCCACCCTTGTTTTCCTCTAGATATACTTGGAGGCCAGAAGGGGAAAAGGGCAGGGACTACTACAATGATTCATTGCCTGTTGGCATTACACAGGCATTACACAGGGTTTGAGAATGCTTTGATTGAGAGACCAATCCAAAGCTGCCCTGACAGCCTGCAAAATCTGATCTCTGGTGTTTTGTAGAGAGCAGACATTTGCAACATAATTTGCTTATGGTAAAGAAAGAGATGGTAAGTTTCTTCTAAATCATTAGTTAATGCATTAAATTGTTATATACTAAACCTTTGAACTTTTTGGCTCTGTCAGTGGCTTATAACATCTAATACACTGAGAGGAGCCACCACTAAATTGTACATTCCCATTTTTTTTAGTGACCACCAGCGGTTACAAGAATATGCTAAGTCGGTGCATTCATGTGTGTCATTGCCATCATGCCTGATGAATACACTCACTCCATCACACAAAGATCAGTGAGGAGCTCAGCCTAAAACAGATGTTACAATAGGGCCCTTTGTATCTATTGTTTCAGTTCTGCAAAGCAATAACTGGACTATATGAACATATGCATATCTTTTCATCAATCTAAATCAGCTACACTGTATTGTTTGTCAAGGCACTAGACATATTCATTGATAAAATAATAATGGGTAAAGAAAATAATCTCTTTCTCCCTAAAAGATATATTTAAAGAGGCACTTAGATATCACAGTGATGAGTGCAGCAGAAGAACCTAAATAGAAAGAAAATTGAATTTATCTGAGCTCAGAGAGGGTGTACGTGCAGAATTCAAAGTTCAGATGAGCTAAAACAACATGTGCTGTGTGTTTCTTTAACACCTCCAGTTTGTGTGAATTATTTTATCATTAAACGTGCCTTGCGGTGTGCCGTGTAGCCAAAAGTTACTTAAATAAACAGGCAATGAACATAGTATACATGACCCAGACAACTTTATTTTGGTAACGTTAGTTGATAGCTGGAAATTTCTTTTCATGTTTTGTGACTTTTAATGTTATTGTGGGTAAAGTGAGAAAAAAGCAATACACACAAAAACATATGAAATGAAATGAACTACTTTTATTCTCGCTTTATCTATATATACCATCCCTAGCTGTTGAACCACCAAAGCTCTGTATTCATCCTTAGCTCTATCATTAAGCTGAAGCTGGTGCAAGGGGGCATAAGTGAATAATGGGATTTCAGAGACTCACCTCATTCTTTAGCTTCAGAGGAGTAGCCAAGTTAGTTTGTAACTAGAAAAACTTTAAAAAACAACGAATAGGTTAGTAGCACCTTAAAGACTAACAAAACATGTAGATGATATCATGAGCTTTTGTGGGTACAACCCACTTCTTCATCTGAAACATGGCTGATACAAATGATGTATCTTCCTAAACTGCCTGCAGATCACTTCCACTATTCTTGAGGTGCTCATCAAATCCAATTCTTAAGTAGTGTGCATGCAAGTCATCTTTGCATTTGGATTGTGCATTTTGAACACACCCCCTCGTGTCAGGGTGTGATGGTGCAGGACTTTTCATCTCCAGCTCCCCCTTTAAGCCATCTGTCTTTGTGCACTACTCAGCGGCTTCTCAAATGGAGGGCTACTTCAGATCCCTTCTAGGGTAGCAGGAAGAAGTCCAAGTGTTATCCAAAGTCCTAGTGAATCAACCTGTCTTCTGGGCCTTGTATTCACTGGTTTCCTGAGTTCCACTGTCTGTCCCCATCTCTGCTCTCACGTGTTCTTCCACCACACCTATGACAGCCAGCCTGTTTTCTTCCTGTTACTTCTCCCCCTGATGGAAGGACACACTGCAGCCCAGATGTCTGCTGAGTAATCACCTCATCCTTCCTTGATCCCTCCCTCCTTGATTGACAAGTGACAATCTACTTACTACCCAGGTGGAGTGAATATGCCAAACTGGCCTTTAACCCTTTTTCACCCATGTTCAAGGTTCACCCTCTAACCGACTGTAATTAGGTTGAAGCATGGCATATTTTACTGATCAGATTCAAGCCTGGAGGTGGAACCTCCCATGTGACTGCCCCTGGAATGGAGTGTTAGGGTAAGTTCAGTGTCCAATTCCCAGCACTGAATTCCTTTAGGTTCCAGGAAGACAAGAAGCAATATGCTTAAACTGCAGCAGGGGAGGTTTAGGTTGGACATTAGGAAAAAGTTCCTAACTGTCAGGGTGGTTAAACACTGGAATAAGTTGCCTAGGGAGGTTATGGAATTTCCATCACTGGAGATATTCAAGAACAGGCAAGACAGACACCTGTCAGGAATGCTTAGATGGTACTGGGTCCTGCCATGAGGGCAGGAGACTGGACTTGATGACCTCTCGAGGTCCCTTCCAGTTCTAGTGTTCTGTGATTCTATGAACCAGTTAAGTCAGCACCAGTCAGAACAAAACATCGCCACAATCCAAAAGGCAGATGGGCAGCAGCAAGACCCGAGTTTACTGCACACACCCAGTTCCCCATGCCCATGCCCACAAGACCTAGAACACTGAGTGCAGAAAGCAGGGACCAGGAAGCAATAAGCAGAGGAAGCAGGAAGACAACATGCAGCAGTCTTCACAACTTCCTTCTCTTTTCCTCAAAACGTCAGTGGTATCTTGCCAGGGGCACTAGGTGATGCTGGGACTCTGATTCAGCTCAGGGGAGTGGATGATGTTGCACAACATTCCCAATTAGCCACATGACATCATCATATATCGAAAGAGTATCTATCCTTTTTCTCTCCCTCTTCCCCTCCCAGTAGGCAGTATAGCTCACAGGCTAACAACACATTTTCCACTTCATACTCACACTGGCCACACCATGTAGCCTAACATATCACTACCAAGATTTGAAGATAGATAAGTGCAGCCTAACACAACTGCAGCTTTTTCTGAATCAGCAGCCCTTGTTTCACTGGTATCTTTCTTGTAGGGAGGTGCGAGGCAAGAATCTCTGAATAGTGGGTGCTACAAGTTGTTTGCCAAGAAGAACAAAAACTACCACCACCAATAGCCTCCTTCAGGTAACCCCTAAACTGAGCAAATTATCAGTCACACATATGGACTTATGCAACAGGCAACCTTCAAGGACCCTCTGCCAGTAATGGATGGGGGATAGCATAGGACATCTTGTTCCTAAAATGATGTTGCAGCCACCTGCTCCAGAAGCCATCCTCTCATTTGCACAGTGTGGCTAGGAGAGTGCCTGTGCATCAAAGATTTGCATCACTGATAATGATCAATAATGATAAATATTGTGATGTATGGCATAATACTAACATGCTCACTGCCATGGGACTAGACTTTTGCTTTAACTGAAGGCAACATACACCGGTCACACAATTAAAAGGCAAAAAACCACACCACTGCACTCTAGACAGTCGACAGATTAGCCACATCCAGTGGTTAGTCTGCTAGTCTGAGAACCAGGTTTGCATCCCTGCTTTGCCAAAAACTACATATATGACCTTGATCAAGACATCTCTCTCTCTCTGGGTATGTCTACACTACCCTCCTAGTTCGAACTAGGAGGGTAATGTAGGCATACCACGCTTGCAAATGAAGCCCGGGATTTGAATTTCCCGGGCTTCATTTGCATAAGCAGGGAGCCGCCATTTTTAAATCCCCGCTTGTTCGAACCCCGTGTAGCGCAGCTACACGGGGCTCGAACTAGGTAGTTCGGACTAGGTTCCTATTCCGAACTACCGGTACACCTCGTTCTACGAGGTGTACCGGTAGTTCGGAATAGGAACCTAGTCCGAACTACCTAGTTCGAACTACCTAGTTCGAGCCCCGTGTAGCCGCGCTACACGGGGTTCGAACAAGCGGGGATTTAAAAATGGCGGCTCCCCACTTATGCAAATGAAGCCCGGGAAATTCAAATCCCGGGCTTCATTTGCAAGTGCGGTATGCCTACATTACCCCGCTAGTTCGAACTAGCGGGGTAGTGTAGACATACCCTCTGTGCATCAATTCCCTGTCTGAAAAATGGGGCTAGTGGTACCTCTGTCTCGTGAGGGCATGGTAAAGATTAAAAATTGTAAGGTGCTCAGCTAACTTTGTAATGGGAAGAGTACCTTTGTGAGATATTTGCTTTATGCTGTTCACTTTTTATTGCTTTATTTTTTTAGCGAGTACTTTATAAAGTTAGATGCCTCAGTTTTCTCCCATATGTAAAATTGGGGAAATGATGCTTATTGCCTTCATAAAGAATCTACTGTTCAAAAGTACTGTGCAAGAGCAAGAAATTATTCTTAGTGTTGACTAAGTGCTGTATATTTATTGTGAATCCATATGTGCTATCAATATATATTTTATAGTATACAACAAACAGTCTCAGCTATTTTGGGGCACTCTAAAACTAAGACCCCTAACTGCAGCTGTACAGGGGCATGGTGCTGAGTAGCACAGCTTCTGTCAACTTTGACTGGAATTATGGTTTCTCACTTCCTCTGAAAAAAAATCAAGCCCCAGGTGTCTGAGGCATTCAACATTAGAGGCAACATTTTAAAATTCCGTGTATAAGTCTGTAACATCAGGTGCAGAGCTCTATACAAATTATTGAAATACATCTCTGTAGGAGATTCCCACACTAGAAAACATTCTCAGCCAGGCTGTGTCTTAATTCTACATGGAGGTACAGGGCAGGACACAAGAAGGCTCTTCCCCCATCCTTGCATCCTGGCTCAGGAGCAGAGCCCCAACTAGGCATGTCTACACTGAGGTTAGATACCCAGCACTGGCTCATGCCAGCTGACTCTGACAAATGGGACTCTGACTAAAGAGTTTTTAACTGCAGTGTAGATGTTACAAGCTGGGCTGCAGCTCAAGCTGTAGCCTCCTGTGTGGTATGATGATCCCAAAATATAGACTACAGCTTGAGCCTGAATGTCCACATTGCAGCTGACACAGGTGTCCAATTGCCAGGTAAACATACCCGTAGGCTATGTCTACACTATCAAGTTATTTTGAAATAATAAGTCCCAAAATAACTATTTTGAAAGAAGCTTATTCTTTTTCATCAGCAGGAGTTTTTATTTCAAAATAACCAGCCCCTTATTTGGAAACAGGCTTGGTAGTGTGGACGCTCGCCTTGTTATTTCGAAACAACACTGTAGACATGCCCCTAAGAGTTCTTATGCTCAGAATGCAAAGCCCCAGCCAAGCTAGTGCTTCTGCAATTTAAAGTCTCTTCAAAGGGAGCAGCTAAAGATGAGGTTATGGCCCCAATTGCTCCTGCCCACAATTACCAGCGGAGCTGTTTTTCTGGGTGACGATATTGTCTTCAATAGTGGCTTAGCAGCCACGTGTCCAGGAGTGTTGGTGGTATTTTGCTTCAAGTACAGTACACCCTGGAGCCTTAGTTGACAGCGTGCATTTTCACACAAACACACCCAATGCGGTCTGATAGTGATAGGCCACAATCAGTTCCTATTTCCTTTGTGTTGATTGCACCTTCCATCCACGTCTCTTGGTATCCACTTCTCTTAGAATGTTGTGGCTTCTTTTCAAAACTAGTATATCCTTCTCATCTTGTTTCTGCAAAACACTGTGGAGAATATATGTGAATCGGAATTTACATTTTGCATACTCTTAAAAATAACCTGGCTGGACTACAGCTAACACTTGACAAAAAGTTTGCTTTTTAGATCCACACAGCAGATCTCTTTGCTCATCTATTCTCCCAATAAGAGGCAATACACATACTAAGGGAATATTTTGAAGCCCTTTGACTACTACACTTACAGGTTGTACAAAATCCATTTGTTTTGCCAACAGTGCAAAGTTTGAGTGTGACTCCACATACATGGTTTCCAACATGGTTTCCAGTATGTATTCTAAGTACAGATTATTTTCCTTATATACTGACATCAGGGCCAAAACTGATTCCCCCCCCCCCCATCTCAGATCAGTGGATTATCTCTTCTTAATATCTCGTGGCAATACCCTTGTTCCATTGATTTTCCTTTTATGGAATTAAAGAATGGTTTTAATAGTCACTACAGTCAGGGCCTCTTTCTTCTGCTTCAGTAAACTCATTTCTTTCTGTTACTTAGTGGAAGAGCCTTTAATGAGTTAGAACAAATGGTTTTCTTAAAAAAAAACAAAAAAAAAAACACAACCCAACAATGCCAGATGCATACATAGGTACTAAAAATGCTTGCCATTCAAATAATCACACAAATGTATGAGATATCCTTAGCTTTTTTATAGCTTTTTTATAGTTTATCCCTCTGTTTTCACAAAATGTAAATATGGTCAAATTAAAACAGAAGACATATTTGAAGTTTCAACCGAAGGTCTAAATTGAGGTTCCCCAGTTTCGCCTGTCAGTGAAAATGATCCAAAACTAGAAAAGAAGAGTACAATGATGATTCACAGAATGTTTTCATCAGTACTGGCTTTCGCTTATACATGCCCACAATAAGGACAGTACAAATACTAGTCCATCTTTAGGGTCCACCAATAAAGATATTTTAAATAATCAAATCTGAGCACCATTTTTTTTACAGACCAAAATTCTTCAGTGTGAGGAATGTGGGGGAAAAAAGCGAGAAGTTAATTTTCATGAAAACCTCTTCCAAGTACTGCACTTCCAAGAAAGCATCAGAATGGAGCTGTATACAAAAAAATCTTAGAGAAACAGATCAAAACAGATCACATGCACATGAAGTGACACAGTGAGACCCCAGTGCAGTGGTGAGCAACCTGCATGCCCCCCCTTGTTGCCCCACGCTCACACGTGCCTCTCATTCACAGTGGCATGGAGCCTACTCCTCTCCCTCCTTCCCAGTGTGCATTGTTCAAGCTCTGGGGATATGTCTACACTACCACCCTAGTTCGAACGAGGGTGGTTAATGTAGGCAACCGAAGTTGCAAATGAAGCCCGGGATTTGAATTTCCCAGGCTTCATTTGCATCTTGCCAGGCACCGCCATTTTTAAATCCCCACTAGTGCGGACTCCGTACCCGTGGCTACACGCTGCATGGACTAGGTAGTTCGGATTAGGCTTCCTATTCCGAACTACCGGTACACCTCGGTAGTAGGTAGTTCAGAATAGGAAGCCTAATCCAAACTACCTAGTCTGTGCCGCATGTAGCCGCGGGCACGGAATCTGCACTAGCAGGGATTTAAAAATGGCGGCGCCCGGCAAGATGCAAATGAAGCCCGGGAAATTCAAATCCCGGGCTTCATTTGCAACTTCGGTTGCCTACATTAACCACCCTACTTCAAACTAGGGTGGTAGTGTAGACATACCCTGGGAGGGAAGGAGGTAGGGAGGGAAAGGTGCACATACAGTGTGTGCCTCAGCAGATACATGGTGCTCCAAAAGTGCTGTGGGGGGTGAAGAGGAGTAGGAAGTGCAGGGGTCCAGTGCCCCACTACATGAAAAGGAATGTGTAGGCCACAGGTGGAATCCTAGTGGACTTCAGGCCACAGGTTGCCCACCACTAGTCATAAGACTCACTGAGACACAGGAGGGCCACTCATATGGCCCACTCACTAGTCTTGGTTGCCCATTGCTGCCTCAATCGGAGCACTGAGCTTGCTGAGAGGGAGGCATTCCCACACTTTCGAGGGGCTCGTTCCCCCTCTCAGTTTTGCCACTAAGTCAATGCCCCTCTGCAGGGTAAATATGGCTCTAGTAGCCTAGTCTCAAAGTCTATGCCCCTCTAGCAGGGTAAGTATAGCTTTTGAGGCCTAGCCGCCCAGAGAAGCCTTTCCCAGGTCAGGGGTTGATTGTTCAGGGCAGGGAAAGGGGCAGTTGGGGGACCTGGGCCTCCCTCTCCACTGGGTCCCAGCCTGGGGCCCTTTAGGTAGGGAATCTGGCCGCTACACACCGAGCCGCTTTCCCAGTCATGTGCCCTGGGCTGCTTCCTGCTGCGCCTGGCTCCCCTGGGGCTTATTCACCTCCGTGTCAGTACTTGCCGGGGCTGGTGCTGAGGTTGCAGGTGCTCCGGTCTCCCAGGCCTGTTACTCCTGGGGTCCATTGCGGGCTCTGTCTCTGGCCTCAGCTACTGCAGAAACACTGGGGTTGCTGCCTGTGCCCTTCCACCCTCCTATTGCCTTTCCAAGTGCAGAGCTCTCTCTGCTCTTATACTTGGGCTCTGCTGGGAAAATGCTCAGCAGGCCTGGATGGGTGGAGCCTTCTCAGCCACCTGGGTCTGGGCTGCTCCCCACCCCATCACACACACCCATGGGGTGCTGTGGCGGGGTGGCCCCGCCCCTCCCGGAAACCGCCGGGACGCCGCATTCGCGGGGGAAGGACTCACACCCCGGAGGGGAGCAGAGCACCGCCCGCCGTCCTCAAGCGGGGGCGCCGGCACACCGGCCGGGTAACGAGCCGGGGCCGGCAGGCAAGGCAGGGGCGGGGGTGCCGGCATACCGGCCGGGTGACGAGCCGGGGCCGGCCGGCAGCGCCGAAAGGGGGCGGAGCCAAGCAGGCGCGGGGGAGCTGTCAGTGGGAGGACGGCCCTGGGAGGGGCCGGAGGCTGATGAGGGGGGTGACGTCATCTGCCTGCGCCCGGCGGGCAGTTTAAAAAGCGGCAATATAGCAGCCATAAGGGGGGACGCCGAGGAGACGTACCCCCCCTGTAAGCCCGCGAGCGGGCGGCAGTATTGGAGGCCCTGGGCAGGGTCAGAGGAAGGGCCGAGGTGAGCCTATGAGACCCGGGGGAAGAAGCAGCCCAGGGCGGGGACGCGGACCCTGAGGGCAGGGGAGTTTAGGGGTATCGACCCCCCCTGCTAGGTGGGGGAGTCTCTTCCCCGACCTTAGGGCCCTGGGCTGGGGTCCGGAGAGAGGGCGGGCCCGGACCCCCTTCCCCCAACCGCCTAACCAAACCCAACAGGGTCGGGCGCGTTAAGGCGCCAGCATTCAGAAAACCGAGGGGGGCGGACGTAAGCCCCTCCGCACAGGGGGAGACCCCTACACGTGGTGGAGAATGTGGGCATAGTGGGCCCCGAATCGGGGGTTCGGATAAGAGGAAGGATTAACGAAGTCTTGATTGCCAGGAGACAATGGAAGCCAACAAAATTCTGGAATGGTGGACCGAGACCCAGAAGGTACAGCAGCAGCAGCAGATGCAGGCGCTGCAACAGCTCCTCAACCAGCTCCAGGAGCGTCAGGAGCAGATGGCGCGAAGCGCACCAGTGACGGTACCGGGGACAGTAGCAGGGTCTGGAGGAGGAGAGGGGGTCGGCACCCAATTGCCCATACGGCTAACGAAACTAGGGCCGGAAGATGACCCCGAGGCATTCCTGGTTACGTTCGAGAGGGTGGCCGCGGCCGCAAAGTGGCCACCCGAGCATTGGGCCACCCTCCTCGCACCGTACCTGTCAGGGCCGGCCCAGCTAGCATACCGAGGGATGTCCGCCAGCGATGCCTTATGTTACTATAAGGTTAAAGAGGCTATTCTGGACCAATTGGGGGTGACTCCCGAGACCCACCGCCGGCGGTTTAGGGAGGCCAGGTACGACTCCCGCGAGCGACCACGGGCGGTGGCACAACGGGTTAAGGAAGCAGGGATGAGATGGCTGGAACCAGAGACGAAGACGGGGGCTCAGGTGGCGGACCTCGTGATACTCGAACAATACGTCAGCATCCTCCCCGCGGAGGGGCAGCGGTGGGTACGGCGGCACCTTCCGGAGACTTTGGATGAAGCGGTGACCCTCATGGAACACTACTTAGCCGCAGAGGGGCCAGAGGGGAAAGGAACCGCTGGGGCACCGAGAGAACCCCGAAGGAACGAGGCGGGGATGGGTAAGCCCACGGGAGCCCCACGGGCTGCGGAAAGCGCCGGGAGTTCCCTAGGCCCCCTCCCGACGAGGAGGTTGGCACCCCGGTGGAACCGGCCGACCGGGGAGGCCAGGGGGGACCGGGCGACCGAAACGGGACCGGGCACTCCGCCACCCGAGGGAGCTCCGAAGGTGGTCTGCTACCAGTGCGGCCAAGAGGGCCATTATAAGCGGGACTGCACCCTGATGGACTGCACCTTCGGGCAGAGGCGTGCTGGGAGCGCGGACAGGAAGGCGGCCGGCGCAGCTCAGGTAATTAAACGTCTGTGGGTTAATGGGAACCCGGTGGAGGCCATCCTCGACTCGGGATGCGGGCAAACCATCGTTCGAAGGGACGTAATACTCCCAGGGCGGGCCCGGGGTGCCCCCATAGCCCTCCGGTGCGTCCACGGAGATATTCATTACTACCCTACGACCCGGGTACGGATAGGGGACGGGGAGTTGGAAGGAGATTGTGTAGTCGCCGTCGGCCCTAAGCTAGCGTACCCCCTCCTGCTGGGGCGGGACTGGCCCGGCCTGAAGCGACTCCTAGGACAGTGGGACAGCGGAACCCAGCCTAAAAGGGAGCCAGAAACAGGGCAGGGGACCTTGGTAGCCCAAGGAGAGCAAGATGAGGGGGGGGCCGAGCCAGCAAGGACTCCGGACGCCGGGACACCGCCCGCCAGCCGGCTTGATGTAGAAGAAGGGGACTTCCTCACTCAACAACGCGAGGACCCCACACTACGGGCGGCCTGGGAGCAGGTGTGCACTACAAGCGAGCCACAGGAGGGGGACCCACCCATCCAGCCGGACGGGCCGCGATTCGAGGTAAAAGACGACCGCCTGTACCGGGTGGCGTCGGGGGAACTCCCTGGGGAAGAAAGGTGGCAGCTGTTGGTCCCAAGACCGTACCGGTGGAAGGTCCTGGAATTGGCCCACGAACACCCGTGGGCCGGGCACCTAGGCAGGGAAAAAACACAACAGAAAATACTCCAGAGATTCTATTGGCCGGGGGTGTACCAGGAGGTCAAGAATTTCTGTAACTCCTGCCCCCAGTGTCAGCGGATAGCCGGGGGCCGGGTCCCGCCAGCTCCCCTGGTGCCCTTGCCGGTGGTAGGGACCCCCTTTGAGAGGGTAGCATTAGACCTGGTAGGTCCGCTCGAGAAATCTGGGCGTGGACATAATTACATCTTGGTCATCGTAGACTACGCCACCCGGTGCCCCGAGGCAGTGCCCCTGAAAAGAGCCACCGCCCCCGCCATAGCGGAGGCATTAGTTAAGCTATTCTCATGGGTCGGGCTACCCAGGGAGTTACTGACAGACCAGGGGACGAATTTAACGTCAAAGGTTATGACGGAACTGTGTAAGGTCTTGCAGATCAGGAAGCTCCGGACGTCGGTATATCACCCCCAAACCGATGGGCTGGTGGAGCGATTTAACCGCACATTGAAGGGGATGCTGCGGAAGTTCGCACAGGATGAGCCCCGGGAATGGGATAAGCTGCTGCCGGCACTGATGTTCGCCGCCAGAGAGGTACCGCAGGCATCGCTCGGGTACTCCCCCTTCGAGCTGTTATACGGGCGGCGACCACGGGGGATCCTGGACCTCGTAAAGGAGGGATGGGAAACGTCAGTGTCACCTGCCTTGGGGGCCGCCCAGTACGTACAGAAACTGAGGGGAACCCTCCGCGACCTAGCGGGCCGGGCCCGAGCGAACCTAGAGAAGGCTCAAGAGGGGCAGAAGGCCTACTATGATAGAAAGGCGCAGGTGAGGGAGTTCGAACCAGGCGAACAGGTTCTACTATTGCTGCCCAGCGGGGAGTCTAAGCTCCTGGCCCACTGGCAGGGACCTTTCCGGGTAATCAGGAAACTTGGCCCGGTCGACTATGAGGTTCGGGTAGACGGGAACCGCCGGGCAACCCAAATTTATCATGTCAACCTCTTAAAGAAGTGGCATCCACGGGAGGCCCTCCTGATCGACCCTCGGGACACTGACATTGAATTGGGGCCGTGGGGGGAGCCGGAGGTGAGGATCGAGGGCATACAGGTCGGAGAAGAGCTCCCGGGCCCAAGGCGAGAACAGTTGCACCACCTGCTCGACCAGTTCAGAACGGTACTAACCAGTCGACCCGGACAGACCTCGTTGGTACAACACAAGATCGAGACTGAACCCGGCAGAGTGGTAAGAGATAATATGCGCCCCCTTCCCCGGAAGTTATGGGGCACGGTGAAAGAAGAACTCCAAGCCATGTTGGAGTGGGGGGTCATACAGGAATCGCGTAGTGAATGGCGAAGCCCCATTGTTTTGGTACCCAAAACAGATGGATCGACGAGGTTCTGCATTGACTTCCGCAAAGTCAACGCGATCTCGCGATTTGATGCATACCCCATGCCGCGGATAGATGAGTTACTGGGACGCCTGGGGAGGGCCGCCTATTTGTCGACCCTCGACTTAACAAAGGGATATTGGCAGATCCCCCTCTCCCCCGAAGCCCAGGCGAAAACGGCGTTCGCCACCCCCTTTGGGTTGTACCAATTCAAAAACATGCCGTTCGGACTGCATGGGGCCGCGGCGACTTTTCAGAGACTCATGAACCAGGTCTTAAGGGACCATCAGGACTACGCCGCGGCTTACATTGACGATATCGTGATATTCAGTGACTCCTGGGAGAAACACTTAGAGCACATTACGAGCGTATTAAGGGCACTGAGGGAAGCGGGACTCACGGCCAACCCAAAGAAATGTCAATTTGGGAGGGCCGAAGTTTCGTATCTGGGGTACACGGTAGGGAGAGGGAAGCTGAAGCCTCTAGTAGATAAGGTCCAGGCGGTACGGGAACACCCCACCCCAACGACAAAAAGGAAGGTACGACAGTTCCTGGGATTGGCGGGGTATTATAGACGGTTTATCCCGAATTTTTCCTCCGTGGCCGCCCCACTGACAGACCTCACAAAGAAAGGACAACCCGAGAGGGTGAAGTGGACTACGGCGTGCGACGACGCGTTTCAGGAGCTGAAAGACCGGTTGATCCGGGCCCCGGTGCTGGCCCAGCCCGACTTTAACAAACCTTTTACCTTGCAGACTGACGCGTCAGAAGTGGGGTTAGGGGCGGTACTGACGCAAGAGGAGGAGGGACAGGAGCACCCCATCCTCTATCTGAGTCGTAAACTGTTCCCTCGGGAGAAGGGGTATGCGACGATTGAAAAGGAGGCATTGGCCCTCAAGTGGGCTGTCGATTCACTAAGATACTTTCTTCTAGGCGATGAATTTACCGTGGTGACGGACCACGCCCCGCTGCAATGGATGCAGCAAATGAAGGACACGAACCCACGGATTTTGAGATGGTACCTCAGCTTACAGCCATATAAATTCCGAGTCGTGCACCGCCCGGGGTCCGCCAACGGGAACGCAGACTGGCTGTCTCGGTCGGCGGGAAACACAGAAACCAGAACTGCGAGTATGGCACTAGACTTAAGGGGGAAGGTGTGTGGCGGGGTGGCCCCGCCCCTCCCGGAAACCGCCGGGACGCCGCATTCGCGGGGGAAGGACTCACACCCCGGAGGGGAGCAGAGCACCGCCCGCCGTCCTCAAGCGGGGGCGCCGGCACACCGGCCGGGTAACGAGCCGGGGCCGGCAGGCAAGGCAGGGGCGGGGGTGCCGGCATACCGGCCGGGTGACGAGCCGGGGCCGGCCGGCAGCGCCGAAAGGGGGCGGAGCCAAGCAGGCGCGGGGGAGCTGTCAGTGGGAGGACGGCCCTGGGAGGGGCCGGAGGCTGATGAGGGGGGTGACGTCATCTGCCTGCGCCCGGCGGGCAGTTTAAAAAGCGGCAATATAGCAGCCATAAGGGGGGACGCCGAGGAGACGTACCCCCCCTGTAAGCCCGCGAGCGGGCGGCAGTATTGGAGGCCCTGGGCAGGGTCAGAGGAAGGGCCGAGGTGAGCCTATGAGACCCGGGGGAAGAAGCAGCCCAGGGCGGGGACGCGGACCCTGAGGGCAGGGGAGTTTAGGGGTATCGACCCCCCCTGCTAGGTGGGGGAGTCTCTTCCCCGACCTTAGGGCCCTGGGCTGGGGTCCGGAGAGAGGGCGGGCCCGGACCCCCTTCCCCCAACCGCCTAACCAAACCCAACAGGGTCGGGCGCGTTAAGGCGCCAGCATTCAGAAAACCGAGGGGGGCGGACGTAAGCCCCTCCGCACAGGGGGAGACCCCTACAGGTGCTCATTATGGGACTTGCCTACACAAAAGCTTGACAACTGCTCGTGTGCTGAGACCACCATTTAACCAATATAGTCTCATTGTTTCATTGTCCACCCCATCTCTTGTTTTGTAGTCAAATTATAAATTCTTGGGGGGGGGTTGTCTTTTTTTTGTTCAGTGTTTGTACACTGTCAAGCACCACAGGGTCCTCATTCATTACTAGGGCTCTTAGATGCTACATTAATGAAAATAATAACTAATGAGTTGGGATTCATGTGTTGCTAGCTACATAAATCTTTCATTTGAGCTAGTACTATTGTAATTGGCTCTGCTTGTTAGGAACATTAATTGGGCTCTTCTTAACCAGAAATGTTGCAGTATTTACTGCTGTTCACACTAACAAATGTGAAGGGCAAAGGAAAGTGCCTTTTTCACCTGACTCATCCATTCTATTGTAAGCTGATTGATGCATGCAACCTTTCCTAGCCAGCTCTACAGAGACTTCATACTGAAGTCAACAGAGGGAGACGAGCCATTGCTAGTGTCTTTCTAAAAGATGGATGTAACCCACACACCTAAGCTATGTCTACACTGGCAGGTTCTTGCGCAAAAAGGGCCATTCTTCCACAAAGTGTCCACACTGCCTGCCTGCTCTTGCGCAAGAAGATTTACAGTAAAGTGTGGTGAGAGAGGGATTCTTGTGCAAGAGCTACGCTCTTTTCTAACAAGTGTAAGCTCTCTTGTTCAAGAGGGCAGTGTGAACACGCGGCACAGATTTCTTGCACAACAAAGCCCTATAGCTAAAATGTCCATCAGAGCTTTCTTGTGCAAGAACCCACCAATGTAGACATAGCCCTAGTGTGGTTCAATGTCCCATGCAGTAGCACCTAGACCACAGCAGCAGCAAAGAACAAAAGACCTCTACAGCGTGGGCTAAGCGGCAGTTGGCTTTTAGATCAAGGAGTAGAGGTTCTTACACTAAGCTTCAGAGGTCCCAGGTTCAAATGCACTTGGTGGCAGTTACACATACTCTAGCTCAACCAGAGATTATGGGCTCAATTACTGCATGAAATTCTATGGACTTGGTTTTAGGGGAGGCCAGGCAAGACCATAAATGTTCCTTCTGGCCTTCGGCTATCAATCTATAATGATCCAACCTCTCCTTGAAAATCACTAAATCTTGTTTTTACATGACAGCCGAAAGTACTTGATCTTTGCTTGAATACAAAAGCCCTCTCTCAGCTGCTTTTACAGGAGGGAATTGTTATCAGCGTTGCTTAGTTAATCTGTTATTTTAACACTTGGTCACTAGGCAAAGATGTGTGGTATAGGTAAGCTAAGAAACAACTTGTGCAGCTCTTCTGTGAAATTAAAGTTTGCAACTGCTGGAACAAAACAGGACTTCCTGCAAAGATGAATAATGAAAATGGGGTGGAGGGGAAGTCAGACAAACCATCTCTCTTTTGATGTTTTTCTGGGGTTTCTCTGACATAGTCTACTTTTTTTAAAAGTGCACTAGTTTAACTATATGGATTATTAAACATCTTGCAATACAAGCCCCTAATGCAGATGCATTTAAGGCAAGTTAAACATAGACTTTAACCAATTTAAAACAGTGTAGCTTGCCAACTTAAATTACCAATTTAAATCAAATTGAGTTAAGCAAAGTGTAAACAGTTTAAGTGCATCTACATTAGCAGATTACTTTGTTCTAACTAGGTCAATCGACTTAGTCTTTTACCATTTTTCCTAATATAGCCAAATCCTCTAGCTTAATCAAACAAAGAAGTTGATAAATATTAGCTGCTTTCCATGTTACTTCCTAGAAATCCCTCCATAAACCCACTTCTTCTACAACTATTAACCTATGTCAACATGACTCTAGTGCCACTCCATACTATAATCTTCACAAGTTATTCTTAGAGCTAGTCAAAATCCTCAATTTTTTTACAAAATCTAAAACAAAATGTTTCAAAACAAAAAGTAGAATTATCAAAAAAGTCCAAGGAAGAGAAAATCTGAAAGAAATATGTTTAGAAATAATGGCAATGTTTTGTTTTGAAACCTGGTAGCCCAAATTCTGAGGCCTTCTGACTTAGCTGTGGCTCCCAGAGTTTTCAGGCTCCCATCTCTGCTTTAGGAAGTCTGGAAATCCCCAGAGCTCAGGGATTCCATTTCCTGTTACAGAACCAGGCGTTTTACTCTCCCTGTAGGTGAGGAACCTAAAGCCCAGGGACCAAATACAGTCCTTGGCTTGCCTGGATCTGGCCCCTGAGGCTTGGGGGGATGGTGAGTGGGGTGGCGCACACAACATCTACTAGCCTTGGTCCCCTAAGCTCTGGTGTACAAGGATATTGGGGGAAGTGTTTTTCTCCTTCTCAGTCAGGGGCCACATCAGTGAGGCTTTTGTGGAGTTTTTTGTTTTTGTTTTTTGCTTTCCACTTGTGTGCAGCTCCCAACTAAATTTTCTGTGGATCAGTGGCCCCCGATTCAAAAGCGGTTCCTCGCCACTGCTTCTCCTTCAGCTTATGCATGTCCGACACTTAGGGTATGTCTAGACTACATGGCTCCGTCGACGGAGCCATGTAAACTAGTTTACCCAACATAGTCAATGAAGCAGGGATTTAAATAATCCCCACTTCATTAAAATAAAAATGGCCACCGTGCTGTGCCGACAGTCAGCTGATCTGGCACAGCACGGCAGTCTAGACGCAGATTGGTTGACAAGGGAAGCCTTTGTCGACCGCTCCCTTATGTCTCGAGAAACGAGGTTTACAGGAGCAGTCGACAAAGGCTTCCCTTGTTGACCGATCCGCGTCTAGACTGCCGCGCTGTGCTGGATCAACTGATTGTCTGCACAGCGCAGTGGCCATTTTTATTTTAATGAAGTGGGGATTATTTAAATCCCCGCTTCATTGACTATGTTGGGTAAACTAGTTTACATGGCTCCGTTGACGGAGCCATGTCATACCCTTATGGTGTGGTGGAGAGTTAGAGGCCCAGAATACTGGCTTAACCTCTTCCTCTGTTGTGTGGGGTTTGTATACTACATGACAGAAGGCAAAAGGCACATCCCTGACACAGAGGCCACTCCATGGCCAAATATCCCATCCATATGCCACACTTGGGTGTGCTGGACTTCTCAAAGAATAAATTGCCCATGAATCTTTCACATGGGGGAAACAATGTATTTTTCCTTAGCTTCATTCTCTGAAATGACCCAATGGTTTTGACTGAGATTAACACACAAGCACACACATTACCAATTTAAACAAAGTAATCAGCATGTGACAGATAGCCGACATGGAAAACTTCAGTAAATAGTTAAAATTTGGCAAAGCTATACCCTCGAAAAAACAGGGTCTCATAATGGGAATTGTTGAGTAATCAGAATTATACATGGCATATGAAAATACACACAGACAGATAAACTCTCGTTCATGCAAACTTCCTGTGTGACCTCGGGCAAATCACATAATCTTCCCGGTACATCAATTCATCTAGTCAATAGAGAAAAACACTTTCCTACTTAACAGGGGATTCGTGAAGATAAAATTAGTTAGTAATTGTGATGGGCTCAGAAATTATCATAATGAAGGGTATACAAGTGCCCAGAAAGAGAGCCAGAGTACCAGTAGGAATATAATACATTATGGCACAGTGCTCGTAGTAAAACCAATCTTCTCTTCTCTATATTAACTCCCACCATGTAGGAGTTAACCTATAGCATTTTCATGATCTATAGCTTCTATTAATATTCTTATGACTATTGCAATTACTATTCTTTGACAGTCATATCTGCACCTTATATATAACAGCATTATGTGTCGGCAGTAAGAGGAGTGAGTGAATCTAGAAAGATTACAGTTTGGAGATCTGAATTACCACATGCATTCTTTCTTGCATGCTCAGTTTGAAATTCTAGAGAGCAGGGCTTTTTTGGGGTAGTGGTGTTAGGGAGGTGATTTGTTTGCCATGTTGGCTGATTACACCTCAAAATATATGGCAGACTTGAACACTAATGGTTGAAGCCATCTGTAAGTTACTTAGGCTGGTTCATGGAAAGTTAAAGAGCATATAGGAAAAAAACAAAGACACCAATGTAAAATGGGTTTTAGACCAAATTAACACATTTCATTTATGTTGATCCTTTTTTTACAGAGGATTGAAAAGTCCTATACACACACACTAAAGAGATTTCCCCTAAAATAATAGTGATACCTAGCTTTCATTATAGCACTTTTTTATCAGTAGATTTCAGAATGCTCTAACATGGGCTACGTCTAGACTGCAAGCCTCTTTCGAAAGAGGCTTTTTCGAAAGATACTTTTGAAAAAGCCTCTTTCGAAAAAGAGTGTCTAGACTGCAAGCAATACTTTCGAAAAAGGAAGTCGCTTTTTCAAAAGAGAGCACCCAGGCAGTCTGGATGCTCTCTTTTGAAAAAGCCCTGTTTGCATTCAAGAATGCCTTTTTTCGAAAGTGTTCTTTCGAAAAAAGGTGTTCTTCCTTGTGAAATGAGGAGTACCGCCGTCGAAAGAAAAGCCACGTTCTTTTGATTTAATTTCGAAAGAACGTGGCTGTAGTCTAGACGCAGGTGAAGTTTTTTAAAAAAAAGGCTACTTTTTTCAAAAAAACCCTGCAGTCTAGACACAGCCATGGAGATCAGAATCATTATCCTCATTTTATAGATAGGAGAAGATGGCACAGAAGATGAAATGACATAGCTAATGTCTCTCAGCAGGACAGTGACTGAACTGGGATTAAAACCCAGACCTCCTATGCTATATATGCTAGATATCAGGACAGAAGGCAAGCAACCAGAGAGCAGCAGACAACTTGTACACGGAATGCTGCACAGACTTTGGGGAATGGGACATTTTTTTAGCCAAGGACATGAAAGTAACTCCTTAGCTCACAAAACAATGGCACTGTTAGAGCAAGACTATAATTTATAGGCACTGTCCTGCTCTAGGGACAGGTTAGAGACTATTAGTCAGGATGGTCAAGAATGGTGTCCCTAGCCTCTTTTGTCAGAAGCTGGGAATGGGTGACAGGAGAGGGATCACTTGATGATTCCCTGTTCTGTTCAATCTCTGGGGCACATGGCCGTGGCCACTGTTGGAAAACAGGACCCTGAGCTAGATGAATATTTGGTTTGACCTAGTATGGCTGTTCATATGATAGCTCCATTGCCTCAGCAGTAGCTCCTGGAAGAATTGTCTCCAGATCTGTGTGTCACACAAAGGGAGTACATGTTAGAGAAAATAGTGAAGCAAACTAGTGTTATAATTTGAGCTATTAAAAAAAAATTCTACTCAAGTATTTTTCAATGAGAAAATGCTGTTTCACTGAAATCAGAACTTTCCAAGGGAACATGTCAGTTCTGGCAAAGATTTGGTTTTTTTAGAAAATCTAACCCAAATGTCCCACTTTGAGGTTATTGGAGCAGCAAGCAGATTTTGATTTTTCATTTTGAAATGACCTTCTGGTAATATTTTTAAAATAAATTATATTCTAAAATTAAAATTACCAATTAGAATAAAGACTTTCAGTTTTATCAAAGCAAAATATTCTTATTGAAACAAAAAAGTAAAAAAAATCTTGTTTTGTTTTTATTCTGATTTGAATGAAAAAAATAAAAATCTTGATATATTTTGAAAAATGGAAATGTCATTGTTCAGCCAGGTTTATACATAACAAGTAGCATACTTAGTGCTCCACCAACCTAGCTGTGATTAGTTGCTAATGCATTGTATATTCTGTAATAAAAATTAGTCTGGGGGGAGGGGGAGAATTTGAAGGAACAAATAGTATCACCTCTGCAGATTTTTTTTCACTGACTTTTTCAAAAAGGTCAAGTTTAGAGAGAATGACAGAAACATGACTGAACTCAGAAAGATATTTTAAAAGCAGAAATGTGTGGTTCCTTTCCTGATTCGACTACATCCAATACACTAAAACCTCTTCATATTCTACAGGTTTCACACATGATTAAAAAAAGAATGGAAGAACCTTGGTATTACAAAACCAGGGGGAAACATATCTTTCACAATGAATCAAGCATTTGTCATACACCAAGAATATTTGCCAAGGCTAGAAACGGCATACTAATGCACTATAATAAGGTAATGAATAAATGTACTTAAGAAAAATATGTTTCTTTTTATGTCTGTGGAGGAAGCAGTGTTTTTCCTTTAGGACATATTGAGTGGTTGTGATCTGTGTGTCAAAAAGTAACAGAATATGAAGAAGGAAGTAGGTGTTGCAATATAGCGTGTTCGTTTACCATTCAACCACTTGCAGAAAAATGTGGTCAGTTAGACGACACAGCTTCAGATTATCGGATGTGGATGAGGAATCAGGTAAGATATATACATATTTTGGAAATAAGTCACTTGAAGAAAAAATACTGATTCCTACTAAAGTCAAACAAGGAATCCTCAGAACATCTGAGTTGCAGTGATATATTGAACAGATCAGATGATTGCTTTGTTATGTGCTTTACTTAAATTATACAAAGCCATAACCCTACGTTTGTGCCCAGTTTTTACTCAGTCCTGGATCAGGCAAACTACTCTCAAAGTCAATGGAAGTTTGTTTGAGTAAACACTTAATAAGTTATTGGACCTTTGCATTTGGTCCACTGAATTTAAGGGAGTTGTTTTTGCTATTCCAATAAAATTCCTGTAAATGCACACATTTGGTTTTACTTTGAGTATTTGTAACATGTGCATATGCATTCATAGCATTTCAAGTGACATTACAATAGGTTACAATTCTTTTGCATGTCTAAGGTTTTTTAGTTCATTGTATAGATCAGAGGGTCTATTCTGATGTATATGTCTGCAAATCATTCCCATTTGTTTGGAGTTATGTGCATATATGAAAGTTGGGATTTATATTAAATAAAATACCACCTTTGGTCCCTTTTCTAGTTCTATCAGAATAAATCATTGTGGAAACATGATTTCAGTCACCCAGTTAATTACAAAATACACATTTTCATTTATTTGTGAAAAATGCATGTGTTTCTGCCGCAATATTATTCTTTATGCACTTCTATGCTTTGACTGCTCAGGATTAATTTATTTATAATTATTTTTAATGCCCCAAATCACTCAAGTTCTTTACATATGTATACATTTAGATAAGCATTGTTCAAAAAGACTTGAGGTAGAATTAAAAAAAACCTTACCTGTTTATGTCATGTAAGCACTTTAAAAAAAATTACTCCTAATCCTCCTGTAATGGGCTTTGGACCTAAACTTTAGACACATTACAGGTGATAGCAACAAACAATAGGGTGAGAACCAGGGACCTAAAACAGAAGGTCAAACAGCTACTTAGATTTATATTTTATGTTTTTGTGGATTTGCTCTATGTACCCACAGACATATACTTTTGCTTTAACTGTTTACACACTAAGGTATTTAAAAATATTTTTATTTTGGAAGAGGTAGACAGGAGGAAACAGTTGGGAACAGAATGTGAAGGGTAAAGCTGTATAAATAACCAGGCTTTTTTTCAATTATCTGGTAATTTTGAAAAATCCAGAAAAGCTTGTTCAACTCAAGACATTTCATTTTGGATTTGTTTAAAGATTTTAAAATATTTTAAATACACTTAAAGGACACTTTCAAATGAAAATTCATTACAAAATCAAAATATTTCTTCTCAAAAAGATCAAAACAAACACTTTAGAGAGTCTTTTGGATTTGATGTTTTTTCAAAGCACACCCTTTGGTAAAACTGATGAGAATTTCTGATAATGTTCAATTTAAAAAGGTCTATGATTTTTGCAAAAAAAATTATTAAAAATTATGTCCAGTTCTGGCATAAGAGACAGGGGAAAGACTAGCATGAACTCCATATTATACATTATACTCCCTTCCTGCTTCATTAATCCTTTCTTGACTACAATGGGCCTAGGTTGCAGAGAGATGTGAATTTGGCTCCTCTAGCTCCACTTATTATATTTGCCAGAATAAGGCTGCTATTAACTCAAACTTTGCAGTTTCTTTTGGCTTTCCTGCTTCTTTGGAGCTTTGTCAGGGAGCTTTGAGCAGTCCAGCTTGTTGGCCTAGCTCAGAAAACCCAGTGACACAAAGTTTAGAACCTAAGACCATATAGTCTTAGGGTGTGTCTAGACTAAAGGGTTTTGTCGACAAAACTATACCTGCGTCCACACTACCGCTGAGTTCTGTCAACATAACATCGACAGAACTCAGCAGTTTTGTCGACGCTGGTAAACCTCATTTTACGAGGCATAACGCCTTCTGTCAACAGAGTTTCTGTCGACAGAAGGTGTTATTGCATGTAAACTGTCCTTTGCGTCCACACTACCATGTCGACAAAGCAGCTTGCTTTGTTGACAGAACTCAATGTAGTCTAGACGCTCTTTGTCGACAGAAGTTTTGTCGACAGTATCTGTCGACAAAACTTCTGTCGACAGAAGCCTGTAGTCTAGACGTACCCTTAGGGCCCAATCCTGTTCCCATGGACGCTGCTGGAAAAATTCCTATCAGAATGTATTCAGAGAAGGCTCAGACAACTCATTTATGACCTGCACTGGTTCATTTCTCCCTGTTCCCTTAGAAAGTCATGTCTTTTTGGTCCTGTGTTACTTTTAATCCATTTAGAGCATATTGTACAACTCTGAAGTCAATAATTTTAAAGGCACGGAGGAAAATACTTTTTTTTTTTTTTTGGCCTACTGTGATTTACTCTAAATTATGATATAATTCCCCATATTGGGAAAACAGATTTACACAGTATCCAGTCTGCAGAAGAAATTCAGGTATAATGGTTTCCTACCTTATAGAATCATGTATTCTCTTAAACATAGCTGATAAGCTCTGTATGATGTATGCAGTGTTACTGTGGCCCTGTCAGTCACAGGATATAAGAGATGCAGGGCAGGTACCAGCTTCTGTTGGTAACAGAGAGACAAGCTTTTGAGGCACACAGAGCTCTTCTTCAGGTCTAGGAAAGGAAGCCCAGGGTCACAACAAAATGCAAGGTAGAACAGATAATTTAGCATACTTAGCACACATCGTAAAGGACCAGTCAAAGCAGTGTGAGCCTTTAACACTTCTGCAGTCATAGTATAAAAAGAGGGGGTTAGTGGGTCACATTATTGTAATAAGCCATAGATCCAATGTCTCAGCTCAGTCCATCACTTGCTGGTGTATTACAACAATCTGTCACCCACTAACCATGAATGGTACCCCTTTCTTCATTGCTGTTCATGCTCACCTCCTGTCTGAAAGGATTCCTTTACTATGTTGACAGCATGAGTGGTTTGAAAGTGTGGAAGTGGAGCCAACATCAGGGGAAAAAATAAAAAGAGCCAGTGTTGGTCTTTTTATTAAAATAAAAGTCCCCAAATGTTCAAAGCTTCCCACCATGTGAATGTGTCAAGGGTGTTTTCTGGCCTATGCTTCAGTTCTTCATGCTTTACAGAAGATGACTCAAAAGGAGAATGATTTTCATCTCCTGTTACTTCTGGGTTTCCAGCTAGTGCTAATGGCCAAAAGCTCTGTGCGACAGACTCGGACCCATCAGCTGCTGCAATCTGATCCTATTGCAGTCTGGGAGGTAGGTGGGCATAAGCCCTCCCATATCTATCAATCTATTCCACCTTGCCTTTTGCTGTGATGCTGGGAGTGACTTTCCGAGACCAGAAGAAGAGCACTGTGTGGCTCCAAAGCTTATCTCTCACCAACAGAAGTTGATTACCAGTAGAAGATATTACCTCACCCACCTTTGCTGGTATTAAATGAAAAATAATGCATAGCTTTATCACATTCTTAATCCTCAATTATTCTGGAGGTTGTTTTCTTGAATACACATGAACCCTGGTAGCAATCAACTTCCCCAGTGCGAAGTGAGTATAAAATGCTACCAATCTGATTCAGGAGCAATTCATACCCACTTTGCAATTAATTCACTCAGGTCTTATCTTCACTGTACAGTGGATTGATGCTGCAGTGATCGATCCACCAGCACTTGATTTATTGCATCTACTTAGACGCGACAAATCAATCTCCAAGCACTCTCCCCGTTGATTCCAATATTCCACCTGTATGAGAAGATGAGCTGGAGTCAATGGGAGAGCAGCCCCCTCTGCCTTTAGTGCACCGAATACACTGTGGTAAGTACGTCAACTGCACATAGATTAGATTGAAGGGGGAGGGGATTTAGTGTAGACAAGGCCTCAGTTGTAAATGACTATACATGGCAGTGGAAAAATCTAGCCCTCAATCTTTCAGGGAATCCTGAAATTTTTGCAGTAGCTTTCTCTGCATGATACAGTGGATTGGGCATAGTTCTTTGGTTCTTGCTCAGTTCCTCAAACACCCTATTTGCTAAACAAGGGAGAAAAGTATGTTTGAGTGTCGAGTCGGTATGTGACATTGAGCAGAACAAGAATTATGTGTATGCTGACTCCAAAATGGTTTGTTACACAACTCACTTGGGGTATGTCTACACTACAAAGTTAGTTCGAACTAACGGACGTTAGTTCGAACTAACTTTAATAGGTGCTACACTAGCGCTCCGCTAGTTCGAATTTGAATCGAACTAGCAGAGCGCTTAGTTTGAACTAGGTAAACCTCATTTTACGAGGACTAACGCCTAGTTCGAACTAGCTAGTTCGAACTAAGGGCTGTGTAGCCCTTTAGTTCGAACTAGTGGGAGGCTAGCCCTCCCCAGGTTTCCCTGGTGGCCACTCTGGCCAACACCAGGGAAACTCTATGCCCCCCTCCCGGCCCCGGACCCCTTAAAGGGGCACGGGCTGGCTACGGTGCCCGTGCCAGGTGCAAGCCTGCCAGCACCCAGCTAGCAGACCCTGCACCTGGCATGGCACAGAGCCACCCACCCGATGCCCCCCAGCCCACCCCCTCTTGCCGGGACCAGGCTGGCGGCTCCCGGGAGTTTGCCCTGGACCACAAGAGGCGGGCACCTTCCTGGGCTAGTGCGGACATCGTGGACCTCGTCCACGATCTCCGCACTAGGCACAGGAAAGTGGCCGTCTAGGGCAGGAGAGCTGCCAGCCTGGCCACCCAGGACCAGGTGTGCATGAAAATCAAGGGGGTCCACTGAGACCCCCGACACTGAGCCCTGAGCTTACAATGGCCGTACTGGGTCAGACCAAAGGTCCATCTAGCCCAGTAGCCTGTCTGCCAACAGCGGCCAACCCTAGGAACCCTGGAGGGGATGGACCGAAGACAATGACCAAGCCATTTGTCTCGTGCCATCCCTCTCCAGCCTTCCACAAACTTTGGGCAGGGACACCACTCCTACCCTCTGGCTAATAGGACTCCATGGACCCAACCTCCATGACTTTATCTCACTTCCCTTTAAACTCTGTTCTAGTTGTAGCCTTCACAGCCTCCTGCAGCAAGGAGTTCCACAGGTTAACTATTTGCTTTGTCAAGAACAACAACTTTCTCTGACTAGTTTCAAGCCTGCTACCCATTCCTTTCCTTTGGTGTCCTCTAGTCCTTCTTTATGGGAACTCAGGAAGAACTTTTATGAATGCACCCTCTCCACCCAACCCCTGCTTTTAGAGACCTCTATCCTGTCCCCACTCCATCTCCTCTTTTCTAAGCTGAACAGTCCCAGTCTCTGTAGCCTCTCTTCATCTGGGACCTGTTCCCAACCCCTGATCATGTTAGTTGCCCTCCCCTCTCCCAGCCTTTCTCTTCCCCTCTCCCACCTCCTTTTCCCAGTCTCCCCCAGTTTTTTTTCAATAAAGACAGAGTCAATGTTGGAAGAAACGTTATCTTTATTTTGTACATCAATAAGAAGGGGGGCTAAGGAAGGGTAAGTGGAAGGAGGTGAGGGAGGAATGGGGTACGAGCCCCCGATGGGGAGGACTGGGCTGGCTCTGCGGGCTTCTGGGGGTGGAAGTTCTCCTGCAGCCCCCCAATTACTCCCTCTCCCCAGATGGCAGCCTGCGGCAAGTGCAGCTGGGCTGATGGCCGAGTGGTGTGATGTGCCCAGTGTGGGCACTCAGGGCACTCCAAGCCAGAACTTCTTTGCAAGCGGGGCACCCCTTAGAACTGTGTGTCCGGGGTGGGGGTCGGGACCCTTTAAGCGCAGCCCTCGGCTAGCCTGAGACAGCATCTCCATGCTCTAAGTCCTCCTTTTATGCCCTGCTGGCACTGCTTCCGGCCATCCTTAAGCCCTGTTCAGAGTCCACTCAATGTGGACTTGCTAGTTCGAACTAGCAAAACGCTAGTTCAAACTAGTTTTTAGTTCTAGACGCGTTAGTTCGAACTAGCTTAGTTCGAATTAACTAATTCGAGCTAAGTTAGTTCGAACTAGCGCTGTAGTGTAGACGTACCCTTGGAGTCTAGAGTATACTTTAACCCCAAACTCAGTTGTTTTATTACAGATGGGTGTCTGAAGTCAGGGGATGAAGCATATTAACCTGTAGTACATGTCCCAGGACAAACAGCAGGACTGAGTATGAAGCTCCAGAGCGGGCAATCAGAATCTTCTGAGTCATGCTGTTCTGTTTTTCAAATAAAAATTGTTTCACTTCAGTGAAGTCACTTTGGAATACATATTTTTCTCCTGGGATTTTCAGAAATGCCTTCTCCATTGCTGAACTTGGCAGATGTACTGACACTTTGCATCATCAAAACCACAGAAACAGAGACTTTTGTAAGAGAAAGAAGAGGAACTGCAGCTGAAATGAATTTAAAAATGGATGGTTGTAATGGCAGATATTAATGGAATTACCTATTTGTTTAATTCACAGACTCTCATCCAACCTGGGATATTGCTGTCCATATGGAATGCACTCCAGGTTCTGAGAAAAGCAGTTCTTTGTGAAGTTTGTCCCTGTAAAAGAACAGTTAGATCAACACAAATGTAACTTTATAGTATTACATTTCCATCTGTGGTTAGGCCTGACATATCCTGCACACTTTTGCTCAGTGCACTGGATAAGATTTATAAACCATTCCAGACACTACATTGTGCTGATAAACTTTGTGTAGTTTATTCTGAGATTAAAATGTCTTTGCAGGTAACTTTAAGGGGGGAAATTCTAGGTTATGTCATCAGTGCAAAAAGAGATGTGTTTGTACGTAGGAAGCTAATGCCTACCTGTTTTGATATAAAATCCCAGTAGATACAAGGCACTGTAGTTTTTATCTCAGAAGTCAACCTATAGTGCAAAGGGACAAGTAAAAGCTATCAGTGCTTGATGTCACACAGCCCTATACTATTATCTCTGTGAAAGGTGCAAGAATTTCTTCTGGTACCTCCTATGGCTGTTTGATGAATATGGAGACAAAAGACTGCAGTGAAGACAACCAAGCTTCATATTTAAAATGGAATTTGTAGTCAGGCACAGATTCATTTCCAGAGTAACCAGGATCACCCCGAATTACTAAATTGTACATAAATTCCCCTAACTCCACTTGGATTTTATGTTGAGAATTGAAACCACACCTCTGTCAGTGGAGACAAAGCTTCAGCTGTGGGTTGAAGAGCAGGGGTTTGACTCATTCCACAGTATGGAAGTGAATGGACGTGATTTTCCATCACTTTGTATCTTAACTTGTTATCTACATCAGTTACACATTACCTGGAAAAGCTACCATTGTGCTGTAGCGATGTGTGACAGCCACTTCACACTGGAGTGAGTGACATCTCTATACTAGAAAAGTAGCTAGTACTGACAAGCAGTTTGGCAACTACTTTGTACACTGGGTCCTAGGCAGAGCACAGTGCATTCATTCATTGAGTCACAAAGGCATGGGTAGGTAGGTCAGTACCTGAGGAAAATAATCAGACATTTTACAGAGACAACACAAAACTGACGTGGCAGAGCTCTGGCATTGCCTCTGGGGTCCTGCACTTCTAGGCAGATAGTGTTTGTCTCAGAGGTGCACTGTGGCTCTCCACACAGCCTCTTGCCTTTTACGGGAGGCAAAGGTCACAGCCTACTGAGCTATCATCATCATAGGCCAGTCAAACAGATTTGAGGTGTACCTCTCTTTAGTCCCAAACTTCCCTTTCAGGGGTGGCCTCCATACTGGTGCAGGAAGGGCTGGGGGGGAAACCACCCTCTGCTCCAAGTTCTGTCTCAGGTACCCTAATATCATCAGCAGCAGCAGGGCGGGTTCACCACCACCACCGCTTCAGCTTTTCCCTAAGCCACTTCCCCAACCAACTCTTCCCAGCACCTTTCTACTAGTAGTTACGTCCTTCCACTCTTCACCAGTGCACCTCTTTACTCCCAGTCCATGGCCAGTCACCTATCTCTGAAGGGAAGCCTTTTAAATTAGCCCCAAAAGGTCCTCAAAGGGCTGTGGTTGTTCTAGTTAGCCTGCTGCTTCTGGCAAGCTCTTATTTAGCTTTTCCTGATTGCTCTGGTTACTTAGGGAACAGAAAACTGTTCACCCAAAGGCCATCATAGCTACCTTCCATCAGACTGTGTGGCACTGTGAGCATGGGTATGTACTTGGCGCAATTCACCCCTGTTCCCGACACTTGCCCTTTCTGTGACGTGAGGGAGACCCTGGTGCACATTTATATTGAGTGCACCAGGTTACAGCCCCTGTTTTGGCTCCTCCAGTGCCTCTGGGTGAAGTTCTGGCTACTCACCTATTGATCTTTGCACACTCCATCTGTGGCCCCATGAAGTCGCAGAACCTCCTCGTCAGCCTCCTCCTAGCTATGGCTAAACTGACCATTTATAAAACCAGGGAGCTGAGGTTGGCTGAAGGAGGGGCCTGTGACTATGGGGGCCTATTTCTGCTTCAGCATCTGCTCACACATCCAGGTAGACTTACACTGGGCTGGATCTCTCAGTGCCTTCCAGGGGCAGTGGATGCTGGCCAGGGCTCTCTGCTCAGTGTCCCTTTCCAGTTCCCTTGTTCTAGCCCTTTGATCTTCATAGCCGCCCCTGTTTTTTCTGAGATTTGTCCTATGTAATCATTTGGCATCCAGGGCTCTGTAGATCCTTCCCGTAGGCTGGAAGAGGGTATCCTTTAGATATGGGGAGCTTATGCCCACCTACCTCCCAGACTGCAATAGGATCGGATTGCAGTAGCTCATGGGTCTGAGTCTGTCGCACAGAGCTTTTAGCCATTAGCACTAGCTGGAAACCCAGAAGTAACAGGAGATGAAAATCACTCTCCTTTTGAGTCATCTTCTGTAAAGCATGAAGAACTGAAGCATAGGCCAGAAAACACCCTTGACATACCTTCAAGATGCTTCCATTAGCCTATGTGCATCCCCTTCTCTCTTATCAGGGTTGAGAAGTGTGTTATCACTAATCGCTAAGCTCTGCATTCACATGGTGGGAAGCTTTGAACATTTGGGGACTTTTATTTTAATAAAAAGACCAACACTGGCTCTTTTTATTTTTTTCCCCTGATGGTTGGCTCCACTTTCATACTTTCCAAACCACTCATGCTGTCAGCGTAGTAAAGGAATCCTTTCAGACAGGAGGTGAGCATGAACAGCAATGAAGGAAGGGGTACCAAGAGGGTTTCCCCTTCCTTTTAGGAGGCAGTACTAGACCTTAGAGTTCACTGAGAGTGCAGTGGAAATGAGGGAATGAATCTGTGTTGTGGGAACAGGGAGTCCCCCTGCTGTAATGCCAGAAAGATGGGGGGAAGGTGTTGTAATAACGAATATTTTGCAATGAGTTTGTTCCCCCTTTTCACTTTCTTACACAGGCGATTAAAGGAATTTCCTAACTCCTTGATGACAGAATCAGAAGCTACAAAGCAGAACAACCACTCGCTCTTCTTGCTAGCAAAGAACATGGTAAAAGGAGGCGTAGACCGTACTCTTTGTCCTGTGATTCCCCACACTCACTGAGCTACAGTTTGCACACGGGGACCTGTTCATTACAGTGCATTTTCTACTGCTTTGTTGTTGAGCAGTGTTTCTCCAAGTGGTCCACAGACCCACTTAAGAAAGCTGCTACCATGCCACTCTGGTTTGATAACTTACTGGCTCTTTAGGCTGTTTGCAACCAAAGGGAGCCATGGGAAACAGTGTGGCTCAGGCTGTTGCTTCCTGCATCGCCCCTTTGGCTGCAAATTGGAAACCGGAGCCAATGGGAGCTCCAAGGCTCCTTGGATGTGGAGCCGGTAAGTAAACAAACCACAGTACCTGGATAGCAACTTTCTCAGAGTGGGTCCATGGACCACTTGGAGAAACCCTGTTACAGATCCATTTTAATAAATCCATGGGTAGGACTATGATTATCTTTCTATTAAAAGCCCAGTTTTGGCCAGAGGGTTGCACCCAGCAGGTTCACTACAGTCCAACTGCTGATGCAGTTCAAACAGAAAAGGCATAGAACATATAGGCATTAAATAAGATTCATTTCTCAGACTGTGCAGAGGATAACTGAAAACAGATTCCTGGGGCGTTTCAGCAGATACCACTCCATTAATTCCATGAGTCCAAGGTAGATTCTGCCCAATCTCCTATTCATGATGGGGGAGTGCGGGTGGGGGAGTGGTACTATAAGTGAAAAAAATGTAAAATCAAATGAAGTAAAAATCTTAAATGAGTCAAAATGTTCCATACAACCTCTATGGATAGTAAATCCATGCTCAAATAATAAGAATTTAGCAGTAGGGATGAATTATCGACAACTTGATCAGGATAAACAGGACTATGTAGCACTTTAAAGACTAACAAGATGGTTTATTAGGTGATAAGCTTTTGTGGGCCAGACCCACTTCCTCAGATCAAATAGTGGAAGAAAATTGGCATGACCATATATACCAAAAAGATACAATCAAAAATAGTGAACACATATGAAAAGGACAAATCAAATTTCAGAACAGAAGGAGGATGAAAGGGGGAGGTAAATGTCTGTGAGCTAATGATATTAGAGGTGATAATTGGGGAAGCTATCTTTGTAATGGGTAAGGTAATTAGTGTCTTTGTTAAGACCTAGGTGTAAAGTGTCAAATTTAAGCATGAATGACAGTTCAGAGGATTCTCTTTCAAGTCTGGTGTTAAAATGTCTTTGAAGCAGGATGCAGGTAATCAAGTTGTTGAGACAATGCCCTTTCTGGTTGAAATGGCAAGAAACTGTTTTTTCTTTGTGATCCTGTCTAATATCTGTTTTGTGGGCATTGATTCTTTGGTGACGTGTCAGAGACGTTTGTCCAATGTACATAGGAGACGGACACTTTCGGCACATGATAGCATAAATTATATTTCTGGATGAGCAGGAATATATGTTCTTGATCTTATAACTCAATTGGTTAGGTCTAATAATGGTATCAGCAGAGTGAATATGTGGACAAAGTTGGCAACGGGGTTTGTTGCAAGGGAAAGTTCCAGGGTTGGTATTAGTGTGGGTATGTCCTGTAGTTGTTGGTAAGAATCATCTTGAGGTTAGGTGGTTGTCTATAGGAGACTATGGGTCTGTCTCCCAGAGCCTCTTGGAGTTTAGTATCCTGTTCCAGTATAGGTTGTAGTTTATTGATAATGTGTTGGACAGGTTTAAGTTGGGGGTTGTAGGTGATGACAAGTGGTGTTCTATTGTTGGTTTTCTTGGGTCTGTCTTGAAGTAGATGGTTTCTAGGTATTCGTCTGGCTCTTTCAATTTGTTTTTTTATTTCTCCGGGTGGGTAGTTTTTTGGGAGCAAGGATCCATTCCTCAGGAACTTAAGGATGCATCCATTGTACACCTCTATAAGAGGAAAAGCAATCGTCAGGTATGTGACAATCATCGGGGAATTTCGCTGCTTTCCATCGCAGGTAAAATCCTTGCAAGAGTGATGTTAAATCGTTTGGTCACTCATCTGGAGTGTGGCTTCCTGCCGGAGTCACAATGTGGCTTTCGTAAGGGCCGCGGGACTATTGACATGATCTTTGCCACGCACCAACTTCAGGAGAAGTGTCAGGAGCAGAATCATGAACTTTACACAACCTTTGTTGACCTCACGAAAGCCTTCGACACTGTCAGCCAACAAGGTCTGTGGAGGATCATGTCAAAGTTTGGCTGCCCCCCCAAATTCATTCAGATGGTGCGCCAGTTTCATGATGGCATGATGGCCAGAGTGCTAGACGGTGGAGAATCTTCTAAGGCATTCCCAGTCACCAATGGCGTCAAACAGGGCTGTGTACTCGCACCTACACTGTTCAGCATCATGTTTACTGCTATGCTGAATGATGCCTTCCAGGACAGCGTTGCCGGAATCAGCCTTAAGTACCGAGTGGACGGGAATCTTTTCAACCTGAGGAGACTTCAGGCTATCACCAAAGTGAAAGAGACTGTTCTGAAAGACTTCTTATATGCCGATTATTGCGCCTTGTATGCTGGCTCTGAAGCAGAGATGCAAGTCAGTGTGGACAAGTTCTGCACAGCTTGTGACAACTTTGGACTCATGTAGAGGAAGTGTATCTCTCATGTAGAATGGTCCAAGCTGAGATTGATGGTGGGGTGAAGGTTGTTAAAATCTCTGTGGAATGTCTCCGGTGTTTCCTGGACATGCGTCCAGATCATAAAGATGTCATTGAAGTAGCGTAAGTAGAGAAGGAATAAGAGGGGACAGGAGCTGAGGAAACGTTCTAAGTCAGCCATAAAGACGTTAGCGTACTGTGGGGCCATGCGGGTACCCATGGCTGTGCCGCTGATCTGGAGGTATAAGTTGTTCTCAAACTGGAAATAATTGTGGGTGAGAACAAAGTTACATAGGTCTGCTGTCAAATTGGCAGTGGTATCCTCTGGGATAGTGTTTCTAATTGTTTGTAATCTGTCTTCATGTGGGATGTTGGTGTATAGAGCTTCTACATCCATGGCAGCAAAGATGGTGTTATTGGGGAGGTTATCAATGTTTTGTAGTTTCCTTAGGAAGTCAGTAGTATCTCGGAGATAACTGGGGGTGTTGGTTGCGTAGGGTTTGAGAAGAGAGTCTACATAGCTGGATAAACCAGTAGTGAGCGTGCCGATACCTGAGATGATGGGACATCTGGGTTGTCCAGGTTTATGAATTTTGGGAAGCAGATAGAACAATCCTGGTCTGGGTTCAGAGGTGTTTCTGTGTGGATTTGTTCCCGAGTAGCTGTAGGGAGGCCTTTAAGGAGACAGTATAGTTTCTTTTGGCATTTCGATGTGGGATCAGAGGAGAGAGGTTTGTAAAATGTGGTGTTGGAGAGTTGTCTGGTTGCCTCCTGGTTATAGTCGGCCTTATACATAATGATCACAGCACCCCCTTTGTCAGCTGGTCTGATTATAATGTCCCCGTTGTTTTTGAGACTCTGGATAGCATAGTGTTCAGCGCGGCTGAGATTGTGTGTCGCTTGTTGTCGTTTGTGAATAATGTCAGTCTGTGCATTGTTGCGGAAGCTTTGTATATAAAAATCCAAATTGTAATTCCGACTGTCAGGGGGAGTCCATATAGAATTATGTTTCCTTTGGTGTTGATAGGGCGGATCTGGTAGGTCAGATTGATGTTCGTTGGTGGTTTGGAAATATTCTCGGAGGTGGAGGTGGCGAACAAAAGCCTCAAGGTCACCAGTTGTATCCAGTTTGTGGGGGAGGTGGGGCAGAAAGAGAGACCCCAGGATAAGACAGACTCTTCTGCTGGGTTGAGTTTGTAACTGGAGAGGTTAACAATATTATCCGGTGGGTTGAGGTAGTTGTTGTTGTAGCCTGTGGTGTGGAGCAGTTTAGAAAGTTTATTGTCTTTTCTTTGTTGTAGGGAATAGAAGTGTGTATAGTAGATTTCTTGTCTGGTGGAACAAAAGTCTTGTAAAGTGTTAGTCAGTGTGGATGTTTGTCTTGAGATGAGAATCTCTAAGTTAGAGATGTCATTCTTGATGTTTTTCTGTTTCTTGTAGAAGATACTTATCAGGTGGTTCCTTAATTTCTTGGATAGTGTGAGGCAGAGTCTCTCACGGTAGTCAGTACAGTATGTTGATCTTAATGGATTGTTCACTTTCAGACTTGAAAGAGAATCCTCTGAACTGTCATTCATGCTTAAATTTGACACGTTACACCTAGGTCTTAACAAAGACTCTAATTACCTTACCCAATACAAATATAGCTTCCCCAATTATCACCTCTAATATCATTAGCTCACAGACATTTACCTCCCCCACTCATGCCCCTTCTGTTCTGAAATTTTATTTGTCTTTTTTATATGTGTTCATTTTTTTTGATTGTATCCTTTGGTATATATATGGTCATGCCAATTTTCTTCCACTATTTGATCTGAGGAAGTGGGTCTGGCCCATGAAAGCTCATCACCTAATAAACCGTCTTGTTAGTTTTTAAAGTGCTACATAGTCCTGTTTTTTTGTTTCAGCTAGACCAGACTAACATGGCTACATTTCTATCACTATTGATCAGGATAGTGATACTGACTATGAAATACTAAGGGAGTTTAGAGAGGCTATCAAAATAAAAGACTCAATAATAGTGGGGGATTTCAACTATCCCCATAAGGTATGTCTAGACTACATGGCTCCATCGACAGAGCCCTGTAAACTAGTTTACCTGGCATAGTCAATGAAGCGGGGATTTGAATAATCCCCACTTCATTAAAATAAACATGGCCACCGCGCTGTGCCGACAATCAGCTGATCCAGTACAGCACGGCAGACTAGACGCGGATCTGTCGGCTGGGGAAGCCTTTGCCGACCGATCCTGTAAACCTCGTTTCACAAGTCATAAGGGATTGGTCGGCAAAGGCTTCCCCAGCCGACAGATCCACATCTTGACTGCTGAGCTGTGCTGGATCAGCTGATCATCAGCACAGCACAGTGGCCATGTTTATGTTAATGAAGCAGGGATTATTTAAATCCCCACTTCATTGACTATGCTGGGTAAACTAGTTTACATGACTCTGTCGACGGAGCCATGTAGTCTAGACATACCCATAATGACTGGCTTCATGTCACCTCAGGACAGGATGTAGAGATAAAATTTCTTGATACCTTAAATAACAGTTTCTTGGAGCAGCTGCTTGTGCAACCCACAAGGGGAGAGGCAATTCTTGATTTAGTCCTAAGTGAAGCACAGGATCTGATACAAGAGGTAAATATAACTGAACTGGTTAGAAATAATAACCATAATGTAATAAAATTTAACACCCCTGTGGAGAGAAAAACAGCTCAGCCGTCTAACGCTTTGGCATTTAATTTTAGAAAGGAGAACTAAATGGGGAGGTTAGATAAACAGAAATTAAAAGGTACAAGTGACAAAAGTAAAATCCCTGCAAGCTGCATGGAAACTTTTCAAAGACACCATAATAAAGGCCCAACTTAAATGTATACCCCAAAATTAAAAAACACAGTAAAAGAACTAAAAAAGTACCACTGTGGCTTAACCAAGTAAAAGAAGCCATGACAGATAAAAATACATCTTTTAAAAAGTAGAAATCAAATCCTAGTGAGCAAAATAGAAAGGACCATAAACTTTGTAAAATTAACTGTAAAAAATATAATAAGAAAAGCCAAAAAGGAATTTGAAGAACAGCTAGCAAAAAAACTCAAAAAGTAATAGCAAAATGTTTTTAAGTATATCTGAAGCTGGAAACCTGCTAAACAACCAATGGGGCCCTTGGATAATCAAGATGCTAAAGGAGCACTCAAAGACAATAAACTCATTGCAGAGAAGCTAAATGAATTATTTGCTTCCATATTCATGGCTGAGGATATTAGGGAAATTCCTGAACCTAAGCCATTCTTTTTAGGTGATAAATCTGAGGAATTGCCCCAGATTTAGGTGGCATTAGAGGAGGTTTTTGGAACAAATTGATCAATTTAACAGTAACAGATCACTGGGACCAGATGGCATTCATCCAAGAATTCTGAAAGAATTCAACTATGAAACTGTGTAACTATTAACTGTGGTTTGTAACCTATTCTTTAAATCAGTTTCCATACCTAATTACTGGAAGATAGCTAACGTGACACCAATATTTAAAAAGGGTTCTAAAGGTGATCCTGGCAATTACAGACTGGTAAGTCTAAAGTCAGTACCAAGCAGATAAGTTGAAACTATAGTAAAGAATAAAATTGTCAGACATGAACATAATTTGTTGGGGGAAAGTCAGCATGGTTTCTGTAAAGGGAAATCATGTCTTACTAATCTACTAGAGTTGTTTGAAGGGGTCAACAAATGTGGACAAGGAGGATTGAGTGGATATAGTGTACTGAGATTTCTAGAACGCCTTTGACAAGGTCCCTCACTAAAGGCTCTTAAGAAAGTAACTTGTTATTGGATAAGAGGAAAGGTCCTTTCATGGATTGATAACTGGCTAAAAGACAGGAAACAAAGGGTAGGAATAAATGGTAAGTTTTCACAGTGGAGAGAGGTAACTAGTGGGGTCCCCCAAGTGTCCGTAGTGGGACCAATCCTATTCAACTTATTTATAAATGATCTGGAGAAAGGGGTAAACTGTGAGGTGGCAAAATTTGCAGGTGATATCGAACTGTTCAAGATAGTTAAGACCAAAGCAGATTGTAAAGAGCTTCAAAAAGATCTCACCAAACTAAGTGATTTGGCAACAACATGGCAAATGGAATTTAATGTTGATAAATGTACAGTAATGCACATTTGGAAAAATAATTCCAACTATACATACAATATGATGGGGACTAATTTAGCTACAATTACAGAATAGATTTTTGCTAATTCTAAACAAGTTAGTTGGTGGCCCACAATTATGTGCTATAGGTATAGAGTGACATTCTCTTAAGGTTGCATACCTCACATGTGCACTACCTTAGTGCACTCACTCTGCCACATGTGTAACTGTTTGAGGATCTGCCATCTTATTAGTTGTTATGTTTATAATGTCTGATTCTTCCAAGTCAAGTTTCTCTTCCATGGTAAATAGAATTGTTTTCATATTCCAGTGCTTTTCTCCATGGATATAATCTCAACAGAATCACATCCAAAAAAGTGTTTCTTAAGTTTATGATTCATTTATGGCTATTTTAATGACATTTGGCATTTTTCTTGAAGAGCTAGCTCCTAGAGTCAAATAATTTTTTAGAAAATTGCAGCTGTCATGTTTTAAAGTTTCTAACCCCCAGAGTTGTGGAGAAACAGTAAAAAATAAGAATCCTAAAGACTGAAAACCCATAAGGCAAGTAAAAACACAAAATGTACTATGGGGGGGGGAGGGAAGCTTATTATTTCTTACGATAACCTCATAGTTTTTTACCTCTAACTCAGATGTTTCTGAACGTTGGAGACTGGCAATATTATCTTCAGCTACCCATGCAGCTGACTGGTTTTACCTGGTCACCATCTTATTGCCCTCATCCCCTAGTCTTTTTAAAATACAAGCTGCTACAGGTAACAGTAATTCAGACCCAATATTTTGCTCTAACATGTGCAGTGTAGCTCAAAGTCTGTTTCATCATGCTCTCATTCAAGCTTGGCAAACTGACATGAGGTAACCCTGAGTGTAGGTGCCTTGAGATAAGTGCTGCAATGAAAACAAGCCCTTGGTGTCTCCTGAGGGCTCATGGCCCACAGTGGTTTGGCCTGATTCAATGACAATAATTCCCATTAGGATAGAGGACAGAATTAAAGGCTGCAGAACCAATGTATAGCATTGAGAAAGATATAGTGCTCTACAAAACGGGTTAATTCAGGAGGCATTTCACCAATGGGATAAACATAACAAAGCAAAATATTAAATAAATTTTATACAGAAATTTTTATTTAGAAAAATATTCCAGGGTAGGTATAAAATACTTAAGAATATGAGGGAATTGAGAAGCCTCTCCACCTACATGCAAACATATGAACACCCTGAGTGCCAAGGTTACTACTGTTCAAAATACCATTCCAAAACTACCTCCTGGTAATGACAGAGTGGTTAACTCAAACACTGATTGACTGATTTCAGCGGCATCAATTCAGGGAGTGGGAACCATTGGTGGCAGAGGGGCTAGGCAGTGGCCAGGGAGAACCAACCCTGGCAAGGGAACCCCCAGCAGCGGTGAGGCCAGGGGGCAGCCAGGTGGCCCCAACTGGGGAACCCTGGGGAACCCCTGAAGGCAGTAAAGCTTGTGGTGGCAGAGCAGCCACTGGAATGGGTTACCTAGGGAAGTAGTGGAGTCTCCATCCCTAGAGGTGTTTAAGTCCCGGCTTGACAAAGCCCTGGGTGGGTTGATTTAGTTGGGATTGGTCCTGCCTAGAGCAGGGGGCTGGACTTGATGGCCTTCTAAGGTCTCTTCCAGCTCTATGATTCTAAGGAGAATCCTGTGGAAACCTGGTGGCAGCAGGGTGGGGAATCCCAGCTGGCCAGCATTGTCAGGGTGGAGTGCCCTAGCTTTGGGAGTCCCAGGAAGATGAGATGGCAGCAGGGAAGCCTGGAGGAGAGCACTGACTTCACCTGGTCTGACAGACTCCCTGATCTGTGTCCGCTTAGGTCCCAAGAGTACCAGACCAGGGAGGTCCAACCTGTACTCTGCTCTATTCGAATTCAATTCATGTCATCTGAAAGAAGAACAGGACCCAAAAAGATCCAAAAAGAAAGTTCTCATCTGATGTAAACTGTTCGATAACTTCACTAAAGAATAATACACACTTGCAGAGTTTTTTCCCCAAATTTTTCAGCATTCATTGCTCACTCTACATTTACTAAGGATATATTTAAGCACTATAACTTTCAATCTGTTTCCAGATTCCAAAATAATACAGGTTGAGCATTTCTAGTCTGGCATCCTTGGTATCTGACTAGTACTGAACCAGAGCATTTGTCAGTCCATGGGAGGTCAATATTGTCTAGCAGCATTACCAACACTCCCGCTGCTTACTGGACTCTTAGAAGACATTTAGGGACAAACAGTACAGAAAACCCAGATCCAGGATTGGTGGCTGGAAACAAACTTCATGGGACCAAAGGAAACACCCATGATAAGTGGACATCCAGCTAACTGAAATCATGCTGGACCACAGATGTTGCCAGACCAGAGAGCACCAGACTAGAGAGGTTCAAACTGTAGCAAGAGTTCTACAAACAAGAACTGTTCCTGTTTCCGACTTCAGAATCAGTCATATTGTCATTTGACCACTGAAACCTGGACTACCACATTTGAAGATAATTGCACAGGGGTCACATGACAATTGCAACAGCTTTTAAAAGCTGTGAATTTCTCAAAATTACATTTACTAAAAAGATATTTTAAGATCCAGTTTTGTATCGTTATCGCAGAAGTCACTAGGTGGTGCTGTTTTGCAACTTCACAAATTATTTTATATAAAACTGGAACATGGTTATTTCAAAGGAATGTTATACTGTGCTACTTTAACAATGTAGTTTCTTCATGAGGGATTTGTGGCAAATGGCAGGGACATTTTCTTTCTCTCTTAACCTCTGTAATCAGGATCAATTCTTGAAGAGCAGTTGCTCTCTGGAAAGAAGGAATTTGGTTTTGGCCTGAGATTCTTAAAGATGGGATTACCTGCAGGCTGTTTGCTCAGCTCCATTCCAGGATAGATGTAGCTAGTGTTTAATAAACCATCTGCACACAAAATATACCCAGCCTCTATGACACTTTCCTACAGGAAATTGACCTTCAGGACTCTAGAATCCATTATCACTAGGCAGAGGAGCTACAAAAGTGCCTGACCCTGCAAGTGTTGCACACTTTCATAGAATCATAGAATCATAGGACTGGAAGGGACCTCGAGAGGTCATCGAGTCCAGGTCCCCCTCCCCCTCAAGGCAGGACCAACATCTGTCTACACCATCCCTGACAGATGTCTATCTAACCTGTTCTTAAATATCTCCAGAGAGGGAGATTCCACCACCTCCCTTGGCAATTTATTCCAATATTTGACCACCCTGACACTTAGGAATTTTTTCCTAATGTCCAATCTAAACCTCCCTTGCTGCACTTTAAGCCCATTACTCCTTGTCCTGTCCTCAGAAACCAAGAGGAACAAATTTTCTCCTTCCTCCTTGTGACACCCTTTTAGATATTTGAAAACCACTATCATGTCCCCCCTTAATCTTCTCTTTTCCAAACTAAACAAGCCCAGTTCATGAAGCCTGGCTTCATAGGTCATGTTCTCTAGACCTTTAATCATTCTTGTCACTCTTCTCTGTACCCTTTCCAATTTCTCCACATCTTTCTTGAAATGTGGCACCCAGAACTGGACACAGTACTCTAGCTGAGGCCTAACTAGTGCAGAGTAGAGCGGCAGAATGACTTCACGAGTTTTGCTTACAACACACCTGTTGATACAACCTAGAATCATATTTGCTTTTTTTGCAGCAGCATCACACTGTTGACTCATATTCAACTTGTGGTCCACTATGACCCCTAGATCCCTTTCCGCCATGCTCCTTCCTAGACAGTCGCTTCCCATCTTGTATGTATGGAACTGATTGTTCCTTCCTAAGTGGAGCACTTTGCATTTCTCTTTATTAAACTTCATCCTGTTTACCTCTGACCATTTCTCTAACTTGCTAAGGTCATTTTGAATTATGTCCCTATCCTCCAAAGAAGTTGCAACCCCACCCAGTTTGGTATCATCTGCAAACTTAATAAGCGTACTCTCTATCCCAATATCTACATCACTGATGAAGATATTGAACAGTACGGGTCCCAAAACAGACCCTTGCGGAACTCCACTTGTTATCCCTTTCCATCAGGATTTAGCACCGTTAACAACAACTCTCTGACTACGGTTATCCAGCCAATTATGCACCCACCTTATCGTGGCCCTATCTAAGTTATATTTGCCTAGTTTATCAATAAGAATATCATGCGAGACCGTATCAAATGCCTTACTAAAGTCTAGGTATATGACATCCACCGCTTCTCCCTTATCCACAAGGCTCGTTATCCTATCAAAGAAAGCTATCAGATTAGTTTGGCATGACTTGTTCTTTACAAACACATGCTGGCTATTCCCTATCACTTTATTACCTTCCAAGTGTTTGCATATGATTTCCTTAATTATCTGCTCCATTATCTTCCCTGGGACAGACGTTAAACTGACCGGTCTGTAGTTTCCTGGGTTGTTCTTATTCCCCTTTTTATAGATGGGCACAATATTTGCCCTTTTCCAGTCTTCTGGAATCTCCCCTGTCTGCCATGATTTTTCAAAAATCATAGCTAAAGGCTCAGATACCTCCTCTATCAGCTCCTTGAGTATCCTGGGATGCATTTCATCAGGACCCGGTGACTTGCTGACATCTAACTTTCCTAAGCGATTTTTAACTTGTTCTTTGTGTATCCTATCTTCTAAACTTACCCTCTCTCTGCTTGTATTCACTATGTTAGGCACACCTCCAGACTTCTCAGTGAAGACCGAAACAAAGAAGTCATTGAGCATCTCCGCCATTTCCAAGTTTCCTGTTACTGCTTCTCCCTCCTCACTGAGCAGTGGACCTACCCTGTCCTTGGTCTTCCTCTTGCTTCTAATGTATTTATAAAAGGTCTTCTTGTTTCCCTTTATGCCTGTAGCTAGTTTGATCTCATTTTGTGCCTTTGCCTTTCTAATCTTGCCCCTGCATTCCCATGTTGCTTGCCTATATTCATCCTTTGTTATTTGTCCTAGTTTCCATTTTTATAGGACTCCTTTTTTATTTTGAGATCATGCAAGATCTCCTTGTTAAGCCAAGCTGGTCTTTTGCCGTATTTTCTATCTTTCCTACACAGCGGAATTGTTTGCTTTTGGGCCCTAAACAATGTCCCTTTGAAATACTTCCAACTCTCCTCAGTTGTTTTTCCCTTCAGTCTTGCTTCCCATGGGACCTTACCTACAAGTTCTCTGAGCTTATCAAAATCTGCCTTCCTGAAATCCATTACCTCAATTGTGCTGGTCTCCCTTCTACCTTTCCTTAAGATCATGAACTCTATTATTTCATGTTCATGTCCTCCATACTGTCTTCCACTTTCAAGTTCTCAACTAGTTCCTCCCTATTTGTTAAAATCAAATCCAGAACAGCTTCTCCTCTGGTAGCTTTTTCAACCTTTTGAAACAGAAAATTGTCTCCAATGCAGTCCAGAAACTTATTGGATAGCCTGTGCCTCGCTGAGTTAGTTTCCCAACATATGCCTGGATAGTTGAAGTCCCCCATCACCACCAAATCTTGGGCTTTGGATAGTTTTGTTAATTGTTTAAAAAAGGCCTCATCCACCTCTTCCACCTGGCTAGGTGGCCTGTAGTAGACTCCTAGCATGACATCACCCTCATTTTTTACCCCTTTTAGCTTAACCCAGAGACTCTCTACACAGCTATCTCCTACGTTCATCTCCACTTCAGTCCAAGTGTGTACATTTTTAATATACAAGGCAACCCCTCCTCCCTTTTTTCCCTGTCTGTCCTTCCTAAGCAAGCCGTACCCTTCCATACCAACATTCCAATCATGCGTCCCATCCCACCAGGTTTCTGTAATACCAATGATGTCATATCCATTTATTTCCGTATAAGTCAAGGATAAATGCCACTTCTTAGGATCACACCATTGGTCATGTTTCTACAAGAACTGGGCAAAATATTTCACCTGGAATATTGGGGCTACGTCTACACTGGCCCCTTTTCCGAAAGGGGCATGTTAATTTTACAGGTCATAATAGGGAAATCCGCGGGGGATTTAAATATCCCCCGCGGCATTTAAATAAAAATGTCCGCCGCTTTTTTCCGGCTTTTAGAAAAGCCGGAAAAGAGCATCTACACTGGCCCCGATCCTCCGGAAAAAAAGCCCTTTTCTGGAGGATCTTATTCAAAGTAGGAATAAGATCCTCCGGAAAAGGGCTTTTTTTCTGGAGGATCGGGGCCAGCGTAGACGCTCTTTTCCGGCTTTTCTAAAAGCCGGAAAAAAGCGGTGGACATTTTTATTTAAATGCCGCGGGGGATATTTAAATCACCCGCGGATTTCCCTATTACGACCTGTAAAATTAACATGCCCCTTTCGGAAAAGGGGCCAGTGTAGACGTAGCCATAGTGAAAAATGTATATCTGGTGATATTAAAATATTCCCTGAATTCATGTTGATTTCACAAAATTGTTTTGGTTGAAAATAATCTTCTCCCTCTAAAAAAAAAAAAAATGATAAAGAAATCAAAATGTTTTGCCTTTCTAGTTTGAAATTAACTGCAGTTCAAAATTTCCTTTATTTTTAAACCAATGAAAAAGGTTTTTAAATGTTCACAAATAAAATAAAATAGTTCAATTTGTGAAAAAAACAACTTCTTTTAATTTTTTGATTCACTGAATAAAATTTAAAATCATTTTGGTTTAATCCAAAACAATAGTTTTTCATTTTTTCTGAATTGCTAGCAAACCAAGACATATGCATTATTGACACAACTCTAGATTCTACATTGTACAGTGTCAATGACAACAGCAACATGGGAGTTACAAGCACTCAGCCCCTTTGGGTTTGAATCACCACAAATTTAGACCCCACTACAGGAATGAATGTTCAAACTGGCACTTAAACAAATATTTAACTTTGAGCACAAGTCTGTTGAAGTTAAGTCCCCAAAATACATAAAGCATCCCCAGCCAAACACCCATGATATGAAAGATAACCTAAAATCATATAAATATCATAAGGTGATCACTTGATCATTACCTGTTCACTTGATCATCACCTGTTTGGTTAACTCCCTCTGGGGAACCTGGTATTGGCCACTGTCGGCAGACAGGGTACTGATCTGGATGGACCTTTGGTCTGACCCAGCATGGCTGTTCTTATGTTCTTAAGATAAGAAACCTCCTTTCACAATGTCTGGAGTGGGTCACAACAATGGGTGTCAACCTCAAAGCAGACTGTCACAAAGCAAGGCAGACATCAACCTAGTAATAAGTGTGGCCTTATAAAGCATAACAGTCTTACCACAGAGTCACTGAAAGTCCCCTTGGTCATTCCAGTCTGTCTTGCCATTCAGGCAAACTGGGTGATGCAGGGTTAATTTACACCATATTCAGAGTACTTCCAGTTCCAAAGGACCAATAGTTTTCTTTCAATTGTACTCAAATCTCAAACCAAAGACAACACTTGCAGTCTATCCTAATTAAGGAGTTACTAACTAAGAAAAGAAATGAGAGTTATGTAGAAGGTCAAACAGAAATGACTTAGGGTATGTCTACACTTCAGTGTTATTTCGAAATAGCTTATTTCAAAATAACGTGTCTACACACAAAATGCATTTCAAAATAGCTTTTTACTATTTTGAAATAGCATGTCCATACTGAATAGACTCTGAATCGCATTTAAGGCTGGCCGGAACCAGTTCCAGCAGGGCACCAGGTCAGGACTTACTGTGTGGGGCTGCTGCCTGAGGCTATCTGAGGTCTGTGCTTAAAGGGACCCCCCCCCCCCCGGACAGCCAGTTCTCAGGTTTCCCTGCTTGCTTGTCTACCTTGATGAGGGACAGCAAAGCATTTTGTCTCTGTGTGCTCTGGTTGCCCTCACTCAGGACACCACAGCAGTCTGGAACATGGAGCCAGAGCTCGCCTGGGCACTCTGGTGCTTCTCTTAGATGCGTTGCTATGAGCCTGGCTGCACTTTTTGCAGGCTGCCATCTGGGAGGTTCATCGGGGGGCTGTCAGAATCCATGAGGCCCTGCGGGAGAGTTTCCACCCTGAGGAACACTAAGAACCTCCCTGATCTGCCCCACTGGGGGCTTGTGCCTCATTCCTCCCTCACGTCCTTCCACATACACCTCCCGAACCCCCCTTCCTGATGTCAAATAAAATACACGTATTTTCATGAACACAAACTCTCTTTATTTAACAGAATTGGGGGGGGGGGTGAAACTCTGGTGAGACTGGGGAAAGGAGGCAGGAGAGGGGAAGAGAAAACCTGGGAGGAGGGAGCTGGAAGGGGGAAGCAAGGGGGAGAAGGGGAAGGGGAAGCTCAGGGCTCAGGATTGGGGGTCTCGCCAGACCAACTTGATTTTCATGCAAACCTGCTCCTGGGTCCGCATGTGGCCTTTGGTGGCCAGGCTGGCAGCTATCCTACCACAGACGACTGCATTCCTTTGTCTAGTGTGGAGATCATGGACGTTGGGTGCATCCCCCCCAAACCTGAATAAGATCCATGATTTCCACCCTTGACCAGGAAGGTGCCCACCTTCTCCGTGCCCTGTCAGGCTCCTGGGAGCTGACAGACTGCTCCTGGGGAGCGGTGGAGGGCTGGCTGCCAGTGGCTTGCTGGCTCATGTTTTGGGGCTACTGGGTTGGGGCAGTGAGTGCTGGCTCTGGGCCAGCAGGCTTGGAGCTGGCACAGGCACTGTGGCCAGAGACTACCCCTTCAAGGGCTCCAGGGAGGGAAAGGAGTGTTCTTGGTTGAGGCCAGAGTGGCTACCAGGGCATGCTAAGAAGGCTGGAGGCCCCCTATCATATATATAGTAGCCCAATGTCTGTGACTCTGTAACACTGAAATGCTGGCTGTTCCCTCTGGGTGGCGCTGTTGCCTCCCACCGTGGCGCTTGGCTGACTTCTGCACCACTCAGCTGGGCTGCCGAGTGGAAGCAAGTGGTGCAAGCGGCTGTTTGGGGTCCATGCTCCACATGCAGCACCCCCATGCTGCATGGGGAGAGCGGGGCCCAAACGGCCACATGCGCCGCTTGCTCCCGTGCAGAGGCCCAGCTGAGCAGCACAGAAGTCAGCCAAGCACAACGGTGGGAGGCAAAGGGCATGGGGCAGTGATGTGCGGCATGACGGTGGATCCAAGCCCCCACCTCCTCCCTCGGCCGTGAACAGACCGTGGCCAGGGGGAGAGCAGAGGAATGAGGGGGAGGGGGAGGGGAAGGACTACTGAGAGGCTGCAGGATCAGTGCTGGGGTGAAGGGAAATGGTGCAGGGGGACAGCTGGAGCTTATAGGCAGCTGCTCAGCCAGGCTGCTGTGCGGGAGTAAGTGGCGCAAACAGCCATTTGGGCTCTGCACTCCCCATGCAGGAGGAGGAGGAGAAGAGAGAATGAGAGGCAGGAGGGGGAGCTGAGAGAGAAGGGGAGGGAGGCAGTAGGAGGAGGTGAAAGAAAGAGAGAGACGGAGCGAGAGACCGGAGGCTCAGGAGAGAAGACTGAGATAGAAAGGGAATAGGACATGGAGGAGAGACCTGAAAATCCTGTTTTATGACTGGCTAATTGGCTAGTTTTGAAATGAGTGTCTACACATAATTTATTTCAAAATAGCTATTTCTAATTTGGCATTATTCATAGAATGAGGTTTGCCAAATTCGAAATAAGCACTCCGCTATTTTGAATTTATTTCCAAATAGCGGGTTGGCTGTGTAGACGCTAGGAAAGTTATTTTGAAAGAAGGGCTGTTATTTCGAAATAACTTTGCTGTGTAGACATACTCTTACAGACCTAGATTTTAAAAATTGAATATAAACTTCTGTAAACAGCTGTGTATGTCTTTTAGGGATGACCCATGCCAAGAAGCACAAGGATTTCTTGCTTATGGCTAGGTATTGTTGCCCTGCAGGGTCCAGACAGCATACAGAGAAACCGTTTCTCCTTGTCAGGGATTTTTATCCCCTTCACCCAAGAATCTAAGTTGCTAGGATGAGTTCATGTCCATATCTCCCCTTCCTAGAAGGAGTAATGAATGAAATCAACCATGCCTCTGTGCTTTGATGCTACACAGTGCCTTTTTTGCTTTCAATGGGCCATGAGACAAACACTTTACCTTATTTAATGCTTCTTTTCCTGTTTTGTGAGTTACATGGTGCCAGAGGTTTTATACTACAGGTTACAGATATTTTAAGTACGATTAATACTTGCAGCACCCTAGAAGCGTTTCATAACTCCAAACAGTAAATTCATTCTTATAATACTAATATCTATTTTAACAATACTAACCCAAAGAGAGCCAGACTGCTTTCTAGCTATTAATTTGTCAATGTTCATTGAGGCCCTGTGTCTTGGCTTGTGTTGGTACCTCCTTTGCCAGTGCCACACCTCTCTCTTAAAAATATTCAGGTGGTGCATAAGGAAGAGGAGGGTATTGAGTAAGGGAGGTGGTAGAGAAGATAATAAATGAATTAAGAATGAGCATGCTAAAACATCTTTCGAGGGGAAAGATGTAAGTCTGTTTAAAATACAGAAGCCATTCTTAGTGATGTATGTTCAGGTGATTGGATTTTGTATATTGCTATTGCAACTAGAAACAAAATTCACGAAGTACTTTAGAAAATATATTCTTTGGTCCAAAAGGCAGAGGGGATACAATATAAGGTGGTGAGAATGACTAAACTAAGAGTTGTATCATGTTTTTAGGTTAAATTGCTCTTAAAAAATATTCACCAAAACATGCATTTTTTTAACCAGGTCTAATCTCTACCACCTTGAGATTCTTCTTTCCTGAGAAAAGGTGTATGAAGCTTTCACATTTGTCCAACCCAGAAGAGATTACTGAATCTATCTCACTATCATGGGAAGACTTGAAAACAGCACAATAGAAATGCTTAAGAACCAAATGCTGCAGACCACTTTGCCTGCCCTTTATTTGTTCATTTTCATCATCAGTATTCCCCTGAATTCTATCTCCTTGTGGTTCCTTTGCCGTTACTCAAGACCTTGGACTCCCATCATCGTGTTTTCCATTAATCTGACAATCACGGACTTGCTGTACAGCATGCTCCTCCCTTTTCAAGTTGTCTACCACTTACGAGGAAATGACTGGCCCTTTGGACAGGTTCTGTGCCGCATTGTGACTGTGCTATTCTATGCAAACATGCACTGTTCTGTTTTAACCATGACAAGCATCAGCATAGAACGCTACCTAGGAATTGTTCACCCACTCCAGCACAGGACCATTAGACCCATTAGAACAGCTCTCTTGACATGCATCATCATTTGGATATTTGTTTTACTGCTGCACTTCCCACTCATGAAGACAGAGCTAACCTTCCAGGTACAGGAGTTGCAGATAACTACTTGCTTTGATGTATTACCCAAAAATATGTTTCCTTCAAGAAATTCTTTCATCGCTTATTTTGGCTCTCAAGTTCTCCTATGCTTTCTCCTACCTTTGCTAGTTATGGCATTCTGCTACACCTCAGTCATTCGAGCTCTTCTTAATGCCCCTCCTGATCAATTAAAAGAAATTAAGAATCAGACAATTTATTTGATAGTTGTGTTGCTTACAGTCTTTGTACTGTGTTATGTGCCCAATATTGTGATATCAATCATCCATTTTGTCTATACTACCCAAAATAAGACTGTTTATGTGGAATATAAGCTGTCTCTGGCTTTGAATAGCCTTAATTGCTGCTTCGATCCACTTGTTTATTTTTTTGGTTCCAAAGAGTTTCGACGAAAGATACAGAAGAAGTTCTGCAGATGCATACCTGATATATTCAGTGAAAGTCCCACTGTCTTTTCAGAGCAAGATTTGCCATTAACAGCCAGAGAACATGCACTAAATCATTAAAAATGTATTTGACCTGGAACAGATTTTGTTAGTCAATGCTTCAAACCATCGTCCAGAAAGTTTAGAAGTTGTTTTATTTAAGAACATACAATATCAAAAGATAAAGAAAAATACACCAGGCAATATATTACCACAATTTATTGAAGCTTATTTTGGACACAAACTGAGCACTCAGGAAGACTCAGCATGCATGGGAAAAGACACATCTTTTAGCTTGCTAAAAGCAGTGCATTATGGAACATCAATTACTATAAATTAGGAATACAAAAAATATTTCACTGCCAGGTACATGCATTCCCTTCGAATATGTCTCTGGAACAATTTCTAAAACCTGTTTCCCAGTTCAGCACTTCTAATTTAAATAATTGACAGAAATAAAATGAACACGCCGCATTTCTGAGGAGAAGAGGAGTATCTGAGCTAAAATGATACACATCCCTTGACACAGAAGTAAGCAAAAACTGGTGATTAGCATTTGTAACAGGGGAAAGCAGAAATATAGGGTTTAATCTATTCATGCACATTTGATGTCCTCTTTATTATTGGTATTTAATAGCATATTCACTCTAGAACTGTGGTTCTCAACTGGTGGTCCATGGACTATTGGTGGTCCATGGTGACTTTTTCGGTGGTCCACAGGAACATTGTCCAAAGTCACATGGTGTGAGCAGGTGCCACTGTTAGGCTGTTTTACACCATGTTCACAAGCACATGGCACATCATCCATAGCGTCACCTAGGATGCAACCACGTTGTGTTGCCAGGAACTTCCATCTGAGGCTCTGAGCATCAGTGTAGCTGCTGCCATCATGCTGAGCGGTTGCTGTGTCATTCGTCCTGTGCTACATGTGCAGTTTTACAGGTGTGGTATAGTTTGTTTATAGTGGCAACAACAGGAAGAAATGTCAAGCTCAAGTATTTGGAGGACTACATCACATTAGGCTTCACTTGTCAAGAAAAAGAAGGTATGGATTTGCCACAATGTGTTATTTGTTTCAAAGTCTTGGGGAATGACTCAATGAAGCCACCTAAGCTGAAATTCCATCTCGAAAAGTGTCACCCCAACTTGTTGCAAAAGGATGACGATTATTTTGAGTGGAGGTTATCAGGTCTGAAATAGAAGCGCCTCGACTCAACAAGTGCATTCTACAATTAGAGAAGCAATGCAGCGCGCGCTTCCTACATTGTTGCATACAAGGTTGCACAGGCTAAGAAGCCTCATACCATTGTAGAGCAACTTGTGCTCCCCTGTGCAAAAAAGATGGTGTGGCTTGTTCTTGGCGAGGAAGCAGCAAGGAAGCTGAATGATATATCTGTCTTTAACGACACAGTATCGAGACGGATAAATGAGATATCGCAGAACATCAGTGAACAAGTTGTGGATGAAATAAAGAAGTCTCAATTGCTTACCATACAACTGGATGAATAGACCAACATCACATTGTGCTCTCAGCTATTGGTGTTCGCCCGATACATGGTTGAGGGAGACTTCAAAGACGAGTTTCTTTTTTGTAAGACTCTTGATACCACCACAAAGGCTCAGGTTGTGATGGAAATTGTTAACAATTTATTTGAAGTACATGGTCTGGATTGGGTAAATCTTGTGGGTGTCACCGCTGATGGTGCACCTGCCATGCTGGGCTCAAGATCAGGCTTCCAAATGCTGGTGAAACAACACGCTCCAATGGTAACTGGAGTTCATTGCTTCATTCAAAGGGAAGCTTTGGAATCAAAAACATTGCCTGGTCAACTGAACACCGTTTTCAAAGGGTGGATGAAAGTGGTGAATCACATCAAATCATCGGCTCTGAACACCAGACTTTTTAAAAGATTTTGCCTGGACATGGGTTCCAACTTTGATGTGTTGTTGTTCTACACTTCTGTACGATGGTTGTCAGCAGGGAACATACTTAACAGAGTTTTTCAATTGAGAGAGGAGTTGGATTTATTTCTCCAGGCTCAAGTGAAAGAGGAATTCCAAAATGTGCTGATGCCGTCAAATTTATAACTTGTGTATCTTGTTGATATTTTTGAAATCTTGAACAAACTGAACCTTCAGCTGCAAGGAAAAGGTGCAAATCTGTTCTCTCACCAAAGCATCATCAAGGCTTTTCTTGACAAATTGGAACTCTGGATCGTAAGAGTCGAAGGCAATAATTTGGTTCAATTTCCATATGTGGATGCCGTGCTTGGGGAAAAGGAAGCCATTCGGACGCACATTCTTGATCATTTACGGAAGCTACAAGACGAATTCCAACGATACTTTCTGGAGGTGGACAGGACAAGGGATGAATTATCTTTCATCAGGAATGCATTTACAACAGATGTTAATAGAGTTCCAGAGGATCTGCAGGAGGAATTCTTGGATCTGAAAAATGATTTTGTAGCTCAAGACATGTACCAGCAGTCTACCATAAAGAAATTTTGGGCCAGCATGACTGAGAGTTACCCAAATCTGTCAGCACAAGCAGGCAGATTTCTTTTGCCATTTGCATCAGCTTATATGTGTGAGACTGGATTTTCGTGTTTGTTGCATGTTAAGTCCAAACAGAGGAATCGGCTTGCAGTGGAAAGCAATATTCATTGTGCATTATCAAGTACCACTCCAAACATTGAAAAGCTTGTCAGAGAAAAAAGAATCCAAAAATCTGTTAGTAAGAAATAAATTTCAAACCAAAATGTTCATTGTCTGCTCTTTTTTATCATGTCTCAAAAAGGAGGTGGTTCACGAAAATTTTTTGATTGGCCTGGTGGTCCGTGGACTGAAACGAGCTGAGAACCATTGCTCTAGAAGCATAAGGTTCTCCTTTTTGATTGACACTGTCTTGACAGGCCATTTATAGACAAGGCTCCCATGCAGTGTATCACACCTGACTTTTGTGGCAAGCCCAGGCAAAGCAGAGAATCTACCACCTGCATCTTACTGCTACAAGCCTTTCCCCTTTCAGAGATGGGTGTAGTACAGCCTAAACCCAAACCCATACCCCAGCTACTGTCATGGATTGGCTGTAAGGGTATGTCTACACCAGTGGTCTCCAACCTTTTTACACTCAAGATCACTTTTTAAATGTCAGGGCAAGCCAAGATCTACCCCATCCCTTCTCCAACATCTCACCCCTTTCCTTGAGGCCCCACCCTCTCTATTCCCCTCCTCTCCATCATTTGCTGTCCCCAGCCCTTACTCACTCTTACTAGGTTGAGATAGCAGGTGTGGGCTCTGGGGTGGGAATGAGGGATTTGGGTGTGGGAAGGGGTGAGAAGTGCAAGCTCTGGGAGGGAATGTAGGTGCAGGAGGAGGTGGAGAAGGGGATTCTGGCTCAGGGAGGGGGCTCCAGGCTGGAGAATGTTGAGGTCAGGTGGAGGGTTGCGGTGCTGAGCAAACCACAGGCTTGGGAGGTGGGAGTACAGGAGTTTGGGTTGGGGTGCATGAGGGACTCAAGGCAGGGGGGGTTGGGTATATGATGGGCTCAAGACACCAGTTTGTGATGTGTGAATGGTGCAAGAGTATTGCGGCAGAAGACTGGAGATAAGGGGGGTAGGAGTTTGGGGATGTGAGGGGCTCAGGGCAGGGGGTTCTGGTGTACGATGGGCCAGGGTTGGGGTCCATCGGAGGTGCAGGAGTATTATGATGCTGCAGCCAGATGAGGGCTTGGCTGCAAGTGGGGGCTTGTTGACCAGACTTCATTTTTAAATAAAATATTATGTCCAACACAAAACGTTTCAGCACTGTCTTTATTTATGGGAGAGGCAGGAACCTGTTTTGGGTCAGGGGTCACTGACCCACAGAAAAATCAGTCGGGGACCACACAAGTGAGATCAAAAAATCAACCCCCTCAGAACCCACCAAGCCTCACTGATGTGGTCTTAGCTAAGACACCTCATTCCTTTGGCACTCCAGCCCCATGGACAGGGGAGGGTAGGATAGAGGTTCATGGCTCAGGCCAGATGAATTCTTCTGGGGTTCCTGGGTTAGTGGATTTTGTGGGCCCCTCTACGCTCTGAGGTGGAGCTAAAATGAGGAATCCAGTGTGTGGGTCAGGGCTGCCAGTGAGCGGGACAGGGATGGAGGTGCAGAATCTGGGTGGAAATCAGGGAACAGAAGCAAGCTGGGTGGATGTGTCTGGCCAGGAGCAGTGTGCTGGTGGGTCTCTGGCCAGGAAGCAGGATCAGGGTGCTGGCAGAAGGTCTGGCCGGGGGAAGGGGGCAGGGATAGCTTGGATAGTACCTGGGGGTCTCAAGGGATGAGAATCTCTGGGGCAGGATCTGTGGGCAGTGCTGGATGAGGCGCATGTACGGCTCCTTTAAGAAATCCAGCTGCTCCAGATCTTTTAAGAAATTCAGCTGCTCCAGCCGCCATCTTAACTGTCCCCTTCTTCCCGCCCCCCCACCCCCACCCTCCTGCCTTCCTGGAGCATGGGGAAGGAAGGGAAGACAAGAAAGTGCACGCGCTGTTGTGGGCAGGGAAGGAGCATGTGCTTTCTTGTCTTCCCTTCCTTCCCCGTGCTGCCTTCCTTCTTCCTGTGGTGTGTGGGGAGAAGTCCCAAGGCTCCACACCAGATCCAGCTCCTCAGGAAGCACGCACTGCTCCTCCCCTCCCCACAACAGCGCACATGCTTTGAGAAGCTGGATCTGGCACAGAGCCATGGGACTCCTCCCCTCCCCACCACAGGAAGATGGAGCTAGCTCTGTTTTTGTGGGAGGCAGGAGGTTGTAGCGCCAGTGCGGGCTCCTCATTGGCGGTGGGGGGGGGAAGGAGAGTAAGGAGGGGCTAGGAACACCTCCTCGTCATCGACTGGCTGTGCCCCCGCGCTCGACCAGTTGATCGCTATCTACTGGTTGATGACTACAGGCCTACATAGCAGTTGGACCCACAGCTGTGGGTGTTTAATTGCCGTGCAGACATATCCTAAGTTCCCGCTCTCTTGGGGTTATGCAGTAGCAACAGCAGCAGCTCGGGTTCCGGGGGAAGGGAGGCTCTCTTGTCAGACACAGCTTGGTCCCAGGGGAGTCCTCAACAGTGGCCCACAGCTAGAGTACCGCTACAACTCAAAGGAAGCAGATGTGCAAGTGAGACTTCTCACCCTTAGAAGCTCTGCAGCTGAGGTAGGCACCTGTCATGCAAGGGTTCCTGAGCTCTTCCTATGCAGCCTCTCTGCTCTGAGATAGGTTACATGCCTCACGCTCCCCCCACTTCTCTATAGATTGTAGTCTATCCCCTCAGCTGCATTCTGCTCCACAGCCCATTCCATCAGGCTTGCTGGTAGTCCATATAAATTGCATAAAAAAGGGACTTATGCAGCAGTGTAAACCTATCGGCAAAGGCACTGGTCTGTCCACCAAAGAATACTTTCCATTCACAGGATTTCAGTCCTTTTCCTCCTGGGCTTTGATTTTATTTCTTCAAAAACGAAGCTGTTTACTTAAAGTTCGATATATTAGTCATGTCTTTTTCCTGACCCAGTGTCTTCTGCAAAAGCCTTTCTGTTCCCCCTCAGCCCTTGTGCTCATTCCTACCCTGTTTCCTGCACAATTACACTCCCAGGCCATCAACCCGCCTATGAACTAGGCTCTCATTGAGTAGACACTTAACTATCTGACTAGGAAGTGCAAATTTAGAAATCTGAATGCACACTTCTGCACACAAACTTCTGGATCCATAAAAATATGTAGCCCAACACCTAGGTTTTGCTCTCATTTACATTGCAGTAAATATGGAATAATTCCACACAAAGATATGATTCTAGTTTTACACCAGCGAGGCTGAAAGCAGATTCCATCCACAGGTTGAGGCCCATTTGATAATTTGGCCCTCAAGTCCAGTTGTTACTTTATGATCTCAGGGAATAATTATAAAAAAAAGAACTGTCACCTAGCGCTTAGAGACTGCACCTGGGAGAGAGGGTTCTAATCCAAGTGCCTCGGTGCTATTAGGTGAATCAACTAAGTCTCTCTGTCTCTCTTTCCCCATCAGTAAAATAAGGATAATTATTTTTTTAGTACCTATGAAGGATGTTGCGAAGATTAATCAGTAAATGTGTTTGATAGTTCTTTGAAAAAAAATGAAAAGCTTCATTGTATCTTTGTGCTACAATTTGTATTAAGATACTGCACATGTATTTTTTACATGGCCACTTGCAATCTAACAAGTGACAGCGACACCTTTAAGAGATGGTGCTTGATAGACTGAGACTGGGTGGGGTACTTCCTTCCTGACTCACTTTTTCACTAAATGAATAGCAAGAAACAAGTAGGTCGTTTATTGAAAGAGGGAAGAGGAAAAATCTTTTCAAAAGAAATTTATGACACCAAAGCTATATCCTCAAGTCACACCTGTCTGTGGCTCATCAGAAGTGCTCAGACACTACAACAAGAAGAATCACAGGTTAAAAATAGTTAGTGCTATGTACAGTTCTTTGGGTATGGTCAGATAAACCAGGAGTGAGTAAGACTTGAAAGTGTGAAACTGAATCCAAGCCCAGTAATATTTGCTGAACTCAGGTGCCTTCCGGAGACAAGGCAGCCAGTTTGAGTTACAAGACACTGAGCCTATTGACATAATGAACACATTCCCACGAAATATTTCATTTTTCCTCAAATCATCATTTTGCAATAGAAAACTTTCTTTGGAAAAATGTTAACCAGCTGTTCTTGACAGTAGAGAGCACTTCACACTGACTTCACATTGCAAATGTGAGCAAATCTCAAGTAAATGAGGTGTCTGATTAGTAATCATCTGCGAAAAACTTGGTGTCAGTGAATTCTCTGAAATCTCATAGGAACTCTGTGGCCAAAGTAGGGATAGAATCCAATTCTCCAGAACAGTACTCAACTGTCTTACCTATAAATAGGGCCCTAACAATTTCAGTCCATTGTCATAAATGTCATGGTAATCAAATTTTTAAAAATTTGAATTTTATGGTTTCAAATATTTAAATCTTAAATTTCAAACATAATTATAAACATGAATATGTATTTTAAAATAAAATATAAACATGTAAAGCCCTTCAGATTTGGTGTTTCTCAGACTAAGGGTCCCTACTCTAAAGGGGATCACACAGCTATTGTAGGGGTTGTGGTAATGTCACCTTACTTCTGCAATGCCTTCAAAGCTGGGTTGCTGGAGGACAGTGACTGCTGGCTGGATACCCAGCTGTGAAGGCAGCACTGCCACCTGCAACAAGATAGAAATAAGGGTAGTAATACTGTAGCCCCCCTACCGTTGCTTTGCAGACCCCTTTCAGATCCAGACCCCCCCCCCATTTGAGAGACACCATGTACTTTTGTATACTTTTACCTTGTACTATAGGAACTTTTATAACATAGGATAAAAGTATACAGAAGACCAGATTTCACAGAGGAGACCAGATTTCATGATCTATGACACATTTTTCATCGTTGTGAATTCAGTAGGGTCCTACCTATGAAACTCCCTTTCTTTCCTGCAACTCCCTGGACCATTCCTTCATCCACGTGACACTCTGTGGGTGTTTTTGGGAGCTGGGAGGGGGAGCAGGGGCAGCCATGTGGAGCCTTCCCCTCCATCCATTCCTGCAACTGACCATCTGCTCTGGAATGCCTCCACCCACCAGTCCTTAGGTTACTGCTGCAGAGACACCTTATCACAAGAGCACTTGATCCCTCAGACTCTTCCCCACCATTCTGTTTGCATTGGGCGGGTGGGCTTCCTCCTTCTGGCCCACTCCCCACACATGATCACCCTTCTGCTTGTGTTTGCTGTTCCCCACCCATCTGGCATGGTCCTCCTCTCCTTGCAGTTTGCTGCCCCCCTCAGTTTTGTTAGTTGCCTTTTCTGCCCTCCCTAGAGTTCCCCTCCCTTTGCTGTTTGATACCTCCACCTCCTTATTTCCCCAAACACTTTTTGGTACTATTCCCTGTCCAGCCCAGGTCTCCCACCTTCACTGCTTAGTCCCTGGCTAGTCCCTTTTCCATTACTGTTTACTCCTTGCCTCCACCACCAACCCTTGTCCCAGACACCTACAATTTTGTTTTTCTCTCCCCCACTACAGCTCCTCACACCTATATCTGACACTCACTCCTAGAGCAGTTGGTATTCCCAAAACTACCTGCTCTGACTCCCACTTTCTTTCTTTAATTCGCCTCCTCCCACCCCACGTTTTTTGATTATACACTGTCCCCACATATGTAGGCTAGTGAAGATGAAAAGTCAGCCTCCATTTCATCTACCCCACCTTTCTCTTTATCATTTCTAGCTTCCCTCCAGTGGCTATTCCTCGCACCTGTCTTCCTCAGCCAGCTCTAGGACAACTAGTAGCTCTTTTATCTTCAACAAAGGGGTCTCTTGTGAGACTCCTCTATGTTGTTCATCTTTTACCAGTTTGAGAGGCCTCCACAGAACCCTGAATCTAGTTTCAGTGACCAGGTATACAGTGACCCCAATGGAGAGACCCTCCTCACAGATTCCTCATATATAACTCACAGCCTTGTGTGCTGGTGGCAAAGTCCCTCTCAGTGCACTAGAGGATGGTATTGGCTGATGCCACAATTCTGGAGATCTCCTGGACTGTGATTGGTTGGACCCTGCAATGCTCAGCCAGCTCCTGGGGATGCCCATCTGATGTGTTTCGTATCATGTGTTCCAGGAGGTGAAAGGAACCATGCCTCCTGTTTCACTCACTTTTCTTGAGATTGTCCTGTGGGAGGGTGCCCCCAACTTAGTCCTCACACTCATCCCCATCATTGGGGCCCTATTCGTAAGTCTCCCTGGCCACCCTGACATGCCTCCTGGGCAACTGCATGACACCCAAGCGTGACCAGAGAACAGCTGTATGTGCTCATTCTTCACGCCATTTACTTCCTTGTCCTCATGTCCCACCCCAACGCCAAGTGGCAGGCCCATGTCACCTGCAGAAGTCTATTTCTCATACTGCATCCAATTATGCTTCAGACAGAGTTCATCTGGGCAGTGCCCACTGACAGCCTGGATGTCTTTGAGGAGCAGGATTGCTATCCAGAGTTTTCTGCTCGGTGTCCCCTTCTGGATATCTCATTTTTAACCTTTGACCTAACTCCCATTTATGTTCTCTCCTTCATTGTTTCAATACTCAACTATGGCTTTGTGGTTCTTCCCCTGTAGTTGTTAAGGGGACACATTACTCTGGTGAAGGCCTAGATTCACCTGTCCCAGTCCTACAATAACACACATCTTCCAACTTTAGCACCAAATGAGGAAGGGTGTCTATAGACAACTGTCTCTGTTACTACACAGCCTTGTTTTATGCCCAGAGCAAATTCATTCTATGTCCTGAATGAGATCAAATAGTACCAGATCATGTCATTAAAGACTTATAATAAAAATGTACAAAGAGACCAATTCAGATTTCAGAGACAGGAGGCAGCTCAGTCTGAAAAAAAAAAGTATGTTGTTTTTTCTGGTTGGACAAAAAGCCCTGACTAATCTATAACCAGTGGGAAACTTAAAAGCCAGCATCCCCTGGCATAAATCTCTGAGGATATGAGGGCAAGGATGCCCGTTGTCCTGTGGGAGTGAATCCCCCTTACAACGCAACAATCCCCAGATCACAGAAGTGAAGTTTGCAATTTCCTGCATCAGTCAGGCTCAGTATGTCTATCAGTTGGGATATGCTGCTAATTCTACAGAGTGAATATTCTCCAGGATGGAGCTGAAATACACCCTGCCCAAAAGATGAGAACTGTATATTATTATGAATAAAACTGCTACCCAGTTTGAGATTCATTTTATTGCATTTGTGTCCACAAGACAACTTTCTCACACTTCCAGTCTGCTGTAAGAGGTGTCATATACATGAGAATCAGCCCCATAAGTTGCACATTTCCAAATATGGAAAGAGAACTGCTATTAAACTTGCTACTACAAGTCAGTTATCAAACTGAAATCTACTTAGCACTAGTAACTCAGGCTAGCAATTACTCAGCAAATAGACATCAGCTCTCAAAAGGAATTTCAAAAGCAGTTATGAGAATACTGAGGTTTACACAATGAAAACTCTGATCCGTTAGTGTTGTGCAGCTTATGTGCTAAGTGTTATCACCATTATTCATACATGCTTTTAGCAGGGGGTTGGACTCGATGACCTCGTGGGATTTCTTCCCACCCTATGATTCTATAAACGCATCTTCACCAGGTATTCTAATTCAGAGCCTTTTCAAAGTCTATTCAAGTCACTGCACAGATTTCCGTTCATTTCAGAGGGCTTTGGATCAGGCCTTTTTCTTCAGAAAGGCATTAAGAACAGGAAAACTAATTTAGATGAAGTAAGAATCCTTTTAACCTGTATCACTCAACTAGCCATCCCAGAGGCCTGCTCACAGGTCCCCCACTCCTTTTTTCGCTGCATAGACAATGCCTCCCCTCTCCGCTCCCCCACACCAAAAATCCAGGCTCCTCCACCTATGTTGAATTTTTTTCTGAGATGGGGGAAGTCAAGTGGTCTTTGTCCTTCCCTCTTTTTATCATCTGGAGACCTGTCTACATAAGAACCCTCAGGAAAGTTAACACTGAATCAATTGAAGGTGAATTTAAAGTGAACTGGTTAAAGTGTATGACTCTCCTGTGAGGAGAGTCTAAGGCAGAAGTAGAGTCGCCTACATTCCCTTTACTTTAAAATGTGAATGGGATCATCACTCTCATTTTCCATTAACAGCTTAATTTTCCTGTGTGTCCTCTAGTCTCCTCTTGGTCTTGTTCTTTTCCAAACCATCTTTCTTCTGGGGGGAGGGATTTGGATATTGGTCTCCCTGTTGCTGCACATGAACTTCTTGATACAGCCTGAGTCTGAGATGCCCTAATTTAGAGCACAGTACAGTGTGAAAATACCCCCATTCATCTTGCAGATCCAAAGGCTCTGAGTGGTCAGTGTGCAGGTTGGGCCAGAATAAGAACTGCTTCAGATGCAATCGAGGTCAGGCAAGTCTTCATCTTCCAAAGAGCTGCAAAAGGAAAATGGGCCTGGTGGTTACCTCTGAAAAAAAACTTGGTGAGGAGAGGAGTGGGAGGGCTCCTTCTCATCCATCAGACTACATGGACTCAGAGACTTCAAGGCTGGTAGGACCATTGTGATCATCTAGTTCAGTGGTTCACAACCTATTTACCACTGTGAGATGCAATACTACTTCTAAGGTCCTGAGGATGTCACCATGGGATGCAGCTGCATGCTGATTGTCCACTCATGCACCAAAGATTGAGAACCACTGATCTAATCTGACTTCCTGCACAGTGCAGCCCATAGAACCTCACCACCCACTCCTTTAATAGACAGGCCCCTAATCTCTGGCTGAGTCACTGAAGCCCTCAAATCATTGTTTAAAAACTCAATTACAGAGAATTCCCCATTTTCACTAGCTTAAACCTGCAAGTGACCCACGACCAGTGCTGCAAAGGAAGGTGAAAAAGCCCTAAGAGGTGTTTGGGACTATTCAAGGGGCAATGTGTGAAAGAAGAGGTCAATGAATTATACACGGAGGAGGGAATCCCCATCACTGATTTCCATCCTATATTAGTTTTAGTCCTCTTTGATTAAAATATATAACAGATTAATTTACTAAAAATTTGCCCGAAGAACATAATACAACTTTTGAAAGTGGAGTCAGAAGGATGGCTTCTGAAATCCTTCCTCATGCTGAAGAGCACCTTACTTCGGATTAGGAGGCGGACAGCTAGTTCGGAATAGGAAGCCTAATCCGAACCAGCTAGTCTGTGCCGCGTGTAGCCGTGCAGCACGGGGTCCGAACTAGCCGGCATTTAAAAATGGCGCCGGCCGGCATCATGCAAATGAAGCCCGGGAAATTCAAATCCCGGGCTTCATTTGCAACTCTGAATGACTACATTACCCCCCTAGTTCTAACTAGGGGGGTAGTGTAGACATACTCTACCAGACACAAAGGGTGTGTCTAGACTACAGGGTTTTGTCGACAAAACTATACCTGTGTCTACACTGCCACTGAGTTCTGTCGACATAACTTTGACAGAACTCAGGAGTTTTGTCGACAGCTGTAAACCTCATTCTATGAGGAATAATGCCTTTTGTCGACAGAGTCCTGTCGACAAAAGGCGTTATTGCATCTACACAGTCTTTTGCGTCTACATTGTCATGTCAACTAAGCGGCTTGCTTTGTTGACAGAACTGGATGTAGTTTAGACACTCTTTGTTGACAGAAGCCTGTAGTCTAGACATACCCTGAGGGTGGGGGTGTCAGGGTTGAGGCAGAGGGTTGAGGTACAGGAGGGAGTTCAAGGTGTAGGAGGGGGAAAGAATGCTGGCTCTGGGAGGAGACTTGGGGTTGATGTGTGACCTCTTACCAAGTGGCATTTCACATGGTCACTCCAAATCAGCCATGTAGTGAGGTTGAAGCAGACTTCTTGCTTGCTCAAGCCCTACTCTGTTTTTGGAAGGGGTCAATGAACCCATCGGGCCCTGTGGGTGGGGTGCATGGCCCTGCATGGTGCCTCCCTCTGCTGGAACTGCCCTTTCAGCTCCCATTGGCCACACTTCCCCGTTCCTGTACAATGGGAGCTGCAGGGGATGGTGCTTGAAGTCAGCAGCAGCATGCCAAGACTCCAGTCACCCCGTTGCTCCTTGCGCACACACAGGGCCATGAGACTATGCTGGTTGCCTTTGGGTGTCATGGAGCTGAGACAGGCAAGGAACTTACCAATCACAATCGACTGGGAAATTCTTCAGGATTGACTAGTTAATTGTGATCAACCAACTGATGACCCTACTGCACTAGAAGCTCGTGTTCAGTTTATTAGTCATCACAACCACAGAATCTTTTCAGAGTCACTGCTTTCAGGAGAGAGTTCCTCATTCTTTAAGAATGGCCTACATTCTTTGTAGGCGATATTTACATCTGCATTCGGTCTTATTTAAATGCATAAATAAATGCATATTGTCTTCTTTCATCCCACTTATAATGTCATCCAGATCACTCTTTATCTGTCATCTTATTTATTTTCCACTCCTGAAATGTTTGTGTCATCTGTAAATTGCATCAGTGATAATTTTATGTTTTCTTCCAAGTTATTGATAAAAATGTCAAATAGCTCAGCACCAGGAATTGATGCCTGAAGGACCCCACTACAAACACATCTGTTTAATGATGTTTCCTCATTTACATTATGAAAGCTATTAGTTAGCACATATTAAATTGATTAAAATCTGGCTATGTAAATTTTATATCATCCTAGGTTTTTTTAAATCAAAACTCTCTGTTGTACCAATTCAGGCACCTTACTGTCTAAGGGTATGTCTACACAGCAAAGTTATTTTGAAATAACAGCCATTATTTCAAAATTTTGCTAGCATCTATATATGCCAACCGCTATTTCAAAATAGCGGCGGGCTTATTTCAAAATTTGTAAACTTCATTCTACGAGGAATAGCGCCTGTTTCGAAAGATATTTTGAAATAGGTGCTGTGTAGACAGGAAATAGGTGCTATTTCAAATGAGAGGGCCTCCAGCCCATCCCAGGGTGCCCTGCTGGCCACTCTGGCCACAAAAATAAAAACTCCTCTCCTCCCTTCCTCCTCCCTGGAGCCCTTACAGTGGGTAGAGTCTGGCCACAGTCTTTGGGTACAGCTAGACTACAGGCTTTTGTCGACAGAAGTTTGTTGACAGATACTGTCGACAAAGCTTCTGTCAACAAAGAGGGCCTAGACTACATCCAGTTCTGCCGACAAAGCAAGCCGCTTTGTCGACATGACAGTGTAGATGCAAAGGATAGTGTAGATGCAATGACGCCTTCTGTTGACAGAACTCTGTCGACAAAAGGCGTTATTCCTCGTAGAATGAGGTTTACAGCCATCGACAAAACTGCCGAGTTCTGTTGACATTATGTCGACAGAACTCAGTGGTAGTGTGGACGCAGGTATAGTTTTGTCGACAAAAGTCCATTTTTGTCAACAAAACCCTGTAGTCTAGACACCCTTTCAGAGCCAGCACACCACACCTCCTCCAGTACCATGATATGGATAGGGATGTGGATACAAATTTTGTACCCATGCAGGGCTCTAACTATCCAGAGAAATCTGTGCACAAGGGATAGAATTGGGGAGGGAGAGGTTCTTTACTGTTCATTTAAGATCATTTCCATTGCCCCAGAAGAGTAAAAGGACATTCGTATGATACACTATCTGGCCCAAGTTTCCTAAGAAGGTGTCACATTTCTAAATGCAAATTAATTTTTAAAAAGTACAAACTGGCTGCTTGTTTCAATCTGACTCCACACCAAGATTCATAAAGTCAGTGGGAGTTTAGCTACTGACTACAATGGAGTCAGGATTTCTCCCATGCTGATGGGATTTAGATAAAATCAAAGCATTAGCATGAAAATCAATAGGTCTCCTAAATAATCCTTCTAACCAAGAGCAGCACTGATGTAGTCACCCAAAGGTTTGTATTCTGTAGAATGAATGCCACCCTAGATTGTTGTGAACTCTTGCAATTTTACATGAATCTCTTCAGAATTTGATAAACTAGGCAAATATAACTTAGATAGGGCCACGATAAGGTGGGTGCATAATTGGCTGGATAACCGTAGTCAGAGAGTTGTTGTTAACGGTTCTAAATCCTGCTGGAAAGGGATAACAAGTGGAGTTCCTCAAGGGTCTGTTTTGGGACCCGTACTATTCAATATCTTCATCAATGATGTAGATATTGGGATAGAGAGTACGCTTATTAAGTTTGCAGATGATACCAAACTGGGTGGGGTTGCAACTTCTTTGGAGGATAGGGACATAATTCAAAATGACCTTAGCAAGTTAGAGAAATGGTCAGAGGTAAACAGGATGAGGTTTAATAAGGAGAAATGCAGAGTGCTCCACTTAGGAAGGAACAATCAGTTCCATACATACAAGATGGGAAGAGACTGTCTAGGAAGGAGCATGGCGGAAAGGGATCTAGGGGTCATAGTGGACCACAAGTTGAATATGAGTCAACAGTGTGATGCTGTTGCAAAAAAAGCAAATATGATTCTAGGTTGTATCAACAGGTGTGTTGTAAGCAAAACTCGTGAAGTCATTCTGCCGCTCTATTCTGCACTAGTTAGGCCTCAGCTGGAGTACTGTGTCCAGTTCTGGGCGCCACATTTCAAGAAAGATGTGGAGAAATTGGAAAGGGTACAGAGAAGAGCGACAAGAATGATTAAAGGTTTAGAGAACATGACCTATGAAGCCAGGCTTCATGAACTGGGCTTGTTTAGTTTGGAAAAAAGAAGATTAAGGGGGGACATGATAGCGGTTTTCAAATATCTAAAAGGGTGTCACAAGGAGGAAGGCGAAAATTTGTTCCTCTTGGTTTCTGAGGACAGGACAAGGAGTAATGGGCTTAAAGTGCAGCAGGGGAGGTTTAGATTGGACATTAGGAAAAAATTCCTAACTGTCAGGGTGGTCAAATATTGGAATAAATTGCCAAGGGAGGTGGTGGAATCTCCCTCTCTGGAGATATTTAAGAACAGGTTAGATAGACATCTGTCAGGGATGGTGTAGACGGAGCTTGATCCTGCCTTGAGGGCGGGGGGCTGGACTCGATGACCTCTCGAGGTCCCTTCCAGTCCTATTATTCTATGATTCTATGATTCTAATATTTGGCGTAGTCTTAAAACTCCAGCTTCAGATAGATACATGACTATATAGCCCTCAAGGCTGCAGAGAAACATTTGAAAACATGCAATGAGTTCACCCAAAGACCTCAGAAACCAGACGGCAAAGAAAAAGACCCCAAAGGTACTGGGTTTTTTTTTAATCATGATATTAAGGCAATCTTGTGATTTTTGAATGCTTGGAGTTGGCAATATTGACAGTCCCATCTCTTCCCAGCCACTCCCCGACTTACGAACACACCGACTTACAACCATCCATACTTACGACCAACCTCCCATTAACCCCATTATAATAATTTTGAGTTGAGAACCATGTATGTCAATTTTTTTGAACAGCACGGGGAACGCGTTTAAGGGTATTTCCAACTTATGACCAAATCGAGTTACAACCAGCTGTTCAGAACATACCCGTTCGTAAATCGAGGACTGCCTGTAGTTTTAGGCTCAGGATGAAAAGCCAATGTGACAACTGACAGTTGATTCTGTTTTTGAAAACAAAAGTGAGAGCAGCCACAGAGAGAGAAACACTTGAGGCCATCCTATTTTATACAACCTTCCCTTGAGATTTCTGTATGTGAAACAATGTAGCATGTGGACTTTCAAAAACAAAGGTCGAAAGAAAAACCTGACTTCAGATTGGATTTTGCATGGTGCTGAGCACTCTGACCTCCATCTAGCTAAGCATATGCTCAACTGTAAGTATACAGGTAGTCCTAGAGATTTCTCTAAAGGCACTAGGGTTAGGAATGAGTTGAAGTTAAGCACACGCCTAAGTAGTTTTTTGGATGGAGACCAGATTGCTCCGTGCTTTGCTGGATTTCACTCTTGGTGCTTTATTTTATGTTTAATTTTATTTTTAATTCTTGAAAATGTATCCCTGAGGTGAAACCTTGGCCTCAATGAAGTCAATGGCAAAGGACCTATTTACTTCGGTAGGATCTTAATTCTACTTATGGCCTTTAATTATGGTTTTATACATATATAGCTAACCAAACACATAGCAAAGGGACCTTGCTCACTAAGGCTATGTCTACACTGCAGGTTTCTTGTGCAAGAACTTTTTGTGCAAGAGCATCCATGGCAGTGTGGACACTCTTTTATGCAAGAAAGCTCTGATGGCCATTTTAGCCATACACATGTTGCCATACACATTTTAGCCATACACATGCCTTTTTGCGAAAGAGATCTTGTGCAAAAATGCTTATTCCTCGTAGAAAGAGGAAAAACTGTTGTGCAAAAAGCCCTGTGTTCTTATGATTAACTGTACTTTTTCTTGTGTAAGAACACGCTTGTAGTATGGACGCTCCATAAGTTTTTGCACAACAGTTTTTGTAGCCCAAATCACAAGTGTAAGTTTTATATCTTCTTATAGAAACTGAATATTCTCTGCCCAGTTGTTATCTTGTTTATATCTACACTCAAGGTCTGATACTGAGAGATGCCTGTGAGCACAATGGGCACTAAGGGCACTTACCACCACGCTGGAAATAGGCATCTCCCAGGACCAGGTTTAAAGCTTGCAACTAGCAGAGCTTGCTCTAAAGCACCATAAAATCAGGGGAATCATTCTCTTGATTTTATTATGCTTTGGGTAAAACCCTAAATGAAGGAGTTGAGTCTAGAGCTGTCTGAAACTTTTTATCCAAACCTTTTTTTTCACTAAAAATGCGCATTTGGATAGACCAAAACATTTCACAGATCTGTGTCAATTTTTGTGAAGTGTGTGTGTAATTTGGAAATGCCAGGTTAGATTCACAAAATGGATATGAAGGTCCCAGATTTGAACTCCAACCCTCCACTCCACTCCTGGAGTGGAAATTTACACACAGAGAAGCCAGGTAAGTGCTCTAATCAGGAGGCTATTGCATAGGAAAAGTTCTTGTCCTCTGCTGTTGGAGCTGTTCTACTTGGTATTAATAAATATTCATTGGCACAGGGACCGGAATCTCCCAAAATCTGCTCTAACCCCCCATGGCCTACGGAGTCACTTTCTCTGGCCCAATGAACATTGAAGGGTTTCAGACTAAGTGGAGCAGCTTCAGTAGGCGAGATTAAGCAGACCGACCAGCACAGCATAGCCAATAACTTATAGAGGAGAAGGGTTAGGACTTTCACCTGGGCTAAAGGACATCTGGCTTCAACTTGTTGCTCTACATTAAGGATTTGAACCCGGGACTCTTAGGTTATGTCTATATTGTGGGCTAACGTTGAATTAAGATATGCAACTTCAGCTACATTAATTGTGTAGATGAAGTAGAAGTAACTTAACTCAGCATTTGGCGCTGTCTACATAACAGAAAGTCAAATGAAGAAAACTCTTCCTTCAACTTCCCTTACTCTTCACAAAATGGGGATTACAGGAGTCAGAGTAAGAAGCCCATTATTTCAAAATTATTCAGAAAAACAGGCTTCCTATGTAAATGCGCACTCTGTTATTTCAAAATAAGCATGCCATGTAGAAATAGCCTAACAACATAGGTGAGAGCACAAACCATTGAGATATTGGGCCTAAGTGGAAAAGTACCTTTCCCTCAAAGTTATAAATTTAGGTTTAGTTTCCAAAAAAACAGTGTGAAATGCTCAATATAAAAGCCAAACATTTTATTCGACCCAAAATTATACTTTTTCTGATTTTTTGATCCACTGTTTTTTTAAAAAAAATTGGTTCAGGGTTGATCTGAAACTAATGTTATTTTTGTTTTTTTCAGAACAACCTATGAATTGAAAATCAGTTATTCATTCATTGCCTAAGTCCCCAACTACTGGCATTAGCCAACTTCTAAGGTTATTAAAATAGTCATCTGAAGCTTTGAGAAAATAGCAATTTACTATAAAAAAAAAAACTAGGAATGTAAAGGATTCTAAACATTCCCTTGCTGCAATAAGACTTAAATATGCAATTAATGGAATTTCACACAATTATTATAATGAAATCTGTCTACAATAAGCACCAAATGACTAAGCAGATATTGATTCTATAGAGGAGGTGAACTAACCAGAAATTAAACAAAACAGCACTGGAAATGTATAGTGACCACTTGAAAATATCTCTGAGGTAGAAGTTTGCTTCTAGACCAAGACCCAGATTTTTAAAGGTATTTGGCCATTCCTGCATCAGAACTGCAACATAACTGCTATAGCCACCTCAACCTCATTTTCAAAAGGAATTTAGGCACTTAGGATGGGATTTTGGCTGCTAAGTTCTCTATCTCTTTTGAAATTGAGAATTAGAAACCTAAGTCACTTAGGCACCTCTGCAAATCTTACTGTTTTCAATCTACAGTCTGTGCACTTGTTGAAACATAAGCTCTGTTTCCTTTTGGTTGGAAATATTGTCAGTCAGGCTGCTCTTTCTTTTGCACGCTTCGCATTCTCATTATAAAATATGTCAGATGCAGAGCACAGCAATCAGGCATCATACAGATTTACTGGGAGACAAAAAAAAAAGATTTTCTGAACTTACTACAAATCTGAGGATTGTACCATAACTGTGAACTTGCAGAGTGAGGAAACAGCTAACGGTTACATGGTCATTTCCTGAGCTCTATGCACCGAGGAGTAACAAACACAAGACGTTTTCTAACAGCCAGTCTGTTACTTATGGGCTTTTCACGCTACACCAAAAACACTGGAGCAGGTAAGGACATTTTTTCACTTCTTTTTTCATGCTCTTTTATTGGAGTAGTTTTTCAGGAGATGAAATAAAAACTGGCTCATTTCTCCCCCTCCGCTGCCCTCCATTAATTACTCATGGAAAGAGCATGAAATAATCACTTCAAAGCAATGAGCCATAAATATATGTGCGTATGCATGTGTGCCGCTGATGACTGGGCAATTTATAGGTTAAAGTGACACCATATAATAAAAAGGTAACTTTGCAATCAGTCAGAATTATTACACCAAGTACCATAAGAAGACACGGTTTACCTTAGTTTAAGATGTTTAAATAATCTATTAGAAGAAAGGAATATCAGGTATAATTATTTCTAGTAAGAATAGTAAATGGTGTAATGAATTTCAAGTGATGTTGTAAAAAGCAGAGCATCAGTTTCTAGTCTTTGGTAGAAACACAAATGAATAAACTTTGTACCCAATTTCTTTGAAAATCTCGACTGGATATATATCTGTAACCTTTGTAGAGTTACGATTTATAGTCATTCTGAGACTGCACTAGCAAAACATGTGAAGGGAAGTTTACAGCATGCGCGTATACAGGAGTTCCCCATGGCTCCCAGCTTCTGGTCTATGCTGCTGCCAGGAACTGTGGTGAGTTCAGGAGCCACCTGGAGCTCACTGCGAGAGCCGGGAGCTGCAGCTTCCAGTATTCACAAATTTTGCCATTCACGGTGGTGCCAGGAACGCATCCAGCACAAATGGCAAGAGTTTCCTGTTATTCTTCACAGAGTTTTGATGATTGCCTCATAGCATAAAAGCAGAACTCTGACAGACCGGCACTAGAAAGAAATCTTGTAGCACAGTGAACTTGCTGTTGTATCTGTTGTCTTTCACAATATACTATTTCTATGTAATAGATTTGCCACATTTCAAAAATAGTCAGATTTAGGGTACTTGTTATAATAATGTGCTGTCACCAGCCCATCACTATTCAATGATCGCTGGAAATGTTCAGATATTGTAGGGCAGTTGTAACATGAGACATTGGTTACCTGACTGTGCCTGCCTTTTCGAATGAGCACCTTCAGGAGTTTATAAATGGAAAAAATACTGACATAGATTCTAGAAAGGATTTTCAAAAGCCCTCCATGTGAATAAGGTGCATACATCTCATCAGCTTCCAATGGGGTTCTGAAGACACTTCTGTACTTATACATAGATCATTACAGCAGAATCTGAGCACCTCACAGTCTTTAATATATTAACCTTACAAATCCCAGTGAGACAAGATAGTGCTATTATCCTCATCATACAGCCAGGAAATAGAAGCTCAGAGGGTTTGTCTACACGAGTGGTCTCTAAACTTTTTACCTCATGCCACCCTCATCTCTGTCCATGCCCTCTCCTCCCCACACCCAGCCAGTGCCAGAAGCAGAGGTTGGAGCCAAAGATGGGGGCAGGAGCGACACATTGATGGGGACCAAGGGCACTAAGGTGGTTGCTGGGGTTGTGAGTGGGCCACGGGGCCAAAGCTAGGAGCGGAGACTGCTAGCACTCTCTCCCTGCCCCGGTGGTGGCTTCACTCTCCCCCTGCCCCCGGTGGTGGCTTCACTGAGCCTCCCTGCCTACCTTGAATGCTCCTCCATGTCTCTCTAGAAGAGTGTGCCCCACACTTTGCCGACCTCTGGTCTATGCTGCACTAGAAACCAGCCTTATAGCCTGGCTATACAGACCTGTGCTTTCTGAGCTCATGCTAGTGCTCTAAAAATAGGGGTACAGGCATTGCAGCACCACTGGAGGCTCCTGTTATCCTGTCCCTTTCCTCCGCATGCAGGTGGTTAGCCTACGCCTCCGTCATTGCTACAGTATCCACCCTGCTATTTTTGCCATGAGAGCACAAGTCCTCCCCCGTCACAAATTGGTTTGCTTGGTCTAGGGAGGCTCACTCTCTACTAGATTATCAACACACCAAGAAAGGCTAAGGGGTTTGCTCAAGGTCACACAGAAAGTTGTTGGGCAGCCTGGAATGGAATGGCTAGCAGCCTGTATGTTTCTGCGGCCTTTTCCACGATACTGCAGGTATTTCTGAAAATTTTACCCAGTATCATCTACCTCTACAATTAACTGGCAATTTTGCTCTCACCCGATTGTAAATACAAACATGAGAGGCCAAGCTGAGGATCTTTAATCATTTTGTCCTGTATCTTCCTGGTCAGAATGAGCATTCTTGTTTAGTGCAGGAAGATGGCCTGGAAGCAGGGGCATGTACAAGAATTTAAACTCTGCTCTTTTGGGGAGGACACATTCTGTACCTCCAGTGCAGCCCTGGGCCGGAGGTGTTCATCCTCTCCACCATGGCCTCATAGCTAGAGTAGCTCTTTTTCAACACTGGGGAACTGGCTTTTCCTGACAGGAACCCAGGACTGCTCCTGATTATTGTGGGGGTTCAAGCCTCTGCTTGCCCCTCCCCTTGTGCACACCCCTATTTGGAACGAGTACCACAAAGGAGAAAGGGCTTGGTTACTTTTAGTAATAAAACTAGAAAGATTTACAACAGAAATTGCCAGTGTGGTAAATGTGGTCATCCCTCCCCCACACCTCCTACACCCAGCTATAAACTATCTATAGGCAGGAGGGTGGGGAATCACAAAGCCATAGGGTTAGAGAGGACCACAAGGGTATTCTAGTCTAACCCCTTGTCAAGGTGAAGGTTTTGTTGTGTCTGGGCCATCCAAGACAGATGGCTATCCACCCTCCTTTCAAAAACCTCCAGAGAAGGAGCTTCCATGACTTCCCTCAGCAGTCTGTTCCACTGTCCTACTGTTCTCACAGTTAGGATATTTTTCCTGAGATTTAGTCTAAATCTGTAGTTTGATCCCATTAGCTCTCGTCCTGCCTTCTGTGGCCAGAGAGAACAACTTTTAACTATGGTTTTCTGGCAACCTTTCAAATATTTGAAGACCATTATCATGTCCCCCCTTAATTTCCTTTTTTCCAAAGTACACAAACCCAACCCCCAGGCCTCCAGCAACCTGTCTTTAAGAAGCTCTGTTAGGATCATGAAGCTGGCCTGCCATGGTCTTTTTTCTGGAGAACTTCCAGTGGAACATGGTGAGCAGGGCTCCTATGGCCTCTATGTCAGGATTTGAATCCTTATGGTAGGTGAGAAGTTCTGTTAAAATAGCATAGTGGAGTTCTGTGGCTATTATCTCTCAATCATTCCATATTGTTTGATTGGCTTACAAATAAAAGGATGGGTTTTATCTGAAGTTGCAGAGATCATTGCTGGCAACTCACATCAGCAAAGATTCAGTTTCCTAGTATTACAGTATTGATTCAATGTTCCAACCTTCCAAAATGTTGCCATAATTTTTGTCTCCTGTTCTTTTGCCTTTGCCCAAATGTTTCATTCTATTTAAGTATAATTTTAAAATGCAGTTCCATTCTGAGAAATGATGCTGTAAATATGGCATGGTGGGATTCCAGGTTTATTGTGTCTCAACGAGCTCCAGATTAAATGTTCTTGACTTACATGTAAAAAGAAGTTTGTTTGTTTGTTCTACCTGCCTGCCCTGAAAACTGTCTAGGATCTGAAAGTCAAGCTTGTTTTCTTTTGGAGCCATATATTACCTGAAGGAAGCCAGGTAGTAGCTTCATAGTTAAGACTTTGTTCTAAAAATGGGTGTAAAATTAGCAATACAACTTCCTTTCCCCATCCTGTTTTGTTTGTTTGTTTTGCTCAACAACTTTTCCGTTTTTGGGGGGGGGGGTCAACAACTTTTCCCTCGGGAATAGTTGCTCTTAAAGGGGCAAGCCTCCTCTTTTTTGTTGGTGTTGTTGCTTACAAAAATTCCTCGGTGTTCCTTATTTAAAAAAAATATTGTTTGGTGTTCCTCAGTCTTGAAAAATTTAAGAAGCCCTGGTCTATACTACAGGGGTTTTGCGCAAAAAGCTTTTTGCGGAAGAGATCTTCCACAAAAACTTCTTGTGCAAAAGCGCATCTACACCTCAAAAGCGCATTGCAAAAGTGATGTGCTTTTGCGTAAGAGAGTGTCCACACTCCATGGATTGCCATCGGAGCACTTGTGCTTTTTCTGACAGGCTCTTTTTGCGCAAGAAACCCCTGTAGAGCATCCACACACACCTTTTTGCATAAGAGCTGTAACGCAAAAAGGAGTTATTCCTCATGGGGAGAGGAATAATTCTACTAATAATAATTCCTGTCGATTTACTGTTTTGGTTTGGTTTGGGGTTTTTTGTGCAAAAACTCACTTGAAGTGTGGAAGTTCTGCCAGTTTGGGGGCAAAAATCTCGTAGTGTAGACATAGTCTAACAATAAATGCCACTTGGCAAGAAATTTTTCAAAAGGTTAGATGTGATTCCCTTTGAATTTTCTGTATAGTTTTTTCTTGTTTTCTTATGCATTTTTAATAGGAAAATTTTGAAGGCTCTGGCTGAAAAACCTACTTTTCATTTCTTATGAATATTTCTTTTTTAAAAAATCATTTACCTCCACAAAGCTTAGTAATGAGGGGGATCCTGAGTAAAATGGCTCATTTAAAAAAATGCCAGGTTAGCCATCATTTATGTTATAACTGAATGTTTATTCCCTATGCACATTGCTGATGTATGGAAGAAGAGTGACTGGAGGCTTAATGAATGGAAAATAAACATACAAAATAGACACACAAACTTTTTGCATTAAAGCCTACATTTTTCTATCCTATTTTATCTTACAACTGCTAGATACTTGTTCAGCTGCTGATGGACTCTTGATGTTTCTACCAGCATCAGTTCTTTTGCAAAGCCCCCAATTAAGTACTGAAATCATTCAAAAAATAATGCTCAAAATCATTCAAAAAATCATTCAAAAAATAATACTCAAAAAACCTTCACTGTGAAACATTTAGAATTGCTACACGGATAAGGTGACCATATTTCTCTATGCTGAATATGGGACACCTGGTAAAATGACTCATACTCAAGTGAGTTCAATGGCAGTGAATCAGAACTATGCAGTACAAACATTCAAATGAGCATCAAGTTGACTGAGCCCCTGTTAAAAAGAAATGATGTGTAATTGGAATATTTCTATTTACCTTCTTTAAGGTTTGCCTGGGGAGAGGTCACATGCACATACATACACACACACTCCTGTACACCTCTCTCACACAAACCTTCCCTGACCCGTGCTCTCCAACCTCCATGCCTGGCTAGGCCCCCAGAAGAGACCCACCTCTCCTGGTGCCCTAGCACTGTGTCTTCTCCAGGCATGCAGGGTCACAGGAGGCCCCTCCCCAGATTTCTGTGAGGCTTTGTCTACATTGTAGTGTTTTTGTGCAAGAAGCTTTTTGCGGAAGAGATCTTCTGCAGAAACTTCTTGTGAAAAAGCACGTCCACCAGGAGTGCACTGGCAATCAAAATAGGCCTGGGAAATGGGTTGAGAATGGCCCTCCCCATGACGTCACCCCTGCGTGCCCCTCAAGCTCCTCCCCCTGTGTCATGTCCGGCACACAGCGCAGGAGATGGGTCAGGCTCTGCGTGCCACATACAGCGTGGACGCGGAGTCACTCGGGGTGAGGGACAACAGTGTGCGGACACGGCAGCCCACCGGGAAATTCCCAGTATCCTGCCGAGCCAGTCCACCCACCTCAAAAGCTCTTGTGCAAGGAAGCTCTGCTTCACAAAATGGCTTTTTCTGATAGGCTCTTTTTGCACAAGAAACCCCTGAGGATCATCCACACTTGCCTTTTTGCGCAAGAGCTGTAGCACAAAAAGGAGTTATTCCTCGTGGGGAGAGGAATAACTCTACTGGCAAAAGCCCTCTGTCCTGTTGATTTACTGTTATCTTTTCTGCACAAAAACATGCTTGAAGTGTGGATGCTCTGACAGTTTATGCGCAAAAACCCTGTAGTGTAGACATAGCCTGAGGGTTTACACCAGAACATGGCCAGCAGCAGCCTTTCAGTTTGGTGCATGAGGGAAGGGACAGGAGCTGCTTCCAGTCACGGGGTGGGAATGGAGGGTTGGGATAACTTGGCCTGTGTCTTTGCAGAGATCATCTCTTTCCTCCTACCCTTCAACTCCCCTGTGGCTAGAAGCAGCTTATCCCTTCCTGCCCATAGAAAGGCAGCTAACACCTCCAAGCTGCTGACAGCCACTGACATGACCACCTCCTGTCTCCTGGCTACAGAGTGTGCAAGAAGGCATTAATCCCTCGGGTTGTATTATGCCCTAAAGGCCTAGGGAACCTGACAGCAGAGGCTTCAGTGAACCAGACCAGAGAGGTGGATCAGTAAGGGAGAGTGCCTAGGGGACAGAGCAGCCCCACGCTGCTTGGGGGGCAGGACCCAGGCTGGGGGCTGGAAGGGTGAAGAGGGTGCTAAGGCCCTGCATGGAGGGCTGCTGCGGAGCCTGCTGGATCAGGGCACAAATCAACTGGAAATAATTTCCTGCCCGCCACTGCTAAGCTTACCTGAGGGGCAGAGAAGCTTCTGCCTGGCAGCGCTGTGCAGGGCTTTGGCACATGCAGGACTTGGCTCCTCCTGGCCTGTGCCCTGGGCTAGAGGGCCTTGAGCTCTCCATGGTTGCCAGCCCAGCCAGAGGCAGTGAGGGGAAGAAGGAGCCTGTCAGCCCGGCTGTTGGTGACCTGAATGATCAGACCAGAGGCTGTCAGGGGGAATACGTAGGAGCAGCAGGGCTGTGGAGGTGAAGGGGCACAGCAAGGAGAGGACAGTGAGAGCACGTAAAGAGCTGATGGGTGTGCAGCAGAGGCCACACATAACCAGCGACCACCAGCCTGTTCTGCAAGGGGACCAGTTCTGGCTAGAAACAGGACAGGTGGTGGGGGGAACATGCTGGCCAAGAGCAGGCACGCAGCAGGGGCTGCACTGATGGACCAGCAGGGAGAGTAGTTGGCCTCTCGCACTGCAGCTTTCCCTGACCACCAACCTTGCACACCCACCTCTCTTGTCAACCACAGAACGTCCTCCCCCACTCTCCGCTGGTGGATGGGACAGCTAGCAAACAAGGATCCAGTCACCAGTAGGACCCACCAGTATAAGAAGAGACACAAAAATTACAGGAGAGAGAGAAAAAATACGGGACAATTTGCTCATTTTTAGGAAAAAGGAGGGACACCTGCAGGAGGGCTTAACTACAGGACTGTCCTTTTAAAAAACAGGACATCTGGTCACCATATATATATGCACAAACCCTCAAAAATCAGGCAAGTGAAACCTCAAGCCACCTAACAGTACACACCCTGCAGGCCTATCACAGATCTGATAAGAAATCCCCTCCTTGCTACCTAGTAGACAGCTGTGACTCAGTCTGTAGGTCTGCAGGGTGTATTAAGCATCTGGAGCCTGAATGAAGCCCAGCCAGTATCCCAATCTTGGGGTCCCTAGGCACATCCTCAGAGTGCAGGCGCAGTGTCTAACACTTCTTTCTAAGAGCTGGAACCCACTGTCCAGCTGCCTAGCCCCTGTGCTCATTACTGTCCATTCAGACTCCTCCCACTTAAAAATATCCGGTCCCACAACACCACTCCATGATGTGAGTCTGTTTCCTCTCTCTGGCAACACGACATTTAGGAGGAATATAACACAGACATTTGCCCAGCATTTAACACATTATTGCTTTATTTACTTAACAAATAAAGCACAAGAAAGAACCAATCATTTTGCAATGCCCCTTATTAATTTACCTTCCTGAGGAGTCTTTGGGACACCATCTCGGCTCAGGAAAGACAGGCAAGCAGCATTTTCCCTGATTTATATGGCTATTTCAGCACCAGTCAGTTTGAGCTACTGAAAGTAGCCGACAATCTCACATACATTCACTGACCTCATCCCAGATAAACCAGTTCTCCTGGGAAGACACTATCTTATTGTCTAGTTATGACATTTCAGAGAGAAGTACATTAAGCCGATTAACCTCTGCTGTTATTCTTTTGCCACTAGCCTTTGTAATTTCTGTAAAATATAAAGGCAAAAAGACAACAGAGAAGGCAAAAGGCTGCACTGCAGTCCAATGAGCTAGCTAGCTGCTTTGCATATATAACTTTTTTATGAGTCTGATTATTTGTTACATTATAGGTTTGTTATTTGGTATTATAATAGGTTTATCAATTTACATTAGCATATTTCAACTGTAATGCAAGGAACACACAACTTCTTGTATGCTAAGGCAAGTTACCATAAATATTATCAAAACCTTTAACCTAGATAGGAAGTGATGAGCTAAAACACAGTATATGAATGTGTGACTTTTCACATATAGAAGTGGACAAGTTAAAGTGAGTGAGTAGGAAAAGCCACCCAAGTTTGTGGCCTTTTTCAGACTTAACAGTCACACCACAAACTTGGAAGTAACCAAGTAACTGCTTAGCACAGAAACAATAGAGATGAGGAAGAACCATCATCGCTAATACTTGTTAATATGTCATAATATGCACGAGCATGCTAGTCCATAGAGTAAGTGTACCCTAAGTTAAGTTTGGACCAGGAAGGAGGGTACTTAGGATCAGGCCTATTAATAGATAAAGCCTGAGCTCTGGTGGAATGGGCCTGGATCAGCACCAGCAACTGGATCGCTACCAACCCGTAGCAACTGCGGATGCAGGAAGTGATCCACTTCAAGAGTCTCTGGGAGGAGATCAAGGAACCCTCTTACCTCACTCCACGTAGGCCACAAAGAGATGTGTGGACTTGCGGAAGGGCCTTGTCCTTTCTAGGAAGAAGGCCAGTGCTCTACAAACATCTAATGCATGGAGGCGCCTCTCCTCATTGATCGCATGAGGTTTGAGATAAAAGATTGGCAAAAAGATGTCCTGGTGCAGATGGAAGGCAGACTACCTTAGGAAGGAAGACTGGATGAGGCCACCTTATCCTTGAAGAATTGTTTATACAGATGTTCCAATATCAGTGCTCGAAGCTCCAACACCCTTCTAGCTGATGTGATTGCAATCAGGAAGGCCACATTGAAAGAAATCAGCAACACAAGACACATGGCCAAGGGGTCAAATGGCAATCCCATGAGCTGTGCCAAAACTAAGTTTAAATTCTACTGCAGGAGAAGATCTCAAGTCTGGGGGTAGAGCTGCTCCATACCCTTCAGGAACCAGGATGTGACATCATGAGAGAAGACAGAGTGTCCTTGGAGGGGCAGATGAAATGTGGAAATGGCCACAAGATGGACTCTCATGGTGACCAGAGCAAGCCGTGCTGCTTCAGGTGGGACAAGTAGTCCAGATTTCCTGAAGAGAGGCCTTGGACAGAACAACTTGTTGCTGCTGCAGCCACACCAAGAATCGAGTCCACTTGGTGACATAAGTAGATCGCGTTGAGGGTTTTCGACTCTCAAGGAGAACCCTTTGAACTTCATCTGAACACTCCTGCTCCTGAGGGTTCAACCACAGATGAACCATGCCATCAGATGTAGTGAGCTGAGGTTCAGGTGCAGTAGATATCCATAGTCCTGGGACAACAAGTCTCATCCTAGGGGCAGTTGCTTGGGCACACAGGATATCAGGTTCATGAGTGCCCCAAACTAGTGCTGGTGAGGCCGGACCAGCACAATGAGAATCACCAATGCCTTGACCCTCTTGACCTTCTGCAAGACTTTGTCAATGAGAGGAAATGGAGGGAAGGTGTAGAGAAGACTTTCCGACCCCTGGAACAGGAATGCATTCGGAAGGGAGCCCTGCTTCAGACTGAACTGGGAGCAAAATCTACTGCACTTTGCATTCTTTTTCATTGTGAGGAGGAAGAACTCCAATCATGGAAGAATGAGGCAGTCACCTTGGGGTGAGGAGCCCACTGTGGTGAAAGAACTCTCTACTGAGATGATCTGTAATCATGTTCTGCACCCCTGGGAGGTGAAGTGCCTCTAGCATGATTCTGTGAAGGACACAGAACTCCCAGAGCCTCATAGCTTCCCTTCATAGCTCTAGGGAATGGGTTCCCCCTTGTCTGTTTATTGAGTCCTTGATGGTGGTGGCATCAATGAGAACATGCACCACTCTACCCATGAGGTGAGGGAGAAACACCCTAAATACATTTCTGATCACCTTAAGCTCTTTTGTATTTATGTGGAGTGATCTTTTCTGTACAGACCACACCCCTTGAGTACAAAGGGTCCCCAGGTGGGCCACCTAACCACAATTTGAAGTGTGGGCTACTAGCTCCCCCAAGTGCAGTTGAGGATGGTATGGGAAGCCTGACATGCTCTGTCTTTATCCACCATTCCAGGGCCCTTAGCACAACAGGTGGGACCATCATCACCCTTTCGAGTGTGTGATTGGCTGGTGTGTACACTGACACAGTTTGAAGGGGCCTCGTTCTGAGCCTGGCCAGGGGCATGACATACATTCAAGCGGCCACGTGCTCCAGGATCTGCAGACACACCTTTGCAATGGTCATGGGAGTGCCACACGAGGGTCAGCAGGGCCTTGAACCTCTCTTGAGGGAGCAACTCTCTGGCTGTGGTAAAGTCCAGGACTGCCCCAATGAACTCTAGCCTTTGTGTTGGCATGAAGAGAGACTTTTTCTTGTTTATCAATAGACCAAGCCAGTGGCATGTGTCCAGGAGAAGACTTATGTTGTGTTGGATCTTGAGCCTCGAGGGGCCTTTGACAAGCCAATCGTCTAGGTAAGGATACACTTGTACTCCTTGACGCCTCAGGTATTTAAACTAATGATAGAACTATTTACAAAATAATAGGGAATGCTAGCTACCTCTAAGCACCATCACTGAAGGTAAGAAGTAACTGAAGAGGAAGGGACCAGGGAGTGTCCTATATAGAGTGGCATACATGCACTGCTCCAGAGGATGCTGAAGACCCCAACCCCTATGGGTACTGCTTGGAGAAAAAATTCTGGCACCAAAGCATGTGGCAGACACAGACACCTATGTTGAATGGACATGAGCAAGGCCTCAAAGAGGAACCCGTATTATCTAAACAACATTATGAATTTCCCATCAAATCAGGCAACAGTACCTTTAAAATGTAGTTTGAAGTTTGGTAACGATACAAAGAGTTAATAATCTCTCACAGAATTAATATAGTCACAAAATGTCACATTCTTGACTGAGAAACACATGTTTTACCCTTTCCACAACTACTGTGCACCACAGACCACATACCACAACCATACTGCTGCCCTCCTTGGGATGCCAGCCTTCCATCACTCTCTTCAACTCCTCTCCTGCACACATACAGCCCTTGGCTAACCACTTCCAACACTACCAACTATTGCAGTGAAAATCCCCAAATAGTAGCATGGGGGGCAGGGAGAGAAATAATTTGGAAAAAGGGTAGGTGCAAAAGGGGGGAGCTCTTGTAAAAATCTGGCCCAAATTGCAAGGGTTCCTCTAAGCTGTGTGGTAGCAGGGCCCTGCTGCTGCTCTGTACTCAGCAGGGAACCGCTGCTGTCCCTAAGGCAGAAGTGCCCCTCCCCCAGCTCTGAGGTCCTGAGGCTGTAGGGTTCTGCTGCTGTGCAGCTTAGAGGAAACCTTGCCCCATTGTGGGTTCCGAATAAACACTTTTGGAAGTCTGGCCCATAAATGCTTTGGAACTAGCTAGCACATTTCAATACTATGCTCCTGATATCTGTGCTTGTGTGAACTTAGAAATATCTTGAGATTTTATCATTTTGAGATATGATTTGTTTATGGGTTCTTGTTTTTTTCTTTACTCTTCTTCACAGACAACAAAACTGATTACAGTGTGGAAACAGCAGCGCTGACCAGATGAAAAATTCCCTGGAACTGCCTGTAAGTCTGATCATAGTTTGCACTCATACAGTTATGTTTTGAGATGAAAAGTCTTGTGTTTTGCAGCAGTCTGCTATTTCCTGTATTATACAGACCCTGTGACAGATGGGCTATGTCTAAACTACATCCCTCTGTCGGCAGAGGGATGTAAATTAGACGTATCGAAAGTGCAAATGAAGCAGGGATTTAAATATCCCGCACTTCGTTTGCATAAATGTGGCCACCACTTTTTTTTTTTTTCAAAACGGGGCTTTTCGAAAAAAAACGGCAGTTTAGATGGGGCATTTTCAACAGAAATGCCCCATTTTGAAAGATCCTGTACTCCTCAAAAAATGAGGAGTACGGGATCTTTCAAAATGGGGAATTTCTGTCAAAAATGACCCATCTAAACTGTCGGGGGGGGGGTTGTTTTGTTTTTTGTTTTGTTTGTTTGTTTATTTGTTTTCAAAAACCCCCAGGATTTTTTCGAAAAGCTCCCACTATTATGCAAATGAAGCACAGGATATTTAAATCCCTGCTTCATTTGCATTTTCGATATGTTTAATTTACATCCCTCTGCTGACAGTGGGGTGTAATTTAGACATGGCATGGAGTGAAAGAATGTCCAAGAGCTCCTTATAGATATACTAGGATGAAATTAAGAAAGGGATCATTTAGTCTGAATGTTAGAAATAATTTCTAAATGATTAGTTAGATAAGACTGAGGAGTTATCTCTCAACCACAAACAAGGAAGCTCCATTGTTTGTAAGTAAACATCTAACACTCAGCTGGATACTATCCTGTTCTACCTGAGTCAACAGTGGTGAAAAATGTACTCAAATGAAATGAACCAGGATTAATCCTCACCAAGAGAGAGACAGAAAATTCTGCCATTTCGCAGTCTTGTAATTAAAGTCTGCGATAGTAGTGGAACCTATAAATAAGATTGCCTCTCACTTCCAATTATATGATAGAGTATTCAGTTGCTTATAACTTTGCAAAATGTCTACTACTCAGGCTGAAATCTTCCATGCCAGGAAATGTTCCTTCTAATCTTTCCATCCATGGATTGGAATACATTTTATGTGCATCAAGGCATGTGTGAATGTGTATCACCAACAGAAACAAAAACCTAGTTTGGGGCACTCTGTAGCCACCTGGGTGGCATTTGAATCTCCCCTGAGTAGCCAGACAAGTGCTCAGTTTACAGGGAACATTGAGGCCAGGTATTTATGTCTTTGGAAATATTTTTTGGAAAATTTCAGCAGAAATGTTTCAGCCATATCTCAGAAAAAAAGTTAGGGGGAAATATGTAGTTTAACATGCTAGAACATGTTTACTGCTGTTTGCTGACAGATTGTAGTACTTCGATGCTTTGGAGCCAGGCTTTCAAATTTTCGAAGAGGTTCACCATAGTGTCAGGGGCATGCATTTTGCTAGTCCTGTGAATCTCTGCCAAAACCTGCTCAAATTATGTGCTTCCAAAAAAACACATTCAATGCAAGCTCAGTAGAAGTCTGGTAGCTAAATTCCCAGGAGTCTATCCTCACTGAGTATGCTCCATTCCAGGCTTCAGGTACAGATACATTTTGGGAGGGCACTAGGAAATTTGACATCTGACTGGTTAGAGTTGGTACTATATTCTGCAGTGTAGATTCTAAGCCCAAGGTTGTGGCCCATCTTCAACATTTTTCAGCCTACAGTTACTAATCAGTGTACTCTCTGAAGCCCTGTGTTCTCTAACCCAGGGTCCTATTCCACATCTCAACAGCGCACCCAGTATTTCAAAATAGCTTTCGAAATAATGGGTGCTCTATTCTGACGTCCCTGTAAACCTTATTCCACGAGGAGTAAGGGACATTTCGGAATAGCAGTTTATTTCGAAATTTGGCTCTGTGTAGATAGTGCCAAATTATGAAATAAGCTATTTCGAAATACACTCAAAATAAGCTCAAGGAGTCTTCTGGGGTGGTGAGTCAGTGAAGAATCACAATGATGTCACTCCTTACCTTAAACAGCTTGTGCATATGGCAGGAACCTTTTTTTCTTAAAGCGTAGTTGCCACACCAGTCATTAGAAAAACACTAATATTCCAAGATAGAGTCCATCACCAATGGACCCAGTATTGTTACAGCCACCATAACTCAAGGGCTATTTGTAGTGTCCTTAGGAAGCCTCTTCCATCCCCCTTCCCCTTGCAAAATAGTTTATAGTGTCCATCCTCAAACCTCCAAATAATAGCTGAAAATAATTCTAAACAGTTAAGGTTGTTATAATGAGCAATGAACCTTTCCCCTGTAAGTCCAGTCCAGGTTGTCAGAGAATAAAATGAAAGGGTTGATGGCTTAGGTGAAGCATCAGAAGACTGAGCATCTCAATTAGCACTTTTACACTGCATCTACACTACCGAAAACTTGACCAGGCAAGGTCGGGAATAGCATTACTCTTCATGAAATCAGGAGTAACTAACATCAACTTCAGAGGCCTTTAAGGTCAATATGACGATCTTGGTAGTATGGACACATCATTTAGAAAATTGACTTTATGCAGCTACATTCGATCTGAACTCCTAGTGTAGGCCAGCCCTTAGTTTCAGCCACAGTAGTGAGGGTAAGTGTACTATGACTGTCATTTACAGTTTGGTCCTTGCCCTTTAGGTGCCCTGTGGACCCTTTAGAGTATGTCGACACAGCAGTTACCCACTCATGGCTGGCATGTGCTGACTGACTCAGGCTCACAGGGATCCAGCTATGGGGCCCTTTCATTGCAGTGTAAACATCAAAGGTAGGGCTGCAGTCAGAGCTTTGGAACCCTCCTACCTCACAGGGTCCTAGAACTCAGGCTCCGGCCCGAGCAATGAAACAGCTCCCAGCCCATATTCCACAAGCTTGAGTAGGCTGGCATAGGCCAGTTACGAGTGTCTAATTGCTGTGTAGACAAACCCTTAGAGTATGCTGATCCACATAATCCCTAGCTCCCTGTAATTTAGTCCAGCAACCCAATCTTCACATCCATTACACTTTTTGATGAGATGAAAACAAACAGCAAAACCTTCTCACAAACAGCAAAAACTCCAGTTCACTTGCCTGTCTCACCACTCCTTCGGGCTTATCTTTTAGATTATGAAATCTTCTGAGAGGTGACTGGTATTTATTATATGTTTGTACAGCACCTAGCATGAAAGAGGCCCCAAATGGTTGACCTCTAGGCACCATTGCAATATATATATATATATATTAAATGATCATCATACAGCATAAATTGTCAGATCCATAAAATATAATATCTGACTTTAGGTGCAACAGAGAAAACCCTAAGTAAATAAAACTCTTATATCTACCCAAGTAGCTTGGCTAGTAACAGAAATCTTGATTATGAAAAAGAAATGTTAGGTAAGAAATCAGAATCTTGAATTTAAGGGCACAATCCTGTTCCATAAAAGTCAGTGACTAAGCTCCCACTGAGTCTTCTCTCTGGGTACGTCTAGACTGCAGAGTTTTTCCAAGATGTCTCTGGTATCCTGGAAAAACTCTACCGTGTCCAAGGAATGCGTCTGCTCTTCTGACATTTTTTCGGAACAGCAGACGTGGGGGTTTTGACATCCCTTTAAACCTCGTTTTACAAGGAAGAAGGGATGTTCTGAAAAAGGGTTTTTTTTCTGACATTTGGCCCAGTGTAGACAGGCCAAATGTCGGAAAAGCCTCTTCCAAAAACAGAAGCAGAAAAAGCTACACAAATTGCGGTTCACAATTTGCGTTAATCTTTTTCCAGAAGAACTGTGCAGTCTAGACATAGTCTATCTCTCTTTCTCTCTCTCTCTCCCATCACAATGCCATAGAAGGTCTGACTATTCTTCAATCAGAGATCTGATTGCAGCTTGGGTAGACATACACCTGCTAGCTTTAATGTTGCTAGTAAGCCTAAAATTAGCAGTGCAAATGCAGCAGAGCTGGCTTCAGAGCAATCTGTGGAAACCCACCTGGAACTCTGTGCACATATTAGCACTACTAGCTAACATTGGAGTTCTCCCCCACCCTTTCCAGTATCTTCACTGCAATTTTTACTACATAAAAGTTAGCACAGGAATCCCTATACAACAGCAATCACATCTCTGTGCAAAGTGTGCATGACCCTGAGTGTTGTCTTGCTCTGTAATATCCTCCACCGTGAAGGCACTTCCTCTCATTCTAGTCAAACCATTCAGATAGCTGGCAGTTCTCTTGGGGGGAGGGCAAAGACTTCACATGCTCTCCCATGCACAGACCAATAAGGGTCTGTGGGCAAGAAAGCCCTGCTCCTTCCACCTGAGGCTCTGCCCCTTCCAGGGTGGCCTGGAGCCCCTTCAAATATTTCTCAAGTAGCCTCTAGGCTGAGGGATGGGTGAGAAGTTGTCACCTGTTCTTTGGACTAACAAAAGGTTTTCTGGTTTCAAAGCATCCATCACAGTTTTCACTAGTATGACAAAATCAGCTTTACTTGTTTGCATGCTTTCCCTTGTTTGTGGATTTGGTTTGTAATGGGTCTTGGCCCCCTTCTCTGACATGCTGATTGTTTCAACCACTACTTCCTTCTTTCTCCTCCGTTCTGTTTAACTCCTTGGTTTGCTGCTTCACAGGCTCCATAATCAAGCCTTTTACTCTCACTTTTCTTCCCTGGCTTTCGTCTATGAAGAGATTAATTGTACATCTCCACAACGAATGAGTGTGTGGGGACTAGGCTACCTTTTTCAGCTGATTTCATAGCAAACAGCAGGAAGCAATGTGCAGCAATGTGATAAAAATGGTTTGGAGCGGAAGATGATTTTCTCTAGCTCTTAGCTAGAAGTCACCTTATAGTCTCTTTCAGGAAGTGATCAGTTTCTGATCATCCATTGTTTAATGCCACCATTAGAAGCATTGCTAGCATATTACCTGTAATATTGCCTTTATCAGTGACCTGATTCTCCACTGCTTTCTTTACCCCATGTGGAGCCATGTACAGTTTTGCTCCTATTATGAATTTGAAGTGTGGGTAAGGACAGGAAGTTGCAAGAAACAGCTAAGGTCTTGGGTTGAGGTTGGTGGGTGGGTAAAGCTACTGTTTTGTGTGTGTTCTATGCAGCTCTCTGTTTGGCAGGTGCCGCCTGAGGCTCACTGCACCCTACTGTGTGATTTTCTGGGCCTGCTTTTCATTTGTATTAAGGCCCCTTTCTGTTCATTGGGTAGCATAAATAGGCCCTAAAGGGATAGAAATAGCCTTCCCACCAAACACTCCCTGTGCAGGTGGTCTCCTTAGCTGGTGGAAGCACTTTAGACTGGCCCTGCTTCGGATCCTGGTGTAAAGTTGCCAACTTTCTAATCTCACAAAACTGAACATCCTTGCCCCTACCCTGCCCCACCCTTTCTTTGAGGCCCCGTACCTGTCCTGCTCCTTCCCCAAGGCTCTGCCCCTGCTCACTCCATCCACCCTCCTTCTATTACTAGCTCTGTCCCACCCACACTCACCCATTTGCACTGGGTTGGGGGAGGGTTGGAGTGCAGGAAGGGGTGTGGGCTCAAGCTTGGGCTATAGGCTACATAGTGGGGCCAGAAATTAGGGGTTCAGGGTGTGGGAGGGGCTCTGGGATGGGGCACAGATGGAGGAAGGGATGTGGGGTGCGGGCTCCGGGAGGGAGTTTGGGCACAGGAAGAGTTACTGAGCTGGGGCAAAGGTTTGGGCTGCAGGAGGGGTGCAGGCTCTTGGAGGCAGATAGCTGGGGAGTGGGATGAAGGATGTGGAGCGGTATTCGGGTGGCAGTTACCGTGGGGTGCTCAACCTCCGCTCTGCCCTACACCCTGCCATTCAGACACTATATAAAGAGAAGGGGCACATGTGAGAGTCTCTCTTTTTCCTTCCCCTGTTTCTGAGAGGCTCCTCTTCAGTTTCTCTCCTCCTGACCAGCTTCCCCAGCCATGATGGACAGACAGACCCTCCAGGATCTACATGCCTTGGCTCCTTCTGCAACCCATATGTCTGTGCAAGTGTGTGAGTGCCTGGGGGCAGGAATGAATGGGTGTGAATGAGTGAATGAATGGAGGGGTGTGTGCTTGCTTACTTGTCTGTGTGTGTTTGTGTGTGTGTGTGTGTGTGTGTGTGTGTGTGTGTGTGAGAGAGAGAGAGAGAGAGAGAGAGAGAGAGTTCTATCATCTTTAGTTTAAACCTTTGGTGGCTGCTTTCTCCTCTTTAGTTTTACCTAGTGGCAATAAACCCATACTAGTGTAACACTGGGTAGTCTCCAGTGAGATTATTTTGGGGGTAACATTAACTGGTGGAGAATGTGGGTAGACAACCACAAGGAAGCACTACTGATAGAGCATTGGTGGGTAATGATTTTTATGGGAGTCACTGTAAGAATGTGGGGGGTCTGATGATGGTTAGATGTAGAAGGAAGCTTGGCTAACAGATGGGAGTATAGGAGGGAGTGTGGAGTCTAGGAGAGAGTTTGGGAAAGGAGGTAGTTGTGATTTGGGGCACTGGATTGAGGTGTAGGGAATTGGATTATGAACTAGGGCTGAAAGAGATTGTGGTCTTAGGCAAAGGATACAGATGCCATGGAGCAGAGCGCGTGGGGGAACCCCAATATGCCTTCTCCCCCATCCTGGAACAGTAGAGGGAAGTGGTGCCATGGAGTAGAGAACATGTGGAAACCCTGATATGCCTGCTCCCCCTTCCTGGAACAGTAAGGGAAGGAATGCCATGGAGTAGAGAGTGTGTGAGGACCCAATATGCCTGCTCCCCATTCCAGGTACATTAGAGGAAAAGGATGATATGGAGTAGAGAATATGTGAACCCTGATATTCCTGCTCCCCCTTCCAGATGTCTGGTATTTTGTTATGTGAATAAGGGAAGAGCCCTCTCCTCCTCCCTCCCTACCCCCGACAAAGTTTCCCCTCCTCCTCCTTCTCTGGGCACCAAGGGAGTGGATTAATGGGCCCCAGAGGCGGTTTCATCATGCGAGTGAAAGTGTTTCAAAGTGACTGAGGCCCTCATGAGAAGTGGGCCCGCTGAGGGCAGCTTAACCATGTGGGAGGAACCACCCCAGGTCCTTGCTTCACCCTACCATAACCCAGTGCTTATGTTTTTTTTTCTTTTGAAGTGCTTGTGAGGCCTAAGTTCTTGCAGTTTAAAAGTTGCAGTTTTTAAAATGCTTACGGTTTTTGCAGGTTTTTAACATAGAACATCAAGAGAGCTGGTACCAGCTGAAGAGCAACAGAAACACCATGCTTTTCTGTGTTGCATGCACTGTGTTCTGTGTTGCATGTTCTGTGTCTGTCTTGTGGGTGTCCTGTGCTAGCATTGTTATGTTTGGGAAAAGAAAAATACCTAGGCTACGTCTACACTGGCCCCTTTTCCGGAAGGGGCATGTAAATTTCACCAGTCGTCGTAGGGAAATCCGCGGGGGATTTAAATATCCCCCGCGGCATTTAAATAAAAATGTCCGCCGCTTTTTTCCGGCTTTTAAAAAAGCCGGAAAAGAGCATCTACACTGGCCCCGATCCTCCGGAAAAAGCGCCCTTTTCCGGAGGCTCTTATTCCTACTTCAAATTCCTTCAAAGTAGGAATAAGAGCCTCCGGAAAAGGGCGCTTTTTCCGGAGGATCGGGGCCAGTGTAGACGCTCTTTTCCGGCTTTTTTAAAAGCCGGAAAAAAGCGGCGGACATTTTTATTTAAATGCCGCGGGGGATATTTAAATCCCCCGCGGATTTCCCTATGACGACTGGTGAAATTTACATGCCCCTTCCGGAAAAGGGGCCAGTGTAGACGTAGCCCTAGTGTATACTCATTTTCCCCTACTTCCACTATCTCCAACCAAATTACCAGGCATACTCCCACCTCTGTGAAATTTTTAGTTTATCTGATTACCATTTTGTTTGTTTTGTTACTGATATACATTTGTATTATCTGTTTATTGTTAAACTCTCCCCCATCTCCAACCACACTATCAGCTACACCTCCATCTCCGTAAAAAGGCCTTTTGTCAGGTTTTTTCTCTGATTATCAATTTTGTTGTTGATATACATTTGTATTGTATCTGATTATCATTTTGCCTTTCTTGATATACTGGTACATTTTCTTTATCTGTATGAAAAATCCAAAAATTGTCCTAGTAATTGAAATATTGGTATGGATGGGCGGAGGCACTTTTGTGTGGTCACCATAATTTGGGGTGACCAAAGGGTGGATAATGTTGCACAAAAAAGCCTCCGACTGAGCTTACTTGATTTATATACATGGATTTTCTGAAACTACACCAAACTATAAGGTCTAAGGTTTTAAACTGCCACTCATTGTGATCTTTGTCAAACTTTGTAATCTTTTTAACTCTCAGCCACGTTGCTTGTAACTTTCTCTAAGCTGCATTCTCCCCTGAATGAATGGAGAAAGAGTATGAGAGTGTGTTTGAAGAAGGCTTGGAACAATGGACCACTTTTCAGTGAGTCTGGGCAAGCTCCCTGATGACAAGGTGAATGAGTCACAGGAGCCATTCAGACACTATATAAAGAGAAGGAGCATATGTGAGACTCTCTCTTTTTCCTTCCCCCTGCTCCTGAGAATCTCCTCTTCAGTGTCTCTCCTCCTGACCAGCTTCCCCAGCCATGATGAACTGACAGACCCTCCAGGATCCACATGCCTTGGCTCCGTCTGCAACCCATATGTCTGTGTAAGCGTGTGAGTGCGTGAGGGCAGGAATGAATGGGTGTGAATGAGTGAATGAATGGAGGGGTGTGTGCTTGCTTGCTTGTCTGTGTGTGTCTGTGTGTGTGTGTGTGAGAGAGAGAGAGTTCCATCATCTTTAGTTTAAACCTTTGTTCTCCTCTTTAGTTTTACCTAGTGGCAATAAACCCATACTAGTGTAACACTGGGTAGTCTCCAGTGAGAATATTTTTGGGGTAACAGGCTCATGGGCCCATATTTGGTCTCCAAGATCCATGTGCCGAAAAGGGCCTTTTTGTGTGGATTTCCCACAAGTGGAAGGGCCAGGCACACCTGTCTCCAGGGCCCTGGACTCACCTTCCTGGAATCCCTCCAGTTCTCACAGGAGTTATAGGTGGTTTAGGCCATGGAGGAGGGCACACTGTTCCACTCCACAGTGTTAAAGGCACAGCTCCATTGGAACTGTGATGCCAAGAAACAGAAGATTCCTGGGCTTCAGAGACAATGCAGAGGCACTTGGCCTTCATCCAATGGTCTTGGCCTCTTATGGATTCCCCAGAGTCCTTAACTGTTGGAGTCAAAACTGAAAGCTAATTCTTTGGCTGTTTCTGACAGAAATGTGTGGAGAAGAACTCTGCAAAGTCCTGGTGGTGTTTTCTCTCTCCTCAACCCTGTACATAAGGTTTTGCCATGACTCATAGACTCCCAGGCCAGAAGGGACTGCCATGATCACTTAGTCTGACCTGCTGCACAGTGCAGCTCACAGAACCTCACCCACTCACTGCATAACCCCTGGCTGGGTTACTGGAGTTCTGAAGTCTTGAGAAAGGGTAATTAGGCCCATAACTGTTATTTATTATTGCATCTCTGAGTAGGTGGAAGAGCTGCTCTCTGGGCTGAAAGCAAGAACTGAACTGGAGACCTCTAGGACTAAAATTGTAAGTCTTGTTAGCTTGAGCAAAAGAGTCAACAACTCTAGGTGAGAGCTGTAACAGACTCATCCACAGAGGGGGGAAGGTAACACATACTGACCTGTGAGTTACATAAATACTCCAAGATTTGGTTCCAAGTGGTGTGGTTAACTAGGAGTTTATCATGTGCTTTCTGTAGGAAGATGCATTCTAATCAAATTAAAAATCTCTAAACATGTTGGTGGCTTTCTATGCTACTTGTGTGATTGAGCTTCTCTGCCCACAATCATTTTATGCACCCAAGTTTCCAAAGAACTTTTTTCAAATAATCAAAACTTGCTTTTCTCAGTTGAATTTGTGTGGTGTGAGGTTATGTGGCTTTTGAAAGAGTTGTGAATAATCTATTAAATCAAAAATCTCCACCCAGTATACAATGAGAACAGAAACTAGGCTGTATTGTGTTGTATAATAGCACACACTTGATGCCTACAGAAATGCAGCTAGAAAATGTCACTGTTTTCTGAAGTTTCTTGATTACAAACAAACCTGAGAAAAATATTTTGGGAAATGTTTATACAGATTCCTCTCTTTCTTTCTCTCAGATAGTGATTTATAACACTCCAGGTAGCTGAGAACTCTTTTCCAAATGCCACATTTGGTATCCCTAGCCTCTGTTTGTCAGAAAGTGGGAGTAGGTGATAGGGGATGGATCCCCAGATGATTGCCTGTTTTGTTCATTCTCTCTGAAGCACCTGGCATTGGTCACTGTCGGCAGACAGGATCCTGGGCTAGATGGACCTTTGGTCTGACCCAGTAGGGCCGTTCTCATGTTCTTATGTTCACATAGAGAGCGATTTTCTAAAATGACAAGTTATTTTGGGTACCTCTGTGTTTGGATGCCCAACTTGAGCTGCCTTAAAGAGGCCTAATTTTCAGGAAACATTGAGCGCTTATCCCTGAAATGCAGTCCCCTTACTGTGTCTCACGTAGGGCATCCAGAAAATCATTAGCCCTGGCACCCAAAATTACTACTCAGGTTAGAAAACTTTGGCCTTATATGCTGAATTATTTCCTTGGACTTATTTCATCATGGTTGTCTCATAAAGTTACTCGATATGCTTCCTTGGATCCACAAAGGTTATGTTGCAGGCTCTGTCTTGTAAAACCTTGATACCTTCTTAGCTTTACAATGTGAGCAGTCCCACCGAAGACAACAGGACTATTTACATCCTTAATGTTATGCATTTATGTTAGGGTTTGAAGCATGGGAACTTGCTGTCCACAAGGTGCTTACATAGGAAGACATTCACCTAGTGCAGAGGTGGCAAACCTGAGTCTGAGAGAGAGCCACAGTTACCAAAGTACATTGCCAAAGAGCTACAGTAATTTGTGAGCAATTTCCATCAGGTGCCTCCTATCCTGTATCCAGCATCTTTTGCCCACCAGAGGCCCCACCGATCAGTGCCTCCTCTTGCTTCCCCATGCCTCCTGCCCTCTGCAATCAGCTGTTTCATAGCAGTCGGGGGCTCTGTGGGGGAGGGAAGGAGCGAGGGCGCAATACACTTGGAGGAGGTGGAGCCAGGAGTTGGGCACTGGAAAGTTGGCACCTGTAGCTACAGTCAGTCCCTGAGCAAGGAGCCACATATTAACTTCAGAAGAGCCACAGGTGGCTCCAGAGCCAGAGGTTGGCCACCATACTTCTACAGAAAACTGTTGCCTATTTTGGGGGCTATTCTTGGCACCCCAGACAGAAGTAAGAGTGAATCTAGTCAATATTTACAAATGTATAGGGGGAGTTAAACATACAAAGTTGCTGCTCTACTACAGACAAATTTAAATTACTAGTAAGTTCCCCACACCTCATAAAAGAACAGATGCAGTTACTGAAGCAAAAGGCTTCATTTTATGATAAACAATAAGTGCTCCTAGATTAATGCAGATTAGTAATATAGTGTACTTATCCTGGCAGATGTTAGCAATTTCCAAAGCTTTATTGTTGTTCTCTTTATAATAATAACACTTAGCACTTCCATAGTGAGGTACATGTCCAAAGTAACAGATAAACATTGACTAATTAATTCTCACAGACCCCTGAGAAGTAAGTAAACAAGTATGATCATCCCCATAGTTTAAAAGGAGAAACTAAATTAGAGAAGAGAAGTGACTTGCCAAAAATCACATTGCAAAAGAGTGACAAAGCCAGCACTAAAAGTCAGGATAATCTGAATGCCAGTGTAATGCATTTTCCTCCAGTGTCAGGGAGCCAACTGTAGCAGGATCAATCTAGCAGCACTCTGAATACAGCTGATCCTGGAAGGGGTTGCCTAATTGATTGTATTTCCTGATTAGTGGAGGGATAGACTCTGGAGTGTCCAGAGCTCATTGGCTATTCAATGTGTTAGGGTGACTCTTCTTCATGCTTGTTTCCCTGACCTCACTTCCTGACTGTCTCTCTGGCTCATCACTGGTCCTGACTCTTGAACCCTGCTTGGCTTTGCTCTAACCCCCAGGCAAGGCCCATTCCTGTGGCTCTGACCATTAGGTGTCACCACCCGCATCCCAGTAGTGTCCTTGACATCCAAACCATACTAACTCTCAGCTGATTCCTGTTTCTTCCAGTTGGCTGAAATTGACTTGGTATGGTTTATGAGGGGTATTTCTACAGAAAGCTGTGGAAGAGATCCATCCAGAGGTTTAACCTGGGCCCAATGCATGCAGGATCAGTATTTGGGAAGTTTTGGTTAGACCTTCATAGATGTCCATGCACTGAAGGCATGTTCAAAAAAATGGCTAGTTGCTTTAATACTTAGTCATCATGCATGAATTATTTAGTCTTTACAGCAACCTCATGCATGTGCAAAGTTGTCTGGTACAATCACTGTTACGCCCGTGAATATACATTGAAAAAGGAGAGAACCATGGTGAGAGAGGGGTCGGTTTGTTTTTGTGTTTGTTTTTGTTTGCTTTTGTGCAACGGGATGGGATTCTGCTGCTAAATGACTCTCCTCCTAAATATTGTACTGAATTAAATGTAGTTGGTGAGGGTGGCAATTCAGTGACATTTCTAATCAAAAGTACATGTGTTTTCACTGTCCACTTCTCACAAATGATGAGATTTACGCTGATAAATCAAGAGTCAGACAGACATGTGATAAGATCTTATTCCCAAAGGTACTAATGATAGCTTATTGTTTTGCTCATATTAAAATACTAACAGTATAGGAAGCCAGTTAGCACATGATGTGACCTAAAAATAGTAGAACGAACACATGTTCACAGTTCCAAAAGTGGTTGGTTTCTCTTGTGATCCACGAGACCATTTTAAAATATTTCCTGTTGTTTGTGGGGGGGAACTCTTTTTGAAAAATACATTTTGGTTGGTGAGTTTCTGTCTTCATTCCCCAGTGATCCTTGGTATAGGAAAACAATTTGTTACTGCAATATAGTGCAACTGGTACATAAAATAAAGCATATTTTTGTGTGATGTCATCATCCTTGTGTAGGTCTGATAGAATGCTTCAAAATCTCATACAGTGAAAAAGTAAGCAGTGCACATACCATAGGTTACAGTGGTAACATCTGAAGAGATGGTTTGGGAGTGGTAGAAGAACAGACGAGAAATAAACCACATTCGCACTTTGTTTTTGATATTTTTCTAAAGAATTTCACAGAAGTGAAAGAGGAAGAAAGAGGGACCTGGTCTGAGCAGAAAGTACTATCATGTAAAAAAACTTTTCCTCTTATCATGAGAGGAGCAGCTTTTTATCATTGCACTTCATCTTCAGTGTCTAAGATGTCTGACTGTTCTGTCTCTGCTCACCTGCACTGTTAGTTCTAGAAAAGATTTTAAAAAACACTATGCCCTTCATAGATTTGTTCACAAAACAGAATTTATAACTTTACTTTTAAAAAACAAATGTGTTAAGCCTGAAATTGTGTTTGTCCATGCGGGCAGGGAGTGGTGATGGTGGTGGTGGTATTTTACATTTCATAGAATCATAGAATCATAGAATAATAGGACTGGAAGGGACCTCGAGAGGTCATCGAGTCCAGCCCCCTGCCCTTAAGGCAGGACCAAGCTCCGTCTACACCATCCCTGACAGATGTCTATCTAACCTGTTCTTAAATATCTCCAGAGAGGGAGATTCCACCACCTCCCTTGGCAATTTATTCCAATATTGACCACCCTGACAGTTAGGAATTTTTTCCTAATATCCAATCTAAACCTCCCTTGCTGCACTTTAAGCCCATTACTCCTTGTCCTGTCCTCAGAAACCAAGAGGAACAAATTTTCTCCTTCCTCCTTGTGACACCCTTTTAAATATTTGAAAACCGCTATCATGTCCTCCCTTAATCTTCTTTTTTCCAAACTAAACAAGCCCAGTTTATGAAGCCTGGCTTCATAGGTCATGTTCTCTAAACCTTTAATCATTCTTGTCGCTCTTCTCTGTACCCTTTCCAATTTCTCCACATCTTTCTTGAAATGTGGTGCCCAGAACTGGACACAGTACTCCAGCTGAGGCCTAACTAGTGCAGAGTAGAGCGGCAGAATGACTTCACGAGTTTTGCTTACAACACACCTGTTGATACAACCTAGAATCATATTTGCTTTTTTTGCAACAGCATCACACTGTTGACTCATATTCAACTAGTGGTCCACTATGACCCCTAGATCCCTTTCCGCCATGCTCCTTCCTAGACAGTCACTTCCCATCTTGTATGTATGGAACTGATTGTTCCTTCCTAAGTGGAGCACTTTGCATTTCTCTTTATTAAACCTCATCCTGTTTACCTCTGACCATTTCTCTAACTTGCTAAGGTCATTTTGAATTATGTCCCTATCCTCCAAAGAAGTTGCAACCCCACCCAGTTTGGTATCATCTGCAAACTTAATAAGCGTACTCTCTATCCCAATATCTACATCATTGATGAAGATATTGAATAGTACGGGTCCCAAAACAGACCCTTGTGGAACTCCACTTGTTATCCCTTTCCAGCAGGATTTAGCACCGTTAACAACAACTCTCTGACTACGGTTATCCAGCCAATTATGCACCCACCTTATCGTGGCCCTATCTAAGTTATATTTGCCTAGTTTATCAATAAGAATATCATGCGAGACCGTATCAAATGCCTTACTAAAGTCTAGGTATATGACATCCACCGCTTCTCCCTTATCCACAAGGCTCGTTATCCTATCAAAGAAAGCTATCAGATTAGTTTGGCATGACTTGTTCTTCACAAACCCATGCTGGCTATTCCCTATCACTTTATTACCTTCCAAGTGTTTGCATATGATTTCCTTAATTACCTGCTCCATTATCTTCCCTGGGACAGACGTTAAACTGACCGGTCTGTAGTTTCCTGGGTTGTTCTTATTCCCCTTTTTATAGATGGGCACAATATTTGCCCTTTTCCAGTCTTCTGGAATCTCCCCTGTCTGCCATGATTTTTCAAAAATAATAGCTAAGGGCTCAGATACCTCCTCTATCAGCTCCTTGAGTATCCTGGGATGCATTTCAGCAGGACCCGGTGACTTGCTGACATCTAACTTTCCTAAGTGATTTTTAACTTGTTCTTTGTGTATCCTATCTTCTAAACTTACCCTCTCTCTGCTTGTATTCACTACGTTAGGCACACCTCCAGACTTCTCGGTGAAGACCAAAACAAAGAAGTCATTGAGCATCTCCGCCATTTCCAACTTTCCTGTTACTGCTTCTCCCGCCTCACTAAGCAGTGGGCCTACCCTGTCCTTGGTCTTCCTCTTGCTTTTAATGTATTTATAAAAGGTCTTCTCATTTCCCTTTATGCCTGTAGCTAGTTTGATCTCATTTTGTGCCTTTGCCTTTCTAATCTTGCCCCTGCATTCCCGTGTTGCTTGCCTATATTCATCCTTTGTTATTTTTCCTAGTTTCCATTTTTTATATGACTCCTTTTTTATTTTGAGATCATGCAAGATCTCCTTGTTAAGCCAAGCTGGTCTTTTGCCATATTTTCTATCTTTCCTACACAGCAGAATTGTTTGCTTTTGGGCCCTTAACAACATTCCTTTGAATTTACTTTCCTTAAATTCACATCGACTATTTGTTTTCTTTTGAGATTTGGTTGAGATTATCAAAAGCAGAAATGGGGATTTAGCCAAACATCTTCAAATACTTTTACTTTACTTTTATATCTAAATCCTATTTTATTTCAGGATGCATATTAGTAGTTAAATCCTATTTTATTTCAGGTATTATATAATTTCTAGCACCAGACAGCCTGATCAACCCATATCTTCATTATTTCAGCAGGCCCAAATAATGACTCTAGGATAGCTATGAAAATATCCAAATATTGCTTAATTCCGTCTTCCCCATTAGCAAAATCCACCTATGGGTGATCTCTCATATTTATTTGTATGTGGTTACCTCCTCTTTTGGTATCCCTAAAAGCTATTCCCCTTTTCAGTAGACTGCCACCAAAGAAGTGTTCTGCCAGTTATTTTCCTCACAGGATAATAAATCTCAGTCCTTTTTACCAGTGTTCCCTCTAATTTTATATGTCCATGTGCAGAAGGAATTGTGTTGTGTGCACCAATATGGAGATGTCCAATATATTACCTCCATATTGGTGCACATAACAAAATTCATTCTGCACATGGACGGTCTGTGGTGGCATGGGGCCAAGGGGTTTGAAGTGTGGGAATGGGCTCAAGGATGGGGGGAATAAGGGCTCTGGCGGGGGTGGGATGCAGGATGTGGGGTGTGACTGGAGATGAGAGGTTTGGAGTGTGGGAAGGGGCTCAGAACTGAGGCAGAGGATTGAGGTGCAGGGTGAAGGCTGTGATAGGGGGTGCAGGATCTGGGGCAAGGCTGGAGATGAGGGGTTTGGGTACAAGTTCCCCTGGGAGAGTGCTTCTCCAGTCCTCTCTCACTGTAGCAGCTCTGAGCCAGGTGAGAGGTACCACCCTCCCACCCATGGCAGCTCCAGTGAGGCTGGGTTGGGCTGGAAGAGGGCACGTCTCACCTAGCTATGTCAGGTCCATGATGTGGAGAGAACTTTGAGAAAGTTCTCCTTTCCTCCAGCCACAGCAGCTCCTTGCTGGGGCCAGAGGAGTGAGCTTCTCTTTGGCCCCAGCAAGGAGCCGCCATGGCTAAGGGAGAGGCACAGTCCTCTCCCCAGCAGGGAGTTGCCATAGTTGGGGGGAGAGGTGCCTCTCCTCTGGCCATAGCATCTACATGTACACCAGCACTGAGCTCCTGCATGGGACTTATTAGGCACAGCTGTGCAGCCATGCAGCTATACAGACTAGAGAGAACCTAACTTCTTACTCCCTTCAGTGCAACATTCCTTTTGGTTGTCCCATTAAATAGCAACAGTCTCCCATGATTCACTCACATACACATTTTAGATAGCACATAAAATATATCAGTGGTCCCCAACCTTTTGTGGCTGCTGAGCACCCAGGGGCGGGGCTGCTCACATGCCGGGCGTCCGGGGGTGGGGCCGCTCATGCGCCCCATTTCCGGGGGTGGGGCTATGCATGCGCCGCATGCCCAGGGGCAGGGGCCGCCCACACGCCCTGTGCTCGGGGCCAGCACTGCACATGTGCCGCACGCCAGGAGGTAGGGGCCGCCCACATGCCCTGGGTTGGCACCGGGCATTTGCTGCACACCCAGGGCAGGGGCCGCCCACGCGCCCTGAGCCCAGGACCGGCACCGCGCATGTGCCGCGCACCTGGGGCAGGGGCCTCCCATGCGCCACATGCCCAGGGCCTGCACCACACATGTGCCACGCGCTGGGAGTGGAGCCAGCCCAGAAGTTTCGGCGGGTGCACATAAATGCCCCAGCAGGTGGCATGGCACCTGCAGGCACCACATTGGGGACCACTGAACTATATGCTTCATTCTAGTAGAGAGTTATTTTACTAAAAAAAAGGAGTATCAAGAGTTTAAAATAAAAAAAATTGTTTTCAGATTCACTTCCTAATGCTGTTCCTATCAAAATTCCCCTTGGCTGCTAATGAAGTAAGACTGGGGCCTAAAAAAGAAATGAGCATTAAACAATAGGAAAGAAAAAAAAAAAAAAAAGAAAGAAAATGGGGACCCCCCTGGTTGGACAAGGGCTACTCGACTTTGGAAGCCCCGGGGGCCACAATGATACTCACAGCATATGCCAGGGCCACAACTTAAGTGTGATTGCATATACATGCAAATATATATGCAAATAGCTTCTCTCACACTCACAAGCATGAATACAAAGATTAAGGCAAGACTACACATCATTCAGGCCCCATTTAAGTCAGTTCTGTTGATATTAATAAAATACAATATTTACCCAATTTCTACCCATCAGACAGTACTTTTAATGAGCAATGAGGGTGTATCTAGAGTGCATGGCTCCGTCGACGGAACCATGTAAAGTAGTTTACTCAATATAGTCAATGAAACGGGGATTTAAATAATCCCCGCTTCATTAAAATAAAAATGGCCACTCCGTCGACAGAGCCATTTACTCTAGACACACCCTGACAGTCCAGGAATTTAACTACTAATATGCATATTAACAGAAGACCATTCTATTGACTCGCTGTTGTGGAGTGTGTTCTCAGTGGAGGCCATCTTCAAAGTATCCCACCCGTGGGTCACCTGTTGAGCCCCACTTCAATCCAAATCGCACCGTGGGCCACAAACAAATGGGCCATGTATTGAGTAGCCCTGCACTAGACAGTGGTGATTTTTCTGAATACATTCGCAGCAGCTGGACACAAAAGGAGGATTTTCAGAAATGGTCGGCACTGGCCTAGCAGTGCTTCCCCTGAAGACTAGAACACATTCTGGCATTTGGAGGATAGGTAGATGGATGCATCAGATTTCTGGTAATCATTATCTTTGAAACAGGACCCTCCCTGACAATGAAGATGTTTTCACTGCAAAGTTCCATCTATGATCCAGTGACTATGTGGGATGGGTGGGGCGAGGCAAGAACCCAACCATTTATGTAGTGAAATAGCTAGAATTTAACTTTTTTATATTATCAGAGGTTTTCAGTGTATCATTTTATATTGACTTCCACTTAATTGGCACAAGGTTCAAGGCAACAGTAAATCATCCTATTAGAGTATTACCTAAAAGCTCCCTTTAACTAGGGTGCAACAATCACTGGAACTCCTCGTTGGAGGGCAGGGGAGTGAATAGTCTAACAAAGAAAACAATTTCTCCAAATCATATTGGAACCTGCATTGTCGTCATAATGACCTTCATGACCCTAATGCCCTGCCTCAATGTAAGACACAGCCAACACACTTTCCACCTGCAGAAGATATTCTGGGGGTTCTGTGGTCTCAGAATGACACTCTGTCATTGGAAAACTGAACACCTCTTTATAGACTCATGCTCTGTTTCTTGAAGGTACATGCCACTTTGAAATAAAAATAGTTGACCAGTACACATCAGAGTTCAGCCTGAGAAAGGAGGGTGTGGACCACAGATTGTATCTGTGAGAAACTGGAAATGCTGCAGCAAGCTAAAAATTCGGTTTTGCTTTTTGTAACCTGAATGAGGCATGAGAACTCTTTTGTTTGCTTCACTGTTAGCTCCAAAATACAAAGGTCAGAAAACATGAACTACCTACTCTTTTTTAAATAAGCAGATAAATGTATCATTTTTCAAGTTCTGAAACCTAACATTTGGAACCTCTCTTTAGCTTTCCCAGGATTGCCAACAAGCAAATAAAAAAAAAGGAAAGGAAAGATAGAAGCATTAGTAATCATTTAGATGTGCAATGCTTGTTTTTACACATAGTGACCCACAAAACTCCCGCTCACCTGCTGCTTAATGTTGTTGGCACCTAAACTCACTTTGCTCCTGAGCTTATGATGTAAAAGTTTCCTCAGAACCTACTTCTGCCTATGAGAATGCAAAGTGCTGTCAAATCCTAGGCATATGGATGCCTACTGACTGGTCTACAGTCTTTCGGGGACCCTGAGCAAGGTGAGGGGGGATTGGCTCTGTGCTCTCAGAAGGGGTGAGGCTTCAGCCTCCAAGCAGTCCATGTTCCAGAGGAAAGATTGGTGCTTTGCCTGATCTGGTAGGTATAGTTAGATGCCACCTAACTCCACACAAAATAGGGATGTGGATGTGGACGTGCTGCGTTATAGATTTTAGGCCAGTACCTAACACACTCACTCAGGATGTGGGAGACCTCAGCTCAAGTCTCTCCTCTGCTAGATGAGAAGAAAGGATTTGAACTGTGATCTGCCACCCTAATTGCCGGGACATGAAATAGCCTGATGTGGGAATGGAGGTTTCCCTCAATTACTCCTAGTCAAGTTGTCCCACTTTAATTAAATAATTAACTGTTAATTGGGACAGATAAAAGTTAGAATGACTCTATTGCCTACTGAAAATTAGGAGATTTCTGTTCATGTCCCTTCTATTCATTCGCCAGAGAGAGAAGTTCAATCTTCTCCCATATCTTGGGGAACATGGTGAGCACTGGGTTGAAGGTTATGCTCCTTTGCCCCTCCCCAGAGCTGTCCTGTGTGAAATCTGGCAGACACTAAGCACACCTATTGGAATGGGCCCAAAACGTGACTTAGGTAGTCAAACCCCATCCTTCCTCAGTTTGTGAATCATAAGCATAGATAGGTGCCTCCTTGTAGATTGTACTTACCTCTAAGAGGGAAAAGGACTTTGCACACATCCCTCTGTCTATGTCTCCCATTGACTAGCTTAAATGACTTTCTGCCTAGTATGCAGCTTTTGTGGCTCCCATTCTAAGGTTCTAGTGTCTCCACACTCATTGTTTAGTGAGCCAAGGTATCTAACAGTCGTGGGTTGCAGTGTGTTCCTGTGATTTTCCAAATGCTTAAAAGTAAGATACTGTTGCAACTCATGTAGCTTCTGGGTGTGGTATACTGTCCGACCTAGTGACGCTGAGACCACTTAAGGTACGTCTACACAGCAGTGCCGTTTTAGAATAACTGGCATTATTCAGAAATAACGTAGTCTGTGTCTATACTATGAGCGGTTATTTCAATATAATTTCAAAATAAAGTCAAGATGGAGGACTTCTTACTTCAACTCCTGTAACTCTTATTGTACGAGGAGTATGGGAAGTCGGAGGAAGAATGCTCTTTCTTGGACTTCCTGCTGTGTAGACAGCGCCAAAAAGCCAAAATAATCTATTTTCTTAAGTTATGCTGAAGTTGTGTAGCTTATTTCAGCTTTAGCCCTACTGTGTAGATGTGCCCTTAGAGAGAGAAAGAATGAGTTTGCTATAGAGCCTAAGATAACAGGCAGCCTAAGCTAATAGGCAGGTGGCTTTTAGCTCATGTGGTAGAGGCTCATGCACTAAGCTGTGTAGGTGCTTCAATTCTGCCTCTTGGTGTTACACTATGGCACACACTCATCACAATGCCTATGTCATGTTTGTGGATTCAGGCTTCAGATGGAACCTATCATCCCTGAATTTCAGGGCACATTATTGACATCAGTATTAACTCCACTAAAATTAACGAGGCAACATTGGGGTAATAGTGAAATCGAGATACAATCAGCCCCATTAATTCAATTACCATACAACGCTACTTTGCTCTGCAGGTGAATACTGCATGGATAATATATAAAATAAGTATGCAATGTTTTACTATGAGAAGAAATGGGAAACATTCAATATTACTTGTTGGATTGGTAGGGGGATTTATAAGTACAGTTTATCTGAGCATGAAGGGGAATACCGAGGAACTCTTTGCACTTTAAAATAAGGAAACTTTATGTCCTTTAGTCAGCTATCAACAGAAGGGGACTTTGGTCTGTGTACCTCTGCAAACTGTCTAAAACACATTTGCAATGGAATGGAACAATTATTACTGAGTGGGTTGTTGTGCTTTCAGCACGGTGGCACTGCTATTTTTATGACTCCTTGCGGTCTATTTATAGGTGGGCTAGCAACAGCAGGGACAAAAAGTCAAAAAGAAAAGAGCTTTGGTTAAAACCCCTTTTCTCTCCTCCCTTTCCACATTCTCTGCGATTCCCATTCCCATGTGCTATTGCTTACACCTTTAAAGGTAAGAGAGTGCACCAAAGTGAGCCTCCCAGCTTGGGGCTGACAGAAGTCACACTCTAAAAAATAACTGTGTAGAAAGCACTTTGAAGTTGTGACCTGAACTGGAGTTTGGGCTCGGAAGCTTTAGGAGGGGAGGGCGCATACCCAGAGCCTTCAGCTGTTCGTGTGGATATATTCTAGAAGGTAATGCATTAAGAAACTTGTGGAAATTCAGAAAAGAGCAATACAAACAGTGAAGGGGCTGGAAGAACTCACTCGGGGGACTAGCTATTGCAATATGTTTCTAAGGTGCCTATTGCCTTTGGACGTTATGTAGGAGTAGTTGTGCATACAAAAATGCCTTTGACTTCAGTGGGAGTTACATAAATGGAAGAGCTGCAGAGACTATACTGAGCCTTGGCCACCCCCTTGGCTACTTTAGGGTGTTTGTTGGTGGTGCACGTGCCCTAAATTGCTCAAATGTCAAAAGATGAAAGCAGCACATGACTATACCAACCACCACTGGGGCATGGCCAGAGGGCAGTGAGCCATTGGGTCCCATGACCACAGCCTGTATCCTGTTGGCTGCCCTACTAAAAAACTGCAACATTAATGGCACAACATAGCAACTTCTCCTAGTAACAGGATTTTTATAAGCCACAGGACCCATTTTCAGAGTAAATACTGTGCCAGTAACATGACCCTAACGTAGCCATCACATGATATGGGGTGACAAACAAAAGGAGAAACTATGGCATAACGAGGGCTACAACAGGGAAAGATCCCTTGAGGGAAATAACAATTACAAAGCCTCAGAGGATCACATACGGTGAGCAGAGTAAGAATACATCCCTAGCCTATTGGAACAAGCTGAGGAGCATTGTCCAAATGATAGCAAGGAACATTAGCATCACAGAGCATGAACTTTTCCAATTGCCTGCAGTGGTCACAGCAACGTTCACCAATATATAAGTTTCCGTGTTCCCAAGAGGGCAATTGCAGTGCAGTTGTTCATGTTCACTGAGAGGTTAACACATTCCATGGCACTAACAAATGGGCATCAGAGTTAGGGTGATCACTGTGTAGTCTGCTTTGCCTGTGCTGTCCTCATTTCTCCCTCACCTATCCCTCTTGCTTAGGTGTCATCTCCTTCCTTGTCCATACATTTATCTTTCTTACTTTTAGATATCAGCTAATTTTCTTCTATCCTCTTAATACTGCCATTTTTTCTTTTTTAAAAAAATCTGCTCTCTTCTTTGTTTTCTTCTGCTGATGCATTTCTTATCACTTTCTCCTCCATTTTTGTTTTCCCTGCTTGCTATGGGATTGGTCAGAACATTCCTTCAGAAGTGCTCCCTCTGCATGAGGCTACGTCTACACTGCAGGCTTTCTTCAGAAGAAGATTTTCCAGAAGAGATCTTCTGAAAAAACTTCTTTCGAAAGACAGTGTCCACACTGCCAAAGTGCATTGAAAAAGCCATCTGCTTTTTCGAAAGATCGTGTCCACATTGATTGGATGCTATCTTGCATGTAAGCTGTGATTGCTATGGACGGAGTGGCCACCAGGGCACCTGTGCTTTTTCTTCTTTCCTTTTCTTTCGAAATAACTCCCTTTTCCCCTTCCACACACGCCTTTTTCCAAAAGAGCTCTTTTGGGAAAAGGCTTTTTCCTCATAAAACGAGGTTTACCAATGTCGGAAAAACCCCTCTGTTCTTTCAATTTTCTTTTGGAAGAACGTGATTGCAGTGTGGACGTAAGTGACTTTTTTCAGAAAAATGGCTGTTTTTCTGAAAAAACTCCGTAATGTAGACATAGCCAGAGAAGGCAGAAGATGAACGTTCTATTAAATTTCCCTTAGAAGTTCTTTTTGCCTCATCTATAGGGCGTCTGACTAGGAATAGACAGATTCCTTTCTCATGCGGCACAGCTCTTGTGGAAGGAACCTGATCATTTTTCCTTTCCAGCATCTAAGAGTTAGAAACAGAGGAAAATTAACTAGTACAAGTCACTTTATATCTCACCAAGCTCACAGAAACCTGCACAGGGGCTGTAGCAATTGTATTTTGTAGCCTAATCAGGGGCACTGTTGGCTTATCCTGGTGATTTGTGGAACTTACGAATAATTTTTTATTCATGTATGAGCCAGATGCATACATTGATTGTACACATTTTGCCCATCCACCCAGAATAAAAGAAAGAGGAAACATTCAGTTTCACAAGTAAACTGTGAGTGAAAGATAATAAATATATGCTGGACAATTACTAACAGCTAGACAAAAAGCATATCTTTTACTTACATTGTTACATTTTCTTTTGAGTTTTATACACAGCACTTTTTTTTTTTTACAGAACCAAGTGATGCATCTTTACACAAATGAATAAAACTGGTTAAAAATATGGAGAGACAGAGTAAAAGGGATCAACATTAGATAGACAATGCCCTTTGGGGGGCTCCAATTTTGTGTTGATGTGTTTTCACACATAACTATTCAAGTGTGTCTTGGATCTGCAAGCAACAAAGCATATTTTATATGATTTATATTCAAATAGGGGTTCAATGCTTCCCCCTTTGCAAGCAGTGGCAAAACAATTTTGGGCTTCAAGCAAAGCTGGACCAGGCTTATACTCAAAATTCAGATAGATGTTGCTCTTTGATTTTATACAGAGATTGTGGTAAACAACTGAAAGCTCTTTCTCCATGATGTTTAATAGTTTCTTGTTTTGATGTTAGAATAAATTCTAGGATAAAGGCAACTGTTCTGTTCTCATGACCCATATATGATTCTTGCACTGTCTGAAGCAACCTGTGAAACAGTCCAGATTACACAAAGAAGGGAAATGAAGGACCCAATCCTGACAAAAGTTATGTGTGTATTTATCTTTTGCACATGAGTAATCCAGAGAGGTAGATCCTCAGAGGGTGTAAACTGTCATAGATATCTAGCTTTGATGATGTTATGACTGTTTACACCAGTTGAGGATCTGCCCCATTAAAGTCACTGGGATTATTTACATGATGAAAGTTTAGCATGTGATCAGCGTTAGAGGATCAGAGCCTAATTGCTATAGTGCCATATAAAACCTTAAGGAGACAAGCTGGGTGAGGTATATCTTTTACTAGAGCAAATTATTTTGGCAAGAGGGACAAGGTTTCAAGCTTATGAAGAGTTCTTCAAGTGTGGGAAACTAATGCAGAGTGTCCCCTATGTAACCTCAAAAGTTTGTCTCTCACCCATCTTGTCTCTCTAATATCCTGACACCAAAACAGCTCCAACAACACTGATTACAGAAAACCCTGCTTCTCAGTCAGATTACAACAGATAAAAACAAGGAGCAAAACCATGTGACTGTGGTACAGAAAAGTGTCACACACAAAACAAAACATGGGCGTTGTTTTTTTTGGCATATGACAACCTTTAAGAAGGATGTATCCGTAGTAATAAATCAAGTACAGTTCTACACAGTGACTTCAGTCCTACAATTATAGCAAGTCTATCACTGAATATGTAAATATAAACCTTCACTGGGATCCAGGGTTAAATACAGGTGGTCAGCATGAAACATGGGTCTGCCCATGATCATTTTAGTTGGAAACAAAGCTTTAAAGCTTTTATCTTTATTAATGAACTGAAACCTGTCTTAAAATCTCCTCAGGGAAATGAAAACTATTGGCTAGTTGCCTGAAAGAACCCTTTATTAACTATAGAATAGAATTGGTACTCGGGCAGCGGGATACATTGGAGAGAACTCTTAAGATCATCAATTCCCTAATAAAGGTAGTCTCTTTGTTATTGTTAACCTTGTTCCACATAAAGGCCCTAACCCCATAGCCCCACAGTTGGGTTCTGTATGAACACACGATGAAAAGATTGTCCTGGCCCTGAAGAGTCTAAGGTATAGATTTCACTGTAATAAAAATAATAGTAAAACAACGTGCGTCCACTGAAAGGTCTCATACACAGGACCTTCCACTCCCAGGTCTCTTATCACCAGAGCTAAGAAAGATCTCTTTGATAGGTGAGATAGTAGGAAGTTGTTTAGTAACTGGGACCAGCATCTGGGGTGGGAATCTAATTATGCACTATGCCACTCTGTATAAACATTCTGCCAAACATTTGAGGCTCACAGGAGTTTGAGTGCTACCCATGGTGGCATTTCATAATGAATTATCATGATACCTAGCCACAAAAAATATCAGTGGTGCCTTCAGTGCTAAATAAGCTGACAGACTCCACCATGTCTTAAATGGAACAGCAAGAGCAACATACCACCATATCCTTAATACACAGGAAAGAGGCAGCAAAAGTCTTTGATATGTGAATTTTCTACTTGTGAAGATAAACTTTTAAAATGTGTATACAGGTCTGGCCTCATCCTTCAATTGGCTGGATAGGTGAGTAAGTGCTTGGCCAGAGTTTCAGAGAACAGTGAGAGAAAAAAAATAATGTATACATGTAAACTGGGAAAAGTACCTAGTAGAATACTAATTATAATCCCAAGTATAGGATTGTGAAGAGGATTTTTTCTGAATTTTGAGGTATTCATGAAAGTATCTCTTTCTGGGTACATCTAGACTACATGCTTCTTTCAAAACAAGCTTTTTCAAAAGAATCTTTCAAAAAAACTTCTTTTGAAAGAGATCATCTAGATGGCCACAACTGTTTTTGAAAAAGCGATCCGCTTTTTTGAAAGAGAGCACCCAAGTGACGTGGACACTCTCTTTCGAAAAAGCCCTGTTTGCGGTCAAGAACGCCTTTTTTCAAAAGAACTCTTTCAAAAAAAGACTTTCTTCCTCATAAAATGAGGTTTACCGCTGTCGAAAAAACTGCCGCATTCTTTCGATTTAATTTCGAAATAAAGCAGCGGCAGTCTAGATGCAGGTGAAGTTTTTTTTTTTAAAAAGGCCACTTTTTTCAAAAAAACCCTATAGTCTAGATAGAGCCTATACTATAGGCAGCCCCAAGGAACAAACTGTCACTTATTTTCTGCCCAACGTAGGTCAGGTTATAAGGGAAATGAGCAACTGTACATCTTCCTCTTCGTTTCACCACAATCATATGATGCAATAACTAGTGCTAGGAAGCGATCAGAGACCGGAAGACATAGTCTGTTGATCTTGTTATAAACACTTCTCAAAAGATTTAATACGAACGGAAACCAGTTATTAAACTTAGCACTGATACAGCAGTGCATTGTCAAACTACTGTATAGTCATTGACTGATTAGTTCGTATGACATCTATTTGGGGTAGTTAATTCAGTATCATTCTAAATCTCCCTCTGGAGCAGCATAGTTCTACATTTCCCTTACTCCCTGTACAGGGCACATATAACCCCTGGAGTCTGGTTCTTCACTGCCATACACTCTGTGTAATCATTTGGGGGTACTAAGCAGGGATTTCCGAGATGCTTGCCTGTGGGCTGACTTTGGGCAAGCTACTTTCACTCTAGTTGCTTCATTTCCACGTCTGTAACAGGGATAATGATAACCGTTTGGAAAGCAGTTGGAGATCTAAAGATGAAAAATACAATATAAAAGTTAGATTTTAGTATTTACACCAAAATGTAAAATGTAAAGTAAATGTAAAATAGGTGTAAAATGTTAAGTAGATATAAAATGCTGCCATTTGCACCGATGTAGATGACTACACAAATTTTGATTATATTAATGCAATAATGACTATACTTGTCTGTATTTAAAGTTGCACCAATTTAATTCAGGACTTGTCCACATGAGAAAGTTGTACTTTTGCACCTAAGATGTGACCCGAAACCAGTTTGTTAAACAGGTGCAAACAACTGTGCAGATATTCTTATTTTGGCTTGGATGGCTATTTTCAGTTTAGGTTAAATTATAGCTTTCAGATAAACTGAAATAAACCAACCAGCAGTGATAGTTGAGGGTCCCTCCTTCACAGAATAATCACTAAGGCCCCAATCCACAGAGGTGCATAGGTAAATGAAAGCCTGTGTTCCCCAAAAATAACTCACATGCAAGGCCTGATCTGGTAGTTGTGTTCAGAAGCCACTTTCTGGATTGGATCCCGTGCAAAATCTGGTAGCAGCAAAAGGTGGTTCTTGGGCTGTGGGAGACTGTTCCATGATGGAAGTCAGGAAGTATGCAGGGAGGATGTGAAGGGTGCAATCAAATCCCCTATGGTCCCCCAAATCAGCGTGAGGGAGCTCCATGGCCACATTCCTAGTGATCCACGGCTCAAGCTCAGCCTTCTTCTCCCCCCTACCCCATGAGGCTGTGAGGTTGGAGTGCTAGCATTGGCTTCCCGCTGGAGTGGGGGGCGAGAGAGAGCCTCAAGCCTCGCTGTGTGATCCAGCTCGGGGAAGAAGTGCCCCCCCTTCCACTCCCCTGGCTGGGGGAACAGCAGCATGTAGGAGCACTGCCTGGAGGCTTTCCCTGCTGCTCCCATTCGCCGGAATCTGGCCAATGGGAGCAATGGAAGGCAGTGCCTGGGACAGGTGTGGGGTGTGAAGGCAAGTAAGTGCCTCCAGCCCTCATGCCCAGGCCCCCACATCTTCAGCCCCCTCACATACCACCACTCCCCTCTGCTGAGACACCACACCCCTGACCTGCCCTTCCCCCTGGGGCCAGACACCCTACCCCCACTCTGCTCCTGCACCCTCCCCCTGGCCAGACACCTTACCCTCAGCCCACTCCTGCACCCACCCTTGCTCCTGCACCCTTCTTCCTGGCCACACATTGCACTTTCCCTTGCTCTTGCCCCCTAGCCCTGGCCAGACACCATACTCCCAGAGCGCTTCTGCACCCTACCTCCGATCCAGACCTCACATACTCACACCCTCCTGTACCTCGCCTTCCCATCCCTTCCCCTCACCTGGTAGGGCTGGGGCACCAGAGGAGTGAAGTGTCTCAATTGGGGGCCACATCAGTGAAGGATGGGTTTTTTTGAGAATTTTTTGGTTTTGTTTCTCACTTGTGTGGTCCCCAACTGATTTTTCTGTGGGTCAGTGGCCCCCCAAAAAGGCTCCCCACCCCTGACATAAATAAAGAAAACATGGAAATTTTTTGAGTTGGACATAAATCAATATTTTACTTTATTTTAAATGAATTCTGATATACTAACATGAATAAGTTAAAGCATTTAATCTGTTTAATAATTTAAATTTATATTTCCTTTTTTACTGGTTAAATTAAACTCTTCTCCCTAGCTGCAGCACTAGCAAAATGATTCAAGTGTAATTGTGTATTTAATGGCAAGTTTCCATTAGCAACTGATGGTCCACGGAAAGGTTTTCTTTGAGCCAGGTGGACCATGGGCCAAAAAGTTTGAGCACCACTGTGTTAGGCAGATGGGTGAGCACTGTGTTGCAGGGGGATGGGCGGGTGGGGCTGGTGGCAGCACGGCAGGGCTGGGGGAATGCCACCCCTCCTACACGGAGAACCCTGGGCCCAGCCCCGTTGGCGGGAAGCCCTGCCCGCACTCACTTGGCACTGGCCTCACCAAACAGATAGAGCGGCAGCAGGAAGAGGCAGCCGAGGGAACAGGGAGCCATGAGAGCTGTGCTTCCTGCCATGATCCCAGAAAGCAATTTCTATAAAACCTTTATTACTGTATACATTTGTATTATATTCTAACAAAACATTTCACTAGTCGCAGTTTCCACTCACATTTTTCACTAGCCTCTATTATCCACACTCATTTCTTGACTGTTTTGAACACCTTTATATTTTAAAAAATTACGGTCCACATTTACAAAAAAGAGCCCCCTTTCTTCCCCCCCTCAGAAGTTCCTGCATACGGGCCTGGAAGTGGATAAATATTTAAAGAGTGATTGGGCCAGAAAGAGAGAATGATGTCATAGCCTTGTTCAGATTTCCATGCGTGAGACCCAAGATCCCATGCCACTCCTCCAGTGGCCCTCCTTTCATTATTTATCCACATTGGAACAGCTTCAGCAAGAGGGATGCAGGGAAGCTCACATCTGAGCTCAGAGGTTAGGGCCCTCTCCTAAGACCCTATTCAACTTCTATCTACCCATGAGCCATAGGGAGAACTGAAACTGAGTGTCACATATCCCAGATGAATGCTCTGACCACTGGGCTAAAAGTTATTAGGTGGGCACTACCTTTTCCTCCTGTTGCAGGGGTTGTGTGTGGAGTGAGACACATGATGCTTTATACTGAAACCTTTACTGCCTTCTGTGTACATGCCTGTGGATTCAGATATGCACTTCTGAAAATGGAATACTAAAAACTTACATCATGTATTACCTTTAATACAATGTATTATCCCCCTGCTGAAGCTGTTCCAATGTGGATAAATAATGAAAAGGTCATTGGAGGTGTGGCATTGGATCCTGGGTCTCCCACATGGATGGCTGATACACCAGGCCACAGCACCATTCTTGCTCTCTTTTTGGCCCAATCTCTCTCTCAATATTTATCCACACTGAGATAGCAATAGTGTCAAATGCTAGTCTAACCAAAGCACGGGTCATTTTTATTTCTATATCTAGACTATATCAACCCTATGCCCCTCATTCCAGGGCATCGCTCAGTATAGTGGTGAAAATAATCAAGGTAAAAGATATATTGCCTTGTCTCCCCTAGCATTTTACATCAAGCTATCTCAATGAGAAAAACTCTTTCCCCTCCCGTGAAAAAACAATAACCAAAACCTGGGCCACTAAGTATCTCTGCCTTTAAATTTATTTGAAATGAATATCTCTGTCTGCACCCCAACATTTATATTTAGCAGAATGAGGTTATTAAACTAGGGAGCACCTGCCACTTATTAATTTAGTCCTTTTTCCCACAAGGCACATGTTTAATTTTAAGCATATGTTTAAGTTGTCCTTATTCAACAAAGTATATAAGCATATGCTTTAGTTCAATGGGACTTAAGTATGTCTGTAAGGCTACGTCTACACTGCAGTTATTTCAGAATAAGCTATTCTGCAATAGTTATTCCAAAATAGTTTATTTCGAAATAGCACGTCTACACTGCAGAGAAGCCTCAAAATTAGTCCGAGGCAGGTTTCCCTAATGTAGACATGCTATCTTGATTGAAAGCCCCAGGAGGAATAACTTAGAATGGCCCTGGTGAGGGGCTATTTTGAAAAAGCAGAAGTGGAGTGTCTACACATGCCTTATTTTGAAATAGCTATTTCAGAATAGGCATTATTCTCCATAGAATGAGGCTTACAGAAGTCAGAATAAGCTGTCTGTTATTTCAAAATTATTTCAAAATAATGGAATTGCTGTGTAGACACTTGCATTGTTATTTCAGAATATGGCTGTTATTTCGAAATAGCTTTGCTGTGTAGACACACCCTAAGTGATTTTCTGAAGCAGGATCTAAAAGCAGGCGCTAATATATTTTAGGAACAGAAACCAAGATATGATAAGGAGGTTCTTTTCTTTTTCTCCTTTGGAAAACCCTTGCTCTACCTAACTATTTGTTGAGTTTTTCTAACTCTCCTTACAACACGGTACTTCTCCTTGCAATTTCTCAATCCTCCTCCATGCAATCAGAAAAGGAAATTCATTCAATTGTAATACATTGGTGCCTCAATGTTCACCAAATTCCCTGACACAAATCTAATGATCCAGAGCGTCCATGTAGAATTAAATCATCAGCTGAATATTTACCATCTGCGTGGTTTTCATTATGTTTTGTCCTTGTTTGCTTGTTTAACCAACTACCCTGCCTTCTAGAGATGGAACAATGTCCTCAGTACATAAGCAACTAATAACAAGTCTTCTGTGCTTCTTAAATGTTAAGCCTTTTCTATTTAGTTTAATGTATTTATTTTATCAGGCTGTCATAAATGTCTTTTAGAATAAGAGTAAATTCAAAGCATTCTACTATCTGATCTTAAGCTTTCACTTTCCTTTGATGATCAGTCAGAAGTATTACAGGAAAAGTAAAGAATATCTTGTGCTATCTTGTTACAAGAAAAACAGGGTTTCTCTAATACTCCAGTGCTCTGATATGATCTCCACCTGAGAGACATATGAAGTGAGATAGACCTGAAAGGTTACCTAGCAATAAGTTGCTAGGTCTCACTACAGAGGAATTGTGGATTCCTTGGGAGTGAAGTAGAGATGGTGCCAGAACTTGTCAGTGTGAATCCATACCTGATCTCAATAACTGTGTAGATTAATCCAATACCATAATTTTCACACATGCACTTTGTGATTGTATTAATAGGAAAAGAATAAATGCGAGAATAAATCCATCTATTTTATTTATCATTTTGATATGAGTAAAGTAGACCTATTTCTTTTGGTCTTAGCCTTCTCTCCCACCTTCTTCTTTTAACAGCTGTTTGGGCTGCATTTATTGGCTGATTTACATTTGGCTGCTAATTGGAGGGGGAAAGTTCCAGCTCCTGTCACCAAAGCTAACTTGCAGGTGGTTGTTTTTACTTGACATCGCAAGTCAGAAAAAAAATCTGATTTTACTTAAGCTACAAGGAGATATGGTATTGCGATGTGGCTGGCCAGAGACAATATGGTCAGAAAGAAATCCCTTCTCTGCTACAACTTCAGGGTGCTGATGAGGATTCATCCCTTCTTACCATATAACCCTCTGGAAGAGTCTATATTAAGACAAGAAGAAGCTTAGCAGTTAAAACATTTGTCTTTTGATATGTGAGACAACCCAGAAATTGAGATGAGTGGCAATGGCACTTCTGATCCCGTTTCTCTTGCACATCTGAAAACCCCTTTGTCAGTTGATCTGTCTAATTAGTGATCCTTTTAATGCACCTGTCACCAAGGTACAAGTACAACAATGACATTTTAACATGAATATCTATGTGTAAAATTCAAAAATTCAAATAGTCCCGGGATACATTCTTCCCATTCTACCCTGACCATTCCACTAATTTCAATTGTGCTGCAAGAATATAACTGAAGGAAAAGCCTTGAGTAGAAAGCAAAATGTGTAATGAATAAACCCAAATTTACTCAGTCTTAATATGGTTTTAAATACAAAACTTGCTACAATTACTTTTCAACTTCTTTTACTGAATTTTCAAGTTAAACGGCAGAAAAGACAGTGGTTGGTCGGAAGTCCTGAAAATTGTACAGAAAAGCATGAAAATATAGACAGTAAACACACAAAAACAGATGCAATATGGGGACAACTAAAAGAGATCAACCCACTTTAGGTAACTGACTTTAAATTATCTCTGTATGAAGAGCAATCAAAGAGGTAGGGCAGTTTGCCAGTAAGGGTAATGGCCACAGATTCAATTTCTCTGCTTTATTAGATATTTCTGCTGTGATCTTGGGCAAGTCATTTAGCTTCTCTGTGCCTCAATTCCATTTTGGAAAGGTGGGATATGAATGTTGCATATGTTATGCAGAGATCAGAGAAGAAGGCCATAATGTAACCTTCCAACTTTAAAGTCTATAAGAAAGCTGATCAAACTTCTGCACATTTTTTTCTGATTTCAGTCATTTTTGTTACCTATTCTTCCAGCACTTACTTATGTCTTGCATCACTATGCCCCTAACCCAGGAAGAAACAAGCACAATGCCATTAACTTACTCTCACATGCTTTAAGTTACACATCCGTATAACGATTTCCTGGATCAGAGCCTACAATACATGTTTTTCTGTAAAGCCCTAGCCAGAGTGAGTGCAGAGAGAGGCTTTTGCACATGGTTCACTTCTTCTACATCTTTTAGCCAGGAAGTGATCTGGCAAATCCTTCTTTAAAACAAAGGGCCCATTTTACACTTAATATAATGCTCCTGACACAAACGGTAATACAGCTGTGACGAATTTGCTCCCATGTGCAACTGTGATCATGGAGGCAGTTTATTTTGTGGCACATGTTAATTTGTTTTCATGTGACTTGAACAGTGGAACTCCTGTCCGTGTTCTTGTAGATACTGTCTCTTAACTTCATATGCCATTTTCGGTGTCTCAAATTGCCTACCTTCATGCTAAACCACTGTAGCTAGAAACCTCTGAAGGACAAATCGTATCTGTCTGTATCCATTTTTAGTACATTTGAATTATTGTATGCTAAAAGTATTTCTAGGCTGCTAATTTTTTTACCTCTGTGTAATTTAAGGCTATACAGGGCTCGTACTCTCAGGGTATGTCTACACTATAGAGTTTTGTCAGAAAAACTGCGGTTTTCCGAACAAAACCTGAGTTACGTCCACACTGCAATCGTGTTCTTCTAAAAGTAAAATGAAAGAACAGAGGGATTTTTCCAACATTCCTTCTATGAGGAAGAAGCCTTTTTCCAAAAGAGCTCATTTGGAAAAAGGTTTGTGTGGACAGGGAAAAGGGAGTTCCTTCTAAAGAAGAAAGAGGAAAAAGCACAGGTGCCCTGGCGGCCTCTCCATCCATAGTAATCACAGCTTAAATGTGAGATAGCATCCACAGTGAATGGATGCTGTCTTTCAAAAAGGTAAATCGCTTTTTCGATGCACTTTTGTGTGTGGACATTCACTTTTGGAAGAAGATTTTTTGGAAGATCTCTTCTGAAAAAAGGGTCTTCTGAAAGAAGCCTGCAGTCTAGACATAGCCTCTGTTCCCTCCTTCCTGTCATGGTAGCCTCTGATAACTCCTTGTCTAACTTTACCTGGTAAAGTCTCCAAGGCAATAGTCATATATTTCCATCTGTTTTGGCAAACCTAGCAAATTTTTGGGCACTATGAGAAATCACTTATCATCGATAAAACATTCATCAACAGTTGTCACCAGTAGGATGTAGTAAGTCCTACTGGACTCGTTGCAGTTCCCACTCTCAATCCCCTCCACTGCCAGCTGCATTTCCCTGGGCCTCATTCTGGGCCCCTCAATGTAGGCCCTCTTCCATTGTTATTTGCAGTGTTTATGTATCTGTATCAGTCCCAGAATATTAGCGAGACAAGATGGGTGAGGTGACATCTTTTATTGAACTAACATCTGATAGTGGGAGAGAGAAGCTTTCAAGCTACATGAAGTTCTTCAGGTCTGGGAAAGGTGCTCAGCGTATCCTCCAGATCTGAAGAAGAGCTCTGTGTAACTCAAAATTTTGTGTCTCTCACCAACAGAAGTTGGTCCAATAAAATATATCACCTTGCTCATCTTGTTTCATCAAAGAGCTAACTTCTGATCAGTTATGTCCCTTTCTCTTCTTCAGCTGCAATGCAGTTATATTTTTGACCCCATACAGTTGCTGGACAAATATGGGAAAATAAAGTGGGAATGGTAAAAGGCAAATCTAGCCCCACTAAAGTTCATGGCACTTTTGACTCCACACTTGATGTGTTTTAGGAGATGATTTTGATGCTATGGAATAGTTCAATACAAAACTAAATTGAAATGTGAACATAAATAATGCCATGTTTATGTTTAACTAACTGGAAAATGTATTCTTAACTATTGCTTTAACATATCTCTCTCTCCTCTATATTTGCCCTTTAGATGTTAACTGAACTCTCATGATACGATCCAGCAGGCCTTTAAGAATCAACTTCTATTTCCATAATGGTAACAAATACAACCCAACTGGACAATGATACACTGGACATGCTTCAGAACAAAGTTATTCAAAGCACCCTCCCAGCTGTGTACTTCTCGGTGGCCATCATCAGCATCCCTGGGCATATATTCTCACTTTGCGTGTTCTTCCGGCACATCAAACCCAAGACACCTTCAGTCATCTTCATGATTAACCTTAGCATCACAGACCTTACCCTGGCATTCTGTTTACCTTTCCAGATTAGCTATCACTGGAAAAACAACAACTGGATCTTTGGTAAGAGCATTTGCAGCTTAGTCACAGTGATGTTCTACACAAACATGTATACTTCCATACTCACCATGACCTGCATCAGCATCGAGAGGTACTTGGGAGTGGTGTATCCCATGAAATTAGTCCAGTGGAGAAGAAAGAGATATGCTCTAGCTGCCTGCTTGGGGATGTGGGCCTTTTTGCTATTAGCTCTGTACCCACTGGCAAGCTCAGATCTGACCTATGAAGTAAAAGCATTAGGGATCATAACTTGTTTTGACGTGCTGAAATGGGATATGTTGCCCAATATTGCAGCATGGGCAATTTTTCTTCTCACGCTGTTTGTTCTTCTCTTCCTGATCCCATTCATAGTGACAGTAGTCTGCTACATAGCCACTATTCGGAAGCTCATTCAGACCTCTAGCAAACAAGGGAGTAGGCAGAAGACTAGATCTATTTACTTGGCTGCAGTTGTCCTCTTGGTATTCGTCACTTGCTTCGCCCCTAATAACTTCATTCTATTTGTGCACATGATCAGCCGTCTCTTTTTCGAAAAGAGCTTCTACCCTGCTTACAAGCTCACCCTGGGCCTCAGTTGCCTGAACAACTGCCTAGATCCATTTGTTTACTATTTCGTATCCAAAGAATTTTATCAGGCAATAAGATGTAAAGCACCGTACAATGACAGTTTGGAGACCAGAAGGGAAAGTTTATTCTCTGGCAGGACAATGTCAGTCAGGTCTATGTCAAGTGGGCCTATGGAAGGGTTAGATGGAGTTAAGGATTGTTTGCAAAGACAAGAAAGTGTTTTTTAACTACAGTTATAAAAGCAGTAGTAAGGCAGTAGTAAGCTATCAAGTGGAACAAAAAGCCCCCTCATTTTTTAGTAAACAATGTTCTGGGAAACATCAATGCCTGTAGCATCAAAAGTCCAACCACACTGAACAGAAAGTGTCTCACGCATGTCTAAAAATCAATAACCACTTTCTGGGAAGGACTAGAGAAGGAATATGGTGAACCAACATTATCAAAGGAGGAACGTCACCCTATGTGAATCCAGTGATCCAAGATCAAGTTGGAAAAGATGCAGAAAGAATTGCTTCTACTAAACACTTCCAAATGTGACTGAAAAGCAAGGACAAACCAAAAGTACTGCAGATTTTGAGATCTCAGTGCTTAGACAAATACTTATGAGTCTTGTTATACTAAAGGGAAATCCTGTAAAAGTAGTTTGGGGGGCTTTGTAAATAATGTTAATTTAGGTATGAATTTCTTGTTGTGTTGCTGCAGCACAAAAATGAACAATGTCTTGGTATTTTATCATTAATGCTTATGTGTAGCCTCTGTGAACTAATCACAACAGTTATGTATCACTTGCTTGATTTATACGTGTGCTAACCTAACCACATAAACCTTCAAAGAGGTTAGCTTGGTTAATAGCTATTTATTTCAATTTCGTCTATCAAAATATCTCCTAAAATGAAGTAAAAAAGAAAGGCCAACGTCAGTACCCTCAACCACATCAATGCCCCAGCTGCTGAGTGGTTGCATCATTGTTAAATCTAGATAATTCTAAGGGGCAATGGTGAAGTGAAGATGGCTTACATGGCAATTTTCTTACATTGACCCACTACATGAATATTGCTGAGCTCGCATCCCCTTAACTTAGTTTATTTGTTTGTTTTATAATGGGCTAAACTCTCTGCCCCGCTGCTGAATACAGTTCCCACTGCAGTCAGTGATACTATTGCTTTATGTAGTTTATGAACAGTATTTTTGCTTTTTCTCTAGGATCTAGTACACATAATGGTCTAAATTCTCCATCTAGTATGAATGGGAGTAATCCAATTGATCTCAACTGCATTACACGACTGCCTGCACTATAGACAGCGCCAAAAGCTGAGTTAAGGTACTTCAGCTGCATTACATAAACATGCTGAGGATTTGTCTCCTAAATCATGGCATTATCTCATTTGCTTTTGATATTTTACATATCTGGACTATTTGTTTTACAGAGAGAGAGGACGAAAAGCACTGGGCAGTTGACATTTAAAAACTTTCCTGGTGCTTAATGCATATATTATCAGTGCTGTGGCATGTTCTGGTCCTCAGTATCCTATCCCAACATAGTGCATAATACCAAGCATCTCCTCATAGCTCAGCAAATGAATGTTTGCTTATATATACAATAAAACAGCATCTATATTTTTCTTTTTAATCTGAAACAACTTTTTTCCCTAAATTTTATGAAATTATATGTAACTTCAACACTGGTGAAAATGAGGAGCTAATGCCACTTTTTAGAGCCAAACAAGCTTCCTTGACCGTCAGGTCAAAACAACTCAGCAATACTTCTAAAATCCTAGGGCTTGATCAAACTCCCAAGTAGCTCAGCGGGAAGTTTACTATTGATATTGATGAGCACTAGATCAGGCCTCAAGCAGTAGGCCAGTCCGGAATAGCAACTGCCAACAGTGCTCGACTATATGGTAATTCCATAACACAGACAAAAATGTTTAAAAGGTAATAGATTAGATGATTAAAATATATCTGCCTTTTTATATAAGGTATGATTCAAATTCAGTAATCTAAATGTGACTCGTTCTATACATTAGCCTCATGCACCACCTATTCTCTAAAGTTTGTGTTTTGTTGTAGTCACTGGATAACCAAAAGCTTGTTTTAGAATTTATATGGATTTTTCTTACTTATTATCCTTGCATGTCAAATGATCAGTAATATTTTTATGCAGTCCATAGAAACTCTGATTATCTTTAAAAAAATACCTTGCACATTAACTTTCTTTAAGCACATGGGTATGGCATGAAAGAAAGAAAGAAAGAAAGAAAGAAAGAAAGAAAGAAAGAAAGAAAGAAAGAAAGAAAGAAAGAAAGAAAGAAAGAAAGAAAGAAAGAAAGAAAGAAAGAAAGAAAGAAAGAAAGAAAGAAAGAAAGAAAAAGAATCTGGATATGCATTATAGTTACAGTGTCTGAGAAGACACAGAGCAGATGCCCTTTAATCTGATTTCTGATTTTTTTCTATTTGCTGGATGATATAATTGCTGTGAAGATGGTGGGCATTTTTTCCATGTGGTTAATAAAACAAATATAAAGACGCATTCTAAGAATGTTTCCTTTGTGTGTGTGTATACAATGTATGAGTTACTCTTAAGCTTGCAAAAGGACAGGGCAGCTAAGTGTGAAGTAAAAGATGCCTTAGCATCTTGGAGGCTGACTATTTTGCATTTCTGTTCAGATCCTTTTGTCTTATAAAAGCCATGACCAGCATTAGCATATACACTTTCCTCAATCAAGCTTGTAAAGGAGATTTTTAAAACACCATAAAATAAGACTTTAGCTTTGTAAAGGCCTGGGCAGTCCCTGCACTTCCTCAGGATGCATTTACAGATGTGTTCCCCCACCTTAATTGCCCCTAATTGACAACACTGCATTCACAATGCCAGACTGGTCAAGGAGCAGCCAATGCACACAAATAGCAAGTCCCGTTTTTTAATAAGGCTTCAGAATGGGGGCTATTCAAACAATTCATAAAGTCTTCCACTTAGGGTCCTGGTTCAGAGCTCTCAACTTAATCAACACCATGTGTTTGAGTCTGCTCTCCTACAGCCTGAGAGAAACCACCAACCACAAAGCTTTTACACTCTTCTCCCTTACTTGGCTTCCTCTGCCTATTTATCTAGCCCAGGCCTTGTTGGTTTCACCCCTAGGATACTACAGCTACAGGCTCCTGCCTGTTCCTTAAAGGGATAGTATTTTCCTTCACAAATTTACATTCAGATTTTCCTCAGTTGCATGGAAGCTACACTCCTGTACAGTTTTTCTTCATTTCATTGCAATTTGCAAATATATATTCTTAATATCTGTGCATTTTTGGTGTTCATTAGCAGTAATGATACATTCAACTATATGTGTTAACTTATATAGTATACATTTATCAATGCATCAAGAGGAAAATGGTTTTATAAATAACACAGTTGCCTGATCTAATCCTATTCTCTGAACCAATGTGAATCTTGTGGGTGGAACCGTTCAATCCTTCAGCCCCAGGGTCTGGATAATGACTGCTGACCAGTCAACTAGACCCTGAAACCCCAGTTATGTAGACATGTTTACCCTTCCTTTCCTGTGGAGTCCACTTAACAATGTCTACGCTGTCGTTTTTTTGTGGAAGAGAATATGCAAATCACGCTCATTTGCATATCTCCTTCCAATTCTTTTTGTGGAGACCTTTTGTTAATAAAAAGCCCCGTATAGACGGGGCCATTTGTCAGAAAAAAACCCTTTTTCCCAAGATCCCTTATTCCTCAAAAATGAGGTTTACAGGATCTTGCAAAAAAGGTTTTTTTTCTGACAAATGGCCCTGTTTGCATGGGCTTTTTATCAGCAAAACCTTTTCCGCAAAAAGAATTGGAAAAAGATATGCAAACGAGAGTGTGATTTGCATATCCTCTTCTGCAAAAAAAAGCACTGTAGCCAGGTGATTTCTAATCTCTTGCTACTCTGTTGAAGGACCATGAGGCAGGTAAAGTAAGGAATACAGGTATAACCAGGGTTCGCCAAACCACGGCGAGCCCCGCTCGCCAGCCATGCTGTCCAGCGCAGATCGTTCTGCGCATGCGCAGACCGCCCGAACCCGGCTCTTCTGGGTTACAATCTACTCGCCACGGGCAAGTAGATTGTATACTTTGTCGAGCCCTGGGCATAACACCCTAAAGTCTTTAACGTGCATTTTACTCTTAAGCACAAGTACCAGTACAGATCTAGGTAAAACAACACACAACTGAATGCCATTTCCAACCAGACTGATACCATCTCTCTGCTTGGTCCAAGATCTGCCAGTGTTCTGCCTAAGAGAGATTCCCTTTTCTCACCTGCAGCAGAGGTCAGCTCCCTATGCTTTACTTTTCAAAACAATTTCTGACATCTTTCCTCACTTCTCTTCTGATGCTGGGATTTTCCATTCTCCAGCCCCACCTCTCTGGGCTGCTGAGAATAATGTTGCTAACAGTTAATGGTTCTGCCGGTAGCTCTCAGTTGTCTCTATTGGGTAGGACTATTCAAAATAGATGGAACTGTTTCAACTTCTCAGCCATGAGCCTGGTCTACACATAAATTTTGCTAACATAGCTATCTCAGTCAGGGACGTCATCTTCACTCCACCACACACACTGACACACCTCTGACTAATATAGTTATGACTGCAAAAGCTCTATTGTAGATGCAATCATACCAGCAAAAAATCATTGCTTACTCTGTTAGGGGAACTTGTATAAAAGAACTCTTTAGCCAGTATAAGTTAAATCTCCACTTGGGAGTTTTTTGGCAAATTCTTCCAAGTGCAGACAATTCTATAATCTGTCTTCTGCCCCCAATCAAAGTTCTAATCTACAGTGACAAATACAACTAGTATTTATAAAAACAAATGGCATTCAAGACTGGATACAGACATACCCCCCAAAGTATCATGAACACCTTTTGATAAGTCATGTCAAAAGAAAGACTTAGCATTTAAGGTGCTCATACTTGCCAAAGAACTTTGTCCCATCCCTCAAAAAAAAAAAAAAGTATTAAAAAAAAGCCCTGATGACAGCCCATGTAGCAATTTTGAGACCATACATTGCTGTGCCCACGAAAGCTCATGATACCATCTACATGTTTTGTTAGTATATAAAGTGCTACCAGACCATTTGTTGTGTTTTAATTAAATATTGTCATCTTTAAAATGGTCAAGAAAGCAAAGCTTCTCCAACTCTCAAAATCTGAAAACAGATTTAATGTTGCCACCTCAGAAAGCAGAGATTTGGGTTAATACATTAAAAAGCCCAAAATGGATTGGGAAAGGGTTTGAAAGCTAACTGGACCTTGTGTGCATATACACACCAATAATCAATAGGATGTTCTCATACCATAATTCTACTACACGGAGTGACTCTGCATTTATGTCAATGTCATCAAGAGTAGAATATGATCCATACTATACACTTCCATGTATTCACAAAGTGACAAGGTGTATTTTAGACTACAGCTTCCCAAATGCTGTTAAACTCACTTAACAAGACTTTAAACTATATATCCTTTCAGTGAATATTTGATTAGAAAATATAGTTCCACTTTGTATCGTGTCTATGAACAATCCCGTATCTAATATTGCCTTACAATGTTGCCAAATTTTCTGATTTTTTTTTTTTGTGGTTTTTACTGTTTTTTTTCTTAGAGGCACAGAATTGTGCTGGAATTATGCTATTACTTGAACCTCTTCAATTTTTTTAAAGAGCTCTTCTAGTTGAAGAGAAACCCTTGAAAATGTAAAGTGTGCTGTAAAGAATGAAAAATCAGAGGCAGAGAAAAATAGCCCAACATTTACTATTTACAACAATCTCATGATTTTTGAATATTTCTGATTGGCTGCTCTTACCTGTAATGCCTGTGCATTACTACAACTGGGACTCAAAATGGGACCTTGATAGTCCACAAGCAGTTCAGATATATGAAACAAAGAAATCCTCCCTTTGGCTAATCTAGTTAAAACAGTTCCAAGTGTGTCTGGCTAGCCAATAGCATTAAGACAGGATTTTGAAATTTGGGGGAAGAAAATTACACTCTGGTTCAGAAGGAACAACTGGCACATGTCTTCAGTTGCCACATCATAGCTATAACAAGCCATTTGGGGTAAAGCAAAGGAACCACCCACCAGCATGCAAGGGGTTAACTTAGGCCTGGCTAGCCCTGCTCCATAATACCTGCAGCCAAAGTCAGGCCTAGAGGGGAGAGAAAAGGCCCAGCTTGAGGGCTGACTGGTGAAGAGGCAGGAGCTAGCTGCCTCCCTACTTGACATAAGGCTCGCTAGCCTGCAGGCTGAGGCAGTCACCAGAGATGAAGCACTGTCTTTCTGGCCAAAAAAAGCAGAAAAAGAAGCCTAGGAGCACCTCGCCTGTAAGGAATCCTAGTGACCAAAGCACAGAGACCTTATGGTGGTTCTGACCCCACCAAACTTCCAGCTACCCTACCTGGAGGAACCGGGGGACCACAGCAAGATGCCACCCAAGGTGCACTACTAGGAGATAAGCCATCACTGGAACTTTGACCATAGGGCACTGGCTCTCAAAGGGTCCTCTAGTGGTCCACAGCTGCCTCCCAAGTGGTCCACAGCTGGAGCTCCCCCCCCCACACACACACACCTCCCGCGGTGCTGCTGCAGTCTTGCAGATGACGCACAGCCATGCGGCTGTAGCACTAGCTCTGGCCGGAAGGCGGGGAGGTGAAGAAGCAAACTCACCGCCCCTCCCCATGCGTGCCGCAGAGCTACACGTGAAGGAGCACCACCTCCATGGTAAAAGTGGCATGTCACTCTCTTGGTCCCGCAGGGCAGGAAGAAGGTTGGACTGTGCAGGGCTTGGCCAGGCAGGGCAGGCTCTTGTGATGCAGAAGCGGCCGGTGCCCACACATTCCCTGGCGGCAGGTTGGGCTGCACCGCACCATGCCTGGCAGCAGTGAAAGGCGACACTGGGACTGAGGACCCTGCACATGCAGGAGGCAGGTGGGGACTTGCAGCCTTTAGAGAGGCTTTTCCCCTCCAGGGACTTGGTCTGGAGGGAGGGGCTGAGTAGTGGCTCAGACCCCAAGGTCAACATGGACTGGACCCTTGTGAGACTCCATCCCCCACAGTGCTGGACACCCCAGCGTCACCTACACACCCATCCCCTTGCCGCACCGTAGAGGCTCCCTGCCCCTTCATTTCTCTGAATTGCCCCTCCGAGCCACCTTGATCCCAGGCCTAATTCCCAGGGGCACCTTGCCCCCAGCTACCTGAACCCTCTCAGCCGTCCCCCAGCTTCAGCCCCAGGCACCCTCTGCCCCCATCTCCCTGCCCCTGGCCAGACACCCTACCCCCACCCTGCTCCTGGCACTCCAGCTACTCTGTCAGTCTCCAGCCCTGATTCCTAGCCAGCCTCTGGCTAGCACATCATCCCAATTTTTTTTCTAGTGCCTCAGTCCACTGCCACCTGCCACTAGCCTGCCCAGGACTACAGGACAAGGTCTCCAGCCTGCCAACTTTGCCAGCTGCAGAAGATGCATGTCCAGCGATACAGGAAGTTCCACTGCCAACATACATTTTGTCTGAGGTTTTTTCCTAGCTCCTAATTGCTGTTGCTGGGTCACAGGTGAATGATGAGGCAGGGTTCTGAGACCAACTGGGAGGCCTAATCAGCCTGGCATTTGCTTCCTGCGTACATCTGCAAAATTGTGGAAGGAGAAGAGCGATGCACTCTAGGGAGGTATGAAAGGATCCAACGTGAAGGGCTGGAACCATGGAGCAGGAGAGGCTGTGGAGTGGTCAAGGCAGGGAGCTGTGATCAATTGAGGGTTTGAACATGGAAGCAGAGGTTGCCTGGAGCAAAAGATGTATACGGAGTTGCTGGGATTTATTCATAATGCAGGTAACAAAGCACTTATATTTTGATGTTTAGATGCTTCAGTACTTAATTAAATATGCAACAAGGCAGTGGCTATGACAAGAGATGCTTCATCTATTAGCTTACTTTGCATACACAGAAAATTAAACAGCATTAATGAATAACGCAATGTATATATATTTGCACCTTGAAACCAGTGTGCATGAGGTTTTGTGGGGAGATAAATGTATCTAAAGTTTTCAGGGTGAAAACCAAGCCATTTGTATATTAGAGTGATACAGATTTAAAAAGTTAGACACCAGATGACATTTAAAAAAAAAAATGTTTTAACTCATTCACATTGATAAGATGCTGAACAGATAACTGCTAACTTTCCAGATTATCTGTGCACTAAGAGTATACGTTTTATGAAGATACACTTTAAACTCCATATCTGACAAAGGGATTTAGCCATTGATATGGGACTGCTTAAAATTATTCATATGCTTAAGTGCTTTGCTTGATTGGATCCCTAATCCTTGTAACAACTACAAATCTCAGTACAGCCTATGATAATTATGCCTCTTTATGTCCTTTATCTTGCAAACACATATGTGCTTAACTTCTCATATGCTTAAAGTCTAGCATGTGTATAAATATTTGCAGGACTGGGGCCTTAAACTTTAAACAGAAGAAATTATAGTCATGCTGTGGTCCTTGTTTAAAAGCTAATGAGCTTGGATGATAGTGAGAAAACTGAAGTAATGTACTGCCATCTTGTGGCTAACTGAATTAGCAGATTTCATTTTCCTAGTGCTAGTTACTATTTTTCCTGAACTGACAAATGTTTCATCACCAAAATACATCCTTTGCAGAAGACCTTTACTGGAATAATATCATTTTTCTTCCTATGACTATTACAGTGCATAGGTAAAAGTTTCTAAAGAACAGAGAGTTTTAGAAGTTAAATAACTTCATTTACTGAATCATTTTATGGATTAATTGCTGCACAAATTTAAACAATGTTTGTTTCATTTGTAGTACAAACAATAGTTTGCCAAATTATTAATTTAACTTTTTCCTGAGTAGAAATTGTGCTTTTTTCCTCATAGTTCCTTGTTTTAATTTGGAAAAGTACAAATTTACATTTATAATAATGATAAGAATAAAAGAAAAAATATCTGTCATTTTGTTTTAACGTTTACAATATTTAGTGACTAATTCTGGAATCCTTTGTCCTTGAATACTAGAAAGATGAGTCACAAGAATAAGAAATATATTTAAACACACTGGGCTAGTTTCAGCTCTTAGTTTTATCTGTGTAACCCCATTAACTTCAGTGTGGTTGCAGAGGTCTAAAAGAGAAAACAGAATTTGGCCTATTTTCTGATGTCTGCAGAATTAAAAAGTTGTTGTTGTGTTGGTTTGGTTTTGGTTTGGGGCTTTTTCTTTACAGAAATCAGTGTAACTCTGCAAATACAGTTCGAGTACCACAATATTTGTGGTTACAAATGTCACTAACAAACTGCTTTGTAGTTTCAAGAAAAAAAAACCCTCCAGTGCTTTAACAAAGAAATCATCTTTAACTTACTTTCTCCATTGTTCACAGTTTACATTCTCAAGCACAATGCAAAATGAAGCACTTCTGATTACATTTTACTAGGGAACAGTGGCCCCTGCTCCCTACTCTCGCCAATGCCCCTCTCTGGGGATAGGTCGCTCCTGAGTCTCCCCCACCTGCCAGCTGCTGGAGAGGGCCAGGCCAAGGTATGGCAGTCCTGGTCTGCCCTGTCTCTCTTCCTCCAGCCACTGGGCCCCCCGAGGCCAGCCCAGCCCAGCTCCCCTCCCCTTCCGGATACCGGGGGGCTGGGCTGGGCCAAGGCCCTGGCTGCCAGGGGGTTGGGCTGAGTCAGAGGCTCTCCCCATTCCAGGGAGGATCCAGGGCTGCCCAGGCCCCCGTTCTCTCCCCCTACCTCTGGCCCCAAGGCTGCCCTGGGTCTTGCTCCCCTGTCTCAGCCCATTCTCCCCCACCCACCTATCGACCCTGGCTCTTTCCTTCTCCCAGCTGCCAGGGAGCAGGGCCAGGGCAAGGCTGGCCCAGCTTTCCCCTGACCTAGTGTGTGTGTGAGGGGGTTGGGGTGCAGGGAGGGGGCACAATTCCCACACTCCTGGATTACCAAAGAGGGGGAGGCCTCAGAGACGGGGAGGCCCCCTACAGCACCAGGAAAGGGAGAGGCTGTATGGCTCACAGCTTCGGGCTCCCCTCCTGGAGTACCAGGGGGGAGAGAGGAAAGGCCGTATGGCTCATGGGCCATGAAGTTTGCGGCTTCGTCCGCATGGAGGATAGCAGGGAGGGAAGGAGAAGAGAGCTGTTCAGGGGCCTCCCCAGGCCCCAAGTGGCAGCTGAGCATTGGGGAAAGGGGAGGGTGGAGGGAGGGTGGTGGCAAGTAGGCTGCAGAGTGATCTGATGATGTCACACTGTCATCCCCACAGGAATTTTTTTTAAATATATAGAGGGATAATATTAACAACACAGCCTAGAAAAAGTATAGTTCAATTAGCTCAGCTGCCACTCACAGATGTTATTTGCTCCTTACATTTCTATATTTCTATGGCTAGCCAATATTATTGGCCTTCAAATAAAAGGCACCAATGGACCTGAGATGTCCAGTATTCGCTGAATTTTTCCCTGGCCAGGAGGCGAAAAGGCCGGGCACCTACCAACACTGAATACCTAGCCTCCCTCTCCCCTCGAGTCCTGCCATGGCCCCCAACACCAGCCCCCATGCTTACCAGGATCCCCAAAGCTGCCGGCACAAAATGGCTGTCAGCCAAAAGACCTAGGGGAAGCAATGCTCAACTGCTCCCCTGTTCCTATCCCTGCACTCACTCTTAAAGGGGACATGTTGTTTTATTGTTTTGGTTTAATAAGTCCTTGGAGTCTTTTTTTTTTTTTAAACCTAACAACTTTGGTCTCCCCCCTCCCCTTTTTTCCCCCTTCAACAGAATTTTTTCCCGGTGTTTTTTGGGGGAAAAAGGGGGTGATGTTCGGTATTTTTGTTTCAACCATCTGGCAACCCTACCCATAATGTGACTGAAATCCTGCCAGAATTTGCATAAGCATTAGGGCTTATCTTCATTGCAGAGTTAACTCAAGTCATCCTTAACTCGAGAGTCATACTCTAGCTTGAGTGAGAGTCATACTGCAAAATATGTGAGCTACCCTGGGTGAATGGATTAGCAACATAGAATAACGTCACTCCCGGTACAATACACTCCCTGATGTCAGCACCTGTGAAGCTTTAAGGAATATAAATGGGTTAAGTGATGAGCCCATTTATTTGAATGTAAAAGACCACTTTACTCAAAGCTAGAGATTTTGTGTGTACATAGGCATAGAGTTGGGGGCAATGCTTGAGTTAAAATATAATTCAGGCTAACAATGCAGTGAGGACAAAGCCCAGAGTATGGCTATCACAGGGATGTTTGGGGAATTACAAATACATTTACACAGAAAACAATTTGGAGGAATTTCTAAATAGGGAGGCTAAAATATTCCCATCAATGGATATAAAAGTAATGGAAACCAACTCTTCAAAACTAAATGTCAGAGAGAATTGGGAAAGAGTTGAGATAATATCCCCCCTTCCCCTACTCACCATCAGAAGCCCTTATGTGCACACTATATGCAGCTGAGCTTCTCTGACCATTTGAGAGAAGTGGTTTGGTGGGGGAGACGGACAGAGAAGAAGGCGACAGAGCTGAAGCAGATTCCCTCACCATCATCTCAAGGAAATCTGTGGCAATTTTCCCTGAGTAAGTTAACATTAGCAGTATGGACCCACCAAAGAAAACACAACTCATGGGCAACTTGTGGAACCTGATGCCAGGTATATTGTGAAGGCCAAAACTGTAAGGGTATGTCTACACTACAGCGTTATTTCAAAATATCTTATTTCAAAATAGTTAATTCAAAATAAGTTATTTCGAAATAACGCATCTACACACAAAATGCATTTCGAAATAACATTTTCCTATTTCAAAATAGCGCGTCCACACTGATTGGATGCTGAATCGCATTTAAGGCAAGCTGAAATCAGTTCCAGCAGGGCATCAGGTCAGTAGTTGCTTTGTGTGGCTGCTGCCTAAGGCTATCTGAGGCTTGTGCTTAAAGGGACCCCTCTGGACAGCCAGTTCTCAGCTTTCCCCGCTTACTTGCCAACCTCGCTGAGGGACAGCAAAGCATTTTTTTTATCTGCTTGCTTTGGTTGTCCTGACTTGGGACACCACAGCACTCAGTACCATGGAGCCAGAGCTGCCTCTGGGCACTCTGGTGCTCATTTTGGATATCTTGCTGCAAGCCTGGCTGCAATTGCTGGAGACTGCCTGGCAGCATCTGCTGCAGCCCAACTCCCAGGCCCTCTTCCGGACCCCCTCTGGGGGCCATGGAGGAGCAACAGCAGCGCCGTGTGCCAAAGGCTGCATGCTGAGACTTTCTTCCCTGACCGCCACATCAGGGTCGGGGACATGGACGTGCCTGGTGGGGGATGCAGCCTATCCCCTCCAACCCTGGCTGATGAAACCCTACACGGGACACCTCAACCCCCCTGCCCCCGACAGGCCTTTAATGCCAAGCTCAGCAGGGCCCTCATTGTCGTGGAGGGGGCGTTTGGCTGGTTGAAGGCCCGTTTTAGATGCCTCCTTACCCGCCTTAACCTATCCAAGCGGAATATTCCGCACGTGGTGGCAGAGTGTGTGCTGCATAATTTGTGCGAGAGGAAGGGGGAGGTTTTCCTGCCAGCCTGGATGGCAGAGGCCGACCACTTGGCTGGCCTTTACGTTCAGCCCTGTATGGCTGCCAGCCGGGTGTGGGAGAATGTCCTGGGCAGGGTGGTGCGCCCTGCAATCACAGCGGGTGTGGCTGTGGAGAAACAAGAGAAGCGGTCAGTTATCCCTGGGGACACAGTGGGTGAAGCCCAGCCCCGCTCTGCAATGCAAGGACAGCAGGTCTCCGCACCATCAAGTCCTGCTATCCCCAGGAGTGTGAGCTGGCCCGGGACTGCTCCCATGCTTCTGTGCTGTATATAGTGTGAGTGTGGGGTGGGAAGGAGGGGAGATGTGCCCTGCCTCTGCGTAGAAGGGGCTTCTGCAGGGAGGGCATTGTGCAGTGTCCCTCCCCAGGGTCAGGAGCATGTCATGTGCCTTCATACATACATGCGTGTGGGTAACAGGCCAGGGTCCCTGTGTGGCAGGTTGCTGCATGATCCATGGTCAGTGAGACCCACATGTGTGGTCCCTCGGTTCCCTTCCTCCGCCCGCCCCCCCCGCATAAGGGGACAGTGATGGCACTCACATGTTGAGGCCTCTCCAGCCTCAGAAGACAGTGGTGACATGGCTGCTGTGATGGCTTGGGGGTCATGGGTGAGTGCCACGCTCCCTCCAGGCTCCTGCGATGCCTGACCGTCATCCTCCTTCTCCTCCTCCTCCGGGCCCTGGTCAGGGCCCTCTGCCCCGGTCAGGGCCCTCTGCCCCAGTGTTGATGACCACCTGGGGGGCACGGACAGTCTGGCCCCCCAAGATGCAGTCTAGGGTGTCAAAATCAGGCAAGGGGTCTGGGTCTGCCCCTGGTTGGGAGCTGCCCCCTGTGGCCCTGGCATAGGCCTGCCTTATCTCCCTTATCTTCACGCGCACCTGCTCCTGGGTGCGCATGTGGCCTTTGGTGACCAGGCTGTCAGCCATCCATCTGTAGACAGCTGCATTTCTGCATCTAGTGCATAGATCATGGACGTTGGAGGATTCCCCCCAAACCTCAATGAGGTCCATGATCTCCGCACTGGACCAGGAAGGCACCTGCCTTTTCCAGCCCTGGGAAGCTGCCAGCCTACTCCTGGAGAGCGGTGAAGGGCTGGCTGGCACTGGCTGGCTGGCTCATGCTGGCAACTGGGTCACGGGCAGCGCCTACGGGCTCTGGGCTGGCAGGCCTTGGAGCTGGCACAGGCCCTGTGGCCAGAAAGACTCTACTCCTTTAAAGGCTCCGGGGCTCGGGGGTAGCAGAAGAGTTTTCTTGGTTTGGCCCAGAGTGGCCACCAGGGCATCCTGAGAAGGGCTGGAGGCCCCCTATTTCGAAATAAGCGTCTACACAGAGCTTATTTTGATTTAGCTATTTTGAATTTGGTGTTATTCCTTGTAGAATGAGGTTTACCAAATTCAAAATAAGCGCTCCACTATTTTGTATTAATTTTGAAATAGCGGTTTGGCTTTATAGATGCTAGGAAAGTTATTTTGAAATAATGGCTGTTATTTTTAAATAACTTTGCTGTGTAGACATACCCTAAGGGAGTTAAAAAAAATTAAATCAGTTAATGAAGGATAGACCCATAAAAGGCTGGTAGCCAAGATGACCAGGAATGCAGCCCACCTGGATGTCCATAAGCCACAGAGTGCCCAAACGTAGGACTGCTGACAGGGGATGGATTACTTGAATCATTTGTTCAATTCATTCCCTGTGAAACACATGATATTGGCCACTCTCAGAAGACACGATACAGAGCTAAAGGGATCTCTGGCCTGATGTAGTATTGCTGTTCTTATATTATGTTCTAATATCACTGAGATACTGCACTAGCCAAGGCAAGTCAGGCTTCCTGGCTATTTCCCACTGGCCCTAAAAGCTATAAAGGATACTGAACAATTGTCTCACAGCCCTGAGAGAGCTCCTGCTGGATGCACATTCACCAAGCGGGTGTCTCTGAAGTCCATATCATCAGGCTTCTCCTGTCTGTGTACTCCTGAAGCCTCTTGAGTCTGAACAGAGTCCAGGCACTACCCTTGGCTAGAGGCTATAGAAATCTATCAGGGTGCAGTTCCTCTGTCTACTAGCATGTCTCCTGAGCACTGAGATCCTGTGGTCCAAGAGCGTGTGATTAGTGCTGACTCTCCCAAACTCCACAGAAGTTTAAGCACACCCTCTAGCACACTTTCATTCTTGCAGGCACTCCGGGTTTATACTTTACTTCTTTAGGGGAATGTGAGGGTGCAAGCTGGAAGATAGTTGGACATTGCACAGAGTTCTAAAATAATTACTCTTCATGCTAGCACAAGAAATGCAGAGATCTAGACCGGCAGTTCTCAGCCAGCAGTGTGCGGCCCCTGGGAAGGAGAGGCTGGGAACAGGTTTCAGGGAGGTCCACCAAAACTAAATCAGAGAACAGAGCTAGTGTTAGATTTGCTGGGGTCCAAGGCAGAAAACTGAAGCCTGATCCTTGCCACCCAAGGCTGAAGTTGAATCAGTATAAACACTGACCATGACATATGCATATGCTTGTTAAAGATAATCCCATGTCTTGACAAAATCATTGACTGGCACCAGCATCAATTTTCACACTAAGTGAAACAAAAATAATATTCATTTTTTAAAATTTTTGTATCTATATTGTCCCTTTCATTTTTATAATATACCGTATTTTCCGGTGTATAGGGCGACTGGGCGTATAAGACGACCCCCTATCTTTTTAATTAAAAGATAGGTTTCATCTTATACCCCAGCGCCCCTCCGCCTCCTTTGCTCCCGGTGTCCCTGGTCTGCTGGAGCTGGTCCCCAGCAGACCAGAGGCACCGGGAGCAAAGCCGCCAGGAGCGCCAGGAGCGCCTGGGCTCCCCCCCTCCCCCCCCCCCGCCGGAGCCCCTCCGCGGCTTTCAAAGCCTCGGGGGAAGCCGGCGGGGGGGCATCCCAGGCGCGCATGGGCTGCCCCCCCCGCCGGAGCCCCTCCGCGGCTTTGAAAGCCTCGGGGGAAGCCAGCGGCGGGGCATCCCAGGGGCGCATGGGCTGCCCGCCCGCCGGAGCCCCTCCGCGGCTTTGAAAGCCTCGGGGGAAGCCGGCGGCGGGGCATCCCAGGCGCGCATGGGCTGCCCCCCCTCCGGAGCCCCTCCGCGCGGCGCGGAGGGGCTCCGGAGGGGGGGCAGCCCATGCGCGCCTGGGATGCCCCGCCGCCGGCTTCCCCCGAGGCTTTCAAAGCCGCGGAGGGGCTCTGGCGGGCGGGCAGCCCATGCGCGCCTGGGATGCCCCCCCGCCGGCTTCCCCCGAGGCTTTCAAAGCCGCGGAGGGGCTCCGGCGGCGGGGCATCCGGCGTACAAGACGACCCCCGATTTTTGGGGGATGTTTTTTAACTTCACAGGTCGTCTTGTACGCCGGAATATACGGTATATGTATTTTACTGTGTAACAATCAGTTTAATGCAATTTTAATCTATTGGATTTAAATAAAAACAATTTTTGTGGCACAGGTCAACCGTGTAGTTTTTATAGGTTGGGAAAAGCCTCAAGGAAAAAAAAGGGTGAGAACTTCTGCTCTAGATCAAATAATAAACACACCGGTACATATTTTTCTGCCTCAGTTTCCTCATGGCTCGTGAGCATTCTTTTGGGCTTAGGGTAGAGATCTTTGGGAATCCCTTCTGCAAGTGGCTTCTCCTCTGTGCCATGCAGTCTCTTGCTCTGACCTCTGCACTCAGTCCCCTTCCACTCTCCTGCCCAGGCTTCCTCTAACCCCTGGCAGGCTTCTTAGAGGAAAAGGAGAACCACCATCTCCCTTGCTCACAGTGGCATAGGAGAGAGGTGAGAACAAAACCACCCGAGTTCTTTAGCACCTTCCTCTCTTTGCCTCTCCTATGAGAATGGTGTCAAGGTGCTGAGGGGAGAGAGAGTGTTCTTTCTGTAGCAGCTCTAATTGGTTACTCTGCCCAGGAGGTGGGCAAGTGGGGCAGGCGGCCAACAAAGGGGATTTTCCCTGAAGCAGTGCTCAAATTTACTAGGGGCTGGACCTTACTGTGTCTTTGTCAGGCTGGCTTCAGCCATAGCCAAATCCTGTCACTTAAAAAAAAGAAGACGACGACGATGACATTGGCACCATCGAGACTTAATGATCCTCCGTTGTTACCCCTGTGCCATCATTCCTTGGAGGTAAAAAAAAAATAACAAAGAAAACAGCAAACTCTTCATTCCAAGTGGCATCTGCAGCCTGACAAAGAAACACCTAATTTAGGCTTGAATAAAGATTTTAATGGATTAACACATTACAAAGGCAATTTCCCCTTCTTTGATATTTGCATCGCCAAACAAAATATTGTGAATGAGGCTCATCCAGCCTGACTTAATTAGCTTCATTAATACTGATCCTACAATTGACAGGTAACTGCTTTTGCTGTTATATATATCCCGAATTCTGTAATTTCCACTCCAACTCATCTGATGAAGTGGATTTTACCCAGGAAAGCTCAGGACCTAATACATTTGCTAGTCTCTAAGGTGCCATAGGACTGCTCATTGTTTTTACAGGTACAGACTAACATGGCTACCCCCCTGAGACTTTTTCCCTTTCCTGTCAGCCCTAGTAAAATACCCTTTCGCTTAGCCCTGAGAGTGGTTCCGGGTAAGAATGTCATATCGTGTATTTATGTAAATGTGTAACTGCTGAATTTTTTTAGTGGTTACATTTTTACACACAGAAGGGTGGGTGGGAGCTGGTGTTGCCTGCTCTCCCACTTCCCCACCCCGCTGCCTCTGATTGAGAGGCAGCAGCATGGAGGGCAAGTGGCTCCATGGGAGACAGTATGAACCTTTCAAGCTGGCTTCTGTGGGAGGCTGTGGAGAAGGGAGAGGACAGGCAGGTTCAAGGAGCTGGCATGCATGCAGAGCCAGTTGAAAAGACAGCTCCCCACGCATACCAGTTCCCACCTGCCCACCTGCACTGCTGCCTCTGATAGAGAGGCAGCAGGGTGGGAGAGGCAGCAGGCTCTGCAGGAGCTGGCATATGCAGGGAGCCAGTTTGAAAGCTGACTTCCTGTGTATACTTCCTCCCGCCTTCTCCTCCCACCCTCCGCGCTGCTGTCTTTATCAGAGGCAGCAATGTGGAGGGGCAGGCAGCTCCATGGGAGCCAGCATACGGAGAAAAGCCAGCTCCCCATAGACACTGGCTTCCATTTCCTGCCTCTTTGCTGCCTCTGATACAGAGGCAGACAGGGCAGGAGGGGGAGTAAGTATAACTGTTAGGATTAACTGATAAACCTGAGCTTATTGGTTAATAATTTAAATGAGTACATGCTAACATCCCTAGTTACAGGAACCACCAAGGCTGGATCCTAGAACAAGGCCTAATTGCAAAACACCCACAGCGCTTACCTGCTGGTCATGGTACACCTGGTATCTTAGAGATTTGGTGTGTTCCAGCACAAAGTATATAATAGTAATTCTAAGAGAAATGAGAGCTAGCCTTTGAGAAAGCAGTAGGGAGGTTTCCTAAAAGAAGTTTTTACCAAGCAAACATTAGGATTGCCAGAATAAACAAAGTTCTGACTGCAAAGCTGAGTCATATGGTTAAAAGTGTAACAGACAGAGTAGAATCTCAGAGTTATAAACACCTTGGCAATGGAGTTGGTTCGTAAATGTAAAATGTTTGTAACTCTGAACAAAATGTTGTGGTTCTTTCAACGGTTTACCACTGAACATTGATTGAATATACCTCAGAAACATTAGCGTGCAGAAGAAAAATGTCATTTCTAACTAGGGATATTGGTGGTTAGCCAGTTAACTGTTTAAACAATAAGATACTGCTTATCAGTTAAAAGTCCTGGTTAACTACAACAACATCCTCTCCATTTCCTACGTGCTCAGCATTCAAAACTCGGACTGGCAGGAAAGCATGCAGGGAAGCTGTCTGACACCCACTGCTGCTGCCTCTGATACAGAGGCAGACGTGCAGGGCAGCAGGAGGGAGCTGGTCCATGCAGGGAGCTGGTTTTAAAACAGGGGCTGCTACTGCCTCTGCACTGGAAGCAGATTTTTAAACCGGCTCCCCTCAAAGACTTGCTCGTGCCTGGCATCCTGCACTGCTGCCTCTGATACAGAGGCAGCAACACAGGGCTTCAGGGGGCTCCGTGGGAGTGAAGCCGGGAAGCGCGCTGGCTACCTATTCTGCCCCCAGGGGTCAGTGAATAATCATGTAAACCCTAAGAATTGGTGCAGTTACATTATTATTATTAAACAATTTCTAACATCCCTATTTTTAACTATCGTAATTTAAATGAAACAAGCACAGAAATAGTTTCTTTGTTGTGTCAAATCTTTGTTTTTAAACCTTCCCTTTATTATTTTAGTACTTTACATTTAACATAGTAGTGCGCTGCATTTGCTTGTTTTTCTTGGTTTCCGCTGCTACTTAATTGTGTACTTCTGGTTCCAGATTAGATTTGTGGTTGACTATCAGTTCATAACTCTAGTGTTTGTAACTTTGAGGTTCTACTGCACCACACTCCTATCCTCCTCCCTCTGCCCCCTCCCCTGCCATCTCTGTGTAGTGGAAATGCATTGTTCTCCTGATAAGGAGGGTTTAGCATTTGCAGAGCCACTGTATCCAAGTAAAGTAAATCCAGTAAATCCAAATTTAAATCAGTAAGGTTACTCTGAATTTACACAGGTATAAATGAGAATTTGGCCATTAAAGCTTTCTTTGGATATTTCAGTTACCATGATGATGAGCATCATGAAAAACATAGGCAAAAAGGAAAAGATTAAAACTGAAATACCCATCTGATAATAAAGTCTTTACAATTCAGAGCTTTCCATTCCTTTCTAATTTTTACTTTGCTTTCATCAAAATAAAGTAGCTATTTGAAAAAGTCAGCAGTTTCACAACTAACCTTGGATGAGCTAATCTTTGACCAGCATATCCAGAATAGACAGCCATGTTTCCAATAACTACTGCTGTCATTGTTCTTCATTTCAGTCTACTTGCTGGAATCTTATACTTAAACCAAGTGATTTCTGAAAAATCTGCAGCTAAGTGGTTTATAATGGCTACCTTACCCATCAATAGTAAATTTTTAGATATCAAAAATATAAGTGTGAGATTCATCTACTTCTTCTTGCTGTTAGCTTATCTAACATTGCTCAGCTTGTTCACACAGGGATATTTGAACTTTGCCACATATACGTCATCATAAATAACTATGGAGTCGGGTAGATTAATAAGATGGAGGAAAAAAGTCTTTCAAATGTTTAATACAAGCAATGACGACTTTGGATCAGTAATTTATTATAGTCCAGACTCCAAGAAGTGATTCTTTGAATTCCATTAATTTCAAGGGGGAGTTGCAGCTGCTCAGCACATGCTATACACTTATGATATTAAAACTCATGGTCATGGGGATAGGGATGGAATACTCTTTCAAAAGTATTTTAGCAGCAGCCTTGACAGGACTGTAATCACTTATAATCCTTTTGCACAGGGGCAGCCTGTGAGCCTAGGTGAACTAGGCAGTTGCCTAGAACGCCGCTGGCCCGGGCGCCCCGTGATGACGTCATGACTATTGACGGACGTGCGGGGGGGGGGGGGGGACAATTGCGCCGTCCACCTGGGGCACCAGCTACCTCAGGCCACTCCTGCTTTTTTGCATGATACTATCACAAGTGCAGAATAAAAACACTATACATTCTATTTATGCAACATCTCTTTCAAGCATTATCATTATTTTATTTGAAAGTGTGGGAAGGAATGTCAAACTCTACAATCCTGAAGAAGAAGAAGCAGTTTTGGCCACAATACTTATGTGTCTCACAAGATTTGTGTGGATTTCAGGAGATCAGTAGCAGGCATAACACTCACTGCCTTCTTCTCCGTATTTCTCAGATCCTCTGGCTATGTCTACGGTGGCGTGTTCTCACACAAAAACTCTTTTGTGGAAGAGTTCTTCTGAAAAAACTCTTCCACAAGAGCGTGTCTACACTGGCATGTGCTTTTGTGCAAGAGCATCCGTGCCAGTGTAGATACTCTCTTGCGCAAGAAAGCTCTGATGGCCATTTTAACCATAGGGCTTTCTTGTGCAAGAAATTCATGTTGCCTGTTTACACTAGCTTCTTGCGCAAGAACAGTTGCACAAAAGGGCTTAGTCCTGAGTGGGAGCATCAGAGTTCTGGCACAAGAAGCCGTGATTTCATACATTAGAACATCAGTTTACTTGCGCAAGAACTCCCCGCCAGTGTAGACAGACAGCAAGTTTTTGCGCAAGAGCGGCCACTTTTGCGTAAGATCATGCCAGTGTAAACACAGCCTCTCCGAACAGTTTTCTGTGGGATTTGACAGAGAGAATGGGGAATCCATTACTCACATTGCTTTTAGTAATCTAATAATCATTGCCAAGCCCGAATGCAGGGGAGAAACTAAGAATGCAAAAGCACCCCCCATGACCTCTCAAATAAGCATGCTCCGGCTGGTCAGGGGAAGGCAGGAGCCGCACGCTGCCTGAGATTCCCACCCCCATGCTCTGACGAGCCCAGGGAAGGCTGGGGCTGATTTCCCAGCTTACTTGGAGAATCATGGGGCATGCATTCACACTCTTGCGGTCCATGTTTACAAAAAAAGCATACACCCCCCACAGAAATTCCTGCGTACGGGCCTGATTGCAGTGAGTATGGGCATTTTTTTCCTTTTTAAATTTCAGTACTCTCTAGGATTTTTCTTTTAATTGTTGTTTTTGATGTTTTGTTTTGTTTAAGATTTGAGTTAAAGGCAGTTTTAAAGTCAAACACTAATATTTTCTAACGGCATTCATTGTCCTTTCTCAAACATAACTCTGCACCCCCTACTATATCCCTGCTCCAGGTCACAACCCCACCCCCACCCCAAGTCCTGGACCCCTCCTCACCTGTCCTCCAGGTCAGAATCCTTTCCCACACCCATACTCCCTCCCAGACACTACATCACCTTCTGCACCCCAATACTTTACCCCAGGTCACAACCCCCTCCTTCACACAAACTCCTTCCTGTATTGTCCCTGCCCTACTCCAAACCCAAGCTTCCTTCTGCACCCTATCTCCATCCCAGCCCCCATGCCTCCTCCAGTAATATCACAGAATATTAATGTCATGACCCCTTACCAAATTCTTGGAGTGCCCCCCATCAAAAATTATTGCTCACCCCGAGCTAGTCCCTTACTGCCATGTATCACCTCATGGGACTCAGGATAAGTCTACACTTAAAAAGCTAAAGTAGCACTTTAGTGAAGATACACCTAAGCTGACATGACAGGAGAGCTTCTTCCATCATCGTAATTAAGCTTCTGTCTTGAGCATTGTAGTTTTACTTACATTTGTAATAAGACCAGCCCTCAATATTGCTGTCAATTCAGAATTTCATCAAAAGTCATGTGTGATTTGGCATTTTTCTGAAAGCCTCAGCAACTGGAATCAAAACACTCACTAATAAATAATAACATTCATTAATAAAACATAGTAATAAAATAATAATATTATTGTGCCCTCTTTGCTTCAAAGGTCAAAAATGTGAGGTTAGTGCATCTACGGGTTCAGAAACCGGAAAGCACCCCACTATACATGGTTTCTTTTAATCCCACGATTTGCCAACGAGGCTCTTGACCAGGGGGTGGACAAAAGAGCCTCTGCAGGCCTGCCAAACGGGTTAATAGAACCATAGAGCTGGAAGAGATCTCAGGAGGTCATCAAGTCCAGCCCCCTGTTCAAGGCAGGACCAATCCCAACTAAATCAACCCAGCCAGAGCTTTGTCAAGCCCAGACTTAAACACCTCTAGGGATGGAGATTCCACCACCTCCCTAGGTAACCCATTCCAGTGCTTCACCACCCTCCTAGTGAATAGCTTTTTCTAATATCCAACCTAGAACTCCCCCACCATAACTTGAGACCATTGCTCCTTGTTCTGCCATCCATCACTACTGAGAACAGCCTCTCTCCACCCTCTGTGGAACCTCCCTTGGGGCAGTTGAAAGCTGCTATCAAATCCCCCCCCTTACTCTTCTCTTCTGCAGACTAAATAAGCCCAAATCCCTCAGGGTGTGTCTAGACTACATGCCTCCTTTGACGGAGGCATGTAGATTAGCCAGATCGGAAGAGGGAAATGAAGCCGCGATTAAAATAATCGCGGCTTCATTTAAATTTAAATGGCTGCCCCGATCTGCCGATCAGCTGTTTGTCGGCAGATCGGGAGAGTCTGGACGCGATGCCCCGACAAAGAAGCCTTTCTTCATCGACACAGGTAAACCTGGTTTCACGAGGCTTACCTGTGTCGATGAAGAAAGGCTTCTTTGTCGGGGCATCGCGTCCAGACTCTCCCGATCTGCCGACAAACAGCTGATCGGCAGATCGGGGCAGCCATTTAAATTTAAATGAAGCCGCGATTATTTTAATCGCGGCTTCATTTCCCTCTTCCGATCTGGCTAATCTACATGCCTCCGTCGAAGGAGGCATGTAGTCTAGACACACCCTCAGTCTCTCCTCATAGGTGATGCGCTCCAGCCCCCTTATCATTTTGGTCACCCTCCGCTGGACCCTCTCCAACGTGTCCACATATTTTCTATAGTGGGGGGAGCCCAGAATTGGACACAATACTCCAAATGTGGCCTCGCCAGAGCCAAATAAAGGGGAATAATCACTTCTCTGGATTTGCTGGCAGTGCTCCTTCTAATGCACCCTAAAATGCCATTAGCGCGCTTGGCTACAAGGGCACACTGTTGACTCATATACAGCTTCTCAGCCACTGTAATCCCCAGATCCTTTTCTGCAGAACTGCTGCTTAGGGTTGATGTGGCCTGTGGAGGCCCTGCCTCTCCCCTAACCCCAAATCAATCAGGACCTAGGGACCAGGGAGCACACAGAGCCTAGAGTCAACCCTGGTGGGTGATTCTAAGCATGGTGAGGACCGGGAGCGGGAGATTTCACAAGCAGCGAAGAGTCCTGTGGCACCTTATAGACTAACTGAAGTGTTGGAGCCTAAGCTTTCCTGGGCAAAGATCCACTTCGTCAGATGCATGTAGTGGAAATTTCCAGACGCAGGTATAAATATGCAGGCCAGAATCAGGCTGGAGATGACGAGGTGGATCCAATCAAGGAGGATGAGGCCCACTTCTAGTAGCTGATATGGAAGTGTGAATTCAAGAGAGGAGAAGCTGCTTTTGTAGTTAGCGAGCCGTTCACAGTCTTTGTTTAATCCAGAGTTGATTGTGTCAAACTTGAAGATGAACCATAGCTCAGCAGTTTCTCTTTGAAGTCTGGTCCTGAAGTTTTTTTGCTACAGGATGGCTACCTTTAGACCTGCAATTGTGTGTCAGGGAGATTGAAGTGTTCCCCTACAGGTTTTTGTATGTTGCCATTCCTAATATCAGATTTGTGTCCATTGATTCTTATACCTAGATTTCAGGGGTTTCCCATCCCCGGGACAATCAGAGCCTGGGAGCAGGGAAGCACACAAAGTCTCCTCCCACAGACAGCGGTATGGGCACCTAGAGGGAACCACCAGCAGTTCGCAACAGCTGGGGAGAGGGGGACAAAGGCTGGGGAAGCACTGAAGAATCCTGGCCCCACCCCTTCCTTCCAGGACACCTGGGGCCACTTCAAAAAATTCTGCAGTGCCCCTCCCCGTCAAACATGATTGCCCACCCCTGCCCTTGGCCTGAACCATGATTTTAAGCGCTGCCGGGGGGGGGGGGGAGCTGCAAACTTCAGGATGAATTCTCCTGCGCTCTTCACCCCTAGATGCAACTTTCCAGCCCGGCCCGCCAGCTACTCTGCGTTGGCATTTTGCCCCTGCAGAGAGTCGTCTCTGTCCCCACCCCCCGCCGGGAGCTCGCCAGGGCGGGCTGCCCTGCAGCAGCAGCAGCAGCAGCGGCGGCGCCTCCTCCCGCCGAGCACCCGGCTCCTCCCCGCGGGCGGCGCCGCTATAAAGCCGCGCCGCGCCTCGCCCCCTAGCCGGGCGTGGCGGACTCCGGGCGCCGCTTTCCCGTCGCTGCGGCCATGGCGCTGAACCCGGTGATCGGGAAGCTGGTGAGCAAGAGGGTGGTGCTGGCCAGCGCCTCCCCGCGCCGCCAGGAGATCCTCAGCAACGCGGTGAGTGCGGGGCCCGCTCGCTGCCAGGCCGGAGGGGGGCTGCGGGCGCTGAGCTCGCTCAGAGACAGGAGCTGCCCGCACGGCGCTTGCAAACCGGGGCTGGAGCCGCTGCTGCCCCCGAGGCGCCAGGATCCCGGGAGGTGCCAGAGGTGCAGCTTGGAGAGGCCGGCGGCAGCCTGCACAGCAGCTGGCCAGGCCCTCTTGTCGTCTTGCGGGGGAGACGCACCCGGCCAAGGCTCTTGCAAGGCGGCCCTCTCTCCGTTTGCCTTGCTCCCTGCGCCTGCAGCAGCCCGGCTCCTCTGTGCGCGCCCAAGAGTGAGGCTTCACAGTTTGCCAAGTGACCCTTCTCTCTCCTCCCCCCCTCTCCCTCCTTTTCCTGTTGCTGTTTCCACATTTTTCAAGGGTCAGCACCTGTGCTTATGGGTTGATAGGTAATGTATCCATCAGAACATACCTGCCCAACCCAGTGTTTCAGCATTGCCATTAGTTATGGGAGAGGCGGGGAACCTGGTTTTGGTCGGGGCCACTGACCACAGAAAAATCAGTCAGGTAATCCACAAGTGAGATACAAAAAAAACCCCCAAGCCTCACTGATGTCCCAGCTGAGACACCTCATTCCCCTGCAAAAGCAACAAGGTGTCCTATGGCACTTTATAGACTAACAGATTTATTAGAGCATAAGCTTGTGTGGGCAAAGACCCACTTCGTCCGATGCATGTGGGTCTTTGTCCATGAAAGCTTATGCTCCAATAAATCTGTTAGTCTATAAGGTGCCATAGGACTCCTTGTCACTTTTGCAGATTCAGACTAATAGGGCTACCCTGCTGATACATAACCCCTTCCCATTGGGCTGGAGTGCCAGGGAAATGAGTAAGACTAAGGCTCAAGGTCTCAGGCCAGAAATTCCTCTGGGGTTCCTGGGTTAGTGGATTTTGTAGGCCCCACTACGCTCTTGAGGTAGGGCCAAAAATGAGGGATCTAGCATTTAAGTCAGGGCTGCCACTGAGTGGGATAGGGATGGGTGTGGAATCTGGGTAGAAAGTAAGGAACAAGAGCAAGCTGGGAGTAGGTGTCGGGCCAGGAGGAAGGGGCAAAGTGCTGGTGGGTGTCTGGCCAGGGGGGCAGTTCCAGGCTGCTGGGGCGGGGGGGGGGGGGGAGAGTTGGACTAGGGAAGAGGGACCAGGGTGCTGTGGGGGGATGGTTTGGTCAGGAGAGGGGGTAGGAACAGTTCGTCCAGTGCTTGGGACTCTCCAGGGACAATGACCTCTGGGGCAGGAGCTGCAGGGAGTACTGGAAGAAGCACACATGTGGTGTCTCTAAGAAATCCAGCCACTCCGGATCCTGCACCGCCATCTTAAAACCCCTCCCTCTCACGTCCACAGAGCAGGGGAAAAGAAGGGAAGACAAGAAAGCACATGCGCTGTTGTTGGCATGGGAAGACCATGTGCTTCCTTGTCTTCCCTTCCTTCCCAGTGCTGCCTGCCATCCTTCCTGCAGCATGGGGAGGAGAGGGAGAAGCTGGATTTGGCACAAAGCCAGAGGACTCCCCCGCCCTGGTCCCCTTCCCCTGCAGGAAGCCAGAGCTAGCTCCATTTTTGTGGGAGGCTGTCGTGCCAGTGTGGGCTCCTTGTTGGGGGCAGGGGGAGCAAGGAGAGGCTGGGAACACTGCCTTGTGGTCAACTGGCAGTGCCCCCACAATTGACCAGTTGATTGCGATCGACTGGTTGGTGACCACAGGCCTAGGCTTATCCAGTAGTTGAGTTGACTACTCGCATTCCACTGCCCCCTTGCTGCCTGCCCATAGCAAGCCCAGACTGCTCCGGAAGCAGCCCCTGTCTGCAGGGGTCTCAACTCCCTGCTGGGACCACCCGTGGACAGAGGTTGGTGGTGGTTGGGCAGACAGCCCGGCTCAGTTCTGGCTTGTGCTAGTTCTGAGACCAAACCCCGCTGCTGCTCTGCAATTTAAAATGCAGAGACAGGCAATCACTGGTGAAACAAGATTGAATGTGTAGTTTTGAGGCAGGAATTGAGGGGGATCCAGAAAACTATACAGGTTGCTATCACAAAACTAATATGTATATTTCTAGCTACATTTGAATGTTTGTATCTAAGCATACATTTGATGGATGTGTTTCAGTTAAATGTTGTGGTGTTTTATAGCCCAAGTAAATGCCAATATATCCACCAAAGATTTCACCATATAATTTAATTTACCTAGAACCACAGGATTCAACAATGATAGATGTTACAGACCACCCTGAAGGGGAGAGTCATCATGCATTTGTGGTTAGGTTAAGTGCATAACCAATAAGAGTAAAATAAGTATTCAAAGTCTTCAAATTTTGTTTTCTGTGTATTTTTTTTTTTTGCATTTGACTTGAGATGTATGCAAATGAAGAGTAAATTCAAAACAACTCCATGTAACAGGGTTCTTCCTTTTCAGATGAAATGCACACAATGGGAATTTAGCTTTGGTCTTGTGTTAATGTTGATTGCATGCTGCTGATGGAATGATTAAATTTTGAAATGTTTGCACTAGATTGTAATGTTTGCAATAGACTTGTAGTTCTGCAGTTTGTTTATATGTTACTAATATTTATCTTTATTTTTTTTCTCGTGAGGACACCTGGCATTTTTTAGTAGGCTAATTTTAAAAAAAATCTAGATTAGCTTCCTTTCTATTCTAATTTACTATTTGCATGAATAAATATAAATTACACAATAGAGGAAATGAGACCTAAAAATTATAGTAATAAAAGAGCAAAATCCACTTAATATTTTTTTACAGGTTCTTTTCAAAACATCTGATCATGCTCACAATATTACCTTTCCTTTGTATATTATAGGGTCTCCGATTTGAGGTAGTTCCATCCTGGTTTAAAGAAACACTTGAGAAGTCATCTTTTGCTGCCCCTTATGAATATGCGATAGAAACAGCAAAGCAGAAGGCCCTTGAAGTGGCAAATAGAATGCATATAGTGAGTCTAATAGCTATTTCATAGTCAAATCTTGTATTTGTGGGGTATGGCGGTTTGACTATTATTACTGTTATATACATTTGTACAGTAGTAAGTATATAGATATCTTTGAATTCTTTAAGTAAACAGCCACATTTCCCCCCCCCCCCCCCCCCCCATATCCCTATTAGGGATTTAAAAAAGATTTTAAAAAGTGACTGTGTGCTGTTAGGATTTTTTAACAGTTACATGCACTGTAAGTGCAGTATAAGCCGGCTCCTGCCTGCAGCATGGGGCTGCAGCCTGCTCCCTGGGAGTGGGTTTGGCAGCCAGAGCCGGTTAGATGCCCTGGCTCCCAACTGCTAGCCATACTCCCAGGGAGCCAGCTGCCATGTACCAGTGAAGAGTTTAACTATAATGGATAAGCTGATAGCTGTTTAAATGGTTAAGCTCTTAGATCCTAAATTACTGTTGTGGCAACTACTTGTTGAGATGGACTAGATTTGCTAAAAGCAACTCCAGTGTCTACAGTTTATGGAAGGCAAAACAGTGGTTACAAACAGCTCCAACAGCAAACAGATGCTCTAAATTGAGGTATAACCACCAAGTACTGCCAAAAGCTACCTATCCCAATTGAGTCTGAGATAGTTAGACTTTGTACAGGATTTCCAGGCATTCAGAGATGCAATTCCATTTAGATCCTATGAGGAGATACAGAACTGTCGTTGGCATGCTAATGACAGAGTAACTCATAATGCCTTGCAGTCTGAGTGGCTTCAACTATTGACTGAACAAGAAGCCTCACTGAAGTGAGGAGTGTGGGTCTTCATAAATAAAACCAAAAATAAAATAGCTGCTGAGCACAAAGTCCTCTAACCTCTTTCTGAAAACAATGAGCTAAGATAACTTAATAGTTTAAAGCACAGCTGTGGCAGTGCTTCAGACTGAAAATGTGGCCATGGCACAAGTGCTGGGAGCAAACTTTCCCAGTGCTCCATGTAAACCACCTATGCAAGGGAAGTAGCTACAGTGCTGGGAGTAGCTGTAGTCTGGTTCACATTAGCATTTAATAGTGCTGTAACTTGCTGCACTTGGGGGGGGGGGGGGGGGGGGGGAGTGTTTTTTCACACCCCTGACCCAGAAAGTTACAGTGCTGTAAAGTGTCAGTTTAGACTTGGCCTTGGTCTGCTTCTTCACTAGTACCATAGTCAGGCCGACAGCTTTGTGATCAAAGTTGTTGAAATCCAATGATACAGTAAAATCTGTGCTATCCGGCACTTAACTAGCCGGAAAACTTTAGAAACCAGCACATTTTGGAGCTGGGGAAAAAACTCATTAAAAGTGTGTGTGTGGGGGGGGGGGGGGGGAACGGGCGAAGGCAACTGGCACTTTAAGCTGGGCCGCTCCTCAGATGCACCCCCCTGCCTGACGTGCGTGCAACAGGTACCTGGGGGAGGGGCAAACGGCTGCTCCAGCTGCCTGACTCCAGGCTGCATCCCAGCTCCCCTGTGGCTCGTGGCCAGGTGGCCTCCCCCCTTCCCGCGCGCCGCTCCCCTTCCCCCCAGTGCGCTCCTGGCCTTCTCCCTGGCAGGTCCAGCTCCCCTCTGCTTCCAGCACCCCTGTGGCTTGTGGCTGCCCTGGAAGCCTGTGCCTCCTGCCCCCATCCCCAGGTCAGCCCCCTCCCCCCTGCCATCTCCACCCCTGGCTTCTACACCCCCCCCCTTCCCACCAGGCTGCATCCTTCCTTTCTCTCCTCCTCCCCCCTTCTCGGTGGCTCATGGCCCCCCCCCCAGCATGCCACATCCCAGCCCCTGCACTGCTCCTGCCCCCTTCGTAGGCCCCACATGTCTCCTGCCCCCCTCACCCCTGCTACTCAGAATGTTTAGAAAACAGGAATGACCTAATCCCCAGGAGTGCCAGATAACAGTTTTTACTGTAGATGTATTGGCATTAGTATAGATATTAGCCTTCTGCCTAATGTGCTCTGCCACAACCAAGTTTGAAGCCCAACTGATTACGTTAACAAAAAAAAAACCCAACTTATCCTTCTTTTCTGCTGGTATGGACCTGCAAACATTTCCTTAATAACTTTCCTCTAGAAGGGAGGTAATAGAGACTAATCGTCTTTGGTGATCAATTCACGTATTCTGTCACATCAGTGCAATTGCCAAATGAGACTGCCAGAACAAATATTGAATTATTTCATATGCAAATGGTTACACAAATAATATCTATTTGTCACTTTCTTTTTTAGAATATGATGATATGATTTGAAATTCACTTCTTTAATAACAAGAATATAGCAGATTTTAAGTGTGGAATAGAATTAATTTTTCATGGTACTTCATATTTTTCTTAAGTTCATCCATAAGGATTTTGAATACTTCTCTATATAGGATTTAGTTAAGTAGCATATGGATGTAGCATACAGTTTAAAACTCATTTGGTAGCGCTGTCATTTTCTATTGTATCACATCTTGCACTAGTTGACAATGGAGTTCCTTTGCTATATTAACTCTTACCTAATATATTATGAAGCTTCAGGGGGTAGCTGAGTTAGTCTGTACAGGATAAACTTAAAAAACAACAAATGATCTGGTAGCACTTTATAGACTAACAAAACGTGTTAGTCTATAAAGTGCTACCAAACCATTTGTTTAAGTTATCCTAATACAGGTATATTAAGTCTAGAGTGTTTTCATGAATAGAGAAGAATCTGCCTTAAGAAGCAGTAAGTGTATATCAACAGTTTATTCCATCACAAACAATGAATAATTTTAAGTCCTAACTGTGCTACTTTGTAACATGAGAAACTATAGGTTTAGCATCTGAAATCATTCAAATTAAATGTAGGCATGCAAAAACACTTGAACAAAAAAAGAGTATGCTGTTTGAGAGCGGGGGGGGGGGGGGGGGGGAGGAAAAGGCTGAGAGAATTCTATAAAACCAAACCTTAGAACTTCTGTTAATGGCTGGATACGTTTAAATTCAGGTGTTTGAGGAGTATGTAATTACACTTAACTTAAGGAGCCATGTGCCTTTAAATAGTAACTCTCTAAAATGTCATTGTGGGTCTCATGTTTAATCTGTCCCAATGATTTCCATAGCCAATATTCTTGGCTTTTAACAAAAATTGTTCTAAATTATTTGTTTTGTAACTAGCAGCCTTGAAACACAGCTTGTGCTTGGAGAATGGAGTTAATTATTTCCTGGCTGCACTTCATCACCAATATAAGTTTTGCAGGTGAAAACAATACCTTTAGTTATTTTACCCATAATCCTTGCTTTCTCTGGTTTTTTCATTGTGGTAACTGGTCACAATTCTGTTAAGGATGCATAAATTTCACCTCCCTCTTACATAAATTTGGATTAGTACCTTTTTGAATGGTAAAGCTACAGTGTTTTTGGTTGAATAATCTTGAATTTTTCTTTGTGTTTTACTTTTTTGTCTTCTCATCTTTCCAGAAACATTTTAGAACTCCAGATATTGTTATAGGAGCAGACACTATTGTGGTAAGATTTCTTATGCACTTTAGCAGTAGCTTGAATCATATCTGACCAGTGTCTTAACTCTGGGGATCTAACTTCATAGACATTTAAAGATAGAAAAGACATCTAGTCCAGTGTTTTTCAACCAGTGGTACGAGTACTCTTAGTGGTACTCGAGAGAAGTCAGGGTGGGGGGGGCTTACATCAACACAACTGAAATTTGGAGAACTGATTTTTTTTTTTTAAGTTTTACAGCATTTTATTATTTTTGTACTTTTTTTTATATCCAAAAATTTCATTGCTTGCCCACCTATGATTAAGTTGTTTAAACAAATGTGTTGCTGCAGTAGGAAAAAAGTGCCTGAAAACTGGAGGTACATTTTTTCTTTTTAAAGGGGGTATTTTATTTAAAAAAAAAAAAGTTGAGAAACTCTGATCTAGTCCATCCTCCTATCTATGAAGAATTGTCCCTACTACAATATGTTTTTGCAGGCTGGTTTGAAATGTCTCAAATGACAGGGTTTCCCTCCTTGCCTTTTTTCTAAGACCTACTCCATAATCTGTATTGGGATCTCTAATACGTTATAAGACACTCATTTGACAGCTGTTAGTTTCAGGAAAGGTGCATTACCTAAGAAATTCCGTTTAAGACATTTTTAACAGCCAATAAAAATAGCACTTGAGGGCTATGTCTACACTGTAGGCTCCTTGCACAAGAACTTTTTGTGGAAGAGATCTTTCGTTAAAAAGTACTTGCGCAAGAGTGTGTCCACACTGCCATGTGCTTTTGCGCAAGAGAGCATCCACACTGTCTTAGATGCTCTTGTGCAAGAAAGCTGATTAACAGAATGGCAATGGCAATTATAGCATCTGTGCTTTTTCCAATAGGGGTTTCTTGCACAAGAAACCCCTGTTGTCCATCCACACACACCTTTTTTGCGCACAAGCTCTTGTGCAAAAAGGCTTATTCCTTGTAGAAAGAGGACTAACTCTTGCGCAAAAAGCCCTGTCTTCTGACGATCTATTGTACTTTTTCTTGTGCAAAACTGTGCTTGTTGTGTGGATGCTCTGAGTTTTTGTGCAAAATCAGCCGTTTTTGCGCAAAAACGCTGCAGTGTAGACATAGCCCCACTGAATGAATGAATTATGATATACTGAATTAGCCACTCACCTTTGCAGATCCTTCTGGCAGCCTCAGAGTGGAGGGGACACTTACACTGATGGTATGTGCTGTCTTAATAAATAGAAGGCTCATGTCTCCAAGGTTTTTAATACTATCTATCTCTCATTTAGTGCTTTTTATCCATGGGTCTCAAAGCTTTACGGAGGAGATCAGAATCATTATATGATACTTAACACAGTACTTTTTCAATACTGATGTTGAATGGAATGATTTGAAAAGCCTGTGCAAAAGATTTCAAATTCAGCATATTAGGGATATTTTTCTCTTTCCATTTCAGACTTTGGGGAAACACATTCTGGAGAAACCAGTTGATAAACAAGATGCATATAAGATGTTATCAAGGTTTGTAGTTGTAAATAAGATTAACTTACGTAATTGGGCAACTCTACATAGAGGCAATATTTACTGCAGTAACTGGAACTGCGGAATTCTATAACACTCACACACAGATGTTTGTACAGTGTTTAGCACAGTGGGGGCTTGGTCCATGATTGGTACTCTTAGACAGTGAAATAATACAAGATTATAAATAAATATTACAAATTACTAATGTGTACAAGGGATGTGAAGTATGGTGTGTTTTGAACCTGTTGCTTTGAATTTCCTGACTTGTGTCCTTGCAAAGTCACAATCATAATTTTGCATTAGTATCATTTGGATAACATCTATGGCATTGGGATTGCAATTGTTTTATTACTGACTTCATAATAAATTTCAACAGCACAGGCATTTGGTAGACGTCCTTTGCCTCTCCTGAGATGTGTTGTGCCTGATGTGTGTGGTAGGAGAAAACTAATGAGGAATTCCTTTGTTTGTAACCATATTGTCCTCTCCTTTACACAAGCAATGTTTTTGATAGAAGTACTCTGAATTTACGTTTGTGTAACCAATAGCAAAGTTTTGGCCTTGGTTTACTATCCTACCTTATTCCCCTGTCATAGATTGGGGTCCTTAAATCACCGCAGGCTTCAGTTTCTCTCCTTTGAATGTAGTTCATCCATTTGAGTTTAATGATACTCACTTCCCCATGTTTCAGACTCTTTCCATTCCTTAATGTATGTGAGCTTTCTTTTTTTCTATAGCTCATCATTTTTAATAAGTGCCAGTTATACAGTACTGTGGTCTGTTACCAGGCTAAGACACTTGAATTGATTGCCTTGTCACTTGATCTCGAAGGGTATGTCTAAACAACAGTGTTATTTCGGAATAATGTCTGTCATAAACTGACATTATCCTGAAATAACAGTACGTATCTACGCTACAAGCCTTTATTTTGAAATTGTCAAACTGGAGAACTTCTTACTCCAATTCCTGGTAATCCTCATTTCAAGAGGAGTAAGGGAAATTGAAGGAAGTGTGTTCTTCCTTCCACTTCCTGCTGTGTAGACAGCGCCAAAAGCCAAATTAAGCTATTTTTGACTTAAGCTACGTCAATTGCGTAGCTTGAGTTGCATAGCTTTATTTGACTTTAGTTCTGCTACGTTGATATACCCTAAAGCTGCAAGTCTGTTAAGCCTGTTACCCTGTCCTGTGGGTTGAAGGAGGAAACAAGATTGTGTATCAATCTACAGGAATCATGTTTGCCTTCCAAGGGCAACTCAGTCACCTACTTTTTTTCCTTTAAAGGTTTGCAGTTCTGAGACCATGCCAACAAACATTTATGTAATGTAGTAGAAAAATATCATAAACAAATGTGTGCCAGTTTTGTCAGATGAAAGCTTTAGGTATCAGGCAAATATCAAGATAAGACATTATCAGGTAATAATTCATAAACTATGACATACTTGCATGAAAGGAGTACAGTTCTGGGTTATTTGGGTGGGACCAGTAAGTAGGAGGTTACGTGGCCATATTTCCTCAAGGCTGCTGTTTTACAATTTTTTAAATAAAATGATGCCTTTGTTAAAGAATATGTGGAAAAGTCTGCTGATCATTCTTCTATTGTGTGGCAAACTGCCAGTCCCAAAAGACTTATTGAATGAGTTGATAGAGACAAACTAATTTAGGAAAAATTTATTGGACAGCATATGGCTTTCTGAAATCGGTTTTGTGGCTCTAAGTTAGATTTTGTGCTGATGAATTAGGTTTCTATGTTTGGTGAAGCCATAAAACAGAATGGTTCGTTAGAGTGAATGAGTAAGAACAGAATGTGACATTATCAGGACACCAAACATATACTGCCAAACTCATGAAGGAGATTGACTGACTGGAAAGGATCTCCTCGTTTGGTACGTAATTTTGCTTGAAATTATACGTTTGGTGACTTCCAGAAAATACTCTCTTGTACTTAAACTTACAAAAATGTTTGTGTCAGAATTAATATAAACTTGTCTTATGTTACGTTACTCAGTCATTCCAAAATGTTTAAAACAAGCATGGATGTGCAATATATTTTCAGTTGTCCCCTGGAGCTGCAAAATAATAAAATAAATCCCTCTAATTTTACCTCCATAAAAATGAACAAATTTTAGGACACTGAACAGTCAGGACATGTTAATATTGTGGAGACCTGAAGTACTGAAAGTGTACCATTCCTCCTGCATTGTTTTGTCTTTTAGTGCTTAACTTTTCTGAAAGAAAAATCAAAACGCAGTATCTGGTGTACAAGGATATGAGCCAGAGCTGGTATTTTTTCAGTGGTATCCTGTGGCTTATTTGTGGAACAGTTTGTAAACCTCTGAAATAGTAATGCAGTGTGCATTCATTAAGAAGAAAGTAGTAAAACTTTTGTAGTAATGTTTCATTTTGTGCTTATAGGTTAAGTGGAAAGGAACACAGTGTCTTTACGGGAGTGGCCATTGTTCACTGTAGCAGTAAAGGTAATTGTAGAAAACTGTACAGATAGCTATGTGACCAAATTGTACATTCTTACAGACATCTGTTATCTAATTCTATTATAATTGTGAAAATGGAGATTAATACAAAATCTGTCATCCTGTCCCACACTGAATTCTCTATAATTAGATAAACTGTCCTACAAACAAAACACAATGCTATATATAAAGGATGAGAAAAGAATGGGCCACATGTTACAAATGTTAGTCGTATCTCCTAATGCACTGCTGATAGGTGCTTAGATATTGCAGTGGTGTAACATATTGAAATAGGGGACTACTCCAAGAGCACCTGATGTAATAACCAATGAAAGTACCTCTGTGCTCACTTCAGTGAACATTGGATCACGGAGGGAGAGGGGGGGGAGGGAGGGGGGCTCAATCTGATTCATAGTCACTTTTTGGTGGGGCTTTATCCTGGTGAGAATGAAGGGGCTATTACTGTTCAAGTATGATGAAAACTATCACATGTGTGAGTCCTTCTTAGTTTTAGTATCTATGTGGTGGAGAGAATGGATTTCTAGAAAATTACTTTTCCATTGTTAATAGCAGTTCTAAAAATGCTGTTTGGTAAAATAATGGCTTGTTCATTAACTTTTAACAGTGCTGGCCTGAGTTCAAGATAGGGATGTTAAATACAGATTAATTAACTAATCAACTAGTTGATGGATTTTCCATTGACTAATCAATAAGCCAAAAAGCAGGAGAGCCCGAGGAGCTAACTCTGCCTCTTAAATGTATTAAGAGTCTAAGGACTCTTAGTACATTTAAAAGGCTCATGTGCAGCAGGGGGAACCCAACACAAGCTGGGCCACTTGGTTCCTGGCTTATACTGGGTACCCCCCACTGTGCTTCTGATTTTTTTTTTTTTTTAAATGTATTAAGACCTGGAAGGCCTCTTTTAATACGTTTAAAAAGCAGAGTTGCAGCATCTGGGACTGGGTGCGAGCTGGAAATCAGCTGATTCCCAGTTCACACCTTGTCCTCGCTATTCCCCTGCTGCCTGTAGAGATTCCTCTCCCTCGGGCAGCTTCTATCCTGCAGCCAGATGGTAGGCCTCACTTGAGCCTCTGCCACGAAGTGACAGCAGGACAGGCAAGAAGCAGCAGCAGACCAAGGACTGAAGAATCAAGCAGCAAGGTTGTTCAGGAGGAGCCCCACCCCTCAGACTGACAGTCCTTTTAAAGTTCCTTAGGTGGGAAAAGCAGCAAGGGGGCTAAGTGCACTGTCTCTGTGCCATGTGCAAAATGTCCCATGCTGTGTGCAGTGTAGTGCACCCCTGAGGTAATTTCCGCTTTGGCGGGAAAAACCGGATGGAGCTGGTTTTCCAATGCACGGCACAATCCAAGATGGAGTTGTTTGGAACAAGATGGAGTCCAGCATAACAAAATGGAGTCCATTATAATATACGGATCCTTACACAGGAGAGGGATCACGTGAGGATAACCTGTTGTGTTCTCTCCCTCTGGGGCATCTGGTATTGGCTGTTGTTGGTAGACAGGATACTGGGCTAGATGGTCTGACCCAGTATGGCTTTTCTTATGTTCTTATGTTATTTCATAGATGATTCAATCAAATGAGTTGATTTCTGACTAATAGATCTCTTCATCAAATTATGCTGACTGGTATGGTCTCATTATTTCCTTGTAATCCCCCACTGGGCCATCTGCTGTCTCTTCTGTTGTCCTTACACTGTAAAGTCTTTAAGGGAGGAGCTGTCTTTATTCTGTGTCTGTAGAACCAGCACAATAGCACTCTGGTTCATGAGGATGGTGGTATAACAGCAGTTCTACACATGGTATAAAATCCCAGCCCCATGGAACTTGATGGCAAAACTCGGACTTCAGTCAAGTTAAGATTTCACTCAGGGAGTGCCCAGAAGTATCAATTATCTGAAACTTGTGCAAACCTCTTCCTCTTCTTTCTCTTTGTATGTAGATCTCCTACAACTCATGTGAAAAACAGGCATATGCAGTTGTCAGAAAGTTGTCAAGGGGTTCAGATAAACAGTATTTAAAAAAAAAATACTTATTGACTCTTTTGAGTTTTACAAAGTAAACAGGAGTGATCCAATACTATTGACAGTGTGACAACGGATTCCATTTTTGTTTGAGGGGAGCCAAAGCCGCATTAGATAAATAAAAATATTCCCCAGAATATTGCAATTAACAGAACAGCTTCTGGCATGCACTATTTTTCAGTTGACAGATTATTTAAAAGCCTATTATTGAGTATTGTGTTCCTGAATGACTACGTTGTCATCTTACAAGCTATTGAAGATAAATTGACAATATCTTTGCGTTATTGATTTTGAGTGTTTTTTAACTATCTAGTTGAATCAATACACTTTCATGAGATGTGGATTTTTTTCCATCACTCATACTGTAATATTTGAATCAAACTCTTATTTCTGTTCTATACTGCAGTTCTCTAGCATATTTTGCCAGGAAACTTCCACTGCTGTCAGAATGTTAACGAGTGATCTGCAGTGCAGATAAGAGGAGAATATTGTCCTTGGTTTGGTAGAAAGGGGGAAGGAGACGTGATGCTCTATCATTGAGTGCAGACTGGTTTGTTACCAGTATATGTAGGGTAGTAGTATGCTGAAGATCCTTTAGCACAGTGGTCCCCAACCTTTAGAGGCTGCCGGGTGCCAGGGGGCGTGGCCGTTTGCCTGCCAGGAGCCAGAGGGCGGGGACACATGCACACCCGGGGGGCGGGCCCCCCATAGCTGCGTGCTCGGGGGTGCGGGCCCCTCCCCCGCAAGCACCACATGCCCGGGGCCGGTACCCCCCCCCCCCCCCCCCCCCCCCAAGCGCCGCGCGCCCAGGGCGCGAGCAGCCAATTCATGGCACTCCCGGCACAGCGCATGCACCTCATGCCCGGGGCCAGGCCAGCCCCGAGCATTTGGCGGGCACACACAAATGGCGCCCGCAGGCACTGTGTTGGGGACCACTGCTTTAGCACAAGGCTACTCAACTTTGGAAGCCCCAGGGGCCACAATGATACTCTCTACACATACAGAGGGCTTCAACTTAAGTCTGGTTGCATATATGCAAATAGCTTCTTTCACACTGATGGGTACAAATACAAAGGTTAAACCTTAGCTGTGGCACCAGACCCAAGCATGACCAGTGTGAGCCAGTCAGCACCTTTCATGCTCTGCTCACAAGGCTAAACAGCCTGCACTTCCCACAATGCACCTGTGCTCCCAGTACCACCTCCTTGGGGGCTTGAAATGCCAACACCCTGTATCTGTTCCAGCCAGCCCATCTGCTTGCATCTTTCAGTGCTCACCCTGCCTGGGAGACACCTTGCCGTTGAGACCATGTTCAAAGGAACCCACCCATGGACCATGTGTTGAGGCCCATGTAAACCCAAACCGCGGGGCTGCAAATGAATGGGCTGCAGGCCGCATGTGGCCAGCAGGCTGCATGTTGAGTAGCCCTGCCTTAGAACAGTCCACATGGGCTCTAATTCCCCACACTAAAGCTTTTTTCCCTGCAGGCAAAATGCGCACAGAGTTTAGCATAACTCTGTATTGCAGGTTGCTTACAATCAGCTTCCCTCTACAGACTCAGAAGCCAAAAATGCTTGTCAGAGCATGTTACAGCTTTGCAGAGGAAATGTTAGGATAGTAGGGAATTGCTGCTGGATGACAGACTGCTGCTTCCAGCTATTGTATGTGTTATATTCATTGCTGCAGTTTTATGCTGTAACACATTGCTAGATATAATGGTAATTCACAGTGTTGGGGGAATGTCTCTGGCATATCTTTTACTCTGTTTTTGATTGCATGTCCACTAAATTTTATTTTGAGCTAGGCAGATATACTGCCAGTGCAGGCAATCTATGGTAGTCACTGACAGTTAATTTAGAGAGCATTCCTTAAAAGGGAATAAGGTCCTGCTATACCAATTTTATCCTACTACGATTTCTGTCTCTCTCTCTCTCCTCTCTTCTTCACTCCCCCCCCCCCTCCCTCTTGGGCAGGTAGTCATGTGCTGTAACTCTGGAGAACCAGGGCTTGCCTATAATGACAGGAGGAGCTCTGGAGATTGACCTTCTGGTGTTTGATTTCGCACCGTGCTGTCCAACCAGTTCTGAAGTGCTACAGCGAACTAACCAATGCTCAACCGGCCAAATAAGCACAGGTGGCCAGTGGGTAGCATGTTGGACTCTGTGGCTTTAGTAAAGAACTGCTAAATCGAATGCTGAGGGCACTCCCGTCAACTGCAGTACTCCTCACAACTACAAGGAGTAAGGGAAATCAACAGGAGAGTTTCTCTGGTGGACCTCCCGTTGTGGGGGCCCCCCCAGGAAATTGATGTATTCCAGCTACACAATTGTTGTAGCTGGAATTGCATATTTTGCATTGATTTGTTTTTTTGTTTGTTTGTATTTTTTCCTCCACCAGTGTAGAGCTGACCTTAGCAATGTGACTTTTTACTTGCTTTGGCTTTCTTGAATTGATTTGTCACCTCAATTAGGAGTCAGCCCTTGTCTTGCACATACAGGAATCTGGACTTTTTACGGACTCAGGCCATGAATGAAGGCAAGGAAGTAGGTCAGATTTTTGAGACCTTTTAATTTTAAAAACATAACACTTTTTAAAAATAAAAGTCTGTATAGCAATTTTGTCTGATGGACAATGTCAGGTGTAGTGTATTCTAAAGGTAAAACGCTTATTTATTTTATCCTTGTATTGTTACTTTCATATTACAATTTTTGTTTACAGTGGGTTTTTTTTGTTTTTTGTTTTGCAGAGACTCATCTGGAAACTGAAGTCACTGATTTCTATGAAGAGACAAAAGTTAAATTTGCTGAACTATCTGAAGAGCTTTTATGGGAATATATTCATAGTGGAGAGCCAATGTAAGTAGGCTGCTGAAGACAGGATACCATATGAGTACAGGCCAGAAGACACTGTTGGCCTCAAGTACAAAGAAAGAAGTATGCGCTCTGTGTGTGTTAATTGACAGTCTTTGATGCACTGTAGAAAACTAAATGGAAGTTGCATTCACAACATTGACTAGTATTTGAATTCCCAGAGAGGAAGCGCTGAACCCAATCTTTTTAAGTGCACTAGCAGTCTTTCAGTCAGTGCTTTTTTGGTGCTCTGCTCGAAGTAAATGAGGATAATCATGCAGTGGATCAGAGTTAGAGATTAATATAGTCCTTCTCCAAGGCTAGGTCTACACTACCGCTTTTTTTGTGTAGCTTTTTCTGATTCTTTTGTTGGAAGAGGCTTTTCCTACATTTGGCCTGTCTAGACTGGGCCGAATGTTGGGGGGGAGGGGGGAAGACCTGCTTTCGGAAGCCCCTACATCTTCCAAAAGAGTGCATTTGCTCTTCTGCAAAAAAAGCAGAAGAGCAAATGCGTTCCCTAGACACGGAACAGTTTTTCCAAGATTCTGGAAAAACTGTTCCGTCTAGATGTAGCCCAAGTCAGCATACGCTGAAGTAATTGGTGCAAGGTTTTATAAACATCAGCTGAATAATACAAAATAACCTAGTTGATTTAGAGAACGATCCTTCATATTTCTAAGTCAAGAATGTCCATTTCTTATTTCCCTCTTAAAAAAAAATCTCTCAGAATCCCTCTTTGTGTGATATTCCGTTTATCCAAAGATGCTGACAAAGCTTCCTCCACAACACCGCTATGCTGCTCTTTGCAGAGCTGTCAATAAAGACATTACATTGTCTTGGAACCAGAAATACTTTTCAACCTCACATGTGCATATGGCTCCCCTTGACTTCTGAGGCAACCTACTACGGACAACTAATGAAGAATGTTTTGGTCCAACATTGACATTAGTTGTTTTTTTAAATTCAACTATGTTTAACAGTGGTTAAAGTCAAGATCCTCAAGGGCATTCATATTCATGGCAAGATCCAATGTAGGTGAATTGATGTAGTCTGCTGTTCTTGCATCATTGACAATGTTAAAGGACTGTTTTAAAAAAGGTCTGTGATAGCCACATATCAGTGTATGCATCTAGTCTGAAATGTCAACAAGGTAGTTCACTGCTAGAGTTAGAAAAAGCCAGTGAAAATGTGTGTAAAGTGCAAATATTTACCAGTTCCTTGAATTTTAGCACTGGAAGAATTATTGGGAAACCAGTGGGAAGGAATTTTAACTGATTCTAGGTCACCTAACCTTTCATTCTCCAAATAGAAACAGTGACTAAGTATAACATGGGGCATTGTGGGCAGTTCCATACAGGCAAATGGTGAAGCAACAGTCTAAAAGCATTGTTGCACGTGTTGCTGATCAATGAATTTATGCTAAAGGTGAACCCTGGCAGTTGAAAATCATACAGCACCTCTTGCAGTAGTAGAGGACTAAAGTAAAATGCTAGAAAGGGGTTTTCTCCTGAATTCCCATGCTGACTCTATCAGATCTTTTCTAGAAAAATAATATGCTTGCTGTGGTTAGGCCAGTGTAGTTCATGCATCTTATCTCAGTGTACGTTCCAGCGTAATGACCCAGAGTGGCATATCACATTTCTCCCCTGGTCCTATTGGAATAGGGAGAAATCTAGTGATTGTGGGAATGGGGACAATTCAGAAATCTGAAGTTGCAGGCTATGAGGAGGTGTCTATTCTGTTTAGAATAAAGGACCAGATTGTACCAAGCTTACTCTTGTTGAGTACTAACTTACTATGCCAGAGATCCTGTGGACATGTTTACATGTCACTTTGAAACGAGCTTCCTAGTGTGGATCAACAGATTTGGCTAATGGGGACTCACACTACCTCTAAGGGCTGGGTCTACATTGCCGCTTTACTGCCCTGTAACTTTCACGTTCAGGAGTGTGAGAAAACACTCCCCTGAGTGCAGCAAATTACAGTGCTGTAAGACACAAGTGTAAACAGGCTCCCAAGGTTGGGAGTCACACTCTGCTACCCCCCTCATGGAGGTGGTTTACCTACAGCAATGGGAGAGCTCTCTCCCAGCTCTGGTGTCATGATCACATTGCCACGTTAAAGTGCTGCTGAGGCTAAACTTTAAACTTAGCAGTGTAGACAGTCTAAAAAGCGATATAGACAGCAGACTGAAATTGTGGCTTCAGCTAGAGCTGAGGCTTTGGAACTTGGCTCCGTAGCGTAAGCTTTAACTTCAAAGCACTGTTTACACTGCCATTTTTAGAGCACTAGCACAAACTTATCTGAGGACCTGGTCTGGGAGCGTTGCTCAAAAGTGCGGTGTAGACCCCAAGTGATAGAATAGTACTCAGTGTTTGATTAGCAAAATCCAACGTGACAGTTTTAAACCTTGAGTCTTCTGTGGATTTTGGAATCCTAAATTGTGATGTTTGAGTATAAAATGTAATTCCAATTGGCTAAACTTTTCCATTAGGTACATACAGCCAAAGATTTCAGTGGAAATTGGGTAACTTTCTTTGATCTATGGGGGTGACAATTCCATTTGGCCCAGTAGAATTTGAATGTGTCTGAGGCTATAATCCAAAAATAATTTGCAATAGTACCCGGTGAACATTGAATCTAGATCTCCAAAATCACTTGATTTAGGACTCGACTATTCATCTGACATTGCCCAGGTCAATTAATTAAAGTAAGTTTTTATTTTTCTTCCTTTAAATTATTTCTCTGGGGTGAGGCTAGGCATGAGGGGTTCAGTATGCAGGTTTCCTCAGGGGAGAGAGGACAACCCCAACCCTTTCATCACAGCACCTTTGCCTAGGTGAGAAGTACCTGTCCATGGCCACCAATTAGGGGACAGACACACACAAACACAGACAAAGTCTCTGAAGTATATAGTAGATAGCCATCCCTTCCTTCACCTATGCCTGATGCTGGCCCTATAGAACAATAGCTCTCCAGGTCCCCATCTCTGGCCCCTTGCTGTCCCCCCTGTGGTCATTCTGTAGTATAACTGTTTTTCCTACCAGACCCAGTCTTTTTCATTATAAAAAACTAGGGGGCTGTGCCCCTGCTAGCTATGCTCGCCAACCTCCCTCTCGCACGGGGTAGGGAACCCCGGCTCTCCTGGCCACTAGGGAGGGACAGGTTGTGGCTGCACCTGCCCAGGACCCTTCTCTTCCTGCCATGCCAGCCCAGGTCCCCTTTGTCTCTCCTCCCCATGCTTCCCCACCAGCCAGAGCCCCTTCTCCCTCCCCCCAACCTCTGCCAACCAGGGTCCTTTCTCTCCCCTCTACACCATCCTGGGCCCATTCTTCCTTCTGCCACACTATCTCAGGGCTTTCTCTCTCTCTCTCTCTCCCCCACACACAGCCACCATGGCTGGGGATAGTCTGGGCCGCAGCACTCACCCGGCCTTGTTCCAGCCCCCGCAAGTGGGGACAGGCTGTGCCGTGAGCCTAGCCCAGCTCGCCATGTGGGTCACACCAGGCCCAGTTTTGACCACTTGGAAGGGGAGGGCTGGGGCTGTAGGCAGCCCCAGCCCACCATGTGTGCTCTGGGAAGAGCCAGGCCGGGTGTGGGAGAGACTTGTTTCTGTGGGATGCAGAGTGATGTGATAACAGGAAAAAACAAAACTTTACCTTGCTTTTAAGTTATAAGAGGAAGCTTTGCATCAAATTTCTCACTTGGACTTGACTATCTACTGTTACAAGCGGAAGGAGCAGAGCATTTCTGTTGTGATTCAAAAGCTGAAGTGTTGAACCTCAAGTAGGTGTTTAGCTTTAGCTTTAAAACAGTTCAATCACTGCGGAGTTCTGCCATTTCTGTTTTTATGAAACCTATTCATATGCTGGGATAAACAATCACTCCTAGATAGTTACTCCTTTATTTGATCATCTCTTAAATGTCTGTTTTCCCCTCTCTTAGGGACAAAGCTGGTGGTTATGGAATCCAGGCCCTTGGTGGAATGTTAGTTGAATATGTTCATGGAGACTTCCTGAACGTGGTGGGATTTCCTCTGAATCATTTCTGCAAAAAGCTAGCAGAGTTGTATTATCCACCCCCCAAACATACCATACATCATGTAAAGCATGACTCTATCCCCTCTGTTGAGACTTTTGAGAACCTCAGCGATGGAGAGAGTGACTCGTCATATCCCAGACATCATAAAAGTGCTAACACATTAGAGAACAAGGGGATATCTCTTCCAGAAGCTATTTATACTTCAGTAAACAGTTGTAACATCAAACCTGTTTACCCAGCAGCTGTGGAAAATCTTGGTGGCATGATGGAATATCCAGCTACATTCCCGTCAAAAATTATAGAACTTATGGATGGCTTCAAAGCTTCAAAGGTAACAAGAAAAACCCTCTTTGATCTAATATCTAATTCTTCAAATTTGTATTTTTAAACACCTGTCTATATTTTGGCAGTTCTAACAATAAAGGCAGCACGACTGCATATGGGGAACTGCTGCATGTACAAAAATTATTTAATACATTTAGTTTACCCATATTTAATATTCGCTCTGATTACGCAAGGTAGTGGCATCTTCCTGCAGCTGCACCAGTGATCCAGACCGTAATAAGTAGCACACATTCCATTGAGAGACTCCAAAACAGCAGAATTATTTGGGGGCATTTTGATCCTAACAGGTGCTGAACATCTGTATCTTTTATTGATTTCAGAAAATGGAGGGAACCAAAGGTGAGGGAGAGGAGGGCTAGGGATCAGGATGGGACAGCAGGATGTATACAAGAGGAAAGAGTGGATTATGTGACTGTTAAAATATTACATGTATTTGTAAAACTTTTTTGGGAAAAGACATAAGGCTATTCACAAAGTAACATTTATTTAATAGTAATCCAAAATATCTGAAACAGCAGGTAAATGGTGAGAAATATGTAACATGGAACGGTCTGTAGTGATTCCTCTCTGAAGTTAAGGCTTTGTTGAGATTTGCACTTGAAGTAAGATTAAAATCTTCCTTTTTCATTGTAATATTTGAATTTAATCTCCATATTTGGCATAGTAACACTTCAGAGGACAATTCAACTTTCTACGTAACAGTGTTCACAGAAGCTAACTTCTGTAGAGAAAACACTTCTCATTTAAAATGTATTTTAAAATAAAAAAGCCTGGGTTTATCAATTAATCCTGTCAACTACATCCTCCTCCTTTGCTGCTGCCTCTGATAGAGAGGCAGCAGCACAGAGGGACAGGGGAGGCAGCTGGGAGCTGGTATGGATGGGAAAGCCAACTTTTAAGTTGGCCCTCTGTGCATGCTGGCTCCAGAGCTGCCTGCTTCACCTCTTGTTGCCTCCCACAGAGGAAGCAGGGGTGGGGAAAGGCAGGAGACAGTGCGTAAGAGGAGCCAGATCACCCTAAGCACCAGTTCCTGCCTGCCCCTTCCCCACACTGCTGCCTCCATTAGAGGCAACAGCACAGGGGTGGGGAGGCTGCCATGGAGCGGCCTCTGTCTGTGGCAGGCTTTGACTTACCTTGGACAGAAGCTGCTCTGTCTGGAGGAGCTCATACCCCTTCCGGATAGGGGCTGCTGCTGCTGCCACATGCTGAAGCCTCTGTATCAGAGGCAGCAGGCGGGAGCCATTCTGCGTGGGAAGCTTTAAACTGGCTCCCTCCTGTCACCTTGTGACAGGCAGCAATGTGGGGTGGCAGAGGGCTCCCCGGGAGTGGGGGCCGGGTGGACACTGGCTACTGGCTCCGCCCCTGGAGGTGATCAAATAGTCATGTAACCGCTAAAATTTCAGGTGATTACATGACTGTTCTGTTACACCATCTATCATCCCTATTAAGTAACATCTATTGTGCTGTACCTCAATCTTTTATTGTTACATTTATGGTCATTTCCTTTAGGACCTACCTTTTCTTGGTTGCTCAGATATTGTTTTATCTTTACTTTTCACTGAAATATTTGTCTAAATCTCTTGTCTGAATGAGGGCTGTAGCTGATGATCACAATGCAGTAACTTGTGTTTGGCCTTCATGAAGACATGTACATAAAAGCTAATACTCATGTGCTCCAGCAGTCAGCTGTGACTAGCAACTGATAAATGGATAGTTTTGAATCATTGCCAGGTTTCCCACTAAGAGTCAGAATAGTGCAGCTAAAGAAAAGGTGACATTAGAATAACTGGCATTTATTTCTTCATCTTGTTCTAATTAGAAACCGAGAACCATATGATCTCAACTTTGACACTGACCTTGTAACCTTGGTCAAATTTCATACTATGTCTCCTGACACTGCCTTGTCTGTAAAATGGAGAAAATAAAGTTGTGAAGCTAGTTATTATCCAAAGCATGTTAAAAACTGAAAGTGCAGTGAAAACTAACAGCTAAGCTGTAATTAAATTTATGACTTCCTTTTGACCTTCATGTGGGTTCAGAGTCTTCCCAGTGCAGGCTGCAGTAAATTACAAACAAGAAAAAAAACTAATAATCTTTTTATTAAAATTGTGTGTCCAAACTTTTTGCTTGGTTCTGCACTCAGTGAGCTCAATGGAAATTGGAGGTTAAATTTTGTTTGGCTTGATTCTGCTGTAGCTGTAGAGCACACAACACGTCTTGATTTGGGTGCTACCATAATATAAATATTGGCTTTTTTTACTCATGATATCATAGATTAGGATTGGAAAAGACCTCAGGAGGTCATCTAGTCCAACTTCCTGCTCAAAGCAAAACTAGCCAGGGCTTTGTCAAGCTTTGCCTTTAAAAAAAATTCAGAAAGATGGAGATTCTGCCATCTCCCTGGGTAACCCATTCCAGGGCTTCACAACCCTTCTAGTGAAATAGTTTTTCCTAATATCTAATCTAGGTCTCTTCCATTGCAATTTGAGACCATTGCCTCTTGTTCTGTCATCTGCCACCACTGAGAATAGCCTGGCTCCATCCCCTTTGGAATGCTGCGCCCCCTGCCTCCGTTCAGGTTGTTGAAGGCTGCCATCAAATCCCCCCCTCGCTCTTCTGAAGACTAAATAAGCCTCTGTTCGTAAGTCATGTGCTCCAGCCTCCAATCATTTTCATTGCACGTGACTTGACTCTGTAATTTGTTCACACCTTTTCTGCAATGGGGGGGGGCCCGAAACTAGATGTCATATTCCAAATGTGGCCTCACCAGTGCCAAATAGAAGGGAATAATTACTTCCCTTGGTCTGCTGGTAGTGCTCCTATTAAAGCAGTTCAATATGCTGTTCGCCTTCTTTGCAACAAGGGCACACTGTTGACTCATATCCTGCTTCTTGTCCATTATAATCCCCAAGTATTTTTTCTATACAACTGCTCTTAGCTAGTCAGTCCCCAAACTGTAGCAATACATGGCATTCTTTCATCCTAAGTTTAAAGTCTCTGCATTTGTCCTTGTTGAACCTCATCAGATTTCTTTTGGCCCCAATCCTCCTTCAATTTGCCTAGGTCACTGTGGACCCTATCCCTACCTTCCAGCATATCTACCTCTCCTAGCTTAATGTCATCTGTGAACTTACTGCAGAGTACAAACTAACCCATTATTAAGATGTTGAACAAAATTGGTCCCAGAACCAATCCTCGAGGTACTTCACTTCATATTGCCTGCGTACTAGTTTTTGAGCCATTGATCACTATTCATTAAGCCTGGTGATCTAGCCAGCTTTCTAGTCATCTTATAGACGGTTCAACCCAGCCTTACTACTTTAACTTGTCTGCAATAATACTATGGGAGTCTGTATCAAAAGCTTTGCTAAAGTCAAGGTATATCACATCCTCCACTCCCCTTTCCTTTCTACCCCACCCCCACCCCCTCATTTACAGAGCCATGATATTCCAATGATGTAAATCAGCACTGAAAATTTAGAACTCAGAGGCCTTCAGCTGGTCACTTATCACATTCCACTATTGCAGATAAACTGTTTAAATACCTTCAGTGCTCATGAGACCTTCCCCTCCTGGTCAAATGTAATAGTAGTTTAATGTCATTTTTTGTAACAAATCAACAAATCAACATTTTGGACCATGGCAAACATTAATTTTTTGTAGCACCTTGGAGCCCCTCTCCATTGTATATACCAACTTCACTCCCAAAATAATAAACATTTTAAATATAAAATCACTGATCTAAAGAAACTGCAATCCCCATGTTTCATCCGCACTTCTCCATCTGATTTTTAAAAGAATTTAACTGCTATATAGATATTTTTCTTTTGTAATATTTTTTATAGTTCCTCACACACTGTTAATTGAAGAAACAGTATTGCAACCTCACCTTAGATATGAATCTGCACATGGTTTCATAATATGAAAAATTCCTCTCCAATAAAATTATACAGTATATGGTTGTAATTAGTGTATTCAACTAAAACAGCTGTATGTGCTTTTAGTTTTTTGGGTTTTGTTTTGTTTTTAGAAAATTAGTGTGGAATGAAATACAGCTATAAAACAACGTACATTCCAAGAAATTTATTTTCTTAGGAAAATCAACTTGAATAAGATTGCATTTTTTTTCTCTGACCCTAATTCAGAAACATACTTAAGCACATGGCAGAGATTATGAAATATGCCTAAAGAAAGTCCTATGCTTAAGTTTCCTGATTAATAAGACTCTAAGACACCAAAACCTGAAGCATTTCAGGTTCTTTCAAGCTTTAACTAGTGAGGCTTTTTATTTTATTTTTTTTTCTTCACCTAACATTGTTACCATGGCAAAGAAGCTGACATCTCTGCTTTGATGCCAGGAACAAACTGTTCCAGAAGTAACAGGTCTAAACTGACACTTTTTCCAAGAGCAAATTCAACAGACACTTTTTAGTTCTTTATGGCATGGTTTTACGTTTATATTGAACTTAATTCATACCTCTGGAAAGCTTTCAAAAATATTTAAAAACAAAAGTACAATGTTGTGTTTTTGTAGCAGTAGTAAATTAAATTTAACTCACTAATGCATGTTTCCTATACACAGGCTTTGTTTGTGGCATCTAAACTGAAAGTGTTTGATCTTCTGAAAGATAAATGTGTACTGAAGGCTGCGGATGTTGCCAATAAGATAGAAGCCTCTGTGTGTGGAACAGAAAGACTGCTTGATGCTTGTGCTTCTCTTGGCTTACTGGAGAAAACCCATCAAGGTGACTTTTTTATTGTAAAACAATTCATGTATAGCAGAACAAGGAGAGATGGAAGAAGGAACTTCAAATGTATTATTGTCCACTATATGAAAATCAGTTATTTCTACCAGTGAACTGGTAGTAATAGAAGTTTCCTGTACAGTGAGTCTGGATTAACCAACACCCAGTAATCCGACACTCTGCTTTATCCGACCCTGCAGGGTCAGATACAGTGCGGGCCAGGAGAACGGCCCCGCTTGCTGCCCCGTCGCTCTCTAGGAGTAGCTGCTGCCGCTCCTGCTGGGGACGTCGCTGGCAGGAGCGGCATCAGCTGTTCACTTGCTGTCTAGGAGAAGCTGTTGCCGCTCCTGCCTGGAAGTGTCTCGGCAGGAGCAGTATCAGCTGCTCCTAGAGAGCAGTGGAACAGCTGATGCTGCTTTGCTGGAGATGCTTCGTCCCGGCAGGAGCGGCATCAGCTGTAACGTTGCTCTCTACAGTAGAGTCCCTATCATCTGACACATTCGGTAATCCGACCATATGTCAGTCCCGTTTAGGTCGGATGACAGGGACTCTACTGTATTTCTAGAACTTGGCAAATGAAACTGGTATTAATCTCATTTATTAAGGTACTGCTATTAAGATAGACCTAATGAAGATCAGGCTCCCACTGTCTAGAGTGGTACCCTCAAAGCATTTACAGTCAAAATAAACAAGACAGATGCAATGTAGTAAAAGAAGTCTAACACACAACAATGTGATGGCAGCAAACATGTTAGTTCCATGACATTTTTGGGGAGAAGTAGGTATGTTTAGTTTGATCTCCTCCTAAGTCAAATCAGAGCTCCCCAGGCCAGTAGCTCTTTGAGCTGAGGTGATCAGCTCAACGGGGAAGGGAAGGGGAATTTAAGGGATGAATAGGGTTGCCAGGTGTCCAGTTTTGAACCAGACAATCTTGTATTTGAGGTTTCTGTCCAGGAAATAAATTGAGAGAATACTGTATATATAAATGTCCGGTATTTTCTAATTAAGTTTTATTATGAGTATCTGTACCAGCCGGGCAGTATGCAACTTCGTAGATACGCTCACGCAGCGTAAACGTGTCTACCAGCCAGGCATTACGCAGGGGAGGAGAGGGGAGGGGCGGTGCCAGGGCTGGGGAGGGATGGAATCCCTAGGGCCAGACTTGCTCGTGCTTTGCCGGGACTGTGTGCAGGACGGGAAGCACCCCGGGATCCCCTCCCAGCCGGTCTGCCCCTGTGCGCGCGGGATGGGAAGCACCCCGGGATCCTCTCCCAGCCGGTCTGCCCCTGTGCGCGCGGGATGGGAAGCACCCTGGGATCCCCTCCTGGGGGTGGCGGGGAAGGGGGTGGGTGTGTGTGTGTTAAAGCGATCTGCTCTGTTCCGCTTGGCTGCGAAGAGCTAAACTGAGCCAGTGGAAGCTGCGAGGCTCTGTGGCCACAGCGCCAGTAAATAAACAAACTGTGGCGTCCAGTTAACGTGTTTCTCAAAGTGGTTTTGCGGAGTGATTTCAGAAACATGGCTCTGGATGTCCTGAGATCCCTACTGTGGCTTCTTCTGCCCTTAGTAGCTGGGGTTTCTGACTGGCTTCTCTCTGCATCTTTTCTCCCACGGCCATTTGCCCCCAGAATGAGGGAGGAGGGGTTTCTGCAGCACAGTCCATGAGGGTCCATGAGGATTTGGGGATGAGAGGTAGTCCTGGCAGTGTCATTTTACCGCCCTCACTCCCTTGGCCTCTGTGCAGAAGTTCCTGATTTCTCTGCTTCTGCCTCTGTTTCTGCCTGTGCTGTCTTCGTGTAGGCCAAACAATGGGGGGCAAATTTTGCTCTCCCTTTAATGAAGAATCACTGATTGCAGTAGGATAGCCATGAATGTGACAAAAGGAGAGTTTCAGAGGGTGGCATTGAAACTGGACAACAGAGAGTTAGCTGTTGCAAATTATATTTGGCAATGTTTTAAGATCTAAACAGATGATAGAACAATTAAGAAGCTCAGACTTTCCTTTTCAGACTTTCCTTTTCAATCTGCACTACGTAACTTTTAGCTTTCAGATAAACAACGGGTCCGAATATGATCACATCCAAACTGAATGCCATAAGAACTCTCAAAGGATGATTTCTATGACAAACACAAGCTATCTAGCTATTTTTCTTGTAGACCTGTTAGTGCATAAGAGAAAATGCTGCCAGATATTTTTTTTTTCCTGGTGTGAAAGAATTGTCACCCCTCCCACAAAAAATGGCTTTTCTCAAACTTCAAAATAAGAAAAGTGTATTTTGAGTACACTGGTCCTGGAAAACTTTGCTCTCAGTGGGGAACATTTCAGAAAATCATGAATTACTGGAAATGAGTAGTTACAATGAAATCTGTGCACCACGCTTAACTGCAACAGTTGCTGTTGCCTCACTGTAGTGTAATGGCATACCTTTAGATTGTAAAGCTTCCTGACAGGGATTGTTTCCCTTCTATGGGCTGGGCCCCACCCTGGGCCCCACCCCCCACCCTCCCCAGCCATAAAACTAACAAGGCTGCCCCATTCCCAGAAGCAAATAAGGCAGGAGGACAAGAAGCCAAGGCAGCTGGACCGTAATCCTTGGGGGTGAAGCCCGGAGCAGCTTCTCCTGCTCATTGTGGGGAGTGCAGAATGGGAGAACCCCTAGGTGGCTTCCCCCATGCCCAGGAACCTGTGGAGCTGCTGGGCTCAGGGCAGGAGCTGCAAGCACATATGAGAGACAGAACTCTGATCCCCTCACATTTCACCGTTTTAGGTTGGTGGAAGCATTCCTGTTGAGGAAGCCCAGCAGTGTTGTATAGACCTGCACCTCTGCAGTAATTACTGCAGTAGCTGTAAATCAACCTAATATAAATTGACCTGGCTTTGTCTACACTTAAAATTTTAAAGCACAGCTGCAACAAAGCTGCCATGGCAGTGCTTTAATGCCACAGTGTGGCCACGGGAGGATTGTTGGGAGAGAGCTCTCCCAATATTCCAGGTAAATCACTTCCACCAGGGGAGTAGCTAACTGCACTGCAAGCAAGGCTCCTGGCTCTGCAGCCCAGTTTACACTGGAGCTTTACATTGGTGTAAGTTGCTGTGCTTAGTGAGGTTTTTTTCACATCCCTGAGACAAAGTTGCAGCACAGTAAAGTGGCAGTGTCGAGCTAGCCTCAGATTTGTAGTGTAGATATAACTTGTGCTTGTACAGTGACACTCCAGTTATGATTGGGGACTTTGAGTGTCGCCATACAATAAATACTCACTACTAATGTTACTTACTGGCTTTTAATATTCAGTTTTTAATATTCAGGTTTTAAAAAGGGAGCATTTTTTCGTTTCACAACTACCAAGATACGTTAAAGGCAAAGAGGTGGGCTTTTCTCAGTAACTACTTCTAGTTTGTCACATCTGTAACACGAAAAGCAAAAAAACTCAATGTATTTGGCATCTTAAACTGCAAGTTGCTGTTGTGTTAAACTTGCTGTGATGTAGGTATCCTGGTTCTGCAGATCAACTCTATAGTGTGTACAGACTCAACAAAACGAAAGGAAATTGATTTTTTTTTTTAAATTAAATAGGATGTGGATCAAATAGAGCCCTGCATCCGCAGATATGGATACAGATTTCCATGACTTATTTTTGCAGATGCAGGACTCTACAGATCAAGAGGCGGGTCTTCTGCTACTGTAAATCTATTGGAGTGAGTGGAACTTTGCCATGTGACCCCAAACATTTAACTAAAAATTGCACTTATTTGTATAACTAGCCACAAATTATATGGCTATTACAACACTGCAAAAAACTAATTAAAGGATTTTTCCTCCTTCCCCCCTCAAGGTTACAGTAATACAGAATCAGCAAACATGTATCTGGTGTCAGACACAGAATATTCACTTCATGGTTACATTATCCACTGTAATGACCGCCTTTGGCATCACTTTACACACCTGGAGACTGCTGTCAAAGAGGGGACCATGCAGGGCCATCGGGGTTTTGGAAAGACAACCGAGGACTTGTTTCAGGTAATGCAGATTCTGGCTCTTATTTTGTCTTAATTATCAAGAAATTGTAGGGCCCAGAAAAATTGATCAATGAGAATTGCAAACTGAGTGTCGTCATACAGATTAGTGTAATCTAGGAATCGAATAAACTATTAAATGTCTCAAATACCAATACATTCAACTTTTTAAGCCCTTAATCCTGCTACTATTAAAGTCAGTAGCTAAACTCTCATTGGCTTTAATGGTGTGCAGTATTGAGCCCTGAGGTGCTGAGGCACTTGGAATGTCAGTATAGTTACCCAAAAACCAAATTAATATCTACAGTATAGTACTTGCTCTTTCCTGAAAGCTTCTCATTCAAAAATTTCTTCAGTAGACATATAGAAATATTTTATTTTTAGAATGTCATTGAGACAAGATCTGAGTTTAACTTTGCTCCTGACTAGAATCTGCTTTTGATACCAAACCTTTTCTTATCTAAGCATGTCTCTAAATCTGCCTTGCATTGATTCAAAAATTTTCAGAATTCATTATCCTTTGACTCTCTATTTGTCACATGTATTTCCATCTGATGAATAATTAGTGTCATGTGTATCATGCCATTTAGTAGCTTTGCAAGGATCATACAATTTACCCCTTTGCCAGTATTCTCTTTGCACTGCAAACATCCCATTCAGGCCTCTCTCTTGCTTGGTTTGCTTATTACAGAAGGGGGCTGTAGTTGAGGGAGGGGAGTGGAGGGAGGAGGCAGGAGATGCAGAGAATATGCACCAGCATGACTGACAGAGTTCTGGGAGCTAATATGAGTGTCTGTGTTGAAGAAGCTTAGGAGTATAGGGACCAGGAGTTCCTTTCTGTAAGGTACTGAGCACCACTTAGGAGGCATTGGACATCCTCAGTTTCCTGACCTCAGGGTTTCAAGAACCTAATGATATATACACACACCTTAAAATCAATAAACACCTTGATTTGCACTTTGAAATGAATGGGGAGTAGGAGGCAAAGTCTTTGGGTACAAGTGTAATGTTAACATGCTAAGAAAATGGGCTCATGCATTCTTTGCTGGCTGTAGAGTTCAAACAGTTTTCACTGTTGCCCTACGCAGAAGATATTAAAGCAATCTGTTCTAGAGGTTATAGCAGCATGCATATCTATAGCAAGGATCATGTGAATGGCAAATGGTTGCTTGATCTGTGGCTTGAAAGGTATACAAGTGGGAAACAGGCACAGTGTGTGGCCTCCTCATCTAGGCCTAGATTGTAATCTTCCTATTCAAAGTCTTCAGCTAGCTTGGCTCCAACCTAGTAAGAGCTGCCCTTGATGGGAGAATACTGATTTGAGGACACATAGCAACCCAGTGATGTGCTTGCATGATCTGGGAGATTAGAGTAAACTTCTTTCCTGTGCACCACATCAGCAGGGTCGATAAATGGATGTACTATTTCTAGACTCTCTAGATTTGAATGTCGGGAAACGGTGGCAGCTGTTTCCAGTAAGGTCCTTGCCTCTGTCATGTGCTTCCCATCTGACCTAGAACACTGTCCAGGTCCGACTCTGATAAAGGCATAGTGTTTGCTCAGGTTACATGCATATGATTGAAGGGTAAAACTGAGTCTATTTACTTTCATATCAGTCAGTTACTATGGTTTTGTATGTAAGTGTGCTTAGAGACAAGGTGACACTTTTAAAAATAATAAATTCACCCAAGAAACTTGGTGTTTTATAAGCATTCGCTAATTAATGCTGCCAGTGTCATTTTAAGTAAGTGTTCCTGTTTTACAGTTGCACAAACTGTCGCATACGTAGGATAAGTGACTCAATGAGCCAATAGCAATGCCAAGACAAGCTTTTGTGTCTCTGGTCTGTATCTACTAGGCATTTATTTATTTTTGTTTCATTTTCCTATAATAGTTTTCCCAAATTCCTCTTTTCTAAACTTCAGGGAATCAAGAATGTTGTAGCCAGACTTCTTCTACTTCAGGAAGTGATGTGATTTATTCCTTCTTAGAAAGTCCAGATTTCAGTTCCAGAATTCAGTTGCAAACTACCTTCCTGGTTTTCCAAACTCTTTGGGCTCTCACCACACACTCTAGCTGCCTTTTTCTCTTGCCTGATCAGTAATCTACTTCCGTGTTTTCTCTGTGTGTCATCAGTTGAGGGGGTGAGACACTTGCTTCAACTGTCTGGGACTCCATTTTTTTTCTTCTCCTTCTCCTTCCCCTTCCCCTCAGAGTCAGTTAGCCTCTCTGAAATTATAAATTAATAAAAATATTCTCACTGGAGGACAGGAAAGCAATCTGCTGAGAAACCTTTTCTCTTCTCTACTCTCTTTTCTCCTTCTCTTCTCTCCATGAATATTACATAATACCTCCTAAAACTCCAGCTGACAAAGAATTACAGATGTAAATAAACATCTGTGTGCAGTGAAAACAACTGGGAAACATAGCAGAAAAAAACCCACTTTAAAAGCAAAGATGCACTCTTTTTTCTCAAAACAAGATTATAGTAAAACAGACACCTAGCGATCTTGAATGCAGCATAATTATGTATATAAATGCACACATCACAGATGCAACTGGTTAAAGAAAGCATTTTCTGATGGATTGTCTCTCTTGCTGCCTCATCTCCAGCCAGTAAGAGTGCTCAGTCTGGATCCCCATCATTACAAAAGAGGGGGCAATTGGTGGGTCATTTTTTGGAAGATCGCTGGGGCTTGGTCCAAAATAATCAGCTTCTGGTGATCTTCCTAGAACAGCGTTTCTCAACCAGTGGTACGAGTACCCTTAGGGGTACTCGAGAGAAGTCTGGGGGATACATCAACACAACTGAAATTTGGAGAACTGAATTTGTGTTAAGTTTTACAGCGCTTCATTATTTTTGTATTTTTTTTTTTTACACCAAAAATTTCATTGCCCACCTGACTACAATTAAGTTGTTTAAACAAATGTATTGCAATGGTTTAAAAAACTGTCAAACTGTAGGTACTGGGAGTACTTTATAAAAAAAAAGTTGAGAAACACTGTCCTAGAATGTGAGAAGACGACATGTTTGACCAGGATTTTGTCGTTTGAGGGATGTTTCCCATGAGGGTATGTTTCCCACAATGATGAAGGGGTGGAAAGGACTCATAGATGGCCGGCTGGCTGGTTCCTAGATTAAATTTATTAGAGAAACAGGATGGGTGAGGTAATTGTTTTATTGAACAAATTCTGTTAATGAGAGACCAACTTTTGAGCTATATAGAGATCTTGTTTAGAACTGGAAAAGGTATTCAAGAGTGTCACCGCTAAATAAAAGTGTAACCAGTTGCTTAGCATAAGTAGTTAACAACTGAAAGAAACCATTCAAAGTGAAGTAAATAGTTAACACCTCTGCAGTCACACAACAGAAAGGTGTCCGCTAGATTCTACAAATCATTGTCTCATAAAGTTCTGAATTTAAGCTACAACTTATGTTTTTGAAGGTGCTATGCAGGTCCTTATTGAGGATGGGGACTGAGGTCTGATATGGAGTAACTGAAAAAGTATTCACCCATTGATGTTAGGGTGTTTCTGGATTTTACCAAAGGAACTCTCAGCATATTGTAGGGGTGGTCTGGTTTCACCACAGAGTTGCTATTTGGGCATATAGCGCACTGACTGAGCTAAACCACATGTTGTGATAGGCATGCGTAGGTGTATTGTGGGGGTATTGATCATTGTAGGAATGGAGCTATGCGTGCAGGTTTTGTATCTGTTGTTCTGGAAGGATCTGGTGCCTCTTTGAGTTGCTGGGTACTGGTCCATGGGGAGCTTGTTTCTGAAGTATAGCATGGGTTGTAATCGATGCTCTGTGTGGGTTCCAGTGAGCGGTGGTAGTTGGGAGGTGACAGCACCGCTGCAGCAACATTGGCAAATAGACACTGTCCTGAAGAGCTCTGAAGACCTTTATGTATCTTGAAGGCTTGTCTCTTTCAACTACCTTTTCTCTCTCATATTCTGGGACCAACACAGCTACAGCAACACTGCTATATAGCATCTTTCAGGTGCATAAATAAAATCTTTGTATTCTGTTTTTAAGGATTCCTGTTATCACAGTGGAGAGGCAAAGCAGTGTTTTATGACTGCCATGTACAGCATTTCCAAATTGACAGCAAAAGATGTGGCAAGAGCTTTTGACCTTTCTCAGTTTAAATCTGCCTGTGATTTGGGAGGTATGGCTAGTACACTAACTTGTATACAAGTAAATGAAAGATACGTACATCATCATTGTAAGAATCTAATTGCAATTATTGCTCTAACTAGTACATTTATTGCAGTTATTGGCTCAAGCTAAAATGAAGTTAAATGGAAGGACACTAGCTTCAAATATTGAGGAGTCCTGTGGCACCTTAAAGATTAACAGATTTGGGCATAAGTTTTCATAGGCAAAGACCTACTTGATCAGATACATTCTGACATGCATCTGTCGGAGTGGGTCTTTGTCCACAAAAGCTTGTGCACAAATAAATGCCTTTGTCTTTTAAGCTGCCACAGGACTCCTGGTTGCATTTTGCAGATACAGCCTAACATGGCTGCCCCGCTGATGGATTCTAATATTGTTCATTTACTTTGCGTATGGCTGGTAAACTGGGATTTTCCCTGCCAAGAGCAGTAGGTATGGTTCAGTTGCTGGGACTGGAACTAGGAATTCCACTTCCAGCTCTGCCATAGCCTCAGTAAGGCCGTGTCTACACTCCACACTTATTTCAAAATAACAGAATGCGCATCTATGCAGCAATCCTGTTTGAAATTATTTCAAAATAACCGGCTTCTTATTCTGACTACTGTAATTCTCATTTCACAAGGTGTAAGGGAAGTCGAAGGAAGAGTGTTCATCCTTTGACTTCCTACAGTGTAGACAGTACCTAAAGCAGAGTTACTTCAACTTCAGCTATGCAATTATCTTAATGTAGCTAAAGTAACATATCTTAGCTCAACTTTAGCTCGCAGTATAGATGTACCCTATGTGAGCTGCACATGTTAATCATGTCAGTTTTCAGGAATGATTAATGACATTTGGATGCCTCTATTTTTGGTGCAAATCTTGAGACATTTTAAAGGGGACTGTTTTACAGAGGTTTGGGATTAAGTGTTTTCTGAAGCCAAGGGCCCTTTTGGGTGCCTTATATAGGAAACACAAAATCACTTATCACTCTTGAAAATATTTATTTCAGTCACTTGTAAAATGCTTACCCACCTGTGTAAAGAACTTGGAAAAGCACTAGGGAAACTGAGTAATTAAAATTATAATTGAGTTGAGGATTTAAAAAAATTCTGGTGAGACAATCTCTAATTGGATACAAATCTAAGATGGCCCCCACAAGTATCTGGTATTGTTTTTTAACTTAGCAGTACAGTGTCCAAGTTCCAGGCCTCAAAGGGATCCAGCTGGAAAGCTGCCATTCTCCAGGAATGTCTGTAGGAATCAGCATGGAATTAATGCTGTTCCTAGCAGTGTCTTTGTACTCTGTGCTTGATTCTAGACAGAGAACATGCTGTTATGTAGGAAAAGATTGCTTAGAAGAGAGCTCCTGAGCGAACTGTGCTGCCTATGGGGTGGAAAGGTAGACAGCACATTGGGCCCAGTATATTGCACGGTTAGAACTGCTTTTACCAGTGACCCTCCACAGAGTTTGGAGCTCCTATCCCTTTCTTTGCATCCTTTGCCTTCCAACAGGAGAAACTTTCAAACTATTATTACTGCCAGGCAATTCATGTATAATGTGTAGCTGTTTTGTGTGTGTGTACACACACACACCCACACACCACCACCACCACCACCACGAAGGAGGTCAGTGTCATTAATGGTTGGGAAACTAAGACACCGAGAGGGAAAGTAACTTGCCCTTATTTATCCAGCAGGCTAGTTACAATGCCAGGAACAGAACCTATATCTCTTTAGTCCTTCTCCAGACCTATGTCCACTAGGTGACACTAGCTCCAAAGTCCCTTGTAGTCTCTTGGCCATCCCCATCTTGTAAAAGTCTGCAGGTACAAAGGAAAAGTTTCACTTCGCTATTTTTTTACTTATTACAGGTTGCACTGGAACTCTGGCCCATGAACTAGCGCACAAATACCCAAATCTAAGCATAACTGTGTTTGACCTTCCTGATGTCATTGCAAATGTCTCCTGTTTTCAGCCTCCAGGAGAGCACACCACTCCAGTGAAGTTCACAGCAGGTAACTGCAACTACTAGGCTTTGATCCTGCCAGTCCTGCTTCACTGTGCAGTATAGAGCATACTGGTCTGCTCCAGCGAAGTGTGAGCAGAGGCTATATCTGGGGCAAACAAGGTTAAGTACAAGGCAGGGTCTTCCATATTGAGTGGAAGACTTGGGTCCTGGCATGTTCCTTCATTTCCTCATAAGATGGTAGAGTAAAAAGACAGGATTAGAGTGTAGAATAGGGGTAGCTGAGGAGACATGGCTTAAATGACACCAGTTAGAGCCTGGCAAGGACGTTCCTTCTGATGGCTTAAATGACACCAGTTAGAGCCTGGCAAGGACGTTCCTTCTGCATAGGCTGGGTTAGCATAATGGTGATGGTAACATCCTCAAGCACAATTCCATTTTGCTTCTTGACCCTAGCTTCTGCCCAGTTCATAAACTTTACAGTATTCTTGACCTGAATTGTCCTTCTCACCATTTCTTTAACTGTCAACACAAATATTATGCATGCGGCACAGTGGTACACCAGTGCTGAATGAAGTTGTTGTTCATTATCGTGTCCTTTTAACTATTGAAACTCACTTTACTTTGGTTCACCTGTTCTGAGTTCTGAATTCCAGCCAATGTAGGAAGTGACGTAGAGAAAAGATTTCTTCATGGCCCCCTGTTTATTTTAGGATGCAGGCTGTGATTCCTCTCCTCCTTTCTAAAATATGTTATGGACTTGCTAATTGGCGCAAAAGAACATTGGAAAACCAAACATACTTTAAATCTAACCTGACACTGAAATTCTTACCTTGCATGTTATGCATCCCTAAATTACATTCTTGCTATAAACAATCATAAATGGTTACCTAAATTTCTTTCACTTGGTTTTGTAGAATAATATCACACCAAATATATATTTTTCTAACAGGTGACTTTTTCAAAGATAATCTTCCAGAAGCAGATCTTTACATCCTCTCTCTAATTCTACATGACTGCAGTGATGAAAAGATTCACATACTGTTAAGCAAAATATCAGCTATTTGCAAACCAGGTAACCATTTTTCATCTTGTGAGGTTTTTGTAGTGTTTACAGTATACTGCTTGATAGTAGAAGGATTTTATGTGCAGCTATTTACAGTGACTCCAATTAAAAGTGAATATATCCATCAGTTCCCCCCATTTTAAATAGAAACGTTTGCAAACTGTTACAGTGCAACATACACAGAAGCAGAAAAGCTATCAAGACTATAATTATACAAAGGAACCATCAATTCACTTACTTAAATTTACAAGTTAAATATATCTATATAAAAAATGCCTGTTTTGACAAAAGATGTCAACATGTAGTCAACTACACAATCAATAAGCCTGGTCTTATCAGTTAATCTTGTCGACTACATACTTTCCTCCCCCCACCCCCCCCTGCTGTCTCTATCAGGAACAGCAAGAGAGGGTGGGAGTAGAAGCTAGTGCCCATGAGGAACTGGCTTTAAACAGGCTCCCCAAGAGCCCCAGATCCACCTGCCCCCCTAGCCCCTACACTGCTGCCTCTGCTGCAGCACAGAGGGTGAGGGGGCAGGCTGGAGCTGAGATGCATGGGGAGCTGGCTTTCAACAGGATCCCCATGTGTGCCAGTTCCACAGACCTGTTTACCCCCACCCTTGCTGCCTCCTACATGAGCCAGTGCCGGGGGAGGGGCGGGGGAAGCCAGCTTAATAGCCTGTTTCCTTCAGCACCAGCTCTGTGGTGCCTCCTGTTCCCCTTCCCTCCCCCCCCCCCCCCCCAAATCAGAGGCAGCAGGGGTAGGGGGCAGGGCAGGCTGCCACAAATCAGCCTCTGTCCACAGTGGCCTGGGCCTGCCATGGACAGAGGCTGGTCCACAGCAGCAGCCCCTATTGGAGGGGAAGGGGGGGGAAGGAGAAAGCTCTTATGGACAGAGGCTGCTCCACATCCCACAGAGCTGCCCCGATCACAGGAGGGTCTGAACTCCCACAGAGCAACCTCTGTCCATGCGGAGCTTGGACCCCTCACGGACAGGGGCTGCTGCCATGCCTGTGAGGCAACAGTGCAGGGTGGCAGGCTGCTGGTCTGCGCAAAGTGTTGATTTTTAAACTGGCTGCCCTCGCGGATAGGCTCCTGCCTGGCAACCTGCACTGATGCCTGTAATAGAGGCAGCAAGATGGCAAGGGGATCCCTGGGCGTTAAGATTTCATGTGGTTACATGACTAATTAATTAGGCAATAGCTATCCCCCTCCATTTCCCTTAGTGTGTTGCTTTCCATCAGCTCTGAACTTGTAAACAATTCTGCATATGCTTATAGTAACTCAGTAAGTCTTAATGAAATTGAACACAATGAGATCCTGTGTTTAGAGTTAAATGTGCATAAATGTTTTCAGGATCCAGGGCCTTTGATGGTAACCTCTTTAAGAGATGGGCTGATGGGTTTTTTTTTTCCTCTGGTGTGAATAGTATTCAGCATATTCTGGGTATTTTTGAAATAAAAATAATGAAGTGTTCCAGAAATATGAACTTCATATATGCAGTACCATTCCCTACAAACAATATAAAAATACCAAGGAGAAGTGGGGACTGGTAGGAGGATTTAGGTGAAAAGTGATAACCAAATAACTGCATTTGCCAGTAACTTTTAATGAAGGATGGAGAACAGGTGACATGAAAAAAAGTCCTTGGAAGTGATGGACATAGAGAGCACTAAGAGTAGACCAGGGCCACTTGTTTGGAATGCTGTGTGGCTAAATGTTGCCACAAAGCCATGTCTCTGTTTGGCTGTTGACATAATGATATCATTTAGCTGATAATATGCTTTAAGTAGTAATGGTGATCTTTGCTGAATCACTTTGCTGAATCACTCCTGAAAACCAGAGAGAGAAGTGCCTGCTTTCTTTATTCTTTACTACCTTCCTCATCTATCAGGAAATGGTCACTGTAGTGATCTTGAACCCTTTTCTGTGAAATAGTATTACATCTGAGCTGTGTAAAATACTTTGACAATCCTGTTCAACACCCTCTTGTTTTATACCTGTAGAGTAGTCTCTTGTTAGTTTGAGAGAATGGGCCTAGACAGTGGATAAAGGAAAAGGTTTCACAGAGAAATCAGAAAACTAAAGACAACTCTCCAGGCTTCTCTATCTTCTAACATCTCTCCACTTCAGGGGTGAGAAATGAAAGGGAAATGTTTGCCAAAGGCTCACGCCGCAAACTCACTAAGGGTATGTCTAGACAGTGGAGCTATTTCAGGATACCGGTGGTACCCTGAAATAGCTATTCCATGTCCATGTCTTTGAAATGTGCCCGTTATTTAAAAATTTTCAAAATAACGGGCATGCTATTCTGGCATCCCTGTAGCCCTCATTTGAAATAGCGCTTATTTCAAAATTTGGCACTGTGTAGACGCACCCAATTTCAAAATTGGGTGCATCATAGTTTGAGTTTAGGGTGCTGTGTAGACGTTTAACACATTAGGCATAGATACACTTTTTCACCATTTATAATAGCACTTGAATCAACAGCATTGCCATTTGGAAGCTAAGAATATTTTGTTTGTTTTGGAAACACAGGCAGTGCCTTGCTAGTGGCAGAAATTGTCCTTGATGAAGAGAAGACACACCCTCATAGAGCAGTATTACAGTCCCTCAGTATGACTGAAGGCAATCAGAGAAGTGGCTCAGAGTATAAGCAGCTACTGGAGAAATATGGATTCACCAATGTGCAAATTAAGATCACTGGAAACATCTTAGATGTGATTTTAGGCTTCAAGAGAACCTCTGCACATTAATTTGCACTGCAAGTAAGTGGAGCACTCAGCTTTTGTAACTTCACTTTCATACAACCATCAGCCAGATATAGTATGGATTGTTTTGTCAATTGTGTAAGTACCCTATGAACTATGTGGGCTTTTTTTTTTTTTTTTGGGGGGGGGGGGAGAAGAGGGTTGATTTTTTTTATTATTATTTTTTTTTTTAAGTCTAGTGTCCTAGTTCTCTGGAAAATGGTTGAAATCTGCAGGAACTTTCTTCCTTAAGCAACTTATTTGGTGGTTATGAATAATTGAATTTGCCTTTACAAAAATGCACTTTGTACAATTTTGACCATTTTGGGAGGCACTCTTTTTGCTCTTGGTCCCTTAGGCTACGTCTAGACTGCACTGTTAAATCAGAAAAAGATATGCAAGTTGCGGTAAGCCAATTGCGTATCTTTTTCTGATTTACAGTAGACTTCCGATAATCCGGCACCTTTGAGACCAAGGGGGTGCCGGATTATGTGATATGCCGGAGTATCAGGAGGTACTCCGGCAGGGGAACTGTGACGGGTGGGAGGGAGGTCAGCAGGGAATGGCGCAGCATGGGGCGAACCCTCCAACAGGCCAGCTGGAGCTGCAAGTAGCAGCGGCGGACTTGGGGAAGCGGCAGGGCAGAGCAGCTGGGGTGCTGCCCAGCTGGTCCCACAGCGCCACCCCTCACCTGAGCAGCGCTGCGGGACCAACCCGGCAGCAATCCAGCTGCTCTGCTCGCAGCTTCCCCAGGTCCGCTGCTGCTGAAACTGATGAGCAGCGGACTTGGAGAAGCCGTGGGCAGAGCAGCTGGGGTGCTGCTGGGCTGGTCCCACAGCGCCATCCCTTGCCTCACCCCCTTCTTCTCCACTGCCACTTGTAGCCCCAGCTGGTCTGTAGCAGGCAGCTGCGCGGGGCTTTCCCCTGCCTCCCTGCAAAACGGTGGAGGGTTCGCCCCTCGTCATGCCTTTCCCCGCCCCCCAGCCAGCCACAGTGTGGGTCCAGGCAGACCCGTCATGGGTATAATCCCTTTTCCCTCCCTTTCCCTTTCCCGGCCCTTGAGCGTGAGTGGGGCTCACAGGAGCTCCAATTGTCCAGCTGGCTGGAGCACTTCTGGGTTCCAGTTGGTGCCGGACTATCAAGAATGCCGGACCACTGGATGCCAAACAATTGGAGTTTTATTGTACTTTCAAAAGGGGCGTTTTCGAAAGTTGGCACAGCTACACGGTGCCAGATTGCGAAAGAAAGTGCTCTTTCAAGCCAACCCTTATTCCTTGTAGAATGAGGTTTACAAGGATGGTGAAAGAGCAGGCGCATTCCTTGGACGCAGCGTTGCTATTTCAGGATACCTCTGGTGTCCCAAAAAAGCAATGCTGTCTAGACATAGCCTTAGTGCTTTGCTCAAAGCAGAAGAGGAGAGAGAACCTTGACACGCATATTTTTGCAAACAGAAATTTTTAAAAAGTGGGATTTTTCAGAAGTCAGGATTATAGGCAAAACTGCCCCTTCATTACTTAGGTTTTTGTGAAACTCCCAACCAGAACTATCCTGTCACAAAGGTCTTTACTACTATTGACTCAAGATTCTATGGTGACAATTTCACTGCAGCCTCTGTTCAGGCTGTCCTGCAAGTGAACTGGCCACCAACATGCTCTTTCAAACTCAACCTGAATCATACCTCTCAAGTACAGCTGTTCTTGAGAGAAGAATCCACATGGTAAAAGGTTAGATCAAAAGTGGGGAACCTTTTTTGGTTGGGGGGCCATTCACCCAGAGAAAAATCAGTCGGGGACTGCACACAAGTGAGAAGTACAAAAAAACCAAAACTCACTGAAGTGGCTCCTGACTGAGAGAGAAACATTTCCCCTCACATACCAGAGCCTAGGGCAACCTAGGCTAGTAGATTTTGTGTGCTCCAGCCCTATGGGCTCCCTAATTCTGGGGGGGAACCCTAGGCCTTGGGGGCTGGATCCAGGCAAACCAGGGGTCGCATCCGGCCCCTGGGCCTTAGGTTCCCCACCCTTGGGTTAGATGATTACATCATCTTTCTATCTGTTATTTCCTTATCAAAATACTAGTGCTCTCAGCATGGTGTTGAAAAGAGAAGAGGCACGTAGAAATACCAGATTTTAAGGTTTTAATTGAGGGGGATAAATATGTATTGTATGTCCTGATTATCAACTAACTTGTCACTCTGGTTTTCCCACTATTTCATGTGGTGTTTCTCCTGGTAACTAATAGCGACTAGTAAATAAAGCTATTGGTTTTTTAATCTCTGGGCATTTGTGAGTTTACTGGCTACAGCAGATTTCCAACCCCACTCAGGCAGGACACAAAAGGAGCGGCTGTACATACTTTTAGTCGCGGATCTCAGCAACTGTCAAATTCTTTTAGCAAGGACAAGAGCTTTGTCTGGCACAGTTTCTTGTAAGTTAATCTTATAACACAAATGTCTGTCATTAACATAATTTTTTTTCTTTGAGCACTGAGCAGGATAAAGGTGCAGTGAGTTAAAATATCCGAGGGATATATTTAGAACAGTATGGTTCAACCATTCATGTTTATCATGAAAATTTGTCACATGCTACTTATGTTTTCCTACAATAGTAGTAGTAATTAATAATGACTATTTTTATTCACCTGTAATAGTTTCTTGCCCTAGGTGAGTAGAATTTGGTAAGACTATACTATTGAAAATGGAATAAACCAAAACCAAGTATCTGTTTTGGTACAAAAAGTAGTCTTTCTACTTTTAACTGGTCTATATTTAAAATAATAGCATTATTATGTCAATTGATGAAAGTTTGATTCTGTCTCACCAAGCAGTGACAGATTTACACAAGCTGTAGGACAGTCGTATTTTATCATACTGTTAAATTAAAGCTCTGCTCTCCCATTATTGTGTACTCACTTATGATTTGCAAAGCTTTTATAGAACAGTCAGCTGAAACATAAACCCAGTGTCTTGAATGAGAAAAGCACAGCATTATGTCAAGTTGCAGTGGAGGAGGCCTAGGATGGATATTAGGAAAAACTATTTCAGTAGGAGGGTAGTAAAATACTGGAATGGGGTTCTCTAGGGAGTTGATGGAATCTCTGTCCCTAGAGGCTTTTAAATCCCAGCTTGACACAGCCCTGGCTGGGATGATTTACTTTTTAGCAGGGAGTTGGACTCAGTGACCTTCTGAGGTCTCTTCCAAACCTATTTGATTGTATATATTTACTCTAATCTCTTTAGGCATTAACTTTAGCTTTGCAAAATTAGGAAGAAAAAAGTTTACCTTTTTGAAAATTTCAAATAAGGCGTTCATCTGAAGTAACTGTTGAAACAGAATTCTTTGTGAAAGGGGACAGCTAAAATAGTTTTCACTAACTGGCTTTGAATGTCTCACAAAGGGTAGCTAATGAGAGCTGCAGGAGCATGTACTTTGCTCAACAGTGGGTGTTAGCTTGTCTCAGTCTAAAGCGTTCCAGAGAGATTGGCTGACATTCAGGAAAGATCAATGCTGAGATTGCCTTTTGTTCTTACTTTTTAAAAAAAAGGGGGGGGGGATTTTTGTGCAAAAAGGAGCAGTCTACACAGTGCTTTTTGTGCAAAAACCTCTTGTGCAAAAGGGATCAGAGTAGGAAATGCAAATGAGTGTGACATATGAAAATGAGCACTCTATTTGCCTTTTCTCTTGCGGAAGAGGATTGTAGTATAGATGTAGCCAGAGTAGAGAGGGGAAAGACATTTGCAACATTTTTGCTTGCTGACAGGCCTTTTCCTTCCATTCCCAAGACTCCTACTGAGTTCAGTGGAAGTACAGCAAGTGCATTGAATTCAGGGCTGGGCTGGGCAGAGAGTTTAATATATTATAGACTTATGGGGAGAATGACAGACATTCTGAATACTAGATACTAGACCAATAATCTGATTTTTATAAAGGTACAAATATTAATAAATTGCTTCCCTATCCAAAATTTATTTCTGTTCACTATTGTTGCTATGACTGGGTCTTAAAATTTCCACTGTCTGAACAGTGGTTTTAGGTGACCCATTACAATTATCCAAATCTGTAATGAAGGATAATTTAGTATCATCCAGATGTCTGAACTGCTGCCAGTACTAAAACCCATTTGTTCACTATTTGCTGTTTAGTGGTCGGCTACTTCATGCTAGTGAGGAATGCCCATATTAATATGAAGAACAACACTCACTAAAATGAATGGATGTAACTCTGTGTGTGATTCTTTAGACATGAGAGGATGTTCATATGAATTCAGTTTACTTATCAGAATCTCATCCACATATTCATTTGACTTCTTTACGGCTGTCTATATAAATGACATAAATCGGTTAATGGAATTATGTCTGAGAGGCCAAATAGATCACCAAATGAATGGAGAAAAGGTGCAAAGTATTGGTGGTGTCGGGTCACTGATGTAGTAGGTCAGGATTCACTGCCGTGTCTTGACAGGTCTATGGCTCCGTTGATAACTAGAAGGCTGCTTGTGTGTGTGTTCAATGTGTGCGCCATGCTGACTTATTCAGCAGACCCTGGGAGAGCCCCCAAAGACCACAAATCAGATAAGGATCAAAAGTTCCAAGCCAGGTTGATTAAGTGAAGTACAATAATAGTTGTCAGATTCTACAGATTCACTATGCACATGTACTCCTAACAATGGCTTCAGCCAACCAGTGGGAAACCCTGCTGCCCTCTGGCTGGACAAAGACTTATCTCCCCCCAGACATCCTGTTTATATACAGGTACTAACAAGTTACACATCACATCTGACATTGTCAACTTACCACCCTCTGACACTACTTAGATACTACCATCACCCTGTACCTTGTGGTTTGATTAGATTATCTCTATCCATCATACTGCCATTTTAGATCCTTTCCTGAACATGGGTCCATATCTGTGGGGAGTGTGGGTACCAAGGACTAATTTTTTTTTTAATGAGCTGGTGGTAACATGTGCTTTCAACTTGTGACCAATATCCATTACTGTTTTACAGTCAGTGCCTAGTATCAATTATTCTCCTACACCTGAGCCTATTACCAGTTAGTGTTTTACATTCTCTTCCCTGTTCATGCCAAGTTCTGTGAGCCAGGGGCCGGCCTGCCTCTTGCTCGTAGCTTAGCTTTGCTGTATATTAGCCATGTGTTATCAATTGTCAGCTAGGCTTCAGGCCTCAAACCAGGCCTGTGCGCTATGAGCTTATATTTTAGGGCTTCATTTTATTACATTTGGGATTAAAAGATCAGTGAACCCAGGGAAGGAAATCAGAGAAAAGAGAGCTCAATTACTCACTCTCTGAATAAGAATCCTTGGGGGTGAGAGTGATGTTTGGTAAGATACAGCAGAGGTTTGTGGTATATATTTCCTCCCTCCTCCCCACCCCCCACCCCCAATTTGACTGAAGCTATTCTGAGAGATTTTTTTCCCAATATGACAGTTTTTTTTAATATCCTATTAACATATCCTCAATTGCCGTCAGTAGTCACTGGGAGATTTGTGCTGATTCTGGGAGACTCCAGGTCAAAGTCCTACGGTGGGCAGCTTTAACCTTAATACTTTCACTCAGAAATTAACCACTTTCTGTGCCTGAGAGATCAAAGGGGCTGTGGTTGTGGCATGGCTCAATATGAGCTCGAGCTCCAACCACAGGGGTTTAGGAAGTGTTATCTACCGGCTATGCTCCCCTCTCCCTTTGTTGGCTGCCAGGTCAGTTTTAATCAGCTTGTTGTTGTGCTGGAGGGGAGCTTCCAGGTTCTCATGGCATCCCTTACTGTCTATCAACCATGATGGAATGTTAGAAGAGGCACCACCTCCTCCCTGACATTGGCCATGTCTCTAGCTGCTTTATTTGGTACTAGGGATAGAGTTAAGGATGCCATTTCTGAGGCTAAATGTTGGGGTTGGTCTGCTACAGAACAGTTTTGTGGCTGCAGCCCAGGAAAGCTCACCCATACACTTGCAAACCTTGCCTGCTCAGAAGCTCTCTAGCAATAGCCGCATCCCTGGCCCTAAATCTAGTCCCATGGAAGTCAATGGGAATTTTGCCATGGTCCACTTGAAGTGAAATTAAATTGGTTGATACTAGGGGGAGCGCACATCATGTAACAGCAGTCCCCAGGAGCTAAATTCAAGGTTCATGGATCCAATAGCCCATCTAATGTAGTGGGGGATTTGGGGAAAGGGGAAGGGAGAGAAAACAAGGAGTACAAACTTGCACAGAATCATCCTATTAAAATAAATGAGGATTGGGAGCAATCTATAACAAGATTAGTTGCCATTCTTAGAAATGAGTACATAATCTGCAGTGGCCCTGACACACAAGTCATCAGCTACTTTTACTAGGTGCATTTATACTGTGAAACACAACTTACCTTTTTCCTCTTTTTTCCCCCATCCCCTTCCCTTCCACTACAGTCACTGTGTAATAGGCTTATTCCTATTTTCCCTTCCTCTTATGCTAATTTAAGTGGAAGCCCTTGTGTATTGCTGCTTTGCTGCAAGAACTCTTACAATTATAGGACTGTCCTTTTTTCTACCTCTACATTTCTGCCTGCAGCTTTCAAAACGTGCAGGGCATGATTCACTGCTGCATCACTCCTGTTTTATAATTATGTAAGTTCATTAATTTAATTTGAGTTAGCTCAATTCTACAATCACAAGGACGGTTACAGTAATTTCCTCCTGACCTTTGCCAAGAGGTCAAAGAACCTCACATAGTAATTTCTGCTTCTGCAAGGATCAGTATGACCAGCCTTCAAGTTAAATTCTGTCTAAGCCTTTCTCAAGAATGGTCTTCATTTCCACTGTAAAATGCTCCTTACCTGCAGACTTTTTTTTTTTTTTTTTTGCTCTATAGTGTACATTGGCATCCTTTCCAGACTGGCAGTGTTTGATTTCCCTTGCGTATGTTTTGTTCAGGTTATGTTCATGGCATTCAAATGTGATTTACTATAGTGTATTAAAGTTGCCTTGCTCTTCATGTTTTCCTTTCAATGTCTCTCAATGGTTCCTTCAACAGTTGTATTACAAAGCTGGCTCAATAGCCTAGAAGTGCTAGCCTTGTCTTGCTGTGTATAGCAACACTGGCAGTGTGGCCAGGAGCAGCAGTTTTGCTGAAGGAGGTGTGAGGGGGAAGCCATTCTACAACAGAACCTGTACATATTCAGGCTGTATGACCAAATGAGAATTCATATACTGGGTTTGTTTCTCAGTTATACACAGCCAGGTTCTCTGCTGGTAAGAATGTCACCTTCTTTGTATGCTCTGCAAGGCAGGTTGAGACATCCACAAAGAAGCCTCTTACAACAGCTTCACACCTGCCAGCAGGAGCCATAATGTCAGGAGTGCCTCTGAGGTAATTGTTGCAAGGGACAGAACACAGATATGAATTTGACTCTGTTGTCCTGCACCTTGTGCAGGCATTTACATCTGTAAAAAAGAAGTGTAAAATGTTCGGTTGGTCTGATTTGTTAGCATTTTACACCCATTTTGCACTGATGTAAATGATTTGACAGGACAGTGGAGAATAGCAAATAAAATAATCAGTTTGGTCAACGTTATCTTATGCAATGGAGAATAGCCTCACCATAGTCTCTTTCCTCTGTACTCACACCTGAGCCCTTCTATCCCCAGAGAAGCATTATGGAGGGGCTGCTGTAGGACAGTCACTTGCTATATAGTGCCTAGCTCAATGCTCCTGCAATATAAATATAAACGATTCAAAAGAAGATGGGACAGTGAGTGCCACTGAGGTGGCATTTCTCCTATTTCTTACTCTGTCTGTCTCTCTCCTCCCACCCCCGGCCAGGTCCACCAAATCTGAATCCAGATTTGTGAAAGGAAGTGGCACTGTGTTTTCTACAAGGAGCTAGTGTATACATACATGTAGTCATTTTGATCTAGTAACTTGAGTACATCTGAAATGCAAAATTAGACCACCACCATTATATAATGCAATTTTGTAGAGCACCTGTATTTTTTGTATTTTATTGCAGATGAGCATTATGAGTTTGGTTTTGTATTGCTTTAAATTAGGCTGTGCCATTTTACAGGCTGAAATGGTATTGGATGATGGGAAGAAAAGGAAAGAGCTCAAGTTTGCTGCAGCCCTTGAACATGCTTTCAGACAGAGGGAAAGGAGAGGAGTGGCTCTGAATATAGACTGGAACATCATTGCTTCACAAATACAGAAATTGAAAACTGATAGAAAATGTTAGATGTCTTCTGACTAAGAACTAAACAAATGTTACTTGGTAATAAAAATTAGAATACAACAGCAATCACATCTGATGGTTTTTATTATGATGATTTTCCCATCAGCAACTTATGCAAGAAACATGTAGCCTTGGAAGCTTTCTGAAACTACTTCAGTAATTGAGAGAGATTTGTATACCCATTCCAAAATGTGAGTGAGAATACCACTAGCTCTGTGGCTGCATTGTAGTTCTGTGGCTGCATTGAAGTGCTAGTACTTTGTAAAACTACTCCAAAATCGGAAGATGTATCAACAGTGATACATTTTTGGCATTGCTAATGAACCACTTTGTTTCTCTGAGTCCACATAAGATGGCATTTCTGGACCAGAACTCATTGCTATTTCTTCACCCTCCTACTATCCCTTGGATGTTAGTGCAGCTCTCCATGTTACTGTCCTTTTACTGTAACTTTTACTCTAGTCCTCTATATGCTCCATTCCTTTTTGGACCATTATTCATCTTTCACTCGCCCACTTTGCCTCTGGCTTCAAGTTCTACCTGACTTCTTTAACTTTCCTCGGTGTAATTTGTCCTATTTTTTTCATGCTCTGTTTTCATTTTTTTCACTGTATATTAGCTCTTCCCTTGCTCTGTCAAGGTAGGGCATTGGTGGAATGTGGAGAAAATGATTAGAACAGTGCTTATACTAATTCTTCCTTCATTAAGACTCCTCCTTTTATCTCCACATTTACTTTTTCCCCCACTGTCCACTATTCCTGCTTCTTCTGGGCATCTTTGTTGCCTACCGAAGATAGAACACCTCCAATTCTTATACTCTACATTCACCCACCACACCTCCTGACTTCTTTCCCCAGTTTACCTACAATCCATCCTAAGATCTCTCCTTCTCTGACCTTTCTCCTTGTTCATAACATTCTGGCACCAGCCCCAGGTGTTCGCTGTTGTCTTTTGCCCTTCACCTTTAGGGGTGAAATACCACTCCTGGATCCCCATTGTCTTATCCTAGGAGATCAGCTACTTCGTGGCAGTCAGAAGAAGCTCTATTCTACCTCTTTCTATTACTAATAAAGTTGATAGCAAAACACACAAACTCTAAACACAATTAACTCATGATCTACTAGAAATGACAGGAGTGGGGATGGGTGAGATTCAGAGTTTAATGACTTGGAAAAGACGAAAATTAAGAGGAAAATAAATTGTTTTCCCAAACAAGTAAAAACATTAATCGAATGCAACAGTGGGGCGGCTTCTTAACAAACTGTAGTGTTTACAGAGAAACTATTCAACCTGAATAGTCTGCCCTTAACCAGAAATGTGGGTACTAAGTTAAAGGCTACATCTATACTGTACTCTTATTTCAAAATAAGCTATTCTGGAAGAAATACTCTGAAATAGCTTGTTTTGAAATGGCATGTCTACACTACGGAGAAGCCTCAAAATAATGTGGACCTGCTACCTTGATTTAGACACACGGGAGGCTCTGGGGAGTAATTAGTTTGACTGGTCCTTGGAAGAGCTGTTTCAAAATAGCATCAGTGGCGTGTCCTTGCTACTGTTATTTTGGAATAGGTGATGTTCCTTGTGGAATGAGGTTTGCAGAAGTCAGAATAAGTTACCCTTTATTTTGAATTTTTTTAAATATTTTGGAATGGCCATCTAGATGCTTGCATTGTTGGTTTGGAATAATGGTTGTTACTCTGAAATAATGCTGTGTCCTGTCTAACATTGCCTCTCTTAAGAATAGGTTCTAATGTCCATTGTAGTGTATGAGCAATTGCTGACAATAAAAGTGCATTAGGCAGGACATTTCCAAATAATAGAACTGACATATGCTATTCTCCAATTTTACAAGCCAGCACCGCTTTTAAATCCAAGTAATTGTGGTTGTGTATATATATATCCCATATAACATTTTGCAGGAATTTATTACATAATAATAGAAGCATAGCCCGTGAATTTATCTGGGTCTCTGGTGCCCCAACAGTATGACTATTCCTAGGCCAGGCTCCACCAAAGCTTGCTGCATTCCCTTTGTATGTTCCCCCAACCTCACCTGGGCTATGTCTACACTCGCAGCTTCTTGCGTGAGTAATATGCAAATGAGGTTAAGCATGGACTATTGCTGAGCCTCATTTGCATACCTAATGAGCCACCATTTTTTTTTAGAAGAGGCTCTTGCGCAAGAAGGAGCGTCGACACTGCCCATTCTTGCACAAGAAAAACCCTCTTGCACAATGCCGTTACACCTATTACTTTTCAGGAAGAACGGCATTGCGCAAGAGGGTTTTTCTTGCACAAAAAGGGGCAGTGTAGACTTTCCTTCTTGCACAAGAGCTTTTTCGGAAAAAAATGGTGGCTCATTTGGTATGCAAATGAGGCTCAGCAATATTCCACGCTTAGCCTCATTTGCATATTATTCACACAAGAAGCCACTGGTGTAGACATAGCTCTGCTGTCCCTAGGTGACTTAAAATCCTCCAGGGCGTGCCCTTCCGCTTCCCACCGGCAGCATAGTAGGGCTAGAGCAGTTTCCTGCTGTTTGCTCCCCATGGCTGCTGGCACGTGTGTCCTGGCAGCCAGGGAAAGAGGGGGCAGTGTATTTGCTCCTACAGCTGGAACAGGGAACAGTGTACAGAGCCCACCCCTTTCCTTGGGCCACAGGGACATGCTGGCAGCCAAGAGGAGCGAGCAGCAGGAAGGCACTCTAGCTCTGCTGCACTACTGATGGTGACAACAGGGGCCCCCAGGGCATTTTAAATCACACAGGGATGTCAGGTAGGACTGGGGGAGGGAGCACATGGATGCAGCAGGTGGGCAGCAGTGTCCACAGACATCCCCTAAGAGCCACTGCCAGGGTGAGGTACCCCAGATAGGCGTAGAACCTTCCACCTATAGAGATTGCATCCTCTTCTCCCACACCTCCATCCTGCCCTTGAACTTCTTCCCAGAGCCTGCACTCAAGAGACACACACCCTGGGGCAGGTCAGAGACAGCACCCAGACTCCATCTCAGAGCCTGCATTCTTCCCCTTCCTGCATATACATACCTTCCCAGAGCCTGCATGTCGGACCACCACCACCACACAACCATCACAGAGCCCCACCACTCACCCCTCCTGTATCCAAACTCCCAGAACCTGCATCCTCTTCATTCTCCCAACTCTCTGCTCCAGCACAGAGCCTTCACCTGGAACCCAAACTCCCTCCCAGTCAGAGCCCGCATCCCTCTCCCATCCAAACTTCCTTCCAGAGACTTAGACAGGGGAAGGGAAGAGAGTTTAAGAGGGGGAGAGGCACTGGGCATTTTGAACAGCATTTCCCGGCCCCATGCTGTATGAAAGATCAATAGAAAGGACAAGTAAAAATTATTAAAGGGAAAATAATGAAACTTGCAGTGCACAATATGCTGTCAAATGCACAGCTGAAAAAATAGTTGTCTTCTCTCAAGTATAATCTAATTTTACATGGTACTCTTAAAATAGTAGGTATAATGTCAGAAGTGTGGCTTTTATGTTTGTAATATCACTTTCAGTATTCAATAATGTGAAAACTGACAGCATATACAAGCAGCATAATTCTGCTGAAAAATTCCAGCACTGATCTATAGTACAAACCTATATTGGTACCAGGAGACATACCCAGCATTGCTTGGGTCTAGCAGGGCAGGGGCCTGGCAGTGTGGGGAGTTCAAGAGTCAGGGCAGAAGATTGGGTGTGTGTATGTGGAAGTGCTCAAGACAAGGCGTAGGGATACAAGACTCAGGGCAGGAGTGTGATGGGGTATGGTTCAGGGCAAGAGGCTGGGAGATGTAGGGGGCTCAGGATAGGAAGCAGGAGGCTTAGGCCAGTGGGCTCAGAGGTCTGGGGGGATTCACTGAGGCTGCCTATGGAAGCAAAGACAACACTGTAGCTTCTGCCCCTACCCCCCAGCTCCTCCTAGAGGTTTTTGGTTGTGGTGTACCTTGGGAGGTTGGGGGTGAAGCTCTGTAGCCCAGCCCCAGCCTCCAGGAGCTCTTCTCTGGGGCAACAGGGCTGCTAAGTGGTGGCTCCATTCTGGTCTGCTGCTGCGGCTGAGGGTCCAGGGAGAAGTTTGGGATAAAAGGCTACTTACCTGGGCCATTTGCTAGCAACATGGAGAGCCACTCTCTTCCTGGTGTGGTTCCCTGTTTTCACTCTGCAGTATATCACTGTCCCTCCTATCAGCCCTCTCCCTTTCTGTGTGTCAGCAGGGTCTGAACCATTGCTTCCAATGCAGCCAGCTGAAAGGGGAAAGGAGTCCTGGGTGTGGGTATGTGAATCCAGTTCAGTCAGTGCTACAGGCCTGATGGATGGTCAACTGTTAGAATTTTGTGTATTGTAACTAATTTGGCTGTTGAGAGGTCACAAATCATGTTAATCTTAAATGTAGGAATTCTAAAATATAACCACCAGTGCTTGCAGGAGAGACACTGTCAATGTAAAGTCTCGGATGGACAAGGCTTCCCTTTCTAGACTCAAATGGATTGAAGGGGGGAAGGGAGCTTGAACCAGCAGGTTACATGCCACCAGCTGTAAGACTGGTTCAACTTGTTTACCCTCCCGCTCTAAGGATAGAACTAAAACAGACTCCACAAGGGTCTCTTTATTATTTTAAAATATTATTCCAGTGGAAGGGAATCTTTGGCTAACCTATGTGGTGGACCAAGAGCTGAAATCACTAGGTTTGGCCCAGAGCCAGACCCATCATGGAAGCAGCAGCAGGCAGCTAGCAGGGCGGCTAGCAGGGCAGCTGGCTGGTTGGTGGGAGCGGCCAGTGGGCACAGTGGCTGGTGAGAGTGGCAACAGGTGACCAGTAGGCAGCTGGCAGCCAGCAGGGCAGCTGGCGGGAGCAATAGTGAGTGGAGATAGAGGAGCTTTCTGTGGCACAGCCTCTGCCCGCAGTGGCTCTTACTACATTTAAAATGCAGAGCCATGGAAAGGGTGGCTCCCAGCTCAAGCCAGCTCCTGGAATTACCCCCCATTGTGACTCTGTATTGACTACATGATTAGCCAGATCACAACTCATTTTGTTAAGTTGTGGGTAACAGTTTACGACCATTCGCATTTACAACCAACAATGTCGTAAATGGCGGTGGTGTGTAACTCAGTGGGGTCCGACTTACGAACACACCGAGTTACGACCAACTGCTTGGTCCGTAAACGGTTCCTAAGTCAGACACAGGCTGTACACAAAACTTCTGGTGACAGGGAAAGGCAGGGAGGATGCCCAACGGGAGTGGGTCTTTGTTTTTATTAAAAGTCTGCCCTATTGCAGGCAGTTGATCCGTGAATCGGCAGACGTGGGAGCTACAGCAATAGCCGGTGGAGGGTTCCTAGCCCGGTGAGGGGAGGTCCAGAAGCTTTGCCAGCCGCGCTGTCGCTCCGCCGGGGCAGCCGCACGTGCACGAGGGCGGCGGGAGCCGGGCGGATACTGGCGGCTTGTGACCTGCGACGCGGGGGGGGGGGGGGGGGGCAGCCCCGCAGCAGGAGGCGCGAGCGGGGCCGGCGGGACTTGCCCGTTACCGGCTGCGGGGGCCGGGCAGGCACCTCCTGGCGAGCGCGCGCGACACGAGCTGGCGGGAAGGGGCGGGGCGGGGAGGCAGGACTGCGGGCGGCCAATGGCGCGGCGGGGGCAGGGCCGACGGGGCCGGCGGTTTAGCCCATGCGCGGGGAGAGCCCGGCCCTTTTTGTCTGAGCGGCTGCGGCGTCTTTTCCCCTCGGCAGCTCCCGGCTCGGCAGGAACATGGCGGACCAGGCCCTCTCCTTCGCCAAGGACTTCCTGGCGGGCGGCGTGGCCGCGGCCATCAGCAAAACGGCGGTGGCGCCCATCGAGCGGGTCAAGCTGCTGCTGCAGGTCAGCGGCGCGCGGGAGCCGGGCGGAGGGCGCGTGGCGGGGACCGCGGGGGGGAGGAGCGGCGGGCCTGGCGGTGGCGCGTGACCGCTCTGCCCGCAGCGCGCGCTCCTTAAGGGACGCGGGGAGTTCTGGTCCCGCTCGCGCCCCAGCGCGTCTGTCTCGCGCTGCAGCCGCCGCCACTGGCGTGGCTGCTCGCTCGGCCCAGCTGGTAGCCGGCTCCTAGAAGCGGGCGCAGGTCACGTGAGCAGAGGGCGCGCGGGAGCCTGTTCCGCTATGCGACGCCTTGCGAAGGAGGCGCGTGGAGGCGCTTCCCCCGCGTCACACGCTTCCTTCTACCAATCATGGCCCGCGCTCGCGGGTTGGGCGGGTCTCCCTGGCGTAGAATGACCGTCACGTGGCGGCGAGTGGCGTAGCGCGGGCCGCGGTCTGTGCTCGGCCCTTCATTCGGCGGCGGCCTTCCCAGGCCCCTCCCCCGAACCGTGAGGTCACGTCATCGCCATGGAAACTGCCCCCGGCCCGTTGGGGGCTTCCAACGTCACTGCCCGGCCTGGGGCTCGGCTCTGGGATGCTGGGGCCGGGCCCTTCCGCCGTAGCCCCGCCCCTTGTGCAGGAGCTGCTGGCCTGAGGCCCTGGGAAACGGGTGGTGGGGCCGTTGCACTGGGGGGGGGCTTCCTGTCTTTGGAGTTGGTCACTTACACGGGCTCTACTGGTAGAGCTTGGAGCCTCTGACGGGACCCTGACTGGTTTGGCCAAGAGGCTTCAGCTGCCCCCTCTTCCCACTGCTGCGCAGCTCCTGCCCTTTGCCTTGGAGCTGCTTCCTCCAACCTCTGGTAGCTGCCTGCTTGCTGGGCAGGGGAGGGAGAAGAGGTGTCAAAGTGCCCTCCCCTCCCCCCCCCCCCCAATCCTATCTGCTCTGAGCAGAGTGAAGGGCATAACAGGGCTTGGGATGGAGTTTGTTGGCTGCCTTTGAGAGTGGTGCAGGGTTAGGGCAGGGATAAGCCTGCCTTAACCCACTGCACCACTAAACAGGAGCCACCGGAGATAAGCAGTGCCCAGCTGGAGCCCACATCCTGAAACCCTGCGCTGTTCATGAACTCCGTCCTGCACCCCAAGTCCCAGCCCTAGCCTCAAGCACCCCGCATCCAAACACCCTCCCAGAGCCTGCACCTAGAAATCCTTCCAGCACCCAGCCCCAGGCCCAGCTCAGAGCCCCTCACCCTCCAAACCCCTTAATCCAAGACCAGAGCCTGCACCCCAACCTGCTGCCCTTGTCTGATGAAAGTGAGGGAGGATGGAGTGAGCAAGGGGCGGGGCCTCAAAGGACACGAAGGAGGCGGGGCCAGGGTGTTTGGGTTTGAGGTAGCTCTTGGCTTGCACTTAAATTCAAAAAGTGATCTCGTGCTTAAAAAGGTTGGAGACCCCTGACTTACAGTAAATGTCTGGACTAAGGAGTAAATGGAGTGGCACAATCAGCGAGGGGGATGTTGCTCTTGTCTGACTCCTCCACTGGTCAGCCTAGGCAGGTGGCCCATTTGTAATGGTAGGTATGTAACAAATGCTGAACCTTCCAGGCCTTCATGCATCCCAGGACGGAAAGGATGTAGGCATTTTTCTCATGACAGTCAGCTGTTCAGTTTTTCTTTGTAAACAAGGCACACCCTTTTTAGTTCCTGGGTAGTGTTGACCTGAAGGGACTTCTAAAATTATGTGCAAGCAGAATGCTTGTATTATAATTACACAAATAAATAGAAAGCTTCATGTATAACTACTTTTGAAAATGTAAAATTAATTTGTGATGGGTATATGTATGCGTATATAGCTAACTATATATGTATATGTATACCTAACTCTATATGTATACATATACCTAGGTATATGTATATAGCTAAATGATTATTGGGAACAGTTCAAACTTGGTGATTACCTTGATTTCTATTCTAGCATGAATAGATGCTGTCTGTACTCTTAATATTGGTTTCCACATGCAGTGTTTTTGTAAATGTGGTCAAAATAATAAATGGATTTTTTTTTTATAGGTGCAACATGCAAGTAGACAAATTGCTGCTGACAAACAGTACAAGGGTATCATTGATTGTGTAGTCCGTATCCCAAAGGAGCAAGGAATGCTGTCCTTTTGGCGTGGAAACTTGGCTAATGTCATCAGATATTTCCCCACTCAGGCTCTCAATTTTGCTTTCAAGGATAAGTATAAGCAGGTGTTCTTAGGAGGAGTGGACAAGCACACTCAATTTTGGAGGTATTTTGCTGGCAATCTGGCTTCTGGTGGTGCAGCTGGAGCCACTTCTCTCTGCTTTGTCTATCCTTTGGATTTTGCAAGAACCCGTTTGGCTGCTGATGTTGGAAAAGCTGGTGCTGACAGAGAATTCAGAGGTCTTGGGGACTGTCTAGTCAAAATTACCAAGTCTGATGGTCTGCGTGGCTTATATCAAGGATTCAATGTGTCTGTTCAGGGCATCATCATCTATAGAGCTGCCTACTTCGGAATCTATGATACTGCAAAAGGTAATTTATAGGGGTAGCTGGAAGATTGCACAGGCGAAAAAGTAAACTTTCTTAACTCTTGGGTGTTTAATTGCAATATGAACGTATACACACACAAAGCTGCATTGAACTATATGTAGAATGAGTAGCTTAATCTTTTTTCATTTGCTTAGAGGCGATTCATATCTATCACATTGATACCAGTTATAGTTTCACTTAAACAAATTCATTTTGTTTACGGACTATTAAAGCAAATATTTACTTTAAAGGCTTGGAATATTTTCCCCCCTGCTTTCTGTGAAGTCCCTGGGCAATTGATGTTAATGTTCTTTAATTAAAGTTACAAAACAAAAGCACTTTATCTTTAAATTTCTGAACCTGTATATTGACTATTTTTGGAAGAGAGAACTATGGTCCTGGTGCAACATTTTGTGCAATGCTAGCCTTACAGCACGTGGAGTTGCTCATTATTGTAAAACTGTGAATAACAGGTAACTTTCAAAGTTGGTTGTGTGAGTTGCAGGGAAGGAGGGAGTTTGAACCCAGACATATATGTTTTGGTGTCTTTACTGCAGGCATGCTTCCGGATCCCAGAAACACTCATATTGTGATAAGCTGGATGATTGCACAAACAGTGACTTCTGTGGCAGGTGTTGTCTCTTATCCTTTTGATACAGTGCGGCGCCGAATGATGATGCAGTCAGGACGTAAAACAGGTAAGCTCTTGATATTTATTAATTTAAAACTTTGTTCTGCAGTTTAGCAATAGTTTGTATAATTACCAGTGCCTTTGACTTGATGCAGATGCAAATACTGGTAATTTAAATTTCTTTTGAACTTTTTTGATAAACTTTTCTTAGAACAAGCTTTAATCCATCAGCGCTCATTTTATATCTTGAATAGCTGGTTGTCTCGGAGTAGTCCATTAGTCGACTACTTGATAAACCTAGGCTTGTCGGGTAGTTGAGTCGACTACTCACATTTCCTCCCTACCCCCAAAAGCTGGTTCTCTCCCTGTACTGTGTCCACAGGGTGGGTGGGGAAGAGGCAGAGGTGCCTAAGTAGTCCCAGGTCATGCCGGTTCCCAGACCTGCCCCCACTGCAGCTCTGTACCTTAAATGTAGTAGGCACCAGGCTGTCTGCACGCCCAGTTCTTACTACATTTAAACTGCAGAGCCGCAGCAGCTCCTTATTGACTAATTATGTACTCGTGTAATCATGTATCGACTATATGATTAGTCGTTTACTTGCTGCTTAATATCCTTAATTGTCATGATCATTTTAAATCACAAGACATTAGCTTTTATTCATCTGTTACTTTCTAATATTTACAAATTAGTTTAGGTTCTCAAATTGAGGATACTGTATTTTATGTAAGGCAGTGTTGATCTTTATGGGTACTTTCCCATGTGGCATTACATTTGTCAATGACATCTTTCTTGTCAGTTACTGTCTCAATTAGGCTTTCATAAAATTGAAGCGTTCCCATTATAACATTGTAGTTAAGAAAAATACTGAAGCAAATTGTACTGAAAAACTGTTTTTCTTGTTTCTTCCACAGCTGATATAATGTACTCTGGAACAATTGATTGTTGGAGGAAGATTGCAAGGGATGAGGGAGGAAAAGCTTTTTTCAAAGGTGCATGGTCCAATGTTCTCCGAGGCATGGGTGGTGCTTTTGTGCTTGTGCTGTATGATGAATTCAAGAAAGTAATTTAAAAACAGCCTGACTAGAATTGGAAATCAAGTTGAGCATATCATGTAGAATAACTTTGCTATTATGGACCATCGACCTTCAAGAAATTCCTGTGTTGTATTATTTATCGGGGCCAGATCATGTTGGTAGATGGGAGACTAGAAACTTAAGGAAACTGATCTATTTAAAGATTGACTTTGACAGACACTGAAATTGACAGTTCAGCATTCTGAATTGTCTATATTAGTGTTGGGATATCAGTGGCAGTAGGGCCAGGTCCAAAATGGTTGATTCACAAGCAGTTTGGACAAATCATGTTTTCTATATCTGCCCTCAGATCAGTCTGTAGTTTCACATCTTATCTTATAGGACCATAAAATTGTTTGAGTATTTAACAGCTCATGTCTATTCCACTTGTATTTAAGCACTCTGTACCATTTTGCACAACTGAACATCTAGCAATTATGTTTTTTAAATTGGGGCATTCTGCTGTAAAACAATAAACATACTTACTGTGTTGAAACTAATATTTAAGCTTTGACTCTCCTGGGAAAATGTGCGAGCCTCTTTCCATAACGTTCCAATTTCACTTGATACCTTCATTTGAATCAGTATGTTACAACATAGTACATACCTTGCCCTAAACAGGATTAGGTATGGTAAATGCAAGAAATTGTTGTTGCATTGACCTCATTTTTTAACTTTAAAAATGTGTTATAATACTATATAATCATTCCAGTTTAAATTATTTTTGTGATTTATTTCAAAATACCTGTTTGAGAAGTAGCTATTAATAGACAAAAGCGGCGTGGAGTCCTGTGGCACCTTATAGACTAACTGAAGTGTAGGAGCATAAGCTTTCGTGGGCAAAGACTCACTTCATCAGATGCACACATTAATAGACACACACATTCCCTCAGGAAAAGTTAAAGAAACCCCTATGTCCAACCCAGTTCCTATATTTTTGTGCCCCCTTCTCTTCTTCCTTCTCTCACTCCAGCCCCTGGAAGGAGGTAGTGGATCTCCCTTGAATTAGTTTTAATCAATAAATGCTTAATAGGAAGGTGACATTTAAATTGAGCTTGGATTTCTTTTGGGATATTTGTTGGGGAGGGAGAGGCTTGATATTCAGAATGGTGTAATAGCTCAAGTAAATGAATTAAATTCAACTAGTGCATTCTTAAGGCTGTGTCTATCCCATAGTGGCTTATGGTGTCATACTGCGGCATTCTAGGTGTGCTACCATAATACTCTGGAGCTAGATGCAGCTGGCAATGATAGAAGGGATTTTTCTATTGCTGTAGGAACACCACTTGGAAAAATTCTTCCATCATTAGCATTGATCTTTGTTCTATTGACCTTACTCCATGACTGCATGGGGCTAGATTGGCATAACTGATTTCATGGGGGTGGGTTTTTCATGCCTCCATGGTACCATAGCAATGTTGCCCTAAATTTAAATGTGGCTCATGCCTCCAGCTTCAGCAGTTGTCTGAACCGGCTGTAAAAATGGGATCATCTTTGGGTTTGGCCGGGAGAGTCTATAAATGGAGACCTAATTTCCTTTGTGGAGTTGTGTATGGCCAATATAAGCAATCTGTGCTTTAATCATTCTCCTATTTCTGTAATAGGTAAGCCCGTATAACACTTTTATAGCTGTTCTGTCTCTGTTAAGCTCTATGGTAGGTGCAACAAAATGTATCCAGGTATTTTATGTAAATCTTGTCCTTCGCATAAGTTTTATCTTTCTTAGTTAATAGCAATAGCTTTTGGGGGAGAGATGGGATTTCTGCATTGATTTTAGTCAATTATACTTATCTATCAAAATTTAAGCCAGTTTGTTGCACAGGTATGACTCAGGGCTTAAGTTACATTTGTAACAAGTGAAAGAGAGCCTGCATAGTCTTTATTATTGGGGATGCGAGTATTTGAGGAGTAAAAGATCTACATTGCTATCGGGTGCCATGTTGAGTTGGCAGCTGTGGAAGACTAATTCAAACCTGGGTAGCATGGAATAATAAAGACAAAGCTGGAAAGTCAAGCTCTTACATTTTATGGTGCACATAAGTCTGGCGTGTGCTTTTTTTGGAGGGGGGGGGGGGGGGTGTCAAAAAACCCTGCTTTGTGAAGTAGAGAACATAGACAAAATAACATTTTTCTCCCCACCTCCCTCTGTTCTAAAATTTTCAACCTCTGTCCCTTCACAAATGGAAAAAATATGCTGGAGCATGATGGGAGGTCTTCTGAAATGTGAGTGCCTCTCCCCTGGGAAAAGATTGAAACCCATCAGTATAACATACTGGGCACCAGACACTTGAGCTACTTGGTCTGTGATTTGGCCACAGTAGGCATGAGGTTCGCAGACATTTCTCAGAGTTAAAGCTGGATCAGCTACTCCTTGATTTAAAAGTTTTCATGTAATGTAATTTCCTCCCTTAGATACATGGTATGTTTTCCTGTAGCAGACATGGTTAATTATCATACTACTGCCAGCAATTATGTTCACTTTTTGTTTTCAATATAATTTATGCTAATATTTCTTATTAGTTTGTGCAGAATTGGCAGTTCTTGTGGTCTTATTTCTCAGTTGAAGCTGCTGTTTGTTGTCAAGACTGCTTGTTAAAGCAGTAAAATAAACAGGAACCCTCCTAGTTTTTTCCCTCTAGGATCCACTGGGACATGAAGGTAGAGAGAATACAGAAGGTACACTATGTACTTCGCACCTCTATCTAGTGAGAGGGGGGCCAAAATCTGCCAATAAAGCACACACTGTGACTGGTATAGTATTGAAACATTTATATATTTTTATGTATTTAACACATACACACATGAACTGGAGGAGGGAAACCAGTCTTTTTTTCAAGGGCGTGCTGATGGAATTTGTATTCCCTATATCTCTGCTGTAAATTACAGCTTGTGTCATTTTTCATGCTTTTTATGGTTCTCTATCATATTTAGCAACACAACTTTATTTGTGATTAAACAGTGTGGACGCATAGGTTCTAAACAATAAATGAGATATTAAAAACTTGTTTTCTGTATTACTGCAACAACCAGTTTCTATTCAAATGAATAAAACCACAGTTTAAATTCAAAGCATTTAACTGGAACTCCCAAAAGACTGACTGGCACTAACAGATATCGTTTGCATACCCTGAATAATAGAAAATTTCAAATGTATGAAAACTATAGATTTGACTGCTATAGGCTGTGTCGTCGTGTCCCGTCCTGTCCCCCCTCCCAGTGGGTGCTATCAGGCTGGTGCACCCCTGGGGAAAGCCAGGCCCTACCCTCAGCGACTCCTACTCACCCTCTCAGGGTGGGTCTAGACTGGCAAGATTTTGCGCAAAATCTTGCTGCCTGTCTACACTGGCCGCGAGTATTTGCGCAAGAACACTGACTTTGTACTTTACAAAATCAGTAGTTCTTGCGCAAATACTTTGACACTCCTGCTCAGGGATAAGCCCTCTTGCGCAAGTATTCTTGCGCAAGAGGGCCAGTGTAGACAGGCAAGTTAATTTCTCGCGCAAGAAAGCCCGATGGCTAAAATGGCAATCGGAGCTTTCTTGCGCAAGAGAGCGTCTACACTGGCACGGATGCTTTTGCGCAAAAGCATCTGTGCCAGTGTAGACGCTCTCTTGCACAAATACGGAAAAACTTTCCCGTTAAACGTATTTGAGCAAAATCATGCCAGTATAAACGTAGCCTCAGCGCTTCCAGTCCATCACAAATGGTTTACTAGTAGTGCTTGTTCTTGGGAGGAGTGGAGGCAGGAAGAGGGGGGACACTCGGGGGAAGAGGTATGGTGGGTGCAGCACTCCACTGGGCTGTAGTCCAGCCCCTTCACTCCCCATTCTTTGTCAGTCAATGCTGTCTCCTCTCCAGCCACTGGTGCAGAGCTGCACAGGAAGTGGCCCTAGAGAGTCCAACACTGACTTCTCCAGTTTAGCAGATTCCCTTGTTTAGGACCTGTTGGGTCCCAAAGGTACCAGAACAGGAAGTTACGACCTGTAGACAATTTTTACAAGGCTGGCCTTTAAATGTGTATGTTTAGTACTTTTAATTTTTGTAAATATGTTGGATTGGTTGGTATATAACTTTATTTTTTACGTAAGTGTATGGGTCAACTCAGTTAAATTTAATTGGCATGGGACATGTCTAGGATCTGATTTTTTCAGGGTACATCTCAAGTTTCACTTACAGTAAATGGATAGCAATACCTCCTACTTCACTGATCTGTTGTAAAGATGAATGAAATTGACATTTGTGCTTGAATCTAAGCGCTGCACATACTGAATGCTAAATTTTAAAAAAAAATGGAACAGCTATTGGTTCAATGAGAAACATCTGTCTTGTACACAAACTATGGTTTATGGGAAAAGACTATCACAATACACATGCACAAGGGATCAAGTTTAGAGTGCACAGGCAACCTTTATTCAGGCAGAATAGTAATAGAGATGTAGCCATGTTAGTCTAGTCTTGCTGAAACAAAAGACAGGACTATGCAGCACTTAAGACTAACAAGATGGTTTAGTAGAGGGTGAGCTTTCGTGGGCCAGACCCACTTCCTCAGATGAGATTGTGAAAGAAAATTGGCATGACATGCCAGTTTTCTTCCACAATTTGATCAGGGAAGGCAATGAGTTATTTCCCTGACTGTGTCTCTTGGTGGTGGTCTTGTTTATGCATCCTGGTACTCTGTGTTCTGTGGTGTGCTCTGTGTAAATGGCTCTAGACCACTCGATGGTGTCAGACACCATTGAGCTGCCTCATAAGTCAAGCATGGCGCCGATCAACGCCACATACAGCACCATACTCACACGATCCCGGTGTGAATCTGTAACTTATACCCCTGGGTTCTCAGGGAGTTGGCTAGTGTGGTATATTTCTCCACCTTCTGAGAATGGGCTTCGTGAAAGGCCAGGGGTTGATCTAGTTCAGTGGTTCTCAATTCTCACTGCATCATGACTTCCTTCTGACAAAAAGAAAGTATTACACGACTCCATGGAGGGGGACTGAACACTGAGCCTGCTTGATCCCAAAGCTGTAACCTTAGCCTTGGGCCATGGGCTTCAAACTTGTTGGGGTCAGGGCTGACACCAGTCTTGGTGACCCTGTTGAAATAGGCTTACATCCCACTTGGGGGTTAAAACCAACAGAGAACCCCAACCTAGTTATTGGGCTTAGCCAAGAGATTGTCAAAGATGTGAAACTTGGAAAAAAATATACAAGTGGAAACTAAGTCAAATTACTACATATATAAAAACTGAACACAAGCATGTAGGAAAAAAATTAGTAAGGCCAAGGCACACAGTAAGATAAAACTAGCTAGAAAATAAAGAGTAACAAGAAATCATTTTAGAAATGTATTAGAAACAAGAGAAATACTAAGCTCGTCTATGCTGGCATTTTACTGCCTTGCAACTTCCTTGCTTAGGGGTGAAAAAAACCTCCCGAGTGCAACAAATTACAGCACTGCTGCCGTGGCTATACTAAGCGTGGACATTGTCTAAGGATAGGGGTAGGTGCTTATGATTACTTATGATGCAAGGAGGACAAAAGCAGAAAATGCAACAATGGTCAAAGTACAGGTTGGGCCTCCCTTGTCCTGCACCATCAGGATGTAACTGGTCCCGAACAAGAGAATTTGCCAGACATGGGGAGGTCTGCCACTGGAACCCAAGCCCATGCAGCTGGCAGGCTGCCTCAGGAAGCACCCTGCTTCACCTTCCCCTCCAAACTGGCTGGGCTGCTTGGCTAGCTGCTGTTGGCTTCCTGAGCAGCACAGACTCCGGCTCCTGCGGGGGGCTGTGGCCCATCCCCACACGCCCAGGGGCTGCTGCACAGGGCCGGCCCGAGCCATTTGTGCACTCCAGGTTCCGGGAGCATAGTGCCGACCCCGGGAGTGCGACGCATGTGTGGTGCTGCCCCCAGGCGCCCAGCGCATACGTGGCGCCACCCTGGGCACGCGGAGCATGTGCGGTACTGCCCCTGCCCAGCCCAGCAGCCCCGCGTGGCACCCCTTACAACGGGGTGCCCTGGGCGGGTAGCCTGATTGGCCTGTACCTTGGGCCGGCTCTGCTGCTGCAGGACTCCAGTCCCCAGGTGCCTGAGGGGCTGCTATGTTGGCTCTGGCCCTGCATTTGTGGAGGCTGCCAGCAGGCTCCGCCACCACACTGCTGCAGGGCTTCAATCACAGCCCCCATTCCCAGGCGTTGCTGTGCAGCTTCGGCCCCATTCCAACATGGGCTGCCCAAAGACTCCAGCACCGGCCTTGTGCTGCTGCAGGTTTACACAGCGCTCCGGCCCGCATTCCTAGAAGCTGCTTCAGGGCTCCAATCCTAGTCCCTTGACTTGGGGGGCTGCTGTGGGCCTCTCGCCCTGCGCTCGGGGATTATCAGGAGACTCGGCCCCACACTGCTGCTGAGCTGCTAGGGATTCCAAATTACTGAAATGTTTTTTCTGACACATTCCAAGTAATTCACCCATGCAGACACGTAGCATGGAAAAACATCTGTCCAAATTTGACAAAATTATAGGAAACTGAAAACAGGATCTTAGAAGTGTTAAGTAATATTTGTAGGTGAGAGAAAGGGAGTGAGTGTACAAAATGCACAGCATTGCCATGAGGATTGTAGGTGTTTAACTTGGGGAATCCACATGCTTCATTTTGCTTTTGGTAAGTTATGCAACTTCTTCAACAGTAGTTATTTCTTCAGTTTCATATTTTGTTAGTGGTGGATCCATCCCTTCCTTCTATTGTAGGAAGAAGAAACAATCTCCATTAGTTTCATGCATGAGATTGATTAGAGATTTACCACTTGAGACCCCAGTTTATTCATTTAACAGGTAAGGGTATTTCAAAATTTTTTCTTCCCTTTAATTTTTCTTTCGAATGCCACCTCTTGCAAGGAAAACAACAGTGGGCACACCTCTATTATAGTGCCTATGAACTCAAAGATATAAAGGATGCATCACTTTGATTCCTAAAAGTTTTTACTCAGAGAAAATTCCAGCTACAGTAAAACTCCAATGCTACAGTAAAATGCCAATGCTCTGGCACTCCTGATGGTCTGACACCATCAGGAACCTGGGGCAGCAGGACAATTGGAGCTGCTCTGCGCCTGGCTTCCCCAATTCAGCCGCTGCTGAAACTGACCAGCAGCTGAATTGTGAAAGCCGGGGGCAGAGCAGCTGGGGTGCTGCTGGGTTGGTCCTGCAGCGCTGCACCTCGGGGCTGCAGGACCAACCCGGCAGCACCCCAGCTGCTCTTGGGGATGCCTGGAGCAGAGCAGCCGGATGCTGCCGGGTTGATCTCGCAGCGCCGAGGGGCGGCGCTACGGGACCAACCCAGCAGCACCCCAGATACTCTGCCCCAGGCGCCCCTATTCAGCCGCTGCTGAAACTGACCAGCGGCTGAGTCCGGGAAGCCCGGGGCAGAGCAGCTCTGCCCAGGCTTCCCGGAGTCAGCCGCTGATCAGTTTCAGCAGCAGCTGACTCAGGGACACCTGGGACAGAGCAGCTGGGGTGCTGCCGGACCCCTCATAGCCCCCCCAGGCACCTCATAGCCCCCCCTTTTGATAGTCCGGCATATTTGATAATCCGGCACCCCCTGGGTCCTAAAGGTGCCGGATTATTAGAAGTTTAGTGTAACATGAATGGGAGTTCTGCAGTCCTTATGTAACCCTCACACCTATGTGGTGTGGTTCACTGTCCTATGAAGTGGCACTTAGACCACTTACAGCAAGAGATAACAATGAGAGAGCTCTACAACCTAATCTGAGAGCCAACTCGTTTTATAGCTCAAGCTGTAGAGAATCCTACACTTAGGGGCTACGTCTACACTGACCCCTTTTCCGGAAGGGGCATGTAAATTTCACTAGTCGTGGTAGGGAAATCCGCGGGGGATTTAAATATCCCCCGCGGCATTTAAATAAAAATGTCCGCCGCTTTTTTCCGGCTTTTAAAAAAGCCGGAAAAGAGCGTCTAGACTGGCCCCGATCCTCCGGAAAAAGCGCCCTTTTCCGGAGGCTCTTATTCTTACTCTGAATAGGGGCTTTGAAGTAAGAATAAGAGCCTCCGGAAAAGGGCACTTTTTCCGGAGGATCGGGGCCAGTCTAGACGCTCTTTTCCGGCTTTTTTAAAAGCCGGAAAAAAGCGGCGGACATTTTTATTTAAATGCCGCGGGGGATATTTAAATCCCCCGCGGATTTCCCTACGACGACTCGTGAAATTTACATGCCCCTTCCGGAAGAGGGGCCAGTGTAGACGTAGCCAGGGTGTGTCTAGACGACAGGGTTTTTTTGAAAAAAGTGGCCTTTTTTTTAAAAAAAGGCCCCTGCATCTAGACTGCTGCCACGTTCTTTCGAAAATAAATCGAAAGAACGCAGCAGTTTTTTCAACCACGGAAAACCTCATTTTACAAGGAAGAATGCCTTTTTTCAAAAGTGCTCTTTCGAAAAAAGGCACTATATAATGCAAACTGTGCTTTTTCAAAAGAGAGTATCCAGACTGCCTGGGTGCTCTCTTTCGAAAAAGCAACTTGCTTTTTCGAAAGTACTGGGTGTAGTCTAGATGCTCTTTTTCGAAAGAGGCTTTTTCAAAAAAGGCTCTTTTGAAAAAGCCTCTTTCGAAAGAGGTTTGCAGTCTAAACATAGCCTTAGCTCCTGAGATCCCAGGTTTTGTGTGGTCTGCAGGCAGTAACAATTAAGCATATTAAGACTAATAAAGAAGCAATTCAGCAGTGCTATCAAAAGAATTATCTTTATGCTTTGGCCTTACTCACTTGACACTGCAGGACACTGCAGGACAAAGTCTAGTTAAGCTATGTTAATTGCGTAGCTGAAGTAGAAATAGCTTAACTGTACTTTTGACATTGTATACATAGCAGGAAGTCGAAGGAAAAACACTCTTACTTTGACTTCCCTTACTCCTTGTGAAGTGAGGGTTATAGAAGTTGAAGTGTTTAAAATTATTTCAAAATAATGGGCTTGCTGTGTAGACTCACACTGTTATTTCAGAATAACATGAGTTATTTCAAAATAAGCATGAAGTATAGACATAGCCACAGTGTTTATAAATGGAAATGCAAACCTTGACTTTTTGTGTCAGACTTTTCAGACTGATAGATCTTTACAATCAACACATTTTATATATGAAAAATATACCTTTATATTTTTATCAAATACCTGAAGTTCGTAAAATTTGTTTTTTGGTTGTGGAACTGGAGGAAACATTTTTTTCAAATTGCAGCACCTTTGTGAACAAGAAGAAATAGTGAAAAAAAAAAGATGGATACGGGACATGGACAAACATTTTCTGTTCTCTTACATGTTTGATACATTTCTTATTTTCCTTTTTCAAGATACAAAGAATCAGTGGAGTAACATAAATTATTTTTTTAGAATAAGACAACTTCTGTTCCCTCGTGACTAGTTTTAAAAAATAAAGTCACTTATACCATTGAAACAGGAACTAGATTAGAATAAAGAAACCATAATGTCTGATTCTCCAGTGCCATAAAAGTTGGGAAATCAGTCATGCCATTGCAATGTAAATGTAAAATGCTGCTAAATAGGAATGACTGCAATTTACATTATTTTACATTAGTGTAAATAACCACACAAGGCACAGGGAAATGGAGAATTAGGCCCCTTATTAAAGCTCATCTGTTCCACTTTTAAACCTTCCCAAAATTTGCTTCAGTGCCATTCCACTGATCTAGCTTCTTGCTACAGTGTTAAAGAAATAGTACAAATAATATTTGACAGGAGTTAGATAGTCAAATGTAGTTAAAGACGTGTTATTGATTTCACTACTCCAAGAGTTTACTTATATAAATTAGACTGCAAGTTTTTTTGGGACATAAAACGTTCAAAAAGACAATCTTTCTATGTAACTGCTCCAAAAACTGTTACAAGAACATATTAAATTGCAAAGTCAAGCACTCCGAGGTTAGGAAATGCCAGAATTTTGCCTGAACAAATGTAGTTCTGTCTTCTTGTGTTCCATGCATTACAATATACAGGCAGTCCCCGGGTTACGTACAAGATAGGGACTGTAGGTTTGTTCTTAAGTTGAATCTGTATGTAAGTCGGAACTGGCATCCAGATTCAGCCGCTGCTGAAACTGATCAGTTTCAACAGCGGCTGAATCTGGACGCCAGTTCTGACTTACATACAGATTCAACTTAAGAACCCCAGGCATCCCCAAGTCAGCTGCTGCTGAAACTGATCAGTGGCTGATTCCAGGAAGCCTGGGGCAGGGGCTTCCTGTAGTCAGCCACTTGTCATTTTCAGCAGCTGCTGACTTGGGGACACCTGTGGCAGAGCAGCTGGGGTAAGTCTGAGGAAGAGTGGTCTTTCTCGGACTTTGTGCTATATAGACATCGCCAAAAGCTGAAATACGCTATTTCAACTTCAGCTACGCAATTGACATAGCTCGCGTTGTGTGTCTTATTTCAGATTTAGCCCTGCTGTGGAGATGTGCCCTAACTGTGTATTCCACTTTAAGAGTTCCTGGATTGAAATCCTTGGTCTGATCTTCAGAAGCACTGAGTGCTTACAACTGCAACCAAAGTCCATGAAAGCTACACTTTAAACACAAGGGCTGTGTCTACACTGGGCCACTTATTCCGGAAACGCAGGCGCTTTTCCGGAATAACTTGCCAGCTGTCTACACTGGCCGCTTGCTTTTCCGTAAAAGCAATGACGATCTACTGTAAAATTGTCAGTGTTTTTCCAGAAAAACTATGCTGCTTCCGTTCGGGCAAAAGTCCTTTTCTGGAAAAACTATTCCAGAAAAGGGCCAGCATAGACAGCACATTAGTCTTTTCCGCAAAAAAGCCCCGATCGCGAAAATGATGATCGGGGCTTTTTTTCCGGAAAAGCGCTTCTACATTGGCCATGGACGCTTTTCCGGAAAAAAGTGCTTTTCCGGAAAAGCATCCTGCCAATGTAGATGCGCTTTTTCCGGAAATACTTATAATGGAAAACTGTTCTGTTTTAAGCATTTCTGGAAAAGGGTGCCAGTGTAGACGTAGCCAAGAAGTTCTATTTAACTCTGAGTTCTCTAAAATATATTTGGTCCCAGTAGTCTCAGATTGGACATCCAAAATTAGTGGTTAGTTGACCTTAATCTCTCAGTGCCTCTTCTTCCCATCTGTAAAATGGGAATAATATAGCCCCTTTAATCTCACAGGAGTATTGTGAAAATAAATGCATTAATGTTTGTGAAGCATTCTAATGAAGATGATATGGTAATGTGTACCATAGAAAAGCCTATTAAGATACCATCAGTTCTGTCCGCACCACAGGATTAGAATATAGTGCAGTAAAAAAGGCTTTGAGCCACAGACTGAATAATAACAAACTACTGACTATTTGTTCATTAAATGCACACCATTCTGTGCACTGAATGAGACAGCGGTTTTGTGGAAAAAATAGTATGTGATCATGTAATTAAAGACTGTGTCATAATGTATGTGCAGAAGGGAGATAAATGAAGGTAGCACAAATTGCTCTTTCCTATTTTATGAGTGTTTGACTTTGCATTAATGTGATTTAACAGTTTTTTGTGTTCAATTGCCTAGATTTTTTTTCAAAAGCCAGTTAAAAAAAATCGAAATTCCATCATGTGGCATCATATTGATCTTCATGGTTGTCAGCAGGGTTGGAACCTTTAAACCTCCACCATATAGACCTGCCATTTCAGTTCATGGATAAGTGATAACAGTAGTTATCCCCAGTGGACCAACAGTAGAGGGAGATAGGACACTTTGCCAATGAGGTTCACAGAGTTTCCTGACTGCAAAGGAATGGTAAGACTCAGGGAATTTGGGTTCCATTTCAGGCTCTGAATGAGGATGCTTTAGTGCATGCGTTCCCAAACTGGGAGGCATGCCCATCTGGGGGCGGGGAGGGGGAGGGGCGTGAAGAAATTCCAGGGGGGGGGGGGTGCAAGGCAACCCAGCCACACACACACCCGTCAATCCCACCCCAAGTTTTGCTGCTATTTTTTTGGGGGGGGGGGAGCATGAGGGTTTCTCAAAAATCAAAAAGGAGGCGTGATGCCAAAAAGTTTGGAAACCACTGCTTTAGTGGGTACAGACTCTTCTGCCCATCCCCAAGAGTTTTACATCTTTTCCCTCAAATCTATCTCTCTGAGGCTATGACTACACTTGCAGTCTATAGGCGAAATAAGCTATGCAATTTCCGCTATGCAAATTGCATGTTATTTTGAGTTTATTTCGAAATAAAGTGCTATTTCAAGTCATCCCTTAACCCTCATGAAATGAGGATTACCAGGATGCCAAAATAGCGCGCCCGTTCTTTCAAAAAATATTTTGAAATAACGGGTGGTTTGTGAAGATGAGGGTGAGCTATTTTGGGATACCTGTGGTATCCCAAAATAGCACTGCAGTGTAGACATACCTTGACAGTACTGGCTCTAACCCTCCACTGGCTACTCATTCCAGTCCCATTCTCTATCCCTATTCCAGTCTCCTTGTTCAGTCAAAGCTCAGTCTTCTCCAGCTCCCAGTCCCCTTGCTCAGCCATTGCCAGTCCATCCTTTCTTCATGCTCTAGTCCCTTGTTCCCAGTTGTCTCACTCAGTCCATCCCAGTTCCCACCCTCACTCCCAGTATGTCTCCTTGGGCCCCTCATCCAATCTCAGTGTTTTCCAGCTGTTTGTCCTAGTCTCATTGCCCTGTTAGTCCCAGTTTCCCCTCACCCATACTCCACCTGTCTTTCCCAGATTTCTCTCTTTGGCCACCAGGCCCAGTTTTTGCCCTGAAACCCTATTTGTTCCCCCAGACCTCTCATGCAGGGATTTACACTGGGTTCTTGATCCCTCTACATTTGAATCAGACTATTCCCTCCTCCATGTTGCCAGAGTGCTAGTGGGGAGTCACTGAAGACGGAGGGACAGGGTTCCTGATCCCATTTCTGGTGTTTAGCCCCACCTCAGTCCGGAGCAGCCATTGAATCCTAATCTTGATCAGGAGCATGCTCCAGTCACTCTTTGGGGATAATGCATGGGCAATTCGGTCAGCATGAGGAGCTGTGAGAGGCTCAAGCATGCAGGGGACCGTAAATTCTTTAGAGATTTCAGCTGCTAAGCTCTGGCAAGACCTGACTGAGCATGTGCAAACCTACATTATTCAAGGGCTTATAACTTGGTCAGATTTTTTCAATTTTCACAGAAACAGCACAAGACACAACCCTGGCATAAAGGGTTTGTGTCTGCCAAATTTCAAATCCATGCTCCAAAGCATGGCTATATCAGCATTAGAGCTATCCAAGAAAATGTCATTGATTTTTTTTACAATGCGCAAATTAGCATATATTTCCTAGCCTAATTCTCTGAAATGACTGACTGTTTTTGGCTGACATTAAAAAGGAAGAAAATGAGTTAGTTAATTGACCATACTGCAGACTCCCAGCATGGAAAACTTCCAAACAAATGGTTTGGCAAAGTTATAAACAACTGAAAACAGGATTCTTAGCATGACAAATGGTGGGCAACCTTAATAAAAAGTGGTGGTACCAGTTCCCTCAAATATATTATATTATATTATATTATATTATATTATATTATATTATATTATATTATATTATATTATATTATATTATATTATATTATATATAAATATCATCCTGCAAAAATAATCAGGCAAAATTTAGACATGTAAAGTGGTTCTGCAGGGTGGGATATATACATGTTTCACAAAAAGATTTACCTTTTGCATAGAAAAAATATAAGCAGTGCCACTAGGATTGTTCCAATTGCTATGAGAAGTAAAACAATTGGGTACATAAGGGCTGCACCATCTGTGTTACCTTAAAGAAAGATAGTCACAAAGATTATACATGTTTAGCACAGTAAAGATGAACACAGGTGACAAAGTCAAATCTCTGCTTAGATTACTCATAGCAATCAATGGCAGTATGAAAAGCCTTCTTGTGAAATCTGAACTACCTTGGTGAGTAAAGGACTAAGGAGCAGATAGAATATATAAATCCAACAACAGAAGCATAGATCAGTCAGGGCCATAGAGCTCAGGAGTTTATGAGGACTCCATCAGTAGACAAAGGGAGAAAAGTAATAAAGGAAATTCTCAACATCCTTACCAAAGTCAATGGGCTCACTCCATTCCCCCCATTTTTTGCTTATGAGACAAGCATCTCCCTTGGCTCTGATTTTCAAGGAGTATTTTTTTTTCACATTGTAATTCTCAAATGTGAAACTTGTTCCTTGTGCCTAAAAACAATGCTATTATTATTATTATTCATTACTTTTATTTTCATAGTGCCTAAGAACCAGGCAAGAATGCCACCCCACTGTGCTAGACACTGTACAACAAAGAATTAGACTAACTACTCTTTTTCATTGTACATGTAGAGTTGCTAACATGCAATGTTTTCATTTGTTGATCCAAGTTTACAAAGGGTGCATCTACACAGCAGCATTATTTCAGAATAAGTGACATTATTTCGAAATAACACAGTGCCTGTGTCTACACTGGCATGAATTTCTGGAACTGTTTAAAACGGAATACGATTCCGTTTTCAGTTTTTCCGGAAAAGGAGCGTCTACATTGGCAGGCTGCTTTTCCGGAAAAGCTCTTTTTCCGGAAAAGCGTCTGTGGCCAATGTAGACGCGCTTTTCCGGAAAAGAGCCCCAATCGCCATTTTCGCGATCGTGGCTTTTTTCCGGAAAAGACTACTGGGCTGACTACACTGGCCCTGTTCTGGAACAGTGTTCTGGAATAAGGACTTATGCCCGAGCAGGAGCAGAATAGTTTTTCCGGAATAGCGGCTGATTTTGTACAGTAGAGCGTCGTTGCTTTTCCGGAAATTCAAGGGCCCGTGTAGACAGCTCGCAGCTTATTCTGGAAAAGCGGCTGATTTTCCGGAATAAGTGGCCCAGTGTAGACACAGCCTGCATGTCTACACAGCAAGCCATTATTTCGACATAATGTCTAGATGGACAATTTCTTACTCCAACTCCTGTAACCCTCATTTCATGAAGTGTAAGGGAAGTCAAAGGAAGAGTGTTCTTCCTTCGACTCTCTGCTGTATAGATAGCTCCAAAAGCCAAATTGAGCTATTTTGACTTCAGCTGCACAGTTGATGTACCTGAACATGTGTAGCTTAATTTCACTTTTGCCCTGCAATGTAGATGTGCCCCAACCATATATTTGTGCCTACCTATGAAAGCAGAATATGGTTGACACACACTGTACCTCAAAATGGAATTCCGAAACCCTCATATTCATCATGCATATACGGTTGTGGTATGAATAGGTAAGATATCTCGTGAAAGGGCATGATTGACAGAAACTCATTGTTCTTTCCAAACATGTATAATATTACTGTATATGAAGTTATGAGATTTTGTTGTATGGTTGTTACTAAGATTATCAAATGATAACATATTAATTAATTGTGTAATTTAAAAATTAATTACAATCATGCTGTTAATAACAGAATACCTATTGTGCCACTGCCTGCTAGTATAACATAATTCTACTGCCCAGTCCTTTCCATTTAAGAACTGCTTAAATTTTGTCAGAGGAAGTTCAAGCTGCCTTACTGAGATCGCCAGGTAATCTGAATTGTCCCTGCAAATTTTTATGGAAGAATTTAAGCAAAATCTATGCAAGGACCTATTATACTGCTCCTGGAAGGACTTTTTGAAAATCTTTGCAAAACTAGGATAAGCCCATATGTTGGTATGGAAAGAGAATTGTTACCGTATGAGGCTCATTTTTGTTTTCCTCGGGGTTGGCCTGCAAAAGAAAGAAAAATATTTATTATTATTTTTTTTGTTACCCTGTAATAATGTCTTTCTTCCTTTTTTTTCCTTTTGGATAATTTACGTGCTTGCTTGTTTCAGAAGAAGGTGCAAATAGAATTTACAAAGCCTATATTATGGAATAAATGGCCTTTTATCATATACAGATTTCTTTGTTTGTAATCAGTGTCTGGCAAACCTGGAGTGTCTGCTCTAATAACTCCCCTTTGATGGGTTTCTTATTCAATGTTTGGGCTTCTTGCATTTTTCGTTTCCCTTCTTTGACTAAGCAATTGCATGATGCTGGTGCTGATTAAAGTCTTCCTCTTCCCCGCTTGCCCTGTTTGTGACATCACAAAGGAAGCAGAGGCAGAGGCTGAAACTAAGGCTGGTTCCTTGGGTGCATAAGTGGCTAATCTTGTTTGACTTTCGTTCTCTCTTCTATGATTTTATTTTGGGTCTCTGTTTGCAAGGAAACCATTATGGTCAGACAATCATAAGGCCAGTACTATACTAGAGGGGAAAGTCAACCTAAGATATGCAACTCCAGCTACAAGAATATCATGGATGGAGTCAATGCACCTTAGGTCAAATTTCTGCAGCATCCCCACTGTGGAAGGTTGATGGGAGAAACTCTCCCATAGACTTCTCTTACTCCTCAAAATGCAGTGAAGAACCAGGATTAACGAGAGTGCCATCAGTGGCTGATTTAGTGCAGGGCTACTCAACACGTGGCCCGCGGCGCATGTGGCCCGCAGGCTGTTTGTTTGTGGCCCGTGGGGCAATTTGGGTTTACACAGGGCTCAACACGTGGCCCACGGGGGGGGGGAGATCCTTTGAACATGGCCTCCACAACGGTGAGCCGTCTCCCAGGCGGGGTGAGCATTGAAAGATGCAAGCAGACAGACTGGCTGGAACAGACAGGTATAGGTTGTCGGCATTTCTAGTCCCCAGGGAGGAGGTGCTGGGAGTGCAGGGGCATTTGTGTTCATTCTTGTCAATGTGAAAGAAGCTATTTGCATATATATTTATATATTTATGTATAAGCAACCACACTTGAATTGTAGCCCTTGGCATGTGCATTGTGTCCCCCAGGGCTTCCAAAGTTGAGTAGCCCTGATTTAGTGAGTTCTTACTAGACCTGTTAAATCAAAGCCTGGGAGATTGATCTTTGGGGTGTTGATCTCTGAGGATGTGGAAAGAAGCCCTTTCTAGAATCAGTTATACTGAAGTGTAGCATAACAAAACATGTCTTGTTTAGGTTTCTAGGATGCCATCATGTGGTCATCTTATTCCATTATTTCAAAGACAAAGTAACTTAAATCTGTTCATCCTTGTGCTGGAAAACAGCAACCTGAGATCCTTTTATGTAACTTTGGAAAGGCCCAGTCATTACACCAATGGGATATTTATCTACACTGAGAAAACAAGAGCGATCTATCTGTATTGCTCAGGGTATGAAAATCCTGCACATTGAAGTTCTGTGATTAGTTTGACCTAAACCCTAATGCAAAATAGACATCACCTCTCAGAGAGGTAACAACTACAGTGATAGAAAATCCCCATCAGTTGCTGTAGGAAGCATCCTCACTATTGCAGCTCCATAGCCGTGCTGCTGTTGTGTCTATAATGTAGACATCCACAAGCCCTTTATATTTAAACTGTTACCTTCAGGCATCTTTGATTTTCTTCTTTCAGTCTAAGATCCCTAATTCCATAATTGACATTACTGGTTTAGCTTTTACTGACTGGCTTTATTGTTTAAAAGAGGTTCCCACCCCAGTAAGCAACTTCAGTCCTGAGCTATTCCCATTGAATCAATGACAGCTATACTTCCTCTCCCCAGGGCTGAGTTTGGTCTTAAGAATGTTGTATCTCAGCCTTGATTTCAACTTGCTCCTAGTCCCAGCTTGCTGCTACAACCCAGTGCATAACATCACACCAGTTCAACAGAGAAAGCTGTTTGGTTAATTATCACAAATCCCTGTCTGTTGGAACAAACTCTTACAATCAATTTATTTCAAATAATATATGGAGATATACCATCTCCTAGAACTGGAAGGGACCTTGAGAGGTCACCAAGTCCAGTCCCCTGCCCTCACAGCAGGGCCAAGACAGATTTGCCCCAGATTCCTAAATGGCCCTCTTTAGGATTGAATTCATAACTTTGGGTTTAAGCAGGTGAATGCTCAAACCACTAAGCTATCCCTCCCCCCAAGTGGAATAAAATTATAGTCATTACAAAGAGCTACTGCACAAGAATGTTAACTGAGCAAAGGGAAGAATTGCAAATGTCAAAGCTTGTCTATACCACGGCCTTTATAATGGAAACACATAGACACTCTTGAGTGTAATTGGTTCCCTGTACCTACAACATAATATGAAATCACACACAAAAGTCCTGTGCTAAGGAGGCATTAAGTTCACAAAGCAAAGCACTCAAAAGTTAGCGAACATAAGAATAAAATTCTCCTTGCAAACTTAGTTTGTCTCCTTTCTAATATGCATTATGGTACAGTCTTTAATTACTGAGCACCACAAGACCAGCACTGGAAAGGGCATGGACACTTTACCAGTGAGTTTCACAGATAGTTGCTGAAAGCAGAACAACGTTGAGACTCTGGGATCATGGGTTTCACTGCAAGCTCTGGAGGGGAGTCTCAGAATGGACAAAGACTTTTCTGACCATTCCCCACAAGCTCACCCCATTCTGTCCTTCCCCCTCCAACCTCTGCCAGTCCTGTAGAGCCGACAACTGGCTGCTTATCCCCATCCAATTCTCCTCACTTAGTCAGTTCCAGTCTCCACTTTCAGACTTCTGATCATAATCCCAGGCACCCGTTGCTCAATAGGCCCTAATCTCACCCATCCAACCTTCCATTCTGAGTCTCCCCCATACCCAGTCCTAGTTCCCTGCCCTGCTCCCAGACTCTGCCATCTCCCTGCTCAACTGTTTCCAGTTGCTTGTCCTGACTTCCTGATCTGTCAGTCTCCCTCTGCAGCCTTTAGTCACAGCCCCACCTTCCACACTCACGTTTCCTATCCCTAATGGTTCTTCATTCCGCCCTTGTCTCACATGGTTCCTTGTCCCATTCTCTTTTGCCCCACTGGTCCCAGTTCTCCCCCTGCTCTCCAACTCATTGTCAGATCTGTCTCTTCTTCCCTACAACCTCCTTCTCTCTGATGCATTTGTTCCTAGTTGCCATCTCCTTACCCTGACAGTTCCAATCTCTTTCCACGCAATCTCATTCCCCCTCCTATTCTCTTTCCCTCACCTGTTTCCCTCACTGATTCTGAAACCAACTCTCCTTGCAAATCCCAGCTCCACCTTTCCTGGCTCCTTGTTCCAATCTACATTGCCACCAGGCCTTCCCTATAATATAGTTGCATCAGATGGCTTCCTCCTCCACACTGCCAGAGCTCTAGTGGGGATACATTGAGAGCATAGAAAAGTCCAGCTGTTAGTTCTAGTATTGAGTCCCACCTTGCCAGCACCTATTGAGAGCAGCCATAACCTTGCAGCCCTGGCCTGGACCATGCTCAGCAGCTCTGTGGGGACAGCACACTTGCAAAGTCTACTCAAAATTAAGAGCTGTGAGAGGGTCAAGTATGCTCAGTGAGTCTCTACTCAGAATGTACAAACTGATTTTTTTCCAAAGACTTCCCATCTGGTTATATCTGTGCAAATTTTCACTTGGATGATAAAAGGCACATCCCTGACAAAAACTTTATTTTTCTCTAATCTTCTTATTGAAATTTGTTGGACCATTTTGGCTAATAATGTATAGAACATTTCAACCCAAATAGTTATAAAGTTTGGCAAAGTTAGTAGTAACCAAAAGCAAGGTCTTAGACTGGGAATGCCGGGCAATCTTAATGATAGCTGGTACTGCACTATCAGCCTTGCCTGTAATGTTGTATGGGTCATCTTTACACTTCAAAAAGGCATATTTTGAGGTGGGGATGAGTTAAATTAGTGTATCAGTAGTATGGAAACATACGCTCTTAGGGTATGCCTACACTAGCCCCCTAGTTCGAACTAGGAGGCTAAGGTAGGCATTCGAAGTTGCAAATCAAGCCCAGGATTTAAATATCCCATGCTTGATTTGCATCTTCCCGGCTGGTTGCCATTTTTGAAATGTACAAGTCCAGACTAACTACCCACGTCTACACGTGGCAGGGACCCAGTATTTCGAAATAGCAAAAAATATTTTGAAATAGCATGTCAACACTGAGTGAACCCTGAACCGAGGTTAAGGATGGCTGGAACCAGTGCCAGCAAGGCATCAGGTTAGGACTTAGTGTGTGGGGCTGCTGCCTGAGGCTAACTGAGCTCTGTGCTTAAAGGGACCCTACCCCCACCCCAGACAGACAGTTCTCAGGGTTCCCCGCTTGATTGTCTACCTTGATGAGGGACAGCAAAGCAGTCTTGTCTTGGTCTGCCCTGAGTGCTCACACTCGGGACACCATAGCACTCGGCCACATGGAGCCAGAGCTGCCCCTGGGTATGCTGGTGCATCTCATGGGGTTGTTGCCATCAGCCCGGCTGCACTTGCTGCAGGCTGCCATCTGGGGGGGCCTATCAGTGGGCTGTCAGGATCCAGGAGGCCCTGCGGGAGAGCTTCCATTCCAAGGAGTCTGCAGAACCACCCCGGTCCTCCCCATCGGGGGCTCGTGCCCCATTCCTCCCTGACATCTTTCCACTTACCCCTCCTTAAGCCCCCTTCCTGATGTCAAACAAAAGACACATATGTTCAAAAATAGAAACCTGGTTTATTGAACAAAACTGGGGGAAGGGATGAATCTCTGAGGAGACTAGGAAAAGGAGGTGGGAGAGGGATGGAGAGAGGGTGGGAGAGAGGATGGGGAAACCTAGTAGGAGGGAGCTGGAAGGGAGAAGCAAGGGGAAGGAGTGGGAGGGGAAGCTCATGGCCCAGGATTGGGGGTCTCACCAGACCAACTTGATTTTCATGCAAACCTGCTCCTGGGTTCGCATGTGGCCTTTAGTGGCCAGGCTGGCAGCTATCCTGCCATAGATGGCCACATTCCTCCGTCTAGTGCAGAGATCATGGACATTGGGGGCATCCCCCCCAAACCTGAATAAGGTCCATGATCTGCACCCTGGACCAGGAAGGTGCCCAGCTTCTCCAGCCCCTGTCAGGCTCCTGGGAGCTGGCAGCTGCTCCTGGGGAGCAGTAGAGAGCTGGCTGCCAGTGGCTTGCTGGCTCATGTTTTGGGGCCACTGGGTTAGGGGCCCTGGTGGCCACCGCTGGCTCTGGGCTGGCAGGCTTGGAGCTGGCACAGGCACTGTGGCCAGGGTCTACCCCTTTAATGGCTCCGGGGCAGGGGAAGAGGAGAGTAAGTTTTCCTGGTTGTGCCCAGACTGGCCACCAGGGCTCCCTGGGAAGGTCTGGAGGCCCCCCATTTCCAATTAAGTGTCTATACAGCACTTAATTTGAAATAGCTATTTCAAATTTGGCATTACTCCTTGTAGAATGAGGTTTACCAAATTCGAATTTAGCGCTCTGCTATTTTGAATTAAATTTGAAATAGTGGTTTGCATGTATAGACGCTTTTGAAGTTAATTCGAAATAAGGGCTGTTATTTCGAATTTACTTTGCAGTATAGACATACCCTAAGACTTTAACAGGGTTCAAAAAAGAGCTAGATAGATTCATAGAGGTTAAGTCTATCAATGGTTCTTAGCCAGGACAGGTAGGAATGGTGTCTCTCTAGCCTCTGTTTATCTGGAAATGGATTACAGAGGAGGGATCATGTGAGGATTACCTATTGTGTTCCCTCCCTCTCAGGAATCTTTGTATTGGCTACTGTTGCCAGACAGGATACTGGGCTAGAGGGACCATTGGTCTTTCCCAGTATGGCCGTTCTTATGTTCTTATTTTCTTAAGTCAGTCATGTGGGCAAGGTTAGGAAATAAGGCAATGAACTATGCTACATACAGGAATGCCTGGAACTAAAAAGGATGCATGTCAGACAAGGAAGAAGAGGAGATAGTAGTATAAGAGTGGGTTGTGATGTGTATCAGTTATAGGCTGATAAACAGAAAATATGTATTTGGGGTGAGAGTCATTGAAAAAATTACACTTACGTTAGTTTTCTTATTTCGAATGTCAATTTCATACTCAAAACATTGATCTATATCTCTTTCTTCGTGGCTTAACTGGGGCCGTTTCCATTGCACGATACACCGTGGCTGGTCTTCAGAACAGTTTACGGTGATATTGACTGGAGGAGTTAACTTTTCTAGAAGAAAATCATCAGTATTACATTTGATAAAAAATCAGCTTTTGATAAAGAATCTGCTTCCATTTGGAATTCAACCTTTGCAACTGTAACAGTTAGAAACAGCTTGAACAAATGGAAGAAAAAAAGCTTTGTTCTGGAGCATAGCTCTGAAACAAATACAGGCCCTTCTCCCAGTGAAAATGGTCCATGCCACTTGTAGTATAAATAAGAATTAAACAGAATAAAATTTTTTCCTTACCAATTTCATAGAGTTTGATGAACTCATCATAAAACTGAATCTCCAATTCATTGCTGTCCCCCTTCACCAGGAAGTAAACTGGATCCTTAATTATTGTCACATTTTGGAAAATGCATGAGATATGTCTTCCAAGCGCATCTTTTATGTAATGTGGACACTTTAGTGCATCTTTTTCACTGTAAATACCAAAATGTTTCAGTTAAACATAAAAAAATGGCATCTGTCAAATTTGAATACAAAACTTCCTTCAGACAGTAAAAATTATTTACCTTGGGTACTGCAATGAAAGACAATATTGGGTATTGATTGGAGCTTTTCTGCCAGCATCCCAAGTGCAATTCATGAAGGAAATATTGTAAATCACACAGGAGAAATTTTCAACACGTGTTCCATTCTTGCCTGGAAACCAAGAAAAATTACATGTGTATTTATATATTGCTGGTTGGTTTTGCAAGATGAAGAATAAAGTGAGTTATGGTTTCAAGAAGGTACAAGTTTTCACATAGTAGGTCAGATGCAGAGAGATTCTGAGCATGTGCAACTTCTATTGATTTTAGGTAACTAAAGATTTAGGTGCCTAATTTTAGGCACTAAAGTTTGAAAACTTTTGGATTACATTTAAACAGTGATTATTCTTAGTTGTCATAATCACTACCGATAAGACTAGGGAACTTAGTTTGTATTGGGCAGCCACAACAAGGCTCATATTAGCCATAAATTGCTTAAGTGGGGACACCTAGTGTGTGTCTATACTGCAGCTGTAGCTCAAAATAAGCTACTCAGTTAGAGCTACACAAATTGCTTAGCTTATTTCGAGTCAATTTCAAAATAGATTATTTTGTAATTTGGCAATCTCTACACAGCTCCAAATTTCAGAATAACCTGCTATTCCAAAATATCCCTTGCTCTTTGTGGAATGAGGTTTACAGAGACGTCGGAATAGTGAGGCTGTTATATTTTGAAATAACGGGCTTGCTGTTAAGATGTGGGATAGCTATTCCAGGGTACCTCGGGTATTCCAAAATAGTGCTGCAGTGTAGACGTAGATGCAATGTGCTAAGAGTTTTATTTTTCTATGCACCATTTTAATCCTCAGATTTTCTAAGAGGCTCAAGGAAGTAAAACAACTATATCACACACAGATGTTTCCATCATGCAAAAGTAGAAATTAGTTCTGCCACAATGTCACTTGCACAGTTGGGGCAACCACTGGTTACAAATGGCATAATTGCAGTGAATTTGCAAAAGCATTTGCAATAGAGGAAATGAAATAATTAATGGCTTCTAGAATAAAATATATTCTGAGGGGATTCTTTTTCTCCAAATATTGTAGATAGACCAAACCTTTCACAAACACTAGTGCATTACCTGGGGGAATGAATCTGATTTCTTCTGAATATTCAGTGCCATTGTATGTTCCTTTAACTCCCAATTTTGCCCCCATATGTATATGTCTGCTAAATATACAGGTTTTATTCGATGCCTGAAAAATAACATGCATTTGTATTAAGCCTTTGTTTTTCTTTCCCAAGAAAGTGGCTTTCCCATCAGCGTTACAGATGCACAGACACTGGGCTACTATATATATGACGAAAAAATCTCTAACCCCAAGAAAACAGTGCTATGATTCTCTAGGAGATCCATACTTTTGAAAAATGGAAACCAGAGACTGAGGAAGGTGAAATGTTGATAGTGCATTTTGGTAGGTGGGAAAGGCAGCTCTCATATGAATGTAAAAGGAAAGCAAGCCTGACTCTGAGGCTGTGTCTATATTGGCCCCTATTCCATAATAGGGATGCAAATGTAGCACTTTGGAATAGGCAAATCTGCAGGGGATTTAAATATCCCCCGCGGCATTTGCATTAACATGGCTGCCACTTTTTTCCAGCTTGTAGATAAGCCGGAGAAAAGCGCCAGTCTGGACGCGATCCTCCGGAAAATAAGCTCTTTTCCGGAGGTTCTCTTATTCCAACTTTCAAGTAATAAGACTTTCAAGTAGGAATAAGAGATCCTCCGGAAAACAGCTTATTTTCCGGAGGATCGCGTCCAGACTGGCGCTTTTCTCCGGCTTATCTACAAGCCGGAAAAAAGTGGCAGCCATATTAATGCAAATGCCGCGGGGGATATTTAAATCCCCCGCGGATTTGCCTATTCCAAAGTGCTACATTTGCATCCCTATTACGGAAAAGGGGCCAATGTAGACACAGCCTCAGAGTTTTAAATGCAAGGGTTTGTTTCTTCTTTTTTAGTATTGTAAATATAAATCTTATGTGTTTATGCTGCATTCACGGTAAAAGCTATATTCCCTGTGGCCTACTCCCCTTTATGAGATCTGACCTCCTGCTGGGCAGAATCAGTCTTACTGGAACTAGCTATTTTATATGGCCCCCTTTACCGTAACATCTGCTTGTCTCACAAGCTAGTGAAGGTTCCCATTTTGTAGATGGGGAACTGAGGCACAGAAAAATTTAATTACTTTGCCAAGGTTGCACAGGGAATTTGTGACAGAGCAGAGATGAGGTTAGTGCCTTAGTCTTTGAAATGAAGGTTACTCACTTTGTGCCATAACTGGAGTTCTTCAAGGTAGTGTCCCTGGGGATGCTCCACGCTTAGTCTTGGTACCATCCCAGCACCTATATGGGAGATTTTGCAGTAGTTCCTGCCAGGCTGCACATGCGCAGTACCAACCAGTGTGCGCCATGCCAGTAGGCACTGCACATACGCAGCCCGCACTCTCCAATTCCTTCTCTACCCCGGAGGCTCCAGTTCCGAAGCAGGGCGAGGAGGATGGGTCATAGAACATCCACAGGGACACCGTCTGGAAGAACTGCAGCTACTGCATGCGGTGAAAAACCTCATTTCCTCTTCAAGAGGTCCCTATGGATGATCAACTCTTGGGGTATGTCTACACTACCACCCTAGTTCGAATTAGGGTGGTTAATGTAGTCAGCCAGAGTTGCAAATGAAGCCTGGGATTTGAATTTCCCGGGCTTCATTTGCATGTTGCTGGGCGCCGCCTTTTTTAAATGTCCGCTAGTTCAGACTCCGTGCCTGCGGCTACACGCAGCATGGAGTAGGTAGTTCGGATTAGGCTTCCTATTCCAAACTACCTGTACACCTCGTTCCACAAGGAGTAACGGTAGTTCGGAATAGGAAGCCTAATCCGAACTACCTAGTCCGTGCTGCATGTAGCCGCGGGCATGGAGTCTGAACTAGCCGGGATTTAAAAATGACGGCACCCGGCAAGATGCAAATGAAGCCCGGGAAATTCAAATCCTGGGCTTCATTTGCAACTTCGGTTGCCTACATTAACCACCCTAGTTCGAACTAGGGTGGTAGTGTAGACATACCCATATTTGGGCTTGTAATATTGCATCAGAGAGCTGCTGTGCAGAGAAAAGGAGCCCTGTACCTCTCCTTCAGCATCGTTAGAGAATTGCGACTGCACCGGGGATAAAGCCTGAGATGTCATTGGTATCAGCTAATCATTGGTGCTGAAGAGTGGTGATGGAGGGGCAGACATGATTGCCAAGTCAGCACTTTGAATATATGGCAACAGTGCCACAAGGATCAGTGCTGGAATTTGTAATGTGTGTCTGTATGGTACAGTCAGGGTGTTCGGTACAGATGGCAGAGACCGCTGGTATGTCAGCAGTACTGAGTATATGAGCGGTGCCGATGATCTGAGTGGTGCCAATGGTGCCGACAGTACCGATGAATGAGAAGGGACCATCAGGTGCAGTGGAACTAGTTGGTGCCATAGAGTCCAGTACCGATAAGGGTGTTTGTGCTGTAGTCGTTGGTACTGATGAAGTCATCAATATGGGTGGTGCCTGAGCTGGAACCGATGTGGATGACGGTACCGAGTTTTGTGTCGGTACAGTCTTAGGGCGATGGCTAAGACCTTTGCGTCAGTGCTGGCAGTGTGCGACAGTGCCTGGACACCTGAGATGCCCGGCACATCTTAAGTGCTGATGTGAGGCCTCCTCTTTTTGGGTGCCTTCTTGCACTGAGGTAAGCTTGGGAGTGAATGTACCTCCCTAGGTTGTGTTCCTGGGTCTGAATCTGGGTGTGTCTTCTTCTCCATAAGGATGAGTTTGAGGTGAAGATTCCTGTCCCTACAAGTTCTGGCCTTAAGTAAGGCACAGTGGGGACAATGTTGAATGGAGTGGTGCTCTCTAGACATCTGATACATTCTCAATGTCCGTCCGAGATAGGCATTGCGTCTCTACAGGAGGTGCAGTGTGTGAAACCCGGAGAGCCGGGCATGATGAAAAACTTCTTTTTTTTTGGTCACTATTACTGTCAAAACTGTTAACAACCTAACTAACTAAAACTTGCTAATGAAAACAAGGTGTGAACAAGGAATGAACAAGGCAGAGAATTGCAGAGGTCCATCTCAGGCTGAGGGCGGTTGAGAAGGAACTGGAGGGTGTGGGCTGCAAATGCGTGGTGCTGACTAGCACGGCATGCAACTTGATACTGAGTATGTGTGGCCCGACCGGGACTGCTGCAAAATCTCCAATCCAGGCACCGGGATGGCACTATGACCAAGCGTAGAGCATCCTTGGGGAACTCTCCAAGAACTTTCCTTCCTCTTTGAAAGCTCTCACTGAAAACACATTCACACCTATAGAGTGGTAGAAACGGTTATGAGGTACTTTTAAAATTACTATTGAAATCTGATATGTTCTTATACAGCCACCTTCCCTTAAGTCCCAAAACTCCTCTGTGAGGCCCTGAAAGATCCCAGCCCTGAAGCAGGGCAGGAGAGATCAAGACTTTGAAAGGAACCATGCTCCATTAGGATCTATCCACTCTTGACCAAAGAAAATGTGGCAATTTGTGTGGATTGTAGTCTGAAGGGGCTCTTCAGGAAAGGGTTGGGTGACAGTGTAGGGCTTCTGCTTGGATGCCCCTTCCCTTCAATGGATTCTCAGGGAGCTGTCTGTATCTGCAAATGTGACCAAATCTCCAGTGGCGTCTATGTGAGGGCAAAGCGAACTAGAAACCATAAAGGAGGAAATTTTACCAATGCATGTTTCCAAAGTTTCTGCTTGCCTGCATGGCTATTCCTGCACAGGGTATGGACCAGCTAAAGAAATGGTCTGAGGTAAATAGGATAAAATAAGGGCAAATGCAAAGTACCTGACACAGGAAGGAACATTCAGTTTCACACATACAAAATGGGAAGTGATTGTCTAGGAAGGAGTACTGCAGAAAGGAATCTAGGGTCATAGTGGATCACAAGCTCAATATGAGTCAACAATGTGACATGCCGCAAACCTCTGCCCAATCATTTTGGGATGTATTAGCAGTAGAGTTGTAAGTAAGACACCAGAAGTAATTCTTTCACTTTACTCTGCACTGATTAGGCCTCAATTGGAGTATTATGTCCAGTTCTGGGTGCCACAGTTCAGGAAAGATGTGGACAGATAGGAGAAATCCAGAGTAACAAAAATGATTAAACATCTAGAAAACATGACCTATGAGGAAAGAATTAAATAATTTGGTTTTTTTGGTCTGGAAAAGAGAGGGATATGATGATAGATTCAGATACGTAAAAGGAGGAGAAAAAATATTCTCCTTAACTTCTAAGGATAGGACAAGAAGCAATGGGCTTAAACTGTAGCAGGGAAAGTTTAGGTTGGACATTAGAAAAAACTTCCTAAACTGTCAGTGTGACTAAGCACTGGAATAAAATTGCCTAGGAAGGTTGTAGAACCTCCATCCTTGGATATTTTTAAGAGCAGGTTAGACTCGAACCTCTAGAAGATTCTCACAGCTGTATAATTCTATGATTCTAAGTGATAAATATATATATTTGTCAATAGAGCAGGTATATAAAAGGAAAAGTACAGTTAATTATTTCTGTTAACAAGTAAATAGAAAACTTACCTCTTTCTCTGTATAATCCTGGCTTGTTTCGATATAACAGTTGTAGTCAATATCAGTGATGCTGCTGTCCCAGGTCAGCTGTAGCTTTGTGTGACTGAATGTCAAGTTGGCAATGGGTGAGGATGATGGCATCACTGAAAGTTTTATGAATTAATATCAGAAAGGATGCAATATGATTTTTCCATGTTTTCAGGTGCAGAGGCTGGTATTTAGCAGGCCTACATGACAATACCTAGAGTGAGGTGAATTAAACCCAGTCCTAGATTATCTCAGTTATAAAGTATTATACATACTCTTTGTATTCACATAGTCAGCACACCATATCAGAAAGAACAGGACTCTCCAAATCATGGAAACAAGTCGGAAGGTGGCAGTCATCCTTTATTTTTCTTGGAAATAGGAATAAAACCTGTAAGAGAAAGAGACTGATACCAAAGCAGACTTAGGTTTCTGTTAAGCTGAATTTCTTTGAAGGACAGAATCAGAGACTTTCTCATTAGTCCCTAGAATCAGCTAAATACGGTAAATCACACATATGCACCAGCAAGAAGGTCCAGTGTTTAGGGCATTATGCTGACACTTGAAAGACTGGAGTGCAAGCTTCTGCTTTGTCACAGACTCACTGTGACTTTGGGCTGGATTTTTAGGCCCAAAGGGTCACAGCCATTGTTGTGTCCTGCCACTCGGTAGAATCCACACACCCAGGGCTAGACAACTAGGCTCTCTGTATAACGCATCAGAGAGCTAGCTGTGTAACAAAGGGGCCTATGAAAGAATGTATGACAGGAACTGAGCTGTCAAAGCAAGCCAATAGCAGATATGGGGAGGGATGTGTCCTGATCCTCATCCCTTTCCAGGAGTTAGATTTCAAAATTGAGGCTGGAGGGAGACACCTACCTTTGCCTGGGCTATGCAGCCACGTAACCTTCTCCTGGACGCAGGAACCAAGCCTTTCTTGCGGGAGTGGCAGGAGTTCCCTCCTATTTCTGTACAAAACAGAGGCAGTGGTAGCTCTATAACCTTTAGTCCTGTGCTTCAGACACACCAACTCATTTACAGGTACTCTGCTTGTGGCACATTTCATTTTTTTTAATCTATTTGCTATTTAAAATTCAAGTTAGAATCTTTTTTTTTACCTGTCAGAATTTGTTTCTACCAAAATCCATTTGGATGGATTTTCTGAAGGACATTTATGTGGACAAATACAATCTTGTGTTTTGTCATATTTTTGTTCTTATCTATCCACTTCCTCTTTTTTAGGACCATTCCAAACTTTCTTTGTTTTTGTTAAATAAAAAAACCTCCTTACTAGGTCTAGGTAACTTGATATTAGGAAGTTTTTGACTAGCTTCATTTTCTTTATTTTAATTTAAAAAAACCCTTTCTATGGTGCTATGTTATTAGTATGGCTCCTTCACCCATAGATGGTAAAATTAATTATATGGTTATTCATTGCTATTTCTCATTGACTCCACTAATGTACCTCCAACATTACAAATCCCCTTTTTCAGTTCTTTAGCACTTTCTCTTTCAAAATACTCTAGAGCCAAAACTTTTTATGCTTGGGCTTTTACCATACGTGATTGTTACATGCACAGGAAAAAATACATTTCCCCTAAATGTACCAATCAAGAACTTTACACACTTAAATCACTAGAATTCCTGAACAACTGTCCAAACATTGGCTATGTTTGTAAATCTTTGTGAAATCTCAACTCAGTTCAGCAGGCGCTCAGTTCTAATCACACTAAGTATTCACACATGGCAAATACATGTATTATTGCATTTAACTTTCTTGGACCACTTCGTAGGATGAGTGGGGAGGTGATCTCTCCTCAGGAGCTTCAAGAGTATCAGCTCCTCACCAGTCTCAGGATGTCTACTGAGAGAGAGAGACCATCCCCATAGAGGTCTCTTGCCTCCACCATTCTGCCCTGCCCCCATCTCCAGCTTTCTGATGCTTTTTGGCAGCACTTCTCTTGATGGGCTTACACGCTGCCTTCAGACCCTCCTTAAAAGGAACTTCAAATAAGGAAGTGAAAGTAGGAAGGTGGCTGCAGATGTGGTGAGACGTAATCTATGCATCTTCGTCACACGATCTCCCCCAGATAACTGTTTTACCCCAAATCCCTAATCCCGCCAAACTTTCCATCTGCTTTGTGTGTCACCCACACAAAGTAGGGTGTGGTAAGGTGACACCAATTTAGGCGGTTCCCTGAGCGGTAGTTCCTGTGCCAATGCTGTAGGGGATAGCTCCAAGGCAGAAGGCAGGAGCAACATGACAGTAGGTAGAGGGGCAACTGAAGTACCAGCACTTGAAAGGTTTCTGGACAAACCAGTCAGGAGCACCTGTCAGAGGCTCCAAGATCTCCTGGTAAATCCCAATGTACTGATTGGTGGCCACTGGGTTAAAACATGTCTTCTGGAATAGAGCAGGAGATCTGAGGTGTTTGTGTTACCTTGATGTCTGGGGCTGTATGAATGCACCATGAAGAACTGGCTGGAATCGACACATTTTAATGGAGGATCCGGAAGGACAATAGGAATCCCAATGTCCAGGCAGCCCGACAGAATTGCCAGGCCCCAGGGCAAGATATGAGGGTTGGCTCTGTATTTCCAGAAGGGGCAGGACCACTGGCAGAAGAGACAGGGCTGCTGTCACAGGCACCCTGGCCTGTAATCCATTAATACATTCCACTTTGAAACCACTGAGGTATCTTGTCTCCGTTACTTGTATTGGGAGGCTGTTACAGAACATGGCTTGTGTGGCATACATCCTTTCTGTACTCTCCACTGAAATATACAATCAATTCATGCTTGAATACAATATTCCTAGGACTGATTCACTCTATAGAGTGATATGGAACTTGCCAACCACACACACAGGTAGAAGAGACAACTTACGAACATTTACAAGAAATTATATTTTATAAGAAGAAAGAGACAGTAACATTTCTCCTGGATACACAAAGTAGCTGTCAGACAAAATAAAGCAACCCAACAGATGAGGGAAAATATTACTAATGTTTTTTCTGGCTCTGGCAGGTGGTGCTGGAAGTCAGATCACTCTCTGTACTCATATTGAGCTAAGTATACTTACCTTCAGATCATTAACCATAAATAATAAAGTGTCATCCAAATTTTGGAGAGGTCATCCCTCCAGGAGGGAGAAGAATATGTACTGGGAGATAGATGAACTCAGTCACATAGAGCTTTTCTTCCTGTTGAAAATGTTTGTGGTATGTCATAGGATCCCTGAAAAATAAAATTACAATACTCCCCCCCTCCCCAACAAACTAAAATGAAGCCAAAAACTAGCTTACCTCGTCCTTGCACAAGGCCTATGTTTCATTTAACTTAAGGCCCTGTTTCTGAGATGACAGGAATGCTTGAGTCTGAAGCTCTGGCAGTGCTGCAAGAATACGCTCTCATTATATAATATGTGGCTCCTGGAAAGTGTTGCAAGACATACAGTGAGCTAGTTCCTTAAGTCATTTCCTTCACAGTCACTGGAACATGTTTTATTTCCTTGTTTCACAGAACAGAAATAATTTCACACAAAAGAAACATTGAGGGCTTATCTACACTAGGAAATAAGCTCGAATGTACTGTGATCAAGTTCTGGACCCCAATATTTAGAAGGCAAGGGGCTGTGTCCCCACTACAGGGAAGATTAGATTCTCAGAGGTAGTGCATACACATTTATGGGGTCTGCCTCAGACTCAGAGGCCGTGTCCAGACTCAGGGGTTTTTTCGGGAAAAGTAGCCTTTTCCCGAAAAAACTTCCCCTGCGTCCAGACTCAAGCCGCGTTCTTTCGAAATTATTTCAAAAGAACGCGGCTTTTCTTTCGATGGCGGTAAACCTCATTTCACGAGGAAGAATGCCTTCCTTCGAAAGTTCCTCTTTCGAAAGAAGGCGTTCTTCAATGTAAAGAGGCCATCTTCGAAAGAGAGCATCCAGACTCGCTGGGTGCTCTCTTTCGAAAAAGCGGATTTCTCTTTCGAAAGATCCGCCTGCAGTCTAGACGCGATCTTTCGAAAGAGGCTTTTTCGAAAGATGCTTTCGAAAGAGCCTCTTTCAAAAGAAGCCTGCAGTCTAGACATAGCCAGAGTGAGGAAGTACTATGAGTGAGGAAGACTCAGAGTGAGGAAGGCCTAGGCTTCTAGTGTCTGTTGGGTCCAAAAAGCATCAGCAGATACTTACGGGGACTCTTTCTGTCTGAGTCCCAGAAGGTGCTTCCCTACTCTCTCCCCCCTCACGTGACATAAATGGGCCACAGTGGACATGCTATTTTTCATGTCCTGGTTGCCTGCATGGCTGCCACAGCACTACAAACATGGAGCTCTAGGTGCTGCAGATTATTGCAATGCTCTTGGCTCTCATGGTGCAGGACTTGGAGAGTGCCCACATGTTGTCCACCAGGAACAGGATGAGGAGCAGGAGGATGAGGACCAGGAAGACGAGGAGAAGAAAACTCGGCGTGGATCACTGGCCCTGCTCAGGCAACTCATGGTAATCATGTTATTCTGAAGGCCGCTCAATCCCCTGGACACAGTGGAATACTGCTGCTGGCATCAGGAGATGAACCCAGACTGGTGGGACCATGTCACGTTGCAGGGATGGGATGTCTACAGAAATTTCACACGAGCAAAGCCACATTCCTGGAGCTCTGCGAATGGCTCACCCCTGCCCTCAGGAGACAGAATACCCACATGAGATGCATTCTCACCGTGCAGAAGCATGGGGCCATTTCCCTATGGAATCTCCACAGTCAGGGCTGTGCTCATACAATTAGCCAACCATAGCCTGCTATGGAGGGTTGCGTCTCTGGGGAACCAGGACAACATCTTGGATGGCTTTGCTCTTATGGAACTCCCTAACTGCGGGGGTGCCATAGACCGAACACAAATCCTCATCATAGCCCTGAACACTGCCGCCGAGTACATCAACTGCAAGGGGTACTTCTCCATGGTGCTGCAGGCGCTCCTGGATCACAAGGGAAGCTTCACTGGCATCAGCGTGGATGGTTGAGAAGGGCGCATGATTCACTCATCTTTTGGAACTCTGCCTCTTCTGAAAGATGTGCACCAGCACTTTTCCCAGACTGACAATCAGAGTCTGAGAGGTGAACATGCCCATTGTGATCCTGGGTGCCCCAACCTACCCCTTGTTCCTCTGGCTCATGAAGACCTATATGGGCAGCCTGAACACCAGCAAGGAGAAATTCAATAACAGGCAGACCAGGTGCAGAATGGTGGTGGAATGTGCATTTGGACATTTAAAGGGGAGGTGCAGGAGTTTCCTCACCTGCTTGGACCTGAGAAAATCACAGCATGGGGCAGTGTTAATCTGAGAGGCCATGAAGGGCAGTTTTATGGAAGGCCAGTGGTGAGACTCTTCCCTGTGAATCTCCACAAAGAGCTCCTGCATCCCCACCCCTTGTAATTCTTCCCCTTCCCTCCTCTGCTTTCCCCTCCCTTGCAGTTCAAGCAATAAAAAGATCAATTAACAGGAATATTAATATTGGGAAAAAACAACAGGGAAGGGAATGGATTGGGAAGGGGGGAGCCGGGTTCAGGAATGGGATTGGGACTCCCACATGCCCTCGAGATGCCCAGGAGGCTCCAGCTGCCCTAGAGGTTGCCCCCATGTTGTGGGGTCCTGGCAACCTCTGGGAACCCTTGCGGTGGAAGGCACAGGGTACGGCAGGTTCTGGCCATTGGCTCGCTCAAGGCAGATCACCACGCATTCCATCACCGAAGTGAGGGAGAACATGGTCTCCTGCTGACACATGAGCTGTTCCTGAGTGGCCTTTCTCGTCTCTTGGTCGGCCCTGCTCTCCTCTCACTTGGTAACAAAATTCTGCCGCTCTGTCTCGACTTCCTGTACCAGAGAGTGCAGGCAATCTATTTGCTCCCTCATGTGTCACTACTTGTGCGTTTCACCTTCACATCCCATACAGGTGGCAGATGCAGTGAGAGGTGTTAGATAGTCCAGCTTGCAGATGACCCAGCTGTCAAGAAAAGTTACAAGGGCAGGCATCACAAAAGATACTTTGTACGACAATGGCAATGTATTTCATGCAAGGCCAGGTCTTGGCTTTAAAATGGGCACCTTACAGCAGGTTCACAGATGTCCTCAGGGGAGCATTGGGACACACAGAATCCAGAGGCAAGTGTTCATGGTAAATGGACAGCCAGGTTATGCGATTGTGGGGAAAAGGAGGGTGGGGACAGAGAGTAGCTTCCCACTGTGTCCGGCACACATGATTTCTCAAGACAGTACAACTTTCCTGGCTAGGCCAGGAGCTTGCAGGTGGGAGGGGGAAAAGGGGCAGCTCAGTATCCGACTGTTTCTGGCACATGCTCGGTCTGGAACTCTCAGTCTCCTGGGAAAGCAAAAATGCAGGACAATGTAGCACTTTAAAGACTAACAAGATGGTTTATTAGATGATGAGCTTTCGTGGGCCAGACCCACTGGAGAGAGAACTTCTTTCCCTACCTTCAGGCTGAGAGAATAGGAAGGGGGCAGGAGTGGGTGGAGGTGAGGGATTTGTGTGTGAGCAGCAGACTTGGCTTCCCTAAGAGAGAGAGAGAGAGAGAGAGAGAGCGCGAGAGAGAGCGCGAGAGAGAGCGCTAATAGGTTCCTCTCCCTCTCTTCCCGGCAGGTTCCCATGCAAAATATCAGTCTTCTCCGTATCACCATGCTTGATCAGGAATGAATGCTGACTCAATGTGGCCATGAACCTCATCCTCATGCTGCACAGTTCCTATGCTGGGAAAGTGTCCTACCATGGAGGATGGAATAAGGCAGGCCGCCCCGGGAACCTTGTGAGAAGGATCAAAGGGTTCCTGTGTGAGAGCTTCCTGGAGCTGAATACTCCAGACTGGAGCTCGATCTGGATGCATGTGAACAATTTGTTCTGCGCCTCTCACACTGAATAGGCCAAGAGAGAGTGTGCCACCCTTACAGCTCATTGTCTGACCCTGCCTGTAGTTAGAGAAAGTTAGAGAACTCACTAGAACTGCCCTGCTCAAGGTTGTTGATGGTGTGGGAGAAGTTCTGGAAAGGGGGGGAGTAGATCAGCTCTAAGGTCAAGAGGATCTCTTGGTTCTCTGGCAGGCTGGTCTGGCTGGTCCCCTTCTCCTCTATCTATCGCCTTCTCTTCTTCCTACTCTTTGTGGCCCTGCGCCACCCCACCATCCCACAGATTGACACACTTACCAGTATATCCTTGAGGCTTATCCACACAGGCAAATCTGCACCTTTTATTATTTTGGTGCAGCTCTACTACCCTCCAGCGATAATAAAGACAAGCCCTTGGATGCAAGCCTGTCAGTGGTTACTGCCACCAATGCCCTACTGGGTGTTAGAAAAGAAATAGGTGACCTGGGGTGGATAGGGTAATCAGGGCACTTTTATTGCTGATACTTGTTCCATCTCAGATCCTCCTACCTGGGATGCGAGTGAGCAATGAATTTGCCCAAGTACATCTTTTTATCTTTGTCAGTATGTAAATACACTTATCAATTACATCACTCTTTAGGCCTTAAATTAGTAATGTGAAAACCCATCTAATGTATAACCATAACCATGTGGTGAACACAATTATACCCACCCCTGTTTACTGTTTACCCTGTATTTTCATTTTCAAAAAGTCTCTAACCCTTATATTTATGTAGATTATTTTCAAAATGTGAAGCAGAAACAGGTGAGGCAATGTCTTCCAGAGTCTGTGGACAGCCTGAGGTAACAGAGCTGGTAACTATCTTATTTTAATACTTTCACAGCTGATTGGTGTATGCAGCAAAAGAGGGATGATTAGTTAGAAGATCTGCACAATCGACTCTGTGTGCTATGTCATGTTAGCATCAACCATGAGAGTAGCCTGGCTTATGAGCAGACCTAAGAAAAATACTTCTCTTAAGTAAAAACTTCAGAAAGTCTTAGCAATGTATGACATATTTTTGATTTTTTTGTTTTAAACTAATCTGAAAAAAACAATAGGCAAAACAGTATATGTTCATATCATTCAATGAATAGCTGGAATTCTTACAACATAAAGTCTTCCGGTAACAGTGTAAACAGCACTTGTGCAACTTCCAGGGTACTTGGAAACTTACACTGCACTTTTGACAGAACACACTTTTGAAGAGACCTTTTGAAGCAAAGCAAGTTTTTCCTTCCAGTGAAGACTCAACTAAGTAAACAGCAGCATTCACATCTCTCTTCAAAGACTAAGTTTTACTGTGAAACAGAATTAATATATTGGGTATGACTTCCCCTCCACCCCCCATGCTTTACAAAATAGATTTATGGACACAAATATGCATAACTCAAAGATTAATGTCAGTACTGGGAAAATTAGTTGAAATTATAGTAAAAAATAAAATTGTCAGACATATGGATGAATATTATTTGTTGGGGGAAAGTCAACATGGTTTCTGTAAAAGGAAATCATGCCTTACTAATCTATTTGGGTATGTCTACACTACCCCACTAGTGCGAACTAGCGGGGTAATGTATGCATACCGAACGTGCAAATGAAGCCCGGGATTTGAATTTCCCGGGCTTTATTTGCATAAGCCGGCCGGCGCCATTTTTAAATGCCGGCTTGTTCGAACCCCGTGCCGCGTGGCTACACGCGGCACGGGCTTGATAGTTCGGACTAGCAAGCCATTCCGAACTATCTGTACGCCTCGTGGAACGTAAACACAGTGCCAACATGTTCCTCAGTTGAAAATCACCTTTTCTTCGACTACATTTAAATATAAATCTCTGGGGGTTGATCAACTCACCGTTTCAGGACTTTGCCTCCCGGAGATGTTTGTTCAAATGCCCAGTTCTGGAACTGCCTTAATAGAGCTATTAATACTTAAAAGCTCCTCTTCCTCTAAGCTGTCTGCAATCTCCTTGGCTAGAGCCACAGAGACCTACATGTGGCAACACCCAGCTCCTAGACATGCTGCCATCCCCTAGCAGCCTTAACCCAGGCTTCCTGTACAATACACGGGGAGAGTTAATCACCAAGGAAAGGGATCCCCACAAGCCTGCATGAGAGTGGGAAGCTGCCTAAGCTAGCTAGAAGTGAAAAGCAGAGGAAAGGGGTTGGGCTTATGGTTCAAAGGTCTGTAGGCAACTATAACCCCTCCAGTTGCCCCCACGGTGGCCTGCAGGCTGTCTGGGGGGACCAGGCTCCAGAGGCTGTTACCCCCTCCAGTTGACCCCCTGCAGCCCACAGGTTGTCTAGGGAGGCCAGGATCTGGGGGCTGTCCCCAGCCTCCAGCACCCCCCATACTACACCCTGCAGGGTATTGAGATGGGCAAAGCTCTGGGGGCTACTGCAGTGGGGGCCTATAGGCTGTGGGGGGAGAAGGGTTCAGGTTCTGGAGATTATCACCCCCTCCACTGCTGGCTGTCTGGGGAGCAGGGGGCAAAGCTCCAGGGTCTGCCTCTGGTCTCCAGCAGCCCCACTGCAGCCTGAAGGCTGTCAGGGAGGCTAGGCTTTGGGGTCTGTCACCTCCTCCACCTTCCTTCCCCAGATACCTACGTGTGGCAACACCTGCAGAATATTTGGGGGGGGAGAGAGGATGATGTATCCTCTTCCACTAGCCTTCCCCCTCAGCCAGTGGGCTACTGGGGACTAGGCTCTGGGAAGCTACTCACTCCTCCAGATGTGGCCTATCCAGTGCTCCCCAGCCTGCAGATTCTCCATGGAGGTGGGGGAAAAGGCTCTGGGTTTAGGGTAGGGGGGCTTCTTACCCAGTTTGAAGGTAGGCAAGTTGGCGGAGCCTCAGGCCTCTCACCCTCCCCCGCCACTCTCTTGGTGTTGCTGCTGCCTCCAGTTGCCACTTTCAGTATCACATCCCTCCTCTCTCTGCCCCCTCCCTTTCTGTGTTATCGGAAACAGTGCCATTCCTGGCACTTTACCTTTTCCAATCACCACCAAACCCTAACTGTGGTTGAAGTTAGGGTAAATGGAAGCTGCATACCAAATTTGATGGTCTTAGCTCTTACAGATTAGGAGGAATTCTCATGCAAATGGACTCACAGACACTGATAGAAGGACTCACAGATAGACAGATAGATGCACTGTAATATATATATATATATATATATAGAGAGAGAGAGAGAGAGAGAGAGAGAGAGTATAACATATGCAGGGATTTGAAGCTGGGTCCCACATATCCCAGCTGAGTGCCCTCACCTCAGGGGATTCTGAGTAGATGCACACATCCAGCTGAATTCTCAATTTGCTCACCCTTTGCTGTGTTTTGTATGAGATCTGATCTCTCAAAACATCGACCAGATAAGACTGGTAAAAAAATAGAGAAAAAAAGAGAAACGTACTGTAAAAGAAAGAAAATTCCAATTTTTTTCTCACTATAACAATGGAAACAACAATAATATTAATAATCAGTTGTGAGCAAGACTTCCCAGCAGGTGGAGATCTTTCTCCTGCAACTGGGAAAATCATGACCACATAATGCACACTGTACAGTGTAATGGGGAATTACAGATTTGTTTTCTTATTTGGTGAATTATTTTTCCTCAATTATAAGCTTCACAGGTAAGTGTAAGGGTATGTCTACACTACCCCCCTAGTTCGAACTAGGGGGGGTAATGTAGTCATATGGAGTTGCAAATGAAGCCCGGGATTTGAATTTCCCGGGCTTCATTTGCATAAAACCAGCCGGCGCCATTTTTAAATGCCGGCTAGTTCGGACTGCGTGCCACGCGGCTACACGCGGCACGAACTAGCTAGTTCAGATTAGGCTTCCTAATCTGTTCCACGAGGCGTACAGCTAGTTCAGATTAGGAAGCCTAATCCGAACTAGCTAGTTTGTGTCGTGTGTAGCCGCGTGGCACGCAGTCCGAACTAGCTGGCATTTAAAAATGGCGCCGGCCGGCTTTATGCAAATGAAGCCCGGGAAATTCAAATCCCGGGCTTCATTTGCAACTCCATATGACTACATTACCCCCCCAGTTCGAACTAGGGGGGTAGTGTAGACATACCATAAGTTATTTCCCCTCTTCGGTTGTCTCCTTTCATAGGACCACTCGGCACTGTTTACTAGGACAAAAAAAAAAAAAAAGACTTAACCCAGTGGCACTGCAGAGGCAGGTAGAAACAGGGCCGGCCCACAACATTTTGGCACCTGAGGTAGGGAGCTCAAATGACACACCCATGCCTCCTCACTTGGGCCAAAACTTTGATAGGTCTCAATTCTGTCTTTTTCCTGTTCTACTCTTCTCATGGTTCTGCTCTGCTACCTACTCCAATAAAGGAGAACTAACAACTTAAAATGCCTTGTTCAAAAATGTTAAGTAACACTTAACTTTCAAATGCCTGTACAGCAAATGTAACTCTTCTTGTCTGCATAGTAAACACTGGCATTTTTATCTGTTTGAATAATCAAAGTGGTGCTTTCTGTGCCTTCTTGGTTGCAAAGATTTGAACTGCTTCCTGAAGGTCCACAGTCTGGGCCAGCTCATGCTCTATTAAAATGGTTGCAAGGCCGACCAGCCTCTCCTGTGTCATTGTGGAGCGTAGAGGTGTTTTCATTAACTTCAGCTTGGAGAAGCTGTGTTCTCCACTGGCAACTGCTACAGGAAGTGTTAGAAGTATGCTCAGAGCAACAGAAGCATTGGAAAGACGGTGGTCATCTTATTTGTGCACATATATTCCAGTATTGCCTCTGGAGTTGATCCTGCTGAAATGTATTTTGAAAGGGCTTTCAGTTCATCACCTAAATCACTTGCATTAACATTGTGCATGTCATCATGTGTCAACGCTGTCTCTAGTGCCCTGCATTGCTGGTGTAGGTCTTCTTCAGGTATAGTGAGGAGTTTTGGAATATCATACAACATCCCAAATATACTGCTGTGTTCCTTGAGCAGCATGTAGTGTTCTTCAGCTGACTGTATTACACAATCTAGCACCTGGTAAAAGAATTCAACTTTGAATTGTTGTTTGGGGTCTCTTATGGGATTATTCTGTGTCTCATAATCAAAATGTCTTCTTCGGTGACTCTTATATTCTTGAATGGGTGGGAAAATAGCTTCAGTGTGAAGATCCTATGCCATCTTCTGTGTACTCTTCAGAATGTTTTGAAATCTCTCATCTAAGTCAGACTGTAGGTATGACTTTGCTTTGTCCAGTTGTTCCCTTGCTTCAGATATATCAAGGTTAACACCTTGGAGTCTCTTGCTTTCAACATTTATTTCAAACTAGCCAATTAGCCAGTCAGAAGATGGGATTTTCAGGTCTTTTCTCCTGAGCTCTCTTGCTCCATCTCTCTTTCGCTCTCTCTCTCTCGCTCCTCCTACTGCATCCCCCCCTCAGCTCTCCTCCACCTCCTACCTCTCTCTCCGTCTCTTTCTTTCTCTTCTCCCCCTCCTGCCTCTCACTCTCCCTTTCTCTTCTTCTCCTCCTCCTGACTCTCTCTCCCCTCCGTCTCTCCCCGCACCCCTTCCCCCTTCCCCTTCCTTCCTGCCGTGGTGCTTGGCTGAGTGCTGCCTGCTCAGCCGAGCTGCCGCAAGGGAGGGGGCCAGGGTGGTGACATACATGGCCAGGGGGTGGGTCTGTGTATGTCACCGCCCTCCGTTTCCCTCCCACTGTGGGGGAGCCCAAACGGCCCCTTGTGCTGCTGGCTCCCCCGGTGACCCAGCTGAGGGGTGCAGCACTCAGCTGAGTGCCACAGCGGGAGAGGAAGGGGGGTGGTGACGTACACCATTGCAGGGACATTTTCACTAGGTTCTGTTGATGTTACAAAATATACCATTAAAGTCATTTGTTTCGTATGGCTCATGTCAGGTGTACAGTCCAGAATAACAGAGTAATATCTTCAGATCTGCCACAATCTTCTGTTTGACTTTTGCTGCCAGTAACTGTATGATCTCATTTTGAGTTGCTTTTCCAAGGTTGTGGTGTGTGTACATTTCTTGGGTGGTGACTCTTCTTAGATGCTCCTGGAGTACAGCATCAAACTCAGCCATCAGCTCCACAGTTTTAAGGAAGTTTCCATTGTTTGGCACATACAGCTTATCTGAAATGCCACACAGTGGTAGGTTTTGTGTAGCAAGCATTCTCACAATGGCAATGAGCCTTTTCAGAACATTTTGCCAGTAAAGAGATTCTGATGCAATCTTCTCTTGATGCTGATCATCTAAGGTGGCTTTTAACCTTAGTCTCATCTCAAGCACTTTCCACCTATGGAATGCTCTCTGGTGATTTGCTGCCTTTTCATGGCATGCCAAATTTCTAGCCAGATTTTTCCAGTCCTTTGTTCCTGTAGAACCCAGTTGGTTGGAACATTAGATTGGAAGAGTTTGCAACAAAAACAGTATGCAGCATTCTGGGTTTTTGAGTACATAAGCCATGGCCTCTCCACTTTGTCACCATTGGGGATTTCACGCCAGTAAGGTGTTGGATGGAAACTTCCGATGCACTGTCTTTACTTGCCCTGACCCAGTTTCTGGTTTAATCTTGTAGACAGGTAGATCTCTATGTTTTCCACCACCAGGTAAGGCATTGCCTTTCATGTGTCAGTAATCTTGTGCTTGCCAGCAATACCCAAATTTCATAGCAGCACTCTGTCTCCGGGTTGGAGCCCCTCTGGGCACACTCAGGCATCATATCGGTGTTTATTACAGTCTGCATTTTTCAAGGCAGCCGCAGTAGCCAAGCGATAGGCATTCTGCAGCTTTTCTCTTAGGGTGTGTCTAGACTACATGCCTCCTTCGACGGAGGCATGTAGATTAGCCAGATCGGAAGAGGGAAATGAAGCCGCGATTAAAATAATCGCGGCTTCATTTAAATTTAAATGGCTGCCCCGATCTGCCGATCAGCTGTTTGTCGGCAGATCGGGGGAGTCTGGACGCGATGCCCCGACAAAGAAGCCTTTCTTCATCGACACAGGTAAACCTGGTTTCACGAGGCTTACCTGTGTCGATGAAGAAAGGCTTCTTTGTCGGGGCATCGCGTCCAGACTCCCCCGATCTGCCGACAAACAGCTGATCGGCAGATCGGGGCAGCCATTTAAATTTAAATGAAGCCGCGATTATTTTAATCGCGGCTTCATTTCCCTCTTCCGATCTCGCTAATCTACATGCCTCCGTCGAAGGAGGCATGTAGTCTAGACACACCCTTAATCGGGAGACATACTGCAAGTGTATTCATAGCTCTCACCATCCTCTGATACTCCAAAGCATATGTCTATAGATGTCGGCTCTTGTCCAAACATCATGAAGTATGGGGTGACCCTTGTATTATTATTCCTTGTAGCATTGTAGGCATGCACCAAAAATGTGACATGCTGGCTCCAGGAAGTCTTCTGGTCCAGGCGTAAAGTCCCCAGAATATTTAGTAGAGACCGATTGAACTGCTCGGGATGAGGGTCACCTTGGGGGTGGTAAGGTGTTGTTCTGGACTTCTTAACTCCGGACAATCGTAGCACTTCCTTCAAGAGGTGACTCTCAAAGTCCCAGCCCTAGTCAGAGTGTATCCGAGTTGGGAGATCATATACTGAAAAATATCTTTCCCACAAAACTCGAGCCACAGTAGTGGCCTTCTGGTCATGTGTGGGTATAATGGTCAGTGACTACTAAAATATTCCCCATATTTTTCCTGTCCACTTCTAAAGACAAGAAATCGATGCACAACAACTCCAAAGGCCTGCTGGTGGTAATATTCTCCAGAGAGATAGCTCTTGTAGGCAGAATTTTCCTCTGAACACATTGGGCGCAGTTCTCACATTTTTTCCGTACATCTTGAGCCATCCGGGGCCAGTAGAACCTACTATGGATAAGTTCAAGGGTTTTCTCCAGTCCCAAATGCCCAAAATCATCACACAGGGCTCTCATGGCCAGGGCTCTGTATTCTTTTGGTAGCACTAGTTGTGTTCATTGATTTTGCAAAGGATCTATGGTGATCCGGTGTAGCATCCCCCATATTAGTTCCAGTTTGCACTACCCCCACAACAGTAGCTTACCCTCATGGGTGGATGGGGCAACTGCACTAGGGCTTTGCCCCTCTCTTTTTGCAAGTAGTGTGTCATGAATATCAGCATCTTGCAACTGTGCTCTCTGCCACTCAGAAGCACTGAGCCTGAGCAATGAAGATTGGTCCAACATAATGTAGTTCACAGAGACAGGGTACGTCTACACTACAACGTTAATTCGAACTAACTTAGTTCGAATTAGTTAATTCGAACTAAGCTAATTCGAACTAACGCGTCTAGAACTAAAAACTAGTTCGAATTAGCGTTTTTCTAATTCGAACTAGCATGTCCACATTAAGTGGACGCTGAACAGGGCTTAAGGATGGCCGGAAGCAGTGCCGGCAGGGCATCAGAGGAGGACTTAGAGCGTGGAGCTGCTGTCTCAGGCTAGCCGAGGGCTGCGCTTAAAGGGTCCCGACCCCCACCCCGGACAGACAGTTCTAAGCGGTGCCCCGCTTGCAAAGCAGTCCTGGCTTGGATTGCCCGGAGTACCCACACTGGGCACATCACACCACTCGGCCATCAGCCTGGCTGCACTTGCCGCAGGCTGCCATCTGGGGAGAGGAGGCAATCGGGGGGCTGCAGGAGAGCTTCCACCCCCAGAAGCCTGCAGAGCCAGCCCAGTCCTCCCCATCGGGGGCTCGTACCCCATTCCTCCCTCACCTCCTTCTACTTACCCTTCCCTAGCCCCCTTTCTTATTGATGTACAAAATAAAGATAACGTTTCTTCCAACATTGACTCTGTCTTTATTGAACAAAACTGGGGGAGACTGGGAAAAGGAGGTGGGAGAGGGGAAGAGAAGGGCTGGGAGAGGGGAGGGCAACTAACATGATCAGGGGTTGGGAACAGGTCCCAGATGAAGAGAGGCTACAGAGACTGGGACTGTTCAGCTTAGAAAACAGGAGACGGAGGGGGGACAGGATAGAGGTCTCTAAAAGCAGGGGTTGGGTGGAGAGGGTGCATTCAGAAAAGTTCTTCATGAGTTCCCATAAAGAAGGACAAGAGGACACCAAAGGAAAGGAATGGGTTACAGGCTTGAAACTAGTAAGAGAAAGTTGTTCTTCACAAAGCAAATAGTTAACCTGCAGAACTCCTTGCTGCAGGAGGCTGTGAAGGCTACAACTAGAACAGAGTTTAAAGGGAAGTGAGATCAAGTCATGGAGGTTGGGTCCATGGAGTAGTCTTAGCCAGGGGGTAGGAGTGGTGTCCCTGCCCAAAGTTTGTGGAAGGCTGGAGAGGGATGGCACGAGACAAATGGCTTGGTCACTGTCTTCGGTCCATCCCCTCCAGGGTCCCTAGGGTTGGCCGCTGTCGGCAGACAGGCTACTGGGCTAGATGGACCTTTGGTCTGACCCAGGACGGCCATTGTAAGCTCAGGGCTCAGGGTCGGGGGTCTCAGTGGACCTCCTTGATTTTCATGCACACCTGCTCCTGGGTGGCCAGGCTGGCAGCTCTCCTGCCCTAGACGGCCACTTTCCTGTGCCTAGTGCGGAGATCGTGGACGAGGTCCACGATGTCCGCACTAGCCCAGGAAGGTGCCCGCCTCTTGCGGTCCAGGGCAAGCTCCCGGGAGCCGCCAGCCTGGTCCCGGGAAGAGGGGGGTGGGCTGGGGAACATCGGGTGGGTGGCTCTGTGCCGTGCCAGGTGCAGGGTCTGCTGGCTGGGTGCTGGCAGGCTTGCACCTGGCACGAGCACCGTAGCCAGCTCGTGCCCCTTTAAGGGGTTTGGGGCCGGGAGGGGGGCATAGAATTTCCCTGGTGTTGGCCAGAGTGGCCACCAGGGAGAGCTGGGGAGGGCTAGCCTCCCACTAGTTCAAATTAAGGGGCTACACACCCCTTAATTCGAACTAGTAAGTTCGAACTAGGCTTAATCCTCGTAAAATGAGGTTTTCCTAGTTCGAAATAAGCGCTCCGCTACTGTCAGCCGACGGTCAGAGCTCCCTATATCTGTCCCTTAAGACCGGCTGAAGTTCTTTTAAATTGTGCTTGGTTCTGTTACAGCAACTGAAGGAGTCAGGTTAAAACTTAAACAGTTACAGGTTTATTAAAGAAGCTTATAAATCATATGGTTACAATGGCTATTGCTCTATTTCTTAACTACTAGCAAAATATAGATCTTAAAAATGGTTACAAAGAAGATAAAGATAGAAAAATAGAAATAATGGTACCAAGTAACAGCTTACTCTTTCTATGTGTACACTTAAGACAGAGGACCACATCCAGGTACAATTTTTACCCCCTTCTGTGCCTCTCGACTCCAGCATGTCAGGCCAGGGCCGGTCCCTCAATTCCTAGAAAAGACGAAAATACGAGGTGGGCGTCCCCATAGAACCTCGGGAGGTCAAACACCTAACCCGACCAGCAGGTAGAGGGTAGAATGACACTCAAAGTGTGTGTGTGCTGGGCCCATCTTATATACTCATGGGGTCACGTATTTCTCTTTCTTATCTGTCATGCCAAATGGGGCTGGTCTGTGTTTTGTGAGACCAGTTCTTACAAGGGAGTTGTGAACTTAATTTACACTTGTAAGAGAGATAACTAAATTGGAATTACTGGGGATTCTTTTCTCAGTGGGAAATTCCTCTTCCAGGGACTGTGTGTGTGTTCGAATCAACATAGGTGCCAGCCGGTGGCAGTCTCGCATATCCTGATCTCTCCTCATATCTATGTTTCAGCTTCTCAGGATCAGATGAGCCAGCATAGACTATGCTGATTTTATTGCTCCTTCTCTGTCCTGTATGCTTTAGGAAGGCAAATAAGATGGATGTGATGGAGGCGGGCTGTCTGGCCACAGCTAGTTCGATTCAAATTCAAACTAGCGGAGCGCTAGTGTAGCGGCTATGAATGTTAGTTCGAACTAACGTCCGTTAGTTCGAACTAACATTGTAGTGTAGACATACCCACAGAGAGTACACTCTCAGGTGGTAGGCTCTGGCCCAGTGTTTCTGCCACACACCCATGTGGACTCTCATGTACCTTGGACTTCTGATAACTGCCGTTGCAAATAGCTTTCACTCTGTCTTCAGGAATCTCACCAATTTCTGTGGGCTGTGAACACCGAGACAACGCATCTGCATCTACATTGCTTCTCCCTGATCGGTATTGTATCCTGAACTCATAGCTGGCCAGGGCGGCCACCCATCGTTGTCCAATAGCATCCAGCTTAGCACTTATCTGTACATAAGTCTGTGGATTGTTGTCCGTCCATACTTGAAACTTAGCTCCATACAAATAATCCCAACATTTCTCAGTGATGGACCATTTCAAGGTCAGGAACTCCAACTTGTGGATGGGGTAATGAGTTTCACTATCAGACAGCCCTCAGCTGGCAAAGACCACAGGTTTACAGTTGCCATCCACATCTTGGTATAAGACTGCTCCCAAACCCTCCAGACTGGCATCTATATGTAGGAGAAATGGCTTGCTTGGGTCAGCAAAAACTAAGACTAGAGAATGAGTTAGACAGCTAATGTATGACAGCTCTCGGAAAGCCCTTTACATCCCTCATCCCATCGTCGACCAAAGGGCTCTAAGGGGCCATATTGTCTTGGAGTGGGATGTCTTGGGGACCTCCCCTTATTCTTGGTCTTAGACTTCTTCTTATCCCCTGGTAAGATCATTTAGAGGCTTTACAATGGTGACATAATTCTTCACAAACCTGCAATAGTAACCACTAAATCCAAGGACAGTCTTAAGCTCTCTGTAATTTCTGGGGTATGGCCAGGTAGTGAGTGCTTCTATTTAATCTGGATCTGTACCTTCTTGGTACACAATATGACCAACATACTTCACTGATGTGCTTCAGAATTGACACTTATCAATGGAAAGTTTCAGTCCATAGGCCTCAAACCTGTCAAGTACTTTAAGAAGGCTGTCTTCATGCTCCTCCAAGGTCCTTCCGAATACAATCAGATCATCCAAATAGACCAAGACTTGCAGTAAGTTAATATATCCTACAACTTTCTCCATGAGGCGCTGGAATGTGGCAGGGGCCCCAGAGATCCCTTGAGGCATGTGTTCAAACTAATAAAACCCCAATGGGCAGATGAAGGCTGTCTTCTCCTTGTCCTCTGCTCCTAGGGGGATCTGGTAGCATCCGCTTCAAAGATCCAATACTGAGAACCACTGGCTTCCCAGTAAACAATCTAATGCATCTTCTACTCAGGGCATTGTGTACTGGTCAACCACTGTACAGCTGTTCAGGATACGGTAGTCAATACACATCCGAATTTTCCCATTCTTTTTGCGGACTACCACAATGGGTGAGGCAAAGGGGCTGCGGGACTTGATAATGATGCCATTCACAGCCAGCTCCTGAAGTTGATGTCACACATCATCCATCTCTGAGAGAACAATTTTTCTGGATCTCTCCCTGAAAGGTTGGGGATCATGTAGCCTGATGTTCAACCCCTTTGGCACACCCGACATACCACTCATGCAGTGAGAATACCTTGGGTCTTTTACAGAGCTTCTTCCTCAGGTGATCCTTCCACACCTTGGACAAGGGTGAATCTCCAAAGTCAAACCTCACTGGATCTATAGTTGGAACTTGAGTTTCACTCTGGGGATTCACAACTGATTCAGGCTCGAAGAGGTCTGCTATCTTTTGCCCTCGATTTACAACAATATCACAACTTGTTTCATTAGCAATCAGTATAGTGACCAAGTCCTGGGCTGCTGCTGGTAAGGTTATAACTCCACTGGGGACCAGGATCCCTTCAGGGAGCTCTCCTTCAGTTGGTTGTTCTACCGTGGCAAACACACCTTTATTGCCTTTCAGCCAGGTACTCATGACGAGCACTTTCTGCTCCATCCTTGCAGGCACTACTAAATGGTTCGTTCCCGCATACCTCAGTGTCCCCCTCAGTAGCTCAGACATCTCCTTTTTAGCATCCTCAATTTTCCTATAGGATTCAGCCCAAAGGGCGTGGATCATCAGGGTGTCCAGATTTTGGTCCCCAGTCTGTCGTCTGCAGTAATCTGCGAGCACCTTAAAGAGACTGGAGTTGGTCCCTATCAGCACAGACACATCAGAGACCCCTTTAGTGTCAGGGCTACTGTGTCCACTTCTTCTCTTACCCCTGCCACCTCCTCAGGGAATTCTAGGTGCACAATGACATACCCTTTGTAGGGATATTCATTCATTCTGAGGCCACACATGCCAAGGCCAGTCAATGGCTGGATGGGCAGGTGCCTGAGCATCTGTTCGAGGCCCTATCAGTCCTGAAAGGATCCCAGCTGAGACGTCTTTTCCGGGGGATCTCTCAAATCCTGTGGGCCTGGGTGGCCCCTGCCCCAGACCTTCTCGCAACTGATTCTCAGCATTCCATAAACTAAGCTGGGATTTTCCTCATTTTGGCAACTGGCAGCCCTGTGCCCATCTTGACCACACTGGTAGCAGAAGAACGGTCCTCTCCTCCTTCGCCTGGGTGGGATGGCAGCTCCAGGTGCTGACTTCTACATCACCACAGCCTGAGGTGCCTCATCCCTGCAAATCCTTGCTTGGTCAATGACTCTCTGCAATTCAGCCATCTGTTTTGTCAGGACCTGAACTTGTTGGGCAAGATCTTCTCTGATGTTCACCATCAGCACACCATCTGTTTGTCGGGGTGCGGTGCTGGCTGGCTCAGGCATCTGAGCCTCCCAAAACTCACTGGCAGCCTGCCTTTCTTCCTCTTCTCTGACCTCCTTTATCAGCTGGGAGTAAGGGGCAGAGGGTCTTCCTGTCGTTCTCTTAGCCAGAGGTGAAGTAGAATCAGGCAGTAATACTGAGTTCCTCTTACAATTTGAGCAAGTCTGGTCTGGTTCATCTGCTCAGCAGTCACTGCTCCCTTAATGACAGCTCTCTGTAGCAGCCTCTCTGTATATAGGCCAAGACCTTCTCTCCCTGGTTCTGCTTAGCGTTGAGAAAGTTACAGTACTGTCTTCAGGGCCCTCTATACTCCCAAAGGTGTGAGTGAGGGCTTCTAGGCAGTCCTTTACACTGACCTCAGGGTTAGTACGCTTCAAGATGTGAATCACAGCTAAAGCTGGGCCCCTGAGATTCTCTACTAAACATCTTTGCTTTTCTCTGTCTGGCACAGGCCACTACTCTAGCATTTCAGTGGTGTATTCTAGCCAGGGTTCAAACTCCTCTTCCCCAGGAAATAATCGTAACTTATAATAAGATCTTGCCATAGCATGGGATAGCACACATTTTCCAATGTCTGCCCCAGGGCTTTTGCCCAGTCGTCATCTGAGGCTGTTGCCCCTGAACTAGAGGCTTCTGAGCCAGGGCCCAACAAACCTAACAGATTAGCCATGATACAAACAGTAATTTCGTCAAATACAAAACAAAATTATTTCCCACTGAGCAACTCACTCAACATGTGCTTGCGAGGGATATTGACCCAGTGATCCTGGACGAGCCCCCAAAATGTAACCCTTCTGCTGGGTAGTGCTGGCAGCAGCCAGGGCTGGGTTCAATATCTAGGGGTCCCCTTTCATCCATCTCACACAGAACTGGCTCGAGCCCCCACCTAGTAGCTTGGGAAATTCACGTACCCCGGGCGCCTGTGGGAGGCAATGCTTCCCCACTTGCAAGCATAGAGTCTGAGTGTGGAAAATAAACTTTTAATGAGAGAGAGAGAGAGAGAGAGAGAAGTCACATGGCATTAATTTGGGAAAATACCACAACAGAGCTCATAACATGCCCTCCCCCCCCGCACGAGTAACTCGCCCAGTTCAAATGGATTAAGCAATGTCTTTTGCCTCTCAGGCTCACTAGTCTAACAAGGTAAGGGTTCCATTCACTTTCCCCATACCCCACTTCAAATGCCCCACTTACAGCTCTGTCCAGTCAGTGCAGACCCTGACACATCATCCTGATGACTCCACTCATTGAACCTGAGGCCATGCAACCTTTTTGCTGTTCCTGTAGTCCACCCGTTCCGCCTGCCACCGTTCCTACTGTCTATCCACCAGTCACTCCCACCAGTTGCAATGGGTCTGACTACAGGCCAAACCAGTGACTTCAACTCTTAGGGTATGTCTACACTACCCTCCTAGTTCGAACTAGCAGGGTAATGTAGGCAAACCGCACTTGCAAATGAAGCCCGGGATTTGAATTTCCCGGGCTTCATTTGCATAAGCGGGGCGCCGCCATTTTTAAAACCCCGCTGGTTCGAACCCCGTGCAGCGCGGCTACACGGGCACGAACTAGGTAGTTCGAACTAGGCTTCCTAGTTCGAACTACCGTTACTCCTCATTCCACAAGGAATAACGGTAGTTCGAACTAGGAAGCCTAGTTCGAACTACCTAGTTCGTGCCGCGTGTAGCCGCGCTGCACGGGGTTCGAACCAGCGGGGTTTTAAAAATGGCGGCGCCCCACTTATGCAAATGAAGCCCGGGAAATTCAAATCCCGGGCTTCATTTGCAAGTGCGGTATGCCTACATTACCCCGCTAGTTCAAACTAGCGGGGTAGTGTAGACATACCCATGGTGATTTCAACTCTTTAGCCACCCCCTAGGCTGGCAAAAGATTCCAGCTCCCACTGGACTAGCAAAAAGACTCCTCCTAGAGTCTGCTTTAGGTCTAGCCTTAATAAAAGGGGGAAAGAGGCAGGTTGAACCAGTCTTAAAGCTCACATCTATCTATCTATCTATCTGCCTGCCTGCCTGCCTGCCTGGCTCACACCCTTTCCCCTCAGATCAGTTCACACAATTCTGGGATGGGGAGGCTTGTTCATCTGAGACCTCTTACAATGATGGTGTCTCTCCTGCAAGCACTGGTGTCATATTTTACTGTTCCCACATTTAGGGGTGACCCCCACAACAGCTCAAATTAGTTACAATACATCACATTCCATTCTATCAACTGATCATCCATGAGCCCTGGCTGAATTGGATTTACATAACCACACCTCAGATTCCTTCCCCATCCTGGCATGAGCTGTATTTACATATCAACAGTTAACAGTTAATTATCTTGCTGAGCTAAACAATTTGAGTGAGCACACCCACCCCAAGGGCAGCTCTCTTCTTTTAGCTGGCTAATAGCAAGCAGTAGTTTAGCCCCTGCTTACACTTCTATTTTCATTGTTTTTGGGGTACATTAAGTTTTTTACTTGCTGTGGCCTATGCAGTACAAGGAAATCTCTCAGGCTATTGCTCAAGTGGGTCCACAGTCCTGGATCATCTAGACTTAAGGAACTAAACTCAGCAGCAGCTGTTTCTTGTGCCTCCACCACACTCTTCTCTGATCTACACTTTTCTTCAGGAATGTGCATGGTTACATCCATTTGAGATGGAGATATGGATGCTGCAGTAGCTGCCAGGTCACCTGCACTGTGACTAACTGGAAGATCAAGCATCTCCTCACCACTCACATCCTCACTGGGGCTGGAAGGCTCCCTGTGAACATTTGTGTCTATGTATCTCAGGAGAGCTCCTTCCGGCTTAGATAGAAAAGCTTCTTTTGCTTTCTTTCTTTTTCTGAATGCTGCCCCAGAGGAGTGTTTTCGTCTTTCACTCATGAGAGCTGTTCTGTGTAGCTATAGTGGCTCTCAACACTCAGTTGAAGGGGACAAATAAGCAGGCTGTTAGCAGGGCCCGAGTGAGGGAAGATATCAGCATCTTAACGGCCTAACTGGCTCCTACTACTTCAGTTGACTGACTGTTCTCCTCAAGTGGGTTCAGGGAAGCAGCAGGAAACAGGAAGCTCCCTGAGAAGCTGGTGTTAATCAGACCAGGCTCCTGGGGGTGCTAGAGAGGTACATACGAGACTCCTCCTCCCCCCTGCAGTTCCTGCTGCTTTCTGTTATTCCCTCTGGTTATGTCTATACATGCAGCCTAATTCGAACTAGGGCTGCAAATGTAGGCATTCAGAATTGCAAATCAAGCTTCAGATTTAAATATCCCACATTTGATATGCATCTTCCCGACCGGGTGCCATTTTTTGAAATTTACAAGCCCGAAGTAACTGCTCACGTCTACATGTGGCAGTGAAACAGGCGTTCAAAATAAAGCCCTTGTTTGGGTTGATATTCATAAAGATGGACAAACCACATGTTCCTTTCACCTCTAGAAAATTTCCAACAGTTCCAAAGCAGGGAAGTCCTAGAGGTTTTCAAAGAAAAGGGTATAAGAGGATTGTTTTTTTAAAATACGGGCAAAATACTTTATTTTCCATAGAATTGTTTTAATACATTTCTGATTTTTTTTCTGACACATTTCAAGAATATTCACCATGCAGACATTTAGCATGGAAAAACATCTGTCCAAATTTGTCAACATGTATAGGAAACTGAAAATAGGGTCTTAGAAGTGTTAAATAATATTTATAGGCAAGAGAAAGAGAGTGAGTGTACAAAATGTACACCATTGCCTTAGGTTTGCAGGTGTTCAACTTGGGGAATCCAAGTGTTTCATTTTGTTTTTGGTAAGTAATGCGATTTCTTCAACAGTAGTTATTGCTTCGGTTTTATATTTTGTTAGTGGTGGACCCATCCATTCCTTGTATTGAAGGAAAAAGAAAAATCTCCATTAGTTTCATGCATGCGAGTGATTAGAGATTTACTGTTCAGGGCCTCCATTTATTCATTTAATGGTTAAAGTTATTCAATAATTTTTTCTTCCCTTTAATTTTTCTTTAGAACCCCACTTGTTCAAGGAAAACAACAGTGGGTACACCCTACTAGAATGCCTATTAACCCAGAGATATAAAGAAGATAAAAGATGGAACACTTTAATTCTTAAAAGTTTTTACTCAGAGAAAATTCCAGCTAACTTGAATGGAAGTTCTGCAGTCCTTACTCAAGCATACTTAGACTAATGAAGAAGCAAGTCAGCCATGCTAGAAAAAGAGTGATTTTTATGCTTTGATCCTACTCACTGGACATTGGCTAGGCTGAAATAACATTTTAACAGCACAAAACGCTGCACAATATCAAACTCTCTTAGGCTATGTCTATACTGGACCTACTTTGGGCAAAAAATTTGCAAATGAGGCTAAGCATGGAATATTGCAGAGCCTCATTTGCATAATTAATGAGTGTCCGCTCATTTTTTTCCAGAAGAACAGCTCTTGTGCAAAAAGCGGGTACTCATTAATTATGCAATATTCCACACCATTTGCATATCTTTTTCCGACTTTTCTTTGTAGTGTAGACAGAATCTCTGATGACTCATAGCAATCAATGGCAGCATGAAAACCCTTGTGAACTCTGAACTTCCTTTCAGTCTAATGCTTTGCTCAGTAAAGGACTGAGGAGCAGATAGAATTTATAAATCCAACAACAGAAGCATAGATCAGTCTGGGCCATGGAGCTCAGGAGTTTATGAGGACTCCATCAGTAGCCAAAAGGAGAAAAGTAAATTAAGGAAATACTCAACATCCTTACCAAAGTCAATGGGCTCACTCCATTCCCCCCATTTTTTGCTTACGAGACAAGCATTTCCCTTGGCTCTGATTTGCAAAGAGTATTTTTTTTTCACATTGTAATTCTCAAATATGAAACTTGTTCCTTGTGCCTAAAAACAATTATGATATTATTACTAGTATTATTATTATTATTACTATTATTCATTAGATTTATTTTCATAGTGCCTAAGAAACAGGGAAGAATGCTGCCCCACTGTGCTAGACACTGTTCAAGAAAGAATAATTAGACTAACTAGTCTTTTTCATTGTACATGTAGAGTTGCTAACATGCAAGGTTTTCATTTGTTGATCCAAGTGAACAAAGGGTACATCTGCAAAGCAGCATTATTGCAGAATAAGTGACATTATTTCAAAATAACACAGTGCATGTCTACACAGCAAGCCATTATTTCGACATAATGTCGAGATGGAGGACTTCTTACTCGAATTGCTGTTCATGAGGAGTAAGAGAAGTGAAAAGAAGAGTGTTCTTCCTTCGACTCTCTGCTGTATAGACAGCGCCAAAAGCTGAATTAAGCTATTTCGACTACAGCAACGCAATTGATGTAGCTGAAGTTGTGTAGCTTAATTTCACTTTTGCCATGCAGTGTAGATGTGCCCAAAGCATATATTTGTGCCTGTTTATGGAAGCAGAATATGGTTGACACAACCTGTACCTCGAAATGGAATTCCGAAACCCCCTTATTCATCATGCATAAATTGTTGTGAGATGTATAGGAAGCATGGGAGGAAAAATATCTTGTGGAAGGGCATGACTGGCAGAAACTCATTGTTCTCTCCAAACTTGTATAACATTACTGTTTATGAAGTTATGACATTTGCTGTATGTTTGCTACTATGGCTGTCAAGCGATCAAAAATTAATTAATTAATTGTGTGATTTAAAAATGAATCACAATCATGCTCTTAATAACAGAATACCTGTTGTGCCACTGCCTGCTAGCAAATTATAACAGAACTCTATTGCCCAATCCTTTTCATTTCAGATCGGCTTAAAATTTGTCAGGGGAAGTTCAAGCTGCATGACTGAGATCGCCAGGTAACCTGAACTGTCCCTACAAATTTTTATGGAAGAATTTGAGCAAAATCTATGGAAGGACCCATTACACTGCCCCTGAAAGAACTTTTTGAAAATCTTTGCAAAACCAATACAAGAATATATGTTAGTATGGAAAAAGAATTGTTACCATATGAAGCTCATTTTTGTTTTCCTCAGAAGTGGCCTGCAAAAGAAAGAAAAATCTTTATTATTTTATTTTTGTTTTGTTACCCTGTAATAATGTCTTTCTTCCTTTCTTTTCCTTTTGGATTATTTATTTACTCACTTGTTTCAGAAGAAGGTGCAAATAGAATTTACAAAGCCTATATTCCACAATACATTTCCTCCTATCACATACAGATATCTTTGGTTGTAATCAGTGACTGGCAAACCTGGAGCGTCTGCTCTAGTAACTCCCCTGGGATGGGTTTCTTATTCAACGATTGTGCTTCTTGCATTTTTGGTTTCCCTGCTTTGGCTAAGCAACTGCACGATGCTGGTGCTGATTAAAAGTCTCCCTCCCCCTTGCCCTGTTTGTGACATCACAAAGGAAGCAGAGGCAGAGGCGGAAGCTAAGGCTGGTTCCTTGGGTGCATAAGTGGCTGATCTTGTTTGCCTTTCGTTCTCTCTTCTGTGAGCGAGGTCTGAGTGAATTCCCAATGACATGTATTGATGAATGGGGAAAAAGATTTCAGGCGCAAACTATGTTTGTGTAGACATGCCTACTCTGCCTAGGTGCACAGCAGATAGAACGCCTTTGCCAAAACAATCCATTTTCTCTTGTTTTGAGTTACAAATCATTCTAGTGTTTGAGTGTAGGGGTAATGAAATGTTATCCATATTCTCTGAGTAAAGGCAGCAGAAAGGTGCTTAGCATGCCCTGATTGAGGAAGTCAGTCTAAACTGATCCTTACTTGCTGAGCAGAGGATCAGGATGCCAAATCCTAGTGAGGAAAACAGTGGATGAGATCCTGGGTTCTTATTGTGTGATGTGGGTTTTTCTGAAAGAGCTCTGGACAACATTTCACTCTGCTTATGAGCAACAACTGGCCTCCATAAATAGAGAAGTGATAGAGTCTGAGGGAGGCAATAATACCCCACACTGCACTCAAGAATGAGGATCTGAATCTGATCAGGGAGAGTCATCCTGGAGGTGGTGTAGGACCAGCTGCAAGTGCCATGCAAGTACTGCCAGGCCATCTTGCAGTGGGCACATGACATCTCCTGCACAAGACTCCTAGGAAGAGAAAAGCTATTCCCTCAGGGTATGTCTACACTACAGCACTAATTAAAACTAACTTAATTCAAATTAGTTAATTCGAACTAAGCTAATTCGAACTAGTGCATCTAGACCTAAAAACTAGTTCGAATTAGCATTTTGCTAATTCGAACTAGCATGTCCACATTGAGTGAACCCTGAACCGAGGTTAAGGATGGCCGGAAGCAGTGCCGGCAGGGCATCAGATTAGGACTTAGAGCGTGGAGCTGCTGCCTCAGGCTAGCTGAGGGCTGTGCTTAAAGGGACCCGACCCCCACCCCGGACAGACAGTTCTCAGGGGTTCCCCGCTCGCTTGTCTAACTCGATGAGGGACAGCAAAGCAGTTCTGGCTTGGAGTGCCCTGAATGCCCACACTTGGCACATCACAGCACTCGGCCATCAGCCCAGCTGCACTTGCCGCAGGCTGCCATCCGAAGGGGGAGTCAATCGAGGGGCTTCACGAGAGCTTCCACCCCAAGGAGCCCGCAAAGCCAGCCCAGTCCTCCCCATCGGGGGCTCGTACCCCATTCCTCCCTCACCTACTTCCACTTACCCCTCCCTAGCCCCCCTTCCTCATGTACAAAATAAAGCACACGTGTGTTCAAAAATAGAAACTCTCTTTATTGAACAAAACTCGGGGAGACTGGGAAAAGGAGGGTTCCGGGGCCGGGAGGGGGGCAGAAGAGTTTCCCTGGTTTGGCCCAGAGTGGCTACCAGGGCAACCTGAGAAGAGCTAGCCTCCAACTAGTTAGAATTAAGTGGCTACACAGCCCTTAATTCAAACTATTTAATTCGAACTAGGCGTTACTCCTCGTAGAATGAGGTTTACCTAGTACGAATTAAGCGCTCCGCTAGTTCAATTTAAATTCAAACTAGCGGTTTGTATGTGTAGCCCCTATTAAAGTTAATTCGAACTAACAGTTGTTAGTTCGAATTAACTTTGTAGTGTAGACATACCCTTAGTGATTACCCTGGGCTAGATAGTCCAAGAGAATACTAGACCCTGGTCACAAAGGATGTGGGAAATGCTCCAAGATGAAGTACAAGCAATGCTGAAGATGAGGATGATTATAGAATCCAGAAGTAAATGGAGCAGCCCCATAGTTCTCGTTCCCAAACAAGAGAGTTTGGTTTGATTCTACATAAACGTCAGGAAGGTCAGTGCCATCACAAAATTCAATGCCTACCCAATGCCAAGTTATTAGAATGGCATCTGAGCACTATTGACCTGACAAAAAGTTACTGGCAGATTCTCTTACTCCCTTTCACACAAGAGAAAATGGCTTTTCCCACTCCTTTTGGGCTCTTTGAATAAAGCACCAGGCCCCTTTTGACAACCACCTAACTGTTGCGACCTTCCAATAGCTTATAAAGAACCTAAATATCACCATTGATGTTCTGCACCACACATCATCAATATCATTAACTATTCCCATCTGGAAAGATCATTTACCACATTTAAAGGAGGCGTTAGAAGCACAACGTGGCCTTTTCTATAATTACATGAAGATCAATGTTCTAAAGTCTGATTTAGCAAGTCTAGTAAGGACCTGCTAAATAAAAAATGGATGGCAGTCCCCATGACTTCAGTATTCTATGGGGTTGTGAAGAGTAAGGGAAGACCAGGGGAGAGTTTGTCCTGTTGACCTCCCGCAGTGGTATGGAGGAGGCTAACTAACTCCTCTGGGCCTGTTCCAAAGTAATGTGACTCACTAGCGAGGTTTGTTCAGCCTGGAGAGGGAGGAGATTAATTGAGGGAAACCTACCAGAGGAAGGGGCAGTGAATTGGAAGAAGATTACTTTAACCAATGACTGTTGGCAACAGAGGAGAACTCCTGAGGCAACTTCAATCCTCAGATATTCCCACTAAATCAACAAGAGCTTTAGTTTCTCTTCCCATAGCCGAGTTTGGGCTTAGGAACATTACATCTCAGCCTTGATTTCAACTGGCTCCTAGTCCCAGCTTGCTACTGCAACCCAGTCCACAGCATCACACCAGTTCAACAGAGAAGGCATTAAAAGGCTGATTGCTTAATTATCACAAATCCCTGTCTGTTGGAACAAACTCTTACAATACATTTATTTCAAGAGGAATAAAAATATAGTCCGTACAAATAGCTACTGTACAAGAATTTTAAATGAGCAAAGGGAAGAACAGAAAATGTCAAAGCTTGTCTATACCACAGCCTTTATAATGGAAACATATAGACACTCCTGAGTGTAATTGTTTCCCTGTACCTACAACATAATATGAAATCACACACAAAAGACCTGTGCTAAGGAGCATTACATTCACAGAGCCAAGCACTCAAAAGTTAGCGAACATAAGAATTAAAGTGTCTGTGCAAACTTAGTTTGTCCCCTTTCTAGTATGCATTATAATATAGTCTTTAATTACTGAGCACTACAAGACCAGCACTGGAAAGGGCATGGACACTTTACCAGTGAGTTTCACAGATAGTTGCTGAAAGCAGAACAACGTTGAGACTCTAGGATCATGGGTTTCACTGCAAGCTCTGGAGGGGAGTCTCAGAATGGACAAAGACTTTTCTGACCATTCCCCACAAGCTCGCCCCATTCTGCCCTTTCCCCTCCAACCACTGTTAGTCCTGTAGAGCCGACAACTGGCTGCTTGTCCCCATCCAATTCTCCTCACTTAGTCAGTCCCAGTCTCCATGCTTCAGACTTCTGATCATAATCCCTTGCTCAATAGGCCCTAATCTCACCCATCCAAACTTCCACTCTGAGGGTGTGTCTAGACTACAGAGTTTTGTAGACAAAAGTGGACTTTTGTCGACAAAACTATACCTGCGTCTACACTACCGCTGAGTTCTGTCAACATAACGTCGACAGAACTCAGCAGTTTTGTCGACGCTGTTAAACCTCATTTTACGAGGCATAACGCCTTTTGTCGACAGAGTTCTGTCGACAGAAGGTGTTATTGCATGTAGGGTTGTGTCTAGACTCCAGGGTTTTGTCAACAAAGCAACTTGCTTTGTCGACAGAACTGAATGTAGTCTAGACGCTCTTTGTTGACAGACGCTTTTTTGACAGTATCTGTCGACAAAACTTCTGTTGACAAAAGCCTGTAGTCTAGACGTACCCTGAGTCTCCTCAACACTCTCTCCTAGGTTCCTTCCCTGCTCCCAGACCCAGCCTTCTCCTTGCCCAACTGTTCCCTGTTCCTTGTCCTAATTTCCTGATCTGTCAGTCTCTCCCTGCAGCCTTAGTCACTCCCCCACACACCACAGTCATGTTCCCCATCCCTAATGGTTCCCAGTTCCAGTCTTCATTTCTCTGCTTCTGATCTAATCTCAGTGTCCTTATCTCACATGGTTCCTTCCCCCATTTTCTTTTGCCGCACAAGACCCAGTTCTCACCCTGCTTTCCAGCTCATTGTCAGATCTGTCATCTCCCCTACAACCTCTTTCTCTCTGCTGCATTGGTTCCTAGTCACCATCACCTTTCCCTGAGGCTGTGTCTATGCTGCATTACTCTTCCGGAAAAAGCTTTTTCTACTTCTTTTTTCAGAAGAGGCTTTTCCAACATTTGGCCCATCTACACTGCACCAATGGCCAGAAAAAAAACCCTCTTCTGAAACATCTGTTTTTCCTCAAAAAAGCACGACTGCTCTTCCAAAAAAAATTCAGAAGAGCAGAAGTGTTCCTCTAGTATCTTGGAAAAACCCTGCACTGTAGCCATATCCTGACAGTTCCAATCTCTTTTCATCCAGTCTCATTCTCCCTCCCATTCTCTTTCTTTTCCCCACCTGTTTCCCTCCCTGACTCTGAAACCAACTCTCCTTGCAAGTCCCAGCCCTTCCTTCCCTGGCTCCTTGTTCCAATCTACATCCCCCCAGGCCTTCCCTATGTTGCCTTAGGTTAGGTTCTGCATCTGAATCAGATGGCTTTCTCTTCCTTGCTGGCAGGGAACTATCAGGGTGTATTAAGAGCATAGGAAAGTCCAGCTCTTTGTTCCAGTATTCAGTCCCACTCTGCCTGCAGCTACTGAGAGCAGCCATAACCTCATAGACCTGGCCTGGATCATGCTCACCACCTCTGTGGGAACAACACACATGCATAGTCTACTCAAAATTAGGAGCTGTGAGAGGGTCAAATATGCTCTGTGAGGCTCTACTGATACAAACTAATTTTTTTTCAAAGATTTCTCATCTGGTTATATTTGTGCAGAGTTTCCCTTGGATGATAAAAGGCAAATCCCTGACAAAAAGAACACCCCTTGCCACATTCAAGAACCTGGGCCAAGTAATAGAAGCCTCAAATTTCCAAAGAAAAGGTTGTTAGATTTTTGTTTAATTATAGAAAAACTCGTTAGAAGTAACCAAAAAGAGGGTCTTAGACTGGGAATGCTGGGCAGCCTGAATAATAGCTGGTACTGTACTATCAGCCTTGTCTGTAATAGTGTATGGGTTGTCTTTGCACTGCACAATGACATATTTAGAGGTGGGGATGAGTTAAATTAGTGAATCTGTAATCTAGAGACGTGCACTCTTACGGTACATCTACACAGCAAAGTTATTTCAAAATAACTTTACTAGCATCTACAAAGCATCTACAAATTAATTTGAAATAGTGGAGGGCTTATTTAGAAATTTTTAAACCTCCTTCCATGAGGAATAGTGCCAATTTTGAAATTTCTATTTTGAAATAAGCTCTGTTCAGATGCTTATTTCGAAAGAGGGGGCCTTCAGCCCTTCCCAGGGTGCTCTGCTGGCCACCCTGGCCACAAGGTAACTTCTGACCTTATGCCCTTCTGGAACTGTTTCCAACCAGCCTTAAATGTGATTCAACATCCACTCAGTGTGGACACGCTATTTTGAAATAGAAAAATGCTATTTTGAAATGCATTTTGTGTGTAGATGCGTTATTTTGAAATAAGCTATTTTGAATTAACTATTTCGAAATTAGATATTTTGAAATAACACTGTAGTATAGACATACCCTTAGGGATAAAATCTGCAAGAAGTTGTCTTCACATACAAGCACAATGAACGGCATAGTATGCTGGGGAGTCACCTGTTCCAGTGGATTGCAAATTATAATGTCTAGTTTATGCTAATAGCTCTGTGAATGCATGCTGTTGAGTTGCAGTTCAGAAAAGTAATCCCTCCGTAAGGGTTAGCAATGATGTAAGAGCATGTGCAATGCTGGTGATAAACAAAAGTAGTTAAGAGACTGGACTCAGGCATTTGCAGGTGGTGAAAGAGTCATGGGGGCAAGATTAGCAATGAGGCAATGAACTATGCTACATGCAGGAATGGCTGGATCTAAAAAGGATGGATGTCAGATGAGGAAGGAGAGGAGATGGTAGTATAAAAGTGGGTTCTGATGTGTATCAGTTCTAGGTTGATAAACAGAAAATATGTATTTGTGGTGAGCATCATTGAAAAAATTATACTTACGTTAGTTTTCTTATTTCGAATGTCAATTTGATACTGAAAGCAAGGATCTATATCTCCTTCTGACCAACTTAGCTGGGGACGTTTCCATTGCACAATACACCGTGGCTGGTCTTCAGAACAGTTTACAGTGATATTGACTGGAGGAGTTAACTTTTCTAGAAGAAAATCATCAGTATTACATTTGATAAAGAATCTGCTTCCATTTGTAATTCAACCTTTGCAACTGTAACAGTTAGAAAGAGTTTGAAAAAATGGAAGAAAAAAAGCTTGTGTTCTGGAGCATAGCTCTGAAACAAACGCAGGCCCTTCTTCCAGTGAAAAATGGTTCATTCCACTTGTAGTAAAAATTAGAATTAAACCAAAAGACATTATTTCCTTACCAATTTCATAGAGTGTGATGGACTCATCATAAAATTGAATCTCCGATTCATTGCTGTCCCCCTTCACCAGGAAGTAAACTGGATCATAAATTATTGTCACATTTTGGAAACTGCATGCGATATGTCTTCCAAATGCATCTTTTATGTAATGTGGACAATTTACTACACGTTCTTCCCTGCATATACCAAAATGTTTCAGTTAAACATAAAAAATGGCATCTGTAAAATCTGAATGGAAAGCTTCCTTGAGCCAATGAAAATTATTTACCTTGAGTACTGCAATGAAAGAAAATATTGGGTATCATCTGGAGCTTTCCTGCCAGCATCCCAAGTGCAATTCATGAAGGAAATATTGTAAATCACACAGGAGAAATTTTCAGCACGTGTTCCATTCTTGCCTGAAAACCAAGAAAAGTTGCATGTGTATTTTTACAAGATGAAGAAAAAAGTGAGTTACGAGTATAAGCAGGTACAACTCTTCACATAGTATGTCAGAAGCAGAGAGATTCTGAGCATGTGGAACTTCTATTGATTTTAGATAACTAAAGATTTAGGTGCCTAATTTTAGGTATTGAAGTTTGAAAACTTTTGCATCACATTTAAACTTAGTGGCTGTATCTACATTGGCACCATCTTGCGCAAAAGCGGCCTCTTTTGCGCAAAAACTTGCTGCCTGTCTACACTGGCCACGAGTTCTTGTGCAAAAACACTGAAGTTCTAATGTATGAAATCAGTGCTTCTTGCTCAAGAACTATGATGCTTCCACTCAGGAATAAGCCCTCTTGTACAACTATTCTTGCGCAAGAGGCCAGTATAGACAGGCAACGTGAATTTCTTGCGCAAGAAGGCCCTATGGTTAAAATGGAGAACATGTACACTGGCACGGATGGTCTTGTGCAAAAGCACATCTCTTGCGCAAAGGCATATGCCAGTGTAGACGCTCTCTTCTGGAAGAGTTTTTGCACAAGAACTCTTCCGCAAAAGAGTTCTTGTGCAAAATCATGCCAGTGTACACATAGCCAATGATTATTCCTAGTTGTCATAATGACTACCAATAAGACTAGGGAGCTCAGTTTGTATTAGTCAGCTACAACGATGCTCTTGTTAGCCATAAATTGCTTCCGTGGGGAGACCTAGGGTGCATATACACTGCAGCCGTAGCTTGAAATAAGCTACGCAATCTGAGCTATGCAAATTGCATAGCTTATTTCGAGTCAATACATTTCAAAATAACCCACTACTCTGAAACATCCCTTATTCCTCATGGAATAAGGGATGTCGGAATAGCAAGGCTGTTATATTTCAATATACAGGCAGTCCCCGAGTTACGCGGATCCGACTTACGTCGGATCCGCGGTTACGAACGGGGCACTTCCTCTCCCTGGTCTCGAGCAGACCAGGGAGAGGAAGCAAAGCGGCGGCGGAACGCGCGGCCAGCTGACAGCCCAGACGCGTCTGGGCTGTCAGCTGGCCGCGCGCTCCGCTCTGCTCCCCCCCCCGTCTGCAGACCAGAGGGAGGGGGAGCAGAGCGGAGCAGAGCGGAGCGGTGGAACGCGCAGCTAGCTGACAGCCCAGACGCGTCTGGGCTGTCAGCTGGCCGCGCGTTCCGCCGCTCTGCTGTGCTCCGCTCTGCTCCCCCTCCCCCTGATCTGCAGGGGGCGGGGAGCAGAGCGGAGCACGCGGCCAGCTGGCAGCCCAGATGCGTCTGGGCTGTCAGCTGGCCGCGCGTTCTGCCGCTCTGCTCTGCTCCGCTCTGCTCCCCCTCCCCCTGGTCTGCAAACCATGGGGGGGGGGGAAGCAGAGCGGAGCACGCGGCCAGCTGACAGCCCAGACGCGTCTGGGCTGTCAGCTGGCCGCGCGTTCTGCCGCTCTGCTCTACTCTGCTCCCCCTCCCCCTCCCCCTGGTCTGCAGACCTGGGGGACGGGGAGCAGAGCAGAGCAAAGCCGCGGAGCCCGAGGGCAGCAGGATAGCCACGGCGCGTCTGGGCTGTCCCGCTGCCCGCATGTTCCACCGCTTTTCTCCCCGTCCCCCTGGTCTGCAGACCAGGGGGACGGGGAGCAAAGCAGAGCAAAGCCACGGAGCTCGAGGGCAGCAGGATAGCCATGGCGCGTCTGGGCTGTCCCGCTGCCCCCGTGCTCCGCGGCTTTGCTCCGGACGCCTGTGGTACAGCAGCTGGGGCGCTGCCGGTTGGTCCCGTAGCGCCGCTCTGGGTGCCACTGGACCAACCCAGCAGCACCCCAGCTGCTCTGCCCCAGGTGTCCCCTAGTCAGCAGCTGCTGAAAATGACCAGTTGCTGACTACAGGAAGCCCCTGCCCCGGGCTTCCTGGAATCAGCCGCTGATCAGTTTCAGCAGCAGCTGACTTGGGGATGCCTGGGGTTCTTAAGTTGAATCTGTATGTAAGTCAGAACTGGCGTCCAGATTCAGCCACTGTTGTAACTGATCAGTTTCAGCAGCGGCTGAATCTGGACGCCAGTTCCGACTTACATACAGATTCAACTTAAGAACAAACCTACAGTCCCTATCTTGTACGTAACCCGGGGACTGCCTGTAATGGGATTGCTGTTAAGGTACAGTAGCTATTTTGGGATACCTCCTGGTATCATGAAATAGTGCTGCAGTATAGCCATAGCCATAATGTGCTCACTGTTTTATTTGCTATTCACCATTTTAATCCCCCCTTTTTCTAAGAGACTAAAAGAAGAACAACCATATCACACACAGATATTTCCATCCTGCAACTTACTCTGCAAAAGTGGAAACTTGTTCTGCCACAATGTCACTTACACAACTAGGGCAACCATTGGTTACAAATGGCATCATTGTAGTGGATTTGCAAAAGCATTTGTAATACAGAAAATTAAATAAATAATGACTTCTAGAAGCAAATGTATTCTGACAGGGTTTTTTCTCCAAAATTTTGTGGATAGACCAAAGCTTTCACAAACACTAGTGCATTACCTGGGGGAATGAATCTAATTTCTTCTGAATATTCAGTGCCATTGTATGTTCCTTTAACTCCCAATATTGCCCCCTTATGTATAGCGATAGCCTCACTTGTGCTAAATATGCAAGTTTTCTCTGACACCTGAAAAATAACATGCATTTGTATTAAGCCTTTGTTTTTCTTTCCCAATTTAAGTGGTTCTTTTTATGGGAGAAGTCTAAGGATAAATCAGTTGAAACACGTAGGACGTCTCACAATGTGTAAAGTTAAGCATAGTTATAAGTCTTTCCAGTGGTAGCATCTTTTTTTGCTCAGTTCCAGCTGCATTAATTGCCTTTCATATTTCTTCAGGGAAGTCTAGGGGATCTACAAAGAGAGGTGCCATTGAATGCAAACAGTGACCTTCCTCTACTGCCCGCCAACCAGACTTTATGGAATTCCTTCAAGAAACAGTATAGACGTTCTTGCAGAGATCCAGTGATGGTAGAAACAAACTCTCTCCTCTTCTGGAAAGGTAACGGTAGAGCTGTATCCTGAGGAGTCCCTCCTAGAATGGTTCCTGGGAAAACGTTCTGACACTGAATATTTAACAGATGTACAGATCGACCCGTCAATTTGCGAAACTATCATATGCATTCTCAGAAGTGTTTCAAAACTTTGGTGTTTTCTCAAGAATTACACAGGGAGTCATTAAAGATGGTAGGCACATGATTCTCATCTCTATTATAAAATGTTTGCTGTCTATTGATTTGTGAAACAATATGCTTTAAAAAATAATGCATATAATTATTGAAACAATTTATATTCTGGAGCTTATCTTTACTGCCAGAAAGATTAACAATGTTGGCTTTGATTCACCACTGCACTACTGCAGTTTGACACCCCTCCCAATTACATCAGCAGAAACTGGAAACATATATGGCACTGAGGGCTTTCATTTTCAAATGAAAAACCCTCTAACCCCAAGAAAACAGTCCTATGATCCTCTAGGAGATCCATAGTCTTGAAAAATGGAAACCAGAGAACGAGGAAGCTGAAATGTTGAAAGTGCATTTTGGTAGATGGGGAAGACGGCTCTCATGTGAATGTAAAAGGGAAGCGGGCCTGACTCACAGAGTTTTAAAGGTAAGGGTTTGTTTCTTCTTTTTTATTATTATTGTAAATGTAAGTTTCTTATCTTTATGCTGCATTCACAGTAAAAGCTATATTCCCTGTGGCCTACTCCCTTTTATGAGATCTGACCTCCTGCTGGGCAGAATCAATCTTACTGAAACTAGCTATTTTATTTGGCCCTCATTACCATCACACCTCATTTCCTCACAAGCTAGTGAGAGTTCCCATTTTGTAGATGGGGAACTGAGGCATGGAAAGACTTAGTTACTTGCCCAAGGTCACACAGGGAATTTGTGGAAGAACTGAGATGAGATTAGTGCTTTAGCCCCTGAAATGCAGGTTACTCACCTTGTGCCATAACTAGAGTTCTTCGAGATGGTGTCTCCGTGGATGCTCCACACTTGGTCTTGGTACCATCCCGGCACCTGGATGGGAGATTTTGCAGCAATCCCTGGTGAACTACACATGTGCTGTACCAACCAGCGCACGCCATGCTATTGGGTACTGCTCATGCACAGCCCACACCCTCTGGTTTCTTCTCTACCCCAGAGGCTCCAGGTCTGAAGCAGGGGGGGAAGAGTGTGTTTGTGGAGCATCCATGGGGACACCATCTGGAAGAACTGCAGTTACTGCACGAAGTGAGTAACCTTCATTTTTTCTTTGAGAGATCCCTGTGGACGCTCCATGCTTGGTGACTAACAAGCTATTTTGGCCCTTGGTGGTTGGCGCTTTGGAGTGTTTAGCACTGCTAAGCCCACTGCTGTGTCACCCACATAGGAAACTGCATAGTGCTTGCCAAAAATAAGTTGTGATTCCCAAGTGGCTGCTTTGCAAATGTCCGTTAGTGGCATGTTGCGTAGCTACATTGTGGAAGAAGATACAGCCCTGGTAGAATGAGCTGTCAAGCGTAACAGTGACTGTAGGCCCTTGAGTGTGTACACAGTCTTTATACATTCTGTAATCCCATGGTCACTAACCGGTCAATATCGATCGACTGGTCGATCGCGAGGCCTTGACCAGTCGATTGTGAGGCATTCGGGCCCTCCCACCCCCCATTTTCTCCCCACTCCCGAGAAGCCCCACTACCTACCTCCAGCGTAGTGCCAACTTCCCGCGGGGTGGAAGGAAGTTCTGCTTGCAGCTTCACGCCACTTCCAGGGGTTCTGGAAGTGCGCTGGCTGCTCGCCTCCCACAGTTCTGTGGCATGCCAGGCATGCTGCGGGAGGGGGCGTTGGCCTCGGAGGAGGAGTGCGACGGCTTCCCTGAGCCACAGGAAAGGTGAGTCGAGTGCAGGGGTTTCCTTGCACTACGGGAGCAGGGGTCGGCCCCGGGGTTTGGCCCTGGGTCAGGTGCGCGCAGGGGTTAGGCTGCACCGCGGGAAGGGGAGTTGGCCCTAGGGCAGGCGCCCGCGGGGTTTGGCTGTGCAGCGGGAGGCATGCCCTGGCCTTGGAGGTGGCACGCGCTGGCTTCCCTCAGGGGGGTAGGGAGAGAATCCTGGGAGGAGGCGGATGCAGGGGACTCTCTGCCCCCACTGCCCCCCTCTCCCCACTCTCCACTCCCCTGTTCCCTCTCCCCACTCCCCAGCCTCAGAAATTTGTCCCCACTGGCACCCCATCCCCTCTCCCCTCCCAGCAACCTATCCCCTTTCCCCTGAGCCCAGCCGCAGAAACCTGTCCTCACTGGTACCCTGTCCCCTGCCCTCCTAGCACCCTCTCCCCACTCCCCTGTTCCCTCTCCTCACTCCCCAGCCTCAGAAACCTGTCCCTGCTGGCACTCTGTCCCCTGCCCTCCCAGCACCCTATTCCCTCTCCCCACTCCCCATCCCCCTGTTCCCTTTCCCCTCTCCCCGCTCCTCAGCCTCAGAAACCTGTCCCCACTGGCACCCTGTCCCCTGCCCTCCTGGCACCCTATCCCTTTTCCCCTATCCCCTCTCCTGTCCCCAGCTGCAGAAATCTGTCCCCACTGGCACTCTGTCCCCTGCCAAAGCACCCACTAGCACCCTTCCCCAGTACTATATCCCCTGGTCCCACCAATACAGTTGGGGCCACATTAGTGGAGCTTGCGGAGGGGGGGTTACCATAAAGTAACATAACCTTTATGGAAAAGTGTGAAAGGGAGCATGAGGCGAGGGGCTCAAAGGGCGGCCTGGTCAACAGTCGCAGCACTAGCCCGAGATCCCAGGTTGTATAATGTTGGGATGTGAAGGATGCAATTCTTTAAGAAATCTTTTGGTGATAGGGTAAGTAAACACGGAACGGCCATCACTTTTGTAATGGAAGGCTGTTGTGGCTGCTAGGTGTACTTCGAGCTAAAGGAGAGTGGTGATTATTTTAAGGTGAGTAAATAATCGAGGATAAAGGACAGGGGTGCTGAGGATGGGTCCTGCCCTTACAATGTATACCATCTGAGAGTCACTTCCATTTGTTAGTGTAGAAGGTGTGGATGGAGTCCTTATGGCTGTGGATGAGGTTTGCTTGGATCTGTTCCGGAAAGGCTAGTTCTCCCTGGGACAGCCACTGAGGAGCCATGCTGTTAGATGTAGCTTGTGTGGATCTGGGTAGGTTTGCCCTGTTTGCCCCAGAGTCATCAAATTGTGTTGGAGGGGAAGATTGATGAGTGTGCTCATTGACATTTTGAGAACAAAGGGATACCATATTTGTCTGGGCCAGGTGGGGTATTGTCTCCGCCTGTTGGCAGGATGATTGTGGAGCCGTCCGTCCTGATCTTCTAAACAACTCTGGTCAGAAGCGGTAGGGAGGGAAAGCATAGGCAAGATCCTGATCCCATTGGATGAGGAAGGCATCCCCCAGATATCATGACCCCATGCCCACTTTTGAGCAGCGTTTGGTGTTGTGTGATGTTGCAAACAAATCTATTGATGGTCGGTCCCACCTGTGAAAAAAGGAGTGTGCTATCGTGATGTTGGGGAAAATGCCTGCTGAGAGCTTTGGCTGTCAAGTTGGAGATGCCTGATATGAGAGGTGGATATTGTGTCTGATAAAGAAGTTCCACAATTTTATGCCTTCCGTGCAAAGGGAAGGAGATCTGGCTCCTCCTTGTCTGTTGATATAGAAAACACAGGCAATGTTGTCTGTGAGGACATGGACATGTTTGTTGGCAATAGAAGGCAGGAAATGCCTGCAAGCATTGTGTACGGTGCACAATTCTAGGAGATTTATGTATAAGGACATCTCTGGGATTGACCAGAGGCCTTGGGCAGTCTGATTTCAGAAATGAGCACCCCATCCAGTGAGAGAGGCATCAGTTGTAATCGTGCATGAGGGGGAAGGCTAGCGGAAGGGGATGCCCATGCAAAGGTTGTCTGATTCTGTCTACCAAAGGAGTGAGTGTGACATGGGGTGTTTCCGAGGTTTGTAAGCTCTGAAAAACCAAATCTGTAGGCAATGCATGTGAAGTCACGTATGCAGTACTACAAATGTTGTGGCAACTACGTGGCCAAGAAGCAGTAAGCAATCTCTGGCGGTGGTGTGAGCGGCAAGGTAAGTCATTGTGGCCAGAGTCTGAATTGTGGGGAATATTTCGTCAGGTAGATAGGCCCAAGCAGGCGTAGAATCTAGTTGTGCTCAAATGAACTCTATGTTTTGGAAAGGGTGAATGGAAGACTTTTCCCAGTTTATGTGGAGCCCTAGATTTTGAAAGCACTGAGTGATAGTTGCTGTCACACGTGCTGATTTCATCTGTGACAATACCTTGAGAAGGCAGTCATCAAGATAGGGGAAAATGATTATTCCCATAGGGTATGTCTACACTACCACCCTAGTTTGAACTAGGCTGGTAATGTAGGCAACCGGAGTTGCAAATGAAGCCCGGGATTTAAATTTCCCGGGCTTCATTTGCATATTGCCGGGCGCCGCCATTTTTAAATGTCCGCTAGTGCGGACTCCATGCTCCGCGGCTACACGTGGCATGAACTAGGTAGTTCGGATTAGGCTTCCTATTCCGAACTACCGTTACTCCTCGTGGACTACCTAGTCCGTGCCGCGTGTAGCCGCGGGGCACGGAGTCCGCACTAGCGGACATTTAAAAATGGTGGCGCCCGGCAATATGCAAATGAAGCCTGGGAAATTCAATTCCCGGGATTCATTTGCAACTCCGGTTGCCTACATTACCATCCTAGTTCAAACTAGGGTGGTAGTGTAGACATACCCATAGAGTGAAAGTGAATGTGACTACGGCAAGTATGTGAAAGAATGAAAAGAATTAAAGAACTGGGGGCGTTTTTTGGTCTGGAAAAGAGAAGACTGAGAAGGGATATGATAAATTCAGATACTTAAAGGGTTGTTACAAGGAGAAAAAATGGTCTCCTTAACATCTGAGGATAGGAGAAGAAGCAATGGGCCTAAACAGTAGCAAGGAAGGTTTAGGTTGGACATTAGGAAAAACTTCCTAAACTGTCAGAGTGACTAAGCACTGGAATAAATTGCCTAGAAAGGTTGTAGAACCTCCATCCTTGGACATTTTAAGAGCAGGTTAAACATCCATCAGTAATGCTTTAGGTGGTGCTTAGTTCTGCCATGAGGGCAGAGGACTTGAACCTCTAGAAGATCCTCCCAGCCGTATAATTCTATGATTCTACGTGATAAATATATATATTTGTCAATAGATCAGGCGTATAAAAGGAAAAGTACAGTTAATTATTTCTGTTAACAAGTAAATAGAAAACTTACCTCTTTCTCTATATAATCCTGGCTTGTTTCCATATAACAGTTGTAGTCAATATCAGTGATGCTGCTGTCCCAGGTCAGCTGTAGCTTTGTGTGACTGAATGTCAAGTTGTCAATGGGTGAGGATGATGGCATCACTGAAAGTTTTATGAATTGATAACAGAGAGGATGCAGTATGATTTTTCCATGTTATTAGGTGCAGAGGCTATCACCTCTAATATCATTAGCTCACAGACATTTACCTTCCCCCTCCATCCCCCTTCTGTTCTGAAATTTGATTTGTCCTTTTCATATGTGTTCATTTTTTTTAATTGTATCCTTTGGTATATATGGTTGTGACAATTTTCTTCTACTATTTGATCTGAGGAAGTGGGTCTGGCCCACGAAAGCTCATCACCTAATAAACCATCTTGTTAGTCTTTAAAGTGCTACATAGTCCTGTTTTTTGATTCAGCTACACCAGACTAACACGGCTACATCTCTATCACTATTCTACATGACAATAGGCAGTGTAACTGCATGGGCAAATACCCCTACAGTGAGATGAATTAAACCCAGTCCTAGATTATCTCAGGGTATGTCTACACTACAGCGCTAATTCGAACTAACGCGTCTAGAACTAAAAACTAGTTCAAATTAGCATTTTGCTAATTCGAACTTGCAAGTCCACATTAAGTGGACCCTGAACCGGGCTTAAGGATGGCCGGAAGCAGTGCCGGCAGGGCATCAGAGGAGGACTTAGAGCGTGGAGATGCTGTCTCAGGCTAGCCAAGGGCTGTGCTTAAAGGGACCCGACCCCCACCCCGGACAGACAGTTCTCAGGGGTGCCCCGCTTGCAAAGCAGTCCTGGCTTGGAGTGCCCAGAGTGCCCACACTGGGCACATCACAGCACTCGGCCATCAGACCGGCTGCACTTCCCACAGGCTGCCATCTGGGGAGAAGGGGCAATTGGGGGGCTGCAGGAGAGCTTCCACACCCAGAAGCCCACAGAGCCAGCCCAGTCCTCCCCATCGGGGGCTCGTACCCCATTCCTCCCTCACCTCCTTCCACTTACCCTTGCCTAGCCCCTTTTCTTGATGTACACAATAAAGGACAATTGTGTTCAAAAATGGAATCTGTCTTTATTGAACAAAACTGGGGGAGACTGGGAAAAGGAGGTGGGAGAGGGGAAGAGAAAGGCTGGGAGAGGGGAGGGCAACTACAATGATCAGGGGTTGGGAACAGGTCCCATATGAAAAGAGGCTAAAGAGACTGGGACTTTTCAGCTTAGACAAGAGGAGACGGAGGGGGGACAGGATAGAGGTCTCTAAAAGCAGGAGTTGGGTGGAGAGGGTGCATACAGAAAAGTTCTTCATTAGTTCCCATAAAGAAGGACTAGAGGACACCAAAGGAAAGGAATGGGTAGCAGGCTTTAAACTAATAACAGAAAGTTCTTTTTCACAAAACAAAGAGTCAACCTGTGGAACTCCTTGCTGCAGGAGGCTGTGAAGGCTAGAACTAGAACAGAGTTTAAAGGGACATGAGATCAAGTCATGGAGGTTGGGTCCATGGAGTGCTATTAGCCAGGGGGTAGGAGTGGTGTCCCTGCCCAAGGTTTGTGGAAGGCTGGAGAGGGATGGCATGAGACAAATGGCTTGGTCACTGTCTTCGGTCCATCCCCTCCAAGGTATCTAGGGTTGGCCGCTGTCGGCAGACAGGCTACTGGGCTAGATGGACCTTTGGTCTGACCCAGGACGGCCATTGTAAGCTCAGGGCTCAGGGTTGGTGGGGTCTCAGTGGACCCCCTTGATTTTCATGCACACCTGCTCCTGGGTGGCCAGGCTGGCAGCTCTCCTGCCCTAGACGGCCACTTTCCTGTGCCTAGTGCGGAGATTGTGGACGAAGTCCATGATGTCTGCACTAGCCCAGGTGGGTGCCCGCCTCTGCGGTCCCGGGCAAGCTCCCGGGAGCTGCCAGCCTGGTCCCGGGAAGAGGGGGAGGGCTGGGGGGCATCGGGTGGCTGGCTTGATCTGTGCCAGGTGCAGGGTCTGCTGGCTGGGTGCTGGCAGGCTTGCACCTGGCACGGGCACCGTAGCCAGCCCGTGCCCCTTTAAGGGGTCCGGGGCCGGGAGGGGGGCAATAGAGTTTCCCTGGTGTTGGCCAGAGTGGCCACCAGGGAAACCTGGGGAGGGCTAGCCTCCCACTAGTTCGAATTAAGGGGCTACACACCCCTTAATTCGAACTAGCTAGTTCGAACTAGGCTTAATCCTCGTAAAATGAGGATTACCTAGTTTGAACTAAGCGCTCCGCTAGTTCGAATTAAGTTCGAACTAGCGGAGCGCTAGTGTAGCACCTATGAAAGTTAGTTCGAACTAACATCCGTTAGTTCGAACTAACTCTGTAGTGTAGACATACCTCCAGTTATAAAGTATTATACTTACTCTTTGTATTCACAGAGTCATCACACCATATCGGAAAGAACAGGATGCTCCAAATCATGGAAAGAAATTGGAAAGTGGCCACCATCCTCTATTTTTCTTGGAAATAGGAATAAAACCTACAAGAGAAGAAACTGATGCCAAAGCAGACTTAGGTTTCTGTTAAGCTCAATTTCTTTGAAGGACAGAATCAGAGACTTTCTCATTAGTCCCTAGATTCAGCTAAATATGGTAAATCACACATATGTACCAGCAACAAGGTCCAGTGTTTAAGGCACTATGCTGGTTCTTGGGAGACTGGGGTGCAAGCTTCTGCTTTGTCACAGACTCACTGTGACTTTGGGCTGGCTTCTTAGGCCCACAGGGTCACAGCCATTGTGGTGCTCTGCAACTCGGTAGAATCCACAAACCCTGGGCTAGACAACTAGGCTCTCTGTACAGCGCATCAGAGAGCTAGCTCTGTAAGAAAGGGGCCTATGAAAGGCTGTATGACAGGAACTGAGCTGTCAATGCAAACCAATAGCAGATATGGATGAGACGGATGAGTCCTGATCCTCATCCCTTTCCAGGAGTTAGATTTCTAAATTGAGGCTGGAGGGAGACACCTACCTTTGCCTGGGCTATGCAGACACGTAACCTTCTCCTGGAGTCAGGAGCCAAACCTTTCTTGTGGGAGTGGCAGGAGTTCCCTGCTATTTCTGCACAAAACAGAGGCAGTGGTAGCTCTATAACCTATAGTCTTGGGGTTCAGACACTTAGGTGGGAAGCCTCAGTAGCAAGGACTATGCAAGGACTATCCTTCTTTTGTAAAACCTTCTGAGAGCTAGAGATTAAAGCCTTTATGTAAGAGTTATGGCAGGTCTTCCTTGCCAAGCCAGAGATCAGCATTCTTGGGTTCAATTTAGCAAGTCTGGTATTGACCCGTAAATCGAATGCCAAGGGCAGCTCCAACCAGTGACTGCATTCCTTGTAGTCGCGAGGAGTAAGGGAAGTCGACAGGAGCATTTGCTCCCATCAGCCTCCCTCTGTGTGGATGCTGCCAAGCTCAGCTTAAGTTAAGCCAACTGCAGCTATGTATTCTACGAAGCTGGAGGTGCTTACCTTCAGTTGACCTTCCGGGTCTAGAAGAGACCTGGCCTTAGGCATTATTATTCTTGATACCTTCCATTTTTTCCTATCCCTGTTTACTCATTTGCTGTCTACTTGAAACATTACTAGTCTTGTCTGTCTCTACTTATATGGCTCTAAATACATTTTCAGCAAGTCTCTGAATCTGTCAATTTCTTTGGAGAGGTGATCAGAACTGAACACAATGATGACATATTATTGGTTTATATAAATGCATTATAATATTTTCAGTATCATTTGCTTTCCCTTTACATGTATGACCTCATTTTGAACTCAGAAATGAGAAACTGACATAATCATTATTATTAGCCTTTCCAATGTGCATTATCTTGCATTGCTGCAATGAAATTCATCAGCCATTATGCTGCCTTGACAGTCCCATACTTGAGAGTTGGTTTCTGACCCTTCTCTCTTGTCTTGACTAACCTACAGCATTTAGTGCCCCTTACGAATGTGGTCACTTCACTGTCCATCATACACCTTAACCTTCCTGCCATTCATTCTTACTCTTGGATGTATACTCTCTCACCTTGCTGACTTATTACTCCTTAATTTATCAATTTGTTCAGCACCTTTTCTTTTAACAATTCAGCCACTTCCAGTACCTCTTCTTTTAACCTGTAAATAGTAAATGTCTCTTCACAATCCTTTTTTATAATGAATGACACAACGACATAATTTTGCTTCATTGTAATACAATTGTCCTCCTTAAACCCTCCCTTTATTACCTAATAGTTGAATGGATACACCAGTTCATTTACAGGTATTCTGCTTGTGACACATTTCAATTATTTCTTATTTTTTATTTTTTTAATCTATCAGCTATTTAAAATCCAAATTAGTCCACTTAATACTATCTTATTTTTCACCTGTAAGAATTTATGTTTCTACCAAAATCCATTTGGATGGATTTTCTGAAGGACATTTACGTGCACAAATAAAATCTTGTATTTTGCCATATTTTTGTTCTTATCTATCCGCTTCCTTTTTTTTTAAGGAACATTGCAAAACTTCCTTGTCTTTGTTAAATAAAAATCCTCCTTACTAGGTCTAGGTAACTTTTGACATTAAGGAGTTTTTCAATAGCTTCCTTTTCTTTACTTTAATTTAAGAAACCCATTCTATGGTACTAAGTTTTTGGTATGGCTCCTTTACCCATGGATGGTAAAATTAATTATATGGTTATTCATTGCTATTTCTCATTGACTCCACTAATGTACCTCCAACATTATAAATCCCCCTTTTCAATTTTTTAGCACTTTCTCTTTCAAAATACTCTAGAGCCAAAACCTTTTATGCTTGGGCTTTTACCATATGTGATTGTTACATGCACAGGAAAAAATACATTTCCCCTAAATGTACCAATCAAGAACTTTACACACTTAAATCACTAGAATTCCTGAACAACTGTCCAAACATTGTCTATGTTTGTAAATCTTTGTGAAATCTCAACTCAGTTCAGCAGGTTCTCAGTTCTAATCACACTAAGTATTCACACATGGAAAATCCATGTATTGTTGCATTTAACTTTCTTGGACCACTTCGTAGGATGAGTGGGGAGGTGATCTCTCCTCAGGAGCTTCAAGTATCTCAGCTCCTCACCAGTCTCAGGATGTCTACTGAGTCAGGGACCATCCCCATAGAGGTCTCTTGCCTCCACCATTCTGCCCTGCCCCAATCTTCAGCTTTCTGATGGTTTTTGGCAGTACTTCTTTTGATGGGCTTCCCCACTGCCCACATACCCTCCTTAAAGGAACTTCAAAGTATAGCCTGGGAAGGAGTTTTGTAAAATTTGGATGGGTAAGGCTCGCCGATCTGATCAGGAAAAAAATCTAGGTTCATCCTCTATCCCAGGTCACAGTTCAGTGGAACCACAAGGTTCCCTCTCTTGAGGGTCTGCAGGTGACAGACAACAACCACAGTTTAACTCAAGGAATGAAATAGGAAACAGCTTTATTGCTAATGGAATAATGATTAGACTTACCACGGCAAAATCTACAGTTAGAACACAGATCACTTGAATTCCTTCCCAAGATGTCATTAACACAATCAACTCAAAAGTTATCTAAGTGTACTACTACTACTACTACTACTACTACTAATTACACACACAGGGACCCCAAGGCTGGATCGAGAAGGGTGGCTTCCCTTTCCCTGGAAGACCTGGGAGCAAGTGTTAGTAGGATTCCTAAAAGCAGACTTAAGCAAGATTAAAGAGAAAAGCAAGCAGTTGTAAAAGAGAAATAGATATAGATACTTAGTTCCTCTGACCTTATAAGATCTGCCGAGTGAGGACTGCTTCTCAGCTACACTGGTCCAGCAGCCCCAATCTGCCCAGATCCCTAGGTCTAAATACCCCTTTTGATGCCAAAGTGTTCCGGATATACTGCCCCTTTGCCATAACTGGGCCTAACACCCCTAGATTACTGAAGGTACCATCTTTGATTGGAAGAAATCTTTGCGTATCTTATGAATATTTATTATAAGTGACACAGGAAACTGTACAGGAAGCTGCGGTCAACAAGCCTCCATCTGTTGTGATTGCCCAGTAAAGTTGAAATGTCCATTACTGCTAAGTTAGCAAATTTATATCAGAAATTCCGGGTAGGATTAGAAAAATACATTCTTGCACCAGCCAAAAAACTCTTGCTTCACCCCTTTATGGAAACATTTCACAAAGGGGGCATATAAATCACTACTGATGTCGATTGCCATCAGCCATCTTACAGAAACTGGATTCTGTAGGACCCTTGTATTACCAGCATATTTAAATCTATATAAAGAAATATAGGATAAAACAATAAATTATTATTTAACTAAAACAAAGTCAATATAATTTTAGTAGGCCGAAATAAAGCAGATAATAGTTAGTAGGCTACAAAAGAATGGAAGTGAAAGTCAGGAAGACAGCTGCAGATGTGGTGTGATGTAACCTATGCATCTTCGTCATACACTCTCCCCCAGATAACTGTTTCACCCCAAATCCCTAATCCTTCCAACCGTTCCATCTACTTTGCATGTCACCCACACACAGCCCTAAAGCAAGGTCACACCAATTTAGGAGGGTCCCCGATCGGTAGCTACGGTGTCAATGCCACAGGGGACATCTCCAAGGCAGAGGGCAGGAGCAACATGACAGTAGGTAGAGGGGTAACTGAAGTACCAGTGCTTGATAGCTTCCTGGCCAAACCAGTCAGGATCACCTGTCAGAGGCTCCTAGATCTCCTGGTAGATCCCGATGTACTGGTTGGTGGCCACTGGGTTAAAACATGTCTCTTGGAACTGAGCAGGAGATCTGAGGTGTTTGTGATACCTTGATGTCTGGGGCTGTATGAATGCACCATGAAGAGCTGGCTGGAATAGACACATTTTAATGAAGGATCCAGAAAAACAATAAGAACCCCAATGTCCAGGTGGCCCATCAGAATTGCCAGGCCCCAGGGCAAGATATGAGGGTTGGCTCTGTGTTTCCAGAAGGGGCAGGGCCACTGGCAGAAGAGACAGGGCTGCTGTCACAGGCACCCTGGCCTGTAATCCATTAATACATTCCATTTTGAAACCACTGAGGTGTCTTGTCTCCACTACTTGTATTGGGAAGCTGTTACAGAACATGGCCAATTATCACCTCACCACATTGCAGGTATGTCTAGACTACATTGTTTTTTCGAAAAAAACTTCACCTGCAATTGTGTTCTTTCAAAATTAAATCGGAAGAATTCAGAGGGGTTGTCCAACATTGGTAAACCTCAAATTACAAGGAAGAATGCCTTATTTGAAAGAGCTCTTTTGGAAAAATGCATGTGTGGATACAGAACAGGGATATTTTTCGAAAGAAGAGACAATCGAAAAAAGCACAGGTGCCCTGGTGGTCATTCTGTGAATAGCAATCCAGGTTTTCTTTCAAGAGCGTTCATAGAGTCTGGACTCTCTATATCGAAAAAGCAGATTACTTTTTTTATCTAGTTTTGAGATGTGAATGCTCTCTTTTGAAAGAAGCTTGCAGTCTACACATACTCTGCTTGTGTAGCATACATCTTTTCTATACCCTTCAATGAAATATACAAACAATTCATGCTTTAATACAATATTCCTAGGACTGATTCACTCTATGGAATGATACGAAACTTGCCACCCACACACACATATAAGAGGCAACATACAAACATTTTCAATGAAATTATATTTTAAAAGAAGAAAGAGAACATTTCTCCTGGATACACAAAGTAGCTGTCAGACAAAATAAAGCAACCCAACTGATGAGGGAAAATATTACTAATGTCTCTAACCCTTATATTTGTGTAGATTATTTTCAAAATGTGAAGCAGAAACAGGTGAGGCAATGTCTTCCAGTCTGTGGACAGCCTGAGGCAACAGAGCTGGTGAACTACCTTTATTTTAACTCTTTCACAGCTGATTGACGTATGCAGCAAAAGAGGGATGATTAGTTTAGAATATCTGTGCATAATTGACTCTGTGCGCTATGTCATGTTAGCAGCAATCATGAGAGTATCCTGGCTTATGAGTAGACCTAAGAAAAATACTTCTCTTAAGTAAAAACTTCAGAAAGTCTTAGCAACGTATAACATATTTTTGATTTTTTTTGTTTTCAACTAATCTGAAAAAAGCAATAGGCAAAACAGTATATGTTCATATTGTTCAAAGCATAGCTGGAATTCTTACAACATAGTCATCCTGTAACAGTGTAAACAGCACTTGTGCAATTTCAGGATTCTTGGAAACTTACACTACACTTTTGAAAGAAATGTTTTTGAACAGACCTTTTGAAGCAATGCAAGTTTTTCCATCCAAACAATGCAGACTCAGCTAAGTGAACAGCAGCATTCACATCTCTCTTCAAAGACTAAGTTTTACTGTGAAACAGAATTAATATATTGGGTCTGACGCTCCAACCCTCATGCTTTACGAAATGCATTTATGGACACAAATATGCATAACTCAAAGTTTAATGTCAGTACTGGGCAAATTAATTGAAAGTATAGTAAAAAATAAAATTGTCAGACACATGGTTGAACATAATTTATTGGGGGAAAGTCAACGTGGTTTCTATAAATCGAAATCATGCCTTACTAATCTACTAGAGTTCTTTGAAGGGGTCTATAAACATGTGGACAAGGGGGATCTAGTGGATATAGTATACTTAGATTTCCAGAAAGCCTTGGACAAAGTTTTTCACCAAAGATTGTTAAGTAAAGTAAGTTGTCATGGGATAAGAGGGAAGGTCATTTAATGGATTGATAACTGGTTAAAAGACAGGAAACAAAGGATAGGAATAAATAGTAAGTTTTCTGAGTAGAGACCGGTAACTAGTGGGGTCCTCCAAGGGTCTCTGCTGGGACCCATCCTATTCAACTTATTTATGAATGATCTAGAGCAGAGTTTCCCAATTTAATTTGACAACCGAACCTTTTTCAGCTTGAAAGAATTTCAAGGAACCTCTAGGGTTGTCAAGATACAATTTGTTGAGTAAAAAAAAAAAAAAACCTGCTCTTAAACAGCGGAGGGAGAGGGGGAGAATGATGAGTTATCATGCGACCCTTACTTTTGTTTCAAATAGAATGTTAAGAATAATTAAAAAAGGGATAGAGAATAAGGCAGAGAATATTTTACATAAAACCATGGTACGCCCACATCTTGAATACTGTGTACAGATGTGGTCACCTCATCTCAAAAAAGATAGACTGGCATTGGAAAACTTACAGAAAAGGGCAACAAAAATGTTTAAGGATTTGGAATGAGTCCCATATGAAGTGAGATTAAAATGACTTGGACTTTTCATCTTAGAAAAGAAAAGCCTAACGGGGGATATGATAGAGGTCTATAAAGTCATGATTGGTGTGGAAAAAGTGAATAAGAAAAAGTTATTTACTTATTCCCACAATATAAGAACTAGGGGGTCACCAAATGAAATTAATAGGTAGCAGGTTTAAAACAAACAAAAGGAAGTTTTTCTTCACTCAGTGCACAGTCAACCTTCGGAACTCCTTGCCAGAGGATGTGGTGAAGATTAGGACTTTAAGGCTGTGTCTAGACTACATGCCTCTGTCGGCAAAGGCATGTAGATTAGACAGATCGGCAGAGGGAAATGAAGCCGCGATTTAAATAATCGCGGCTTCATTTAAATTTAAATGGCTGCCCCGCTCTGCCGATCAGCTGTTTGTCGGCAGAGCGGGGCAGTCTAGACATTCCCCTGTCGACAGAAAACCCTTTTGTCGTCCGCCCTGATATGCCTCGTGAGAGCCTGCATTGAAAACATGGTGATTCGATGCATGTAATGTATTCTCCTTAACAACCTTACTCCCGTGCTTTTCTTTCTTTTGTTAATAAACCTTCAGATTTTAGATTAAAAGGACTGTCTCAGTGTGATCTTGTGGGTACGATCCATAGTGTAAATTGACTGGGGATTTGTGGCTGGTTCTTTGGGACCGGAAATACCCATTCGGAGTAGTTGAGATTGGGTTCTATAATCCCTTACCTGTCTGTTAGGCCGGGGCTGATGGTGGCACAGGGAGAGCTGAGGTGTCTGAGGAGTTTTGCTTGGTGTGACTGGTTTGTGGCCTATTCAGGAAGGGCCTCCAGTCAAGGGCTGTAAGGAGCCCAGGTTTTGAGGAATTCACCCTGAGCGAATGCCTTCGGTGGTACCCAGACCCAGCCCGCTCCGTCACAACCTTCCTTCCCCAGCTACCCACCCTGCTACCTGCAGAATATCTGGAGGAGGGACCATGTACCCTTTTCTACTAGCCCCGACCTTCCCCCCCAGCCTGTGGACTATCAGGGACTAGGCTCTAGGATTCTACCCACTCCTCCAGCTGTTGACTCTCCAGTGTCCCCTCACAGCCTGCAGACTCTCCATGGGTGTGGGGGAAAAGCTCTGAGTTTGGGGTTGGGGTGCTACTTACCCAGTTTGGAGGTAGGCAAGATGGCGGAGCCCCAACCCCCAGCCACTCTCTGGCTGCTGCAGCTGCCCCCAGTGGTCACTTTCAATATCGCCTCCCTCCTCTCTCTGCCCCCTATCTTTCCATGTTATTGGAAGCAGTCCTATTCCTGGCAATTCACATTTTTTAGGCACCACCAAACCCTGACTTTGGTTGAAGTTAGGGTAAGAGGAAGCTGCATACCAAATTTGATGGTCTTAGCTCGTACAGATTGGGAGGGATTCTTGAACAAACAGAGAGAGAGATAGACAGATGCATTGTAATATATATGTATTAATATGAGAGATTAATATGTAGGGATTTGAAATTGGGGGCCTGCATATCCCAGCTGAGAGCCCTCACCACAGGAGATTGTGAGTATATGCACAGATCCAGAAGAACTCTCAACTTGCTCACCCTATACTGTGTTTGTGTGAGGCCTGATCTTGAATGTGGCTCTCCACACATCTACCAGATAAGGCTGGTAGAAAAATAGAGCAAAAAAGAGAAACTTATTGTAAATGAAAGAAAAGCCCAATTGTTGTCTCACTATGATAATGGAAACAACAATAATATTAATAATCAACTGTGAGCAAGACTTCCTACCAGCTAGAGATCTTTCTTCTGCAGCTGGGCAAACCATTACCACTGAATGCACACTGTACAATGTAATGGGGAAATACCGATTTTTTTCTTTTTTGGTGAATTATTTTTTCTGAATCATAAGCTTCACAAGTAAGTGTAAGTCCTTTCCCCTTTTTGGTTATCTCCTTTCATAGGACCACTCTGCATTGTTTACTAGGACAAAAAAAAAAAAAAAAAAAAAAAAAAAAGACTTAAACAAGTGGCACTGGAGGGGGCCAGCAGAAAGTTTTTAAAAGTAAGGATTGGGCCCACCTCAGTAGGCCTGGTCTTTCCTTTCCTTTTCCTTTTCTTCTCCCTCTTACTCCGGGACTGAAAATAAACTAACAAATTCAATTATGTGGACCTGTATTCACCCTTCACCTGGGTTATCAGCAAGACTGGAAACTTTTCATCAAGAACCCTGATTTCTACCACTTAATATATAATGATAAGAGTAGTTGGTGGTTATTTTCTGTGTGGATCAGCCAGTGAGCGGGGGGGGAGGGGGATTTGACAGCAGACTTGAACTACCTGAAGGGGGCTCCAAAGAGGATGGAGAGAGGCTTTTCTCAGTAGTGACAGATGGCAGAATGAGTTGCAATGGTCTCAAGTGGCAGTGGGGGAGGTCTAGGTTGGATATTAGGAAAAACTATTTCACTAGTTTTTATATATAGTTTTTTAATAAACCATCTTGTTAGTCTTTAAAGTGCTACATTGTCCTGCATTTTGCTTCAGCTACCCCAGACTAACACGGCTACATTTCTATCACTATTTCACTAGGAGGGTGGTGAAGGTCTGGAATGGATTTCCTAGGGAGGCGATTTTTAGGTCCAGGCTTGACAAAGTCCTGGCTGGGCTAATTTAATTGGGGTTGGTCCTGCTTTGAGCAGGGGGTTGGACTTGGATGATCTCCTGAGGTCTCTTCCAACCCTATTATTCTATGGTTCCATGACAGTGAGATAAGACACTTTGCCAGTGGATTTCATATATACTTGCCAGACAGCAAAACAAAAAAATAAAAAATGGTGAGACTCTAGAATCCTTGATTCTAGTCCAGGCTCTGGAGGCAAATTTTCTCTAGTGGATATAGACACTTTCCATTTTCACCCATCTACCCCTGGCCTTGAATATATTTCTGTAGCTGGTCAAACCCTGTCCCATTTCAACCCCTTTCCAGGGCCTCTGCCCTGGCCTTCCCCTTCCTGGAGTATGTCTCCGTGTCCTCTGCATTTCAATTGTAATGCCAGTAATTCCTCCTACCTGTTCCCAGAGAGAGCAAAGGAGAGTCTCTCTGCTCTCAGTTCCTGATTCAGGCACTGCAGTGCCTCCTGGATGCCAGGAGCAAACTTACAGGAATATATTGAGGGAAGTGGACCCTCCCTGTAATTATGTATAAATGGGTTTAAAAAGATTAAGAAAATAATGTCTGAAATCAAGTTCATGTTACGCAGATTTAAAAGAAAGGCATCTGGCATCAAACCTGGGTTCTGAAAATTTACAAATATCTGTCACAAAGCTCACAAGAACCATAGAGTGCATAACCAGCATTCTCCCAGAGTGAGGTGCGTGAGTTTTTAAACAGCAGAAAAGAAGTGTTCTCGGGTATGCCACTCATAGAGTGTATAGAGTTAGTAGAGATAAGGCTGAGATAGAGATGAGTGGAATTTGTCCTTGGATCCATCAGTGTCTAGTGGGTCTTCCTGAAAAGATACTGTCAGGGAAGTAGGTGAGTTATTTCCTTGACCATGTCTCTTGTTGGTTGTCTTGTTCATGTATCCCGGTGCTGTCATGTATTGTCAGCATCCTGCGATGTGCTCTGTGTAAATGTCTCTGTACCATATGATGGTGTTGGATACCATGAGCTGCCTCATAAGTCAGCCAAGGCACCGACCAATGTCACATGCTCTTGGCACCAGCTTCTTGTGAGGAATCCTATTTACCCACGGCTCCCACCATCAGGGTGTGGAACTGCATTTTGCAGTCCTGGGTTCTCAGAGTGTTCTTCAGCATTGTGTATTTCTCCACCTTCTTAAATTGGGTCATGAAGAAGGCTGGGGATCTCCCTAGCTCAATGGTTCTCAAATCTTATTGGATCATGACCCCCGTCTGACAAAAAAAAAGTACTACTTGATCCCACGAAGCAGGGGAGACTCAAGACTGAGCCTGATTAGGCAAAGCTGAAGCCCAGGACATCTCTGGGTAGGGGGTATGTAACCTTAGCCCTGGGTGTTGGAGCATGGGCTTCAGACTTGTTGGGGCCAGGGCTGACACTAGTTTCGGTGACCCCATTTAAATAGGCTTACAACCCACTTCGGAGATCAAACTCACAGTTTGAGAACTCTACCTTAATTATTGGGCTTAGCTAAGAGATCAAGCAATGATGTGAAACTTGAAAAAAAGTTATGCAAGATGAAATTAAGTCAAATGACCACATCTATAAAAACCCAACACAAGCATGTAGGGACAAAATTAGTAAGGCCAAGGCACACAATGAGATTAAACTAGCTAGAAGATAAGGAATAACAAGAAAGCATGGCATTTTACTGCCCTGCAACTTTCTTGGTTAGAAGTGAAAAAACACCCCCTTCCGCCACAGGGTTACAAGTGGCCATAATCTTGCTCTAAAGCATTGCCTTGGCAGCACTGCAATGTTGTAAGTGTGGACATAACCTAAGGATAGGGTCGGTGCATTTCTTAATGATGGAAGAAAGACAAAAACAGAAAATGTAACAATGGCAAAAGTATTAAACACCTTTTTTGTTTCAATTTTCTAGAGAGGTTGTGGAATCTCTATCACTGGAGATATTTAGGAGCTGGTTGGATAGACATCTATTAGGAATGATCTAGATGATGGTTGCTCCTGCCATGAGGGCAAGGGACTGGACTTGATGACCATTCAAGGTCCCTTCCAGTTATAGTATTCTAATATTCTATGATTTTACGAAGACCTAGGAGAGTTTGGCTGCCAGACTCTTTAAAAAGCCTCTACTTAGCGTATATGATCTGTGATTTTTCAACAGTTAATAACTTGGTCAAACTTGGGCTCATACTCATAAAGATGGATAAATCAAACATTCCTTTCACCTCTAGAGAATTTCCACCAGTTCCAAAGCAGGGAAGTCCTAGAGGTTCTCAATTAAAAGGTTGTAAGAGGGTTTTTTTTTTAATATGGGCAAAATAACATATTTTCCATAGAGTTGTTTCAATAAATTTCTGAATTATTTTTTCTGACACATGCCAAGAATATTCATGCATGAAGACATGTAGCATGGAAAACCATCTGTCCAAATTTGCCAAAATGTATACGAAATTGAAAACAGGGTCAGAGAAGTGTTAAGTAATATTTGTAGGCAAGAGAAAGGGAGTGAGTGTAGAATATGTACAACATTGCCTTGGGATTTGTAGGTGTTCAGCTTGGGGATTCCAATTGCTTCATTTTGCTTTTGGTAAGTTATGCAACTTCTTCAACAGTAGTTATTACTTCAATTTCATATTTTGTTAGTGGTGGATCCATCCATTCCTTGTATTGAAACAGGAAGAAAAATCTCCATTAGTTTCATGCATGAGAGTGATTAGAGATTTACCACTTGAGGCCCCCGCTTATTCAATTAATTGTTAAGGGTATTCAATAATTTTTTCTTCACTTTAATTTTTCTTTTGAACCCCACCTCTTGCAAGGAAAACAACAGTGGGTACATCCCTGTTACAATGCCTATTAACCCAAAGATATAAAAGAGATAAAGAATGGAACATTTGATTCTTAAAAGTTTTTTCTCAGAGAAAATTCCAGCTAACAAGAATGGGAGCTCCTCAGTCCTTACTCAAGCATACTTAGACTAACAAAGAAGCAACTCAGTAGTGTTAGCAAAAGAGTGATTTTTATGCTTTGGTCCTGCTCCCTTGACACTGGCGAGGCTGAAACATTTTAACGGCACAAAATGCTGCGCAATATCAAACAATCTTAATGTTTATAAATGGAAATGCAAACCTTGACCTTTTGTGACAGACTTTCCAGTCTGATAGATCCTTACAATAAGCACATTTTACATATGAAAAATGTACCTTTGTATTTTTATCAGATCCCTGAAGTTCGTAAAATTTATTGTTTGGTTGTGGAACAGGAGGAAACAATTTTTTCAAACTGCAGCACCTTTGCAAACAAGAAGAAATAGTGAGAAAAAAAAAAGATGGGTATAGAACATGGACAAAAATTTTGTGTTCTCTTACATGTTTGAGACATTTCTTATTTTCCTTTTTCAAGGTAGAAAGAATCAGTGGAGTAGAATCAATTATTTTTTTAGAATTTAGATAACTACTGTTGCCGTGTCACTGGTTTGAAAAAATAAAGTCACTTCTACCACTGAAACAGGAACTTGATTAGAATAAGAAAACCATTAGGTCTGATTTTTTATTGCCATGAAATTTAGGAAATCAATCATACCATTGCAAGGTAAATGTAAAATGCTGCTAAATAGGAACGACTGCAATTTACATAATTTTACATTAGTGTAAATAACCACACAAGGCACAGGGAAATGGAGAATTAGGCCCCTTATTAAAGCTCTTCTGCTCCACTTGTAGACCTTCCACCCATAACTTGCACCAGTGCCATTCCACTGACCAGGCTTCTTGCTACAGTATTAAAGAAACAGTAGAGGTTCGACCTCTCTTGTCTGGCATCCTTGGGACCTGACCAGTCTCAGAAGAGGGAATTTTCTGGAAAACGGGAGGTCTACTGGCAAAAGCCGCTCAACCTGCTGCCCTTCCCCTCAACCAGCTCCTTCATTCCGGCTGGGCTGTCTGCTGGCTAGTCCCAATCCCATCTCTGTTGCTGCCCGGCTGGGCAGCTTCAGCCCCACTGCTGACTGTGTGTTGCCTGATTGGGACACCGCAGCCCCGGCCCCTCTATTATCAGCCGGCTTCCCCTTCCAGGCTGCTGTGGCCACAGGCTGGGTGCAGGCATCCTCAGATATACTGGTGCTGCCCGGCTGCTGCAGCCCCACCACCTCTCAGGCTGACGTGGCCTGGCCAGACTTCCCGTCTTGGGCTGCTGTGATCCGGGCTGTGCTGCTGGGCAGCAGACAGTTCTGATCGTGCTGCGCCCAGGCTGCTGCAGCACCACTGGAAGCACATTTGCCCTCCTGCCCCAGGTCTATCTCATCCAGGAACATCCATGGTTATGGTGGACCACGGATGTTGCCACATGAGAGAATCCCAGATTTGGAAGATTCAACCTGTACAAATAATATTTGACAGGAGTTAATAGATAGGTACATGTAGTTAAAGACATGTTATTGATTTCACTACTCCAGGGGTTTACTTATATAATTTAGATTGCAGGCATTTTGGATCAGAAAACGTTAGAAAGGACAATCTTTGTATGCAACTGCTCCAAAAACTGTGTTAAAAGAACATTGCAAAGTCAAGCACGCCAAGATTCGGAAATGCCAGAATTAAAGGTGCCTGGACAAATTTAGTTCTGTCCTCTTGTGTTCCAAGCAATGTTTATTCACATAATCTGATATTATTTTGCAGAACTTCAGCTTCATTCAATTAACAGGATACATCTGCTTAGGATTGTGCAGTGAAATGAGTCTACAGTCTGTAGGTTCCCTGGATCATTTGTTGCAGAATTTGGAAAGTATGCAGGAAATGAGGCAGGGCTCACAGGAAGAGAAATGGTGGTCTCCTGATTGAGGCAATTGAATGATGCCCTGGAGAATTCTACCCCTGCCTCTGCCAGAGTTCCTAGGAATTTCTGTGCTCACTGAAATCAAACTCTCCACAAGTGGTCATTAACTGTGTGTTCCACTTTTTGAGTGCCTGGATTGAAATACTTGGTCTGATCTTCAGAAATGTTGAAGTGCTCACAACTGCAACTGAAGTCAAAGGAAGCTACACTTTGAACTCCAAAAGTTCTATATAATTCTGAATACTCTGCAAAATATTAGGTCCAGCAGTCTCAGATTAGGCATCCAAAATTAGTGGCGAGCGTTGACCTTAATCTCTCTGTGCCAGGATTTTCCTGGTAGCTGTGTAGAGCAGGGAGGGTAGCTGAGGGAGAGGAGTACTGAAGTCAGGGTGTCCCCTTGCCCCTGTACCCTATTTATGCAAAGGGGAGAGGGAGTCACAGAAGTCAGCAGAGCTGCTCCAAGATGAAGCATATGACTCCAAAGAGTGCAGAACAGGGGAAGGGGAAAGACAACAGAGCAGGAAAAATTTCCCTTAAAGAGACGGTGAGTCTTCTCTCAGAAACTTAGCCAGGCATACACACTCTCTATGTCACTGCCATGTTGTCTGGGTACATCTAGACTCCATTCCTCTTTCGACAAAGGGATGTAAATTAGACACTTTGAAATTGAAAATGAAGTCGGGATTTGAATTTCCCACACTTCATTTGCATAATCTTTCGAAAATAGGAGCCTTTTTCGGAAGATCCTGTAAACCTGAAAGATCCTGTAAAATGAGGTTTACAGGATCTTTCAAAAAAGGCTTCTATTTTCGAAAGAACCATGTCTAGACTGCGGTTTCACTTTCAAAAAAGAGCTTTTTCGAAAGAGTGCCATGACGCAATTATGCAAATAAAGTGTGGGAAATTCAAATCCTGGATTCATTTGCAATTTCCAAGTGTGTAATTTACATCCCTCTGTGGAAAGAGGGATGTAGTCTAGACATAGTCTAGAAGTGCTGCACGCATAATCACTGACACATTGTGCCACACGCTCTTCCATCTCTGTGCCACACACACTCAATCTGAATCACAAAATCTAGCTTTGACAATCAGCATCTCTCTTTCACTCTCTCTCTCACACACAAACTCTCTGTCTCTCTTTCTGTCTATATGTCTTTATCTCTCTTTCTCTCTCTTTCTGTAGCTTCAGACCCATCCTTTCCATGGGAGGCCCAGAACTTGTTTGCAACCATGGATCAAAATTCATGAAGTGGCTCTCATTATTGACCACTCCTGCATTAATGTGATTTAACAGATTTTTGTGTGTGTAATTGCCTAGATTTTTTTTAAAAAAAGCCAGTTAAAAAAATGAAATTCCATCACATGGCATCATATTGATACCTTCATGGTCGTCATCAAGGTTGGAACCTTTAAACCTCCACCACATACACCTGCCATTTCAGTTAATGGGTAACTGATATCGGTAGTCGATAGTCCCCAGGGAGCAATAGTAGAGGAAGATGGGACACTTTGCCAGTGGGGTTCACAGAGTTTGCTGAAAGCAAGGAACTGGTGAGACTCAGGGTATGTCTACACTAGCCACCCTAGTTCGAACTAGGGTGGCTAATGTAGTCATTCGAACTTGCAAATGAAGCCCGGGATTTAAATATCCCGGACTTTATTTGCATGTTCCCGGGCGCCACCATTTTTAAATGCCCAGTAGTTCAAACTCCCTGCCCACGGCTACACGCGGCACGGGCTAGGTAGTTCCAACTAAAGCCCCTAATTCGGATTACCTTTATCTCAGCCTAGGAGCAGCCATTATAGGGAATGAATCCTAACCTTGATCTGGAACATGCTCCAGTCATTTTGGGCATGTCTACGCTGCAGGGCAAAATTCGAATTAAGATATGCAACTTCAATTACATCAATTGTGTAGCTAAAGTCGAAATAACTTAATTTGGGTTTTGGCGCTGTCTACACAGCAGGAAGTCGAAGGAAGAACACTCTTTCTTCAACTTCCCTAACTCCTCCTGAAATGAGGGATAGAGGAGTCGGAGTAAGAAGTCCTCCAGCTCGACGTTATTTTGAAATAATGGCTTGCTGTGTAGAGGCGCATTTTGGTATTTTGAAATAACTTCAGTTATTTTGAAATAATGCTGCAGTGTATACATGCATTATCCTATGGGGATAATTCATGTGCAATTGGGTCAGTATAAGGAGCTCTGAGAGTCTCAAGCATCTTTAGAGATTTCAGCTAAGCTCTGGCAAGAACCAACTCCTCAATTATGTAAAGGCTTATAACTTAGTCAGAATTTTTCAATTTTCACAGAAACAGCAAAAGAAGCATTCCTGGCACAAAAGATACTGACAAGCCAAAGCATGGCCATATCAGCATTAGAACTATCCAAGAAAGTGTCACTGGATTTTTTTTTTTTTTACAATAAGCAAATCAGGATATATTTCCTTTCCTTATTCTCTGAAATGGCTAACCTGTTTTGGCTGACATTAAAAAGAAAGAAAATAAGTTAAATAATTGACCCTAATTGACCCTAATGCAGACTCCCAGAATGGAAAACTTCTAAACAAATGGTTTGGCAACATTATAAACAACTGAAAACAGTGTACTTCGAATGGGAAATGGTAAGCAACCTTAATTAAAAAACCGAGGTACCAGTTCTCCCCAAATATAATACAATTACTATATCAATATCACCCTGCAAACAAATCAGACAAAATTTAAACATGTAAAGTTGTGTTGCATGGTGGGATATATACACGTTTCACAAAAACTTTTACCTTTTGCATAGAAAAAATATGATCACTGCCATTAGGATTGTTCCAAATGCTATGAGAAGTAATACAATTGTATACATAAGAACTTCATCCTCTGGGTTACCTTAAAGAAAGATGGTTACAAAGATTATACATGTTTAGCACAGTAAAGATGAACACAGGTGACAAAGTCAAATTGCTGCTTAGAGTACGTCTAGACTACAGAGGTTTTCCGGGATACTGGAGGCATTCTGAAAAAGCTCTGCCATGTCCAAGGAACACATCTGCTTTCCTTTGCCTCCGGGGGCGAGTACCTTATCCACTCCATCACTGGAGGAACCCCCAACTACCTACATTCTGCCCCTCCTTATCCTTCCTTTCTTCCAAGGGTGCCTGGTCCATCCATCACCAAGATGCTTTTGGAAAAAATTTTCAGAAAAACAGATATGTTTTTTCGATATCCCTGTAAACCTCATTTTACAAGAAAGAAGGGATGTTCCAAAAGAGATTTTTTTTTCTGCCATTTGGTCCCGTGTAGACAGGAAAAATGTCAGAAAAGACACTTTCAGAAGAAAAACAGAAAAAGATATATAAATTGAGGTTCGCAATTTGCGTATCTTCTTCTGACTTCTCTTTGTAGTGTAGTCAGAGCCTCTGATGACTCATAGCAATCAATGGCAGCATGAAAACCCTTCTTGTGAACTCTGAACTTCCTTGCTGAGTAAAGGACTGAGGAGCAGATAGAATTTATAAATCCAACAACAGAAGCATAGATCATTCCAGGCCATGGAGCTCGGCAGTTTATGAGGACTCCGTCAGTAGACAAAAGGAGAAAAGTAAATAAAGGAAATGCTCAACATCCTTACCAAACTCAATGGTCTCACTCCATTCCCCCCATTTTTCGCTTATGAAACAAGCATCTCCCTTGGCTCTGATTTTCAAGGAGTATTTTTTTTTCACATTGTAATTCTGAAATGTGAAATGTGTTCCTCGTGCCTAAAAACAATGCTGCTATTATTATTATTATTATTACTATTATTTACATTTATTAACATAGTGCCTAAGAACCAGGCAAAAATGCCACCCCACTGTGATAGACATTATATAGCACAGAATAATTAGACTAACTACGCTTTTTCATTGTACATGTAGATGTTGATAACATGAAAGATTTAATTTATTGATCCAAGTTTACAATGGGTACATCTACACAACAGCGTTGTTTTGGAATAACTATTTCAAATGACGTTATTTCAAAATAATAAAGTGCACGTCTACACTGCAAGCCATTATTTCGACATAATGTCGAGCTGGAGGACTTCTTACTCCGACTCATGGTAACCCTCATTTCACGAGGAGTAAGGGAAGTTGAAGGAAAAGTGATCTTCCTTCGACTCTCTGCTGTATAGACAGTGCCAAAAGCTGAGTTAAGCTATTTCGACTTCAGCAATGCAATTAACATAGCTGAAGTTGTGTAGCTTAATACGACTTTTGCCGTGCAGTGTAGATGTGCCCAAAGCATATATTTATGCATGTTTATGTATGCAGAATATGGTTGTGACACATTGTACCTCAAAATGGAATTCTGAAACCCCCATATTCATCATGCATATATGGTTGTGATATGTATGCGAAGCAAGGGAGGTAAGATATCTCGTGAAAGGGCATGACTGGCAGAAACCCACTGTTCTTTCCAAACTTGTATAACATTACTGTGTATGAAGTTATGAGAGTTTGCTGTATGGTTGCTACTAGGGCTTATCAAGCAATTACTAATTAATTAAAAATTAATCCCAGTCATGCTCTTAACAGAATATCTGTTGTGCCACTGCCTGCTAGAAATTATAACAGAACTCTATTGTCCAATTCTTTTCATTTCAGATCATCTTAAACTTTGTCAGGGGAAGTTCAAGCTGCATGACTGATACCGTCAGGTATCCTGAACTGTCCCTACAAATTTTTATGGAAGAATTTGAGCAAAATCTATGCAAGGACCTATTACACTGCTCCTGGTAGGACTTTTTGAAAATCTTTGCAAAACCACAATAAGCCCATATGTTAGTATGGAAAGAGAATTGTTACCATAGGAAGCTCAGTTTTGTTTTCCTCAGGATTGGCCTGCAAAAGAAAGAAAAATCTTTATTATATTATTTTGGGTTTGTTATGCTGTAATAATGTTTTTCTTTTCTTTTCCTTTTGTAGAGGGGAGGCTTTATGCGCTGCCTATGAGTAGAAAGGAAGCCAAGATCAACGACATGAACCTTCTCCAACCTTGGAGGGTATGAGAGGTCCTGCTAATATCTCCAGAATTGGGGCCCAAATGTGTAGCGGTGAAGCTCCAGCAACAGTGTGAGCAGATGGACTCTTCCTGGCAAAAAAGGAAAGAAATCCTCCCGCTAATGGGTCCTTTGTTGTGGTGTTCTCCAACTGACTAGGGAGAACACAGTTGTTTCAACATCACTTAGGGTGTGTCTGAACTACACCCCTCTGTCGGCAGAAAGATGTAGATTAGGCACATTGAAAGTGCAAATGAAACTGGGATTTAAATATCCCACACTTGATTTGAATAATGGCGGCTGACGTTTTTTTTTTAAATGGGGCTTTATGAAAAAAAACTGGCAGTTTAGACAGGGATCTTTTGAAAATAAAACCCTTTTTCAAAAGATACTGTACTCCTAAAAAAATGAGGTTTACAGGATCTTTCGAAAAAGGGTTTTATTTTCGAAAGATCCCCATCTAAACTGAAGTTTTTTTGTTTTTTTAAAAAAAGCCCCGTTTTGAAAAAAAGCAATGGCCGCCATCATGCAAATGAAGCACAGGAAATTCAAATCCCAGCTTCATTTGCAATATTGACATGCGTAATCTACATCCCTCTACCGACTGGAGGGTGTAGTTTTGACGTACCCATAGTGATTACCCTGGGCCAGATAGTCCAAGAGAATACTAGACTCTGGTCACAAAGAATGTATGAAATAGTCCGAGTTGAAGTGAAAGCAATGCTGAAAATGGAGATGATTATAGAATCCAGAAGTAAATGGAGCAGTTCTATAGTTCTTGTTCCCAAACAAGACAGTTTGGTTTGATTCTGCATCAACATCAGGAAGGTCAGTGCCATCACAAAATTTAATGCCTACCCAATGCCAAACTGCACAAGTTATTAGAATGGCTGGAACCAGAGAAGCACCTGAGCACTACTGACCTGACAAAAAGTTACTGGCAGATTCCATTATTCCCTTTCTCACAAGAGAAAATGGCTTTGCCCACCCCTTTTGGGCTCTTCATATAAAACACCAGGCCTTTTGACAACCACCTAACTGTTGCGACCTTCCAATAGCTGACGAATAATAACCTAAATATCACCATTGATGTTCTGCACCATACATCATCAATATCATTAACTATCCCCATCTGGAAAGATCATTTACCACATTTAAAGGAGGCGTTAGAAGCACAACGTGGACTTTTCTATAATTACATGAAGATCAATGCTCTAAAGTTTGATTTAGCAGGTCTAGTAAGAACCTGCTAACTCAAAAATGGATGGCAATCCCCATAACCTCAGTATTCTATGGGGTTGTGAAGAGTAAGGGAAGACCAGGGGAGAGTTTGTCCTGTTGACCTCCTGCAGTGGTATGGAGGAGGCTAACTAACTCCTCTGGGTCTGTTCCAAACTAATGTGACTCACTAGAAAGGTTTGTTCAGCCTGGATAGGGAGGAGATTAATAGAGAAAAACCTACCAAAGGAAGGGGCAGTGAATAAGAAAGAATGGTTACTTACCTCATAACTGATTCTTCGAGATGTGTTGCTCATGTCCATTCCAATTAGGTGTGTACGTGCAGTGTGCATGCGCCGTTGGAAGTTTTTCCCTCAGCAGTACCCTTACGGCCAGCAGGGGAGCCCCCTGGAGTGGCACTGGTATATCAGCCCATATATACCTCTGCTGGCCCCCTCACCCACTGAGTTCCTTCATACCGGAATACTCTGGAGAAAGGGCGGTGGGTGGGGATTTGGAATGGACATGAGCAACACATCATGAAGAATCACAGTTACAAGGTAAGTAACCGTTCTTTCTTCTTCAAGTGATTGCTCATGTGCATTCCAATTGGGTGATTCCAAAGCAGAACCTATGGAGGAGAGCCGGATGTTGAAGCTACAGAGGAGTGGAGGACTGCCCTGCCTAGGGCAGCGTCTTCGCTGGCTTGATGTGTTAGCACATAGTGATTGGCAAAGGCATGGACAGAGGACCATGTAGCAGCTCTTCAGATGTCCAAGATGGGAACCTGTGCCATGAACGCGGTGGAGGCTGCCACGGCTCTTGTGGAGTGCACTCTAAGGAGCGGAGCTGGTACCCCCGCCAGGGCATAGCACTCCTTGAAGCAAGCAGTTATTTAGGAGGAGATCTGCTGGGAGGATGTGGGTTGGCCCCTCACCCATCCTGCGATGGACACAAAGAGTTGTGGTGACTTCCTGAATGTTTTTGTCCTATCTAAATAAGAGGCTAATGCCCTATACACGTCCAAAGTGTGTAAAGCCTGTTCTTTCCCAGACACATGTGGTTTGGGGTAAAAGACCAGTAGGAAAATATCTTGGGAGGTCTGGAAAGAAGACACAACCTTGGGCAGAAAAGCTGGGTGGGGGCGAGCCTAACCTTGTCTTTGAAAAACACCATGTAGGGAGGATTCAAGGTAAGTGCCCTGAGTTCGGATACTCACCTGGCAGATGTGAGTGCCACCAGGAGAGACACCTTATAAGATAGGTATATGAGGGAACACGTTGCTAATGGTTCAAATGGGGGTCCCGTAAGTTTGGAAAAACACAGGTTTAGGTCCACTGGAGGATGGACTGGCAGACATGTGGGTAGAGCCTGCCCAACCCTTTCAGAAACCCGTTGACCATCGAATTTAGCAAACGGGGTTTTCCTCCCTTCCCCTAGGTGGAAGGCCAAGATGGCTACCAAATGAACCTTGATGGAGGAGGAAGAGAGGTCTTGGAGCCTGAGATCCAACAGGTAATCCAGGATCAGGGAGATTGTAGCCCGCCTTGGGTGCACCCCCTTCTGGGAAGCCCAGATGCAGAACTGCTTCCACTTAGCAAACTAAGTGGTCCTAGTGGAGATCTTCCTGCTACCCAGCAGGACTTCTTGAACCCATTCTGAGCACTGAAGCGCCTCAGCCATCAACCACGGAGCTTCCACACTGTCAAGTGCAGCGAGTGCAGGTCCGGGTGGCAAAGCCTGCCTGAGTCCTGAGATATCAGGTGCGGGAGCGGTGAGGGTATGTCTACACTAGCCCCCTAGTTTGAACTAGGGAGACTAATGTAGACATTTGAAGTTGCAAATGAAGCCCGGGATTTAAATATCCCAGGCTTCATTTGCATCTTCCCGGGCAACGCCATTTTTAAATCCCCCTTAGTCTGAACTCCGTGCCCGCAGCTACACACGGCACGGAGTAGGTAGTTCGAATTAGGATCTCTAATATTAGGATATTTAATTCCCGGGCTTCATTTGCAACTTCGAATGCCTACATTAGCCTCCCTAGTTCGAACTAGGGAGCTAGTGTAGACATACCCTGAGAGGGTCATGGGTCTCTCGCATGGCAGGTTGAGGAGGGTTGAAAACCACTGTTGCCTGGGCGATGCCAGGGTGATTAGAATCAGGAACGCCCTAAATTTCCGCACTCTGAAGAGGACCCTGTGGATTAGCGGGAATGGCGGGAAGGCATACAGCAGGGCCTGCAGCCAAGGAAGGAGGAGAACATCTACCAGAGAACCCTACCCCTGTCCCATGAGGGAGCAGAACCGAGGGCACTTCTTGTTCTGCCCTATGGCGAATAGATCTAGATTGGGAGACCCCCATGCACGGAAGATAGATTGAGCTACATCCCACCTCAAGGACCTTTCGTGTCCTGCAAAGGATCTGCTCAGCCTGTCCTCCAGGACGTTTTGGGAACTCAGGAGGTACGACGCCATCGGGTAGATATCCGCCCCGATGCAGAGGCCCCACAAGCGAATCGCTTCCAAGCACAGGTGAGGAGAACGAGCCCTGCCCTGCTTGTTTATATATGCCACTGCTGTAGTGTTGTCTTACAAGATGAGGACAGACTTGCCCCTGAGGTGGGAAAAGAAAACCACACAAGCCAGACAGACTGCCCAGAGCTCCCTGATGTTGATATGCAGGGAGATCTTATCCACAGACCACATACCTTGCATGTGTAGCAATCCTAAATGGGCTCCCCAGCTGGTGTCCGATGCATCCGTGACAAGGCGAGTGGACGGCACTGGTCTGGAGAATGGGACACCCGCGCAGACCTCTGCTTGATGGGTCCACCAGTCCAACACAAGGAAAATGGGGGCAGGAACCGTCACCACTCTGTCGCAACAGTGGGCGGCCAGATTGTGGACTCACGATAGCCACATCTGTAGTGGGCGCATGCACAGTCTGGCATGCTACACTACATAAGTACAGGCGGTTATGAGGCCCAGGACGCACATGCAGGTCTGGGAAGTGGTAACTGGAAAATTCTGGAGAGCCCTGACTGCTGCCTCTATTGTGAGAAACTGGGAGCTGGGTAGAGAGGCTCTTGCTGACATAGAGTCCAGGGTAGCGCCCACAAACTCTATTATTGGGGTGGGAGTTAGAGTTGATTTGTCCAGGTTTAGCAAGAGGCCTAAGTCGTCGAACAGTGTGTGGACTATGGTGATGTGGGCTCCCACCTGAGTCTCTGAGCCCCCCCAGAGGAGCCAGTCGTCTAGATAGGGGAACACCTGGATGCCCCTTTTCCTGAGCGTGGTGGCCACAACCACTATGCATTTGGTGAAGATCTGAAGGGCCATGGAAATATCAAAGAGGAGGGTTGTGAATTAGTAGTGGTCCGGGGCCACAGTAAATCGGAGGAACCTGTGGTAGTGTGGGGGGGGGGGCGATTGAAATGTGGGAGGAAGCATCTTTTAAGCTGAGGGCAGTGTACCAGTCTTCGGAGGCTAACAAGGGAATTATGGATGCCCTGAATTTTGCCATTTTGAATTTTGCTTTGGAGATGAAGGAGTTGAGGGCTCTGAGGTCCAGGATGGGACGGAGTCCCCCTTTGGCCTTTGGGACCAGAAAGTAATGGGAATAGAAAACCCTCTCCCCTGAAACTTGGGGGAAGACGCTCTACTGTCCCTATCGTAAGGAGATATTGGACCTCCTCTTGAAGCAGAGACTCATTATAGGGGTCCCTGAAAACAGATGGGGTAGGAGGTTGGGAAGGAGGGGGCAAGTGGAAAGGGATTACATAACCCCTTTCCACTATCTCCAGCACCCATCGGTCCGAAATAACAGACCACCAGGCTTGGATGAAGTGGGATAAACGGTCCTGGAAGAGTAGTGGGGAGACTGGTAAGGTGCCCTCAAAGGTCCAGTCAAAAACCCTGACGTGGGCCGGAGGGTTTGTTAGGGGGCCCCTGTTGTGGTCTGGGACTGGGTGAGGACAAGGCCTGTTGTTCCTGCCATTACCACTCCTGCTTCTATGGCAGGAGATGTTGGGGCATGGACCCTGAGGAGGTGCTCTAGGAACATTCCTAATGGTGAAGGTGCACTTCTGGGTAGCAGGAGTGTGCATGCGCAATGATTTTAAGACGGCTCAGGTATCTTTGAGTCCATGGAGCCTTTGGTCGGTTTGCTCTGAGAAGAGCGAGCGACCCTCAAAAGGAAGGTCCTGTATAGTATTCTGGAGCTCTTGGGGGACCCTAAAGCCCTGGAGCCAGGAACTGCGGCATAAGACCACTCCGGGGGCCATTACCCTGGCAGCAGCGTCTGCCACGTCGAGAGCCTTCTGGAGAGCTGCCCTGGAAATCGCTTTCCCCTCCTCATGGAGAGCTTTGAACTCTGCACTGGAGTCCCTTGGGGACAGCTCTGTGAACTTGTCCATCCAGGCCCGGTGCTAAAAGGATACCGTGACAAGAGGATGGTACTGGATACCATCAAACGCGTAGACCTTTCTGCCTAACAGATCAGTCTTCTTGGCTTCCCTCTTCTTAGGAGTGGTGGTGGGCTGACCTTGCCTCTCCCTCTGGTGCACCTCTTGTACCACAGGGAGCCCGGGGGAGGGTGGGAAAAAAGATGCTCACTGCCGTATTGGGGAACAAAGTACTTCCTTTAGGCCTGCTTATCAGTTGGGGGGATGGATGCAGGGGTGTGCCACAAAGCTTTGGAAATCTTGGCCACGGTCTTACTGATCAGAAGAGCCACTCTGGAGGGGGCGTCCGCATGGAAGATATCTACTGTGGGGTCTGAGTCATCGGACACCTTAGCCGTCTGAACTCCCAAACTTTGGGCTAGACAGTGGAGGAGGTCCTGGTGAGCCCTGGCATCCATAGAGGCCATGGATGGTTTGGGGTCTCCTAAAGCCTCGTCAGGGGAAGAGGATGCTGACCCCTTCTGGGCTTCCCCTACAGTGGCTCCCAAATGTACAGGATCTTGCGAGGTGCCAGCAGATGAGAACAGGGGAGCTGCGCTCTTCGTAGGAGCAGGTGATGGCTGGCCAGGGGTCAACAACTGGACAGAAGTTAGAGATCTGACCACGGGAGTCACCACAGGAAGGGCATGTGGTCCAGAGGAGACAGAGGCTGACCTGGATGGAATGTCTCCCTGGGCCTGGTGGTACGCCCAGGGTATCCAGAAAGGCCACTGGTCTGGAGGCTGTGGAGGCCATGACTGTTGGAGCATCAGCACCGGAACTGGTTGTGCCCACTGCTGCTGGTATGGACAGGGCGGACTACAGTGTTGGGAGCAGTGCCATGAATGAGAGCAGTGCTGTGAGTGGGACCAGGAGCCCCTAGAAGACCAGGGGGACTCTGCCTTGGAGTCGGACGAGTACTCTGAGGCGGACCAAGGAGAAGCCAATGTGGACGCCGGTGGAGCAGTCCCATGCCTGGCCATAGATTCCGGCTTTCCTCAGTGCCGAGGCAGCGGCATGGCAATATAGGCATCCAGTGCGGAGGTAGGTGCCGAGGCAGTCTGTCCCGGTGGCGATGCCAGTCTATGATACCATATCTTGGGGTGGCACTGTGGGTGGAACCGCATCACTGGCTGGTGCCGCACGGGTGCCGGCATTGCTGGGAGGGGTGGGCAGTAGTCTCTAACCTCTGGTGCCGTGGCCTCAGATGGTCTGAAAGGAGGCTGGTGCTGTGCCATCCCATGCGTCCTGGAAGAGGGTGGAGTAGGGGGAGACGAGGGATTGATTCCTAATTGCCATCTCCTTACTCTGAGGCTGTGTCTACGCTGCACTGCTCTTTCAGAAAAAGCTTTTTCCTCTTCTTTTTTCAGAAGAGGCTTTTCCAACATTTAGCCCATCTACACTGCACCAATTGTCAGGGAAAATAACCCTTTTTCAGAACATCCCTTCTTCCTCGAAAAAGAACATCTGCTTTTCCAAAAAAATTCAGAAGAGCAGAAGTGTTCCTCTGGTATCCTGGAAAAACGCTGGGCTGTGTCTATACTGGCATGAATTTCCGGAAATGCTTAAAACAGAATAGTTTTCGTTATAAGTATTTCCAGAAAAAGAGCATCTACACTGGCAGACTGCTTTTCTGGAAAAGCCCTTTTTCCGGAAAAGCGTCCGTGGCCAGTAGACGCGCTTTTCCGGAAAAGAGCCCCGATCATCATTTCCGCGATCGGGGCTTTTTTCCGGAAAAAACTACTGGGCTGTCTACACTGGCCCTTTTCCGGAACAGTGTTCCGGAATAAGGACTTATGCCCGAGCGGGAGCAGAATAGTTTTTCCGGAATAGTGGCTGATTTTGTACAGTAGAGCATCGTTGCTTTTCCGGAAATTCAAGGGCCAGTGTAGACAGCTCACAGCTTATTCCGGAAAAGTGGCTGATTTTCCAGAATAAGTGGCCCAATGTAGACACAGCCTAGCAGTGTAGCTATACCCTGACAGTTCCAATCTCTTTTCATCCAGTTTCATTCCCCCTCCTATTCTCTTTCTTTCCCCCACCTGTTTCCCTCCCTGATTCTGAAACCAACTCTCCTTGCAAATCCCAGACGCCCCTCGCCTGGCTCCTTGTTCCAATCTACATCCCCCCAGGCCTTCCCTATACTGCCTTATATTCGGTTCTGCATTTGAATCAGATGACTTCCTCCTCCCTGCTGGCAGGGCACTATCAGGGGTATACTGAGAGCATAGAAAAGTCCAGCTCTTAGTTCCAGTATTCAATCCCACCCTGCCTGCAGATACTGAGAGCAACCATAACCTCATAGCCCTGGCCTGGATCATGCTCACCACCTCTGTGGGAACAACACACATGCATAGTCTACTCAAAATTAGGAGCTGTGAGAGGGTCAAATATGCTCTGTGAGGCTCTACTGATACAAACTAATTTTTTTTCAAAGATTTCTCATCTGGTTATATTTGTGCAGAGTTTCCCTTGGATGATAAAAGGCAAATCCCTGACAAAAAGGACACCTCTTGCCACATTCAGGATCCTGGGCCAAGTAACAGAAGCCTCACATTTCCAAAGAAAAGGTTATTAGATTTTTTTAATGATAGAAAAACTGGTTAGAGGTTTTAACCAAAAAGAGCGTCTTAGACTGGGAATGCTGGGCAGCCTGAATAATAGCTGGTCCTATACTATCAGCCTTGTCTGTAATAATGTATGGGTTGTCTTTGCACTGCACAACGACATATTCTGAGGTGGGGATGAGTTAAATTAGTGAATCTGTAATCTAGAGACATGCACTCTTAGGAATAAAAGCTACAAGAAGTTGTCTTCACATCCAAGGATAATAAATGGCATAATAAGCTGGGGAGTCACCTGTTCCAGTGGATAGCAAATTGTAATGTCTAGTTATGCTAATAGCTCTGTGGATGAATGCTGTTGGGTTGGAGTTCAGAAAAGTAATCCCTCCGTAAGGGTTAGCAATGATGTAAGAGCATGTGCAATGCTGGTGACAAACAAAAGAGTGGACACAGGCATTTTCAGGACCTGAAAGAGACTCATGGGGGCAAGATTAGCAAATGAACCATGCTACATGCAGGAATGGCTGGATCTAAAAAGGTTACATGTCCGATGAGGAAGGAGAGGAGACAGTAGTATAAAAGCGGGTTGTGATGTGTATCAGTTATAGGTTGATAAATAGAACATATGTATTTGTGGTGACAGTCATTGAAAAAATTACACTTACGTCAGTTTTCTTATTTCGAATGTCAATTTCATACTGAAAACAATGGTCTATATCTCCTTCTTCATGGCTTAGCTGGGGCCGTTTCCATTGCATGATACACCTTGACTCGTCTTCAGAACAGTTTACAGTGATATTGACTGGAGGAGTTAACTTTTCTAGAAGAAAATCATCAGTATTACATTTGATAAAGAAGCAGGTTTTGATAAAGAATCAGCTTCCATTTGGAATTCAACCTTTGCATCTGTAACAGTTAGAAACAGCTTGAAAAAAGAAAAGAAAAAAAGCTTGTGTTCTGGAGTATAGCTCTGAAACTAATACAGGCTCTTCTCCCAGTGAAAAATGGTTCATGCCATGAGAATTAAACAGAATGACATTTTTTCCTTACCAATTTCATAGAGTTTGATGGACTCATCATAAAACTGAATCTCCGATTCATTGCTGTCCCCCTTCACCAGGAAGTAAACTGGATCATTAATTATTGTCACATGTTGAAAACTGCATGCGATATATCTCCCAAGGGCATCTTTTATGTAATATGGACAATTTACTACACGTTCTTCCCTGCGTATACCAAAATGTTTCAGTTAAACATAAAAAAATGGCATTTGTAAAATCTGAATGGAAAACTTCCTTGAGTCAATGAAAATTATTTACCTTGCATACTGTAATGAAAGAAAATATTGGGTATCATCTGGAGCTTTCCTGCCAGCATCCCAAGTGCAATTCATGAAGGAAATATTGTAAATCACACAGGAGAAATTTTCAACACGTGTTCCATTCTTGCCTGGAAACCAAGAAAAGTTACATGTGCATTTTTGCAACATGAAAAAAAAAAGTGAGTTATGGGTGCAAGCAGGTACAAGTCTTCATACAGTAGGTCAGATGCAGAGAAATTCTGATCATCTGCAATTTCAATTAATATTAGATAACTAAAAATTTAGGTGCCTAATTTTAGGCATTGAAGTTTGAAAACTTTTGCATCACATTTAAACATAGTGATTATTCTTAGTTTTCATAATGACTACCAATAAGATTAGGAGCTAAGTTTGTATTAGTCAGCCACAATGAGGCTCTTTTAAGCCAGAAATTGCATCAGTGGGGAGACCTAGGGTGCGTCTACGCTGCAGCCGTAGCTCGAAACAAGCGACTTAATTTCAGCTACGCAAATCACACAGCTTATTTGGAGTCAATACATTTCAAAATAACCTGCTATTCCGAAACATCTCTTATTCCTCATGGAATAAGGGATGTCGGAATAGCAAGGCTGTTATATTTCAATATAATGGATTTGCTATTAAGACGTGGGATAGCTATTTTGGGATACCTCTTGGTTTCCCAAAATAATGCTGCAATGTAATTGGAACCATAAAGTGCTTGCTGTTTTATTTTGCTATGCACCATTTTAATCCCCACTTTTTCTAAGAGACTATTAGAAATAAAACAACTATATCACACACAGATGTTTCTATCTTGCAACTTACTCTGTAAGGCTGTGTCCAGACTCAGGGTTTTTTTCGGGAAAAGTAGCCTTTTTCCGAAAAAACTTCACCTGCGTCTAGACTGCAGCCGCGTTCTTTCGAAATTAAATCGAAAGAACGCGGCTTTTCTTTTGACGGCGGTAAACCTCATTTCACGAGGAAGAACGCCTTCTTTCGAAAGTGCTTCTTTCGAAAGAAGGCGTTCTTGAATGTAAATAGGGCTTCTTCAAAAGAGAGCATCCAGACTCACTGGGTGCTTTCTTTCGAAAAAGCGGCTTGCTCTTTTGAAAGTTCCGCGTGCAGTCTAGACGCTCTCTTTCGAAAGAGGCTTGCAGTTTAGACATAGCCTAAAAGTGGAAACTTACTCTGCCACAGTGCCACAGTTAGGGCAACCATTGGTTACAAATGGCATCATTGCAGTGGATTTGCAAAAGCATTTTAATACAGGAAATGAAATAAACAATGACTTCTAGAAGCCAATATTCTGACAGGGTTTTTTCTCCAAAATTTTGTGGATAGACCAAAGCTTTCACAAACACCAGTGCATTACCTGGGGGAATGAATCTGATTTCTTCTGAATATTCAGTGCCATTGTATGTTCCTTTAACTCCCAATATTGCCCCCTTATGTATAGCGATAGCCTCACTTGTGCTAAATATGCAAGTTTTCTCTGACACCTGAAAAATAACATGCATTTGTATTAAGCCTTTGTTTTTCCTTCCCAATTTTACGTGATTCAAATTATGGGAGACATCCAAGCATAAGTCAATTGAAACACGTAGGACTTCTCACAATGTGTAAAGTTAAGCAGAGATATAAGTCTTTTCAGAGGTGGCATCTTTATTTGCTCAGTTCCAGCTGCATTAATTGCCTTTCATATTTCTGCAGGAAAATCTAGGGCATATACTAAGAGAGGTACCATTGAACACTACCAGTGTCCTTCCTCCACTGCTCTCCATCCAGACTCTATGGAGTTCCTTCAAAAAAGACTATAGAAGCTTTTGCAGCGATCCAGTATGGTAGCAACAAGCTCTCCTCTCTTCTTGAAAGGTAACGGTAGAGCTGTATCCTGAGGAGTCTGTCCTTGGATGATTCCTGGGAAACGTTCTGAGCCTCAATATGTAACGGATGTGCAGATGGCCCCAAGAATTTGCTAAACTATGATATGCATTATCAGAAGTGTTCCAAAAGTTTTTTGTTTTCCCAAGAATTACATAGGGACTTATTAAAGGTGCTAGGCATATGATTTGTATCTCTATTGTAAAATGTTTGCTGTCTACAGATTTGTGCAAGAATATACTTTAAAATTAATATATATAATTATTGAAACAATTTATATTCTGGAGCTTATCTTTACTGTCAGAAAGATTAGCGGTGTTGGCTTTGATTCATCACTTCAACACTGCAATTTGACACCCCACTGAGTTATATCTGCAGAAACTGGAAACACAGATGGCACTCAGGGCTATCATTTTCAAATGAAAAAATCTCTAACCCCAAGAAAACAGTGTGATGATCCTCTATGAGATCCATAGCCTTGAAAAATGAAACCAGAGAATGAGGAAGCTGAAATGTTGAAAGTGTATCTTGGTAGATAGGGAAGGCAGCTCTCATATGAATGGAAAAGGGAAGCAGGCCTGACTCACAGAGTTTTAAAGGTAAGGGTTCGTTTCTTCTTTTTTATTATTGTAAATATATGTCTCTTGTGTTTATGCTGCATTCACAGTAAAAGCTATATTCCCTGTGGCCTACCTCCCTTTATGAGATCTGACCTCCTGCTGGGCAGAATCAATCTTACTGGAACTAGCTATCTTATATGTCCCTCATTACCATCACACCTCATTTCCTCACAAGCTAGTGAATGTTCCCATTTTGTAGATGAGAAACTGAGGCATAGAATGACTTAGTTACTTGCCCAAAGTCACACAGCGAATCTGTGGCAGAGTAGAGATGAAGTTAATTCCTTAGTCCATGGACCTTCCTCCTTTTCAGAAAGCTCTGACTGAAAGCACATTCACAGTGATAGAGTTGTTAAAACTGTGATGGGGTACCTCTAAAATTACTATTTAAATCTGATATGTTCTTATATAGCCACTTTACCTTAAGTCCCAAAGCTTCTCTGTGGGCACCTGAAAGATCCCAGCTCTGAAGCAATGCAGGAAAGATCAGAGAAGCTTCATTAGCTTCTATCCATTCCTGACTAAACAAAATGTGGCAATTTGTGTAGATTGCAGCCATCAGAGGCTCTTCAGGAAAGGGCATTGTAAAAGCAAGGGCCTTCTGCTTGGACACCCCTTCTGTGCAATGGATACTCAGAGATATTAGAAAAAAAAACTGCCCCCCAGTAAAAAGTTTGGCCAGGCCACTCTTGCTATAGTGGGCTGCAGTAATCCTTGGGAGAAACCAGCTGCACCCTTCCTGTATACCATTGCCTTTAGAAAAGGGAAGATGTGAAAAGGGGAAATTAGCCTCAGACTCTCCCACCCATCACCTTGGCATGAGAACTGCGGTGCTTACCTGGTCACATGAAACCTGCACAGTTTCGGCCCAGCCCCTGTGACACAGACCCTCACTTGGTGACCATTGGGCCAAATATGGTAATATGGAAGCACGGGAAAGCGATGTGCAGACTTGGGGATAAATACCCATCGCACAGTTCGCTCGAGGAGGTCTTCGCAACATACGCACCACCATGCATGCACCTTCCCGTATACTTCAAAGTGCTTCCAGCCTGATCAGCGAACCAGCCACCTCCCCCGACTCTTGGGCGTAACCAAGGCCTTCGCAACTGAACCGATATCTTTGAAATGTTCCCTGTGCTGTGTACGTTGGTATGTGCGATTTGATTTTCCTTGTTGTATAGCTTAGTGTTATAGTTGTTTGGTAGTACATAGAGTTTGTAGTTATCACTATTATTAATTAGCGTAGCTTGATATCTTTAGAGCAGAGACTATTCCCCTTGCTGTTCCCATCCTTATATTTCTGATATGTTCAACTAGAAATCATAGCATAAATATAATAAATATTGTAAATTCATTACTGACATGGTCAATTAAAAAACTTAGAATAAATACTGTAAATTCATCACTGTGATAAATAAATATCTTTTATTCACTAAAACAGTCCACCTGGTTCTGTCCTTCCCCCCTTGGGTATGCATCATCGGACCTGTGGTTCTCACGACAAGAGAGAATCTGTGTGTGTCTGTGGATGTGACCAAATTACCAGTTGCTTCTATGTGAGGGCAAATCCCAACAGGAACCAGAAAGGAGAAAATGTTGCCAATGTATGTTTCCAGAGTTTGTCCTTCTCCATGACTTATTGCTGTACAGGGAATAGACAAACTGGGGAAATAGTCTGAGGTAAATAGGAGGAAATTCAAATTTGATGTAGAAAGGAACATTAAGTAGCACTCATGAAATGGGAAATGACTGTCTGGAAAGGGGTACTGAAGAAAGGAATCTAGGATCATAGTGGACTACAAGCTCAATGAGTCAACAAAATGACATGTTGCAACCTTCCCTCCAATCAGTCTGAGATTTATTACCATGAGAGTTGTAAGTGAGAAATGAGAAGTAATTCTTTCACTCTACTCTGCACTAATTAGCCCTCAGCTGGAGCATTGTGTCCAGTTCTGGGTGCCACATTTCAGGAAAGATGTGGACAGATAGGAAAAAGTCCAGAGAAGAGTAAGAAAAATGATTAAAGGTCTAGAAAACTTGACCTATGAGGAAAGAATGAAAGAATTGGGTTGTTTAGTCTGGAAAAGAGAAGACTGAGAAGGGATATGATTACAGTTTGAGATACCTAAAAGGCTGCTACAAGGAGGACAGAAAAAATATTCTTCTTCACCTTTGACTGCAGGATAAGAAACAATGGGCTTAAATTGCAGCAAGGTACGTTTAGGTGAGACATTAGGTAAACATTCCTTTTAAAGCGGTGAAGAACTTGAGAAAACTGCTGAGGGAGACTGTGGAATCTCCTTCCTTGGAGATTTTTAAGAGCAGGTTAGACAAACACCTATCAGTGATGCTTTAGGTGGTGCTTAGTTCTGCCATGAGTTCAGGAGAGTTGGCCCTCTCACGAATCTTTCCAGTTGTATGATTTTATGATTTGAAGTGATAAATATATATTTTTGTCAATAGAGCAAGAATATAAAAGGAAAAGTACAGTTAGTTATTTCTTTTAATAAGAAAATAGAAAACTTACCTCTTCCTCTCTGTAATCCTGACTTGTTTTTATATAACAGCTGTAGTCAATACCAGTGAGGCTGCTGTCCCAAGTCAGCACTTGGTTTGTGTGACTGAATGTCAAGTTGGCAATGGGTGAGGATGATGGCATCACTAAAAGTTTTATGAGTTAATATCAGAAAGGATGCAATATAATTTTTCCATTTTTCAGGTGCAGAGGCTAGTACTTAGCAAGCCTATCACAACAATAGTCAGTGTAACTGCATGGGCAAATACCCCTACAGTGAGATGAATTAAACCCAGTCCTAGATTATCTCAATTATAAAGTATTATACTTACACTCTGTATATACAAAGTCAGCACACCATATCGGAAAGAACAGGACGCACCAAATCATAGAAACAAATCGGAAAGTGGCCACCATCCTTTATTTTTCTTGGAAATAGGAATAAAACCTACAAGAGAAGAAACTGATGCCAAAGCAGACTTAGGTTTCTGTTAAGCTCAATTTCTCTGAAGGACAGAATCAGAGACTTTCTTCTTAGTCCCCAGATTCAGCTACATATGGTAAATCACACATATGCCCTGCAACAAGGTCCACTATTTAAGGCACTATGCTGGTTCTTGGGAGACTGGAGTGCAAGCTTCTGCTTTGTCACAGACTCACTGTGACTTTGGGCTGGCTTCGTAGGCCCAAAGGGTCACAGCCATTGTGGTGCCCTGCCACTCGGTAGAATCCACAAACCCTGGACTAGACAACTAGGCTCTCTGTACAGCGCATGAGAGAGCTAGCTGTGTAAGAAAGGGGCCTATGAAAGCCTGTATGACAGGAACTGAGCTGTCAAAGCAAGCCAATAGCAGATGTGGAAGAAAGGGATGAGTCCTGATCCTCACCCCTTTCCAGGAATTAGATGCCTAAATTGAGGCTTGAGGAAAGCACCTACCTTTGCCTGGGCTGTGCAGCCATGTAACCTTCTCCTGGACTCAGGAACCAAACCTTTCTTGTGGGAGTGGCAGGAGTTCCCTGCTATTTCTGCACAAAAAAGAGGCCGTGGTAGCTCTATAACCTATAGTCTTGGGGTTCAGACACTCAGGTGGGAAGCCTCAGTTCAGTTCTTCCCTCTGCCAACTGTGGAGAAGGGGTTTGACATGGGGTTTCCCATCTCTCATGGGAATCACTGGATCCCTAATCCCTGGACTGTATAGCCCAGGGGTGTCCAAACTTTTTTCAAAGAGGGCCAGATTTGATGAAGTGAACAAGCGTGAGGGCCGACCATTTTGCCTGACATTCTTTGAACCATTAAAATTAAATGCAAATTAACTATTTTATGCAAAGTTTATTGCAAACAGCATACTTTTCATTTCGTCACATGGATGACAAATCTAAACAGGTGTTAAATCACTCTGCCTTTCATATCTGAAGGCCAGATGAAAAAAAAATCCAGGAAGCTGAAATATATGTCAGGAACATTGTAAAGTACATTACATATTATTGGTAATAAAGGTTGTCTGTCAACTTTTAAGTTCAAAAAATATGAACAGGAACATAACACCAAGTATACATGTTGTGTCCAAATATATTTATAACTGATTTAGACCAACTGACATTAACTGAGATTTTACAACGTATTCATCTCAATACATATGGATTTGTTGGGGGCCATAAAAGATAGATATTGCCAAATTACCCGTGGGGCCGTATTAAACCGGAACAAGGGCCGCAATTGGCCTGCGGGTCGGACTTTGGACATGCCTGGTATAGCCTGTCACAAACTCTCTCACTAAGGCTATGTCTAGACTGCAGGCTTCTTTCGAAAGAGGCTCTTTCGAAAGCATCTTTCGAAAGAGCCTCTTTTGAAAGAGAGCGTCTAGACTGCACGGAGAAATTTCGAAAAAGCGGCTTGCTTTTTCGAAAGAAAGCATCCAGTGAGTCTGGATGCTCTCTTTTGAAGAAGCCCTATTTACATTGAAGAACGCCTTCTTTCGAAAGAGGAACTTTTGAAAGAAGGCGTTCTTCCTCGTGAAATGAGGTTTACCGCCATCGAAAGAAAAGCCGCGTTCTTTCGAATTAATTTTGAAAGAACGCGGCTTGAGTCTGGACGCAGGGGAAGTTTTTTCGAAAAAAGGCTACTTTTTTTGAAAAAAACCCTGAGTCTGGACACAGCCTAAGTGTGTCATGTTATTGGATTCTAAGGGTCACTGTTGCACCCATGGGGGTGGGGGGTAGGAGGTGTTTGCCCCAAAAGTCTGTACAAAGGGGGCCATGTGAAGTGTCATCTGAAAGTTTCTATTCCACTGACTCTGTATATGCTATTAATGTACTTGTATAATGTCTATCAATGGAGTTATAAACATGTACTCTTTATACATGCTGGAAAATTCTCTGTCTGAGGCTGAGCAGTGGGCAAGGAATGCTGAGCCAATGGCTATGCTAATTAACAAGGGGACAATACGGCTCTAGGTGCCAATACACACCTCAGGAATGTGACTGCAGACCAGCCAGAATAATGGTTGCTGACTTGGGACACAAGGATAGGTCAATGGACCATGTGACCTGCAGTAACCTGCTCGGGCTAGGAAGAAGCCAGAGGAGGTATATAAGTGCTATGTGGCACCCTCCATCTTGATCTTCAGTTTGGCTCCTGATCCCAGATGCAGCATTGCAGGGAACCATGAGCCGGAAAGAACTGTGGACCCATCCTAACATAGGATGTACACCAAAGACTTTGAAGCCAGAAGTTATAACATCTCTGCTACGGTCCTGTATTGAGACTTGGTGATTCAATGCATGTAATGTATTATCCTTTAACAACCTTACTCTCATGCTTTTCTTTCTTTTAGTAATAAACTTTTAGATTTTAGATTCTAAATGATTGGCTCAGTGTGCTCTTGTGGGTAAGATCCAGAGTGTAAATTGATCGGGACCTGTGTCTGGTTTCTTGGGACCGAAAGAACCCGTTCGGAGTAAGTGAGATTGGGTTCTTTAACCCCTCACCTGTGTGCTAGGCCTGTGGCTGATTGGGGCACAGGAAGAGCTGGTGTATCAGATGGGATTTGCTCATGAGGCTTCTGGCTGGCCAGACTGGCAGCTGAAGTGCTCGGTGCGACTGGTTTGTGGCCTATTTGGGAAGGGCCTCCAGTCAGGGACAGTAAGGAGCCCCGAGTTTGAGCAATTCTCCCTGAGCGGACGCCCGCAGCTGTGCCCAGACCCGGCCCGGTCCATCACAAAGTCAATTTCATTTTTTAATTATGTGATGCAAACTGGAACAGCTGCAACAGGGAAGATTGAGAAAGGCCCAGTAAAGACTATCCCACAGTTTAATGGTTGTGGCATGCAACTGAAGGGGAAAGCCCAAGTTGAAAGCAGTTCTTCTCTTGGGGAAAGTCTACACTGCACAGCTATTTTGGGATACCGGCAGTTATTTCGCCATCCCAGGAAACCTTCTTGCATGGGGGATAGGGGTGGCTCGAAATAGTGCATTATTTTGAAATTTGGTGCTGTACAGATGTGCCTAATTTCAAAAAATGAGATACACAATTTGCATAGCACAAATTGCATAACTTATTTCAAGTTTAGGGTGCTGTGTAGACACACCATTGGGGAAGAACTGAACTAGGGTCTGGCACAAGTCAGAAAAGTTTTCTAACCAGTGGGTCATAAAGAAGGCCACTTCCTCTCCCAGGTTTTCCATACAGCTGAAGGCATGTCTCTGGGACTGGGCCCTGCAGGTAAGCTAGGTGAGCACTGCCTAGTTTCACCCGGTTTGAGGTTTATACAGGCATGAGGTAAATGGTGGCCATTGGTACGGAGGCACCAATGTACACATCCCAAGACAGAAATGTGGACACCTTTGGGACTTTAATGACAGAAATGTTGGCACTGGACAACAGTTCGCACCTCTAGGTTTAGGTGGGAGTTGAGTAGTTGTTTTGAGGATGTGATGCCTGGATTTAGGACTTAGTCATCTAAAGTGGGAATAGAATGCCTACTGCAGGCCACCTACCCAGGTGGAAGAGGTGGATAAGGCTTTTTTTAAACAACTAACAAAATCATCCAAAGCCCAAGATTTGGTGGTGATGGGGGACTTCAACTATCCAGATATAGGCTGGGAAAATAACACAGTGGGGCACAGACTATCCAATAAGTTCTTGGACTGCATTGGAGACAACTTTTTATTTCAGAAGGTTGAAAAAGCTACTGGGGGGAAGCTGTTCTAGATTTGATTTTAACAAATAGGGAGGAACTGGTTGAGAATTTGAAAGTGGAAAGCAGCTTGGGTGAAAGTGATCATGAAATCATAGAGTTCACAATTCTAAGGAAGGGTAAAAGGGAGAACAGCAAAATAGAGACAATGGATTTCAGGAAGGCGGATTTTGGTAAGCTCAGAGAGCTGATAGGTAAGATCCCCTGGGAATCAAGACTGAGGGGAAAAACAACTGAGGAGAGTTGGCAGTTTTTCAAAGGGACATTGTTAAGGGCCCAAAAGCAAGCTATTCCGCTGCGTAGGAAAGATAGAAAATATGGCAAAAGACCGCTTTGGCTTAACCACGAGATCTTGCATGATCTAAAAATAAAAAAGGAGTCATATAAAAATGGAAAGTAGGACAAGTTACAAAGGATGAAAATAGGCAAACAGCACAGGAATGCAGGGGCAAGATTAGAAAGGCAAAGGCACAAAATGTGCTCAAACTAGCTACAGGAATAAAGGGAAACAAGAAGACTTTTTATAAATACATTAGAAGCAAGAGGAAGACAAAGGACAGGGTGGCCCACTGCTCAGTGTGGAGGAAGAAACAGTAACAGGAAACTTGGAAATGGCAGAGATGCTTAATGACTTCTTTGTTTCGGTCTTCACTGAGAAATCTGAAGGAATGCCTAACATAGTGAATGCTAGTGGGAAAGGGGTAGGTTTAGAAGGTAAAATTAAAAAAGTACAAGTTAAAAATCACCTAGAAAAGTTAGATGCCTGCAAGTCATCAGCCCTGATGAAATGCATCCTAGAATACTCAAGGAGTTGATAGAGGAGGTATCTGAGCCTCTAGCTATCATCTTTGGAAACTCATGGGAGACAGGGGGGATTCCAGAAGACTGGAAAAGGGCAAATATAGTGCCCATCTATAAAAAAGAGAAACAAGAACAACCCAGGAAACTACAGACCAGTTAGTTTAACTTCTGTGCCAGGGAAGATAATGGAGCAAGTAATCAAGGAAATCATCTGCAAACACTCGGAATGTAGTACGGTGATAGGGAACAGCCAGCATGGATTTGTAAAGAACAAATCATGTCAAACCAATCTGATAGCTTTCTTTGATAGGATAACGAGTCTTGTGGATAAGGGAGAAGCGGTGGATGTGGTATACCTAGACTTTAGTAAGGTGTTTGATACGGTCTCACATGATATTCTTATCAATAAACTAGGGAAATACAACTTAGATGGGGCTACTATAAGGTGGGTGCATAACTGGCTGAATAACCGTACTCAGAGAGTAGTTATTAATGGTTCTCAATCATGCTGGAAAGGTATAACAAGTGGAGTTCAGCATGGGTCTGTTTTGGGCCTGGCTTTGTTCAATATCTTCATCAACAATTTATAGATTGGCATAGAAAGTACACTTATTAAGTTTGCAGATGACATCAAGCTGGGAGGGGTTGAGACTACCTGGGAGGATAGTCTCATAATTCAAAATGATCTGGACAAATTGGAGAAATGATCTGAGGTAAACAGGATGAAGTTTAATAAAGAGAAATGCAAAGTGTTCCACTTAGGAAGGAACAATCAGTTTCACACATACAGAATGGGAAGTGACTGTCTAGGAAGGAGTACGGCAGAAAAGGATCTAGGGGTTATAGTGGACCACAAGCTAAATATGAGTCAACAGTGTGATGCTGTTGCAAAAAAAAGCAAACACGATTCTGGGATGCATTAACAGGTATGTTGTGAGCAAGACACGAGAAGTCGTTCTTCCACTCTACTCTGTTCTGGTTAGGCCTCAATTGGAGTATTGTGTCCAGTTCTGGGCGCCGCATTTCAAGGAAGAGGTGAAGAAATTGGAGAGGGTCCAGAGAAAAGCAACAAGAATGATTAAAGGTCTAGAGAACATGACCTGTGAAGGAAGGCTGAAAGAATTGGATTTGTTTAGTTTAGAAAAGAGAAGATTGATGGGGGATGTGATAGCAGTTTTCAGGTATCTAAAAGGGTGTCATGAGGAGGAGGGAGAAAATTTGTTCATCTTGGCCTCTGAGGATAGAACAAGAAGCAATGGGCTTAAACTTCAGCAAGGAAGGTTAGGTTGGACATTAGGAAAAAGTTCCTAACTGTCAGGGTAGTCAAACAGTGGAATAAATTGCCCAGGGAGGTTGTGGAATTTCCATCTCTGGAGATATTTAAGAGTAGGTTAGATAAATGTCTATCAGGGATGGTCTAGTCAGTACTCGGTCCAGCCAGGGGGGCAGGGGACTGGACTCGATGACCTCTTGAGGTCCCTTCCAGTCCTAGTATTCTGTGATTCTATTAAATGCATTATAAATATTTTCAGTTCATTTGCTTTCCATTTACATGGATATCCTTCATTTTAACTCACAAATGAGGAACTGAGATGATCATTATTATTAGTCCTTCCAATGTGCATTATCTTGCATTGCTTCAATTAAATTCTTCTACTCCTATGCTCCCCTCAATGTCCCTGACAATCCTATCCTTGACAGTTGATTTATAACTCTTCTCTATTGTCCTAACTAACCTACAGCATTTATTGCCACTTTCAACTATGGTCACTTCACTGTTCATCATCTTTTCCAGAATACTTTAAAACTTTTTAAAGAAGACTAGCCCTAGTGTGTAACTGTAACTTTCCAGACAATATTTTCCTGCTTTTTTTCTTATCTCTTGGTTTTAGATCCAGGAATACTCAATCCTCACCTTGAACACTTCAGTGTCTTGAAGAGTCTTTTGCAAGGGACCTTGTCAGAGCCTTTTTGAAAGTCCAGGGCTGTGTCCAGACTCAGGGGTTTTTTCGGGAAAAGTAGCCTTTTCCCGAAAAAACTTCCCCTGCGTCCAGACTCAAGCCGCGTTCTTTCGAAATAATTTCGAAAGAACGCGGCTTTTCTTTCGATGGCGGTAAACCTCGTTTCACGAGGAAGAACGCCTTCTTTCGAAAGTTCCTCTTTCGAAAGAAGGCGTTCTTCAATGTAAATAGGGCTTCCTCGAAAGAGAGCATCCAGACTCGCTGGGTGCTCTCTTTCGAAAAAGTGGATTGCTCTTTCGAAAGATCCGCCTGCAGTCTAGACGCGATCTTTCGAAAGAGGCTCAGATGTTTTACGCATTCTGCTTCATCTCCATTAGTTCTGATGACATGTTGAAAACATAGTAAATCAAAGAGGCATTATTTTCCATTTCAGAAGATTGTCCTTTGAACATATCATCTGGAGATAGGTATATCTGAAGTCCTTTTTACATTTCAATTGTAACTAATTTTACCTGAGACTGAAGTGAGACTTTCCAATTTATATTTCCTTGTTTCTCTCTGAGTACTATTACTGAAAAAGTGGTATCATTTAGTATTATAATAATTAATGAGAGATTGCATACTCTTTAGCCTTCCTGCCATGCATTCTTATTCTTGCTTGTATGCCCTCTCACTTTGATGACTTGTCTGCTCCTTAATTTTTCAATTTGTTTAGCACCTTTTCTTTGAAGTCCCCAGCCACTTCCAGTACTTCATCTTTTTACTTGTAAAGAGTAAATGTCTCTTCATGAGCCTTTTTGATGAAGAATGACACAAAGACATAATTTTGCTTCTTTGCAATGTCCTTTTCCTCCTTAATCCCTCCTTTTACTCCATGACAGTTGAGTGGATATACCAATTCATTTAAAGGCATCCTCCCTGTGACACATTTCAATTATTTCTTTTAATTTTTTTTTCCTATCTGCTATTTAAAATCCAAGTTAGCCCACTTAATACTATCCTATTTTTTACCCCTCATCGTTTGAATGGATTTTCTGAAGGAAGTTTTTGGGGAGAAATAAAATCTTGTATTTTGCCAATTTTTTATCTTCCTGCTTTGTTTGTTGTTGTTGTTTTGGGTTTTTTTGTTTGTTTTTGTTTAGGACCCTTCCAAATCTTCTTTTTCTTTGTTAAATAAAAAACCGAGCTCTAAGGGTTTTCACATTTTCACTTTTTACATGAGGGACTTTTTGACTAGCTTCCTTTTTTTAATTAAAACCCCCCTTTCTACAGTGCTATATTTTTGGAATGGCTCCCCAACTTATGGATAATAACATTATTTATATGGCTATGCATTGCTATTTCTCATCAACTTCGCTGATATACCTCTAACATTATAAATCCTCCTTTTCAGTTCTTTAGCACTTTCTCTTACAAAATACTCTTGAGCCAAAAATTTGTATGCTTGGGCTTTTATCTTATATGACTGTTATACACACAAGAAGCTAATACATTGCCCCAAATGTACCAATTAGGAACTTTATATACACAAATCTCTACAATTCCTGAACAACTGTCTAAACACGGGCTATTTTTGTAAATCTTTTTGAAATTTAAGGAGCAAAGTATCTGAAGCAATTCAGTTCAGCAGGTTCTCCGTTCTAATCACACCAGGTATTCACACAAGGAAAAGCCATGTATTGCTGCATGAGGGGAGTGACTCAGCTCCTCACTGATCTCAGGGTGTCTGCTGAGATAGGGACCATGCCCATAGAGGTCTTTTGCCTCCACCTTTCCGCCCTGCCTCCATCTTCAACTTTCTGATGGTTTTTGGCAGCACGTCTCTTGATGGGCTTCCCCTCTGCCCTAAACGCTCCTTAAAGGGAACTTCAAAGAATGGAAGTGAAAGTTAGGAAGGCGGCTGCAGATGTGGTGTGATGTACCCTATGCATCTTCGTCACACACTCTCCCCCAGATAACTGTTTCACCCCAAATCTGTAATCCTTCCAAGCATTCCAGCTGCTTTGCGTGTCACCCACACAACGTAAGGTGTGGTAAGGTCACACCAGTTTAGGAGATTTCCCACATGGTAGCTCCTGTGCCAATGCCAATCTCAGGATTGCAGTGTGGTTGAAAAAAAAGTGATGTGAGCAAGTCTTTCCTACACTGTTGATTTCCAGCCTCTAGAAAATCCCTTGGGGGCCACTTGGCTTCAGCATAATTTTTTATCACAACCTTTACATAGATCCTGCCCGATGCAAAAACAAGCCACAGGGTTATCTCCAAAAGCACCTCTTGCGCTGTGAGCTGCTTAGCAGCAGCCAGGATCAGAATGCATATATGTAGATCCCTGAAAATCCCCTGCTAAAGACAAAGAACGTGGTGGCAAAATCTTCCCTTTCTACACCTTCCACAGCCAGCCCAGGTAAACCAATTATGTCTTCCCTCTATATCTCTCCAAGCTATACTCAGGACTGTTGGCTTGTCTCTGCAATCAAACCTCCTACCTAATCCCTTTTCTTTATACAATTTTCCTTACTTTAGGTTTTCAAATTTACAAGAAGAGATTTCTTTAGTACAAATCAGAATTCACTATTAAAAAAATCACTAGGTATTTCCCAACAAAAATCTGGAGCTACTCAGTATCTGTTATATTACTAATACTCCGTCTAACAGTTACATTATTTTAAATTCCTAATAGATAATAGAATCAGGGCTAGAAGAGTCCAGCCCCCTGCCCAAAGCAGGACCAATCCCAATTAAATCATACTAGCCCAGACTTTGTCAAGCTGAGACTTAAAAACCTCCAGGGATGGAGATTCCACCACCTCCCTAGGTAACCCATTCCAGTACTTCACCACCCTCCTGGTGAAATAGTTTTTCCTAATATCCAACCTGGACCTCTCCCACTGCAACTTGAGACCATTGCTCCTCATTCTGCCATCCATCATTACTGTGAACAGCCTCTCTCCATCCTCTTTGGAACCTCCCTTCAGGAAGCTGAAGGCTGCTATCAAATCCCCCTCCTTTCTCCACTCTTCTCTGCAGACTAAATAAACCCAAATCCCTCAGCATCTCCTTGTAGGTCATGTGCTCCAGCCCCCTAATTATATTTGTTGCCCTCCACTAGACCCTCTCCAATATGTCCACATCTTTTCTGTAGTGGGGACTGAAGAATTGGATGCAACACTCCAAATGTGGCCTCACCAGTGCTGAATATAGGGAAATAATCACTTCTCTAAATCTGCTGGAAATGCTCTTCCTAAAGCACCCTAATATTCAATTAGCCTTCTTAGCTACAAGGGCACTCTGTTGACTCACATCCAGCTTCACATCCACTGTAATCCCCAGGCCCTTTTTTGATGAACTGCTACTTAGCCGTTCAGTCCCCAGCCTATAACAATGGTTGGGATTCTTTCATCTCAAGTGCAGAACTCTGCACTTTCCTTGTTGAACCTCATCAGATTTCTTTTGGCCCAGTCCTGCAATTTGTCTAGATTGCTCTGGTTCCTATCCTTGCCCTCCATTGTATCTACCTCTCCCCCTAGCTTACTGTCCTTTGCAAACTTGCTGAGGGTGCAATCCATCCCCTCATCCAGGTCATTAATAAAGATGACGAACAAAACCAGCCCTAGAGATGACCCTTGGGGCATGCTGCTTGGGACGGAACTCCAGCCAGACATTGAGCCATTGATCACTACCAGTTGAGCCTGACAATCTAGCCAACTTGCTATCTGTCTTACAGTCCATTCATCCAATCCATATTTCCTTAACTTTCTGGCAAAAATACTGTGGGAGACCGCATCGGAAGCTTTGCTATTTCGAAATAGCTTATTTTGTCTTTTGGCATTGTCTACACAGCACCAAGGCTATGTTTAGACTGCAGGCTTCCTTCGGAAGAAGTTTTTTCTGAAGATCTCTTCCAAAAAAGAGTGTCCACACAGCAAAAGCACATTGAAAAAGCAATCTACTTTTTCAAAAGATAGCATCCACACTGAAAGGATGCTATCTTGCATTTAAGCTGTGATTACTAGGGATGGAGTGGCCACCAGGGCATCTGTGCTTTTTCCTCTTTCGTCTTCTTTCAGAAGAACTCCCTCTTCCCTGTCCACACACATCTTTTTCTGAAAGAGCTCTTACAAATGTCAGAAAAAACCCTCTGTTCTTTTGATTATTTTTGTTGAAAGAACACAATTGCAGTGTGGACGTAAGTGAAGTTTTTTCAGAAAAATGGCTGTTTTCCCGAAAAACTCTGTAGTGTAGACATAGCCCAAATCTTAAAATAAAGCCCTATTTTGAGCCATCCCTTACTCCTCATATAATGTGGTTTACAGAGATGGCGAAATATTGAACCCGCTCTATATTCTGAAATATATTTTCACAAAACTTGAGGAATGTCCACATTGTAATTGTGTTCTTCCACAATAAAATCGAAAGAACAGAGGGTTTTTTTCCGGCATTGGTAATCCTCATTCTACAAGGAAGAAGCCTCTTAGAAGTGCATGGGGAAGAGGGAGTTCTTTCAGAAGAAAAGGAAAGAGGAAAAAGCACAGGTGCCCTGGTTGCCATTCCACTCATCGTAATCACAGTTTACGTGAGAGAGAGAGAGTCTATTCAGTCTGGATGCTCTCTTTTGAAAAAGAAGATCACTTCTTTGATGCACTTTTGCAATGTGGATGTTCTCTTTTGGAATACATTTTTTTCAGAAGATCTCTTTCAAAAAAAGCTTATTCGGAAAGAAGCCTGCAGTCTAGATGCAGCCTGAGTGAGGAAAAACTTGTTTTTGCTTGTGCTAAACCTGTTGATTATTAATTTCATTTGGTGACCCCCTAGTTCTTTTTTTGTGAGAATAAGAAAATCACTTTTCTTTGTTCACTTTTTTCATACCAGTCATGATTTTATAGACTTGTATCATATCCGCTCTTCGGGTATGTCTACACTAGCCACCCTAGTTCGAACTAGGGTGGCTAATGTAGTCATTCAAACTTGCAAATGAAGCCTGGGATTTAAATATCCCGGGTTTTATTTGCATGTTCCCAGGAGCCGCCATTTTTAAATGCCCGATAGTTCGAACTCCCTGCCCACGGCTACAAGCAGCACAGGCTAGGTAGTTTGAACTAAGGCCCCTAATTCGGACTACTGTTACTCCTCATTGCAGGAGGAATAACAGTAGTCTGAATTAGGGGATTTAATGTGAACTACCTAGGCCGTGCTGCGTGTAGCCGCGAGAAGGGAGTTCGAACTACTGGGCATTTAAAAATGGCAGAGCCCGGAAACATGCAAATAAAGCCCGGGATATTTAAATCCCAGGCTTCATTTGCAAGTTCGATTGACTACATTAGCCGCCCTAGTTCGAACTAGGGTGGCTAGTGTAGACATACCTTTAGACTCCTCTTTTCTAAGCTGAAAAGTCCAAGTCTTTTTAATCTCTCTTCATATGGGACCCATTCCAAAATCCTAATAATTTTTGTTGAAACTTTCTGAACCTTTTCCAATGCCAATATCTTTTTAAAGATGAAGTGACCACATTTGTACACAGTATTCAAGACGTGGGCGTACCATGATTTTATACAGACGCAATTGTTAGAAAAAAAACCTGCCCCCCAGTAAAAAGTTTGTCCAGGCTGCTCTTGCTATAGTGGGCTGCAGTAATCCTTGGGAGAAACCGGCTCTACCCTTCCTGCATACCATTGCCTTTAGAAAAAGGACAGGTGTGAAAAGGGGAAAATAGCCTCAGACTCTCCCACCCGTCACGTTGGCCTGAGAACTGCGGGGCTTACCTGGTCGCATGAAAACTGCACAGTTTCGGCCCAACCCTTGTGACACAGACCTGCACTTGGTGACTGTTGGGCCGAATATGGTAATACGCAAGCGCGGGAAAGCGATGTGCAGACTTGGGGATAAATACTCATCGCACAGTTTGCTCGAGGAGGTCTTCGCAACACATGTACCACTATGCATGTGTCTTCCCACATACTTCAAAGCGCTGTCGGCCTGATCAACTGACCAGCCACCTCCTCCAACTCTTGGGCATAACCAAGGCCTTCACAACCAAACCGATATCTTTGAAATGTTCTGTGTGCTGTGTAAGTTGGTATGTATGATTTGATTTTCTTTGTTGTATAAGCTTAGTGTTGTAGTTGTTTGGGAGTACATAGAGTTTGTAGTTATCACTGTTATTTAATTAGTGTAGCTGGATATATGTAGAATAGAGACTATTCCCCTTGCCGTTCCCATCCTTATATTTCTGACACGTTTAACTAGAAATCGTAGAATACATATATTAAATACTGTAAATTCATTATGGTCTATTAAAAATTTTAGAATAAATACTATAAATTCATCACTGTAATAAATAAATATCTTTTATTTACTAAAATCGTCCACCTGGTTCTGTCCTTCCCCCCTTGGGTATGCATCATCAGACCTGTGGTTCTCACGACAGCAATAAGATATTTTCTGTCTTATTCTCTATCCCTTTTTAATAACTCCCAACATTCTATTTGCTTTTTTGACTGACGCTGCACACTGAGTGGATGTTTTCAGAGAACTACTCACAATGACTCCAAGATCTTTCTCTTGAGTAGTTGTAGCTAAATTAGTCCCCATCATATTGTATGTATAGTTGGGATTATGTTTTCCAGTGTGCATTATTTTATATTTATCAACATTACATTTAATTTGACATTTTGTTGCCCAATCACTTAGTTTGATGAGATCTTTTTGAAGCTCTTCACAGTTTGCTTTGGTCTTAACTATCTTGAGAAGTTTGGTATCATCACCCTGGCCTGTAATTCATTATTACATTCCATTTTGAAACCACTACTTGTGTTGGGAGGTTGTTACAGAACATGGCCAATAATCACCTCACCACACTGTTTGTATGGCATAAATCCTTCCCATACACTCCACTGAAATATAGAATCAATGCATACTTTAATACAATATTCCTAGGACTGATTCACTCTATGGAGTGATATGGAACTTGCCAACTACATACACATGTAGAAGAGACAACATACAAACATTTTCAATGAAATTATATTTTAAAAGAAGAAAGAGACAGCAACATTTTTCCTGGGTACACAAAGTAGTGTCAGACAAAATCAAGCAACCCGACTGATGAGGGAAAATATTACTGTTTTTCCTGGCTCTGGCAGGTGGTGCTGGAAACCTGATCACTCCCTGTACTCATATTTACCTATGTGTACTTACCTTCAGATCATTAACCATAAATAATAATGTGTCATCCAAATTTTGGTTAGGGCCATCCCTCAGGGAGGGAGAAGAATATGCAAAAATGTTTGTGTTATGTTAAAGGATCCTTGAGAAACAAAAATAACAAGAAACCCCTCCCCACACACAAAATAAAATGAAGCCAAATACTAGCTTACCTCCTCCTTGAACAAGGCCCTTTACGTTAGGGCCTTGCATCTGAGATGACTGAAATGCTTGAGTCTGAAGCTGTGGCACAGCTGCCACAATACTCTCGCATTCTTTAATATGCGGCTCCTGGGAAGTGTTGCAAAACAGTCAGCGAGTAAGGTCCTTGTGTCATTTCCTTCACAGTCTCTGGAACTTCTTTAATTTCTTTGTTTTGCAGAACAGAAATAATATAACACACACACACACACACACACACACACAAATTAAGTGAATTAATAAGACTTCCTCTTATTTCACGTGGTCCATTTGTGCTTTTGGCTCTACCTTTGGCTGTGAATATACATGCAGAATCATGGAATCATAGAGCTGGAAGAGACCTAAGAAGGTCATCAAGTCCAGCCCCCTGCCCAAGGCAGGAACAATCCCAACGAAATCAACCCAGTCAGGGCTCTGTCAAGCTGAGATTTAAAAACCTCGATGTCTTACCTGCTATCTAAGGGTATGTCTACCCCTCCCCGCTAGTTCGAACTAGCGGGGTAATGTAGGCATACCGCACTTGCAAATGAAGCCCGAGATTTGAATTTCCCGGGCTTCATTTGCATAAGCGGGGCGCCGCCATTTTTAAATCCCCGCTCGTTCGAACCCTGTGCCGCACGGCTACACGCGGCATGAACTAGGTAGTTCGAACTAGGCTTCCTAGTTCGAACTACCGTTACTCCTCATTCCACGAGGAGTAACGTTAGTTCGGACTAGGAAGCCTAGTTCGAACTACCTAGTTCGTACCGCGTGTAGCCGCGCGGCACGGGGTTCGAACGAGCGGGGATTTAAAAATGGCGGAGCCCCGCTTATGCAAATGAAGCCCGGGAAATTCAAATCCCGGGCTTCATTTGCAGGTGCGGTATGCCTACATTACCCTCCTAGTTCGAACTAGGAAGGTAGTGTAGACATACCCTAACAAATTCAGAGAAACTATTAGGAATAGCTCTCCAGACAGTTACCTAGTAACTGTACACATCCGCTTCGGGATGTCCACCAGTATCTAATCACCTGGAGATTGTCTGTCTCAGAGGTGTGTCGCAGAAATAAAATAGGGGGCAGTCCCCTTTCTACACTACATGAACGTTGGAGGGGCAGTCCCTCCAAGGTTTTTATGCCTTCTTACAAAGTCAGCCGGCGCAAGGGCGATGGTGGTGGTGCTAGCTACCTCAAGCCTTTGGTCCCTTAAGGCCTCAGGTGAGGAACAGCTAGGCATCCCTCAGTGGATGATCTGACGCTTGGTGACCTCAAGCCTTTTGCTAGTGGAAAGCCTAGGGCGAGGACCAACCAAGGTGATCCCACGAATCACGGGTTGAGTGTGACGGCGGTAGATTCACCTTCTGCGAATCGTCTGGCCTCGACCTCTCTTCTTGCACTTCGGAGCGACAGGATCAGGCGATGGTGGACTCTGTTTCTACCCTACACTAGTCTAAATAAAACCTAAAACTAAATCATGACGCACCCGCTGAATAGATACGATGATGGCTGAATTGCTCGAACCGACGCAGCTTGCCGGACAGACCCGAAGACGATATATCTAACCTATGCTAATCCTAAACTAATCTAAGCCTAACCTATAGGGAATATTGGTGAGACTACAGGCCTTCCGCCCAGTTTAATCAAAATAGAATTAAATCAATACATTAATTCGTCAGTACCTAGGACTAAGACTGGATGCATATACAGGCATACAAGAACAGACCTATGCTAACCTAGACCCGACGCTCGAGAGACCCGACGCAACAGAAACTGCTGTGTGGCAGCGACTTAAATAGTCTGGGTTCATGAATATGCATGAGTTCAAAAGGTTTAACCTGATTTGTCCTTCAATGATGCTCTTTTGTCATATTTTAAATCTATTGGTGGATGCATGTGACTCATACATATTCATAGATGTTCAAATCCTAACAGGTATGCATATTACTATATTCAAACCCTAAAAAACATACCTGTGGGATGTGTAGTACGTGACATAGCTTGAGTTCTTTATGGATGCCAAGAGAACTTTACTATTTCAAAATGGAGTTGGGGAAGCCATTTTGAAATAAAACCATATTACACATATATTAGCTATTTTACATGTATTAACAATGAATATACACAACAGTCCTTTTATATTCACATGCCTTATACAGGATAGAGACATTTCAGACTCATTGGGTGGTTACAGTTACATTTAAGCATGTTGTTACATAACTGTTTGTTACATTCATAACACATGGACCTAGATGTTACATATTAATTCTGCATTACAGAGGCATGGAGAGTCCACCATCTCCCTTGGTAACCCATTCCAGTGCTTCACCACTCTCATAGTGAAATAGTTTTTCCTAATATTCAACCTAGCCCTCTTTCACAGAATCTCTTTTGTTTACTAGATCCCCCAAAGTTCCTTTACATGAAATAAAGCAACTTTCTTCTGCTTACAGCAGTGTTTCCCAATTTTATTTGGCTGAGGAACCCTTTTCAGCTTTTCAAAATTTCAAGGAACCGCTAGGTTTGTCAAGCAAAAAAAAGGGGGGGGGGCAGGGGAAGAGAAAGGGACCCACCAATTCATTAAATTCACATTCCTTCCCCAAGACCCTCGCCCATCTCCCTTCTGTGAGGCCTCATCCGCTCTGTTCCCCTCCTCTCCATCACTTGCTATACCCAGCTCTTATACCTGTCTCAACCTAGTGAGAGTGAGGTGTGGGGTGGGAATGAGGGATTTGGGTGTGGGAAGGGGTGAGAAGTACAAGCTCTGGGAGGGAATTTAGATGCAGGAGAAGGGGCTGTTGACTCAGGGAGGGGGCTCTAGGCTGGGAAGTGTTGGGTTCAAGTGGAAAGTTGGGGTGCTGAGCAAGCCAGGGCTTGTGGATGTGAGGGTGCAGGAGTTTGGGCTGGATATGTGAGGGACTCAGGGCAAGAAGGTTGTGAGTATGATGGGCTCAGGACACAGATTTGTGATGTGTGGATGGTGGAGGAATGTTGTGGCAGAAGACTGAGGATGTGGGGATGCAGGAGTGTGGGGATGTAAGAGGCTTAAGACAGGGGGCTCCAGTGTATGATAGGCTCAGATTTGGGGTCAGGTGGTGCAGGAGTGTTATGATGCTACAGTGAAATGGGGTTTGATCCCAATTGGGGGCTTGTTGGCCAGGCTTCATTTTTAAATAAAATATTATGTCAAACTCAAAAGGTTTTAGCATTGTCTTTATATGTGAGAGGGGTGAGGAACCTGTTTTGAGTCAAAGGTCACTGACCCACAGAAAAGTCAGTTGGGGCCACACAAGTGAGATGCAAAAAAACAGCAAAAAAAGCTTCTCCAAAAACCCCCAAGCCTCACTAATGTGGTCCCAAATGTGCTGGTGGGGGTAGGGGACAGAGTGCTAGTGGGTGCTGGGGAGAGGGTGCTGCTGGGTGGAAGGATGCTGGCTCAGGTGGCAGGGTGCTGGGGCAAGGTGCTGGGACAGGCAAGTGGCAGGGTGCTGGGGTCAGGGACATGGTCTTGCTGGGCAGTAGGGTGACTGGCAGGGTGCTGGGACAAGGAACAGGGTGCTGCTGGGTGCTAGCGTGGATGGCAGGGTGCTGGGGCTGGGGCCAGGGCCAGGGCCAGGGCCAGGGCCAGGGTGGTGCTGAGTCCTGGGGTGTGAGGCAAGGTGCTGGGGCCAGGGCGGTGCTAGGGTGGATGGCAGGGCTGCCAAGGAGCGGGATAGAGATGGGGTGCAGGATCTGGGAGGGAGCTGGGGTACAGAAGGGAACAAGGTCTGGGTGGTAGGTAGGGTGCAGAAGCAGGCTGGATGTAAGGTGTCTGGCTACGAGGGAGGGTGTGAGGAGGGGACTTGGGTAGGAGTTGGAGCTGCCTGATCTGGTACCCTCTAGACCTGACTGGTCCCAGATGAGGAATTTTTGGACCAGGGGAGGTCATTTCAGGGCTCCTGTCCCCCCCCTTCCCCACTAGGCTTCTTTGCACCTCTATCCCCTGCAACCAAACTAAGCTGCCCACCCCTGCTGGTTCCTTGCACTTCCCCCAAAACCATCCCTCACAATCCAAGGGAGTGCAGCACCAGTTCCCTGCAGCCCCTCACAGCCCAGCTGAGCTGCCCGTCTGTTCTGTATGCCCTCCCCCATCCACCTCAGCCCAGCTGAGCCCTGCACTGGTTCCCTGCATGCCTCCCCCACAGCACAGCTGATCCCCATTTCCCTGCACCTCCTCCAAGCCCCACAAAACTGCTGAGCTAAGAGCCGATTCCCTGTCCCTTCCTCCCCTTGAGTCTAGCCCCAGTTCCCGGCACCTCCCTCCTCCTGCAGCCAAACTGAGCTCTGAGCTACACACACACACACCCCACCACCCAGCTCCCCAGACCTCCCCACTCTGCAACCCAGCTGAGCTCAATTTCCCTGTACCTTCCCCCAAGCCATGTAGACATGCTGAGCCAGTGCTGATTCCCTGCCCCTGCCTTCCTCCCTCCCCTTGGCTGTGTCTACACTGGCACGATCTTGCGCCAAAGTGGCCGCTCTTGTGCAAAAATTTGCTGCCTGTCTACACTGGCCGTGTGTTCTTGCGCAAGTACACTAACGTTCTCATGTATGAAATCAGGGCTTCTTCCGCAAGAACTACGATGCTCCCACTCAGGAATAAGCCTTTTTGAGCAACTATTCTTGCGCAAGAGGCCAGTGTAGATGCTCAAGAAATCCATGTTGCCTAAGAAAGCCCTATGGCTAAAATGGCCATCGGCGCTTTCTTGGGAAAGAGAGTGTCCACACTGCCATTGATGCTCTTGTGCAAAAGCTCAGCTCGCACATGGAAGAGTGGATGTGTTCTTGCTAGTTTGAACTAGCGGAGCGCTAGTGTAGCGCCTATCAAAGTTAATTCAAACTAACGTCCGTTAGTTCGAATTAACTTTGTAGTGTAGACATACCCATAATGATTTTCAAAAGTTTGTATGTCCGCTGAAGCTGTATGGAAAGTCATGGGACAAAAAAAAGGCACTTTTACCAGCAGAGGGTATCCCCCGTTCCAAATGTGTAGCAAACAACGGTGTTGTGAGCGTTTCTCATAGAAAAGGTTGAAAGAATAATCTATAATAGAAAGTTTTAGGCAATCGAAATATAGGGGTTGCTTCCAGCTCCTCCTAGATCATGATTACCCACGTACCGTTGCAACGTAGTCACTTCTGGGTGCAGCTTCCCCAGCAATAGTTTCTAGTGAGGAAGTGAAACAATGAAACTGCCACAAGAGGAACATTAACAAGAAAATAAAATTTAGCATCTGGCTAGGCACAGGCTGCTCCAGACTATCTGCCGCCATGGACAAAATTTCAGTTTGCCAGCCTCACTACATACAGACCTGCAGATTTGGCCCCTTTGCCATGATGAGGACTGGCTGAGCCACGTCTGCTGTCCTAGGCACCTGATTAGTTTGCCTAAACTAAAGGCGGCCCTGTGGCCAGAATGAAAGCCCCTACATTTGCAAAAGAAGCTGCACCTTGTGTCTTTAAATTACCACAAGGAGTTTAATACTTAGTTTGTCCTTGGTTTTATCTCTTCTTAAAGAAAGTACCTCTGAGTAGAGCAGCTCCCTCAAGTGAATAACTCCACTGAAGGAGTTTGGGGGGATATTATTCGGATAAATTAACTAATGCGTGTGCTGCACTCCCTATATGGAAGTATAATAAAAGTGCTAAGTTTTATACATTTCTATTCTTGTTATTGATGTGATAGAAAACGGCAGGCATCACCACGTATATAGCTTGTAGCAGATACTTGCATTTCAATCTTTGTTCCGCTCAACAGAGTGAGTAGCACCTTTGTGAATTTTTTTTCCTGGAATGCTAGCGTCTGTACCTGTGAAGAGGCATTGAATCTCTAGAGCCAACACTGACTTCTGGTCAACAGCAGTCTAAAAATCCAGCTGCTATAAGTATGTCCTTGGGACTTCTCCACACACACAAATCTGCTTCTTTTATTATTTTAATGCAAATTGTTAGCAAAAAAACTGCCTTCCCAGTAAAAAGTTTGGCCAGGCCGCTTTTGCTATAGTGGGCTGCAGTACTCCTTGGGAGAAACTGGCTGCACCCTTCCTGCATACCATTGCCTTTAGAAAAAGGGAAGGTGTGAAAAGGGGAAAATAGCCTCAGACTCTCCCACCCGTCACCTTGGCATGAGAACTGCAGTGCTTACCTGGTCGCATGAAACCTGCACAGTTTCGGCCCAAACTGTGCATGTGTCTTCCCGTATACTTCAAAGCGCTGCCGGCCTGATCAACTGATCACCCACCTCCCCCGACTCTCAGGCATAACCAAGGCCTTTGCAACTGATCCGATATCTTTGAAATGTTCCGTGTGCTGTGTGAGTTGGTATGTATGATTTGATTTTCTTTGTTGTATAAGCTTAGTGTTGTAGTTGTTTGGGAGTACATAGAGTTTGTAGTTATTGTTATTTAATTAGTGTAGCTGGATATTTTTAGAATAGAGACTATTCCCCTTGCCATTCCCATCCTTATATCTCTGACATGTTTAACTAGAAATTGTAGAATAAATATAATAAATACTGTAAATTCATTATTGACACGGTCTATTAAAAATCTTAGAATAAAAACTACAAATTCATCACTGTGATAAATAAATAAATTTTGTTTGCTAAAACTGTCCACCTCTTTCTATCTTTCCCTCCTTGGGTATGCATCATTGGACCTGTGGTTCTTGCGACACAAATCTGTGTCAAAGTTTGGTATAAAAGTGGCCTGCTTTGGTTTTGCTAGACAGTCTAACACACTTTTGTTCCAGCTTTCACTGAAATAACAAATGACATGAATTAAAACTGATGTAGTTATTTCAGTGCAAGTTTGTATGCAGATGAGTCCCCACAGGATGCTGCAAGAGAAAGCCACAAGAGATCTTGGTTTCAAATTCAAAGTAATGAGACTATCTTTCAGAATTTCAGAGTTGAGACATACAGGCAAGTTACCAACAGTTACTATAGTGCTATTATGTCACCATGCCTCCAGGACAACATTACTTCAGGAGGACCTTGCTTGAACTTTGCCTGTTTCCAGGTCTCACTAGGTCAGTGGAAGAAAAAAATTGTGGCTCCTGATGGAAGCAGTACAGAACCCGGAACCGTTCAGGTCAGCCGCTCTGCATAAGGTAGCTCAGCAGGTCTGTGCCATTCTGCTCACGGCCCCCAGTGCACTGAGACATATCCTGTACGTGCATGGATGGGTCACTTTGCACTCAGCGTCCCAGCCAGCATGTGCTAGCACAGGGGTCTCCAAACTTTTCAGCCCGAGGGCCGCATTAACTATCAAACAGCAGTTCGGGGGCCGACTACACACTTGAGGTCCAAATAAAAAACAATCAAAACATGGATGTTGTTTTTAATTATTTATTTAATATTATTTTATTCAGTTATTATTTAATAACACATTGATACACTACACATGAACACCTGTATTAGTGTGAATGGTGAAATTGTTTCCTGGATGCCAAAATAGCAGACATTTCTGGCTTTAGATTTGTTGTCCCTAACATCAACAGTGACCTGAGATTATCATCGGACAAGTTTGTTCTCAAATTGTTCTTCACGTATTTCATTCTTGAAAATGTTTGTTCACACAGGTATGTTGTTCCAAAGATTGAAAGGTACCTTGATGCAAAAGTTTTGACATCTAGAAAGAAGTAGAAAAAGTAAGCAGCGAATAAGGTTTTGCAATGTAATGATCGGTTGGAAAACATAACGCACTACTGCGTGCCTCTATTTTAATTCGGTAAAAACATAACGTCCACGTAAGCGGCGGCTGATCTTGGCAGGATACACGTAAATTTCCGTAATTTTTTTTCCGTAGACAAAAAGGTCTCCACGGGCCGGATGCGGCCCGCGGGCCGTAGTTTGGAGACCCCTGTGCTAGCAGCTGGCTGCTGAGCGCACTATAGCGGCGGCAGAGCCTGGCTGTGACTCCAGTGGTGGCAGCAAGGACTCTGGCAGTGGCGAGGACTCCGGGTTTGGTGGTGGTGAGGGCTCCAGGTTCAGTGGCCTTAGGTAAGAGCGGGTTGGTTGCTAGCTTTGGGGACGGGAGGAGCTTGGGTTCGGTGCTTGGCTCGGGGGAAGGGGAGGAGCTTGTGTGAGAGACAGGGGAGTGCCTGGCTCGGGGGTAGGGGTACTAGGATAGAGCTGTGGTCACCAACCTGTGGTCCCACAAATTCCACTAACCCTGGAACCCCAGAAGAGTTAATCTGACCTGGGGTTGGATTGCCACGGGAGTGAGGTGTTTCAGTTGGGGCCACATTACTGAGGCTTGGGGAGAAGGTTTGGAGGGGTTGTTATTTTGCATCTCACTTGGGTGGCCCTGAGTAACTTTTCTGTGGGTCAGTGGCCTCGGACTCAAAACAGATTTCCCGCCCCTCTCATAAATAAAGATGATGCTGAAACATTTTGACATAATATTTTATTTAAAAATGAAGCCTGGCCAACAAGCCCCCAATTGGAGCCAACCCCCCATCTAGCTGCAGCAACATAACACTCCTGAACTGCCCCAGAACCCTAATCTGAGCCCATCATACACTGAGCCTCTTACATCTCCAAACTCCTGCACCCTCACATCCCCAGTCTTGTGCCTACACCATCCACACCACAAATCTGTATCATGAGCCCACCATATTCCCAACCTCCCTACCCTGAGTCCCTCACACATCCAACCCAAACTCCTGCACTCTCATATCCACAAGCCTGCAGCTTGCTCAGCACTCCAACCCTCCTCCTGACAAAAACTCTCCAGCCTGGAGCCCTGTTCCTGAGCTAGCAGCCCCTTCTCTTCTTTCTCCTGCACCCAAATTCTCTCCCAGAGCTTGCACCTCTCACCCCTTCCCACACCCAAATCATTCATTCTCACCAAGGAGACCGCACCTCCTGTTTCAGACCAGTGGGTATGTCTAGACTACATGCCTCAGAGGCATGTAAATTAGACTACCCGACATAGTCAGTGAAGCAGGGATTTAAATATCCCCACTTCATTAAAATGAAAATGGCTGCCACGCTATGCCGGCTTAGCTGATCGTCGGCACAGAGCAGCAGTCAAGATGCGGATTGGTCGACAGGGAACACTTTTGTCGACTGCTCCCTTATGCCTCATGAAATTAAGTTTACAGGAGCAGTTGGCAAAGGTATTCCCTGTTGACTGATCTGCATCTTGACTGCTGCACTGTAAAATGTAAAAATAAGCGCAAATATGAAGACGAACACAGAACATTCTTAACAGATTGGGAAAGTCCATATTTTTTCATTGAACATAATTGCAAACCACTTTGTCTGATATGCCAGACTTCGTTAGCGCATATCAAGTGTTCAAATATCCAGCACCATGTCATAACACACCATGCTAACATCGATCGGGAATTTCCAAAAGGTACTGAACTACGCACTCACAAACTAAAAACTTTTAGAAGTCAAATAGAAAAACAGACTGGAGTGTTCTGTAAATTTTCCAAGCACTCTCAGACAGTTATACTTGCCTCATGTCAAGTCGCTTAGAACATTGCCTGTGCTAAAAAAATCTTACAATTAATGCGAGTTTGTTAAGTTTAAGTTTGTTAAAAAATGCCTTCTAGATGTTGTTTCCATCTTGTCTCCAGAAAATGAGAATCTGAAAAGAATGGTTTCAGACCTTCAACTTTCATGCCACACAACTGAACACAGAATATCTGACATAAATGAGGCACTTGAATCATTTTTGTATTCACTTCTTCAGAAATGCGAGTACCTCAGAATCGCGCTGAACGAGTCTTGTGATGTACAGGACAAACCTCAGTTGGTAATATTTGTACGGACTGTGTCAGAGGATTGTGCAATCAATGAAGAACTCCTGGATATCATTCCATTAAAAGACAGAACCTGTGGCATTGAAGTGAAAGAAACACCGATGGAAGTGTTTGCAAAAGCGGATCTGCCTTTACAGAAACTTGCAGCAATAGCAATGGATGGGCACCATCTATGATTGGATCTGTGAATGGACTTGTGGGGTTATGTAGAGCTGATGACAGGTTCCTTGAGTTCTGGACATTTCACTACATCATCCATCGGGAACAACTGGTCTCTAAAAGCCTAAATTTAGACCACATAATGAAACCTGTGCTAGAAATTGTCAATTATATTTGCACACATGCTCTTAACCACAGACAATTAAAAAATATTATTGCTGAGCTTGACCAAGATCTTCCAGAAGACCTGCCACTACACTGTATTGTAAGGTGGTTTTCAAAAGGCAAAGTGCTGCTTCATTTTTTTTGAACTTTTGGACGTCGTGAAACTGTTCATGTAAGAGAAATATAAGGAGTATCCCGAGCTCTCAGATCCACATTGGGTTTTAGATTTGGCATTTCTGGTGGACATGCTGCATCATCTGGATAGACTCTACCTGGGCCTACAAGGAAAATTGAAGACGCTTCCTGACCTGGTCCAAAGAGTCATTTATCAACAAACTCAAAGTGTTCAAGGCACAACTTCGAAGGGGGGAACTGACACATTTTTCCTTATTGTTAAATGTAGGCCTACAAGCAGCTAAAGCCTTGAAAAAAAGAACCGCACAGTATGCAACATTGGTGGAAAAACTTTAGGGCTTTAAACTTTAAAATAAGGCATAAGGGAGCTTTTGGAAAAAGCTTTATTTTCCAAAAGATCAGCGTCTAGACTGGTGCTTTTTTCTGGCAAAGCTCCGTTCCAGAAAAAAGCGGCAGCCATTTTATGCTAATGAAGCAGGGGAGATTTAAATCCCCGCTTCATTAGCAATTGCGATACGTCTAATTTGCATCCCTTTTCCGAAAAAGGGATGCAATCTAGATGTAGCCTAGGAGAGTTTCATGGAAAGATTCTATGATCTACAATTGAAAGGGCCACAGATTACACTCCTGGTTGACCCTTTTACTGCGGAGGCTGACTGTTTGAAAGCCCCGTTAGTCACGGATGAAGTAGCTTCTCAGATTGAGATGACTGAACTGTCAGAAGACAATGGATTGAAATCTTTTCTAAAGGAAAGCACATTTGAGTTCTGGAGAACTGTACCAATGGAAAACTACCCCAATATTAAATGTGCTGTGCTCAGACTACGGTCAATGTTTGGATCAACGTACCCTTGTGAGTCAGTTTTTTTTCTACATTGAAATCAAAGCATCGAGCTATTCTAACTGGCACACATGTCAGGGAATTAATTCGAGTGGCCTCAACTGAATACAAACCCAATTTGGAGAAGATTGTTGAAAACAAGGATTGCCGAAAGCCCCACTGAATCAAAAATCATAACATGCAAGGCAAGAAATAACATTATGGTTTTCTCTTTCCTTGCTGATCAATCTGTTAAGAACCCATCTATTGACATTCTTTTAAGACTGGTTGCGCTTGTGCTTACATAAAATTGCTTCACTTTTAATTCAAACTTCTACTCTCAAATAAGAGGTATTAGCATGGGCACCAAAATGGGACTTTCTTATTTTCTTATGCCTGTCTATTTGTGTGATTTGCAGAGAAGATGTTTTTTCAATAGTTTTGTGGCAGCAAACCCAGTCTCTTCCTGAAGCATATTGAAATTTGTGGAGTTGTAACTTGCTCTCATGAAGATCTCAACAAATTTATTTTGGCATGCTCAGAGTTCCACCCAGCCTCAGAACTTTGAAACCCTTTGGAATTAATGTTGTAAGCATCTTCTGGAACAAAAATTTGAAATAAAAATTTGTCAACTTTAACACTGTAATGTAATTTTTATTGCTATATTTTGTGTACTATGTCATGGCTCCTTCCCCACTCTGGCATGATAAATGCAGAAGTGGGGGCCAGCAAGTGTACCCCAAAGCCTTATCTACCAGGCTTTGGTATAAAACTTCCCCCAAAATCTTAAAAACCTAGATCTTGGGAATAAAACTTTCGCTGCCACCACCCAAATGTTGCTAAAGAAACCAAGGGAAAGATCATTTGGGAAATCTCACCCCTAAAATAAAATCAGGGCACACCATTAACCAATGCCAGGTTAATAAAAAGAAAAGAAAAGAAAGAACTTTTATTATTACAACAACATTCCTGTTGCAAGCATAATGACTAGATAGGAAGGTAACAAAATATACTCATGGAGAAACTCCATGGGCCTAGAACTTAGTTACAAAGAAAAGCCAAAACATCTTTTAAGCAGTGCCAGATCTCAGATCCCCTACCCAATCCTTAAAACAATAAAGCCTAACGAAACTACCTAAACCCGTGGTCCCCAACACGGTGCCCACGGGTGCCATGGCGCCCGCGGGGGCATTTGCATGCACCCGCCAGGTGCTCGGGGCTGGCCAGGCCCCGGGCACATGGCACGGCGCTTGCGGGGAGCGTCGGCCCCGGGCGTGCGACGCTTGCGGGGGATGGGGGGGAAGCGCCGGCCCCAGGTGCGCGGTGTTTGCGGGGGGGAGGAGGGGAAGCGCCGGCCCCGGCCCCGGGCGCGCGGCGCTTGCGGGGGGGGAGGGGGAGAAGCGCCGGCCCCGGCCCCGGGCGCGCAGCGCTTGCAGGGAGGGGGGAGCGGCAGCCCCGGGCGCGCGGCTATGGGAGTGCCCCGGCCCCGGGCGCGTGGCTATGGGGGGGGGCCGCCCCCGGGCATGCAGCTATGGGGGGGCGCCCCCGGCATGCGGCTATGGGGGGGCCGCCCCCGGGCATGCGGCTATGGGGGGGCGCCCCCGGGCGCGCAAGTGTCCCCACCCCCTGGCGCCCGGCGGGCGAACGGCCATGCCCCCTGCCGCCCGACAACCTCAAAAGGTTGGGGACCACTGACCTAAACTTTACCCTACTTACAGAAAATGAAGAATGGTGTCTTGGAGAGAGAGAGAGACATGCTTGTCCCTCTCTGTAGCTTCAGAGGACACCCAGAGAGACAAAAGGGAGAAAGGAAAAAAAACCAAATTCCTTTGTCCCAGTTTGAAAGTCCCACCTACATGCCTATTGGTCACTCCACCTGGCTAGGTGTAGTTAACCCCTTAATCCCCAGGCTGCTGGCTAACCCTCATAATCATGACATACTATATATATATTTATATATCCACAGCTATTTTGGCTCTTAGCTTCTAACTTGGGGTAGCCAACCCACAGCTCTGTGCATGGGTTTTTTTAAATTTGTATTTATTTATTTATTTGTTTGTTTTTGCTCAACAATTTCCCCCCCTGCTCTTGCACTGTATTCACTCCTGTTTTGGCTCTTCGTCTGTAACGGGTTGGCCACCCCTGCACTAGGTTATAGCTCCAAAACAGTATCCAACAGTTTTGCATTTCCCATGGCATGTGGCAAATCTGCCACCAGTCAGCTATTCCTCTATTGGCTGGGAGTCAAGCAGCAGGAGGGCTGGCAGCTGGGAGCTCTGCTGGGCCAGGAGCCCAGCGCAGTTAACAACAGTGCAGCAGGGGAGATGGGGACAGGGCCATGTGAGCTGAGGAGCCAAGTCTGGGGAGCTGGGGTCTCAGCAGCCTGGCATGGGGACCAGGGCTATGGCAGAGCAGCAGGGGAGTGAAAGAACTGGGGCAGCCCAGCAGGGGAACTGGGGCTATAGCAACTTGAGCTGGGGAGCCGAGGCTGGGGCTGAGGCCTTGAGAGAGCCCAGCAGGGGAGCTGAGGCCAGGGCTGTGGTAGCCTGGCAGAGGAACTGGGTTGGGGTCACAGAAGCTTGGCAGGAGCCATTGACAGGGTGTCCAGCCAGGGCCAGAAATGGAGCCAGCAGTGGCCTGGGAGCTGATGGAAAGGGATCTCTCCTAGTCCAATAAATTTCCTCGTTTGGGATTGGACAGATTCAGAGAGAGCTGGACCAGGGAGGTCGGACCTGCAGTAGAAGTGTTAGTGAGAGGTATCATTATGTGTGTGTTTGTGAACACAGAATTGTACGCGTTTCACAGCAGGTGTCAGATCTTCCAATGTGTTGACACAGAGCCTAGTACATCTGCCTCTGTAGTAAGGTGTTGCTATGTACCAGCATATGTCCACTGTTCCTCAGAAGTAAAAATGTATATTAATTGAGGAACAATCTTTTCTTCTTTGTGAACCCACATACTTGTTTCACCATGCTATTCATGCAAAACGAAAGAGGAAGTTGCTAAAATGTAGTCTGACTCATTTAAACTCAGGAAAAAAGAGAGAGATATTTTTAAAGGAAACTCTGGATCCAATCTCACTATGCATCAGAGCAACGGACTGTGCAAATAAGGAGCTAAGTTGCTTTGTGAAGAAGGATGAAGTAACTTTGGCCTGGTCTTATATTACAGGCTTAGGCTGACATAGGCTGTTTTGCATTGACCTGGCTGTGGAAGTGATTTCACTTAAATTTTGACCCCTGCTGACGTAATTACCTCTCTATGGCAATTTATTAACAGCACTTCCCTGAGCAGGATAGAGTTATGATTAATATAATCAGATTAATGCAGTGCCAGTGTAGATACTGCATTACTTTTGACTATTTGTGAGGCTGCTGAACTAGAGTGACCAAATGTCCCAATTTTATAGGCACGGTCTCAATATTTGGTGCCAGTTTTCTTTTATAAGTACCTATGCCTCCATCAACCTCATTCCAATTTTTCACACATGCTATCCTGGTCACTCTAGCTTGACTCACACATGCTTTGGGGGAAAATTGAAATTATGTCTACAGTTCCAAAACAGCCCAGGACTACAACAGAGGTCTAAAGCTGCCTGTCGGAGGGTACGTCTACACTACAGCGCTAATTCGAACTAACTTAGTTCGAATTAGTTAATTCGAACTAAGCTAATTCGAACTAGCACATCTAGAACTAAAAACTAGTTCGAATTAGCATTTTGCTAATTCGAACTAGCACGTCCACACTGATTGGACGCAGGGGGGCATTTAAGGGCAGCTGAAACCGGTTCTGGCAGGGCATCAGGTCAGTAGTTGCTTTGTGTGGCTGCTGTCTGAGGCTATCTGAGGCTCGAGCTTAAAGGGACCCCCCTGGACAGCTGGTTCTCAGCTTTTCCTGCTTGCTTGCCAACCTCGCCGAGGGACAGCAAAGCGTTGGTCTCTGTGCCCGTCTGTGTCCGTGCTTCCCTTCGGGGGGGGGGCCGCTGCAGGTGGCAACATGGAGCCACGGCTCGCCCTGCACCTTCTGGTGCACGTTCTGGACTTGCTGCTGCAAGCCTGCCAGCAATGGCTCAAGGCTGCCTGGCACCACCTGGTGAATGTCAGCCCCCTGCCTCTCCGCCTGGCCGCCCTGGGGGCCGTGGAGGAGCCGCGGCGGCACCCCGGCACCGGCGTGCCCCGCCGCGTCTGGCGTCTGGACACCAGCACTGACTGGTGGGACTGCATCGTCCTGGAGCGCTGGGAAGACCGACAGTGGACCCAGAACTTCAGGATGAGGAGGGACACCTTCCTGGAGCTCTGCGAGTGGCTCGCCCCTGCCCTGCGCAGAAGGGACACTCGCATGAGACCCGCCATCCCCCTCCAGAAGCGGGTGGCCATCGCCCTCTGGAAGCTCTCCACGCCGGACAGCTACCGATCCGTCGGGAACCAGTTCGGCGTGGGGAGATCCACCGTCGGAGCTGTGCTCATGCAGGTATGGCACTCGTCGGCCACCGAGCCGGGGCGGAGGGGGGCTGCGAGGAGGGGATGGGCCGCCCCAGGGACAAAGGGGGGGCGGGAGGAGGCAAAAGCGCCCCGCACCGGAGGGGTTGGGCTGTCCTGGCCGTACTACACGCTGCCAGGGGGGTTGCTTCTGGGAGTGGGACGCAGGGCACTGCCAGGGCACGCACGCTCCCAGCCACCCAGGCGCCCCACTGATTGGCGCTTTGCTGTGTCTCTCTCCGCAGGTGGTCAAGGCCATCAACCGGGTGCTGCTCCGCAGGGTGGTCCGCCTTGCTGACCCGGACGCCGTCATCTGGGGATTCGGCGCCCTCGGCTTCCCCAACTGCGGGGGGGCCATCGACGGGACGCACATCCCCATCCGTGTCCCGGAACACCAGGCGTCCCGGTACGTCAACCGCAAGGGGTACTTCTCCGTGATCCTGCAGGCCGTGTGTGACCACCGGGGACAGTTCACGGACATTAATGTGGGCTGGTCCGGCAAAGCACACGACGCCCGGGTATACCGCAACTCCTCCGTGTGCCAGCGGCTGCAGGACGGGACCTTCTTCCCCGACCGCCACATCAGGGTCGGGGACGTGGACATGCCCGTGTGCCTGGTGGGGGATGCCACCTACCCACTGCAGCCCTGGCTCATGAAGCCCTACACGGGGCACCTCAATCCCTCCCGCCAGGCCTTCAATGCCAGGCTGACCAGGGCCTGCATCGTGGTGCAGGGGGCCTTCGGGCGACTGAAAGCCCGCTTTCGATGCCTCCTCACCCGTCTGGACCTGGCCAAGCACAACATCCCTCCCGTGGTGGCGGCATGTTGTGTGCTCCACAATTTGTGTGAGCGGAAGGGGGAGGCTTTCCTGCCAGCCTGGATGGCTGAGGCTGACCGCATGGCTGGACACTACGGTCAGCCCCGCACCGCCGCCATCCGGGAAGCCCAGCGGGAGAGCTTCCTGGTGGAGGAGGAGGACTGACCTCTCCCTGCATGCCCCAATGGGGCCTTCTTCCACCCTACCCCCCTTCCCCTTTCCCCTCCCTACCTATTGTCAAATAAAGACACCTGTTTTTGAAACAAAAATGTCTGTTTATTTCACAGAACTGGGTGGTGGAAGGGAGGAATGAGAGTGGGAGAGGGGAGGGGGAAACCTGGGATGAGGGAGCTGGAAGGGAAGGGGAGGGAAGGGAGGAAGGGAAAGGAAAGCTCAGGGGTGGGAGTCCGGCTGCCTATCCCGTCTCGCCACACTGCGGGTCCGGGGGCGTCGGTGGGAAATGGTTGTGGAGGGGGGGGCAGGAGGGACAGGGGGTGTGGAGGAAGCAGGAGCGGAAGCAGGAGTGGGAGCAGGAGGAGCAGGGGGAGCAGGAGGAGCAGGAGGAGCAAGGAGAGCAGGGGGAGCAGGAGGAGGAGGAAATGGGAAGCGGTCGAGCAGGCTCTGGAGGTGGCCTCGCAGGGCACGGCCCTGCTCCTCCAGGGCCTCCAGACTCCTCCGGCGCAGCCTCAGGTCCTCTTGGACCCAGTGGTCCTGGGTGCGGAGCTGGTGGTCCATGAACCGGAGGTGCCGCCGCTGATACTCCTCCTCGTTCCTGGCTCTCCTGCTTGCCCGGGCACGGGCAGCTGCTGCAGGCAGTGTGGTGCGCCCTGCAGGCTCAGGTGCTGCAGCTGTGGTGCAACAAGACCAGCGGTCAATTACCCCAGGGGCCCAGGTGTGTGAAACCCAGCTCCCCTCTGCAACGCCAGGGCCCCTGTAGGATCCCCAGCTGCTGCTCCGTGGTGGGCAAGGCCCAGGCGCACGGTCCCGGGGCTCCCTCTTGCCCCAGCCCCCCGTACACATAAGGGGAACATGATGGTACTCACAGGTGGACGCCTCCCCAGCCTCAGATGATGCAGGCGAGCGGCTCTGTGGGGTGCCTCGGGGGTCCCGGGTCCCGGGCAGGCTGGCAGCAGGCTCCTGGCTCTCAGAGTCCTCCTCCTCCTCCTCCGTCTCCAGGAGCGAGCCCTCTGCCCCGGGGTCAATCACGTCCCGGGGGGCAGGGATGGCATGAGCCCCCAGGAGGCGGTCCAGGGCGTGGATGTGGGAGCAGGCCTCTGGGTCGGCCCCTGGCTGGCAGGCCCAGGAGTAGGTCTGCCGCAGGTCTTTGACCTTGCAGCGGACCTGCTCCCGGCTGCGCTGGTGGCCCCTGGCGGCCAGGCTGGCAGCCATGCGGCCGTAGACGGCCGCGTTCCTGTGGCTAGTGTGGAGATCGTGGACATTGGAGGCTTCCCCCCAAACCTCGATGTGGTCCACGATCTCCGCACTTGACCAAGCGGGCGCCCGCCTTTTGCGCCCCCGGGCAGGCTCCTGGGAGCCCTCGGGTGGCTGGCTCATCCTGTGGCAGGTGCAGGGTCTGCTGGCACGGGTGCTTGCAGCCTTGCAACTGGCACAAACTGTGTAGCCAGCCCGTGGCCCTTTAAGGGCTCCGGGGCCGGGAGGGGGGCAATAGAGTTTCCCTGGTGTTGGCCAGAGTGGCCACCAGGGAAACCTGGGAAGCTTTAGCCTCCCACTAGTTCGAATTAAGGGGCTACACACCCCTTAATTCGAACTAGCTAGTTCGAACTAGGCTTAATCCTCGTGGAATGAGGTTTACCTAGTTCGAACTAAGCGCTCCATTAGTTCGAATTAAGTTTGAACTAACGGAGCACTAGTGTAGCGCCTATGAAAGTTAGTTTGAACTAGCGTTCGTTAGTTCGAACTAACTTTGTAGTGTAGACATACCCTGAGTGTGAGTTGTATGCTGTGCCCATGTTGGTACAGGTCCTGGAAGATATAATTCCAGCACTTCAGGATCTGAGGCTGTGTCTATACTGAAAAGTTCTATCGGAAAAAGATACACAAATTGCAAACTACAATTTGTGTATCTTTTCCTGTGTTTCTTCCAAAACAGGCTTTTCCGACATTTGGCCAGTCTACCGTGGGTCTAATGTCAGAAAAAAAGCCTCTTTCAGAACATCCCTTCTTCTTCATAGAACAAGGTTTACAGGGATGCTGAAAAAACGCCTCTGCTTTTCCGAATTGTTTTTGGAAAAACAAGCGCGTTCCTCGGACGTGGCAGAACTTTTCTGGGATACCTCCAGTATCCTGGAAAAACTCTGCAGTATAGATATACCCTGATTGTCTTAGTCTGGAAGCTGGGAATGGAGGGACCCTGGTGCTATGTTGGACTGTGCTCTTTTCTGCTTCCTGCAGCCTGTATCTAATCCTATTTCTTCTCATCAACACTCCTGCTGTCAACGAGAGTGTCCTGGAATCATACTCTATCTCCCGGAGGCTATTTCAGCCAAACTGGGAGATTTGAGGCGCTAACAGTCAGGTATGGCAGCATGTCTAAGGCAGGCTCCCTTATTTGCCTTGGCTCTGTGCTGCTTCTGGAAGTGGCCAGCACCATCTCTATAGCCTCTGTGAAAGTAAGAGCACAGCCCCCAATTGGAGCACTGTCTCTGCAGCTCCCATTGGATAGGAACTGTAGCTAATGGAAGTTGCACAGGCGAGGGGAGGGTGTCTGTAGGCAGAAGCGTACAGAGACCTCCTGACCATGCCACATAGAATCCTTGCCAGAGGGGTGTTACTGGTCACTGTCAGGTGTTGCCCAAGATAAGCATCATCCCTCTCTCCCTCTCCTGCACCTCAGCCCCCTACCCCAGCCCACAGCCCACAACCAAATTGCCTATCAGAGCCTGCACCTCACATGCTTCCCACTCTCCAACTCCTTGCCCCAGCCCAGAATCCACACCCAGACTCTTTCCCAGAGCCCAACTCCCCAACCCTCCCGCACCAAACACCCTTCCAGAGCCTCCACCCCATGTCCTCTCCTGCCCCCACCCCAACCCTCTGCCCCAGCCTAGTGAAAGTGAGTGAGGGTGGGGAACAGCAAGAAACATAGGGATGGAGGATGGAGGGAGTGGGGATGGGACATCAGAAAAGAAGCAGGACTGGAGCAAGGCCTCAGAGAATGTGCCAGGCAGGGATAGGGAAAGGGTCTTTGGGTTTTGTTCAAATAGGCAGGTGGCAACTCTTTTCTCACTCCTATTTTGTTCTTGCTGTGTGCCTGATCCTTGTTCCTCTCCAGTCCCTGCCCTTTCACCTTGCTCCTGACCTTTGGCTACTAAACCTGGCTCTGACTTCTGACTCCAACTTTGAGCCCAGCCTGGGCTCTGGCATTTGGTATCTGATCCTGTCTCTGGTCCTCAGCCTAGGTTCTTGGACTAGGCTAGGCCTCTATTTCATGTCTGTGATCCCCAATTCAGTTCCCTGAACTGGACTCCTGCTCTGCCTGCTAGCTCTGACTGGTAGGCCAGACTGCTTATGTCGTGGTTCCTGACACCAGACTTGGGCAGATGTACTTGTGCTAACTTTGTTCGAACTAGCAGGCTAAAATTAGTAGTATGGGCATATCTGTATGGGCTAGTCATCCAGCACTAGACTGCTGACCCCCTAGATATGAACTGGGGCAGCTAGCCTGTGCTGCCATGTGGTCTGAGGGCTATTTTTAGGCTTTAGCTTAAGTAGAACCAGCAGCCCAGCACAGACACTCACCCTGTATTTTCATTTTCAGAAAGTCGCTAACCCTTCTATTTGTGTAGATTATTTTCAAAATGTGAAGCCGAAATGGGTGAGGCAATGTCTTCCAGAGTTTGTGCACAGCCTGAGGCCACAGAGCTGGTCAACTACCTTTATTGGTTTCAAAGGAGCCTAACTGTAAAGCCCAATCATGTTGGTTTAAATGGACATTTTAATTACAGGTCGGACCTCCCTGGTCTGGCACTGAGGGGACCTCACTGGTCCCAAAAGAGAGAATTTGCAGGGCAAGGGGAGGTTCCCCTGCTACCAACCCCTACGCCCATTGCTGGTGGCAGGATGCCCCAGCAGGCACCCTGCCTTGCTTCCCTCTCTAACCTGGCTGGGCTGCTCATCAAGCTGCTGCCAGCTCCCTGGATGGACCAGACTCCAGCTCCTGAAACGGGGGCCTTGACTTGGCTTGCCATGGGCTGCCACGGGGCTGTAGCTTTGACTCTGTCTCTGATCCTGCACACCATGGAGCTGCTGCAGGGCTGTGGTCCCACGCTGCTGCGGACTGCCAGGGAACTCCAGCCCTGGTCCCATGCTACCACTGGCCCTGCCTGGCCCTCCAGCCCTTAGGATCCTGGGCTCTCTGGTTCAGTAGCATCCGTGGTCATGCCGATTTTCAGATGTTCAACTTTACTTCACAGTTGACATGCTGCAAAAGTGGGATGATCAGTTTAGAAGATCTGCACAATCTAGTGTGTGTGATATGTCATTTTAGCATCAAGCATGAGAGTAGCCTGGCTTAAGAGTAGATTTAAGAAAAAAACTCCTTCTTTTATGGAAAATCTTCATAAAGTCTCAGTATGACATATTTTTTAACTAAATCTGAAAAAAGCAATAGGCAAAACAGTTTATGTTCATATTGTACAATGAGTAGCTGGAATTCTTGTAACATAGGGCGTGTCTAGACTACATCCCTTTTTCGGTAAAGTGATGGGGTATGTCTACACTGATATCTGCCCCCCTGCCCAGACCCCACAAATATTCTGCCCCCCCCACCCAGACCCCTATGAGTACCAGGCCCCCCCCTCACTCAGAACCCAAATACCATACCCTCCTGCCCAGAACCCCCACTGGTACCCTGCCTCCCTGCACAGAAGTCCACGAGTGCCCTGCCCAGGGCCCTACCTGCCCACTGCTCAGGGTGCCACCTGCTTAGGGCCCCTCCAGGGCTCTGTTCATGCCCCCTACCTCCTGCCAGACACCTACCCCCAGCTTGCTCCTGTAGCCTATTTTCCTCCCAGATTCTGCACTCCCATCCCTATCCCACTCACTGTGGTTTGCTCCCAACACTCCATGGCTACGTCTACACTGGCCCCTTTTCCGAAAGGGGCATGCTAATTTTCAACTTCGTAGCAGGGAAATCCGCGGGGGATTTAAATATCCCCCGCGGGATTTAAATAAAGATGTCCGCCGCTTTTTTCCGGCTTGTAGAAAAGCCGGAAAAGAGCATCTAGACTGGCCCGATCCTCCGGAATAAAGCCCTATTCCGGAGGATCTCTTATTCCTACTTCAAAGTAAATAAGAGATCCTTCGGAATAGGGCTTTATTCCGGAGGATCGGGCCAGTCTAGACGCTCTTTTCTGGCTTTTCTACAAGCCGGAAAAAAGCGGCGGACATCTTTATTTAAATCCCGCGGGGGATATTTAAATCCCCCGCGGATTTCCCTGCTACGAAGTTGAAAATTAGCATGCCCCTTTCGGAAAAGGGGCCAGTGTAGACGTAGCCCACCTGACCCCAACACTCTCCAGCCTGAAGCCCCCTCTTCTCCACTTCTTCTCACACACAAATCCCTCATTCCCACTCCAGAGTCCGCACATCCTGTCTCAACCCAGTGAGAGTTAGTAAGGGCTGGGGGCAGCAAATGATGGAGAGGAGGGAAATGGCAAGTGCAGGACCTCTAGAAAGGAGTGGGACCTTGAGGCTTGCCCTGACATTTAAAAAGTGATCTTGGGTATAAAAAGTTTGGAGATGGTAAGGTAAACAATTTTTAATTTTCAAATTTTATACAAGGAAAATATTTGCCTTTTGATGTGTAGGGGTACCAGTTTGGTTGGTGGGAAGACCAAAGAACGATGTAGAAGGCAATGAAACTTTTAAAAAACTTTCTAGCACGCTTGTGGGAATGTTTGGGACTATTCTATCGTGGGAGTAGGTAATCAGTCTTGCACGGTTACTGGTGCTGGGGTATATATAAGGCAGCATGCATCTGTACATAATAGTAGTAGTAAATAAATGTTTGCAATAACTTATCAAAGTAACTTGTGTCAATTAAATTTATTCTAATTGGGAAAATTAGTTTTATAGATTTTTTAAATTAATATATTATGGCTGCAATTAAGAAAAGGAAGACTACATTAGGTATGGCTTCACTGTCATAGAAAAAAATGGGATCGATCATCCTCAATGAATAGTATACCACACAGTTCTTAACAATGACACCTTGTGACCTACTCATCTTGAGCGACACTTGACAAAGAACTACAGTGCTTTGACAGAGAAACCAAAAGATAGCTTTTTGCTGCTAAACTTCAACATTTGTAACACATGAAGCTCGACATTACTGGAGCTTTTCATCAAGAATCGGCCAAAGTGGAAGAAGCATCTTATGAACTGTCATTGCTCATCACTAAAGCCAAGAAAGCACACATAATTGAAAAAACTCTTGTGCAGCCTTGCTTGTTAAAAGCAGCTGATATTGTGCTTGGTGTGAAAAGCAAGAAAAAACTATCAGAAATTTTACTTTCTGACAGTTCCGTGAAATGTCCCATCAATGAATTGGTGAAACATCTTAAACTTCAAGTTGTGGAGGCAGCTTTGGCTTTTCCTTTTTTTGCAGTTCAGTGCGACGATACCACTGATGTAGCACAGTGCTGTCAGTTGCTTGTTTACTTTCGATTCATTAACAATAGAACTGTGAAAGAAGAACTGCTTTTTTTGAAGGAATTGATGATCACATCAAGGCTTCTGATATTATGAACACGACTGACGATTTTTTTAAAGAAAATAGACTTTCCTGGGGAAAACTGGTTGGTGTACACACAGATGGTGCTCTAGCAATGCTTGGCTTTCACTCTGGATTTGTGACATTGGTGGAAGAAAAAAATCCAGCCGTAACCACAACTCTCTGTGTCATACACAGACAAGTGTTGGCTGCTAAAACCCTTCCAGATGATCTACATGACTCATTGAATTTGGCCATCAAAATTGTCAATTTTGTGAAGAACAGTGCTTTAAATATGAGACTTTTTGATGCTCTTTGCACGGATTTGGGAGCAGGTCATAAAACTCTTTAGTTCACACAGAGGTATGATGGCTTTCCAAAGGTAACATGCTTTCGACATTATTCAAACTGAAAGACAAAGTGGAAATTTTCCTCAAGCAACAGAAGAAAGAAGAGTTATATCATGCATTACAGACCAAACATTTCAACTTTCACTGGCCTAATTCGTGGACATTTTTTGAACCTTTGAACAACCTCAATTTGAAGCTGCAAGCATTATAATGCACCACAATGCCATCAAAGCATATACAAAAAAAAATACAACTTTGGAAATGTCGAACACAAGCTCAGATGCCTAACTTTTTGTCTTTTCCGACATTTTCATCATTCACTGAAAATGAATGTTTCCAAGAAGTTTGTAAAGAGGATGTGAAGAACAAAATTGTGTTTCATCTGGACTGCCAACATTTCTGGAAACCCCCATTCATAAATTAGTATGAAATTGATTCAACATTGACGTCAATTCATTGCCAGAAGTGTTGCAAGAACAAGCACTCAAAATAAAATATGATTCAAGTGCGAAAGATAATTTTCAAGACACAAGCTTGGAGGAATTTAGGATAAAATATTTCCCAATGTATTCAAAAGTTGGAGAAGAAGCGCTACGTATTACAGGCAGTCCCCGGTTTACATCAATCCGACTTACGTCGGATCCCTAGTTACAAACGGGGGGGGGGGCGCAGCTATTGCGGGGTGCCTCCCCCACTGTCACTGCCTCCGGTAGCATGGGGGGGGGCGCTTCCCACCGGCAGACCAGGGAGATGCAGAGCTAGCGCCCTCCCCTCCCCCCAGCAGACCAGGGAGACACGGAGCGGCTTTTCTCGCCGCGGAGGACGCGGGTCTGCTGGGGGGAACAAGACACCAGCCAAAAGGGGGCACTCCAGAGTGGAAAAATTAATTTCCTAGGGAACAGCAGGAGCAGCAGGCAGTGAGACCCATTGTGTTACAGTCCCCACCTTGGGAGCAACAGCTCTTTCCCTCTTCAGCACTAGAGCTGCAAGCGTCACGTGAAATTAACAAGTCCCTTCCAGCATGGCAGAGGTGAAGCTGAAAAATTACCCAGTGGTGTGGGTGGGCAAGAATGGGGAGGAGCAGGGCAGAAGGGAAGAGGGGATAAGCCCCAACCCCACGCCCTGGCTGGAGCGGAGCAGGGCAAGCCCCGAGGGGGTGGGTCTGGTTGCAAAGTGGGTGAGTGGACAATGAGGACCCACTTGTGGCTAAACTCCTGTTCCCAACACAGAATTTTTCTTTAAAATGAATCCTGTGGATAAATTCACACACACACTTCACAGGAAGGGATTTCCATTTTCTGCTCAGCAGAATACAACAGCTTTGATTGTATCAATATTTCACTGTGCTCTCCAATGACTATTGATTACACTTAATACCCATTTCACTGAACGATCTGTAGCAAATTCTATTTGGAACAGTAATATGCATTGAATACACTTTTTTTAGTTATAAAAAACAAAGATTCTGACTATTAAATGAATAACTGGGATCTTTCAGGTACCCCAAAAGGAAGATTTGGATATAGCATGAAACACTGAAACTTATGATCAATTTTTAATTAAAATATCAACCAAAAAAACCTTCATATAAAAACAGTATGTGTTTTTCTTAGAATAAGGAAGTTGTATGAGAATCAGGGTCTTTTCCACCTAACTCCAGCTCCCCGTCCCCCGCCAAAATAGGTACCAGTTCCGACTTACATACAAATTCAACTTAAGAACAAACCTACAGTCCCTATCTTGTACGTAACCCAGGGACTGCCTGTATTCTTCCATTTTCGTCAACATATTTCTGTGAAAAAAGATTTTCAAGCTTAGTCACATTAAAAACAAAATGAAGAAATCAGCTGGATGTCGAAAATGATTTATGTTGCACACTTTCATCTTTCTTACTTAGGATTTCCCAACTCATGAAGAAAATGCAGCATCATCCTTCACATTAAATTCAATTTTTCTGCTATTATGTTAAATTACATTTTTATTAAATTTTTGTGCCAAGAAAAACTATTTGTGCACATTTTTAATTTTAAATAATTTTTATACCAAGTTTTTGTGTTTGCTTTTAATTTTAAATTGGAAATTGATTTTTTTTTTGTTAAAAGGGAGGTAGGATGATGGTAAAGAAGAGGTAGGAGGGAGTGAGGTTTTCTCAAAAGTCAAAAGGGGGGCGAGATGCCAAAAAATTTGGGAACAACTGCTATAAAGTCATCCTGTAACCGGGTAAACAGCACTTGTGCAACTTCCAGGGTTCTTGGAAACTTACACTGCACTTTTCACAGAACATGCTTTTGAAGAGACCTTTTGAAACAATGAAAGTTTTTCCTTCTGAACAATGCAGACTCAGCTAAGTGAGCAGCAGCATTCACATCTCTCTTTAAAGACTGAGTTTTATTGTAAAACTGGATTAATATGTTGGGCATATTAAAAAATAGTAGTATTGGACAGTCCACTGTGGCCCATTAGGGGTGGGGGATCTTTTTGGGTCGAGTCTGACCCACAGAAAAATCAGTTGGGGGTTGCACACAAGTGAGAAGAACCACCAGAAAAGTCATTTGTGCTTGAAATGTCAAATTAATCTCCAAGGGTATGTCTACACTAAAACGTTAATTCGAACTAACTTAGTTCGAATTAGTTAATCTGAACTAAGCTAATTCGAACTAATGGATCCAGACTAAAAAACTAGTTCGAATTAGCGTTTTGCTAATTCGAACTAGCATGTCCACATTAAGTGGACCCTGAACCAGGGTTAAGGATGGCCGGAAGCAGTGCCGGCAGGGCATCAGAGGAGGACTTAGAGCGTGGAGATGCTGTCTCAGGCTAGCCGAGGGCTGTACTTAAAGGGTCCCGACGCCCACCCCGGACAGACAGTTCTCAGGGGTGCCCCGCTTGCAAAGCAGTCCTGGCTTGGAGTGCCCTGAGTGCCCACACTGGGCACATCACAACACTCGGCCATCAGCCCGGCTGCACTTGCCGCAGGCTTCCATCTTGGGAGGGGGATAAGCGGGGGGCTGCAGGAGAGCTTCCACCCCCAGAAGCCCGCAGAGCCAGCCCAGTCCTCCCCATCGGGGGCGCCTACCCCATTCCTCCCTCACCTCCTTCCACTTACCCTTCCCTAGCCCCCCTTCTTGATGTACAAAATAAAGGACAATTGTGTTCAAAAATGGAATCTGTCTTTATTGAACAAAACTGGGGGAGACTGGGAAAAGGAGGTGGGAGAGGGGAAGAGAGAGGCTGGGAGAGGGGAGGGCAACTGAAATGATCAGGGGTTGGGAACAGGTCCCATATGAAGAGAGGCTAAAGAGACTGGGACTTTTCAGCTTAGACAAGAGGAGATGGAGGGGGGACAGGATAGAGGTCTCTAAAAGCAGGAGTTGGGTGGAGAGGGTGCATACAGAAAAGTTCTTCATTAGTTCCCATAAAGAAGGACTAGAGGACACCAAAGGAAAGGAATGGGTAGCAGGCGTCAAACTAGTAACAGAAAGTTGTTCTTCACAAAACAAAGAGTCAACCTGTTGAACTCCTTGCTGCAGGAGGCTGTGAAGGCTAGAACTAGAACAGAGTTTAAAGGGACGTGAGATCAAGTCATGGAGGTTGGGTCCATGGAGTGCTATTAGCCAGGGGGTAGGAGTGGTGTCCCTGCCCAAGGTTTGTGGAAGGCTGGAGAGGGATGGCACGAGGCAAATGGCTTGGTCACTGTCTTCGGTCCATCCTCTCCAGGGTCCCTAGGTTTGGCCGCTGTCGGTAGACAGGCTACTGGGCAAGATGGACCTTTGGTCTGACCCAGGACAGCCATTGTAAGCTCAGGGTCGGGGGTCTCAGTGGACCCCCTTGATTCTCTTGCACACCTGCTCCTGGGTGGACAGGCTGGCAGTTCTCCTGCCCTAGCCGGCCACTTTCCTGTGCCTAGTGTGGAGGTCGTGGACGAGGTCCATGATGTCCGCACTAGCCCAGGCAGGTGCCCGCCTCTTGCAGTCCTGGGCAAGCTCCTGGGAGCCGCCAGCCCGGTCCCGGGAAGAGGGGGAGGGCTGGGGGGCATCGGGTGGGTGGCTCGATCCGTGCCAGGTGCAGGGTCTGTACCTGGCATGGGCACCGTAGCCATCCCGTGCCCCTTTAAGGGGGCCTGGGCCGGGAGGGGGGCAATAGAGTTTCCCTGGTGTTGGCCAGAGTGGCCACCAGGGAAACCTGGGGAGGGCTAGCCTCCCACTAGTTTGAATTAAGGGTCTACACAGCCCTTAATTCGAACTAGTAAGTTCGAACTAGGCTTAATCCTCGTGGAATGAGGATTACCTAGTTCGAACTAAGCGCTCCATTAGTTCGAATTAAATTCGAACTAACAGAGCGCTAGTGTAGCGCCTATGAAAGTTAGTTCGAACTAACTTTGTAGTGTAGACATACCCCAAGAGACCTATTTCCTAGGTTTTAAATATACAGTTCTCCAAAATTTAAGATCATGTGTTTCCTTCCTTTCCCTTTTCTGAATGCTGTGACCATACACTCATGAGAGAGAAGATTTAGCCAGGAGCTTGTCCGTCACCTTCATGCAGCATATTCCAGGACACGGGGGACTTTGGAAAGCTACATGTGCAGTACAGCACCATTCCAGATGCTTCTAGAAAGTTAACTTCCCTTCTCTGTGTCTAGGATTCCACCCTTAGAGCTGACCCAGTGGAGTGATAATTTGTACCATGCCTGTTGTGACTGGAAAGTCTTTACAACATTAATCTACCCAGGAGCACGCAAGTAAACACAGTGCCAACATATTTCTCAGTTGAAAATCACCTTTTCTTTGATTACATTTAATTATAGTTCTCTGGGGGTTGATCAACTCACCGTTTCAGGACTTTGCCTCTAGGAGATGTTTGTTCAAACGCCCAGCTCTGGAACTGCCTTAACAAAGCTATTTAAAAGCTCTTTTTATTTTATACTTTCTGCAGTCTTCTAGGCTAGAGCCACACAGATTTGTGTGTGGTAATACCCATCTCCTAGGCATATTGCCAACCTGTAGCAGCCTCAGCCCAGGCTTCCTGTACAATATTGGGGGGGGGAGAGGGAAGTCCTGTAAGATGGGGTTCTCGGAAGCCTGCATAATGAGAGGGAAGCTGCGTAAGCTAGGTAGAAGTGAAAAGCAGAGGAAAGGGGTAAAGTTCAAATTCACAAAGGTCCTTAGACACCTAACTGTTTGATGTAGTCCTTAGGCTGATGGGCTGGAGGGAAGCACCTATCTTGGCTCAGTATTATGAGCTGTGCATGTTCTTTCTGGGGTTATGTGCCTAAGGCAAGTCAATCCTTCCTTGAAAAAAAAAGAGAGATTTGTCCCCCATACACTCTTCCTATGGTAGCCAATAGCTCAGTGATTGGAGCACACCCCTGGAATGTGGGAGATCCAAATTCAAATTCCTGCTCTGCCAGCAGGGCTGGATTAAGGCATGGGCTAGCCGAGCAGTTGCCCGGGGCGCTAACCTATGGGGGGCACCTGACTCCCGGATCGTGGGCTGCAGCAGTTCCCAGCGGCCACCCTGCAGCGGCTGCCTGGGGCGGGGGCCACATTAACCCCTGCAGCGCTGGCCAGCAGTGCAGCCGCGGGGCCCTGCATGGCCAGGCTCAGCCTGCCCCGGGCAGCCTTAGGCTGCACACCAGTGGCGGTAGCCGGGCTGGGCTGGGCCGGACTGGGCACGTGCGTACTGCTGCGGTCAGCTCCGTGCACCCTCTCCCACACGCCGGCGCGGGGGCGGGGCCGCACATGCACCCTCCCCCAACCTGGGGCGCAATTAAACTGTCTGCCCAGTGTGCAGGAATGCCTCGGTCTGGCTCTGTTTGCCAGATTGTGAGCAGGAATTTAAATCTAGTCTCTTACCCCTCCTGAATTATTGGCTATGTGAGGGGTGACTCCTCTCATTTTTTCCTGTTTAATCTCTTCCACTTGGTAAAAAATAATTAAATACAAGGAGATGTACCTGGCGCTGCTCGGGTTTTTCACTGAAGTAAATTTTGTTGGAAAAATAAAGGAAAAATAGACATGCTTTATTTCAATGTGTGTATTTTTTCAAAAATGAAGGAAATGAAGGCTGAAGTGAGAGCTCAGGGGTGAGGAGGGTGGGGCTAAGTTGTTTAGGGCAGAGGGTTGGCAGGCATGAGGGGGCTGAAGGCAGGGGGTTCAGGGGCAGGGGGAGGGACCTGGGGGTGCTCAAGGGAGAAAGAAGGGGTGCAGAAGTCAAGGCAAATGGGAGGTATAGGACTCAGGGCAGGGGCTCAAGAGAGAGTATTGTGAGGTGTGGGGGGGCTTACTGAGGCCATCCTTGGCACTGAGGGTGGCGCTGCTCCAGCTGCAACTCCTCCCAGAGGGCTGGGGCAATGTTCCCCTGCCTGCGCGCCTCCTCCAGTTGCCCCTCATGTGGTCTGCAAGCTGTCTGGAGGGATCAGGATATGGAGGATGCCAACCTCTCCAGGGGGCTGCCAACAGCCTGCAGGATGTCTGGAAAGGATGAGGTTCTGGGTGCCAGAGGGTGCCCCATGGCCTGCAGGCTGTCTGGCGAGGCCAGGCTCCAATTGCTGTCCCCCATCTAGTGCCCCTACCCCTATGGCCTGCAGGCTGTTGAGGTGGGGACAAGGCTCTGGGGGCTGCCCTTGGCCTTCAGCAGCTCCCCTATGGCCTGTAAGCTGTGTGTGTGGGGGGGGGAAGGAATGAGGCTCTGGGGATTGGCACCCCCCCATCTTTGTCTGGGTAGATGCCTGCAGACTACCTGGGGGTTGTGGGCAGGATCTGGACACTAAGTTAGTTCTAATTAGCGCTGTAGTGTAGACATACCCTCTGAGAGCAAGGAGACAGCCAGTGCCTCTGATTTCTCTTACCATTAACTAGGTTTCAATACTGTGAGGGGTCCAGACATTTCAATTAAAATTAATCAGTTGCAAGAAGGGAGTGCCAGTGCATGATAAGAGATGAACAACTAGCATTATGTACTTTAAAGAAAATAAATTTGCTTAATTCAACAAATGTAAAATGTAGCATCGCCCCATTGTTTTGGATGCCACTGCAGAAGACAGGAAAAGACTGCAAAAGAATTATCAGCCTCTTGTAACTTGAAGAATCAATTCACTATTTTTTCTCTTTTTTTTCTCCCTCCCTCTACCTTTCTGTGCCTCTCCCCTCCTCCCCCCCCCACCAGCATTCCCTTGTTTATTCTTGGATCTGGACTTTTAATACTCCAGTCATCTGGAGAAATGGGATGTACCCACGAAAGCCCATGACACCATCCACATGTTTTGTTAGTTTTTAACGGGTTGCTAGACTATTAGTTGTTTTTTTAAGTTTTTCCAGTGAGGGTATGTCTACACTACAGCGCTAGTTCGAACTAACTTAATTTGAATTAGTTAATTCGAACTAAGTTAATTCGAATTAGTGCATCTAGACTTAAAAACTAGTTCGAATTAGCATTTTGCTTATTCGAACTAGCATGTCCACACTGAGTGGACCCTGAACTGAGGTTAAGGATGGCCGGAAGCAGTGCCGACAGGGCATCAGGTTAGGACTTAGAGCGTGGAGCAGCTGTCTCAGGCTAGCCGAGGGCTGTGCTTAAAGAGACCCGACCCCCACCCCGGACAGACAGTTCTCAGGGGTTCCCCGCTTGCAAAGCAGTCCTGGCTTGGAGTGCCCTGAGTGCCCACACTCGGCACATCACAGCACTCGGCCATCAGCCCGGCTGCACTTGCCGCAGGCTGCCATACAGGGGGTGTCAATCGGGGGGCTTCAGGAGAGTTTCCACCCTGAGGAGTCCGCAGAGCCAGCCCAGTCCTCCCCATCGGGGGCTCGTACCTCATTCCTCCCTCACCTCCTTCCACTTACCCCTCCCTAGCCCCCCTTCCTGTTGTACAAAATAAAGGACAATTGTGTTCAAAAATGGAATCTGTCTTTATTGAACAAAACTGGGGGAGACTGGGAAAAGGAGGTGGGAGAGGGGAAGAGAGAGGGTGGGAGAGGGGAGGGCAACTAAAATGATCAGGGGTTTGGAACAGGTCCCATATGAAGAGAGGCTAAAGAGACTGGGACTTCTCAGCTTAGAAAAGAGGGGACTAAGGGGGGATATGATAGAGGTCTATAAAAGCACGAGTGGTGTGGAGAGGGTGCATAAAGAAAAGTTCTTCATTAGTTACCATAATAGAAGGACTAGAGGACACCAAATGAAATGAATGAGTAGCAGGCTTCAAACTAACAACAGAAAGTTCTTCTTCACAAAGCAAATAGTCAACCTGTGGAACTCCTTGCTGCAGGAGGCTGTGAAGGCTACAACTAGAACAGATTTTAAAGAGAAGTGAGATAAAGTCATGGAGGTTGGGTCCATGGAGTGCTATTAGCCAGGACGTAGGAATGGTGTCCCTGGCCTCTGTTTGTGGAAGGCTGGAGATGGATGGCACGAGACAAATGGCATGGTTATTGTCTTTGGTTCTTCCCCTCCAGGGTATCTAGTGTTGGCCGCTGTCGGCAGACAGGCTACTGGGCTAGATGGACCTTTGGTCTGACCCAGTACAGCCATTCTATGCTCAGGGCTCAGGGTCGGGCGTCTCACTGGACCACCCTGATTTTCATGCCAACCTGCTTCTGGGTGGCCAGGCTGGCAGCTATCCTGCCCTAGATGGATACTTTCCTGTGCCTAGTGCGGAGGTCGTGGATGATGTCCACGATGTCCGCACGAGACCAGGCGGGCGCCCGCCTCTTGCAGACCTGGGCAGGCTCCTGGGAGCTGCCAGCCTAGTCCTGGGAAGAGGGGGAGGGCTGGGTGGCAGCGGGTGGCTGGCTCGAGCCGTGCCAGGTGCAAGGTCTGCTGGCTGGGTGCTGGCAGGCTTGCACCTGGCACGGGCACCGTAGCCAGCCCATGCCCCTTTAAGGGCTCCGGGGTCAGGAGGGGGGCAGACGAGTTTCCCTGGTGGTGCCCAGAGTGGCTACCAGAGAAAGCTGGGGAGGGCTAGCCTCCCACTAGTTCGAATTAAGTGGCTACACAGTCCTTAATTCGATCTACTTAATTCGAACTAGGCGTTACTCCTCGTAGAATGAGGTTTACCGAGTTCGAATTAAGCGCTCCGCTAGTTCGAATTAAGTTCGAACTAGCGGTTTGTATGTGTAGCGCCTATCAAAGTTAATTCGAACTAACGTCTGTTAGTTTGAATTAACTTTGTAGTGTTGACATACCCTTACAGACTAAGTTGGCTACCCCTCTGAAGCTGCAAAATAAAAGAATGTATATATACAGGAAAGAAGTATTGTCTGTTTTTTTGTTAAATGAGAAAAAAGAAACTTACTATAAATGTAATAAAAGTCCAATTTTTGTTTCACGATGGCAATTAAAACAACAATAATATTAATAAACAGCTTTGTTTGAAACAAGTGATTGCTGTGAGTAAGACTTCCTACTAGATGGAAGTTTGTCTCCGACAACTGAGAAAATCATGACCACAGAATGCACACAGTACAGTGTAATGGGGAAATACAGATTTTTTTCCTCATTTGGCACATTATTGTTCTTGAATCATAAACTTCATGGGTAAGTGTAAATCCTATACATTTTAATGGAACTATGCCACATGCGAAGTCTTCTTCCTCCCCATAACAGTCATGTGGTCCCTAGAGGCAAATGGTGCCAGCAGCCGACTGCTTTGAATCATTTGGGGCTAGGGCAGAAGGGAGTTTTTCACTTATTCCTTCTTTTTTGTCTGACTGTGTGTGCAGGGCGGGTGAGAGAAGGGAATCTTTCTTGTTTGCATCTCCCAGTTTAAGGAGAGCTGGTCGTATCTCCCTGTTCACTCCCTGAGCCTTGAGGACTGGATCCAGGTAAGCCGGGGGCCACATTCAGACCCCATGCCTTAGATTCCACCTCTAGTGTAATAGGTGTCAGATTAGCGAAAGACCTGTGGCAGTGCATTTGGAAAGTAGTTTAGCACCAATAGTAGTATAAGTAATCTTTATTGTGACTTCCCAACAAGGTCCTCACAGGGTTTATGAGGGGAACAATTTAGCTTTGGGAACTGGAAGCACAGTAAATAAGCCCCAGGAACCTAGAGTAGGAAGGATCCTTTTAAAATGTATCACAATGGTTGAGAATGAGTGGCAGCATTAACAGTGCCTGGGCTGGGGTTTTGTAGTACCACTGTGAGAATTAAGGCATGTGGTTTTCATGATTTCATAAGGTGAAAGGGTTTACAAGTCAGTTAAAAGGATACATTTCTGTATCCCTAGTGCAAGCTAAAATAAAATGAAGCCATATTGAAAGAAGACTCACAAAAGGAAGTATAGGAATGAAGTAGAAAGTAAAAGAGAATGGTGTTTTGCCAAAAAAAGAGGTTTGCTAAATGAATAAACAATCTTGGTTCAAAACCCAATTATTTACAATGGGCCCATTCCTAAATGTCTTGCTCTGGCAAAGGAACTGGAAGTTTTCTCTGAGTTAGGACTTCTGATATGTGATAATGGTCTCAAGTTGAGGGGGGAGAGGTCCAGGTTGGATATTACGAAAAACTATTTCACTAGGAGGGTGGTGAAGCACTGGAATGGGTTACCTAGGGAAGTAGTGGAGTCTCCATACCTACAGGTATTTAAGTCTCGGCTGGACAAAGCCCTGGCTGGTTGATTTAGTTGGGATTAGTCCTGCCTAGAGCAGGGGGCTGAACTTGATGACCTTCTGAGGTCTCTTCCAACTCTATGGTGCTATGATTCTATGATTTTATGATATGGCATCCATAGTATAATACAGACAAAAACATGAACATGTCATAAAAGCACTCCTTGTCCTCCAACACAGTCCTATTCCTTCGTTCCTTACTCACATGTAATCTAAGTGCTACAGAGACAGGAGAAATATCTAACTATCAGCTACTTGTCACACTTAAGAGAGGAAGAAAGCTCCTGGGGCTAGACAATGGCTTAGGACATGGATTCCCAAACTGGGGTGTGTGCCTCCCTGGGGGTGTGTGAAGAAATTCCGGGGGAGGGGGGGCATGAGGTGACCCAGCCTCCTCCCTCCATCAAGTTTTGCTGCCTCGCTCAGGTCCTTTTTTTTTTCTTTGCTCAACAAGTTTTTCTGCTATTTTTTGGGGGGGAGGGGAGGCGTGAGGGTTTTTCAAAAATCAAAAAGGGGTGTGTGATGCCAAAAAGTTTGGGAACCACTGGCTTAGGAGGTCTGGATTTAATTCTTGACTATGCCATGAATGAGAGGTGTGACTGACGCTTGGATACACATTCCCCTCTAGCATTAATCTAGCTAGCATGACTCAAAATAGCAGTGAAGATGCAGCAGCAGGGATTGTGTGGGCAGGAAAATGATATGACCCTGTGCTCTAAGTATGCATGTAGGCTGTGTCTACATTGGCACCCTTTTCCGAAAAAGGGATGCTAATGAGACAAGTCGGAATTGCAAATGCCACGGGGGATTTAAATAAAGCCTTTTCTGGAAGATCCCTTATTCCTGATTTTAAGAAGAATAAGGGATCTTCCGGAAAAGGCTTTATTTTCTGAAAGATCCCGTCTAGACTGGAGCTTTTCTCCAGCAAAGCCCTGAGCCGGAAAAAAGCGGCAGCCATGTTCATGCAAATGCCGGGGGGGATATTTAAATCCCCCGCGGCATTTGCAATTCCGACTTGTCTCATTAGCATCCCTTTTCCGGAAAAGGGTGCCAATGTAGACACAGCCGAAAAGTCCATGCTGAAAACCATATTGCTGCATCTTCCCACTACTTTTAGCTGCACTGGTTTGGACAATTGTAGAATGAGCATGCCTCCCTGTGCTGTAGTCAACCCCATCCCTTCCAGTGCGGACAGACCTTGAGCAACTCAGTTAATCTCCCTGCTTTAGTTCTTTATCGCTGCAATGGGAATAGTCATGAAGCTGACAGGTGGAATTGACCTGGACCTCTAGAGCTAAGTGTATGAGCCTCTGGCTAGTTATTAGCTAAGATTGTGAGCATGTTCATTCTCTCTGTGAGTATGTCTACACAGCAGTGTTATTTTGGAATAACTGACATTATTTCGAAATAACATAGTGCGCGTCTACACAGCAAGTCATTATTTTGAAATAATGTTAAGATGGAGGACTTCTTACTTTGACTCCTGTAAACCTCATTTCATGAGGAGTAAGGGAAGTCGAAGGTAGAGTTTTCTTCATTTGACTTCCTGCTGTGTAGAAAGCACCAAAAGCTGAATTAAGCTATTTCGATGCCAGCTATGCTATAGATATAGCTGAAGTTATGTATCATAATTCGACTTTTGCCCTGCAGTGTAGACATGCCCTGTAGGTTATAATAGCACACTATTTCTCCCACTCTTTTTTTCTTATCTAGTTAAATTATAAACCACGTAGGGCTGGAATTGCTATTTGCTATGTTTATGCAAACCCTAGCTGTTTGGGGCCCCAATGTTAACTAGGACCTGTTGGTAAATTTGCAATATAAATAATATTAGGAATAATACTGAGCTGGCACTATTAGCTAGCCTTTCACTGGATCCCCCAAATTACTACACAATCTGGAAGCAGATATATGTAGTAGTGTGTCTTGTCTCTCCTGCTTCATTCCCATCTCACCTGCTACCGTGGAAATCTGTCACCAGTCTTCCTGAGACTTCTTGGTCAAAAAGGTAGAGACAGAAATTACTTCAAGTGCTCAGAAAAGCCTACAGACTTTCTCAACTAATCTAAAGTTCTGAGATGACTGGGATGGCAGTCACTGTGCCACCAGTTGGCACTGGTGAGCCCTCAGTTGGAGTACTGCATCCAGTTTTGGGCATCCCACTTTCAGAAAGATGTGAACAACCGGGGAAAGGCCAAAAGAGAGCAAACAACAATATGAGATTTAGAAAACATGACCTATGGGGAAAAGTTATTAGAATTGCGCACGTTTAGGGTATGTCTACACTACAATGTTAGTTCGAACTAACGGACGTTAGTTTGAACTAACATTCATAGCCGCTACACTAGTGCTCCGCTAGTTCGAATTTGAATTGAACTAGCGGAGCGCTTAGTTCGAACTAGGAAAACCTCATTTTACGAGGCTTAAGCCTAGTTCGAACTTACTAGTTCGAATTAAGGGGTGTGTAGCCCCTTAATTCGAACTAGTGGGAGGCTAGCCCTCCCCAGGTTTCCCTGGTGGCCACTCTGGCCAACACCAGGGAAACACTATGCCCCCCTCCGGGCCCCGGACCCCTTAAAGGGGCACGGGCTGGCCACGGTGCCCGTGCCAGGTGCAAGCCTGCCAGCACCCAGCCAGCAGACCCTGCACCTGGCACGGCACAAAGCCACCCACCCGATGTCCCCCAGCCCACCCCCTCTCCCGGGAGCTTGCCCTGGACCGCAAGAGGCGGGCATCTGCCTGGGCTAGTGCGGACATCGTGGACCTCGTCCACAATCTCCGCACTAGGCACAGGAAAGTGGCCGTCTAGGGCAGAAGAGCTGCCAGCCTGGCCACCCAGGAGCAGGTGTGCATGAAAATCAAGGGAGTCCACTGAGACCCCCGACCCTGAGCCCTGAGCTTACAATGGCCGTCCTGGGTCAGACCAAAGGTCCATCTAGCCCAGTAGCCTGTCTGCCGACAGCGGCCAACCCTAGGGACCCTGGAGGAGATGGACCAAAGACAGTGACCAAGCCATTTGTCTCATGCCATCCCTCTCCAGCCTTCCACAAACTTTGGGCAGGGACACCACTCCTACCCCCTGGCTAAGACTACTCCATGGACCCAACCTCCATGACTTGATCTAACTTCCCTTTAAACTCTGTTCTAGTTGTAGCCTTCACAGCCTCCTGCAGCAAGGAGTTCCACAGGTTAACTATTTGCTTTGTCAAGAACAACAACTTTCTCTGACTAGTTTCAAGCCTGCTACCCATTCCTTTCCTTTGGTGTCCTCTAGTCCTTCTTTAGGGGAACTCATGAAGAACTTTTCTGAATGCACCTTCTCCACCCAACCCCTGCTTTTAGAGACCTCTATCCTGTCCCCCCTCCGTCTCCTCTTTTCTAAGCTGAACAGTCCCAGTCTCTTTAGCCTCTCTTCATATGGGACCTGTTCCCAACCCCTGATCATGTTAGTTGCCCTCCCCTCTCCCAGCCTTTCTCTTCCCCTCTCCCACCTCCTTTTCCCAGTCTCCCCCAGTTTTGTTCAATAAAGACAGAGTCAATGTTGGAAGAAACGTTATCTTTATTTTGTACATCAATAAGAAGGGGGGCTAGGGAAGGATAAGTGGAAGAAGGTGAGGGAGGAATGGGGTACGAGCCCCCGATGGGGAGGACTGGGCTGGCTCTGCGGGTTTCTGGGGGTGGAAGCTCTCCTGCAGCCCCCTGATTGTCCCCTCTTCCCAGATGGCAGCCTGCGGCAAGTGCAGCCGGGCTGATGGCCGAGTGGTGTGATGTGCCCAGTGTGGGTACTCCGGGCACTCCAAGCCAGGACTGGTTTTCAAGCAGGGCACCCCTTAGAACTGACTGTCCGGGGTGGGGGTCAGGACCCTTTAAGCACAGCCCTCGGCTAGCCTGAGACAGCATCTCCACGCTCTAAGTCCTCCTCTGATGCCCTGCCGGCACTGCTTCCGGCCATTCTTAAGCCCTGTTCAGAGTCCACTCAATGTGGACTTGCTAGTTCAAATTAGCAAAACGCTAATTCAAACTAGTTTTTAGTTCTAGACGCGTTAGTTCGAATTAGCTTAGTTCGAATTAACTAATTCAAACTAAGTTAGTTCGAACTAGCTCTGTAGTGTAGACATACCCTTAGTCTCAAGAGAAGGCTGAGGGGATACATGATAACAATCTTCAAATCAGTAAAAGGTTTTTATAAAGAGAATGGTGACCAATTGTTCTACATCCACTAAGGGTAGGACAAGAAATAATAGACTTAGGACATAGCCAGGGAAATTTAGATTGGATATTAGGAAAATTTTATAACTATAAGGGCAGGTCTACACTTAACAGCTGTGCCACTGTAGCACTTTAGTGAAGATGTTACTATGCTGACAGGAGAGCTTCTCTTTTCCCATCAGTGTAGTTAATTCTCTGGGGGTATGTCTACACTACCCCGCTAGTTCGAACTAGCGGGGTAATGTATGCATACTGAACGTGCTAATGAAGCCCGGGATTTGAATTTCCCGGGCTTCATTAGCATAAAGCCGGCTCCGCCATTTTTAAAAGCCGGCTAGTGCGAACCCCGTTCTGCGCGGCTACACGCGGCAAGGGCTAGATAGTTCGAACTATGTAGCCATTCCGATCTATCCGATCTATCTGTGGAATGAGGTGTACAGATAGATCGGAATGGCTACGTAGTTCGAACTATCTAGCCCATGCCGCGCGGCTACACGCGGCACGGGCTAGATAGTTCGAACTACGTAGCCATTCCGATCTATCTGTACACCTCATTCCACAGATAGATCGGATAGATCGGAATGGCTACGTAGTTCGAACTATCTAGCCCGTGGCGCGTGTAGCCGCGCGGCACGGGGTTCGCACTAGCCGGCTTTTAAAAATGGCGGAGCCGGCTTTATTCTAATGAAGCCCGGGAAATTCAAATCCCGGGCTTCATTAGCACGTTCGGTATGCATACATTACCCCGCTAGTTCGAACTAGCGGGGTAGTGTATACATACCCTGGGAGATGAGATAACACTGTCTACATCAGGGTTTAGGGGGCATAACTAAATTGCTCAGGGGTGTGGGGTTTTCATTCCATTAGCTATACCCATGTAAGTTTGTAGTGTAGGCCTTGCCTTAGAATAGGTTAGCACTAGAACAGTTATGTAGGAAGGACAAGGAACAGGTTAAATAAACAATACTGATGATCTGAATATGCTTTGTCCTGCAGGCAGATGGACAAGTTGGTCTCTTGAATCCCTTCCAGCTCAACATTTCTGATCCTATAATTAGGGCAATGAATAGAGAAGTCACTGAGCAGTTACATACTACAGCAGAGCAAATCAAATAATCACATCTGTGGACTTCCTTTATACAGAAAAAAAAAATTCCCCTACCCGGGGCTTTCCTTTCCTAGTGCTGAAATCCATTTTCAAGTGGAAAACCCCAATGCATGAAAATAAAGAAATCAAACAAACAATTGAAAACTTGACTGTCCCATCTTCTGGAAGATTCTTCTCAATCTGTTTAGGTTGCACCAAGACTCTCTTTCTGGTGCAAGAAGGCAGAATTTATATAGCCCCTTCTCTGACATACCGTATCTCAATTGAGGATTCCTACAAGTGCTAGGAAACTATATTTCTCAATAATTTCTCCTCACTAAGGGAAGAAGGAGTCCAGACCACTTTACTCTGGGAATTTTAGTCTTAGGACTTCATTAGGTTGGGTTTCTCTCCAAAATGGCATACAGCCGCTTCAAGATATCATTTTCTCTCTTAGGAATTGTTGCCTACTCCACAGGTGTGTCTTTTCCAAAAATGCCTAGAGCAGCCTAAGAATGTTGTGACACATATCTAATTTCCAGCTCAAACTGAAGATAACTACTAGGGTTTGCCAGATGGTTTAATTAAAAATTCCAAACACACACACACCCAAAAAAGGGGAGAAGGAATTTTGTTGAGAAAAAAAAGGAGACCAAAGTTTTTAAGCAAAAAAAAAAAAAAAAGGACACTGAGAGTTAAAACAGCATGGCCCCTTTAAGAAAAGCCTTTGAAGCTTTTTGCCAGTGGCCATCTTGTTTTCCTGATTGAGTCAGAACACAGCTTCCTTGCAGGACCAGGTAAGTGGGAGCGCTGGGAGGCTCGGTGGGAGGAGCCCGGGGGGGGGGGGAGGGTGGAAGGCCCAGGGCTGGGCCTGGTAGCTTAGCATGTATAGGATTGCCAGGTGTCCAGTATTTTCGTCTCCTGGCAGGGGAAAAAATCAGAAAATACTGGACATTTTAGCTGTCCGGTATTTTCTGATTTTTTTTTTACTGGACAGGAGGCGAAAATACCGGTCTGTCTGGGTCAATACCAGACACCTGGCAGCCCTAATAACTACAACTGAGGCCAGACCTCTCTCATCAGGTTTCGTGTAATGATTTATTTTTAAATAGAGTAACTTAGGGACTCCTTTAGGTGTTGCATCACAAGGACACCCCTGTTCGATCTGTTCGATGTAAACGTGACCATAGGTGGGGAGGGGCTGACTGTTTTTGTTTTTAATTGGAGTTAAGAATTCTAAAACTATCACAGCTCCTTTTTGTTGACCACTGGCTTCTTATAGGAATGGCTAATTGAATGTCTTGCTCTAGTATGTATTAGACAGAAGAGAGGTGGGACAGAGCTTCAAATAGGATAGCTTGTATCAAAGGGTTGTAGCAGCAGACATTTATTGGATCAGACCGAGGCTGACCTTTTATTGGCAGAAAAATAAAAACACATACTAAAAGAATCAGTGACATTCTTACAATTCTGTGCTGCAACAGCTGACCTTCTTGGAGAAAAAGGCTAGCTACTGAGGTTGAAAATTTGGGGAAGGATGGTAGTGAATAATTTTTAAGAAACAGCATTGTGTAATATTTTGACCATCTGTAGCATATACATGCTCCGGGAGGTAGTTCAACAGTAATCTACAGAGTAAGCAAGTATGTTTTGAGGCCATATTGGATTCTTTCTAGAGACACATAATTGGAGACAAGGGAGCTCCACAGCTTGCTGTCCCACCCAGTATTTAGCATGGGGAACATGCCCAGGGACCTTAAAGCACCAGTGAGTACAATGGAGAATTCAGACAAGCTGGAGCCTATCAGTGACCTTTGTTCCTGTCTCACCTCCATCTGACTGGACTCAGACTGGGTTTTACATTCCACACCAATTCTCATGAAAGCCAATGAAAAGACTCCTGTCACAGCTCAATTCCCCAACCTGACACTATACGTGCAGAGATGGGGAGCCGGCTAACTGAATAAACTCTACAAAACCTTGTCTGTGATTCCCAGAAACAAATTTATTCAATCTGTCCCCCTCTGAGATTCAAAAACAAACAAACAAACAAACAAACAAACAAACAAACAAACAAACAAAAAACCCAAAACTGGCTCCTTGCTGCCACCACTCAAGTGATTTTAAAAATATCAGGAAAGAGATCACTTAGGAATCTCCTCCCTAAGGTAAAGCTCTCCCCCCTGCCTCAACCTCTGTTTTGCTTGGCGTTGGGAAAACAGAGGGAAACCACAGACAACAGTAGGCTCTGCCCTTGTGATGAAGCACTTAATCCTAAGGACACAACAATCAACCAATAACAATTAATTAGAATAAAAATAAAACACTTTTATTATTAAAACAAAACTATTGTTGCAAGCATAATAAATTGGCTAGGTGGTAAATTGCCACAATTTGATATATATACTCAGGGAAAATCCCTGGGCTGTAATCCTTAGTGACAAAAGAGAAAAACAATTAGGCAGCTCAGACATGATTTCTAAATCCCTAAACAAGGAAAACAATAAACCCTGATAGACTATCCCCTACTTGTACATTTCAAGAAGTACATTCTTGGAGAGAGAAAGTGTCTCCCATCTTCCTCAATAGCTGGGAGAAACTGCTCTGATCTGAAACAAAGGAGAGTGAGAGAGAGAGAGAACCCCCCTCCCGCCCTTTTCCAGTTTGAAATTCCTACCTGCCTTGTTATTGGCTGATTGCCTGACCCCCCCCCCCCCCGCCAGCCAACACCTTTGCTAGGTATCTGAGTTAACCCTTTAGTCACCAGGTGCTGCTCAGGACTCCTCATCATGACAACTCCCAATGGCTTAAAGCAGAGTTTGATCAGGTCCATGGAGCCCAATCCTTCTCCAAGTGAAATCAGTGGGAATTTTGTTATTGACTTTAATGGGAATTGGGTTGAGCTGTAGAATCCCCTTTTTTTACTCACGCCTCTCCTGCACAGTCACTTTGTGATTATTTAAAGAAACTCATTCTTGTAGGCCTTGGGACTAGAGAGGGATGGCTGGAGCAAGGGAAAGCCCACATCTGAATGCATAAAGGTATGTTTTTGCTGAACAACCAGCAGTGTGTAGGAGAAAAATGGTTCCTGATTTAGGTATCTACATCACTACCTTGTGAAAAATCAAGTTGTCATGTCTGGAGTGGGAAATGTATTTGTATTTGGTTATTATATGAATATTTTATTTTTGTTTCTACCATCTCAGCATCTGATTGCATTACATGTGCTAAATTACATGGCCCAGAGAAGACAGCATAAATAGCACCACTCCTTGTACTTCCCCAATGAAGAGAAAAACATCCCCAGGGATGATCCAAAGTTAAGCGATTGGCTAAAAAGATCTTCCTGGACCCCAGCCTTTGATGCCACCTAGGGAGGCCGATTCCCCACCATGGACGCTTCATGAAAAGTGTCCTTCCCTTGGTCTCCAAGAGTTCTAGGAAAAACGGGATGCATCAGCCATCACAGGATGTCTGCAGATAAACAATCTCTCCTAAGGGATGTCTATCCTGCAGCCATGGAATGTGATTGTAACTCATGTAGGCACATCCAAGAGAGCTTAATCTAGCTCACTCAGGTATCAAAACAGCTAGCCTGCAGCACTGAGTGAGTCTTACAATAAATGAGGTAGCCAGCCTGCACTGAGCTTCACACTGCTATGGTGCCATTCCTTCAGTACTCTAGCTATGTCTGCATGAACTGCAGACACACCCTGTGATTTCATTATAGACCCACTCTTAACTAGTCAGGCCTGAGACTTCATAGATCAATAGTTACTGGGAACAGAGAAACCATGAAGTATGCAGAGCATCAGTAACACCAACCCTTAATTTTTCCTCCATGGATCTTTAAGTGCTTTACAAAAGAGGTGAGGATAGTTGTTTCCTTTTTTACAGATAGGGAAGTTGGCACACAGAGGCTCCGTCTAAACTACACCCCTCTGTCAGCAGAGAGATGTAAATTAGATGTATCAAAAGTGCAAATGGAACCGGGCTTTAAATATCCTGTGCTTCATTTGCATAATGGCGGTCGCCACTTTTTTCCAAAATGAGGCTTTTCAGAAAAACCCAGCAGTTTAGAAGGATCAAAAAGTGGATCAAAAAGAAGAGTACAGGATCTTTCGAAATGGGGCATTTCTATCAAAAATGCCCCTTCTAAACTTTTTTTCCCGAAAAGCCCCGTTTCAAAAAAAGAGGGGGCTGCCATTATGCAAATGAAGTGTGGGATATTTAAATCCTGTCTTCATTTGCACTTTCGATACATCTAATTTACATCCTTCTGCCGACAGAGAGGTGTAGTTTAGACATGGCAAGAGAGATTAAGTAGTTTGGCTGAGCTCACCCAGGAGGCCCGTAGGGGTGTATCTACACAGCAAAGTTATTTTGGAATAATGGCCGTGTCTACATGTGAGTGTCTACACAGCAATTCTGTTATTTTGAAATAATTTTGAAATAACGGACATTATTCCAATTTCTGTAAACCTAATTCTATGAAGAATAATGCCTATTCTGAAATAGCTATTTCGAAATAAGGCATGTGTAGATGCTCCACTTCTGCTATTTCGAAATAGCTCGTCACTAGGGCCATTCTAAGTTATTCTTCCTGGGGCTCTAAACGGAGGTAGCACGTCTACATTAGGGAAGCCTGCCTCAGACTAATTTTGAAGCTTCCCTACAGTATAGACGTGCTATTTTGAAATAAGCTATTTCAGAATTACTATTCCAGAATAGTTAATTCCAATATAACTGCGCAGTGTAGACATAGCCTAGCAGAGCTGCAAATAGAGTCCAGCTTTTCTGAATCTCACTCAAAGTGCCCTCTGCTTTAGGCCACACTATAATATCAGCTCACTCACCCAATTCACTAGGAAGGTGGATTGCTGCCTTCCTCTCTGAACTTTCTTTAAGGCTACCCCAATCTGAACAATTTCCAGCAGTCCAACCTAGGATTGTGGTGTGGTATCCACCTTGCTGAATTCATACTAAGAATTTACTAAATGCTATCAGTTCAATGGCAGCCAGAAACTCCTTTTCTATGGAAGGCTGATAATGTATGCATTGCAGCTTAGTTGTGTGTTTATTGTGTTAAAAAACCAGAATTAATATGTCTCAGAAAAGTTTTGAAAATTAAGTTGAGGATCCAAATTCAGCATGTTGTTGAGATAAGCACAGATAATTTTCTCCTAAAATCCATGCTGTGGTCAGTTTCTGTAAATCAGTTTCAAATATGTAGGCTGAAATATAGTTTCTACTGCTAAATCACTCCAGTGAGTAATCAGTATCCACTTCCTCTCCTACCTTTCCCTCATTGTTGTCTTTAGAGTTGGACATACCGGATGAGCTGTCTCACAGCAGTGAAACATTTCATTTTTGACTGTCTGGAACTTTGTAACTTCATTTTCATTTCAATAACATTTTAACGATGTGATTTTTCCCATCTTACCGTGCTTTTCTTTGAAGCAAAACAAAGAAAGATACTACTTCTTGCACAAATTTATGGTAGGAAAAGAAATTGATCTGGGAGAAAATGTAATGTCAGAAAAGTCACACCTGGTTTCTTTTCTCATAGTACAAATTATGTGAACTGGAGCTTTGCAATACTTTGAGTATGTCTACACTACAAACATTATAGTGGTAGAGCTGCAGTTATGTAACTGTAGTGCAGACTCTTGTTCCAGTGAGAGAAAGGGGTTTTTCATTCCTGGAATGAATCTGTCCCCTTGGGTATATCTACACTACAAAGTTAATTCGAACTAACAGACGTTAGTTTGAATTAACTTTGATAGGCGCTACACTAGCGCTCCGCTAGTTCGAACTTAATTCAAACTAGCGGAGCGCTTAATTCGAACTAGGTAAACCTCATTTTACGAGGACTAACGCCTAGTTCGAATTAGCTAGTTCAAATTAAGGGCTCTGTAGCCACTTAATTCGAACAAGTGGGAGGCTAGCCCTCCCTAGCTTTCCCTGGTGGCCACTCTGGGCACCACCAGGGAAACTCGTATGCCCCCCTCCCGGCCCCGGAGCCCTTAAAGGGGCACGGGCTAGCTACAGTGCAAGCCTGCTAGCACCCAGCCAGCAGACCCTGCACCTGGCACGGCTCGAGCCGGCCACCCGCTGCCACCCAGCCCTCCGCCTCTTCCTGGGACCAGGCTGGCGGCTCCCGGGAGCCTGCCCAGGTCCACAAGAGGCGGGCGCCCTCCTGGTCTAGTGCGGAGATCGTGGACCTCATCCACGACCTCCGCACTAGGCACAGGAAAGTGGCAGTCTAGGGCAGGAGAGCTGCCAGCCTGGCCACCCAGGAGCAGGTGTGCATGAAAATCAAGGTGGTCCACTGAGACCCCCGACCCTGATCCCTGAGCTTAGAATGGCCATACTGGGTCAGACCAAAGGTCCATCTAGCCCAGTAGCTTGTCTGTCAACAGCAGCCAACACTAGGGACCCTGGAGAGGATGGACCGAAGACAATGACCAAGCCATTTGTCTCGTGCCATCCATCTCCAGCCTTCCACAAACAGAGGCCAGGGACACCATTTCTACCCCCTGGCTAATAGCACTCCATGGACCCAACCTCCATGACTTTATCTCACTTCTCTTTAAACTCTGTTATAGTTGTAGCCTTCACAGCCTCCTGCAGCAAGGAGTTCCACAGGTTGACCATTTGCTTTGTGAAGAAGAACTTTCTGTTATTAGTTTGAAGCCTGCTACCCATTCATTTCATTTGGTGTCCTCTAGTCCTTCTATTATGGGAACTAATGAAGAACTTTTCTTTATGCACCCTCTCCATACCACTCATGCTTTTATAGATCTCTATCATATCCCCCCTCAGTCTCATCTTTTCTAAGCTGAGAAGTCCCAGTCTCTTTAGCCTTTCTTTATATGGGACCTGTTCCAAACCCCTGATATTGTACTTGCCCTCCCCTCTCCCAACCTCTCTCTTCCCCTCTCCCGCCTCCTTTTCCCAGTCTCCCCGAGTTTTGTTCAATAAAGAGAGTTTCTATTTTTGAAGACATGTCCTTTATTTTGTACATCAGGAAGGTGGGCTAGAGAGGGGTAAGTGGAAGGAGGTGAGGGAGGAATGAGGTACGAGCCCCCGATGGGGGAGGACTGGGGTGGCTCTGCGGGCTTCTCGGGGTGGAAGCTCTCCTGAAGCCTCTTGATTGCCCCCCCCTCCAGATGGCAGCCTGCGGCAAGTGCAGCCGGGCTGATGGCCGAGTGCTGTGATGTGCCGAGTGTGGGCATTCAGGGCACTCCAAGCCAGGACTGCTTTGCTGTCCCTCATCAAGTTAGACAAGCGAGCGGGGAACCCCTGAGAACTGTCTGTCCAGGGTGGGGGTCGGGTCCCTTTAAGTACAGCCCTCGGCTAGCCTGAGACATCAGCTCCATGCTCTAAGTCCTAATCTGATGCCCTGCTGGCACTGCTTCCAGCCATCCTTAACCTCGGTTCAGGGTCCACTCAATGTGGACATGCTAGTTCAAATTAACAAAACGCTAATTCAAACTAGTTTTTAGGTCTAGATGCACTAGTTCGAATTAGCTTAGTTCGAATTAACTAATTCAAATTTAGTTAGTTCAAATTAGTGCTGTAGTGTAGACATACTCCTTGAGAGGTGATAGCTCATCTGGAACTTAGATCGCTTTAACTACATTTCTCTGGGTGGGAATTTTTCACACCCCTGAACATTATAGTTAGGTTGACTTAAGTTGTAGGTGTAGTGCGGGCGTTAGTTTCCTACCATTCTTCATTGAATTACAACATGTGAGCTGCACAGTACCAGTAAATGTCTTATTAGCTCATTGGGTATCATTAGTTACACAAGTCCTGGACCACCAAGGTACTTACATGTCAACTCCAATCACATGAGTAGTTCCAATGAAGTATCTTGCTGACCTGATATATTAAGATGGAAGACAGAACAGTGCTAAATTACTTAGATTTAAGCATTGCTGGAACATTTTCAGTTCGTGAACTCCCAGCCAAACATAAGTTTCATTTCTTTTTTCTCTTATCTAAAAATATTTGAAGAAAAAGAAACCCACTGAGAGAAAAACAGTCATGGAGAGTCAGCAATGATAACATTGAGCAATAGCAGAGCAGAAAACAGAAAGGAAAGTAATACAAACATTCATATATAGTTTTTAATTCAATGTACAATTCATGTTTTGTGATGCACTGAAAAATGTACAACAATCATAGGATACATTTTACTTTTCACTCCTTTTTTCTTGGCCCAGCTTTCAGGCTAGCAGAGTCCATGGAAATGCATGTAATCTGGATTAGAAGCAGTCAGTCTGCATCTAGACAGGGTAAAGTTGGTTGCACCTTTTGGCTGTGTCTAGACTGCATCCCTTTTCCGTAAAAGGGATGCAAATTAGACACATCGCAATTGCAAATGAAGCGGGGATTTAAATCTCCCCCGCTTCATTAGCATAAAAATGGCTGCCGCTTTTTTCCGGCTCGGAGTTTTGCCGGAAAAAAGCACCAGTTTAGACGCGGATCTTAAAATGAGGGATAAGGGATCTTTCGGAAAAGGCTTTATTTTCCGAAAGATCCGCGTCTAGACTGGCGCTTTTTTCCGGCAAAGCTCCAAGCCGGAAAAAAGCGGCAGCCATTTTTATGCTAATGAAGTTGGGGAGATTTAAATCCCAGCTCCATTTGCAATTGCGATATGTCTAATTTGCATCCCTTTTACGGAAAAGGGATGCAGTCTAGACACAGCCTTTCTGTTTTAAAGAGCAGCCTGCTTAGTTGTTCTCAGTTTTTGTATTCTTGTATGTTGTGATTCTAAGAAATAAAGTAGTGTTAAGTTGCAAATTTCAAGCAAAAGTATTTGATGCTTTTAGCAATCTTCTCCATTTGTGTGCTATGAAAATAACCTACAAAATCGTTCATTTTATTAATAAATAAAAATTGATAAGAACACTTTCCCATGTGACTAATAGAGAACTGAAATTCTATTTAAACTTACATTGTTAGTACTTGATCTATGATTATGGACCATATTCTCTTTTAAACACATGTAGCTCCATTGAACTAAATAAGGCTGCACAAGTGTAATGTAATTTACATTTATGATTCTGTTCCACTGAATATAATTGCTAAAAGATGAATACTGGAAAGAGATCATTTTGGAGTGTCGGGACAAACGCGTCCTAAGTCCATGGCATGAACTGGAAAAAACAAAACAAAACCAAAAAAAAAAATCCTCTTTAGTGAAGCAAGTGGAATCACAGTGACATGAGAAAAAGAGCACAACATCCACCTCGAATCCATACATTTAATTGTACTCTGTACAGTTAGCTCAAAGTAATTGTTTTCTAATTTGATACTATGGTAAATTATGAAATCATATAAATTACAATGGGGGTCTTATCCTTGGGTGGGCTAGACTTTACTGTCCTCTTCCAGTGTCTGAAAGAAACCCCCACTTCCACAGCAGTACTGGAAATCCAGAGTTCAGTCTGTAAGGAATTTCAGTGAGGATTGCCCAGTGTCAGCCTCCCTACATTCAAGTTCCAAAAGAAACTAAAGAAACTAATTTAATTAAATAACTATAAAATCTTATGAAGAAACAAATAATCTAATTCTTACACAGAACACAGATATTTTATAACCCACAGATAATCTCCATAGTTACAGTAAACATAAGTAAAGAGAAAACTAAAAGTGAAATTTGAACAGTTCAGTCCACACAAACACAGTAAGAAAAGAGATCCCAAAAGCTTAGATTTAGTTCACCAAAGTCTCAGTTCCTGCCTCTGATCATCAACTCTGCACCATATGCTAAGTCTGAATTCTCTCTCCACTTGCTTGTAGGGAATCTTCAGTTGCAGTCCAGGCAGACTCATAGACTCATAGACGTTAAGTTCAGAAGGGACCATTATGATCATCTAGTCGGACCCCCTGCACAGTGCAGGCCACAGAATTTCACCCACCCCTCCTAAAATAATCCTCTCACCTATAGCAGACTCTTCCTCTGCTATGATCACTGCTAGGCAGCCAGCTCACTGATTAACTAGTCAGTTAGCTCACAAGTGACCAAACAGACTTAAAGAAACCCCGTTACAAAAAAACAACAAAAAAACCCCAAAACAACAACAACAACAAAAACTGAGAATAACAAAATAGATGTGACTCTCTCCCCATTGCTACATTTACAGAAGAGCTGAAGGATCACACTGACTAAGAAAGTGAACTAGAACAGTTTGACTAAAATCTAAACAACATTTAAAGCAGATAATTAACACAGAAGTTATTTTCCCTCCCAGGTTCTCCTAGATCTAAGTAGCATTGCCCATGAGCCCTGGTAGAGGGTTAACAACTTCACTACCTGCTGCAAAGTGCTGCAGAGTGAGGAACAGCAGCCTGTTTTCAGCTCCTGGATCAGCTTCTCCCAGCTCACACAAGACCCTTAGAAAAGCATCTGCCCTGCCAGCTTGCTCATGAAGTCTGCCCTCAAAAGACTGGACCCAACTCCAGAAGCTTCTGGGTGGAGTGCTGAATCTGTCCAGCAACAGTAACACTTAACTCACTCCTACTTCCCTCACAGTCCCCTGTATCATTCGTTACACACCTACTAATGTCTTCAGCAAATGAAGAAGGGGTACTTCAGACAACAACCTCCTTCTCTGCACAGTCCAGAGTCATCCTCAGAGAAGATCCAGCATGTGTACTGAATGAGGCAGGGTCCTGTGAAAAAAGACGATGTGATCGTGTAATTAAACACTGTCCTAAAGTATGTATTCCAGGGATTGAAAGTACATCAGAAGTGCATAGGCAACCTTAATTCTGGCATTTCCTATCTTTTCAGTACTTGACTTGCAACCTTATCATTCTTTAATGCAGTTTTAAAATATACTCGCCTAAGTTTTCACAATAAATAAATAAATAATAATAAATAATCCTCATGTGGCACTATCGGCACCTCTGACATGGTTCCTCATGAATCTTCAGATCTGCAGCACAGTTCTCTACCACGTCAGCTAATGGACTTAAAAGCAAGAGGAGATTTTATTTGTGTATGTGGCCCTGTCACTAAAGGGGGATGGAGATACTACTTCGCCAACCATTTTCACAGCTGTTTACCAGATAACACAGGAAAATTGACACCAGGTGACAATAGGTTGGGTACAGGTTGGACATCCCTGGTCTGGTACCATTGGGACCTGACCGGTCCTGAAGGAAGGAGTTTGCCAAACCAAGGGTTGTCGGCTCCCCTGCTTACAGATTCTGGACTCTCCCAGGATCTCTCAGTATATATCACCAGGCTTCCCCGTCCTTGGGCCACCAGGCTCCCAGCTCCCCGACCAGCCCTGAGTCTGCTGGGGCTCTGCTGCCCAAGGCTGCCAGACTCTGCTGCCCTTGGGCCACCAGGGCCACAAGAACTAGAGGACACCAAATGAAATTAATGGGTAGCAGGTTTAAAACTAATAAAAGGAAGTTCTTCTTCACACAGCGTGTAGTCAACCTGTGGAACTCCTTGCCAGAGGAGGCGGTGAAGGCTAGGACTATAATAGAGTTTAAAGAGAAGCTGGATAAATTCATGGAGGTTAGGTCCATAAAAGGCTATTAGCCAGGGGATAAAATGGTGTCCTTGGCCTCTGTTTGTCAGAGGCTGGAGAGGGATGGCAGGAGACAAATCGCTTGATCATTGTCTTCGGTCAACCCTCTCTGGGGGTACGTCTACACTACAGCGCTAGTTCGAACTAACTTAGTTTGAATTAGTTAATTCGAACTAAGCTAGTTCGAACTAGCGCATCTAGAACTAAAAACTAGTTCGAACTAGCGTTTTGCTAGTTCGAACTAGCGCGTCCACACTGATTGGACGCAGGGGGGCATTTAAGGGCAGCTGAAACCGGTTCTGGCAGGGCATCAGGTCAGCAGTTGCTTTGTGTGGCTGCTGTCTGAGGCTATCTGAGGCTCGTGCTTAAAGGGACCCCCCCTGGACAGCCGGTTCTCAGCTTTTCCTGCTTGCTTGCCAACCTCGCCGAGGGACAGCAAAGCGTCGGTCTCTGTGCCCGTCTGTGTCGGTGCTTCCCTTCGGGGGGGACTGCCGCAGGTGGCAACATGGAGCCACGGCTCGCCCTGCACCTTCTGGTGCACGTTCTGGACTTGCTACTGCAAGCCTGCCAGCAATGGCTCGAGGCTGCCTGGCACCACCTGGGGAACGTCAGCCCCCTGCCTCTCCGCCTGGCCGCCCTGGGGGCCGTGGAGGAGCCGCGGCGGCGCCCCGGCACCGGCGTGCCCCGCCGCATCTGGCGTCTGGACACCAGCAGCGACTGGTGGGACCGCATCGTCCTGGAGCGCTGGGACGACCGACAGTGGACCCAGAACTTTAGGATGAGGAGGGACACCTTCCTGGAGCTCTGCGAGTGGCTCGCCCCTGCCCTGCAAAGAAGGGACACTCGCATGAGGCCCGCCATCCCCCTCCAGAAGCGGGTGGCCATCGCCCTCTGGAAGCTCTCCACGCCGGACAGCTACCGATCCGTCGGGAACCAGTTCGGCATGGGGAGATCCACTGTCGGAGCAGTGCTCATGCAGGTACGGCGCTCGTCGGCCACCGAGCCGGGGGGGAGGGGGGCTGCGAGGAGGGGATGGGCCGCCCCAGGGACAAAGGGGGGGGGCGGGAGGAGGCGAAGGCGCCCCGCACCGGAGGGGTCGGGCTGTCCCGGCCGTACTACACGCCGCCAGGGGGGTTGCTTCCGGGAGTGGGGCGCGGGGCACTGCCAGGGCATGAATGCTCCCAGCCACCCGGGCGCCCCACTGATTGACGCTTTGCTGTGTCTCTCTCCGCAGGTGGTCAAGGCCATCAACCGGGTGCTGCTCCGCAGGGTGGTCCGCCTCGCCGACCCGGATGCCGTCATCCGGGGATTCGGCGCCCTCGGCTTCCCCAACTGCGGGGGGGCCATCGACGGGACGCACATCCCCATCCGTGCCCCGGAACACCAGGTGTCCCGGTACGTGAACCGCAAGGGGTACTTCTCCGTCATCCTGCAGGCCGTGTGTGACCACCGGGGACAGTTCACGGACATAAATGTGGGCTGGTCCGGCAAAGCACACGACGCCTGGGTGTACCGGAACTCCTCCGTGTGCCAGCGGCTGCAGGACGGGACCTTCTTCCCCGACCGCCACATCAGGGTCGGGGACGTGGACATGCCCGTCTGCCTGGTGGGGGATGCCGCCTACCCACTGCAGCCCTGGCTCATGAAGCCCTACACGGGGCACCTCAATCCCTCCCGCCAGGCCTTCAATAACAGGCTGAGCAGGGCCCGCATCGTGGTGGAGGGGGCCTTCGGGCGACTGAAAGCCCGCTTTCGATGCCTCCTCACCCGTCTGGACCTGGCCGAGCACAACATCCCTCCCGTGGTGGCGGCATGTTGTGTGCTCCACAATTTGTGTGAGCGGAAGGGGGAGGCTTTCTTGCCAGCCTGGATGGCTGAGGCTGACCGCATGGCTGGACACTACGGTCAGCCCCGCACCACCGCCGTCCGGGAAGCCCAGCGGGGGGCCATCCGGATCCGGGAAGCCCTGCGGGAGAGCTTCCAGGTGGAGGAGGAGGAGGACTGACCTCTCCCTGCATGCCCCACCGGGGCCTTCTTCCACCCTACCCCCCCCCTTCCCCTTTCCCCTCCCTATCTACTGTACAATAAAGACACCTGTTTTTCAAACAAAAACGTCTGTTTATTTCAGAGAACTGGGGTGGGGGAGGGAGGAATGAAGGTGGGAGAAGGGAGGGGGAAACCTGGGACGAGGGAGCTGGAAGGGGAGGGGAGGGAAGGGAGGAAGGGAAAGGAAAGCTCAGGGGTGGGAGTCTGGGTGCCTCTCCCGTCTCGCCACACTGCGGGTCCGGGGGCGTTGGTGGGGAATGGTTGTGGAGGGGGGGGCAGAGAGGACAGGGGGTGTGGATGAAGCAGGAGCGGAAGCAGGAGCGGAAGCAGGAGGAACAGGAGGAGCAGGGGGAGCAGGGGGAGCAAGAGGGGGAGCAAGAGGGGGAGCAGGGGGAGCAAGAGGGGGAGCAAGAGGGGGAGCAGGGGGAGGAGGAAATGGAAAGCGGTCTAGCAGGCTCTGGAGGTGGCCTCGCAGGGCACGGCCCTGCTCCTCCAGGGCCTCCAGACTCCTCTGGCGCAGCCTGAGGTCCTCCTGGACCCAGTGGTCCTGGAGACAGAGCTGTCGGTCCAGGAACCGGAGATGCCGCCTCTGGTAGTCCTCCTGGTTCCTGGCTGTCCTGCTTGCCCGGGCGCGGGCGGCTGCTGCAGGCGGTGTGGTGCGCCCTGCAGTCCCCGGTGCTGCAGCTGTGGTGCAAGAAGACCAGCGGTCAATTACCCCAGGGGCCCAGGTGTGTGAAACCCAGCTCCCCTCTGCAAGGCCAGGGCCCCTGCAGGATCCCCAGCTGCTGCTCCGTAGTGGGCAAGGCCCAGGCGCACGGTCCCGGGGCTCCCTCTCGCCCCAGCCCCCCGTACACATAAGGGGAACACGAGGGTACTCACAGGTGGACGCCTCCCCGGCCTCTGATGATGCAGGCGAGCGGCTCTGTGGGGTGCCTCGGGGGTCCCGGGTCCTGGGAAGGCTGGCGGCAGGCTCCTGGCTCTCAGAGCCCTCTTCCTCCTCCTCGGTGTCCAGGAGCGGTCCCTCTGCCCCGGGGTCAATCACGTCCCGGGGGGCAGGGACGGCATGAGGCCCCAGGATGCGGTCCAGGGCATGGAAGTGGGGGCAGGCCTCCGGGTCAGCCTCTGGCAGGCAGGCCCGGGAGTAGGACTGCCGCAAGTCTTTAATCTTGCAGCGCACCTGCTCCCGGCTGCGCTGGTGGCCCCTGGCGGCCAGGCTGGCAGCCATGCGTCCATAAACGGCCGTGTTCCGGTGGCTAGTGCGGAGATCGTGGACATTTGAGGCTTCCCCCCAAACCTCGATGAGGTCCACGATCTCCGCACTTGACCAGGCGGGCGCCCGCCTTTTGCGCCCCCGGGCAGGCTCCCGGGAGCCGCCAGGCTGGTCGTGGGGAGCAGTGGAGGGCTGGGAGCCCTCGGATGGCTGGCTCATCCTGTGGCAGGTGCAGGCTGTGCAGGCACGGGTGCTGGCAGCCTTGCAACTGGCACAAAGTGAGTAGCCAGCCCGTGGCCCTTTAAGGGCTCCGGGGCCGGGAGGGGGGCAATAGAGTTTCCCTGGTGTTGGCCAGAGTGGCCACCAGGGAAACCTGGGAAGCCTTAGCCTCCCACTAGTTCGAACTAAAGGGCTACACAGCCCTTAGTTCGAACTAGCTAGTTCGAACTAGGCGTTAGTCCTCGTAAAATGAGGTTTACCTAGTTCGAACTAAGCGCTCCGTTAGTTCGAATTAAGTTCGAACTAACGGAGCGCTAGTGTAGCGCATAGGAAAGTTAGTTCGAACTAACGTCCGTTAGTTCGAACTAACTTTCTAGTGTAGACATACCCTGGGGTACCTGGTGCTGGCCACTGTCGGTAGACAGGATACTGGGCTAGATGGACCTTTGGTCTGACCCAGTATGGCCGTTCTTATGTTCTTATGTTATGTTTATGTTCTTTGCTGCCCCAGGGCCACTGGGGTCCCACTGTTCTGGACCACTGGGGCTCCGCTCCTCAGATCCATGGCCAGCTGTGGAGCAACTGGCACTCCGCAGTCCTGACGCTGCCCTAGGGTGCCAAGACTCCACTGCCCCAACCTGGGGCTCTCTGTCTAGGGGCTGTCTGGTCCAGCAACATCCATGGTCCTGCCAGACCACAGATGTTGCCAGACCAAAGACTCCTGGACCAGAGAGGTTCAACTGTACTAGATTCTGGAGCAGATTATGATTTAGTGTTGCAAGTTGTTCTGGCCCTATCTCCTTCCCTTTGCTCTAATTGATACTTTGTCATCAAATCCTGACCTTCCCCTCCTTGCTCTTATCTTCCCCCAGTCCCTGGCTCCTGTCATCTTAAACTTCTCTTTGTTCCTATCTCCTTTCTTGTATTTTTTTTGTATCCATCTATTCCAAATGCCCACTCCCAGCTCCTTCTTCTATCCTTACTCTTCCACAGCTTCTATTTGCCCTTTCCCACCTTGCTTCTCTTCTTGCAATCCCCCCTCCGCTGCCAACTCCTAATCCCTCTAAATTTGAATCAGGTACTTTCCTTCTTTCTCTGCATGCTCAGGGGACACTGAAAACACAGGACGGGAGAGCTTCCTGCTCTCACTTCTGGCGCCTGGCACCACAGTTGCTTCCTAGCAGCCAGAAGCTTCAATTACAGAGAAAGTCCTGCTTGGCTTTTGTAGCTGTGTGAATCTTCAGAGAATTTAGCTGCCAAACAAGTCACTGAGCATGTGTAAACAGATTTTGCAGAGTCTTATAGTTTATTAAATTTAGCAGTTTTTTTTACAGAAGTGGCAAAAAGCAGTCTTGATATCAGGCCAATCCCTCCTCCCATCAAATTTTAAATCCCTAATCCAAAATATGGAAATGTTAGAGATTCTCATAAAACAGGGGAAAGTGTTTTATGATCATGGACAATACAATATATATTTCCTTAATCTGATATTCAGACACTTCTGAATCCTATTAGCATAACCTTTCTCCCAATATATCAGGCATACACAATGAAAATATCTGTTTGAACAGTTATAAATGGCTATGTACGCAGCCTACCACCCAGGCCCTCAAGAGGAAGCCCTAAACAGTTGTCAGTCAAAGGTCAGTATTCTAACACAATTTTATTACATTTAAAAATATATTTTAAACAATATAATGAACATGATTAACAAGACGAAAGCTCAACAATTCTAGGAAGATCTGATATGAAAAATGAAATTGATAGCAAGTTTCCTTTCCTCAAGATGCGGCTAGTCATTCTTTCCCCATCCTTTAGGGCTGAGGCTTTTCTGCTGATCTATTTCCTTTTTATTTGCTGCATACAGCAGGATGAATACATGTCTATTCACAGGAAAGCAATGGAGGCTGAGGTAAGTCCTGTACAATCTTTCCTAAAATAAGGGCTTTTATTTTTGAAACTATGGTAGGGATTGATTGATTAAATTTCATTTAAGGCTTCATTTAAGGTTTAAGACAAGAGCTGATAGCAAGGTATGAAGTGGTTTGAAAACTTTCTCGTCTAAGGAAGTCAAGGAAAGAGATGTGACTGTTGGGGTCTCAAAGAAGATGAAACTCAAAGCAGTCTGAAGACCTTGGATAAAGTTCTAGGATGTATCCACACGCCTTGAGGGTTGGTTTTAAATTTAATCCCATGCTAGTAGTGAGAGATGGCAATCACTGATATATGCAGTTTTGTCTTGGGAAGAGGGAAGTCTCTCACATTAGTTTCTCAGGTTGTCAATACATAGCCTGAAAACAAGACTTCTTCAGGAGTGGGACATCTCATGGAGCTGCCTGGGCCAAAACAGAAGCCATAGACAGGTTCTGAGGCTGTAAAATGTACTGCAATAATGTGAAGTAAAACTTTGGAAATATGCGTGACTAAGAGCTGCTATTTTCAATTGTACAAGCCCACATCTATAAATGTAAGTTTACTTGTACTGGGTATTTTACTGTTCCAAAATATTTCATATAATTACATATCATAATATAATACCACTGCAAGTAGTGTTAGAAAAACCTTTGTCCTCAACTTTAAATACAGCCTAAGCACTAGTCATGTTCTATTTACATAGATATTGTAGTGACACCATCATTTAAATTGCTTTGAAATGTGCATTTAAAACAGCAATAAAATATCTGCTTCACCTTTTAAAGATTGCATTTAGTTTCAAAATCTGGCAGTTGAAACATCCAGGTTATTTTTTTAGTGAAATCCTACTTTTTCAGTAAAAACATTTTAAAATGCTGCTTTTTAAAATGTTACCCTGTTTTCCTAATTTCTGAGTGCCCTCTAGCAAAATAATCAGAAATCCTCCACACAGTATACTGTCTCTCTATTTTACCCTCACGGCCAGCCATAGCTTAAAACAGGGGTGAGCAATCATTTTCAATGGGGAAGCATTCCAAGAATTTGGTAAGTGATGAAGGGCTGCTCTTTTCTATTATATTAATGGTGGGGATGAGGGATATGGGAATGAGTCTGAGTACAGTGGGGGATTCTGACCTGAGGCAGGGATTTATCGTGCAGGGTCTGGATGTGGAGGGGGTTGTGACCTGAGGGAGGGGTTTATTGTGCCGGATCTGGGTGCAGGAGAGAGTTGTGACCTGAGGGAGGGGTTTATTGTGCCGGATCTGGGTGCAGGAGGCACTTACCTTACGTTGGGGTATGGAGAACTACATGCAGGCTCTGGCCTGGAGGCACTTACCTTACGTGACTCCCAGCTAGAAGCCCAGCAGGACCTTTGGGTAGGCTCCTTGGCTGCCATGGCCCCACATGCTGCTCAAAGCCCATGGCTTAAGAGTCGTATCTTATATATAGGTATTGCACTTTTAAAACAAAGAACCCTTCATCAGAATAACTGATATAAACCATGTAAAGGTATGTTGTCAACTGCTGAGTTCTGTTACTTGCGTATTGTGACTCAGACTGCCTGCTTTCTCAGTTCACCAGATGATTTTTGCACAAAATCTCAAACTTTTGAGCTGCTCTAATTAGTGCTGGGCACTGAAACACCCGGGCAGTGCTGGAAAGTGGCAGATGTAGAATGTAAAGGTGGCATGCAGTGGTTTGCCCTACCCACCACCAACCCCACTTGCACTAACTATAACTTAATTAGGACTGAGAATTGGTACCAGTGTTCCCTGTAAGCTGAGTGCTTGGACGGTCACCCAGGAGAGATTCAGGTACCGTCTAGCTGATTAGCAGAGTTCCCATAGCCGGCAGCATGTGTTTCTACTTGTGGTATATATCTGTGTATGTCTCAGTGCACATAACAAAATTTATTCTACCCCTGAATGGAAAAAAATGGAGGGACACTAATTGAGACTATTTTTTTATGACAAAATCCAGAATGACATTTTGTGTCCATGATATACAGGCAGTCCCCGGGTTACATGGATCCGACTTACATCGGATCCCTACTTACAAACAGGGAGAGGCAACCCCGCACTAGCTGCTTCCCCGCAGCAGACCAGGGAAACGCAAAGCTAGCACCCCCCTCCAGCAGACCAGGGAGACGCGGAGCGGCTTTTCTAAGCAGACACCTCAGCTTGAGAATAAAGGACTGAGGGAAGTGAGGTGTGGGAGAATAAAACTGAGCTCTGGAGTAATGTTTGGCTAGAGTTTCCCCTACAATATGTACCAGTTCCGATTTACATAAAAATTCAACTTAAGAACAAACCTACAGTCCCTATCTTGTACGTAACCCGGGGACTGCCTGTATGTCTTCTCCGAGAAACCACTTAAAATGTTAAAAAATTTGTTTTCACAGATTTTGTCATGCCCTAGCAGTCTTTTCAACCTTGAACAGAACTGAAGTATTTTAGTTTTAAATTCAACTGAAGTGCAAAGCATTTGTAGGGGCACATGCTCCAGTTAATGCATCAAGCATGCTTCTGCTTAGCCTTAACCTGGTACAAGATGATTTCTGTTTGCCTGGCAAATGGACACCCATCAATAACTGGTAAGTTGTGTGACATTTAAAATGATACTAAAGGGTCATTACTAGGACTGAAATTTTCTAGCTGCACAAAATTGAACGCCATTATACCTCTCCTTCTCCACCAATTCCCTGAGGCTCTGCTCCATCCCACCCTTTCCCAAAGGGCCACCCTGTGCTCATTCCCCCTCCTTCTGTCACTCACTCTCTCCCATCCTCACTTATTTGATCATTTTCACTAGTTGGGGCAGGAGATTATGAGGAGGCATGGGCTGAGGGAGGGGGGATGAGTACTCCAAATTGGAGTACTCCAAAAATTAGAGTTTCAGGGTGCAGGCGGGGGGGTCAGGCTGGGGCAGATAGTTGGAGTGTGGGAGAGGATGAGGGCTCTGGCTGGGGTGCAGCTCTTTGGTGGGTCTGGGGATGAGGGGTTTGTGTGCAGGAGGGGGCTCAAGGTGGGGTAGGAGGTTGGGGCATGGGAGGGGTTTCAGGATGCAGGCTCTGGGAGGGAGTTTGGGAATGGGAAGGGCATGGGAAGGAGACAGAGGGTTGGGCACAGAAGGGGTTGAGGAAGAGAATGGGTTTCAGGGGTACTGGGTGGTGCTGATCTTGAGATATTCCCCAGAAATGGTGATATGTCCCGTGGCTCCAAAGTGAAGGTACAGCGAAGTGACTCTTTGTGCTGCCTCTGCCCACAGGCACCACCCCCACAGCTTATATTGGTTGTGGTTCCCAGCCAATGGGAACTGCGGAGCTGGAGTTTGGGGAAGGGACAGCACGGGAGGCTCCCTTGGCCATTCTATGGTGCAGTCAGCTTATCTGGTAGAGTGGCCTTGCTTGATGAAGGTGATTTTGAGTGTGCTCGGATGCAAATCCCAGACTTCCTTTTGGGAGCACATTCTGTGGTGTCTGAGGGCCTGACTGTAGATAAACATTTTCTTAATGCGTTTGGAGTGGTTATTGGATCTGTGAAGTGTGGTGATCTGTGGGTTTCCTATACCCACAGTTTGATTGCTGAAACAGATTGTGGTATCCATGAAGTTGGAGTGGGAGTATTCTAGAGAGAGTCTGAGAGATGGGTGGGTGGTTATTAGTGAAATTATGATACAAATCTATAAGGGATTTTATGTTGTCTGTCCAGAGAATGAAAATATCATCAATGTATCTCAGGCATATCATTGATTTTATTATTCATTAGTCCAAAAATACTTCCTTGACATAGCTCATAAGGAGTTGACATATTGGGAAGCTATTTTTGTGCCCCCAGCTCTTCCCATGAATGCAAAATTGTTATGGGGGAGTGTCACGGGGCACGCCCCCGGCATGGAGTGTGCCCCCCACCCTTAAGGTCTCGTTGCTCGCTCGGGTCCCTAGATCAGGGCATACACGGCATTAATAATCTCAATATAAAGTTCCTGCCCCCCCCAGCAGGGTAAATACGGTACCAACAGTCCCACCATAGAGTCTATGCCCCTCTCTCAGGATAATACAGCACTAACAGTCCCAACATAAAGTCCGTGTCCCTCTATCAGGGTAAATACGGTTTTGGAGGCCTCGCCGCCCAGAGATGCCAGGGGTGGATTGTCCAGGGGAGGGAAAGGGGGGTCGGGGGACCTGGGCCCAGCCCGGGGCCCATTACGCAGGACTATGGCTCCTGCCCGCTCGGCAGGGAATCCGGCCGATACAGGCCACGCTGCTCTCCCAGTCCTGTTCCAGTCTCAGTTTCCCTCTCTCCTGCCACCAGCCTTTAATCCTAGTCCATTGTCTCCCTTTTGCAAATCTATTCTGCCCTGCCACCTCCCATCCACAGCTTTGGCTCTCTCAACACATCTGAACTTGAATCAGGCAGTTTCCTCCTCCAGGATGCTTGGGCCCAGCAAGTGGGGTATAGACAGCACAAGAAAGACAAGCTCCCGGGTCTTAGTCCTAGTTCGACCTCACCCTGCCTTCAGCCAGTCTAGAGCTGCAGTTGTAGTTTGTTGTAGTTTTTTCAGCGCAGACACATTTTGGGGGGACTTTAGCTGCTAAAAATCTAAGAACTCAACTGAACCTGCACAAACTGCAGTTTTTCAAAGACTTATACATTGGCCTGATTGGGGTGGACAGCAAGGGTACGTCTAAACTACATGCCTCTGTCGGCAGAGGCATGTAGATTTGTTTGTTCAGAAAAGGCAAATGAAGCTGCGATTTAAATGATCGTGGCTTCATTTACATTTACATGGCTGCCGCGCTGAGCCGACAAACAGCTGATTAGCTGTTTGTCGGCTCAGCGCGGCAGCCATGTAAATGTAAATGAAGCCACGATCATTTAAATCGCAGCTTCATTTGCCTTTGCCTATCTGTCTAATCTACATGCCTCTGCCTACAGAGGCATGTAGTCTAGACACAGCCCAAAAGAACAAGGACAGCAAAAGGCAAATCTGTGACACAAAGGCCACCCTGCCTGCCATATATCAAGTCCCTGCTCCATAATATGGCAGTTCTATGATATTTCAAATAAAAGGTCTCAAGACCTTTTAAAGTGGATCAAATAATAAATGTTTTGCTATGTTGGTCCTAGAAAGGGCACAATGCTTTTGGCTGGACATTTTCAGACATATTCAGGTTTTGGTAAACCCAGGATTTTAAACATTTCAGCACAAACAATTAAAGTTTGATAAGTTAGCAGCAACTGAAAATAAGATCTTAGCGTAAGAAATTCTGGCCCACCTCAAGATCCTGGATGTTCTTAGAATAAGAAATGTTGGGCATCTGAACCACCTATAATGTAATACTAATTACTGTTCATCTTACTGCATCTATAGCTTCTATTATGGCACCTAGTGATCTGCACATTGTTAAAAATGACTTTGGAGTTATTCTTTCCTGGAACAGTAACATTACAGAAGAAATGGAGACATATTCTGTGAAGTATGTTTTGATGTGTAAGTTCGATACAGCTAAGGAAATCCTAGTAAGTCACTTAGTATACTTTATACATAGTCTTGGTAAAATGAGATAATGCATTATTTAATGGCTGTAATTTGCAGACCTTTTTGTTATTAATAACACTAGCTGGCTACTGCACAGAGTTTTTTTTCATTAAAATGCAGTTCTACGATTTCTTCCAGGAAAGACTTCAAGAAAATAAAAGGATTATAAGACTTGGGCTACACTCTGGTTTCTATGCTAAAGTTAAAACACAGCTTCTTTCAAAAGAAACAGAAGACGTTATAAAGGAGAGCAACTGGACTGAATTTGTTTACAAGGCACCTCCAGGTCAGCTAGATTTCTGCATAGTGCTTAAAAATATCTGATTAACAAAGTAGAGATGCAACAATCCTGGCTAATAGCTTTCTTGTGCTGGCTGTTGTTTATGCATTTCTGTAAAATACTAAGGGGGACTATGATAGAAGTCTATAAAATCATGACTGGTATAATTAAGGAAGTGTTAATCATTAATTAAGAACCAGTGCTTATGCAATGAAATAAGTAGGCAGCAGGTTTAAAACAAACAAACAAACAAAAAAAAAAAAAAAAAGGAAGGAAGCATCAGTGAGTATTGGGGGGGGGAACTTGGGTTGTTTTGTTTTTTTTTTGCTTCTTACTCGTGTGGTTCCCAACTGATTTTTTTCTGTGGGTCAGTGACCTCCGACCCAGAAAGTGCTCCCCACCCCTGCCATGAATAAAGAAAACACTGAAACCTTTTGGGTTGGACATAATATGGGTATGTCTACACTACACAGTTAATTCGAACTAGCAGACGTTAGTTCGAATTAACTTTGATAGGCGCTACGCATGCGAACCAATAGTTCGAACTTAATTCGAACTAGCGGTGCGCTTAATTCGAACTAGGTAAACCTCATTCCATGAGGACTAACGCCTAGTTTGAATTAACTAGTTCGAATTAAGGGCTGTGTAGCCACTATATTCGAACTAGTAGGAGGCTAGTCCTTCCCAGCTTTCCCTGGTGGCCACTCTGGGCACCACCAGGGAAACTCTTCTGCCCCCCTCCCGTCCCCGGAGCCCTTAAAGGGGCACGGGCTGGCCACGGTGCCCGTGCCAGGTGCAAGCCTGCCAGCACCCAGCCAGCAGACTCTGCACCTGGCACGGCTCGAGCCAGCCACCTGCTGCCACCCAGCCCTCCGCCTCTTCCTGGGACCAGGATGGCGGCTCCCGGGAACCTGCCCAGGTCCGCAAGAGGCGGGCGCCCGCCTGGTCTAGTGTGGACATCGTGGACCTCATCCACGACCTCCGCACTAGGCACAGGAAAGTGGCCGTCTAGGGCAGGATAGCTGCCAGCCTGGCCACCCAGGAGCAGGTATGCATGAAAATCAAGGCGGTCCACTGAGACCCCCGACCCTGAGCCCTGAGCTTAGAATGGCTGTACTGGGTCAGACCAAAGGTCCATCTAGCTCAGTATCCTGTCTGTCGACAGCAGCCAACACTAGGTACCCTGGAGAGAATGGACCGAAGACAATGACCAAGCCATTTGTCTCGTGCCATTCATTTCCAGCCTTCCACAAACAGAAGGCAGGGACACCATTTCTACCCCCTGGCTAATAGCACTCCATGGACCCAACCTCCATGACTTTATCTCACTTCTCTTTAAACTTTGTTATAGTTGTAGCCTTCACAGCCTCCTGCAGCAAGGAGTTCCACAGGTTGACTATTTGCTTTGGGAAGAAGAACTTTCTGTTGTTAGTTTGAAGCCTGCTACCCATTCATTTCATTTGGTGTCCTTTAGTCCTTATATTATGGGAACTAACGAAGAACTTTTCTTTATGCACCCTCTCCACACCACTCATGCTTTTATAGACCTCTATCATATCCCCCCTCAATCTCCTCTTTTCTAAGCTGAAAAGTTCCAGTCTCTTTAGCCTCTCTTCATATGGGACCTGTTCCAAACCCCTGATCATGTTAGTTGCCCTCCCCTTTCCTACCTTCTCTCTTCCCCTCTCCCACCTCCTTTTCCCAGTCTCCCCGAGTTTTGTTCAATAAAGAGAGTTTCTATTTTTGAACACGTGTCCTTTATTTTGTACATCAGGAAGTGGGGCTAGGGAGGGGTAAGTGGAAGGAGGTGAGGGAGGATGGGGCACGAGCCCCCATTGGGGAAGACTGGGCTGGCTTTGCGGGCTCCTCAGGGTGGAAGCTCTCCTGAAACCCCTTAATTGAACCCCCCCCTCCCAAGATGGCAGCCTGCGGCAAGTGCAGCCGGGCTGATGGCCGAGTGCTGTCATGTGCTGAGTGTGGGCACTCAGGGCACTCCAAGCCAGGACTGCTTTGCAAGCAGGGAACCCCTGAGAACTGTCTGTCTGGGGTGGGAGTCGGGTCCCTTTAAGCACAGCCCTCGACTAGCCTGAGACAGCAGCTCCATGTTCTAAGTCCTAAACTGATGCCCTACCGGCACTGCTTCCGGCCAGCCTTAACCTCAGTTCAGGGTCCCCACAGTGTGGTCATGCTAGTTTGAATTAGCAAAACGCTAATTCGAACTAGTTTTTAAGTCTGGATTCGCTAATTCGAATTAGCTTAGTTCGAATTAACTAAGTTAATTCGAATTAGCGCTGTAGTGTAGACATACCCTATTTTACTTTATTTAAAATGAAGCTTGACAAACTAACATGAGAACATTAAAATGCTTCATCTTTTTAATAATTTAAATTAAACCGTTCTGAATATCTGCAGTTGTTTCAGAAAATAAAGTCACCTTTCCCAGTAGGATAGTTCTCAACCCCACCCCTTCCTCCCAAGGCCCTGCACCTTCCAGGCTGGCCTATGGCCACTTCCAAAATTTGTGAAGTGGCCCCTCTTCCAAAATTATTGCCCTCCTCTGATTTAGATGATGGCATAGAGAGTATGATTATTATGTTTGCAGATGATACCAAGGATAGGGTCAAAATTCAAAATGAACTGGACAAACTAGAAAAATGGTCTGATGTAAATACGATGAAGTTAAGGACAAAGGCAAAGTACTCCACTTAGGAAGGAACAATCAGTTTCACACATACAGAATGGGAAGCGACTGTCTAGGAACAGGAGCAGCCCTAGACTAGCTGCCGGCAACTGGCGTCCTAGGTGAAGTGCACAATCGGCGCCCCCACCTCCAAACCCCTCAACGTCGTTTAACTTTGGTGCCCTTGGCGACCGCTTAGTTCGCCTCTATGGACGGGCCACCACTGTTTAGGAAGGAGTACTGCTGAAAGGGATCTAAGGGTCATAGTGGACCACAAGCTAAATATGAGTCAACAGTGTGACACTGTTGCAAAAAGAGCAAACATGATTCTGGGATGCATTAACAGGAGCGTTGTGAGCAAGACAGTAGAAGTAATTCTTCTGCTCTACTCTGCACCAATTAGGCCTCAATTGGAGTATTGTGTCCAGTTTCGGGCACCACATTTAAAGAAAAATGTGGAGAAATTGGAGAAGGTCCAGAGAAGAGCAACAAAAATGATTAGAGGTCTAGAAAACATGACCTATGATGGAAGACTGAAAGAATTGGGCTTATTTAGTTTAGAAAAGAGAAGACTGAGAGGGGACATGATAGCGGTTTTCAAATATCTGAAAGGGTGTTACAAGGAGGAGGGAGGAAAAATTGTTCTTCTTCGCCTCTGATGATAGGTCAAGAAGTAATGGGCTTAACTGCAGCCACGGAGATTTAGGTTGGACATTAGGAAAAACTTCCTAACTGTCAGGGTGATTAAAAATTGGAATAAATTGTGGAATCTCTGTCTCTGGAGATATTTAAGAGCAGGTTAGGCAGACATCTATCAATGATGATCTAGACAGTGCTTGGTCCTGCCATGAGGACAGGGGACTGGCATCAATGACCTCTCAAGGTCCCTTCCAGTTCTAGTGTTCTATGATTCTATGTTTCTCTAGCAATTGCATGGATTATGGAAGTCTCAAAGTATATGGTAGGTGGGGAATCCCAGGATGACTCCTTTAGCTATTGCAGCAGCTTAATATTGAATATTTCTGCAAATTTCACAAAAGGGGCATCTGATAATAGGAATGGAAATGTTCCCACTGTCCTATCAGACACACTTTATTCAAGAAACTCAGATCCATTTCACCCCCCCTCTCTCCACTGGATAGTTTCTGAAACCAATGACTTGAAGAATCAATGTAAAACAACAAGTTAGCATCCTTTTCACTTTTTTCTTTCTTTCTCTTTTTGTTGCAGTATATATTCAAAATCTCTCATGCATCATATATAACCTTTTCAATTTCAATTGTACCTGGGACATTAAAACAGAAGCCCCTGAGGATGCTCAGTATTTTCTTTCCTACAGGTAAGGATCCTGTTTAAACAAGTACAAAATATTATTCAAATTTCATCGGCATTTTACATTGCTTCTATTTGCTTCCCACAGGTACAGTGGAAAAGAATTTCAGTGCCAACTATATTTAATAAATGCAAAACACAAAAACATTGGATGTCACATGAAAGAAGTGTATTTTAATTCCTCTAATCCTATCAGATTGAATATAAATGTAAGGGTAAGAAGCAACAGTTCGGAAAACCGTTCCTATTACAAAAGATTTACACCTCGAAGATTAGGTAGGTGTTTTTATTATTGCTTTGTATTGTGAAACCTTCATCTGCTTGTGATTTCCCTGGGGTAGAGAGGGGGCTAAGGGGACAGAAAGAAACATGAATCAATACACTCTAAGGAATATATTCTGCTTTTATAATGAATTGACGTTTGTGGGAGTTTGACATGAAGATCAAAGAATTTTTTATAGAAATTACAATATGTAAGTAGGGCTGTTCAAAAAATGTTAATGATTGTTTTGTGAAAATAAAACTCAGTTGTTTCAAAATCATTTCTGTATTGCACAGTTTGAAAAGCAGTTCTCTCTCTCTCAATATATATAAAAAAATTTAATGTGGGATGACATCACGTCACTCTGACGTCCCACAGGCTCCACCCTCCTTGCCCTGGACACTGTTCAGGGATAGAATCATAGAATCATAGGACTGGAAGGGACCTCGGGAGGTCATCGAGTCCAGCCCCCCGCCCTCAAGGCAGGATCAAGCTCCGTCTACACCATCCCTGACAGATGTCTATCTAACCTGTTCTTAAATATCTCCAGAGAGGGAGATTCCACCACCTCTCTTGGCAATTTATTCCAATATTTGACCACCCTGACAGTTAGGAATTTTTTCCTAATGTCCAATCTAAACCTCCCCTGCTGCACTTTAAGCCCATTACTCCTTGTCCTGTCCTCAGAAACCAAGAGGAACAAATTTTCTCCTTCCTCCTTGTGACACCCTTTTAGATATTTGAAAGCCGCTATCATGTCCCCCCTTAATCTTCTTTTTTCCAAACTAAACAAGCCCAGTTCATGAAGCCTGGCTTCATAGGTCATGTTCTCTAAACCCTTAATCATTCTTGTCGCTCTTCTCTGTACCCTTTCCAATTTCTCCACATCTTTCTTGAAATGTGGCGCCCAGAACTGGACACAGTACTCCAGCTGAGGCCTAACTAGTGCAGAGTAGAGCGGCAGAATGACTTCACGAGTTTTGCTTACAACACACCTGTTGATACAACCTAGAATCATATTTGCTTTTTTTGCAACAGCATCACACTGTTGACTCATATTCAACTTGTGGTCCACTATGACCCCTAGATCCCTTTCTGCCATGCTCCTTCCTAGACAGTCGCTTCCCATCTTGTATGTATGGAACTGATTGTTCCTTCCTAAGTGGAGCACTTTGCATTTCTCTTTATTAAACCTCATCCTGTTTACCTCCGACCATTTCTCTAACTTGCTAAGGTCATTCTGAATTATGTCCCTATCCTCCAAAGAAGTCGCAACCCCACCCAGTTTGGTATCATCTGCAAACTTAATAAGCGTACTCTCTATCCCAATATCTACATCATTGATGAAGATATTGAACAGTATGGGTCCCAAAACAGACCCTTGAGGAACTCCACTTGTTATCCCTTTCCAGCAGGATTTAGAACCGTTAACAACCACTCTCTGACTACGGTTATCCAGCCAATTATGCACCCACCTTATCGTGGCCCTATCTAAGTTATATTTGCCTAGTTTATCAATAAGAATATCATGCGAGACCGTATCAAATGCCTTACTAAAGTCTAGGTATATGACATCCACCGCTTCTCCCTTATCCACAAGGCTCGTTATCTTATCAAAGAAAGCTATCTGATTAGTTTGGCATGACTTGTTCTTCACAAACCCATGCTGGCTATTCCCTATCACTTTATTACCTTCCAAGTGTTTGCATATGATTTCCTTAATTACCTGCTCCATTATCTTCCCTGGGACAGACGTTAAACTGACCGGTCTATAGTTTCCTGGGTTGTTCTTATTCCCCTTTTTATAGATGGGCACAATATTTGCCCTTTTCCAGTCTTCTGGAATCTCCCCTGTCTGCCATGATTTTTCAAAGATCATAGCTAAAGGCTCAGATACCTCCTCTATCAGCTCCTTGAGTATCCTGGGATGCATTTCATCAGGACCTGGTGACTTGCTGACATCTAACTTTCCTAAGTGATTTTTAACTTGTTCTTTGTGTATCCTATCTTCTAAACTTACCCTCTCTCTGCTTGTATTCACTATGTTAGGCACACCTCCAGACTGCTCGGTGAAGACCGAAACAAAGAAGTCATTGAGCATCTCCGCCATTTCCAAGTTTCCTGTTACTGCTTCTCCCTCCTCACTAAGCAGTGGGCCTACCCTGTCCTTGGTCTTCCTCTTGCTTTTAATGTATTTATAAAAGGTCTTCTTGTTTCCCTTTATGCCTGTAGCTAATTTGATCTCATTTTGTGTCTTTGCCTTTCTAATCTTGCCCCTGCATTCCCGTGTTGCTTGCCTATATTCATCCTTTGTTATTTGTCTTAGTTTCCATTTTTTTATGAGACTCCTTTTTTATTTTGAGATTGTGCAAGATCTCCTTGTTAAGCCAAGCTGGTCTTTTGCCATATTTTCTATCTTTCCTACACAGCGGAATTGTTTGCTTTTGGGCCCTTAACAACGTCCCTTTGAAATACTTCCAACTCTCCTCAGTTGTTTTTCCCTTCAGTCTTGCTTCCCATGGGACCTTACCTACAAGTTCTCTGAGCTTATCAAAATCTGCCTTCCTGAAATCCATTACCTCAATTGTGCTGGTCTCCCTTCTACCTTTCCTTAAGATCATGAACTCTATTATTTCGTGATCACTGTCCCCTATACTGTCTTCCACTTTCAAGTTCTCAACTAGTTCCTCCCTATTTGTTAAAACCAAATCCAGAACAGCTTCTCCTCTGGTAGCTTTTTCAACCTTCTGAAACAGAAAGTTGTCTCCAGTGCAGTCCAGAAACTTATTGGATAGCCTGTGCCTCGCTGTGTTAGTTTCCCAACATATGTCTGGATAGTTGAAGTCCCCCATCACCACCAAATCTTGGGCTTTGGATAGTTTTGTTAATTGTTTAAAAAAGGCCTCATCCACCTCTTCCACCTGGCTAGGTGGCCTGTAGTAGACTCCTAGCATGATATCACCCTCGTTTTTTACCCCTTTTAGCTTAACCCAGAGACTCTCTACACAGCTATCTCCTACATTCATTTCCACTTCAGTCCAAGTGTGTACATTTTTAATATACAAGGCAACCCCTCCTCCCTTTTTTCCCTGTCTGTCCTTCCTGAGCAAGCCGTACCCTTCCATACCAACATTCCAATCATGCGTCCCATCCCACCAGGTTTCTGTAATACCAATGATATCATAGTTGTATTTATTGGTTAGCAATTCCAGTTCTTCCTGCTTATTACCCATACTTCTCGCATTTGTATATAGGCATCTAAGATACTGATTTGATCTTGCCTCCCTGTTGTGCCCTGACCCTCCTTTCTCCTTGCCATTATAGGCCGTAGTCCCCCCCATTTCCAACCCATCTCCCAGTCCCGCGGACAGGACTGCAGACAGGGGACTGCAGACAGGGGAGTTGAAGAGGGAGAGGGAGAGCAAAGCACTGAGGGTACGTCTTAACTACATGGATCCATTGACAGAGCCATATAGATTAGTGTACTTGAAAAAGGGACATGAAGGGGTAATTTAAATAATCACCGCTTCATTTACATCAAAATGGCCACCGCACTGTGCTGATCGGCTGTTTGGCAGCACAGCGCGGTAGTCTGGACGCTCCACGGTCGACAACGGAAGCTTTTGTCGACCGCCCTGGTAAACCTCATTCCACGAGGCATAATGGGGCGGTCAACAAAGGCTTCCGTTGTGAACCGGAGCATCCAGACTACTGCGCTGTGCTGCCAAACAGCTGATCGGCACAGCGCAGCAGCCATTTTGATGTAAATGAAGTGGCGATTATTTAAATCATTGCTTCATTTCCCTATGTCTAGAAAGCTAATCTACATGTCTCCGTCGACGGAGCCATGTAGTCTAGACATAACCTGAGTGACGAAAAACTTCTTTTTATTTGTTTTAAACCTGCTGCCTATTAATTCCATTTGGTAACCCCTAGTTCTTATATTGTGGGAATAAGTAAATAACTTTTTCTTATTCACTTTTTCCACACCAGTCATGATTTTATAGACCTCTATCATATCCCCTCTAAGGGTACGTCTAGACTACATGCCTCTGGCGACAGAGGCATGTAGATTAGACTACCCAGCATGGGAAAATGAAGCAGCGATTTAAATAATCGCCACTTCATTTAAATTTAAATGGCTGCCGTGCTGAGCCGATCAGCTGTTTGTCAGCTCAGCGCGGTAGTCTGGACACTCCGCAGTCGACATCAAAGGCATTTGTCGACCTCCCAGGTATGCCTCATCCCAGATGCGTGCATCTGACCAAGTGGGTCTTTGCCCACGAAAGCTTATGCTCCAACACTTCAGTTAGTCTATAAGGTGCCACAGGACTCCTCGCAGCTTTTGCAGATTCAGACTAACACGACTACCCCTCTGATACCTGATTTACATCAATGGGATTTACTGGCATCATCCCAGATGTAAACTGTAAATGAGTCATTATGTGGCGATTTGAACTTATTTCTGTTGTGAATTCTTTGTTCAGGCCTTAGGAGAACTTGTGCAGTAATACATTTTGGTTTAATTTTCAGCTGCAGTAGACTATTGTGATGACCTAGACAAAATGTGAATAGTAGACTTTACTTGGACTGAGACTGCCAAACAGAAAGTCTAGTCTGTATCCCATTCACATGTCTGCTTGCTGAAAGAAGGTGAAATATTCTGTTTTTGTATATTGTCAGAAAAACTGAACCCTCCAATCAATGTGTCTCTATCCCTTGAAGACAGAAGCATTAAAATTAACTGGAAACCACCGCCTACTATTGGTTCAGCAGAAAAAAATTGCTTTACATACCAAGTGAAAATTACAGATCTAAAGGTAATATAAGGCAATACACTTTACCAATATAATTACAGCTCTATAGCTACTAATTCCCCTGTCAGGTTAAACAGACACAAATCTTGTTTGAAATTTGCACCGGAGCGCTGCTGCAAGTGACCTAGCAGTTATCATTGATTCCTCTTGGTAGAACTGGTCAAAAAATGAAAACCTGTTTTCATGAAGATGTAAAAAGTTGTCTTCATTTTGAAATGAACCACTTTTTCATTTATTTTTTATTTTTACTGAAAAATACTATGAAATGATTACTGACATTATTCATTTACTAAAAAGCAGAGCTTTTGGTAAAAGAAAAATGTTGATTACCATCTCGATGGTTTCAATTTTAAAAAAATTATAGGTTCTCATTCTTTGGTGAAAAATGAAAAAAATAATCATCAATGCTAACACATTTCCATGAGAAATTTTTATTGAAAAGACCAGCTTGAGTCTGAATCTTTTCATTGAAAAATTTTGTTCAATGCTACTTCTGAGTCATTGCTGAGCAAAGCTATCTCAGCAAATACTGGTGTTAGAGAGGCTGTCTTTTACATGAGATATTAAAATGAAGGCTAAGTTGTCACTTAATAGCTTATGACAAGTTTTACAAGACAATGGGTAGGTCCTGATCAAATGAAAGGTTTTTTAATTCGACTGTGTTCCTTTTTTCTAAATGTCATCTACAGTTTCAGTATCCCTGAAGCTGATGAGTAGAAGTAACTGATCCCCATTGGTAATGGCATAGACATTTTGAGTGCATGAGTGTATGAAGGGTGTTATATGTAGGGTCCTAACAAATTCATGGTACATTTTGGTTAATTTCATAGTCACTGGATTTAAAAAAAAATTCATGATTTCAACTATTTAAATCTGAAATTTCACAGTGTTGTAATTGTATTGTGTAATTGTGTCCGGACCTAAAAAAGAGTTGTGGGGGGAGAGTCACAAGGATATTGAAGGGGAGGATTGCAGGACTGCTACCCTTACTTCTGCTCTATTGCTGGCAGCAGTGTTGCCTTCAGAGATGAGAAGCTGGATAATGCTGCTGGCTGGGAACCCAGCTCTGAAGGAAGGGCCACCACCAGCAGAAGCACAGAAATAAGGCAGGCATGGTATGATAGCAGGCACCTCATATGCCTCCCCAACACCACTGAAGTCAGTCTGCCTTGCAAAGTTAAAATGGTTCCTTGACCTCACTGGCATAGGTTATCACAACCTCCTCACAGAGCTCGCTGTCTCTTAGTTTATTCCTTTGTATCTTTCTTCCTCTATTGGTTGTCCTTGTCAGTAACAGTCCCCTCCCTGCCTTTTTGTTCCGGCCTCTTGTAAAGCATGCATCCTCATGCATGCATGATAGCTGGCCAGATTTTTCACAAATAACTCATTATTTTAGCTGCTTCCATTTTTCAGTGTCCAACATGAGAGCCTTTGGTGAGCCCCGACTTTTGAAGTTGCAAAACACCCACTTTGAGGCCCCTTTTAAGGTTAGTTACCCCCAAAACTGTAGCATCCAGAATTTCTAGTATTTTTTAAAATGTACACTATTTCTTTAGGGAAACAAACACAATTTGAGGACAAAACCAAGCCAAAACAGAGAATCTAAACCACCCAAAACCAAAACTAAACACTAACAAAAACAGCTTAAACTTAATGTATGTTTCAGGCTTACTCTAATAGAAAATTAAAAAGGAGTCTTTGGTCTTTGTATATCAAAGCTTCTCATCTCATCAATTCCTAAGCTTTGTCCTTTTGTTTTGGAATCAGACTTTTCATATTCCCCTATGAGCAATCAGATTGTTATTTACCATAAACACTGTAACTAAAAATATATTCATATTAGCTCTGAAAGGGAGACAATGATATCTGAGTATCAGAGGGGTAGCCGTGTTAGTCTGAATCTGCAAAAGCGACGAGGAGTCCTGTGGCACCTTATAGACTAACCGAAGTGTAGGAGCATAAGCTTTCGTGGGCAAAGACCCACTTCGTCTCATGCATCTGACGAAGTGGGTCTTTGCCCACGAAAGCTTATGCTCCTACACTTCGGTTAGTCTATAAGGTGCCACAGGACTCCTCGTCGCTTTTAATGATATCTGAGGTCTCCAGTATTGTATGTTTCTGAGTTGTATTGTTAAATCACTAAAACAAACATTGTGCTAGCCTGTAGATGTTTCTGAAGAGGAATATGTGCATCCAGTTCGTGACCCAGAAAAACAATACATTGTTCAAGTCAGAGTAAAGAAAATAAAATGTATAAGTAACAAGATTTGGAGTGAATGGAGTGAACCCATTATTATCAATAATAGTAAGTTACCGAGCTTCTATCAATATATATATATATATATATATTAGGGTATGTCTACACTACCCCACTAGTTCGAACTAGCGGGGTAATGTAGGCATACCACACTTGCAAATGAAGCCTGGGATTTGAATTTCCCGGGCTTAATTTGCATAAGCGGGGCGCCGCCATTTTTAAATCCCCGCTCGTTCGAACCCTGTGCCGCGCAACTACACGCGGCACGAACTAGGTAGTTCGAACTAGGCTTCCTAGTTCAAACTACCGTTACTCCTCATTCCACGAGGAGTAACGGTAGTTCGAACTAGGAAGCCTAGTTCGAACTACCTAGTTCGTGCCGCGTGTAGCCGCGCGGCACAGGGTTCGAACGAGCGGGGATTTAAAAATGGCGGCGCCCCGCTTATGCAAATGAAGCCCGGGAAATTCAAATCCCGGGCTTCATTTGCAAGTGCGGTATGCCTACATTACCCTGCTAGTTCGAACTAGGAGGGTAGTGTAGACATACCCTGAGAGTGTCTGTCGGTGTGTCTGTCTGTGAATCCATGTGTTGAAGAACTCCTCCTAAACGGTGAGAGCTAGGGCCACGAAATTTGGTTTGCAACTTCCTCTTCTCCTAACTTAAAGCAAGATCAGGGGTTGGTCGTGCCAGGAATAGGGGATGTACCTAGAATTTGATTGCTTTTCATAACATGGAAAGGAAGAGGGGAGAAAGAGATTCACACTCAGCACTGAGGGCAGTGAGTGCAGGGGAGAGCTATCCTGCAGAGTAACCAATGGGGATAGTCGCACCACCAAAAGAGCAGCAACTGGGGATGAGGCTCCTCCATCTTGCCTGACACTGGTAAGTGTCCTCCCTGCCAAAAACCCCTCCCAGGATCTGCACGGTCCCTTCGTTCTCTTCCTCCCAGGATAGACACAGGCAACGGTAAGTCTGTTAGTGATTCATAATAAAAAGGGAAGAGCCTTACGTGCGAAAAGGCAATGCCATAATAAATAGTAATAGAGGACCATGTCTTGAGGGCCTGCCAAACTACACATAGATCAGGAGAAGGGGTACAAAGATGGAGTGAAGTGCCTAAGAGCCCTACTCACGGACTAGGATCACTGTGCACTGGATACTGTACAAACAAAGGACAGAGAGACAGTCCTTGCCCCGAGATCTAACACTCCCCTAGTCCTGAGGCCAGTGTGGGCCAGGATGTTCCCTTGCCTGACTGCTAATTGTCCCAAGAGAGAAAGCTTTAACTGGGGTTAGCACAGGCTAGGACCATCCCTGGTATGACTCCTTTCCTCCAGCCCACAGCATGGAGATATCTTAGGGCACGTCTACATTGCATGGTTATTTTGGGATACCAGAAGAATCCCAAATAGCTACTCAGCATCTACACAAGCCGCCCATTATTTCAAAACATTTTTCAAAATAACAAGCACGCTATTTCACCATCTTGGTAAACCTCGTTGCATGAGGGTTAAGGGATGGCTCAAAATAGCACATTATTTTGAAATTTGGTGCAGAGCAGCTCCAATTGTGTATCTTATTTTGAGTTTAGGATGCTGTATAAATGCACGCTTAGGGTACACTACACGGCACACTTATTTCATAACAAGCTATTCTGTAAGAAATACTCTGAAATAGCTTATTTCGAAATAGAACGTCTCAAATAGAAAGGCTCAAAATTAGTCAGGGTATGTCTACACTATAGACATAGTTCAAACTAGGGGGGTAATGTAGTCATTCGGAGTTGCAAATGAAGCCCGGGATTTGAATTTCCCGGGCTTCATTTGCATGATGCTGGCCAGCGCCATTTTTAAATGCCGACTAGTTCGGACCCCGTGCCGCACAGCTACACGCACCACGGACTAGCTAGCTCGGATTAGGCTTCCTATTCCGAACTAGCTGTACACCTCATGAAATGATTACCATTTAACAATTATATATTCCTTCCTTCTCTATTCCTTCACTTTACTAAAACTAACTTTCACTCTTTTTTTAAGACTATAAAAATAATAAAATGAACACCTGGCAAATGCTCATACTAGTTTTGTTTCTGTCCACTATCTTCACTGGAGGATTGTTGAAGTTTCTGTGCAGAAGGTAAGATACATTTTTCAGGACATGGTCAGATGGGGAGGGAGAGGGCGATGCTTTGATGTATCAATGTTCAATCAAAACCAGATCTTCTTTTTCATAGTGGCAGGGGTTCGTTGTACTTAGAATAATCAGGTCATTGTGAATTAGGGAGCCTATTGTTCTGAAGTCTAATCTGATGAGAGTCATTAACAGCTACTGATTTCACTGGGGATACTGGGAATCTGTGCATACTGCTCCTTAAAAACTATAGCAGGAAGCCTGGCTGGGGGCAGGAGGGAGCCTGGGAATGTGCTAGGTAGAAGTTCAATAGGGGTATAGTGGGAGCAGGTAGACAAGCTTTTGGGACAATATTGTTTTTCCTTTACTACCAGTCGCTTGATCAGTGCTGGAAGAAGCTGACCTTTTTCTGTGATGCTTTATGCCCTTGTTGGATAACAGACAGCATTCAGCATCTTTTAGCAGTCACAGGTGGTAGAATCAAGCCTCCGGTGACTTGCCTAAGGCCATACTGCAAGTCCGGGGACACAGCCAGGATTAGAATTCACACATTCTTCACAAAAAATCTCGAACATGGCAGGGAAAAAATTGGTTGAGCAAAAAAAAAGGGGGGGAGGGAACCAAATTTGTTGAGCAAAAAAATGTTTGCCTTTAAATTCCCATGCTGCCCACTTCCTCCTCTCTTCCCCTCCCCTCACCTCTGCCCCTGCCATATACATCAGAGGAAAAATACTGGTATTTTCTGTTGTTTTTACCAGACAGAAGAGGCAATTAACGGACTGTCTGGGCGAAAACTGGATACCTGGCAACCCTACTTTTGCCTGATGCCTCCTCCCTATGTATGCTGTGGGTTTACTTAACGTGTTGCATGCTCTCTTCTACACGTGCTCACAAACAAGGAAAAAAATAGTCTGGCAGGAACAATCTGCTTTTGCAGACATTTAGCAGAAATAACCACCCTGTTTCCATCACTCTCTTATAGGTATAAATGCATTGATACTGTTGTCATGCCTATCCCACAGCCTTCAGAGAGAATCAGAACCTGGCTAGAGTTGTACTCTGTTCAGCGTAAGGTACAGTGCATGCTGATCTTGAACTCCAGTACAGTGCTCCGTATGTTGTACCTAGAGGGTCGGTATAGTAAGGCTGAAAAAGTTTAGTCAGCTGGGCATATAGTAGCAAAGAAATACTTCTGACTATTTGTGTGTCTCTAGCCCATAAAGCTGCTGGGATGGAATTGCCCACACCTTTGATCAAGTGTTTGTCAACTTTTGAACTGGAGAAAAATGGGGACCGTCGTTTACATTGGAGCCAATTTGGTGCTACCGATGAGCTCGGCAAGTGTGCCTTGGGGCACTGCCTGTCTGGGTGTGAGTTGAGTATAGGGTAGAGTGTGTGTTCCCACTGTTCCCCTTTTGAAACACCATTGAAAGATATTAGAATGAGGATCTCCTCTTCCCTATCCGCTAACAACACCTGCCCTCGGCAACTCCACAGAACCCTCATTCTCCTGTCTGAGTCCATTCCAGAGAGGTTCTTATACCACGTTCATCACTGTCCTGTCGGAGCACCTTCCACTAGGGGATTGTGCAAGACTACTAACATCAATCATGTGTTTGTTTTCTCATCTTCTCCCCAGAAGGGGCAGTGTGTGGAGTGGGGTCCTTAATTTGGGATTTTTTAAAATAATATATATATTTCCATGAAGCTGTATATTTATGTTCAAGATGGCAAGGTCAAAAAAGCCCCTGCTGCTTAGACCTTAAAGTGATGAGATTTGCGATGGTCCTTGGTTTCTGTGGGATTTTGTTCCATAGTCTTGTGCAGCCTCTCAGACAGCTTTGTCCGTTTCTGGCTCTTGAGGAATTACTGGGGGAAAGGTCTCACCACAAATTCTTTCAGGAGACAAAAACCTCAACCAGAAGTCAGGTGAAGATGAGCCTTTTTCTCTCAAGATACAATCTTGGTCTCTACTTCCTTCTGAGATTGGCCAAAAGCACATGCCATCTTTTCTCAGTTAATACGTCACTTTCTTATTGCTTTCCTCAAGAAAATGTTGCAAATTAAACTGACATTTCTGTACAGAAGTTTGCTGTGGGTTGCTTAACTGCAAAGGACCAAGCTGTAGTGGTCACGTCTATGTTAAGCACAGCTCTAGAATCTATAAGAGGGTTTTTTCAGAAGGGCAAGACCTTTTTTTTTTACTTTGACAACCTTGTTTTTTCATTATGTGAATGGAAGATCAGAAGAAGCAGTCACTAATTATGAATATAATTAATATGGCAGGAGTATGGCCTGGGTCCCCAACCTCCCGACATACCAGCTATCAGAGATCTGAGCACACCAGTCAAAGGTAGGTCTAAGGAATCATAACAAATGGCCGGGGGCAATGTTCCCTCTAATTTTTTCACCTATGTGCAAAATACATTTTGTTTAATGCACCAAGGCTCTTGCAGATGTACACCACCAACAGAAACACATGCTACCATATGTGGGAGGCTCTGGGCATTCTGCTAATCAGCGGGGCGGCATTTGAATCTCTCCTGGGTGGCCACCCAAGTACTCATTTTAGAGGGAACAGTGGCAGGGTTGAATGTTGATGGTGCTGATAGAAGAAGGAGATTGGTATATGGAATAAAGTGTACTTGGCAAATTCTGGACATGAAATTAATGATTCTTTATAGAGATGGGAGTGGGGCAGAATATAGAGGTTATTTGTGCCAAGCAACCTGGAGTGACTTGGCCAGAAACAGTCTGCCTTATCCACAACCGAAATAAGATCCCGAAATAAGATCCTGAAATAAGATTATAATTATTATCTTGGGTCCAGAGTGTGACTGTGCCAAAAGCGCAGGCTTACACCGTTACACTCCCCCAGGAACAGACCACAGACCATATTGAGATTCAGACAGTGGGCGGACTGGGGCAGGTGTGGGCTGAAAAACTAGCCATATAGTCTCTGTTTCCCACTTTCTCCAGCAATCTAGTAATTTATCACGGCCCTCTACATGGCACACAATGTAACAGAATTCAGAATCTGATCTCATTTCCAACACCACTGAGTGAACGTAATTGTGTGTAATAAGATTTTACTCAACAGAAATACATTTCCGAGATCATGTTGATCCCTCAGGAAAAGAACCAGCACAAGCGGATTAACTAATGAAGATTCCTTAAGCCTCTGGAAAACTGTCTACATGTACTAGCATATATATCTTGAGGAATGATTATCCTCTTTGCTATGTGAGTGATTATCTTTACTATCCTGGATTATCATACAGCAATACTTCAGCTGAACCCAAATAGGCCTGAGCCAAGAATCAGTCTGAGACCCATAATTTGACAGATCTCAAAAAGCTTCTACTAGTGATATTATGAAATTTCTGAAATGTGTATTTGGGTCACAAGAGCAGACATGGGCGACAATTTGCAGTTTGTCTTGTACTAATCTTAACCACAATGCTATTTCAGCTATGTAACAGAGGATTAAAGCTCGTTCAGGTGAAAAAACATGAGGTGCTTTTTGGATATAAATTAAACTGGGATTTGGGATTAGAGTTGAAGGTCAAATCATTTCATAGCACTGTAATTACATGAGATTGTGGCCAGAAGAACAAGATTTTGCAAGATGAGCTATTCTGACAAGACTAATGGATAGTTGCTAAATACCCGACAGACTCCTGGGCAAGCTGCATTGTGGGAGTTGATTGTGTTTATAACATTCCTGAGATCACAGCCTCTAATGCCTGTATTGAACATTGAGACATTTATAATCTCAAAACATTGTATCATATTGCTGATCAGCAGACATCAGTAAAGAAAACAGCCTTCTATAAAGATGTCAGATCTTTTAATGCTAAAGAAGAGATGGCGTTTGGACATTGTAATGGTCTGGCCTGTCCCTTTAGGAGCCAAAGACTTGGAGCTGGCCAGTTCCAGATATATAGCTTACGGGCCACACATGAGAGAAAAAGAGAAAACATGAAGTTTTGTCAAGCCTATTGTTAGGTCCTAGAAAAATAGGCCTAGTGCAGTTATGCTAAAGCAAATGTAACAAAGGTTTCTGGGTAGTTCCTGGGCAGAACTGGAGATAGGTTCAAGCAGGGACGCACCCTACACGCTTGCTCAAGTTGCAAAATGAGATAAGCAAGAAGCTGCATTTTTGTACCTGCTGTGATGAGGAACAGTTTGTTTTGAGAACTGATAAGGAGACTCCCTGTTTCTGCTCTTCCCGTTTGTTCCAAACTCCCTGTTTATGTTCTCCTTTGGCCATAACAAACTGTCTCCTTGTTGCCCAGTACCTGTCTTTGGGCTGATAAGAAATTGCTGATGCATTATGAATTGCATAAGGCCATGATGTATAGTTGGCTAGGTGTGCATGGTATTAGAGGTTTCTAACTGATAAAGGGGGGGTTGGTTGCTTGGGCGAATAGGCTATGACGTGACGGAACTGTCTATATAAGCCTACCTGTTAATGAAATCGGGGCTGGTTCACTTTGGAGACGGGCCGCTCTCTATTGTAAGTGCGCACTATTCAATAAAGAGCTTGTGATTGGATCTTGCTGGTGTTGCCTGTCTCTTTGCGGTCAGACAACGAACAGAGGCCGTCCGGGTTCGAGTCCCCGACACTATCTATAAAAGAGCAACAGGAAGGGGTGAAGTCAGAGAGAGAGACTTTGACCAAACAGAAAGAAGGGACTTCAAAGCTCTCCAGGGAGGAAGAGACCCTAAACAAACAGGAGAAAGAGGACAGAGTTCTCCGACAGGAGAAAGGCCTGAGACCTTACAGATGAAGAATCTGTTGCTGAAAGAGACTTTAACTCATTTCAAGTGTTCCTTTTGTATTACTTTATTAAAAGGCAGGGTACTGCCATGAATTAGAGAGTGTGGCTTCTTTTTGACTGAACAGTTAAAATGACCTCATAGTTAACTCCTGAAAAGGGCAAAAAAGTGAGACAAGCTGAAGCAGAGACTTATGTAAGCAGGGTTAGAAAGAGGGAGGGAAACAGACTTCAGAACCAGACTGTATTTACATGAACACACACACTGCCTTTGTAAGGCCAACAGGCAGAACTAAACATGGGTTCTCTGGAGCTTAGTGCATGAGCCTCTACAGCTTGAGCTAAAAGCTGGCTGTCTCTCAGCTAAGGCTGTAGAGCAAACTCATGCTTTCTCTGTGTAAGTGGTCTAAGTGCCATGAGATGGGGTAGTGAACCACACTCTGCAGGTGTGTGGGTTACACCGAGGTATTCAGCAGGCAGAGCTGTAATGACCATCATAGCCTGGTGTTGGGTTACAAATGACTTTAGGACTGAACGTAGGGGTAGTGAGACCTTGCTATCAGTATTATCTTTACTGTATGAGTAAAGGGACAGCAGAACTGCACTTAGGCTGTCCTGAGTGTGAGGGAGTCACCCTCAACTGAAAGGAATGTGCTAAATGAGGGGCTCCAATGCCAGATCCCTGTGAAAGTAAGAGAGGGTGGGGACACTGCCAGGATGTGTGGATGCTACTGCAGAGTCCCAGGCACAATTTAATCTGCCCCTCCCTACTGTTCATAGACAGAGCTAATAGGAAGAGTCCATAGACAGGCTCCATTAGAGTTTTTTGTTAAGTGCTCACTAGAGCCAGAATCACTTGTTGTAGGTGAATGGTTCTGCCCAGCCTGCTTCAGCAGCCAAGCTCCCACATTAGAGATGTCAGTCCTGGAAAGCCAAGGGCTGACGCTCCCTCAAGAGACTGACCTGCAGAGGTCGCGACAGGGAAGCAGTTGGCAGCAGAAGGTGACTGTACGTAGAACAGCAGCAGCTGGAAAGGCAGCTAGCGGAGTGAAACGGAAGCTGGTGGGGTGGTGGCTGGCAGAGCACAGTGGCAGCTGATGAAGCAGAATGGCAAGGCAGCTGGTGAACAGAACAGCAGCTGGCCAGTGGCGCTGCAGCCAGTGAAGCGGTGCCTGGTGGAGCAGCCAGTAAACAGGGAGCAGCTGGGAGGACGGCCAGTGGAGCAGTGGTTGGCCAGCAGGGCAATGACACTTGACTAAGTGCTCAAATGGAGGAGCAAGCAAGGTGCTGGTGATCTCACACAGATGCATCTGTGATCTCTAGGGCCAGATAATTCGTCATCCCCAACAGCCCCTGCAGCTGCTTATGGGGGCATGGTAGACTCTCACGATGGTCATTATCGGTTCGGGTAGGCCAGGGTGATGTATTTTTTGGATAAGTAGATACAGAAGAATCAGGGCCCATTCCAGGTACGTGGGTCAACCTGGGATGAGATTAAAAAGGAAATGGGGGCAGAGTTAAAGGATCCATAGGGATGGGGGCTGGCTGAGGAGCCCACCCTCCTTGGTAAATAGATAGTGGAAGGAGGTGTGCGCCCATTGGGACAGGATGCCTTCCAGGGAAAGGAGGCACTTAAGTCCCTTAAGAGATTTGAGGTAAAGGCAGTATTATGAGACGCTGAAAGTTATCTTTCAAATTTGGTGCTACTTTGGTGAAGGCTACTGGAGGATTGTAAATTATTCAGGGTTGTTAAAGGTGATTTAGTACAACAGAGTTTGGAGTCAAACGCAGAGTTAAAAGACCACCTTAAGAGACAAGAATTGGGAATAGATTCTTAGGGGAGTGGAGAAAAAAGTTTCAAAGTGAAAAAATGGAGGGTTTACAGAAGTATGTAACGACCCCCACTCTTCTCTCAAAGGCAGGATAAAAACCTGAGAGTGAGGGTTCCCAACTGTCTCAACCCAGAGTCCTACTCCCAGGTTTCTTAATTTGCTGCTGTTAGTCTATACTTTCAACTGACCTCAGAAGGTTAGCTGATTGCGTTCCATGCCTCTCCCCCACCCCCCTTTCCACCCCTGCAGTTTTATGGAGGGTACTTTGGATACTTATGTGAAAACAATTTTTTTTGACAAAGCATGACAGAGGTCTTCTGTATTCTTTTGGAATTTTTTGGAGTTAAAGATCTATGGTGATCATGGAGACAAATGTTTTACTGCCCTTTGGAATAATCTCAGGGTAAAGACAGCACAGTTTAAGGCAGCTGTATGGCAGAAATTGTACTTGGTGGCTAAGCTGTATAAAGTATCTTAAAGAATTAAATGTAGGCAATATGAAGTTCCTTAAAGAACAAAATGTAGGTATAAGTAATTTAAAGAAAATGGGTGAAGTGAAGTCACTTTTGCAGAAATGAATACCAAAGGGGAGTGATTATATGACATCCCTAAAGCTTGGTACAACAGAGAAACCCTTTTAAACATGGTTTGTTGTACAAGAGGAGAAACTGAGGAACATCACCTCATGAATTTTATAAATGAACGGTAGGATAATTCACTAGCCTAACTATAGAACAAAACAAGGACAATGCAGAGGTAATTCTTTTGTTTTCCCTGCAATTAGCAAGGAAATTAGCAAAAGGAAGTGGAATTGTTAAACAATAATCTATCCCCTCCAGGAAGCTGGGCAATTATTTTTTTGTTTTTCAACTAATCTGTGAAAAAGGTGGCACCAGCTGAAGGGCAGCCCATAATAACATGGATTTATTGTTGTCACAAAGACTGTATTTTGTGTTTTGTGTTGTGTGGTTAGTCTTGTCGCTAGCATTGTTGTGTTTCAATGAACAGGAAACCTCAAGACACTCATTTCTTTATTGTTTTGTCTTTATGGTCCCCACTTTTCTATTGTTAATCTATATGTTTTCTCTGGTTCTTAAATTGTTTCTGTCTGCTGTATGATTAATTTTGGTAGATGTAAATTCATTAAGGTGGTTGGAATAATAATTGGTCAGAGTTACAGTATCTTAGGATTGGTTAGTAAAATTTCAGTAAAATGATTGATTTCAGGTATAGTTGAGAATATTACTATATAAATTGACAGCAAACAGGAATTTAGTAGGGAAAAAAGGAAAACTGGAATCATAATTAGATGCTTGTGTAGTCTCAGTCAAGTCAGTGAGGAGGGGCCTGTAAGTAAGGTGCTTACCATGAAGAATAAATATTTTGAAATCTAGTCCTCAAGTGTCAGAGATTTCTTAAGAGTATCTGTAGTGCTCACAGCATAGAAGATGCATATTCCCCTACATTTATGCAGATACATCAATCCCATTGATGATATTGGGCACTGGATGCAAAGAAATTTTTAACATTATAAAGCTCTATGAAATATTAGGAATTCTCATATTCACTCTTTCATCTCTTGGGACCTGATTCAGGAAGACACTTAAGTACATGCCTAACTTGAAGTTAATCTGAAACCCACAAAGGCTCGTGATCCTAGATATGTATTAGTCTCTAAGGTGCCACAGGACTATTTGTTGTTTTTAAAAACATGGTTACACCTCTGAGATTTTTAAAGTTAATACTTAGCTTATGAGGCTTCCTGAAGAGGGGTCCCGGTGATATAAACATATCCAGAAAAGCAGGGTGCTTGGGGGTAGAAACTTAGAATAGTGAAACTTTCTGAGGTAGAAGAGTTACTTCCTTGTACTCTGATGACTACACAACTGCCAGTAAAGCAGCCTCCAAGCCTGAGCATGACGAAAGCTCATCATCTAATAAACCATCTTGTTAGTCTTTAAAGTGCTACATTGTCCTGCATTTTGCTTCAGCTACCCCAGACTAACACGGCTACATCTCTACCACTGAACTAGAGAGATTGCAAATGACAGTTGTGATTCACTGCTGCCACCTACTGGATATTTGACTTGTGTTACCGCTATTTTTAAAGCTTTTGTATTTGCTTTAATCAATGGCCTATCTTAGGATGACCATATTTCCCTATATTGAATAGGGGATATCTGGTAAAATGACCCAAATTCAAGGGCAATCAATTGTACAAATGTTCAAATTAACATCAAGTTGTTAGAGTCCCTGCATAGCTGGAATCTTTTTATTTACCTTCTTATCTTTAAGGTTTGCAAGGGGAGAAGTGACATAACCCACATACACACTCTCAAACACTTCTCTCACATGGGGATGGGGTGACTGACTAACGTGACACAATTTTCCCTGTCCAGTACTCTCCATACATGACTGGGCCCCCAGTATGGACCCGCCTTTCTGGTACCTGGTACCATGTCTTTTTGAGGTAATGTATATGGAGGGGAAGGTGCAGTTCCACAGCCTCTCTCCATTCAGATTTCTATCAGGATTGACACCAGAGCATGGCCAGCAGCAGACTTCCAGCCCTGTGTGAGAGGGAAAGGATGGGAGCTGCTTCCAGCTGCAGGGAAGTGCGGGTAGGAGGGAGGGATGACCTGACCCATGTATTGGAGTTGGAGAAGTTATCTCTTCTTTAATTCCCACCCCCAGCTTCACTGTGGCTCCTTCCTGCCTGCACAGTGTTGAAAGACAGCCACCACTGCAAGCACCCAGTGCTGGCTGGAAACAGAGCAGGGGCGTGGGGAAGTGCTTGCTGGCCAAGAGCCGGCATGTAGTAGGGGCTGCACTGTTGGATCAGCAGTGCCCAACCCCCAGCCTTGCACACCCACACCCATCATTGCCACTGACCCCCCCACTCTCTGCTGGTGGGTGGGCATCTGGCGAGCAATGATCAGGGAAAGAAGAAAGACAGAAAATATGGTATAATTGACCCATTTTTTAAAAAAAGTAGGGACAGCTGCAGGAGGCCTTCAATATAGGACTGTCCTTTTAAAAACAGGACATCTGCTCAAAACGTACAAAAGTTGTATTGCAATACACTGATATAGTTAAAGTGAAACAGCCTCCACCCTTTTGTGGTTGTGTCTCATATTGGTGTAAAGGTGTTTTATACATCTTATACTGGGATAGCTTAGGGTGTGTCTACACAGAAGCGTTATTTCAGAATTACGGCCATTATTCTGAAATAACAGTGTGAGCGTCTACACAGCAATTCTGTTATTTTGAAATAAATTTGAAATAACAGACGGCTTATTCTGATTTCTGTAAACCTCATTCCACGAGGAATAACGCCTATTCCAAAATTTCTATTTTGAAACAAAAGTATGCTCCACTGATGCTATTTTGAAATAGCTCCTCCCCAGGGCCATTCAGAATAATTACTCCCCAATGCTTCCTGGGGCTCTAAATTGAGGTAGCATGTCCACATTAGGGGAGCCTGCCTCAGACTATTTGAGGCTTCCCTGTAGTGTAGACATGCTATTTCAAAATAAGCTATTTCAGAGTATTTCTTCCAGAATAGCTTATTTCGAAATAAGTGTGCAGTGTAGACATACCCTTATTGTGCTTCCAGAAAGGTAATAAACAGTCCTAGTACAAGGAACCTTGTCAGTGTAACTGTACGCACTAGGGGTAGTACACATATGACTGCATTGCTGCAGAATAACATAGGCATATCAATACAAAAACTATGTATAAGCCAGGTTTAAATGTCCTTATAAAGCTAAATTAATTTTCAGAGTATTCAATTGATTTCTGTGAATTTTTACATTTTTAATACTTGATAGGCTGGCTCTTTGGAAAATTTGGGATAAGTTATTCAGTTGCATCTAACAATTGTAAGCAGGTTCTGAACCACTGCTTCAAATGCAGCCAGCTGCCCTGAAAGGTATTCAACTGTTGATATGTAACTATAGCTCATGCTGGAATTGGAAAGGAATCTGAGGTGTGATTATGTAAATCCAGTTCAATCAGTGCTATAGGCCTGATGGATGGTCAATTGTTAAAATGGAATGTTGTGTATTGTAACTAATTTGGCTGTTGTGGAGTCACAAACCATATTAATCCTAAATGTAGGAATTGTAAAATATGACCACTAGTGCTTGCAGGAGAGAGACTGTCATTGTAAAGAGTCTCAGATGGACAAGCCTCCCCCTTCCAGACTCAAGTGGACTGAATTGAGGGGAAGGAGCTTGAACCAGCCATCTGCATGCCCTCCAGGTATGAGCTGAAAGACTGGTTCAACCTGTTTCCTTCCCCTTCTTCCCCCCTGTTCTAAGGGCAGACTTAAATAGACTACATAAGGAGTCCCTTTATTATTTTGAAATATTATTCCAGGGGAAGCTGGGATCTTTTGACCTGCCTAGGTGGTGGGCCAAGAGCTGAAATCACAGAGAAACTGACAAAGAGCTGAAATCACTAGGTTTGGCCCAGAGCCAGACCCATCGCGGAAGCTGCAGCTGGTGGCCAGCAGGGCGGCTGGCAGGAGCAGCGGTGAGTAGCCAGTGGAATGGGTGAGATGCCACCTATCTCCACCCCAGGGTGGGAGGTGAGCTCTGAAAATCACCTAGAGCTCTGGTCTGCCCTGACAAAGGGAAGCAACTCTGAGTGGGGTACGGAGAAAGGTTGGGCATGCGAATGGGACACGTACATTGCTGGACTTGTGAACCTCAGAGGCAAAGGACATTGCTCAATCTGCTTGAGCTGGGACATTTACTTGTAGTTTGCTTATGAAATCCATCTGTGGTGTTTTCCTAAGTTAATGCCACGTTATTTCTCTTCCTCTTTCATTAAAAGTTTCTTTTCTATACTCAGACTCTGTGTTTGTGATTGAGGAAGCATTGGCTCTCAGAGGCACCTCGGGTGTGTGAATTTCCCAAGTTACTGGGTCGGGGCTTGAGTCAGTTTTATGTGAGATGGATGAAAAGGAACCCCTAGATATTGAACCTGTCCCTGGCTGCTGCTGGTGCTACCTGGTAGAAGGGTTACACAATATTGTAATTAACATTGGTCAAGGTATCATGTAGAAAACTTGTAGAACACTAGCCTGCGCTATGACAGATACTCTTTTTTGACAATCTTAGCTGAAAAGCCAAGGCCAGGACTTTCACGGCAAAACTTTTCAAAAGCCTGTAACCATTTGTAGTGGATTAAAGACTGCAAATGATGGAGAAGGTAGATAAGGCTTGCCCATCCTGGCAATGGAATTTGTGTTAGCATACACAACTGAAAACAAATTACAAGATGCTAAATATGTGTCTGAGGCTGTAGAAAAATATATGCTATTATATTGTATTATTCAAGAAATAGTATCCGATTAAAATTATTGTGCACACAAAGTAAATGGTGTTAACTCTCACATTCCCCTTGTCTCTCTTGTATCCTGGGACCAACACAGCTACAATAACACTGCATGTTACAATGCAGCTGAAGTTTTTGCCATATCACATGCTTTGTGCACAGGCCTGTAGCGAGGGCAAAGTGGGAACCATGCTGATCCAGCAAGAGCATGTGGGAACCATGCTGATCCAGCTGGGCCACGGGGGGGGACACTCTTTACCTCCCCGCCCAGGTGGGCCACGGGTCGCTTTTTGGCTCCCCTGCCTGGGCCAGCCACAGTGGGGGGCCACTCTTCACCATGTCACCCCCCCCCCCGGGACAAAGGAGACTTTTTTCTTCCACCCCAGTGCCTAAGAAGACCTTCTTGTCTCTCTTTAAAAAGTATTTTTGTCTCTGTGACTAGATTTCAAACACTAGGTGTCAGTCAATCACCTCACAAAAGCTGCTGATTGTCACAGCTTCGTTTATTTCCCCATATTAGTTAGCACTCTTGTATGGTGTACTAAGGTACAATCCACAACATACCAACTAGTCAAGCAACGTTACATCATTACTAAATACTGTGAGCCCTAAGCCGGGCCCAGGGGTGTCAGCAGTGCAAAAACCATGGGAGGTTGCAAGCTGCCTGTCATAGAGGTTGCAGGCTGCAGTCACAGAGGACTTATTAGGTTCTGAAGGAAGGGGCATATGGGAACCTCCTCCAAAGGTTGCCTTGGATAGGCTACAGGAAGCCCTCGTTGTTCATGGTTTCACTGTTTGCGATTTTGTGCTACACCACACTAGCCCAAGCACATGATACAGCATGCTGATGCTTTGTCAGTGCGTTCTAGTAAAAAAATTATATCCACTGAATTACAGTAGTATTAACACATACTCATAATTATGGCACCAAAAAAAAAAAAAAAAAAAAGCAAGTGATGTGTGCAGTGATCAAGAAGCTAAAAAAGGATAATTCAGAAAGTTGAATTATTGGCTAAGCTTATGAGTGGGGGTAGTGTGGCTTCAATAGCTAGAATGTGTGGCATTAAGAAGTCTACAGTGCATTTATATGTATGCTGATCATATGGCCCAGAAAATTCGGGACAGTCCTGAATTTTAATATCCTGTCCCAGGTGCCCCGTGTAGCTCTGATATGTCCCAGAAAAAGTTCCTAGGCTCCAAGCACAGCAACAAGCAGCTGTGCAGCTGATTCTCCTCCTCACCACCTCCCCGAGCTGGAGGAGGAGTAAGGCGCACTTCCCAGGGTCTCCCTGCAGCTGGGAATCCAGCTAATGGAAGCAGTGGGAGGTGTTGCCTAAGGTGCGCATGTAACACAAGTGGCTGGCTGGGCTGGGGGCTGAGGTGGACAAGCAGCAGGGGAGGGATGAAGAGTGGCTCAGCTGGCTGGGCAGAGGGGGAGTGGCATGGCAAAGAGTGGCCCCCCACTGGAGCTGGCCCGAGTGGAGGAGGCAAAGAGCAGCCCACGGCCCAGCTGGCGGGAGGGGGGGGGGTAAAGAGTGGCCCTCCCCCTGTGGCCCAGCTGGGTGTGGGGAGGTGAAGAATGCCCCCCATGGTCCAACTTGGTGGGGGGAGGAGGCCGAAGAGCAGCCCACAGCCCAGCTGGGGTTTGGGGAAAAGGGGGTGCCAGGAAGCCCAGTATGGTGGGCAGCAGCAGGAGGCCTGAAATGATCTCCCCTTATCTGGAAAACTCCCTCATTTGGGACCAGTCAGGTCCAGAGGGTGCCGGACCCGGGAGATCCAACCCCTCCCTCTCAAGTCTGCTCCTGGATCCTCCCTTTTGGCCAGACACCTAACCCCAGTCTGCTCCTGCATCCTCCCTCCTGGCCAGATTCTACACCCGCCCTCCTGGCAAGGCATTTACCCCCAGTCTGCTCCTGCACACTGCCCCTTGGCCAGACATCCTCTCTCCTGGCCAGGCACCGTACCCCCAGTCCACTATTGCATCCACCGTTGCTCGTGCACTCTCCCCCCTGGCCACACACTATACCCTCCCTTGCTCTTGCTCCCTCCCCCTAGCCGGACACCCTACTCCCAGCCTGCATCTGCACCCTATCTCCCACCCAGACCTCGCAACCTCTCCCTCTTCTGCTCCCACCTCTCTCCCAGATCCTGCACCCCATCCCTACCCCGCTCTCTGGCAGCCCTGTCACAGATATGTAACCCCTCATTTTTGTCCCCACCCTGGAAACTAAGGGGGGCGGTCCTTAAAATCTACTAGAAAAGTAAATATGGCCTATGGGAAGCCCTGCATCTCAGTCCTCCCTGTCCCTTCCCCTCCCCCTTGGGGCTGGAATGCCAGAGGAGCGAGGTGTCAGTTAGGGGACACCTCGGTGAGGGTTGGGAGGTTTGGGAGTTCTTTTGCTTCTCGCTTGTGTGGTCCCCAACTGATTTTTCTGTGAATCAATGGCCCCCGACCCAAAAAATATTCCCCACCCCTACCATAAATAAAGAAAACATTGACACTTTTTGTGTTAGACATAAATTAATACTTTATTTTATATAAAATGAAGCTTGATAAACTAACGTAAGAAAGTTAAAATGCTTAATCTGTTTAAAAATTTAAATTAAACTCTTCTCCCTAGCTGCAGCACTAGCAAAATGGCTCAGGTGTAATGATGTAATTAACGGTGAGTTTCCATTAGCAACTGGTGGTCCATGGAAAAGTTTACATTGAGCCATGGGGTCCACAGACCAACAAGGTGGAGAATCACTGAAATAGAGGAACCCCTGGCCTCTCCCCTGCAAGATACCTCCCCAGGCTCCTTGTTGCTCCAGAAGAGCCCACAGATCAGTGTATGGGACCTTGGGTTTGGACCCTGGGTTAGTGCAATTGCAGTATAGTTGCATGGGTGTTTCTATGGGGCCCAAACCCATCCCTATTGGTAGAGGATGATGGGAGGAGTTCTTAGAGGGGTCACATGACACCCTTTACCTCCATTCATGTTTTCATCTTGATCCCGGAAGTACTACCCCAGGGGTGGGGCTGAAGGGATCAGGGGCATGGCTAGCGGTTTCAGGAGGCATGGCTAAGCTATCCCTATTTTTGGTTCAGAAAATATGGTCACCATAATTATATGAAGAAAAAGGAGGAAAACGTAGGGTACATTATTGCTGCAAGTGCACCAGTTTGTGTCACATGTGAGTCGTGATCCCAGAATGGAAAACATGGAAAAGACATTAAGTATTTGGATAGAAGACATGGCACAGAAATGAGTACCTGTGACTGGCCGCTGTAATTCAAGACAAGGCTTTGAGCCTATGGAAGCATTTTGCGCAAGCATCAGGTAGTGAAGGGTGTGAGGGAGGGAAAGATATGTCAGTGCAGTTTCATTCACTGCAAGCAAGGGGTGGTTTGAGAAATTAAGAGAGAGGCACAGTTTACATAATGTGAAGTTTACGGAGGAATTGGTGTAATCGGACCATAAAGCAGTGAGGGATTATCCCTCACAGCTTCTTAAAATTATCAAGGAAAAAGGTTACTTGCCCTGACAAGTTTTCAATGCATACAAAACTGCCTTGTTTTGGAAAAGGAGGCCTGCAAGAACATACTTTTTCTGAGGAGGAAAGGACAATTTTGAGCTTCAGGGTAACAAAAGACAGGCTCACCCTTCTCCTCTGTGCTAATACCTGAGGAGACTGCCTGGTGGAACCTATATTGCTCTACCATGTATTGAACCCCAGGGAATTAAAGGGAAAGAATAAGCCCAGCCTCTCATTGTTTGGATGTCAAACAGAAGGGCCTGGGTCACAGCTTATGTATTTTTGTACTGGTTCCACAACTGTTTCAGCTGTGAGGTAAAAGAATACATAGGATCCAAAGAGCAGCCCTTCCAAGTGCTACTCATCTTGGATAATGTGCCAGGCCACCCATAAACCACTCTGCAATTTGCCCATCCTGACATGGAAGTGGATTTCCTGCAAACCCAACCTTATTAACCCTCCATCCTTGAAGAATAGTAAGATACATGGGGAGCGAGTTCAAAGAACTTAGCATTCAGTTAAGGATTTTATTATTTTTGTGTTCAAGTTTGGTTGGAAATTCATTGTTTTGAGTTGAAGTTGTTTGTTGACTGTGAAATAGCAGGTAGTAAAATGCTAGTTAGCATTATGTTATGGGAAATGTGGTATTGCAAACACTCTGCCCCCAGTATTCACAGATTTCACCACTTGTGGTGGTCTCAAGAACACATCCCCCACAAATGAAGAGGCCTTCTTGTAGTTGGTTTCCCAACTCCTTATCCAAGACAGAATCTGACTTGATGAGCCAGATACAGAGGTCAGCTTCAGGGCAATGATGTCAGGGTGCATTGGCTATGGACAGTGCAACCCAGAGCCATAGCAAGGAAGTAAATTCTTCCCTAGATAACTCACCATCAACCATGCAAGACACTTTAAGGAATGATACATTCTAAAAGCATCCCTTATGGACAACCCATGCATGGAACTGAACTGAGTAAATTCCTGACCACTCCTGCAATTGGCAGGGAACCTACCCCCGTAAAGTGTGTGAATGTGTCCATGTTGAGCAACCTCAAAAGGATTAGAACCTGCCCCAAACACATCTATTGCCCTTATGAGGGCTGTTGGAACTCTTTCTCTGTACACTTCTCCATAGGAGAGGGATAGTAATGCTACTCAAATGTACATGAGTGAAGAATCCTGGTTTGGTGAGGTTTTGCATCCACTGTGCACAGATATAAATGACTACACATAAAGTTTAAATTGTACCTTCTCCCAGGATGTTATACATACATTTCTTCCCATGTTCTTCAGCTACATTTTGATTTATAAATCCCAATACATCTTCAAGAATCTCAGTTATAGACACTTGGCATATGTTGGGCTGTGCTTTTTCCTAGAAGCAGACTTGTACCTGGGCATAGTTTCCATTTCATCCCATGTGCTTCTACCATGATGTGACCGTTTACATCTAATATTACTTTAGGTGATTCAAATATGTGATTTATAATTATTGTCTCTCATATGTACATCTCATATCACTACATGTGTTCTCTGATTATGCAAAGAGGCACTCTATTACAATGCAGACACACCTGTAGGAGCAATCACACTACATTTTCGGGACCCAGTCATTAGGTCTGGAAAAGCTGCGCTTCTCATGTGGTGCATGTGGTGACTCCCTGATGCCTGGAGGTGCCACAAGATGAAATGGCTCCTGGGGTAAACTAGAGCAGCCCGAGACATCATTGGGGATTTCCAAAATACAGCAGTGTGGCAGTGTGGCAGCCAGCCCCTTCCAGGTGCAGTGCCAAAATGGCCTCTGCAGAAGAGGCTGACAATGGAAGAATAAATATAGCAGCCCAATATTATGTGAGGCTTTTTCTACACTAGGGAATTCCTCAGCTTTTTCTATAAACCAGCTCTAGAGGTATGTCTACAGAGCCATTTGACACTCACAGCCATCTTGTGTCTCTTGGCGGGGGCTGGTGCTGTAGGGCTGTTCGTTCCTAGACTGCTAAGCATGCGCTGCAGCCACTGCTCTAGGATCCTCCCCCTTGGCAATCACATGGAGCTTGGGTTCCAGACCAACCCAGCCCAGAAGTTTACACTGCTCTTAAACAGCTCTGCCAGCCCAAGTCAGCTGGTACAGGTCAGCAGTGGCTGTCAAATTGCAGTGTAGTAGGCAACTCCTAAGTCTGCTCTGTAGCATCAGAGCTGCACAAACATTCGAGGACTGATTTTTCCCAAGCCCTGAAACTCGTGGAGTCTTTTATACCAATGCAAAGTGTGTGTTAAATGTTACATAATCAGAATGGTTGCACTTTTCACCAACAAGCCTTCCTACATTTTTCTCTTGGTGGGAACGAGTCTTTTAGCTGGGCTACAATTTGGCCCCCTGATGTTTGTGAAACTACACTCTCAAATGTATTGCTGCATTAACACATTTTTCACATTATTTTGTTCCCTCTCATTGCTGAGTTTTAATAATGTTATCCTTCTGATGGGAGGAAATAGCATTGAATTGGTTTCCTGTTCCTTCACATGTCTCTCTAAAGCTATTCTTCCTTCCCTCCTCCCCATTATTCTGAATTCTTTCTGCTCTGGTGATGCATCACTATGTTTGTACTGAAAGCCCTTTAGATTAAACAAAACTCTGCTTTATCACTATTTTTTACTACAGCAGTGTCTACAGGCCCTAACCCGAGGCTCTTTTATGCTAAGTACAGTACATGGTGAGACACTGTCTTACATGAGATCTTATATAAACAGAAAAAACAAACAAAAGTCATGAAGCAAAATAGGTACACTGAGGCTATGTCTTCACTGCCGGGGGGGGGGGGGGGGGGGTTTCTGGCAGAAGATATGCAAATCACACTCTCATTTGCATATCTTCTGCGGATCCTTTTTGCAGAAGAGGTTTTGCTGCTAAAATGCCCCATGTAGATGGACATTTGTCGGAAAAAAAAACCTTTTTCACAAGAGGTTTTTTTACAAACCTGTGTATCTCATACTCACTTGCTTTAAAGGGACCTTGAATAAACATTCGCAAGATGCTGCTGGCTGCTATTGAAAACTGTTCATAACTGGCATAAAACAAATTCCATTTCAAACTTCAGCTAAGCTGAATACAGACAAGAAGGTGGCATTTTGCCTCACAAGAATTCACCATCACTGAACATCTGCTTTTTACAAACAAAAGATGTTTCAGTTTAATCCTAAACTGAAACAAGGTTCTCTGTACATTGTGACAGGTGTTACAATTTTCTGGACAAACCTTATTGAATTAAAGTAACCCTTATCGCAGGGGCGGGGAACCTTTTTTGGATCAGGGGCTGCTGACCCACAGAAAAATTAGTTGGGGGCTGCACACAAGTGAGTAACAAGAAAAATAAAAACAAACCCTCACTGTTGCAGCCCCCAACTGAGAAGGAGAAAGACTCTCCTCACATTTCCCTTGCACACCAGAGCCTAGGGGACCTTTGCTCCAGCCCACAGTGGGATGGGGTGCGGGATGTAGTGCCAGTTCAGGCTCCCCAGTGCTGGGGGCAGCCCTGAGCCTCGGGGGCTGGATTCGGGCAAGCCAGGGGCTGTATCCAGCCCCCAGGTGTGAGGTTCCCCATCCCTGCCTTATTAGATTATGTAAGTATTTTAGGAGCTCATTGGTTTTAAAATGCAAATGTTTAGGTGCTAGTGTAGGATTCTACATAACTTGTCTAGGAAACATGACTAATGCAAAGCTTGAGTAATATTATGAGCTTTAAAGAGCTGTTTTAAATGATGGACTGAGATAAGAATGAACTGTCTGCTGAGTAAGTTTCCTAGGAAATATTTAGGAGGAAGAGAATGCAGAGGCACTTACTCTGGACCTGATTTTGTGGAGCTTTGCCCTGGAGCAGGGACCTTTGTCTATGAATGATCTGTTCCTAATAGCAGAAGGCCCAAGTTGCATAAAGGAATAATGTGATGGCGGCAGATCAGGTGCCAACTCATGCCATAGCCCCTGGTCAAGTCACTTGTTTATTAGTATAGATCAATGTGACTGTTAAATGCATAAGAGTGTATTCAGTCTTAACACTTCATGGAAACAAATAGGCTACGTCTAGACTGCAGGTCTCTTTTGAAAGAGGTTTTTTCGAAAGATACTTTTGAAAAAGCTTCTAGACTACAATCAATACTTTCAAAAAAGGAAGCCGCTTTTTCAAAAGAGAACAGCCAGGCAGTCTGGATGCTCTCTTTCGAAAAAACACAGTTTGCATTACATAGCGCCTTTTTTCGAAAGAGCCCTTTCGAAAAAAGGGGTTATTCCTTGTGAAATGAGGAGTACCGCTGTTGAAAGAAAAGCTGCGTTCTTTTGATTTAATTTCAAAAGAACACGGCTGTAGACTAGACTCAGGTGAAGCTTTTTCGAAAAAAGGCTACTTTTTTTGAAAAACTCTGCAGTCTAGACACAGCCATAGAGTGTTACATGCACTGTTTTCACTTATCTTTATTCTGTTATAATGTAATAGCAAACATTTACCTATGTATAACCAGGGCTCACTGAACCACGGCGAGCCCTGCTCACCAGCTGCACTGTCCAGCGATCAGTGCACGCGCAGATCACCCAAACCCGGCTCTTCTGGGTTGCAATCTACTCGCCACGGGCGAGTAGATTGCATTATTTGTTGAGCCCTGTGTATAACCCTGTAACTAAACCCATCAATACGAAAGCAGCTTTGTGGAATGCAACTGAAGACCTTTACCAGAAAAGTGCTAATTTCAAAGCAAGTGGTCATCATGTACAATGATTGGCAAAGACACTAAATGCATTCCTTGCTCCCTGTCATGAAAGGACACGTCTACATTGGCAGTGACACTGGCAGCTTGTTTTCTGTGAGAAGAAGCTATCGAAATGGATTCAGAGATGATCTTTCATCTCTGGACAGTTTGGATGTGAACAGGGGAGAATAACTGAATGAGAAGGTGGAAATCCCCAGAGTTATTCTGGGTAGCCCCGAGAGACTTTTTGGAAGCTGGCAGTTTATTATATCTCTGCTACCTTTTAGAATTATTGATTGTGCCTCATTGGTACATATATTTAATCTCTCACTAACTCTCATTTCCTTTTCTGATCTAATAAAACTTTAGTTAACTATAGAATGGGCTACCAACAATGAATGACTTTGGCATAAGATGCAGAGTCCCAATTAATCTGGATAAGTGGCCTTTTAGAACTGGGAGCAACCGTGATTTTTGGTTTGGGTGATCTTTTATCACAACATTCAGTTTGTCTGGATGCTAAGATAGACTGAAGACTCTAAGAAGATTGTCTGTTACTCCATGATAGGACTGGTATACTGATCAAGAAGTTCACGTTTGTTATCAGCTTAGTGAAATCTAATTACAGAGCGTAGCAACAGTTTGGGGTGTCTGCTCTGTTTGCTGACAATCTGCCCTGAGGTAGGCCCTCACACTTGTGAGCAACTCCAGACAGTCTGACAAGTAACTCACAGATTCATGCGGGTTTTTGTTCTGAGTTAAGACGGTTGTGAACACGTAACCACAGGAAAACCTCTTGGTGGGGTTTGAAAGAAACTGTATAGCCTGGAAACACTGTGGTCAGGAAGGAGAGATTTACTGGTCTGTGCTCAAGAGAAGATGACTAGGAGAAACCAAGAACAGATGCACTTGCTGGCCCAAGAGGGGTAAATATAGGTGAAGTTACACTGAATTGTGGCATACAGTACCTAACTCATTCATTTGAAATGTGAAGCACTGCAGTCAGCCTGATTCTAATGGTGGAACTCAAACTTTAAAATTAATCAGATAGTTCTCAAATGCACAGATAAAAAATGGGGCCTTGCTGGCTAGACAGCAGTAGTTCTGAAAAGGATCTCTAGGGGAGAACGGGGTCTGTAGTAGATCACAAACTGAATATAAGCTAACAAAAATGAGTTGCAGAAATGATCAATGTTAATTATCCTGGGCTATATTAATGGAAGTGTTATGTGGAAGATATGGTAGGACATTGTTCTGCTTTCTCTGGCAATGAAAAAGCCTCAGCTGAAGTACTGTGCCCAGTTTTGAAGAAAAATAGGGACAAACTGGGAAATCCAAAGGTGGTCAACAAAACAATAGATGGTTTAGAAAATGTGATATATGAGAAAAAGTTAAAAACTATTGGGTCTGATTCATTTTGAGAAAAGAAGTAGAAGTCTTTAAATATGTTAAAGACTATTATGAAGAGGATGATCATCAATTCTTCTCTGTGTCCAGTGAAAATAAGACAAGAAGTAATGAGCTTAATTTGCAGCAAGAAATATTTAGGTTAGATATTAGGAAAAACTTTAACTATAAGGATAGTGAAGTACTAGAATGAATTATCTAGAGAGAAACAACTAGGGAGTCCTGTGGCACCTTAGAAACTAACATCTGATTAAGTGGGTTTTATTTGCAAAATCTTATGCTCTATTAAATCTGGCTCTAAAGTGCCACAGGACTCCTCGTTGTTTTTGCAGAGACAGACGAACACGGCTCCCTCTCTGAGAATTATCTAGGGAGGTTTTAGAATCCCTGTTTGGACATTTTTAAGAACAGGTTAGACAAACACTTCTTGGAGGTGGCCTCAGCAAAGGGAGATGGATTAAATGGTATTGTGGACCCTTCCAAATCTACATTTCTAAGATCCAATTCTTGGATGCATCCTGAAGATACAAGTAAAGGTAAAAGAATTAGACTCCCAAATGAACTTGGAGGACCTGTTATATAAAACTGAGCATTTAAAACTGAATTTGGCATCTTACCAGTGAAGAAAAAAATCTCCCAAAGATACAGTATGTGTCTTGAATTTGAGCTGCAGTTTCAGCTGGTTAGTAAGGTTCCTATTGAGAAGCATTGTGGAAAGTTATGATGCTGATGTTTGAGTCACTAACATGATGACTAAGAGACCTCAGTGACCCACAAACCAACCCTTAGGACCCCAAGAAAAGGAAATTATATTTTTCTTCTTGTGGTATTAAGGGCTAAATGAGTAGATACATGAGAGAATATTTTACAAGGGAAGAAAAGGTATGAAAATACTCATCTAAGAAGAAACCAAATGAGAAAAAAAACGAACAGTTCGTAGCCAATATGTGTTTATTGCACATAATTTCAAAAGAGTTCTTTTAGCATGTAGCTCATTCTTGTGGTTACACAAATGCTAAAGGATGTGTGCAGTTCGCTCCCTCATTGAAACATGACTTTGGAACGTGTCCTAATATAGTCGATACAAAATACCATGTTACCATTGCAATATAAAGCCCTGCACAGTCTTGCATCCATTGAAGTCAGTGACAAAGCTCCCATTAACTACCTTGAAACAAAAAACAGGACTGTGTAGCACTTTAAAGACTAACAAGATGGTTTAATAGGTGATAAGGTTTCGTGGGCCAGACCCACTTCCTCAGATCAAATAGTGGAAGAAAATTGTCACAACCATATATACCAAAGGATACAATTTTAAAAAATGAACACATATGAAAAGGACAAATCACATTTCAGAACAGAAGGGAAATGGGGGGGGGGGAGGGGGGAAGAGGGGAGGTAAATGTCTGTGAGCTAATGATATTAGAGGTGATAATTGGGGAAGCTAATTAACGTCTTTATTCAAATTTGAGTGTAAAGTGTCGAATTTAAGCATGAATGACAGTTCAGAAGATTCTCTTTGCTTAAATTCGACACTTTACACTCAAATTTGTAAAGTGCAATTAGCGAAACTACCCAGGAGACCATCTTGGTTACAACAATCTTGTGGCCCATTCAGATGAAGATGAGCCACTTATAGGGACCACTCACTAGCATACATCGCCCATTGCTGGTGTAGACTAATTTATGCAGAGGAAAGTTGGGATCTGTGGAGACTGGAGATAGACTCCCTGCTCTTTCTGAGTGTAAGGAGATGGGTATTAGGAGGGCAAAGGCTAACTGGAAGAATAAAAAAACAATTCTGGATGAACATTGAGATTTTCTTCCTTCTTTGCCCTGTTTGTCAAGAAATATGATCTAACTCACATGGCACATCAGGGCCTGCTCTTTTGTATGTTTGATAAAAGCAGTGAAAGTGAAGGCTATGAAATGAATGCAACTAGCTCTTCACTATGCGTTCTGGTATCCATGTAGGGAATGGGATCTACTGTCTGTTTACAACAAATCTATGAAGAGTCCTTCAGACTGTGAACCAGATCAGATATACATGTACTAGAACAGTAATGGTGTCTTACTGCATAAGCACCCATGATTCAGGGCAAAGTAGGTAAACATATTTGCCTAAAAGCTTCTCTCTGAATAGTGAGGTGAGGTTGAACTAATCTATTTTAATAATGAGAAAGCCTAGATAATACATTTAAATGTAACTTAATGTTCTTAATGTTATCTGCACCATACCCACTTGATGGAAGAGATAATGGGACAAGAGATAAAAGAACAGAAAAATACATCTTGTTTTGTTATTTTTCTTCCTATAAATATGCTGTCTCAGGTGACACTAAATTATGTATTCTCATGCTACCCTGCTAAATTAACTCCATCAGCAGCAACCCTGCACCATTTGTCAGTTGCTGCTGGGCACTTTGCCTCTAGATGGACGGATACTGCCAAACTGATGGCGTCATACAAATTAACAGCCCTACTGCTTTTTATATCCCAACTAGGAGTGATTGGATGTAGGAGTAAAAGCCAAGGGCATGGTAGCCCTCAAGGAAGCTGTGCTGCTAGAGAAGCGATGATGGAGATGGCTCTGCTCCTTGTGCATCTAGTCCATCATAGGCAGGCTGTCCAGGCTACACCCTTTTCTCCTCCTTTGAGGGAAGAATGAGAAGAGAGGTGACCTTTCCCATTTGTGTATAGGGACCTGTATTTCTGAGTAGGCAGCAGGTAATGGAAAAGAGACAAACAAAAGCTGAGTTTCGTCAGTGTTGCACCTTGTGCCATCATTTACACTCCTGTAAAATGGATGTAAAGTGAGGACATTCTGATCTGATAGCATTTTACACTCACTTTGCACAGATATAATTGATTGTATAAGGTGTAAGGCAGTGGAGAAACAGACCCATTATTTCCATGTTTGCTAATGCTGCATGTGCTGATCCAAGCAGACACTGTCACCAAAGTGGTGAGCCAAGTGAAAGTCTATGCTGGAAGCTCCTTGGTAAATACAGTATCATGGCAGCTTCTGTGCTTATTGTATCTCCATTATCGTATGTTCAACTGTGCTCTCTTGACACCCTTTAAACAGTACCTAGGATCTGACATGGAAATCTGTTTTTTTCACCAGAGCAAGAGGCTTTGACACTGACTCTGACTCACGTGCAGCTAGTTATCCTGTCTAAAGAAATTCCCAGTACAGGTTGAACCTATGTGGTCCAGCAATATCTGTGGTCCGACAGGACCATGGATGTTGCTTGACCAGACAGCCCCTGGACCAGAGAGTCTTGGCACCCCAGGGCAGCCTCAGGGCTGCGGAGTGCTGGCGGTGCCACAGCTGGCCATGGAACTCCAATGGCCCCAGAGCAGTGGAGCCCCAGTGGCTTCTGAACAGCGGAGCTCTGGCAGCTGAGCAGTCTGGCAGTATTGGCACAGTAGAGCCCCAGTAGCCTCAGGGCTGGCCGGGGACCTGGGAGCCCAGTGACCCAGGGGTAGGAGAGCCTGGCAATTTGCAGACAGATTCTGGGAGAGCTTAGAGTCTGTCAGCAGAGCGGCCGACCTCCCTTTGTTTGACAAACTCCCTCCTTTGGGACTAATCAGGTCCTGAGGGTGCTGGCCCAAGGAGGTCCAACCTGTATAAGGGAGTCTAGAGGTGGGGTGGCATGGCCATAATTTTGCTTCACTTTGGTGACCCGGATTTGCTAGAATTTTTCATGGTGCCATTGGATCTGAGTTCAAGTTAGAGCAGCCCTGAACCTTAAGCAGCCATAGAACAGGGAAGGTGTAAAGGAAGCGCAGTATCAAAAACCTTTAGCCTATGTCCATGGGTGCTGGAGCAGAGCCAGGCCAGAACATCTAGCCCAGGGAGCAGGTCTGCTGAGAGAGCAAGTGTCATTTTTCATTTTTCAGGCTCACTTTTCAGATCAGCACTATAGTGAGGCATAGGGAGAAGTGGAGAGAAATGAATATATCTTGCAAAGATGTTCCTTTAACAAAGCACAAGCCGTCCCTAATTGATGTGATCTTTCCATAATCCCCTCCACACACCTTGACCCTCCAGCCTCTGCTCCCCTTTCTAGGTTACTTGTTGCAAAAACAGCAGGGAAAAAAACCCCAACCCCTTTCTTCCCCTTTAGCTTTAATTTAATAAAAGCCACCACCCTCCACTCCTTATATGCCTCCTGGTCATGGCGGCACAAATTTAATATTGTTACCAGAAATGGACTAAGCTTAATTCCAAACACATGGCTGACTGTACTGTTGCATATTAGCAAAGATTCAAGATTTCTATGGTTTGTTGAAAAACAAAATTTGAAATTGAATAAACTGTAGAGCAGTGTTAAGGTGGGCCCCGTTTCCTTTTTCCGTCAACTTGCTAAAGATGACATGCCAAAAGCTGATACATATTGAGGATTGTCAAGCAAATGAACAGGCTGGTTTTGGCACAAGCCAATGTCTGTAGGTATTTCCTCCTGCTCTTTTAAATGGAGTTTCCCCTCTAAATAGTGTATTATCTATTGTATTATCTAATATTGCTCATACCTCCCCTCCAGTCAGTCTTGCATGGTTGCAAGCCACGCCAGTCCTTTCAGAAGATGTGTCCTTATAACGTACAACTTGGCAATGCACCACAAATATTGGGTTCAATTCATTTTTGCTCTGGAGTAATTTTGGGCTTCCCCTCTCAGAAAATACACTGTGCCATTTCCATGGCAGCTCAGTGTTTAGGGGGTGACAAAGGTGAGGTAGGTGGCAGAACGGAGGAAGGGCAAGAGTAAGCAAGAGGAAAAAGAGAATGGCGTGAGGCTAGGTGGGAAGAAACCTGGCCAAGGGACGACTGTGCCTCAGAGATCAGTCCCAGGAAGGCCACTGAAACAGGAGTACAATGTAGGGCAGCTCTCAGAGCTACTCTAACATGTACCTAAGGTTGCACTGACCCCTTGCTGAAACCAGACTAAAGGAGGGTCTAAGCAACCGCCACTCCAGTCACAGTGCAGGGATGAATCTGCCCCATAGTCTCTGTGAGCTTCTCTTCACTTCAGAATTATTCAGGGCTCCCACTCAAATGTAACCTCGACCATAGTCCTCTCCACACACGCAAAAGCCTGTTGTTCAACTGGTGGTGATGGTGTTTAAAGCTGAGCAACTAGCCTCTCAGTGGGAATAGGCAATGCCTACCTGCTGTTCACACTCCAGCTTCTAACACAGGTACCCTGGAGCCTATCTAAGTATCTTGAATGCTACTAGCTCTTCAAGGCCTTCCCACAATTCCTTGTGGCCATATTTTCTTGCCATTTACATACTCCTCTTCTTACATTACTACATGAGAAGTATTTATTAAGCTTTTGTTTCCAAAGATTATGGTCTTAAGTGTGATCTTCCCTGAGTCATGCCCATTTCTTTGAGGTCTTGTTTGCATATGTCCTTAAAATGCAATTTTGGGCATCCTTTGGATCTTTTTTTCCAAATGCCAGTTTGCCATAGAAGATGTCATTTGGGATGCACCCATCATTGATTCGGCACACATGCCCAAACTAGCAGAGGCATTTCAGTTTGAGAAGTTTTTTGCATGCTGGGCTGTTTGAACACCTCAGTGTTGGTGACAAAGGCTATATATATGAAATCTGTTGAGTCTCTTTTTCTGTTGGGAGTATAAGGTCCCTGCTTCACTCCCATACAGATGTGTGATGATAACACATGCACGATGTACCCAGATCTCTGTCAGTTTGTTGTTTTGCCAGACTGCTTTGCTCAGTCTAGACACTGTTGTGGCAGCTTTTCCAATGCAGATGTTGAGTTCAGTTTCAAGTGAAAGGTTGACTGTGATAGTGGACCTCAGGTTTGCAAACTTGTTTGCCACTTCAAATTGATAGTTGTTGATCTTGATGGAGGGTACTTTCTCAACTCCTTTCTACTTGATGATAGTCTTTTTTAGGCTTATAATAAGCCTGGGCTGTGTCCAGACTGCATCCCTTTTCCGTAAAAGGGATGCAAATTAGACACATCGCAATTGCAATTGAAGCGGGGATTTAAATCCCCCTGCTTCATTTGCATAAACATGGCTGCTGCTTTTTTCCGGCTCAGAGCTTTGCCGGAAAAAAGTGCCAGTCTAGACAGAGATCTTTCGGAAAATAAAGCCTTTTCCAAAAGATCCCTTATTCCTTTTTTAAAGAGGAATAAGGGATCTTTCGGAAAAGGCTTTATTTTTCGAAAGATCCCCGTCTAGACTGGCGCTTTTTTCCGGCAAAGCTCCAAGCCGGAAAAAAGCGGCAGCCATGTTTATGCAAATGAAGCAGGGAGGATTTAAATCCCCGCTTCAATTGCAATTGTGATGTGTCTAATTTGCATCCCTTTTACGGAAAAGGGATGCAGTCTAGACACAGCCCTGGAGTCTTGGCAAGCTTTTGAAAATACTGTCCATTAGGCTTTAAAGATGAGATTTTGAGAGGGTAGTCACTGCTGCATTGTCAGTAAAGAGGAAGTGTTGGAAAAGGGTATCTTGAGCCTTGGTTTTAGATCTGTGTCTTACAAGACTGAACTGCTTTCCATCAGATCTTGTGTGCAGGTAGCTTTCCTCAGCTGAGGAACCAAAAGCTTGTTTCAGAAGCAGAGAGAAAAAAATCCCAAACAGAGTTGGGACAAGTACACAGCCTTGCTTACTTCCGCTACGAATCTAGAAAGCCTCAGAGACTGAGCCGCCATACGGGACTGTGCTGTACATGTTTTCATGGAAGGACTGAATCATGCATACGAGCTGGGGGGTAGACATCCGGCCTTTTTTAAAAGTGAATAGTGCACTTCTAGGGTATGTCTTCACTGTCGAGTTATTTCAGGATACTGCAAAAGAACAGTTTTCAAACATTTGTTCAAATCCTGAATGGCTGTTCTGCTTGAACCCATTCATGTTCCTTTTAGTCTCTGTTTGCAGGCAGATTTTTGTTTGTCTGAATGGGGAATGCTTGGCTTTGCTCAATCCAAATACCTATATCTGCAGACAAACAATGGAATGTGTGCATAATAGTTATGTTATGTTATGTTATGTTATGTTATGTTATGTTATGTTATGTTATGTTATGTTATGTTATGTTATCTTTAAAAAGTCAACCATTTAGGGTATGTCTACACAGCAGCATTATTTTGGAATAACTGACATTATCTCGAAAAAACATAGTGCACGTCTACTCAGGAAACTGTAATCTGTCAACAACTGAAAAAAGGTGTTAAAATCTAGTAGATCTATGGAACACCGTCCTTTTATAATATTCAGACACATTCTGTGGAACAAAAATTTGCTAACTACTATTTTCGTAGAAGTCGCTGCCCTAGAATGTGAGGGCTTGAAGATATTTACTAATAGAAAACAACTCCCATTCTTGTCTCATTTTATCTCCTTATCTCTTTTGGTTATATGAGTTCAGTTTGTTTCATTGTTTTATCAGGTAGAAATGATTAAAATTCAGCCAGGGTTCTAGGCAGCAAAGATAAGATTGCCTTAAATACAATGAAAGATAATTATTTCATATCACATGAAAGAGAAAAGCTGAATTTTTACGGTGTCACCTGGGGCTTTTATCATCAAGCTTGTTGCATATACTAATCTTTTTCTGGCATGTTAAGCTGTACTATTGTGGTACTGATCAGAGAACCCAGATTCGTAAATCACTATGTTATCTCTCTGTATCAGCAAGGGAGAGCTGTGCTAAGGCTTGAATTATATGTTAGCTGTATGCCACACCAGTCTGGGTGCTTCACCAGCAAGCTCTGGATCTTAACCTTGCCTTGCAGGTAACATTCGGCGAACCCCAGTTCCTGAGTTCCCCAGGGACAGGTCTCTGCAGTGTCCTGTCCCTCTCGCTCGACATTACCAGAAATTATTAAGTTTATGGTCTCCAAAGAGACATTGTCTACATCATTGTGTAGGTTCACTGAGGACACTGTCCGGTTGACACTGAATTGTAAGGTCGAAGTAAGATGCGCAACTCCAGCTACATAAATTACATATCTGAAATCGATGTATCGTACATTACATTTCCATGGCATCAACACAGCAGGAGCCCGATGGGAGCAAACATCCCCATTGGCTTCCCTTACTTCTTATGAGGAGCAGGACTACTGGTTCCAACAGGGGCACCCTCTGCATTGGTTTTAGTGGGACTATACTATACAAATCAAATCCCAGAAGATCGACTACGGCAGCGTCAATCTTTTGTGTAGTGCAGACGTACCATCTGTGCCTTAAACGCAGCACTGAGATGGTAAAAATATAGTAAAAATAAGAATAAGTTTATTAATAAAGAACAGAGATTTAAGTGACACTAAGCAGTGATAACAGAAACAAACAAAAAACATTACAGATAAAATAAAACCTTTATGTCCAAGAGATAGCTTTAGCACATTTCAATCTTTGGTTAACCAGCTTACTTATTGGCATCAAGCTATCTCCAGCACTTCTAGTAGCAGGAACCAACATTTACAGAGGCAGAAGGTGCTGTTCCCTAAGGGTATGTCTATGCTGCAGGTTTTTTTCTGAAAAAGATACGCAAATTGCGAACTGCAGGACCAAATTACACAGGACCAAATTTCAGAAAAACCTCCTCTTTTGGAACATCCCTTATTCCTCCTACAATAAGGGATGCCAAAAGAAAGCATTACAGCTATGCTTCCTCATTAAATATTCCAATGAAATATAAGTAACCCCTTTTCCTCCAGGCAGGGTTTACTTTGCATATGATGATCATATCTTTTGGCCAAGATGGTGTTGACTTTATGGTTCATCTGCACACTGGCATAGTATTTTCTTGCTCCACCTCTCATTAGGATATTTATACAATGCATGCCAGTCTCCCTCAGAGAATGTTTTCAGCATACAGGATAGCTCACACAGTGCTCTAGGCCAGGGGTGGGCATGATATGGCCCACAGGCCAGATGCGGCCTACCAAGCCATTGATCAAGCCTGCGGCCACCTTGGCAGGGTGAATGGGGGTGAGAGACTTTGTGCACTCCCCATCCCAGGCCCTGATTGGCTTGGGGTCAGGGTAGCATAAGAAGTCTCCCACTTCCCTCCCACCAGGGTTGCCAGATGTCCGGTTCTCTACCGGACAGTCCGGTATTTGCACCGTCTGTCTGGTAGAAAAATTCAGAGAATACCGGACATGTGCAATGTTAGGTATTTTCTGAATTCCTGGCTGGGCGCCGGACGGAACCCTGGTGGGGGCGCGGGAATAACTGGGAGGCAGGGCCACGATTGGTGCTAGGAGCCTCTGGTTGCATGCAAAAGCCGGGGGCGGTGGAGGTGGGGGCTGGGACTCCAAGCCACTCCCCCACCCATCTTCTGCACACAACCAGAGGCTCCCAGCGCCAATCGTGGCCCCGTCTCCCAGGTGGGAGCCTCTGGCTGCGTGCAGAAGCCAGGCGGGGGGAGTGGCTCCCAATGAAATTAATAAATGGCCAAGATGGGCTTTTTGTTTTGTTTGTTAATTTTTCCAGTCAAACTTTCCAAGTAGTCTTCAATTTTTAAAAATATACAAAATAGCAAAAATTAAAAAAAATCTGTAATTTTGTTATTCTATAACTTCAGTAGTTCCTCAACTTCTGAACATTTTCAAAATGGCAAAGTTAGTGTTTCATTTCTCCTTTTGCTGCTCCACAACTTTTTAAAAAACTGGGCTCTGTTTCTGAAAATACGCATGAGTATTATATTTCTACAAATAGTTCCATCAAAATCAATACAATTAATCATGGTAGTAAAAGTAAGCACCTGTGTATGTAAAAGCAGGATCAAGGTTCTAGAAATTATTCACTATGCAATTAGTGGGAAAAGATGGGAGGAAGATGAGAAAAAGGGAAAAATTAGATATGTTAATTTACAAAACTGCAATTTTGTAAACTAAACCAAAAAATTAAAATTTAAACTAAAAATGAAACAAAAGTGTGTTTAATTTCATAATCCTCTGTAGAAAAAAACAATTGAAAGTGACATTTTCCTCTGAAAAATGTCATTTTCAACAACATCTCATTTTTCATCAGGAAATTTTTTCTGTTGAAAAATGTCGACCAACTCTACACTGTAATAAATAGTGATAGTGTTAACATCTTAGTTCAATTGATAAAATTAGTTAGTCACTAAAACACTCAGTATTGTCAGTGATGTCTTTGTCTGAAAAGATGGTAACAAGGATGACTCATTTTTTCCTTTAACTTTACTTACAAATTAAGTTAAACTTTCGGATAATAAGAACCAAGGTAGATTTTTTTGAGAGAACTAGATTACTTCCATATCTTTGGGAGACCACCAATGTTCCAAATATAATTATACAGTTTGAAAACAATGCTTCATCTTTCCTCAGTTAAGTAATGAAACATTTTAGAACATATGCTACCAACACCTGGGGCAGTATTAGAGAAATCTTAAATAGTATACTTCAAGTCTCCTAAATTTAGCATTTCACTGGAGCTGAAGAATTAAACCAAAAACTATACTGTACTCTTGAGTTCACAAATATGACAAATAATAATTTTCAAAAGTCTCAATGTTTCAGTTCTGATTAATCTCTCCTCCCTCCCCCAGATATTTTCTAGGTCCCTGCTGCTGATAGTACTTACTGGCATTGATAATCCTGACCTAGTGAAACCAATGAACAACTTTTTTCTTGTGTGAAGTAGGATTTGTAGGATCAGGCTACTTAAAATTAAGGGCATCATGGAAAAAATAATGTCATTTTGCAAGTAATTTCTTGTACTCCTATTGATTCAACTGATGAATTTATTGACATTAAATTGTCCTTTTTACAAGTTTTAAACACCTGGAACGTTAGGGTATGTCTACACTACAGTGTTATTTCGAAATAGCACATTTCGAATTAACACGTCTACACACAAAATGCATTTCGAAATAGCATTTTGCAATTTCGAAATTGCGCATCCACTCTGAGTGTACTCTGAATCTCATTTAAGGCTGGCCGGAACCAGTTCCAGCAGGGCACCAGGTCAGGACTTAATGTGTGGGGCTGCTGCCTGAGGCTATCGAGGCCTGTGCTTAAAGGAACCCCGCATCTCCCCGGACAGCCAGTTCTCAGGTTTCCCTCCTTGCTTGTGTAACCCCCTTTTTTCCTCCCCAGGTTACTCGGGAGCAAGTCACACTCACAGGTGTGCCTGGGTGCCTGATGGTTTTAAGAAAAAAGGAGAGCCTGAACACCCCAGTGGTGATGTTGTTTAGATGAAGAAACCCTATCCACATCCTTGCTGCAGTCCCTTGCTCATAAGAAACACATAATGGCGGTGCCTCCACCTGGCTGGCCCTGTAACACACTTAGGGTATGTCTACACTACAGCACTAATTCGAACTAACTTAATTCGAATTAGTTAATTCGAACTAAGCTAATTCAAATTAGTTCATTTAGACCTAAAAACTAATTCAAATTAGCATTTTGCTAATTCGAAATAGCATGTCCACATTGAGTGGACCCTGAACCGAAGTTAAAGCTGGCCGGAACCAGTGCCAGCAGGGCATCAGGTTAAGACTTAGAGTGAGGAGCTGCTGCCTCAGGCTAGCCGAGGGCTGTTAGTTCGAATTAACTTTGTAGTGTAGACATTACCTTACTGGTGTGCCTTAAGAACCTCTAGGAATAAACTTATTCCAACAATAAACTGGATCTAACTCCAGAACAATAATTACAAATCATAAATAATATATATCTAATAGATTGCATTAGAATGAACAACCTTTACTTAACTTAAAGAAACAGGATTTAACAAATTAACAGTGAATAACATCAATTAACAAAGTACACAGAAGTAAAAGGAACTTATCTAGCTGCTATTTGCACTGCCAATATTTATCCCACCCCAGAGTGTGCACACCCCTGGACTCAGAGTCCCAGACTCTCGCTTGCGTGGGTGCGCTTGAAGAACTGCAGCTGTAGTGGAGATTCTTTGTAGGCAGTGTGTATGAGGGTCCAAGCTAGGCAGCAGCTCTGTTCCAGGAAGCACTTCCCCAAAAAGGCCCAATTACTTACAGTCTCATGCTCTGCCTATCAGAAGTACCTGCTAGATCCCAGTTTCAAAGGCACCCAGTCCCAATCTGTAGCTGCACTCTAACAGCTCCTGGACTGGATCAAACTCCTCCACAGCAGCCTGGCTCCCCTTCTGTTCCAAAAACCAAGGGCAGAGTCCCAGACTGCTTGTCCTCTCTTCTCCTCTCTGACTCCCCTCTCCCATAGAAAAGTCATTTCCTTCCTGTTTTTCCCAAGGGCTCATGGGAAATGTAGTCTGTGTGGCTAGATTGTAGCACACAGATTCTTTCCAGAAAATAAGCAGAGGCACCTTTAGTAAGGAGACTATTCTTGTATTCCTTGATGAGAGACAGTAAAGTGTTTTGTGTCTGCGTACTCTGGTTGCCTTCACTTGGGACACCACAGCACTCTGCAACATGGAGCTGGAGCCACCCCTGGGCACTCTGGTGCTTCCCTTGGACACGTTGCTGGGAGCCTGGCTGCACTTTCTTCAGGCTGCCATCCAGGAGGTACATTGGGGGTGCTGTCAGTATCCAGGAGGCCCTGAGGGGGAGTTTCCACCCTCAGGAGCACTAAGACCCTTGTCTGCCCCACTGGGGGCTTGTGCCTCATTCCACCCTCAAGTCTTTCCACTTACCCCTTCCTGCTGTCAAATAAAATACATGTATTTTCATGAACATAAACTCTCTTTATTTAACAAAATGGGGCGGGAAAGAGAGGGAATGAAGCTCTGGTAAAACTGGGGAAAGGAGGCAGGAGAGGAGAGGAGAGAGGGGAGGGGGAAATCTGGGAGGAGGGAGCTGGAAGGGGGAAGCAAGGGGAAGAAGCGAAATAAGCACTCCGCTATTTCAAATTTATTTTGAAATAGCGGTTTGTCTGTGTAGGGTTGTTATTTCAAAATAACTTTGCTGTGTAGTGATTAGTTTGGATATTTTATTTATATTGATTCACACACACACAGTACTTCCTTTTCCAAGGAAAAAGCAAATACACAACTACAAAATGGGGAATGCCTGCTTAGATCTGATGCAGCTGTGAAAAAAATCCAGTATCATAACATGAGTTAACACATGGGCGATAATTGTCCCAGCCCTCTTGCCATTGGTGGAGCCTCAGTTGGAGTCCTGTGTCTAATTCTGCATGCCACAGTTTGGGTATGTCTACACAGCAAAGTTATTTCGAAATAAATTTGAAATAGTGGAGTGTTTATTTCAAATTTGGTAAACCTCATTCCACGAGGAATAATGCCAAATTCAAAATAGCTATTTCAAAGTAACTGCTGTGTAGACACAACTTTCGAAATAGGGGGCCTCCAGCCCTTCCCAGGGTGCCTTGGTGGCCACTCCAGCCTCAAACAAGAACACTCCTCTCTCTTCCCTCCCTCCCCAGAGTCCTGAAAGGGGTTGACTCTGGCCACAGTGTCTGTGCCAGCTCCAAGCCTGCTGGCCCAGAGCCAGCAGTCACTGCCCCAGACCCAGTAGCCCCAAAACATGAGCCAGCAAGCCACAGGCAGCCAGCCCTCCACCGCTCGCCAGGAGCAGTCTACCAGCTCCCAGGAGCCTGCTAGGGCCCAGAGAAGGCGGGTGCCTTTCTGGTCCAGGGTGAAGATCATGGACCTTATTCAGGTTTGGGGGGGATACCCCCAACATCCATGATCTCCACACTAGATGGAGGAATGCAGCTGTGTATAGCAGGATAGCTGCCAGCCTGGCCACCAAAGGCCACATGAGAACTCAGGAGCAGGTTCGCATGAAAATCAAGTTGGTGCGGCAAGACCCCCAACACTAAGCCCTGAGCTTCCCCTCCCCCTTCTTCCCCTTTTTCCCCCTTCCAGCTCCCTCCTCGCAGATTTCCCCCTCCTCTCTCCCACCGTCTCTTCTCCCCTCTCCCACCTCCTTTCCCCAGTCTCACCAGAGTTTCATTCCCGCTGCCCTAGTTTTGTTAAATAAAGAGAGTGTGTGTTCATGAAAATACATGTATTTTATTTGACATCATGAAGGGGGATTAGGGAGGGGTAAGTGTAAGGATATGAGGGAGGAATGAGACCAGGGAGGCTCTTAGTGCTCCTCAGGGTAGAAGCTCTCCCACAGGGCGTCCATACTGACAGTCCCCAATGGACGTCCCAGATGGCAGCATGCAGAAAGTGCAGCCAGGCTCACAGCAACAGGTCCAAGAGAGGCACCAGAGTGCTGTGGTGTTCCGAGGGAGGGCAACCAGGGCATACAGAGACAAAATGCTTTGCTGTCTCTCATCGAGGTAGTCAAGCAAGCAGGGAAAGCTGAGAACCAGCTGTCTGGAGGGCTGAGGGGGGGGGGTCTCTTTAAGCACAGGCCTCAGTTTGCCTCAGGCAGCAGCCATGCAAAGTAACTCCTGACCTGATGCCCTGCCGGATCTGGTTCCGGACGGCCTTAATTGCGATTCAGTGTATGGACGCGCTATTTCAAAATACCAAAAAAACTATTTCAAAATGCATTTTGTGTGTAGATGAGTTATTTTGAAATAATGTATTTTGAATTAACTATTTTGAAATAAGATATTTCGAAATAACGCTGTTGTGTAGGCATACCCTTTATGAATATGTGGATAAATTGGAAAGAATCCTGAGGAGGGCAATACAAATTGTAAACAATTTAGAAACTTGTACCAGAAAAAAAGATTAAAAAAACTGAACAGATTTAGTCTTGACACAAAGATACTGAGTGGAAAACTCATAACTGTCGTCAGCATTCAGCGGTGTTGGAGGCTGTTCTAAAGAGGACAGCAATCTCCATGTCCCTGTTCTCTAAAGTCAGGAAAAGAAGTAATGGACTTAATCTGCAGCCAGGGAGATTTAAATTGGATATTAAAAAGAAGTTACTAATGATAAGATATAAATAATTAAGCTCTGGCATAGGCTTCCAGGGGATATTGTGGAAACCCTGTCATTGGTGGGTCATTTAAGGACAGGTGGACAGACACACCTGCCAGAAATGGTCAAGGTTTACTTGGTCCTGCCTCAGTGCAGAAAAATGAAACTTGATAACCCTGTGAGCTAGAACCACCATATTTTGTATGCAGCTTCCTCGTATCATAACTTAAATCAAGGTCATGCTTTGATTGTTCCATGGAAATAGGAAGTGCTGGGAATGGGACACAGGTGAGTAGATTCTATAATTTGTTGAGCCCTATTCATTAGAATGTAGAGAATAGGGATTTTAATCTGCTTGAAATCCAATTTTCACCACAATCTTAATTATAAAGCTGGTATGACAACTCCATCATTTCAAAAACTTCATGGCTGAAATCCTGGCCCTACTGAAGTCAGTAGTAAGGCTGCCATTGACTAAACTGGAGCCAGGATTTCACCACGAACATTTGAAGTGAATTGTTGGCTTGAAGGATAAGAAATGCCTTGGTTACCGGAGCTGCTGTTGCAACTGGAATGACTTCTGTTCTTGCCACTGAAAGTGTAGAAAACACAAAGACTCTTGGGCTTTTGCTCAATGAGGCAGGCAGGACAGTTTATGCCACAATTTGTTTCAGTAACATACTTTGAGCAAGAAGTCAAATTAAGTGTCCCTCAGCAAAACCATCTATTTTCTTGTAATATGAGAAAATGAATATACAAAGTTACTTCAAGTGAAACATAGCATGGAAAAAATCTTTTAGTTCTCTTATCTTAGTTTCAATATCTCTAATTTAACTGACTAGGCAGAGGCTGCTCCGGAAAAGCTCTTAAACATATACATATGCATATATATACTTGATGAGTTCATCTAGAAGTAGGGCCCACAGAAGGAAGAAAAGCCCACTGGAAATTCCAAACTGAGCTTTCATGGAGTTTCCTTCCCATCATGGGTGCAGCAATATGTAACTGAGCTTCCAAACAACCAATCAGATAAGCAAATTCCTCCACATGTGGCTTTGGTGTCCTTTTCCCTTGTACGCTTTCACTTCCTTTCTCCTGATAGCTATCCCTTACTCCATCACCATCACATGCAACCACACTTTACTTTGGGTATGTCTACACTACAGCGCTATTTTGAATTAACTTAATTCGAAATAGTTAATTCGAATTAAGCTAATTCGAAATAACGCATCTAGACACAAAATCTAATTCAAAATAGCGTTTTGCTATTTCAAAATAGCGCGTCCACACTGATTGGACGCTGGATTGCATTTAAGGGCAGCTGAAACTGGTTCCAGCAGGGCATCAGGTCAGTAGTTGCTTTGCGTGGCTGCTGTCTGAGGCTATCTGAGGCTCGTGCTTAAAGGGACCCGCATGGACAGCCAGTTCTCAGCTTTCCCACTTGCTTGCCTACCTCGCTGAGGGACAGCAAAACATTTTTCTCTCTGTCTGCTTTGGTTGCCCTGACTCAGGACATCACAGCACTCGGCACCATGGAGCCAGAGCTGCCCCTGGGCTCTCTGGTGCTCATGTTGAATGTGTTGCTGCAAGCCTGGCAGCAATTGCTGGAGGCTGCCTGGCACCATCTGCTGCAGTCCAGCCCCCTGGCCCTCCTCCTTCCCCCCCCCCCCCCCGAGGGCCATGGAGGAGAAGCACTAGCGCCCGGACGCCAGCGTGCCCTGCCGCATCTGGGCAGGGCTTCCCCAACTGCAGAGGAAGGGGGGTGGGGTGGAGGTGCGGGGGGCAATCAACAGGACGCACATCCCCATCCGTGCCCCAGAACACCAAGCCTTCCTAAGGGGTACTTCTCGGTCATCCTGCAAGACGTGTCTGAACACTGGGACCAGTTCACGGATATCCATGTGGGCTCATCTGGCAAGGCAGATGACACACGGGTTTACCGCAACTCCTCCATGTGCCAGAGGCTGCACGCCGGGACTTTCTTCCCCGACTGCCACATCAGGGTCGTGGACATGGACATGCTAGTGTGCCTACTGGGGGATGCGGCCTACCCCCTACAGCTCTGGCTCATAAAGCCCTACACGGGACACCTGAACCCCTCCCAGCAGGCCTTCAATGCCAGGCTCAGCAGGGCCCACACTATGGTCAAGGGGGCCTTAGGCCGACTGAAGACCTGATTTAGATGCCTCCTCACCCACCTTGACCTCTCCAAACACAATATTCTGCATGTGGTGGCAGCATGCTGTGTGCTCCACAATTTATGTGAGAGGAAGGGGGAGGCTTTCCTGCCAGCCTGGATGGCAGAGGCTGACCCCCTGGCTGGCCAGTACGCACAGCCCCTCATGGCTGCCAGCAGGGAGGCCCTTCGGGGGGCTGTCCGCATACGGGAAGTCCTGTGGGAGAGCTTCCAGCCGGACAAGGAATGAAGTCCCTCTGGTGTGCCCCACTGGGGCCTTGTGCCTTAAATTCCACCCCCACCTTCTTCCGCTTTCCCCTCTCTAAGCCCCCTTCCTGATCTACAATAAAAACACCTGTGTTGCCACAAAAAAAGTCTCTTAACGTAACTAGAGTGGGGGGAGGGGGAAATGAGGGCAGGGGAGGGGAGGAGGGAAACCTGGGAGGAGGGAGCTGGAAGGGGGAGGAAAAGGGAGGAAGTGGGAGGGGAAGCTCAGGGTTGGGGGTCTTGCCGGCCCTCCTGTCTCGAAGCATTGCGGGTGCGGGGGACTTGGCATCCCCGGTGGGGAGTGGGTATGGAGGGAGGGGCAGGAGGGACAGGGGGTGAAAGAAGCAGGAGGGGAAGCAGGGGTCAGAGCAGGAGCGGTAGCTGGGGCGGCAGCAGCGTCATTCCACCAAGGTCTGCAGGTGCTCGCGGAGGGCAACGGCCCTGATCCTGCAGCTCCCGCAAACTCTCCCGCCGCAGCTGCAGGTCTTCTTGCATCCAGTGATCCTGGCTGTGAACCTGCCTTCCCTGTAACCACAGGTGCTGTCGCTGGTACTCCTCCTGGTTGTAGGTGTGCCTGCTGGCCCGGGTGTGGGTGAATGTTCCAGGCGGGGTGGTGCGCCCTGCACTCACAGGTGCTGCGGCTGTGGTGAAACAAGAGAAGCGGTCGGTTCTTCCTGGGGACACAGTGGGTGAAACCCAGCCCCCCTCTGCAAGCCAAGGATGGCAGGTCTCTGCACCATCATGTCCTGCTATCCCCGGGAGCTGGCCCAGGACTGCACCCCAGCCCCTGTGCTGCCTATAGTGTGGTGTCTGGAGGGGGAAGGGAGGGAGAGATGTGTCCTGCCTCTGTGTAGAGAGGGCATCTGGAGGGAGGGCAGTGTGCAGTGTCTCTCCCCGCCGTCCCTGCTCTCCCCGGGGTCAGGAGCCTGTCATGTGCCTTCACACGTAGATGCGTGTGGGGAAGAGGCCAGGGCCCCTGCATGGCACCTAGCTGGGGCCACGTGTCCCGGCTGGCACAGCTGGTTACCACCTGCTCCGTGGTCAGCAAGGCCCATGTGCATGGTCCCTGAGCCCCAATGCCATAAAACCTTAACAAAGGTTGGCCATTACTTCATATGTGGCTATAGGGCATATCAAACACTGCCCAAAGATTGGAGTGGAACCTACTATATTGCAGCAGCCTTCCCAGCCATTTGAATCATTGACCACCTCCCTGGTAGTAGAATCTGAAACTACTGAAAGATACCAAAAACACAGCGGTTTTGGGGAATAACGATCCCAGGGTTGGGTGTGGCCTACGCAGTAAAAGAAATTTGGAGGCTGGAAGTAGCTTTCAAGAAAGTAGCCAATGCCACAACCAAAGCTCTCCAAGCCATTAATAAGGAGCTAGGAGAAGTAAGGCATATGGTTCTCCAAAACCGGATGGCCCTAGAGTACATCCTAGCAAGTAAGGGTGGGGTTTGTGCCTTAGTGGGAAAAGTATGCTGTGTGTATATTACGGACACCAGCAAGGAAATAGAGGAAGATGCCTCAGAGATTGAAAAAACTGTGGTGAGCCTAAGACAGGAGGAAAGTTGGACCCTCTGGGGTTGGTTAGGAGGTTGGGTTGGACATTTGGGAACTTGGATTTTGCAAGGAATAGTTTTAGTATTGACTATATTATTTTGTGTTTATTGCTGTTTCTTGTTAATCAAATGCTGTATTTCTTATATTCTGAAAAACACGGGACAGACCCTTACCAGAAGGAATGTGGAACTCATGATGTTAAAACATGATGAGCAAAGAAAGGAACAAGAGATGTACATAAATACTTTGATGGAAATAAATTTATGAAATGGCTTCAAAGTTAGCCTTTAAAAGGCTAAAAGGGGGGAGTTGGGGAAACCATTTCATATTTAGCTAGAAGCCACTTCATATAACAGAAGCCATTTAAGTTTCTCACTTCTGCATGTACGCTAGAGAGTTAACTGACCTTCACCGATGTGAGAAAGGCCAGAAGGATGAGCTGTTGGAATGCGTTAATGAACTATTTTGAACTGAAACTCTCACTCCTTAAAACCTGTTTCTTTTTCTGCTGATAATAATTTCTCTTGGAAGTTTGCTGATTGAATGCCCTGGTTAAGGGTATAAAATACTAGGATTGATTGTGTTGAGCAGCCTTACTGGGCCTGGCTCTGCTGGGGTCACGTTTGGCTCACTTTGTGCCTTATTGATCAATAAAACTTTTTGTTAGCTGCCTAAACACAGAGCATTCTTTTGCTTTGACAGTGTCTACACAGTACTTAATCCGAAATAGCTATTTCGAATTTGGCATTACTCCTCGTAGAATGAGGTTTACCAAATTCAAAATAAGTGCTCTGCTATTTCGAATTAAATTCGAAATAGTAGTTTGCATATATAAACGCTATTGAAGTTGATTCAAAATAATGGCTGTTATTTTGAATTAACTTTGTAGTGTAGACATACCCTTCTTTAGGGCTCATCCTTTCCATTTCATACCTCCCCATTTTTACAAAATGTAGGGATAAAAACTTATTCTGTACCACCAAAAAAACACACTGTGGCCCAACTTTACACCCCTCTGTCATGCCGCTTCCCTAGCTCACCTTCAAAAGCAGGGGGACAAAACACTGTGTGAATAAGCAGGTGAGGGTAGAAAGGCAGGAGTGGGAGAAACCTTGACTCCAGTACCTTCTGCAATCATAGAATCACAGAACTGGAAGGAACCTTGAGAAGTTGTCAAGTCAGTCCCCTGCATGCATGGCAGCACCAAGTACCATCTCTCTCATGCCTGACAGGTGTTTTTCTAACCTGCTCTTAAATATCTTCAGTGATGGAGATTCCACAACCTCTCTATGGGGCAAGTAATAGACTTCTGGTGGTTATGGGGCAAGGCAGAGCAAGGAGAATCTCTCTGACTCACTATTCTTTCATTAGTCTACTCCAGGAGTAGGATACAGCTAAGCCTTGTTCTTTATGTAGAGCTGCCTGTAATACCACAATGTAGCCCTAAATAAAGTAGAAAGTAACAGAGAATCCTATCTTTTCTATGGCAGTTTGTATACATCCTATAGAAGTATCGCTCTATAGATTCCAGCAGTATCCAAGCAGTTAGAGGGGAACAACTCCTCTGATCACAAACCAGTTGAAAGTATCTTCAACTAACTTCATTGTATCTAGGCTGGCAGATTAGGTGGAGCGATGGTGTGTTGGCTGCAACTATACTAAGTTACACAGAATACAAAGAACATCCCAGCTAATCTTTTGCATGACATCCTAGAAAGAAATTGATTTAGTCAAGAGAAGATCACAGAGGAATTTGTCCTTTATGTTGTTGTAACAAATTGTTTGCATTAAGGCAGGCCTGTGCAAAATACCTTCTATGGGCTGCATTTGGCCTGCCAAGCCACTAGACTTGGCCTGTGGATGCAGCAGGGAGTCTGAGGCAGATGCCCTGCCTGCCCCTGTGTGCTGCTGAGAGAAGCTGCTGCAGGGTTCTGTTTGAACAGCTGTGAGTCTTGTGCCCCCAGCACAATCCCATTGGCCAGTTTCAGCCAATGGGAGCTGCTTGTTGTCAACAGACAGTTTGGGAAGCACCCTTTCCCTTCCCTTCAGGCTCTTGGCTGTTCAAAAAGCACATGGTCCCTGCAGCCAGTGCGGGAGTGGAGCAGGCGGGGAGTCTGCTTGAGAAGGCTGATGACTGGGAGTCAAGCAGGTAAGTCTTTCAACTGGAGCCTGCCTCTGGCACTCCAACCCTTTGCCCCCATACCCAACATAACCCAAGCCCTCCCTCCTCCTGCCTCCATAACCCCTCCCAGATCCTGCACCCCAATCCCTCGCCCCAGGTCTCAGACCCCTCCTCTCTAGGTCACAACCCAAACTCTGCCCTCTCTCCTGCACCTCTGCCTCACATAACCCAAACCCTGTGCTGCTTCCTGCATCCATGCTCCCTCCCAGATCCTGCAACATAATCCTCTGCCCCAAGTCCTCTCCTCTGCCCCTGCTCTCTAGGTCACAACCCAAGCCCTCTATCTCCCCCTCCTGAATCCATAGTGCCTTACCAGTTCCTGCACCCCAGTCCCCTGCCCAAGGTCACAACCCAAACCTCTGCACCCTAGTCCTCTAGACTAGGTCAAAACTGCCTTCTTCACCCAAAACTCCCTTCCAGATCCCAGATCGTCTCCTATAACCAAGCCCCTTACTGCAAGCTTCCTTCTGCACCCAGCCCCATCCCAGACCCTGCACCTCCTCCATTAATATGGAAGAGCGTGGCCTTCACCACTTTCCAATTTCTTGGAGTGGCCCACCATCAAAAATTATTGCCCACCCCTGCATTAGGGACCGTGCGCCTGGGCCTTGCCCACCATGGAGCAGCAGCTGGATGTCATGCAGGGGCTCTGGCCTTGCAGAGGGGGGCTGGGTTTCACCCACCTTGTCCCCAGGAAGAATTGACCGCTTCTCAGTGTTGCGAGATGGGAGAGCCAGCCGGACCCCCAAGCCTGAACTTTCCCTTCCTTTCCTCCCTTTCCTCCCCTTCCAGCTCCCTCCTCCCAGGTTCCCCCCTCCCCTCTCCCCTCTCATTCCTCCTCCACCAGTCCTCCTCCTCCACCAGGAAGCTCTCCCGCAGGGCTTCCCGGATCCGGATGGCCCCCCGCTGGGCTTCCCAGATGGCGGCGGTGCGGGGCTGACCGTAGTGTCCAGCCATGCGGTCAGCCTCAGCCATCCAGGCTGGCAGGAAAGCCTCCCTCTTCCTTTGGCACAAATTGTGCAGCACACAACATGCTGCCACCATGGGATGGCTCTGCGAGGTCGAGACAGGTGAGGAGGCATCTAAATTGGGCTTTCGGTTGCCCGAAGGCCCCTTCAATCATGATGCGGGCCCTGGTCAGCCTTGCATTGAAGGCCTGGCGGGATGGGTTGAGGTGCCCCGTGTAGGGCTTCATGAGCCAGAGTTGTAGGGGGTAGGCCACCTCCCCCACCAGGCACACGGGCATGTCCACGTCCCCAACCCTGATGTGGCGGTCGGGGAAGAAGGTCCCGGCTTGCAGCCTCTGGCACACGGAGGAGTTCCGGTACACTCGTGCGTCGTGTGCTTTACCGGACCAGCCCACATTAATGTCTGTGAACTGTCCTCGGTGGTCACACATGGCCTGCAGGAGCACGGAGAAGTACCCCTTGCGGTTCACGTACTGGGAGGCCCGGTGTTCCGGGGCACGGATGGGGATGTGCGTCCCATCTATGGCCCCCCCGCAGTTGGGGAAGCCGAGGGCGCCGAACCCCCGGATGACGGCATCCAGGTCGGCGAGGCAGACCACCCTGCGGAGCAGCACCTGATTGATGGCCTTGACCACCTGCAGAGAGACACAGCAAAGCCCGAATCACTGGGGCGCCTGGGTGGCTGGGAGTGTTCATGCCCTGGCAGTGCCCCGCGCCCCACTCCCGGAAGCAACCCCCCCGGGTGGCGTGTAGTATGGCCGGGAGAGACCGACCCCTCCGGTGCGGGGCACTTTCGCCTCCTCCTCCCCCCCCCCATTTTCCCTGGGGCGGCCCATCCCCTCCTTGCAGCCCCCTTCCCCCCCGGCTCAGTGGCCGGCGAGTGCCATACCTGCATGAGCACCGCTCCGACGGTGGATCTCTCCACGCCGAACTGGTTCCCGACGGATCGGTAGCTGTCCGGCGTGGAGAGCTTCCAGAGGGCGATGGCCACACGCTTCTGGAGGGGGATGGCGGGCCTCATGCGAGTGTCCCTTCTGCGCAGAGCAGGGGCGAGCCACTTGCACAGCTCCAGGAAGGTGTTCCTCTTCATCCTGAAGTTCTGGGTCCACTGCCTGTCTCCCCAGCGCCCCAGGACGATGCGGTCCCACCAGTCGGTGCTGGTGTCCAGACGCCAGATGTGGCGGGGCATGCCAGTGTCCGGGTGCCTCCGCGGCTCCTCCACGGCCCCCAAGGAGGCCAGGCGGAGAGGCAGGGGGCTGACGTGCACCAGGTGGTGCCAGGCAGCCTCCAGCCATTGCTGGCAGGCTTGCAGCAGCAAGTCCACAAACTGCACCAGAAACTGCAGGGCAAGCTCTGGCTCCATGTTGCCACCTGTGGCGGCGTCCCCAAAGGGAAGCACCAGCACAGATGGGCGCAGAGAAAAACGCTTTGCTGTCCCTCGGAGAGGTAGGCAAGCAAGCGGAAAAGCTGAGAACCGGCTGTCCAGAGGGGTCCCTTTAAGCACGAGCCTCAGATAGCCTCAGACAGCAGCCACACAAAGCAACCACTGACCTGATGCCCTGCCAGAACCGGTTTCAGCCGTCCTTAAGTGCGCCCCAGCGTCCAATCAGTGTGGATTAGCAAAACACTAATTCGAACTAGTTTTTAAGTCTAGATGCGCTAATTCGAATTAGCTTAGTTTGAATTAACTAAGCTAGTTTAAATTAGCGCTGTAGTGTAGACATACCCTGAGACTGAATGGTTCATGGAAAGAGGCTTGTATATTCTCCAGGGTTAAAGTTGGTGTTTCCATGCCTGGGGCCCTAAAAAAATGAGTGAAAGAATGAAATGTGAATACTGAATAATTAAACGACAGCATGAATAGTTCTGTTGTCTTCACCTTCCACAATGACAATTCACTACACTACTTGTGCTCTTTTGATAAGAAACAAAAGAGGACCATAACATTACTGTTGGACTGAATTTTGAAGTCCTTGCTCTATTTTTATGTTTATTACTCAGGCAAAACTCTCATTAAATCATCCTTCCCACTAGCTGGTAAGGTGGGAATTCTGTCTGAGTGAAATCTGTGAAAAACTGGACTTCAGGGAGCACTTGGGGATTTTAAATAAAATAATAATCAATAAGGCTTAACTAACACAACTCTGTATGATCAGGGGGATGCAGGGGGGGGAAGGAAGGAAGGTAAGTGTCTGTGAATTGATGATATTAGAGGTGGGGAGAGTGGGATGTCTGTGAGTTAATGGTATTAGAGGTGATAATTGGGGAACCTATCTTGGTAATGGGTGAGATAGTTTGAGTATTTGTTCATTCCTTCTCGGAGAGTGTCGAATTTTAACATGAATGACAGTTCAGAGGATTCCCTTTCAAGTGCAGATGTAAAAGGTCTTTGTAGCAGAATGCAGGTGGTTAAGTCATTGAGAGAGTGTCCTTTCTGGTTAAAATGGCAAGAAACTGTTTTTTCTTTGTGATTTTGTCTGATATCTGTTTTGTGGGCATTAATCCTTTGGCGAAGTGTCTGAGATGTTTGTCCAATGTACATAGCAGACGGACACTTTTGGCACATGATAGCATAAATTATATTTCTGGAAGTACTGCTCTTAAATGCCCCTTGGCTGAGCTCTTTATCACAAATCAGGCAGGGGATGACTCAGTACATCTACACAGCAGGGCTAATGTCGAATTAAGCTACACAACTTCAGCTACTTCTATTGCATAGCTAAAGTCAAAATAGCTTAATTCAGCTTGGCGTTGTCTACACAGCAGGAAGTCGAAGGAAGAACACTCTTCCTTTGGCTTCCCTTACTCCTTATGACATGAGGGTTACCATGAGTCAGAGTGAGAAGCCCTCCAGCTTGATATGATGTCAAAATACAAGCTTGCACTGTAGACATGAACTATGTTATTTCAGAATAACATCAGTTATTTTGAAATAATGCTGCTGTGTAAATGTACCCTCAGAGGAGAGAAGGATTAGAGCCCTCATGGGATGAAATAGGTGTGGAGAGACTACTGCTGCTGTATCTGATTCTATCACTTGTTCTTTCCTTTTGATAGTGGAAACACTGGCCAGTTTTATATTATGTATTTTCTCCTCTTACTTATTAGGAGGTGGGGGAAAGTGCAGGTAAAGATGGATTAAATTAGTGCTGGTACAACATTTCTTCTCCCCAGTTGCTGCTGATTTTTCTTGTTTTGGTTTCTTTCATCTCCCACATAGCCTGTCACACTTTCCCACCAGTGTTTCCTATACATGTTCTCTGACACAATCACAAACGAAAAACTATTTGTGAAGCTGCTTTGATGTAATTATGTGGCTTGGTGGTTTATCACCTACTCCAGTGTAAACAGATTAGTCTCTGTTTAGGACAACATTACTTACCCCTTTATACTGTTACTTGCAAAAATAATGCTCAGTCTCTCTTACCAGGCCTCCTCTGTGTCACATGTTTCTTACATGAGGACAGAAAGAAGCTACCTATTTCATAAAAACAGAGCCAGGGAAACAAGCTGAAGTCCCTTTTTCTGAAAAAAAGGCGATATCTACACTAAGAAATTACTTCAAAATTACTAAATTTGACTTATGAACTCCCAATTTAATAAATTTGAACTTGCGTGTTCTCACTAGAGGGAAGCACTGAAATTAGTTTGAGGCAGGCTCCATTAATGTGGACATACTATCTCAGACTTAGCCCTCCTGCAGGCCAATAACTTTGAATTAGGGGCTCTGAAGCATCCACACTAACATTATGTCTAAATTACTATTTTTCTGGTGAAAAGCAGGAATACAGAGTTCAAATTCCGTGGCCTGTTACTCTGAAATAACGGGCTTGGTGGTGTGGATACACTGCTTATAAATTTGAACATGGAAGGCGAATTATTTTGGCATAAGGTCCTAGAGTAGATCAGAGCAGAGAATAGGGCAGAGAATTGGAAACTTTAAAACTACATCAAAGTAGAAGTAATTCATATGAAACAATCCTACTTCAGCAAACAAAGCAACTGGATGATCCAATAGGTAAGCTCCAACATCGATGACTATGTAACTAAAAGGCCATCATAAATATGCTTATACAATTACTCCTTTGTCTCTCATAGGTTAGATGCTAGGAAGACCTTGTGTGAAAACAACATTGTCAGATATTTAATTTGTAGTTAGTACATTTTTAACCGAAGATAGAATTAAATTGCAACATTTTGATCTGGATTTCAAATACTCCAAAGATGTATAGGGTTTGCATTCAGGGTTTTGGCTCAACCAGTTTTGGACAGAATCAGAATTTTTATCCAGACCTGAGTCTAGATTCAAAATCCTTCCTAAGATTAGGAGAGTTCAATTTCAGGATTTTGATTTAGTTGTATCCCCTAGTTTATGAAAACTTTAAAATTTTGCTTTCCAGAAAAAAATGCTTTGCTCATTATGGCATGATTAGTAAAAACTACATCTGGCAAAAGAGAATTTCAATAATGTGGTACCGTAAAAAATGAAACATGTCTTGCTTAAGTAGAACTTTGACAAAAATTATTATAGGCTTTTTATTAAGATTCCCTGACACTTCCCATCATCAGAACTTGTATTCAGTTGTCTATAACTTTGAGAAACTTCAACCATTTAGGTGAAATTTTCCATAGTGTGTGTCTACCTCAGGTTCCATTATTTTGTGAAATTTCAGACAAAATTGTTCAGCCATTTCTGAGAATGAGGTGTGAGAAACATACTTTGTTTGAAATTGGGTGTGTGCAAGGATAGTTGCCTTTGTGCCAAAGATGTGCCTTTTTCCATCATTGTGAAAATCTGCCCAAATCTGGCTGACACATAAACCCCTAAAAACTGCAGTTTGTATGTGCTCATTAGAGACTTCTTCCATTTTGCAGCTACAATCTCTGAAGATGTCATCATCAGTGAGCATGCCCAAGCCTCTTACAGCTTCTGTCACTGATCCGACTACGCATGCTTTGTCCCTACAGACTGACTTAGCATTCTTCATCCCGTCACAGCTCCTAGTTCTGAGAGGACTGTGCACACTTCAGGCAAGGATCAGGTTGAGTGCTGGAAGCTCACCAGCCAGGTGTGAGAGGCATGCATGGAATGCAAGTACTTTCCCCTCACTCCCTTAGTGTCCAGGGAACAAGATGAAAAGCTAGCCGTGTCCCAGAGATAATGGCTGCTGCCCCTCCACCCTCCTGAAATTCCACTCTTGCTGTCTACCACAGAGTTCCTGTGTGATGTTGGGCAACAGGTTTGCCAAACCTCCAGTACTGTCCTGGAGTCTTTAGAAACTAAAGAGTAATTTACTATATATATAAGAAACTTTATGTGTCCATCTGTGAGTCTATTTGTTCAAGAACTCCTCTAAATGGTAAGAGCTAGGACCACCAAATTTGGTATGCAGCTTCCTCTTATCATAACCTAAACCAAGGTCAGGGCTTGGTTGTAACAGGAAAGTGGGAGCTGGTGGTGTTGGTGGTGCAGGACTCAGGACAGGGACCTGAGAATGTGGGGGTGGCAGGGCAGAAGGCTGAAGGTGTGGGGGATGTAAGAGTGAGTGTTGGGGGTTAAGAAGGGGCTTAGGGTCAAGGGGCCCCATCCAGCAGGGCTTCCCCCCCCCAGCTGGGGCCTTTTCTGTCTTTCTGCAGCCTCCCAAGCCACCCGGGGACTTCCCCGTCCCCTCCCCCACGCATCTGCCCAGCTGCCAAGGGCCTTTGTCTCCCTCCAGTCCTCCTGGCAGCCAGGGACCTTCTGTTTCTCCCCAGTACGATATCTCCCATTGGCGTAGTTTAACCACTTACACAAGAGATGGTAGTTATGTGAATGTGAGAAGCTCTCTCCCATTGACACCAGAGGTTAAGTTGGTATAACGGCATTGCTCAGGGGTGTGGACGTTTCACCCTCCCTCCCCCAGAGTGACATAGTTATACTGATATATATTTGTAGGGTAGACCTGGCCTTAGGTGCATTCATGGACTTTCAGCTGTTGATTGCTATGGATCATACTTGTCGACAAGGAGGCAAACTGAGTCAGAATTCTAGAAGTGGTGAGAAACACTTGACTACGAATGAAAGATCAAGACAGAAAGTTCTGTAATGTCATTCAGATTATAATGATATGATGCAAATGGCTGAGAGGCAACAGGAAACAAATGCATATGCTGTAATCACATGCAGAATCTACAACAGATTAAAGTGATGCTTAGCAGCAAGCTAAAAATCAAATAGATAAAATTATTGCACATACATCAAACACTAAAAATCCTTTGTTCAAGAATAAACCTTGTATAAAGAAAATCTGCTGGGATTTCTGAAGAGCATAAAATACAGAAAGGTACATAAGACCATAAGACTGGCCTTACTGCTTCAGACCTGTGGTCTGTCTAATTCAATATCTTGTCTTCAGACAATGGTCAATGCAAGATGTTTCAGAGTGAATGAACAAAAGAGGGTAATGACAGAGAGCTCCATTCCCTGTCATACAGTCCCAGTCTCTGGCTGTCAGAGGCTTAGGGACATCCAGTACATGGGGTCGGCTAAAAGCCATTGATGGCCCTATCTTCCATGAACTTACCTAATTCTTTTTGAAACCTGTTATACCTGTTTTGCCTTTACAACAACTCCTGGCAATGAGTTCCACAGGTTGCTACTGGGTTATCCGTAGCCCTTGTGCTGTGTGAAGGGGTCAATAACACTTTTTTATTTACTTTCTCCACACTGTTTTTGATTTTATAGACATCTACCAGATCCCATCCCCTTTGCTGTCTTTCCCATGCTGAATAGTTGTTCATTCTCTGCCTATGTGCCTAATAATTTTTGTTGCCCCTCCCTGTACCTTTTCCAAGTCTAATATGTTTTTTTGAATGGTAAGCACTGTTTAAATAATAAGTGCTCAAAGCATGGTAATTTTGCAGATAACAAATCCTGCAACTATCATACTAGCAATAGTATCACAGCTCAGGCAATGCATCTCCAATACTTTGCCCCAAGGCATATCTGTTTCATGTCTGCCATCCACCACACACTGAAAATTTAGAGTGTTTGTATGCTATGTATCTACTCCCTACACAATCACATATTACCAGTATCCATGTCAACCAAGATAGGGTGACCAGAGATGCATGTGGTCATTGATTACACCAGTGGTAGGGCTCCAATGCAGGACTTAAGGGGTCAAATTCTATGGCTTGTGCTACTCAGGAGAACACACTAGCTGGTCATAAAGGTCCTTTCTAAACTTAAGAACCTGTGAAGGTGCACTAACTCATATTGTTATTTCCTCATTTTACCCTGCTTTATCTGCCTAACACTGACCAAACTCCTTAGTTACTCTCTATTGTAATGCATAGGTCTCATTCATTCACCAATGCAGGGGTGGGCAAAATACCGATCTATCCCATTTAACATTTCTGTCAAGTCCATGAACAGTGGGGTGCTCAGGCAAGCTGCCTGACTTCCATGGCTGCACATCACAGCTCCGCACTACTCCTGGAAACAGCAGACTGCTATGGAGATGTCTCTGTGCACCCCTTAGGGAAATGGGGCAGTGGGTCTCCGTGTACTGTGCTCATGCCTCCAACAGCATTCTCACAGCTCCCATTGGCCAGAAACTGGCCACTATGCCACAGACCAGGAACTGCGTGTTGTAAACACCTCTCATCCACAGCTCCCTCCTAGACCCCACATCCCCTCCATTAATATAGTAAAAACATATGGCCCATGGCAATTTACCAAATTCCATGGAATGCCCCTCCATGTTCATTATTGCCCACCCCTGCATCACTGATATAGCACACTTGTTTTTGCCTCCACCCACTGCATCTCACCCATGCTTGGATGGGCACAGTTTTTACATATCCCTCAATAAAATAAGAGTACAGAGCTACCACTGGTAGGGGCATTTTCCATAACAAAGTGGTGGGGAATACTGGACATTGGTGAGACACAGACCATATATCTGCACCAGGCACTTTACACTTTCCTAAGTGATAATTGGAAGCTCCAGTTTCAAACAAATTCTGTCTAGTAACCACGCAGCACAGCTCCATCATACTCATCCATGAACCCACCCCTGCAATCAGCCTCGTGCCAACTCTGTCCACAAATCTATTCAAGCGATTTCATCACTGAACCCAACCACATCAACCACCACATCAGGTGATCATTTAACTGCACATCCACCAATGTGATCTATGCCATCAAATGCCAGTAATGCCCCTCTGCCATGTATATTGGCCAAACTGGACAGTCTCTATGAGAAAGAATTAATGGATATAAATCAGATAGACAAAAAGGCAACACACAGAAACATGTTGGGGAGCATTTTAACCTGCTCGGGCACTCATTAATGGATCTCAAAGTCATTGTGTTGTGTCAGGCCAATTCCACAAACAAATACACAGGGAAACCTGGAAACTTAACATCCTTTACAGGTTTGGGACCCATCACAAAAGTATGAACAAAGACATTATCTGGCTAGCACACTACCTTCCACTTGCTAATGTCTTAAACCAAACAATGGATACTTAAGAACAATTTGCACCTTCTCCATCAGCTTCTTCTATCATGAACACTCTAGGGGTATGTCTACACTACCACCTAGTTCGAACTAGGGTGACTAATGTAGGCATCCGAAGTTGCAAATGAAGCCTGTGATTTAAATATCCCGGGTTTCATTTGCATCTTGCCAGGCACCGCCATTTTTAAAGCCCCGGTAGTTTGGACTCCGTGCCCGCGGCTACACGCGGCATGAACTAGGTAGTTCGGATTAGGCTCTCTATTCCGAACTACCGGTACACCTCGTTCCACGAGGAGTAACGGTAGTTCGGAATAGAGAGCCTAATCCGAACTACCCATTCTGTGCCGCGTGTAGCCGCGGGCACGGAGTCCGAACTACCGGGCTTTAAAAATGGCGGCGCCTGGCAAGATGCAAATGAAGCCCGGGATCTTTAAATCCCAGGCTTCATTTGCAACTTTGGATGCCTACATTAACCACCCTAGTTCGAACTAGGGTGGTAGTGTAGACATACCCTAGTTGACTATTTCTTTCCCCCTTCTTCCTTCTCCCCCTCATCCCCTATTTATTTTGGAACTGGCCCTTTATTAACTCCATTCAGTGCTTTTTTTGTTAAAAAAAAAGAAGGTGTGGGTACTCTTTAAAACCCAGCCACCTGTCAGCTAGTTTCATTACAGAGGTGCCGGTACACTCCATTCTTTCCAGATAAGCTCTGACTGGAAGTGCCATACCATCACAAAAAAGCACTGAAATCTGAAGAAGTGGGTTGTGCCCACAAAAGCTCATGATACCATCTACATGTCTTGTTAGTCTTTAAGGTGCTGCTAGACTACTTGTTGAAATTAAATCTTACTCTTTGGGTTATTCTTTAGCAGCTGTCACCAAGCAGCTTATGGCCTAGTTCAGTTCAGCTTCCTTCAGCACCCATGGCTATAAATAATGACCTTGCTCTGGTTATTTGCTTCCTTTGGGCCTGAAGGAGGCTGTGCCTGATCCAAATTAGTCTAGACTAATCCATCCCAACATAGGCATAGGCATTTGGCATGTTAGGCTGGAAAGGAAGGTCCAAACTAATTTGTCTGTGTCATACAGTAGGGGACAAAGGGGGCAAAGACGAGGATGGTGAGTGTGAGTTAATAATTTATATCTCCCCAAACAAAAACTGCCCTAAACCTAATCTACTCCTTGATTTGCAGGTGGCTACACTATCACTGTAGGACAGCTCTCAGGGTTTGCAGCTTATATCTTACTTTGTGAATTGAAAATCATTTATCTGTGAAAAATATTAATTACAGGTAATTACCAACTTATCTGAAATGGTGATTAACTCTTTCCCTGCTTGCTCCTGCACTATCTCTGTGGAGTCACTTTGACACAGGCAGATTGTCAGCCAGGCATGTTCAATGAGATGCCTTCCTGTGGCTTTGTCTGAGAACCCACTGAAATCAGTGGGAGTGTCTCTGTTGACTTTAAAGAGCTTTGGATACAACACCCAATGTCTTAACATACTGGCTGGTTTCAGAAGTACACGGAAGTCCCTGAAGTCATTTCCTAAAGCTTGGTATGCAGCAAAGTAGCTGTGACTTAAAATATACCCTTTCCAGAGTATTTCTTTAGTAATTATGGGCTAGTGAGGGCAGTGCTAAAGAATGTTTTCCTTGTGTCTTCCTCTCCCCTTCTATGCCCTCCTCCCGCCCCCCAGGCTTGGCATATCAGCAGCACCAGCCCTCTTTCCTGCTTCTGCAGTCCAACAGAGATTTAGCCTGTAGAAAAAAAATCAAGAAAAATATCATCTTATGGACCTTAATGTACAGCAACTGGGGAGCAATGAGCTACAGAGAGGACAACATAGTGCATTCTGCTGGGCAGCTTTTCTTCCCCTCTGGTCTCCTTTGCTTACTCATAGAGCCTGTTCTCCTTCTGCCTGTGGAACTGGTTTGTGTCATCGTGATGAACTGGGTGCTAGAGCACAGGCAGGCCTAAACATACCCTTCCCCCGAAGCAGACGAGATGTGCACAGGCTTGATTAATCCTTATATTAGTCATTACTGTTATTCAATTACTATTATTACTAGAGTATGTTTTATTGAGAACAACTGGATAATTTAAGAAATATATTCCTAATAGCCCTCTCTCTCTCTCCACACACACACATATATGTGTATGTACAAATGCATACATGTAACTTGAAAGGGCTGTGTGTGAAAAGTGATAGAAAGGGAAATTGTTGGCATGTCAAAATCTAACAAGTTTGCATCTCCAAATTTTTTCTTCTTCCTAACAGTGATATCACATCATATAAGTAACACAGGCAGACGTATGAAGCGTCGCTGACCTGTAGCAATATATTTCATTCATTTATTCATATCTACATGAAAATTAATGTTCTGTTTCCTGTTGTCATTTCCTCTAGTTCCTTCCAGCCTCTGATATAAAGTGGTGAACTCCAGGAGTTCAGATTACTCATGAAGAAATGCTGTCAGGGCTTTCCATGGTAATCTGATCATAGACTAATGAATATTTGCAAGTATGTGGCTAGTCCTTCAAGCCTATGCAGCAATCTTTATCTTGGGCAACCTGATGGCTTCTCAATCACTTGCACAAAGTAAGTTGAACTCTCCAGATATTAATTTTAGAATCTGATGTGCAGATTTTCATTGTTCATGTGCAGGCGGGGGGAGGAGGGGTGGGGTGGAGGGAGGGGCTAGGGAGCAACTCTGCTTCGGGGCCTGGCAATTCAAAAGGACCTAGGCTCTTTAAATAGCCACCAAAGCACAATTTGGCTTACTCCAGCAGCGCTAAGAGCTGGGGATAGGTGTGCCACTGTCCAGGTGACACTGAGGACTGGCTGCCCTCAACCATGCCCCTTCTAACTGATGCTCCTCCCCTTCTGGGATGGCAGAGCCAGATCCTCCACCTTACTTAGGGGCCTGGCAAGGCTGTCAGTGCCTTTGTTCACATGGATGCTTTATTTGCTTCATGTTTTATCAGGCATAATATGGACTGCTTCATCACTGGTGTAATATCACAGAGACTTCAGTGTCATTATACCAGGCATAAATTTGAGCCCTTGTTACTTTACAAATGTATAAGGATATAACAGAAATGTTTACAATGGTTTCTTCCAGTTGACAATCAGCCAAAGGATAAGGGGAGGCACTCTCAGAACTCTGAGGAGTAGTACATACTGCCAAAATTATGAAATATGCTAGCAGGAATCATACACAAAAATAGAGCTGCAATATTCTGGCCAGACATTAATATTAAGAACCGGAGATTTAAGTAAGAGTTAAACAATTAATATTCTCTCATATTGATTGGGTATGGGTAAAATGATGCAGCCATCATGGTGCACTGGGTGCTAGAGCTCAGGCAGGCCTAAAAATACCCATCCCCAAAGCAGACAAGAATTGCATAGGCCTGATTAAGCCTTATATTAGTAATTACTATTATTCAATTACTATTATTACTAGAGTATGTTTTATTGAGAACAGGATAATTTAAGAAATATATTCCTAATATATTCCTAATAATAGTCCTTGTGGATACTGAAAAGTTAATAATATATTTCCCAGAGGAAAAAAAATCTCATCCATTGTTAATTCACAGTAACAGATTGGATATTTGGTATCCTAGACATTAGAATATCTGTCTGAGACTTTTTATTGAACAGGGTCATTATTACTCATACTAAGATATCAACTCATGGACTCAAAAATCCATCAAAAACCCTCCCACAGTGCACATGGGGGTAATTTAATCTTCATTGTTGTTTAACACTAAGGGTACGTCTAGACTACCGCGTTTTGTCGACGGAAGTTTTGTTGACAGATACTGTCGACAAAACTTCCGTCGACAATATGCGTCCAGACACATGGAGTTCTGTCGACAAAGCAAGCCGCTTTGTCGACAGAACTCCGTAGTCTGGACGCAACGTTACAGGCAATAACACCTTCTGTCGACAGAACTCTGTCGACAGAAGGTGTTTTGCCTCGTAAAATGAGGTATACCAGCGTCGACAAAACCGCGGAGTTCTGTCGACGTTATGTCGACAGAACTCCGCGGTAGTATAGACGCTGGTATTGTTTTGTCGACAAAAGTCCACTTTTGTCGACAAAACTAGGTAGTCTAGACACACCCTAAGTTACGGTATATGATTTCTGAATTTAATGAGAAAAAATCATTCTTTAAGGCTGTGTCTAGACTGCATCCCTTTTCCGTAAAAGGGATGCAAATTAGACACATCACAATTGAAAATGAAGCAGGGATTTAAACCCCCCTCACTTCATTTGCATAAACATGGCTGCCGCTTTTTTCTGGCTTTTTTCTAGACGGGGATCTTTCGGAAAATAAAGCCTTTTCCGAAAGATCCCTTATTCCTTTTTTTAAGAAGAATAAGGGATCTTTCGGAAAAGGCTTTATTTTCTGAAAGTTCCCCATCTAGACTGGCGCTTTTTTCCGGCAAAGCCCCGAGCTGGAAAAAAGCAGCAGCCATGTTTATGCAAATGAAGCAGGGGGGATTTAAATCCCCACTTCATTTGCAATTGCGATGTGTCTAATTTGCATCCCTTTTACGGAAAAGGGATGCAGTCTAGACACAGCCTAAGAGTATCCCAAAGTTTATCATTTTCTATAAATCTGTTCTATATTATAGTGTATATATGGAACACATCACTTATGGCAACTCAGTGACACAAGGACTGATGCTCCATTGGTAATTACTTGGTATAGTTATTTAGAAAGTGGATGGAACACTCTACTACTTACATATGTTAAATCCAGTTTGTACAAGCATTACAGAATCAGCCTAGTAGTGTCTAGCTACTGCAGTGCCTGTTATCCAACCCATGGTATGCCACTTCTGCCAGTATTGAAGCCCAGTAAATGTAGCCAAGAATACATCTCCCCCAGGTATATGCACTCTATTTTTCTCCCTCCTTCTCACTCATACTTTTAAGACAGGGATTTGTTTATCTTTTGTTCAGGCATGGGTGCTCATTTCATGTTTTTCAGTGCTTACCCTTAGTGGCACTATTTCCTATATGTGGTTCGATTGACTTAGATGAGATTGCTATCATGGATAAGCAATACTCCAGCGCACGTAGCAGCTGCAGGATCAGTTGCAGCTTGGGTTTAATACAGTGAGCTAGGAGCTACAAAATGTGGAAGTACTATGTGTGGTTGCTTATGAGCTTTAATCAGTGTTGGGAAATGAGACGTAGCGTTTTTTGTTCTGTTTTGTTGATTTGTTGAGGTTGCAAGGATTCCAGAACATTTGTGTTCCACTATGTTATTTTTGTAGACAGGTGGTTTTTGGTTGTTTCATTATATTTTGTCTTATTATGGTGTTCCTTTTGGTTCAACACTTAAGAGAAATAATTTGTGGTTCCCAATGTTACTACTTACATGTTTGTTCAGGGTTCTGCTTGTATAAATTATTCAAGGTGGTGGACTCAACTAGCAGTCATGTTTTCTGCTTATTTTTTCTATCAGACAACATACTGCATGGAGAGAACATATATTTCATGTGTTTATGCTTCTACACTCTTCAGTGCATTCAGTGCTCAACTGTGCCAATTAGCTCGTCTTTGAGGGCCATGTGGGGGCATGCCATCAATTCTATTAGCATTCCAGCAAGAATTTTCCCTCCAAGAACAAAAGTAGAGCTCTTCCCAGAGCTGGAACGGTCCAACCAGCACACAAGATTGAATTCTTGGCGAAGTTCATTGGCTGACATGTGAGGGCCTGGATCCAGAACATCTCTTCAGGACAGGGATTGTCTCTTGGCTGCATGGTTGTGCAGAGTCTAGCATAACGAGGCCTTGACTTCCAGCCATGATAAAACAATAAGTAATGACAAGAGTAATTAATTAATAACCCTGCTTCTTCCCTATCACTTTGGAATGTCATGTGACCTCCTTGCCCTTATACGACTGTGGGGCAGTGGGCAAGATAGGGTCTACCATTAATATGAAACAAGGCACCAAATTGGCTGTGTGTGTGGAAAGTTCAATGATTGAGATCATCTCAGTTGTCCTCTTTGGAATCATAAAGCCTATGAAACAGGAGGGAAATAACCCCTGTTTTATTGGTCTAACCTGTTCCCTCCTCCCAAGTTAAACTTCTCTGACTTGATTCCCGTAAAAGCCACTTTCCACTGGCAGAAGATGGTTCTCCTTCCAAAAATGTAGTTCCTGCCCATAGAGGAGAATAAGCAGCCTTCAGAAAAAGGGGCAGGAAATATGGGGCATAAAAGGGGATTGTTAACATTCACATAAGCTGTGAAAAAGAATCTGAATGGATGCTGATCTCACTTGATGTTTAAAAAATATTACATAATACAATACATTTTTCATTCTTTATATTATTATTATCTGTAAAGATGCACACACAGCACTCTCCCAGTGCCTAAGTAGAGAACATGGATCCAGATCCTCAAAAATATTTTATTCTTATTAATTTCAGTGGAAGTCTGGGCATCTGGTCCATGGCCCCTTGTCTGGAACACTTAGGCTATGTCTAGACTACATCCCTTTTTCGTAAAAGGGATGTAAATTAGACGTTTCGCAATTGCTAATGAAGCGGGGATTTAAATCTCCCCCGCTTCATTAGCATAAAAATGGCTGCCATTTTTTTCGGCACGGAGCTTTGCCGGAAAAAAGTGCCAGTCTAGACACTGATCTTGCGGAAAATAAAGCCTTTTCTGAAAGATCCCTTATCCCTTATTTCATATTCTATATTCTATGAAATAAGGGATAAGGGATCTTTCGGAAAAGGCTTTATTTTCCGCAAGATCAGCATCTAGACTGGCACTTTTTTCCAGCAAAGCTCCGTGCCGAAAAAAAGCGGCAGCCATTTTTATGCTAATGAAGCGGGGGAGATTTAAATCCCCGCTTCATTAGCAATTGCGAAACGTCTAATTTACATCCCTTTTACGAAAAAGTGTCTGTGAGTTAATGACATAGGGGTGATAATAGGGGAAGTTTCTGTGAGGAAGTTCACAGAAGTTTCTGTGAGGGAAGTTCACAGAAACTTCCCCTATTATCACCTCTATGTCATTACTTCACAGACACTAACCTTCCCCCCTCACCCACACTCTGTTCTAAAATTTGATTTGTCAATTTCACATGCATTCATTTTTTTTTGATTGTATCACTTTTGTATAAATGGTTGTGACAATTTTCTTCTACATATTGATCTGAGGAAGTGGGTCTGGCCCACGAAAGCTCATCACCTAATAAACCATCTTGTTAGTCTTTAAAGTGCTACATAGTTCTGTCTTTTGTTTCAGCTAGACCAGACTAACACGATTGCAGCTCTATCACTATTCTGTATTTGATGAGGACTGTGAACTAACTTTCTCTATATTTCAGAGATGTGTGAGAATCTGTGCATCCTCCGTCTGTCCGTGAGGATGTGTGTTCAAAAAATCCTCCTAAATAATAACAGCTAGGACTACTAAATTGGTCTGTAGCCTCCTCTTATCCTAACTAAAAGTAAGGTCAGGGATTGGTTGTGCCAGGAAAATGGGATGTGCCTGGAGTTTGATTGTTTTCCAAAACATAGAAAGGCTGTTTGGAGGGATGCATTACTGCACCATGAGTGTGGGGGACAGCTATAATGCAGGGTAACCACTGAGGGCAGCTGCACCACAAAGGGAGTGGCCGACTGAGAATGGGGCTTGCCATCTTGCTGGTCACTGGCCCAGGTAAGTGGCTTCTCTGCCCCCAAACCCTCCCTCTTGGCCCTCAGCCCCAGCGCCAGACAAGGTGGGGAAGGCCTGTCAGCCCCACCTCCACAACCTCTGCCCCGGAACACGATCAGGGCTGGAGAGTGCAGCCCCATCCCTCCTCCAGGAGCCACATCCTGCCCCCAGCACTGATAAGTCATGTAGCATAGCTGTGCCTGGCCAGCTTGCATGTCTCCCCTCCCTTTCCCCCATGTTGGGCTAGCATGGCCCCGATTCCAGCTCCAGAGCTGGGCCTGAGGAATGCTGCCGGGGCCAGCCTGTGCAGAGCCCACCCCGTTCCTGGTTTAGGCCCAGGGAGCACCAGTGGTAAGCCAGTGCATCCCCCATCCTGTCCCAGGCTGGACACGGGCAACGCCGGGTAATCTTCTGGTATGAAAAAAGCAAACTAAAAAAAATGCAGAGCCTGAAATTCATTTGCCCAACAGTACAGCATACTGTAATAATCAAATTATTTACAAATGCATTTACAATTATATAAATCCTGTACAATTGAATACAGTATTCTAAAACCTTCAAAAGGTTATGTCATCACTTACTGTTATGAAGCTCTTAGAAACTAGAGTATATCAGATGATTCCTACTGTTACCAGATAATTTATTACAACCTCCCACTTTCAATTATTCACTATATATTGGTAACACATTTACAAGGCATCAATAACCATGTTTTCTAGATGGCAAATGCAGGTGTTAAAATCCCAACATTCTACTCCATAATATGCAGCTGGCCTATAGCTAGGTGCAGAGTAAAGCCCTAATTCTGCTAAGATTCCTGCACATGGTTAGCTTTACAATGCCCATAGTCCCACTGAAGGCAAGTGGACTAAATGCAAAGCTAAACAAGCATATGTGACATTCTTTAAGGTCAAACAAAAAGCATATAAAGCCAAAACTTAAGGTCTTTATCCAGGGATAGATTGAGTCTTTAAGGGATACTATGGAACTGTCCTCCTACAGGAGAAAAACCAGGAGCCATTCTTTGTGTTTATGCAACTTACTCCCTATGTTGTAACCAATCACATCTTCTTTTCATGGCAGATGAGAACCCATGGCCTCAATTCCTCACAGTCCATTCCCATTCCCTCTGAGAGGCCAGAAAGAAGCAGTTAAAGGGTATGTCTACACTACAAAGTTAATTTGAACTAACAGCCGTTAGTTTGAATTAACTTTAATAGTGGCTATACATGCAAACTGCTAGTTCAAATTAAATTCGAACTAGAGGAGCGCTTAATTCGAACTAGGTAAACCTCATTCTATGAGGACTAATGCCTAGTTCGAATTAAGTAGTTCGAATTAAGGGCTGTGTAGCCACTTAATTCGAATTAGTTGGAGGCTAGCCCTTCCCAGCTTGCCTTGGTGGCCACTCTGGGCCAAACCAGGGAAACTCTTCTGCCCCTCTCCCGGCCCTGGAGCCCTTAAAAGGGCATGGTCTGGCTACAGTGCTTGTGCCCGTTGCAAGCCTGCCAGCACCCAGCCAACAGACCCTGCACCTGGCACAGCACGAGCCAGCCACCTGCTGCCACCCAGCCCTCCGCCTCTTCCTAGGACCAGGCTGGCAGCTCCCAAAAGCCTGCCTGGGGCCGCAAGAGGCGGGCGCCCGCCTGGTCTAGTGAGGAGATCGTGGACCTCATCGAGGTTTGGGGGGAGGCCTCCAATGTCCACTATCTTTGCACTAGGCACAGGAATGCAGCCACCTACAGCCGCATGGCTGCCAGCCTGGCCACCAAAGGCCACATGCGAACCCAGGAGCAGGTGTGCATGAAAATCAAGTTGGTCCAGTGAGACTCCCGATCCTGAGCCCTGAGCTTAGAACATAAGAATATAAGAATGGCCATACCGGGTCAGACCAAAGGTCCATCTAGCCCAGTAGCCTGTCTGCCGACAGCGGCCAACACTAGGTACCCTGGAGGGGATGGACTGAAGACAATAACCAAGCCATTTGTCTCGTGCCATCCATCTCCAGCCTTCCACCAACTGAGGCCAGGGACACCATTTCTACCCCCTGGCTAATAGCACTCCATGGACCCAACCTCCATGACTTTACCTCACTTCTCTTTAAACTCTGTTGTAGTTCTAGCCTTCACAGCCTCCTGCAGCAAGGAGTTCCACAGGTTGACTATTTGCTTTGTGAAGAAGAACTTTCTGTTGTTAGTTTGAAGCCTGCTACCCATTCATTTCATTTGGTGTCCTCTAGTCCTTCTATTATGGGAACTAATGAAGAACTTTTCTTTATGAAACCTCTCCACACCACTCATGCTTTTATAGACCTCTATCATATCCCCCCTCAATCTCCTCTTTTCTAAGCTGAAAAGTCCCAGTCTCTTTAGCCTCTCTTCATATGGGACCTTTTCCAAACCCCTGATCATTTTAGTTGCCCTCCCCTCTCCCACCCTCTCTTTTCCCCTCTCCCACCTCCTTTTCCCAGTCTCCCCGAGTTTTGTTCAATAAAGAGAGTTTCTATTTTTGACCTCACGTGTCCTTTATTTTGTACATCAGGAAGGGGGGCTAGGGAGGGGTAAGTGGAAGGAGGTGAGGGAGGAATGGGGCACGAGCCCCCGATTGGGAGGACTGGGGTGGCTCTGCGGGCTCCTCGGGGTGGAAGCTCTCTTACAGGGCCTCCTGGATCCTGACAGCCCCCCGATCAAGCCTCCCGGATAGCAGCCTGTGGCAAGTGCAGCTGGGTTGATGGCCGAGTGCTGTGATCTGCTGAGTGTGGGCACTCAGGGGACTCCAAGCCAGGACTGCTTTGCTGTCCCTCATCGAGTTAGACAAGCAGGCGGGGAACCCTGAGAACTGTCTGTCCGGGGTGGGGGTCGGGTCCCTTTAAGCACAGCTCTCGGCTAGCCTGAGGCAGCAGCTCCACACTTTAAGTCCTAACCCTGATGCCCTGCCGGCACTGCTTCCGGCCAGCCTTAACTTCGGTTCAGGGTCCACTCAATGTGGACATGCTATTTCAAATTAGCAAATCTCAATGACATTTTATTATTTTCCACCCATATTTTTAACCTCTCTGGATCTTTTAGTCTAATTTACCTGCCTGGCGAGGCTTCACATTGCCTCTTTTTTTTCTATCATCTGTGGACATGGAGTAATTCAGTTATAATTCCTGTTTCTTAACAAATGTATGGCCATGTTTTTGGATTGCTCGGGTTGAAATCGTTTTGTTTGTCATTTCAATGAGACAGGTTTGAAAGGAACCGTCAACATCACAATAGTCAATTTCAATGGTGAACTGATGCAGATCACATGGGCAGCTAAAGACTATTACCCTGACAGGAATGTGACTTTTTTTTACAGGTAAGCACTGGGAATGGCTATCTTGTTCCTCTTCGGTAGCAGCTTTGCCTAGTGATTCTGAGACTATGTCTATACTCCAGTTAAATACCCATGGTTGGCCCATGTCAGCTAACTCGGACAAATGGGGAGGGCCCTACCAGGCAATAAGCCCTTCCCCATGAAATCTGATGTCTCCAAGGAGTGCCCCAAGCAAAGAGAGGTCCTATCTCTAACTGGCCAAGGGAGGGACAGATGCTGTCTCTCTCCTATACTCTGCTCTGGTGCTGAGAACGGCGGGGACCAGACCAGAGCTACCTCCGGGTGCCTCCCTCCTTTGCAGGATGCTTTCTGAGACTGAGCATTCCTGAGGTTCCTGTCTGAGGTTCCTGCAGCTGTAGGAGGCAGTTGGATCCCTGTGCTGCTTGGAGCTCCCTGAGTGTGGCAAAGGTTCACATGACCTTTCTTTCATTGAAACAAGTTAATAATTGCATCTGGAAGGGGGCACACCTTGCACAGTGACCCTTCCCCATGCAGCTGCAGAGTGATGGGAGCCAGACACAAGTGTGGGACAGGGCATGCAGAGCGTTCTGCAGCCAGGAGAGGTACCCAAGAGCAGCTGGGCAGAGGAAGAGTAAGTACTGTCCCGCCCGATCCGGCCAGGAATAGTATCTAGGAAGTTCTGGCTTGGGTGCTTTCAGCAGCATGGGAGTCCTACTCTGAAGGCAGCACAGAAATGAGGGTGATAGTCCCATGACCCCTCCACAAGAGGTTTACAGCCCCCACAATCTCCTTTTGGGTCTGGACTCATGGTTGCAACACCATGAAATTTCAGGTTTAAATAACTGCAAATGTGGACATTACTAATTTTCAAACCCTATGGTTATGGAATTGGCCATGGTAGGGGTGTACTTGTGGGGATCTGGCAGGCTGTCTTCACCACAGCTTAAGAGCCCCCCGATATAAGCTCTCTGAGCCCGAGTGAGCTGACATGGGCCACCTATGGTGTTTTAATTGCAACCTAGATGTCCCATCAGATATCTCACCTAGTCCAAGTTGTGTGTGAGTTGTTCCTGCAATTGAAAGAGCAGATTATATTTGATTCATATCAGCATGCAGTCTTGTTTATCTTTACTCCTCCCTGCACTATCTTTTCCAAAGAAATCAGCAGATCTGCTGACTACTTAGCTTCTTACTCACAGTTTTCTCTATTCTCCTGATTCCAGTCTATGTGCCATTTTTCACACACACTCACCGCTTTCACTGCTGTTTAATTAAGAGCTGTGCAGCAAGCAGTTGATGGTGCAAATGGAAATGTAACATTTATAATTCTGTTGGCTCAATGATAAGTTAGCCCGTATGAGGGTTACTCATTTTAGAGGGTATATGAGACCGCATTTTCCCTAGTATTGTGTAGAAATAGGATACCTTGTCAAGTAATGAGTGTTTGACATAGCAAACCCTTCCCTTCTTAGAAAAGACAACATTAAAGAAACTGAACAATCTCAAATTGTAATGAACAGATAACTGGGAAGGCAATGGGAGTCAGGTATTGAAATCCTCTTCTCCACTTTGAAAATTCCATCGATAAATTCTCCATGAAAATATAATTTGAGAAGAAGTATTTTAATAATCTAAAGCAGGGCTACTCAACACGCGGTCCGCAAGTGGAATCCTTTAAACATGGCCTCCACGGGGAACACTCTCCACAACAGCGAGGCATCTCCTAGAGCATTGAAAGATGCAAGAGGACAGGCTGGTTGGAACAGATGGGTATAGAGTATCAGCATTTCTAGCCCCCAAGGAGGAGGTGCCAAGAGAGTCGGGGCATTGTGGGAAGTGCTGGCTGCTTAGCCTTGCGGGCAGAGCCTGAGAGGTGCTGACTGGCTCATACTGGCTATGTTTGGGTCCAGCACCATGGCTTAATGCTTAAACTTTGTATTCATGCCCATCAGTGTGAAAGAAGCTATTTGCATATATTTGCATATATATTTGCAGGTATATGCAACCACACTTAAGTTGCAGCTCTCGGCATGTTCTGTGAGTCTCATTGTGGCCCCCACGGCTTCCAAAGTTGAGTAGCTCTGATCTAAACTCACAAAAAGCAACTAACTTATTTCAACAGATAGCATAATAACTGTGTTAACTAATTTTATTTTTCTTTTTACTTATAGTTTTGACACACATTCTCAAAACAGAGTTTGGAAGCTATGTGCCAACTATATACTTGATCAAGGCTACAATTCTGGCTGTTTCTTCAAGACGGAGGGAAAGACTCTTACCATGTCTATTAAGGATAAGAGTGGAAGTAAAGAGCTTTTCAACCGATCATTAAAAACTGATTTCTACAGTAAGTGATTGAGCAATGACATTACCAAATTCCTTGGTAATGGCAGTGCCTTCAATGATGTTCTTTTGTAATTAGTCTGAGACAAAGGGTACATCTACACTGTGCGGCTATTTCAGGTTACCTCCAGCATCCTACATCTTAACAAGCCTCCTGTTATTTCAAAATATTTTTCAAAATAATGTGCGCGCTATTTCAGCATCCCTGTAATTCTTATCCAATGAGAGTTAAGGGATGTCTCAAAATAGTGCATTATTTCAAAATTTGGTGCCGTGTAGACAAGCCAAATTACAAAATAAGCTATTTTGAAATAGAATCAAAATAAGATACACAATTTGTGTAATGCAAATTGTGTATCATATTTTGAGTTTAGGGTGCTGTGTAGATGCACTGAAAGAGAGAGAACAGTTGCAAAGTATAAAATATTATCAAGGAAGATGATGAATTAGTCCAATGGACAAATATTATCAATAAAATAAAATATTGTTCTTTCTTTGGGTATAATAAGGCTGCTTCTTCAACACTTACGTCAGTGGTCACATTGTTTTCACTGGAGCTACTCACTTCAATAAAGGCCCCAAAATTCAAATCCAGTTTTGGATTTTGAATACTCAAAAATGTAGGTATGTTTGGATTTTGAAATATTCGATGTAGGTGTCTACGCAGGACATGTAAACATACATGTAGTAACAACTAGTAGCCATGTTTCCATTTTCATAGTAGAGGGGTAAATACATTATACTAGCAGATTTACCTGGCATTGCTCTGGTTTGTAACTGAAGAATTTTTTTTTTTAAATAAATGAAAAATATACACGTTATTTCAATGATTGTATGTTTCAAAAAATGAAGGAAAATGAAGGCTGGAGTGAGTGTTCAGGGGTGAGGAAGGGCGGGAGATGGGTGGTTTAGGTCAAAGGGTTGGGAGGTGTGGGGGATCGGGGGAGGGGGAGGGGAGGCTGAAGTCAAGGCAGGTGGGAGGTGCAGGACTCAGGGTAGGGGATTCAGGAGAGGAGGCTGGGAGGTAGGGGAAGCACTGCTCCAGCAGTGACTTCTTCCAAGGGGTTGTGCTCTCCTGCCAGCCTCCCCCCCCCAGTTGCCCTCCCTCATGTGCTGTAGGCTGTGGAGGGGGGACTAGGCTCTAGAGGCTGCCACCCCCTACAGCACCTCCCCATGACCTGCAGGCTGTCTGGGGGGGAGGGCAACACTTCAAGGGCCGCACCCTCCTGCATGCCTCTCTCCCCCACCCCACACACTGCCTGCAGGGTATCTCGGGGGGATCCAGGCTGCTTGTTGAAGTGTGTTGTGATGGTTCATTCTAAGAGAACATTGTATATTTTATGTCTATTTTTCCTTAGTAAAACCTAACCCACCTGAAAATGTAACTTTCCACTGGCAAGGAGATACACTTACTGTTGGATGTAGTAAACCAAAGACAAAAACAAAGTGCCTGAAGCTTGAACTTCAGTATAAAAGCGAATATGACAAAGAATGGCAGGTGGGTAGAATTTGCAATTCTCACTTAACAGAGGAAAGAGATGGGAATGACCCCTCCCTAGAACAGAAGGTGGGGTTTTCTTGGAGGTCCATCCTATCCCATTAACATACACTTGTTAGACTGGGAACAGAATAAGGACTAGTTTTCATCAAAAAAAAAGATGCATTTTTTTCCTTTGGGATAACTAACACACATGCTATCCTGAGGTAAATACATGCTGAAACCCAGGCACTTTAACTGAAAGTGAGATTAAGTTGTCAAGCTAAATAGTTTTATACCACCTCCAGGGATTGGCCTTGACGAGTTTACCTCATGGTAAACTATGGGCCTGGTCTTCACGTGTTAGTTACCACTAGTAAAAACATATCTTTTTTAGTGGTGAAGGCTAGCCCTAGAGTTCTAGCTATCTAATATGTACTGAATGTCAGCATTCCAGTGAATGGGCCTGGTTAAGGAGTTACTCTTCATTGCATAGGCACATGACAAGAAGATGTAGGGGACAGATAATACATGAAGAATATAAGCAGGGAGGAGAGTCATAAATGGGAAATGAAGATGAAAAAATTGGAGGAAAAGACAACAGAGAGCAGCTGATGGGGAAGACACAATATTCCAGGCATTTTATTTATCTAGAACGGAAATACCATCTTTCCATTTTATATCATGGAATTAATTCTTTCTGGGTTCATAACTAACTGGTGTATACTTTAGAGGGATAGCAGAGTTATTCTGTAACAGGAAAAACTTAAAAAACAATGAATAGTTTTGCAGTATCTTAAAGGCTAACAAAACATGTAGATGGTATCATGAGTTTTCGTGGGCACAACTCATTCATCTGAAGAAGTGGGTTGTGCCCACAAAAGCTCATGTTACCATCTACATGTTTTGGTAGTCTCGAAGATACTGCAAGACTATTTGTTTTTTGGTATATACTTTGTGAACCAAAGTTAATTCTGTTTGTTTCACAAATAATTTTTGTAGCATGAATGTGACATAGATAGCTGCAGCGGCACAAGAGCCAGCAAACAGAGCTATAAACAGGGGAGTTTGAGTTTGTAAAGGGAGTTTGGATTGTAGGGTTTGTTTTTGCTGTGGAGGGGGTGTTTTGGTTTGTTTTTGTGTTCACCAGACTAATAGGATTTTGGTGAGAAAGTAGATAAAACACAGAGGCAGTAGTGGCCGTGGCCCAAGTAGTAGAGAACACGAGGAGGATGATTGGATGTGGTAGCTGCGGTATGTACATGATTCTGGAGGGGGTACCTGAAAGGAGTTTTGTTTGTATGAAGTGCCGCCTGATAGAGCTGATGGAAGAAAAGATCTGAGGATTGGAGATGCAGGTGGAAACTCTGGTCAAGTTTAGAAGGGGGTTTGAGCAGATGATGGAGCAAAGGCATGATGTGGCTGAAGGGGAAAGTTTAGATATGCAGATGGAAGCAGGATCAAGGAGGGCCTCAGAGGGGGGACTGCTGGGCGAAGAAAATGGACAGTGGAAGCATGTGACTAAGAGAACCAGGCAGAGGAAAAGATGGGTCAGTGAAGGAAAAATAGAGCTCAAGAACAGGTATGTGGAGCTGGAGAATGAAGAAGGGGTACAGCAGGTAGATAATGAAGATGGAAGGGTAAGGAAGAAGAGAAGAGTGGCTAGTCCCATAGATAAAAGGGAAGAGTTTATGGAGACAACACCAATAATGAGCATTAGGAGGATACAGGATGGGTTAAAGAGGATTACAAGGGAAAACAGGAATGGCAAGGACTTGCAGCCAGAGGAAGCAAGAGATAGACCAGAGAATTGCATTGTCACTAGGAAAAGGCAGGTCTACGTGATTGGGTACGTGATTGAGAAGAATAGATAGGCCTGTAACCTGAGCTGATCCAGAGAATAGAAGGGTGTGCTGTCTGCCGGGTGCTAAGATACGGGATGTGGAACTGAGGTCGAAGAGGATTATTAAGGGAGCAGGAAGGAATCCATTGATCATCCTTCAGGTAGGAACAAATGATACGGCTAGATTCTCGCTGGAATGAATTAAGGGAGACTATGATAGGCTGGGGAGGATGCTCAAGGAAATTGAGGCTCAGGTGATCTTTAGTGGGATTCTGCCTGTTCCTAGAGAAGGGCAACTAAGATGTGACAGGATTATGATGATCAATAGATGGCTTAGGCAGTGGTGCTATAAGGAGGGCTTTGGGATGTATGGTCACTGGGAGGCATTTATGGACAGAGGACTGTTCTCTAGGGATGGACTTCACCTAAGTAGGGAGGGAAATAGACTTCTAGGATGGAGGCTGGCTCAACTGATGAAGAGAGCTTTAAACTAGGAATTTGGGGGAGACAGTTGGGAGATGTCCAGGTAATCTCTACGCTGGATTTTAACACTGAGAGGGAGGAAAATGAAGTAAGAAAGGATATAGCTGGGGGTAGGAGAATGTACATGAGGAAGGGTAGGGTGGATACTAGTCTATATTGGAGGGTGGATACTAGTCTATATTGGAGGTACAATATCCATGCCAAATTTGGTAAAGAATGTGAGTGTGGCCAAACAGCAAAAATTAAGATGTTTGTACACCAATGCGAGGAGCCTAGGTAACAAAATGGAGGAACTACAGCTATTGATCCAGGAAGTGAAACCAGATATTATAGGAATAACAGAAACATGGTGGAATACTAGGCATGACTGGAGTACAGGTATTGAAGGATATGTGCTGTTTAGGAAAGACAGAAATAAGGGTAAAGGTGGTGGAGTCTCATTGTATATCAAAGATGAGGTAGATTGTAAAGAAATAAAAAGTGATGGAATGGAGAAGACAGAGTCTGTTTGGGCAAAAATCACATTGGGAAAGAAAACTATCAGATCCTCCTCTGGGATAGTGCTTGGGGTGTGTTACAGACCACCATGATCCAATTTGGAAATGGATAGAGAGCTCTTTAATGTTTTTAATGAAGTAAATACTCATGGAAACTGCGTAATCATGGGAGATTTCAACTTTCCAGATATAGACTGGAGAACAAGTGCTAGTAATAATATTAGGGCTCAGATTTTCCTAGATGTGATAGCTGATGAATTCCTTCATCAAGTAGTTGCTGAACCAACAAGGGGGGATGCTATTTTAGATTTGGTTTTGGTGAGTAGCGAAGATCTCATAGATGAAATGGTTGTAGGAGACAACCTTGGCTCGAGTGATCATGAGCTAATTCAGTTTAAATTAAATGGAAGGATAAACAAAAATAAATCTGAGACTTGGGTTTTTGATTTCAAAAGAGCTAACTTTAGTAAATTAAGGAAATTAGTTAGGGAAGTTGATTGGACTAAAGAAATTATGGATCTTAAAGTGGAGGAGGCCTGGAATTATTTTAAGTTAAAGTTGCAGAAGCTGTCAGAAGCCTGTATCCCTAGAAAAGGGAAAAAAAATATAGGCAGGTGTGTTAGACCAAGCTGGATGAGCAAGCATCTCAGAGAGGTGATTAAGAAAAAGCAGAAAGCATATAAGGAATGGAAAATGGGAGGGATTAGTAAAGAAAGCTACCTTATTGAGGTTAGAGCATGTAGGGATAAAGTGAGAGAGGCTAAAAGTCAGGTAGAGTTGGACCTTGCAAAGGGAATTAAAACCAATAGTAAAAGGTTTTATAGCCATATAAATAGGAAAAAAACAAAAAAAGAAGTAGGACCATTAATTACTAAGGATGGAGTGGAGGTTATGGATAATCTAGGAATGGCCCAATATTTGAACAAATACTTTGCTTCAGTCTTTAATGAGGCTAATGAAGAGCTTAGGGATAATGATAACATAACAAATGGGACTAAGGATATGGAGGTAGATATTACCATATCCAAGGTAAAAGCCAAACTTGAACAGCTTAATGGGAGTAAATTGGGGGGCCCAGATAATCTTCATCCAAGAATATTAAAGGAACTGGCACATGAAATTGCAAGTCCATTAGCAAAATTTTTTAATACATCTCTAAACTCAGGGGTTGTACTATTTGACTGGAGAATTGCTAATATATTTCCTATTTTTAAGAAAGGGAAAAAAAGTGACCCAGGTAATTATAGGCCTGTTAGTTTGACATCTGTAGTATGCAAGATCTTGGAAAAATTTTTGAAGGAGAAATTAGTTGGAGACATTGCGGATAATGGTAATTGGGACAAATTACAACATGGTTTTACAAAAGGTAGATCGTGCCAAACCAACCTGATCTCCTTTTTTGAGAAAGTAACAGATTTTTTAGATAAAGGAAATGCAGTGGATCTAATCTACCTCGACTTTAGTAAGGCATTTGATAAAGTTCCACATGGAGAATTATTGGTTAAATTGGAAAAGATAGGGATTAATATGAAAGTTGAGAAGTGGATAAGCAACTGGTTAAAGGGGAGACTACAGCGGGTCATATTGAAAGGTGAATTGTCAGATTGGAGGAAGGTTACTAGTGGAGTTCCTCAGGGATCAGTTTTGGGACCAATTTTATTTAATCTTTTTATCGCTGACCTTGGCACCAAAAGTGGAAGTGTCCTGATAAAATTTGCGGATAACACAAAGTTCGGAGGTATTGCCAATTCAGAAAAGGATCGGGATATCATACAGGAAGATCTGGATGACCTTGTAAATTGGAGTGATAGCAATAGGATGAAATTTAATAGTGAGAAGTGTAAGGTTATGCATTTAGGGATTAATAACAAGAATTTTAGTTATAATCTGGGGACACATCAGTTGGAAGTAATGGAGGAGGAGAAGAACCTCAGAGTCCTGGTTGATTATAGAATGACTGTAAGCCGCCATTGTGACATGGCCGTGAAAAAGGCTAATACGGTCTTGGGATGTATTAGGCGAGATATTTCTAGTAGGGATAAGGAGGTGTTAGTGCCATTATACAAGGCATTTGTGAGACCCCATTTGGAATACTGTGTGCAGTTCTGGTCTCCCATGTTTAAGAAGGATAAATTCAAACTGGAACAGGTACAAAGAAGGGCCACTAGGATGATCCGAGGAATGGAAAACCTGTCTTATGAAAGGAGACTTGGGGAGCTTGGCTTGTTTACCTTAACCAAAAGAAGGCTGAGGGGGGATATGATTGCACTCTTTAAATATATTAGGGTACGTCTACAGTACAGCGCTAATTCGAACTAACTTAGTTCGAATTAGTTAATTCGAACTAAGCTAATTCGAACTAGCGCATCTAGAACTAAAAACTAGTTCGAATTAACGTTTTGCTAATTCGAACTAGCGCGTCCACACTGATTGGACGCAGGGGGGCATTTAAGGGCAGCTGAAACCGGTTCTGGCAGGGCATCAGGTCAGTAGTTGCTTTGTGTGGCTGCTGTCTGAGGCTATCTGAGGCTCGAGTTTAAAGGGACCCCCCTGGACAGCCGGTTCTCAGCTTTTCCTGCTTGCTTGCCAACCTCGCCGAGGGACAGCAAAGCGTTGGTCTCTGTGCCCGTCTGTGTCGGTGCTTCTCTTCGGGGGGGCCGCCGCAGGTGGCAACATGGAGCCACCGCTCGCCCTGCACCTTCTGGTGCACGTTCTGGACTTGCTGCTGCCAGCAATGGCTCGAGGCTGCCTGGCACCACCTGGTGAACGTCAGCCCCCTGCCTCTCCGCCTGGCCGCCCTGGGGGCCGTGGAGGAGCCGTGGCGGCGCCCCGGCACCGGCGTGCCCCGCCGCGTCTGGCGTCTGGACACCAGCACCGACTGGTGGGACCGCATCGTCCTGGAGCGCTGGGAGGACCGACAGTGGACCCAGAACTTCAGGATGAGGAGGGACACCTTCCTGGAGCTCTGCGAGTGGCTCGCCCCTGCCCTGCGCAGAAGGGACACTCGCATGAGACTCGCCATCCCCTCTGGAAGCTCTCCACGCCGGACAGCTACCGATCCGTCAGGAACCAGTTCGGCGTGGGGAGATCCACTGTTGGAGCAGTGCTCATGCAGGTATGGCACTCGTCGGCCACCGAGCCGGCGGGGAGAGGGGCTGCGAGGAGGGGATGGGCCACCCCAGGGACAAAGGGGGGGCGGGAGGAGGCGAAAGCTCCCCGCACCGGAGGGGTCGGGCTGTCCAGGCCGTACTACACGCTGCCAGGGGGGTTGCTTCCGGGAGTGGGGTGCGGAGCACTGCCAGGGCACGAACGCTCCCAGCCACCCGGGCGCCCCACTGATTGGCGCTTTGCTGTGTCTCTCTCCGCAGGTGGTCAAGGCCATCAACCGGGTGCTGCTCCGCAGGGTGGTCCGCCTCGCCGACCCGGACGCCGTCATCTGGGGATTCGGCGCCCTCGGCTTCCCCAACTGCGGGGGGGCCATCGACGGGACGCACATCCCCATCCGTGTCCCGGAACACCAGGCGTCCCGGTACGTCAACCGCAAGGGGTACTTCTCCGTGATCCTGCAGGCCGTGTGTGACCACCGGGGACAGTTCACGGACATTAATGTGGGCTGGTCCGGCAAAGCACACGACGCCCGGGTGTACCGCAACTCCTCCATGTGCCAGCGGCTGCAGGACAGGACCTTCTTCCCCGACCGCCACATCAGGGTCGGGGACGTGGACATGCCCGTGTGCCTGGTGGGGGATGCCGCCTACCCACTGCAGCCCTGGCTCATGAAGCCCTACACGGGGCACCTCAATCCCTCCCGCCATGCCTTCAATGCCAGGCTGACCAGGGCCCGCATCGTGGTGGAGGGGGCCTTTGGACGACTGAAAGCCCGCTTTCGATGCCTCCTCACCTGTCTGGACCTGGCCGAGCACAACATCCCTCCCGTGGTGGCAGCATGTTGTGTGCTCCACAATTTGTGTGAGCGGAAGGGGGAGGCTTTCCTGCCAGCCTGGATGGCTGAGGCTGACCGCATGGCTGGACACTACGGTCAGCCCCGCACCGCCGCCATCTGGGAAGCCCAGCGGGGGGCCATCCGGATCCGGGAAGCCCTGCGGGAGAGCTTCCATGAGGAGGAGGAGGACTGACCTCTCCCTGCATGCCCCACTGGGGCCTTCTTCCACCCTACCCCCCTTCCCCTTTCCCCTCCCTACCTACTGTAAAATAAAGACACCTGTTTTTGAAACAAAAATGTCTGTTTATTTCACAGAACTGTGTGGTGGAAGGGAGGAATGAGGGTGGGAGAGAGGAGGGGGAAACCTGGGACGAGGGAGCTGGAAGGGGAGGGAAGGGAGGAAGGGAAAGGAAAGCTCAGGGGTGCGAGTCCGGCTGCCTCTCCCGTCTCGCCACACTGCAGGTCCGGGGGCGTCGGTGGGAAATGGTTGTGGAGGGGGGGGCAGGAGGGACAGAGGGTGTGGAGGAAGCAGGAGCGGAAGCAGGAGCGGGAGCAGGAGGGGGAGCAGGGGGAGCAGGGGGAGGAGGAAATGGGAAGCAGTCGAGCAGGCTCTGGAGGTGGCCTCGCAGGGCACGGCCCTGCTCCTCCAGGGCCTCCAGACTCCTCCGGTGCAGCCTCAGGTCCTCCTGGACCCAGTGGTCCTGGGTGCGGAGCTGGTGGTCCATGAACCGGAGGTGCCACCGCTGATACTCCTCCTCGTTCCTGGCTCTCCTGCTTGCCCGGGCGCGGGCGGCTGCTGCAGGCGGTGTGCTGCGCCCTGCAGGCCCAGGTGCTGCAGCTGTGGTGCAACAAGACCAGCGGTCAATTACCCCAGATGCCCAGGTGTGTGAAACCCAGCTCCCCTCTGCAAGGCCAGGGCCCCTGCAGGATCCCCAGCTGCTGCTCCGTGGTGGGCAAGGCCCAGGCGCACGGTCCTGGGGCTCCCTCTCGCCCCAGCCCCCCGTACACATAAGGGGAACACGATGGTACTCACAGGTGGATGCCTCCCCAGCCTCAGATGACGCAGGCGAGCGGCTCTGTGGGGTGCCTCGGGGGTCCCGGGTCCCGGGCAGGCTGGCAGCAGGCTCTTGGCTCTCAGAGCCCTCCTCCTCCTCCTTCTCCAGGAGCGAGCCCTCTGCCCCGGGGTCAATCACGTCCCGGGGTGCAAGGATGGTATGAGCCCCCAGGAGGCAGTCCAGGGCGTGGAAGTGGAGGCAGGCCTCTGGGTCGGCCCCTGGCTGGCAGGCCCGGGAGTAGGACTGCCGCAGGTCTTTGACCTTGCAGCGGACCTGCTCCCGGCTGCGCTGATGGCCCCTGGCGGCCAGGCTGGCAGCCATGCGGCCGTAGACGGCCGCGTTCCTGTGGCTAGTGCGGAGATAGTGGACATTGGAGGCTTCCCCCCTAACCTCGATGAGGTCCACGATCTCCGCACTTGACCAAGCGGGCGCCTGCCTTTTGCGCTCCCGGGCAGGCTCCTGGGAGCCGCCAGGCTGGTCCTGGGGAGCAGTGGAGGGCTGGGAGCCCTCGGGTGGCTGGCTCATCCTGTGGCAGGTGCAGGGTCTGCTGGCACGGGTGCTTGCAGCCTTGCAACTGGCACAAACTGTGTAGCCAGCCCGTGGCCCTTTAAGGGCTCCGGGGCCGGGAGGGGGGCAATAGAGTTTCCCTGGTGTTGGCCAGAGTGGCCACCAGGGAAACCTGGGAAGCCTTAGCCTCCCACTAGTTCGAATTAAGGGGCTACAGACCCCTTAATTCGAACTAGCTAGTTCGAACTAGGCTTAATCCTCGTAAAATGAGGTTTACCTAGTTCGAACTAAGCGCTCCGTTAGTTCGAATTAAGTTCGAACTAACGGAGCGCTAGTGTAGCGCCTAGGAAAGTTAGTTCGAACTAACGTCCGTTAGTTCGAACTAACTTTGTAGTGTAGACATACCCTGAGAGGGATATATACCAGGGAGGGGGAGGAATTATTTAAGCTTAATACCAATGTGGGCACACGAACAAATGGATATAAGCTGGCTAGTAGGAAGTTTAGACTTGAGATTAGACGAAGATTTCTAACCATTAGAGGAGTGAGGTTCTGGAACAGCCTTCCAAGGGAAGTAGTGGGGGCAAAAGCTCTATCTGGCTTCAAGATGAAACTAGATGGGTTTATGAAGGGGATGGTTTGATGAAATAACATGATCTTGGTAACTAATTGACCATTCATTATCAGTGGGAAATAGGTCAATGGAGGGATGATAGGAGTTGCTATAGGGAACTTTCTGGGTGTCTGGCTGGTGAGTCTTGCCCACATGCTCAGGGTTTAGCTGATCGCCATATTTGGGGCCGGGAAGGAATTTTCCTCCAGGGTAGATTGGCAGAGGCCCTGGAGGTTTTTCGCCTTCCTCTGTAGCATGGTGTATAGATCACAGCTGGAGGATTCTCTGCATCTTGGGGTCTTCGAAGTTTCAAAGGCTTCAGTATCTGAGATATAGGTGAGAGGATTATTCTAGGAATGGGTGGGTGAGATTCTGTGGCCTGCACTGTGCAGGGGTCAGACTAGATGATCATAATGGTCCCTTCTGACCTTAAAGTCTATAAGTCTATGTTCGTTTAACTGTAACATTATTTTAATACTAGAAATGGGTCTGAACCATGAAAATACTTCCTAGGTCCAAATCTTCTAAACATTTTGGGGGTATTCTCTTTATGTCAGTTCATCTTTTATATATGTTATTATAATGATCTATCTTAATACTCTGAGAATAATATGTTGAAAGCAATAATTAATGATCAAATATCTTTGTATCCAGTCTAGAAAATCTGTCTGTTGCGAAGTTAAAGAGCAAGGGTTTGATCCTGAAAAGTGCTATTCCTTCCGTGTCAGATTGGAAAGACGTACACCAATTTGCAATGTCGTTCCTTATAGCAGCGAATGGGGAGAGGTAACAGTTTGGAGAAATGGCAGCTTAATAGGTAAATGCTGAGCTACTTTCATATTCTTATTGGAAAATATAGTCAGAGTAGGGAAGGGTGGGAGAAGGGCCTCCCCTATACCTTTTACCCAATGGTTATGTTACTCTTGTGAGAGACTCTGGGTTCAAGTCCCTCCTTCTACCTGCTATAGCAAAATCGTCTACAAATGGCTCTGCTAACTCTCAGAAGCACCCCAACCACTGAGCTGTACACTATTCTGATGTGCAGTTCTTGCAGTATCACCTACTGAAGCTGTTCCACTGTAATTCCTTCAAGAATCCTTGGAGCAGGGGCAGTGGAGCTTAGATCTCTCAGGGTATGTCTACACTAGCCCCCTAGTTCGAACTACAGAGGCTAATGTAGGCATTCAAACTTGCAAATGAAGCCCGGGATTTAAATATCCTGGGCTTCATTTGCATGTTCCTGGGTGGGCACCATTTTTAAATCCCCTTAGTTCGAACTGACTGCCCGCGGCTATACACAGCAGTTTAAAGTTAATCTGAACTAAGTCCTTAGTTCGGATTAACTGTTACACCTCATTCCATGGGGAGTAACAGTTAATCCGAACTAAGGACTTAGTTTCCAGTATCCCGGAAAAGCTCTACCGTGTCCAAGGAACGTGTCCGCTTTTCAAAAAAAGAAAAAGTTGGAAAAACGGATGAATTTTTTCAGCAACCCTGTAAACCTTGTTTTATGAGGAAGAAGGGATGTTCTGAAAGAGGGTTTGTTTTTTTTCAAAATTTGGCCCCGTTTGGCCAAATTTTGGAAAAGCCTCTTTCAGAAATAAATTGGAAAAGATATGCAAATTGTGTACTGCAAATTGCATTTGTTTTTCTGATTTATCTTTGTAGTGTAGACATAGCCGAAGATTTTCCATCCATGAGCAGAGTGAGGTTTGTCTTGTGCACCAATATTGAGTCCATGTGTGCTTGTTTGTATGTGTGCCACTGTGGCACCTAAGTTATAAACCTCTCCCTTTTCCCCTCCATGTCTCCCATATACCCCACTCCTCCCCGTCCTCTGCTGCCCTGGCTCCTGCTTGTCTCACTGCCCTCTGCTCTCCTGGGTCTTGCCCCTCTCCCCATCCTCTCTGACCTCTGCACCTGCCCTTTCCCCTTGTTCCCACCCCTCCTCTAGCTCCCTTCCCAATCTCCTCGCTTAACACCTCCTTCTACCCATCTGCCCTGCCTCTGTCCTCTGCCCTCTGGTGCCAGTCCCTCCACTCCCCTTCCCTCCCTTCTCCTCCGCTCCCTGTGTCTATCCTTCCGCTTCACCCCACAATCGCCCTGGAACCTACACCTTCCCTTACCCCCTGCATCCTCCTGGTGCCTCCCCCTTCACTCATTGCCTCTGCCCTCCCAACACCTGCCCCCTTGCCCTCTTCCTCCCTGCTGCCTGCCCCCTCACCACTCTCTGCCCCAGTTCTCATGCCCCTCTGCACCCTCACATATGACTTGCTCCAACCCCTGCTTTCCTCATGCCCACCCCTCCTTTCAACCACTCTTCTCCCAACACCGCTCCTCCCCTCTCCTCTTCCTCTCTCTTGACCCCATTGCCCTTCCCCTCTCGTCTCCCAGAATCACTTTGTCACTCCCCTCTCCTATCCCCACTGACACCTTCCCATTCCCCCACTCTTCCTGCCCTTTCCCCTCACTGTCTCCTCTTGGCCCGCTGGCATTTGTCTCTCCTCCACCTTGGTGCCCCCCTTTCTTCTTCTGCCCTGACCCCTTCCTCTCCTCACCCCCACTTTCCCCTTAGTTATTCCCCTGCCCCTTCCCTTCTGCCATCCTGACACCTGCACCTGCCAGGTGGGGCTGCATGGTGGGTGGCTGTCTGTGCCAAGGCTGGAGAAAGGGCACAGTGCTATTTTTAGTACTGCAGCCCTGGCCCAAGAGCAGCTGCACCATGGCCTGGCTCTGTCCAGGCACACAGGGCAATATGCCCCATATGCCGGGACTCGAGCTGAGGCCGTGGTGCAATTTTTAGTACTGTGGTCCTGGCCCCAACAGGCACCACGTAGCCATGTATCCAGCTGCTCCCAGGGACTGAGCCATGTGGCAGGTGGCTGCCCAGTGTGCCAAAACTGGAGCCAGGCCATAGTGCTGTTTTCAGTACCGTGGCCCAGCATCTAGCTCTGGTAGCTGCCACGCAGGCCGCATGGTAGCTGCCAAGCTGCTCCTGGGGTGGGCAGTCACCCGCCATGTGGCCCCACCCCCAGGAGCAGTTAGGGCCACAACTGCGTGGCTCTGCTGAGGGGGTGGGTGGGAATGAAATTCTTGGTGTGTGCCTGCGCAGGCATGAACCTTACAGGGAACCCTGCTCTCTTCCTTTCCTCCCTATGACTGGAGGGATGTTAACAGGTTACTTCACCTTGAATGATTTGTTGAAATATGTTAGCTACTTATACTAAACAACCTACTCCTTCTTGGATATAGGCATAACATTCTGAGTAAGCCTATGTCTATATCACAAAGTTAAGTCAACTTAAGTTATGTCAACATCCAGCCACACTGCAATTAAACTGCTACTGCATGTCCACACTATGCTCCCACTATTGGTGGAGTGCACCACAGTAGCAGCTCTTGCATTGACACAGAGAGCAGTACACTACGGGCAGCCACCTCACTGTGCAAATGGCCAGAGGGTGTTTTGAGAATGGTTTGCAGTTCCTTCTGGGGGGAGGTTGCAGGTGATGCAGGTTTCTCAATCCCATCATTCCATGGGCATCCTACTAGATTTCCAGTCACTTTTCAGCTGCCCTGGTAACCTGTGAGCCAGCCATTTGTGTCAGACTGCATGGCTCCTGCACTGCGGTTTGGAATTGTGCTGTGTGTTATGAACACAAGGCTGCAAGGGGAGCTTAACGGGGGGCTATTGCCCCCCACTCTGACCTCAGCCCCCTCCTGTAGAGGCTAGTATTTGCCTCCCTTGCTGCCTGCTAAGCCCGCTGTAGCTCTTTGATTTTTACACAGCACTGCTGCACGTTCCTGTCATAGCCTTTCTCCTCCTGAGCAAGTTCCTGGGTCTGAAGTAGAACTGTGACTGCACAGTCTCCTCTCCCCACAGACCCAGAAGATCCACCACCTCCCGTGCACTCCAGGCAGAAGCATGTTTTCCTTCATGGAGCTGGCATGGCCAGAGAGGCCGTTGCTATGTGGGTCTCCGCACTGAGCAAACAGGAAGAGCAAGTTCATAACTTTAACATGGGAAGTGTGTTCCCTATGTACCTGGCTGTAGGGCGTTGGAGTTCAAAACAGTGACCAGAGTGGTCAGGATAGGCATTGCAGGATACTTCCTGCAGGTCACTTAGGGCAACATGAGCAGTGCAGTGTTTCTACTGACACAACGTGACTCTAACTACGTTGCCCTGAGCTCTACCCCTCTCCTCAAGGTAGTTTTATTATGTCAGCATAGCAGGCGTGTGGGAGGAGCATTGTAGTGTGCACACCTCCATAATTAGGTCAGTGTAAGTTGTCCTGTGTTGACAAAACGGTGTAGTGCAGTCACGGCCTTAGTTTCCTCGAGCTAGAGAAAAGCTCAGTGTAAATTCAAAAGCTTTGCCTCAGGTTTTGTTTATGCTCCAACTTTTGTCAGCAACTCTTTTGTCAGTCAGGGGTGTGAAAGAAGCATAGCCCTGACTGACATAAGTTTCATTAGCCAAAGTGCAGGTGTGGACAGTGCAATGTGGGCAGGCGAGACTGTCCTGCTGACATGGCTAATGCCACTTGTTGCAGGTGGTTTAATTATGCTGGCAGGTGAACTCTCTCCCTTCAGCTTAGAGTGGCTACACAGGAGACCTTTTACTGGCAAAATAATAGGGTACAGCCCTGTCTCTGTAAGGTCTATAATGTAGAGATAGCCTCTCTCATCAAAAGAAGTTGGTCCAATAAAAGATATTACCTCTCCCACCTTGCATTTCTAGGACCACAAAATGGCCTTTCAGGACAAGAGTAAAGGAACTGTGGCTTTCTAGACTTAAATTAGTTTGTCTTGTCTCTTCCTTTACATTATTTCTAAGGCTGTGTCCAGACTCAGGGTTTTTTTCAAAAAAAGTAGCCTTTTTTCGAAAAAACATCACCTGCGTCTAGACTGCAGCTGCGTTCTTTCGAAATTAAATCGAAAGAATGCGGCTTTTCTTTCAACGGCGGTAAACCTCATTTCACGAGGAAGAACGCCTTTTTTCGAAAGTGCTCTTTCGAAAAAAGGCGTTCTTGAATGCCAACAGGGCTTTTTAGAAAGAGAGCATCCAGACTCACTCGCTGCTTTCTTTCGAAAAAGCGGCTTGCTTTTTCAAAAGTACTGCTTGCAGTCTAGACGCTCTTTTTCGAAAGAGGCTTTTTCGAAAGATACTTTTGAAAAAGCCTCTTTCGAAAGAGGCTTGCAGTCTAGACATAGCCTAAGAGAATATCTGTAATAGGCATGTTTATAAATTTACATTATCAAAACATGACATTTTAAAATATTATTTTTGTGATTATGCCTAGATTCATGTGCTGATGATATAAAGCCTCTGGCAAACCATGCGATCCTTTTAATTTCTGTGCTGGCAGTCCTTTTAGTAATAGTCTTCCTTCTGATTTTTGTGTGCAAATGGCAAAGGTAAGTGTTATTTACTAGACTCTACTGATATCTGTGTTATGGTAACACAACATATGTAAAAATATAACCCTCTCCCATCAACCCTTGTTGTTTGTCCACTTACATTGCAAATTCTTGAAGGCAGAGATTGTGTATTCCCTGTGGTTGTACCCTGAGCCTAGCACATTGTAAGTGCTACTGGAAAACAAAGAATAATTAAATACACTCCAGAATCTACTACTCTCCCTTGGTCTTTATGATGCTAAGGAATCATTGTTCAACCAAAGAATTTCTGGCATCTTCAGCCTACAGTCTTCAGATTGCAGACTCATTCACTCCTTAGTTTCCTGCTGCCATTCCTGTACTGAGCAAATCTCTTGAGTAATCAGCCTGTGAGGGCTCAATAGAAAATCCATTTTATGAGCATTCTTTCTTACCAACATTCTTTTGGGCTTGCAGTTCCAAAGAGAATTTAGACTGTTCCTGCTCTATTTTTTGAGTTACAGTACTAAATATTAAAAAGGTGCAGATTGCAAGAGTGACAACTATTATGAAGCTAGTATCATGTTTAAGAAGGTGCAACCGAGATTACTCATTATTGTTTGTTTATTTCTATAGTATATCCATAATGTATGTCAATTAACAATTTAAAGCACAATATAAGGGGAAAGATAAAGGATAGGGATGAGTGAGATGCAGGTGGTGGTGGTAAAAACAAAAAGATCATGTGTTTGGATGAATAATGTATGCATCTTGAGGAATACAAAGAGTTCCATCCTTTAGCTTCAGTCAAATATATGTATATATATATATATATATAGAGAGAGAGAGAGAGAGAGAGAGAGATGTATATATCTGACCATAGGCTATAATTCTCCTGGAAGAAGAGTGTTTTGTGAAATAACTCAGCCTATGTCTTCACTGCAATCGAAGGTGTGATTTGCAGCTCAGGTAGGCATACTCATGATAACTATAGCAGAGTAGCCCTAGAGCAGGGTTTCCCAACCTATGGGTCGAGACCCAAATATGGATCACCATTACATTTCAAAAGGGTCGCCAAGTGTCTCCCCAGGTAGCTCTATCCCTCCTTCTCCCCCCACCTCCCATTTTTGAATTGCTTTGAGTCACCAAGTCTTCCTGAATTGTCAAAATAGGTCCCCATCTGGAAAAGTTTGGGAACCGCTGCCCTAGCATCATGGGCTTCATTACAGGCTGACAAGCCTCCAGAATTCTGACTGTGTAGTCGCATTGCTAGCCCATGCCAGGGTCTATACTGCCATGCCTTTGCTGCTATTTGAGCTGTGTAGTTAGATTAAAACCAGCCAGGATATGCCTACCTCAGGGTATGTCTACACTACAAAGTTAGTTCGAACTAACGGACGTTAGTTCGAACTAACTTTAATAGGTGCTACACTAGCGCTCCGCTAGTTCGAATTTGAATCGAACTAGCGGAGCGCTTAGTTCGAACTAGGTAAACCTCATTTTACGAGGACTAACGCCTAGTTCGAACTAGCTAGTTCGAACTAAGGGCTGTGTAGCCCTTTAGTTCGAACTAGTGGGAGGCTAGCCCTCCCCAGATTTCCCTGGTGGCCACTCTGGCCAACACCAGGGAAACTCTATGCCCCCCTCCCGGCCCCGGACCCCTTAAAGGGGCACGGGCTGGCTACGGTGCCCGTGCCAGGTGCAAGCCTGCCAGCACCCAGCTAGCAGACCCTGCACCTGGCACGGCACAGAGCCACCCACCCGATGCCCCCCAGCCCACCCCCTCTTGCCGGGACCAGGCTGGCGGCTCCCGGGAGTTTGCCCTGGACCGCAAGAGGCGGGCACCGTCCTGGGCTAGTGCGGACATCGTGGACCTCGTCCACGATCTCCGCACTAGGCACAGGAAAGTGGCCGTCTAGGGCAGGAGAGCTGCCAGCCTGGCCACCCAGGACCAGGTGTGCATGAAAATCAAGGGGGTCCACTGAGACCCCCGACACTGAGCCCTGAGCTTACAATGGCCGTACTGGGTCAGACCAAAGGTCCATCTAGCCCAGTAGCCTGTCTGCCGACAGCGGCCAACCCTAGGGACCCTGGAGGGGATGGACCGAAGACAATGACCAAGCCATTTGTCTCGTGCCATCCCTCTCCAGCCTTCCACAAACTTTGGGCAGGGACACCACTCCTACCCTCTGGCTAATAGGACTCCATGGACCCAACCTCCATCACTTTATCTCACTTCCCTTTAAACTCTGTTCTAGTTGTAGCCTTCACAGCCTCCTGCAGCAAGGAGTTCCACAGGTTAACTATTTGCTTTGTCAAGAACAACAACTTTCTCTGACTAGTTTCAAGCCTGCTACCCAGTCCTTTCCTTTGGTGTCCTCTAGTCCTTCTTTATGGGAACTCAGGAAGAACTTTTCTGAATGCACCCTCTCCACCCAACCCCTGCTTTTAGAGACCTCTATCCTGTCCCCCCTCCGTCTCCTCTTGTCTAAGCTGAACAGTCCCAGTCTCTGTAGCCTTTCTTCATCTGGGACCTGTTCCCAACCCCTGATCATGTTAGTTGCCCTCCCCTCTCCCAGCCTTTCTCTTCCCCTCTCCCACCTCCTTTTCCCAGTCTCCCCCAGTTTTTTTCAATAAAGACAGAGTCAATGTTGGAAGAAACGTTATCTTTATTTTGTACATCAATAAGAAGGGGGGCTAGGGAAGGGTAAGTGGAAGGAGGTGAGGGAGGAATGGGGTACGAGCCCCCGATGGGGAGGACTGGGCTGGCTCTGCGGGCTTCTGGGGGTGGAAGCTCTCCTGCAGCCCCCCAATTACTCCCTCTCCCCAGATGGCAGCCTGCGGCAAGTGCAGCCGGGCTGATGGCCGAGTGGTGTGATGTGCCCAGTGTGGGCACTCAGGGCACTCCAAGCCAGAACTTCTTTGCAAGCGGGGCACCCCTTAGAACTGTGTGTCCGGGGGGGGGGTCGGGACCCTTTAAGTGCAGCCCTCGGCTAGCCTGAGACAGCATCTCCATGCTCTAAGTCCTCCTTTTATGCCCTGCCGGCATTGCTTCCGGCCATCCTTAAGCCCTGTTCAGAGTCCACTCAATGTGGACTTACTAGTTCGAACTAGCAAAACGCTAGTTCGAACTAGTTTTTAGTTCTAGATGCGTTAGTTCGAACTAGCTTAGTTCGAATTAACTAATTCGAACTAAGTTAGTTCGAACTAACTTTGTAGTGTAGACATACCCTCAGTTGCAGTCAGACCATTGCAGCAGAGATATACCTGATGGTCTTACCTACTTTAGAAAATTGCACTGATTTAACTAAACACATTTAGTTACACTGGGGCAAAGCCCAGTGTAGAAGTTTTTATTTTGGTCTGGCTCAAATCAGCTAGAAATCATAAGAACATAAGAACGTAAGAACGACATACTGGGTGAGACCAAAGGTCCACCTAGCCCAGTATCCTGTCTCCAGTGGCCAATACCAGAAGCCCCAGAGGGAGGGATCACAACAGGTAATCCTCATGTGATCCCTCCCCTTTCACCCACCTCCAGAGAAATAGAGGCTAGGGATACCATTCCTACCCATTCTGGATAATAACCACTGATGGGCCAAACTTCCATGAATCTATCTAGCTCTTTCTTGAACCCGTTAAAGTTCTAGCCTTCACCACATCCTCTGGCAAAGAGTTCCACAGATTGACTGTGCGCTGCTTGGAAAAAAACTTCCTTTTTGTGTCTTTAAACCTGCTGCCTATTAATTTCATTTGGTGACCCCTAGGTCTTATATTGTGGAAATAAGTAAATAACTTTTCCTTATTCACTTTTTTCCACACCGGTCATGGTTTTATAGACCTTTATCATATCCCCCCTTACTCTCCTCTTTTCTAAGCTGAAAAATCCAAGTCTTTTTAATCTCTCTTCATATGAGACCTGTTCCAAACCCCTAATAATTTTTGTTACCCTTTTCTGAACCTTTTCCAATGCCAATCTATCTTTTTTTGAGATGAGGCGATCCCATCTGTACGCAGTAAGCAAGATGTGAGTGTACTATGGTTTTATATAGAGTCAATAAGATATTTTTTTTCTTATTCTAATCAGTTTACACTACACAAAATTCAGTCACCCTTAAACTGAAACAAACGTGCTTACATTGGTTTAAGCAAAGTAGTTTAAAAATGGATTATGTTAACCTACAACAACTCTGTTGTGTTGACAAAAGAGCAGAATAGGAAAGAGTGGAAATACAGGATGAACCTTTCTAATCTGATACTCTCTGGTCCAGCAGTATCCGGGTCCTGGCATGATTTTAGTTAGCCAGATGTCCACTTATCATGGGTGTGGCAAAGCTTCCTGCAATCCCATAAAGTTTTTTTACACCCACCAGTCCTCGCTCTCAGTGTTCTATGCTATTATTTAGCTCTAATTTATCCCTAAACATCTTCTAAAAGCCCCATAAGCTCTTATGTTGGTAATGCCACTAGACAATACTGACCTTCTGTGGTTCAGCGTTGGTCAGGTCCTGAGGAGGTGGACCAGGAAGATACAACCTGTAATAATAATAATACAACTAAAGGCTAAATTTTGAAAGGCTTTGACTTTTTAAGGGTCCCTTCTGCCCATTCAGTATAACAGTAACCATTTCTTTCCAAATACCAGTGTGACCTTAAAGTAAAAGACAACCTCTAACAGCTGAATTTCTGCCAGCCTTCCAGCAAGGTGTGAGTTATGAGAGGGTTGTAGTCCTGGAAAGTTAAGGCTCTACCCACACTAGCACTTTTGTTGGTAAATTTCTTGTCAGTCAGGAAGTCAAAAAAACCACACCCCAACTGCAATAAGTTTCAATGACAGGCACGTGAGTGTGGATGATACTATGTTGGCTGGGCATGCTCTCTCAGGTTGTGTCTAGACTACACAGTTCTTCCGGGAAAAGATACACAAATTGTGAACCACAATTTGCGTAACTTTTTCCGCTTTTTTCGGAAGACGCTTTTCTGACATTTGGCCCATCTATGCTGGGCCAAATGTGGGGAAAAACCTCTTTTTCAGAACATCCCTTCTTCCTTATATAATCAGGTTTACAGGGATGCTGAAAAAACATGTCTGCTCTTCCAAAACCTTTTTGGGAAGAGCAGATGCGTTCCTTGGACACACTTCTCATATCCCGGAAAAACTCTGCCATCTAGACATACCCTCAGTCACCATGTGACCGCCGCTTATTTGGAAGGTATAATTATGCTAAAAGGAGAGCTCTGACACATCAGTATAGTCAGCTTTAGTGGCTCCTGAGGAGTTGGAAGCCAACACTTTAGTTTAGGCTTCCAGGTATTCTGCCTCTTGGAACTTCTTTTCCTTGTACTTCTGCAGACTTTTCTTCCTTTCATTTTCAAGGACCAATAGATACAGCCCTGCAACTCTATAGATATCTGCCTTGTATCAGCGGATATCCACAGCCACAGATGTAGTTGCAAATATCTGGGGCTAATTTTTGTGGCTACGGATGTGGATACAAGTTTTGTATCAAGAGCCCTGTGAATCTATTGATATTTGTTTTCTATTCACAGGAATCTGCACCCACAAAGGTGGATGCAGTTATCTGCAGATCATTTTTGCAGATGTGGATGCAGATAACAAATATGTATCTGCACAGGGTTCTACAAAGAGGGTAATTATGATGGTGCAGAGGTGACTCTTCTAGTCCTATGAGACCAATGAAGGCCAGGACTAGAGTAGTTTTCTAGAGAAAATTAGAAGTTTTTCAGAGCAAAATGCTGTTTGTTCCACTTTATGTATTGCTTCAATTGGCCAAATTAAATCTTTAAAACTGACTGTTTTTCCGATTACTGATAAACTGACTTTCTCTCCCTTGTTTCTCTGTCAACTGCCTGCTTCAGTACTGGACAAGATCAAAGCACTAGTGATTTTGGCATCAGTCTCTGTTGCACCAATGAACAAAGTCAGCACATGCAAGATGATGCTAACGTTAAGATTTATGGTTTGCATGTCTGTACTCATCAGTTTAGATTTACACGCCACTTCTTACAGCCCTCTGAAAGCTGCCAGCTCCCAAAACCACAGAAGTAGTTTTTATTTCTCTGAAAAATCCCATGCTGCTGAACCACAGCTACATTATGGGAGATACATGTGACTGGAAAGCTCATTGAAGTTATAATTTCAGAATTTCTTCTCTGTTTTTGCCACTCTGAATAGCAGAAAAGCAGAAACAGGCCTCAATTCCACAGCAGGCATACAGCCAGGATGGCTAGCTTCTGCACCACCACTCCAGAAGGGAAGGGACGTGGCCAGATATGCTGGGCTTAGGTAAATCCCAGCAAATGGATAGTTCCTTTGGTCCTGTTACCAACTGGAAGAGTTTAGATGAGCTGAATGCTTACTTTGTTTTGTTCTATTTATAGATTTCAGAAGTCAATCATGCCTATTATACCAGACCCAAAGCATATATTTTCTGATCTCTTTAACGATCATAATGGAAACTTCCAGGTAAATATCCAAGCATTCTTGAACTTCTTGGTGGTATTGGATTCATTCCAACACAACAGTCCTACCCTACATATCATTTTAAAAACCTGAAAGCTACCTTTGAAGGTTAAAGTAAGCGCTCTCAGATCCTAAAAAAGTCTCTCGCGCTACTTCATGTGGTCTTAAAGAAGAACTATTATTACTACTTACTTGCTGGGACACTGATAAGGGGGTACAAAAGAGGCAGCAACCCCGTGGCCCAGAAATTTAAAAAGACCCAGGAGCTCTGCGCATCTTAGTCCAGGTGGCGCTGAGGGCTGGCTACTCCTCACCCCACCTCTTCCTTCTGAGGCCCTGCCCCTTCTGGGGGCCCAGAGCTGAGCCCTCCTCCCCACATTGCCCAGGGACTGCAGAAGTCTGTCTGCAGCCCTCTTTATTTGTATTGTAGTAACACATAAGGATCTCAACCACTGAAGTGGATTGAATGTGCTAACACCCGTACAAAGACAATTTCTGCCCAGGGGGCTTGCAATGATGGCAGAAGGCAAGATACATGGACACATATTGACAGGCATGATAAGAATAAGGCCAGAAAGGCCATCCTGAAAAGTAGAGATGACAGCACACCAAATCTTTGTACTATTCTCTTTCCAGACCTCCTGTCACAAAAGGCCACCAACCTTTGTCCTTCACAAAACTATCCACAATGTCCCAACTTGCCTGATTTACCACTATACCTTCCAATCCTTTTAACATTCACCTTGCTGTAAAACAGCAGATCTTCAGACAGCCCGAGGGAGGAATGCCCTTTGTGTTTGCTTCCCGTTAAGCTGAAATGCATGCAGTTTACCTGAAAAGCATCTGTTATTTGAATATCTTGAATGTGGCTTGAACCTCACCATTTAGACCATGCCATAGCAGAAAGCAGACTGGCAAAATAATGATGAATATTCACTATCTGATGCATAATAAATACAAGTACTGTGCCACTATTACAACGGTGAGGAAAATGAAAAACAGTAATAGGGCTCATCTACATTGGCCCCTTTTCCGGAAGGGGCATGCTAATTTTTCAGATCGTAATAGGGAAATCCGCGGGGGATTTAAATATCCCCCGCGGCATTTAAATAAAAATGTCCGCCGCTTTTTTCCGGCTTTTAGAAAAGCCGGAAAAGAACGTCTACACTGGCCCCGATCCTCCGGAAAAAAGCCCTTTGAAGTAGGAATAAGAGATCCTCCGGAAAAGGGCTTTTTTCCGGAGGATCGGGGCCAGTGTAGACGTTCTTTTCCGGCTTTTCTAAAAGCCGGAAAAAAGCGGCGGACATTTTTATTTTATTTTTATTTAAATGCCGCGGGGGATATTTAAATCCCCCGCGGATTTCCCTATTACGATCTGAAAAATTAGCATGCCCCTTCCGGAAAAGGGGCCAATGTAGACGTAGCCATAGTGTTTTACTCATGAATCAAAATGTACTTACCCGAGGTAAGTTTTAAAAGATACAAAATAATAACTATTAATAATTCAATGCAAAATAATAATAAAGGACCTGCTCCTAAAATTAATTAGATAAATCTCCCACCAAAATCAACTTAAGTTTTGATTGAGTCAGGACTTGTCTTAAAAGATTTGCAAAATCCTTACAAGTGGGGTAGGGGAGAGGCACTGTGTTCATTTAGTGTATTTTGAAGGTATCTATCACTGTAACTGCTAGATAATAATTAAATCCAATTCTGAATGTGTTAGCAGTAGTAATTTCCTTGAAGTTTTCTTTGTTCTTCATACACATCCATGTTTTTTGCTTTTGTCTTATTTCCTGCTTGCCTGCTATTTCTTAGGGTCATGGTGAAGGTCGGTGTAGCCTGTGCTTGTTTTCAAATGAAATTAGAGCCTGGGATGACATCTACTCTTCATTCTCTTAGGAATGGATTCATGAAACTGACAATGCAATGGCCCAAACAAAGATGGAGTGTATAGAACATGAGTGCATCATTGAGGAAAGAACTGAGCAGGAAGATGTGAAGGAAGCTAGCGAAAAGCTTTGTGAATTGTCAAACATGAACAAAAGAGATTTTCTGAATTCTGTTCATAACACTTGCCTGCAACCACCAGCCAGTGAGACGGTTTCTTTTGGGAGTTTAAATTTTTTTATGAATGAAGACATGTACGTCATCTTATGAAAATATGTGCTGCAGTAGGAACAGATGGTGTTGGGGTAAAGGTACAGAGGACCCTGATGAGTTTAAAGGAGCATCTGAATACAGTGAAAAGTTATGATGAGGCTTGCCTAGCATAACATAGAACACACTCCAATCTGGATTGCAATTTTCCCAGAATTTAGGGACAACCTATGCAAGCCCATTAGAGAAAAAAGAAGGCATGACAATTCAGGTGTCTTTAGATTTGGGGTTCTAATTTAGGCCCATCTCTAAGGCTAAACCAAGCCCCATCATGCGTAATGTGGACATGAGATTCCAAAGAGCCCTTCTCATTCACTGCATACCTTCTAGGAGCTGAGCATAAACCCAGGCCTTGTTCTCAGGGAGTGCACTGACTGTGTTCAGTTAATGAAAACAATAGCACTTCCAAAGTAAAAAGTAAAAAGTAAAAAATTTGAGTTAGGTCAGCACTATCAATCTGCTTTCTCTTTTCTCTTCAGATAGTAGACACATTCTTGTGGACAAAGAGGATAACTCTCAAGGGTGGGTTGTTTTGACTGTGAAATATATATCTTTGCTCTCAATATTAAATCTTCTCTTGGCATATTTAGGAACTGTAGATTTTATAAATGGATTGCTCTTCATATTACTTAAATCAACCTTTTATTTTATGTGTGCCAACTTCACCTAAACTATGTCATATTTTTTGCTCTGTAGCCACATTTTTTTAGATAGCAGACTCAGGAAAACCCAATTGACTCATCCAAACTATATTTGGTACATCTTCCTCCATCATTTAATATGCATGCTTCTTGAGAATAAACATTGTAGTTAAACATCTAACTGAGATTCATCTCTCACATAAGTCCATTTAGGGTAATGTAGTTACCCCAAGGATTAATATATTGGTGGAAAATTAACATTATTATATGGAAATTAAGCTACTTCAATTTATGCTACTTGAAGATCTCACCCACTTATTGCTTCAGAAGTGAGAAGCAAGATCTTAGAATGTAAATACCTTATGTGGTTAGTGGAGCAGCACATAAATAAGGACATATGTAGAGAGGGTCAGAAAAATGACTTATGGTGTCATTTTCTGTGAAATAGTGAAGAGTCTTTGAAATAGAAATGCTTTAGGAACTAATTTTAATTCTTCCGAAAGTCATTGGGGAGTGAAAACAACAACAAAGGTCCCAACAATGTAAAAAGGCACGTTGATTTTTTCAGGAAAAAATGTCAAATTTTGAAATGACTTTTCATTTTGAATTTTAATGTTATATTATATTATATATTATAATATGAAATAAGAAGCCAATAAAAAACAAAATATTTTTCTCAATTGACACAATTTGTTGTTTTTGGACTTTTCCTTTGTGAATAAGTTACACATTTTGGAGTTTGTTCTGATTCAGAATGAAATAAAGTTCTAAAATCTGAAAATCCTTTGTAAAACAGTATTTCTGTCTCCACATGCATCTAGACGTAAATTTTCAAAGCTGTTAAAATATCGATTTCAGAAACAAAACAGATTTTTTTCTTCCAAGTATTCAAGTTGATTTTTATGGTTACATGTGACAAGGAATTAACCATTCTGTGTTATTTGAGGAACTAGCCCTAAATCTGTCAGACACAGTTTGGGAGAGGAAGCAAGAAAATGTACAATACCAATTAAGAGTTGTGACATTTTATAACTGAAATATAGATGGTTCTGTGATTTCAGAAAATCCCTTGACTAGACTACAGGTGTCCAGACTGAATGGATGCTCTCTCGCATGTAAGCTGTGATTGCTATGGACAGAAGGGCCACCAGGGCACCTGTGCTTTTTCCTCTTTCCTCTTCTTTCGAAAGAACTCCCTCTTCCCTGTCCACACGTGCCTTTTTTGAGAAAGAGCTCTTTCGCAAAAAGGCTTCTTCCTCATAGAATGAGGATTATCAATGCCGGAAAAAACCCTGTTCTTTCGATTTTCTTGAGGAAGAACACAATTGCAGCGTAGACTTTCCTCAAGCCATTTTTCTGACAAGACTCTGTAATGTAGACATACCCTGAGACACTGGGCTGATGTCATGTGGTTGGGTGCTCAGCAATCTCTGAGCATCCAGCTCTGCCAGATGCTTGATGGAGATAACTACAATCACTTGAAAATATAGGCATGAAAACCCAGAATTCACTTTTTATATTTTATTCTTCTCTTGTGTTGGGGACTTATGAGGACATTTTGTGGATACTTTCAGGGCTTTGTTTGTTTGTTTTTATCTTAGCATTGGAAAAAGTTCAGAAAAGGGCAACAAAAATGATTAGGGATTTGGAAAGGCTGCCATATGAAGATAGATTAAAAAGACTGGGATTTTTCATTTTAGAAAAGGGAAGACTAAGGGGGGGGATATGTTGGAGATCTATACAATCATGACTTGTGTGGTGACAGTAAATAAGAAAAAGTTATTTACTTGTTCCCATAACACAAGAACTAGGGGGTCACCAAATGAAATTAATAGGTAGCAGGTTTAAAACAAACAAAAGGAAGTTTTTCTTCAGGCAGCACATAGTCAACCTATGGAACTTCTTGCCAGAGGATGTTGTGAAGACAGGACTTTAAGGATACATCTACACAATAGCATTATTTCAGAATACTGACATTTCAAAATAACATAATGCATGTCTACACACTACTAGCCTTTAGTCCAAAATAATGTCGAGCTGAAGGACATCTTACTCTGACTCATGGTAACTCTCAGTTCATGAGGAGTAAGGAAAGTCCAAGAAAGAGTGTTCTTCCTTCGACTTCCTGCTGGGTAGACAGCGCCAAAAGCCAAATGTCGGCTATTTTTACTTTAAGTACACAATTGATGTAGCTGAAGTTGCCTAGCTTAATTCGACTTTAGCTCTGATATGTATACATGCCCTAACAGGGATTCAAAACAGAGCTAGATAAATTCATGGAGGATAGGTCCATCAATGGCTATCAGCCAGGATGGATAGGAATGGTGTCCCTAGCCTCTGTTTATAAGAGGATGGGAATGGGTGACAGGGGTAGAATCGATTGATGATTACTTGTTCTGTTCATTCCTCTGGCAGCACCTGGCATTGGCCACTGTTGGAAGACAGGATACTGAGTTAGATGGACCTTTGGTCTGACCCAGTATGGCCGTTCTTAAGTTCTTATGTTTGTTTGTTTGGCATTACTGCTACCACTTTATCTAGTGCAATGATGTCCCTTCTTCTTGTCCATTAATCTGACACATTTGTTTCCCCTTGCCCTGGTTCTTTCCATGCACAGCACACTTAGCTGAGCTCATCCATCATGGCAAAGTGCTACGATGTTGTGCTGCCCATAGCATTCCAGGCCCCATCTCTTGTCAAAGCAACTTGTGCAATGCGGTGAGGTGGCTAAAAAAAGAAATTGCATAATTCTCTACTGGAGTTGGGTAGATCCACAGTCCTGGCCAGTTTCCTGCCATCATCCCGCTCCTTCACTTGTCCCTTTGTCAATTTACACTCTTTCTCCAGTCCTGTTCATTTTTGTTTGAACTCCTGTTTGAGTGAAAAAAGTGGGTTCACTGCTCCTGCATGGGGTGACAAAAAGGAGAAAGACTGTGGTTCAGGGCAGAAAGAACTCCTGGAGCCCCACTCAGAGGAGGACGGACAGTGATGTCTTGAGGGGAGCACATGAACGCAAATGGCAGCCCTCCAAGAGTAAAGTTGTATTTCTGAGCCATTCAGATGTCCCGAAAGGCTTACACAAGTCTAAAAAGGATCCTCCCAAACCTCTGATAGAACCATTGCACATTGGCTGTGTCTACATTGGCAAGATTTTGCGCAAAAGCAAGTGCTTTTGCGTGAAAACTTGCCGACTGTCTACACTGGCTGCGAGTTCTTGCGCAAGAACACTGACGTTCTAATGTAAGAAATCAGTGCTTCTTGAGCAAGAACTATGACGCTCCCACTCAGGAATAAGCCCTCTTGCGCAAGTGTTCTTGTGCAAGGCTGTGTCCAGACTCAAGGGTTTTTTCAAAAAAAGTAGCCTTTTTTCTAAAAAAACTTCACTTGCATTTAGACTACAGCCGCGTTCTTTCGAAATTAAATCAAAATAACGCGGCTTTTCTTTTGACGGTGGTAAACCTAATTTCATGAGGAAGAACGCCTTTTTTCGAAAGTGCTCTTTCGAAAAATGGCGTTCTTGAATGCAAACAGGGTGTTTGTGAAAGAGAGCATCCAGACTGCCTGGGTGCTCTCTTTCGAAAAAGCGGCTTGCTTTTTCGAAAGTACTTGTTGCAGTCTAGACGCTCTTTTTCGAAAGAGGCTTTTTCGAAAGATACTTTCGAAAAAGCCTCTTTCGAAAGAGGTTTGCAGTCTAGACGCAGCCCAAGAGGACAGTGTAGACAGGCAACATGAATTTCTAGTGCAAGAAAGCCCGATGGCTAAAATGGCCATCGGAGCTTTCTTGCGCAAGAGAGCATCTACACTGGCATAGATGCTTTTGCGCAAAAGCACATCTCTTGCACAAAAGCACATGCCAGTGTAGATGCTCTCTTGCGCAAATACTTTAACGCAAAAACTCTTGCGTTAGAAGTATTTGTGCAAAATCTTGACAATGTAGATGTAGCTCTAGTGTATTGGTCACAATTCCACTAAGTGGGGCATTCTTCAGATTATGAACCTGGAAATTGTCAAATGATGTGGTAGCCAATTAGTTTTGCTGCCCGGTGCCTATGCTGCAGCAGCATTCTGTGCTACACTGTGGCATAAATCAGGAGGCCTTGTGATATGCCATGCTGCACGGGTCTTGACTGCTGTGTTAGATATTTTATGAAGCAGAAACAGAGTCTGACTAGCAAGAGCTGAAGCCTCTCTAATACAACTTCATTTCCCCCGTGGGCCAATGCTTAGCATTTTGTTGTTGTTTTCCCTTTTGCTGACAGCATTGAAAGGATCAATCACCTATTATATTTGCTGAGCATTTGGTTGTTTAGCTAAATGGCCAGTCAGGTAAAGTTTCAGAGTGGGTTTGGAAAGATTGCCACACCCCTAGTTGCCTGTGCACAAATTAAATAGCTAGTCAGAAAAAAGAAATATTTACTCCCCACAGTGAAAAGGAGAGAAAGATAGCAACTTTTATATCTCTCTTTTATTCATTCAAACGTTGTCATGTTCTTCAAAGGGATAAGTCCCTCAGATGGTACCATCTTGTTCCTAATTATATCTCATAGAAAGGGGAGAACTGCACAACATCCAGGTGAACTGAATTATATTTTCACAACAGAGAAACAGGCAAATGGTACATTTGTGCCTCATGAAATATATGCCTTAGATATACCTATAGTGAGCAAATTTGCATCTATATTGCATGCTTTGCTTTTGATGTATGATTTCCACTGAGAGGAAGGGTGGCAGGAAACCACACAAATCTTTTAAACAAACAACAGGATTTATTGGAGCCTGGTTTGCAGCTTTTATTTTCACTCATTAACTGTGTTTATATGTGGTTATGTTAGCGCTTTATATTTTCCTCAAAATTTATAGGTTTATTTGAATGGAGAGTATATAAGTTTGAGCCGAAATTATATGTTTAAGCAGAAATCACTTGCTTCTTTTGCACTAAAACAAACAAAAGCATTTTTAACAATGTATTGATGTGGTCCTTCTGCCAGATGTTGTCAGCGGCAAGAAGGACTGGGTTCAAATGTTTAGGGAGGAAGTTCCTCTATAATTAACAGATGCACTGACCCAAGCCCTGACTAGGAAACCTGGGTAATGAAAAACCTCCCTAGGCCGCCTTAACAGGCTTTTTTTTTTTCCAGAATCTATGTCTGTGTGTACAAACAACTAAGATGGTATTAATGGGAAAAGGAACAGAACATTAAGGAAACACAACAACAATAAACAACCATATGTTTACACAACTATAAGTTAACATACTCAATGCCTTGGGCATCCAACCCTACAGTATCTTTGCCTCGGTTTCCCCATATGCTAGTGTGCTACATCTGATGAACAAATACTCATTTAATACCTCATGCTGACTTTTTAATACCTGACTTTTCTCCACTGGTGCAACCCATTCACTTAAGTGAAGTCCCAGAGCCCTATGAATGCACACAAGGAGGTCCATCTCCAACAACTAGGAGGAAGTACTGCCTGGCTTCCATGAAGAGACCTCTGAGTTGCCTCTCGCCACACTGTCACCTTTAGCTGCCGTACTGTCATGTCTAAACAAGGAGAGCTCAGGTCTAAGGCATCAACCTCCCACCCCCATCCTCAGCATGAATACAGTTCTGTGAGTGGAAGGCAATGAGGGACCATCTCTGGAATTCTCAGACCGGTTGCTGCCCTCTGCAGTGGAGAGTTACTATAATCTCTGACCATGACACTACTTCCAAGTCTCTACCATGAAATCCAGAGCCAATAACATGTGTCACTCTGGATCAGGGTTCCTCCCCCAAGAAATTCATCTCATCCTTCAGGACAAAAGTCCTTCTCTTTACACTTGTCCATGCTCTACTACCCAGTGTCAATGAAAGGTTTTGTTTATAATGAATCCCTCTGCAGGACATACTGGCTGCGTCTAGACTGGCATGATTTTCCACAATTGTTCTTAACGGAAAAGTTTTACTGTTAAAAGCATTTGCGGAAAACTGTGTCTAGATTGGCACGGATGCTTTTGTGCAAAAGCACTTTTTGTGGAAAAGCATCTGTGCCAATCTAGACGCGGTTTTGCGCAAGAAAGCCCCGATCGCCATTTTCGCCATCGGGGCTTTTTTGAGCAAAACAGCTTTTACCTGACTACACTGGCCCTCCTGCGCAAAAGCATTTGCGCAAGAGGGCTTTTTCCCAAGCGGGAGCATCATAGTATTTGTGGAACACTGACAATCTTACATTAGATTGTCAGTGTTCTTGCGCAAATTCAAGTGGCCAGTATAGACAGCTGGCAAGTTTTTCCGCAAAAGCAATTGCTTTTGCAGAAAAACTTGCCAGTCTAGACACAGCTGTTATGTACAGTTCTGCTGCCTTTTAACATGTGTTATCCCTATATCCAAAACTTAAAAGAATGTTACCAAAACGACTAGCAAAAACGGGAGGTACCCAAGCAAGGGAAGTCTGCCTATTCTTTCCTTCTCTAGTTCAGCAGTAGATGGTGACAGTGCAGTCCTTCCCCTGGGAGCCTCAGATCATTGGGCAACACTAATAAAAGCTTCTAAAGCCAAATTTAAAAGCATTTATTGTTTGCAGCTTTCATTTCTACAGGAACTGTTTGTGCCCCTCCAAAACAAATCTCCTGATTCCAGTGCTGCTCTTCTTGAATCAGAAGTGAACTGTGGCAAGCGAGGATGGAAGTAGCAAAGAATGCTACATATGTGGCTAAAGTTACTCACCTGCATAAAGTATGGGTGAGTTTCACAGGGCAGATTGATGCACTTAGATGCTACTTTAAGCACTTAGATCCAATTTTTAAATCTTCAAAACTCAGCTGCTGCCTAACCCTCTAGGCATTCCCTCAGCAGTTGAACTTCCACTGCTAAAGCTCCTGAAAATCTTTCACTAGCATGTACACATGCCTGTCAGTTCTGATGCCAATGAGCAGCTTAGCACTTAATCATAGAATCATAGAATACTAGGACTGGAAGGGACCTTGAGAGATCATCAAGTCCAGTCCCCTGCCCTCATGGCAGGACCAAATACTGACTAGACCGTCCCTGATAGACATTTATCTAACCTACTCTTAAATATCTCCACAGATGGAGATTCCACAACCTCCCTGGGCAATTTATTCCAGTGTTTGACTACCCTGACAGTTAGGAACTTTTTCCTAATGTCCAACCTAAACCTCCCTTGCTGCAGTTTAAGCCCATTGCTTCTTGTTCTATCCCCAGAGGCCAAGATGAACAAATTTTCTCCCCCCTCCTTATGACACCCTTTTAGATACCTGAAAACCGCTATCACGTCCCGCCTCAATCTTCTTCTCTAATCTAAACAAAGTTTAGTTTAACTCAGGCCTAAATCCCTGTAGGATTTACAAACTGGGCATTCCCCCACCTTTCAGGCCCAATCTGGTAGACTTTCTTAACTGCCTCCTGAGAGCACATCTGTCAGGCTGAGTCCTGAATGAAACACATGGGAAGGAGGTAGGAGTGCATCCCACATTACGTCTAGTCCCACTGGAGCGGTTGGAGCCTTTACCCACAATGTAGGAGCCCAGAAGCAATTCCCTGCCTGACGTGGATCAGGGAGTTGAACCTGTATCTTCCAAGAAAGTGCCCTAACTACAGAGGAAGGCACTTCTCAATGTCTCCTGTTGGAGCTGCTGCCCTTGGTGTGACTTATTAAATATTCATTAGAAGAGAAATTTGAACTTAGGCCCCTCCACCCTTTCTCATGAATGCACTAGCCACTGGGCTATCGAGTTATTCTCACTCTGTTTTGTCTAGTGACTAGTACATATTACATACAAAGTGAAACAGTTCCAACAAGAGAGATTCTGAAGTCATTTTGCAGACATGTAATGGACAGCCAGGTTTATGGAGTTACTGCTGATGGTATATATCTTCCAGCTAGTACACTACAGAGCTTTTTAATGGAAGATGATAAGCTGTGACAATAAGTTGAAGCCATTATTTTTTCTCTTGAAAACCAGTAGCTAATAGATGGTTATTTCACAAAGTGGTGAATTAACAAGAATAATGGTCCGCACACACTGACTTTACAATGGATTTCTGATATTGTTTTGCTTATTTCTTAGTATGACTTAGTGACATGAAGCACAATAGCTAAGTATCAGACATTTCCTATTATTTAGGTTACCAGATACCCAACCAACACTGCTCTGAATTAGTAGTGAGTGGTGAGGCTTTACCTTGACCTGGTATAAGGGATAACTTTCCTCACACTGCTCTTTTCTTCTCTTGTTTTTTTTTCTCATACAAGTACACCCAGTAATTAAAACCATTATTTGACAGTACTGGTTCCCTACTCTGTGCTGAACTATTAAGACCTCTAAGGAAAAGTACCCTTGAAATGAGGATACTATTAAAAGAACTATTCTTAGGCAGTATCCAAATCTTCCTGGAAAAAAAGCTATATTGCCAACTAAACGGAAGATGGAAAAAGAGATTAAAGGAAGCCTAGAATATGGAAATGGGTTTCAACTCAACCTTGCTGGGTCAGAAGCCTTTTCACTTAAAAAGCAGACAACTCAGCTACTGACCTACCTAATGGAAGGAGAGTACTTCAGGAAAATTGCCCCACTGTGACTTATCATGGTGAATCAGGCTAAATGTTATCACATAATAAACTTAAAAAACAACAAATGGTCTGGTAGCACTTTATAAACTAAACTAAAACACGTAGATGGCATCATGAACTTTTGTGGGCACAGCCCACTTCCAATGTTAAGCAAAACTACCCCATGGGATTCTTCACATGTCAGGTTAAAAATGTACTCCCTCTCTCCTCATGGTATCTGCCACTTGTCATATCCTCTGAGACAAAGAAAAACCCCATAAGCAGGAAAGTGAAAATAAGACTTTGTTGTGCACCCGCAGGAATAAATATCCACCCCATGCCCCATCAAGCGAAGTATAATAGGGGAAAATAAGCTAGTCCTATCTTCTTATATGGCATCTATCACCACACCATGGGTGTGTCTAAACTACATGGCTCCGTCGATGGAGCCATGTAGATTAGGCTGATCGGCAAAGGGAAATGAAGCCATGATTTAAATAATCGCGGCTTCATTTAAATTTAAATGGCTGCCACGCTGAGCCGACAAACAGCTGATCAGCTGTTTGTCGGCTCAGCGTGCTAGTCTGGACGCTCCCGCACTGACCTGAAAGCCCTTTATCGACCTCCCCATTATGCCTCGTAGGATGAGGTTTACCGGGAAGGTCGATAAAGGGCTTTCATGTCGGCAGGGGAGCGTCCAGACTAGCACGTTGAGCCAACAAACAGCTGATCGGCAGAGCGGGGCAGCCATTTAAATTTAAATGAAGCCGCGATTATTTAAATCACGGCTTCATTTCCCTTTGCCGAACAAACAAATCTACATGGCTCCGTCGACAGAGCCATGTAGTTTAGATGTACCCTATCTAAGAAACTCATAATATTAATTAATTAAACCTCACAACATCTTTTAACCATTGTTCTGGAGAACTAAAGCACAGAAGAATAAGCACAAGAGTCACAAAAGGGTTTAGGCATTTAATTGCTACTGTATGCACTGAAATCCAAAATTTACAGCCTCAAAATCCCTGCTCAGCTGCTGCCCAATCTTGGAGGAAATGTAAGGCCCGAAGCATTTAAGTCTCTGTCAATCAAGCCCTCATAGCACCTAAAAATTTACCAGTGAACATGTGCACAACAGCATCAGCCTTGGAATCCATCTCATTCCTAAACCCCTGCAGGAGCATCAAAGTAGGCTTGCCCTTGCTTATCTCAACTGTGGGACACAATCTGGTAGGTGCTTCCAGAAGCTGCTAACTGTATCAGGCTCCCCAAAACAATGCCAGACAAGGAAGATTCAGTGTCTTCTTTATAACTTTTAGCCCACTTGTCAGGGCACTCACTTGGGATGTGAACTCCTAGGTTCGATTCCTACCTTTGCCCAATGGGGAGAAAGTATTGGAACATTGGGTCTCTTACATCCCAGGTGAATGTCCCAAACACAGGGCTAAAGTTTATAAGGTGGAGGGGAATTTGCCTCATTCTCCTTGTTTGTGAGAAAGGACTTAGGGTATGTCTACACTACCCCGCTAGTTCAAACTAGCGGGGTAACGTAGGCATACCGCACTTGCAAATGAAGCCTGGGATTTGAATTTCCCGGGCTTCATTTGCATAAACTGGGCGCCGCCATTTTTAAATCCCTGCTCGTTCGAACCCCGTGCCGCGCGGCTACACGCGACACGAACTAGGTAGTTCGGATTAGGCTTCCTAGTCTGAACTACCATTACTCCTCATTCCACGAGGAGTAATGGTAGTTCGGACTAGGAAGTCTAGTCCGAACTACCTAGTTCGTGCCGCATGTAGCTGCGCGGCACGGGGTTCGAACGAGCAGGGATTTAAAAATGGCGGCGCCCAGTTTATGCAAATGAAGCCCAGGAAATTCAAATCCTGAGCTTCATTTACAAGTGCGGTATGCCTACGTTACCCTCCTAGTTTGAACTAGGAGGGTAGTGTAGACATACCCTTAGTCACCTAACTCTGGGAGGGTGTTCACAGTACAAATCCAAATAGAGGGAGGCACCTCCTTGTGTCCCAGACTGAGTCACCTAATTCTCTTTGGGGGGAAGGACTGAAGACTGAGCTCTCACTTCGTTGTTTCCTACCGACTAGCTTATGTTGCTCCTGGATCAGCATGTTTGCTTTTGCAGTTCCTCTTTAAAATGCCTAATTCTCTCCATTCATTATATAGGGAGCTTGGATGTCTAACGTGGAGTGGTATATTACAACAGGATTTAGGACCCCTACATTTAGATGCTGCAATCATAGAATCATAGAATACTAGGACTGGAAGGGACCTCGAGAGGTCATTGAGTCCAGTCCCCTGCCCTCATGGCAGGACCAAATATTGTCTAGACCCTCCCTGATAGACATTTATCTAACCTACTCTTAAATATCTCTACAGATGGAGATTCCACAACCTGGGCAATTTATTCCAGTGTTTGACTACCCTGACAGTTAGGAACTTTTTGCAACAGCATCACACTGCTGACTCATATTTAACTTGTGGTCCACTATAACCCCTAGATCCCTTTCTGCCATACTCTTTCCCAGACCGTCGCTTCCAATTCTGTATGTGTGAAACTGATTGTTCCTCCCTAAGTGGAGCACTTTGCATTTGTCTTTATTTAACTTCATCCTATTTATCTCAGACCATTTCTCCAATTTGTCCAGGTCATTTTGAATTATGACCCTATCCTCCAGATTAGTCGCGATCCCTCCCAGCTTGGTATCATCTGCAAACTTAATATGTGTACTTTCTATACCAATATCTAAATTGTTGATGAAGATATTGAACAGAGCCGGTCCCAAAACAGACCCCTGCAGAACCCCACTTGTTATGCCTTTCCAGCAGGATTGTGAACCATTACTAACTACTCTCTGAGTACTGTTATCCAGCCAGTTATGCACCCACCTTATAGTAGCCCCATCAAAGTTATATTTCCCTAGTTTATTGATAAGAATATCATGCGAGACCATATCAAACACCTTACTAAAGTCTAGGTATACCACATCCACCACTTCTCCCTTATCCACAAGACTCGTTATCCTATTAAAGAAAGCTATCAGATTGGTTTGACATGATTTGTTCTTTACAAATCCATGCTGGCTGTTCCCTATCACCTTGCCACTTTCCAAGTGTTTGCAGATGATTTCCTTAATTACTTGCTCCATTATCTTCCCTGGCACAGAAGTTAAACTAACTGGTCTGTAGTTTCTGGGTTGTTCTTATTTCTCTTTTTATAGATGGGCACTATATTTGCCCTTTTCCAGTCCTTTGGAATCTCTCCTGTCTCCCATGATTTTCCAAAGATGATAGCTAGAGGGTCAGATACCTCCTCTATCAGCTCCTTGAGTATTCTAGGATGCATTTCATCAGGCCCTGGTGACTTGCAGGCATCTAACTTTTCTAGGTGATTTTTAACTTGTACTTTTTTATTTTACCTTCTAAAATCACCCCCTTTCCACTAGCATTCACTATGTTAGGCATTCCTACAGACTTCTCGGTAAAGACCAAAACAAAGAAGTCATTGAGCATCTCTGCCATTTCCAAGGTTCCTGTTACTGTTTCTCCCTCTTCACTGACCACTGGGCCTACCCTCTCCTTGGTCTTCCTCTTGCTTCTAATGTATTTATAAAATGTTTTCTTGTTTCCCTTTATTCCCGTAGCTAGTTTGAGCTCATTCTGTACCTTTGCCTTTCTAATCTTGCCCCTGCAATGCTGAGTCTAAGCCCCCTTTGTGGATTTAATCCTAAAAGCAGAGTTTTCAAAAGCAGGCAAGTGATTTAGGAGCCTAAGCACCATTTGCAAAAGTGATTAAGGCACCAAATAGTGTATGTCTCATTAACTTCTGTGTTCTTTACATGGCTGAGCAGACTGTCAACTCTCAAAAAGTCCTGTTATTCATGGCACATTAATGCCACTTCTGCCACACTACTCTTATCTCCTATCTGAATACCCAGCTTAACCAAACCTGTTTACGTTATGCAAACTGACAGACAGAACAGCACAAGACAACATAGCAGCAGATCAGAGTGCAACCTACCTTAAAAGAACAATAAAATCAAAAGCCACTGAAAACACACGCCTTTGTTCCTTATCATGTTTTGCTGATGCTGTTGTTAATAAAAAAAAGTTGATGCTCGTTTTTTGATGTTTTTTTCACGTCAGAATGCTTGAACTGCAGCACAAAGTACAGCGGTAAACATTAGCACAAAGAGTCTAGCTAGCAGATGTTCATGATTATCTCTCATGGCATCTATGTGCGTGCAACCATCTTGAAAGAAACTCTCTCGCATGCTACTTTGCAGGAGGTTTCAGATCACAATCAACAATGAAAATGATCTGAAAGCCCATCTGTTGATGGATATTTCCTCATCAGAAAGGTCTGTTAAAGATGAGCACACTGGCAGGCAGAAATGGGTAGCATGGGTAATATGTTGTCTATTAAAGATGAGAGGTAAAACAAGCAGCAGAAGATATCTTTGTGTTTTCCATTAATTTTAGCTAACTCCTTGACTGAAAGATCATTCTCCAGTTTGGGCTGAAATCAGCAAAAGAGTTGTTTTGAAAGGGCACTATTGTGAAACACCTTGGGTTACAGTCTGTTTTTCTGCTCCTAATGAAATCAAGAGAACTTCTCTAATCATGAGTGCATTCAAGGGAGAGTTGAAAAAGTGAGCATCCCTAAGTATTATGGCACTTTTTATTTTACAATAGTAGCCAACTGAAATGCTTCAAAGAGCAGGATTTTATTTTGAAATAACATAAGCCAGTTTTCCCCTATACCAACCAATCTTATATGAAAGTATCCTTTTTTAAAAATGCAAGGTTCAAGGGACACCCGTCCATCCTACATTAACAGGCTCATTTGCATGTCAGAGAAGAATTTGCCTGCGCTTGCCAGCATTGCCTGGGCAACCTACAAAATTTGATAGCTGTTGAATGCTGAAGGAAACACTGGTTGGTGTTTGTTCTATTCTAGATATTTTGATGTGGCTCTTTGAAGCTCGGAAACCAAAGAAGTTGAAAGACAGAGAACTTACATAACCCTTTGGACAAATATTGTGCATACAATAATAGGAAAATTCATAGAAAAATGAAATACCTCTTTCAAGAAAAGTGTTCTGACTTGCAGGACACATTTTTTTCAGTGATGATTAAAAGCCCCACTTAACGCAGCCCCACTACCTGACTTAGCTGTGAACTTCACTACAGTTACCATTAACTGAGCCAAGCAATCTCAAAATTTAAAATCAATATTATACAGGCATACTCCATTATCATTAGTCTAATGACTTAAATTGAAGACTGAGCATCCATTACTGTCTAGAGGAGATATTTACAGTGTCATTCAGAAAGAAAGAAAGAAAAAAAGAAAGAATACATAATATGATTACATGTTCCTTTTTGTTTTCCTTTCATAAAGAAAACTCAGCTTCTTTGGGTTTCAGAGACATGTGGCCTCATTTAGCTGGATGGGGGAACACGTTGCATGAAGACAAACACTATTTTGCAAAATCTCATTTGAAATGAATGTTAATTGTGTGTAATATGAGCTTGATGTTAACAGCCACCTTGCACTAGTATAAACGATAGAACAAGTTTCAGGGGAAAAAATTAATATTATTAAAAAATAAGTATTATTACCATAATAGCCACCTTTTATATAAAGTGTAATAGTCAATTAATTATCTTCTTGAATCTTTGACTTTGGTCTCAAGTTTTTGCTATATGTATTGTGTGGTGAAAAGACAAAATAACAATTTTACTGATGCTATTCACAAAAATCTCATTTCAGCTTCCGTGCCATGTCAGCTTTTGCATAGGTTTATAATTTCATCTTTTAAAGAATGAAAATAAATCTAGGAAGAAGCCTTGCAAACAAAATCAGCCTGAAGAGTCAAATTATTTAGCAAATTTGGGGGAAAATAAATCCCTTTAGATATGTCTAGACCACACACAAACACAAAATAAATTTTAGTAGTATCAGATGTGTTTTTGTCTTCAGCTTACTTGAAGTCAAGTGCCTCTAGGTATTTTGTAAAAAACAAAAACAACCCCTTCCATATACATACATTACATTGTATATGCACATTTACTTTTTTAAATAAAAAAAATCTACTCAGGACTCTTAGATTCACAGAACACAGACATGTAAGTCAATGGAAAGAGGTGCTGAGCATTTGTGGAAATGAAAGAGCCCACTAGATTTGAAGGAGCCTAATGAACAGTCACAAATTAATTTTTCACAAAGTCCTGAAAGGTGAATGAAAAAGTTGGTTGTTTCTTTTAATTTATGAACTGTTTTAAATCCCAAATCAATAGCAGATTTATGAATTACATAGCATCAAGTAGAAAATCATTTCCTCCTTTGTTTACTTACAATGGCCAGGTTTTAGAGTTTTGTATTTCTCCTTTTAGCATTGAAGACATCAGAAGACTGACCCTTCTAAATTTCAGTCATACAAGTAATTTTTACTCATGTAAATAGTGCCATTGACTTTAATTACATCTTCTGTGCAAGAATTATGCCTGGTCAAAGTTTGGCAGGACTCGGGCATTATGCCAGAGCATTATCCTGCATTGGTGTTGTATCTGACATTGCAGTCCTTATTCACACTAAATTGTCATTGATATAAATGGGAGTTTTTTCCAAGAAAGATCTTCAGTCTTGAACCCGAATGAATTAAAGAAGCATATTACAAATGCTTCCCTAGAAGAATATTTTAAAATCTAAGCTTAAATTATTTTCTGTGTAGTTTATCCTCATGAAAGAGTCAAAAGTAGTGTCTACACTACAAAGAAAAGTCGGAGAAAGATACGCAAATTGCGGTTTTTCTGCTTTTCTTCTGAAAGAGGCTTTTCCTCCTTTTGGCCCATCTACATGGGGCCAAATGTCAGAAAAAAACCCTCTTTCAGAACATCCCTTCTTCCTTCAAGTATCTTTCAAAGCAGGCACTAACCCCCAGTCTATTTCATTAGTAAATATCCCCTAAGTAGAAAGAAGTGTTCCTTCTAAAGCAGCTAAAATATGACTTAAGGATCTAAAGATCAACTCTTTTTAAGTCTGTGGTAAAGGATGTGCTGTTGTGTGGATGGGCAGAAAAATAAGTACAGTAAGTACAGTGAAATAGACGTTTCCTCAGTTGGACGTAAGTAGAAAAGGATAAAGTAACAAAGAAGTCATTCTAGGATCTGTGCATTCTTATAACAAGCCAGAGAGATCACTACCAAATTTTGGCACATACTTGTGAGCACCCCCACAAGTAGCCCTACAGGGGGATATTGTATCAGTGGGACTACAGGTTGAACCTCTCTTAACCAGGACTCTCTGGTCCAGCAACATCCTTGGTCCTACAGAACCATGGATGTCCCAGGACCAGAGAGTTCTGGTGGAAGGCTGGTGGCTGGGAGCCCTGCAGCAGGACTAGAGCCCAGTAGCGGGGCTGCCTTGTGGCAGCAAAATGGGAGCCCAGCAGTAGGGCTGCGGGGCTGGAGCCCAACAGCACAACCAGGAGCCCGGCAGCCTAGATACTGCCAAGCAGTGCAGCTGCCTGGTGAGGTTAGAGGCAGTGTGGCTGCCCCGTGGGCCAGAAGCCTGAGCACAAGGCTGTCTGGGAGTGGGGCCAGGAACTAGGGTGTGGGGCTGCCTGGTGGTGCAGGAAAGAGCCCAGCAGGCCTGCTGACACCAGAGGAGCTGCCTGGTGAGGCTGAGAGGCAGCAGGGCTGCCGACTGTGGCTGACACTCGAGTGGGGCTGTTGCCCGGTGGTGCAGATGGACCCCAGAGGGAGCTGACTCACAGGGCCAAGAGCCCGGCGATGGGGCTGTGCATGCTGGTGGTGGGGCTGCCATGATGAGGTCAGGAGCCCTGTATGTGGAGGATCCAGGGGCAGGGGAAGCCAGCTGGGAGGCTGGTAGCAAGGACATGGTTGGGGGGCCAATGATAGAGGGAGAGCCCAGAAATTACTTTCCCCTGTCTGGCAAAATCCTTCATCTGGGAACGGTCAGGTTCTGAGGGTGCCAGACCAATGAGGCCCAACCTGTACTTGCATGTAGATAAGGGTTTAGGGTTGGTAAAATTTGTGACTTATAATTCCTTCCTTAAAAAGTTTAAGGGTTGAGGAGGTACAACTGGCTCAGATCATTCCCTGGCAGAGAGGGATTTTTCTTACCCACATCTATCACTAATCCCAGACTGGGGGAGTTGCAGTTCTAACTACTCCATCTCCAGACTTTGTGGAAAGCTAATAGGCAGAATCAAACCTAGTACCTCTGAACCTTAGTGCATGAGCCTCTACCGCATGAGCTAAAAGCCACCTGCCTCATAGCTAAGGTAGTAACGCAAACTCATTAGTCTTTCTCTCTCTGTAAGTGGTCTTGGTGCTACTAGATGGGACAATACATCACACACAGAAGGTGTGTACATTACATTTGCACCCTCCTCAACCTTGTTCCTCCCCCCACCTTCCTGCACCCCACTTCTCTACATCTGCCTCATGTTTCCCCTGCCACTTGTCACAGTATCTCTGAGCTCCCCACAGGCCTGGGGTCCTATCTAGCCCCCCCAAACCATAGAGTGGTAGCCATATTGCCTGGGAGCATGTCTTTAACCTCAGTGGAAACAGTGGAGCTGGCAGCCATCTTTATTAAATTGCAGCCTCGTTTCCACATACAGACAGACTGCAAAGAAATGGTGATCATTTTGTTGGCTTCAGTGCCACTGAGAGTAAGGGCAGTTGGGGAAACAAGTGAAAATTTTTGTGCTGGCTGATTTTCATCATATTTCATGTAACAGGTAAAAATAAACAAAAAAATGTCAGTAGAGTTGATATAAAAACTTGAGAGTTGGCAATAATGCAAGCATTGCCTATGAAGAGATTTCCTGGGCATCATTCCATGACTTACCTTTGCAGCTGCAGTTTGCTGTGTCTCACAGACTATTAGTCCTGAACTTGACTGGTGATTCTTATCTTTAGTGACAAGATGGAACAGCCAATCAATGCTGGTCTTACTTAATGGGGTGAAAGCAGGAGTATCAGAGATCCTGGTTCAAAGGCCATTGAAGTCGGTGGACACCTCATTGACTGCAAAGATTTTAAGCTCAGGATGACAGTGCACTGTTTAATCATTGGTAGGCATCTGATTAGTTCATTTACTAGGTGATTGTCATGAGATAGGGTAGAATTGTACAAGGGACGTTAACCTTTATTCTTAACATAAGCAGTGTCGCCAGTTCTCTCAAACAGATCAAAAGTCACAGGATGTTGGTGCCAGAAAGGGGAATTGTCCAATGACATGAGAAGCTCCTCTGTTCTCACAGTTTTCAGCACTGGACATAGGGGGCACTGCTCTGTGCAGGAGCTTTGGGGCTAAGGGCAGGAGACCAGACCAGCCATTAAGCCCTGCCTTCAAGTGTCTCCCTGTAGCACAGAAAGGCAGGGGAAGGAGTTGGATTAAAAACTGCCACTGACAGAGGAACAGCCTGGGGCAGCAGGAGGCAGGGGAGTGGAGGAAGTGATATTGCCTACACCCCAGTAGAGAAGTCCCCGGGTAGCAGAAGTTTGGCTGCTGTGTCAAGACAGTATAGGAAATGGCTAGAGGAACTGCAGTGTCTGGGATGAGAAGATGGTAAGGATAGCCTCCATTTGGGCAGCCATGGAACAGTGTGCATTTTTGTGCCGTTAAAGGCTAACTTTTCAATGTGAAATTATCAACATGCATTGACAGAGGAATTGTGGAGAGTTAAACATTCAAAATACAGTTAAAAGTATAGTTGGATTTTTTAAAAGCCTCATAATGTTTTAGGCCTTAGGGTTTTTGAGAGTCTAACTCATTATTTTTGAACTTTTGGGGTTGCCATCCTATATTGAATTATTTTGGACTGAAGTTATTAGCAGACTCACCAATAAATGCCTAGCTATAAAAGTGTCCAAGAATCCTTAGCTTTTTACAGAACAGGAATAACATGAAGGAACCAGATGGATACAATTGGCTTCCAAATAAACATTTTTTGCTAAACATACACAAACTTGAAAGGTCTGGCTATGTCCTGACTGGTTTTTGGTGGCTTCTAAACTACAAATTGCAGTGAGAACCACTAGAGGGCTCACACACCATTTAAAAAGCATACACTCTTATTCCCATACACCAGCAGTTCTCAGACTGTGGGTTTGGACCCCAGAGTGGGTTGCAACCCCCTTTTTATGTGGTCCCCAGGACTAGCTTAGAGTTACTGGGGCTTGAGGCTGAAGCCAAAGCCTGAGCCCAACCACCTGGGGCCAAAGCTGAAGTCTGAGGGCTTCAGTCCTGGGTGTTGGGAATCAGGTTACAGGCCTCCTGCCTGGACTGAAGCCTTTGGGCTTCAGCTTTGGTCCACCTTGCCCTGGATGGTGGGGCCTGGGCTTTGGATTCCTAATTTGGAGGACGGAGCTCAGGCAGGCTCAGGCTTTGGTGCCCCATGGTGGAGTCATGTAGCAAATTTTGTTGCCAGAGAGGGATTGCAACAAAATGAAGTTTGAGAAACCCTGCTATACACAACAGCTACCCATGAACCCTCTTCCAAGCCTCTCAACCAGGAGGCGAAAGGCCCATATTACAAATGTTAGCCTATGAATATATCCCATTTCAGCAACCAAATAATAAGCGTCTGTCAGTAACCATTCACATGCTGTATGCATATTTCCCCTTTGCTTCATTCCCTCCTTCAAAATATCTCCTGGTGGTCCTTCTGAAGGTAGGATATCTTCTCTCACACATACATAAAAGCCAACCTCAAATCTTGGCAAACAACCTCCATGTGACTATAGGGTTTGCTCAAGGGAGATACTTGAGGAAATTTAATAACAAATGTTGATGTTCCAATAAGATAATTTCAGACCACATGGACAATTGCCCCATGAAAATATTAAATACAGACTCCTTTGATCTTACAAAATAAGATGACATTATAACCATTTAATAGAGGATTGCACCGATAACAGTAAATGGAAACATATCAAATATATTTAAAAAAAAAGTTGATTGAAACATTGCATGTTATGTTTTACTTGTATCACATGAGACGCATCTTTTTCTGGCCTAACAGGTGATATGTGTGGGGACTATAGGCATGGGTGGGGCTTGTTTATTCATTTAAAAATGTTTTTATCTGGGGCTTTTTTATTCATTTAAAAATGTTTTTAAATTTTCCTTTGAAAGCTTTTACATCTCAATCCAAATTTTTTAAACATGCACACCTAAAGTTAGAGTCAAGTCCATATTTAGGTATCTAAAACCAGAATTTGCACCAGAGACCTGGAACAGCTTGTATCTTTATTAAAAATGTGCAAAATAGAAAAGGAAAGAAAAAAATGCAGATAGATAGCACAAGTCTACTGGTTTCTTACAGAAACAAAGGCAGGTAATCTGTCATGCACTATATATAAATGAATTATTAGTATTAATTTAGTACATGGCTACACTGTAAGTAACTTGAAGCAAGTGCTAGGCATGAAAACTCGGTAAGGGTCTGATTAGCAAAAGCCGAATTATTCCATGGGATACCTGTAGCAAGGTCACAGAGTGCTGTGGGAGAATTTGCTGAGGAACCAGGATGTTGTTAGCAGTTGCTACACAATTTTTCAGTACAAATAAAAGTCAGCAGAAATTATTGTCTTTATATGTCAGGGAGGATCTAGTCTTCAGGGAATTGCAAATTTACTGAGACCTAATATATAATAAAACTTCTAATGAGATTGTCCTAACATACAAGATGCTTAACAAACTCTAAAAGCAAGATCCTTCCCCACTTGAGGAAGCAGGATATGAAGAGAGGCTATGTCCAGACTACAATGTTTTATTGAAAAAAGGTATGCAAAATTGCACTCTGCAATTTGTGTACTTTTTTCCAATAGTTTTGTTGGAAGAGACTTTTCTAAAACTTGGCTTGCCTACGCTGGGCAAAATTTTGGAAAAAAGTCCTCTTTCAGAAGAGCCCTTCTTCCTCTTAGAATGAGGAAGACGGCTTCTGAAAGAACACGTCTGCTCTTCCACGAAAAAAAGTGGAAGAGCAGACGCATTCCGCCGGCATCCCAGAAAAAACCCATAGTGTAAACATAGCCTTAGGAATAAAATATTCAAATTAGAAATGGGCTTAATTTTAGATATAGATTTTAATGTCTCTCAAGTACAGGTTCCAGGTAATGAGTCATCCCAAACATAGAGGTAGGGCAATTGAGAAATCTGGATTTTTATTTCAATGTGGCTACTAAACCCTTCACAAAATTGGATCCAGGGTTTTGGTTTGGGCCCATCTATTTATATCCCATTCATTTTGTTGCAGAGAATCCTGGAACACTCCTTCTTTGCATGTGAAATAGTATGCTCGGGGAGAGAGGGGGGAAGCAGGGAGCTCCCAAAGCTAGAGAAAGTCTACCATAGGAAGAAAATTTTTACTCACAACTTTAAATAAAGTTCAATACCGAGGAAATTGTTATAATTAACAGCAAAATACTGGCAAGGGACAGCACAGACCCCCAACCTGAAGAGGTTTCTGAGATGACTATTTTTACTGTCTGAGTACAGGCAGTCCCCGAGTTACGCGGATACGAGTTATGTCGGATCCGCAGTTACGAATGGGGCTTTTCTTACCCCAGAGGACGGGAGCGGCGGGATGCCTAGATGAGCCGCAGTCCTGCCGCCCGTGTTCTCCGGGGCAAGAAAAGCTGCTCCCCGTCTCCTTGGTCTGCTGGTCAGACCAGGGAGATGTGGAGCAAAGCCGCGGAGGACGCCCGCAGCGGGACAGCTCGCCGTGGCTGTCCTGCTGCTGGCGTCCTCCGAGGCTTTGCTCCCCGTCTCCCTGGTCTGCCAGGTAGACGGGGAGCAAAGCCTCGGAGGACACCCGCAGCGGGACAGCTGCGGCGCGCCTGGGCTGTCCCGCTGCGGGCATCCTCCGAGGCTTTGCTCCCCGTCTCCCTGGTCTGACCAGCAGACCAGGGAGATGGGGAGCAAAGCCTCGGAGGCCGCCCGCAGCAGGACAGCCACGGCGAGCCTGGACTGTCCCGCTGCGGGCGTCCTCTGCGGCTTTGCTCCATGTCTCCCTGGTCTGCTGGGGGGAGGGGCACAGCTAGTGCTCCCTCCACCCCAGCAGACCAGGCTTTTCTGCCCACAATGCCTGGGGTAGAGCAGCTGGAGCACTGCTGGGTTGGTCCCGCAGCACCGCTCCTCGGCGCTACTGGACCAACCCGGCAGCACCCCAGCTGCTCTGCCCCAGGCGTCCTGATTCAGCTGCTGCTGGTCAGTTTCAGCAGCGGCTGAATCAGGACGCCTGGGGCAGAGCAGCTGGGGTGCTGCTGGGTTACTCCAGTAGAGCCGAGGAGCAGCACTACTGGAGCAACCCAGGAGCACCCCAGCTGCTCTGCCCCAGGCGTCCCCAAGTCAGCCGCTGCTGAAACTGACCAGCGGCTGACTACAGTAAGCCCGAGGCAGAGTTGCTCTGCCCCCGGCTTCCTGGAATCAGCCGCTGATCAGTTTCAGCAGCAGCTGACTTGGGGATGCCTGGGGTTCTTAAGTTGAATCTGTATGTAAGTCAGAACTGGCATCCAGATTCAGCTGCTGTTGAAACTGATCAGTTTCAGCAGCGGCTGAATCTGGACGCCAGTTCCGACTTACATACAGATTCAACTTAAGAACAAACCTACAGTCCCTATCTTGTACGTAACCCTGGGACTGCCTGTAATGTGAAACTGAAATCAGAGTTCTGAGTAAAAATCAAAACTGAAATTAAAAATTTTCGAAGTGGGAACGAATAGCAGACAGCAGACAGACATCAGCGTCTGCTTGCCAGAAGCGGGACTGCATGAACAGAGATGGGTTATTTGATAGCTGCTCTGCTGTGTTCATTCCCTCTGAGGGTATGTCTAGACTACAGGGTTTTGTCGACAGAAGTTTTGTCGACAGATACTGTCGACAAAGCTTCTGTCGACAAAGAGCGTCTAGACTACATTCAGTTCTGTCGACAAAGCAAGCTGCTTTGTTGACAAAACCCTGTAGTCTAGACACAACCCTACATGCAATAACACCTTCTGTCGACAGAACTGTGTCGACAGAAGGCGTTATGCCTCGTAAAATGAGGTTTACCAGTGTCGACAAAACTGCTGAGTTCTGTCGACGTTATGTCGACAGAACTCAGCGGTAGTGTAGACGCAGGTATAGTTTTGTCGACAAAAGTCCACTTTTGTCGACAAAACTCTGTAATCTAGACACACCCTGACACATGTAGCACCAGTTAGATAGACAGAATGATAGGGTGCTGAGCTACGTGGACCATATTGGTTTGACCTAGGTATGGCCACTCTTACATTCTTATGGGAAAGGCATATGAGTACTTTATAATATTCAAAATATATGGCTCCCAAGTATGTCATTTCTCAGCCATGCTGTGGAATGAACTAAAAGATAAAAGACAAGATCAAATGTTCTTTCTCCTTCTTCTGTGCCCAGTGGAGCTCTGGCTGTGCATACAAAATAGTGCAAATAGCTTTATAACCTTTGAGTTACATTATTATAGACAGTTCAGGTAGCAACACTGCTAGTTAAGGTTTCCTGTCACTTTCCATTATAAGATCCTGTTTATAGTTGCTTATAACTTTGCTAAACTGAAACTGGTCTGGAATTTTCTATGCTGGGTACCTTCTTTAGGCTTTTTTTGTTGTTGTTGTTTAAAGTTTCAGCTAAAATGGCTCAGAGATTTTTAAGAATAAGGTTAGGGGAAAATATAAATTTGCCCATGATAAAAAAATGCTTACAATTCTTAAAATTCTTTAAAAAATTTGCTTTACGATGATCTACCACTTCCATGCTTTGGTATAAGGCCTCCAAATTTAGCAACAGGAATTTGTCTTTTTTCTGTCCCTGTGAAACTATGTCAAAATTTGGCCTGGTTATAAGCACTGAAAATTATCTCAGTTCACCTATGGTGACTTGTTAGCATGGCAACTAAATTCTCCAAAGATTCTGTGTGCATTGACCATGTGCCATCCTCTCACAGCACCTACATCCTAACCAGACGGCACATCCCATCCCTGGGAATGAGCAAAACTTAAATTGCTATTGCTCTTCCTGACTGCTGCAGGCAGGGGCAGATGACCATTTTGCGGGGCCCTGGGCAGCATAATTCCGTGGGGCCCCCCCTTTGCCACGGTGCATGCGCGGGGCTTTCTGAAGTGCGGGGCCCGGGGCGGCCGCCCCGTTTGCCCTGCCCTATATCCGCCCCTGGCTGCAGGCCAACGTGGTGCAAAGCAGCAGAACAGACAGCAGGGGAGCCTGTCTCTCCTGTGCTCTCAGTAACATCCTCCTGAGACTCAGGAAACATGGTAGAAAGAGGAGACAGCCTGACTCACCTGCAGAAGAGGTAGTTTGGAGAGGCAGTGAGGATAGGAATATGCAAGGGAGGTAGCTAGAAGCTGGGGCAAGAATGGCGGACAAGAACAGAGATGACCAAAAGATGGAGAGGAAGATTAGGAAGGAGGCCGAGGCAGTGGGGCATGAGCCATGGAAGGTGGGGAGAATAGGCACAAATGTGGGGAGCAGAGATGAGGGGAGCAGAAGGGCAGGATCTGTGGAGGAATGATAGAAAGAACAGGGAAACAGGGCTTCGAACTGGAGAATAGTTGGAGAGAGGGAGACAGAGGCCTAAAGGTCTGTAACCACCAGAGAACACTCCTCTCCAGAACCTGGAACAGATCCCATTATTCCAAGGTCTTAGCCTTCCTTTGCTGTCTAGCAAATAGATGTAAAACTCCTTGCCAAATTTTGTGCCGCCATCTCCCTCTAGTGGCAGGTCCGAACAAATACAAGTTTTCTTCTGCTACCATTTACTCCTTATATCAAGTGCTAGAGTATTATGCTATGGTTCTAATGTCACCAAGAAGGGGTGGGAAGGGGGACAGGGACAAGGAGGATTCATCTTTTCTGTTTTTTATTTAAAAAAAATGTCAGAAATTATATTCCTAAAACATGCGTGAAAAGAATGTTAAAGTCGCAAAGGCAAGCACTCACAATTGGGCAATGCCAGAACTAAAGGTGCCTGTGCAAGCTTAATCCTGTTGCCATCTGTGTATGCATGATGCTATAGTCTTTCATTACACAATCACATATGTGTTTCTCCCCATAGGACTCCTGCTTCATTCAATGCACAGAATAGATGATTCTCAGGGAATTAATTAAGCTTGTGCAGTGAAAGAAGCTGTATGTAGTCTCTTGTATCCCAGCTTCATTCTCACAAAAGTCTGAAGGTGCATAATGAATGAGATGGGAAACTTCAGGATAAAAAAGATTGGCCAGGTAGCGAAGGGAGTTGCTGCCATGAAGAGCTCTGCCACAGAGTTTCTTTGTGATTCTGAGCAAGTCTCATAAAGCAGTTCTTTTGGGTGGCCACTGTCCATTTCTCTTTTTCTGGGTACCAAACATGGAACACTTGTGGTCTGGTTTGACGAAATGCTGAGTACTTGAGTCACAGGTACAACTGCAGTCAGGTGGAGCTGTGCTTTGAACCTATAAAGTACAATATGATGCTAAATATGCTGAAAAAATCAAGCTCTAGGTTTCTCAACTTGGGTGCCCAAAATTAGTTGACAGTATTGTCATTAATCTCTTTGCCTCAGTTCCTCATGTGTACAATCAGATACAGGGCTCGACAAACTATGTAATCTACTCGCCCGGGGCGAGTAGATTACAACCCGGAAGAGCTGGGTTCAGGCGATCTGCGCATGCGCATGTGCAGATCGCTGGACAGCGCAGCTGGCGAGCGGGGCTCATCGCGGTTCTGCGAGCCCTGATCATATATATAGTAGCCCAACGTCTGTGACTCTGTAATGCTGTAGCGTTACATCTTGCCTCTGGGGGGCACTGTTGCCTCCCGCCATGGCGCTTGGCTGACTTCTGAGTGGCGCAAAGTCAGCCGATCACCATGGTGGGAGGCGAAGGGGGCAGAGTGATGACGTACACGCCCAGGAGGTGGGGCCTGGAAGAGCGTGCATCCCCGACAGAGACAGAGGAGAGCGGAGAGAGCGTGAGAGGCAGGAGGGGGAGAAGAGAAAGAGAGAGACAGAATGGAGAGAGAGTGAGAGGCAGAAGGAGGAGGAGAGAAATAGAGAAAGTCGGAGAGACTGGAGGCTCAGGACGTGGAGGAGAGACCTGAAAATCCCGTGTTATGATGGGGTAATTGACTAGTAGTATAAATAATAGCCCCCACTTTACGGGGGTAGGGAGGCTTGTGGGAAGATAAGTTCATTAATGTCTATAATGCACTAAGACAGTTCAATGAACGCACCAGAGGTAAGTGCATGAGAAAATTAATAATTCTATATTCAGCACAAGTTTTGGGTGACATGCAGTTCATAAGGCCTGGGGCCACAAATTGAATTATGATGATCAAAAGAACAGGCCACTTTCATTCTGACATTTCCTATCTTTTCAGTGTTTGGCTCTGTAAGCTTAGCATCATGCTTTTAACAGAGGTTTTGGGAATATAATGATATGTATTATGAAAAATGCTATGAACAATGTTAGAACAATATTAAGGATGCAAAGTCCAGAGCTCAGAAGACAGGAAATTACAAATGAACCTTTCAACTTTATGATAGCCTTGCCTGGCATCATCTAGAAGGTCTATGGTAGAGTCAGGAGAAGGCCCTCATTGGTCTAATTTAGCATTTTGAGCACAAGTAAACATTATTCTTTTCTTGTGCTCTCCTGTCTCCTTCATTGTCTATCTTGTGCATTGATTGAAGCAAGGGTCCTGTAGCATGAAGAGTATTTAGAGACACTAGCTTTACATTTCCTTTAGGGTTAGAAGCTTAGCAAATTCAGTTTCCATGCAGGAAACTCTGTAATGCTTGATCATGCCCAGTGTCGTGAGTTTGCAGAGAGCTCTCCAGTGCTGGAGCAAGCACACAACGCACATGGATTGTTCAGAGATTTAAGCAGCAGGCTTCTGAAAAGTTCTACGGAGCATATTCAAATTTCAATTTACAAAGACTTATAATTTGGCCAGATTGGAGTGAATTTTCTCCGGGAAAATAAAAGACCCCTCTATAGGCTGAGTAATATACCCTGACTATATTTCACGTTCCTGCGCCGAAATATGGAGGTGCTTCAACTCTTCAAAGAAACAGTTGTAATTTTTGTTGAACATTGGCAAAACACCCCATTTTCCGCTAACCTAGTGGCCAGAAATGGCTGAACCATTTTCTAAAACTTCCCCAAAATTCCTTCTGTTGAGGGTGAGCACTTAATATCTAGCATAGCTACAAGCCCAACAGGGACTTATAATGGAAAAAATTAGGCAATCTTCATTGCAGGCATCACTTCCTGCTCAAGCTATAATGTGACAGTTATGTAAGCTATACAGATACTTTGAGATCTATTATATATTAATCATCCCAATAGCTTTTGCGAATAATAATGCACTATTTTGTCAGTGACTTATTTTGTCAGTGGTTGATTTTCTGCCAATCACCATGACAGAATTCCTCCAACCCAGGATGACTGCTCAGCAGGAGCTCCCTGAAATTGTCAAAGGACATAATCCAAAGCTCTTTGTAACCAACAGGGAAAAAACGGCTGTAATATCAATGGACTTTGGATCAGGCTCACAACTGGCAAGCTTCCAAGTAGAAATTAATGTATTCATAGATACTAATGACTAAAACATCGCTGATTATGATCATCTGCATCTGATCTCCTCTACAACTCCATCCAAGGATCCTCATCCAATCATGTCTTCATCATGCCAATAACTTCTGGAATTGGCATCATGCCAGTAACTTCTGTCTGCATTATAATGTGTCTTTTACTTTAAAAAATCTGGGAGGCATGAGTAGGAGGCATGAGTAAAGGTGGGAGGAATATGAGCTATAAGTCAGTGTAGTGGCAAAAACTTATTCTGAATAATGTATTCATCCTGCAACCATTCTTTTGGTTTTCAAACGGTTCCCCATAGTGTTCCTATGCATAACTTTCTCATTGATAGTCAAAGGGACTTTTGCTCCCAAGTGCTAGATTTTCAAAGTATTTAGACACCTAAAGATACAGAGAGGGGGCTAGAAAGATTTTCAAAAGTATCTGTGTGAGTTGACCTGCTTAGACACTATTGAAAATCCCTCCATGTGCCTCTCTTTAGGCACTAAAATGCATTTTGGGATTTAGACTCCCTACATCATTTAGTTATTTTGGAAATGTTTACCCCCTATTCTCTTGTAACCTAGATTTGTATACTGCTGAGATATGTAATTATTTTTCTGGCAAGCTAATGTAGCTCATTCTAGAAAAGAAAAACCCTTTGCGTGATTTAAATCACTGTCTGGGTGGAAATGGATATACTCTTGACTAAAGAAAATACATACAATTTCATTTCACCCTGTAACTTACTCGCTTAATCATCAAACTTAATAATCCTTACCTGGCCCTTGCTGGAAAACAATACCATTATTTTGTGTATTAGTATTCAAATACTGAGAGCTCTCAGCACTTTGGCTAACACTGGCCTTTGTCAACATAGATTCAAGACTATATAAGCATGACAAAGGCCAGGCTGGTCTAAAACGCTGATAGCTTGCAAAATGGGATGCCACTATGCAAACTAAATATGTTGCTTATGCTGCGTGAAATGAGTATTTTTATTGAGTTTCCTGATTAAGCAAGTCAGCCCAGATTAAATTTCACTTTAGTGTGCATAGTGGCATACGTCCCCCTGCCTCAGAATATGAGGAGTTCTGTTTTACATGATGTTTCACTCTATAAGGCATAAACAAATCAATTGAACAATTCTTTACTGAGCGGCATGTATGTTCTGAATAAAGCCATTTTCTAATTTGCTGTGAGGAAGGTGATTATTTTTTCCTTTGTCAAGAGGTTACACAATGTCCGTCAATGAATTTCATTTGAAAAATGTTCATTTGGCAACGGGTAAATAAGACAAAATTTCTGTTGTGTGCATACAGCCATGTAATTAGTTGAGTCCCTGAAAATGAATCACAACAGAAGGCTAAAACCTAACATTTGTGATGGATGATGTGACAAAAAATCAAGCTAAATAACAGGACCGTTGAGAATAAATTAGGCTCCAAGGTTACTTTTATTAGGTGTACATCAGTGTCTCTGGCCCCAATAGAAGACCCCTGTTACTTCAGGCAGAATTAGTTTCTGCTACTTTAGGGAAGGTTGGACCAGAAGTGTTAATCATAATAGACATCACCAAGGAACCCAGGTCCGATGAGGGTAAGAGTTTAGAGAAGTGGCATAGAACTTGGCATGCTTACAAATGCAATATGATATAGATAGAAAAAAATGCTAACAGCTTTTGGGATAATCTCCCTAGAAGAACTGATTAGAGAAATGCTAAAATCTGATCAATTAGACATGTGACCTTCAGAAAGGGAAAATCCAAGGGTAAGATCCTGGAACAAGTGATCACATGTAGATATAATTTATGAAGCAGACATAGCAATTCAGTCTCTTATTACTGTTTCTATAAAGCACCATGATGTATAATTTGCTATTTCACTGACTTTATCATTTGTTTGGGGAAGCTGGTTTAGTTCTGCTATGGTTTTCTTCTCAATACTATGGCCATGTTCTTACTCTTGTTTGAAGGGCCCTTCCCTTAAGTTGTTTGCTTTCCCAGGGAACTGCCTTCTGAATCTGTTTAGGACTCTAGTGCTGTGGACTGGAGCTTTTATTTGCTCCTCAAATTGACACAATTGCTGCCAAGAAAACAGTATGCAAAATGGGCTTGAAGGCTCAATTCATCTCTCCAAGGTGACCAACATTTCCTTCATCTTTCTGCTGTTCTGCTTTATTTGATCTGCAAGAGCAAAGGACTTTCTCTCTCCTGGTCCTTTAAGGCTCAGAAATAGGTGGCACCAGCTGTCATCTTCTTGCTAAACATCTATAGGCCCTTTGGGCTGGGAGGCCAGATGTTGGGATACATAGCACCTTGCATGGAATACAGAGGGATAAAACAGAATATGCTCTCCCATGAACACACAGGAAAAGGGAGAGAACTTGGCTGGTTGGTGGCAGCTTACGTGTTTTTGGGCAGGAAATCAGAGCTTGGAAAGCTCTTAGCTTCAGTCTGCTGTCATCACACACTGCTGACAGCAGCAGGCATGGATGGGCACTGATTATCAAATGTACCACAGGAACTCAATACAATTCGGCTACGTCTACACTGGCATGATTTTCCGAAAATGCTTTTAACGGAAAAGTTTTCCATTAAAAGCATTTTCGGAAAAGCACGTCTAGATTGGCAGGATGCTTTTCCACAAAAGCACTTTTTGCGGAAAAGCGTCCGTGGCCAATCTAGACGCGATTTTCCGCAAAAAAGCCCCAATCGCCATTTTCGCAATTGGGGCTTTTTTGCGGAAAACACTACTGTGCTATTTACACTGGCCCTTTTGCGCAAAAGTCTTTCCGAAAAAGACTTTTGCCCAAACGGGAGCAGCATAGTATTTCTGGAAAAGCACTGATGATCTTACATGAGATCGTCAGTGCTTTTCCGGAAATTCAAGCGGCCAGTGTAGACAGCTGGCAAGTTTTTCCGCAAAATCACATAATTTTGCGGAAAAACTTGCCAGTCTAGACACGGCCTTCATGATTTCAAAAAGTCTGAGTGCCTCTAGCTCTCACTGTGTTTGGCAGGATTCGGGTGTACTCTGTACTTCTGGGTTATAGGGTTTTATTTCGGTGCCTCAGGTTTAAAAATATTGGCCTAAAACTTCCACTTCTCTCTTCCTTTTGAGAAGGGATTTCAATCATATCTCATTACATTGTCTCCACTATCAATAGCTTGATATATGCAGTCCTAAAGCCTTACAATTTCACCTCTCCTGCAAATTGCCAGCTTATGTAAATCAACATAGTCCTCTGACTAGGAATTTGGCCCATTCTTCCTGTAAAAAAGAAACATCTTCCTACAGGAAAGTTCAATTACTCAGCCATTCATTTCTTTCATTCTCTCCACTAGGTCTTTTATTGTTCCAGGATCATAACAGTAACTATACAATATATGTATATAGTCCACTGCCAGAAGGGACCAATATGTGATCATCTAGGCTGACCTCTGGCATAAACAAGCCACAGAATTTCATCCAGTAATTCTTGAGTAGAACCCAATAACTTTTGACCCCATAAGAATGGATTCATTTTCCTTCCTCGCCCACAAAAGGGCAAATTCTGGAATAACCTTAATTTTAAGTACCAATATTTTACTAGCTGTGCTCAATACATAGTCTCTTATATAACTGGCTTTAGGGCATTCCCATAACATTTATTAGGAATTTCCTTTCATTCCAAAATCAGCGCCATCACCATGCATTGCCTAATGCCTTCTGTCCCCTTTCATAAAATGACTCTATGCCTTGTGAGTTGCTTCATATTTCCAAGTTTAGAAAAAAAATCCTTTCAGGGCTTAAGAGTTATTCTCCTGCATTATTTTTATGAGTATTTCAGTATATGGTTGAACTGATTTTGTGTTGTCTGTTGACTGCAGTGCTAAATTTGGCATTAGATTTTAATAACTGTGCAGTGCTTTGAGACCATGCTGAAAGGTATTTTATCAATTTAAAATACTGTGCTGTTATTACACTACCCCAAGATTCATCTCATTGTAGAAAAGCCCCACTCATTTTTAGTGGAGTCATCACTTTTCCCTCTTTGTTCATTCCTCCACCTTTTCCCCTGGCTTTTTCCATCTGGTTGAGAGAGGCCAAATACACAGTCCTGTCTGAGATTAAGAGTAACTATAAGGTGGGTGCCTGGCAGGTTGGAAACCAATCCCAAAAGAAGTTATCAGCAGTTCAGAGTCAAGCTGGAAGGGCATAATGAGTGGGTTCCTGCAGGGATCAGTTCTGGGTCAGGTTTTCTGCTCAATATCTTCATAGATGACCTAGATAATGCCATAGGGACTAAGCTTATAAAGCTTGAGACCAAGCTTGGAGGAGTTTCAAGTGCTTTAGAACAGGGGTTCTCACTCTTTTACTTTCTGAGTCCCTCCCTGCAAATGCTGTAAATCTCCTCCACCCACCTATGCCACAGCAACTGGTTTCCTGCACCAGAGCTGGTGTTAGGAAATAGCAAGCACAGCAATCACCTCAGGCCCCACACCACAGAGCCTACAAAGGTATGTTGCTCAGGCTTCAGCTTCAGCCAGGGCTGGCAAAACTCAGGGCCGTAGGCCTCAGTCCTATGTGGTGGGGCTTCAGCTTGTTGCCTCAGGAAGTCTATCACTAGCATTGTTTGATGGACCCCCTCAAACTTGATTGTGATCCTCAATGGACCTTAAACCTCTGGTTGAGAACTGCTGCTTTAGAGGCTAGGATTAAATTTCCAAATGACCTGGACAAACTGGAGTAATGGTCTGAAAGAAATAAGGTAAAATTCAAAAAGGATCAATGCAAAGTGTTACAATTAGGAAGGAACAATCAATTTCACACATAGAAAATGGGAAATGACTGCCTAGGAAGGAGTACTATGAAAAGGGGTCTGGGGATTATAGCAGATCACAGCTAAATATGAATCAGAAGTGTAACACTGTTGCAAAAAAAAGCAAACATAATTTGTGGCAGTATGAGTAGGAGTATTGCAAGCAAGACAGGGCTCTACTCTATGCTGATAAGGCCTCTGCTGGAGTATTGTGTCTGGTGCTGGGCATCTGGTTTCAAGACAGATATCGACAAATTGGAGAAAATCCAGAGGAAAGCCACAAAAATGATTAAAGGTCGAGAAAACAAGACCTATGAGGATAGATTGAAAAAAATGGCAATACTGTGAATACTGAGAGGGCACACAATAATAGTTATCAAAAGAGATTATTACAAAGTAGAGTACAATTGTTCCTTTTAACCTCTGTGATAAAACAGGCAGCAAAGGGCTTAATTTGCAGTAAGGGCAGTATAGGCTGGACATTAGAAAAATCTTCCTCTCGGGGTGGTTAAGCACTGGAATAAATTAGGTAGGAAGGCTATAGAATCTCCGTCATTAGAAATGTTTAAGAGCAGGTTAGATGAGCATCTGTCATGAATGGTCTAGTTATTTTGTAGTCCCGCCTTGAGCACAGGAGATTAGACTCTTGACACATGGACATTTAGCCTATTGAGGTAATTTTTTGTCTCATGATTCTATGATTCTGTGACTGGGCATACTATAAACACCCTACCTATAATATATATTTGGTCACATTCATTTCCTATGAAATTCCAGTGAAGTCAATGAAATTACACCAGGAATAAATTTGGGCAATAGATCTTGAATGTCCTCTTATTTATACCAGTGAAACTATGAAATAACTCAAAATATCAGTCACATTGACTCTTTAAATTAATTGTAGAATTCTCTGAGTATGTAAAAAAGTAATGGATATAAGAGAAGAAGTAAACAAAATGTATTCACATGGAATTTCACTAACTCCCTGACAAGAGACTACTGAGGCAACCACATAGTCTTGGGGTAGAGAGTAAAGTATATCATGGATCAGAGACAAGAAAGAAAGAAAGAAAGAAAGAAAGAAAGAAAGAAAGAAAGAAAGAAAGAAAGAAAGAAATGTTCAATGTTCAACATTGTAAAAGACTCAGATTGATGTCATCCAAGGTTCTGGTCTGCTTTCAAAAGGGATATCGAAAGAAGATATGCAAATTCCCGCAGAATTTGCATATCCTCTTTCAACACTCTAGCGTAGTCTAGATGAGTCCGCAGTCTAGAGGAGGCTGAAAAGACCTTTCTTCTCAAAGTCTAGCATCTATAGATCTAGTCCCAGACAGTAAGTAGAAGTAATTATGATGTGGAGGCTTTTTTTAAAAAATGGTGCATTTAAATTTTGGTTTTAAAACTAGGCAAACCAATAAGTGTGGAAAGATGCATATTATATCTAAACCCATTTTCCATTTTTAAAATCAAAAGTAACTGCTGCAACACAGAGAGACCAGCTAACCCAGATGTCCTGGACAAACACAAAGTTGGACAATAATAGCAGGGATATTGCTTATTTATTTTCTGCATTTTAAAGACAGCTCCAAAATAACTTTAATACCAGGATGGCACATTGAAACCTGGGTTGTCAGTTTCTCTTTTGTTACCTTCAACAAGCCACCACTTAAATCACAACTGCCCTAAAGAAATGCTGATCTGCAGAATATTACCAGATGGGTTTGCTGCCTTCTGAAGAAAGGGGGAAATGAAAGAGTCTCATGTTTAACAGCATATGAAAGAAGAAATACAATGTGTAAACTTTCCACTGACGGATATAATAGTGTTCTCACTTTTAAAGAAAAACAGTACTTCCTAGCAGGAGGCCTGCAAGAAATTTAACAATTACACAAGATTTAGTTATACAGCACGACATTTTCAAACATGTGCAGAGACTGTTATTTTTTGTAATTAAATTAATTTAAATAATAAATAAAGTAATTAAAATACATTTGGATTGTATACTCCCTAGGGTTGGAACTATGTGAGGAAAAGTGATGCATATTCAATATGAGGTTTAATGAGTAAGAAAATGCAGGGTCCTGGAAATCTGGTAATGTGCAATGTACTTTTGCCGCTTACCCCCCATTGCTTTTGAAAGTAAAGGAGGGGACAATTTGTGAATCAGGCTTTAAATCATTCACGTGTCTAGTTTCCTAAAAAGGAAATGTTGCTGGTATTTAAGATTGTTTATTTTAGTAAAACATGTGGCTACCCAAATATTTCCCTACAATAGCCCCAGTGAAAAGAGGTAGGAAATTAAAATTGTAACTCTGTAATAGCAATATTTACTTTTCCCTCATTAGTATATTACAGACAATAGGAAACCATTATTTGTCTCTATGTTATAAGGCTAATCCCCATTGCAATCTTGGGTTGGGATTTCCAGGAGTGATTAGTGATTTTGGGGAGCGTTATTTTGAGATACCTTAAACAGGATTGCTTTTCAGAAAGTAGGTGCTCAATATTTTCCAAAGTTGGGGTTCTGTAAGATATTTCAAGATGGTGGCTAAAGATTGAGGCCTGCAAAAATCACTAGCCACTACTGAAAATGTTGGTCTCTATCAATTTAACAGTACCTCAGCAAGGGTACGTCTACACTGCAACGTCTACACTGCAACCGGAGTAACCCAAAATAGCCATCCCGTGTCTTCACAGTAAGCCCGTTATTTCGGGCTCACTATTCTGACTTCCCTGTAAATATCATTTTACGAGGCATAAGGGACGTTTTGGAATAGCACTTTATTTCAAAATTTGGTGCTGTGTAGACAGTGTCAAATGATTAAATAAGCTATTTCAAAATAGCATTGAAATAAGATACGCAATTTGCTAGCTCAAATTTCTTATTTTATTTTGAGTTACAGTGCTAAGGAGACTTACCCCTAGGGAGCCTTGAGTTGTGCCTCCATAATACACTCTATAGTAGTGTCAGGAAAATAGATTTTGTTCCCCAAAGGTGTTTTTCCACTGGAATTGGAAACAATAGTCACCCCAGCTGAACTATCACTTAATATTGGCAGGGCAGAATACATGGTACAGTCACAATTTGAGCCACATCACACAAATTACCACATACCCTAAACAGAAGTGCTAAGCACCGAATTTCTTCACCGGGCCTGGAAGTATAGAATCCTTCCTAGGTCACAGAGCATTTTGCCTAGATTCTGACAGCTTCTAGTGCCTACCCGCTCCATTCCACAGGAACCAATAGCTGGTGGATTCACATAAGGGCAGAAATATTGGCCCACCTTTTCCTTCCCCAACACTCCGCCCTGTTACCAATGCTCTCCAGATGACAGTAGAACAAGAAGCTTCTATGATTTTTAAGCTGGTTTCATGAGTTTTGCTGGGGGCCTGCCTCATTAGTTTTTAATAGTTGACAATAGAGATATCTAATAGAGGAGCATTAATACTGTCAATCTCATGCCTGGTTGCAATGATTGTTTAGTTTGCTGCTTTTTCTTTGTATGCAAGGAGCCTTTAGCTCAGGTGGGACAAATCAGTGCTCTTGGTTATGAAGGTCTTGAACATTATCCCCAGTGATGTCCCTCATGTATGCTATGTATGTGGCCATTAGATATTATCAGCAGTTACACTCCAGAGTAATTCTTTTTTTAAAAAGTATTACAGTACAGCAAACAGTAGCATCCAGAGTGCTTTATATTAAAAAAAGTGTACCAACAGGACTGTCTTATTAGACACATATTCTTTTCTACCTCTGATACTGCAAATATTAAGACCTACAAATTCTACAGTTTCTTACTATGAACATTATTAGTTTGAATAGAATTATGTAGTTTTTCAGCATGAAGTGAATTATATAAAGGAAAAAAATCACTATTTCTACATATTGTCATTAATGCTATTTTATATGATCTATCATCCAAAGGCCCAAATGTTCTTACAAACTTTTTTCACAAACTGATTAAAAATCATACATATGTGTATGTATAGCCCACACACCAAGGCTATGTCTACACTGCACAGTTATTTCTGAATAAGCTATTCCAGAATAGTTATTCCGAAATAGCTTATTTTGATATAGCACGTCTATACTTCAGGGAAGCTTCAAAATTAGTCCAAGGTAAGCTTCCCTAATGTAGATGTTCTATCTCGATTTAGAGCCCCAGGAGGAATAACTTAGAATGGACCTGAAGAGAGGCTATTTCGAAATAGCAGCAGTGGAGTGTCTGCATATACCTTATTTCTAAATAGCTATTTCTGGATAGGTATTTTTCTTCATAGAATGAGGTTTACAGAAGTCTGAATAAGCCATCAATTATTTTGAAATTATTTCAAGATAACAGAATTACTGTGTAAATGCTCACCTTGTAATTTCGGAATAATGGCTGCTATTCCAAAATAACTTTGCTGAATAGACATAGCCTAGTATGGATCACTGTCCCATACAGTGACACTTAGACCACTTACAATGAGAGATAAGAACAAGGGACCTCTACTGCTTAAGCTAAGTGGCAGCTGGCTTTATAGCTCAAACTGTAGAGGTATCTATACTAAGCTCCTAAGTTCAAATCTGCTGATGGCAGTTATATATGCAGGTACATCAACATGACAGAAGGGTATTGTCAAAGCCTTATCCTGAAATACAGCCATCTCTGAGCCTTTTTTTTTTCTTACTTGACTTTTCTTTTCTTCTTAGTAACTGCCAGAAGGTGGCAGCAGTTCTCTGCCTCATTTTCTTCCCAGGGAGTTTTTTCCACAACTGGGAATAAAGAAAAGAAAGAACCTGATCAGACATCTGACAAATGCATAACTATCTTTTCAAGGATGGAATTGCTCATGTTTAACCCAACAAACAAATTTTATAAGGCTGAATCTCATATCTCTTCCTTATAACAAAATATCACTATTTTAATAGCATTTATTTGGGCCTCAGCAAAAATCAGGAAGATGCTGCAGAGGACTAAAAATGATTCTTCATCAAGCTAAACAGGCAGGATTGATGAATATCTAGTCATTAGGCCAGAATATGCCTGGCCCTGGGTGAGTCCTCAATGCTGTCCTTGAATACAAGAACTTTTCTAAGTTAAGTCAAGTGGCATGAGAGTTGAGCCAACATGGGGGGCAGCACACCATGCAACTCTCTTGGGGTGGAAGAGTGCCACGCGGTTGTGTTCTCTCTACAACTTACACAGGAATTTCAGCCAAATTTCCGCATGGATCTCCTGTTTTATTGAGAGAGGAAATGTTGTCCAGTTCCCTCATATTCTTTAATGCCACTCATGGGATCTTTTCATTTTCACCATGACAGCCACTAGAAAATCTCAGTTTAATATCTCATCCTCAGGGCAAAGCTCCCAATTATGAAGCACCCCCTTCTGCTGCACTGCAGTGACAAAACTGCACAAACATGCATGCACGAGCAACTTCTCCGATTTCAGTGGAGTCACAACCCACTTTGCATCAGGTCTGAGACAAATCCACATCCTGCAGACCTAGAAGTGATAGTGCCACCAGAGCTACAAGAGATATCCTCACTGCAGACTGCAGGAGGAAGAGGGTTGCATGATTTAAATCTGTCACGAAACAAATTCCATGCAAAGCTCCCCATAAAATAACCTTGACCATGAATAGCAACAAAGAAAGAGAGATCATAATTTTTCAGTTCAGTTTTGTGGCCCCTCCCTTCATTGGCCACATTGCCCCTTTTCATTAGATCTCCCCCCTCAGCCTTTTGATCTGTAGATGCTTCATACAAGTTACAACTGCTTCAGCTTATGAACCAACAGCACAGAAGGTGCACTGTTAGTAAATGAAAAGAATTTGAAGGGGGGGGGGGGGTAAAACTCATAATAATTGCACTAAAAGGTCATAATTAATTATTTGGCTGTAAAGGTGAGAAGCCAAGGACCCACATTTACTAAATAGTTTATTGTTAAAAAGGGAAACTTTCATCAGTGTTTAGATTTTTTAAAATGTGTAAGTTGGAAATTATTTATGAAAGGAAGCTTTCTTTCTCTAGGTTTTGCTCAGGTGTCAAAATACATTTTCAATGGATTTACTTCTGAGCAATTCGTGTGAGGCAACCACTTTTGTTATTCTGGGAAGTGCCTGCTCCTGATTGTTTGAGTTAGTTAGTTTGTTTAGAAATAAACCAATTTACCAAATGTTGATTCAGATTTTCAAGACCAAAAGGGAGCATTGTGAGCATCTAGACTGACCTGCTATATAACACAGGCCAGGCTACTTCCCCAGTGCCAAGTTCTGTGATATATGGTTTAACTAGAACTACCCCTAGAAAGATAATCACTGTTGATTTAAGGACTCTGATGCTGAAGTTACAACATCCTTTGATAAACAGTTTGATTAATCTCGCTCACTGTTAAAATATCTAGAAAAAGTTTCATCTTACTTCCAGTTTCTAACTGGTTGGGATAGTTGAATTATGTTCACGATTAATAGCAACAGTGTAAACACTGCTTGCAACTTTTGTCAAAAGGACAGTGGGGAGTGAAGTAGTAAAGGAGAAATCTTTCTCATTCATCAGTTACGATTGGCACATTGTAATGTAGAAAGCACTGCACAGCTTTCCAGTGGAGGCACACAGCCATATTATCACCTACTATACTTCCAACACCCGGAAATTTTTAAGACCCCAGTTTGTTGGTCTTCAGAACTTCATCAAAGTTTCTTATAAAATTGTTTGACTCAAGAAAGTAAGAGAAATCAACATCAATGTGAAGGATGACTATATTTAATGGCTTTGCTCATGTCTCCCCATGCTCCCATACTTTTGGAATAGAAAGCTGCTCTCATTTTCACTAGAACTGTGGTTCTGAACCAAGGGTATGTATACTCCTTGGCTACGTCTACACTGGCCCCTTTTCCGGAAGGGGCATGTAAATTTCATGAGTCGTAGTAGGGAAATGCGCGGGGGATTTAAATATCCCCCGCGGCATTTAAATAAAAATGTCCGCCGCTTTTTTCCGGCTTTTAAAAAAGCCGGAAAAGAGCATCTACACTGGCCCCGATCCTCCGGAAAAAGTGCCCTTTTCCGGAGGATCTTATTCCTACTTCCAAATTGTGGAAGAAAACATTGTCCTCACTCTGAGTTTGTAAGCAACAAGTAGCCAGAGGCAGTTTTATTACGAGCTGCAGCAAGGGAAAAACTGGTTTGGACGGGGGGGAGTCCCCCCCCTCACCGAGGCAGATCTTCGAATACAAGCAATTATGAAGCAGTTTATATACTGTCTATTAAATATAATAACAATAACAATTAGTCTCCTTCCCATTACAAACACCAATGGCTAACAGTTATTTAGTTCCACCGAGATGCTTCTTATCTCAAGGTCCCTACCAGAGTCAGCATTCTATCCTTATCTCCGTATGGAGGCGAGAGGCGAAGGCAGCGTCTAATTACAGATCTCGCGTTGTCAGGCCACAGACTTAGCCTGACTCTTGCTCTCTTGTTAACTTTGAAGTAAGAATAAGATCCTCCGGAAAAGGGCACTTTTTCCGGAGGATCGGGGCCAGTGTAGACGCTCTTTTCCGGCTTTTTTAAAAGCCGGAAAAAAGCGGCGGACATTTTTATTTAAATGCCGCGGGGGATATTTAAATCCCCCGCACATTTCCCTACTACGACTCATGAAATTTACATGCCCCTTCCGGAAAAGGGGCCAGTGTAGACGTAGCCCTTGGGTATGTAGAGGTCTTCCAGGAGGTACATCACATCATCTAGATATTTGCCTAGTTTTAAAACAGCCTGCATGAAAAGCACTAGTGAAGTTAGTAGAAGCTAAAATTTCACATGGACAAATTGAGAAAGTGAATAATCCTTCAGTAACAGTGTGCTGTGACACATTTATATTTTAATTTGTGGTTTCATAAATAAGGAGTTTTTAGGTTAGGTGAAATTTGGGATGCACAAGACAAATCAGACTTGTGAAAGGAGTTGAGTATTTTGAGAAGATGGAGAATCGCTGTACTAGAACACAGCTGGAATGGTAACTCTTCCTTTAAATGGAGTTATTCCACTGGATAACTGGTGTAACTGAGAACAGAAACTGGCCTTTAGATATTGAGGTCTGTTAATTTAATTAAAGTACATTTTAAAAGTTTATTTTAATTGATTGTGGTTGTATCTGAGAAATAGATTTTATCTGGTATCAATTATCCTAAATGATGTTAGAGGGGAAAAACTAATTCAGAGAGAATTTTCCAGCTGAACCTTATAAAATATCATCTTGATTTAAAAGAAGCAAAATGTAAACAATCCCAAAGAAGCACCAAAACAGATAGAAAAGTGGCATGTAGACAAATTGTCAGCCGAGGTTTCAAAGTGAAATGGCAATTGCTAGAGGTACAGTAGTTGAAGATTGATCAACCTTTCAGAATAATTAACCGGGGAAGATTGTTCTTAATCAAAAGGTTGTGACTAGAGCAGACAACATCATTGTTAGGTCAAAAATGCTAGCAGGTCATGAAGGGGGAATGGAATCTAGTCTGTTTTCCCTGAGATAGAAGAGAGGAAGAGCTGGGAACAGAAGAGATTTAGGCATTTTAACATTCTCTTTAGAGCACACAAGAATTCCCAAACAGCTGTGAGGGGCTGATTTGGTGGGATGCTGAGTGTCTTACTCTCAGATCCCACTAAAATCAATGGCAGCTGAGAGTACTCTGCACCTCACCAGATCAAACCTGCATGACAATGATGAGAGTCATTCATTTTCTCTTTCTCCAGTATCATCTTCCAAAATGTCTGTATCAGATTATGAGAATATTGCCTATTTCCTTTAATTATAATTATGGCCAAAAACATTTCCTTTACAAGAACCTATTTTCAAGCATTAATAACTTTCAGAAATGGTCACCACTTGGGCTGATACCTTTCCAGCTTATTCCCAGCACACAGATTATTATGTTGTTGTTGTTGGGATGGTTGACTGACTTTGGTAAAAGTCCATGTGGATTTGTGTTTGTATGTGTGTGTGTATGTGTGATATCTGAGTGAAAGCACGAATCATAGTTATACTCTACATCAGAGCATATTAAATTCCCACTATGCTTTTCACAACTAGAAAGAGACATGATTCTTACCCTCATGAGTTTATAATGAAAACAAGACACACAACCAAAAAGGAAAAACACAAGCCAACAGTTTAGAATGAGAAGAGGGAAGAGATTATGCTTTTCACTACTTAAGACATTTTGTAGATCTGTTTCCCATTCCACACATACACACATAGACAAAAAAATAGACAGAAGGGGCCTGCTTCTATTCTCACACTGGTTTTATACTGGTATAGTTCCACTTACTCCAATCACATTCTTAATGACTGACACTACCGAGTGATGAGAATCAGACCCGAGACACTTAAACTCACTTTAGGCTTAATCCAGCAGTGAGGACTAATGAAAAAATGCATTTGGAAAAAAAAGTTTACAAATAGTGATTGCAGAAGCATTTGGAATAGGCACTCTACTTATGTTTGAACAGCATAATGAGGTTCTGTGCTGCAGGTATGAGCCACTGTGTATACAGTCAGTCTGGAACATTGCAGGCTAAATATAGTATTGCTAAACACAAGCATTCAAAAATATGAATCAGGCCCCAGAATATCATGAAATTGTGCTATTTTTAGAAAAAAAACCCTCTCATGATTTTAAACCATTTTGCTGTTTACTCTCTGTTTTGTAACCTGTAGGCCTTTTCCTCAGCCAGGAGGGTTAGAAACTTACATTGTTAATAAACAAAAGCTAAAATTCTACTGTTTTCACCTGACTCTGGGAATTGGGGCTCTAAGAAAAACTCTGTATATCACTAAATTCTCAATAACATCACAAGAGTTGGCAACACTTAAAAAAATCTGTGTTTGTTTCAGTGACGTCATAGAGTCTGATATCAGAGTCCTATTCTAACGCCATGTTGGGGTTCAGATTTTATATGTATAAAATCAGCACATTCAACAGTATGACTCCTGCTGTATTACCCACACTGATTTCCTTCAGAGGCAGGAAACTGTGCAGCCTGGAAATACACTAGTCAGAAGGGAGACAGACACAGGTCTCTGCCCAAGAGAGATGACAGTTGGACGTCTGAGAGTGGGTGCCATTGCTGGATCATGGAGGGGGGAAACTGGGACATACAGTATTACCAAATGTGAACCCAATATACATAATCTGGCCCAATATACTTATGTTTTTTCCTGGCATGTATGGTACAATGGATAACTTTCAGAAGTTTTCTTTTACCTTTCAATACTTTGGGATAAGCTGTTACTAGCATAAGAAGATATTCCCTGTTCTTAGAATGGGGAATACTGCAATTATCAGTCATTTTACCCAATAGTTGAAAGGTAAAAGGAAACATTTTAAGAATGCCCACTGTAGCAGCAAGGCACATACAACTTAAATGGCCCACTTATGACAGGCTAACTCACTCAGTGTACTAATTTGCAATATAATAATAATAAGTATATATCAAAACACATTAGAAAGGCAATAAGCATCATTAGCCTCATTGAACAGGAGAATTAAATGACTTGGTCAAAGTTAGCAATCAGTGGAACTGGAACAGAACCAAAACTCTCCTGAGTCCCATACAATGTGTTAGCTAATCGGCTACACTACCGTACTGAAATGAATAGGAACAATCAAGGAGTAAATTAATTTTTCTCTATGTGTAAGAACATCCCAGTTGATCTGTAATGCCATAATAATGTCCCTAATAATGTGTCTATCTATACAAAATATTACACATGCACTAGGTGGACAAGTTCTTGTGGCTGTACTCCTTAAGTCACATGCACTATTTTAATGAACTAAATTCTGTCCAATTTTTTGTAGGTTAAAACTACTTGTACCTTCCTTTCCTTTGCACATCTGTGTATAAAATGTTTGGGTTTTTCATCTTATTCTCAGAGAAGTCATACCTTTATTCCCATTCCCTTTTCAGGTTCTACCTTGCTTATTTTGACTCGGAATATTGGAAATGTACTGTAATGGCAATGGCGCATCCATATTGGCAGATTCGGGATCTATTGGAAAGTAATGAATTCTATCTTTAGAGCAGAATTTAAGGGCCAGCTCCTTAACCATTATAGATCAGGGTAACTGTCTTGAAGCCAACAGAATTACACTGGAGGATCTAACCCACAAATTCTCAGGATTAAAATTCTATTCTGTTCTGGCAAAGCACACATTTTGGAATGCTACGTTGTTGGTTTTTTAATTTTTTTTATTGCCAGTGTATCTTCCCATCAGGACAAGAATTACTTTCACACACAATTCTTTGTTGGCACAGTGTTTGCTTCCACTTAGTAAGAAATACATGGGCTTTGTAAGAAATGCATGGGCTTTTCTTTATTTTAAATTAAATTTCCTTTGGAAAAATGGATTAAGTTAAGGGGGTAAATATTTCATGAAACTCATTTAAAAAAAACACAGGATTTTTTCAAAAATCAAAAGCATCTGCAAAGCATTTACATCAGGCCCTTTTTTGGAGATGGGGAGATTTTGAGTGAATTGTACTCCCGAGATATGCATGTCAAGGCATTCTCCACTCATCCCACACATGCTAAAGAGGATAATTAACTGTGTGCTACTGTTGCCCTGTATCATACATGCCATGAAGGACCTTTTAAAAATCCGAGTCTCTATTATTTGGAAGGGAAAGAAGCTGTACTAGATGCATCAAGGGACTTTGCATCATCATTCACCTGTCCCCCAGAAAGAATTCTCAAAAAAGAAGCTGTGTTAAAATTCTTTTGAAGCTTCTTTACTCTGGGGGACCCCTCAGAAAACATGTCCCGGGACAACTACAGGCTGAAAAGTCACTGACGACACTGTTCCAGTGGAGATCAGGAGCCAATGCAAAAGTAAAGCATCTCCACGTTGGAGGCTCTAGGGCCTTCAGGAGACTCTCCCATAACTCACCTCAATCTCAGCAGATCCTTGGTTGTCAACCCCCAATTCATCTAAAGAGAGGTAAGTCTACCCTCCTTTCCCTGGAAGAAAGAACATGGAGGAAACTCCAAATGAAGAACCTTGCAAAATTTTTCTTCCTACCAGGGATTTTCGAAGAGGAAGTTATGAATGAGCCCTTTTTAAACAAGGTCAAAGTTACGAGTCTTTGCTCTGCAGAAGTGCTTCAGGCATCCTGTAACTACTGTCTAACAGAAGCCACTAATAGCACTCCTGCTACCCACAGTCCTTCCTCTCAGAATCCAACAGATCATTCAAACAATAATAAGGCTTGATCCTATTCCTAACTATCTCAATGCCAATATTTTTAACACCTTAGTGGTAGCATGAAGCTTTGCACTTCAACAATGTCTTTCATCTGAGGATTTCAGCGTGCTCCACAAGCATGCATTTGTTCTCACTTGAGGTGCTGAAATATTCATCGCTAAATGCAAAACTGATTTAAATTCAAGGCTATATCGCATTTTGTTTTGAATTCAAAGATGGGCTCAGTGGCATGGAGAATCTCACTGTCATGAGTAATTTGACCTGTCCCCCTTTTCAGTGAAAATGGACTCATTTTTAACCAAAATAGAATTTGTTTCCCAGATAGTATGTGTGAAATAGGTCATTTTTAAAGCAAGACCGCTTTTGATTGAAAACATGAGAATTCAGGAGTTTACATGTCTTCAAGCAAAAAAGAGTTCTTTGACTGAAACCTGATGGGGTAGGGGGGATACAACATGAATAAAATAAAATCATTAACACTAAATACCTCTAAAAAAACTGAGGAGTTACTTGCAGATTTCATCTGTGATACACAGGAGGTCAGACTGGATGATTTCCTGGTATCTTTTGGCCTTGAGCTCTCTGACTCTAATTTCCATAAAAAGTCTCTCAGTAAGTTAAATGAGAACAAAGATGAGTTTGGGGGAATGGTAGTCATTTGTGTATCTAACTAAAATCTTTTTATTTATAATTTTTTTAATTAGGCCAAACATATCCTTGACGCAAATCCAATGATGTCAATGGAATTACTCCAGAGATGAATTTGGCAAACTGTTATTAGTACTAACCTATTCTTGACAGTTACACCCATCAGACTGTACCAGTTAGGTATGTGATATCTTACTGATATAGTTATACCAGTATAATTTCTAGTGTGGACAAAGATACTCTAGTACAAAGTTGCCTTATATTGCTATAACAGTATCATTTTCTAATGTAGACAAGCCCTTTATTTGTATAGACACAATGAGATTTTTATCAGGTCTTAATTTGACGAATAAAGGCAGGCTTCACTAATTTCTGATTAGTTACTCCCAGAGGGTATGTCTACACTACCCCGCTAATTCGAACTAGGAGGGTAATGTAGGCATACCGCACTTGCTAATGAAGCCCGGGATTTGAATTTCCCGGGCTTCATTAGCATAAGCGGGGAGCCGCTATTTTTAAATCCCCGCTGCTTCGAACCCCGTGTAGCGCAGCTACACGGGGCTCGAACTAGGTAGTTCGGACTAGGGTGCCTATTCCGAACTACCGTTACTCCTCGTTTCACGAATCACGAATAGGCACCCTAGTCCGAACTACCTAGTTCGAGCCCCGTGTAGCCGTGCTACACGGGGTTCGAAGCAGCGGGGATTTAAAAATGGCGGCTCCCCGCTTATGCTAATGAAGCCCGGGAAATTCAAATCCCGGGCTTCATTAGCAAGTGCGGTATGCCTACATTACCCTCCTAGTTCGAATTAGCGGGGTAGTATAGACATACCCTTACTGAAGAAAAATACCTTTCTCCTGCTGATGTCACGGCTGATGTTCATAAAAAGAAACAAATATGTATAAACTGCATATTGAGTTTTCGGGGTGACCTTTGAGCCAAGAAAAGAAAAAGAGAAAGCTAATGAGGAAAAAGTTCACTATTCTTTTGTCACTCATCAGATACATTAGAAGGGATAAAAATTAAAGAAGAAAAAGTAAAGTTGTAGGCATGTTTTTGTTAATACTAATTGTTTGCTATTCAATTCAGTTTTAATGGCTCTGTAAGTTTTGTGACCAGCACTGGTTCACAAATAAAAATAGAGTACTATTTACTATTTTTAAATCCAATTGCTGTGCAAAAATATTAATTTTGTATTAATTTAATAAAAACTAGAGCTGTTGATTAATTGCTGTAAAGTCACATGATTAACACACAAATTAATTATGATAAAAATTGTTCATGATTAATCACAATTTAAATCACACTGTTAAAAATAGAACATCAATTGAAATTTTAAAAATATTTTGGATGTTTTTCTAGCTTTTCAAATATATTTTTTCTATTACAACACTGCATATAAAGTGCACAGTGTTCATTTTATATTATTTTATTATACTTATACTGTAAAATGATAAAAGAAATGGTATTTTTAATTCTCCTCATACAAGTACTGTAGTACATGCTATTTATTGTGAAAGTGCAACAAAAGTGCAAACAAAATAATGTAAAACTTTAGAGCCTACAAGACCACTCAGTCCTACTTCCTGTTTAGGCAATCATTTAGAGAAACAAGTTTGTTTACATTTATGGGAAATAATGCTGCTGCCTCTTACTTACAATGCCACCTGAAAGCATGACATTGGCATTCACATGGCACTTTGGGTAGCTGGCATTGCAAGGTATTTAAGTGCCAGATATGCTAAATATTCAAATGCCCCTTCATGCTTCAGCAACCATTCCTCTGGGAGTAGCAGGGCTGACAGAGTCTCTCTTTATTTTCAAATATAAAGTTCCAGCCTGCATATTGAGGACCTGTTGTCCCATCTATCAGGGTGAGCTTAATTCAAATCTTGCTTAGTTTATAGAACTCAGGTTGCAAATTTACTTTTATTTCCAACTAACTTTATTTCCAAAGTAACCAACTTTGTTCTCTACACTCACTTTTTATAATGACTTAAAATCGATGTTTCTGCCATTAATAAATATATTTTATATTTTGACTGAAATGTGTGTTTTGATTGAAATGCTTGGGAAATTTCTGCTCAGTTTACAAAGGCTACTGTGTCTATCTTCTCCACGTTGATGGAGGAACAGACTGGGTAATGAATTTGCACTGATCAGGCTTCTGACCAGTACAAGATAGTACAGTGTATGGGATGTAGTACTGAGGAGCTGTGGAGAATTCGCTGAACCCTGTTTGTTGTTGGTTCATGAGTTGCTGAATAGCCTAATGTATCTCATCTGTGTGTATCCCATCTGTGGATCTCTGTGCAAGTGCAGTATCTACAGAGGTTCGTACTTGTCACAGCATCACAGTGTGAGATGGATACTCCAGGTTGGTGGGACAGAGGGCTCAGTGGTCTCACAGTCCAGGTTGCACCCAGAGAACTCTGCCACAATCTGCTCCTAGGTGAAATAGAGGGAAGAAGTGGTATATATGCACTCATTACCATTGGATGTCACATCACAGTAACATAGTACAGGCAGTCCCCGAGTTACACAGATCCGACTTATGTCGGATCCGCAGTTACGAATGGGGCTTTTCTCGCCCCGGAGGACGGGAGCGGCGGGACGCCCAAATGCGTCGCGGTCCCGCCGCCCGCGTCCTCCGGAGCAAGAAAAGCTGCTCCGCGTCTCCCTGGTCTGCCGTGGTGCGTCTGGGCTGTCCTGCTGCCCATGTGCTCCCCGGCTTTGCTCCATGTCTCCCTAGTCTTCTGGGGGGGGCTCCCCTCCACAGACCAGGGAGATGGGGAGCAAAGCTGCCAAGGACGCCGGCAGCGGGACAGCTGCGGCGCGTCCGGGCTGTCCCGCTGCCCGCGTGCTCTGCAGCTTTGCTCCATGTCTCCCTGGTCTGCTGGGGGGGGCTCCCCACAGCAGACCAGGGAGATGGGGAGCAAAGCTGTGGAGGACCCGGGCGGCGGGACCGCAGCGCGTCTTGGTCCCGCCGTCCGCGTCTCCCTGGTCTGCTGGGGGGGGCGGGCGCAGCAATCCCCCCCCCCCCAGCAGACCAGGCTTTTCTCTGGATGCCTGTGGTAGAGCAGCTGGGGCGCTGCCGGTTGGTCCTGTAGCGCCGCTCTCGGTGCTACTGGACCAACCCGGCAGCACCTCAGCTGCTCTGCCCCAGGTGTCCTGATTCAGCCGCTGCTGGTCAGTTTCAGCAGTGGCTGAATCAGAACGCCTGGGGCAGAGCAGCTGGGGTGCTGCTGGGTTGGTCCAGTAGTGCAGAGGAGCTGCGCTACTGGAGCAACCCAGCAGCACCCCAGCTGCTCTGCCCCAGGCGTCCCCAAGTCAGCCGCTGCTGAAACTGACCAGCGGTTGACTACAGGAAGCCCGAGGCAGAGTTGCTCTGCTCCGGACTTCCTGGAATCAGCCGCTGATCAGTTTCAGCAGCAGCTGACTTGGGGACGCCTGGGGTTCTTAAGTTGAATCTGTATGTAAGTCGGAACTGGCTTTTTCCGACTGTATGTAAGTTGGAACTGGCTTTTTCAGAAACTGTTCCGAAAAAGCGGACGCATTCCCCGGTCGCGGCAGAGCTTTTCCGGGAAAAATTCTGTAATCTAGACATAGCCTAAAGTGCCACACTACTCATATTTAAAGTTGAGTACTTTAGTCCATCTCCCTGATATTATAGGACTATAGTTTTAACTAGTCCTAGTTATGGGGATTTTCTCAACTTTTTTTTGGCTATTATACTACAGCCTTAAAGAGCTACCGCCAGGTGTATGTTCTTGATTCTTCAGGCTGAATTCTCTCTTTCTTTAGGACAGCCCATTGACCATAGTTCTGCTGTCTTTTACTACCCCAAATAATACCCCTCATTCCTTCAGATATTAGTGAACCATTATCATGTCCTCCTATGGTAATTGTTTACAGATTTAACTTTTAATCTTTTCTTTTTTTGCAAACCAAGCCTTCCAGTCCTCTCAACATTTTTGTTCTTTTTCTCTGAAGTGGGTCCAACTTATCAATCAATATCATAGTGATCAAGAGATTCCAGTAAATGCACAAAATGTCCAAGATATAATCACACAAACAACATATAAAGAAGGTTCATGACATGATACTTTCTGTGCATGTAGCCTCTAACTATACAAAATGGTGTTGGACTTTTTTTGACTATTCACTGTCTCAAAAATTTTCTCTGCATTACTGGGTTCTTGCTATCTATATTTTATATTACAATATTTTTCTGCGCGTATGTCACATTTCTGCAAATTGAAACTTTTTTCTATGTGTCTATTTCTTATTTGCCTATGCTAACTACCATTCACAATTTTTTCCCAATGCAGTATTTCATTTGGTTAATTTAATTTAATTAAAATGTGGTCTTTAACATTTCATTAATAGGCATTCACTGAAAGAAGTCCTCTTCTAGATACTATTATGACACATAAAATAAATAATACCTAATACATATTCCTTTGGTGCCTTACTAGACACATGTACCTAGCTTGATACTTGATTCTTGAATGTTTATCATAGTCTTTGAACAATCTTTAAACCACAGAACTGCAGGTATATTCAAACCTAACTGAATTAATTTTGAAAGTCCAATTTTTACAAGATTCCATGACAAATGCTTTAGAGAGACAAGGTGGGTGAGGTATTATCTTTTGTTGAACCTTGTTTCTCTAATATCTGGTGACTGAGAGGGCTACAGCTACACTGTATATATTAAATGCTTAAGAAAAGTACAAATATATTACATCTATCACCCTTCTATTTAGCTATTAAGTCCCTGATCCTTTGAACACTTACACCCATGCCTAACTTTAAGTCCCGATGAAGTCAATAGGACTTCCCATATTTAAAATAAGACATGTTGGTAAGTGTTTGCATATTTGTTCCCTTTTTTTGTAATTCAACAAACAGATCTATAAAACTTAGGCTCTTATTGTTCATGAGTCCATTAACTCTGGAAGTTGAATGTAACCAGGGAATGATCCAAAGCCCACTGACATCAATGGGAAGATTCATATTGGATTCAATGAATTTTGTATCAGGCTTTAAATCTTTTTTTTTTTAATGGACAGAACAGTCAGTGAAGAATAAGATTACATTTTCTTCAGCAATCTAATTAAGAAAGCACACAAGGGCTCACAGAAGAGTTGCCAATACCTAGACACTAATAACCTCAAAAAAAGAAAAGAAAGTTCTTAAGGGGAAAAAGTGGCAAAAAGTACTTGAGAGTTCTGTACAATTACCGCTAGTTACAGCATAGTGAAACTTTACTACTTCTTAAAACTAAAGTTCTCCTAGACAGCTGCTCTCTTGCAAATGTTAGTGTTAAACTTATTAAAAAGAAAGACCAAAACATTAAAGGAAATAGGTTACTAGCAGACAGATTCATAGGTTTTTTAAGACTTCTATAAAACTATCTACAATTTTCCCAATCTCAGTTCTTTAAACTTCAGCATAATGAAAGCAGCAATCTCACAGTAGGATAGAGAATTTTATATATATATTATTTCTTCAAATTTGACATGTGAAAGTAAACTAAAATATCCAAGTCTATTAAAACGAAGGTGCCTTCCAATAAAAGAGGTCATCAGTAAGTATTTTGTATGAAGAGAAGTAGGGAATCATCAACCAATTTACCGATGACTTTGTTCACAGCCCCTGCCATCTTTCCATTTCAAAAAGCAAAGACCAAATTATCCTTGTTCTCCAGCAGTGGATTTGACATCTCCTGCACCAGGACTGACTGATGATGAGCTGTGTCGTTAACATAGTGCCTTTTGTTGCGATAAATGGCTCATGGCAGGGATACTAGCTGAGGGTGACGGATCCCCTTGCATCCTCTACAACAAGAAGACTGATACTAATCTTTTGAAGTCACCTGTCAATGGAATCATTAGGTAAGTGGATAAAATAAAATGTTTCTAGATGGACAAGGAAGAAAAAATCAGCACAAGCATATCTTGGAAACATTTCCTCGCATAATGTCTTGAAAACAGATCTGTTGGGGGGGGAGGCAGAATTTATATACACACATATATTAGAGATAGAGGTAGAGATACAGATAGATAAATACAAGACACATCTTACTTGCTATATTCAAGAAAGTCACCTCATTAAAGTTGAGAGAGCATGTTCTGCCTATGATAGGTAGGATTTCCCCCTTAATTTCTACTTAGCAACATTATCTCTGCATCATTTCATTTAGTACAAGAAAAATAATGACATTTGCAAGAAAAAAAACAGGAAAAAATTTACTTGTAAATTATCCTCTGTGAAATTGACATCTTGGCTTGATATTTTTTCTTATCTTTACAACTCTAAAATGAAAAAAATGCATGTACTAATTATATATATAGATATATATAACATCTGTCCATGGAGCTTCAAGCCAGTTTGTACTTTCACAGAGAGATTAATCCTGGTTCCATTAAAGTCATTTTGCGATTGGATTCAGTGGGACTGGATCCATTTTGCCATTGGATTCACATTCACATCGTCTATGAAAAAAATACTTTTCAAACTCCTTTTCAATTTCAGTCCTGTTTAGTATAAAAGGGGGCTTTTATATTGATATGGAGCCTTGTTTCAGGCACAGATGATTAATAAGGACGTTTCATAAATGCTACAGGACCACTTGCTAGTTTTTTTAAGTTACAGACAAAGGGTACATCTACACTAGCCCCCTAGTTCGAACTAGGGAGGCTAATGAAGCATGGGATTTAAATATCCCGTGCTTGATTAGCATATTCCCGGCAGGTCACCATTTTGGAAACTGACTAGCCCAAAGTAACTGCCTGCGTCTACAGGCGGCAGAGAAGCAGGATTCTGAGATAAACCTCTTAGTTCGAATTAACTGTTAAATCTCATTCCACGAGGAGTAACAGTTAATTCGAACTAGGGGATTTATCTCGGAATCCCGTTTCTCTGCCGCGTGTAGACGCAGGCAGTTACTTTGGGCTAGTCAGTTTCCAAAATGGTGACCGGCCGGGAATATGCTAATCAAGCACTGGATATTTAAATCCCGCACTTCATTAGCAATTTCAGTCACTGTCATTAGCCTCCCTATTTCGAACTAGGGGGCTAGTGTAGACATACCCTAATACCGGCTGCCCCTGAAAAGTTTTATAATGTTACCTAATGTTAAGGAGAGCCTGTAAGGTTTTTTTTTAAAATCTATATACATCCATAAGACAAAAATCTTTCATTAATTTCTGTATTAATTCTGTCATACTTTTTTCAAAAATAGATATGTTTAAGAAAAAAAGTTCCTGTGAATTTAATTTTCTCTGTTGTCATGTACAATACTCTGTAGAGAGGTAAAATGGCCAGAGTGACATGTTGAGTTAACTCAGATTAGTTTCAATTTCACGACCTTGTCGTATATGTATAATATTGCCTATTTACACAGATTTTTGTTCTTTACAGGAGTTTATGCTTATAGGGTGAAAAGTATGCTGATTAGTAGAGTGTGTTTGTACATGAGATGGATATAATTTCTATCTGTATTCCTATTGAAAAAAAAAGAATGATAGGTTCTTTGTAAAATAAGTGAGACTTTAAATATTTAAATAAATATCTGATAAATAGGAAAGATTTTCTTGAAGGGCTTACCACATTATTATAAGCTTCTGTTGATTTTTGGACAGGCAAGAAAGTAAAAAGGTTCCTGCCCAGCTCCCACTGAAGTCAATGGGAATCTTTTAATGATTTCAGCTAGAGTCGGCTCAAATCAAAGACAAGGATGTTTTTAAGATGGGAGATAAGTAGAGGTGATTTTGGTGTTGAGTCTTAACTCAAAATATTTTTGTAATTCAAAAATAGGGAAAACTCTGGCTAGCCCTTATGACTGAATGATACAAACATCTAGTTCACTGCACTCCTATTTTTGTTACCTATTTTCACAGTATAGCTGTTCTCTAAAGGAATCCATGGTAACATCTTAACTCTCTCTCTTTAAATGTCAATTATGAGTCCCTTTTTCTATAGGCAGCGTGGAACTATCAATAGACATCCAAGCAGACATTATCTACACCAATAAAGACTGTATACATTACATCTAATCCCTTTACAGAGTATTTCATTTACTGCACAAACTCAATTATCTGGATTGCTCTATTATAGGAATGGCCCCATAAGACCAATTTCCAAAGTCTTGCATGTATTTACAGAGAATAAATGGAAAACGTCCTACTTGTTATATTATAATAACAATTTATTTGGCACTTGATTGTCTAAATAAATCACATAACCTTTGTCCCCAGTTAGCTTGGATACAAACTTCAAAATTGTATCTTTTGGCATCCATGTTCTCATTTACAATACAGTAGGTTGTTTTAGAATGTCATGCAAGACATGCCAGCATGTGTCCTCTGCTCTCTCTACTCCCAACAGGTAACACCAGATAATTCATTTTAGAGGGTAATAACTTTAACATATACAACACTTTTAAAACAAAGATTACTGTAAATGTCACACGTGAAACAGTTTGTACATGTACGTGAAATATCAGTATTCTGAGTCAGACTACACATAGGCTTTAAATTCACCAGCCCTCCTCCAATTATTATTTCACAATAACACCTCAGGTAGTCCAACTGTTAATATATTCTCTCCAGTGACCAACAGAAGTGCTGATTATTCATTCCACACCTACCAAATATGCTACCCGGTAATATATTTATTTATTTAATTAACGTGGTCCTTTCAAATCAGACCTAGCAGCTGGGTATAATGTATGGGCCGTCTGTGTTCTCTTAAAAAATAATTAGGGCAGTATATATATTAATTCCAAGGTGACCCGACGTGGTCAGAACTGCAGAAATGAGAGGAGAGTTATCAAAGGTGTATATTGCTCATTATGGCAATTCTAGCCTTTAGGACTGAATCAGTGCTTAAAGAGTTAGAGAAAAGAATGTGGGTTTATTCCCAGCAATTACGTTTGGTACTTCTCCCCCTCCTCATATATTATAGGCCCAGATTTTAAAATTAAGTTCTTAAAATACACTGACTATACAGTTCTTTTTTATTTAACAAATTGTCAGTGAACTCTCAGAGACATTGAACTAATTTCAATCTCATGTTACAGAAAGTGTGGTTATTTCCATAGTGTCCAATAGATGACCGTGATTATATCAAAAGAAACCATCTCCTTCCCCTCCAAAAAAATAACCACATAAAAGTACTACATTAGCCTTCCTTCAATTATTCCATATAGCTACAACCCACATTCCAGCGTCTGCCTGAGTAGCTGGAATGAAGCCTGTACAGCTATGAAGACCAAAAGAGGAATCTTGCTCCCCAGATAATGGAGCACAGATAGATAAACTCCATAGAGCTTATCCCAACCCCAGCTCCAACCTTCTCCTGACTTGCCATCTTCATGTTCCAGCCATCCCTGATTATTGCCTTGTAGGGTTCTCATGCTCTGTACCTCCTTGCTTCTCCTTAGCTCCAATGGGTTGCGCATGGTAGGCACACAGGGAATTTGAGACTACAGCTTGCTGAGCATCCCTGGAAGATGCTGTGCCCTTCTACTCCCAATGAAGCTGTTGAAGATACCAAGCACATCATAGTATCAAATCCAAGGAAAGGAGATATACACTGGGTGGAGACCACACCCTTTCTTATTGTTGGCAGACCCCATTCTCCAACTAGACAGGGGTAAGTGGATTTTCACTGAGATTTCCTTTGCTAGACCTCTGCTTCCTGGAGCTTTTTGTAGGAGGGGATGATATCTAGGCCTTTGCTTTTAATGGCAGGTGAAGGAGCTCAGAATCTCACAGGATTAGGTCCAAAGTGAACACAGAGAATTCTCTTGTAAAGAGGTTGTTCTGTAATTTTAAAGGACAAAGGCAGGGACTCAAATACCCAGCTCTGACATGCAGACAAATTATAATCCAATTGTTCAAATAAGAAGTGGTCAAGGCATGGTTCCCCAAAGTGGTATGGGTCAGCACCAGCCATTATACCTTACTGCATGCAAGGTAGGAGGTGCACACCCCACACCTTTTGATGGCTGGGCTTCCCAGAGCTCTGGACAACATCATGGCTGCACTTCCTCACTACCTGCAAAATGGAGTTGTGTCTTCCAGCCACCTTTGAACCCTTATTGTGGGGTTAATATTCACAGCTATCTATCTGCTTTTTTTGTTGTTGTTTTTTGTTTTGTTTCTAACTTATCCTGTGGCTGCACAGACATGAGAAATCTTCAGTGAATCAGCAGAATCTTTTCAAAGTTTTAAATCTTTTTCGTTCTCTTTTAGATGGGATTCTTTTCCTGAGTAAAGGCTGCTGGATGAGGCTCATTACTCATAATGCATACAGTGCTACCAAATTTATTTGTATTATGTTCTTTACTAGATTCTGTTTTGTATTCATAATAAAGCAGCAACTACAGGCCCCATCCAAGAACCAGATTTCACTGTGCTAAGCCCTGTACTGTCACACAGTGAGAGATATTTCTTGTCCTAAAGAAGTTTCAGTCTAAATAGAACAAAGAAAAAGAAAAAAGAAGCACAGAGAATTGCTTAAAGTCAATGCAGTAGGTCCACAACAGAGCTGGTACTAGAATCTAGCCTGCCCCAGGGCTCAGTATGTTATTCAGTCCCCTGATCTACACAGCATTTTGAAAAAAATCCTGTGGCATCTAAGCCCTGGTCAACACTAGAAAATTATTTCAAAATAATTCCCCTTATTTTGACATAACAAGTGGAATGTCCACACTACCAAGTCTGTTACTTTGAAATAAGGGGCTGGTTGTTTCAAAGTAATAACTCCTGATTTCCTCCAGGAATAATGCTTATTTCAAAATAGTTATTTCAAAATAGCAGTAGTGTGGATTCTCCACTGCTGCTATTTTGAAATAACTACTCCCCAGAGTCATTCAAAGTAATTACTCTCCAGTGCTTCCTGGGGTTCTAAGTCGAGGTAGCATGTCCTCACAAGGGTGCCTGCCTTGGACAAATTTCGACTGGGGACACGCTATTTCGAAATAGTTATTTCTGGAGTTATTATTTCAAAATGTTATTTCAAAATAATTTCCTAGTGTATGCGTGCCCTTAGAGACTAACCAAAATATATAATATCATGAGATTTTGTGGGTAAAACCCACTTCATCATATGATTAACATAGCTTTTTGAATAAATAATAACCCAAGCTCATCAGACATCTTAGTTTGTATATTTTGTTTTTCAATCTATAGATTCATATCTAACATTTTTTTAAATCTGCTCCCAATGTCTGCAAAAAGCCTTTTGAATAGATGTTTGGGTGTACTGGCAGGACTGCACCTTTTAATTTTTCTATCTCTGACCCAGAGAAAAAAAGAAAAACATTGAACACATTTCCCTCTTTAATACCATTCCTTCATGAATGTCATTACTCTGAAAACAAATGGCCATAGAAAGCCTTCCTTTGTTGACCAGGAAAAGAATGTGTGCACATTCTTACATGGAATATGTACAGGAAATCATTCACAAGCGTTCAAAGGCACTGATGAGGGGGGAGCTGGAATAGCATTCCTAGGGTACTAGCACATGAAAGTCTGGTGAGATTGGTGTAGTATATTATACAAATGTGACAGAAAAATGTTCAGGGATTAAACTTCCTTCACTGTATCATATTTGCACCTCATCATCTCAGCCTACCACAAACAGATGCTAACAAGATAGAAGAAGGGATTTGGAATAGGCTGAGATTTCTGTAGCATATTAGTAGTAAACACAATATGATGTATTTACAGACACGTGGCACAAAAATTACTAATCTATGCAAAACCAAAGCACTATCTTTAAAAAAGCATTTACAATGTGATGTAGAGCAAGGAAATGAACTATTAAGGGGAAAACACCCTGCATGCCTGCCAGTATTATTAAGGTACTGTGGCATACAATAAACAGATGTATTGGGTCTCAGTTGGTACTGGAAATATACTATCATGTTACTGGTTCATTTCTTGAGCCTATATTATTTTAATATAGTATTAGGGCATACATGTTCTTAGGTAATATTTTCTTAGTAGATTATGGATGTATTTGTACTCCAATTAGATCCTGTCTTTCCAAGTCAATTTGGTTTCAGTGGAAGTTCACAGGAAACTGAGAAGCATTAGCAATATGCTCGTCCAATCCCAATCAAATCTGTGTGGAATCTTGATTCAGAAGAGTTCCTTTCTTATGTTCAATCCTTTGATTCATTAAATACTGTGATACCTTTACTTCATATGCACAGCAGCCACTATGAAGGTGATTCTTTTAAAGAGACAGAAAACTATGTGCATGCATACACTTATATTTGTGCACACAGGATGACTTTTGCTTTATACATGCACTTACTTGATGTGCAGTTGCAAAATTTTGGTCACATGCAAAAATGTATATGGGTGTTGGAGCTGGCATCCACTGCACCCATGTGCACAGACATAGGTCATGAATTTTGTCAAATTAAGGGTTTAAAAAATTATTATATGCTTTTTAAAACAGAAGTAAGAAAAATTGAACTACATGAATATATTGTGTTTTTTGTTCCCAGGCAGCAAAAAACCCATCTCTGATCTATTCTTGCAGAACTGCGGGGAAAAACAGATTTCCTCCTGGCCTAAAAATTCAAATAAATTTTGTACTGGTCTGCATTCATCTCAGCAGAAACTCTCCAGGTTGAACAGAACTCTGGTTGTTCAAACTTGTATACTAAGTTTCAGCTCCAAAGGATATTTTTTCCCATTGAGTTATAAATAAGGGGTTTATATGGGAAGTCCAGACACTAACTTTCTTTATTAATATTGAAAAATTGGCTCACATAGCAGCTGAAATTCCACCATGAGTTCAAATATGTTTATTTATAAAGTATGCCATGCTACAATATTTTCTAATTCAAACCAAGGAGGTACTAATATAAAGCCTACAGTTGCTGGTGAAATAACAATAATAAAATGTGAACATCTATAGCACTTTTTATTTAACCCTCCAATCGGAATAATATTGATGGGAGTTTTGCAATTGACTTCAACAGGAGACAGACGGGGTCCATACAGATCACTTTTAACCCCTCACCCCTCTCTTTTTTATTCCCCCTCTAATAAATTCCTATGGTTCAGCTCCACTTGTGCCAGTAAATTTGGGAGCTCTACTGTATCCAAGCATCTGGCAGTTTTTAACACTGTCTTTTAGGCCTGCTTGGAGCAGGGTTCCATGGCATGGTGTTAAAATTCTGACAACAGCTAGGAATTTGGCCATACTAGGGCTACCAATGCACAGTAAAACCTGTGTTATCCAGCACGCTTGGGGATTAGGGAGTTCAGGTTATCTAAAAATTCCGGTTATCTGAGGTTCCTATCAACCTAGGAAAAACCAATGGACAATAATAGTAAAACTCAATTTTGGATGTCTACCAATGTAAACTATATTGAAATCAACATAAATACAATGCTAAGGATGTATGGGACAATTGAACAAGTAAAATTTAGTCTTATTTTATTAAAAAGAAACAGTACTGTAATTATTATAAGGCACAGTAACATAAATTAAAACTAAAAATTTAGTCATTCTCTGGATCCAAGTCACTGGCACATGTAGATGTAGAAGGTATTATCTGCATAAGGTACAGAAGCTCTCTGCAGCAACTTCCTGATATCAGCCTGCTTACAGGCCTGCTGTCACTTGTGCATAAAGTTCTTCTGAAAATTATACAGCTGCTTTACTTCTTGAGATGAAAAAGAAGAATGTTGCTCAGCAAATTTGATTAAAGTTGAAAGATCTGAACTTGCATCAGCCCAGGAAGTTTTATCTTCAGGCTCTTCTTCCTCAGAATCATTTTCAAGTGACGAAGACTTTTCTGGGTTGAAAACATTTACTATTATTTCAGTATCACAGACCACCTGCGACCACCAGTGTTTTAGAAGATACCAGATGGCTTCGGAAAGGTTAACAGTTAGTAGATGGGTGAATTGTATTTGCCTAATAGGAAATTTGCTGGTTTCTACAGTTTTCTCTATAGTTAAGTACCAGATAAGACAGGTTTTACTGTAGTTTGTACCAGTGCTGCTGTGCCAGTGTTAGCACAGTGCAGCCCAATCCTTAAAGCATTTTTTTCAAGTCCAGTTTTTCAATAACATTATGAGATAATTCTTCAGCCTAGGCCTCAATTGTTTGGTGAGAAACTCCTAGTTCTCTCATATGCACCATCAAGCATTATTTCAATACATGCCCTGCAGAGCTGTATCTTACAGAATAGCAAATTTCACGTGAATAAGAATAAGAAATGATTGGCTGAAAATAATTTGTCTCTCCAAGCACAGTTGGCCACTACAAGACAATACACTTGAAAATGGAAGGAATATGAGTTGCTAACGTTTCATGGTAGTGACTGTCTTCTACTCAGTGTATATAGAGGACCTAGCATCATAGGACTCTGCTCTGAATGTCCATAGCTGATGTAATCTGAATCCACACTTTTCCTAGATTTTGGCTGTGATGCAAACACACCTATGAAAGCAGACTAGAATTCAGGTTTCCTGATTCACTTTGTCAGTGCAGTGCTATAGTAGAGTACTGACCAAGGGATGAACTTGATTGCTCAGAGCATCATGGGTTGAAGCCCTGCTCTATATTTCCCATAGTTTCATCAAAGGAGGTCCCCTATCTTCCCCCCAACATCCTCTGTGAGTAAGGGTAAGTCTACACTACTACGTTAATTCAAACTAACTTAGTTCGAATTAGTTAATTCGAACTAAGCTAATTCGAACTAACGCATCTAGAACTAAAAACTAGTTCGAATTAGCGTTTTGCTAATTTGAACTAGCATGTCCACATTAAGTAGACCCTGAACCAGGGTTAAGGATGGCCGGAAGCAGTGCCGGCAGGGCATCAGAGGAGGACTTAGAGCGTGGAGATGCTGTCTCAGGCCAGCCGAGGGCTGTGCTTAAAGGGTCCCGACCCCCACCCCGGACAGACAGTTCTCAGGGGTGCCCCGCTTGCAAAGCAGTCCTGGCTTGGATTGCCCGGAGTACCCACACTGGGCACATCACAGCACTCGGCCATCAGCCCGGCTGCACTTGCCGCAGGCTGCCATCTGGGGAGAGGGGGCAGTCGGGAGGCTGCAGGAGAGCTTCCACCCCCAGAAGCCCGCAGAGCCAGCCCAGTCCTCCCCATCGGGGGCTCGTACCCCATTCCTCCCTCACCTCCTTCCATTTACCCTTCCCTAGCCCCCCTTCTTATTGATATACAAAATAAAAATAACGTTTCTTCCAACATTGACTCTGTCTTTATTGAACAAAACTGGGGGAGACTGGGAAAAGGAGGTGGGAGAGGGGAAGAGAAAGGCTGGGAGAGGGGAGGGCAACTAACATGATCAGGGGTTGGGAACAGGTCCCAGATGAAGAGAGGCTACAGAGACTGGGACTGTTCAGCTTAGAAAAGAGGAGATGGAGCGGGGACAGGATAGAGGTCTCTAAAAGCAGGAGTTGGGTGCAGAGGGTGCATTCATAAAAGTTCTTCATGAGTTCCCATAAAGAAGGACTAGAGGACACCAAAGGAAAGGAATGAGTAGCAGGCTTGAAACTAGTAAGAGAAAGTTGTTCTTCACAAAGCAAAGAGTCAACCTGTGGAACTCCTTGCTGCAGGAGGCTGTGAAGGCTACAACTAGAACAGAGTTTAAAGGGAAGTGAGATCAAGTCATGGAGGTTGGGTCCATGGAGTAGTCTTAGCCAGGGGGTAGGAGTGGTGTCCCTTCCCAAAGTTTGTGGAAGGCTGGAGAGGGATGGCACGAGACAAATGGCTTGGTCCCTGTCTTCGGTCCATCCCCTCCAGGGTCCCTAGGGTTGGCCGCTGTCGGCAGACAGGCTACTGGGCTAGATGGACCTTTGGTCTGACCCAGGACGGCCATTGTAAGCTCAGGGTCGGGGATCTCAGTGGACCACCTTGATTTTCATGCACACCTGCTCCTGGGTCGCCAGGCTGGCAGCTCTCCTGCCCTAGATGGCCACTGTCCTGTGTCTATTGCGGAGATCGTGGACGAGGTCCACGATGTCTGCACTAGCCCAGGAAGGTGCCCGCCTCTTGCAGTCCAGGGCAAGCTCCCGGGAGCCGCCAGCCTGGTCCCGGGAAGAGGGGGTGGGCTGGGGGGGCATCGGGTGGGCGGCTCTGTGCCGTGCCAGGTGCAGGGTCTGCTGGCTGGGTGCTGGCAGGCTTGCACCTGGCACGGGCACCGTAGCCAGCCCGTGCCCCTTTAAGGGATCCGGGGCCAGGAGGGGGGCATAGAGTTTCCCTGGTGTTGGCCAGAGTGGCCACCAGGGAAAGCTGGGGAGGGCTAGCCTCCCACTAGTTCGAATTAAGGGGCTACACACCCCTTAATTCGAACTAATAAGTTCGAACTAGGCTTAAGCCTCGTAAAATGAGGTTTTCCTAGTTCGAACTAAGCGCTCCGAGTTGTCCCTTTACAAAAAGTTCCCAGCACATTTTCCACTGGGCCACACTCCTTCTCCAGTCAACTTTTCAAAATGTTATTATTTTGTATTTAAATTATTGAGAAAAGGAGGTAAGTTTAAGGGAAGAAAAAAAAGTGACTACATATGGCTAAAATAAATTCCAAATTGGAAAAAAAAGAGTGTAAGTGTTTATGGTCAGTGACTTCTCCACAATGGAATCCATTCTCTCTGTCATCCAAGACCGATGAATTTCAAGGCATGCTGCCAGGTCTATCTATTTACGAAGGCTATTTCTGAGAGGCAGTTTGAGTTTTGCTTGTATTTGGAGAGTTTTTATGTTTTTTAATATTAGTTGACATTATGTTCATTCATTATTGCATGCATTTTGTTTTACAGTTTTTGCACATGTGCCTAGAGGTCACCTTGGGCACATTTTTATGAATTAGAAAAATAAATTAATTAAAGCTATTTTCTCCAGGGAATCTCACCACCTGAAATAACAATTGTTTTCCATACTTATTTAGATTGAGGCTGTCATAAGGCAGATTTTTTTCCCTCTTTGGCCTCCAAAGCACAGTGAGCCCATAAGTAGGAGTCAGATACTGTGGCAATGAGGTCCTAAACATATGGACAGAGAGACACAAAGATAGCAATCACTTTCCAATTGCAGACATGATTTGGTCTCCCTGATTTGATCTGACTATGTTTGGTCTCTCTTTTTTTGTTCACTTTTCTGAAACCATTCATGTGACCATTTTGTGTTACACTTTCATTTTGAAAATAATCCTTAGGTAGGTATGTGAGTACAAGACTAGAGTATGACCCATCCTACATGCCCATATAGTGGAGGAAGTGAACATATCCATATGAGACCTTCCTTTTCTCCTCTGTGCTGCTTGCCCAGACCACTAGTAGCTGCATGAGGTGGGAGGAGGAAAAAGAACAACTGCTACAAGGCTGCTAGATCCCCACTCCTGCTCCTATGGATGGGAATGAGCAGGAAGAGACAAAAAAGTTGTAGTTCCTTGGCTTTGCCAAGCAATATTCTAGCCAGTCACTGAGGATGAGTCTACACTACCAGGTTATTTCAAAATAAGGGGAATTATTTCAAAATAACTCCGCAGCGTAGACATGTCCTGAAAGGACACATACAACATTCTACATGTGTGGCTGGTATCGACACATTCCCCAGTGGTGTCAGTTGTCATGATTTTAGCTCACATGATCTGGTGTTTTTATCAAAGCCCCAGCTCCTGGATGCATCGGATGATAAAAATGGTTTTCATTTTGAAAGGTAAACTTCTGATCTTCATAATTTTCAAATCAGCTTGAAAACATGATTTGACTATATCTGAGCATCTCATAAACCAGAATACAAATAAAATGAACTTACAATTTATTTTAGAGCACAAGCTATTTAAGCCAAGTTATTATTTTTTTACAGCCTTACTCATGATTTTTTAATGTTTTAGGTTAGCTATAATATCCCTTTCCCTGCTGAGCAAGGAACCAACTACCTTATAATCTGGGGCTCAGTTATATTGTTAATTATGGTTTGAGAAAAACAGGACATCAAACAATTTTAAATGCCCCAAAATTTCCTTAGGCCAGTTTATTTCCCTTTTTTTGCTACATTTCTAATACGTTTTCTGCATCGAAGGCTACGTCTACACTGGCCCCTTTTCCGGAAGGGGCATGTAAATTTCAGCAGTCGTCGTAGGGAAATCCGCGGGGGATTTAAATATCCCCCGCGGCATTTAAATAAAAATGTCCGCCGCTTTTTTCCGGCTTTTAAAAAAGCCGGAAAAGAGCGTCTAGACTGGCCCCGATCCTCCGGAAAAAGCGCCCTTTTCCGGAGGCTCTTATTCCTACTTTGAAGGAGGAATAAGACCCTCCGGAAAAGGGCACTTTTTCCGGAGGATCGGGGCCAGTCTAGACGCTCTTTTCCGGCTTTTTTAAAAGCCGGAAAAAAGCGGCGGACATTTTTATTTAAATGCCGCGGGGGATATTTAAATCCTCCGCGGATTTCCCTACGACGACTGCTGAAATTTACATGCCCCTTCCGGAAAAGGGGCCAGTGTAGACGTAGCCGAAGTGTTTTCTTCTGGCACATTCTCTGTTTCTAAACATTAGGGCCTCCAGTGGAAAAACAGAAGCTGTACCATGTGACAATCACATTGAATCACATTTAACTGTTTTAATTGTATCTCCCTAAAATATGTCATGAATTAGTGAATATATTGAACAAACTTGTAACAGTCATGACTAGCTTCCAGTCAACATGCAAGTGGGATAAAAGTTAAAATAACTGTTATGATCTTTAAGAGAAGTTGCTGATTTTGTTCCTATTCCTATGTAATGTTAACTTTTAAAATGTTTACTTAAATGCTCTTTTAGAACAGTAGTGGATGCAAGTAGAAAATCATTATGGCTGTGACATATTGTTAAAATTTCCAGAGTAGGTGTTTTACAGACATACTCTATTGTCTCTGAAATCACTTTTACAGAGTTACATAAAGAAATAAGTAATGTTTAAGTTTTTCTTAATTTTTAAATATAGAGATGAGTGGATAGTTGGCAATAGAGGATGTTCTCAATGCATATCACCTCTTTTTCTGGTTGTATAATGTTATGAATTTCTCAGACATATCTGGTATTTTAAATTTCTATGTTATATTATCCACAAATTTTGTTTTCTCTCTGGCATATTATTAAAAATATGAAATTTGAACCATACTATGAGTTTTGATTGGTCGCATATGTCACATGGTGCTATTTTTGTTCTCTTGCTGGATATGCATAAACCTTGTAAACAAGTATTCGGTAAGAATGCTTATAGAAACCAATTTAATCTTCACTTTTTGTGATTGTTCAAACATACAAGCTTCATATTTTCTTTCCATGAGCAAACTAGATTGTTCAAATGTTCATGGAAAGTGAACACAAAAGATCAGTGAACACAGCTGAAGCTAATCCATTTTAAAAAAATCAAAGGAATGTTCATAGAATTTTTTTGGCAGGATTCACCCAGATCTATTTTTAATACCAAGTACAGCAAAAGAGAAACAGGAGCAAAATTTTCTTTTGGAATCAGTTCAATCAATTATATCTGTCTCTTTTTCTTTCTTATTTAATTACCCCTGTGAAAAAGCAAAGGGAATTAAATCACCAAATAGCCACTCAGATCATTATGGGTTTAATTTAAGACCAGCAAGTGATTAAATTCAGAGGTAAAGTGGAAAAGGTTTTCTTATCCCACCCAGTAGTGCCTATGGTACAGTACACTGACTTTGGGAGGGAGTTAGTGGAACACTAGATTTTCCTATATAGACAGACTCTCTGAATCCATGCAGATCCTCGTGGTGATGGTGGGGGAATCTAAAGTTTCTCTTTGGTACTCACACCCTTTTCCAGAGGCAGAAGGCAATCCCTTTCCCTTCCGCTAGATGATTAAACAATTTAACAGAAAATTCCACAAGGAAAATCTCTCTGATCTGTGGTCCCTTTCTTAATGGCTCTTGATGTTAATCTGTTTTGGAAAAATAGATTCCACAGACCTTTCTCATGAAAAACTCCCAGTGAGCTCATTTATGCAAGGATGATGATGCACTTCCTTTCTCAATGTGTAAGAAACTTTTCCCATTTTTGTATTCACTTTTTTCCCTGTCGTATGTTTTTCTTCCACTTATATTGCTTTCTGATATGCCATCCAGTCATACTTCTCCCAGCCAAAGGACTAGAATGAACACTCTTTAGGGACCATCAACATGACTCCTCATTGCATAGTGTCATTGCTGAATTGTGGGAGCCACTGTTTCCTTTTAGGGACCAACCTTTCCTGTCCTGGGGAGTGAAGAACAAATTGAGAATGAATATATGAGAGTCCTGAATGCCACAGTTAAAGGCTATGTCTACACTAGGAAGACTACATTTCCTATGAGGAAGAATGGCTCTTCTGAAAGAAGAGGCTTTTCCAAAATTTGGCCCAGTATAGACGGGACAAATTTCAGAAAAGCCTCTTCAGAAAAAACTATCAGAAAAAGGTACACAAATTACGGAGTGCAATTTGTGTACCTTTTCCCGATAGATCATTGTAGTGTAGACTTAGCCTCTAGAGATCACTATGCTACTGTGTTGCCTATACCAGCCACTGAATGCACATATTTGTCTATTGCTGCTACTAGGTGGGCAAAAGCTGCCAGACAAAACTTTTATTTTTGCCAGAACTGCAGATTTAAGTTGACTGAAATATTCTGAAAATTCATGTTGCATTTGCTAAATTGTTTTAGAAAAAAAATATAAGCTGAAATGTTTTAGCAAATTTTCATTTCAAATTTCAATTTTTTTGAAATTCATTTAAATTTAAACAAACCATAAAAATCCTTCAAAACCCTGGGGGTATGTTACACTAGTCCCCTAGTTAGAACTAGGGAGGCTAATGTAGGCATTCAAACTTGCAAATGAAGCCCGGGATTTAAATATCCCGGGCTTCATTTGCATGTTCCCGGGCGGGCGCCATTTTAAAATCCCCTTATTCCGAACTGACTGCCCGTGGCTACACGCAGCAGTCAGAAGTTAATCCAAATTAAGTCCTTAGTTTGGATTAACTTTTACTCCTCCTGCAATCTTCGAACTAGGGGGCTAGTGTAGACATACCCAGACATTTTACTTCATGTCAAACAAAACACTTCATTCAATCTTCAAGAAAAATATTTGAAGCTCTTTGGTTTGCTAAGATTTGAAAAAAATTCAGTGGCCCAGATTTAATTTTTTTCTTGATTTTTTTGATTCTGTCATCAAACTGAAAAAAATGATTATTTGCACATTTCTACTGCTGTATTTACCAAGCAGACTCCTAAGTGAAACCAACTCTTCCCCCACCAGGGAATCAGATGGAAGCGTTATAGTACTCAATTAGCACTGATACTATACAAAACTCCAAAAGTACTTGCATAATGACCTCACCATGTTGCCACTTGTTGCATATGTCTGGACTCCTGCACCCATGCAGTCCCCAGCTGAGATCAGTGAGGCTTTTTACAGGGACAGGATTCTGCCCATGAGCAATATGTTGAGGTATTGCCGCTTTAATCACATTTTCTGACTGCTTTTCCATGAAAACACATGGTTGTGGAGCAGCATCCTATGCTCTCTAATTCTTTTCTTGTTGCTGCTGGCATTGCAGTTTCATGAAAGAATTTTAGTATTAATTAGAGCCTCGCTCTCTTTCCGCCCCCATTATATTTTGGTGAAAGGACTACATAGGTGAATTAGATAACGCTTTTTAGTTATAAGTCTGCAGTAACCACATAAGGCTCCAACACTAGTGATTAGAGAGCTGAAGGCGAATCACTTAACCTATTGATTCTCCCAGTAGAGGGCATTAAACTTACACTGATTCAGCCTTAGAACTGATAAATGGCACACTATTGCTGTATCGCATTACCACAGATATGAAAGTGCTTATACTGTTGCATGATGTGAGATCTGTGAAGATGGACAAGGTTATGTATTTTGTATTAATATCAAAAGAGGTTTAGTCAGAGGATTTTTTTTCATCTATAGGTACTAAGAGGAAAAAACCCTAGGTAATCAATTTCCTGAAATTCTTCAGGGCTTCATATGCCATAACAATGAAAATCATATCCAGCAAGCCTTTTAATTTCCTTATTGTGTTATTTAAGCAATAAGACATGACCAAGTTTGCATTATGCTGGGATATTGCTGTGCCTCGGGTGGATTGTGTTAGGCATGAGGCCGAAAACCAAGTGCTGAACCCACCTGAAAAAGAAAGGTCCCAGAATATTTTGTAATTTTAACATTATCCTGTGGACCTGTGTAAATATTATTAGGAATAAAAGAAAAGAATTATGCCCACTAAAAAAAATCTCCAAAGGATCTGTTACAACTTAAACTATAAGCAATACAATCATGCCTCTGTCACTGAATTTTGAGTTTATATTTATTTTCCAATAGAGTGAATTGGTACGTATTTTCCAATGGAAAAATGCAAAAGAAATTAAACATTTTCATTTAAAATAGACATTTTCTTGTTTAATTCAAAAGAATAATTGAACTTTTCTTAGCATTACCTGAAAAATATTTGGATTTCAGTTTTTCACCCTCCAAAATTTTCATTTATTTTCTTTTTCATTAAAAAAATAACAACAGGGCATTTAGAAAGAAACCATGTTTTCCACAAAGGGTATTTTTCTTCCAAAAATATCTGACTGTCTTTGATTATGTATTTTCCAACTATTATTGTACCCTGGTCAGAAAGTGGTCCTTTCTCCCTGGACCTCTCATTTCTCTCTAAATTCCAACTCTAAAAATCCTTGAGGCAGATCGATGGGTCTGTGAGAGTTTACACCAGCTGAGCATCATCCCACTTCTATCCAGATTGGGTATGCTCTTTCATGGAAGAATTGTCTTTTAAAACTACTTTTTTTATTTTGAAAAAATGCTGATGCCTACCAGTGGTTTATAGAATTACTTTCATATCAGCGACAGGCACAATCTTCACTGTGTCTCTGATAAATAGTTGAATCAAAAGTACTTTTTAACTGAGTCACAATCCTGCAAACATTTAAGCAAGTGAATAATAATTCATATATAGCTATTAATGTGTTTAAAGTTTGCAGAATAAGGCTCTTGGCTTTTACATTTGTTTACTAGCTAATCCATAGCTGCAAAGCCTCCCAGAAAAGGGGAACTAGAGACAAGGCAAAAAAGCTTAATAGCTGTTTTCCCTGAGAACCCAAATGTTCATTGATTTCAGTAGGAATTTTAGAAGTGCAAGGAATACAGGATGGAGCCCTGATAAATACTGGAAGGACATAATGGGAAGGAGACAAATAAGGAGAAGTGAGCAAAGAGTGAAATGGAGGAAGGGAGAAATGAACTCACAGGAAAGAGGCTAGGGACATATAATCATAATAATTGGTTGGGGGGAGGGAGAGAGAAGGAGAAAGAAGAAAGAAGAAACATGTTGGGAAATCAAAATTGGTCATTTTGGTTTAATTACATAGCACTTTTTGAGTAAAGTATAATTAAAAATAATGGCCACTTCAAAACAACAGCAGTGCTTTACACTTTTATGGCTTCTTTACTCCAGAGACTTTCTTTAGTTGATGGGCATTGCTTTTTTATTTCAACTGGAGCCAACCAAAGCTCTAGTTTATGATCTGGATAGGTAAACAAACCCTGTTCTGCCTCAATATTGTGCCAAGATAGTATCATGGTTTATTGTAATTTCTGGATTTTGTCCAACACTTTATACAGATTTTTAGGGGTATGTGCATTTGGTACAGTCAGTCCTCAAATGACATTCGACTTACGACGGTTTTGACTTTGCGACACTCAATCCTGAAATGGAGTGAAGTGCAGTTCTGAGTTACGACATTTTGACTTACGATGCAATTTTCAGGAACCAATTGTGTCGTAAGTCCAAGGACTGGTTCTATGTGGAAAAATTAATGGACTGAATAACTTTCAATAATTCACAACAGTGCGCATAAATAAAAATAAGCTTATCCTTGTCCTACAATCAGTGTAACATGAAGAAACAGTATTGCAGGCTGTCCTGGTAGCTATTTATGTTAGTCAAAGACAAAGTACACTATGTGCTTTTAATTATAGCTGTGCCATTCTTACTGTGATAGATAAAGTTGTGTCAGCACTTCCATTACAAAACCCTATTTTTAGGAGTTTATAAGTCAGCTGTTAAAATTTGCTTTAGGCTGAAACTTGGCATGCAAAGTGTCAGCCTGCAAGCACTATTTTATAAATATGAAAAAAAAAAACACTTTTGGTCACTTTTTTCATTTTACAGAAAAGCAGTTTTTAACACAAGCATTTCTAACTCAGAAAAAGTTTCATTATTTAAATTCCACCAACTTTATACAAGCTGTGCTACATTTTAAAAAATAGTTCAGCTTTTATTCATTTTTGCCAATTGGCTACTATACTTATGCTGTAACTATTTATAATCATATCAAACTTAAAAATCATTGAATGGTCCTGTAGCACCTTAGAGACTAGCCAAAAAATATAGATAGTATCATGATGAGATTTGAAGAAGTGGGTTGTGCCTATGGAAGCTCATGATACCATCTATATATTTTGTTTAGTCTCTAAGGGCATGTCTACACTACGGGACAAGGTCCAAGTAAGGTACACAACTTCAGTTATGTTAACTGCATAGCTAAAGTCTAAGTAGCTTAATGTGACTTTTGGCACTGTCCACACCTCAGAGAGTCAAAGAGAGAACATTCTCCCTTCAACTCCTCTTACTCCTCATGGAAGCAGGACTACCGGCATTGACCAGTGTGCCCCTCTCAGTTCAAATTAGCTGTTTTAACTAGACCCACTAATTTGAACCCTGGAAGATTGGCAGTGACAACTTCAATCTTCTCTGTAGTGTAGATGTACCCTAAGGTGTTAGAGGACCATGCATTGTTTTTAAAAAATGTTTTAGATACAGACTAACACAGTTACCCTCTGAGACTCTTTATAATCATGTTTTTAAGTGTGTATTCTTATTTATATTGGTGTGGTTCAGCTATGGATCTTGTGAAGAATAGTTAATGACAGGACATGCAGCACCCAGACAAAAACACCAAGAGCTGTTCTCTCCCTATAGCCACAACATTTGGAGTGTGTCATTCCACTTATTAGCATTAATATTTAATAAGAGCAGCATTCAATCTTTGCACGAAAAATACATCTTTACTAAATATAGGCCTATCCCCTCCAGTCTTTACTCAGCAAAACAACTAATAACACTAGTGGGAGCAGGAGAAGGTCCTGAAATTCCAACCTGTAATCAAAATTCTGTCCTCATATGGGTGTGAGTGTTCGACTCAGTTTCATAAGAGCTCCATGCGCACACCAAAGCAGTTTGCTCTAAGTTTAGGGAACAAAATTTCAACAGCTGGGAATGAGGTTCTGATTCCAATTAAATGACTCTATTAGTCCTGCTCATTTTATAATACACACTAACATGGTGGATCAATATGGTCCACTGAATTATTCATAAGAATTTTTTTGCATTATGTCTAAACATATTTTCACCTTCCTGAGTGCAATAGTTTCTTTTTGCCCAATCTACCAGCTGACTCATATGTCCCTTTAAAAAAGTCTTTAAATGTTATAAATCTTCAAAGCATTCTAATACACTGAAGAACTAAGCATTTCAAATGATATATTTATTGGCACCTGGTGGTTTATATGTAACTTTGCACCTTTTAATAACGACTAAATACATTTGATATCATAAGAGTTCAAAGGTATTTCCAGTGTTTAAGACCATTTTTACCTTTGTTCTAGTCGGTGAGTAAAAATTGACTTATAGTAATAATTCCATGAAAATAATCTTGACACTTCTATTGAGAGTTGCACATGTGTATGTGAAAGTAGAATTCAGCACAATGTATTATCCAAAAGTAAACAAGCCTTTTCATATTATAGATAAATACCATGATCTAATGTCAGACATAGTGCAAGTAGATGCAACACCATTGATTCTAGTGGAATGTTACCTACTTATTCCTCATTTAAATTTGGCTGTAGTGGTCTTACACCTTTCTCAAGTGATAAAGAGAGAGAAAGAAACAGAATGAAAACAACATATGTTTAGACCTGTAAATATTGTCAGTTTGATCTTTGCAGCCCTTATAGAGGCAAAGCTCCCTTCAGTGGGATTTTTGTCTACATTACCATTGCAGAATTTGGCCCTCTGATTGTATCACAAACTCAGAACAAATAGGGAATTCAAAGCTAAGGCTGACATATCTCCATCCTTAGTGTTTTTTCCCATCACAGCAGTAGGAGTTAAATCATGCATTTTGTCGCTCTCTGTCACTCACAGCTTCTACATTGCCCCAAATAAAATATGTTGTATCTGATGCATTCATATTCATTTGAAGCAATTACCATGTAATTGTAGCATAATTCAGACAGGATAATAAACGTTTAATGACAAAGGGGTTCTGCTCTCCCAATTATCTTTTCATTCTTGTTGTAAGCTAGAAAAAACACTGATCTGCACAAATTCAGGACTGCTAAGCTTCCTTTCCCTTTAATTTTAATGTGATATATAATAAAGAAGAAAACAACAGTGAGCCAGCACGATCACATCTAGTGCTAATAAGCACAGAACTGGAATCTTGCTAGATGCAACAATCAAGGAACAATAACAGGTGACCAGTTAATCAGCCTTGGCACATAGACAACATGACAGACTCTAAATGTTAAATCCCTCTTCTAAATAATGCTAATACAAAACATTGGAGTTGTGCATTTTTAACAAGTTAGCCTCCCATTTCCCCCCCTTTTAGATGGTAAGGGGTGTGGCCTGTTTGTTGTCGCAGCTTTTTTTTTATCCTGGTCTTTAATCCCAGACTTGGCTTGTTGCGCTTCAAATTGAAATATCCTGAACAGATGTAAAAACACATGTGAGCCACTGCTCACAAGCTGTGCAAAGCTTTGTTTCATCTGCTGATGATGTGAGCCTAAAGGAGATCTTTTTAAAATTTCATCACTATTCAAAAGGATAATTAATACGTACCCCCAGGCTTTGATTATGCTATACCCAGTGTGTACTGCTGGTACAAAAATAATGAGGCTCTCATCAGGCCGAATGAATACTTGCAGCAAACATTCAGTTTCCATAAGAAATTTAAGATTCAGTGGAGGTACCATGTAGGTGGTTTAATCTAATTTTAATTTGTAACACAATACAATAGATAAGATCATTTGTTTGTAACCAGCGCAGGCATTTTGTTTACATGAAACCCCAGTCAGCAGTCAGCAGATGGTCTTTTTAAAGGCTTAATTGAAGTTTTCTAATCTAACCTTTTTTTTTTCCATTGTGAAAGAGGAAAATAAGACAAAAAATAAGGAATTACAAGGAAGCAGAAAAACAACATTAAGACCATTTTGTGGGGGCATGTATGCTTTGTATGAAGAGGGCACAGGTTTGTCAGACTATGCAGGTTTGATATAAGAAGAGAAGACAGAGAGGTCAGAGTTTTAAGCCTCTACTTTGGAGCTAGGATGGAGCACCATGTCCTGTTTATATGTTACTGGTGCAAAGGCCATGCCACAGCTAAATTGTTTCACAGCTACCAAGCTCATTAAATTAGCTCGCAGTTTTTCCAAAGACTGACTGTATCCTTCTCACTCTGGACTTCTTGGAGGCTGATTATTTTGACTGTTGCACTTTCTACAATCAAGTTGTTTCTGCTGCAGCTCCATTCCGGTCTGCTCCTGCTGCCTCTGATATTACCACACTGACCACAATAAACACTTTTCCCCCATGGGCTCCAAGCTGCCTCTGGCAGCCTTCCAGTGAAATAGACTGGAATAAACCTTTCCCAAACATTTAAATGCTCTTCCCCTACTTTGTATCCAAAAAATCTGACTTTTTTTGTTTAAGAAAAAATTGAAATACAGCATTTTTCTGACTAATGAGGGGGAAAATACAGTGGGTGAATTTTACCCCAGTGTGGAAGGCCAAGGGGTTCAGGGCTGTGCCCCACTTACGCCTGGGGACAGGGAAATATTGACAGTAGTCTTGCAGAGGAGCTGCCACACCCTCTGTGTGGCAAACACAGACTGCATAGAGGTGATCTTGTGGGTGGACCAGGCGCAGGCTGGGTAGATGTCACAGAGCAAGATGACCTAGAGAAGTGATGTGGTTGTGGTGGTAGGGAGACTGGCAGAAGCGGGTAGATGTGGCGTTACTCCATACCTACCAGCATGCTTGTTATGTGAATATAACTAGTCACGCAGGACCTGAATCTGTTCCCATTCCTCAGAATGAATAGTACGTTGCTCTGACAAAGATATTGAAGATTAAGATATTCTTCAATTTAAATAACAGGATCAGAATCGTAGTGATAGCAAGCAGCCTAAAAGTGGGAGCTCTGGTGATTGGGTTTTTTACCCAGAAAATTCTTGATGAGCCGTGCCATTTACAGATAATAGTATGCCTCGTCCTTCCTATATTATTTTATTTTACAGTTCTCACAATATTATCCTGCTGATGACTTACTTCAGTGGGGATAGATATCAGTGAGAATGACAAGACAGGAATCCGCTAGGGCAGGTAATTCAATTAGGGCAATTGTCACATATCCATAGTCACAGATGCAAAATTTGGAAACTTAAATAGGTTCTTGCATGATTAAAATAACACATTGGTTTGATTCACAAGGGGACTTTAGAATCAGTATAACGTGCCTAACTTCACATGCTCTGCCACTTGGAGTAATCCCAATCCTTGAGTGAAGCATGCAAGAATGGGATTCACAAAAGCCAGCATGCTAAGTAGAGAGCAGCATTCCCTCTAAGCTGAGGGGCAGCAGAGTTTCATCGGTGACTAATCAGCCCGGTCCAGTCAGAGGCTCAGAGCTCCACGCAAGGAGCTGACTGACTGGGAGAAGGCAGGGGCTAGTTAATCACCTGTGAAGCTGTGCTACCGCTCAGCTTAAAAAGAACACTGGTAGTGAGGTTCCCAAATTTGAAAATGTTGGCCTGTCTGCAGTTAATTTGTGACTAAGCTGTGACTTTATCTCATATGTCATGGTAGTATAGATACAGTGTCTCCTGTAGCTCAGGGAAATGTGGTCACGATGAAATCCTTCATAGAACTTGATTCATTTTACTGGCTGCAGTACAAGATGGTATACATCTTTATACCCTTTCTCCCTTACCTGAACACTCTTGCTGAGCAAGATAACACCGGTTTTCTTTGCTTACATTTTTCCAGCTGGGTGAAGTTTACATTCCAAATATAAATAAAGCTAACTCCTCCTCCTCCACTGCCTGTGTTTTGTGCAGGGGCCCATCATTAGGCAGTCTTTGAGAATGCTTACTAGATTGGCACCTCCTTTTGTGATAGGCTGGAGAATGCCTAGTTTAAGGAGCCCACTGAGGCTTTGACAAGAAAGAGGTATATTTTCAGATGTCATGGTAACTGTGTTGGTGTTGTCTAAGGAGTTCAGACACCTGTAGAGTTAGGCAATAGCTGAGTGATGGTTTTGAGGATCTAAATTGTGGATTTAGGCCCCTTTAAGTCATGACATTCTTTGTAGATTTAGTTGCTTAAATTTCTTTGTGGGTCTAGACCTAGGCTACGTCTAGACTGCAGACTTATTTCTGAAGAAGCTTTTCCAGAAGAGATCTTCTAGAAAAACTTCTTCTGAAAGAGAGTGTCCACACTGTAAAAGCGCATCAAAAAAGCATTCTGCTTTTTCGAAAGATAGTGTCCACACTGAATGGACGCTATCTCGCATTTCAGCTGTGATTACTATGGACGGCATGGCCACCAGGGCACCTGTGCTTTTACTCTTTCCTCTTCTTTCGAAAGAACTTCCTCTTCCCCGTCCACATAAGCCTTTTTCCGAAAGAGCTCTTTTACAAAAAGGCTTCTTCCTCGTAGAATGAGGATTACCAATGTCAGAAAAACTCCTATGTTCTTTCAATTTTCTTTCGGAAGAACGTGATTGCAGTTTGTAACTGAAGTTTTTTCAGAAAAATGGCCATTTTTCAAAAAGCTCTGGAGTGTAGACATACCCCTACACTTAGGTGCCAGAGTCTCTGGTTAAGCCCCTCAGTAGGAACTGCAGCTGTGTAACACATTTGAAGGTAATCATTAGGCCCCTATATATGATTTTAGTTACCTAGATTTAAGGTCCCAAGTTTGAAAATGATATGTCAAGTGCACTAAGTCTCAAAAAGGAACAACAGTCATTCATCTTCAGTATCTCTTGCGAAGTAACACATTGATCTAATGAGAGGGAGTTGAAAGTGACATATGGATAAATACGTAAGAAAGTTTTGTTTGTTTCAAAATCAATTGAATTAGTTGGGTGTCCATGTAATGAGAAACAGACAAGTTGATTCAGACAGAAAGCCTTCTTCCTTAAAGAAGCCGAACTTTTGGTTTTTCCAGAACTTACTAGCTAGGATGTTATAATTATTTTGGCGTGAGATTCATTTAAATGGATTTGCTGAATGTGATGCTCAGAAAGGTTAACCATTTTAATGAAGCTGATTTTCAAGACTGAAGCTTATTGAGTCCATAGGCAAGGTAGGGGTTCATTGATTTCATGTCCATTCATGCTAACTTCTGGAGTCACTGGGTGTATGTCTACACTACATGCCTCTGCCAACAGAGGCATGTAAAATAGGCTAACCGACATAGTCAATGAAGCGGGGATTTAAATATCCCTGGCTTCATTAAAATAAAAATGGCTGCCGCACTGTTCCAGGTCAGCTGATTGTCGGCACAGCACGGCAGTCAAGACGCGTATCAGTCAACAGGGAATGCCTTTATCGACCGCTCCCTTATGCCTTCCCCTGTCGACCAATCTGCGTCTTGACTCGCACGCTGTGCCGAAGATCAGCTGAGCCGGCACAGCTTGGTGGCCATTTTTATTTTAATGAAGCCGGAGATGTTTAAATCCCCACTTCATTGACTATGTTGGGTCACCTATTTTGCATGACTCTGTCAGCAGAGGCATGTAGTCTAGACATACCTTGGAATTGGGACTAAGATATGGTTCTGATAGGATTCTTAGAAGAGGAAATTAATTTCTGTAATATCAAATTGAGATATAATTATTACATGAGTTTAAACATAAATAATGAAACAGTGCACAATTACTGAGGAATTTCAGAAAAACTGGTGATAGAATTAACCAGAACCTAGGTGATGCAGAAGGACATAGTATAATGCTGACAGGTGGAACAAAACCTTGTTCCTCTGGGGCTTAAGTGCACAGGCCTCTACAGCTTGTAAGCCTCTAAAAGCCAGTGGCCACTCAGCTAAGTCTGTAAAGCTCACACATTATTCTCTTTGTAAGTGGTCTAACTGCCACTAGTTAGGACAGTACACAACACCCCATAGAGGAGTGGGTTACAATAGGAAGCTAGAAAAATGTTATGCTGAATTTTCCAGAGATCAAGTAAATGAAAACTTTTTTCTATACAAAATAAATAAAACTGTCTTCTGCTTTTGCTGAGTTGACTAGCTAATATGTCTAGTCAACAGTGTGCTGTTGTAGCTAAGAAGGCTAATGACATATTAGGGTATGTCCACACTACAGGACAAAGTCAAATTAAGATACGCAACTTCAGTTTCATTAAAGGCATAGCTGAAGTCAAAGAAGTTTAACTTGTTTTTTGGTGCTGTTTACAAAGCAAGAAGTCAAAGGAAGAACATTCTCCCATTGACTTCCCTTACTCCTCGTGAAAGTGGGATTACCAGCATGGACTGGGGTGCCCCTTTCACTTTGAATTAGCTGTCTTAAGTAGATCAGTAATTCTTCCAGATCAACAGCAGCAGCTTTGATCTTCCTCTGAAGTGTAGACATATCCTTAGGAGGAGCATTGCCAGCCTATCTAGACAAGTGATTATTCCCCTTTATTCAGCACTGGTAAGGCCTCCTCCAGAGTATTGTGTCCAATTCTGTCCCATCCCCTCCATTACAGAAAGGATGTGGGTGCATTGGAGAGGCTTCAGTGGAGGGCAAAAAAAATGATTATGGGGCTGGAACTCATTACTTATAAGGAGAGGCTGAGGGATTTGGGCTCATTTAGTCTACAGAAGAGAAGAGTGAGGGGGGATTTGATAGCAGCTTTCAACTACCTGAAAGGAGGGTCCAAAGAGGATGGAGACAGGCTGTTCTCAGTAGTAACAGATGTCAGATGGGGAGAAATGGTCTCAAGTTCCAGTGTGGGAAGTCTAGATTGAATATTAGAGAAAACTATTTTATTTGGAGGGTGATTAATAACTGGAATGGGTTACTAGGGAGGTGGTGGAATCTCCAACTCTAGAAGTTCTTAAGTCTTGGTTTGTGTCACGGGGCCGCCTGTCCGGGCCGCCGCCCCTCCTGTTGCCCCTAGGCCGCGCTCAGTTTAACACTTGACTCTGGGTCACCGGGCGGAGTGGGGGGTCCGGGCCCGCCCTCTCTCCGGACCCCAACCCAGGGCCCTGACACTGAGAGGTGCCCTCTCAGTGGTAGCAGGGGGGGTCGGTACCCCAAAACGCCCCTGCTCTCGGGTTACACAGCCCGCCCTGGGTCTTGCTCCACTCCGCCGACCCTCACTGCTCCGGGTACCCGCCTGTCCCTGCGGGCTCCCCGCTGCCTCGGCTGCCTCCTTGCCTGGCTCCCGTGGCTTGTTCCTCCCTCGCTCGGGCCCCTCCTCCGGCTGGCTTGGCTGCCGCAGGTCTCACCCCCGCTGCCGTTGGCTCCTGCTCCGCCGCCGCTCGCTCCTGCTCCGCTGCCGCTGGCTCCTGCCCCGCTGCCGCTGGCTCCTGCTCAGTCGGGTCCGCTGGCCCCGCCGGTTCCGCCCCCCTTCCCCTGGCCTCCCCGGCTCCTTTTATCCCCCCTCCCCTTGCCGTCCCTGGCGTTGTCCTCCCGACGTCATCACCGGCGCGCCCCGGCGCCGCGTGATGACGTGTCCCTCCGCCCCCGCTCGGGCCTGCCGCGCTGATTGCCGGCTCCGCGGCGGCCCCATCTGCCTTGCTCGAGTGGCGGGGTTGCTCCACCCCGTCACACACCTCCCCCCTTTGCAAAGTTCCTACACCCCCCGGTTGCTCGTCACCCGGCAACCGTGAGAGGCAGTCTGCATTCTCATTGTCCTTGCCGGGTCTGTGTTTGACTTCGAAACGAAAAGGTTGTAAACTTAAATACCACCGCATTATCCGCGCGTTATTGTCCTTCATGGTCTGCATCCACTTCAGGGGTTCGTGGTCCGTCACCAGCGTGAAGGCGTTGCCTGTAAGGAAATAGCGCAGAGAGTCTATGGCCCATTTGACGGCTAACGCTTCCTTTTCAATCACTGCGTAGTTTTTTTCCCTAGGGAACAGCTTGCGGCTCAGGTAGGCTACGGGGTACTCCGTGCCCTCTTCCTCCTGCGCGAGGACCGCTCCGAGCCCCACTTCGGAGGCATCGGTTTGTAATATGAACGGTTTTTCGAAATCAGGTGGCCGCAACACTGGCCCTGACATCAGGCACTGGCGGAGCGCCTCAAAGGCCCGCACCCCTTGGGGCGTCCACACCACCCTTTGAGGGCGATCTTTCTTTGTAAGGTCTGTTAGCGGGGCCGCCAGTGAGGCAAAGTGGTTTATAAACCGCCGGTAATACCCCGCGAGGCCTAAAAACTGGCGGACTTGTCGCTTGGTGTGGGGTCGGGGGTAGTCTCTAATGGCTTGTACCTTGTCCAGCAGTGGTTTTAACCGCCCCCTCCCCACCGTGTATCCCAGGTACGATACTTCCCTGTTTCCGAATTGGCACTTCTTGGGGTTTGCCGTGAGTCCTGCTCGTTGGAGCGCCCGCAGGACAGCTTCCAGCTGTTGCAGATGGTCCTCCCAGGTCCTACTAAAGACGACAATGTCGTCTATATATGCCGTGGCGTATTCGCGGTGGTCTTCTAATATCTCGTCCATCATCCGCTGGAATGTAGCTGCCGCGCCGTGCAGCCCGAATGGCATGGTGACGAATTGGAAAAGCCCAAACGGGGTAGCGAACGCTGTCTTCTCTCGGGCTGCCGGTGCTAAGGGTATTTGCCAATACCCCTTTGTGAGGTCGATTGTCGACAAATACTCTGCCTGCCCCAACCGTTCCAGCAGCTCGTCTACTCTGGGCATGGGGTACGCGTCAAACTTAGACACGGCGTTCAGCTTACGGAAGTCAATGCAGAAACGTGTCGCTCCGTCTTTTTTTGGCACTAGCACGATGGGGCTCCGCCACTCACTCCGCGATTTCTCCACTACTCCCCACCGTGTCATGTCCTGCAGTTCCCTTTGGACTGTGTCCCACAACTTCCGGGGGATGGGGCGCACTGGGTCTCGAACCTTTTTCCCCGGCTCCGTGGTGATTTCGTGTTGTACTAGGCTCGTTCTCCCAGGTCGGCTCGTTAGGCTGGCCGCTGCCCGTTGCAACACTGCCCGTAGTTGGCCCTGCTGAACCTGATTTAGCTCCCTCCCCACAGGGCTAGCTGCCCAGGTGACCTCTTCCTCGCCCCAAGGCCCAAACTCGATCTCTGTACTCAAGGCCTCTGCTAGGGGCTCTTCCCGTGGTACCCACCGTTTTAATAGGTTAATGTGGTACACCTGGCTTTGACGGTGCCTACCCCCCACTTGGACTTCATAGTCTACCTCTCCAATCTTTTTAATGACCCGGTACGGCCCTTGCCACTTGGCCAACAGCTTGGACTCCCCTGCTGGCAGCAGCACCAAGACCGGGTCACCCGGACTGAGGGTCCTCGGCCGTGTCCCCCTATCGTAGTGGCGGGCTTGGGTTTCTTGAGCTTTCTCCAGGTTTTCCCGTGCCCACCTCCCTATGGTCCTCATACGGTCCCGTAGCTTAATTACGTATTGGACGGCCCCCAGTGCGGAGGACGTCTGTTCCTCCCACCCTTCCCGCACTAAGTCTAGTATACCCCGCGGCCGCCGGCCGTACAATAGTTCAAACGGCGAGAACCCCACCGATGACTGTGGTACCTCCCGTACCGCGAAGAGCAGGGGCGGTAGCAGCTTGTCCCAATCGTGTGGATCATCCTCCACCAATCGCCGTAGCATCGCCTTCAAAGTTTGATTAAATCGCTCGACGAGGCCGTCCGTCTGGGGGTGGTAGGCTGCGGTGCGGATCTTCTTCACCTGCAGCCAGTTGCATAGCTCCTTCATTAGCCGCGACACCAGATTCGTGCCCTGGTCGGTCAAAATCTCCTTTGGGAGTCCAACACGGGCGAACATCTTTACGAGCTCGTCGGCTATCGCGGCTGCAGTGGTCTTGCGTAGGGGCACGGCCTCCGGATAACGCGTCGCGTAGTCAACTACAACCAAAATGTACTGATGCCCCCTCCGGGTGCGCTCCAGGGGTCCTATCAGGTCCATGCCTATTCGCTCAAAGGGTTCCGATACCAGCGGCATGGGCACTAGGGCGACTCGGGGTACCCGGGCCCCAGAGGTCCGTTGGCATTGCGGGCACGACCGGCAGAAATCCTTAATGTTCTGGTACACCCCTGGCCAATAAAACCTCTGGAGCACCCGTTGCTGCGTTTTCTCAGTCCCCAGGTGCCCTGCCCAATGATTGTTATGGGCCATCTCCATCACCCGCCACCGATACGCCTTCGGCACGACCAATTGGGTTGCCCCATCTCCTAGCCCCGGGACCCGATACAGCCGATCCCCCTGGATCTTGAAATATGGGCCTTGCCCGGGCCTCTGCTCGGCCTCTTCGCCCTCCCCCGGGGTGCTCAGTGCGTTCTCCCATGCGTGCTGTAGCGTCGGGTCTTCCCGCTGTAGGACTAGAAAGTCGCCCTTATCGACCTCTAGGGCTGCCAATGACTCTCCCTTCCCCGGTTCCTGCGGGGGCAGTGGCCCCGCGTCCTCCTCCTGGGTGGCCCATGCCTCGTGCGTGCCTCCCTGGTCGCGGGGGTCCCATTCCCCCAGGAGCCGCCGCAGTCCGGGCCAGTCTCTGCCCAGTAACACGGGGCAGGGTAGCCGGGGTGTTATTGCTACTCGCAGATCCCCGCCCTGTTGCCCGTCGTGTATCTTCACCCAGGTCGTGGGGTACGACCTAGTGTCCCCATGCACGCATTTAATCCACACCGGGGTTCGGGTGCGCACCCCTTTCCCTAGCGCGTCTCGCCGCACTAGCGTCTGCCCGCACCCCGAGTCCAGTACGGCCTCCACTGCCTCCCCATTTAGGCGTACCTGCCCTGTTATACGGGCCCGGCTTACCTCCGATCGCGGCCCTCTCTGGGGTTTGGGCTGTCCGAACGTGCAGTCCATCATGGGGCATTCCCGGCGGAAGTGGCCCTCCTGGCCGCACTGGAAGCACGTCGGTTTTACTTGGGGGCCCGATGCTTCTTCCGTGCCCCTTTCGGCCCCGGTCCGTGCTTCCACTCTCTCGCGGTGCTCGGCCCCGCGCCACACTGGGGCTAATCGCCGTTCCGGCCCTCGGGTTGGGGGGCTTCTGGCCCTGGGCCCTGTGTTGCCCCGCCCTTCCTTCCCTCTGGGGCTGGGGTCTCCCCGACCCACCGGGTTGGTCACGGACCCTATCTTGCCGTGTCCTACTGGTGCCTCGGCCGCCATGAAGTGCTCCATGAGCGTCACGGCTTCTTCCATAGTCCCGGGCAGGTGTCGGCGTACCCATTGCTGGCCCTCCGCGGGGAGCACCTGCAAGTACTGCTCAAGTACCACCAGGTCCGCCACCTGGGCTGCTGTCTTATTAGATGGCTCCAGCCACCGCAGCCCGGCTTCCCGGATCCGTTGGGCGACCGCTCGGGGGCGCTCCCCCGCTCCGTACTTTGCTGCTCGAAACCGCTGCCTGTACGTCTCTGGGGAAATGCCCATCTGGTCGAGGATCGCCTCCTTAACCTTGTAATAGCACAACGCGTCGCGGTCCGATAAGCTTCGGTAGGCGAGCTGCGCCGGGCCGGATAGGTAGGGGGCGAGTATCGTAGCCCAGTGCTCCTGGGGCCAACGGGCCGCTATGGCCACCCGCTCGAACGTCACTAGGAATGCTTCGGTATCGTCCTCCTCCCCCAATTTGGCGAGCCTGATGGGTTATCGTACTGGGCCCGTCATGTCCTCCTCCCCCTCGTCGGTGGGTCCCGCCGGCCTTGTCCCATCCCTCAGCTCCCGAACTAGCTGTTTCTGCTGCTCCCTAAATTCGGCTGTCAGTTGCCGCAATGCCTCTGTCTGTTGGCTCTGTAATTGACGCTGGCTATCCACCAGCCACTCCACGACTTTGTCCCCATCCATGGTGCCTCAACCTATTTGGGGTGGCAATGGAAATGGAAGAGGGGGAAGGGACCAAGACCGAAAGAAAAACGAGGCCCCTCTCCTCCTGTGCCCTCCGTTACAGGGCCGCCACTGCCCACATTCTCCACCACGTGTCACGGGGCCGCCTGTCCGGGCCGCCGCCCCTCCTGTTGCCCCTAGGCCGCGCTCAGTTTAACACTTGACTCTGGGTCACCGGGCGGAGTGGGGGGTCCGGGCCCGCCCTCTCTCCGGACCCCAACCCAGGGCCCTGACACTGAGAGGTGCCCTCTCAGTGGTAGCAGGGGGGGTCGGTACCCCAAAACGCCCCTGCTCTCGGGTTACACAGCCCGCCCTGGGTCTTGCTCCACTCCGCCGACCCTCACTGCTCCGGGTACCCGCCTGTCCCTGCGGGCTCCCCGCTGCCTCGGCTGCCTCCTTGCCTGGCTCCCGTGGCTTGTTCCTCCCTCGCTCGGGCCCCTCCTCCGGCTGGCTTGGCTGCCGCAGGTCTCACCCCCGCTGCCGTTGGCTCCTGCTCCGCCGCCGCTCGCTCCTGCTCCGCTGCCGCTGGCTCCTGCCCCGCTGCCGCTGGCTCCTGCTCAGTCGGGTCCGCTGGCCCCGCCGGTTCCGCCCCCCTTCCCCTGGCCTCCCCGGCTCCTTTTATCCCCCCTCCCCTTGCCGTCCCTGGCGTTGTCCTCCCGACGTCATCACCGGCGCGCCCCGGCGCCGCGTGATGACGTGTCCCTCCGCCCCCGCTCGGGCCTGCCGCGCTGATTGCCGGCTCCGCGGCGGCCCCATCTGCCTTGCTCGAGTGGCGGGGTTGCTCCACCCCGTCACAGTTTGACAAAGCCCTGGCTGGATTGATTTAGTTGGGGTTGGTCCTGCTTTGGGCAGGGGATTGGACTCAATGATCTCTTGAGGTCTTTTCCAACCCTATGATTCAAGCTCAATGTATATGCCACAACCAACGCTAGGGTATCAGGCCATCACTTCAGCACAGGAAATGCGAGAAGTTCCACAAGATTTCTATCATATGGTTTATCTCAGTGAAGCGGGATGGTACTCAAAATTCATCATAAGCCACAACCTGATAAAATTCAGAACTATCCTAATATTAAAAAAGACTCTCAAAAAGCAATTATGTAAGGGTATGTCTACACTACAAAGTTAATTCGAACTAACAGGCGTTAGTTCGAATTAACTTTGATAGGCGCTACACATACAAACCGATAGTTCGAACTTAATTCAAACTAGCGGAGCGCTTAATTCGAACTAGGTAAACCTCATTCTACAAGGACTAACGCCTAGTTCGAATTAAGCAGTTCGAATTAAGGGCTGTGTAGCCACTTAATTCGAACTAGTGGGAGGCTAGCCCTCCCCAGCATTCCCTGGTGGCCACTCTGGGCACCACCAGGAAAACTCGTCTGACCCCCTCCCGGCCCCGGAGTCCTTAAAGGGGCACGGGCTGGCTACGGTGCCCGTGCCAGGTGCAAGCCTGCCAGCACCCAGCCAGCAGACCCCCTGGTATAGCACTCCATGGACCTAACCTCCATGACTTTATCTCACTTCTCTTTAAAATCTGTTCTAGTTGTAGCCTTCACAGCCTCCTGCAGCAAGGAGTTCCACAGGTTGACTATTTGATTGTGAAGAAGAACTTTCTGTTATTAGTTTGAAGCCTGCTACCCATTCATTTCATTTGGTGTCCTCTAGTCCTTCTATTATGGGAACTAATGAAGAACTTTTCTTTATGCACCCTCTCCACACCACTCATGCTTTTATAGACCTCTATCATACCCCCCCTCGGTCTCCTCTTTTCTAAGCTGAGAAGTCCCAGTCTCTTTAGTCTCTCTTTATATGGGACCTGTTCCAAACCCCTGATCATTTTAGTTGCCCTCCCCTCTCCCATCCTCTCTCTTCCCCTCTCCCACCTCCTTTTCCCTTTTAATCAACACTTCATTTTGAAGTCCCTTGTACCAAGGTATTACCACTGGATGCCTTCCCTATGGACACCCTCCTCACACTCTCACAATGTGTTCTGACATACAGCCTAACCCCCTTTTTTCCTCACCATAGCAAGCACCCCGTGAGAAAGGTGAAAAAAAACCCACTTGACCTAGGCCAATTTGGTGATGAGGGAAAAATTCCTTTCCAGCCACCCTTAAAAGGAGCAGCTCATGTAATACGCACAGTACATCCTGCCCAAATCTGGCACTTTGTCATCATAAGGGGACGGAGGGTGAGTGCACTCTGTGTAGAGAAAGGACTACTCATATCAGAGCTGGCCACTTTTAAAGCCTTTTGTGCTGCTTCTCTTCCTCCAGCAAGCTTGGACAACATCCCTCCTGCTTAAAGTGTGGGGCAGTGCAGACAAAAAAACCTGGAGCAAATCATGAGTTTTCTGTGGGTTTGAAATTGCACCAAGGCTGATCACAAGTAACTTTCTTGGTTTAAGCAGAACATTTCAGACAGCTCTGATGATTGTATTTTAAAGGTATGTGAAATGTAGATGGAAAGCAGAGCGATACTGCACATGTAAACAATGCAAATGAAAAGATCTGATCAAATCATGGGCAAGAGAATTCAAAAATTGGTACATTTCCAGGGTCCCAATGTAATGTTGGAGGTTAGGTCAAGAGTGCAAGTGCATATAAAAGTAATAGGAAACCAGTTTCGGTGAAACTGCAGTTATGAAATAGGGGCATATATTTTTAAGTGGCAACATACACACATCACTGTGTTTATTTCAAGTCTTTCAGGGGTAGGATACCTCCAGCCCAGGGTCCAGATCCAGCCCTTGCATAATTTCATCTGTCTGGCAGCAAGTCTCTGTGCTGAAGGCCAAAAGCCCTGGAATTTGGTCCTCCCTGCTGAGGTTGAGCTGCTAGAGTAACACAAACACGCAGAACCAAACCGGAGATGTCTGGAACTTAGTGCAGGAGTCTCTACAGCTGGAGCTAAAAGCCAACTGCCTCTCTGCTAAGGCAGTAGAGCAAACTCTTTCTCTCTGTAAGAGGTCGAAGTGTCACTACATGGGACAGTGAACCACACCCAGAAGGAGTGTGGCTTACACATGCTCTGGCTCTTGGTGATTGGGGGAGCTCCTCATCCTGTCCTCATCTGCAGACTTTGCCCCTGCAGTTCCCATTTGCCAGGGGGTGGCACCAGCAGGAGATGGCAGCACATAAAACCACCTGTTTCCCCATAGGGTGTGCCAGCTGCCAGGGCTGCCAATGGAGAGAGGCAAAGGGGATAATTGCCCAGGTGCCCAGATGACTTAAAAGAGCCTCCCTGTTGTTTTTAAAGCACAGTAGGGCTGCGTCTAGATTGGCATGATTTTCCGGAAATGCTTTTAATGGAAAAGTTTTCCGTTAAAAGCATTTTTGGAACAGAGCGTCTAGATTGGCACGGACGCTTTTCTACAAAAGCACTTTTTGCGGAAAAGCATCCGTGCCAATCTAGATGCACTGTTGCGCAAAAAAGCCCCGATCGCCATTTTCGCCATAGGGGCTTTTTTGCGGAAAACAAATCTGAGCTGTCTGCACTGGCCCTCTTGCGCAAAAGCTTTGCGCAAAAGGGACTTTTACCTGAACGGGAGCAGCATAGTATTTCAGCAAAAAGCACTGATTTCTTACAGTAAAAGTCAGTGCTTTTGCCGAAATTCAAGCGGCCAGTGTAGACAACTGGCAAGTTTTTCCGGAAAAGTGGCCGATTTTCCGGAAAAACTGGCCAGTCTAGACACAGCCTAGGTGTACAATGCAGTGGCAGTAGTGGTGGGGAGCCCTGGGTCCCTTCTGCTTTTAAATCACTTGCCAGACCAGCAACATCATGGGGCATCCAGGGCTACCAATGGCGATGGCAGGGTCAAAAGAAAGGCTACTCGCTACTTCTGCAACCCTGCCTCTACCACAGGTCTGAAGCTACCCCTCCATCCCCGTCCCCCCCCCCCCCCCCCCACCAACGGGCCCAGCAATTCTGTTGGCATCCTGGCCAATTACTTTCCTGAGCAGTTCAGGACCAGAGCAGGCCGAGAGTCTGCCTTAACCATACCACCAATGGGAGCTGCCTGAGGTAAGCTGTTTGTACCCACCCTACACCCCAACCCTCTGTCCCCTCCCCCTCCAACACTCCTAGTCTCTTATGCCCTGGCCCCACAATCAGAATCCTCATTGACAAATTGGGTTCAGCATTGAAGATAATAGGATTATAGATGAACATGGTCAGACATAGGACATATTCGTAGTAGTGGACTGGGTTTATAAGTATGACAATAAAGATAAATGAAAGTTAAAGTTATGTGTAAGGCAGCTTAACATTAGTCTTCTGCATTTTCAGTGCATCTTTTAGGTCTTTCTTTGTTCATATAGCCAAGGGAAACAACTTCAGGATATCAGTGTGATGACCTATTTACTATAATGAACAAAACAAACTATAGTATATTTCAGAAAAACATTCCAAAGAGCTATTTATACTTGAAGGAAAACATTCAACTCAACTCACCTTGCATGCTATTTGGTCCCATTTGAGTGAATAAAAGCTAGCTATTTGGTTTCAGGCTTGACATCCAGATTCCCATTCTGTAGTTGATCTGAATTGTTTCCTCCAAACAAAAGAGCTCCCCCCCTTCCTTTGAATAAAGTAAATGATCAAACCCAAATCCCAAGTTAATGAGTGCCAATCAAAGCTCCAGCCCCCATTTCAGACTTGGCAACAAGTTCCCCAAGCCTTAGCAAACAATTATCATTCTGCTCCTGTAGAAATTGATTCTTGGGTTGACGAGAGCAGTCCTCCCTCGGCTGGTAAGGTCCTGCCATGGGAAGCAATTATTGCAAGATGCCAGCTGACAGACTCATTCCGTGGAAAGTCAGGTTGTCTTGATCCTCAGGCACTCTCTAGGCAAATTGTATCCTCACACTCATCTCAAACCTCTTACGAACTGTTGGCTTCTATCAGGAAAAATGGATTGTACCCTTTGTTTCCGTGGCATTTGATAGAATAAAACTGGACATCCTGCCTGCACAATAAGAAGATTTAATTTTAAAATTCTAATACCAAAATGCCGCAGTATAATAAAGAAAAAAAGAAGCATAGAGCAATGAAGATTGCTACTTGCCGAAGGGAACATTAATAGGACGCAGCTAGCGTGACTTTTTTTTTTCAAAAAAAGACCCAAATTCCATTTGCAGAAGCCTGTCTCCAGTGATCAGAATTTTCATTTTTCCCCCTTAATTTTCTAACAGTTTGTAGTACCACTTTCACTTCCTTTCTTCTGACATTTTTGGCTTTTTTTTAATCTTTGATATTCTAAGGAGGGCAACTGGGAAAAAGTAAAGATTGTCTGCATAATTACAGCCAATGTGACTGTGTTTGAACTTTGATTGAGACTTTGCCAAATGCTGGAGAGACAGAGACAGAGAGCCAATACCAGTTGCAAAAAGAAGGTGGCATTAAAAGTCAGCTGAAATCTATTAATCTTGATATCTAGCAACAGATGATCCAAATGTGGAACTGACTAAATAAAACAGTGAGCCATGTGCTCCACTTCAAACACAATATTGCCCGTGAGAGGTAACGACATTCTATTTCACAAATTCATATGATGGGGATGATTGCTTACTTGTTTGTTTACGGTGATACCCACAATAGGCTACAGATTTCCCAGACATTCATGAAGAAATGGTTCCTAACCTTCATGATTTGACAGTCTAAGACTAGAGAAACAAATAGGCAGAAGTTAGAAGAAAGGAAATAACAAGCTGGGATTTTTTTTAAAAAAAAGTCAACAAGTTCTCTTTGATTCTGTTCTATTGGGTTCTTACACTATACTCCTCTGAGAGGGCTGCGTCTAGACTGGCAAGTTTTTCCACAAAAACGTCTGCTTTTGCGCAAAAACTTGCCAGTTGTCTATACTGACCACTTGATTTTGCGCAAAAGCACTGACGTTCTACTGTCCAAAATCAGTGCTTCTTGCGCAGATGCTTTGACATTCCCGTTTGGGCAAAAGCCCTTTTCTGGAAATGTTTTTGCACAAGAGGACCAGTGTAGACAGCTAAAAACTGTTTTGCGCAAAAAAGCCCCGATGGCGAAAATGGCAATCGGGGCTTTCTTGCGCAAAACCGCGTCTAGATTGGCACGGACGTTTTTCCGCAAAAAGTGCTTTCCGTTAAAAGCATTTGTGGAAAATCATTCCAGTCTAGACGTAGCCCTCTCTGTAGTATCTGAGCACTCGCTATATCTGAAATGGGTCTTAGGAAGGACTCTAATATAGATAAGCACATTCCAAATGTTGGTTTAAGCTCCATGTGAACATCATCAAATGATTTATCTGAAGACAGAAATATCTATGCCTATCTACATGTGTTAGGAAATTTAATTGTTATTTTTGCCAATTTGAGTGTTTCTATAGAGTGGAAAATTCTATTTATTTAACTAAATAAAATAATAATAATTAATAAAAATAATAAATTTGATTTCTATTACTTTATAATATATTCTATTTATATAACTTAATAATAATAATAATAATAATTTGGTTTTGCTGATGTTCTTAGAGCCTAAGTAATATTATTTTAAATATTCAATCCTAGCCCTCTCCCTACCTCCTCCCCCCCTTTTTTTTTTTGCCTTTGACTATCAGTTACACTCCAGTTTCAGTAAGTGCTGAGTGTACCCTTAGAAAGACTTTTAACCTGGCTGGTATGTTAAAACTCTCCAAATCTCAGGGGCCTACAGGGTTTCCCACCTTAATTAATTAATAACCCCCATCTTGTCCTCTTAAACTGGGTCATGAATTAATTTAGAAAGTTAATTATGCAGTTTTTCCCTCTTATTTCACTTATGCCTTTCATTCTGCTGTCCATTGGCTATAAACAATGTGAAAATGTCATCACATAAATTAAGGATGGCTAATGCAAATTTGGGACTGAGAAGGAAAAATCCCAGCTACATATTATCATCACAATCATTACTTAGAAAATGCTTTAATTTCCTCCCTCTTTTCTGGTATTATATGGTACATTTAGACCTTGTAGAGAGCAATACATTCTATTACTCATTTGAGGAATAATTTAGGTGGCTATTATAGACCTGTAAGAACATACAAAATAAGTGCCTATATTGGGTCAGACCAATGCTCCATCTAGCCCACTATCTTGTCTTTTCCCAGTAGACAGTTTCAGATGCTTCATAGGGCATGAAGACGACAGATAAATTATAGAGTGATCCATCCCTTGTTGTCCAGTTCCAGATTCCGGTACTGGACAATGAAAGATAGAGTTATGTCTCTATCTATTTTGACTAATAACCATTGATGGGCCTATGCTTCATTAATGTATCTAATTATTTTTTGAATCCATTTATACTTTTGGCCTTCACAACATCTTCCGGTAACAACTTTTACAGGTTGACTATGCATTGTAAAGAGAAGACTAAAGAGGAATAAAACAGAGGTCTATAAAATCATGAAAGGTGTGGAGAAAGTGAAAAAGGAAGTGTTATTTACTCCTTCACACAACACAAGAACTAGACGTACTAATGAAATTAATAAGCAGCAAGTTTAAAGCAAGCAAAAGGGAAAACTTCACACACCATACAAACCTTGTATTGGCCACTGTAGGAAGACATGATATTGGGCTGGGTGGACCACTGGTCTGTTCCAGTATGACTGTTCTTATGTTCTTTTGTTGTGTGAAGAAGTATTTCCTTATGTTTGTTTCAAATATGCTGCCTATTAATTTCTCTGGGTGACCTCTGTTCTTGTGTTGTGGGGAGAATAACACTTCCTTATTCACTTGCTCCACACTATTTATGATTTTATAGATCTCTACCATAATCCCCCTTATTTATCTCTTTTCTAAGATGAACTGTCCTAGTCCGAGTTTGTAGATAGGATACATTCCCAGGAAGCAGAGAACAGCAGCAGGTAAGAATAGGGAAAGAGCTAAATGGACCTCTGGTTCTCACTAGTCACACATTTTCTGTGGTACTGTTAGTCACAGATTTATTAACAAGTATGTTTTTACTACAGGTTAAACCTCCCTTGTCCAGTACCCTTAGGAACTGACTGGTCCCAAAGGAGAGATTTTGCCATCTCTGGTCCCCCCTGCTACTGGGTCCAGAGCCCATGGTCCGGCCACAGGCCCCACTTCCCTGCCAGTCCCCACTCCCTCTTGCCTGCCATGTCGGGCACCCTAACTCCCAGCATGCCAGGTCCCACCCCACTGGGCAGTCCTGCTGCCACACACTAGGCTCCCAGTCCACACTGGGCTCCCAGTCCACCTCACTGTGGTGCATTGGGCTCCTGACCCCACTGGGCATGTCTGGCATCAGCCTCAGAGTTAGGCAGCAGCCAAGCAGTGGTTTTGTTGATCACAGTGATGCCTAAAACTGGTATTTAGCTGCCTAAATCTGGGCTTTATGTACCTTAATCCCTTTGTCAATCTGACCATAGTGAGTCTGTGGTAGAGACAGGAATTGGCTGCCGACATCCCAAGTCACAGTCCTGAGCTTTAACCACCAGATATGCTACGTAAATTAATACTAACTAAGAAGAAGCATTGAGAATAATATTTTACACTAACTCAAGACAAAAGGACAGAGGTTGCTCTAATGCTGCAGTATTTATTTCTGCACACAGGAAGTAGTAAGGAAGTAGTATCTACACAACAGCATACTTACAACAAATCTAACACATGCACTGTGAGGATCACTTGTCTTGGCAAGCTGCCATTTCTTTGTTCGGAGTTAAATGGCAAATTTGAAACAGTCTGAAAATCATAACCTTGTAAGCAGATTACAGGAAATATGATTATGAATGAAACTGCTCTGAGGATTAGGTTAGGTGAATGCCCATTCAAATTGCATAAAGGGTTCAAATGTGACTCATGTCACTGAAGGGACTCTGCGTATTCATTAAAGTATCACGAGGAGCTCATTTTATATTAATGGAGAGGTCATACAGTCTTCTAGAGGAATTCCATTGTAAGGCAGCACAAATCGATGTGCCATTATTTTAAGCATTTTTAATCATTCAAGTTCACAGAAGATCCCGAATCTCCCAAAATGATGCAGTCTCCCAGAGAAGTCAATAACTTTATTTTTTCATGAAGAGAAAACACAACAAAAATCTAGTAAGTATCTCTGTACTGTATATGGAAACTCAGTTGAGACTGTACTTTAGATATAGATATTAATGTTCGGTGTTCAGTAAAGATTTAAAATATTATGCAACAAATACACAGTGCCAGTGTTCTAAAGACACTTCATGTAACTGCAAACTGGGAATTTGGAAGATTGGTCTTTTTACAAACATCACCTGTCTAATACTGTGAACACTTGCAACCATCTGTTCTGTTGAAGTTTATATTGGAAGCAACCAGAGACTTCGCACAAGTATATCATCCACAGCTCTATCCATCTTCCCAGTTTGAGAAATCAAAGAAAGGTGTTTGTGCTTGTGTGTGCACGCGTGTGTGTGTGTGTGTGAGAGAGAGAGAGAGAGAGAGGGAGAGAGAAAATCCCTGCACCCAAATGTTTGCATCTGTGGAATATCCAAAATGTTTGGATACTTATCTAAGCATTTCTTTTCTGAAGCAGATGGTATCGTTATCCACATTGTTAAAATGAGTTGTTGTTTAGGCTTCTTCTTAGTAGAGAAAACATTTACAATATGTATCTGTATGAGGAGAAGGTGTTCAGATATGTACATGCATGAAATCATTATCTGGATGTTATTAATTTTCCATAGTATTTCCTCAAATTTAATTTAATTTTTGCTTTTCCTGCATTTCCCCAACTGCCCCATCCTGCCTTTAGGATTCTGTAGTTTGTTGGTAAATCAGAACCACCCACACAATGGCTGTACAATTAAGCATATATCTGAATACACATTTAGGAAGCAGTCTGTGCCCTGCTGCTATGATACCCAATTCAAATTGTTTAGATTAATGGCATCTACATGTCTAATTTATTACTGTAATTATTGTGATAATTTACAGGAGATAAATTGAAATCTATTAGAATTTAATGTAAAAAGCTGTAATTAGTCTGCTTTAGAGAGGGGAAAAAGCCAATGCACATAACTGAAAATCCATTAAGCCAATTATAATGCTACTGAGGCAGAAAATATGCAGCCATCTAAAATACATCCATGGCTTTAGCATAACTGTACCCTAAGCATACAAACCCGTGTGCCAGATTCCTTCATTAATTTAATAAACACATCAAGGCAAACAAAAATCAGAGAATTCCTTAATCACCATAATTAATGCACATGGTTCAGACAGTGAGTTCAGAGTTGGGGGGGGGATAAAATTTTGTTGCATTGAGCAATTATCACGTAAATAAAAAAGCAGCAGAGCTTTTGGAAGGGGTTTATGGGAGAGGAAGTTATATTGCTAATCATGGCTGTGGCTTTCTGAGCTATTCCCAGAAGTGCTAAAAGCTGTCCTGGTGCAATTAAAAATAATAATAATAATAATAATAAAAAACGAGAAGCAGCAATTGCTATCACCTATTTACTGTCAAATTAATTCAGTCGCTCCTGAGATGCCATTTGTATCAGGAGAGCGAGGGTGTCACTGGCTTTACGATCCATCAGGAGAAGTGAGAGCGCTGTTCTGTTTGATGGCTCTGATAATGGGAAGAAGCTAAGCAATTGCAACAGATACATCATAGATTTTCTCATAATTACCTGACCTGTTACACTGTGTCACTCTGCCGCCAAACACACTGTTTTTATGTCAGAAGCTGTATGGGCATTCTTTACTTTGATCATTCTGTATTCTGCAGATGTCAGCATTACTGTATTTTAATTGACTCTGGGGTAGCATTAAAAAGCACCTTCTATTTCGGTTGCTTAAACCTGATGAGACTGACAACCTGGCATTTATGAACATTAGGCCTTCATGGTAACTATGTGAGGAACTCTGTTTTCCCTAAATCCCCTAGGTATGAATAACAAAATGATGTTAGTAAACCAGTTAAGAACCGTGTCTGCAAAAAAAACTCTGACAATCTCTAGCCATATATACGGTAAACATTTTCAATAAATTAGACTGTGAAGTAAAAAATGCATGTTCTATCATAATGTGCAATTGGGATTTTAATGACATTTTGGATCAGAATTATAGTTGTCAAGGCCTCAGTGGGTAAAAATGCTGGTACCCTCCAAACAAGGATGGCTGATAATCTCCACATTCCCAGCATATCCCATTTGCCATGTTCATCTTTTTCCTCCTGCTCACATAGAATCATCAGTCATGACAGTTAAATGGTGGCTATCTCATTGGCTATTGTAGAAACAATGTTCTTGGATCCCCCAGGGTCCTTCAGACCACGTTCAAGTTATCCACAGAGATATGTTTTCTACAACAACGAAACATCAGTTCATTTTCAGGCAGCACAGTTCCTGCTACTTTTCTAAGACTGTAGTGTTCCCTAGAGACTTTTCTGACCTCTGAAGAATGGGGCACAGGTTACTTGCATTTTTAAACTAGAGGAAATGGTGAATTCTCTGTAACTTAAGGTTTTTATATCATGATTTGAGGACTTTAATAACTCAGCCAGAGGTTAGATGGGAATGGATGGGTGAGGTTCTGTGGTCTGCACTGTGTAGCAGGTCAGACTAGATGATCATGATGGTCTCTTCTGCTCTTAAAGTCTATGAACTTATGAGATGCTGCAAAGGAAGGAGATAAATATAAAGTTGTAGATGAATATGAGATAAAATAAAGATAGAAAAACATATTAAGTTATCTAATCTAATGATGTCCAGCTCTTTTCGACTGAAAGACACACATATTATTTCAAAGGGCTGCAATCAACAGTTTGGGACAGAGAATCTGCCTGTTCCAGCCATTTTACATTGCTTAGGCAGAACAAAGGGTATGCCAACCACTTACAAGCCCCTACTGGAAATTCCACTGGAATGGCATAAAGCTAGCATATCTAGTTTAGAAACAATTTTATAAGGGCATAAGCATTCATCAGATGAAATGGAGTAGAGTTTTCAGAGGCATGGGTATATATAAGGGCAACAAAAGAAAGTGGGTACTTGTGTAAACGAGGCTAATCAAGTCAGGTTGGGAGTGACTCATCACAGCAGTTTGCATAAGTACCCTCTTTCTTTTGTGTTCCTAATATATACCTAGGCCTCTGTAAACGCTCCTTCAATTCATCCAATAAAGTGGGTTTTACCCATGAAAGCTTATGCCCTAATAAATCTGCTAGTCTCAGAGGGCATGTCTACACTAGGAAATAATTTTGAAATAACTTATTTTGAAATAATAATTCCAGAAATAACCATTTTGAAATAGCATGTCCACACTAGAAGGAAACCTCGAAAATAGTCCAAGGCAGGCACCCTTAATGTGGATGTGCTACCTCGACTTAGAGCCCCAGGAAGCACTGGAAAGTAATTACTTTGAATCAGTCTGCGAAGTAGTTCCCCATCCCCTGTCTGTAATCCTGGGACTCATTCAGATATTTCAGTTTAAAACTAACAGGCCTGGTTCAAGGCAAACATTTTCAGTTCATAGTTGAATACAAATTTTCATCGAATATAGTCACTCTAAAGGCGAAAATTTTCCCCACAAGCCCATATACCACTAATCTAGAACTCTCCTTGCCAATACAGAAGCACTCCTGCAGCATGTTTTCAGGTGCTCTATCAAGTATAATTTTAAATTCTAAATGTGATGAGTGCCTTTATGTGCTCCTAGTCAGGCCCTCTCAGAGAATGACAGAGGCCCAGGGCACTTTGGCTACATCTAGACTGGCATGATTTTCTGCAAATGCTTTTAACAGAAAAGTTTTTCTGTTAAAAGCATTTGCGGAATAAAGCGTCTAGATTGACACGGACGCTTTTGCGCAAAAGCACTTTTTGCGGAAAAGCGTCCATGCCAATCTAGTTGCGGTTTTGTGCAAGAAAGCCCCGATCGCCATTTTCACGATCGGGGCTTTTTTGTGCAAAACAGTTTTTAGCTGTCTACACTGGCCCTCCTGCGCAAAATCATTTGCGAAAAAGGGCTTTTTCCCAAATGGGAGAGTCATTGTATTTGCGGAAGAACACTGACAATCTTACATTAGATCGTCAGTGTTCTTGCACAAATTCAAAACGGCCAGTGTAGACAGCTGGCAAGTTTTTCCACAAAAGCGGCCGCGTTTGTGGAAAAACTTGCCAGTCTAGACGCAGCTTTTGAGTTTAGAGGCCCCAGCTGAGTCCTAGCCCCAGCCTCCGACGTATCTAATTTCTCATCCACATGGTCATACTAAAACCAAAAGAATATGTGAAAATGAACACTTGAGACATTTATTTGTTAACAATTAAGTCATTATACCAATAGCATGTATATTAAAAATATAACTTTAATTGTGAGTTTCACTGCAAGCAAAACTCTTCATTTTAGGAATGTTTTTCTGGCTTTGTTGTGTGCAAACTCGTTATAATTGAGGAAAAATCTGATTTGTGTGCAATGTCCCTGTTAATGTTAAGCATTGCTAGCCCATTCCAATGCAATTGTGATATTAGGAAATACTGTCAACAGGCCAAGATCGAATATTTCTTGAAGCAGTTCTTTTGGATTGCAGTCTGATTTAAAGTTGGTAGAATGTATACATTTCAGGAAGATGATCTTGTCACAGAGATCTCTTGAAATTTCATTGTTTACCTTTGTTGAAACTGTTCAGCTGCTGAGAATAGATCTTTATCACTTAGATCTCTGAACTTCCAAAGGAATGCAAAACGGGTACAAATTTGATGGAGTCAATAATAACAAAAGACCCATTGACTCCATACGGTCTTTCTGAATCAGATTGAGATGTTAGGCTGCGATTGATGGAAAACTCAGATGAAATGTAAATAACCCATGCTACTGATTTGGACTTAGAAAGGATTGCGTCCCATTGATCACGAATCTTTTGAATATCTTTAAGAAGTTGTTCAATGTTATCTGTCTCAACATGGAACATAGCATTGTGTGCTTCAATTACAAGATCAGTTTCCTGGATAATTTTTAGCAGCTTCATCCACATGGATGACATTAAAATGCATTCAAATTTGGATGTATACTTCTGAATTGACTTAAGCTCACTGTGAGCCTGTGCTGTGAGAGTAAGAGATTCAAGCTCACGTAAAGCTTTTCTCACAGTCCAAATGCTGTGCAACTGGTTTAATGCCATCACTTCATGCTAACCATCTTGTTGATGACATGCCATGAAGGGAAACAAGCATTTCCCACTTTCAAGGACTGCTACTGAAGAGGTTGTACAATTGCTAGATTGTTCCAAAGTATGTGATTGCTTCCTTGCATGATTCAGTGCAATCAATGCCAACAAGATTTAGTGTGCGGTTGCCACAACTGGAGAAAATATAGTTTGGATTTTGCTCAATAAGGACTGCTGGTACTGTGTTGTACTTCCTAGCCATATTGAATCCATTGTCATAGGCTTGGCCAATGCAGACTTGAAAATTTAATTTGAAGCCTTCCAGAATTTCTAATACATGAGCTACAATTTCTTTTCCATTTTTTTCATGAAATTATCAAACAAAATGAAACGTTCTTCAATTGAAACCTTTGAACTTCCTGCAATTTTAACATATTGAACAACCAAGGTCATCTGTTTTTCATGAGAACAGTCTGGAGTTGCATCAATAATAATTGAAAAGTACATAGCATGTTGTAACTCTTCAAGAATTGTTGTTTGCACAAATGTCCCATACAGCTCAGTAAACTCATTTTGTATTCTGGTAGACGGATAGTGGACTTGCATGTATTTTCCTCTCTGTTGTGATTCATGAACATGCTTAACAGGGCCTGCTAAAAGTGGGTCATACTAGCTAAGAAGCTCAATTATACCAAGAAATTTTCCATTTGTAGGGTCACCAATACATTGCCTGGAACTAAACAAAGCCAATCCCCATTCAGAAAGAAAAAGAACGACATTCACTATGCGCTCAAGGGTTTTTTCCCATTTATCAGTTTCTGTGTTTATTTCACCCAGGAGTAAGTTTTCAATTGAACTGTCAGCTAGTGCTGCTCTTCTAGCTGATGTCCATGTAACAGTCATCTTTATGCTGTACTGAAGTTTCATGTGCAGGTATTTGCTCTTTTCACTTCCTCTACTAATGCTCCAAATAGATGGATCAGACAGTACTGCAAGGTGTATAATAAATGAAAATGATCTGGTTAAAAAAAAGTCAAAATTTGAGGCCTCTTTGTCTCTTGAAACTGGGCCAAATGGCTCTCCTTCCCACCTCCCCTGCCCCGATAGTGCCTGCTCCTAGATACAGCATATTCAGCACACTCTCCTGACTATAGCTCACCTTCATGTTTTTCATAAAGAAATTAAACATTTAGACCACTTTTAACTTTGAGCTGCCCCTAGAACACCAGTGCCCCTAGGGACATGCCTGCTACATTTAATTGGAAATCTGGCTAGTTCCATCACTTTCTTTAGGAGACTATTCCATATTCTGCCAATCTCATTCAGTCAGGAATGGATGCTGGTGATGTTTCTGGACAGCATAGCTAACTATTTTACTCCATATTTTCAGAATACAATATATTAGTGGGTTATCTAGAATTATAAATGGCAGGATGGAAAGTGTCATTATAGTAAACAAGTCTTTTTCTGGAATTCCTTCATGGAAGAGACAGTTTTATATGTGTAAGACTCCTCCCCCCACCTCTTTCCAAAATAATGTTGCTCAGTTGTAATTTCACTGTGACCATTGGCTCTGTATGGTCTTAAAAAGCAGTTCCAGGTTGTTGTTTTTTTTTCCTGCCAGACCACATTCCAACAGATCTTTCTGAATTCCTTATTGCATCTTGGAAGCAGAACTGGAAGAACTTGTAAAAAATACACTGTGTGGAGGGAGGATGTACATTATTATTAGGTTGGCTCTGCTTTTAAATTAACAGAAAACTATGCCATCTAGGGTTGTCAGTTCCAGGATCCTGAAGCAGGAATGCAAAGTTAATTGAGAGAAATTCTGGGGAAAAGATGGATCCCGAGGTATTTGAAGCCCCTGAGGTAATCAGCTGGTTCGGAAATCTGGTGGGAGGCAAAATGTAATTAAATGTTCCAAGCAAATTGCCTCTGACTTCTTGGTATTGATTTAAATTCCTGATAATCCTCTGTAATGTTTCAAGAGGAACTGAATAGTTGGCTTATTTCAAAATTGTAAAGAAGCGCTATTTGTAGTTTGCATTCTGTGTTCACTCCTATTTACTTTAATACTTTACTTTGGAAATAGGGCCTAATACAATTCTCACTGAAGTTAACTGAACACGTCCTATTGGTTGCAGCAGGAACTAAATCGGGCAGATAGTGAATTGCACATCACAGTTTCTGGAAGTTTTATGAAAACAGAAAAACATAGGGACATAACACAGCCCTTCCTTTTCTCCCATGAAAAGATAGAATTTTCAGATCGTACACCATATAAAAATGAAAACAGTTTCATGACTTGTAAAATAGCTTTAATCAGGTGATAAACTGCTGACCTTTCCTAAGACTTGCAATAAAAATTGCCAAATGACACAGTAAGTGGCTCAGTGCCAAGGGTAAACTGAAGTCTTAAATTAGTGAATTTGGGCTGATATTAATCTATTATGAATATAATATTATCTGTTGTATGATACTGACTTCTTTTGTAAAGTACTTGAAAACTAATGATGAAAAATTCTCTATAAGAGATAGATATTATTATTATTGCTGCTTGTTGATGTTCCTGAGATGGGTCACAACTGGGATATGGACTATATCACAAAGCATCAGTACTAATCAGTTAAAAAGTACTTTGGCCAAAACATGAAAATTGACTTTTGAAAGAAATGTTGGAAGCCATGATTTGCAAACTTCTCAATCTTCTCCTCTGTAAAAGATCAGCATGATGGTGATCTTACAGCTTGTATATCTAGTTGGAGAGATTTACAGTTTCAAGGAATTTTGAAATGTCTGAAGTAGCTCTAGTGAAAGGTTAGGAACACACAGATTACTTTACGGGATCAGTCCTGGGTCCATCTAGTCTGGTACAAGTTGCTTCAGAGAAAGGTGAGTTTAAGAACCTTTTAGCAGATAGATGTGTGATAATTTGCCCTCCTCCAATTTGCCTGGATTCTAATGGCATGAGGCTTAATAAGACTTCCAGAAATGTCTGTAATTATTAATTAGGACGACACTTACTCCTGATAGTCTTTTGAGCCCTTTTAAAATCTCAATTCTTGGGCTCCATGGTGTCCGGTGGCAGTGAGAACCACATGATCTGTGAAAAAGAATTTCATTTAACTGGTTTTGAATTTCCCACCTTTTAATTTAATGGAATATCTCTGTGTTCTTTTGTTCTGAGACACAGAGAAGCTTCCAACCTACCTTTTCTATACTGCTGATGTGTACGTTTGTGTACGTTTATTGTCTCCACTCTTCATCTCCTTTCTTAGGTAAAACTTCTCAATATTGTCAATCTCTTTTCATGCAAGGGTTTCACTGTGTCTTTGACCATTCTTGCCACTTATCTCTTAGCCCACACTAATTTTGCAATATCCTTTTTGAGATGTGGGGTGGGGGGACCAATACTACACACAATATTCTAGATGAGGCTATACCACTGATTTCTATAAAAACATTATTATATTCTTTATATTATTCATCATTCATTGTTATGTGTTGTTTGCCTTTTTTATTACAAATTTACTTTGAATAGAGGTCTTGACTGGACTGTGTACAGTGACACCTTGGTCCCTTCCCTCAGTTGGTACAGATAATTTAGAATCCTGTAAGGGGTATGCAGTTACCAATATTGAATTTCATTTGCCATCCTGTTGCCCACTCACTTACTTTGCTTAAGCCTTCTTGAACTTCTTAATATTTCACTTTGCTCTCTAGTGGACTAATAGTTTTCTACCCAATCTTAGTAAGGTATGAGCCAGTGGTTTGCCATTATAAAGAGATCCTATTTCTAGAGCCCTGCATGAATACAGAACTTGAATCTGCATCCACATCTGTATGCACAAAAATGAGCTGTAGCTATCCATAGATGTGGATGCTTGAGGATACAAAGTGTATATCCACAAATTTGCAAGATTCTAGATTTAAAAAATTATATCTGCATCCATATCCAAAAAAATGAGCTGTGGATAGCCACGAATATAACACAGATTTCCACAGATTTGCAGGGCTCTACCTATTTCTGGTATAATTTCATCCTTGGCATTTTTGATGTAATGTTTTTCTAACTTTAATAGCTCACTGTTGAACATCATCCTTCATTATTGTCAATTAGGCCTGAGGGGAAAATGGATTTTTACTCCTTGTGGGAAATTCTAATATTTTAGCATTGGCTTTTGTCTCAATTGGGATGAAAACTTGAGACGTTGACATTTTTCATGGAATAAAACATTCTGAAAAATCTCAATTCAGAAACATTACAGTTCAGCATATTCCCAAATCACTTTTTTTTGTTTTGATTTGTTGAATTAATTCAAAATGCTTCATTCCAATTTGGTTCACATTAAACTACATTTCCCTGTGTATTTCTGTCCTGATGACACCTTTCTTTCCTAAGAGTCTAGGCTTCTTGATGGAACTATATCTCTTATGATGCATCCACATCTATTTGAATTCTATGATGAACTACTACTGATGACTCAGCAGGAGGTGATACCATGTTATATCATGGGACCTTTGATCAGGGAGCCTAGCCCATAGGATAGAATGGTGCACCAGGCACCCAAACTATAACTTCATGACTCAATACTTCTCTATAGAGAATTGAAATTTAATGCTGAGCCGACTTGAGACTAAATAATTTAGGTCATTTCAGCAAACCAAAATATATTCATTTGGGTTGAACCGAACCAAACTGAAATATTTAATTTAATTTTTACCAATGGAAAGTTGGAAAACTCCCATGGAAGATTTTAATTTTGTGGAAACTGCACTTTTAATTAAAAAAACCCATGCCAGTGGAAAATCCTGGACCAACTCTAGTCAGTGTATGTGTCATGATATAAACAGGTAGTCTAATCAGACCAATATACAACATACTTTGTTATCAAATCTGAACATCATTAGGGAAGCAAAAAACGGAATGCTTCGATATTAACTATAAGTTTTCAGTGAGCCTGAACTTCTTCCATGTCTGATAGTAACTCTGAAGAGTTTCGGATGTTGATTTTCTTTGGGTTCCCTTTTAAGTAAAGATGCTTCACCAAAACAAGTACTTTTTATTGTATTTTAAATGCACACAGGCTGTACATGTTACATGGTTGTCAACACACATGCAATTCAAAGAATGTTTGGTCAGGCCTTTTTAATGAATTCTGTGTTTTTAAGCCTATGTTCAAGGAACTTCCATTAGAATTTTTTTTTACTGTGTTGCTGCTCATTTCCCAGATATATGTTAGACCATTCTCCAAAATAAATATTTATTTTCTAATTTATTTATTGGCATTTTCCTAGGTCAGTGCACAGTACTATCTAAGCATATGTATGGTAGGGCCAATAGACAAAAGATAAGCAATTTGCAACTTAGACCAGTACTCAGGAGATCTATAAGGGTTCCAGCAAACATGTACACTTGAATAAAAAGGATATTCTTTCCTTGTTGGGTTCACGTTGCTAAGAGTCTACAAGGTAGTGATCTTTGCAGAAATGTCCTTAGATTGTGGTTTAGCTTTGATTCTATCCCATAACATTCTGAGCACTGAAAAATCTTTTCTAACACAGCATTCCGTAACTAGAAAGTGGAAATACTCAATTAGGAGGCCTCAGATAAAGAACACTGAGCAAATAAATGACTTATTCAGTAAATAAATGACTGTTAGACTCAGAAGGTCATAAAAGTTGCAGTTGCTACATTTGAGCTCAGGGAGAATTCCTGAAGTCAATTCATAGCAAATGTCAGGGCCAGTGAGCTAGAAGCATTCTACAAAGGTAGGTTTTTACTAATGGCTATAAATACAGCAGTTTTCCAAGCCAGGTAGAGCACTGAATGGACCTCAGTTCCAGTTTACTGTGTTCAGTTATGTTCAAATAGGACTTTTTAGAGAGCTCTTTATTGTGTCTACTCACTCTTTTTTAAAACGATCATACTTTTTCTATGTCTTTTTGCACTGGCTGTATTAGGGGTGTCCCCTCTTTTGACACTGGCTGTAATAGGGGTGCCTGCCCCTCCCATCTGAGCACCTCTGGGCTCAGTTGAATAAGTCTGTACCTGCACTTTTTCCATTATTTCTTTACTCAGGGGCTACGTCTACACTGGCATGATTTTCCGAAAATGCTTTTAATGGAAAACTTTTCCGTTTAAAGCATTTTCGGAAAAGCGCGTCTAGATTGGCAGGATGCTTTCCCGCTAAAGCACTTTTTGCGGAAAAGCGTCTGTGGCCAATCTAGACGCGCTTTTCTGCAAAAAAGCCCCGATCGACATTTTCGTGATAGGGGCTTTTTTGCGGAAAACAATACTATTCTGTCTACACTGGCCCTTTTGCGCAAAAGTCTTTCGGAAAAAGACTTTTGCCCGAACGGGAGCAGCATAGTATTTCTGGAAAAGCACTGACAATCTTACATGAGATCGTCAGTGCTTTTCTGGAAATTCAAGCAGCCAGTGTATACAGTTGGCAAGTTTTTCCGGAAAAGCTTCTGATTTTCCGGAAAAACTTGCCTGTCTAGACACAGCCAAGATGTTCTCTGTCAGTCACTGTGCGTATCAGGCAGGTCTCCAATGAGTCAACCCTACAGCCAACTAACAGCCCATGTGAGAAAAAAAACAACCCCCTTCCAGGTGTACAGTCTGACTGGGCCTATTTCAGTTTCCTCAGTAATAGCCTGCAGCCTTTCCCAGGCTTAGTCCTTCAACAGCCCAAGAGCACCCATCACAGTACTCTCAGTCAGATGTGTCCTTCTACATAGCCTTCCCTGGGATCTGTCTTTAGTTAGTCCATCCAACATGATATCCCCTGGTGGGGTCTGGCTGCCTGCAAAAATTCCTCCTCTGGAGTGGAACAGCACCTCCCCAGGCTCCCTCCCTGGAGTACTCAGTAATCCCTGCTCTTCTGCTGAGCCATTCTTCCTGAACTAAGTTCATGGACCCCATTTTGCAAGCTGAGTCAATCTAAGTTTGGTCCTCTTACAAAGGGGTAGCACGGTTTCATGTACAGCCTCGTTTCACGAGGCATAAGGGATTGGTCGACAAAAGCTTTCCTTGTTGATCGATCCCCGTCTTGACTGCACCTTTGTGCTGACAAACAGCTGAGCCAGCACAATGTGGCAGCCATTTTTATTCTAATGAAGTGGGGGATATTTAAATCCCCGCTTCATTGACTATGTCAGTATGTCTAATTTACATGCCTCTGTTGGCAGAGGCATGTAGTCTAGACATACCCTGAAGTTCCTGTCTCCTGGCTCCTTTTAAAGCTGCAGGCACCCAGAACAAGCCTTGTATCAGGAAGCCTGCCCTAGGAGCAGCACTTGACCATGTAGCTCTCCCTGCTACCCAGAAAAACAACAATGGCCGAGCCCCAAACCCCCTGCGACCTCCCTCATACTCACAGAAAGCAGCCCCAGGGCTCCCAGAACCCACCCACAGAGACCAAGAGGCAGACACCCTCCTGGTCCAGAGCAGAGATCCTGTCCCTCCTCGAGCTGTGGGGCAAGGAGAACACATTGCAGGATCTCCACTCCAAGTGGCGTAATGCTGATATTTTTGGGTGCATGGCCAAGTTCCTGGCAGAGCGTGGACACCCACCCCAGACCTTGGAACAGGGTTCATGAAGGCCAGAGAGCTCAGCTCATGCTCCGGGGTAGGACCCCACATCTACCCCTATTTCCAGAAGCTGCACCAAATCCTGGGGGGTGGGGAAGCTGTTTCCCCACTCGTCATCATGGCCTCCAGCCTCAACACATCTGTTGTTGCCCAGCCAGAGGAGGAGGAGGAGGACCAGGGACAGCAGCAGGAGGAAGAGTAGGACGTGGTTGATACAGCCACCATCATGCTTTCCTTAGAGCTGGTTCCTGTCAGCCTGGACATCTCCCAGGCCTCCTCTGACACCGGGGAGGGATCTTTAGGTGAGTACTTTCAGTTTGTCACATACACAGGATGGGAGAGGTGGGCACAGAGGGGGAAGGGGTGCAAGCATCACTTGGCTTGCTTGTGCTGGACATGGTGCTGCAGTCTGTACATGTGGAACTATGTGCAGCGTTACTGTGCACCACCCGGACTCAGCACGAGCCCCTGAGCAGGGTCGTGGTCCTGTTCCCATGCTCAGGGGAGGCCACACACACGTCTGGCCCTGGGGGAACGGGGCGGCCACCCACCACCTGCCATGGCTAGAAGCAGACTAGCCACAAGGGCACAGGCACAACCCCTGACACACCGAGGAGTGCTGCACATGGCACACGGGCGTGCCTGCATGTGTGAGGCAGCGCTGCTTGGCACAGGTGGGTGTGCAGGTCCAAGGGAGGGTCAGGCTGCTCCCGGCTCCTTTGCCGCCTATGGGGGGATCGCACTGTTTCTAGACACTTCCCTTGCTTGCTTGTCCATGGGCCGGGTTGGGAGAAAGCAGGCAGCATGGTTCCTTTGACACCTCGGGGCCCCAGTGAGACAGGGCCTACTGTGCAGGCCACTCATGGCCTTGCTCCCGGGACATCCCTATCCTTTGGACTGAGGACTATTGGTCACTGCTCACAGAGGAGGGCACAGCCTCAGGGACAGTGTCTGCAGGGATGACTGGCTGCCTCTCCCTCTTTGTATTCTCCACAGCCGGACCAGTCAGGATTGAGGGGTGAGCCACACCAACCAAGCCAGCCACCAGAGTCCAGGGGACTCGAAAGCATGCCAGGGTCCATGAAGACCTGATGTGGAAGCATGTCAGCGTCCTGCGTGACATTCAGCAGACCCTGGCACAGAAGATCCGGGAGGATGCAGAGTGGCGGAACTGCACCTGGGACCAGCTCATGCAGCGATGCAATAGCATGTGTGCCATCATGAGGGATATGATGGCACACCCAGCTACTGTCGCTGCTCCTGCCTACCACCCTCCAGCCCCTCCGCTATGCCCATTCCCCACCTCTGCTCCCTCCCCAAGCACTGCCCATGCACCCTCCCCAAACAATGGCCATGCCCCCTCCCCAATTAATGGCCATGCTCCTTCCCTCTGGCCCCTTGACATCCCTGTCCTGGCTCCAGCTCCCCGCTCCTGCCCACTCCCCTGTAGTCTCAGGATGCACCCAGCCCCAAGTCTGACAAGGTCTTCGCACCTGAGGTGACATATCCAGCCAAAACCACTCCGAGCCCCCCTTCCCCTTCAGGTTAGGAGCCTCCCTTCCGCTCCTCCTTTTTTTTCTAAAACACAAATACGAAGTTTGTTTTCTTCAAAAGCAAAAAGGTGTGTTTAATGAGAGTTCAGGGAAGGGGCGAAGGGAGGGGTTGTGATGGGAAAGGGATAGTGCAGCCAGAGGCCCCTAGGGGGGAGACCCTGAGGAGAGTTAGTGGGGTCATTGAGAGAACCTCTCCCTCAAGGCCTCCCAGATGCTTACCTAGGCCTGGTGGGCCTGTCAATGGCAGCTGTCTGCGGCTGCTTGAAGGATCTCCCCTCACAGCCGGCATCTGCCCTGACCCTTCCCTTTCCTCTCCACACTGTTGTGGAGGACAACACCTCAGAGATGTTTCACTCCTCCACGTCCAGGCAGGTCAAGAGGAACCTGAACTGCACATTGAGGCCATCAAAGGTGCACTCTACCCGGATCCTGGCCCGGTTCAGGTGGGCATTAAATTGGTCCCTGTTGGGGTCCAGATGACTGGTATAAGGCTTCATTAGCCATAGCATGAGAAGGTAGGCTATGTACCCCACAATGCATGGTGGCATATGTACATCCCTAACTGCAAAGAATGGCAGGACTGCTTAGCTCTATTCAGAGTGAGACACCAGTCACTAAGAGGTGCATTCCAGAGAGAAGAAAAGGGGTCTTAGCTGCAGCTTAGCCTGAAACCATGACAAGCTGTCACATGGTTCTGGTGCTGGGTTTGGACCAGGAGAGCTTGACAGTCAGTTAGGCAGGGAGCCCAATGTCTCCCTGCCACCACTCCCTATTTTGCAATGTGTTTTTCACTCCATCATTGTTTGTGGGATCTCAGTGCAGGAACTCAAAATACTACAAACTATTCTTCATGCTTAAATTAAACATGTGTTTAAGTGTCTTTCTGAAATGAGGTTTCAGGACACAATTCACATATCATTTACAGATCCGGTTTGCTTCTTTCTCATTTCTTTGGGTTGCTTGGTACCTGAATAATTGTTATGGGGCTGCTCATCTTCAATCCAGTGATCACTGGTATGTACAAGTAAGAATCAGCAGGGATCCATTACATACACATTGGGATCCAGTGAACTCACATACAGTCCTGGAGTTCAGAAAAAATGGCAAAAGTTTGAGCTTGTGTAGATATTAACATGAGATTTTTTGTTCACAGAAACACACTGACACATCTATGACTTGTGATTCAAGCACAAGCCAACCCAATGGGAAAGTTCATAGAATGCTCTGAGAACCTAGATCAGCAGAGTTCTCACAGCTCTAGTTATGTTGGCAGAGAGAATTGTACAAGAGAGTTACAAAAAGTTACCTAAGAAATGAAGGATGTGGTGAAGACTAAGATTTTAAAAGGGTTCAAAAAAGAGCTAGATAGAGTCATGGAGGTTAGGTCCATCAATGGCTATTAGCCAGGATGGGGTAGGAATGGTGTCCCTAGCCTCTGTTTGTCTGGAAATGGGTGATAGGAGAGGGATCATATGAGGATTACTTGTTGTGTTCCCTCCCTCTGAGGCATTGGCCACTGTTGGAAGACCATGGGCTAGATGGACCTTTGGTCTGACCCAGTATGGTCATTCTCATGTTCTTAAAGATAAATGACTTATAACTGGATTGATATCCACAATTAGGGATAGATTTCTAGTTGTAAATATCAGAGACTTTATGGAAACTGAGGAATCCTTACTATAATAATACCAAGCAGAACAAGGGTCTGTTGATGTCGGGGGGAAACTCCCATTACCTTTAATTGGCATTGTGAAGAGAAAAATTCCTCACCTGACTAATTAAAGTGATCTAAGAGTATTGAAAACCCCAATTCCATACCATATCAATGTCAGTGTTAAGGGAGAATACTGGAAAACTGAAATGCTGATCTAATTCAAGCCTAGGGTATTATTATTATTATCAAATTATAGGATGACAAAGTGAGTAAAAAAAGAATGCCAGTCTTCATCGAGTAAGAGTCACTCTTCTGTTAGGGAATCTGAGAGACAGGTTATATAGACTGCAAACACTTAGAACAGCCCATACAGACAAATAGCACTGTTGTATCTCAACAAGGGAGGAAAGCTTTAGTATGCTCCTCACCTGTTTTCAGTGGCAGAGGCAAAGGATTTCTCTGATGACTGGAGGAACACAGCATACTGTTGTTAAACAGAAATACCTTGTATGTATGAAAAAATAAAGTAGAATCACGAGCATGAGATGCTGAGAAAGGATCATCCATTCACCACTGACACTTGTAGGGAATGCCCGTCTGTCACTAATGGCTCACTGGACTTCAGTTAGCAGTGAATTATTTAACAGACAGACACTGAACCTATTTCTGGGGCATGGAGCAGAAGGGTGCTGATTGACTAGGACACCTGGCCCTTAGACAAAGACATGGCTTAAAAACAACAGTCCTTTGACATTTTGTGTACAAGATTATTATTTGTCTGTCTTGTCAGCTTAGATGGCAAGCATGTCAGGGAGCACATCTTCCTTTATGCATAGAACCCTGCACACTGGAGTTCGAAGTCTTATTAGGACCTTTCATTGCTATCACAATAATAATAAAATAACGTATCAAGTCTTCTTTGTGTGTCTATTACAGAGAGCAGCAGGTGCCTTTCAAGGTCAAAATTTCCAACCTCTCAGCATTTTTAAAAGTGTTTGGATTAGAGAGGCAGCAGCAATTCCAAGCAGTCCCTGAAGATAATTGCTGGTGGGGAAATGCCATATGGCACTCCTTGAAGAGCTGGCAAAGGGTGAATGAAGGTGTGCAATACTGGAGAGGAACTGGAAAAGAAATTACACCCATTCTCTGCACTTTAAGACATCAAAGGGACAGGAAGAGTCCTGGGACCTGTGAACGGGTTTGGTCAGAGGAAACCTTTCTGAAGACATGCAATTTAAGGGTACGTCTAGACTACATGCCTCTGTCGCCAGAGGCATGTAGATTAGGCTACTAGACATAGGAAAATGAAGTGGCAATTTAAATAATCGCCGCTTCATTTAAATTTACATGGCTGCCGTGCTGAGCCGACAAACAGCTGATCAGCTGTTTGTCGGCTCAGCGCGATAGTCTGGACGCGCGGGTGTCAACATCAAAGGTATTTGTCGACCACCCAGGTATGCCTCCAAGGATAAGGTATACCTGGGTGGTCGACAAATACCTTTGATATCGACACCCGCGCGTCCAGACTATCGCGCTGAGCCGACAAACAGCTGATCAGCTGTTTGTCGGCTCAGCGCAGCAGCCACGTAAATTTAAATGAAGCAGCAATTATTTAAATCGCCGCTTCATTTTCCTATGTCTGGTAGCCTAATCTACATGCCTCTGGCGACAGAGGCATGTAGTCTATATGTAAGATACAGGAGTATTCAGATATCTGATACCAATAGGAACAAGAGGATTCCTGAACAAAGACTGATATCTGTATGCTCAGGGAATGCATTCATTTGGATTGCACATCCTAGAATTTATTTTTAACCCACGAGAACATTTTTTCAAATAATAATTTATTTTATTAAATTACCAGGTAAATCATTATTTAGCTTTTCCCCAAAGAGAATGAGTAATTTTTAGAAAAATAAGAAAGCAGAGCCAGTGTTAAATGTTTTAATTAACAATAGACCAGAGAAGGGGATACTAGTGGTTAACATGGAACCAGTACAAGTGAGGATAAGAAAGATGGGATCAAGCTGGCAGTATTCATGTGAGGAAAGGTGGAAACAGACAGGCATCATTTGTCTGCTGGGCAAAGGACCAGAGCAGCAACTGGAAGAGGGAATTGAGCCAACAGAATGATGTTTTGAGGTTCAACTGACCCAGGTCAGAGCCATCCTTACCCATACGCAGAACACTGAAATAGGAAATGTTTCATTGTCTGAAAACAATGTGGCTACGTCTAGATTGGCATGATTTTCCGGAAATGCTTTTAATGGAAAAGTTTTCCGTTAAAAGCATTTTCAGAACAGAGCATCTAGATTGGCAGGACGCTTTTCCACAAAAGCACTTTTTGCGGAAAAGCATCCATGCCAATCTAGATGCGCTTTTCCGCAAAAAAGCCCCGATCGCCATTTTCGCGATCGGGGCTTTTTTGCGCAAAACAAATCTGAGCTGTCTACACTGGCCCTTTTGCGCAAAAGCTTTGCGCAAAAGGGACTTTTGCCTGAAAGGGAGCAGAATAGTATTTCCAGAAGAAGCACTGATTTCTTACAGTAGGAAGTCAGTGCTTTTGCTGAAATTCAAGCGGCCAGTGTAGACAGCTGGCAAGTTTTTCCGGAAAAGCGGCTGATTTTCCGGAAAAACTGTCAAGTCTAGACACAGCTGTTTGTTTGTATGTGCAGATGTTTTTAAGTCAGCTGTTTGTAACTCGGGGAATGCATGTATACATATTTGTTGTTCATTTAGATATATAAAATACAGAAAGTAGTACAAATCTATCTTATGACTATTAAAAAATATGAAAAAGAACAATTTTATATTAGTTCAATTTTCTAGCCTGCTTAAGTCAAAATTTAATTTTGTAATTTAAAATACTTTATACATGTAAGGTTCTAGAAGTGTAAATGACAAGACTGAGTCCTGTGTACCCCCTTTCCATTGTAACACTGACTCATCAAGTTACAAGCTAGTTAAATCCTCAAAAACATGTCCCTGGTTTGGCTATTCTCAGGTTAGATTCTGTGTAGATTCAGCTCTGATTATAAAACCTTCAAAATGCACATGCTTAGTGATCACAGAAATGCAAAATGGTAGCTATGAATCCAAATCGCACTGAATTAGATCTTCCATAACAGTAGTGAACTAGGTAAGCATTTCAAAGGCTACCTACTTCTACTTCAACATCAATTGCCAAACTCAATCTCAGAACTTTTTACACAGAGGTAGAGAGCAAATATTTTAAAAGCCTTTTTTCTCCTGCCTCACAAAGCATGCCAGAAATACCCATTAAAAAAAAAAAAAAGCATGAATACTCCCAACTGAAACTCTTCTTTCAATTGAGGCCACAGGCTAAGAATCTAAAAGACAATGGTACCAGGAGCCTCCTGGGATCTTGGACTACTGCATTATTCCATCTCAGATGTGCAAGTATAAGATGTTACTTCAGTGAAAAAAGCTGTGTCAGGAATATCAACCCCGACATTTTCCTTTGTAACTCTAATTTTGTACGCTTATGTTACTGAACTCCACAGGAGCAGCGTATTTGTTCCTTGGGACGGGAGGAAAAAAATACACATACTGCACCATCTTACTATGTACTAGACTGATGTAGGAGGCTATAGCTATCGTTTAAAGGCAGTTTCCATAAGAAACTCTGTAAAGGTTAGGCACTCTGCACCACCATGTGTATAGATATAGATTCTTTTGTCCATCTTTAGCTTTTCTATAGGGTCCATTGTTGTACTATTACCGTGACTCCCAAGTACACTAGATTTATTTTAGTGGATGTCAGAGCCTTCTGCTTTTCGGTATACTAGAGGTTTTGCTTAAGGAATGGAACTTTCATCAATGAAAGGGGTTTTTCAGGATGTTGTAATAGGGTTCAGAACATGAATTAGCTTAATTTGTCCTGGAAAGTCATCCCAGCAATATTAACTCTACTGACTGAACAATGAGAAGAGCAGTCAGGAAAGTAATTCAAATACTTCCATGGTAGATTGTATTTTCTAATGGACAACCTCTCCTAAATACTCAATTTCTGAGGAACTCATTGATATGTTTGCTTTCTGCAGCCAGGTTTCTGTATAACTTTTCATGGGTAATGTACCTGAATAATTAGATGCTAATAGCTAAACTGTATTTTTAAAGGTTCAAAGGGTAGGCGAGTTAGACTTTACAGGATAAATTTAAAAAACAAATGGTCTGGTAGCACTTTATAGACTAACAAAACATGTAGATGGTATCATGAGCTTTCATGGGCATAGCCCACTTCTTCAGATGACCAGAGTTTTGAGTTTATTATGTGCAGACCCAAAATAAATAGGGGAGGGGCGAGGGAAAAAATGGACGGAGACAGAAAACAAGGAGCAAAGCGTATGAAAATATCAAAGGGAAAATCATATGGATTATTGATGATTATGTACTTTATATGTCCCATGACTTTAAAAACAATGTGGTTTTGGATAACCTAAGCACTATACCCAGATATACGGATACTCTTGTCTTAATTTGTGTATTATATAATTTTTAATATTATTTTTAATTACATTTTCTCTTTCTGAGTGCCAGCTTGTCACTGCTAAGCAAAATGGTAGCAATTCACCCTTTGAGTCATAGCACAGGAGTCAACCGCTCTGTGGCTGGGAAGCAGCACTGACATTGGTGCCAGCTTTCTAGAAGAGGACAGTAAGGAGCATAGCGCCACTCTATAGTCACAGGGCAGGGCAGCTGGTCAGGCATGAGGGAAAGCTCAGGCTGCACTTGGTTAATGGAGGAGTATGCTGCTATGGCACACACGAGAGTTCACAAAAGACAAGGCTGCGTATTCTACCTTTTTTTTTTCACATGTCCTGACTTTTGAGTGTAACCATAGTTAATAGGACTCATAGTCTGACTTGCATGATAGAGATATTTGGTCAAATGCTCATCAAATGTGCCTTATTTATTCAACACTTTAGCAATCTAAGGGGGAAACATGCCCATGGCAAGCTAGGTTCCAGCAACAATCTGTGCATTTTAAACTGTCTGCATCTACTTACTTACTATAACTGCTCCCAATAGTATGATTAAATACAAATATTGTTTCCATATATTAAGCACAGTCTTCTTTTCCAATATGCACTGAAATTGATATTTAAAATACAGGATTCTCAAAAGGAATAACATCTTCAGGAATAATTGCCCGAACGTATACTGTTATTGCTTGTAAGGATGTACACACCAGTTAAAATTAATAGTGTGATGAGAAATGATTTCTTATCCACTGAGAATAGAAATAAAGAGAATTAAAATTCTGCTTTTTCCATACAGATAAAAAGACTCCAATGTAAAACAACTCATCATTTGATGGAGACATACTAATAAAGTGCTAATATTTATCATCTCTTATGCCATACTGTACACTGTCTATATGTAAAGGAGTACAAATACAGTATACATTACTATGTCAAAATGATTTTTGAAAGCAATATTGGTTTAAATAGAGACTGCTGAGAGATAATTACCATTCCAACATTTTAAGTTACCTTAGGATCCCAGTTCCATCCTTATCGAAAATGAAAGGAATTTCAGTAGACTGAGGGCCTTAAAATAGTTGTTACCATGAATTCCTCATCAAATCATACCCCGAGTCTTTGTTCTGCTAGGTCTTGAATATTCTTGCACATAGGTGGAAGGTTCCTGTCTGTGGATCACTGAGCAGATGCAGTCCTCTCCCTGTAGTCTGGATTTAGGCACCAATCTCAGAGAGAGGAGTGGAATTTAGCACTCGTCCCTGATGTCAGCATCTTCCATGGACTAGCTTAGACTGAGAACTGGCTAGCATGCTGGCTTTCACGGATCCCATTCTAAGGCACTTATCATTCCTCATTCATTGTATAGGAAACCTAGGTGTCTAGCTAAGGCTTTGTGGGTGGTACTAGACATTTTATAGGTGCCACGATGCTCAGCTTTCCAACATCTGAGTGCTTTCGTGGCTCCTACAATAAAGCCAGGAAACCTCCAAAACTGCATCCTCATCTCCAGTGCACACACACACACACTTGTGGGGAGGAACTTACCCTGTTATGTGGCTCTCCAACTCATCCAGCTGGTGAATAGAGCCAAATAGAGTCATGGGCCTACCTGTTCCCCAACCATCACTGTAGAGTCTTGTTCTCATAAGGCAGGGGAGGATAAACCTTTTTTCTGTCTGGGGCCACTGACCTCCAGAAAAAATCAGTCAATGGCTACACACAGAAGTTTGGGCATTTCTCTAGGCTCTGGGATGGAGCCAGACACGATGAATTCAGGCGGGAGGGGATTCTGTACAAGGGCTGAAGAGTTTGGAGTACAGGAGTGATCTCAGGTGTGATTTCTGGGAAGGGATTGAGGTGCAGCAAGGAGTTCTGACTTGGGGTATGGGGTTCAGATCTGGGAGTGACAGGGGAATGGAGTCAGATGTGACAGAGGGTTCAAGGTGGATATCCAGCCTCTGGGAGCAAGTGTCAGTGTGGGAGGGAGGGAGAGGTGCGGGCTCCAGCTTGGGTCCTGCTTACCTCAGGTGGCTCCCTCCCAGTAGCGGGGCAAAGGCAGGTCTCTGCCTTGGCCCCATGCTGCTCCCAGAAGCTGCCACAATGTGGCCAGACAGCTCTGTGCTATGTGCTTTTAACAGGCACCACTTCCACAACTGCCATTGGCAGCAGTTCCTGGCCAATGGGAGGTGTGGGGGGCATGCACACAGAGACTCAGATATTCCTTTATTGTCCATCCCTGTGCATAAGATCCATTGGGACAGCCAACCAACCTGGCACCCTAGCTTCCCTCTGCAGCAGGGTGAGCCAGCACTCACAGTTCCAGCCCTGCAAAGATGAGGGGGGTGCTGAGGCTCAGGGCTTCTGACACATGCATGGAGAGTTACCACAGGCTGGATCAAAGTAAGTAGGTGGCCAGATCAAGCCTGCAGGCCAGACATCCCCCAGACCTGTCCTAACAGAAGAGGGGGACGGAGCAGTATCTGAGGTCCTCAAATTGGCACCAATTCTGCCCGACTATTTACATGTTATACAAAGGATGGAAAGGCTTCTTCTTTGTCTTCTCGCTGCTGTGTACCCATGTAATGGCAAGGCAAAATGTAACCCAACAGGAGCAGCAAAACATTCACAAGAAGATCAAAAGCAACAAAGCCTCTGTGCTGAAATAACACCAAAAATATCAGTAAGGGCACAGATTTAACTTCTCAGAAGAGATAGTTATTATCAGTGAGGGTGAGGAGAAAGATTTTTTTTTAAATATTCCCAAAATATTCCTAAAACAAACCTGAAAGAGATATGTTGCTGGAATAAAATTAAAGCTTTCATAAAACTATTTATGATATATGGTATCTAGGGTTATTTTTAATCTATTAAAATTATGTACACTAACTTTTATATTACCTCATTTTCTTTCTTCTATGGTGTATCGGAAAGGAAGTTGAGATGTAGACCAGATGATAACGATAAGGCCTGCAAGTTCTGTTTCAAATATCATTTTTGTTTATTGCTTTAAAAAAAACTGGCTGCACAACAAATGTTACACCTGAGATTTTAAATTTTAAAAAATATGGGCTGTTGCCTTAATGATCACAGCATTTAGTGAAACTAAAAGCATTGGATCTGACAGATTTGTACAGGATAGGAGTTTTAGACTTAAATGCTTTGAGTGTCTTCATACCATGCTCACAATACAAGTTATATATTGTGTTTGAATTCTAAAATATAGCCCCTTTCCATTCAATGCTTAATGAAAACAGAGTATTGCACTATGAAAGGTGACCTATTGAAGGCAAAGTGCTAATAAGTAGCAGATTGTTCAACATGACCTAAACCCCTTTTTTATTGAAAAATGGGATCTACAAAGGTACTTTGTAACATGTTTCATAAGGACTTAATTTTGCTCAGCAATAACAGGACCATTAAATCTGCTTAGAGCCTGGATTACAAGAAAACAGGGATAGTTGTATTCTATTTTACCTTTTTTCTCAAAGAAGAAATGCACATCTGTCGTTTCCTCTTAAGATATTTAAAAAAGAAACAGGAGAAACTTGCTAAAGCTCTTCACCAGGATGGGGGGGGAGGGGAAGAGAGGTAGAGGAGGGAGGGGACGAAGGACTGTTCCTGATAACGTTTAACACATACACAGCTATAAAAAAGGGGGGGGGGGGAATGGCAAGCAATGTAACTGTCTTTCATTTTCATTCATCACAGATGACTGCATAACTCACAAGAGGCCTAATGAATTACATTCCTACCATTGCAGAATGGGTGTCGACAGAGCTCCTACATATATAATGTTTTCGTTACACCTATCATTATCCATCTAGCTGTAAAAGCGATCACATTTTTAAGACACCATCTTTAGTAGCTATGACTGCTGCTTAGCAGGCTGATTGTGATTGTCTCCTGTTACCTTGTGCTCCCCCCAGCTGTTAGTCATATTCATCTGTTGTCTTGTCTGTTAAAATTAGATTGCAAGCTCTTGTGGTCATGACTTTGCTATTTGGTTGTACAGTGACTAGAACAGTGGGGTTGGGGCCTATAGGTGCTACTGCAATGTCAATGTAATGCATGCACTAACCTGAGTTTAGTCTGCATGTGCAATTTGGAGTAGCATTAGTTTTATGAAATGTAATTAACTCTATTGAATCGGAGAGGCAGTCATGAGTGGGTTTCCCATTTAGTCTGTACACACTGCAAGTCCTTCTCTTCAAAGTCTGGAGTAGGGAAGGGAGGTTCAGATAAATATAATCCCATTTGCAACAGTGTCTCCAGGGTCCAATCGTTCCCCAAACCCATCTGACTGGAGCACTAATTTTGGCACCAATCTCCATAGCAATGAGAGCTCACTTGCAACAGGCAGGGCTGGGAAAGGCCACTAGAGATTTTGAACAAATCAAAAGCCATAGCTTTTTTTCCCAAGGGAAGAGGAGTAATAGGCAGCAGGGAAGCAACACAGACATTTGTGAGTATCAGATGGGCAACACCAAAGTAAACAGAGGACACACCCTTAAATTATCCTCTTCCGGCTTCCATTCTTGCTGCTGACATAGGGAATTCCAGACCATTGCACATTGCTGGTGAGGTTCCTGGCAGGCCAAAAAAGAAGAGTGTCTTATCTTCCGAAGAGGAGGAGGAAGATGGCTTTTTCTTAAGAAACTGGACTGTACAGGAGAAGATTTGTGTTCAAATCAGCTCTGCCATAGTTTCGCTGTGATACTTCAGGCAAGTCTTCTAAGCTCTCTGGGTATGTCTACACTACCCTCCTAGTTTGAACTAGGAGGGTAATGTAGGCATACCGCACTTGCAAATGAAGCCCGGGATTTGAATTTCCCGGGCTTCATTTGCATAAGCGGGGCGCCGCCATTTTTAAAACCCCACTCGTTCGAACCCCGTGCAGCGCGGCTACACAGGGCACGAACTAGGTAGTTCGAATTAGGAAGCCTACTCCGAACCAGCTAGTCCGTGCCGCGTGTAGCTGCGCGGCACGGAGTCTGAACTAGCCGGCATTTAAAAATGGCGCCGGCTGGCTTCATGCAAATGAAGCCCGGGAAATTCAAATCCCGGGCTTCATTTGCAAGTGCGGTTGATTACACTTACCCCTGCTAGTTCGAACTAGCGGGGTAGTGTAGACATACCCTTAGGTCCTTAGGGCAAAAACTGATTTCTCTCCTGATGCTTAAAATAATGGGCTCATGATCCCACCTGGAGCCTTGAGGCTTTACTATCGCTAATAAGAATAGAGATTGCCTGATCTTGCTGCCTTCATAATCTCCTGGGAGTGGCTAGAAAGAAATTGGGGGTGATCTTGATAACATCTGACATGATACTAACTGCGGACACTCTCTGCTCCATCAGAGATCTGTGCTTCGTTGCTGATTTCTGCTCCTTATCTCCTGCCCAGCCCTTTTTCCCTGGTTATGGGCCCAGAGGATTTTCTATTGAGAGTTAGGAATTGAGGGTGCATACAGGGGGGAAAGGTGGAATTATAGGGTTTCAGATTACTATTAGTCTCTAGGCCTTTTTATTATCAGTGTCCAGCTTCTTTCCATTGTCAGGGCAGGCTCCCCACCTTCTGTACTTTTGCTGCCCATGAGAATGTGTTTTGGCTTAAATTGGTTTCCTTGCAAAGTCTCCTGAGGAAACTATATCATGCACCCTCAGCATGAAGACTGCTTTTAGGTGGAGACACTTCATTCTTTATCCCAAGTATCATACTCATTGCTTGGAGAGACCCTCGGATTCTATTAGACCAGGTACTCTCAGCTTGGAGCTCACATGTTGCAAAATGGAGGATGGATGTGTGACGGCGCGTTGGGGGTCCCCCGTCTCCTGCACCCCGAAATGGCACAAACAGACTGTACCAGCCGGTGGAATAGAGGAAGTTTATTGCCTCTCCAGGTTACAGCACAGCACAGATGTAGTCTGGTCACATAGCAATGAATTGGAGAGGCAGTCATGAGGGGACTGCCTTGAGATGGGGGAGACTGGGCCCCTAAACTCCAGCCCCTTTCCCTAGGCTGTCTCCTCCATGCTCCCAGCCAGCAACTAACTAACCCTCTTCCAGCCCTGCCCCCCAGCCAGGGCAGCATTCCACCTTCCTTTGCTCCTCTCCATGGGGGGTGTCTGGCCATACTGGTTTGTATAGTGACTCATCCTGTTTTGCTGGGTTGTGGTACCCACGGCAGCCAGTGGGGGTTACCCCAGAGCCAGCAGCATAGAAACCAGCCAGGTACCCCCACTACGTCACAGGATGATGGCTAGATTTTAGGAGGGTCCCAATTGGAAAAAGACAGAGAAGTAATGTATCACATCCATGTCTCTGCCTCTAAGGCTATGTCTACGCTTACAGTTTCCCCTCAGCATAATAAAAACAGCTCAACAAGTGTCTCCCACCATCATAGCACTGTGCGCACCAGCATTACACAGTGATTCCGTGGCAGAGCTAGGGACAGAATCCATTTTTCCTGACTGGCAACAACCTGCGCTAACCCCTATAGCACACGTCATAAATGTTTGAATCTTTAATAAAATCTTCTGGGTATCTCTATCCTGCAACACTGGCAGTTTTAAACTATTCATGGGTTATTTGTTTATGAGTCTTAAACAAATCTATTAAACACTCGGCATTATTTTTAGTTAAATTTTGTTGTTTCCCTCCAACCCCCGTTCTCTTTAATAATTGATTTTGTTTTGGATACATAAATATGTCCTGAGTGTATTTGTCATTGCCTAATGTTTACAGTGGGGATTATTTTTCCTTTTAAACAGCGTATTTTGTTCTCCCTATAAAGAATGCCTGTCTGATAGATGCACTTTTCAAAAACATTCCCAGATACTGTATTTGGCAATCGCATGAGTATGCTTGATGGAATTTCACTTAATGCTTCTTGGAGAAACTCATGTTTTAGTTTTTCACTCATCACCTGCTCACAGAGAACAAAAGTATCCCTCATATAAAAGTCCTACAGTATTCTATAGTAATGGATGAAAATCCTGTCACATATGTCCAACCTTCTTGGCCATTATTGAATCTCTTTGTTAGAGGCAGTATAAGGAAATGGTTAGAAAGATAAAGCAGGTACCTCTGGTAGTTGTCAGGATAATTAGCATGCTGGAGTGCCAGGAAACACCTGCTCTCCCAGATAAAGAACTTATGGTGCACGAGTTCGAGGGGGAACTGGAGTTTGAAATGAGAAGGAATCACTATTTAAAATGAAGGCTGTGTGAAAACCTGAATCCCATCTCATATATTAAAGGTATTTCCCTTGTGCGTACCTACACTTTCTCTCTCATTTTTCTGGCTTGTTACATATTCATGAAAACACAGGTAAATACTTTGGATAGGGTGTTGTGTACTGAGCTTTTACTTCCTGCATACAGATAAGTTTTGAAGCCACTTTATCGACAATGGATTCCACACCCCTGTAACAGTTGCGGCTCTCAACAGATACAATCTGCAGTATGTTCTGATCCCTGTTTCCCAACATGCTAATGCTGAGTATACATGCCCTGTTAATATGGCTAAGCGCAATAATTGTCCCAAACAATATCTGATCTCTACCAGGTAAAACTGTGAAGATGAATCCAGATGAGTTATAATCTTTTTGAGCACTAAGAAGAGGCTTTTCCTTAATTGTCTCTTAAGGTTTGTGGTATGATTGCACTATTCCTAGATGGCCATAGATGTACCAATGGATTAGCACCACTTCACATCCCTCTTGTTCAACTCGGCCTTCATCCAGCTTTACTCTTTGTGAAGGAAACATGGTGGCAGTGTCTGCACAGTGAATTCTTTGAAGTGCAGCAGCTGGCAACATGAGCTACTATGGAAATCAGTCTGATAGCCTCTGGAGCTCTGGATTTTATAAATGCAAACTTATCACAGTGATAGACTTAGTGGAAGGAGAAGTTCAAGCAGTATATGGACCTGGCCATGCAGAAGGACAAGAGAAGCTACCTCTGCTTGGCCAAAATGTAAAAGATAAAATATTGACTAGTACACAATATTTTTAAAAAGCAACATATAAGCTGTAAAAATGATGAATTAAATTAGTGTTGCAAAATAAAGTTTACTGACACAGAGAGCAATTAATATTTATAAGGGTATATATCTTAGGGATATTCTAACCAACATGTTTTTCAAAATCTGCATCATCTAAAAAAGCCACACAGAAATCAAGGAAATCTGTTCGAAAAAGGGGGAAGGTAATCAGAAGCTCAAAAAGCATTTAGATCAACACATTGGTCATTACATCTTCCTTTTCAAAAAAGGAGTCATATGAGAGAGAATTCTTCAGATTCCAGAGGGACAAGATACTCTCAGATGTGAGTATCAGAAATGTAACAAAAATACTAGAGCCTGTGCAGAGATATATTTTGGGATTCAGAGGCAGAAAGGAAAAGAACTCAATAAGTAAAGTTTATCACAAATTAGAGTAACTTCACTAGTGGATGGAACTGCGGAGCAAGAGAGCAATATAAAGTGGAACAAAAGCTGATGAATCACTGTCATTTGTATTGGTAAAAAAAGCAATAGAAAATCCTTCAATGTCAGCATTAGATATGAAACATGTTCCTTGCTATATTAAATTGCATTTTATTGAAACAGCCAAGGTAAAGTTTAAGTCAAAACTTCTCATAGTGTTTACATTTAAGCTGTAGTGCTCTAAAGCCACAGCATGGGATGATTGAGCATCTAAAAAACATTCCCTTGTTTTAAAATACGTAAGGTTATCCAGTTGTAATGGAGATTTTTACACGTTAAGAACTGGAAAAAGATGTTGCTTTTAATCTATGTTTATTGTTGTAAAAAAATTTTAAAACCAGCATAACTAAAGTTTCCAAGGTCCATGGTCATGCAACAGGTGGAGTATTCTCTCTTTTGAGGCCTGATTCAAAGTCCATGATGGCATGACTGCAATCATTTTCAGAGGGCTTACCATTATTCCACCTCATTTCCATCACCTCCTCCCTCCACATGCACAAATTCAGTTCTGCACTCATAACCTCATCCTAACCCTCAATAATTTTTCTCATTCTGAATACATTTATATTCCTACCCTTTACCATTGCTGCTTATTGGTATTTTCTATGACTTTTACATTTTTAAAACCATGAAGTGATGCATTGTCTGTGTAGAGGGCCCCTCCAGCACCTATTATAATATCCACCTACCCAGCACAGTGCTAACTGTACCTCCTTATTTATTTGAATGTAATGTAATTATACTTACATGCCATCAGTATTTTATCTGTGATTCCTGCTAGTTAAATCAGTTTCTGTGCATTTGTTTCATGATGCAGTCACCACAAATGGATATGTATAACCTATGCATTTATTCATCTCGTCAAGTATTCATGTACTGGATTCCTGTTTTCATTATTGACAGAAATTATTCATTCTAACGAATCCACGGGAACAGAAGAAAGAACATATAAAACCAAAATAATTTAAATTATATAAAATGTGCTGGAAAAATTTATACATATACATGTGTGCATGTAATGCTGGTTCTGATTTTTAAAAACCCTCAAACCTAATTTTTTTTTATAAATGCTGACTAGATGCTGATTTATAGAACCATTTGCTTTTGTAGCAGCATGATCTGAAATATCCGTGTGCAGGGCAGAAAACACTAAAACAAACAAACAAACAAACAAACAAATGCTATTCTGTACAGTCAAAGGACTTTGTAGAGGGAACCATGGAGCAAATTAGGGGAAATCAGTGGGTTTGCATCTTTTACTGTTCCTGGAATGTAGAGAAGCAGCAGTGAGTAGTTAAAGCAAGGATTCAAGTTCCTGACTTTGCTACAAACTTAATTGACCATACAAAAGTAATGCATATTCACTGAGCTAAACAGTGGCACTAAATCACTGGCCTGCACTGAATGATGGGACTTCTCTCTAGTGAATTTGGCCTGCAAAGTAAAGTGGTGCAAAGTTAGTTAACAAAAAGTCTTGTACCTTCACTTTCCTTTTGGGATGATATACGCTTCTGGGATACAAGAAGGAGCATTCCCTGTGTCAGAGGCATCCAAGTGTCAAGAAAGACCCATGATCCTGAATTGGTGATGAAGATACACGAACACCCACAGATTGCAAGTGTGGTAAAGGATAATGCCTCTTGCATGGAATGAGGAGTCCAGCACCTTGTCTATCATTAGCATTCTACACTTGTCTCAGCTAGTTACACATTGGCTTTCAAACAGCTATTCCTCCCCATTGCCCATACAGATCCTTGGTTTTCTGCTACCCTGCAATGGATGAACACAGTGGGGCAGAAACCTGAGTGCCAATGGGGGAAACCAAAGGCAGATTTAGACAGGATGAAATGGACCAAATTCATCAAAGACTATGCTGAGGCTGAGAGCAAGAGGAAAGAGAGCCTATTTAAAAATGTGGACACCAGAACTAGATACTGATTTCTAATATCAGTCTCAATCAGTCTGTGCACAGAGGTAAAATCACTTACTTCTCATCACACCTGGTCTTTGCACCATGGTTTTTACACCTAAAGATCAGATTAGCTCCTTTTGCCACAACATCGCCTTGAAAGCACTTGTTGAGTTGCTTGACCGCTATGACCCCCCAGATCCTTTTCAGAGTCTCTGCTTCACAGGACAAAAACTCCACACACATACACAAACACACACCCCCTCCCCCGCCACCTCCACTCCTTCTATATGTATTGCCATTTTTTTTATCCTAGTTGCATAGCTTTGTATTGGGTTGTATTTAGCACATATTGTTTGAATGGGTCCAGCTTGCCAACCAGTTCAGATCACATTGTAGAACTACTCTATCATTCTTACTTATTATTCCATCAATCTCTGAATCATCTTCAAATTTTATCAGCAATGATTTTATATTTTCTTCCAGACCAGCAATGAAAATGTTAAGTATTGTGAGGCAGAGTGCTGAACTCTTTTATCAGCATCCCTATTCAATAACAAGTCCCCTTTCCACAACTATTCTTTGAAATCTGTTAGGTAGTCAGTTCTTAATTAATTTAATGTGTACTTTTTTAATAATGTAGAATGCTAATTTTTTTAACCAGGTTGGCTCATCAAATACCTTACAAAAGTCTGAGGGTATGTCTACACTAGCTAGTTAATTCAAGCGAGGTCGGCAAATCAGGCAACCGGAGTTGCAAATGAAGCCCGGGATTTAAATATCCCAGGCTTTATTTGCATGTTCCTGTCCGGCCGCCATTTTTAAATCCCCCTTAGTTCAAACGAACTGTCCGCAGCTACACACCGCAGTTTAAAGTTAATCCAAACTAAGTCCTTAGTTCAGATTAACTGTTACACCTTATTTCATGAGGAGTAACAGTTAATCCGAACTAAGGACTTAGTTTGGATTAACTTTAAACTGCTGCGTATAGCCATGGACAGTTCGTTCGAACTGAGGGGGATTTAAAAATGGCACCCAGACGGGAACATGCAAATAAAGCCCGGGATATTTAAATCCCAGGCTTCATTTGCAACTCCGGTTGCCTGATTTGCCTACCTAGTTCAAATTAACGAGCTAGTGTATACATACCGTAACTGTCTTACCTCTGCTTTGTTACCTTTTTAATTTGTAATGTCTTCAATGAATGAAATCAGGCTTGTACACAAATACATATCTTCCATAAAACTATGTTGAATATCTCTTTTTTATCAACTGAATCCTAAATTAATTTTGCATTATTTTATCAGTAATTGGGGTCAGGATTATGGTTACATAGGGCATCCTCCACCTGCGCCTGTAGCCAGACAGAGCGCCTGAGCATGGATGCCTCTACCCAGATCCTGGTGTGGTTTTGTAGGGACTGTGGCTTGCAATTCCCACTTATTGATATCCAGGCTGGGGAGATCATCCAATGAGAAAGGTGCCTGCTGGTGGAATCTCTCAGGCAGCAGGTGACAGAGCTACAGGAGGAGGTGGCTAGGTTGAGGAGCACCCGCATCCATTCAAATTCCTGGACTGTGTTCATGAGAAGACAGCTGAGGTAGCTGTCCCGGTACACAGGACTGTGGACACACCACTGGTGGAGGAGGAGATGGCTCAGGGTGGACAGTGGCAGCTGGTTACTTCTGGCAGCAGGCATTGCTCCACCTCTGGTTCACAATGCTGCTGGAAAGGCATAACAATTGGGGTTCCGCAGGAGTCTGTTTTGGGACCGGCTCTGTTCAATATCTTCATCAACAATTTAGATATTGGCATAGAAAGTACACTTATTAACTTTGCAGATGATACCAAGCTGGGAGGGGTTGCAACTAATCTGGAGGATAAGGTCATAATTCAAAATGACCTGGACAAATTGGAGAAATGGTCTGAGGTAAATAGGACGAAGTTTAATAAAGACAAATGCAAAGTGCTCCACTTAGGAAGGAACAATCAGTTTCATACATACAGAATGGGAAGCGACTGTCTGGGAAGGAGTTTGGCAGAAAGGGATCTAGGGGTTATAATAGACCACAAGTTGAATATGAGTCAGCAGTGTGATGCTGTTGCAAAGAAAGCAAACATGATTCTGGGATGCATTAACAGGTGTGTTGTGAGCAAGACACAAGAAGTCATTCTTCTGCTCTACTCTGTGCTGGTTGGGCCTCAATTGGAGTATTGTGTCCAGTTCTGGGCACCAAATTTCAAGAAAGATATGGAGAAATTGGAGAGGGTCCAGAGAAGAGCAACGAGAATGATTAAAGGTCTAGAGAACATGACCTATGAGGGAAGAATGAAGGAATTGGGTTTGTTTAGTTTACAAAACAGTAGATTGAGGGGGACATTATAGCCGTTTTCAGATATCTAAAAGGGTGTCATAAGGAGGAGGGAGTAAATTTGTTCATCTTGGCCTCTGGGGATAGAACAAGAAGCAATGGGCTTAAACTGCAGCAAGGGAGGTTTAGGTTGGGCATTAGGAAAAAGTTCCTAACTGTCAGGGTAGTCAAACACTGGAATAAATTGCCCAGGGAGGTTGTGGAATCTCCATCTGTGGAGATATTTAAGAGTAGGTTAGATAAATGTCTATCAGGGATGGTCTAGACAGTATTTGGTCCTGCCATGAGGGCAGGGGACTGGACTCGATGACCTCATGCAGTCCCTTCCAGTCCTAGTATTCTATGATTATATGATTCATTTTTGCTCTTTTAAAATATTGAAACAACAATAGCACTTTTCTACTCCTTTGGAATTTTCCCAGTGTTCCATAATGTATTACATATTAATATTAGTGGGAACCAGAAGCTCATCTGCCAGCTCTTTTAGGACTCTTGGATGGAAATCATCTGGACCTGTTGAGTTAAAAATGTTTATCCCTAGTAGATTTCACTTTACTCTAATCTTCCTTAGTTTTTAATTTACTGTAAAGTACTTTATCATCCCCTTGTGATATGTTTTTATAGTACATTCATCACTGTAGTGTCTTAGCACCTTTCAGGAGTTAATAAAGTAGCATGACTACACATCTGTCACAGAGGGAAAAGTGTGTACAGTAGAGAGTCTTGTTTTAGTAGGGTGTAAGGTTTCTGTTTGTTTGTTTGTTTGTTTGTTTATTTGTTTGTTATGCACCTTCTTCAGGGAAATGAAAAAAGTTATTTCCAGGTTCAGGGTTCTTCTGAAATTTCAGACACAGCTACTTCCAGGCTCTCTTTTATAATTAAGGTCTTTCTGTCAAAATTCTTCTTGAGGTGGAATTTTTTTCTCCCAGGACAGATCAGCAAGGTCAATCTCCCATAGGGATCTGGCTAACACAGAAGTGGGAAAACTGGTTGAAGACATCTCAGTGGACTGACAGGGAGACAGAAAAATAGAAACCATAGCTGCACCAAAAACCATAGCTCAGCCAGGTGGGGATCCCAGTTCCAAGTCCTGGATCCTGGAAGCTCTGACTTGAACTAGGTTCTCAGGGCTTTAGCCTCCCTGCACTGGAGCAGAGACCCTAGCAGCCCAAGGTCCCTGAATCCAAGGCAATCCACCTCATGGGGGTTCCCTGAAGCCACACACCCTGAAAGCCCCCCACAGTCTGCATGGTGAGCCTGCTGATCCATGGTGAGTCATGGATCCTGGAATTCCCAGTCTCTAGGGGGTGCGTTTAGACTGGCAAAATTTGCCAGCTGTCTACACTGCCGCTTGAATTTGCGCAAGAGCACTGACATTCTAATGTAAGAAATCAGAGCTTCTTGCGCAAATACTTTGATGCTCCCGCTCAGGGATAAGCCCTCTTGCGCAAGAATACTTGCACAAGAAGTCCAGTGTAGACAAGCACCTTCATTTTTTGCGCAAGAAAGCCCGATGGCTAAAATGGCCATCGAACCTTTCTTGTGCAAAAGCACGTCTATGCTTGGCATGGATGCTTTTGCGCAAAAAAGCACTTTTTGCACAAAAGCATCCATGCCAATCTAGATGCTCTTTTGCGGAAATACTTTTAACGGAAAAACTTTTCCGTTAAAAGTATTTCCGCAAAATCATGCCAGTCTTGACATTGCCTAGCAGTCCACCAGGTGAGCTGACAGGGAATTCTGCCTATGGCTCATCATAGGTTTGTCAATACTGATGCTTTTGTCAAAACTGATATTTTTGATTTCTACAAATTGGCATATCCAATGAAACACTGGGGATTTTGAGGGAGAAAGGAATGGTGAGGAGGAATTCCTGACTAGCACTGCTTCAGAATCAGAAGATATCGTTTGTATAAAAAGCCAGAAGGACTGTAACATAAATGCAGTTCCCTGCTTAGAATGTCTTTGTTTTTCTAACCAGTGAATGTTCATGTTCTCTATACTTGCTCGGAGCAGATGGGATTAATGTATGAGTGCCTCATGTCATGAGATTTCCTGCTCAATGGTGCAGACCCCAGAGTTTTGGATAAGCAGCATAACTTCTGGGTAATTGCTTATCTTAAGTAAATTTAAACTTTTAAGTTCTGAGGATTTACTTATCACTAGCAGGAATCTTTTGTGGTAATATGTAATATACTGAAGAATTGGGTTTTATACAATTTCCAAACAACTCCTTTGGACAAGGGATGGTTTGTACTGTATAACACTAACATTGGCTGATTGTCAGCATACGGGATTGAACCTGGGGCCCCCTGAAGCTAAATTCATGAGTCTCTACTGTATGGGTATGGCCATTTTTCCGATAAAACTTGAGGAACGTCCAAACTGCAATTGAATTCTTCTGCAAGAAAATCAAAAGAACAGAGGGGGTTTTCTTGCATTAGTAATCCTCATTCTATGAGGAAGAAGCCTTTTTGCGAAAGAGCTGTTTCGCAAAAAAGGCATGTGTGGACGGGGAAGAGGGAGTTCTTTCAGAAGAAGAGGAAAGAGGAAAAAGCACAGGGGCCCTGGTGGCCCTTCTGTCCATAGCAATCACAGCTTACATGTGAAAGAGCGTCCATTCAGTCTGGATGCTCTTTTTCAAAAAAGCAGATCACTTTTTTGATGCACTTTTGCAGTGTGGACACTCTCTTTTGGAAGAAGTTTTTTCAGAAAATCTCTTCTGAAAAAAGCCTGTAGTTTAGATGTAGCCTATGAGCTAAAAAGCCAATGCTGTTGAACAGACTCGTTAATCTTTCTCCAAGTAGTTTCAGTGCCCCTAGTTGGGACAGAACACCAAAGACAGGAGGTTTGTGGGTTATGATAGCACCTACCACTATGAAGTCCTGGTCTCCTAGGCATTGTGGCAATTAAAATAACAATATTATTAATAAAGAGCTAATGGGTTGTTAGGAGCTCTCACATGTGAATACTCAGGAATCATAAGAGTATGAAGAGAAGTGTGTACTTGAATAACGCCCTCCTGATGTTTGTGCAGACTGATATGATGTGACATGGGTAATAAACAGACCTGATCTATACTAGACAAGGCAGTTTGGCTTAAGGTACGCAACTCCATCTACACAAAATTCGTAGCTACAGTCAGTTTACCATAAAGCCGAGCAATGGCGGTATCCATGCAGCAGGAGGCCAATTGGAGCATGCACTCCCATCGGCTACTCTTACTCCTCGCAGAACTAGCAGTATCAGATGTTGGTGGGGACTTCCCTCAGTTTTCAATTTACATGTCTATATTAGACCAGCTAAATCAAACACAAGAAGATTGACCTCCAGAGGGTCAATCTTCTCGCTAATGTAGACATGGCCTTAGAATGCAGGTCAGCAAAACAGCGTGTATACCATAGGAGTCTGCAATGGCAAGGAACAGTTCTTGAGAGGTGTACTGAATCCTGGGTATGCTTCTGAAGTTGGCTAGTTAGAAAAATATCTGTCTTCTCTTGCACACTAAATGTGAACATCAAGGGCAGTCAGGTATATGTGATACAAATGTGACTATATTATGCACGAGGTGTCTTGGGACTGTGTGATGCCAATAGAACACCTGTTATTCTTGAATCTTTTGAGAGCGTTTAAGTAAGCTAACACAGAAGGAAAATACCTCATCTTAGGAGTTTCTGATTAGATCTTATTATTATTGTGATAATCATGCAATCTGCCATATTGTAAATACGTAGAGAGATTGTGCCTTGAAGGCTGCAATTTTGACAGTAAGATATATCATGTTGTAACCTTTCACATTTAAACTGTTATCATGGTATATTTTTTAACCAAAAATTAAGACTTCATATACCAAGAACACCTGCCAATCCTTCACACTGCCACAGCGAGATAGCGCAGTTGATGGAAAGGGAAAAGCCCATGCCTAGAGACACACATAACAGCTTATTATTACTTCTTAGTAGCTGATGATTTCTTGATGAATGCCTGAAAAAAAATCAAGCAGTTTCCACTCACCCAACCTACACAACAGCTGTACCTTTTGAATCACACAGATTGGCTGTGAAATAGTGACAGTCCACAGGCCAACTATCATTCAACAGAATTCCAGGCTGGAGGAACTCACTAGAATGCGAATGCATTGTCTTGATAGTCTTGCTTGAAAGACATCTGCATGGACTGCACAGATACAAAGAGCAGAGGTAGACAATCCCTGTAAATATTTAAATATATTGTAGAAACAATCACTGCCACATAAAATCACAGCTGCAGTGGAATGATCAGAAGTAGGCTGAAGAGCAAATATAGCAAGTCTTTGAAAATGCAACAAATTAACTGTCATAGCACCACAAAGAAGTCCTTCATACTTCATACAGTTTAACAGTCCATGCTCCTCTTTATAGGATCACAAACAAAAAGTGCTGAAATGCTAGAGCTGAGAAAATATTAACTCTGCTTCATGGATGATTTATATTTGTATTTCTATCTGACATGAAAGAAAAAAAATTGTCCAACAGATGTATCTCAAAGAAAAACTGTGTGAAAACATTATGGATCACAATTTCTATTTGGGTGTTTTAAGCATTTGTATAGCACCCATCACCCTAATGTCTAAGTGCTTCTTAAATAAATTAGTTACATGACAAAATCCTGAGACCCTCTTGGAGACTCATCCCTAATCTGGTTATAGGAAGCTTAATTTTCAATACTTCTAGATTCACGCATTTATACCCCAGCATTCTAGTTGTGGGTGTAGAGATTCATTAAAAGAGGAAGGGTGTGTGGCCTGCCCTAGAAGTAGTCACAATTCAGATTAATCTCCTATAGGAGCTCATTCTCTAGCTATACCCTTTTGACTGAATACATTTTATGTACTTTCTCCTGAATATGAGGACTACAATGGCTGAAAAGAGCACAGTTGCCTTGATGGATCATGGATGGAGATGAGCTTGCTGATTCATGCCTTTTTGATGGTTTTGAAGATCAGGACCAAGATCTAGAACTGGCAATAGATGCAGACTGGAAGCCAATGGAGAGATGGGAACACAGGGGTCATGCGGACGCAGAGGCTTCTTTTGGTGAAGGATAAAACACAACCCTACCTTTGCTTCATACTGCTGCCTGAGATGACATAATCTATCACTGACCTGAATTGCACCTCAAAACTGACACAGCAGCACAACATAAGACACCTCGCTGCCTGTCTTTCGGAAGTGAGAGTACTTTCTTTATGTCACTTCCCCTGTGATATATTTTCCTTTCCTGTTCTATTTAATTAATAGTCATTCCCTCGTCCTCTGCCTCTCCCATAGAGAGTCCTGTCTCTCACTTGGTAAATTCTTCCTGCCCCTCTACAAGGCTTGAAGATTTGTAGACTGCAATTGCAGTTAGTAGTTTACTAGTTTGAAGGAGATGTTAATATTAAACTCAGCAGGGAGAGCACCACAGCAAATTACAACGTAAGGCATTATGCTATAAAGTGTAAGGAGGTGTGTAACTGAAAGCAAATATTTTTAGAAGACATAATCAGGAAGAACTACTTAATTAAAAATTTGCTTGTGACAAAATCAGAGGGCTAGCCACAAAGTTTATTTTGTCTGCTGATTTGGTACATCAGATTGCATTGTACTGCATATGAGAAACCAGCCACAGCTGACACTGAATTATCCGTGCTCCCCAGGAATTGATGAGAGCCGTGTTCATCTTAGTCAGATTAATTCCAGGCAGTAGCTAAATACATCTCCAGCCTCTTTAAATTGCCAAAGGTCCTTTAAATTAAAAGTAATGAAAATGCATGACTCTTCTGCAGGGTAGGGAAGTGCAAGCATTTCCAGATCTCAGTAATTGCAAGGCACACAACTAGACAAAGCAACTCTAATACAACACAACCACATATCAGAAGGAAATGCTGTCTCCAGATAGCTTGGTGACAACACACATTAGTATTGTATTGTGAGGCACATAAATTCAATTAATCCAGGAGAAAATTTGTATTCCCTGGGCCCATGTGTTTAGGAAGGATCTGGACTAAATCTTATCCATGGAATGTTCCCAAAAAAACCCTCTGGAAACTGGTTAGTTGATATGTAAGCTCCAAGATAGCTGTAATCTATCAAAATAAGATTTCTATACTGATTCTCAGGCTTGATCACCCTTTTAGCCACAGACAAAAGTTAAATTTATTACAAAAGTATAGGAAAGAATGGGAAGCCTGCATGAACATTTCAAAAGGGGTATCTTTCTACTGGGAAACAAATACTGTGGCTGAGGCTGTGTCCAGACTCCATGCCTCCGTCGACGGAGGCATGTAGATTAGCGAGATCGGAAGAGGGAAATGAAGCCGCGATTAAAATAATCGCGGCTTCATTTAAATTTAAATGGCTGCCCCGATCTGCCGATCAGCTGTTTGTCGGCAGATCGGGAGAGTCTGGACGCGATGCCCCGAAAAAGAAGCCTTTCTTCATCGACACAGGTAAGCCTCGTGAAACCAGGTTTACCTGTGTCGATGAAGAAAGGCTTCTTTGTCGGGGCATCGCGTCCAGACTCTCCCGATCTGCCGACAAACAGCTGATCGGCAGATCGGGGCAGCCATTTAAATTTAAATGAAGCCGCGATTATTTTAATCGCGGCTTCATTTCCCTCTTCCGATCTCGCTAATCTACATGCCTCCGTCGACGGAGGCATGGAGTCTGGACACAGCCTGAGTGAGTACAGCAGCTGTCCATTCAAATAGGATACTTCAAAAACTGAGCATTCAAAAAGGGAGGGTGGAGGGCAAAGGACAGGTGAAACAACAAGAGTAGCATGCTCGTTCCTGGAATGTTGCTCTCCGGGCTGTGCAAAAAATACAAACTAAACCCACCAGAGGCATGTGCAATGTGCGCATACCATACCAAGCAGCCAGTCATGGGATCAGTGCAGTGGCCATTGCTGATTGCTGTAGGCGAATCCTCTGTGTTCATTTTCATCACTGACTCATTTGCAAAGGCTGGATCATTGGATGATACCGTGCTGGTAATACATTCCTTTCTTTTTCTACTCACAGTTTGTGTCTTAGGTGCAGAGGACCTGACCCCAATTCCCTTTCGAAATCAATAGGCGTCTTTCATTTAACATCAGTAAAAACTGGACCTAATTCCCCCAGGTGGAGCACTGACATAGGGTCATGGTGCTTCTTGCACTTCTGTACAGTTCTGTACTATGAAACAGGTCTGCAGAGTTTGCTTGCAGTTTCTCCTTCTGCATTACACATAGACCATCTAGTTACCCAAGAGAGTTCCCAAGAGAGATCATGCCTGTCATTCAAATGTATCACATTTACCTACTGGACCTTGTTTTTCCATTTCTTCTGTCACTGGAGTTTGTGTCTGTTGAAAGAGAATTTCTAGTTTCCTTTAAAACTTCCCCATCACTTTACACTTTTGTGGTATGCACAACATGACTCTACTCTTTGGTGGTCATGTACCCATTTTTCCTTCTTCTTTACTAGGGGAAATAGATGTGCTACTGTGTCGATATGCAGTCTTGGGCACATTGGACCCAGTCCTCTGAGATACTTTGGGTCCTCTGAGATACTTTATACCTTCTGAGAGGTGCTATGTGCCCTCAAGTGTCATAGGCTAGGATGGAAGCTGACGTCACTCACTACAGGGCTCTTCTGTGAAACAGACAAAGAAAATAGCATGGTCCGATGGCAGGAAGATAAAGTTAGACAAATTCCAACCAGAAATAAGACATGTGTTTTTAACAGCAAAGGTAATTAAAGTTTGGGACAATTTTCTAGGGGTGATGGTGGATGATCCATCACTGACCATTTGTAAATCAAGATGGGACATTTTTTTCTAAAAGATATACTTTAGGAATTATTGTGGGGTCATTCTACGGCCTGTGTTATACAGAAGGTCAGACTGGATGATCAGAATGGTCCCTTCTGGCCATAGACTCTATGAAATAACCCATTTGTCACCAAATGTTACATGTTCCCTTCTGAGCCTGGTCTAGAAGGATGCTTACCTCAGCTGGAGCGCGTGGATTTTTTTAGCTCTAGTGGTGCTTGCTTCAATTCCTGGTATGCCAAGTTGTTATTCCTCACACTTTGCAGGCCACATGTTGAATGAAAAGTACAGGCAGTCCCCGACTTACACGGATCCGACTTATGTCGGATCCGCAGTTACGAACATGGACTGCGGGACCGCGGCTACATGTGGCATGGAGTAGGTAGTTCGAATTAAAGATCCTAATTCAAACTACCATTACTCCCCATTCCACGAGGAGTAACAGTAGTTTGAATTAGGATCTTTAATTCGAACTACCTACTCCATGCCATGTGTAGCTGCAGGAATGCAGTTCGGAATACGGGGGATTTAAAAATGGTGGCGCCCAGGAACATGCAAATGAAGCCCGGGATATTTAAATCCCGGGCTTCCTTTGCAATTCCGCTTGCCCTCATTACCCTACCTAGCTCGAACTAATGAGCTAGTGTAGTCGTACCCTAAGCTAATTCCTTGATCAGTAAATCTGATCAGAGAAGTCACATAAAAATCCACCATCTGTGGGTATTGTACACTCTTTTGGATCCTACCCGTTTCATGTAATGTCTGGATAACTCGACTCTTGATGCTGTACAATCTGTCATGAACTATGATTTCCAGGTCACTGGGAAACATGCTGCATGCCACATCACGTTGGCCTTTAAGATATCTTTATAATACTTATACCGGACACCAATAGATTTTACTGAATACTTTATCAATCTATTCCCTAAGGCCAAAACTGACAAACTTAAGTGCCTCAAATTAGACATATGAATCCATATTTAGACACCTAAATCTGGGGACTGATTTTAAGAAGATCAGAGCACCCATAGCTCTTACTGATTTTGGGGGGAGGAGTTATTGTATTTGCATGCTACAGCAGGAGAATAGAACCCTCTTGGTACATTAGTGCATACCATTTTAAGAGTAAATACTAGTGCATACTAGTATGTTGTGCAGAAACTGACCTTGTGGACCGCGATGATGCACTAAAATTTCCCTTAGGGCACATTGAAGTAGTCCCATTTCAAACAGTACTACATTGATCCACACTAGGGTACTTTTAGTAAGTGCCAGCCAGGTACACATGAAAAGTTAGTGCACAACTAGTGTACCCTAGTATTTAAGCCAGGGACCAGTTTGCTTCCTTCCTAAACTGCATCACGGGATCTCATGGACCAATGCCAGCCCATGGACCAATCTTTGAGAAACACTGCACTCGGGTACTATATAGCCTAGCCCTTAGTTACCCCCGAGTTGGCACTTCATGAGATAGTTCATGATCATTTTCACTGTTCCAAGGATACTGACTTGCTGCAATGAAAAAATCAGGGTTCCTGGACTTGGTATGGCAGTTAGTGATTTGATCCCTGCCTCTTGATTGTGGGAAGAATTGTACTGAATGTCAGCTTTGATTCCCCATCTCAGTATTTAGGTTTTGTGAAAGGGACCAAGTTTTCTAAACATAGTACTATAAAATCTAATTGTAGTGACACTTTGAATGCAAAAATAATCTAATCCATTACATACATTATTAGTGTGCTCTTCACCCTACTATCAACATACCACATGAAGAACAATATGAATTGTGGAAGATACTTTTTCAGTTGGTAACTCTTTCTTTGTGCTAATTTTCCTCGATTTGTGTTGGGTTTGTTATATTTAGGGGACTATTGATGTTTCTATAGAGTGGCTAAATTTAACACAAATGGATTCCAGCAAGTTTTCACCGAAGGCTTTGTATAGTCCAATAGATTATGTGTCTGGCTTTGTTTCAGGAACTTCTGAATACAAAGCTTGTTGCATTTGTGATTTCATTCAAAATTCTGCTCTTAAGAATTTATTTTCAGCTGGAAATGCAATGGATGGCTGCATTCTCACTATTTAATTCTGTTGATACCATGCCAAGAAAAGCGATAACTGATCACAAATATGTAACATCAATAAAAAATGCAAGTTACAGAAATGTTTAGTTGTACAAAGGTGTCATATCTATAAAAAGAGCCAAGTAACAAAAATGTGAGCTATTCAACTGGCCAAGTTAAACAAGACACAATTGGAACTAATTGACTTTTCCCTTTCGACCTCCCAAGTACAAGTTTATGAATGCCTGGAAAGCTAAATTAACCCCAATTGGGTCTTGTTTGACTTGGCTATTTAAATAAAATGGATAACCCTTTTGTGACTTGGCTCTTTTTTTAGATATAACACCTTTGTATGATTACATTTTCCCTATATCAGCTTTTATTTTATATGTTAAATATTTTGATCAGACTAACAGCAATGAACAAAAATAAGTCTATACTAAATATTCAAGCAAATAGCCTTCTCAAGGGGCAACTTAAAGGAAGGTGAAGGATGCTGAAAGAATTGCTTTAAAAGGTACCCCAGAATGATTACTTTATGATCCTATCAGAAATTACTGCTTCAGTATAAAACTGACTCCAAAATAAAATAGGAAACTCTGAATCCATTATTCAAGAGGAAATCACACCATGTTGATGAAATAGCCACATTTTCAAAACAAAATGTATCAATGACATAGTATATTTCATTAACTTATTCGGTATATTTTATCTTTTATTTTTCAAAACAGTTCAAGCTTCTTAAATCATATTTAAGCACATACATTCATGGCCTTACTTTTAAAAGTGCTGGTCTCCTGTAAGTACCCACTGACTTCAGGAAATATTGGATATTCAGAACTTTTGGAAGTCAGTCAACCTCTAAATATTGATTTAGGACAAGCGTTTTCAAGCTTTTAAAAAGAATTATGTGCCTAAAGTGAGGCTCCTAAGTTAGGGGTTTTCTAACTCTGGGTTGTGGTTTGTAAAGGCAATCTGCTAGCTGGCCATGAGACACTTGGTTTATCTGTGCCTCCTCAGCTATGGGCAATCGCAACTTCCATTGGCCAGGGATCGCTATTCCCAGTCAATGGAAGCTGTGGGAAGTAGTGCAGCTCCCATTACAGGGAACGAAGATCACCTGTACCCATGGAGGCTCAGTGAAACAGAATGTATTATGGCCAGTTAGCAGCTGGCCCTTACATGCTACGCCCTAGATTTGAAAACCCCTGATTTAGGAGCCTCATTTTAGGCACATAATACTTTATAAAAACTTGGCTTGATTGTTGATGTCCTGGAGGCTAAATTTAGACTGTTAGGAAAGAGACTGAAATCCAGAACCTCTATGGTGGCATTCTCAGAAATGCTTCCAGTTCCACGTGCAGGGTCAGGTAGGCCGGCAGAACTTCAGAGTCTTAATGCATGGATGAGACGATGGTGTAGAGAGGAGGGGGTTAGATTTATTAGGAACTGGGGACACTCTTGGGATAGGGGGAGCCTATACAGGAAGGATGGGCTCCACCTAAACCAAGGTGGATCCAGACTGCTGGCACTAAACATTAAAAAGGTTGTAGAGCAGTTTTTAAACTAAGAGATGGGGAAAAGCCAATTGGTGTGGAGGAGCACGTGATCAGACAGAAACTTCTCTGAGAGGAGAGTCCATTGATAGAGATTCTTTAGGTTTTAGTCAGAAAGAGAGGAGGGGAGATGATAAAGTATGGGCCAGATCAGACAAGAAATAATCACATATACAAAAATCTAATACATCAGGGAAGGGCAGACAAATAAACAGTGGTGATTTTTTAAAGTGCTTCTACACAAATGCTATTTATTTTAAATAATAAAATGGGTACCTCATATTAAAGGAAGAGATTGACATAATAGGCATCACAGAAACCTGATGGAATGAGGAAAATCAGTGGGACACAATCATACCGGGATATAAAATATATCGGAAGGACAGAATGGGTCATGCAGGTGGGGGAGTGGTACTATATGTGAAAGATAATGTAGGATCAAATGAAATAAAAATCTTAAATGAATAAACATGTTCCATAGAATCATTATAAATATTAATTACATGCTCTAATAAGAATGTAGCAGTAGGGATATATTATCGACCACCGGACCAGGACAGTGATAGTGATGTTGAAATGCTAAGGGAGATTAGAGAGGCTATCAAAATAAAATATTCAGTAATAATGGGGGATATCAATTATCCCCATATTCATTGGGTACATGTCACCTCAGGACAAGAGGCAAAAGATAAAATTTCTCGATGCCTCAAATGACTGCTTCTTGGAGCAGCTGGTACAGGAACCCACAAGGGGAGAGGCAATTCTCGATTTAGTACTGAGTGGAGCACAGGATCTGGTCCAGAAGATAACTATTACAGGACCACTTGGGAATAATGACCATAATATAATAACATTTAAGATTCCTGTGGTGGGAAGAACACCTCAGCAGTCCAACACTCTGGCATTATATTTCAAAAAGGGGAATTACACAAAAATGAGGAGTTAAGTTAAACAGAAATTAAAAGGTACAGTTACTAGAGTAAAATCCCTGCAAGCTGCATGGAAACTTTTCAAAGAGACCATAATAGAGGCCCAACTTAAATGTATACCCCAAATTAAAAAACATAGTAAGAGACCTAAAAAGAGCCACTGTGGCTTAACAACCAGGTAAAAGAAGCAGTGAGAGATAAAAAGACATATTTTAAAAAGTGGAAGTTCAATCCTAGTGAGGTAAATAGAAAGGAACATAAATATGGCCAAATTAAGTGTAAAAATGTAATAAGAACAGCCAAAAAAGATTTTGAGGAGCAGCTAGCCAAAAACTCAAAAAGAAATAGCAAAATGTTTCTTTAAGTACATTAGAAGCAGGAAGCCTGCTAAAAAACCAGTGGGGCCCCTGGACATACGAGATACAAAAGGAGCAATCAAGGTTGATAAAGCCATTGCGGAGAGACTTAATGATTTCTTTGCTTCAGTCTTCATGGCTGAGGATGTTACGGAGATTCCCAAACCTGACCCGTCCTTTATGATGAATCTGAGGAACTGTCCCGGATTGAAGTGTCATTAGAGGAGGTTTTGGAACAAATAGAAAAACTTAACAGTAACAAATCACTGGGACCGGATGGTATTCATTCAAGGGTTCTGAAAGAACTCAAATGTGAAATTGCAGAACTATTAACTGTGGTTTGTAACCTATTCTTTAAATCAGCTTCTGTACCCAAGGACTGGAAGACAGCTAACATAACGCCAATATTTAAAAAGGGCTCTACAAGTGACCTTGGCAATTACAGACTGGTAAGTCTAACGTCAGTACTGGGCAAATTAGTTGAAACAATAGTAAAGAATAAAATTGTCAGACACATAGAAGAACATAATTTGTTCGGCAAAAGTCAACATGGCTTCTGTAAAGGGAAATCATGCCTTACTAATCTATGAGAGCATGTCTACACTACAAAGTTAATTCTAACTAACAGCCGTAAGTTCGAATTACCTTTAATAGCAGCTATACATACAAACAACTAATTCAAATTTAAATCGACCTAGTGGAGTGCTTAATTCGAACTTAGTAAACCTCATTCTATGAGGAGTAACACCAACTTCGAATTAAGTAGTTTGAATTAAGTGCTGTGTAGTCACTTAATTCGAACTAGCTGGAGGCTAGCCCTTCCCAGGTTCCTCTGGTGGCCACTCTGGGCCAAACTAGGAAAATTATTCTGCCCCCCTCCCAGCCCCAGAGCCCTTAAAGGGGCAGATTCTGGCCACAGTGCCTGTACCAATTGCTAACCTGCCAGAATCCAGCCAGCAGACCCTGCACCTGGCACACCATGAGCCAGCCACCCTCTGCCACCCAGCCCTCCATCTTTTCCCAGGACCAGGCTGGCGGCTCTCAGGGCCCGAAAAAAATGGGCGCCCACATGGTCTAGTGCGAAGATCGTGGATCTCATTGAGGTTTCGGGGGAGGCCTCTAATACCCATGATCTCCGCATTAGGCACATGAATGCGGCCATCTACAGCCGCATGGCTGCCAGCCTGGCCACCAGAGACCATATGCGCAGCCAGGAGCAGGTGTACTGCAAAATTAAAGACCTGTGACAGGCCTACACCAGGGGCTCCCAACCAGGGGCTGACCCAGACACCTGCCCTCATTATGAGGCCCTGGACCACATCCTGGGGGCTCACACAGTCCGTGCCCCATGGGTGGTGATCGACCCCGGGGCAGAGGGCCCAGCCCCTGAAACAGGGGAAGAGGAGGAAGAGGAGGAGGACGACAGCCAGGAGCCGCAGGAGCCTGCAGGGATCCTGCCCAGCACCCAGGACCCCCGAGTCATCCCACAGAGCCCATCAGCTGTGTCATCTGAGGCTGGGGAAGGCTCCACATGCAATGAGGAGTAACGGTAGTTTGAATTAAGAGTGTTAATTCAAACTACCTCGCCCATGCCACATGTATCCGTGGGCAGGTAGTTCGAGGTACCGGGCATTTAAAAATGGCGGCGCCCAGGAACATGCAAATGAAGCCCTGGATATTTAAATACTTAATATTTAATTGCAAGTTCGAATGACTACATTAGTCACCCTAGTTTGAACTAGGGTGGCTAATGTAGCCATACCCTAACAGAGTTTTTAAAAAAGCTAGACAAATTCATGGAGGTTAGGTCCATAAAAGGCTATTCACCATGAGGTAAGGAATGGTGCCCTTAGCCTGTGTTTGTCAAAGGCTGGGGATGGATGGCAGGAGACAAATCGCTTGATCATTGTCTTCGGTCCACCCCGTCTGGGGCACCTGCCACTGGCCACTGTCGGCAGACAGGCTACTGGGCTAGATGGACCTTTGGTCTGACCCAATATGGGAATTCTTATGTTCTTATGGTAAGAGAATTTCTATGCTATGGGACCTTGATGTCTTTAGCTGAAAATGATTATTTAGATATTGCAAGGAGTTGTAATACATTGAATAGCTATATCTCATCTATGAAAAAGGAGTGTGCTTCCCCATTTGTGGACACACTTTCATGCTAGCTAAGGGAGACCTAATGCAAATTTAAATAACAGTGTAGCCATGGTGGCATGAGTAGTAGTAGCAGAAGCTATCCTGAGTATGTGCCAAATGGTTTCAGGTGGGTTTGTATTCATCACGGCTAAGACAATCCTCCACCTCCATTGCTCTTGCTAATGCTATGACACTACTATTTATATTCTTCCTAGCTTGATGTGAGCCTGTGCGAGTATACACACATTAGGGGACTCACCCAAGCTCATAGTGTAGACACAACCCTAGGGGGAACAAAAGAGATGTTTGCTACCCAGCCCATAATAAGGAACTTTGGAAAGTTTAATTAAGAAGAAATTGCCTTGTGGGAGAATAAAGTCTTCATCAAAACCTCCTGGATGGTTCTGGAGCTTGCTTTGCCTAAGCATCCAATAAGCTATAACATTTTGGCCTTAAAAGACATTTGAAGTGATTTATCCTGGTGTGAGGAGCAACATTATGTGACTCTTCAAAGGCCACATGTAACTTCATTGTAGTTACACCTGTGTAATGCATTAGGCCCATTATGTTTGTAGAGAATGTGATAAGAAAATAATCCTACTCTGTTTTACGAGAGGATTCTGTTGTGATTTGTTTAACAGCAACTATGTGAGCACTATATGCCTAGAAGCACAGTTCATTCTTTTGCCATCAGAACAGTTATGGATGTTATATTGCTAGATAAAATTCACTTTCTGAAATTTTGGAATGTTCACAAATCAGTCATATAAGCAATTTCATGATTCTTGTTCACTTGTGACTTGGGCAAGATTAAAAGAGTATCTAGGTATAACTATATTTCCCAATGCTCCCTTTTACCGATATATGAACCTTAAGTTGTAGAAATCATGCAGGGATCAAAACTGTTCTCGATTTCCTTTAAAGCTACATGCATATTTTAACAACCTTGCATCAAAGAACCCTTACATTTGTATCCAAGTCATTTCTGAGGGCTGAATTTTTCTGCTTGATCTGTATGGTGGATTTCTTCAACAATATTCCATATAATAATTTTTCATTTACTAAACAACATTTTGTTTGTATGTATTTATTTAAATATTGCCATAGTAAATATGGTTTTCCCAGCTTCTATGTATCCTACAATCTATTGCAAATATAATTTATAATTACATACACTCACATATGTGTGTATGATTACAAATTATATTTATATAGATAATAGGTTCTCCTTCTCCCTGCAGTCCTCATTCCCAATCAGTTGGGAAATTAGGACTGTCGGGAAAAGGAGAATCAGGAGATGAGAGGATTTAACTACATACACAATCAGGATGGGTTTTTTTAAAAAATTATTCAAACAATCAGACTTCTCAGAGATGTTTGATTCATTATGAGACTCTGAAAGCATGTTTTCTTACTTCAGCCAGCATAACCAAAAATGCAAATCATAGGCAGTATGTAATGGAGGCCAGGAGACGCGAAGTCTCCCCAAGCCTCACACTACTAGGTGGGGCAGTTGTAGAACTGGGGCTCTCTTAAAATCTTCCCCACCACTGTCCCAGGGTTGGAAGAGCTCTTGCTTCAGGGAGGAAGGAAGAAAAGGCAGAGTGGGATGAGGCTGTGGGGAGAAAGGGTGGAATTGGAGAAGGGTTCCAGGCATGGCACTTCAGCCAGAGCAGAGAATTCCACCATGGTCCCAGCCAAGGCTGAGAGCTTGATCCCAGCCATGTACAAGCTCTCAGTCCCCCCTTCCTTGTGGCCTCACCTGATCTTTTACACACACACAGAGCATTTCCAGAGCCTTGACTGGAAAGAGGCAGGCAGGGGGTTGGCTTCCCCAAGAAGAAGCTTCACTTGTCACCCATGGTTTGAATCTGCTCTCCCTACATATTCAGGAGTTTCGTGGACATGCAAATGAAGTTCAGTGCATGTTGGAAGAACAGAACTGATGTCAAGAGAGGTTCAACGGAGATTAGAGAAGAAAGGATAGTCCTTAGTATGCTCAGATCGGTCCATGCCATGGCACTATTGTGACCCAGCTTACATTTTTCCTTCTAGACAAAGTGAGGAGTCATGCTCTCTGGTTCCTGTAGTTTAGGAAGTGCCCTCCAATCCAGTCAAAGATCCAAACACACACAGTGCAGGGAGAAATGTTCTTTAAGATACATTTGTGCAGCTGAAGATGCTGCACTGCCAAAATCTTAACATTTCATCTTTTTAGCTAAATAGAGTGTTTGTGTTACAAATGGATACACACATGCAATCTAAAAGCAAATCCCTGAATCCACACATTCCTGAATTTAGGAATAGTTGAAATCCCAACCTGGAACGGATCTCACTTTTGTAAATGGCCTCTATATTTATGAAGGACTGAGCTCAAATCCTTCCCCCAAACTCTGGAGCATTTAAATGTTTAAACTACAGGTCCAGCCCATCACGATGTAAAACTAGGCTCTTCTAATATAAACTGAAAAAGGGCTGATCTCCACACCCACACCCTTTCATAGACAGGCATGTCTTGGCAGTGCCCAGAGCAGTCCTTGCGTATATGCAGAATATGCAGTTGAACCAAAAAATGTAGAACACCCAAAAATTTGGAGCACCAGCAGGTCTTAATGTCCATTCACCCACCTTTCCATATCCCTGTTCTGTGACTCTGCTTCCTCTGCAAAGGATCTAATTAACCTGAAAGTGAAAACTCCTGACAGACCTTTTAGCAGAACATTGAACCTATGAAAGAGCCATTCAAATGGTAATGAAGCCTTTTAACAGAAATTCCCCAACCCCAGGTACGTACTGTCTGTTTCTGTATTTACTGTGTTTTAAACTATGGTTTAGGGGACCTTAGTTTAAAAATGTCTTTAAAATATTGCATTAGTGTGTTACTGAAGATTATAAAATTACATCTCTAAAAAAATCACTGTCCTCCTTGGCTGCCATTGGAGATAAAGTCACCAGTTTAGTAGTGATGCATAAGTTCCCATAAAACCTAAAGTTGACCCTAGCAGTGCCATTTCTGTTTTCCCTTTCTTCCAGATCCTTAACTAAAGTCCATGCAGTCTTGCTTATCCAATCACAATCTCTCTTAGGGTCTGATTTCTTTATTAACATGATGTTCCCCAAGGCCAAAGCTGGTCATAGCCCCTTCTCTTTGACTATTTCCTCTTCTCAGGAAAGATGTGGACAAATTGGAGAAAGTCCAGAGGAAAGCAACAAAAATGATCAAAGAAAGAGGGGGCTTGATAACAGTTTTCACTTATATGAAAGATTGTTACAAGGAAGAGGGAGAAAAATTGTTCCCCTTATTCTCTGAAGGTATGTCGACACTACAGTGTTATTTCAAAATAGTTATTTTGAAATAAGGTACCGTATTTAGAAATAACGCGTATACACACAAAATGCATTTTGAAATAGCATTTTGGTATTTCGAAATAGTACATCTACACTGAGTAGACTCTGAATCGCATTTAAGGCTGGCCAGAACCAGTTCCAGCAGGGCACCAGGTCAGGACTTACTGTGTGGAGCTGCTGCCTGAGGCTATCTGAGGCTGGTGCTTAAAGGGATCCCCCTGGACAGCCAGTTCTCAGGTTTCCCTGCTTGCTTGTCTATCTCAATGAGGGACAGCAAAGCATTTTATCTCTTAGTGCTCTGCTTGCCCTCACTCGGGACACCACAGCACTCTGCAGTATAAAGCCAGAGCTGCCCCTAGGCACTCTGGTGCTTCTCTTGGATGTGTTGCTGTGAGCCTGGCTGCACTTCTGCAGGCTGCCATATGGGAGGTCCATCGGGGGGGCTGTCAGTATTCAGGCGGCTCTGCGGGAGAGCTTCTACCCTGAGGAGCACTAAAGCCTCCCTGGTCTGCCCCACTGGGGGCTTGTGCCTCATTCCTCCCTCATGTCCTTCCACTTACCTCTCTCCAACCCCCTTTCCTGATATAAAATAAAATACATGTATTTTCATGAACACAAACTCTCTTTGTTTAACAAAACTCAGGGGAAAAGGGAGAAATGAAACTCTGACGAGACTGGGGAACGGAGGCGGGAGAAGAGAGGGTGGGAGAGGGGATGGGGAAACCTGGAAGGAGGGAGCTGGAAGGGGGAAGCAAGGGGAAGAAGCAGGAGGGGAAGCTCAGGGCTCAGGATTGGGGGTTGCTGGACCAACTTGATTGTCATGCAGACCTGCTCCTGGGTTCTCATGTGATCTTTGGTGGCCAGGCTGGCAGCTATCCTGCCATAGATGGCCACGTTCCTCCATCTAGTGCAGAGATCACGGATGTTGGGGGCATCCTCCTCCAACCTAAATAAGGTCCATGATCTACATCCTGGACCAGGGAGGTGCCCGCCTTCTCCGGGCCCTGGCAGGCTCCTGGGATTTGGAAGACTGCTCCCTGCCAGTGGCTTGCTGGCTCATGTTTTGGGGCCACTGGGTCAGGGGCAGTGACTGCTGGCTCTAGGCTGGCTGGCTTGGAGCTGGCACAGGCACGGTGGCCAGAGTCAACCCCTTTAAGGGCTCCAGGGAGTGGGGGAAGGGAGAGAAGTTGTCTTGGTTGAGGCTGGAGTTGCCACCAGGGCACCCCGGGAAGGCTGGAGGCTCCCTATTTTGAAATAAGTATCTACACAGCACTTATTTCAAAATAGCTATTTCGACTTTGGTGTTATTCCTCGTAGAATGAGGTTTACCAAATTTGAAATAAGTGCTCCACTTTTTCAAATTTATTTCGAAATAGCGGTTTGGCTGGGCAGATGCTAGGAAAGTTATTTCAAAATAAGGGCTGTTATTTCAAAATAACTTTGCTTTGTAGGCAAACCCTGAAGATAGGAGAAAAAGCAATGGATTTAAATGGCAGCAAGGGAGGTTTAGGTTGGACATTAGGAAAAATTTCCTAACTGTCAGAGTGGTTAATCACTGGAATAAATTGTCTAGGGAAGTTATGGAATCTCCATCATTGGAGATTTTTGAGACCAGGTCAGACAAACACCTGTCAGGAATAATCTAGGTAATAGTGAGGGTACATCTACACAGCAAGGGTATGTCTACACTACCCCGCTAGTTCGAACTAGTGGGGTAATGTAGGCATACCGCACTTGCAAATGAAGCCCAGGATTTGAATTTCCTGGGCTTCATTTGCATAAGCGGGGAGCCGCCATTTTTAAAACCCCGCTCGTTCAAACCCCGTGCAGCGCGGCTACACGGGGCACGAACTAGGCAGTTCGAACTAGGCTTCCTAGTTCAAATTACCGTTACTCCTCATTTCACGAGGAGTAACGGTAGTTCAAACTAGGAAGCCTAGTTCGAACTACCTAGATCGTGCCCCGTGTAATCGCGCTGCACGGGGTTCGAACCAGCGGGGTTTTAAAAATGGCGGCTCCCCGCTTATGCAAATGAAGCCCGGGAAATTCAAATCCCGGGCTTCATTTGCAAGTGCGGTATGCCTACATTACCCTCCTAGTTTGAACTAGGAGGGTAGTGTAGACATACCCAAGTAGTCTTTCGAAATAAGCTTTTCCGGAAGATATTTTCTGGAAAAGCTTTTTGAAATAGAGCATCCACACTACAGGGAAGTCTCAAAATTTGTCCTAGTCAGGCTTCCCTAATGTGGACACTCTATCTCAACTTAGAGCCCCAAGAGGCACTGAGGAGAAATAACTTTAGAATGGCCCTGGTAAGGAGCTATTTTGGCATAGCAGCAGTGGAGAGTCTACACACACCCTCTTCTGAAAATGCATTTTCAGAAAAGGGCTTATTCCTCGTGGAATGAGGTTTACCACCGTTGGAAAAAGCCATCTGTTATTTCAACTTTCTGTCGAAATAATGGAATGGCAGTTTGGAGACTAGTATTATTCCTGAAAAATGGCACAGTGTAGAAACACTCTGGGTACGTCTAAACTCAACGTTCCTTCCAGTCCTAAAATTCTTTGACGCTAAGCAACTGGAGATGATACAAGGACCTTCCTTCTCCCAGAGGAAAACAAAATTTTTAGCAGGGTCTTCTTACTATGCTCCCCACCCTTCTTTAAGGACCACTGAATGAGACAGCCCCTGCCCATTCAGATACATAGTATAGTTCCCCTTTCGTAGTCTATGCTTTCTCATCATCCTCGGATCATTTATTGCCCAGGTGCAGCCCTATCCCCTTCACTTTCTCAAGAGGGAGTGCCTGCTCTGGCATAGTGATGCTGGACCTATTTCAGTCACAGAGAGCCAGCCGCCCTGTGACACTTATTATAATGAAAACAAAGAATGACAAGAAAATAGGTCAAATGATTTATTGGGAATATAAAGTTACTTTGATATCGCATGCTGTCTTACACTCTTCTAGGGAAAGATGTTCTGAAAGCAGATACCATTTTAACTGGAAAGCATGTGTAGAATGCATGGTTGCCAAATGTTCAGATTACTGCCCCATTGTAAAAATATAAAGTCAGGCACGGAATTAGAAAATGTGTTCCTTCTTTTAGAGCTTTCTCCCCTTATCAACAGAGAACTGATTTGCAAGTTTTACTGTTTTAATGAATTAGTCATTTAGGGAATTCTTTTTAAACAAATTGCTTGTACAATTTTTTTCTACCTCTAGGTAGGAGGTAGATCCAATGGATTCTCCTCCAGTTACCTATCGCTTTCCTTCCATGAAAAATAGTGATTGCCACTTTACTTCTCATGTAGAGGGGGGAGGGGCAGGGAAGACTTAAACTGCCTTTCTGACAATGCTTTCAAACTGGTGATGAAATGAAGAGAACATGATTATTAGCACCAAGTCTGACAGACACGATTTCTGAATATTTTTGTGGCATTAATTTAAATCAGTGTAATGTTTGAAAACATTTCAGCCCCTCAAACAGCTGATGCAGCTTAGATTCAATTATAACAAATTGCAACACACTGTCAAGCCTTTTTAACAAGTCATTAGTCAGGGATTTTGAATGTGCGGCCTCGGAATGGAGTTCAGCTGGCTGACAGCTCTAATTGTTAGGAACTGCTAAAGGATTGCTAATGAACTGGGGTATCTGTTGGGTCTGCAGCTTTCTTCAAGGCTGAAATTTTTGAAAACTTTCACGAGATCAAAGCAGCATAACACGGGCCATTTGCTAAATTGTCAGCTGTAGAGTGAAGCAGTCTGAATCCCAGCTTTAAAGCTAAAGCTTCAGTGGAAAACGCCATGCGACGGCTGCCCCCCTCAGCCTTTTTTTTTTAAGTGTCAGTAAAACAATACAGAGAAACAATAGCCTGAAGACAGAGCCCCAGAGTTGCAATGGCCACTATGTCTTAGTTAGCAGGAGCAGACAGGAAGACAAAAATTCCTTCTGGGCTACAGAGGTACAAGAGGGCTGAAGAGTCCAGTCTCATTTCAGACATACCCAGCTTCATTTTGGTTACAGTTTGCAAGGCTCTAATAGCCAGAGAGGTACATTACATTAAAGGAGTGACAGAAGTACCCATTTGCATCTAAACTTGTTGGTTTGGTAAGTAGGGAGCCCAGATTTGTCCTTGGGGCACTAGTGGTAAACTCCTGGCCCCAATGAAGTCAACTGCAAGGTTGCTGTGAAGGTCCACTGCAAGATTCCCATTAACTTCATTGGGCTTTGGATCAGGATCTAGTTTACCTGGTCTACAGTGGACAGCCAATGGCTCCTTCCCAGGCTATAGTTACACTGCAGAGTTTTTCCAGAAAAACAGCCATTTTTCCAGAAAAACTACTCTTACGTCCACAATGCAATTGCATTCTTTTGACAGAAAGTCAAAAGAATGGAGGGGTTTTTCCAACAGTGGTAAACCTCTTTCTACGATGTAGCAGCCTTTTCCCAAAGAGCCCTTTCAGAAAAAGACACGTGTGGATGGGGAAGAGGGTTTTTTTTTGTTTTTTTTTTTGAAAAAAGAGGCCTTCAGGAAAAAGCACAGGTGCCCTAGTGGCCTCTCCATCCACAGCAATCAGAACTTAAATGCAAGATAGTGTCCAATGAATGTGGCCACTATCTTTCAAAAAGGCACATCGCTTTTTTGTTGTGCTTTTGCTGTGTAAACGCTCTCTTTAAAAAATATTTTTTTTCCGGAAGATCATTTCTGGAAAAGTTTCTTCCAAAAGAAGCCTGCAGTCTAGACATAGCCCCAGATACGGTGACAGAACAAATACGTTGCCTCATGAAATTCAGCAGGGGAACGCCACAGAAGTGAAGGATATTTTAAAACATTTTAAAAGAAAAGAAAGACAGGAAAACATGTCTCAGGCTATCTCTAGTCTGCAGACTTCTTTCGAAAGAAGCTTTCCGGAAAAGATCTTATGACAAAATTTCTTCTGAAAGACAGCGTCTACACACCAAAAGAGCATTGAAAAAGTGAACTGCTTTTTTGAAAGATAGCATCCACACTGAATGGACACTATCTCTCATTTAAGCTGTGATTCCTATGGATAGAGTGGCCAGGGCACCTGTGCTTTTTCCTCTTCCCTCTTCTTTCACAAGAACTCCCTTTTCCCTCTCCACACATTCCTTTTTCCAAAAGAGCTCTTTCAGAAAAAGGCTTCTTCCTCATAGAAAGAGGTTTACCAATATCAGGAAAAAAACCTCTGTTCTTGATTTTTTCCCCCGAAAGAATGCAATTGTAGTGTGAATGTAAGTGAAGTTTTTTTGGAAAAAAGGCCGTTTTTCTGAAAAAATTCTGCGGTGTAGACATATGCTCTATAATGCCCCTCTGTTTCATATTTTCCTTTCTTATTCAAACCTTATTTAGGACTGTTGATTTAAAAAAAAAAGCCTTTCAGCTCAGGTAACAGTGGTTGATTACCTAAGTGTCTTAACAGAGCAGTGTGATGAGAAAAATAAGCACTTGAACTAAGATTAATATTATTGCCTCTTTAAATTAATACTTCAACGGGACAGCTGGCAAAACAAACTGTTTTCTGCTCACACTGTGTGATATATATTTCCAATCTCATGTTATCCTTTTCAAACAGACCTTTGTTTTTAAAAGCAACAGACCGTGGCGTAAACTGCCCTCCTCTCCAGCTTCACATTGAATTTTGGGACAACCAGGAGCTAGATACAGATCCAAACTTGGCAGATCAGACTCATCAGCCTAATTTGAAACACTGATTCAGAACATCCCTGAACAAAATATGGGTAAGCTCAGCCTTGGATCTGAATTCTGTATCTCTGGCCAATCTTTAAAAAGATGTGAATGAGGCTAACTGATGCCTCCGTCATAGCGTGCTTTTTTCTAAGAAACAGTGTTAGCAATATCAAATTAGTGAATTGTGCCCTAAATATTGCTCAGCACTTATACTCGTTTTACATCAGTTATGATCAACAGCTTCCAGGAAGGTAGGAAAGACACACTTGGGAGCCAGGGGAATAATTACGGTTCACTCATGTGCCCACTAATGCAACTTTAATTTGTAATTGATCATTCAACCAAGAGCTGCTCCGACTTGATGGAATTATTATATGTTAAATTTATAGTAAACAGCAGTGCTGAAACAATTTCCAAAGTGGAGGTGCTGAGAGCTATTTAACCAAACTTTAAAACTTGTATATGATAAAACCACTTCAAGCCAGAGGGTGCTGCAGCACCTCCCCCTACCACTCCTCATTGCTATTTCCAGTACCTATGGGTATGTCTACACTAGCCCCCTAGTTCGAAGTAGGGAGGCTAATGTAGGCATTCGAAGTTGCAAATCAAGCCTGGGATTTAAATATCCCATGCTTGATTTGCATCTTCCCGGCCGGTCGCCACTTTTTGAAATTTACATGTCCGGACTAACTGCCCGCGTCTACATGCGGCAGGAACCTGGTAGTTCGAATTAAAGCCCTAAATCGAACTACCTGTTAAACCTCCTTGCAGGAGGAATAACAGGTAGTTCAATTTAGGGCTTTAATTCGAAATACAGGGTCCCTGCCATGTGTAGACGTGGGCAGTTAGTCCGGACTTGTAAATTTCAAAAAGTGGTGACCAGCAGGGAAGATGCAAATCAAGCATGGGAAATTTAAATCCCAGGCATGATTTGCAACTTTGAATGCCTACATTAGCCTCCCTAGTTCAAACTAGGAGGCTAGTGTAGACATACCCTATGATACTAAAGCCCTGAATCAGATTGTGAGTGTGCAGTGGATAAACAGCTATGTTGATTATAAGGAAGTAAATAAGTATGTCTACACTACAAAGTTAATTCGAACTAACGGACGTTAGTTCGAATTAACTTTGATAGGCGCTACACTAGCGCTCCGCTAGTTCGAACTTAATTCGAACTAGCGGAGCGCTTAGTTCGAACTAGGAAAACCTCATTTTACGAGGATTAAGCCTAGTTCGAACTAGACAGTTCGAATTAAGGGGTGTGTAGCCCCTTAATTCGAACTAGTGGGAGGCTAGCTCTCCCCAGGTTTCCCTGGTGGCCACTCTGGCCAACACCAGGGAAACTCGTCTGCCCCCCTCCCGGCCCCGGACCTCTTAAAGGGGCACGGGCTGGCTACGGTGCCCGTGCCAGGTGCAAGCCTGCCAGCACCCAGCCAGCAGACCCTGCACCTGGCACGGATCGAGCCACCCACCTGATGCCCCCCAGCTCTCCCCCTCTTCCCGGGACCAGGCTGGTGGCTCCTGGGAGCTTGCCCGGGACCGCAACAGGCGGGCACCCGCCTGGGCTAGTGCAGACATCGTGGACCTTGTCCACGATCTCCGCACTAGGCACAGGAAAGTGGCCATTTAAGGCAGGAGAGCTGCCAGCCTGGCCACCCAGGAGCAGGTGTGCAAGAGAATCAAGGGGGTCCACTGAGACCCCCGACCCTGAGCCCTGAGCTTACAATGGCCGTCCTGGGTCAGACCAAAGGTCCATCTAGCCCAGTAGCCTGTCTGCCCACAGCGGCCAACCCTAGGGACCCTGGAGGGGATGGACCGAAAACAGTGACCAAGCCATTTGTCTCGTGCCATCTCTCTCCAGCCTTCCACAAACCTTGGCCAGGGACACCACTCCTACCCCCTGGCTAATAGAACTCCATGGACCCAACCTCCATGACTTGATCTCACTTCCCTTTAAACTCTGTTCTAGTTGTAGCCTTTACAGCCTCCTGCAGCAAGGAGTTCCACAGGTTTACTCTTTGCTTTGTGAAGAACAACTTTCTGGGTATGTCTACACTACCCCGCTAGTTCGAACTAGCGGGGTAATGTATGCATACCGCACTTGCTAATGAAGCCCGGGATTTGAATTTCCCGGGCTTCATTAGCATAAGCGGGGAGCCGCCATTTTTAAATCCCCGCTGCTTCGAACCCCGTGTAGCGCGGCTACACGGGGCTCGAACTAGGTAGTTCGGACTAGGGTCCTATTCCGAACTACCGTTACTCCTCGTGAAACGAGGTGTACCGGTAGTTCGGAATAGGCACCCTAGTCCGAACTACCTAGTTCGAGCCCCGTGTAGCCGCGCTACACGGGGTTCGAAGCAGCGGGGATTTAAAAATGGCAGCTCCCCGCTTATGCTAATGAAGCCCGGGAAATTCAAATCCCGGGCTTCATTAGCAAGTGCGGTATGCATACATTACCCTCCTAGTTCGAACTAGGAGGGTAGTGTAGACATACCCTCTGTTACTAGTTTGAAGCCTGCTACCCATTCCTTTCCTTTGGTGTCCTCTAGTCCTTCTTTATGGGAACTAATGAAGAACTTTTCTGTATGCACCCTCTCCACCCAACTCCTGCTTTTAGAGACCTCTATCCTGTCCCCCCTCCGTCTCCTCTTTTCTAAGCTGAAAAGTCCCAGTCTCTTTAGCCTCTCTTCATATGGGACCTGTTCCCAACCCCTGATCATTTTAGTTGCCCTCCCCTCTCCCAGCCTCTCTCTTCCCCTCTCCCACCTCCTTTTCCCAGTCTCCCCCAGTTTTGTTCAATAAAGACAGATTCCATTTTGGAAGACACGTTATCTTTATTTTGTACATCAAGAAGAGGGGCTAGGGAAGGGTAAGTGGAAGGAGGTGAGGGAGGAATGGGTCACGACCCCTGATGGGTAGGACTGGGCTGGCTCTGTGGGCTTCTGGGGGTGGAAGCTCTCCTGCAGCCCCCCAATTGCCCCCTCTCCCCAGATGGCAGCCTGTGGCAAGTGCAGCCGGGCTGATGGCCGAGTGGTGTGATGTGCCCAGTGTGGGTAGTCCGGGCACTCCAAGCCAGGACTGCTTTGCAAGCGGGGCACCCCTGAGAACTGTCTGTCCGGGGTGGGGGTCAGGACCCTTTAAGCACAGCCCTTGGCTAGCCTGAGACAGCATCTCCACGCTCTAAGTCCTCCTCTGATGCCCTGCCGGCACTGCTTCCGGCCATCCTTAAGACCGGTTCAGGGTCCACTTAATGTGGACAAGCTAGTTCGAATTAGCAAAACGCTAATTCGAACTAGTTTTTTAGTCTGGATCCGTTAGTTCGAATTAACGTTGTAGTGTAGACATACCCTAACTTAGCAGAGTAGGATGATGGCTCTGTAAATAACTTAGCAGAGTAGGATAAGCATCAGCACCAACCAAGAACTTGGAAGAGCTGAATTCAGGTCCTTGCTCCAGAATGCTTCTCTTTTTTTTTTTTTAGGAGTAAAGTTAGTTCAAACCAAAGGGTTTGGTTTGAACTAACGTGTCCCGGCATGCACTTTCTCTTTCAAAACAGTTCTTGATCAGAGTAATGTGCCCGTGAGATCATGCTAATGAAGTGCGGGATATTTAAATCCCTGCTTCATTGACTATTTCAAATGCCTACTTTTGCATCTCTAGTTCGAACTAGGGTGCAAGTGTAGATATACCCTTTGAGTGGGATCTGCAAAGGGACTTAGGTGTTGCAATGCTGAATGCTATGACTTTTAACTTTTAGGCGCCCAGTAAATCACAGGAATAACCCCATGATCCACAAAGGCTGAATTAATTAGAAGAGATTGGCACCTCAGGATACAATCTGCGAGAGCCAGCCTGCTAGGCAGGAGACTGCCTAAACTTACCAAAGGAGATGCCAACATGAGGGCTGTGTGCTACACCTTGTTCTCTTTCTCACAGCAAAGCAGCTAAGCTCAGGATGCAGGGAGGCACCTAGCTCTGCTTAGTAGTGATCCACAAACAGGAACCCCAACCTGGAGTAAGGTGGGTTGGCATCTCAGGTTGGAGCTGTCCCTGTGGGGATGCAGGGCCCAGGAGTCCACCTGTATCTTCCCCCGGCTCCACCCTATCCACCTCTTCCTGCCCCTGCTTAGCCCCCAACCCTCCCTTTTCCCCAAGCCTTCATCCATGCTCTGACCCCACCTCTTTCTGCTCCTACTCTGCCCCTTCCCTGCCCCCATCCTACCTGTTTCCCCAAACCCTCTCCCTTAAATGAGTGGCCAGGGAGATTAGCAGGGTGCCTGGCACTGGCAGCAGAGATCACCCCTACCACCCACTCACCGGTTGCAAGGGGAAGTGTAGTGACCCAGCACCAACCCACTCTGCTCTGCCAGCTCCCAGCCACATGAATTGGGGAAGTGGGCCTTGGGGGAAGGAGCAGGGCCACAGTACACTCTGCTCTAGCTGCATTACTCCACTTCCTGAGGCTTGTGAGTGCAGGGTGGTTCCACCTCTTCCCCAACCCCTCACCCCTGAATGATATGGCTGGGAGCTGTGGGAGTGGAGTGGGCTGGGGCTGGATCATTTTGTCTTCCTACCATCACCAGTGAGTGTGGGTGTGGGTCCAACCCCTGCCGCAGGTGCCAGTCCCCTGCTAGGCCCCCAGACCACCCTGGGCCCCACAGAGCCTCCATCCGCCTCTTCCCACCCCTTCTCCCTGCAAAGTGGAGGGCCTGGGATGGTTGCACTGAACCATCCAGTGGATAGAATGGTTCTGCCTCAGGTATTTCTTGAAGGAATTAGTTAAGCTCATGCCTTGCTCTACACAAAACAGCTGGAGGAGGAGATGATGCTGTCCTCATCACTTTTGGGGGAGTTAGAGCACTCCACTGGGATGTGGGGGACACAGATTTAATTCCCAGCTCTCTACCAGAAAAGGACCCAGGGTTTCCCACTTTAAAGGTTAGCCACTGGACTACACAGTTATCCCTCAACCCACTCCTCAGCCCTATGACTATTGCTTGGTGTATAAATAATGAACTGTATTTAGCCACACACAAAGAGCCAGAGTGAGAGTAATTCTGTAGGCCAGTGGCTAGGTACCCACATCAGAGATGGGAGACCCCAGTTTCAATTCTTTCTCCTTCAGTTCCCTGCTCCAGTCACTTTAATTAGCCACAATGGGGCAGGTTCAAAAGGAGAGACTGAGGGAGGCCTGCCTCAGTATATCACATGCCCCAGTGGTTACAGCCCTCCTGGAGAAGTGAAGACCCCCATTCAAATCCTTTCTTCCCCTCTGGAAGAGAGAAGTGAATTCAACCAATGTTTTCAACAGACAGGTGAGGTGCTAACCACCGGGCTAAAAGTTATACAGTGGGGGGCATCACCACCTTCTCCAGCCAGATTTTGAATGGGACCTGACCCCGTAATTGTACTCATGGGTAACTTCTCTCTTTGGACGTTGTACCTGAGATGGGCAGCTGAAAGGAAGTATGTATCTGGTTACCTATATAGGAATAGTAGTGCACATGCTCAAACGTCCTAACATAGGTGACTACAGACCTTTTACCCTGAAAATTTAGGTGCAGAATAAATTTAGGTACCTGAGCCTGAACCTGGGATTTAGGAACCTATATACTTTGTGGATCCCACTCTCTGTGCTTCAGCTGATCATCTGTAAAATCAGGCTAATTCTACATCATATACATTCAAGATTATGTAGTGCTTAAATCTATGGTAGTGGAAGACATAAATACCCAGATTAGGTAGACTCTAGACCAGGAGTGAGGAACCTCTTTTGGGTTGAGGGTCACTGACCAACAGAAAATCAGTTGGAGGTTGTACATAAGTGAGAAGCGGGAAAAAAATCCTTCATTGTAGCCTCTGACTGAGAAGAAAGATACTCCTTATGTATCCCTTGCACACCAGAGCCTGGGGGGACAGCCTAGTAGATTTTGTCTGTTCCAGTTCCCAGAGGGAAAGCAGGAGGGGGGGACGCTGGAATACCAGTGCAGACTTCCCAATGCTGGTGGGGGCTGAGCCTCGGGACCTGGATCCAGGAAAGCCATGGGCTGCATCTGGCCCCCAGGCCTGAGGCTCCCCACCCCTGCTCTAGACCATCATAGAAGGCTTGGGCTTGGGCTAGTATAAAGGAGTGGTGTAGACTACTATACAACCACAATGCCGGTGGAGCTTTGACATTATTTAGAAGTGTGGGCCCTTTCTTTGGTTAGTGAAGGTATATACAAGTAAACACACCAAGTATCATCTTCCTGAAAAAATATGGCATGATCACAACCATTCTGTTTCTGCTTACTCTCATGCTGCACTGAGAGAAGAGAATTCAGTTCTGAATCTGTATTTATGGAATTTGTGCAATTTATCAACTGTTGTAGAGTGCTACCCTCATGTTATATTGTTTGGACTTACACAGTTTAGAAAGAAATAATTTGAAACATAGAGAGTTTGAAGCAGTTGCAAGCTTCCATTTATTCCATTACACAGAACTAATTAGAACCAGACCAAACAGGCTGGGCTGACCCCTAATGACCTAATTCAGTTACAAGAAATATATCTATAACTACCCAATACCCAACATATTCCTCCCTGCTTAATGAGAATGTTCCTAAAATAAAAATAGAAATGTAGCCGTGTTAGTCTGGTGTAGCTGAAGCAAAATACAGGACTATGTAGCACTTTAAAGACTAACAAGATGGTTTATTAGATGATGAGCTTTCGTGGGCCAGACCCACTTCCTCAGATCAAATAGTGGAAGAAAATAGTCACAACCATATATACCAAAGGATACAATTTAAAAAAATGAACACATATGAAAAGGACAAATCACATTTCAGAACAGGAGGGGAATGCGGGGGGGGGGGGGGGGGGCGGAGAAGGAAGGAAGGTGAGTGTCTGTGAATTAATTATATTAGAGGTGGGGAGAGTTAGATGTCTGTGAGCTAATGGTATTAGAGGTGATAATTGGGGAAGCTATCTTGGTAATGGGTAAGATAGTTTGAGCCTTTGTTCATTCCTTCCCAAAGAGTGTCGAATTTTAACATGAATGTCATTCATGAATGTCATTCATGTTAAAATTCGACACTCTCCGGGAAGGAATGAACAAAGGCTCAAACTATCTTACCCATTACCAAGATAGCTTCCCCAATTATCACCTCTAATACCATTAGCTCACAGACATCTAACTCTCCCCACCTCTAATATAATTAATTTACAGACACTTACCTTCCTTCCTTCCCCCCCACCGCCCCCCCCCCGCATTCCCCTCCTGTTCTGAAATGTGATTTGTCCTTTTCATATGTGTTCATTTTTTTTAAATTGTATCCTTTGGTATATATGGTTGTGACTATTTTCTTTCATTATTTGATCTGAGGAAGTGGGTCTGGCCCACAAAAGCTCATCATCTAATAAACCATCTTGTTAGTCTTTAAAGTGCTACATAGTCCTGTATTTTGCTTCACCTAAAATAAAACAAACACTATACTAGGGAATGAGGGTAGACTACCTCAGTTCCCAGCTAACTCCAAGGATTATTTTGCCCCATAACCATGGGTTAGCCTTAAATAAAGGTCCAGCCATTGAGAAGGCCTTCTTTCACTAGGTGGATTATGGCAGATGTCTAGTGTTCTTGCTCCCAAAGGTGTTATGGGTGCCGGCCTGACAATGGGCTAGGGACTTGAAGCGCAAACAGGTGAGGCTGTCAGATCAGCTTGCTCAGGAAGGGGATTTATGTTCACCGCAGGTCGTGATGAAGGTGGGGAGTCAAAAACAAGTGATTCTTGACTAAGTAGCTTGCTGGTAGTGGTGAGGTCAGGCAACTCAACTGGAGATGTGTCCTGGGGGCAGGTTATGATCTACAAGCTGATGCCAGATGAGATCCTCTGTAGTTTGAACAGTATGGCTTCATCTATACTGTGGTTTTTGCCACAAGCGCCTATGCAAATGAAGCGTGGATTAGCATATCACTGTGCTTCATTTGCATAATGTATTAAAGCCAGTTTTGTGCAAAAACCCCTTGCACAAAAACAGCTCGAATAAATTATGCAAATGAAGCACAGAGATATGCTAATCTGTGCTTCATTTGCATAGGCTGTTGAGGCAAAAGCCGCAGTGTAGACGTAGACTATAGGAAACAGGTCCTGTATGAGCAATGACAGAGGCAGGGACCCATTTAGCTTCAGAAGCATAGTTCCAAGCCCAAACCAGCTGTCCAGTATTAAAGGTTCAGTCTTTTCTTCTGGTTGCATAGTACAGAAGGTTTCAGAAGATCAAAGTAAGTGTGCAGCTGATATTTCATCATTAGAAAAGCTGGAGCTATTTTGGTTGTAGCATGAGGTGTGTTTTTGTAGATAGTAAGAAGGTGACCAGATACTTTTGCATGAGTGTATGTCCTCTAGCTGATTTTAAGGCTTGTTCCATTGTCTGCACAAACCTTTCAGATACTAGTGAATGGGTGATATCCTGCTGAAGTGATATGATTAATTCCATTTGCTTTTATAAAATTTCCAAACTCCTGAGACACAAACTGTGGACTGTTGTCACTTACAAGTTGTTCTGGAAGACCAAAATGACTAAAGATTCTGTATAGTTTTTGGATAGTACTCTCAGCAGTAGTGGACAGCATTATAGAGACTTCTGGCCATTTGGAATGGGTATCTACCACCACCAAGAACATGCTATTTTCAAATGGGTCAGCAAAATCAACATGAATATGTTGCCCGGATTTTTCAGGCCAGTCCGATGGGTGTAGAGGTGCCAGCTGAGGTGCATTCCTCACACGCTGCCATGAAATACAAGCACTTGCCTTCTCTCCAATGGCACCATCCAAGTCAGGCTACCAAAAACAGCTTCATGAAATTTCTTTCATGCATACCATTCCACAGTGATCTAAATGCAGCTATTCTAACATCTGTTTTCTCAGTAATGTTGGAATAATGACACACATTCCCCACAACAAGTATCCAGAATGGATCAATAACTCTGTCCTCCTGGACATGTAGGGATCAAGGTTGGGTGAGACCTGAGACTCCCGTAGGGATGTTCCATGCATCACTAGGTCCATAACTTGGGACAGTACTGGGTCAACACAAGTTGCTCTTTTAACTTGTGCAGCAGGGATAGGCATGTTCTCTACCTGTTCAAAGTAGAAGATTTCCTTCTGGCCACTATCTTGATGCTTGACTGGCAAAGGCATCCTAGGGAGACCATCTGCATTAACAGGCAGTGGGTTTCTGATATCTGATCTCATATGTGTGTCCAGAAAGTCACAATGTCCATCGTTGCATATGACTAGCAGTCAATCGTGGAATGTCTGGGTATGTCTACACTACCCCCCTAGTTCGAACTAGGGGGGGTAATGTAGTCATTCGGAGTTGCAAATGAAGCCCGGGATTTGAATTTCCCGGGCTTCATTTGCATAAAGCCGGCCGGCGCCATTTTTAAATGCCGGCTAGGTCGGACCCCGTGTCGCGCGGCTACACGTGGTACGGACTAGCTAGTTCGGATTAGGCTTCTTTGAAGTAGGAATAAGATCCTCCGGAAAAGGGCACTTTTTCCGGAGGATCGGGGCCAGTGTAGACGCTCTTTTCCGGCTTTTTTAAAAGCCGGAAAAAAGCGGCGGACATTTTTATTTAAATGCCGCGGGGGATATTTAAATCCCCCGCGGATTTCCCTACGACGACTGGTGAAATTTACATGCCCCTTCCAGAAAAGGGGCCAGTGTAGATGAGCCCAAGGTGAATGAGGCAAAAGCATTAGGATTCTCTTCTCCCAAAGGCATACTGTGTGTCAAGAATGCTCCCACTCCATACGGGGAGGCATCACAGGCCAACTATAAAGGTAAGGATGGATCAATATGTGTCAGGACCTCCAATTTTAGCAATGCACATTTAGCCTTGTTAAATGCAACATCACAAGCTTCAGGCCGGTAGCATCAATGATGTGTCCCAAATATTCAACAGGGGGCTGAAAAAATGCACACTTGTCTTTGTGGATTCATAGCCCATACTCTTCCCGTCTCCTCTGTAGGGTAGTCTGTAAGTTCTTACGGTGATCCTCCTCATTCCTACCCATAATCAGGATGTTGTCAAGATAGCACTGGACTCCCTGGCAAGCCACACAAGATCTGGTCCATAGCCCTCTAGAACAAAGCTGGGGAAGAAGTTATTCCGAAGGGTAAGCAACAATAACAATAAAGCCCTTTATGCATTAGAATAGTCAACAGCACTTGGGACTTCTCATCAATATGCATCTCTTAATATGCTTGACTCAGATCAATCTTGCTGAACTTTTGTTCCCCAGCCAGGCACACGAAGAGGTCATCAATGAAGGGAAGAGGGTATTGCTCTGCACACAACACTGGGTTAACAGTGACCTTTAAATCTCCACAAATCCAAATGGAACCGTCTTTCTTCAATATTGGAATGAATGGAGTTGCCCAGGGACTGTGGGTAACTGGTATTATGACTCAATTTTTGACTAGGTCCTCCAAGTCCGATTCAACTTTTGGCCTGATGATATATAGCACAGTTCTGGCCTTCAGATATTTTGGTTAGCTGCCAGGTTTAACATTCAATTTCATGGTGACTGAAAAACAGCAGCGTGTTTCTCTAATACATCGGTCAGACCTTTCACTTCTTTAGTAGTCGGGTGCACTTCTGTCCAGTTCAGCAGGATCATCCTAAGGCATGATTTACTCATTAAGGCTGGGTAATGGCTTTTCAGCACAAACAGTGGCAAATCAGCAGTCTGTCCATTGAGCTCCACCTTAACATCAGTAGTGCCCAACAGGGGTACCGCTTCTCCTGTATATGTCTTCAGAATTATATTTGTTGCCTTAAGTGGAAGATGCTTTAGATTTTCCTTATACACAGTGTCTGAGTTCAACAAAATTGCTCCACCTGTGTCCAGTTCGATGCGTATAATTTTGCCATCCAACAATGGGGTTACCCAGTATTCATGTGATACAGCAGCCAAAGACAAAATATAGCATGGCTCTTCTTTGGACGGGCTGTCACCTTGATTATCCTGAGTCTGCTTGATGGTATGCAGATTTTCCTTTTTGGTCTGCCAGGCCGTGTCCAGACTCAGGGTTTTTTTCGGGAAAAGTAGCCTTTTCCCGAAAAAACTTCCCCTGCGTCCAGACTCAAGCCGCGTTCTTTCGAAATTATTTCGAAAGAACGCGGCTTTTCTTTCGATGGCGGTAAACCTCATTTCACGAGGAAGAACGCCTTCTTTCAAAAGTTCCTCTTTCGAAAGAAGGCGTTCTTCAATGTAAAGAGGCTGTCTTCGAAAGAGAGCATCCAGACTCGCTGGGTGCTCTCTTTCGAAAAAGCGGATTTCTCTTTCGAAAGATCCGCCTGCAGTCTAGACACGATCTTTCGAAAGAGGCTCTTTCGAAAGATGCTTTCGAAAGAGCCTCTTTCGAAAGAAGCCTACAGTCTAGACATAGCCCCAGACTGCAGGCCTTTTTTTCTTTTGTTTGAGGGCACATTTAATGTGTCCCTTTTTCCCACACTGTCAACACACTAGGTCCATACACAAGCATTAGGCTGCATGGTGTCCTGGCCTACTACATCGGTAACATTCCTGGCTCCCCACTGTTTTGTGGGTAGCTTCTTGGGACACTTTATGCACCCTGAGGGGTGCACTGAGGTATCAGGCCTTCTGTGTGGCAAGTTCCATGGAGACTTCAATAGAGTAGGCCACACACTAACCTGTCAAGTATGGTGTCATTTAACATCTCTTTAAATTCACAGTGTTCTGCCAGTTTTTCAGATTTGCTACAAATTGTACAACTGTTTCACTTCCTTTTTGGTCTCTGTTGTGGAACCTATACTTTTCTGCAATTACCAATAGTTTCAGAGCATAATGTGACCCCAGGATTTCCATAATATCACTGTAAGATTTGGTCTCTGGCTTAATAGGGTGCAGCAAACTGAATAGCAGAGAGTAGGCCTTAGCTCCTACAACACTTAATAATATTGGCAGATTCTTCTCTTTCTTAATGTCATTCACAATAACAAAAACTCAAAATGCTCTGTATATACGTGCCATTGCTCTATAATCTCCTCAAAAGGTCCCAGTGGCCCTGTAAGTGTAGCCATGGCTGTGCTCTCTGCAAGGGCTTGATCCAAACCCTATTAACAGACAGTAAGGGTACGTCTAGACTACAGGCTTTTGTCGACAGAAGTTTTGTCGACAGATACTGTAGACAACGCTTCTGTCAACTAAGAGAATCTAGATTACATCCAGTTCTGTCAACAATGCAAGCTGCTTTTTTGACATTACAGTGTAGACGCAAAAGACAGTGTAGATGCAATAATGCCTTCTGTCAACATAAGTCTGTCGACAAAGGACTCATAGAGTTATGGACTTCAAGGTCAGAAGGGACCATTATGATCATCTAGTCTGACCCCTTGCACAATGCAAGCCACAGAATTTCATCCACCCACTCCTGGAATAATCTTCTCACCTACATCTCAGATATTGAAGTCCTCAAATGGTTTAAAGACCCCAAGATGCACAGAATCCTCCAGCAAGTGATCCATGTCCCATACTACAGAGGAAGGTGAAAAACTTCCAGGGCCTCTACCAATCTAAAGGCATTATTCCTCGTGGAATGAGGTTTACAGCCGTCGACAAAACTGCCAAGTTCTGTCGACATAATGTCGTCAGAACTCAGCGGCAGTGTAGACGCAGGTATAGTTTTGTCGACAAAACCCTGTAGTCTAGACACACCCTAAGAATCCTGCCATTAACTTCAGTGGGCTTTGGGTCAGATCCTAAAAACAGGCCTTTGTGCCCCTGAAACACTCTGTAAGCAATTTAGATGCAAAAATAATTTAAGAAATTATCTTTCAAATTCAAATAAAAATTTCAGTCCAGCCATATTTGTGACCTTTCCTTATTTGCTTGCTGACAATATTCACTTGCTTTTGATTTACAAGATGTCCATTAAATGCTGATTTAATGTTTGACTATTATTTGAGAATACATTTCTTATTGCATGTGTGTAACACGAAAACCTCTTAATGCCAAAAAATAAGGGAGTGCAAAAAGGTACAAATATCTCATGGTTTTAGAATGTATATTCTGCTTTAGCAAAGAAAGTCATGTGAGGTCTCAAATGAAATCCGATAACACACTAGTCATCTATATGACTGTGAAATATGATGTACACGTACTGTGTGAATATCTATGTAACTCTGCCAGAAAATTATGTTCGTCAACATGTAAGTTCAAAGCAGGTCATCCAAAAGTGACACATCTTAGACTGGTTGCTTCAAATAGGAGGTAAGAATCATGTAGCTCTGTGACAGGATGTAAATTAAGCCTTTTAAGCTAACATATTGGATGCCATTTACATAAAAGGCAACAGTTAACTAAGAGATATGAAATCAGTGAGAAAGGAGCATGAGAGGAAAAAATAATCCATAGGACTTATACTATCTATGGGTTATGGGGTCTGACTTTGGAGATATTTCTGAAAGGGAAAGAAGATACTGTGTCATCCTGCAAATAGAAAATAAACAGACAGAGTGTTTGCATTCATGAAAGTGGGGTCTTAGCTAGCGTTGGTTGAAAATGCCGAGGAGGACTCTGGGGGTATGTCTAGACTGCTGCCAGAGCCATGTACATTAGTTTACTAGACATACCCAAACGAAGAGGTGATTTAAATAATCGCCGCTTCATTTAAATTAAAATGGCTGCCGCGCTGAGCCGATCAGCTGTTTGTCGGCTCAGTGCGGCAGTCTGGACGCTCCACGGTTGACATCAAAGGCATTTGTCGACTGCCCCAGTAAACCTCATCCCACGAGACATAACGGGGCGGTCCACAAATGCCTTTGATATCAACCATGGAGCGTCCAGACTAGTGCGCTGAGCCAACAAACAGCTGATCGGCTCAGCACGGCAGTTATTTTAATTTAAATGAAGCGGCGATTATTTAAATCACCGCTTCATTTGGGTATGTCTAGTAAACTAATCTACATGGCTCTGGCGACAGAGCCATGTAGTCTAGACATACCCTGGGTGAGATACACTCTAGACAGAAGCTAAATCAGTTAGATATGTTTAATCTCTAAAAAGTTTTCTTACTCACATTCACTTGAATCTCTTGTCTTTAATAATAAACGTGTTTTTGATTTCACTATAAATATATCTAAGTACTCTATTATTATGCCAAGTGTCAGTCCTGCGTTGAAGCTGGCACGCTGATGTGTACTTTTCCTTTGAGAACAGCGGGCCTGGTAATTCTGTGAGGGTTCAGTGCATAAGAGGCTGGACACTGGATGGATCACCTTGAATTTTCAAGGGTTTGCGTGTGCCTACCCTGCAGGTAAGTGATGAGGTGCCTCTGAGAGTCACAACATTCAGTTGTAATATTCACAAGTCACTCTATGTTGATTAATAACATAAGTTATGCCATGTTTTTTTTCTGTTCCCTGATTGGGAAGTGCATGTGACTAATCAATACTTCATGAATTTTGCCTCTGCATACAGTTTTGGTGAGACCGATACAGTAATTCTGCAGTTAGTGCTGCCCACATTTTCAAAAGGAATTTGAAAAATTGGAGAGGGTGCAAAAGAAGAGCCATAAAAATGATTTGGTGACTTGAAAAAAATGCCTTACAGTGAGACTTACTCTGTTTAGTATATCAAAAAGTTCAAGAAGTAATTTGGTTACATGGTATAAATATCTTCAAGCAGAATTCTTTCATCTTGCAGGAAAAGCATAAGAAGAATATTGGAAGCTAAAGCAAGACCAATACATATTAGAAACAAGGCACATATTTTTAATAGCAAGGATTAATAACAATTGCAAAAGTTGGATCTCCCTAGCGTGGCACCCTCAGGACCTGATTGGTCCCAAACCAAGGAGTTTGCTGGACCAGGGGAGATCAAAGAAGGCCCCTCTGCTGTAGGGGGGGAAGGGGAAGGCTCCAGCCACTGGGCTCTGCTTACAGCCTCTGACAGGCTCCCTGCTTCCAGGCTCCCAGTTGCTGTCCCCACTCCCAGAACCAGCTGGGCTTCCTTCCCTGCCGCTGGGCTCCTGCCCAGTAGCCTGGCTCTGCTCCCAGCCCCAACCAGGCTCCCTGCCATTGGACTCTCTGCTGCTGGCCCAGCTTTGGTCCTGGCCCCAGCCAGGCTCCACTCCTGGCCAGCAGCCCAGTTTCTGTCTTGGCCCTGGCTGGGCTCCCTCCTGTCGGGCTCCTGCTCCCAGCCACCAGCATCGGATAGATTCTGCTCCTTGCTGGGCTATGTTCCTGACTGCTGGTCCCCCTGCCAGGCTCCACGCCTCACTGACAGAGCTCCCAGCCAATGGGGCTCTCTGGTCCTGCAACATTCATGGTCTTGCTGCCACAGTTTTTCCCCCAAATGCTCCAACCCCAGAGTATGCATGGGGTCCCTGAATGTGCCAGTCCATGGATGTTGCCAAACCAGAGAGTCCTGGACTAGAGAGGTTCAACTTGTATAATAGGAAGTGGTGGATTCTCCATCTCATTACATTTCCAGATTTAAGACTGAATGATATTCTGGAAAATTTGCTATACTCAAACAAGTCATTGGACTTAACCCAGGAGTAACTGTACAAAACCGTATGGCCTATATCATATAGGAGGTCTGACTAGATGATCTAAAGATTATTTATTTTCCTAGAATCCATGAATCTGTGAATTTTGAATTTTAAATCCAGTTATACAATTCATTCACATCGGATAGGTAATTGCATTAGGTACCCAACCAGAGAAAAGAAACACAATCTAGCACAATCAGCAAACTGCAAATTGCAAATATTTGCAACAAAATATTTGCAAATGTTCTGCAGACCAAGAATTATTCACTGAAGACATCTGTGAACAATTTTCAATAACTAATAAACCCAAGATTTTTTCAGCCTATTTGAGAACAATTTGCAAAGAGAAAACAAGGCAAAATTCTTTAGATAAATTATTCATTTGAATTAGTCATTTAGCTCTCGTAAGGAGTGTAGACTTTTTGAAAATGTGTGGCTAGGGGATTCACTCTTAAAGAGGTTGAAGCAAAAATACTTTGCTCATCTATAGCACTTTTCATCCAATGTTCTCAAAGCACTTAAACATTAATTAGGCTGAATATTAATTCTAACCATTTTATATTTGAATAAACTGAGGCACAGTAACTTGCCTACGGTCATACACAGCAAGAAAGCATCAAAACTGGGAATAGAACCTAGCCATGAGCATTATTCATAAAACATACTTCCAGCTACTATTCTTTTAGGGTATTCTACCCTACTCTATTTTTCACCATGCTACTTTTGCGCTTCATCGCCACTTTCTCCCAGGAATCTAAGGGATCATATAGCCCACACTCAGGGCTGGCCTTATCATGAGGAGAACTGAGGCAACCGCCTCAGGAGCCAGACTGTGGGGGGGCGCCACTAGGACCCTGAGTGTAGAAAATTGTGTCTGCTGCAGGTGCATATGTATTCTCTCTGCAATACCATGAGAGGAGTAGAACAGGAAGAGGGCAGAATTGAGACCTTTCAAAGTTTTGGCCCAACTTTGGCATAGGGGAGTCATTTGAGCTCCCCGCCTCAGGTGCTAAAATGTTGTGGGCCTGCCCTACCCACACTAATGTAAGAACCTTCACAAAACATCAGTGAAGCCCTAAAGGTTAGTATTGTTATCATACCTGTTTTTCAGATTGTTAAACTGAGTCCTGGAGAAGGTTAAGTGATGTGACACAATGGATACAATTTTAAAGCTGCAAATAGAACTCAGGAATCCTGCTTCCAAAACTTGTGTTAAATACACAGAGTAGTGTGACATGGGCACAGCCTCAAAATTACAGTTCTTTCAAGCATTCTCTCTCTTCCTCTCTCTCTCTCTCACAACCAGATCCCCCCTATCAACACCAAAGGAAAAATAATTCTATATGGACTCCCCCTGATGGTCGGAATTACAATCTGGATTTCTATATACAAAGCTTCCATAAGAATGCACAGACTGACATTATTCACAAACAACAACAAGCAACACACAATCTCAGCCACGCTGAACACTATGCTATCCAGAGTCTCAAAAACAACCCGGACATTATAATCAGACCAGCTGACAAAGGGGGTGCTGTGGTCATTATGAATAAGTCCGACTATAACCAAGAAGCAACCAGAGAACTCTCCAACACCACATTTTACAAACCTCTCTCCTCTGATCCCACCTCAGAATACCAAAAGAAACTACACTGTCTCCTTAAAGACCTCCCTACATCTACTCGGGACCAAATCCACACAGAAACACCTTCTGAACCCCGACCAGGATTGTTCTACCTGCTTCCCAAAATCCATAAACCGGGACACCCCGGACGTCCCATCATCTTAGGTATCGGCACGCTCACTACTGGATTATCCAGCTACGTAGACTCTCTTCTCAAACCCTACGCAACGAACACTACCAGCTATCTCTGAGATACTACTGACTTCCTCAGAAAACTACAAAACATCGATAACCTCCCTGATAACACCATCCTTGCTACCATGGATGTAAAAGCTCTATACACCAACATCCCACATGAAGACGGATTACAAGCAGTTAGAAACACTATCCAAGAGGACACCACTGCCAGTCTGGCAGCAGACCTATGTAACTTTGTTCTCACCCACAATTATTTCCAATTTGAGGACAACTTATACCTCCAGATCAGTGGCACAGCCATGGGTCCCCTCATGGCCCCACAGTATGCTAACATCTTTATGGCTGACTGAGCACAACGTTTCCTCAGATCCCGTCCCCTTTTGCCCCTTCTCTACTTACGCTACATCAATGACAACTTTATGATCTGGACCCACGGCCAAGAAACACTGGAGACATTCCACAGAAATTTTAACATCCGACACCCCACCATCAATCTCAGTCTGGACCATTCCTCACAAGAGATCCATTTCCTGGATACCACAGTACAAATCACCAATGGTAAATTAGACACCGCTCTCTACAGAAAACCCACTGACTCATACAGTTACCTTCATGCCTCCAGCTCCCATCCAGAACACACCATACAATCCATCGTTTATAGCCAAGCCCTTCGATATAACCACATCTGCTCTAATCCCACTGACAGAGACCAGAAACTTCAGGATCTCTACCAAGCATTTATAAACCTCAATCACCCACCTGGAGAAATAAAAAAACAAATTGAAAGAGCCAGACGAATACCCAGAAACCATCTACTTCAAGACAGACCCAAGAAAACCAACAACAGAACACCACTTGTCATCACCTATAGCCCCCAACTGAAACCCGTCCAACACATTATCAATAAACTACAAACTATACTAGAACAGGATACTACACTCTGAGAGGCTCTGGGAGACAGATCCATAGTCTCCTACAGACAACCACCTAACCCCAGGATGATTCTTACCAACAACCACAGGACATACCACACTAATACCAATCCTGGAACTTTTCCTTGCAACAAACCCCGTTGCCAGCTTTGTCCACATATTTACTCTGCTGACACCATGATTGGACCTAACCAATTCAGTTATAAGATCAAGAACACATATTCCTGCTCATCCAGAAATATAATTTATGCTATCATGTGCCAACAGTATCCATCTGCTATGTACATTGGACAAACGTCTCAGACGCTTCGCCAAAGAATCAATGCACACAAAACGGATATCAGACAGTATCACAAAGAAAAAACATTTTCTTGCCATTTCAACCAGAAAGGGCATTGTCTCAACGACTTGATTACCTGCATCCTGCTTCAAAGGCATTTTAACACCAGACTTGAAAGAGAAACCTCTGAACTGTCATTCATGCTTAAATTTGACACTTTACGCCGGGGTCTTAACAAAGACGCTAATTATCTTACCCATTACAAAGATAGCTTCCCCAGTTATCACCTCTAATATCATTAGCTCACAGACATTTACCTCATCCACCCCCCAACGCTCTCTGTTCTGAAATTTGATTTGTCCTTTTTATATGTGTTCACTTTTTTTTTATTGTATCCCTTTGGTATATATGGTCATGCCTACTTTCTTCCAAATTTGATCTGAGGAAGTGGGTCTGGCCCATGAAAGCTCTTCACCTAATAAACCATCTTGTTAGTCTTTAAAGTGCTACATAGTCCTGTTTTTTGTTTCAGCTAGACCAGACTAACATGGCTACATCTCTATTACTATTAATTAAAGCTAAGTATTCTTAAGAAGATGTGGGGAGTTTTTAATATGAAGTTATCTGTAGAGTAAGGGTGAGATAAAAAAGAGGCTGGTTTTGTAAATCCTTGTCTGTTAGCTTACAAGTCAAATCTCTTTGGTCCAGCTCCCTCAGAACCCGACTGATCCCAAATGAGGGAATTTGCCAGATTAGGAGAGCTCACTTGCTACTGACCATCTCTCGCCCCACTGCCAACCCCAGCCACCCTCCCTCCTCTTCACCGAGCTGCCATGCTGCTATGCTCCCAGCAACTAGGGCTGCCACATCACCCACATCCCTGGCCCCACTAAAGGGATTCCCACATTCCCTGCATCCCTGGCCTGGCTCTGCTACCAGCGCTCCTGCATCCCTGGCTGCGCTACTGGGGCTCTCCCACTACCAGCCCTCTTGCACTGGGGCTCCCAGCCAGGACTCCCTGATTCAGGAACATCCATGGCCTTGTTTTGAAGCACAGATGTTGACAGATCAGAGAGTCCCAGTTTGGGGCAGTCCAACCTGTATTGTTATTACAAAACTAAAATCACATGAGATCCAGGTCCCATTTCTCTAGACTTTGAGATGTTGGATTCATTGTTTTGCAGTTTTAATTTTTGATCCATAGCTTCTAAAGAACATGTGGATAATACATTTTATTTTCTTAATTCTGCCCCTCCCTGACCTTGTGGGGAATGCAATGCTATGCTTTCAATTTGCCACTAGGGTAACTAAGGCCATGTCTACACTAGGAAACTATTTTGAAATAACTAAATGCGACTTAATAATTCCTAAAATAACAAAATCGAAATAGCATATACCCTCTACAGGAAAGCCTTGAAATTAGTCTGAGTCAGGCTCCATTAATGTGGATGCACTACCTTGAATTAGAGCCCCATGAAGCACTGGGAAGTAATTAGTTTGAATGATTCTGGGGAGTAGTTATTTTGAAATAGCGGCACTGAAGCATCAACTCTAATGCTATTTTGAAATAACTATTTCAAAATTAGCATTATTCCCTGAGAAAAGCAGGAGTATAGATTTTGAAATAAGTGGACCCTTATTCTGAAATATTGGGCTTGGTAGTGTGGACGCTTTGCTTATACATTTGAAGTAAGGGGGGTTATTTTTAAATAAAGTCCTAGTACAGACCAGAGCTAAGAGTAGAAGCACCTATACATTTATTTCGCTTTTTATCCCTTTCATATGCTGCTGCACAATCCACTTTGATCTGTAGTATAGTACATAGTCAGAACTTATGGTACTGTAAAATGCCAACATTTGGGAGGGGAAACACCTATAATTTAAATATATTAGAAGAACAGTATGCTCCTTTTTCCATATGGTAACAGATTACTTTAAGATTGCATTCATAAAGTGAAACATCATGGAGTAGTTAAACAGGAATCCTACCCCAAAGCAAGTGTAAGAGAGGTATGAATATAAAGGAACTAGCCGACATACATAGATAGCAGAATAAGCTTGGATGGATCAATGAGCTTCATCAGTTCATCTTCTAAAGTACATAGCTCTGAAGAAAAGAGAGTTATTATAAGTACCAGGCAGTGATTATTCTCCTGAGAAATCAGATCCAGCACTCTTATTTTTTCCCTTTATTAAGCACCATCAATAATACTGTCTGATAATATTTTGCTTAATGCAAATGTATTGCAAGAATTGTTAGTGTGATCATGATTACAACAGCAACACAATAAAAGGGAAGGCATGTTTTATGGGTCACTTAACCACCATAATAGCATTTAAATAATGATATATGTGTTCTGTCAAGGTAAAATAATTGCCAAAAAATAACACTAGGATAATGTATCCTGGAGTTTTCATCTTGTGTTTTGAAAAATAGAGCTAGTCAAACAATTGGTTAGACCTGCCAGGCTGGCAGACTGACTAGCTGGCTGACCATCCTACCCATTAGACCCTTGTGATGGGGTTCCATGGTGCAACATTGAACTGGGATACTGCTGAGACCTCTGTCTTATTAAGTTGAGCTCCCTCTTGCACTGTGATGCTGTAACAACCTACAACCTACAGGTCCTGTACTTATACAGTTCACGTTAGCTTTGAAAATCTATAATCAATCTATATATAGGTCAAACGTCAGCAACTCATATGATGTTGACATAGTGCCTTTCATCCTACAGGATACCAGTACACTTAATAGTCTGTGAAGAGAGATCACTTCTCCAATTATACAATGTCAAAGTGTAGTAAACTATGCATAATATGCTCCCACAGCCTAGCCAAAGCCATATTTTGGGAATTGTGAAGCCATGGAGGCAGAGCTTCAACTGATGTGAACAGTCAGAGCTCCCCATGGGCACTGGACCTCCTTTCATTTAGACTCAGTACACGTATTTGATCTCTGTTTCTCCTGTATCAGAGGAGGCTGACAGAGCTATAGCAGCAGAATACATGCTTATTGCATTTTAGAATAACAACCTCAAATTCCAGATCTGAATCCAAAATTCCTCAGAATTTGAGGATGTTTTTCTTGCAACCCATCCCTAAAAATAATGTGAAAAATGTACACTGAAAATGCATTTTATTTCTTCTAGAAAAGCCTTAAGGTACTGCACATGTTTACAGAATTTCTTTGGTTATAGGGTTTGTTTGTTTTTCTAAATTGCATGGGAATGTATTCTTCTGTCTAATAAACAAAATGAGATCCTAATTAACCATACTAACACTCATGGAACTGATTCATTAGCCCATCTAATAGAGCTACCATTTTTGGGTTAGTAATATCAGAGGAGTCCCATGTTTCCAATAATTAATATGTATGCATTTACAGTAAATCCACACAGAAGTGGCAGCAAACTACTAACGCTGTAATATGTCCCAGCATATTTGCACAATTTATGTGGTAAGGAATATTGACAACTGCCAATGTGTGAAGAAAAAAAAATTGGCAGCATAAAGCAAGCCTTTATTCCTCACAGTTTGTGAGGATTATAGAAACCAGGCATTGAACACAAGACAGGGAGGGAAAAAAATCACCTGATGTAATGGCCCTATGTAAATGATATTTCAAACAACTTAGTGGAACTGGCATCTTTAACTGCAAGGAGGTAATTTGAAATCTAAATGTGAATATTTTCATAGGATTGGGTGCAGAACACTTTTAAATAACCGGTAATGCTATGTAAAGACATTAAATTAAAGGAATACATTTTAAGGCACAGAACCGGTTTCAGGTTCCCAACCTCTGTCCCCAAACACCATTCATTGGAATCCAAATGACCAATTAATGGCTGTGACTGTACAGTAGTGGCTTAATGACTATAAACTAAAACTTCCAATACTAGATAATAATCTGTAGGCTGCACACAGAGTGGGTTTGTGTCTCACTGATTTTAATGCGGTCTGATCGTGCTCTAGCTTACCCATTAATTTGGATTTTTCTCATTTAAATGGTTTCCCGTACCACCATTATTACCTCAATATTTATAGTACCATAAAAGAAGAATGAAAATATCTTGAAAGATACACAGTATTTACCTAAGCCTGATGTGCATTTAAAAAATTCCTGAAGATGAGATGTAGAGGTTTTTTTAAAAAGTTTATATTTATGTTCCCAAATACATGTTCCTTATTGTTCAAAAGTTTTCTCATTAATTGCCTATTCATCCAAGCTTCCTCTGACCTTCTTTTCTTTTCTTTTCTTTTCTTTTCTTTTCTTTTCTTTTCTTTTCTTTTTACCAACTATGGAGGTTTACTGGTAAGAGGAGCTGAGAGACCTGGTGGAGCTAAGATTAAAGAAGGAAGGAACAAATTGAAAACTCCATATAAGGTTTGGTAGCTTAGGGTCTTGACAAGGGAGAAGGTAAATAAGAAATCTGGCCACTGGGAGACTATTGGCTTGAGGATTTAGCAGAAATTGGCTCTGAGGTCTGGATGCGTGGGTAGTGGGGTAGATAAAGTCTAGTGCCAAGGATTGGTGGAGGCTTGAAGTTGGAAATCAGATATAATGGTTTTTATCATGGGACATTCCCAGCCATCCTATGAAAGGAGTATTACAAAAGACAGCTGTGGTGTGGAAGTCTGTAAGCCCTATCAGGATTTTACCAAGTGAGGCTGCTCATTGAGCTGGCAGCTCCTCTGGAGATCTTTTCATCTCTTTACTTCTTCCTTCAGTTTCTCTTCCTTAAGCTACTAAAATGGCACCCCAATCTTCTGTGTTCCATATCTCCCTGTCCCTTCCCAACCAAATCCCTTTCCCTGGGGTCAGATTGCACCAAAGGAGGTAAACATATGGCATTAGTGGGAGCCACAGTTACTGCAGGTCCAGGAGCAAAGTGTGTGGGGGGCTGGCTCTGTGCTCCCGGAAGGGGTGAGGTCTTGGGTGCCAGAGACAGGGCTAAGGGCAATCAGTCCTTAGTGCCGCCCATAGTGGGGCACTGGCCCCTCTCTTCCTCTGCCCTCAGAGCTCCCACTGCAATTCAAAGGTGCCCAGGGTTCTGGCCATCACCATTGCTGCAGTAGCAATGGCAACAAGCAAGTCTTCTGGGCCCCTTTGAATGGCCGAGCCCATGTGCAATTGCTCCCTTTATCCCCTCGTTGGCGGGCCTGTATGGCATGTACCTTATCAATCTCCTTTTGCTCTGCCTGACTTTTTCTTTTCTAATTTGTAGACCTTTATCTGTAAGTCCTTAACTTGCTGATTCCAAGCTCCAATTCTCAATATTAAGCCTTGTAACAACATGGTCTTTTGCTTGTCCTTTTTGCATTTCTTGTCCAGCATTATCACTGTTCCTTTTCCCACCGGTTCTAGCTTCTCCTAGTACGTCTCTGGGGAGTATACAGGGGCCTTCTTTTTATTAAATCCATTCTTTGGGTACGGCTACACTGTGGGGGGTTTTTTGGAAGAGGTATGCAAATAGTGCTCTCATTTGCATACCTTCTTCCATTTTTTTTCCCCGGAAGAGGCTTTTCTACCATTACTGATAAGAAGAGCTGAGGAAGAAGAGGGCTTTCAAAAGAGGGGGTTTTCTGACATCAGGCCCTGTCTATATGGGGCCAAATGTCAGAAAAGCATCTTCCGGAAAAAAAATGGAAGAAGTTATGCAAATATGAGCACTATTTGCATACCTCTTCCAACCCCCCCCCCCCCCCCCCACTCCCCACACACACACAGTGTAGCCATACCCTTTCAGTGTTCTGGAAACCTATTGAAATTTGAACCTGTCTAATGCAATTGCTGAGGAACTGGGTTGTAAACCAGGATAACCAAGTTCCATATATAATAAAATGAATAAAACTGGGTTGAATCATGGCACCACTAATGTTGGGATTCCCACCTCTTTCCACTCAGCTTCCCAGGAACTCAGTTTCACTCCAGCCTTTGTCATTCAGGTATCTTTATTTGGCATACAGCATTGCTACACTAAGTTGATCAGACCCAAATGCAGGGGGAATGGAAGCAAGGTACATCACAACTGCAAAGTAATGCAGAAACTTTCTCGCTTTATATGCATACACATCTCATTGTATTTACTATATATTGCATCACACATTTTTTGGCTTGGTTGGTTGCTTTGTAGGAATCAATCTTTGTGCAGTGTGTGCTGTCCACACAGTCTCCATGCTTCAACTTTCTCTTCAGATTATCTGCACCTTTTTACCTTATTTTGTTGCTTGTTAATAGCAAAATAATTGCCTGAGTGTTCTTGCTCTTATCTTAGTTGGCTCAAACATACTGCCTTCTTAGACTACTGACGTATTAACTTATTTAGCACAAGCATTCTGTTCTCAACCTGATGATTCATTTATGTCACTAATTCTGTCTTCCAAAAAGGAGGCCTCCCTCCATGAGTTAATTAGTCATATTGGGTCAGGCCTCAGCTCCAGAACCTAGTGTCACGTCTGGACAGGATGGCTTCATGGGAAGCTGCTGGGCCCTAAGCAAAGTCCAGCCACTTCATTTCAGGTACCGTATTTTCTGGCGTATAAGACGACTTTTTATACTAAAAAACATCCCCCAAAAATTGGGGGTCGTTTTATACGCCGGGTATAAACATACTGTAGCTTCAGCTACATACAGAATGTCCCTGTGCTGATACTGTATGTATCGCGCTGAGCCAATCACGGCAAGCGGTGTCATCTATTAATGCATACAAAGCCTGCTTGGATTGGCTGTGTCAGAGAGGCGGGCTATTACAACCTTTGCCAATCCGAGCAGGCTTTGTATGCATTAATAGAATATACCGCTTGCTGGGATTGGCTCAGCGCGGTACATACAGTATCAGCACAGGGACGTTCTGTATGTAGCCGAAGCTACAGTACTGTATTAGGGCACATCCAGTGGGCTGATGTTATTAAATGGTGTTGCCTCGGAAGGGGGGGTAGTCTTATATGGCGAGTATAGGCCCAAACCTATGTTTTAACTGGAAAATTAGGGGGTCATCTTATACGCCCAGTCGCCTTATACGCTGGAAAATATGGTACCTAAAAAAAAAAAAAATTCTTTTTGAAAATCTGGTCCATTGAGACCTGTTCGTAAACAACTTTGTTTGCACAAATAATTCATCTGAACAATTCTGAATAGTGTATATTTTCTAATACATGACCTGGTTGGGAGACAATTTGTGAACAAATAAAAGGGCTGAAGTATTCAATGAGATTGTTCACAGTGGACAATTTGGCCAGTTGTATTAAATGATCCAGGTGAGAATTTGGCCAACAGAGTAGAGTGAGCACTCCCACTTTTCCCAAATATGTAATGGAAGAATCTCAGAAAAGGTGCTGGGCTTTGGTTTTATTTCTCTCCTGAACAAGTGCAGCTTCTTCAACAGACTGGTCCTACTGGTTCAGTTCTGACTCAGAAAGAAGGCTGCTACCTCACTCAATTACCATTACAACATCCCGGGTTTACTTGGGAGGTCTTCATGCAGTATTGATCTAGCCTGACTGACTTCTTTAACATGTAAAAAACGAGTACTCCTGTAGCGTCTTAGAGACTAACAAATATATCCATATTGTAGCAGGAGCTTTTGTGGGCACAACCCACTTCTTCAGATGAGTTGTTTAACATGTGAGATTTGACACTATTATATGATAGCCATCGGTGGTATGGCTACAGTTTTATAAGCATTCGCATGTATAGAGAAAATAAAAGTTAAAAGTGTCTGCCTGCTGTTTGTCTGGTAAACGTGAAATCATGCACCTGTGGATTGTGTGCATCCTGTGAATGTTCCATGAATGTTTGCTAGTGCAGACCTCTATAAAAAATATGCAAAAGAACTAGAGGACACCAAATGAAATGAATGGGTAGCAGGTTTTAAACTAATAAAAGAAAGTTCTTCACTCAGCGTGTTGTCAACCTGTGGAACTCCTTGCCAGAAGAGGCTGTGAAGGCTAGGACTATAATAGAGTTTAAAGAGAAGCTGGATAAATTCATGGAGGTTAGGTCCATAAAAGGCTATTAGCCAGGGGATAAAATGGTGTCCTTGGCCTCTGTTTGTCAGAGGCTGGGGAGGGATGGCAGGAAACAAATTGCTTGATCATTGTCTTCAGTCCATCCTCTCTGGGGCACCTGGTGTTGGCCACTGTCAGCAGACAGGATACTGGGCTAGATGGACCTTTGGTCTGACCCAGTACGGCCGTTCTTATGTTCTTATGTTCTTATGCAGTGTGCCTATTGTGTAACTGGGGCTTGATTGAAAAAGGAGCTAACATTTTAAAGAAAGAGCCCTCAACATCAAAAAATATACTAATTGCAAATGATTTTTTTCTTGGGTGCTCTGTTTCTCAGCTTCGTGCTATGGCTGTGGTGCTCAATATTAATGAGCCTCAGGAATGATACAACCTCAGGAGTGACTATCCTGCCCAATTTATGGTTCTGAATAATTTTACAACCTAAAGAGGGTCCTTTTCAGATCCCTGTTAGCCGTAGTTCAACAAGATCTTAACTCCCATTACAAAGTTTGATTTCAAACTAAATTTAACCTTAAGTTATGGGGGTATATGTGTTGCTTATTTGTGTGAGGAGGCTCTACAATATATGCACATTTTTCTATTTCAAGACATGAAACCATCTTTTGACCCGGACTGTTTGCAGTTTGTAGACTGGCGCCTGATTATACCACCATTCAAGCATTGAAATCTGTATGCAGAACTGGAAATTTCAAAGACAGCGTTCTATATAGAAAATGGTAAATATAATCTTGCAAAATGAGGAGTCCTGAGGCAACTTAGAGACGAACAGATTTATTAGGACATTAGCTTTCATACAGTTATCCTCAAATGCCATGATCAGCTTCTGGATCCTTACAGAAGGTGATGAGGTTTATTTCTTAAAAAGAAGCCAATTGACTGTAGTTGCTGAATGCCTAGCTACATTTCTTAAAATTTCAGGCTTATTCTCAGTGCTGTTGCCTATTTATCTACAGCAGCAGGAAGTTAAACCGGGGTTCTTGTAATTGGTTCATTTCCTTGAGGCTAAATTATGATGTATGTACTTTGAAGCACTGGGGGATGGTGAGCAGCCTTTGCTCCTGAACTGTGAAGACAGAGGTGTCATGATTGGAAATGTTCTAGCAGGAAGTGAATCTCAAAGTGCAGAAGAGAAGCAAGTGCCAAAAGCCCTTCCTGACAGGCACCTTCGACCACAACATAAATATAGACTTCCCACTAGACTAACCTAAAAATAATAATGAAAAAATGTTGGGGAGCTGTCAAACTGCAATGCCTTTGTTTTCCCCTGTACACCACATGTACATTTTTACAGACTTTGCACATATGCAGTGGTGGCAGCCATTTTGTTCTCAGAGATATCCCAGCTTGAACCCAGGACACACAAATTCACACAAAGGATTTTCTCCTGGGGATTTTTGTTGTTGTTGTCTTCATAAAAGAAAGAATCATTCTGAAGGAATGTGTTTTGTTTTCCATTTGAGAGAACAGAACACATATTTAATTAGCTGTTACCTATTTTAGTTGATTTTTTTAACTCTTGCCTAACTTTATCTCTTTGGGTATGTCTACACTACCCTCCTAGTTCGAACTAGGAGGGTAATGTAGGCATACCGCACTTGCAAATGAAGCCCGGGATTTGAATTTCCCAGGCTTCATTTGCATAAGCGGGGAGCCGCCATTTTTAAAAACCCGCTGGTTCGAACCCCGTGCAGCGCGGCTACACGGGGCTCGAACTAGGTAGTTCGGACTAGGATTCCTATTCCGAACTACCGGTACACCTCGTGCACGGGGTTCGAACCAGCGGGGTTTTAAAAATGGCGGCTCCCCGCTTATGCAAATGAAGCCCAGGAAATTCAAATCCCAGGCTTCATTTGCAAGTGCGGTATGCCTACATTACCCCGCTAGTTCGAACTAGCGGGGTAGTGTAGACATACCCAGAGTTATTCCTTGTGTGCATACTTTGTTCAGTCAGTCCTTTTTCTAATCTTCCATTTCCTAGAATGTTATTTTACTACTAGCTTAAATAATACCTTGTATCAGTAGCTGGATGAATTCTTTGTATGTTTCTGTTTAAAAAGAAGGATTTGTTGAAATAATATTTTTTCTGAAAATATAATCGTCAACAATATTTGAAAAAAAAATCAAACAGTTTGGAATGTGGGACAGGCAGCTAAGGATAAGTTTAATATATATTTTTTGGAAATTGTAGTAAGATGCGCAGTTTTTTCTTTCCTTTCCCCTCCCTCAGAAATGTGCAGGAAATAGAAATAAAGAGTGAAATGAACACTTTCACTTTCAAAGTAATGTTTTTGTCTTAATTTTTAAACATCTCAAGGGAAAGAAAGTCATGTTGATCGTTTTTTCCTGTTGGAAAACAGTCAGAAGTGTGAGAAAATGGTGGGGGGAACACGTTTAGTACCTTGTTATTGTTTTCCAATTGACAAAAACTGGAAGTCAGTAATAAAAAGACTACAGGAAGGCAGATTTTCCACTTTGTTTTAAAAATTTGATTTGTTTTCAATAACAAATCCAATATTTCCAGATGGGAAAATTTTACAGGGAGAGTTCTGTCTCCATGACAATTCCCAGAGAAAAAAATCCTATTTTCCAGACAGCATTTCATGTAATGTATCTATTCCAGGCACATCTTTTTCCTCGGCCATTTGAAAATGAGGAGAAGACTGGTGAAATTATGTGTGTTAAAGGCAAGAAGGTTCTGTGGTGGGTTCTTACCTGGCTACATGAAGAACGCTTTTTTAAGTTATGCCAACTTTGCCTATATCATACGGGTAGGGTCTCTTTTTAGCCTTTAAAAAAAAAAACCTCAGTAGCTAAATTTATATTTTAGGCCTTTTCTACATAGAAAAATATGTGCTGCTTTAACTATACTGGTATTGTTAGACTGATTCAACATCCCCTAAATGTGTATGCAGCTATAAAAGAACTTTACATGGGACGGGAAATACATTTTACTGGTATAGCTGCCTTAGGGTACGTCTACACAACAATTTCGGATTAGCTGACCTTATTTCGAAATAACAAAGTGTGCATCTACACAGCAAGCTATTATTTTGAAATAATTTCAAGATGGAGGACTTCTTATTCCAACTCCTGCTGCCCTCATTTCATGAGAAGTAAGGGAAGTTGAAGGAAGAGTGTTCTTCCGTGGACTTCCTGCTTTAAGAAGTAGAAGTGCAATCCTAGTGAGATAAATAGAAAGGAACATGAACGTTGTCAAATCAAGTGTAAAAATATAATAAGAAAAGGCAAAAAAGACTGCGCCAAAAGCTGAAATTAAGCTATTTCAGCTTTATACTTAAGTATGCTAATTCGACTTTTGCCCTGCAGTGTAAACATACCCTTAGGTGGTAGGGGAAAATCATACCTTTTAGTGATGCAAATATACTGGTATAAGACTGTGTGTAGTCCAGCTGATTCGGTCCCAAAGACATGAATGACTTTACTTACACTTCTCAGATTTGATTACATGATGACCCTAGAACTTTTTTTCTCACTCTCCCTTCACAGTCATCCACTCCACTTCTCATCCACACCTTATGCTGAAGCAGTTCATGAAGAATAATTAGCATAAAGTCAAACCATTTCTCATCAGGCAGAGCTGGGGGCAATCAAACTGGATGAGTGACCTAGCCATTGGGTAACATGTAACAAAAGACTCAGCCTCCCAGCCTTGCTCTCTGAAGTTAGGCAGGCACAAGAAACACTATTGGTGCATAAGTTGAGTAACCCCAAGAAAAGGTTCCCATCTGGTTCTCAAGCAGAGACTGACACCACCCTGCTGACTGCATTTTTGCACTTAACTCAGGAAGAAAGGCAGGGTTTAGGACACAACCTTCTTTTCAGTGTCTACTATTGGCTAGCTAAGCAGCTCCTCACCTTGCATGCTTGCTTTTGTGGATCTTATTCTCAGCTGTCTATGTCCTCCCCTCCATTATATATGAAGCTTCTGCACCTAATTTTGGTTTTGTGGATTCCAATAATTTTTAGTAAGATGTTTTGGTGCTGAATGCCCTTTTGTAGCTCTGGGCCCTTTTCCTTTAAATAAGAGTTCTCTCCATGTTACAAGGTACATTCCACATCCTAATGACATAAAAAATGAAACAAAGGGTACTTAGGGTGGGTACTCTTATCAGCTTCATTTAGCATGGACACTCTAACTGACAATTTCTTTCCCCCTTTTTCCTTTCTTTTTTTTTCTTACTTATTAATGGGAAAAGATTTAATATTTTACATCAATTGACCAAAATATGGTTTGCATAGCCCTGAACAAGGGTCAGTGCAGGAGACACTATGACGTAGACAGACATCTCCATCTCATAATTTCTCCTTCTACTAACTTCCTCTTTCCCAGAGATAGGGGATAATAATAATTTATTGCATCTAGACCATCCCTGATAAGAGCAGGTTAAATAAATATCTATAAGGGATGGTCTAGACGGTGCTTGGTCCTGCTGTGAGGGCAGGTGACTGGACTCAATGACCTCTCGAGGTCCCTTCCAGTTTCAGTATTCTACGATTCTATGATTATTTGTCTACCTGCTATGGCAGGTAGGCATTTAAAAACTTTTGAGGATCTGGATCCATGTCACTGTTTGAAACATAGCATTTTACTTCATTAGTGAGAGTACTGTAGTACTTTTCTGTATAGAGAGAAAGTTGTTAGAGTACTTCAGGATAAAAGTCAGACATCAGCATGGTGAGAGAGGACACCACATCAACCAGGAAACTGGAGCAGCCAATGCAAAAGCAGAACATTCCCAGAAAAGAGTAACATTTGGCCATCATAAAGACTACACTTCTAGATATAGTTGTGATAGAAGGCTTGTAGGAGAAGTACTCGTGGCAATTGTTTCTTTCTTCCCTCTCACCCCCATTTCGCCCTGCTCTATTTTTGAACAGCCTAAATAGGAAACTTGATCTTCTCTGGGTACTTTAGCCATTGCCTCACAGCAAATTTCCTCTGATATTCTAACCTGGGCTTGTTTCCTGGAGTTTAATTTCCTTGTCCTGCAAAATGTAGAGGAAACTAAGGTACCAGTCTTTACACTTTTCTATTTCATCACTTTCCCTGATTAAAAATATAAGGTTTATTTAACCAAAGTGAAATTTCCACCATCAGTCAGGTATCTGCTAGAAAAAAAATATACATTATGTCTTTCTTCGGTTTTTATCAGGTACCTTTTCTTTCTGAAACATGTATGAGCCAGACTTTTTAACAACTCTCCCTGGTCTTCCTGCTTTCTGGAGCCTTAATAATTTTATGGTAATAAATTATGTTTAGGACTTAATTATTTACCCTAGAAGTGCTGCTAACTAAATTGCTTTTGCAGTATAAATAAGCATTTGTACATAACTAAGTATTCCTTTGTGCTTGACAATGACTTAGTGGGCCAAAACAACTTAATGTGAAAATGTCAACTGTTATGATCCATCAAGCTCGTTTCAGAATCTCAAACATTCCACATTCCCTTTGCACATCTGGACTTTACAAGGACAAAGTTTTCTTTCACATAAATTGTTTATTGTTCTGTGAGATTGATGCCGTTAATATTGGCTTTCAAAATGACAGATTAGCATCACCAGTTAATCAGGGCTATTAGCAGATAAATATCTGTAATTTAATCACTACAGTAATTTCTTTTCCAATAATAAGATTTACAAATGCAAGTGATTAAGTAATTAGCTTATATCTCCATAGATTACAATTCCTCAGAGCTCTTGTCTCACACTTTTTCCCCCAAAGATTATAGTATTTAATTAAAGTAACTACTTTCACCCTTCCCCCATGCCTCCTATAGTCTCCCTGTATTCACATGTGAGAATCATTCATTCTAAACTGAAATCAGTCTTTTGGATATAATCTGTCACAGAACCCCTGTTCCAATGCCCCATCTCTTAGTAAGGGTTAATACATATGTGCACTTGAAAGCCATTGTAATAGTTCCCAGTTACTGTAATAGTTTTCAGTACATTTTCTATTCCACAGCACAAGTGGGGTGCACAAGGGGGATGAATAACTTACAGGAAGGGAAAAAAATCCAATGGAAACATTGTGTGCAGTTGATAAAATAAAAGCCGGAGTTGCTGAAGCAGCCTATCCAAACACTTCTCAAGGATCCCTTTGTTGCTCCTCTGCTGAATTAGCCCTAGGGCAAAAGGCAAGTTCTACTCCTTCCAAACTTATATTCTCCTATTTGTGGAGTAATTTGACAGTTATTGTTAATTTCCTAAATGCAACATGAAAGCTGCAGAAGGGAACCTAAAAAAGGCGGGGGAGGAGAGAGGGGAAGGGAATGCGAGAGAGAAATTCATAAAGAACAGCAGAGAATATGGGCAAAATTACTTCCATGTGTAGCACACAGTCAGGACTTGGGCAGAGCTCTGTGGCAGTCCCTGAGTTTGACCTCTTGAGGTTCTGCAGAGTTTGCTGGAGAAAAGGCACTGCTCTTTAATGAAGGCCTAATTTTTATGGCCACTCCATCGACTTCAAAGTGCTTCAGGTTGCCAAATATAATTTCACTGGAGGTATTTTCAGGTGCAGAGCAAATACTTCATAAATAATTTCCTCATTGGATTACAAGTTCCATTATAAAAAGAAGAATTTATTTGTTCTAAAGCTCTTTTTTTTAAGCTGATTTTTTTAAAAGTTTTTCAGTGGGTTTCTTTTTTTACTTTTATTCTGGAAGAAAAATATCTTAAACTGTTCTATTTTTTATTTATGCTTTTAAATGAGAATGTGGCTCTCAGAGATGACTGAGCCCAGTAGTGATGTTTTTAATATGATCTCAATTAAAAAATAAAATCTGAGGCTTTGAACATGTTTTCATTTTCTTTCCTCACATCCTCCTTCATCCTCCAATTGTTGCTAAACTCAGTGACTGCCAGCAACCTAGTGGCAGCCTAGCTGGAGCCCCAATTAATTATGTAGATCTGACATGCTTCTGCGTTTTTCATCTGTTTACTTTTCTGCTTGAGTAAAATATATCCATAATTAAAATACACAACTATACATCCTCTTTACCACATCACCCCTGTAAAGATAGAATAGAGAACCTCTGCAGCTCAGGAAGGCCTGCTGTCAGTCAAAGTGAATGAGGATGGTTCTGATAGTATTTATATTTAATGCACTTTGTGAGCAGATAAATCTGAGAGAGGGGAGAAATAAACAGGAGTCAGGAGAGCTGAGTCCTAATCCTAGTTTTCCTAATGAATCATTATATGTCCTTGAGTCAAATCACATGCCTATTCTATGCCTCAGTTTCCCCACCTGTGCAACAGGAATAATAGCCCCTACCCGCACCGGTGTTAAGGCTAACTTTTCAGCATTTATTAAAGCTCTTTGAATTAGTTGGAATGCAAGTGATGGAGAACTTAAACTGAACTTTATTTAGTCACTAGGTGGTGATGTGCAAAGACAGCATCACATTTTTGCCAAATGCGAGAGAGAGCCCATGAGCTCTTCTTTTTTTAAACAATAAAGTTGTTGCTGTTGCTAGCCTCCATTTTGCTTCTGTCTCTGTGATGAACTGACAGGGTGTCTGAGGAAAAACAACTTAAACTGCAGAATTTCATCAAGATGCCAAAGTTTCGTACCTCAGAGAGCTTCAGTTGTTGACAGATCCAAGTGGCCTAATGGGAAGGAGCACTTTTGCATGCTTTCTCAGGGAGAGGGGAGTCTGTGCCATGAGCAGAGAAGCCAAACACATCTTTCAGTCCTTTGCCTTTGGAGAAGACAGCCACAAGAACAATTACGCTCTGGTTCTGGCTAGGATTGATGAACATTTTCTGAGTAATGTGGTTTATGAGCAAGCATGTTTCTACCAGTGTGTCCAAAAATAGAAGGAGTCTGTGGAATTTTTCATAAGAGGCTTATGTGACACAGCAGAAACTTGGATGGGGCACAGGAAGAACACATTAGAGAAAAAAGCTTTTAATGTGTATGCTACTGGAGAATCGGAGGCTAACACTCTCTTCAGTTGCCGGATGGTTGCCATGATGGGTCTAGTAAGAAAGATGAAGAAGATGGAATATTTGGTGATATTGGATTTTTAAAAGGAGATGCAGTAGAAATAATCTTAAAAGATGATTCTGAATCGTATAGTTTACATATGCCCTAGAGAATTCCTACACTGTCACTTTTCAAATTAGAAACTAAGTTGAAGATAATAGTAGAGATTGACTTACATGAGAAAATCTTTGAGCCAATTTCTTGGTGCACTAAAGAAAAATGGGAAATACAAATCTTAGTGGTTCTGAAGTGATTAACAAATCACGTGTTAATGAAGCAATAGTGAAAGAAAAATATATCCAGCACTAGAAGCCTCCTTCTTTAAAGTGGCAAGATGTAATTTATATCTCTAAGCTAGATACCTCAAGTGGTTTCTGGCAAATTCTTTTAGCCAATAAGAATGCTAAACTCTCTTTGGAATATTTTGCTGTCCAACATCACCTCTTTGGATGACCAGCACTTGATATTTTTAAAAGAAAGATGATGATTACACAAAAGAACATAAATGGGGGTATTCAATGTGTAGTTGTAGCCATGTCAGCTCCATGATATCAGAGAGACAATGAGAGTGAGATAATATCTTTTATTGGACCAACATCTGTTGGTCAGAGAGATGGGATTTTAAGCCACATAGAGCTCTCTGTGGTTCAAAAGCTTGTGACATTGGTCCAATAAAAGATATTACCCACCTTTTCTCTGTGAGGGATGTGTGTCATTTTTCTGAATATTAGTAAATGGATCCTCAGTAGAAGAACATGACAAAACCCTCAGTGAAGTTCTGGGCTTAGATCAGTGAGTCCAGGCTCAAGGTATATAAAGAAAATTGTGTTTTCTGCCTGAACCAAATTGAATTTTTGGAAAAGATGATAAACAAAAATGGAATTAGCCCTAGCCTTCAAAAAATAAAAGCAATTAGAGAACCGAATACACCAACCAATGTACAAAAAATGAGATGCGTACTATGGATAGTAAATTATCTTATTCTATATCCTACAAGATCTTTCTACAATGACAGAACCATTGAATGAACAGTTAAAGTCTTATACATCCTGGCTATGGGGCAAAAAGTTAAGGCCTTGGTGGGATACTGTTACCATTAGATGGATCTGAGTGGAAACCAGCTGCATTCTGCTCTCATACACTTACAAGATTTAAGCCACATCATCACTTTGCTTAACATCACACCACCTAGATATATTTACAGTGAAAACAAGGGTAGATTCAAGGGATAGTGACTCAGAATACTGGAAACAAATGGTTACATATTAGACAAAAACATAGCACGTTTGCTAGAGACTAAACTTAACAAATAGGTTAACCTCGCCAGCCTTTTCAATAAAGCGGGTCAAAATTCACCTTCATGAGCCAAATCTGCTCTCTATTTTCTTCCTAGGTGAGGGATGTTCTGAAGCCTCCTTTGTCTGCCAAAACATACTCAAGCAAATCATTGATATGCATGTCCCTATAACATTCTCTCCCCATAACTTTCTTTCTCCTCCTGTTTCTTTCTGAAGTTTACAGTCCTCCATTTGCATTCAATCCAGACTGGTGATAGGAGACCCATTGTAAATGAGACAACACTCAATTTACACATGAACAGAGAGATGGACAAACATCTCTTGTCTGAAAAAATAATAACCCTGCTTTCAGCTTTGCTGGTAACTGGTACTTTCATCATGCATTTCACTAATGACCAAAGTGACACAAGCTTTCATTTGAGACTTCACATGACATTCCTTGATGAACTAGAATGGTCATGCCACACCCAAGGTTTTCTTGTAACCCCTCTGCACCTCTTTGCCAGTTGGCATCAAAACATTCTTGGATCACATGACTTTATTCACAGAAAAGATTCGGAGCAAGCACTGCTGAGATGCCAGTGTCTGTATATCAGACTAATGTGATTTAACTCAATCATTTAATATATTCCTGGTAAAAATCAGGTTAACAGATATATTGTCACAGAGCTATGTGCTCAAGCATCTGTAGGCTAGAGGAAGATGTAAACTTATGGGAGTGTGAAAGCTTACAGGCCAATATCAGGCAGGAGCCTATACCCACTAAACATCATTGGCAGACAGGCAATTTCAACTAGTTTTAGTGTAGTTATATTTGGGCAGGATGACCCAGGTATCTAACTAACACTATGGCTACATCTACATTGCAGGGTTTTTGTGCAATAAGTCTTTTGTGGAAGAGTTCTTGCTCAAAAACTTCTTGTGCAAAAGCACGTCCAGACCTCAAAGTGCATCTCTTTTGCGATGCGCTTTTGCGCAAGAGAGCGTTCACACTGTATGAACACTCTTGCGCAAGAAAGCTCTGATGGCCATTCACAGAATGTCCATCAGAGCACCTGGGCTTTTTTGGACAGGCTCTATTTGTGCAAGAAACTCCTGCAGAGCATCCACACATGCCTTTTTGTGCAATAGCTGTAGCGCAAAAAGGAGTTATGCCTCGTAGAAGGAGGTTTACCTACACCACAAAAAGCCCTCTGTTCTTGTAACCGTACCGGACTCAAACCGGTGTAACAGAATGACACGGATGTCCGAAGGAGGATTTATCAGACTTTTATTAATCAGCGCTGATGGTCGTCCCCTCGAGCTTTATAGCAAAAAAATGACGAGGAGCGACCCCGTGCTGCTCTGTGCATAGCTTTTTATCGGATACATGAATAACAGTTTGATTGGCTTTTACATTTCATTGGTTAAAGCACAGCAATACATTATTTCTAACATTCACGATTGGCATTCCAGTAGTTGGGGAGGGGTACTCTTATCTTATGCCTATGTGCGGTTTTACTTTCTCATAGCTATGTTGCTGATTTCTGCCTGCTTGTGCCTGTCACAAGTTAGAAAATGTGAAATACAGCTTCATTCTTGCTCGACAGGCTAGTGGGCCCCTAACTGCTTTTAGGCTAGTTCCTTATCTTTTTCGGGCAAGGGGCAAATTCCACTACATTCTGATGTTTTACTGTTGATTTACTTACACAAAAGCATGCTTAAGGTCTGGACGCTCTACGGGTTTTTGAGCAAAAACTGACTTTTTGTGAAAAACCCTTGTAGTTTAGACCTAGCCTATGTCTGTTGCAAGAGATTACTTTTCTGTAGGCAGACAATTAAATTAGTACAATGAATTCATGATTATAAGAGATTGCACTGTCATCCCAAGAGGTTAGAGAGGAGAAAATCTAGACCTCATCCAGAAAAATGTTAAGAAATAAATCAGTCAGCGTGATGGCTGGGAACCACCAAGGACAGGAAGAATAAAGTGCCTGCATGTGAGCATTGCAGAACTAACAGATCAACACAATGAAAATAAGTATCTAATAGCAATACCTCTATCAGACAGACTCTGTAAGACCTACCAGCAGATTTATGTGACTTCAGAAGACATCATTACTTAGTTGCAGTGGATTTTTTTCCCTAGATATGCTGAAATAATATATTTGAAAGATACATCATGTTGCAATGCTATTGAGAAATTAAAGAACACATTTGTCTATTTGGTATTCTGGAACAACTATGGATGGACAACAGCACACAGTGCACAATAGCTGAATTTAAGTCATTCCAGACAAAATGTGATTCTGAACACACCACCAGTAGCCTTCATTGCCCACAAGAAAATAGAGAGACTGTGTCAAGAATATATTGAATCCAGCCAATCCATTCCTTGAGCTTCTAAATGACGGATCAATATTTAGTACCTACTAGATATAGCCCAGCCCACCTTCTAATAGGAAAGCAACACAGCACTGCACCAACTCTGGAAAACAACCTAGCCTGAAAGAGGCCTGAGAAAAATAGCCAAATCAGATCAAAATGCAAAAAGAGTTTATGATGATTTTTTTAACCAATGTCACAAAGATAATTGTCTGATGTGGACCCTGGCAACCCTGTTTGTGTCTAATTGGGTTGAGGAAAAAGAAGAACTCCAGAGGCTGTAAAGAAAAAGAATGCCTCACCAAGATCACACACTACTGAAACAGATGGTAGGAAGTTCAATAGAAATTGTTGGCATCTTCAGTTTGTTTCAGAGACTAAACAATACACTGAACAGACACTACAAAGTACAGATGCAGACCCTGGAGAAGAAGATGATTCACCTATTCCAAACCTGCCAGAGACAGCCCTTGCAAATAGACAAACATACAGCCCAATCACCAAGCATAACTCCTTCTGGCCATGTGTGATTTAGGGATGAGTAATAGAGAGATAAGGCTTGAGATTTAAAGTTAGTTAAAATTACAGGCAGTCCCCGGGTTACGTACAAGATAGGGACTGTAGGTTTGTTCTTAAGTTGAATTTGTATGTAAGTCAGAACTGGTACATAATGTAGGGGAAACTCTACCCAAACATTTCTCCAGAGCTCAGTTTTATTCTCCCACACCTCACTTCCCTCAGTCCTTTATTCTCAAGCTGAGGTGTCTGCTGAGAAAAGCTGCTCTGCGTCTCCTTGGTTGGCTAGCTTCACGTCTCCCTGGTCTGCTGGGGGGAAGCAGCTAGTGCGGGGTTGCCTCACCCCGTTTGTAAGTAGGGATCCGATGTAAGTCGGATCCATGTAACATGGGGACTGCCTATAATTGTATAGGATTAAAAATGTAAAAATGGAGGAAAAGTTAAAAAGGGGGGGAGTGGTGACAGAAAGCTTAAACTGGATTATAATCTTTAGTCAGTAGGTGGTGTTATGTGAAGAATAAAGCAGCACATCTCTATTGAGGGCTGGAGACAGTTTGCAACCCTTTTATAATGGTAAACTTGCTGTTGCTGCTAGTGTCCATTTTGTCTTTGTCTCATAGGGTATGTCTACACTACAATGTTAGTTCGAACTAACGGACGTTAGTTCGAACTAACATTCATAGGCGCTACACTAGCGCTCCGCTAGTTCGAATTTAAATCGAACTAGAGGAGCGCTTAGTTCGAACTAGGAAAACCTCATTTTACGAGGATTAAGCCTAGTTCGAACTTACTAGTTCGAATTAAGAGGTGTGTAGCCCCTTAATTCGAACTAGTGGGAGGCTAGCCCTCCCCAGCTTTCCCTGGTGGCCACTCTGGCCAACACCAGGGAAACTCTATGCCCCCCTCCCGGCCCCGGACCACTTAAAGGGGCACGGGCTGGCTACGGTGCCCGTGCCAGGTGCAAGCCTGCCAGCACACAGCCAGCAGACCTTGCACTTGGCACGGATCGAGCCACCCACCCAATGCCCCCCAGCCCTCCCCCTCTTCCCGGGACCAGGCTGGTGTCTCCCGGGAGCTTGCCCGGGACCGCAAGAGGCGGGCACCCGCCTGGGCTAGTGCAGACATCGTGGACCTTGTCCACGATCTCCGCATTAGGCACAGGAAAGTGGCCGGCTAGGTCAGGAGAGCTGCCAGCTTGGCCACCCAGGAGCAGGTGTGCATGAAAATCAAGGGGGTCCACTGAGACCCCCGACCCTGAGCCCTGAGCTTACAATGGCCGTCCTGGGTCAGACCAAAGGTCCATCTAGCCCAGTAGCCTGTCTGCCGACAGCGGCCATCCCTAGGAACCCTGGAGGGGATGGACCGAAGACAGTGACCAAGCCATTTGTCTCGTGCCATCCCTCTCCAGCCTTCCACAAATTTTGGGCAGGGACACCACTCCTACCCCCTGGCTAATAGCACTCCATGGACCCAACCTCCATGACTTGATCTCACTTCCCTTTAAACTCTGTTCTAGTTGTAGCCTTCACAGCCTCCTGCAGCAAGGAGTTCCACAGGTTGACTCTTTGCTTTGTGAAGAAGAACTTTCTGTTACTAGTTTGAAGCCTGCTACACACTCCTTTCCTTTGGTGTCCTCTAGTCCTTCTTTATGGGAACTAATGAAGAACTTTTCTGTATGCACCCTCTCCACCCAACTCCTGCTTTTAGAGACCTCTATCATGTCCCCCCTCCGTCTCCTCTTTTCTAAGCTGAAAAGTCCCAGTCTCTTTAGCCTCTCTTCATATGGGACCTGTTCCCAACCCCTGATCATTTTAGTTGCCCTCCCCTCTCCCAGCCTCTCTCTTCCCCTCTCCCACCTCCTTTTCCCAGTCTCCCCCAGTTTTGTTCAATAAAGACAGATTCCATTTTTGAACACAATTGTCCTTTATTTTGTACATCAAGAAAAGGGGCTAGGGAAGGGTAAGTGGAAGGAGGTGAGGGAGGAATGGGGTACGCACCCCCGATGGGAAGGACTGGGCTGGCTCTGTGGGCTTCTGGGGGTGGAAGCTCTCCTGCAGCCCCCCCAATCTCCCTTCTCTCCCCAGATGGCAGCCTGCGGCAAGTGCAGCCAGTCTGATGGCTGAGTGCTGTGATGTGCCCAGTGTGGGCACTCCGGGCACTCCAAGCCAGGGCTGGTTTTCAAGCGGGGCACCCTGAGAACTGTCTGTCCGGGGTGGGGGTCGGGACCCTTTAAGCGCAGCCTTCGGCTAGCCTGAGACAGCATCTCCACGCTCTAAGTCCTCCTCTGATGCCCTGCCGGCACTGCTTCCGGCCATCCTTAAGCCCAGTTCAGGGTCCACTTAATGTGGACATGCTAGTTCGAATTAGCAAAACGCTAATTCGAACTAGTTTTTAGTTCTAGACGCGTTAGTTCGAATTAGCGCTGTAGTGTAGACATACCCTTTGTGATAAGCCTGGCAGTATAGAAGTGCAAGCCATTATTAAGGGTGCAACTGGTACATATCTGAGACAGTGTTCTGGCCCATACGCAGGAATTTCTGTGGGGGGGAGGGTGTTAAATGTGGACCTCAAGGGTATGAACATACCTCTCCATGGCCGGGGGAAGGCAGGAGTGGCGCATTGCCCAAGCCTCTCTCCCCTTGCTCCAGCTGGCTGGGGGAAAGCTGATGCTGATTTCCCGCCCCCCAGAAGCGAGGCCCAGACCCACCCCTGGACTCGTTCCTGGGGAAAACGAGGGATCAGCCCCAGTCTTCCCTGGCCAGCCGGAGCACACTTACTTAGGAGACCATGACAACCCCTGCATATGGGCCTGGGGGTGTTCCCTGAACACCAATTGCATAAACACTAGTGCGACACAAAGAGGTGAATTGTAGAGCTGGGTTATGTTCAAGTAGCACTGCAGCCAGCTCTGACTCCCTGCCAGGCAAGAGGGGGCTGAAGCACCCACTGTATTTGTGTTATTGTTGGCTTCCCAGGCAGTTTGACAGAGACCCGGGGCACTCGTTCCATAGGTGGGAGTTGCTCGTTAGCATGCCACACTATCAACAGGCAAAGCCCCACTCCTGGAAGAATGTGAGATTTAACTGGCTCCCACCTCTTTGGTGGGGGAAACATGGGATCTCTGGATGCCCGTCAGAGCTGGCCTTACCATGAGGCGAACTGAGGCGGCCGCCTCAGGTGCCAGACTGTGCGGGGGGTGGGGTTGGGGGGCACCACTAAGACCCAGAGTGTAGAAAATTGTGTCTGCTGCAGGTGCATCGAGGAGGTATAGGGGCATCATTTGAGTTCCCGGCCTCAAGTGCCAAAATGTTGTGGGCCGGCCCTGATGCCTGTCAGTCTTGGCCTGGTGCGTCAGAGAATAAACTGCCCACACAGTGGCTAGAAATGAGCTTCTGCCAGGCTGGGGGCTGTTACAAGCTCAGCTTTTATTTCAGGCCCGTTTCTAAGGCAGCACTGAGCTAGCTCAGGCCTTGGGATGCAGGGTAGAACCATTGTCCTCATATTGGAGCTGGGATACCTGAGCCGCTGGGGCTGTGGGACTTGCCCAGGGCCACCAAGGAAGTTAGTGGCAGAGCTGGAAAGAGACTTTGGTCATCCAAACGTTTCTGTTCTGACCATCAGACCCCATTTCCCTGCCAGAGCTAGAACTAGGACCCAGGAGTCCTGCTCCCAACCCCCCTTGCTCAAGCTAAACTCCACTCCCCTGGCAGGGCTAGGAATAGGTCCTAGACATTCTAGCATCTCCTCCTCCCTGCTCTAACCAAAGATATTCCTAGGGGCAAATAGTGAAGGACGTGGTTCCATCCTTCAGCATTCAGCATTACTTATGGGCTGTGTCTAGACTGGCCACTTTTTCCGGAAAAATCCGCCCTGCTGTGGCTCTCCATAGGCCAGGACTGGGCAGCTGGAAGCCCCCAACATGGCCAGGCCAAGCAGAGCAGACAGTGGACAAATTACATCATATTATGACTTTGCTTTTGCGAGCTGGGGTCTGTGCTAGTCCTGCTGCAGGGGCGAATTCAAGGCTGTGACTCCCACCCCATCCCCTGCAATCTGGGTCTGGTCCTGTCTCTGTATGCAAAGTAGCTCATCACCCAGAACAATGCAGTGCTGTTAAAACCCTGACAAGAGGTGTTAAGGGAGTGAATGACAGTGAGGCAGGAGAACAGAGCTACCTGAGCCTGGGGGCTAGGTGGGCAAGCTCCCCTCATGCCCCATCCCCAGCCTGACTCTCCTATGGAGTCAGCAACAGGGGGAGTGCAGAGCAGGAGGCCACTTGGTGCACATGAGCAGGGATGGGATGTGTGACAGCTCCTGTCCTTATGCTCCCAGGGGCCATCTGTGAATCCAGTCGCTATCATTTGGGGTATGTACAAGGTAATAAAAAACCCACAGCTGGCCGGGGAAAGGCTTGGGCTAATTTCTCCCTCCCTCCCCCCATCTCAGGAGCAAAGCTGGGGGCAGGGCTGAACCTCGCTTCTGGGGAAGGGAGGAGAATCAGTCCCAGCCTTTGTCCGGTTGTCCGAAGCAGGGGGTAGGGAGGCTTGAGCAATGCACAGCCCTTGCCTTCCCCAGCCTGGCTGGAATTGGGTCCATGAGGGACCATGGGGGAGTGTGTTCGCACCCTTCACACATGCATCCCTGCATATAGGCCTGGCATTGCAATGTCAAATAAATGTTCAACCTCTCTCTTTGAAGAATGCTAGTAACTTCATGAGTTGACTCAGGAAAATGAAAGTTGGCAGAGGTATTGGAGACAGTCCTGACTTTTGTTATGTCCACCAGACCTGCCTGATTCATAAGGGCCTGTCTTCCATCCTAGGGAGAGCACATCTGCTGCAGTTGATGCAGCAGGCGCCGATTAAGTGGGTCTAGTGAAGACCCACTAAATCGATAGCAGAGCGCTGTCTGGTCAACTTTGGTACTCATGATCTCCGAGAATAATGGGTAACGTAAATCAACAGGAGAGAGTCTCCCATCAACACAATGCAGTGAATATACCATGGTAAATCAATTGAAGCGATATCTACTTGAGTTACGGTATTCATATATCTGGACTAGCATAACTTAAGACAACTTACTCTGATTACATGGACAAGTCTCTGAAAACTGTCATGTCTACATGTTCAGTAGAATTTGTTACTGGCTTGTTACTAAAATGTCAAACTTCTCATCTGCACTGAGCACCTCCTAACCCAGAGAGTTTTCTACATGCTAACTACACAGAGCAGAGAATGCCCCTAGACTCCCACATGGACAACTACATGGTAGATACAGAACTATATTTCTGAATGGAGGCATAAGAGAAGCCACCTATTGGCATACAGAAAAGTTCAAAGGGCAGGGTGCCTGGAAGAAAATATGCATTCTCATCTCAGTTCTTCCATTGATTGGGGTGAATTTTGTGTATTTCACCATAATAATTACTGAACCCTCCACTCCCCAGGTGAATGCCCTATCCCCTAGTTCATTCCAGAGCCCACCCCACCATCTTACATTCACGGGGGTCCCTTATCCTTCATTCCTAACGTGAGAGCCAGCTCCATCCTTCTTTCCAGGTGCAGGAGCCAGCTCCATCCATGGGGCAGCCAGTCATGTCTCTACCTTACAAACCAGGCAAGTATTCTGCACACATTTTGCAAATCAGGAGGCTGAGAGATTGCATATCGGCATATACTGAGAATAGAATGAAGGACTCTACGGCTACGTCTAGACTATGGAGGTTTTCTGCTGCATCCAGGGAATACATCTGCTCTTCCGACATTTTTTGCGAAAGACTAGACACGCACTTTTGGAAGCCCTGTCTTCCTTGTGCCACGAGGAAGAAGGGCTCTTCTGAAAGAGGAGGTTTTTCCGAAATTTGTTCCAGTGTAGAAGGGCCAACTTTCAGAAAAGCCTCTTCCGAAAAAACTATCGGAAAAAGGTATGCGAATTGTGGAGTGCGATTTGCATACCTTTTTCTGACAAAAAGTGGCAGTCTAGACATAGCCTAACACAGGTAATCTTATCCATTCAGAATGAATGTTCCAAATTTATAGGCCTGGCTGTGCTGTCTGCAATCAAAGGACCAAATCCCCTGATCCACCCAGTGTCCCCATGCCTAACTTTCACATACGTAGAAAATCAATGGAACCCACGAAGTCAGACCTAGTTAAGTAGGTGTTATGTTCACAGTGTGCACACAGAAAAGTTATATCAAAACATTTAATATGCCTTCTGGAAGATTGCAATTTAACATCAACCAAAGAGAGAAAAAGTAGCTGACCTGCAAGGCAGAGAGAGACAACTCACCCCAACTTGTTTCTGGCTGGCAATTTCCAAACTGACTCTCTCCCTACAGTCTCAAAGTGATAGCTTCCAACACAGGCCTCAATACAGCCTTACATTAGGTTCCATATACAATACTAGCAGACTTATCCAGCATTATCTTCAGGGAAGAGGGGCTGGCAGAGTGGAGGGTGCAGGACTCAGGGCAGGGCTTTGGGGATGTGGGGAGGGAGTGCAGGTGGATGGGGGTTGGGAGGGGAGAGTGAGGGTGAAGGGGTGAGAAGGTTCTGAGGGTGAGGGATCCCATACAGCATGGGCCTTTTTTCTCCCTCCAACTCCCCCCTCCACCAGGGGCCTTTTTTCTTTCCCGCTCCAGCACTGCAGCCTAAGGCTGTGAGAGGGGGAAAGGGTTTGGGGTAAAGGGCTACTTACTCGGACTATGTCTACACTGCAGCCTTCTTACACAAGAAGCTTTTTGGGGAAGAGATCGTCCGCAAAAACTTCCTGCGCAAGAGCGCGTCCACATTACAAAAGCACATTGCAAAAGTGATACGCTTTTGTGCAAGAGAGCGTCCAGACTGCACAGATTCTCTCGCCAAAGAAAGCTCTGATTGCTATTCACAGAATAGTCACCAGAGCACCTGTGCTTTTTTCGATTGGCTCTTTTTGCTCAACCCTGACCCCCCTCCCCCGTTGCCCGTCCACACACACCTTTTTGCGCAAGAACTCTTGAGCAACATGGAGTTATTCCTTGTAGAAAGAGGAATACCTACGCCACAAAAACCCCTCTGTTCTTTTGCTTTACTATAAATTTACTTGCGCAAAAATGCGCTTGAGTGGTGGACGCTACACGGGTTTTTGCGCAAAAACCCTGTAGTGTAGATGTAGCCTTAGTGCGCTGGCAGGCAAGATGTCAAAGCCCCAGCCCTGCTAGCCACTTCCTTGGTGGTACACTGCCCCCAATGGCCACTCCCATATCATGTCCCTTACAACATCAATCCCTCCCTTTGCATGTTATGGAAAACAGCTTCTTTCCTGGGGCTTTCGGTTGTCCTGACACAACCAAACCCTGACCTTGTCTTAAGAGGAAACTTCATACCAAATTTGGTGTCCCTAGCTCTTACCATTTAGGAGGAGTTTTTGAACAAATGGACACACAAACAGACAAACAGACACACTCTAAAATATAGACTTGGCCTTAGAAAGGGATCCACAAAAGCCAGCCTGCTAGTCAAGGAGCTGCCTGAGACAGCCAGTGGAAAATGCTAGTGCATGGGTTATATCCCTACTTTCATACCTCTCACAGAGTTAAATTCAGGCTGTAGGGAGGCCCCCATCCCTGTTTGCAAACCACAGTCATTTTCCCTTCTCTGAAGTGAGTCCCCTAACCATTGAATTATGAAAGAGTCTGATGGGGAGGGAGTTCCCTCAGTATCTTCCCGTTGAAGCTATTTTATCCCGGCCAATTCATATTTAATTATTTAATACATGTAACCCCCAAGGGGGCGCTACATACACAAGCACAAGAGAAAGACTCTGTAGTCCAATGATCAAGGTGCTCACCTCAGAGGTGGGATACTCCTGTTCATATACCTTCTCATCAGGTAGAAAAGAAAAATGAACAGGAATCCCCCCAAGTCTCTGAGCAGTAGCCTAACCACTGGGCTAATGGTTATAAGCAGGGATTTCCTCTCCCCACCAGACTTTTGTGTGTGTGTGTGGAGTTGGACATACTTTGAATACACCTACCAAATCAGCCCCTGCAGAACATGTGTCTCCATTTGGTTTGAGAATCATGCTGGGGCTTTGGCATGATATAGGTGTTCCAAGCCAACTTAAGGTAGCATTGAACCTGCCCAGAGGCAGAGACGGGTCCATAGGAAACTTTTATAGTGATAATTTAGGTTTTCATTAAGTTTAGGTGCCTACAGAGGTAGAAGGCACCTGAGCTGTAGATCTGTATGTCAGTAGTGTTAAATTGAGAGTTAAAAGACCTAATCTTTTAGCAGTTCTAGGCCTACACATCTCTAGAACAAACAATAGAAATCAGGATTCATGATTTGTAACATTCCTTTGCAGTCTAGCACATAGCCATATAAGCCAGTAAGAAAATATTTGTTTTATTCCCTCTTCTAGTGGCTAGTCCAGTTAGAAGCTGATAGCATATAGTTACTAGTTATCCCTTTAGGTCTAGTGGTACAGGTTTGTGCAGTGGATTGAGAGGTCATAGACAGAGCTAGTTGGGAATATCCCCTCCAACCTCCAAGCAATTGCTATTAAAAGGAAAATGATTGGAAACTACAGTTTAAAAAACAACCCTCAACCTTACAAGAATGTTAAAGATGCAGAATTACATAAGCCATGCAAGTTAGGCAATGCAAGAATTAAAGCTGCCTGTGTAACTTTAACTCGGTCGCCATATGCAATGATACTGTGCTTTTTATTCTTCATGGCCCTACTTTTTCACTACAAAGAATGTTGTGAATGAGGCACAAGGCCATATGAAGTGAAAGGACTTTCTCTTGAGTTTGAGGTTCTAGAATAGAGACAAGATTTTTACCCTCTTCCACATACTTCCTAGAGCAGGAGTGAGCAAATACCAGCCTTCAGGCCAGATCTGGTCTTCCAGGGTTAGCCCCTGGCGGGCCCCATACCACCATATGTACCCATGCCTCTGCATGTGTGTGGGATCACAACTCCCATTGGCTGTGGATGGTCATTCTGGGCCAATGAGAGCTACGATCACCCATACCTTTGGAAGCACAGATAAATATAGAGACAGCAGCCCACCAGGGGCTAAACCCAATTAACCGCTGCTGTTTTATTGCCCACCCCCGCCCTGGAGAATACTGAGCAAGACAATGATCATGCATAAACACAAGGAGTCAGAATCAACATTGCATAAGCAACCTTACACTTATTTCCCAACATTTTAGTGCTTGTCTTTGGAACCTTAACATTTTTTCAGCATAATTAATTGTTGTTGTTGATGTTGTTTGCAGTTTGCATTATTGTACAGTTTTAGGGAAACAGAATGGACTAGCTTGCTTGAAAAACTTGCTCATAGAGCTGAGAGCCATGTACCATCAACTGGAAACTCAGATTTTCACTCCCAGAGCCAAAAGAAGGTGACACCATGGTGGAAGGGGTGTTCCCATTGCAATGTAGACATACCCTCAGAATACAAAAGCACCATCTGCAATATTGACCTATCAAAGCAAGAAGGTTAATGAAGTTGCGACAAAAATGGAGTTTAGTTTTTGTAGCAGGTAAATGGATATAGAAATATTTATATTTCTCATTCCCTTTTAGTTCCTGTCTTAAAAATTCTAATTAATGTTTTATGTAAGACAAACCCATGCTATAATCACAGTTCTCATAAAAATATCAGCATTTTCCACCACTTACTGTATTGCCTGGTATATAGCTATAAAAATGTTAGAGAAATGTTCAGTGATTGCAGCCAGATTCTGATTATATTACATAAAGTACAGTATGACTGCAATTTTTCTTGTTTCCCTGGTAACAACTGTAAATGCACGAGCTCCCTGAACTACTCCACCCCTCCTGCTGCTGATGTCAGACACAGGAGAGGTACATGTGCAACTCAACTCCACACCTGTCAAACCAGGCAGATGATCTGTTTGATCACCCTTTTTTTGGTCCCACAAAGCCCAGTCATTTGGTGATCAGAGAGCAGTGTTAATTTAGTCAGCTATCAGGATACTGGGGGGAAAAATCTCCCCCTTATGCTTTAGTTTTAAACAACGAAGAAAATGAGGTGAAAAATTTCCAAACGACAAGAACTTAAGGAACATGTTATTAGTTGGTAACAAAAGAAAATTAGAAACTTTTCTTATTGTTATTAATTTCCAATAACTGGGCATTAATTAATGCCAAATTACTGCATAACAAAATTCTTTTGGAATTCCACTCTAGTGACACATGGATGCTGAAAGTGCTCAACGTGGATAATGTTAATACAATGGACTGTGAAGAAACGAATTAGGATTTTCCATCTGTTATCTGACAGGAACACTTTAAAACAAGTGATGAATCCTTATTAATTCATCTGGTATTTTAATAAATCAGGATGAACTAATGTGGTATTTATGTCAATGGGAGATGCACCTCCATAGGAATTCCACTGTAAGTTAGCAATTAATTATTGTACCTGTAAGCAATTACTGGAGAGGACTCTTATCTGACCTTAATATCTATTTACTATGCTGGCAGGCTGCCCATTTTTACCTCATCATTAATGAAGATAAACATTTGTATGTAAGTGTTCCCCTTACAGTCATTTTGTTTACTATGATATTTCATCATTTGCTTCAGTTATTCTAAGTCCTTCTACAATGACAATATTATATTCAGTGGACTGAAGTACAACTGTGAGCAACACTGCTGAAAATATATTACTGCACTATATGTCTCGCGAGGTAACCAGAGAACACTAACGCCCATGTTTATGATTTATACATTAAATCTTTATAATCCACCTGAAAACCTGAAAAAAACTTGAAGATATTTGAAAATTTTCATTTTTGTTAAAAAAAAAAAGGGAAAATAATTTCCTGGACAGCTCTAAAATGAGAAGAAAGGGAGTCGTCTGATAATTACACCACAAACCTCAAGAGGGTTCTCTTTCCATTGACCACCTCTCTTTATGACGTTAGCAATACAGGCATGGAACCACACATGAATTTGACGAATAGTTACATGTAAAAAGGACTCTGCTGTGACTCCCTCACTATTGTTAATGAGCACTCACCAATGAAACACGGTTGTTATTTATTATTTGTGTTTTGGTAGAGCCCAAAAGCACCATGTCAGACATCAGGACTCCATTGTGTTAGGCTCTTGACAAACATTCAAGAGTCTAACACAATGGCCTAACTCAGAAAGAGCCTTGTCTGAAAGAACTCACTGTCTGAAGCCCCTAGCTGGTAAACATGTATGCATGTGAGTAATTTCATGCAGATGACTAGCTGTGGTGGAAGTGGAGTTGCTCTGTAAAAATATATGAATATGTTCATGTAGTTATTGGATGCTACCCTGTGACTATATTGGGATCAATTAACAGGGCTGCTGGGAAACAGACAGTCAAAACAATGACTCAAGATAAGATACCCCTCAGCAAAGTTTTAATGGCAATTACACGGCAATCGGAGAATCATTGTCCCTGAAAAGACTGTCTTCTCTCGACATCCCACTGAGCCCTTCCAAATTGGTTATGGACAGCAGGGCCTAAAAGCCCAGGAACAGATAGAATAAAGCACTCAGGCTGAATTAAAAGTTACTTTCTCTTTGGGGGGCAGTTATTGATGAAACGCTACTCATCCTGACACTCATGGACACCCCTTGGGGGATGCCTGAAGTTAGACTTTTCTATGCTTCAGTAGGGGGTAGAAAGCCTTCAGAGAAGACAGACATGCATACAGACTGTTGTTTCAAATTATTTTTTTTGCTTATGTTATGCTTTGTTTCTACTGCTAAAATGAAGCAATCCTCTGGTACAAGCAGTCTATCTGAGCACTCTATTCACCTCTGGTTGCAAGCTTACAAAGGGAAGAACTGCAGTCTGATCTGCTGGGTAAGCATGGTTGAGACATGGTTGGGACTGTAACCCAGAGCCTGGTCTAGGAATGGGGGAATTGCAGAACGATACCCAACGAGGGTAAGTCATGTAGCATGATGGGGCACACTCAGAGACACTAGCAAGGGGACAACGTTGAAGCTACTGCTATAACAGTGACAGTAGTCCTTACAGTTCAGTGGGCTGCTTACATCTGAAGTGGATTGTGCTCACGAAAGCTCATGATACCATCTATATATATTGTTAGTCTTTAAAGTGCTACCAGACTATTTGTTGTTTTTAAAGTTTTTCCTGTTTCAGACTAACTTAGCTATCCCTCTTAAGCTTTTGTACATACATAAAGTTACTCACATGTGTGGGCCCTGGTCTACACTAGGAAGTTATTTTCAAAATAACAAGCAGAGCATCCACTCTACCAAGCCTGCTATTTCAAAATAAGGGGCTTGTTCTTTTGAAATAATAACTCCTGCTTTCCCTAAGGAAGAATGCTTATTTCGAAATAGTTATTTCAAAATAGTGGTAGCGTGGATGCTCCACTGCCGCTATTTTGAAATAACTACTTCACAGAGTCATCCAAAGTAATTACTCCCCAGTGCTTCCTGGGGCTCTAAGTTGAAGTAGTGTGTCCACATTAATGGACCTGCCTCAGACTAATTTTGAGGCTTCCCTGTAGTGATGACACGCTATTTTGAAAGAGTTATTTTGGGAGTTATTTAAAAATAGGTTATTTCAATATAATTTTCTAGTGTAAACATTGCCTAAGTGTTTGCAGAATTAGGGCCTAATGTAATGGAACAAGTGGCTCAAAAAATGAAAGGGTAGAAATGGGAAGGAAGAACAAGGATAAGAGGACTAGGAAATAATTGGTCCCATAGTCTAGCAATGCGCATAGCTTGATGGTTCTAAAATATTTAAAAGGTGGGCATTATGCTTATTTGTTTTGTTTATAATTGTTGGGAATAAATAAACACACAAAAATTCCTAAGTCCCAGTATCATCTTAGGTGTAATCAGTTTCCCATGTCCATGGACATCATTTACAAAATGATTTTCAACAGAGATTTGAGAAAAGCCAGAACATTAGCTTTATAGAATAATGTGTTAAGCCATTTGGGTTTAAATGAATGGGTTTAAATGAATATGGCCAAAGTCTTTGCTCAGCTACACACATTGGCTACGTCTAGATTGGCATGATTTTCCGCAAATGCTTTTAACGGAAAAGTTTTCCGTTAAAAGCATTTGCGGAAAAGAGTGTCTAGATTGGCACAGACACTTTTCCGCAAAAGCACTTTTGCGCAAAAGCATCCATGCCAATCTAGACGCGCTTTTGCACAAAAAAGCCCCAATCGCCATTTTCGCGATCAGGGCTTTTTTGCGCAAAACAAATCTGAGCTGTCTACACCGGCCCTTTTGCGCAAAAGGACTTTTGCCCAAACAGGAACAGCATAGTATTTCCGCAAGAAGCACTGATTTCTTACATGAGATCGTCAGTGTTCTTGCGAAAATTCAAACCGCCAGCGTAGACAGCTGGCAAGTTTTTCCGCAAAAGCAGCTGCTTTTGCAGAAAAACTTGCCAGTCGAGACACAGCCAACCAGTTTAAACTGGTAACATTATGAAATTGACCTTTGCAGAAGTTTGCAGAAGTTGATCCTAACCCGTGTGTGTGTGTGTGTGTGTGTGCGTGTGCGTGTGCGTGTGTGTGTAAGAATCTAGCCTAAGATCTAGAAATTCTGTGAGAAGAGTCAGAGGTTTTTATGACTGAATTCCTCATTTTTTTCTTAAACAACTGGGATTCAGAAGTTACTTTAATACTATCCAACTTCTAATATTAAAAATTCTGTCTAATAAAAAGTGGATCTAACAGGCATCAAAGACTTGAATTCCACTGCGATTTAGATGGTAAAAAATGTAAAAGTGCAGATCTACACACCTTAATATTCTCGATAAGACTTTCCATCTAGCACCCTTTTATCCTTTAACTGGATATGACTTCCAATAAAGTTGACTTTAAAAAATAACAAACTTGCAGTTGGACAAAGCATAACTATTTTTCATGTAATTGATGACTGATGACATATTGATTAAATTATAATTCTTAAAGGCATGTTACGGTGCTGATATTTTTTCCAGCTTATACATTAATGTTTATCTACTTCTCACTTTCACCCAATTGTTCACCTTCATGAAGATAAGATTCCATTGCGGACTCTTCCACAGTGTGCTTGCTTAATCAATACTGTTTATTGATCTCATGGCATGCACTATCAACCAAAATCTTAAAGTTTAACCAATAGGTGGTCAATATAGCTCCTGGAACACTAGTGTTATGCGCTCACAAAGGCCCTGATCTAAAGACCACTGAAGTTAATGGAAATACTCTCATTATCTTTAGTGTGGTTTGGACAAGATCCTAAAAGCAGTAATTTTACCTCAGCTTTTGTTTTCAGGTGGTGTCAAGATGTAGCTCCACAGGCAAAGCATTACAGAAGTGTCCTGTTGAAATGACAAGATCCTGAGCAGCAGCAGCAATGTCAGCCTCTGAAAAGAATGGTTGCCTTCTCTTTACTGAGCAGAGAGGGAAACGTGCTCTTGGCTACTGCTGCTACTTGAAATCCAGTACCAGTCTTGCGTGGATTTAACAAGCCTACTAAATGGCAAACACTCTCCCTGAACTGTAGGGGACAAAATCCAGGTTAAGACATCAAATTAGCAAGGAATTTAACCACATGCTTACCTTTAAGTCCATGCCTATTCAGTAAAAGACATTAGTATGAATTGGGACCTGTGCTTTCCCATACAGCCTCGTATGCTTCCTGAAGTTCATTGTCATTGTTTCACCTCAAATGTTATCCAAAATGCCAATTGTACAGTCGAGTGTCATCAATTTGCAGTACTGACAAATGTACTTATTATGAATTAATGAATGTTGTGTATTAATGAATAAAGCGTGAACTTCATCAGGCTCCACATGGGTCAAAGAGGCTATGTCTACACTGCACTCTAAACTTGAAATAAGATACGCAATTTTCGCAATTTATTTTGAATTTATTTTGAAAAAAAGTGCTATTTCAAGACAACCCTTAACCCTTATGGAATGAAGGTTACTGGGAGGCCTGTTATTTCAAAAAAATATTTCAAAATAACGGGTGGCTTGTGAAGATGCAGGGTAGCTATTTCAGGATACCTCTGGTATCCTGAAATAACTCTGATGTGTAGACATACCCAGAAGGGCCTCTATTAGAACAGGACTGCTATGACCTATGTCTAAAACAAAGCCCACAAGCCCTAGAGTGGGAGAGCCAGGATGTGAGCAGACTCTGCTTCCCAACTCAGATCTGTGTGTCCTCATGTTTTTGCTCACTTATTCATTTCCTGTGCCTCAATGAAGCACTGAGGTTCCCCGACTAAGCCAGTTGTGAGGAAGTGGGCTGTACCTGTCACCGGGAAGCTGTTGCTGCTTTGTTCAACTGTGAGATTCCTGTTCTCCTATCCTCTGTCATTCTTTCAGGACAGTGGTATGAATTGGAGTATTTGCTGTCTTGTTGTGGTGTTCTTCAGGAGCTATGAACGGTTGGAGGCAGAGTTGGGAATTGAAGGGCACGATGGTAAGGGACACAGTATGGTGTTGTTTTGGAGAGTAGGTTGAGGGCATCCGTGCTGTCTTCTCTGCTAGATGAGGGTGCCATGTGCTCCTGGAGCATGTGTGTTTCAGCAGAAGAATGAGTTCACATTGGATCTGATTTTTTCCAGTGGCCAGCCTGCACTCTGGCACACATTTACATCACCAGATCCTCTAGGCAGGATAGCTAAGACCAGAGGGATAGCAGCCCTGTTTCCCATTATAGAAGCTATTCTCTTGAACATTTCTAATATATAGATCCAGGGTTCCTCTGATAATATAAGGTGCGGGTCATTTCTGATGTTCTCTGGAATATGACTGTGATTTCTGCTAGGAGGTACCTTGGCTGGAATCTGCCAGGTCACTGAACCTGTGGAAAAGGGATAGGATATTTGTGTGTTTATGCCTGTAACAATGTAGTTCAGTTCCCCCCTCCCCATATCCCTCTACCCTCTGCCATGTGTATGGCATTTGGAAGGATTTTTAAATTGACCAGGTGTATGTTGCCGGTTTGTGCAGGGAATAGCTACTAGGTTCAGGGAATGGAGACCCTTACTTACGAGAGGAGACTGGAAGAGCTTGGCTTGTTTAGTCTAGCAAAAAGAAGTCTAAGAGGGGATATGATTTTTCTTTATAAATAGATTGTGGGGGAGGGAGTAAATACCAGGGAGGGTAAAGAACTATTTAAACTAAAGGACAGTGATGGCACAAGAACAAGAATAAGAAATTGTATAAACTAGCTATGAACAAATGCAGGCTGAAAATTAGGAAAATGTCTCTAATCATCAGAGGGGCAAGGTTCTGAACCAGCCTCCTAGTAGGAGTTGTGGGAGCAAACAATTTATAAATCATTTAAAGAGAAAGTTGGACAAATTTATTAGAATGATTGTGCAGTGGGGTTGTTTGTGATGGTTGGACACAGGGTTAAGCAGCCTTAGAGCTCACTTCAGGTTTATTCTCGTGCTCCTGGAAGCTCATGCTTCAGGCTTCCAGCAGACCACCTTCAGTGATCAGGATGGACTATCCCCCCCATTTCCCAGAATATTTGGGGGTTTCTTCTTGCATTTGTTTTTATTTCTTTCCTGTGAAGCATCAGGAATGACAATAGCTGGCTTCATTTCCCTTTGCCAAACAAACAAATCTACATGGCTCCGTCAACGGAGCCATGTAGTTTAGACATGTGGTATCAGGATGAAATTTTCCTCCAATTTAAATTGTCAGTGACTTGGGGAGGGGGATCACCTTTTTCTGCTGTGTGTGTGGGTACAGGTCATTTCCCAAGATTTCCTGGTTATACCTCACCTAATCATTTCCCTGCCATTGCTGGGGCCTCAGGCACTGGTACAGCTTGGTCTGTCTTATTCTCTGTGACATGTAACAGTCTAGTTTCCTCTGGGCTGTAATACTTCAGTCTAATTTCGGTAGGTAAGGTTTGGATGCTGTTGCTGCTCAGCGTTGATAGACTGTGGTATTCAAGTCAGATCAGTGGTCCCTCCTGGTCTGAAGTGTTATGAGTCCTAGCGTATCTGTCCTGGCTCTGTGTTGTGCTGTGTAGCTCTTCACAATCAATTGGAATAGTGATTTTTGAGAGATATGGGTGTGATCTTAGTCTGTGTCCTTTCAATTTCCAGTTTCAGGATAGCACTTTTTAGAAGGTTCTATCTTTGTGCTTTAACCATAAGAAGCTCGTTAGACCTTCCCGGTGGCTTTACTGTTCTGCTGATCTTCAGAGGGGAAAGGCTATTTATACATGTCAGCTTCCAGATTGCCTTGAACAGACCCTTAGAAGTACATACTCCTTCCTTTCATTGAAATCAGTGGACACTAGACCCTATCTATTGTTGGGCACCTGGCCATTTAAACTCATCTGGTTTTCCTTTGAGTACCACTTTTAAGGCCCCTTTATCTCCACTTTCATTCCATGAGAGACTTTCAGCATCTCAGTATTGTTCCTGTTACTTTTTAGCAGCCTGACAATTAGACAGTGTGGTGCTCAGTGTTACAATGCCAACATTTTTTTTTCACATCTGGGCCTTAACACTTGTTTGTGCCTCTGGGAATCTCCCTCTTAATGATCAGAGAAAGTAGAAAGTCTCAGATGTGGACCTTCAGGTGACTACTGAGGATTCAGCATTAAAAACAACATTCCAAACAGACTCATGTATTTTGACAGGTATATACACATGAGTCTGAAATTGTAATGGATTTGTAACGTTTCTGATTTCCCTCAGTATTTTCTGCCTATATTTGCAGTAACAATTCTGTAATGGGCATTCCTAACAGTCATTCTGCAATGATTACATGAGAGTTTATGGTACTTTGACTTAGTTGTCTTATATTGTACTTTCATAACCTATTATCTTCCTTTTCTTCCTAGTTGTCTCAAGAGAGATGTTCTTTTTCTGTTGGTTTTATTTACAAATTGGCCTGAACTGACGAGGGCAAAGGTTGAACTATGTTTGTTTATTCTAATTACTGCAGTTTGTCCTACAAGAAGGTTGGTTTTGTTCCCCTACAACCTGAAGAAATTCAGTGTTTTTCAGATGCCCTAACTGATTCTGTTTCTCAAAGAAACATCTAGTTACATGGAGGAAATAAAGAGGGTCATTAAGACTAGCAGAACATGGATGTTTCAGTTGCCCTCCAAAGGGACACAGGTTCAATATCTACATGCTGCAAACACATTTGAAACCCAAAGAAATTCTTAACTTTGCAGGGTATTTCACAGTGCTTTTTTACAACCTGGATTAACTTTTATGTAATTGCTCAGAATTGTTGTTTGTTCTTGTATCGCACACCAACTCCATACCGGTTACAACTCCCTTATTGTTGCAGCGGCTGTGGTGAAAAGACAATCAGGAGCCTTACACAATGCTGTTTGATTATAACACCCAGACATTTTGTGAACAAGTTGAAGTGGAATTTCTCATTATTTGAGTAATTTCTGATACATGATATTAATGGTATTTTCAATAAGTTAAATGGTTATTTTGATGCCTCGCCTCATTGCTGTGTTAAAATTCAGTCAATTATCATTTGAAACAAATCTGTTTGTCTGATCTCCAAGTAACAGAAACAATGCAGGCAGAAACAATTATTAGCTTTGCAAAGGTGTTTTGTAAGTTTTCTGCCCCTCAAAATTCTTATTGACTAGTCTACAGCTCCTGAGTAGCTCTCAACTATACAGGAATAGTCTTAAAAGATGCAAGAGTCAGAAAACAAGGAAAGAAAAAAGCTTCCAGGATACAATCTGGTACTATACGAGATGAAGTTTGCCTTTGAGCAAGAACACATGCTTTTTTGGACATTTAAAATAAAAACTGATCAAAAGACAATTGCAACAATCTTGTCTAGTCAACAATGAAGATTCAAAGCAGGGGGATTTAATTCTCTTACTATGGAGATATATTCTCTCTTCTAGAAAAGGAATAAAAGAAAGTAAGTGTGACAATGTTAAAAGCAGCCAACAAGAAAAAAAAGGAGTAGTGTCTAAATAGAATCTTGCCACCATAGGGGGAATGTTTAGTTTCCCATCCATAAAAATTACAAATACAACATATTCTTTTCTTTCTCTCTTACTCTTGTTAGCTTTTATTTTTGCCTCACTTTCTTTTAGTAATAGATCTTAGTATACCACTTTTTTCTTTAAAAATATCCATTTTGAAGTCTAAGCTGCATAATATAAAATAAATGCCCGCTTATTCTATTTCCAACTACAAATTATTGATTCTAAAATCACCATGGATTTGCTTTTATAATAGTATTGTTATTTAAAAAATAAATAACTTTCTAATTAATTGCCTTGTTTGTCTTGGGAGATTTCAGTCAGGATAGCAAACTTTTGACTAGCTGTCTACAATTATTTCAGATGTTGAAACACGCTGACACAGTAATTCACTGCTGAGGACAATCTCAGAGATTACATGGATCTCTGTTTTGTTTTAAATTAGAATTTGCAGTAAAATTTAAAAAGATGCAGGCTACTGTGATGTGTTGAATCATTGAAATCCCCTTGGAGTTGTCCCCAGGTTCACTGATCATGCTGCTGTTGCTCTCTTTCTGGAGCGCCCCACCACCCTTTCCTACTTAGCTGGATCCTCTGGTTTCCCCCAGATAAAGGCACAGAGTTGAGGTAACTGCCCACCTGCAGAGCAAAACAGACATTGAACAAGTTCAACTCTGGGAAGGTTCAGCTATAAGGGCTCAGCACCCAGGAAATAAACCCCCAAAAGGAACCAAACCCCCAAATAAATTTGTCATACTTTGTGTAAAAGTTTTACACAGAGAAAGATCATGAAGTCTACCCACTTTATCAGTGAGAGATATGCACAGTGTTTGCTTCACCCCCCAGAATAATTATTTACATTGGGCCTGACAGTAAACAAGTATTTTTATTAATTATAAAAGGTAGGATTTAAGTGGTTGCAAGTGAAAACAGTCAGATCAAAATAAGTTATTAAATTACAATAAACAAAAAATGCTTAGCTAGTTCTACTCTACTAAGAAACTTGTTACCTGCAAATTCTTATGCTAAACAGCTGTTCTTATTTCAGGAAAAAGCTTAAAGTCAGAGCTGATCTTTACTCTGGCCTGAGTCTTCAGCTTTTTTCACAGGTCTTCATTGTCAAGTATTCTCTTAGAGTGGGTCAGGCAGTTTCAAAGACCAAGTGAGGATAAAGGCTGATTTCTTCCTGTTGCTTACAGAAACTTTCCTCTCTGGAGGGAACCCTTTGTTAGCCCCCCCCCATCTTCATAGTAATATACCAGGTTCAAGATGGATTCCAGCACCAGGTGACATGGTCACATGTCTTTCTAGGACCAATCACAGTTTGGATTTATAGGATAAACACAACCATTAATGTCATTAGTTTGAGTACTGAGTACCTAAAGTAGCACTGAATGGCCCCCATGAGCACATTTAGAACTATAAAAAGATTCACGGGACCTATTTTCAACGTCACATAGAAGAATGAAAAATTCACAAAAATAACATATAAACATGCAGCAGATTGTAACATTGCCACATGAGGTATTTTGTCTAAAGCATCATTGAGTATCAATTGTCATAAGTCAATTTTCATAAAGCATGGAGGAGGTAGCTGTGACAGCTATGATGAAAATAATCCTAGGTCCTTAATTTAAACAAAAATATCAGAACAAGATCAGTGCTGTAATTTACAAAAATGCTCACAAAGATCCTAAGGAAGGCTACACACTCAAGGAAGACTCTGTAATTTAAAGAGGGGTTTCTCTCTGGTTGCTGAATGAAATTCCTTGATTGTCTTCTGAAGGAATTTACAGTCCTTGGAGACTGAGGAGCTGCCCTGAATGAAGGGAATTCTGGAAAAGTACTATCCTGAATATTAAGAGTCAAAACCTCAAAAACTTGAAGCCATGATATTTTTGAGGCTACTTTGCTTACCCCAGAAGGTGAAGGGAATCAGCAATTGAATGATGAATTTCAGTTCCCTGAAACAAAGAAAGAAGAAGAGCCTGGAGACAGAATTAAAGATAGAGGTTTTCAGAAGCCTTACCTTAAGAGTCATATGAAAAGCATGAAAATACCAAGATATTTTTAGTTTACTCAGGTCACTGTTCACTGCTGAGCTGCATATCAACAATGAACATCAAAATCAGTGTAGACATGTCCAGATTGTTAGACTTTTAATGTCAATAAAGTTTTAAAGAAAAACTATTTTTCCCTCCAACTTCCCCTTCACTCCCTGCAGAATGAAAAGTGCATTTTTGGAGGATGATCCTTACTCTTGGGAACTGTCCAAGTTTCAAAATAATAAAATGTGACAATATTAGAAAATAATGTGTGGGTTAATGAACGATGATCCACTGAGTCATGGATTTCCAGAGCAGGTGTCTGTCTGAAAGCCAAGTTCGAGTATTACTTCCAATGGTGGGATGTCTTGCTCTGCTGCACTATCCAAATCTCTCCTATGAACAGACATTACTTTATGGAGCTTTTCTTTTAATTGTTCCCATCGAAGCAATGTGTGTTCAACTTAATGTTTCTCTCTAAGGGTATGTCTACACTACAAAGTTAATTCAAACTAACAGACGTTAGTTCAAATTAACGTTGATAGGTGCTACACTACCGCTCCGATAGCTCGAACTTAATTGGAACTAGCGGAGCGCTTACTTCGAACTAGGTAAACCACATTTTACGAGGACTAAGCCTAGTTCGAATTAGCTAGTTCGAATTAAGGGCTGTGTAGCCACTTAATTCGAACTAGTGGGAGGCTAGCCCTCCCCAGCTTTCCCTGGTGGCCACTCTGGGCACCACCAGGGAAACTCATCTGCCCCCCTCCCGGCCCCGGAGTCCTTAAAGGGGCACGGGCTGACTACGGTGCCTGTGCCAGGTGCAAGCCTGCCAGCACCCACCCAGCAGACCCTGCACCTGGCACGGATCGAGCCAGCCACTCGCTGCCACCCAGCCCTCCGCCTCTTCCCGGGACCAGGCTGGCGGCTCCCAGGAGCCTGCCCGGGTCTGCAAGAGGCGGGCGCCCGCCTGATCTAGTGCGGAGATCGTGGACCTCATCCACGACCTCTGCACTAGGAACAGGAAAGTGGCCGTTTAGAGCAGGATAGCTGCCAGCCTGGCCACCCAGGAGCAGGTGTGCATGAAAATCAAGGTGGTCCACTGAGACCCCCGACCCTGAGCCCTGAGCTTAGAATGGCCGTACTGGGTCAGACCAAAGGTCCATCTAGCCCAGTAGCCTGTCTGTCAACAGCAGCCAACACTAGGGACCCTAGAGGGGATGGACCAAAGACAATGACCAAGCTATTTGTCTCGTGCCATCCATCTCCAGCCTTCCACAAACAGAGGCCAGGGACACCATTTCTACCCCCTGGCTAATAGCACTCCATGGACCCAACCTCCATGACTTTATCTAACTTCTCTTTAAACTCTGTTCTAGTTGTAGCCTTCACAGCCTCCTGCAACAAGGAGTTCCACAGGTTGACTATTTGCTTTGTGAAGAAGAACTTTCTGTTATTAGTTTCAAGCCTGCTACCCATTCATTTCATTTGGTGTCCTCTAGACCTTCTATTATGGGAACTAATGGAGAACTTTTCTTTATGCACCGTCTCCACACCACTCATGCTTTTATAGACCTCTATCATATCCCCCCTAAGTCTCCTCTTTTCTAAGCTGAGAAGTCCCAGTCTCTTTAGCCTCTCTTCATATGGGACCTGTTCTAAACCCCTGATATTGTAGTTGCCCTCCCCTCTCCCAACCTCTCTCTTCCCCTCTCCCGCCTCCTTTTCCCAGTCTCCCCGAGTTTTGTTCAATAAAGAGAGTTTCTATTTTTGAACACACTTGTCCTTTATTTCGTACATCAGGAAGGGGGGCTAGGGAGGGGTAAGTGGAAGGAGGTTAGGGATGAATGTGGTACAAGCCCCCGATGGGGAGGACTGAGGGTGGCTCTGCGGGCTTCTGGGGGTGGAAGCTCTCCTGAAGCCCCTCGATTGACCTCCCCCTCCGGATGGCAGCCTGCTGGCAAGTGCAGCCGGGCTAATGGCCAAGTGCTGTGATGTGCCGAGTGTGGGCACTCAGGGCACTCCAAGCCAGGACTGGTTTTCAAGCGGGGAACCCCTGAGAACTGTCTGTCCTGGGTGGGGGTCAGGTCCCTTTAAACACAGCCGTCGGCTAGCCTGAGGCAGCAGCTCCACTCTCTAAGTCCTAATCTGATGCCCTGCGGGCACTGCTTCCGGCCATCCTTAACCTCAGTTCAGGGTCCACTCAGTGTGGACATGCTAGTTCGAATTAGCAAAACGCTAATTCGAACTAATTTTTTAGTCTAGATTCACTAGTTCGAATTAGTTCGAATTAGATGCTGAGCTACAGTTCATCTTTAAGTTTGACACAATCAACTCTGGATTAAACAAAGACTGTGAATGGCTTGCTAACTACAAAAGCAGCTTCTGCTCTCTTGGAATTCACACCTCCAGATCAGCTGCTAGAAGTGGGCCTCATCCTCCTTGATTGGATCCACCTCGTCATCTCCAGCCTGATTCTGGCCTGCATATTTATTCCTGCCTCTGGAAATTTCCACTACGTGCATCTGACGAAGTGGGTCTTTGCCCACGAAAGCTTATGCTCCTACACTTCAGTTAGTCTATAAGGTGCCACAGGACTCCTCGTTGCTTTTTTAGTTCGAATTAGTTAATTCGAACTAAGTTCGTTCGAATTAGCGCTGTAGTGTAGACATACCCTAATAGAAAAATATCTCCTTTCCCGTTTTCAAGCAAATTCATGCTGGTGAAAGTGATTTCTTTATAGTCTTGAAATCTCCTCTTTCACCACAGAAGAGATACAGAATGGACAGAAGAAATACAAATTATGCAGAAACATAAATGGTTCTTTTCAAGAAGGCATTAAACCAACCAGGTGAGATTCACATGGTTTGTGCTTTTGTTTTCAACTTTTACAGAACTTGTCTCTGAATCTTATTACCAGCCCCCTGGGACAACCAGTTACTAGCCCTTAAATGGAGATTTTGGCAAACCACGTACCTCAAGAAAAGTAGATAAATGGTTTAGGAGATGAGCTTTTATAAATAATTTACATATGTGTATTTTTCAGAAGGAAGCAGTAAGGAAATAATTTGCAGCAACATGGGGATGCTTCTTTGAGTATGCTTTGTAAGCATTATAAACAGAGTAAAAATTAACCCACTGAAACATCTGGTGAGTTTGTTCTGGCTTCTACTATAGCATGTTGTAACAGGAGAGTCTAGTCCCTCCTCCTGTTTCCTCTAGTCTCCAGTTATTCCCTCGATTGTAGTCACCCGCGGTGGGGTAGGGGGGTCAGGGCCCATCCACTCTCCCGGACCCCAACCCAGGGCCCTGAAGACAGGTACACGGAGACCTGTCCTGCTGGTGGGACGCCTGCCCGAAACTCACCAGCTCGCCGGGGTCTCACCCGGCCCTGGGCTACTTCCTACCCCCTGCCTAATATACCCGTGGTCCCCACCTTCCCATGTTGCCTTCACCCCCCTTCCTGGTGCGTTCCTTACTTCCCTCCACCCTTCTTCCTCCGCTTCTGTTTCCTCTCCCTCCTTTTTCCTACTCTGCTCCGCTCCGTTCCGCTCTCCTCTCCCCCCTCTCCCCGACCCCGCGGGGCTTTTCAAAGAGCCCGCACCGGCATCCGGCCATGATGACGTTGGACGCTGCGCAAGCTAGCCCCGCCCCCTTCTCCAGTCTCCGCTCCCCCGCCGGCCATGTTTCCTGCGCGCCGCTCGTCAGCTGGATGGCAGCGACAGAACAGGCACGGCAATTCGCCCCCACTCTTCGGGTAGTCCCCAGGAGCGTCAGGGCGACCACGGGTTCAGTGCGGGGCGGGCTGACGTCCGTTGGGAGGAGGCGGCTCTCTCCGTCACACATGTGCTTTTTCTTCCTGTGGATTCATCTATTGGGTGATAGTGTAGCCTTCACAACATCAAGGCCAGAATTTCAAGGTCATCTGCACTGGAAAGGGTATATTTTATATGGAGTGAATATTGCCTCAGATTGCAGAGACAAGCATTTAGAAACTAAATCCCATAGTTGTGGCACAAACACAGTTAAAATGAATTACAGAAAAAAAATCTGTTCACATCTTTTGCAACTGGTATTGCATCTGTGCATGAAGTTGTTCTGTGGGAAAGTGTGGTAGGGCAATTGGCCCGCACTGGTCCAAAAGGGTTATAATAGCTCTGGGTGAAGGCTGAGGCTGGCACCCAATCAGAGGAGACTAGAGACAGCCAATCGGGGCCTGGATAGATCCTATAAGAGAGTAAGAGAGCACATGTGCTCCAGCTATGGAGCAAAAAGGACCTCCCTGTCTGGTAAACTAGAGGTACTGGGGAAGGGCAGACAGAGCTGGGGAGCCCTGTCCAAACAAACTCTCAGACTGAGGCTTTGCTTCAAGGGGTGCTTGTGCTGCAGGCAGGCAGCCAGCCAGGGCAGCAGAGGGCAACATGGCTACACCCCCTTCCCAAGAATGAATAGCAAGCAGATACCAGGAGGAAGTATCTCTAGTAAGGAAGGGGTTGGGGGGTTTGGCGGGGGGGAGGGGGAAGTGGCCCAGGGATTTGTAACTGTCATGCACTTTGTTAATAGAAACATTATAGACAGCTGCTATTACAGGGTCCCCAGGCTGGAACCTGGAGTAGAGGGCAGGCCCAGGTTCCCCCTACCACCAGCTCTCCATGCCTGTACTAGAAAGATATTGCTTTTGTTATAAGGATTTGTCCTACCCTGTACCATTGGGAGGGGCCACAAAGATCATGAAGTTTGAATTTCATTCTTTTCCCCATGCTGGCCAATTGTGAGAGGAGCTCAACAAATAGCAAGCTGATGTCTAAACCAGTGGTCACCAACCAGTAGATCTGGATCTACTGGTAGATCTTAGAGCCTTTGATAGGTGACCCTGAGAGGTTTGGCTGGGAGGCTATCAAATACCCGCACTTCATCTGCGTCTCTCAGCACTGCCGTGCTGCTTCTGCCCTTTGCCTTGGAGCTGCCTCCCTTCCCCAGGAGCCTTCTGCTTGCTGGGCAAGTCATAGAAAGACGAGGAGGGGATACTGATATCTGGGTGCCCTTCTTTCTCCTCTCCCCCCCACCCCGTACTACATCTCCACAGAGCAGAGTGGGGACAGGGATGAAGACAGTTTACTGGCTGCTTTTGGGAGTGGTGCAGGGCCAAGGTAGCGGTGAGCCTGCTTTAGCTCCCTGCACCACCACCCGGAAGCTACCCGTGGTAAGCGGTGCCCAACTGGAGCCCACATTCCAAACCCCAGCCCTGTCCTGAACCCCTCCTGCACCCCAAACCCTGTCCTAGCCCTGCGTCTCCCCTGCACTCAAACTCCCTTCCAGAGCCTGCACCGTGAACCCCTCCTGCACCTCAACTCCCTGCCCCAGGCTCAGCTCAGAGACCTTCCCACACTCCAAATCCTTTAGCCCAAGAGCAGAACCTGCATTCCCCTCCCCCACACCCTGGTCCTCTCCCCGCTGCCTGATAAAAGTGAATGAGTATGGGGGAGGGAGGGAGGGAGGGAGGAAGGAGTGAGCAGGAGCGGGGTTTCCGAGAAGGGGCTGGAAGAAGGCAGGGCAAGGATGTTTGGGTTTGAGGTAGATCCTGGATTGCACTTAAATTCAAAAAGTGATCTTGTGCTTAAAAAGGTTGGAGACTACTGGTCTAAGCTAAGGGCTGTTGTGAGCCTCTGAGGCAAGCAATCTGCCTGAAAGCTCAAGACCCACTGAGGTTAAGGAGGAGTTTTGTTGTAACAGATAATGACCAGAAACATGGGGTCTAATTCTCTGCTGACTTTTACCTGATAGTTACTTATACCTATGCAAAGTAGCTACAAAATACTAACAAACTAAAAAGGCTGTGTTGGACACCCCCTCTGAACTCAGCATACAGAGTATGCAAAGCTGCAAAAAAATTCTAATATTTTCAAATGACTTGTTAAGTTCTGGAGCATAACAAGACAGTCCCTTGAAAAAGTAATGGTTCACTAAACCATCCAAAATTGCCCCTTCACAGTGTATGTCTTAAACAGCTGATACAGCACAATATATTGACCATTAAGGGTTGCTCATGAATGATTTCTTCAAGGAACCCAATGTATTTCCTCTGTTGTATTTGCAGTCCCTGCTCTCCCACAGCTCATTTTGAATCTGGGGTTTCACTATCTGCAGAGCCATTAGGATAGCAAACGTAGCAATTGATTTTATAGGATCCGCAGGGAGCAGAAGTTTTGAGATCTCCCCTTTCTTACTTGCCATGCCTATCATTGCACTCTCTATGGAAATGTTTTAATCTATTATTTCATACTGCTAAATCAGCACCGTTGGTCCTACGCATAAGTTTTCTTCATCATCACAGCCTGTCAGCAATTTCAAGGCAATGCAGACCTTCATTTTGAACAGAACTTGTATGAGAAACTGTACATTCATTCAAACTTTGTGATTGTACAAAAGCATGGTTGAACAGAACAAAGCTATCTTTTACCCAAAATGCATTCTGATTCATTATTATTATTTGAAGACTACATTTGTCAGCCTGATTGGGTTAGCAAAACGTAGCTAATAAACCAATGTGCTTCGTTTTTGACAGCCTTAGGTAAACAGAAACATCGGTATTACTTAGCACAAAGATAATAAATACTCCACGTAACAGAGGTCGAAATTAATTCAAAGCAAAGAGGTTTTTCAAACAAATTTTCTAGCAAAAATAAAAAAAATAAATCAAAAGACATTGTGGTTCTCCAGATAAGGAGAATGCATAGTGATGTTTTATGTCCCAACATGATTTTAAAAACATATACTCTATATCCGCCACTGGGATGCCATCTGACTTGCATGAGGCGCTCACCAGCTCACAGCAACAATATACCACTCTAAAAAAAATGGAATAAAGAACTCTGTCATATCCAATTAAAACTTCATGGAGAATTTAAAATGGTAGATTTTAATTTCTTGAGCTAGAATGTGGGCAGGATCAGGGCAAACACATTTTAAAAAAGCCCTGGGAACTTTAAATCACCACAAATGATTAAGATGTGACTTTTACATCTCATCCAAGTGATATCTCCATCAGTACAGTGCCCTTTGGATCTGTCCCCTCTCAGTCTGTGATAGCAAACTCATGTTCTTAAAAATGGTCCATTCTCCTACCAGTATTACCCATGTATACATCAGACTAGAACACATTGGTTAGGTTCAGCTTTCACCAGCTGCATTTCATCTAGGTGCTGACTTAAGGAGAAAGCTATGTGGTGATGCTATTTATGTTTGAAGTAAAGGAGACATAGAGTTGGACATCATTGTCTGAGTTCAGGACAACTACACCAGTATTTCCCCTTATGATCCAACATAGGCATCATTATTAGGCTTCTGGATCTCCAGCTGTTGCCTCTTTTGGGCCAGAGACTTGCCTCCCTCTCCCTCCTGACAAAAAGTTTTTCCAGGCTGCACTGCTCCCTACCTCCACTGTGATTTCCTCAGCAATTTGGTCTGCCTAAACAGGCCTATTTTGCTTTTTCTTCAGAAGTTATAAACCATGTAATTGCTGACAGTCATAAGTTACCCCACTGCTTTTCCTAGGCATGCACATTTAGTCTTAAAATGAAAGTATTACAGAGAAAACCTCTGGTGATCAACAGCACTGAATGGTTCAAAAGGAAGAGTTGGATATATTTCCTTTTGTCTATATACTGGTGGAGGTCATTTACCAGCATGAGAGACATTTTGGGTGCATCTAGACTGGCAAGATTTTGCGCAAAAGCAAGTGCTTTTGCGCAAAAACTTGCTAGCTGTCTACACTGGCTGCTTGAATTTGTGCAGGAGCGCTGACTTTGTAATGTACAAAATCAGTGCTTCTTGCGCAAATACTTTCACGCTCCTGCTTGGGAAAAAGCCCTCTTGCGCAAGAATACTTGTGCAAGAGAGCCAGTGTACACAGGGAAGAACTGTTTTGCGCAAAAAAGCCCCGATGGCTAAAATGGCGATCAGGGCTTTCTTGGGCAAAATTGCGTCTAGACTGGCCACGGATGCTTTTGTGCAAAAGCACTTTTTGCACGAAAGCATCCATGCCAATCTAGATGCACTTTTGCGGAAATACTTTTAACAGAAAAACTTTTCCGTTAGAAGAATTTCCGCAAAATCATGCCAGTCTAGACGCAACCTTTATGTACATAGAATAAAATGGAAACAAAGACTGTGTCTAGATTACAGGGTTTTTTCCAAAAAAAGTGGCCTTTTTTTTGAAAAAACTATACCTGCATCTAGACTACCGCTGCATTCTGTCCACAGTAAATCGAAAGAACGCAGCAGTTTTGTCGACAGCGGTAAACCTCGTTTTACGAAGAATGCCTTTTTCGACAGAGGATGCAGGGAGCCAGTTCTTTTAAAGAAAAAAAAAGGCCTCCAGGAAGAAGCCCTGGTGGACAGTCTAGCCTTTACATGTTGAGCACTCCTGTGGTTCCTGTCTGCAGCCTCTTAAAGGAACAGGCACCCAGACAGGCACTGCTGTCAGGAAGCCAGCTAGCACACCTGTGCCAGCCATGCTATCCATGGCCCAGCCTCAAGGCCCCCACGTCCCTTCACAGGACAGTGAGGAGAACCCACCCAGGGGCACCAAAAGGCAGACACCAGCCTGGTCTGGCCCAGAAATAAAAAACCTCCTGGAGCTCTGGTCCCAGGAAGAGGCCCTGCAGTCACGCTGCAGGAATGCGGACACATACAATTGCATGGCCCAGAGATTGGCCAAGAAAGGGCATCACCCCCCGCACCATGGACTAAGTCAGGGCTAAGGTCAAAGAGCTGTGGCAGGGATATGCCAAGGCCCGGGACCAGAGCTCCCACTCCAGGAGTTGGAGCACATCCTGGGCAGTGGAGTAGCCCAGACTCCACTGCATGTGGTGAAGTCCAGGTTACCCCACCACATCGTGGACCGACCCCTGAGGGAGGATGACCAGGCAGGAGAGGCAGGAGAGCTGCACCCGGAGGAGGAAGATGAGGAGGAAGAGGAGGCAGCAGGGACCCTCTCCCAGGAACCGGTCCTCCAGATCCCAGAGACCTCCCAGGCATCTGTGGACATCAGGGAGGGAACATCAGGTGAGTGCTTTGAGGGGTCACCACACACGGGTGGGTTGTCAGTGGAGGGGGGCAGTTAGCCCCATTGCCACTGTGGGGTCCCTGGGAAGCTTTCAGGCTGCTGCCCAACTCACACGCGGTGTCACATGTAACACCCCTGAGTCTCCTGTCCAAAGAAGAGCCTCTGCCAGCCACGGCATGCCCTCGGGAACAGCAGGTGTGCACACAGACATTGATTGTCTCCTCTTCCCAACAGGGGAGCACCACACCCGCCCCACCACCATCCCAGACCCATGGCACCCGCAGGCACTGGCGTGTCTACACAGACCTGATGAGGGAGCACATAGTGGTCCTGCAGGACCTCAACAGGACCCTTCAGCAGAGGACAGAGGCAGAGGCTGAGTGGCGCACCAGGCTGATGGATGAGCTGGTCCAGCAGTGCACTTCCATCTGTACCACTGTGTGGGAGGTCCTAGCCTCGCCTGCCCCTGCCACGGGCACCGCTCCTCCTGCATGCCACGCCCCTGCTCCCCCAGCCCCTCCAGCCCCCCTCCTCTCCCAGCTTTCCCTGCTCCCCCATCCCTTCCAGCCCCTCCTTCTGCTCCAGCCGCCCCTCCTGCTCCTGAACCCTCACAGGCCCAACAGCTGCCCTCTCCCCCCCACCTGGGCCAGGACTGGCTCTTACTCCACCTGAGCCTAAAGCTGTGGCAGTGCCAGGATGCAGGAAGGTGGCAAAACCCTGCGATCAGGGAAGCAGGGACCTACTTGAGCCCCCTCCCCCTCCCGGTGTTGAGTCCCCTACCACTCTAGTGAAAGGACATTTCAGTTATGGAACAAATTCTTTATTTTTGAGTGACAGATTTACTTTGTTTATAAACAGTTGAACAGTACCAAGAGAAAGGTGGTTTATACACAGTTAGCACATTTTCTGTATTGCTACTGTTTATAATAAAAAAAAACAATTTCTGTTTCCAAAGAAAACCGGGTGAGTATGTGTTATTGGGAAGAGAGTGAGAGTTGTGGAGGGAAAGATAGGGGTGAGCCAGGCCAACCCCTCCATGGGGGAAGCCCTAGGGAGAGTCAGTGGGCTCTTTCTGAGAATCTCTCCCTCAGGGCCTCTCGGATTTGAACACCAGACTGGTGAGCCTGGCGGATGGCTGCTGAAATGGCCTCTCTTTGCCATCAGCACTTGTCCCCCTCTCTGGCAGGAAGACCTCCCCTTTCCTCTCCGCCAAGTTATAGAGGGCGCAATATGCGGCCACCACCTCCGGGATGTTGCGTTCGCCCATCTCCAGGCATGTGAGGAGGCAACGGAACCTCTCTCTCAGCTGGCCGAAAGCGCATTCCACCTGGATGCAAGCCTGGCCAAGATGCACGTTGAAAAGCTCCTTGCTTTTCAAGGGCTTCATGAGCCACGGCATCAGTGGGTAGGCCGAGTTGACCACTATGCATACTGGTATCTGCACGTCCCCGAGTGTGAGGTGCTGCTGAGGGAAAAATGCTCCTGCCTGCAACCTGCGGTACAGGTAGGAGTTGAGGAATATGCGGGCATCATGTGCCTGCTCCAACCACCCTACTCAAATGTCCATAAAATGCCCCTGGTGGTCAACCAGGTCCTGCAGTACCATGGAATAGTAGCCCTTCTGGTTTATAAACTGCTCGATGGGGCAGTGCGCAGATTGGGATGTGTGTCCCATTGAGGGCTCCTCTGCAGCTTGGGAAGCCAAGGGCAGCAAACCCAGCAAGGATGTTCTCCAGGTCCCTGAGATGGACGAGCCTCTTCATCAGCTTTGCATTGATGGCCCTCACCACCTGCAGCACGAGATAAATAGACAGACAGAAACCAGGGAGTAAGGGGCATGCAGCAGCACCTCAAAATAAAGGCTGCCTCCTGCCCTGCCAGCAGCACTTCCGGGTGCCTTTCTTTTTCGAAAGAGCGTCCGGCAGTCTGGATGCTCTTTTTCGAAAAAGCGGATCAATTTTTCGATCTGCATAATGCAGTCTAGATGCTCTTTTTTGACAGAGGCTTTTTCAAAAGATACTTTCGAAAAAGGCGTGCAGTCTAGATGTAGCCATAGACTCCCTTCTACAATCTGCTGTGTCACTTGGCAAAGGGTTGCTGTGGAGTCACTATATGGTCTGTCCCTTTCTCTAGGAAGAGCATGTATATTACTAAATTAATATCATCCTTATTCATGGAGTAAAACACCATATCCAAAGCTAAGGCTGTAACTTCCATTTTGAGTGTAGTCTGAGGTAGCTTCACAGAAACTGCTTTGCTGAGCTGATTTTGTGTACCTTCTTACCGAATGTTGTGAGCCATTGCAGAAGGCCAGATGGGACTAAAAATTCTGTATGATTCTTCTCATGTTTTTCAGAACAGTATCATCTCTCATGGGAGGAGTTTGGGAGGTCTCATTCCCTGCCTATTCCACAAATCTTCAGGGCTTCCTCTGACACACAGAGGGAGGAGTTCTCATCCCCCTGCAGCATGACTTTACATAGTAACTTTCTCTGGCTGCATTGGCCTTCATACCATTTTTGAGTCCCCTTGAAGTTATTCAGTAGCATCCATGAAAGTGACTTTGGTGGAATTAATGTGGCCCTAACTTCCAGTTAGATTTCTGTGCTGAAACCAAGTGTTGGAGGTGTACATACTTTTGTACAAACAGTTGGTTCTCACCAATTGGGGTTATGTTTTAATTGATGATTTAGAGATTTATTATCATCCACTTGAGCCATCCTGTCCTCTCTTTCATTTTTAATGGATGCAATTTTGTCCACTAATTTGATAAGTCCTTTCTTTATTTTGCACTGACAAAGTACATTTTTCAACACAGGAAGAATATTTATTTTTTATTGAAAGAAAAGGAAAATTCCCAATTTCCCTTTTCCACTAATTCATTTTTCTTACCAGTCCCCTCCTATTTTATCTGGCTGCTCACAGTATTCCCCAAGTTAACATTAGTTTACATAGTTTAATTCAAAGGTACTTCATATTTTAAATAGATTAGAACTTTGTTCCTTTGAAGTAATAAGAATGTTTCACTAGAGTCATTTAGGGTTCATCTACACAGCAGCGTTATTTCGGAATAACGGCCACTATCATAAGAACATAAGAACGGCCGTACTGGGTCAGACCAAAGGTCCTTCTAGCCCAGGATCCTGTCTGCCGACAGTGGCCAGCACGAGGTACCCCAGAGAGGGTGGACCGAAGACAGTGATCAAGCGATTTGTCTCCTGCCATCTCTCTCCAGCCTCTGACAAACAGAGGCCAAGAACACCATTTTATCCCCTGGCTAATAGCCTTTTATGCACCTAACCTCCACGAAATTATCTAGCTTCTCTTTAAACTCTGTTATAGTCCTAGCCTTCACAGCCTCCTCTGGCAAGGAGTTCCACAGGTTGACTACACGCTGTGTGAAGAAGAACTTTCTTTTATTAGTTTTAAATCTGCTCCCTATTAATTTCATTTGCTGTCCTCTAGTTCTTCTATTTAGGGAACTAATAAATAACTTTTCTTTATCGGCCCTCTCCACACCACTCATGATTTTATAGACCTCTATCAAATCCCCCCTCAGTCTCCTCTTTTCTAAACTGAAAAGTCCCAGTTGCTTTAACCTCTCCTCATATGAGACCCGTTCCAAACCCCTAATGATTTTAGTTGTCCTTTTCTGAACCCTTTCCAAGGCCAAAATATCTTTTTTGAGGTGAGGAGATCACATCTGTACACAGTATTCAAGATGTGGGCGTACCATAGTTTTATACAGGGGCAGTAAAATAATCTGGGTCTTATTTTCTATCCCTTTCCTAATAATTCCTAGCATCCTATTTGCCTTTTTGACCGCCGCTGCACACTGCGTGGAAGTTTTCAGAGAACTGTCCATGATATCTCCAAGATCTCTTTCCTGATTTGTCGTAGCCAAATTAGCCCCCATCATACTGTACGTATAGTTGGGGTTATTTTTCCCAATGTGCATTACTTTACACTTATCCACATTAAATTTCATTTGCCATTTTGTTGCCAAATCACTCCGTTTGGTGAGATCTTTTTGGAGTCCCTCACAGTCTGCTTCTGTCTGTTTTGTATCATCTGCAAACTTTACTACCTCACCGCTTAACCCTTTCTCCAGATCACTTATGAATAAGTTGAAAAGGATTGGTCCCAGGACTGAGCCTTGGGGGACACCACTAGTTACCCCTCTCCAATATGAAAATTTACATTTATTCCTACCCTTTGTTTCCTGTCTTTAAACCAGTTCTCAATCCAAGAAAGGACCTTCCTTCTTATCCCATGGCCATGTAATTTACACAAGAGCCTTTGGAGAAGGACCTTGTCAAAGGCTTTCTGAAAATCCAAGTATACTATATCTACTGGATCCCCCTTATCCGCATGTTTGTTAACCCCTTCAAAGAACTCTTATAGATTAGTAAAACAGGATTTCCCTTTACAGAAACCATGCTGACTTTTGTCCAACAAATTATGTTCTTCTACATGCTTCACAATTTTATTCTTTACTATTGTTTTGACTAATTTGCCCGGTACTGAAGTTAGACTTACCGGTCTGTAATTACCAGGATCGCCTCTAGAGCCCTTTTTAAATATTGGTGTCACGTTGGCTACCTTCCAGTCATTAGGTACGGAAGACGATTTAAAGGATAAGTTACAAACCACAGATAATAGCTCAGGAATTTCCCATTTGAGTTCTTTTAGAACCCTTGGATGAATGCCATCCGGTCCCGGAGATTTGTTAACATTAAGTTTTTCTATTTGTTCCAAAACCTCCTATAATAACACTTCAATCCGGGACAGTTCCTCAGATTCGTCACCCACAAAGGACGGTGCAGATTTGGGAATCTCCCCAACGTCCTCAGCCGTGAAGACTGAAGCAAAGAAATCATTTAGTTTCTCCGCAATGGCTTTATCGTCCTTGATTGCTCCTTTTATAGCTTGATCATCTAGGAGACCCACAGGTTTTTTAGCAGGCTTCCTGCTTATAATGTACTTAAAAAACATTTTGTTATTTCTTTTTGAGTTTTTGGCTAGCTGTTCCTCAAAATCTTTTTTTGCTTTTCTTATTACATTTTTACACTTGATTTGACAATGTTTATGTTCCTTTCTATTTATCTCACTAGGATAAATAACAATCGCGAAATAACAATGCGAGTGTCTACACAGCAATTCTGTTATTCTGAAATAAATTCAAAATAATGAACGGCATATTCCAACTTCTGTAAACCTCATTCCATGAGGAATAATGCCTATTCTGAAATTGCTAGTTTGGAATGGCTGTAGTGTGGGTGCTCCACTGCTGCTATTTCAAAATAGCTCCTCCCCAGGGCCATTCAGTATAATTACAGGCAGTCCCCGGGTTACATGGATCCGACTTACATCGGATCCCTACTTACAAACAGGGTGAGGCAACCCCGCACTAGCTGCTTCCCCCCAGCAGACCAGGGAGACGCGAAGCTAGCGCCCCCCTCCAGCAGACCAGGGAGACGCGGAGCGGCTTTTCTCAGCAGACACCTCAGCTTGAGAATAAAGGACTGAGGGACGTGAGGTGTGGGAGAATAAAACTGAGCTCTGGAGTAATGTTTGGCTAGAGTTTCCCCTACAATATGTACCAGTTCCGATTTACATACAAATTCAACTTAAGAACAAACCTACAGTCCCTATCTTGTACGTAACCCGGGGACTGCCTGTACTCCCCAGTGCATCCTGGGGCTCTAAATTGAGGTAGCACATCCACATTAGGGAAGCCTGCCTCAGACAAATTTTGAGGCTTCCCTGTAGTGTAGACATGCTATTTCAAAATAAGCTATTTCGGAGTATTTCTTCTGGACTAGCTTATTTCAAGATAAGCGTGCAGTATAGATGTACCTAAAATTTCTTCAAATGATTTTAGTCCTCATGAAAGATACTGGGTTCTCTCCTGCTGTTTTTTTAAACATTCCTAGCACCTGCATCATACATGTGCAGCAAAGTTAGAAGTTGTCTGTGCAGACAGTGTCCTGCCAGAATGCTCAACCCTGACCTGAAGGGACTGCCTCTAGGCATGTAAGTTGTTTGTAGATTGTTAAAGTGTCAGATAAGCTACTTTTCTAGAACTATAAAGTTTGTTGCTGTATGAAAGTATAACTAATTTGATAGCTGGAAAAAAGTATAACCACATTTCTGTCAAGAAGGGCAGAGAGGAGAGAGGTACTGCATATTATTAAGCTACTTGATCACATATGCCTTTTCAAAGGAGAGAAGAGACATTAGCAGCAAACAGAGGAACACTGTCATCTGCAAACATAAATATTTCAGGTTTCAGGTATGCTGGGAATGTCATTAATGTAAAAATTGACAACAAGGGGCTCCAGAGTCGGCAATGACCGTGGGAGGCACTTCAAGAGACAGAAGAAGGGATTCTGACAACAAGCACTGTAATAATAATAAACTCATTTGAAAGCCATGCAGGAGATAGGCATTGAATTAGGACAAAGAAACTATACAGTGATGACAGAGTTTGAATTTAGAGGGAAAAAATTGTACTATGGTTGTGGATCCAGTAAAACAGTGCCTGAGGCATGCCCTTTATCTAGACCTGATAGGAGGTGATCAACAAATGCAACAAGAGCCACACTATCTGAGGAACTGAGGTGAAGAAAAAATGCAATAGAAGCAATTTGTTTGATATAATTTCGATGTGGGATGGAGAGAGAGGTTACTTGCCAGCATGGTCAACATATAGGGTACGTCTACACTACAACGTTAATTCGAACTAACTTAGGGTATGTCTACACTACCCTCCTAGTTCGAACTAGGAGGGTAATGTAGGCATACCGCACATGCAAATGAAGCCTGGGATTTGAATTTCCCGGGCTTCATTTGCATAAGCGGGGTGCCGCCATTTTTAAAACCCCGCTCATTCGAACCCCGTGCAGCGTGGCTACACGGAGCACGAACTAGGTAGTTCGAACTAGGCTTCCTAGTTCAAACTACCGTTACTCCTCGTGGAATGAGGTCATAAGAAATCTGTTTGACAATGTGTGATGGGTTGTATCAAATCCCACACCAGTGCAGCAGGAGTTAATCTTTCTGCTTTGGCTGAGGAGACCATGCCTTCTCTCATCTGCTGGGCATGCTCCAATGAGACAGGATAGAAAAGGCAGAAGAGCAGTTCAATCTGGATTGGTCCTGATGAGGAAGAAGGTGCGCTGCTGAATGCTAGGGGGAAGACTGCCTGCACATCAGGACATGGAGTCCATCCACGCACAGACAGACCCCCTACACACAGGCTCAAGATGCCACAGAGATGGGAGAGACCATGGAGACAGTGAACTGCAGAGGTGGGTAGGAAGTGACCCAAGGAAATTTGGTGGGGAAGCAGTTGTAGAATCAGAAACAGGTTCAGAATGTTTTGGTAGGATCCCCTCCAAGCTAGTGGTGGGCAACTCTGCCACCAATAGGACCTTGGGTTGGGACTTGGTGGAGAGAGTGGGCAAGGGTCCCCTTCTTGCTCATTGCCCACCCTGGGGTAGTTGCTCAACTTACTTGCACTTTGACTCTGTCCACTCGGCCACACTGCCCTGATAGCAGGGGCTGCATTATAGACTCTGGCCATGATCCTGCACTGCTCTGACCACAGGATCCTTTATTGATTCTGGGCCCTATACTGCACTGCCTTGATGGCAAGGGTCATATCATTTACTAAGGCCACGCAGCCTTAAGACCAGCAGCAGCCTTACAGATGCAACCATGGGACTGTAATGCACCCTGCTCCCAACCCCCAAAGGGAGACAAGTGTATCAATCTGGTGACACACTGGCTGTCTAATTTTTAATTATTTATGTGTATTGCTTATAGTGTGCTCTATGCTGTGGTGTATTTTGTATTGAAGTGCTAATGGTGTTGCATCTCAGTACAGCACTCTGCTGATAAAGCCTTGCTGTGGAGTGCAGATCATATATTCATCATTAAAATTATTGCACAGTGAGGTACCCCTCTATTATTATTCCCCCTCCACTCCCCCCCACTTCTCCAAGCAATGAAGTCAGACACTAAAAGCTCATCTCTCTTTCAAATTGTTCCTGTTCCACAACAAAAGCCCAGGAGAATTTTTCCAGTCTGAGTCTCTAGACTAGAACCAGTTGCCTGACCCTGGTATCTAACTTCCTGAGAACCTCTGAGCACTAAAGAAAATACATAAAATATGTCCTGGATTGGTTTAATGTTTTTTAAACTAGCCAAGCTAATTGAGGTAAAGGCTAATCTTACAGTTTTAACCAGCCTTTTGTAATCTTTCTATCCACTACAAAGAGTACATAAATAGATCCCAGGTTTCCTTCTCGGGGGAAGATAAGGGAGGTGTTTCAATTGATAACTACATGGTTGGTAAGCCTGAGCTCATTCCACAGCACACAGAGACTTCCAGACATGACAGCATTCACTGAATGATGTATGTTTGGCTTTACTAATATCCCAGGGTACGTCTACACTACAAAGTTAATTCAAACTAACAGCCATTAGTTCGAATTAACTTTCATAGGGGCTACACATACAAACAGCTAGTTCGAATTTAAATCGAACTAGCAGAGCGCTTAATTCGAACAAGGTACACCTCATTCTACGAGGACTAACGCCTAGTTCGAATTAAGTAGTTCGAATTAAAGGCGGTGTAGCCACTTAATTGGAACTAGTTGGAGGATAGCCCTTCCCAGCTTGCCCTGGTGGCCACTCTGGGCCAAACCAGGGAAACTCTTCTGCCCCCCTCCCAGCCCCGGAACCCTTAAAGGGGCACGGGCTGGCTACAGTGCTCGTGCCAGTTGCAAGCCTGCCAGCACCCAGCCAGCAGACCCTGCACCTGGCACAAGATGAGCCAGCCACCCACTGCCACCCACCCCTCCGCCTCTTCCCAGGACCAGGCTGGCGGCTCCCAAGAGTCTGCCCGGGGCTGCAAGACGCGGATGCCCACCTGGTCTAGTGTGGAGATCGTCTTCATAGAGGTTTTGGGGGAGGCCTCCAACGTCCATGGCCTCCGCACTAGGCACAGGAAAGCGGCCGTCTAGGGCAGGATAGCTGCCAGCCTGGCCACCAAAGGCCACATGCAAACCCAGGAGCAGGTTTGCATGAAAATCAAGGTGGTCCAGTGAGACCCCCAACCCTGAGCCCTGAGCTTAGAACACAAGAACATAAGAATGGCCGTACTGGGTCAGACAAAAGGTCCATCTAGCTCAGTAGCCTGTCTGCCGACAGTGGCCAGCACCAGGTACCCTGGAGGGGATGGATCGAAGACAATGACCAAGCGATTTGTCTCGTGCCATCCATCTCCAGCCTTCCACAAACAGAGGCCAGGGACACCATTCCTACCCCCTGGCTAATAGCACTCCTTGGACCCAACCTCCATGAATTTATCTAACTTCTCTTTAAACTCTGTTATAATTCTAGCCTTCACAGCCTCCTAATATTTCAACATAAAAGCAGAAACTGAGACAGAAAGGATTGTTTTACTGAATAAAACTCAGTAGTAGTTCTCTAAAATAAATCATTTACATAGAAGGAAAAATATAGGAGAATGATTTACTTTCTCAAGAAGTAGTAGGCAACATGATTCTGTTTCGCATTGGAAGATATGTACGTATAATGTGATCCTGTCTCCCTCTGGATGATACAAGCAATGCACACTGAATTCAATAGGAATTAGTCATATGATGTCACAAGGGAATCTTGGACTGTGAAACCATCTTCAAAGAAAAATTAATGGAAGTCCCAATATTTCAGTTATTTCAAACTAGAGTGCACAGAGCACTGGCAAAAATACTGTATGGAACAATTCTGCAGTGAGAAAGGGAAAGGATTGAATAACTGAATAGATTTCTGCCCCCCTCCCCATTTACCACTGTATATGATCATCAAATTGAAGAAAAAGTGAAAATGCACTTTGCATTGACAGATTTTTAACATGCTCTCTAATCTTTTCACCCTCTCTGTACAGCAGTCAATCTGCAAAATGATCCCACTTTTGATAGCAATGTACCCGGCATCTGCCATCTTTGTAAGATGCTGTCTTTGCAAGTTAATCCCAGATGTTCCATAGTCTTCTCTTAAATACTAGTTTGTGACTTGCTATGATCATGGATCTGCTCACTGACCTAAGTGAATTAACTAAGTGTTTAATTTAATATATTCATAAAAACATAAACAATCTTGTTAATTTCATCAATAGGGACATTATTAAAACTACACTCTAAATAAACAATTACAGAGAAAATATATATTTGGAAAATGGAAACAGACAGAAATGCCCATTTAGATAGCCAGATATGACAAACTATTGAGAAAGCATTTGAAAGAGATTGGTGATGACTTGAAGATATTTTGGAATCAGGCTCCCTCCTTTTAAATTAAAAGTTCATATGTGCATTTGTCAGAGCCAATCAGATCATCCCATGGAGTACAACTACTAACGTTCCCAAACAAGGGATCAAGAAACATAAGAAACTTATGAGCATGGAAAAATCCATGAAGAGGAAATAAGATAATGAAGAAGGAATAAACTTAACCAGTGAATCAGACAGATCTGGATATTTCTGGCATTTGCCCATAAGTGATTAAAGGTTTCTTGGAAAGTTTTAGAGTATAAAAATGTGAAGAAGAAACAAACTCCAAATAGAACCTTGAAGAAGAGTCTTGAGGACAAAATGGTTCATTTTCCACATGTGACCATTGTTGACCATTGTCACCTAAAGGTCACCTCCAATGGCACCCGACATGCTAACCTATTCACTTCAGCACAGTGTTTCTTCTGCAGTGTACATTGTTGACCATTTACCTGTATGTCTAAACAGAAGGAATATGGGCCTAGAATTCAGAGATTTCTCAAATCACAATGGGTAGCATTCATTCTGGTCACCAAGCCTTATATGAGACTTCTGTACAAATACTGCTGATTCTCTATGCAGTAAAGGACATGAGAACATGTCTTGGAGGTGCTGTCTACATTTCTGTACACTGCAGAAGAAACACTGTGCTGAAGTGAATAGGTTAGCATGTCGGGTGCCATCGGAGGTGACTTTTAGGAAGGGACAGTGAATCCATGTATCCGAAGATTAAATTACCCAAACCAAACCAGAAGGGAAGAAAGAAAGACTCAAGGAAGGGGAAGAGGAAGATTTTACACCTGGGGAATAAGTTGAAAAAGAAGAATCAGAAAGATCATGCAGATTGCTCATGTCTCTATCAATCTCATGAACACTGGTGGAAACGGAAGCATTCAGTGAGGAAAATTTAATAAAAGCACACATATTCTGATTGGATTACAGTATCAAAAGCGCATGTGTTCCACATGTTTTTATTTCTCTTTAAAATTAGAAAACATATCTTTGCTTGAGTTATCCAGAAGGGCACTAAGCCAGAGTGTGCTATGATACCATTTCTTGCTTCATAAAGAATTTCATTTAAACTATGAACCTTGTGATAGGTAATTATATGCAGGAAGCAGAGCACATATGAATTTTATATTTATGGTCTACATTGTGGTCGCAATTTAAATTCCAAAAACTGCCCTCAGAAATACCAGGTAGTGTGTCATTTTTATTTTAATTGCATTTCCTCCCCTCTGGTACAGGATGATCAACTGAAAATCAGAACACATGTTCTATGTAACATATTTAGAGCCTAACAATAAACTGTTACTGTCCACGCAATGTTCAGTGCATTTGCAATGCTCATGAGAGAGAAAAGGTAAGGTGAAAGAGGACCTTTTGACCACAAGGAGCGAACAGAGAGAAAATTTTGCACATGTTCATAACAACTGCTCCTAATGAACAGCTCTTGCTTTCCCCAGACAGACTGCAAGCTTTCCATATATTTATTTCAACCAAATGATTATAATTTTTAAAAGAAAAAAAAATATTGGGATAACATACTAGAAGTATGTCAGGATTTTTTATAGACAGAGTTAACTGAAGTGTCTGGTAGCATGCAAAAAGTTGGATATAGTTTCCCAAAACCCATGTTAAGCACACACAGGGTGAAAGTCATTGTTGTGCAATGGGTTTAAGAGCTGTCTCTTACTTAAATCCTATTCAAACTAGGGATGAAATAGAATAACTGTTCACATGGTTAACCTATAAACACGGTTAACCCATAAACCTATAACGTATAAACAGTTACTGTGAACGATTATACTCAGTCTTCCACCCTGCTCCTAGGGAGCCAGCTGCCACCCGCATTGAAAAGCTAGAACCTTAAAGATTTGTTTCCTCCAGGAAGGAAGCCCTGTCCTATTCCAGGGCAGGAACAAACTGAGACACATTACAGGGGGCACTGAGAAAGGCCCCTGTTGGACTTGTACCTGGAAGGGAGCTGTCTTGTGTCACACATAAACTATGAATGACTCAGTCAGAGGGAGGGAGCAGGGGACAGAGGAATGAGTGACCTCTCCCTGAGAGTGATGAGGGGGGAGAATAAGCAGTATCCTGGTATAAATCTTTGGGGGAGGGCTTTATCCCCCCCGCCCTTCCCAAATAGCTCCCTTGCCTCCTGCATTCCCCCTTACACACCCCAATCTCCTACCCAAGCCCCTTCTCACACTCCCCAACCCTGACTCCTCCACCCCTCCACACTCTCTCTGTCCTGAGCCCCTCCTCACACTTGTCAACCTGACTCCTGCATCCCCTGCACTGATTTAAGGACCCCTCCACATCACTATTGCCTGCCCTGACCCCGCCCCCTCACACACACACACGCCACAACCCTCTGCCCTGAGCTCCCTGCACTCCACCCCACACTTAAATTTCTTACAGGTACTCTTGTATAACAGCTTCCCCAAGGCCCTGCCCTGAGCATCCCTGCCCACTGGGAGGGGTGTATGATATGACAGTATCTGTAAGAAATGGAAGTTATTTTCACCTTAAATCCTGAGAATGAGATCCCCAAATCCTATAGCGAACCAGCAATTCACACTACAGAATTATTAACATACACTCATAGTATACCCTGGATTGTAACATTGCTCCAAGACTAGATCATTGTGTTTTTCCCAAATTTGTTACTGCTTACTAAAATGTGAGTGCATCGCACAAGCAATAATTGATGGAGAGATCACCAAGGGTCTCATTGACTTCAGCACTGTATAGTGTTTTGCTCAGGGTTTGATTCCCAGATAATATAGCTATACTTGCACTAGCTCTTAGTGAGTTAGCATGATAAAAAATAGTAGTGTCACCATAGTAGCATGTAGTGTATCCAAGCAGCAGCATGGGATAGCTGCACTGAGTACAAACCCACCTGGAGCCTCTCTAAGGCCAGGTTTACACTAGACCTGGAAGGTTGGCTTAAGGTACACAGCTCCAGTTACATACAATATGTAGTTGGAGTCGGCTCACCTTAAACTAACCATGGTGCTATCCATACTGCAGGAGGCAAGGAGTACAGACACCAGCCAGAGCTGCCCTCAGCATTTGATTTACATGTGTATACTAGACCTGCTAAATCGAATGCCAGAACATTGATTTCCATTGCAGCGAGTGATGTCATGCCCTAATGTACTCAAGGCGGCGTGTCACTAGTGGCTGCTTACATGCTATCATGGCTAAACTCGCTCAGTGAGGACTAGCACAACCATGCCTACAGGAGCTGGAAATTATACCCTTAGCTCTAATCCATAGGTATCTTATGGGAGCACCCTCATCCACATCAAGTACTGCATACCACTGTATATTTCACCAACTTTAACAACACTTCCCTGAGATCATATTTTTCACAAAGATGAACAGTTCTTGAACTATTTATCTCAAGGAATAGACAAATATAAGCTTGCCTTCAGTCTCACACATGCATATAGCTCTTTTCTTCAAAAATATATGCTGAACATCACAAACCTAGCCTTCTTTAACATTTGATTATCTGCATTCTCTTTTCAATTAGCTGATTCAGTTCAAGATCTTGCTCTCCTCTTCATTTTTATTAAAGGAATTGACTTCATGTCTCATGGATCAGAGGGTGAAAGACCTGGAATTATGAAACTATTTGCAATAATTAATGCAAATTGGAAACAATAATTATCTTAGTATTAATTCCACCTAGTAAAGCTAGTGCACAAAACAAAGGGCCTGATTTTGATGTAAATCCAGATCACTCGCACTGATGTCAATACATTTACACTGATATGAAAGTGATGTGAGATCATCATGTCCAAGATGCTAATATTCTAATCTTTGATACATTGTAAATGCCCTTGTGTCTGACCCAATAAGCTGTTGTATTTATAGTTACAAAGGATTTTTTTTTTACATTATGTTGCAAGATTAGTCTCTGGATGTTTATTATGCTATATGTAATGATAACTGAAAGAGGACTAAAATTGGCTTTAAACAGTGTACTTGGAATTGAGAGTGCAAAGCCAAGATAAGTGAGCTCTCAAGGATTTCAGCTAAGATCAGCTATGGAGGAAAAACTAGTCTATTTAGAGCAATAACTGTAAAGATGTGTGATTTACTTCCAAGCAGAGATTTACCCAAAGGAATTGATCATATCAACTAAGTGAGGAATTAAACTCCTACCATAAGTCTGAAATGTTCCATATAGAAGAACATTGCTAGTGTAGCCTAATTGCATATGCCACCAATATTAAAGCAGGATCAATTGCTGAGTGCTGGTGCTTTGCTGACCACTCTAAAAAGGGAACATCTCTAGCTTGTTCACTTTACAAGTCTTCAAAATCTTACAGTTAGTCATGGAGTCCTCTCTGGAATGAATTATTCTTAATATCTTATGATTAATATATAGAAAAGGAGGGGACTCACCAGTCCCCATAAGAATGTGAGGTTTTTTTAAAAAACCCTCAATGGTAGCAGCCTTAGGAAGCCATAAGTAGCTTTTGTTTATTTAATATATCTACTTAAAGACTAGCAAAGTCTGAAGCAAAAATTACTCCAACATTGTGGTTAGTGAAATTCACTGCTGAAGAGCCAGGATGTTACATGATCACCAGATCAATTTAGGGCTTATCTTCTTAAGCGCTAGACCAGCACAGCTGCTCTGTAGTGTTCTAGTGAAGATGCTACTATGTTAACAGGAGAGCTTCCCTGATGGCACAGTTATTCCACCACTTTGCAAGGCAGTGGCTGTACTGGGGGGCTACGTCTAGACTGGCATGATTTTCCAAAAATGCTTTTAATGTAAAAGTTTTTCGTTAAAAGCATTTTCGGAAAAGAGCATCTAGATTGGCACGGACGCTTTTCCGCAAAAGCACTTTTTGCGGAAAAGCGTCCGTACCAATCTAGACGCGCTTTTCCGCAAAAAAGTCCTGATCGCCATTTTAGCGATCGGGGCTTTTTTGCGGAAAACAAAGCTGAGCTGTCTACACTGGTCCTTTTGCACAAAAGTTTTGCGCAAAAGGACTTTTGACTGAATGGGAGCAGCATAGTATTTCTGCAAAAACACTGACAATCTTACATGAGATCGTCAGTGCTTTTGAGGAAATTCAAGCGACCAGTGTAGACAGCTGGCAAGTTTTTCCGGAAAAGCAGCTGATTTTCCGGAAAAACTGGCCAGTCTAGACACAGCTGGGGAGAAACTCTCCTATCAGCATAGTGCCCTATGGTATGACTGTTGCTAGGCATGTGGATTTTTCATACCCCTGAGCGATGTAGTTATAGTGATATAGGTCTGTAGCATAGTCCTGGCTTTAGTTTGTTCACATTAAAGAGCCTGTGTCCACAAACAATTTTTTGAAGATCTTATTTGGTGCATCAGATCACAGTAATTATTCCTCTTTTTGCAGTGAGTTTGTTTGCTTTAAGGTATCTATGGAAACATTTCTAACTACTTTCCTTCTGGCAGCCCTCCATCTGCTATCCCACCGAACTTTACTTCACTCCTGGATCTCACCACTCCAAGGTCTGTGTTTAAATGTTAGAGACACAAGCTGGATGAGGAAATATCATTTAATGGACCAACTTTAGCTGGTGAGAGACACACTTTGAAATGACATCCTTCTTCATAAGCTGGTCCAATAAAAGATTTTACCACACCCACCTTGTCTCTCGAATATCCTGGGACCAGCACGGCTACAATGACACTGCAAATGTTTAAATGCAGGCATCCAGCCAGGTGTGCCTCTTTCTGATATCAGGTAGTATTGAATGTCTCAGTTCAAGGCAACTGCACCCATTCACCCTTTCTACAGTCGAGCAAGGGTACCTGATCTTAAACTTCCAGCCTCCCCAGCTGTCATTTCTCTCTCATATAACCAATGTGTCTCTTCCACTTCTGCCACAGATGAGGGAATCCCATCCTGGTAAATAGCAGTGCTGTGTATCCTCCTGGTTTCCCTAGTGTCTTTTAAAAATCAGAGCTTTCTATGAATAGGGAAAAGAGAGAAGGCAGTGACCTGGGGATCAGAGGAAAGAGGCTGAGTTAGGTGAAATGAAGGTTTGGCATTCAAGTCATCTCAACATTTTTATCCGAATTTCTTCAAATGCATACAATTACTCTATTATTTCTTTGGCTGCTAACTCAGGTGGGCCTGAACACAGCTCTACGCTGCGCAAGAGCCTACTCTTCCATTGTTGTAAAATCAATCACTTGAGGGTAGCACTCCCACAAATGCCCTACAACAGCTTTGTGACCCCACCCCACAATCCCCTTTTTGGCTGGGACTCTGTGAAATTTCAGATGTAAACTTCTGAAACAGTAAAATGGATCAAAATGTGCCATGAATTAGGTAGACCCCTTGCCAGATGAGATTTTGAGTAATCATGCAGTCCATCCCCCATGGCTGAGGTGGGACTAATTAAACCTAGACTATCCATGACAGATATTTATCTAATCTGTTCTAAAAGAAAGTGTAAATTATAGGAATTCCATAACCTACCTTGGAGACCTATTCCAGAATTTAACTACACTTATTTTTTACTGATATCTAACATAAATATCCCTTTATGAAGATTGATCAGACCTTTATGATAGCTCTGGACACACTTGGGATACATCTACACAGCAGGGCAAAAGTCAAATTAGGCTACACAACTTCAGCTATGTCAGTTGCTTAGCTGAAGTAGAAATAACTTATTTTGGCTTTTGGTGCTTTCTACACAGCATGAAGTTGAAGGAAGAACACTCTTGCTTCGACTTCCCTTACTCCTCATGAAATGAGTGTTACTAGGAGTCAGAGTATGAAGTCCTCCAGCTTGACATTATTTCGAAATAAAGCCTTATAGTGTAGACATGCACTATGTTATTTCAGAATAACACTAGTTATTGTATAGACATACCTTTAGAGATTGGAGTCATGTCCCCCTCTAATCTTCTTTTCTCAAGATTAAATATACTCAGTTTTGCAACCTTTCCTAACAGGTCAGGTTTTCTAAACCTTTTATCATATTTTGGGGTTGTTGTTGTTGTTGTTGTTGTTGTTGTTGTTGGGGTTTTTTTTCCCTCCACCTACCATTTATCTGAGTTTGTTAAAGTCAATTTTTCAGAAGTCCGTTGTCCTTATTCTGGTTATCTTATTCCTTCCCTTCCTCACAATCATGACAGCTTTCACTTAATGATAACTTTCACCAAAAATTGCCTTCCACTTTCAGATTAATTACCAATTCTGCCCCATTGGTGAGAATCAAATCTAAAACAGATATTCTTTGGCATATTTCCTCCACTTTCTGAAACAAAAAACTTTTCTCCCAAGAGCTGATAAGAAATTCATGTTTTGCCATATTACTTTTCTAACATATATCTGATTAGTTAATGCCTTCCTTTATTACCAGCGTTTGTGCTTTTGATATTTGTGTCACATTCCCTCTAATTGCGTGTCCATATATAGGATAATAGCCTACTGTTATTAGCAGCTAACAAACCTACTCCTTTAGCTCAAGTGATAAAGGCCCATTCTTTGGGGCTGGCTAAGTAAGCTGACAGACATGGAAGAGAGATGGGAGAGAAAAAAGTTGTGACTATAACTATAAATTATATTATAATTTCATGTAAAAACAATAAAAGTTTTGGGGAGGCATTTCAAGAGTCCCAGAGAGCTCACAGTCTAAAACAACAGACAACAGATTCAGGTAGTCTGACAAAGGAGTATAGTGAAACAATGAGGAAATACAAAGTCAGCATGATAAGCAGTGGTCCCAGATGAATAATCATTGTCATGTTTTTGAATGCATAATTCACTGCCGTTCTGCAGCGCCTCTGTTATTTTGTCCAAGTAGCCAGTAAAAGCTTAACAAAGCCAGAGAAGCAGGGGTTAAGTTGCATCTTGCAGAGTGACAGGAGGAATCACAATACCACTCACTTCTATGGTGGCTGGGGAAGCGAACGTTACCTTGCTCACTCTCGAGAACAGGCCTGAATTTCTAAAAATCCTGGCATCAAAGATCTTTCCAGACCACACCACATTCATATTGGTGAACCTGCCATGGTGATCAAGCAGGCCCTGCAGCATCGTGGAGAAGTACTTTTCCTGTTAAAAAAATGGTCTTGTGTGGGAAACCAAAAAGAGCCATCTGAATCCCATCAGTAGCCCTTTTTTTATCTCATCGGTACAAAGCAGTCAGTAACTTCCTGCACACTGCCAAGCATCATGGCACAAACTCTCATATTGAGTGGAACTCTGTGGACCATTTTTGCAAATGTAGATGCGGATACCAATTTTTTATCCTTGCAGGGCTCTACCAACGGAGCCACACCGACAGGGTGTTCAGAGCCAGCAGGTCTCCCTGGCATGCTATTCTCCTTTGTTTAGGGATCCCCACCTACTAAGAAAAGGAAACTATGGAAAGACCAGGCAGTCAGGAAGTGCCTTCTCAGCCATAACTGCTAAATTAGAAACAGTGGGTAACTGCTAAATTAGAAACAGTGGGTGTGTCCTGATGATACAGGAGGAACTATCCTGAATGTTTTTCATCCAAATCTAAATTAATTCCCCTCTAATGTTAGAGATGCTATAGAGTCTGTTTTTCAAGATTTAATATCTGTGGCTCAGCAGAAAGCAGCAAATAGTAAACAATTTACGAGTAGGACAGATCCTAAAAGATTTTATGACTGAAGAGTTTCAATGAAGTGTGGAGAAGCAAGCCACAATTTAGATACTTTAATGAACCATATCTTCAAAGTTCACTCATCAGTAATCTTTGATAGAGTGTTAAAGATCTTTGAAAAGAACTTCCCCTGTAAGAAAAAAAAACTGTCTGAACATAACTAGCAATAATATTTTAGATGCAAATGGGTGTATTTTTGGCAAGGAGCCCTCTCTCAACTTTTATATGGGAGATGGACCTACATGATAGGTTGTTTTGGCTCCAGAGCTGATTTTGACAGTTAACTAAAGTTATCCTGTAAAGCATATGAAACCACCTGCCTTGTCTCCTTCAAGGAATTAAAAATATTTATAATTTGACATGTAAGAAATGATCTGATTCACTTGCAAGTAGAGCAGGAATACTACCTTAAAATGGAGGTATCTCAAGTAACAAACCCAGTATTTAATAAGTCTCAGAGGGGTAGCAGTATTAGTTTGTAACCTTAAGAACAACAAGTAGTCCTGTGGCACCTTAGAGGCTAACAAAAATATATAGAATCACGAGTTTTTGTGGGCAAAGCCCACTTAATTAGATGAACTTGAGTATTTAATAGTTCCCTTAGTTCCACTAAACGTTAATGGACTGTGTTGAAGAAACTACTCATCTGAAATTTTTTTTGGCAAATTAAATATGTCCAAAGTATTTGTTTAAGTGAATCTGAGGACAAACTTTCTACCTCAAACAGAAGTTTAGAGATGTCACCAACAAGTGTGTGTTGTGTGTCAATTTAGTAAATGAAGACTTTATAAAATCAGTTATATTCCACACATTTACCACATGCATTGCTTTTTTCAATAACTGGTCCATTAGGTGAACCTCTTGTATTTCTTTGCTCATTAGTTCAACAAAAGAAAAAGAAAGTAGAAGCTGCAGCAGAAAATTGTGTGAATCTAAAAGTTTTTAAAACATTTTATGAGAAGTAGAAATAGCTTCTTATTATTCAATTAACATCACTGGACAAAAGAATCACTTCTCTGTATTTGAGATATTTCCCACAGTAATAATGCTAATATTACACATTGTAGTTATTACATATACTTTATCACTTTTCATCCAAGGATTTCACTGAACTTTGTGAATGTTTTAACTCAACTTTTCAAAGATTAGTGTGAGGGACTTGATATTTATTTTTATAGGTGGAGAAACTGATAAAAGCTTACCCACATTAGCTTTTTATCCATAGATCAAAGTGTTCTGCTCAGGCGTGTTAGTATTATCGTAAAAAAGTATGATTATCCAAACTCCAGTTTCCTGACCCTTAGACCTGTTCTTTCTCAATTGGATAACAGCAGTCCCTAAATTGTTGCTTCCCCCATTGCAGTCAGAAGAGGGTTGCATTTGTTTTATGCCCAGGCTGAACCTGGCTACTGCTTCGGATGATGAGGATCTAGGTTAATAAATGGGCAAGCATGCTTTACCTTATCATCTCCTGTAAGTTAATTTTCTTGCTGCCTGCACACCCTTTTTGTTCTCTCCGCATGCAAGGCTCTCAGGGTACGTCTACACTAGCTCCCTAATTTGAACTATGGAGGCTAATGAGGGTGACCAAAATTGCAAATGAAGCACGGGATTTAAATTTCCCACGCTTCATTACCATGTTCCCGGGCGGTCGCCATCTTGGAAACTGACTAGCCCGGAATAACTGCCTGCATCTACACACGGCAGTGAAACAGGAATTCGAAGTAAACCCCTTAACTCGAATTAGCTGTTAAACCTCATTTCACAAGCAGTAACAGCTAATTCAAGTTAGGGGTTTACTTCGAACTCCCGTTTCACTGCCGTGTGTAGATGCAGGCAGTTATTCCGGGTTAGTCAGTTTCCAAGATGGCGACCGCCCAGGAACATGGTAATGAAGTGCAGGATATTTAAATCCCATGCTTCATTTGCAATTTCGGTCACCCTCGTTAGCCTCCATAGTTCGAACTACGGGGCTAGTGTAGACGTACCCTCACTGAATTCTAGTCCTACGTAAGGATGAGTGAGGTAATATCTTTTGTTGAACTTTCTTGATAAATTGATGTTCGGGTGTTGTGTAGTGTCCAGTTGGTTGCTACTGATGCCATGATACCTCATCCACCTTGTCTCTCTAATATACTGGGATCAACACAGCTACAACATCATTACATATGGTGTTAAATTACATTAATTTGCTGCTTAAATCAATTTTATGATCAGCTTGCATCACCTTTTGTCTCAACGCTTTATTTGATCCACATATTTCTAAGGGAAGTTTTAACCATTTACTCCCCGGTGAATTTGGCTTAAAAAGTAAATGGGTAAAATCCTAAAGGGAGAGTATTTCTTATAACAATGGGCCACATTTGGGCTAATGGAATTCTCTAATGGAATTCTATTGACTTTAGTTGAATTACACTGAGCTTGTTTTTAAGTAGTAATGTTTATTTACTTTGAAATGAATAAACAAATATTTCAGGTGCCTACCAGAAACTCCATATTCAGTATTTTGACACAGATTCATTCCTGGTGTAGCTACATTGAAATCAATAGAGTTACACCAGGGATGGATGCGGGCCCTCTTAATTTAAATTATTGCAGAAACATTTAGGGCCACATTAGGCATTGAATCCCATGTATCCTCTGTTGATTTTAATAGCATTATGCCATTATAGGTAAATATAGAATGTTCCTACTGATTTTATTCCCTGAGTAAGAGGTGTCTAGGGTTATGTTGCAGCACCAAAGCCTTGGCAAGGTTGTGGGCCCTTGGCTATTCGGCAGAAGGAGAATAAATTAAACTATCCCTGAATTCCTGTAGATTTAAATTCCTGTAAATTAAAAATATAACCTAATTCTGATGGACTATTTCTGTTTCCATTCTTACATTTTAGAGCAGTGACACTCAGACCTCAGTGGTTCAAAAGCCAAATTAGTGATCAGCATTATCAAAAAGAGCAACGGTGGTATGAATTTGTGGTTTCATTTTGCATTTCTTGGTTTCATTTTGCATTATCATATATTATCTCATAGCACAGACTAAGGATTCCACAATTGTTACCATCATAAAGAAAGCATCCTGCCTGGGTAGCAACTTAGACTGGTTCTTAATTAAATCACATCATATTTAATATCACGTGCTGCAATGAGCCACAGAAGATCCATTAAAGAGCCACTTGCAGCTCCAACCCTCATTCCGAGTATCACTGTTTTAGAAGTACAAAATGCATGATCACAGTAGATGCGGTTATGAAGCTGAATTCAGCACTCATTAATGCCTCTGCTGTCAACAGTGTTATACATTATCTTACACCAAAGCTATATTTGGATTACTAAATCCTAGCTTCCTGACCAAATTGCTAAACACTTGGCATGAAAGTGTTAAAAAGGGAGAAATAAATTCTAAATCAAAAAAGCAACTATTCTATAGCATGACTGTACTATATACATAACTAAACACACAACCATACATTCGCTTTTTAGGTGCATTTCCAAAAATTTTCTCTTCATTTCATCCAATCATCCTAATCTAAAGCTTCATATGTTTCTTGGTTTCATTATTGTCATCCAATTACAAAGAATCAGCAAATGTAGACAGAGGATGTAAACAGTGAATTAAGCTTGAGCTTCTCATTTCTCCAGTATTCATCAGATAAATTTAAAATAAGATTAGTATCATATCTTTGGACATTTGGTTCACGTTCTTTACCGTTCTTATGTATTTATCAGCATTTCATTGAAGAGGTAGGTCTCTGGTGTATTTTTAATCTCATTTCAGTTCATATTTTTTCAATTTTCAGTTGATATGAAAGATAGATATTTAAACACTGTTTGCAGATGAATTTAAAGAAGCTGTGTTTCCCTCAGCCAGACTAAACTGATGTAAACATAAACCATTTTCCTTCAAATCAGGAACAGAACCCCTTAAATAAGAAAAATGTATATATCAAAACCTAGAGCATGTCATAAAGTTAGGAAGGCAAAACAAATTAAAATAATTGCTCTGATTCATGCAAAGGCTTTTCTCAATGTGAAGCTTTAGTTTCCGCTTATCAAGCCATAATGTTCTGTTGAATGAAGAGTATTAGAGATACTAGGAATTCATAATATAATACTGAGAAGTTTTAAGATGTAATCAGAAAAATCTCCTTACTTTGTGCAGAATTATAGGTCATGGCTCAATAAATCATATACAAACACAGTACAGCCTCCCATTTGGATGGTTCCATGTGCTAAATGATTCAAGGTGGGATTTGAACCAAGATGACCTGATGAGGGTCATTCAGGCAAGCGTCTTAGAAGAAAAAAAAAGAATTTAGGGCCTACTCACATCTGCATTACTGAAGTTTGACACCAGTGAAACTTCACTGAAATCAAAGCAATTATATCAAAGTAAAATTGGAGGAGAAAAATGGTGAAGAGCTAAGCAAATTTTTTTCTCTGAAGCTTTTCTCATGAAAAATGTCAATTTGAAACACCAAAATGATAAATGAATTTGCATTGACTTTGCTAAATTGTTTATTTAAAAAACCCTGAAATATATTTTCAACATTTTCTAAACAAAGCCTTTCAATTTTTTAAATTTATTTAAAATTCCCTTCAGTTTTATATTTTAAATCTTTTACAATGGCAAAAATCTAAATTAAATATCTTGATTTTTTTAAATAAAAATTTTGTTAAATGCCAAATGATTTGTTTTTGCTTTCTGATTCACTGAATCACACTTTTTAAAAAATGTAAAGACTAAGAAGTTTGTTTTGACATTTTCACAACAAAGTGCTACAATCTTTCATTTCAAATCAATATTGTGTTCAAAATTTAATTATATTTTTATTTTGAGGGCATTAACTACTCCCTGGAAATGTAGCAAATGAACAAATATAATTAATTTCAGGTCAAACAAAATATTTCCTTTGACCTAAAATTATTTTTTTTCATTTCAGTGAGAGAGGGGAAAAAAAGAAAAAATTAGTCTGCATTTGAAACCTTGCAATTATTCATGTCCTGTTGCCTGCCCTCCATCCCCCCGATCTTTTGGTCCTTTTCAGCTTTCCTTAGAACAGCATTTGTCCCTGCACATTTAAATGGAGCAGTTAGGATTGTACATGATTGGCTACTTGCTTTTCTTCAGACAGAACATGCCAATCTTTGCTATCCTTTTAGCAATCAGAGTTCCATTTTCCATGTCTTTTCTCACTTCTCCTGCCCCCCTCCCCAGCAGAAGAAAGTTCAATCACTCTTTTAAAAGACTCTTTCCTGCCTGGCCTGCTCACTTGTACCAGAGGAGGAATACCAGCCCTGGGAAGTGAGTTCTCTCTCACAAACACCCACTGTGATTTGTGACACAGGGAGCTGTTGCCAGGAAGTAAGCATGCTGCACCAGTTTCCTCTCTCATGCTGATCTGACATCTTGACCAACACACCAAAGACAGAAACTGGGCCCTCCTGAGATCAAAATATAAATCAGTGCATATGTCTTGAGCCACAAGCTGTAACAGACCAATATTCTCCTTAGATCCAGGCCACATAAGACATCGAGCAATGGGTTCCATGCTTCCCCTCAATGGCAGAAACTCATCCTGAATATGAGGCCCAGAGCAGGTCAAATCCTGCACAACTCCCCTAATTTATGTGACAGTGTTCATCTTGGCAAGCATAATGGGAATGGAACAGGTGACCTCCAGAAACGCAAACTTCAGTCACTACAGAGCCATGTTCTGGAACATGGGGTTGCAACAGACTGATATCCTCTATGGATCAGTGTCAGGCTCAGATCTTGTAGCGAAGTTAGTCTCCTGGCAGCCCAATGAGAGAAATTAGCAGCTGGCCTGATTGATGAAACCTCTCAACAGGTCAGGAAAGGCAGCTGGCTGGCTTTTAAGCTCGAGAGCATAAATGCTTTCTGATTGCTCATTGTGTTCCTGCCTGCTGCTTTACTCCTCTCTATGTCGACTGCTCCTCACCTTGCTCCAGCCATACTCCTCATTCCTGTTCCTGCCACGTTTCCCCTCTTCACTCCTGCTCAGTTTCTGCAACCTCACCTTGCTCCCTTCCCCAGACCCTTGTTCTGCCTTGGGCTCCTGGCATGGCTACTGGATGCTGAGTCCAGCTCTGACGCCAGGTTTGCATCTGATTCCATGCTCTGGCTCCACCCATAAGGTTTGACCATCCATGGCCCAGTGTCTAATAATCAGGCACAGAAGGTGGCTGGTAACTCATACTGACAAGTGTGTTACACAGGCACGTAGCAGAGTGCACAACTAAGCTCTCAGACATTAGCAAGGAACAATCTGAATACTTAATCAGTCGACAGCACTGTTTAAGAAATGAGATGCTTTAAAGGAATGATAGAGGACGGCAGGCAAAGCTTCATTTGTAGAGGCATCATCTTGTTAGGAAGCAGAATAGATCAAAATGGGACTGTTTATACAATCTAAAATAGCTTTAATAAACTAAATGTTATAGAAAAACCAAAAGATGTTATTTTTTTTTACAGCTGCAATTTTTAAACACCTCTGTCTGACCTGTTGACAAATCCATGTGCTGTCTTTGATGCTTTGTCATGCTCAGTCTGACAGCTGCCATTGCCTGACAGTCATCTCAGTAATGATGGGTTTTTTTCTCCTACATAAGTCTTGAGCTGCAAGCTCAGCTACCAGAGTGTGATGGGAACAATAATATTTTATATTTACAGCGAAGCCAGAGAAAACATTTCCCTTTGCCTTTTTTGCTCCTTGGATAGGTATGCGATTCTTAGAATGGTGGAGACTATTAGAGCCAGTAATCTCTGACCGACCAATAAAAAGGTAAAAAGAAAATTTACCTGCCTCCATGTATAAAGTCAAAGGGAGACAATGCTTTACAACTATATAGGTATAGATACAGATCTGCAGGAATCAATTCCCTTGCCACTGATGTGCAACCATCTCCAAAGGTGAAATGTAGCAATGATTTAAATGTTTTGGAATGGTAATGGTTAATAAAATTGGACCAGATTCTTATTTATGATCCATTCCTTTCACACAGTCAGGCAGTGCAAAGAGGCTGAGAGTTGGGCCATAAACAACAAAGGGAGAATTCCCTTTGCAGAAAGGAACTCCACATTGGCATTAACCCACTTCCTGCACCAAGGGTCAGCTAGAGGAATAAATAGGCCGAGAGGCACAGGTCAGCAGAGAGCTCCACTTCATCAGTCTCCAGAGATGTAAGGCCCTTGTTGGGACAAGATTGCAACCAAGGGTATTCTGTCAATTCTGTTCAAGAAACACACTCATTTGTGATGACACTGGGGAAACTTCTTCCTAACAGTTCTTTCATTTCTATCGTTATTGTTCTCTGCACCTTTAAAACAGATCAGCTGATCCATGGCGACATAGAGCCAGTTGAATCAAGGCAAGAGCCCAAGGTACCAGATGAGGAAGGCACTGCATGTGTTTGACCCACAGGAAAAAACATTTTAGTTGGGCAGTAATATACAAGATATGCACAATCTATACCAAAGGTCAGATCCTGAGATGGCACCAACAGCTATAACTCGATGGCACAGCTCCACCAACTTCCAATGTACAGCCGCTCAGGATTCAGTCCCCAGACTCTGCAATGTGTGCTGTTTTATCTCTTAATAATATAATCAATGGGGTTAAAAAGACCAATCAGGGATGGTGGTGGTTCTTGTCAGAGCAAAGCCTTTATAGTCCCTGCACTGCCTCTGTTTCCCAGTAGCTGTGCAGGCACAGTCACATGAGTATGTATTGTGCAGCTCCTCTTCCCTTTTGGATTGCTTTCTGCATCTTCTATTGCATCTGTGGTACCAGCTGCCACTAAATTTGAAGTTGGTACCATGTATATTTAGCTATATAGAAAGCAATGATTTAAGCTGACCAAAAAACCCCACAAATGGGTGTCTCTGCTCCCGTGCCCTGCAGCATACTACACACACAGCTTAGTGCAGTTGCAGGGGAAATATTCTATTTACAGTGCTAGTGGGTGCTATTACGAATAGTGTTACACAAGTTCTATTTAATTATATCATGCATAATTAGCGAAAGCTGGGGGGGAATGCTAATTCTCAGCTGTGATACAGTTCTTTGTAGAAGCCAAACATCTCACCAGTAAAATTTGTTCTCTGCTTAAAACTCTGTTTGACTGTTTTATTCCTTAGTTTAGATACCAACACAAGCAACTGTAATCTTGTGTTATCCTTGCCACAAGTCCGAGCAACTCAAAGGTAGTTCTAACTGCTACCTGATTGTCTACAGCCCAAGGTGCAGTTCTGGAAGCCATAAATAGCTGGAGTTCAGACCCAGAGGCGTCCCCGCCACACCACTTTTGCATCCAAGAATGTCTCCTATGTTGGTGGCTGAAAAGGGTGGATTGTTGCACTGCTACAGAGAATCCCCGGCTGGTGCAGAGTTGCCATTGTGTATAATTAAGTAGTGTACTGAGTAAGAGGGTTTGCTGATTACTTTGCACTATTACATCACAAAGCAGCCAGAGAATAGGCAAGAATCTGCTCCAGCAATTCTTAAAAGGGAACTAGTGGTTTAGACATATTCATAAATCCTTACAACAACAAAAAAGAAAAGATGGACCCTTAAAACCAAAGTATAATGAGCATAGACTGTTATAGTCTCATGCTACAAATTAAAAATATTTTGCTGCACATTAGGTATCTTCTGATGTAGTATGGAAGCCCAGTGCAGAAAACCAATCAGTGGAAAACCTTGGAAGTTTTCATTTAATCCATTCATTTGCATTTGATCTTCTCCTTGTAGCATCTAAGTTTTGTAGACTTAAATGGGATCTAATCTTGCCATTCTGAAGCTTCCTTGTCTTCTTCTTTGTTTGTGTGTATGTAGATAGCATTTCCTTTATCCTAGAATTTAATGTCCCATTTAGATTAATTTTTAACTATAAAAAGGTAATTGCATTTAACTTTTTATATTTCAGTTATTCATTAGTATGCAACTTTCACTGGTAACTCAGTATCGAACATTCCCACAATCAAGATGGGATCCATCCATGTCCTCTGAACTACAACTCTAAGGGTGTGACTCCACAGCACCCTAAATTCGAAATAAGATACGTAATTTGTGTAGTGCAAATTGCATATCTTATTTTGATTGAATTTTGAAATCAGATATTTTGAAATGTGGTGCATCTACACAGCACCAAATTTTGAAATAATGTGCTATTTTGAGACATCTCTTAACCCTTGTGGTTTCCGGAAAAAATATTTCAAAATAATGGGTGGCTTATTAAGATGCGGGATAGTATTTTGGGATACCTTTGGTATCAGTATGGATGTATCCTAAGTGATCTATAAACCATTAAAACTATGAATATTGGCTTGGATGTTTAGATTATCCTCATTTTGAGCTTGTCTGAGAGTCTAAACTTCTAAAAGAGTCACTTATGTCTGTGTTATTTCAGCAAGATCAAATTCATATTGTTATCTTAATAACAAAGTCAGTTCAGTGAAAAAAAATAAAAATGAATTCCTGTGGGCTTGCTTTGGAAGAGGTGCTAGATTTAAATATTAAAGACTTGGCAGTATTAAAAGCTACAACACAAAAATATCATTGAATTCAATAGAAACTAGAGAGCATTTTGATATATAATTTATATATGTAAATTATTTAGTATTTATGCAAATTAAGCTATTATGAAGATCTCCTGTATTGTGAATGGTGCTTCAACTCATGGACCCAACAACTGCTAATAAAATAAATATTGAAATAAAAATATATTTTAGTTGAAATGTATGTATATAGATGGCATCAAACTACACAGAAAATTTGAGAGCACACTGTTTGTTTTATTTACTGAAGACTTTTAAAAGTACCTCAGTGCATTTAATATGAATGTTCCAAAATATCTTTCTTTGAATTTTACTGAAATATTATTATTTATATCACAGAACCACTGTGAGGTCTGAACCTTCTAGCAAGCATGAAAAAATATTTTGCCACTTATGCGGTTCAATTCTTTTTTACATTTAACCAACTTTAATGTTGTTTAGCGAAGACAAAACATGGCTGTCAGACTAGTGGGAGGAAACATAGGTCAAATGATGACTACCAATACCATTCATCAAAACATTTCCTTATGCTACACCGGTGCAGTCATTACCAGAAAGACTTGGAGGAAAAGACTGTTCACATCGAAGTGTCTTGGGACCTTAACAATCAAAAACCGAGAAATATCCAGATGTCCAGAGATGAATACTTCCTCCTCTAACTCCCAGCCAATTGAACAGTTAAAGATTTTTCTTTTGTTCTGATGCTGAGTAGGCACTAGAAAAATTGTTCAGATAAAACCTTAGCTCGAAACCCTAAGAGACTTTTCCACGTCTGAAAATCTGAAGAAGTGGGTTGTGCCCATGAAAGCTCATGATAACATCTACATTTGTGTTAGTCTCTAAGGTGCTGCAAAACTATTTGTTGTTTTTAAAGTTTTTCTAGTTGTAGACTATCATGATTACCCCCTTTGAAATTTTAGAAAATCTTTGGTTACCTGTTTTCTAAAATGATATTACAACTTTGTTCCCACTCTTCATCTTGAGACTCCAGCCAAGACAGGAAATAGAAGTGCTAAGATCCAGTGAGAAATCTCATCCTCCTAATAGGGCAAGCCCAAACACATGTAGGAATTGTCAGCAACCTTTTGAAGAAGATTCTACTAATGAGATTTCCAACATCATTAAAATGAAGTAGAGAAAGAAGTATCCACATGCTGGTGTGCCTAATTGAACCAAACCTCGCTTCTGAGGGCCTTGTGTTCCAAGGACAGAGGTCCCTTGGATTAGAATGGGAATTCTCTGTGTGGAGTGAAGTGTGGAGGATCATATGCAGAATCTTTTGAGATTCACAATTAAAGACATCAAAAGTCTAAAAGGTGCTGTCAGAAGACTTACCTAAACAGAGAATTATTTTTATTCGGAAATGGACCAATCGCCATATGTAAGCTATATTCTGAATACATGAAAGATTGGCATGTTAATATCTCCATATTTACAGGCAGTCCCTGAGTTACGCGGATCCGACTTATGTCGGATCCGCACTTACGAACGGGGCTTTCTCGCCCCGGAGCTTGCAGGCGAGAAAAGCTGCTCCGGGTGCCCCTGGTCTGCTGGGGACCATCTCCAGCAGACCAGGGACACCCGGAGCAAAGCCGGGGAGGCGGAGGGGTCCCGCACCTCTGAGGCTTTGCTCTGGCAAAGCCTCAGAGGCGCGGCACCCCGCCGCCACTGCCGCTTTGCTCCCGGTGCCTCTGGTCTACTGGGGACCATCTCCAGCAGACCAGGGACACCGGGAGCAAAGCCGCAGCGGCGGCGGAGTCCCGCGCCTCCCTGGCTTTGCCACAGCAAAGCCTCAGGCGCGGGACCCCTCTGCCTCCCTGGCTTTGCTCCAGGTGTCCGTGGTCTGCTGGAGACGGTCCCCAGAGGCGCGGCACCCCGCCGCTGCTGCGGCTTTGCTCCCCGTGTCCCTGGTCTGCTGGGGGGGAGGCCACAACCCCAGCAGACCAGGCTTTTGTTGTGGACCCTGGGGTAGAGCAGCTGGGGTGCTGCCGGGTTGGTCCTGCAGGGAAAATAACTGCATTACATTTTAAGAAGGTGTGCATATTTCTTATCACCTCTTTCTTTTACTCATCTGTCCTCTTTCCAGGCAGGCAGTCTGTTATAGCTTTTCAGAGCAAAAGTCCTTCTTCACATACAAATGTAACACATTGCTCCAAACCCTTTTTCCCTACAATAATATTATTGTTTAAAGAGCTAAACTACAGCCCCGATTTATATGGGTTATTGTTTTGATTTTAGGAAGAAGAATGAAGGACAAAGGAATGTAGGGTTGCCATATTTGAACTATCAAAAAGGAGGACACTCATGAGAGGGAGTGAATGTGTATCAGTATCTACCAACTCATGGGCTGCGTCTACACTGGCATAATTTTGCGCAAATATTTTTAACAGAAAAGTTTTTCTGTTAAAAGTATTTGCACAAGAGAGCATCTATACTGGCATGTGCCTTTGCGCAAAAGATTTGCTTTTGCACAAAAGCATCCGTGCCAGTTTAGATGCTCTCTTGCGCAAGAAAGCTCCGATGGCTATTTTAGCCATCGGGCTTTCTTGCGCAAGAAATTGATGTTGCCTGTCTACACCGGCCTCTTGCGCAAGAGGACTTATCCCTGAGCGGGAGTGTCAGAGTATTTGTGCAAGAAGCACTGATTTCATGCAATGGAACATCAGGGTTCTTGCGCAAATACTCGTGGCCAGTGTAGACAGGCGGCAAGATTTTGCGCAAAAGCAAGTGCTAATCTTGCTAATGTAGATACAGCCGCGTTGTATAGTATTTAACACATTAATACAGCATGAGTTGGTAGATACTGATACAGATACACTCTCCCAGGAGTGTCCTCTTTTTTGAAAGTTCAAATATGGTAATCCTAAAGAAATAGGTCTTTAAAGATGATACCAGAGCAAGTGCATTATATAGACAATTGGTTTTCTACAAAGCCAGAAGCTAAAGAAAATAACACCACACAGGTTAGGCAATGCATTTGAAATCAATTGGATATCTTCACAGGCTTATTCCATGCTTCATCCTGTGTTAGTTCTTCTATTTTGAATCAGAAAAGTCTTTAACTGCCTTAGGCCAAGTTTACATCACCACTTACTTTGCCATAACTTACATTGCTTCGGGGGGTATGAATAAGTCGCCTCCCTGAGTGATGTAAGTTACACCAACCTAAATTCTGATGTGAATAAAGTTTCTCCTTCCATATAGCTACCACCGCTCACAGAGGTAGATTTATGAAACTAATGGGAGACCCTTCTAATATCGTCATAGAACATCTCCACTAGATGCCCCACAGTGCAGCCTCACTGATATACCATGTCTAGTGTAAATTAGCTCTAACTCAGGGAGAACTAGTAGGCAGAGGATGTTACCCACTACAACTCAAAGTGGATAAAATAATGAAAGGAAAATAAATCTGTATGGGTATGTCTACACTACCCCCCTAGTTCGAACTAGGGGGGTAATGTATGCATACCGAACTTGCTAATGAAGCCCGGGATTTGAATTTCCCAGGCTTCATTAGCATAAAGCCGGAGCCGCCATTTTTAAAAGCCGGCTAGTGCGAACCCCGTGCCGCGCGGCTACACGCGGCACGGGCTAGATAGTTCGGACTAACAAGCCATTCTGAACTATCTGTACGCCTCGTTCCACGAGGCGTACAGATAGTTCGGAATAGCTTGCTAGTCCGAACTATCTAGCCCGTGCCGCGTGTAGCCGCGCGGCACGGCGTTCGCACTAGCCGGCTTTTAAAAATGGCGGCGCCGGCTTTATGCTAATGAAGCCCGGGAAATTCAAATCCCGGGCTTCATTAGCAAGTTCGGTATGCATACATTACCCCCCTAGTTCGAACTAGGGGGGTAGTGTAGACATACCCTATGAGAGGACAGAAGCACAGAGTGAAAAGATGACCTAAAAATATGCCAATGCTACCCCTGTATCACTAGCAAATTAGATAGATAGATAGATAGATAGATAGATAGATAGATAGATAGATAGATAGATAGATAGATAGATAGATAGATAGATAGATAAGCTATGTCTAGACTGCAAGCCTCTTTCGAAAAAGCAAGCCTCTTTCGAAAAAGATACTTTCAAAAAAGCCTCTTTTGAAAAAGAGCATCTAGACTGCAACCAGTACTTTCGAAAAAGCAAGCTGCTTTTTCAAAAGAGAGCACCCAGGCAGTCTGGATGCTCTCTTTCAAAAAAGCACAGTTTGCATTACATAGCGCCTTTTTTTGAAAGAGCACTTTCGAAAAAAGGCGTTATTCCTCGTGAAATGAGGAGTACCATCGAAATAAAAGCCGTGTTCTTTCGATTTAATTTAGAAAGAACGCGGCTGTAGTCTAGACGCAGGTGAAGTTTTTTCGAAAAAATCCTGCAGTCTAGACACAGGCATAGGAATAAGGGATCTTTTGAAAAAGGCTTTATTTTCTGAAAGATCCGCGTCTAGACGGGCGCTTTTTTCCGGCAAAGCTCCGAGCCAGAAAAAAGCGGCAGCCATGTTTATGCAAATGAAGCGGGGGGGATTTAAATCCCTGCTTCATTTGCAATTGCGATGTGTCTAATTTGCATCCCTTTTACTGAAAAGGGATGCAGTCTAGACACAGCCTTGCAGTTTTAGGATGACTATGTGTAAATCCTGTGGGACAGTGAGCAGTTCTGGATCGCATGACTGGAGAGAAGAAGGTTCATCCTTTAACTATTCACTTTCTAAAGTTGTACAATTTTTGTATGACATTAAAGTGGAAGAAGGGAGGGTGATATTATCAGGATAACATGAAAACATACTTTCAACAGTGTCTTTAGACACATTTTAATTTAGGAATAAAATTAGACAACGGATTTTAACCACCATAGGAGTGATATTCTAGAACACAAGTGGAGCAGTGGAGGCAAAAACCTGTCTTCAATCCTGAGCTTGATAAGTGCATGGAGGGGATAGTATGAAGAGACTACCTCGGTAGCACATAATAGATCCGCCACTGCTAAGAGCAAATATCCCCAACAGCTAATGATTGGGTTCTTGATGGGAAGGACTTTGAGTTACTACAAAGAGTTCTTTCCCAGGTATCTGTCTGGTGATTCTTGTCACATGGCCATATTTGAGGTCAGGAAGGATTTTTTCCCCACAACAGCTTGGAACTCAACCTTGGATTTTTTGTTTGTTTGTTTGTTTGTTTGTTTGTTTCCTTTGCAGCATAGGACAAAGGTCACTTGCAGGTAGAAATTAGTGTAAATTTTAGATTCTCTTTAACGAAGTCTTTGTACCATGATTTGAGGACTTCAGTAACTCAGCCAGAGATTATGAGTCTATTACAGGAGTGGGTGCATGATGTTCTGTGACGTGTGATATACAAGAAGTCAGACTGGACAATCACAATGGTGTCTTATGGCCTTAGAGTCTATGAACTAAAGGGGCACTGTTTGCTGTTCAGTAATAGTAATAACCAAGTGACTTAGCTTTCTTCTTAGCAGCCACTCAATCTAGTTCACCCAATCCTCTTGAAACATTGTAACTTTCAGATGAATAGTGATGAGTTCTAAGTGTTTGGGACTAGATATGATGTATGTTCTTGTTACAAGAGCTCCATGAAGCATCTGAGGCATAATGTCAGGACAATAATGGAAGAATTACGACAACTATTTATCATAATATTTCATGGTGGATATTTCAGAAGATACTAGATCAAACAACACGAGCAGCACTTGACACAACATTTATTTTTCAGTCACCATCAGACCAAGGAAGTGCAGAGAAGTTTGTTTCTCTTATTCATCCTTTTTCTGTTGAAGGACCTTGATTGTGCATCAACACTTTCCACATAATCTCTGCAGTATGAAAGAATGAAGCAGCAAGAAAGTATCTATTTTGCCTCACATTTATTGAATATACAATAGTTAGCGTGTCCTACAGCCTTCAATACTTTCATTCAAAAGCCAGAACAGTGATTCTGAAAATCCTCACTCCAAAGGGAACTAACCTAAAGACTCACACCTCATTTTAAACCCCACTCACAAATGCTGCGTTGATTTATGTGGAAACTTGATATCAGCTCTCACTAGCAGCTTCAGACAACCTCTACTTAGCAGCATCCATCGTTCTATTATCTAGTTCTTCAGAATCTTCATGTGACAGTGGAACATCTCCACAGCAATCTTTTTGAATTTTTCTTCTTTGTATATTATTTACACCGTTGACTTCCATGATTTCTCATGACTTACACCACTGTATATTGCTGTATAGGCCCCTTGTGCTTGCCAGGGTTTCAGGAGGTTAATGTGATATATTTGTTCTTGCTTCCGATGTCCTGGTTGTTGCACATTATAATTCACCTCCCCTTCATGTTAATTTATCTCATAAGCTCTCTGCCACTGGGCTTAGTGTTTGGTGTGGGCACTAGTATCATTACCCAGTCTCCAGGCTGGAACCTCCAATCATTTGCTTGCCGGTTGCAGTATGCCTCTTGGCCTTTTGGGCCTCCTCCATATGTTTCTGCATAATGGAAGTATCCTGTGCTATTCAGTCCTTCATTTGCTATTTGGTCCCTCATGTTCTCCTACATTTTTCCCCTCAGTTGGCTTCTTTTTCTTTGAGGGTGGTGTCCATATAAAAGCTCAAAGAGGGAAAGTCCAGTGAACACCTGGGGAACCTCCTGGATGGCGAACATAAGATAAGGTATCAGCATGTCCCAGTCCTTCCCATCCTTGCTTACCACTTTCCTGATCATGGTCTTGAGGGTCCGATTAAATCTTTCAGCCAGGCCATCAGTCTATGGATGGTAGACGGTACCTGGTAGCATAATCCAAAATGACCAATCTATATTGGTGGCCCTGGGCTGTTTTTTTCCAGTGGCCCACTAGGTCCATGGCAATCCATTCAAATGAAACCTCAATGATTGGTAGGGACACCAAAGGGGCGAGGGCTGTGTAGTTGGCATTCGAGGCATGAGGCACAGTATCATCGGACATCTTCATGAACCCCCAGAAAAACCTGTGTAAAACTCTTGCTTGGGTTTTCTCCATCCCCAGATGTTCCCCCAAAAGGTGACTGTGAATTAGGCTCAAAGTTGCCCTCTGGCGCTTGTGAGATACCAGAAGCTGGTGTACCTCTTGGTCCTGCAGGCATGTGACATGGTATAGGAGGTCTCTATTCATTATGAAGCCTCAGACCTCAGGTTTTCCCAGCTACGGGTGCCCCATCTATTTCACCTCCTTTCTGGCATTCTCGTAACTGGGGTCTTTTACCTGGTCCAAGCCAAATAGTACCCTCTGGGGACTTAGTAGCCTTAACTCTCTGGGTTCTGCTTCTGCTCTCTCAGATAAATCTGGGTCAGTAATGGTTTCTGGACCCTTTGGTATTTCAGGGCTCTCTCTTTGTGCAGCTTGGGTCCATTGACCTACACAGGAGGCCTTTTGTGCCTGCCACAAGATTTGGGTACCCAAGACCTTGGCTGCCCTCTGTTCCCTCTTGGTCTTCTTGCCTGTCCCAGGGGTGAGGAATAGTTCCTGGGATATCTCTGTGAACAAGGGAGGATAAAGTTTTTCTGTGGGGGTCTTCCTCAGCTCAGGGAGCCTCTCTCCATCTCGCTTCTCCAATGGGAGCAGACTTTCATACCTGGGAAAATCTCTCCCAATGAGCACAGGGTATGGGAGGTGAGGGACCACCCCTGCGGTCCCCTTATTGATGTTCCCCTGGATTTCTATTTTTACTGATATGCTGGGGTAGTGAACAACAGTCCCATGGGCACAAGTAACAACTGTCCATTTAACCTGTGTTAGCTGGCTGGGCTTCACTAGCTTGCTGGGGAGCAGGGTGATAGTTCTACTAGAGTCTATGAATGCCATAGTTGCTACCCCATTTTTCTTTTACTGGCCTTGTATAATTGTGTGAGGTAACTGCAACCCTAACCAGATTGAATAGGGCCACAGTCCCCGAGATTACACTGCATTGGCTCTTCCTGGCTGGGGCACTGAGTTGCTATGTGGCCCAACTCCGCACACCTGTAACACCTATATCTATTTTTCTTGTCTCGTGGGCTTGGGGGAGGTCTTTCTTTGGGGCCCCCTCCACACAAACCACTCCCATTCTGTGTTACTGGTTGACTCTTGGTCCCCCTTCTCCTCCACCTGGGCATCTGGAAACCTGAATTCTTGGGGTTGGAATAGGCCGCCTGCTTCGCATGGGGTCTTCCTTAGGTAGGCGAGTCATCTCTCCACCAACGTGATTGTTTTGTTGTAGGCAGTGGAAGTAAAAATTGTGTGTTGTTTTTGTTGGTTTGTTTCTTGGTGACTCCTCCCCCCTTTTCTTTTCTTTTACTTCACCCTCTTCCTTCTGCATCACTGTGAATAGTCCCACTTCTGATATCAGTTTTGGCAAAGCCCCAGCAGTGCCCCAGGGATCTCATGCTACTGGCAGATAGTATTAGCCTCAGCGGTGCATTATGGCCCTCCACACAGCCTCTTTCTTTTGACAAGAGACAGGGTCCACATCTTACTGAGCCATACTCATCGTAGGCTAGTTCATGGTTTTGGAGTGAAACACCTAGATAGTCCTGGTCTCCCTTCTCGAGGCAGTCTCTGTGATGGCATGAAGGAGGTTTGGGGGGAACCCAGGCCCACCCACCAATCTGGTAGCTTTTTCCCTGGGCCACTTCCCCAAACAATCCCTCCAACTTCGTTCCCCCGGTACCTGCTAGCCAGTCCTCAGCTCACCCACACACAGCTCTTTTGTACTGCACTTCTTCCTTCCAGTCCATGAGTCTTAGTCTTTCCCCTCTCCTTACCTGGGGGAAACCTTTTAAAGCAGACCCACTGGCTTTAATTTTATTAGCTTGCTCCTTCAGGCAAGTTATTAACTAGCCCCAGGTGTCTGCCTGCCTTCATCTCATGGCAGCAGTCACTAGCCGGAGTTTATTTGGGGAAGAGAAAGCTATTTATCCAGCACCCTCTATACCTGCCTTCTATTAGAGTACAGCAGCCTGCTGGTTTGGGTCTTTCACATCAGCTAGGTCCTTTTGCCAGATTTCTTCACTGTTATCTGAGGCATTGCTCTGCAAAATCACTGATAGTTGTAGAGACGGTTTCTTGTTGTTACACTAAATGTCTTGGAAACTAACAATGGAGCAGAAGAAATCAAATATATTACATTCCTATTCAATTAACTTAAATTAAAGCTTGCTTTGAGTGTACTAGGCCACTCTTTATCAGAAATAATGATCATCATAGGGCTGATCCTAAGCTCACTGAAGCATATGAAATATCGCCCACTGACTTCCAATGGGCTTTGCATCAGGACCCATGGACCCAAGTTTGGATCCTTGATTTAGACTCAGTGATGGTTACAGCACAGCAACCATTGAATATCTGTAGTCTAGCAAATGTGAGGGAATGAAAGCCAATTTACCAACTCTCTCATATTCTCCAAGCAGCTGAAAAGTGTCCATCTTCTTTAACATCCCAGAAAGTGAGAGCTTCCACTACTGAGCTTACTTCAATTTCCCTTAGTGACACAAATGATGGCAAAATATGCTGATCAAGAATCATGGATCTGGCTAAGGCATTTAAGGTTTATTGCCAAAAATTAGGGTGTTTAGGATTGGGAAATTGTAATACCAGCCCAATTAAGGCTGATACAAAAGTTTCAATACAGTGCACAAATAAGCTGTGTGCACTAGTGACCTCAAGAGCTTCTGCTGTCTTGAGGACTTTCTATCCAAGTCTTCTGCTGTCTCTTTCTGTCTCTGAGCCCTCAAACCTGAAGTAAGTTCCATATAAATGGACCCTTGCACTTCCCTTGCACTCCCCAATGGTTTCTACAGTGGACCAAGAGACCAGGCTCCATTCTTGCAGAAGAACTTGCTTGGGTCCAAATTAATGTTGGCAACAGCGCTCTGCTCCCTCTTACCTCATGCCCTCACAATCATTGCCATAGAAAATGCAGATGTTGAGCTATGTTCTTCTTAGATAGAAGAAAAAATGAGAGATAAAAACCTTCATGTTTCAAGATTTACCCTCTGAGGGTATGTCTACACTACCCCCCTAGTTCAAACTAGGGTGGTTAATGTAGTCATACGAACTTGAAAACGAAGCCCGGGATTTGAATTTCCCAGGCTTCATTTGCATGTTGCCGGGTGCCGCCATTTTTAAATGTCCGCTAGTTCGGACTCCGTGCCTGTGGCTACACACGGCATGAACTAGGTAGTTCGGACTAGGCTTCCTATTCCGAACTATCTGTACGCCTCGGGCTTCATTTGCAAGTTCGTATGACTACATTAACCACACTAGTTCGAACTAGGGTGGTAGTGTAGACATACCCTGAAGGAAGCTCAGGAGAACTCCACATGGATGGCTTATTGATCCAAAGCATTGTATATAAACTGACATTGGAGACAGATGGACCTCTCACCTGATGCAGTATGACAAATCCTTATTTCATGTAAATTAAAATGGTAAACTAGATTATTTTTGTTAAGTCTTTTCATAAAAATAATTAAAAACTTAAAACAAAACTCCAGTAATATTAATTGGTAGAATTTCTTCTGGCCCAGACTGTGACCTGCAAGCTACTGACTGATTACTACCAAAACATTCTAAGACATTTCCACACTGTTGTTTTTTTATTTTTGTTTTGTTTTGTTTCATTTCCATCTGCATTTGTAACTGGTTTCCCAGCTGTCTAGATGTTTGGTAGCTCAGCGGTATATTCCATTCAAGCTGTGCTTGCATACTTTCCAGATCATTACACAATGCTGTGTTTCTGGATTATGTCTTGTCTCCTGTGATATCCTTCTCCAGTTAACAGGAGAGATGCTGCCTCAGAAAACTATGTAGCAGAAAGCAAGACAAGGTTGTTGGTTTTGTTTGCAATTGCTCATTGTTTTGCATATTTCAGAATAGCTACTTGGAAACTTGCATACAGTCAGTCCCTGGGTTACGTACAAGATAAGGACTGTAGGTTTGTTCTTAAGTTGAATCTGTATGTAAGTCAGAACTGGCATCCAGATTCAGTCACTGCTGAAACTGATCAGTTTCAACAGCGGCTGAATCTGGACGTCAGTTCCAACTTACATACAGATTCAACTTAAGAACCCCAGGCATCCCCAAGTCAGCTGCTGCTGAAACTGATCAGCGGCTGATTCCAGGAAACCCAGGGCAGGGGCTTCCTGTAGTCAGGCGCTGGTCAGTTTCAGCAGCGGCTGACTTGGGGATGCCTGGGGCAGAGCAGCTGGGGTGCTGCTGGGTTGGTCCAGTAGCGCCGCTGCTCCTCGGCGCTACTGGACCAACCCAGCAGCACCCCAGCTGCTCTGCCCCAGGTGTCCTGATTCAGCCACTGCTGAAACTGATCAGCAGTGGCTGAATCAGGACTCCTGGGGCAGAGCAGCTGGGGTGCTGCCGGGTTGGTCCAGTAGCGCCAAGGAGCGGTGCTGCGGGACCAAGCAGCAGAGCCCCACCTGCTCTACCACACACCCGGGGCTTTGCTCCACGTCTCCCTAGTCTGCTGGGGGGGGGGGGGCGCATTAGCTGCATCCCCCCCCAGCAGACCAGGGAGACGCTGAGCAAAGTGGAGGAGGACCCGGGCGGGACCGCGGCGCTGATCTGGCTCCTCTCCCTCCCCTCCCATCAGACCAGGGAGAGGCAGAGCAGCTTTTCTTGCCCCGGAGGACTGGGGCAGCGGGACCGGGCGTCCGCCACTCCCATCGTCCGGGGCGAGAAAATCCCCGTTCGTATGTGCGGATCCGACATAAGTCGGATCCGCGTAACTCGGGGACTGCCTGTATATTCAATATCACTTTCTGGGTTTTGTTTAACCTTTGAAAGGCTGCCTCACTTATCATTTTGAGATTTGTCACAGAGCAGAGAAATATTCACCAACCTGTTCACTAAGTGTAAGCATTTTGTGAAAATGACCCTCTTCTCTCAAACAGGCTTTTTCGGAGCAATGTGTCCTTCTGAAAACTCTCCCATAAATAATGATCCCAAGACACCTTTTATCTGAGGATCCAAGCTAACAATCTAACCTAGTGCTATCTTGCACCTATGAATTACTTCTAATTTCTCACAGGCTCTACCTGATCGCCATATTTGGGGTCGGGAAGGAATTTTCCTCCAGGGTAGATTGGCAGAGGCCCTGGAGGTTTTTCGCCTTCCTTTGTAGCATGGGGTACAGATCACAGCTAGAGGATTCTCTGCATCTTGGGGTCTTCAAAGTATTTGAAGGCTTCAATATCTGAGATATAGGTGAGAGGATTATTCTGGATGGGGTGGGTGAGATTGTGTGGCCTGCACTGTGCATGGGGTCAGACTAGATGATCATAATGGTCCCTTCTGACCTTAAAGTCTATGAGTCTATGAGTAATTTCTCATTATCATCCTGTAAAATGTGGTTCAGTGTCTGAAAGGTCTAGAGTGATGCAAATTTCTGAATCCTGAGTAGAACTTGGCTTTAGGCATCTGCAGACATTGTGACTACAGGCATCACACAATTCCCAAGAGATCCTTGATGAAAGGAGGGTTTTTAGTGATTATTACTGTATTGTGGAGTGTTCAAAGACCCTATCTTCATTGGGTATATTGGAAGCTATAGGAGGAAAGGTGTGCAGGGAGTAAATAGGTAAACTGCTGTTTTCATTAGAGAAGCCCTTTTTTATTAGCATATGCACAACATGTCTCAGGTGGCATGTGACCAGAATTCATCACCAGATTTGGTCTGCTGGTTGGATCATTAGCTTCCCTGGCTTGGGCCGTGTACTGATAGGGAGAACACTGCTCCATGTATTTCTAGAGAAGGCATGGGGACACTTATGAGAAAAGGAAACAAAGAGACAGTGATAGCAAATGGACCTGGCCAAGCACAGGGACTGAGCAGGAAGGCAGGGAATGGCAAAGGCCTGGTCAACATCTAAAACTTAGGGTGACTCAGCTATACTGCTCAGGGCTTTGAAAAATTTCCTTCTCTGGGCAATGCAGTTAGGTCAACCTGAACCCGGCTGCAGATATAAGCAGGCTGATGGAAGAACCCGTCTCTCATTGTAGTAAATGTGTACGCTACAGAGTGCTAGCTCCATAGTCACAGCACTGTAGACATACCTTAAGGATGTGAAGTCCTCACTCCTGAAAGTGAGGAAGAGGAATCTGATGCAGAAAGAAGTGGAGCCAGTGGGAGGACTCATAAAAGAGAGTGACCTGATCAGCGTGGTTTGTTGTATTCACATAGCAACCACATTATGCATGTTTGAAAGGGAAAGGTGGACACCCTTTCTGTGCCTATTTAAATCACATATTATACTTTCTGCAGTAAAGCAACGGGAGGCACTTTGAACGGTCGTATTATCTGCTTGTTGCTCTGTTCTTATTATTTATTATTTGTATTACCATAGCACGTAAGATCCCTACCCACAGACCAGACTGCATTGTGCTAGTTGCTACACAAATACAATATAAAAGGTGGCCCTTGTCCTAAAGAGCGTTCACTAGGAGCAAAAGAACAATGCAAGAGACAGTGAAAACAGAGTCACAGATTCTTTGGGACTCGCATTGCAGAGTGAAGTTTTCAGACACCAGTTTAATATTTACTGACTCATCCTTATATGGATTCTCTAAAGTAGCCTGAATTTGTTGACCTATAATATATACTGCAAGTTTCCTGTCTGACAATGTTTTTGAGGATGTCTTGAGGGTAAGGGATTTGGCTGAAGTGCAGTGGATTTCGCTGCTCTGTTTATCAGTTGGTGCGATGATTTTTTATTTAACTGGGTGATATTTTAATTAACTGTAAACTTAAATTTCATATATAGGCATTTGTTGCATTTATTAAGTTAGTTATTTAAAATCCAAAGAATATACAAATGTTAAAGGCAATGAATATTTATTACAATGACTATTTTAAGCAATTACCTGTGTGGAGCAAACTGATTATAAAATAATGGACTAACACAATAATCTCTACAAGCTTTCAGAAGTTAAAAAGCTGTTAGTAAGCTGTAAGAGCAGTGAGCCTACTGATGCCATAAACCCATGTCAGTCAGGCTACTTTTATTAGTTATTGGCTTGTTTTACTTAGCCACAATAACCCGACTGTAAATAATTAAAAGTCTTCTTTCTTTCCTTGCTAGTTTGTGTCTTTGGGTGGTTAGTTGTTGCTGGGTGGCACGTTAGGAGGATTTCCTGTGCTGGCTCATTTATTTTATTTGGCTGCTGGGCCTTGTTGTCTTTTGGAAGGGCTCTGATTTTAGATATGTATAGTGTAGCTGTAGCCGTGTTGGTCCCAGGTTATTAGCCACGCAGGGTAGGGGAGGTACTATTGATCTGTGGGTGTAACTTGTCAAAAGTTTGTCTCTTTCACCAACAGAAGTTGGCCCAATAAAAGATATCGCCTCCCACATCTGGTCCCTCTCATTTTAAGTTGTATTTTCTGGGTGGCTTTCAGAGGTCTCTGAGTACAAGAGCTTAAGAGCTAGAGTTACTGTTACACAGAGTGTGATGAGTCTAACGCAGCAAGGGGATCAAGAGTGAATCTGACTTCACCTCAGGGTGGCCCCCACTTTACAGAAGGGAAACAATGGAAACAATTCCAGAATGAAAGGGAAAAGGTATAGCCTTTTAATGCAGTGGCTGAGCATCTCACAACCCTTATAAAAGAGGCTTCTAGTGCCATTTCAAGGACCAGAGACAGGCAAAAAAAAAAAAAAAAAAAAACTATTGCCACGGTTATCCAGGAAGCCAGTAGTAGAGCAGGGAATTTAACCCAGGTCTCCCAATTCCCAGCGTAGCACCTTAAGCACTGGCCATCCTTCCTTCCTCATGGCCTGAAGGAGAGGGAGATCGGAAAGCAGGCGATGAAAACACTTTATTGGTGGGATAGACGGTGGCAGTGGAAGCAGGAAGAAAGAACTTGGTAATTTCAATGTCCACTTCACTGACAATCAGTTAATAAGCTGTGAAGTTTATCTGAAGAGTTTGACATTCTGATCTCTCCTTACAAAGGGCTGGAGTCAGAGTCAGAATTCTTGTGAATGCTGCATATACAACTAAGCTTCAGGAGGGACAGCAATGGCTCTGTGATGATATTGTTCTGAACTACTATTGGGGATGGTGGAGAGAACAGCACTCCTGAAAGGGAGCAAGGTGCAGGAGACACACATACAATCCTGCCTGCCCAAATGCCAGCCCTTGGTGCTGGAATACATCCATTTTGCACATGTGGATGTAGCATCTCCACCGTGGATTTAGCTCAGAACTAGCATAGCAGAATCCCTGTGATTAAAGCTATTGCCTATTAATATATCTTTATTTTAAAAGGCTAAAAACAAGGGCTGTTGAGAACAGTTCTTGGACAAAACATGAAAATGCTTTTAAGTTCAAGCAATAAACAAGCAAAAAGAAAGAGAGTTAAGAGCTCTCTCTCTCTCTGTCTTTAATATTGCCTTTTGTGTCTAAGTACCATAAAGTATTCTTAGATCCCGGTAGTAAGACATGGTCTAAACATAATAACTAGGCAGAAGAGGGCAAGTTAGAGATACAACAATGATCTTTAACTCTGAATAGCCTGGTTTTGTTGAACTGTTGCACAACTGTATTAATATTATTTTAGCTTGGGCTAATTGTAATGCTCCTTGAAAACCAGGACTTATAAAGAAAAAGATTATTCAACATTAAGAGCATATTAAGAAGCAAAAGAACTGTTTTTATTTATCCCCTTTACTACTCTAATGTGATGTCCATGGATGGTCTGGCAGAAAGGGTGAAGGCTGAAATGTGTGCTGGAGTTATTCCAGTGAAAGACTTCACTTCTAAATCACCTAGCAAATGAGGAATAGGAGAGCTACAGCTAAGGTGTCAATTAGCCTCCCTCTGTGATGATGTCACATTCTAGAACCTCCAAAGATTGTCAAAGTCCTGCAGAGAAAATGTGGTAAATTGGGATGTGGTACACTTAAAGGTACAAAAGAAGCAAACCACATACTCTTATGCCATCTTTGCACATCCTAAAGGACTGTAAAAAAAAAAGATATGCTCAACATACACAGTGACCGAAATTTCAAATGAAGACACACTAATCTAAAATAAAAGTAATCTACTGAAACAGTTATCCAAGTCCCACTAAAATGTTCTCAGAATACTCCTATAATTAATTGCAAGACACTAGCTTTTAAAATACTACTGCTGTTACCAACAGTCAGGTTGTGGTGACATCAGCTGTTCAGATGCTACATATTGGAAATAAGTTGAAATAACCTACTGGATTTAAATAGCCTCAAAGTACTTTGTACAGACAAAGGGACAATTTCTTCTCTTAGGTTCACTGATATAAACCTGGAATGACACTCTTAATGCAGTTGTTCCACATTGACATTAGTGTAACTAAAAGCAGGATTAAAACTAGTGCAACTAGTTTGAACAAGAGCAAAGTATTATAAATAATACTTACAACAATAATTTGCTTGTTTTTCACAACCTTAAGCATCACTCTCCCTGTGTACACCACTTGAAAAAAATATCTTTTTTAGTGAATGTATTACAGGTTGAACCTCTAAAACTAGTACTCTCTTGTCTGGCAATATCCATGGTCCGGGACCAGAGAGACCTGGTGAAGCACTGGTCCTGACAAGCTCTGCAGTCTGGCAGGATTGGAGGTCAGAAGCCTGGCTCCCCACAGATAAGCTACCAGGCACACCCAGTGCCATAGCAGGACTGCCCATCGCACTGCACAGGACTGACAGAGCACCGCACAGGGTTGCATGGCATGTCTCTGCTGGACTGTCGGGGGGGGGGGGGGGAGCGGCAAGAGCCTGGCACACCACAGCAAGTCTGTTCAGAGGGGCTGCCCAGAGGAGCCGGGAACCTTTGCCAGGAGACTTAGATCCCTGACCACTTCAGCAGGGCTGCCCGGTGTGCTGCATATCCCGGCTGGGCTGCCTGACATGACAGGCAAGGGGGAATGGGGACCTGAAGGGCAGCAGGGCCTGAAGTAGGCCCAGGGCTGGGGCGCTGGCAGCAGAAGGGGCAGATGTAACCTGCCCTGGTCCAGCACAATCTCTCATCCAGGACTAGTCAGGTCCTAAGGGTCCTGGACCAACCTGTACTCACAAAAGAAGCCAACCATTGCAGCTGTCCTGCTATTGTACGTTAATAAAGATGCTTCTATGCCAAGAGGAGAGTTTATCCCAACAATGTAGGTAGCTATGTCGACGGGAGAAGTTCTGTTATTGATATAGTACTGTCTACACAAGAGGTCAGGTCGGTATAACTGCATCACTCTAGCATGTGGATTTTTCACACTTCTGAGCAATGCAGTTATCTCAACATAGGTCTGTTGTGTAGACCCGGCGTAAGTTTGGAAACTGAAGCTCTTTTGTTTGTAACAAAATGCAGGTGGCACAGGCATTAGAATGAGTTTCTATATATCCCTCTGCCATGGTGCCTCAGCAATGACCTGGAACTACTAGTGCTGTGTTAAAAGGTCTTTGTGTCTATTCAATTGTTGGCCTCTCTGCAGAGCCTGCTATCAAATGTAGCAATCAGGGCCTACTACATTGGTGGCTTTATACTAGTGTTGTGACTTGTAATCTTAATTTATGCAACACCAGCTAGCTTTTAATATTTGTAATTCATTGTTGCATTTGCTCATCAGTCTGGAGTGATGTGCCCAGCAAGGGACTAGCACAACTGGCCTTTGATCTCTCATGAGGTCCTCTAAACGCTACCATCACTCAAATAATAAATAATAAATAACAGTAATGGAGCATAATGGATGTCAATAATGATTTATGGGGATGTAATTCATATTTAGAACTATTAGAACACTCAAATATCATTAACTCTGAAATGTTTGCCAAGTTGGCTACAAAGAGGAAACATTGGCATCTACCAGTTTGCAAGGGGGAAGGAGGATTTGTTTTTTTTATTAGTTTAATTTGAAATCCCTCAAAACTTCAGAGTTGAACATTGATGTGAGCTGAGTACAAGCTCACAAACATGAATGGAACTATCAGGGTTGTAGTAAAGCTAGTTATATTGGTACTGGTGGTCCTGTCAAATATACTGTAAATAGTTCTGTTTGGATGATTCCAATAGGGAAAATGCTAACATATGGCCAAAGCAGAAAAAAGAACAGATCATTAATGTTGTGAACAATTTAAACATAAAACGTTATTGGAAGTTGGATGTACAATCTGATTAGAAATTGGACTTCTGGAGATTCTGAGGGCAAGCTAATAATGATTCCTTTCAAACAGTAAGAAACTTTTAATGACAGTTGAAAGATTGAAAATAAGGATACCAGCAGTAAGGCCCATTCCTTGGAGACACTAAAAAGCATCAAAATACTAAAGCAAGATTGTCATCAACACCAAATTTTAGGTAGGAGGTGTCATAAATACACCTGGCATTTTTCAAATATGCATTACAAATACAGACTGAGATCCTACCCCAAAGATCTTCCAGTCATAGGACTCAGGCCTGTAAAGACATTAAGCATGTGAAGTCACTTGAATAAACTTAAGGACATGTTTAAATGCTTTGCCAAATCAAGGCTAGACTCCTCAGCACCCTGCAGGATGAAACCAAAATTCTGGAAGGAAATTCACATCCACATGAGCACCTGTGTCTTTTCAGAATAGAGAGGCTATGGAGTAACAGAAAGTGAGCTGTCCTTTCGCTCCTTTAGATGGTTGCCTTTAGGCAAGTATTGAAAGACATTGGTGGAACAGCGTAGGGAAGCTTGCATTGCATATGTTTGAGGATAAACAAGTTTACCTTAGAACTGTCAGTCCAGTCCCTTTCTTGAGGGCTAAATATACTTTTTGAAAAAAGTAAAAAGCCATCTGCTGCTTCCTGAAACACTTTCAGGAGGTTAAGAAGTGTTGTTGCTAGAAAACAAAATCTATAAGAGGATGAAGCTGAGAGCAGTTGGAGAAAGATTTGAGGGGTTCCCCCTTTGGAGCATGGAGTCCAGATCACAGATGCACTGTTCCATCTTGATCTGCCACTAAATGGCCCAATTCATTTACAATTATTAGTGGAGGTAGGGATATATTGTCCACTGAATCAGCCAGATAGATACGTCCTGCTCCTCTAGCCATCCAGGTGATTTGGCTGCTAAGAGAAAACACTTGGTTCTTGGCCATTTTAAAGTGATGATTTATCTTAAAAAATATACCTCACTCTCTCCTTTTGTGATCTTTGATATCAAAGTCAACATCTAGCATATTCATTGGCATTTTGGTTTAAACACTTCCTTTCCCCTTAATTTTATTCTTTGGCCAGGATCCGCTGTTATTTATTAATTTGTATATTCTATCTAGCATGCAAGGTGACTGGTTCAGATTTGCAATTGATTTTTCCTCACCCTTTCTTTCCATTCTCTTTTCATCTCTTTCTACCAAGTAGATTTCCCCAAATCCTATAATTTGCAGACAGTGCTGATTTTCTGTTATTTTAAATGGTGCTTGGAATCCAGTAACATTACAATGCCTCTGTTTTTACTAAATATACTTTAATAAGAAATCTGAAGTTACATCTCCATTTACCAGAGAATTGACACTCTGGCAATCTATCTTCCAGAGTTTGATTTAGTGGGTCTAGTAAAGACCCACAAAATCAAAGATGAGTGTGCCCCATCAACGCTGGTACTCCTTCCTGTTTTGAGGAGTAAAGGAAGTCAATGGGAGCATTTCTCCCATCAACCTCTCACTATGGAGATGGCATCAAGCTCAGCTTAATGTATGTTGAATCCACCTACCTTATTTAATCAAATCTACGTTATTTACATAGCTGGAATTGTGTACTGTAAGTTGACCTTCTGGGTGTAGTGTAGACCTGGCCTTAAACTGAAGTGTCTAGAGATTGGAAAATAGTATTAGCAAATCTCTACAGAAATTTTCATTTGCACTCACTGTGGTAAAATATTAAAAGGAGAACACACTTTCCCTATTGGTCTGTATTACCAAACTCCTGGTGCTTTTTTCCCCACATTGAGACCTTTACTCTTTGTTGATACAACACATCACAAGAATCTAGTCTTAAATTAGAAGAGCAATAACCCGAAAAGAACAAGAATGTTCTTTTTTTAGATTTTTTTCAGCAGACAGGATACTGGGCTAGATGGATCTTTGGTCTGACCCAGTATGGCTGTTCTTATGTTCTTACGTTCTTTTAGAGTGTTGTATAGGCAGCAAATGGAAAAGCCATGCAATCAGTTAGAAAATTTTCTTATAATTCTATAAAACAAATAAATATTAGTGTTATTTAAAATATGTAGCATGGCATCATAATTGAGAAATGTTACTATAACCCATAATCTACATGCATCACATTATACAAAACAAACAGATTAGACAATCCTACCATATTTTAAATGAATTCATGTAGTGACACATATATTAATACATGCACAACATGTGCTTTGCTGTCTTAATTAACTATATGGAAAACACTTCCGCTTACAGTGTAGGAGGATGGGCAAGGTCAGGAACAAGGCTTTTGCTGCATTCAGTGTTTGAAATCCCAACTAAAGTACTGATCTTCTATTCATTTACAGTAGATGGCTCTGATTAAACAAAAGTTCAAATGAAAGAAGAAGATTTGTTTTCATAGCTTTCACATTATTCAATGGATATCTTGGGTATGATGTAAAGCTCATTGACCTCAATCTTCAATGGGCTGTGGAACAGGCCTTTAGAGATCCCCGTCTCTCAGGCAGTTACCACAACAATAAAGATCAGACTTACAAATTTTGGGTGGAAATTTCAGAATTGCCTGAGGGATTTGAACACCCAATTTCTATTAACATTTATGGGAACAGGACATTCCTAAGCAGGCTTGAAAATTTCACTCTTAGGGGATGGAAGCCCAGGGCATTTTCAGTGAACTCATTTCCTTTCTCAGTCAAACAGAACCTGATTTTGTTGATCTTCCAGGAACAAATGGGGTAGATCCTCAGCTGGCAGAAATGATTATAGGCCCATAATAGATTTCAGACAATTTATGCCATTATAAAACCATATATTTTCCTTAAGCCTTCTCAGGAGAGATGGGTTGAACTCAGAGGGTAAGACTTGTTTTGAGAAGCTTGGTAGGATTCCAGGGCCTGAGTCTGCTCTCATGAACATCAGCGGGGGCTGTTCCATCTAGAGCATTGGAAGCAGAGTCTTTTGTAAATGTTGATAATTATTTTTGTGTGTTTTTTTCAAATAGGTCAGGTTTTTTTTTTGGTGGGTTTTTTTAACATCTAGACTGGTGTGGATATAGAAACACAAATAATTAATATAGTACTGTTACAGAAACCAGGCATAGTTGCTGTTGTCTCATGGCTTAAGAAATAGGAAGGCAGAATGCTTTTATGTAGTGTAAAATCCAAGCTGGTTTAATTGTTACTGACCAAAGAAATCAATTACTAAAGTCCATTATACTTCTTCAAAAGTCCCACTTTGGATTTTACCTGAGATCGGCCTCCATGAAAAGAGTTCACAAATCATATCCAAACTAGCACTTCTTCACTCAGCTCATTTTGCAGGAATAATTCATTGGTGGGCTCTTCTGAGGTGCTCCTGGTATCTGACAAACTCTCATAGATTTTATTCTCACAACCTACCTGGGAGGCAGGGAAATATTACTTCCATTTAACACAAGGTTGAGATATTAGTGACTTGTCCAAGGTCACACAGAGGCAACAACTAAGCCTAAAAAAGAAATCAGATTTTGTAAGTTCTAGTCCAGTGCCATACCTGCAAAAATATTTTGACTAATTCATTCCACAAACATTTTGCCTGTAGCTGTGGTAAAGGAAACCTAGAAACCCCTCTCTTGACTTTTCTTACTGGCAACTAATAGCTCCCTGGTACATATTTTCAGTGTTATGGGCACATTAAAACACACCTCATCCAGCAGCGCAAATATGTCTAGCTGTTTGTGAGCCTCAGGAGGTTTGAAGGTTCAACTGAGAATATGTTCAGATGCTTGTATGACACTTATCCAAACTATCTGACCCTCAAGAATGCAGACATGGGCTGGAAAATCTCACAAGGACAGGCTTTTCAGTGAGATTTCCTTTTATGTCCAGAATACAAGAACAGCCTTTGTTTTGGTTGGTTTGCGTTCTTCTGAGTTCTAAGTGGGACCAGAAGCAGCAGTGAAGAGGCACAGAGAACGGAAACATTTTGGGAAGAAAGTTAAACTTTATTGAGATTCATGGAAAGTTGAATTGCAGTTTGTGTGTGTGTCATATCTTTTTATCTAACCTGGTCTGTCCACCTGTTATTGATACTATCACTGCTAATAATTCCACTAATAAAAAAAGAGGAGAGATTCACTGTTTAGTTGCCATAAAAGGTTGCCATTTAAATATATGCGTTGGTTGCTCATTAACTGCCAGATCCTGTAAGAAGTCAGAAGAATCTCAATGAAGTTAGGGGGACCTATTTTCAGAATCAGGTCACCTCAATCAGGTAACAGAAGTGTCACAGTTAACCAGTGAAGAGCTAGGAATTCTAATATGGTAATGAATAATCTGCAGAGGTGGTGTGTATTCTGTTGTGCATCTAACAAGAGGATACTTGTGCAAATCTTGGTAGTATTAACTCCAAACCCCAGAGCTTTAGATAATTACTGAATTGGAAATATTCATTCACTGTTGCTATGTCATGATTCTCTACAGTGAGGCCTCATTGAATGACATAGGTGGGATAGGTCCATTCCTATTTTGGTTTACTTGCCAGTGTAGAGGCAAACACAATGCCATCACATCTCTAACATGCAAATGACTTTTTCAAGCATCACCTATTTTTCTCTCTGTCACATCCCTGGTAAGATTCACAAAAGCACTTGGCAAGGCCCCCTTCTCCTACTGACTTGATGCCCAATCCCCATAGGCCTTTTGGCAACCCTAACTTGGACTTTAGATAAACCTTTCCCCATCCATGCTGGCTGCTACCCAGCTCCTACTGTGCAATGATGTAGGAACAAAGATTACTTGATAGCTCAGCCTCCATTTCTCTGTGGAGGTGAGCCTGAGTGACTCCTTCTGCCTGCTAGAAAGAGGGAATATGCAAATCTCTCTGCAAGCATTGGTCAGAGGCTGTCCAAGATGATACAGTGTAACCCAGGGATGGGCAATTAATTTTGGATGGAAGGGTTACTCCAAGAATTTGGAAAGTGGTCAAGGGTCGCACTCTCCCATGATATTAATGGAGGAGGTGCGGGGTCAGAGACAGAGGTTGGGGGCAGAAGGGAGCTTGTTGGAAAGGATTGGGGTGCAGGAGAAGGTGTGCAGTCTGGGAGAGTGTTTGGGTGAATGAGGCGGTTGTTACCTTGAGCAGGAGAGGGTTGTGACCTGGGTGGGGCAGGGGACTAGGTTGCAGGATCTGGGAGGGGATGTGGGTGCAGGAGGGGAGCAGAGGGTTTGGGATGTGACCTGGGACAGAGAATTGGGGATGGGTTTGGGTTATGTGAGGTGTGGGAGAGGGCATAGAATTGGGATGCCAGAAGAGGCTCTGGTCTAAAGACTTACCTGCTTGATTCCCAGCCAGAAGCCTTCTCAGGCAGGTTCTCTGCCTGCCCTCCTACTGGCTGCAGGGGCCATGTGGCCTTTGAACAGCTACGAGCCTAAGGGGAGGGAGAGAGGACGCTTCATAAGTGGCCAATTGACAACCAGCAGCTCCCATTAGCCAGAAACCAGCCAAAGGGATGATGCTTGAGCAGGGCCAGTGCATAAAGCTTCTCCTCTCTCCCCCAGGATCACAATTGTTCATCTGTTCAAATAGGGTCTTGCTTAGTAACACGTATGGGGCAGGCAGGGAGTCTGCCTGAGGCTCCCAGCTGCAGCCACAGCTGGATTCGGCCCACAAGCCATATTTTACTCAGAACTGGTATAGCCAGACCTCTGATTTTACTACACATGGATATGTGATGTTAAATTGATGCTATGAACTGATATTTGGTGGTAGGTTTATTTACTTATGTTAGTCTTTCCCTCACTTCTAATAGAACTGATCAGTATATTTTCAAATGTTTTAACACTTATTTTGTGGGGGTTGCAAAAGTAAAAGAACTGAATATCACCCAAATTATAAAAGCATACAACTATTTGTAGTACAAAAGTAGATACATTGACAAACTCTAAATAGCCAAAGCCCCTTCTTGTTCCATTATTCTTCTTTCAAATATTATTGTTTTTTTTATTTTCACATTTAAACTAACAGAGTGAATATACTGCATTGAAGTATTAGGCTAGGTACACTGTTCACAGGCACTCCCCTCACCCTTTTGCTGCTTAACGAAGCACATAAGAAATTAACACAGTCTGTGACCTAACAACTAGCAATTCATAAATTCATTAGATTAAAAAATACTAGTAACATAGCAGTCCCTTTTATAGGTTTCCTTCCAATCTCTAATTTACATTTCTGCCTGCCCTGGCAAAGATATTACTTCATTAAGATTTTTTTCTAAATTAGGGAAATTTTAATGACTTCTCTTATTTATTGCTTCCATATGTAAGTAGTTATCTTTCTTGCAAATGGAAATGAGACCCAAAATTGCAACAAATGGGGCCAAGTCTCTGCATGCATATGTTCCCTTTTGGAGAAAGTACACATGCCTGATCGAATTAACGTTAGCCTTTCTGTCCATTGAACAGACATCCTCTAATGGGGGGGGGAGGCTTTTAAAAGCATTCTCGTTAAATTTATTTTGAATTGCTGAGAACACTATCATGGTTTCAACAAATAACCTCTGATAATATTAAACACCTGGTAAGCTCAGTACTCCAGGGACCCAGTGCTGCTGTGTTTGACCTATGATCTCTTGCTGCAAAGTTCGGTCCTTATGATCCACTTGGACTCAGACAAGAAAGCTATTCTGAGGGAAAACACCTGTTTGCTAGGCTGACCTCAAGCCAGTGCATGGATGAAAAAAGTCAGCTGGATAGAATGGGGCCAGAGCTCTAGTGCAGGTGTTTCCTCTAGCACAACACAGAAAGAAGAGAAGAAAAAGCAAAGATAATGTATGGATAATAGGTGTTCTCTACACCGTTCCTTGGGGTTTGCATAGGTGGAGCTTCTTTAGTGAGAAGGTTAGGAAATGAAGAAGAAACCCATTAATTTTGAGCTTTTTCATATGCTTCTGGATTGATGCCGCACCGCATATAGGCCCTCAGTCTATTAAAATTCACTAGAATTTTAGCAGCGAAAAACAAATGGGCTGGTTTAAGAAAGAAAAGCCAGTGACGAGAAATCCATATCCCTGCCCTTGGTTAATGCTTGCATTCACAAAGAGCACTGGGTAGATGGTTTACTCTGCAGGAAAGTCACTAAGCCCTTTGTGCCTTCTAGTCATTTTTATTGTTTTACAGAGATGTTGTATTATCTGGTTTAATCTAAGATGCACACTGTAAATGACTGTGAAATTTAAAAAAAATCCAAAACCAACCCTGGAAGAGGAAAAGGTAAATGCTTCCTTAATTAAATTACAGTTTTTACAGCATTTATTTTATACACTGCTATAATAATCCTTTTGAAGTACAGTGACCCATGCATGCATTCAACATTTTCTACTCAAATGTCACATTACTCATTTTTGTCAACAGGTCTGCACAACGATGGGGTAGTGAAAGGAGAATATTTAATCTCTCTATTTATTAAGTGAGTATCATGAAATAAGATGACAGCACAGTAAACCTAACCCTTTTAAAATTCTTCCGTTAATTTCTTCATACACTTTTTTCCAAGGTCACTTTAGGATGCAGGATTTGCATGTCACTCACTTGCACGCTCAAGGGCTGTCAACACACTTCCATTCACCTGATGAGAGCACCTTCAGCTGGCCTCAATAAAACCCTTCCATTTCCTACAGTCTCCAGCTCTGGAACTCACAGATATTAAACAGCCAATTTTGGATCATTTAAAGGGAGGAGAGGAGAAGGGATGGCTGTTTCTGTGCAACAGGAATTCAGCTACAACTTGTCAGAATTCATTTCAGCTTTGACCACTTATAACCTTCAGATCCAAATTGCTTTCCATCACTCTGGCTGAGGCAGGATTGGTATGCCTGTCCCAGACGAGAAAGGTCAGTGCAGTGTGTATTGTGCAAACAGTCTCATTAATGCAACCAGATTCTTGGGGGAGAAAAGGGAGGGGGAAAGATTATTGGCAAGCACAGTGGTACTAACAATTTGCCTTTATCTTTTGCCCAGCATTATGGGCCTGATAAAGACCAACATCTGAAACCAATCACTGGAGCATATTAGGTTTTTCCAAGTCATATATAAATACAGTATAATAATGAGACATTTATTCTGCAGCATTTTAAGATTTAACAATTTGCAATCTATTTCCAAGATGACTGAGAGGAAAGCAGGAAGAACACAAGTTCTTTAAGTAACTTCCTCACCTTTCCCTAGTCATACACAAGGAACAACTGACACCCAATTGCATTCACCCTCCTGGAAGTAAATGCAAGTCATCACTTCACATAAGGCTGTTGGTATGATTTCTGCCAGGGCTGATAACAATGTCCTATTGTTGATGAGCCTCTGTCAGTTCCAGTTAGCAGTGAGAGTGTCAAATTGTCAAGTGTTTTTAAGACTGGGACGCGAGAGACAACCAGTACCAATTTCACTTGGAGCCAGAGGGGTGAATCCCTCCCATCCGCCCCCCGAATGTCCTCACTATACATGGTAACACAATACGAGAGGGGACTATAGCCACTGGGAAAACAGTGAAGACATTTTTTAAGATTACGCTCCTGGGAGCGTAAAAGGACAAGATCTTTGCTTATTCTTTAGAGAAACTCCAGGCTTTCTCTAGCAGCAGCAGAACAATTATATTAAATCCAGTCAAGAGGCCTGAACATTTTCAGTCTGCTAGTAAGTGGTATGGGACTGCTTCCTGGTGGTCTATAATGTACTATCGGTAAAGCTTGACAAAGGCTCTTCAACTAATGGCACCTAGTCTTCTTTTCATTGTATAAGGGACCAGTGAGCCATAAAGCACCACAGAAGGTAATTTCATTGCCATTTCGTGGTCTGTGTGGAAACTACTGGTGGTCTTGGTGCAGTTCCTCGTGAACACATCACCACATTATTAAACTACAAATACCTTTTTGGTACTTGAAGTGGAGAGTCCAAAGATTGAATGAGCATGGACACCTAGTCTCCCATTATCCTTTGAGGTGGTTCTTTCAGGGCAGAGATTAGGGAAACTAGCAGGGCTGTGGAGGAACATTTACACTCCCATTACCCACTTTGTCCATGTTCTGTAGATAAAACAGAGCACCTCACTCTTTAGGACTGTCAGGCTGGCAACATCCACAGGCACCGAATTAACACTGAAGAAGCAATACCTAGGAAATACAACACTGTAAGGAGAACTTGTTCTCATGATATTTTAATCTTTGTCTACCTGTTTTACCTTGAGGAATCACTTTCAATACTCCCTGTTTTAAATACTTAATATTCTGTTCTCCAGCATTAACTGTCCCAAATCTGCTTCTGCATGAACATGAGCTGACTACTGTTCACGGACAGATTACACTGACGCGGTCCCATGGGGCCTTTCGCTACTTTCCACCTCTTTCCGTACTGGATCTCTGTTTAGTTTCTTTGCCTGTGCTGTAATCATCTGCATTATGCTGCGGCATTCTCATGGTTTCTAGCTGAATGCTAATCCCACCAAGGCCTTTTCCATAAAGTTGTATTTACAGTTTAGCAAACTGAAAACAGAAAGTTCTTTTTACAATTTGGGGGTGTAAATGGGGATCCTGTGGGGGAGGGGGGTAGGAGAAGGCTCAATTAATAAGGAAGACATGTTCCTATTCCCCTCCACTGCCCTTGTCTCACACACTTGATCTAGTGTCCATCATAGAATGTAGGGAGACTTGCAATTCCTCTAGCTTTGTGCCTCACAACCAGAGAAGTAGAAAACAGCTGTTTTAAATAAAATCATCCTCAACAACAGCTGCCTGGATAATGAAGCTAGCCTGAGCTATATATGTAAGGACTGAAAGATAACTTAGGGCTCTGCCACGTGGACTATGAGGGTGTGAATTGATGTGGACACAGTGGCAAAATGAGGACACACATATGCATGGAATTAAGGAGCACACCACAACTGTTATTAAAGTTTAACACAAAGCAATGGTGCTACCTGCCCATCATCCAGCTCTCTTTTACCTGGCATTTCAATCCAATGCAGGGGAGGATGTCCTTAGTCTATCCCCCAGGACTCTTCTCTTTCTGAATTCTAGCTCCCTCCTCCCTGTGAATACAGAAGGGTGTAGAAGGATGGGGACTTCGTCCCACAAAGTCTCCCCTATCCCATGAGCCCCAGGCCCATCATCAAAATCCCCAGTCTTTTACCTCTGGGACTAGTCATTTTAGTCTCTTACCTGCACTGAAAACTGGCTGCAAGTTTCAACAAGTAATCAGCATCCCCCCTGTACCTCAGCTAAGCATTAAGCATATTCCTGCTTAGCTCACTGTGACTTGATGAAGCTGTGAGGAGGATAAATAACTCCCTGGTCCTCTGCCAAATACCCCATAAGAGAAGAAATTCATTCCTGACCCCCAAATGGGTAAGGGGCTAGATCAGGGGTTGGCAAACAGCACCTCTGGAGCTGCATGCAGTCCTTTGGCTGCCCCTTGTGGCTCTTTGGCCATTTTTTGAAAACCAACCCAAACCCCAATTTCTGAAAAAAACAAAAAATCTAGGAGCACAGCAGAGCTCAGGCAAGCTGCCTGCATGCTATGGCTCCACACTCCTTCTGGAAGTGGCTGGCTGCTGACACATCTCTAAGTACCCTGGTGGGGGGAAAAGTGGCTCCATGTGCTGCCCTTGCCCTCAGCCCTGACCTCACACCTCCATTTGACTAGTTCCTGTGGTTCTTGCAGGTGCAGGCAGTGCAGAGAGACCTGCTGTCCCCCTCCGTCCCAAGGGGCATGCAGAGATGTGCCAGCAGCCTGCTGTTTCTGGAAGAGGTGTGGGGGCCTGGAATACAGGCAGCCTGCCTGAGCTCTGCTGCGCCAGGAGCCACCTGTGGTAAGTGTCTGCAGGCCAGAGCCTGCACCTCACACCCCCTCCTACACTTCTACTCCTGCCCCAGGTCAGAACCCTCTCCAGCACCAAACTCCCTCCCAAAGTGCACACTCCTCACCCCCTCTTGTACCCCAGGCTCCTGCACCAGCCCGGAGCTTTGTGTATGATACGGCTCTTGAAATACTTTGGCCAAAGACAAAAACAAAAAATGGCTCTTCTCCTTTGAAAGGTTTCCAACCCCACATCTGTGAGGCTGGGTTCCCATTCCTAGTTCAGCTGGGTAAGGTTGGCTACTGGAACACAGTTGAAAGAGGCTCCACATGCACTGGGATAAATCTTGGCCAGCTTTTCACAGCTTCCAATCAACAGCCCCTCTTCCCCAGTCGACCAATGAGTAGCAGAGACTCTTCGGGAGTGGGGGGAGAGGCGAAATAAATTGACTTATTGTCCCTTGGAGCATGTCTCCCTCTCTTGCACTGGGACTGTTTTTTTTACTGCTGGCCCTACTCCTTTCCCCACCCATTGATTTAGGTGAGTGGCATTTGCTGTATGTAGTTGCTCTGTAAATTCCTTGCATTGACCCTGCTAGCATGAACTAAAAGGTACCCAGTAAATAGGTGGCTTTTCATTCAGAGTAGCAGGGTCTACCTGGGGCAATTACAGGACAACACTTTAGTGCATGCTGCTGCTCACACCCCTGTAATCCATGCTGCAGGGCCATGTAGACACACCCTAGGATTTTGGAAAGCATGTCAACCACATGCCCCTAATCCCATAATCTTAAATCAGGCCATAAATCAACTACTAACTCTTGGGGCTACAAGGAAACTCTTCCTGTAGGCAGATTATTCTATAATTGTCCACTCTGGGGTTTGCTGCATATTTATGTAAAGTAACTGGTTCTGACTAACCACTGTCAGTGGAAGGATACTAGAGAGGTTGTACCTCTGGTCTGATTCATTATGGGGATTCCTATGTTCCTACTTTGGCCATAGCAATTCAAAAAAAGTTGGTTAAAGTATTTTCTTATTGTTCCCATATTTTCTGGCTAGGACCAGAAACAGAAGTGAAAAAATACTGTCCAAAATACTGTTCTCTGACTAAAAGCAGAAAGCACTAGCAATCTTATGGGAATTCTGTCGGGATGTGGTTTTCTTTACCATTCTCTGCACCTTCAGTGTTTTTCATTAGCATTGTGATTCCTCAGCTACAGTTGTCCATAAGAAGTTTACACTTGTGCAAGTAACGGATGAGTGGGAATCAACTGAAAAGGGAAGGGGTTGTTCTCTACTCTACCATGTAAAACACACTTTTTAAAAAAAGAAAAAAAAACCATGAATAAGCTGTGAGAAGGAAAAACAGCACCTCTGCTGTTGTTCTCTAATCAATCCCAGGTACAGATCTACCCTTTGATTTGGTATAGTTTCTGTTAGGTTTTCCAGCTCCGAATAACTATGGTCGAGCAGGGAATCAGAATCCTGTTTACTAGTGGCTGCCAAATGCATAATTGTTCCTATTTAGGAAAGAATGCTCTTTTCCTCAGTACCTCAGTTTGGTTCAATAGGAAATTGCCCCTTCCTTAGCTACATGGAAAAAAAACACATTCTCTCAGGCAGTCAAACCTAATAGCCTATATTCTTTTATTTTATGTCCTCGCTATTAAACGAGGTAGGCAGGGTAAAACGTGATCTCATTAGGTGCTGCATGAATGTATAATCAAGTAGTAAAGGCCAGACATGAATCCCTGTAAACAAACATGCAACACTTTAAAATACTGCCTTATTCAATCTTTGCCTGCTCTGGTGATGAATTCACAAAAGTGCTACCTGAAATGCTGGAAAGTTCACTAGAGCAACTCTGAAGGGGGGTGGGGGGGAAGGAAGGTGTGTAAATTATTGCAGCCCTGGGGCAGCGTGTTAGTTTTACAGGCCTATTTACTTTGCTATGCAATAAAAATGGGTAATAGACCCATTGGACCTATTATTTGCCCGCTGGCCCCATTACTTAGATTGAACGAGGGTGGTGTGGCTTTAAGAGGCAGTTGAGTGACAGCCAAGTCTCCTAGTCCCACCAGCAGCATACCATGGAAACAGCCTCTCTGTGGCCCCTGCTGTGTCTGTTTCACACCTTACCTTGAGTGAGAAAAGGCAAAGACAGATAGATAGGCTGCAGGAAGCATTGGCGCCAGAGTGGCAGCTCGAAAGTGCATTACAAGGGTGAAGAAAAGCAGGTGTGAGTTATTAGTCACCCAGCCAAGTATCTTCATGGCCTGAAGTAAGTTAGCAAACCTGGCTCAGCAAAGCAGATAGTATAGTACAGCTGCAATTCTATAAGGCTCATGAAGTACAAAGGGATTAAAACAACGCTTTGCACTTATTCAGGGGTCCATCCTGTTCAGCACTGAGCACTCTGGTCACAAACCTGCAAAGTACCAAGCACGTGTTTCAGTTTGATCTTAATGAGACTGCTCAAATGTTAAAGATAGACCCATACTTAAGGTCTTCGCAGTGCCAGGGTTAGAATGCTGAGAACCTTGCAGGACTGATTCCATTGTGCCTTTCATTCAAAGATCTCAGTCTTCTTTTATTCTTATTCTATACATTCACATATAAACTAAACTAACTTCACACCACCATTGAGAGTTAGAGAACCCTGCATCATCTTTGTAGAAGGGTATACTGAGGCATGAACACAATAGATTGTTTTGCCCAGATTCAAAGAATAAGACAATGGCAGAACTGGGATGAGAACACATGAGGACCACTCTCCACCCCCTAGAATGACAGCCTCCTTTTAGAAATTGTTTTAAAGAATCTTGCTAGCAATACTTGCAGAAAAATACTCAAGCCAAAATGGCTCAATCTATGGAACCAGTGCGATCAGGTAAAGTTCTCAGATAACATTGAAAACAAAGCAATTTTCATTATAAAATTATTATAAACTGTTCGCAACGTGCATCTATTTTGAAAATTTTCTTCAAGGTAGATTTCATTGTCTTGTAACACTCTAAACTATAAGTGCAAAATCAAATTCTAATATGATATAAAACAGCAATTTTTAAATTATTAACATTAATTAAATTGGACTCTAGTTTGTCAGGAACAGATTTCATTTCACCAGAATATTTCAAGCTGCACTGATCACAAAGCCACTCACTCAGTTGCCCGAGTAGTCAAACATCCTCTACTGATGAGAAGATAGTAAGAGGAAGAAATAAAAAAATAATATCCAACTCCTACCTAGGGTATTTTCATTGTCAGTCTCAATTGGTAGGTCTACATTACAGAGGAAGATCGAAGCTGCTGTCATTGATCTTCCAGGGTTCAAATGAATGGTTGAGTTCAGACAGCTAATTGGAACTCAGAGGGGCGCTCCTGTGGATGCCAGCAAAGCCGGCAATGGTGGTGTCCACGTCCCGGGGGCGGATCACCCTCTGGAGCAGCACGTCATTGAGGGTGTTGATGACCTGAAGAGGGGTAAAGGGAGCACAGGGGATCCATGGAATGAGACACAGTGCGTACATGGGTGTGCTCACCCTCCCTTTGATGACTCCTTCCCCCGTCGCAAGAACTCAGCATTCTTATGATGCGGTTCTGGCCAGTGTGGATGTTTTCTTGCACAAGAGATATTGAAGGGAGGGGGGAGGGCTTCCTCCCGGGGTGGATGGTAGGTGAGGGCCAGGTCTACCAGCAGCCCCACATGGCCGTGACCCGGCAGACCAACCACCATGGGGTTTGGGTCCGGGAAGCTCTCTGGATGATGCTGGACCAGGCCCCACAATAGGCCGCTCCTATACCTCTGACTGCAGGGATGCCCCCGTGCTCCCACTTCCCGCTCCCATCACCACCCCTTCCCGCCACCCTTCCCTTACCTCCCAATAAATAAAATGCACTTGCTGTAGATAAGGCACTTTTTTATTTACATGGGGAAGGGAGTGCACTGTGGGGAGGAGGGGACCCTGAACTGGGAGGGCCTCATGATGGATACTGGAGGCCTCTCCCACCCCCACAGGTGCAGGGACACCTCTGCCCCTCATGCCAGGTTGGGGCAGGCTGCACCAGGAGGTGCCGAGGGTGGGGGACCTCAGGAGGGGGCATGGGCAAGGCAGGGGGAGAAGCAGGTGGAAAGCTGGGGATGACAGAGGGGGGCCTGGCAGTATTGGGCTGCTGCACAGGGCCCATCTAGTCAGCAATGGTGCCCAAGAGAGTGCAGACACGGTCGCAGCGATCCAGGTACTGGCTCCACACCCACTCCCACCACTCCACATCTGCGCGGATCTTCTCTGTCAGAGTGCACTCCACGCGCTCAATTGCACAGACGTGGCGGAGGAGCAGGTTGTGGTGGTCCCAGGAGCACTGCGATGGGCCCTGGATCCTTTGCGCTGGCGGGATGGGGCTGGAAGGTCCCTCGCTGGCAGGGGGTCCCACTGCAGGAGAAGCAGAGGAGAGCAACATGGTCAGTGAGCCCCACCCCAAATGGTGTTCCAGAGCCCCGTGCCCTCCTCCCAGCACATCACGATGCCCAGGGACGGGTGTGGCTGGTGAGGGGGAATTCCCCTGGGGCAGCAGGGGGGGGTTCCAAGGTGGCCCAGGAGCCCCCGGGGGGGCCACACATCCTTCACCTTGGCCCGGACCTGTTCCAGGGTCTGGGACGGGTGTCCCTTTGCAGCCAACGTCTGGGCCATCTGGGCGAAAATGTGCGCATTTCTCCTCCGGGATTTGAGGTCCCAAAGGGCCGCCTCCTTTCCCCAGAGGTCCAGGAGGGCAGTCACCTTGGTGGTGCTCCAGCATGTAGCCCACTGCTTGGTGCCCCTTCGGACCTGCTGGGTGCTCTGGGGTGGCTCCTCCGTGGGGTCTGAGGGACCTGGCTGAGGCTGGGCGTCTGCCATTCCTCCCTCTGGCTGCTACCCGGGCTGCACATGGCAAATGGCTGTGCTCTGTGCCTTTAAGGGGGGGCCAATTAGGTGGAACCAACAAGTGGTGATTGCCTGTACGGAGTGTTGGAGAGGCCACCTGTGTTTTTCACTGGAGGCCAATTCTTGCACAAGTACGCACTTGCTGAATGTCCACACTGCCCTCTTGCGCAACAGTGCCTGCACAAGAGAGCTTAAGCCTGATAGAAAACAGCGTAGCTCTTGTGCAAGGAGCTGTCTCTTATCATGCCGTACTGTACATTTACTTGTGCAAGAGCGGATGGACAGTGTAGACGCTCTGCGGATTCTTGCACAAGAACGGCTGTTTTTCCGTTAAAGTATTTCCGCAAAAGCGCATCTAGATTGGCACGGATGCTTTTGCACAAAAAGTGCTTTTGCGCAAAAGCATCTGTGGCCGGTCTAGACGCGATTTTGCACAAGAAAGCCTCGATCGCCATTTTAGCCATCGGGGCTTTTTTGCACAAAACAGTTCTTCCCTGTCTACACTGGCCCTCTTGCACAAGTATTCTTGTGCAAGAGGGCTTTTTCCCGAGCAGGAGCGTGAAAGTATTTGCGCAAGAAGCACTGATTTTGTACATTACAAAGTCACTGCTCTTGCGCAAATTCAAGCGGCCAGTGTAGACAGTGGCTGCTTTTGCACAAAATCTTGCCAGTCTAGACGCATAAGAGAGCGTCCACACTGCAAAAGCGCATCAAAAAAGCGATGTGCTTTTGTGAAAGAGAGCAGACAGACTGCCTGGATGCTCTCACAAGTAAGCAGTGATTGCTATGGACAGAATGGCCACCAGGGCACCTTTGCTTTTTCTTCTTCCTTCTTCTTGTGCAAAAAACCCCTCTTCCCTGTCCACACACGCCTTTCTGTGCAAGAGCTCTTGCGCAAAAAGGCATTCTTCCTCGTAGAATGCGGAATACCAATTGCACAAAAACCCCTCTGATCTTTCGATTTACTTGTGCAAAAATGCACTTGAGGTGTGGGTCCTCTGCGAGTTTTTGCAGAAGAATGGCTGTTTTTCCGCAAAAACGCTGTACTGCAGAGAGGGATGGGATAAGAGAAATGCTGATGGTTTCTGCATGCAAACTAAATTATATTAACTGACCTCACATTTCCACGATTTTGCTTGACAAACAGAAGTGAGAAAACTATGTGTTGTATTTGGACAATTTGTGAACAACAACAAACAGGATAGAATTTATCCAATAAACTGTTTGATACAAACTATCAGCCCATTGCTCGCCTGCTATCTTGAAAAGGTGAAATGGTTCCCTCCCACGTTGCTCTTAATATATGCAAAGCAGTCGGAAAACACCAACTGCTTTTTTTGTGGTTTTGCGATAGGATGCTTGGATTTGTTACAATAGAAATATTTGGTTCTTATTTTTTTAATATTGTAAATATTGATTTCATCCAACATAAAAGCTGAACCACAAGCTTCATGTGTGGGCATTAAACAAAGAGAAGGAGAATGGTATTCATCCCCCAACTCCAAGGCAAGTTATGAACTGCAACACAGCCCCTCAACAGCCAATGGGTTAGCCCATTGCCTGGAGAAAAAGCCATGACTCTTAATGCCTTCTAGGGGGGTGCTAGGACTACAGAATCTGCAATGCTGTAATTCCATGGTCTTTCACCAGTCTGTTCCCAAACGGACCCAACGTGCACTTCTAGACTAATGTTGATTCCACCCCAGTAGCTTGCAGGCGAGAACTACTCTTGACTTTACCTCATTTGGCAAGTTCACCCACATCCTTTTTTCCAATATATTTCAGTTCTTAATCACTGCATAGGGCCTTGTGAAGCAGCCTCCAGTAGCACTTTCCTGCCCCTCCACATTGGTTAAATTGACCCTTTTCAGTTTAAGTAAGAATACAGGCCCATATGCAGGAATTTCTGTGGGGGGTGGGGAGAGGGATTTTTTTTTTGTAAAAGTGGACCACAAGGGTGTGAATGCACCCCCATGGCCTTCCAAGTAAGTGGGGAAATCAGCCCCAGCCTTACCGCAGCCTGCCAGAGCATGGGGGAGGGAGGCTCAAGTAGTTTGCTGCTCCTGCCTTCCCCTGGCTGGCTGGAGCATGCTTACTTGAGGGACCATAAGAAGGGTGCGTTTGCACCCTTCACACACCCCTTGCGAACAGGCCTGTAATATTCTATAAAACAGCTAAAGAATAATTTCTAGTTTGCCAAACAGACCGGACAGGGGAAACAGGACCATTCAGGTTTATTTAAAATTAACAAAACATTAGCACTTTTAAAATCAAATATCAAAACCTTACAAAAATTATGCATAGGCTGCACACAGTGAGGAAAAAGCCAAGCAAATTGTGTGGCATATAATGACATGCATTCATAGAGTATCCCCTGAGGAGTCACTGACACCACTACAAATTGCTTCATCATTTCAGCTCAGTTACAAATGCAGCAATGCAAATATGGCAAGAAATCTCTCTTTCTCTCTCTGACTTGCACACACATCTGATGTGTAATATACATTTACATAATGTGCTTAAGGACATAAGGAATTATTTAAAAGACTAATTACTACCATAGCCCTTTATACTGTCCAAGAGATTGTACAGCCACCTTGAAATCTGAGTTATTCCTCACAATTCGAATTCTTATAAAACATTGAATTAATAATAAACATCACGATTTACAGACTAGAGTAATGTGCTATTGCTGTCTTTGTGGAAAAGTCCCCGGCAAAATAAGTGTGATCTGATGGGTAAATGGAAAAACAGGTGCTACATCAGTATGTCTGTGTAATATGCTGCATTTCAATTGAAATCAAAATCATCCTGCACTAAACAGGCTTTACAGATTATTATAACATAAAAATCATCTCTCTAAGTAGAGGAAATATCTTACACAGCATATGCAGATGTTTACAGAAATACTATTTCTTTGCAAAAGTCTTTGAATTCTACTTCAAATCCAGGGAAAGCATCAAAGAATAAGTGCCCTATACACATATGGATAATGACTTGTGCTCTTTGCACCAAAATTCTCATATAACTTCGCATCTGTAGATCTGCAAAGGTTGATGTGCAGCTGGGGATGGTGGGAGAAGGTGCAAGTCGAAAGATGTCAACAGAAAACACATGAAAAGAAAAGGAATTGGGATGAACTAAGCCATAAACGAAGAGGATTTTTTCCCTTTTCTTTCTTTTGAGTAAAAATAAAATCTGATTAGCCCCTATTCAGGTCTTAATTATTCAGTAATTCCCATCCTTGAGAAAACTAGCAACTAAGAAGTGTGGGTCAGATATTCAGTAATGGAGGAATTACTAAAAATATACCTGCCTTGTCTTGTATCTTGGCAGCATCATTAGCTTTAACAATTCTAACCCTCCCATAGCTTAACATAAGTGCAACTTGGAAAGAATGTGTGCATGGGTACAGAACTGTCACCTCTCCCTCACAAATTGGATTGTCTGGACACTGACTATGGCTTCAGTGCTGGTGAACAACCGATCATTTCAATTGAGTTCAAGAACAAACTTGATGTAACAAACTTTGTCTATGTCAAAACCTACTCAGGAGTTTATTGTTTCAGTTCCCACTGCTGGTTGAGCAGAGGAGCTGATCTGTAAGCACACACTAGCTGTCCCCTTTTTAAAAAATTGGTAGTGATTGTTCTGATTACTGCATCCAGGACTGCAGGTACCATGCAGATGGATGACAAATGTGTTCTCTGCATGTATCCAGATATGAATAATAACAGATAAGAGCAAAACCCCTCAAACTAAGAGGAGGGATTCAGTGCAAAATCAGCCCTCTAGCTTTCCTTTCTTTTCAATACATTTCTATTCCAGTTTTAGTTAATTGTGTTCTCTCCTCTATATCATAAGAGCTTCTTTAGAATGTATTTTGCATTATTTTGTTAAAATCCTAATGGGAATATAGAAAAAATAAAACAGAATTAAGATGCACAGCTGGCCTTACATTATTCCATAGACTCATAATTACATAAAGAAGCCTGGCCATGCATGCTGTAACATCAGGAGTGCGTTAATAAGAAATTGGCAATTTAACTATAATCACTTCACTACTGGTATTTTTATAATTGTGTCACACAGTAAAATGCATCGTGCTAATTCTCCATGTAGACCATCAATACTGTTGCTCATGTACATTTGATCCCTAATCTTTAATGGCTGTATAACTCTCAAATGGCTTTCTGGCCATTTCCTGTTAGTACAATTATCCTTATGTCTATATGCTTTATGTATGTGTTAAACATATCCTTGTTCATCTGTGTTCTACATTGTCTATTTAATTTATCTACTGTAGCTGAATCTTACTTTGAACCTCAGGTTCAAACTCTGCACTCAATTGCATAGGTATAATGAGAATCTGACTCTAAGCATTCTCCATTTACTATAATTCAGACCACAATTTAACAAAAAGTAAATAAATAAAAAAAAAAGCATGGAAGTTGCCTGCCAAAGGCTTTCATTACACCAATGCAAGAAAACAGAGGCAGATTTTTTTTTCCCTGGGAGATCATAATGCACTTGTCCCAAAGCTATTTGTAATTTTGGAGATACAGTATACAATTCTTAAATCCTTATTCAAGCAAAAGTCTCGTGGACACAGGACATTATTTATTTTTAAGATTTTTCAAAAATCAGCCCAGTAGAAATGTTGAGCCTTGAAAGGAAGCAGAGAAATTACATCAAAACCTCATTAAAGGTTATCTTACTAGTACTTCATACAAACTTCCCATGATGGTTTAGATTATGTAATAGCAATCCAAAGCCTAACTGAGATGTAATAATTTTACAAACACTGTACGTAACCTGACCAGTAGGTCAAGTTACTACTGTATATAACTTTGTGTGGATTATTTGATTTTTTCTGAATAACTGTATTGGCTTTACTTAAAAAAACGGTAGGAAGATCAGTATAATAGATTTACCTAGATAATAACATTTGAGACTGAGGCTGTCCTTTTTTTCCTGTGTTTGTACAGTACCTAATACAATGGGATCCTGATCCATGATTAGGGCTTCTACGTACTATAATATGAACAAACAAACTAACTAAGTAACTAACAAACAATAAATGACATCTCAGAACCTACATATATCCACACATATTAAATTGCAGCGAGGGAGGTTTAGTCTGGACATAAAGAAAAGCTTCCTAACTGTCAGGGTAGTTAAACACTGGAATAAATTGTCTAGGGAGGTTGTAGAATCTCAACATTGGAGATTTTCAAGAGCAGCTTAGACAAACACCAGTCAGGGATGGTCTGAATGGTGCTTGGTATTTCCATGACTGCAGGGGACTGGATTTGATGACCTCAAGGTTCCTTCCACTTCTATCATTTTATTTTATACATAACATTTTAGTGACAAACACATCACTGACAAATTATCAAGTGTTTGTTTTGTTCACTGAATTTTCCACAATTTCGGGTTAGGGGAAAAAAAATATTCTCAGCTTGAGTTGCATCCTGTGAAAAGTATCCTAATTAAGACTTTGAGAAAAAAAAATTCTTTTAAAGATTACCTTGTCAGCCACAAGTTTGATTTTATATCCAAATTTGGGTAAAGAAAAACAGAACAATTGGCATGGAACCATCACATTAATATAACAATGAAATAATTGAAATGTGTATTTTACTATTTCTGTCATGTACTTTACCTATTTGTTAAAAGCAAGGCAACAAACAAACACCAAGGAACTTCTCTCATTACCATCAGTGAGTCTTTCTAACAAGTTTACAATGGTAGAGTGTCATTCCAATTCTCTTCACTTTGGAAAACCACAGAAACAAATACCTAATTATATATAATTAAAGACTTGTTCTGCATCAGAAGAGGTGAAACCTGATATCAGCTTTTAATTATAAATAAATCTTGGCCTATGCATACCTATAGTCCACTAATTAACTTCTAAAACATTTATGAATAGCTTAATGAAATTGCCCTGAATGCAATGTTACATTTTTAAGCCATTACAGCATACAGTTCATATAATAAAAAAAATCATAAGCTATTTTATAATGCACTTGTTTAGGTATAAAGCCGTTCCTGATTTTTTAAACAAAAACAAATATGTTACAGACCAATTTCTCAAGTGATGTAAATCCATGATGCTCCATTGACTTCAGTGGATGCTGATTTACACCATCTGAGAATCTCGCTCCACAAGTTTTTCATGTTTGAATAATTTTGTTCCTGCAGCCATTTAAAGCAATTTGCAACCAATGTCATCTTTAGGTTAGATTGTTCTTTCCCTTCATCTTCAAAGGATTATCAAAAACTTTTTATGATAAACAGCACATTTAAAAAAAAACCAGTTTCTGGAGCACTGGCATTTTGCAGGAGCATGAATTATCAACAATAATTTTTCTGGCCCACAGTGGAAAACTTATTATAAAGAGAGAGTTCAGTTCAAAATATACAGTAGATCTGTGTTGCATACATAGTTTTCAAGTCAAAAAATGTGAGAATTGATGTGCAGGCAGCACACATTCATTATTTGTGCAGGCGCGCCACGTTGAACAAGCTAAGTAAAAACATTCACCAGCAGTAATGTGTGGGAAAATATTTTACATGCAAGAACTCATTTTCATATGGGTTCATTTTTACGGTAATTTTTTTTGGAGACTAGAAAAAATAACAAGTCTGAATAAAGTTGATTTTAGCCCAGGTTACTTGTGGGAGAAAAAAAAAGCACACACACAAACAGAGACTCCAGCTGCAGCAGAATAACATTGTTTATTTTCAATCAACTAAATGTGCATGCTTGAAAAAAACATACCATAAATTCTATTTGAAAATAGATAGGTCAAACTGGATACAATTGCAGATTTTTCTCCCCCCCCCCCCCCCCTAAAAAAACTACATTGAAAGTACAGGGTTTTATCAGTATAGATGTGTGTAAAAGACCAAGAAAAGCTTGAAAGTTCAGTTTTGCATATGTGTGTGTGTGTATGGCATCAAAATGCCTCTACTCTGAAAATATAGCAGACAAGAAAATACTATTCTTCCCAGAAAGTTTAATTCACAATAATATTAAACTTTGATGTCAAGGAAACATCTTCTACTGATTATGGAACATAAAGTTACTTTAAACTCTTCACTTTTGAAATGTATCCAAAAGGATTGACTCACAGTGATTTTCATAATCAACATAGCTTTAACAGGTATGTCTGAAATATATTTAGATGGGAGACTGCGACTAAACAATTTAAATGGCTTCTGTATTTCATAAACCACATATGCCTACACTAAATTAGCCAACTGAAATATCTTCTTACATTTAAAAAAATGCCAAAACAACAATTATAAAATCTTAACTTCATGTTATGTACTAATCTATGCTCAGAAACCAAGTTATGCAGTCATTCCTTCCTGATCCCTAGAACCCTGTATGAATATAAAATTTGTATCAGCACCTGCAAAAATGATCCATGGATATCCACATCCACACCCATGAATGCAGACACCCAGGGATATAAAGCAGATATCCATGGATTTGCAGGCTCTACTGATCACTTCTGTTGCATTGTTACCCTCTTGTTACGTCATAGCTAATATTAGTCCCTGATCGGCAGAGGGAAATGAAGCCGCGATTAAAATAATAGCGGCTTCATTTAAATTTAAATGGCTGCCCCGCTCTGCCGATCAGCTGTTTGTCGGCAGATTGGGGCAGTCGGGACGTGCCGCGTCGACAAAGAAGCTTTTCTTGATCGGCACAGGTAAACCTGGTTTCACGAGGCATACCTGTGCCGATCAAGAAAGGCTTCTTTGTCGACGCGGCACGTCCAGACTGCCCCGATCTGCCGACAAACAGCTGATCGGCAGAGCGGGGCAGCCATTTAAATTTAAATGAAGCTGCGATTATTTTAATCGCGGCTTCATTTCCCTCTGCCGATCTGTCTAATCTACATGCCTCCATCGACGGAGGCATGTAGTCTAGACACACCCAAAGTGTCCTTTTCTGTCCATTTATACAGCACCTGGAACAAACAAACTCTGACCTGATTAGCCTCTATGGAGCACAACAATACAAGTATGGAATATTAATCAACACACTACAGACCTCATTCATTGATTTCAACAGGATTCTTCACAGACATGGGGGTCCATGTTAGCAAACTCTAATGCAAGATCAGGGCCCTAGTACCCAGCCTAGCAAATATTTGCACAAACAAGCAACTTTACTCCTCTAAGTAGCTGGACTGCTCAGAAGAGTAAAATTACTCAGATGTGTAAGCATTTGAAGGATTGGTGTCTTCATTTGTAAATGTTTTATGGAAAGGCTATTTGGTATCATTTTGAAAGAATCAGAAGCACAAAATGCCCTATTGGGTGCAGTTAGAAATTATAATAATAAATATAAAGCATTGCTTGATTGATGGACACTTTAAAGGTGTTGATAATTGCATCTGAACATGAGGCCAGTTCAGAATCTCTAATTACAGAATAGTGATGTTGTAACATGACAGAATTGCACTACTACAATTTTTTCTGGTGCACCTATGATTCAATCAGCCAAAGCAGATTTTTATTTTAACATATACAATAGTCTCCTTTTGTGCTGAACAACAAAATTAGTTCTGTCGTATATTAGCAGAAAAAGCAGGTATAATGCCACACTTATGTGTGTGTGTATATATTACATATATTGGTTGTAGATTTAGGAGGCTTACGTAGTATATTTACTAACCAGATCATCGTGTTACTCTGTCTTTGGTCCTGGATAATTACAGTTAGCATTTCAAGAGATTTTTTTCAATAGTATGTGTCATTGGAGCCAATACCACGTGAACAACCACTGTGTCAGTCACACACCACAGGATATATCCACTCTTAAAGCAAAAACTTTTAAAAGCCTGCTGTTTCTCTCAAAAGGAACTTTAATCTATGTTTTGCCAGTCCATACTTTTAATCCCAGTTGTTGAATAATGTGACTCTGCTTGTTCCAAGGGTTTATCCAACACTTATAGCCTAAAAATCAATTATACGAAAAACAATAAAAAATATTCTTATTGCACGCTATTAAAAAAAAGAAAGATACAAAAGGTTAAGCAGAGCAACCAGCATCTGCACACTAATGACATGATTGTTATGATAGGTGTTTGCTTTACCCTGGAGTGGTAACATTATAATTCATCCACCTCTGAATGAGTCGGGACAATTAATGCAGTCAATGTGTCCCACGTGTTCCCTGTAGCATTAACAAGGCAGCTCTGGGCCCCTTGGCAGACACTGGCTGAAAATTGAGACTGCTTCCCAGTTGAATGTGATCCTGATTACCTCAGCGGGGCCACCTGCTGCTTAGTGGCTGCTCTTTTTTGTGTTAGCAGCCTCCATTTGTAGTGCCTCAGGGGAGTGAAACCTTAAGGGCAAACCCAGCTGACACCAATCTGGTGGAACACTGGCTGACCATTTTTCAGATGCCACCCTTTCTAGAAGCTGGCTAGAACAATGGCCCTGTGTGTTTTACCATACTGAGTCCCGCTCAGGCAAGTGATGTTTTGAAAAATGTGATTTATGGAGGAAAAGGATGCTGCTTTTGTTAGGCAAAATATAGTTTCTCTGTGTTTTTAATGCCACCAACAAAGAGGTTTCTAGAGAGCGTGTGAGGAAAAAATAGCGCACACTAAATATACAATCAAGCATAGATTATAGGAACCATGTAAAATTTGTCCTATTGTGAAAATGGAGAAGGTGACACTTAAGGTTATCGCCATGTTAATTGGATTACAAGCAGCTGAAAACTCAAGCTGAGGCTGAGGCTGTGCCAGCCACATGAAAGGGAAATATGGAAGGTTTTCATCAAATTTCACCTCAGATATTATAAGTTAAGGACGGCAACTACAGAAGCAGCAACTCTGTGCATTTCATCCAGCCAGGTTGGCTCCTGGAGGGTTTTTGAGAGAGCTCAAGGTGGTAGGCAGGTCTGGACTTCTAGAATGTTGGTCAAAAGGGGCAACTGGCAGTGGGGCAGAGACACGACACAGAGAAAGAAGAGCTAAAAGGAAAAAAACCCAAAGGTGCAAGTAAGGAATACCAGAGGAGGGATTCATAGTGGAACAGCTGACGCCAGCTTCACCATTTAATAGCTGGAGCATCTTAAGCGGAAAGTTTTAACATGCTTTACTGTGCTCTGCTCTAAGCTAAGTAGAGTGGGTTTATGATATTCCATCCTCCTGCTGCTTTCACCAATTGTAATTTTTCACAATAAACAAATGTGTGTTCCATTATTGCTTGAATTGGTTCCTCGATGAATAAAACCACCCATTGCTCTTTACAGTAACTTAGAATCATTCATACATACGTATGTATACATACGACATTGCATATACATTCCTAGGAACTCCCACCCCCTATAGGGCTGGCGACAGACATCGCTGGGCAATATGGGGAGTGGCTGAGCTCCAAGCCCCTGGAAGGGCTGAGGTGGAAGGGGAGGGACTAAGGGAAACCTGCCCTCAGCACTGTCTGAACTATGCAGCACCTGCCCCAGGCAGCCCCCACTCTACCTGGCCTGTGCCATGTGGGACTCCAACAGCATTTTAAAGGGTCTGAGTTTCTGGTCATCACTGCTGATGCAGTAATGGCAGTGGAAGCCTGGAGCCCCAAGCCCTTTTAAATCACTAGGTGCTGGGGCAACTGCCTCCTTTACTTCCTCCCCCTCCCCCTGCCGGCTGGCAGACTGAATGCTCTTCCGCCGTGCTAATCAACTTCCTCCTCTTCATAGAAGAAGTGAACTTTAGGGAGGAATTCAAATGAAGTCTTCTCACAGCCTCAGAGGCAGGCGCAAATCTATGCCCCAAAGTTTTAAGAAAGAGCTGCCATCCAGCGTGCTATATATTTGAACAGTTATAACGACTGTCTCTGTGAGCTTATAAATCTATTCAAAATAGGGTCATGGGCATCTTCTGTAGTTGTAGCTCACCAAGCACATTGTTGGTACTTAATATAGTAATGAATTGTTAATAGGTGTTAATTTTTAAAGTAATACTACATTAATGTATTGTTCCTATTAATATATTTGCATTCAGCTGGCATATGGTAGCCCCAACTGAGACTGGAGCTGTGCTGTGCTAAGTACTGTGGACAGGCAAGACAACAGCCTCACCATGCCCTTGGGCAAGGCTTGGAGTGAGCACAATCCATGCTCCTGGATGGGGTTGGGCCTCCCCCCAGCACCATCCAGAGCGTACCACCTGGAGCTCTGTAATGCACCGCGCGGGACTCCGGTAGCAATTTAAAGAGCCCAGGGCTCCAGCCACTGCTGATGCCTCCACAGTGGTGGTGGAGACAGCTGGAGCTCTGAGCCCCTTAAACTCACCTGGCCTTGGTGCAGTTTTGCACTTTGCTCCCTCCTCCCTATCAGTGGTCCTGACTGTGGAAAACACATCCTGTCCTATTATGGGCAGTCCTGAAACTGACTACAGTGGCAACTTCAATTAGCAGTAGCCACAGCGTATAGGATCCCAGGATTCATGGCAGCCAGTCTGATGGGCTACTCAGGACTGAGGGAGCTGGGAAGCTCTTGAGCCACAGAAGCCTATCTGTTGGACTGCCAAGGAGCCAAAAGCCTGGAAACTTGGGTATCGAGCCTCCCATTATTCCCAAGTTTCAAGGTAGCAGGGTGCCTGGGCTGCCCAACTGCCAGGAGTCTGGAAGCCCTGAGGTTCCTGGAAGCCTGCATGGTCATCTGCTTTCAAGCCTTGGTAGGCAAGCAGGCAGAAACCAGGCAGGTTTCCATCAAACCTTGTCAAAAATCAAAACATTTCTGTGAAATATTTTCATAAAAAAGTCAGCAAACTCTGACAGAAAAATATTTCATGGGAATTTACCCAGTCAGCTCTACTAGTAAGAGATGACCCTTGCATTGACGGACTTACAGTTTCAGAAGAAAAGACACACGGAGAGTGAGAGGGGAAGAGAGAAACAGAGAGGTGAAGTGACTTGTTCAGTGTTACACAGCAGGTTGGTTGCAAAGGTGAGAATTAGAGCTGGCTGAAAAAAAGTTTTGTTCCCTGCTCTGCCATAATATGGTTTTATGATTTTAGGTAAGTCGTTAGGGTCAGATTTTCAAAGGCCAGATAAGATGTGCATCTAGTGGGATTTTCAAGATCACCTAAGTAGTTTAGGCAGCTAACTCTTGGTTTCAATAGGAATTAGGGATCTAACCTGCTTACATGCTTTAAGTATCAGAGGGGTAGCCGTGTTAATCTGAATCTGCAAAAGCGGTGGGGAGTCCTGCATGCATCTGACGAAGTGGGTCTTTGCCCACGAAAGCTTATGCTGCAACACTCTGGTTAGTCTATAAGGTGCCACAGGACTCCTCACTGCTTTTACATGCTTTAAGAATCCCATGAAGTGCCCATCCGTAGCTTGTGGCACCTTTGAAAATCCCTCCCTTAGTGACTTTGGGTACATCTACACAGCAGGCTAGAATCAAATTAAGATACGCAACTTCATGTAAGGGGACTGTTCGCCCCTTACTAAAACTCAGTGGGGGTTTTTGGTTGGCCAGCTCCCAGTATTAAAAGGGGAAGGGTCCATGAGAAATCAGGGCCCTGAGACTGACAGTACCCAGGAACAATGGGAAGAGGCCAACACTGCAGGGGTGTGTCTAGACTACATGCCTCCTTCGACGGAGGTATGTAGATTAGCCAGATCGGAAGAGGGAAATGAAGCCGCGATTAAAATAATCGCGGCTTCATTTAAATTTAAATGGCTGCCCCGATCTGCCGATCAGCTGTTTGTCGGCAGATCGGGGGAGTCTGGACGCGATGCCCCGACAAAGAAGCCTTTCTTCATCGACACAGGTAAACCTGGTTTCACGAGGCTTACCTGTGTCGATGAAGAAAGGCTTCTTTGTCGGGGCATCGCGTCCAGACTCCCCCGATCTGCCGACAAACAGCTGATCGGCAGATCGGGGCAGCCATTTAAATTTAAATGAAGCCGCGATTATTTTAATCGCGGCTTCATTTCCCTCTTCCGATCTGGCTAATCTACATGCCTCCGTCGAAGGAGGCATGTAGTCTAGACACACCCCAGGTCAGCCTGATTGACAGGCTGGACAGGCCAATGAGGGAATTAGGGGAGCCAGGTCCCATCCTCCATGTGAGCTGGGATTTTCTGGGCCTCTGAGTCAAAGGGGGAGAGAACTAAGAAGAGCAGCAAGGGATCCAAGCTGTGGCGAGAAGTAGACCTGCAGTGACAGAGCCAGACACATATGCAGCTCACAGAGCACAGACTCTGTGCTAAGAAGCAGACCTGAGTCTGCCTGCCTCTAGAAGGTAAAAACCTCCACCTGTATTTCCTGCTGACTTACTATGACTGACTTCACAATACCTTTTTGCAGCAGCTGTTCATGTACTCATGTTGAGTGCTTCTGGCCCAATCCCCATCTAAGATGAACAATAGTGTATGTGGCTGATAGCTATGCCTTTGCAGAATGGCAATAATTCTGGGATAATATAGAGCATGCTGACAAATTTCAGAAGACACAACTTCTTGATCTAATATAGACCAGTCCTCAGAGTCCTCCTGGCTGAACATGGGAAGGCTGCCACCTCAGGTGTGATGTAGCAGAGGGCAGAGAAACACTGGCCTACCTGAATCCACTGCATCCCAGCCAACGGTGGTGGAATGGTCACCATTGGGTCAGCGGAGATCCACTTGCAACACTGATCTTATATCAGGCTAGCACTCGACCAGACTTTAGTTTAGTTTCCCTAAGCCGTGAGGAGAACACATCCATCTCCTTTGGAAGTTGCTGCCCCACTGAGCTACAGGGCCTGCCTTTTATACTTCCTGTTCCTGTCCCATGATGAGTGCAGCCTTGCTGGTTCCACCCACTAGGGGGCATCTGGCCAGCCTTCATTGTCAATCTCTGAGGGAAGTCACATCTCTTTGCTACAATTTGCTTTGGATACATTTTCAGTAGAGGGAATCTCAATCACCACTATCCTCTCCATCCCATCCCATTCTCCAAATCCATATATCCCTGAACTTTTGTGGGTATTCAAAACTTGAACTCTGATCAGGATCCAAATTCATATTTTCCAAGTGGCCTATAATGGGCAGGGCAGAAATAAAATGGGCAGACATAAATTTATAATGGGCAGACATAAAACATTTTCAATAAACTCTCCTAAACTTTAAAGTGTTTAAAACCTGGATTTGAATATTGCGGGAAATCTCTAATTCAGAGGCATACAGTCAAAAACAACCACCTCCACCTACTCAGGAACTGCCTCTAGTCAGTGTAATTTCATTTCTTGGAATATAAAGCTTCTTTGTAAAATATTCTTTGCTATAATTTAGTAAATATTGGCTAATGGATCTTTATTTGTGTGGTCACCCTAGACACCCACATAGTTGCAACCTTTGTTAGTCAGATTACTGTTTTCATAATATCCATTTGATAAATTATACATGGCTACCTAATGTAGTCTCATAAATTATTATAGGCTTTTATAATCTTATGCTCTATGGTGATATGTCATGAAATGGAAGCATACAATATATATGGTTCCAGAAGATGTCACAGATTTTAAGAAATTCTACTGATATAAAATAACATTAAAAACACGAAAAGAAAAAACCCACTGGGCAGTGTCTCTTTTAACTGAGGAGAAAGATTACTAATGAGAGGGTCTAGTCATAGTGATCTGTCCCTCAGTGGGAGAGAGACAGGGTTTGATTTAGGATCCCAGTCTTGCTCTCTTGTTCCCTGAGCAATCAGGAGCTGTGAGTGCTCAGTCCCAGAGGGACTGAAATGCCTTACATCACTTACCAACAGCTGTTTGGATGATTAAGGGAAAGAGCAGAAGCCTTCCAAAGAGATTTTTGTCCAGTCTTCCTCACAAGGAGGATGTTGAGTGATGTCTTTAAACTCCCGGTAAAGGGGGAAAAAAATGGACAATGAAGGGGGGTCCTCAGAACTACAAGAAAGATGCAAATCTCTAACATTCTGTCCTGGAGGCAAAACTTAAGAACATCCAAGCTGCCTTTAATCAAAGTCTGCTGTTTGCCTCCTAAATTAATGCTCCTCATATTATGCTTATTTTGATGGTGTGAAGCAAAAATCAGTGTCTAAGGGCCCAGTTCTGCTACTTTTATTCAAGCTGAATAGAACCTTTTCAGCAATCAGTTTCAATGGCACTACTTTTAGACTAAGGACTTATTTACATGGGTAAGAGAATATAGAATGAGTGAGAGTGTGAATTTAAAGCACACTAGCTACTCTGCTTTTACTTACCATGTGGTTACATTTACTCTGCACTAAAAGTGTCTTTGTGTGCTTTAGCTTAATATACTTCCAGGCTGTGTCTACACTGGCGTGATCTTGCACAAAATTGACCACTCTTGTGCAAAAACTTGCTGCCTATCTACGGATGTTTTAATGTATGAAATCAGGGCTTCTTGCGCCAGAATTCTGATGCTCCTGCTCAGGAATAAGCCCTTTTGCGCAACTGTTCTTGTGCAAGGGGCCAGTATGGACAGGCAACATGAATTTCTTGCGTAAGAAAGCCCTATGGTTAAAATGGCCATCGGAGCTTTCTTGTTCAAGAGAGCGTCTACACTGGCAAGGATGCTCTTGTGCAAAAGCACATGCCAGTGTATACGCTGTCTTCTGGAAGAGTCTTTGCAGAAGAACTCTTCCGCAAAAGAGTTTTTGCGTGAGAACGTACCAGTGTAGACGTAGACCCTAAGGCTGTGCCCAGACTCTGGGGTTTTTTCGAAAAAAGTAGCCTTTTTTTCGAAAAAACTTCCCCTGCGTCCAGACTCAAGCCGCGTTCTTTCGAAATTAATTCGAAAGAACGTGGCTTTTCTTTCGATGGCGGTAAACCTCAATTTACGAGGAAGAACGCCTTCTTTCGAAAGTTCCTCTTTCGAAAGAAGGTGTTCTTCAATGTAAATAGGGCTTCTTCGAAAGAGAGCATCCAGACTCACTGGATGCTTTCTTTCGAAAAAGCAAACCGCTTTTTCGAAATTTCTCCATGCAGTCTAGACGCTCTCTTTCGAAAGAGGCTCTTTCGAAAGATGCTTTCGAAAGAGCCTCTTTCGAAAGAGGCTTGCAGTCTAGAAATAGCCTAAGAGTATTAAGCTAAACTACACAAAGGTACTTTTAGTGAAGAGTAAGAATGTCCACATGGTGAGTTAATGCAGAGTAGTGGATGTGTACAAGCAAGTCCATGCTGGTGACTTCAGGCCTTTTCCCCATGTAGACAACCACTAAGGTACCACTCAGCATGAGTAAACATGGCAGAACTGGGCCCTTAGACACTGCTTTTGCCTCATGCCACCAAAATAAGAAAATAGTGACCTACACACAGAAATCTAGTTTTGTTTTAAACAGTACAGCTGCTTAACTGACATGTAAATGATGATCAAAATATCTTTAAAAGCAGCCCCACATTTTTTTAAAGAAGTGAATGTCTACACTGCCACCCTAGTTCGAACTAAGGTGGCTAATTTAGGCATTTGAAGTTGCAAATGAAGCCCGGGATTTAAATATCCCTGGCTTTATTTGCATCTTGCTTTTTTAAATCCCCATTAGTGTGGACTCCATGCCCGCGGCTACACGCGGCATGGAGTAGGTTGTTCGAATTAGGCTCTCTAATTCGAACTACCGGTACACCTCGTTCTACGAGAAAAGTTATTCCTCTTGGGGCTCTAAATCAAGATAGCACATCTACATTAGGGAAGCCTGCCTTAGACTAATTTTGAGGCTTTCCTGCAGTGTAAACGTGCTATTTCAAAATAAACTATTTCAGAATAACTATTCCAGAATAGCTTATTCCAAAATAACTGTGTAGTGTAGATGTAGCCTAAGTGTGGCTATTGAGGGAAAGGCAGATGGTAGACATATTAGCAATTCAATAAAGCAATAAATATTAACAATTAAACCTTAGTGCTTATATAATATTTTTCACACAGCCTTCCAATTTTGGGCTGTGTCTACACTGGGCCACTTATTCCGGAAAATCAGCCGCTTTTCCAGAATAAGCTGTGAGCCGTCTACACTGGCCCTTGAATTTCCGGAAAAGCAACAACGCTCTACTGTACAAAATCAGCCACTATTCCGGAAAAGCTACACTGCTCCCGCTCAGGCATAAGTCCTTATTCCGGAACACTGTTCCAGAAAAGGGTCAGTGTAGACAGCACAGTAGTCTTTTCCGGAAAAAAGCCCCAATCGCGAAAATGACAATCGGGGCTCTTTTCCAGAAAAGCAGCCTGCCAATGTAGATGCTCTTTTTCCGGAAATACTTATAACGAAAACTATTCTGTTTTAAGCATTTCCGGAAATTCATGCCAGAGTAGACACAGCCCAAATGCTTTACAAAGGAGGATAAGCTTTCATTATGTATCTCTATTTTACAGAGACAAACTGAAGCACAAAGAGAAGTGACTTGCCCAAAGTCATGGAGGGATTCAGGGGAAACAACATTAAAGTCCTGACCAAGTGGGTCTTTGCCCACGAAAGCTTATGCTCCAACACTTCGGTTAGTCTATAAGGTGCCACAGGACTCCTCGTCGCTTTTGAACATTGGACTCCTGACTCTCCATCTCCTGATCTACACAGTGCAAAAGGCTCATACCCAGCCACCCACATAAACTATCAGTAAAAAGATTAATAAAAAACAGCCCCTCCAGTAAAATAAATGCACTACAGTTGTGTAAATATGATACAATAAAAGATCAACAGCAAAGATGGAGAACCTGTAATGCCTTCCATTGGAAAAAGGCCTTTACATTAATATATATTTTTAAACATGTTATGTTAAGAATCTTCAGTCTATCATCTGCCGAATTCTCCGCAGAGACTGAAACAATGACTTCAATGGAGTTTCCACCTGTTTACATCAGCAGAGAATTAGGCCCTCTGGTCCACTACACATATATAGAGCTGTAAATGTGCATGGCTATATATAAATATATGGCCACATACATTGATGGTGCTATGTCAATATTACAATCCATAATACTGATAACCTGTGAAAAAAATAAAAAGTTTAGTTTAAAAAGTGGGTAGAGAAGCACTATGCAAGAAACCATTGAAAGAAAAATGGTGATTGTGAATGCAAAATGTTAAAAGAGGCAACAAAAACTACTGGTAGCAATAGTGATTATTTTTAATTGCAAGAAAATAAACTGCTTTGATTCAAGAGTCAGACATTTCTGAGTGAAATATTTCTTAATTTAAGAACACTTGCTTCCTGACCTAGAGAATGTAAAATGGGAAAGTAAAGTTCATAACTGACAAAGCAGGTGAATTCAGTTTTTAACAAGACATAACCATGCTGTAATAATATTTGAAACTGTCATATGAAGAATCCTTTCAAGAGATAATGTTAGCATACACACAGAACTGTAGATGTGGTAGATACTGTAGATACACAGAACTTCCTCCATCCCCAATATGAAGAAGTCAGTTATCCAATTCCCATTGAAATCAGTAGGGTCTTTCCCTTGATTTCAGTAGGAATTGGATTAGACTGAAACAATATAAAAATGAAAAAGCATCTGGAAAAAAATCAGTTTGGTTAAATTGCAAATGTCACAACAATGCATCATATATCCAAAGGCTAATGGTGACAAGAGAATTTAGGTTGTTTACTTTGATAGATGGTGAAGTAAAAATAGATTCCTCTGCTTCTGCCCAAGTACCTCTCATTTTGGTTCACTAATTTGAGAGCTCTAGAGGGTCAGATTTGTAAACCAGAATAGCACCAGTAGCTACAAATTATGTTGATTTACACAAACTAAAAATCTGGCTCTATGGGCAGCCACATGGCAGTGATTGCCTTATTCAGACTGGTCACAGAAGAACTGTTGGAGCTGCATCACTAGCCCCTATACCAAGCATCATCAGAGCTTCATTCATGCTTGTGTTCATGACATGAAACTATTAGCTATATAATAACAGAACTGAGTGAATAATTTCATCCAGTGTAGATTTTGTCTGTTTATGGACCATCCTGTTGGTGGTTACAGTTTTTTTCACATTTACTTATAAAAATTATTCCATTTTAGTGGTTTTCTCCCTCTGTATATTTTTCAAGGTCTTATTGATTTCTACTTGGGGTAATGGAAAAAAATGAAAAATCTTATCTTCAACATATATTAAGACCACAAATTGAAAAACCCAAGAAGACCAGAGCTACCACTCACTGCATGATCCCACAATAAGAAAAGAGGCAAACTGTATGGCAGTATTTACATTTGTATTTGAGCACCATCAAATTTCAGTAAATAAACTATCCTATCCTGCAAATATTTCTTCTTGGGTCCACATGTACCACATGGCTGTGCACAGACACAAGGCACTGCACATGAGGATCTAGGATTAGGATTGGGTCCCTAATACATATGAGGCTATCTTTCTTTCTGTGCTGTAATTTGTACATTTTAGCCCAAGAATTGGATATAAATTGCCAGATATTTTATGAAAAATGAGATATATTTATTCAGCGTAACAGAAACAAATTAGATTTTACCAAAAATATTGTTCTTTGTTTGTGTGTGCTGTAATATTTAAGTTTCTGAAAATTTTCAGAATTGCATTAGATTTTTTCAAATACAATTTTAGAGTTTTAATATATCTAATAACATCAGATCAATAGAGTCACTGCCATATAATGTATCACAGCACCAAGAAATACCTGAGTTATGAAACTAAGTGAATTTACTGGTGTGTAAACCTCTGATGACTTCTCTGCAATCAGCCAGCAGGCCTTTAGGGCAACAGAATTAATGTATTTTGAGATTTTAGATTATCTTTTATATAGGTATAATGTTATGCCACACCATAATCTAAGTGTCTGTGAACATAGATGTATATATAATCACTGTCGTTTTCCAGAAACAAAAGCTTCCTTTATGAGAAGTTCACAGGACTCAGTGCTAGGTCTGGTTGTTTTATGCAGCACTATATTAACTGAAATACAAATCTCAGAGCAGAGACAAGCATTGTTTATTTAGTCTTAATTTTAAAAAGTTGTAGAACAAAATTTTGGTTGTCTCTCACAGTATTTCCTCTTTCCCATGTCAAAATGTATGATCCTCTTAAAAAGACCCACTTGAAACATATAGTTTATTTATATATAAATAATCAAAAAGTAGTTTCAAGTATGGCACCAGTTACTGAATGCTCCTCCCATATTTTGTGGGTTTCCATTCACATTTTCTCTTCTCCCTGTTCTATTAAAGACTCATACAAACACCATGGGAAACTGATCTGTATCCTGCAATTTGATGTGCCCATAAAGAGCTCCACTGAAGTCTCTGAATAGGAGCGCTGAATTACAGGAGTAGGGCCTCAGTGACCATAACCTAAGCGTGAAATTCACCCAAGTCTTGAAGGCCAGTGTGAAATCCATTACACCACATCAATTCTATATAGTGATGCTCTGGGATCTCTAATACTTCCTAGGGGGTGGCTGTGCAACCACATGCCACAGACAAACTCTCTTTTAAGCACAGGGAAGTAAGTTCACAATAGGAGCAGACCAGGGGCAATGTCAAAAATAATATTTAAAGGGGATTGTGGCCCCTTTTTGGTCAGAGTGTTTAGTCAAAGTTTAGGGGATGTTCCGCTGGAAGCAGAAATGGTTGGAATCAGGTATTTTCTTTTATACAATCTTGTGAATTTATAAGGAATGTACAAAATCCTGCTTCTCTGAATGTAGGAGGAACCAAGAACCAGAGGAGCAGTTTCTTAGTTTACAGAGCCAAGCTTCCTTAACCAACAGGCCCAAAAGCATAATCTCTCTATTTTCATATTACCGACTGCTTGGCTTTTATGATTTTTGCCTCTCAGGCTATGTCCAGACTGAAGGCTTCTTTCGGAAGAAGCTTTTCTGGAAGAGATGTTCCAGAAAAACTTCTTCCGAAAGAGAGCATCTACGCAGCAAAAGTGCATCGAAAAAGCGATCTGCTTTTTCGAAAGATAGAGTCCACATTTATTGGGCGCTATCTCACATTTAAGTTGTGATTACTATAGACAGAGTGGCCATCAGGGCACCTGTGCTTTTTCCTGGAGGCCTTTTCTTGTGAAAAAAAATTCCTCTTCCCATCCACTCACGCCTTTTTCTGAAAGAGCTCTTTTGGAAAAAGGTTTCTTCCTTGCAGAAAGAGGTTTATCGCTGTTGGAAGAATTCCTGAGTTCTTTCAACTTTCTGTCAAAAGAAAGCAATTGCAGTGTGGACATAAGTGTAGATTTTCTGGGAAAACAGCCATTTTTCTGGAAAAACTCTGCAGTGTAAACATACCCACACACATCCTTTTCCCAAAACAATAATCTGAAAAAACTGAAGGTTGTATTCACACCCATTCTCAGTGAGACTTGGGATCCACAGAATTACTGGCACTTCTCAGCACAGCCAGGATCCATTGACCTCAGTCCTCCCTCCCCACAACTGGTACAGAGAGGATCTAATGGCAATTCCAGCGTATAGGATGGAATAGTGATGTTTGGAGTCTGGACAACCTTCCTGCATCCTGGACTTGGGTTGTGGGAAGCACTCTATTTCATCTCCCCAGCTGTTCTGCACTCTACTAAAATAGGGTCTGAGCCAGAGCCCACTGAAGTCAAAAGTAAGGTTCCCTTTGTTTTTAGCAGTTGAAGCTCATTTGGACAAAGCTACATATTTGAGTATCATCCAGGTGAAGTGGATTGCACCTAAAGCACTGTCAAATGCACAAAGAAAACACAATACAAATATTCTGCACATCAGTGTTGGGTTTTCTGTTTAATAGCCCACCATAACAAACAAACAAACAAATGAACAGTAAAAATTACAACCTGAATTAAGATGTATTGCATGCACTGTGTGGAATAGCGTAGCAAGACAGTGAAGTTATGTTTCTCAATAAAACATATTTTCTATAGGCAACAGGAAGAACTCTTCTGGCATTCTGCCTTATTGCGTCAAAAAGATAGGCTGCTGCCTGCAATTCACATACTAGCTGTCATATCTCTTTTGCAGTGAGGTACTGCTAAAAAATAATAAAAAAGCTTTATTGGTTTGACCTGTATCACACATCAAAGCATAAAATAAAGAAAGAGAAGGTTGGTTATTGATACACTAAATCTTTTACTCAAGCTCAATCTGCCATGTACATTGGACAAACAGGACTGTCTACACAACAGAATAAATGGACACAAATCAAACATCAAGAATGGTAACTTACAAAAAACAGTGGGGGAACATATTATCTTTTCTGAACTCACAGTTACAGAGGTGATAGTTGCCATCCTCAAGCAAAAAAACTTCAAAAACAGGCTGCAACATGAAACTGACATGCTGAAATTCATATGTAAATATGACCATCAGAATGGGTCTAAATAGGAACTGGATTTGGCTCTCTTATTACAATAAGACTTTTAGAAAAGTCCTTTGTTGTATGTTTTACAGCACTCTTGAGCTCAATAGCTTACAAATTCTGTAACAAAACAGACAAGGGGAATGAATGTGATACAACACACAAGCAAAAGCATGGGAACTAAGGCACAGAGATGATATGGCTTGTCCAAGGCAACACAAGAATTCTATGAAGGAACCAAGAACTGAACCCAGATTTTCTGAGTCCTAGTTCAATGCTTTACTCCTAAGACCATCATTTCTTCCCAGAAATAATAAATTATTATTAACTGAAAAACTCTGGATCACAGACTGTCTATTTTTTTCTCCATGGTACAGCATATGGTACATCATTAGCACTTAAATAATAAATAGAGAGAGAGGCAAGGTGGGTCAGATAATATCTTTAATTGGACCAGTTTAACACAAACTTTCAAGGTCTACAGAGCTCTTCTTCAGGCAGACTGGAAGAGCTCCGTGGAACTTGAAAGTTTGTCCCTTCCACCAACAGAAGTTGGTCTAACAAAAGATATTATCTTACCCAATTTGTGTCTCTCATATCTTAGGATTGGCATGGCTACAACAATACTGAATTAATAAATAGTTACAATATAATTATGTTTATAAAACAGGGAAACACTGATGTAATTCATCTTAGAAATGCAAAATGCATGTACGGTGATGGAAGAATGAGGCTGCACTTTCATGTCTGGTATTTTATTTAGGTAGAGTATGGAAATTTTAACATCCTAGAAACATATTTAACACGGTGCAAAATGCACTCTTTGAGGCCTGGTCTATACTAATCGCCACTCACACAGTGGGAGGTTGACGAGAGCAAATACTCCTCAGGAGCAGGGGTACAGGTGATGATGGGGGCACCCTCTGAGTTCAATTTAGTGGGTTTTCACTAGACCCGTTAAATCAAATCCTGGAAGAGCGACCATGGCAGGGTCGATCTTCTGCATAGTGTAGACATAGCCTCACAGAAGGAACGACAATTAAGTGCACTCTTAATTCTTCAATTAGAAAGTCCATAAAAGGGTAAAGCATCTTATAAAGATGTGGTATGACAATGTGAGGTATTCTGGAGGCTAGAAAATGACTAACTATATTGGAAGGCAAAATAGAATATTAAAGATAGTCCCTTCCAGTCCTATGATTCTATGATTCTATGATTCTATAAGAGCAATCTTACCATCTGCAGCAGAAATAAATATTTTGCCCTATAAAGAGAGTCTCTGAGGAGTGCCTCACTACCTGGGCTGGGGTCCCTTGTCACACCCAGTTTTCTGCATGAGAGTCTCCTCATACTCTTAGTCATGGACTCTTAGTCCTGGTGGTGGCCCAGCCCTTGGGGCTTGCTTAATTCATTTCTGGGTGGGAGAAAAGCAAAAGTTCAGGTTAACACAAATCAACCTCCTCAAACAATGTTTGAGGGCCCACTTTACCTCTGGGGTGCCTGGACAGCAGTTTTCCCTATGCCTGGGTAGCTGAGTCATTGTGCATAGCCCTGGAATTTGTTGGACTCCTGGCACAGTTGGGAGATTTCTGGCATGAGGGCTCCTCCTGTTGTTCCAGGAGCTATCCTAGGCCAGGTCTATGCTAGACCCAGAAGGTATGTAAACCGTAAATAACGCAGCTGGAGTCAGCATATCATAAGCCAAGCTTGGTGCCATCTTCACTGTATAAGGGAAGCAAATGCTCCCGTCAGCTTCCCTTACTCCTCGTGGCTGTGAGGAGTACTGGCATTGACCAGAGGCGCCCTCAAGTGTTCAATTTAGTGGTGTGTTAACTAGACCCGCTAAATTGAATGCCGGAAGATCAGTCTCAGGTGCATATAGATATAGCCCTACTAACCCCTTCTTGCAGATTCACCAAATGTGTATTGCAGCTTCCTCCTGTTAAAGCACAGGTGGGGAACCTTCTTTGGGTAGGGGGCCACTAACCCACAGAAAAAAAATCAGTCAGGAGCTGCACAAATGTGAAAAGCAAAAAAACCCAAAACACCACCACCACCACAAAAAACCCTCACTGACTTGGTCCCCAACTGAGGAGAAAGACACTCCCCACGTTCCCCTCCCACACCAGAGCCTATTAAGGCCCAGCCTGGTAGATTTTGTGTGCTCCAGCCCTGTGGTGGAGCAGTGGGGAGGCTGGAGCATCAGCATCGGCTCAACAATACTGGGGGGTGAGGCCTGAGCTTCAAGGGCTGGATCCAGGCAAGTTTGGGGACCATGCCCAGCCCCCAGGTCTGAGGTTCCCCACACCTGTTTTAAAGTCCCTCTCCCTACCATGCATGATTGATGGGGCTTCTTTAGCACACAGATCCTCTGGAACCCCTTCCCTGTCAGCATGGGATTTATGTACTTCATCACATGCCCTCATTTACACCAGTCTAAATCCTTAGTGATTTACTCCATTGATATTTGGATTAGGAAGGCAACCTTTGCAGTACATATATACAGCCACTCTGTCTGGAGGCCAGAAACCCTTGTCAGCAAAAAAGTCAAATCACTCAAATGGTAGAAAAAATGTTATATGAAGAAGACAATAGGACCATTGATTGGATCATTTCCAGATAAAATAGAAATAACAAGAAACCTGCCCTTATGAGAGTTCTTTCATCCGGACACTCTGCCTGGGCTAACTAGCTAGGTTACATCGGGATGAGCAGGAGATATCTTGTAGCTTAGGCAGGTGACTAGTCACTCTAGGACACCTGCACAGCAGGACAATCTACTAACGAGAATTGCTCAATTGCCCATGGAAAATAAATAAGATATTTCCATGATTTTAAAACCGCTCTTTGCATTTGAAAAATACCTCACAAAATTTGTATGGGTTACATCTCTCTCCTTTCTAATCCTGTCTGCTCAGTCATTCTTCCATAAGTTTTCACTTGATTCATCTGTCTGGCTGTAGTCTCTATGGACAGCTAATAAACATTGTTGGCTCTGTTATAAAGAAATCTATCCAAACCTAAGAGAGACTCTGTTATCACATCAATTTTCAATACAATGTCAAAGGCCTTTCCCCATGCATCCCTCAATCAACAGGAAAAAAAAAGACAAAAGTTAAAATAAAGTAATGAGAGGTAAAATGGTTAAAAGTTTTATTTATCTGTCCAAATACTGAATGAAATTACTTGACATAGAAGACACTAACTAGGACTAAAATTAATCATGTTGTAAAATTTGACACCTTCCTAATCAGGGTAAAAAGTTTGGCTAGAATGAAGTCTGGTGTGTTTTTAATTCTACACACTTTTAGAAAAGTCCTTTGTTGTTGTTTTTGTTTCATCTGTGTATTTGTTTTTACTTTTGCCATTTTTACTGAGAATGTTTTCTGTGAACTTCTTTTCAGTTCCATGGACTTGATGAGCATTTTGGCCTTGGTTTTGTAAAGCTCTTAAGGAAATGTGTTTATATTTGCCTGATTTCTGAGACTTTTATTTTAAGCATCATAGACTTAAAAATAAACAAAATAAACAGAATACAAAAATATAAATATGTATTTATAATCTTTCCTGAGTGATTTTGGCCTATAAACTGCCACTGCACAGAATTTTAATTTTAGGGTCTTTGCCTAAACTTTAGAGAATTTGCCTTTAGCTTGGACAAGCACAGACAAAATCCAAATTAACTTGTAATGAACAAGTATACTAGGAGCTGAATGAAATAAGTGCTAGAGGGATGATTAACCTTAAAGAAATCCAGATTAAATCAATTGAATTAGTACAATAGGTACAACATTCAGCACTGCCACTACTTAGGATTTCTATAGCCCCTTACATATTGGATATACTTTAGTAAAACATTAATCCTCAGAACTCCTCTAGGAGGCATAAATATATATTTTACAGCTCATGAAACTGAGACAGAGAAGTTACATGTCTTACACAAGAAAAAAGAGGAAGGGTGGGGGGTCCAGATCCTTCAAAAATTTTGAAGTGCCTAAACCCTATTGAAATCAGCAGGAGTTTGGTGTATCTGAAGCCACATTGGAAAACACAGGGTTAACATGGACTCAGACGACCTTGCCTGCTCCACCTGTGAAATGTCACAGTTGGAGGAAGGAGATTAAAAAGAGAGCAATCCAGCTCAGTTGATGGCACAGCAGCACAGAATGCAGCTCTTCATCCTTAGCTCCTGGAGCTAGGCCTGGCTGAATGCAAGGAAGGGCTCCTCAGTCAAACCTTGAAGAAAGGGAGGACCAGTTATGGGTCCACCTATAATGGAACCGGTCTCTGAAATTAGCCTGGGATCTCACTGCTTTACAGAAGCTATCTGGGGGAAGAGGACTCTTTCCCAACTGTGGGATGTCTCATTTATGATTATAGACAAATCCTAGCAGGGGTGAACTCAGCCAGAGGGCAGACCCTCGTATATCTGGATTAATGGGCTGAAACACAGGCACACCTTTGAATGCTGGAGATGAGAGTGCCTAATGTGGGAACCCCAGTGACAGTGCGAACTTCCTTAAGTGCTATTGAACATGACACAAGGTATCTATCAGCACTTAAATACCTTTGAAAATCTGCCCCTTACTGCTGGTCTATCTGTGCTGCCTTTCATGTCAATTATATCATTCCCATTGACTTCATTAGGATCAGAGTTGGGCCAGAATTAAGAACTTCTGAAAATCCCAGCCTTGGTCTGTTTCCCATAAGCATAATAGGGATAATTGCTTATAATCCCTACATCACAGGGGTGTTTTGAGGCTTAATTAATGTCTGCAAAGTACTTTGAGATCCAAAGATGCAAGGGATAGTGTAGAACTAACCTCGTGCTATGTACTGAAATCTTCAGCTGAAGTCAGTGGAGCTACATTAACTTACTGCAGCTGAAAATCCAGACTTTTTAATTCCAAAGACAGACATTTCAGTGATGCCTTTAGAAACCCTGCATTTTTTACCTGCCCTGTGCTCCAGAACAATAGAAAAATAAGCTGTGTGTAAATGGGAGAGCCTCCAGTCCGTGGCACAGAACCTTGAAACATGTTATTCAATTATTGAAAAATGAAACACTCTGCCAAGTCAAGCTATTTTTATCCCGATGATGGCTCCATGGGGGATCTGTAGGATGAATGTCCAAACCCTGAATGACAAAGAAGAGGAATTTCTGATTCTGTTGCTTTTGGATGGAATCTGTGTAAGAATGGTGGTCATGGCATCACCCTTAACAATCTCCTCTGATCTTTGTTCAAGGAGGCTCCAGTCCAGAGTTAGCACTATAGACCTTATGGGTTTGTCTACACCAGGGTTTTGTCCACAAAAGTGGACTTTTGTCAACAAAACTATACCTGCGTCTACACTACCGCAGAGTTCTGTCGACATAACCTCATTCTATGAGGAATAATGCCTTTTGTCAGCGGAGTTCTGTCGACAGAGGGTGTTATTGCATCTACACTGTTCTTTGCATCTACACTCTCATGTCGACAAAGCAGCTTGTTTTGTCAACAGAACTAGATGTAGTCTAGATGCTCTTTGTCGACAGAAGCTTTTTCGACAGTATTTATCGACAAAGCCTCTGTTGAGAAAAGCCTGTAGTCTAGATGTACCTTGTAAGTCCTGCTCCTACATCTCTGAAGAAATGAACTGTATCTCCATGGATTTCCCCAAAAAACAGTGGTTTGGGTGGGCCAAATTCACTGCTTTCTCTTTAGTGAGACTGGGGAATCAAAGACTCATAGAACCATAGAGCTGGAAGAGACCTTAGAAGGTCATCAAGTCCAGCTCCCTGCCCTAGGCAGGACCAATCCCAACTAAATCAACCCAGCCATGGCTTTGTCAAGTCAAGACTTAAAAATCTCTAGGGACGGAGACTCCACTACTTCCCTAGGTAACCCATTTCAGTGCTTCACCACCCTCCTAGTGAAATAGTTTTTCCTAATATCCAACCTGGACCTCTCCCGCCACAACTTGAGACCATTATTCCTTGTTTTCCCATCCGTCACTACTGAGAACAGCCTTTCTCCAGACTCTTTGGAACCTCCCTTCAGGAAGTTGAAGGCTGCTATCAAATCTCCCCAGAGAATCCAGCAGAGAAGCCTTGCTGAATTTCCTGTCCCTGCTATGAAAATAGACTACACTGAGGAGGATATGGTTGAATAATAATAATTCAAGATGGGACTGAGACACAAAATTTGTAAACAGATCCAGACCTAAACACTGAGATGAGATGCAGTGCACATCCTTGTCTACATGTACAGTGTAATGGACAATCTGTGCCTGCAAAATGAAAATATACATTTAAACCCCACAAATATGGAAACATCAACATATGATTTCCAATTGTATAGGAGCCTATTGTGGAAGGCCCATAGACATGATGCCCCTTGTAACTTGAACAACTAGCCAAAAATAAAAATAATAATTAGGTTGTTCCAATGAGGACAAGGTTGTTCCAATCAGGACAAGAAACAGATAGGTATTTTTGATGTAGTTTTGTTTATTTATGAAGAATATACAAAGACCTGTCTCTGAATGTAGAAGGAATAAAAGGTCAGGAAACAGCTTCTTGTGCACATAGAAAAGAACACCCTTTTCAGCCTGTACTTTTAACAAAAGTTAGACATTTCTTCCAGGGTCAGACCTGTGCTTTCAGCTGTGCCTTGAAGCTATCTTTCCCTCTCTTGGTGCGTCTCAGTTTTTTTTGTCTGTTTTCTCTTCCCACACACACACACACGCATACCTAAATCACTCAGCAAAAATTCCTGAGTGGATTCACAATTTTATTGTCTACAGATTGTCTTACAGTCATATATACTGAATGGTGAATTCACAACTATCAATCTCAATGACATTTTAATGCAACCCATGACAAGATTTCACCCAGCCTATTACATTAAGATCATCTTGCCATAACAGGCAAGGGCCAGGTCATGCCATTGAGATGTTGAGCTCTTTTGTCCATCTGAAGGTAAATTGTGGGATATTACCACATCTCCTTTGATGAAGCAATGTGGAGAAACGATGTACATTACAATCAGGGTCTCTAGGACCCACTGTCCAACAACTTCCACAGATCTGAGGGAGGGCAGTCAGTTCACTACTTGACCAGAAGATACGGTACTTTCCTCTGTAGTCTGCCATGGCCCTATCTCTCCCAGTCCTTTCACACAAACAAGCCCGGATAGCTGGGAGCAATTTGTGTTCCCTCGCTGCAGTGTCTTCCAGTGTGCCCAATTCCTGTAACGAGCATCTAATGGGGCATACTCTCTTTCTTACCACTCATGGGCCGGGTCCAATCTGGTTCTAAATTAGAACTCGACAGGGGTGAAAGTAACCTATAGTTCTTACATAGGATTGCCCCTGGGGGGTGGGGAGGCGAGGTTCAGGGCTGGGGTTTGGGAGATGAGATTTGATAGTACCTGTAAGTAATTTAACTGTGCAGTAGCATACGGGGGGAGGGCTCAAGGCAGGGTGTTGAGGCATATGAGTGTGGGGGGCCTCAGAGCAAAGGGTGAGGATGTGGAGGGGGCAAGAGGAAGGGCAGGGGCCTGTGGAACTGAAGGGGTGCAGGAATCAGAGGGATGGGGTGTGTGGAAGGGGGGGAGCAATAGAAAGCTTTAGGGAGGACGGAGGAGGGAAGGGGAGTTGAAGCCCTGACAGCCTCCCTGCATTCCGCTCCCTCATAGCTGGGAGAGGGGCAGAGAGCAGAGGTGGGAGTGACCCATGCTGTGAGCTTTTCCCTCACTCCCTGACAGTGAAGGAGGGGAACAGCAAGCAACTGGCAGCATTGGTAGGAATGGGGGGAGAGCTTTAGTTTCCCTAAATGGCACCCTCGGGGAGGCTCAGGCTGAAGCTGTCCTGCAGGAGAGCCTGGGGAGCCCAGCTGGGAGTGTACCTCACCTTCTCCTGCAGCAGAGCGCCCCAGCTGGCTCTTACCGGAGCGGCGCACTGTCTTACTGTCACTTCTGGAACTGGATGAAATATGCGAATATTTCCCAACCATTTTCTGAGGGTTTGAATTTTTCACTCCTACCTCCCCAAAAAACTGTGACTACTATAAGCAGGTAAAAAAACCAGCAAACATTCTGCATGAAAATAGGTATTATCAACATGTCAAAAATACATTGTACGTAGATTCCCAAGCCAGAAGGGAGCACCGTGTTTATCTAGTCTGACTTCCCATATAACAAAACCATAGAGCTTCCCCCATATGATTCTGGGGGCATAGCTTTTAGACAAACATGCAACCTTGATGTAAGTATTGTCTGAGACTCGGGAATCCACCACAATCATTGGTAAATTGAACTGCTTTTCTCTAAATATTCATCTTTAAAAAACCCTCTAAATGCTGAAGATTAAACAACCTCCTCCATTGACTTATTTTCTTGCTTATTGCTTAAAAAAAGTATATGACACTTATTAAAACAGGCACAAACCAAGCAGAAATTTGTGCTGTTGTTGAAGCCCTGCTCATGAATATTTGTAATTTAAATGCTGTTTAAATGGGGGTTAAGGAAATTTCATGGATAGCAAACCCAAAATAAAATACTGAACATCTGTAAGTTTTGGATCTTTTTCAATGTGGTAACCCAAGTTCACAGCCAAAATCCAATTTGGATACTACATTTTCCTCAAAATGTCATCCTAACTTTCTCCTGTAAACAGAATTGTCTAATTATTGTTCAATGTCAGCCGTTGAGCAGTGGCTGTATTTGATCACTGAATAAAACAATTCCCAAAATTATCTCTATAGAACAGTACTGTGCTTTGAGGTTTCTCAGAATAAAAAGCACATTAGGAATAAAATAACATTATCATTCATAATTACTTTTTTATAGCTTGTTTCTTCTTCAGCACAGACCAAGTTTCTTTTGTGGGAATAGGATACTCAGTCAGCATAGAGTGTAACTAGAGGTTATGAATGAGCAACAGGTTTCTTTTAGTTGTGCCTGACTGCAGTGCTATTTTGCCATTTCATACTTTTCTGCCCCTTCCTTATTTTTATTTGAATGTGACACTCAGCTAGCTACTATATCCAACACAGCAAAGCGGAGCGGGGGGCAAAAAGTTTCCCTAACCCTGAAAAACTGTTTCTTTTATTGAAATTGACAATTTAAAAACTAAACAGTAGATTTGTTTTCTATTCAAAATTACTAGGAAAACTTTGAAGTTTTTTTCCCCAACTTCCCCTAACCCTTCTTTTTTGCCCTGCAACCTCCCAACCAAACATTTATGGTTATTCAGTTGACAGCCAATAAATAGCAATGTGTTCTAGGGAACTCTCTAGTTTTTTTTTTTTTTTTTTTTTTTTTAAAGAAACCTATAAAAGAAAAGGGAGGGAGGAGAGAGAGAATGTGTAATCTGTACACCAGCTGTTGCCTAGTGCAATTCACGCTGACATAGGGCTTTTTGACATTTTATACCCTGAATGCAAGCACATAGATCATTTCTACCTTGTACTTTTCCCGTCTCATTATCGGAATTTATTCTCTCGCTTTGTTGTTGGTGGAGTCCCTATTCTAATTGTTTCTTACATGTGCTGTAAATCTGTCCACCAATCAGTAAAACTGGGGAACATGAAACTGAGACCTAGCAATTTCCTTTGCTTACCATTGCGTCTGCTGGAGTGCAGTGTTGAAATAAAATGAAACATGTTTGCACTCTTTTTTCTATCATACTGTAATGCTTCTTTTGCTCAAGGAATTTTTAATATTCAAGCCATACTCTGTGCATGAAGTCATTTCCCCTAGATATAATTGTAATGGTAATATGCATAGCCTAACTGGCAGTGGCACAGCTGGCTGTTTGCCACAGCTGAGCCTCTGACTCAAAGACTTTAATTCTGTCATGCCTCATCTGGTTTTATGGACTCTTTTGTAGTTAGTTAACAAATGTATTCTAGGGTATCCATTGAGATGGGCAGGCCGTTGACTTTTCTCTAAAGATATCATGTGAAACTGTACCAAACATGTGCATTGTTAACCTGTGTGCATACTGATGAGACATCAGATTCTGAGTGAATGTGCGTGGGTGGTCAGAATTCATTGATAGATGCAGCAGTCTGGATCCCGGAAATATTTACAGACAACACATCTGTCTGAGTAGTCTTTGAAGGACCAATGCCTTAGTTTGTCTCCTGGCTTAGGTACCTGCATTGCAAGAAACTATGATGGAGCATGTATATGTTATAATATTAACTTATTAATTTGCATGGTATGTTCATGAAATAATCGTAGGTTTTTCAACTATTTTAATTAGCTGAGCCTGTAAACAGAATCAAAAATCACAAAGGACAACTTAAAAATCCCTTCAGTAGTTTCCTTTCATCCTCTGATTCAAAATCAACCTTTTTCCTTTTTGTCTTTAAGGCCTTCCACAGCTTAGCTTCCATCTAACTATTTGCTCTGTTCCGTTCACACATCTCCATCACAACACTTCCCTGAGCCTAAATCACACACCTCATCACTAGGGTGATTTCAAGATTTTAGAGTTTTGTGGCCTCTTCCAACTACACATTACTCACCCAAGGTATGGCATGTTGCTTTTGTCTTCCCCTCCCAACTTTCCTTCCAACCCAGGATAGAGAAGCACTGGGAGGCTATGTTTACACTCTCGGCTTCTTGCGTCAGAAGTATGCAAATGAGGCTAAGTGTGGAACATCACCACGCCTCATTTGCATACCTAATGAGCTGCCGTTTTCGCAGAAGCAGTTCTTGTGCCAGAAGAAGCTGTCTATGCTGTCCCTTCTTGCGCAAGAAAACCCCTCTTGCACAATGCCGTTATTCCTGAAAATAATTGGCATAACGGCATTGAGCAAGAGGGGTTTTCTTGCGCAAGAAGGGACAGCGTAGACAGCTTCTTCTGGCACAAGAACTGCTTCTGCAAAAACGGCAGCTCATTAGGTATACAAATGAGGCTCGGCTATGTTCCACACTTAGCCTCATTTGCATACTGCTGACGCAAGAAGCCACGAGCGTAGACATAGCCGGACAATTAACCTAAGAAGGTTGTGGGATCCCCATCCTTGCAGGTTTGTAAGACTATGTCGGACCAGTGGTTCTCAACCTGTGCCCTATGGCCACTTGCAGCCCAATCAGTGCACAGCTGCAGCCCAGGTGACATCCTCAGGGCCATATAGGTCGTAGTGGATCCAGCCCACACTCATTTGATTATTACAGACTGTTGGCATAACTTGATCAGGGCTTGATCCTGAGCCCATTAAAGACAATGGCAAGGCTCCTGGCCCATGATCAGGACTTTACTGTTGGGCTGTAGTCTAGATTTAGCTATATAGTCTGAGTAGGGTTGTTAACTCTGGCTTAAGCTACTCTGGGAGATATTTTTTCCAATATAATGTAATGCTATTTTCTTAAAATATCCTATTAAAATATCCTTGATTGGCTTCAATCTCCCCGCAACTATTGATAGCAATGTGGGGGGACCCCAGGCCAGGCCAAGAGACTCCTGGAGGGTTGGCAACTCTGTCTGAGGAAAGCAACAGCAACACACACTCTCTCTCTCTCTCTAAATGTGTGGGTCTCAGCAATTTAAACAATCATAATTCTTGGGATAGGAGCCTAAATTTAGACTCCTACTTTTAAAGTCTCTTTTCTTTCTCCTCCCACCCCTATCTTCACATCAAATGAATCAGTTAAGTTTGGACTGTATCCCAAAGAATCAGATCCTTAATACCTTTGATATCTAAGTCTTGTGCAGAACTGTGTAATAGTGATACATACAGGAACTGATCACATTTGGTATTTACAACAATATTCACCCATCCCTATAGAAATACTACCGCAGGCCCATGCTGTCAAGTCCCATGTCAAAAGAAGCCTTCGGAAGCAAGCTTGTGTGTCTGCACTCTTGCTGAGGTTTAGCATTTTCAAGCTCCCATTTATCAACTAAGATCTGTTCTTCATATCCGAGCTTAACTATGAAGTAGATTCCCCATGTTTACTTACATTTTTCAGCTTTTAAAAATAGTACTGCAGGCACATGATTCTCATAAAACATCCTGTGCAGGGGGAAAAGTAAGCCTGGAGGCAAATCCTGTAGCTCCCCAGACTGTAAGGACAAAATGATGACAAATTGTATAAATATGTGCAAATTGTCCAAATGATGTCATGTACTCAGGCTTGCAAAAGCCAGGAAGAATACTTCAGTAGAAGGTCTACTCAGAGCCTGGCTTTGAATCGAAAGAGAGGCAATTACATTCAATTTGCTTAAATTTATCACTGAGAAAAATGTTTCAGTTAATCTTCATCTTGATTTTATTTTTCAAATGCTTTAGAACCTACTGTGTTATTCCAATGGTGAAGGTTTCCTGTAAGTTCAAGGAGAATACTCTGTAATGCAGGGATGGATGCCTGTTAAGAATGCTTCCTACTTTAAAGGAGCTGTGGAAATAGAACACCTGTGACATATTGTATGCAGCTACTCAATGGATTTTAAATCGCAAATTACAGAGTTCTGTGAAGTTATTATTAAAATAAGCAGCACCTGAAATTGCTTTTAAAAATTACATATTGAAGCATTCTGTGGCTAGATGGGATTCCAGTTGGTCTGTAAATGCTTATACTGAAGTATTTTTCATTTACATTTCACAAGTCTTCATTCTTCTCTCTCTCCCTCAATACCAGGGTCAAGCTGCCCCAATTATTCGTCTGCAAGCTATTTCCCTCTTCAAGTTTTTCTATTTACATTACAGAGATCTCTGTCTCCCTGGGTCAAGCATCTTTGAGTTACACTGATTTTTTTTTCTTTTGATGATTTTCTTTTTCTAGTTTTGGAAACAAGAAATTAGTGTGAGAAGGGAAAGGAAAACTGCTTCTTTTTGTTTTCTTGCCAAACTTATTTTAGATGCACAGAGCCAACTGAAAAAGCCAGTATGTGTACCCAACCCTGTGAGATGTTCGTAATTCTCCCTTCATTTCCCCACCCCCAATGTACATTTGGTTGTAGAGGCAAAAAGTAATTTATCAGGTCTTGGCTGGACTTTATGTCTCAGTGGTCAGTATGAGAGGCTTTACGAATGTCATTGTGCCAACTCCTGGATGATGTTTTAGAGATGCCCCTGCAGGTTTAATTCATAAGAAAAGTATGTAGTAGAATAATAGGTTTTAATCAGCCAGACTTTAGTTTTTCTAATTTTAAAAAATTATTTACTTGTTTTTGCAGGTGTCTGACTCAACAGCCAAATAAACGAGGAGGAAAAATCCAAGACTTGTAGAAACAGGTGACTGCTTTGCTCCTGTGTGTCGCAAAGCTAGAGAAATTAATTGTAGTAATGGCCAGTACAACTGAAAGGTCACATAAATTTGCTATAAATAAATGAGATGCACTTGAATCTTTCTTAGGGTCACACTGCCAAACCACTCTAGTGACCAACTACTCACACAAGTAGTCAAGGGCTACGTCTAAACTGGCATGATTTTCCGCAAATGCTTTTAACGGAAAAGTTTTCCTTTAAAAGCATTTGCGGAAAAGAGCGTCTAGATTGACACAGACGCTTTTCCGCAAAAGCACTTTTTGTGGAAAAGCGTCCATGCCAATCTAGACATGCTTTTGCGCAAAAAAGCCCTGATCACCATTTTTGTGATCGGGGCTTTTTTGCGCAAAACAAATCTGAGCTGTCTACACTGGCCCTTTTGCACAAAAGCTTTTGCGCAAAAGGACTTTTGCCCGAACTAGAGCAGCATAGTATTTCCGCAAGAAGCACTGATTTCTTACATGAGATCCTTAGTGTTCTTGCGGAAATTCAAGCGGCCAGTGTAGACAGCTGGCAAGTTTTTCCGCAAAAGCAGCTGCTATTGCAGAAAAACTTGCCAGTCTAGACACTGCCAAGGTGAGCAAGAGTTTCCTATTCTGGCCCTTTGTCTTTAGGCAAGAAATTAAGAACAGATGTAACCTGTTACAAAAGAATTTCTGAAGCATGTGCTGTAAAAATGGTAGTATTTGTCGGAGAGATGGAGGGGGAGTAGGATTGGAAAATAAAGAAATAATAGCTCTTAGGGTGTTAGTTGGATGATATGTGGCATAAGGCTAATTTGGGATTATGCAATTCAATCTAACATTAAGTTAATGCTTAGGCAGCTGAATGAGCCATTCTCTAAATCTGTTTCAGCAAATGCTAAGGCCTCTATAATTGTTACTTTTAAGAGAGCATTAAAAAGGCTGTGAAACTGCTCATTGTAATGATTTCTACAACAGGATCCCTGCAAATACACAGCTGGAGGTTGTCAAATACACACCTCGCTAATAGACAGCACTGTGTGTACAATTAACACGTTAATTTATGGAGTACAGCAATCAGGGGAGACTAGGGCTTCAAAGTCAAGCTCTTGCTATTAAGCAAGAGGTAAAGTTCTCTTGTCGCAGTCCAAAACATGAAAGAGTAATATAGGTCTCACTGTGATGGCTATTTTTCGTATGGGTCACTATAATTACATATAGGGAGGAGCCTCAGGAGCAACTTTTCTCCCTCCCAACCTTACTTCTTCCTTCCTTTTGTGGATCTTTTCCTATCAGTATTTTTATTTCACTCTCTTGCTCTTCTGCTGTGTTAGCAATAATAAATTGTTCTTTACTTTCTTTGTCCACCAACCCTGTTCTTTGTCATATGTTCTCTTTTTCCTTCATATCCTTTCAGTTTCTCCCCTTCTGCCTCCTTGTAATAGTGTCATGTGCCTCTTGTTGATGTTGTCATGTCAAGAGGTTATTCTGCAGTGTCCTATTTCTGCTAATTTAAGGACCTTTGAAAATGAAGTCCACAGGTAATTAAAACATTCCCTTCCTGGGAGTCCACTTATTGGCTGTGTCTACACTGGTGTCATCTTGCGCAAGGGTTCTTGTGCGAGAGCTCTTGCACAAGAGAGCATCCACACTGACCAGAAATGCAGCGCAAAAATGCTGAGTTCTTGTGCAAGAAAGCATCCACACTGGCAGGATGCCCTTGCGCAAGAACTTGGCCCTAGAACCACTTCAGCCATTGCAAGAGGTCACCAGCGGTGTCTGTGGGCGTGTGCTGGACCCCCACTGGGAAACGTGCTTAAATGGATGCCGGACAGCCGTTTCCCTGTGGCTGTGTGCTTAGGCACCTCTTTGAGGGAATGTCTACACTACAGCGCTAATTCGAACTAACGCGTCTAGAACTAAAAACTAGTTCGAATTAGCGTTTTGCTAATTCGAACTAGCATGTCCACAAAGGGTGGACCCTGAACCGGGGTTAAGGATGGCCCGAAGCAGTGCCAGCAGGGCATCAGATGAGGACTTAGAGCGTGGAGCTGCTGTCTCAGGCTAGCCGAGGGGTGTGCTTAAAGGGACCCGACCCCCACCCCAGACAGACAGTTCTCAGGGTTCCCCGCTTGCAAAGCAGTCCTGGCTTGGATTGCCCGGAGTGCCCACACGTGGAACATCACAGCACTCGGCCATCAGACTGGCTGCACTTGCCGCAGGCTGCCATCTGGGGAGAGAGGGCAATTGGGGGGCTGCAGGAGAGCTTCCACCCCCAGAAGCCCACAGAGCCAGCCCAGTCCTCCCCATCGGGGGCGCGTACCACATTCCTCCCTCACCTCCTTCCACTTACCCTTCCCTAGCCCCTTTTCTTGATGTACAAAATAAAGAAAACGTGTGGTCAAAAATAGAATCTCAATTTATTGAACAAAACTCGGGGAGACTGGGAAAAGGAGGTGGGAGAAGGGAAGAGAGAGGCTGGGAGAGTGGAGGGCAACTAAAATGATCAGAGGTTTGGAAGAGGTCCCATATGAAGAGAGGCTAAAGAGACTGGGACTTTTCAGTTTAGAAAAGAGGAGACTGAGGGGGGGACAGGATAGAGGTCTATAAAAGCATGAGTGGGGTGGAGAGGGTGCATCAAGAAAAGTTCTTCATTAGTTCCCATAATAGAAGGACTAGAGGACACCAAAGGAAAGGAATGGGTAGCAGGCTTCAAACTAGTATCAGAAAGTTGTTCTTCCCAAAGCAAAGAGTCAACCTGTGGAACTCCTTGCTGCAGGAGGCTGTGAAGGCTACAACTAGAACAGAGTTTAAAGGGACGTGAGGTCAAGTCATGGAGGTTGGGTCCACGGAGTGCTATTAGCCAGAGGGTAGGAGTGGTGTCCCTGCCCAAAGTTTGTGGAAGGCTAGAGAGGGATGGCACGAGACAAATGGCTTGGTCACTGTCTTCGGTCCATCCTCTCCAGAGTCCCTAGGGTTGGCCGCTGTTGGCAGACAGGCTACTGGGCTAGATGGACCTTTGGTCTGACCCAGTACGGCCATTGTAAGCTCAGGGCTCAGGGTCGGGGGTCTCAGTGGACCACCTTGATTTTCATGCACACCTGCTCCTGGGTGGCCAGGCTGGCAGCTCTCCTGCCCTAGATGGCCAATTTCCTGTGCCTAGTGCGGAGGTCGTGGACGAGGTCCACGATGTCCGCACTAGCCCAGGAAGGTGCCCGCCTGTTGCGGTCCCAGGCAAGCTCCCGGGAGCCGCCAGCCTGGTCCCAGGAAGAGGGGGAGGGCTGGGGGGCATCGGGTGGCTGGCTCGAGCTGTGCCAGGTGCAGGGTCTGCTAGCTGGGTGCTGGCAGGCTTGCACCTGGCACGGGCACCGTAGCCAGCCCGTGCCCCTTTAAGGGGTCCGGGGCCGGGAGGGGAGAATAAAGTTTCCCTGGTGTTGGCCAGAGTGGCCACCAGGGAAAGCTGGGGAGGGCTAGACTCCCACTAGTTCGAATTAAGGGGCTACACACCCCTTAATTCGAACTAGTAAGTTCGAACTAGGCTTAGTCCTCGTAGAATGAGGTTTACCTAGTTCGAAGTAAGCGCTCCGCTAGTTCGAATTAAGTTTGAACTAGCGGAGCGCTAGTCTAGCGCCTATGAAAGTTAATTCGAACTAACGTCTGTTAGTTCGAATTAACTTTGTAGTGTAGACATACCCTGAGGGACTGAGCACCATGGCCGCACCTACCACCTCAGCCCCTGGCAAGTGCCCCTGGGCCGCCTTGCCCCCCCCCCCCCCATTACAGCCATGGAGCTGGAGTAGGACCCCAGCCAGCAGTGTCCCCTCACGACCATCATCGAGGCTGTAGAGCAGCTGCACCAGGGAGCCATGCTGCTCCAGCGGGAGCTGGAGACTGGGCAGACCTGCAGGCCCTCATCACCAATGCCGCAGCTGTGCTCGGGCACCCTCATTCTCCCAGCGACAGGCACCTGTGGAGGCACGACACCAGCGGGGACTGGTGGGAGCACCTGGGGCTGGAACAATGGGGCGACCAGCACTGGGTGCAGAACTTCTGGATGCGCAGGGTGACCTTCCATGAGCTTTGCACCTGGCTTGCCCTTGCGCATCAGAGGCAGAACCCCTGCCTGCGCCCCACCATCCCCATGGACAAGAGGGTCACGATCGCCCTCTGAAAACTGGCCACCCCGGACAGCTACCACTCCATGGGGAACCAGTTCGGAGCAGGTCCACCATCAGTGCAGTTGTCCAGCAGGTAAGGCCTCTGGGGGAGCACGGGCCGGCCCCAGGGAGGGAAGAGGACAGGCCAGGAAGGGCCGTGGGGGCAAGGGGAAGCCCCGTACCCATGGGGTGATGCCTTCCATCCCTCATGTAGCCCGCCAGCAAGGGGGAAACCACCAGGGGAGGGGGCCTTGGCGTGCGTGGGGGGAGGGGACATGGAAGGGGGGAGGGCACATCTCAAGGGCCCATGTACTCAATGCATCTCATTCCGTGCATCCCCTGTGCTCCCACATGCCTCTCTGCATGTTGTCCATGCCATCAATGATGTGCTATTCCCACATGGCCTGGATGCCACCATCACCGGCTTCACCACCCTGGGGTGTCCACCACCATGCTGACAGCCCTCATGGTGAAGTCCTGTGGGGGAGCCATGGATGGGACCCAGATCCCCATCTGGGCACTGGAGCACTAGGCGGCCTGGTTCATCAACTGGAAGGGCTACTGCTCAGTGGTGCTCCAGGTCCATAAATGTTCCAAGACATTTATGTGGGGTGGTCCGGCTAAACCCCTGACTCCCACATCTTCCGGCACTCGGGCCTGTGCCACAGGCTGGGGGCGGGGACCTACTTCCCCCAGCAGGACCTCACTATCGGGGCTGTCAGCATGCCTGTCTGCATTGTGGGGGACGCGGACTACCCCTGATGGCCTGGGTCATGCGACCATACACGGGCCAACTGGACTGCAGCCAGGGCGCCTTCAGTGCCCACTTGTACCGGGCCTGCAACCTTGTGGAGTGCGCCTTCGGGCATCTGAAGGCATGTTTCAGGTGCCTCCTGACCCGCTTGGACATGGGGGTGCAGCACGTCCTGGAGGTCATCATGGTGTGCCCCTTGTGACCCTCATGCCGCGTTGGGGAGGGCTGCACTGAGAGGTGCGGAGATCGGGGGCCATGGGAGGGCACATGGGCACAGCGGGGGGGATGCAGGGGGAGAGCTGGACACGGCAGGGGGGGAAGCGGGTGGAGGGCTGGGCTCAGCAGGGGGGGCAGCAGGGAGATCCCAGCCATGCTGTGTTTTGGTGCAGAGCCTATGCGCTCTGTAATTGTGCCCAGGAGGGTGCACACATGGTCACAGCACTCCACGTACTGGCCCCACTCCCTCCACTCCTCGTCTGTGTGGATCTTGGCAGTGAGTGAGCGCTCAACGCGCTCAGTCGCGCAGACGTAGCAGTGGAGCAGGTGGTGGCATTCCCAGGAGTGCTGGAACGGGCTCAGGCTCCTCTGCACCATCAGGACAGGGTTGGAGGGTCCCTCGCTGGCAGGGGGTTCCACTGAGGGGGAAGCAGATGACAGTGAGGCAGTCAGTGAGCCCTGCCCATGGTGTTCCGGGCACCCCATGCCCTCCTCCCAGTGCCTCACATGCCACGATGCCTGGGGATGGGTGCGGCTGGCATGGGAGGTTTCCCCTAGGAGTAGCGGGGGGGCCCAAGGAGGCTGTGGGTGCTATGGTGAACCCGTTGTGCCTTCCCCTGGGGCAGCAACTGTGTCCCATGGGTGGCCGTAGTTGCGTGCTGTGGGTGGCACCCTTTGGGCTGTGTGGGGTCAGGGCTGTGCCCTCGTGGCTGGGCTGCTTCTGGCCACTTCCCTTCCCCCCGGGCTGGGCGTGCATGGCCCCCGGGGTCCCAGGCATGTGCTGGGGCTGGCTGCCATCTCCGTGTGCCACTCGGTCTGGCTGCACAAGGTTGCACATGCTGCGTGCCACTGCGTGGCATGTGGCCAGGCAGAGCCATGTGCTACTCCCTCTCCCCCACCATGTGACCCCCCCCACTCCCTGAACACCTGTGAGTGGCAGCTGCGACACTCACCGAAGGAGCCCTCACCAGCCTCCAAGGAGGCCCGGGACACATCCTGGCTGCTGGGCCGGGTTGGTACGGTCTGGCTGCCATCATCCTCCTTCTCCTCCTTCGCCTCCTCCTCGGTGGATTGGTCACCCTCCTCTTCCTCCTCTGCTTCTGTTGGCTGGTCCACCAGGGTGGCCACTGATGAGTCCACCCGTGCCTGCAGGGCTCCGCCGCCTCCACACTCGCTGGCCCACACCTAGCTGAGCCGCAGGTCTTTCACCTTGGCCTGGACCCTGGAATAGGTCTGGATGTCCTTCTGTGGCCAGCAACTGGGCGAAGATCTGTGCATTGTGCCTCTTAGACTTGGGGTCCCAGAGGGCATCCTCCTGGCCCCAGAGGTCCAGGAGGTCCTTGCCCTCAGCAGTGCCCCAGCATTGAGCCCGCCACTTGGTGCCTCTGTGGGCCTGCTGGGTGATTTAGGGTGGCTCCTGGGTGAGGCCTGCGGGACGTTGCGGTGGCTGGGCGGCTGCCATTGCTCCCCTTGGCTGCTACCCAGGCTGCACGTGCCACGCAGCTCTGCTGGGTGCCTGTGCTTTTAAGGGGAGGCCAGCTAGGGGGAACCAGCGAGTGGTGATTGCACATACGGAGTGTCGGAGAGGCCACCTGTGTTTTTTTCTGGAGGCCTCTCGTGCAAGAGGACTTACACTTGTAAGAAAAGAGTGTAGTTCTTGTGCAAGAAGCCCTCTCTTACCACACCATACTGTATATCTTCTTGCGCAAGAGCGGCGGGGGGGGGGGGGGGCAGTGTGGACGCTCTGCGGGTTCTTGCGCAAGAACCCGCCAGTGTAGACATAGCCATTGAGTCCTCATATACTGGTCCTACTGACCCTGCTGTCTAGCTTCCAGGCCCCAATCCATCTCTCAGTTTGCATTTCTAGCAGGACCCTCCTGCTCACAGTGGTTCATTTCTATAACAGCTCTACTGATCCCAGGCACTTCCTTGCAGGAGTCTTTTACAGTTTCTACAATTTCTTCACTTTCCCCATTTCACTGCAGCCTCCTCATGCTCTTTAGGAGACAGTGACCCTGATCTCTCCCAAGTATCCCTCAGTCTGTAATCAGACTTGGCTAGTCCTACACCTTTAAACAAGCCACCCTGTTCTGCTCCTTCATGATCTCTGCCTCCTTCATTGATACCAGTCTTATCCTCTCTGTTGTATTCCATCTGCTTCCTTTCCTCCAAACTCTACCCAACACTTTCTCTTCCACTTATACTCTATCCATGATACAACCTCCACTCACATAGCTGTTCTTAAAAATAGGAGGGGGTAAATCAATTTATCTTCTCTGCCAGGAGATGAAGGCCTTTATTTTGAACCTAGGGTGAAGGGTTTTTTTCCCAATCTTCTTTCCGTAATATCAAGTCTCTTCTCTCTCTTTTTGCCCTTCTAAACTTTCTAAGATGTAGAACACTGTTGAATAATTTCTTCTCCTTCTTGCTCCCCAAACATGGGGGATATTGGACTAATTTTGCTTCCAGAACATGATGATTTTTCTCCACATATTTGCAAATCCAGGAGACTGCAAGGATGACTCAACTGACATGGGGTGGGAAGGATTTAAAGCTGCCCAGCCAAAACAGATGCAGAGTAACTGAATCAGTCAACAGTGATGCAAGAACATGGTCTATAGGAAAGAGGAGGGCTGCAGTCTCGAAGCACTCTCTTGGCATTGCTGTGTTTGTATACATTAGCTGGTGGACCTGGTTAAAAATTCTTAACTGGCTGCCCATTAGATCTGCCTCTGATTATATCTGAGGGAAAATCAGATACATGTTGTGGGATAGGACACTCTGCAATTCCACTTCTCAACAGACACAGGAAAGGAATAACTTCCCCACCTACTATGATTTTTAAACCTATGATTTTTCTACAAACTCCACCCAGCTGTGAGAAGTGCACAACAGATCTGTTTTCCCATAGAAGCAGAATGTGGCCTCATAGGTCATGTATGAGTGCCTTAGCTATACTGGTATAAGACTATAATATAGACGCTGGGGTTGTGTCTACATTGGCAAGATTTTGTGCAAAAGCAATTGCTTTTGCGCAAAATCTTGCCACCTGTCTACACTGGCTGGGAGTACTTGAGTAAGAACACTGACGTTCTAATGTAGCAAATCAGTGCTTCTTGCGCAAATACGCTGATGCGCCTGCTCAGGGATAAGTCTTCTCACGCAACTGTTCTTGCGCAAGAGGCCAGTGTAGACAGGCAATGTTAATTTCTTGTGCTAAAATAGCCACTGGAGCTTTCTTGCACAAGAGAGCATCTACACTGGCGCAGATGCTTTTGCAGAAAAGCACATCCCTTGCTCAAAGGCACATGCCAGTGTAGACGCTCTCTTGCGCAAATACTTTAACGCAAAAACTCTTGCATTAAAAGTATTTGCGCAAAATCACGCCAGTGTAGACGTAGCCTGATAGAAGAGGTTTTTCTGTAATTATAGAAACACCACTTCTTCAGCTGATGGTAGTGAGCTCAGTAGAAGCATTCCTCCATTGACCTAGCTGTGTCTACACTGGGGGTTCAGTTAGCATACCTGCAGAACTCAGGGGTGGATTTTTCACACCATTGGGAGCTGAAGCTATGTTGACTTACATTTAAATGTGGATCAGCTCCAAGTATCTGATTTTCCTGCATCTGAGAACTTTGAAAGCCTGAGCCAAGAAACTTGCCCTCTCACCTCATAGGAGGAAGCCAAACAGAACCCTTCTACATAGTTGGGAACCACCACCACCACCACAGGACATAAGCTACACCACTTCTCTGTCTGCCACAGCTGTGAGCAACCTAATGATTGCATCTAAAATACCTACATATTATAAAACTCCCATCTACAACCTCACTTTTCACTAACCTGGGTTGAAGCTTCACCAGCTTGTCAAAGTACAGCAACAAGACAATGTTCAGCCAAAAAACTTAGCAATACCTGGGGCATCTTGTATACTATTCACTGACAGCTCACCTTAATATAATCCCATTATGGAATAGGATTTGAACAACCTTGCCACTCTCTAAGTAATTCACGTGTCATTAATCCACCACTGTTGCAAACCAAGCCAACTGCCCACGTGCATTCCAATACAAGTCATAATGGGAACAAACAGAAGAAATGAGTCAGCAGTTTCTTAGAGGAAAAGATCATTACATTATCATGTGCAAGCAGCTATCTCACATGGGTCCATGACAAACAACAGTCCCTCAGCCCTAGGCTGATCAACACGATGTGTGTGGTCATTAAGCCCTTCACTCCCCCACAGTCTTAGTGCTGCAGTGTTTCATTCCATCATTTCATGTTAGCTTAGCTTATCCTACCAAGATATTCTATTCACCACAGTCTGTAGGAGGACCAATTCTTTTGAAGTAAGGTGCAGGAAATCCTAATTTGGAATAAAGTCTTGTGAGGGCATCCATTTGAACTGTGAGTTTACAAACAAAACTAATCTGGTATCTTATGAATATCATAAGTGCTTTTCAGAGAAGGAGATAGAGACATGCTCCTCCCACACAAGATACAACTCATAAGACTTCTGGTTTTGAGAAACCTCTGATGCATTAATCCAAAAGTTCCTCTCAGAGGGTATGTCTACACTATCCCCCTAGTTCGAACTAGGGGGGTAATGTATGCATACCGAACTTGCTAATGAAGCCCGGGATTTGAATTTCCCGGGCTTCATTAGCATAAAGCCGGTGCCGCCATTTTTAAAAGCCGGCTTGTTCGAACCCCGTGCCGCGCGGCTACACGCGGCATGGGCTAGATAGTTCGAACTATGTAGTTATTCCGAATTATCTGTACGCCTCATGGAACGAGGTGTACAGATAGATCGGAATGGCTACATAGTTCGAACTATCTAGCCCGTGCCGCGTGTAGCCGCGCGGCACGGGGTTCGCACTAGCCGGCTTTTAAAAATGGCGGCGCCGGCTTTATGCTAATGAAGCCCGGGAAATTCAAATCCCGGGCTTCATTAGCAAGTTCGGTATGCATACATTACCCCCCTAGTTCGAACTAGGGGGGTAGTGTAGACATACCCTGAAATACTCCACCTTAGGTCACAGGCATGGGAGCTAACCATACGGGCATTACTATAGCACCCCCGGACTCCTGGCCTAGCGCCCAGAGTCCCAGCTACCAGCTCCATGCGGGCAGGGCCTCTGCTGCCGGCCCTACACTCCAAGCCCCATGCACCAGGGGTCCTAGCTGAAGGTGCCAGGGGCTCTACTGCTGGCCCTGTGCTGCAGTCCTGGGTTGATTCCTGTATGATAGAGGCCTTTGCTGACAGTCCTAGGTCCTGACTGTTGGCTCTGCATGCCAGGACTTTGCTCCTAGCCTCAGCTGGGGATGAGAGTGCACAGGGGTAAAGGAGCTCAGCACCCCACTTTCAAAAATGTTCTTGTCCCACTGCCTTAGGTTTCTCAGAAATAATCTTTTGACTCACACAGCCACTCCTGTCTAGACTGGGCCCTTTAACCAAAATAGGGAAACAGGACTTTCACTATTTATATCTACCGGTAATCAGATTATTTCTACCTCCAGAGACACCACATCTTCTTGGTATAATCCAAATACTCTTTGACCCTGCCAAAGAAAGCTCTATCCAGCCAACAGGCCATAGAGTAAAACTAGCGAATGTCTATATGTACTTTGAGATTGCTGCTATAGGCACTATAACAACAAAGCATCCTTTTCCATGCACAAACCTACCTGCTGGAGGTAAACTTGGGGAAAACCTGGTCTGATAAATTCATTGGAAAGAAAAAAAATCTTGCAAACATATAACTCCATTGCAAAGCAGGGAGAAAGGCTCAAATCTACAAACATATTTAGGTTGCTAAATACTATTGTGGGTTTGGAACAAAGATCCTATATCCTTTCTGCCAAAAAGACAACAGTCCTAGCTCATAAAGCTTCTCAAAGTTTCAAATCATCTTACAAATCCAGCTGATCTGTCTTCAGTTCCATAGGGAGCCAGTCTTGCTGACAGAATTAACGATTTATTTCATCAAGAAGATTGTGCAGATCTGAGATGTCATAAGGACTGCCACAAAATTTTTCCCTCCATGAATGTGACCCTTCCACATGAGTAATAGTCAGAAAATCACTGGCAACAAACAAAATAGCCATCTGGGCCCTTTGTCCCTGGATAGTGAAAGATAGTAGAAAATATATGGGATGACCAACAGATATGGGATACATTATTTGTTAGTGTCTTAGCAGCCTGAGTCACCTTTTCAAAAGTGATTTTCATTAGGACTTTGTCATATTGACAACTGTATGCAGTCAACATCTCCTCTGATGGAGGGAATCTACTGGTCATACAAAAACCTGCCAGCTACTGACCTGCCAAATATGACCTATTATCCAAATGTCTTTTCTAAGTGAGATAATGAAGAATTTAGCAAAAAGTAATCTTCACGGACAGCTGTCAAAAAGTGCTGTGCATCCATCAACTTCCCTTCATTTCAATGAGACTTTTGTAAACTCCACCTTTACATTTCTAAAGATGGACTTTGGAACCTGAAGTTAGGCTCCTTAGTGTGAAAATGTTGGCCCTTAACTGCAGGCACACATGTATGAAAATCTTGACCCTGATCTTTTACCGGAGTTATTGCCCAAAATGTGGAATTTGTTGCCCGAAGAGACGAGAATCTAGTAACCTTACTGTGTTCAGAAATGAATGTTAAATTCTTTTCTTCATCTTGGTTTTCCCCCACAGTAAAGTCTTCTGACATACAAACTAACACACACAAAATTCAACAATCACATCAAATAACCCTTCTCTTTCTTCCCAGCTGGTTGGAGTGAGAGAATGATCAAAATCATTGGTTATTTTTAAGTCTGAAGAGACACGTGGCTACTCAGGCATTGGAGGGGTATCATAAAAAAAAGAAAACCAAGATAAATTGGCCTCATTCTGCCTTTGTAGAGGGTCATTTTTATGATAAACCTGAAAGCTTTGTAAGAGCTAGCAGTGGTACTTATGTATATGCAGGATATATACTGCAGTCATATACTCAGACATTTAGAAAGTCTCAGGGGTATCCTGTAGTTAGTCTGTAACTTTAAAAGCAAGGAGTAGTCCTGTGGCACCTTAGATGCTAACAAATATATATATAGTATCATGAGCTTTCTTGGGTAAAACACACTTCACCAGATGAGTTGGGGTGGATATATTTCCACTTGTCTTTCCATTTCCACTCTACCTCCATTCCATGTCCATTGGTGCTTCACTTTGGAATGTGTGTCATTTATTTTAGTTAGAAAAGATTACCTTGATGGAAAGCTGTCTATTTCCCACTACTGGCTCGTCATTTCAGTTCCATGTAGAGGGTTGGTCACAGCACCCTCACTATTATGACTGAAAATTTTAAAAAAATGTTTATGGTTCCTAGCGTGCCAATTAAAGGTATGGATCCTTGTCACAGAATGGGGTTATATTATTCTTAGTCGTTGTCTGTAAATATGTACATATATAAGTGTCTCATCTCTCACATTCATAATGATGCTTTTGTTAGTCTCAATCTGCATACAGTGAGGAAGGAAGTTCTTGTGATATGCTAAGGAATTCAGAATGGGAAACTGGGGTGTATTGGGAGAGGGGAAACTCATTCTCTTTGCCAATTCATTATGATATTAAAGGGTTTTTTTTTTTTGCCAACCTGATATCCAAACCATTTTTATTTTTTAATTGTTGGCACCCCCAGAGCAACCAGTGCAGTCACAAGTACTTCAACAGACACGTTGGAATTGGAGTAGGCAGAAAATGGCCTTAATGGGAATCTTTTACAAAGCAGCTGTTAGAGCGTGGTAACAAGACACTGAATAAATGGCAGCTACATAACTTCCCCCTAATCAGATTGGAGCAATCAGCTTGAAAAATTTTCCCATATGTTGGAGAGTGGAGCTTGGGCCTAGGGTTATGGCAAGGACACAGGCCATGTTAAGGTTACAAAGTCTGGCTACAATTAAGCACTCGCTGCAGAAATTGTGATGATGCTTCAGGGAGCTATTGCACTTTAGTCATTTGTAATTGCACATTCGGAAATTACTCACTCCAAAATTACTCGGGGCCCAGTTACATGGTTTACAAACATATGTTCTCTGAGAAGGAAAACATTATCTTTCCAACGGATATAATTGTATAGGGTTGTTTATGGTTATTAATGAAACTTCATTGAGCAGGATTGTTTATTAAAAAGTCACTTGTGATTTTTGTGCAGGGTTGTAATCAAAATGCAGGCCATCCTGTGTGATGCACGCAGTCTAGTGATGCCCTTATTCCATGCTGCCCCTGTCAGCACACTCTCAGTCATCTATCCAGAAAGTTTTCCTTTGCTGTAGACTGGATTGTATTTCTGTGGATCACATTATCTATAGCCAGGTGTGCAGGCTGGCAACTGATCAATGTATAAGCTCTGCCACTTCAGATATATTGTAGGATTGATATAGTATGAACATTCTGCACAAAATTAGCATTGCACAAGCTTTGTAATTATACAGCTTTTTATGAATTTAATGAAAAAAGACAAGGCCTTCAGGGTGTCTCTTTTTTCCCCCTCTGGTAGCTAATGCAAGGAAATATTCCATTGTGTTCCAACATCTAACCTTCCTGAATTCTATCAGCTTGGGAAATAGACACTGAATACAAACATGCTTCATGTGTCCAAAGAACAAGAAATACTGGTGATTGACAGCAGTGATAGCTTTTATGGCACATGTATGGTAAGTGTAGCGTGTCCTGTGTGTGTGCATGGGGGGGGGGGAGGGGAGGGAAGGTATCTGTAAGCCAGTAAAAACAGAGAGGCTTTATTTTAAAATACACATACCACACACTGTTTTAAAATGTTGTTGGTGAGTACAGACTTTTAGAGAGTGAGAGAAGTGCCTTTAATAAGTTGTATAGGACTTTAGTTTTAATGTAAAAACTTCATTAACTTCCAGACAAACTCATGGAAAGACTTATTGAATACTGAGTATTATTTTTTGTGGAATAACCCATTTGAGAGAACAACTATTCACAGCAATCATACTCGCATCCGATGATATGCTGTTAGTGAAATAGTACATACATGAACATCTGTATTGTTTAATATAAACTGCTTACGTCTGGCTGCACAACTCCCCTTCTGTCTTCCCCCATCCCCTTTAAACAAAGTCTGGAGACAGTCACCTTGAAATATATTTAGGGCTGGATTGGCCCTTCACAAGGGATAGCTCATATGTGTGCTGTCCCAGGAGCAGAGAATGGACATGATTGCGATACTGAGGATCTACTTCTCCTTTGCTCTTGGCAGTGGTTCTCAAAGTGTGATCAGTGACCATCTTGCAGATGGGCTGTGGGCTCAGAACTCACCTCCCCTGCAGTGGGGCACCTGCACTGGTGCGCCTGCCCTGTGACCCCTTCCCCTCCCCCCCATGACTAGAGCACCAGCACTGGCTTCCTATTGCAAGAGGGGGGAGGCTCTGCATGCTGCCACTCTCCCCTCCCCCCGCCCTAGCTGGGGAAACGGCAGTGAAGGAAATCGTTCACTTGGAGGCTTTTTCGGCTGCTCCCATTGGATGGAATCATGGCCAATGGGAGCAGCAGGGGATGGTGCCTGGGAGAAGCAGGAGGCATGGAGCCATATAAGCATCCCTAACCTCTCATGCCCTGACACCCACACCCCTGTCCTCCTCATGCGCTCTCCTCCCGCTGAGGCCCCACACTCCCATCTTGCACCCTCCCTCCTTAACCCTCACCCTCACTGCACTCTTTCACCCTCCCTCCCTCCCTTCCAGACACCAACCCTCTCTCTGTTCCTACATACTCCTTCTCAGAGCTCTACCCTCAGCCTGCTTCTGTACCCAGCCTCCCATCCAGATCCCCTCACTCTTGGCCTGCTCTTGTACCCAACTTCCTTCCCTGACCCCCTACCCTCAGCCTGTTCTTGCACCCAATCTCCCATCAAGACCCCCAACACCCACTCCACTCCTACACCCTACCTCCCACTTAGATGCCTCACCCCTTGTCTGCTCCTGCACCCATTTTGCCATCATGAGTGGATGGCTGGTGGAAAGGTCTATGTTGAGCAGGGTGGAGCTCAGACCAAAAAGTTTGAGAACCACTGCCCTATGGGTAAAACAAGTCGAACTAGCCCTTCATCTTGTGGGGGTCGCTCCTTGCTCATTTGCACAGGAATATTAATAGTGACACAACATCAGCTAATCTTCCCTACTACCCACAGTACAAGTAACCCATGAAGGACAGGATGGGGGGATTCTTAGACTTCAGCACTCCTCGACATGGATATGTGATCTTTACATTCCAACGTTCTGGGGAAAGGGAATTGTGTACACTTGAAACACCACTTTGTTTGCTCAAACATTTGCATAACTTGTTTGTAGCTGTCTTAGTTTTGGGAGTTTCCCTTGCTGGCTATTGGCTCAGGGCCAGGCTGTGTGCTGTGTGGGATGAATTGCACAGCATTTGCAGGGAATGCCAGTTTATGTTCTCAGTAGGGTAACCTGACAAGAACTATTTGACATTTTAGTGTGTTCAAACTTATAACAGACCCATAGACTACAAGGCCATAAAGAACCATCATGATTATCTACTCGGAGGAGCACAATGCAGGCCACAGAATCATGCTCAGATCTAACCTCTGGCTGAATTATTGAAGTCCTTAAATCATGAGTTAAAGATTTCAACTTACAGAGTATTAAAACTGGCAGATGACTCAGCTCCTATGTTGCAGATGAAGAGGGAGGAGGGAAACAGTGTTTCTACCAATCTGATCCAGAGGAAAATTCCTGCTTGACCACTAATACACCAATCAGTTAGGGTATGTCTACACTACCACCCTAGTTCGTACCAGGGTGGTTAATGTAGGCAACTGGAGTTGCAAATGAAGCCCGGGATTTGAATTTCCCGGGCTTTATTTGCATGTTGCCGGGCGCCGCCATTTTTAAATGCCGGCTAGTTCGGACTCCATGCCCGCAGCGACACGCGGCACGGAATAGGTAGTTCAGATTAGGCTTCCTATTCCGAACTACCTGTACTCCTTGTGGCGGTGCCCGGCAACATGCAAATGAAGCCCGGGAAATTCAAATCCCGGGCTTCATTTGCAACTCTGGTTGCCTACATTAACCACCCTAGTTCGAACTAGGGTGGTAGTGTAGACATACCCTTAGACCCTGAGCATGTGGGCAAGACTCACTAACCGGATATCTGGGAAAGAGTTCTCTGAAAAAACTCCCCCTCTAGTGATCCATTCCAGAGCAACCCTTCAGTATGGTGACTTGGCTGCCTCTTTCTCAGAACTCCGATGCTCTACTGTGCTGATGTGGCCTTCCAGAAGCAACACTTTTCTGGGGAATAGGTGTGCCCCCAAAAACCTGTCCAACTCAATAGTAGACCTGAGTATTCTGCCCTCCTGGACTTTTCTTCAATCTCACTCCCTTTTAGAGTAGCGGGTTCCAAGCATTTCCCAGCAGAACTCAAAACCCCCAACAAGATCAAAACCAACTTAAGTTACTTCTGCCTACCCCAGGCTTGGCCTTTTAGGCTCATCCTCATCCCTGTTCCTCTTCTAGGACACTGGCCACAGGCTCCCTAGAGCCTCATTGTCTAGGTCTGGGCAGGCAAGCAGAGAGCCTTTGAATCAAACTTTATATAATGGAAACCAGAGGCTGTGGGAGCCACGTTACACCCATCCCCACCCACATCTGATTATGTGTGAACACTGCTCCCTCTGCTGTAACAACAGTGGCAGATTGCTCCAGGGGCCCAGCAGGAAGGAGACTCTGTGCCCTCACCAGCATCTTCCTTCTCTCTCAGGCTGTTCATTTTGGATCATTTATTAACTGTCCCAAGGGGAGGTAGCACACTATTAGGGGAACACAGTTGCCTTGCAGAGAGACCTGTAAGAGCGTCTCATTGGCCTCTTATTTAGGGGAGAGCATGCAACAGGGATTAGAGTGAGGCAGCTACAGCAGCTACATGACAGAGAGGAACAAGGGCTGTTGTTTTTGTGGTTCAGGAAACAGTACATCATACAAGAGGTGATGAGGATTGGGTACTTGGGATAAGAAATGGGGCCCAGTCAGGATCTTTGATCATTGCTTGCCCACTATACATTGGGGGCCCCAAATTTCCATTCCCAACTATGCCACTAGTCTCCAGAGGGGCCTAAAAAAATTCAGTGTTGTTTAACTGCACTCAGTGATAACACCGATTTTCAGCAACAGGAAAATTCCTCGCACTCCATAAGGATACAATGTCTGTACTTCTTATCTGTGGCTCATTCTTACAATGCTTACAAATTCTTCCTGATGTGTTATTTTTGCTGGGGAAAAACAGTCCAACTAAAAAAGATTCTTGACATTCAGAGGGGATTAAATAAAAGTATTCATTTGTAAACTGGCTGTAGAGATCTGAAAACTTAAAATGACAATTAGCAATGCATCTGATTGAAAGAAATAAAATTTCCCTCAAAAAAGAGCATGTTTATTTTCAGCTTTAAAATTATTATTGGACAAGGCACAAATTATGCATATGTCTTGAAATGTGGCTAAAAAGACATAGGATAATAGCTTTTACTGGTAAGAACCCCAGATGTAAACTATTAAGACTTCTTGGAATTTAAGTGTTATTATATAATCCAATATCCTTCACGCAGGTGTTAAAATTTGAAAATTCAATTATTTGAGTGCATTTCCAAATAATCTATTATATTTGTGTAATGTGGGCAAAATATAGCACTGTATTTAATTAAGGCCACAATTCTGCAGTACTCTCGTATGTCTCAAGGCTTGACAACACTAAGGCTGTCTTTAAAAGAAAAAAGAACTGTTAGGCTCTATCTAGACAGCAATGTTATTTCAGAATATCTGACGTTATTCCGAAATAACAGTCCGCACCTACACAGCAAGCAGTTCCTTCAACATAATTTTGAAATAATGTTGAGCTGGATGACTTCTTATGCCAACTCCTGTAACCCTCATTTTTCGAGGAGTAAGGAATGTCAGTGGAAGTGTGCTCTAACTTGGACTTCCTGCTGTGTAGACAGCGCCAAAAGCCAAAATAAGCTATTTTGACTTAAGCTACACAATTGACGTAGCGCAAGTTGTGTAGCTTATTTTGGATTTAGCCTGCCCAACACCACAGCATTCCAGCCTAGGGCCCAAACAGCGGCATGGTGACTCACCACCAAGTCAGTGGGGACCCTCCTGAAGGACACTGACCATCTGTTATATTACAAAACCATCAAACTAAACCCCCTATGCTACTTCCTACCTGAGCTTCAGATCCCATTCCTTGGGTTCATCCACGAGGATCCCCACTGACTTGGTGGTGAGTCACCATGCTGCTGTTTGGGCCCCAGGCTGGAATGCTGTGGTTTCAGGCCTGAGTTTCCCTACCCCTGCAACCTCAACCCTGGGGTGGCAGCCTCCCATCATAAATCCTGGGGACTGTGTTTTCTGGCATTCCCCTGCCCATGGGGCACACTACTGACTTGTGCCAGAGCTCCCCTCTCTGGGGAGTTGCACTCCAGCCTTGCTGCTGACCTTCCCCTGTTGTTTCGATCTGGAGTCACATGTCCCTCAATTAATTCCACCTCCCCTAAAGACGTGCGATCCTGGCCATCCGGTGAGTGTTGACCCCTCCGCTACTAGGGGCTTGATGGGCCAAACGACCCTCTACATATACCATTTGGAATACTTTTGGCCATGTCTCTAAAATGGTGAAAATCCATGGGCTCTAACTTCAATTCAGCTGAGTTGGTATTCAAACTGGTGGGAGCCACAACGTGGATAATGCTGGCACAACTGCCAGATTCCCTTTTAACCACAGTTTTCATTAAATGTACTGAAAACACAAATCAAATTAAGATGGTAGTAAAAATAGCTACGATCACATGTGCCTCCTGTACCCTGCAGCTCTCAGTGGTGGCATTTTTTTAAACTAATTTACCCAATGTCAGACAAGGCCCTGGGGTCTGGATACAAGGTGCTTTCCAAGAGTACTAGCGTGTCTCTAGTTAAGAAAAGGCTTAGGAAGTGGAATCCTTTGCTTAGGGATAGCTCATTTGATGATGATAATATCTTCTCAAGCAATACCGAAACCAATTTTCTCCAATCTACTCTTCTACTGCATATATAATTGTCAATACTGGTTCAGAGAAAACTGTGACTGAAAAGAGTTGCAGCCATGTTTCAGTTTCTAGTGTGGGGCAGCCTTTGGTGAAGTCAATATAAAGTTTTACCACAAGCCCCTGAATTGTGCCTTACAATTGCTGTATTATTAAAACTACATTAAACCCTGTTACAGTAGACATGGCATTTCAAGAATAGGTATGTTAAACATATACCCCTCTCGCATATCTATCTGAGGATCATCCTTTTACCAATTAAGCTGACACATTGTAACAATATTCCTGGCAGTGCTACCTTCAGAACATTTTAATGGCAGAAAATCTGCGTGTCTGGTGGTTGGCTAACTTGGAAGAAAATGCCTTCCACAACCTGCAAAAGTACTTACATCTTTTGAAAGAAAAATGGGTAGCTATGAAACTATAAAACTATTTTACTTTTCAGATAAAATGTGCAATGTGATGGCCAGTACATTGAACATTGATCCAATTTCTCACTTTTCTAAGAAACCAAAGTTGAAATTGCTCTTTTTCAGCAATGGGAAAAGATTTTAAGACGAGAGATTTTTCCACTATGTTGTCCAGAGCTTTTAATATGTTAGTATATCCTGTCTGCTTATATAATGTACTGAACTATGTTTCCCCTGGTGTCCTTTTCAAATGTCAGATTAGTTCTGTTCTGTACAACTAGCAGTTGGAAAGGAAGGATTAAGAATCAAATTCCCTCCATAAAAGAGAACCGGTTACCCATACTCTGTGGTGAAGGCCAACTGCCCCTAGGAGTTGAAAAGTGTGGCTATCTTTCAACAGCTTTACTCCCTAGAATATGAAATTAGATTCCACTAACAAAATAAAGCTTTTTGAAAAACTATATTTTTTGCCAATCAAAGAAATAAGTGTTTTTATTTTGAAGCTACTTAACAAATGAATTTCTATTTTTTATATCGAAATAATAATTTAAGATTAGTAAGCTACTATAGGCAGGTAGTAGTGCCTGTTAGTAAAGTTGCCTGATATACATTAAACTATACACCTTCAGCCCCCAAATGTCAGAGCTTTGGACATTTTCACTGAAATCAGCAGCTTTTATGACTCTCGAGTTTGTTGGAGTTTGTTTAAAGTAACGGTGGCTTAAGTTCAACTAAAGACAAGGTTAAATCTTCAGCTGGTATAAAGTGGTAGACTCAATGCAGCCACACAAATTCACATTAGCTATGACTCTGGCTCAAACAGGTACATTTGGAAAGAAGTATGGTTGTATGCTGTACATGATACACGCTTTTGCTCTACTCACAGCTTGGGTTAAGTCAAAATTCATCTACCAGTTGAATACATAATTTTCCGCCCCTTAAATTGCCAGTTTCTCTCTTCCATGCAGAGCAGCATTAACTTCAAAGGATTCACACAAGAGACATGGGATGATAGGCTCTGGTTGAAGCAGCTGACTTCAGCACAGACACTGAAGGGCTTAGGGTCTAAGTGTGATGTATAAACGATAATTCAATATTTAAACCCAATAAGAGTTTGGGTTTCTTAATAACATATGCTTATGTTTTGCTCCGAGTGCTGGAATTCAAGTGTTCCAAAGCTAATTTAGGGTTATGTTTAAATCTATATAATCCTTTAAATGTAAGTATTTTCATAATGCTTTATTTTTGGAAGATGCAAGGGCCAAATCCTGCTCGTCTCACTCCGGCAAGTAATCCCACTTGAAGTAAATTGGATGGACAACATGCATGTGATAAACTGGGCATGCCCCCAGGTCTGAAACCTTCACAGTTAGTAAGCTTCCAAACCATTGCAGCTTTGTTTTCCATTTGAAATATGGTCTTTTACTTCCTGTGTGGGAAAATAACTACAGCAACATGAAACTTAATTTACTGTTCAAGAGAGAGGTTGGATTGAAAGCTCTGGAAACTAAAAAACTCACATGGCTCAGACCCTTTCCTGCATTGCCCTCCAGTGCAACCCAATGAATGCAGAAGGGTAGATTCATTTCCTTGCTCTTATATTTAGTTCCTGGGTTTTCTACTGAAACTGCAACTATGATGACAAATTTACTGTGGACTCTTGTGTCATCCACTTATTTCAAATAGGGCATAAAACAGACACCTTATAATGAATAAAGAGCTTAATGGAGAGGAAGAAGGGCACAAAGATATGGGCTACTAGTTTAAGATTCAGAGCACTGGACATTAACTTCCACTGAAATCAGTAACAGATAGAAGCCTAAATACTTTTCAGGATTTGTGATCTTTCATTGCTCCAGCCATTTGATGGGCTTACAGCACTTTTCTACCTCACACAGGTATGGTGAAGATAATAACATTAAGGCTGTGAAATACACAGATACTGCAGAAATGGAAGCCATATAATTATTTAAGATCAATACTTTGCTGAATTTACCTACCTAAAGATATGCCCTACTTTAAGCATGTGAATTAAACCCAAAATTGGCCTAGATTGACATGTTAATAGAAAAAAATATTGAAAACAATCTTGCTCCCTCCCTTTTCTCCCAAAGCCTCTTGAACACAGTGTCACAAATCACAGGAGTAACATTCAGATTGAAGTCTGTGTCATGCTGCAAGCTAACTTCAACACTGTTCATCAGCTTGTTCAACTTTCTGTGTTAATTTTTGATTTTACAGTCGGTGAAATGAAACTAGTCTGAGTAAAAAGTGATTTAGATGTAAGATATTTCACCAAGTGCCATGTGCAATTCAATAACCCATATCCTGTGATAATCTCTCTGTGGACATGGATACCCATTAATGTAATCTGAGTTTTGCAAGGAAGAAGAAGTCCACTCACAGAGAACTCAATGCAAAACTAGGGCCTAGATTCATATTCTGCAGTGGAGAATGAATTACTTGATCTAAACAAATATTCATAACAATCTTTTTTCACTGAACACTGCTTCCTGTTCACACTTGCTGCTTGTGTGTGAGCAAACTGATTTTGTCAGAAGTGTTCATTATTAAAAATTATTCATTATTCTGCATATCCTTGGTCTCTGTGAAGCTCATAAGAGGCTTATTGGGCATATTCTATAGACTCAATTGCTGGTACAAATACATGCAGTTACAGATTACTTTCTTCCTCCATATATTCTTCAATATTTACTGTTTCCTGTCTGTAAATTTATTTGCTAAAATATCTGCATAGAGCAACTAAAAACCAAGCATAAACTTAACTGAATTTCCTCCTGCTAATGTATATACACAGTTTTGGCCAAGGTGTCTAATATACTTAAAATCTGGGCCTTGGTGGATTCATACACAGAGAATCTAGGAATTCTAAGAGAATCCATCTTTAAAAAATATGATAGTTGTACAGTCAGTATAAATTAGAAAGTATAACATAGCCAATATTATCCAGCTCTGGTTCTGAATTCCACTCACTGAGCGGGCGAGGGACAAGAAAGGTATTCATTTTTCATATGCATTCTTGCGGGCTCATCCAGATTTACTTCCAGCACTTGCAAAATGAATTATAATCCCACATCACCACTGCATAACCTGATATATAACCATAAAATTCTGGCACTGGTTTCTTACATAAGGAGGAGAATTGTATTCAAATGCAGACATTGCATGATGTTCATTTAACTCTCTGAATCCCTAGTCTCTGACTTAGAGCCCAAAAGTGCAGACCTAAGGCTCCAGTCCAGTGAGGTATTTAAAAACATACTACATTTTAAACATGTAAATGCTCTTGGACCAACACAGATGCTTAAGTGCCTTCCAGAAATTGTGGCTTGAGTGCCATAAGACATTCACAACAAAAATAATGACATGGTCCTGGAAAACTTTACTGGAATAAAGATGTTACCCAAAATGACTTCTCCCTTAAATGAAATTCATATTTTAAGGACAACAATACTCACTTGTACTTTAGTCAAAGGCTGTTTTCTAACATTACTTGAACAATGAGGATCACATAATTCTTTGTAGCTTATTAGCACCTCATGAGTCATGCTACAGTTACTGTAGAGAATTTTGGGAGGTTGTGGAATATCCATCAATGGAAATTTTTAAGAGCAAGTTAGACAAACACCTTTCAAGAATGGTCGAGGTAATATTTAGTCCTGCCATGAGTGCAGGGGACTAGACTTAGATGACCTCTTGAGATCCCTTCCAGTCCTATGGTTGTGTGCTTCAGAAGATCAGCAGAAGATAAGACAGAAAGAGCTTGGAAATGAACAAAACAAGCAATACTTTATTCTCCACACATTAATTCCAGCAACTGCAAACAGAATCTATTTCATAAGTTAAAACCTGTACTCAAAATAATGCTAGCGAGATTCCTTGCCATCTCTTGAAAAGCTAGCGGACCCTGTAGACTTATAGCAATAACCACTCATAATTATGTTTCTTTGCAGGCAATGAGCCAACTACATTTCTGCAGAAAAACCTGTAACAATAAGTAAGCAAATATATATAGCCCAGATGCACTGTGTTGCTAAAACAAACTCTTCTAGAGAAAGGGAGATAAGTGGCTTTTCAGGATGCTACTAAGCAAAAAGAGAGGTGAAGGGGTACCTCACATGTGAGAGAGACTGTACACAACATAGGTATAAATAAGCTCCTATAATATAAATTACAATTTCTTAGTACATTCCATTATAAAGCCCTGTTTTCAGTTGCTATCTTTGCCAGATTTAACCATTTGGACTGAGTTTTTCCCTGGTGGGTTTCTGCCTCAGATGATTTTTTTTTGAATACTTTTTTAGAATATTACTTTTTCCACAGGTCCCCTACCTCATGTATTGCTCAAACTGGATGATACTTGGGTAATGAATAAACTCTCACCAATCCATTAGATAATTTTGATATTAATATCTCCGTACTTCAATTCCCTATCTGTAAAATGAGAACAATACCACCACCTTACCGCACAGGGGTGCTGCAAAGATAAATTCCTTACCGTTTGTGGAGCACCGAGCCGCTATAGGGATCAGACCACAGAAAAGCCCATGAGGATATTCAGTATCCACAGCAGGCGTTGAAGAGTGCACAGTAAATAAAGTATGGGGGTCACACTTTGAATGACAAGGATAAAAAAGAAAGACGGAAAGATCATTCTGTGAACACTCTTCACCCTGCGTCCTGAATGAGCCAGTGACCCTATGGAAAAATTGTGTTTGACTACATAATTAAAGATTGTTTCATAATGCATATGCATAAGAATGCTGAGTTAAGGTTGCAGAGGCAACTTTAATTGTAGCAATTTTTCATAACATTTTTGAGTGCTCAACTTTGTAACCTTAAGATTATTTTAATGTAATTGTTTGGATATAATAAATACATAGCTAGTCCTCACTCCACAGCTGTGATTCATAAGATCTGCTCTTACCTTAGAGGCAGGAGAGAAGCACACACAGATCCATTTCCAGTTCCTCAATCCTAGGGCCAGCCAGAAGCCACTTCTGACCCTGGCATATATTAGGGCAGCCTTAGGGATGCTCTAAACCCGGAGTTTTCAAATTCTGGGTTGCGACTACTAAAGACAAGCTTATAGTTGGCTATGAGATGGCTATGAGTTGGCTATGTGTGTTGTAAGCAAAACTCGTGAAGTCATTCTGCCGCTCTACTCTGCACTAGTTAGGCCTCAGCTGGAGTACTGTGTCCAGTTCTGGGCGCCACATTTCAAGAAAGATGTGGAGAAATTGGAAAGGGTACAGAGAAGAGCGACAAGAATGATTAAAGGTCTAGAGAACATGACCTATGAAGCCAGGCTTCATGAACTGGGCTTGTTTAGTTTGGAAAAAAGAAGATTAAGGGGGGACATGATAGCGGTTTTCAAATATCTAAAAGGGTGTCACAAGGAGGAAGGAGAAAATTTGTTCCTCTTGGTTTCTGAGGACAGGACAAGGAGTAATGGGCTTAAAGTTCAGCAAGGGAGGTTTAGATTGGACATTAGGAAAAAATTCCTAACTGTCAGGGTGGTCAAATATTGGAATAAATTGCCAAGGGAGGTGGTGGAATCTCCCTCTCTGGAGATATTTAAGAACAGGTTAGATAGACATCTGTCAGGGATGGTGTAGGTGGAGCTTGGTCCTGCCTTGAGGGCGGGGGGCTGGACTCGATGACCTCTTGGGGTCCCTTCCAGTCCTATTATTCTATGATTATTCTATGATTATTCTATGAGATACCTTGTTTAGCTACGCCTCTGCAGGTACGGATGATCACAACTCTTGTTGGCTGCAGGTCGCTGTTCCCGGCCAAAGGGAGCTGCGAGAAGTTGTGTCCTGGTCCGCGCTGCTTTCCGCAGCTCCCATTGGCCGGTAATATAGATCTGCAGCCAATGGGAGCTGTGATTGCCTATACCTGTGGAGATGTAGGTAGGCAAAGCGTCTCACAACCAGCGAACAGGTTGGCCTTATAAGTTTGAAAAACCTACTGCAAACTATGGTCCACTGACTGGGTCCCTGTGGGGCTGGTTTGATTTGCCCTTTTTTCTTCTTCACATTTTATGATATCCCCAGTGTGCTAGGGGATAGGATTGGAGTGCAGCTGACATACTCATCTCAGTATCATCTACTCTAGAGCAGCAAGCTCATCTCTTCATTCCTGTGGGTACCACTGAATGGTATAAGGAGTGGAGAGTGGAAGTCAGAAATGGCACCACACCTATTATAATCTTTTTTTTTGTCAGCTTTAAGAAGCATTTTACAGTTATATGAGTATATTTTGAATGATTGCTTCTATTATCTTTTAATCTGGGTTACAGTTTTGGATGTTACAATATTGTCTAATGCTTAGTAATGCTTAGTAATATCAGAGGTTTGAGTTTAGGACTGACACATCGTTTAACCACTTTGTCTCAACTGACTTATCATTACAATAGAGAAAGCAATACTTATATGATCCCCCCATCACACACACCAGATTATTCTGAATATTCATTTAATACTCCCTGTCATATGGCTGAAACAAGAAAATTACTAAGTATTATTAACATGCACCTATCAACAGATCTGTAATTGTTTGCCTTAGTTTCAATTTTCATGGCATATCCCAAGTCTTTGGTTTTAAGTAGCATCAGCAGCAGTATGTTATTTACGCTTCTTTTAAAATGTAATTTTTTTCATAGCTACCTTTCATAATGTGTGTTCCCTTTCTTTATTAAAAAATAAAAGAATAAATGCAATTTATTCTTCATATATTGTATAGTTTATCTGAGGTTTGCGGTCTGTTTTTGGCATGCCTCTTCCACCTGGGAATGAACTCTCAGTGAATAAACTATGAATAAGGCTCTAAATCTGAACATATGAATTAGCCACAGGGATTTTAAACAGACTTTTTGACCTCAAATTGTGAAATTATATGTATTGTTATATACCTCTCTCTGGGACCATTTGATCACTTTATTATTTATAGATTAAAGAACATTGTTGCTAATTAATACTGTTATAATTGTTGGTGGTGTATATGTGCTTGCTTTGATGTTTTTTTGATCCTATATTTTGGGGATTTAATTTAATACTTTTTTTTTGGATGGTTTGGGATTTTGGAACCTGAATATTCAGCATTTATTTCATTTTTTAACCTCCTGTTTTTTTTTTAACCTCATCACTTCTCAGTGCACCATTCCTGTTTCTCACTTTACCAAGACTTGTGAAATGGGGCAATCCCAAATAGTTTCTTAACATTATACTAACAGATTCACTTTTTCCTCACCTTTTGGAACCACTGACTAGTACAAAGGTTAACAATGTCTGCACTAACAAGCTTCAGAGGGGTGGCCGAGTTACTCTGTAACAGGAAAAACTTAAAAGTGGGTTGTGCCCTCGAAAGCTCATGATACCATCTACATGTTTTGTTAGTCTATAAAGTGCTACCAGACTATTCGTTGTTTTTAAAGTTTTTTCTGCATTAACAAGCAACACTATCACAGGACTTAACCATTTGAGCCTCGCCATGAGGGGCTCATTCACCTGCACATCTACTAATGTGAAATATGCCATCATGTGCCATCAATGCCCCTTTGCTATGTATATTGGACAAACCAGATATTCTCTGCACCAATGGATGAATGGACACAAATTATACATCAAGAAAGGTAACATACAGAAACCAGTAGGAGAATACTTTAACCTTCCTAGACACTCAGTAATAGATTTAAAAACAGCCATCGTTACACACACACAAAACTTCAAAACCAGACTATAAAGAGAAACAGTAGAGCTGTAATTCATTTGCAAATTTAACAGTCAGATTAGGACTGAAGAGGGAATTAGGATGGTTATCTCACTTCAAAAACAATCCCTATCAATTGCTGAGAGTGAGCCACACTGGTTCTACACTTGATAAGTAAAATTGTCAGATGCATGGAGTGGAAACCACAGAGGTAGGGGTATCTATCTATCTATCAAATCAAATGCATTTTTAAACAAATGCCATATAACAACACGGTGCACCCCTAGGGTTACCATATTTCAAGTTCCCAAGTAAAGGACATAGCAGGGGAGCATGGCGGGGTGGGTGGGGAGGGGGTGGGAGGAAGATGGAGAGAGAGGATACAGTAGTCACTATTCTCTGCCTGTCCAGTTTGGAAGGTAGTGCCAATGCCAGCAGCAGTGGAGAAGTAATGGTGGCAATACCAGGGCATTTCACTCTCACTTCTGCACTGCTGTTGCCAGCAGCACTGTCTTCAGAGCTGGGTGCCTGATCAAAGCTGCCACTCTCCAGCTGCCAGGCTCTGAAGGCAGAATTGCTGACAGCAGTAGCCCAGAAATAAAGGTGGCAGAGCTGTACCAACCTACCCTTCTTGCTCTGCTACTACAGACAAGACTCTGTAATTACTTTCCTTTAAATCACCACAGAAGCACCATGTCCAAAGCCCTGCAACGCTTGCTCTGAGAAGCAAGCAGAGAAGCGGTGCAGTCTGGGCGGCTCTGGAGGCTGACTCCAAGGCCTGCCCCGTCTTCCCAAGGCCCCGCCCCTTCTGGGAGCATGGAGCCTGTCCCCCATACCCATTGCCCAGGGGCCTGGCAATTCTGTCAGCTCCCTTGATCTCAGCTGGTTGATTTAACCTGTGATCACAATCTACAGAGAAAATAAACTCAAATGAGTCTTCTCTGGTTTTGGTGAAATGCTAATATCTTGCTCTTGCTTGCCATGCTATTTAGAATCATTTTGCCTTTCAGTACAACATGCTTGTACAAAACTGGATTCTCTGCCTTGGCTCAAGGAATAAAAACAAAACCAGACTGGATGTCAAACATGACCTTCAGATTGCACTGACTACAATTACACCAAATTTCAATAAACTTGTCAAAGAAAAGCAAGCTCAAGTTTCTCATTAAGTGGAACACAGGATTTATTGTACTGTAGTTAATGCGTTCCTGTTGATTTCTGCTGTTAACATTACAGTAGAACCTCACAGTTAAAAGCACAAGAGGTATGAACTGACCGGTCAACCACATACCTCATTTGAATCCAGAAGTACACAATCAGGCAGTAGCAGAGGCAAGACATACACACACACACACACACACACACACACACACACACACACACAAGCATGTACACTATAGTACTGTGTTAAATGTAAACCATTAAAAAAATAAAGGAAACAGCATTTTTCTTCTGCCTAGTAATATTTCAAAGCTACAGTAAGTTAATGCTCAGTTACAAACTTTTCAAAGAAGAAGTTCAGTTTCAGTAAGCAGCATTAATTAATATTTCTAACTTCAAAAACATATCTTATTTCCCCTCCCCACATTCTAGGAAAGAAATTACAATTAAATACCAGAAAAACTCAAATACACAATATGATGTTGTTCCAACTTGTTATCATAGAAGTTAGCTATGTTCTATATATAATGGGTATGTGCCCTTGTAGAATTATGCCTCTTATTCAAAATGTATCATGTCGTATCCTTGTTTCATCTAGTCTCACCAATTACAATACAAATACAGACCAGGTCTCCAAATTACAGCAGAGGTTTGGGCATCCTTTTTTGGGAAAGTATGACGCTGCAGTAACAACAGATGAAATTTCTTTTTACATATTCTACATTGGCCTAACTCTCTTCCCATTGAAATAAACTGTAAATCTCCCATAGACTTGACAGGGAGTAAAGTTAAGCCGGTGCAAAAAAAAAAATGCCTTTTGAAAATCTCACCTGACCTATTGTATATAGAGTTTTCTCTAAAACCCAACAGATTTTAATCATAAAAGGGGAAGCAGTGATTCTTTTAAGATTTTGAGTTTTCAGGAAGAACACACTGATTCAGACACAGCAAAAGTTATACAATATTTCCTTGTTACTTTTGCTTTCATAACTCTTTTGCTTATATTTTTATTTTTATATAATTTGTGGGAATTTCAGAATGGCTTACATGAAAATCTTTCATTTTTTAAGTAAAGGAAACGCAAAGTCTTTTCTAGGCTAAACCTTGTAACTAATAAAACATCAAAGAAAGATGATGAAAGAGATACAAAGATAGTTTATGTAAATGCTACCAAGCGACCATAGAATATATCATGAATTTAGAACAGCAAAGACTGGAATTGCCAACCGAGGTTTTAAAAGGGGGACTGCAATCTTACCCCTATATTTGCTGAGGAGTTTTCACCATGCAGCTCCAATTAGAATCCATGAAATTTGCACAAAATAAGACTCTTCCCAATTCTGCAAATATAGGGATGCTAGCAATCTTTTTCTTAAGAAATTGGCCACCTCTTTGGAATGTTTCATCCTGGCCCCAGTCCACAAAAATACCTCCATGGTGGGACTCATAATCTGCCAGCCTTGATAAGGCAGGATTTTGAAGGAAACCAAGAGCTAAATGTGATCCTTCAAATTCTCCCTCTTCCTCAAAATTCATTAGGGGAAATCAGCAAAAATCTGCTCAATGTTGAATAGAGCAGTGGTGCGCAACCCGTGGGTTGTAACCCCCAAAGGGGATCGCGGATGTCTTTCTGGGGGGGTCACTGCACCGTGCCATGCTGTGTGGCCATCAACGGCCAGGCACAGCCCCTGGCCACCCGGACCTAAGCACAAATGGCCGGGCCCAGTTGTGGGGGTCACGGTTGAAAAAAGCTTGCACACCACTGGAATTGAGCACCTTTCAGTGCCACTGCATTATCTTATTAAACCAACTCCTCTGCAGCTAGGCAGTCTTCAGTCATTTCTCAGCCCTCCTTTATGGCAGATTCTGCCCTCAGAGACACACTCTCTCTCTCTCTCTCTCTCTCTCTCTCTCTGTTCATGTCACTGGAACTGAGCACTGAGAAGGAAGAATTTGGCTCTTGGTTATCATTTTCCACACTCTGTGAGGTTTTTTCCCTTTGACACAAGGATTATGGTCTAAAATTGTGTTTAAATTTAGGATCCTTAAAACATTATAAGTGCCTCTTCAAATAAGTACCTCTTCAACAAGCATTTGTTTGCAATGATCTGGTTCCTATGGCAGTCTGTCTGCTGGACTGACTGCCCTATTCAGTTCAACTTTCTATGTTCTGGGGTTTCCTTAACAAGGTACAATGTCTACTGGAAGGCTTTGACCAAAGAAGGCCCAACACATGGAGGATTTAAATAGAACAACAGCACCAGGGCACCAAATAGACATCTGGACTTTGTGATTTGAAAACACAAGCCAGCAGCTTGCTGAAGTTTTCAGAAAAGAGAGGTGGAGTCTTGGGTTTGTTCGGAGCCATAGAAAGGAAAGCAAGAGAAGATTTTTACTTAGAGTGAGGAAATTGCAAATAATTATCCAAGTTTTCTGTGTTTATTGGAATAAACCCTCAAATCCATCCAAGGGTCAGCTATCACTAGTCAGCATGTGGCTTACAACGATGAGGGTATGTCTACACTACAGCGCTAATTCGAACTAAGCTAATTCGAACTAACGCATCCAGACTAAAAAACTAGTTCGAATTAGCGTTTTGCTAATTCGAACTAGCATGTCCACATTAAGTGGACCCTGAACTGAGGTTAAGGATGGCCGGAAGCAGTGTCGCCAGGGCATCAGATGAGGACTTAGGGCGTGGAGCTGCTGTCTCAGGCTAGCTGAGGGCTGTGCTTAAAGGGACCCGACCCCCACCCCGGACAGACAGTTCTCAGGGGTGCCCCGCTTGCAAAGCAGTCCTGGCTTGGAGTGCCCGGACTACCCACACTGGGCACATCACACCACTCGGCCATCAGCCCGGCTGCACTTGCTGCAGGCTGCCATCTGGGGAGAGGGGGTAATTGGGGGGCTGCAGGAGAGCTTCCACCCCCAGAAGCCCGCAGAACCAGCCCAGTCCTCCCCATCGGGGACTCATACCCCATTCCTCCCTCACCTCCTTCCACTTACCCTTCCCTAGCCCCCCTTCCTGATGTACAAAATAAAGAAAACGTGTGGTCAAAAATAGAAACTCTCTTTATTGAACAAAACTCGGGGTGACTGGGAAAAGGAGGTGGGAGAAGGGAAGAGAGAGGATGGGAGAGGGGAAGGCAACTACAATGATCAGAGGTTTGGAACAGGTCCGATATGAAGAGAGGCTAAAGAGACTGGGACTTTTCAGTTTAGAAAAGAGGAGACTGAGGGGGGATAGGATAGAGGTCTATAAAAGCATGAGTGGGGTGGAGAGGGTGCATCAAGAAAAGTTCTTCTTTAGTTCCCATAATAGAAGGACTAGAGGACACCAAAGGAAAGGAATGGGTAGCAGGCTTCAAACTAGTATCAGAAAGTTGTTCTTCACAAAGCAAAGAGTCAACCTGTGGAACTCCTTGCTGCAGGAGGCTGTGAAGGCTAGAACTAGAACAGAGTTTAAAGAGAAGTGAGATAAAGTGATGGAAGTTGGGTCCATGGAGTGCTATTAGCCAGGGGGTAGGAGTGGTGTCCCTGCCCAAAGTTTGTGGAAGGCTGGAGAGGGATGGCACGAGACAAATGGCTTGGTCACTGTCTTCGGTCCATCCCCTCCAGGGTCCCTAGGGTTGGCTGCTGTCGGCAGACAGGCTACTGGGCTAGATGGACCTTTGGTCTGACCCAGTAAGGCCATTGTAAGCTCAGGGCTCAGGGTCGGGGGTCTCAGTGGACCACCTTGATTTTCATGCACACCTGCTCCTGGGTGGCCAGGCTGGCAGCTCTCTTTCCCTAGACGGTCACTTTCCTGTGCCTAGTGTGGAGGTCGTGGATGAGGTCCACGATGTCTGCACTAGACCAGGCGGGTGCCCGCCTCTTGCAGACCAGGGCATGCTCCCGGGAGCCGCCAGCCTGGTCCCGGGAAGAGGGGGTGGGCTGGGGGGCATTGGGTGGCTGGCTCGAGCCCTGCCAGGTGCAGGGTCTGCTAGCTGGGTGCTGCCAGGCTTGCACCCGGCACGGGCACTGTAGCCAGCCCGTGCCCCTTTAAGAGGTCCGGGGCCAGGAGGGGGGCAATAGGGTTTCCCTGGTGTTGGCCAGAGTGGCCACCAGTGAAAGCTGGGGAGGGCTAGCCTCCCACTAGTTCGAATTAAGGGGCTACACAAGAATTAAGTTCGAACTAGCGGAGCGCTAGTGTAGCGCCTATCAAAGTTAATTTGAACTAACGTCTGTTAGTTTGAATTAACTTTGTAGTGTAGACATACCCTGAAAGAGTATTTAGATATGACAGACATATGGGCTGGTCAGTAAATTTTCTTCCTGCACCAGAACTACATTTTTTATTGCTTTGCTCTCTTTCTGGAGGGGTGGGAGGACAACTACTGTTATTCAACATGTCACTGTACTAAAGAGCGATGGAGTCCTGCAAAAGTATTCTAGTCCACAGCTTCAGATTCTTCTTTCAGATAGCTCCACTTGAGTCAAGAGAGAATTGGAAATGCTCTTTAATTCCAAACGAGGAAAGTCTCCTGAATGGTTTTAGCATTACTTTTCAACAAACCAATTTACCACAGAATCAGCAATGAAAATGAAGTTAAGGAGGAGAAAGAGAGAGAGAGAGAGAGAGGAAGAAAGTGCATGCATGCAAAAATCCAAACTATTCCTGCCAAATGGGCAGACAATGCTTAGCCTTACAAAGCCAGGTCATGAAGAAAAAATGTGTATTTTACAGGGTTGACCTCATTATGTATTTTCAACATCTACAAGGTGCTTTGTGAAGAACTGTGAGTTTTTAAAAAGAGAGAGAGAAATGTTGGGATTTGGTCATTCCTAACCCCTTTTTATACTCCAATACTCTTCCTCCTGCAGTACAGCCCTCTCACTATTAGCTCTTGCTGATTCAGAGCCAGCAGTTGAATCCTCACATTGTAGGCTGCAGCTCAGATGCACAGTGGTATCTTTACATCTGTGCCAGCCAGGGTTATTACTGAGTTTTATAACTCCTGCTATAAATAAAGCCTTGTCCTCTAAGCATTCAATTTAAATACCTCTCCATTTATTTTTGAACACTGGAAGTTAATAATAAATATCATCTTTGTTTTCTAATTTTTTTACTGAGTTGATTTAAATGCTCTTGACAGCTCCAATCCAATACTCCCATCCAAGCTGACAAGCATGACATGCATCTCTGCATACAAGCTCTCAATTATGCATAATCCAATGTTTTCTAGGGTTTTAATTGAATCACTAGTCTCAAACTTGTTATTTTTAATTTACAACATTTGATTTCTGACACCGGCCCCTCTATGCCATAAATTATGCAGGCAAGAGCCTTAGTTGTGTGGGTGATTAAAAAAAACTAATTAGGCATGATTAAAAAAAAATAAAACAGAGACCTCTTAAATATGTGCATGTTGCCATGTAAGAGAGGCTTCTTTCACTGGAAATGCCTGGGTGATTTTTCTCCCTTTCTCTAAGAAATTATGTTCAGTTCAGTACAATTTGATTGATTTTGACAGAAATGAAAGAAAATGTAGGATTTTTTTCTTCCTGCATATATACCAGAAATTGCATTACATGGCCCGTTGATGTGAATTTCTCCCACAGCTCATTGAATGTAATTTTGTTAAGTGGGCAGGAAAATGAATATGAAGAAAACTGAATAGAATCCAACATTTTCCTTGGCACCAGCAGCAAATCTCAGACATGGCATCTATAGATATAAATACATCTATATCTATGTGAGGTGCAATTAGAGGTATTAACCTTTTTATGCCTCAGCTAATGATAGCAATAAGGAAATTATGCAGAGCATTCAACTAAAAAAAAGATACTTAGTATAGAAAGAACCAGTTGAACAGACTGCAGCAATGCAGCAAGAGATTAAAGGACTGGAGTGGTTTTCCCTTAAGTGAATTTAAGAAGTTACAAATATACATGCTGCATGAACTGGCGAATATTTACTGTTATTATTCTCTGACAGCCTAAACCTGGCTACTTAAAATACATTAAATCAAAATAAGGCTCACCTTCCCACACACACTTTTTGAAAGTGTTCCTTTTGCAGCAAGCAGGAAAAACTGAGGAAATGTCAATGCTCTCCTCCTATTACTTTCATAATCAGATTTAATAGTTCCTGCCCAGCACAGAAACTCACATTCACATTGTGGTATCCTGCCACCATAAAGCATGATGGTAGTGTGCCAAACAAGATGGTGTTCAAGTACAGAAGCCCTGAGAAAACAAGAATTGAAGTGTGTGTTCAGCTTTAAGCAAGTAAGTAGTCTGATTCTGGCAGTACTACTTGTGAATTAAGACATAAGCATGGGCTAGATTAAAATCAGAGGCTCAGTAGGATGAGGTCAAGGAAGAGGCTGCAGATCTCTTGGACCTTAAAAGTCCAGAGTGGTCTCCTTAATCCAGGAGGCAATCATTCATAACAAAGGCAAGTACTCTCAGTTTCAAAGTAAGATTCAGATTCTGGCTAAAACGTACCTCCAGTGTCACTGGTGTCCAAATGCAGTACCCCCATTGGTGATAAAGTAGATAATAAGGAGCAATATTTAGGAAAAGGAGAGATGAAATCTCTAAATCTATGGCAAAGATGATCACTCAAAGACAAGAAGACACGAGGAAGATAAAACAGCACATTTCCTGACTTCAAGGATACTTTTTTGTGTGACTAGCTCCATATCATCATGCAGCAGAATCATTGTCCTATTCCACATTGCTAAACTAGAGCTTATTTGATTTTTGTTTTGAAAATGTTGAGACGTATATTTCAAAACAAATTCAGAAATGTTTAGCAATAAAATTTTACCAATTTTCAAACAGTTCTTCTGTAATTCAAGAAGAATACAAGGACAGACACAGGGAAAAAAAAGAGATTGAAATCCACAGCCTTTTCAAAGCACTCCCTCTGCAGTCCTTCGCAGAACTTTCCAATCTGTTTCTGACAAATGCATCAGTGGCAACTACAAGGGCAAAATTTTATATCCAAAGCATGTTTTTGCAAAGAAAAATTACAGGTTTTTGCAAAAACTAAATATTTCAAAAATCCAGGTCAGTTTCACCAAGTCCTGAAATATTCAAAACATTTAAGGTAGACATTTTAATACTAAATGTTTTGATTTTTAGGGTCCAAATCACTTTTCTGAATTACCTGAAATTTTATCTTAAAACACATGAAAACAATTTAAAAAACTCACAAATTGAAACTGGTTTTCTTAAAACTTTTTAATTTGCTGCAAAATTTGAAAAGGCATGTCTACACTGCAAACTTAATTCGGAATAACAGCCGTTATTCCGAATTAACTTCCATAGCATCTACACAAGCAAACCGCTATTTTGAATTAAATTCGAAATAGCGGGGCGCTTCATTCGCGTTTGGTAAACCTCATTCTATGAAGAGTAACACCAAACTCCAACTAGCTAATTCAGAATAAGCGCTGTGTAGATGCTTAGTCCAAATTAGCTGGCCTCCAGCCTTCCCAGTTTCCCCTGGTGGCCACTCTGGGCCAAACCAGGAAAACTATTCTCCTTCCCCCAGCCCTGGAGCCCTTAAAGGGGCAGACTCTGGCCACAGTGCCTGTGCCAGATCCAAGCCTGCCGGCCCAGAGCCAGCAGTCACTGCCCCTACCCAGTGGCCCCAAAACATGAGCCAGCAAGCTACTGGCAGCCAGCCCTCCACTTCACCCCAGGAGCAGTCTGCCAGCCCCCAGGAGCCTGCTAGGGCCCGGAGAAGGTGGGCGCCTTCCTGGCCCAGGGCAGAGATCAGGGTTGACCATACTCAGGTTTGGGGAGATGCCCCCAACGTCCATGACAGAGGAACGCAGCCGTCTGTGGGAGGAATGCTGCTACCCTGGCCACCAAAGGCCGCATGCGAACCCAGGAACAGGTTTGCATGAAAATCAAGTTGGTCTGGCAAGACCCCCAACCATGAGCTTCTCCTCCCCGTTCCTCCCCTTGCCTCCCCCTTCCATCTCCCTCCTCCCAGATTTCCCCTCCCCTCTCCCACTCTCATTCCCACCTCAGTTTCGGTCAATAAAGAGAGTTTGTTTTTGACAAGAAATGTGTTTTTATTTGACATCAGGAAGGGGGGCTAGGGAGAGGTAAGTGGAAGGAGGGAGGAATGAGGCACAAGCCCCCTGAGGCAGACCAGGGAGGCTCTTAGCATTCCTCAGGGTTGAAGCTCTCCTACAGGGCCACCTGGATACTTACAGCCCCCCGATGGACCTCTGGGATGGCAGCCTGAAGAAAGTGCATCCAGGCTCACAACATGTCCACGGGAAGCACCAGAGTGCCCAGGAGCAGCTCTGGCTCCGTGTTGCAGAGTGCTGTCCTGAATGAGGGCAACCAGAGCACGCAGAGACACAAATGCTTTCCTGTCCCTCATCGAGGCAGGCAAGCAAGCAGGAACACCTGAGAACTGGCTGCCCGGGGAGTGGGGGGAGGTGTCCCTTTAAGAACAGGCATCAGATAGCCTCAGGCAATAGCCACACACAGACACTCCTGACCTGATGCCCTGCCTGACCTTATTCTGGCTAGCCTTAAATCAGATTCTGTGTCCAGTCAGTGTGGATACAGTATTTCGAATTAGCAAAATGCTAATTTGAACTCCATTTTGTGTGTAGACACGTTAATTCAAATTAGCTTAATTCGAATTAACTATTTTGAATTAAGTTAACTCGAATTAATGCTGTAGTGTAGACATACCCAAACATTTTGATTTTATGTTAATGCAAAATGATTTTTTCAGTTTTTCATACCCATGAATGAACTGAAACATCCATTATTTGCACGGCTCACATGGCAACAGCAGGTGTGTAGAGATACTGTGTTAAGATCTGAGAAAGTTTGACCACAACCAGTCCACCCATCTGCTTATCCTGATATTGTTTCAGCAAGGCTGAAATGCTGTGTCATCCTAAGTTGATGGGAATGAATTCTTTCACAGATAAGCAGAGATCATCAGAGAAGGCATACGTACCCCATTTAAAGGATGGGGTGAAGTGGATTCTGGCTGCTCCCTGTAATATTTACAGAGCTGCCCTGTTCTAAACATCTGGGCACATATTTTAAAGGCATTTAGGCATTGCTGGGTTCACCATAATGCCTACCTGATTTAGTGACTTTAATCTTATTTTCAATCTACATCCCATTGACTGTCAGTAAGATTTAGGCACCAAAATCAGTTAGGCATTGCAATGCTGAGAGCACTAATATACAATCTGGGCTTAGGTCCCTAAACCAGTTCACAACTGCCCAGTCATTTTCATATCTGTCTCAAAGGTCATGTCTTTTAAAAATCTGGCTCAAAAAGTCAGTGCTAATTAAAGAAGATTTTTCTGGCAGAAAAGGTACATTGAGCAAAGCCAGCAATTCCTTGGGTTCCCTGGAAGGAAGTGTTGTATCAGTGCTGGATAACAGAGTTTGGGCTATGCATAGTCATGGGGGTTCTTTATCCATGGTGGTCATACCAGCTATAAATCTCCTAAGAGCTATAAAGTACTTGGCCCTTCTATTTGCCCAGGTATTCAGTGAAGCAGGCAAATGAGAAATAGTCTTCCGCAGTCTACGTTACAATTTTACTTTTATTTAATAAAAAAAACAGGACACATTATGAAAACGAGTGAAATTTTTTCAACGTTGATGTACAAAATCAAACAAGGTTATGAGGAATCTGACACTGCAGTGTCTTTAAATATCTTTTAACCTTAAATTATTGTCTGTGATGTATGTGTACATACACACACACACACACACACACACACACACATACAACCAAATTCTGTTCCATGCACACTAGTGTCAATCCCAAGTAATTCCATTACAGATCAAAACAGTATTTAAAAATCTGTCTCAAGTGAATATTAGATTAGAGCTAGTATTTTAGCTGCTGTTTCACAAAAATGCTACTCTCAAGGTTTAGAACAGTGTAATGCATTATGTACTATGCATTCTGGAATTGTAGTTGCTGAGAGAAGGTATACAGTAGTATACAGGAGAATTATGGTATTACAGGAACCTGCAGCTACTACTCACAGCTTGTAAATCTAGATGCCTGCTGTAGATTCCAGATCCTAGGCCAACTGCCCAGACTGCCATGTCATGTTACAGACTGGCCATGGAAGAGACTACAACAAGGGGACACACAAGTAACAAAAGATAATGAACAACCTTCTCAAAATTATGTTTATATTTACAAGAGGAACAATTGCTTAGACCTCATCCAACTCCCAGATGATAGTACCAGAGCATCTGGATATGACACAATGTTCATACCATATCAGCTTCATATAATACAGGTCGAACCTCTTTGGTCCAGCACCGTCAGGACCTGACTGGTCCCGAACAAGAGAATTTGCCAAACCAGGGGAAATCTCCTGCTACCGGCTCCCAAGCCTATTGCTTGCTGCTGGCGGGCTGACCCAGCAGGCAGCCGGCCTCACCCTCCTCCACCCAAACCTGGCTAGGCTGCTTGCCCAGCTGCTGCCAACTCCCAGGGCAGCAATGGCTCAGACTCCTGCCATGGGGCTCCAACCCCATGCATCCAGAAGTAGCTGTGGGGCTCCAGCCTTGGCCCCACACTTGAGGGGGTTGCTGTAGGGCTCAACTCCAGCCTCATGCTCCTGGGGGCTGCCGCGGTGCCCCAGCCTCGCACTCCAGAGGACTACTGTGGGGCCCCAGTCCTGCATTCCAAGGGACTACTTTGGGGTTCTGGGTCTGGGCCCACACTCCAAGAAGCTGCTGGAGGACTCTGGTCCCACATTGCCATAGGGCTCTCACCTAAGCCATGACCTCCCAGGGGATGCAACAGGGCTCCGGGGATGCTGCGATAACTGATGGGATAACCATTCTCAGTGAGCAATTATCAATAGTTCACAGTCATGGTAGAAGAATATAATGAGAGGAGTTCCACAGGGATTAGTTTTGGGACAAGTTCTGTTCAATATCTTCACCAATGATTTAGATAATGGCATCGAGAGAACACTTATAAGGTTTGTGGATGATACCAAACTGGGAGGGGTTGCAAGTGCCTTGGAGGATAAGATTATAATTCAGAATGATCTGGACAAACTGAAGAAATGGTCTGAGGTAAATAGAATGGACAAATACAAAGTACTTCACTTAGAAGGAATAATCAGTTTCACGCATACAATATGGGAACTAACTGTCTAGAAAAGAGTACTTCAGAAAAGGATCTAGGGGTCATAATGGACCACAAGCTAAATATGAGTCAACAGTGAAACACTGTTGCAAAAAAAACCACCAAACAATTCTAGGATGTATTAACAAGAGTGTTGTGAGCAAGACATGTGAAGTAAGTCTTCCCCTCTACTCTGTCCTCACTAGGCTTCAATTAGAATACTGTGTCCAGCTCTGGGTGCCACATTTCGGGAAGCAAATAGACAAATTGGAAAGGGTCCAGAGAAGAGCAACAAAAATGATTAATGATTTTCAAAACATGACCTATGAAGGAAGATTTTAAAAATGGGTTTGTTTGGTCTGGAAAAGAGAAGAATTGGGAGGGGACATGATTACAGCTTTCAAACACCTAAAAGGTTGTTATAAAGAGGAGGGGAAAAATTATTCTCCTTAATCCTTGAGGACTGGACAAGAATCAATGGGTTTAAATTACAGCAAGTGAGGCTTAGGTTGGACATTAGAAAAAAACTTCCTAACTGTCAGGGTGGTTAGACACTGGAATAATTGCCTAGAAAGGTTGTGGAATCTCCATCATTGGACATTTTTAAAAGCTGTTTAGACAAACACCTGTCAGGGATAGTCTAGATGATGCTTGGTCCTGCCATGAATGCAGGTGACTGGATTTGATAACCTATTGAGGTTCCTTCTTGTTCCATGATTCTATGGCTCTATGCTATTGTAATACAAACAATAAATAATACTAGTAAGTCCCATCAAGGGATCCAAAAAGAAATATTAGATTATTAGACTTCAAATAGCTATCTTCATGTATTCATTCTGCATGTTTTGCTCTCTTCTAGAAAACTCTATTATATTCCATAGCAAAAGCCAATGCTCAGTGGGACAAATTTAGTACTGATTTAAGGAAACAAATATAACTTTGCTCACTTACTCTATGACTGGATTTAATTCCTGAATATGATCTTACCATACTGTTAGTAGTGTTTGGGGCCTTATTATTAATGCAGTTGTCTCTTTTTGGGGACTGTTTCACTCACATAATAGTGGGCAGTGAACTGTGTCATTCATCTTATCCTATCAATTTAGTATGGTTTGTTTTACATATGAAACACCAGCAATTAACTGTCACACTGACACAGAAAAGAAGCCCTGGTTAGGCACAAACCAGAACAAACATGATTCCACAAGCCAAAGAAAATGACCAAAATGGAGAAAAATTCTCTATTTTTTTCTTCAGCAGGAATTTTAGATGCTCATCTTATTATTTCTTGAAAGCATTCTGTAAAACAAAGTCCCTTTTCTAATTAAGCATCTAAAAGGAACTGCAATCAACCCTAATAAGCGTTCCTTAACTGTAATGAGAAAGAAGATAGTGGCAGTTGGTTCTCTGAATCACCTCTTATTCTGGAATAAATCACCCACATTTCAAGAACATGTTAGTTCTGTAAACCTGTCATTCATGATCAGCAAATTGTTTGACATTAGAATACAGAAGAGTATGGCTTTGATACACAAGCCCTTGATATAGGTGCTGCAACTTCAGCACCACAGATGTATGGTTTCTGCAAGTATGTGAGATGAAATTTTATACCAAAAACCCTCTACTATTTTTCCTTGAAGACTTCTCAGTAAGAATTAGAATATACATATTTCATGCAAAAATCAGACATAAAAACCAAAATGGCTCTTATTTATGAGTGGGGAAATTCAAAACCTGGAGCTGCAACCTTTACTTAATGCCAAGGCCATGAAAATGCAATGATCTACAAAAATTCACACATTCGTCTCTAGGGGCATTGTTACAGGCTCATAAAAAGTCAAACTGCTGTTACATGAGCTTGCAAATAATTTATACCTATCATTTGTCTTATAGTCCTAAGCATTTGCCTGCTGTGCTGACCACCTACTCACGAATGTATGTTGTAGCAATCATGTTCTTGACACAGTCAATGGAAGAGAAGAATGTGTAATATGAGAGTATTTGAAATGCCTAAACCCAATCTACCAAAACAAAAATTATGACCCCATGCACTTAAAGAAGGTATTTTTCTAAAGTACTGCATTGTGAGTTTATGGTGCATTTTTTTCAAATGGTACTGGCTATTTAAAATAGTAAGGACCAATTGCTCTGACTGACTTTTTCTTACCTCCTCTGAAGAGTTAGTGGCTTGTTGCACATCTATTCAGAAGTAATCCAACAAAAGTTAAATCTAACCAGAATGTATTCATAAAAGTTAAGCCCCTGAAAACAAAGCTTTTAGCAACCTATTCTTTAAAAAGATGGGTTTCGTTAAAAAGTTAATTCAATAGTAACCTCCCCAATACTTCTAGTTATGCATCACAAGCTAGCGTGTCAATCAAGAGCTTCTGGAAGATATTATTTACCTGATCTTACAACACATCTTAAAAATAATGTTTACACATCTTTTTCTACTCAGTACTGTGTACATTTCCACACAGAACATAGACAGCAGGGGTTTAATTATTTGATAGCATGCAGTAAAGTCTATATTATTTGATACATCCGGTCCCCACTTACAGCCACCTCGACTTATGACCATCCGCACTTACGACCAAAGCGGTCGTAAATGCGGGCTCCGAGTTACGAACGCGATCCATGCTTATGAACAGTGCAGTCGCAATGTAACTCAATGGGTTCCGAGTTACGACCATTCCGAGTTATGGCCAAGTGTTTGGTCCGTAACGCATTCGTAACTCGGTGACTGGCTGTATCTATAATTCTCCCTTTGATGCTGCATTTGAGGAATGGGGGAAGACGCTTCTTCTAAGCAACTGCTATTTGCAACAATTTCAACATTTCAAACTTTGACTGTGGGGACAGTAATGTTGGTATCTTTTCTTCTTAGAACCATATTAAAACAGGCAGAAAAGATTTATTAGATCACCTAGTAATGTTAATCCTCCTGTTAATCAGAAAATACAACAACGGAGTACAGATTGCATTCATATAAACTGGAACTCTCTGGTCAGGCAACATCCATGGTCTGGGAGAACCACGATATCCCAGGATCAGAGAGCCCTGGTGCGATGTAGGGAGTGGACGGGGTGGGAGACCAACACATGGCTCAGCTGGGCTGTGGATAGGGGCAGGAGCTGGGAAGGCCTGACTGCAGCCCAGCTGGGTGGGGGGAGAGCAGAGCGGGGAACAGGCAATCCGGTGCGTGATCCAGCTGGGTTGCCAGGGGAGCCTGGAAGCCCCATGGGGTGACGGGGCAAGGGGTGGGACTAGCAGCTGGAGGGCCAGAAATGACCTCTCTTGGTCTGACAAAATCCCTCATCTTGGACCAGTTAGGTCCCGAGAGTGGCGGACCAGGGAAGTCCAGCCTGTACTATATATGAAGCATCTGTACAATAAAGCGCAATGTTTTGTAGACTCTTTTTTTGCTATTTGTGGTAAAGGAAGGAAGGAAGGAGCCTAACCAGCTCATAAAGACCTGAAGGCGCAACACTATAACTGAACTTCTTATCTCTTCTTAGTTCATTTCTTAAGCAAAAGGCGATCTAAGTGAATTTACAGTGATGTCAGTCGACAAAATGGATTCTTATTTACAGTACCAAAAGGAGAGAAACATTAAACTTTCATCCTATAAAATAGCAACATTAGGTCTGAGAATATAAGAATCACAATATTCTAATGTTTTCCCCGGTTCAGTTTAATTCAAATCTACATGAGCTAGAAAGTAGTAACAAGGATTATAGCTTGCTGAATTGTCTCGGTCCCACTCTCTCCCCTCCCCTGACAAATTCAGAAAAGAAAATTGCTGCAAATCAAGTATATTCATGTTTCCTCTTTGTTATTCAAATGGTGCCTGGGGCTGCTGAAAACAATTTATTTTCACAGACATTTCCATCTTGCATTGTGGCACTGCCTTTTATGAAAAAAAAAATCCAAACATCTTTACATTAAAAGAAAGAAATGAAGACTCTTATTTGTCATATGTAATATTGATCTTAATGACTCCTTGAAGTTCCAAGGAGATATTAGTCCTGTTCCCCTTCAGCTTTTGAAAAATGTTAGAGTAGCCTAACATCCATAAACTATTTCCCATTAAAAGACAATAACTAATGATGAAAATCTTTAGTTGAATGGTAAAAATCTCCATTGATGTGAATGGGAATAAGAACTGGCCCTTACATGATTACATGAATTAACTTTTTCAATGTAAATTTAGTTAGGAACTATTCAGATTGTATGAAGACATTGACCTTTGGCTAGTTCTGTTACAATAGTTAGTAATGTATATTCCATCAAACTCACATTATGCATCAGAGGGTACATCTATACAGCAACATTATTGCGAAATAACTTAGGCTACATCTAGACTACAAGCCTCTTACGAAAGAGATCATCTAGACTGCAACCAGTACTTTCGAAAAAGCAAACCACTTTTTCGAAAAAGAGCACCAGGCAGTCTGGATGCTCTCTTTCAAAAAGCACAGTTTGCATTACATAGTGTCTTTTTTCGAAAGAGCTCTTTCGAAAAAAGGTGTTATTCCTCGCAAAATGAGGTTTTCCATGGTCGAAAAAACTACTGTGTTCTTCTGATTTACTTTCAAAAGAATGCAGCAGCAGTCTAGATGCAGGGGAACTTTTTTCAAAAAAAGGACACACAAAAAAAACCCTGTAGTCTAGACACACCCTTAGTCTATGTCTATACAGCAGGCAGTTATTTCGAAATAATGTCGAAATACTGTCAAGCTAGAGGACTTCTTACTCCGACTCCTGTAACCCTCATTTTACAAGGAGTAAGGGAAGTCGGAGGAAGAGTGTTCTATTTTGAAATAAGTGCTGTGTAGGCATTCCCAATTTCGAAATAAGTTACGCAATTGACATAGCTCAATTTGCGTAGCTTATTTTGAGTTGAGCCCTGCTGTGTAGACATACCCATAGAAAGCATGTCTCAAGTGAAAAGACAAAATTTACCAGTTGAAAGCATCCTATTGCTAAAATTGGCACATGACCAGATTAATTCTCACTCTAGAACAAAAACTCAATATGAAGCTTGAAAATTAGTTTGTCCCTTCCTCTATAAGGAAAAAAATAAGAAAAACACCTATAGACCACTAGGACACAGGTATCCTGCTTGAAAATAATCCCTGGTCTCAGACATGACATAAAGGTTCTCCACAATGGAATCAGAAGAAAACAAAACAAAATAAAAACCAACCACCTAATGAACTGAGTCTAAAACCTTCCAAGTCAATGGAAAGATTCCCAGAGAAAGAGTTCAAGAGATTTGAGGTCTGGCCCCAAACATTTAAGAAATATCTTCTGGTCTATTTTTTAAGCCTAAGGAAGGGTAATTTAAAAAATATTCAGTATACCTGTACTATGTATGTGTAATATAATTCCAGTGCATACTAGTAATTAAAGTATCATTAATATTTAAGAGCAAAAATACTGTTATAAATATGTAAATATGTTTTAAAATAATATGTGTATGAATTTACTGCTGCTACTTTCTTGAGGTTTCAGGCTGTTTACATATATTAGCAGGAAACAAAAATAAATAAATAAAGTTCAGTCACTAGCCTCCTTTTATTAGGTTTCCCAGCCACATTTAAAAAAAAAAAAGCAAAGTACAAATTTACACTTTCCATTTAACATATTCTCTAGGCAACTGCTTCTGTGTGTTGCAATGTACATTCAAATCTATTTGTTTCCCGTACATTTTTTTGAAATGACAGGGAAAAGATGACAAAATTAAAATAAATAGAAATTATGTTTTGTTTTTAAATGAGATGAGTTTTACTTTGAGCTACCTAACTTATTATCAGAAGCCTTTGTAGTAAACATTTTACTGACATTTCTTAACCAGATTAAACAAGTGTTGCCATAAAAAGACCAACCCCATTTCTATTGACAGCAATAGCACCAGGTTTGTGGCACAGAGGGTTTGAGTCAAATCTCACTGCAATCAGTGGTAGGCACGCATTGATTACAGTGGGCTTTGGATGAGGCTGCAAGGGTATGTCTGTGCTCGTCTACACAGCCAAACCGCTATCTCGAAATAAATTCGAAATAGTGCAGCACTTATTTCAAATTTTGTAAACCTCATTCTACGAGGAATAACACCAAATTCAAAATAGCTAATTCGAAATAAGTGCTGTGTAGACACTTATTTCAAATTAGGGGGCCTCCAGCCCTTCCCAGTTTCCTCTGGTGGCCACTCTGGCCACAACCAGGAAAACTCCCCTCCTCTCCCCCAGTCCCGGGGCCCTTAAAGGGGTAGAGTCTGGTCACTGGGCATGTGCGAGAGCCAGGCCTGCCAGCAGCCACAGCCCCTCACCCAGTGGCCACACAATGCCATCCAATGGCAGCCAGCCATCCCCCACCCAGACCCCCAGCTCCCAGGGGCCATAGATGGTGTGCGCCCTTGTGGACTAGTGCGGAAATGATGGACCTCCTTGAGGTTTCTGGGGAGGCCCCCAACATCCATAATCTTCTCTCTATGCAGAGGAACGTGGCCATCTATGGCCGCATAGCGACCACCATGGCCAGGAAAGGCCACAGGCACACCCAGCAGCAGGTGCGCCTCAAAATTAAAGAGCTGTGGCAGGCGTACACCAGGGCTACAAGGGGTGGCGCTGCAGCAGGGGTTGCCACCTGCCCCTACTTCCCTGCTCTCGACCGAATCCTGGGGGGCGGGATGGTCCACGCCAGCCCGGGGGGCAGCAAGCCAGGAGCTCAGGGCCCTGACCCGGGCGCAGCAGAGGGGCCACCACCAGCTGTCCTGGCACTGGAGTCAGCAGGGTCATCCAGGGAGGCCATGACAGGTAAGTGCCAGCATTGTCCCCTGCCCGGGGGAAGGTGGGGAGGGAGACCAGGGACTGCACACGTGGGCCATGTCTCCATGGATCATGCAGCCACCTGTGCATGTGTGAGCATGTGCCATGCCACCCTTGGGCAGGTGGCTCCAGCTGTGTGCCACATAGGGGACGTGGCCCGATAGCCACACGTGTGTTTGAAGAGACCTGACATGCTCCCAACCTCGGGGCGGGACATAGGATGCCCTCCCATCACACGCCCCCTCTACACAGGGGAGGGGGACATCTCCTCCACCCCAGCCATCCTATACACAGCACAGGGGCACGGGTGTGGTCTCGGGGCAGCTCCCACTCCCGGGCAGAGCCGTACATGCCAACCATGGCCTCTGTGCAAGCACATCGACTCTGACGGTGCAGGGAATGGTCGCCCTCACCTAGCAGGGGGCACTGGGCATCATCCACTGTGTCCCAAGGGAGAACTGACCATTCCCCTTCTTTCTCTACAGTCACACCAGCTGCTCATGCAGGGTGCATCACCCTGCCCGGGACATGCTCCCGCACCCGCAGCCTTAGCAGGACCACCACCACGCGGCAGGGGTACAGAGAGCAGCCCCTGCAGGCTCTGGGAGCCCAGACCCGGATCATGGAGCAGTGGGCGCAGGACGACTGGGAGTTCCAGCAGGAGCTGCTTGCCCAGGGTCGTGCCATCCTGTCACCATCTGCAGGCCCTGGTGCAGAGCATGCTGCCCCGTGCCAGTCCTATGCCTGCTGCCCCCCCACTTACTGTTCCTCCTCCCACTCCTGCTCCCCTCCCACCTCTTCTTCCTCAACCTCCACACCCTCCTCCTCAATCTCCATCCCCCCACCTCAACCTCCACACCCTCCTCCTCAATCTCCACCCCCCCACCTCAACCTCCACACCCTCCTCCTCAATCTCCACCCCGCCACCTCAACCTCCACACCCTCCTCCCCATCCCCCCGGGGATGCTGAGGCCCCCTCCCCTGTGGTGCTGGGAGGCAGTTGGCCTGGCAAGACCCCCACCCCTGACCTCTGAGCTTCCCCTCCCCCTTTTTCCCCTTGCTTCCCCCTTCCAGCTCCCTCCTCCCAGTTTTCCCCCTCCCCGCTCCCACCCTCTCTCCTGTCCTCTGCCACCTCCTCTCCCCCGTCTCCCCACAGGTTCATCCCTCCCCCCCCCCCCCAGTTGTGTTAAATAAAGACAGTTTCTATTTTTGAAAATACGTGTATTTTATTTGACATCAGGAAGGGGGGGCTAGGGAAGGGTAAGTGGAAGGACGAGACGGAGGAATGAGGCAGAAGCCCCAGTGGGGCAGACCAGGGAGACTGTTAGTGCTCCTCAGGGTGGAAGCTCTCCAGCAGGGCCTCCTGGATCCTGACAGCCCCTCAGTGGTCCTCCCGTATGGCAGCTTACAGTCAGTGCAGTCAGGATGCTGGCAACGTATCCACAAAATGCAGCACAGTCCCCAGGGACAGGTCTGGCTCCATGTTGCAGAGTGCCGTGGTGTCCCAAGTGAGGGCAAGCAGAGCACTCCGAGACACAAATGCTTTGCTGTCCCTCAGCAAGGTAGACCAGCAAGCAGGGAAACCTGAGAACTGTCTGTCCAGGATGGAGGGTCGGATCCCTTTAAGAATAGACCTCGGATAGCCTGAGGCAGCAGCCCCACACACTAAGTCCGATCCTGATGCCCTGCTGGCACTGGTTCTGGCCAGCCTTACCTTCGATTCAGGGTCCACTCAATGTGGACGTGCTATTTCAAATTAAAAAAACACTATTTTGAAATAGTTTTTGTGTGTAGATGCGTTAATGTGAATTAGCTTATTTTGAATTAACTAATTTGAAATAAGTTAATTCGAAATAGCGCTAGTATAGACATACCCTGAGTATACTTTATGCTACCCTGCTGTTCAAGTGTAAAATGATATTGTTCACATTAATGATGGTGTGGTGTCATTGCTGTTCTAGATAACTAATGTGATTTAGCTGAATATATTTTAAGAACCCAGCAAGATGTTGAAAGTCAATGGGGCGACTTACTTACATGTCTACAATTAAGAACCTGGAGAATTGTTTGCAGAATTAGGGCCTATATGTGTAGGCAATGTCTATTTTTACATAAATAGGACATCTAAAATAAAACTTGAAGGGAGGCTATAGAGAGCGGCTCCAGGCATGTGCCTCCATACGTGCTAGTTTAATTTTCAAGACAGACAGTAATCAGAAAATGGCTATGAGTCTATGCAGTTCTTTTTCTAACCTGTTTATTTCTTTATCATCACCAGGATTCAAAGTGGTTTGCCTCATTAGCTTGCATATGCTTTCACCCTCAATATGTAAACACTACAAATAAGATAAAACGTGATTACTTCACTAACATTCAGACACAATCACACCCGGCTGCACTCATACCATATTACACCTGATACACAAGCATGCACAGCCCATCTGATGACACCTTTGGGTTTATATCCTGTAAACCCTCAGGTAGGGGTGGGAAGCCCCCAGAGGTCTGGCTAGACGCCGTTTGCCAGTGAGCCACGAGATGCTATGTTACCTGAGAGTCCACAAGCATGGTCATTTGCAGCTCTCAGTGACCACAGTTCACTGTCCCCAGCCAAAGGGAGCTGCAGGAAGCAGTGACCCACCTTGCACCACGTTCCACAATTCCCTTTGGCCAACAATGGCAAACTGTAGGCACTGAGAGCTGCTGGGGTCCATGCCTACAGATGCTCATATAAACAAACCATTTGGTGGCCCACCAGCAACCAGCCCTCAGGAACCGTGTGTGGCTGGCATGCTACAGATTCTCCACCCCAGCCCTAAGGAATTACTTAATTAGTCCACTCAATAGGTATGGCAATAATCATCATGTTCCCATTTTATGTCTTTATTAATTAGTAATTTTATTCTGAGGCTCGATTACCCTATGGAGGGTTTGACTATTAACCCCTCAATGGAAATCCTGATTACATGGACATCAAACTGATGTCCATAGTGCAGCCTTTGCTATATAGCCCTGTCCCCCTTCTCAGTGTAAGGCCCCAATTCAGGAAAGCATAAAGCACACACATTTAAATTCTGAAATGACTGAGAGGCTTATTCAGTGCTAATTCTTGTGTACCAGAGGACCTCACATACGTTGTGGGACAGTGAAGAATGAGGGAGGGAGGTACGCATTTGTTTCTATTTTAAACAAAATAGCTGTTTCACAGCGAGGCTTGCAAAGATTGGATTTTTATCAGTAAATGTCAGTAAACATTGACTTCAGCATATACACACAAGCCAATGGAAAAAAAATTCCCATCAATAACTGAAACTTACAGAGAGGTAAAGTAAGAAAAATGTTGCTTGAGAACGGATTAGAATCAAAATCCAGTGATTTATACTTTTGAAGTAGGCTTGTTACAAATGGACTAGCAAATGAATGGTAAAGAAAAAAAAAGCATGATTTGTTTATTTAAAGATATTTATTTTGTATTATCTGATGTTATTCTGATAATATGTAAGCATTGACTTTTTGAATATCAAAGCGGACGCCTTCCCTGGACATGGCAGAGCTTTTCTGGGATACCAGAGGTATCCTGGAAAAACTCTGCAGTCTAGACATAGCTGCCCTGGAAGAGAAAAGAAATACTACTGTACCAGATGAGAGTCACATACTGCCCACTCCAAAAACATGGATGGATGGATGGATGGATGGATGGAAGGAAGGAAGGAAGGAAGAAAGAAAGAAAGAAAGAAAGAAAGAAAGAAAGAAAGAAAGAAAGAAAGAAAGAAAGAAAGAAAGAAAGAAAGAAAGAAAGAAAGAAAGAAAGAAAGAAAGAAAATAATTATTTTCAAAGAATATTTAGTAACTAGAGGCCTATATCCAGTACCCATTCAAGTCACAAGAAGATCTCTCATTGACTAGACATTGGATCAAGCCCTAAGATAGCTAACTGAAGTAGATAGTCATCAAGGGTGTGTCTAGACTAAATGCCTCCGTCGACGGAGGCATGTAGATTAGACAGATCGGCAGAGGGAAATGAAGACGCGATTAAAATAATCGCGGCTTCATTTAAATTTAAATGGCTGCCCCGCTCTGCCGATCAGCTGTTTGTCGGCAGATCGGGGCAGTCTGGACGCTCCGCGTTGACAAAGAAGCCTTTCTTGATCGGCACAGGTAAACCTGGTTTCATGAGGCATACCTGTGCCGATCAAGAAAGGCTTCTTTGTCGACACGGCGCGTCCAGACTGCCCCGATCTGCCGACAAACAGCTGATCGGCAGAGCGAGGCAGCCATTTAAATTTAAATGAAGCCACGATTATTTTAATCGCGGCTTCATTTCCCTCTGCCGATCTGTCTAATCTACATGCCTCCGTCGACGGAGGCATGTAGTTTAGACGTACCCCAAGAGAATATCAACTGTTTTATATACGTGGATAAGTAGTTAAGTTAATTATATTTCTATAGCATATGTTATGATCATAAAAGAGGAACAATGTTTTGTAGTTAAGGGACATCTGGCTATATCAAAGATTTCCAGGATGCCCTGGAACAAGTAATGTAGGGCAAATTTTCAAATTTTAGGCAACCCACACCACTTCCATGTAACTAAATGAGAGGAATTTTATGTATAAATACAAACTCTGGAATTCATGGTCATTCAGATATCCAGTAGCTATTCTAACTTGTGTTCTAAACAGTCTTCAGTTAATTGTCTTCATTTTTATGGTTTTTCAATTAGCTATCAAGCAGGAAAACATCAATTTAAAATTTAGATAGAAGGATGACAGAATGAAAAGAAATTCTGTTTTCTAGTTCAGACTAATTCTCAGACTTAAGTAAAACATTGCAAAAATAGTATTTACATCGTGTTTTACCTCTTCAACAAGCCACAGGCAGGAAGAGAGAAGGAGAGATAAAACCACCATCCCAAATGTTAGCTAAGAGTGCCTGCATAGAAAAAGTACCTATTTAAATAATTTCTATTTGTGGTGAATGAAAGGGATCCAAATTCAGATTTAGTATTTGCACCAGGCCAGTGTTTAGAAAAAACACAAAATGAATAAAGTTTCAATATATCAGAGTCTCTAAAAAGTGTGGCACACATCCTATTTGCCTTATATACAGAAATCACTCTTTATGAGAAACCATTTTTGGGCTTGATCAGCACAGTCCTTACTTACCATGCAGGGGAAATTGGAGGGAGAAGCCCATTTTCCTCTCCTGTTTTCTCTCAGATCGTTACTTTGGTCATGGATAGGAGAATAGAGGCTACTTCCTCAATCATCCCCACTATGAACAAGTGGGTGAGGAGAGATTGGAAGGAGAGGGATGGGGCGTGGGAGGAACTCTTGTTCTGCCACCTAGCCCCTCAAATTTCCAGCCAGAATATAACCAGCTGCTTCACAAACAGAGGTGAAGTTACTTCTGCCCCACATAGCAGAAGAAGTGAGTCTGATCTGTTCTTGGGAGGGTGAGCTCTGGACTGCATGCATCCTGTAAAATTGCAATTTATCTCTGTATGACTTGGGCTCATGGTCATGTGTAAGTAGTACTCTTTTTCTAACCTGTCAGAAATCACTACTGTAACAATCAGTATAAAATATGTGTGTGCTTGCAATAAGTATAGGGTCTCAGTCCTCTTTACACATTTTCTCTTTCTTTTATATATATCATTGTAGTTCACATTGCTCAATATTATTATTTTAAACCTGAACTGTTCTGGAACCAATGCAGTTTGTATAAAGGCCTGAGAGTGAATAAAAAAAATATTGAAAGTCATTGCCCTATCTACAGCTCATTTAAATAAAATACTATTTCTGAGGTTGGTGCAGCTGTGACTTTAAATTAAATACTGTTTTACAAGCCATAACTCTTTCAAATATAAGCTGAAAACTTAAAACAGACCTAACTGATGGTGGAAGCATTTAAATGCCTGAAATACATTTTTATAAATAAAAGTGTAATCAAAGCTATAAATAAGTAAACCTCTATTAAAACTTGCAGAGGATGTTGGTGTTCCAGACCATTATGAGCGATTGAAAGGCTGCTCATCAAAAAAAAATAAATCACCCAAATAAAATCATTTTTCATGTGTACAATACAAGCTGCATCTGACATCTGCTCCATATGCATAGCTCTCTATGGGCTATATCATGCGAGTAGGACACCACCCAAAATAAAAAAGTTTTATCCCAGGAACATTCCACAAAAGCATTTCTGGCTCAGTTTCCTCCTTGATGCTCAGAAGAATTAGTTTGCTGCTGGCAAATTACTACTCACTTTTCCTAGTACCAGCTCATTTCGGTTTGTTGGAACATTGCAGGGGGGGGGGAAGGGTATGTGAAGACTAGTGCCCATTCAGTCTTCACCTATCCAGTCTACTTCACAGCAGAAATAGGTGGGCATGCAGTGTTCTTTTCCACTATGTTCCTGAAGCCAAGGTCTAGGTAGCCCTCAAAGCCCTGGTCCATGCTAGGGCTCTCTTTAAAAATAAACCCACTTAGGTCAAATTTATAAGTGGAGCATCCACACTACCACACCCATTATTTTGAAATAATGGGCTGCTTATTTCGAAATCTGTACTCCTGCTTTTCTCGGGAAATAACACTAATTTCAAAATAGTTATTTCAAAATAGTGGCAAAAGTGGAAGCTCCCATGCCACTATTTCTAAATAACTACTCTCCAGAATAATTAAAACTACAGGCAGTCCCCGGGTTACGTACAAGATAGGGACTGTAGGTTTGTTCTTAAGTTGAATTTGTATGTAAGTCGGAACTGGTACATATTGTAGGGGAAACTCTAGCCAAACATTTCTCCAGAGCTCAGTTTTATTCTCCCATACCTCACTTCCCTCAGTCCTTTATTCTCAAGCTGAGGTGTCTGCTGAGAAAAACCGCTCCGCGTCTCCCTGGTCTGCTGGGGGGCACACTAGCTTCGCGTCTCCGTGGTCTGCTGGGGGAAAGCAGCTAGTGCGGGGCTGCCTCACCCCGTTTGTAAGTAGGGATCCGATGTAAGTCGGATCCATGTAACCCGGGGACTGCCTGTAATTACTCCCCAGTGCTTCCAGGGGCTCTAAGTTGAGGTAGCACAACCATATTAACAGAGCCTGCCTCGGACTAATTTTGAGACTTCCCTATAGTGTGGACATGTTATTTCAATTGTGTAAAATCTGGAGTTAAGTCAAATTTAGTTATTTTAAAATAGTTTCCTAGTATAGACATGTCCAAAGAGGCCTAAAGCTCTCCTGAGTTACAGTTAACTGCCTTATAGACAAGGCAATCCTATCTCTTCCTGAAATTCCAAGCCTCATTCACCACACACTTTCCAACTTTTCCAGCAAATAAGGCAGGAATCCTATGGATAGCAATCTCATTGATTTTATAATCATGGTTCATTCCTTGAGCACTGCTTATCCAGTTCACTGAATGAGGCAGATTTTTTGCAGAACAAATAGTAGGTGATCATTTAATTAAAGATTATATTAGAATGCATGTATGCGAACTAAAGGTTACACAATCCTAATTCGAATATTTCCTAACTTTTGAGTGCTTGAATTTGCAACCTTGTCAATGTTCTTTTCATATAATCTGTAAACTGATCTATTTTTTTTCTTTTTTTGTGGAAGAGGAATTTATACACATAATACTATACAGAGAAAGGAGTCAGGTCAATGTACCTATAAACTTGCCTCATTATGTTAGATGCTTGGATCTGGAAGTTCCAATATACACACACTATTATTGGAATAAGAATACATAATGATAAACAACAAGTCCTTGGCTAACTGGGCTCCTTTTCGTGGGTGCAAAATTCACACCGCAATCCAATATATTCACACTTGAATGAATAGCTATCTAATTTGCATGGGATCCACTAGTTAGTTATCCAAATGCAATCTAAATTCATATCTGAATCCAAAATCAAAACATTTTTAAACCTCTATAATAGAAAAATGGGAATTTTTGTTTTAAATGCAGTTTTTTTTACCGAAGAATTTAGGTGATCAACCCTCCATTCAACTGAGAGCAGAAGCCCTGACCCTTTCCATACATATCTCAGTATTGACTTACCCTTTGTCTTTGTGTATGCCTGAAGTTATAGAAGGTTCTCCACTCACATGTTGTCTATTAGCATCTGGGCCCACTCTCTGTATAATTAAATGCATTACATTAATTTATTTCTTCATTATTTGCTTGTTATTTTTGACATTTCTCCTATCACAGGGTGAGATTCTCCACAGGAAAGAAAAGCTTTCTTCCGTGACAAAGCTGAAGGGAAAATAGTTTGCTCTACATTACTCATATATGAAATTCAGATACAATAATAAAATGCACTCTTATGTGAGGTAGCTTGTTCTCTGTATCACCTTGTTGTTGCTGGCTTCCTGCTGACAAATGCTGATTAACTCAACCCCAGAGCAAAGGCCAACGTGAATTACAATGTGATGTCTGATACCTTAGCAACACTTTTGCAAGGACCAGATTTTTGCTTTTAAATACAGTTTAGATAACTCAATGTGAACAAACTGTAAGATTCCCAGACTACACTGTACATTAGCTTCCTAGCTGCAGCTTTATCATATTATCCTTTATAAACTTGGCTCCAAGTCCAGAGGGATTCTGGACTGTTTAATATTCAGTTAATTTCTGTTTTGATTGGAAAAGGGAAAGTAAACCTTTCGGAAATGAATTCATCATTTCAAACTGCATAACCGGCTTTATTGAAATGCGGTCTGCAGTGTTCTTAAGTCAGCCTCATCACTGAATGTTGGGACTTATCTTAATTATGGTTGGTTGTAATACTGTACTTATATTAATAATGTTCTTATGTTAAAGAGATTTTTTTGACCTTTTGGAGTGCAGAAATCAATAAGAAGTTGATAAAGCCAAGTTCATTGCTGCCTAAAGTAAAGCAAGCCTGATTTGTTTACTTACCTAAGCCTTCATCTGTCAGGCTCATTCTGAAATGATTTATAGACCTCTACCCAATGAAATCATTTAAAGTAGATTAGATTCAGGGAACAATCACCTCTAATATGACAAGCTGATGGAGGCTGACAGGTAACCAAGTTGCTCTGGATGGCAAACAAGTTCCTGAAATTCTGATTAAATTAAAATATTAATGGTACCACTGGGAAAATAAGATTGAATCATGTTAGGCGAATTCAGTATTAGAACCAAAATGCAAATACAGAGTCATTCTGTGTGAAGAAAGCGGGCTGTGGTACCAAGGGAAGTTACCTCCAGTAAACGAGAGAGCAGGAAGTGAATTCCAATGAAAAGCATTGTGTCAAGAGCTCACCTTCACCATTCTGAGGTCTCTGAAACACAAGGCCTAACAGGCTCTGGGGTGGTCTGAACACTTTTGAGAGGTTACTCATCTATTTGGACTTGCAGCCAAGTGCTAATGAACAACTCTTGCTTCCTTAAGGTTATAAGGTTATTCTTTGAAGCAATGGTCCAGGTTTTTTTTTCCCCCTTCTTTTTATTTTTTAGTTTCTGTTTTCACGCTCATACATTAAGTGGCACTGACTGCACTATAATAATTGCTATATAACTAAACTAACTGACACTGTCTGTTTTGAGATCTGTATTAATGTTGACGCACAGAGTAATAAAATGTGCAATTCTTCTTGCAGAATTAAAAGAACAATAGCTGTCTTTTCTGTTGGTATAATCGGGTGTACACCGGAAATGCCAAGACGTATAATTATAACTCACTGAGATTAATTTGTGTTTCAGTTCATCAGAACTGTTGATAAAACTGAGATTTTCAAACATTATCTAATAGCAGCTGTCATTCTTGAGCTGTCTCCTTGTTTCATAGATGGGGAAATGACACAGGGATTAAGTGACTATTCCATGATCACATGGGAAGTCTGCAGCATAATAAGCTATTGAAGCTGGGTCTCCATAGTGACACCCTGACCACTAAACAATCCTTCTTTAGTCTGTGACTTAAGGCACAACCCTGTTTAAGGGTCTTTAGTAACATGACTGGAACCTAGAAGAAGGAGCACAGGTTTCAGGAGGGAAGAGTTTGGAGGAGACTCCAGAAAGTCAGTGTATGTGCGCCTGGCTAGAATGCTAGCTGCAGCTGCAATATCTCTTTAAATAATTCTCCTAATAGAGATCCAGAGCCAGTTTAATTTTAGAAACGTGGAATTGTCTCATTATTATCCTGCCCATGGTACACTGAAGAGAGGCAACATAGGGTACGTCTAAACTACATGGCTCTGTCGACGGAGCCATGTAGATTTGTTGTTTTGGCAAAGGCAAATGAAGCCGCGATCATTTAAATGGCGGCTTCATTTGCCTTTGCCTATGTGTCTAATCTGACGACAGAGGCATGTAGTCTAGACACAACCATATTATCTATGTTGCTCAAAGCAGTCACAATTTCCTCCTATTTTGGTGGGAGAAGAAATATTACACCATCCAAAGCCTTACTGCTCATTTAGTCACTTTCTACATTTCTCTGCCACTCCTTTCCCATTTGCCTGAAAGGGAATAGCCACAGCTCAGCCTCTCACATCTGTATAAGACCTGGACCCAAGATTCAGGGAGTGATAACATAAGAGGGAGAGAGGAAAGTATCATTTCTCCCTTTCACGTGTCCACTCCTTAGTGATCATATTGAGCGCAACTGTTGACTTACATAAGGAGATTATGGCAAAGTTACCTTAAAGAACAGGGCCAAGTTTCCCTAATGACAGTAGGAAGCACACTTTTCACAGAGTTTCATCTCATTTAATCTATGCTCTGCTCTTTCCTCCTCGAAGAAGACCATAAGTGAGGAAGCTTGTACGTTATCTGTCTTTCCACTCATAGTTAGGCCATGCTGAGCATACAACAAATTTAGCTGAAATCAAAGTGAGCTTTGAAAATCCATTCAGGTGCCTAAATAGAGATTTAGGAATACAACTTTAGGCTCTAATTTAAAAAAGAAAATCTTGGACATTCCAAAAACCTTTGGAATGTCATGATGGGAAGGTTATACACAAACTATCAGTCACTAACTTGTCTACAACCCTGCTTTCCACAACATGAATTTACTTATCCATTCACTTTGGTGCAATTATTGGGCAATTTTAACTTTGTCTAGTGTTCAGCAACTGTATTGAAGTCACTCCATAATGCTATATAAGCAGCAAACCATTAGGCAAAAAGAAGTAGAAAAAAGTAAATATATCTTATGTTTTGTAATGCAGACAGGGGGAGCAGATGTGTTGCATAAATTCTGATCATTTGTGTAGGGGCAGTTAAAATAGCAAATTTGATTACCTCACCAGAAAAGATGGTTGCCTCAATTTTTGCACAGTGTTCTTATTTTCCTTTTGGACATTAAAATGAAGTATTGATCCCTATGTGATTTTCCAATGATATTGCTTTGCATCTCTTGTTGTTTCATACCATCATACAAAGGTTGTTCTGATTTTGGTTACTGTATCATCAACTCTCATTTTCATTCTCTTGTCTTGACTGTGTCTGGCTCTAATTTGGTTTTATGTGTTTTTGTTTAAGCTTTGCTTTAATATGCACTTAAGTGCCACTTCAACTACCAACCATCTCCATTAGTCAAAACTGAGATGATGAAAGAGCTAATTTCATATCCAAGTAAATATTCCAACATCTAGCTAATGTTATTGTAACTTTCTGCTGGGGTAGTTGGCAGCAAAAAGAGCCTGATTCAGTTTTCTAGGGATTTCCTCTAAAGACTCACACAACACTGGCTCAGACCCTCCACCCAGAGACCTGGGAAACTGCATACTGCACTGGGCAACCTTGATGAGTGATACACTTCCTTATTCACAAGCCATGAGTCTAGTGATTTAAAAAAACTTTATATGGGTTGAAAAGCGGGACAACAGAATGAAATTGAGAAAAGCAGCAATTAATAAATTAGCATTATTAAGGCATTTACACAATGCCTAAAGACTTGCAGTTTGTTGTCCTGGGTTGGTGGAGTCCAACGATTCCTTCAGGTCAGTTCTGCTTGGGTTGCTCCCAAAGCTCTACCTCCTAAGATAGCTGAGGTGATTTCAGCTTTGATTACTGGGTAGGAAGGTCCACACCAGGGTGCCATAGTTAGGCAGTTGTTCTCTGTAGCTTCAGCACACAGCCCATCCATTCTCTTAAAGCTGCCTCAGCTTTGTGTCATCCATCATCATGAAACCACATCAGTTCTGTACTGTTTTGCAGCAGCCTAGAGGCATTAGTGGTATCTGGGACAATTAATTAACATAATGCCACCAGAGGGGCACTCCCAGATGAACGCAGGAGGTCATCCTATCCAGTTCAGGGTGACCCCAGGCACATATGTTGAAGAGCTCCTCTCTTCATTGCCCAACAGGGTCACAAACATTTTATTGCTTTCACGTGCAGAATTGAACTATATTTTAATCAAAAAGCCCCAAACTGTCACCCGACTACAATGCAAATTGTTGGTTCATTCAGTCATTATCCCTTGATCACCAATGGAAGCTGACTGACAGCTCTCTCCTCAGTGGAGTCCCTGCTCATCTTTGGCAGCTCTAGGTGACTCTTCTCTGTATTGAATAACAGGTGTCAGTAGCGAGCTCCCTAATCTCCCAGGCTCAGGTCACAGGGTTTAGGTTATCAATAATACGTGTCTACTTATAGTAGAGAGCCTGAGGCATAAGGCTTTGTATCAGAAGCCTGGTATGAGGCCTGTGGCCTGATCCAAAGTAGTGGTCAAGCTTTGATGCCATAAAGCAAAGAAACAAAGTTAGTTAAAGCCCTGTTCTGCCGGCTTGCATGCTCAGAAACCTGGCAAGAATAGGGCTGGTATTGCAGAATCACACACATTCCTAAGAATTGCAAGGCATAGAACACTCACACAAACACATTCCAGAACGGTAAACACCCAGTACCAAGGGATACAAAAATACCCCTCAAAGATAATGAGAACACACTGAACCCTTCTAAAGAGACGGTTAGGGTGACAGCATGATGAATAGAGATGTTTTGATAAACCAACATGCACAAGGTAATTAGAACATAAGAGGGTGGCAACTAGCCACGTCAGAGCAGCAATAAATAACTTGTTTGTATTGTTATATAAAATAGGGTCTCAGGGGGAGTGTCTCTGGCCAGCCTAGGCGGGGAATGGAAAATCCCAAAATTTACTGAGCTCTATCCGTTGCCATGGGTGTCCCTGTAGAATCTGCCAGGTTCTCTTACCATGTTTTCTTCATAATAAACCTGGCTTGGTGCTTTTGTCCCTTAACACATCTAGTTATTGGGTGATGTAATCAAGGTCTTTTGTTCCAGCTACCTGCACAAAGCTGGGACACTACATGAAGAGAACACACATACTGCTTTGAAATCTAAATCTGATCACCTGAACATCAGTAGGCTTGTCTTATAGTGCTGTGTTGTACTGCTGTGGAGTACTAGAGCTAGTTGGGAATTTCCTTCAAAGAAAATGCTCTTTTCACCAAATCAGCATTTTCTGTGGGGAAAATTTCAGTTTTGGTTGAAACATTTTTTATTTTTCCATTGAGAAAATTGAAGTGATAAGCCCTGTCCCCCAGCTGCCTACATGAGAAATTGTTGTCAATTTTGATTTCTCCTTGCAGGCAGAAAGTGGCAGGAGTCTTCCAGATGGCAGACAGAAAGCCCAAAAACATGTTTTCATTCCTCTGAAATAGAATTTTTTGACATTTCTATCTCATGAAAAATTGAGGTTTTCACTTTTCATCTCAAATTGGGATTATCCCCTCCTCCTCCCCATGTCAAACTTTGCCATAGAATAGAAATATTTTTTTACAGCCAGCTCCATTTAGTACTTCCTATGATTTTGCCTATATATATGTTTTGTACTTGATGTACCTTCAAGCAAATGGATAATATAGCCTGATGGGATTGGAAAGCAGCTACACTTGTGCCATTTAATCATATCTTCATCAAGAGCTGGAGTATGCTTCACTGTCTGTATGTGTGTGGGCTTGTTTTGATTAAATTCATTTTGGAAACTAATGTTCTACCACTACAGTGCAATAGGAAAATCAGAGTAGTATTTTCACCAAGAGCAATATATCCTGAAAGACAGGTGGCCTGGTGGCTGAAAGGTTTTATTAAACACGCATGTGTACTATTTGTTGTGAATGTGATGGTCTTTATGTGTAATTTTAGAAGCAACCACTGATATAGGGTTCTCATTTTCCTCTTAACTCCATATCTGGAGAGAGTAGTAGAGTAGATTATCAATTTGTGCTTTATCATAATGGGTCAATTCTTTAGAAAAAGAAAAGCTCAATGTGTGGAGTCAAAGCATGGGTGGCTGTAACCTGGTGAATATGGAAATCATATATTAAATTGCAACTTCAAGTATCCAAGTCTGATTTTTTTCTGCAGCTTTGACTCTAATGATGTGGTAATATTTATCCCTTCAAACAGGGCATACTTAATTATATGTTTTTGGACTAAGAGCCAGCAATACATTTCACTACTACAGATTCTAGTAGAGTTCTAGTTTTTTCCAAAGCTTCAAACAACACTTTTCCTTGAAAATTAAGGAAGGCTTCAGTTACTATGAGTACAGTTAGATGGTGGTGCAATTTGGGATACATCTGGTATCCCAAAATACAATTTTCCACGTATTTACAGCACTCCCGTTATTTCGAAATGCAATCGAAAAAACAGGCATGCTGTTCTGATGTTCCAGTAAACCTTGTTCCACGAGAATTAAGGAACTTGTCGGAATAGCAGTCTATTTCAAAATTTGGCGCTGTGTAGACAGCACTAAATTTTGAATAGACTATCTCAGAATAAGCTACACAATTTGCATAGCTCAAATTGCAAAAGCTTATTTCGAGCTAGTACCATAGGGTAGATGCACCCTATGTGATTAAATCTTTCAGAAAATACAATGTGTACCTAAATTAGCATGCTCTCAAGAAAGTCCCTAATTCTGGCTACCCCTGACTTACTTTCTGAAGTTATGAATGAATGACAGACAAATGTTATTGAATCCTATGTCTTTGTATTACAGTTTTATCACCATAGTATCTGAACATCTCCCACATACAATCAATCCCAGTAGCAAAGAACCTAGCAGATTTCCTTGAGTCTCTACTCCAAAACTCTGATTGGAGTAGGGAGGGTTTGTATGGGTTGTTTATTTGAGAAGAGGATTGATAGGGGGTTCAAAAAGAAAGGGATGTCCAGACTATGATAATCACTTCTGGCCAAAAGGCTCTCTCAAAAGGAAGAGTTTCCTAAAGACAGTCAGATTTTGGATTCACTTCTTCTCCTCTGAAAGATTTCCATAACTGGACATAGTTCTTCCGTATCTCTTTGCCAGCCACCAGGTAGATTGGTTTTTCAGGCTGTAACAAATATTTTGGGGACTTTTTGCGGTTTGGCATGTATGACAGGGCCAAATTCAGGGAGAGGTAGAGAACACAGGCTGGTTAGGGATAGTTTCCTGCTCCCCACAAACTCCTCAACAAAAGATCCAGCTTCACATCCAGAGAGGAGCAGGCTGGATGATCATCTTGGGAAATACAGCTGTCCAAATAGTACTCAAGTACTAAAAACCCATAACAGGACCATCAGCAGGAAATATCATTTGGTTCACATGAGTGTGCACAGCACTTGCATAGATATTAGCATAAACTTTCCCATACTAATAGGCTGTGTCTACACTGGCATCCCTTCCGGAAAAGGGATGCTAATGTAGCACTTTGGAATAGGCAAATCCGTGGGGGATTTAAATATCCCCCATGGTATTTGCATTAACATGGCTGCCGCTTTTTTCCAGCTTGGAGATAAGCCGGAGAAAAGCGCCAGTCTAGACGTGATTCTCCGGAAAATAAAGCCTTTTCCGGAGGATCTCTTATTCCTATTTGAAAGTAGTAATAAGAGATCCTCCGGAAAAGGCTTTATTTTCTGGAGAATTATGTCTAGACTGGCGCTTTTCTCCGGCTTATCTCCAAGCCGGAAAAAAGTGGCAGCCTTGTTAATGCAAATACCGCGGGGGATATTTAAATCCCCCGCGGATTTGCCTATTCCAAAGTGCTACATTAGCATCCCTTTTCCGGAAGGGATGCCAGTGTAGACACAGCCATATTGTATCATCTCCTCAGCATAGCCACTTTCTAGCTACTTCAATATTTCTATGACAAGAATCTTAATTCTAAAGTAATATAGGCAGCATAACTTTCAACACTTCTTGAAGGACTTTTTAAAAATCACTCAATTGGCCACATATAGTTCATTTCAGTGATGTAGGTATCCAGATGATTTTCTTATAGCATAGCTACTAACAAAACTCACACCAATGTAATGATGTGTGTCTTCAGCCACATGATTGCATCTAACATCTCTGCACTTGATTAATTCAGAAATTCTGGTTCCTGAAGTTAGTTGACTGGCTCCAAAACAGATTCTCTAGTTCCCTAATCTATTCCTCGAGGCATCAGGTTTTCACTTTCTCCGTTATCTATGGCTATCTGAGATGTCTCTGATCTTTCAAATAAGTCTTGATTTCCCCTAACTTCTCATTATCTAGTTGCACAGTATCTAACCCTGGCTCTGCTGTGGGGGGTAACAACTCTTCCTGTTTTCCAGTTGGTAACCTCTGTTCCTAAGTGGGCTGGTTGTCTGATTGTCAGTGTGTAGAGTGTTTTTGTATGTCTGCCATAGCACTGCTTGTTTACTTGGCTCCAGTGCTTTTGTAGATATCAGTAAGTGAGGTCTTGTGGGGAGTGAAATCCTTCTTTGTTTTGCACTGGCTTCTGTGCTAAGGAAGACAATTGTAATAGAGGTGTATTTCCAAATCTAGAGAGGATCCTAGATACAGATCCTAACTATAGAGTTATATTGCCATGTTTAAATTTCTTCAATAGGATTTTCACTCAACTGTGAAGCAAAGGGAAGGACCTATTAGGCTTGTGGATAATATTGATTTTCTTATTCTGAGCAAGTATGAGGTTCAGTGGTAGGAGAGAGCATCTGTGTCTGTCACATTTTACATTGTCCTAAGAACAGCCAAATTGGAAAAAGTGTGGGGGGAAGGGGAGAAAGGGACGGTAACCTTCCTACCTCTACCCACAAAATGTGATGGTGTGCCTTGATTGGCTCCTCTTGGTGGGGCTGTGATATGGCCATGGGTTTGACTGGGATCTTTAAGTGTGATTCCTTGTGCATATGGAAAAAGAAAAAGTAATCATATATAGAAAAGGCACCCCACTTTTTTTAAGTGGACTCTACATTCCAAGCCAAATACTTGAGCGGAGAACCCCGCGTAGCTTACTTCCAGTAGATTTTTAAATAGCTTATTTCATCATTTGGCGCTGTCTACACAGCACCAAATTCTGAAATAAAGCACTATTCCAAAACGTCCTTAATCCTTGTGGAACGAGGTTTACAGGGATATCGGAAAAGTGCGCCCATTATTTTGAAAGATATTTCAAAATAATGTGTGCCTGTCAAGATGTGGAATAGCTATTTCGGGATACTGGAAGTATCCTAAAATAGTGCCATAGTGCAGATGTACCCTTAGAGAGATGGATTACCAACACCAATGGGAGAACCCCCTCCTGTTAGCATAGGTAATGTCTTCTATTAAAATGCTGCAGTGGTGCTGCTATAGAACTTTAGTGTACACAAGCCTTATTTGGGAGTACACGAGTAGTTTCAGACAGATGCAGGCATAAGCACCAACTTCCTCCCTACCCAGAAGTGCTTGACCCTCCCCTCACACCTGCCCCAAGCTCTGCCCCCACTCCACACCTTCCTGCCCTCGCTCGACTACCAGCTCCATCCACGCCACTCCTCCTAAGGCCCCACTCTGCCCTACGCCCACTTCTTCCCCACCCCTCCCCCAAGCACACCCCATTCCTGCTCCTCCCTCTTCTACCAGCACTTCCTACATGCCATGAAACAGCTCATCTACAGAAGGAATTAATCAGTAGGACTGATGGTAAGGGGTGGGAGGCTGCCAGTGAGTGCTCTTTTGCTGATGCACCCACAGAGTCAGCATCTATGGATGCAAATACAATATCAGCTGTTTTCAGGCTCTGGTAGGGAAGACATTTTTACCCTGGTATAGAGCCTAGCAAGAGGTCATACCAGCTGGCCCATCTAGGCATTATTGTGATCTAAGCAGGGATATGCAGGGCAGATGTCCCTACTCTCTGTTTGCCAGAAGCTGGGAATGGGTAACAGGATGGATCACTTGTAGGGTTGCCAGATGGTTGAACCAAAAATACCAAACACCCCCCGCCCAACCCCCCCCCCCCCAAAAAACACTAGTGAAAAAAATTCCGTTGAAAAAAAAAGGGGGAGACCAAGGTTGTTGAGCAAAAAAGGGGGGGACCCCAACAGCAATTATTAAGCAAAAAAATTAAAAATTAAAAAACTAAAAATCATGGCCCCTTTTCTGTTTCAGCCACAAGACAAGCCCCTGCAGAACCAGGTAAGCAGAGGTGTGGAATGGGGAGGTGTTGGGGGGACCTGGCAGAGGGAGGCGGGGGGCGGCGGCTGGGCCCGGTTACTGAGTGTGTCGTAGGGTTGCCAGGTGTCTGGTATTTTCTGAATTTTTTACCGGACAGGAGGCAAAAATACCGGACTGTCCGGGTCAATACTGGACACCTGGCAACCCTAATCACTTGATTCCTTGTTCTGTTCATTCCTTCTGGGGCACCAGTCATTAGCCACTGTCAGAAGACAGGATACTGAGTTAGTTGGACCTTTGGTCTGACCCACATCCTAAACTCAAAACTCTGGTCATCTGAAGAAGTGGGCTGTGTCCACAAAAGCTCCTGATACCATCTACATGTTTTGTTAGTCTATAAAGTGCTACCAGACCACTTGTTTTTTAAGTTTATCCTGTACAGACTAACTTGGTTACCTCCTGAAGCTATAGTTATAATGTTTTTCTTATATTTTATGTTTAAGTATAAAAATGTTATATTAAAAAGTTATATATAAAAAGTTTGTCAAATTCAGTAAGTCTTCTCCAAAGTTTGTCCTCAGTTTTTTCTAGGATCTCATAACCCTCTAAATGATCTTTTGGAAATAATTACATGTATCACAATGGGCTTGACCATCCAGGAAAGATGCTAACATTTGTAATTGGAGAGAGTAAATTTGATAAAGTACCGTAGATGAAATAAGTAGGATTTTTTTATTATTACAATATGTATTTGCTGAAAGGTATAAATTTTCATTGCCAGAGAGAAACTTAGACCTGTTTTCAAAATATGGTAGCTTTAATGAAAATAATTAGGTGCACTTTGCTTCCAGCTTCTTTCGATATATTAACAGAAAAGCATGGAAATAAAGATATTAACATGTTATTAATGTTTTTGTTGAAATATGTGTACATAAAACACATTCCTTCATACATTATTTAACATTTAAATTGCAAAAATGTAGAGAAGTTTAATAAATTGGTTGCATGTTTTTGTCTTAACATAATTTCCCATACATTTTAAATGAAACTATAAAAGAATCGCTACCTTTAGCAATATTTAAAAATAGTCTTACATCCAAGGGAACCTAAATCATAGTCTCATAAAAATATTACAAGTAACACAGCATTAAGAGCAATGATTATTTCTATCTTAATCAAAATGTGATGTATTGATAATTTGAGCACAAGTATCATGAAAAACCATAAAAGTGTCCAATGAAGGAAGGGGAAGGAAAGGTGATTAATCATAAATTGGCAGTTGAAATATACTGTCCCTACATGGTAAACAATGCCTGTCCAACTGTTCTTATTTCTCTTCAACTTCTTCCATGCAGTACATTTTATTGAGCTTCCAGTTTTCAGTGCTCAGACTCCAGTCCAAGTAGGTACATCTACTCTACTATTTTTCCCAGAGAATCAATAAGTTGCCCACTAATGCATCCCCAGAATGCTAGACATTCTGGTATTTCTGGGAATGATGTAGGCCTTCCCCTGCTTGTATGACCTCACTGCCCAGTCCATACAAGGTCACGCCCCGCAAAGGAAGTCATTTTGAGCATGCAAATCACTCCTTAAAATGGCATCCTCAGTGCCTGAGACCAGATGTAATCATGGTGCCTAGAGGGGCTATTCTGAGAATGCAAATTCAGGGCAGACAATTCCGAAGATTGGTGATTTATTCTATAATTAGATTCACCAAGCTAGTAACAAAACACTGGTTGACCAGAAATCAGATACGATTCCCTTTTACGGTTGCCAAATGGTTTCAACAAAAATACTGGACACACTTGACATTACATCACAATCTACATTACATCTTATTTAGAAAATACCGGACGTTTATATTTTCTCCTTTATATTTTCTCAATTTGTTTCCCGAACAGAAAGCTCAAATACTGGACTGTCTGGTTCAAAACCAGACACCTGGCAACCCTATCCCCTTTAGGCAATCCAGCCTTTGACACCCAACTAAGCAGCCTTATCGAAAACCTTAGTCACTGTACTTAAAGTTCTACCATTCCCAAAGGACTGGACACATTGCTCACCAGGTGAATGAATATTTCAGACCTCACCCAAATGCACACTTAAAGCCAATCCTTAATATCATGGATTTAGTTAATAATAAAAGAAAGAAACAGCTAGGGGCTCTCACTGAAGTGGGAGCCCTTAATATTTGACAAATGATCAATGGGGTGTAAGTGACTGTACTGGGCTATCACCGGCCAGAAATCTTGGTTGAAATTAGACTAACCCCCATACCACATCTCTTTTCCTTCTGCCACACAGCAAACACACCACCCAGCTCGGAGTAAGAGCTTGGGGAAATCTGAAATATTTCATGATAGGTTTGAAGAAGTCAGACCTGCCTTTTAAACCCATTCTAAGTGGACGATGACTGCAATACAAATATTCTTTTATACTCACTTCAGTGCTGAGGGCAAGAATATGATGCTTCAATCTAGAGGAACTTTGAGGGCATCATTAATTCTGTCTTTTTTTTTAAAGAAAAATTAGTGGATATCTTTTTACTGTCATGAGATTTGGGAAACCATGACTGGGGCGGGGGGGAGTGTAGGTATTAGAGACTGGTTCTTGCACCACTAACATCTATGGGTACGTCTATACTAGCTCATTAGTTCGAGCTAGGTAAGGGAATGAGGGAATGAGGGTAAGCAGAGTTGCAAATGAAGCCCATGGAATGAGGAGTAACGGTAGTTTGAATTAGGATCTTTAATTCGAACTACCTACTCTATGCCACATGTAGCCACGGGCATGGAGTTCGGACTAAGGGGGATTTAAAAATGGCAGCGCCCGGGAACATGCAAATGAAGCCCGGGATATTTAAATCCCGGGCTTCATTTGCAACTCCGCTTGCCCTCATTACTCTACCTATCTTGAACTAATGAGCTAGTGTAGACGTACCCTATGGAAGTTTTGCCATTGACTTCAATAGCACTGTGAGTGGGCTCTAGGTCCTTCAGCTTGTTATAGGGAGTGAGGACATGGATAGCCTTAATAGTGACTAGGGCCACGTCTACACTTGCAATGCCAGAGATCAATCTTCTGGTGTTCGATTTAGTGGGCCTAGTTAAGATCTGCTAAAACAAATGCTGAGGGGGGGCTCTATTTGGTGCTGTTACTCCTCAGAGTATTTTATATAGCTGGAGCTGTGTACCTTAACCTGACCTTCCAAGTGTAGTGTAGACCTGGCTTAAGGAAAAAATCCAGGGTTTCACATCTGATTGCAGACTATCTATAAGACAATGTTACCAATCTTCAAACTAGCATTGTCTTTGCAAAAAATCAGCTATTTTGGTATCAAAGACTGGAGGGGCAAAATTCAGCCCTCTGATTCACACTGCAGCTCTCTTTTTGTTTTCAAAGGGAATACTGCCTCTGGGCAAGAGCATAGAATATGCAAATACACCGCAGGGCAGAGAGCATTTGACTTTAAACATAAATTGAGGCATATTATCTCAACAATCTACCCTTACTTTGCATCCTGCCAGTAGTAAGCATGCAAAGTTTGAAAAAATAGCCCTGAAAAATGGGTGTGAACACTCCATGGTGGGAATAGTGTTAATTACTTGCAAGTCTTTTTCTTTTGGTGTATTCAGGCTGACACATCTCTTTAATACCATGGTAGCCCAGTTCCATTGCCAGATTAGGGATGGCAGTGATGAACAAGCATTATGCAGTTTGCAAGTTCAGATGCTTGCTAAGATTTGTGTTTTGGCCAGGAAGCTGGAGAAACTGCAGTAATATGTCAGAGGTTCAGCTACTTTTAGGATGGAGTTGGGAAACTTCTTTATGTATCTAAAGTGACTCCCCTATCCCTATTTACGGTAGTGCTTAGGCTTTCTAGTTAATAGATTTTTTGCTAATAGAACTAGGTGAGAATTATGGAAACATTTTGAGACGTGCCTTAAACTAGCAAGTATTTCATTTTTTCCCCTTGGGTACAGATTTTCAGAGTTAACTCTGCAAAAGAACCTGTCCACATATTAGCATGCATGCATTTCAAATCTATGTGGAGAGGAGAAAGAACTGGGATTTTTATAAAAGAAAATGGACACTTGAAAATGAAAGGATAAATGAAGAACAATCTGGGACACAAGAACACTCCCACAACTGGCATTGTGGTGGGACGGAACAGTTCCCTAAGCAAGAGCAGAGGACCCTCACCAGTTGGTCACTAAACCTCATCTGCCCAGAGTATCCATATAGGACATTGGTTCCCCTTCCCAGACCAGTGAAGAACTACAGCCTCACCAATCCAATCTTGATCAGTCTTGAATCTAAAGAACTCCAGCTGTAGAGAGTCCCCCTTCCTTCTGCATTCCCTGTAATTGGAGAGCCTGTCCCAAAGAATGTCCCTTGACTGAAAGGAACAACTCAGCGATCCAGAAGGGCCCAAAGATCAGAAAGGCTGCTTTGAAGATTGTAGCTTCATTCCCTGAAACATAAACCTGAGGAAGAACCTCAGCTAAGTATAGGAGCATGGAACCACAGGGTTAGGAGGAATCTCCAGGGTCATCTCATCTAACTCCATGACAAGATGCAGGATTTGTTGTGCGTAAAAATTGCCATAGAACTGGGCAAGCTCATGGGTTTCCTGACATCACATCCTACCTGGAGCCCAGGCCCTCTCCTCCCACCCCCTGTAGATCATGAATCCCGCAACCGAGCTCCAGATGACCTGCAGATCTTCAGTGAAAGACTATTACAGATAACTGGCTAGTTATAGCAAGACTAAGTACTACTATATCTAAGATTCTGGCAGAGTTCAGACTCGGGCTAGACTCTCATGCTCCCTGAAGCTGTTCAAATGCAGGGAGGTACACTAAAAAAAAAGAAGTGTGTGTTGCAAATTCTCCTCTGCCCATGGGTCAAGTTCTAGCGATCAAGATTCCACAAGACCACTAGCACCTGTTCTGGTACTTTCTTGGCTTCCACAGCTAGTCCTGCAAGGAAATAAGCAGCCCCTGGAGGATATATGCTCTATAGCCTGGAACATCAGGATTTCTCATCAGGGCTTTATTTATGCCATGGTACCTTGCCCTCCCTAGGAATTCCTAATCCCTACCTCCCTAGTGCCTCAAGACTCACAGGGGAGGGAAGATAGCCCTTACCTGGCTTGGCCCAGGGCATTAACCCTGAGCAGCTTCACCATGGAACAGGACCACTGTGAGGTAAAAGCATCCAGGCATGATCCAACCAGCTCACACAGCTGCTGACCCACCTACAGCAGCAGTAGCACAGCCCCGGGAGGCTGCTTCTCTGCTGCTCCCATCTGGGCTGGCAGAAGGGAGGTTCGATTGACCCACAAATAGGAAGTGGCTCTTATTATGTTTCCTGATCTCATGCCAAATCTGAGGAAACCTCAAGCCCTCCCATGTCCTGTGGGGGACAAGTCTCATGGGAGCGATCCTATCCATTTTACCCACCCAGTGCAGGAGCCACCAAAGCAACCTCCTTGCTAGGCTCAATGCCCTCTTCAGGAAGTTGTTATTCAAAGTTCCTTCCGTCTGGGGCGTGAGAGTAGCCATAGGGTGAGCGTTTCTTCAAAACAAGAGGAAGAGTGAGAAGCTGCAGAGAGCAGTCCGGGTGCTGTTTCTTCAGTTTTCAGGATGAGAGAGGGGAAAGGCAGCAGAGTGATATGGCAGCTATGTCAAGTGGGAGTCTGAATGAATGGCCATGTCGGAGTGGATTGATGTGCTCAGGGGAGTGCAAGTGAGTGAATGGATTTAAATGGGGAGATATATATCAGTGAAGGGGGGTATATGGGTAAGAGTGCATGTGGGTGAGTGGGTGGAGGTGGTTCACATGTGAGGGTGAATGGTTGAGTGCATGAGTATGCATAGTGCTTTACATGAGCTCCATCCTATTCAGTCTGTATTGGTGCCAGCAATCAGAATCTTAAATCCTCATTTGCTTAGTAAGGCAGTGGTCTGACTTTCTCTGCTCTTGCCAGTTCCTCTGGCTTCCCTGAGCTTCAAAACAAGCCCCTAGCAAGTGTAGCACAATGGGAGGAAGGTAGAGAATCCTAAAAGAAAGGTGGAGAATCCTAAAAAAATGTCATTAAGGCACAAGAGCCCACGGACACTGGGGCTACATCTAGACTGCAGGCTTCTATAGGAAGAAGCTTTTCTGGAAGAGATCTTTCAGAAAAACGTCTTTCAAAAGAGAGCGTCCACACAGCAAATGTGCATTGAAAAAAACGATCTGCTTTTTCAAAAGATAGCATCCGCACTGAAAGGACACTATCTCGCATTTAAATTGTGATTACTATGGATGGAGTGGCCACCAGGGCACCTGTGCTTTTTCCTGGAGGCCTCTTCTTTCCAGAAAAAGAAACCCTCTTCCCAGTCCACACATACCTTTTTCCAAAAGAGCTCTTTCGGGAAAAGGCTTCTTCCTTGTAGAAAGAGGTTTGCCGCTGTCAAAAAAGCCCCTGTGTTTTTTCGACTTTCTGCTGCAGTGTGGACGTAAGTGAAGTTTTTCCTGAAAAACGGCTGTTTTTTCCGGGAAAACTCTGCAGTGTAGCCATACCCTGGGAAAGGATAATGAAAGTAACAAGAAGTTGCCAATGCAGTTGCAAAGACTGACTGATCTAAGATATGACTGAAGAAGTGTCTTCACAATAATTAATTACGCTTTAAAACATCCCTCTGAGGTAAGTAAGTATTATTAAACAAGAATATACAAAATTAATTAGGGTTTGCAGGGAAAAGAAAGGGAAGAAAAAAAGACAAATTAATGCAAGCCAGAGGGGTTATGGAGGATAAGACTTTTACAGATAGAATCAAGAGAGAAAGATATAATAGAGAGAAAGCACAGCCATTAATAATGGGGCTGTTATTGGAGCTGATTACCAATGCCTCCCTAAGGGAGGGCAAAGATACCAGATTCTATGGAAGAAGAAGCTGTTAGACCCTTGTTCAAAAACCATCTCTTTATGCTGACAAGGGATCCAGATATCTTATTTCAAGTTTTTCTTTATGGAGAGAGGAAGTAAGTTTTGTTGTAGCTGGGTTTTTTTAAGAAGGTTATGATGTGGGCCCAACCAGGATACCTAAACAATATGGGACCACAACAGTTGTTGTCAATCCTACTCATTTACTACAAAGGTAAAGCTCATTTGTGCAGCCCGTCAAGAAGGCTGACCTAGGACCATGGAACTCATTAAGACAGGCACTAGTTTCTCCTCCAAGTTTTGGCCACATTACTTTGACCTAGAACACAACAATAGCCATACTTGGTCACACCAATGGTCCATATGGTCCAGTATTCTGTTTTCTGACAGTGGACAGTATCATAGGCTGGACTTACCTAATAAAATTATATAGCATAGCATTCATAAATCAAACTTAAAACAATATTTTAAAAAGCTAAATGCCCTGTGAGAGGAAGGGAGAAAACACACACAACAAGCGTTAATCATATCACTTCAGACATTATTGGAAGATACTCAAGTAAAATGGCACCATATGTGGTTTAAGAGACTAAGTAATATAGAATAAAGGACCTAACTCAGCAAAAATCTTCTCTGATGTTATTCCAGCTGTTCACTGGAATAATTTTGTCCTCTATATATAGCCAAAGCAGCTCCCATAGACATAAATGAGTCATACTTGTATATCTGATGACTGAATCTGACCCAATGTGAGGTTAAATAGACAAAAAATGCAATCACATTTTAGGTTACTATAAACTAAGTTTTGCTTTTCTTCTAAGTTTTATTATAATGTATTTATGTGACATAAGAAACATGGAATAGTTGAAATGTGATACTGTTACTTCCAGGAGTCTACATTTATACCTAAAAAGAGAACTGACCCTCTCCATGTCAGAGTTTTGACCCAATACAACCACCACTATTGACTGATGCTGTTATGCTCTCCAATCCCTGTTCAAGCTGATGTGTCCCATTCCCCCAAATACTTCTATCACTGACATGCCAGACAATAAGGAGTATTCACTATTTTTATATATAGTATAAGCATGTAAGCCTAGTTTGCCACCTACTATACACCCCCACATGGCTAGGGGTCCTTCTGCATACACTGCCTTTAGTCGCTCCTCCTTATGGACTCTATCAGCACTCCAAAGATACTTTGTCCTGGCTTACAACATCCCTTTCAGATGTATTCAATATAGACAATCTTCAACCACAAAATAATTCAGCAAAGTCCAATATCATAAACTCTATCTGAAGCCAAGCATTCCCAGCCCTCTCTTTACCTGAATCTCAACCCTGTTTGTTCTCACTCTAGTAGCCACATGCCTGCAACTTCTTGCTACCTTTAATATTACATCAACTGATTCCCCTCAGGTTGAGTTCCTCTTGTAATCAGGACTAGCTTAGCCCCAGGCTATGCATCCCACAGGCAGGCCACCCTGGTACATACATACAGAGTAACGTACAATAAAACAGGAGTAATGAAAGAATTGCCTGGTTATCAAATGCAGCCCAGCAGAACAGCCAGCACTATGATAAGCATGTTCCCATTTATGGTCCTCTGAAATGCCAAATGTGCAAATAAATGCTCCCAGCTGCTGCTTTGGTTGCCCCGGGAGATAAAGAAATGGGTGGGGTGGGGTGATGTGATCAGGGACAGGGGTCAGAAAAAGTAGATACTAAAGAATATTCTATCCCAGAAGGCAGAAGGCAGTATGGGTAAAATAACTACAAGGGACACGCAAGAAAATTCACAGTGGCCTGAGGCAGTGCAATGACTATCAATATGTAAGAAGAAAAAGCAAAGCAACAAACCCTGGGTCCATGTGAAGATCTGCAAAAGAATACACAGCTAATGATCAGCATCTACCAACTAGGAAAGAATGCTCTTGAAATACAGTTCAAGCCAATTTTCCTATGCATCAGCTTTGCTACACATTTTAAATATTGTGTAAATCTGCAGAAACCTGAACAGTTCAGAGGCCAATAGGAAAATTTGACTCCCTTTGCACAGGGTCCATAAGGTGTTTTTATACTCAGCAGTATTATAGATGCCATGTTTTACATGCAGCCAGAAGAGAATGGGGGGAAAGGTGGTGGTAAGTCACCTTTACACCTTCTCCTACCACAACATCAGTCTTAGGGCTGTCTTAACTCTACACTAGCTGTTCACTGATCCAAAACACCTTCTCAGAACCAGGGACTGCATAGTACACCCCATACACTGGTTGCCAGGACAAAGTGTTGCCTGGGAACTCTTACGATGCCACCTGTATTCCTCTGTGTGGTTCACTGTCCTGTGTAGTGGCATTTAGACCACATACAGAGAGAAAGAATGAATTTGCTCTGAAAACGAGTTTGCTTTTAGCTCAAGCTGTAGCACAGGGGTGGGGAACCTAAGGCCAGATGCAGCCCCAGTTTGTCTGGATCCAGCCTCCGAGGCTCAGGACTTCCCCCCGCCCCAGCACTGGGGAACCTGCACTGGTTCTCCAGCCCCTACCACAACCACCATCCCCTTGTGGGACTGAAACATACAAAATCTACTAGCCTGGTCCCTCTCCTCCCCCGTCCTCCCCAGGCCCTGGTGTGCAAGGATAATGTGAGGAGTGTCTTCCTGCTCCTCAGTCAGGGGCCACGCTTTTTGAGGGGGGTCAGCGGCCCCTTACCAAAAAAAGTTTCCCACCCCTGTTTCAGAGGCTCATGCACTAAGCTCCAGAGGTCCCTGGTTTCGTTCTGTCTGTTAGTGTTACACTGGCAGTCGGTTAAACCTATGCCCCTGCTGCTTTATCATGCCATAGGGTACCTCTACATAGCAGCGTTATTTTGGAATAACTGACATTATTCTGAAGTAACACAGTATGCATCTACACAACAAGCCATTTTTAAAATATTATAGACCCTGGGGGAATTCTTACTCCGACTCCTGGTAATCCTCATTTCACAAAGAGTAAGGGAAGCCAAAGGAGCGTTCTTCCTTCGACTTCCTGCTGTGTAGATAGCACCACAAGCCAAATTAAGCTATTTTGACTTCAGCTACGCAATTGATGTAGCTGAAGATGCGTAGCTTAAGTCGACTTTAACCCTGCTGTGTAGACGTACCCATATGCTCCAACACTTCTGTTAGTCTATTAGGTGCCACAGGACTCCTCGCCGCTTTTGCACATTTAGACTAACACGGCTACCCCTCTGATACTTGACACGATGTACCCATAGTAACCCATAGTAGTCAGAACCAAAATCAGGGAATCAGGATCTCTTCCTATATGCACTTTGCCAGTAATCATGAGGTGGATGGTGGGAAGCAGGCATTAAGCTACATGTTCAACCCTCAGGAAGATAGTTGCTCTAGCATTCAAAAACTGTGATTAGTGAGTCTGCTGAAGAGCTAGGCACTTATCCAGTAGTGTATTTGGATTGCAAATTAGTTTAGCCCTGGATTTTAAAATAATATGGTCCCACTGAAGACACAAAGTATGTTATATCTATTAAGTAATATGCAAAATACTAACTAGGGATCAGTCATATAAGCCAGCAGTAACTTGAACCCTGGCACATGAATTATGAAACTGATTCCCCATTTCACTTCAGTGGTTGTTTTTTTTTAATTTTAAATTTGGTAATGACTGTACTCCTTCCACAACAGTTATGATGTAGGAAGTACAAAGTCCTGCATCAAATGACATATGGTAGAGAGCATTGTATCTGGCACCAAAGGAATGAAATATTAATCCATTTTTAGTGTTTGATTTTCTTCTTTATTAATTTAGATCAATTTATTTGATGCAGTTTTTCAACAAATGTTTATTATTCTGACTATCAATATTTTCAGCATATTTACCAGCTGTTAGTGAAAACTAACAATATCTTATGCTGTTAGCTCATCACTCATGCAAACAAAATCTGTGATTAATGGTCATTAAACAGGCTGGGGAAAATGTTACCATTTTTCTGACTAGAGAAAGGACCCGAATCAATTTGCATTGAAATAGATGGACAGAATCTGAATCAGGCCTCAAATGAGAAATTTATTTTCCTATAAATATTATGGAGGAAAAAACTTATTGGGGGCCTGTTTTGTTGTTTGTTTTCATTTTTTCCTCCTGTTTTTTAATTTGTATCTTTTAAATCGAGAATGGATGAGATGAGCAGAGCAATATGGCTGCCCACTAACTCAGCACTGATATTCCCATGGGACCAGATTGGGAATCACTTATTTATAGGAGACAGCCCACTGAAGCCAGATTGTTCACGTGAAATAAGTGTTCACCTGTGACTGTGAGGGGCCTGCCCTAGTGTAGCACTCTCAAAACAGTGTAACACTCTTCTTGACATCTTGGACAATATCAGGGATGCAACATTTGACCATGAAGAGTGGACACTGGTCTTTTTTATATGGCTGCCCAACACTTGTTATGCCTATAGAGCAATCCAGGGTAGGAGTAGGACTGCTGCTCAGGTAGAAATACCTGTGTTAGCTTTAGCATTGCTAAAAAGGTTTTTGCAGATGCAGAGCCATGAGCTTCAATAATGTGATTACTCCAAATTCCATGCAGGCTTGAACAAACCACACTGCACTGCTACATTTAGCCATGATGTTGTGGGTAAAGGGAGTCCAGGTATGTCTACCTGAACTGCCTGGGATTACAGTATCGATGTGCCCACTCTGTGTGGAGCCTCTGCTGGGTCAGCTCGATGACTTTGAAAAGAGACACAGATTTGTGAGGACTCAGAAGCCCTAGAAAGAATACAGTAGCTCTGAACAGAAAATCATCTTGGTTCAGAGGACAATTTATTACATGGGATGAGGAAGGAGCAAGAGCTTAATAGGCTCTAAAGAGAATCTGTGTTCTAGGCATTTGTAGCCCTGTAACATTTCACTAGTCTACCCAGAAGTCTAGTAGTAATCTTGGAAATAGTTTATTGTTCAAGGAAATAAAAAGGATAGAATCCAATGAGCAAAGCCCAGCAGAACATTATGTACACAACTATGATTCATATCCAGGTGCCCCCCTCAAAGCTTCTTGAGGTACAATGGCTGAGTGGCTAAAGCATAAACTTGAAGAGAGGGGAGGGATTGGCATGTCACTTCATCTCACACTGAAAGGCCATCTCCTGTTCACCCAGCTGCAAAATGGGTCCCAAATCCTTGAGGTCCAGGCAGTCAAAAGCAGCTAGACATGTAGCTGGCCAAATCTCTCCTTTGTGTACTGTTAGATATGACAATGATGTGTGTTAACTGCATCCATTCAAAGAGCTTTCAGGGACTTTGATGTGTCTGTGAATAGGCCTAATGTGTAGCAAATAAAGAAATGGCTAAACAATTCATAGCACATAATTTATTTGATGAATGTAGCCCCCTTTTCTGCTTGCAAGTTGTTCAAGAACAGGGTGTTTGAAATTTGTAGTTGTTTGACACTTGTGCAAACAAATTTCAGCTTAATTTTTCCAAACTGTTTGCTATGAGTATTCATTTGGGAATTTGGTATTCTCAAATCAATTTTTGATCAGTGTCACCAGCCACCTAATTAGGTGCTCAGATGCCATGATGATAATTATTATTTCTTTTCCCCAAACTGGATGACCTAATATGAATATTCGGAGCAGTGTCTAAGGAAATCATTGTTCCATGGAGAGAAGGGTTGAGAATGTGAGAGACAGCTTGAGATAAACAGTCCTAGGGAATGTTAGAATATTTAAGCCCTTTTCTTATCCTGTTTTTCACAAGGAGTACTATAAATGCAATTGTAAAATACTTATTTCTTTCTGAGAGAAACAGAAAGGCCTATTGGCTGTATATATTCTTAAAGAACACTTAGCAGTTTTTATATTCACCTTTCTCATCACATTCACATAAAGTAATCATGTTTGCAAGTATAGATAAAATCTTATTTGCAAATTGTTCTAGCATATGATTAAATGCCTCAATAACATGGCTTTGACTGGAGGACAATAGGGTATGGATGTATATTCTTCATCTCACACACAACATTGTTTTATATTTGCTAGTCTGTATTTTATATCATACTCTTTCCAATAGCCATCAAAACATTTGGCTACTTTTTCCATTTAAAAATTCCAATTTTGTCAAAACCAAAACTTTTTTTGTGGGACAGGATCAGTTTTCATCAATTTCTTATTTTGTAAAGTTAAAAAAATGAAATTATTCTGATATCTTCATGTTGAAAAGTTTCATTTTTCAGTTAAAAACAACTCTTTTATAAAGTAAAACTTTTTACTTACAGTTCAAAAGAAAGGTTTTTTAAATAGTTTAAAAGTGCGGAGGTAAAAATCAGAACAAAATATTTCAGAATTATCAAATGAAATATTTTGATTAACCCAAGCCATTTTTTTTAATTCTCAGTTCACAAAAATTTTCAAGATTTTTACTTTTTGTCCCCAATCAAGATTGGAAAATATTTTCAAAATATTAGTTTATGGGATGGAAAAAAAACATTTCCTGTGGGACACCAGTCATCTACCATTCACCTGAGCAATGCTATTGGTTATAGAATGATACAAAATAGAGAATAATGAATATGAATTAATGTTGTATATGGGATGAAGAATGCACATCTGTTCCCTAAATCCCCCTTCCTTTCCTGGCAGTGAGAAAATTAATCAAGTGTTGTTAATTGCATGTACCTGTTCAGCTCTGTGCGAGGTAATCTCACCCATCTTTGTTGCCTTCATTTGAATGGTTGCTCAGCTTCTCACCTCGAAGCATTGGGGACCTAATATGTAGTTTTAAACATTCCTCTTACTAACCTCTAACCCTAGTTGTATGCAACACTAGTTCGTATAGCCAGACCATGGACTGAACTCAATGGTCTCCATTTCCTTTCACCTTCACAAGCCATCATTGTCAATCATATGCACAATTTAGTATTTGCACGGACAGGCGCTAGGTGCCAGATGCAAAGAAGCAAAATACCCTCCTTCATCTTATTCAATTAACTGGGATAGTACCGCACCTCCGGTCAGTAAACAGCTGTTTACTGTTTTGTTGCATGTCCATATATAAAAATACTTCTCAACACAGTACTTTGGTTGAATTTAATGTTCTCTCTTTTCTAATTTCCATCACCAATCATCGCAATCATTTTCACAATCTAGTCTAATATTAAACTATGGTCTTAATTGTGAAGCAACTTATCATTGTCCATTGCATTCAATTAACTGCCCCAGTGCCAGGTCTCTGGCCAGGGTGCATTGGTAACTTCAGTGTTAAGTGTCCCATCACATATACAAAATATTTGTATCTACCAAAGTGCATTTACTAAATGTACTAGTTTCCATTTTCTGTCACTGCTATCATCATTCATGACAGGCATTTGTCAGAAATAATTTAGCAAAGTATATGTGTTCTGTCAACCTAAGCTGCAAAGGAACCATTCAGATCTCTGTAATAGTCTGTGTGCCACAGTTTTGGGAAACAAATCTGTCCCCGTGCCATCTTATATTAAACTGTGTTCCATTAGTAACTTCATATAAGAGGGCACATAAATAACCAAGGTAGTTATAGCAGATGGGAGGTAGATTAGGCAGGTGCCCTGACCTAAAGACAGGTTATGGGAGCATGCAGACTGTTGGTAAATTATATAGTTGATTGCTTGACCATACCTCCTCGTGAAACATATTCAAGAGACCAAATAACCAATAGCTTCAGAGGGGTAGCTGAGTTAGTCTGTAACAAGAAAAAAATTAAAAAACAACAAATAGTCTTGTAGCACCTTTAAGATTAACAAAACATGTAGACGGTATCATGAGCTTTCATGAGCACAACCCACTTATTGTGGTCATCTGAAGAAGTGGGCTGTGCCCACGAAAGCTCATGATACCATCTACATGTTTTTTAATCTTTAAGGTGCTACTAGACTAATGGTTGTTTTTTAAGTTTTTCCAAATAACCAGTATCAGTCAAGTTAATTGCTCTAAGCCAATAATATACAGGAAAAAAAGTTCTATGTGATATCACTCTTTGGGAACCCATCCCATGCAGCAATGTTTCATTCACCATAAGCAAAAGGTGTGCTCCTAGAGTTACACATTTCAGCTGCTGTTCTTTCTATGATGATTTCACAAATTATACATCTCTTTACATTCCACTAAACTCTACCCCCATCAGTTTGTCCCAGTTCCTTAAACTGTTGTTCTATTCTTTCTTTATCTTTGTTTTGGACCCTAGCATTCCAGGTACAGGTCTGTGAAGGTACTTTTCTAGCTTGTACTAAGACAAAATGAATGTGTCTGCCTAAACGGAATGCTTGCTTCAGGAAATGCAAGGTGTTGTGGGATACTCATCATAAACAAGTAAGATTCTGGTTTACATCAATTTAGGCTGTATCACTGTAACAATATGTGTGCTTAATGTTATTGGTGCTTAATGTGGATACATGTATGCTAGCCAGCATATTTTAGTCAATAAGGCACAATGGGAATGTGTCCTAACACGGGCATCACTAGCATAGTTTTGTTCTCACAACCTGACTTTTGATACTGACAAACCATCCTGAACTGCTGAACCCACATAACAGTTTCATTTGAAAACAAATCAGGGACAGGGACAGGAGCTTTTGAATATAAAGGATTTGCTGGCATGCTCAACCGCTCACCAAATGATGCAGAGGAGGACAGATGTAGTTTCACAGAAGATTGAGAGGGTGAAAAAAAATAAAATAATGACAATGCTACCACAATACCAGTTACACCTGAGTAGCAGGATGCATATGAGTGACATCCTGTGGTGTGTCTTAGGACATGTGGTATGTGTAAGTAGAAAGGGAGAGTTTGGAATTTTACGCTATTTTACTTCAAGAGAGTTCCAAAAAGAACTATAGTTCCATACGGCTGTGAAAAACTTGTAAATGCTACTGGAACATGAGAAACTGGAGGTATTAGGAAGATTTCAGAGTGCTGGTCCACATACCATCATACTGTCATATAGAATATCTGGTCTCTAAAGATAGAAGATGATCCTCTGGATGGGCATCAGCTAAAATACATATCTATTCCCTGCCACATGCTTGGAACTAACAAAAGCTGAGTGGAAGTTGCTGGACCATTAAGATACACACACATACACCATTTGCAGTTGCTCGCCTTCATATTGTCTCTGCATACATTCACACATAGTATGCTTCTTTTTTCAGTATATAGAACTGTTTCTGTTTAGCTCAATTTGGGACATTTATAGAAGCTGAACAGAAACATTACTTGCCTGTCATTACTACTGTGGAAGAAAGAGGAGACTAAGCAAGAGATACCTACATAGAAACACCTGGGGTGGGAGGAGGCAGAGGGGAGAGACAAATAGACAGAACTTGAACAACAAGGGAATGTTTTTCTATTCTGTTTGCTTTTATAAATCATAATTCAGAGCCAGATTCTGCACTCTTTACTCAAGTTGAATGCTGTCCTACATCTTACACAATCCTATTCATTGCAATGAGATGACTCAAGGAGTAAAAGATTAAGCAACGTTGAGGGTAGAATCTAGTCCTAAATTATTGCTCGCTGGGCTCCTGATGATCCATAAGACTTTTCTTCTTCTAGTTCTGCAGGCCCATGACGTCTTTAATGTGGTATGTACATTGTTCAGGCTTAAAATAAAAATCAACACAAAAGAAATACAAACTCTTAAGGGTATGTCTACACTTGCACCCTCTTTCAATAGAGGGATGCAAATGAAGACATTCAAAATTGCAAATGAAGCCGGTATTTAAATATCCCACTCTTCATTTGCATAATCACATTATGGTGCTATTTCGAAATAGCACTATTTCGAAGTACAAACCACAGGGTAGATGCGGTGATTTTGGGAGAACACCCTTCTTCCGAAATAACTGTTAGACCTCATTTTATGAGGAATAAGGGCTATTTCGGAAGCATCAAATTTCGCAATAGACAAATCCCTTAATCCTCATGGAATGAGGTTTACTGGGATGTCAGAATAGCAAGCCCTTTATTTCAATTGCATTTTAAAATAATGGGTATACTGTTAAGATGCGGAAAATGCTATTTTAGGATACCAGATATATTCCAAAATAGCGCTCGCTGTCTAGACATACCATAAATGAGCTCCATGCGATTATTAACAGATTGTGGGGTAGATTTTTTATTTTAATTTTTAATGGGCACTCATGTTTGCATAGGCCTAATCTAAGATCACCAGACTCATTTAGCAAGTGACCTAAGTCAAATTGTAATCTAGTAGTAAAATTCTAATGCATTAAACCCCTGCACCAAATTACTCCCCACAAGTCATGTTTTCATAAACCAGCTAGTGATCAAAATCCAATTAGCCCATCTATAGAGCCCTAAATGTTCCACTCTGTTTGCAAGTTCAAGAAATTATATCTCCAAAATGTTATAATCCTGTAATATGACTTATGAACATGGTATTACTGTAGTTTGGATAACTGTTCTCACTAGACTTTGCTTAATAGACCTTATATTTTATGTTTTCAATGAACAACTCATACAGGGTTGAGCCAAGGGCTTAATCACTCTTAATACAATAAAGCAGCACTTTAAAATATTATTAACCTCATCTGTCTAGATTTGGAACTAATAGACCATTGTGTGTGTATTGTCTTTATCCCTGCCAGTTATGTACATATTTATTAATCCACTCTTCCAGAGGAACAATTTCTAAAGGAAAACCAACAGTAACCTTCAAGTGAGCGGGCACAGGTTAGAAGGGCACTAATTAAATGTCAGACTTGACAGATTAAAATTATGAAATTTAAAATCACCGTGGAGCTCTTTGTCATTGTCAAATTAGGAGTCAGTGTGATGAGGAGCAGGGAAGTGAATGGTTTAATGAATTGAATGGGAATGTGGCTTAGCAGCAGGCTTCTCTTGAATTCAGATCAGACTGTAGTTCAGATCAAAGGCTGCTAGTTCAATTTCACATTCAAAAAGAGTTGTGGCTTACCTGCATTCGTAATAGATGTGTATATGCACTAAGGTAAAAAAAAAAGGGAGACAAATAGGGTTCATGAGAAATAAATTTTGCTCAGGTGATTTATGGATTTAGATTAGGGTAGCAACATTATTTTCCCCATTATTTGGGATGTGAGGTATTTCATGGCATTTTAAAGTCAAAATTTTGCATAGTGCTCATCATTTCTTTTTTGAAAGCCGCTTTTTCCATTTTACAAAGTGGAGGAGAAAAAAACAATGTATACGTTAGGTGGATTATGAAAAAGGGGATGAGATTAAATTCAAGTAACTTGGCTTCATTCTGAACTCAGTTGTGCTGGTGTGAGTGTGGAGGAACTCTGCTGGCTTTCAGCAGAATTTATACAGTGTAACTGGATATTAAATGAAATGGAAAGGTATGACATTCCAAATCAAGGTGTATTTTATATTTAACATTTGCCTTATGAGGGAAAAGATTCAAAGGAGTAGCCTTGTTTAAAAAATCAAAAATTGCATCAGTGCTTATTCTATTTCCTTTGCCTTCCAAAGATTGGAAGTAATAAAAAAAATCTTTTAAATCTAAATATTTAGTTTTTGTAAAGATTGTCTTACCAAGAGAGTATAAACATATAAAGAAGAAAAAAGCAAACTCTCCTTTGGAGCAGCTCAGCCCGGATTTTAGAGAGGGTCTTATCTGGGAGGTAACAAAAGCTCCCTGCCCCCATTCTTGAGTAAACCAAAAACCACATAGTACTCACCATTCTATAAAGTGTCTGTACTCTAGCATGGTTTTAGAAATTATAGGGCTTTATTTATTTACTCAGAGCTGTATACTGCCATTTAAGCAAACGTGAATCTCCCCATTGACACAAATGTGTGTGGGTTCAGGCTTTAATTCTTAAATCTATATATCAAAATGCATCACTAGAAATAGCAGAGTTGATCACATTTTAAATGTTTGCCATGGCCAGCAACAAATTTTACTGAATTTAAGCCAGCTATACTTTATCCATGCCCCAGTCCTACCCAGACAACAGTTAAGGCATTTGGCAATACTGTAGCGACTAGTTCATTTCAGTTACAAATATAGAGTTGAGTGTCATATGCATGTTAAAAACAACATACCTAATGCCTCCTCTCTTAACCTAATAATGCCCCATATTCACAGTGAACAGAAGAAGAGACAAAATGGAACCCTGCAAGGTCCCCCACATGAGAGCACTACTAGAAATAACGAATATCCAATGTCACCACTGAGAGCACTCACCAAAGAATGACTGATGCACCCAAGAGCAGCCCCATCAAATCCTGCTACAGTCCACAGGAGAGTCACTAACACACCATGATCAATAGTATACAAGGCAGCTGATAGTTTCAACCATATCAGCATGAACACCTACCTGATAGACACATCCATCACCAAGAGGAAGTCTATCAATGCAACTAGTGGATTTTCTGTCTCATACTCAGGCCTGGACCCAGACTGGTCAAGAGCCAGGAAATCTGAGACTTCCAGTTACTGCGAGAGTTGTGTAACCAGAAGACAACTGAAAAATATTTGGATAGAATGTCAGAATTAAGGATAATTTCTTGAACAGAGTCTGTAAATTAAAAGCCAGCAATCTGCCCTCCCTAAGAGACACTGACAATTTCTGCCAACAATGGACCAAGTGTTTTTTTTCCTCCCACTGGGACTTTGCCAACTACCAGGAACAATGAAACAAAAGACAAGCTGTAGAATGAAAAATTCCCAACACCCTCTAGTGGCTCAGTGAATGTCAATGGCTAACCTCATCAGAGACACAAGTTTGCCCTCTCCAATTCCAATGCTGCATGCACAGAAGGAGACTATTTGAAACAAACACACTCTTTTCTACCCACAAAGTAATCGGAAATTTCCTCACCTTGAGAGGAACTGAAACCACCCATTGGAGGAAGGCAGCTGAATATAACCAAGCTGTTCACAGCCTGAAATACCTACTGATAGAGGCTCTGTAGATGCTAAGGTGGAGGCCAAGAAATACAGCTATGACATAAGCATCCAAAAAAAAAATCTTTATGGAGCAGATGGTTTGCATCATCCCTTACCCTTATTTCCCCTTTCCTTCTCATTTAACCTGTCACAAGACACCTGTAAACTAAGGGGCTCAGTGGAGGTGACGCTTGTGAAGAGAGTGCTGATACCCACTCTATCAAAGGCTGAAGATCCACCAGAGAAACAATGAAGTCTCTGCAGGTGTTGTTGAAGCACTTTGGTTTGGTTAGTCTTCCTGAGAAGATTATCAAAAGATGTTTTGCCATTCATTTAAAAGAGGATAGGACTAGGCCTACTAAGTATTAGCATGGTCATCCTTCAGCAAGGAGGTGACCTTGTCTACAGGAATGAACACAGAGATGGAAAAGAAGAAATCCTCATTTTTAATCCTGGTTCTAATGAATAATTATTACTATTAGTAAATATTTGATTCCCCGTGACTTCATGCCAATAGTTTAAGAACTGGAATTATTAAGGCTGACCATGAAGCCGAGAGAGCCTTAAACCCTGATATGTCTTTTTTTCATAACAATGAATTCAAGTGCTTCAAGGAAAACAGGTATTTCTGAATTGAAATGATGTAACATTCATATGAAGTTAATCAAAAATACCAGTCATTCTAAAGAGGTTATGATGCCAAATAAGTGACATTTATTAAAGGCCCTTTTCCCATTTTCTTTTTTCTGAAAGCTGCCTAAATTATTTAAACTGTGCCAGTGTTTCCCCTTGAATTCAAAACTTTCATTTCCGAGAGTCATGTATGATTTATCTTGTCTGAAATATCATGGTGTCAGACACTGGCAGTATAGAATCTTATCAAGGGATGCGGGTGATTTTAAGAACAAACCCTCTACCTCTCCTGCTACATAATGGAGTACTTTGGAAATGCTCTGTGTAAGAGGGCTCGGAGGCTGTCCCTAAGAAAAGTGACTTCACTTCAATAGAACATGGAAAAATTGCCACATTGTGGCGGAGCTTATGATGGCACATGGGAAAGGACTGTATGAGGATCATCCCCCCTCACTGTATAGCCTAGTGAGAGTCTGAGATAATTACAAGTCTCTGCACTTAGGCTACATCTACACTGCACAGTTATTCCAGAATAAGCTATTCCGGAATAGTTATTCCGAAATACTTTATTTCGAAATAGCACATCTACACTACAGGGAAGCCTCAAAATGAGTCCGAGGCAGGCTTCCCTAATGTAGACGTGCTATTTCGATTTAGAGCCCCAAAAGGAATAACTTAGAATGGCCCTGGAAAGGGGCTATTTTGAAATAGCAGAAGTGGAGTTTCTACACATGCCTTATTTCGAAACAGCTATTTTGGAATCGGTGTTATTCTTCGTAGAATGAGGTTTACAGATGTCGGAATAAGCCATCTGTTATTTCAAAATCATTTGAAAATAACAGAATTGCTGTGTAGACGCTTGCATAATTATTTCAGAATAACAGCCGTTATTCCGAAATAAATTCACTGTGTAGACACGCCCTTAGAGAGCACAAGGATTGTTCCTTCCGCACATCCAAGTTGGTAATTTCTCCAAAGCTTCCAAGAGGGTGGCATGGCTGCACCATGCCCTACCATTGGGCCAATGGCCAAATGTCACAGTTTGGCTTTATAAAGAGATTTTATATAATACTCAAGTCCAATCCTTTTTCTCACCTTTTTCTTTTCTTGCTAATGATGTTTTCCCATATTTACCCACCCCCAGATTAGGGCTCCTTCTTTCTGATAGGTAGGCTATCCTTCTGGGAATTGCCATTGCTCCTGTCAGTTTAAGTTGATTGGTTGCTTGAGAGCAACACAAGGCAATCTTTCCCAAGGAGTTGTTCTCATAGCACCAGTGGCATTTCCAGGCATTGTGGGTCTGGAGAAACCATAGAGAAGACCTGGAAAATGAAGTGAAATTATTGATCATGAAGCCACGGAGCCAACTTCTGAATTAAGTTTTGGGGATTGGAGGAAAAGAAAATGGTCCGTTGCCTACCTATAAAAGAGCTGTAAAAGAAAGGAGGTTGCTATTGGAAGAAAAGTTTCTTCATTGCCTGTGTGCCCTGCACAAGTATATTATAGTGCATGGTGGTGGATGATATAGAAAACAAGAGCTAGATAGATCATTATGGCCCTGGAGCACAGGTGCAGACTCCAGGGCTCTAGCACTGACTAACAGAAATGAATGCTTAGCACCTGCAGGGCTGGATGAATCTTTAGTGGGTTTCAGTGCCCAGATCATGCCCCTCCCACTGATATGCCCTCACTCTGCCCTGTTGTCCTGCTCCTTTTGGCCTCTTCCCACCAAGACCCCACCTGCTCTCTGCCCAAGGCCTCACCTGCTTCCCTCGCAGGGGCCACCCTCAGAGAAAACGGTGCCTGTGCCATGGAGTAGGCAGGTGGCTCTCTGTTCTGCTTCATTCCAGCATTCACATCACTGTACCAGCTGTGCTAGTGTCCATCCATTGCTTTGCCACTGGAACTGATACAAAGTTACAGTGCACGTAGGTTATCTGGCCATACGGAAAGTGTGGTATATTTACCAGCTGCATCTGGCAGTTGTTCTGGATTGAAACTACTTTAAAATTATGATATTGTTTGGCGCAGGGCACCAGTAAGGAATGGAAAACCTTCTGTGACCAGGTCAAATCTGGATCTTGATTGCTGTTTAATCAGTGGTCTTTGCCAAGTTCCTAATAGACAACTCTTCTCCTTTTAAACTTAAAAAAAAGGCCTAAGAATTGGCCCTACTTAACACCTTTGCTACATAGTCTATGCAGAAAGGCCTCAGCTGTTCTCTCACTCTTGGAGATGTTCCACCCGTGACAGGCTTGGGATGCTTTGGCAGGGCACTAGAAAATTCTGCACTGCATGGCTACTGCCTGTGGTCCATATGTTCAGAGGATAAATACAGGATCTCAGCCTCCAAGACTATCAGTGAGGCATATTTCTCAAGCACTGAATTCGCACGTTAATTCTAACAAAGAATGAAGCTAGTGGAATTAGCTTTGAGGCGATGCTCGTGGCATTAAGTGGAGTTTCTGAGTTTGCTGAAATTACAATCTGTAGTCATCTGAACATTAAAACAAAAATAAAACAGCTACACATTGGCCCAAGAGACAAAGTAAAACAAACAAAACGATGACCAGCCATCCAGCTTCTTCAACAGTCACCTCTATTCTTGCTCTTCTTCCACTTGGGGGAGGAGGGAATGGGAAAACAGCTGACTCTTGCAGCATATCTTGACAGTAACTAAATCTGAAATTTGATACCTCAGCATCGAATACTGATGTGTGATCAGATAAGAACCTGAGATTATGAACCAACCTAACAAGCACTGGCCATGTTCCCAAAATCAGGGGCACTGATACCATCATCACCATCCCTTCAGGTTGCTTTTTCCATCTTCTAAGCATATTTCAGTCTCATCTGGGCTGTGTTTCCACTAGCTTGCTTTCATCCACTGCTAGGGATTGAATAAGTCACTCTGCTACAGTGACTGAGTTAGAAAAAATGAGAATAATAAAGTGAGGTAGGAGGAAAGCACCATATTGAAGGCATCTAAGCCTGTTCAAGATAGCTAGGTCCCAAGCAGACTGATGAGAAAAGCCACAAAAGGGTCTCAGAAAACTGGATGAGTCAGCAACAAAATGGCATATTAAAGTCAGCATTGATAAATACAAAGTAATGCATATTGAAAAACATAATCCCAACTGTACATTTACAATGATGGTGTCTAAATTAGCTGTTACCACTCAAGAAAGAGATCTTGGAGTCATTGTGGATAGTTCTCTAAAAATATCCACTCAATGTGCAGCAGAAATCACAAAAGCTAACTGATTATTGCAAATAATTAGAAAAGGAATATAAAATAAGACAGAAAATATCATATGCTTCTATTTAAATCCATGGTATTCCCACAACTTTAATACTGTGTGCAGATGTGGTTGCCCCATCTCAAAAAAAATATCTTGGAAGTGGAAAAGATGAATAAAATGGCAACAAATGTATTATTAATTTGGAATGGCTTCCATATGATGAGAGATTAATAAGTCTGAAACTTTACAGTTTGGAAAAGAGGTGACTAATGGGGCATATGATAGAGAGCTATACATTCCTGACTGGTGTATAGAAAATAAATAAGGAAGTGTTATTTACTCCTTCTCAAAACCAAAGAACTAGGGGGATAATCAAATAAAATTAATAAGCAGAAGGTTTTAAAGAAACAAAAGGAAGTATTTTTCACATAACACACTCAGTCCACCTGAGGAACCCTTTGCCAGAGGATATTGTGAAGACCAAAGGGTGTGTCTACAGAGCAGGGCTTAACTCAAAATAAGCTACACAAATTGAGCTATGTCAATTGAATAGCTTATTTCAAAATAGCTTATTTTGGAATAGGGAGCATCTACACAGCACTTAATTCAAAATAGAGCACTCTTCCTCCGACTTCCCTTACTCCTCATACAATGAGGTTTACAGGAGTCAGAATAAGAAGTCCTCCAGCTTGACAGTATTTTGACACTATTTCGAAATAACTTCCTGATATGTAGATGAGGACTAAGTTATTTCAGAATAGTGCTAGTTATTTCAAAATAGTGTCGCAGTGTAGACATACCAAGATTGTAACAGGGTCCATCAATGACTATTTGTCAGGAGGGGCAGGAATAGTGTCCATAGCCTCTGTTTGTGAGAATCTGGGAATAGGTGACAGGGGCTGGATCCTTTGATGATGACCTCTTCTGTTCATTCCCTCTGGGACTTCTGGTACTGACCACTGCCAGAAAACAAGAGAGTGGGCTAGGTCAGTGTTTCTTAAACTTTTTAACACCGAGGAACACCAAACACAAACCGCGGAACACAGTTTAAGAAGCACTGGGCTCCGTGAACCTTTGCTCTGACCCAGTATGGCTGTTCCTATTTTCTTATGTTCACCCTTACACATTAAGTTTCCTTCCTAATAGCCTACATAAACCTTATCATAGCTTCCAATATTAGCCAAACTTATCATAGTCTGTTTCTAACTTATTATTAGACTCTTATAATTCATAGAAGACTAGGAAACTAGAGTAGACAACTTAAGTATTTCAAATCTGTGAGTTAACCGGAAACAAAAATACATCTTAATTTTCTTACAGTGGGACAATAATTCTTTTGCATCTTCTCATCATATAAAAATAGTTGATGGAATTTTGTTTATTGGCCACAAATGCATATGAGTATATATTACCTCCAGGTTGATACAAAATAAGGATACTATCAGTCTAAAAGAAGAATTTTTTAGCACATGAAAATAGGGCATATAACAAATATCTAGTTTAAACATGATTATCGCAAGGGCTACAAGGCAGCTCCTATAAAAATACTATATATCATAAATAATATGAGACCTAGATTTAATAACAATAAGCATCTCATTCAAAAATAAATGAAGGCTAGGAGAACCACTCACAATCAGACCCTTGGGAATTGCAAGTTTTATGTAAATACTATGTATTACTATAAACAAGAGAATAATTTTCCTCTTATGAAACACACATAAAACAGCATAGCATCCATACCCAGTGCAGGACAGGGCCGACAGTGGGCTCATTACTTGCATTGGTGAACAGTTTTTCATGTACATTTCAATAGTTTCACTGAGGTCACAAATGCTGCTTCCGTGAGAAGTGCTTTGCAATGTTTGTAAGGGTTGAACAATGAGCCTGTACAAGTTTTCACCTAAGATACCATATTAAATTAGTGATCAGAAGGTCAAGTAAGGTTTGTCATTGTTATCTTTGTAAACTGTCATTATTTGTAATGTAGGACACTGCATAAAAATATAGCATTAAATCTGAAACCCTCCATAAGTGAAAACAAGTTGCTTTTATTATGAAGTTAAAATTTAGCAAAATAAATGTAGCCCAATAGTGTTGTAAAGAGACAGAGGTGTCAGAGACAACAAACTGTAAATGTGTAACCATAGTTCCTGGTGGAACAGAATGGATTACTAAAACTGGAAAACAGTAGAGAACAGGAGTCCAGTTCTCTGACTGCTGCCGTCAATGCCTCTGTTTAGCTCTCCCTCTGGTTTGAGAAGCTATATTGATATCCTGCAATTCTGACATTTATGGAAGCTGTGCCATTGACTCCAATGGGCACAAGTTAAGGCACCTAAAGAAGATACTAAAGAAGCTGGCTCAGGCCTTCAGCTGGGCTATATAGGGATCATGAAGCTGGGCTGAGGATCCAGACAGCTATTTACAATGTATTTTCATAAAGTTAAATGTATTGGGTGAAGTTTTGAAAAAGTACCTGACTGACTTAAGAACACTGATTCCCAAAAACCACCTGCGATGTGACACTGTTTTCCCCACAGGGTGTCATTTTCCTTCCCTGTCATATTTCTTCTCTTTACTGCCTCTCTCTTTCTCTTAAAAAGTGTCTCTGTTAACCGGCCAAGATTTCATAGTTTTCAGTGGTACTGTAGCCTCTGACCAGAAAGAGGCATCTCAGAGTAATGCCCTAACCAATGTACCACTGTGTATCACTTGTACTAGGTATGCTAGTACAAGTCTGACAGGTCTTGGAGTGGCTAATATGACCGTGTGCTGTAGCCTGTGTTTTTTCAGCAGTGAGGTTGCAAGTGAAAAGTCAATGCCAGAGGCAGAAACTGCGCTTGTATCTTTGCTGTTCTTTTATGCTCCTTTTTGTGTGTTTATCTTCTCAGGAAATGGGATTGGACTGTAACAACAACAATCCCAGCTCAGCTCCAAGATAGTTATTTTATTGCCATCTATGAGACTGGCGAAGAAGAATTTCTTTTCCTTCTAAAAACTCTCCTCTGCTAAAGAGAAATGCTGTTAAAATTAAAGCTTAATTCACCTTTCAAATGCTTTAACTGTATTTTTTTCTTCTTATAGTTTTATAAAAGGTTAACATAGGATGTGTAATGGTGTGTTTGCCATGGTACTAACCAGGCTGAGATCCCTGCAAATGGCAAACCTTGTTAAACACAATTTAATATTGGACAGGGACTGAGTTACATTAACATCTCAGACTCCTTGAACCTATATAACCTGGAAGGAATTGTGGGGTTCCTGCCAGGATGGTGTAACTGTGTGCAGTCCCTTGCTCAGGACTGGGTGCAAGAGCACAATCTAGTCTTTGGATTGTAAACTCCTTGAAGCAGGAGCCTGTCATCAATACATCTGTAAAGCATGATTTACTATCATGGCACTGAAGAAGTATTAAATAGACCAATATATTGTTATAACTAGTCTATTTGAGATTCTTGCATTTCCAACACTACATAAAATATAACTAATATATTCATCCAGCTTTTCATAGAATAAGGGAACATTTATTGTGATACTGGAGAAAGAAGATTTCATATCTTAAACCAGCTGTGTGTGTTTCATTGCTACCTATCTGATAATAGAGGATGCTATGATGATGCTTTTTATATGTAAGATTTGAATGTATAAATACATTCACAATTGGTTTTAATTTGCAGTATAAACATTAGATTTTGATGAACCACCTTTCAAAAATTAGCATGTGTACAATTTATGGTAGACTGAGCATCTTTATCATCAGCCTGTTGGTACTGCTGATATTTTACCTCTTCGGCATCTACGCTTAAATCAGTCATGCTTTTGAATGCTGTGCATGTGCAGATGCAATAAAGAATCTGAATTACCTCTCACCCCTGGAGAGGGTGATCCCTCCAAATCAGAGCTGTGGCTATTGGCAGGCAGTGCACATCATTTGCATTGTGGCTGCCTGCAACCTGCTTGACCTACGTATGAATACTTCAATTTGCATGATCCCAACTGCTTGCCCAAACATTTCAGATACATAAAAAAGATAATTGCTGCTGCTGCCTCTCACTGGCACCACATCATACTGTAGTATTCGTGAGAGCTTGCACAAAACGGTAACATGTACTAAATTAGCAGATGAGTTACAGAGTTAATAAACACAAGCACTACTTTATTCCCTAAGTGCATGTGTGGGAAATAAAGGAAATAATTCATTTTTTTGTTTTGTTTTGCCAATAGATTAGCTTTCCCCTTTTTTGTTTGTTATTATAGTCATGGTTCAAAGTCCTTTCCAAAAACAAGGTCCCACTTTATTATAGGACAGTCAGGTTCAAGCGCACAGCTTGCAATAAAGAAATTAGCAAACCAGAAGCTGCAATTCTGTAGAAACACTCGAAAACGAAGAGGATTTAAAGTGACAAGATCCAATTAAATTTAATTACCCAAGCTGTATTTTCATTTTAACTGACACTTTTTATTAAGAAGCCACATGCACTAAAGCTAGAAACCTGGGCCAAATTGCATCCCAGTAATACAGTTATCTTATGCAAAATTCCGAGTATCTAATTTTCTAAAATGAAATTAGAGACATGGGGTTTGTAAAAGGTACTCTTTGTCTGATACGATAAGACACTGTTTGCAATGTATCCACAGTACTATATTACTTTTGTTACACTAGCACCTGATGTACCTAATAAAATGTATTATTTGGGAAAAGGTGCAAAACAACATTATTGTTTTTTTTTTTAATTTAGATATAGTCAATATAAGTGAGAGAAACTTAGCAACTTAAAATCTCAAAGCTTACAATCTAAAACTTAAAGTCTTAACTAATTAGACTTTAGAAACTTAGAAGTTTTTCTCTATCAGCACCATTTAGTATTGTGTTTAGCAGCTGCATAAAACTGGACCAAACTGGGTTGTTTGTATTCCTACTTTTATTGTCACCATAACAGTAAAGTATAAACAAATGCTATGAACAGCCACTAGTTGTGACACCTTCACTCGGACACATTATTCATATTTGTGTTTCTAAACATTTTTAAATAAAAATATAACAGTTTGAAATGTAAAAGAGTAACACTGAAGTACAGCTAACAAACAGAAATACAAATGTGTACTTACAGAAGCTTAAAAGAGCAGTCCAAGAAACAGAAATGGTGTATCTTAAGAAAATGTTTTAGATGTAGGTGGCAAAAGATGGTTTAATGTTGAAAATAGAAACAACCAAAAAGAGTTGTGTTTTACAAAATATGCAATAGTTTGCATAGCTGAAAGAAACAAATCTGTGTTTCTATATTAACAAAAGGGTAGTCTATGGTTATATATATATATTTGTAGCAGTCCATTCTGAGTTTACCACCCTAGGGAAGGAACAGAGAGCTGGCCTGATCCATTGATCCCAATAACAACCTTTCCACTGACTACATGAAATCCTTTTGATAATGTCTGGTCATGTGAAAGTATCCCAGCAGAATGTAGCATCATGATTACCAGAAGCGTGCTGGCAATCTGTCATGACTGTTTCCTTCCCAGATACCCTGGGTGAACCAAGTAATAAATACTAACAGATGAAGGGAATGGGAGAAGAATTTTAAAAAGTAAGTTTAAATGTATTTCTATATTGAGAGAACCTTTCCCCCATGTACACACTCAAATTCTGTCCTAGACTTTGTAGTTAACAGACTCAGTTCTCAAATCCATTTTTACTTCAGTGGGATTTTTTTCTTATCCAGAATTTCCATTTAAACATTGTCATTAAAATTAGGGTTGGTTGAAAATTTTCCAATTAAACTTTTTTTTGACAAAAATGGACTTTCAACAAAATGATTTTTTTACACAAAAACTGCTAGCTTTTGACAGAACGTTTTCCTTCAAAAACAGAAAAAAGTTTTCCTTTAAAAACAGAAAAACATTAAGATGCTGTGGTACCTCATGGAAATTGTAGTTCAGGTACTATATAACCCCATTTTCCTTTTAGGGATGGGTTGCCAGCTAGATACATCTCCCGGAATGCACCCTGAGTTCCCTTGGTTCATTGTAGTAAATCTTCAAGAGGGGAGATCATAGTACATCATGGAAGATGTTCAGCCAAAGTGTCTGGTCCACAGAAGAGAAATTATGCCTAAGGCAACAAAACTGCAATTCTTGTGGGGCACTACGGTACGATTTCTGAATCTGAAACTTTGGGTGTCAGACAAAAGTGCTTGGATTTTGGACATCACTTTTCAGGTTTCTGATTTTTTGCTGAAATAGGTCAAATTGTATTCATGGGAAAAATATTATTTTCCAACTGGCTCTAATTAAAATACTTCTAACTTCCCAAGTGAAGACCCTGTGATATGCTCAAAAGCATGCAGCATTCAAAAATTAATGTGATAAACATCTTGTCTCTAAGCAACAGAAGTATATTGGCGACACAAACAAAAACTGCTAAATGCTGTGTCAAATTTCCTCTGTCAAACACATTGCTTTCCTTTTTTGGTCAAAATTAATTACTAAAGTGAGGGTGGAGATAGGATTCAAAGTGGAATGAAATTGGTCATGGTTAAGGAAATTAATTTTTGGAAAGGGTAGGATTAATACTGAAGTGAGCAGATATACATGCACAAATCAATGAGCTACCTTCTCTGAAATTCCCTGACTCTCATGACTGGCCCCAGCTCCAACATGACTTAGAGCCACTGCCTGGCTGTTCTAACATGTGCCATCCCCTCTCCTCACAGATCCTGATTCCCAAAATGTCCCGTTCCTCCCCTTACATACCTCCAGTGCTGCCCATAGGCCAGGTCCTATGCTTAGGGGAGTTTTGACAGAGGGACTCCATTTCAGTCATAGATTTATGGCAATTTACAGCCCTTTTGGGCCTTTTGAGTATCACAGGGAGTTGTAACAGAGTGGAGAATTAGACCAGTATATGCTGTTATCAATGAAAACTTAACAAAGGCGAGTGTTCTGGTGTGTTTATCTTTTAGACAATACTGTGAATTCCATAATTACCATCAATACATATTGCATGGAACAGTTGTGGTGATCAAACTTTCTTCCTTGGAGAGTCAGTCCAACTCCAATTAAACCCAAGAAAAAAATTCACATTGATTTCAGTAGGAGTTGGGGGTAGCCTTTTGAATGCAGGCTTCAGCTCTGTACTCTGAAGAAGGATACAATCTGATGAGATAATATGAAACAAGTGTTTGGTAAATCCTGTTAAAGTAGCAAACTGTTGGCTACTGGGGCCACCGAACTGCTCAGGAGAAGTCTGTTCGGTGTAGAATTCATGTTTTGGGGGAAAACTGAGATTGGGAGTGTGTTGGGTCACCCCGCAAGTAGGGATTCGAGGTGGTAAAAGCCAGAATGTGGCTGGAGCATTGCCAATGGATTGGAGCTATGGAGCTGAAACTATACAAAGACTCTTAAGGTCTGACCTGCATGCTGTTTGGCTTTTTGTGAGAGGCCCAGGTTGGGAGCTACAAAAGCAAATTATTGTAATGCACTCAACACAAGTAACTCATGGTAGCACTGACAACCCCCCCCCCCCCCCCCAAAATAAACTCCTACCAAAATGTTGATTGCTAAATAGGGTACTCCCATGCCTCTCCCTCCTCCTGGGGTGGCCCCATTTTGTTCTCTTTTCCCCCACAGGCACCAGTTATCTCTGCACCCAGGATTGCATGGCAGGTGATGACACAACCCCTCACTGATCTGCACTGCAGCCCAGAAAACAGCAGTCTTCTCTTACATAAGGTAGTAAATTTTCATACTTTTTCTGATTCTTCTGTTATTTCTATTACTTGTGGTTTTTCCCTACTTCGAAATCCTGTGGAGATGTGAACTGCTTGGAACATGTTAAACAGCCAAAGAACTTCCTACTCAGCCAGTTCAGGGATATTTAGTGACACTATCAGGCACTTCAGCCATGAGAGCATCAAGCAGGATGACCAAAAAACAAATGTATATGAATGTTTTACATTTCAATTACTGGCTCAGAGGAACATCTTTTTCTTTTTCCCTGTTAGTGAAAATGAATGTCTTTCCAATCCCATATTTAGGAGCCAAAAAAATCAAGAAAAATTTGAAAATCAAGCTATAATCAAGTGTTCTTTAAAGAGTGCATCATTACATGAAAAAAAAGAAACCTAATTCAGGGTCCAATCTCAAATGCTCACTGAATAATTTTAGAACTCCAGTCACGAAAGGAAGAAGGGACTGGACTGAGGCTATGTTTACACTGCTGAGTTTTTTCAGCAGAAAATATACAAATCGTGCTCTTATTTGCATTTCTTCTGCCAATCCTGTTTGCGGAAGAGGTTTTGCCACTAAAAAGCCCTGTGTAGACAGGGCCATTTGTCGGGGGAAAAAAACCCTTTTTCGCAAGATCCTGGAAACCTCATTTTTTGAGGAATAAGGGATCTTGTGCAAAAGGGTTTTTTTCCAACAAATGGGCCCATCTCCACGGGGCTTTTTAGTGGCAAAACCTCTTCCGCAAAAAGGATCAGCAGAAGATATGCAAATGAGAGCATGATTTGCATATATTCTGCTGAAAAAAAAGGCAGTATAGACATAGCCTCACGAGGCAGAAGCATATTATGCCAGCCCCACCCCCTCCACACATACACAGAGTCTTCAGTGCCTCCTAAAGCATAGCACACCTTTGGTGCCTCAGAGCTGCACGGAGTGCGCAGTGCCCAGAGCTCCAGTTGCTGTTGCAGTAGCAGGGGTGGCAGCCAGGAGCCCTGGGATCCTTTGAATTGCCAGGTCTCGGGGCAATTGTCCCCTTGGGCTTCCACCCCATCAATGGGCCTACATGCCTTAACCATAAGACCACCTTCTCTCTTCACCACTGGATCACTTGACTCCCTTTTTGACAGCCTCAAGAGTGAGGCCAAGATGGGGCATGACCATATTCAAACCAAAGAGTGTGTATTCTCATTCAGGCACCATAGAGGGGATGTTTAGATTGAAACCCGTGCTTGCTCTTTTAAGGGTAACTAGAACACTGGTCCCTGAACTTTTTACTAAGGCAACCCACCAACTGCACTGTGTCTTTTTTTGCAACTCACCATTGGATATATGTACCCTTCCACCCTTGCATGACAACTCCACTCCTAGCCTGAAGCAAAGGAGACACCAGGAGAGAGGGGGGATGTTGAAGAGTGAACCGACCCGACATTCACCTCATAGCAACAATTACTTTCCCAGAGAGCTGTCCCCGATATACAGCACTGTTCATGTTTGGCCTATCTGCCCCTCCAACATGCAAATGGAGGAGTGGGATGACCACATTTATGAGAGTGATTTTGCAATTTGGTGCATGGGGTTGCAACATCATGCAACCCTGTATGCCACATCACAACATGTGGAGCAGGTGCCTTGGTTGGGACACAGTCACAGGTTAGTTCTACCCGAGACATGTGGACCCACAGAACCTTCCCAAATACGCTTGTGGGTTGGGACCCTCTGCTTAAGAAATACTGAACTAGAGAACTTTAATTATTGGGCACTAAATCCTAATTAATTTTATATTTATCATTAGAATTAATCGTTTTTCATATACAAATAATTAAATGTTCTGAAAGAATCCTATTGGAAGCCACTCTAAGTATTAGTAAAACCTCTCATCAGGCAAAGCAATAAGGATGGGGAGGGGGGAGGAATCCAGAGATCCCATTTGTTTGCGTGGTTAAGCTTTATTGTTATGCTCTGTCCTCCCTTTTGTACTAATCTTCTCCACATCTGCTGCCAGCTAGGCCAAGCTCAAACAGCAGTGTCAATCCAAGGGTCAGAAAGGTCAGCAGTGACACCCGATTTAAGTGTTATTCACTCTGATGCCCTGACAAGACAGATACAGCGTGGCCTGACTAAAGTGATATATGTTAAATTTGTTGCAAATTACTGGCATGATGGATCTATCGATGACCCATTGCAGCTGTCAGGATGTCTCTATCAGTCTCTCAGTTACGCTTTCTCCTGATGCTCTGCCCCATCCCCCTCCGCCACCATCCAGCCAGGCACATGCTTGTTTTATAGTCACTGAACAGCACCTCAGGGTGGAAGATGAAAGGAGACAAAGCAGCAGCACCTGGGTCTGAAACTGGAGAGGATTAGGAGGTGTCTTAAAGATACAGGTTTCATTTTTTATAGACTTCAGGTTTCTTTCATTTATGTGTGGATCTGAAACAGAACACCTATTACAAGTGTAACATGTGCAATATGTTTCTATGCTGTCTTCATCCAAAATATTGAAAACACTGACATCTGTTATCCATACATTTTAAATGTAAGACTCTTTATTGTGACAATAGGCCGTAGTTCTTCCCCCACCTTCCCTTGCTTACACAACACAAAGGAGAACTAAGTGCCCCCAGATTCCACAATAGAAGGTGTGGGGGGGGGGGCACAAAGAAGAGAAAGGAGACTATGCAGTAGATTCACTGTGCACTGCTGTATAGCCATTTCTCGCCCCTTCTAACCACTACCATGGAATCCAGAACCATTTGACAGAAGATCGAGTAGCAAGTCAGGCCAGCGGCCGCAATGCACAGCATGTTTCTTCCTGTTCTCTAAGCATCCATAAATTATTTGCTGCGCAGAGCAGCAGTTAATCCCCCTTAATGGCTTTCTTGCACCACATAAGTGCAATGCTTATGGAAATCCAGGTCTGACAGGTGTCTTTTAAGTGCAGCAACGCTGGGAAAAGCATGGAAAAGCAGAAGTCTTTGGAATCAATGTCTCCCCAGCTGTTGTAGGTCACTCATATGTCCACATCTGCTCATCTGCCTTGCCTATCACAGGAGGATAATGCGGTAGAGACTCAGCAGCTCAAGAGATACAGACTTACTCAGCCCTTCCAGCACAAGGAGAACAAGTTTATAGTCAAGATAACATATATCTTGTCATAGACACATTATTTATTGTTCATAAAAAGTGACTTTGGGTTGTGCAAATTTTCCCCACCTATGTTGCTTTTTATCTTTGCATTTCACTCATCTTGGGCTTGCATTTTTAATGCAAAAGCTAAAATCATTTCTAACCCATTCCTTTGGTCTGATACTGCAGACTTATCTTGAATAATAGAAAAACAACAAATAGTCTGGTAGCACTTTAAAGACTAAAAAAACATGTAGATGGTATCATGAGCTTTCGTGGGCACAGCCCACTTCTTCAGATGACCAGAATGTTGCGTGTCCAGAACCAAAATTAAATAGGAAAGAAAGAGGGAGGAGAGGAAAAAATGGGAGGGGGGAGAGAACAAAAAGAGGCAGTGGGCATATAAATATCAAAAGAAAAATCGAGCTGGTATGTAACAAGCAAAACCGATAGTCTATAAACACCTGAAGACTGGATAGTTGAAGGAAGCAGATAAGGACTATTAGTTAGCATTCAGAGAGAAAGAGTACTAAAACCAGAATCTACACAATCATTGGCACCTTCATTGTTTGGTAGGTTGATAATGTCCCAGCCATCCAGTATCTTGATTCAAACCATTGGCATGAGAATTAAACTTGTGAATGAATTTTAGTTCCAGACCTTCCCTGTATTTGGATTGTGGAATTGAGGAAGGCAAAAAATAACCCCAAAACCAGGGTCTCTGGGTCTCTACCAAGCTGACCTGAGGTAAAATTCCTTCCCACCCCCCAATATTGTGATCAGTTGAACCTGGGGCATTTCAGTAAGCTCCACCAGCCAGACCTCTGGGTAATAATTCTCAGTAGTAACTCAAAGCCCTCCCCATCTAGTGTCTTTTCTCCAGCTATTGGGGAGTTTGCTACTGGAAGTCTGGCAGCCTTCTGTCCATTTCCTTTAATTTGTTGCTCTCTATACTATTGGGCTACGTCTACACTGGCCCCTCTTCCGTAAGGGGCATGTAAATTTCAGCAGTCGTGGTAGGGAAATCCGCGGGGGATTTAAATATCCCCCGCAGCATTTAAATAAACATGGCCGCCGCTTTTTTCCGGCTTTTAAAAAAGCCGGAAAAGAGCGTCTAGACTGGCCCCGATCCTCCGGAAAAAGCGCCCTTTTCCGGAGGGTCTTATTCCTACTTTGAAGTAAGAATAAGAGCCTCCGGAAAAGGGCGCTTTTTCCGGAGGATCGGGGCCAGTCTAGACGCTCTTTTCCGGCTTTTTTAAAAGCCGGAAAAAAGCGGCGGCCATGTTTATTTAAATGCCGCGGGGGATATTTAAATCCCCCGCGGATTTCCCTACGACGACTAGTGAAATTTACATGCCCCTTACGGAAGAGGGGCCAGTGTAGACGTAGCCTTGAGGTACTGGGTACTATCATATTTTATCTTGTGCTTACCACTCACCAGGGTGAGATCTGCCCTCTGTTGGCTCACTCTGCTCTTACCTTGAATGATATTGTCATGCCCCCTGCTTTGAATTTTTGCAAAACACTCCATAGCATACTTATCTACCCCAGGGGATAAGAGGAGAAAACAAACATGAGGTAGATGTTATTCACATTGTTCAAAGTACTACTGTTTGCCAGAAGCTGGGAATGGGTGACAGGGGAGGTATTGCTTGATGATTACCTGTTCTGTTCATTCCCTCTGGGGCACCTGGCATTGGTCACTATCAGAAGACAGGATACTTGGGCTGGATGGACCTATGGTCTTACTCAGAATGGGTATGTCTACACTGCCACCCTAGTTTGAACTAGGGTGGCAAGTGTAGACATTCGAACTTGCAAATGAAGCCCAGGATTTAAATATCCCAGGCTTCATTTGCATGTTCCCGGGTGTCGCCATTTTTAAATGCCCGGTAGTTCAAACTACCTGCCTGTGGCTACACGCAACATGGTCTAGGTAGTTCGAATTAAAGCTCCTAATTCAAACTACCATTATTCCTCCTGCACAGGGTTTAACAGTAGTTCGAATTAGGAGCTTTAATTCAAACTACCTAGTCCGGGCCGCATGTAGCTACTGGCAGGTAGTTCGAACTATGGGGCATTTAAAAATGGCAGCACCTGGGAACATGCAAATGAAGCCCAGGATATTTAAATCCCGGGCTTCATTTGCAAGTTCGAATGCCTACATTAGCCACCCTAGTTCGAACTAGGGTGGCAGTGTAGACATACCCTATGTGCTTCTGTTGGAATGTACACAGAAACTACAAAGAGGAGTATGTTATAAGAAATCATATAGAACTGAAGAGATATTCCAATACATGCTAACTTCTTACTTCATTTTATCCTCCACTTGAAAGCAGTCAACTCTGACTTGCCAGCAGCCTTACAGTGTAGGAATAGAGAGAGAAGATGAATACTTTCACATATATCTAGTTAATGTGGCTGGCAGGGGAATTTTGGTTGGCAGAATGTAATTATTTCTCATATTGGAATTTGGGCTGATTACCAGGAAGGATGCCCCCTCCTTTTACAAAAAGTGAAGTGGGAACTTTAAAGACTTCAAGTAATCAGACTTTTAAAACCTCATCTGAAAGTCTGCATCTGCCTGATTATGGACAGCTGGATTATGGGCAGCCTGACCTTCTGGTCAGAATTAGAGTTCAGTCATGTGTCCAGAGTCAGATAGGTCACAATACCAGGCAGTCAGAATCAGGTGAGAAACTGGAGGTCAGCGCCATGAATCACATGCCAGGAGTCATGACCAATCAGCATGCCAGGACATTAAGTGAGGGATGCAGGAGTTTGATTTGCCAGGAGGTCCTTGCCCAGGATCTCATGGTTTCGCTCAGAAGATGTAAGATTCCTTAAGTAGTAGACAATGGGTTGCAGTCTTTGCTTGGGTCCATGCCTGTGGGGGAGGATTGCCCAACTCACCATTCTATCGATGGCATCAGCCTCTACAACAAAAGTTTGCACCGTGTGAGCATGGGCCAGTACTGGAGCACTGGTGAAGGCTAGCGTCAATTGCTCAGATGTTCCTTGGGCCTTCAGTGACCAATGTAATTTTGCTTTTTTGTTTTTTCGAGTACGTCAGTGAGAGTCTCAGCTTGCTTCAAAATATTTCAAATGTACCTTCAGTAGAAGTTCACAAAGCCTAAAAAACATTTAAGGTACATTGTGGGGGGCTTCCCAGTCATGGACAGCTTAGATTTTTCACTGATCCATCTTGACGCTGTCTGAGGATTGGATGAAACCCAGGAATTCTGCTGAGATCAGATCAAATGCTCATTTTTCTAGTTTAGCATATAGACTGCATTGTTTTAGAGTCTCCAGGACTGTGCAAAGGAGTAGAGTATTGGTCCAGATCATCTGAAAATATTACTATATCATCAAATACGCTATGGTGAACTGGGCCAGTAAATCTTCTAGTACATCAATTATGAAATGCTGGAAGGTTGCTGAAACATTAGTGAGTCTGAATGGCATAAGTAAATATCCAAAGCGTATGTTAGTGGATCTCATCACTTTCTTTAATACAAATAACATTATAAGCTCCCCAAAGATCCAGTTTTGGAAATATGCAGGCGTCTACCCACATGGTCCAATAGCTTAGGAATCAGGGTAATGGTTCCAAATTGTTATCTGATTCAAGGCTTGGTAATTGACACATAGGCAGAGGCTGCTATCCTTATTTATTAAAAAGACCAAGGTGTCAGCTGGTGAAGTCAACTTGCAGATGAGCCTCACGGCCAGATTGGTTCAGAAATATTCTCACTTCACTGCCAGTTCAGGCTCTGTCACTATGTATATCGTTCTAGTGCTATCTTCACCCCTAGCTGAAGTTCTATGAGGCCATTGAAGTCCAAGTGTGGGGAAACGTTTTCTGCATTCTTCTTCCCAAAGGTCTCAGTGTAGTTGTGGAACTTGGGGGAAGTTCCACTGTTCCCTTAATATGCGTTACAATGTGGGCACCTACCCATTTGGAGCCTCCCTGGGTCTGAGTGCAATATTCACTGATCCCTGGCCATGCTGTCAGCTGAGGTCTGATGAGAAGGTGATTTTCTGTTCCCCCCCCCAATGAATGAGGGGTCATGAAGGGTCGGCCAAGACATTCCCTGGATCAGAAGAAAACAGGGAGAATGGATCATTATTTCTCTGTGGCACTGAATAACATCCTCCTAGTGGACAGTCTCCTTTGCAAATGGACCAGAAGACAGTGGGGAACTGTCAATAGTTTTAATTGTGTCAAGGATGATTTTGAGTAACAGAGGGAACTGTAGGGCCTGAGCAGTAGAAGCACAGGTGCACTGGCAGCACCATTCCTTACCTTTACGTGTGATTGCTGGTGAGTAAGGTAGGCTTGCCTGGGTTTGGCCAGTGACTCAGCAGCTGGGATCATGGTACACAGTAAGGATGGCTGCAAGAAACCTCCCCGCTCCTCTTTTCATTCTCATGGGTGATTATCTATACAGATGGTGAGGTCCATAAAAGCATGTAGGCCCACTGGCATTTCAATATGGGCCACTTCGTCTTTGATTTCTTTCTATAAGCTCCCTTGGAACTGCGACTCCACTCACTCCACTCTGTATCCAGTGTGAGCTGTTAGAAGAGCATCAGTGTGCCTTGCTCCTCCCAGAGTCCCCTAAGGAGAGCATTGGCTTGCTGTTCACACCCATTGCAGATCATCAGTGGTGGTGGACATTGATTAAAGAAAAACATGCCAGTCCAGGATGCACCTGTCTACTGCCTTCCAGCAAGGGGGAGGCCCGGTCTAACATTTCTTGTCAGCTGGCTCATTGCCAGGGCCACCTTGACTGGGCAAGATGCACAGACTTGGTGCTGCATCAGACACTGAAGGTGGCATTGGTTCATGAAGCATCAGATAGCTAGCAGTTCCTGTCAAACTATTGGGCAGTGGTATTGCAGGCCCCTGTTTGGGATAAGGATGCCAGGAAATCAAACCAGGGGAGCAGAAGCAGGAAGCATACGGCGCACAGTGCAAAACAAAGTAGAGCCCAATTGCTCAGACAGCTTCCTATTCCTGCTGTTGACCTAAGTAGGGACAACAGTCTAATCAGCTGTTCTCGGTCTCTACCAAGAGGACTGTACGGGCAGAGCATTACAACAGGGCTTGGTTTTAGAGGCCACATAAGCAAGCATTACCAAGGAGGCTGCTAGCTGGAGGGATGAAGTGTAGCTGTGTTATACACCCTGTAGACTCAGGTTTAAGACCTGTCCACCATACCATTTCCAAAGCACAGTGTTATTTGGTTCCTTGTCACTTAGACATAAAAAGAACCATCTCTTGAATAAGCAACACCACCTCCTGTAGCTCACTGTTGTTTTCCTTGGTGATCAGATGGTAACTGATCACCAAATAATATATCAGCCTGTTACTGAAGCCTAAATTCTAATGGGATCACCATCTAAACTGTTATGGCTCCTGTAATCAACTAAGTTTTGTATTAAAGCAAAATTAATTGTGGTGGAGGAAAGAGGACTCTTTAGTTCTGCTACATTTTGTTTTTTCTTTAGCACTTGACAATGGAGAAAAAAATCTTGTTCACATTTTTGGTAGGTGCCAGAACTTGGACAATTAATATGACATGAATAGTTAATTGTATTAGTACGTTTCTTATTATGTTAATATGTTTCTCATTGTATTACAGAGCGCTATTTTGCTAACACAGTCCAGAAGGTATGCCAATATGATAGCAGATCTTTTAATATGATCGAAACTCTTTTAGGCTTATTGTATTAGTGACATCCCTGTCGTGTTAACCCCCTTTTTGTATCACATTAGTGAAAACAGACCCCATAAATGTGATAAGAGACTTGTATATGCATTATGCATAGTGCTAATAAGATATATCAAATTATATTACTACTAGGAAGAGTTTTTCTTGTGATAAAATCAATAAATACCAACATGGCATTTCTGCCAGTTTGAGCTCACATGCAACATCTTATCATCTTCATTCCTGCAGCAACATCACAGTAATATTCATGTGACTCACAATAATATTCATGTGAGCATCTACACGAGCTCTGATGTCTTCAATGCTGATAACAATTGTCATTTGCATTTATTACTTGTGAATTCACAGGTTGGAGGGGGGGCAATTTTCAGAACATTGATAACAAATATGCTAAATTGCATAGTTACATCCTGAGAATTTCAGATTAAAGCAACTGACAACTTCTTGTGCACTGAGGAATCTCCACATTCTGTATGTTTGTGTATGTATATATTAAATAGGAGTGAGCAATAGAGCTGACCTCTGGTGAATAAATAACTTTGAACTCTTTCACATAAGATTTTTGGGAAGGCTGCCAGTCATTGATGGTTGGATTAAAATACATCACTGTAATCATAACAATGAATAATATATTTTATTCCAAGGGCTCTTGTGTCAACTATAACTAAAATAGAACTTAACTACAACAATAACAAAAAAGCCACACAGTACAGTAAATACCTGCCTACCCGCCTACCCACAAATCAATTGGCCTAAGTCTGCCTCCTTTATTCACATTGGGTGGCACTTTGGGAGATAACCCATCTGAGCAATCCACTCAGATCTGTGGGGTTAGCTGTAGGGTTGGTTAGTTGCATAGTAAGGTACAGGGTGCACCTCCCAAACCTGGGATTCTCTGATCCAGCAATATCCGTGATCTGACATGACCATAGATGTTCCTGGATGTGAGAGCCCCTAAGTAGGAGGGCCAAAAGCTGGGAGCCTGGTGCAACCCTGCAATTCTGCTAGCAGCAGGGCCACAGCAGCCTGAGCAGAGTATGATCGGGGTTATCTGCTGTCTGGCAATGGACGCAGACCACAGCAGCCACTCAGCTGGCAGCAGAGCCAGGGTATTGGAGCTGACCAGCAAACAGCAGAGCTGGGCCGTAGGGGCAGCAGACGGAGGCGCTACTGTCAGAGAACCTCCCATTTCCAGCAAATTCCTTCATCCAGGACCAGTCAGGTCCCGAGGGTGCTGGAGAAGGTAGGTCCAACCTATATTTCTTAAATTAGGGTTATTAAGGGCATTAATTTGTCCAGTTGGTGTCACTTTCAGATGTGAATGTTCCCTACAAAGCACTGGATCTCTATGCCACTGATGTTATGGAGATATACCTATCTCATAGAACTGGAAAGGACCTTGAGAGGTCATTGAGTCCAGTCCCCTGCCCTCATGGTAGGACCCAGTACCATCTGTTGAAGCAAAGGCTTCACTCGGTTTTAGGCGGCTAAACAGACAGCTTTATTGATTAGTAAAGCAAAGTGAGCCAAACGTGGTCCCAGCAGAGCTGGGCCCAGTAAGGCTGCTCAACACAATCAATCCTAATATTTTATACCCTTAACCAAGCAAGTCGGATGCCAGGGCATTTCATCAAAACAAACTTTAAAGAGAAATTGTTATCAGCACAGAAACAGATTTAGAGGGAGTTCGAACTTTAGCTTAAAATAGTTTATTAACATTTCAACAGTGCATCCTTTTGGCCTCTCCCCACCTCAGTGAAGGCCAGTTGACTCCCTTTAGTATACGTGCAGACACAAGAAACTGAAATGGCTTTTGTTATACAGAATGGCTTCTAGCTAAATATGAAAAGATTTCTACACATATCCCTGACAGATTTGCCCCAGAACCCTAAATGTCCCCCTCAAGGATTGAACTCACACCCCTAAGTTTAGCAGGCCAATCCTCAAACCACTGAGCTATCCCTCCTGGAAAGCAATTAATAAACTTCCTGTGATATGGTTCCACAACGTGCATTCCCAAGAAATGACTGCATTTGAAACAATTTAGGATAGAAAGAAAATAATCCAAAATCCAGTCCTTTCTATTATAGGAAACTTTGGAATCTTACTCTTCCCCATTCCTCAGGGTGTCTCCGTGTGCGGTAACTTCTCTATGCATGGTGGGTATAGTTAGTATTTTCATTTGCTGCCTAAGTAGCAAATTGCCCTGTAAACAGCCCACAAGAGCTGGCCTGTAATTGAATTGTAACTGTTGACTTTGGACATTTGGTATATTTGCTGCAAGAAGTAAATTTTCAAAACTTCATCGTGATGCAGTCAGACAAAATGAAAGGTAATATTCTTTATCTGCCACAGATTGCTGCAGATGAACTGCTTTCATAGGAGCTTAAATAAGATTTAGTGTATTCCATCCTTCAGCTGGCCACAATTGAAAGTGATCAGGATCAATATTGCTGCCCCGGCATGCAGCCCAGTATTGTGCATTACAATAGAAGAGATGGCTGGATTCAAAATTTTCCCGTGTCAAATTAATTTCTATGTTATCCCCAAATTCAATTAGATGGGAACCTCGCGTAACTAAAAAAGTGTCCAACATCCCTCAGTGACAAATTACGGTGCTTAGTGTGCATATCAAGGTGAAGTGTTGAGCCTTGCTAATCTTCTCACTAATTCTCAATTACCGTAAAATGAAGCCATAAATCACACAGACAGGGGATCGATGGAAATGTTGTTTTCAGGGTGATTGGCAGCCTCCCCAAAGGTTTTCTGTAAGTTGGTTTAAGGTTACCATTCTCTACGGGGGAGGGATCGGGTAGTCTTGCTCAATCTCTATGATATAGGCCCACAGGCCTTTTGGGGATAGTGTGGAGGGACAGCACCAATTTCAGGCCATCAGACATCCAATTTTTCTCCTTTTCATACCTGCTGTAGTAAATGAGAAACAAATTAAATTTCACTCCACTATCTCCACAGAAACCATTTAAATTTTTCATGGAAACTAAATTGTCCCTAGACAAATAGCCCCCTGATTCTATGAAAATATACTGGAGCACTGGGGACAGAAATAAATTTGTGTCACTCTGGATATGCCATTCTCTGTAATGTCATTCACCACCGCCCAATAAATGAGTCCCTCTCGGAACACAATGGTATAGCCTTGCGCTCGGGTGGATTTGCATTGTTCCCCAACTCTTGAGCGGTCTAATATTCTTCCTGTTATTAATTTGCAGCCTGGGTTTTACATTCATGAGGCCAAGATTGAAATGTAAATGAGGCACAAAATAAGTAGTCAGCAGTAGCCCTGGCCGAGCAGCTTGTGTCATAGACTCATGGACTTACATGAAAATAGTTATCACTCAGAGAGATTAGCAGCTCAGAACATCAATCATTGCTGCAAGGAAACAATGAATAAAATCACCCCGACATGAGGAAGGAAATTACAAGAGCTTTAAAGTGGAAAGGGAATATGTAATAATGCTACCTGTTGTTGAAGTACTAAGATGGCTGTAATAAAAGAAGCTGGATTCCTTCTCTCTCCCTTTCACTTCCCCTGTTCCTTCTTGATCACTAATATTTAAATCATGCCATTTTTTGTCATCTCAATTTATCTCCTAAATGAGCTTCAGTTCCCAGGAAGGAGGTATATGATGCTTCTTGCTGCACTCAAATGAAACCCACAGCTTTGCATGTGAGACCACTTTACAATGATGGAACCATGACACTGTAAATAAAGAGATAAATAAGGTCTGATTTATCAGCTTTGGCTGAGCCATAGACAATGCAGGACCCTGAGATGGGAAACCAACCCTGATGGTTTCCCCATGCTTGGGCTAGCCAGGGACTGGAAGGGCCACTTGTGTAAAGTAGAAAAGCCTCAGGGCTGCTGCAACTTATGGCTCCATGTGGCCTTTTCAATAGCTGTGACTAATCAGAGCATAGAAATGCTCTAGCCACTCCCTTTTCACTTCCAGCTCTGAACCATGCAAGGAGAATTCCCAGGGGGCGATGTTTACTGGGCAAAGAGACTGGAGTTATACAGAGACTTGGGTCCATACTTTCCACTGCAATAAATAATGTGGAAATTTTTGTCTAATGTACTGACATTTCTAGCTGGTATCATGTTCTTTTAAAAAGTAAAACATTTAAATATTGTCTGTTATTAGAAAGGAGTGCGTTTTTACCTAATTTGTCTGTAAATCAAACATGATATAGGTTGAATTACTTACATTCAAATTTGGGGCTATTTTCTTTGTGTGTTCTCAGTGGTGAGAGCGCACAGAATATTATCCCCTCCTACAGAGGAAAGTTGCCCATGCGAGGTAGTATATCCCAATGGTTATAGACAAATAGTGTGAGTTCTTAGTTCAGGGGTGGGCAAAAGGGTCTTGCCAAGCTGGTTGATCTGGCCCATGGATGCCCTGCTGTTTCACCAACCCCAGGCTAATCAGGGCCTGGGGACGGGGGAGGGTGGAAAGTCTCCTCACCACCCCCAGGGCACGTGGCGTTTAGAGTCAACCACCAACTGTTCTAAGCACAGTACATCCTTGCAGGGTGGGGACAGAGAGCGAGAGACTTCCTATCCTCCTCACCACCCCCAAGCCCTGATTGACCTGGGGGCAGGGAGAGCACACAAAGTCTCATCTCACCACCAGGGCACGGGCACCTAGAGGGAATCTCCAGCTGTTCAGAGGAGGGTGGGGGGCAAAGACTTCACATGCTCCTCCCACTCCCAGGCCAATCAGTGTCTGTGGGAGAGGAAGCACGGAGGTATCCTGGCCCTGCCCCTTCTGCCTGAGGCCCCACCCTTCCAGGGTGACCCAGGGCCACTTCAAAAATTTCTGAAGTGATCCCTCATTTAAAATTATTGCCCACCCCATCTTAGTTATATAGCTAGCTCTACCACTAACTGGCTATATATCTGGAGGGGATGGGGAATCATAGCAAACTCTCCAGTTCCCCAGCCCTCTACCAGTGTTCCCTGTAAGCTGTGTGCTTTTGTGGCCACTCAGGAGAGATTCAAATGCCTTTCAGCTGATTAGCAGAGAACCCAGAGCTAGGGGTGGTGCACATTCAGACATGACTCAGTGCACCTGAAAACATTATTTTGCACATGGACAGAAAAAACCACATGGATGGAAAAGTTTAGAGGGAACATTGCTCTCTACAGGTATGTCTACACTTGCACCCTATTTGGAACTAGGGATGCAAATGCAGGCATTCGAAATGGTCAATGAAGCAGGAATTTAAATATTTTTTGACGAGTAACGTTAGTTCGAACCAAGGGGTTTGGTTCAAACTAATGCATCCCGGCACACACTTCCTGGTTCGAATCAGCTGTGATTCAAACTAGCACGCCGGCAAGATCATGCTAACAAAGCGCGGGATATTTAAATCCCCGCTTCATTGACCATTTCGAATGCCTGTATTTGCATCCCTAGTTCCAAGTAGGGTGTTAGTGTAGACATGACCTACCCCTCCCTGACCCTGTTCTCCCTCTCCCCCAAAAATACTTGTTTTCAAAGTCATGTTTTCATGAGAGAAAAGCAGAGAAATGACAGCAACAAACATCATTCAAGGAACATCTTCTAGCAGGATGATTGCCAAAAAGTCACGGTGAATATTTGCTCATCTTTTTTCATATTTTGAGATTTCTTAGTTGATTGTGATTGGTCCCAGGAGTTATTCAGAATTAGTGTTCAAGAGTCATATAAAATAAGTACTCCGCTACTCCATTTGGTATCAAGGGTTTTCAGAAGCCACTTTGAATTGTTTTTCTCAAAGGATGTGGATTCATTTTTAATGCTTTCTCAGAACTCCAGTAACTACTACCGTGCATGTAGAAGTTCCCTCATCTTACAAGTCCACCCAGGCTTTCTAAAATAAAAGCTAGAGAAAAAATGTTCATTAATTTTGTCCAGCCCTACTGGCTTTGTGGCCTTATGCAGATCATTTACTTATCTCATGCCTCAGTTTACTCTTATTAGCAGCATAATAACAATAATAATTTTCATGTGCATTATACCTTTTATGCGAGGATTTCAAAGCACAGTCAAAGATTAGGTATTATTATTCATATTTTACAACAACAACAACAAAAAACCTAGGAGCTTATATAGACAAAACGAATTGACCAACATAGAATACAACAGCAATGTGTTTGAACCTAAGTTTCCTAAGTCTCAGTCAAGAGCTCTAAGCACTAGGTCATGCTGCAACTTTACAAGCATCAGCCCACCATTGTGGTGCTACAACAATTAATAAATTAATATTTGTAAAACACTGAGATGGTTAGTAAAAAAATCTACATAAGCATGAAATATGATGGATTTTTCCATGATATGGACAATGGGTCTTTTGGTCAAATAATCTCTGGAGAGTGAGAATGGAATTAAACAGGAGAAGCATTATCATATCAGAGCTCTCTTAGAGTAAAGAATGCAACACTTTTCTAAAATCAACTATTTTTCTCAATATAGATGTTCCTTTTTTTATTCCAAGTTCTTTTTTGAGCAATATACAATTGTATTATACTGGGCCAGCATTTGAAATGTAATGCCTGAAAATTTGCCTAGTAATCTTTATTCTGATTCTCTTTGAAGCAGAAATAATGCTTGTGTACAACTAAGAAAAGGAATATGAAATTTAAGTAAAGTAAAAAAAGCCATGCTCAAAGCTGAGGTTCAAGTTTGTATATCTGTGTTTTTCAAAAAGGCTAAGAAATTGATCATGTAAGGATTAGTAGAAAATATTGTGCCCTAGGCTGTTTTCTGCTCTAGGGTCAGAGAGCAAAATCAGGCACAAGTTGTTATCAGAGCTTTATATCCCCTCGCCAACGTGCAATTGTTGACTAAGGAGTAGAAGCAATGCTACTCGCACAGTTTACATTCTGGCTAGCTGACTTGTGCTCTTCTAAAACCCTCTGCCTTTCCCTTGTTCCCATTGTCTTCACCCTTAGTGTCTCAAGATATCTTTTTAATTGCTTATCAAATGGATAGTTATTGTATCATAAAATCTTCAAAGCCATTTCCCAGTCCCATTCAGTTGTGGAGCTGAACTTTTATATGATGATATATCACAATGGATTATGCTAATAAGCTTGTTAATAGCTCTAGTGGTGTTAACTGAGAGCATTAAAACAAACTGGTCCTCGCAATAGATTGGGAAATGTTTTATAAGGCATGTGATCTAGTAGCAGCCATGACAGGGCCAGTAAATAATGTCAGAAACTGGGAAGACTAAAGAAATACTCAGTTAAATTATTTATATGATAATCAAAAATACAGTTGTTAAGCAATATCATTAATTCATTACTAATTGTTTTGTGGATTTGTGAATAATTACTTATCTGAACACAAAATAAACCCTAGTCTATTTGCTGTCCATTTTTTAACCTTTGATTTTTTAAAGCTTTCTCTCACTCTCCTGTTTTCTTGCCCAATTGTTCACAAAAGATGTAGATTTTCTAGGTAAATCAATGCTTTTGGACTACATTCTAATACTGTATTCTTGTGGAATGTGTGTAATTTATGTAATATATTAGGGTACATCTACACTGCACTGCTATTTCGGGATACCAGAGGTATCCCAAAATAGCTAACCTGCATCCTAACAAGCTGCCCATTATTTTGAAATATTTTTCGAAATAATGGGCATGCTATTTTGGCATCCTGGTAACCCTCATTTCATGAGAATTAAGGGATGTCTCAAAATAGCGTGTTATTTTGAAATTTGGCACTGGGTAGATGCAACAAATTTCAAAATAGCCTATTTCAAAATTCAATCGAAATAAGATATGCAATGTTCATAGCACAAATTGCATATCTTATTTTGAGTTTAGGGTGGTGTGTAGATGCACCCTCTATGACTTATGTTTTTGAAAAAACACTGATAGACCGCTGCCTGATGCTTGTGATGGAATCAGAATTATTCAATGTATATTTTGCTTAAAATAAAAATTACACACTTTTAATGCTGCAGACAACCATATTAGTCAATTCATAGACAGGAGATGTCAGATTCTGTGGAGTGCACTGAATTCCATTTTGAATTATGGACTGTGGGCTGGGGCTTAAATTTAGTGAATTTCCAAGTAATGTCACTGGGAGGTTTGCACAAAGGTCACAAGCAGAGTAGGCCTTATATGTAGTAATTCAATTTGTAATTATGATCCTTATTTATTATTTGTTCAGAACCTTATTGCCACATTCAGCATCACTCAATGGGAAAATAATGTTCTGCTTTACAATCACTTCTATCCATCCCATTTGTTTCTTCACTATCTTCCCTCCACTGTTGCTCTTCCTCATCATTTCAGGCAGTCTTCTAGTGTCTGCAGACTAAGGCAGACACCACTATAGCTAGTTACCCATCAGTCAAATTTGGAAAGTTTCCTTCTTTTCCATGAGAGCTAGAGATTTCCTTTTCTTAAATGGAAGCTCTCATTCTATAGAATCTGAATCTGCATGTGGGCCACATAAATACTTTAAGTGGTCTTGGTCCAGGCTGATGGATGTGTGTTTGATACCCTTTCACTGAACTAAAGTTAAGATTTCTTTCTTTTGTTCTAACTATGAATTAGAAGCATTGTGGTTGCATCTTTATAAAAGGGCATCTTCAAGAGGTGGCGGTTATTATAAAATTTAGTGAGATTGCAATTGTTATTATTAAAAGGAATGTTCAGGTATATTTTAAAAAATATGCCAAGTAAGGAACAGGGTCAGTTTAAAATATGAAAGCAATGGAATTATAACATTGTGTACATTTAGTTGGATTTAATGACATATAGAAAGGGATAAAGGGAGCAAGTATAGACTAGACTCCACAAGAAAGAATCAATCTGGATGCAGAAATCTCCCTCCATCCCCACCCTCACTTTAAATAATGAACTAATTCCCAACTTTCAAAAATATCCTATAGTTGCCTTATTTTTGCTATAATACATTCCAATGCTTGTAACTCTTGCCATTTCTTTTATCAGGTATGTTTTTGCTTCTGAAAGCCAAAGGACTGCAGTGCATTTTCTAGCAGCTCTGTTGTGCAAGCACAACACAAAGCCAGTAAGATCAATGATAAAAGGCAAAAGGACACCCACAGAATAAAGCCCATCCTAGTAAATTGGCTTATGACTTTGAAGATCACAAGATATAATATTTTTATTCATTTTTATTATGCTAGTGTTTTGATTGGTGCTCCATTGTTGTCAGCACTCTGCAAAACACATAGGCTGTGTCCACACTCAGGGGTTCTTTCGAAAAAAGTAGCCTTTTTTCGAAAGAACTTCCCCTGCATCCAGACTCAAGCCGCGTTCTTTTGAAATTAAATCGAAAGAACGCGGCTTTTCTTTCGACGGCGGTAAACCTCGTTTCACGAGGAAGAACGCCTTTTTCGAGGGAGATCCGTCGAAAGAACGTGAGTCTGGACGGGGGGAGCCCTTTCTTTCAAAATTATTGGCCTCCAGGAACAAGCCCTGGTGGACAATCTGGGCCATGGGTTGCACGTCTGTGGTTCCTGGCTGCAGCCATTCCTTAAAGGGACAGGCGCACCCTCACAGCCACTTGTTGCAGACAAGGAGCCAGAGCACACGGCGACCTTGCTGCAGCATGTCACAGCCCCAAGAGCGTCCTGGCCCTTCCTCCGAGCCTTCTGGGGACCCAGCCAAGGGCTCCAAGCGCCGGGCACCATCCTGGTCTGGCGCAGAGATAAAGAGCCTGCTGGAGCTGTGGGGAGAGGAGGAGGCCTTACAGGCCCTCAAAAGCCGCCGGCGAAATGCCGAAATTTATGGCCGCATGGCTGAAGCCCTGGCCCAGAAGGGCCACTACCCCCGCACCCAGGACCAGGTGCGCTCAAAGGTGAAAGAGCTGCGCCAGGGCTACGCCAAAGCCAGGGAGGAGAGCTCCCGGTCTGGGGCAGCCCCCCACTACTGCCCCTACTACTCCAAGCTGGACCAGATCCTGGGTGGCAGTGCAGAAGCACGCACACCACGGCGGTTCGTGCAGTCCGGACTGGCAGACCCCGTGGTGGACGCTCCAGAGCGGGAGCTACAGCAGTCTGGAGACGGGGACATGGGCCCAGAGGAGGAGGACACCGAGGAGACGGCGACCCTCACCCTGGAGCCAGTCACCCAGACCTCTGAGGCCTCCCAGGCGTCATCTGGCACGGGAGAGGAAGCAGCAGGTGAGTACAGTGAGTTTGTGTCACACCCGGGGGGGGGGGGAGGTAGGTGGGTGGGTGCACAGTGGGTGATGCACAAGGGAAACCTGTCATGCTCAGGCTGATGCCCAGGTCACACACACACACACACACACACACACAGTGTGACCTTCACAATGTCTGCTTCCCCTGTCTCAAGGGAGAGGGCATGCCCTTTTGGACAGCTGTTGCACACATGACTGATTGTGATAGAAATGTAGCCGTGTTACTCTGATCTGAGGAAGTGGGTCTGGCCCTGGAAAGCTCATCCCCTAATAAACCATCCTGTTAGTATTGTAAGTGCTACAGAGTCCAGTTTATAGGACTGATTGTGTCTTCTTCTTTTCCTCCACAGCTGGACCAGCCGTGGAAGAGGGCCGCAGCACCCCAGCCCCACCTCCATCTCCATCTCCACCTCGGAGACATAGGAGCCGCAGACACAGGCGTGTCTACGCCGACATCCTCCGGCAGCACGTCGAGGCTGTGCAGGAGCAGAACGCCATCCTGCTACAGAGGGCGGAGGCAGAGGAGCGGTGGCGTGATCGGCTCATGAATGAGCTGGTCCTGCAGCGCACGGTGCTGTACGCCACCCTGAGGGAGGTCAGTGGCTTGCCTGCTGCTGTGCCTGGTCCTGCTCCTCCAGCACCCCATGACCCCACCCCACCAAACCCCCCTTCCACAACAGCAGCCCTTTCCCCCCTTGGACCTCCCTCTCCCCCAGTCCTCCCAGCTCCCCAGCCCCTCTCTCCCCCTGGCCCTCCTCTCCCCCAGGCTTCCACGTCCCAAGAGCCCCCCAGCAGCCAGCCAACCGACAGGTGCATCACCCGATCCCGTAGCCGGGGAGCACCCCAAACACGAGGCCCAGGCAGGAAAGGGAAATCTGCCAAGCCCCGTTCAACCTGATCCCCTTCCCCCCTCCAGGTTTCAAGCACCCCCATCACCCCAGTTAAAGCACAAACAAAGGGTTAAAGGCACTGTTTGTTTATTGTATATAGTTTGGCAACAACAAAAATGAAGAAAATTTTTGTTATTTTGCCACATTGTTTGATTATATGTACAAAATTATAAATAAGTAAAGAGAACATTTTATTTTGAAACACACCCTGGTGTAAGTGATGTGTCCAAACTGGGTCAGGAGATGGGTTGTGGAGGGAAGCTTCTATTGGGGGCCAGGGCCCAGTCCCCAGGCAGAAGCCCCTCAGTGCACTCAGTGGCCTCCACTGGAGAATTGGTCCCGGAGGGCCTCCCGGATGCCAACTGCAGACCGGTGAGCCTGGCGGATGGCAGCTGTCCGGGGCTGGGCAAAGAGCCTCTCCTGGCCATCAGCAGCTCTCCCCCACCCTGGTAGGAAGGCCTCCCCTTTCCTCTCCACGAGGTTATGGAGGACGCAACACGCGGCCACCACCTCGGGGATGTTGGTCTCCCCCATGTCGAGGCGTGTGAGCAAGCACCGGAATCTGCCCTTTAAACGGCCAAACGCACATTCCACCTGGTTGCGAGCCTGGTTAAGGCGAGCATTAAACTGCTCCTTGCTCGCATCCAGCTGTCCGGTGTAGGGCTTCATCAGCCACGGCATCAGGGGATAGGCGGCATCAGCCACTATGCACACCGGCATGTGCACATCCCCAACCGCAAACTGGCGATGGGGGAAAAAAGTTCCTGCCTGAAGCCTCCGGTACAGGTACGAGTTCCTGAAGATGCGGGCATCGTGTGCCCGCCCTGACCACCCAACACAAATGTCTGAAAACTGTCCACGATGGTCGACCAGGGCCTGGAGGACCATAGAAAAGTAACCCTTTCTGTTTATGAATTGGGCTGCTCGATGGGGCGGTGCACGGATGGCAATGTGTGTCCCATCGAGCGCTCCTCCGCAATTGGGGAAGCCGAGGGCAGCAAAGCCGGCCATGACGCTGTCCAGATCCGGTAGACAGACGAGCCTGTTGAGCAGCTCCGAATTGATGGCCTTCACCACCTGCAGAATGAGACAGACAACAAAGTGTTAGAAGGGGTGCCTTATGTCTTAGGAGGAGAACCCACCGCCCACCTTCCCTCTCAAACAAACAGCCCGGGAATCCCCTCCTCAGAACCCCCCCCCCCAATTCAGGGTGAGTGGAGGAGCTCCCTCCCACTCCCACTCCACTTGGCCCTTCCTGACAGTCTCCCTTCCCCGCACCCCAAACTGTGACTGTCCCCAGACAATGACTTACCTCCATCAAGACGGCCCCGACAGTAGATCTCCCCACTCCAAATTGGTGTCCCACGGAGCGGTAGCTGTCGGGGGTTGCCAGCTTCCAGAGGGCAATGGCGACCCTCTTTTCCAGGGGGATGGCGGGCCGCAGGTGGGTGTCTTGCCGTTGCAGAGCAGGGGCGAGCCAGGTACAGAGCTCCTGGAAAGTGGTCTTTCTCATGCGGAAGTTCCGTAGCCAGTCTTGGTCATCCCAGATCTCCATCACGAGCCGGTCCCACCAGTCAGAGCTGGTGTCAAACCTCCAAACACGCCTGTCAACGAAAAAGTTCGGAGGCAAGGGCAGTGTGGCTGCCGGACGGGGGAACCCCTCGTCCCTCTGGTCTGGGTCCAGCTCGGGAAGGAGCCTCATGATTGTCTCACGAAGATGCAGCAACAGCTTCAGTATGGTGTTGTGGGGCCCTCGCCTGCCCAGGGGCAGCTCTGGCTCCATGCCACAAATAAGGGTCTGCAAGCAGAAAAACCTCAAAAGAAAAAAGCTGCTGGGGTGTCCCAGGAAGCTGAGCACTCCAAAGCAGCACTGCAATGCCTTGCAAAATTCCTCAAGGGACAGCAAAGGCAGCTGCAGGAGCAGAGCAACGGGTGTTCAGGAGTGTCCCTCTCACCACGCGTCTCTGCAAAGGGCAGGCAGGCAGCACCCGGAAGGAAATGCTGCCCCCATGCCCTGGCAGAAGCAGTTCCGGGTGGCTTTCAATTTCGAAAGAGCGTCCGGCAGTCTGGACGCTCTTTTTCGAAATAGCGGATCGATCTTTCGATCCGCGCATTGTAGTCTAGACGCGCTCTTTCAAAAGAGCCTCTTTCGAAAGATGGTTTCGAAAGAGGCTCTTTCGAAAGAAGCCTGCAGTCTAGACACACCCATAGTAAGAGACAGTTCTTGCCCCAAGGAGTTTACAGTCTAAATCAGGGCTACTCAACACGTGGCCCATGGGCCACAGGTGGCCCACAGCCTGTTTGTTTGCGGCCCAAGCGTGGGAGCCAAAACAAAAAAGTAGTCCATGTAATGGTCTTCTGTTGATATGCATTTTAGCAGTTAAATTCCTCGACTGTCATTGCTCATTAAAAGTACTGTCATTTGGGTAGAATTGGGTAAATATTGCACTTTATTAATATCAGTAAAACTGACTTAAATGGGGCCTGTGTCTTGTGTAGTCTTGCCTTAATCTTTGTATTCATGCCCATCAGTGTGAAAAGCTATTTGCATATATTTGCATATATATTTGCATGTATATGCAACCACACTTAAGTTGCGACCCTTGACATGTGCAGAGAGTATCATTGTGGCCCCCGGGACTTCCAAAATTGTTTAGCTCTGGTCTAAATAGATAGGTCAGACAAGATGTGGTAGGAGAAAGACAAACATAGAGGTTTGCCTGTAGTCTCAGAGTAGGCTAGTGATAGAAGCAAAACTAGTATCCACATATCCTGAGATCCAATTCAAAGCCCTATCTGCTGAGTCAGGCTGTCTCTCTAGAACAGGGGTGGGGAACCTCAGGCCTAGGGGCCAGATGGGGCTCCTGGCTTACCTGGATCTGGCCCCCGAGATTCATGATGACTGCCAAACTGAGGAAAGATTCTGATTGTAACTGAATTAATGAGGATGGAAGATGAGGGTGGAGTTCAAAGAGTTAAGTTATTCATGTATCTACAAGAAATTATTATGGTGCAGGTAGCCATGGTGAAAATTCAGCCCACTTTTATGTAAATGTAATACACAATCCTGAGCTGGAAGACTATATCTTGGAGATGAATGGAAAATATTTTTTCTATGAACTAGGAGTCCTTGGTACCATCTCTGAAAAATGGCAGATGGCAGTTGTACTCTTTCTTATACCAAGTCATTTCAAAATTCAGAGAGGGCCTCTACTTTAGTGCCATATTGATCTGTCCATTAGCCATTTTTTTTAAGTCTATTGAGCCAAAATGAAATACTAGAAATGCAAGTCAAATCATATAATGTTAAAATGTTGTGTGTGTGGAGAAAGGATATTTAATTATCTTCCTGGAGCATCAACACCACAAAGAAATTTTTTCAAGTCACAACCCACAACCTCAAGAATGTATATATTAAGCAATAAGAAGTCCTGTAGCACCTTAGGCTATGTCTACACTACACAGTTATTTTGGAATAAGCTATTCTGAAATAATTATTCCAAAATAGGTTATTTCAAAATAGCATATCTACACTGCACGGAATCCTCAAAATTAGTCCAAGGCAGGCTTCCCTAATGTAGACGTGCTATCTCGATTTAGAGCCCCAGAAGGAAAAACTTAGAATGGCCCTGGTGAGGGGCTATTTTGAAATAACAGAAGTGGAGTGTCTACACACACCCCTTACTTCAAAATAGCTATTTTGGAACAGGCATTATTCTTTGTATAATGTGGTTTACAGAAGTCGGGGTAAGCCATCTGTTATTTTGAAATTATTTGCATAGTCATACTTGCATAGTCATTTCAGAATAACAGCCATTATTCCAGAATAACTTTGCTGTGTAGAGACACCCTCGGAAACTAACAAAAATATACAGGATCATGAGTTTTCATGGGGAAAACCCACTTACTCATCTGATGAAGTGGGTTTTACCCACTGTCACGTTATTGGATTTTAAAGAGAGCAGTCAGATCAATGGTGCCCCCAGGGTTGTCCCAAATTCTGTACAAAGTGGGCCATGTGAGGTGTCAAACAAAAGCTTATGCTCTACTGATTCTGTATATGCTACTCATGTACTTGTATGATTTCTATATGTGACGTTACAAATATGGGCTCTGTGATTGTACTGTAAATGTTCTCTGTCTGGAAGAGAGCAATGGGCCTAGACTGCCTATTGTGAGGAAAGAATGTCCAGTGAATGGCTATGCTAATTAGCGCTGCTCCACGGACAATGGCTCTCAGAGTGGCCAATACACACCTGAGGTACGGGTCTGGAAACCTGCAGACTGGCCAGTGCATAATGGCTCCTTGCATGTGAAACAGAGACAGGTCACTTGATCATGTTACCAGCTCCAGTTTGGGAGACACCAGAGGTATATAAGTGTCTCCATTTTGTCTTCAATCTTGCTACTGATCCCAGATGCATCCTTGCATCTTGGTAATTGATGTATGCAATGTATTCCCCTTCACAACCTTACTCTCAACCTTTTCTTTCTTTTGTTAATAAACCTTTAGATTTTAGATTCTAACAGATTGGCTCAGAGTGCTCTTGTGGGTAAGATCCAAATTATAAGTTGACTGGGGACTGTGGCTGGTTCTTTGAGTCTGGGAGGATCTGTTTGGAGTTGGTAAGATCAGGTTTTATAACCTCTCACCTGTGTGCAAGGTCCGAGGCTGATTGTGGCACAGGGAGAGCTGAGGTGTCTAAGGGGTTTTGCTCATGAGGCTTACTGCTGGCTGGATTGGCAGCTGAAGCACTCTGTATGACTGGTTTGCGGCCTATTTGGGAAAGGTCTCCAGTCAAGGGCTGTAGGAAGCCCTGGTTTTGAGCAATTTGCCCTGAGCTGATGCCCTCAGCAGCACCCAGACTCGACCCAGTCCATCACACCCACAAAGCTCATGATCCTAAATATATATATTTTTTAATCTCTAAGGCATACCTACACTGCACGACTATTTCAAAATAAGCTATTCCAGAATAGTTATTCCAAAATAGCTTATTTCAAAATGGCATGTCTACATTGCAGGGTAGCCTCAAAATAAGTCCGAGACAGGCTTCCCTAATGTAGACATGCTTTTTTGTTTTAGAGCCCCAGGAGACACTGGGGAGGAATAAGTTAGAATGTCCCTGGTGAGGGGCTATTTTGAAATAGCAGCAATGGAGCATCTACACATGCCTTATTTCAAAATAGCAATTTCTGAATAGGGATTATTCCTCATAGAATGAGGTTTACAGATTTCTGAATAAGTCGTCCGTTATTTGAAAAGTATTTCGAAATAATGGAATGGCTGTGTAGATGCTCACACTGTTATCTCGAAATAACGGTGAAGTGTAGACACGCCCTAAGATGCCACAGTACACTCATTGTTTTTAAAGTTACTGACTAACACGGGTACCCCTCTGAGACTTTTTACCATTCAAGGCACCACATTAAGCAAGAAACACACAAAAGACATGGAACAAAATACAAGATTTTGAGCTGTATGACTCCTAAACACTGATGATTTCATCTAGCTATATTAACCTTCATAGTAACCTATGGTGAAAGCTTTAAAAAACTGCGCATATTTAGACTTGAGAAAAGAACACAGAGTGGGGACTTGACAACAGTCTTCAATTGAGGCAAGGGCTGTTATAAAGAGGATGGTGATCAATTCTTCTCCATGTCCTGGTAGGATAAGAAGTAATGAACTTAATCTGTACCAAGGACAGGAGGGCTGATAGGATTGCCGGGCCCCTAGACAATCTGTGTGGGGGTCCCAACACTGTGCCCGAGGAAGAGGTGGCGCCTCGGGCAGAAGGGGCAACCAGCACACAGGACTGCCCTTCGCGCCCCCCCTCCCACCATTGGCTCTTAGAGCTGGCTGGTGCATGTAGCATGGCACTCTAGAGTGTGCCATCTGGCACAGTTGTAAAGGGCCTGGGGCTCCAGCCATCTCCGTTGCAGTGGCTGGGAGTTCTGGGCCCTTTAGAATCACCAGGCCCCGGGGCATCTGCCCCTTTTGCCCCCCACTTCCCTCCATCAGTGGACCTAAGCAAGGAAGTTTTAGGTTAGATATTAGGAAAAGCTGTCTACTATAAGGGTAATTAAGCTCTGGCTTCCAAGTGGGGTTGTGGAATCCCTATGATTGGAGGTTTTTAAGAACAAACACTAATCAAGGAGGTCTAGGTTTACTTGATCCTGTCTCAGCATAGGGGGGTGGACTACATGACTTTTCAAGGTCCCTTTCAGCTCCACACTTCCAAAATTGTTTCCTCCTCCACAGTCTGGATGGAGAGAAAAAAGACATAGCTAAAGGTATAGCAAGTAAGCAAGCTAGACATTGCAGTTTTAGTGAGCATTGGGTTATAAAAGTGTTTTGAAGGCATGAACAAGGACCAAATTATTTTAATCATAAGGAGTTTAGAAGCAAATACTCCGATCACAGACCATTTGTCTCTTGAATTGGTACCGGGCTGCTTTCGACAAATATAACACTCTGCAATCTACTTATAGTCAAAAGTGTTATCATGGACCTTCCAAATCTCTGTGCTAAAATTATCCAATAAGCCTCTAAATTGATTCTGAAACTTTTGAATGAATGCCCTTCTACCTATGCAAATTTTGTTTTTTCATGTACAAATCTGATATCTGAAAATTCAGCTAACTGATTTAATTGCAATAATACCCACACATGCAGCATCCATTCTATGGAGAGAATTCTCAAACCTCACTTGAACATTCAGTCATAGGCACCAACTTCCCCTTTAGCCACTCAAGCTCGATCCTGCCCCTGCACCCCAGTCCTGCCCCCACTTGACCCTTTCCCCTAAGACACTGCACTGCCTCTTTCTACCTCTGCTCCATCTGCACCCCATCCCCATTCTAATTCTTCCCCCAAGTCTTGCTCCACCCCAGCCTGCCCCCATTCCACACCTACTCCCAAATTCACACCCATGCCCTGTCTCTTTCCTGCCTCCTGATTTTAGTGCACTCCATCCCCCTCCTCCCTATCCCTCCCTAAGTTTCCTGAACTCTGTGAATCAGCTGTTTGCTGTGCTCCAGAAATTCTGGGAGGGCAAGGGAGGAGTTGGTCAGCAGGGCCACTGGTAGATGAGAGGTGAGAGAGGGTAAGGGGGGAACTTGGCTGTCGGTGTTAGCTGTGCTGTGCACCTGCTAATTTTTCCTCACAAGTGCTCCAGCCCCTGAGTACCCATGGTGTCAGCTTCTATGCATTCAGCATAGGTAAAATTGGAGGCCAGTTATTGAGGGCCTAGGCCTGCTCTCACCTTTTACAGTGGTGTACTTTAATGGGTTACTTCTGATTCTCACCAGTGTAAGTGAAACAGTCACCGCCCCCAGAACTCTAAAGGTGAAGAGATTCCTGACATCAGCTGGGAAATGGTAGACCCCAATCTGCACTTACATGTGTGGCTTCAGGAGACTACTCACATTCTCAAATTTAAGGGGTGAAAACATGGCCCTATCATTTCATTGCTTCTTCATGCTCCCCAGCCTGCTGCCTGTACTCACCTGTTCTTGCTAGCTTTATATTTACAATGCAAGATCTTTGTGTGTTTGTTCAGTGCCTAGTTAAATTGATTCATGTTTCATGACAGAGACTTCTTGGTGCTAATGCAATACAACTAAATATTACTAATAATTATCATCTTGCATGTGTTAGGGTCATGGCCTATTTCCCCAAGTTTGGGAGATGATATTAAAACCAGAACTAACATGATCCTACAGTCTTAACTTTACCTTAAAGCAGATACCATCAGATGGAGTCAAATGGAGACTGTCACCAAAATAAATGTGGTAGATACACAAAGCTTTACCAGATGCAAGATGTCAGAATTTGCAACACTGGAAAAGTAAATCATCTCCAAAATGTGAAGGCTAGTATAATGGACTGGCAGAGCTAGCTGTGAAGGAAAGGATCACATACAATAGACAGCAAACCCCAGAAAAAATTGAGTCCATTTGGGTTAATTTCCTAGAACTGGTCAATTAAAAATCACTGCAGGAGGCCTGAATGAAAGTTGGAAGATAAATCCAGGCAGTTTCTCCCTGTTTTCTCTCCTCTTTTGTCTTGCCATCCCATCTTCCTCCTTTCAGAGTATGATTTCTTTATTATTTATGTATGTGTGTGTGTGCGCGCGCGCGCACACGTGTGCTCACACTCCAGAAAATCTACATTTTGGACATTTTGTAGTTAACACAAGAGACTCGAAGCATTGTGTAAATAGTCTTGGTCTTTACTCATTTGTGATATATTATATTTTTATATGTATTCTGTATGTTGGCACTTAAAATATACAAAAAAAAATAATTACCATTGAAGTACCTGGTAAAACTCCCATTGAATACAACAAGGCCAGAATTTTAGCCAAAAACTTGTGTGTTTGTAATACTGAGGCATTGGGTAGCTGATGCCATCAAAATGATCCTGTGATTTTATCATTTTATTTTCCGACGATAGGTGGGCAGTATTCTCTTGAACATCACAAGCTACCTTCCTTCTATGTCCATCCACCTGCCCCCACTACAGTGTTACTTCTTCACTCAACAAATTCCATTGCCTCAGAGAATTATAGCTGCACAAAAGTGAAAAACAGCACAGACTCAATGGGCTTAGCCAGGTACATGAGGGTTGTCACCTCTGAAGTACAAAACCCTCAAAACAGTGCAAGTGATTCTAAGTCCATAAAACTTGACAGCTAGCAGTGTGTTCTGAGCACCCTGACAGATTTCCTGGAACAACTACCTCAGAAAAGGGGTAATTCTGGGGTGGCAACCCTATACACAATGGCTGTGTCTAGACTGGCAAGTTTTTCCGCAAAGTCATCTGCTTTTGCGGAAAAACTTGCCAGCTGTCTACACTGGCTGCTTGAATTTCCGGAAAAGCACTGATGATCTCATGTAAGATCGTCAGTAATTTTCTGGAAATACTATGCTGCTCCAGTTCTGGCAAAAGTCTTTTTCTGAAAGGCTTTTGCGCAAAAGGGCCAGTGTAGACAGCACAGTACTGTTTTCCGCAAAAAAGCCCCGATCGCGAAAATGGCGATTGGGGCTTTTTTGTGGAAAAGAGCATCTAGATTGGCCACGGACGCTTTTCCGCAAAAAATGCTTTTCCGGAAAAGTGTCCTGCCAATCTAGATGCGCTTTTCCAAAAATGCTTGTAACGGAAAACTTTTCCGTTAAAAGCATTTCCGGAAAATCATGCCAGTGTAGACGTAGCCGATGATTAAAAATCAGTTGCAATATGTTCTCATTATTGTGTTAAAGTGCAATTCTTACAAAAGTGAAAAGTGTTTCAATTATTTATATAATTAGATGCTTACCACCAAGGAAAAACAACAGGAACCAGTAGATATTTTTCTGTGAGCTTCAACAAGGCTGGGATGGAAAAGGCAAACAAATTCTCCTTTTCAATAGCATGACTGCTGAAAAGCAGAGAGAATGAATCAGCCTGATACACAGAGTGAAATAAGCGATCTCTCCTCATTATAATCAGGAGACAGAGCCTGTGATATTTCTAGGAGCTCAATCTAAGTAAGGCCCTATCTTCCCCTCTCTTTCACATTATGAATAAAAACATGAAATTAGTTTTATGTCAGAAGAACAACCCTTAAGACACTTGTAACTTATAATTATAATTTCTAAGCTGTTTGGCTTGTCAGTATCAAGGAATTTGCAGCCAAAGACTTCCAGCACTTTATAGACTGAGACATGCTGCATTAGGAGTTGAAAATTAACTATGAATCTCTTATCTGAATTCTGATTTATTAACTACAGTGAAAAACGGAAAGTAAAAAAATATACTCTACATTCATATAATGCTAGCAGAGAAGAAGCCTTTAGCTAAGTCCAACATCTAGCCAATAGGAAGCTTACTAGTGGTTTCTTGATTTAAACAAACAAACAAATAAATAAATTAATTAAAATTTACAATTCACTTGTAAAGTTTTTTTCAGTCTTTTGCTGAAGAATAGAAATGATCAGCTGAAACTTCAGGTTGTACCCAGATTTTCATGGTGAAAAATTAAGAAATGCTGCAGGCTGTTTTAGAAAAGGGTTGTTGTGCAAAGTTTCATCCCATTCCTAGAGCTAGGAATAAAATAGTATTTCTCTTTGAAAGAAAAACTTGTTAAACAAATATTTAATTTTTAACAAAAATAAAACCTGGAAAGGTTTTCGGTTTTTGAAGGGGAGGAGGGAATTAATTAAACACCAGGAAACTGACCCAATAAAACATTTTCTGGGAAAAAAAAACCTTTCCGAATTAGGCCATTTTTCCATCACAAAAGTGTTTGTCCCCAAATATTTCAACCAGAAATAATTTAGTTTAGTTCTGTATTAACTTTTGCAGACATTTTCATGATATTATTAAATTACCGGTACATTTTCCTTGAAGCAAAAACTCTATTGAACAAATAAAAAGAAAAGGATTATTTTTAGTGATGTCTGTTGCTTTAGTGTTCTTTTTCACAAAAAATAGATAAATACCTAAATTTAGCTTGTGTCCCATTATATGTGAAACTTGTAAATAATAAATATAAAAAATTGACTGTTTAATGCCCCTTATCCACAGTTCTCAAGCATGCTACAAGCGAAGGGTTACAAATTATAATCAACATTTTATAGGAGATCTCCAGAGCATAGTGATTGCTGTATATTTAATAAGGTTCCCATACTAGTTTCATTCTTAGCCACAAGGAGACAGGAGTGCTAGGTAAGGTGCACACTTAACCTCATGTGAGAAGTGACCTGGTGGTGATTATTCCCTTCTGCGTGCGGGGGAGGAGGGGGGGCCGGGGAAGGAGGCAGAGAGTTCCTGGCCACCACTACTGTGGCAACAGCAGCACTGGAGCCCCAGGCCCTTTAAATGGCCACCAGAGCCCTGTGTAGTACATCCTATGATGTGAGGGTTGAGGTCCAGGCAGTGCTGAGGGCTGGTTGCCTCGGCCCTGCCCCTTCCAGAAGCACAGAGCTAGGCCCACCCCTCCCCCATCTTGCCCAGGTGACTGAAGAGTCTTTCAGTGCGTCTGACTGCATGAGGTGTGTAAGAGAAATCCCAACCAGCATTTTCAGTGAGCAGAACAGTGGCTGAGGCATGGAACACTATGGGGATGAAGTAAAAACAGCTGCTCCTTAGAACTACCTGAGCAACACCCTAAAAATACTGCAAATTATTAGAAATGAGTCAATGCCAGAAACATTTATCACCTGAACTCTGTGAGTTCCATTAATATCAGACTCATTTCCAAATCACTCCCAATTTTTATCTGCAATATCAAAACCCAGTGACATGAATTAACATAACTAAACCACCTTCCTGCCATTTAATAATCAGATTCACAATCATATCTGGGATGTTTACCCTCCCCTTTCTCTTTGTGCAAAATGCTCTTTTAACACATCTCAGGTTCAGTCAAATAAAAAAAATACAAAATGAAATTTTTGAAGATGGAACAAATGAAAGCAAAGAAAGTGCTCTTGACTCGTCTATAAAAAATAATTCAGCAGTTAATAAACTCCCAGGATATGATGGTGTTAAATGATGTTCCCAGATTTGTGAAATAGATTGACTGTAACAAATTAAAAGTTCAGCTTTATTTGTAGCATAAATCTAGTAAATGAATATATGATGCACATTTTTTTTAAGCAAAGGAATAGAATGCTTTAAACATTTTATCCCTCAAGATGCATTCTACATATTTTCCGTCATATTGGTTATTTACAAAATGATTAAGTTAGACATAGGGTGACTTTTAGTGAAATTGTTTTTTTAGAAAATAAGAAAGCTGCCACTTTTTATCATTTTGTAACATCAGAAAGTCCGTAAAATCTTCTATTATGTCTTTCTCATGTGCTCCCTCTCTGTCTCACCAGATGTTTGACTTGTCTCACGTAAACGACAAAAATTGAGTTACAGCTTCAGAGTGCAAGGTTTGCAATGTTTGCTACAGTTTATTAATGTTAACCAAATAAAAATGACATTAGTGAAAAAGATCTACATGATACCTCAGAACTCCCAAGATTAGGCCAGATGGTCACTTCTAACTGATATAATCTAGTAAAAGTCTGTTGAGAGACAGGCTATTGATTAAATTTCTGACTTTAAATGCAAGCCCAATATCTGCACATGTCCACACTGATATCAGTTGCTTGAAATCCAATACAGAAGTGTAGATCAGGAGATGATGTTAGTTGCTACCTATTAAAACTGTCGATTCCATCTGTTGTCTAACACTTTAAAATGGTGTGTGTAGTTATAATAGATCAGTATTAGATTAAGTGGCCACCTATTAAGGTTCTTATTGGCTGAGAAGTGTGACTAAATCTGTAATTAAATGACATAGTGGAATAGGAACTCTGCTGGTTGGAATTGGACCAGAATTCCCATCAAGCAAACGCTGTAATTTAAATTTGAAGGAATAACCAGATTTCCTCTAACAAAAATTATTAGGACTGAACAATGTTACTGAAATGCTCTTCAGATCCAAGCAGTTGACGATTAAAATGTAGAAGTATTATGACCCTCTTAACGTCCACTAAACTGCAACAGTCTGATGACATTCCCAAAAGAATTGTCTTGGGTGGCTGGCGACAGCCCCATCAAAGCAGAGCTGGGACTCTGTAGTCCTGAACATTTCACCTTCTCGCTGAAATAAGGTTGAAAAACATGGCTGCTCACCCAAGAGTATGGAAAGGTGCTCCAGAAGGGTGCAACTAATGAAGACCCTAAAAGTTGAGAGCAGAAGAGAGAGACGTTTCCCGGATTGCCAATATGAATCACACAGCTGTTGCTGTTTGGATTTAGTCAATCAGGCAGGATGCCCACATCTAGCTGTCTGTACCAGTATGACTTCAGGAAAGGGATAACTGCTGGTTTTAAGGAAGAGAGGAGTGGTGATAAATCAATTAAAAATAAAAAACTGCTATTTTAATAATGCAAACAATGGGCCTCAAAGAGATATATACAGTGCTTTGTATGTATTATTGAGGCATGCAGAAACAAAACGAACACAAACAGCATGCTGAATGAACAGCATTATTAATCCACCAGCTCCATGGACAAAGGATTAAAAGTGAGTGTTCCATAAAAACTGATGGCTTATTTTTCTCATAGTGTTGTTTAGAGCAAATAAATAATCTCTAAACTGTTGACCATTGCTCAGCTAATAGCCTCCAAAAATTGAGTTGAATATTACCTCAAATGAAATATTTTCTTCAGCTTTGTTCATGCCCCGTTCATAGTAATTTCCTGAGACTATTCCAGGTTATATAGGAATGTTCACTGTAGCAAGCTGCATGGAACTTGGAGGGAAGAGCACAGGTTACAGGTTGGAAGTGTTTGGTGGAGGACCAAGGAAGCCTGTCTGTGTGCAATGACTATAATGCATTTGCGATCTGGAATTCCTGGGACAGCCGTCGCTGGAAATGTCAAGGTCAGGGCAGGATGAAAAAGAGAGAGCAAATACTCCCAAGACTGGTGGGTGACACTGAAGTTAAATTTCCCAACCAGTCACAAACTGTGCTTCTGTTCTGAACCCTCACCCTAGTTATAAACAAGCAAAAAAAGAAATTACATAGACTCTTTCCTTCATTCCAGTCTCTGGTTCCCTAGGTCCAGTACAGTGAGCCCCACATAAACCTAAACTGCACCATGGGCCACAAACAGACTATAGGCCACATGCGGCCCACGGGCCGTGTGTTGAGTAGCCCTTGTCTATAGGAATGCCCCTACATGCCTTGTGGAGTCATAAGGTGTATCTCTCACCTTCTCTCAATGAGTCAGTTGAATAACTTATGGTCCTTGATCAAGAAGACTAGGCAGTGCCTTACCAAACTATCTGTGGGTGTCACCCAGAAGCATAGCACAAGTTTTATTGTATGTATATATATATATATATATATATATATACAGGCAGTCCCCGAGTTACGTGGATCTGACTTAAGTCGGATACGCAGTTACGAATGGGGTTTTTTTCGCCCCGGAAGACGGGAGCGGCGGGACGCCCAGATGCGCCCCGGTCCCACCGCCTGTGTCCTCCGGGGTGAGAAAAGCTGCTCCGCATCTCCCTGGTCTGCTGGGGGGGGAAGCCTCCCCCCCCAGCAGACCAGGGAGATGCTGAGCAAAGCCACGGAGCATGCGGGCAGCGGGACAGCCCAGATGCGCCGCGGCTGTCCCGCTGCCGGCGTCCTCCAAGGCTTTGCTCCCCATCTCCCTGGTCTGCTGGTCTCCAGCAGACCAGCAGACCAGGGAGATGCGGAGCAAAGCCGCGGAGGACCCGGGCGGCAGGACCGCGGTGCGTCTCGGTCCGCTGCCCGTGTCTCCCTGGTCTGCTGGGGGGGGGGCACAGCTAGTACGCCCCTCCCCCAGCAGACCAGGCTTTTCTCCGGCCTGTGGTAGAGCAGCTGGGGCACTGCCGGTTGGTCCCGCAGCGCCGCTCTGGGCGCTACTGGACCAACCCGGCAGCACCCCAGCTGCTCTGCCCCAGGCGTCCTGATTCAGCCGCTGCTGGTCAGTTTCATCCCCAAGGCATCCCCAAGTCAGCCGCTGCTGAAACTGACCAGCGGCTGACTACAGGAAGCCCGAGGCAGAGTTGCTCTGCTCCGGGCTTCCTGGAATCAGCCGCTGATCAGTTTCAGCAGCAGCTGACTTGGGGATGCCTGGGGTTCTTAAGTTGAATCTGTATGTAAGTCCGAACTGGCGTCCAGATTCAACCTGTTGAAACTGATCAGTGGCTGATTCCAGGAAGCCCAGGGCAGAGCAACTCTGCCTCGGGCTTCCTGTAGTCAGCCGCTGGTCAGTTTCAGCAGCGGCTGAATCTGGTTGCCAGTTCCAACTTACATACAGATTCAACTTAAGAACAAACCTACAGTCCCTATCTTGTATGTAACCCGGGGACTGCCTGTATGCCAAAATTCAAAGGTGATACAAACATTTAAATACAATTATCATATTTAGAAGGTTATAATATTTTTGCAGATGTCTTATGAGACATATCTGGCCCAACTCATTGCCATACTACAATATGGATATTCATATTGTCCTAAAGAGTCCCCCAAACTCCATACAGTATCACTGTGTTTACAGCATCTCTGTAAATCATGAGATGGGTGGATATACATATATGAATTCAGCTACATGTATTATATCTTCTATACTATGATTTCCTATTTATATTTGTATGCAATGTTGTTGGAGGAGTAGTGCAAATGCAAGTATCACAAGTCAGAATCTAACACCAGACAGGTTTGGCAGATTCTCTAGTCTGACCTCCTGTGTATCACAGGCCATGAACCCACAGGCTAAATCCAACAACTGAAATTAGCCTCTAGGGGATTAAACTAGTATGTGCTACAAGCAAAGAATAAAAGGAAAGAAAGTGCATCAATGCCCTAGGAATCCGCAATGGCAGGAAACTGATTAAATGAGATACACCCAAAGGAGGGCCTTATTAAGGGCCTGTGTGTCTCTTTGAAAATGCACAACAATGTGTCCTAGCATAGTGGAAGTCCTATGACTTTGATATCTGACATGCCTTATAAACATACTTTCTGCTCTTCATAGGGCTGCATCAGAGGGCAAACTTTCACCAGTCCCTGGGCAACTTCACTACTGTTCTTCAGTGATATTGATCAGATTTAAAAAGCACTCAGCAGCTCCCATGGAGAAAAAAGTTCCCCGTGGGAGCTGCTCAATGTACAGTTGAAAATCCTGCCATTCATATGCTGGAATGGGAGCTGAGCTCTTTTGAAAATTCGTTCTAGATTATGGGAGCTGAGCAGTTTTTGAAAATTGGGTCCTATGAGTCTAAACTGCTTAATAACTGACAGTCTGAAAACTAAAATGCCTCCTAGCAGTCCAAGAGACTGGCATAACTAATTTTCTGATTTTTGCACTGTAAACATCATCAAGCCAGCTATCTACCTGATTGCTCAATCTGTTCCATGAATACTGATTACTTACATAAGTAAGAATCATTGAACTCTGTAATGGTTGCAGAGTCAGGTCCAGCCTTTTTTTCCAGTATTTTCAATTCCACACAGTGCTCCTTAGAATCTGTGCGCTTGTGCAGACACTCAGGAAAGATTCAACCCATGCCTCCATAAACTCCACTCCAATTCAGCTGATGAAATGTCTTTTACCCATGAAAGCTTATGCCCTGATAAATTTGTTAGTTTCTGACGTGCCACGAGACTCTTCATTATTTTTGCTAGTGGTGCACATTCACACATGCCTCAGTGCGCTTACAGCATTCGTTCTGCACATGGATAAAAAATATCTGCATATGGATAGAAAAGATTGGAGGGAACCTTGCACACAGAGAGTCCTCTCTAATAAGGAACCTCTGAGTAAGACAGTTCTTTTTGCACGTTATTTATGTTTACTTATCTGCAATATCACTTAGTCCAATTCTTCTCTGCTTATCTCATTATTATAACAATGACTGTCTCTGATGCACCAGAAAGAATCCAGAGATAAGATTGCCACTCATTAGCATTCATTACCATAGAGTAGAGAGATTAGAAACATAATAGAAGCTGAGAGAAGATGTACCTCGGGGCATGTCTATGCTGCCCCACAGTTCGGTCTATGGGGGTGTTAACAGTAGTACATACAAAGTGCTGCTCTGTAAATCCACCATGCAGATGCTGCTGGTGTGAACTAAAAGTTCCCCGGTTCTCATTAACAAGTCTTCTTCAAACAGGACTACATTAATGTGACATGGGAATCTTGCAGTAGAGCAGAAGGAAAGCAGGAGCTGTGAGATGTGGGGGAAGGAGCCAGGTGATTGAGGACACATAAGAGCAGAGAGGGAGAGGGGCAGAGCAGGCAGGGAAGGAGGTTACATGCAAGCAGAGGGGGACAGCGACAAGCTAAGGGCACAGGGGCAGAAAGTTTTATAACCACAAGAGTACATACTCCTACAGAACTTGGAACTGAACCCACTTTCCTCTGTCTCTATCATCTTCTGCAAATAGTTTCTATCACATAGTTGTGATAGAAACAAATGGTCAGTGGATATGTTGAAACCCCACTCCAGTGACAGGCCCGCATCAAGTATAACAGTTTTCTACAGCTACTGATTACTCTATTAGTTTAAGTGGTAGAGCTTTGTGCTATGAAGCTGAGGGGATTTTAATATCAAAGATTAAAATTTTCAAAAGAGAGCAGTGATTTTGAAGGCCTGTATTTTAGGGCATTGGTTCTCAACCAGCAGCATATATACCCCTGAAGGTACTCAAAGATCTTCCAGGAGTACATCAACTCATCTAGCTATTTGCCAAGTTTTACAATGGACTTACATAAAAAGCAAAGTCGGTATAAACTAAAATTTCATACAGACAATAGCTTGTTTCTATCATTCTGTATACTAGGTCAGCCACTTTCAAACTGTGGGTGAGTTTATTTTAATAAAGTCGCCAGGGCCAGCGTTAGAGTCTCTTGGATGTAGGGAAGAAAGTTGAAGCTCAAACCTTGCCTCACAGAGCTGAAACCAAGGCCCAAGTTTTTAAGTGAAGTGAAAGTTGGGATGCACAAGACAAATCAGATTCCAGAATGCGGTACAGTAGTCTGGAGAGGTTGACAGCCACTGTTTTAGGGTGCCAATGTGATTTTCAGCACATGCTTAACATCAAGAAGTTGGAAACCAAAAACCTGAAATACCAAAAGATCTCTAATCATTTTTGAAAAATCACAGCATCAATACATAACATGAGTGCTGACTGAGTTACATTTAAAAAATGAAAAGCTATTTTTTCCACTTACTACTACTACTACCACCAACTTGTAATATTGTAGCACCTCGGAGCTTCAGTCCTGGGTCAGAACCCCATTGTGCTAGAGACTGTACAAACACAGAAAAGAAAGGCATCCCTGTCTCAAAGAGAGCATAGTATGAGCATTAAGCATATGCAAAATGTCCATCTTGCCATATCAAAGTAACAATAGATTCAGGAATCTTACCACAGAAATTCAGTCCAGAATGGCACTGTGAACATGGGGGCCTTGTTTATTTGGACTCAATTATACTAATTCAATCATACCTAAAAACAACGCTTTTAATTTTAAACTTTAATTTACAATGTATCTAAAGGTTGTGACCCACCCTAAAGGAATTGCCAGAGAGAGCAAGCTAGTTTTGCTGACCCTTGAAAGGACACAGATACAGCCTTCTGATCAATAACAGGCACACAAGCAATCATTTTTTTTAACAACAAAAGTATTTATTGAAAGAAATGAGTGGCTGCAATAATAGAGCAGGAAAGAACAGAATTCAGTAAAAGAACAAGTTAAAAGAATGAAGTGTTGAGGCAAATGAAAGACACAGGCTCTACATATAACAAAATATGCTAGCATTTAGCATTTAACTTTTAACATTTATCATTGAACATATAAAATTTAACTCTAAACATTTAATATTTAACAATTACCATTTAACGCTAAACATCCAGTAAGCACTGGCCAGGTGGTTACCAGATGGGTAGAGGAAGATCTCATACAGACCACAGGCATCCAACTGTATTGACAGGCAAAACCCATATAATCTTTAACAATAAGTAGGAATAAAATCATATTTACATTCTCCCCACCAAATTCCCCCTGATTTGTCTATTGGCCCCTGTGCTCTGTTGGTAACGATGTGGAGATGGTGCTTGCTGAGGTTGTAGAGGCTGCAGTCTTCTCAGTTACTGCCGCTGCTAAGGAAGCCAGTTCCAGAGGGACATTGGAATATGGTGGCTGCTGCTGCTTCTCAGGTGGCTTTTTCTTTACTGAGTTCTGCTGTTGCTGCTGCTGCTTCTCAGGTAAATTCTTCTTTACAGGTGTCTTGCAGCGTCTGCTCTTCGTTAAGCCCAAATCCACTACCAGTTTAGCCTGCCAGCTGTTGACCTTATGTACTGGTTGCTCTCCCAGTTCAACCAATTATCTTCTAGCTTTCTGCCAGCTACACCCCAACACCTGCCCAGTCACATGTACGTACATGAGACCGGTAGCTCCTCCCAGTTACATGAACCCCTTTGTAACTGGAACCTGTTAATCACAGGGCTTTTTGCTCCATCATTCCTTACTGGAAGTGGAACTTCCTATTACATCACAGGAAATGGAATTAAAACGACACCTGTCTTTCTTATAAATTTCCCTATATCTGCTATTTTGGTCAGGCATATTGGATTTTCTAATCCAAACTACTACTAATTGTTATTTAATTAAAGCTAATTTAATTTACACTGATTAATGTTTTACACACACTAAAGAATCCTGGTATTTTCACCATCCTTTTTCTGTCCAATTAAGAGAGTTATATTTTTTTCTGATTTTAAATACCTTTCAAAGTTTTCTAAAAGCCTTCAGTCAAGATACTGCAAGGTATTTCAAACAAGCTAAGACAAAATCTCTTGGTACAGTGGAAAGAACAAATGCAAAACTCTTTTTGATTGGTGTCTCCTCTTTACTTAGGAAAATATCTGAAATAGGAGAAGTCTTTGCTTGCATAATTTTTTTAGCCTACAGTATATGGCTCGGATGACTACTGGATATGACCTGATGCTGTATTGTCTATTGAACCATGTTTCCAGTTTACTTTCTCTGAATGTGTTCCTAGCATTACTGGTTATAGTAATGTGGATATGGATGTGGATATCTGTGGCTCATTTTTGCAGCTATGGATGTGGGTACAAATGTTTCATCTAGAACCCTGCAAATTGCCTATATCGAATCTATATTTGTGGGTATCTGCATCCACTGATATGAATGTGGATATACAAGGGCGGTTGAGAGTGCCGCAGGGCCCCGGGCAGTGAAATTTCGTGGGGCCCCCCCTTTGACACGGCGCATGCGTGGGGCCTTGGGAAGCGTGGGGCCCGGGGAGGCCGCCCCGCTCGCCCTGCCCTAAATCCACCACTGTGGATATTCACAGCTCATTTTTGTGGCTACAGATGCTTATGTGGATACAAATTTTATATCTGCTCAGAGCTCTAAGAACAAGCCCACAATCATGTATCCACCTCACAGAGTGCAGAACAGGGGAGGTATGTCTGCCTTGCACTTAGACACCCGCATCTGGCCTGTGCCAGCTGACTTGGGTTTAGGGGTTAAGACTAAGGCACTATTTAAGGATAGTACAGATGTTCAGGCATGGGCTCTAGAGCCCTGTCAGGAGGGAGGATCCCAGAGCACAGGCTGCAGCCCAAGCCCAAATGTCTACACAGCAATTCAATGGCCCCACAGCCCAAGCTATATCAGCCTGAGCTAGCTGGCACAAGCCAGGTGTGGGTGTCTAATGGCAGCATTGGCAATCCTTGTGAAGCCCTGCACTTTCTCCGCTGCCTGGTGTGGAGGATAGGAAGGAACAGAAATGCTACCTGAAAAGAGCCAAGTATACACAGAAGAGGTGAGCAGAGCCTCTTCTTTCCTTTCCCAAGCCAGTGGTGTTAAGAACACACTTGTGCTTCTAGGAGTGACAGGATACACAGCCAGCAATATTACTAATATGCTCACCTCTAAAACCAGCAGGTCATAGAGCAAAAAACCCCATGGGAGTTTAATCTTCAGTCCAAAGCTTCTACCCGCTATCCGGGGAGAAGAGGAGTTAAAGGCAGAGCCTGCCTCATTTAAGTCAATGAGAGTTTTGCCATTGACTTTGATATGAGCAGAAGCCCTTTGCCATGTGATTTTAGAAAGCATTGACCTACTGGTTCAAAGCCATGTACCTGCCTGTTGATTTCAAGGGGAGCACAACTGAACCAATAAGGAACACTTTCAAAATGCCCACCTTTAGTGCACAGCTAGGGAACAAGCAGGAAAATCATAGTGGCACAGATACATGATTGCCAGCTCCAAGCATTCAAACATAATGCCCAAAAAGGATGAGATTTTTAAAAGATAATAACTTTGGTGGTCATATTGTTTGCCATCTGGAATCATATTCTTTAGAATTCATGTTTTCAGGCTCCTTCTGCCACGTGAAGACCGGAAACAGTGTCTTATTTAAATACAGCTCAGCGTCTCATTTAATCATGTGATCCCAGAATCTGGGCTTTAAGAACAGCACCAAATATTGCTAGACTTGTGACAAAATCATGAGAGTTGGCAACACCGTTAAAGCTTCTGAACAGGAAATCTCAGCAGACTGTTTCTGTTATTCTGTTTTCTCTTTTTAAATAATAATACTCCCACAATTATTTTATTTATAAAACACCCTCTTCTCAGCGTGCTCTGAGAGCAGTACATGAAGTACATTAAAAAAATAAAAGCTTTAGTGTTCCTTCCTCAACAAACTTTCAAAGAAAAAAATCTTTCTGTTATTGTCAAAGGATTTAGAATTCTATACATGATTTGGATTTGTCTGATAGGAACACTTACCTCTTAACCCACCTGTTTTTCACTCACAAACTCAAAGCACTTTCCAAAGAAGGTAGGAATCATTTGCCCCTAGTTTACAAATATAGAAACTGAGCACAAAGTGGTGAAATGAGTTGTCCAAGATATACCAGTAGGCCACTACCAGAGCCAGTCATGGAACCCAGGGTACCCTGAATTCCAAATCACAGCCCTGAACCACTCCCTGTTGCCTACTTCTAACAGATTACTTACTTATGCCATCTATATGTAAGTGCCAATAAAATCTAATTTAAATACACAGGTGTAACTTAGGCAGAGAGCAGTAAAGAAACAATCATGTCTGGTTTGATTCTTTTTTAATAAGGACACTATCACCTACTTGAAAAGAACACTGCCTATTGTAGCTGTTTGGAAATATGAAACACTAGTTGCTAATACAAGTCATAATTAAATGCAAAAGTCTGAATTTGATATTTGTTGTTGTCTAATGTTGTTTTTTAGCTCAAACTTCAAGACAGCCTCAAACCTGACACCTCTGGATCTTTCACGGAATAATCTTCTCCACTCTTGAATACAGATTTCTCTGACATAAAAAAAATATGGCTCAGATGTCACTATATATTGGTTTGAAATTTAACAAGCTTTTATCATTCACTGTTAGCATTAGCTTGGATCTCTTGGCTTGTTGGGAGTTAATTGCCAAAAGGTTTTATGATACCCCTAATTGGTTCAGTCATCTTTCTGCACCATGAACCCAACCAGACTGCCAGTATGCCCTGAACTCAAATAGAAGGTAAGAGCCCATCAGTTATTTAGTATGTGCTAGAAGCATACATTTTCTTTTTTGCTCCATGTGAAAATAGTTAACCACATGGAAAGGGTTCCACCCCTCCACTTTGCAAAATAGTGAAATTAAGTTTTCCGTACGGCTACCAGGGGACTGCAGTAAATTACCCCGGTAACAGAGTTTACATTGATTCTGAAAAAAAGCACTTGTCCATATGTAACAACGATAACCTTTTAGAAGGTTTGGAAAACAAATCTGACACCCCATTAAAAGGCAAATGATTTTTTCTCCACACAAGAAAAAGAAACTTTTAAAACATAGAAGGCTATTAATAAATAATGGGACTTTTTATAGGAAAGGCTGACATGAAAGCTTAAGCTATAAACTGTATCAGAGGCAGTATTTTGACTTGTGGGGTTTATTTGTCAAAGCAGTGAGATGGGAGCTCATTTTTATTAGCTGCACAAAAGATATTTTATTGAATGTCACATTGTAATTTGATTTTAAAAGGAATAGAAAAAATTACATTCTCAAATACATAATACTGCAAAAACATGATATTCATACTAACCACTAACACAATAAGGAGTAATAGAAGCCCTCCGAAATATACTCTAGTGCTCTATGAATGAGAGTATATATTTTCAATTTTCATGTACCAGAATCTTTATCCTGAATTCAACTTGAGCCTTAATTGTCAGAATTAAAAGTTATTTTGCCCCAAACATAATATATATACAAACAATTTTAAACTTTACAAAATTATATGAGTTAGATATTTCAAACTTTATTTTGATTTTTTTAATAATTTGATAAACTTTACCATGATGAGAAGACTAGTAATAAACAGTAGAGTATGACTGGGAATAAGAAGATCTACTATAGGCTGTGGTTTGTTCTTTACAACTGACTTGATAAAAAAAAACACTTTGGGCAAGTTATTTAAGCTATCTACAACATGCCTTCATTTTCTGATTTTGAATACCCGAAAGGTGGGGTGTCAGAATGATCTCGCAGTTCTGATTACAGTTCTGTCATATATGTCTGCTGAGACATAGGACAAGTCACACAAAACATTTAAACTAAAGAAGCAATAACTAAAATATAAAATCAGGTACAGGTTTGACCTCTCTACTCTGGCATTCCCTGTTCTGTAAATATCTATGGTCCAGAATGATTTTAGTTAACTGGATGCCCACTTATCATAGGCTGCAAGGGGTAGACGTGTTAGTCTGTACAAAAAAACAACAAATGGTCTGGTAGCACTTTATAGACTAACAAAACATGTAGATGAGATTTTGTGGGCACAGCCCACTTCTTCAGATAAAACTCCCAAAACTCCGGTCATCTGAAGAAGTGGGCTGTGCCCACGAAAGTTCATGATACCATCTAACATGTTTTGTTAGTCTATGACAGGGGTGTCCAAACTTTTTTCAAAAAGGGCCAGATTTGATGAAGTGAACATGCGTGAGGGCCGACCATTTTGCCTGACATTCTTTGAACCATTAAAATTAAATGCAAATTAATTATTTTATGCAAAGTTTATTGCAAATGGCATACTTTTCATTTCGTCACATGGATGACAAATCTAAACAGGTGTTAAATCACTCTGCCTTTCATATCTGAAGGCCAGATGAAAAAAAAATCCAGGAAGCTGAAATATATGTCAGGAACATTGTAAAGTACATTACATATTATTGGTAATAAAGGTTGTCTGTCAACTTTTAAGTTCAAAAAATATGAACAGGAACATAACACCAAGTCTACATGTTGTGTCCAAATATATTTATAACCGATTTAGACCGACTGACATTAACTGAGATTTTACAATGTATTCATCTCAATACATATGGATTCGTTGGGGGCCATAAAAGATAGATATTGTCAAATTACCTGTGGGGCCGTATTAAACCAGAACATGGGCCACAATTGGCCCGCGGGCCGGACTTTGGACATGCCTGGTCTATGAAGTGCTACCAGACCATTTGTTGTGTTTTCACTTATCATAGGTGTGGCCAAGTTTCCTGGTCCCATAAAGTTTACAGCCACCAGTCCTGGCTCTCAGTGTTCTGTGTTGTTATTTAGCTCTAATTTAACCCTAAATGTCTTCTAAGAGCCCAGTAAGTAGCAGAAATGTTGGTAATGATGCTAGGCAATATTGACCTTTTGTGGTTCAGCAAATTTTCTTGTTCAGCTCTGATCAACTCCCAAGTTTTCTGGATGAGAGAGGTTTAACCTGTAGGCCAATCTTTCTCAGCTCCAACAAAAAGAAACACACGAAAAAGATCTTGAGGCAATTATACATGTTTTAATTTACACTTGTACTAGACCTAAGCTACTAACTTAAAATATTTATTTTGTCATGGAGCTTAGCTGGTGTCACCCTCTGGCAACTATTAGAGCTCAGACACCCGGGTGGTGGATTCTTGCAAGGAAAAACAGAGGGGAAGAACACAGTAGCTTTACAAAAATTACCTGAAAAGTGCAAGTAGAAGGATTTAAGCTAAGCTATGCTCCACGTATATCGCCACAATCAACAGGTTTAATCAAACCACAGTTGCTTAAAATTCTCCTGGACCAGCTCTGCATCTTAAAGGCTTGATCATTCTCCTTTCCCCATAATGGTCCAAGAAAAGTTCCTAGATACTATATATTTGGCAGAGGGATGTTAATGGGGGAGAAATTGGCTAAGCTGGAGGCAGTTGCTAGATATCAGGTATCCGCACCAGATCCAAGCTACCACTGCATTCATCTCTGGAACTTATTATATATTATTCTGTAATACATAGCAGCCAGAAACCCCAATGTCACAGATCTATTTTAAGAAGTTGTGTGCAAACACAATGAGACATACTCAATGTCTTGAAGAGCTTACAACCTATGAAGATTCTAGAGGGAAACACAAGAGAAAGAAAACAAATATTATTCCAGATTATAAAATGGGCCTGAAATTTTCAGATAGGATTTATAAAAGTACCTATGGAATTTATGAGTAAAGGTCCAATTGACTTGCAATTAAATTAGTGTTTCTAAGTCACTGTGGGTACGTCTACACTACAGTATTAATTTGAGTTATCTTAATTCAAAATAGTTAATTCGAATTAAGCTAATTCGAATTAACGTATCTACACACAAAATCTATTTCAAAATAGCATTTTGCTATTTTGAAATAGCGCATCCACACTGATGGGACACTGGATCACATTTAAGGACATTTGAAACCAGTTCCAGCAGGGCATTAGGTCAGTAGTTGCTTCATGTAGCTGCTGTCTGAAGCTATCATGTCAAACCAATCTGATAGCTTTCTTTAATAGAATAACGAGTCTTGTTGATAAGGGAGAAGTGATGGATGTGGTATACCTAGACTTTAGTAAGGCATTTGATACGGTCTCACATGATATTCTTATCAATAAACTAGGCAAATACAACTTAGATGGGGCTAATATAAGGTGGGTGCATACCTGGCTGGATAACCATACTCAGGGTACGTCTACACTACAGCGCTAGTTCGAACTAACTTAGTTCGAATTAGTTAATTCGAACTAAGCTAGTTCGAACTAGCGCATCTAGAACTAAAAACTAGTTCGAACTAGCGTTTTGCTAGTTCGAACTAGCGCGTCCACACTGATTGGACGCAGGGGGGCATTTAAGGGCAGCTGAAACCGGTTCTGGCAGGGCATCAGGTCAGCAGTTGCTTTGTGTGGCTGCTGTCTGAGGCTATCTGAGGCTCGTGCTTAAAGGGACCCCCCCTGGACAGCCAGTTCTCAGCTTTTCCTGCTTGCTTGCCAACCTCGCCGAGGGACAGCAAAGCGTTGGTCTCTGTGCCCGTCTGTGTCGGTGCTTCCCTTCGGGGGGGACTGCCGCAGGTGGCAACATGGAGCCACGGCTCGCCCTGCACCTTCTGGTGCACGTTCTGGACTTGCTGCTGCAAGCCTGCCACCAATGGCTCGAGGCTGCCTGGCACCACCTGGGGAATGTCAGCCCCCTGCCTCTCCGCCTGGCCGCCCTGGGGGCCGTGGAGGAGCCGCGGCGGCGCCCCGGCACCGGCGTGCCCCGCCGCATCTGGCGTCTGGACACCAGCAGCGACTGGTGGGACCGCATCGTCCTGGAGCGCTGGGACGACCGACAGTGGACCCAGAACTTTAGGATGAGGAGGGACACCTTCCTGGAGCTCTGCGAGTGGCTCGCCCCTGCCCTGCAAAGAAGGGACACTCGCATGAGGCCCGCCATCCCCCTCCAGAAGCGGGTGGCCATCGCCCTCTGGAAGCTCTCCACGCCGGACAGCTACCGATCCGTCGGGAACCAGTTCGGCGTGGGGAGATCCACTGTCGGAGCAGTGCTCATGCAGGTACGGCGCTCGTCGGCCACCGAGCCGGGGGGGAGGGGGGCTGCGAGGAGGGGATGGGCCGCCCCAGGGACAAAGGGGGGGGCGGGAGGAGGCGAAGGCGCCCCGCACCGGAGGGGTCGGGCTGTCCCGGCCGTACTACACGCCGCCAGGGGGGTTGCTTCCGGGAGTGGGGCGCGGGGCACTGCCAGGGCACGCACGCTCCCAGCCACCCAGGCGCCCCACTGATTGACGCTTTGCTGTGTCTCTCTCCGCAGGTGGTCAAGGCCATCAACCGGGTGCTGCTCCGCAGGGTGGTCCGCCTCGCCGACCCGGACGCCGTCATCCGGGGATTCGGCGCCCTCGGCTTCCCCAACTGCGGGGGGGCCATCGACGGGATGCACATCCCCATCCGTGCCCCGGAACACCAGGCGTCCCGGTACGTCAACAGAAAGGGGTACTTCTCCGTCATCCTGCAGGCCGTGTGTGACCACCGGGGACAGTTCACGGACATCAATGTGGGCTGGTCCGGCAAAGCACACGACGCACGGGTGTACCGGAACTCCTCCGTGTGCCAGCGGCTGCAGGACGGGACCTTCTTCCCCAACCGCCACATCAGGGTCGGGGACGTGGACATGCCCGTCTGCCTGGTGGGGGATGCCGCCTACCCACTGCAGCCCTGGCTCATGAAGCCCTACACGGGGCACCTCAATCCCTCCCGCCAGGCCTTCAATAACAGGCTGAGCAGGGCCCGCATCGTGGTGGAGGGGGCCTTCGGGCGACTGAAAGCCCGCTTTCGATGCCTCCTCACCCGTCTGGACCTGGCCGAGCACAACATCCCTCCCGTGGTGGCGGCATGTTGTGTGCTCCACAATTTGTGTGAGCGGAAGGGGGAGGCTTTCTTGCCAGCCTGGATGGCTGAGGCTGACCGCATGGCTGGACACTACGGTCAGCCCCGCACCGCCGCCGTCCGGGAAGCCCAGCGGGGGGCCATCCGGATCCGGGAAGCCCTGCGGGAGAGCTTCCTGGTGGAGGAGGAGGAGGACTGACCTCTCCCTGCATGCCCCACCGGGGCCTTCTTCCACCCTACCCCCCACCTTCCCCTTTCCCCTCCCTATCTACTGTCAAATAAAGACACCTGTTTTTCAAACAAAAACGTCTGTTTATTTCACAGAACTGGGGTGGGGGAGGGAGGAATGAAGGTGGGAGAAGGGAGGGGGAAACCTGGGACGAGGGAGCTGGAAGGGGAGGGGAGGGAAGGGAGGAAGGGAAAGGAAAGCTCAGGGGTGGGAGTCTGGGTGCCTCTCCCGTCTCGCCACACTGCGGGTCCGGGGGCGTCGGTGGGGAATGGTTGTGGAGGGGGGGGCAGAGAGGACAGGGGGTGTGGAGGAAGCAGGAGCGGAAGCAGGAGGAGCAGGAGGAGCAGGGGGAGCAGGGGGAGCAAGAGGGGGAGAAAGAGGGTGAGCAGGAGGGGGAGCAAGAGGGGGAGCAAGAGGGGGAGCAGGGGGAGCAAGAGGGGGAGCAAGAGGGGGAGCAGGGGGAGGAGGAAATGGAAAGCGGTCTAGCAGGCTCTGGAGGTGGCCTCGCAGGGCACGGCCCTGCTCCTCCAGGGCCTCCAGACTCCTCTGGCGCAGCCTGAGGTCCTCCTGGACCCAGTGGTCCTGGAGACGGAGCTGTCGGTCCAGGAACCGGAGATGCCGCCTCTGGTAGTCCTCCTGGTTCCTGGCTGTCCTGCTTGCCCGGGCGCGGGCGGCTGCTGCAGGCGGTGTGGTGCGCCCTGCAGGCCCCGGTGCTGCAGCTGTGGTGCAAGAAGACCAGCGGTCAATTACCCCAGGGGCCCAGGTGTGTGAAACCCAGCTCCCCTCTGCAAGGCCAGGGCCCCTGCAGGATCCCCAGCTGCTGCTCCGTGGTGGGCAAGGCCCAGGCGCACGGTCCCGGGGCTCCCTCTCGCCCCAGCCCCCCGTACACATAAGGGGAACACGAGGGTACTCACAGGTGGACGCCTCCCCGGCCTCTGATGATGCAGGCGAGCGGCTCTGTGGGGTGCCTCCGGGGTCCCGGGTCCTGGGAAGGCTGGCGGCAGGCTCCTGGCTCTCAGAGCCCTCTTCCTCCTCCTCGGTGTCCAGGAGCGGTCCCTCTGCCCCGGGGTCAATCACGTCCCGGGGGGCAGGGACGGCATGAGGCCCCAGGATGCGGTCCAGGGCATGGAAGTGGGGGCAGGCCTCCGGGTCAGCCCCTGGCAGGCAGGCCCGGGAGTAGGACTGCCACAAGTCTTTAATCTTGCAGCGCACCTGCTCCCGGCTGCGCTGGTGGCCCCTGGCGGCCAGGCTGGCAGCCATGCGTCCGTAGACGGCCGCGTTCCGGTGGCTAGTGCGGAGATCGTGGACATTTGAGGCTTCCCCCCAAACCTCGATGAGGTCCACGATCTCCGCACTTGACCAGGCGGGCGCCCGCCTTTTGCGCCCCCGGGCAGGCTCCCGGGAGCCGCCAGGCTGGTCGTGGGGAGCAGTGGAGGGCTGGGAGCCCTCGGATGGCTGGCTCATCCTGTGGCAGGTGCAGGCTGTGCAGGCACGGGTGCTTGCAGCCTTGCAACTGGCACAAAGTGAGTAGCCAGCCCGTGGCCCTTTAAGGGCTCCGGGGCCAGGAGGGGGGCAATAGAGTTTCCCTGGTGTTGGCCAGAGTGGCCACCAGGGAAACCTGGGAAGCCTTAGCCTCCCACTAGTTCGAACTAAAGGGCTACACAGCCCTTAGTTCGAACTAGCTAGTTCGAACTAGGCGTTAGTCCTCGTAAAATGAGGTTTACCTAGTTCGAACTAAGCGCTCCGTTAGTTCGAATTAAGTTCGAACTAACGGAGCGCTAGTGTAGCGCCTAGGAAAGTTAGTTCGAACTAACGGACGTTAGTTCGAACTAACTTTCGAGTGTAGACATACCCTCAGAGAGTAGTTATTAATGGTTCACAATCCTGCTGGAAAGGCATAACAAGTGGGGTTCCTCAGGGGTCTATTTTGGGACCGGCTCTGTTCAATATCTTCATCAACAATTTAGATATTGGCATAGAAAGTACGCTTATTAAGTTTGCAGATGATACCAAGCTGGGAGGGGTTGCGACTAATCTGGAGGATAGGGTCATAATTCAAAATGTCCTGGACAACTTGGAGAAATGGTCTAAGGTAAATAGGATGAAGTTTAAGAAAGACAAATGCAAAGTGCTCCACTTAGGAAGGAACAATCAGTTTCATACATACATAATAGGAAGCGACTGTCTGGGAAGGAGTATGGCAGAAAGGGATTTAGGGGTTATAGTGGACCACAAGTTGAATATGAGTCAGCAGTGTGATGCTGTTGCAAAAAAAGCAAACATGATTCTGGGATGCATTAACAGGTGTGTTGTGAGCAAGACACGAGAAGTCATTCTTCCTCTCTACTCTGCGTTGGTTAGGCATCAGTTGGAGTATTGTGTCCAGTTCTGGGCACCGCATTTCAATAAAGATGTGGAGAAATTGGAGAGGGTCCAGAGAAGAGCAACGAGAATGATTAAAGGTCTAGAGAACATGACCTATGAGGGAAGGCTGAAGGAATTAGGTTTGTTTAGTTTAGAAAAGAGAAGATGGGGGGGAGGGGGGACAGGATAGCAGTTTTCAGGTATCTAAAAGGGTGTCATAAGGAGGAGGGAGAAAACTTGTTCATCTTGGCCTCTGGGGATAGAACAAGAAGCAATGGGCTTAAACTGCAGCAAGGGAGGTTTAGGTTGGACATTAGGAAAAAGTTCCTAACTGTCAGGGTGGTCAAACATTGGAATAAATTGCCCAGGGAGGTTGTGGAATCTCTATTTGTGGAGATATTTAAGAGTAGGTTAGATAAATGTCTATCAGGGATGGTCTAGACAGTATTTGGTCCTGCCATGAGGGCAGGGAACTGAACTTGATGACCTCTCGAGATCCCTTCCAGTCCTTGTATTTTATGATTCTATGATTCCACCCCCAACTCCTTCTCCTTTCCCCTCTCTAACCCCCCTTCCTGATATAAGATAAAAACACCCGTATTGCCACAAAAAACTTTATTTAACATAACTGGGGTGGAGGGAGGAGGAGAATGAGGGCAGGAGAGGGGAGCGGGGAAACCTGGGAGGAGGGAGTTGGAAGGGGGAGGCAAGGGGAGGAAGGAGGAGAGGAAGCTCAGGATTGGGGGTCTTGCTGGCCCTCCTGTCTCCCAGCACTGTGGGTGCAGGGGCCTCAGTGTCCCCGGGGAGAGTGAGTATGGAGGGTGGGGCAGGAGGAATGGGGGGGAGAGCGGAAGAAGAGGGAGTGGGAGCAGGAGTGGGAGGAGGAGCGATAGCTGGGGCGGCCGCAGGGGCTAGAGCAGTAGGAAGCAGCAATCTTTGCATCAGGGTCTGTAGGTGCTCGCAGATGGCACGCCCTGCTCCTGCAGCTCCTGCAAGCTCTCCCGCCGCAGCTTCAGGTCTTCTTGCACCCAGTGCTCCTGGCTGTGGATCTGCCTTCCCAGTAACCCCAAGTGCTGCCGCTGGTACTCCTTCTGGTTCCGGGTGTGCCTGTTGGCACGGGTGCGGGTGGACATTCCAGGGGGGATGGTGCACTCTGCACTCGCAGGTGGTGCAGCTGTGGTGAAACAAGAGAAGTGGTCAATTCTCCCTGGGGACACAGTGGGTGAAACCCAGCCCCCCTCCGCAAGGTGAGGATGGCAGGTCTCCGCATCATCATGTCCTGCTATCCCCGGGAGTGTGAGCTGGCCCAGGACTGCACCCCAGCCCCTGTGCTGTCTGTAGTGTGGTATGGGGGGGGACGGGTGGAGGGGAGATGTGCTCTGACTCTGTGTAGAGGGGGCATCTGGAGGGAGGGCAGTGTGCAGTGTCTCTCCCCGGGGTCAGGAGCCTGTCATGTGCCTTATGCGTAGATGCGAGTGGGGAACAGGTCAGGGCCCCTGCATGGCACCCAGCTAGGGCCACATGTCCCATCTGACATGGCAGATGCACAGGTTGCCAACTGCTCCATGGTCAGCAAGGCCCATGCACACGGTCCCGGGGCTCTCTCTCCCCCCCGCCGCCCCGCATAAGGGGGCCATGATGGCACTCACATGTGGAGGCCTCCCCGGCCTCGGATGAGATCTCTGACGGGCTCTCTGGGATGGCTCGGGGGTCCTGGGTGCAGGGCATGTTCCCTGCAGGCTCCTGTGGCTCCTGGCCATCATCCTCCACCTCTTCCTCCTCTTCCCCTGTGTCGGGGTCAGTGACTACCGGGGGGCACGGTCCATCTGACCCCCCAGGATGCAGTCCAGGGCCTCGTACTGTGGGCAGGTGTCCAGGTGAGCCCCTGGTTGGGAGTCCCCGGCATAGGCCTGCCGCAACTCCTTTATTTTTGTCCACACCTGCTCCTGGGTGTGGATGTGGCCTCTGGTGGCCAGGCTGGCAGCCATGCGGCTGTAAATAGCCACATTCCTATGCTTAGTGTGGAGATCGTGGCCATTGGAGGCCTCGCCCCAAACCTCAATGAGGTCCAAGATCTCCACACTAGACCAGGCAGGCGCTTGCCTTTTGCCGCCCCTGGCAGGCTCCTGGGAGCTGCCAGCCTGGTCCTGGGGAGCGGTGGAGGGCTGGGTGGAAGAGGGTTGCTGGCTCATGCTGTGCCAGGTGCACGGTTTGCTGGCTGTGTGCTGGCAGGCTTGCAACTGGCACAGGAACTCTGGCCAGAGTCTGCCCCTTTAAGGGCATCGGGGCTGGGAGGGGGGCAGAAGAGTTTTCCTGGTTTGGCCCAGAGTGGCCACCAGGGCTCCCTGGAAAGGGCTGGAGGCCCCCTATTTCGAATTAAGTGTCTACACAGCACTTAATTGGAAATAGATATTTTTAATTTGGCTCTACTCCTCGTAGAATGATGTTTACCAAATTCGAATTAAGTGCTCCGCTATTTCGAATTAATTTTGAAATAGTGGTTTGCATGTATAGCTGCTATTAAAGTTAATTCGAAATAACGGCTGTTATGGGTCTCTGTAGAAAGTTATCCTAGTGAGAAAAAAAGGGTCAAAGGGATTTAGGGGCACAAGTCACATTGAAATTCTCATGCTCCCACGTTCTTTACATGATATTGAAAATCTAAAAAAGAATGGTTTGATTTTCATATTTATTTGCAACCACCTGTAGGTTCTATGGTAGAGAATTAAATCTCCAATTAATTCTACAAGATGAGCAAAAATAGCCCATAAAGTCTATTTTCTGCTCAAATCTATGTGAAAGCTTGGCCTTGGCCCAGAAGAAAATGAAAAAAAGAACACAGCATTAATAAATATTGTAAAAGTTAAAAACATGATGCCTCTCACATGGCTCACACCACCATTCTGAACTGGCTGTTCTCACTGAAGCAGAGAACAGGCTTCCAAACTCCCCAATAGCTGGAAGACATCCCTTCTAGGCCATTGTGGTTGTCTGATGCTGTCAGGGCATAGTCCCTCAGGAGGCATGTGTGTCTCAGAGGCAGGCCACAACTAGTGACTGGAATAAACGATCTGGACTAGAACAGCATGCTGTACACATGCTTATTCCTTTGTCCTGTGTCTCTATATGGCTTCATGGTAGAGCAATTTTCAAATGCTGTGTCACTGTTTTAACTGTAATTGCTATATAGCCACACCTCTACCAGTCTGACCAACATATACTAGCAGTGCCGAACCGAGCCATACTTGCACCCTGGGCAGCAGGCGCGCGGCGCATGCGCAGCCCCGCCCCCGGGCACGCAGCACCTGATTGACATGGTAAGGGGTGCCATGCCCCCGGGCGCATGCCGCATGCACAGCCCAGAGCCAGGCACGTGGCGCCCCATACCACTTCAATCAGGCACCCCCCATAGGTTGGCGCCCCAGGCAGCTGCCCAACTAGCCCCCCCTCCCCTTAATCCGGCCCTGTATACTAGTATGTTTTCCCGTTGTTAGTTAATATATCCTAACTGTTACTGGGCATGAAAAAGTGCACAGAGTAAACTATAGAATTCAGATGCCCTGCTGACTCCACCAGTGTCCCCAGTGAGTCTCTCTGGGTATGTCTACACTACAAAGTTAGTTCGAACTAACGGACGTTAGTTCGAACAAACTTTAATAGGCGCTACACTAGCGCTCCGTTAGTTCGAATTTAATTCGAACTAGCGGAGCGCTTAGTTCGAACTAGGAAAACCTCATTTTACGAGGATTAAGCCTAGTTCGAACTAGCTAGTTCGAATTAAGGGGTGTGTAGCCCCTTAATTCGAACTAGTGGGAGGCTAGCCCTCCCCAGGTTTCCCTGGTGCCCACTCTGGCCAACACCAGGGAAACTCTATGCCCCCCTCCCGGCCCCGGACCTCTTAAAGGGGCACAGGCTGGCTACAGTGCCCATGCCAGGTGCAAGCCTGCCAGCACAAAGCTAGCAGACCCTGCACCTGGCACAGATCGAGCCACGCACCCGATGCCCCCCAGCCCTCCCCCTCTTCCTGGGACCAGGCTGGCGGCTCCCGGAAGCTTGCCTGGGACCGCAAGAGGCGGGCACCCGCTTGGGCTAGTGTGGACATCGTGGACCTCATCCACAACCTCCACACTAGGCACAGGAAAGTGGCCGGCTAGGGCAGGAGAGCTGCCAGCCTGGCCACCCAGGAGCAGGTGTGCATGAAAATCAAGGTGGTCCACTGACACCCCCGACCCTGAGCCCTGAGCTTACAATGGCCGTCCTGGGTCAGACCAAAGGTCCATCTAGCCCAGTAGCCTGTCTGCCAACAGCGGCCAACCCTAGGGACCCTGGAGGGGATGGACCAAAGACAGTGACCAAGCCATTTGTCTCGTGCCATCCCTCTCCAGCCTTCCACAAACCACCACTCCTACCCAACCTCCATGACTTGATCTCACTTCCTTTTAAACTCTGTTCTAGCCTTCACAGCCTCCTGCAGCAAGGAGTTCCACAGGTTGACTCTTTGCTTTGTGAAGAACAACTTTCTGTTACTAGTTTGAAGCCTGCTACCCATTCCTTTCCTTTGATGTCCTCTAGTCCTTCTTTATGGGAACTAATGAAGAACTTTTCTGTATGCACCCTCTCCATCCAACTCCTGCTTTTAGAGACCTCTATCCTGTCCCCCCTCCGTCTCCTCTTTTCTAAGCTGAAAAGACCCAGTTTCTTTAACCTCTCTTCATATGGGACCTGTTCCCAACCCCTGATCATTTTAGTTGCCCTCCCCTCTCCCAGCCTCTCTCTTCCCCTCTCCCACCTTCTTTTCCCAGTCTCCCCAAGTTTTTTTCAATAAAGACAGATTCCATTTTTGAACACAATTGTCCTTTATTTTGTACATCAAGAAGAGGGGCTAGGGAAGGGTAAGTGGAAGGAGGTGAGGGTGGAATGGGGTACGCCCCCCGATGGGGAGGACTGGGCTGGCTCTGTGGGCTTCTGGGGGTGGAAGCTCTCCTGCAGCCCCCCAATTGCCCCCTCTCCCCAGATGGCAGCCTGCGGCAAGTGCAGCCGGTCTGATGGCCGAGTGATGTGATGTGCCCAGTGTGGGTACTCCGGGCAATCCAAGCCAGGACTGCTTTGCAAGCAGGACACCCCTGAGAACTGTCTGTCTGGGGTGGGGGTCGGGACCCTTTAAGCGCAGCCCTCGGCTAGCCTGAGACAGCATCTCCACGCTCTAAGTCCTCCTCTGATGCCCTGCCGGCACTGCTTCCGGCCATCCTTAAGCCTGGTTCAGGGTCCACTTAATGTGGACATGCTAGTTCAAATTAGCAAAACGCTAATTCGAACTAGTTTTTTAGTCTGGATGCGTTAGTTCGAATTATCTTAGTTCGAATTAACGAATTCGAACTAAGTTAGTTCGAATTAGCGCTGTAGTGTAGACATACCCTCTCTCTCTGCCTTTTCTCATCATTCTTGTTAGGGCAAACACATGCCAGATTCCCTGTAAAAGCTACTCTTGGTTTATACGTAACTCAAGCTATAACTAGCTTGCATGTGCGTAATTTGTCTTGAGAGATTCAGCACAGAGACCTTGGACGCTTATCCCTGGCATAACTGGCCAATCTTTATACACCCATGTTTCAAAATGCACATGCTCTGGGTTCACCAAACTACCCCTTTAGAAATCTCTGGGAATGTGCTTCTCACTTCTATCCCACAGAAATTATGATAACATCCCTATGCAACTGAGAATGTAAACTTTACCTCTGTTTGCGTCCGCTGCCTGATCTGCAGAATGGGATAAGATAAAAATATACATCCAGCTCACAGTTGTATTATTGGGATCAGGCACCATTTGTATGGCACTTAAAGAACTTTAAATAGCTCTATAAAAATGCAAAATATTATTGCAATCCTCTTTGGCGTTATCAAATCTAGGGGGTTAGTTAAGCCGTATAATCAATTATAAAAACAGAAACTCCTAAGAGAAAAATAGCAATTCCTAAGCCTCACCAGTTTTTGAAATTCTTCAGATGGTGACTGGGAACTCAAATAGCCATGCTCCTTGTTTGATTTATCAAAAGCATTGGCACCGAACTCAATTTATTTTAATTATATACTTTAATTATTAGTATACCATTGTTCCAGTTCTGTGTCAGCCGGAATTCTATAGAAGGAGGAGGAAGACAACAGGTGTTCAGAGACACACCACAGGCACAGTCCAATTGCTGTTCATTCTGAGCATGTCCTTCTCTTCCACCCTGACATGTAACCAGGGAGAGTGTGTAGGGAGTGATCAAAAGGTGAGGATGGTTATGGGATAGCCTGTTCATGCCTGGTCCTCATCAATTCCTTCTGCTTAGCAGACAGTTTTTGTGAAGGATACAATTACTTCTGCACATTTGTACACGTGTCTATAAATTCTCACCAAAAATAGCTGCCAGTGATGAGGATGCTTTGCACAGGAATGCAAGTTATCCTAAACCAAACATCACTGAAGGCAACAAAAGTCCTTCCCCAATGGAAGCTGGCCTGGACCTTGTGTGATTCAGGTTTTGTAGCACTGAAGCATTTTATTTTTGTAGCATTGTATTTTAATTTGCATGGAACCCTCAGAGTACTCCATTTTCAGTGGAACTAAAAAAATAACTCAATACTTTCCTTCAGCTGTGTTAATAATTATATTCAGACCTTTTGCAATCTGAGCAGTCTGGCTATTTTTTCATCCTGTTGAAATTCATGCTATCAGAATTACATTGTGTATTATTCTTTATCCCATGTAATATTAGATACATTTTATTTTTTATAATTTCTACTGCTTTTTTAGCTAGTTTAACAAAAGTTAGTGTTCATTAAGCAGGAATATTGCTTTCAAAAATGAAGTGTTCCTCTGTCATATGAGTACTATTAAAAATGTCTCCTTTTGATGTACAACCCTTTAAATCTCTTTCTATATGTGAAAGTCATCTGGCCCTAAAAAGCAGGGATACTTATTTGGGGTTTTTTTACAACCTGCAGAGAATAAAACTATTAAATACTTCTAGTTCTTCAAAGATTGATTTATTATCAGTTCCAAAAACATGCCTTTTCATTTGGAAAGTCATTTGCTCAGTTATGATTACATATAAACAGCTGCTAAGGGTCAAGATAGGCCATAGTGCTTGTTACTGCTTGCACTCCTTATGAGTTTAGCTCCATGTGGCTAGTATGGGTGTCCTGGGATTCCAGAGTCTGTACTGATTACCAGCAAAAGCCTCTTTAAAAGTCAGCAGAAGCAGTCTAGGGATTAATGGTGCCAAGGCAGTATGAGGCATTATAGCAATGCCTGAGGTCATAAAGTGAGCAATGACAATTGTCCTGTATCATTCTAAGAGTTATTTAGCATCACACACAAGTAAAAAGGAGACTTGGGATCAAAAAGAGACTATCATCTAATATGAAGGGGTTTTTTTTCCCAGATAGGTAGCATGTCTTAGTTACACTAACTGTATAAACTTTATTCTGGAGCATTGCACCTCTTAGCTAGATTTTTTTAAGCAAGTTACTTATAGAAAGAAAGGAAGGGAGGTTAATATTTTCATAGCTATTTGATTTGTCACTTAGGATATTAGGAAATCACAAAATTGTAGATATGTTAGGTATAAAAAGTATACAGTAGCCTCAAGCCCTGGGGAAAACTATATTAACTATTAGATATATGAAGAGTGGGGTTCTAACTCACAAATTTTTCATCTCTAGAGGTATAAGATCAAATCCTGCCTGAGGTAAAAAAAAATTAAAAAAGATTTGTGGCTCTCATCCCTGGCACATGAATGCATCACAGAGGATTGACATTCTGTACTGAAAATACGGGGATGGAGCTGAAGATGTATTCAGGATTCTTGAGCTATGATCATTTGAATGAGAAAGATTTCAAAGCCCACTGCAAATTCTCTTGAAGTTACACCAAGGATGACTCTGACCTTCAGAGCAGGATTTTGTAAACTACATTGATGCATAGCAACATATTTCACCACAACAAAAATATACTTTTTTAAAAGTGCCTTAAGACTATTCTCCAAATGAGGCAGCAACTCTCCAAATGAGAGAGACTTGGCAGATCTACAAATCAGAACTGAGATGCATTAGTAGAGCTTGTGCAGGGAAATCTTCCCAGTGACAGTCCATGCTGTTCAGACTCACAGTGCTCAAGCAAATAATTAGCTATTCTGAACACCAGTAAAGACCTTTAAATCAGGGATGGGATTTTCAAAAGCACCTACATAACTTTGGATCCGGCATTCTATTGACTTTCAATGGGACTTGGGCTCTTAAGTCACTTGGGTGCTTTCAAGAGTCCCATCTGCTCGGTGAGTGCTTGAACTCCTTGGTGGAATGCCCTTTGAGGAGCCAAATGTGCATTAATTTGTGCATGAAACACTCCAAGTCAAAATCAGTTTGGAATCACAAAGAATTGTGAGCTTATAGTTGATCTGTAGGTCATTCATATTTTCATGCATAATTTTAAATATGGGTTGACACAAATCATTACCAAAAGCATTCCAGAGTTCAAGTGGAAAGAACCCAGATATCACTTCTATATTCAAGAGGCCTGTATACTATTCAGCTGGTTCTCTATACTCCAACTTTAGCTTCTCCAAGTAACATGTCTTATAAGGTGGTGAGGTACGGTCTCATCTCATGTGGCAGGTCATAGAGAAACAAGTAGAGCTATGATAACTAGATAGTACCAACAAGCCCACTAGCTTAGCAGACCTAAACTAAAGTCAGGTGACAGAGGAAGGAAAGAGCATAAAGGAGAGGAGAGAAACCAAAGAAAGGCTGTAATGAAAGAAAAGAAATTTGCATGAAAAATTTGCATTGTCTCCAGAACCTCCAAAATTACCACCAGAGTCACAGTTGTATGTGCACATGCAAACACTACTAACTAAGGAAAATGGTATGTGTTGTAGATGGATGTGCTATGCTATACAGGGTATGTCTAGACTACATGGCTCTGTTGATGGAGCCATGTAAAATAGTTTACTCGGCATAGTCAAAGAAGCGGGGATTTAAATAATCCCTGCTTCATTAAAATAAAAATGGCCACCGCGCTGTGCCGACGGTCAGCTTATCTGGCACAGCCCGGCAGTCTAGACGTGGCGCGGTTGACAAGGGAAGCCTTTGTCAACCACTTCGGTATGCCTTGTGAAACGAGGTTTACCGGAGCAGTTGACAAAGGCTTCCCTTGTCAACCGCGCAGCATCTAGACTGCCGTGCTGTGCCTGATAAGCTGATTGTCAGCACGGCGTGGTGGCCATTTTTACTTTAATGAAGTGGGGATTATTTAAATCCCTGCTTCTTTGACTATGCCGAGTAAACTATCCGTTGATGGAGCCATGTAGTCTAGACATACATAGAGAACTCTGCACACAGGACTAGGACCAACTCCTACTGAAGTCAATGGAAAAGCTTCCAGAGATGTTAATGGGCAAGGGATCAGTCCCATATGGTGTGAAAGTGATTTGGAGCAGGAAAGCTAACTAGCAGCTACTGGAGTGACCTTAGGAGAGGGGAAGGAAATCTCCTACAAAGCAAGAGAAGAGGAAAGGATGGGGAGAGTAACTGTTGGGGAGGGGGTGTTTATCCCCTTAGCGTTTGGACTTCCCCGGCAATTACTGTCCCCATGTGTTGGCCCCTCCATCAGGTCTCTATGAGGGTCTCTGTGGCCCGACTCCAAAAGTATGTGTCCCTCTATTAGAGCATATACAGCCCTTGAGGCCTAGTCACCAGGAAGCCTCTCCTGGCCAGGGGATGATTAGTCCAGGGAAGGAAAAAAGGTGGCAGGGGGACCCGGGCTCTCCCTCTCCACCAGGTCCCAGCCCAGGGCCCTATAGGCAGAGACAATCGCTCCTACCTGCTCAGTGGGGATTCCTGCCGCTGCACACCGAGCCCCTTGGTTAGTCCTTTGCCCTGGGCTGCTTCCTACTGCGCCCTGGCACCCTTGTGGGCTACTTGCCTCCGGAGCCGGTCCTCAGCTGAGGCTGGAGGTGGTAGGTGGTAGTGGCTGCCGGCGTTGCTCCTGGGATGGCTGTGGCTGCCGGCTCTGCTGCGACCGCGAGGGCAGCTTCAGCTATTGCAGGAATAATGAGGGAGAGAGATGCATGCAGACCTCCTCTTTCCCCCACTGCCCCCCCTAAATGCAGGGCTCCCTCCACTTTTATGCTCTGGCTCCACTGGGCACATGCCCAGCAGGACTGGATGGGCGGGGCCTTCTCAGCCAGCTGGGCCTGGGCTACTCTCTGCCCTCCAGTGTGGGGCCTCTCTGCCCCATCACAATAGCCTTTGAAACTAATATTTCTAAAACAAACACTTAGTGTTTCAGCCACAGCTTCTGTTCTTACTACCCTCAAACTGACATGAAACAATAACCTCTGCAAACAGGTAGGTGATAGTCTTAATTGGAATGAGAGTGACATAGGTTTTGCTCTTCCTGACTATCATTTTAGGATACAACCTGGGAACTTCAAAGCTAAAACCTAAGTTTCTGTACCTCTAGCTAACAAGTCCCCTAATAGTATCAAGTATGGAGGGGGATGTATAACACCAACTGAAAAATAGGCTGCACTTGTACATCCACATTTAAATGGGATGTAACACTGGTATTTTGATCTGCTCCAAGAAATTGCCATTTGTTGGACAGTCCCCTAATGATATATAGAGAGGTGTCTATAGGCCCACATTTCGGCTTTTTGACAACTATCAAATTTTTTACAATACAACATTTGTTTTCGTTCTGCATTGGCATAGAAAAACCCCTTTCAAGTGTTTTCATGAATGGAATTGTGTTGAAATGACTGTTTTCAGATGTAAAATTCAAGTTTTAAAAATGACACTTTCTGGTTACCCTGGGCCAGGAGCAATACTTGGGAGGAGCATACATGGTCACACACCCCTTCCTAAAAGGGCAAGGCTGGACAGAGGCAAAAGGGAAAAGACAGGGCCGGAGCATTTCCTTTTCCGGTTTTAGCCACGCTACCTGCCTGGCTGTCGGTCAGATGCAATGCAGTGTCTTTTGGAGGCAATAAATAGTTTTAGCCAGTAACTTTTTTTTCATATAAATATTTGCCTTTTCTCATTATATTTGACTTTTAATAGCACTTCCTTTTGGACCATGCTTTATGGCCATGAGTTGGAGAGCGAACAATTTGGTTGAGTAGCAGGACAGTATTTGTGTTATTGGAAGGCTGTGATAGGGATGTTGGAACAGGCTAGATTATCTGTGCATCCCAGATGTAATCAAAAGAAATCTAATTTCATCCCACACAGACAATCGGTATGATCAGGATCCTACCAAATTCATGGCCATGAAAAATGTGTCATGGACCACAAAAATCTGGTCTCCCTCCTCTACCATGAAATCAGATCTTTTGTGGGCTTTTACCCTGCACCATGCAGATTCACAGGAGAGATTAACATTTCTCAAATTGGGGTTTTAACTCAAAAGGAAATTGCAGAGGGTCACAAGGTTATTGTAGGGGAAGTTGTGGTATTGACACCCTTACTTCTGCATTGCTTTCAGATACAAGTGACTGGAGGGCAGCAGCTGTTAGCCAGGCATCCAGTTCTGAAAGCAGTATCCCACTAGCAGCAGTGTAGAAGAGTGGCAATACGATACCGTGTTGTCCTTACTTCTGCACTGCTGCTGCCTTCGGAGCTGGGCTCCCAGCCAGCAGCCACTGCTCTCCAGTTGTTGAGCTTCAAAGGCTGCACTACCTTAACCGCAGCACAGACATAAGGGTAACAGTAGCACAATCTCCCACCCCCACACAATAACTTTACCACCGTGCCACAACTTCTTTATGAGGCAAGACTTCTACAATTACAACACTGTGAAATTTCAAATTTAAATAGCTGAAATCATGAAATTTATTATTTGTAAAATCACATGACCATGAAATTGACCAAAATGAGTCATGAATTTGGTAGGGCCTAAGTATGACATTTGTCTTCCTGTTTTCTGTTCCTCGGCTAGCTACACTAAACTGGCCAAATTCCTTTTGAGGCATTACAGCAAAAGTGAGTCTTGAGAAGGAATTAGTTAAAAGAGAAGGTGGTAGCAGACAGGATCAGTTGGGGGAGGATATTAGTTAATACGGTGGCTTTATTCTGCACTGTAACATTATTATAGAAATGCTACCAAGTATTGTTCCCTTTTGGAACTTGATGGTCACAATGAATGTCTTGAGAAAACGACAGTGCCCTGACAGAAACAAACTGGTGTACCAAGAAGATTAGGACACTTAAAGGACTCTGTTCAACATTGTCAGTATGACTTAATCTTGTTCCCATCATCTCCTAACCCCAGAAGAGAGGACAGTAATAATAACTGAGAAACATTGAAGGCCAGACCTTTCTGTTTGTGGCTTTCAATATCAGAACTAGAACATACTGGTTGGTGCTTTACTGACTTTGTGACATTGCTGACTTTGTGACATTGCCTTTTTATTCCTCTATTGGGAGTAAGCTGGTTAATATAAAAATTATTAGATCCTACAAATACACAATTCTGTCATGTAGACAATATTTTGAACTCTAGCTATTTGAGATTTTGCTAATGTCATACAAATATGACTGAACTTACAGTCTTTTTCAAACTGCAATGTGTTTGGTAAGAACAGAAAGTGTCCTGAATTATTTTATGTGGTCCTGATATTGCAAACACCTAGACATGTGTAACTTTACTCATACATGTAGTTCATTTTAAATCAATGAGGTTACCTTCTTGAGTAAAACTGTGCTAATATTTAAATGTTCCTACAACCAGAATTAGTGTTAGTATTTTTTTTGTTTATTAATGTCTATTGTTCCCTAGTTTTAAGAATAAAAAATAGAAACAACTAGTTTAAACAAAACTGAGGCCATGATTATTGTTTATTAAAAGCCTAAGCTAAAAAAGTATCAAAAACCCCAATAATTCAGAATCTTCCACATATTTTCCAAAACATTCAAATCACCTTTATTTTATATATATATATATATATATATAAAATTAAGTGTTCATGTAAGTATAATTCTGAATGCTGTTTTAGAGTTGTGAAATATAACAACATATTGTCCTTATTTTGTGATGACAGTGAGTAATAAATAATACTGAAATAATGAAAGTTTAATATTAGGTTCCTTAGTCATATCCAGAATTTGGGTCATCTCTGTTAGGAAACAGAAAACTGAAAATGCCATGAGAGTGTCTGAACTTTGGAAGCATACTACAACAATTAGAGACTGAACTATTAGTTTCAGCCAGTTTTTCAAACTCTGATGAATGGAGATACAAACACTGCCAACTGGCAAACAGTTCCTACCATTGACATAAACGAGAGACATATTTGTAATAAAAGCATAAGTTTATAGAAAGAGATTAGATGTTTATTATAGAGTGCACAGGAAATAAAAAATCTTGAGGTTCAAACAAGCAAGAGAAATAAATGGAATTTTAGTTTCTCTCTGTTCACAGTGAGCTGGTGCGGAACTGCATATCCATCAAATGTACTAGAATCTTCTTACTCTGACTCCTGTAACCCTCATTTCATGAGGAGTCAGGGAAGTCAAAGGAAAAGTGTTCTTCCTTCGACTTCCTGCTGTGTAGACAACGTCAAAAACCAAATGAAGCTATTTCGACTTCAGCTATGCAATTGACATGGCTGGGGTTGTGCATCTTAATTCCATGTTTGTCCTGCAGTATAGACATGCCCTAAGACTTTATCCATATTTTAAAGGTTTTGTTTCTCATTTTGCCTTTCTTCACAGGATTCTTTTGCTTTGCCCCACTGTAACCCAATATGATCTGACCTATGCCCTGGTAAGACCATGATTAATTAGAAATTAAAAAATGAAGCTGTGGAGGGTTTGGGGTGCGATCACCCCCTCCCGGTGTGAGAGGGAGGCTCAGCAGACCCCTTCACCCTCTTTCCCATCTATGTCCTGGCCCGGACCCCTGTTCGGAAGCCCGGGCAATCGGGTGCGATCACCCCCTCCCCGGAAGGAAGGGGGGGTCAGCGAACCCGACAGTTGTCACCCATCCCTGCGGGATGGGGCCGTATCCCCTCAATCCAATCTCCCCCTACCCAGGGGTGGGCCTCGGTTCTACTGCGCGCCCAAGCTGGCGTTGCTCAGTGCTGAATGTTCTTTCGGGGGAGGGAGGAGGACCCGGTTCCACCCTCTCTCCGGGTCCCAACCCGGGGCCCTAAGCGTCGGGGCTTGCTCGCGCCCCGACATGGTAGATGGGGGTCACTCTGTCCGTAACCCGTCTACCCATGGTTGTCAAAAGAGCCCCGCCCCGGCTCCTTCCTCCCTTCCCGAGTTGCTTCGGGTCGTTGTCCCACCCTCCGAGACCTACCCTGGTTCAGACGTTCGGGCCCGTAGTCATCTCGGCGGTACCTCGTGGGTCCGCTCCCACCGCCGGGTCTTTTCCCGACCAGGCTGTCCTCTCCAGGGCTGCCAGAGCGGGGTCCAATCCCCGTCAGAGACGGGGCTGACCGATCGCCAGCTGTGGGAATCCCGGGGCTGAGGCCGGGCAGCCTGCCGGCCTCGGTGCCGCTCGGGGTCGTCCTGGGTCCGGGGCTTCTCCTCTCTCCCTGCGAGGAGGCCGCCCCCTTCCTCGCTGGCGGTGGGCCTTTTTAAACTGGCCCGCCGCGCTGGACGCCGCCCAGGGCTCCTCCCCTTCTGGCAGCGCGCTGGCGTTCCCAGCCGTGGCTCAGCCGCCTAGCCCCGTCCTGTTCCCGTCCAGCGTGGCCGCCGGGGAGGGGCCAGTGTTTCCCTGCCGGTGGAGGCTGAATGCAGCCCCGCCGGCTTTCCCTGCCTGCGCCGAGGCCGGAGGGAGGGGCTTGGGTCTGCCCACCGCTTTCCGTGGCGCGGCAGCCCCAGCCGTCCCCCATGCGGGTCAGGGGCGACCCGTCACAGAAGCCCAGATATAAAAACTTTTCATATCTGTTACAAACTCTGCATGATAGTAGCCCTGGTGAGGCTGATTTTGGTGGAATGGAAGTAAACAAGTTGGAGAAAACCAGCAGTAGATGAAGATCTCGGGGGGCCCAGAGCTGGTAAAGGAGAAGCAGTGCCAGAACTATTGCCCTACCCTATCCCTTCTGCCTGCAGCCCCATCCATAGCTTCACCCCATTCCTCACCTTCCTCAAAGCCCCACCCCATTCCACCCACGGCCTCCTCCCCATTCTACCCCTTCAGCCTTGGCCCAACCCTTCCCCCTTCACTCCTTTCTGGCCTTTCTCCCCTTATACCTACTGCAGCCCTGATCCTGGAAGAGTTCTGTGTGCCAGGTCACAGCAGCCCAGCCCCAGGGCCACAGTGAGGAGTGAGAGTTCCTCCAGCCCTAGATCTGCAGTGGGGGAAGATTTTCTGGGGGCCCAAATTGGCCAAGACCCTGGGCATGAGTGCCTTGGTCCCATGCAGTAAACTGCCACTGGAGAAAACACACTTTTCTGTGTAGTCACATAGTTTCCAAGCACTTTAAGGCAGGCATGTCCAAAGTCCGGCCCGCGGGCCAATTGCGGCGGGTGTTCCGGTTTAATACGGCCCCACAGGTAATTTGGCAATATCTATCTTTTATGGCCCCCAACAAATCCATATGTATTGAGATGAATACATTGTAAAATCTCAGTTAATGTCAGTTGGTCTTAATCAGTTATAAATATATTTGGACACAACATGTATACTTGGTGTTATGTTCCTGTTCATATTTTTTTAACTTAAAAGTTGACAGACAACCTTTATTACCAACAATATGTAATGTACTTTACAATGTTCCTGACATATATTTCAGCTTCCTGGATTTTTTTTTTCATCTGGCCTTCAGATATGAAAGGCAGAGTGATTTAACACCTGTTTAGATTTGTCATCCATGTGACGAAATGAAAAGTATGCCGTTTGCAATAAACTTTGCATAAAATAGTTAATTTGCATTTAATTTTAATGGTTCAAAGAATGTCAGGCAAAATGGTCGGCCCTCACGCATGTTCACTTCATCAAATCTGGCCCTCTTTGAAAAAAGTTTGGACACCCCTGCTTTAAGGCATCTATAGCTGCTATATTTATTGCACAGCTAGTAAAATCTCAGTGAACTTAGATGCATAATTTCTTTCTCATACATGTGTAGGGGTAATTCCTATGAGAAATACAGAAAAGGTAACAAAAATCCCATTTCCAACACTATGTAGAAATAATAATCCTAAAAGGAAACTGGTAGATAGCTCAAATGAGCCATAAAGAATAACCATGACAAGATACACATGCTGCATGTCTGCTTCCTCCTGTATGGGCGAAGGAAGACACAGAAATGATGCAGAATTTCTATACCTAGGTCACTGTCACAGAAGTTATATTTATCCCTGTGATGGTTTGGGGAAGCTGTGTACCGTTTTATGAATTCTGATTGATTTTATAAACTCTGTTCATAACTCTAAATCTCTGTGTATATTGAATCAGCCATTTGCTAGCAGCGACTGATCAGGTTATATCACAAATGGTGTCTGGGAAAAGCCAGAGGATAATCGTGTAGTTAACACTGAATGACTCTGCTACATTGGAACAATGAATATGCTAAAGATATTGGCAAAGATAAAGGAAACTGGTTCTCTGCTGATTGTCTGCAGGAAATAGGATTGTAGTAATGAAAACTTCCAAGCGGAAAAATGGAGCCATAGAAGTTGCTGTTAAAATAGTTGCATGCTCTCTGATTTAAGGGGAATCTGATGGCCACCAGTCCACAACAAGCTGAGGAGAACTTATTTCAGGGGCAGAGAGGAAGAGGGAATCAGAAAATTGAGCAGGAAGAGAGAGGTCTTGAGCCCTTCAAAAGATTTGGTAGATTAAAAAGCAGTGTAAATGCTGAATTCTGTCATCCAAATATCTTGTGTTGCATTCTTAGGTACATTCAAGGTATATAGTTGGTTGTTGTGTGACTCATTAGGAGAACATTTTAGGTGATTTCTTCCAAGTTCTGTTGTGTGAATGCAGGCAAACCACTTCACAGTTGTTTCCCCTTCCACCTTTTGTTTTTCTGATCAAGCTAGATTGTAAGGCTTGACTGTAAGAGTTCTTGCGCAAAAGGTCTTGCGCAAGAGCGCATCCACACTGCCATGTGCTTTTGCGCAAGAGTGCCCATGGTAGTGTGGATGTTTTCTTGCACAAGAAAGCTCTGATGGCCATTTTAGCCACAGGGGTTTCTTGCGCAAGAAACCCCTGTTGCCTGTCCACACTGCCTTCTTGCACAAGAGCTCTTGCACAAGTGGGCTTATTCCTCGTGGGGAGAGGAATAACTCTTGTGCAAGAAGCCCTCTGTTCCAACGCTTTACTGTAAATGTACTTGTGCAAGAATGCACGTGCAGTGTAGACACTCCGCAAGTTTTTGTGCAAGAACTGTTTTTGCACAAAAAGCCTGCAGCATAGACGTAGCCTAAGTTCTTTGGAATAGGCACTATGGCTATGTTTACATTGGCAAGATTTTGTGCAAAAACAGTTGCTTTTGTGCAAAAAGTTGCCGCCTGTCTACACTGGCTGCGAGTTCTTGTGCAAGAACACAGACGTTCTAATGTAAGAAATCAGGGCTTCTTGCACAAGAACTATGACGCTTCCACTCAGGAATAAGCCCTCTTGCACAAGTGTTCTTGCGCAAGAGGCCAGTGTAGACAGGCAACATGAATTTCTTGTGCAAGAAAGCCCGATGGCTAAAATGGCCATCGGAGCTTTCTTGCACAAGAGAGTGTCTACACTGGCACGGATACTTTGCGCAAAAGCACATCTCTTGCGCAAAAGCACATGCCAGTGTAGACGTGCTCTTGTGCAAATACTTTAACACAAAAACACTTGCGTTAAAAGTATTTGCACAAAATCTTACCAATGTAGACGTAGCCTTTCTGTCCACGTGGCCCTAACACAGTAAGGCCCTGATCTCAGTCAAGGATTCAACACATTACTACAACAGTTTAAAAAGTTGACCAGTGCTTTCCATTTATAGTTGGAGTTAAGTGGACACAAAACATTACATGTGTGCTATAGGTTTATTTTCTCTGTACTAGATCACATTAGAAATGAATTCAAGGTACAAAGTTAAGCCCGAAAGCTGAATTTTCTCAAATGTCAAGGATGTTCAGATCCAGGGTTCTATTTCAGGGGCATTCTTATTTTAATCACATATAATCATTTAAGATATTAATAAATCCTGTGCACTGCATCACTGAATTCATAGCAAAGCTGTGGACCCCTCAGTACTATAGGCTTGAGGACCTTAGATGCATTAACTATTTGCTGGGAAAGTTCTCTCTCAATGTTGCAGGTACAATTGTAGCCAAGAGAATGCCTCTATTTTCCTCTTCTACAATGACTGTAGTATAGGCTGCCAGACTCTATATGGCATTTCTCAGAACAAATTATTCTTCTGCTAACAATTTAGCCCCTGTTGCCTCCTTTTAAGGGGTCATGCCTTTTGTGTGGATATTTGAAAGCATTGCTATGTAACCCACCCAAAAAGCTTATTATTTTAAAACACATTAAATAAAAGTATAGCAACTAATCACAACATTAAAAGGCGAGTAGACTACATATCCTCATTGGCTAAAGTTCCTACTATTTAACTCTTTCAGAGTTTCTACATATAAAGCCTTCTAATCAATATTTACTTTGACTGCAGTATTGGCCAAAAAAAAAAAAAGGCAGCACTTTCTCCATCTATTACAGGTTGAAACTCTCTGGTCTGGGACTCTCTGGTCTGGCAACATCTGTGATCCTAATCTCACTCATTTGGACCCATCAGGTCCAGAGGGTGTCAAACCAGGAAGGTTCAACTGTACTATGTTTCTGATTTGGAACAATGTCCTATCTGCATCTTCAAAGATGTCCTAAAGTATAAGCTGCAAAATCAACATTTATATAAATGTGTGCTATAATTTGAGGAATTCTTAATCACAGAATCAAAGATATTAGAGATAGAAAAGAATAATTAGATCATCTAGCCCCTTCCAATCTGCCAGCCAAAAGTTGTTCCCTGCAGTACATTCCCTACCATTGTGTTCAGTCCAACTTTATATGACTCAAGTTGTGAGACTTCTATCACTTCCTTAAGTTACAGGGGAGATTTTCAAAGGCACAAAGCAGAGAGAGGTACTATATACACAACCTAATATGCCACCATTCTGAGGCAATCAACCCTACAGAATTCCTCTTTCTTCCTCAAGGATGTAAATATATATTACTTTTAGATAGCTACAATTTCATCCCCACCCTTGGTTGATTAGCAAAACAGGACAAAGCTGGTCTTTCCAAATACTTTTTCTTATTAAGTTGGTCTGATCCAACAGCTGGGGGGAAAACACCCTCAAAGCAGAATTACATATTTGTTATGATGACATGTCATCATAACATTTATGAAGAGCACAGTGTTCTGGGAGCATATGGAGACTGGCTGCTTTATATGTTTGCTGTGTTCTACTCAGCCACTTCAACTTCTTTACCAAAGCTAGCTATCTTGAACTAGTATCATTACGGAGCAAATCCCAATATTCACAGGGAGTAGTACCTTACTTCATAAATAACCTCACTGATTTCAGAGGGCCAACACATAGTCTGAAGTAGTGTTCAGTGAGAGTAAGGGTAATAAGTTGGCCCAAAGAGAACATATTTTTAGTGTCAACAAGAAGTCTTGTGGAATCTTAGAAACTAACAAATATATTAGATCATGAGCTTTTGTGGGTAAAACCCTCTTATGACACTTTGACCCACCAGCACTACAAAATGATATCCATATCATTGAGTTTAGCAGGGTCGATTGTGGGAGGGGGGGGGGGGTGTCAGATTTAGACACTAGTTAATTTTTGGCATTTGATACATTTCACAACTTGGTTTTGTGCACATCTCTCTCAGACCAAAATAACACAAAATCTCTCAGTTTATAACTGAAAATTTAAGCAAATAAGAGATGCGATTGGGTAAAAGACATATTTTGTGTTCACTGATATAGAATCATAGAATCATAGGACTGGAAGGGACCTCGAGAGGTCATCGAGTCCAGCCCCCTGCCCTCAAGGCAGGATCAAGCTCCGTCTACACCATCCCTGACAGATGTCTATCTAACCAGAATATAGATTCTGTCATATTAAACGGTTAATAATGTTCAAACATATTCATAAAAATATATCAGTTCGGATGGCGCAAGATTAATAAATGTCTTCTGAGATCAGCTGATTATATAAACAAACCACTGCTAGTGGCTGGTGCTGGATCAATGTTGTCATTTTTACAGTTGGAAGTGGCCTGGGCTTCTCTGGACCTCTGAGAGAACCTGGAGTTTAGTGAATTTTCCAACAAAGACACAAGCCAAATCCAAATTATTTGGGGGTTACCTTCCCCTACTTATTATAATTCTTCCATACCCTTAGTCATTCTTTGCTGCTCTTTAAATTGCTGTCAATTTCTTGATGTGTTTCTGGAACTGAGTTGAAGAGAAGTTCACACATTCATCCAGGTTCTGCCTCAACAGAGCTGTATAAGGAGAGAATCATCTTCCTTGTTTGTGCTGTTATACTCAGAGCCCCAGATTATACTGATTTTTCATGCTAGTATTTTGCAAATGCATGTAAATGGAGGCACATAATTTTGGTTGCAGTTATCAGCATCAACCAAACTAGCTCATTTCCATTCCCTAGTTTTGTGCAGGGGTTGGACTTGATGACATCCTGAGGTTTCTTCCAGCCCTATGATTCTGTGGTGGTGGTTCTGTACCTTAAGGCCAGATTTTGAAACTTTTATTCACACTAAATGGTATCTGAAACAACTGAAAGTCAATAAGATTACTAATGGCATAAGACAGTATTTCATGTGAGTAGAGGCATCAGAATTGTAAGATCATAGAACACTAGATCTGGAAGGGACCTTGAGAGGTCATCAAGTCCAGTCCCCTGTCTTCATGGCAGGATCAAGCACTGTCTAGACACAGATCCTTTTTGCTCAATAGCCTCTTGCGCAAAAACAGCTGCTAATTAATTATTCAAATGTAGTGCGGTGATATTCTACTTTGCGCTTTCTTTGCATAAGCTTTTGCGGAAGAAGGCTGCAGTATAGACATAGCCTGGATGTGTAAACTGGTTGTTCCTTCCCAAGTGGAATACATTGCATTTGTCCTTATTAAACTTCATCCTATTTACCTCAGACCATTTCGCTAGTTTGTCCATACTCCAGATCATTTTGAATTATGACCCTATCCTCCAAAGCAGTTGCAACCCCTCACAGCGTGGTATCATCTGCAAACTTAATAAGAGTACTCTTTATGCCAATATCTAAATTGTTGATGAAGATATTGAACAGAACCGGTCCCAAAACATGACGCTTAGATATTGTAATGATGAGGACCATAGAAATATTAGATAGACTAGAACACAATAAAATGTGGCCCTAACTGCATGTAGTAGAGGATGTACATAACTGTGCCTGCGATATTGGCGGCTCAGTTGAGACTCAGGTAAAAGTCAGGGCTATTAGATGTGAGATACATTACAATGATCCCAGCTGTAGTGAGGATTTGGATATAATAAAGATACATAATCACCACCAAAACACAGGGTAAGAAACAAAACCAAACCAATTTTGTTACGAAATTCTGAAATACTCAGATAAAACTTTTCTACGTATTGTTCTCACCTAGATTTAAAAAAAATTATGACATAAAATGACTCTCTGAACTCCTAAGCTGTGTCTACATTGGCAAGATTTTGTGCAAAAGCATTTGCTTTTGCGCAAAATCTTGCCACCAGTCTACACTGGCCACGAGTACTTGCTCAAGAACACTGATGTTCTAATGTGTGAAATCAGTGCTTCTTGCGCAAATACTCTGATGCTCCCACTCAGGGATAAGCCCTCTTGCGCAACTGTTCTTGCACAAGAGGCCAGTGTAGACAGACAACGTTAATTTCTTGCTCAAGAAAGCCTGGTGGCTAAAATGGCCATCGGAGCTTTCTTGTGCAAGAGAGCATCTGAATTGGCACAGATGCTCTGGCACAAAAGCACATCTTTTGCGCAAAGGCACATGCCAGTGTAGACACTGTCTTACTCAAATACTCTAACTCAAAAACTCTTGAATTAAAGAGTATTTGCACAAAATCTTGCCAATATAGACGTAGCCCTAGTGTTTCTGGTTGAGAGCAGAAGAAGGAACACTTGTGAGAGAGCCTATTCTCATGAGACTTCCAGCTTAATTTCACAGTCTATGAGGTTGAAACAATTTGTACTGGCTTCTGATAAACATCCAAATCCAAATTCACTTGTACACTCAAGTTGTTTTGGGCCACTGGTGATGCAAAGCAGTAGTAAAGTCTGCTTCACAGGCCAGTTAAGCCAGGTTTATGGCTCCTTTGCATTCCTAAAGCAGCACAAAGCAGCCAAAACATACTAGTGAATCTTGTCTGAATTTTTGGATGCTTAGCTGAATTGAACCAAAATTCAGAACCTTTGAAGATTGCCCATTACTGTTGGACACAACCTCCTAGTACAACACATTGCTGTTTATTAAAACCCTTTGTTTACATCCTGGAATTATCTAATTAAGAACAAAAGCACTTCTGGTTTACAAAGGCTCTGTAAAACCCAAAGTAGTAAAATGTCTCCATCTAGTTCAGATAAATGTTCTATAAAACAATGTAGCATTTATTACCAAATTAATGTCTCCTCCCCACACACACAGCCAAATTATAATGGGGAAAATAGAATCCCCTCACTTCACAGAGATGTTATAAAGATAAATCCCTTACTCTTTGTGAAACATTCACATAATACTGCAATGAGCACCACAGAAAAGCCCATGAAGAAATTAATAATTCAGTATTTACAGCAGAATTTGGAGGTGCAGGATCTAAGGTCTGGTCCCACACATTGATAGAGAAGGATAAACAAAAATATTGAATAACTACTCATTCATTGAATGAAGCATGGTTTCTCTGGGAAAAAGTAGTATGTGATCATGCAGATTAATCACTGTATCATAATATATACATATAAGGGGGGTGGGGAATGGTATTTTCTAAAGTTAGAGTCTTTGACTTTTCAACCTTAACTTTAACATGCAATGTTGTTTGTTTGCTTGTTCTGTTTTGTTTTGTTTTTCAGCACTCATTCCCCCACACCCAACACATGAGGCAATTGCATAGCTTGCTTGCCCCTAAATCCAGCCTTGGTTATTGGGCTACATTTTATCTTGGCTATATTTAGAGTTGGTTAGCCTAGAGCAGATTTTGAATCTGGGAAAAAGGAGCAAAAGGGGAAAAATGACTGGGCCCTACTTGATTTAATTTCCCACATCGGAGCTTCCAACAATATAACCCATAATCCTTAGTATGTCTGTATTTGCTTTTTTCCTACCCCTCTATTCCTTTCTCTTGTACAATTTTTTCTTTTCTATTTAATCATTGACTCTCATAAGCAGGACATAATACCACTAGGCCACGTCTACACTGGCACCCTTTTCTGGAAATGCTTAAAACAGAACAGTTTTCCGTTATAAGTATTTCCGGAAAAAGCACGTCTACATTGGCAGGATGCTTTTCCAGAAAAGCACTTTTTCCGGAAAAGCATCCGTGGCCAATGTAGACGCGCTTTTCCGCAAAAAAGCCCCGATTGTCATTTTTGCGATCGGGGATTTTTTGCGGAAAAGACTACTGTGCTGTCTACACTGGCCCTTTTCCAGAACAGTTTTTCCAGAAAAGGACTTTTGCCCGAACGGGAGCAACATAGTTTTTCCAGAAAAACACTGACAATTTTACAGTAGATCATCATTGCTTTTCCGGAAAAGCAAGCGGCCAGTGTAGACAGCTGGCAAGTTATTCTGAAAAAGCGGCTGCTTTTCTGGAAAAAGTGGCCCAGTGTAGACACAGCCCTAAAGTTTAACTTAAAGTCCAGTTTCAAACCCACAGCATTTGAGTAGTTTCAAGAACAGGCAAGGCAAATTTGTGCATTCTCATTATATATTGTATGTAATTTGCACATACTGTAATTAAAGCTAAAAAAGCTATTATAAAATCAGAATAGTTGGGATAGAATTCCTAGAGAGTTTGCAGTTGAAGTTCATGGCATTTCATTGTGGAAAGTTAAATTTCTCTAGATTTTTAATAAGTATTATTTAGTTGAACTACAGATTTAATGATATACCAGGGTGGTTCAGCTAGAGGGGAGCTGGTGACGCATTATGGGAAGTGTAGTCCAATCAAGTACAGAATGTTGGCAAGAGCAGGAGACAGAACTATCCAGACATCAACGTGGATAAGCACCACAGCTGCCCATGTAGACACAGCTTAATAGAAAAAATCTGATTTTGCAGAAACTTCATTCTCCTTTGAAAAAATGTTTTGATGGGGAATTCTCAGCTACACCTAATGTTATGAGGTATCTTTGATATCCCTGTGGGTGAGGGACACATAAATAAAAGGACAATTGTCTGTTTCATAGATCTGCTACTCTTTGATTATTAATTAATATGAAAGGCTCTTAATTTATTGTTACTTTGTCCACCTCATCTCCTTTTATTTGTTTGTCTGCCTGTTGTGTTTTATCATAATCCTAACCTGAGTTCTCTGGGGCAGAGAACCTACATTTTGCTTACATGTTATGTGCCCAGGACAATGCGACCTTGATCCTATAAGTGTTTCTACAGTATAAAGAATAACAATAATAAGATTAGTCAGTAGTCCTAATTTATTTCTAAAGATTATTTTGTTTAGCGCACACTACAAACATTTAGCACAAATGTTCATTCACATTGTAAAATAAATTTGCTTCTTTTCTCACATCCATACCCCTTCATGTTAATTTTGCCTGACTATTCCAACATGGGAGATTGCCAAAAGTAATTATTATTGAAATAGATAACTATATTGTGCTCAGCAGAATATTAGTGGATTCCAAATTTGAAAAACATGAGATTTCATACCTGAAACCTGTTTTAAAGGACTTGATTCTCCTCTCGTTCAGGGTATGTCTCCACTACAGCTGGGAAGTATAATTCCGTGCATGGATACACAGACACATGTTAGCTCAGCTTGAGTCAGTGTGCTAAAAACAGCAGTGTGAACATTGTAGCACAAGTAGCCTCAGTTAGTTAGTGGCCTGGCCTCAAACCAAGGGGTTCAGATGGGCTTGTACTCAAGCTGCCATTTTAGTATGTTAGCATAAGCGGAGCTAGAATGAGCCTAGATGCCTGGGCTGGAAATAACCCCCCACCCCCAGCTGTCGTATTAAGACATAATACTTATTACATCATTGTAAAGCAGAAATAAATTGCACTGTGGGCAATAGTAAGGTCAAAATTAACCCAGTATTAGTGAGGCCAGGTTATATTTTATAATCTTGAAACATACTGTACACAATGGCTACGTCTACATTGGCCCCTTTTCCGAAAGGGGCATGTTAATTTCAGAGATCGTAATAGGGAAATTCGCGGGGGATTTAAATATCCCCCGCGGCATTTAAATAAAAATGTCCGCCGCTTTTTTCCGGCTTTTAGAAAAGCCGGAAAAGAGCGTCTACACTGGCCCCGATCCTCCGGAAAAAGCGCCCTTTTCTGGAGGATCTTATTCCTTCTTTGAAGTATCCAGTCAGAAGGGCTTGAATTTCAAATGTTGAAAATGTGTGCAGGTCATGGACGAGTTTCAGTCCAAGAACCATTTGTAGAAATTGTTGGATATGTAATGTGAACTAATGAATACTTTCAAGAAAATTGCTATTTGTTCAAGAATAATCCAGCTGTAATTTATCTATTTACTGGAAGGTAGTTTCACTGGAAAGCTGGTCGCGAGTAAGCAACATGCATTGTACTATGGAAACTTTCAAGTTATTTAAAAACTTGGGGTGGCTTGTTACTCTTTGTCATTCTGGAGTGCCTATACACTGGAGTGCCTATACACTCTCCGAGAAGGAATGAACAAAGACTCTAACTATCTTACCCATTACTCACATCAAAGGTTTAGGAAGAGGAGTTCAGGATAGCAGCAAACTAAAACAAATAGCAATTCTGTACAGTGATGGTTGTAAATAAATGTAAATGTACATGTCACACTGTCTGGAGTGGCTCACAACCATGACATCATAAATGGTTCCTTAGGGCTCTGTTTCTCAACCTTTTTTTATAAAGTACCCCCTTTAAAAAATTAAATTATAAGTATCCCCTTTTTTAAAAAAAATTATAAGTACTCCCCAATACCTACAATTTTCAGTCACACACAATTTTTTTCTACCATTGCAACACATTTGTTTAAACAACTTAATCGTAGCCAGGCGAGCGATGACATTTTTGGGTGTAAAAAGTACAAAAATAATAAGCAAAATACAGGGCTATGTAGCACTTTAAAGACTAACAAGATGGTTTATTAGATGATGAGCTTTCGTGGACCAGACCCACTTCCTCAGATCAAGTAGTGGAAGAAAATAGTCACAACCATATATACCAAAGGATACAATTTAAAAAAATGAACACATATGAAAAGGACAAATCACATTTCAGAACAGGAGCGGGATGCGGGGGGGGGGGGGAGGAAGGTAAGTGTCTGTGAATTAATTATATTAGAGGTGGGGAGAGTTAGATGTCTGTGAGCTAATGGTATTAGAGGTGATAATTGGGGAAGCTATCTTGGTAATGGGTAAGATAGTTAGAGTCTTTGTTCATTCCTTCTCGGAGAGTGTCGAATTTTAACATGAATGACAGTTCAGAGGATTCCCTTTCAAGTGCAGATGTAAAAGGTCTTTGTAGCAGAATGCAGGTGGTTAAGTCATTGAGAGAGTGTCCTTTCTGGTTGAAATGGCAAGAAACTGTTTTTTCTTTGTGATCTTGTCTGATATCTGTTTTGTGGGCATTAATCCTTTGGCGAAGTGTCTGAGATGTTTGTCCAATGTACATAGCAGACGGACACTTTTGGCACATGATAGCATAAATTATATTTCTGGATGCGCAGGAATATGTGTTCTTGATCTTATAACTCACTTGGTTAGGTCCAATAATGGTATCAGCAGAATGAATATGTGAACAAAGATGGCAACGGGGTTTGTTGCAAGGGAAGGTACCAGGGTTGGTATTAGTGTGGTATATCCTGTGGTTGTTGGTAAGAATCATCTTGAGGTTAGGTGGTTGTCTATAGGAGATTATGGGTCTGTCTCCCAGAGCTTCTTGGAGTTTAGTATCCTGTTCCAGTATAGGCTGTAGTTTATTGATAATGTGTTGGACAGGTTTAAGTTGGGGGTTGTAGGTGATGACAAGTGGTGTTCTATTGTTGGTTTTCTTGGGTCTGTCTTGAAGTAGATGGTTTCTAGGTATTCGTCTGGCTCTTTCAATTTGCTTTTTTATTTCTCCAGGTGGGTAGTTGAGGTTTATAAATGCTTGGTAGAGATCCTGTGATGGGGCAGCGCCCGAGCTCCGCACGGACTGAGCGCCGTCCCCAGCATGCTGGGGAGAAGCGGCGACGCCGCGCTGGCTCCTGCCCTGTGCGGCTTGTTCTGCCGTGGGCGGGGCCGAGCGCGAGCACACACGAGCGGCGTCCGGCCGCGCTGCCGCAGCCCCAGCTGGGCCGGGAGGATGGGACTCCAGCTCGGCCCCACCGCGCTGGACGGCGCAAGCACCCGGCAGGACGACACCGCCCGGTGTAGGAGGTGGCCCCGCCCCGCGGCAGGAGACGTCATTGGGAAGGGACGCTCAAAGGGAGCGCAGCCGCCGGAGCAGGGGGAGGAGAGCCGCTGGACGGAGGGTGGCTAGGCGGAGGCATCTTGGGCCCCGGCTACGGAGACTCGAGAGACCCAGCCGCCACGGCGATGCGACGAGGAAGGTAGGAAGCGACCCAGGGCAGGGTACCGGAACCCAGAGGGTTGGTGTGTTAAGGGGACCCTTGCCCCCACCAACCAGAACTGGGGGTAGCACCCCCCAGACCTTAGGGCCCTGGGTCGGGGCTCGGAGTGAGGGTGGGCCCAAGCCCCCCTACTCTCCCCCGCTGGTGCAGACGCCAGTAAGTCAACCCTAATAGTGGACCGACCCTGCCGGACTCAGGGCAGGACACCAGGGTGTAGGGAGCACCTAGGACAGAGACCTCGGGTGAGGGACGACGGAGGGGCGGGACAGCGGCCCGGCTCAGCCCGGAGGGGGTCGCTCCGGCGCCACGCCCCTCCACAGGTGCCAAAGGACTTCTCATTCCTTCTGCCTGAGTTCGCAAGTTCAGAGCAGGCATGTGATGGATGGGAGGGATGCTACCTTTTCTGGACATCCCAGCCATGAAGTTAACTACATTGCCCAAAAAGATTAAACCCAGAGACAGTGGGTCCTAGACAGCCTCCAGGATTGTTGGCAGAGAACCAGGAGCACCAATGAAAACAGAGTGTAATTTTTTAATTGAAAAGCAGGACCTCTCTGCTGCAGACTTTGTGCGAGCAAGAGCTGAGAGAGATAAGCCAGGAACAAGGTATGGAATTCCCAGTGATATCCATGCCCAGGGAAGTACTAAACCTCGGAATAACAGAGAGGTAAGTAAAACAGGGAGACTGTGTCTAGACTCACCAGTTTTTCCAGAAAATCAGCCGCTTTTCCGGAAAAACTTGCCAGCTGTCTACACTGGCTGCTTGAATTTCTGCAAAAGCACTGACAATCTCATGTAAGATTGTCAGTGTTCCTGTGGAAATACTATGCTGCTCCCGTTCAGGCAAAAGTCCTTTTGCACAAAACTTTTGCACAAAAGGGCCAGTGTAGACAGCTGGGATTTGTTTTCTTCAAAAAAGCCCCGATCACGAAAATGACAATCAGGGCGTTTTTGCGCAAAAGCGCATCTAGATTGGCCAGGGACGCTTTTCCGCAAAAAGTGCTTTTGCGGAAAAGCGTCCATACCAATCTAGATGCTCTGTTCCGAAAATGCTTTCAACGGAAAACTTTTCCATTAAAAGCATTTCCAGGAAATCATGACAGTCTAGACATAACCAGGATGTTTATTCAGACGTCATCAGGTTAATTTTTTTATTTTGTGGTTTGTTGAACTCCTCTTAGCTGAGCCCATGTACACTCCTCCCTGCATATTTGTAGCTTTTAAACTGAAACTCGGGAAGCAATTCTCTGTGTTTTTAACTGGTCTTTTTTCAATTACTCTAGCACCTTGCAACCAAATCTACCTTACCAAGTATGTCATCTTGATTTTGTTAATAAAAGCACTTTTTTAAAACCTATGATCTGATTCCCATGTCCTAGAAGGCAAGAGATTCTGTTTGCACATGCCTGGGAGACTGATAGAAATTGCCATTTGTTTCAAGCTTTCTCCAGAGAAAGGGTTGAAGAGCTTGAGGATAACCCACAGGAAGAAATTCCCAAGTGCATCTTCCTGGGTTCTCAAAGAAGTTTTTGCGTTTGAGAGCTGTCAGCTGAGCATTGAAAAATTCATATCTGGAAACTATGCCAGTTCACTTGTATGTTACTTCAAGACAGGTATTAGACTTGTAAGGGTGTATTTAGTGTTTTGACTCAATAAAATGGTCAACTGACATCTAAAACCTTGGCAAGAGCTGGCATCTGCTCTACTAGAGTCACAGTACGTAACTTGTAGGCATGAATGGCAAGATTAGTTAAAAGAAGGAAGCTCACTGAGTAAAAGGAGTATTCTATGTAAAACCTAACATATTTTCAGTAAATCCATGTGCTAAGGCTGTATATTCTTGGGACACATTTTAGGGCATCACTATGAATACTGTAATGCAAGCCTTATTTGAGTGTTTTGCTGTTGGAGGAGTGAGTTGGAAAGTCTGTTTGGTTTTAGATGTCAAACTAGGCAGGAGTAGGCATTAGTTGTGTCAGTGATTATTTAAATATGTATCATTCTCTAAGGGTATGTCTACACTACCCCACTAGTTCGAACTAGCGGGGTAATGTATGCATACCAAACGTGCAAATGAAGCCCGGGATTTGAATTTCCCGGGCTTTATTTGCATAAGCCGGCCGGCGCCATTTTTAAATGCCGGTTTGTTCGAACCCTTGGAACGAGGTGTACAGATAGTTCGGAATGGCTTGCTAGTTCGAACTATCTAGCCCGTGCCGCGTGTAGCCGCGCGGCACAGGGTTCGAACAAGCTGGCATTTAAAAATGGCGCCGGCCGGCTTATGCAAATAAAGCCCGGGAAATTCAAATCCCGGGCTTCATTTGCACATTTGGTATGCATACATTATCCCGCTAGTTCGAACTAGCGGGGTAGTGTAGACATACCCTAAGAACCATCCACGAACCTCATAACGGAACATCTAAGATGACCTTCTACTGTGTTCCAAACCCTATTATACATCCTACTTAGCCCATACATCAAATTTTAAAATGGATGTAACAATATCATTTAAATAGGCATGCTAGGAGCACAGAAAAAAGCCATTGAGTAGGATTAATAAGGAGACAGCTTTTAAGATGTCTGTGTTAGTACAGTATATTACATTTTAAAATACACAAAATTAAGGTCATTTGGCCACTTTTTCTCTAGTTAATTGTCCAATATGCTATTTATTTTTTATAAACAGTGATTGAATGTCGGCTGCCAGGTAATATGCTTTCCCTAGTCTGTTACAGAAATTAAATTATTAGCAATCAGTGGAACTCCTAATGGCCATGTATTAGGAGTACAGCACATTTGCTGTCCTTTAAATCAAGGTGTACGTTTTAATCAGAAGTATCTTCTATCCATAAAGACTTCAGAATTGGTTCAAGTCCAAACTGGTTTAGAACAAAAGCAAAACTTAGCCTATTCAGAGGTTATGTGACTGTCCTTTCTATATTATTTATTGTATTTATTATTTATCAGAGCAGTACATGTTAGACATACCTGAGCATCTCTGAGGGAAAGCTATTGTTCAAATGCCAATGTAGACATAGTTTCTGTGTTAGAGAGAAACAGAGAAATGGAGGAAGAGAAACTGAAAGAGCAATGGAAACAATCAAGAAAAGGGAAAGAGAGAGAGAGAGAACATTTGATAGGAGCCTTTGGGGTTAAGGCAGGGCTGGAGGAGCGTGGCAGGACAGATACAGAGAAAAGACAGGGAGTAATAAGACAGGGGCCAAAACAAAGATGCTTTCAGAGTCTTGCTATATAAGATGGGGCTACATCTGCTACATGCTGAAGCACAGCACCCAAACTTGTCACACTGGCATGACTTGAGGCAAGTGAGGAAAAGAAGTCTGGGCTTGCCTCAGAGAGAGGGAGATTATGGGTGGATTAGGGGCAGGATAGCTGTGTGCAGTCCTGCCTGGTCATTCTTGCGCCTGCTTGTTATAAATCTTCCTGGCACATGCTTGCTGAGTCTTTGGGGGTAGGAAGGTCTGACCCAGAGACAAGATGGAATAGTCTTGTAAATTGGGTGAAGTGTAAGGGTGCTTTGTGAAGGAAACTTCTGCCACCTCACCCTGATGCATTTACTAAGAAAGTGAAAAAGTGGTTTTTCAGCTTTGATTTCTGGCATCTGCTAGTCTCTGCAGTAATAACATCTCCATTTCATATGGCTTGCTGCCTGCTATTTATAGAGCCCCACCACTTCCCATGCATAGCCCTCTGGTTATATCAAAACACTATTCCTCATCTGTATGCACCATCCCCAGAGATAGCTTACAGTGCCTTTTTACTCTCACATAGTACAACAATGCATAACAGATATTTTATGAAGTCACTGTTTACTGACCCTTATGGGGCTTGTCCCTTTGTGATGTGGCTTGCTTCATTACCAGTTTTCTCCCCAAGTTCATCACATGACCAAGCATGGTTTCTTCCGGAATAGTAGGAGGCCCGAGTAATAAAGGAATGCTCTAGTATTTGCCAACAAGTGGTCACAGAAATGGCTGCATACAATAAACTGATAGGCTGTGTCTAGACTGGCCAGTTTTTCTGGAAAATCAGCCACTTTTCCGGAAAAACTTGCCAGCTGTCTACACTGGCCGCTTGAATTTCCGCAAAAGCACTGACTTCCTACTGTAAGAAATCAGTGCTTCTTGAGGAGATACTATGCTGCTCCCATTCAGGCAAAAGTCCTTTTGCGCAAAAGGGCCAGTGTAGACAGCTCAGATTTGTTTTCTGCAAAAAAGCCCCGATCGCGAAAATGGCGATCGGGGCTTTTTTGCGGAAAAGCGTGTCTAGATTGGCACGGACGCTTTTCTGCAAAAAGTGCTTTTGCGGAAAAGCGTCCATGCCAATCTAGACGCTCTTTTCCGAAAATGCTTTTAACGGAAAACTTTTCCGTTAAAAGCATTTCCGGAAAATCATGCCAATCTAGACGCAGCCATAATGTTTGCTCCCCTCTGAAAATCCCAGAGCTTGGATGTTATACTGGAGCCAGAGCACCTAAGAAAGTATGACTGGCTAGGGAAACAACCAAATTCTCAAAAGTCTAGTATCACCCTTCCTCGCCTTTAAAAATTCTTCTAATTTCTAGAGCAGTCAAGAGTGCCTGTTCCTGCTTCATAGCCCCAGATGCCTCCTTTGAAAATCCCCCTGCATGACATTTACTTTAATAGGTCTAATTATAAGGAAATGCACTTTTTCAATCAGTACCAAAGAACCAGTAGGTTTTCTTCTTTAACATGCCAACCAGCTGTTTTGAAAGGTACATCTCTAATCTTTTTCCTTCCACATGTTCAAACAGATGAAAGTAATTTTGTACTCAACTGTCTATAAGTAATTAGGCTGGGATGTAAAAGAGTCTTTATGTATCAGTTCAGAAAGAGCTACACTCTTAGCATACAGAATAATTATTAGCAATCTTCTTCATCTGTAAGGTATACCTTATGCATTTTACATGAGTCCCCATTATTAACATAACCTGACTATCAAAGCTCTATTGAATCTGGTGTCTTCTTTTTTCATGTAACTGACTGAAATTCCCCTGAAATATAATAATTTGAAAACAGCAATGGCAATGATTTATTTGCGCTATAATTTGTAATTTTTTCTCATCTTTGTTGTTTTCCTGTTAATTACCTAAACCAGTGGGGCTCCAATATACACAAAAAAGTGTTCTGCTTTTGCTACAAGATCGATATTAATATTCAGTAAGGGTCTTAGAATACTGCCTATTGTCAGTTTGCCACACTAAATTCCCTTAATCCTATTAATTAGGAGGTCACAAAAAGAATATTTATTTGGAAACAAAAGTGAGTACCCTAAAGAGACATTAAGTCAGATTTAGAAAGTTACTGGGGACTGCAGTGTGGGGGTGGGTTCTGGAACCTTGCATGGGAATGCCGCATTTATCTACTGAGTCATCCTGGTGTCAGGTGTTTGAACTCTACATAGCTGGACAGGGTAATTACTGCTGAGTCCAAGAGGCAGGTGCTGCTTGTTAACTCCAGCCAGGATATAAAAGGGATTGGATTAGCCCTAATTGCAAGGGCAGTGGGAATTTGGGAGATGGGATAGAGTCCATGTCTAAAGAGAGCACTAAGCAATGTTGGTCCAGCTCTGGAAGATGCACCCCATGTAAATAAGGGCAAAAGTGAGCTGTGTGCTCAGTTATGTGTCTCATGGGGTTGGGTCTACACAGAGATGGGAGGGGTCGAGGCATTATAGGAGGGTATAAATTAAAATAGCTACATTTTTTTAACCTCAAGTTAAGATCCTAATACCATATTTAAGCACCTGATGGTCTAGTGCTAGGACACCAGCCTAGGCCCTAGGAACATGGGGTTCAAGTCCCTTTTCTGACAACTCCCTGGGTGACTTGCTTAGGAAATTCACTTAATCTGTCTGAGCCTCTGTTCCCTGCCTGTAAAATAGGACCATAGCACTTACCTACTTAACGGACATGTTGTGTGGATAAATACATTAAAGCTTGTGATGAGCTATGGTAACTGGGGCCCAAGCTAGCATAAGTGACCAGATTTTTAGCAGTGCTGAGGTGTCTCAACTTCTTTGCCATCAGATGGGGATTTAGACCCTAGGGCTGTGTCTACACTGGCCCCTTCTTCGGAAGAGGCATGCTAATTTCTAACTTTGGAATAGGGAAATCCGCAGGGGATTTAAATATCCCCTGCGGGATTTAAATAAACATGGCTGCCGCTTTTTTTCCGGCTTAGGGAAAAGCCGGAAAAGAGCGTCCAGACTGGCGCGATCCTCCAGAATAAAGCCCTTTTCCGGAGGATCTCTTATTCCTGAAGTAGGCTTTATTCCTTAGGGACTGTTCTATTGAGAGATGGTCCCACATTCACTGTGATAATGGCTGAGGTGTGGCTATTATTCCCATAAACATCTGCTCTGTACCTATCGGCCTGCTTATTCCTGAAGTAGGAATAAGAGATCCTCCGGAAAAGGGCTTTATTCCGGAGGATCGCACCAGTCTGGACACTCTTTTCCAGCTTTTCCCCAAGCCGGAAAAAAAGCGGCAGCCATGTTTATTTAAATCCCGTGGGGGATATTTAAATCCCCCGTGGATTTCCCTATTCCAAAGTTAGAAATTAGCATGCCTCTTCCGAAAAAGGGGCCAGTCTAGACGTAGCCGATAGGTAGAGAGCAGATGTTTATGGGAATAATAGCCACACCTCAGCCATTATCACAGTGAATGTGGGACCATTTCTCAATAGAACATTCCCTAAGGAACACTAAAGAAGTGTGAGTAACTCATATAAAATAAACAGAGATATTACTGAACAGCTCCAACACATCATGGCTATGTCTAGACTGGCATGATTTTGCAGAAATACCTTTAACGGAAAAGTTTTTCCGTTAAAAGTATTTCCACAAAAGCACGTCTAGATCGGTCCCGGAGTTATCGTTATAACGATGCGCTTTTGCGCAAAAGCGTATCTACATTGGCGGGACGCTTTTGCACAAAAGCAGAAGCCCAGAACCATTTTGAAGAGGGCAAAAGGGCACCAGCCCTTTCCAGGGGTGGGGGCTGGAGCTCCTTTGAGACACGTGCTTAAAGGGATCTCCCTGGATAGCTGTTTCTCTCCTGCTGCGTGCTATAGGACCTCTTGCAGGGACTGACAGTCGTAGCAGTTTTGGTGGTTGCCCTCTGCCTTTTTGGTCACCACTGCCTTTTGCCACTTAGTGCCTTTGCCTGTTTTTGTTTCATCTCCCTTGTTTTTTCTGCCATGAAGCCAGGGGTGGCCATGTGCCTGCTCTGGCCCCTTCCGGCCATTTTGGAGTGCCTGCAGCTGGTGCTCCAGGCTGCTGCCCTCCTGTTCCAGGACCTGGAGACGCAGATCGCTTTGAACTCCCTCACCATGGAGGCCATGGCATCCCTATGGCATCCCCACCCCAGCGTGGAGAGGCCACTGTGGAGACTGGACACCAGTACGGACTGGTGAGACCGGCTGGTGCTGGGGCAATGGGATGACCAGCCATGGCTCCAGAACTTTAGCATGCGAAAGCGGACATTCCTGGAGCTGTGTGCCTGGCTTGCCCCTGCGCTCCAGAGAACCACCACCCGGCTGCGGGCACCCATCCCCTTCAACAAGAGGGTCGCCATCGCACTGTGGAAGCTGGCCACTCCGGACAGCTACCGATCGGTGGCACACCAGTTCAGGGTGGGCAGATCCACCGTCGGTGTCATCGGTGGGCCCCGGAGCATCAAGCAGCCCATTTTATAAACAGGAAGGGATACTGCTTGATCGTAGTCCAGGCCTTTGTGGACCACCATGGCCGCTTCCTGGACGTTTATGCAGGCTGGTCTGGCAGGGCACACAACTCCCGCATCCTCCAGAGTTCCGGCCTGTTTCGCAGGCTGGAGGCAGGCACCTACTTCCCCTGGTGGGAGTTTACTGTCGGGGATGTGCCTATGCCCATCTGTGTCATCGGGGTTGCAGCCTACCCCCTGCTGCCCTGGCTAATGCGGCCCTACACAGGGTGGCCAGACCAGAACTGGGCCCGGTTCAACAACCGCCTCAACCGGGCCCGCAATCAAGTGGAGTGCGCCTTTGGCTGCTTGAAAGCCCGCTTCCGGTGTTTGCTCACCCGTCTCGAGATGGGTGAGTGGAATGTCACGGAGGTAGTGGCCGCGTGTTGTGTGCTCCACAATGTTGTGGAGCGGAGTGGGGAGGCCTTCCTCCCAGCATGGATGGCAGCCGAGGGCCAGGCCTAAGAACAGCCCCGCACAGCTGCCATCCGCCAGGCACACCAGGATGAGGTGCACATTTGGGAGGCCCTGATGGACATGTTCTCCGAGGCCCCATAGTAGGGTCGCCTCAGTCTCCCTTTACAACTCCCTCCCATCCCCTTCCCTACCTCCTCCCCACCCCTTACTTCCCAATAAACACCAAACACAGTTTTTCTTGAACACAAAAACTTGTCTTTGTTTTATTTACAATGAGGAGAGGGGAGATCTAGGATGGGAGGGGGAGGAGACCTTCAACTGGGAGAGGGCGGAGCTACTCCTGGGAGGGGTGGCCCCTGTGACCGCTCCTGTGGGGGCAACCTGCACATGGGAGGCAGGCCGCATCAGGGCAGGCTGCACGGGGAGGTGTGCAGGAGGGGCAGGAGCAGGAGGGACAGGGGCAGGAGCAGGAGAGACAGGGACAGGGGCAAGAGCAGGAGGGGCCATTGCAGAAGGGGACAGGGGCAGTGCTAGGGGAGGGATGGTGGGGGCATGGGGCAAGGCCATGCCATAATGGATGCCATGGCCAATGTGGGCGGTGAGAGTTGCGATGGAATCTGTCATGCAGACGCACTGGGCCTGAAAGGAGCCCCAGGCCTCCTGGCGCCACTGCAGGTCCGCCTCCACGCGCCGAGTGATGGCTGCCTCGACGCGCTCGACAGCCTGCACATGGCACCGAAGGAGCTGGTCCTGGTGGCAGAGCCACCACCTCGGTGGTTGGGTGGCTGGGGGGGCTGCTGCTGCCGCTGCTGCAGGACTAGAGGGTCCCCGGCTTGTGCTTGGTCCCGCTGCAGGGAAGAGAAGAAAGGATGGGTCAGTCAGGCAGCCCGGCTACTGTCCCCACACCTCATGCCCTCCACCCCGAGCCCAGGTGACCCCACAGTAGTGTGGCTTGGGCCCACTCGGTGGCCCCCCCCCCCGTGTTATATGTTTGCATACAGGACCGCCCCTGGAGTAGGGTCCTCCTCCATGTATTGGAACCACCGGTCTGTGTCCTGTCTCTGTGGAGGGTGGGAGGGCACTTGTGTTAACCTGTGGAACTACCTGCCAGTGGAGATTGTGAGGATTTGGGCTAATCAATGGTGTTTGACAGGGAGTGAGATGAATCCCCACACAGTGCCTGGGAGCACATCTGGCAGACGTGGTCTGAGCTCTCAGATCCCCATCACGTGAACCAGGGGTGACTGGGGAGTGTACCATCCTTGCAGCAAAACTGAGGTGGCCCTAGGGCCGGCCCGAGCACTTCCCCCCCCTCCCATTAGCCCTCACACATGTAGCCCAGGGACATGTGTGACCGCAGTGGAGACTTCCCTTGGGGGGCCAGCCAAGGCACCAGGAGCAGGCAAGGGGTTTGGTGGGGGCCACGTTCACAGGGCTGTGACGTTGCGGTTTTCCCAGGAGCAGCTGGCTGTGCCTCACAGCCAGGCATGGGACAGTGTGCCGTTCTGCATGCTGTACCCTTGCAGAGGGGCGGGCTCTGGCCTGAGTCCCTGGGGCCCTGGCTGGTTCCAGCTGGCATCCACTCTTCCCCCCTGGTCCTGCCAGATGTGTGTGAGCAGCACGGTCCCAGGCGTGCCCTGGAGCTGCCTGCCGCGACCACATGCCGCTTGGTCACCAGGCTGCACGTAGTTGCACGTGCTGCTTACTGCCTAATGCTACACAGCATGCAGCTCATGTGGCCTGAGTGACGTGCCCTCCCCCTCCCCCTCCTCCTCCCCCTCCAGGTGCCTGGCTCCTCCCCCTCCTTCGCCCTTGTGAGTGCAAAGTACAACACTCACCAGTGGATCCTTCCCCGGCCTCCGAGGATGCACGGGAGACGTCGGGGCTGCTGGAGGGGGCCTGCAGGGTGGCAGTGCCGGCCTCATCCTCCAATGCACTGCTGTAGTCTCCTTCCCCCGCCTCGGTGGTCCTGGTGATGAGGAGGCGCATGCTGCTGTCCACCGGGATGTCCGGCGCTTGCGGTGCTCGCTGGCCCAAAATGGCATGGAGCCGTCGGTAGTGGGGGCAGGTGTTGGCTCCTGCCCCCCTGGCCCTCACTGGCCTGGATGTAGCCCAGGTGCAGCTCTTTTACCTTAGCCCGGACTTGCTCCAGGATCAGGGCTGGATGGCTCTGCTGGGCGAGCACTGGGCCATGCAGGCAAAAATGTCTGCATTCCAGCGCCGGGAGCGGGTGTCGTGGAGGCCTTTCTCCTCCTGCCAGAGGTACATGAGGGCTTCCAGCTCCCCTGACAACCAGGATGGGGCCCATCTTTTTCTGGCCCTGGGGGCCTCCTGTGCTGGGGGTGTGGGTGCCTGATTCCCCCCTGGAGCTGCCATCGTGGTCTGGGGTGGCTGTTGAGGATGGCAGGGGCCAGAGGTCCAAGAAGGGCTCCTGCCTCGTGACCTTAGCAGCCTGCATCTGCTTTAAGGGGGCTCGGGTTACCAGGAAGTCCAGGAGCTGACTGCGGCTACGGAGTCTCCAAGCGGCCACTAGGGATTTTTTCCATTTAGCCTGCTTTTCTGCAAAACGTCTGAGCTGCCTGTCTACACTGGCCCTCTTGCACAAAATCATTTCCGCAAGAGGGCTTTTTCCTGAACGGGAGCGTCAAAGCATTTGCGCAAAAAGCACTGATTTCGGACAGTAAATGTCAATGCTCTTGCGCAAAATCAAGTGGCCAGTGTAGACAGCTGGCAAGCTTTTGCGCAAAAGCAATTGCTTTTGCGCAAAATCTTGCAAGTCTAGACGCACCCCATCTGTCCCTTAGGCCTCCTCATTCTCCACTGTATTCATTGTTAAGGACTTGGAGGCAAAAAGAGATAAAGAGCTCACTTAGGGGTTCTAAGTGGCGGTAGAAGCAGCAATAGGCTTGTCAAAATTACCCATATCCTTACCTGACAGATAGTTTTGTAGCTCCTGAAATTAGACTAAAGGAGAGATATCCTGCTGCATTCTATGCAGTGTGTTTGGGTGAGGAGGGGTGGATTATCAAGATAAAAGAAGCTTACTTTTCGGTATTACTCTCTGCGGCAGCGCAGGAGACTCTGCTTAGATGTTTAATTCCCGAGAGAGGGTTGTGGTCTGAAGCTGCAATTAGAATTAAAGAGCTCCTGCTTTATTTGTCTACCATCATCGGCATGTGGCACTTTACAGAAATCTCTGAACTCAAAGTCCTTGGCCTGAGCTTACTGGCCACTCCGGCAAACTCAAAAGGCAGAGAACGGGGTGCCAAAGACAAGGAAAGTGAAGGAATGACTGCTTGGTGCACTGACTGTTATTTACAAGGCTTGTGCCAGGGTCACAGTAGTGAATGATGTGACATTTTTATGAGAATGGGTCCAACAGACCAAACCCAGCATACTGTGACATAAAGTCTATGGGCTCCATTGTGATAATGGTGTTTCAACGAAAAACCATCACGGTGTCAAAACATTGCTACATTGCAGCTAGAGGTAACTGGATATGGCCTCCATCTCAGTAGAAACTGACTGTGTCTCCAGTACTTAAGATTAGAAATATCAATCAGCCTGATTCACTGGTCTGCTTTAGCTACCTTACACCACTCGGGGGGACCTCATGGGTGTATCCAAAGACAGTTGCTCTGTTATTTTGCCAGCTAGAAACACATACTACTAGTTCCTGTTTGAGTAGAAACCATACAGGAGAGTACACTGTGAGTAGCAGAGAACACATGTATTTCAAGGATAGCTATTAATATGATTCAATTCCTAATGTTATTACAGCTGCACACTATTACAGTAACAAACATAATATAGATATCACATACTAGAGTAAGTGCTTTGGAAATACTGCCCCATGATTAAGGCAAAAAGGAAGCACTAATCTTATTTTTATTATTATTTTACCAATGAAGGTAAAAGTTGCATTAAAATTTAATTTCCAAATATATACAGGGCTATTATCCACCACACAGGAAAGAAGGCTTACAATGAAAATAGCATCATGCATAATGCTTAATGCATTCATGACCACAAAATAAGTATCCCGGAGGGACACAAAAACATGGAAACAATACAGGATAGGAACTGAAATTATGTCATATTCTCCTATCCTCAACATTACTGACTTTCACAGTCCATTAAAGGTTTATAAGGTGCATCCCAAAATGTTCTTTCTCTTCAAATAATGATAGAAATAATCACTTCCATATTATGCATCATATATGCTCTGTTTCCAGCTCTTAGTGCAGGAACCACTTTTACCAACTCTCTTTTCACAAGGATTTCCTTCCTGAACCTGCGGTGATTCTAAACACACTCAGAAACTTGCATATTACAGAGATGAGCACAGTAGAAAAGCCTATAAATAAAAAAATAAAAAATAAAAAAGTAATAATATGCTGATAAGGGTCTAATTCACCCATTGCCTAAAAGTGAACAATTCCTTTACTTCAGTGTTGTCCATCACTCTGTCTTGATTAGTCACCTGAAGACTGAATGTGCAATAGTAGATTAAATTCACCCGGCTACAAAAGGAGGAATGGCCAGTGGATCTATCCCTGCACAGACCTACAGGCATTGTCCCTACCACCTGACCACACGCATATAGAAAAGTTAAATGCCATCCTGAACTCAGATCCCACAAGCTGTATATGCTCTAGCCCAAACAAAGTGGCTTATTAATATGCTACATTATTTTGATACCCCATGGAGCACATAACACTAAGGGTAATTTGCATTGCAGTTAATATGCAATAAGCGGTGATGACAGTGGATTTGTGACTTTTTGCCCTTTGTCTTTTTAATTTTAAAATGCATTTTTAATTTGGTTTCCTACAAATCTAAGAGCAAGGATTATGAATACAGAACCATCAAGATCAGGGAGGTCTGCAGCTGTTACTTCAACAGCCCCTTCTTTACAAATGATATCTCTGAGTGTTTGCTTAATTTGCTTTGCATTTCTGGTGCAAACTTTGCTTTTCACATCAGGTCACCACAAGCATTTTGAAGACTTGAGGCCGCAGCTAGAAGGCAACTACTTTGAATTCCATTACATGTCTCTACATTTTTTAAGATCTATTTCAAATAACAAAATAAAAATCCCGGGGCTTGAAAAACAAGCTGTGGTGTTTGAAATGCGAAATCTGTTTAAATGTCCAACCAGAGCTTGCCTTGGTTAAAATGATGGAAGTAAGTACACACACACAAGACCGAATCCTAGCCCAGTTTCCGTGGACATACAGATGAATGTGGAGGTGTACAGCATCTCCTGGGTAGCAGCACAGAGGAAGTGACCACCTCTGCAGAGCTGCTATATACCTCAGCTTTCCCCCTTGGTGCATACATGTAGCACTGGCTCTTTATGCACTGGCCAGCATAGCTGTGGAAGCACACCAGGGGATATAGGCTGTGCTAGGTATCGTCTGACACAAGAAGGAACTCAAGGGTATGTCTACACTTGCCCCCTAGTTTGAACTAGGGAGGCAAATGAAGCATACCGAAGTTGCTAATGAAGTGTGGGATTTAAATATCCTGCGCTTGGATTAGCATATTCGCGGCCGGTTGCCATATTAAAAAGCCGGTAGCCCATATTAACTTGCCGCGTGTAGACGCGGTAGTCCGATCCAAAACCCTTCCCTCAAATTGTTACTCTTCATTGCACGAGGAGTAATAGTTAATTCGAGGGAAGGGTTTTGGATCGGACTACTGGGTCTGCACGCGGCAAGTTAATTCGGACTACCGGCTTTTCAAAATGGCGACTGGCCATGAATATGCTAATCAAGCACGGGATATTTAAGTCCTGCGCTTCGTTAGCAACTTCGGTATGCTTCATTTGCCTCCCTAGTTCAAACAAGGGGGCAAGTGTAGACATACCCCAAAGGGTTGTTCCTGGGTACACCAGGGAAGCATAACAGTACATTGCAGGAGGGCAAAGCTAAAATTCAGCCTGTTGTTGTTTGTTTGTTTGTTTGTTTTTTAGGTACATGATTTACATGATTAACACTGGCTTCTTTTTAATGACAAAATCCCATTGCTTTCACAGAAAAGAGAGTTGATCCATTTTTAAATGACTTGTTTTCAATTACCTTGTCTAACCAGAATGTGCCTCCAAAAATGGCTGGTAGTGCCAGGGTAGTGAAGAGGACAAGTTCCCATCTCTTATAAAACACCTATGTGGCCAACAAAATTCCCCAACACTTGCCTTCACTTGGCACAGGGGTGTCTATCAAAAACTGAGGTGTGAAAGATGAGTGTCTGGCAGTTTTTAAATGAAATCGACTGCTCAGGCCAGGTGAGGATCCTTATCCTTGACAGGCAGCCACCTAGGAAAATGAAATTTCAGATTCAAACCAGGGTGCGATGCCCCTCCAGGCAGATAGTCATCCTTGAATGACAGAGCTGTGGTTGCTACCAGAATTATTTCCCATAATTGCTAACAATGATATGGCAAGACTTCAGTATACAGGAAACACATTGTCTAGTATATCTGGGGGAGCCCAGATAGTCTCATGGGTAATCCCAGAAATGCATTCGAGAAGGAGTGACTGCTATCTAAGCAAAACAAAATGTATTTTACTCTCTCAGAAGAGTAATGAAGTGTAGACATACCCAAAGTTACTGGAGGCCTTAAAAGGTTCAAAAGCACTTGGTTCTGAGGTACAGCTGTTCTCATTGCTCTGAACTTAGGTCTGTGAAGGCCTAGTCCTTGGGAGCACTGCTGTGGGGGTACAGTAGCGAGAAGTTGCTGGGGTTCCTACTAGCCTGTTTTGTCCAAAAGGTTGCAGAACATGGCAGTGTCCTGACTGACAGATCTGCATTGCCTACTGCTCCAATAGCAGCATGCACTGAAGCAGAGCATTTTGGCTTTGTATTGAGTTCAAGGTTTGCCTTGGCATCTCCATGTCTTTTTCTGCGATGTTTTTAGCCATGGCAATGCTGTCCCTGGCCTCTGTGTCACTGTCCTTGCCCACTCCAATGATCTTTCTGGACAGCTCCATTTCAATGAGCTCCATGAGTATGTCATCCAAAGTTTTCTATCCTCTCCTCCCGTCCCAGAGTAGGCAGCCATTCAGCTGCTGATAAAGGTCCTGTCCTTGAGTGCCCTGACTGTGGGAGTAGGGTTAAAAAACACAAACAGTAAGGCTGTGTCTACACTGGCCACTTATTCCGGAAAATCAGCCGCTTTTCCGGAATAACTTGCCAGCTGTCTACACTGGTCCCTTGAATTTATGGAAAAGCACTGATGATCTACTGTAAAATCATCAGTGCTTTTCCGGAAAAACTATGCTGCTCCCATTCGGGCAAAAGTCCTTTTCCGGAAAACTGTTCGGGAAAAGGGCTAGTGTAGACAGCACAGATTTCTTTTCCGCAAAAAAGCCCCGATCGCAAAAATGACGATCGGGGCTTTTTTGCGGAAAAGCGCGTCTACATTGGCACAGACACTTTTCCGGAAAAAAGTGCTTTTCCGGAAAAGCATCCTGCCAATGTAGACACGCTTTTTCAGGAAATACTTATAATGGAAAACTGTTCCGTTTTAAGCATTTCCGGAAAATCATGCCAGTGTAGATGTAGCCTAATTGTTCACATTGCGAAGAGCTTATGATAGCATTTTATATAGATGAAACAGGATAGCCTGCCCCATTAAAAGTTAAGGCGCAACCAGTCCGGTCCTCGAGGAAAACCCAGTCGGCAAGTACTAGGAATCAGCTGACTTATCAGGAGAGCATCTAGTGGTTGGGTGTGATTCCCAGCTGGAGGCTATAAATGGGGGCCCCACTCTTTGTGGAAGCGTGGGTCCAGGAGAGACTGGAGCACAAACTCTTCTGCAGCAAAAGGCTGAAAGGAGGCAGACTTACTCACTCCACCCTCTTGGAGACCAAGAAAGCTCAGTCCCTTTAGTTACTGGAGGCCTGAGGGCCCCACAATCCCAGTCAAGAACAGGACTATTTGTTATTGTTCTGCACTTCCTTTTGTTTGGTATTTGAGCATAAATGAAGCCCTGGGCAAGAGCTACACATTGAATCGAGTATGGCTGATTGTTTGTCCCTAGCTGGCAATCAGGTCCTCCAGAATACAGTGCATATCTAAACTTCCCCTCCCTGAGATGCCTTCCATTCTTGCTGCAATGTCAGCTGTGGTAAGTGGTTTGCCCGTGAGGAGAGCTGTATTGGGATTTTTGCTTGTAGGGAGGTAGGATTACCTTTGTACTTAGCAGTAATGAGGCCATTAGTGGATCCTGTGTCTAAGTCTGGTGCTCAAGAAGAATGTTGAAGAATTGGAAAAGGGTGTACAGAGAAGATCTGAGGTTGCAGGCTGGGGATAGGTGGGAATTATGTTCCTGGTCTATGTTTGCAGCTTTGTTTATATGGTGTCAGAGGGGCTAGATTGAGGCCTCTGGAACTTAGCTAGATAGTAATCCCCTCTACATCCCCTTGGAATATCTGGTCATATTCAAAAACACAAAGGACAGACTAGTAAGACACAATGTGAGGTTATTCACCTAGGGTACGTCTACACAGCAACATTATTTCAAAATAACTTAATCCGTGTATACACAGCAGGCAGTTATTTTGAAATAATGTCAAACTACTGTCAAGCTAGAGGGCTTCTTACTCTGACTCCTGTAACCCTCATCATACAAGGAGTAAAGGGAATCAGAGGAAGAGTGCTCTATTTCAAAATAAGTGCTGTGTAGATGCTCCCAATTTCAGAATAAGCTATTTCGAAATAAGCTACACATTTGTTGACGTAGCTCAATTTGCATAGCTTATTTCGAGTCAAGCCCTGCTGTGTAGATGCACCCCAAGATGTTCTCCTCAAAAGGAGTAGAAGGAACTAGCAAGTGATACCAGCTGGAATGACTGTACAGCTATTCCCCATAACATCTGGACCAGAACTGAGCAATTTATCAGTCTTAGATTCTGCTTAATCTCCTCGGAAGCCATGGTGAAAATGCAGAGAAAAATAAGGCTCTCAAATGATTGTCTGAAGCATTCACTGTTACAGGATATTTATACCTCTGCGGGGTGCTATATTCTTTGTACCTTGATGGGCATGCAATGCCCATGTCTTCCTTATTTAAACTGAGATTACCAACCACTTCTTTCTGTGTAACCATTGGCTCAATAAATTGTTGAATTTCATACAAATGAATGATTTCATTATTCAAATATGCAGTAGGAAGATGGGAGGGGTCTCACATGCCAGTTTCCATTTTAAGGTGATGAATTTGGTTTGGGAGCAGTCTAGGGAAATTCACCTTTTAAGGGTCTCCTTGGGGTTGAGTGTAGTATTTCAGTCCTTTTCTCATCCCTGGTGCCCAGTGTAGGCTGCCATCTGATCTTGTAGGTTTTCAATGGCTTGACCCACCAGCCAAATCACAAAATCTGAATGAGCCCATTCCAGAGTATTAAAGAATCCAATAAATAAACAGTCTGTTTGCCAATGCTACTGTCTTCAGCCCTGGCTATGGGATATTTAAATTCAGTCTCTTGTTTGGGTTCTCAGATAAATTCAGTGCCACCTGCCACTGCTCTGGGTTACAATGCAGACTCTCTACAGAGCTGCTATGTCCTGCTTATTTCAGTTCTTCACTGCGATTTCCATAGGCCTCTCCCTACAAGGGACTTTAATCTCTAGTGCTTTCTCACAGCCAGCATCCTCAGGTTCTCCACTCTCTAAAACCCCGACTCTGTATGCAAATTACATATCTTTTTCTGATTTACTTTCAAAAGAGGCTTTTCCAAAGTTTGGCACCTCTACACGGCGCCAAATTTCAGAAAAAAAGTGCTCTTTCAACACATCCTTTATTCCTTCATCGCTTGTGTTATATTGACATCGGCATAGTCTCAAAATCTAATTATAACATAGTCAAGGAGGTGCTAGTGTTTGGATTGGGGATGTTTCCTGGTTGTCTTAAATTTATTACTCTGTCTAAAGATGGTATTTGTGGTGAGCAAGTCATGCTCCATATATTTGCTGAGGAGGAGACTACCATTAGGGTTTGCATTCCACCCCCTTCTTTGCCTACTATGCCCCTCCACAGTCCAGTTTGACTTGGCGCTGAAATCTCCCAGGAGGATGAGTTTGGTTGCCTTAGGTGTGGCTGTAAGGACTGTATCAAGAGCACTATAACATTGATCCTTGTTGTCTTCCTCATCATCAAGTGTTGAGGCATATGCACTGATGGCTGTGGCACATTGGTTGTTGCTGAGCTTGAGCACAAGATGCTTGTTTATCCCCACAGGAAGCTTAAAAAGCTGACTGGCCATCTTATTTTTGATGGCAAAACCAATTCCTTGAATATGTCTCTCTTCAGGTGGCTTTCCTTTCCAAAAGAAGATGTATCCACCTCCATCCTCTTGTAATTTGCCTTCATTGGCCCAGCGGGTCTCACTAAGTCCTGCAATGTCAATGCTGAGTCTTGCTATTACTCCAGCAGTTATGGAAGTTCTTCCTTCTGTGCATTCACTGTGCTGAGACTCCATAAGGGTGTGGACATTCCAGGTGGTGAAGTTCATTGTCTTGTATCTCTTGTTTTGGCTGCAGAGTTGAGTGATTCCACTGGGTGCTGCCATCTAGTTAAAAGAATGGGATGGTGTATATTTGAGACACCTTTTCTAGACCCCTCCCTGTTTCAGGTGAGCAAAGGAGATCCTAGAAAAGGCCTTCTCCGCTGCTGCCAAAGTGCACTTCTGTCTCACCTAGGTACAAGATGAACATCACATGGCTGCCACCTGCATGTAAATGGGTCATTAAATGGTAAGTGTTACTTGTGACAACTTGGCATTCTGTGGGCGTGCAGAATGACTGCATCTTACAAATGGAAGTCCAGTTTCTTCCACCTATATGCACCCTGAGTAATACTCCCTGGATTCTATCCTGTTAAATCAGGAGTAATATTTGAGAGCAATCTCATTTATTTTTTTAATGTTGATGAAACACAAAGGTGTTTGAAGCTAAGCCCAGTGCTTCTCAAGCCCAAGCAGAGGAGAAGGAGGATGTGTTGTCAGATCCAATTGACATTGTTTTCTAAAAGTTATTCTTTGAAACTGCATTTCAATAGCTCTCCCTTTTCCTCAACATTTTTGTTTGTGTTGTAGCTTTTCTCTGTGCATATATCTTTTTGCATGATACAAATTATACTAATACCTACTGTCATGGGACTACATCTATTAGTGGTTTAAAATTGTTTATCCATTTCTTCTCCATTTATTCTTTAAACTATAATTGTTTGTCATTTTCCTTAAACTATGTTAATGCTCTCCAGGATTTTGTATGGTCTAATAATTTTCCATCTATGAAATTCTTAAATTTATAAGTAGAATTGAAAACAACGGCCCAGATTAATCACTCTACACTGCCTGCTTTGAGCCACTTATGAGATTGTCTTTGATATTGACTTCCATCCAGTTTATTTCCTTACAAACTCAGCCAATAAGGAATGCAGAAGAAGCCAAGTGGCACTGAAAAGAAAGCTGCAGTAGAAATGTAATCTTTCATCCACATTGAAATCTTTTCTTCTGTTGCTTTCTCTGTGTCTCACCTGATATATTGTTCTTTGTGTGTTCCTCTTTGGGAAGAAATATTCAACACAGTTTTAAACAGCTTGATTTTATTGAGGAAGGTGATGATGAGCTGGAGGTAACATGAGTCAGATTAAGTACTTTCAGGTGTTGTGTCTCACTCAGGCTGTTGGTTTCCTTTGCCCCACATAATGTATTTAAAAGGACGGGTCTTTTCTCATCTTCATTTGTGCACATCACAAAAACCACTTCATTCTTTGAGACAATTGGCAACTGTTCGTGCCCGGGATTAAAACAGCCAAGTTTGGGAAGGTCGGTTTTGATGTGTGTTAGCAGACATGCACAACGCTTTATGAATAAATCTGGATAAGCAGTACCGAGTCCCCCGCATCAACCATACCAACTTAAAAACTTCTTTGTAAATCAATGCTAGATTGTGTCCTGGTCCTGCAAGGCCATGCAGTGTATTTGTGGGTACAAAAGCCACTGACTGTTGTGGAGCCACATACAGTTAGCTCAGATTAGGATTTTAAATTTAGGCAGGGTAGCAGGGACAGTGTGTAAAATAACCTCAGCGAGTGGATGAGGAAAGGACATTGTCATGGAGCGGAGTGATGGTCTGGTAATTAGGCTGATAGCTGAGATCCTGGAAGATCTAGATTCAAATCCCTATTGTGTGGTGATTGTTCTCTTCGTGCCTCAGTTCCCTCTCTGTACAATGGTGACAATCACACTTCCTTATCTAATGGGGGTGTTGGGAGGATAAATACGTTAAAGATTGTGAAGCGCTCAGAAATTATGATACTGCGGCCATATAAGCCTACCTAAGATAGATGATCATGTGAAGCTTTAGCTCTATATAAATGGCTTATTGAATAGCATTGGTTGGGAGAGAGATGTATTCCTCAAAACAGATGGTGATTAAATGATTCCCCCACCTTCCATGCCTCCAACACACTCTGGTGAAGAGTGTTCACTCTCTGAAATGCAGTTATTTCCAGAGTTCCTGCAAGAGTGGGGCATCTACATGTCTCCTCATAGTTCCTTCTGTCTCTTAGGGTGCATGTAAACAGCAATGCTAGCTCAAAATAAGCTACACAATTTGAGCTACGCACATTGCATACCTTATTTCAAGCTTCTTTCAAGATAGTCTATTTTGAAATTTGGTGCTGTCTATTCTGACAAATCCCTTAATCCTGGTGGAATGAGGTTTACCAGGATGTCACAATAACAAGCCCGTTATTTCAATTGCATTTCAAAATAATGGGTATGCTGCGAAGATGTGGAAAACACTATTTCAGGATACTGGATGTATCCCAAAATAGAGCCTGCTGTCTAGACATACCCTTAGTGAGTACAAACCTGTATAAATTCCATGTAATTTACCTTACATGTTAAAAAAAAAAAAAAAAAAAAATGGGAAGTAGAAGTTCCATCTTTGTATTTTTTTTGCCTCATAAATATGCATTTTCCCCATGACCCTCCTGCATCCTGACACAGAACTGTGCTGTTTTTCATTTTAAATTAAAAAGTGTCACATAAAGAACCAGTTCCAAAGTCTCACACTCCACTGAGCCCATACCTCTGTCAAACTCAGTCGAGCCCATTTTAATAATCAAATGCTTCCTGTATTCATTTTAAAATGATAATTATGAATGTCTATTGGATCAGCCTATAGATATCTGATTTAGATATTTGATTAGCCAACACTGCATTGCGTGCTTTTATTTTCTGTTAGAAGCCATCTATCTTCAACTAATATGGTCTCCATCACCATAACATGTAATGAATTTCCACGTATTTAAAAACAGAAACAAATTTTTTTTCTTTTTTCCCAGCCACTAGGGAAACCAGCTTACTTTGTTAATAGGTGGCTGGTTGTTTAGATTTATGTGCAACAATAAGCATATGAGTTGTCAGTCTCTGTGTAAGCGTGCCTACAGAAATCATTCTGGGAAAGCTAAGTTGAAGAAAGAAGTCTTGCTTTTGGTTCTGAAAATGTTTCATCCCAATAGCCTTATCTCTTGTAGTAGTGAGTTTCATAGTCCAGTTCCTGTGTGAAAGTTCTCATTCCTGAACTCTGAACTGCCTCTTCTCTTCATTGAAGAACAGTGGAAGGCAGCTCTCGTGGTAGATCAGGATCACAGTGGGAGAAACAATCTCTCAGTTACCTAGGACGTATCCAGTGGGGAGCTTTTACTAGTAGGACAGAAACATTGCACTGTCTCGTCTCAGTGCAAAGCACCAGCATAATGAGTTCATGGTGACCTGTGTTCTGAGGATGAAGGGCTGCTGTATTTTGTACCAGATTATCTTTTTCAGGGTTTCTTTATGATAGGTCAGTGAAACAATACTGAACTAAATACTAAATAAGTTGTAATAATCAAGCCTGGTCATGGATCATGCAAGCATGGATGTCACAGTGAGTTCTGTGTCTGACTGGAGAGAACATGGACAAATGAACATAGGTGTCTTTTTTCATCTGTAGCATTTTTGAGCTTCCAGTGCCATTGAAGAGTCTAAAAGGAATCCCAGCCTTCAGACCAACTTAATAATAGGAGGGCATATGCCTTTGATTGTGGGGAATGTTAAAGAGGAGGCAAATTCTCCAAAGCAATCCCTCTTCCCATCAGCATCTCCTCAGCATCTGCTCTTCATCCAGTTGATTAGATGCACTGAGAAAACCAAGCGATATTTGAATACTAAGTTGGGACTTACCAAAATGATACTGCTGAACACAAGGCATTCTTGCTCCTGTAATAGTCAGTCTAAAATCAAGCCATAGCATCCACTTAGCCCTTCTTTGGGAGAGCTAAATGGATTTTGTAAATTCCATTGATAAATTAGTGCTAGAGCCATTCACATAAATCTTCCCATTGGAATGATTTATCACAACTGTACTATTATTAACATTCAGTAAATTAGGTCCATAAAACAACATTTGCCTTGCCATTAACTGAAGATAATACACAAAGCTCATTTCTACCCCCTTTCATTTTTTCATAATGCCCTTCTGAGACACAATCAGCAGCTCTCTAAGCTGCGTGCATGTACTCATCAGTATATTGATAGCACTAATACAGCATACTCTTCAGATCAATTACTGAAGTGGGGAGACTAGTACAAGCTTCACTTGTGGTCTGAGAAAAAAATCCTTATTTATGAGGCAAACAAAACTGTATAATTGTACTTCAATGCAAAACACATGTTCCTGGGAATACCAGTCATTTTCAGACTCTCATTATTCAAAGTACTGGTTAGCCCAGGACAATATTGGTCATTTCAGAATCTGGCTGGACTGCCAACTTAAAACAAAACCAAACACCACCCATAACAAATGAACAAATAAGACAGACAAAAATGATAACAACCACTTTAAATGGTAGCCAGCTTGACAAGTGTCACAGAGCATAAGACAGCTTTATTATCTACTAGCAGCTCTTTTTCTTGTGTTACAATACTATAAAGGCTTTGTGAACACAGATGCCTGATTCTTAACACACAGTGTTGTACTTGCAGGGAAAGACTTAACAGTGTGTGTAGGTAACCAGCCTGATCACTGGATTTTCTGATTTTTTTTTCATTTAAAATGAACACTTTTAGAACAATGTAGTGAGTTGCTGAGCAGCCTCAACTTCAGCTGAACTCAGTGGAACATGAGGATGACCAGCACAGGATCAGGCTCTTACTCAGGTTTACAGTAATGTTTTGTCATGAAGATGACATTACAATACCAAAGCAGAAGAGCCTTTCTGGGCAGCGCTACAGCTATAAAGAACTGTGTGCAATTGTCCAATCAAAAAGATGACCACGCTCCATAAATTAACCCATAGAATAAGTAAAGAACGCTAGCTTCACTTGCATGATCTGTAGGCAACAAAAACATCACCATAATGTCACATAGTTTGGATTCAGTGGAGCTAACTGGAATACTGCATAGTCTGTGCAAACAGTTTTGCATATGAGGTTTTTATTCCAGAGTCCAACTGAGTAAACCCAACTTGATTTCCCACATTGTTCTCTCTGGAGGAATCTCTTTCAAAAGACCACTTTTCTAATTCAGAACTTCTTCTGGAGAAGGGCATATCTCCATAGCTATGCACTGTCTGATTTTTATTCACACAAAGAGATGATAGAAAATCTCACATCTGTCTGTTTCAGCCTTTTTCGAAGAGCAGTGAAAAAGACGATATGGCCCATAGGAAGTAGGCATGTGCTCTCTACAACTCCACTGCCTGCACAGCTCCTTCTGTCCCAGAAGAACTTATATGCACTCATCATACTTGAATTTATTCCATCTACAGATTGAGTGAGTGAGTGAGTGAGTGAGTGAGTGAGTGAGTGAGTGAGTGAGTCAAGAATCAGATCCACATTTGTTCCCCCACAGGGCCCATTCCTACTATGGAAGCAAAGGTGGGTGAAGAATGCTTCTGTGGGTGTCATCTGGGATTCATCAGGGAACCTGCAAAGGAGCAGTCGGAAAGAGAAAGACATGTAACCTTGCAGCACTAGCCAGGGTGCATGATGTGAAAAATAAAGGATGTTGGTCCCAGAGGTTGAGTTTCCTCCCCAGCAGCCTGTAGATAGATGTATGATGCCATTTGAAGCATGTTACACAATTGACAAAAGGAGGTTCAAGACACAAATTTTCCCCACTCCAGTGTTGTGACTTGAGGCCCTAATATGAGCTTGGTGTGGAAGACACACCTCAGAGGAGTGAAAGGGGAGGGAAAGTGTGCCCACCCTCCATTCACAAAGCAGTATTGTGTCTCAGGGCTGAGTCTGGTTCCTCACTCCAGGTCTTGTGGCACTGTGATCTCACACATCATGTGGCAGCATCACTCACTCAAATTTGTCCCGGCCTTGTTTGCACTACATGCTACTCCCAATAAAATAAAATCACCTCAATGAGCAACCTAGAGCATTCTGTGACATAGAGTAATGAAGCATCACTGTAGATACTATGCTTGCTTATGTAACCCTAACTGGCCTCCAGGAAATGTCCCACAGTGCCCATTGTGACCACTCTAGTCAGCAGTTTGAACTCTACAACCCCACAAGCATGTGCCTTTCTCTCATTTAAGGGCATAGGAATATTGAAATCCCTCTTTCTGTTTGCTCAGTGTGGACTTGTCACACAGCATCTTCCCAGCTGGTCATGCCAGCTTTCCAAAACATGGAGTGCACTGGAGCTGTTGGATCTCCTGGGTCTGTGAGAAAAGGAGGATGGGCAGCCACAGTTTCGCTCAAGCCATAGGAACTTGGGTATCCATGGGCAGATTGCTCATGGCATGCAGGAGAAGGGGCACGCAGCAACGCCATGCTAAAATCAAGGAGCTGAGGCAGATGTACAAGGACGAGGGAGGCAAGCTGTCACTCTGGTGCAGCTCCAAAGGGACTGCATCCCATTCTCGGCTACAGCCCACTCCCACTTGCCAAGAGCCCTGTGGATACTTTGGGAAGACTACAGGCAGCAGCTTGAAGAGTCAGCCCAGAGCATGAAGAGATGAACAAGGAAGTGAAATTGGAGGAGGGAGTGGGACAGATAACAGGATCATCTGTTGGCATTGTGTGCTTTCCCTGATCAACCCACATTGACGTCAGTGAAATGGCTCTAGCGATCCATGAGTGTCTGCAAGACCATGAAGAAGTAGCCTTTTCAATTGATGTGCTCCATTCCAACATGATCTGGGACCAAAACTGGGATATGTATGCCATCTATCGTCCCACTGCATTTTGGGTATTCCACTGCTGCAAAGCCATCATTTCCTGCACATCCTCAAGAGCCAATGCCCTTCCTAGCAGGAGACAATTAATGGCCCTGCCCACCAGCATCACCACGAGCCCCACAGTGCACCTGCCAATTCCAAACGAATTGCAACTGAGCAATAGGAGTCTGGAGTTGCCCGCTTCTACCCAGTGATCATCTCTTGCTTTTCTACTGTGAGGATAGATCTCATTCTGGTGTCTGTGCGCCACCAGGCCATGAGGAGCTCTACGCGCAGTTCCAAACATTCTGCAGCCATTGCTCATCACCCTATGCATGCATCATCATGCAATCACATCACTCAGTGCTTGTTTCCTAAGCCCAGTGCCAAGAGCCCCCTGTATGCAGCTGCTCGGTGAATGTTGGCAGCAATAATGAATTCTTTCTTTCCGTTGCACACAGCCAGACAGGTACCACAGATTCACTGTTTCCCTGCTCCTGAAATACTGCAGGGGCTGCAGCATTGTGTTCATAATGCTCATCACCAAAGTGGTCAGCAGTTCAGGATCCATGCATTCAGAGAGAGATGACTTCTACACAGATTATAAGGGCTGTTCAAAGCTGTGCAGACAAAATCAGAAGCCCATGGAATTGTGGAACAGATAGAACTGGATTATGGGATGGTGAGCATGCTCCCATGATGCACTGTTGTTTGTTCCTAGATCTCCCAGCAGCAGAGGGTGGCAGGTTATATAACGGGATAGATACCTACAATGTACTTCTCTCTCTGTTGATGCTAGACCCCCAACCGTGGATGTACTCCACTGACACAAGGAGCATTGTGTGTGCAACCAATGTAATTAAAATGACATGTGATCATTGATATAACTTAAGTTGACTTAACTCTGTAGTATGGACTAGGCATTCCTGGAGCCTTTCACATATCAAACTATTCCTGAATCATATAAATGTTTACCTTACATAAACTCTACTTCTATTGCCAGAGAAGTATATCTAGTCTAATCACCTAAGAAGCTTTATATCTTAAAGGATTGAACCTCATTTTTTGTAGGTCATTGAAAAAACTATGCACCAAAATCTCAGCTGGTGTAAATTAGCACTCCTCCTTTGGCTTCAGAGGAACTCTGCCAGTTTACACCAGCTAAGAATTTAGCTTGGTATTCATAACGTTTTACTGTTTAATAGGTAAAATATCCTCTTGATACCTATCCGTATATGAGGTCTCTCTTGATTGTTTCATTAACCTGGAGTGATGATGATGGAAAGATAATATTCACAATAATAAATTATATTTATATAGCACTTTTCATCTAGAAAACTCCTTAAACACCTCACACATTCTGTGGCAGATTTTGAATTCTCACCACTTTGTAACAGGAGTGATTTCATTGAAATAAATGGAGTTAAAGAAGGGTAAAATTGGTATAAATTAGATTAGAATTGTGCTTTATATAGATGGTTGCTTTAAAATGCTATGTGTGGACCATGAAAATGTGATAGTGAATGAAAAATTTTAATTTTGTGCAAAATTTTTCATAGAATTTTCTGGTTTATTGAAAGGGAAAACTATTGGAAAAGAAAAGGGGAAAGAGATTGGTAGCAATTTGAAACAACTGTGGTCTTCAAAAATTACCTTGTTTTCAGATTTTTGTCTAATTGAAAAAGTCTCAGAGCGGTAATCGTGTTAGTCTGTATCTGCAAAAACAACAAGGAGTCCTGTGACACCTTAGAAACTACAGATTTATTTGGTCATAAGCTTTCATGGGTAAAACCTACTTCATCAGGTGAATTGCAGTTGAGTTTACAGAGACATGATATATAAGAGAGAGAGGCTAATCAAGTCAGGGTGGAAATGGCACAGAAATGTGGATATCAAGAGAGAGGAAATTGCCTTTGTAATGTGTTAACCAATAAAGAATCTTATTCAATCCTAAATTGATAGTATTGACTTTGCAAATGAATTCCATTTCAGCCATCTCTCTTTCTAATTAGGTTTTGAAATTCTTTTGTAGAAGAATGGCTACTTTAGCCTTCCAGGACTTTCAGTAATGGATTTGAAAGTGTTTCCTTACAGGTTTATGTGTGTTACCCATTCCTGATGCCTGATTTGTGTCCATTTATCCTTTGGCATAGAGATTGTCCAGTTTGGCCAATATACATGGCAGAGGGGCACTTGATGGCATAGATCACATTCGTGGATGTGCAGGTGGATGAGCCCCTGATGGTGTGGCATATGTGGTGGGTCCTTTGATTATGTTGCTTGTGTAGATATGTGGACAGAGTTGTCTCAGGGATATGTTGCAGGGATAGGTTCCTGAGTAAGTGTTTCTGTGGTATGTTGTGTGGCTGGTAAGTATTTGTTTCAGGTTGTCAATGATGTGCTGGCGGGGCTTAAACTGGGGGCTGTAGGTGGTGTTCTGTTATTTTCCTTTTTGGGCCTGTCCTGAAGCAGGTGATTTCTGGGTACTCATCGGCTGTCAATCTTTTTCTCACTTCCCCAGATGGGTATTTAAGTTTTAAGAATGATGGATAATTTTAACCAAAAGACAAATCTATTTTGGTAAAAACGATTTTTAATTTTAAAAAGATGTTTAAATGAAAACATTTCAACCAGCTATACTTCTGTACTGAAAAGAGTGCCAGCTCTGGTGAGGACCATTAATCTATTCACTCCATCAAGGCTATTTTTAGGAGAGCAAGGGAAGACTAACTTCACCCACTGAAACTAAATTGGGCCAGAGGAAATGTTAGCTAATCAGAAGGTAATTACCCAAGCTGAGATTTTGTTAGTGCATTGGCTTAAACGTGCACTTGCAAAAGTGTCATGATGAATAAAATGAATGCAAATGGCCCGGATTTTAAATTGAACCTATAGAATATTTTGTGAACGATTTTAATTTACTCATCTATTTCTTCACATCATTATGTCATGGACACAAGAATCTAAGTGATCACAGAACAAATCAAAGACTTGCTATTTAGATGTTATAATATAATCACTCAAGATCTTGAGAGCTAAAATTGACCATCGGACTTGTACTTCATGTTAAGCTCTATCTATGAGATGCACTGTGTTATATTTTACACAAGGAATGTCAGGCCAAAATCTGCTCTCAGTTACATCAGTGCAACTCCAGTGAAGCTAGTTGTGTTTCAACAGTAACAGAATTTCCCTTAGCCTGACTTTGCTACTGTCTCTATAACAAAAAGGGTACAAATCATTTTTAAAGCCTACAGTTTCACCATGTTTTAAACTGATGCTCCCAAACAAGGCAGCTTTAAAGTTCCCAGCTAGTAGAATTCAAATAAGATATCCAAAGAAATATTCCTTCAGCAAGCTTATGTATCCCCAAGGCTCCTAGAAATGTTGTTCATATGCTGTTTTGCTGATCTCAAGAGAGAATCTATAATACAAATGGAATCTGGACTAGTTAAACTGTAAAACAAGTACAGCAAAATCTCTGTTATCCAGCATATTGGAAGAATAGAGGGAGCTGGTTAATCAAATATTCTGGTTAACTGAGAGTTATACTTTATGAATGGAATACTGATTTTCAAAGAATTAGAACACAATCAAATCAATAAAGTATAAAATAGTATACAGGGATCAGTACCAGTAGTAGCACTACAATGCAAAATGGTTGGGTTTTTTTTTTTTTTTTTTTTTTGAAGCACTTAGGTGTATACAGGCAAAGTTTTCTACAGCAGTTTGTGCACAGTGCTGTGATGATGTAGGGTTGTCAGTCCACCAACACTGGCCTGGAGTCTCCAGGAATTAAACATTAATCTTTCATTAAAGATTATATTAGGTAATGAAATCTCCAGGAATTTGTCCATCTAAGTGAGACTAATGATCAATGCATGGTGTACACCTAGAACACTAAAAATACACTTAATACTAAAACTATATTAAACATAATTTAATCTTTCTTGAATGATGATTCAGAAGGCACTTCAGGATCCTGTAGTGCCTCAGGATCATTATTATGAACATCAATTATCACTGTAGATGTGGAAGGTGTAGGAGATAGGACTGAATTTGTAATGAGACACACCCTGGAAGTTGCTTTTTTGAATAAATCCCTGGTTTCAACTTCCTTTCTTGTCTTCTGCCTCTTCACATTAAAGTTGAGTGCAGAATATGCAACTGCATGACGTGTTGGGAAGAATACCAGTAATGATTACTAGATTGAAGATTTGTTTTGGGAGATACCAGAAATGCCAGTTAATTGAGTTTTCTGGTTAACTGGGTGCCAGATAACTGAGCTTTTACTGTACAGAACTTATGGTTTAGGAAAGAAAAAGGGAATTAGAATTGTTTGGACTTCCAGGAGAGGCAGCTCTGCCTTTAAGCATACTGATGTGGTGAAACAAGACATATAAAGGAAATGTCTGAGCTCTCATTGGGATTATCTGCTTGCTGAGTTGTGCTGGTTTAACTAACAGCATCTATTTTAAAAAATAAATGGGTTAAGTTGGTAAAGTTTAAACCCTATTCTGATTTAGCTTGGCTTCACTTCTGTTCAGGAGGCTGGAGGGATACTGACACATTCCAAAAACCAGACACGCTTTAGGTAAGATGAGTAAATTACATTTGGGGCATGTGACTCTTCCCCAAATCCTGAGGCCTAAATTTGTGCAGAGTGCTGTGATGATACTGGGGTTGCCAATCCTCCAAGATTGGCTTGGAGTCTCTAGGAATTCATCTTTAATTAAAGATTATGTTGTGTGATGAAATTTCCAGGAATACATCCAACCAAAATTGGCAACCCTAGATAATGGTGGACAGATTCGAGTTGCTTTTTTGGCATGATAGAACTAAAGAGTCATATCACAGATCTGTGCCAAAATGCTAAGGCTAGCTCTGCGCTGAGTTCTGATCCTCTTCAGAACTTCAAAATAATTTTTTTTAAAGTCAAATACCTACTTGTTACAAAACAATGAGAGGTGGTGAATAAATATATGTAGTACAGGTAAATTAGTGTGGAGTGGTAGAACAAAGTGATTTCAATGGACATTAAGTGAGAGTCTAATTCCAAACTGATGTGCTCATGATTACTCCAAAAACATTTACCTTCCAAGTTACTGTCAGTAATAATAATATAATAAAAATGATTATGAATATGAAGCACTTAAGCAGTGTTTTACAGTTATGGCATGTTATCATCTATTTTATAGATGGGCATACAAAAGTGGAGAAGTTAAGTGACTTTTCTGAGGCCACACCATGAGTTAATTACAGAGCCAGGATTATAATTTTGGAGTTTGCCTTTCTTCTCTTCACTTAAGACTCTATGGGTACATCTAGACTGCATGGCTCCGTCGATGGAGCCATGTAGATTTGTTTGTTCGGCAAAGGGAAATGAAGCCGCGATTTAAATAATCGCGGCTTCATTTAAATTTAAATGGCTGCCCTGCTCTGCCGATCAGCTGTTTGTCGGCAGATCGGGGCAGTCTGGACGCTCTCCTGTCAACATGAAAGCCCTTTATTGACCTCCCCGGTAAACATCATCCTTCGAGGCATAACGGGGAGGTCGATAAAGGGCTTTCAGGTCGGCACGGGAACGTCCAGACTAGCGCGCTGAGCCGACAAACAGCTGATTAGGCTCAGCACGGCAGCCATTTAAATTTAAATGAAACTGCGATTATTTAAATCGCGGCTTCATTTCCCTCTGCTGATCAGCCTAATCTACATGGCTCCATTAATGGAGCCATGTAGTTTAGACACACCCAAAGATGTTACCTCTTCATTGACCGAGATCATTCTACTAAATGCTATGGCACCAAGGTCAACCAAAAGAGGCTGCGGAGGAGACTTTGGTGACAGTGATCCATATATTTCTAAGAAGCATTAAATAAGCAGTGGTAGCTGGAAGATGATTGTACATTCCTTAAAAGGAGAAGATGTAAGGAAAGCAAACTCCAGTGGGTTTTGAAAAGGAAAAACAGAACAAAAGAAAGGGAAGAAAGCTGTTTCTAAAAATAAACTTGAGCTACCAGTTGTGTTTATTGTAAAGAGCCCAGCATGTGGTTGCATCACAAATATACAATATCTTGTTTCTGGAATAAATTTCCAAACAGTTATGTTTCCTTTAATAAGTTAACTTACAGTATGTTCTACACCATAGCTCTGCATTTGCTCCACCATTTTCAAGAAAGATTAAAAGGGCTCAAAGAAAGTCCAGAGAAAACTCTTAGAGCCATAAAAGCCTAGAGAACCTAAATAATTTTTTCCTGCTTTGGCAAAACAGTAGAGAGGTCAAACCTGAGATCACCAGCTGTGGAAATTCTTTTGGAGATGATGACATAGTTGAACAAACCACCCACAACCACTCTCCTCAAGGTAAGTGCTGTGTAATCTGCAAACCCTCTCTGCTGTATAGGACAATTTTATTGGTCCTACAAACTTATGAACAATGCAATATATTTTAGGTGCTAGTCAATGGAGCTCTTTAGATTAACTGTCTACATCAGTGGTTCCCACCCACTGGTCCATGGACTGGTGGTGGGCCACAAACTCCTACTTGCCGGGCTGCAGCACTCTGCCAGGCCATGCCCCAGCTGCTAATAAGCCCCTTCCACTGGGAAACAGTTTCCAAGGTGCGCATCTCTCCTACCCTCCCATGATGAGTGGTGCTATGGGCTGCCCTGTGTGCCATGGATGGAGTCGGGCTGCGGTGAGGCTGTCCCTACTGGGGCAGCTTCACCACGGCCCCTGTTCCTGCTCTGCGGCAGCCAAGCAGCCCAGCCAGAGGGGCTGTGTGGTGGGTGGCTGCCTCATGTGCCATGGCTGGAGCTGAGCCGGGGTGAGGCTGTCCCTGCTGGGGAAGCCTCACTACAGTCCTGGTTCTTGCTCCATAGTAGCCACGCAACCCGGCCAGCAGGACCACATGGGGCAGGTGGTTGCTCTGGGGGGTGAGGCTGCTCCAGGGGTAGCCAGCCTGCATGGCAGAGTGGGGCCACTCCAGGGTGGTTGTGCCGTGTGGTGGAGCGGGGCTTTTCCAGGGAGTGGAGCTGCTCCACGGCTGGCTGGGCCACGTGGTGGAACAGGGCTGCTCTGGGGGCAACTAGTCCACCTGGCGGAGCAGGGCCATGCTGAGCTGGCTCAGGGACCACTGGTGGGACAGCCAGGGATGAGCATGAGCTACCACTACCCAGGAGGTTGGGGTTGGGTAGGGATGAGGGTGGGGAGAAGCCCTCTGAGCTGGAGTCAGCACCCCGCTGCTTTCAGCACAGCTTCTCCCCAGCTTGGGCGCCCTTTTTCTTTTCTTCCCCCCCCCCCTTCTTCCTCTTGGCTACAGCCCCCCTTTTCCTGTCCTGCCTGCTATACCCCTTTGCCTCTCTCCAAAAATTAGTGAAAACTACAAGTATTCTGCAAACAAGCCATCTGTTTCACAATGTATGGTTTTGATCTTCCCATCCACACAATGACATGTATTGTGTGTGTACAGATTCAATGTAAAACATGTAACCACTTATATATAATTACCATAACAAATATGCAAATGTGCAGATCAATTAATCACCATAATGAATATGCAAATGTTTCAGTGTCAGTCCACCTGAAGTTTTTGAATGAGTTTGCTGGTCTGAGGTATAAAAGACATTAGGAACCACTGCTCTAGATACATGTCTAGATCTCTTTAACATTGATAGAGGACCTAGAACCTGCCAGTGCTACCCAAAAAAATTGGATGACCCAGCTGGGGAGGGATTAGACCAGGCAAGTTGAGAGATCTGCTGATTCAGTGCATCTCCCAGGGAGTCTCCATTGGCAGAGCTCGATTTTAAAGCAGCCTTCCCTTGACATAAACTCAAGGGAAGACAGCCAATATTATTCCCACCTCTATTACAGCTGTCCCAACTGGTGAGTCCAACCTGCATATCCTGAACCTACAACGATGAATTTGGCCAGATCAGTTCAATAGGCAGCAAGTGAGATTTAGATTCAAAATATTTTCCTAATATCTATCTATAAGGGTAATTAAATTCTGGCCTCGGCTTGCATGGGAGATTGTGAACTCTCCATCATGAGAAGTTTTTAAGAACAAGCTGGACAAACACCTCTCAAGTTTGCTCTAGATTTACATGGTCTTGCCTCACTATAAGGGGCTTGGCTTGACCTTTCAAGGTCCCTACCAACTCTACATTTCTATGAACTTTATCAAGGTTGTGAAGAATTCTTCATCACTTGAAGTTTGTAAATCAAGACTGGATATCATACTAAAAATACGCTACAGTTCCAACAGAAGTTATATGCTTCAGACAGGAACCATTCAGTAATTCTGCCTATGGCCTTGGTTAAGCAGGAGATCAGACTAGATGATCATAATATTTTTTTCTGGCTTTAAAATCTATGAATCTTGCCAAAGTTCTGTCTTGGATTACTCTTGTGATGGGACAGCCCAAGAAGGAAAGGAAGAAAGTGAAAACAGAGGCAATCTCTTTTTATTAGAATGCTTACAAAATCTTTTTCTAGTGATTATTGGCTCTACCTAGCAGAAATAACTCTGTTTTGACCTTTATAGCAATAACTGCCAATATACAGTATACTCTTCTCTTTCCAATATGTTCATATTCTGGAATTTGCCCTTTGGCTTGTAATGTGAAATAACAGCACAAAGAGGAATCAATACACCAGGACCTCAGTGTATGTGTGCCCCTGCCCTCTTCTAAAACAAATTAATTGCATGTTTATTACATTTTTTTGTATTGCTCATTAGCAAGAGTCTGTAGTTTGAGACGCAAAAAAAAGAAAAAGGCCAGAACATTGAAAAATATTGAACCAAATACTTATTTCACTGAAATCAGATGAGATTGCATGGGACACAAGAGGTATAATTTGGCAATGATTTAAATCATAATTCAATTATGAATATGTACATAGAGTATGCTTAGACTAGTACATTCTTACCAAACCGGGCCGGAATTTTTTACTGGGAACCATACAACATTAATATAAATAAAGACCTTGTTCTAATTCTTCCAATCTGGATGCCTAACTTAAAGCTCATAGTTCAGCATCTAAATGTTCCAATTGGTAATTAGGTGCCTGAATACCATGAAAAACTTAAAAAACAACAAATAGTCTGGTAGCATTTTAAAGACTAACAAAACATGTAGATGATATCATGAGCTTTCCTGGGCACAGCCCACTTCTTCTATATGTTTTGTTGGTCTTTAAAGTGTTACCAGACTATTTGTTGTTTTTTATGTTTTTCTTGTTACAGACTAACTCAGCTACCCCTCTGAAGCTTTTAAATACCCATGTTTAGGCATTTAGGAGATAATTTGAGCAGTAAAATGCAGAATTGTGAATGCTAAGTTAAACAGGGATCTGCAATCTGAGTCTATCTGTTAGGCTACATCTACAGTGCACAGTTATTTTAGAATAAACTATTCTGGAATAGTAATTCCGAAATACTTTATTTTAAAATAGAACATTTACACTGCAGGAAATCCTCAAAGTTAGTCAAAGACAGGCTTCCCTAATGTAGACGTACTATCTTGATTTAGAGTCCCAGAAGGAATAACTTAGAATGGCTCTGGTGAGGGGCTATTTTGAAATAGCAGAAGTGGAGCGTCTACATACGCCTTATTTCAAAATAGCTGTTTTGGAATAGGCATTATTCTTCATAGAGTGAGGTTTACAGAAGTCGAAATAAGCTGTCTGTTATTTTGAAATTATTTCGAAATAATGGAATTGCTGTGTAGACGCTCTCTTAGTTATTTTGGAATAACGGCCGTTATTCCGAAATAACTTTGCTGTGTAGACACACCCTTAGGCTACATCTACATTACACAGTTTTTACACAAAAACAGACTTTTTGCGCGAAAACTCAGAAAATTCACACTACAAGTGCGTTTTTGCACAAGAAACAGTACAGTAGATTGTCAGAAGACAGGGCTTTTTGCACAAGAGTTATTCCTCTTTCTATGAAGAATAAGCCTTTTTGCACAAGAGCTCTTGCACAAAAAGGTGTGTTGGACGGACAATAGGGGTTTCTTGCACAAGAAACCCCTATCGGAAAAAGCACAGGTACTCTGATGGCCATTCTGTGAATGGCCATCAGAGCTTTCTTGCACAAGAGCATCCATGGCAGTGTGGACGTTCTCTTGCACAAAAGCACATGGCAGTGTGGATGCACTCTTGGTCAAGAACTTTTTGCAGAAAATCTCTTCTGCAAAAAGTTCTTGTGTAAGAAGCCTGCAGTGTAGCTGTAGCCTTAGTGTCCCCCTGAGGCAGGGCAGGGAGCCACACCAACCTGGCTACATTCTCCCCCTTCCCCTCCTACTTATTGTCACACCCCAACTTTGCATTTTTCAACTCATCAAAGACTGACCCCTCCTGGACAGTCTCTTAACAGTCTCTATCCTTTTTAGGCTAATGGAGAAGCATAAGTTCTGTGGCTCCAGTAGGGGTGAATTAGTTTCTCCAGGGTACAAGAGCTTCTCCTCTAAGGGAACGTCTATAGAGCAGGGCTAAACTCGAAATAAGCTACGCAACTTGAGCTATGCTAATTGTGTAGCTGAAGTCGAAATAGCTTATTTCAAATTTGGGCACATCTACACAGCACTTATTTCAAAATAGAACGCTCTTCCTCTGACTTCCCTTGCTCCTCATGCAATGAGGTTTCCAAAAGCTAGAGTCAGAAGCCCATTAGAATTTATTTTGAAATAACGGACTTGCTGTGTAGACATGCAATAAGTTATTTCAGAATAATTTTCGATATTCTGAAATAACACTGCTATGTACCCTAAGAGTCCCTGGGGTGGATGAAAGAACCCAGGTCCACGCATTACACTGGACCCTTGGACTCAGGGCCATCCAGAACAAAATCTGCTCAGTCCCTTGCTATTTCCTGAGCTACTACCTACCTCAGTAGTTTTCCCCAACTTCTTGCTTTACTTCTCCCTCTTTGGTGGGTTGATTGGTCTTCTCTTCTCACCCCTGTGGCGGAGGGATCTTTCTGTAATCCCCCTTGTCTCTCTGGCATTACAGCCACCTCACCCTTTTGCCTTGCGGCCCTTTTATCTTCACAGCTGCTGTGGGGCTCTCAATCAACTCTGGCTGAGCAGGCAAGCAGTTGCCTTGTTAACCCTTTAGCTGCTGAAACTGCATGAGGTATATAGACACCATGAAGGGCCCACTGTCAGTTCTCCAATATTTGACACTTTTTAATGTACTGCAGCAGAATAACATCTGTAATATAATTTCAAGCCAACCAGATTGTGTTTGCAGATTTGGAGAAAGACTGAGATGAAAGATTGTATTGCAAATGAGTGTTTTGGGCCAAGCTTCACCCAGTGACTATGCAAAAGAGCATGCCTATTAATACCATGACTCTTCCCTTAGATATGATATACTCAATGTGTGAGTATGCAAACAGTACAAAATATACAAGTCAAAGTGTCTCATTCCTATTTTAGTTTTTTAAACCTGAACAAAGGTTTGAAACTACACAACTATCTAAATATTTCAGAAACCAGTTACATGAAAATGTCCCTGTAATGTGGAGCAGTGATTTGTGACATGAGAGTCATGTGTCTCTCTACGCAGCATTTGATTAGAACATAGAGAATATACATTTTCTAGGCTAACTTTGTTCCTATTACAGTAATGCTGTATAGACATGATAGGCAGAAAGGACATTCTTGATGACTGATAAAATGTTTTTGTGGGGGTAATGCATTCTTTATTCCCTAACAAAAGAAAACTAAGCTATTCTTGAGTGTCTTACTGGAAATCTAAGTTCTTTTTCTGGTTTATTTCTTCAGACCATCAGGATGTGCCTTAAATGTCTCCACGTGCCCTTATGCAGTGTAAACAGTTAATTAAACCCCTTAAAGTCAATAGAGTGACACCAGTTTACACCAGCAAAAAATATAAGGCCTGTGTATTTATTTATCAAGTAATGTAAAGTACTTTTAAATTAAGGTTCTGTTGGTTATTTGGGGAGAGGGAATGTGTATTGGCTTAAAACTCAATGTTCCCCAAAATGTTTCTGGGGTTTGATATGTGCTGTGATTTGTGCCATATGTCAGATTTGTAATATTTTGTTTAGGCACACAATAACACAAGGTTCTCATTTGTGATTCAGAGTTTTTGTTATTCATTTTCTTACTGCTCATGTTAATATTCTGAACTGATGTAGTTCTTTCATGTTTTTTGGAGTTTGGGGAGTATTGTTCCCAGAACATACACATTTTTATTGAGTTTTTATCAAAAACTTTCCCAAAAATTTTGTGTTAGTTTTATGTAGCTGTGACCAATATGTTTGCACCTTGGGGCACTCCAGAAAATGTATGTTGACCTACTTGTCCACATCCTTTCCAGAAGAGCCTATTTTCTATTTCTCTTTTCCAGTCTGCATGTCAATACATAACACAAACATGAATGTTTGCATGAACAGGGCTCATATTATATGTTATTATCTATAAAATGTGAATTAATTGGAACTCATTGTACTATGTAGAAGGATAGACCAGATGATTACAATGCTCCTTTCTGGCCTAAGAATCTATGCTCTAAGTTGAACGCATACTATAAACAACTGGGGATCTGCAACACAGCAGAACTACCATTACAATAAGAACCTGTAACTTTTTCATTTCCTGACATTTGAATATTTGGTAAAAGTAACCCTAATGTGACACTAATGTAACTTCTTGTGTTATTTGAATGTGACCAAATTTAGGAAGATTAACACGGTGTTACATATTACAGTATGTAAAATGAGGAAAAGATATTGCTCTCCATAGTAATGCTGTTTCATATCTTCTGATGGAAGCCAGTATATAAGAGCTAGGTATTATTATTACATTACACACACAGAGAGACTATTATACCGCAGTAATATTATAGTATGATTTTACTGTTTATCCAGCACTTTTGGGCCCAGGAAGACTAAGAGGGGGATATGACAGAGGTATGGAGAAAGTAAAGAAGGAAAAGTTATGTACTTGTTCCCCTAACACAAGAACTAGGGGTCATAAAATGAAATTAATAGGTAGCAGGTTTAAATCAAATAAAAGGAAGTACTTCTTCACACAACCCACAGTCAACCTGTGGAATTCCTTATCAGAGGCTGTAGTGAAGACCAAGACTTTAACAGGGTTCAGAAAAGAGCTAGATACATTCATGGAGGTTAGGTCCATCAATGACTATTAGCCGGGGTGGGCAGGAATTACATCACTTGACGAGTACCTATTCTGTTCATTCTCTTTGAGGCACCTGTTACTGGCCACTTTCAGAAGACAGGATACTGAGCTGGATGGACCTTTGCTATGACTGTTCTTATGTCCTTATGATTTCTTGGGTTCATTTGTACTCACCGAAATCATGAAACCTACGGTTCAATAACACCTCACAGGGAAGCTGTGGGCACTTCTTTGCGTGAGAAATTGTTCACAGCAGTATAGCCTCATCCCTGAGTCATGGTGGTGTTGCTCTAGGCTATATTGATGCATTGGTGTCATGTGCCGCGACAGAGCCCCAAAGAGCAAAATTTGGCAGTGCTAGCATGGGGAATTGAAAGGACAATGCCTCCTGCATCCCAATCTCCAGGCAACAGAGACCTGGAGCCAGGTGGTGCCTCTCCCCATTCTGAGCAGTTGGATCCAGGTGCTAGGTGGAGCTGCCTCCCTCACCACTTCCTGAGTGGGCTTTTTCTCTTAGTGCACCCATTGAATCTGGACGCTTCATTTACCACTGTAGCACACCAGACTGCAAGAGGGAGAAAAACAAGCATTCATTTCACAGACCAAATTGGGACCTCAGTGTGAAAGGGATGTGTTGAGGCCTACCCAGAATATGTCAAATGAGCATCAGTTTAATTGTAAGTGTAAAGGAAAGGCAGCACTCTCAGATACAGGAGATAAAAAATAAAAACAAAATTTGATTGGTTGACCAACAATAACCCCGCTTTTAGGGAAGTAAGTAACTCAGACAGCAGTATGCAACAAAGTGCTGATTACCCCAAATGGAGCAGACAAAAGTTTTTTGTAAGGGCAGAATGAGACAACAAAAATCTAACGTCAGCAATTGTCAGGCGAGTGGAGGAGTACCAAAATACCGAAACAGGGTATATAAGGTGGGCTGAAACAGACCACGAGCGGACGGGTTGCAAATCCGAAAAGCCAGGTCTGATCAACCAGGGCTCCCTCCCCGGCGCTGAATCTCGCTGCCGCACATAAGCTCCGAAAGGGGAACAAATAAGCTCCGAAAGGGGAACGAATACCGGTCGTAAGTTGCAACGAAAAATCCAAAGAAAGGAAAAACATAAAGAAAAGAATATCTCCTGAATCTAAGCAATGCTTCTATCTTTCTTAATGTGAGTATTATATAATTGTTAACTCCATAAATTGTTTAAAGGTAAATCGGGAGGGTATATCTGTAGGAGAAGTTATTATTTCTTGTTTTTTTACTGTACTGTTTTCCTACTTTTTCTTTGTATATTATATTGTCTTAAAAGAATCAAAAATAATGAATTGATTTAAATGGAAAATTGATTATAAAGTAAATAGAAAAAATAAATAATCTTTGTTTGACCCTAAAAAGAAGTATTCCTCTCTCTGTGGTTTCAAATCCTTCAAAGAACCAAACCCGGTTACCGAAACTCAGAAAACCACAGCCTCCGTTGTTCAGATAAACCGTATTTCAGATACTAGCCAGTTGGTCAAACGATCTAGTATTCTTTAGAGTACAGTGCAGGATGTTTTGTACCTAAGAGATGGTGAAAAGGCATTCAAGAACTCAGACTTTGTAACTTTTTTTGGCCAGCTTTTACAGATATAAATGAAAACATCAGACACCTCTAATAGGTTAGTTTATGGAACTATGGCAAGTATTTATGGAGATTGGTCTGGATGCTTTTCCATTAGGTACTGTGCTGTAGTTTTCTTGGCTTATATTTAAAGGAAGTTATAAACCAAAGTGGGTTTCTCATTCTTCAGCATTTGACATATTCTGATTGCAAAACATTTGGGGTTTTACACGATTTATTGAAAATAATCTCTCCTATAATGTTCACAGCACAATAATTCACAACCCCGAGGCAAGAGAGCTCTGCAAAAATGACATTGTAGGGAAGATCGCTTTTCAGAATTTACCATTTATGCATCATGTTCAGAATCTCTAACACATGTAAAATGATCAAATCATCATCCTTCAAATATTTTTCTCTCATTTTGTGGTATTTTGATAAAAGTACTTACAGCAAGCTGAATAGCTTGACTGGTAACTCAATATGCTACCACATCACCCGGGGAGAGGAGGCTGGTACCAGGGCATAAGAGGGCCAAAACAGTGAACAGGGTTGTCATGTCTTTTTGGTGGCTGAGGAGTAAAGAACAGCTCCCATACCCAGAAATAAATATACATTACTACAATTCTGTTCCTAAAATAAAATATTTTCCTATACAAGAAAAAAAAGGTGTTTGTTTTTGTGTTACTTAAATAAAATCTGCTTTGAGGCAGCCTTTTCTTCCAGAGCTAAGGTAATCTGTTCTCAGAACTTTCCACCTGTATGTTCTCACTACTGATTCTGAGATGAAATTATGATAAAATATTTATTGTTTTTGTTGTTATTGATGGGGATGGAAGGAAGGTCTTCTGGTTGAATTAATGGGCTCAGAAGAAGGCAATCTGGATTCTGTTCCCCGTCCTACCACTGACTTCATGATCAGGACCCATTTACGCACTTAAATTAGGACCCTTGTTTTAAGTGTTCCTCTCCCCTCCAGCTCCTACTAGGATACTTAAGGCCAGAGTTTCCAAAGAGCAGGTGTTAAAAATAAACCTTATGTGTCTGTATAGCACCTAGCGCAATGTGGCTCCAGCCTGGCTGAAGTTTCTTCTAGACACTGCTGCTACATAAATGATTAATCGTCATCAATAACCTGAAGCTGACTTATCGACATTGTGCTGCACACTATAAAAAAGGGATACTGCAAATCAAAAGCAAAGTTCCCAACAAAAAAAGTTCTTGGGAAGTAGCTAAAGAGACTGATTCGGTCTCCTGGTGCAGAAAGGTGAAATTTGCACACACAAGCCTTGCATGAAGATGGGGATCATATTGTAACCTATGCTTCAATGGAAGGTGTTGGCATTTAGCCTGCCACTTCTGGAGTTCCACCATTGGAACACAGTTTCCAACATGATGGTGGTTGCCCACTAGTGGAGGCTTGATTAGCACATCTCTTGATCCCCATGCCATGCTCCTTGGTTGGCCAGTACCAATCACTGTTGAAGGTGGTGCGGGCAGTCTGGGCCTCCCAATGGTGCAGGAATTGTGCATTCTGTGCTCTGCTTGTAGCAGGTCCAGGCAGCTGTGTGACCCAGTGTCTGAGTAAACCATGGGAATGAATCTCAGCATTTCCACCTCTAAAATTATCTACAATGCCCCCGATCTACAGTGCCCCTGATCTACAATGAGTGCTTGTGGATGTGCATACTTAGTTAGTGCCCATTTTAGATGTACTGAAACAAGCAACCAAAACCTGAAATGATTACTGTAAGCATGATAAAAGTGCAGGGTGACATTTTCCAAACATGCAGTGGGAAATGAACAGATGGAGCCTGTGTATTTCCAATGTTGTGTTTTGAACTTTTAGCTCAAAAGACCTAAGGGTAAAATTAACAGTTAATAAATATGAAGTTCTCTCATATTAATCACATCCCAAATAACAAGGAGAGCTGAAACCAGTCAAAATAATCCCAAAGAAACATCTATGCCTGTTGCTCAGGAAGCTTTGGAAACTGACATGTTGCTTTTTTTTCTGTTTTTTTTTCTTTTCTTGTTATTATTTAATTGTTTGCATATTGATGCTCATTTATTATCAATTCCTAATAATTCATGTCAAATAACAGTACAGATACCATCCATTTGAATGTCAGCAATGCTGACTTGCACTTACATAAGACATCATAATAAACACCAAATGTGATTTTATCTTTATCACTTGGACATTCAAGATGAAATGTGACTTCTGTGACCTAAGGGTAAAAGGTAAGCGTCTCAGTTGTGCACATTACCCAAATGGCTCTTTGGTTTTGGAAGTGATTTGCTTCTGCCTTCATCAGTTTCAGGGCTTTCAAATGGAGATCAACACAGAAGACGTCAGAAGATTAATGAGAGCTTGACCCTTTTGAATATCAAGGACACATAGCTCATTGTTGCGGATATCTCTAGTCAATATTAACATTCAGTACACTAATATTATTGTTTCTAGCAGAATAACGAGAGAGCAGTAACCTAAATCTCAATGTCTTAAATGTTATTACCAGCCAAACAACATTTCTTATTTAGTTAGGGCCAGACTGTGACTTCAGGCTTATCCCTTTACAAGGGGCAGTGGACGAATTGCATCACCCAGGGCTGGATTACCCAATAGACAGACTAAGCACATGCTTAGGGCAGCAGCAAAGCAGGGGCACCAAAAAAAAATGAGATTTTATGATACAGTATTGTTTTTATTTTGAATTACATAAGTGGGGTGGGCACCATAATCTTTTCAGTGGTTAGGGCCTCTAAGGGTATGTCTATACTAGCCCCCTAGTTCGAACTAGGAAGGCTAATGTAGGCATTCGAAGTTGCAAATAAAGCCCAGGATTTAAATATCCCGGGCTTTATTTGCATCTTCCCATCACGGCGCCATTTTTAAATCCCCTTAGTCCGAACTAACTGCCCACGGTTACACACTGCAGTTAAATGGTCATTCGAACTAAGTCCTTAGTTCGAATTACCTGTTACACCTCATTCCAGGAAGAGTATTAGGTAATTCGAACTAAGGACTTAGTTCGAATTACCTTTTAACTGCCGCGTGTAGCCGCGGGCAGTTAGTTCGGACTAAGAGGATTAAAAAATGGCGCCCTGACGGGAAGATGCAAATAAAGCCCGGGATATTTAAATCCCGGGCTTCATTTGCAACTTCGAATGCCTACATTAGCCTTCCTAGTTCGAACTAGGGGGCTAGTGTAGACATACCCTAAAGGGTCTTAATCCGGCCCTGGCATCACCCCAGAAGACACATCTATGTGTCACAATGCCTTCCTTGTTTCAAGGATGGCCAAATCACTCCAGTTCATTAGTAATGGCAAGCAAATGATGTGGGTGGAATCTTGGCTCCACCCAACCTTTCCCTGCTCACCTGCTCTGGGGAAGGAGTTTGCAGCCATCCAAATCCTGCTTGGAGCTGTCTACCCGGACCTAAGACTTAGATACTTTGTGTTTGGGTATAAGGAGGAGTCTTATTCTTCTGTGCAGGCAGGTAGTTCAAAGTCACAATCCAGTCATGAATTACTTCTTGTAAAATGTCGTGAAATCCAAGCCTCTTTTGAACAGGCCAAATTAAAATGTTAAGGGAAAGGGAAGAAGTCAGATTCCTGATTTGTCATGTTCCTTCACCCCTAGGAAGAGAGAGAGCATTGCAACCACTTGATATATCCTACTTATTTCCTCACTTCTTGGAGGAGCTGAGTGGTACACATGGATACTGCATGGATTGTTGCCTTAGAAATATATATATTAATTATATATATTATTTATATATAATTAATATTGGTAATATAATTAGGCCCTGTTCAAGAATATAAGATGGGAAAATGTTTACCTTTTTCTTTAAAAATAAACAGTTTCCACTGCAATTTTTATAGAGGCAAAACCAGATTCATGAAGACTCTTTGTGGATCTCGGTTAAAGAAAGAATTGACCCCTGAAGTCACTTTTTAATAATTAACTCTCTCTAAGTTCATTAACACTAATTGAAGCTACAGAAGAAAAAATTGTGAAGTATATGCTGACTGACAGAAACACCAATTGTGATTAAAGACACTGACTGTGGTAAGTATGTACAATACCATACATGCATTATATAGATTGTAAATTCAATTTCATACAGCCCTTTGAACTTCATCATCACCTGATAAATTCTACAATAATTTGTGCTACTGAAAGTTCACTAGCAAAGATTTATAGACTAAATCTCATGGACTTCTTAACCAATAATCTTCTGGAAGAACAGGAAAAATTGATTTCAAATTGTAAAAACACAGATCTTTTGATCCTTGAAGAAATATGTTTTGACATGAGATTTACAAATTTACACAGAGATGAAACAATCTTAAAAGTTCCTACGTTGTCATATACCTATGGCTTATGTCAAAAAGGTTTAGTTCTCAAAGCAAAAATGTATTGTTAGTGTATTTGTTAAGCAATCATTTTTAAAACACTTACCTGACTATTTGTATTATTCAAATATTAAATATATTGAACACTTATTTGTTTTACTCATTCCAGGGCCAAAAACAAGAACGGGTTACAGCAGTTCTTTTTTTCAAGGGAAACAAGTCAGGAAGCAATGAAAAAAGTCTTATTATTAACTAGATAAATTTATATCAGGTTCTTAAAAAGCACAGTTCTCAGATACAAAGATCCTTTATATAGCCAGCCTAGTCCAATGGGTAGGGAATAGGACCGGGGGAGGGGGGGTATTTCTACACTACAGGACAAAGTTGAATTAAGATATGCAACTTCAGCTACATTAATTGTGTAGCTGAAGTCGAAGTAGCTCAACCTGTCTTTTGGTGCCGTCTACACTGCAGAGAGTCAAAGGAAGAACACTCTTTTCCTTTGACTTTCCTTACTTCTCATGAAAGCAGGGCTACTGGCATTGCCTGGAGTGCCCCTCTCACTTCAAATTAGCTGTCTTAACTAGACCAGTAATTCAAACCCTGGACGATGAACAGCATCAGCTTCAATCTTCCTCTGTAGTGTAGATGTACCCAGACTTAGGATACATAGCTGTACCCAACACTCTTTATGCCTTCAGGCAAGTTGCATAACCTCTCTCTGCATCTGGGTATGTCTACACTACAGCACTAATTCGAACTAACTTAGTTCGAATTAGTTAATTCGAACTAAGCTAATTCGAATTAGCAAATCTAGACTTAAAAACTAGTTCGAATTAGGGTTTTGCTAATTCAAACTAGCATGTCCACACTGAGTGGACCCTGAACCAAGGTTAAGGCTGGCCGGAAGCAGTGCCGACAGGGCATCAGGTTAGGACTTAGAGCGTGGAGATGCTGTCTCAGGCTAGCCAAGGGCTGTGCTTAAAGGGACCCGACCCCCACCCCGGACAGACAGTTCTCAGGGGTTCCCCGCTTGCAAAGCAGTCCTGGCTTGGAGTGCCCTGAGTGCCCACACTGGGCACATCACAGCACTCGGCCATCAGACCTGCTGCACTTGCCGCAGGCTGCCATCCGGAGTGGGGGGAGGGGATCAATCAAGGGGCTTCAGGAGAGCTTCCACCCTGAGGAGTCCGCAGAGCCACCCCAGTTTTCCCCATCGGGGGCTCGTACCCCATTCCTCCCTCACCTCCTTCCACTTACCCATCCCTAGCCCCCCTTCCTGATGTACAAAAAAAAGGACACGTGTGTTCAAAAATAGAAACTCTCTTTATTGAACAAAACTCGGGGAGACTGGGAAAAGGAGGTGGGAGAGGGGAAGAGAGAGGGTGGGAGAGGGGAGGGCAACTAAAATGATCAGGGGTTTGGAACAGGTTCCATATGAAGAGAGGCTAAAGGGACTGGGACTTCTCAGCTTAGAAAAGAGGAGACTGAGGGGGGATAGGATAGAGGTCTATAAAAGCAGGAGTGGTGTGGAGAGGGTGCATAAAGAAAAGTTCTTCATTAGTTCCCATAATAGAAGGACTAGAGGACACCAAATGAAATTAATGGGTAGCAGGCTTCAAACTAATAACAGAAAGTTCTTCTTCACAAAGCAAATAGGCAACCTGTGGAACTCCTTGCTGCAGGAGGCTGTGAAGGCTAGAACTAGAACAGAGTTTAAAGAGAAGTGAGATAAAGTCATGGAAGTTGGGTCCATGGAGTGGTATTAGCCAGGGGGTAGAAATGGTGTCCCTGGCCTCTGTTTGTGGAAGGCTGGAGAGGGATGGCTGGAGAGGGATGGCACGAGACAAATGGCTCGGTCATTGTTTTGGTCCATCCCCTCCAGGGTCCCTAGTGTTGGCCACTGTCGGCAGACAGGCTATTGGGATAGATGGACCTTTGGTCTGACCCAGTACGACCATTCTAAGCTCAGGGCTCAGGGTCGGGGGTCTCACTAGACCACCCTGATTTTCATGCACACCTGCTCCTGGGTGGCTAGGCTGGCAGCTATCCTGCTCTAGACGGCCACTTTCCTGTGCCTAGTGTGGAGGTCGTGGATGAGGTCCACGATGTCCGCACTAGACCAGACGGGTGCCCGCCTCTTGCGGACCTGTGCAAGCTCCCGGGAGCCGCCAGCCTCGTCCCGGGAAGAGGCGGAGGGCTGGGTGGCAGCGGGTGGCTGGCTCGACCCGTGCCAGGTGCAGGGTCTGCTGGCTGGGTGCTGGTAGGCTTGCACCTGGCATGGGCACCGTAGCCAGCCCGTGCCCCTTTAAGGGCTCCGGGGCCGGGAGGGGGGCAGACGAGTTTCCCTGGTGGTGCCCAGAGTGGCCACCAGGGAAAGCTGGGGAGGGCTAGCCTCCCACTAGTTCGAATTAAGTGGCCACACAGCCCTTATTTCGAACTGCTTAATTCGAACTAGGCGTTAGTCCTCATAGAATGAGGTTTACCTAGTTCGAATTAAGCGCTCCGCTAGTTTGAATTAAGTTTGAACTAGCGGTTTGTATGTGTAGCGCCTATCAAAGTTAATTCCAACTAACGTCTGTTAGTTCGAATTAACTTTGTAGTGTAGACATACCCTCTGGCTACGTCTACACTGGCCCCTTTTCCGGAAGGGGCATGTAAATTTCATGAGTCGTCATAGGGAAATCCGCGGGGGATTTAAATATCCCCCGCGGCATTTAAATAAAAATATCCGCCGCTTTTTTCCGGCTTTTAAAAAAGCCGGAAAAGAGCATCTAGACTGGCCCCGATCCTCCGGAAAAAGCGCCCTTTTCCTGAGGCTCTTATTCCTACTTCAAAGTAGGAATAAGAGCCTCTGGAAAAGGGCGCTTTTTCCGGAGGATCGGGGCCAGTCTAGACGCTCTTTTCCGGCTTTTTTAAAAGCCGGAAAAAAACGGCGGACATTTTTATTTAAATGCCGCGGGGGATATTTAAATATCCCCCGCGGATTTCCCTACGACGACTAGTGAAATTTACATGCCCCTTCCGGAAAAGGGGCCAGTGTAGACGTAGCCTCTGTGTTTTCCCTTTACCATTTGTCTATAGTAGCCAAAGGCTCTTAACAGGATTGGGACCTCTGTTTGCTGGGTACTGACAGCCACTTTCAAACTCTTCATAACAAGGTCTGGGCTAGATTGCTGTGGACCTCCAGTGAAGTTAGTGGAGGTATGCTGACTTACACCAGCTGAGGATCTGGCCCAGTGTCTCTTACCACATTTATACACAATTGTTTCTGCATTGAGGCCCCAGTCTCATTTGGGGCCTCTTGGTATTATGCTGTCAAACAACGAAGAAGGAAAGTTCTATGAGTAAAATGTCACAATACCCAGCACCCTTTAAATGAGATAGATTTCTCTTTCTGGGCCTAGAAAACTCCCAGTGACTTCTGTGGATTTTAGATCAGGTCCTTGTTCTCTGTTTCCATGGCCTCATCATTCTCTTTCTGGTTCTTTCTGCTTCCAGGGATGTGGGTGGAATACAATTATAGAATCATAGGGCTGGAAGAGATTTCAGGAAGTCATTGAGTCCAACCCCCTTCTAAATCATCCCGACCAGGGCTTTGTCAAGTTGAGATTTTAAAACTTTAATCTAGATAATGCCAAAGAGGTCACATGGTGTCACATATCAGAAAGGAAGGATACCCCCAGGCCAGGATGAATCAATGTGCATGCCAGAGGGGCAGTTAGGACAAACCTGCACAGCACAGTGCAAGACCAATGACAGGAGCAAGAGGAGCTGGGCAGCAGAGATCAACAGGAGCTTCCCTAGCCCAAGACAAGAACCTTGGGGGTTGCTGGAGAGTGTCTCAGAAGTCCCCAGGGCATTGGATGAGGGGGTGAAGCTATGATGCTATTAGATGAAGTTATGAGGTGAGTGGAGAGTGTTGGGGGGGCAAAGGGTGAGAAGTGAGTGGGGGCAGTGGCTGCTGGGAGGTGTTGGGGGGGCAGTGAGCAGGATGTGTGTCAGAGCTTCTGGAATACGTGTGAGGGCTGTCAGGATAAGTGGAAGCTGATGGAGGGTTACTGGAGTATATGTGGTGTGGGAAGAATCTGTGTGGGGAGGGTATGTAAGGGGTATGGGTGCTCTAAGGAGGGACATGATTTCCATAATGTGCAGAGTCCCAAAATTCTTTAATCTAGGCCTGGAAGGTCTAGTAGTTATACTACTATAGCCTAGGACTTGGCAGACCTGCTTTCATCTCTATGCTTTGTTGCAGACTTCCTGAGCAATCTTGAGTAAGTCATTGTCTCACTGTGCCTCAGCCTCCCATCTGTATAATGAGGATAATAGCACTTCCCTTCTTCACAGGGATATTGTGATGAAACAGACATTAACAATTGTTAGGGACTCAGGTGCTACAGAAATGGGAGCCATGTAAGAACCTTAGATAAATGCATTAGTGTAGCATATTTTTCTCATAATTTTAATACATACGTGTATTGTTTTTTATATTTGTGCCCCCAATGCTCTATGCAACTAGTTTACAATGTGAAGAAGTGGTTTATAAAATGTAAACAAATTTGGATTTGAGATAAGAGTAGAAGAAAATGTCCACAAAATCGCTATTGTTTTTGTTTGCTTCCCTATTTGTAAATAACCGAACACTCTTAGTTTTCTGAAAATACCTTAATAAATAGTCTGAGACTTAGATTCGGTCTGCCAAATTCTGTCAGTAGAACCACTATACTATCTAGACTCCTGCCATTTATATAAAATACTGTTTTATTCTAGTTCATAACAACAGTGCAATAAAAGAAAAAAAATTAAAAAGTGACATACAATGGTTCCACAGAGGTTAAACATGCAAATTGCTCTGCATCCCAGTTACAGTTCAACAAGGAAAGCAATATTTTGGGACAACAATTCTGCTTTTGTAATGAGCCTGCAGGATTCATTCCACTGAAATGGCTACAGGTATATTATCCCCCATGAATTATTACAAAATTAAACTTCATAAGCAATATGCCAGTGCTTTGTGTGATGCATTTGCTAAAAGAATCATTCAATTTATCATGTTTTCCTGAAGCGTTATGCGACAAGTCCTTTGAATAAAACTCATTTCATTAGGCTACCTTGTTACATGGGAAGATAAGATCTACACTTGACTAAAGACATCATTCCATCATTCCCATAATAACCATACCCAGAGAGATAAACATTCAGGGCCTTAGAAAAATGACACTGTATTGCTGTTCTAATGGGACTAAAAGAATACTATATTTTTTCAAAAAAGGTTCACATCGACATAAAAACTTCTGTAAAAGTGAACTTAGGCACATAGCCACATATATAGAAAACTCCCATATGCAATGGAAATGAATTGAGTGCAATAGTCAAGTACACTGTGTTCTGCCTAGCAAGTGGTGAAGAAGGTGTGGAGTGGGGTAGGAGCATATTACTGTGGTTAAAAATTGAACTAAGTGCTGGTCTTACAAGTTTCTGCACTGATTTACCTAGATAGGTTTAGAAACTGATACCCTTAAATCAAGGCATTCCTCTAATGTAAGCATAGCTACATGGGCATAAAGGTGCTTATATTTCAGTATATTCCCAGATTTAGACAATCTAGGTTCTAGTCTAAGCTCTGACACAAATTTGCTTTGTGATGTCGGACGAGCCACTTAACACGACCATGTCTCACTTTTCCATATTAAAGAGGAGGACAGTAATCATTTGTATGTAAACAGCGGGGGCATATCAGGGAGATAAATTAGTTAATGTCTGGATTAAGACCAATGCAGTTTCTTTTAGTTTGCCAGCACCAAAACAATGCAGAGTTCAGTGTTAAAAACCTAGGGCCTGATTATCTTTTACACTTAGGTTAATTGGAAGTAGTTCCAGTGAAGTCAATGAAGTTACAGTCATTTAAAACAGTATTAGAAATAAATCAGGCTTCTAGCTTCATGAACTTTTTGCCCATTTGGGTTCATGTGGAATCACAGTTATTCAGAACCAGATTCATAAGGCTTCTGAAGACATTTCCTCAAGCAGGCTGTTAGCTGAACTTTTAGATATGCTAGGGAATTTTTTTCATAGCTACTTTTTTCATAACTACTTATTATAGCATAAAATGTTAGTCTTTAAGGTGCCACCAGACTCTGTAGTTTTTGCAGTAAATTTAGAAACAGACAGTAATACCAGGGGTTGGCAAATACCTGTTAAATGGCTCAATACCACCTGAATGGCTCTTTCATAGGTTTGATGTTCAGCTAATAGGTGTGGCAGGTTCAGAACCACAAAACAGGGATAGGAAGAGGTGGGTGGATGGACATTAAGACCCAGTGGTCCACCAAATTTTTGGGTGCCCTATGCAGCTGCATATCCTGCCTCTGGGTACGGATGGCTTTGCTGGAGATGATGCATTTCTTCTCCGAGCAGTATAACAATATGTTATGATTTTATTAATAAGATGAGTATTGACTCCTTGTTGCTATGTATCCTGCAGATGATTATAAATGTTTTGGATTCAGTGCTGTGTATGTCATTGCATGTAAGAACCTGTCCTAGGCATTTAAAATCCATGCCATGTGCAAAATACATAGAGAGAAGTAAACTATTCTAAAGTCCATATTTCATGAGGTTTTGAAAGAAAAAGCATTCTCATCAAGTACAAGGAGAAGGACATACTGGGAAAGCAAGTGAGTCACTATTACTTCACAAGGCAGACAATCATAGGGTCTGGACACAAGACAAAGACGTTGTGTTGGGAGTAAGTGGTTGCTCAGCCGTGAAGAGAGGTGCAAGTAGAGAAATGATATTTGGGATTCACTCAGGTCAGTAAGAGGGTTGGTCACAGTTTGCCTTGTCTTGTGGCTATGCAGCCTGAATCTAGACCTCTGACCCCCTCTAACCTACCCGCTGCCCATGAGTCTCACCCTGAGCCTCACTCAGTTACTCCTCGCAGGCTGAACTTAGTAACCTTCCAGCCTCAAGTTAATCCCCATATCATCCTGCTGCAGAGATCAGTCCTCTCACTGGACCCTCACAGAAAAAGTGTTCGGTCAGCTACCTTTACTGAGACAAGATAACACTCCAACCTGTCAGCTTTCTAGAAACATACACTTGACTGAACTTATAATGAGAGCAAAACAGGGTTATTACCTAAAGAACTTGCATTAAGTGATGCCAGGAGAAGGGATAAACAAGTAGAAATTGTTCAAGAAAATAAATGTGAAAACAGAAACCTAAAAGACTAACCCACACTCTCCTTTTCACTTCTTTACTGGCCAGACTGGGCTAGACCCATCACAAAGATCAAACCACTGAGTTCTTTTGTCCCCTAAGGTGAAGGATCAAGATGGAATCTCTCTCTGTACAGGTTGAATCTCTCTAGTCTGGCACCTTTGGGACCTAACCAGTGCTGAACTAGAACATTTGCTGGACTAAGGGAGGTTAATATTGTCTAGCAGTGTTACCGAAACTTCCACTGCTTACTGGGCTCTTAGAAGATACTAGCAGGAGTTACCCGGCGTTGCTCGGGAAACTGGAGGAACAAAATGTAGAAAAACAGTAGAATGGTAGAAAAGTTGCACTGATTTCTATAGGGATTAAAATATAGGTCCGCATCATCCCTGGAGCGGGGGGGGGGGGCAACCCCAGGTGGAGAGGACGGGTGCCCCAGCGGGACGGGTGCCCCAGCTTGTGTCCGAGGCCGCGGGGGGCAAGGCGAGTGCCCGAGCCATTGTGCACATGGGGGTTGAGGCACTGCGTGCTGGCGCGGAGGGCGGGGGGGGGGAGAGTGGGTCACTTATGTAATCTCACAGGTGGGAGGGGGCGAGTCCCGGATGGAACTGGGGACCGCAGCTGGCGGGCACGGGACCTAGGGTGGGCGGGGCGGCCCCTGCAGCACAGCGCGGCGGGTTACTTTTTTATTTTTACAGCTTGAGCTCTGGCCCAATTGGGTCCAAAAGTACCTTAAAACCTTCTCCTGGAGGAAAGGTTACCCCATGCAAAGTTTGGTTGCAGTAGCTCTTACAGTGTCGTAGGGTATGTCTACACTACCACCCTAGTTCAAACTAGGGTGGTTAATGTAGGCAACCGGAGTTGCAAATGAAGCCCGGGATTTGAATTTCCCGGGCTTCATTTGCATATTGCCGGGCGCCGCCATTTTTAAATGTCCGCTAGTTCGGACTCCGTGCCCACGGCTACATGCGGCATGAACTAGGTAGTTCAGATTAGGTTTCCTATTCCGAACTACCGGTACACCTCGTGTAGCCGCGGGCACGGAGTCCGAACTAGCGGACATTTAAAAATGGCGGCGCCCGGCAATATGCAAATGAAGCCCGGGAAATTCAAATCCCGGGCTTCATTTGCAACTCCGGTTGCCTACATTAACCACCCTAGTTCGAATTAGGGTGATAGTGTAGACATACCCCAAGTTATTAGCACACAAACTTAAAAACATTCTCCTTTATATAGTAGATTTATGGGTAAATTGGAGCTCAATAACAGCACATAACACTGAGAGCCAAGACTAGTGTCTGTAAACATACTTCAAGGGACTGCAGGAAATTAGGCCACACCCATGATAAGCAGATATTCAACTAATTAAAGTCATGCCGGACCATGGATGTTGCTGCACAGAGAGTGCTGAACTAGAGAGGTTCACCCTGTATCTCACAGGCCCAAGGCATGTTTTTGTCTTACAAGTCAGGAAGACCTCCTGGGCATTCAGTATCCTGTGTTTCTTAGGGTGCAGGAGCCATGTTAATTCTCTGTCTCGATTTCAGGCTCAGGATAACCTCCATCAAGGATTACCTTCCATCCATTTCCCTCCCCCATCCTATTTAGCTCAATGTCTTTTTCACTGCCAATAGGTAAATTGAGATAAACCTACAATCCTTTATCTAGGATAGGCCTGTAGATCACTTTTGCTTAAGCAAGGCTACTTAACTGTAAAAGCAGGGGCGGCCCCTGGCTATAGGTGGACTCGGCCTCCACATAGGTCGCCGCCTCCCGGGGCGCCCAATGATGATGTCACGTGGACTTCCAGGGCGCCCGCTGATGACGTCAGTCCATTGATGGCCCTACAGGCGGGGATTCCCGGGGTGCCCACCGATGACATCAGTCCATTGACGGCCCTGCAGGCGGAGGCACCGATCATGCATTCCGCCTGGGGCGCCAGCTACCACAGTCGGCCTCGGGCCGCTCCTGTGTAAAAGTGTCCTATTAACTTCATAAGAACATAAGAACAGTCATTCTGGGTCAGACCAAAGGTCCATCCAGCCCAGTATCCTGTCTGCCAACACTGGCCAATACCAGATGCTCCAGAGGAGGAAACACAACAGGTAATTCTCACGGGATCCCACCCCTGTCACCCACCTCCAGAGAAACAGAGGCTAGGGACACCATTCTTATCCATCTTGGCTTATAGCCATTGATGGACCTAACTTCCATGAATCTATCTAGCTCTCTTTTGAACCCTCTTAAAGTCCTAGCCTTCTCCACATCCTCTGGAAAGGAGTTCCAGAGGTTGACTGAACGCGGAGTGAAAAAAAACTTCCTTTTGTTTGTTTTAAATCTGCTACCTATTAATTTCTTTTGGTGACCACTAGTTCTTATATTGTGGGAATAAGTAAATCACTTTTACTTATTCACTTTTTCCACACCAGTCATGATTTTATAGACCTCTATCATATCCCCCCCTTAGTCTCCTCTTTTCTAAGATGAAAAGTCCAAGACCTTTTAATCTCTCTACATATGGGACCCATTCCAAACCCCTAATCATTTTTGTTGCCCTTTTCTGAATCTTTACAAATGCCAATATATCATTTTTTAGATGAGGCAACCACATCGGTACGCAGCATTCAAGATGTGGGCATACCATGTTTTTATACAGAGGTAATATGATATTTTCTGTCTTAGTCTCTGTCCCTTTTTTAATGACTCCTAACATTCAATTTGCTTTTTTGACTGTCACTGCACACTGAGTGGATATTTTCAGAGAACTATCCACAATGACTCCAAGATCTCTCTTGAGTAGTTGTAGCCAATTTAGTCCCCATCATATTGTATGTATAATTGGGATTATTTTTTCAAATGTGCATTACGTTACATGTATCAACATTCAATTTCATTTGCCATTTTGCTGCCCAGTCATTTAGTTTGGTGAGATCTTTTTGATTTTTGGTCTTATCTATCTTGAGCAGTGTAGTATCACCTGCAATTTTTGCCACCTCACTATTTACCCCTTTCTCTAGATCATTTATAAATAAGTTGAATAGGGTTGGTCCCAGGACAGACAATCTTCATACAAAGGGAATTCAAAATTTCACATATACAGCTAACACAAGCAACAAACAATTATATTCATACCCAGCATGTTGTTAGCTTTCATACGACCCCTCACAAGGCATATTTTGTACAAATATTATGGCAGTAGTGTGTAGGGTGTGTCGAAGCAAAAACACACTCCTCTCTGTTTAGGCGGCTAACAACTGATTGCTTTATTGATCAGTAGGTGTGAATACAGGAGTGACTAGGATCACAAGGCACACTTTATTTTGACTATAAGATCATTAGGAAGGGAACTGTCTTTCGGTTGTGTGTTCATACAGCATCTTGTACAATGGGTCCCTGTTGGGAGTCTCTTAGCAGTGCCATAATATTAATCGCTAACGATAATAACAACAGATAAAGAATGAGAGGCAGAGAAGAGAGAAGGAAAGAGAACTTCCTGAGAGTAATATGACCGTGCAATCACAGTTTAGTAAGTACTAAATTCTGGGCAGGGCATTCCCTGGGCAGAATCTACTAATAGTCCTCAAGGTCTCATAGCTATAGCCAAAGAATATGTAGGTAGTAGTAATTCATAGTAATTCACTATAAATCTCTCTATAAAGGAAGGGCCAGGCCCTGACAGATAAAGGACTTCTTGGTCTCCTTCAGTCCTATACAGGCTATACAGGTATAATATACCTGCCTGCCCCACTGTGTTAAGCAGCATTATAGCATTTTTAACTTAAAAAATAAAATCAGGCCAAATGACACTACAGTCAACTCCTCAGCTGGGGAAAATCAGCCCTATTGAATTAAGCGGAGCTTCACTGATGTATACCATCTGAGGAGCTGGCTCATTGTATGCAAGAAAAACACTTTGAAGTGACCAGAATTACAGCTTAGCAAGGAGGCTGTGGTTGAATATAAATCTCAGGACTACTTACAGGATACTGATCGCCCACATCAGTTGAAAATAGGCCCATCAGATAAGTGATGTATTATGTCTCACTTTTTGTTCTCTTGGGGTGGGGAGATCTGTTTCTCCAAACTGCCAGCACAACATGCCTAGAGGTGTTAGGTTACTGCAGGTTCATTCTGTCTCAGCCTGCCCAGATGAAGGTCATGTCTCTATCACCTGACATTAGAGGGTCATTTACATTTGTTTGCAATTGTTTTTTCAGACAGGCATGTGTTCTGAGAGGTGTGGATGGCTTGGGGAACTGGTTATAGGATATCTGAGCCCCTCATTTCTAGGTTGCTCATCCTAATCCAGGCGATCGCCATTGGCCAAATGGTGTTACCATTTGGATAGCTATTTGATGGCTTAGAGAAAAGTAGTTGATGATTTCAGACCAGATCCTAGTATACAGGGTCTCTCCCACATAAGCGCTGTGCTACTACAACTGTCACTAAAAATGCAGCCCGGGTGGTATTGTCAGCAGAAACTCCAAAGACTGTGTGAGTGTGGAGATTAATCTACAACCTCATCCCAAAGCAGTGATTGACACAGAGCAGTTATGTGAGGAGTTTGGGCAAGGTTACAGTGATGTTGCTCTTGTTCTGGGGGCTGAAGTATGCTCTCAATAGCCTGGAATGTTAATCTGACACCTCTCACAAGCATCAAAAGAGCTTGACTGAAGGATGTAAGCACTGTACGAAACAGACACCCCGAGAAAGCTAGAGTAGGCCTCAAAAAAAGTTTGTAGAATCATAGAATCCTAGAACTGGAAGGGACCTTGAAAGGTCATCGAGTCCAGTCCCCTGCCTACTTGGAATCTCTGTGCAGCCTCCTTTCACCTATTTTACTAATTTCACTGACAATGCCAGCAGATGACTAGTGGCAGAATTTGTTTTTTTTAAAAAGGTTTTAAAAAATTAGAATTGTGTACTACTTATGCTCTCCACAAAATCTCTCTCTCTCTCTCAAATAGCAAATAATGAATGCTTCAGATCAATTGATGGCCAATGCTGCTTAGACACAGTGTAGGGAGCAGGGGATGTGAGTAGCCACTCAACCACCAAGCACTCTGACCCAGTCAAAGCCATAATTTGACTGGCAGCACTGGTAGCACTAACAGCCAGAATGGTGGTACCATGGCTCCACCCCTCGCCCCTACATACCAGACAGCATTAGTAGAAGACTAAGTGCGTGATAGAACTTTTCGAATATGTAAAAAGAGCCATTTTTCATTGTGCTCCCAGCCTATTTGCCAGCAGGGATTATGTTTTAATTCCAGTCCTCTCCATCAGCCAGCAGATCTATATCTCCCTCTGCAACTCTGCTTCTTAGAGATATGATTTAACCATACAGGAGGATTTAAACTACAATCCCAGATCAGAAACCCCCTCAAACTTCAGGGAGATGTGGGCATGTTCAGAGCTCCAGATCCCAGGACTAGGTCTAATAAATACCCATCTCAGAAGATCTCTTGTAACCAAAAATAGCATCTTTCTTCTGTGCAAAACTGACACTCTGCACACAACAGTATCTTCAGTTTCAGAACAAGTAGAGAGGGCTAACAATGTCTTGCTTGCTTGCTGTTCTTGGGATATTTCTTTTGCTTCAATCTTCGCAGGTGTCCCCCGCATTCCCCTCCACTCGGACAGAGGAACAAACACTTTACACATACTGAAAACAGAGAGAACTGAAACATATGTATTGTAGCTAGGCAGGTAGCACTGTTACTAGCCAATAACACAACTGGAAGGAGCCACTTAGTGCCTCACTTTCCTAAGACTACCACTAAAAACACTTGCCCATTGACAGGGTATAGGAAAACACAGATTTACAGAGAGTGACTATAATGGACTAAAAATCACTTTTTTGGAGTAAAAGCAATTAAACCATAATTGGTTAGCACTGGTGGAAAGACTCAATGCTATGTATTAGCACCAATATTAACAGCTGTCCAGTTTATTCCATGAGCAACCTCCAGTCCACATAAGGATATAGAAGGAGCTGGACAAGGCACTAGTACTTTCAAGTGAATTTCCCAAACCTAAACTTTTCTCCATTTCTGATATTGGTTCCTCCTTCCTCTGCTTGCTGGTACATATTCAAGATGATTATGCCTGAGCTGAAGTATTGTGTCCAGTTCTGGGTACCACATTTCAGGAAAGATGTGAACAAACTGTAAAAAGCCCAGAGAAGAGCAACAAAAATGACTAAAGAACTAGAAAACATCATCTGTGAGGGAAAATTGAAAGAATTGAGTTTGTTTAGTCTGGCGGAGAGAAGACTGACAGAGGACATGATAATAGTTTTCAACTATGTAAAAGGTTGTCACAAGGTGGAGAGAAAAATGTTCTTCTTAACCTCTTAGGATAGGACAAGAAGCAATACGCTTAAATTGCCACACGGATGGGATAGGTTGGACATTAGAGAAGACTTTCTAACTGTCAGGGTGGTTAAGCACTAGAACAAATTGCCTAAGGAGGTTGTGGAATCTCCACCATTGGAGGCCTTAGTAGGTGTTAGACAAACACCTACTAAGAATGGTTTAGTTACTATGTAGTCCTGCCTTGAGTTCCTAGTCCGAACTACTGTTACTCCTCGTGAAGCCTAGTCCGAACTATCTAGTCCGTGCCGCGTGTAGCCGTGCGGCACGGAGTCCGCACTAGTGGACATTTAAAAATGGCGGCGCCCGGCTTTATGCAAATGAAGCCCGGGAAATTCAAATCCCGGGCTTCATTTGCAACTCCGGTTGCCTACATTACCATCCTAGTTCAAACTAGGGTGATAGTGTAGACATACCCTGATTTACTATGTGGTCACTTTGTAGAGATCACTGTCACTTAACTAAAGGATTGTTTTTAACTTTCCTCCACATGTTGTATTTCCTGTTTGCCAATTGAACAGCAGCCCAAAAAGTTTTTGTAGAAAGGTTTATTATCTTTTGTATTATATTAGTGCCTAGATGCCCCAATTGTACAACAACATAGTGAGAGGAAGCCCCTTCTCCAAAAAGCTCACAATCTAAAGAGGCAAGAAGGAAACAGAAGGAAACTGAGGCATGAGAAGGCAAAGTGACTCACCCAAGGTCATGCAGCTGATCAGCAGCAGAACCAAGAATAAACTCTAGATCTCCTGTGTCCTCAATCAGTACCCTAGTCATTGGACAATGTTGCCTTTCCTATACGTATTAAAGCCAGGGGTGAACAGGACTCGACTGGGAAGTTTTAACAAGGAGAAACTCCTCCTCTGTTCTCCCTAATCATGTTAAAATAATTGCTTTAGAAAGAACTGCATTTCCCTCTCTAGCTGCGGCTCAGACTCATTTTGAACTGTGGCCACAAACCCTAAAAAGCACTGAGTATTTCACTATCATATAATCTTCTGACTGGAAATACGGCATGCAAATGACCATTTTATTTCCCACTGTCTAAAACCCATTTTGCGGTTACCAGATCGCTGTTACTGACTTAGTGGTGAGGGTTAGAAAATGACCATAGTACAGCAGCTCTTCTGCAGATTTGCTGGGCAGCAGTCCATTCAAAAATTGTCTGCTGGGAAACGCTCTTGGGAACAGTGTTTTGTAAATGTAGGCAAAGATGCATTGCTATTCTGTTGTACAAACATGGGCAACCTCTAGTTAAACATAAGTGCATGAATCCGTATGTCATAGGCACAAGAGTGCTTTTCTACCTATCTTACTTGTGAGACATGAAAACCTTGGTGCCTGCATGCACACTAAATCCTTGAGCTTATGAGCACATACTTGCTTCATTAGGAAGCAAGAAACATCAACTGGAAACAATGACATGCCTGTTAGTCAGTAATTGGTAAGTTAGAAAACTGTGCAGCAAAACCTTCTCCTCTCTAATTCAGATTGACAGTTGTACAGTTTTTCCTCCATTGTCTACTATACAACCGATCAAAAGGGAGAATGTGTCAAATGTTGAAAGTAGCTGAATGGTGGATTCATCATGTTTGACTGCTGGTTCCGTAACCAGACAATTCGTTTATGGTTTAAAATAGTAGACACTGGTTAGGGTGCTGGCCTTTCACCTCTGGAGTTTGAGCTGAACTTTTGTTTTGCTTTCCAAGTGAACATAGGCTTGGTGGTCTCTCACCTGGGGATGCTTCCTGATATTACCCAAGCCTGGAACAAGCTGGGAGATTGTAATGCCACTTCCAAAAACAATTAGAAAGGAATGAGACAAATTATCCCAGGTCAAGACTACAGTGTGAAAGGAAACCTAACAAAACTCCTGCATGCAATCTGCCTGGCTGAAACTCCTGCTACAGTACACATCATTCCCTTTCAGTTATGTTTGGGGCCAGATATCCAAATTATTTGGGTACCCACAATTAGGGCCAGATTTTCAAGAAGATGTCACACTCAGGCACCAAACAAAGCTGTCAGATTTTCAAAGAATTCACCATATTGGACACTGATCTCATTTGCACTGAAATATGGTAACGGTTACTGTAACTGGCTGGATTTCTGTGTGTGGCATGTCCACAGACAGCTGTTAATGCAAATAGCTTGTCCCAAGGGAAGAAGGACCCTGTCTCAGGAAGTAACTGTGGGGGGATGCATGGGAGTGGTGCTGTCTGTATTGGGGAGAGAGAGAAAGTGTCTATGCCAGCAGCACAAACAGAGAGGGTCTGTACCATCTTACAGTAAAAAGTAGATGTTGTTGAGTTGTTAAACTGAGACTGTGACAGAGTTGTTATCCCAGGGACTGTACGTGGCTGTACTGAGATCATGTAACAGTGTATCACAGAGGACAGACACAATATGAAAGGGTAAAGTGACCTTGGGTAAGTTATACTTCAGTCATATGTAATTGGGAACTAATAGACTGTGTTAACTGATGTACATTAGATAAGTCAGCGTCTTCGTCTGTCCTATCTTCAGCTTGTATCAAAACTTATATACTGGTATTATTCACTAAATTCTGCAAAACTGTTCATTAATACATGCCCTGTTGCTGCCATAATCCTTGAGTGGGACAGCTGTAATACCCGCTTTGGGGTACATTAGCCATCTATCCATTGGCTCTACCTTGATCAGTTCTGAGGAGTCCCAACCAGTGTCTCCATAAACTCCTGCCATATTCACTCACTTTTATTCAGTGCAAATTGTCCTCAAAGTACCAAATCAAAGATGAATAATGAGTGAGAGCAGGAGAGTAGCATTTATGGGAATATCACAGTAGAGAATACAAGCACTCATTGGCTGAAATAACAACAGAGATGAAAAGTCTCAGGGGTAGCCATATTTGCAAATGCAATGCTATCAATTTAGGACTGAATAAGGATCTTAACTGGTTAACACATTACAAAGGCAATTTCCCTTCTCTTGATAGCCACATTTCCAATTGAATACTTTCAGTGGATCCCTGGCATTTCTTCATTAAAGACATTTTCCAGATGTTCTATAAGCTACCATATGCCAGTAGATGATTTTAGTCAGGCATTTTATATCAAAGGTGCTCTGGACATCATGTATTTTTAAAACTCAAAAATACCTTTTCATGAATTGTATGTATACTGGCTAGCTTTTAAATGTATTTACATTTGAAATGGTTTTATTTGCCAGATTTTTTACTCAAATAAATGAAATAAATTGTTTAAAAATTATTTTAAAAAATCCTGTGAATAAGCCACTTCCACCCTGAATTGATTAGCTTCATTTACACAAGTACCCTATTTCTTTTGTGTTCTCTCTCTCTGTTTCTCTCTCTCTCTATGTCTCTGCAAACTCCACTCCAATTTACCTGATGAAGTGAGTTTTGCCCAATAGAGGTATGCAAGTTTAACATGGTAACCTCATTTGAAATGGTATATAATATAAACATAAGTTTATAAAGTGGCTAATCTGTAGATGCTTATAGCTCTCTTTGTATTTCCTTATCAATTTGTTAACTATTACATTAAAATTATGCAGGATTTTTAGGAGTGAAGCCTTATCACCATATCTACAGTCACTAGCCCTATTATTTTCATCACTGCAGCTGTTTTTGTTGATATCCTGGTGATAATTTAACAACAGGGAGTCTGAAAAGTTAAATCCGGGGTGTGTGGGGGGGAGGGGTTATCTGCCTGATTTTATATTGCGGAGAATTCCTAAAAACTAACCACTTATTGGTATCTCCAAAAATACACTATACTACACTGGAGCAGAATTAGGGACACACTTAACAACAATAATATAATGCTATGAGCCTTTGGGTAGATGTGACAGGGTGAGGTCACAGAATACCTCTTGTAGCTGCTTCCCAGGGTGCTGACAAAGCCACTAATACTCACCTTCTTGCTCTCTGGGGCTTCTCATTACCCTGTCCAGCTGGGCCAGCTCAGCTGGTCTCCCCCAACTAAGGCACAGAGCTGAAATCACCATCCCCTCCTCAGGAGCAGTACAGACACTGAAACACGTGTCGAAGGAAAATGCAGTTTAGGGCTCATTTTCATGGGATACTATTCCCCTAATGGAATTAGAACCCCAAATGAATTATTTAGGCAAGCCCCCTTTAACAATGAAAGGAGGATGTACACACTGATTGCTCCCCCAGGTAACAACTATTTACTTTGGGCTTGATAGCAAATAAAAGTGATTTTATTTTGTTAAGTAAAAGCAGTAGGATTAAGTGGTTGTAAGTGAGAACAGGCAGAGCAAAGTAGATTACGAATTTAAAATAACAGAAAACACTTAAAAAGCTACAAGGAGTCCTGTGGCACCTTATAGACTAACAGATGTATTGGAGTATAAGCTTTCGTGGACAAAGACTCACTTTGTCAGATGCCACAGGACTCCTCGTCACTTTTGCAGATCTAGACTAACATGGCTACTCCTCTGATACTTGACACCCTCACATGGAAGATTATCTGAGCAGATTCTACCAGTTGGGGGTATCACATGACTTACTAGGACCAAGCACTGCTAGGACTTAAAAGACAAAGGAGACTGTTTACAGATAGCGAAACATTGAGGGTAACACCCTTGATGGCTTGCATTTGCACTTCTAAAAACATAAACTATTCCATACTCCATATATCTAAATGTACACGCAAGAATGGCACATATACCAAAATAAGATATACAGTTCCAACAGATTATGATATTAAAATTGACAGGTTACATGAGATAATTTATTCAAAGCATTTTTGAGCTATTCATGTTTGTGTCCATAAGTCCATTTCTTAAAGCATAGAAGTTTGGGGGGGAGGGTGGATCTGTCACAGTAGGGTCTCTTACTTTTGTAAAAAGAAAAGACTAGTTCATACAAATATTCATACTACATTAATAAATTAAATACATAGTTCCTTTTCTTTAATGGACTTAGTGCCCCAATAGGGATAATAGAACCAGTTCAGATAAAAGTACTAGCCCAAACTTTCTTCCAAATATTTGGTAAACTTTTCCTTTAAAAAATAATCACTAAGCTTTTGCACTTTCTTAATCTAGCATGGGCCAGAAATAGAGACAATGAAATACCTAACACTGGACTTCTGCAGGACTTATAACTTGGCCCAAACCAGAAAAGGACAGCTGTTATAGGCCAGATTGTTTCCGATTAACTTCAGATCAATGTTGAAATCTTTGAATCTTATGCAAAGCAAAACAAACTAAATCTTCAAACTGATGCGAGCCACTTATCAAATTACACCCAACACCGTTTTTTTCCACAGGACGATACACAACGCTTTTCAGCCGGGTCAACTGCAGGCAACAAAAGTATATGATGTGGCCTATGAGTCCAATTAAAACTAACTAACCAAATCTGAAAGTTGAAGACAAAGCTGGGAAACAGTTCCTTTTCACACTCTCAGCCCCAAGCAAATCCACAGAGAAATGCTTGTGGCAATTAATTTTGACCATGTCTGTATCTTGCAGCTCCCCGCTCCGTGCCTTCAAATTCTCACAGAGGTTTGGGCTAGGTAAAGAGAAGGACAGATGGCTCCTCAAAGAGCCAGACAGGTGGTCTGGGAAATTAACAGAGTGTCTGGCCCTCCATGTGTATTCCCTGGCCATCTACAGATGTCCAAGGATCCAGAGATTTTTGTCATGGAACATAAAACAGCTGTCTGGTTAGAAAATCACACATATACTGCACCCTGGGCTTCTATACCTATCTCGCTGTGGAGACTGAGAAGAAGCCTCAAAGCCATGGAGTTTTCTACTGTCCTTTGGCTCTCCTGCTGCTTTTGACATGAGAGGGCACCATATATCCCAAAGTTATCAAAAATACATTCCCTCTGAAAACATCAATGGAAAAATAAATGATCCCTCCTTTGCACAAAGAAAAAACCTTTCATCTGTGACTATAGGTATGTTACAGTGCAGCATAAGTCCAGGAGGAGGGTCAGGCTCAAGCCTAACCCACCTCCCTTCTGTCCACATTCAAATCATGCTAGCTCAGGATCCCAGTTATCTGAGGAACTGCAGGGTCCAAACCCAAGTCAAGCAATGACTCAGGGTTAGAGCCCTATTGCTTTGTAATGTAGACACAGCCTAGCCTCCCCATATCAGGTCCTGGGAATCCTCCAAAAGTATTCCACAATTCCATGAGGCAACTTCCTTTGTTCTCTCTGTCCCAAGAATCTCCAGAGGACTCAGTTGAAAATGGAAGCCACACCATTGAGCATACAGCAGCAGGTCAGTAAGTCAGCACTGATCCTTCCATTGTCTTCTGATCACTGAGCTACAAACACACCAACCAGAATAAGCCTTTTCCAATATAGGCTGCGTCATGGTCACGGGAGCGCAGCTAGTTTTTGGTAAATCTCTGATGCAAGGCCAGCAAATTTGTGGACTTCAGTAAGAGTACTAGGCATGACCACACATATCAGCCAATAGTGAAGAGGCTGGCAGCTTTGCAAATATGCCGGCCAGTGAGCAATGCAGGGATGAAGCACCTAGTCCTGGAAAACTAGGTACTGGCAGTCCCCGGGTTACATACAAGATAGGGACTGTAGGTTTGTTCTTAAGCTGAATTTGTATGTAAGTCGGAACTGGTACATATTGTAGGGGAAACTCTAGCCAAACATTTCTCCAGAGCTCAGTTTTATTCTCCCACACCTCACTTCCCTCAGTCCTTTATTCTCAAGCTGAGGTGTCTGCTGAGAAAAGCCGCTCTGCATCTCCCTGGTCTGCTGTGGGGGGTACTAGCTTCGCGTCTCCCTGGTCTGCTGGGGGGAAGCAGCTAGTGCGGGGTTGCCTCACCCCGTTTGTAAGTAGGGATCCGATGTAAGTCGGATCCATGTAACCCGGGGACTGCCTGTACTAGACTTGCACTGGGGGAAACCCACAGACATCATGCCCATTTTATGAGAAGTTTGGCCAGTGCTTTGCACAGAGCTCAGTAAGGAACCAACAGTGGTGCCTGATGGCCTGCTCAGCCAAGAGGGTACCCTGTATAGACGTACTCTAAGGCCATGTCTGCACTAGGAAACTATTTTAAAATAACAAAATTTGAAATAACTCCTGAAATAACAAAATCAAAATTGCATGTCCCCACTACAGGGAAGCCTTGAAATTAGTCTGAGGCAGGCTCCATCGCTGTGGATTCACTACCTCGATTTAGAGCTCCAGGAAGCACTGGGGAGTAATAAGTTCGAATGACTCTGGGGAGTAGCTATTTTGAAATAACAGCAGCGGAGCATCCACACTAACGCTATTTTGAAATAACTATTTTGAAATAAGCATTATTCCCCAAGGAAAGCAGGAGTACAGATTTTGAAATAATCATTCCGTTATTTCAAAATAACTGGCTTGATTAGTGTGGATGCTCTGCTTATTATTTCAAAATAAGGGGGGAGTGAGCTATTTCAAAAAAAAACTCCCTAGTGTAAAGCAGGGCTAAGAGGCTTGCATGAAATGATACTATTTTCCACAAGTGAAACAAAAAAAGAACTGGCAGCTCTGCATCTGGTAACATTAACATCAAAAGGGAGAAGCCTGTTTGAACATCAGTCTGCCAAGTTTATTAGCAATATTATTATTTTCATCACATACAGGTATAAACATCTTAGGGATCAGGTTCCTCATTGTGCTCAGTCCTGTACAAACATGTAGTGAAAAACAGTTCCTATCTTCCTTATAGCTTTCAACTAATTATCTGAAAAGCCAAATTAACTTTTCAATTTAAAAAAACCCATTCTACACTATTTCACTAATACATTCTGAAAGCCTGGAGTAAAACTCTTGTAAGGTGTTGAGGTTCCAATCCTGACTCTAAAATCCAATCCTGTAGCTATTTATAAGGGAATCACAAGCAGACGTACAGCACTGTGGAAGTCATCAGTTCCCCATTCTCCAAATTCAGCTAGTGATGACTATAATATTCGTTTTGTCCTCGGGTGAGTTATGATTCCATTAGCAGCTTGAACTTGGAACTCTGCTCAGAGTGCAGCAATAACAAGACAGATAAGCCTTTATGAAATCTACACTATTAACACTATTTGTTTTGCCATGAGTTGACAACTTTAGTAAATTGTTCATAATTGGCTATCAAGGAAAAAGCACAGGCCCTGCTGCCATTATTAGAGTATTGATTTTCAATAATATCTTTGTATGTGTGTGCGTGTTGCTGCACACATTGCTTTTGTGTTGCTGGCATGACAAAGAAAGCAGCTGAGTGGGGTCTGCTGTACATCTGGGAGCTCCATATGGAAAGAAACACATAAAATGCACACCAGGAATAGCTGAAGCAGAGATTTTTTTTAAATTTTATTTTGTTTGGTGTTATAGCATTAAAAGAAGAGAATGGAATTAGTGTGTAGCTAAACATGATGGTAGCCCTGTAGGATATTCACGTTAGTCAAAGGCTGAAATACATTAACATTAAAAAACTCCATAGGGTTATTTTAAATATTCATTAGGAAATTTACAAGCTTTGGTGTGATGGCTGAGGACTCCAGTGTTTTTATAATTGGGAGCCAGACCAGTGAAAACTTTCTCAGCCATGGGAAAACACTGTGGCCCAGTTTCTGTTCCTCTATTAGAGACTCTTTATTATACTCTCTAAATATTAATCCTCCCACTCTCATGCACATACATACACACCTGATAGAGTATTTTTATGTAGCATCATTCATTATCTGCTGCTCTGCCTGATTTTTTTTTAACATATGCAGTCATGCCCATGGCCCAGAATATAGCATTCTCCTGTTCTTTGTTCAGATGAAAGGAACAACATTGCTGGGAAGAAAGTAAAGAGTGTCTAGCATCTCTCAACAGGTAGACAATTCAGATAATTTGCTGACAAGCACAAGCACTTAACATAAACCCAGGGAGACTGTCAGCGATCCTATTTAGTGATGACTCATTCAAAATTCAATTAATATGTGATTACAAACTGATCAGGGAAAGAAACTGTATGACTGGCCTTTTCTTTTTCTTCTTCTTTTTAGGCTATAAAACTCACCAAAAGTCAGCATTTGGTTGGTTTCTCAGGACACAGGAGAACGGTTTGAATTCTCTCCTCATCACTTTCTTGCTGCATAGATGTCAAATGATTGCCATGAAAGACTGGAAAAGTAGAGTTCTGAAGATTTACCCCTCCCAAGAGATCTTTGCCCAGATTTTCTATAAAACTCGGTGCAATCTTTGATCTTCCAGCAACTTGTACTCTTCTCTGTTACTTGAAACCCAGCATTATTATTAAGCTTAAGTAGATTGCTTTAAACTTCTACAATATTTACTCTCCTGCCTCCCAATGGGATGTTAACAATAAAAATAGCAAAGGCTTCTACATTTGTTTTTACTTTACATAAATGAATTAAGCAGTTTCTACTCATTTATATCCTCAATAATCTAAACTAAGAAACATAAAAAGAGTTTGCATGCCCAGATTTACAGAATAAAAATCACAAGATTTGTGGAGAGGAACCTAACTCATCCTTACCTTCTTAAGTGTGAGCAAATCTGCAGGCCTCTCTGCTCACAAAAGAAACACTGGACACTAACAGCTGAATTATTTGCTTTGGTATTTAAAAAAAAACAAGTTCAAAGGGACTCACTTGATTGTATGCCTTCCCAACCCCCAGCCTCATCCTTCATAACCATTGTTTAATGAATTTTTATTAGAAAAGCATGGCTGCACTTATGAAAAAAAATCTGTCTTTGAAACCAGGAGGAGAGTGTGTTTTCCCTGGCATTAGCCTGTTAGTTTTTAATATCAGGTTTGCACTGGGGTTGACTCCTGGTGCATTTTGAAATCATAAACCAACAAAGTGAAGCTAATGGGAAAGGAAATAATGCAGGAGAAAAGAGCCCCTTTTGAAGTGTGGGCAGGAAATCTGTGCAACTTTTCTCCTCCTCCTTCTCTTTCCCCGCCATGCCTTCCACCCATCACAAAGCAAAGTGTGTTTCTTGCTGATTTTTCATTACAGAACAGAGCCAAGTAAGAAAATTAATTTAATCTCCATTTATCTGTTTGCAAAACCTCTGGAAAATAGCATACACACTTGCAACCCTTCTGCCAGGTAAAGCCAGTAGCAGCCTTCAGTATCTAGGGGTTCCTCTCCATTCATCCAACACAGAACTGGCTCAAGCCCCCACCCAGTAACCTGGGAAATTCACACCACTGTTGGGCACCTCTGGGAGGCAATGCTTCCCCCCTCGCAGGCCCAGAGTGTGAGTGTAGAAAAGAAAATTTTAATAAAAGGAGGGAAGGATCTTGACATGAATTCATAAACAAAAACCATGTGTAACAGTCCCACCCCAAGTAGGTTGGACAATGTCCTTTTCCTCTCAGGTTCTTAAGTCCTGCAATGTAAATGTCCCCTTCACATGCCCAACCACTCACAGTTGCTGCCATGTGTCAGGACAGACTCAGAGTTCAGAGGCGCATCCACAGAATTCACGTCCCATCCTGAGGTAAAGAGCGGGGGAGGTAAAGAAGCATCTTACTCACTCCACTGGTCACTTGCCGTCTGCCTGCTCACTGCTTTCTGCCACCGCCCTCTGGCCATTCATCTCAACTCTCCGCCACCACCCTATTGACCTCTTGTCATGCTGCTGCTGCTCTGCATCACATCAGCACATCTCTCTACCACCACCTTGTTGACTCTTAGTCACCATCCACTGCCATCCACTTCTTGGTTGTGACTCCTGCCCCTCAGGCTCAAAGGATTTCAGCTCCTAGTGATTTCACCCTTAACAAGTAGAACAGAAGAAATACTAGTCCAATACAATTAATATAAGAGGCACCTAATGATGCCTGTTTAGCTCTGTTCTTTGAACAATGGAGGGAAACAGGTCAAACCAGTCCAGGCAGAGGACACCAGATAACCTTCCCTGGCTCTTTCCCCTAATAGAGCCCTGAAAGTTGAGCCCCTGTTTAGCAAGGTTCTCTCTGCTAACTGTGAGCCCTCCCCTGTGGAACAATTTAGCACAGTCCTACTTTTCCGTATTCCCACAAAATTAAAGACATTGGAAACCGTATTGTAGCTATGCCTTCATGTAATGCAAACATAGCTGGTGTTGGGTCATACATTGAGGTCATTACAATGAGCAAAATACCACTCCATCTGCTGAATATCTAACAAAGCTAAGCAAAGCAGGACCAAACCGTATTTACTGGAACACACGCAAGGTTTTTCTCCCATTCCAGTTCGCAGTAAGGGAAGCATTGCTTCAGATTTTGCTTACACACTAGTAGCAAAAAGAGCAAATACATAAATAAATGTGAATATGCTGTGTGTGAAATTCTGTCTCCATTAAAGTATAAGGCAAAGCTCCTACTCACTTCAGTAAGGTCACAATTTCACCCTGTAAGTCTGGATACAGTTAAGAATGTTTCCTTATATCGAGTTGTTGTGTGAAATATTCCTGCACTCCTCTGAGAATGAGAAATGTCTATTGTACTGCTAGCTCAACAGATGATACTTATGCAGGTTGTATTGTGCAGCTACTTTTGTGAAACCCTAATGATACAAAGCAGACAGAATATGCACGTGAATCTTGCCCTATATTTTTTATCATTATGGTATTCGCTGATGCTCACTATTACAAGACTTGATTTGTTTAATACAGGTGGGACTGTCCTGGTCTGGCACCCTCGCGGCTTGATCACATGAGGGAATTTGCCAGACCAGGGTAGGTCTCCTGCCACAGGATCCCCAGCCCACCACCAGCTGTGCTTCCAGCCCAGCCATCCCCCTTGCCTCTGGCCTGGCTGGGCTTCCAGCCCTATCATGGATTTCTGGACTCCGTCCCCCCTTACTGGTGGCCCCAACTTTGGTCCCACTGCTGGATGCTGGCTCTTGCCCTTTAAAATATAGGACAGGATCCATGAGCATACTCTGGCTGCTTTGCATCACTAAGGCATCACAAAAGTAACTAGCAATGAATCTATTCTGTAATTTTTTTCATTGTGATTTTAAACTTATAGCCATATATTCCCCTTTGGGTGCTGGGATGTCGGATAGAATCATAGAATCATAGAATAATAGGACTGGAAGGGACCTCGAGAGGTCATTGAGTCCAGTCCCCTGCCCTCATGGCAGGACCAAATACTGTCTAGACCATCCCTGATAGACATTTATCTAACCTACTCTTAAATATCTCCACAGATGGAGATTCCACAACCTCCCTGGGTAATTTATTCCAGTGTTTAACCACCCTGACAGTTAGGAACTTTTTCCTAATGTCCAAACTAAACCTCACTGGCTGCAGTTTAAGCCCATTGCTTCTTGTTCTATCCTCAGAGGCCAAGATGAACAAGTTTTCTCCCTCCTCCTTATGACACCCTTTTAGATACCTGAAAACTGCTATCATGCTCCCCCCCCCCCCCCCCCAATCTTCTCTTTTCTAAACTAAACAAACCCAATTCTTTCAGCCTTCCCTCTTAGGTTATGTTCTCTAGACCTTTAATCATTATTGTTGCTCTTCTCTGGACCCTCTGCAATTTCTCCACATCTTTCTTGAAATGCGGTGCCTAGAACTGGACACAATACTCCAACTGAGGCCTAACCTGCCCAGAATAGAGCGGAAGAATGACTTCTCGTGTCTTGCTCATAGCACACCTGTTAATGCATCCCAGAATCATGTTTGCTTTTTTTGCAACAGCATCACACTGCTGACTCATATTTAGCTTGTGGTCCACTATAACCCCTAGATCGCTTTCTGCCGTACTCCTTCCTAGACAGTCACTTCCCATTCTGTATGTGTGAAACTAATTGTTCTTTTCTAAGTGGAGCACTTTGCATTTGTCTTTATTAAACTTCATCCTATTTACCTCAGACCATTTCTCCAATTTGTCCAGATCATTTTGAATTATAACCCTATCCTCCAAAGCAGTTGCAATCCCTCCCAGCTTGGTATCATCTGCAAACTTAATAAATGTACTTTCAATGCTAATATCTAAATCGATGAAGATATTGAACAAAGCCAGGCCCAAAACAGACCCCTGCAGAACCCCACTTGTTATACTTTTCCAGCAGGACTGAGAACCATTAATAACTACTCTCTGAGTACGGTTATCCAGCCAGTTATGCACCCACCTTATAGTAGCCCCATCTAAGTTGTATTTGCCTAGTTTATTGATAAGAATATCATGCGAGACCGTATCAAACGCCTTACTAAAGTCTAGTATACCACATCTACCACTTCTCCCTTATCCACAAGACTCACTATCCTATCAAAGAAAGCTATCAGATTGGTTTGACATGATTTGTTCTTTACAAAACCATGCTGGCTGTTCCCTATCACCTTACCACCTTCCAAGTGTTTGCAGATGATTTCCTTAATTACTTGCTCCATTATCTTCCCTGGCACAGAAGTTAAACCAACTGGTCTGTAGTTTCCTGGGTTGTTCTTATTTCCCTTTTTATAGATGACCACTATATTTGCCCTTTTCCAGTCTTCTGGAATCTTTCCTGTTTTCCATGATTTTCCAAAGATGATAGCTAGAGGCTCAGATACCTCCTCTATCAGCTCCTTGAGTATTCTAGCATGCATTTCATCAGGCCCTAGTGACTTGCAGGCATCTAACTTTTCTAAGTGATTTTTAACTTGTTCTTTTTTATTTTATCTTCTAACCCTACTACCTTCCCACTAGCATTCACTATGTTAGGCATTCCTTCAGATTTCTTGGTGAAGACCGAAACAAAGAAGTCATTAAGCATCTCTGCCATTTCCAAGTTTCCTGTTACAGTTTCTCCCTCCTCACTGACCAGTGGGCCTACCCTCTCCTTGGTCTTCCTCTTGCTTCTAATGTATTTATAAAAAGTCTTCTTGTTTCCCTCTATTTCCGTAGCTAGTCTGAGCTCATTTTGTGCCTTTGCATTTCTAATCTTGCCCCTGCATTCCTGTGTTGTTTGCCTATATTCATCCTTTGTAATTTGTCTTAATTTCCATTTTTTATAGGACTCCTTTTTTATTTTTAGATCATGCAAGATCTCGTGGTTAAGCCAAGGTGTTCTTTTGCCATTTTTTCTATCTTTCCTATGCAGCAGAATAGCCTGGCCCCATTGCTGGACACCGACTCTGGCTGTGGTTAGGCTGCAGCCCCCCCCCCCCCCCATGCTATTTCTCATGCACTGTGTCTGCTGATGTCCAGCACAGGTCCTTAGAATGGAGTTTAATTAATAGAGATATGGACTTGCTGTTGCTGAAATGTTCCTCAGGTCCCTGACAGAGGCCTGACAGAGGCCAAGATCTAACTGTGCCTTTCCCACTGAGGACTGGTCATGTCCACACATGCTGCAATTAGTATATGCCCATGACCATGGCAAATAGCGATGGATCACAGAAAACTGAAGACCAATTATGGTGGGGTTCCCAAAGTGCATCCTGGATTGTGTGACCCCTCTGTCCCACCAACCTGGGGTATCCCTCTCACACTGTGATGCTGTGACAAGCTACAAACTTCTGTCAAGTATTGCACATGCACAGACATCCACAGATAGGCTATGTCTAGACTGCAAGCCTCTTTCGAAAGAGAGCGTCTAGACTGCACGTTGAACTTTCGAAAAAGCGGCTTGCTTTTTCGAAAGAAAGCATCCAGTGAGTCTGGATGCTTTCTTTTGAAGAAGCCCTATTTACATTGAAGAACGCCTTCTTTCGAAAGAGGAACTTTCGAAAGAAGGCGTTCTTCCTTGTGAAATGAGGTTTACCGCCATCGAAAGAAAAGCCGCGTTCTTTCGATTTAATTTCGAAAGAACGCGGCTTGAGTCTGGATGCAGGGGAAGTTTTTTCGGAAAAAGGCTACTTTTTTCGAAAAAACCCGAGTCTGGACACAGCCTAGGTGAGGGAGGCAGAGGGGACAATCGTCCCGAAAAAACCCCTGAGTCTGGACACAGCCATAGGGATAAGCCCAACTGAGTTATATGAATCCTTCTCTCAGCCACTTTTGAACCAACAAAGCAGCCAGTTCTCCCCACCTCCTCAGCCTGGCATCCCCAGAATGTACCGTCTTGCCCTTGTCAAAAGCCTGGCCAGTCTGCCCCTCCCTCAAAGTGGAGAGGATACACAGTAGCCTTTGTAACCCGAGCTGAGATTTCCTAAGCACTTCAATCAAAATACTTTGCTTTAGGTAAAATATAAAAGTTGTATTAACCACAGAAAGATGGATTTTAAGCAATTGTAAGTTGTAGGGATAAAGAACAAAATTGTCTAGCTAAGAAATAAAATACAATTCACAATCTGAGCTCTACAGACTAAACAGGATTTAAATCAAGTTGTGCCTCACCCTGATAGATTGTATAAATAGGTCATAGATCTTCAGTACACAGGCTAGGACTTTTCTCCAGCCATAGCTATCCAGTTCAAAATCTTCGTCCCCCAGATATGTTGAGAGGTGTTGAGTTGTGAGAGGGAATGTGGCCAAGCCATGATGTCACTTCCTCTTCTTTTACAGTTTCTTCCAGCTTGCTGGAAAAACCTATGCTTGCATTGTGGGGATCCATTCCACTGGGCAAGCAGTCTTCATTATCGATGTGTTCTCTCTGAGAAGCCTTCTGGGGTGGCTCTTAGGAGAATGAATTCCCTTTAATGGGCCATCAACAGGGTCTGGCTCCTCCACTGTTGCTCCTGAAGGGGTGGTTGTGAGTATCTCCCAACCTCACAACATATTTCAGTAACACACCCATAGCAAAATTTCATAACTTCCTATATGGAGAAAACCAAAGTCCTAGGACATAATCTTTAGCAAGTGCATTGTCACTTATGTCACCTGTGCAGACTCAGAGGGTCTCCTGACTGCTGTTACGAAAATCATTATTTTTTACTCCTCTACTACCTCTAGGGAGTAGAACTCCAAGAATGTGTGGACCTCTTCTTCTTCCTGGGTTTAACCCACCAGTGACTAGTTTGGCAGGGGCAGACTCAGCAGTTCCACTAATGTCTACACAGAAGCTGCCTTAAAGGTCCGAGAGGCTTTCAGTTTTTAGGGCACGATGGTGAGTGAATGTAGGCAGGAGTATGGAAGAAGGGTTGTGGGTATATATAAGAAGCTGGGACATATATTGCCCCAAAAAGGGTGAGGAAGAAGAGAAGCCAAGGATGACAAAGTTTCTGCAATCTCCCTTTGCACTGGGAAACTCAGGAAACGACTGCACTCATTCCTCTCCAAGCTCCCCCTGGGATGGGGCAAGTCGCCACTGACTCCTGCATGGGGCTGTGACTTCAGAGCACAATCTGACCCATCATTATAGTTGATAAAGCAACAACCAAAACTCTTTTCTCTGCCATCACTAGGAATCAGTGGAGATGCCTTGGAATCAGGATCAGTGGAGTGGAATCAGTGGAGGACCAGTAGTATGGAACAGCCTCTTGGGCACCAGGACCTGCAGCCTTTTGTGTCTTTTGGGTTCATTTGAAGGGAACCGCCCCTGCCATTCACTTGCCTCAGTAAAACATTGAACCAGGGGAGCTGTTTGAGAACCTAGAAAAGGCAAAAGGTTGATGCAGCACTTTGTCCCTGCTAGCTGACCATTGCACATGATGTAACAGTGATAAGTACAGCCCAAGAGCACTAGCATCTTTACACTCACAGCCTGAGCTAAACAAAGTTAATTGAAGTCAATGAAAAAACTCCAAAGGGCTAAAAAGAGCTTTGGAGCAGGCCTTTAGCAAAGGAAAAAATTCTGCTCCTGATTTTGGCTTCTGTCAAACACTTCTATGTGCCTGTTTTCTGCTCCAGAAACAGACAGTACAACATTCAGATCAAAGGCAAAATGCACCAGTTATTCTGCAGATGCACAGGCACTGAAGACAAATTCCTTCAAAAGAGCAGTCAACCCACTCCAAACTCTTGACTGAAAGCTTGGACCACATGTCTGACCCTCAGTCTGGAGTGTAGGCTGCATTCATATCTACTTTTTAAACTTTAAAGGATTGTGTGTGGAGGTTGCATCTGCATGACCCTTTAAGAGGAGATGCCCTAAGCTAAAGGAGTTGAATACTGTGTGGGTACAATGGCATGGCAGATCTGGAGAACTGAATGAGGAATAATACTTTGATTTCCCAGGAGGCAGAGTCCTTGGGTGTGGAGGCCTTTCTATCTTGCACTAGAAAGTCTTCTTGCAGAGATGATGTGTAGTCAGAAGTGGCCACAATTACACAGTACCCTTGCATAGAATTAGGACTTTAAATTCATGAAGAAGGCTGGAAGGACAAATGCATCTGACACAGTGGACATGGTCTCAGCTTACAACAGAGTCTGGGAAGTCATCGGTTGCCAACCTACACTAGAACTCAGAGGATCTGAGTTAAGTTCCTGGCCTTGATTCAGACTTCCAGAGTTCCTGTGCATCATTAACCTACCTCACTTATTAGTCTTTCTAAGCTTCAGCTTCTCTCCTGTAAAATGGGGATAATAATCCTAACCTAGCTCATGGGGATGCTGTAGTGGGTAATCAGTTAGGGTATGTCTACACTACAAAGTTAATTCGAACTAAAAGACGTTAGTTCGAATTAACTTTGATAGGCGCTAGACTAGCAAACCGCAAGTTCGAACTTAATTCGAACTAGCGGAGCGCTTAATTCGAAAAAGGCAAACCTCATTCCACGAGGACTAACGCCTAGTTCGAATTAACTAGTTCGAATTAAGGGCTGTGTAGCCACTTAATTCGAACTAGTGGGAGGCTAGCCCTCCCCAGCTTTCCCTGGTGGCCACTCTGGGCACCACCAGGGAAACTCTACTGCCCCCCTCCCAGCCCCGGAGCCCTTAAAGGGGCACGGGCTGGCTACGGTGCCCGTGCCAGGTGCAAGCCTGCCAGCACCCAGCCAGCAGACCCTGCACCTGGCACGGCTCGAGCCAGCCACCCGCTGCCACCCAGCCCTCCGCCACTTCCCAGGACCAGGCTGCCGGCTCCCAGGAGCCTGCCCGGGTCCGCAACACGCGGGTGCCCGCCTGGTCTAGTGCATACATCGTGGACCTCATCCACGACCTCCGCACTAGGCGCAGGAAAGTGTCCGTCTAGGGCAGAATAGCTGCCAGCCTGGCCACCCAGGAGCAGGTGTGCATGAAAATCAAGGGGGTCCACTGAGACCCCCGACCCTGAGCCCTGAGCTTAAAACGGACGTACTGGGTCAGACCAAAGGTCCATCTAGCTCAGTAGCCTGTCTGCTGACAGCGGCCAACACTAGGGACCCTAGAGGGGATGGACCGAAGACAATGACCAAGCCATTTGTCTCGTGCCTTCCATCTCCAGCCTTCCACAAACAGAGAGCAGGGACACCATTTCTACCCCCTGGCTAATAGCACTCCATGGACCCAACCTCCAGGACTTTATCTCACTTCTCTTTAAACTCTGTTATAATTCTAGCCTTCACAGCCTCCTGCAGCAAGGAGTTCCACAGGTTGACTATTTGCTTTGTGAAGAACAACTTTCTGTTAGTTTGAAGCCTGCTACCTATTCATTTCATTTGGTGTCCTCTAGTCCTTCTAATATGGGAACTAATGAAGAACTTTTCTTGATGCACCCTCTCCACACCACTCATGCTTTTATAGACCTCTATCATATCCCTCCTCCGTCTCCTCTTTTCTAAGCTGAAAAGTCCCAGTCTCTTTAGCCTCTCTTCATATGGGACCTGTTCCAAACCCCTGATTATTTTAGTTGCCCTCCCCTCTCCCACTCTCTGTCTTCCCCTCTCCCACATCCTTTTCCCAGTCTCCCCCAGTTTTGTTCAATAAAGAGAGTTTCTATTTTTGACCACACGTGTCCTTTATTTTGTACATCAGGAAGGGGGGCTAAGGATGGGTAAGTGAAAAGAGGTGAGGGAGGAATGGGGTATGAGCCCCCGATGGGGAGGACTGGGGTGGCTCTGCAGGCTCCTCAGGGCGGAAGCTCTCCTGAAGCCCCTTGATTAACCCCCCCACACACACTCTGGATGTCAGCCTGCGGCAAGTGCAGCCGGGCTGATGGCCGAGTGCTGTGATGTGCCGAGTGTGGGCACTCAGGGCACTCCAAGCCAGGACTGCTTTGCAAGCGGGGAACCCCTGAGAACTGTCTGTCCGGGTTAGGGGTCGGGACCCTTTAAGCACAGCCCTCGGCTAGCCTAAGACAGCAGCTCCACGCTCTAAGTCCTAATCTGATGCCCTGCCGGCACTGCTTCCGGCCATCCTTAACCTTGGTTCAGGGTCCACTCAGTGTGGACATGCTAGTTCGAATTAGCAATACGCTAATTCGAACTAGTTTTTAAGTCTAGATGCGCTAATTCGAATTAGCTTAGTTCGAATTAACTAATTAACTAATTCGAACTACGTTAGTTCGAATTAGTGCTGTAGTGTAGACATACCCTTACTGTTTGTGAGGAACTCCAATGCTATGATGTTGAGAACCATATAAATTCCTAGACAGTGTTGTCTGACAAATGGAGGTAAGGTAATCCATTAAGGTAATCTCATTAAGTAGTCTAAGAAGGAAGGAAGGAAGAAATGAAGGAAGAAGGAAGGAAGCTTCTCCATTTGCTGCCAGGTGGAACCAATAAGGGATATCAAACCAGAAGCCATGCTTTAAAGGCAAGCAACATAGCCATTTTGGTTGGAGTCAGGAGAAAATGTTGTTGATTGAAGTGAGGCAAACCCTATTCATAGGATGAGGGGCACACTCCCAGGTTTTTGCCACACAAGGCCTGCAAAAGCCCTCACTGAATGTCATTTAAAAAGGTTTAGTAAATAAACCAAAACATGAAAAATAATGTGTCTGTATTCCCCCAAGGAATGGAAACTCATACACATACTTTGGAAAATAATAAAACAAAACACTTAAATATATGAAAGCTCATGCAAAACTAGATGATGTGAAAAACACTTTAAATCAAAGCAGTAGGTAAAGCTGGAAATAAGGTTATCTTCAGTAAGGATTTTTCTATACCACATTGACGTTAATGCTTCATTTCCTGTAGAGTATAAGTAAATCAAAGCCTAGCTAGGGTTTCCATATCTGTCTAAGATCTCTTCTCCAAGAATTTATTATTTTGGCATTTCCCACATTGGAATTACCTCTGGCCCAAATTTGGATAATAGAGTATGATAACACATTAGCGAGTAATAAGCATGAAATTTTTATCCATTTTAAAATGTCTTACTGGGAAGGAAAACAAACACCCAAAAAGTGAATGTTTCAAAAGTCATAGGCAATAGAACTGAGAAAACAAAAGGCTTAGGTCAAAAGTGGAAAATGAAAGGGAAGGAAAGTGTAGCTAATTGGTGGCACTTTTGCACAGAAAGAATGTAAGGAAAACTGCAAACCTATTCAGGAAAAGTAAAACAGATGTGTGAAGTGTCTGACTGAACTATTGTTTTCGCTTTCGTAATCTAAAATAGCTGACTTGATTTCATTTTAACAAGGGATTAGTTTAGCAGACAGTTTGGATTAACAGCAACATATATAAATAAACTTGCTACTCCTAACATTTAAATACTCAGCTTACAAAATGCAAGACAACAAGAACTAGAAAAATGCTGTTCTTGGACTTCTAAATTATAGAACCAGAACATGTACCCATTCCACAGAGATAAGGTATTAGCCAGAGCTTTCAAATTCAACAATGTAATACAAGAAATATTGTTGATTATGATTTCATTGTAAAGTAATTCAAGAACAACTTAATGGCAGATGACCACAAAGCACTTTGCGCATAAGCTACTTTAAGCAAAAGTAGTCTAAAATCATACTTTTATAGATATATGTCAGAGAAAAGAAACTGCCCCCCCCCAGTAAAAAAGTTTGGCCACGCCGCTCTTGTTCTGCAGTACTCCTTGAGAGAAACCGGCCGCACCCTTCCTGCATACCATTGCCTTTAGAAAAAGGAAAGGTGTGAAAAGGGGAAAATAGCCTCAGACTTTCCCACCCGTCACCTTGGCGTGAGAACTGCTGGGCTTACCTGGTCGCATGAAACCTGCACAGTTTCGGCCCAACCCCTGAGACACAAACCCCCCACTTGGTGACCATTGGGCCATATATGGTAATATGCAAGCGCGGGAAAGCGATGTGCGGATTTGGGGATAAATACCCATGGCACAGTTTGCTCTAGGAGGTCTTCACAACACACGTACCACCGTGCGTGTGCCTTCTCGTATACTTCAAAGCGCTGCCGGCCTGATCAACCGACCAGCCACCTCCCCCGACTCTCGGGCGTAACCAAGGCCTTCGCAACCGAACCGATATCTGTGAAATGTTCCGTGTGCTGTGTAAGTTGGTATGTATGATTTGATTTTTTCCTGTTGTATAAGCTTAGTGTTGTAGTTGTTTTTGGGTAGTACATAAGAGTTTGTAGTTATCACTGTTATTTAATTACTGTAGCTGAATATTTTCAGATTAGAGACTATTCCCCTTGCCATTCCCATCCTTATATCTCTGACTCGTTTTACTAGAAGCCATAGAATAAATATAATAAATACTGTAAATCCATTATTAACACGGTCTATTAAAAATCTTAGAATAAATACTATAAATTCACCATTGTCATAAATAAATATTTTTTATTTGATAAAACTGTCCACCTGGTTCTGTCCTTCCCCCCTTGGGTATTTATCATCGAACCTGTGATTCTCGCGACAATATATAGCACACTTGGGCTACATCTAGACTGGCCCCTATTACGAAATAGCCATGCTAATTTCCAACTTTGGAATAGGGAAATCCGCGGGGGATTTAAATATTCCCCCGCGGGATTTAAATAAACATGTCCGCCGCTTTTTTTCTGGCTTGGAGAAAAGCCGGAAAAAAGCGTCTAGACTGGCGCGATCCTCCGGAATAAAGCCCTTTTCCGGAGGATCTCTTATTCCTACTTGAAATAAGAGATCCTCCGGAAAAGGGCTTTATTCCGGAGGATTGCGCCAGTCTAGACGCTTTTTTCTGGCTTTTCCCCAAGCCGGAAAAAAAGCGGCGGACATGTTTATTTAAATCCCGCAGGGGATATTTAAATCCCCCGCGGATTTCCCTATTCCAAAGTTGGAAATTAGCATGGCTATTTCGTAATAGGGGCCAGTCTAGACGTAGCCTTGATGTATAAAGGATTTCAAGACATTTTAGAAATAATGGGCCAAATAAGCAATGACCATACTACTACTGCCAGTAGTACAGAGAAAAGCCAATCTATAGCCAACATGGTGATTCTCACAGAGTATGCTAACCTCACTGAATCAGAAATCTCTCTTAGCAGTTCAGCTTATGGGATAACTCTGGGCTGACTGTGGGCAGGATTGGTTGAGTTGGAGAGAGCAATTCCCCTGCTTCTGCTTATGATTGGAGGCCTTTCAAACAGCGGCCTCAGATAGCACAGATCTGGAAGTTGTATCTGTTCATGGATAATTTGGTCCTGATTCACCAATGCCCAGCACCTTGTATAGTAATTTACCTGACTGCAAAATTGGGGATAATCCTGATTTGGTAGCACTGTAATTTGTTCTCAACTTGCACTGGTGTAAATCACTGCACACTATGCAGGCCAGCAGGGAATCAGACCCTTTACGTTTTATGTTTTCAGAGCCTGATCCAAAGCCCATTAAGTCAGTGGAAAGACTCCCACTGATTTCAGCAAGTTTAGATTGGGCCTTTGGGGTGCAATTCTGTGCTGGGATATGCAGAGTAAAGAGGCTGCCCACTGCCAATGAACAAGAAGGCTATTTCACATGCTACATAAGGTAAGTATCAAAAGCTCGGTCCTGAGCTCCGTCTCTGTCTGAATCCTGGTATTCTGTCTGCAAAGCAGGGAAAGGGGGGTGCATCATGGTAGAGAGTGCCAAAAGCCCCAGGCAATTTTTTTCTCATGTTCTCCATGCAAAGAAGTCAGGGTGGTGGGATTTTCAAAAACATCTAAGGCCACAACTTCACTTACTGAAGGATCGACATGCTGGTGATCAAACTTCCAAGGTTCGATTAGTGGGTCTAGTAAAGACCCATTAAATCGAATGCTGAGGGTGCCCCATCAGCACCAGTACTCCTTGCTGTTGCGAGGAGGATGGGAAATTAACAGAAGACTTCCTGCTATGAATATGGCACCAAGTTTGGGTTAAGATACATTGACTCCAGCTACATTATTAACATATTTATGAGTTGTGTACCTTAAGCCAGCCTTCCCCACTTTAGTTATTTAGGATCCCACTTTCAAAGGCACTATGCTCCTAAGTTAGGTAGGTGTTTTTGAAAAGCACACCCTACTTTTTCAGAAATGCATCCATTATCATATCTGCAGAAGGACCATGAAAATTTCATTGAAATTTTGTTTTGATATTTTTTCAAAACATATCAGAACAAAACATTTTGATTTTTTTTCCTTTGGAAACAAAATTTGATTTCAAAATATATTTTCTTTCATATTACATAACCTTTTCTATAATTATCAAATAAAAAAGAATCAAAACAAAACATTTCAAGACTACACAACACGCAGGCCCCACTTAAGCCAGTTCTACTGATATTAATAAAATGCAATATTTACCCAATTTCCACCCATCAGACAACACTTTTAATGAGCAGTGACAGACCAGGAATTTAACTACTAAAACGCATATCAACAGAAGACCATTATATTGGCTTGCCATTATGAAGCGTGTTCCCAGTGGAGACCATGTTCAAAGGATCCCACCTGCAGGCCGAATGTTGAGCCTTGTCTAAATCCAAACCTCACCACGGTTCCGCAAACAAACAGGCCATGGGCCACATTTTGAGTAGACCTGCTGTAACCCTTGCACCTCATATGGAGCTATCACTTTAAGAGACCCCTGTGGGAAAGTAGGAGTAAGTTGAGTGTTACTGTTGCTGGACAGATTTAGCACTCCACACCCAGAGGCTTCTGGAGTTGGGTGTGGTAGTTTGGGGTCAGACTCCATAAGGAAGCAGGCAGGGCAGATGCTTTTCTAAGGGTCTTGTGGAAGCTGGGAGAAGCTGAGCCAGGAGCAGAAAGCAGACTGCTGTCCCTCACTCTGCAGCACTTTGCAGCAGGTAGTGGGGATGTTAACCCCCTACCAGGGCACATGAGTAATGTTAATTATAGGAAGGGGAAACAAGGAAGGGAAAATAACTTCTTGTGTGTTAATTGTCTGCTTTAAATGCTGTTTTGATTTTAGCCAAAAATTCTAGTTCTAGTTCACTTTCTCAGTTAGTGTGATTCTTCAGCTCCTCTTTAAATGTAGTAATGGGGTCATTTCTATTTTGTTAGTCTCCGTTTTTATATTTTCTTGTAACAGAGTTTTCTTTAAATCTGTTCAGTTGTGAGCTAACTGACTAGTTAATCAGTGAGCTGGCTGCCTAGCAGTGATCCACAACAGAGGACGAGTCTGCCTGGACTCCAAATGATGATTCCTTACAAGCAAGTGGAGAGATGGTTCATACTCAGCATATGGTGCAGATTTGATGATCAAAGGCACAAACTGAGACTTTGGTGAACTAAATCTAAGCTTTTGGGATCTCTCAGTCTCTTATTATGTTTGTGTGGACTGAACTGTTCAATTTTTACTTTTAGTTTTCTCTTATGTTTACTGTAACTGTGGACAATATCTGGGGGTTATAAAATAGCTGTGTTGTCAGAATTAGATTATTTGTTTCTTCATAAGATTTTATAAAGTGATTTAATTAAATTCATTTTTTTTAGTTTATTTTGGAACTTGAATGTAGTGAGGCTGACACTGGGCAATCCTCACTGAAATTCCTTACAAACTGAACTCTGGATCTCTAGTTACTTTCTGTGGGAGCGGCAGGAGGGGTTAGACACTGGAGAAGGGCTGTGAAGTATAGCCCACCCCAGGGTGCATAGACACCAACTTTATGATGCTCCAGGACTGGAGCACTCTTGGGGAAAAAATAACTGGTACTGAGCATCCACTGTCAGCCATCCATTAGCTCCCCCTTTTCTGCCCAGTTGCTCCCATTCACAGACAGGCCCCACTAATCAGCACTTCCTCTTTCCTTCCTCCTCACACCTCCTGCTTGGCATAATCAGCTGTTTCACAACATGCAGAAGACTGTGAAATGCCACTGACCCTCAGAAAAATCAGTTGGGGGCCACACACAAGTGAGAAGCAAAAAAAAAAAAAAATCCCTTCACTGACATGACCCCCAACTGAGAAGGAGAAAGACACTCCCCATATTCCAGCGTGGGCTCCCCAATGCTTGGGGATGGACCTGAGCCTAAGGGGTTGGATCCAGTTCCCCAACCCTGATCTAGATGTGGCGAGAGATAGAGGAAGAGGGAAACCTACAGTTAGGCAAGTTAATATTCTGTTAAGGATTAATTGCTGGAGTTAGAAACACAGATGCTGAAATTACATGCTAAGCAAATTTTCAACATGCCTGTTAGGAAGCTAAACTTGTTTCAAGGGTTTTGTGCATTTACACAGTAGCAGATTAACTTTGAATAAGCAAGTGTCAAACTAACAACTTGGAAGGAACATTATAGTTTATTATTTCCTTTTTTTAATCTATCATCGAGCAAAGGGTCAAACGTGTTTTATTTAGAATAATATATAACTTCAAGGGGATGATGATTTTCATTTACAGTACCTTAAATTAGGAACACTTTCCTTGCCTGCTCCAGTTACATTCAAATACAAAATATGACAGTCGTCTATTTTCTCCAGGAAAATTTAGAGCCAAATTTTGAAATTTAGGCATCTAAAGTTAGGCCTGACCTCGAGATGTAGTCACCTATGTAATGACTTAGGTACTTAACCTTAGGTCCTTAAATTTCAAAATTTGGGCCTTTATATTTGTTCTCTCTTCATTCATAATTATCTTCTCATTCGAGTAATTTAGACTGGGAATACTGTCCAGCTCCCATTCTGGCAGCTTTGAAGTGTTCAGACAAAGCAAAGTAATTGGACAGCTGTCCTCATGTGGCAGCTGGGATATCCCTTTTTATAAGTGAATACTTAAGTGATTTAATTCCTATGTGGCTGGCTCTAGAACTCAGGAATGCTAGAGCTCTACAGAGGCAGGCTAGAGTCCCTTAAACTCCAGTAGAAATGCCCAGTAGAATGGTCCTTACCTGACAGCTATTGACAACCTAAATCAGAGCACATCCTAGCCCCAGACTCCTGCAATTTACACAGGCGCTGCATTGGCTCCTGTCTAGTCCTAGGACCAGAGGAATATGAAGACTGACTGAGGTCACTTCTCCGCTCCACCCAAATCCGGCAGCAAGCACAACTTAGCCAGTTTCAGGAACCTTGCCCTATGTGTGTGTGAAAAATTATATATATATATAGCAGTAGCATTTTTATATCATGAAACGTGGCATGAAAAGACATCATGCTGAGAAAAGGAATGCAAACAATATGAGCAGAGAAGATAGCACCATCACAGAGTAATTCAGAGTGAAATCAAAACTATTTTTTGTCACTAATGTAATTAAAACCTTCTTCAGCATGGATACAAGGGGAGCATTTAATGAGAGCTTTTGAAAAAGATGTAAAGGTTTAATATACCTCCAGAAAAAAAGAAAGTCATTTAAAAGGTATTTTTTTTTCTTTTCTGGAAAAAAATAAAGGTCCACAAATGGTTGGTGAAACTCCATAAAGCAGCTGGAACTTGTTAATAGTCTCACACTGCTATGACCCAAGATGCAGGAACCTAAGGGTGCATCTACCGTGCACCCTTAGCTCAAAATCTATACTGCACCCTTATTTCAAAATAACTTATTTTAATTTATTGACAGCACCAAATTTCTAAAAAAAATGCTATTCCGAAAGGTCCCTTAATCCTCATGGAATGAGGTTTACAATGACTTTGGAATAGCGAGCCCATTATATATTTTGAAATAACGGGCTTGTTTCAACGACATGGAATAGCTATTTGGGGATCCTGGAAATGTCCCGAAATAGCATTGCAGTGTAGATATACCCTAACTGTGGATATTTTACAGACATACTTTAAAGCAAGTGCAGGCTGATGTCACCATGCTCTGCTGTGTTGAAATTTTGTGAAGATACCATGGCACTAAGAGGAAATCAATTTCCCTTACTTTTAGTCATCAAGAAGAGCCTTTTCCACTAACCTTAAGTGGCAGCAGTAACTTGTCTTAAACTCCAGACAATAGTCTTTTCCCGGCACCCTACACTAATGGATCTCTGAGAGGCAAGAGTTAATAATAGTCATTTCTTTCCTAACTATTGCTGACTTCAATAACACGTGAAAAAGATTACAGTGGAGAGAGCAGTTTCCTATTCAGATGAACCCAAACAAATACACTAGAGCTGAACAGCTATTTCAGACTCTTGAAACATTTGAAATCCAGGCCAGATCTCAGTGTTGACGGCTGAGCTTACCTTTAGTTTTAAACAATTGAATGTGACAGTAAGTAAGCATGGAGTATTTGCAAACAGAGGCTACGTCTATATTTACCTGTGGATCGATGCTCCGGAGATCAATCTGCTGGCATTTGATTTAGCAGGTCTAGTAAGGACCCGCAAAATTAATGCTGAGGACACTCCCATCGATGCCAGTACTCCTATTCCTTGTAAGGCGTAAGGGAAGACATTTCCCCTGTCAACCTCCCACTGTGGCGATGGCGCCAAAGTTCAAATTAAGGTACGTCGACTTCAGCTATGCAATTAACATAGCTGGAGTTGCATCTCTTACTTTAAACTTATCCCCTAGTGTAAACCTGGCCTGAGAAGTAGTTTGCTACCCCTGCTGCTATCTAAATGCAGGGAGTGGATTTCTATTTCTTGGTATTCAGTCTATAAGTCAGGGTTGGCGAACCATTTTTGAGTCAGGGGCCACTGACCAATAAAAAAATCAGTCATGGGCCACAGACAAGTGAGAAGCATAAAAAAAACCCTCACTGTGGCCCCCAAATGAGAAGAAGACACTCCCCACATTCACCTAGCACACCAGAGCCTAGGGGGGCCCAGCCTAATAGAGTTTGTGTGCTTCAGCACCATAGGGTGACAGTGGGGGGAGTGGAGCACCAGCTCAGGTTCCATAGTGCTGGGGTGGCCCTGAGTTTCAGAGGCCAGATCCAGGCAAGCCAAGAGCCATATCCAGCCCCTGGTTCCCCACCCCTGCTATAAGTACTACTGTGAAAAACTGGTCCAGTCAATGAAACCTTAGCTGTGGATTCAGGAGGTCAGCATTCTATTATCAGTTCTTGCCACTGACCTGCTGTGAAATCTTGGGCAAGTTATTTTGCCTCTGTCTCCCCACCCTACGTTGTCTATTTAAATTGTAAGCTCTTCAAAGTAGTGCCTATTTTACAATGAGTACAGGGCCTAGCACGCTGGACCCTCTTGATACTACTGCAAGATAGACCAATAATACAACTCCAGGAATGATGGGACTTCTATAGCTGCAGATGAGGAAACACTCACATGGAAACCTCATTCCCATGAACTATGCTTGCCATGGGAGTTGCTCTTTAAAATGTGATTACAGCACCAGGAATATGCCCCTGTGAAATAAGTATGTTGTCTTGTCAACTTTTTTTTGGATGAGTATCAACAGCGCAATCACAGCAATTGGCAAGATCTGGTAGCCTTGTGACCAGTTTCAGCTGCGAGGCAAAGAACTGAAAACCAAACTATTGTCTGACTTCTAAGAAAGGTCATTCAAGGCTGGGGGTAAGGCACAAATCAGGGAGGTAATATGGGGAAGCTTGCACTGCAGGAGCTACACAAAAGGCTTCAGTCTCCAGGGCTGTCAGTTTCCTTCACAAGCACTAAATTCAAAGAAAACAGTTAAGAAAATAATGTTAAACCATCAAACCATAAATAGAGAAAGGTGTTAAATTACTTGTGGCCTCATTCCTTTTCTCTCCCTGACAACTAGAAATGTAGCAGGAGTTATAAACTAAGACATTGTTAAACTTTTCTTGAACATGAGAGCTTTTGAGGTTACTTACAAAAGATTTGATGAGCTGGTCAAGAATGCACAATAAACTGTATGAACTGCATGGGCAAGAATAATGTTATTCTCTCTCTCTCTCTCTCTTTCTCTCGTCTCTCTCTCTCTCTCTCTCTCTCTCTCTCTCTATATATATATATATATATATATACACACACACACAAAATATATATACACACACACGCTAAATGAATGAGCCCATTCATATTAATGGAAGTTTTATGGGTTTACTAGGTTTGGACCCCAGTCAGAGTTAAGCTGTACATAGCAGACAAATGTCTCACCTGCTGTACCTGTCAACCTATTCACCTAGTCCTGAGCACACAAAGTTCTTGTAATCCATGGGCCAAATCCTGAAATTCATACCCTGCCCTAAAATGAGCAATATTGGTTTTGCCTTAAATACAAGTTGTTTGTGCTCAACACCTCTGTAGTGGCTAGATCATGCCTTCCCATAGAGATAGACAGAAAGCAAGGAGGGAGGGATACCACTGGGTTCCCCTTTCCTAGGTTTCTCAGATTGTTTCCCTCAGGATTGGTTTGCACCCGTGTTCCCTGTAAGCTTCAGGGCAGCACAGCTTCACAGGTGATTAATCAGACCTGCCCAGTCAGAGGCCCTGGGCTCCATGCAAGGAGCTGACTGATTGGGTGGGGTTGATTAATCACCTTTGAAGCTGGGCTGCTGCACAGCTTGGAGGGAATATTGTTGGCTCATTTCTTCCAGAAGGAGTAGAGGACTAAGCCCCTCGCCTTTTCCCTTGCCAACGCTCAGTAGATCTCAGGGCCATCTGTCCCTACCTGCCTTCAGGCCCACTTAAGCTTACACTTTAAAGCAGGGGTGGGGAACCTTTTTTGGGAAGGGGGCTGCTGACCCACAGAAAAATCAAGTGAGAAGCCCCTGACAGAAGGAGAAAGACACTCCCCAATTCCCCTCACACACTAGTGCCTAGAGGGGCCAGGCTAATAGAGTTTGGGAGCTCCAGCCCTGCCGGTAGGGGGCTAGAGCATCAGCGCAGGTTCCCCAACGCTGAGCCTTGGGGGCTGGATCCAGGCAAGTCAGTGGCTGCATGTGGCCCCCAAGCCTGAGATTCCCCACCCCTGCTTTAAAGCCTAGGGTTATTCTGCAGCCTCAGGGAATCAGACAACCTGAAGCCATGTATCTTGAAAAAATGTCTCCCTCAGAAAATTAAAGTGCTGAGATACTGTTCTTGTTTTCTTGTTTCTTGGCTTCCTCGATAGGGACGTAGAAGCTTCTTCCTATCTGCCAGCAGATGGGCTCGCCTAAGGTAAAAGAAGCTTCTCTTCCTCTTTCCTCTAGCTCCCCAACAGGGCCACAAGAAGGTATATCACTGTGACTGGAAAGTTACCTATTTTTATTTCTTGGTCATTTTACTGGGGATAAGGGTTTGTTTGTGCCATACCCCACACTGATGTACAAGGAGATTGAATGGGGGAAATTGATTTATGTTGCTTTTCAGGACAACAGGTTATTGCTAATACCCAGTGTTGTCCCTATTGTTGCTGGTGTTCCTGCAAAAAAAAGAAAGATGCTTTCCTTCCATAACTTCCACCCAAGCACCCAAGAAAGGATTTAAAGGATTGAAAGAGTTTCTGAGAATTTCTAATTAAATACAATAGATTAGGAGGCCTGTGGCATTACAGCTTAATTTGGCCATCCGTCAACATTTCATAACCCTTAAGCACATTATCTTGACCAGTGATGCGAGATGTGAATGAACTGGAACTCTGACAAGGTTGAGCCCCCAAGAGAGAGTGAGCAAAAAAGAAAGAGAGAGGTGGAAAAAAAGCTTACCGAAAAGGGATCTTAAAGAAGAAATAGAATTACTCTCTCTCATGTTGGCAAATAAGATAAATGGATGTCAGCATTGCAAGTTTTATTATCTTCAGGGTTGTGGAAACAAATTTTCCCTGAGAGAGATGAAAAACCTCTGTCACTGAACAGTAGCTTGGACTCAGGTCAGTATGTGATCTGAAGGACATCTCAGCTGAAATTTGAATGTATGACATAACAAAAAAAAAGATAATTGGTGTTAGACTGAAACGTCTATTAAAAAAAGTAAAGTCTTGGATCTTTATTCTACCCTAGGGATATTTTTTTCTGGCTAACATCGTGCTCTGGACTAACAGAAAAGATGATGAGAATGAGGTTGAGGCCATAACCCACCTGATTTCTGCACATACCAATACGAGAGAACTGAGCAGAACTAAGATCCTCAGATGACATTTTGCCTGAGTCAGCCAGATTTTCTTCCTGAAGGGCTTTCCTTGCAGCACAATCACAAACACATCCCCTTCCTCAAGGGCCAGAGCCACAATCTAGCCGTAAAGCTGATTTAAGGGGCTTGTTAGTAAACTCTTTGCCTATCCATCTGACCTGCAAAAGGCTTCAAAAACTGGAAGACTGGACCTTCAGTCTTATCCAGAAATGGTCTAAGCATTTCCAGTGCTGAGCCCTTGTTTTACAACCTATTGAAAAACTAAAGTTGAGGAAAAAGATTTTAAAGAAAAGCTCTGTCTGAGTACTTGTTACAATATCAGTTGTATCACATACATTGTAAGGAAAGATTCTTTTTTTAGCCTGAAGGGGTTTTTTAGACCATGCTTTTGCTGCTTTAGAACTTGTGCGTTCTTTCTCTTTTATAGTAAGGTCATTCCTACACATTTAATAACATATTTTCACAGTGGAATTTATCATATTTCTATTCAGGAATGCACATGTTGCATCTCTGCTAGTCTCATGGGGTAGAGGAAGGAAGGATTTCCACCTTTAGGGTATTATATTTTCCGGTGTGAAAAAGGTTTTTAAGTTTTTAAGTGTCTATGAAACAGACACAGGCATAGCATGGTATTTTTGGTATTTCCAGCAACAGAATGACATTTCACTGATAGAAATGCTGATTCGTTGATTTTGAGATACACTTTCAAAAACCACTGACTCATGTAAGCAAAATCTTCAGACATGAATTATCCGTAAATAAGTTTGGCATGAAATTCAAATCCCGGGCTTCATTTGCAATTGCGGATGACTACATTACCCCCGCTAGTTCGAACTAGCGGGGTAGTGTAGACATACCCCCAGAAAGCTCTTGTTTCAATCCCTCAATAGAGCTAGGTGTACCCTGCAAGAAAACCTTATTGAACATTTGTTCAAGTGACAGCTGTGAATTCACTTCATAGAAAATGAATGAAAGACTTGCTCAGATCATCTGTCATAGTAGTATTTTTTCCCATCAATATTTGCAAGAACATGATGTGTTGTGAATGCTCATGTGTGTATGAATTAGCATCTGTAGTCACAGTGCAAATGTTTGGCAGTCTTAATAAAAAGTGCCTGTGGGTTTAGAAGTGGTCCACTCAAGAAGCAGAAACAGTGCCACATTACCATACACTGTATGAACAATAGCACATACTCCAAGGATTAGTCATAGCAAACAGCAGTGGTTTGTGATCTATAGGCTGAACTATGTTATTGTTCACATAAATCAATGGTTCTCATACTGTGGTCCATGAAGCCTTTTATAATGGTCCAAAGAATTAAATATTTTTAGAACTAAGTAGCTGGGGTGTTGGATTGTGAGAGAGAAGCAGATCCACAATCAGATCCATTTCCAATGAAGTGATCTACAGAATGAAGAGGATGGAAATCCACTGCCATAAGCATGTTAACAATAGCTGTGAGAGGTATGACTTGCTGCATTCCTCTTAATAGGACTGACCCCAAAAGAAGAATTTGATTACACACAAAAAATCTGAGGTTTTGTTCTGCCGCATAGGAATGTGTATGCTATAGATGTGACAGGAAAAGAGTGCTATAAACCTGGAAAGCAGATATTCTTTGGAGGCTGGATTAAGTGCTGCCCTGCACATCCACCATCACCCTTATCTCTCAGAAGAAAGGTGTTGCTGAGGAAATTCTTGGGAGAGAAGTGATGCATGCCACTCCTGCTGTCTTGAGGGGGTGGGAGATCCAACCACCACTATTCCAAATAAAGGGTAGGGCTATTGAAGTGGAGCAATGAGGTATTGTAAGGATATTGAGGAAAGAGCTTATCTTCAGGTGACACTAACAGATAGACCCAATTTGTAATTCAGGAATTATTTAATGCCCTTGGATCATGGTTTTACCATCCATGAGTCATAGTATATAGCATATTGATCAGTTCAAAAGGAGAGAGGATGATCTGCACAGACAATTAACATTTGCGGCTCAGCATTATTTGTTTCAAATGTGGACGTGGGAGAGACACTGCAGTTTCCATCTTCTCGGCTAAGTGAACAACAGCTAACCACTGAATAACTAATTATGCCCAAATGTATTTCTTAATATTTAAAGAGCTACATTGGTTTATTCAAAACTTTGGAGCTACACAAAACAATGGCTGCATTCACAGGATTATCTCCTTTAAGTAGCAGCAATGCTCTATTAAGGGATGAATTTCAAGGAATAAGCAAACTACGAACAAACTACGTTTTCCTTTACTCCTTAGGCTGTGACTAATGCTTCAATGTTTAACACTTAAGTGGGTATGTAGAATCATAGAATCATAGAATTATAGGACTGGAAGGGACCTTGAGAGGTCATCGAGTCCAGCCCCCCGCCCTCAAGGCAGGACCAAGCTCCGTCTACACCATCCCTGACAGATGTCTATCTAACCTGTTCTTAAATATCTCCAGAGAAGGAGATTCCACCACCTCCCTTGGCAATTTATTCCAATATTTGACCACCCTGACAGTTAGGAATTTTTTCCTAATGTCCAATCTAAACCTCCCCTGCTGCACTTTAAGCCCATTACTCCTTGTCCTGTCCTCAGAAACCAAGAGGAACAAATTTTCTCCTTCCTCCTTGTGACACCCTTTTAGATATTTGAAAACCGCTATCATGTCCCCCCTTAATCTTCTTTTTTCCAAACTAAACAAGCCCAGTTCATGAAGCCTGGCTTCATAGGTCATGTTCTCTAGACCTTTAATCATTCTTGTCGCTCTTCTCTGTACCCTTTCCAATTTCTCCACATCTTTCTTGAAATGTGGCGCCCAGAACTGGACACAGTACTCCAGCTGAGGCCTAACTAGTGCAGAGTAGAGCGGCAGAATGACTTCACGAGTTTTGCTTACAACACACCTGTTGATACAACCTAGAATCATATTTGCTTTTTTTGCAACAGCATCACATTGCTGACTCATATTCAACTTGTGGTCTACTATGACCCCTAGATTCCTTTCCGCCATGCTCCTTCCTAGACAGTCGCTTCCCATCGTGTATGTATGGAACTGATTGCTCCTTCCTAAGTGGAGCACTTTGCATTTCTCTTTATTAAACTTCATCCTGTTTACCTCTGACCATTTCTCTAACTTGCTAAGGTCATTTTGAATTATGTCCCTATCCTCCAAAGAAGTTGCAATCCTACCCAGTTTGGTATCATCTGCAAACTTAATAAGCGTACTCTCTATCCCAATATCTACATCATTGATGAAGATATTGAACAGTACGGGTCCCAAAACAGACCCTTGCGGAACTCCACTTGTTATCCCTTTCCAGCAGGATTTAGAACCGTTAACAACAACTCTCTGACTACGATTATCCAGCCAATTATGCACCCACCTTATCGTTGCCCTATCTAAGGGTATGTCTACACTACCCCCCTAGTTCGAACGAGGGGGGTAATGTATGCATACCGAACTTGCTAATGAAGCCCGGGATTTGAATTTCCCGGGCTTCATTAGCATAAAGCCGGCGCCGCCATTTTTAAAAGCCGGCTAGTGCGAACCCCGTGCTGCGCGGCTACACGCGGCACGGACTAGATAGTTCGGATTAGGCTTCTAATCCAAACTATCTGTACGCCTCGTGGAACCGCGCGGCACGGGGTTCGCACTAGCCGGCTTTTAAAAATGGCGGCGCCAGCTTTATGCTAATGAAGCCCGGGAAATTCAAATCCCGGGCTTCATTAGCAAGTTCGGTATGCATACATTACCCCCCTAGTTCGAACTAGGGGGGTAGTGTAGACATACCCTTAGTTATATTTGCCTAGTTTATCAATAAGAATATCATGCGAGACCGTATCAAATGCCTTACTAAAGTCTAGGTATATGACATCCACCGCTTCTCCCTTATCCACAAGGCTCGTTATCCTATCAAAGAAAGCTATCAGATTACTTTGGCATGACTTGTTCTTCACAAACCCATGCTGGCTAGTCCCTATCACTTTATTACCTTCCAAGTGTTTGCATATGATTTCCTTAATTACCTGCTCCATTATCTTTCCTGGGACAGACGTTAAACTGACCGGTCTGTAGACTAGCCTTTTTTCCCCCTAAAATGCCTCACCATTCTCATAAGGAAGAGCTGCTACTAGAGATGGTGCTAGAGAAAAGGGGTGTTTGTGACCACTTGAAGATGGGCAAAATCCATTTCTTGGCTGGACTGAATCCCAACTCTCTCTTTTGGGGTGCTCCCAGCATGTGTCATGTTTTCCCCTAATTAGGCTATAAATCAGCAAAAGAGAAGTAGATCACCAAGCCTGGGAGTTAGAATGACCAACGCTTTGCCAACAATGTGTATGAACAGGGTGGCAGAGGGATGAGGTCGTTGGCAGAGGGAAGAGATGGGTGGAAACCATGAGGCTCTCTTTCTACCTGTGCACTTATTGGAGATTAAGAGCCATTTTGGTCAGGAGAGTAGGAGAAGAAGCAGCATTTTTGCTGTGGGGAAGAAAAGGATTAGTCAATGAAGCCTCAGAACCCAGAGGTGCTTTCGTTTCCCACCCTGAAGGAGGTGGTAGTCAAATGACATTTCAGCTGCTGCCACTTCTGCTCACTGTGCCACCAGCTGCAATGCCATTATCGTGAGGTTCTATCACCAAGCCCAATTCTTAGTGATTTCACAGAGTGGTGCTACTGCCTTCTTTGTGTTGTTTTCCATCATAGCATTGTACTCACACAAAAACTAAGATTTAGGCCTTAGGCCTTTAGATCAGCTTTATTTACTCTAACAAATACTGAGAAGAAAAGGGGCTCTCAACTGAATCTAAACAGTTGTGTCTTTAAACATTAGAGCAAGATGGTCAAATAGCATCTAAGACCCTTTAAACAAAGTCCACATCCTCTCTGTGCCTCACATATTTGGCTTCACTATCCCAAGCTTAGCAAGTGAGGTTCAGTTTGAGTGACCCCTTAAAATAGGGCATAATAACAACAGTTGTGCTACCCTTTGTGTACAATAAAGCTAACAACATTCCATCATCCTAAGGCCAAGACTTGAGTGAATTTTACAGTCAAAATTGGTTACTTGGCCAAATAGCTCTGAATGTTGATTGCCTAGGCAAAATAGGTGTGTCTGGCAAATACAGTCTACTCCTGAGGTATTTTCCCTCAATTTGTCAATAGATGGCAGGAGAAAGCTCATTCAGATTACTGCTTTATACAATTTTTATGGCCTATTGTAATCTGTTCTTTCATTCATGAAGCCAGAGTCCTCTAAAGAATGTCACAAATGCTATATTTTGCATTTGGGTCTCTGAGATTGCTAAAGTATGTGGAAAATCACACGGTCAGACAATTCCCAATTGACTATGCAACTGAGGAGGCTCAAGAATGCTCATTACTCCAGAAAGTGGCAAAGAACAAAGAGCGCTCATTGAATTTGCCTGTCTGAGATGACATAATATTAATGATAGGGTATTACAAATAACCTCACACTTCTGTTCAAACTATTTGGAGAGAGGGGATGTGCTAGAACAGATCGATTAGATCCACATGGCTACCAGCCTAATACAGTTCTTTGTAGGATAGCAGAAATCTCCAGAGCTACAATGTTGTATCTAAGCTGCTGATAGCGCCTCAGATACGTAGACTATTCAATTTTTTGATGATATGCATCTGTCAGTCTTAAAGTAAAATTGAGCCCTTAGGGCAAAATTCTCCTCTCAGATCCACACAACAATGGGAGTTCCACTCACATAGGGAGAACAGACTATTGGAGTTGAAAGCTGCTGCATGGATCAGAATGGGGAATTTTGTATGTAATGTTTATTTTTAAAATGTTACATTTAAAATATAAATATAATTTGTTCTAGAAAAAGGGATTTTAATTATATCTGGATGCGACTTTCCAGCATCGTCCGGCAAAAATACCATGCAGACAAACATAAACCAATTTTCACTCTATTTTTTCTTGCATTATGTCTGTAAAATGTACACTATCAAAAGCTAGTTATCTTCAGAATGGGAACTACAGTAATGAAAAGCACTTTAGGTTAACAATCTCAGTGATAATGAGTTGGTTAAAGGATAAACTCTGAGAAATCCTGGAAAAATGGACAAGTCATTACCAACCAGAACATTTCCAAATGAGAGCCCTTAATAATACTAAATAGTATTAATACTTAGCTCTAGTGTAGGTCCTTTCATCCATTGATCTCAAAGCACTTTACAAAAGAAGTTAACTTTATATTTCCAAACATTTAAAATCTTTCACTTAGGAACATTCTAGCGATTTTTGGACAGAGAATAGTTATGTCTAATAGTTAGACTCTATAGGTTCTTATACAATATTACAACATTACTCCAGTGTTTGCACCTTCTCCAGTAGCACAGTGAGGGTACGTCTACACTGCACCACTATTTCAAAATAACTACTGCTACTCCAAAATATCTTAGTCCGCGTCTATACAACAGGCAGTTATTTTGAAATGGTGTCAAAATGCTGTCAAGCTGGAGGACTTCTTACTCCAACTTATGTAACTGTCATTGTACGAGGAATAAGGGAAGTCAGAGGAAGAGTGCTCTATTTCGAAATAAGTGCTGTGTAGACGCTCCCTATTTCAAAATAAGATACGCAGTTGATGTAGCTCAATCACGTAGCTTATTTTGAGTTAAGTCCTGCTGTGTAGACGCATCCTAAGGGACAAGCCTCACATCCATCACCTGTTGTTTGTTATCTCAGCCTTTTACTGGAGGGAGAATCATGTACAGTGGAGTGTCTTGGTTTTGGTCAAGTTTTGCTTTCGTTTAGTGTTTGGTTTTGGTTTTTTAATTATTATTTTTATGAATGTACCTATTGCTATGTGTTTAGGTTACAACTGAGGACAAAGAAATGTACTGAACAATTGGAGCAAAGGCACTGAAGTTTATTCTACATTCTACAGTCTCAGTCCAACCTCAAGAGATAGTTCTCTATTCCAAAAAGAACAGCTTTATCCTTTTTGTAGAGAGCTCTGTCATGCGAGAAGGACAGAGTTTTCAACCACAATCTTTGTGTCAGAGCTTTTGATGGTCTTTGAGGTATCCTGGGCTTAGGTTATAGGGCACTTTAAAGATAAGGACCAAGATCCTGAACTTAAGTCTAAATGCTCTGAGAAGCTAGAATAGAGAGTGGAGAACAGATCTGAAAAGAAGAGAAACCACTGCCATGAAACCAGGGAGAAATGCAGCCATGAAATCTAAACTATTGTAAACCCACTTGGAATTTGCCAGCTCCTGGAATTCAGGACTGAGCTTCAAGGGCTTCCATCCCACCCTAGAGGCTACTACAACCATGATTCCCAGAACCCTGTGACACTATTTCCCTGCACACTTGGAGTTGGGATTGGGCCCAGAGTGGATTAGAAAATTCTGTGGAGGCCAATGGGGAAGTTTCTGCCTGGGATGACCTGGCAGCAGATTGCTGGGCCAACAATGAGACAGGGTTGCTCAGCCTCTCTATGGGAAGGGACAGCCTGACTCAAGACACTAGTTTAGTTTCAGGTTTGAACTGTTGAGTTTGGGAGCTGAAAGAGAAGCAGAATGGTTCAGGGAGTCTCTGATTAATCCCACTTTTCCCATTTATGGGTTATGTCTACACAGAAACGTTATTTCGAAATAATTAGTGCTATTTTGAAATAACATCATCCGTGTCTACACAGCCGGCAGTTATTTCAACATAATGTCGAAATACTGTCAAGCTGGAGGACTTCTTACTCTGAATCCTGTAACCTTCATTGGACAAGGAGTAAGGGAAGTCGGAGGAAGAGTGCTCTATTTCGAAATAAGTGCTGGGTAGATAGCACCAAAATTCGAAATAAGCTATTTCGAAATAAGCTACGTAATTGACATAGCTCAATTTGCGTAGCTTATTTCAAATTAAGCCCTGCAGTGTAGACATGCCCTTGGAATCTTTCAACTGCTATGGGATCTAGAGCATGGTTCAGATATTTCAAATCCTGCAGAGAATAGCATCCAAAGTGGCAGGGATATGACCTGGTGTTAGCTACGAAGATCCAGCTGAGACCTCTACAGGAGTCGAGACCAGGGAGCTGCAAGCCCAATAATAGCTACGGGTATGTCTACACTACCCCCCTAGTTCGAACTAAGGGGGTAATGTATGCATACCGAACTTGCTAATGAAGCCCGGGATTTGAATTTCCCGGGCTTCATTAGCATAAAGCCGGCGCTGCCATTTTTAAAAGCCAGCTAGTGCGAACCCCGTGCCGCGCGGCTACACGCGGCACGGACTAGATAGTTTGGATTAGGCTTCTAATCCGAACTATCTGTACGCCTCGTGGAACCGCGCGGCACGGGGTTCGCACTAGCCGGCTTTTAAAAATGGCGGCACCAGCTTTATGCTAATGAAGCCCGGGAAATTCAAATCCCGGGCTTCATTAGCAAGTTCGGTATGCATACATTACCCCCCTAGTTCGAACTAGGGGGGTAGTGTAGACATACACTAAGAGAAGACCTGGTCCCACCTACGGCTGAAGACATAGAAAGGGACCTTTCTTGTGTGAGCCCGCTAGTGTTCACAGCATTGCAGCATTCATTGCTGGGCTCATCATCAGCATAACATCTTCCTGGGAAAGGATCATAAAGGAAGTTAGGAGTTGCATAAGAACGGCCATACTGGGTCAGACCAAAGGTCCATCTAGTCCAGTGTCCTGTCCTCCAACAGTGGTCAATGCCAGATGCCCCAGAAGAAATGAACAGAACAGGTAATCACCAAGTGATCCAGCCTCTGTTACCCATTCCCAGCTTCTGACAAACAGAGATTAGGGACACCATTCCTATTCATCCTAGCCAATAACTATTGATGGACTTTTCCTCCATGAATTTATCTAGTTCTTTTTTTAACCTTATTAAAGTCTTGGCTTTCACAACATCCTCTGGCAAAGAGTTCCTCAGGTTGACTATGCACAGTGTGAAGAAACACTTCCTTTTGTTTTGTTGAATCTACTACCTATTAATTTCTTTGGTAACTCAGTTCATGTGTTATAGAAGCAAGAAAATAACTTTTTCTTATTTACTTTCTCCACACTAGTCATGATTTTATAGACCTCTATCATATTCCCCATTTGTCTCCTCTTTTCTAAGCTGAAAAGAAACAGTTTTATTATTCTCTCTTCATATAGCAGCCTTTCCAAACCCCAACATTTTTGTTGCCCTTTCCTGAACTTTTTCCAATGCCAAGGTATCTTTTTTGAGATAGGCGACCACAACTGCATGCAGTTGGGATGAGTTCTGACAGTCAGCAGTGACAGAGACATGTTTTGCAAGAGGAGGTAAAGAGAACCTTCACTTATCTCTATTGACTTTACATTTAAAAAAATCATCCTCCCTCCTCAAAAGTGCAAAAGCACCCTAGTACAAAAATTAATTGACAACTTGGTTTCATTTTCCAAACCAATAGGAGAGGCATAGAGTCCTCTTCTCCTAGCCTTGTCCCGTCTTGAGTCCCTCTTTTCCATTCCACTCAGTCTTCAAGCTTTCCTTAGAAGCTTCACAACTAATCAATTTAGGCTCACAGCCATCTAGTCTTCCAATCCTTCTCTTACTCACCTTTTTTGAGTAAAACAAACTATTTCTTATCTATTGTTCTAGTCTAACTTTTCATGTGCCCAAACCAGCTAAACTTGGATTCCCTCAGCTTTTCTATAATTGGTGCCACCTACACACTTCCCCTAATTCATTCATTCTGAACATGGTCCATCCTGTAAATGCAAGCATCCATCTTATCATTTTCTTTACTCCTGTATTCAAGATCTGCACCTTGCTCTTCCTCAGTTCCCAGCATTCAGAGCCACACAAAAATGCAGGCCTACTTACCATCTTGTGGATCTTACTTTCAATTTGGCATTATTCTATTGTAAAGATCACTCCTCTCCCTTCTCTCTGTTTAGTCCATGTCTTTCCTGTTCTGCTTATAAGGTTAGTAGCTGACTTCACCATTATCCTGTATTATTGTATTTGAACTTCTGTATCTTTGAAAATGGCTGGCTCCCCAAGACTAACAATTTCCTTGTCTCCCTGCAGAATATCATTAATCCACAGACCATACACTTTGTTTTATTTCTGCTGATTTTTATGCGTGGTACATAGTCCCATCTCTCTAAATCTTCTACCACAACCTCATCGCTGTCCCTCACAAGCACAACTTTTCCTGCAAAAAAGCAGGCACCAGGTTGTCACTCTCTAGATGCTGCATTGCCACTATCTACTTTTGCTTTCTCAGCTGTGACAGCCTGAAGGCCACAAATCTCACTGAAAGGGCAAAGGTAGCTAACTATTTACAAGTAAAGTGAACAGACTTGTAGGCATGTGGTTAACGTTTTAAACACAGTGGAATCAGTGGCAGAGAAAGCTTCCCTATTCAATGGGTGAGCTCCTTTGCCATTACCTTATCCTCCTCTTTGCCCTCCTGAGGAGGCATCAGACACCTGCAGCAGCACCTTCCCTCTCAGCACTGCAGCGCTAATCCCAGCCAGGTGTGGAGATGTGGCTCTCAGTTGGGAGGAGAGGAGCTTGGCTTGAATCTGAGTGAAGGCATTGCAAAAAGGTATGGTGGGTCATAGCACCACTGGGTCCTATGTACCATGTTGTAACGCCCAGAGCAAGGAGCCAGGACTACAGGGACCCCCATTGCCAGACAAGTGCAGGGCGACTTGACTCTCCAGTCCTGTGGGAAAATGTGTGTTATATAAGTCCTTTTGTGAATTACATAATGCACTTCAAAAGCTGCCACAGATGTACCTAAAAGGCACTAGCATGCGGGATTGCCCCTGACCCTTTATTAGCTCTGACATGAGCACTGGGAAGTTGGGAGATTAGTTGATTTGTTAATGTTTATTATGTATTAGTTATCCCCAGAGGTGAAAGGAACTTAAATTTCTTACAAGTAGTGATCTATTGCAACTGGGATCCCTACCAGCTCTTTAAATAGCTACCTGCTGGCTTTTGTCATAGTTCATCCAATTCTTGCCAGAGTTGTGCTCCAGGGCAACACCCCCCTATTTTCACCTCTTGTTATCCCTAACCTTTTACTTCCCCACATCCTCTTTCCCTACTCCCAAAAAATTCCACCTTTGTTATATTGTTATTTGAGGGGGGGAGTCGTGTATTTGCTTTGTTGGTGTATTTTATTGTTTCATTGAGTACTTGGCCTTATTCTCCTTATCAGTCTGTAGCATTTTTCATTCTTCATTCTTTCAAGGCACAGTGCCCCTTTTGCACCAGGCACAGTGAGGAGTCACCGTGGAGGGAAGCAGCGGGAGTAACAGAAAAGAACCCAAGACCTGACCCAAGCAAGGAGAGGGGAAGGCCACTCCGATTAGCAAGAACCACAGAGGAGGCTTGAGACAGGCCTCAGAGAAGAGGCTATAGTGTAAGTAAAGTGTAAATATCTTCTCAATAACAAGAGTCTTCTCATATAGGTAACTTTCAAATCTCAAGAGAAATTCTTGAAAAGAAATTTGACACTCTTCGGCTGCATCTAGACTGGCATGATTTTGCGCAAAAGCAGTTGCTTTTGCGTAAAATCTTGCTGCCTGTCTACACTGGCCGCGAGTATTTGCTCAAGAACACTGACTTTGTAATGTACAAAATCAGTGGTTCTTGCGTAAATTTTCTGACACTCCCACTCAGGGATAATCCCTCTTGCACAAGTATTCTTGCACAAGTGGGCCAGTGTAGACAGCAACGTTAATTTCTTGCACAAGAAAGCCCGATGGCTAAAATGGCCATCGGAGCTTTCTTGTGCAAGAGAGCGTCTACACTGGCACGGATGCTTTTGCACAAAATCATGCCAGTCTAGACACAGCCTTCTTGTATAGAGCTGGGGGGGTTCCTCAAACTCACTACTGTGTCTCAGGTTACAAAAATAATCACCTTGAATTAATACAGTTGGGACTCTATCCTACAAGGGGTTGGGCACCTCACAAGAACAAACCCTAAGACTCACAACTACAGTAACTATCTGCTTTCCAGAACATTTATAGCCTGATACAAAGCCCGCTGAAGAGTATTAAAGTGTTTTTATTGACCGTGATGAGCTCTAGATAAGGCCCTCACAGACAACATAACCTTCAAAAGTTCTGTCCCTCCATGCAAAGGGCCCAATGCATACAACAGATTTAAGTGTTCGTGGAGCAGTGGTGGCAGGAAATTACATTTGGGTATTCCAAAGTTCTGGTAAAGAACCTCAATGGAATCTTCCTAGGTCATTAGCCCCTCCCCCTCTACCTGAATTTGGGTTTAATATCAGGAAAATTGGATTTCTAAAGAAAGCAGCTGGGTAAAAATTTAGTCATTTTATTGTAGCTTTAATGCACACCTGAGACTAGTCCATGCTCATTTTACTCCCAGGGAGCAGGCAATAGCTGAGCCTATGAAATTTCATTTAAGACTTCAGAATAATGCTTATGGAGGATGTTAGTGTCATATAGTGTACTGATTCTCTAGATGGGTGTGAATTTCACCCTAAAAGCCTATACAGTAATGATGGTTTCATCCTTTATTGCTTGTAGCTTCATTTGCTGTTGAAAGACTCTCACACTCATGCTATTTGGTCTCTTTCAACATCTTCTTGCGGGAGAACTTTTATATTCATTTGTCGCTATCAGGATCATTAGCACACAGCCTGGGTTCTCCGTAACTAAGCCATAAATTGCCTTCTCACATTTCTTACTGCAATTTTGGAAGCATCGATACTGCAGGAGGGTGGGGAGAAAAAGAGTTTCAGTAATTTGCTGTATGAAAGTAGCAGCAATCAGGGACAAAACAATGCTATAGAAGAGTAGAAATATTTTTAAATGATTAAAAATAAGAACTAACATAAGCAATGCCATTAATGTGCCTGTCAGAACTCTGCACCCCTTACACAAACATTTATGAATTTTTACTAACCATATAGGAACTATTTAAATAAATATTCAGCTATATCCCTATGATGGGCTGTTTACTCTACACTTGCCCAGAAAACCAGAATTACCAGGTGGCTAATTAACCTAATGGGTCATAGCTGAGGAGAATCAGGTGGCAAAATAATCCCATGAGTGAGTGAGGGAGCCCAGCTGAGGAGGAATGAGCTTGGCTGGACTTTATATAGGAAATTGGAAGAAGGGGGCCTACCAGGAAAGTCAGCAGTCACTCCTTGGGAGAAAGGAGGTATGTTTGGGTTGGCAAGCCCAGAGAGAAGGAAAGCCAGGAAGGCGAGACAGGAATCAGGGAAAGGCAGTAAGGTCTACAAGGGAAGACTGCAAGCTAGAGGGTCTCTGAGCCAGAAACTGGAGTAGAAGGTGGGCTAGGGTTCCCCTCCCAGTCACTGAGTGGCACTATGAGGCAGTGATCAGGAAGACTGTCTAGCTCTGCTGGTGAGGAAAGATGTTACTCCACAAGGGAAATATGCCTATGGTGACCTGACTGGAGGACTAAGTCACAAAGAGGTTGCAGCAGAGGGTACCGATCTAGCAGTGAGTGGACTACTCCATCACAGTTTGATGGGGAATGCAGAAAATGGTAGTTGCTCTGAAACAAAGGGAGTTTGCAAGACTGTGCAGGTGGTTGCTCCTATAAAAGGCAGCATGCAAGAAATTGAGAGACTGGTTTAAGGCAGCTGATATAAGGAGGCTCGGGGAGGTGGTAGAAGAGACACTTAGATAAAGAGAAAATGGAGACATCATGTGCAAAAGCCTTCTTTGTGGAATGCAGGTGTACCCTCCCAAGCTCCACCAACAGTTGCTGTTCCCAGTGACAAGGTCTGATGAACAACAAAGGGGGATACAGGCCTTGATGAGACAGATTTTAGATAACCATTGGGGACAATGGGAGGCACAGTGATACTTCCTATAGTTGGCTGAAAAACAGCAATATTTGCTCAAGATCCTCCAGAGGGTAAGCAGAGAGTATGGAACAAGAAAAGAGATCTATCCTAGGGTTAGGAGATTAGCACCCAAGCAAGTCATTGTTCTGTCTGTGAGCAGATGGGATGTATTAAGAGAGAATGCCCGTATTGGAAAGATACAAAGCCTAACCTGGAGGGAAATAAGGCAGACAAGTCCCAGATTGTCTGATCTGTAAAGAAACCAGGAAGGGGGGGTTACTTGTTTCACTTTCAGGTACTTATAAGGAAGTAGTGATCTCTCAGACAAAACAATAGTCTAGGGGAGAGCAGGGTCCCAATGAGGGAAGAGGAAAAACTGACAAGCCAAAAGAAGAATTAGGAGTTCAGAAAGGAACAGGTGGGACTTCCAAATATCCAGAGGGAATGTGGTGGAGAAGACCATAGAATCATAGAGCTGGAAGTGACCTCAGAAGGTCATCAAGTCCAGCCCCCTGCTCTAGGCAAGACCAATCCCAATTAAATCAACCAGCCAGGGCTTTGTCAAGCCGAGACTTCGGGTATGTCTACACTACCACCCTAGTTCGAACTAGAGTGGTAATGTAGGCGACCGGAGTCGCAAATGAAGCCCGGGATTTGAATTTCCTGGGCTTCATTTGCATATTGCCGGGCGTCGCCATTTTAAAATCACCATTAGTGCGGACTCCGTGCCCCGCGGCTACACGCGGCACGAACTAGGTAGTTTGGATTAGGCTTCCTATTCCGAACTACCAGTACACCTCGTTCCACGAGGAGTAACGGTATTTCAGACTAGGAAGCCTAATCCAAACCACCTAGTCCGTGCCATGTGTAGCCGCGGGGCACAGAGTCCGCACTAGCGGACATTTAAAAATGGTGGCGCCTGGCAATATGCAAATGAAGCCCGGGAAATTCAAATCCCAGGCTTCATTTGCAACTCCGGTTGCCTACATTACCACCCTAGTTCGAACTAGGGTGGTAGTGTAGACATACCCTTAAACACCTCTAGGGATGGAGACGCCACTATTTCCCTAGGTAACCCATTCCAGTGCTTCTCCACTCTCCTAGTGAAATAGTTTTTCCTAATATCCAACCTGGATTCCTCCCACCACAACTTGAGACCATTGCTCCTTGTTCTTCCCTCTGTCACTACTGAGAACAGCCTCTCTCCATCCTCTTTGGAACCTCCCTTTCAGGAAGTTGAAGGCTTCTATCAAATCCCCCCTCACTCTTTGCTTCTGCAAACTAAACAGACCCAACTCCCTCAGCCTCTCCTCATAATTCATATGCTCCAGCCCCCTAATCATTTTGGTCGCCCTCTGCTGGACCCTCTCCAATGCATCCAAGTCCTTTTTGTAGTGGGGGGCCCAGAACTGGACACAATACTCCAGATGTGGCCTCACCAGAGCAGAATAAAGGGGAATAATGACATCTCTGGATCTGCTGGCAATGCTCCTCCTAATGCATGCTAATATGCCATTAGCCTTCTTGGCTACAAGGGCACACTGTTGACTCATATCCAGCTTCTCATCCACTATAACCCGCAGGTCCTTTTCTGCAGAACTACTACTTATCTGGTTGGTCCCCAACCTGTAACAATGCTTGGGATTCTTCCGTCCCAAGTGCAGGACTCTGCACTTGTCCTTGTTGAACCTCATCAGATTTCTTGTGGCCCAATCCTCCAATTTGTCTGAGTCACTCTGGACCCTATCTCTGCCCTCAAGTGTATCTACCTCTCCCCTTACTACTTCCACTACTCTGTTCTCAGTAGTGACAGATGGCAGAACAAGGAGCAATGGTCTCAAGTTGTGGTGGGAGAGGTCCAGGTTGGATATTAGGAAAAATTGTTTCACTAGGAGAGTGGTGAAGCACTGGAATGGGTTACCTAGGGAAGTAGTGGAGTAGTGACCAATGGGGCAGAAAAGGAGAAGAGAAACTGAAGAGAAGAAAGTGTCCCTCTGAGGCCAAGCTGAATGATATGGGGAAGAATACAGAGTGGAGTGAGAAACAAATTCAGACCCTGGAAGAAGTAGTGCTGAGAGCCTACAGCACAAGGACCATGGGTTATAGGTGAAACTGAAAGTCATCAAGAGTAACCAGAAGACACAGAATTCTAGAGAGGGAAATGCAGGGACTCCATGGATGAGAACGACAAGTTCCTTCTCAGGTAGGAGAGTTGGAGCCTGAGTGGGATGACCAATGGGCCCAGCTGTGACAGCTCCATTGGAGAAGGTATCTACTCACACAAGAGTTGCAGTCGTCAGAAGGAGAATGTGATTGGGTGTTTATTCCGCACTTTCTCAGAAAGGGTTAATGCAGAGTGACCAGGGGACTAATTAACCCAAAGTTCACAGCTGAGGGGAATCAAGAGGTCAAGTAATCCCCTTACTGAGTGAGGAAACCCAACTGAGGAGGAATGAGTTAGGAAAATGGAAGCAGAGGGAGCTGCCAGGAAAGTCAACAGTCACTCCCTGGGAGAAGGGAGGTGGGTTTAGGCTGGCAAACCCAGAGAGGGGAAAACCAGAAGGGTAGGATAGGGTTCTGGGAAAGGCAGTAAGATCTACAAAGGAACAGACCTTGACTGCAGGCTAAAAGGTCCCTGATGTGGATCCAAGAGTAGCCAGTGCCAGCCACTGAGGGAGTGGCACTACGAGGCAGTGAATAGGAAGACTATATAAGACAGTGGATGAGGAATGACTTTGATAACCCAGATGACCTAACTGAAGGGCCAAAGCTGAAAGAGACAGCAACTCATGGAACAAGGAAGGGATGACAGATCCAGAGAGAGGCAAAAGGATGGTATGGAACCATAGGAAGGGCATTAATCTTACAAGCTATTCCCCAGAGAGGCAACACCAACTTTGCAGTGAGCATAGTACCCCATCACAATACTCTAGATGTTTAGTTAGAAATTTGCAGTATTTTGCTAGACTAGACATCACAAAGTTAACACTCCATTTTCTTCTTGGGAGACTTTAAACTTTGGTTTTGTTAAACTGGTCTCTGGGAAATATATTTTTGAGACAATTCTCTTTAACGGTGTTTTAACAGGCTTTTTCCATAATACTATTTAATAGGAATAAAATGTTCTTTGAGGATCCGTATTTATTTCTATTCATTGGAATAGGCCTGTTCTTTTTTATTTGCTTTGCAAAATTTGTGGTAGGCATAAATCAATAATTATAGTAACTTGTTCTTTTCTAACTTTGCAGCTGCTCATGTTTCCTATTTGAAATACAGTGAGTTTGTGTTAACAAAGTTACACTGAGTTTCTGAAATAAACTTTATTTCATCAGTCTTAAATCCATATACAAACCATTGACTTCTGTCTGCTACTTCAGTTCCAAGCACCATGGGGAGAGCAGTCAATTTAACTAGTTAAAGCAAAATTATTTTGTTTTTACAAAATGCAAATGTTTAAAAATACAAGCACCTTGATGGATAATAATGCTCTGACAATGCCAGTGATCATTGGATAATACAACATAGTATGTATAGATAAAACTTTCATAGCAAAAAGGACCAGTCAGAGTATTCCTGTGGTCAGTCCTGGAAAATATGATGCTGATGAGTTAGCAAGAAAACTTTTTTAAATAAAGCAGATTCTTTACAGATTTCTTGTTTTACAGACCTGAAACATCTTGTGAGATGGCCCCATGGGAAAGTAGTTTTTCAGAAGTCAGAACAAACAGCTGAGGAGAGAGTACATGCAGTGCTACAGAGGAACATGCAGTATTAGGAATTCAGTAAGGCTATACTCAAGCTGACAGAGGTATGATATTCTCACTCTCCAGACTGGAACAAAATGTATTGTTGGATGTGACTCATCTCAATTTACTTGATGTAGCCAGGAATTTAAGGTTCAGAGGATTTCTCCTCCTTTTACTGATTGTATTTTGGACAAAATATGAACTGCTACTCTGGGTTTGATTATAGGCAAGATGAAAATGGCATCCCAGAAGGCAGAGATGGATAGAAATACACGTGGGGCCAAATGGTTCCTCAGAAGCCTTGGTAAATAACTGTGCCTTGTATCATTCCTTCAGAGAAAACACACGAGAACTATTTTGGATCAGTGCAAGGAATAGGTTCCAAAGTTGAGGAAATGCCCTGGCAGAGGCTCCCCTCTCTTAGGGTATGTCTACACTACCCTCCTAGTTCGAACTAGCGGGGTAATGTAGGCATACCGCACTTGCAAATGAAGCCCGGGATTTGAATTTCCCGGGCTTCATTTGCATAAGCGGGGAGCCGCCATTTTTAAATCCCCGCTGGTTCGAACCCCGTGCAGCGCGGCTACATGGGGCTCGAACTAGGTAGTTCGGACTAGGTTCCTATTCCGAACTACCGTTACTCCTCGTGAAATGAGGTGTACCGGTAGTTCGGAATAGGCACCCTAGTCCGAACTACCTAGTTCGAGCCCCGTGTAGCCGCACTGCACGGGGTTCGAACCAGCGGGGATTTAAAAATGGCAGCTCCCCGCTTATGCAAATGAAGCCCGGGAAATTCAAATCCCGGGCTTCATTTGCAAGTGCGGTATGCCTACATTACCCCGCTAGTTCGAACTAGCGGGGTAGTGTAGACATACCCTTATATACCCAGGGGAGTCCAACTTAAGCACCCCCATTGACGTATAACACAGAGGGCAGTCTCTGAGGCAGGCAGATTCCAAGGCATTCAGGCTTTTATAAGTTGAAACCCAACACCTTAAACTCCACCTGGAAACAAACAGGTGGCCAATGGAGATCACAGAGCAGCAGAGCTATGTCCTCTTGGCAAAATTATCCCAGCTTCCATTTGTGAGCTGATTTAAGCTGTAGCCTCAAGTAAAGCACATTGTAATACTTTACAATGGAATATAGGTCCTAGCTGGCAACACTCCTTGGCTACGTCTACACTGGCCCCTTTTCCGAAAGGGGCATGGTAATTTCAGAGATCGTAATAGGGAAATCCGCGGGGGATTTAAATATCCCCCGCGGCATTTAAATAAAAATGTCCGCCGCTTTTTTCCGGCTTGTAGAAAAGCCGGAAAAGAGCGTCTACACTGGCCCCGATCCTCCGGAAAAAGCGCCCTTTTCCGGAGGATCTTATTCCTACTTTGAAGTAGAAATAAGATCCTCCGGAAAAGGGCGCTTTTTCTGGAGGATCGGGGCCAGTGTAGACGCTCTTTTCCGGCTTTTCTACAAGCCGGAAAAAAGCGGCGGACATTTTTATTTAAATGCCGCGGGGGATATTTAAATCCCCCGCGGATTTCCCTATTACGATCTCTGAAATTACCATGCCCCTTTCGGAAAAGGGGCCAGTGTAGACGTAGCCCCTTGTGAGTGGAGGACCACTCAGTTCTAAATGGAGTCTCATATGTTGAGACTTGTGGCCTCAACAGATCATGACTCCATGTTGGAAAATAAGGCTTGCACTATAATGTAATGCCCAGCCATGGAACTATGAGTGACAGTGACATATGTGACCCTTTTAAAATAAGACACTGGCAAGAGCAGAAATTGAGAGGTGAAGTCAATGGATAGAGGCTGAGGTTAGTAGAATAAAGGGATAGAGTAACTTCTGAAGAAGAAAAGTTACAATAATTAGATTGGGATTAAATGTCAGAGTCTGGGGGCTTGGTCATCTCTGTCCTGCAGGTACAAATAACTTCAATGGAAATTACTAATATCTGGCAGAGAGAGAATCAAAGCCCAGACATTGAAAAGAGGTAAAAGAAACTCTGGTTTGGAGAGCTAGCCAGGACATTATTCTCCCCTGTTATCACCTTCCTCTAGTGGCTGGTTCACATAGGCTATGTCCTCCTATCTTATTAATGCAGTGGTTCTCAACCTTTTTTTTTTTTTTTTTTTTTTTTTTTTTTTTTTTTTTTTTTTGCAAACCCCTAAAAAATTGAGTGGAGGAGCAGATCCCTTTGGAAATCTTAGACATAGCCTTCAGACCCCCATGTGTCTGAGGACCACAGATTGAAAACTATGTTTCTGTGGTAACCAAAACCTTTTGTGGATCCCAAAAAAATGTGTTCTGAGGACTCCCAGGGGTCTGTGAACCACAGGTTGTAAAATGCTGTACTAATGCAATTACCTTTGATCTCTGAATATTTAGTACTGTAGCATAGACATCAACACTTGAGATACAAACAATAGTGATATGTGATAGGGAGGTGGTCTGGCAGGTGGATAAAATAGCACTTTGTTTTGCCTTCTTTTATACACATACTCACAGAAAATAAACAAAAGCTTTCTGTGGTTATAGAATGCTGTTATGGCTGCAAAGACAAGCACTCCAAAGTTAAGAAATGCCAATATTGACGTTGACGGTGCAATCTTAATTCTGCCCCTTCTCCTTATGCATTATGATACAGTCTTTAATTACACAATGTGTCACATACCATTTTGTCCACAGGATCGCCGCCTTTTTCAGTGCTCAGTGACTAAGACAGTTGTTCAATATTTGTTTTTAGCCTCATGCTTTATTTACTGCACATCATCCAATCATTGCACTGAAGAGAGAGCTGTTAGTTACCTCATGGGTTTTGATAAGGTGCTTGGCAATGTAATATCTGAGTGCATTACTAACACTGATTTATGTATTGCCACAGTCCCTCAGCAAAAGAGGAGAGTATTGTTATATCCATTTTATAGACTGGCAAACTGAGACAAGACAAAGTGCCTTGTGTAAGGCAAAGCAATACATCTGTCACAGAGACAAGATCAGAACTTAGGGCTGCCTGAATCCTAACTGTGTTCAGACCTCCAGCTCACACTGCATTACTGCTAAATGTATCGACCACCCACAGTTTAGGTTGACTTCAGTTTCGGTAGTGAGTGGTCTGCACTTCTGAATGCCAGGACTCAGATCAAGCACCCAGATAATGAAGAACTCATGGTGAGAAAGCACATGCAAAAATGGTGGTACCAGCAGCACTTTGCAAATCTGTAGCAGAGCCCAAGATAGAGCCTCCTTCTTTTGGAGATTGGGGGGGCGGTACTCAACTGTTTTAAGCACAAGACCAGGCTTTCTTTTTCCTTGCATTAATGTGCCACCTCAGGAGCGGCCTGAGGCTGGCTGCAGCAGCTGGTGCCCCAGGCCGTTAATGGCCATGACATAATCACGGGGTGCCCTGGCGCCCCATGATGTCATCATTGGGCTCCTGGGCCAGCAGCGCCCTAGGCAACTGCCTAGTTTGTCTAGGCTCACAGGCCGCCCCTGTGCCACCTGCTTTATTCACTAAACATGCATACTTTCGTTTTACAGCCAATAAGGAAGGGGACTATCAAGGCTGTTCCCCATTCCGACACTCCCATTGCATAAGGTGGGGGCATACAAGAAACTTTAAAATACCCTGCCACTAGAGGCTTCTGTTAAAAACTCCCCATGATCAGATATTCTCTGGCCTTAGATTGATATTGCTGCCACCACTCAAATGCAAAAACCCCTCTGAGAACCCAGGAAGATGCATTTGGGGATTTTCGGTGGGGTAACCTCCAGTTCTTTCATCATCCCTCTGGAGAGAGCTTGAAAAAAAACTATAAATTTTTTCTTAATAGCTGGCTTTGCAATCTTAAACATATGCATGCAGAACTTCCTGCCTTTTAGGACACAGGAACCAGATCATGGTCTTAAAAGGGTGATTTTTTTATTAATAAAACAAAGAAAACATACTTATTGAAACATAACTTGATTGCTAGATGTTACAGAGGAATTGAAAAAAGAAAGGTTAAAACAGAGAATTGCTTCACTAGGATTCAGTTTGGAGAGTCACAAGGTCTGGGGTATTTACATATGCTCAGAACAGAGAAATCCAACAAATCCAAAACTAAAGAAAATAACCTGATTGTGTCTGACTAAACATCTCCTGTTCTACTCACATATCACATTTGTAAGTAGGAATAAGATATCCTCCGGAAAAGGGCTTTATTCCGGAGGATCGCGCCAGTCTAGACGCTCTTTTCCGGCTTTTCCCCAAGCCGGAAAAAAAGCGGCGGCCATGTTTATTTAAATCCCGCAGGGGATATTTAAATCCCCCGCGGATTTCCCTATTCTGACTTGCCTGCTTTGCATGCCTCTTCCGGAGAAGGGGCCAGTCTAGACGTAGCCAGGGTCTTACAAAAAACAGCACAAAGTCTTGACTGAATCCCTGAACACAATCAATTATATACACTGAATGAGGCAGAGGTCCTATGAAAAATGTAGTATGTAAACATGTAATTAAAGGCTGTCATAATGCATGGGTAACCTTACTTCTATATTTCATGTCCAAACTTTTAAGCCAGGGGAGGGGTGTTGTATGTTAAAAGTACATACAGTCCCCAGTCAGAGCTTTCTATAACCAAAGAAAAGAGAGGAACTGAAGATTGCATAGAAACCTAGGAATGCAAGTCTAATGAATCTAGAAAATGCTTAGCTACTACAGTGGTGGGTGCAATAGAAACTCATTAGCTAAGTAGATAGATCTTCCTTCCATGTACCCGCCTAGGAAGCAGCTGTAATATGATTGATTGTGTTTCCAAAAGGCACGCTGTAGAGAAGAAGTCAGAGCTCAAAATGTCACTCAGCCCAAGAAAGCAACCTTTCCATCAACTCCCACACTAATTTGTGTCTGCGGAAACAGCACAGTTTGTTTTCAGAGGGGTGTAGTAAATGTTGCTGCTGAATATCTCATTGCCCCCTGGGCGCATGGAGGCATCATGCCTACTCCTAGCTTACACAGCCATAATGCCTCCAGTTAACCCCACTGGAGATGCACCACCTCCTTCCTCCCGAACACAGCCCTGTAGTGGTCCCACTCTCCCAAGTGGGGAGGGAGGCCGCTGTGCCTCACTGCATCAGGCAGCCACACTTGGGTCTTGCTGGAGGGGCCAAGCGGTAAGTAGGCTATAGTCACAGCCTTCTAGCAGAGGCAAACAACCACTAACTGCCTGAAGCTGAGCAGTCTTTATCCCAGAGTCTTCCATCAATCAAGAGTCTCTGGCCCCTATAAGGGCAAAACATAAGCAGTCATTAGCTCATAGCCTCCTGGCTGGATCTATAAGGGACTATACAGTCTATAAGGGAAGATCTGGCCCTCTAGGTAAAGCAGAGCAGGAATCAGGTTTTGTCTACATCTCCTGGCTAAGGTAGTCAGCGAACACACAATCCAGGCCCAGAGTCTTCTGGCTGGGGCAAAACATGAGCAAAATACAGATCTTCTGGCCCAGGGGTTAAATAGACCACAACCCCAGGTGTGAGGTTGGGAGCAGGCCCCATTCCAGGGCCCTAAAGTGGCAAATGGTTCCCCCACTGTCAATAGTCTACCAAAATGCACTGGTCCATGCTCTAGCAACAAAAGCAGGCTAAAATCTGGTTTTCCAGGGCTACTTCCTACCACAGTCTGGATTGCGGTGTGAAGATTCACAGTCTAAGGATCCTCCGCCTCCTTAGCAATCCTGGCAACTCCTCTCCAGAGGAGATCACTTCTAGGGGCAGGGCACTGCACAAATCTAGCATTTGACATCAGGTTGGGAACATCTGTCTCCTTCCCTGACTCTTACTCAACTGAGCTGCAGGGACCTCCCTGTATACTTCCTGTCCTGTCCTGGTACTTCTCAAGTCCAGAGGGAGGACACTCAACCTCAATATAAGCTCTCCCCCAGAGCTATCCCATCCTTAGGATGGTTTGGGACAGCAAGCCCAAACCCTGCACTTTGGTGGGCCCCATGGCAGCCACCTCAACCATCCTATGGACAGGCCCATGGGATTTCCTAGGGGGCCTGGTGCAAGGTGGTAGCCAGGTTCAGTCTCCTCCCCACCCCGCCCCCTTCCTCCCCCCCCACACTCACCACAGCAGCAGGAGCTGGACTGCTCTGGCAGCCTGTTCTATGCCACTCTGCTGCCCTCTCCCAGCCCACTGCACTCCACTTCATGGCAGCAGGAGGAAGCAAAATGTCCCAGGCCCAGGGCACTCCGCTTGCCTCCACTGCAGTGAAGTGGAGCACAGTGATCTGGGAGAGGGTGGTGGGCAAGTGCTGGGCTCCATCTTCTGCAACTGTGGTGAGTGTGGGTGGGGAGCTTTACTCCTGCTGCTGACCTGCCCCAGGCCTCCCAGTAACTCTCAGGCTCACATTGCTCAAGAGAGGGGGCTTTGGGCAAGGGGGTGGAAGCAGGGTCAGGGAAGGCCGGGACTGGAGCAGAGCAGGAGTGGGGTTTAGGGGAAGAGGTGAAAGTGGGGCAGGGAGGGGAGGAGCAAAGGCAGAACAGGGGCAGGGCCTGTGGCAGAAGGGTTGCCCTGAGCCCTGTGCCCACCCGAAGGACAGCCTTGCTCTCATCCCTCGCTCTCATCCCTCAACCCATCTAGCACAAATGGGAGTTGTCAGGCCTTTGGAGTCTGTAGTTTTTACAACCAGTCAGTAATGTTTTTAAAGCACTTTGAGAGGCAGCTATGACTGTTACGTCACAACTGGATTATTCTCCTTAAACATATGGTAGTGAAGTGTGGGTATTTGGTTTAGAATGGAAATAAAGGTTCGATACATTTTACTTTGTTTTAATACTCACACTATACTGATTGCATTTGGTGCTTGGTACTCAGATAATCTATCTTTTCTAGGCTGATCCAGCATACCTTGAGTACCCAGATCTCCTGTTGATCTCATTGGGAGTTTTTGATGTGCAAGAAATCCAGGACTGGGCCATATACATGTGAGATTGTCCATGTTTCAGATGTACTAGGGCCAACAGCTACCCCATCCCATTTCTTCTCCCCTATGTTCATTACTACATTTCTGAACATTAAGTAAAAAGGCTGACACAGAAGCTCCTCAAGAAAGAAAGAAATTTTTACTGACAACTGTTAAGGACTTTATTTTATTACTGTGTTTATTCTTATCCAATTCAAATTCTACAAAAGGAACTAAAGACAGTAGCCAAAAATGTTAATGGCAATAGGTCAAACCATAACTTTTTGGAACTGAAAATAAATTCTCACCTAAAGCAGAAGAAAAACAAATACAAAGACGAGTGGAAAATAACCCTCAAAACTGCTAATGAATTCAGAAAACAAACAATCAGACAAGTAATATTTGAAGGAACATACTTTTTCTTCTCAGCAAAATTGGAGAGGAAAAGGATGAAGCAGTTGAAAATAAATCACTTCCTACAGCCCAAAATTAAAGAAAAATATAATTAAATTTCCTGTAACTATTATTTTCTTTAGTTCTCTTTTAAATAATTTAATTGAATATGAATAAACACAAAAATAAAATTAAAAACACTTGTATTTATAAATTGCTATGAAACTGTCTTCTGCAGGAGCTGCCCTTTTAGCACAAGTTATATAGTTTATATTTTGTCTGAGAGATCCTATAGTACACATTACTGATCTCCCTCCATTCTTTGAGTGCTTTTAAGGAATAGAAAGGAAATTTATTCGCATGAAATCCCAGCTCTTCCATAGTTAGTGACATCATAATATTTTTAGCAGAAGCAGGATATCAAGGAGTAATGTTGGCTGGGACTGAAACAGTAATTGAGATATGTACTGACGGCATTTTAACTACATAACAAAGAGCAAATGTAGGAGCTTCAAACAGATCCAGGCACTAGTAGAAAGAACAGGATTACAAAAGCCAAATTCTTGTTCTGACTTCAATTTACATAAACTGCTAGCGAAAAGAAATAAAATAAATATGGCTCTAATAAAAAGGCACACTGGCAGGATTTGGGGGAGTTCTTCTCAGTATAAGGATCAACCCCTCTTGTAAGGCTGATGTAGTTCAAATACAACAAGAGTATCATGCACTGTGGTTCCAGAGAGATATATTTCTTGAATGATTTCTGAATTTAGGGCCTGATCAAAAGTGCTTTTAAGTTAATGGAAAGACTCCTATTGCTTCCATTTGGTTTTGAACCAGGCTGATAATGAAATTATGAAATGAACTGTGGCAAGAAGGCAAATTTTTCCTTTCCAAATCATTGTTCTGGATTTACTGCTAGCAAGATCAAAACTGCATCCAGTATACAGAAAGTGAGGGACAGGACTAAGCTCTTTGCCCCTGGGCAAATGCATGGCCATGACTTCCATAGGCTTTGAAGCGGATCCACATAGCTTCCAAATGGCTATGCATGTATAATCATTTGTTAAAGGGAGGCTGCTAGAGGAAAAGTTAGGAGCCTTTAATAAAAGTGATAATATAAAAGTAAAAGCCTAAAATTGTGGCATCTGTTCATCATTGCTGAGTCATTCTCTGCTATCAATTTCTATGAAAAATTTCCACTGACTTCAATGAAAGTTCTGTACACAGTCTGATGGCAGGATTTAGCATACTGTATTCATTCTCTGAAAAAGCCTGAAGAAGGAAAAATGATAAATAAATGAAAAGCTCTTTGTATGTTTAATGAAATAAAGGCTCGCTATTAAATAATTGCTTTGGCATCTGTTATTTTGGGTATTCTTTAACACATGATTACAAATGTTTATAAGTTTATTTATATCTCACTTTTACAAGATGTACATTCATATCATGTGATTCAACATAATACACTCTGGAACCAGAAACCAACATGTCTGATGAATTCATGTAGGAGCATGCTGACATAACCAAAACCTAAAAAAGGTTTCTTCCACAATAATAGAGGGGTACAAACTTTAAGACCAGTTGGTTTTGAAGAGTTTTTCATTTTAGCAATCCCTGAAATGTCTGTAAACTCAGACACGCTATGTATACATAACCAAAACAATGCAATGGTAATGTAAATCATTCTGGCTGCTCATAATTTTGCAAAAGCAACAGGTTTAAACAATATAAAAATAAATGCAAAGCATTGTCAAATTTACACTCAACATAATTAAAATATTACAGGCTTAGAAATTTCCAAACAAAACAATAAATAAAACATCCATATACACCAATACAAAAAAACCAGAAATGCCTGTCTTGATGTAACTAATACGTACCATAAGCCTAGATTCATGAAAATATTGCCTTTCAATAAATAGTTTCAGCTTCAAAGTTTGATATTTCCTATATTCTTGAACTGATTTTAATTAAATATCAAATTGTAATAAAATGAGTATGAACTGCATCAAGTTTTAAGCTTTACTGAAAATCAGCAAATTCTTAGGCTGATTTTTAGTAAATTAGGCACCTGCTGATAATGTAAAACTTATCCAACTGATACACAATATTCAAGGGACGTTAGACATTGTATCTCTTTTGAAGAATGACTCAAGCACTGAAGTCCAGGCTCTGTCACTGACCTTGCTAAAGAGGCCAAGTGGCAAAAAATAACTGGTATAATATGAGCTGCTGGATTGTGTCCATGTGACCTAGGTCATAGCTTTGAAGGAGGGAGGCACCATTTTACCAACAGGATAAATCACAAAGTGAAAGGTTAAATTTTCTTCCTGGTACTTGTAACTCCCATTAAAACCGAGCAGTGGTTCAACTGAAAGGGTATTTATTGGTATAGCATACACGGCTTCTTTTTTATTTTCTCCAAAGAATATCAGGCCCTAGTTGATTCCACCACCTCCTTCTGCAACCACTGTGTGTTTTCAAGGTACTGAATCAGAAGTTCTACCAAATCACTACATTACCACTGCCATTTTGAGTCATGTCAGCAATGGGAATTACAGAGAGAAAAATGCAATGTAAAGGATTACAAGGCTACTTACAGAAGAGGAGTGAGCATGTCACTGTCTGCATCAACCATCAACAAACAAGATCTCCAGCCACATGGACTATGACACTTTACAGAGCTGAAGATTGTTAGTGATTACAAGGATATTGGAGGTTATAAAAAAATAAGTATGTTTATTCAGAAATGTGTAATATTTTTTTCTACATTTGTGTAAAATTTGCTCAGAAAGAAACGGGAAAAGGGGATCCTGCCACTGCCCTTTTAATAATATCTCCATAAGCTGAAACTATCTATAAAAAAAAATACACAAAGCTTTTGCCTAGCATAATTAACAGAGTAGAATGCATATGTAATTTCTTCTGCCTCCCCTCCCCCCATCTATATTTATCCTTATTATTGCCTCTTGAGAGCTTCAGATTTCCATACGACTGTGTGTACTAAAGTATTTGAATCAATGACCCCAATGTGTCAACTCAAAATCATGGTGCAAGAGTATTATTTTATTACTTCATGGGTAATTTAGAAATAAAAAAGAGTTAGAACAACTATGTGAAAGAGTGACATCAGGCCTCTAGTCTGTTAAATTGTTAATAGCTGAGACTGGGAGACAAGGTATTCTAGTGAATACTATGAACTTCTGAGTGCTAATCATATTTCTGTCACAAACTAGAGATCTGGGGTAAATTCCTGGTTCCACTGAAGTCATTGGCAAAACTCCCTGGGCATATCTATACTACGGAGAATACTGACCATCCAGAGGTTGATCTTCTAGCATTTGATTTAGGGGGTCTAGTGTAGATCTCCAAATAGAACGCCAAGGGCAGCCTCCCTCCCCTCAGCATTGTGTACTCTGCATTCTTCAAGGAGTAAGGGAAGCCAGTGGGCGTGTGTGCTCCCTTAAGCCTCCCACAGTGTAGATGCTGCAGCGGCTCAGCTTAAGGTAAGTCGAATCCAGCTATGCATTTTGTATAGTTGGATGTCATACCTTAAGCATGTAGACCAGGCCCCATTGGCTGAAGGGACTTCAGATTGGGTGGTAGCTTCATAGTCTCAGGAAAACAACTTAAGGTTTCATTATCACCGATAATCATGTTGAATATTACCTTTGGGACCACTCATCGAGTAAAGTACTAGACTATAAACTCTTTGGCATGGTAGCTGTTGTTATCGGATCGTATGGTGCTTAGCACAGTGGAGTTCCATTCCTGATTGTGGCTTGTAACTGCTACCACAATGCAAATACAATACTAGTATTCAACAGGATTATGGATGATACACTCGGGTCTTTAATTTCTATGCTTTAATTTCTTCCTCTGTTAAATGGGGATAACTCTTACCAACTTCGTAAAGGGCAAAGATTCATTAATAAAGTTGTTTACAGAGTGCATTGCATATAAAAAGGTATTACATGAGTGTTAACAAAACAAGATATTTCTATATGTATGGCCCTACTCGGCCAAAAAATCTGATCTCATTGGCTTCTTTCTTGACTTTCCCAAGTCAATAAAAACTGAATCATGGACTCAGGTTGTTATTCAAATTGATACAAATACTTAAGCATATTCTGACAGTTAAAAAAAAATCTGTAGCTGAGGTTCATCTTTTGATTACAAAGGAACTGTGTGTGATTAATTGGGCCCTGTTTTGAATTTTTACATACTTGTTTCCAGGTCAAATTATTTTCAAAATAACAAGCTCAACTTTTGAGGAAGACCTTTGCAGGTAGCCAGTGGGGCTACATCTAGACTGAGGCAGTTTTTTGGAAGAGAAATTAAAATGGAGTGCTCATTTGCAAATCTCGCGCTCTCATTTGCATATTCTCTTCCGATCCTTTTTGCGGAAGAGGTTTTTGCGATAAAAAGCCCTATGTAGATGGGGCCATTTGTCAGAAAAAAACCATTTTCCACAAGATCCTGAAAACCTCATTTTTTGAGGAATAAGGGATCTTGCACCAAAAAAAAAATTTCCGACAAATGGCCCCCTCTACACAGAGCTTTTTATCGCAAAAACCTCTTCCGCAAAAAGGATCAGAAGAGAATATGCAAATGAGAGCACAAGATTTGCAAATGAGCGCGTCATTTGCATTTCCTCTTCTGAAAAACTACCACAGTCTAGACGTAGCCTAAACGAAGACCCATGCCAAGAGAATTCCGACCAATGCACATTGATCTCTGGAAAGCTCTCATTTCTGAGAAAGGGACATGATACAAAGATTAATGTGGCCACTGATGTCCCATAAATGAGGCTCATGCTATCTGTGAAATTAATTCAATAAAGATAATCTTAAAGCTTTACTAAATATCTCGGAACCTTAAGTGCCTTACCTTCAATCACTTACCTGTTGAAGACGTTCACAATAAAAAGAAAAAAAGAACAAAGCACAATGATGAAGATAGAAAAGAGATGTAGGGCCAGATCCCCACTGGGTACATTTACACAGCAGGGTTAAAGTCAAATTAAGCTACTCATTTTTAGCTATGTCAATTGCATAGCTAAAGTCGAAATAGCTTAATTTGGCTTTTGTCACTGCCTACACACAGCAGGAAGTCAAAGAAAGAACACTCCTTCGACTTCCCTTACTCCTCAGGAAATGAGGGTTATCATGAGTCGGAGTAAGAAATCCTTCTGCTCAACATTATTTCAAAATAAAGGCTTGTAGTATAGACACGCATTATGCTACTGTGTATAAGTACCCACTATATGTTGATCAGGGCAGCTCCATGGAGGTTAACAGAGACACATTGATTTACACTCACTGAGGATTTGGCCCTTACAAGTGCTAGCAGAAGAAAGAGTTCTTTCCAGGCCAAGAAGAAAGAAGAGAAGGCCAGCCATATGCCCCCATCCAAAGCTGGACCCAGTGAGCCTTTTGGACCAAGTGTACTATTCTACTTTGGAAATAAGAAAAGCAGAAGCAGTTTTGGCAGCAACATCCTCATTCCCTTGTTAGGATTGCATCTGTATGTGCTGTGCTGAATGAAATGCTGGATTAGTGTATAGATACAATGAGACATCCTGCCTTTTTCCCTCCTCCTCCTGCCAGGACGATCTAAAGTTCCTACTTGAAATCCTGCTGAACTAGTAGCTGCTGCCACTTGCCTTCCATTCTCCAGTGCAGAGTTTAGATATATCCAAACTAGCCACTGAGAGGACTTACATGTCTTAAGAAACTAGTCGAGTTTTCAGCGACACAAAACTAAAAACAAAAACAAAACAAAAGAGAGAGAGAGAGTAACACAGACCCAGACCACTTTGTAGTTACCGAGGGTTTGTTTTCATGTATTTATGGTATAAATAAAAGAAAAATTGCTGGAATAAATTACAAAGAGGAGACACCTGACTGGCATATGGAAGTTCTTACTCTGCTGGTATCCAGGATAACAGCAAAGGTTTACTTTTTAGTAGGCAATTCTTATCCAAGTGTGCATATTTTATGTAATACGCTTCAAGAAGTGCAGGCGAGCAGGCAACTTCATTTCTAAGATGGTTGAAGGCACTCAAGGACCAATCCTGCAGCCACTCCTCATTTGAGAAGTTTCTCTGAAGTCAATGGAACTGTCTGAGGGTGAAATTCACTCCTGCACAGAAGTGTAAAGCACAGCTGATGGACCATGCAAAATAGGGCTTAAATGAACAGAAGCAGTGCATAAGCTTGTGCTATCCCTCTGCACCAGGATGAGTTTCTATCCAAGTGAGCAAAGGCTGCAGGACTGAGCCTTTAGCTATTAGCATTATGCAACACAGCACCCCAAAGTATTGTGGGTAGCCAATATAACTGCTTATTCATTTCAATTTAGTGGCTCCTTATGGCAATATTCCCTGTTTGTATGTTTTAAATGATGGAGTTGCTATGGGGAGAGTGTTTATTATTTTAGGTGTAAAATGTGATAATTGACAATATTTGAAAGAAGACTAAACTTTATCTAGAAGGTATACAATTTATATTTATTACTATAAATAAAGTTTATACCTTCCAGATAAAGTTTGCTCTTAGTTCCAATTTTGTTAATTGCCTGTGTTTATTCTCCATATCCCTCTATGATGGTTAATGCTATATTAACATTGCCGCCTTGGTTTAAAGAGATATTAGGCTTTCACAAAGACGTAGGAAAGACAAGTAAAATTTATCAGATCAAACATTTCCAAAATATAACCACTTTTCACATAATAAATAGGTGGGAAATGGCAGCACTTTGACAAATTTCAGAAAATGTGCTTGTCAAAAAATACCAAAATTGGGGGGAAATGCAAATGTCTCAAATTGAAAAGACGCAATGCATTACTTTTTGCCCTGTGGAAATATCTGGGTTTGATAAATATCACAAAAGCCAAAACTAGTAATGGATTGCTAGATGATAAATACAACTTGAGAAAAAACAAGCTTACTGGCAATAGTATTGAGAGAATAAACTTCCATCAATGCAGGCCTCAATAACAAAGGCAAAAAAAATGAGCTATCTTGTTAGAAGTAGACAAGAGCAGTATTTGTTCTCACAATCAAACTCACAACATAATAAATTGATTAGAAGAGAATTACAAAGCAAATGAGAACATGGGGGTTAGTTAACCTAGACACTTTGTTAATATAATTTCAAGGGACTTTCCCCCGTTTAGACTCTCTGTGCTGCTTAGACAACTTTGTTCTGGTGTGTACATAACCCGTAAAAAGAAAAATTGGCAAACACTGAACTTGTCCACCTCAACAAAACATTTACTTGTTTTTGTGTGTGTTTGTTTTGATTTACTTAAAATGATTGCAAAAAATGTCATACAGGCTTTTCATCTTACTTCTCAGAAATATGGCACATTGACTTGACTAGAAATCATAGCATTTGTCTTTTTCCATACGTGATACATATATTTTTATCCATTCCTAGAAAACTTAGACTGTCATTTTGGCACTAAACTGCAATGTATCCAGTCTGAGCATAAAGGACTTAAATTATGGTTCTTGAAGAACTGATTATTAACAGAATAAGAATGTACGGCTATTTTTAATCTATAATATTTACAGTATTGCACTTTACTGCACTTAATTGCATTTCACTAGAAGTAATGCTGCATCAGTATTATGCCTTAAAACCATATGTCCATCTTTGTTGTGCGAGTCATTCTTCCTATATCCTGTAAAACAGAAAGATTTCAATTAAAAAATCCTGACATTAGGGAGAAAAAAAATCAGAAAGTTGACCTGCTCCTATGGCACAATGCATCTGAAGTTCACGTGATTCTGGGTAAAGCAGAATTGTTCCCAACATTCAAGTCACCACTCCTGGCTAGTAAATTCTAGTCTGTTTCTCTAGTTTTTTCTTCTTCTTTCCAAAAGACTTTCAGCCAGTAGAGAGACACTTTTTGTTGTTGTTATTGCTGCTTTTTTTTCTGAAAATAAAAAAGAAACCTGCCTTGCCTCAAATCTGAAATTCCACATATAAATTCAAACCAGTTCTGCAGCAGCAGCTCCTCAACGATGGAAGATATTCATGGCAGTGAAATAATACTGTTGGCAACAAAGAAATGTCATCTTTAATGGAGACCAGCCCCACGGATTTTTTTTTAATTATTATTTGTGTTTGTTTTGTTTCGATCAGAGAGGTTACCATCTTCAAAATGTGCTTCGTTACACACATGCACATGGTCGCAAAACTGACAGCAGCCGATGACCTCACGCTGATGTGAATCGCTTTGGCCAGGATCAAAAATCCAACTGTCCCACTGTTCGCAGATTAGGATAATTTAAAGATTTTGTTCCCCACCTAGGTTATCCTCCGGAAAGTCTTTGCTGTTGCGTGTGTGTGTGTGTGGCTGTGTGCGTGTAATCGGATGACTCTTCACTCAGATTCGGGATGGGCTCGCCCTAGCAGTGCATCTGGGGAGCAGTTTTAACTAGGGAGCGCTAGGGTGCCTGGAAACTACAAAAGGAGGGGAGGCCGCTGGACCCCCTCCGTCTTCACAGGAGCCGGAGCGGATGCGAAGGCTCGGAGCGCGAAGGGGCAGCCAAAACTGGGGGGTGGGAGGCTGTAGCGATCGTCTTTACGAGTCCTTGCAAAAGCCAGCGAGCCTGGCTCCCCCACCCCCAGCCGGCCTAGGGAGAGTCCCGTCGGGGCGGTGCGGAGGGGGAAGCGGGAGTCCTGGCCGCACTCACCCCCCCGGGCGGACAGTGTCAGAGCCCCAGCGCCTCGGCATGTTTCCTGGCCTTAAGCCGCAGGTCGGCGATGCTGGAGTTTTTGCTGTTGCTCTTGGCAGCCGCGGCTACCACCGCGGCGGCGGAGGCGGACTCGGCCAAAGAGGCGATGGGGAGTCCGAAGGGCGGCGGGGGGAACATCAGGTAGGGCGCGTGGGCCGCCAGGTGCGGGTGGAGGTGCGGGTGGGCGTGGGCCACGCCTTCCAGCTGCAGCTGCGCTTGGACCTGGGGAAGCGGAGAGAGGGGAGCCGGGTGAGAAGGGGCGGGGGCCAGCCACGCCCGGCGGGTCACAAGCTGCCCTCCCCCTGGGGGCATCCTCCGCGGGGGCGGAAGAGCAGCCTCCCCGCGCCCGGCAGCCTGCCCCCCGAGCCAGCGGGGCGCGCCTCCTGCGCCGTGCCCTGACCACCTGGCGCCCCCTCGCTTCCCCGTGTAGCTGCAGCTCACGCGAGCCCCGGCCCACCCCTCCGGCCTCGCTGTCAGGCGATGCCCCTTTGGCCGCTCCGCAAGGGGGCGCTCGGGGGCAAGAAGGCGCAGAGCGGGCTCCCTGGGCGGCTCTCGCAGCTGTGCAGGTGGCTGCGTTTGCAAGGGAAGGCCCAGCGCTGCAGGTGGGCCAGGAGTCCCCGAGGTAGCCCTTCCCACGCAGCCGGCGCGGGGAGCGGGAGGCGCGGGTTTGATTTGCACACGAACTGCAGAGGTGAACGAGAACCGACTGGTTGATATTAAGCAGCCCGCTCAGCGCTTCTCCGGGGAGAATAGAGGCGTATTTAGGCCGCCTTCTATTTACCAAGGTGAGCTGAGCACGCCTGGGCGCCAACAAGCGCTAAATGGCTTTTTTTTTTTCCTAGGGATGTTTATTTATAACTTTCTAAAAACTCTTTAACCTGGTAAATAGGGGGCGAGTGTTTACTCTGGAGCATTTTAGGCCTCCCCCCAACACCCTGGATTGACAGAGTCTCGGGTGTGGGTGTTCTCCCCCACGGGTACATGTTTTTCAAAAATCAATACCCTTAATCGATCCCTTCCACATATTTTCTATTTTGGGAGCGGATTCCCCGAATCGGTTACGTAGGGCACGACCTGGAGATTCCACATACTGTAACTTGCATGATTCAGTGATCTCAGGGCGGGCTCGCCTCTCTCCTTCCAGACGCCATTGCAACTCCACTGACTTCAATAGGATGGAGCCTACTGTATCTCTGTCTGCACAGAGCGAAGGGGAACGCTTTCTTTTCCCCGACACCTCGCCCAAAGTCTTGTCCCGTCCTCAGGTGCGAAGAGTCTGGGTGAGAACACGAGCTCTGTGCTGCCTACTCCAGCCAGCCCTTGGTAGTGTGAGAGGTGGATGTTGCCACTCACCTATACTCTGCCGGGGCGGGGGGGGGGGGGGGGAGGCGTGCAATTAGGTGTCTACACGCCTCACTACCAGGATCTAGCGAAGCTCCCCTGGCATGGCGTCCAACTGGCCTCCACCTCCAGGGGGGCACCGGGAGCAAAAGCCAGAGCGCTCCCTCCACCGTGCCCAGGTTTCACTAGTGTTGGACGCCCCCCGGAGCAGTTTGGGTTCCTGGACTCTCCGTGCTGGAGTCGGATTTGCGGGGACTAGGCCAGCTCCGTGCGAGTCACCTTCCCTGCGTGGAGGCTGGAGGAACGGACAGCTCCTACCAGGGAGGCTTGTCTGGGCCAGCCAGCCGGCTGCTGCACAATGCACCGGTTTCATCCGTCCAAGGGCTGCCCGCGCCAGCAGCGGCCCAGATCCGGATTAGGAAGAATTCCTCGCCCCCTCCTCACACACACACGCACCCCTTCCCTTCCTTGTGCCCTGCGCTCTGTCCGCATCAGGGGACAACAAGGGACCAGTGCTGGGCACTTGCCAACCCTTCCCTCTGCTAATGCGACACAGGAGACCCAAGCCTCCGGGAGGAGGGTTTGGCTTGGCTGCTCACTCCTTCATTTGCACATCGGGGTTCCCACAAGGCCAGAACACAGCAGGAAAGGAGGCCAGACCTACAGCCGCCTTCCTCTGCCTGAGCCATCGGCCCGAGCCGTGGAGGGGAAAGGAGGGGGGTGTTTGGAAAGAGGCCCCTTCTGAAGTTTTACAGCGTGCTTTTAATACGTGCCAACTTCGCTATAAATGGCACTTGTAAACGTGTCCCACTTCCTCCTGTGGCGGTGAAAGGGTAGCAGAGGAGGAGGGCGGGCAAGGGCTCCAGGCACTGGGGCAGGCGTTTAATGGGAAGCAAAACGAACTACCTGCTGGAAAGGCATCCTCAGGGCTCCCATATTCACATAAGGGGCCACTCGGCAGGCGTCTAAATGGCTGGCAGTTCCCAGGATCACCCCTGCACGGAGAGACAAGGCAGGGTCAGCCCCGTGGGTGGCACCGGGCATCCCCCCCCCCCCCTCACCTCCATCCCCTCCCTGAATCTGGGCTCCCGGACCCACCTTTGTGCATCTGATTCTCCTGCTTTCGGCACTTCGCTCTCCTGTTCTGGAACCAGACCTGCAACAAGGGAACACAAGGCGGGGAAGGGAAGACACGCGGCTGCTGAGAAACGAGACTAGCAAGCGGAGGCCAAGCTGTTCGTGTAACTTTTAATGATGTGCGTAAAATAAACGCACGCGGCTGCAAGAGGAACGGCTGAGTGGCCACTGCACGTTGTGCGAGTGATTATGGCTCTCACAGTCCTGTTAGGGTGGCTTAAGGTACATTGGGCCCACACAGAACCAGCCACATTCGTTCTGCTCCTTTTGGGAGAGGAGGGGGACCAGTGTTTGAGCCTGGCCAGCTGAATAGAAGTTAACGTAAAATCTCTACGATCCTGAAAGCAAACACTTCGGAACCGTGTCCCTCTTCCTAAACCCACGTCCCCCTGCATTCTCCAGGGTTGCAGGATTCGAGACTTCCACTCCCTTGTGCCACCCATAGAGGGTGAGCAGTTGCGATTGCTAAAGCAAATACCAGAACACAGGCTCTCCCTTCTTGATGGAGCTGTCAGTCTTTTCCTCGTCCGATTGAAGCCAAACCGGTAACATTTTACACTTTGTCTAACTTCAGTGCTCGATTTCTAGCCCATAAAATCTGTTACCAATTGGATTATCTCTTCCAATCCAAAACTTCACTTTTATGGGTTTTGAGAGATTTTAAGGTTTCACATAAAATCATAAATCCAGACTTGAGCAAATGGACGGAATTATTCCCTATTACATTCACTTTTTTATTTTTTTTAAATGCTCCTGCTGACGTTTTAATGTTCTTACTTCCAGATAATAACAGGAGCTTTCCAAATTTGGATTGAAATGAATTATTTATGCTGCCACCGGGAAAATACCTATAAGCCAATAATACTCGTCTAATTATAGTAATTATAACAGTTAAACAAATACAAACATCCAGTTGCCATTGCTTCTCTTTGGCTTCTGTTTGAGAATATTTCAAATGTTTGAGTTTATTGTTTCCTCTCCCTTCTCAAATGGCTAGTTTAATAAAGTGAGTTGATTCTCAAACACACAGCCGCAAAATGTTTTGCCCAATTTTATTCTTCGACAAAACTTAGCAAACGTGGACAAACATCGACTTGCGGTGCTGATAAAATCTTATAGCTAAGTAAACACCTCCAACCTTTGATGTTCTTACACTTGCCAAGTGATCATACGGTTAATTAATACTAACTGCACTTCCTACATCAAATTTTCCCTTCAAGCTTTCTTCAATTGCCTTAATGATGGTCATTTACAATAGAGTAATTAGTGCACAAAAAGGCTTCCAAAGGCATTAATTACCCACGGCACCTCAGTGATTGTCTTAAGTAGGAATTCACCTTCTCTGCTCTGGAGCACAGTTCTTACTGCTCAGGGTCGCCACATGATCGCATGTATAATGCCGAGCACTCGCCATCCAAGCAAACCCCGAGCTGTATAACAATTTGGGTCTGACTGAAAACTGCAGCCTGAATTTTTGAAAAGCACGCCCTTTCCATGTGTTAATAAAAGATCTGCCTTTCAAACTCAGGCCAGCTGGGCTTCGTGTGAGTGTCACTTGTGCTTTCTTGAACTACAGACTGGACTGTAATTTTCAAATACAAAATATCCCCGTAATAAACATTTAAACGTCTGTGTCCCAAGCTGCTGCAATTTCGGGTGAGGACCTTTACAGCAGCGACCGTAGTGTACTAAGTACGGCTGTGGCATGAAATCTGCCTGTCTTTTTTTTTTTTGGCAAAGCAGTTTAAATCGTCAGGAGGAATTTGAGCAGCGTGCGTGTAAACAACTTCTCCCGCAAATCAGAATATCCTTCAAACGAAAATTATATTTAAATCTGTAAAACGAAGTGCCCTTTCCCTTCAGCTATGAAAAAATAAGGTTAAGAGGAATAAAAGTGATGAATTAGCCACTGCGTTAAGCGATAATAAATCAGGCTTGGTGTGGTTCACGATCAATTCCAATTAGTCATGAATATGCTAAGTAAAGCACAGTACACTGTTTTAGACAGTTATTTCTTCATTAAGGATCACTCAGTGATTTCTTTCACAAATGCTCTAATCTGATTTCCTTTTGATTTCCATTAGAGACAGTGAATAATGACATTTAATTTAGCCCTGCACCATAAACCCAAAGATATTTGTTGTAATTGAATTACTGCCTGCTCCTCACTATGGTCTCATAACTTTCAATTATAACCCTGACAGCTGGGTGATATGAGTTTCCAGTACAACACTAAAAATAAAAGGTTAATAAGGACTAGCTACCATAGGAACTTCAATTTATTTACAGCAAATTTCCACACTAAATTGAAACTATATCCTTGAACAACAAGGGACAGGCGGTGCAGACAGGGATTAGAGAACAGTTCTGAAAGCATATCCTTCCTTTTTCTCCTTTTTTCCCTGCTCCCTCTTTTTAATTGTAGGGAGTCCTCTATTTTTCCTAATTAGTGATCTTATCTAAATGCTTTCTATTCTTATTTTTCTTCTTTCCATGACTACTACCAGTCTTTTATCATGCAGTCCTCTTTTTAAAAAGAAAGAAATAGAATTGTCTTGCTTATCATTTCCACTCGAATAATTTTCAATTTTTATATTTTATTTTTCGTGTAGTATTTCAAGATCTACCACCTCTCGAAACACCAATTTTCCTGTAACTATGAACATCCTGTTAAGGTGCTGCTACTCAGTAATAAACTACTTGAAAGAAAGAGTGCAGAATTCAATTACAAGTAATTTATTTTTATAGAAACAGTACATCAAGGCTCTAGAAAGATATTACAGAGACAAAGCAACAAGATCTGGGAAGATGACATAAGATCTGATGTCCCCTTCAGCAAAAGTTTAATCTTTTCATTAATTTATATGGTACAGTTAGATCAATCTTCCGAGAGAATGTAGTCCACCATCCCTTTCACCCACTGGAATAGTCCCCTAGAAGTCTTCCTTTTTAAGGCATCTGGGCCACACTATAAGGGTCCCTTTCCAGTTCGTTTTATACAGAAAGGCCCCATAGCTGAGATAAACTGGCTACCCTATTTATTTCGGGTCAGGCCTCAAGGAGGCACTTATTTAAAGCTAAATAGCCACTTACTCAAATAAGTAGTGAAAGGATAGATACATAGATTCCTCCTCTTTGCTTCCCAAAGGCTAGACCTTTATAATATTTTAGGGGGGGGGGGACAACAAAAAGAATCCTGCTGCCAGCTGAAGCCTAGGGTGTATATATTTCTTTGCTTGCACTCCTGCGTAGAAAGCCACAGGTTGATCTTATTAATTCTTTCTCACATGACATCTGCTTTTGGAATGGATTCCCTATTTATTGCCCTTTTCCACCCGCCTTGGCTATTAAGGAGAAAGTTAAAATATTTTTTTAAAAATCGATTCGAAGACACAATGCGCAATTCTGCTAGGTTTTGATTGCAATATTTTGGTGGCGATGGCTAAGGATTATGAGGCTTTTAAAAAGGCCGGGGGGGGGGGCAGGGAAATATACCAGATGGGATGCAATGAATTCATATGCTTGCTATGCCAGTCAGACGGGAGCACCCTTCCTCCCGGCTCTAGATAATCCAGTCCCAAAGCACCGAAATCGTCCCCCTTTATCCATGACTATTGTTTTCTGATATTTTAAATACGTCCCCATAAAAGGAGAGCGAGGCGAGGGAGAAAGATTGGGGATTAAGGGGAAACATTATTGGGTGATCAGGTGAGTTTGCCAAAGCAAATCATTACGTTATTAATTAGATCATTGCTAAAAACCTGCCAATTAATGGCAGCAATGGAGGGTTTTCAGGAATATATTGAGCAGAACAAGCACACCGGAAATACACACAGCTTCCCATCATACGTGTCGTTTCTGCTTTCACCTCCCCTGCTTTGCATGAGGGCCCTGTGCTAGAATCCACTGGCGCTCAGCAACTGAGGGGAAGGACATTTCCAGGCAGGAAGAGAGTGCAAAAGTCTTTCTCTTACCTGAACTCTAGCTTCGGAGAGCCCCAGCCTCTGGCTTAGTTCCTCCCTCATGAAGGCATCTGGATAGTGAGTCTCGTCAAAAAGTCTTTCCAGCTCATTCAGCTGCTCTAGCGTGAAATTGGTTCTGCTTCTCCTCTGCTTGAGCTTGGTCTGTCCATCCTCGTCCTCTGACTTCACGTCTTCTCTTTTCTCTTTGCACTCGTAGATCCCTGCCGGGGGGGGGGGGGGGAGACACAAACCTTTGCTTGAATATCTCACAAAAGTTTCTTGGCACAGGAGACCTCTTTCGCTTTGCCTGTCCCCGTCCCCACACTGAACCTAAACTAGAGGCAAGTGTCATTCAGCAGAATACTCCCAGGCTGTCACGCACCGAATTCGTGCTGAGGGAGGCGGAGAAGGGAGGGCAGTTTTTAATGTCTTGATAGAGAAATGGTTATTATGTATCCCCATCCCATGGGGAATGAGAGTGGCAACGTACATCTTCTAGCCCTAGTGACACCCTCCCACCCAACCAGAGCAGCAGTCAGCAATCGATTGGAAGAGAAAGCAGTCCCCCATCACACAGCCATGACAGGGCTCTTACCCCAGCGGACGGCAGTGGAAGTTATGCCTGAGTAAAAGCCGCAGCATCGGGTCCCAAACGGATCGCTGCCCCATAGGGGAATGCTGCGAAATATTGAATCCCTGGGTCGCACCACCGCTGGTTTTAAATAGCAGGTGGGTCTGAGCCGCCGTTATACGAAAGGCATCTTTGAGAGAGAAAGCAGCAGCTCGGTTTTGTTAGGTTAGCTGGCACATTTCGGGAGGGGAAGTCTTTAAAAACAAGTCACTAACTAGTACGCGTCCTCCGCTGGTAACTGCAGTTTCCGAAGGGTCGCAGAGGAATATTGGGCTAACATTCCGCCAACACTATAGAGCCAGTGAGGGGTGGGTGGCACGGGGGACTCTGTTGCTGACTTCTTTATACTGCTGTGCAGGGCAGTGCCCGCTGCTATTGGGGGAAGGCAAAACATTTGCGTGACAAGAGACATTTCCCATTGTCTAGTTACACTGGCCTGAGACACTTCGCCCCAAAACTCTAAGCTTTTGTCCAATCTTCCTGTGTCGCTGGAAGAATCTGGCCTTGTTACATCGGAGGGGGGAAGCTGGCCCTCCTAGCTCATCAAGGAATAACTCCCCAGCCCTCCACTGTCCTCCTTGTGGGGGAAATAACTAGAAAAGAAAGTGCCATGGTGCGTTTCTAAACTGACAATGATACACATGGAGATTTACACCGAGGAGGGGGAGAAACAGCAAAATACGGTGTGTGGTTTTTTTCCTGGCTTGTTTTTGAAGAGGGACTTAGAGCCAAATCCCTTTTTTAAATCGTAATAGTGAAAATGACCAAAAGCCTTGGATCGGAGGGTGTCTATTTTCATCGCTTGTTGCAGCCCACGACAAACCCGATTACACAGCCTCTTCGGCCACGAAAAGATTCGCTAGATTTGTGGATAGCCGCTCTATGCAAGGAGTCCCGGCAAGTTCTTTAAACTCGCCCCCCCCCCTGTTGTTTCTTTTGTTGTGATCCACCTCACAGAAATCATGTTGAATTAAAATCTTTTCCCCCACAAAATATATGGCAACTACACGGAAATGCAGTTGGAATGAAGGGCGAGGGATGTGCCAATGGAAGTCCAAGGGGAAACAGGCACCGGACCCAAACTGTTTGATTTCAGTTCTGAACTTCAAACTACAGCAGTTCCAATCAATTTACTGCCCCCACCTCACAGACTGATGTTCGGTTCTTTGCTACTTTCGCCTCTGCCTGTTCTTTGCCTACACAGACTTGTGGACCCCATTCCGAATTGTAATGTGTATGATTTTCATGAAGCCGTGTTTATATAAGCTATTTCTATTCAATGGATAAATAAAGATGATCCATGTAAAAAAATAGTCTCGCGTCTTGCCAAGCGTGCCCACACAGTATGTAAAATACTAAATGGTGCTATCGGTGGGATTGGAATAGCACATTGAAATCAGTAAAATTTGACTGAACCCTTACCTGAATTGAAGCTGTCACAAGCGCCTGATCTTGCCCAACTCCGCCCTCTCACCTCCACCCCACCTCTCTATGCCTAGACTGATTAAATTAGATAAACACACAGTCTAAAATGTGCATACGCAGAACCAAAAAGGGAGTTTAGAACAATATCCAGGTTTCATTTTAATAAGACGTCCTCGGTGGATAATTTCTCTAAAAGGTGTCCATGCTTTGTAATCTTGATCATTAGCAACAAAAATACCCAAGAGCTAAGTGAAATATACTTCTGCAGAAATACAGGCCCCGAGAACACGTTAACACTTTTTTTTAAAAAAAATAAGAATTATTCTAAGGATTATTCTATGTGGGTTTTGACTGTGAATTCAAGTGTCCTCCAGTCAGCGTTTCATTAAACAGTTTTTGAAAAAGAGTTTAGGAGGTGGGTTGTTGTTCACAATCCTATTAAACGATTTTGATGCTCAAAATCTCGGCAGGTGTAACCTCGTAGCTCCCTAAACAGGCCGACCTGTCCAGTTTGCCCGGAGATACTTTCTCTGCTTTTTTCTCCCTCTCTCCCGTTGTGATTCTCCCTTTCCCTGCATGCGGGAAGCCCTAATGTTTAAAATGCGATCGCATCTAGGAACGTAGAGGTAAAACTAGTTGGTCAAAGGTGAGATTGCCAGACAGGACTGAATGCCCCTGAACCTGCTGGTAGCATGTGTGGATACAGGGCTTGGAATGTCTCTCTCTGTCTCTACGATTATCTGCCCCTGAGAGTGCCTACATGGCTATGCCGCTTTCTGACTTCTCACTGCGCACATAGAGTCGAAAGCAACCTACTGTCTGATCTGTGTTCTGAAATACAAAAGTGTCCAAAGGCAGCGCCTTAAGGTCCAGCTTTCTCCCAGAAGAAGCAGCATCCTGATGGCCCGGAAACAGGAAGAACATGTCTTCTGATACATTAGAACTCCCTGGACAAGATTTCCTTCTTTTCCTACACATGGAACTTCTCCCCCGGATAGAGCATTGTTACGGCCCCTCGACTCTGCTCGGTCTCAGATTTAAATGGGGGGGGGGGGCTCTGGCTACCCTAAAGTGACTACTTCACCTTGTTAAACCGAATCGCTCTCGCTCTCTCTACCGGCGCGCGCGCACACACAAAAGGCATGAAACTGAGGCGCGTGGGCTCTCATCGGGACGCCGCGGTTTCAATGAATTGAGTTTTCACCCCTCGTTTAGGGCGATCGGCAAAGCTGAAGGGCCGCCGTGCGGGAAGAGGGAGAGGAGGGCTGAGTGGAGCCGGCTTTGCAAGAAGGGGCTGCCGCCTGCACTTTGCGCTTACCTTCCGAAGTCCTGCCCGTGCTGAACTCTTTCAGTTTGTCCTTGTCACTCTCTACGTGGTCTTTGAAAAGATGCACCGGGCAATGGTTGCTGCTCTCAGTAATGTCCTGCAGGTTAGTGTCCGAGTTTCCAAGCTCCCTGGATCGAGCCAACCCACTCTCCAAAACTTCCCTGTACGTGATAGTCTCCTTCTTGTTGCTGCTGCTACTACTGCTGCTGCTCTCTTTGCTTTTCTGGTCAAAAGATTTGGATACAAAAGCTGTAAGTTCTTCCATGACTGCCCGGTGATCTTATCCACAGAGATCCACTTGTTTTCAGTAGGAGATCTGGCCGTCCTCTGCACGCTTTTTTTGCACGTAGAAGATGGGCTGTATAGGGTTAGATCACTCCTGCTGTTATTTATGCCTTTCAATTTGAGATCACACTATTTATACATGGCTACCTCAGCCCAACCCCCAGCTTTCCCTGTCTCCAGCAATTACTGCCTGCTCCATAGTCGCAGGCGGACTCCTAGCAGCTATCTCCCCCACCTCAGTCCAGCAATTGGCTTTCTTTTCATTTCATCACTGTTTGGCGTCTTTGCACCTTGATTTAGGGAGGCACAAGCAAGAGACAGAGAGAAATAAAAGGGGGGAAAGAGAAAACACAAAAACAGGTATCTGCATTCTGTAAATGGGTTGCAGAAATGAAAGTCAAGGAAGACTTTATTGATTGTAAGGACATCTTAAGCTTGCCAACACTGTGAGTAAAAACGGACCTAGCTAATCAAATAAATCTGTTCGTGCAATTAAATGTATAGATATCAACGGGAAAAAGAGAATGATCGTTCAATAAAAAAGGTAATTTAATAAAAGCTGGGTATGTGCATTTGCTATAATCATTTATGTTTCTACCTGATGACGATTTTCTGTTTTAATTAAAAATTGTCAAATTATTCAATGAGCAAAAATGTTGGTTTAAAGTGCTGTCTGTAGATGCGAAAACCATTTATTGCAGCGAAGCCGATTGTTGTAAACCTCTGAGGTCCTTATCAGTTGTTGACTATTGGTGTAGGCACCTCCAGCTGCGTGTAAACATTACAGAGGATCTGTTTTTCTTGCTAATGCTATTATGTCGCCCGAAGATGGTGTCCGGGAAATTTAAGATCTAAAAATGTCTAATTTTTGCCTAATGCAATCCTGCCTTTGTGCGTGGTATTGGAGGGGGGGTTGTTAGCTGGAGTGGCCCTGTTTGTACACATCAATCAGAATATTGGATTTGTCTACATTTTGAAAGCCAAACGACTATTGTCATATGTAAGATGGAGCTGTCATTAATTTTTTCCATCTTATTCACGGTGGACGGTAATTTTTTTGTTGTGCCCCGTGTCATAATTGCCTCCCTGTAAGTTGGAATAACTGCCTGAATGTAAGGTCCAGATAATAGCAGTGACATTTCGAACTGCTCTTTGCACAATTCGATCTGAAGATAAAGCTGATCTGCCTCCCGCTTCCCCTTTGGACCTAACACAAAGGATTTGGCATTTGGGGGGATTTTTTTTTTAGTTTCCACTGGCGTTCATTTTGCATCTTCTTGTGTCAGGTCCTCATCGCGAGCATTAGATAATCAAACCACATCCCCTTGCCCACCCTCTGCTCTGGATTTTGCGTGACTCGGGGACCATTATTTCCATCCCAGGAAAGCGTGCGATTGCTCTGAAAATTAACAGACCATTAAAACAATACAAATGTGTTTAATTAATCCAGGGGTGCCCCTCCCCACTTCCCCCGACACCGGCGTTAACACCTCCGCAGGAGGAGAAAAGAAACAGCAAGGAAACAATTAATAAAACACTTTAAAAAAATCAATCCCCCCCCCCCCGTGTGATTTTACAATGATCATCAAGGGGACAAGGATTGATCGTTTGATCTTGGCACTGCCGATATCCCTGACATGTATTGTATTGTCGCGCCTCAGTAGCCCTCTGCCTACAGAGTTCATTTCACAAGCCAGGGAGCCAACCGAAGCCTTCGAATTTAACAAACAGATCTTGTCATCTCAAAAGCCAATCAGATCCCAGGGCCTAATATATATCGCGCGGGACCCTATGAATAATAAATAAAAATGACCTATTTATAGATAAAAAAGAGAGAGCCGAAATGTGTTGATTATGATATAGGTGCTTTGTGGCATATACACATATACGTGGCTAACAGATACAGACCCGCGTTGCTTGTAGGTTAAGTGTCTAGTAAAACACACACAAGGACCTATTTGAATAGACACTGCGAAGTTAAACTCTTAATGGAAAAGGAGAGAAGGCGGCAAGGATCACCTGAGAACTCCGTTTCCACGTGTCTGATTCATTCCCTAGTCCTATGAACTTTCTCGAGCTGCAATTTTCTACATCAGTGAAACTTTCCAAAACCCTCGACTCCTTCATTATGGATCCTCTCCCCCGCCCCCCGCGTTAACAGACAATTTTTGCCTTGCTGTCTCCCAAATTAAGAGTAAAGAATATTTACGTCGGTGTTGTGCAGCCCCGGGATCCCACAGGTCTAGTTTAGTTACCTTATCTCAGATCGTTTGCAATAATCCCCTACCCCCACCCTACTAGCCCGATTTTGCCCCCCGTGTTCTGTTTTCTTCCACTGGCTCGGAAGGGGAAGACGGCTCCCCCCGGAAGGTAGCCCCCGATGCGCTCTTCAAACCCACCAGGTCCTTAGCTTTGCTTCGGGCACCTTCCCAGAAATGCAACCCTAGATGTGGAGTCAGTCCTACCCATAGCCAGTTCCTCAGTCCCAAGGAGAGGGCAACTCGGCAGGTTTCTACCCGAGCCCTGCTTTTGAAATAAAACGGAGGGAGAGAGTTTATTGTTTCCAGAGACACGTTTTACGAGCGTCCCGTGGAAAACATATAGTGTCGCCTATTGGCCCCACAGATTGTGACTTTGTAAAATATATGCCACATTCGGTAATTACAAATCTTCTTCAATACCCATGTGGCATGATGCCATTGGGTTACCTACAGTAACCAGTAATGGCAGAGAGGCGCGTTCGGCATCCGGATTGGGAGTTTGCTAGTCTGTCTGTTTTTTCTCGGAGTTAGGAAAGTCGACGCGTTTGACTTTTTAATGGGGGAAGCGCCAAATATTTCGTGCAACGTCTCACACAACATCCTAGTCCCTCAGACTGCCTTACGCAGCAGCTTTGGGGAAACCCTGGCCTATGTGCCTGTGGAGAAGAAGCTGATCTCCTTTACGAGACATATTTTGCTAGGCAAACCTCTATCCGAGTCGGGGTACCTAAACACACAGCCAGTGAGTGCAGGCACACACGATCCTGTTCTGACACACTGCGCGTTATCTTGAGAGCCTAATGTCCAGTGAAATTGCTAACATTCAAATTGTAATGCTGGCTTATTAATCAAAACGGGGGGGGGAGATTTGCCCCCAAAAAACACTTTTCCAATGTAGTTACGAATAATAAAAAAGGCGAAACTTTGACTCCATCGCAAACTTTTAAATCGCTGCAGATTAAAGAAAGAGAGAGAGATTTTATGGAGTCACAAACCCCTTCACGTAATCTGGCACGAAATTCCCCATTCCCCTGGAAACAAAACTTTCAGTTAGGCGTTTAGCAACGGACCTGAAAAGTCTGCCTGACAAGGTGTGCTTTCTGGCTGTCTTGGTAGCAGCTTTCCCAAAACCTGACTCGGTCCCAGGGCCCCGTCCCCCACAGGAGGGCAAATCTAAAGCCTCAGGGCTTGTACCCCCTGATGTGCTCTCTGGCCGGGAGAGCAGCAAAAACAGGGAATTATCAGGTGATATAAAGTGGATGTCTGTAATAAAAACCTTTGTTCACCAGGGGCTTTTCCAGTCATTTCGAAGCGTTGCCCTAAATCACCGACGCGGAGCAAGTCCCTTAACCACACCCCCACCCCAGTGCTCCGGCCCAGCTATCTCTTCTCGGAGCTAGGGTGGGAGAACTGAACGCTAGCCACGCTCAGATTCCTGTGTAAAACGGGACCCTCTGTCCTGGGTATCTCGCTTTCCTCTCTCTCCCATCCATCCACTAGTCAACTCTCTCCTCTCCCCCTCCCTTTCAGAGGTGGGTAAATAATTGCTAAACTAATTCTCTCTTGCATTCCCACACGTCCAAGCTTAATAACTAAAGGGAAAAAAATCCTTCTCCCCCACCCCCATCCCCACCCCTACTGACCCGGCCTTTCAGTGTCACCCCAAGAGGCAAGCGGGAGCGAACGCAACTCCTCTAGATCTGGGACTTTGTCCTGTGCGCAGGAGGTCTCACCTTCTTGAACCCCACCCCACCGCAGCCCACCCTATTCAGAGGCATAGAACAACTAAGGAAGCACGTTAGCTCAGGACCATACCACTCACTGGGGTTTCTTCGGCTCAGGGCAGCCGGGTCAGAGTAGTGCAGCCGTTGCGAAACACAACGTTGAAGGAGAGAACTAGGAGAACATGATCATGGTTATTGACTAGATCATGATTATTGACACAGGCTCCTCAGTGACTGCAGGCGGTCACTATTTTTTTAAAATGCCGAAAAGTGCCCTGTAATCATCCCTGTAACAATTAAAGTCATCTTATCTATTCTGAACAATAGCGATAGAGAGAGCCTGTGTTAATTCCATAGGCATGCAGACGTGAAAATATATATATATACGTATACAAGTTGTATCTTGATGCGTGATGTGTGCGTATATATGGCTATTACTTATATGACACACATACTGGGAATACACTGGCTATGAATACCTATAAACAATGTAGTTTGTGCATAAAATGCAGCAATGTTCGACAACAGCTTCTGCAGAGATATCACAGACTAGCATAGATTTATCATACTGTCTAGCATATTATTCTTTCTCTGCTGTCAGAGGGATCCACGAGCATCCAGCAGTTTCCTTGAAGTAAATCAGGAAAATGATTATGAATAATCATAGATGTTAGCATTTCCAAGGCAAAATGTGTCTATTCTTCGATTTAATATTTCAAAGGGAAATTGACATTTTCTGTATACTTCGTATGACTTTCTGTGAAGCTGTTTTATTTTCTCATCAAAATGAAGTAAATAGCCAAGAACTATTTTATCAGTTTAATCCACACCTTAATAAGCTCTTAACTGTAGCTCAAGATTTCGCACAGTAGCTACTGAGTTCTCCGTGAGCGTCTCTCTCTCTCTCTCTCTCTCTCTCGTGATTAATTCAGAGACGGTAATCATGGACATTATACATCAAACCTTTCTCCTCATTCTACAGAGATGTAGATGTTTATTGGTTTACAAAAAAGCGAGTAAACATATTTCAGTCCATATTTCAGCCCTTCAATCTGGCTCCATTTTCACAGCACATAATTCCAAGGACAATTTGTTTTGATAATAAGAATGGATGCAGTGTTAATGGTTTTCAATTTGTGTTTTTTTAAAAAAACATTAAATATTTATCAGTATCGATCGAGGGTTTCAGGATTTTACAGACGTCTTAACACATTTCATAGATGGTTTTTTTTTTTAATTTAGAAACCTGCGTCGTATTCTCTTTTATGCTTTTTATTGATTTAAGCAGCATCCGTGTCTCAAATGAGAGGCTAATAGATTTTCATTAAAATGGGCTCTCTTAATTCTGGTTGTGAATGGATATGATTGATTGATCCGTCCAGCACACTACACAGCCATAATATTAATAAAGGGCATTTTATCATGACAGGCTTGCATTTCCGTCATCAACGCACTCCCCCCTCCTCCAATCTTAAAAATTTACTGGGGGGAGGGGAGAGCACAAAGTGGCCCACAGCAAGAGAAATACATTGGGGGTGAACACATTTTTATGTTAGAACATTTTTGGTTAATAGTTTCAATGAAAATACTTTTTGCGGGGGGCAGGGGGGAGAACCTTACCATCTACTGTGGCTACAGATGGTGAAATTTCAACTGTTTCCTCGAAAAACTAACCTTAAACCATTTGTGTTGAGCTTTATTTGTAGAAAATATTTTTTAACGGGCAAGTAAAGCATTTTAGATGAAAAGCAAAATAAAGACTATTGTAAAGGCTATCGTTTCAACTAATAGGTTACTTCCCAGAATGAGCCTCTTGTTAGGGGCTCGCCTATTTGGTGAATATATTAAGAAGGTCTGCAGGCAGCAGTTTCTACGATAATTAATAGAGTGGCATAAATGTTAAGGGCTTAATTTTCTCTTTATTTCAATTTTTTAAATGGTAACAAAAGAAAGAAGAATTGACCCAACACAAAAAAATAACACAGAGAGACTCACACTACCTCCTTCCTCTGTTGCGGATTCATTTTTGGGGGGTTGTATTCATTATTCATGCCGTCTTTAAAAAGAAGCGAAGTATGTTCAAATCCATCCTTTTTGATAGTTCTACAAAATAAAATACTGTTACCTATTAGCGTAATTAATTATAACAGACTACACCAAGTCCTGCTCATTTAGCTAAGGAGACATTAGTAGGATTAAATCGAGCGGGATTTGGCACTGAGACTGGTATAAAACCTACACCAAAAAGTTCTGGGCTGCAAAGTTTGTACTGATTTAGCACCACGCCGCACAGAGAGAGATTTGTTTGACTTCTTCAGTACAGTTTTGAACTCTGTACTAATAATTAATAAGTCAAAAGGGCATATATCTCTTGTATGGTATGCAGCGCTCAAGGGAATAGTCTTGTGTATGCATTTAAAACGAAGTAGGAATATTTACACATATGTGTGGAGTTAGCAACAGCACACACAAAAAAAGGAAAAATACACGAATATTTCACTGACCTATTACATATTTTCAATTATTTCCCAATGAGTATTTCAATGAACTGTTACATTTTCCCAATTCACAGGGAAGATTTATGGGATTATTAAGATTTCGAGTGGAAATATTATACAGTGGAAGATTATCGTCTCTCAGGGATTGTACACCATTTGATATCAATTTCCAGATGTTATGATCTTTTAAAAAAATTGAGTATATTCACTTTTTTTCCTATACGAGACAAGGTATTTAGTTATTTTTCTGTCAAGAACACAACTATATTTCTTCTTCTTCTTCCTCTTCTTCTTCTTCGGTGAAGTGAAGTTATTGAAACACGAGAGAAAAATTGACTCAGATAATGGTTTAATACAATGGAAGGAATAATTAATGTATGAATTTATTACAAACACAAGCCTGTGGATTTATCTGCATTTTTCTATGCGATCACATTTGGAAGATACAATATAAGATCACATCCCTAAAGATTTCATTATATAGAGGTGTGTGTGTGTGTATAAATGACTGAGTACTACAAGCATGTGCAGAGAGAGTGAACATTTTGGACACTATAAACTGCATTGTCTCTTGAGCACATACACACACACACACTCATGAAGGTAAATTCAGCTTTGCTAATTACACTTCAACTTTCCTCTTTAGCGCGGTGCAAACAAAACGCAGCACTGGAGCTGAGTGGGTGGCTAGGTGGAGGGGAATTTTTTCCTCTCTATTTAGAAACTAAATGCTGCCATCGCTTGAACTATGTCCCTGTCTCTCCCCTCCACCCCCCGAAGAAGGCAAAAGAGACCGCACCGAGCGGAGGCAAACAGGGCTGGAAGGAGGGCTGCCTGCCTCACTAATTAGAGTCCATCTGCAGGTAGGGGGCTCCTGGTATTGGAGAGGCTGGCCGGGAAGGGCTGTCTGCTCTGCCTGGCCATTTGCACCCGCTGCAAAGCCTCCTGGCCTGAGGCAAAGCTCAGGGCTAAAAGAACAGCTCGAACTGGCTGGACCCCAGCCAGCCACCCACTTTGGAGCACAGGGCTGCCCTTATAGCACAATTTGCCAGCCAACGCGGCTGGGGGAGGGGGCGGGGCAGTATATCAAGGAGAGACTGGGATAGGTGCTGAGCGAGTGGATTGCTTCCCAGCATTGCAAGACAGCAGGGCTGGGGCTATTTCCCTGCTGTTTTCCTGGTGCTAAAATGGACAAGCCTTTCCAAACGGTGCAAGGGGCAGGGCTGCGAGAGGCAGAAGGTGGTAGCGATCGTCACAGCTCCCTGTTAGCCTAACCCCAAAGACCTCGCCTCCGACGGGTAGGAATTTCATTCCTCTCGTCAGCTTCCCTTCAGGCTCCCGCCTCTGTGTCCAAGGGCGGGTCCCCAAGCCCTCAGCGACTGGCCTTTGGGTGTCCACAGGTCCCGCCGTTGCTCCACAATGAGATCTTGTACGCACACATATAATCGACATTGCTGCCCTCCTGCTTAGCAAAGCCCGAACCCCCTCTTTTCTAGCCGCTGCAGCAAAGGAAATGAAAACTCCCGCGCTCGGTGTGCGAGCAAGAAAGATCTTCTCTGGCCAGGGCAAGACCCGCTCTCCTCTGCTTTGTGAGTCTGATCGGCCGCCTTCTCCAAAAGCCTCCTCGCCAGCCCACGGGACTCCAGAGCAGGCATTGGGCAAGCAGGCTCTTTGCCACGAAACTGAATGCCACCAGGTCACCTGCCATTGGAAAAGCCACTTGGCCTCCCGACCAACTCATCCCCCCGTCACAAAGCCACGCGGGGAACAAGGCAGTGAGCGTCACAAAGCTATTTAGATTCCGAAGACTGCCACCCCCTCGTTATCAATGGTCACCATGTTCTAGAATCTTGGCCACGTTCTCTTGGGAAGCATGGAGCTGAGTAAGTAGGTCTGCAGAAGGCCTTAATTGTAGGGGCAAAGAAGGGGAAGCAAATTCTGTAAATAACGAAACTCCACAGCAGGATGGCCCCTCTTTTAGTGGAGGTGAAGAAAGAGAGGAGCCAGTATTCCAGAGGTCACCTCACTTTAGATTTACCAAGCCAGCTGAGAAGAGAATCAACTCTAAGAGACTGCCAGCAGCGCCCGTAATTTACATTGTCTTCCTCCCTGCTTCACTGTGGACCCAGGATCTTGGAACATTTGCCTGGGTCTTTATCTGCTGTCTTGCTGATCGCAAAAAACATCATTGTCTCATTTTACACCAGTCAACTAAGCGAGTGCCAGTGGAATAAAATCCACAAAGTACACACATAACTGCTCTCTGGCTAAAGAAGTCTGTTCCTTGCAAGCTGTAAAGGCCTGCAAATTAAATACCAGTTACTGAGGGCCATAAAATGCTTTTTATTGCACAAAGTCTACTTAAAACAGAAGAGAATAGACCTTTTATTTTCAGGACGGGAAAGAAGGGTGGGTCCCGAAGACATATATTGGCAAAGAAATAATACATACAGTGCCTGAATAGAGGCATAGTGGAGAAATTCTATCGCCTTCGGGAGACAGGTTTTTCTCGTGGCATACAGAGGCGGTGTTATGCAAAGGTGGCTATGATGGGGCTTATTGCAGGTGAGTTTATGAAGGGCGGGGAGTCAAACAACAGTAGTTCTATGTAGGAGAGAGCGAGTGGTACAACTGCAGGAACTCTTCTAGAGAGACGGTGTATTTTAATTCTCTCCCTCCTCCCCCTTGATAAATTTGACTCCAACGGTTTGGTGGTAAATGTAAATCATCAGGGTGCTACTATAAATTGATTGCTTCCACCTGCCAAAGCGTATTCTTTGTGATCTTGGGGAGGGTCTGGCTTTCAATCTTTGGAACACTTAACATTTTTTTAAAAAGTTGTATTTTTCACTTGGTTATCTCCCGTGGTGATTGGGTAGAGGTGGGGTGCAGAAGGAACATAGGGAGTAAAAAACAGCCTTATCCTCTGACTAGTGCTGTCAGTATCAAACACTTGAGGATGGCTACTACACGTCCAGATTTAGTGTGCAGACTAAACTTTAAGCAAATAAAATTGGCAACTAAATCGAAAGAGAGAAAGTTTAAGTTTACTTAAATGAAATATAAGGCTTTTATTTAGTTCCCTTTTTATAGAAAGAAAGAAAGAAAGAAAGAAAGAAAGAAAGAAAGAAAGAAAGAAAGAAAGAAAGAAAGAAAGAAAGAAAGAAAGAAAGAAAGAAAGAAAGAAAGAAAGAAAAACTCACTCTGCACTAAGTGGTATGAATAACTTGCAGATATAGACTGAGAATTTATTTTACAATGAAATCTTGTTTTTCTCATCTAAACGTCTCTCTTATATTTTTCTAGTCATTCACTCCTGTATTTTATTAGCTTTGAACATCCCACCATTGTGGTTTCCTTCTATATATGTTTCACCCCCTGCAATGTTTCAAATAATTCCCTTAAACGGTCATTTTGCTGGGGCAGACTCTCGGCACAGTACAGTAGTGTACTCTTGTGATGTTACAATGCTAGGGAGCTTGTGCCAGTCACGTGCAAGCATTTTTGAAAGATTATTTTTTCCAAAGATAGTAGCATTTGAGATTGTAACACTTGTTTTGTAACATGACCCCTGCTTATTTTGACTAAATTTACTAAGATGTATTATTCAGATCCAGACTGTAAACAGAGAGGCTTTCTGTAGATGATTAGAAATGCTTGAAGACTAGACTTGGAAACACAGGCAGAACTGAAACTAAGCCATGTGCCTACAGTTATTTCAAAGGTTTCTTTCTCTTGCCACCCCAGTTAGAAACTTCCAAAACAATCATTTGAAGGAGGGTCCATTATTGTTTGCCTATGAAATTCTGCTAATAACAGACCGCCACAGGCAGGACACTGTGGTTGAAGTTTATGCACTCCATGAATCACAACATTAGGCAAAGTTACCTCGTTAAAATGAATAATTGCTCTAATATGTTCTTCATTTCATGGAGCCGTTTGGCAAGCATCCTGATGTGCCAATGCGATTCCAAAAAGCATCGACGTGATAGTTTGGCATGACGAAAATGATGGCTCTAAAATACTGTTGATGGAAACCACAAGTCGTAAGCAAGTGCTGATTAAACTCCAGGCGAATGTATCCTTTCGGGAGGAGGAATGACCAGACCTTTACACTCTGGATCTGGTACGACGAGTTGCAACAAGCAGTGACTTTTAATAAAACTTATAGTGGGTAACTTGTGCTCGGAGCTCCTCATTATCGATAGGGGTTAATATGGGGAGAAAGATACTAATAACATTTCTGATTAGGAGTGAAGTTATCCGATGTCTCCTCCCGGTGATCACGGTGGGAGGACTAAATGCACGTTGAAGGGGTGCGGCTTTGCCTCTTTTGTGTGTGTGCACGGACTGGTTCCCCTCCTGTTGAGGGGTTTTCTCAGGTGCCAGGCAAAATGAGGCAAGAGCAATTTGTTTATCTCTGAGAGGAGGGAGAGTGGGCTATTTAAGGACCCGATTCTGCCCTTCCCCCCATTGAAATCACTGAACATTTTGACACTGTGTTAAATTAAGGATCGACGCCCATCATTCGCTTTGCAATAGCTGAGCCGTTGTGTTCCCCGATGAAAAACGTCCTCGGGTTCCTCTTTCTGCGCAATCGTGAAGTCACCACGCTCCTGTTGCTGGTTCGGCCTGTGTAGACGGGCTGTCTTGATCAGCTGCAAGGAGACTGAGGCCGCAGCTTGCGCTTCCAGCCCCCTTGTTCCACTTAATCCCTCCGCTGGCGAGCCTGCATTCTGAACCAGGGAGCCTTCATTCTGAACCGGCGGAAGAAAACCCCGCCGCCTATAGCAGCGCAGAGAAGAAAGAAAGTAGTTCTGAGAAGTTAGATTTGGAAGCCACGCTTGCAAAGAGCTGGCGCCCCTCGCTTCCCGCGTGCAGCCGGTGCACAACCCGTGTAGACCGGGCATGTAGATTCAGTTCAATTGACCTTCTTCTAGGTCCCTCTGCAGGCACCACTATTCACCCAGTCTAAACACCAGGGGGAAATTTGGATTGGTTTGTTTCACATTGGCCTCTCTTCGGTTCCTCTGCCATCAGCTGTGGAAAGCTGTGGAACTAGCCAACAGATCTTGTAGCCAGGGCTGGCCTTACCATGAGGCAAACTGAGGCAGCCGCCTCTGGTGCCAGACTGGGGGGAGGGGGCAGGGGACGCTACTAGGATCCAGAGTGTAGAAAATTGTGTCTCTTGCTGGTGCATATGTATTCTCTCTGCTCTAGATTCATAGGCCGTGTCCAGACTCAGGGGTTCTTTCGAAAAAAGTAGCCTTTTTTCGAAAGACCTTCCCCTGCATCCAGACTCAAGCCGCGTTCTTTCGAAATTATTTCGAAAGAACGCGGCTTTTCTTTCGATGGCGGTAAACCTCGTTTCACGAGGAAGAACGCCTTCTTTCGAAAGTTCCTCTTTCGAAAGAAGGCGTTCTTCAATGTAAATAGGGCTTCCTCGAAAGTGAGCATCCAGACTCGCTGGGTGCTCTCTTTCGAAAAAGCGGATTGCTCTTTCGAAAGATCCGCCTGCAGTCTAGACGCGATCTTTCGAAAGAGGCTCTTTCGAAAGAGCCTCTTTCGAAAAAAGCCTGCAGTCTAGACATAGCCATAGAGATGGTGGAGTGCTGTGCTGGAGGAAGGAGGGCACAGGAGACATAACAGGCAGCCAGGAGAAAAGGTGAGCGAGAATAACAGAAAATACCATGCACCACGAGAGGAGTAGAACAGAAAGAAGGCAGAATTGAGATCGTTCAAAGTTTTAGCCCAAGCGAGGGAGAGTCCGGATGTAATTTGAGCTCCCCACCTCAGGTGCCAAAATGTTGTGGGCGAGCCCTGCTTGTAGCGCCCTACAGATGGCAAGCTCCCGGGCTCTTTTGGATTCACCCGGGTGCCTCAGCGGGCTGACTTCTCTGTACAGTGTGAGCTAGTCACGGACTCCATGTTGTGAATTAGAAGCTTAGCTGCTTTCAGCAGTTGGCTTGGCTGCTGGAGGGATGGGCCAAGGAGACCCAAGCACAGAGTGATAGCAGTGGAACAGAGCCACTACAAGCAAACCACTAGACTAGAGCAGGGATGGGGAACCTAAGGCCTTAGGGCCAGATGTGCCCCCGGCTTGCCAGGATCAGGTCTGGAGAACCAGGGCTTCCCCCACAACATTGTGGAACCTGCCCTATTGCTCCAGCTCCCCTGTCATCCTCCTGTGACTGAAGCACACAAAATCTACTACCCTGAGCCCCCTAGGCTCTGGTATGCGAGGGGAACGTGGGGAGTCAGGGGCCACGTCAGCGAGGGTTTAATTTTGTTTGTTTGTTTTTGGTTTGTTGTTGTTTTCCTTCTCATTTGTGTGCAGCTCTCCCCTCCCCCCCAATTAATTTTTCTGTGGGTCAGCGTCTCTGACCCAAAAAATGTTCCACACCACTTGACTAGAGAGATATGAAAGGAGATGGGACCTTTCCAGAGCTAACTTAGGTAAAGGCCAGCCAGCTGCTGTGGGGAGAGGGAGAGGAGAGACCAGGGAGAGAGACTCATAGGATGGAAGAGACCTCAGGAGGTCATTGGGTCCAACCCCCTGCTCAAAGCAAGACCAACCCAACTAAATCATCCCAGCCAGGGTTTTGTCAAGCCAGGATTTAAAAACCTCTGGAGATGGAGATTCCACCACCTCCCTAGGGAACCCATTCCAGTACTTCACCACCCTTCAAGGGAAATCGTTTTTCCTAATATCCAACCTAGCCCTCCTCCACTGCAATTTGAGACCATTGCCCCTCATTCTGCCATCGGTCACTACTGAGAACAGCCTCTTTCCATCCTCTTTGGAACCTCCCTTCAGGTAGTTGAAGGCTGCTGTCAAATCCCCCCTCACGTTTCTCTCCTGAAGACTAAACAAGCCCAAATTTCTCAGCTTTTCTTCATAGGTCACGTGCTCCAGCCCCCTAATAATTTTTTTTGCCCTCCACTGGACCCTCTCCAATGCGTCCACATCCTTTCTGTTGCGGGAGGCCTAGAATTGGATGTAATACTCCAGATGTGGCCTCACCAGTGCTGAATATAGGGGAATAATCACGTCTCTAGATCTCCTAGCAACGCTTCTCCTAATGCACCCTAATATGCCATTAGCCTTCCTGGCTACAAGGTCACACTGTTGACTCATATCCAGTTTCTCATCCACTGTAATCTCTAGGTCCTTTTCCATCTAACTGGCGCTTAGCCAGTCAGTCCCCAGCCTGTAACGGTGCTTTAACTCTGCACTTGTCTTTGTTGAACCTCATCAGATTTCTTTTGGTCCAATCCTCCAATTTGTCTAGGTCACTTTGGACCCTATCGCTACCCTCCATTGTATCTACCTCTTCCCCCTAGTTTAGTGTCATCTGCGAACTTGCTGACGGTTCAATCTAGCCCCTCATCCAGGTCATTAATAAAGATGTTGAACAAAACCAGTCCTAGAACTGACCTTTGGGGCAGTCTACTTGATAGACAACCAACCAGACATCGAGCCATTGATCACTACCCATTAAACCTGGTAATCTAGCCAGCTTTCTACCAACAGTCCCTTTATCCATTTATCTTACAGTCCATTTACCCAATCCATACTCCCTTAACTTACTGGCATTTTAAAGGAGGCAAAAATGAAATGCATCTTTGGCTCCTCCTTATATTAACAAACCCTTTCCGCACTCCTGTGAATGCTTCTTAGTCTTAGCAATGTTCGCTACCTTTACTCAGGCTACCACTGTATGGGCTGGCCATGGAATTTGAGGGGGTAAGGCTGAAAAGGGAAAAGAGGTTGCTTTAATTTCTCCTCTTTGGTTATTTCTGATGGCTGAACTCATCTGAGTCTGCAGCTCAGTTCTAAACATGGCAGAAAACCAGAAATGGAGAAGTCTACCACACAGTAATAGGAAGGTATTGGTGCATACCAGGCTGGTAAGCCACCACTAATCAGGAAAAAGAGCTGGGTTCCATGCCTGGTTCTGCCACAGCTTTCCTGTGTGACCTTGGGCAAGTCATTTTTAATCTCCCTGTGATTCAGTTGCCTATCTTTATAATGGGCATAATCAGGGCTTGACAAATCCCAGCAAGAGCTACTCACCAGCCCCTCACCACGCATGTGCCAGACTGGCACTGCAAATGCGCGAAGCACCAATGAATGGGGCGCATGGAACGACCAGCTGAAATCTACTCACCCCAGGTGAGAAGATTCAGCGGTTTGTTGAGCCCTGGGCATAATAACACACCTTTTCTTCATCTGTGCCTTTGTCTGTCTTGGCTGTTATGACTTTCCAGGGACTAAATTAGTCAGCTTAACTTCTGTACCAGGAAAGATAACAGAGAAAGTAATTAAGGAATCCATTTGCAAACATCTAGAAGATAACAAAGTGATAAGTAACAGTCAGCATGAATTTGTCAAGAATAAATCATGTCACACCAACAAGCGAGTGGGATAAGGAGGAAGTGGTAGACGTGGTATACCTAGACTTTAGTAAAATATTTTATATAGTCTTGCATGACCTTCGCATTAATAAATTAGGGAAATATAACCTAAATGGGTCTACTATACAGTGGGCTCATAACTGGTTGGATAACCATTCCCGGAGTGTAGTTATCAATGGTTCACAGTCACACTGCAAGGGCTTAATGAGTGGGGTTCTGCAGGGGTCAGTTTGAAGACTGGTTCTATTTAATATCTTCATCAACCATTTAGATAATGACATAGAGAGTACGATTATTAAATTTGCAGATGATACAAAGCTGGGGAGGGTTGCAAGTGCTTTGGAGGACAGGATTATAATTGAAAATTATCTGGACAAACTGGAGAAATGGTCTGAGGTAAATAGAATGACGTTTAATAAGAACAAATGCAAAGTACTCCACTTAGGAAGGAACAATCGGTTTCACACATACAAAATGGGAAATGAGTAGGAAGGAGTACTGCTGAAAGGGATCTAAAGGTCATAGAGGACCACAAGCAAAATATGAGACAGCAGTATGACACTGTTGTAAAAAAAGCAAACATGACTCTGGAATATAATAACAGGAGTGCCATGAGCAAGAAATAAGAAGTAGTTCTTCCACTCTACTCTCCAATGATTAGGCCTCAACTGGAATACTGTGTCCAGTTCTGAGCACCACCTTTCAAGAAAGATGTGGAGAAACTGGAGAAGGTCCAGAGAAGAGCAACAAAAATTATGATAAGGCTAAAAAACAAGACCTATGAGAGAAAAATTGAAAGACTTGGGTTTATTTAGTCTGGAAAAGAGAAGACTTGAGAGGGGATATGATATCAGCTTTCAAGTACCTAAAAGGTTGTTACAAGGAGGACAGAGAAAAATATTCTGCTTAACCTCTGATGACAGGACAAGAAGCAATGGAATTAAATTTCAGCAAGGGAGGTTTAGGTTGGACATTAGGAAAAACTTCCTAACTGTCAGAGACATTAATAAATTGTCTTGGGAAGTTGTGGAATCTCCATCATTGGAGATTTTTAAGAGCAGGTTAGATAGACACCTGTCAGGGATGATCTAGAAGATAATGCTTGGTCCTGCCATGAGTGCAGGGGACCGGACTTGTTGACCTCTCAAGGTTCCTTCCAGTTCTGTGATTATGTGATTTCTACCATGTCTGCCACAATGTGGTTCCATCTCACTGGTAGTCTTTAGACATTACCACAATATACATATTACATTTAACAGGTTCTCTCTTTTCTGCTTCTCCAGTCTCACTGGTCATCAAATCTTGTTCTCATGTGCCAAGAAAAGGCATGATCTCTGGGAAGGGAATAAGGTATTATCAAGTTACATATAAATAAACAAAGAGCTAAATATAAAATTATTATTATTATTATTATTATTTTTCAGGTTGACCCATCTGAACAATTCTGGTAACCTACTTTCTCAACATGACTGGTCATTCCAAAGCCTCATAAATATTCCTTGACAAAGGCCAAGAAGCAGTGAAAAAAATCTTGCTCTGTATCTCAGGGATTTCTACAGTGCCTGTCACTCCTAATCCTGCAAAGACTTATGCATACATTTAACTTTGCAGACTACATTACTAAGGGTACGGCTACACTGTGAGGTTTTTCCGAATAAGGTATGCAAATTGTGCTTGCATTGAATAAGGGGGCTTCTGAAAAAGGTTTTTTTCCCCGACATTTGGCCCCATGTAGACAGGCCAAATATCAGAAAATCCTCTTCTGGAAAAAAAATCAGAAGAAGATATGTAAATGTGAGCACAATTTGCATACCTTATTCGGAAAAAAACCACAGTGTAGCTATACCCTAAGTTACATTTTAACTTTGTTTATCTATGGCTCAGCATGGTTAGAAGATTCAGAGAGTCTTTTTTTTCCCATTTAAAGAAAGAGATATAAAAAGGTACTGGTTTTCTAAGAATCAGAAAGGACAACGGAAACTCCTTTGAGGCAAAGGGAACTTCCTTTAATCATCAATTCTTAAATTATCATGTAATTTAAGTTTTCTTTGACTGAACACACTTTGGATTTGAAACCCTGTCTTTCATATTTCTGTGATAGAATAGAATTTTTCTTCCTAGAATGAATATAATGTTAAATACAAGTTTTGTAAAATTTTAATTTGAATTTCTATTTTGTTTAGTTTTGTTCAGTGAAACATCCTTGTGAAGTTTAATTGGGGTGGGGTTTTTTGTTGTTGTTTTGGAAGGAGGAGAAAGACTTGGTGGTACATCTGCTAAATCTTAACTCCAATTTAACAATGTCTCCGTGTATTTTCTTAATTTTTAAATCCTTCAAAACATTTTTTAGCCTTAGGTTATGCATAGGATGTTACATTTCAGGTAGATTGGTATGTCTTGATAGTTAGGGAAGGAGCACAAGTGATTATTCAAAATAATTATCAAGAATTGTGAAATATGTTGGTTTCCAGATGAAACTATAGCAAAAATAGTATTAATATTTTCTTACTCCAAAAAAACTATACATTTACAAATATCAAATGACATCCCCTTCTTTTAGTCTGAATATATTATACCATCATGCAAAACAAGTCAATATTTGACAGGAAACATACATATCCAATTTAGAAATGTCTAAAATTATATTCTTCAAAAAGAAGAAAAACTAAAAGGATTACATGGGATACACAACAGTGATTCTGAAATCACACCTTGAAGGCACATCTACACAGCAGGGCAAAAGTCAAATTAAGCTATGCAACTTGAGCTATGTCAATTGTGTAGTTTAAGTCGAAATAGCTTAATTTGGCTTTTGGTGCTATCTACACAGCAGGAAATCAAAGGAAGAACACTCTTCCTTTGACTTCTCTTACTCCTTGTAAAATGAGGGTTACCATGAGTCGGAGTAAGAAGTCCTCCAGCTCGACATTATTTGCAGTGAAGATACACTCTGTTATTTCAGAATAACATTAATTATTCTGAAATAACACTGCTGTGTAGATGTAGCATGAGTCTGAACCTCACATCCCAAAGATCAAGTGTTCAGAACTTGAACCCAGATCCAAATCAACCAGCCAGCAGAATAACCACAAAGGGTAAATCAGTTGGAATTGGGTGCTTATGGGCTTTTGAAAATCCCACTGTTTGTCTATCTGCATCTTTAGGCACCTAATTATCTTTTAAAATCTGTCGCTTAGTGAGTAGACTTAGCCACAGTCTCCCTCCATATCCCCCCAGCTTTGGAAAGGAAGTATGTTGCAACAGTGCCAGTACACAGTATATGCACCTTGATGTGTCACTATACAGGTTACACTTCCCTAAACTGGAACTCTCTCATCCGTCAGGACCACTGATGTTCCTGGGCCAGAGAGCTCTGGTGGCCAGGAGTCAGGCAACAGGAGGGCTGGCTGCTGGGAGCCAGGGCTGTGGTTGAGGGGCAGTCCGGCAGGGGAGACAGGCTCATGTGGCATCCCAGCAGTGGGGCTGCGTGAATTGGGAAGCCCGGGCCACAAAGCAGCCTGGCAGAGATCCGGAGCTGTGCACACTAGGGAGGGGGGCCGAAGCTGGGGTTGTGCGGCAGCCCGGTAAGGGGAGCTGGATTCAGGCCACAACAGTGCGATGGGGGACTGGGCTGTGGCAGCCAGGGAGAGGGGATGGGGATGGCAGCCAGCAGAAGAACTGGGCTGGAGCTGTACAGCAGCTCACTGAGCTGGGATTATTGGCATGCAGCCGACTGTGGCCATTAGGAGGGTGACCAACCAGAGCTGAAAGTGGAGCCAGTGGCAGACTGGAAAGCCGGCAGCAGGGGACCTCCCCTGGTCCAGCAAATTCCCTCATTCGGGACTGGTCAGGTCCCAAGGGTGCTGGACCAGGGAGCTCTAACCTGTAGCTATAGAATTCTCACCTCACCCTTCCTCCTCCACCTGTACAGTGATGGTTCTGTGGTGCTTGGTACCCTCTGGGTGTTGGAAGGATCAACAGAGCACCGTGGACAACTTATTCCCTTCCATTATTGTGCAGGATGGGCTCTTAGGAATTGAGTCCAATAACAATATTGAAGGGAACATAAGCAGAGCAGCAAGAATTTTGGGATGGTGCATGATCCCCTTGTCCCCTTAGAGGCTGCACTGATGGAGAGAGCTCTCATTTCTACCGTATGTCAAACCAATACCCCGGATCCAAACACTTCCTGAATTAAAGCCATACTTCACCACTTAGGGCCATCTCCTCTCAAATTAAAGAGAATTGAATCAAGAAGGGGTCAGGGATATCTTTGCTTACCTTGGATGTTTTACCACCCACATCTTTATTTGTCATGACTTAATGAGTTGAGATGAGCAGCTGTATGTGCTGCAAGACACTGAAGAAACTCTATGGCAGTGTGAAGTCTGGAACTTAAGTAGGTTCTTAAATGTACAAAGGATACAGCATCTGTGGGTGAGTAACAAAGTTCCTTTTTTAGAAAGTGGAGTGTATATTTCCTCTGTGAAAATGTGAATAGATCCCATTTCAATTGTGTGAAATAGTGCTAGATGACACAGTGATAAATGCATAATAATAATTAATAAAAATAATATCACATTGAAATTTACATCACATTGAATATTACAAATGAGCTTTTCCTTGCTGTGGCTATAACAGGTTGGTATTTCCCTGACAGGTCAGGACAATAGGACTGTGAAGAGAAGTGCATAAAAGACACTGCAGCCAGAGCTACCAGGCTACTTACTGAGCTTTTACAGCAGCATCAGATACTTGACCAATGAATTCTCTCTTTGTTTTTCATGCAGAGGGGAAAGGGAAAACATAAGCAATAGCAGGCTGGCAGTGTTGTCAACTTTTGTGATATCTGGTATGTTTTGAAGCACCCATCCCTGGAATCTTGTAATTGCACCTGAATCTCAGCTTTCGTTTTTAAATAACAGTAATTTTCTGGCCCTCATGGTTACAGAGGAAAGCTTGAAAATGTGACTGCTAAAGGCTCTAAAAACAAAAAGTAAATAAACAGATCCCCACATTTATTTGTATTTTAAAGTCTTATGACTTTTAGGCCAATCTCATGATTTTTGTGGAACCTATGATTTTTGAATGGATCTAAATGGATGCATAGGTTGAACATTATTTTCACATATTGGGTCAAATTCTGGATCTTTGAAAGTCAATGACGAGTTCAAAGGGATCAGAATTTGTTCTGGACTCATTTGTCACTTATCACTCTGCAGAATGATTTATTCTCTATTGTTCCCTATAAGTTAATTTGTGAACAAGTGGGTTTGATTTTGAAAATAGGATTTTGATTTAAATACTTAAGTGTTTAAATATTTTATCTACTGACAGTGCTTCTTCTTCTCCTTCTTCTTCTTATTTGTATTACTGAAGTGACGAGAAACTCCAGTCATGGACCACGATCCCATTGTGCCACGTGATGTACAAATACGGAACAAAAAGACAATCCCTGTCCCCAAAGAGTTTATAATCTAAACATAAGACAAGGGACAACAGATGGAGATAGACAGATAGGAAAGCAGCTTAATTGTTATAATTAATAGTTATTTGTTTTATTTGCCTTTCCAATAAGAAGTACAGATAAAGAGAAAGGGTGAAATCCAAGCTCCACTGAAATCAGTGGCAATACTCCATTGACTTCAATAGAGCTGGGATTTTATCTTTAGTTCTTTCCCTTATGTGTGAGGAATGGGGCTTTTGAAGAGAGACAGGGTTAGGAGACAATTGTTGGATTTCAATTGTTAATATTGAGCAATGTTGTAAAATGAATATTGGTTTTCACCATTACTCATGTGCATGTGCACATGGAGTGGAGCCTGAGACAGTTAGTGAAAAGGAGATTTTAGGTTTGAAAAAGGCTGACAGATTCTGCTAACACAAACCATTTCAGTGAAGCAATTCCATATCTGCATAGGAAAATGTGAAACCTTAACCACTCAATTAAACCCTAACAGAAGCCCAGCTTAAATGTATACCCCAAATTAAAAAAAACATAGTAAGAGACCTAAAAAAGAGTCAGAGTGGCTTCACCACCATGTAAAAGAAGCAGTGAGGGACAAAAAGGTATCTTTCAAGAAGTGGAAGTCCAATTCTAGTGAGATAAATAGAAAGGAACATAAACACTGTCAAATCAAGTGTAAAAATGTAATAAGAAAAGCAAAAAAAGAGTTTGAGGAACAGCTAGCCAAAAACTCAAAAACAAATAGCAAAATGTTTTTTAAGCACATTAGAAGCAGGAAGCCTGCTAAAAACTCAGTGGGTTCCCTAGATGATCGAAATACAAAAGGAGCAATCAAGGATGATAAAGCCATTGCGGAGAAACTAAATGATTTCTTTGCTTCAGTCTTCACGGCTGAGGACGTTAGGGAGATTCCCAAATCTGCACCATCCTTTGTGGGTGATGAATCTGAGGAGCTCTCCTGGATTGAAGTGTCATTAGAGGAGGTTTTGGAACAAATAGAAAAACTTAATGTTAACAAATCACTGGGACCGGATGGCATTCATCCAAGGGTTCTAAAAGAACTCAAATGGGAAATTGCTGAACTATTATCTGTGGTTTGTAACCTATCCTTTAAATTGGCTTCCATACCTGATGACTGGAAGGTAGCTAATGTTTAAAAAGGGCTCTAGAGGCGATCCTGGCAATTACAGACTGGTAAGTCTAACTTCAGTAACGGACAAATTAGTCGAAAAAATAGTAAAGAATAAAATTGCCAGGCACATAGAAGAACATAATTTGTTGGACAAAAGTCAACATGGTTTCTGTAAAGGGAACTCATGTCTTACTAATCTATTACAGTTCTTTGAAGGGGTCAGCAAACATGTGGACAAGGGGCATCCAGTAGATATAGTATACTTAGATTTTCAGAAAGCCTTTGACAAGGTCCCTCACCAAAGGCTCTTGTGTAAATTACATTGCCATGGGATAAGAGGGAAGGTCCTTTCTTAGATTCAGAACTGGTTAAAAAAAAACAGGAAACAAAGGGTAGGAATAAATGGTAAATTTTCAGAATGGAGAGGGGTAACTAGTGGTGTCCCCCAAAGGTCAGTCCTGGGACCAATCCTGTTCAACTTATTCGTAAATGATTTGGAGAAAGGGGTAAGCAGTGAGGTGGTAAAGTTTGCAGATTATACTAAACTGTTTAAGATAGTCAAGACTGAAGCAGACTGTGAAGAACTTCAAAAAGATGTCACCAAACTGAGTGATTGGGCAATAAAATGGCAAATGAAATTTAATGTGAATAAGTGTAAAGTAATGCACATTGGAAAAAATAATCCCAACTATACGTACAGTATGATGGGGGCTAATTTGGCTATGACAAATCAGGAAAGAGATCTTGGAGTTACTGTGGATAGTTCTCTGAAAACGTCCACACAGTGTGCAGCGACGGTCAAAAAGGCAAATAGCATGTTAGGAATTATTAAGAAAGGGGTAGAAAATAAGACACAAAATATCTTACTGCCCCTGGGGGGATATGATAGAGGTCTATAAAATCATGAGTGGTGTGGAGAGGGTGAATAAAGAAAAGTTATTTATTAGTTCCCATAATAGAAGAACTAGAGGACACCAAATGAAGTATGAACTATGTATGGAGATCTACACAGTACAGTGTCCACATCAAGCTTAAGCTGTATCAGAGCTGTGTCATATCAACACTACTATACGGCTCAGAGTGCTGGCAGATGACAGAGTGCAACCATGCCAAGCTCTCATCCTTTCACACCACCAGCCTTCGTAAGATACTTCGCATCTTTTGGCCGAAAACTATCTCCAACCACAACCTGCTCCTGCGATACCACCAAGAGGACATGACCGCTATCATTATGAGAATACACTGGAGATGGATAGGGCACGTGATGAGAAGGGAGGCAGATGCCATTGTAAAGATAGCACTTCACTGGATGCCTGAAGGACGACGGAAATGTGGGAGGCCCAAGACAACATGGCGGCGTACTGTTGAGGCAGATATGAAGAGAATGAACTACAACTTGGACACACTGAAGAAAATGGCCAAAGACAAATAAAAATTGAGAACTTTAATTGCTGCCCTACACACAAGCGAGTGTAATAGGAATTAACTAACTAACTAATGGCAGAGGAAGGATAAAATTACGGGTAATGTTGGCTCCCAAGCAATTCAACAGAGACAATGAAAATAGTATGACTTTACTTCAATATCGCCTTCCTTACTTATACATTTTCTTCTTGCTTAGCTGTAAGGAGATTTATATTGATTATTCAAATAAACTCAAGCAGATGCAGGACTTAATTACAGTGCTTGATTGTGCACCAGCATGTTAACAAAAGGGAAACAATTTGCCAAAAAAAGGGTGTGGCCTAATAGCACGTGTTTTTGTATTTAGAGCAAATGAACATCATAATTACTTTTGGTACAAGTTACTGGTGGCAACAGTTGTAAACACAATTAACAAAAACCCCAGAGTGAAAGCAACAAGACCTGAAAGTGAAACAAATACTTATACAATTAATGGCTGCCTGGAACCCTTTTAGGTTTGTATCTCTCATTTAAAAAAAAAAAAGGACTAGAGAGTTAAAATTCAATCTGAGGATAACCTGCAGCTTGGTTCTGGGAGGTCTGATTGTGCTGAAATAGTCTCAGATGGTTGAGGTAAAGCCTCTTCATTTGACAGAAAGTGGCAGATCGTGGTTCAAAAGATATGGCTCACAAACTAGAAAGCAGACATTAAATGTTAAAAAATCAGCATGCTTATCTGTCTCATTGAGCCTTTACAATGAAACACGGCACAAGGAATCCCTTACTCTGGAAGTTCCATCTCCTTTGGTCTAGCATAAACCAGATCAGTGCAAGATGCACATGGTATCTGACTTGGTGGGTTGGGATAAAGAGAGATGAGAAAGGAAGAGTTTTATTTTTGGTTATGCTAGATCTGTCTTCAATTTTGAGCTCTATCTAATTTTGATCTCTTCTTATAAAGGATACAAAAATAGTCTAACATTTCAGACAAGTGTTTCTAATAATTTAGGTGAAATAAATAAAATACTGAACAGGATCAACACTTTAAAACATTTTAACTTTAAAACTAGCCAGTGCCAATTCAGTTAACTTTATAGAGAAGGAGAATGACAAATAAACAAGCCTCACAGTCTGCTTTCATTTATATAAGCAAACAGCTAAAATAAATCAATTGAAATCAATGGACTTATTCCAGATTTACACCATTGTAACCAAAATTGCAATCTGGCCCTAAAGTGCATATTGTTACCCAGAAGAGTTAGTGGTACATTCCTAGTTAGTTTAAACTATCATAGTTCAATTGACTTCAGAGGAGCTATGACAATTTACACAAGGTGAGGACCTGCCTCTTAATAGTTAGATGATAACTGCAAATAATATCAATAGGAATTCCATAGCACACCTCCATCATACTCATCCAAGAACCCACCCTTGTAGTTAACTCTGTCCATACATCTATACAAGTGACATTATCACAGGACCTACCCACATAACCCACCACATCAGAAGCTCTTATAACTACACATCCACCAATGTGATCAATGCCATCAAGTACCAGCAATGCCCCGCTACCATGTATATTGGCCAAACTGGACAGTCTCTACAACAAAGGGCTCATGAACCCAAATCAGATATTCAAAAAGGTAACACACAGAAACCTGTTGGGGAACATTTTAACTTGCCCGGGTACTCAATGGATCTCAAAGTTACCATATTATTACAAGCCAATTTCAAAAACCAGCTTGAAGGAGAGGCTGCAGAACTTGATTTCATTTACAAGTTTGACGCCTGTGATAAAGGCTTAAACAAAGGCCTTAATTGGATGACCCACTACATTCAATATCCTAATGACATAAGCCAAGCACCGGTACTTAAGGGTACTTAAAACCCACTCTATCAGCTTCATTTAGCATGGACACTCTAATTGACAATATTTTCCCCATTTTTTTCTTCTTCTTTCTCCATCCCCTCTCTTTCTATGCTATTTATTTGCAACTTGGACAAATTAATGACATTCATTTGAAGAAGTGGATTATGCCACATGATAAAAGCTCATGATACATTTTATTGTTAGTCTCTAAGTTGCTGCAGGACTATTCATTTTTTTAAAGTTTTTTTACAGTTATAGACTCACATGGCTACCCCTCTGAAACATATAACGAATCTGATAATTGTAGCACTGCCCTCTACTGCGTGCAATCAGAAATGCACAAATGTGTATCATAACCACAATACTGTCATTTACACAATATTTTGTACATAAGATTTTAATTTAAACATGACCTTTTGAACATGAATATACGGCAGGACATTTTAATTTTATTGGCTATTAGGTCTAAATTTGGGGGTTATCTAAGTGTAATTTTGACATACAAACAAGTAGCAAATGTTTCACTAATTGTACATTTTGCCTTAAAATTCTTACTTTAGGGTATTATCCAGTAAGCATGGATTTCCCTTGTGCCTTCTTTTTTGAGATGATGGTTTATATTAAAGGGAATCTTAAACATTTGTATCTTATTTAATCTTTGCTTTTGATTTTTTTTTCACCTACCTCATCTAAAAAAAGAACAGATTAATTTAATGCAGAAGGGTAGAAGAAACAGAGCACATAGTGTAAATTATTCAAAGCAAAAAAACTTAAATCCGTATACTATAATGATGCAGCCACAAAAATTATAGCTATCTTTGTTTTGCAGCTTAGCATAGGGCAATGACCTCCAATAAAAACTCCTCAATACAGTCCTTACCCTTAAGTTGCCAACTTGCCACTAAGGGCCTGATTATCTATAAATTTATGGGAACCTGCAATAACTGGTGTTTGTCTCCTGATAATGTTTTCTGACACATATCAGGAGATTCAGCTGATCTGTGTTAGAGATTATTGTACAGAATCTGCAGTTTATACAGGCAATAAGTAGACAGAAGGTCCATTTGAGACCGTTAGTTATAGAGAAGCACATAAGGAAAACTGTTTCCATAGTAACATGCCCCACAGCTGTAGTTAGTATAGGAAAAATAGTTTTATGATTATTTCAATGAAGTTTTGCCTTTTGTTTTCAACACAAGACATGCAAAAGGTTGTTTCATAGGATGTGCTCAGTGGCATATGGACGCAGTATGCTAAGGTAAAATTTAGCTAAGTGTGGAGGGCCCACCTACTATCCCAAATTAAAATTTAAAGTGAAACCTACAAGTGCATTGGGCCCTGTGCAGACCATCTGCCCTAGAATGATTTTCACCTGAAATGAGTACAGCTTTTGTGCATATATCAGAAAATAATTGCTTTTACTGTAATAAATGTACGTCCCAGAAATTCTATATTCAAAGTTAATATTGCTTCTAAGTGACTTGTTAATCCAGCTCTTGGTAAAACCAATGGAGTGAATCCCATTGATTTCTGTGGGAGCTGGATTAGGTGCCGGCTGAGCTCATTGAAAAACAGGGTGCACAAGGAACCACAAATATTTTGACAATGCTTTTATCAGTTTCATACAGATGGAACATTTCTGAGCGGGTAATTGGCAAAGTTGGTGCTTCCACAAATTGCTTAACATAGTCTGACTTTTTTACTGATTTCTTGGTTTCACTGCTTTGCAAGATTCCATTGACATAGGAAGAAACCCTCTTGTAAGGGTAAGAAGACAAAATGCACACCCAGGCCAGATTTTTCTCCTCTTTATTTCTTAAGAGTTAGAAGGCAGCAAATCTTTTATTCCTGCTTGGTATAAGTATGGATATCATTAGCTACCACCAACATATGTGTCGGACTGACAAAATAATGTGCCTTAGTTTTTAAAATCAACTTGAAATAAGCTCTTGATTAATCTATTAATTTTGGACAATATATAGCAGAGCTCCACTAAAGACTGGGAGACCCAATGCAAACAATTGGAATTTGTGAAATAATAAATGAACAAACACAAAAAGCAAGGATGGTGCATTATGGAATGTAGTTAAATCTGTTAGTTTGTTTACCTGCAGGGTAAAAGTATTTATCATAATAACACTGGTTATTTTGTTCCTTCTGTCACTAGCAACAAACAAAAATCAAGTCATGTCCTCCCAGGATAACTTTGTTGATGCCAATGGATTTATAGGCATATGAAATCAGTTTAAGTTGGATGAATATCCGGCTCAGTGTTTCTAGAAGGTAATGTTTTGTGGACACGGATACGGATACAAATTTTATATCTAGAACCCTGCAAATTTGTGGATATCTGCTTTATATCTGTGGGTATCTGCATCTGCTGGATGTGGATTCAGATATCCGTGGCTCATTTGTGTGACACAAATGCAAGTTGCAGATACAAAATTTGTATCCGCACAGGGCTCTATGAATGATGGTCAGAACAGCAGTGCAGAACAAAAAAAAAATAACAGCATACCAAAATTCTACAGTGTAACTTCTGCAGGCATGAATTAAAAGATTCCCACTTTACCTTATCAAAGTCCTCTTCAAATAAGTTTATATTAATGCAAACTTGGAACCTTTTAGTTTGTGCCTGCAGCATCTACACAGGGGAGTTACAGTGCAGCACTGTAGTTCATCACTATTCATACCCTTTAGTCAGAACTGCAGGGTAGTGTAGAGAGCCTTGGAGTACTAAATTCCATTTTTAAAGTGATAGAGGCACTAAGGAGCCTAATTCCCTTTGCTGTTGAATGAGACTTACACTTCTCAGTGAAATCTCAGCCTCACTGTCTATTTTTCAACACAGGCAACAGTTGCTGTTAAGTTACATAAAGAAATGAGAAACATTTGGTTACTAATGCATCAGATTCTCTCCAGTTCACACAAGATGGGAGTGGAGTATTAGGCCCAAGAAGTGACAAATGTGTTTATTTTACAGCCAAAATAAAAATAACCTGTCACATTTCAGGTGCCAGATGGCTTGGTGGAATCAATCAGTGGAAAGTCAGGATGGTTGGTAGGATACTTGCTGATTCTACAAAACAGAAAGGGAAAAACGTGTTTTGCCAACTTTTGGGGGCATTCCTTCCTCACAGACAAAACCAGGAAAAGCTGGCGTCACCGCAGAAGATTTAGAGACAAATCAGTACCGAGTGAGTGTTCTAATCCACTGATCTGAGTGCAATAAACACTCCACACTTCCAAAACAGTGAATAAAATCTTTCATTCCAAATCAGATCTCAACAGTTATGTCATTTGCTTTTTCCTTCTACAGTTTAAAATCCAGCTCATTTTGGTTTTTCAGTAATTGAAGCAAGACATCTAGAAAATGATTTTGCCAACCACACTTGATTTGTTAGTGGGATTTGTGGGCACACCTCCAATGCACTATCAAGAAATTGACCTTTCATTGTTTGTGATAGCTGGGGGGGGGGGGGGGGGGAGACTAATGTGTCATACAAAATCCATCCATATTGTCACCACCCTTTGAAATGAACTGGCATAATCATTCAACAGAGATGTAGAGAGAAGAGAGAGCAGTTCATATTCCACACTCAGCTGAGGAATTAGACTCAATATCAGTTGTAGTGGTTAGTACACTATTGCTTCAGGAGAGCTGGGTATCATTGCTTTTCTTGCCATGCAATATGCTTAATAAATTTTTGTTTTAACCAAAGCTTTTCCAGAAAGATCCCCCAGGCTCTTCTATAGGGACTTTGTCTTTCAACCACAATACAAAAATGGTTATACGAAGTATCAGATATTCTTATCCATCTTTCTAGGGGTATGTCTACACTACAGTGTTATTTTGAATTAACTTATTTTGAATTAGTTAATTCAAAATAAGCTAATTTGAAATAATGCGTCTAGACCCAAAAATTAAATCGAAATAGCATTTTTCTAATTCGAAATAGTGCATCCACATTGAGTGGACCCTGAATCGAAGATAAGGCTGGCCGGAACCAGTGCCGACAGGGCATCAGGGTCCAACTTAGTGCGTGGGGCTGCTGCCTCAGGCTATCCGAGGTCTGTGCTTAAAGGGACCCGACCCCCCATCCCGGACAGACAGTTCTCAGGTTTCTCTGCTTGCTGGACCACCTGGCTGAGGGACAGCAAAGCATATGTGTTTCAGAGTGCTCTGCTTGCCCTCACTTGGAACACCACAGCACTCTGCAACATGGAACCAGACCTGCCCCCAGGGACTCTGCTGCGTCTCGTAGATATGTTGCCAGTAGCCTGGCTGCACTGTCTGCAGGCTGCCATCTGGGAGGTCCATAGGGGAGGGCTGTCAGGATCAAGGAGGCCTTGCGGGAGAGCGTCCACCTCGAGGAGCCCTCAGAGCCACACCAGTCCTCCTCACCGGGGGCTCATGCCCCATTCCTCCTTCTCGTCCTTCCACTTACCCATCCCTAGCCACCCCTTCCTGATGTCAAAAGACACGAATTTTCAAAAACATAAACTGGGTTTATTTAACACAACTGAGGAGGGGGAATGAAACTTTGGGGAGACGGGGGAAAGGAGGCAGGAGAGGGCAGGAGAGAGGGTGAGAGAGGGGAGGGGGAAAACTGGGAGGAGGGAGCTGGAAGGGGGAAGCAAAGGGAAGAAGGGGGAGGGGAAACTCAGGGCTCAGGGGTGGGAGTCTCGCCGGGCCAACCACCTCCCAGCACAGCGGGGGAGGGGGCCTTGGCGTCCCTGGGGGGATGGGGAGGAGGGTGCGGAGGATGAGGTGGGGGGTGTGGACATTGAGGAGGAGGGTGTGGCGGTTGAGGAGGAAGCAGTGGGAGGGGGGGCAGGAGTGGGAGGAGGGACAGTAGATGAGGGGGCAGCAGGCTCAGGACCGGCACAGGGCACCATGCTTTGCAGCAGGGCCTGCAGGTTCGAGTTCAGCCCTCGGTCCTGAGCAAGCTGCTCCCGGCAGAGCTGCAGGTCCTCCTGTGCCCAGGACCGGCCCGAGGTATTCTGGCGCCCTGGGCACAGGTGTGCGATGCCACCCCCTGGCCCACAGCACATGCGCGAGCCCACCCATGGGGAGCAGGCCCACCCCTGGAGTGCACGGCACATGCACGGCCCAGCTACAGCCACTGGCATGCAGCCTGGGGCCCGCCACTAGGGCGCATGGCGCAAGCGCAGCCCAATCCAGCCCGGCCGTTGCTGCTGGCATGCGCGTTGGGCCGTGTAGGGCCCTGCGGCCATGGGGGGGAAGAGCGCTGCTGGCCGGCGCCACGGGGATGCCGGCGGGCTGGCGCTGCGGAAGCCGGGTGTGCGGCGCCTGATGGCAGCTGTAAGTGATGCCGCGCACCCCTTACAGCTGCCACCAGGTGCCCCCCATCGGTTGGTGCCCTGGGCAGCTGCCCGGCTCGCCCATGCCTCCGGGTATGTCTACACTACCCCCCTAGTTCGAACTAGGGGGGGTGATGTAGTCATACGGAGTTGCAAATGAAGCCTGGGATTTGAATTTCCCGGGCTTCATTTGCATAAAGCCGGCCGGCGCCATTTTTAAATGCCGGCTAGGTCGGACCCCATGCCGTGCAGCTACATGTGGCATGGACTAGCTAGTTCGGATTAGGCTTCCTAATCCGAACTAGCTGTACGCCTCATGGAACATACCCTCCGTCCGGCCCTGCCTGTGCCCAGGCCTCGATGGTGTGGTGCAGGGCTCGCAGGGTGCTGGTCCCAGTACTCCTGCCATGTGCTGGTGGTCCAGAGCAGGCCGCGGGTGCGGGAGCATGTCCCAGGCGGGGTGGTGCGCCCTGCACGAGCAGCTGGTGCAGCTGTAGAGAAAGAAGAGAAGTGGTCAGTTCTCCCTGGGGACGCAGTGGATGGTGCCCCGGGTCCCCCCTCTCCCCCCCGCGACGTGAGGGTGACCATGCCCTGTGCTGTCAGAGCCGATGTGCTTGCACAGAGGCCATGGTCAAGATGTCTGGCTCTCTCCGGGACTGGGAGCTACCCCAAGACCGCACCCATACCCCTGTGCCATGTGTAGTGCGGCCGAGGCAGGTGGGAGATATCCCCTGCCTCTGTGTAGAGGGGGCGTGTGAAGGGAGAAGGTCCTGCTGGGTCCCACCCCGGGGTCGGGAGCATGTCAGGTCTCTTCACACATGCATGTGCCTATTGGGCCACAGCCCCTGGGTGTCATGAAGCTGGAGCCGCCTGCCCAAGGGTGGCATGGCACGTGCTCACACGTGCACAGGTGGCTGCATGATCCGTGGGAGGCATGGCCCATGCACATGGTCCCTGGTCTCCCTCCCTGCCTCTCCCCTGGGCAGGGGACAGTGCTGGCATTTACCCGGTATGGCCTCCCTGGACAACCCTTCCTACTCCGGTGCTGGAACAGCTGGCGGTGGCCCCTCTGGTGCGCCTGGGTCAGGGCCCTCCGGTCCCGACTCACTGCCTCCCAGGCTGGAGTGGACTGCCCCACCTCCCAGGAGTTGGTCGAGGGATGGGAAGTAAGGGCAGGTGGCAGCCCCTGCTGCGGCACTGTCCCTGGTGGCCCTGGCATACGCCTGCCTCAGCTCTTTGACTTTCAGGCACACCTGCTTCTGGGTGCGCCTGTGTCCCTTTCTGGCCATGGTGGCCGCTATGCGGCTGTACACGACCGTGTTCCTCTGCCTAGTGCGGAGATCATGGACGTTGGGGGCCTCCCCCCAAACCTCAATGAGGTCCATGATCTCTGCACTAGTCCACGAGGATGCACACCATCTACTGCCCCTGGCTGGCTCCTGGGTGCTGGGGGACTGGGCAGGGGAGAGCTGGCTGGCACTGGCTGCCTGGCTTATCCTGGGGCCACTGGGTCAGGGGCAGAGACTGTTGGCAGACCTGGCTCTGGCAAGTGCCATCTGGCCAGACTCTACCCCTTTAAGGGCCCCGGGGCTGGGGGAGAGGAGAGGAGTTTTCCTGGTTTGGCCCAGAGTGGCCACCAGAGGGAACTGGGAAGGGCTGGAAGCCCCCTAATTTGAAATGTGTGTCTACACAGCACTTATTTCTAATTAGCTATTTCAAATTAGGCGTTATTCCTCGTAGAATGAGGTTTACCTAATTTGAAATAAGGGCGCCGCTATTTCGAATTTATTTCAAAATAGCGGTTTGTATGTGAAGACAGCTATTACAGTTAATTCAAAATAATGTCTGTTGTTTCGAATTAACTCTGTAGTGTAGACATACCCAATGTTTATACCATGCACATCACCATATGGCAAAGATTTCTTTGCTTCCCCCTAAAAGTTTTGAAAAGGTACCACTGAGCTCCAAGGGTAGGGTCTGATATTGTAATATGAGGCAGCTGATTAGGAGCGCTCTCATACTTTAAAAAAAAAATGGGATAAGTCTTAAGAAAAAGTTATAATGGGACACGAGGAGAACAAGGAGAAGACTGTTCCAGGGAGTGAGAACAGTTTAAGAGAAAGAGTTACTATCCTCTACACAGAATAAAGGACATGGAGCACAAAGAAATTCAGTATTTGAAAAGCACAGGGCGTAAGTGACTGAACAGGCAATGCCGATGCCAGAGAAGTAGAGGAAGCAAATTCATGAAAGCCCTTGAACATCACAGGTGAAAGCCTGCCCTCGCTGAAGTCAATGGCTAAATTCCCTTTGGCTTCAGTGCAGCCAGGGCTTCACCCTAAAAGGAAGAGATGCATGGAAGCCAGTCATGATTTATGAGGCTAAGTGCGATGAATACTCATGTTCAAGGACAAGTGAAATGAACTGTCACATTTGAAGAGAAAATTAAATGTGGGAAGCTGGGACTAGCAGGCACAACAAAGAAGGTAAGTGCACTGCTAAGGAACAAGCTAAACACCTCCGTTCCTGACAAAATGGCAGAATGAAAAATTTGGCTCAAGGATGGAATGGATGTGGACTTTGAATTGAGGAAATCTGAATAGAAAGAAGACATAAGTTTGAAGGAATTTAAAACTGCTCCAGAAGCTATTTGGTAGATATTTCCAAAGCACCTATCTAACTTAGAAGCTTACATCCCATTGATTTTCACTCAGATAGTGAGAAAATTATTCACAAATAGAGATTGCTGAAAATTTGCAAATGTTGAACATTTGAACAATTTTTTTGCAAAAATGTCATCGTTTTCTACCAGGTCTACTCACAAACATTTTGGTGACCTCGAAACCAGAATCAGAAATAGAATCCCTTACTCCCTTCTGATTTATTTTTCATCAATATTCATGTATGAAAAGCTTTAGTCATACAAATATTTATCAAAAGCCAATTTAGTACTTGTATCCAAGCTTTGTTTAACTATAGTCTCCACATGTTTCATGACTAAATGACATTCATTTAGTGATAATAGCTAATGAAGAAATAATAATAATGATAATAATAATAAATTACAGGCATCAAATCAGGAAAGACAGGCGACTAGTCCAGTAGCTTGAATATTGAATAATGGATTTGGAGAGCCCAAAGGAATATCACAGTGAAGAATTCACAAGTAATCATAATTTGAAATTTGTTGACAAATAAAGCACTGTAAACAGTGAGTAAATTTGTGAAATTATGGTCTATTTGTGGACAAGGCACAAATAGAGAAGTCAGCTAAATTCACCAAATAAATTGATCCTTGGGAATTGTTCTCTAGTTTCTTTCATAAAGAGATTGAGACAGACAAGCTATGCAAAAGACCAACACACTGAAGTGCATATCAGAGATGAGCTATATATGCCAGCATCAACACTTGAGCTTCTGTTGGCTTAGAAAGGTCTATAAAGGGACAGTCATTTATTGTGTGTGTTCAGTACTATACATGGGGGTGAAACTGATAGACCCTATCACAATATATATGTTAAATGACAACAATATGATTAATAATAAGTTCACAACTCCCAATCCTCAATCACCCGTGCCAAATTATTGAATGTGTCTAACATATTTATCCCCTACATAATTGTCTGTTTTCCTTGTATTACTATTGGATAACAAAGTATGGGTTTTTTCCTCAGCAGGATTGTTGATCTGTTTTGTTTTCACATGAAAAGTATGGCAGGCAAGCCTGTTTTTTTAAAAAACTTCCTTTAAGAAGTTAAAAAGAAAAAAGTTGCTGTAGATTAATATAATTAAAGAGCACCGATTATTCTTAAAGCTGCCAAAACCAGACTTAGCTAGAGTTAGACAGAGCTTTTGCAGAAAGCAGCAGCAAAGGTGGCTTTACATCAGTCCTGCATTGGGAACAATCCTGACTAGATGACTCAGTAGTTCTTTTCCTTCTCCAAGTAACACAATTCTGTGATTTATTCCCTTCATTGCATCCTACTTCAGTGTTATACCAATGGCCCATTTTTATGTAATTTAAAAAAAATTGTGGCACTATACATATCCAGTGCATCACTGAAGAGAATAGAGAACTCGCTGGAAAACAAATAGATTTTTTACTGATGAAAATGTACTATCCTCTGGGGAAATAATTATTTTTCCAAAAGAAGATTGTTTATGTCTGATCATTGGTTTTAGCCATAGACATATCAAGTGATGGGAGGAGACCTATATAACCTTGCTTTCCCAGCACAGTCAGAACAAAAGATTATTGAAAACATTTGGTACAAATTCTGAAACTGATGCATCTACTATTGTACTCCATGCAAAATTCCCATGCCATTCAGTGGAAGTGGGAGCAGGCAGAGGATTCTATGCATCAAGTATTAACTTCAAAAGAATATGATTAGGTTTCATTTGCCCTGGCTATCTGACAACTCAACTTCACCCATGCAGAAACAGATTTTGGGTTCAACCTTGTAATCTCCTCCCACTCCAATGCAAATGGTCCCTGCTGAACATGAGAGACTACTGACATGAGTGAGGATTAGTTATATAAAATGGCATTGGGTCCAGGAGTGTCAGATTGTAAGATTGTTTCATAAACTACATTGTAATTAATGACCAAGTGTTATTACAATATATTTATTTTACAACAGTAGCACTTAATGATCCAAATCAGGGATCAGGGCCTCCTTTGTATTAGCCAACATACAAACAAGGAATATAAATACAATTCCTGTTCTAGTAAGCTCACCATTTAGAACACAAATCACACAACAACAACAACAACAACAAACTGAAGCAGTCCACTCAGATCTGCTTTACTTGAAATGATCTCACCTGGTATTGTACACAGTCTGAGATACTTCAAATGAGCCTAGTTCTGCCGTTCCGTTATACACATGACCTTATGAATCCCATAAAATGAAGAAAGTTTTTTGGAATGCTTGCACATTATGCTCTGATGCAGTACTGTCAACACATGCAGAGTTCTGTACTAGAAAATCCAAATACAGTTTGCAAAACCATTGGAGGTTTTCCACAGAATGCTTGAGAGGGTGGCTCCTAATTGAATTGACCAAAATTCACATGGGTTCAGCTTTAATCCAATCAGTTCTACATCACTTGTCTTTCAACATTTACAAAATATTTTTTTCTAATTGCAACTCTCTTATGGAACCAAATGAATCAGAAGTAGACTTAAATGAAAACCATTCCAGATTGTTCTACACTTTAACCTTACATCTGTGCCTAATTAGGACGCTCAATTTCCCTAAACTCGAGTCATAAAAATGGAAGTAATCTGTGGACTGTTTGTCAGTCATTATAGGGCAGCAGACTTGCAAATCAAGCCAGGCTCAAGTACACAGGGTCCTGTTCGACATGGCCATTGAATAAAACATGGGTGATGCTATTATGAAGCAGGATGGAAGCAAATCAGGAGACAAGTTTACAAAAAAAAAAAGAAAAAAGATGTGGATGAATGACCTGCATTTTGGAGTAGTGGCTAAGCCTTTAAGGAAAGGATCACATTAATGTGGAAAACATATGTGGTTATTGAGACTTCCCCATTGTAACCATAGGAATGGCCCTTACAAGAGATCTCATAATAACTAGAGTTGGACATTGTTTTTTTCCTACAGAAAAGGCAGTGAAATTCTTCTTTAAAACCAAGTGACTAGGAGGAAGAGTCCCACATTCAACTGAAGTGCTACACAACCTTTAGTCAGCTCCTTCAAAATAGCTGGCAGAATTAACCCAGAAGCTGTATCAGAAATATACTAGGAAGAACTTGACACTTGGAATCTACAGCCGCTAAAAAGGCAAAAATTTTATCTGTCAAATACAAAAGGAGGAAAATAACTCTCCCACACTGTGGTCTGGCCATCATTAACATCAAATACAACAATGTATTGACAATTATGTTGCCTTTTGAATTTCCAGGTTTGAAATCCCACATGAAAAATCCCAGTAGATATGCTTTCTTTCATATATATATATATATATATATATATATATATATAATTTGGTCATACTGAATGAGAAAATAGCCTTGAACTCCTCCTGGACTATTAGGTCATACTACAGGTCAGTGAAAAGGTAATTTTCCCTAGATTTGTATTAAGGTCTGGGATTTGACCTATGACCTTAATGTCAGAAGATATTCATTATCTCAATATAGATGATATACAGACAAAGAAATATACATTTTTACAGACCCAGCAAAGTCATAATTGATGGGTACATTTTATGTGATGGATTTTATTATCTGGATAAACTGAATTTGCAGACTCATTAATTTCTAAAAACACCATTTATTTACATTGAGCTATAGTTATTCTTCACATAGGTATCTAGCCCTCTTAGTACTTACCATGCGAAAACATTCACCAATGAGAGAGCCTCTCACTTTAGTGCTATTTGGTAAACAGAATGACATAGGCATAAAGTTCTAACTGGAATAATTTCTTTGGGGTTCAAAAATCCAATCTAAAATTTACAGATTAAATAAGTGTTAGGCACCTAGAGAAGGATTGTTCTCTGGACATTCATGGCATTGATTTGTTTTTTCCAAGGGGCTGATGCTGCATCCACAGCTCAAAGCTGTATAAAAGTATTGAACTGAAGTTTTGTTATACAAAATAATTATTTAAAGGAAGTAACCATTGGAAATTCTTACCAGTCTCTTACATGGGGAAGTGGGGTGGAAGGAGGAGGAAAGGGGAGAAATTACTAGAAAATAATCAAGCTTAACAAAATAAGAAAATCCAGTGTTTGAAAGCCAGGAAATTCAAAATGAAGGTCACAATAAAAATGGAACATGTAGAAATGCACATTTAAACTGCTCCATTTATTTTAAATCCTATCTTCAGTACAACATTGTGAGACAACAGCACACACACACACACCATTCAACTTTAGCAACAATACTACAACCTACAGTTATATATACAAGGTAAGTTCTGGCTTCCATTAAGACTGCTTTGCCCAACTTTAAAGTAGCTGATCCAACCTCATAGGTATTCCTTCAGTGCATGGGACTCTCCAGGTGGTGACATAGGGCTGGCTTATTGCTCCTGGCCTTGACATAGTGGGGTGTTTGGCAGAGGCTTCTCTGTGCTCTCCCAATCTTCAGCTGCTAATTGCCCCTTGTGCAGGCTGCTGCAGCCAGGTTTAGACTAGAGAAGCCCTCAGGCTATTTTATCTACAGGCGTGGGCTTCGCTTCCCCTGTTTGTCCACAGGATTGGGGAGGAAGGCTGATCTAAAGCCTCCTGTGCCAAACACTACTCCAGTGTTGCTGAGGAGTTAGTTGTCAGAACCATCAGATGCTAACTGTGATTGTTACATAGGCAGGTCAAATTTTGAGACTAAACTACTTGGGTGTCCACAGAATGAGTTCCAGTGAAAGGATTAAATCTGATAAAAGGGTAAATATCTATCACACCAAGAAGCAATTTAAAGTAGAGAAGTGACCTATAAAACGAGCACATTCCAGTGCGCTAATCCAAAGCACATTTCATAAAACAGCTCTGAACTCTGAAATAGGTCTTGTTAAAACAGTTCACCTGTTAAAATTATAGGTTCAATGCAGCAAGCTTATGTATTTTGACCGTTCTTTCTATGTTAGACTATAGCTTTGGGAAATTTTATAAAACATTTACCTCACTTTTCTTCCCCTTCTTCCCAAAACACTCAAATCAATGAATTCAAGGTATAAGGCATGACACTGAAAGAATTCCCTGTAGTGCTGTATAACAAAGCTCTCTTCCCCAAAGTCTCCTTCTGTCCATCATAGCTTTCTCCAATAACCAAAATTATTTTACCTGTACTTATCTACCAAGTTTTTTCTCTCTTCGTCATCATCGTCAAATTCCTCCTTATCACACACTTCTTCCTTGGTTTTTTGAATTCAGGGGCCCCACTTCTTCCACCACAGAACAGATTTCCAATGGGGTGAGAATGGACCCCAAGAATGTGTATTTGCCACTTACAACATTAAATACAGACTATTCTAAACAGATATTTACAGAACCGTACAGAGATGTAGGATGAGCCATCACACTCAAACACAAGTGTCTCTTATTATCATCTAAGGCTATGTCTACACTGGGAAGGTTTGATGACGAAAGTGCTGTTGACATGAAAATGTTGCCAAAAGTGAAAACCAGTCAAACTTGTTTTTCTGCTTCCCATAGTCAACATTTATGGCCACATTGCTAGCTCCCTTGAAAATAGATAGAGCAAAGCTACATGGGTAAGCATCCCACAGTGCAGTGTTGTGGGAAGGCAGAGCTGATCCCTGCACTTCTTGGGATTCCCTCCTAGCTCTGTGAGCTCTCCAGGCTAAGGAATATCAAAGCAGCACAACAGTCTCTCCAGCCCTCCCCCTGCAGCAACAGTCTGCCTACTACTGTGTTCCTAGCAAGGCAGAACAGGAGCATTCCAATGATATGCTCTTTTTTTTGTTCCCCAAACAGAGTAGCTCATTCAGCTGTGAGATACTTCCCAGAGCTTTGAAAGGGGGGGGGGGGGGCAGCAGAGATCACAAAACACCGAGCATAGCTATCAGGGCAGGCATTGTGGGATACTGGTGGAAGCCAGTTCTCTTGACAAAACAAACAGCAGAATCTGTATTGGCTCTTTGTTGACAATAAAGGAAGGGGAAAGACAAAAGTCTCTTATAGGATAGGAAGTTTTTTTGTCACCAAAACTGAGTGTTTTTTCCAAAAAAAGTCACATTGCAGTGTAAACACTCACACTGTTTTGTCACTACAAGGCAGTTTTTGGCAACAAACTGTGCCAGTGTAGACAAGGCCTAACATGACCTACTTTCAGAAATGCCCCCAAGAAACTGAGCTGGAATTCTCCCAAATTTGTATAGGATAGGCAAGGAGGATAAAAGACAGAAAGATGAGATTCCAGAGGTCATGAAGGCTAATTTTAACTATTTGAATATCTAGGGGCTAATCCAAAGATCACAAGATAAAGTGGGGTCTTATTATGTAAGAGTTCTGCAGTCAACAAATTGGCTTGACTGGAAAATAGATCTTAATGGTAATTAGAAATCCCCCTTTTTTGCGCATACATTTTCACAAGATTTATGCCAGTGTAAGTCAAATACAAGGTCACTGCCATATCTGAAACTATCAGAATGAGGGAGGGGGGGTACAGTAAATCTAATCAATTCTTTTTTCCTCTCCCTTCTTCTGATGCTACAGCTAGGAGTGCATAATATCACTTTAAAAAATCATTAAATCATTCACAGAAATAAACAGGCTTACAATATAAAATGCAAGTGTGCAGTAGACAATTTATTAATTTGCTGTTCAGCCTATTATCAGATACACATATTTCACTATGGGCCAAATTCTGCTGAGATAGTGATGATACCTGTTACAATTTTATCACAAGTCTTGCAATATTTTCATTAAAGAAAAAAGTTTCTAGCCCCCAGAGTTGCTGAGAAACCCCGAATGTTCCAGACAGCAAAGGAAAAGACCATACCTTTTATTATTTTTAAAAATCTCATGATTTTTAAGTCAGTCTCAATATTTTCAGGGTCCTGAATCATGATTTTTGAACATGTAGTCTGGGGCCTACACTGCCACTGCTCACTGATCCTGAAACCATTGCCTGAAGTTTGATGACCTGTGCCCCCGGAAAAAGATCAGCAGTGAGCCGCTCTAGGATTGTCATTGTATGACCCCATGGTCTATTCATTGGTGGATTTGCAGATACTCCAATTGTGGCACAGGCACAAGCTCGCTAAACAAAAGAACCACTTATGTTCATTACTACAAGAGGGTGCCCACTCCATCCTATTGGGGTACTGGTACAAAATGTTACCCTCTCTTGTACAGTCAGGAAAAAATAGACACCCATGGATTTCCGATCAGAGTTATTTCCTGAAAGAAGAGCCCTTCCCAATTGGCAGGAGCCATACCCTTTGGCTACGTCTAGATTGCATCCCTTTTTCATAAAAGGGATGCAAATTAGACGTATCGCAATTGCTAATGAAGCGGGGATTTAAATCTCCCCCGCTTCATTAGCATAAAAATGGCTGCCCCTTTTTTTCAGCACGGAGCTTTGCTGGAAAAAAGCACCAGTCTAGACGTGGATCTTTCAGAAAATAAAGCCTTTTCTGAAAGATCCCTTATCCCTCTTAAAATAAGGGATAAGGGATCTTTCAGAAAAGGCTTTATTTTCCGAAAGATCCGCGTCTACACTGGCACTTTTTTCCGGCAAAGCTCAGTGCCGAAAAAAAGCGGCAGCCATTTTTATGCTAATGAAGCGGGGGAGATTTAAATCCCCGCTTCATTAGCAATTGCGATACGTCTAATTTGCATCCCTTTTATGAAAAAGGGATGCAATCTAGACATAGCCTTTAGGTATAGTCTGTAGGTGTGCCCAGAAGCACCAACTCACTCAGCTAACCCAATAACTTTCTTTAACAGCATTCCCAGCCCTTGCTGCAGGGAAGTTCCACCAGCATGGAATGGTTGAGTAGCTGTGAAGATAGAGGAGGCCAGCCAGTAGCCAAAGAGGTTGTATTTTTGCTGGATACAGTTTTCTAAATAGTCCAAATCAAACATCTTGAATCACTCAGTAAAGTTAGTATGATAGAGGCACAAGCCTGATTACAGAACAAATGTCTAGTCTACACCTCAAAGCAAATGCTGGGCCTTTTTATTAAACAAAAGCTCCGAAAAGACTCTACATTTTAAATTATTCAAAATAAATAAAAATGTATTAAACTGCATGGGTAAATAGAGTTTAATGTGTTGACAAATCTTTAAAAATGTGCGAATTTCCTGCCAGGACTCTATGCATAGAATCAACAAATTTCAACACTTAGCCGTGGTCTACACTAGGGAGTTATTTCAAAATAACTCCTTTTATTTCGAAATAACAAGCGGAGCGTCCACACCACCAAGCCTGTTGTCATGATTATAAGGGTTAGCCAGCAGCCTGGGGATTAAGGGGTTAACTACACCTAGCCAGGTGGAGTGACCAGTTCTATGCAGCTACAGAGAGGGACAAGCATGTCTCTCTCTCTCCCCAAGACACCATTCTTCATTTTCTGTAAGTAGGGTAAAGTTTAGGTAGTTTCATTAGGTTTTATTGTTTTAAGGAATGGGTATGGGATCTGAGATCTGGCACTGTTTAAAAGATGTTTTGGCTTTTCTTTGTAACTAAGTTCTAGGCCCATGGAGTTTCTCCATGAGTATATTTTGTTACCTTTCTATCTAGTCATTATGCTTACAACAGGAATATTGTTGTAATAATAAAAGTTCTTTCCTTTCTTTTTATTAACCTGGCATTGGTTAATAGTGTGCCCTGATTTTTATTTTAGGGGTGAGATTTCCCAAATGATCTTTCCCCTGGTTTCTTTAGCAACATTTGGGTGGTGGCAGCGGAAGTTTTATTCCCAAGATCTAGGTTTTTAAGATTTTGGGGGAAGTTTTATACCAAAGCCTGGTAGATAAGGCTTTGGGGTACACTTGCTGGCCCCCACTTCTGCATTTATCATGCCAGAGTGGGGAAGGAGCCATGACAGTGTAGGTGTAGTTAACCCCTTAATCCCCAGGCTGCTGGCTAACCCTTATAATCATGACATGCCCACCAAATCACAGACGGTGCTGGACAGCCTTTGGCCACACTGGCTGTGATTTCTTCCTGTAGGTCTCAGATAAAACATAGTAAATACATTATGCACACTTGACTAAACGCTTGGAGACATGAAAAGTAAGCAAATGCTTCCATATCCTAGAGCACCATCATGGCTATACAGAGAGTATGCTAAGTGATTGAGTCCAGAAATGCCTTATTAACCAATCAAACTTTCAGTCTCAAAATTAAATTTAGAATAGCATGGGGTCTTGATTTAAAGTTCAATTGACCAGGTTCTGTGCCTCTTGAGAAATACACCACTATCATACACCAGGCCAGGTCTTGGCACCACTGAGGGTGTTAGCTCAGGGTGAATTGCTAAAAACCAGGGCTACTATTAACCAATGCCAGGTTAATAAAAAGAAAGGAAAGAACTTTTATTATTACAACAATATTCCTGTTGTAAGCATAATGACTAGATAGGAAGGTAACAAAATATACTCATGGAGAAACTCCATGGGCCTAGAACTTAGTTACAAAGAAAAGCCAAAACATCTTTTAAACAGTGCCAGATCTCAGATCCCATACCCAATCCTTAAAACAATAAAGCCTAACGAAACTACCTAAACTTTACCCTACTTACAGAAAATGAAGAATGGTGTCTTGGGGAGAGAGAGACATGCTTGTCCCTCTCAGTAGCTGCATAGAACTGGTCACTCCACCTGGCTAGGTGTAGTTAATCCCTTAATCCCCAGGCTGCTGGCTAACCCTTATAATCATGACACCTGTTATTTTAAAATAAGGGGCTGGTTATTTCAAAATAATAACTCCTGATTTCCATAAGGAAGAACGCTTATTTTAAAATAGTTACTTTGAAATAGCAATTATGTGGATGCTCCACAGCTGCTTTTTCGAAATAACTACTCCCCAGAGTCATTCAGAGTAATTACTCCCTGTGGTTATTTCCTTAGAGCTTCCTGGGGCTCTCAGTCGAGGTAGCACATCCACATTAAGGGTATGTCTACACTATAGAGAACAATCGAAGCTGCTGCTGTCAATCTTCCAGGATTCAAGTTAGCAGGTCTAGTTAAGACAGCTAATTTGAACTGAGAGGGGCGCGCCGGTCAATGCTGGCAATGCTGCTTTCACGAGGAGTAAGAGAAGTACAAGGGAAAGCGTTCTTCCTTTGACTCCCTGCAGTGTGGGCAGCTCCAAAAGTCAAGTTAAGATACTTCGACTTCAACTAAGCAATTAATATAGCTGAAGTTGTGTATCTTAATTCAACTTTGTCCGATAGTGTGGATATTACTCCTAAGGGAGCCTGCCTTGGACTAATTTTGAAGCTTCCCTGTTACTGTGGACCTTGCACCCTCAAGCCCCAGCTCAAGATCACAACCTCCTCCTTCACCCAAACTCCTTCTCAGACCTCCCTCCCCCTCCTGAACCCTGGTCCCAAGCTCCCTTCCGCACCCCTCCTGCTGTGCCAGACTCTGCACCTGCTCCATAGAAGTGTAGCCCATGACCACTTGCCAACATTTTGGAGTAGACCCCCATTAAATATTATTACCCACCCCGACCTACTACCTTTTGTGGTATGGTCATTACATTGTTATTTCAGATTTCCAGTTTTGTTTAGTAACCCAAGCATGGCTCCACCATTCAAGAGTAAAGCAGTCATCCTAAATTTGATCAGATTGAAACTTTACACCATCATGAATTCCATTTCTCACCTTCTGATGACAAATTACAGGTCCATCAGCCATCAAATTTGTAACACAAAACATGTACACTTTGTCTCAGATTCTCTCCTGGGTTGAGGGGAGAGCTAGTGGCTGCTCTAATTTGTACCACCTACCTGTGGTCAACAAGAAATCACCTGGTAGTGGAGAATTGGTTGTATATAGATGTACTCCACTGATCGCAACTTCCCTTCTACTCTGCATGCCAAGGCTGGGGTGAGTTGGCAAAAGACCGGACTATGCTACTTTATGACGGCTATGAAGTTCTGTATGCTCCTCAGCTGGGTATTGCATGCCAGATTTTGTCCATTTTGCACAATATGGAAGACAAAGAAAATAAGGAGAAGAGATCACTGGCATTTTATCATTAAAATAGGTTAAAAGAAGAAGAATGGCACATTTCAAAAACTAAAGACATGAAAATGTTTAGGAGTGCCTATGAAAAGGAAGAAATGTATTCCAAAGACCCAAAAGAAAATGATCCTTTTTTGTCAAACCTTAATAAAAATTTGCAGAGAGATACAGATGATCTCATTCCTGTGGTTATTTCCCCTTTGCAATGCCTTTTCTGTATGTATTTTTACTTCCAGATGGTGTACAATTAATTATACAGCATTTGTATATTTCAACATGGAATAAAAAATACTGGAGACATATAAGTCATTGGAATGCAACCAGGGCAAAGGCAAAAGCATCCATTTGGACTCAAAAGATAAAGGGAGTTCCAATACAGTATCACAGCTAAATTGTTCGCTACAAGATCCAGATATTGCACTTAGAAAGAGAAAAGTGCCCAAATAGAAATGTCTTTGGGTCTCCTCCTGTACACCAAAATGAGCTGTAAGAGCAGCACATCTCTACTTGATTGTATCCTTCAGGTTAGTGATTTTCCTGTTGTAGCTGTCTGGGGGAAGTTTTCACCGAGTCCCCACTTCATCAACCATCGTCAGTGTGCTAATCCCATATTTCTAGTTGTAAGCTTATGGTGCCACCTTTTACCTACTAAAAATGTGCATCACTGCACACACCCACACCGGCACATGCAAAATCCATGCATGCTTGCAAACTGGGTAAATATGCATTCAGATTGGTACCAATTTCTACATTCAGTTCCCCAATTTGCCCATGGAGCTGTAAGATTTGACCATATAGCTTCATTTCTGGAAAACGAAAGTGTGCCTCCACTTTTTGAAAAAATTGAGCCTTTATATTTATTTCAGGAAACTTGGTTCTGGTTTCAAAATATTTTTAACTAAGCCTGTTAATCAACTTCTGTCTGTATGTAATTGTTCTGATCCTTTCCTTTACTACTAAGAATATTGCTGAGGGCTGAGATCAGTGAGACCAGTTACCTATTTATTTAATATTAAGAAAGCACACAGGCATGACTGGTGTGTAGCAAGCATTACAGAGCTGGAGTTGTAAAGTTTTGTGTCCTTAAAGAGAAAAATGTTATACCAATTTCTCAGTTGTGACTTGTGACTTAGACTATTTCAAGTCCTTGGGTGGGCCTTAAATCCAGAAGCTTTTAAGATCCCTTTGCAAACAATGTGATCTCCCTGCCTGAAGAGGGAACTCCTCTTAATGCTAATGTATCTTATGTGTGCTCAAATGAGAGATGGATTTCATTTAAGGCAAATTCTGCAGACTGATAACATGAATCTGACAGAGCATCTGGTTCTCAGTGACAGCATGGAAATTAGAATGTATTTTGTCAAATAAGCACCCATGAGAGTCAAAAGAATTCTACAAAATAGAAATTCATAGATTCAGAAGCACAGACTATGGTTCTTCATGTCACTTCATTCATTAACAACATTTTTCTTGACTTTTTGCTCCCATAATGAAAGTCAAAAGGGAACTTTAATACTTCTGAAAGCTTATGGGTTATCACTGCCGGCTGGTGAGACAAAATGGCAATTTGCTTATCTATGATTATCTAAAGTTAGCACTTCGACTAAGACATAAAATTTTCGGGGTTTTTTGGTAAAATATACATTTTAAAGGCTTTTTTGGTAATATATCATTTTCTGTGCTCCATATCTTCCCAAAATATCTTTTTTTTGGTTTTTGTTTTATTGGTCATCATTAGTTTTCCTGTAAAGACAACTTGAATCCTATATTTTTTAGCATCCCCTGTTTATTGGGTTTTTTGTTTGTTTGTTTCCTTGTTTCCTACATTGATTATATTAGTAAGAGACGGCATGGTAGGGAGGCATCCAAAGGGAAGTCAGCACATATTTTTGCTGTCAGTTTTAATGCATCATTTGTTGAATCTCTGTATTTTATGTGGTCCAGAAATAGTTTCTGCATATTTTGTGAATTTCTCTATTTTATCCTGCAATCTGAATACTAATATTTGACATTGTTTTCACTGGTGATACGATCTGGTTTTGATCAGCTTTTCATTATCTGAAAATTGCAGGGGTCCGTTAAGAGGCTAATTCTACTAAGAGTACTCAACCTACTACAGGGGTGGGCAAGAGGTGGCTAGCAAGCCAGATCTGGCCTGCCAAGCTACTGGATCCAGCCTGCGGCCACCTCGCCAACACCCTCAGTACGCAGCAGCTCATGCTGTTTTAAACAGTTGTCTGCTAATTGCTCTGCATGCTGGGGAGGGACAGGAGAATTAGTGTGCTGTCTTTGCCCCCAGAAAAGTCCTTCAGTTCTCATTGGCCAGTTTCCGGACAATAGGAGCTGAAACATTTTGCTGGAGGCTGGAGCAGATTGAAGCCTCCTTCTTCCCTCCCTCCTTCTCTCCCTCTCTCCCTCCCTCCAAGTGCTAGATCAGAGCCATATGGAGTAGCCCACTGAGCAGACAGGCATGGAGCCTCCCTCAGGTTTCTGCTGGGCTGCTGGCTGGGAGCCACCTAGGTAAGACTCTGCCAACCACAGCCTACCTCTGGCACCCCACCTCCCCTGTCTCCCCCTCCAACTACCTGCCTCAGGTCACCAGCCCCCTCTTACCCTAGGTTAGCACCCAAACCCTCTGTATCCCTTCTCCCCATCTCCTCCAGGTCACAACTCCATTCCGGAACGTGCACCCACTCCTACACCCCTCCCCCAGGCCAGAATCCTCTCCCATACCCCTTCATGGACCTTGTACCCCCAAGCCCCTGCTCAAGATCATAACCTCCTCCTTCACCCAAACTCCTTCTCAAACCTCCCTCTCCCTCCTGAACCTTGGTCCTTTTTCTCAAGCTCCCTTCTATACCTCACCTGCTGTCCCAGACTCTGCACTCCCTCCATAGAAGTGTAACCCATGACCACTTGCCAGAATTTTGGAGTAGACCCCCATTAAAAATTATTACCCACCCCGACCTACTACATTTTGTGGTATGGTCATTACATTGTTATTTCAGACTTCCAGTTTTGTTTAGTAACTTCTTTCCAGAAACTATGTAGTATGTGTTTGTTGGGATTTTTTGTTTGTTTGCCTGTTTTCTACATTGATTATATCAGTAAGAAACAACATGGTAGGGAGGCATCCAAAGGGAAGTCAGAGACTTACTTACAGGACTAATCACATAATTCATGAGAAAATACGGAGGTGTTCAACCTTTACATAAACAACAGGAGAAACCGACTATGGCAGGAAAAACAGTGAAACCGATTAGCTACAATGTGCTGTCAAATGTATAAAGTGAACAAAGTGACAAAAGATTTCCTCCCACCTCTAGTCTCCTGCAGTTATAGCTGTTTTAAGTGTTACTTGCTTTAAAAAAATCAGACAGAAATGTGATTTTTTAGTTGACTGTCTCCCTTTATGACAGTGTTCTTGGAGGAGTCATTGTTCATAGAGAACCAAACTCTGCAAGGCTGTGCTCCATGTATAAAGGAAACTCAGTATCACAGAGGGATGAATTCTGAATTCCAGCCAGCATTAGCCCCTGGAAAACAGGCTCACCCCTACTGCTATAAATAATGGAGTGAGTTATATTTATATTTTATAAACACTAAAATCATCCCCAGGTTTTTTTCCTACGGTACTTGAAAATCCTCTCTGCTATCTGATGCTTGCATGTTTGCAGTGTTCCATTTTTAAAGGGTGCATTCTTTAAGATATTTCTGGTCTTGCAGGCGAAAATGTCCCTTACTTCCTAGAATGAGCACCTTAAACCATTCACATTATAGAAATGTGTTCCACCATCTGCTATTCATTCAGACACCTGGAAATGAAATGGAAGGGGGAGGTTAGGTTGATCACTTGCCTTTGAGAGTAATTGGAAAACACTTTGCACACTCTTTAAAAGCAACAACAAAACCCACTGATGAGCGAGAACATGACATGAGGCATGCACAGTCACGTTGCAATCTGCCATTATGCAACACGGTGTAATTCATCTCCCTGTCTGTCTCCCCCAAAAGTAAATCTGACTGGTTCATTCAAATCATTTTGATGCAGTGGCCTGGTTTGGTTTGCTTTGGAATGACTGCAAAAATTACCTTCACCCAAAAAGAGAGTATTGTTTGAAGCTAGCTTGCCACAAACCAAATAACTGAAGGATAACATATCTCTCAACATTACTTTAAGAGAATAAAATACCCAGTTCCACCTCAAATTGCAAATGGCAGTGATACTGAGAAAAGAACAAACAGAAGCAGGAGAGATTTGGTATACCAAGATACACAGGGGGAAAACTAAAGGGGAAAATACCTGCACCCTGAAAAATAGGCTTGAGTTTTGAGGGGCCTCTACGAATGTTATGATGTTAACTTAAAATGACATTACAAGAACATCAGTAAGGTATTGCTGGGTGGACTCCCTGTATTGAACACTATGGCTATGTCTACACTGGCAGCTTCTTGCCTGCTGTCTACACTGCAGGAGCATTCTTGCACAAGTAAATTTACAGTACAGCAATGTAAAACAGGGCTTCTTCCGGAAGAGTTATTCCTCTCCCCACGAAGAATAAGCCCTCTTGTGCAAAAGCTCTTCCACAAGAGGGCAGTGTAGACAGGCAGCATGAATTTCTTGCGCAAGAAGCCCCTATGGTTAAAATGGCCATCAGAGATTTCTTGCACAAGAGAACATCCACACTGCCATGGATGCTCTTGCGCAAAAGCACATGGCGGTGTGGATGCGCTCTTGTGGAAGATTTTTTGCACAAGAACTCTTCTGCAAAGAGTTCTTATGCAAGAAGCTGCCAGTGTAAATGTAGCCTATATGTTTGGAAACGATGCATAGAACTCAACAGAGGCAACAACCGTCATGTAGATGACAAGGTTTTTTAAAAGGTTCTTTAAGTTTGTGAAAAGATAAGATAGCTTTGAGTCTATAAAGACTAAAACAGGAAGAAGGAATGAAGTATGTAGTGTGTGTTCCTGAAAAGGCCAATCAAAAATGAAGACATTGGCTATGGAAATAGAAGCTTCTTGCCTTTCCCGTGGTCACCTCCCACCACTTCTTGTGAAATACCCCACTGGGTGCTACTATTGTTAGATTACCAAAAAAGGAATTTGGAGAGCATGTTGATGGACATGGTACAAGAACCTGAACAGTACAGAGTAGAAACACAGCTTCAGGTGTAGCTTACTGGTTAGAGACTGGTTATGAGCTAGGATGCTTGAGGGATATTTCTGACTCTCCATTTGACTCGTTGGATGACCTTGTGCAACACGCTTCAGGCCTGATTCTACAAATCCACCAGAATTCTACACATGGAGCAATTGCACGTTTAACCAAACCACTTGCCTATGCCTCAGTTTCTGTTTATATAATAAAGGGTTGTTTTGCCAATGATTTCAGTAGGTCAGATATGAGTGCTGTGAATGTTATTTGGTGTTTATAATGTAATTTTAGATTAGAGTAGAAGTCTAGACAATCAATATACTTTTGATGCTCAGTTTCAGAGAAAGTATCCCTGAATTTTCAAAGCCACAGTTCGAAAATATTTTAATCTTTGTTCTTTTCTTGGCTCTATTTATTCTTCATCTCAAATTTATTTTTCATAATCCTTTAAAGTAAATAAGCAAGATGCCTATTATCAACCAAGAGGAAAAAACAATATAGTGGAAAGAAAATACATTATTTACGTTCATGATAAAAATGAAGACCACAAAGAAATAGCCATCCATTAAATCTGCAGTGTGTAAATATATTTAAGGAATATATTATCCAGAAAATGAGGAAGGAGGAGAGGAATAATTATCATTATATATCAGAGAGTGTTTTTTCATTAGCCACAATTAATACAGTAATGGTAAATTAAAATTATGACCCATTTCACATTTATTGAAAAGAAACATTAAATAAAAGAAAAAAAGAGAAGGAAAATCAAAGAATAACTACGCCTAATAATTAATATAGTGATGATTAATGTCATTTCTGAACTGCCCAGTTCTCATGGTTTTTGTTTTTTTATTTAATTAATTTATAACAATTTAGTCAATATGTTGAGGAAAAGAGTCTGGTAAAAATATTGAACTTTAGTTCACACACACAGCCTTGTTCAGCATTATTAATAGCTCAGATACCTCAGTGCTAAAAGGTTTGTTCTTCAACACTAGCTTGAATACTAGGGGAATTTTGTGACTGTTTTCAGTAAGCTCAGAACTTAGCCCTTCTTGGTCCACTGGAGTTTTGGGACTATAAAGACTATAGGATTGTGCCAAAGAAATCAACGGGTTCTTTGAGGTTCTCAAACGCCTGTAAACACTGAAAGTATACCAGCACTTTTCTTGTATGTATTTTATTAAATATTTAAGCATTATTTATTATCTTATCAGTCACAAGTTTTTACCAAGTCAATAATAAAATGCTCCATAATTCCAAGACATGGTTTTCTGAGCCTTATAACAGTTCAGAATTTTCCCCATGGACCCTTAATTCCAAGTATATGCTAATGTAAAAAACATTGCTTTCGAAATGGCCACTTTCCTCTAAAATGCATTTTTTTACAATAGGAAGCAAGTGCATTGGAAACAAACATCTTTGCTAGCCTGCCTGCCTACCTTTCCCAACCACAGAAGCAAAAAAAGAAAGACACCGTGGTCAAGCCCATTGCAAAATAATAACAACGTTTGATGGATAAAAATATCAGCTGTTGGGCAGTGGGACAGATGACTCTGTTTACTGACTGCTGTTGACTTCATAGGGCTAATAAAGTGAGCTGCAAATAAAAATTAAGAGGAACAGAGTGTCACCCTGAGATTGCACGAGGTAGCCCTTTTCTGTTTACATAACATTGTGATTAAATATGGGGCCCTTAGGGAGGGAATTTTTGATTTGAAGGTTAAGCCAATATTTGCAAAATAAATAAATAAATAAGGTGAATCAAATGGCCCAGAGCATCACAGCCACAGTCAATTCCAAGAATGTTTGGTTACAAAATGAGCAACTGACTAATTGTGTAAATGCTGTTAATTAGCTGTGCAGAGCCCCTAACTGGGCTTTTCCCTGTAACTAATAAGAAATCAATTAGCTAATGAAGTGGCCATTAAATGCTATGCTAATCTTATCGGGGGTATTTTTAATTTTTTTTCTTTTTTTTCCCCTTTATGATCCTTCCTAATTGCCACTGCCATACGGAGCTCACAGCTTTCAGCATGTCTAATGAAACATCATTATATCATAACTGGCATTCTTGGAAGAGTTAGTGGCAAACCTGCTTCCCAATTATTTTTAATTGCCAGACATACTCATAACTGGGCCTTTTACCAAGAAGTTCAGAGCCCTGCACTGTCATGTAATATATACAAAGATTGTGTTTTCTTTCCTTTGCATATGAAGGTTGGCTGCGGCATTGGCCACGATGAAGAATGCACATTGCAGGCTAAACAGAGCAACTGCCTTTTCTTTGCCTTTGCCTGGAGCAAGTGGAGACTCGACGTTGTTGTCCCAATGAGCCGTTAAAGCTAGGCAAATCTCAAGGAGATTTTACTTCTGTTTGAAAACTTCAGTGATATTCACACAGTAGTTTAAAGAACCATTTAAAAGCTGGATGCTTAGAAAGAAATGTCACAGGATTAGCAATGATATAGTGTAAATGTCTTCCGTAATTCTCACAAGTGTGGTTACTCCCTAAAATAGTTACTCATCAACATTGCCATAAATTCCACTTCAGAGAAAGCATAAAATGTATCTTCTTTGCAAAACATGCATGTCTTCATGATCACCATTATTACTTTAATACAGCTCTTCATAAGGAGGATAAGGTGAGACTCAATCTTGTAGTACTGCTGTCTTGTAAACTGCCTTCATGGCTAATATATCTCATTTACCAGCACACCATCTCATAATGGAATCATATTTAAACCCTGACTCTAAATGAACTTCTCTAAATCTACTTGTGTCGAAGTAAGTTATGTATCAGGATTAGAATGGCTTGCTTTCTCTCGCCGCCACCCCTCTGGCAGTACAATAGTACCCAGGACATCTGTGCACAAAAACAGTGGCTTTTTTTTTTAAAGAATGTTTTCAAAAGAGATTCTTGTCTTCTATTCCCCCACCCCACCTCAATCCTTTTTTTTATAACATGCAAATTGAATTGGTTAATTCTGCACCCCAGTTTTCAGGAAATCTGCCACCAACAGCTGCCACTGTTTCAGATGTCAGGCGGATACAGACGCACTGTGACATTTTGTTCATTAAATAAACAAACCAGGTTCACGCTAACAACATTAGGTAGAAAGCCCCATCAATTCTTGTACATTTAGTTCACATAATAGGAAGTGACAATTGTTCCTTAGCTTCATAAGCACTATATTGAAGAACAAAAGGGAGAGAAAAAAACCCATACATAATGTGGCAACTGCAACAACAGTTTGCCATAAAATCCTGGAAGGTTGATTTAGATTAATGAGATGCATAACTTTTTGCCTAAGGCTACTTAAAACAAATATGGCTACAAACATGGCTACTAAGGGGGAGAAAAAATTGTCATGATTTTTTTTCTCACATATGGCTTTGGTTTTGTTTATTTGATTTGACTGAGAAATCAGAAATATTCACCAAAAGTAGGATGAATGAAATAAGTCTGCCCAATACTATAGAGAGAAAATGAAAGAGAAAGCCTTTATAATGGAATAATACCAGTATGTTTACATGAAATGAAAGAGATACATATTTTAAGATCCTAAATCAAAATTTACATGCCAACCTGAATGCCTTTATAGGTCCAGCAAATCTGACTATTCAAAATGGCAAAAATTTTGACTTTTCCATCAATTTGGAACCTAGAAAGAAAAAAGTAAAAAATCTCAAGACATGAAATCTAGTTCTGTTATTAAGCCACTTATAATGCAGCAGCCACTAAAATTGGAAATTACATAGTAATGCATGTAAAAAAAAGAAAGGCCTGTTTTAAAATTAGACCATCCTAAGGTTTGGAAATCATAGATAAGACTATCAGTCAGACTTAGTCTAAAAGGTATAGCCAATAGGAAAGAAATCCTTGCACATTAATATGTACAGCACCATGATGTATCTTTCAATATTCCAAAGGGGCTTCAATAACTCCATGGGGAGAAAAAAGCCAACCCTGGGAATGGATCCTGCAAATCCTTACCCAGGCATTCTCATCTGGGTTCTGAACAGTGTTACTTGGGTGAGTAAAGTTTACAGTGTTTGCACCATCAAGAGTTACACTATCTCTTCCCCAAATATCTGTCAATTTAAGTATTTTTACTACAGAGAGTAGGCCACATTCTCACTTGATGTAAAGTAGCACTGAAATCAGTGGAGATGCACTACTCCAAACTCCCCCCCATAACCTTAGTGTACTACATGTTGTAAATGGATTGTACACAGGCATAAGATATATTATGAAACATATATAAAGTCTTATTAAAATGCAAGTTGTCTATCTGACTCCTTATGCTACTATTCATCTGCAATGTTCCTATGTACTTCCATAAAACCACAAATATTCTGTACAGGCTGATATACTGTTAGGCAGTGTCTACACTGGCATCCCTTTCCGGAAAAGGGATGCTAATGAGAGACTTGGGAATTGCAAATCCGCGGGGGATTTAAATATCCCCCGCGGCATTTTCATTTACACGGCTGCCGCTTTTTTCCGGCTTGGGGATATGCCGGAGAAAAGCGCCAGTCTAGACACGATTCTCCGGAAAATAAGCCCTTTTCTGGAAGATCCTTTATTCCTACTTTAAAGTAGGAATAAGGGATCTTCCGGAAAAGGGCTTATTTTCCGGAGAATCGCGTCTAGACTGGCGCTTTTCTCCAGCAAAAACCCTGAGCCGGAAAAAAGCGGCAGCCATGTAAATGCAAATGCCGCGGGGGATATTTAAATCCCCCGTGGATTTGCAATTCCAAAGTGTCTCATTAGCATCCCTTTTCCGGAAAGGGATGCTAATGTAGACACAGCCCAACTGGTCTGATGGACCTTGTTATAATCTAGTGTATATTTTATTAAGGTATGTCTACACTAGCCCCCGAGTTCGAACTAGGGAGGCTAATGTAGGCATTCGAAGTTGCAAATCAAGCCCAGGATTTAAATATCCCATGCTTGATTTGCATCTTCCCAGTCGGTCGCCATTTTTGAAATTTACAAGTACGGACTAACTGCCCGCGTCTACATGCAGCAGGGACCCAGTATTTTGAATTAAAGCCCTAAATCAAACTACCTGTTATTCCTCCTGCAAGGAGGTTTAACAGGTAGTTCGATTTAGGTGCTTTAATTTTAAATACTGGGTCCCTGCCACACATAGATGCGGGCAGTTAGTCCAGACTTGTAAATTTCAAAAATGGAGACTGACCAGGAAGATGCAAATCAAGCGTGGGATATTTAAATCCAGGGCTTGATTTGCAACTTCAAATGCTTACATTATCATCCCTGGTTCGAACTGGGGGGCTAGTGTAGACATACCCTTGGAGTTGATAGATTCCTTACATTATATTACTGTCATATTTATAGCATACTAGAAGATTTAACCATCATTTCTCGGGTCCTTAACTCAATTAATTTTTAATTTTTGGAAAGTTAAATGAAAATGTACAGGCTTCATTTGAATCATTGTTCTGGGGTGAGGATGAAGGGTTCAATATGCAGGCTGCCCTGGGGAGAGAGGACTACTTCAGCCCTCTCTTACCACAGCAACGTGGGGCCAGGTGAGGAGCACCTCTCCATGGCCACTGCAGCTCCAGCCAGTGTATTCAGGGGAAAAGTTCATGTCCCTTGGCTTGGGGAGGTCTAGATTCAACTGTCCCATATGCTCCCCAGCCAGAGTGAGGAATACAGCAAACTGTGCACTTTCCCCTCACTCCCTGACAAAGGGAACAGCCAACAATGTTCCCGTACAAATCAGGAATCAACTTCAGCCCCCTTGCTCCCTAAAGAGCATCTGGGGGGTGGGAGGACTAGGACTGGGGTAATCCCAGGTAGAGGGGGAAGAATGCCCCCAGATAGCCCCTTTCACCTGCCTGATGATTCTGTCTCTTTTCTGTATGGTTTTATGAGAAGCAATCCCATTCTAAGCATAACCCCATTTTCCTGGTACAACCAAATCCTGACCTTTCTTTAAGTTATCATGAGAGGAAACTGCATACCAAATTTGGTGATCCTAGCACTTACCATTTAGGAGGAGTTCTTGAACAAACAGACAGACAGACAAATTCTCTCAAATATGTAGTAGAATATATAACTGGCACAGTAAACAGTAATGTAGAATTGTCCAGTCGAATTGATTGAAGATCTAAGTTTAGGAAATGTTATACAGTCACTCTCCGAGTTACGAACAAGTTACGGACCAACACTTGGTCCGTAACTCAAACTGTTCGTAACTCGGACCCCATTGAGTTACACGCGACCGCACTGTTCATAAGCATGGGTCACGTTCGTAACTCGGGGACCGCCTTTATGATTGCTCCATGGGAGCCTTGGTTGTAAGTGCGAACGGTCATAACTCGACCATTCGCAACTCAGGGAGCGGCTGTATGTCCTTCTAGATGGAGAACTGAGTAGAGAAAGGGTTTAGCCAAACCTTTAGGCAGAACCCCAAATTTACACCATATTCTACACTTTTCTGCTATTGCCTCTTGCTGTACATGCAACATTTTGCCAATCAGAAGCACATCGCTATTTTTCAGCAAATAGTTAACTCCAATATGTGGAGCTAGATCTGATGTAGAGCTAGATACTTATCTGATTCTGACTTCAACACACCTCATATGTTTCCCAGCAAACATTGTCATTATCCAAAGCACATTTTTGCCTCTGCTTAAAAATAAAACAGTACCATAAAATAATTTTATTCCACACGCATATGTGAAATATGGCACAAAATAACAGAATACCAATTCACATTCTAGGTAGGTAGCTTCCATTACAGAGTATTCACTTGCACATTTTTAAAAAAACAGCCCATTTTATTCACCCGATAGGTGCCAAATGAATTGTCTTGTACATTTCTCAGTTTATTCATTTTGTTACAGCTGTTTCTTTTAAAACGTAAAGTGCTGGTATGAAGAAAATAAGTGCTGTTTTCTTTTACATAACATGAACAACAACAGAGAAAGATTATGTCTGTCATAGTTGAAAACACTATATTTATGCCTCCATTTAATCCACTCATTGCTTTACAGACCCGAAGTCCTCTGGGAAGTGTCACAAATCTATATTATGTTCCTGAGTGCTACATTTTGCATTTCGATCTCTGATTTAGCTGACAGATGAGAAAATACACATTTACCCAGCCAACTCTCTAATGACTACACGTGTGTGGAGGTTGAACAGTGCAAGTCATTCTAGTTCAGGTTGGCACTAGTTTTAATTCATTTTTTAAAACTCTGATCTGCATTTTTCTGATGCTGTAATCTGGTTTAGTGTTGTGGTTTTTATCAGACCACATCACCTTTTGGGGGCACTCCCAAAACAAACGCTTACGACGTACACATTTGGAAATCCATCCTTTTTGAGTGTGTGGAAGCTGATATTTTGTTCATAAAGTGATACATATAATAATGCCAAGTTTCAGAGAGCCACAGTGCACATCTGATTATATTATACTCGTCTAGCTGTATATATTTATCTGTGCTATCAGGACCTGATCCAAAGGCCACGAAAGTCAACAGAAGAATTTTTACTGATTGGATCAGGCCCTAAGAGCATGTACTCTTCAGTGTTCTTAAACACAGCATATTAATGGAATCTATGAGCCTCTCTAATTCTTCAAATGGGGGAGAACTGGACGGGGGTAGTCCAGAGATGACGAATGCACCATACTATGGCATTCTTATATTTCCCTCAGAATTGTGCAAAAGCCTCTCTACTGAGTTCTCCGCTGAGATGGGAATAAGTTATAATCTGTATAGGGGAGAATTTGGCCTATACATTCTTAAATCAGCAGAATTAAATTGTGGAATGAGGTGACTTTCATAGTAAAACTAAATGAAACCAGACTTCCTCCTCAAACTGTATCTAATTCATTCTATCCACAAGAAGGGGGACACCAGAGACCTGATGGAGGAGAAACGAGAAGATCTGGCTCAAGCGGTTGCATTTATATGTAATGAAATCATGGAAAAATAAAAAAGTGGGAATAAGAATTACTCCTAAACAGCTTTAATTTGCATGACCAGCATTTACGGTTCTCCTCATTCTAGACTGCTCTAGCCTTGGCAGACTAGTAAAGGTCATGGTTTCACAAGATGAACTGTTTCGAAGAATATTTCTGTAGAGGCACTAGATGAGTTGTCTTCAAGAGAAAACACATGTGTCCTAATATTTCCAGCTATTTTCTTTTCAGAATGATTCACGAAGGACAAAGGCTGGCCTCAAATGATGATTTACAATTTTTCCCTCTGTCCTCAGATCATGCTGGACATCACGGCTATGTCTACACTACAGAGTTTTTCTGGGACTTCGGAGATATCCTGGGGAAACTCTGCTGCATCCAGGGATCGCACCTGCTCTTCTGACATTTTTTTTGGAAGAGCAGACATGCTTTTTCGGAATCTCTGTAAACCTCATTTTAGGAGGAAGAAGGGATGTTCCAAAAAGCAGTTTTTTCCTACAATTTGCCTGGTGTAGACAGGCCAAATGTCGGAAAAGCCTCTTCCAAAAAAAGAAGCGGAAAAAGATACGTAAATTGCGGTTTGAAATTTGCGTAGCTTTTTCCAGAAGAACAGTGTAGTGTAGACATAACCCAGGGGTCTCTCCATGGAATGGAAGGATTGGGATTTGCATCCATTGGAAACAGCCCATGAATTTCACTCGCACACAGTAGCAGTATCTGATCACACAGAATCTGGGGAAGTACCATCTGTACAGGGTTGCCACATGGGAGAGGGGAAGGTACACTTTACTGGGGCCCAGAGGCCAAGGCTGCAGGCAGGGGCAGATGACCATTTTGCGTGGCTTAGGGCAGCACAATTTTGCGGGGGCCCCCTTTGCCATGGCGCATGCGCGGGGCTTCTTGAAGCGCGGGGCCCGTGGTGGCCGCCCCACTCGCCCTGCCCTATATCCACCCCTGGCTGCAGGTTGTGGTATGTGTTGGTAACCCATTCACCTACTGGGTGTGGGTCACTGTCACACCTAATGGCACTTACACTACTTACAGAGAGAGAGACTATATTTGCTCTGTGGCCTTAGCTGAGAGCTTTTAGCTCAAGTTGAAGAGGCTCATGCACTAAGCCCCAGAGGTCCCAGGTTCTGTTGCGCCTGTCAGTGTTACATGTTACAAATTTGTACTGAACCCCAAAAAATCATGATTGTGCCCTGGGTCTGTGCAGTGCCTTAGCATGCCTTTCTGTGGCAACTCAGAGTAGTTCTGATTTTACTGATATGCACAACTGTTTTAAAGCCAGAAGGATCTCCCATGGTAAATGACAATTTACGAAATGAAGTGAATGCTTCAAAGTGTACAAAGAAGGATGAACACCACAGTGTAAAATGGAACGTGCTTTTGGGGCAGTCCCCCAGTAGAAAACTATTATTCTGATTGACATTGCCAACAGTCAAAGGAAAAATAAGCCTTTTAAACATCCTCTTGAGCAGGTACATGAAAGCAATGAATCACTAGTGTTTCAACAACAGGCAGATGGCCTTCCATCCATCCTCCTATCATAAGACTGAAAACATGTGAACAAAGGGCTTGCCAAATCCTGCCACAGTTGCTCTTAACAGAATGTAAGCATTTACAAGCCTTCATAAACATTTTCAATGGAAGTACATATTTTTCAAAAGACAGTGCTATAAAATTCCTTTCATGAACCAACTTCCAGAATTGTAAGGTCACTGAATAGTCTTTAATACCCCCTCTGTCCTGCAAGCTATCTATTAAGGTATGGAGAATAAAGCGGAGAATACCAACAATGCTTTTCATCATGGAATTTGTGTTGTTTAGAATATGTGAGTAAAGGCATTAGTCACTATGGGTGAAAGTCACAAGGCTTTTTTATGCCCTCAAAATAGGATTTCTATCGATTTATCTTAAATTGGTAAATTACCAATTTAAGTTAGGTTTAAATCAGTTTATGTGCAGTTACATTAGGGATTTTCAGTAGTGTAACTAGTTGATTTAAAATTAGTTTAGTACTACCAATATAAGTTTTCTAACATAGATCAGAATCAAATATTAAATATTTAAATATGATCTATATTAGAAAAGTTGCAGTGGTGTTACTAAATTAATTTGAGAGCATATCAAATGCAACCTGTTTATTTTATAAATAATCTCCATCACTATATTTAACATTTCATTAGGCTAAAAGAAATAAAAGATGAAAGTATTTTATATCTATATTCGGAACAACATCAAATAAGCAAGGCACGCAATTATTTTAAAACCCAGAAACACCATTTTTCAGAGCAATAAAAGGAGCAATATGCACACAGTAAACATGGCCCTATCGGCTTTCTAGACCAGCCCAGGATAGGATGAGCATAGTGGTGGGGGTGCTGAATCTCCAGAAAGAGTGCAGTAAAGGGCAAGGATTTATGGGTAGCTCAGGATAGAATCCTGGGCCTTGTGGTACAGCTGAGCCCTCGGTGAGCACACAACTTAACCCTTACCAATGTAAGTAAGGGTTGCCTAATGAAGTCCTCCGTAATTTATATGTCCCAATACCTAGACCCACCAAAATTCCTTTAAAAATAGGCTAAAGTAGGCAACTGGACAGACAACACAGACTGAAGCAGGATAAGGGACCAACTGAAGGTAGACTTGTAAAGTGGGATCTCCAGTGAACTCAGGGGTAGGGCATCTAACTCTAGAGCCTAGGGTGGTGGGCTCAATCTTGCCTGCCCACCTTACAAGTGGCAGGACAGCTACCTGAGTAGTGGAATGCAGGCAGGCTTACTCCCACCTTGGCTCTGCACCACTCCTGAAAGCATCTGGCATGTACAGCAATGGCTCATGTGCTGCCCCTTCTCTACAGGTACTGACCCCCCACAAGCTGTGCTTTCAATCTTATAGCCATGTGAAGTCCCACAAGAACTGTGTGTGGTGATCTATAATGTCATCCTTTGGAATCCCTCAGGTCTGCAGAGCTGAACTCTGTCAGGGGATGTCTGTACAGCAGAGCTAAAGCCGAAATAAGCTACACAACTTGAGCTACGGCAATTGTGTAGCTTGAGTTGACATAGCTTATTTTGGCTTTTGGCACTATCTACACAGCAGGAAGTCCGAGAAAGAGCAGTCTTCCTCCGACTTCTCTTACTCCTCGTAAAATGAGGGTTACAGGAGTCAAAGTAAGAAGTCCTCCAGCTCAACATTATTTTGACATTGTCAAAATAACTGCTTGTAGTGTAGACATGGACTATGTTATTTTGAAATAACATCAGTTATTCTGAAATAACACTGCTGTGTAGACATACCCTTACATACAGAGAATGTACAGAGGCAACTAAAAATGACACACGTGAGGAAAATGGTGAACACTAGAGCTGCTCAGGAAATTACCTTATTTCCCACAAATTATGTTTGGATAAAACCTTTTTTTAATTATTTTTGTTGAGATTGTTGGGGGGCGGTAAAATAAGAAAAAATGTTTGTTTGTTTGTTTGTTTGTTTTGACAAAAATACAAACATTTTCTATTTATGAAAATTTCCAGTTAATTAAAAAGCCTGTTTGGTTGGAAATTTTATGACCAGGTATAGGGTGTGCATGTTATTACAGTTTAAGATTTTAGTTAAAAAACCATATGTTTAATGTTAATCACATGAGTAGGCCCATTGACTGCAATTTGACTCCAATCATTCTTAAAGCAAATCACACACTGATGTGGATTGTTGAGTCAGAGCCTGTGTTAGTTCTAATTTGTACTAGGAATAATAGTGAATGCACACTTGATGAAGGGATCACATGGTGAACAGCATTTACACAAAAACTGTGCTTCTTTCTCTCATTAATTCTGGAGACATACACTAGAAAAACACTGGAAACAATACACACTCAATTTGCTATACAGAGCACTCCTACATGTGTTTTTTTCAGGTGAAACATGGACTGAGCAGGTAGTATGAATACTTTTCTTGAGCGACACAGAGCACATCTCATTGCACAGTTTAATCTTTGAACAGGGAGCAAAATTCCAGGGCATTTTTCAGTTCAGTGTTTATTTTTCCCCTTTAGTAAATGAGACACAAACTTTTTAGAAAAAAAGTTTTCATATCGAAACTGTAGGAACCACTAGGCTAAATGATGGACTCCCCCTGGGGAAAGTCCTGGGTCTATTAATTGATGACTATTTTTAATGACTGTACTTTGTATGAAACAAGAATGTCGGAACTTCTTGAATTTCCTTGTGGCCATCTTTACATTTGCTTTCCACTTTGCTAAATCAAGACATCCATATCTTAATTGTTATTAAATTTCCCTTTTGAGATTACCGGTATACATTTTGTTCCCTATTTTATGCAAAATATGCTGTAGTAGTCTGAGATCACAGAAGTAAGAATTTATAATTATTGCACTGTATATATATGTATGTCATTATTTATCATATCATTATTATCAAAATGTATAACTTAAAAATATATGAGCTATCAGTTTGTATGACCATGCCTGAAGTCAATTAATGGAGTCAGAAGGTCATGCTTAAAATTTAAGAAGTGATCAGAGATATGTTTTTTTTAAATCTGTTTTACATGTAACAAGCTGCTGCCAACTCCTCTCAGATTGTGGATAAACAATTTCAATTCTACTATGTTTTGCAAAGATCATTATGATATTTTAACAGAAATGAAATATCTGTTTTTGCTCATCCCACAAATCTGATAAGTTAATGCAAAATTATTTTAATTATTTGTATTTAAGCTCCATGTACTCTTATGTGAGTATGTGTATTATAAATAATACATAATTGATATTAGAACTAGATGAATTATTTATTGAGGATCAATTATCTGACAAATACAGCATTTTTCTCTGTGACTTGTTCAAGAGCAATCTTGTCTTCTCTAAACATATTCATTCTTGCAAATATTTATTGGATAATGAATAACTTTCAGCCTAGGATTGTGAACTTCTTACACACACTACTGGTTATTAGTGATATATGACTAGTTCCCTGCATTACATGGTATCGTTTTTGCTCTTTGTTTGAATGACTGCAACTTTGTAAACAGGAGAATGACAAATTACACAAATGCCTTTGCTGTGGCTATGAATACTGTTGCTTGTATAAAGAGCAGCCCCCGTGCAAAAAAAAAAAAAAAAAAAAGTATATGTGCAAATGCTAACCAGGCTAAGGGATACTTATTTTCTGGCACTGCTGGGTACTGATATAAAGAAAACAAATAGTGATCCTCGCTAAGTAGCACAGAGCAGTATTATATGTGTCACAAACTGGCAAAACCCATTTTACAATTTATGGAACCAAAGTCCTGCTGGAAGCATCTGAAAGCCATATCATGTGTCCTATTACTAATATTTATCCTTAAATTATAAAAAAAGGCGGCCAAACTCTGCTTCTGATATATGCATTTGCCACTCACTGATTTCAAATGAAGCTGCATGCACACACCCAGGAGTCAAATATGGCCCAGTTAGGTCTGTTTCTTCCTTATGCAGTGGACCAGATCAATTGCTTTACACTTCAACTCCAGAATGTCACAGGCACTAGAGAAAGGAAATACAATACAGGTAAATCTGCCAACTCTCAGCATGTCAGGTAGCCAAAACTATGAAAGCCATTTTTTGCGGATGTTCTCTTTCATTGAAGATTAAGCCTCCATTTGTTTTCAAGCATTTGATGTTTCATTCCTAATGATCTCTATACTCAGTACCAAAGTTGTCTTCCTGACAGCGAATGCCAAGTGTGATTACCTGCCATGCTCGAGATCCTCACCTCAATCCAGCTGTGTTCGCGGAAGCCAATCATTGCAGAGATAGACAGGCTAGATTCCCAACAGTAAAAGGGCATTACAGCCAACCCTCTTTCTCCTCCATCTTTTCCCCCAAATTCTCTTTAAACTAACTGCACAAAGTTAACACTAAATCCAGAAAATATAATTCTCAATAGCATAAACTGCTAAAAAAAACCAAAGAAGATATATTTATACAGTTAGTTACACATCTAACCTTTTTCAGCTTCTCATTATCCCATGATGACTTCACAGCACAAATGATGTACAAAACTGAAATAAATATATGTGCAGCAATTAAATTAGCACTTTTTCTTAAAAAATACCCACTCTAGATGGTAGGTAACTTTTGCTTCTTGGAATCCCTCTGCGATTGCTTTCTGCTGTAAAAGCTATTCATTAAAAGTTAATTAAAAGGTGAAGTTCAATATGCAATTTCTTTTAGCTAATCCTCCTAAGGCAGCTTTGGATGGCACTAATGTATCCATTTTTGTTGATGTTAGAAAACAGAAAGGCAAGATTGTCTAATTAAGAGGTTGGTGTTTACAAGAGAGGGGTTCACTGATTGGCAAGGCTGAATCCAAATTACTCATAATGTCATAGTATTCCCTCAATCAATTATTCTCACTCAAACTTGGCTCATTCCAAACTAGAAAACTTGCTTCTTTTTCCTGTGTTTATACTTCATAGCTGTACCCTGACAGCCCTTACAAAGGTCCATGTCTACACTACATCAGCTTAGCTACAGCCCTGCAGCTGTGGTGTTTCAGTGTCTTAGTGTAGACACATCCTACATCAGGGGGATGGGGTTTTCTGTCAGGTGACCCAAACGAGGATGGTTTAAGCTAGTGTTTGGAGCAGTCATCAGACCTTCTGGTGTGAGAGAGCATCAAGAACCAAGGATTGGGGTCAGAGCTGGAGTCATTAGTCAGAAGCTGAAACCAAGGTTTAAGACAGAGATCAGGAACTAGACACCGGAGTGGAAGATCAGATGTAAAGTCAGAAGCAGAACCATAGACCAAGCTGGAGAAGAGGTGCTGGAGAAAGCCGGGTGGCAGACAAAGTGGGATTCAAGACAGGGGCAGGACAGAGGCAATGCTGGATGCCAGGAGGAGCAGTAGGAACAAGATAACCCAGAAGCACGCTCAGTGGTGGGCATGAGCATTGAGCAGCCAATCTCTACCTCAAGGCATAAAAGCCAGCCTGCTGACCCCTCCAGCCAGGTGAGGTAGCCAATCAGGCAGCCTCTACTTGTGAGCCTGCCTAGCAATGTTCTCTGTTTCAAGTTCTGATTTCTGACACCGTTGCTACATCTGACAAAGTGTTTTTTACCCACAAAAGCTTATGCCTAAATAAATCTGGTAGGCTATGTCTAGACAGCAGGGTTATTTTGGGATACTGGAAGTATCCCAAAATAGCTATTCCATGTCTTTAAATGTGCCTGTTATTTCAAAATATTTTTCAAAATAATGGGCGTGCTACTCTGGTGTCCCTGTAGCCCTCATTCCATGAGGGTAAAGGGACTTGTCGGAAGAGCGCTTTATTTCAAAATTTGGTGCTGTATAGACAGAACCAAATTTCAAAATAAGCTATTTTGAAATTACCTCAAAATAAGCTATGCAATTTACATAGCGCAAACTGCAGTTTATTTTGAGGTAAGGGTGCTGTATAGACGCACCCTTAGTTTTTAAGGAGCTACAGGACTCCTCATCATTATTTGCAGATTCAGACTAATACAGCTACCCCTCTGAGACCATCGCTGAGGTAATTCACATCACCAGAAGGTGGTAACTAGGCTGATGGAAGAAGACTTCTATGCCCGGTCAATAATAACTGAACTTTAAAATAAAACATCTCTAGCCAATTCGTTTCCCATGATACCTTGTCTTCCTTTCCCTGATTCCTTTTTCCCTGTTTCAATTTGAATTATGAGCCAATGGTAATCAAAGACAGGGGGACAGAGATTTAGGACCCACTTCAATGCAAGACCATGAAAGGCACAAAAGTCAGTTTGCACAGGTCAGAAGCTACATTCATAGTAGTATAGCTGGAAACAATTTGCTGCCTGCTAAAAAATGTTCTGGGTATGCCCTTGCAGTCAAGGTATGAAGACTAAACATGGGGCAAGCCTTCCACAATTCTGGCTTTCAAAACACACCGTAAAAAACCTCAGTTCACATACAGGAATGCTCAAGGCTTCCAGTTTGTTCCCAAAGTTCAGACATGAAAACTACTACAATACAGCTGTGAGCTGGGATAGCATTCTGGGAATATTGATGTTAAGAGGGTCATACATACTTATGTGTGTGTTATTTTCTATTTTTTTTCCAAGCCAGATTGTGAACAATTTTCCCTGTTGTAGTCTCCATATCTTAACTGAGAATGGATGCCACAAATCACGTGAATAATTCGTGACATTCTTAAGCATTTAGTGTTGCATCCATTTATTTCCTTGGCACAAAATGTATTAGTTCTACAGTATTCATTTAATTTTGCCAAAAGATAAATTTCAGTTTGAAGATGAAATGAACGAGAATATATATTGCATGCCCAAAAAAGCCTTTTTGCAGTAAGACTATAGCTTTTTCAAAAATTCATGAAATACAGGGTGAACCACTCTAGTCCAGCACTCTCTGGTGATAACATCTGTGATCCAGCATAATTTTAGTTAGCTGGATGTCCACTTATCATGGGTGTGGCCAAGTTTCCTGAAGTCCTGGGTCTCAGTGTTCTATGATGTTATTTATCTCTAATTTACCTCTAAATATCTTCTAAGAGCCCAGTAAGCAGTGGAAGCGTTGGTAATGCTGCCAGATAATATTGACTTCCTGTGCTTTGGCAAATTTTCTGGTTCGGCTCTAGTCAGGTCCCAAGGGTGTTGGACTAGAGAGGTTCAACCTGTAATGTGGAGATAGTTTATATGAAATCTAACTTTAGCAATATAGCCACTGTTAAAATCGCTTAACTAAAGGCCTTAACTTATGGTAACATCATAATTGCAGTTAAATTCTCACAGAAAACACAGATCTACCATTACCTGTATGATCACATAATTTAGAGAATAGTTCTGTCCTTTACCAGAAATGAGTAGTGAGAAAAAACTAAAGTTTTCCTACTTTTCTTCCTTTAAAATGAGGGGTTTTTTTCCAGCTACTCCACAGGTTGGTGGATGTTAAGACTACTCTACATTTCAGTTTTTTAGGCTTGGTAATACTTGTTATGCCTTTTCTGGTCCATCCCTATTCCAGAAGACACCCAGCAATCCACTCCCCCCTTGGGTTGGCCCCATTGAGAGCCTTTTAGCTTTCATATTTTAAAAGAAAAAATAGAATAAGAAAAACCATCTGATACATTTTAAAAAGAGAATGCCAGCAAACAATTGTTTAATAGGGGTACAGAGCCTTTCACCTCTAGGACATTAGTTAAGTGCCAGCCCAGTTCAGAAGCAACTGAAAGTTTCTACCATCTGGTGGCTGTTTGTAAAATCTTTGTAAATTGAGTAGCAATCTAAGTACAGTTTCTGCATCACAGAAATCACCCCCAACAAATGACTCTGTAAGCAGCTTGCTTGTTGACAGTTCTTCAGCAAAGAGTACAGGAATTGAATGGTAACTGAGACTGAGCTATCCTTTCAAATGGTTCTTGACAGCACAGGCAAGCAACACTGGATTTTCTCTCAGAATCTTCCATCCAAATACTGAATTTTGCTTGGCTCAAGATGTCTGAGCCTGACAAAATTTGAGGTAATATGTTAAACTGCATTTAAATCCTGCGCTTCATTAGCAACTTTGGTATGCTTCATTTGCCTCCCTAGTCCGAACTAGGGGGCAAGTGTAGACATAGCCATAGTCTGAGGCAGGCTTCCCTAATATAGACATGCTATCTCAATTTAGAACCCCAGACGGAATAACTTAGAATGGCCCTGGTGAAGGGCTATTTTGAAATAGCAGCAGTGGAGCATCTAACCATGCCTTATTTCAAAATAGCTATTTCAGAATAGGTATTATCCTTCCAAGAATGAGGTTTACAGAAGTCAGAATAAGCTGGCCATTATTCCAAAATTATTTCAAAATAACAGAATTGATGTGTAGACGCTCGCATAATTATTTTAGAATAATGGCCTTTATTCCAAAATAACTTTGCTGTGTATTCACACCCTCACTTCTGTAGTCTGCATAATACAGCTACATGAGTGCTTTTACAGCAGCACATTTGTATCAGTGCAGCTGTGCAGCCTCAAGCTTGTAAGTGTAGGCATGGCCTGAAAAATGTCACCACGCTCTACCGGTGAAAAGAAATCCATGACTGGCTGTGAGATGCTTAGACACTATGCTAATGGAGACAGTGGAAGTGCCTTAGTTAGACAGCCATACAGAGCCTTCCTGGAATCCATGGATGTGTTTACACCAGTAATGAATTGTTACTATGATTTTGGGCCCTCAACTCAGCAAAATGTTATCTCTGGGAGTTATGGTCTGCAAGATCAGGTCCATAAAAGAACCAAATGTCTATGTTTTCTCATTTGCTTATAAGGGCTTGCATATATTCATTTTGCATTTTTCTTACTCACGCGATTAGCCTTGCTGAACGCATAGAGTAAAGATAGTCTCACAATATGTGCACAGTAGGTACACTTGTCTGTTCAGATTGACCTACGGAAGATGGATAGTGATACATGCAGCAAGGATGTTTTCAACTACCCTATTTATTTGTGAATTAGGATCATTGTAATGCTCTTGATTTTATTTTAATAATGTAAAATGAAAGTTAAAAGTGACCCAAGTCAGAAACTTGCAACAGATTTTAGTAAATAAAAAAAAAAAAACACTTAAAAAAACAATGTCTACTGTAATGCCTGGGGATTTTAATACTGCTTCATGCACAGCCAGACTGCTTGTAATTTTTCTATTAAAAAGTTAAATCAAGAGTATTAAAGAGCTCCCAATTAAGAAGCATATTATCACCTCTATACACAGGGAGTTTCACGCGTAAATTGCTTTGTATTGAGAAAAGAACATACCCTGTGGTTTTTAAAGAATACATAAAAGTTAAAAGAGATTTGGCAGGGGGTAAAAGCTCCATAGAAAGTCTTACATTTGAAGATACTTATAATGGAAGAATGCAAATGTTGAAAATAGTACAAGGATTGTATTTATTTTCATATTTCCTGCAATTCTCATATATTTCTACTGTCAAATAATTACCAAAACGGAGGGCTAAATATTCAATATAATTGAAAATAATGATTTTAACAAATGTTTTCATTTGTACATACACTTAACAATCCTACTAGTTGTGCCAACATAGGTGCAAGATCAGGGTAACATTTTCAAAAGTATCTCAGGGTATGTCTACACTACAGCACTAATTCGAACTAACTTAATTCGAATTAGTTAATTCGAACTAAGCTAATTCGAACTAGTGCATGTAGACCTAAAAACTAGTTCGAATTAGCGTTTTGCTAATTTGAACTAGCATATCCACATTGAGTGGACCCTGAACCGAGGTTAAGGCTGGCCGGAAGCAGTGCCGGCAGGGCACCAGGTTAGGACTTAGAGCGTGGAGCTGCTGTCTCAGGCTAGCCGAGGGCTGTGCTTAAAGGGATCCGACCCCCACCCCAGACAGACAGTTCTCAGGGGTTCCCCGCTTGCAAAGCAGTCCTGGCTTGGAGTGCCCTGAGTGCCCACACTCAGCACATCACAGCACTCGGCCATCAGCCCGGCTGCACTTGCCGCAGGCTGCCATCCAGCAGGGGGTCAATTGGGGGGCTGCAGGAGAGCTTCCACCCCGAGGAGCCCGCAGAGCCACCCCAGTCCTCCCCATCGGGGGCTCATACCTCATTCCTCCCTCACCTCCTTCCACTTACCCCTCCCTAGCCCCCCTTCCTGATGTACAAAATAAAGGACACGTGTGTTCAAAAATAGAAACTCTCTTTATTGAACAAAACTCGGGGAGACTGGGAAAGGAGGTGGGAGAGGGGAAGAGAGAGGGTGGGAGAGGGGAGAGCAACTAAAATGATCAGAGGTTTGGAACAGGTCCCATATGAAGAGAGGCTAAAGAGGCTGGGACTTCTCAGCTTAGAAAAGAGGAGACTGAGGGGGGATAGGATAGAGGTCTATAAAAGCATGAGTGGTGTGGAGAGGGTGCATAAAGAAAAGTTCTTCATTAGTTCCCATAATAGAAGGACTAGAGGACACCAAATGAAATTAATGGGTAGCAGGCTTCAAACTAATAACAGAAAGTTGTTCTTCACAAAGCAAATAATCAACCTGTGGAACTCCTTGCTGCAGGAGGCTGTGAAGGCTAGAACTAGAACAGAGTTTAAAGAGAAGTTAGATAAAGTCATGACGGTTGGTATTAGCCAGGGGGTAGAAATGGTGTCCCTGGCCTCTGTTTGTGGAAGGCTGGAGATGGATGGCACGAGACAAATGTCTTGGTCATTGTCTTCGGTCCATCCCCTCCAGGGTCCCTAGTGTTGGCCACTGTCGGCAGACAGGCTATTGGGCTAGATGGACCTTTGGTCTGACCCAGTACGGCCATTCTAAGCTCAGGGCTCAGGGTCGGGGGTCTCACTGGACCACCTTGATTTTCATGTACACCTGCTCCTGGGTGGCCAGGCTGGCAGCTATCCTGCCCTAGACGGCCACTTTCCTGTGCCTAGTGCGGAGGTCGTGGATGAGGTCCACGATGTCCGCACTAGACCAGGTGGGCGCCCGCCTCTTGCGGACCTGGGCAGGCTCCCGGGAGCCGCCAGCCTGGTCCCGGGAAGAGGCGGACGGCTGGGTGGCAGCGGGTGGCTGGCTTGAGCCGTGCCAGGTGCAGGGTCTGCTGGGTGGGTGCTGGCAGGCTTGCACCTGGCATGGGCACCGTAGCCAGCCCATGCCCCTTTAAGGGCTCCGGGGCCGGGAGGGGGGCAGACGAATTTCCCTGGTGGTGCCCAGAGTGGCCACCAGGGAAAGCTGGGGAGGGCTAGCCTCCCACTAGTTTGAATTAAGTGGCTACACAGCCCTTAATTCGAACTAGTTAATTCGAACTAGGCTTAATCCTCGTAAAATGAGGTTTACCTAGTTCGAATTAAGCGCTCCGCTAGTTCGAATTAAGTTCGAACTAGCGGTTTGCATGTGTAGCGCCTATCAAAGTTAATTCGAACTAACGTCTGTTAGTTCGAATTAACTTTGTAGTGTAGACATACCCTCTGTGTCATTAGAACCTAAGTCCCATTTGCAAAACAGACATAGATTAAGGTTGTTTGTGTGCTTTAACTACACGTTTCCAGGCCTTATCATGTTTGAATTTCTTTTAAGTTTAACCTTAACTCTTAATTTTCTGAGTTTCAAAGGGGTAGCCATGTTAGTCTGTATGGGTATGTCTACACTTGCTCCCTAGTTCGAACTAGGGATGCAAATGTAGGTGACCAAAATTGCTAATGAAGCGGGGATTTAAATATCCTGCACTTCATTAGCATGATCTCGCCAGCGCGTTACTCTGTTCAACAGCTGTTTCAAAAATGAAAGTGCGCGCTAGGATGCGTTAGTTCAAACGAAACCCTTTGGTTCAAACTAAAGTTACTCCTCATTTTTTGAGGAGATAGCAAGAAAAGCTTCCATTTTGATACAAATATAATCTAACGTAGAATCTAATCCATCTCTGCCTCTAACAAGTTACAAAATCATTGGCCCAGTGATAAAGTGGACAAGACCTCAATAAAGCTTTAGAACATGTTGACTTGTACTGATTTTCCCGACATGTTCTGAAGGACAACTCGGAGGAGTCCCCTCCTTCGCATTCTACAGGGCTTCTTCACTCACCCATTTCAGCTCTTTGGAGACTGAACTTTGCTTAACTCTCAAAGAGAAGCTTCTCTATAGAGTGCCAAAGAGAGCACAGGTCTCTTCCTTTTCCCTGAATTATTTGTTGGAAAATAGTGGTCAATTCAAAATAATAATTTACACCCTCCTGTGGTGATAAATGTGATCAGATGTGGGACTACAAAAATTCCACATGGTGAATTTCAGAATTTCCCTTTAAAGTCTTCACAGCTGGAAGGATCTGGGAGGCTATGGAGGAGGCAGAAGTACAGAGTCCAAAGGGTGTATGTCTTAAGGTGGTAGGGTTGTGGTCTTCTATGCTGTTCTCTCAGTCCTGGGCTCAGTTGGCAGCATCATTCCTACAGAAGAAAATAGGAACAAACTTCACTGGGTAATCTACCAGCTTCTGTTCAAAACTGCCTTTGAATAGAGTTGCGACAGACACACAGTCTAAATTACTGCTGCTTTGAGCTGTAGCGACTTATGCATGAATAATTCATCCAATACCTATTCCCTTGAAAGGGGAAAATGCCCAGGAGAATGGCTTCTCTTGTTTTGACTCACATCCCCTACACCCCCAAGGAACCCTCATGGAAGGGCTTTTGCAAGTCCATATACTGTATAACACCTTTACCCGTACATGGGAGTTGTGTATTCCCAGATCCTACCAGTGCATTGTTTTACACTACCATAACATGTTCAAACAGAATATGAACAAACATAAGAATTCAGGCAAAAAAAAAAAATTAAAAATGGCTACATTAAGTAAAGGTCTAAATCTATTTTCATAATTGGCTTGAATTTCAAAAGTAACAAAAAAATCTTGGCATGAATTTGTATTTGTGTTTCTATTATTTAGTGGGAGTTGCTGAGTATCCAGCCCTGTGGGAAATCAAAATACTATTGTAACATCTTAAGTATGGATGTAGGTGGTTAATGTTAGGCACCATTTTTTAAAAAACCTTGGCCTCGCTATGGTCCCATCAGATGTTTGACAGAACGGGCTTTATTCTTTTTTCCTGTGCTGTTTCTTTAATAAGTGAATGCTGGGGCTATACTCGGTGAGTCTGGGGCAGCCTGTTGGTAAACCTGTTATCCATCACAGTAATTCATAGAATCTGGCATGTACCAGATGGACAATATTCCATTGTATAAAGTGAGCTCTGTCAATCTTTGCCATTGATATGAAACAAAAGTCAGGATTATTAAAGCACATGGGTACATGGCCTCATGCACTAGTTAAGCCGTTGCTTTGAGAACCGGACTGCTGCCGCTGAGCATTCTGAAAATGTATATCGTGTGCTACAGTACATAAAGAATCACAGATGTCAAGGGGAAATGATATGTGAAAGCAGCGTGCCTTTAAAAATGCAGCACTACTGTACCTTCTTAAAAGAAAAAAGAAACTTTCCTCCTTCTCCCTCCTTCTCTCTATTGCCAGTTAAAATGAACTGTCAGAGCCTGGATAAAGATACAAACAGGATTGCATACCTTACCAAGCCTACAGTGACTCTTCGACTTTGATCTAATTCTATTTGCTGCTTTATGATGCATGAAGCTGTCAGATAAAGAGGTGTTCAAAAAAATCCACTTGAGCTGTCAGGGCTGACAAGCCCTGTGATGGATTACAGAGAAAACAAAAGGGTTATCACCTTAACCACAAACATTTATATCTTTTTTTCATAAGGGTTCTTCAATCAACATGTAGTTACCAGCGTGCAGGTTGTTGTGAAGCCTGTAGAGACACAGATCCAGTGACATATGTTGAAACAGCATTTAAAAAGTACAACACAAGCATTGGCACTAATATGCTGATGACATGGTACAGTTGGGCTTATTCAGATCAAAGATAAGAACCCTATAGTTTTTTATAGAAAAGAGGATTTTTCTGAAGAACAGCTTTCCCCTCTCCCCCTTCAAAGATTAAACACAGTCATAACAGTCTGAATGGGACTTAACTCAAAAAAGGCCAGTACTTAAATATGCCCATATGATTATTTACACTATTATTTCCTGCATGTTGAATAGAAACTTCAACATGTAGGAATAAGGAACACTTAGCATTTGGCCCATGTAGAGGAAAACAGTGTTAACAAAAAAAAAGTGCTTGTCCTTTTTATAGCACTATCTAATGAACTAGTGATCTATAGTCTTCCCCCCCCCCCAAGACTATCTGCTTTTCAAATGGCTATGGCTAGCACTGAATAGTACTTATTGCTTCAGAAAACAATGAAAAGCCCTCACAATGCACCAACTCCATGGTTCATAGGAAAGTCCAGATAACAGAGACATTTTTCATCCTAACTGCAATTTGGATTACAATGGAGCATTGCATGACAGGGGACATATTCTTGCTGGGCTGCACTTTCACATCAGGGATGAGGGAAACCATAGACCTGACTGGAGAATGCTAGGGACTGCATTTGGCCCACATTGGCCATTCCTTCCATTCAGTGATTAATAGATAAGCAGGTTTTCTAATGTAACATTAATTTAATGATCAGGGAAAGTACATATAAACTCTGGGAACCATTGGCTGTCTCATAAAAGACACGCTATTCACTTAATGAGAGGCCAACTCCCTCAGTTACTCTCAGCACACAATGCCAGGCAGCATCAAAGATACACCCACACACATGCACATGTGCACACACACACACATATGTGTATACACACACACACACACACACACACACACACACACACACAAACTTCCCATCCTCCACACCATTTCTCTATCTTCTTTCTGTTCCAGTTTGCTAGTCAACCTCACTAAATTCCAGTCTCTTTGGACCTGATCCATTAATTTCTGTGGCTTTGTGGAACAAGCCTTTTTAGGAACAAAAGGGAAAAAATATGGGCCCTCAATATTAGCAATTTATGAAAATGTATGTATTAGCAGAGAAGATTTTTACTAAGACATTTTGACATGAATGTCAACGTTTCTGGGACAATACAGATGGAAAATACAGTTGTCTGTCTTCATTTAGTAAATAAAAAAGTTTGTTAAAGTGGCCTTAATCTGTTATGTCGTCTGCTGTTATCCCAGATTTGAGAAGGCACCTCATTTCACTCTGCAATGCAAAGAGGTGCTTCTAAGAGATTTCTGTTTGTTTGGGGATGTTGGCAACCACTTAAGAGATATTTATCCAGCAAGCAGCAGGCCATAGGAAGGAGTGTCATAGCCCAAGTCAACAAACTCAGGCTTACAGGGCTCATGCTATCAAGCTAAAACAGCTGTATAGACATTAGCAGCTGGGCTAGGGCTCACCTCTCAAGCCAGCAGGTGGGCTTCAGAGCCCAGTTCCAGACTGAGCAGCATCACCTATATCGCTATTTTGAGTGCTGTTGCATGAATCCAGAAAGCCCAACTCTGTAGCCTGGGCTTTGAGATTTGCTGCCACAGCTGTGCAGACACACCTGTAGAGTCTCATCAAGCAGAGGGTTTTTAAGGCCATGTAAGTGATAGATAAGACTCTCCAGTGCAAAAAATAAATAATCTTGTGGACAGATCACAAAGGGCCAGGAGTCCGCTCTCATTCATTCCGGTGACAATCTAAAGTAGCTTCAGGGATTTTATTGGAATTACTCTGTACTGAACCTTGTAAATGAGAACCTAGCCCAAGAAGAAGAGTCATAGAATCATGGAAAACTGTGGTTGTAAGAGACCTCAGGAATTAATCTAGTTAAACCCTCTACTCAAAGCAGGACCAACTCCAACAAAATCATCCCTGCCAGGGCTTTGTCAAGCTAGGACTTAAAACTGCTAAGGATGGAGTGTCTACCACCTCCCTAGGTAACCCATTCCAGTATTTCACCACCATCCTTGTGAAATAGTTTTTCCTAATATCCAACCTAGACCTCTCCCACTGTAACTTGAGACTATTGCTCCTCATTCTGCCATCGGTCACCACTGAGAACAGCCTCTCTCCATCCTCTTTGGAACCTCCCTTCAGGAAGTTGAAGGCTGTTATCAAATCCCCCCTCATTCTTTTCTGCAAACTAAATAAACCAAGTTTCCTCAGACTCTTCATAAGTCATGTGCTCAGACTTCTAATCATTTTCATTGCCCTCCACTGGACTCTCTCCAATTGTCCATATCCTTTCTGTAGGAGTAACAAAGCAAGACAGAAAAAGAGAAAGGTGTGAAGTCAACACTTAGTATTGGATAAAGGATCAAAAAGAAATACTAACATCAGTGAAATGAATTATCTTGCAAAAATATGGACCTCCTAACATTCACAATAAATCATGAGTACATTTATATAAGTTCAATTGCTAAAAAATCCACACTTCTTGTGGATCTCCCTTTAATAACTATTGCCCAGACACATTGCTTATATAAAAGATCAGCAAGTTTTTTTAAAAAAAATCCCTCTTACACGCATTTACATTATACTAAGATAATAGAATCATAGAACACTACAACTGGAAGGGTCTTTGAGAGGCCAGTCCCCTGCCCTCACGGCATGATCTTGGGTTGTCTGGGAGAGCAGTGGTTCCTTCAATGAACATAACTTATCGGTTTTAAAGGTTTCTCTTTTCAGCTCTACATTTTTAGCACAGTTTGGCAAACTGCTGACACACTCAGACATCACCCCCATGTGTTAAACTTTGGTTCCTATGCCATAGTCATGCAACCAGACCAGTAAAACTGCTTTTCAAGGCAAGCTGGTTCAGATAGTCAATTGTTAGTATGCATAGAGTGTTCATTCACAGGCAATAATACACTGGGAATTCAGCTAGCCTGAGCCTGGGCTGATGTGAAGCATATGATATTACTTATGTAGGCATGAAAGCAATCTGCTTTAATATCAGACACTTTCATGCAAAGAATGTCAGGGTTACCAGAGGTTAAAGACAGGCCAGTGTTTTTTGGTGTGCGGGGTTTTTTTTTTTTTTTTTTTTAAGCAAGCTGAAATATGTGGGACAACTTATTTGGTTTTCAATTTCTTGTGCTACTCTATAAAACACTAATATACAATTTACCTCAAAAACTGTCAAAAATGGAAAATGGAAACATGGTCTACAGTGTGAGAGAAAAGTCTGAATGCCACAAGCCGATGTCACTCAAATCAAGGGACATCCAGTTCCGATGTCCCATCCAGCACCTGCTCCCATTGAAATCAATGGTTTCTAAGGGAGCTGAATTGAGATATAAGGAACTACAGCTCAGATTTTCAATTGGCATAGATCAACTTTCGTCCACTGACTATGATTGCCTTTTGTTGATTTTAATGGTGCTACAGTGTCTTAGACTAGATGAGGAACTGGCCCTACAAGGTTTGTTTGTTACAAGCTTTACAGCCTGATCCTTCCATACTTGCTAATGCAAGTAGTCCACTGAATTTTGTGAGTAAAGTCTACCTGAAGGATCAGACCCTTAGGGTACATCTACACAGCAGGGCAAAGTTCAAATTAAGCGATGCAACTTCAGCTATGTCAATTGCGTAGCTTAAGTTGAAATAGATAATTTGCTTTCTGGCGCTGTCTACACAGCAGGAAGTCGAAGGAAGAACACTCTGAGGGTATGTCTACACTACCACCCTAGTTTGAACTAGGGTGGTAATGTAGACAACCGGAGTTGCAAATGAAGCCCGGGATTTGAATTTCCCGGGCTTCATTTGCATATTGCCGGGCGCCGCCATTTTTAAATGTTCACTAGTGCGGACTCCGTGCCCCGAGGAGTAACGGTAGTTCGGAATAGGAAACCTAATCCGAACTACCTAGTCTGTGCCGCGTGTAGCCGCGGGGCACGGAGTCCGCACTAGTGGACATTTAAAAATGGCGGCGCCCGGCAATATGCAAATGAAGCCCGGGAAATTCAAATCCCGGGCTTCATTTGCAACTCTGGTTGCCTACATTACCACCCTAGTTCGAACTAGGGTGGTAGTGTAGACATACCTTAAGTTCTCTTTGACTTCCCTTACTCCTCATAAAATGAGGGTTACAGGAGTCGGAGTAAGAAGTCCTCCAGCTCACCATTATTTTGAAATAAAGGCTTGTAGTGTAGACATGCACTATGTTATTTTGGAATAATGCTGCTATGTAGATGTACCCTTTCAGTCTGGGTGTTGAGGTGTGGGGCCCACCGGTCAGTTCAGTATACGGGAGGCCCGCCACTCACTGTCTTACTGCCCCCCAAAAGGGGGGAAATTTTCCAGCGCCAGGAACCCCAGATATCCGTCGCCTCTCCTTCTTTGTGTCAAATCCCCTTCTTTGACTGCGCCGAGCCCCCCCCGTCTCCCAAACCACACTCCCATCTCCCTCTGTGCCACATCTGCTTCCTTCCTCCACTCTTCCTCCTCTCCCCCCTCTCACTGGACCTTGCCTGACTTTTAACCTTCCTGCCTCCTGACATCACCCGCTGATCCTCCTGACGTCCTCGCGTCCCGGTTCCTGTGCTGACATCATTCCCCCTGTCCGTATCGGCTCCTCTTGCCTCCGCATCCTGCTCATGCGCTGAACCCCGCTTCCACCGCTCATCTGGGCCACCGTGGCCGTGCACGGTGGACAAAGTCTCTGCGCCCCCCAGCCCGCCCCTAAGAGCATGAGGGCGACTGCCGGGTCAGTGCAGGGCGGATCCACCTCGGAGGGGCAGAGGCGGTCGGTCTGTCCTGTCACACTGGGCCTCTGGTTTTGGCCTGACTATAACTTTCACTCTATCCTAACTGACCTAACCCACCCCCAGCAGTTACTGCTATTGCATCAATTTGACCTTTCGCTTTTTCTTAATTTTTTATTTTAAACAGCCATAAAACCAAACCTGGCTTGTCCCACATCTCCAAAGGGAACCCTTACTGAGAACTGCAGCCAGATGACCCGTTGGGACAGAGCTGGTGGGTTGCTCAGAGTAGGTTAGCATTTTTTTTCTCAGCATTGGCATCTGCCATCGGAGGAGAGAATGAGATAAGAGTGAGCTACCAAGGAGAGGGAGCTGAAATAAGGGCAAATCAGAGCATGAAGGAGCTGAAAACAAGGATAATAAACTGGCTTTTCTGGATTTTTATTTAAAATATGATTATCATTTGTACTAGATTAAATGTATTTTGGAAGGTAAAAATAATAAACAGTAGAAAAAGCTAATACAAACACCGCAACCATTCGCTCTCATGGATCTACTGTGATTTCACTACCTACTCTTTATGTATGTATAACCTTGTCCTTTGCCACTACCTGTGCATTGTTCTTTATGAACACATAGAAGTGCATCTATAATAGACTGCTTATGAAGAAAGAAAGAAAGAAAGAAAGAAAGAAAGAAAGAAAGAAAGAAAGAAAGAAAGAAAGAAAGAAAGAAAGAAAGAAAGAAAGAAAGAAAGAAAGATGGCCCATTAGTTATGTATATTGTGACCCATTGCCAGTCACAGCCCCATGGGAATGAGGCATAATAAAAACAGAAAAATGGAAAGTAGGAATTATACTTTAAAAACCCCATAGTGAACAAACTAAATTGTCTAGAAGGAAGCAGAGTAATAAAGATTTTTTAGCTGCATATAAATCAAAATTTCAAAATAAATTTACTAAAACAGGAATCAGCTCATGTGCAGTCACTGGCGGTAGGGTCTAAGAGAGGATGATTGGAAGCATGCCTAGGTATGAGGGGGATGATTGAATAAATATTCATGATGGTAATGTGCATGTTACAAACACATGCCCTCCTGCAACAAAACCAGCCTTTGTACATCCTTGCCCACCATCCAATCTCAGCATGCTCATTCCCTACCCACAGCCCAGCCTCTCTGCATATCTACTCAACCCAATCTCATTTCCCTCAGGTTCATAATGTCTTACTCCAAGATCAGTCTGATGGTGGACTTTATTGTGTGATCTCTGGTACAACCTCATTGACTATTCCCTCATCCCAAAGTCATTCTGAACCCCAAGACTAATTTAATCATGCAATGCATCATCTCACTGTGTCCTCCGGCAACTCACCTTTACAGCCCATCTTCTCCCTCCTAGACTTACCTGCCACTATGGGTGTGTCTAAACTACATGCCTCCGTCAACGGAGGCATGTAGATTAGACAGATCGGCAGAGGGAAATAAAGCCGCGATTAAAATAATCGCAGCTTCATTTAAATTTAAATGGCTGCCCCGCTCTGCCGATCAGCTGTTTGTCGGCAGATCGGGGCAGTCTGGATGCACCGCGCCGACAAAGAAGCCTTTCTTGATCGGCACAGGTATGCCTCGTGAAACCAGGTTTACCTGTGCCGATCAAGAAAGGCTTCTTTGTCGGCGCGGCGCGTCCAGACTGCCCCGATCTGCCGACAAACAGCTGATTGGCAGAGCGGGGCAGCCATTTAAATTTAAATGAAGCCGCGATTATTTTAATCGCGGCTTCATTTCCCTCTGCCGATCTGTCTAATCTACATGCCTCCGTCGACGGAGGCATGTAGTTTAGACACACCCTATGTGTCTCCCTCACTTCAGCCTCACTCTCTCCTCCAACCCGCAGACCCCCTTCTTCCAGCCTTATTGTGAGCCCCTCCAGCCCAGCCTCCTCATATGCTCAAAGAATCTCACTGAAGATACCTCATTATTTGAGGTAATTTTTCCAGCCTGAAAACTCCCCTACGCATACCTAGGAATTTGTGGGCCAAAACAGTGTGGTTTCTTGTCTGGTTAGACAGTGGCATGGCTATTCTGGGAAGTACAGTTCTCTAGGATCTGTAAAGCCCCATCTCACACCTATAAAATCACAGACTAGAGCATGGTAGTGTGTATTCCCTGAGAAACACTCTATCCCTTCACTTTTGTGAGGCACAATTCCCTTTTCTCCCCTCTTTCCATTTTTCCTCTCCCTTCCTGAATTCTCATGCATTCTCCATTTTGCTCTTCCCATATTCTGTCTCAAGGGCTCTTCTTCCTCTCTACCTTTCCTCCTCTTTCTAATTTGAGAGCCTCTTTGATGTGGGTTCTATCTAACAAGTAGAAAAGCTAACAATTTCTGGCGCAATTTCACCTCTAACCTTTTCATTGCGTTGAATCCTAACAATACCGTGGTAACACATCAGAGTCTGTCATTTATGTTGGGGAGCTGGGAAGAGTAGTGTTTGGGGTTTGTTTGCTGGTTGGTTTGTTTGTGGGGTGTTTTTTAAATGAAATGATTATTGATCTATCCCAGTTAAAGCAATATTAGTGAAAATGTTTTCTAATGCTTCTTTGGCAAGTTGAAAGCAGCTTCCGAAACAGAGAGTTGTGGATTCAGAGTGGCTTCACTATTGCTGAGGATTCTTGCAATTTGTGGGCTAGCACTGTGATACGATTCAGATTTTCATAGAGTTTAAGGATAGTAGGAACCATTAGATGAAGTTTGACTTCCTGGGTATCACGGGTCATTACATTTCACTCAGATACTCCTATGTTTAGCACAATGACTTAAGTCAGACTAAAACATTTCAATCCTCAGATGACTGTTGAGTGCCAAAAGTGTAGAATAAGAGACTCTGAGGCATCACCAAGACCGATTGAGGTTGTTTTGCTACTGCCAAAACAACAAGCATCTAAGAAGCCTGGTGATACACATTCTACAAATAGCTAATATCATTACTGAATGACACACCGGCAGAGAGGCAGATGGGGATGAAACAGTGCTTCTTATTACTTCATGAGATAAAAGGCCCAGATCTTTTCTACATATAAGATACATGTTCTTTTGTGGTTTTTCCCATTGATTAGGATGTCTTCTGCATTTATTGTTCTACTCATAATCCATGCTTATTGTCCATAGAACAAGATTTTGCTTGATTTCATCAATTCAATAAAAGCCCTTGATTCAAAATCAATCAAGCTAAGCATAACAGTGATATCCTAATACTTGTCACTCTAATTAATCACTGCCTGAATGAATGGGAAGAAAACCCCCCAAATCCCTACTTTCTTCAGTTTCTAGTTACACAGAGGTCCTGATACTTCAGTGAGCTCTGCATATGTAGACCCAACAATAAAGACGGGAATTCATTCAACAGTCACGATGCAAAAGAACCTTAACTGGTCTTTCTTACTCAGCCTCTTCCATGTATCTCAGCAATATGCCTATATATGTGATGAGAGATAGCTTACAGTATCTAGGGAAGAGGCTGCACATATGAAATGCTCACCTGTGCACCACAAAGAGTAGGATTTCCTATTTAAGTAGTGTGACGTATTGGATGCATGTACAGCCCAGGAGATTAATCAAAGTACCATCCTAACAGGTTTCACATGAAAAATGGAGCAAGCATATATTACCCCTAAAGTTCCTACTGCAAAAATCCTAAAAAACAAAATTTTGGACTTAAGAAACCATAAGAATGGTTAGCCTGCCTATATCTAGCTACATCTGAGTTCTTGAGAGAGTGTTAAGAAAAAAAATCTGTACTTGGATAATCTTGTTATGCCAAAAGTCTGAGCCTTATTTCACTGCTTCTTCTATTTCCAGCTCGGAACCATCACTTTCTCTTGCAAACTAGTAGTTTGTTCTACCATATCAACCAAGTGATGGCCAGACACTGGAGTTTATATAATTAACTAGTGAGTGTGCAGTTAGCACTCACTCGATTGTCATTCCACATATTATGTCACCTGAAACTCAAGCCAGAAGTTTTGTGACCTAAAGGAAGCATATCCAATGAGCTAACAGAAGAAGGATCACTCTGCTGTTTGGTTCCTGTAAAAATAGCCTTCACTTTAAAAAAAAAAACAAATGGAAGGAAGAGTGGAGAGAGCAAGGTTCACCCTTAGGCACTGAGGGTGGAGCATCCAAGTTGTGTATGAACAACTGGAGTTGGCCTGGCAAGTTGTGCAGTGATGCTACAATTTCGATGTGACCTCCATTCGTGAGAAGAGCCCTATTTTGATCATTGTAAGGACAGAGGCCATTCTTTCTGTGCAACAGATTCTTGCTTGGTATCAGGAGTAGATCAACCAAGGCAGCAGGAGCTTTACCAGGCTTGTCTCTGTAGTAGGTTAGCCCCTAAGTAAGTTATGATTCCTGCTTCTGGGCAGAACCTGTTTAACAAGAGGTGGGAAGAATGAGCCAACTGATAAAGGAATTCAGCGAGTTACTTGTTTCCTTCAAGCTACAGAACAACTTTGTTTAAACATAAGATAACAAACATGGAAGCAAAATGGGAGCTAATGATGTGCAGTTGCATTCTACATTCTTTGCTGAGAGAGGCTGAAGTGGATTATTTGGCTTAGTGCCTTGTATAGAAAGACGTGATGTGACAGTTTGTTGTCTTACCCATGCATGAACACATTATAAGATCAGCTCCCCGGTAACCTGCCTTTTGCCTTCTCCCTGACATAAAGATACCATCATGTTACACCAGTAATGACTCAAAGGCCAGCAATGGGAAGGAAGGTGTTTGTAGCTGTGTCTACATGGCAATTTCAAACCCATGGCTGGCCCATACCAGCTGACATGGGCTCTTTGGGTTTGAGCTGAGAGGCTGTTTAATCACAGCATAGACATTTAGGGTACGTCTACACAGCACCCTTACTTCAAAATAGCTTATGTCGAAATTTGGCGCTGACTACACAGCATCAAATTTTGAAATAAAGTGCTATTCCGACAAGTCCCTTAACCCCCGTGGGATGCCGAAATAGCATGCCTGTTATTTCGAATTATATTTTGAAATAACAGCCACATTTAAAGACACAGAATTGCTATTTCAGGATACTTCTGGTATCCTGAAATAACCCCACTGTCTAGACATAACCTTTTATGTGGACAGAAGCCTGGGTACTAGGATCCTGTGATCCTGCTAGGCTGCAGCCTGAGCCCAAATGTCTACACCACAGTTAAACAGTTCCTTAGCCTGAGTCCCATGACCCTGAATAAGCTGGCATGTGCCAGCCAGAGGTGTCTAATTGCAATGCAGACATACACACAAAGGATAATCCTACACACTCAACAAACAAAGCAATATCATGCCCAGCACAAAAATGTGTAGGCAACGTACACTGTTTATGTTTTGTTTGCTTTTGCCAAGTCAATAGTGAGGTAATAGTTCTAATTTAGACACAATTATGCCAGTATAAAATGCCTTATGCCTATATAGCTTAACCTGGCTTCTGAATCAGAATAAGCTATACCTGCATTGCCACTCTTAGACCAGTATAATTGGTCTAACCTGCATTGCCACTGTTAGACCGTAGGTGGGGATTATGCCACTTTAATTATGCTGGTATAGTTAAAGTATAGATAAATCCTAAAGGTGGCAGGATCCAGCTCCATGTTATAAAATCCCCTCAGTGAATGTTAACCCTGAAAAAGATAAGATACAGATCAGCAGACAAGCAAGGATGCCAATTTTGGTTTTCCTTGGTTTCTGGAGCCCAAACAGAGTAATGGGGCTTGGATTGTCTTTAGTCTCTCTCCACTCAAAGAAACTCCCTCAGTTCAGAGATTATAGTATGTGACAGAAGTATGCCTTAAATCTCCAATTTAAGGATTAAAACTTGGTAAACCTTTTAAAATCAGCCAGACAGCTCTAGTCCTCATTAAAGCTTTTGCCATGTTTCAAGCCCGGGTGCACTCCAAAACGCGACTAGCAAAAATAAGTGGAAAGAGAAATTCTTTTTTCCTTTGTAGTGGGGTTAAAGGTTCCTACCTGGGAAAAGAAGTTGTTGGTGCCACTTGTGGAGGGAAAGGTGGAATGGAAGGAATGGTCGTTCAAAATGGGCATGTGGATGTTACTGAGGTGCCCGCAGTATTTTTATTTCAAGTCAGGTTTCCTTTTTAGTCTGCCCTCAAAAGTGTTGGGAAAGGCTTGTTTTTACCCACGATGGTATGAGGCTGGCCAGCCATGGATGTTTCAGAAAGGAGTAAGAGGGAAAGACTGCAGTTCTTCTGAGGAAGGTTAGAGTACACTGAGAGCATTTGTGAGTTCTGTGGAGATAGGAGGAAGTGCTAGCTATTTGAGAGAACAGTTAGATGACAAATGTGCCGGTGATAATCCGTTACTGCAGAAAGTTAACCAATTATTTCCATAGTGTGATACAGACTAATGTAACACTCTCAAGGGACCTAGTAATGTCAGGGGATGATATATTCAAAATCTCTATTTAATTTGGTATGAATGCAATGGTGTGCTTAGTAATAGCTTCAGGGATTCTTGCTTGGTATCAGGAGTAGATAGTGTGTTGTTCCTTCCCCTTCTTCTAAACTCTTCTTCCAGACACACTGGACCAAATTCAGAAGTAACCTCTCAGCTGGTGTACATTAAGCTTCCCTTCGGCTGATATACCTCAGTTTCTGATGTGTGAGTCTAAGCTAGTGTAAAAGATGCATTGAGGAAACAGAAGGTATAAGAAGGACCAAGCTAAAGTAGAATGGAAGTTACTTTAACTTATACTTCTGCCCTTTTGATGTTTAGGTTATACCAGTTTAGACTAAATGAGCATGTCTACACTAGTGAGAAGATCAACCCTCCAGAGGTCGATCTAGCATTCGATATAGCAGGTCTAATGTAGACCTGTAAATCAAACACTGAGGGCAGGCCCGGCCAGCATCCAGTATTCCTTGATCTGTGAGGAGTAAGGGAAGCTGATGGGAGCATTTTGTGTAGCTGGAGTTGCATATCTTAAGCCAAACTGCCTGGCCTAGTGTAGAACAGCAAATAAGATTTCCTGGGCCTAAAACAGGCACTTTTCTTGACAGAATTTTGCTTGCAATAGTCTTCCACACTCTTAAAACTGTGAGTGGATCCTATGGATGTCAACAAAAGTTTCATGTGCTGCCAATTCCTTTGATTTAAGTCTTGCAATTTTGGGTGTTTCTGTTCAAGCCCTTGATCCTGGACTCAGATGATAACATGACAATCTCTGCTTTCATTATTTTCATTATGTTTCTAGCCTTGCAGAGAAAAGGTTGCCGAGAAAAGGTTGAACATGTGAACAGAAGGCAAATATTAAGAACCAAAACTTTTATTTTCAATGTCATGATTTTTAAACCAGTTTCGCGATTTTTGGAAGCCAGTCAAATGACTTTTCAATACTTAAAGTTGTCATCACTGGCATCTCCCATCCCAGGACAATCGGACCCCAGAGTGCTATTAATGGGCTGTTATTATAGCTAATGTAATTATTGATTTAGTAAATGCATTATTTCTTCTTTTACTATGCTATAGTATTTATGCACTGAATAGAGAATAAAAACTAATAAATAGTTTATTCCATAATGGGATTTTTCTTTTTCCATCCCTGGGGCCAGGCACTTAACCTTGGATTCTCTCTCACGCTCATTTCTTCCCCTCCTCCCAGTCCCAAACATGTAATCTTCATCTACTTTTAATTATCTCTGTAAAAAGGTAATATAGTTGAAAGCAAAGTAAAACAAACAGCAGGAGTGTCTTAAAAACACAGACCTGTAACAAAGAAGGAATTTATTTTGTTCACCGTCTTAGGTTTTTCCTAAGTTACTCACTTTGTAATCTGTGGCAATAACTGAGTATCCCAGCAGTCATTTTTATCACTGACCTATATTTCCTTGAAATGTGTGAGATGTGTATGGGACACAGGGGCATAGTGTTATGAAACTTTGGACTTGTTTTTAGGCAGAACACATCTACTCTACCTGCTTGCTAAGTGCAATCACTACATAGACTTGTATCAGAGGGGTAGCCGTGTTAGTCTGAATCTGCAAAAGCGGCGAGGAATCCTGTGGCACCTTATAGACTAACTGAAGTGTAGGAGCATAAGCTTCGTCAGATGCATAGACTTCAGTTAGTCTATAAGGGTGTGTCTAGACTACAGGGTTTTGTCGACAAAAGTGGACTTTTGTCGACAAAACTATACCTGCGTCCACACTGCCTTTGAGTTATGTCGACATAATGTAGACAAAACTCAGCAGTTTTGTCGACGTATGTAAACCTCATTCTACGAGGAATAACGCCTTTTGTTGACAGAGTTCTGTCGATAGAAGGCATTATTGCATCTACATGGTCCTTTGCTTCCACACTGTTATGTTGACAAAGTGGCTTGCTTTGTCGACAGAACTGGATGTAGTCTAGACGCTCTATGTCGACAGAAGCTTTGTCGACAGTATCTGTCGACAAAACTTCTGTCAACAAAACCCTGTAGTCTAGACATACCCTAAGGTGCCACAGGACTCCTCGCCGCTTTTACATAGACTTGTTTTATCTTCTGTTCTCAGGTACTAGTTTGTACGTTGATAGTACAATGTATGACAACTATGTCCCTTGTATAGCAACAAGAAGTCATGTGGCATCTTAGAGAGCTCAAGTCATCTGAAGAAGTGGGCTCTTGCCCACAAAAGCGCATGATACAACATACAGAGAGATATAAACCTTTTTAAACACGAGATCACTTTTTTTAATTTAAGTGCAACCCAAGATCTACTTCCAATATAAATACCTTCACCCTGCCTCCTTTGTGCCTCTTCTCTGAGGCAACACCCCTGCTCACTCCATCCTCCCTCCCTCCCCTGGCCTTCCTCCCTTTCATCAGGCAGGTCCTGAAAGATGGGTTACAGAATCTGGTCTTGGATTAAGGGATCTGCAGTGTGAGAGGGGTCTGAGCTAAGCTTGAGGCAGGCAGCTGGGATACCCAAGGGGGTTCTAGGTGAAGTCTCTGGAGGGGTGTTTGGATGCTGGGATACTCGGGGATAGGACAGGGGCTTGGGTGCAGAGGGGTGTTTGTGACTGGGGTAGGGTATCAGGATGTGGACTCCGACTGGGCGCTGCTTACCTCAGGTGGCTCCTGGGCGGTGGTGCACTGGGGCTAACGCAGGCTCACCACCGCCCTGGGCCTGCACCACTCCCTAAAGCAGCCAACAAACTTCATCCCAAGTCCTGTTGTGCCCCTCTCTGCTCTGTGGAGATAGGATACTGGATGGGAGAAGGGGACATCTTGACATCAGCCCCCCCTCCTCTCCCTCTCCTGCCCTGCACAGCAAGCAGGAGGCTCCTGGGTATGGAGGGAGGCAGTTCCATGGCAAGCTCCTCTGTTCTTTCAATTTTCTTGCAGAAGAACACTACTGCAGTGTGGACGTTCCTCAAGTTTTGTTGGAAAAACAGCTGTTTTTCCAACAAAACTCTGTAGTGTAGACATACCCTCAGACCTTTGTATAGCAGACACCTAATACAGGAGAGACATTTAGCTAGTAGGGTTTATTAGACAGCTAAACAAAACTGTTTCCCCCCAGATTAAAAATCCTTTGAATACTAAATGCTGCCTTACACCATTTGGCATCTTTAAAACTAAGCTAAAGCATGAAAATATTAAATAACTGTCCATACACATAAAAATGTGTGTGATCAGAATCCCAAGAGTCAAGTATCTAAATCATCAATAAAATTGGATCTCTGACTCCCAAAAGCCAGACAGCATAAATTGAACCTGTTTGAGACATCCTTCATCAGCCTCTTCTAAACAGTTTGCCATTCAAATATGAAAATGCAAGTTGCGTATGAAACAGCTCTCAGGCTGATTAAAGTGTTTTGCATGTGTTTTTAAATTGTCTGTCATTACCTTCCTTGGACAATACTCATGATCTTCTGCTGCTGCCGATCACGTGGATAACATTTTGGATAGGGTTTAGTGGGTAAGAGAAATCTTCCTGGAAAAACCATCCCTCTTGCACTTCTTGCCTTTCACTAATTTTATGAAAGGATTTTGTAATAAAAAAGTATTAGGTTCTCACTGACCTCATGCAAGTTCTATGAGCTTGTTTATACCCTAAAAGGCAAATTTCAACACACTACAATTTATCTTAAATAATGTTTTTTTTCATAAAAGGACCCTTGAAACGTGACTATTTTCATCTTTGTTTTTCTCAGATACAGGACTAAGACAAAAGTACCACTAGGGAAGAGCTCTCTAGTCTTGTGTGTCACCACAGGAGACAGACTGATAAAGCTATCAGCTGGCAACAGGCTGTATTGCTGATGTTTTCTCAGCCACTGCTATTTGGATAACAATGTTTAATATTTTTGCACTAAGGTTTTTCCTTGACAAAAATCTGGGCCAGATCCTCAGTTTGTATAAACCGGCATCGTGCCTTCAAGGGAGTTATCTAGGCTGTTCCACTTTACCTAGTCCTATTCAGGCCCGCTGATGGGGGGAGGAGACAAAAGGAAAATTGTCCAGGTCCTTGTGATTCCAACCAACCCAGGTCTCCCAGGTACCATCACTGTTACTGCAGCAGCAGCAGCGAACCAAGTCCTGGACTCTTTAAATCACCATCAGAGCACACTGAAGCAAGCTCCGGGTGGCTCTGCGGGCTGGCGGGGAGGAGCAGCACACTTAAGGCAGCTCTGAGGAATGGAGGCAGAGGCACAGAATGCTCCGAGCAGTGCTGAGGGCTAGCTGCCTCCAGCACTGCCCCTTCCACCTAAAGCCATGCCCCTTTCAGGAGCACAGAGTGGGGGGCCCCAACATAGCCTGGGCACCCAGCAATTCTGTTGACTCTGCTTGTCCTATTCATTGCACTAAAGAGATATACTAAAATCATCCTGTAGCTGCATGAAATAAGTTATCATCCTCAAGCATTTGGTAGATGTAAACTTTATTGTATTCATATGGGAACCACCCTGAATGAGTTGCTTTCTTAATTATGAGTAAATTAAAGAGTAATAGTGAACTCTACGGGCTTCTGTTGTGCATGTTTACTAATGTGAGACAATGTCATAGTTTCTTCAGCAAGATAGCACTGCAACCAAGCGGTCAACAAAAGCTCTAGATTGAGCAACTAGCTGCTGCCTTGATCTTTGCAAGGTGTAATCTTCCAGCAATAGGCCAGAGCTCTCATGTCACTGCCTTTAACAGGAGCAGTAAGATTGTTCCACAACATTCTCTACCTGCATGATCCTGCGGTAGCAGCCTGATTCTTGGACACCATGGGTATGTCTAAACTACATGCCTCCGTCGACGGAGGCATGTAGATTAGCCAGATCGGCAGAGGGAAATGAAGCCGCGATTAAAATAATCGCGGCTTCATTTAAATTTAAATGGCTGCCCCGCTCTGCCGATCAGCTGTTTGTCGGCAGATCGGGGCAGTCTGGACGCGCCGCGCCGACAAAGAAGCCTTTCTTGATCGGCACAGGTATGCCTCGTGAAACCAGGTTTACCTGTGCTGATCAAGAAAGGCTTCTTTGTCGGCGCGGCGCGTCCAGACTGCCCCGATCTGCCGACAAACAGCTGATCGGCAGAGCGGGGCAGCCATTTAAATTTAAATGAAGCCGCGATTATTTTAATCGCGGCTTCATTTCCCTCTGCCGATCTGGCTAATCTACATGCCTCCATCGACAGAGGCATGTAGTCTAGACACACCCCATGAGAATGACTAAAGGATTAGACAGTATGAGCTACGTCTAGACTGGCATGATTTTCCACAAATGCTTTTAACGGAAAAGTTTTCCGTTAAAAGCATTTTTGGAACAGAGCATCTAGATTGGCACGGATGCTTTTCCACGAAAGCACGTTTTGCAGAAAAGCGTCCGTGCCAATCTAGACACGCTTTTGTGCAAAAAAGCCCCGATTACCATTTTCGCCATCGGGGCTTTTTTACGCAAAACAAATCTGAGCTGTCTACACTGGCCCTTTTGCGCAAAAGGACTTTTGCCCGAATGGGAGCAGCATAGTATTTCCGCAAGAAGCACCGATTTCTTACATGAGATCGTCAGTGTTCTTGCGGAAATTCAAGCAGCCAGTGTAGAGAGCTGGCAAGTTTTTCCGCAAAAGCAAATGCTTTTGCGGAAAAACTTCCCAGTCTAGAGGCAGCCAATGCAGTTTAGGGATAGATTCAAGAAGCTCAAACTATTTAGCTTAACAAAGAGGAGGTTTTGGGTAAAATGATTACAGTCTATAAGTATCTATCAGGGGCACTTTGGCTTAATAGTAAGTTCTTCAGTCTATCACACAAACATATAACACAATCCAGTGGCTAAAACTTGATGCCAGACAACCTCTTACTGGCATTAATAATGAGGGTAATTAACCCTTAGAACAATTTACCAGGGGTCATGGAGGATTTTCCATCATTGATAATTTTTAAATCAAAATTGGATATTTTTCTAAAAGATACTTCCTGGGAATGTTTGGGAAAAGTTCTCTGGGCTGTGTAATATAGGAGATAACATTAGATGATTACAACCGTCCCTTCTGGCCTTGGAAGCTATGAATCTTTTCATGCTATGATGGGATTTGATTAATTCTTTCTTTGCCATGCTGCCTCACTTGACATAAATTGATTTTAAGCCGGTTAACTGATTCCTTTTCTTTCTAAACTATAATTGCTAATGGTAGCTTTGTCTAAAAAGTTATTCCTGCTTGTACTTCCACCATTATAATTATGCTTTTTTAAGGCCATGTTACTCACAACATTTGGGATTTTTAGAGTCAGGTATGGGATTTAGTCTTACAACTCACTATTTTCAAGAAGAATGGTGTGTGTCCTTTTACCAGCTCTGAAAATCTCATCCAGCATGTTTTAACACTGTTCCATAGTAAGTTGCATTTTCATGACACTATGGCTACGTCTACACTGGCCCCTTCTTCGGAAGGGGCATGCTAATTTTGAAAGTGGGAATAGGGAAATCTGCGGGGGATTTAAATATCCCCCACGGGATTTAAATAAACATGGCCGCCGCTTTTTTTCCGGCTTGGGGAAAAGCCGGAAAAAAGCATCTAGACTGGCTCGATCCTCCGGAATAAAGCCCTATTCCAGAGGATCTCTTATTCCTACTTTGAAGTCTTTGAAGTAGGAATAAGAGATCCTCCGGAATAGGGCTTTATTCCGGAGGATCGGGCCAGTCTAGACGCTTTTTTCCGGCTTTTCCCCAAGCCGGAAAAAAAGCGGCGGCCATGTTTATTTAAATCCCGTGGGGGATATTTAAATCCCCCGCGGATTTCCCTATTCCCACTTTCAAAATTAGCATGCTCCTTCCGAAGAAGGGGCCAGTGTAGATGTAGCCTTGGAGTCTGAGTCAATGTTTTTCTACTGCCGGGTTACTATCATATTGTAGCAAGTTCTAATTTCCATTAAGCACACCACAATTTGTAGAAGCTGCCCGCCCATTTATGTTTGGAGGGGTTTTTTTTAGAAGAATGTGACTGAAATTGATTCAAGGTAATTTTTTACTACAAGATCTCAAAAACCGCCTTTGTGTGACTTCAAACCATTTTATTTTTACACTCGGCACCTAAAAAGGTCTCTTTTTGCAGCTTCTGGCAGTTTTTTTCAATAAAATATGCAATTAGCCTACCATGTTAATTTGCTGTCACAAGATAGTGTTCCGAAAAAGCAATGAACTGAAAGTTTAAATTCAAAAGGCACCTATAAAAGTTTACAGCCAAAGATTGGTTTGACAGATATTAAACATGTGTCCTATCGTGCAGGACATTAAAGGATTTAGGTTACCACATAAAAGAGAAGTGCTGTAGCTATGCTAGGCCAAGCTCTCCAGTGATGTGATACAATCTCTGCTTGGTCGAAATTCTGTGGGAAATGCACTTCCCATTGTGTCATATATACTTCTAAAAGGTCAAAGGGAAAATTCTGGGAGAAAGCCCAGCCATTAAGGCATGTTACAAATAGAGAAATAGTGATCAGTCAAACTACAACCCATGTCAGACTGCTGAACTTTATTTTCGTCTTTTATTTCAAGGCATGGAGCATCAGAGAAAGCAGCAATTTCCCATTTGGATCACTTGACACACAGCAACAAACTTAACAAAGTATAGCCCCTTCAAATCCTAAGATACCAGTCCATACTCCTATGACATCACTGGTCCTATAAAATGGTGGATCAGCAAAGACACTTCCCTTCTGTACTGTATGATGATAAATTTCACACTTAAGAAAGTCATTGACAAGTGAAACTCCTGGACAATGGGCCAATATTTCTTTATAAAACATCAAGTAGAAAAGATTATTGCTTTGACTCTAAGGCTATGTCTACACTGGTGGCTTCTTGCGCAAGAACATCTTGCGCAAGGGTTCTTGTGCAAGAAGTCTTGCGTAAGAACACGTCCACACTGCTATGTGCAAGCCGTGCTTTTGCGCAAGAGCATCCATGGCAGTGTGGACGCTCTCTTGCACAAGAAAGCTCTGATGACCATTTTAGCCATAGGGGTTTCTTGCGCAAAAAATCCCTGCCGAGCATCCACATTGCCTTCTTGTGCAAGAGCTCCTGCGCAAGAGGGCTTACAACTGCTAAAAAAGTGCATAGCTCTTGCGCAAGAAGCCCTTTCTTACCATGCTATACTGTAAATCTTCTTGTGCAAGAGCAGGTGGGCAATGTGGATGCTCTGTGGATTCTTGCTCAAGAATGGCCGTTCTTGAGCAAGAACCTGACAGTGTAGACATAACCTAACATTTTCTTCAAGACTGAATTTTGAAGTCAGTTATATATTTTCCCCTGCCCACCTCACTCCCTTTTTCAATATTAGCTTAACTAGAAGGTGTCAATTGACTGATGCATTAGATAACTCTAGCAAAGCAATGGGGGGGAGGAGAGCCATGAGAGATGCTTGGTTTATACTGAACATGCTCACACGGACTGAGCATGCTCAGTAACATCTGCTGAAGCCACTGCCCTAACTCTGTTGCCACAACTAGCAGCAGGTACCGGTCACCTCTGAATGGCAGAACAAATTTTCTACCTCATGTTGATAACCTAGCATCCCTACTGTCTCCTAGTCTCTTTCTATGAATCAAGGAACTCATTGGGTGCACACAGGAGTGCTCTGAGGGGATCAAGGTAAATACATCTTTCTCCAAGCAATAGAGTAACAATGACCCTTGGCTACTATTTAACAGCTTTGGAAGTGGCACGTGTATGGGAAGAAGAAGGAGTTCCTGGCTACTGGCAGTTAGGTCTGGATAAAGCAGCGGTAGGGAACCTCCATCCTGCACGTTACACACAGTTGTCAGGGTTAGCCACTGGCAGGCCACCAGATGCTTTGTTTGCCTGAGATTCTTTGGGCTCTAAGCCTGAAGCTTCCAGCTTCTATTCCTGGCCAATGGAAGCTGCAGGAAGCAGTGGTCAGGCCCAAGCTACTTCCCACAGCTTCCACTGGCCAGGAACAGCAAACCCTGGAGCCTTGCACCTTGAAAAACTGTGTGTGGCCTGCACACCAGAGGATCCTCATCCTTGGGCTAGAGAATGACTTTTGCCTGGAGAGGTCCCATTTCCTCACTGCTGAGAACTTCATCTACTACAAGTTTGCATTTCTGATGTGCTTCTCTGCCTCCATATTAGCAACTAAGATGCTCAGAATCAAGAGAAGAGGAGTTTGAACTGGGTGAGCAGGTTGGTAATGAGGAAGAACCAGGAATTTTCTGGAAATGCAGAGAGTGGGTCTAACACTCTAGGGATACAGGTAGACTACCTGCCATTTTTGGGGCAAGAAGCTCTCCTGGATTTCTCAAGGGAAGGCAGGAGGGTGGACTGTTGAAATAGAAGGGAACTCATGAGGAGCAGAGGGAAGGAGATGAGGCTTCTATTCACAGAGTCAGAGAGGGGTAAGAAACAGAAGCAAATTGTGCTCAGCTCCCTTCATTTAGAACTTTCCAGATGAGTACATTTGTCTTCAGGACTATAAATATTGCTTATAATGCTTCATTCTGACTATTAGGTCAATTACAGAAGATACTGGAATCTTGTTCTCAGTCTCCTATTGAGTTGTCAGTACTAGAAATGCGATTACTTTTTTATCAAGATGGCTGCCTCCAGCAGTAAGACCAGAAATGCCAAATATAATTAAAACTCACATTCAAAGCCTATTGAATATACTAACTTGTGGTGACAAGTGCTTCCTATCTTGTGAACTTCTGCAAGATGAGCTTAGACAGAGTCCTCACAGCAAAAAGTGCAAAGTATGTGTAGGTGTTAGCTTTCTCCATATCATTATGAGAGGATGTGAATTCCAGGTAACACATATGGTATAGAACAAAAGAGGATGTTTCGTACCTGCCCTGCATTTTAAGACAGGGAGCATAATTAGCATGTGCTATGAGATCTCCAGAAATGACTCATGCCTGCCAATAGTGCGGGGAAGGAGAGGGAAGACTAAGGGCAGACAGCTTCAGTAGTGTTACTGAGCAGGCTCAGTCCATGTGAGCATGCTCAGTTCAAGCCACATCAAAAATCTGGGAGGAGGGAATATAACTCTGCTTGCCCACTCCCCCACATTTCACCTCTGCAAGGAACAGAAATATTTTTTTCATTATTATCTTTGATGCTATGCTTCAAGCAGTGAAGAAAGGAAGCTCCAAGCCTCTGCATATAAAAGAAAACGAACTTTCCTGAAAGCTCTGCTCTTCTGGGAAAATCACATTTTTTCTCCTCTTTCAAGAGAATACAAACAGTATCTGGTCAACCAGTCTGTAGGGGAATCACAGTGACATCAGGTCAGTGACATTCACACCAAATATGAATAACACAGGCTGGATTCATAAATGTAGAATCTTTATTTCAGTGCTGGTAAAAGCAAAATCAGTGCACAGCTAAGACAGATATTTTAGCTGTACCATGCATTGCTGCAAAATGAATACAATCTTTGGCATGGAGATTTGGAACATTTTTAGTCACCATTACAAGGAAGCAGATGCAGCAGAGACACACGAATTTTAGAAATGGACATGTGCTTCAAGCCATCATAGCCCTAATGGGTTCTTACTATAGGGCTATGTCTAGACTGCAGGCTTCTTTTGGAAGAAGCTTTTCCAGAAGAGATCTTCCAAAAAAAAACTTCTTCTGAAAGAGAGCATCCACACTGCAAAAGTGCATCAAAAAAGCGATCTGCTTTTTCAAAAGATAGTGTCCACACTGAATAGATGCTATCTCGTATTTCAGCTGTGATTACTATGGATGGCGTGACCACCAGGGCACTTGTGCTTTTTCCTCTTTCCTCTTCTTTCAAAAGAACTCCCTCTTCTCTGTCCACACATGCCTTTTTCCAAAAGAGCTCTTTCAGAAAAAGGCTTCTTCCTCACAGAAAGAGATTTACCAATGTTGGGAAAGCCCCTCTGTTATTTCAATTTTCTTTCAGAAGAATGTGATTGCAGTGTGGATGTAATTGAAGTTATTTTGGAGAAATGGCCGTTTTTCTGAAAAAAAAAACTGTAGTTTTTTCTTTCTCACCTAGACATACCCTAGAAGGGACAGGACAGGCTGGTAACAGGTAAAAATTGCAATGATAACATTAGGCTTGGTCTTGGAAGAGGCTATTTGCTGCCCTCCTAATGAAAGACATCAGGAAGAAATAAGAGGTTATAAATATTTGGGAAATTGCCAAAATAAGAGTAAAAAACAGCAATTCAAAATATATAGCTATTGGGAGAGAGTCCAGGAATATAAAGGGAATTCCAGCCATAGAACAGTCCTTATTTGCATCCTGTGAAATATGAAAAGGCTTTTGGCAGAGAAAGGTGTTGATTCTCTCATTCTGACATATCTGTATTTTAGTTTTAAGCAAGAAAAACTTGAAGGGAGCAGGAAAAAAGGTGGGGGGAACAGGTCCCTGATTTAACTTTTCCTTTCAATTAAAGTTTACCAGCTGCAAGAATTGTATAAGTCGCAACAGTCACACTCCCTGCTGTGCAGCTTTCTGTTTTCGCTCCTTTACAAAACAACACATTCAGAGGAGAGGTAAAGCCTGTGAGGGCATGTCTACACATCAGCGTTATTTCAAAATAACTCACATTATTTTGAAATAACAGAGTGTGCATCTACACAGCAGGCCCCTTATTTCTTACTCTGACTTCTGTAACCCCCATTTCATGAGGAGTAAGGGAAGTCAAAGGAAGAGTGTACTTCCTTCAACTTCCTGCTGTGTAGACAGTGCCAAAAGGCGAGTTAAGGTACTTCAACTTCAGCTATGCAATTTATGTAGCTGAAGTTACGTAGCTTAATTCGACTTTAGTCCATAGTGTAGACGTGCTCTGAGTGTTTAGAGTTAGAGTTTTAGTAAAGCAGAAATGTTCAGAATGGAGGCGCAGCCACCAAGCCTGAGATGGATAATACCAGACTTCTCTAGTCTTCAGAGAAGCAATCTGTGAATAAAATTAGAATTAACATTAAATTAGGGGGCTGTGCCCCCTCCTCACTGTGGTCGCCAACCCCCCATCATGGGAGTAGGCAACCCCAGCTTTCTCCCCAGGCACCAGAGAAGGCCAGGCTGCAGCCATGCCAGGCCAGGCTCCTCCTATTTCCCCCTGCCATGCCAACCCAGCACCCCCTTCTCCCTCCTCTCTGAGCTCTTGCCACCCTGTCAGGGCTCCTTTCTTCCCCTGTCCCACCAGCCAGGGCCCTCTTCTCCCTCCTCACCCTACACATTGGCCTAACCAGAAGCCCAGCAACACGTGACAGGCCTGGCGCTAACACCTCAGCTGGGCCAGGTTGGGCCACAACATGCACCAGGCCTGGCTGCCAAGCCCGGTCCCCTCCCCTCCTTTCCCTCCTCCCGCATTCCAGGAGGAGCCAGACTCCACTTCCCCCCATCCACCCGCCGGTAGGGCCCGGAGCTGAGCTACGCAGGGCTCCAGCCCAGCTTTCCCTTCAACCCCTGGGAAGGGGGAAGGAGGGCTGGGGCCATAGACAGCCCCTGCCCTCCACCTGGGCCAGGCTGGAGGTGGGTGCATCATGTTCCTGTAGGATGCAGAGAGACATGATGATGTCACTCTGTTGTCCCACAGGAAAAACTTTTGTAGAGAAGAGAAGAGATTGTATTGTACTGTATTAGATTCCCTTATTTTTGTATTTACTTTTCAAGTTTCATTTTAACAATCATGCTCTGATCTTATTTATTTATTTATTTTTAGCTCAGAATTAAAGGTTTACAGGCAAATACTATGATCCAAATGTATCGCAGGCATACCTGTATTGACTTAAATTGAGTTACACTAAGCAAGGAAGAATATGACCCTAGGTCTGGTATTGCCCTAAAAGAAGAAAAGAAACACTTTCGCTTCTGCTAAGCCTAACTAAGGCTGTATGTTTTGGGTTTTACACACAAAAAGACGGTTTTTAGAGTTTTCATAATAAGTAATAACAACCTTTCCAAACCATCCTGTCAAGTGTTAACCTAGCTTTGTTTATGTATGACTTTGTTACCACTTGGCTGAAATGCAGAAATACAATATACCAGCCCTAAGGAGACTCCAACTAGTTCTCGCTGCTACAGTATGTCTTCCTCAGCAACAACACTCACCACTGCAAAGACATCAAACCCGTCCTCCTTTCTCTTCACTAGCTTTCCATAGAATACTATATCAAGTCCAACGTCTCGTTCCTTATCTTCAAGGTGCAGCACCGGTACCCGGGCCCAGTGTATCTAAAAGATCATCTAATTCTCTGGGGTGAAGACAGTTGACAACTTCACATCTCTGGCACAATGAAACTTTCTTTTATAAGCATAAAGCTCATCAGTTCAGGAGACAGAATTTCTTCGGTGTGAGTAATATACTGTGGAATGAACTCCCCCTAGAACAAAGGGTATGTCTACACTAGCCCCTTACAGAGATCTAGGGAGGCTAATGAGGGCGACCGAAATTGCAAATGAAGCACAGGATTTAAATATAGAATTAGCTGGTAAACCTCATTGCAGGAGGAATACCAGCTAATTCGAGTTAAGGCTTTATTTTGGAATCCCGTTTCACTGCCACGTATAGACGTGGGCAGTTACTTCAGACTAGTCAATTTCTAAAATGGCGACTGGCCAGGAACATGAAAATCAAGCGTGAGATATTTAAATCCCACTCTTCATTTGCAATTTCAGTTGCCCTCCTTAGCCTCCCTAGATCAATCTAGGAGGCTAGTGTAGACATACCCAAACTGAAATCTCACCACCCTTAAGAAGAAGATGGGAGATAGTAACATTTATTCCCCTCCCCCCGCCTGCTTTTTCTTTATACTATTGCAATATATATTTCATATTCTATTATTTATACTAATGGAAATCTGGGGGGGAAGGGGGATGTTAAGTGGATTTATTTCTTTATGATACTGTTGAAAAGTGTGTTGACTTGTATCATCTATTTACTGATTCTTGAGTAAACACATTTCTTTCAAAATAAAAAATAAACTTTTAAAAATAACAATAATGATCCTGAGGTCTGCTCAGAAAGAAATCTAAATTTGACTTTCCTTTATATAGTATTCAGTTTGGGAGGAGGATATCATATTAACAATTCCAAGATTTCTTTGTAGAGACAGTGACATTGGTATTTCTAAACCAGGGATGGGCAACCATGAATTGTGGGTGGGCCACATGAGTGGCTCTCCTTCACATCAGGTGGCCGCAGCAATCCCAGTACCTGCAGCCCTGCAGCCCCCCCCCCCCCCGTCTGTTCCCCTCCCCCACCTGCCTCTTGCACACTGGGGCATCAGAGCCCCACACTTACTGATCCTCTCTCTTCCTCCTAGCACTTTTGGAACATGCAAATCGCTCGATTCATGCTCCATCCCCACTCCTCCTCTTCGCTCCAAGAGCTGGAATGCCACAAACAGCTAATTCATGGCACTCCAGCCCTGGGAGCAGGGAGGGAGGAACGCGACACCGCATGAATCAGGTGATTTGTGGCTCCTCCAAAGAACACTGAGGGTACGTCTAGACTACAGGCTTTTGTCGACAGAAGTTTTGTCGACAGATACTGTAGACAAAGCTTCTGTCGACAAAGAGCATCTAGACTACATCCAGTTCTGTTGACAAAGCAAGCCGCTTTGTGGACATGACAGTGTAGACGCAAAGGACAGTGTAGATGCAGTCACACCTTCTGGTGACAGTACTCTGTCAACAAAAGGCATTATTCCTCACAGAATGATGTTTACAGCTGTCGACAAAACTGCTGAGTTCTGTCAACGTTATGTCAACAGAACTCAGCAGCAGTGTAGACGCAGGTATAGTTTTTTCGACAGAAGTCCACTTTTGTTGACAAAACTTTGTAGTCTAGACACACCCGGAGAGGCAGGAGGGAGGCATAGGAAGTTTGGGACACCTGTTCCTCATTGCATGAAGGTGGGGTTCCGCCAGGGGATCCGCTGGCCACAGATAGAGAGCCCCAGTCGGCTGCATGTAGCCTGCAGGCCTCGGGTTGCCCACTACTGTTCTAGATTCTCCTTCGTCATGATCCCACGTTTGAGGTAAAAGACTTGATCCTCAGAAAACTGAGGACCACTGTCTTGTACTTCAAAGGCCATTTTTAATTCTGATGTCATAGGACATGATCCTGCAAACCCCTTATTCACATGAGCAGTCCCGTTAACCTCTGTGGGATCGACACATGTGAATGGGATTTGCAGGGTCATTTGCCGCTAATATCTTTTAAAGCTTAGGGTAAATTGCAGAGCTTTTCCAGCAGAAGCACTAATCTTTTTTTATATATATTGCATTTCATTACAGTAAATGTTGCCAGGAAGAAAGACAGCAGAACTAACCTAGTGGCACAGTACTTGATTCACCACTCTTTTGCACCTTGTGCTCTGACTGACACCAAGAAGAATATATATAAAGACTAGTAAATCAGTATAGTGACATTTTACAGCCATTTATACATATGCAAATGACTGTATGAAGTGCAACACAGCAGAGAATCATAGCCGATATCTTCTGCCAGGCTGATCAAAAGACATACCATGCATCTTATCAGGGGAAACTTGGACATAAAAACAAGGAGGAACAAGCTTAGTGTCTTAGAAATAAGAAGGTCACAGGACCCTGTTTATACAGTATATTATCTCTTCTGGACGGACTTTGGAGTATCACTGCTGTTGGTCCCACATGCTAGTTACTGTTTGAAGACCTTCATCTATTTGAAGCTTTTCAGACACTTTTGAAAAAATGTCTACAAAGTCCTGCAAATGCCAACAGCAGTTGATTTAACAGGACTCTAACTAAGGCAAAATGAATTGAAGCAATTCCTTCTGTCCCTGCAGGTACTATGTTGAAATATCTGAAGTCTTCAGAACTATCCCACTGAAAATATCTTTTAAGATGCTTCACTCTCTTCACACATCAAAAAAGTATGCAGTATACTTGGAGGGAGGGGAAAATCCCTAAAATCAATGTTGTTATTGTGGACCTAATAGGGTCTGCCATCTTCTAGGCAGTCAAGTTTTGATAACGGCAAATTTCATTAAGATCTGTCTTGAGACAGACCACACAGTTTCAGAACCCTTTAGAAGTCAGAGTTTTTCTTCAAAAAAAAAAAATGTCAAGCAAAGGTTTTAAAAATACAACTACGGGACTTTTCCTTGATCATTGTGATACCTTCGGGGATGTGGAGTTATTACTATCTCTGTAGTCTGATAATGAGAGGTTACTGTCCATTCTTGGACGTGTTTTGAGTCAGTGCCTAATTTGTTGTGTTGTAATATGAGGTCTGTTTATTGATGCCTATTTCCCACATATACCAGAAATATTTTCTCCAATGCTGTCTTTTGTTTAAATAAAGCATCAGACCATGTAATGTGAAAAAAAACCCAGAAGAAACCATAAACAAAATCCAGAGTCAATCAAAAATGTGCAACATCATAAAATATAGGACCATTTCTGTTTCACTCTATATAAGTCAGTACAAGAATACAATACGTGTGTTTTATGAAGTTTACACTGTGATGTGTTTTGACTGAGAATTGCTGACAAAAACTCTGGACAGTCAAACTCAAGAATGGCAGATTCTAATGGATTAGAGAAAACATGCAATAAAGAATTTTCTAGGTCTCCTGTGGGGATTTTTTATTTTTTCTAAGAATGATGTTTTGCTAAAATAAAAACCCAAATAACTAAAGCTCTTTCAGTCATAAATTGCATGAAGTGTATTAAATTTACAATGCAAGACTGTTCAAAAGCTTCAAAGGGGTAGCCGAGTTAGTCGGTAATAGGAAAAACTTAAAAAACAACAAATAGACTAATAGCACCACATTTTTTGTTAGTCTTTAAGGTGCTACTAGATTATTTGTTGTATTTTAAGTTTTTCTTAGCACAAGACTGTGGCAGGTTTCATTCAGTGTAGTTCCCTTTTTTCATCTCCTTTAAAGAAACAATATTAGTATTGTCAATCCCAAATGATTCAAGACCCCAAATTCATGTGACTGGCTTACAAATTAGGAGCTTTTAAAAAAATATATTTTAAGTTCTTTTTATCTGACTTCTGGTTTCCAAGCCAAGATGCATTTGTGTCATATTTTCAATCTGTTCTCTACAATTAAGAGGGCTAGACACTTGCTCATTTTTAAAATGAAAGCTGAGATTCTCACATCCCTTGTCTTCAACCATCAACCATCACAAAACTCAGAATAAAGATGATAGTGCTGCAATATGAGGATATCACCAGTATTTTTCATGTATTTTTGGTATTTATGTGAACTTTGGTAACATCTGGCGATATCAATCAAGATCAAGATCCCATTGTGCTGGGCATGGCACAAATACACAATGAAAAGATGTTCCTTGGAAAAGGGTTTATAAACCAAATAAGAGATTGCAAATCAGTTTTGTTATCAGAAATTGAAAGTTATGTCTTAGTATCTTGGAGGAGGCACAAGAATAATGCTGGTGTAGAGAGCATTGGGCACTGCAGAGAAGCAGTGGAGATGAGGAGACGATAGCTATGGCTTTAAGTGATGTGACACTCCACTATGTCTGCCAACCTTTCCTTCCCACTTCTTTGGAAACCCTTAATGCAGGAGACCACAGAAGTAACTCACTTGTACAAGGTTAAGTGTTTAGGGTAGCAGTGTGCTTTGCCAAGTTTCAAATCTCTTCTCAGTCCAGTTATGAAAGCTAGTCATGTATCTGATTGTATCATGGATGGGACCTGACAGGAACACTATGTGTCTTTGCAGAGTACTGGTGTACGCAGAGGTAGGAGGATGTTAATGGGCAGTAAGTCTAGTCTACAAATAGCTGATTAAACAAAAAGCCAGATTAGTGTAATACACATGGAGTTCTCTTGGATGATTATTACCCAGCATCCGCACATGAAATACTCTTCACTCCGGCTACACCTACACTGCAGGATTTTTGTGCAAAAAACAGCCTTTTTTGCACAAAAACCTATAGCGCTTCCACACCTCAAGCACATTTTTGTGCAAGAAAATTTACAGTAAATCAAAAGAACAGAGGGTTTTTTGTGGTGTAGGTAATCCTCTTTCTACGAGGCATAACTCCTCTTTGTGCCAGAGTTCTGGTGCAAAAAGGTGTGTGTGGATGGGCAAGAGGGAGTTTTTGTGCAAAAAGAGCTAATCGAAAAAATCACAAGTGCTTTGGTGGCTGTTCTGTGAATGGCAATCAGAGCTTTCTTTTGAGAGAGCGTCCATGCAGTCTAGACGCTCTCTTGCACAAGTGTGTGTGCAAAAGTAAGAGGATGTTAATGGGCAGTAGGAATAGTCTACAAATAGTGGATTAAACAAAAAGCCAGATTAGTGTAATAAACATGGAGTCCTCTTGAATGATTATTACCCAGCATCAAGCACAGTGTGGACACGCTCTTGCTCAAGATGTTTTTGCAGAAGATCTCTTCCGCAAAAAGCTTCTTGCGCAAGAAGCCTGCAGTGTATACATACCCTCAGCAACGTCTGGGGCAAGAGGCCTTGCAAAATCTGAGAAATGTAGCAATAATGGATTTAAAAGAAGAGCCAAAAATGTAAGGAAAAGAAAAACAAGGTAAAGAAAATTAAAAAAGAGTCAGAGAAAGAAAATGATAGGGCAAACTGACAGGAAAAAAATGATGTGATGGTAGCAGCTGTGCTGGGGCACAGCACAAGGAGACCCTGAATTGGGATTGGTATGCAAGCAGATTTTGCAAGATTGAGGCCTAGCATGGAGAGGCACCTACTCACCCATTAAAAAGGGTCTCCAGCAATGAAGGTTTGGGAACCGTTATCTTACTCAAAATTCAGTAAAAGTCTGTTTGTATTCACCAATGATATTCCACAAAAACTGGATTTACCCAGTGGAGCTATTCCAGATCAAACCATCCATGATCCTGGCCTTGAAACTTCAGGGAAAGATCAAACTAGCTTTGTGGTGTATTTAGCTGGTTGAGCAATGGTCAGTCTGGTGGGAAGGGGACATCAAACCTTTCTTTTCTAACCCTTCAGGACACCAGCTCCTTCAGCTGCTCAGCTGTTTATTTTTACCTAGTTACTATTTTTGAAACCAGGTGTTCAGTTAAAGAAAATTTAATCAATTCCTCAATGAGGTTTAAAGTCTTATCTTTTAACTGGTCATTTTTAGGGGGGAACCCTCAAGCCATTGCTATTGTGAAATGCTGTGCACTGTACTGTCTCAGAGCAATGGTGAAATTATATCCCCTACAGTCAATAAAGTTTAGCCCGTGCAATACAGGAAGCTCAGCTGCTCAGTATGGGCCTGAGCCTGATGCTTTAAAGCAAAAAAAAATTGCTGTTTACCTCACTGGGAGCTTTCTGTATGCACAGTCTGCAGTTCATGCCCTACATACTCTATTGTATAGGAGAAAAAAACGTGCACTGCATATAAATAGATACAAATAATTAGCCTGTTTTTCCTATTTGCAAGGCGAATGATGCTCTGCAAAGCTGCAATGCTGGAATATGGGAGTTTAGAACCTTTTAGTGACATGACCAGTGCTTCATTTCTGCCAGGGCTGAGTCCTGGCATTGCGGGGCTTGGCAGTTCATAGTTCTGGCATTGCTGGGCTTGCCACACCACTTATGAAAGTAAAAAAAATTGCTTGAACTCTAGCATCTCTTTCATTACAAGTTAAGCACTGGACACAACACTTTTTTGTGTGTGACATTTGTGCTCATTTTAGCTTTCCCCCAAGTTGTGTCCTCCTCCATGTCCTTCCTCTGAGCTATTATAGTGAGTTTTAAATGTAAAGTAGCTTTGCCAGGACAGATTTAGCATAGCTACTGTTTACTGACTTTTGCCAGGGAAAGTTCCTTTCATCTAGTAGAGCTGCTGCCTACAGACCACAAAGGTCCCACCTCCAGTCTCTGTTAAAGTAACGTACAGAGAAAGACATGAGACTCAGTTCTGCACCATTTATGTTGATCCGCTCCTACCCATGTACTCAATGAGACTGCTTCGTTGAGCAAGTGTTACTTGATGCTAGTAAGCATTCCAGAATCAGAACCACAGTCAACGGACAAGTGACCCAACCAATACTCCAAGCCTGCTATGGATGGCTGGCAGCTAGCAGACCCAGCAATCCCAGTTCTGGCAACTTTGGGTCAGAGGTGGTATCCCTGAAAATGACAGTTCAGGACAAGCAAATCAGCATTACTAGTGCTGAAAATTCATTGTTGGAATTGAGAACATACGACGTTTTATAAAAAGTTCTTCCAATATGTAGGGCCCCTTGCTTTTAATCTCAAAATTCCGATTTTTCCCCATAATCCACAATTCTCTTCTCTAAATACAAATCGAGATGTCTCTGGAACTCATTTGACCTATTTGCTTCATTAGCCTTTCCTAGTAACTTATTCCATATGTGTATTACTCTTTGTATGAAATAGTTCTGCCTGAGTTTCCTAATTCTGTATTATGTCCCTTAACCTCCCCTTGCCATTACAAAAAATATTTCTCTACCAGCATTATTAGTCCTTTTTGTAATTATGAAACTCTCCCCTGAACAACTTCAAAGTATCTTTGTAGCCAAAGAGAACAAGGCCATCTCTCTTAACCTATATGCAAAACTTAAATTCTTCTGTCCGGGTATGTCTTATACTATGCTGCTTCAAGGGAATTATATCCTTCCTGTAGCATAAACCCCACTATTTTTCCAGAAAAACTATACTTACATCCACACTGCAATTGTGTTCTTTTGACAGAAAGTTGAAAGAATGCAGGGATTTTTCTGCCAGTGGTAAAATGGGGATGGTTATGTTAGGGGGGGGAGAAAGTAACAAGCAGTGATTCTGTGACTGAATATATGACAACTCTCAGAACCTGTCCAGAACACTGGCTAAGTCTAGACTGAAGGCTTCTTTCAGAAGAAGCTTTTCCAGAAGAGATCTTCTGGAAAAACTTCTTTCGAAAGAGAGCGTCCACATTGCCAAAGCGATCCATCCATAATAATCAGAACTTAAATGCAAGATAGCATCCAATCAGTGTGGACACTATCTTTCGGAAAAGCAGGTCGAAACAGCGCACCACCTCATGCCCCTATCTCCTCCACAGTGAGCCCTTAGTGCTGCTCAGAGTGTGCTGTGCAGGGCTCTGGCAGCAATTTAAAGGGCCCGGGGCTCCGGCTGCTGCTGGTATTGCAGTAGCAGTAGCAGGAGCCAGGAGATTCAGGCCCTTTTGAATGACCAGGCCCTGGGGCAATTACCCCCTTCTGCTTCCCGCCATCAGCAGGGCTGCTGGTTCTCTACATAGTAATATAACATCCCCATCTTTGCAAATTTGCCAAACTAAAGTTTCCACTTCATTCATCTGACGAAATGGGTTCCAGCCAGTGTTCCCTCTAAGCTGCGAGGCAGCACAGCTTCACAGTAGATTAATCAGCCCCACCCAGTCAGAGGCTCAGGGCTTCTTGCATGGAGCTGACTGACTGGGGCTGATCGATCCCCTGTGAAGCTGTGCTGCCCCGCAGTTTAGAAGGAACACTGGTTCCAACCATAAAAGCTTATGCCCAAATAAATGTCACTGGACTCCTTGGTGCCACAGGAGTGCCAGGATCAACTGGATAGGCTATGGAAGAACGGAGAAGACCATTGGGATGATGCTGTCTGCCTTCCTCAGGAGTAATCCCTCCCTCTGGTTTCATGTCTGCAAATTAAAAGGTAGTACTACAGGGCTGGAAGAATCCAAGCTCTTTGCAGAAGAGCCTGGTGAAGTTTTTGTAAAGTGAAACAAGCACGATCTCTAGTGCTTTCCCCATAACACCTGCAATCTAAGCAATGGAACAGAAAACAAACAAAACGGTGGGGGGGAGATGTCATCTCATCATTTATCAGCAGTTTAACAACACGTTATTATTAGCATCTTGTCTGGGTGATTTTAGAGAGACCTTGAATGGTCAATAACATGCTTTACAAGCTTAAGAGAGAGTTGTCTCTTTCAGGAATAGATTCTGAGCACTGAGCGTGGGTAGAGGGTAGATCCATCAATGGCGATTAGCCGGGATGGGCAGGAATGGTGTCCCGAGCCTCTGCCTGCCAGATGCTGGGAATGGGCAACAAGGGATGGATCATTTGCTGATTGTCAGTTCTGGTTATTCCCTCTGAGCTGGCACTGGCCACTGTCAGAAGACAAGATACTGGGATAGATAGACTCTGGGTCTGACCTAACATAGATATTTTTATGTTCTGGATTAGAAATAATTACATTTATCAGCTCTAATATTTTTAGACTTCATAAGGGACATTATCATTCTATACTTACACATATGATTACCATGTAATAATTGTTGCAATCGGGTTTTATATTTTTCATTTTGTACTTTCAAGTAAAGTATATTATTTTACAGTGTTATATTCCTAATATAATAAATGATTGATTTGAAGTGCTTTATTGATTAGAACTTCCTTTTCTTATATTTCCTCTCTACCCGATCTAAAGTGTGGGATCTTCCACTAAATAAGCAGGTGACAAGCTATACTTTTGCCTTAATTGAAAAATGATTTTAAAAAGCCAGCTACAGTGATGAATGGCAGCTTCATAGACTGATGCATTGAAAAATCCTACAGTTTTTAAGAGCCTTTTTGCTATTAATATTGGGAATTGCCTCTTACTGGTTTTCTGATGAGTTATCAAATTAGATCTATTGATTTTTGGGAGGGGCAAGAGAGATCTTGCTTTTATGAAGTAGTAATGAACTGAGCAGAAAAGCTTAGCTATGATTATGTCAACAGTTTAGAACTAATCTGTATCCAAATTCAATAGAGGATTTCATTCACCTAGAAAATATACAAGTGGAAAACAGCTTGGTGAGGGCATTAGTGCATGGCCAAATCTATGAGAGATTTGCATATACTTGAGACAATTAGAAAAGAGGGCCCCTATCATTTTTATGAAATCAAACTAAATTGTGGGAGTACCCAAAATACACACTGGCACAGGGCATTTTCTTCCCTAGTCATTTGCAAAGGATTAGCTTTCTATTTCATGATGCTTATATCTCATCCAGCAACTTAGAAAAATCAGAAAGAAATAAACCATAATGCCACAGTCCTGGAAGATAGTTTGCTGCTTTTTTTTTTTTTTCTAAAAGAGAGTCTCCTGAGCCAGGCATTTGAATCATAAGGACTTCTGGGATGGGATTTTCACTCAGAGATCTCCATTCTTAGGTGGATTAAGAGGATTAAAAACCATTAAATGACCATCCTCTAACTCCCTAAAGCAGATTTGCCTTTTTCTATCCTTCTGCAACTGGGCCAGACTTGGGGGTTACAAAGTCCCACACAAAAGGACTTGGTTAGCATGACAAAAGGTGAAACAATCCACTGAACTGCCAATGTACCATACAATGAAGTCTATGCAGTCTACTCAGCTCATTTTCATCAGAACAAATGGCATCAAACTTGGCAATAGCATTGTTCTTAAACTTGAACACGGGCTGGGTTTTTTTTCCCATCTGAAGCTCAAGGTGTCATATTAATTATTTAAATCTTCAGAAGATTTCTGCTGTATCCTCCAAGGCTCTGCTCAGTGCCAGAAGGTCTCCAATCTGCATTAGCTTTTGTTAATTAGAGCTGAAACAAGGGCTTTGATCTCAATGAATATAATAACAACAAAAAAAAGCAAAACTTCCTGTGTGATTTATCTTTTACCTATTTTCTGCCTTTGCTGTTTTTCCACTCTATTAGACTTTGATTTACCTTGTCGGAGTAACATTAAACAACTTGGGTACAAAAGAACTTAAACAGCATCAAAAGCTTGACTGAAATGATAGTTAAATGCTACATAAAGTGATTCTGCATCTTTAAACTTTGAAGGAAAATTATACTGTTTTTTTACTTTTTGGGGGGGGGGGTGTTGGGGGGGAGGTTTGATTTGTGCAGCAAGCATGCATGTCTACTGATGTCAGATATCACAGGTTTTCCTGTTGGGATTGATCTTTCCTCATTAACAGTCTTGTTTCTAGAACTATAGTGCTGATAGAACAGAAGGCCAGCAATATTCTGCAAGATGTTCTGCAAGCATTCTGACTTAGCCTGAGTTTGTAGCAGTGCTTAGATCCAAGGGGGTCACTGCCAGGGCTTGCCTTGTTAAAATTTTTCTCATTAACATTTCTCTTATTGAATAGCTCTGAAAGGCAAATTTTTTAAGCCCAGAAAAGAAAAACTATCAAATGTTATGTCACTCAAGGTCTAGTTGTATATCCTTTTCAACAATGGCTTATTGCCATGGCCCCTTAATACAAAAAAAAAAATAATAATCAAAGACGAGCTCAAAATAAAATGCTGTGAGTGAAATCTACATCTGAGGTTTACAAGATACGTGAGGGTAAATTTTCATTGTGATGGACAAAGCGTATGCACGTGGCCCTCATTAATAATAACACACAGCCCTGGAAATGTCTCCTGTATCTTATACAGAAGGCTCCCTACAGAATGGTGCAGCCCCAGGAGACTGGTCACTCTTGGCTTATCATTTGAGAGAGAATAAATTAAAGAACGTTCTGTGAATTCTGGACAGAAAATATCAGAGTTGAGAAGAGTTGTTTTAAAATAATGGCCAGGAATGATAATAACCTACTGAATGGGTTGCCTGAGACAAAGAAGGTTTAAATATAAAAGAACAGGATTTTGTTAATGGGGGTGAGAAAAAGGAATTTAGTGCTTGTGGCAGTCCTGCACGGATGAAGCCTGATTCATCTACATGGTAGGCGCAGCACGAGCTGCAGTAGTCCAAACAGTAGTGCAAGCTTCCCTGATTCACCCCACTAATGTCCCTCAACATTATGCTCCGTTTTGGCCTGATCCATAACCCAGTGAAAACAATGAGAGTCTTTTAATTGATTTGAATGGCTTTGGATCAGACCCATAATCAACACAGCTGGTTCATTGAGTGCCAGCAGTATTACGTTACCTGCTCACTAAGAATAGATCAAGACTCCCAAACACCTTTCACACAGCCCACCAAACAACTATGAAGCAGTGACCACTTTTGGTTACAATCACTATCAACCTGGGCTGAATTGAAAGAGCATTTCTTAAAGGAAGAGGAGCAATCCTTTCGATAGTGAGTCGTGCCGACAGTCTTCTCCAAACATATGAAGAAAACCATAAGACTATAACACTGTTTGAATAAAAATGTAATCATATGGTAAATCATATACCTCAGATTTTGATCACTTCAGCTTCTTACATAATGCAGTTACATTTGGCAAAGCTAAGGAATGTCATCAAGAAACCAGAGCTATCATTTTTCATAGGGGCAAAACTACCTTAGTGAAGAAATTCATTCTTGTCTGTTTGCAAGTCACCATTTTTGTAGGGATGGCAGAGTGCATCTCCTAGCCTGGTGTTCTCAATTTGGTGCATTGATTTGCCATTCTTTGTCTTCACGACTTTCAAAACAAATTGTTAAGCAAATATAAAAGAAAGAATAATTAAGGTCCTCCTTCATTGGCTCCAAGGTAGCAGTCAAATATATCCATAACAAGCATCAACCAAATTCACAGAACCATGGGAGAAGTTTTACTCTAGTTACACTAGTTGCTCTTGCAATCAGTCAGCAAGAAAAAATCAAAATCCCACCACACCTCACATGCCTTACCTCTTTGACAACTAACCCATCTCAGCCATCCCCAAATGCCTGCACTGATGGATGGGCTTCGCAGCATCCTAAAAGTCAACACATTCAAGCCATTTCAACCAAGTGGGATGTGATGGGCAGAAGTTTCAAAGTCAAGGGGCCTTCACAGGGAATGACCTGCCAACAGTGACCTTGCTTATCAACTGAGAGAGCTCCACTGACATGTTTCAGATCACAGCTGTAGCACTGTGGTTCAGGGCTACTGCTGCTGCTCTCCATACCTGAGCTGCCATGATCAAATAGCCAACGCAGGATTTTATATAGTCACTTGAGTTTCTCCTCCCTTTTACACAATGTCTACTGAAAGCATGGGACCGTCAGTCACACAGTTTACACAAAAGATATTTAAAATTCATGTCTGCAGTGCCTCTCCTGCCTTATGTCACGAGCCCACTGACTCAGGAACCACTCTCAATGCAATTAGCTGTCACCTTTCCCTTGGTCATCCTTGCTGTGTCCAATTCCCACTCAGTGAGAGAATGACGAGCAGTAAGTCTCTCCTTACTTAGGCACATTACTTATGTCAGGGCACTGGTCGCTGCTCTGTGGCCTCAATGCTGTATCATCTTGGGGCTTCAGGGTGGTCATGAAGTGTGCAAGATGCCTAATGCAGCACTTGCCCCTCACAAAATATGGATATCACCTCCAGTTATCAGACCTGTGAAGGCAGGATAGCTATTCTAACAAATGAGGTCTGGCAACATTTGACTCAGCCTTAAAGTGCATCTACTAGGGACAGAATTCCTCTCTGTTTTCAGGGCCGTAAAAAAGGAGTGTATAGACTTGGGCAGCCTTCATGCAAACTTTTAACTTGAGGGCAAACACTTGCACCCTCTAAATTTTGCTTTGAGATTTTTTTTTTGCTTCATTACACCCCAAACAACTGTAATAGGGTTGAATAGGCAGTGTGAGCATTTGATCTGATTTCCATGGGAATCAAAGGAAAAATTCTCACTGACATTAATTGGAATAGAATCCATCCCTAAATCATTGCAGGATTTTTCACATTGATCTTACAGGGTTCCATTTCGTTACACAATCTGCTTCCTTTTAATAAAGAGTATGTATGTACATAACAAATCTGTTATTTTAATCTGTCCATTTTATATTGTGTTTTAAATTCCTGTGAACCAGAAGTTCTCTTTAAAAAAAAAAAAAAAAAAAAAAAAAGTCATTTTAACTTGTTTATTCCTTTATCAGATATTCATTTCAAGGCATTTCATTCTTTGTCTGTATTTATTTCATTTGATACAAAGATGACATATTATTTGATTATGACTAATCTTTGTACAATAGTTCTTTTCAATGGGCTCTATTGTATTTTCAGTGTAATCCGTATACCTCTATGCAAAACATTTGCTTTTGCATTGCTTCAGTGTGTGGTATGTGCATTGCTTTATTTAAAAATGATGTACACAATAATATGTTTCTGTCTGCAGATTGTGACTGATTTAGCTGACACAAGATTGCAGCAGTCAGTGTGGCCAGAAGCTATTGGAAAGCAGCCAGCATTAATAGCAAAATTAATCCAAAGCAGAAGCAAGAGATACAGTAAAGCACAAGGACGGCAGGTTCCACCTCTCTGTGCTAAATGGCATCACATAATCTGCACACGTATTCACCAAGAAGGCAAACAGCAGCTTCCCCTTTTGACATGTTCACATCACTACAATGGTTGAAACTTACAGGATCTTTGGAAAGCAAACTTTTCAAGGGGTCATATATAGGTATTGGAGAGCCTTATAAAAAGATGGAGAGTAATCTTAGGCGCACAAGCTTCCTTGTTTCGATGATGTATTAAAGAAACATAGTTGGAACTAGTATATTCAAAATCAGACCTACTTTTTAGCACATTAGAACATGAAAATAACTATACATGGTCAGACTAATGGTCTATCTAGCCTAGTCACCTGCCTTCTGACAGTGAGCAATACCCTGTCATCCAGCCATTGGCTAAGAGACATCTAATGTATGGGTTGCATCCCTAACCATCTTGGCTAATAGTGATTGATAAACCTATCCTCCATGAACTTATCTAATTTTTTGATCCCTTTTATAGTTTTGGCCTTCACATCATCCTTTGGGCAAGAGGTTCCACAGGTTGACTAGGTGTTGTTTAAGAAATACTTCCTTTTGTTTGTTTTAAACCTGTTTCATATTAAATTCATTGGATGACCCACTAGTTCTTGTGTTATGTGAAGGGGTAAATAACACTTCCCTATTCACTTTCTCCACACCAGTGATGATTTTATTGACCTTTATCAGATATCCCCTTTGTCATTTATTTTCCACACTGATCAGTCCCAGTCTTTTTAATCTCTCCTCATATGGCAGCTGTTCTATATCCTTAATCATTTTTGTTGTGCTTTGCTGTATCTTTTCCATTTCTTATATATCTTTTTGATCTGCTCTCAGTATTAAAGATGTGGGTGTACCATGATTTATGTAGTGGCATTATGATATTTACTGTCGTATTATCGAACCCTTTCCTAATAGTTCCTAACATTCTCTTGGCTTTTTTGACTACTGCTGCTGCACATTGAGCAGATGTTTTCAGAGAACTGTTTACAATGACTCCAAGATGTTTTTGGATATGTATTCATTTGCATTTTTCTACATTGAATTCATCAGCTATTTTCTTGACCAGTCACCCACTTTTGTGAGCTTCTTTTGTAACTCTTTGTACGTTTTTTGTAACTCTTCACAGGCAGCTTTGGATTTAACTCTTCAGTAATTTTGCATCATCTTCAAACTTTGCCACTTCACTATATACCCATTTCTGAGATCATTTATTTATATGTTAATATGTTGAATATCATTGGTCCCAGTACAGCTCTTTAGAGGACATGGCTATTTACCTCTCTCCATTCTGAAAAATGAGCATTTATTTCTATCCTTTGTTTCCTGTCTTTTAACCAATTACTGATCCAAGAGGAGACCTTCCCTTTTATTCCATGACTGCTTACATTTCTTAAGAGCCCTTGGTGAAGGCCCTTGTCAAAGGTTTCTGAAAGTTTAAGTACACTATATTCACTGGGTCACCCTTGCAACATATTTATTGACACCCTCCCCCCATAAATTCTAATAGATTTCCTTTAGAAAAACCTTTAGAAAATTAGGCCTATTGGTCTGTAATTAATAAGGTTGCCTCTGGATCCTTTTTAAAAATTGGTGGAACACTTGCTATCCAACAGAGAAGCTGATTTATGTGACAGATTACATACTACGTTTAGTAGTTCCACAATTTCCTTCAGAATTCTTGGATGAATGCTATTTGGTCCTTGTGACTTACTACTGTTTACTTTAACAGTTTCATCTTTTACGTGTTTGCCTAACAATGTAATGTTTTATGTGTCTTACAACAAATAAACAAACCCAACTACTCAGGCCCCGATTCAGCAAAGCTCTCATGCACATGCTTAACTTTAAGCTCATTAGTAGTTCTACTGACTATGTGATGCCTGTTAGGCCATCATGGCAGTGCAAATGAGACAAAGTGGGGGGTTGGGATCTGGCTCCTTCTCCTTGCCAAGGAGTTCCTCCTGGGTGCATTGTAATCAGAATGTTTCAGGAATAATGCAGAAAGAGAAGGAGTTCTCAAGGCAGCCAGACTCCAGTCCTCTGGAGACTTGGAGGGTAAAATTGAACTGTAACCCAGTGCAGGGGGCTGCTGTGTTTTCAATCAGCTATAGCTTCTCCAGTGCCAGGCAGATAGAAAGAAATGCAGTAGCCCCATTTCAAAATAATAAAGGCATAGATGATCATGGCTAGGTCTGCATCAAGGAAAGGAAGAAAGTGTTTCTGGCCATTACCAACATTCGGGTGTGAAGACAAAGTGCAGGCAAGCGTGCTCCCAGATTGAGCACTAGACGGAGTCTGTTGGTAGAATCTGCTTTGAAATGCTTCACAATAGGCACCATCACCTCCAGCTGACTTGGCATTGACTCCACTTTATGTGGGTTGCCTTTGATGCAAATTTTATTCATCCAGATGTTTATTTCTTCCTGGTTCTGGAGTAACTGTTTCCTTCAGATCAGAATAATAGACATCATCACAATGTTGTTGTCATTTGCGTCTAAAACATCTCCTGATGTCTCCTAGTGGTGCAACGTAGATATAGAACAGATGTTGGATTCAGTGGAGTTGCACAGGTGTAACTGATGACAGAATTAGACGAGCTGCCTTTATCTTGAACATCAGGGCTCTTTTGTGCTAGCTTCCATACACACATATGCTATAGGGTCAGTCGCTGAGCATGTGACAGTCTGAGCATGTGATGAGAGATTACAGAAAAACAGGAAAAGCAGAGCAGTTACAACTGACACTATTATGTTAGGTGTAATAAAAACAGCGTCAGCACACGAGTTATCTATCCATTGTCAACTGTTTTGCAGGCCTCATGTCAGAGGACAGTTTTAAGGAGGAATCTGAGGGAGGACAACCTATGGATTTCTAGTGAGAGCTCCTATATATAACAGGCAGCATGTGAAGAAATTTGAGAGACAATTGAACCAATGGGTGACTGAAGCTGGCATTGGTGGTAAAGCAGAGGCGAGGTCAATAGCTAGATAACACATTAGAATTGCTTGGCAGGATAAAGCTAAACTATGAACATCTTTAAAGTGAAGACAATTTTTTTTTATGCAGAGACTTGATACTAGGGGGCATCCCCTCTCAAATGTAGTCACATTATGTTACCAAATTTAGCCAAAATTGTCCTTCCAACTGATGCCATATTAAGTAGCACCAGTCCCACTTTCTGAACTGTCTCACCTTCATATGCCTGTTTTTCCTCAAACTCTCCAAAAAGTAGAGGGGGTGTTGAGCTCCACCACTTTTGCCTCACAAACACTTGCTTCCTTCCTCTCCCTGCTAGCTTCTGTTTCCATTTAACTGCTCCTGCAGATTCATTATGGCATGTGTAAGTGATCAATCAAAAGGCTGTCATGGGAACACTTCTCAAGTGAAAGATCACCCTGAGTCAGCTACAATTTCAAGTGTCATCAGTGAAAAAAGTAAGATGTTTCTTTGCTCACTCATGTTGGGTGTGCTGAACTTTTCCATTTCCAATGGCTGTTGCTTCCCTGAGCCCCCTCAACCCAACTGTCTGAATTCCTCTAGCTGTGCTGGACCAAAGTAACAGATTTTGACCAAACCATTCAACTATTTCTTCTACCGTTGTCCCTGAACACTCTCTAGCTGTTGCTAATGAGATACAAACATTCATACTGGCCCCAGTCAGAAGGTAAGTCAAAGATGCACTAGACTTTGCCTTTCTTCCTCAATGACAGACTCTTCCTGTTCTCAAAAAAGCTAGTGTCTCTTAAGTTTTGTCATATATCTTAAAGCACAGCATGCTTTTGGGGGTTGGATGGATGACTGAATAGACAAATAGATAAATGGAAGTTATATAAACAGGTCTGTCACTCTGTCCATTTATCAATCTGTCCTTTTGTACATCAATTTATTTAGCCTGCTACTGGAAGCGCCGGAAGTCTAAGGGTTAAGGTGGGATGCAGAACCCTGAAGCACCAGAGCTTCTAATCTCCTAAACAGAGGTGGGCAAATAATTAATACAGAACAATGTATGGAGTGAATTTCACTTTTCTTTTCTATTTGCAAATTGTCTTTTTTTGGAATTTATTTATCTGAAATTATTCATTCAGTAATTCCTGGGAATAACATATCTGAAGCTTGTTTGCAAGGTGTTCACTGTTAATGTTTGGTGTCCAAAATGCCAGATTAGTGATTGGACACACACACACATCACATGGTGTGCTTCTGTTTTCTGATTGGAGAAATGTAACTCTTCTAATCATGCTTTTGTTCTGAGCCCTAGGCATTATGTATCTGAAAGTTAGTTTATATTATTATTTAATATTTGTATCCTACTAATACGTAGAGGTATCAATCACAGGCCAGCAAAAAAATTACAATTTAAGTATAAGATGAGAGGAAACAGATGGATACAGCAACCAAATGTGGGGCACACAAACTACCACTGCATAATTGTATTGTATTTTACACAAGTTCTTATGCTGCACTTATTACTGTACCAGCTGAGCACTTCCAAACGTTCATTAAGTGAGATAAATAAAATTAGCATGTGTTTTTTATATACACTGCTCTCAGGCTATGTCTACACTACAAGGTTTTGTGCAAAAACTGGAGGAGTGTCCACACCTAAAGCGCATTTTTGCACAAAAAATGTACAGTAAATCGACAGGACAGAAGGCTTTTGCTGGTAGAGTTATTCGTCTCCCCACAAGGAATAACTACTTTTTGCACTACAGCTCTTGCACAAAAAGCATCACGTGTGGATGCTCAACAGGGGTTTCTTTCACAAAAAGACCCTATCAGAAAAAGCATAGGTAGATGCTCTCTTGAGCAAAAGCACGTCACTTTTGCTATGCGCTTTTGAGGTGTGGATGCGTTTTTGCGCAAGAAGTTTTTGCGGAAGATCTCTTCCGCAAAAAGCTTCTTATGCAAAAACCCTGCAGTGTAGACAGTGTATATATGAGTGAAGGCAAGATTGAAGAAATATGCCTGGCACTTGGAGCAAAAGATGAAGTTTGTTGTGATTCTTAGTTCCTCTGGGAGTTTGTTTCATAGTCTTGAATCAGTTCTTGAGAAATTTCTGTTGCCCTGACAGAGGTGCTTTACTCTTGCAGCGGACCGCATCTTTGGACTTGAAAAGTAGAGCTGCCAAACCACATCCCAGAGCTTGTGTGATCTTTTAGGTATCTCAAGCCCAGGCCTTTGAGTGCCTTGAAAATAAGGACCAAGCCAGTGTAGAGAGGAGTGGACAAGTTTGATGTGCCATCATCAAAATATTATAAGTGCCATCAGCTGGGGTCCCAGCATATCAGTTGCATACCCACATTTTTTAGTCATTATTTGGGAATTGGTGATTAAAATGCACTGTTTTGGTGATGATACCTGCAGTTTATTCAATTATCCATATTCTCAGAAAGTGAATATAAAAGTGGGGAGCATGGTAGTCATAAATTTGTTTACAAGTCAGAGTAAATATTCATGCATAGAATTTTTTTCTACTTTATTTTACTCTGAACATTCTCTGTGCCATGGTGTCTTCCCACTGTTTTATTTTTGAGATCACTAGACAGCCAACAACAACAACGAAAATTCAGAAGCAAGATGTTGCCATGTTAAGTGATTAAGTTAAGTTGCCATGTTAAGCTTCTTCCCCTTTCCACCCCAAACCTTTGGGAAAAGGTCCAGACAGAGAAAGGAGAGGATTCATTTGGTCTACTTAGAGCTGTTTGTGCTTCTAAGTGTAGGAAGATCCAGCCTCCTCTGACATGAAAGGGGAATGTCAATCTCCATCACTTTACAAGAGAGAATTACAGAGAATAAAAAGGCAGGGATGTCAGAATCTCAGATGATAAGAAACTGTGCTGTAGGCAAAAGTGAGCTCCTTCAGTGAAGGAAATAGAGTAGGTTCACATCCCACAATCATATTTTTGTCCTGCTTTTATTGAACAAAATGTGTCCTACCTTTTTCAGTAACTATTTCAGAACAGTGTCTTTCCCCTTTCTAGTAATATAGTCTTCATCATTATTAAAGGAGGTGATGAGGTGAGATGGAAAAATCAAATTATTCCTTTAGTTGAGGTTCTTTTTCAAGAGTTTGAGTGACTTGGTTTAAAAGTTTTCCTGACTCAGAGGAATTAAGCTGGAGACTAGCCAAAAACTGAAGAGAAAATTAAGATACAATGGATTTAATGGATTCCCATTGGCTGCTATTGTTAGAGCCATTCTTAAAAACAAAATAAAATGTGCACACAAATCTGGTTTTCGATATGGTATGTGTGACTGTGATTTTATGGCACCTCTGATTTGCTAGTGACTTTTGCTAGTGACTACATTGTGGTTCATTATTTCCTCGTCTAATTCAAAATGGTTATAGATGAGATTTGTGCATCAGTCTGTCTGTGAGTCCATCTGTCTGTCTGTCTGCAAGTCCATTTGTTCAAGAATTCCTCCTAAATGATAAGCACTAGGACCACCAAATTTGGTATGCAGCTTCCTCTTATTCCAACCTAAAGCAAGGTCAGGATTTAGTTATGCTGGTAAAACGGCAGTGAAACCCAGCCCTCCCCCCCCCCCCCCACTCCTACCCAAGGAGCCATAGCCCTCCCCCGCACAGCCTGGCACAGCCCTCCCTCAATCTGCTAAGCTGGACCCTGGGAGCAGAATCCGTCCTCTGGACCAGGCCCGGGGAGTCCCCCTCCTGCCCCAAGCCAGTCCTGGGAGAAGCCAGCAGGCAGGGTTCATGGTCCCCATTGCCCCCAGGAAGAAGTTGGTGACCACCCCAACCCTCTGCCCCTCTTCCCAACTCCCTGCCCTAACCCCAGCACCCCACCACCACCCATGTCAAAGGGGGCAGGATCAGGCCCTTCGTGGGTGTTCCATCTGATCAACAGAATTTTCAATTTCTCTCCGTTGGGAAATTCATCAGTCGCATGTGGAGCACAGCACAAGGCTGAGACTGAAATCAACAGGATGTGCTGCTTTCCCAGTAGAAATGTCTTCTGGATTCACTTAGCAGCCAGTTGGTGATAGTTTGCTGAAGCACATATTCTGCATTCAGCACACTCCTGAATGTTATATTCCTCAATGAACTTCTTACCATTTAAAAAAATTGTACTAAATTCATTTTTCTGAGGCACTCTGGAATACAGTGTCCGCATCTCAAAAAGAGCAGCTCTGTTCATTATTTATCTTGTGCTACAGAAGTTTCATTAGGCACCGCAGATTCTGAAGGAACACTGAAACCGTCTTTTCCCATTTATTGTTAAGAATTTGTGTGGCTTTTTAATCACACAGCATTTTCCATTGTTGTAACCCTTTAATCAAGCCCTGCCAACAATGTAGCCAAGAACTGCTAGTTAGATATGGTAACAAAGCAAAGTTTGGTTGCTTTTGTCTGATTAATCATCTGCCCACCTTTGAGTCCCACTCAGGCAGTTGTGAATGAACTAAAGGATACAGAAGGTTAGTTTGCAAGACATTTGCCAGCCCTGCTTTCTTTTGGAAAATTAATTTTGCTTGTTCCGTGTGCCAGTCTCCTGTTCCAGGACCCATCTCCATGAGGAAATCTTTTAATTACCTCTTCCCCCCCAAATGACAGCTTTCACCACTGGAGTTGAGTTCTTGGACATTAGCAATTGAATAGGAAGCCTTCATACTGTATATCATTTTAATCTTTCATGTTTAAGTAAGCCAGATGGCTTATTATTGCAAGCTCAGTTTAAAAAAAAAAGCCCAAACTTTCTATCAGAGGATTTGTAAGATGATGGTAAAAAAGGGAGATTTTGCATCACACAAAATAGCCTGAATTTTAATTGCACATCATAGTTTGGCAGTAATTTTCCCATAATTACCATTCCTGCTAAATGAATAGGTGGATTAAATGGATGACTAAAATGGCATTGAAACTTCCTAGAATGGAGATTTGTCTTTAATATATGGAATAGCTAAACAACATTGTCAGTTGCTTGTATGTAATTCACACAGCTTTAACATGCTTTGCTAAATTGGGGGGGGGAGCTATTAGTGTTTTACTCCAGCATTTTAGACATGCCAAATGTTATTTAGTATGTTACATATGGAAGCTTTAGATTGATGACATTAAAAAAAATGAAGGCTGTTTTATTTAAGCCTTGGCTAGACTCTTTCCTGCTATTTACAGAATACCATTTCTAGTTCTCTGTACTCTGGGTCTAATCATACAAACATTTATGCTTGTAGCATTACTTATGTGTATAGTCATGTATATAATAACATTAAAGTCAATGTGACTACTCACACGTGTTAAATTTCTCATGTGTATAAGCACGAGTAGTATCATACCCTATGATTCTTAAACAGATACAGACACACTGATGTTGCCACTTCATATTCGGAACAATTAAAGTATTACTGACATGCTAGAGCCTACCAGCTATATTCTTGCTTAACTGCATATGGATTTTTGTAACTCTGTGCATTGAAATGATAAAGTGCACTAAATCTTGAATTCATAGTACTCTATCATCTCAGAACAGATCAGATATTATTTTTGAATGATAAATGTTGCCATTGTTTAACCAGCTCTAATTCCTATTTAATAATATCTATGACCAGTCCTGTGCCCATTGAAATCAAGGACAGAATTCTCAGGGCCTGGGCCAGGTTTCTTATTTACACAAAAAAATGATTTATACCATTTTGGCCCTGTATATGGGGCCTAAATATCATTTGAACTCATTGTCATGTTCTTTTGCCTTCTCTGCTACGTCTAGACTGCAGGCTTCTTTCGGAAGAAGCTTTTCTGGAAGAGATCTTTCAAAAGAGAGAGTCCACACTGCCAAAGCGAACTGCTTTTTCGAAAGATAGTGTTCACACTGAAAGGACACTATCTTGCATTTAAGCTGTGATTACTATGGACAGAGGGGCCACCAGGGTATCTGTGCTTTTTCCTTTTTCCTCTTCTTTCGAAAGGACTCCCTCTTCCCCATCCACACATGCCTTTTTCTGAAAGAGCTCTTTCAGAAAAAGGCTTCTTCCTCATCGAAAGAGGTTTACTGAAAAAAACTCTGTAGTGTAGACATATCCTCAGGCTATGTCTACACTACAGAGTTTTTGTGGAAAAACAGACGTTTTTCTGCCGCAGAGCATCCACACTTCAAGCACATTTTTGCACAAGTAGAATCATAGAATCATAGAACCATAGAGCTGGAAGAGACCTCAGAAGGTCATCAAGTCCAGCCCCCTGCTCTAGGCAGGACCAATCCCAACTAAATCAACCCGGCCAGGGCTTTGTCAAGCCGAGACTTAAACACCTCTAGGGATGGAGACTCCACTACTTCCCTAGGTAACCCATTCCAGTGTTTCATCACTCTCCTAGGGTATGTCTACACTACCCCGCTAGTTCGAACTAGCGGGGTAGTGTAGACATACCCCTAGTGAAATAGTTTTTCCTAATATCGAACTTAGACCTCTCCCAGTGTAACTTGAGACCATTGCTCCTTGTTCTGCCATTTGTCACTACTGAGAACAGCCTGTCTCCATCCTCTTTGGAACCTCCCTTCAGGAAGTTGAAGGCAGCTATCAAATCCCCCCTCACTCTTCGCTTCTGCAGACTAAACAGACCCAACTCCCTCAGCCTCTCCACATAAGTCATATGCTCCAGCCCCCTAATCATTTTGGTTGCCCTCCGCTGGACCCTCTCACATCCTTTTTGTAGTGGGGGCCCAGAACTGGACACAATACTCCAGATGTGGCCTCACCAAAGCTGAATAAAGGGGAATGATGACATCTCTGGATCTGCTGGCAATGCTCCTCTTAATGTAACCTAAGATGCCATTAGCCTTCTTGGCTACAAGGGCGCACTGTTGACTCATATCCAGATTCTCATCCACTGTAACCCCCAGGTCCTTTTCTGCAGAACTACTACTTAACTGGTTGGTCCCCAGCTTGTAACTATGCTTGGGATTCTTCCATCCCAAGTGCAGGACTCTGAACTTGTCCTTGTTGAACCTCATCAGATTTCTTGTGGCCCAATCCTCCAATTTGTCTGGTAAATCAAAAGAGTGGTAATCCTCATTCTACGAGGAAGAATGCCTTTTTGCACAAGAGCTCTTGTGAAAAAAGGCATGTGTGGAGAGGTTTTTTTGTGCAAGAAGAGGGAAGAGGAAAAAGCACAGGTGCCCTGGTGGCCATTCTCTCCATAGCAATCACTGCTTACTTTCAAGAAAGCGTCCATGCAGTCTGGACACTCTCTTTCACAAAAGCACATCGCTTTTTCAGTGCGCTTTTACAGTGTAGACACTCTCTTGTGCAAGAAGTTTTTGTGGAAGTTCTCTTCTGACAAAAGCTTCTTGCGCAGAAGCCTGCAGTCTAGATGTAGCCTCAGAGTGGTGTAAAGGGACATTGTGTAATTGGAATCACAGTCTTGCTGATTTCAATGGCAGCAGGATCAGGCTTTTTTTTTTTTTTTTTTTGTCTGGGTCAGAACTTCTTTACAATAGGGCACAGATGGCGATCCTAACACATATACCTGCATGAAGCTCAAGTCTTAATCTTGGCATCCTGCACTCATTAATATCAGACATGCTGTTTTAGATTTCAGAAGGAATGAAGATCTATCCAGTAGATACAGTCCATATTCAAATACATATGTTTCTCTGGGCCCAAAGTCAAAAGTTAAAACACTCTAAAGCATTTTGAAGTTATTGAAACATCTATTGTAGTATCTTTTGCAAAATATATTAAAATATTCATCAGTCTGTTTCATTTTGCATTCATTTAAAGAGACACTGAATTATGTTTACAAATAGAAGTTGCTTTCAATTAAAAAAATATAGACTCTAAATTGTGACTGCAGGCCAGATGAGAAGTCATCACTGAACTTTAAGATAAAGGATGTTTTTAACTGTGAGGGGGGTAGTACAGCGTTTAAAGTACTAATTTAGAACTTGAGGGTATGTCTACACTGCAAGACTATTCAAAATAACTAGTGCTATTCCGAAATAACTTAGTCCGCGGCCACACAGTGGGCAGTAATTTCAAAATAGTGTCAAAATACTGTCAAGCTGGAGGACTTCTTACTCTGACTCCTGTAACCTTCACTGTACAAGGAATAAAGAAAACTCAGAGGAAGAGTGCCCTATTTCGAAATAAGGGCTGTCTAGACACTCCCTATTTTGAAATAAGCTATTTTGAAATAAGATACTCAATTGGGCTGTGTCTAGATTGCACCCCTTTTCCGTAAAAGGGATGCAAATTAGACATATCGCAATTGCAAATGAAGCGGGGATTTAAATCTTCCCCACTTCATTTGCATAAACATGGCTGCCGCTTTTTTTCCGGCTTGGGGCTTTGCTGGCAAAAAGCGCCAGTCTAGACGGGGATCTTTCGGAAAATAAAGCCTTTTCCGAAAGATCCCTTATTCCTGATTTTAGGAGGAATAAGGTGCCTTTTAGAGTGGTTGGGAAGGGCTGAAGCTTCCTCCTGCCCCTCATTCAGACAGGGACATTGCTGGCTGTTCCCCTTCATCAGGGAGCAAGGGGAAAGTACACAGTTTGCTGCATTCCTCACACTGTCTGGAGAACACAAGGGACAGATGAACCTGGACCTGTCCCATCTAGGGAGCAGGCACTCCTCCAACGTCTGTGCCGGTGGAAGCTGCAGCCACCACGGAGAGGCACTTCTCACCTGGCCCCAAGCTGCTAGGGTGAGACGGGATGGGGTTGTCCTATATCCCCAGGGAAGCCTGCATACAGAACCCCATATCTCCAGCCCTACTTCAGAGTAATGATTTAAATGAAGCATGTACATTTTCAATTTATTTTCCAAAAAACAAAAATTAATTGAGTTAAGGACCTGAGCAACATCGGGTAAATCTTCTAGTAAGCACATAAAATAGATGCTAGAATGTCTGTTGTCTGAACCACTGCAAATGTTTTCTGACTAAAAAATTAAGCCCCAATGCTACAAGCTCCTCTAGCTAGACTAGCCCTTTTGAAGTCAGTGCTGGAGACCACCTGTGTAAAACAGTCTACAGAACTGGACCGGTAGTCAATGTACTGTAGGTAAAAATGTTTTGCATCGCAAGATTTACTGTGGGGGGGGTTTTAACCAGTGGGTCATGCTTGTCATCCTGCATGTGTGCCAATAAACCTCAATGCCATAACACATACTGTTATGTATTCACCACTTCTGTACTGAAATTATCTTCATTAGGGTTACATAGGTATGACTGACCAAGGGTATCATGTGGGAAGAATGCTATTACAGATAAAGCTCTCCAGTTGGAATCGGGCAAAACACTGTGATATCCCTAACACTCCAAAGTAAAAGCCTTTATATTGTGTTTTATAGCACATGGAGAACCTTGTTGGTGCCACATTAATTAATAAATACTAATACTGATAAAATAATGTTCAAAAGCCATGTTTGCCTGTGGGACTGAAGGAGGGAATTTGTAAAACATGACCAGATATAGCTGACATGCTTTAGAGGCTCCATGAACTAATGAGGTTTTCTACTTAAAGAAGTTGGCAGTTGTGACACAGGGAGTGTGACATGACAATGAAGAGGCCCATCTAAGTACCTCGATGGCTAGTGGTTGCAAGCAAGCAAAGGCTGATGTTCAGATTAGCAAGCAATAGAAAAAAAATCAAAAGCAAATTAGTGGTGTTCCTTTACCTTGCACAAGCCACTTTCATATAACCACTAATATTACTGGGTCATCAGTACCACTTTTTCCAATTACAAACACCTAAGAGTACAGCATGTCATATCTGATGTCAGTAAATTGCCTGAGCTGCTAATTTCAGGAGCCCGTTGTAGTTTATCAGTGTTCAGTTCTCACATCCCAGGGATGCATTCTGGTTGAAAAATAGTTGATCACAGAAATGGCTAAACAGTCAAAAGCTTTGCTAAAAGTAAACACTAGCCTAGCGTCCTAATATTAAAACAAAAAACTTCTGAGAATGGGTTTGAAATTGTTATTGTTAATGCTTTCAGCTGCCTCCAGCCTTATTGTCTTCAAGGTTTAAGTGGATGGAATCACTGGCCCCACAGTCTATTATCCTTATTAACAAAGAGTTGATATCACTCCTAGAGACAGTGCTTACTGAGTGAGATATAGCACTATAAAGTGAAGCCTATTACTGTACCTTAGGGAACAATGACACTATCACAGATTTCAGCTCCAGCTCTCTGTTATTTTAAGACAGGAGCACAAGGGTTTTACACAATCATCTCATTGAAGAGGCAAAGCTCTCTTAAGCTAACAAATCTGGCACTAGCTGCTTTCTACTGCTATCTAGCTCTGTCATTCTGCAATAAGAAGCAGAGTAGATTAACCACTCACTCCATCAGAGTAGTGCCTTCTCTGTCACATTGTTCATTGTCTGTGCAGCTGAAATGTTGCACTCACCATGAGTTGTTATTCATACGAACAGCTTGCATACATTTTATTTTCATTACTTCAATTTCAGGTATTAGCAAAGGGACTCCGAGAAGTTAAATTTGCTCTAAAATTTTGACCAGATTTTTTGACCTTTTCATCTTATAAGTTCATTTGGAATCTCTTCCTGTTAGCTGATCTGTGTGCTTAGACAGAAAGTTTGGGCTGCATGGAACCCAATTTGAAGCTAGTGCGGGTATATCTACACAATAGAGTTTTTCCAGAAAAATGGTGTTTCTCCTGGAAAAACTACACTTATGTCCGACAGCTGTAAAATCTCTTTCTACAAGGAAGAAGCATTTTTCTGAAAAAGTTTTTTCGGAAAAAGGCACATGTGGACGCAGAAGAGTGTTTTTTCAAAAGAAGAAGCCTCCAGGAAAAAGCACAGGTATCCTGGTAGCCACTCCATCCACAGTAATTACGACTGAAATGTGAGATAGTGTCCAATCAGTGTGGACCCTATCTTTCAAAAAAGCAGATCACTTTTTCATTGCACTTTTGCAGTGCGGATGCTCTCTTCCGAAAAAGTTTTCCAGGAAGATCTCTTCCGGAAAAGCTTCTTCTGAAAGAAGCTTGCAGTCTAGATGGTGCCTGGGACTTCATGCTGATGCCGTGGTCTGCCCATGTGCATTAGCTTGCAGAGTCAGGGCTTAAGGGCTTTTCTACACACCGTTTTCGTACTGTAGAAAAGTACACTGTTTTTGTACTGTTCAGAAGGTGATATGGTTAAATCAGTGCAGTCTGGATTCAGTTATACCAGCATGAAGGTGCTGGAGTTGCTCACTTCTTTAAAGTTAGCAATAATGAGGTGTTGTATTGAGACTAGAAAGAGAGGCTAAGAAGAATCTGGCTCTTTGATTTTATGAATATAAGCTTTGACAATCCTAAAAATAATAGAATTGTTTCCATGATTTTTAAATACCAATTAAAACAATGTAGTTAATTAAATGCTCCCTTGCAGTGTATGCAACCCTAACATCTGCCTATTTGTCTATCTAAGGCGTTATACTGATACAAATCATGAACATCCTCTGCTTAAATCAATAGCAGTTGGAGCACTATGTCAGTGCATGGGAACCAAGAAGTGAATTTAGCTTGCAATGACCATAAACAAAATGAGGTTGACCAGTCTGTAATGTTTGCATTGTACCAACTGAAAACATATTAAATTGAATTCAGACAGCATAAAGATGGAGAAGTAAATCTGATTTTTAAAACCTTTTCTCTTTTAATAATCAAAGGGGCTAGGATTAGCAACATAGGTAAGGGAATTTATTTTTTAAAAGTTCTTTTAAGTTGACAATGTTTCTTTTATCAAAAATGTTATCCTAATTATCTACTCTTTCCTCAGTAAATATAGTTCCCCCTTCCTATAAGTGCTGAGAGAACATAAATTGATATATAAACAAGAACTCTCTTAATTGTAGACATTAACATTCCATATTACTGTACTCACCATAGCATACTGGTAGGCCAAAATAAGATATTCTAACTAACTCCATAAAAATACATACAAATACGTGTGTGATGCATACACATAACCCACTTTAGGTTCGGAATATATTCAGTCCTTTGCTTTACCTACATTTTTTTCTGAACCACATAAAAATATCTTGAAGAGATTCCAAATTACTCAGGATGACAATTGCCTCTAACCATTACTTTTAGAATTCTGAAGAAATGGGAAGATAGCAGTACAAATCCTGAATACTGACAGAATCTGTTATTCTTACTTATTTGTCCCCAACTGATGGATCTGTTGGTTAGTTTGTTTAAAATGTGTCTTTTGTGTCTCATGAGTTTATGTGGATAAAAGGAGGACATAAGGCCCAATACAAACAGAGTATTTAGAAATTGAACATTCAGTGTTGCCCACATGGGCTTTATAAGTACAGTACAAAAACAGGCCCTAAAACCTCAATTTTCTGGCTACAAAAGAAAACCAGATTTCTTGAGTATTGTAAGCTAGGACCTACTAAAACATGCCCATTGAAGAGCTTTGGGATCAGCAGTGTGCACCTCATATACCGAAAGCTGAACAGATTGCCATCCCAACAAAGTAAACCTGCTTCCTGAGTGGCAAAATTTGACAGAAAAAATAAATTCTTTCTTTGAAAATCAGTACAGCCAGGCCCATTAAGGGAAGGTTTACATAAATCTTTCATGCACGCTGCTGAAGTTACTTTTTTGTCAACCCTTGTTGTGGAAATCCTACACCAAAACTCATCTGTTATGATAACGTGGGCATCTAGAGCAGAAAGCAGCTTAGTGCACAACAACTGGTTGCTGAAGTGAGGGAAAAAACCTTAGACTAACAATAAAGGAGGCTTTAGGGAAAATAAATAATTTTCAAACATTGTACTAGTTAAATCATTTTAACCTTACATTCATTACTTGCAAACAAATGTGACATTATGAATCAACTGCAGTTATGTTGTTAATAGACTTTATTAATGCCAAAGAAAAATAATATACATAGTATCCTCAGTGGGTGTATAACAATCATCTCAAATGGAGTTTCCTGATATTTTAAATGAACGGCATGGTTTATTTTGGCAGCAGAATCACATAACTAATATTTCATATTACACACAAAAATGAATTTTGTTCCATTCTTGAAATGAAACATTTCATTTCAATAAAGGCGTGTAATTGTAACACTTATTAAATACTGTCATTAATGGGGAAGAAAGTTCTCCCTGCAACACTTAAAAAAACAGTAAACTTCCCTGCTCATTCCTCTATTATAGCCAATGTCTTTTTATTGTCTGTTTTCATCTCCATTTTACTTTATCTGCCAAACTACTTTGCATTTCAAGACATTTCCACTCACCTTGAGTTCTTGGTTCAAAAAGAAACAATAAAGTTTAATCTTTTCACTTGACAATGATGTATGGGTCTGCTGAAAAACACTTTTCAGGTATTATCATTAAAAAGTCATTTTTTTTAAAGTTTCTTCTCCATTCTTGTACACAGAGAAATATAAGATGTCATGCAAGCTAGGGCTTTTATCAGAGTTTTTAATAACGCCATTTAATTAGAAACCAAAAACTGCTAAATGTTTCTTCCAAGAGCTCTTCAGCATAGTCCTTCCTTAGGTTTAGTCATTCCTCTTTAGCTAAACATTGTCTAATGACTTTATTAGTCATTTCAAAGACTAGCGAAGGCCACCTCTCTGCTTGTTTCTTTCCTTCCAGATTACATCTTGCTGGTGAGGGAATTTGCTGAGCTGTAGCATCAAGCAACTGGTTTAAATTAGGATTCCCCCTCCCCCCTTTTTGCAGTGAGCTACTTATTAGCATTTGTCAAAACAAAGGGATACTGCAACCTCCAAATGTTTAATATTGTTCAACAATTGTCTGAGAAAACACAGTCAGAAAGGGACCATACAATAATCGTTCCCTTTTCAGGAACAGAAAGGGCCTGCTGTGGGGTTACTAAAGTAACCTTAACTTCCTGTGATTGATCCCATATCTGTATTTGTGTTATTTAACATTTTGTATCTTTTTAAGCTTAGGAAATACTTTTTAAAATGTCTGGTTTGTTATGTAGGAACTGTGCAGAGACCAGCAACCAGTGCAAACAGACTGCCTAACCAAATAAACGAAAACTGTCCAACTGACAATAAAAAAGGCTGGACAACTTTTTTTTTAATTGATGTCTAAATATATAACATTCCCAGTTCAATTTCCAGAAATGTACTAAACCCAGGAACTTCCATTAAGAAAAAAAGCAAATACTATATCAGTTAAAGGCTCTCAAACTTTTCCCCCAAGTTACATAGCTGAAGTATAAGAAATTGATTTCTAAAGCGGATTAGTTTCCTTGAGTAGATAAAAACCATTGCTCTAATTCAGCCTGTTTATGCTGTTCCCAAGTCTAGAACGGTTCCCTTCATCTTCCTTTTTGGGGCAATGGCTATAGGATGTAGGAGTGGGTTAGGTACCAGGAAAAGGTGATATGTTAATTACTTTAAACATCCATTTGCTCTTCAAAGCCCCTCTAGAAGAAGCTGTGAATTTATAATTTCATCTGCATGGTACATTCCATTCTAATATCAGAGCTACATTCTGCCTCTTTCTCTCTCACTCACTGTTCGGAAACACTTTGGAAATTATTACCACATGTCCAGGAGTCACTCTTGATGATGACCACTAATACCATTCCTCTTGTTACAGTATTAACTCAAAATATACCACTGTTGTCTTTGATTAGCACAAGCACAAGCTAAGAACAAAGACATACCATTGACATAATGACAGTTTTATGGCTCCCGTCTGGAAAAAAATTATGCTCATTAGCATTCAAAATATAAAACATTCTCTTCAGTAGTTCAGTGCAAAACTGTGTAATCTTCTTTTTGCTTCAAAACCTCAAAGGCACTGACAAGTTACCTATTTCCTGCAATGCACATCTGGGGTACTTGCTATATATAGAAATAAAATTATCAGGTGAAGTGGGCCAAATAGAAAATCATCCCATATCTTTCCTTGTTGTCTCAGAATTAACCCTTTCTGACAGACTGATGTCCTCTAACAGAAAATAATTGCACAAAGATATTAATGCTGCCAGTTACATACATACTTTTTGTGAACACAAACATGCTTTGTCCACGATAAGGCAATGATGTGTTCTAGTTTCTTCCTAAGTCACATTATATGATTGTGCCCTTTAGACCAATTTTTTTTAAAAGAAATCTACTCCCTTCCCCAAACCTTTGGAAGCAGCCTTATAGATTTCAAACCGAGGAGCTAGCCATTCAAAAATCAATAACCACTTTATAATCCCTTTGCCTTTCCTCATGGCTTCATTAGTTATTAATTTGTTCTTCTGTTTATAAACTGCACTTATCCAACAAACTGCAAGCACATGTATGCCAGTTAAAAACAGCACACACCTCATTAATATTAATTTACTAAATGGACTCCCACCCAAAGATAGCCAGTTCCATTTTCTTCTTTCGGCTAATGAAAAGATGAACCAGTGAGGTGATCAAATCACAGAGCCAAAGGCCTTCCACCAAGAACGCTTCACATCTGGTCCACAGATGATAAAAGCCAGGGCACCCTCTCCCCTCACAGATACATGCAGACATCTCCCACTGACGTCAAAGGGTTGTGCATACTGTAGAAGAGCTGATTAGGGCCCAGGGGCTGCTGGTGAAAGTGCTTTCACTGATCTCAACTGCCACAGTGGTTCATAAGCCCCAAACCACACAGGGCTTTAAAAAATCAAAATGAACACCTGGAGTAGCATGTAGAAACAAACAGGAAACCCATATGCCCCCTAGAGAGGAGATGTTATATGCTCCCTACGATTAACATCACTAAGCAAATTAACCACATTTTGCACTCACTGAAGCTTTTGAGTGGTCTTCAGTGATAGCTCCCATACCCGGGATATTGCTGTAATATATTCAAGAAGGGCATGGATGACTGTGGTGAGGTCCACATGGGAGAGAAAAAGCCATAATCATCTATCTAAGCACAGATGCAAAAAGATACTTCTCCATACTGTTGCCAGAAGTATTCCCAGATTCCTTGCCATCGGTTTCATCTCAGCACAATTTTTGCCAGGTGCTGGGGAAAACAACAACAAACAACAACAACAACAAAATAATCCGCATTTTTCTAGTTTGGGGAAAGTAACTTTTTGAGAAGCTCTGTCATATCCTCGTACTGCAGACCAAACTCTCTCTCAATCTCATTTAGTAGCTCCATATACTCACTGAGCAAGGAAACAAGGGGAAGGGGGGACAGGACAAAACTCCACATGAAAAAGGGCCTTCAGAGAAGATGAGCAATTGCTCAACACCATTCACCTGGGATTTCCATTAGTTGAAAGAACAGAACAAGAATCTATTCCCCTAAGCTTTTCAAAGCTTTTCAAAAGGACAGGCCAAGCAAAGCATTATATGGAGAGGAGGTATTAATGGTCCAGCTGGGTATAGTTAGTCTAAAGAGGCTAGAGAGACTAATTGAAATGCTAAGTCTAATTTTGCCAGTGATTTATTTTCCATTTTTAATATTTGTGCTTTGTGGTTCATATATTAAAAGCCTTGATAAGTATGTTAAAGAAAACCTAAATAAATAAAAAATAAAGAGTAATATTCTCACATCCAACTAGTGCCCACAGTGTGATGAACCACACCTTATGGTCAGCCATATCAAATGTTGATAGAATCATAGAATCATAGAATACTAGGACTGGAAGGGACCTCGAGAGATCATCGAGTCCAGCCCCCCGCCTTCAAGGCAGGATCAAGCTCCGTCTACACCATCCCTGACAGATGTCTATCTAACCTGTTCTTAAATATCTCCAGAGAGGGAGATTCCACCACCTCCCTTGGCAATTTATTCCAATATTTGACCACCCTGACAGTTAGGAATTTTTTCCTAATGTCCAATCTAAACCTCCCCTCCTGACAGATCTAAAAGAATCAACATGAACACAACCTCTCTACTAGACATAGGCTTTATGTCAGATTGAAAGGGGCCAACTAAATCTCAAGACTCCTGGTGATAGAGCTGTCTCACCACAAACCTCCTAATGACCTTATCTTAAAAAGGAACGAGACAGCACAATAGTTGGTCAGACTATCAGTGTCAAGAAAAAGGTTCTCCAAAGCAGCCTAACAAGTAAGTAGACACTTGAAGAAAGCTATTTCCCTGCTCTCCTTGGCCGTGTCCAGACTCAGGGGTTTTTTCGGGAAAAGTAGCCTTTTCCCGAAAAAACTTCCCCTGCGTCCAGACTCAAGCCGTGTTCTTTCGAAATTATTTCGAAAGAACACAGCTTTTCTTTCGATGGCGGTAAACCTCGTTTCACGAGGAAGAACGCCTTCTTTCGAAAGTTCCTCTTTCGAAAGAAGGCGTTCTTCAATGTAAAGAGGCCGTCTTCGAAAGAGAGCATCCAGACTCGCTGGGTGCTCTCTTTCGAAAAAGCGGATTTCTCTTTCGAAAGATCCGCCTGCAGTCTAGACGCGATCTTTTGAAAGAGGCTCTTTCAAAATATGCTTTCGAAAGAGCCTCTTTCGAAAGAAGCCTGCAGTCTAGACATAGCCCTTGGGAAAAAGCATTGATAATATCCACCAAAAACAGACCCAGTAATTCTGTACTATGAGGGACATAGGTCCAAAAACTAAATTTCACTTTGAAGATGCAATCCTTACCACATCCTGAATCTCTCTAAGAAAAACTGCCTGATATTTAAACAAAGAAGACATTGCACTTGACCTCTCCTGCCAATTCCCGTTCCACTAAGAGCAAGTATCCTCTGGATCATATTGTTCTTATCAATGAAATAAGCAACACCTCCCAAGGGCAGTCTATTCTGCCTTGAGAGAAAGGACTCCTGGATTCAATATGCTGTTTGCTACCCCAAACAGGATATAAATGGACTATAAACTCAGGTATAGGACTTTTGGAGGGAAAAGTAAGGTCTAGGAATATGGTGGCAGTGGTACACTGGGCCGTGACATAAAATGAGACGACACTTTAGAACGTCTGCTCCCCGGGCTTTTGAGGAATATTCATATATCCTTCGCTCTCCTAAAAAAAAACCCTACATGTAATTCAATATAAATGCAGCATCCTTGAGAGCTGTTTAAGCATTGTCTTGTACAGAAGAGGACACATTTTACATTGTCAGTTAGCTAATGAGTGCAGCAAAGATGGCAGCTTCTAAAGAGAGAAATTGTGGTGAAAATGGCTTCGTGAAGAGGAAAACTTACAAAGCTGACTAGGTTCCAAGGGAATGTTTACTTACACAGGGAAAGCAGACAGACGTGCAGACATAAAGCATAAGGGAAAAGAAGTACTGAATGTGTCTAACTGATCTATTTCAGGGTTTTTTAAAGCACCCATTACCCTAGCGTATGAATTATTGCTTTAGTAGTAAACTAGGTCCTTTCCCTGGTTATAGGAAGTGATGCTCGGGGTATGTATTTATAATAATTTTATAATTAATATTCAGGTTATGAATAAAAACAGAGATTAGTCCACAGTCAGAGGAATCAATAATCAAATCAGTAATTAGCTCTAATTTAATGAATTACTAGTTCAAGATACCCATAACTGTTCAAATTATGTAATGCCACTCATGAGAATACCAAGGCAGCACTCTGTTAAAACAAAATACCTTGTGTACTGTTCCACATGACTTGATTTTTCATTACCACAGGCTCCAATTTTTCTTCCAAACAGAAAAGTCACTAATGAATGGTACCCTAACTATGCATGAGAAAAAAACCATCACTTTTTATTTAACAAGATGTGTGTGCTTGAGACAGTCAGGGACTTAATCAGGATTTAAGAGAAAAACTATGTTCCGGGGGCCAAATCTGTTGTGAATCTAGAGCCATACATTGACTTTCATTGTGTTGTTTTCAGTTAATCAACATTTACATTGATGCAAGTGAGCAGCATTTGCATATTAAAAGTAATGAGGGAGAGGGAAAAAAAGATTAGGGGCAAATTTCCAATAGCTGCCTGTGGGCCTGTAAGTATCAATGTCTGCAGTTTTGCATATAGAAGTTTTTAGGCATATAAGTTTTCACTTATAATGTCCAAAAGCTTGGATTTGATTGAACAAAAGGTATTTGCATGCTCAGATGCAGGCATCTAGCAATCAAATTTACTCTATCAAAAACTTATGTGCCCAAAATTGCTTGTTCAAATTTACGGACTGTGAAAAGTAGTTCTTGAAAATTAGTCCTTAAGTCTTTGCTGCAGAAAAAACATTATAGACAGGACAAAGCAAGGAGATGTGATTAGAAATGGGATATGTAAAAGTAAATCAGGAGTCTTTTTCCCCCTCAAAAAAAACAAAACAAAACAAAACAAAACACAAGCAGGAAGTCAAAATAGTCAAGACTTGAACCAAACTAGGAAGTTCCAAATAGACACTGCCCCTTATTGGGCCAGATTCGGAGCTAAATTCTGGCTTCCAGATTCTGTAACTGGTTCTATGACAGACCCAGCACTGAGGATAGGATAGGATAGAGTAACATTTTTTGAGAAGTAACATTAGTTCGGACTAAGGGCTTTAGTCCGAACTAACGCGTCCCAGCACGCACTTCCTGGTTCGAATCAGCTGTGATTCCAACTAGCGCGCCAGCGAGATCATGTTAATGGAGCGCGGGATATTTAAATCCCCACTTCATTAACTACTTCGATTGTCTCCATTTGCATCCCTAGTTCGAACTAGGGATGCAGTGTAGACATACCCTGAGACTGTGGTGCTTAGATACCACAATGATAGCCACCTTCAAATGATTAGATTGGTTTGGATTAGGTTAGGGTATGTCTACACTACCCCGCTCCTCGTGGAATGAGGAGTAACGGTAGTTCGAACTAGGAAGCCTAGTCCGAACTACCTAGTTCGTGCCCCGGGTAGCCGCGCTGCACGGGGTTCGAACCAGCCGGGATTTAAAAATGGCGGCGCCCGGCTTATGCAAATGAAGCCCGGGAAATTCAAATCCCGGGCTTCATTTGCAAGTGCGGTATGCCTACATTACCCTGCTAGTTCGAACTAGCGGGGTAGTGTAGACATACCCTTAGATCTCTTCTGCTTTTGAATGGCTTCTTCTCCCTACTTCAAACAATTCAGCATTTTCTTAAGGCAATCCAGGTGTCAACATCAGGTATCAAAATATCCAAAGTAACTATCATTAAGTGAAAATAATAAGTTCTCAAGTAGCATTTTTCTTACTTTTCCAAGCTGCACATTTTTATTATGAATGGACATATTTTTCCTCAGTTTGTATGTGAAAAACAAAATAATCATGTACAGACATTTACCGATAAAAACTGAATCTTTCCAAACCTAGTTAAGGGTCATTTTGCTTCTGCTGTAAACACAGTGAAGTTAAGAAGAGGAAGAAATAGATTTTTTTTCCATTTTGGCTCTAAATCTCTCCACAAATAGGCTACTTTTCAAAATCATTGTAATGTAAGTAAGTGTGGTTTCAGGGAAAATCCTGGATCGAGAATACAGTTTTAGTGAGTAGGCTGGGTACTGGAGAACTTTGCAAAGGCTGGTGGGACCAATTATTTACTTATTTAATTACAGTAGACCCCGTTATGTTCCAGGGGCGTTCCAAACACTTGAGAAGGATGGCCCCGGCTCCAAGGAAATACAGGTTGAACCTCTCTAGTCAGGCACCCTTGGGACTTGACTGATGCTGAACCAGATAATTTGCCGAACCACAGGAGGTCAGTATTGTCTAGCAGGATTACCAGCACTTCCAGCCCTTATTGGGCTCTTCGAAGACATTTAGGGGTAAATTTGAGCTAAATAACAGCACAGAACACTGAGAGACAGGACTAGTGGCTGTAAACAAACTTTATGGAATCATGGAAAACTTGGTCACGCCCATGAAAAGTGGACACCCAGCTAATTAAAATCATGCCATACCACAGATGTCATTGGACCAGAGTGCCAGACTAGAGAGGTTCAATCTAAGGAATCCTTTTCTCCAGGCCATAGAATACCAGCAGAGCTGTTCTCCTTCCCCTCTGCAAGAGATTGCCCAGTGGATGTAACTAGTTACAGCTACACTAACCTGGTCACACCACAGCCTCTTCCCCTTCCCCTATTCTTCTGCACATCAGGGAACAGAAAGCCTCGAAGCAGAACATCTCTGCTGCACACAGTGTTTGCACTCCCTGCACAGACATCCCTAAACCTCCTCCAAATCTTCACAGAGAAACCACATTAGTAACACGCTGCCTTCAGGGTGCTCTGAGCCAGCAGATGTGGAGTAGGATTTAACTCTAAAGTCATCTCTGAATATAAAAGGAATGCTCCTTCATTGTTTGGTTATCTATCTATCTATCTATCTATCTATCTATCTATCTATCTATCTACAGGGCTGGATTAAGGCATAGGCTAGCTAGGCAGCTGCCCGGGGCGCCAACCTATGGGGAGCACCTGGCTCCCAGATTGCAGGCTGCAGCAGCTCCCAGGGGCCACCCTGCAGCGACCGCCCGGGGCGGGGGCCGCGTTAACCCCCGCAGTGCCGGCCAGCAGCGCCCTTCCCCCCGCGGCCGCAGGGCCCTGCATGGCCAGGTTTGGCCTGCCCCGGGCGGCCCTGAGCTGTGCTCCAGTGGCGGTAGCTGGGCTGTGCCAAGCCTGGCACATGCATCCTGCCGCTGCCAGCTCCGCACGCCCTCCCCCATGCGCGAGGCAGTGGGGAGAACCGTGCATGCGCCCTCCCCCACATGCCGGGGTGGGGTCACGCATGCGCCCTCCCCCAGCCTGGGGCGCAATTAACCTGTCTGCCCAGAGTGCCAGAATGGCTCGGTCCTGCCCTGTCTGTCTATCCCCAATACTCATGGTATCTGAGCATCTGTTGTCAGGGGATTATACCCGTTTCCCCCTCAGCTCTAGGTCTGTATATATACATCTGGTAGTGCTCCTTTTCTATTTGGCTTCCCATAACTAGCACAAGTTTGTTGACAACCACAGTGGCATTTTAAAATACAGGTTATTTAACTCGGATTCCTTTTTTTTTTTTTTTTTTTTTTTTTACAATATAATGTTTAGACCCAAGCATAGCTATAATGCACAGACACATGCAAAGAAATATTTAAATTACTCATTGATATACATAACAAAATACTTGAAGAAACACATACCTAGTGTGCTACCTTTTTCCATTAAATTAAATCATTTGATTCCTTTTTTCTCACCCCACCCCTTTCAAAATACCAAAAGCTGTTAGAACACATAATGGACTACTCATTGCTATATTACAGTGAGTCAAAGTCAGTTTTGCATTATTGCGAGCAAAAAAACAAACAAACCCCAAAACCTCTTAATTGCTGTAAAATGTGGGGCAGTTATCTGGTTCTATCTACAGTATTTCAAGAGCATTATTACTATTATAAAGCGGAGCAGCAATATAGCAAGACCCCCATAACTTCCCAAGTGGGATGTGAAAAAATGGATTTTTCCAACAGTTGAAATAGATAATATGATGCTATACTACATTTATAATGATTGGTAAATCAAACCATGCATTTAGCTCTCTGAGTAGATTTCAGGTGGGCACAGAAATTCACTTCAGGTTATTCTCCTCTTCCCTCCAAATGAATTAACAGCCTGAGGGGAAATCCTCTACCTGTCTGACACTAATGCACACTTTCCTAACTAATACTTCTCACCTATGACAGTCACAGGTCAATCCCAGTGTCTGGCACTTGGTATGGATTTGGAGTAAACCAGCATTTTCAGGATAAGAGAATAAATAAGTCTGTTGCCATGATCACCCAGTAGCTTTTGCATGGGAGAAGAATTTTTTCCTACCCAGACATTAGAGAAAGGCCCTGCGAGATAAACAAAAGATGTAGTCTTCTTTATGCAGTATTAAGTAACGGTGGTGACTTTTGGTACTATATCTAAAGTCAAGTCTCAGGTGAATTTTAATCCTTCATTATTCAGGACATACTGGGTTATTTTTTCCCCTTTTTTCTCTCTAAAATGACAGTCATGCTGTTAAGCATAATAATTGTTCATGAGTGAGCACTGCGTATTGTCCCTCTTGATTTTGCCTCTAAGGCAGTCTTCTTACTCAGCAGAGGTCAAGGGTCACCTGCTAAATCATGCATACCCACAATCCCTTGTGAATTAGGCAGTTGACAAACTGCCGCTAATGATTAGTACAACCTGCATTAAAACCCTGGCACTAAATTGATATTACTTGAGTGATGGATTACACCTCTAATGAGCGGATTATTGCCACAAGTGACCTTGTCAGCTGAAAGAGTGTTTCAATATAACTAACATCTCTCACATTCTCGTGTCACAGCAGTGCTAAAAAAATACACTTTTTCCTTTTTGATTTTTATTCCTGTGTTGCTTTCTCTTCTTTCAGACAACCAGTTAATGGGTAAACAGCATGTCTAATGGGATTAGTCATCAGAACTGCACCCCAATTAGTATATCAGAATAGCTCTGAAACATAAAGTGCTCAGAGAGTCATTGTTTTCTGATGAAAATCGTCATTTTTATTTTGCTCTCTATTCTTTAGAATGTTGAAGTTCTATCAGCAGCAGGCTTGTCTGCAGAAGTGGTCACGTGATCACATAGATAAAAATGGATTTGTTGCCATTTTCTGATGAAAAGATTAACTGACGACTGCGAACTTCAGTGCTATTTTAAGGGAAGCCATCATTGCTTAATCATATAAGCTACGTCTAGACTGCAGGTTTTTTTCTGAAAAAGTCATGCAAATTGCGAACTGCAATTTGTGTACCTTTTCCCGCTTTTTCTTTGTAAGAGGCTTTTCCGAAATTTGGACCATCTATACGGAGCCAAATTTTGGAAAAACCTTCTCTTTTGGAACATCCTTTATTCCTCTCACCAAGAGGAATACAGGGACGCCGAAAGAACGTGCCTGCTTTTTTGGAAACTGTTCCCAAAAAGCGGGCACGTTCCCTGGACATGGAAAAACTCTGCAGTCTAGACAGAGATGGGGTAGAATCAAAAAGATTTCTTCTTCTTCTTCAAAACATTGAACTGGAGTTTATCATGTGCACTGCTGTGTTTTATGAAGTGCAATGTAAACTCATGGGAGTACAGACTGGGCTTTCATGTGTGTTTGTTAAGCATATAGAGTTATTGCACTGTATAAATGTTTTGCAACCGTAAGATTCAGAGGGCAATACTGTGGTTTACCCATATCCTAACTGCAGTTAATTTAGAGAGAAGGAAGTGGCATTTTCTAATCATTTCATCAAATAAGAATATCTGCAGCAATAGGCCTGTCTCAGATGAAGTTGCATTCTGACTTTAAAGTTAATAGACCCCTGTTGGAGCCTACTCAGGTCTTTGTCCATACACAGTTAGTGGTGTATTCATGACTTCCTGTCATTCTTCACTAGTGCAAATGGGGCTGGAGGAAACTGTATATTGATGGAATTAATTGAGTATAAGCCATGCTGATTGGGAAGGAAAAATCAGATGAGAGAAACAAAACACATGTGCCTCACCAGTAATTTGCCTTAACAAAAAGTGAGTGACTACAAATAAACAACAAAAATCCTGAGCAGACAATGATCTGAGCTCTATATTATCAGTAACATAATTCTCTGAGGACTTGTGACATTGGTGTGAATCAGAAGTCCACGGAGGTTAAGAGTTACAGCCAAGCAAAACTGGCTTAAAGTAAGATTAGAATCAGATGCAATAATACCTCATGTGGTGATGTCTTCTGATCTGCTCCTACAGATATAATCTTGTGATCCTTCTTGCTCCACCTCAGTTGTAGGGTTTGTCCCTCTACAAAGGCTATCTAATGTATTTCATGATCTCCCCAATGGGTAGAATGACACTGTCTTCTGAGGATACCTATGAATTAATCTTTTCAGAACTCCTCCCACTATCCTGATGCAACACTTACACAAGCAACTGGCATTTTCTTCCTGGCCATTCATAGGTTGTAGGGCACTGTGTGCATATAGCTCCTAGCTCTGGGCTTCCTTCCTTCAGACATTCTACAAATATACTAGAAGCAAAAAGAAGACTAACGACAGGTTAGGCCCATTGCTCATTGAAGAGGGAGAAACAATAACAGGAAACTTGGAAATGGCAGAGGTGCTTAATGACTTCATTGTTTCAGTCTTCACCAAGAAGTCTGATGATGAAGTAATGTCTGACACAGTGAATGCTAGTGGAAATGGGATAGGTTTAGAAGTTAAAATAAAAAAAGAACAAATTAAAAATTACTTAGAAAAGTTAGATGTTTTTACGTCACCAGGGCTTGATGGAATGCATCCTAGAATACTCAAGGAGCTGCTAGAGGAGGCATCTGAGCCTTTAGCTATCATCTTTGGAAAATCATGGAAGACAGGAGAGATTCCAGAACAGGAGAGATTGTAAAAGGGCAAATATAATGCGCATCTATAAAAAGGGAAATAACAACAACCCAGGAAACTATAAACCAGTCAGTTTAACTTCTGTACCAGGGAAGATAATGGAGTAAGTTATTAAGGAATTCATCAGCAAACATCTGGAAAATAATAAGATGATAAGTAAAAGCCAGCATGGATTTGTAAAGAACAGATCATATCAAATCAATCTGATAGTTTCTTTGACAGGATAACTAGTCTTATGAATAAGGGAGAAGTGGTAGATGTGGTATACCTAGACTTTAGTAAAGCATTTGACACGGTCTCGCATGACCTTCTTATCAATAAACTAGGGAAATACAGCTTTGATGGGGGCTACTATAAGGTGGGTGCATAACTGGCTGGTTAAAGGTTCTTAGTGAGTAGTTACTAATGGTTCACAATCATGCTGGAAGGGCATAAAAAGTAGGGTTCTGCAGGGGTATATTTTGGGACAGGTTCTGTTCAATATCTTCGTTAACGATTTAGATGACCGCATAGAGAGTACAATTAATAAGTTTGCAGATGATACCAAGCTGGGAGGGGTTGTAACTGCTTTGAAGGATAGGGTCAAAATTCAAAATGATCTGGAGAAACTGGAGAAATGGTCTGAGATAAATAGGATAAAGTTCAATAAGGACAAATGTAAAATACTCCACTTAGGAAGGAACAATCAGTTTCACGCATACAAAATGGGAAGTGATTGTCTAGGTAGGAATACTGCTGAAAGAGGTTTATGGGTCATAGTGGACCACAAGCTAAATATGAATCCACAGTGTAACACTGTTGCAAAAAAAGCAAACATGATTCTGGGATGCATTAACAGGTATGTTGTGAGCAAGACAGAAGAAGTCATTCTTCTGCACTACTCTGCACTGATTAGGCCTCACCTGGAGTATTGTGTCTAGTTCTGGGCACCACATTTCAAGAAAGATGTGAAGAAATTGGAAAAGGTCCAAAAAAGAGCAACAAAAATTATTAAAGGTCTAGAAAACATGAGCTATGAGGGAAGACTGAAAGAACTGGGCAGGACCCAGTACTGTCTAGAACATCCCTGATAGACATTTATCTAACCTTCTCTTAAATATCTCCAGAAATGGAGATTCCACAAGCTCCCTAGGCAATTTATTCCAGTGTTTAACCACCCTGACTTTTTCCTAATGGCCAACCTAAACCTCCTTTGTTGCAGTTTAAGCCCATTGTTTTTTGTCCTGTCCTCAGAGGCCAAGGAGAACAATTTTTCTCCCTCCTCCCTGTGACACCCTTTTAGATACCTGAAAACCACTATCATGTCCCCTCTCAATCTTCTCTTTTCCAAGCTAAACAAGCCCAATTCTTTCAGTCTTCTTTCATAGGTCATGCTTTCTAGCCCTCTTGTTGTTCTTCTCTGGACCTTCTCCAATTTCTCCACATCTTTCTTGAAATGTGGTGCCCAGAATTGGACACAATACTCCAACTGAGGCCTAATCAGTGCAGAGTAGAGCGGAAGAATGACTTCTTATGTCTTGCTCTCAACACACCTGTTAATGCATCCCACAATCATGTTTGCTTTTTTTGGCCACAGTGTCACACTGTGGACTCATATTTAGCTTGTGGTCCCTTCCAGTTCTAGTATTCTATGATTCTGTGATTCCTCTCACAGTGCCCCAGACCTCTAGTTTGATTCATTCCAGGTGCATTTCTTTAACAAGGCATTTGATTGAAATGGTAGCTAGGGATATTTATTCTTTTCCTGTTGGCAGGTATGGTCAGAGAAAGGTATGATCAGTTCGTATTAAGATGTTACAATTAGCATCAAGGCAAACAGAACACCCTGTAGACATGACATCAAGCCCAGAAAGAGGGAAAAACAGTTCAGGCAGCAGGAATTTATGAAGAATATAACGAGCTTTCTCTTCTCTCAGTTCCATGGGAGCCAATGTCATGGACAGGACTAGCATTCTTATAAGGAGCCCTTTGCTTTTTAACAATTCCAGCTTACATGCGGTGTTTTGGGACAGCTCTATGAAACACTATAATTTGAAAATGACAAATTCATTATGGCTTTGCAGGCAAGAACTTTATGAAAAAAATCATGAAAATCAACTACAGCTAAGAAATAACACTTTTATTTCTTCTCTGCCCTGGAAGGGGTTAACCCTCCCCATCCACCCACCCAAAAAAACCCACCTTTTTGCGGCTGTTGTGATATATTTAAAAAGTTAGGGAAAGCTAAAGAAGAGCAACAGCTAGAAAGTGGCTCACATGCTTCGAAAACCTAATTGCACAATCAGCATTTTGGCATTCATAGGAAGTGCTGTTGTAACCCACACACATACATCTACACTGAAGGCTTCTTGAGCAAGCTTCTGGAGCATCCACGCTTGCCTTTTTGCACAATAGCTGTAGCGCAAAAGGGAGTTATGCCTCATAGAAGGAGTTTAACCTACACTGGCAAAAGCCCTCTGTTCTGCCATTTTACTGCTGATTTACTTGCGCAAAAGCGCATTTGAGGTGTGGACATGCCACAGGTTTTTGCACAAAAATGGCCATTTTTGCCAAAAACTTTGCAGTATAAACATAGCCTGGAGCTTTGTCTACACTACGAGTTTTTGCCAGAAGAGGAAATGCAAATGAAGCACTGATTAGCATATTGTCGCACTTCATTTGCATAATCTCCTCTGATGCCTTTTGCGCAAGAGGTTTTTGCGCAAAAACAGACAGTGTGGACGTGAGAGGGATAAGGGATAAGGATCTTGCACAACAAGGGTTTTTTGCACAAAGCAAATATGTCCACAATGCCTGTTTTTGCACAAAAACCTCTTGTGCAAAAGGCATCAGAGGGGATTATGCAAATGAAGTGCCACAATATGCTAATCAGCGCTTCATTTGCATTGCCTCTTCCTGCAAAAACTCGCAATGTAGACATAGTCCTATTGTGGTTCACTATCCCATGCAGTGGCATCGAGACCACAGCAACAGATAAGAACAAGAGACCTCTACAGGAAGGGTTGTGCATCAACTAGCTTTTGGCTGAAAGGATAGAGGCTCTGATATTAAGCTCCAGAGGGCCCAAGCTCAGATCTGTTTGGTGGCAGTTACACTGTGCTACCGGGTTTGGAACAATTCAGATAATACATTGACTCATGCACCTTGTAAAGAGGCTTTAGGAAAGCCTGCATTTGAGTGCCCAATGCTTGTGCTGATATCTTGGCAAAATATAGATGGTTAGGTCTACTTTAGTTTACTGTAGCCATACCCATTTACCTCTTGTAATTTCAGCCCTAAAAATAGCTCATTTCCAAGATCTGCAGAGAGGGAAGGAGAGTGCTAAGGAGAAAGCTGGCTTTTCTTCTTTGTAAAAACTATGACATTGGTGTGAGGAGGGCCCTTTCCTTCTCTCTCAAGTTCCTGTATGATCCCCATTGCTATGGAAACAATACACCTCCCAAAATTATAAACATTTGGGCTATGTCTACACTGCACCTCTCTTGTGCAAAAGCCTATGCAAATGATACATGAATTAGCATATTGCTACACTTCCTTTGCATAATTAATTAGGGGCCGTTTTTGCGCAAGAGGGTTTTGCGCAAAAAGGAGCTGTGTAGGTGGCTCCTTTTTGCACAAAAACTCCCTCTTGCGCAAGAGCCGTTCTTCCTGGAAAATATTAGGAAGAACAGCTCTTGCGCAAGAGGATAGTTTTACACAAAAAGGAGTTGTCTACACAGTTCCTTTTTGCATAAAAGCCTATTGTGCACAAACGGCCCCTAATTAATTATGCAAATGAAACATGGCAATATGCTAATCTGCACTTCATTTGCATAGGCTTTTGCACAAGAGAGGTGCAGTGTAGACGTAGCCATAAAGATTTTTCCTCCGTCTCTCCTTTTCCTTTCCATTCAGGGTCTGGATTTTGTTTGTTTACTTATCTCTGTGGTGTTTTGTGAGATGCCTCCCGCACAGAAATGTGTTTTACATTTTGCCTTGCAGGTACTGATATTCCCAGTCATCTTCATCTTTTCCTGTATAAGCTCCAGACTTGTGGATCAGATATTTAGAAAGGTCTGTGTCTGGCACACATGAGCTTCATTCCTAAGATTGGCAGAACAGTCCATTTTTCAGGTGGAATATAGCTATCATGGAGGATCTTGGTTATGCATGCAGGCCAGTTATCTTGGCCATGTCCACAGTGGGATTTGTTGGGAGATGAGGACAGAAACCTTGAACGTGAAGAAATTGTTTGACAGAAAATTAGGATTTTGACTAAATGAATTTTTTAAAGCCCGAGCTCCTCATGTGAATACATCAGCTTCTCTGCTTTCATTTTTTTTAAAAATGAAGTTTCTAGCCACTTTAGCTGTGGAAAAAAGCTTGAAAATGTGACCTAAAAGTTCAAAATCCAGAAGGCAAATAAAGAGCTCAGAATGTATTGTTTTTATAGAAACTCAAGATTGGTTTCAATCATATCATTTTGTGGGGACCCGACTCCTGATTTTTGAATATTTAATATGCTACAAAGTGATATCACTAGAAGTGATTTTGTGAAGCTTAAAAAAGCGAATATTGAAGCTGAAAGTAAAATAAACTTTCCTGACAATAAAACTTATTTCCTTTACTTCCAAAAGTATACTTAGGAAACACCGGCACACGATACACTTTGAACTAAGTCCAGAGAATAACAATAATTAAGCCAGGAGGTCACAGAAGCATGAATAATTGTGGCTAAGTTCAAATTCAATATGCTGGTGCACAGGTTTTATTGTTGTTGTTAACCAGCTGTACAGACTGTTTTAGATTTAAGCTACTGTAGTCTAGAAAATGTACACTAGGGAACAATCTTGCATTGGCAGAGAAACTGACTACACACTTGGTCTCAGTGTGCAATCTTCATGCACTCTTGGGGGTTTCTTGAGACACACTTCATGCTGGAAACAGAAACAAAGCAGCCCAGGACAGAGCGCGGCTAGACACAGTAGTAGGAAGTTTGTTACCTCATTGCCCTACATAGTTCTAGTCTCCATGTATCAGTAAGGGTATGTCTACACTACCCTGCTAGTTCGAACTAGCGGGGTAATGTAGGCATACTGCACTTGCTTCATTTGCATAAGCGGGGAGCCGCCATTTTTAAAACCCCGCTGGTTCGAACCCTGTGCAGCGCGGCTACACGGGGCTCGAACTAGGTAGTTCAAACTAGGATTCCTTTCCGAACTACCGGTACACCTCGGAATAGAAGTATCTCTGAAAGATAAGAATGGAAAAACTGTTCTAGTGCCAGGAGAAAGTATATGCACACTGACATACAAAGGGAAAACAAGAGTTGTACATGAGGCAACCAGCCCATCTTGGGCCTACACATACATGAGATATTTGGTCTTCTTAAGACAATGTGTGCCATAGATAGAAAAACATCATAGAAGCAGATATGAGTATTATCATATGTGAATGTACTCACAGGAAATGGGTGCCTCTCAGTAACATACAAAATATGGTTAAGAGAAGACCTAGAAGGTGTGATACATGCTACACAGAAGAAAGAGGTTAGAAGAGACAACACAAAACAAAACAATGGATGGTAACTTTGGAGAATAGAAGAACTAAGAAACTGAGTTTTTACTCCGAGTAGTTGCAGAGAATAAACGGAGGGGGACTAAACCATGCTGAGGAGCTCATCATGATCATAAAAAAGAAGTGGGCTATGCCCACGAAAGCTCATGATACCATCTACATGTTTTGTTAGTCTATAAAGTGCTACCAGACCATTTGCTGTTTTTTTCTATAACAGACTAACTTGGCTACCCCCGAAGCATAAAAGGGGAGCATGCCCATTTGTTCACAAGATGTCTGAGATGGCAGAAGCCAAATTCTTCAGCAAATTAGAGGCATCAGCTGAATTTTGGCAGATCCTTTTGGACACTGAAAGCTCAATGATCTACTCTTTCAACTCACCATTTGCTCCCTAAGACTGCCTTTCAAAATAATTTTTGGCTTCTACAGTATTTTCCCATACAGTAAGCCAGGTGCTAGAGGTCCAGCAGGCCTAAAAAAATAAATACTTTGATGATACAGTAATTTGGGGCAGCACTGCCATTAAGTATCAGGAATAACAGAGGAGTGTGCAGGAAATGGCAAGAGCTAATAACTATACCCTGAATAAGGCCAAATGTTAGTTTCAAACAATGGAAATAACATACCTAGGAAAGATGTGGACTCCAAACAAAATTTTGCCCAATGAATTAAATATTCAGAATATTGAATGTGCCAAGACCTGAAGGAATTGAGAGGTTGAATGTTGAAATATGTCAGCAAATTCATACCTAATAATACAAGTCACACAAATGACCTAAGACATCTCTTCCATAAGGTCAGTGAATGGTCATGGATAGCAGATCATGAAATAAAGTTCTTTGATGTAAAGCACATTCTGACATTAGCGCCAGTGCTTCAATATTTTGACTCATGGAAAGACATCAAACTCTCCACAGAGGCCTTAAAAGGAGAGTTGGGAGCAGTGCTATTGCAGTGTCAAGACACTGATTGGTTGCTGGTCTCATATGTATCTAGGGCTGTGACATCTACAAAGAAGACAGATGCACAAATTGTAAAAAGAGACACTAAATATGATGCAGGGATATACAAGATTTCATGATTTGATGATCCTACTTTCAAACAGAAACTGGCCATAAACATCTGGTGGCAACACATTAAAAACAGTCTAGAAAAAAACACCACCCAGTATACTGGGACTATTTTAAAATTACAATAGTATTTGTGGCCCTAGAGTTCCATCTTGGATGCCTTAGTAAAGGCAAATGCATACATATGCTCCATCTGATACTACACAGCCTCAACAAGCAGTAATCATACCTGTGAACATGACAAAAGCCTCACATGCTGTTTATCTCCAGGGATGTGGGATGCATTGGAGACAAATGACTATAGATGAAATGCGGCAATCCATGGCATAAGGAATAAGTAAAGGAGAGGGATGGGAATCAACACGTCCTACCTGCATATACCCATTACAAAAATGAGCTGTCAGTGATCTTAGGCTTCAGAGGGGTAGCCAAGTATGTAACTGGAAAAACTTACAAAACAATGAACAGTCTAGCAGCACCTTAAAGACTAACAAAACACGTAGATGGTATCATGAGCTTTTTTGGGCACAGTGAGTTGTGCCCACATAAGCTCATGATCCATCTACATGTTTTGTTAGCCTTTAAGGTGCTGCTAGACTATTTGTTGTTTTGTAAGTTTTTCCAGTTTTCTTAGGAATGTTCTTCAAGGGGACCCAGAGTGTGGTTCTCGCCATGCTGAGAAAGACAGTAATGGAATGAATGCATGAAGGGCATCTGGGAATGAACAAATCAAAAGGGATAACTAGAGCAATTGCATTAAATAGTGACGTTGCAGGCAAGCGTAGAATGTGGCAGACTTCTTCCACAGATAAAAAATAAAGACCTGGTGAGAATTTATCAAGATGGGCTCTGGCTAGTCAAAACTATTGTGACCAAGAAAGAATCATTTTGTTCATATTCAATTACCATAGATGACGGCAAAATCTTATGAAGGAATCATAAGCATCTGCTCAAGATACCCGATCACTTGGGAGACTATAAGTGAAAAACAATGCACAAACTCAACCTCTTATTGACAATGACATCCGGAAGATTATTGAAACATCATAAGAAACGGAGAGAGTCATGATACGTTTGTGTTAAAGAAATCTGAAGAGTTGATAAGTCAGTTATTATACTGGTGATTGTTAGTTAACTTAATATTGTTTTAGTTCAGTCAAAAATAGAAGAGGGGGTATAAAAAAGGGAAAATGTGCTCCAGAATAAATCCTCCAGCAAGTGCAGAGATCTCACACTTCCAAGGTACTCTTCATGAAGTCTTTGGGTTTCCTGGGACATCTCCTGCTGGGGGACAGAACACAGCAAACCAGGACCAGGACAGGAAACTTCAGCTACACGGAAAGGTTGCCCACTTCATGGAAACCCCTTACAGCTGTCCTTCCTGAAGTGAGATAGAGAACCTGGCATACATCTATGCAGGGTGTGTCCAGTTGCAGCCCCTTTTTTAGCTGCTTCAGAAGCTCTTATTGGGGCTCTGGATGCACTTTTCCCCTCACACAGCTTCATTTATGAACACCTTATCTGTGGCCCCACAAAGTCACAAGATCTCCTTGACAAATTCCTCTTGGTGCTGGCCAAGATGACCATCATAGAAGATTAGCACTGGAAGAAACCTCAGGAGGCCGTCTAGTTGAACCCCCTGCTCAAAAGCAGGACCAACTCCAACTAAATCATCCCAGTCAGGGCTTTGTCAAGCCTGGCCTTACAAATCTCTAAGCATGGAGATTCCATACATCACACAAGGAGGAGGAAGCTGGAAGTGAAAGTGGCGTGCCTGTAACTGTCAGGCTAGCAATGGTGCCTCTGGGCAATGTCCATGGATTCCTGAAACACCTTAGAATAGTCATCGGTACTTTTGGGGGTTCTCTGGTCAGTGTTCCCTTCTGGATTCCCTGCTATAGACCGTTGACCTTGACTTCCATCCCTATTTTTTCATGTGCTGTCTCTTCTGTTCACTTGCCATCTGCGTTTAGTGGCTCCTCTCCTTTGTTTGAGGAGGTAGGCTTATAAATTTAGGTGGCGCTAGGTCCTCATACCTGCAATAGATATACAGAGTAGTAAGAAATTTGTTACCTCATTGCTGTACACAGTTCAATTTATAATAAAAGGTTTATCTTGACATCAGTCAGCTCATCAGTAAAATAGTACAGCGGTAAGAGGTGTTACTTTGCTGCATGCAGTATTTGACCCTCCTCAGGCCTTCAAATTCTCACCTGAGGGAACAGTTCTGTTTTACACGAGTAGCTTCATTGTCTGTTTATTCACATGAATAAACATTTTTGGAGCAACTCACTGTACCATGCCCAAATTCACATCAACAGTCTCCAGAAAAATTAAGACAAAGTAAAATGAATTCACAGACCTAAAATGTGAGTGAGTCCCTCTAAAGCACTTTAGGAAAGAGTAGTAAGACATAGCTATAATATACTGGTATAGTATATGAAAATATTAGGAAGCCAATAACATACTGCAAGCAAAATGTGCATTATACACCAAATTTTGAAGTGCTGTGCTCTGTGTTAAGAGTCCCACAAAAGCAAAACCCACTTCTCCAGCTTTAGTAGGTGAGCCACAGATGTGGAACTGACACATCATAATGACACTCTCTCCTTCCACTACCAGTGCAGCCAGGGAACACCCTTCCTTTTTCAAAACACTTCCACTTCTTTTTATTTTTAAGTTGCTTTATGCTGTGTATCTCAGAACATAATTACTTTTCACTGTAGGCTCAAAGAGTCACTAAGCAGCTGATAAAAGGCAAAGGAATCAGTGCTATTTTCTAACTGAAAAAAGGGCTTTTCTTATTGGAACTGATCACTCTCACCAAGGGCTTCAGGCTTTTGTTACATCAATTTGAGGAACTCATAATCTCTGCATTATGAATGTTCAGATCCGGATGTTTCCTGCTATAGTGCACTGTGCACCTTCAATATCGCAGCTCCTGTTGTCGTCGGTGGGTAAACAACTTTTGACATGTTTTCAATTTGATTACATTAGAACAAGTGGGTCATGATTGATAAGCTAATATTCCGCCCATGCAAATCATCAATCACTGGAAGTATATTAATTATTCAATGTAACCGTCTAATGCAAGAATCAATGTTGGAAATGAAGAAAAGAAACTCACAGCTCCCAGTAGAGTCTATAGTAGATAATAAAAAAAGGAATACTAAATAATCTGAGCCCATAATCATCTGTTTAATAAAATCCATTTATTTAGCTGTCAAGTACATGGTACAATTATTTAAAAAAACAGGATAATGAAAAATATTATTTTTCCTGCAGAAAAAGAGATGTTCGTGCATTTAAGCAGGGATTAAATCTGAGATTTAAAAAAAAACCCGATAAATGATGAGAATAACTCAGGCATAGTGAAGAAGTTCACACTCTACTGCTTTGCCTAGAGGTCAGGTGAGGGAATAGCAGACCCTCTCCTTTCAGGCATCCCATGTTGACAACCGCACCAAGCCTGGTGTTTGTCCTTCCTGTGATTCAGCCCTTCAGCCAGGTCACTTTTTTGTGTCTTCCCCTCTTGAAGTACTTACAGTGTCCAGCCCTCTGTGTTAGGTGAAGAGCTACAGGCTTTCCCTTGAGTCAGTGTCTTGTGGTCCAGACCTTAGTCTCCTCAGGACCTTTCCTCAACTAGATTCCCCACCCCAGGGGTAGACTTCTGTCTTCAGCACTGCTTAAGGATTAGTAAAGGAACCTGGGCCCACCTGCTCCCCTGGGTTCCAATCTAGAGCCCTCTGGTAAGTGGCTCAAAGTGCTCTACTCTGCCTCCTTGGATCAGTCCCTAGAGTCCCCTCTCTTCCCAGGAGATAAAGAATGGCGATTCCCAAAGATTTAAAGTCTCTTCGTAGCCTTGACGAAGTCACTATAGTCAGGAGCTCAGCATGTAGGTCCCTTTACCTTAACTGTCTGCTTCCTACTGAGCTACTCTGCTCCCCATTTGAGCTCTTCCTCTGGCCCAGGCATGTGCTGCAAATGTGGTAGGGTGGAGCTATCTGGGCCCTGAGTCGCTTCTTAACCCCTTCCTCTTCAACAAGAGATTTGCACTCCCTATCATGGTCATTTATTAGGAAAATGTGCAGCTCAGAGAGTAAATCCATTTTTCTCAGAGATGGCTGAAGATGTTCAAGGACTGATGACACTACATCACCCAAACCGTTGCAAGTCAAGGGCCATACAGTCCCCACCCAGGGAAAAATCCAAACAGGAGGTGACAAGTTGATTGAGAAAACTATCCTGTTTCAAAGTGGCTGACCTGCTAAAGCATCATTCTTTTAGGAGAAAAGGGGCCATGACCAGACATCTCCATTAAGGACAAAGTACCACCATGACAGGCAACAATAGAGTCCATAAAGGCACAAAGCAATTATGCTGATTTCTTGCTGGGTAACAGGAAGGTACCCTGTCACACATTCTGAAAAAGTGGTGCTAGCCCATTGGTGGACCCTAAGCAGGAATATTACTAAAATACATACTAATAAAACAAATAAGAGGTTCACTTGAGCTGCTTCTGGGCCTAATTGCTTAGTTGCTTATGCCTGGTGCTAGCACATTTAACCCATTTTCATCTAAATTGAAACCTCTTTTCCATTCCATTCCTCTTTTTGTAATGTTATGATATGGCCCTTAGATTTGCAAACTTTTTTCCAGCATCTGGTTTTCTATCACATAAAAATCATTCCTGACTGTTTCCAACACTTGCAGAAACTGAGAGTCATCAAAACCACATAAAGTCATAAAGAAGACCACAAAAGAAAAAGCTATTTAACTTTCTCTGAAATTATAGAGCAACCTCCACTTGACCTAAAGTCAATCTCTTGCACTATTTCAATGTGCATTGCGCCACAAAATACCAAACAATGCACCACAGGCACAAAACTTTGTAAACATAAACTACAGTAAAAACAACAAGGAGTCCTGTGGCACGTTAGAGATTAAGGGTGCATCTACACAGCACCCTAAACTCAAAATAAGACACGCAATTTGCATTATGCAAATTGCATATCTTATTTCAATTTTATTTCAAAATAGCTTATTTTGAAATTTGGTGCATCTACACAGTGCTAAATTTCAAAATAACACACTACTTCGAGCCATCCCTTAACCCTCATGAAAGTTTACAAGAATGGCAAAATAGCACACCTGTGATTTTGAAATAATGGGTGGCTTGTTAAGACGTAGGGTAACTATGTTGGGATATTTCCAGTCTCCTGAAATAGCTGTGCAGCATAGACATACCCTAACAGATTTGTTAGGGCATAACCTTTTGTGGGTAAAACTCACTTCATAAAATGAATTGGAAATGAAGTTACAGAAGCAGGAGTATATATAAGAGAAAAGTTGCTTGTGTTAATGAAACTAATCAAGTCAGGGTGGAAGTGGATTATTCAGAGTATTTGCTCTGGAGATGTGACTATCCAGAGAGGGGGAATTGCTTTCGTAGTGTGTTAACCAGTTCAGATCCTTATTCAATCCTAAGTTGATAGTGTCAAATTTGGAAGGACATTGCTGGCACTTGATGGCATTTATCAGGAATGGATGTGCAGACAGATGAGTCCCTGATGGTGTAGCTTATGTGGTTAGATTCTGTGATAGTGTCGCTAGTATAGATATGTGGAAAGAGTTGGCAACAGGGTTTGTTGCAGGGATAGGTTCCTGAGAGAGTGTATCCAAGGTGTGGAGTGTAGCTCCTGGTAAGTATGGGTATCTCTACACTACAGCACTAATTCAAACTAACTTAACTCAAATTAGTTAATTCGAACTAAACTAATTCGAATTAGCGCTGGCTCATGAAGCTGTACACGGGGCACCTTACCCCCTCCCGGCAGGCCTTCAATGCCAGGCTCACCAGTGCCTGCATCATGGTTGAGGGGGCCTTCAGATGCCTGAAAGCCCAATTTAGATGCCTCCTCACCCGCCTCGACCTTGTCGAGCACAATATCCCTTCCGTGGTGGCAGCAAGTTGTGTGCTGCACAATTTATGTGAGCGTAAGGGAGAGGCTTTCCTGCCAGCCTGGATGGCTGAGGCTGAGTGCATGGCTGGCCAGTACGTACAGCCCCGCACCGCCGCCATCTGGGAGGCCCAGCAGGGGGCCGTCCAGATCCAGGAAGCCCTGCGGGAGAGCTTCCAGGTGGAGGAGAGCTGAACTCTGCCTGCATGCCCCACTGGGGCCTTCTTCCACCCTCCCCTCCTTCCCCTTTCCCTTTCCTAAGTTCCCTTCCTAATGTCAAATAAACACACCTGTTTTGCCAACAAAAATCTCTTTCTTGTACATAACTGGAGTGGGGGAGGGAGGAGTGAGGGTGGGAGAAGGGAGGGGAAAACCTGGGAGAAGGGAGTTGTAAGGGGGAGGCAAGGGGAGGAAGGGAAGGGAAAGCTCAGGGTTTGGGGTCCTTCTGGCTCTCCCGTCTCAAAGCACTGCGGGTGCGGGGGCATCAGGGGGAGTGGGTGTGGAGGGTGGGGTAGGAGGGACAGGGGGTGTGGAGGAAGTGGGAGGGGGAGCAGGGGTGGGAGGAGGAGTGAGAGCTGGGGCGTCTGCAGGGGCTGGAGCAGGAGGAGGCAGGAACCTGTCCACCAGAGTCTGGAGGTGACCTCTGAGGGCACGGCTCTGCTCCTCCAGCACCTCCAAGCTCTGCTGCCGCAGCTGATCCTGGATACGGATCTGGTGATCCAGTAGCCACAGGTGCCGCCGCTAGTAGTCCTCCAGGTTCCTGGTGTGCCTGCTAGCCCGGGTGCAGGGGGCTGTTGCAGGAGGGATGGTGCGCCCTGCAGTCCCAGGTGCTGCAGCTGTGGTGAAACAAGAGCAGTGGTCAGTTCTCCCTGGGGACATGGTGGGTGAAACCCAGCCCCCCCTCTGCAAGGTGAGGTCAGTGTGTGGGGAACAGGCCAGGGCCCCTGCATGACACCCAGCTGCTGCTCCATGGTGGGCAAGGCCCAGGCACATGGTCCCTGGGCTCCCTCTCCCCCCACAACTCCATACTCATAAGGGTAGCATGATGGCACTCACATGTGGATTCCTCCCCGGCCTCAGACGACACAGCCGATGTGCTCTGTGGGGTGCCTCGGAGGTCCTGGGTCCTGGGCAGGCTCCCTGCAGGCTCCTGCCTCTCGGCGTCCTCATCCTCCTCCTTCTCCTCCTCCTCCTCCTCCTCCATGTCAGTGACGGATCCCTCTGCCCCAGGGTCGATCACCACCCGGGGGGCATGGACTGAGTGAGCCCCCAGGATGTGGCCCAGGGCCTCAAAGTGAGGGCATGCCTCCGGGTTGGCTCCTGGCTGGGAGGCCCTGGAGTAGGCCTGCCACAGGTCCTTAATTTTGCAGCGGACCTGCTCCCGGGTCCGCATGTGGCCTCTGGTGGCCAGGCTGTCAGCCATGCGGCTCATTCCTGTGGCTAGTGCGGAGATCGTGGACATTGGAGGCCTCCCCCCAAACCTCAATGAGGTCCATGATCTCCGCACTAGGCCAGGCGGGCACCCTGTGAGCCGCCAGCCTGGTCCCGGGAAGAGGCGGAGGGATGGGTGGCAGCGGGTGGCTGGCTCATGGTTCAGGGTCTGCTGGGTGGGTGCTGGCAGGCTTGCAACTGGCACAAGCACTGTAGCCAGACCATGCCCCTTTAAGGGCTCTGGGGCCAGGAGTGGGGCAGAAGAGTTTCCCTGGTTTGGCCCAGAGTGGCCACCAGGGCAACCTGGGAAGGGCTAGCCTCCAACTAGTTTGAATTAAGTGGCTACACGGCACTTAATTCAAACTACTTGATTCGAACGAGGTGTTAGTCCTCGTAGAATGAGGTTTACCTAGTTCGAATTAAGCGCTCTCTTAGTTCGATTTAAATTCGAACTAGCGGTTTGTAGGTGTAGCCCCTATTAAAGTTAATTTGAACTAACGGTTGTTAGTTCGAATTAACTTTGTAGTGTAGACATACCTATTTGCTTAAGGTTGGGGGGCTGTCTGTAGGCAAGGACTGGCCTGTCTCCCAAGGTTAGTGAGAGTGAGGGATCATTTTCTAGGAGAGGTTGTAGACTGTCAATGATGCGCAGGAGGGTTTAAGCTAGGGTTTAACCTAACCACATCAACCACCACATCAGAGGCTCATACAACTGCACATCCACTAATGTGATCTATGCCATCAAGTGCCAGCAATGCCCCTCTGCCATGTATATTGGCCAAACTGGACAGTCTCTATGGAAAAGGGTTAATGGACACAAATCAGATATTTGAAATGGTAACGCACAGAAACCTGTTGGGGAACATTAATATGCCCGGGCACTCATTAATGGATCTCAAAGTGACTAGACTATTACAAAACAATTTCAAAAATGAGCTAGAGAGAAGCTGTGAAATTTACCTTTATTTGCAAATGTGACATCTTTAATCAAGGTTTGAATAAAGACATGAACTGGATGGACTGGTACATTCAACATCCTAATGACATCAAAAACTAAGTATCGGGCACTTACAGCCCACTCTATTAGTCTCATTTAGCATGGACACTCTAATAGACAAGATTTTTTTCCTTCTCTTTCCGTTCCCCGTCCCCTTTTTCTGTTATTTATTTGTACCTCTGGATCCCTTGCTCCATCCATCTGAAGAAGTGGGTTGTGTGCATGAAAGCTCATGATACCATTTGATTTTTCATTAGTCTCTAAGGTGCTGCAGGACCATTCATTGTTTTTTAAAGTTTTTTCATTGCCCAATGCCAAATTTTCTGTGGCCTTAGGCAAATGATGTAGTCTCTCAGGGTATGTCTACACTACAAAGTTAATTCGAACTAACGGATGTTAGTTCGAATTAACTTTAATAGGCGCTACACTAGTGCTCTGCTAGTTCGAATTTAAATCGAATTAGCGGAGCGCTTAGTTTGAACTAGGAAAACCTCATTTTACGAGGATTAAGCCTAGTTCGAACTAGCCAGTTCGAATTAAGGGGTGTGTAGCCCCTTAATTCGAACTAGTGGGAGGCTAGCCCTCCCCAGGTTTCCCTGGTGGCCACTCTGGCCAACACCAGGGAAACTCATCTGCCCCCCTCCCGGCCCCGGACCCCTTAAAGGGGCACAGGCTGGCTATGTGCCCGTGCCAGGTGCAAGCCTGCCAGCACCCAGCCAGCAGACCCTGCACCTGGCACGGATCGAGCCACCCACCTGATGCCCCCCAGCCTTCCCCCTTTTCCTGGGACCAGGCTGGCGGCTCCCAGGAGCTTGCCCGGGACCGCAAGAGGCAGGCACCCGCCTGGGCTAGTGCAGACATCGTGGACCTCGTCCACAATCTCCGCACTAGGCACAGGAAAGTGGTCGGCTAGGGCAGGAGAGCTGCCAGCCTGGGCACCCAGGAGCAGGTGTGCAAGAGAATCAAGGGGGTCCACTGAGACCCCCGACCCTGAGCCCTGAGCCCTGAGCTTACAATGGCCGTCCTGGGTCAGACCAAAGGTCCATCTAGCCCAGTAGCCTGTCTGCCGACAGAAGCCAACCCTAGGGACCCTGGAGGGGATGGACCGAAGATAGTGACCAAGCCATTTGTCTCGTGCCATCCCTCTCCAGCCTTCCACAAACCTCGGGCAGGGACACCACTCCTACCCCCTGGCTAATACCACTCCATGGACCCAACCTCTATGACTTGATCTCACTTCCCTTTAAACTCTGTTCTAGTTGTAGCCTTCACAGCCTCCTGCAGCAAGGAGTTCCACAGGTTGACTCTTTGCTTTGTGAAGAACAACTTTCTGTTACTAGTTTGAAGCCTGCTACCCATTCCTTTCCTTTGGTGTCCTCTAGTCCTTCTTTATGGGAACTCATGAAGAACTTTTCTTGATGCACCCTCTCCACCCAACTCCTGCTTTTAGAGACCTCTATCCTGTCCCCCCTCCATCTCCTCTTTTCTAAGCTGAAAAGTCCCTGTCTCTTTAGCCTCTGTTCATATGGGACCTGTTCCGAACCCCTGATCATTTTAGTTGCCCTCCCCTCTCCCAGCCTCTCTCTTCCCCTCTCCCACCTCCTTTTCCCAGTCTCCCCCAGTTTTGTTCAATAAAGACAGATTCCATTTTGGAAGACACGTTATCTTTATTTTGTACATCAAGAAGAGGGGCTAGGGAAGGGTAAGTGGAAGGAGGTGAGGGAAGAATGGGGCACGAGCCCCCGATGGGGAGGACTGGGCTGCCTCTGCGGGCTTCTGGGGGTGGCAGCTCTCCTGCAGCCCCCCAATTGCCCCCTCTCCCCAGATGGCAGCCTGCAGCAAGTGCAGCCGGGCTGATGGCCGAGTGCTGTGATGTGCCCAGTGTGGGTACTCCGGGCAATCCAAGCCAGGACTGCTTTGCAAGCGGGGCACACCTGAAAACTGTCTGTCCGGGGTGGGGGTCGGGTCCCTTTAAGCGCAGCCCTCGGCTAGCCTGAGACAGCATCTCCACGCTCTAAGTCCTCCTCTGATGCCCTGCCGGAACTGCTTCCAGCCATCCTTAAGCCTGGTTCAGGGTCCACTTAATGTGGACATGCTAGTTCAAATTAGCAAAACGCTAATTCGAACTAGTTTTTAGTCTGGATCCGTTAGTTCGAATTAGCTTAGTTCGAATTATCGCTGTAGTGTAGACATACCCTCAGTTTGTTATTTATCAGATAAGGATAGTAGCACTTCCCTCCTCACAGGGGTGTTGGGAAGATACGTAAATTAAAGACTTTGAGGGGCACAGTACGGTTGCAACTGGGGCCATATAAAACCCTTTAGTAGTAGGAAAAGAGTGGTGGTCTCCTCTGTGCGGCATCCCATGGGGAAGAAATGCAAAACTTCCAGGGGGGAGGGCATGGGAGAGCAGCTTGTTCCTAGTGCAGAGAGTGGAGGAAGGAAAATACCCACCAACAGCCACTCCCCTAACACGCAGCCTGGTTGCACTTGCTCCCTCTTGTGCTTCTCCTGTTGAATTTTTCATCAGCCTTTCAACTGTTAAGTCTCATTTTGCTGTCAGCATTTTGTTTCTGTTGCTGAACTTGTTTATTTATAACTACTATTGGATTAAATATGACTGTGTTTAAAGATTCTAAAATTCCAAACAAGCTCAATAATTGAAAACTTATTTCGCTTCAAAATTGCCTTTTAATTTTTGTAAATGTTAATGAAAACCTTCATGTCGAATTTCTAAAAGGACAGAACAAAATTAGCAAATTAAATGTTGAGTTAAAGCTTTGAATATTGAATAAGTTCCCAGATGAAGGTAGGATGAACTTAATAAGAGAGCACAGACAGCTGCCTTACTGGAAAACTGAAGTTGTGTGTGTTCTGCTCTTTCTAGTCAGTCTGTAATGGGAACCAAAAAAACCAAAGCGAAAAGTGCATTTTAAATAAGAAACTGTTTTACTAGGCATTGTGTCAGAAAAATGAGAGTAGAAGTTTTGGAGGATATGAAAAAAAATCAAATCAAAGAAAGAAGTAAACCAATTCTTATAGAGGTTAAAAAATCTTATACAGTAGGGATGTTCATGACTATAAATATTGAATATCAAATAGGATGAATATTGAGATATGTAGAACTCTGTATTCAAGTACCAACTTACTCATGCTCATCCATCCCCTCTTTCATGACCTCCAAAGTGGCTTCTTTACCACTCTTCTATGCCCATGCAGTGTATTGGTGCTATAAATTGTGTAGCAGGGAGTGTTGTGGTTCACTGAGGTGTATAAGGTGCACACAGGGGATCTAGTAAACCATCTTTTAGATCACTTATTCAAGTGCTTGCAGTTCCCACTTCAGCACAAGTGAAAGGCTAATACCGGGCAAAGATTTTAAACCATAGACCATTTTAATCACTAACAAAGATGGTTCAAGCCTTACCGATTCTTGCTGCCTCTTGTGAGTAATCAGGCTTCTCCTTTAAAATAGTTTTTTAGAATATCTTTTATGTTTAGTTCTAAAATGCACTGTATTTACCGAAGCAATCAGACCAAGATTCCACCTCCAAAACTGTTAGATTTAAAAACAGATATATTTGCACAACAGACCAAAACTGTTCTTGACAGTCTTGTAAACAATCATGTATTAAGGTGTTTTTTTTAAAAGTTCTTTTAGTATCACAGTTGGGCAACTGGTTAAACGCTTATTGATACATTTTAAACATAGTAGGTGTTATTTAGCTGATAAACTAGCTGTTGGCTGCTAGTTGGCCTCTCACATACAACAGAAGAAAAATAGACAAGAGTTACATATTCTACACTGAGACAAAGTCAGTGAGGCCAGAGAATACCCATGAAAGTTGAATTTGGCCCACTATTTGAATAATTATTAATTAGAAATACTGTGCAGTGTATTAAATAATAATAATTACTGTGCAGTGTTTTAAATATCAAAGCAAGTAAGCATATATGAGATGCCAGCCTTCAAGCATATATACATTTGTAATCTAAATTACTCAGAGATTTTTACCTAAGCACAGATTTGAACCCACATCACCAGCAGTAAAATTGTCTGGTATTTTATCCTTTCATATCCCAAGCATGCATTCCTCATGCAGCAAGCCTCTTGCACTGGGATGAAGACCCTGCAGTTAATGGGCTGGGAGAGCCATCAGCACCTCACAGGAAAATCTATGCACCTGGAAGAATTTGATCCTCAACATTTTCTTTTAAAGTAGCATCCAATTTCCTAGTGCCATCACATTAGAACTCAAAGTGTTATTGTATCCCATGTACCTAATAGGGAAATATCTCTTGAAGAGACCCCTGTGGGGGATGGGGAGCGGGAAGAGGTAGGAGTGAATAGTGTCTGGGTCATTCTTGCTAGGCAGATTTAGCACTCCACACCCAGAAGCTTCTGGAATTGGTTGTGGTAGTTTGGGATCTGCTCCAATAGATTCTGTCTTGTTGCTGGGGTCAGATTCCATAAGCAAATAGGCAGGACAGCTGCTTTTCTAAGGGCCTGGTGCCCTGTGTGAGCTGGGAGAAGCTGAGCCAGGAGCAGAAAGCAGGCTGCTGTCCCTCACTCTGCAGCAGGTAACGAGGATGTTAACCCTTTACCAGGTCACATGGGCAATGTTAGTTATAGCAAGGGGAAACTGGGAGGGAAAAAATAACATTCTCTGTTTTAGTTGTCTGCTTGGAATGTTGTTTCATTTTAGCCAAGCTGTTCTAGTTCACTTTCTCAGTTAGTGTGATTCTTCAGCTCCTCTTTAAATGTAGTAATGGGAAAAGAGTCATTTCTATTTTGTTGTTCTCAGTTTTTGTATTTACTTGTAACAGGGTTTCTTTAAGTCTGTATCCTTGTGAGTTAACTGACTAGTTAATCAGTGAGCTGGCTGTCTAACAGTGACCCACAGCAGAGGAAGAATCTGCCTGGACTCCAACTGAGGATCCCTACAAGCAAGTGGAGAGATGGTTCAGATTCAGCATATGGTGCAGATTTAAGGATCAGAGACACAAACTGAGACTTCGGTGAACTAAATCTAAGCTTTTGGGATCTCTCAGTTTCTTCTTGGTGGCTATGTCTATACTGCGCTCTCTTGCACAAGAAAATATGCAAATGAATTGAAGAGGTGAATATCGCTGCACCTCATTTGCATACTTAATTAACCACATTTTTGCACAAGGGGCTTTTGCGCAAAAAGGAGCCGTCTACAGGCAGAACAGCTCTTGCGCAAGGGGGGGGTTAGCAAAAAGGAGCCATGTTCATTAAGTATGAAATGAGGCACGGAGATATTCTCTACTTCACTTCATTTACACATTTTGTTGCACAAGAGAGCACAGTATAGATGTAACCATTGTGTTTTGTGTGGATTGAACTGTTTAGATATTATTTGTGGTTTTCTCTTTATTTATGTTTGTTGTAACTGTGAGGACAATGTCTGTGGGTTATAAAATAGTTATGTTATACAATAAGATTATTATGTGTATCTTAGGGATGTGAAGGACTAGTAGACTATCTGATAAACAAATACTTATTTGATAGTCGACAGGCTTGTTCACTAGTTGCTCCCACACCCTCTGAGGCCTCTATCAGAAAGAGGCAGCAAGGGGGGAGGGAAGGGGTATTTCAAAGCAGCAGTGCCATGTGGAGCCTGGGGCCAGACCCTGGGCTCCAGGCGGCGCTGCTGCTTTGAAATGACACAGGGAGCCTGACTCCCCAGCTGACCCCAGGCTCCATGTGGCACTTATGCCTTTATTGTGTAACAGCCCTAGGGCTGTTTCTACACTTCAAAGGCAGAGACGCCCTATCAACTAGTCGAATAGTTGATGCAAAATGCATCAACTATTTCATTAGCCAATTACCCACAATTTAACATCCCTAGTGTTGCTTCATCATAAGATTTTATAAAGTAATTTAATTTAATTCATTTCTTCAGTTTCTGTTGGGTCTTGAATGTAGGGAGGCTGACACTGGGCAATCCTTACTGAAATTCCTGAAGAGACTCAACTCTGGGTCTCCAGCTCCTGTCTATGGGAAGTGGGGATATTTTTAGACACTGGAGGAGGGCAGTGAAGTGCAACCCACCCAAGGTTACATTATTACTCATGATCCTCTTGTAAGCTACACCTACTGGGGTACTCTGTGCCCCTGTAGTGGCACTTTGAGGATTCTGCTTAAGCTTTGGGTAAGAAACTTGTGACTTTTAGTTCATGCAGTAGAGGCTCATACACTAAGCTTCAGAAGTCCCAGGTTCGACCCTGCCCACTGATCACTGGAGTCTGTCAGAGTTGCACTGTGTGATGATATCTATATGTTAATTTTAGGAAGTGTGTGAGGGTGTGAACAGGTGAGCCTGCCCTCTGATCACTCTAATAGTAATTAGTTCCCCAGTAGGAAGCTGACAGGGGTAATCATTCAATCAGGCTGCTCAGCTGAGCCAATTACCCTATCAGCCCTGGACTGATAAGAGGCAGCACACGAAGGACATGAAGAAGGAAGGAGATAGAGACTCAGAACAGGGAGGCTTCAGTTGCTCTCTGGCCTGGTGAGAGGACCAAAAGGCTAGTTGGATATTATAAATAGGTCATTACACAAGGACTGCTGTGAAATTGGTGGAGTTAACAGAGAATCAAAGACACTGTGAAGAAACAACCATGGGAGTCTAAGAATTAGCGTGTCAGCACTTTAAATAGAAAATTATGCTGCTTGAACTTTCTTTGTTTCTTTTATTGGTTTTCAGTTAGTTTTTTACATTTTTTCCAAAATCTACCACTTTAAAAAAAATCACACTTGGAAAAGAAAAGTCCACAAGCTCAAAAGCAAAAATAAATAGACAGTAATGGGAAAGGGCATATAACAAGTCATAGAAGTTGGTACCAACTTTGTTCTCTATTTCCTTTCAAAGAAAAGTTACAATGTAATATATGTAGCATTGTTGTAGCTGCATTGGTCCCTGAAGGAGAACTCTGTGTAGGCTTGAAAACTTGTTTCTTTTACCAACCAAAGGTGGTACAGTAAAAGCTATCTCCTCACCCACTTTGTGTCTACTGTGTGGCATAGTCTGTCATCCAGCTTTTGAGAGAATACAAGGGCTGCATCTAGACTGGCATAATTTTGCAGAAATACTTTTAACGGAAAAGTTTTTCCGATAAGTATTTCCGCAAAAGCGCGTCTAGATTGGCACAGATGCTTTTGCGCAAAAAGTGCTTTTGCGCAAAAGCATCCATGGCCAGTCTAGATGCGATTTTGCGCAAGAAAGCCCCAATCGCCATTTTAGCCATCGGGGCTTTTTTGCGCAAAACAGTTCTTCCCTGTCTACACTGGCCCTCTTGCACAAGTATTCTTGCACAAGAGGGCTTTTTCCCGAGCGGGAGCATGAAAGTATTTGTGCAAGAAGCACTGATTTTGTACATTACAAAGTCAGTGCTCTTGCACAAATTCAAGCGGCCAGTGTAGACAGCTGGCAAGTTTTTGCGCAAAAGCAGCTGCTTTTGCACAAAATCTTGCCAGTCTAGATGCACCCAAGGACTGTAACAAACCAGAAAAGATGTGGAAATAGATGTAGTCATGGCAAGACCTGCATTAGAACTGGCTGCCCATATGGTGGTGGGGAGGTATGTCTAGTGGTTAGGGAGCAAACCTCAGCCTTGGGAAATTGAATGTCAGTTCCCTGTTTTTCCTCTTACTCACAATGGGAAGTGATTTTAAATAAATCAAATTAAAGCCTCTTGAATTCTGAATGAGAACATCCACCCAGGGATTCAATTCAGTTTAACTTGTTGACTTTAAATTCACACCTTTAGTTAATTCAGAATTTTTTTTCCTGAGTGTCCACTGTAGACAAATCCTGAGCCTTTCTGTGTGTCAGTTCCCAATTTATAAAATGGGGATTATAGCACTTCCCTGACTCACTGGGGTTGTGAGGCTAAATGCATTAATGCTTGTAAAATGCTCAGACAATATGATAATGGGGACCATACAAGTACCTAAGACAGATGGATGTTGTTCCCTATAAAGAGGTGTTGCAAGTTACACCCACACACAATGGGGAGGTCAGAAAGGCATTTCTACCTCCCCCTTCCAAGATGAGGCCCTGTAATGCCCCAACAAGGGGGGCACAATTTAACCTTGAGTGGCTAAGCTCTAACTTTGAACTGTGTAATAAAGTGTGCACGGCAGATTGATTTTACTAGGTCATGGCCCATAGATTAGAGCCATATGTAGGTCATCAGTGGACACAGCATTTTCATGTAGTGGGCGCATTGTACTTATGGAATGAGCTTCTCGCTGTCTGCTACTGTGTCTGCTACCTCTGTCATGGAGGAAAGCTGATTTGCTTCCCTCCTCTCACAGGACAGTCTTCTGTTGCCTTGTCCATCAAGGAAATTTTACAGTGTTCCTGAGAAATGTTCAGAAATGTTAGCAGGCATTTGTTGCATGCAAATAGCTGCAGAATAAATCATTGTATATTGCAGCACAACCCCTGAGGGGGTTTGTACCTATGGAACTTGGTACTGTCACTCTACTTCCCCATGTACCTTAATCATGTTATTCATTCAGTGAGAAGGAAGAACATTACAGCATGAGACTTTAATCCCTCACTGCTGATGATCTGACTCTGAAAGACAGCGAGAGAGAGAGCAGAAAACCCATGGAAAAGTCTTTAGGTAGGATTCAAATGCCATTATTTCTCTGCACTGGCTATAGGCAAGGACCTCATTATCAGAACAGTTTCCTAAGATATTTAGAGAGACAAGTGCAGGTGCCAGTATGTGTAAATACAGGGGTTAAATATCACCTTTAGGACATTGTATTTCCTGACCTTTAGGGCAGCTGGAAAAATTTTGTCTGCTACCTACCAAGGGGACAAATTCACAAAAATTCTCTCGTTCCCCCTAACCCTCTGGATCATTTTCCCTAAAGAATATAAAAATGACAAAGGGGGAGAATACTATCTTAATTAAACAGCATTCTAAGAGGGTTCTGTTTTTAAAGTGGATTTAGTGCATATTAAAGGTACTTGCCTATTTGAGACCCCTGGGGCAGTGATCCTATTAGCAACAGAACAGGGGTTGTGCAAGTTGCTCCATGCTGTCATGCCAGTGGTCCTTAAACTTGACCTAAAGGGAAGCACCTGTACGCTGAGTCAAGCCCTTACCTCTCTGCTGAGACTACCAGCAAGGATGTTAATTATCGCTGCCTGCAGTGCAGACAAATCCACTGGAAACTAGACTGACACCACCAACTCCAGTCCCCAAACAGCCATAGAACAGATACTTGTAGATATTCCTGAGTACTCCTGTCATGGAATGGACATGAACCAGTGACTGAGAGATGGAGAGCACTGGCTATTAATCACCCAAACCAGCCAGGCTTTCTGATTGTAAAGCAAGTTTAACTAGAAAGCTAAAGAAATGGATTGACTAGCACAGCTTTTCATGATTTCAAAGTATTGTTCTCATTAGACAATTTTTCGCTAAAGAGAAGGCCAAGTGAATAAATAAAAGGACACAAGACAACTATAATCCATTTTCAAGGCTACCAAAATCATATATAACTGCACATTTCCAACTACTTTCCAAGGCCCAAAAGGAATCTCTACATTCGTAAACAACATGAACAATAGGAATGTCAACGAATATCCTAAATTATGCCACAGCTGAGAGCCCTTTCGTCAAAGTCATGAGTATGATTATACCAAGGTTCCATGGGCCAGAGCTGTGAAAATAAGCCAATTTATGCCACTTTGCCACATTTTTCCCCAGCCTGTATGTAGCACATCTGCTCCACAGCTTAGCAAACAATAGTTTCCTCTAGCTTCAGTTTGGAGTGACTTGTCTCTCAGCCATTTGATTGTCTTGCTTCCTGGATCCACTCAGAGACCTCTGCCCACCACTTTGGGGCACAAAGAGAAGCTACGCTTGACCTGATATTAACCCAAAGTCCTGCCAGCCACATATGGGAAGCAGTGGTAGGGGAAGTTTCATGAATTATTGGTAAAGTGGATATAAGCTAGTACATGCTTCAACTCTGATCTAGTAACTATTTTTAGTAATAAATTACAATGATAAACAATGCTATGGTGAACAACCATATATTTGATCTCTATGGATCCAGTGAGGAGAAAAGCAACAAGACTGAAAAATCACTTGCATATACAGAGAATGGGAATTGAATTAGAAACCTGTTGTTATCAAACTCTCTGAACAACTGCAGAGAATCTCTAAATAAAGATTGGCCTTGTTGGTATATTAACATGTCTGAGGGAAAGGCCTGTCCATTATGAGTTTGACTGGGGATTCATTTATAACACTTCCTTTGCCATTATTCCATTCACACTATATTCCAATGTAAAGAGTATGAGACTTTTCCTCGACTTCAAAGAGATCATACTGCGATGAATTGGCTCTTGTGTTGTGTATTGAATTGGCTTTGTGCCCTCTAATAGATGGAGTCATGGTAGGTATGCCTCAATGGCCATATACCACATAACAATTAGTGTGGTTTCCCCTTTAGCTCACATGGTAGGAGCCTGTGTTTTAGAACAAAATAATCTGAATTCTATTCCTGATATTGCAACAACGTTTTAAGTGCTCGTGGTATGTAGCCAATGATAACCCTCATGTTACTAAATCAGTTTGGATATATTGCAGTTGTTTCATGGACAAAATGCAAGGATGACTAAGAGAAATAGTGATATAAAGCCCTTTCCTATTCCTCCCAGGATTCAGAGGAATAAAACGCTAAGAAAGATCTCTGCTTGTTCTTGCTCTATAGATTATTCATCCCATGTCAATATATGAAAGTATTATTGTTAGAATAATGGATGAACAATCTCTCAGTCTAATCTGTAAATAAGGGGTTGGGTATTTTTTAATCCTCAGGGTTAAGATTTTCATGTAAGGGCATGGAATGGCTACAGGATCTAGCAGGCAGACTACTATCAGTGGCTATCCAAAATTACAACTCTGATTGCTTTTGCTATTTCAGACAGGATTTTGAGTCCTGCACACATATCTTCTATTTACGTCAGACACTGGGGAATGGAGACTTAAAGGAGAAAATGTACTGTTTAAACCATGTCTAAAACACTCCAGGGAACATATCTTAACATAAGCATGAGCCCAGGGGAAGGAGAGCAATATTTTAAAATCAATGTTCTTTCTCTTATTTTCATAAAATCAGACGAAACAGCAGATTTCAACATTCTATCATTTAATATCACTGAGCAAGAAAGATAGAAGTTATGGGAGGTATATATTGATTTTATACCATTGATATTTGAATCTCAGTAATTCCTAGAGATACGCACATATAACCCCAGTTTATTTCAGGAATACCCCACTGGTTGTGGGAGACAGACTGTGCTATGCCATTCTGCAGAGCTGCAAAGCAACTGGGCCACAGCCACTGTTCTATATATGGGCAGGAATAGCAGTGTCTGTTGCTCTCCATTCTCCATGAGAGATTTCAACCATTGAATCTCATTAAGTGTAGCCTTTCCCCAACCCACTTCAGTAGCTTCCACAGCACCACCCTCTTAGGATATGTGAAGAACCCATTGCCAGGTGTCAAGGCACCTCTTTGTGGATGCTTAGCCCATACTATTCTCATCATCACGTAGGCCTTGCATACGTTATCAACAGCTGTGTGACTTTCACCCTTACTGCAGATATATTGGAGGGGTTGAAGAAAAACTACTGAGAATTTGTAGGCTAATTAGTTGCACGAAACCACAGTAGTATGGACATTTCAAAGCCAGTTTTAATTTCATATACAACAAGTGCCTGGAGAGGTGAATAGTTTAGAAAAATATACCAAATCCTTCCAAACACTGGAAATATATGCAGTATGAATTCAGCCAAAACATTCATTGCTGAACAATTTGATTAGATTTCAGTCATTGGTTTCAATAAATTTGTTCAAGAAATAGCTTTCTTTTTATATTTCTTTTGCTAGTCTGTTATTCTGGAAAGTACTAATTTAAAGGTGCCAATATAGCTGTTTCAAAGTAATGACAGTTACATTTCCAGAGACAAAGCTATTACACTGGAAACAAGATTTCTTATATTAGTCACCACTTTTAAGAGACTATATTGTTTGGTTTCAATCCTAAATTTAGGACAGAAATCCAGACAAACACACACATGTTATCTTAACGCCTAAACGTCACCATGGGATAAAGGCATTTTTCTCTTCATTATGTTTCTGCTGTGCAATGGGTATTGGCATTTTTTTAAAACATGTTCAACATTTTATAGTAGTGTGGGATGTTTTTCTGATCATTTGTAGAAAATATCGCATTACATTTTGGGATGCATGTGAAAAAATACTCATGCAATTTTTATTATTTTTTTTCATTCTGTTGCCTATATTTTTCATAGTTCTCTGGCCACCAGGAGAATACAAAAAAAACAACCCCATATTCTGACAGGCCCTTTCATTATCTAACTATAAATTTTATAGTGTGCATCAGTATGTCTGTCCATCTGTGTTGTTCAAGAACTCCTCCTAAATGTTTAAAAAAAACAACAAAGGGTCTGGTAGCACTTTATAGACTAACAAAACAAGTAGCTGTATCATGACCTTTTGTTGCTTTTTAAGTTTATCCTGTACAGACTAACTCAGCTACTCCCTGAAGCTTCCTCCTAAACGGTAAGAGCTAGGACCACCACATTGGGAATGTAGCTTTCTCTTATCATAATGTAAAGCAAGGTAAGGATTTGATTGTTCCAGGACAATGAGATGTGCCTGGAATTCAATTGTTTAGAATAAAATGGAAAGGGAGGAGTCTGGTAGGAGGGCAGTTATAATGTAGAACTACCACAGCGGGGAGGCAAGGGGCCAGAGATGGGGATCAGGACAGTTATAACTCCATTGAGCCACCAAGGGACAGTGATGGAGAAAGGGACAGCTATCCTCTCTCCCTGGGGCAGCCTGTATGCTGAACACCGTATCCTCAGTCCCATCCCAGAACAACTATTTAAATGAAGAAAAACAAAAGTTATGTGAGTTAAGGATCTGAGCAACTCCAGATAAACCTTCCAATTATATACATAAATAGATATAAACAGGGCTCGACAAATCAGTGAATCTACTTGCCCGTGACCGGCCGATTTCAGCCGGTCGCCCCGTTCACCCGCGGTGCACGCATGCACAATGTGGGTCTGGTGCATGCGCAGTGTGGGGCTGGTGAGTAGATTTTGCCACGGTTTGTCAAGCCCTGGATATAAATATGTAACAGAGCAATAAAGACGACAAGTAACTGATATTCCTTCACAGTGCCTGTATAAATCAGTCAGAAACAAGGGAATTCTACCAAGTCACAGTGGGAAGATTTCTCCCTCAAAACCATGGAGTTGTTCTAGAGCTCTAGCCTAAGAGCTGGAGTAGACTCACTGATTCTTGACTCCCACTCATACCCTACATTCAAGGGGAGAGCCAAAGGTTCCTGCTATGTTGGATCTTCCTGACTCACCACCATTTTATCTTGGGCTAGCTTCAAAGTACCATTCTGTAGAGTGGCTGGTTTGGTGGACACAGTGCCACACTGCACATGAGATGCAGACCTCCTGCATAAACTCACTGCATGTGCGAGAAAGTGGAACTAGAGCCATGCCACCTCATTAAGAGACCTTTGTACCCACAGGGAAGATGTCGGGAATTGGGCTTAAAGAATGGAATACTAAAGTGTAGCCGGGACCCTGTACCGTAGGCACATCAAGCAGATGGAGCAGTTTCATATGCGCTCCCTATGATCAGTCATGCAAGTACGCTGGCAGAACCGAATTACTAACCAAGAAGTGCTTGATAGAGCTGGTTCCACAAGCATCGAAGCTAAGATCCTCCAGACCCAGCTTCGATGGTCTGGCCATGTTCTCCGCATGGACGAAAGCAGGATCCCGAAGCAGCTGATTTATGGGGAGCTGGTACGTGGTAGCCGCAAACAGGGACGCCCGAGGAAGAGGTATAGGGATAACCTGAAGACCAATTTGCAGTGGACAGGACTTCAACCTCGACAGTTTGAACTAGCTGCTGCAGACAGGACTAATTGGCATTCCCTTATGGGGAAAGCAGTGACAAAGTTTGAGGATGACTGCCGCCAATGCCTCGCACCTGCACGGGAAAGATGACATAGAGCTGTGTTCTCTCCTGTCCTGACAATCAGTGTCCCATGCCCTATTTGTACCCGCATGTGTGCTTCGACCTTTGGGCTCCGGAGCCACATGCATTTCCATAAATGAAATGCACAACATGTCTTCCTCAGCTCCCGAGAGACAACCAACAACAACTAAAATGTAGCAAACTCAGCAATCCTACCCAACAGGTACATAGGCACACATACACACACATGCACACTCAAAACCAGCTCCTTATATGTATTTCTCTACATGATTAATAAACCAGATTCAAACTTATGATTCCACATTCTTACTACAGGCTCAGTCCAATCACTTTTGCACTGGATGGAAAATTGTTCTAATAGTGCACCAGAGAATTCCACCAGCATAGAGGAATCCTTGAAGACAGCATAACCAGAGCTGTCCATCAGTTGTTCCCATTCCCTACTTAAGTTATATGTCAAGGGCAGAGAAAAGACGAACAGCTCCTATGTCTGACAGTGGGTAGTACCAAATGCTTCAAGAGAAAATGTTAGAATTCTTTCAATACATGAAGTTTCTTCTTAAATCTATCAATTATTGGTGGGCTTATGCCTGGAAGCAGAAGGATTTTGTACTCCTTGTATTTTTATCCTGTATAACATTACCATAGATGTTTCCACCATATAAATGTCTGATTCTTTTTTGGATCCTGCAAATATCCTAACCACAGTTAAATCATGTGGCAGTGAGTTCCACAGGTTAGTTAAGCAACTGTGTGAAATGCCATTCCTCTAAATGCACTGCACATCAACAAAGCTGAAATCACAATTGCTAGGTTAGGTGGTGGAGCCTCAGGGCAGGATCAGGAAGCATTTCCCAAGGACTGGTGACAGGCCTGCCCTAGTGCACCTTAGGAAATTGAGACTATGCTAACTACTGACACTGAACAGTTAGTGGGGTTTCGTGGTTGGAGAAAGGAAAGTGATGTAACAAAGGGGCTATTGGATGTTTACATTGTGGGGTCAGGAACTCTTAATGGACTACAGTACTGCCAAAGCTACCGTAAGCAGTGTTGGGGTGGTTATGATGCTGTGTTCCCTTTTCCCTAATCAATGTTTCTCTTGTTTCATACATAGACTGTACCTGTGAATATGGAAGAATTGCCTAGTAACGGACCCCATGGGAAGTATTTAAAAATGCCAAGAAACTGTGGGCAGGTGTTTGTGAGTTTTCAAAAGCGATCTATAACTATTTGAAACCAAACTTGCTACATCTGATCACACTTGATAGAAAGGCTACATGTGTACAGTGTTTTCTTTTACCAGCTTTAAACTTCTTGTCCTTCAATGGCATTTAATGGCCCCTTATTTTGATGTATTGTGAGTAAAATAAATAAGAGTTCATGATTCACCTACGCTATGCCCTTCATCGTTTTATATACATAAGAGTCAACAGTGTGTCCTTGTAGCCAAGTAGGCTAAAGGCATATTATGTTGCATTAGGAGGAGCATTGCCAGCAGATCTAGAGAAGTGATTAATCCCCCTTATTTGGCACTGGTGAGGCCACATATGGAGTATTGCATCCAGTTCTGGGGCTCCATTACAAAAAGGATGTGGACACATTGGAAGAAGTCCAGCTGAGGGCCACAAAAGTGGTTAGGAGGCTGGAGCACAGGACTTATAGGGAGGGGCTGAGAGATGTGGGCTTATTTAGTCTACAGAAGAGAAAAGTCAGGTGGGATTTGATAGCAGCCCTTAACTACCTGAAGGGAGGTTCCAAAGAGGATGGAGAGAGGCTGTTCTCAGTTGTGACAGATGACGGAATGAGGAGCAATGGTCTCAGGTTGAGGTGTGGGGAAGTGTAGGTTGGATATTAGGAAAAACTATTTCACTATGAGAGTGGTGAAGCACTAGAATGGGTTACCCTAGGGAGGTGGTGGAATCTCCATCCATGGAGGTTTCTAAGTACTAGCTTGACAAGTCCTGGATGAGATGATTTAGTTAGGGTTGGTCCTGCTTTGGGTAGGGGGCTGGACTTGATGACCTCCTGAGGCCTCTTCCAGCCCTAGGATTCTATGAAATATTATGTCCCTGTCTTAACTATCTGCTTCACCATAATATTTTAATTTATTCTAGATATGGAAGTCTCTCGGGGCCTTTTAATAATTTTGTTGCCTGTCTCTAGTCCCTTCTACTGCTGCTATAGCTTGTTTTGAGATGGTGTGGCCTGTACTGAGCACAGTTATGCCATTATATTATATAACAGCATTATAATACTTTCAGTATTTTCTGTTCTATTCCTCTAACATTTTGCTTGCCTTTTTGGACCAATTCTGCACATGGACATGAGAATTTTGCTGATTTTGTCCACAACAACAGCTAAGCCTTTTTCTTGAGTGCTTGCAGTTATAATGTGTAGGAGTAAATCAGATTATTTCTTCCAATATGCATTACACTGTATTTGTCAGCAGCAAATTTAATCTGACATCCTGTTCCCCAATCACCTAGTTTTCATAAGGTCCCTCGGGAATTCCCCAAGGTCTTATCTAGCTACAACTAAACTAAAACACTTTGTATTGTTTGCAGATTTTGCTGCTTCACTATTCATGCTCTTCTGTAGATCATTGATGAACATGTTAAATACCTGGGATTGTGAGGGAACTTCACTGCTAACCTTTAGTCATGTATAAGATAGACCATTTATTCCTGCACTTTGGGGGGGTTCCTCTCAGTTAATGTTTATCAATGACAGATCTTTGCCTCTTTCCCCATAACTAATATGCATTATTAATAGGATTTTATAAAAATTTTTTGAAAATCAAAAGTTCTATATATTATTTCTCATAATTTAGAATAAATAACAGGTAGTCCGGATGACTTGTTGCTATTAAATTAAATATATCCTAATATCTATTTTTTACACCTCTCTGCCTGTGCTTCTTTTTTATTAAAAGAATAGGATTAGGATATGTTTCTCCCCACCATCCTTTGTGGTGAAGACAAATGCACATAAATCATCAAGATCGAAATGTTCAGAGGCAGCTGATTTTGGATGCCACAATTAAGTTTAGTATCATCAACTTCCTACTATCTTTACCATCTCCACTAAAGATTTGAAAGCGAAAGTAAGATGAATCTTATATTAACAGCCCCTATATTCCATGGGTCATTTCTCTCTTCTCCCCAGAATTCTACTTCCTTTGTTCATGGCCTTCCATCCGGTTCTGAGATCATTTCAGAAAGAGATATTGTGAGATGGCTTATATATTTCCAATTATTTTCTTTTTTCCAAAAAGAGCAATCGAGTCTAACAAAATGTATGCACTTCTTGCTTATGGTCATAGTCCATATTTCTTTTGAATAGTGAGTGGGATTTTTTTTCCTCCTATTATTTGTTCCACTACTTTACTAGAGACAGAAGTTAGACTAACAGAATGGTAATTCCTAGGTTCACTTGTCTCTTTATTTGGGAAGAGCTGTAATAGCACATTTACCCATTTACTACTATTTAACATTGTATTTTTAAATTTGATGCTATTTAAATATTTCTACAGAATTAACACTGGGATTCCCTGTGATATTTCCAATAAGTGGTACTGTAACATACATGAGATCAGTCAAACAAATAGCTAAAGAAACTGAGAGAGATGCACAGTTATTTAACAATGTTTGCGTTAGACTGCATGGATTTATTCTTCACATTAAAGCACAGAATGGAGTCTTTTGACTCTAGGAACATTATTTCAGAATGAATATTTGGGGAATAGTCCTCCGTTGGGCCCATTACTCACTGCCAATTTTTCAGAAATATGTGAGGTTTAGCATAATGGTACTTAAACTGTGTACTTTTGGCAAGGGGTCTGGAGTCTCTGGACCACCCAGGTGAAAGTCCATTGGAGTCCATGGATAATCTTCCTGTAAATGCCTGGGAATGTCCCCCCGCCTACATTTTGTTTTGGAGGGAATAGGAGGCTTGTCTCCCTTTGAATTCCACATACATAGTCTACTTGAGTTCCAGGAATGGGGGGCTGAGAGGGAGGACTTTGAAATAATAAAGTAACCACCACAAAGATTTAACTCATTTATTGTTCCCTGGAGGCCAACTCCCAGACCCCAAAACTTAGCCTTACAGGAAAGATGAAAAGGCCATAGCTCTGGGCTTCTTTATTTTGTATTATTAAGTAGTCTTGAGATGTCATGTGCTACCTACAAATCACATGATCAGCAACTGATCCACCCAGCCACAGCTATCCAGTAATTGTTTGCTGCACAAACTCTGTAACACTTCATTAGTTCTGCCACACATCTACGTCCACGGAAAGTAAGTTTCCAAAATGACAAAGCACAGGGCAACATTACCACTTCAATCTATTTTTAGTGCAACTTTAAAAAAATACAGGAAATGCAACAGAGGAAAAGGGTGCTTGCACTACAGTTTACAATTTTTTAAAAAAATGTAAGGTCTGTTATTTTTTCTGACATTCTTACAGTTCTCCAATGAGACTGTGAGAAATGTGAAAAGTTATGTGATCATTTCTGACAGTTTCTGGCAGCTGGGCAGGCAAGCATTGGAAAGGATATCTCTCTCCAGATCCAAGATTAAATTTGGACTGAAACACAGGGCTCATTTAGGCAGCAATTAAAGGACCTTATAGACTGAGGGAGAATGAAATGATAAATGCAAAGAGGCTTATTTAATGGGGATATTAAGTAAACTGCTGGTAAAAATGCCCATTTATCATCCACTGAATCCTAATTGGTTTCCTGTTCCTGCCTGCATGTGGCATTTTCAGAAGGAATTACCTTCCTTTAGTGCGACTGTTGCAAATGCAATAAATCAAGCCCATAGATTTTAGCTAATTTAGATGTAGGCTAAATGGGAGCCAAAGCATGCAAGAGTGCTTGCAATTAATGTTCATTACAACTTTTAGCTTCAAAAACAGGAAGGATAATATTAATGCACCACTCCCAACCAAGGCTACCATTCCAAGGCTAGGCCACTCTCTGTATGTCAAGCAAATGTCATCTACCTTAGGAAGCAACCCATCCAAACAGAAATTTCATGGGAACCAATTCTGATTTCTAGCTTCCCTTTAGACAACCTTATCCTAATAAGATTAATTTCTGTATTGCACCGTTTGCCTCCACCTACAGGACTCAGTTCCCCTCATTTTCTTGTCAGTTTCAAACTCTTCGCAAGCAAATAAATAAGCAAGCATATCTTTAAAGATTTCAACTGGCATTATAGCCATTTAAAGTTTATTTCCCCTGTGTAATATTAGGAAGTAAAACATTTCTACTTGAAAAATTAGCAAAGTATATTGCATTTTCCCAAGCAGTAACTTCCATATGCTGCATTTGGTGGGTGGGCATGGGTCTTTCAGTATATCCATCTATGAAAAATGTGTCTTTGCAAAAGGAATTTAAAAAGCACGTAATTAAATGGAAAGTACCTTGTTTTGTGGGGCAATGAGCTTCTATGAAAAGAACAATTCACAAAGGCTGCTTTGGGAGTGGAGTTTATGTCTGACCACTCTCTCTTGAATTTTTTTTAACATACCAGCTACAATAAAGAAACATAAAATGACATTTCCCCCCCAAAAAAATCTGGAGCAACTCTGTTTAATTGTGAATACAGGTACCCCAAATGTACACCAATGTGTGCATGAGCAGAATTTGGTTCAGTATTAGTAATTCCAAACAAGACACTAAGACTTAAACTCTCCCATCTTCTAAATACATTAATGTTAATGGGAGTCACTTAGGTTCACAGGGCCTTAATTTCAAGAAAAGTCTTAGTAATCTTTATGAGACTTTCATAGTTTCTTCTATCTCCTGAAAGAAAGGACTTCTTTTTGCTCTCAAAAGTACACCTGACGTAGTCTAGCCAACCAGAGACACTTACAGACACCCTTCATCTCACTCTTTCATACTCTAAGACAGGAGACATCCTACAGTTTTCACTTGGACTTGAACCAGCTTTTAATATCAACGTCAGCTTTTGTGTTCTATTGCCTCCTGTGACTCTCTCCTCTTATTTTTTTGTTTTCCATTTGGGACACTTATCATTCACCTGACTGACCAAATGGAGGCACCAAGGCATCATAATTAACAGCCGTCATAGCTGGAAGGGATGTTGCAAATGATCATTTGTGAACTGGGTAGGTTGAAACCCAAGAGGGTAATAAAGAAATCCATTAACATACTAATACACAAATCTACCATCCTTCTCTTTAATGTGCCCAGGAATGATTATAGGAGGGGCTCTTGGGAAGATGGTGGTTCTGCCGATTCTGCCATCCCTACACACATAAATACTGAATGAAGCAGACTAGACAAGAACCAGAAAATAATCAGACACGTAAACACCTGCATACTTTTACTAACAGCAATATTAACAGATAGCACATTTCATAGAGGAAAGCGCAGGACTGAGAGTCAGGATATCTGGGCTCTATTTCTGGCCCTGCCCCCACTTACTGTGTGACCGCTACCAAATCACTTAACCTCCTGTGCCACATTGTGCCCATTTGTGAAAAGGAGGCAGTGATACTTCCCCACTTTTGGAAAGCAATTCGATATCCACAGAGAGAAGCCAACTATTTCAATGGATTTTAATTCAGCTTTAAGCAATGTACCTGAAACTCCAGAGGCTTGGGCATTAGAGAAAAGGCTTTGGAGTTTTATGCTGCCACAGCAAGAAGGGAGGTGTAGCCATTTCAAAACTTGCTCAGTCTGTCTGCCTCTTGAGCTGGTCACACTTGGGTGCTCACTTCCGCTTTCATCTCTGAACAAGTCTAAAAGTAAAACTTCAAGATAATCTCTGGGTTGTAGCCTTTGAAACAAAAATCCAACACGCTGGACAGAGGAGATGGGGGACAACTTATATTTGCAGTGATCCTATTCTCCCTGGTGACCCCAGTTGGCAATCGTTACTGTTGATTGATGGTGGCTGCAGTGCCGGTAGGTATTCAATTTAAATTGTCGCTTAAAACTATAAAACCTACATGTTATAAACAATTTCCTTTCCCTCGCTTTCTCTTTTCCTGCTGATCTAACAGCTTCCCATTTGTCAGGGGTCTTGTACAGAGCCTGATTGTTCCTCCCTCTCCCCTCTATCATTTCCACAGACCAGGTGGTCAGTTATCTCCACAGAGCCAACTTGCCTGCCATCAGGGCATAAGAGTGAGTCCAATATACATGTGTGTGGAGGGGAAAAAACTGGGGCCATCCTGTCTTTACCTCAGTTCCTATTGCGACTCATGGAGCTGGGCTATCTTTCAGACAACCCAGAAGGTGAAACTCCTTCCCACTTTCTCTTCTGATTATTAAAAGGCACAGACACAGGTTTTCTCAGGAGACCATAAAAGCTGGTGGAGGGCTGGAGCACTGGGCCATTATACTTCAAAAAGGCAGAGACTGTGGAACTGAGAACTACAGTGCTTCTGATTTCCACATAAGTGCCCTGATTCTGTTCTCACAGGTTTTAAACTTCTGTAACTCCACCAACTTCAGTAGAGCTTCTTCTGATTTTACACCAATGCAAGTGACATCAGAATCAGCCCTAAACCCTGTCCAGATAGCACCTCTCACCTAATTAGTTTGACAATTCCTTGAAAGTCATCTCATTTCACCATTCATAAGGCCTCACAATCTAAAGTAAGGAAGATACTTGGGATTTCCTTAAACCAGATGCATCCTGTCTGCCAAACATTTAGTCCAATTAAATTCCAATTTTATATTATTTTTCAGCCACATGCTACAACAAACAACAGACTAGAAACTCACATATGGTTCTTGATACAAGAATAATGAAACTCAAAGACAGAATGAATTGAATTTCCTGTGGTACTTTTAAAAATATAAAACGTGTAATATTTTAATGGACTAATATCAGTACACAGGGCTTATTACGTGGTCCCTGCTCAATACCATGTTACACATTAATGGAAAAGTTCTGTTGGTGTAAACAAAGAGTTACAACATTTCTCTAAGCAACTGGGAATTACAACAGTGATATAAGTCACATGCCTGGATATAAGGAACAAATGTGTTGGTGTTAATGAGAGCAGCCTTGTAATTGCCAGTTTCCAATGGAGTTACAGGGTATGATTCCAATTTCACATTGGAGTAAATAAGAAGTAATTCCATTGATGGCATTGGGTTCATATTAGTGTAAAACCTGTGTAAGTGAGATTCAAATCTGGCTACAGTGTAGTTGCAGCAGGTATTACCATGCAGTAATGTGCAAACGTGTCCAGTATCCAATAACTAACTGCAATTAAAGGGACGCTCTCAACTGTATTTCACTATTTTTCAATGAAGTATATTCAGCATCCCTGTGACATTACCAACCTTGCTGCCCACATCCAACCTCCCACTCCCCTTTTACCTAAAACATGAGTGTTTGGTCAATAGGCATCAGCCTGATGGTGTATAGATCTTTTAAACAAAAGCCTGAGAATGTGGGTAACCCACTGGTGAGTGTGAATTACAGGGCCCTGTGTGTTTAAGCCACAAAGGCAGAGTGTGTTACATCTCCTGCCTATGGATCTTTAGTTCAAGCTGAAAAAAAATCTGCTTTTAGCTATTGAGATCCTCAGTTCAATTTCCAGCATCAGCCAAGATGCAAGCTCTCAGGTGTGTACCTGGGGCCTGATTCAGTGTCCACTGGAGTTGATTCAAAGACTCCCACTGATTTCAGGGGGCATCAGATCACACTCCACAAGCTTTCAGACCTGTAATGCTGCCACCAAGCTGTGAGGACAAAAACAGTTTAGGTGTATGTAAAGTACTTCTTTCCTGTGATGTGAAGTGAAGGAAGAATAGCTGGACTAGAATCTTCCGCATGTCCCCTACACCATTTTCATGTGTCAGGGAAAGAAGAAAAGAAAACTTATGGTAAATTGATGGACCCACTGCAAAAACATCTTGTGTGTGAGAAGTGTATTCCAAGTTGGACCTCCCTGGTCCAGCACCCAAATGAGGGATTTTCCCAGACCAGGGAAGGTCAATTCCAGCCCCTCTACTGATGGACTCTGAGCCCCCCGGGGTCCATCAGCAGACCTGGATGGGCTCCCCTCCAGACTTCATGCCTCCATCTGGCTCCTCTGCCAACCAGTCCGGCTCCCAGCCAGGCCTCGGGGCTCCCTGCCCCTGGGTTTCTGGCCCCAGCAGCTGGGCTCCACATCCCCAACTGAGCTGTACTTCCGGTCTGGCCTCAACCCCAACTGCCAGGCTCTGGCCCCAACAGCCAGGCTGCACCACTGGGTCTGGCCTCAGCCCCAGCTCCAGCGGCCAGGTGGGCTCCATGCCCCCATCCAGACTCCGCTGTTGAGTCCAGCCCTAGCAATCGGGCTTTACACTGCTGGCTCCCTACTCCCAGGTTGGCTCTACTGCCAGCCCCAGCACCGGGCTTCCTGGCTCCTCTCCTGGTCAGGGCTCTCTGGTCTTGCAACATCCGTGGTCTCACTGGACAACAAATGTTGCCAAACCAGGGAGTTTTGGACCACAAGGGTTCAATCTGTACTGCAGTTCTCTGTCCCATCCCCTCTCCCCAGTCAATATTAGTTCAGAGAGCTCCCCAGAAAAAAAGTGCTAATGTTTTGCCTAGATAACAGACTAAGTAAAGCCATCAGGATTTGGTCCTCTTAAAGGAGAAGTCATTCATAGTATATGGGATGGAGATGGGAAACTACTGTGGTTGGTGTGAAACAAGATCAGGAAAGATTATAATCTGGGTATCAGGCAACTAGAGATGCAATGAGTTACAAGGAAGAAGTGATCATTTCATAATTAATGTGCGGTTCTACCATGGTGAACTAATCTCATCCATATTACCAAGTCAGATAAAATAGTAGCAGTTATATATGAATTTATATGGAATCACAAAGGAAATCCTATTTCATTAGATATATGAAGCATTCATGTATTACCCTTTTCATTTTTATTCCTCTCTTTATAAAATGCATTGTAGGAGGTCAAATTAAGAGAGTAAATTAACATTTTTAAAATTAGGATAAATGCCACACTACAGTGATTCTAACCACACTATTCTTTATCGTCGTGGCACGGAGGCTTGCTTTAGCCCTGGTGTTCGAAATTAACTACTGTTATTTCCACAGAGGCCCATTTTCCTTGAATGTAGATCATTCAGTAAAGTCGGGCAGAAGAAACAAAAGCATTACTCATTTCTTAAAAAGGTGCAAGCCGAACGGGAAGAAAGCAAGCAGAAAATTCAATGGCTCCATGGTGCTAAATCAGTTCCACTTTCTCCCAGAGTGAGCCATATGAAGGAAGCCTCACAAATCTCAACTTGTGTTTATGACAGAAACCAACAGCATTTTTGGCTTTCACTGACTCTCTCAAGTCAATAAATCATACTTGAAAACCAGCTATACAATTTTAGAGGCCTTCCTTTAATTACCAATAACTCGAAATGATGCAACATGACCGCCCTCCACACAAAAACACACACACAGACTTATACACCATTAAACACATGCACACTTTACCAAAATCAGATCCAAGCCATAATATTTTGTTTTCATGTTTTTCATACCACAGGCATTGCATTGCTAACACAGTTTCCATTTGTCTCTTTGCTATTAGTAATTTACAATATCCTCAACTAACGGTATAGTCTAGCGCTCTAGTTATTTTAGATCTATTTTCGGAGGAATTTCTATTTTATTTTTGAAATGGTGTTTACGTGTCAAATACATGTCAAATCTGAGGGCATTAGGAGTTTATTAGCTTGGAGTAACTGGTGGTGTCACATCTGGATAACAGCATTTGTTGGAATATGAATACTAAATTGACATAATCAAACAGGAAAGATTTCTATATGAAAATTCATAGCTTTCAGATAATAATCTTTAGTGCTACAGTCTTGAGAAACAGAAGTGCCAGGAAGGCGTTCAGCAGAGCTATTTAAATAGCAGTAACATTCAAAAGAATTACAAAACATCTCTTTTCATTCTTCTTTTTTCATAATCAGCTATAATTTGAAATACTTCAATGAACAAAAACAATAGATTTTCCACAAGGGTTGGAAGGGAGGAGAACAAAAGGATAAAACACAAATTCAGGTCCCCTCCTACCAGCAGGGACTTGCTGCTCTGTCCTCAGTAGGGAGCTACTATTGTTGCTGAGGGAGAAGTACCCCTTCTTCAGCCACGCAGCTCCGTACATGGAGCCCTAAGCCCCTGGCTGGCCAGGGTTGATTAAGCAGCTGCGGGGCTGTGCTGCCACGCAGCTTAGAGGGAACCTTGACAGCAAGTCTCACAGCCAGTTAACAGGAAGATGAGATTGTATCCCAGCAGGGGAAAGAAAGCGGTAGCTTCTTTCAGGAGCTACACTTCCCCCTCTTGTGCAAGTTTAGCTTTCTGATGAGTTTGAGAAAAGCAAGGGATCATCCTGATTGATTGGCTAGTTTGAGAAGCACAGCAGAAGCCTGTTGATTCCCACCCCCCCAACGGGAGGGCATATCAGCTTTTTCTCTTTGGCCAGGGTGCCATCATGAACCAGGCATAAAAAGATTCAGATGTGATGGCAGCCCTCCAACAGGTTGACTATGGACAAGAGTATGACCTGCACTACGCAAGTTATTGCTGGATAGTTCCCCGATGAGTTGTTAAAGTTGCAACCCAGTTAAACCATTTCCCTGGCATCTTGTCTTTCCTCCTGCATATCTTGGAGAAGCAATATTGTCCTATGTATAAGCTGAGCCACTGTGGTGCACCAAGCATAAATTCTGCAGCAAGGACTCAGCAAGGCAGTTGTGAATTCTGCAGTGATTCTATGATAGTCTTGATTGATTACATTCCCTAAACTGCTGTAATGTATGCCATTTACAGCCAGGCATCAGCCACCTGAGCATGTGATCAAGAGCCTTGCTCTCACCTCTCTACCCTCGCCCACTACAGGAATGCCCTCTCTCAGACACAGTGAGAGTAATAAATCTTTGGAACAATTTATCAAGGATCAGGGTAGATTCTCCATTACTGACAATTTTAAAAATCAAGATGGGGTGTTTTTTTCTAAAAGATCTGCTTTAGGAAATATTTTGAGGACGTTCTATGGCCTGTGTTGCATAGGAAGTCAGACTATGTGATCACAATGGTCCCTTCTGGCCTTTGAATCAATCAGTCTGTGAATATTCTACATGGAGGAGGCAGGGACAACTGGTATAGAACTAGCTAGGCCAGCTTTGCCCCACCCAAGGATTTTCCTGCATAAGGAGAATGCAGGAAAATCTTCCCCTTCTTCCGGTTAGGGCAGCTTTCCAGCTGCCTGGCACCACTGCTCTGCTACTCTTCTTTAAGCACTACAACACCCCCTAGTGCACAGTAAGTCAGACATTCCCCACTCAAGCCCCACACTGTCAGAAAAAAACACAGTAAATAGGCCCCATTCTTTTTTCCTCCACGAGACCATGTGCTGCCCAGTTGTGAAGCAAATATTTGTAATGTTCTCTATCATTAATTATTATTTTTTGGACAAGCCTCTTGAATCACTGGCTCACTGACTGAACTCTGATATACTGAGATATAAAAAAATTCATCAAAATCTCCAGGAACATCAGTGGAGAATACAGTAGGGAGTTGAGGAACAAGAGAGGTTACACTGATGGGCTTGTCACCCAGCAGCTGAGTAACACAGACTTGATCTAGATCTTTATTTTGAACATTACTACATATTCAGATCTGGTTAAAATTCTTAGCAATACTTTTTTCATAAAAAGTATTTGTTTTGAAGTAAAATCAGTGGCTAAACTGTGCAAATAACTTGAAACAAAGTCCAAATCATGCAAAAGCCTCATGGATTTAATTTTTAAAAAACTTTAAAATTCATGCAAAGGATGAACGTTTATTCTTTGAAACATGTCACTTGAAACACATCACCAAGCTCCTGTTACCTCCATCTTCAGGGGAGAATCAAGCACCTGTAATACCCATCTCCATCCAACAATGAAGAACTAAGCCCTTTCACATACACACGTCAGAATCATAAGGAATATCTGACTGTAGGGTTGCAACCTATTCAGGTTTTAGCTAGGATCATCTCTTTTTTAAGACAGTTGTCCCAGGAAACTTGTAAGGGATTTTAGTATGCACTACCAGCTGTCCATTTTCAGGGGCTCCAGTTCATCCTGAATGTCCTGGGTTTTTGCATATCAAAGGTGGCAACCCTACATAACTTCTTTACTGACCAGACTGTTATCATATAGGGTACGTCTACACTACAGCGCTAGTTCGAACTAACTTAGTTCGAATTAGTTAATTCGAACTAAGCTAGTTCGAACTAACGCATCTAGAACTAAAAACTAGTTCGAACTAGCGTTTTGCTAGTTCGAACTAGCAAGTCCACATTGAGTGGACTCTGAACAGGGCTTAAGGATAGCCGGAAGCAGTGCCGGCAGGGCATAAAAGGAGGACTTAGAGCATGGAGATGCTGTCTCAGGCTAGCCGAGGGCTGCGCTTAAAGGGTCCCAACCCCCACCCCGGACACACAGTTCTAAGGGGTGCCCCGCTTGCAAAGAAGTTCTGGCTTGGAGTGCCCTGAGTGCCCACACTGGGCACATCACACCACTCGGCCATCAGCCCGGCTGCACTTGCCGCAGGCTGCCATCTGGGAAGAGGGAGTAATTGGGGGGCTGCAGGAGAGCTTCCACCCCCAGAAGCCCGCAGAGCCAGCCCAGTCCTCCCCATCGGGGGCTCGTACCCCATTTCTCCCTCACCTCCTTCCACTTACCCTTCCCTAGCCCCCCTTCTTATTGATGTACAAAATAAAGATAACGTTTCTTCCAACATTGACTCTGTCTTTATTGAACAAAACTGGGGGAGACTGGGAAAAGGAGGTGGGAGAGGGGAAGAGAAAGGCTGGGAGAGGGGAGGGCAACTAACATGATCAGGGGTTGGGAACAGGTCCCAGATGAAGAAAGGCTACAGAGACTGGGACTGTTCAGCTTAGAAAAGAGGAGACGGAGGGGGGACAGGATAGAGGTCTCTAAAAGCAGGGGTTGGGTGGAGAGGGTGCATTCAGAAAAGTTCTTCCTGAGTTCCCATAAAGAAGGACTAGAGGACACCAAAGGAAAGGACTGGGTAGCAGGCTTGAAACTAGTAAGAGAAAGTTGTTCTTGACAAAGCAAATAGTTAACCTGTGGAACTCCTTGCTGCAGGAGGCTGTGAAGGCTACAACTAGAACAGAGTTTAAAGGGAAGTGAGATCAAGTCATGGAGGTTGGGTCCATGGAGTCCTATTAGCCAGAGGGTAGGAGTGGTGTCCCTGCCCAAAGTTTGTGGAAGGCTGGAGAGGGATGGCACGAGACAAATGGCTTGGTCATTGTCTTCGGTCCATCCCCTCCAGGGTCCCTAGGGTTGGCCGCTGTTGGCAGACAGGCTACTGGGCTAGATGGACCTTTGGTCTGACCCAGGACGGCCATTGTAAGCTCAGGGCTCAGTGTCGGGGGTCTCAGTGGACCCCCTTGATTTTCATGCACACCTGCTCCTGGGTGGCCAGGCTGGCAGCTCTCCTGCCCTAGACGGCCACTTTCCTGTGCCTAGTGCGGAGATCGTGGACGAGGAGCCGCCAGCCTGGTCCCGGCAAGAGGGGGTGGGCTGGGGGGCATCGGGTGGGTGGCTCTGTGCCGTGCCAGGTGCAGGGTCTGCTAGCTGGGTGCTGGCAGGCTTGCACCTGGCACGGGCACCGTAGCCAGCCCGTGCCCCTTTAAGGGGTCCGGGGCCGGGAGGGGGGCATAGAGTTTCCCTGGTGTTGGCCAGAGTGGCCACCAGGGAAACCTGGGGAGGGCTAGCCTCCCACTAGTTCGAACTAAAGGGCTACACAGCCCTTAGTTCGAACTAGCTAGTTCGAACTAGGCGTTAGTCCTCGTAAAATGAGGTTTACCTAGTTCGAACTAAGCGCTCCGCTAGTTCGATTCAAATTCGAACTAGCGGAGCGCTAGTGTAGCACCTATTAAAGTTAGTTCGAACTAACGTCCGTTAGTTCGAACTAACTTTGTAGTGTAGACATACCCATATATAGTAGCCCAGTGTCTAAGAGTCTGTAACGCCGAAATGCTGGCTGTTCCCTCTGGGCAGTGCTGTTGCTGAAATGCTGGCTGTTCCCTCTGGGCAGCCCGTGCTGCATGGGGAGTATGGGGCCCAAACGGCCGCTTGCTCCCCCGTGGCGGCCCAGCTGAGCACCACAGTGGAAGGGGAAGGGGAGCGGGGCGGTGACGTGCGGCGTGACAGCAGTTCCAGGCCCTGCCTCCCGCCGTGGCACTTGGCTGACTTCTGTGCTGCTCAGCCAGGCCGCCGCATGGGAGCAAGCGACGCAAGCAGCCATTTGGACTCTGCACCCTCCATGCAGCATGGGGAGTGCGTATCCCAGATGGCCGTTTGGGCTCCACAGTCCCCCGACTGAGAGGCAGGAGGGGGAGGAGAAGTGAAAGAGAGAGACAGAGAGAGAGAGGCAGGAGGCGGAGGAGAGCTGAGAGAGGGGGGAGGCAGTAGGAGGAGGAGAGAGAGAGATGGAGCGAGAGACCAGAGGCTCAGGAGAGAAGACCGACGTAGAGGAGAGACCTGAAAATCCCGTCTTATGACGGGCTAATAGGCTTTGGCTGGTTTCAAAATAACAGGCTTGGTAGTGTGGACGCTCTGCTTATGATTGAAAAATAAGGGGGGGTATTCCAAAATAACTCCCTCGTGTAGTCCAGCGAGAAAGCCAGTTGCCCTTAGGCCTTTGGGGAAGGGTGCCAATCTACTCTTCAGTTTAACAGTAGCAGGGCAGCAAAGAGGGAACCCATACCTAGGGAAAATGGAAGAAACAGGCTCAGTTCATGGGGCACTTTTTTCTGAACAATGAAACTAGACATCTGCACATATGGCAAATCCGTGAACTCTGTGGAATTAAGGTCCTCCGGCAGATTTTGCTCTCTTTTCCAAATCTTTGTTTCCATTTTAAAAACAATGACGTTTATAGCTTCTTTTAATGACTTCACTCTGTCAACCAGCTGAGTCTGCGGCCAAACTGACTGAACTAATAGTTCTATTCATTTAACAGGATGTTAACTTTGAAGTTTATTTATCAGGGATAGTGACGCTCCGCATTCACAGAAATGCAGAGTGAAGTGTGGAATCCAACAGGCTGAATGTCATTTCTTTTCCCATGTCAGTGCAATAAGGAATTTCTGTTGTGTGCCTGCAGGCTGTGCTTGTTCCCTCATAGAATCCCAATACCCAATTTGGTCCATATATCCCTTGTTAATTCCACTGCACTTTCCCCAATTATGGTCTGTGGGAAAGAACAAGATTTTGTTTTCAACCTTATTGCTGGCTGTGCTACCCTCTGTAGCCTGTGCATATTTAGATGTTTAGCTATTTCAGCTTTTGCATAGACATCTGCCACCATGCCAAAAATATTGAGATTGTGGAGGCGATCCTAAGAAATCTCCCAAGGACTGATGAGCCATTCTCATCTGCTTTGCATCTTGTGCAGTCATTTAGACAAGTGAAACATGGATGGAGAGCACTATCCTTCTGATTTAATAACATTTTACACTTATTTTCAATTAATTAAAAGACTACCTATGGGATAGGACAACAGTAGAACAGGCCAGGTGCATCTAGACTGGCAAGATTTTGCGCAAAAGCAGCTGCTTTTGTGCAAAAACTTGCCAGCTGTCTACACTGTCCACTTGAATTTGCGCAAGAGCACTGACTTTGTAATGTACAATATCAGTGCTTCTTGCGCAAATACCTTCATGCTCCCGCTCGGGAAAAAGCCCTCTTGCTAAAAAAAAGCCCCGATGGCTAAAATGGCGATCGGGGCTTTCTTGCGCAAAATCGAGTCTGGACTGGCCACGGATGCTTTTCCACAAAAGCTCTTTTTGCGCAAAAGCATCCATGCCAATCTAGACGCGCTTTTGCGGAAATACTTTTAACAGAAAAACTTTTCCGTTAAAAGTATTTCCGCAAAATCATGCCAGTCTAGACGCAGCCGCCATGTTTTTAGGCCAAAACCATGAAGTGAATCAAATCTCTTTAGTATTTCAGGATTTGGGGTTTAATGAATACCTGTAAAAGTAATTTTAACATGTTACTACATTTTCAAATTCTCCAAATATTGTGAAATGCAAATCAATCTTAGAAGCAAATACTCTATTCCTAACTAATGACGGTGCCCATGCCAAGTTTAAAGTTTCCAACTTTAGCCAGATTGTTACCACATAATTCTCAAAATACATTTAGATTTTTATTTTGTATAAAAAAGTGTCTTTTTCAGCCTTTCATAGTTCAAAAAATGTTGCTGTAATTCTTCAAACATAATCATCCATCAAACACATATAATTCACCAGTGTGCCAATAAAATCAACTGGCAACCCTCCCCCCAAAAAATACCAAACCTCACAATATAAACACATTTTAAGCAGAAGATTTGTAAAAGCCAGTTTTACATAACTGAATAATCATAAATTCATAGAAAACTAGAACTGGAAGGGACCTCGAGAGTCCAGTCCCCTGCCTTCACTGCAGGACCACATCAAATGTATAAAAATGAATTGATATTTTACAGAGTTGTTTTTAATTGGCCTTGAATTTTATGTACCATAAGTGTCATGCTTTTGACACAGTTTGAGCAGTACAGAAGATAATCAAATGGATGGTAGAGAGAGAGAAATGTAGGGCAAGTGCTTGTGATAGCTGCACAATAAGTATTGCTGGGTATTATGATACCCTGATTTCCCCACTGATAGAATATATACCAAGATCATATACCATAAACTGCACATATCATTCTAATAAATAATTTCCCAGCTTCTCTCCTACCCACCCATATTGAAAAGCCAGGTACACAAATAAACATTTCCTATCAGAAAGTCTCACTTTTGACAGATAAATTCTCTTAAGCTTATAAAAAAAGTTAGAATATAATAATTAGGGTGAGTTATCCAATACGCAAAGCAGATCCCCTGGATTGCTCTGGAGTTGCTAAAGGATTACTCAGCAGGTTCATCCAGCAGCAGTGGATTTCCTAATGAAAACAAAAGCCCCTTATTCATGGCGGGGGTATAACAAATAGAAAGAATAGAACCTCCCCTTTCAGTGATATCTGGCTGACACCTAGCTTGCTAAAAAATATGTAAATTACTTTAAATAAGGCTGAGCAGAAATGTATATCAAGTGCTATTATTTTACCACCATCTTTAATCAAATACTACTGCTCAGAATGGCTTAGTATGTTTGTTGTTAGGTACATTATTAGTACCTCTGAACAAATGGGCTGCAAAAAGAGAGAGAGAGAGAGAGAGAGAGAAATGTAGCACTGGTTAAAGCATAGTTTAATAACTCCAATCTCAGTCACTTTTTTCATATGTATTGTATGTGCAAGTCCATAGTACAGCATAATGTGTCATAATTTGGCCTCCAATTCTGACAGCACGGCTTGACTTGGGCATTAAATCATGGCCCCGAGGAATTCACATTCTGGCAATTCCTGATGGTAGGACTGTCATCTCCTCCCACACATTACCTATCACTTTTGACATGATTGAATCAAAATTAGTCAGTACATTTAGATGTAAATTAGAGACATCCAAGAATAATAATGAGCACAAAAATATAGCTCTGTGTAATTGACACGGCAACAGCTTAGTACAGTCTTCCAGTGTCCTGGAAATTATTAATATCATGATAACAAAAGTACTGTATCAAAAAAGTGAAAAAGTTTTTTTAGGGGTATATTTAACTAAGCTTTAAATCCCAAAGAAGCCTATAAATGTTAGCTCATCCTGTGCTTATATTAACCAAGTGGTCCTAAATGGAAAGAGACGTAACTGGCCATTTGCAAAGTATATAACAGTGCTAGCATCTTGCCTGTCTTCGTATATCAAAGTTCTAACTTTTCCATTCTTTGGGGGGTTTTTCCAATTTATTTATACTCAAAATGCCCAACCAAGCAACAGGGAAAGTACTGTCCTGTGGCCAATGGCAGGAAGTAATTGCCAGATCATTCTGATATAGCAATGGTTATTCTCCAAGGGGCGAGCTCCTGGTGTACATGGGTTTCACAGTATAGAGCCTAAGAGGGACATGAGAAGTTGGGTTCTAATATTACTTCCATTATAATCCTTTCTTTGAGAATGGTCTATATTTTTTAAACCAGAAGATTTATTTTCACAGAGGCCAGGGATTTCAAGGGCTTTGTGAAACTGCACATCTGCCACCAAGAACAGGAAATCTAATGAGAAGCATGAAATTCACATTTTCCACCAGTTTTTCTACCAGTTATACATGCTCAGAGGCCTACGAAATAGGATATAAGTGTAAAATACTAACATTGGGGAAAGCAGGAGGCAAATGGGGGCTTGACTGAAGCATAGAGTCCTGTTCTTAGACTCTAAGGCCTGGTCTACACTAGACCTTGCAAGTCAGTTTAAAGTGCGCAACTCCAGCTACGCAAAATGTACAGCCGGAGTTGGCTTACCTGGGGTACGTCTAGACTACACTTCTCTGTCGACAGAGAGATGTAGATTAGGCAAGTTGAAATTGCTAATGAAGCAGGGATTTAAATATCCCACACTTCATTACCATAAACATGGCTGCCGCTTTTTTTCTAAACGGAGATTTTTCGGAAAAAAGGCAGTCTAAACATGGATCTGTCAAAAATAAACCTTTTTTAGAAAGAGAGGAATACAGGATCTTTCAAAAAAGGGTTTATTTTCAACAGATCCATGTCTAGACTGCCGGGGGGGCGGGAGGGGTTCGAAAAAGCTCCATTTAAAAATAAAAGTGGCAACCATGTTTATGCTAATGAAGTGCAGGATATTTAAATCTCTGCTTCATTAGCAATTTCGACATGCCTAATCTACATCTCTCTGTCGACAGAGGTGTAGTCTTGACACAGCCCTTAAGCCAAGCCTTGGGGGTGTCCACACAATGGGAGGCTGACAGGAGGACACGCTCCTGTCTACTTTCCTTACTCCTCACAGAACAATGAGTACTGGACATCAGTGGGAGCAGCCCTCAGCATTCAATTTATGAGTCTACATTAGATCCACTAAATCAAATGCTAGAAGATGTACCAACAAATTGATGTACACAGGCCCTAATGTAGACAGGCCCTAAGGGCACATCTAGACTACATGGCTTCGTCGACGGAGCCATGTAGATTAGGGCTGTAGGCAAAGGGAAATGAAGTGGTGATTTAAATAATCGCCACTTCATTTAAATTAAAATGGCTGCCACGCTGTGCCGATCAGCTGTTTGGCGGCACAGCTCTGTAGTCTGGACGCTCCGCGGTTGACATCAAAAGCATTTGTCGACCTCCCCGGTAAACCTCATTCCACGAGGCATAACGGGGAGGTCGACAAATGCCTTTGATGTCAACCACGGAGCATCCACACTACAGCGCTGTGCCACCAAACAGCTGATCGGCACAGCATGGCAGCCATTTTAATTTAAATGAAGTGGTGATTATTTAAATCACCACTTCATTTCCCTTTGCCTACAGCTCTAATCTACATGGCTCCGTCGACGAAGCCATGTAGTCTAGACGTGCCCTAACAGACCAACCCATCAGCCCCAGCTTCTCAGGGCTAATATATGCAGTGCTTTGGTCTGTCTACCAGAGGGGTGCAAATTTTAGCCTGCATTAACATGCTGAACACTAGCTGGCTTGTGTGGACCCTGCTGGTATACATTAAAAGTTCCTTCGTGCACATTTATGAGATCCCGTTTCAAACAGTGCTGTGTTAATACGTACAAGGAAACTTTTAATGTACATCAGCAGGGTTTACATAGGCAAGGTAGCCCGTGAAACACAGGTGCAGACTAAAGCTCTATGTAGTCAAGTCCTGTGAGCAGAAAAAAAAATACTGGAGCAGAAGAGGAAGGAGACCTGACATGTTCCTGAAGAATAATGCTGCGGAAGGACCAAGTTTCCTTTAACTGAAGCATGTTTTTTCCCTTCTCCCCAGCTAGTTTCCATAGCCTAATCCAGGACAGACTTTTGTGTCACCTGCTTGAAAGGAATTCTACTGAAATGGGGGGAAAGCATTAATACTCAGTATATGGAAAACTGCATTTCGACTATAGAGCTATCAGTTTAAATATTATGATTATCCTGGTCTTGCTTGCAGGTTAGGGGGCTCAGTAGTAAAGGGTGTAAGCTGGGTCAGACAGATAGCCTATGTGGGGTAAGCTGTGTCTCTCACATTCAGAGAGCAGCCTGTTTTGTCTTTCTTTCCTGGGGCTCTTGAGTGTAATAATCTGAACTGTAAGAAATTAAGTAGTGTTACACTATCCCTGTATAGCAAGTGTATTTATATTTTTGGATCTAACTTCACTTTGTGTGTGCTGAAAAACATAACACCAAGAATTCGGGAAACAGAGACCCTAATGCTAGACAAAATGGTCATATTAATCAATAGTACCTTTTGTCAGGTGAGGAAAGAGAAGAGAACATCTTGGGGGGGGTTTTGTTGTTGTTGTTGTTTTATTTTTTTTCATTTCCACTATTTCTGAATAGTTTAGGCCCCATTCAGGGCAATACAGTTGCCACCTGGGCAGTTTTTGTACTGCCTTTTCAGTTGAAAGATTTAATATGCAGGGGAGAGCCAGTCTGGGCACATTAGAGTGCTCTACAATTCATATCCCCATAGTCTCGACTGTGGCACAATTTTAGAACAAGGTAAGAAAAATAATCAAATAACTTAAAATTCACTTACAGTAGATTGGTTGGTTGGCATGTGTATTTAAAATGACTCTCTGATACATTTTAATGATAATTAGCTACATTTAGCACTGGGACTCTTTTTAAGGATGCAGAGGTGGGCAGTTGCTGGATTTTCTCCATCTCAGTGGTAGCAACCCTACATGACAAGCAAGTTCAGTCAATTTTGCCCTAGAAAATGACTGACATAAAGCCAGAGTTACTACATATGCAGCATCGAATCAAACAAATACAGATTCTCCATTGGAAAATAAATCTGCCAAATTTCAGTCTTTGCAATATAAAATAACAACATTCTACATATCTGCTGGTGTTATAGTTTGCACCATGTGCAATATTTCAGTTACCATAAAAGAAATGCTATATGTGATCACCATCTAGAAGCCCTGACACATACTATGAGGCTGTGTCTAGACTGGCGAGTTTTCCCGCAAAAGCAGCTGCTTTTGCGGAAAAACTTGCCAGCTGTCTACACTGGCTGCTTGAATTTCCGCAAAAACACTGACTTCCTACTGTCTGAAATCAGTGCTTCTTGTGGAAATACTATGCTGCTCCCATTCGGGCAAAAGTCCTTTTGCTCAAAGCTTTTGCGCAAAAGGGCCAGTGTAGACAGCTCAGATTTGTTTTGCGCAAAAGCGCATCTAGATTGGAACGGACACTTTTCCGCAAAAAGTGCTTTTGCGGAAAAGCGTCCGTGCCAATCTAGATGCTCTTTTCCGCAAATGCTTTTAACGGAAAACTTTTCCGTTAAAATCATTTGTGGAAAATCATGCCAGTCTAGACGTAGCCTGAGAGAAAGGGAAAGTTTGAGTTTGCTGTAACCTGCTTTCCAGAAACCAGTGACTGAAAACAATAGTTCAGGACAAAACAATTCAACAAGAAAAGTAGCGCTTTTTAAATGGTGGGAGCATCTATAGCTTATTACATGGCACTCAGTGATCTGGATAACCCAACTCTGTGTTACTACCTTGAAGCAAACCTAAAATCTCCTGGGGTCATGCCAACATCTCAATGGTTGCATACTGAATACTTCCCTAAAGTCTTTGATTACCACGTTGCCGGGGGAAAAAAGAAATTAAGCTGGAACAATTTCTGTGTCAGTTGTCGGGGAAGAAAGAGCCAGTGCCCAAGATTGCTATGTCCTCAATGTACTTACCATACCTCTGCTCAACAAAGATGTTAATATGCTGAACTACCAAGTGAAGTGACTGTCAAAGCTATTTTATTGGAATGTTTTTTCTGGAAGCCACAAATTATAAAAACCGTTTCTGAAACAATATTGAAAAACATTACAAAAGTTGGATGTTCCCTATAAAAAGGGTTTGTGGCCAGCAATATTGTGTATATGAGTAAGAGCCAGTAAAAAAATGTTTCAAACAAACGGATCTTGACTTTCAAAGGTGGAATCTGAAACTCCCATTGAGCACAATATGATCTGCAAGTCCTCGGCACCTCTGAAAATCTGATTAATATTGTTTAAAGGAATATATGTAACTTGTAAACCTCACCTATTAAGTGTGTTGGGTGAAGAACTTTCAATGTGTAAATTACCTTGATGTAGCCATTAAAAAAGCAAACTTATTCACAACTGTTCCTGTAGGAAAGCCAAATACAGGAAATACTTGCATGCTCAAGGCAAACCCTCAGCACTTCTGCCTTTATCAGAAGGTGAAGCAATTGATTCCTTTGTTGAAAAATGAAACATTGGAGTTTTTGATGTTTTCTGCCATGGAAAATATTGGGATAGTTACTACCCTTTGAGACTGCCTCAACACTTGAGGTGTACCAAATCCTCTTGACCCAGATCTTTGACAAACTGTACAGAACAGGAATAATTGTTGATGATCTGCTGTTTTCAGCACAAAAATGATGCACAATATAATGAGAAAGAAAGATAAAAGATAGAATCACAAGTAAACAAGTAACTTATGCCAAATTCACCTGAAAAAGATTAATTATGCATAGGCTTGGAAGGATTAGATTTTTATTAGTAAATGTTAATTTCAACATGCATATACAAATCATTGAAAAACTATTAACACTAATAGTAATAAAAAATTACAGATAAGCAAAGTAAGAAACATGCTGCTTAAGAATTCACCAGAATTTACTTTGCATATTTTTACAGATAAGGTTGGTTGAAAAATTGTGTTTTAATAGTTATAAAGCTTTGCCTTTTGGAATCTCACTGTTATCTGTCATTAAATAATTATTTTCTGAGATCTTATTCTCCGACATACATCCTTTCCTACCACTGTGAAAATTTCAATCAATGAAAACAAAAAGTGCTTAAAAAAAACCTTGCTATTATTTGTCAAAATAATAAAAAGTAAAAATTGAACCCTACTTATACAGAACCCATATTTAACCACAAAGGAGTTTATATGGTCCTATGAAATGTGCAAGAAGTTTTACAAATGGAAAAACTTGAAAACAAGGGACCTGACAAAGGGCTTGTTAACATATGATAAATACACAAATTAATCCTTAATTTGTCAAAACTAAGTGCAACATTCAGAATGCTACTCTAGTCCAGTAAAGAGTATCACTGGGATCACTGAGATAAGGGAGTTTTAAAAAATATCACCAGTACTGACGTACTTTGAAATGAGCACAAGAGAAAGTCTGGGCTTTCTAATAATCAGTTGCCCTAGGAAAAATGGCTGCCATCTCCCATTGTTTGAAGCCAGGTGAGCTTTTAGTCAAGATGGCTGCCACTTCTCTATATCCTGCAGAAACGAAAGCAAGGCAGCGCCTCATAAAATTGGCCACCATGGTATAGACACTATGGAGAAAAGCAGAGAAAAATGAGTAACAAGGACATAGTGGGACTGGAAGATTGCTGGGGTGGAAAAGGAAATGGAACATGGGTAGCAAGCTGACTCCAAGAATGAGGAGAAAAGCAAGTTCTACAGAGGACAGGAGAAAGAGGAAATAATAAGGGAGTTGGGGGCAGGAGATGGAGGAAAACCGGGATGGATAAAAAGACTTAGGAAGCAGGGAGGGGAGTGACTGGGAGAATGGGAGGAGAGAGGAACAATGGATTAAGTGCAGAAACATCCCCAGTCAGAGACTAGAGGAGCATAAATGGAATTCTATTCTAAACCCCCAAGGGCGGGGGGGGGGGTGTAGAGTCTGCATTTTTGTGCATAAATCAAAGATTGAAAGCTGAAATCACCACACACAAAACATTGCATGGAATGTCCCCCAAAGTTTAAAATAATTAGGATAATTACCTGAAAGACAAATGCAGGTTTATTTTTATATCTATGGCATTTTTCTTAATGTATGGACAGTTCTAAGGAGATGAAATGTGAAAACACAAAACAAAGGTACTAAATATTGCATCATAAAACAGCGTAAAGAACCTCTGATAGAACTGACAAGCCAGTCTTAGGGAAAATAATACAAATAATTCTCCTACAAACTTTTAACCATGGTCTGTTGAGCCATCTTTTCTGAAATTCAAGCAAATCCCACTTCAGTTTAATATGCAAAAGTAATAAAGGGTAAACATGATATACAAAATCTGTGACTGATTAACAGATATACCAGGCTACAAAATATCAGGTAATTAACACTTATTTAGCTAGTCAGATATGTTTAGGGTAGCAACCTGATTCATGAATGTGTAATTAAACACACACGGTCTGCTGTTTTTTATCATGTAAAGAATGCCAGTGTATGGTATACGAAGTGTATGAATTCTAAAATACATTTTCAAGAACAGGATGAATACAAACGATGCAGCTGTCCTTAATATGATTGCTGATACACTGTATCAATGACTGGTCTAACTAGGACAAGGTGAAAACCCGCCTCCAGCTCTGTACTGGCAGGAAGGTAGAGTGTATGTTTGTTACTCTCTTGAAAAGCAATTCACAAGCAAAATAAGCATACATTGTTATAAATAGGGCAATTCAAAAATCCATCAGCAATGAGGAGAAATATTCTATATCTACTCAAACTGCTTTGTTAAAATAAACTGGGACCAAATTAACACAATTTATTTGGTATTTCAAACCTTTACTTTAATTTAGCAACTGTAAATTCTCATTCCTACCCCATTCCAGCAGATAGGAAACATTTCCAACAGTCTGAAATATTTGCATGTAATGGGCTTCACCCTAAGAGGAAAAGAATATAACAGAACAGTGTACTCCTAAAATAAATTAAAAACTGAATAAATCCCAGGATTAGATTTTGACTGCCCTGAATAACCACGCTTGATGGTTGGGAAGAAGTGTTCTGCAGAAAATAGTCTCATCTAGCTTTTAAAACATTTTCCCTCTTCCCCTTCCTCCTTTCCCCAGTTTTCCTTTGAAATTGCTGACACTTCCTGGTTCACCGAAGGGTTCACGGAAAGAATCATTCTATGACATAAGAAATCCTTTCAACCCTGGCATTGTTACCATACAAATGGTGCACATGGGCTAGTTTCACAAGTGGGACATAGGTGCCTAACGACCAGTTTAGGTGCCAACCTTTAGTTCTCACTGTCATTCACAACACTCCTACCTCACAGTACAAGCCTCTCAGAGCTGTTGTTTTAAAGTGTCAGTGGAAGCTAATGGATTACATTGCATCAGTGTGCGTTCCATTCTTATCAGGCAGGGTATCTTTTAATCATGCGCTAGAAGCTTTTTCTTTTAATGAAGAATTTTTTTTTACCCCTATGGCTATGTCTATACAGCAGCATTATTTTGGAATAGCTGGCATTAGTCCGAAATAACATAGTCCATGTCTACACAGCAATCAGTTATTTTGATATAATGTCAAAATAATGTTGAGCTGGAGGACTTCTAACTCTAACACCTGTAACCCTCATTTTATGGGGAGTAGGGAAATTGGAGGATGAGTGCTCTAACTCAGACTTCCTGCTGTGTAGACAGTGCCAAAAGCCAAAATAAGCTATTTTGACTTAACATACACAATTGACGTAGCTCAAGTTATGTCGCTTATTTCAGCTTTAGCCTTGCTGTGTAGACACGCCCCATGTGACACCTTCCGAAAATGAAGAGGCTGTCTGATCTGCTATGAAACAGCCCTATTCAACCTTTGATGATGATCCTGATCAATCAGAACTCAATGTTTGTCATGTTTAAACTTCAGCACATGCTTAAGAGCTCTGTTGAATGAGGGGATTAATGTATCTCACATTGCAGGTTCTTGTTACAAAGACAATATGCAGTAATGTCCTCAGATGACATTTCTTTCAAAAACTACATAAAAAAAACCCAAAACACAAAAATGAGATCAGGAAACTCTCACTTGGACTAGAATGTAATTGGGAAAATGCAGATTACTGAGCCTGTGTGCTGAATCCAACGTCGGTGTTATTTACATGTAGTCCCCTTACTAAAGGGACCTCTGTTTTATTCTAAAAAGACCCTGTGTGCTACAATCCAGACTACAATTCCCATGAGCCCTTGGAACAAAAGAGGTAGGAGGGACTCTTGTGAGAGAGAGGACTGCTCTCTCCATGTGCTTGAAGAAGAGGCCTAGCAGTCTGGGACTCTGCCTTGCAGTTTGGAACCAAAGGGGGAGCCAGGCTGCTGCCAAGGACATTGACCCAGTACAGGGGCTATTGGATGCAGCTACTACATGCCTGTTGGAACTAGGAGTTAGCAGGCTGCTTCCTATAGGCACAGCATGAGGCAGTAAGTTTGGGCCTTGCTGGAAGAGTGCTGCCTGGGACAGAGCTGCTGTTTAGCCTGGACCAAATCCTCACTACAGCTGCAACATCAGCGCGCCAACGCAAGCGTCTGGGACTGAGTCTAAGGGTGTGCACACTCTGGGATGGGGTCACTGTTGTCTAGCTATATAAGCTTCAGTTATTGTTATGTGTTTTGTTAATGCTATTTCTTGCTACTCTGTTAATCCCTGTTTAGTTAAGTAAAGATGGTTTATTTTAAAGTATTCTATTAGATATATATGATTTGTAGTTTTTCTGGAACTAGATCCAGCTTTATGTTGGAATGAGTATATTCCTGGAGGCTCTCAAGGCACCAGTGTGTGTACAAGGCCAGTCAGGTGGAGGCACTGTCACTTTACATTCTTTGCCAGCAAGGGACTGCAGCAAGGGGGTGGATAGGGCTTTCCCCAGCTAAACACCATCACCACTGGGGTACTCAGGATCTCTTTTGGGTTAAAACACCAGGCGCCCAGGCACACCTGTGAGTGTGACCTGCTCCCCCGTAACCCGGGGAGGAAAAAGAGGGGTTACATACAGTTAACCACCACAGTGCACTCCCTCTGTAATTCTTGATTTTAGAAAGGATCCTGTTTTCTAAGGGCGCTGTACTTTGGCTTTGAAAGCCACCAGCTCCTTTACTATATAATTAATATTCCCCATTAAAACATACTGCAAATTCCTTGGCTGAAAAGAACAGTCTTATTGAGTGAGTGAACTGGATTCATGGCTGCCAATCCTTAAGTTTAGTGGGGTAACAAAATTAAAATAGGCTTAAATTGTCATTTTTGGAACAGAAATGTTTTCCTTAGTGTTTTGGCTCATCACAACACAGACTGCTGACATGCCCAAAAATGTAATGCAACATGGTGAATCAAATTATTTGGCTAGTGTCACTCTGCAGAAGTCTGTCACTGTGTTAATACCCAGTTTTGATAGATTTTGGGGAAATGTCATTGCATGTCCAGTTTTCAAGCTCTTTATGCAGAGAGTGTAATGAAAATTAACTATTTGAGTTTTTAGTCTACAATGAATCATCCTGAAATTACAAGGTCAATACTTAAAATGCAATTAGAGAGTAGGATATAGAAATATATGTACATAAAGTCAAATATGCAAACTACAGTGTTCACTGCTCCTCAGTATGAGCTCCTGGTGTGATGCTCTGTCAAACAAGGGCTAATGGGATCCTTGGATGTATAAATAGGAAACTAGTCAGTAGAACTAAAGAGGTGATTTTACCTCTGCATATGGCATTGGAGAGATTGATATGGGAATTCTGCACCCATTTCTAGCACTCACATTTTTTAAAGCTGTCATAAAATTAGAAAGGGTGCAGAGAAGAGACACAAAATGTTCTGAGAGCTAAAGAAAATGTTTTACAATAAGAGAGACTCCTGGAGCTCAATCTGTTTAGAATCTTGAGAGGTGACTTGAATACTGTACTGTGTATAAATACCTTAAGAGTGAGAAAATACTGGGTTTGAAAGGGTTCTTTAATCTAGCAGAGTATTACGTCTATACTGCAGAGTTTTGTGCAAAAACTTGCAGAGCTCCCACACTACAAGCGCGTTCTTGTGCAAGAAAAAGTACAGTGGATCGTAAGAACACAGGGCTTTTTGCGCAAGAGTTATTCTTCTTTTTACAAGGAATAAGCCTTTTTGCGCAAGAGCTCTTGCACAAAAAGGCATGTGTAGATGGGCAACAGGGGTTTCTTGACGAAGAAACCCCTATGGCTAAAATGGCCATCAGAGCTTTCTTGCGCAAGAGAGCTTCTGCACTGTCATGGACACTCTTGCGCAAGAAGCCTGCAGTGTAGACGTAGCCAAAGGCACAAGAAAAAGCAGGCTGAAACCAGGCAAATACAAATTAGGAGTAATACACCAATTTTTATTGGTGAGGGTGTTTAAACACTGAAACAAACTAACAAGGGAAGTGATAACTTCTCCATCTCTTGATGTCTTCAGAACAAAGCTTGACGCCTTTCAGGAAGATATGCATTAGTCAAACACAAGCTATTGGGCTCAATGTGGGACAACTGGGTAAAAATGAACAGCCCCTATGACATACAGGAGATCAGACCAGATTATCTAAGCCTTTCTGCTCTTACAACCTGTGTCTCTATGACAACAAGAATATACAGTATGCCACAAAAACATTTTCTCTCATCACTAAATCATTCAAATCTCCCTTATCCCCCCTCTTCAAAGACATCCCACGTTCTATGTAAAGTCCAAAGTCACCCATTTCTCTAAGTCTGGTTTTATTTACAAGAACACAGTAGCATGCTATTTGAGACTGAGATCGCATTACATTTGCTAAGCAGCTTTGGACTTGTTTAGTATTTGGGCTGGAGACTCAAAAGAAAACCCAGTTGGTACAGGGAATGCTGCTGATGGATCAGTAGAGGGTGCTCTTCCCTCTGAGTCACTGTGGGACAGTTACAATGTCCCCAGGATGGCAATGGGAACCCTGCACTATTGGAGATGCTGTATATGGAAGCTACTAAAACTGAGCCGTTCCTATACATATTACCTCATGGCCTGATTGGGGATTCAAAGAATTACTCACAGGAAGCAATTCTAGTGGAAAGGGAAATTCTTCTGGAATCTCCCCTGCATTCAGTTTTCTTTGGCTCAATCTCCTCCTGAAATCTGTGCTGAAGCCAAGGCGATCCTCTATCTTGGTTCCAGCTCTAGAGTTTCCTGTCCCTATTATAGCTCCCTGACTCTTTGGGAGATATTCCTGAGCCAGCAAATGCTCTCCCCTCCTCTGCCCCTCCTTCCCATCCTACTGAAAGTGGAGTTCCCATGTTAGGTATGAGACAAGAAATTTGGAAAGTTGATGCAGCTTGAAGTTGATGCAGCTTGGTACTAATTTCCCACTCCTTTCCCAAGGAATAATGGGCATCCCCAACAGGTCTACCAGGTCTACCAACTAACCCCCCTTCCTAGCCACAGATCTCTCACCACACAGATGGCTCTCTCTCTCTCAGGCTATGTCTACACTACAAAGTTAATTCGAACTAACAGCCGTTAGTTCAGATTAACTTTCATAGGCGCTACACAGGCAAACCGCTAGTTCGAACTTAATTCGAACTAGCAGAGCGCTTAATTCGAACTAGGTAAATCTCATTCTACGAGGACTAATGCCTAGTTCGAATTAACTAGTTCGAATTAAGGGCTGTGTAGCCACTTAATTCGAACTAGTGGGAGGCTAGCCCTCCCCAGCTTGCCCTGGTGGCCACTCTGGGCACCACCAGGGAAACTCGTCTGCGCCTCTCCCGGCCCCAGAGCCCTTAAAGGGGCATGGTCTGGCTACAGTGCCCGTGCCAGGTGCAAGCCTGCCAGAACCCAGCCAGCAGACCCTGCACCTGGCACGGCACGAGCCAGCCACCCACTGCCACCCAGCCCTCCGCCTCTTCCCGGGACCAGGCTGGTGGCTCCCAGGAGCCTGCCCGGGACCGCAAGAGGCGGGCACCCGCCTGGTCTAGTGTGGAGATCGTGGACCTCATCGAGGTTTGGGGGGAAGCCTCCAACATCCACGACCTCGGCACTAGGCACAAGAAAGTGGCCATCTAGGGCAGGATAGCTGCCAGCCTGGCCACCTAGGAGCAAGTTTGCATGAAAATCAAGGTGATCCAGTGAGACCCCAACCCTGAGCCCTGAGCTTAGAACATAAAAACATAAGAATGGCCGTACTGGGTCAGACCAAAGGTCCATCTAGCCCAGTAGCCTGTCTGCCGACAGTGGCCAACAGTAGGTACCCTGGAGAGGATAGATCGAAGACATTTGTCTCGTGCCATCCATCTCCAGCCTTCCACAAACAGAGGCCAGGGACACCATTTCTACCCCCTGGCTAATACCACTCCATGGACCCAACCTCCATGACTTTATCTAACTTCTCTTTAAACTCTGTTCTGGTTCTAGCATTCACAGCCTCCTGCAGCAATGAGTTCCACAGGTTGACTATGTGCTTTGTGAAGAAGAACTTTCTGTTATTAGTTTGAAGCTTACTACCCATTAATTTCATTTGGTGTCCTCTAGTCCTTCTACTATGGGAACTAATGAAGAACTTTTCTTTATGCACCCTCTCCACACCACTCATTCTTTTATAGACCTCTATCATATCCCCCCTCAGTCTCCTCTTTTCTAAGCTGAAAAGTACCAGTCTCTTTAGCCTCTCTTCATATGGGACCTGTTCCAAACCCCTGATCATTTTAGTTGCCCTTTTCTGAACCTTTTCCAAGGCCAAAATATCTTTTCTGGGGTGAGGAGATCACATCTGTACACAGTACTGAAGATATGGTGTACCATAGTTCGATACTTCCCCTCCTCCTTCTTCCCCTGGCTTCCCCCTTCCAGATCCCTCCTCCCAGGGTTCCCCCTCCTCTCTCCCACCCTCTCTCTTCCCCTCTCCCACCTCCTTTTCCCAGTCTCCCAGAGTTTTGTTCAATAAAGAGAGTTTCTATTTTTGAACACGTGTCCTTTATTTTGTACATCAGGAAGGGGGGTTAGGGAGGGGTAAGTGGAAGGATGTGAGGGAGGAATGGGGTACGAGCCCCCGATGGGGAGGACTGGGGTGGCTCTGCGGGCTCCTCGGGGTGGAAGCTCTCCTGCAGCCCCCCGATTGACCTCCCCCCTCCCTGGATGGCAGCCTGCGGCAAGTGCAGCCGGGCTGATGGCCGAGTCCTGTGATATGCCGAATGTGGACACTCAGGGCACTCCAAGCCAGGACTGCTTAGCTGTCCCTCATTGTCAGCCGACGGTCAGGGCAGTGAGTCCCTTATGACCGGCTGAAGTTCTTTTAAATTGTGCTTGGTTCTGTTACAGCAACTGAAGGAGTCAGGTTAAAGCTTAAACAGTTACTATTTTATTGTTACAGGGTAAACTTAGTTGTTAAATGCTACTACTGTGTTACAGATAACACAGACACTACAAAGGACAGGACAGAAATTACACTAATAAGTCACTTACAGGTACCATGAAACCCTTTGGTTCTCTGAGCTCTTATTAAATGCATGCAAAATAGACACATAGCAGGTACATATTCTCACCCCTGCGTTCCAGACTTGGCGTGGCCAGCGTCTTTCTCTCAATCCCTCGGGAAGAAGTAGGGCGAGGTTGGGCGTCCCACAGACCTCGGGAGACAATCAATACCTGCCAGCAGGTATAGATGATTGGAGCTCAAATGGGGTGGGCGGCTGAACCTCTTTTTATACCCCTTGGGTCATGTAGGCTTCTTCCTGGTTTCAAGTGGCCAATTAGGAAAAATGGCTTTGAATGCCAGGTTTCCCACGAAGGGTGCAAAGCATAATTTACACCTGGGAAAATGCAGACAATGGGCACCTCTGGTATGTGATGGGCGAAGATTCCTCTCCTGGGACAGTGCAGGCGTGTCAATTACTGGTACTAGCCATCAGGGCGACGGGAGGCCCCGGGTCGTCAGCTAGCCCATTTACTGTCTGGTTTCTGTTTATGGTAGAGTCAGGGACAGGCAGCAAACCTGTGTTCCCAGGGCATCAAAGGCTGACTGCCTTTCTCTTGCTCTCTGGGGGGGGGGGGGAAACAAGATGGGGTTTTGTGTCTGGCTACATTCCACCCCCTTGACACGCCTCACTATGTCCCAGAACGCAAGATGGCGGTGATGCCAGCACCCTTTGCCCTCCTTGGAGGAAGCTAAAATCGCCCTATCAGCAGGGTCTGATCAGATAATCTGGATCAAGGGATTGATTAGGATCACTTCCCAACGCCATATACCAGATCTGTGCAGAGGAGGTAGCAGTGTACACAAAATGCCTAACAATACATAGAAGCATGCAGTAAGCAATTACAACAAGTAAAATGGTTAATATAGTATTTACAATAGAGTGAAGGAATGGAGTTAACGAAAGTCCTAGGTGTTGGGCTAACCAATTTAGCCATGAGTTGTTTACATTCTTAGTTACAGCATGTCTTATCCCATACCGTTCATTGCCACTTCCCTTGCCTTCCCCCTTAACCTCCCCCCAGAGTTATTTAGAGGATTGCGGTAGTCGCTGTCATCGAACCATACCGGTCCCCATCGGAAGATGTCACTTTGTTTCACCAGTCATTTGGGCTGAGAGGGACAAACTCGATTCCCAGTCCAGTAGAGGAGTCAAGTAAGGTGTTCTGGTACAGCAGTAGCAGTTGGGATGAGGAAGAAGACCATGGCGAGTTGGAGTACCATGTCTTATTTTAATAGTCTGTAACTAACAACAGTGGTTGCAAGCACAACAGCAAGCGGTGTATATATACAAAAAGTTCATGGTGGTTTCCCAGATCCACACCAGCATTGGGAGGGATCCGTCCCACTGGAGCACTGTTTAGGGCTATTGCCTCAGTTTCCTGTAATAAAACATAAGGTTTGCCGGTCTTGGATACAATCCAAGCCTCAGTAATGGTTATTGGTGTTAGCCCAGCATCTGCAGTTGTCCAGACTCCTTTTCCCTTATAGGAGTGCAGTACATGGGTTTGTGTTCCCAAACTGGGGTGTTGGGACCAGGGCTATTAAGTGGTTTAGTCCCATGACTGTAAACAACCCTGTTGCCACTGGGGTTGAGTAAGCAAAAACCAATTCCTGAAACAATTTCCATTCCAGTTAAAACATACTTCCACCCTTGCTTACTGGTGGGTAGTGTACCAATATAATTTACTTGCCAGGTTGCCCATAGTATTTTTCCATCTCTTAGCCTGGCAAATCATTGCCTTTCTGTTATGTTTCCTGAGTTCAGCACATAGGGTGCAAGCTTGTACCAGATCTCTGGCTTGTTTGTGGGTGATAGGCCACCCCCTGGCATGTGCCTGCCGCACCAGCTCTCTGTGTGTCCCAAGGTTTCATGTAGCCAAATGTACAGGTGTTCCCAATCCACCTGGGCAGCAAAAATTTGTACTGCTGCATCTGCTAGGTTATTTAGCTGTGCAGTCAGGGTGTTATTCTTTTGGTGAGCTGCCACATGACCTATGCTTAAGGCATTTTGGGTTGAATACTGGTATATCCATTTCCAATATTCCAATCTCCAAACAGGTTTTCCTTCTATTTCCCAGTTAGTTATCCACTGGGTGGCTCCAGCCCATATAACACAGGAGTTAGTGTAAGTCTGCTGAGACAGCAGCAGCCTTCTCTGTCCACTTTCCTTTGAAGCCAAAACTGTTATCAAGTCAGCCTTGAAAAAAAACAGTTAAGTTTCAAAGCTTGAATTTCTAAACTAATAATTTGGTTTCTAGAAAGTTAAATGTCCTTAAAAGTTGAATGCCCAACAGAAGCACTAACCAATTTGTGCCTTGTCTATTTGCAATTTTAAGCAAGAGGACATTATCCAAAACATAATAAAACTAGTTCATTTGAAACCCACAAAATAGAGTTACAATATATAGAGCTCATTCTTTATGCAGTTAACCAATTAAGTTTCAGTAGAATCCTTAATTTTCCTTTGCAGATTTAACAAAGGTGTCCATAGACAAAATGTTTACATTTGATTGTTTCTTTGCCTACATGGTTTGCACAGTGCTTAAGGAAGAGGCTGCAAAGAAACAAGGTGTTATTTTTAAAACAAGATTTCCCTTCACATATTTCTACCATTGCTTAATTCTTTCCACATTCCCATGGAGTCCACCTTTTATCTTCACATTCCCTCAAATTACTTGCTTTGTTCTTTCAAAAATGTTTTTCATCTCTAGTAACTTTCCAATGTCTGCCTTATTCCTTCAGCTATGCCTATAGGGCTCCAAACTTTTTGCCTTCCCCTTCTTATGGTCCATCCTAATTCCTGCTAAATGACTTTTTACAATGACACATGTTTGTCTACTATTAATTTGGTAAGGATGGTGAGCTTGTTCACTAAGCCTCATACCTCCTTGTCCTTTTCTTAAGCATATTCCTGAGGGAAGAAAAATAAATACATCTGAGAGTTGCTTTAACTCTCAGCACCCATCCTTAAGGGAATCTTGCTCTGTCTGGGTACTGAGGGACATGCATTTCTACCTCTCCACTTCTGCAGCAGAGGCTTTTACATTTTTCCAGTTTCATGTTTGCATTCTTATTCAGTCAGTTTTGAAGAACACCTCATTACAGGTTTTCCATAGAAGACAAAAACTGCAGCTGTTTCCCTCTCCTTTGAAGTTGAGGGTTTACATATCCACAAAAAGTTAGTCAATTTGTCTTCTAGGTCTGAAATTGTATGGATAGCAATTAACACTTGATCAGACCAAGGGCTATGCCCGAACCTTTGCAAGATTTTGTTTAAAAGGGGTAACATCTTTTACAAATGCCAATTTCTCAGTCGTCTCTCTGCCTTCTTAAAAGACTGCTTACATTTAAACTTTTCCTAGTATACCCAACCTCCTATTTCTTTCTTTCTTTCTTTCTGGAGGGCTACAATTTGAACTTTCTGGTCCCAGGTAGTTTGCTAATCAAACTTAGCTATTACCTGCAAAGCTTCTTTGTGTTGCCAGCTAGGGCATTTGCACCACAAAGGAAATCACAACCTGGTGTGGCTCCTGGAGCTTTCACAGCATTTTAGTCTGTTTGCAGTTTTTTTTTTTTTACTCATTCTATAGTTTACAGGAAAATGTGCAATCTTTGTTTACAACACTACTTAGCCACATTAAACTTTGCATATAGTGTAACTCTTTCTTTATGCTTACAGTTTTCCTGTACTTTCATTAAACAACTTGGACTAAAAGTAAACCAAACCAATTTGTTTTAAACCTACAAACAAACAAGATTACTGGACCTTAAAACTTCATTTATTTACACTATATATATATATCTACACACAGATACACATACATTCTCTCTGAACCTTTCTTACACTATTTCTACATAGCTGTACAACAATTACATTCCCTTTTATATTCAATGGGGTAGTTCAGTTCCAATAGAACTCCCTTTAGAGTTCTTTTAGCAGTATCTATAATCAAATGTTCAGATTTGAGTCAAATTTGCCTGGATTATTTACAGACATTCCTTTGGAAAAAGGGCCCATTTTTCCTTCAGAATGACTGTAAAGAAACCACAGTTTTCTATCTACACCATTTTAGCATTTGCACAACTGCTCAATTCTCTCCATTCTCTGCAGAGTTTAAATTCTCTGTGTTTCTCTTTTCTTAAAACACTTTCTTATCTCTAAAATAAAAAAAAAACCTGGCCTTGTTTTAGATAATATTCTTGTAAGTATGCTTAAGGATTTAGATTTCCAGTACTTACAGCCTTTTTCTCAGTTCTACCACAAGGCTTTCAATCTTATCTGTTACCTGCCTGCTTGTCTGGGCCTGATCCTGTTTTCCTTTTCTGCCTGCTTGCCTGGGCCTGATCCTGTTTTCCTTGCTAAATGGAAAGTGGCTCCTTTCCACAGACTCAGGCTTTGTCCCATTCTTTAGCTTGCAGGCAGTTCTATACTTACAGAACTGCACCCACAACTCCTCAGGATTTCCCCAATCCTCTTCTAACATTTCTCTATCCAATTTTGGGTTGCCCCAACCTTCCTGGGCAAACCCTTTCCCTATACCACTAAAATCCATGTCTATCATGAAAGGCTTCATGTTGCTGTATGTGAACCAGTAGCACAATCCTGCCGACTACGCCAATTCTGTCAGCCGACGGTCAGGGCAGTGAGTCCCTTATGACCGGCTGAAGTTCTTTTAAATTGTGCTTGGTTCTGTTACAGCAACTGAAGGAGTCAGGTTAAAGCTTAAACAGTTACTATTTTATTGTTACAGGGTAAACTTAGTTGTTAAATGCTACTACTGTGTTACAGATAACACAGACACTACAAAGGACAGGACAGAAATTACACTAATAAGTCACTTACAGGTACCATGAAACCCTTTGGTTCTCTGAGCTCTTATTAAATGCATGCAAAATAGACACATAGCAGGTACATATTCTCACCCCTGCGTTCCAGACTTGGCGTGGCCAGCGTCTTTCTCTCAATCCCTCGGGAAGAAGTAGGGCAAGGTTGGGCGTCCCACAGACCTCGGGAGACAATCAATACCTGCCAGCAGGTATAGATGATTGGAGCTCAAATGGGGTGGGCGGCTGAACCTCTTTTTATACCCCTTGGGTCATGTAGGCTTCTTCCTGGTTTCAAGTGGCCAATTAGGAAAAATGGCTTTGAATGCCAGGTTTCCCACGAAGGGTGCAAAGCATAATTTACACCTGGGAAAATGCAGACAATGGGCACCTCTGGTATGTGATGGGCGAAGATTCCTCTCCTGGGACAGTGCAGGCGTGTCAATTACTGGTACTAGCCATCAGGGCGACGGGAGGCCCCGGGTCGTCAGCTAGCCCATTTACTGTCTGGTTTCTGTTTATGGTAGAGTCAGGGACAGGCAGCAAACCTGTGTTCCCAGGGCATCAAAGGCTGACTGCCTTTCTCTTGCTCTCTGGGGGGGGGGGAAACAAGATGGGGTTTTGTGTCTGGCTACACTCATCGAGTTAGACAAGCGAGCGGGGAACCCCTGAGAACTGTCTGTCCGGGGTGGGGGTTGGGTCCCTTTAAGCACAGCTCTCGGCTAGCCTGAGACAGCAGCTCCACGCTCTAATTCCTAATCTTATGCCCTGCCGGCACTGCTTCCAGCCATCCTTAACCTCGGTTCAGGGTCCACTCAATGTGGACATGCTAGTTCGAATTAGCAAAATGCTAATTCAAACTAGTTTTTAGGTCTAGATGCACTAGTTCGAATTAACTAATTTGTATTAAGTTAGTTCGAATTAGTGCTGTAGTGTAGACATACCCTGAGAGGGTGGGGTGGGAGGGGGGAGCTCCTGGGTATACAGAGGTGGCTGATTGCCATCTTTCCATTCAAAGAGAGGTTCACAGTGAGGCCTGCCACACTGATAGGCTGTGTCTACACTGGCACCCTTTTCCGTAAAAGGGATGCTAATGAGACACTTCGGAATTGCAAATTCCGCGGGGGATTTAAATATCCCCCGCGGCATTTGCATGAACATGGCTGCCGCTTTTTTCCGGCTCGGGGTTTTGCTGGAGAAAAGCTCCAGTCTAGATGGGATCTTGCAGAAAATAAGCCCTTTTCCGGAAGATCCCTTATTGCTACTTGAAAAGGGCTTATTTTCCGCAAGATCCCGTCTAGACTGGCGCTTTTCTCCGGCAAAACCCCGAGCCAGATAAAAGCGGCAGCCATGTTCATGCAAATGCCATGGGGGATATTTAAATCCCCCGCGGAATTTGCAATTCCGAAGTGTCTCATTAGCATCCCTTTTACGGAAAAGGGTGCCAGTGTAGACACACACCCTTATGTGGGAGAAACAATCAGGGCCAAGAGCAGTGGGAAACCTTCCTGTTTGACTTCACTTATTCCTGATGAATCTGTTGACTTGAGATTTATTACGAGCTTTTACATACCTTAGGTTAGTTTGGGCATTCACATGACCCAGAAAACTCCAACTAACTGCCAATAAATGTTACTATTTTCATAAGCTTTTGAGTTGTCACACATTTCCTGCATGCAGGATCCCTCCCCTGAGTGTTCTCCTTCTTTACTGTTTGACAAGCTGGGTATCTCTTCCTCTAAGACATTCAGAGGGCAGCTGGCTGGCCCACTTCAGTCATCCCAAATCTTCAAAGGGCCAGTGATGAAAATGTGCTTCCCTCCTACATGGACATCTCTTTCCAGAGCCCGTATGCCTCAGAATGCAGCTCTCTAATAGGAAATTCCCACTCTGGTGACTGACATGAACAGAATGCCTGGCAATACAATAGGTGTGGCCTTGCAAAGGCACAGAGAGGAACTATTACCCACCTTATCCATGCAGTCTCTGCATGTGCAGCCCAAGAATCATAAGAACTTCCTGTGAATGGCTTTTCTTTCCTTTATTCAGTAGCTAACCAATTACTGGTTACACAAATACACATCTCCTCTCAAGATCTCTAGCATCCCTCCCCTTCTATGGATCTGCTCATCCATGTACAGGGCTGGTGGGTAAAAAGGGTAGGGAAAGAAAGGAGCAGGACCCCCCACCACCACCCCCTCCGAAGCTCCCCCAGCCCTTTCAGAGATACAGCACAAAGCTCTAGAAAAGTGGAGCAGGGATTTCCACATTGCCTCTCCCAGAGATGTGGCAACCCTATAGAAAGGCAGGGGAAGGGGTTAGGAATTCTGCTGCTTTCCCCATTGCCTCCTTTCCCCTCCGTCTTCCATAATGGAAAGGGAACTGGTCTGGGAGGAGAAGAGTGTGGGGGTGGGATGGAGTCATGTGGGTGGGGTCACATATTCTTTCCCCTTCCATGCCATCAAAAACTGGTGATGTAGGTCTTGGGTGATTGGTGGCACCAGGTGGCTCAGACTAGTCAAGTATGGTACGCTGTTTTTACTTTGGGTAAAATGGTCACTCCATGGATACATAGCATAAGCCCAGCTGAATAAAGCCAGATCATTGTGCATAGTAACTGGGTCACATTTTACTTTTAGAGACACTATTATCATCCGTCAAGAATAACTTCACTACATTCAATAGTTACTTTGGATTTATTCTAGTGTAACTGAGAGAGGAATATGGGCTACTCTTCTTAACAACTAAAACAATTTTTATAAAACCTAAACACATGATGACACCACATATGCATTTTTCAATAATTTGGATCTTTTAAAAAAGTGTAAACAGCTTTGTATTAGTCATAAGAGACCTTTTGCAATGGAATGGTTGCACTAAATTATGTCAAGAAAAACTTATGAAATGCTGAATGAAATGCCACTGTAATTTCCCCTGTATTTATTGTACACTATAGGACACTTTCTGGGTGAAATACAATCTTCTATTCAAGTGAGACATGCAAATGGCTGACAAGCATATCAATATGGAAAATGAATTGCAGTGGGAAAAGCTCTGAATATAGTTTTACAAAATATCAGATTAAAACAATTTTAAATGAAAAATCAGTGGCATGCAATTTTATTAAAATTGAGTTTTAAAATATTTAAGTATATTCTCAATTTCCAAAGTAGCACCATTTTAGGAAGTGGCATGCTATTGTAGTATCTTTAACTCTTGCAACCTTGGGCTCTGAACCTCCAGCTCTAAGTTTAAAGGGCAGAGTCTGAGGCTCTTTGTGGGAAGATAGGGTCACATGGACAATACCAAACTGTGAGAGGTGGCAACACCTGGGGAGGACAGGGGTAGAATTCAAAATGATCTTAAACTGGAGAAACATTCTGAAATAAACTGGAGGAAATTCAGTAAGAACAAATGCCAAATGCTACTCTGAGAACAAAATAATCATCTGTACAAATATAAAATGGAAAATGACTACCTAGGATGGAATACTGCAGACAATGAGGTTATGGCAGATCACAAACTATATCTGAATCAACAATGTAATACATGTGCAAAAAAATTGATCACTACTAAGCAGGAGTGTTGTTAGAAAGACACAAGAAATCATTCTTCCACTCCACTCAGCACTAGATCTCAGCTGGAATTCTGGGTCCAGTTTTAGGCTTTGGGAAGGATGCAGACATATTAGAGAGAAAGTGCAGAGGAGAGTAACAAAAATGATCATGTTTGGAAAACATGACCTACAAAGAAAGATTGAAAACATGGATTTGTGTAGTCTGGAGAAAAAAAGAGTGAGGGAGAACAAGATAATAGTCTTCAAGTACATAAAAGCTTGTTCTAAAGAGGAGATGGATAAACCATTCCCCTTCTCCACTGAGAATAGGACAAGAAGCAATGGGCTCAAATTGCAGCAAGGGAGGTTTAGGTTAGACAGTACAAAAAAAATTGTAACTGTCAGGGTAATTAAGCACTGGGACAAATTACCTAGGGATGCGGTGGTAATTCCATCACTGAAGTTTTTAAAGGACAAATTAAACAAACACCAATCAGGGATCGCCCTGTCTTATTGTAGGTAACTGGACTATTGAGGTCCCTTCCAGTCATACATTTCTATGATTCTATTGGAAGCAGCATTCACATGGGCACAACAGAAAAATCAAATCATCTTAATTTTATATGAGTGGTCCAACTTCACTGGAAATACCCAGGTGACTCACTCAAACAAGATTTGACTCAGCCAAAACCTGTATAACACATACCAAGCTCCATAACTATAACACACTACCTGATTGCACTTGTGTTATTAAGTAATGTAATTGGTTATCATTAAATAACCGTTACTACGCGTTAGGGACTTGCTGTTTCCCTGTGCCATAAAATTTCCCCTGTGTTTCATGGCCTGGAAGTTTCCATACATTTTTGTGATTTTTTTCTTGATTTTCATAAAGAAACATTCAATGAAAACATTAAAAAGGAAATCATAAAATGATAAATGACTTACAGTTTCTATATATTTCCAAGTAGTGTATGTTTCACAGGGTGCCCAATAGAATGATTCAATTATGTAATTTTACAACCTATCAAAGCTCCAAGACCAAATAATAGAAAACCATACTGTAACATATAAATATAACAAGATATGTTGCGGTAACACAAATAAAATAGAAGACATAAATAAATAGGAAGAGGAGGAAAAGATGGGGTTAAATGGAAAAGAGGTCTGGCATTCTTTGAGCACACTCAGCATTTTTATCCTGTTGTATTTAGGGGTGGTCCACATTTCTTTACTTTTTACAGTTGCTGTTTGTAGATAGTCTTTCTCTGATAACTCAGGCACATCCAAACATGGCTGCTTTATTCCAAGCTTAAGCCTACTCTTCCATGGTGATCACTGCTATCCTCAAGAACCACGGTCTTTGTGGGGAGTTAAACCCAGCTTAGCAGCTGCAAAACCTACGTTTGCAGAATTTTTGTACCATGGTTCTCAAGCTTTGTAAAGACGTAAATAGCACTTCCTTATTCACTTTCTCCACACCAGTCATGATTTTATAGATCTCTATCATATTCTCCCTTAGTCATTTATTTTCCAAGCTCAATAATCCCATGCTTTTTAATTTATCCTCATATTCAAGTTGTTGTCTTTCTCTGTGTCATATAACTTTTTTAAGATGAGGTGACCAGAACTGTACATAATATTTATGCTGTGGATGTAACACGGATCTATATAGTGGTATTATGGTATTTTCTGTCCTATTCTCTATCCCTTTCCTAATGATTCCTAACATTCTGTTTGCTTTTTTGACTGCTACTTCACATTGAGTGGATGTTTTCAGTGAACTAGCTACAATGACTCCAAGATCTCTCTCCTGAGTGATAACAGTTAATTTAGTTCCTGTCATTTTGTATGTATAGTTGGGATTATGTTTTCCAATATGCATTACTTAGCATTTATCAACATTGCATTAATACACACTTGAAAATCCCTGAAGAAGGCTGACACAAGAATACAAAACTGTATCATCATGATACATCATGACACAAGAATACAAAATTGTATCTCTTACTATTACTTTGTGGTGGTATAGTTAAGGAGATAATAAAAATAAAAAGGACTGTCTGACTAGAGGTCAAACCCTGCTTCACTAAGGGTGTGTCTAGACTACAGGGTTTTGTCGACAAAAGTGGACTTTTGTTGACAAAACTAAACCTGCATCTACACTACCGCTGAGTTCTGTCGACATAATGTCGACAGAACTCAGCAGTTTTGTCGACTCTGGTAAACCTCATTTTATGAGGAATAACGCCTTTTGTCGACAGAGTTCTGTCGACAGAAGGCATTAGTGCATCTAAACTGTTCTTTGCGTCTACACTGCCATGTCGACAAAGCAACTTGCTTTGTCGACAGTACTGAATGTAGTCTAGATGCTCTTTGTCGACAGAAGCTTTGTCGACAGTATCTGTCAACAAAACTTCTGTCGACAAAAGCCTGTAGTCTAGACGTACCCTAACATGGAGGCCCACTGATGTAAATGAGACTAATCATGTGAGTAGGGTCAGTAGTATTTGTCCCAATATAAAATAGGCAAATTGATATTATTACAGCATTATTTAGCCTTCTTCACTGTAGTTTCGATGCTCACTCCATAATTAAACACTGAATGAAATTAAACTATGAAACATCAGATACTGTACAATAAAGCAAATATGGTGTTATGTCATGTAGGGGCAAGACTTTCCCAAGTGACTTCTGATTTGAGGTGTCTTCATATTTGAGTGTCCAACAAGAGATACCTTGCAGGGAGCTGATTTTCAGGGAGTGGGTACTTCTCACTTTCTGAAAGTCAGGTCCCTCTTGAAGTGTCGATGTTGGGCAGTCAAACACATTTGAAATCATTTGAGAATCTCAGACATGGGCAATGGGAGGACGCCCAGCTGGGAAGTCAAGCCCCAGCCCTGCCCCTTCTTCCCAAGGCCCCACCCCTTCTGTAACTGCCCTCCATAGGAGCAAAACCCAGCCCGCAAGGCAACACCCAGCCCCCCATGGAAATAGCCAACCTCCAGCCCCTGAATGTTCCCAGTCCCCTTAGTCTCCCCCATCTCAGTGGATCCCCACTCTTCCCAGTCAGCCGGAGCAGCCAGAGGCCAGGGATCTGGGCAGCTGTGCCACAATCTGATCTTTCCTAGACAGTTGGAGAGCCTGGCAGCCATGCCGCCGCCCCAACCCTCCTGGCCAGCTGGAGCATGAGCAGTTTTGGGAAGACAATGTCACCCACCGCTCATGATCTCACACTAATGCGCATATCAGAATGCAAGAGACTGATTAGATTGTTTGAAATGAAAATCTAATAGCTGCCCCTTATTAGGCCAAAAGGCACACGGCTTCCTTTCTTTGGTGAGGTTTTCTCCAAAAGGAGCTCATTGCACCTGATGGAATATTAAAACAGGGCAAAAAGGATTGCAACAGACTATGACCTTTCTCCTACATTAATATTTCATCAGGCACTTGACCTCACTGGATTACAAATTAACAGTAATTGGGACCCAAAAGGTTTCCTCTTCTTAACAGGTTTTTTTTCCCACTAAAACATGTTATCAAATTGAATTAACTGTTTTTTTTAATAAAAGGGAATTTGTTACTTTAAAAAAACACTGAGGCACCTTAAGAAGCGCAGCATAAGCCTTTTCTCTTTGCTTTTGTTGGGATTTTTTCTTCATTGCTGCTTTCCCTTTCCTCTTCCAAAGTCAACTCCACTTAGGGTATGGCTATATTGTGGAGGGTGGGAGGGGGGGTTCCAGAAGAGGTATGCAAATAGCGCTCACATTTGCATACCTTCATCCGTTTTTTTCCCTAGAAGAGGCTTTTCTGCCATTTGGCCCTGTGTAGACAGGGCCAAATGTCTGAAAAAAAACTCTCTTTTGAAAGCCCCTGTAAACCTTGTTTTACGAAGAAGAAGAAGGGGGCTTTCAAAAAATGGGGGGGTTCCAACATTTGGCCCTGTGTAGATGGGGCCAAATGTCAGAAAAGCCTCCTCCGGGGGAAAAAATGGAAGAAGGTCTGCAAATGCGAGCACTATTTGCCTACCTCTTCCAAACCCCCTTCTCACCTCCAGTGTAGCCTCAGCCACCCCTGGAATGTTCATAGGAATTCAGCACTACTCTGTTTGTCCTGATCCCCAGTTCCTAAAACACTGGCTGGGAAATTCAGCCTGGTGACCTCCACGGCTGCCCCTTCTGACTCACAGACATCCACAATAGAAAACATACTTCCCAAGGAAACTTCCTCCCCAGCTGCAAAGAACTATACGAGCTGCAAAAATGTGTATCTGGATCCAAGCTGGGATCTGAAATTCCTCAAGATGGGAAGGGGGGGTTTATGTCTGGGGATTTGGTTTGTGGCCTTGCCAGCAACTAATGAACACATGGCATAGACATAAGATGGACAGCCCCCTCCACACACAGAGCTAAGAGGCACTCTTGGACTAAGGCTCTGACTCATGCAACACTCCCATTGGAGCCTTTAATGAGAGTTAGATCTGAGAAAGGACTTCAAGATTTGGCTCCATGCCTCTCTCCCACGACATGAGTCCCCGTCTTCCTCGTCGCCTCAGCCCTAATCCACCAGTATAGCAGTTTCTGCTACTTATGTTACATTTTTATAGCAATGCAGTTGTAAACCCCCTTTTTCAAAGGTTTATACATCTTAGCAGGGAAATATTGATCCGAGAGGAAACGGATCATGCAGGTTTTCAATCTGAGGGTGGATTTTTTTTACAGTTGTGAAATAATTTTGTTCAGCTGTCTGTAAGTTAAGACGGTTAAAAAAAACCCACAAATGCAGCAATTTGTGGGATCCATCCGTAATTCTAAAGCAGCTTTGAACTAAAACTTGGAATTGGGTCAAAGCCTTGCTATTATTTGTTAAGTCCCAACAGTGTGATTAGCACTGTAGAAAAGAAAGGAAAACTCTGACCCACAGAGAGAGGTCTCTGCTCCAGGGAGCTTGCAGTCTAATTAAAGCTTGATCCAGAGAGGTGCTGACTGCCTACAATTCCCATCCATTTTCAATGGAAATCGTGGTGCTCAGCTCCTCTCAGGATGAGACTGACAAAACATTATAGAAGCAAACTGCCTTGGATGATGAGAGCTTGAGCTAGGTGGGGAAAGTGAAAGAAAACCAGTGGTGAGACTCAGGGTGGAGCGACATTAGTGCAAGCCACGGCTACAGACAATGGTTTTAGTGGTGGCTCTGAAGATGGACCTGGAGGTGGGGGTGAGGTGGAATGTTACAATAGCAGAGGTGAGAATCAGTCCTGGCATGGGTAAAAAGTGTAAGCCACAGAGATCCAAGGCACGAAATAGGCCTATAGAGCCAATTTATCCCTTCTAATAGCCTGAGAGCTGCATGAGATTGACAGGGCTTTGCACCATCATTATCCAGATACCAGTTCTTCCCTTAGTGCTAGTTAGAGCAGCCTCTGGACTACCCCAATTTGGGTACGTCTAAACTACATGCCTCTGTCGGCAGAGGCATGTAGATTTGTTTTTTTGGCAAAGGCAAATGAAGCCGCGATTTAAATGATCGTGGCTTCATAACATTTACATGGCTGCCGCGCTGAGCCGACAAACAGCTGATCAGCTGTTTGTCGGCTCGCGCGCTAGTCTGGACGTTCCCCCTGTCGACATCAAAGCCCTTTGTTGGCAGCCCTGGTAAACCTCATTCCACGAGGAATAACGGGGCTGCCGACAAAGGGCTTTGATGTCGGCAGGGGAGCGTCCAGACTAGCGCGCGAGCCGACAAACAGCTGATCAGCTGTTTGTCGGCTCAGCGTGGCAGCCGTGTAAATGTAAATGAAGCCGCGATCATTTAAATCGCAGCTTCATTTGCCTTTGCCTATGTGTCTAATCTACATGCCTCTGATGACAGAGGCATGTAGTCTAGACACAGCCTTTGTGTTCTGATTCCAGGGGCTGCTATGGACAATTCTGGCAGCTAGGAATTAGGGATGTGAATGGTTAACTGGTTGCCCTTACTGAGTGATGCTTACCGGTTACAGTTAACTAGCAGGCCAGAGTAGCCCTCGCCCACAGAGAGCCCCTCCACCCACTGCCATTTAGGGAGCTAAATATAACGTTTAGCTGGTTAACTGATTAAATGGGATTTTACATCTCTACTGGGGATAGCAGAAGCATAGTAACATCCAGACCGTGTCTATTTCCTCTTCCAGCATACCTCTAACACACCTCCTGCATCAGGGGCTCTCGCAGGGATTGGCACAGGACAAACAACATCAGAGGAATTCCCCAGGTCCACAGCATGGTGATCTGGTGGTCACAAAGCTACTTTAAAGGGGCACATTGCACCAGCAAATCCAACCCCCTCCAATGAGGTTTCAGCTATGAATAGTTTCAACCAAAAAAACACATGCAAAGCCACTAAAGGAATTGTCATGAAAGTGCAAAGGTGGCATTGCACCTCCGCTATCCTAGGGCTAGCCCAAGGCTTACTGAAAGTTTCTGTGCATTCACAATAATAGCCAGATCAGTTGTGAACAGAATGCCTTTATGAACTGTTTTTGCTTTCTGTAATTGCTGAATGGGAGTAAGGTGACATTTCTTTAATTTCGTTTAGCAGCACCACCAACCTTGACAAACTCTAATGCAAAGTCTTTGTTTTTCACTCGTGGCAAAAGTCTTGACTGCTATAGTTTGTCTGTTTTGACTTGTCTTGCCAACATCGGAATTATTGGTCTTCCATGGGTGAAGTCTCATATCTGGTAACTGAGTATGTACACCGAGGTTCTGACGGTGATTTTCCACCATGCCCTGTAGCAGAATAGTGCTATATATAGATCTTCTCATGCATCAGGTAGAAAAAGTTTTCCCCTGGACAGAGTGCACATTCTGCTAACTGTTTATAGATATCTAACGACTTGTCCACATGGAGACTTAGTGCATGGCAAACCTGGGTGTGCATGTACAGAGCACCTGCCTACTGTGCACTGAGTCACTATATGGACCCTGCACTTACCCGGAGTTCACTACAGAACTTTTAATGCACTGTTGCAAGGTTCATGTGGCAATTTAGACCCAGCAAATTTGAGCACTGTAGATTTACACCCCAGCTTGCCACAAACTAAATCTCTGTTTGGGCAAGACCTAAGAATTAATGCCTCATACTGAAATGCATACATGCAAGCAAAGTCCAGGAATCTAGAATGACTGAACCATGGAGCATTGTCTATCATTAGAATCCCAGAAATTCTATGTTATACAAATACGGATTTAACATGCCTGATTTCAGTTGAGCCAGTAATATCTTCAATTGTCTTTATTTCTTTTAGTGAAAGGTCTTAAATTAGTTGATTATGATCTGGTGGTCATGGTTTTCCAACCCAAATAAATTCATTCTGACTTTGTGCCATTGAACACCATCCAGGCTCATGTTATATCATAGACTCTTTCCATTGTGAGTATCTTTACATCAGCAGACTTCATACCTGGCCACCATTTCATCAGCAGCTTTGTTCATCTATGACTCATTCTCCAACACTTTTATTATACTTAGTCATTCCAAGATACCTGTCACAGGATGGCACTGGCCCTTCAAGAAAGAAATTACCAGTGGATCTCTAGTCAGCTGACCCCTAATTGGGTTGAAAAGAGGCTTCTGAGCCCTGAAAGGAGGAGTTTGGTGAGTGAGAGCTGCCTGAGCCCTAGAGAATCAGAGCCTGGAAAGAGTCAGAGGCAGGATGCAGCTGATTTTGGAAGGACAGCAGTAATTATGACTTGCTGGTAAAGAGTCTGGAGCAAAATTGTTGGTGAGAACTGACCAAAACTGGGGACCTCTGAGCAGCGAAGGCATGAGCAGTGGCTGCTAGGAAAAGAGGAAGCATTATGTGGGGAAGCAATGCCCAAGCAGCAAGGGCCCTTACAGGATGATGGATCCCATTGAGCAGGAAAGCTGGGGAAATGGAACCATAAGAACATAAGAACCCATAAGAACCCTCCAGGAGGGGAAGCTCTCGGGGCAAAGACCTGAGTGAAAGGATGTGGGAAGGCCGGTCATTTTCAGAAAGGGAGGCCAAGTGAGTGGGGCCTGAGATCAGAGGCAAAAGGAATAGGGAACACATTGCTGCTATTGCCTCTTAGGCAGGCAGGTTGGAGATGATGTCCCTAAAGAGCGAAATGGGAAATAACCATGTATCTTTATGTTTATTGTGGGAAATGGTTTTATTACAAGATTAGCAGAGTTACTGCATTGGTGTATGTCCATGAACTATGCCCATAGGTGAATTCTGTATGAGACACTGAGATTATTTGTTTCCACAAGCAAACAAAAGGGGAAACTGAGGCAGATGCATTTGTCCTGTGGCTTGACACAAAAAGAGGCCCAGGCAGGGGCCACCCAGTTTCCAAGCCCTTTGCATATTCTTTCCACCAGTTTCTCTCTCATCACTGTGATAATTTCTAGTGTTATATTTTTGGGAGTACTCTCCGGATTACAAAAACACATTTTACAGAAGAAATATGCATCTGAGCAGTGCTGGGGTTTCCCCTTTCATTGCCTATATATTATATGTCTGTTTGCAGTGGTTCATCCTGTTTGCAGTGGTTCTTTATCCAGCTCATTCCACATCCGTTGTAAATACAGTGCTTGATGCTTTCATAATGTTCACATGTTCTGTTACTGCTCATTCCAAATCATTTGGTGGGATGTCATCAGGTAGAGCATATGCTTCTGACAGCATGTCTGTAATTACTAGGTAATGTCCTGGCTGGAAATCTGGAGTCATTGCATCCTTTTAGTTATTTCAGCAGGAATTTCTGTATCTGTGGTGATGTGTCTCCAAGTCCTCTATTGTGATTTATGGCTCGCTTCAGCTTTGAAGTTATAACTCTAGAGAAAATCATGAAACTTTGTGCCACATGTAAGGCCTATTTAGTAATTCTTTTTCGATTTGCACTTCTATGTTCTCTGGCACTGTCACGGTTATTGCAGCATATGTTAAAAGCAACAGTTCCAGCCTGCCAATGCTGCTCTCAGACTTCCTGTTGAAGCAGCAATGGAAAGTTTGATCTCTCTTCCAATGGATCAAGGAATCGCAGCACTGATGCTGTCAGCACATCCTTCAACTCTTGAATTTTCTATCTGGCTCCAGCATCCATTGCCCATTCTGTGTCTTTGTGCAGGCTTGGGTATGAACTTGCTGACATCATTCAACATGCCTTTCAGTCTCTGCAATCTCTTTGCGTCTCTGTATGTATCATTTGAATCTTAGTGTCCTTTTTTCTTTTGTGGTCCATTTCTCTCGTAAGCTGGTGGGTAATTGCAGTTGCTTGAGATTGACACTTGGCCTTGTTCAATTTAAAACTGTTTCTTCTTGCTCTTTTCAGTATTCTCCACAATCACTCCTGATGTTCAAGAGTGCTGCTGCCCCATTCTATTACTTTCATTCCTATGAGACCTTCTAGTGCTTGGATCATTGTGCTGTGAATATTTTTGCTGCTGAACAGAGTCTAAAAGAGAGTGTCAGAAAGCAGCATCTGCCAAATGGTGATTTAAAGTGCAAATCCTGAAGCATTAGGTGTCCAGGGGAATCTGCTAAAACCCAGCCTTTACATCTGAGCTGCTGAAGAACTTGGCGTCTGCCATCTTGGCAAACACTTCATGCCTTGAGAGCAAATGGAAATGCGGTAGGAGGAAGGGTTGCAGGGGGGGGGGGAATTAATGCTTTTATTCAGCTTCTGAAGGCCAATGTAAAGTCTGGGACCACTGTTGTTCTCTCTGGCTGTGTCTAGACTGCAGGCTTCTTTCGAAAGAGCCTCTTTCGAAAGCATCTTTCGAAAAAGCCTCTTTCGAAAGATCGCGTCTAGACAGCAGGCGGATCTTTCGATAGAGGAAATCCGCTTTTTCGAAAGAGAGCACCCAGCGAGTCTGGATGCTCTCTTTCGAAGACGGCCTCTTTACATTGTAGAACGCCTTCTTTCGAAAGAGGAACTTTCGAAAGAAGGCGTTCTTCCTCGTGAAACGAGGTTTACCGCCATCGAAAGAAAAGCCGCGTTCTTTCGAAATAATTTTGAAAGAACGCGGCTTGACTCTGGACGCAGGGGAAGTTCTTTCGAAAAAAGGGCACTTTTTTCGAAAGAACCCCTGAGTGTGGACACGGCCTCTAGGAGTATTAAAGAGTGAGTCCAGTCTGTTGGCTTGTGTAGTCTATGTATGAAGATGTCTGCTGTAGTGTTTTGCAGATCTTTGGTTAGTGTCACATATAGCAGGTTCTCCATCCTTCCATAACACGTGATTAGCAAAACCCATGTCTGGTTCAGGATTGGCTCACCCTGTGGCATATGCCTAATCACTAGGCCAAGTACCTCGTATGGGTGTAAGCTCTAGACTAGTCACTATCCTCAGAGTATTACAACAAATTCTTTACTATTTTTCCATTTGAACATAAGAGTTCACAGTTGTCCAGTGTGGGGAATTGTCCCCCACTAGGATTCCAGTCTCACCTTAAACTTTTCAAGCAATGCATTTTCTTTGAACCACCATATTTCAGTTTCTGTAATTCCGTTTGCTTATGGTCCTGAGTCTAATTTGTAAGTCACATGGAAGTCATTTGTGCATTTTTATCATTCTTTCTTTTGAATTTGCAGCATCTTTTTGTCTTATGTTTGTGAAGAGCTCATCCTCTGCACGTGAGGAGTCTTTATGCTCTAACTTCAACCCAGGAGATTTCCTACTTAGTCTGAACATTTTTTGTCAAGTGCTGAGGCGTATTATGGTTTCTAAACATTTGTCCCAGTGCTGGACATTTTCTGTAGTCTCGGCAGCTACCACATCTTTTTCCAGCATTCTTAAAAAATCTTTTAAAGATTTCTATAACTTATTTAACTGGTGAACAGTTGTATGCTCTGAGCTATGATGTAGGGGCTTCTATTTCCATTGTTGTTTGTTCTGCTTCTTGTGATATCAGCATTGCCTTTTCAAGTGTCAGCCCCCTACATAGCCTTTTATTGATGCTCCACACAACTACATGATCTTTAATAAGGAGGCTTCAGGTGCCTCAAACTCACAGAGTGGTTTCTTAATGACAAAGATCCTTTATTGTTTTCTCCTTTTTTCTGGGTCTTTTCCTGAAAATGAACATCATTATCTTCAAACTTTTTTAATTTTTGTTGCCAAAGTCTTTTTTCTTTTTCTTGCCTTCTTGGTATGAAGCATGCTGTATTTCTTCAATACTTCTTCCCCATAAAAACAGTGATTTTTTTTCTCCTGTTTGATTTTACTAGCACCTGTGGCTTTCATACAAAGTTCACATTTGTGTTTAAGTCTTCTCTGGCCTCTCGTCAGCTTTCAGCTTTTTGTTAATGTAGAAATCCTCCATTAGCCTTATAGGTAGAGATTCTGTCACATGTAAAAAACATAAACCTCTGCTTCTGTGTCCAAGAAACAGCTCAGCTAGGCTCTACTTGCATTTTTCTGGTCACTGAAATAGATCCCGTTGGTAGTCCAGTGCTGAAATCTAGAAGCCAATCTAATCTTCTGTCTTGGTATATGAAAACAGCATCTCCCATGTATATCTTTATGGCAGCTCTATGAGCTTTTCTTTGAGCAATCATTGTGTTTCCAGCCCTTACAGTTCCTCAGGCAATCACAGAAGATTTGCAGACCTGCCAGCTCTGTGACAGTTTGCAAAAGTTAGTCCTATTGAGGTCAGGGAAATGGCATATCAGACAACTCTTGCCCATACTTTTCTCCCACCTGGACTTGGCCACACTTTCAACTAAATCGGCGCTGCTGCAATCAATGCAGTGGTGTCGATTTAGCAGGCCTGGTGAAGACAAGCTAAGTCAATGGCAAAGCGATCTCCCATCAATGTCTCTACTCCACATCCCTTAGAGGCAGAAGATAATCAGTGGGAGAGAGTCGCCCATCGACAAAGCATTGTGTAGACACTGCTGGAAATCGACCTATGTTACATAACTTAGATAACTCAACTTCAGTTACATAACAGGTAACTGGCGTAGCATAACTTAGGTTGACTTACAGCTTTAGCGTAGACCTGACGCGTGGACTTCTAATGCATGGTTTTCATTACATTGCTCAGACAAATTTTGCTCACGCAAACTTTCAGATTGGTGCAAAAGCAAGGAGGGCAACTAAATTGGGAGCCATTGAAGGTATGAACATGTTTTGTAATAGACTCAGTGTGTTATCATATCTTTACTAATGTATTTTCAGGGAGATTTGTTGGGTCACTTTATCAATTTAACAAAAAAGACATGAAGCCGCATGACAGAAGATTTAAAAGATAGAATGGCAGTTAGGGATCAATTTAGAAAATAACTTTGCCCAGCCTAATGTAGCTGTCTCCTCCTTTCATTGGAACTACTTTTCTGGCCTAGCCTTCCTGGCTTTGCTCTTCTCTCAACAGTAAGAGCAATTGCACTTGTCTGTACTTGCTCCCCCATTTAATTATTTCTGAGTCTCACTAAAGCATTTGGGAATCTGTTAACCACTCCGATAGGCTTCACTCTTTTTACCTAACTTCCCTTGTCCATGTGTATCAGTTGGTTTAGTAATGGATCTTACACTTTGAAAATCACAATGTAAACACTGACTAGATGTGTTCTGAGGGGGTTCATATGATAAGAAGTTATGATGATGTAATAGACATTGAATTCTTCATCAGTTTGGTGTAAGGTATGTGGAGCTGTGGGACAGATCCTCAGCTGGTCTTACTTGACATAGCCTCACTGAAGTCAATGAAGCTGCATAGGTTTACACCAGCTGAGTCTCTGCCTGTGTACTTTAATAGCTTTTATTAAACTATTAAATAGTGAGCTGTGTACTAAGAGCGCTAGTACAGTAGAACCATGATATTTTTATGAGCATTAATTTTATGAATGAATACATATAATTTTCCCCAAGGGGAAAAAAATCACAACAAAAATTATGTTGAAGGACAAGTTGACATTCCCTCACGTTCCAATGCCTTCAGTGCTTTGGAAATCGTTTTGCAGTGATTTGAAGGACAAGAGAAACCAATGCAATGCACCATGCTGCTTCCTACCTACTATAATTTTGAGGTGTTCAATTTAATAACTTGTTTTTATGACCTCCCCACTACCTAGTTAATTCACAAAATAAGGATTCTAGTGTGGTGGAGTTTTGTGAGATAACGTTTGGACACTGGTACTGCCGGGAATAACATTGCTCTGATTTGGATTTTGTTGTTGTTGCTTTTTCGCATGCACATTGTGCAGAAATACATTTCTGCATTCTTACAGAATTTTTTGTATGGGTGAAAGTACTACAATCTTCTTACCATAATATTCCACAATGCTAAGTATTCCAAAGAATTATAATTCCCAGGGAGTTGCTTGGTTGCCTGCTTGTTTGTTTTTCAGAGAAAGAAACAAAACTACAACTACTGTGTGGCTGGAAGATTATTCTCTTGCAGCTTTTATTCTGTAACCATCAGTGCAAGTCTCTAGTCCACCCCGAGAGTCAAAATATTTGTACCCCAGGAAATGTATAATTCTCAAACCAACCAAAGTGTGCAGATGGATTTTAAGCCATTAGATGCTATTTTTAAAGTGCCAAAATGCATTAGGTGCCTATATCTCTTTTGAAAATGAGACTTAGGATATGTCTACACTACCCACTTATTTCAGAACAAGCTATTTAGGAATAATAACTCTCAATAATAATAATTTTGAAATAGCATGCCCATGCTACAGGGAAGCCTCACAATTGGAGGGCAGGCTCCCCTCATTTGGACACGCTACTTAGAACCCCAGGAAGCACTGGGAAGTACGTACTTTGAATGACCCTGGGGAGTAGTTATTTCAAAATAGCAGCAGTGGAACATCCACACTACTGCTATTTCGAAATAGCAATTTTGAAATAGACGTTATTCCTCGTGAAATGAGGGTTTATTATTCCAGAATAAGAAGCCTGTTATTTCAAAATAACAGCTTGCTGTGTAGACACTCACCACATTATTTTGAAATAACACTGCAGTGTAGACGTGCCCTTTGGGAATAAAGCTTTTAAAATGCTTATCTAATAGCAGGCTTCAAGTTAGGTTTGTAAAAAAAATTATGAAATCTAATTTTAATTTAAATATTTTTAAAAATCTTTTTTCAGCATGACTGCGAAAAAGTGAATTGGATTGGATTTATATGTCTACTTGCAGTCCTTGTTATCCAGACACTGCTGAATAAAAAACACACAGTGAGTGACGAGAAATTGGTGGGTGAGACCAGTTAGTCTATTGCATCATCCAATGCGGATGAAATGCTAATCATAAACTAAACCCGGTATTAATAATCAAAACTATCTCTCTGTCATTCTTTGCATTTTAGTACTATTAATAAGGTGGGGAAAATCCTTTTAAAAATGTGTATTTTTATCTCCCAGTATCCCTCAAATAAACCATACTTTTATTGTATTAATGGACAAAGCTCTAAAAACTGAAAAAAATGTGTTTCCACATGTCTCTCTTCATTTATACTAGAAATATATTATTGACATATAACCAAGCCTATCCCTGTGTGCATGTCACTTGTGCATTGAGCATACTCTGTAAATAAGAAGAAAAATCCACAATCTCTTAGCATATAAACAAGTGTGTTTCTTTTAAAGTATAAACTCCAGCTAAAGCCCAGATTAGGCAGATTTTAAACATAATTAGTAAATATCTGCCTAAGGAAAGTATTATGATAATTATATGTACTGTGTTTTCCCCAATCCATTGGGTTAAAAGCAAAACACATATGCAAAACAATCTTGTCTTAAGTGTCATTAGGCTATTTGGAAAAAGAAAAAGACCCTGGCACCTGTGAAAATTTAATAACAATTGACTTTGTTTCTTATTGAGTATCCAGGACAAACTTTTATTTGACAGCCATTTGTCCTTTAAAAGAGATCCGTAACTCTTCAAATAACCTAGATTGTGTTTTCTCTGTCTCTCTTGCTCTCTCAATCTCTCTCTGTCTCCCATTTTAATGTCCACATCTCCACTATCAGGAACAAATATGATTTCTGATTGAACATCACTTTATTTGCCAGTTCTGTGGTCTTTTCTTATCTTGTTCCACACTTCTCAGGCTTTGTGGTTAAATTATGTATTAAGGTCAATGTCAAAACACGGAAGATCTGTAATCTACAGGGAGCTCCCTTTTATTCGTTATTACAGTGAAGGCTGAGCGCAACTGTCAGGGAGCTTGGGATGTGCTCAGCATGGAGGCTTGCTACACAGCAGGGCTCTACAAAGCCTCTCTCCTTGTTCTCCCAGGACGAACCCTTGATAGATTTACCCAGATAACCCATCTCACTTTAAAGCTCTCTTGTCTCTGCTTCAATCTGAAAGCTGTCAAGTGCACCTATATAGTAATGTCATAAATCAAACGTAAAATGTGTACACTGGAGACACTGCGAGTGTCATGTATTCACTTGTACTTTGAGATCTTCTAAAGTAAAATGGTGTCAGAATAAGGAAGGCTGGGAGGAATGCTTTTTTTCTTTAAAAAAAACAGAATATTTGAAAAGGTTGGCTGTAAATGTCTTTTTTTAAAATTTGTGTTGTTATAAAGCCAAATTCCGGTTTATCCTAAATTAATCAGGGACCGCTGTTTAGTAAACAAAAAAAGGCTGCAAGATATCTATCTGTAAACAATGTGATTTAATGCAAGTCTGTGTATTGATTTTGTTTCTTTGGTTTTCTTCTTGACAAGCATTTGTCAACATGGATTTGTATTAGTTCCCAGGTTTGTTTATTAAAGACACATCATTCTTTCCCTGAACTAGAAACAATTCTCTTGCAACAGGAGTACAACATCAAAGAGGGATCTTAAAACAAGATGCCAAGCATGACAAGAAAGACCAGAAGCTCTCTTTGTGGAATGTACCATCATAGAACTTCTTTTTCGTTCTCTATCCCCAAATAAAGAAAACTTTCATTTGTTATTGTGAGAAAAGTTGTTATTTCTTCATTAGGTGAGGTTAGGTTTTTTTTAGTATTGCATGTATAATGTCTAATTTGCATCGCAATTAAATACTGCTCAGCAAGTATTTGCACTTGAGACTCTTGACTTGAAAAGTATGGCTTATTTACTTAAAGGGCAAGTATGTACATTATGTTTATTGAAGGGGAGCTGTCAGCTATACCACAAACGTAAGTTACTACAAAATGAATTCTGTATTAATCTCCAAACAAGTCAAGGAACTCATTGTATTAATCCATAAAAGTCACTGAAACAGTTTGGAAAAAATTCTCCAATAAGGAGAGTGAGCCCTGGTCTGCACTAGGGAGTTATTTCAAAATAACGCTCCTTAATTCAAAATAACAAGCAGAGTGTCCACACTACCAAGCCCATTATTTCAAAATAATTTCAAAATAATGGGCTGGTTATTTTGAAATAATAACTGCTGCTTTCCATGAGGTTTAACACTTACTTCAAAATAGTTATTTTGAAATAGCATTAGTGTGGATGCTCCACTGCTGCTATTTTGAAATAACTACTCCCCGGAGTCATTCAAAGTAATTACTCCCCAGCACTTCCTTCCTGACCCTTCTCTGAGACTCTGCCACTACTCTACCCCTTCTCCAAGGCCTCGCCTGCTCACTCCATCCTCTTTCCTCCTCTATCTTCACTCACTTTCACCAGGCTGGGTTTGGGGTGCTGGGTTTGGGGTGCAGGCTCTGGTCTTGGGCCAAGGAATTTGGAGTATGAGAGGGGCTACGGGCTTAGCCCAGGGTGGGGGTTGGGGCCCAGGAGGGGTTTCAGGATGCAAGCTCTGGGAAGGAGTTTGGGTACAGGAGGACTCATGTCTGGGGCAGGAGGTGGGAGCAGGAGGAGGATCAGGGCTAGGACAGGGGTTCAGGAAGCAAGCTCTGGCTGGGCACTGTTTAACTGAGATGGCTTCCGGGTGGCAGAGCAGCAGGGTTAAGGCAGGCTTACTCCTGCCCTGGCCTTGCACCATTCCTGAAAGCAGCTGGCATGTACAGCAATGACGCCATGGCACCATCTGCTGCCCCTCATCTACAGGTCCTGAGCCCACAGCTTCCACTGGCCATGCTTCCCCATTACTGATCAATGGGAGCTGCAGGAGTGGTGTCTCCAGGCAAGGACAGCATGTGGAGACACCCTGCTCTGCCTTTCTCAGGGGCTGCAGGGATATGCCATCCATGTCCAGGAGCAGCAATTACCACAGGGATAATTACTCCAGCCACGACAGGTGAGACATTTTAGAATTCACTACTCAAAGAATTACATTTAAGCGTAAGAGAGAAATGAAAATTATGAAATGTACAGACCAGTCAAAACCCAAAAATGACCCACTTTGCAAGCAGTAAAAGAAGTAACAACAGCCCCCCATGTGTGTGTTGGGTCAGGAGATGAAGGACAGTGTGTGTTTGTGAGAATGACAGAAACACACACAATGTGTGTGAGTGACAGAGATTTGCATTGCCAAGCTCCCTCCATCCCCTTCTCACTATGTGGAGATAAGGTACAGGAGAGGGAGGGACACCCTGACATCAGTGCCCCCCCTTCTCCCTCCCACACTCTGCACAGCAAGCAGGAGGCTCCCAGGGGGGCAGCTCCAAGGCAGAGGGCAGGAGCAGTATGACAGTGGGTAGAGGAGCAACTGTAGTGCCAGCGCTTGATAGCTTCCTGGCCAAATCAGTCAGGATTGCCTGTCAGAGGCTCCAAGATCTACTAGTAGATCTCAATCTACTGGTTGGTGACCACTGGTCTACATAAATATTTCCTATGTTCTTGTGTGTGGTATTCCCGGTTATTTTAAAAACTAGAGAGGGAAATAAATTACTCTAGAGAAGAAACTGGTTTACTGTTTCTCAAGTGAGTAATTACTTATACAAGCAGACAAATTGACTGTGAAGTCAATGGGCTTACTCACAGGGAAAGTGTACTCACATGAGTAAAGAATGGCTCAAAAATCTGGATTCTCAACCACACTGGGATTCAATACTATATTGGGTTATAGGCTGTCTAGATATATTTGAGTGTTTTTCTGAGTCAGATAGGATTGTGCAGGAGTTTGACTTGTCACAGTAAGTTTTGGCATACGGCCTGCGGTTCCTAAATGTAAAAGGATTATATCTGTTATTTGGACATCTGCTATTCTGAATATTTCTTGGTGACCAAGAACAGCATAAAGCACAATTGTTAGAAATGTGCAATGTAAGCAAATGTGTCTCAGCCTAGGCCAAAAGGCTCTCTGCATTTCTACCCTGCAGTGCAGCAGACTGTGTTATGTAGCACACTGCAGTTGCCTTCTGAAGTAGGGCACCAGGGACTAATCAGGTAGAAAATATTTAAATGTTTATTTTGGAAGAGTGGGTTTGACATGTCCTGCACTATCCCTGATGGGTAGGCCTGCTGTGCAAGCAGGTTTACAGAGACATTTGTGCCCCTCCACTCCACTGCAGAAGGACAGTTCCTGTGGTGCTGATGTCTGCCAGTAGGGCTTTGCCTACTCCTCACAAACTGGTAGAGTTGACCAAAATATTTTAATCCACACAGTTTTGATGATTAGGCCATATTGTACTCTCTCCTAGTCAGCAAAAAGATAGATCTAGTAAGTGCAGGGCGGGCCTGAGAGTTTCTCTATGGAGGCCTAGGAGAATAACTTAGGACAGCTACCCAGACTAGTGACTTGACCTGGAGAAAGCCAGTGACAAAGGGATCCAGGTGGATGGCAGCTGACTGAGAGAGTCCCTTGGAAATGTGGGACGTGAGACAGATGGACAATGAATTGCCAGCAGAAAGGAAACAAAGGAAGGAACCTAGATAGTGCTTGAAAAAAGACTCTTTGTTTGAAAAGACCGAGGAAAGGGACTTCACACTCCAAGTAGGAAGTGGCCCTGGAGAATAATGGAGCAGGGCAGTTCTGGGCTTGGAGCAGATCGCTGTGCACTACTTAAGATTCTAGAGCTGGACATTGTGGAAGCCACAGATTCAACCAACAGCAGCATGTAGAAAAATGATGTGAAAGCTGCTGCATCAAGGGGACTGAATGGACAGTTGATCCTGGGAAGGGACAAAGGGTAACATTTTACAAGCGCATATGTGACTTAGGAACCAAAGATGCATTTTTCAGAAGTGCCTTTGGTATTTAATAACCTAAACCATAAGTCAGTGGCACTTGGGAACTTTTGAAAATTCTATCCACAATGTGCTATTTACAAGAGAAAATATGGAACAAGAGCTGGAAAATAGAGGAGACCCAATGCAGGGGGAAAGATTTGTCGTTATCATTTGGACTCTTCTGTTTATCCCCTGAAGGGAGACTTCCTGTGTAGCTGGATTTCTCAAAATGGACAAGTGCAGCCTTTCACATGCCTGTGTTATGCAGGACTTCAGACTTGGTTATCTTGCCATAAAATTGACTTTGTTAACTTGTTCTCTGGTTTCCTTTTAAACATTGCTAATTGTTGTAGTAAATTTAACATCCTGTACTAGGGATGTTAAATATCGATTAATTGAATAGTCGAGTAACCTCATGAATTCTTATTGGTTAGTCAACTATTCTATAGTCCCTGGGGGTAGGGCCGCAAGCAGCATGGGGTGCCAGGTGGGAGCTAGTCCATGAGGGGAGCCAATCTAAAAACCAGCTCCTCTTGCAGATCAGCTGCTTGTCGCCCTGTGCTGCTGCCTCTGATAAAGATGCAGCAGTGCAGGGTGGCAGCAGCCCCTGTCTGGTGACAGGTGGGGGGAGTCTGAGCTCCCAGACCTGGCACGGGTCAGAACTGAGCTGGCCTGCCTGCCCAGCTCCTAATACATTTTAAATGCAGAGCCGCAACAGGGGTAGAACTGAGCCAGAACTGAGCTGGGCTGCTGGCCAGCCCGCTAAAAAATGTACTGGTTTTGGGGGGAGGAAAATGTGTGTAGACTATAGCATTAAACTATAAGCTTTTGCTTATCAGTTAATTAACTACACTATTACATCCCTACCCTGTATGTATGGCAACCTAGTGCAGTGATGGGCAATCTAAGCTAGTGAGTGGATTGCATGAGTGGCCCTCCTTCATCTCATTGGGTTGCAGGATTGTCCTAACCAAAACAGTCTCCTGGGATAGGGCAATTTTGCTAACTGCACTTTTGTGTATCTAGAATTTGTGGGGTGTGCCAAGTGAACCACAGCAGTGCTTTGATTGGATGCAGAGGGAGCACATGGCTCTCACCGTCAATATTGTGAGCAATCCGCATGCACCTCACTTCACGAGCCCTTGCTTTATGTGCATGTCACTTAGTAATACTAGTAGAAAAAAAATGTATGTGGATGGAAACCAGTGGAATGGCAACCCTGTGGCATGGGCAATGGTAAACAAAATGTCTCATGGGCCACACATAGGACCACAATGGGCCACAAGTTGCCCACCACTGTCCTAGTGTATTATCATACAGATGATTGCAATGACCCATACAGAGCTGGACAAAACAAAAAGCAACAAAACATTTTTCTGTTGAAACTGAAATGTTTCGCAGAAATATGCTGGTTCTGCGGAAGATATTGTCAGGAAGGGGTTTCTCACATCAAGAGAGAACCATTTAAGCTTGGCACCAGAATGACATAATATGCCTTCCATTTGCGTTCCTGAAGCCTAATGGAATCATACTAACAGTGGAAACTATCTTCTCGTAACAGGAGAGATCAGACATAACATTTCATTCTGAAGAAAAAGGGGATATGGAAAAAAACTACTTTAGTAGCAGGAGTAAACAAGGGAAAATCTTGAACAGAAGATTCCTTGCTCCAGAATCCTTCCTGTACCAAATAATTCACAAACTGCTCCTGGACCAGAAAACTGCTTTAGATTTGCTCATTTGCAAGGCAGATTTTATATTAGCACTGCCAATAACTTAACCTATTCTCAGCAACCCATCCTCTTCAGTGCAGGAGACAGCAGGCACACACCAAACCCAGGCATGTGAGTCAAACTGCTACACCCATCTGAAGAGGACCCCATTGAAAAAGCCCATATACCCACTCACCCTTGCAAAAAAAGAGGAGCAACAATGCCTCTAAAACAAAGAAATAGAAAGTAACAAAAGAAACAGACTATTCGAAACATAGCTAGTGTACACATTGTAAGTGGAACACTCTCAGGCTACATCTAGACTGCAGCACTTTTCCAGGATACTGGAGGAAACCCGGAAAAGCAATGCTGCGTCCAAAGTACACGTCTGCTTTTCTGAAAAAAATTTTTGGAAAAGAGGACATGCTCTTTTGCCATCCCTGTAAATGTCGTTCTATGGGGCATAAGGGATATGTCAAAAGAGCAGGTTTTTCTGAAATTTGGCCCGGGTAGACACGCCAAATTTCAGAAAAACCTCTTTTGAAAGAAAAGCAAAAAAAAAAAAGATATGCAAATTGCGGTTCTCGATTTGCGTATCTATTTCCGACTTTTCTTTGCAGTCTAGACGTAGCCTCAGAAACTCCTACAATCCCCAGAGAGAAAGAGCGCGCACACACTAAAATAGCCATTAGCTAAGGGCCTAGGCCACTCATCTAAGACCCAGATTTAAGTCTTTACTCTGCCTGATTTAAATTGGGAGCTTGAACCTTGCTCACTCACATCACAGGTGAATGATATGGCCATTGGGTTAGGTCTCTTTTGTCACAAAAATATGTTTAAAGGTCTCATTTTTTCAGTCTGCATTGAAATGAAAACATGATTAACATTTAATAACTTTGATCCTAGTCACAAATCATATATATCCCACCGGATCAAATGCAGTAGGGAAGGTGGCAGGCTGTGAGAATGAAAATATTTCAGATAGGGCTTGAATTTACAAACACCCTACACAAATAGTTCTTATTCACCTGCGTAAGTCCCGTTGAAGTCAGTTCCTCTTACAAGTGAGTGTTTGTATGTTCAGTACCATTTGCAAAAGTGTCAAGGGAAATAATGAAGCATATGAAAGGCAAATATCGCTCTATATTTAAATATGGATATAGTTTAAAGTTTTCCCCCGGAAATATGATTTTAGGTAGAACTGATCACTTGCATGGGAAACGCTTCTCTTTTTTTTAAGTAGCACCCAGAAAAACATTCAGTCTTTATTCAGTCCTTCACTAGGAAGTTTCTGCAACTTCTCACAAGTATATCTTGGCTCCAACTCCATCTCAAAAATGTCTCTTTAGTTAAGTAGTGCCACGGGATTTGGCGGGGGGGCGAGTTGTAAGATACTAGCAGATGTGTTGTTCCTTTTGTTTGGTTTTCTTTTTCTCTTTCTCTTTCCCTCTCCCCCCATCAGAAAGGTACACCTTTAAAAACCAAGATCAGCCCACAACATTTTGACACCTGAGGTGGGGAGCTCAAATGACGCCCCCACTCCTCCTTGCTTGGGCCAAAACTTTGAAAGGTCTCAATTCTGCCTTCTACCTGTTCTACTCCTCTCATGGCACTCCACCATTCTGTGCAACTAGAGCAGAGAGAATACATATTCACCAGCAGCAGACACAATTTTCTACACTCTGGGTCCTAGTGGCTCCCTCTCCCCGCCCCCCTACACACATAGTCTGACACCTGAGGTGGCTGCCTCATTTTGTCTCATGGTAAGGCCAGCCCTGTTAAAAACTCTTGGTCACATTTTTATCAGCATCTCATCTATAGAAAAATGAATGTTAAGAAATTCAAGTCACATTCTCATCCATCATCCATGCTTTGCACCTTAAGATGCCTCTGAATATCAACATTTTAAGTGGCAGCAATAGTGAAGAAAAGCCTCTGAAACTACTGTGGGTTTTCAAACAGATCATTCCAGACAGTGATTTAGGGCTTTCTGTAGGTGCATGTTTTTATATTCTCAAGATGATGGGGTGTCATGCTCACCGCTACTCCACTTTGCATATGTGCTTTTCACTTCAGAAGCAAAAGCCATGGCGTATCTAATGCAAGCCCCATTTGAAGAGCCACAAAAATAACTTCTGACTATCCGGCCTAATTAATGCCTCCACACTGACCTCTACATGCAGCCCCATATCAAAAATGTTACAGCTGAGCTGATTCAACATGAACTCAAGATCAGGAAAGACCTAGTACTAATGAATACTAATGAACAGTAATTACTGAAGCTCTGCCACTGAAACCCACTGCGGAGACATATGCTAATATACTTTACACAACCACGCACAGGACGTCAGACCCACTAAGAAACTTCTGCTAGACTCTGAACAGAAAGAACTGCAACTTATGCACAAAGGCACTGGCATTCATTTCCTCTCTCCTGACTCTCAGCAGAGCCACTCCTAACTCTAAGTGACGGGGGTTTGGGTGGCCTCGACATGAGGTGTGGTTTCACATCTACTCTTGACCCTTCCTGAAGGCACATGGACAAAAGATTGTTTCCATTGAAAATGGCTTTAGCAGGACTGACCTTTGCCTTCAGAGAAGAAGAGGAAGAACATTTGTCCAGTTAGGCTATGTCTACACAGCAATGGTATTTCAGAATAACTAACGTTATTACGAAATAACAAAGAATGTGCCTACACTACAAGCCATTATTCGAAATAAAGTCGAGCTGGAGGACTTCTTACTCCAATTCCTGTAATCCTCATTTTATGAGGCATAAAGGAAGTCGGAGGAAGAGTGCTCTTCCTTTGCCTTCCTGCTGTGTAGACAGCGCCAAAAGCCGAGTTAAGCTAGGTTGACTTAAGCTACACAACTGTCATAGCTCCAGTTGCGTAGCTTAATTAGATTTAGCCCTGATGTATAGAGGTACCCTAAGTGAAGTTACATGACCTACCACTGGGATGAGGGGAGGGGACCTTGGAGCATGGAACTTGGGCTTTTTTTTGCTGTGATTTATGGGTAAATCATCATGCTTCAGAAATTTGTGACCCAACTAGAAAACTCTGACACAAAAAAGGCTCCCCACCCCTGCTCTAGTCCCTTTTCACCCCTTTTAAGTGTGGACAAATGCTTAGCAGTCTGACCCAAGTGGATGCTAAAGGATCAGGTCTGTCATGATAAGTAAATACAATGGGAGTGGCACCCTTGGGGTGGTTTCAGTTGGGTTCTGCTCCCTGGGGGCAAGCTGAGTCCTGCCCTGCACTCATCCCACACTGTTCTGTGAGGTGGACTAGGCTTGGGTCTCCTCATCCAGCATTGCAACCTCTGGGGTTACAGCACTGCTCAGGTTTGGCCCTGCCTTCCTGACTGGGCCAAATTTCTGTGAGTGGAAGTATGACCATGTGGTTGCAGTGCCACTCAAATTCAGCCTACTCAGCCGCCTATCATCATTACAGCGGGCTAAACCTGAGTGGCGCTGGCACCTCAGAGGTTGCAGTGCTTGAAGCAGAGACATGAGCCCAGTTATCTCCATGAGACAGGAACCCTGAAACACCCATAGAACATTGAAATATTCTGGTGTAGAGTTTAATATCCCAGTGAGATAAATGGGGGACAGAGGAGTTGACATCATTCTGAGCTATTGTTTCAGGATGTGAGCTGACTCCAAAAGAGAAAAGCACATCAGTTTACATTTGTAACTTTCTAGCCCTCATGGCTGTGAAGGAAATATTCCCTTTTTTAAAATGAAAGCTTAGGTTCTGCAGGGTCTGAACATACCATATGGTCCACAGAAATACATCAAACAAGATGGTCACATCCCATGGGGTATGTCTACACTACAAAGTTAGTTCGAACTAACAGACGTTAGTTCGAACTAACTTTCATAGGCGCTACACTAGCGCTCCACTAGTTCGAATTTAATTCGAACTAGCGGAGCGCTTAGTTCGAACTAGGTAATCCTCATTCCACGAGGATTAAGCCTAGTTCGAACTAGCTAGTTCGAATTAAGGGGTGTGTAGCCCCTTAATTCGAACTAGTGGGAGGCTAGCCCTCCCCAGGTTTCCCAGGTGGCCACTCTGGCCAACACCAGGGAAACTCTACTGCCCCCTTCCTGGCCCCGGACCCCTTAAAGGGGCACAGGCTGGCTACGGTGCCCGTGCCAGGTGCAAGCCTGCCAGCACCCATCCAGCAGACCCTGCACCTAGCATGGATCGAGCCACCCACCCGATGCCCCCCAGCCCTCCCCCTCTTCCTGGGACCAGGCTGGCGGCTCCTGGGAGCTTGCCGGGACCGCAAGAGGCGGGCACCCGCCTGGTCTAGTGCAGACATCGTGGATCTCGTCCACGATCTCTGCACTAGGCACAGGAAAGTGGCCGGCTTGGGCAGGAGAGCTGCCAGCCTGGCCACCCAGGAGCAGGTGTGCAAGAGAATCAAAGGGATCCACTGAGACCCCCGACCCTGAGCCCTGAGCTTACAATGGCCATCCTGGGTCAGACCAAAGGTCCATCTAGCCCAGTAGCCTGTCTGCCGACAGCGGCCAACCCTAGGGACCCTGGAGGGAATGGACCGAAGACAGTGACCAAGCCATTTGTCTCGTGCCATCCCTCTCCAGCCTTCCACAAACCTTGGGCAGAGACACCACTCCTACCCCCTGGCTAATACCACTCCCTGGACCCAACCTCCATGACTTGATCTCACTTCCCTTTAAACTCTGTTCCAGTTCTAGCCTTCACAGCCTCCTGCAGCAAGGAGTTCCACAGGCTGACTCTTTGCTTTGTGAAGAACAACTTTCTGTTACTAGTTTGAAGCCTGCTACCCATTCCTTTCCTTTGGTGTCCTCTAGTCCTTCTATTATGGGAACTAATGAAGAACTTTTCTTGATGCACCCTCTCCACACCACTCTTGCTTTTATAGACCTCTATCATATCCCCCCTCCGTCTCCTCTTCTCTAAGCTGAAAAGTCCCAGTCTCTTTAGCCTCTCTTCATCTGGGACCTGTTCCCAACCCCTGATCATGTTAGTTGCCCTCCCCTCTCCCAGCCTCTCTCTTCCCCTTTCCCACCTCCTTTTCCCAGTCTCCCCCAGTTTTGTTCAATAAAGAGAGATTCTATTTTTGAACACACGTTTTCTTTATTTTGTACATCAGGAAGGGGGGTTAGGGAAGGGTAAGTGGAAGGAGGTGAGGGAGGAATGGGGTACAAGCCCCGATGGGGCTGGCTGGCTCTGCGGGCTTCTCGGGGTGGAAGTTCTCCTGCAGCCCCCCGATTACCCCCTCCCCCCGGATGGCAGCCTGCGGCAAGTGCAGCCGGTCTGATGGCCGAGTGCTGTGATGTGCCAAGTGTGGGCACTCCGGGCACTCCAAGCCAGGACTGCTTTGCAAGCGGGGAACCCTGAGAACTGTATGTCTGGGGTGGGGGTCGAGTCCCTTTAAGCACAGCCCTTGGCTAGCCTGAGACAGCAGCTCCACGCTCTAAGTCCTCATCTGATGCACTGCTTCCGGCCATCCTTAACCTCTGTTCAGGGTCCACTCTGTGTGGACATGCTAGTTCGAATTAGCAAAATGCTAATTCAAACTAGTTTTTTAGTCTGGATGTGTTAGTTCGAATTAACTAATTCGAACTAAGTTAGTTCGAATTAACGTTGTAGTGTAGATGTACCCCATGGTTAAGTGTTTGACTTTGGATGCTTTTCAATACTGTATCACATTCCAGCTATGTTTTCCGTTCTCTTCATAGCCTTTACTCCCTCATCACCACTGTATCTTACCAACTGAATTTAAGCGAACATGAGCATTTTCCAGCTGGTAACAAGTTATAAAATGCAAAAAACACACTTGACTTTCAATTCTAAATCAGCCAGCAACAGGGTTGTTTTCACTAATAGCTGAATGGTACTTGAAAATTCATGTCCTTTCACCTCTAGAAAAACAGCTGACTTTTCTCTAAGGCTTTGTCTATACTGCAGGGTTTTTGCGCAAGAAGCTTTTTGCAGAAGAGACCTTCCACAAAAACTTCTTGCACAAAAGCACATCCACACCTCAAAAGCACATCACAAAAGCAATGTGCTTTTGCACAAGAGAGCATCCACACTGCATGGATGCTCTGACGCAAGAAAGTTCTGATTGCCATTCACAGAATAGCCATCAGAGCACCTGTGCTTTTTCTGATAGGCTCTTTTTGCACTAGAAACCCCTGCGCAGCATCCACACATGCCTTTTTGTGCAGGAGATATAGCACAAAAAGGAGTTATTCCTTGTGGGGATAGGAATAACTCTACCAGCAAATGCCCTCTGTCCTGTTGATTTACTATAATTTTTTTGTGAAAAAATGCACTTGAGGTGTGGACGTTCTGCCAGTTTTTGCACAAAACCTGCCATTTTTGCACAAAAACCTTGTGGTAGACATCGCCTAAGGGTATGTTATTTTGAAATAACATAGTCCACGTCCACACAGCAGGCAGCTGTTTCAAAATAATGTCAAAATACTGTCAAGCTGGAGGACTTCTTACTTTGACTTCTGGAACCTTCATTGTAGGAGGAGTAAGGGAAGTCGGAGGAAGAGTGCTCCATTTCGAAATAAGTGCTGTGTAGATGCTCCCAGCTTTGAAATAAGCTGCACAATTGATGTAGCTCAATTTGCAAAGTTTATTTCAAGTTAAGGCCTGCTGTTGTAGACACACCCTCAGTTAAGGGGTACCATTATTCCATCACTACTGGATCCTTTTTCCCCTCACTGGTCTGCCTAAGCCAATGGGATGAGTCTTCCTCATTCAAGTACTTACTGAAATTCCACTGTCTGCAGTGTTCACAGAAACAGGTGTTCATTTTTCTTTTGAACAGACATTTTAATCAGTTTTTCCCCCCTTTTCTGTTGTCTAAAAGTAATTAAGCAATCTACTCAGTTACAGAGGCCCAGATCTGACTGAGGCAATTTATGGAAAATCTTGCCAATGTCTTTAATCAGCTCCTGCATGCTGAAAGAAACAAATGTAATCGTTCCCTCCACTCCAGCCATGCAGACATCACTCCTGATTTTTTTGGCAGGACAAAAGCTTTCACCCCAAACAACAATGAAGCCATTAAACCAGAACAGGGCAATTCAAAATTAGTTTGCTTTGATCAGGCAAGTACTTCTATAAGCAGTACATTCTCAGAGCTTCATTCACTAGAGCCACTGAAGAATAAAGGTTTGCTTCTCTTGATCCAAGTTCTAAAATGCACACCTTCACCACCACCCCCATCTTTGAAATAAGGGACTATCACACACACGCCAAATTCAATGTTATTTTTATTTTTGGCGAGACTGCATATTTTGTGTCATAAATTAGGTTCTCAGATCTCAGCATAACATTTCTGTTCAAATCTCTGCCATTCAAACTCATATTTATTGATCAGTATTCTGCAGTAAAATTCTTTAATGGTAACTGCTATAGAGTTAGTGGGCTAAATACGGGTCTCTCTGAAGTCAGTGGTCCCACTTGCTTCAAGTGAACTAGAGTTTGATGCAGTGACAAAGAGTTCAAGTAACTAATCTCCTTGGACACACAGGGCATGTCTATATTTACCCACAGATTGATGCTCTGAAGGTCAATCTTCTGGCGTTTGATTTAGCAGGTCTAGTATAGACCCATAAATCGAACACTGAGGGCAGCTCCCTCTGGTGCCTGTACTCCTCACAATCATGAGGAGTAAGAAAAGCCAATGAGAGCATCTGCTCCAATCAGCCTCCCACTGTGTGGCTGCTGCCAAGCTCAGCTTAAGGTAAAGCTGACTCTAGCTACGGAGCCTACGGAGCTGTAATTGTGTACCTTAAGCAAACCTTCCTGGTCCAGTGTAGACCAGACCTTACTGACTTACAAGTTGCCATTCTGAGGCAAAAAAAATTCAAAACCAGACTGCAATGCAATACTGCAGAGCTGGAATGCATGTGGAAATTTGACACCATCAAAAGGGGTCGGAATAGAGACATGAATGGTTTTCTCATAGCAATAACTAATTTCTCCTTCAGGTACTCTCACCTTCTCCTCACAGTTGGAGGTGAACCTAATTTAATTAGCACTGATGTTACACTCCCAGCTCTGTATCCCTGCCTTTCTTTCTCTTCAAGCATCTGAGGAAGTGAATTGTATCTCATGAAAGCTTATGCCCTAATAAATTGGTTAGTCAATAAGGTGCCATTGGACTTCTTGTTTCATCTGGAAACTGAAGTTCAGTGGAGTGACCCATTTGTTCAGCAGAGTAGCTTGCTGTGAGAATAACAGCGCTCTATGATCAGCACTGTCAGCCTCTGGGTTTCTAGGCGGAGTTTAAAGTATTGGTTTTAAAATATTTGACCTACAAAATCCTAAATAGCTTAGGGCCTATACTTTGCAAGAGTGACACATTCCTTCCAATGTAGATGCAGTCCATTTTGAAAAGGTCATAGCACCAGCATAGTCAATTCAGATCTCACTTTAAATCTAATGTATCCATCATAAGATGGTATTTCTTTGCATATTAGAAAAAAATTGTCTGCTACTTGGTTACTATGTCTGATTTAGCATCAGCCACGGCCTTGACTTGTGCATTTATTATACCTTTCTCTCTCTTGCAGAAATATTTTGAGACTCTAAAGAATCAAATGCATTATCCTTGCAGTTTATCATGTCATAAGGAATACACAACTGTTTGGGCATTTTGACAAAGTTCCATTATCTTTTCTTTTTTCTTTTAAAAAAATATACTGTACAGAACTGAAGGGGCACATACAGCAGAGTCAAAACACTTGGCACACTCAGATTTGCAACTCGGCAGTGGCCAGAAGCAGGAAGAAACACATTCCCATTCCTGAGTAATATGTTTTGCCAGGAAGATTTGCCAGGAAGTCTGCCATATTGTTTGCTTGTGACCATAAAGGACAGAAAATGTGCCACTTTTCCTGTGATTCAAAGGTTCTTTGTGGAGCAGCCCACTAAATCTAGAAAGATTTTAAGAAGAAAGTCCATTTTCAAAAGATCATTTGCTAGTTCAAGAAGGATGCCAGCAAAACCATGGGTAAAGTCTGTACCATGTCTAAGGTCTTGCTCTTGCATGTGGGAAGACACTACAAACATTTTTGTGGCCGGATTCTGGATCTCTACCTCCCTTAAAATAGTTGCCGTCTCATTTATAATGAAGAGCTTCTCTACATGTTTAACAACCAATTGTGTTCATTCCCTTTGGTCCATAAACTGTGCAAGTGGTTTGGACAAGCTCCTTCGCTGACTGAACGTTCCAAAATACAGCTTCTTTTAAGCCTGAATAATGCTTCATTCCAAGCTTCAAAATCTGGACAAAGTCCATGACTTTAGGAAAGGGAAGTTACTTACCATGCTATAACTGGAATTCTGTGAGATGTGTGCTCCCTATTTTTATTCCGCTGTGGGTATGCATGCACCTGAGAGTGGGAGTTTTTGTAAGTAGTGTTCATTGGTCCCTGCTTGCATTCCACTCTTTGAATGCTCTGGACCAGGGGGAAAGGGAAAGGGATGGGGCAAGCCAACTGCCTCCCCAGTTCCTTCTCTGACCCTAGCCGTGATCCTAAGCAGAAGGGAAGGAGGGCGAGTAGTAGAATACAGACAGGGACCACACATTTTAAAGGACTCCAGTTACAACAAGGTAAAGTATCTTCCCTTTCATCTTTAAGAGCTGGCCCTCCATGTTACTCCCTTGTGAGTTAAGGTCCTGCAAGGAAGCAAATGGTATGGCTGCTTGCAGAATCGCTGTGTCAAAGGATGTGTCAGCAGTGGGGTCCTGGATCAAATTGTAATATCTCCTCAATGTGTGGGCAGATCTCCCTATAGCTGCCCTGCCACTATAAAGCAGGGGTGCCTCTTGAGGTGATGCTACTGAAGCTGCTTGTGGCCTAGTAAAGTGACCCTTATCCTGTGTGGGGGAAGAAGCTGTGTCACCTGAGTAGGGTGGAGCTAGACATCCATGTAGAGATCCTCGGAGGTGATAAGGTAGCATCTCAAGGGAACTGTGTGGGCAGAAAGATAATTTCTAGCCGTTGTTGTATGTAACGGGAAGGTATATATATCGCCCTCTTTACTGCTTGTATTTGAAGATCTGCTTGGGAAGGGGGACACCCACATCCTCCATCCGACTGCAATCTTCCCTTGCAATTGCTAGAAGAAAAATAAACTGTCTCTGACTGGTTGCTTATCAAATGCAGAATGAGGACTTCGTTTTCTTCCACAATTTGGTTGTTACCAAGGGCTGCCAACAGGTTAGCTGGGAGTCTCCCAGAGTTGGCACTGATCTCCCCGTGACTATGAAAAGCAATTCTGGAGATTATAATGGACTATTTTAAGAAAATGATGATACACCATGTTGGAAAAAAAATCTCCCAAAATAGCTTTAGTCAGAGTTGGCAACCCTACTGTTCCCTGGAGGGTAAAGATCAATAACTTGTCTTTTGGCATGTAAGGCACTAATTGATGCCAATTGAATCCGTAGCAAGCTAAGGAAAATTCCTGTCATCTTGAGGGTATGAAAATTATTAGATTTGTTACATCTGCAATTAATACTCAGACAGCGAGCTAAGCAACGTGCTTGTATATGCAGCTGCTGAGCTGCTCCTTGCTCTTTCACACTTTACTGCTCCACTTCTAGGGATCTGAATACTTACAGATGCCCTCTACTGGCTAGGCATGATTACACTGCATATGTTAGTCTTCCACCCAAACCATGCCTAACCTAACATTATAAACTGCAACTATAATGAAAGAAGTCAGAATAGACTGAGTACTGCAGACAGACTGAGATGATTATACTGCCTCTGTACCACTTGTCAGCCTTAACAACTATTTTGGCTACAAATTTAGTTGCTCGGGTGGTTTCCTTTGACACACAGGGTAGCATCTCTCCAGTCATGTGAAGAAGTGGCTGTGCCCACGAAAGCTCATGATGCCATCTACATGTTTTGTTAGTCTATAAAGTGCTACCAGATCATTTGTTGTTTTATTCTAGAGTAGATGAACAGATGTTCGTATGACAATTATTCTTGTCCCTCTGTGCTAGTAATCAGTGGACCTATGCTGTCCTGAGGTTCAGACTTTCAATTAGCTAGATCTGGTACAGACAGACAGTGTAATGACACTTTGTTTTGGAGTTAAAATCCCAAATCTTCTTATTGTGGTGCTGCCGTACCACATCTGGTGTCATTGCAGTGGCATAAGGCTAAGATCCTTTCTCAGATTGGATCAGGAACATACTTGTGGTCACCTCTGTAATCTCAAGCAAGAATACGTTGTCCTATCTGTAACTCTCTATTTGAATACTTCCCAAGATCCTTTGCTTGATCCATCTGCATGTTAACTATATCTCTTCATAGATCAGATTTTAACAAATCCAGGCAAGATTGGAGATCACGTCCTCGGAACAAACTTGCAGGCAATTGGTTTATTGTTACATGTACAGCATTCTGATATGCTTACAAAGTTTGCAAGTTGGGCCTGTAGAGAACTGATTCTGCTCCTGCTCTCAAAGCTTTTTTCATAGTTTTAATAAAGTGTTCTTCTAAGCTATTTGTTGCATGATGGTATGGTATGAATGTAACATGTTTGATGCCATTATTTTTCAAGAAAGCTTGGAAATCCACTACAACGAATTTGGGACCATTGTCGCTTACACTTGTGGAAGAAAAAGTCTCTGCAGCAATTATATGAAACATGTAGAAATCATGAATGACATGCAGAAAACTTCAGGCCATTTAGAATATCTATTAGAAAATGGATACCCAAAGAATGGGCCTGCAAAAATCTAGACGAATTTTCTCTCAGAGAGCAGTTGGCCACTTCCACAGAAGAAGTGGTACAAAGCCAGTTAGATTTTGCAGCCTTTGACAGCCATAACTGTCCTTCACTAACTGTTTAATCTGTCGATAAAAATCTGATCAGCAGAGATATCTTCTTGCCAATGTCTTCATCTTACTGCGCCTGAATGCAACTTCTCCAGGACATAGGAATGAGGGCACACATTTCATACATCAGACAATGTTAAAAAACTATCACTTCATTCCTCTGGGAGATGAAAAGCTTTAAGCTCTCCACTGACTGTTTTCAGGTAGCTTCATATACCTTTGAACAGGTAATGTCTGCTCACTTCTTTCTTCAGTATTGCCTGTTAGTCTCTAAGGGTATGTCTACACTACAATGTTAGTTCGAACTAACAGACGTTAGTTCGAACTAACATTCATAGGCGCTACACTAGCGCTCCGCTAGTTCGAATTTAAATCGAACTAGCGGAGCGCTTAGTTCGAACTAGGAAAACCTCATTTTACGAGGATTAAGCCTAGTTCGAACTTACTAGTTCGAATTAAGGGGTGTGTAGCCCCTTAATTCGAACTAGTGGGAGGCTAGCCCTCCCCAGGTTTCCCTGGTGGCCACTCTGGCCAACACCAGGGAAACTCTATTGCCCCCCTCCCGGCCCCGGACCCCTTAAAGGGACACGGGCTGGCTACGGTGCCCGTGCCAGGTGCAAGCCTGCCAGCACCCAGCCAGCAGACCCTGCACCTGGCACGGCACAGAGCCACCCACCCGATGTACCCCAGCCCACCCCCTCTTCCCGGGACCAGGCTGGCGGCTCCCGGGAGCTTGCCCAGGACCGCAAGAAGCGGGCACCTTCCTGGGCTAGTGCAGACATCGTGGACCTCGTCCACGATCTCCGCACTAGGCACAGGAAAGTGGCCGGCTAGGGCAGGAGAGCTGCCAGCTTGGCCACCCAGGAGCAGGTGTGCAAGAGAATCAAGGGGGTCCACTGAGACCCCCGACCCTGAACCCTGAGCTTACAATGGCCGTCCTGGGTCAGACCAAAGGTCCATCTAGCACAGTAGCCTGTCTGCCGACAGCGGCCAACCCTAGGGACCCTGGAGGGGATGGACCGAAGACAGTGACCAAGCCATTTGTCTCGTGCCATCCCTCTCCAGCCTGACACAAACTTTGGGCAGGGACACCACTCCTACCCCCTGGCTAAGACTACTCCATGGACCCAACCTCCATGACTTGATCTCACTTCCCTTTAAACTCTGTTCCAGTTCTAGCCTTCACAGCCTCCTGCAGCAAGGAGTTCCACAGGTTAACTCTTTGCTTTGGGAAGAACAACAACTTTCTCTTACTAGTTTCAAGCCTGCTACCCATTCCTTTCCTTTGGTGTCCTCTAGTCCTTCTTTATGGGAACTCAGGAACAACTTTTCTGTATGCACCCTCTCCACCCAACCCCTGCTTTTAGAGACCTCTATCCTGTCCCCGCTCCATCTCCTCTTTTCTAAGCTGAACAGTCCCAGGCTCTGTAGCCTCTCTTCATCTGGAACCTGTTCCCAACCCCTGATCATGTTAGTTGCCCTCCCCTCTCCCAGCCTTTCTCTTCCCCTCTCCCACCTCCTTTTCCCAGTCTCCCCCAGTTTTGTTCAATAAAGACAGAGTCAATGTTGGAAGAAACGTTATCTTTATTTTGTACATCAGGAAGGGGGGCGAGGGAAGGGTAAGTGGAAGGAGGTGAGGGAGGAATGGGGCACGAGTCCCCGATGGGGAGGACTGGGCTGGCTCTGCGGGCTTCTGGGGGTGGAAGCTCTCCTGCAGCCCCCCAATTGCCCCCTCTCCCCAGATGGCAGCCTGAGGCAAGTGCAGTCGGTCTGATGGCCGAGTGCTGTGATGTGCCCAGTGTGGGCACTCCGGGCACTCCAAGCCAGGACTGGTTTTCAAGCGGGGCACCCCTGAGAACTGTCTGTCCGGGGTGGGGGTCAGGTCCCTTTAAGCGCAGCCCTCGGCTAGCCTGAGACAGCATCTCCACGCTCTAAGTCCTCCTCTGATGCCCTGCTGGCTCTGCTTCCGGCCATCCTTAAGCCCTGTTCAGGGTCTACTCAATGTGGACATGCTAGTTCGAATTAGCAAAACGCTAATTCGAACTAGTTTTTAGTTCTAGACGCGTTAGTTCGAATTAGCTTAGTTCGAATTAACTAGTTCGAACTAAGTTAGTTCGAACTAACTCTGTAGTGTAGACGTACCCTAAGGTGCCACAGAACTGCTCATTGTTTTTAAAGATACAGACTAACACAGCTACCCCAATAGGTAGTATGCCAATTTATGCCACAGTGAATATTTCCATAGGTGTAGGTTTATTTTGTTGCATGGAACTTGTAACCAACAGTGGTAGTCATGATCAGGGCTCGTCAAACCACGGCGAGCCCCGCTCACCAGCCGCGCTCTCTGGCGATCTGCGCATGCAAGTACATTGCATTATTTGTCGAGCCCTGGTCATGATAACCTGTCAGCATTATAATGTTGAGCTATTCCATTAAATTTGACATTCAAGTCATGGGCCCCAAGGATAAAGACCATCTCTGGACATGAGAAGTAGCCATTTCTAGAATGCTGCGTTTGGAGTTAAAAATGGAGAGTAAGGATTTATGATCTGTCACAAGTGCAACTTCTTTCTGCACAGGTAATGTCCACATTTCTTAACTCCTCAAACCAGACTCGAGTTTGTCTGGGCATAGATGCATTCTGATGGACTTTGGCATCTGGAAGCAAAAGTAATAAGTCATTCCTAACCATCAGGCATCACATGGTAGATCACTGCTCCAATTTCACAGGGATATATGTCACATGCCAAGGAGATTCAACACTTCGGGTTGCGGTGCATTGACATGTACTCGGACATAACTAGCTGCTTTGCCTTTGTCTTGCCATTTCCAGCATTTCCCTTTCTCAAGCAACTGATTCAGTGGATACAACATTGTTGCCAGGTTAGGCACGGTATTAGTTAACAAAACTAATGAGTAAATGAATCTGTGACACTTTTTCAGAGTGATGTGCACTCGTAACAGCTTCAACTTTCTCCAATAACTTCTTCAATCAACAATAGTAATAGAAATGTAGCCGTGAATCAACAATGAGGGTACGTCTAGACTACAGGCTTTTGTCTACAGAAGTTTTGTCGACAGATACTGTCGACAAAACTTCTGTCGACAAAGAGCGTCTACACTACATTCAGTTCTGTCGACAAAGCAAGCTGCTTTGTCGACATGGTAGTGTAGACACAAAGGACAGTTTACATGCAATAACACTTTCTGTCGACAGAAAGTCTGTCGACAGAAGGTGTTATGCCTCGTAAAATGAGGTTTACCAGCGTCGACAAAACGGCTGAGTTCTGTCGACGTTATGTCGACAGAATTCAGTGGTAGTGTAGACGCAGGTATAGTTTTGTCGACAAAAGTCCACTTTTGTTGACAAAACTCTGTAGTCTAAACACACCCTAAGTGACTGATTCCTTGAAGACCTCACATGTATCATGGTTCACCCATAACCCATATTCCTCCAACATTTACAAAACTAATGCCAGATTCTTCAAATGATCATCCTCATTGAAGCCGGTGGGAATTAAGTCATCTAAGTAAAATCTGCAACTTGGTATTCCTTAGAGTATCTTCTCCATTACCCTCTCCCAGACTACAGGGGATGATGACACTCTAAATCCCGGCTGGTTGTATTGGAACAAGTATTTTTCGGTGTTGATGGTGGCTACTCTTTCTGAATCCTTCTTCTACCTCTATTTGCAAGCCTCAACTAAGCCCAGTTTGCTGAATTTCTTTCCTCTGGCCAATGATAAGAAAATAGCTTCAGAAGTGGAATTAGGAGTATTGTTCTGTCTGGAGCACAGGGTTAATGATTACCTTAAAGTCACCACAAACCCTTAATTGCACCATTTTTCTTTAAGACAGAAACAATAAGAGTCTCCCATTTACTCCCATCACCTCTGGTTAGTATTGCCACACCTTCTGTATATTCCAGCTCTTTCTCAATGGCTTCTCTCATAGCAAGTGATACTTGCCAAGAACTGTGTATTTGCTCCTTCTCTCTGAACGATGTTGTCTTTGATGCCTTTCTGGTACCCAATGATGTTGAAACTTCAGTGCAACTCTAGACATAATTTCTTCTAGCTAGTATTGTTAGCTAGCGATCTGATGGACTTGAAAAACTTTGAAGGATTGCCAATAGTAGCAAATACTCTTAAGGCAACTTCACACAAACAATGCTGATCCTCCTGTTTTTACCACATAGAAGTCCAACTACTACCATTGAATTATACATTTACTGTGTGTATTCCTAATAGGTTGATTTTCTCTCGTGTATGTCTTCAAAATAATGTTTGTACTTTCATGTTCCTGTTGTTGATAGTTTCCAGGAATTCTTTGCGTCGGACCAAAGAAAGAGCTGAGTATGTGTCCAGCTATATCAAAGAGGTTTCCCATATGGCATGGGTGCTCTCCAGACACCTTGCTTGCCTTTGTCCTCCATGCAAGCCCCTTCCAGCCTCACGGAACAATCTAATTATGTTTCTGACTTAAATATCAACTCAGATATGCTTTACCCTTCTAGGCCATACGACATCATGTACATACATGACTCCATTCACAAACTACACCTTCATGGCCTACTTGGCTCTGACACATATATACCAAAAAACACAGCATGAATACCATAGTAGGTATTCTCCCTGGTGAGGATCCGTCCTGATAACAGGGGACACTATGGGTCTGGGAGGATGAAGCTATCATCCAGAGTGGTATAAATCACCACAAATTTGCAGGTTGCCTTTTGTCACTCCAGCGTAGGTGAATATGGTAGTTCCATATGGTACCGGGACAGTATCACTAGTGACCCCACAGTTTAAGATAGTAATTGTGATTCCCAGTCCTTTATACCCAATATTTCATTTTAGTTGGCACCTAAAATGGTCCAGAGAAGCCTTGCTCCCAGGAGTCTTTTGAACATCCCCATGTGGCTGGAGAGGGCCTCAGTCCTTATGGCTTGGTTGTGAAGGCTCATCTGACTTGGACAGGATCAGGGAAGGATACCGCCTCTTAGAGGGTGTAGAAAGGGATCTGATTTTATGTTTGTGAAAGTGCTGTCACACCCCAATGGCTCCTTCCCTCAAGGGGTCCCCCTGGGGAGACAGGTCAACACTGTATATTGCTAATGCTGTTGCAAGCATCACAGGGCATTTGGGGAAGGGTCAAAGGTGTGAGTGTGGAATGCATGAAGGATTCCTTTGCAGGTCGAGAGAGGCCATTTGGGGGGGGGGGAGATGAAGGGAGCAGAGAATGGGTTAACTCCACGCTCCTGATAGGCCTTAAGATAAGATGCTGACTCCAGCCAGCTCAAGGCCACAGCACACATCTGACTCTCAACTGCAGGCCAAGAAAAAGGGGGGCCTGGAATCCATTGACCAGCCATGAAAAAGACAGTTTCAACTGAACAGACCTGTAGAACCAGCCCATAACTCACGGGGCAAGTGAAGACCAGCCCAGAGAAAAACAAAGAGAACAACAGAGTCTAGCTGGTATGTTTTGGGAAAGTCAAGGAGACCACAGAAAGCCGGTTTGGACTGGCACAAAGAGCACCAGGAACAGAGGTCGCGGAATGGAATACCCCCAAAGGAGCCCAGGACTTAAAAACCTCCTGATAGCTAAAGCAATTTGGAGAGATCACAGCGGACCCTGGATGACCTGTGCACACAGGACTGAACTCCTGTCCACCCTTCCCCCTCTTCTTCTTACGTTATACCCAAGTCTGGCCAGTCTCGGGTAGTGAGTGTGTGAGTATGATAGTGGGTTAGTGCTCAGGGCACTAACGCTTTCTTCCTTCCTCTGAGTGACGTGGGAAGCACCCATTACTCTCTGCTGTTATTTTATTATTTTATCAATAAAGCTTTAAAACTTAGACACTTGGGCTATGTCTACATTCGCGGCTTCTTGCGCAAGTAATATGCAAATGAGGCTAAGCGTGGAATATCGCCGAGCCTCATTTGCATACCTAATGAGCCACCATTTTTTTTCAGAAGAGGCTCTTGCGCAAGAAGGAGCGTCTACACTGCCCCTTCTTGCACAAGAAAAACCCTCTTGCGCAATGCTGTTACACCTATTACTTTTCAGGAAGAAAGGCATTGCACAAGAGGGTTTTTCTTGCGCAAGAAAAGGCAGTGTAGATGCTCCTTCTTGCACAAGAGTCTCTTCTGAAAAAAATGGTGGCTCATTAGGTATGCAAATTAGGCTCGACGAAATTCCACGCTTAGCCTCATTTGCATATTACTTGCGCAAGAAGCCGCGAGCGTAGACATAGCCTCGGTGTGTTCTGTCATCTCCTCCCTTAACGATCCTGTGGTCTCAGCCTGATCACCTGATGCCTAGGCAGATTGGTAACAGAAATCTGTCATAGTGCTCCTTACTCTCATGAGAGGGCCAAGTCAAAGGTTCATTCCCTGTACACTTCTCCAATCCGGAGTCAGACTAGTAAGATGGTACACCCCCTTGCCGACTCTGGCCAATGAACAAAAGGGGTCTCCCCAGCCTGGGTCTGAATGGAGCCTCATTGTCTGCTCCATCATGGGCTTCTAAAGCCAAAGTCCTCACACCTGTTTCATTCACAGACCCAGCCCTAAGGCACAGCGAGCAAGGCAAATGCCTTGGGCCCTACGTTTCCGAGGCCTCGCGCTGGGAGGCTGCTGGGAGTGGAGCATGACACACAGTTTTTTAAATTTGATATTCTGGGCATAATCTAAATCATGTGCCAGGAGACTGGGAGGGGGGTTCCCAAGGATTGGGCATCTAATGGTAACTAAGAGGGAACTATAAAACACTAACGATAAAAAAACGGGGAACAATACAACTTGAATATTTGCAGGAGAAGAGAAGTGTCAGTTTTGAACAATGAAGGATTCCGTCTCAGCTATAGGAAGGAACAGGAGAGGCAGTTGATCCACTTAGCCCCTTATTTTCTCGGTGTGGGTCTGGAGCTAGTTTTCCCCAGCCAGACCTTCAGCACATTCTGGTTTGTGACACACAGGTATCTAAGGTTATTTAAAGGACCCAGGGATCTTGTTGCTGCCATTGCTGCTATAGTGGCAGTTTGGTCCTTTTTAAATCACTGGGCCCCAGGACAGCTGCCTCCTTTGCCACCCCATCCCTCATTGGCAAGACTAGGCCTGGATTAGAATTTGGGTATTCTTGACTCCTAGTCCCAAAATCAGTCCAATAGATCACAGACAACTGATCATATACAACAAGCATTGGAGGCAGATTAGATGGATTTTGCACAGTGTGTTAATCAGGAAATGTTTTTGCAAGTTGGATTTTTAACATTAAAAGCTGTGTGACAACATCATGTGGTTGAATATTGTTAAAGGGTCCTGATCCTACTTTATAAAAGGCCAAGAGGTCAAACTAAAGTGCGAAACTATGGCAATTTAGGGCAAGTCACAAAGCTGTGTACATCTGCAGGAGTTCCAAATGCGGAGTACAGAATTTTAAGTAAACAATATGTTTTTATTTTAAAAAGCTAAGCAAAGCAATGATGCAGCAAATCTTCAGGTGGCATCAATCCAAAACTAGTAGGATCCAAAGAGGTCTTTATACTTCCCATTACTAGTTGGGTATGGAAGTGTTATTAAGCTGCCAACAGTTATTACATTATCAAGATGCTGTTCTAATACGTTTTCAGAAGTACACATGCCCCCAAAATATTGCAAAGAGAAATGGGAGAACCCCTCTGAGTAGCAGGCAGAGTTGTGAGATATAGACGAGTGTAATTCTAGTATTGCCTCATTCATGGAAGAGCTAGATAGGTTTTTCAATTTTGTAGTGCAATCACTGAACCCTCTGGGCCGGAGATTAAGCCAAAGAAGTGACAAGTGAGTCATGAGTGCATCTTTCAGGCCATGCTGTAGACAACAATGTAGAAGATCCAGTCTTGATCATCAACATTTAAAATGCTCTGTGTTTCCACACATTTAATGAATGATACTAATGGTCGCTCACCTTGGTGACTACCTGAAAAGTATCATTACCAACAAACCATGTTCTAAATGGGTCTTCCCATTGATTTCAGTGGGCCTGAATCAAGCTCTGAGGTACTAAAGTCTAATTTACTTCAAGACAGATGTGTGAGTCCTGGAGTAAAGCTCTAAAGAAATGCTCTCTGAGTTTCAACTCCCCTATCTCTTTTTATTCAATCACAACAACATTTGGTAGTACTGTGTCACATTGTTTTTGACAGTAAAATGCCTTAGGGAAGGGCTGCTCCAGAAAAAGCCCTCAAACTCGTGTACAGCTAGGCTTCAGAATCTATTGAAAAAAATCATCTTTCTCTTTCTGTCTCTTAATCACTCATCCTTCAATTCATTTCACTCTGAATCGACCACAGATTAAGCTCTTCTTGAGAGACCAGTTCATAGCATTTCTGAGGCATGCTTTACCTGCTGGATAGGATTTTTTGACTCCAGAACATATTTTCCCGAGGCTATTATATCTGGTGACATTCTTTCAATGTTAAGGCATTCCCTCAGTATCTCACACTCAGTAAAAGTGACTGCCTTTGCCAGATTTAGGAGATAACAGCAGGCAACCAGTGGCCTGGAAGGGAAGGCCAGAAAATCTAGAATCCAAGCCGTTCTTCTGCACAGGTGAGGAGGGAATCCACAAGGGCCAGGAAACAGCTGAAGCTCTTTATTAGCCCCTGTGATGGGGTGCCCTTGCCCCGCCCCTTCTTGAAGCTGGCTGTGGTGCTTGGGGGTGAGCACTGCGGTGTGCCAAAAACCTACGGCGCATGCTCGAGCGACCCGGCGGGACGCTTAAAAGTGGCTCTGGCGCACTTGGTGGAAGAGGCCAACAGAAACCCAGAAGCAACGGGTGGCTGGCGGTGGAGAAAGGGAGGAGAGTCCCAGGAGGGGACAGGGGAAGGTGAGAGGAGGAGAAAGGGAGGGTCAGAGGAGTGTCCGGCGTCCGAGAAAGTGGGGCTGGGCAGAAGGGAGCCAGACTCACCGGGAGGCCCAGAGACAGAATCTGGCCAGAAGGGTGTGTGGGGAGAAGCAGAGGCAAGGGCTATCGGGGAGAGACGCCCCGCACAGTGGCAGCCCTGAGGGAGTACTAAGCTTCTCGAGGCCAAAGGAGAAGGGCAGCTCAGGGCAGGCGGGCAAGCCACAGGACCGCCACTGGCCCCCCTGTAGCAGAATGTCAAGTATCAGAGGGGTAGCCGTGTTAGTCTGAATCTGCAAAGGACTATAAGGTGCCACAGGACTCCTCGCCGCCCCTGTAGCAGAAGACTCACAGGCGAGCAACAGAGCCAGAGGCCTGGGGGCCACTGAAGCCAATCATGACACGGGAGTCTCACAGACAAGGATCCTATCTTGGCTCAGCAACAACAGGTGGGAGGCAGTGGTGAGGTGCGGAAGCCACGGTCGTGGGTGGAGCAGATGGCAGAGCCTATAGTGGGGTAGGAAATGGCCCAGGGCAGAGGGGAGCCAGCAGTTGCCCGGGGATAGCACCAGAACCGGTTCTATCAAACACCCCGAAGGACTAGTCCCTGTCCTGAGGGTCCTGGGATGGGGCCCGGTGGAGTGGGTGGGCCCGGGCCCCTCTACCCCACCTCCACCAACAGAGACTAGGCTGAGGGCTGGGATTAGCACCAACAGACTATTTGACATGAGCCTCTGGCTGCTCCACCAGGGTAGGCTGGGGAACAAAGCAGGAGTCAATCCGGTACGCGACAGTTAACAATGGGAGGTCCATGGGCAGGAAAGCAGGCAACCAGGGACGGTCCTTAGAGTCCTGTAGACTGCGACCCCCTTGGACACCAGCAACAAGCCTCATCGCCAGGGATTGGGCCTCGCAACCACCAAAACAGGGTTAGAATAATTTGGGGTGGTGTGCCCCTGTTGGTCGCGGGAGGGTTCACCACCCCACAAGTGTCCATAGGCCACTAGGGCCATTGACAGCCTCACACAACACCGTCCTGGAACTCCCAGTTGTTCTGACTCCCAGGTGTGCTGTCCTACCCCTCTCAGTACCTTAATGAACAGTACTTGCCATGTCAAGCAGATCCTGAACAGTCTCCAGGGAAAGCTCATCCTCCTCCCAAATAAGTTTCCTCCTAAATGAAGCCATGTTCATTATTGAAAACTGAGGGTTATTTGCTTGCATGCCCTTGCCCTAACCAGTGGTTAATATTGGCAATAGCCCAGTTCTGTGCTCATTTAGGGTGCGTCTGGATAGCGGCGGTATTTCAGGATACTTTCAGTATCCCAAAATAGCATTTTCCATGACTTGACTGTGCACCCGTTATTTTGAAATAGCTTTCGAAATAATGGGTGTGCTATTCCAATGTCCTTGTAAACTTCATTCCACAAGGATTAAGGGACATTTCAGATCAGTTATTTTGAAATTAACTCGAAATAACTACACAGTTTGCATAGCTCAAAGTTCTTTGTTTCTCTGCTCCTTTTGGGTATGTCTACACTACCCCCCTAGTTCGAACTAGGGGGGTAATGTATGCATACCGAACTTGCTAATGAAGCCCGGGATTTGAATTTCCCGGGCTTCATTAGCATAAAGCCGGCTCCGCCATTTTTAAAAGACGGCTTGTTCGAACCCCGTGCCGCGCGGCTACACGCGGCACGGGCTAGATAGTTCAAACTATGTAGCCATTCCGATCTATCTGTACACCTCGGATCAGTTATTTTGAAATTAACTCGAAATAACTCCACAGTTTGCATAGCTCAAAGTTCTTTGTTTCTCTGCTCCTTTTCTGAGTGAATGTATCCAAACCAATCAAACAATGTTCCACATCTGACATTTATCCATAAGATTTTTGCTGGTTCAAACCTGTACTGTTTTGTTTCTTCTGTCCAATGCCTAGTGTCTTCTCACCTGGTTGGAACTTGAGAAAGAGATATATTTGATCAATAGTTTTGACAACACTTTAGGTGACTATCCCTCATGGCTTCAGAGGTCCCTGTATTTGTCACCTATTTGACATAGGGCTCTGATCCAACACTCACTGAAGCCAATGGAAAGACTCTCTGGCTGTGTCTAGACTGGCAAGTTTTTCCGCAAAATCATCTGCTTTTGTGGAAAAACTTGCCAGCTGTCTACATTGGCCGCTTGAATTTCCACAAAAGCACTGACTTCCTACTGTAAGAAATCAGTGCTTTTTGCGAAAATACTATGCTGCTCCTGTTCGGGCAAAAGTCCCTTTTGCGCAAAACTTTTGAGCAAAAGTGCCAGCCAGTGTAGACAGCTCAGATTTGTTTTCCGCAAAAGAGCCCCAATCGCGAAAATGGCGATCAGGGCTTTTTTGCAGAAAAGTGCGTCTAGATTGGCCACGGAAGCTTTTCCGCAAAAAGTGCTTTTGCGGAAAAACGTCCGTGCCAATCTAGACGCTCTGTTCCGAAAATGCTTCTAACGGAAAACTTTTCCATTAAAAGCATTTGCGGAAAATCATGCCAGTCTAGACGTAGCCCCTTTGATTTCAATAGTTTGGGCCTCAAATAAAGACCTAAAGCAGATGAAGAAAACCCAGCAGGAGTTGTTATTTTGATAAATGAAGGACTTCAGTCTTCAAGATTGTCAATGTACTAGTGTCTCTCTTATCTATAAAATTCATTTTTAATTTAAAAAGTTTGCGAGTGAAATTAATATGTGACACAACATGGCTTATCAAAATAATAATTCAGAGGGTTCTTAATCTGGGTCATGTTACCTGCAAGAAATAATATAATTCAGATACGCTATTTTGCAACCAACATCCCTCTGGTGACTTAGCAGCTTTCTAATGAATATCAGCTTAAAATAAGCTAGTCCCCTTAGAGAGCCTCCTCTACAAAGGCAATAGTCTCAAAGCAAATCAGTTACTCGTAAGTAAGTTTTGTGTAATATTTATATGGCAATGAGCTGTTAACTTAAGAAATAGCCAAATTTTGTGTAACTCTTACTAAAAAAAACCCACTTTTTCTGATAGATATAGAAATCTCTCTTGATTTTTAGCATAGAATTGAAACTCATTACTGATTGATTAAATAAATGACATATATTGCAGAAATAACAGTGAAAGTGACATCCTATGGGACATAATTTTAAGAACAGTTAAAGAAAGAAAGAAACTGAAACTAATATTCATGAAATATCATAAAGACAGCTCTTAAAAAATCTATTAAAATGACACAAAGCTTTCAAAATGTTTGTTAAAATGACTGAATAGTGTATTTTTATAGAGAGTATATGAGCATCATGTTCTTTATTAGAGAATCATGTTAGTTTTAAGGTCCCTTTTTATTATGTCTAGTGGAAGCTATTAAAAAGTTTCTTCTTACTATAGGATACAGTAAATGAAGCTAAATCAAGCAAATGAAATGAAAATCCATTATTCTACTACACCTTCCTGACAGCTATCTCTAGTAATGGAAAACTTTTCCAACAACCTGCCTATATCTAGTATAATTACAATTTTTAAGCTTTAGTTTTGACATATTTGTTACTTACCTCATTATCTTCCATAAACCTAGATCGTTGCATTTAATGTTATTTCAAAAATCCCACATCCATGTTGAAAAGTTTTAAGCAACACATTTTCTAATGCTCTTGCTGTATCTTTGGATTCTGTTGTTTGATTAGTGGATGCCCTGTCCTCGTTTAAATATGTAAAATACTCACCTCTTCTGATTAGCACAGTCTGCCATGCAAAGCCTTTGTGTGGTACTTTCTACTGATTTGTACTGTATTACGCTTTGATCCAAGTATGTGTCTGCTCTTTTCTATTGAACTCACTTATCTTTGTCAATCAGCTTCACATGGGTAGCCAGTGTCAAGTGCTGGAGAAAGAAGCAGCCAAAGAAATCCTTCTACTCACTCTTAATTTTTGTACTGAAGAGATCATGGATTCCATGCCTGACAATTGCCTTTCTAGTGAGGAGCAGAACCACAGATAATTATAAGAGTTTGGATTTGAAAACACCATGCCAGACAAAAGAGTTCTTGACAAAGACAACTCTGGGTATAAGAAAATCTAGAAGGACAAAATAGTATGGCTTTGAACAATGAGCTACACAGCCAGGTCCTGGGTCAAACTCCCACAACAGCTTCAAAGTAGCATTTCCCCCAGTTAATGTCCAGATCAGAGGGTGTACTGAGCTCACTCTAGCAGCACATGTAGGGTGGAACAGCCAGTTCTACAAAATTTGAGTTTCCAAAAAGTTAAGGGTCTGATTCTCTTCAATTACCCTAGTTTTATACATGCAACTATCAACTTTAACAGAACAGCTCAGGTAAGTGGAAGATGCAGATTTTAGTCACCAGATACTGAACCGCACTCCAGCTGGGCAAAGCAGCCTAAAACCTGATTTAATGAGCTGTGAATGACTCCTGGGAGGGTGGAATCTTCCAGTGGCTTAGCACTAATGCAGCACTTCTAGTGAGGGGATGTGCCCAATAGAAAGGGATACAGACGGGGTGTCCCTATGCTCTCCCAGTCCTTTATGGACAAAACAACCTTTTGAGCAATGGACAGCAGGTGTAAGATGGCAGGTCCACATTATGCCAGGGATCCAGTCACAGAAGTGTGAAGATGATAAAAAACAGTCTGTCAAGCAATGCTATGCCCAGAAAGGCTAGCTCCAGGGTTCTGAGACCACATCTGCAGCCCTTTTGTGGGTGATGAAAATATTCTGATTGTGACCCAAACAGTCAGCAGATGAGCTGAACCAATAGGTCAGATAAGAACCAAAATCACTGAGGTGTTCACTCTGAAATCTTATACAAGTTAAATTTCTCTAGTCCGGAACCTTTGGGACCTGACCAGAGCTGAACCAGAGAATTTGCTGAACCACGGAAGGTTAATATTGTCTAGCAGCATTACCAACGCTTCCACTGCTTACTGGGCTCTGAGAAGACAGTTGGGGTAAATTAGAGCTAAATATCAACACAACATGGAGACCCAGGCTTCGTGGCTGTAAACAAACTTGATGTGACCATAGGAAACTTGGCCACACCCATAATAAGTAGACATCCAGCTAACTAAAATCATGCTGGACCACAGATGTTTCCAGACCAGAGAATGCCAAACTAGAGAGGTTCAACCTGTAACGACAATTTAAATGTCTACACCACTGGCTGTTTAAACAATGATCATTTTTGCAACCCCAACCAACTATTCTGGACTGGTCTACACTAAAGCTGTCAGTCAACCTAAGTTATGCTACTTCATTTATGTAAGTTACATAACTGAAGTCAACGTAACTTAGGCTGACTTATAGCAGTCATGCTATGTTGACAGGAAACACTCTCCCACCAACTTACCTTATGGGTCTCAGGGAACTACCAAAGACATCTACAGGAGAGTGCTTTGCCATTGACTTAGTGGGTCTCCACCAAACCCACAAAAACGTTGCAGCTGCTTCAATCACAGCAGTGCCGATTTAGCCATAAGTATAGAGAAGCCCTCAGAGTGGGTGGAATTTAAGTATAATACATTTTCCCCTAGTGATCTGGCTCTAGCCAGGATGGCACCAACTAGAAAGGGCCCAAACAGAGCAGACCATCCTCAAAATAGGTGTCCATGTTGTGTCTAATTCTAAACTCAGTTTCATGGATATAAATCAGAAGTCACACTATTGGGCTCAAAGGAGTTACAATGGTGCAAGTGAGATCAGACCTGAGCACACAGGCTGTAAATGCAGTATAAATGTGCACCCATATTTCGAGTCTAAATGGCCTCTTGCAAGTGTATGTATTGGGGGAGGCATTGCAATACTTGAATCAGAGTCCATATCCCTTAAAATATGGCTCGGTTGCCTCAATTCCCAGGCCACACCTCTGATGTTCCTATGGTGGAAGGCTGAGAAGAAGTTTCTCTGTGGGTTTAATGGTGAATCCCAGGCTGTGGTTATCACTTCCTCTGGGACCTATGGTTCTCCTCCCAGAATTTGGTTCAAAATCTTTCAATATAAGCAAGATATAATATTTCTAATTTCTTTCTGTTTCCTAATTTCTTCAGCCTTTCTAAAGGTTTTGGGCCACATTGTCTAGTCCCTCAAGACAGTGTGGCATAGCTCCTAAGCAAGTTTATTCTACCACTCAGGTTTCCCCTTGCATAAGAGAATCCTCATCTGGATTAGAATCTCTGTAAGAGACGCTATCACACGCCTTCTCTCAGACCCAAAAATAGGAGATGTGGCCAGTGGATGTTCAGGGCATCCTTATGCTTCAGTAATCTCCAGCTGCCTCTGAGGCCATGGATAGACATTATGAATTATAGAGCCTTGAATTATAGAGCCTTAATATATGACAGTTGGAGAGCCTCAGGATCCATGGGATGCAATAATGTCTTAAAGCCATGTTTGCACACACCCCTCCTGAGCTGCAGCTGTCCACAAGATCTTGACCCTCAGGGCATCTTGTGAAGAGTTTACTTTTGTGTAATTCTTTCTGTCTCTTCCTCCCTTTTTTAAATAATAGGGAGTCTTATTCTTGCTCGTTGCCTTTAGAAAAGAGTCATTCCGTTCATTCCCCTTTATAATCTCATAAATGCTCTGTGTACTGAGGAATTATTCTCCGATGATAACACAGACTTCCCTTGGGTATGAAAAGTGACCTGTTTGATGAGGAAACGTTGGCAACTCTAGAATCCAGGTGCTTCCCTCTTTCATGAAGGTTGCCTTTCTGATGTACCCAAGCATCATATTTCAATGTGCAAAAACAATAAAAAAGAAAAGCAGAAAAGAAAACACTTTTCTCCCATTAAGAAAGTCTGATGAAAACTGCTCTTTCATCTGGCATTTGATACTCACATGGCACTTTCACACTCACAGTTGGATGGAGATTTTTTTTTCAAGTTCCACCCTAATTTATTTATCTTAAAATAGGCGATGTACAGCAATTTTACAATAAAGGACTCTGAATCAAAGCTTACCTTATCCAGAGGTAATTAATACAAAGATTGTTGAATTAAAGATGTGAGTCTTGACACTTTGGCAGGGGGTAAGGGACATGGTCTCAAAGGCCCAAATTATGCCTGAAACAGACCAATTAACACCATGTATCTTCTTTTATGTTAACTTCAATTAAGGTTTCTTAAAATTTTTAAAGTTATTTTCTTCTTTACAATCTCGGAATGTCAGAAATGTACATCAAAGGAAAACGATTCAGTGCGAACACCATAGGTAACGCTCATTTGCACAAAAAATCTGCATATTGCAAAGGAGTTCAGAGCCCATTTTGCATGAATTATTACAGGATATGAGTCAATGAATTAAAAAGCTTAACAATAATAACCATCCAAATGATGATAAGCTGCATCTACTCATGTTGACATAACGAATCTCCGAAAAGTGAGTCAGAATTTGACTTCTGTCACAGAGAGAAGTAAGGAAATGGTCTAAAATGGAAGACTATGTATCTGTGTATTTTAAACCACTTTTTCAAATACACTTTGTACATTTGTAGAGAGCACAATTCGATACTCCTGTAATAGAAGAGGATATTCTTTTCTACTATATGAAACAGCAATGGATAGATTTTTGCACTTTTTTTTCCTTAGGTTTTGACAGTAAATCCATTCACTCCTTTTTCAGAATTGCTCACAATATGCTAGTGGAGTTTTATATAGTATGTCCTTATACAGTTCCTTTTGCAAGGTATCATTTCTCAGTTTGCCACTGATTTGTTTAATCCCTATAGCTATTTCCCTCAATCTAGGGCAAGAAATATATTCTTCAGAATGTCACTGCAAAGAGAAGTTTACCAGTAAATGAGCACTCTGACTTGCCTTTATTTTTACTGTGAGTTTATAAGCAGCACCAAATAAAGAGCACATATCAATAAAGTTTCAATGCAAAGCCATCATACTCAGGGTTAGATTCTTACTCAGGATATCTGCATGTGACTTTTGCTGTCTCCAAGTCACTCCTAGGAAGAGCTGGGCAAATAATTGATTGTGAGCAATGTATTCCTCTACTGCAGTGTTTCCCAATTTTTTTTGACCACGGAACCCTTTCAAACTCAGAAAAATTTCAAGGAACCTCCTAGCCAGGGATTAAGTTTGTCGAGCAAAAAAAAACCACACCCAAACATACACAGACTGCCAGTACACCACAATTGGTAGTAATAAGATGCTAAATACGGTCACGAGATCACCATTCATTTAAATTCAACATATTGAATATAACACTATTCATTTATATTCAACAAAAATCATATTAAATATGTACAAAAAATAAAACTATCAAATAATATTAATTATATTCATAGTTTTCAATGCGAAGAGTGGTTTTTCTTCTTTTCTTGGCAAATTCTTTTTATATTTGGTTTAATACTAGAAAGTTGGATTCACATATCTGGCGCAGCATTCAGTCGATTTCTGTATTTCGTTTTCATTGCTGCTTAGTTCGAGAACCCAGTTTCGTACAAGTATGTACTGCAAAGGGTAACAGCTGACGAATTGCGCTTCTTGATAAAGATGAATATTCTTGACTTTGACATAAGTTACTCCAAAATGTAATCAGAGAAACTTCTTTAAATTTTTGTATTAATTGGCCATCTGAAGCGATTTCAATTAGGTTTTCATAATCTTGTGTAGAAAAACTGACTGGCTTTTCTGTTAAACTTAATGGATTTCGAATCCAGTTATTGTTGTCATTGATGTTTGGAAAATACTTAATGATGTTTGTGTATAAACCGCGGAGATGATCTGCAATGTCGCTGCAAATATCTTCATCAAGTTTGTATCCATTTTCTTCAAGGAAATCATTCAGAGTTGGTAAACAATCCAAATCATTTCGTCCTACAGATGAGATCCAAAACTGTAGCTTTCGTGACAATGACAAAATTTTGTCTTTCGCATTAAAAATATTTACATTCTTTCCTTGCAGCGACAGATTTACTTCATTTAGTTTTGTAAAGATGTCTGCAAGATACGCAACTCTAGATAACCACAAAAAGTCTGTTAAACGATCAGACAGTTGGAATTTGTGATCCATCAGATTTGCGGAGAGCTCATGACACAATTCGAATAATCTAACCAGCACTTTTCCTCGTGATAGCCACCTGACTTCTGTATGTAGAAGCAGGGCTGTGTGCTGACTACCCATATCTTCACACATAATTTTGAACAGTCTTGATTGTAATGGTCGAGTTTTTATATAATTAATAATCTGTACTGCTTCGTCCAACACATTTTTAAGAGAGGGAGAAATATTCTTAACTACCAGAGCGTGTCTGTGGAGAATGCAGTGACTGCTGGTGCAGTTTGGTGCTACATTTTTTATTCGTGTTACAGCGCCAGCCACTGTTCCTACCATTGCTTTGGCACCATCACTGCATACATCAACACATTTTTCCCAGCTTATTTGATGTGTTTTCATAAAGTTATTGATACAATTGAATATATTCTCACCAGTTGTATTGGTTTGCAAAAATTCACATAAAAGTAAGTCTTCTTCAATAGAACTATTAAAATCATAACGGACAAATACAAGCAGAACTGCAAGACCTGCAACGTCAGTGGACTCGTCTAATTGTAATGCATATGCATCACATAAATGCAGCCGAAAAATAATCTCCTTCTCGATGTCAGCAGCAAGATCGTGAATACGACATGTGACAGTATTGTTTGATAGTGGCACAGCCTCAACTTTTTTACTAGACTCCTGATCCAACATACACATCACAATATCTTTTGCACATGGTTTTATGAGTGATTCCCCAATAGTGTGTGCTTCTTCGGCGAGCGATATACGATAGCTTACTTGGTAAGATGCCTCTGTTGCATTTTCATTATCAGATTTGGCAATTTTTGACATGAAGAATTTACTTTTTTCAAGCGATTCAAGCTTTTGCTTAAAAAAACTAATGTCTTTATCTTTGTATTCTGGATGATTTGTTTCAAAATGTCTTCGCAATTTAGCAGGTACTAAACAACTATTAGATAATATTTTGTTGCACACTACACACTGGGCACCTGGAGCATTTTCATTTCCATTGCTTGTGAATCCAAATGCCAAATAGTCCTCACAATACCTGCATTTCTTATTAGTCAGCTGAAATTTTTCATAATTAACTTGAGCTGCCTCAGTATTTTCCTTGCTAGTTTCAGTAAAAATATTGGAGTTTGAAGTACTCACTTTTCTCTTTAAAGTTCCTTCTTTTAACCAACGATCCATGGGGAATTTTGATATTAGATTAAATTCTTAAACTTAAAGTCACACACAGGAGCCACGTGTCCTCACAGTGTGTATGGGGATTTGTTCCAATCCTCACAGTGAGTAGGAGTTCCGGTGTTCCACTCACTGATAGTACTCCCCCCCCCCCTCCACACACACACATGCTTCCTTTACCAAGGGACCTAGCAGCAGCAACAGCTGCTTGTCCCGCTTCTTCCCGATCAACCCAAGATCCCTCTCCTGCATCCCTCGCTGCCACTCTGCTTTTTCCAGTGGTAAAAGCAGAGCGGCAGCGGGGGACGCAGGAGAGGGATCTTGGGTTGATCGGGCAGAAGCGGGACAAGCAGCTTTTGCTGCTGCTAGGTCCGGTGGTAAAAGCAGAGCGGCAGCGGGGGACGCGGGAGATGTCTGAAAGGGGAGCGGGGAAGGAGCCAGCGTCTTTGCGCACCGGGCTCCTCTGTCTCTTTATGGGCAGGGGGAGGGGAGCGTTCGGGTTCTCGCAGAACCCTTACGTTCGATTCGCGGAACCCCAGGGTTCCGCGGAGCACCATCTGGGAAACACTGCTCTACTGTGTCGCATTTCTGATTTCTCTCCCTTTGCAAACTATCCACAACCAGAGTAAAATTTTTCAGAATGTGTACATTATTTGTAGTCGTTCAGATAATAGTTTTATTAATATATTTAGTCCTGTGGCTTTTTCCTCAAGTCATCTTAGTGAATGATCCTCAATGTATTCACTAGTTAGTATTTAGTATCCTCCAGGCTGGATAATTGTGCACCTCTTTCTCATTATATGTTTTCTGTTCCCTTTATAAACAGGGGTACCTTTAAAGTACCTTTAGAAATCATAGGGACAGTAAATCCCTCAGGGAGAGCAATCACTTTAACGAGAGAAAGAAAGAGAGAAGCAGGCCTAAGAAATTTTAGAGAACACGCTTGTGTGATCACCCAAGGCCTGGTTGGTCAGAGCCATGTGTCAAAATTGAAGACAGCCTCAGGTAGCAACCTGAAGGTCAGAGCTGAAAACAGAGTCAGGTTCCAAGGACTGCAGCCTGAGACAGTATCAGGTTTCAAGCCTAAGATCAGAGCAAAAGACAATATCAGAGATAGGATGGAGGAGCAGGGACCTGGAATAGGGCAAGAAAGCAGGAACTGGAAGTTGACATGAGTCTGGGATAGGAGGGCAGGAACCAGGAGCAGGAATGAATGCAGGGTTCACAAGTCAGTTAAACAGAACTCTTCTATTTACTCAGAAAACTTCCTTGTTTTATAGAGCCCCTCAGCCAATTGCGGGAGGAGGGGCTGGATGTTTCCCCCAATTGGAAGTTTGTGAGGCAGGACCCTCTGCAAGTTCACTCTTCTCTGGAACCCTTCCCTGGTTACTCAGGTGAGGTGTTGGATGGTAGTTGTGGCTTGGGACACAAAAGCCTGTGTTCAAGGCAAATGGTCCTTCACAGCCTGTGAATTTTATTATGCCTTCCTCTCCCTTCTTTCATAACTAATGCAGCTCCCCATGCCCTCCTGACAACAGTGATAGACCTGCGGTCCCACTACCCAGTCAGGACCATGCACGTGTTCCTATGCCCTCTGTGGACGTGCTTCTATACAGCAGCTGCATTATTCATTGATTCTCACATTTCAGTGTCTGGCCGTTTTGCAGGCATCTTGCTGGGGTTTCTGATTCAATAGGTGCACTGTGCTATTTTGCTGAGGGGCCACCAACCACCCACAGCAGTACCTTCCACCTCTGCACCACAACTTTAATCCCAGCCCAATTAAGAGAGACTCGGGTAGGGGAGGGGATGCTAGAAGGAGAGCCTGCCCTACACTCTCCCATGACCCTCAGGGGTGGGCTCAACTCTCCTGTGAGTAGGATTGTCAATCCTCCCCATTTTGTGAAGTCTCCCAGAATCAGGCCCTACATCCCAGAGGCTACTGCAGCCAGACCTGCCCACCCTCAGTCCACACAACTCCCAGAAGTGGCTAGCATGTCCAACTCCTAAGCCTAGGGATAGCCAGGGTGTCTCCACATACTGCTTCCCCCTCCTCTCTGAGCATCATCTCTGTAGCTCCCATTGACCAGGAACTGTGGCCAGTCGGAGTTGTGAGGATGGTGCATGTGGGCAGGGGCCGCGCACAGAGCTCCCTGTCCCCCCAACCCTAGACTCCTCACTTCAAACTCCTATGTTCCTATGATTTCTAAAGGTACTCTACAGCCCAGAGCCCATACCCCCTCCTGCACCTCAACCGCCTGCCCCCAGCCCATTGAAAGAGAGTGAGGATGGGGGAGAGTAAGCAACAGAGGGAAAGAAAAGCTGGAATAAGAGGGGGTGGGGCACTGGAGAAGGAGTAGGACAGGGCAAGAGTAGAGCAAAAGAGTTTGGGTTTGTGCTATTAGACAGTTGGCCACCCTACCTGTGAGCACGTTGTGCATGGGGTCGGTCACATCATCCCTCAGCTTTGGCCTGGCAGTTTGTTCCATGTTCTAGGCTGGAGCCTAGGAAAAGTGTCTCTGGGAATGGAATATTCCTGTTCTCCAAGTTTTTCCTCCTACTGTGCCTTCTTTCCTCCCTTAGCCATTCTGCTCACGTTCAGAGATCACACGCTTTTTCTTCCTGCCTCCTAACTCCTGCTCCTGCATGGCTAGTTAATGTAGTATGATGAGCCCTTTTGACATGAATGTTCTGTGTTCCCCTAAGTACTTGTACTTGCATTAAAGCAGAGCTGGGCAAAATACAGCCCGGGGACCGGATCCAGCCCACCAAGCCATGGAATCCAGCCTGCAGACCACCCTGCCAGGACCCTCAGGCATGCAGCTACTGAGGTTTGAAGTGCAGTCCATGAGGCTCTCTGCTCTGCAGGGTGTGGAGGCTTCATATGATCTTCCCACCCTCAGCCCAATCCTCAGCTCCAATTGACTGGAAACAACCGACCAATAGGAACTGACCCCCACTAATCTCTCAGCTCCTATTGGCTGGATATAACCAGCCAATAGGAGCTGAGAGATTGACCTGGGGATCGGGGGCAGTGCAAGCCTCTTCCCCATCCCACAGCTGAGCGCCACTTGGAGGGAACAGCCTGCATTTTCAAGTTATCAGGGGCTGCAGCAAGCAGGGAGGCCAGCCTGCCTTAGGGGTGCTGCAGGGATGCTGGCTGGGAGACACATAGGTAAGTGCCTCCCAGCTAGAACCTGTCTCTGGCATCCCAGCCCCTCCCACACCTCAACTCCCTCCCCCAGGTCACCATCTAAACCCTCTGCACCCCTCTGCCCCAGGTCACAACTCCCTCCCAGACCCTGTACCCCCTTCAACACTCCTCCCCCAGGCTAGAGTCCTTTCTTGCACCCAAACACCCTACCAGATCCTGAACCTCCTTGCCCCAGGTAACCATCCAAGCCCTCTGCAGTCTGCACCCCCATTTCCCAGGTCACAATTTCCTCCCAGACTTCGCACCTCCTCCCAAAGCCCCTCCCCCAGGCCAGAATCCTTTCCTGCACCCAAAGTCCATCTCAGACCTCACACTGTCTCCTACACCCCAAGTCCCATATCCTGTGCACTCTTCTGCACCCAACCTCTATCCCAGACCTAGCCTCTCCTCCACAGAAAAGTGCAGCCCTTGACCACTTTTCAAAATCTTGGAGTGGCCCCCTACCAAAAATTATTGCCCACCCCACATTAAAGATTCTCTGTAAATATGCATGTGAGGAAAAATACCCAAATATTAATGAAAAATAAATAAGTGCAACATGAATTGATTGCACCATGAGTCAGATACATCCAGTAACTTCACACATTCATTTTCCCACTGTTCACCCACCTATACTACTAGTAGGAGCAGCTACTACAATATTTCAAGACAGCAGGAACCAAACATGCATATTCAAGAATATAATTTAGATATTAGTAATATGGACTTCAAAACTAATGTATGGTCAGCAAACCTAATTTTGGTGACACTTTTCTATAATTTATAGCATTTATAATATTAAGTATAGTTGCCTCTCCTTTACAGAACTCAAGCGGTATGTCTACACTACAGTGTTAATTCGAATTAACTTAATTCGAATAAGTTAATTCAAATTAAGCTAAATCGAAAGAGTACATCTATACACAAAAACTAATTTGAATTAGCGTTTTGCTAATTCGAATTAGCACGTCCACACTGATTGGACGCTGGGTCGCATTTAAGGCCAGCTGAAACCGGTTCCGGCGGGGCATCAGGTCAGTAGTTGCTTTGTGTGGCTGCTGTCTGAGGCTATCTGAGGCGTGTGCTGAAAGGGACCCCCCTGGACAGCCGGTTCTCAGCTTTTCCGCTTGCTTGCCTACCTCACCGAGGGACAGCAAAGCGTTTTCCTCTCTGCCTGTCTCTTTCGGTCGTTCTCATTGGGGACACCTCAGCAGTTGGCATCATGGAGCCAGAGCTGCCCCATAGCATTCTGGTGCAGTTTTTGAATTTGTTGCTGCAAGCCTGGCAGCAATGGCTGGAGGCTGCCTGGCACCATCTGGTGCACGTCAGACCCCTGCCCCTCCCCCTGGCTTCCCTGGGGGCCACGGAGGAGCTGCACCAGCACCTGGATGCCAGCGTGCCTGCCGCATCTGGCGTCTGGACACCAGCAGCGACTGGTGGGACCGCATCATCCTGGAGCACTGGGGAGAACAACAGTAGACCCAGAACTTCAGAATGAAGAAGGACACCTTCCTGCAGCTCTGCGATGATGGGACACTCGCATGAGGCCCGCCATTCCCCTCCACAAGAGGGTGGCCATCACCCTATGGAAGCTCTCCATGCCGGACAGCTACCGATCTGTCGGGAACCAGTTCAGCGTGGGGAAATCCACCGTCGGAGCTGTGCTCATGGAGGTACGGCAATCACCGGCCACTGGGCTGGGAGGGAGGGGGGTGGAAGCCGCAAGGAGGAGATGGGCTACCCAACGGAAAACAGAGGGGAGGAGGCAAAAGTGCCCTGCACGGGAGGGTTTGGTCTGTCCTAGCCATACTACACACCACCTGCGGTGGCCAGGATTGCAGCGGGGGTTGCTTCTGAGAATGGGGCGCTGGCCAGTGCCAGGGAATGAACACTCCCAGCCACCTGGGCACCCCAGTGATTCTCAGTTTTGTGTGTCTCTCTGCTGGTGGTCAAGGCCATCAACAGGATGCTGATCCACAGGGTTGTCCGCCTCACCGACCTGGACGTGGTCATCCAGGGGTTTGGCGCCCTCGGCTTCCCCAGCTGCGGGGGGGCAATTGACAGGATGCACATCCCCATCTGTGCCCCAGAACACCAGGTCCCCCTGTATATCAAGAGGAAGGGCTGCTTCTCAGGGTATGTCTACACTACCCCCCTAGTTCGAACTAGGGGGGTAATGTATGCATACCGAACTTGCTAATGAAGCCCGGGATTTGAATTTCCCGGGCTTCATTAGCATAAAGCCGGCGCCGCCATTTTTAAAAGCCGGCTTGTTCGAACCCCGTGCCGCGCGGCTACACGCGGCACGGGCTAGATAGTTCGAACTAGCTAGCCATTCCGAACTATCTGTACGCCTCATGGAATGCCTCCATGAGGCGTACAGATAGTTCGGAATGGCTAGCTAGTTCGAACTATCTAGCCCGTGCCGCGTGTAGCCGCACGGCACGGGGTTCGAACAAGCCGGCTTTTAAAAATGGCGGCGCCGGCTTTATGCTAATGAAGCCCGGGAAATTCAAATCCCGGGCTTCATTAGCAAGTTCGGTATGCATACATTACCCCCCTAGTTCGAACTAGGGGGGTAGTGTAGACATACCCTCAGTGATCCTGCAGACTGTGTCTGACCACCGGGGCCAGTTCACGGACATCAGTGTGGGCTGGTCCGGCAAGGCACACGATGCACAGGTATTCCACAACTCCTCCATGTGCCAGAGGCTGCATGCCGAGACCTTCTTCCCCGACCGTCACATCAGGGTCGGGGATGTGGACATGCCCGTGTGCTTAGTGGGGGATGCAGCCTACGCCCTACAGCCCTGGTTGATGAAGCCGTTCACAGGGCACCTCAACCCCTCCCAGCAGGCCTTCAATTCCAGGCTCACGAGGGCCCGCATACTGGTGGAGGGGGCTTTTGGATGCCTGAAGGCCCGCTTCAGATGCCTCCTCACCCGCCTCGACCTCGCTGAGCACAATATTCCTCCCGTGGTGGCAGCATGTTGTGTGCTGCACAATTTATGTGAGAGGGAGGGGGAGGCTTTCCTGCCAGCCTGGATGGCTGAGGCGGAACACTTGGCTGGCCTGTACACGCAGCCCCGCACTGACAATGTCCGGGAGGCCCAGCGGGGGCTTTGTCTGGATCCGGGAAGCCCTGTGGGAGAGCTTCCAGGTGGAGGAGGGCTGAGCTCTCCCTGGCATGCCCCACTGGGGCCTTCTTCCACCCTCACCTCCTTCCCTTTCCCCTCCCTAACCCCCCTTCCTAATGTAAAATAAAAACACCTGTTTTGCCAACAAATATGTCTGTTTATTTCACAGAACTGTGGTGGGGGGAGGGGGGAATGAGGGTGAGAGAAGGGAGGGGGAAACCTGGGAGGAGGGAGCTGAAGGGGGAGGCAAGGGGAGGAAGGGAAGGGAAAGCTCAAGGTTCGGGGTCTTGCTGGCTCTCCCGTCTAGCAGCACTGCTGGTGCAGGGGCGTCAGAGGGGAGTGGGTGTGGAGGGTGGGGCAGAAGGGATGGGGGCGGAGGAAGGGGGAGGGGAAGCAGAGGTGGGAGGAGGAGCGAAAGCTGAGGCGGCCACAGGGGCTGGAGCAGGAGGAGGCAGGAACCTGTCCACCAGGGTCTGGAGGTGGCCTCAGAGGGCACAGCCCTGCTCCTCCATCACCTGCAAGCTCTGCTGCCACAGCCACAGCTCCTTGTGGACCCGTGCTTCTGGTTGCGGGACTGCTGCCCTGGTAGCCACAAGTGCCACCGCTGGTACTCCTCCTGGTTCCGGATGCACCTGCTGGCCCGGGTGCGGGTGGCTGGTCCAGGAGGGGTGGTGCGCCCTGCACTCGCAGGTGCTGTGGCTGTGGTGAAACAAGAGCAGTGGTCAGTTCTCTGTGCGGACACAGTGGGTGAAACCCAGCCCCCCTCTGCAAGGCGAGGTCGGCGTGTGGGGAATGGGCCAGGGCCCCTGCATGACACCCAGCTGCTGCTCCATGGTGGGCAAGGCCCAGGTGCATGGTCCCTGGGCTCCCTCTCTCCCCCCCTCCCACATAAGGAGACCATGATGGCACTCACATGTGGAGCCCTCCCCGGCCTCAGATGACACAGTTGATGGGCTCTGTGGGATGACTCGGGGGTCCTGGGTTCTGGGCAGGATCCCTGTAGGTTCCTGTGGTTCCTGGCTGTCGTCCTCCTCATCTTCCTCCTCTTCCCCTGTTTCAGGGGCTGGGCCCTCTGCCCCGGGGTCGATCACCACCCGGGGAGCAAGGGCTGTGTGAGTCCCCAGGATGTGGTCCAGGACCTCATAATGAGGGCAGATATCTGAGTCAGTCCCTGGTTGGGAGCCTCTGGTGTAGGCCTGCCTCAGGTCTTTAATTTTGCAGCGCACCTGCTCCTGTCTGCACAGGTGGCCTCTGGTGGCCAGGCTGTCAGCCATGCGGCTGTAGACGGCTGCATTCCTGTGCTTAGTGCGGAGATCATGGGTATTGGAGGCCTCCCCCCAAACCTCAATGAGGTCCACAATCTCCACACTAAACCAGGCGGGCGCCCATCTTTTTCGCCCCCTGGCAGGCTCCTGAGAGCCACCAGCCTGGTCCTAGGAAGAGGCAGAGGGCTGAGTGGCAGCGGGTGGCTGGCTCATGCTGTGCCAGGTGCAGCGTCTGCTGGCTGGGTGCTGGCAGGCTGGCAACTGGCACAGGCACTGTGGCCAGAATCTGCCCCTTTAAGGGCTCCGGGCTGGGAGGGGGGCAGAAGAGTTTTCCTGGTTTGGCCCAGAGTGGCCACCAGAGGAACCTGGGGAGGGCTAGCCTCCAGCTAGTTCGAATTAAGTGGCTACACAGCACTTAATTCAAACTACTTAATTTGAATTTGGCATTACTCCTCGTAGAATGAGGTTTATCAAGTTCGAATTAAGCACGCTGCTTTATTTAAATTCGAAATAGCGGTTTGTATGTATAGCCGCTCTTAAAGTTAATTCGAACTAACGGTTGTTAGTTCGAATTAACTTTGTAGTGTAGACATACACCAGGAGAGGTAGAGCAGGACCCTGGCTCTCCTGGCATTAAAAATGGCTTAATCATTCTCAGCAATGATTGGTACATGTTACAGTTAAGGTCAAACTCAGGTTTTATATGTACCTCATTGTCTAAAAACTACCAGGAGTTTTCAAGTTATAGTGATTTTTTACACCTCTATTATACCTTCCTATTATAGTAATAAAAATCACTAAACACAATATAGGGGGAAAAAATAAAAGAGGAAGAAAAAAACCAAAAGTCAGCTAAAACTGCAAGGGCTCAAATTCCATCTGTTTTAGCTCATATTTTGAGATGTCAGTCCTTTTCTGAAAGACCAACTGCGATAAAACTGATCTTTGATCAACAATTCTGAGAACATTGGACCTTAGCCAGAACTCATCTGTTTCTCAGTTTGGACTCTATTCATAAGTCTACACTGCCATGAAACTTCTAAAGAACTGCAAATGCCAAGGGAAGGAGACTGGTCCCATCAGTGTTGCAGGGCAAACCTTATTATCCTTCCTGCTGAGCTAAGCAAAGGTCTAAAATCCCCACATAAGCCTCACCCGTCTAAAAAAAGACATCACTCTGGCATTTTAAGTCTCGCATGTTTGGACATTAGAATACATTTCACTGAGGAACATATCGACCAGCACAAAGATCCCCTTTAGCTGTAATCTGGACAGCCACGAGCAACAGGCAAAAGAGGATCTCAGTTTAACACTTCATCTGAAGGATTTCATGGCACCCTGCCTCTAGTTTTTCATTTCAATGACAACCCTGGGCATGAGCCTAAATTCCCGGTATGGAACCCATAATCTTCTGATGTAAAGATGAGATTTATCAATAATCTGACATCTTGATGACACCAACAGAGCAACATAAAAAGAGAAAATATTATGTACCACTTACACACTTTTGCTCTGATAGTAGGGTCAGTAGGGATCACGCTCCCAGTCACTTAGAACAGTGGTGCCAACCTGTGGGTTGTAACCCCCATGGGGGTCACAGATGTCTTCCCAGGGGGTCGCAGTGCTTAGATCCAGCCGGCTGGGGACTGGGCTTGGCCACTGGTGGCTGCATGGCGTGACACTTAGATCCAGCCGGCTGGGGGCTGGGCACATCCACGTGGTGCAATGCCTATATCTGGCCGGCCAGGGGTTGGGCCCAGCAGTTGGTGGCCCCCACGGCGCGGGTGTCACAGATCAAAAAAGGTTGCACACCACTGACCTAGAAGGAGGGGAAGCAGAGGAAAGTCATGGGGCCTCCTGAAGCCACAAAAGGCAAGCATGGGAGTCCCAATGCCTGCCTTTTGTGTAATAATGCACGGTTACTGAGACACTTGAATCAGTCAATTCAAACCTCAGAGCACAGTGAAGGTCTTGGTTTGCTGCCAGATCTTTGCAAGCAGAATTGCAGAGTTTAGTCTGTGAATACCATCATGAGCCAAACCCTGCCGAGTTCACACACTGCTACTAATTAGCACTTAAGTAATAGTCTCCAAGGGAAAATGGAGGAAGCACTACTGCTCCAGAGACTATCCAGAATAGAGGGGGGGAAACCCTCTATATTAACATTGTTTCTTTGTTTGTTTGTTGTTTAGTTTAGAGTCTGTAAGTAGTTAGAAATTAATTTAGTGCAACATTGTTAGAATGTTAAAATTTTCTTTTAAAAAACCCTGAATCTTGGGAAATTCAGTTTCAGCGGGAACTTCCACTATACCCAGTCATTCCCATTACATGTGTCAGTTACAACATAATGGGCTTTTCATTCTCTGATGCTATCACCTGTACCTTTTCTCCCATCCGATATAAGATACAGGAAGATGTCAACCTACTACTGTGAGCTGATGCATGGTATTAGGGTTTTACAATGCACATGCCAGATGGACTGATTCCACTGTGTAATTATAGAGTGGATCCTCCGATCAATATTGGGCAAATGAAAGTCATACTCTGGATCTGTACTAAAATGAGCACATGTATGATCAACATATAGAATGTGTAACATGTAATCCCTTGGCCTATATCAACAGTCAATGGTCTGTAAAAAGTAGTTACTATTTCAGTCTGCAAACTGCTGTATAGATTTTTCTCTTACACAGTGGTGATCAGTAGTACATATTTAGTTTGAGTTAGGGGAGCAAGTTAAAATGCCAGCAGGGACATTTTGAATGGAAAACAAAAATAAAGGACCTAATTCGCCACTTCAAGGTACTTTATGTAGGCCTTTGCATCTAAATGGGTGAGGAATGGATATAAAAATGCTACTGCTTCAAAAAGATTTGTTTTACATATGCTGTTCCCAACTGTAAATGACTGTTCAACATGTAAGGATGTGAAGAATCAGGTCTGGCATCTCCTATATTTTCAAGAAATCCTACAAATGGATAAAATGCCCTTGGTTGGATAGAGTTGTCCATTTTGGTGGGCCACATTTCTGAAAGTTTCATCACATGACAGAACCTTTTATTACAATTTAATCTTTAATTCCTGAAGAGTCCAGGACAATCCTGGAAGGCGGGCAACCATAGTGCTGGAGAACTTTTGAATTTGCTTTTTAAAGGTATTTACCTTTTTTTAAGGCCACCTTTTCAATTCAATCAGAATGTAGCTTCTGCAAGATACTTCATCTTTTGCTGGAATTCTAATTCTGACCTGTAGCATAGTTGCAGGCACCAACATACAGTATACTGTTTGTCATTAAAACAGATTTTTTTTCTTGTCCATGATGCTTTCTCCAAATGGGGTTTATGGGCCTGTCAACATACATGAGAGCAGTGTGCACACCGCTGAGATCCACAAGTTTCATTCTAAATTCACCAAGAAAATGGGATATGACACCCAGCACTATGGGATGTTCAATCATTTCTGACCCACTTGCTCACTTGGCTTGTCAAGTCCATGTGACTGTAGCCTCAACCAGCTTTTCACATCACTACAAACAGTACTTGGAACGAGAGGTTTTTTTTCCCGTGGACATTGGATTAGAGTATTTCAGAGGCACATGCAGTAGAGCTGGGCAAACAGGTTAAGGTAAAAATAAGAACATTGCTATGTTCTCTTTCTTTCTCACAAATACACACAAACACATATTCTGAACACAATGTATAGAAGGCTTAACTTTCATCCTCTCTTCTATCTTTCTGGTGATGCCTCTTTCTTTATTTCATTTCTCGGAGGAGTTAGCTGGTAACTCCTTTAGGCCAGTACCTCCCATACTTGCAAAGAATGACAATAAATAAGAATAGAAGAGTTGTTTTGGCCAGGTATATGCAAGGGGACATCTTCATGGGAAAGCACTTACTGACTCTCTTCCCCCTTCTTCTGTCTTAGGTCCTAATTGCTTCCCACTGAACACTAAGTAAAGCAGTCACATGATGGGGAAGAAATACGGAGCTTTATTTTTCTTTTTCCAAAATGTGAAAACTAGGCAAAGACTTATATTTTGCTTCCCCTCAATCTTGCACATTGTCAGACTGCTCTCAGGAACTGTAACCAGAATTTAAGCTGAAGACTGGACAGATATTTAGTGCATGTGCACACGCGCACATACACACACACACACACACACACACCCCAACCACAAGGCATTTTCCAAATCACTGCTGCTGAACCTAGTTTAAAATCAATACAGAGACAAACAGCAGAACAGAGGCCATAGCCACCATCTGCATTAATAGGTTCCCTCTCGAAGCTGAATTAGCAAGAAGGCACTTGGAAATCAAGAAGGGATGACAAATTGCTGAGACAAATTCTGAAATGTCGTTGCATGTCTGCTCTGACCACTTCTGTTTCAAATAATGTATTTAAAAGCCCCCTCAGTTCAGCTCAATAAAATCAACCCTATGTAAGCAAAAGTAATTCCATTCAAGTCAATGGACTAGCATGCATTTATACCAGAGCAGAATCAGGTCTTATCCACTTATTTTGCCTGTTCATTCAATCAAATGGGCCTTCATTGAATATTTCGTATCATTTTAGCTACATACGGCTGACATTGTTAGGGCTGGGGAGACAAGGTGAGTGAGGTAATATGTTTTATCGGACCTACTTCTGTCAGTGACAGCATTGGTCCAGTAAAAGATATTACCTCATCTACCTCGTCTCTCTACTACCCTGGGACAGACACGGCTACAACTACATTGTTATGGCTGTAATTTTTTTCCAGGGCAATATTTTAGAAGGAAAAAAACATCATACGACTTCAATGGAAAAAATATCATGAACTGCAAGAATCATTTTATACTCACAGGAATGGTTATTTTTCAATCTTTAGTGTTTGTGCTGTTCTGGGAGTTTTCAATAGAGGATTTGCTACACAGGGTATGACCTTTGTAAACATAATGGGATTCAGAAAATTAAAATTTTAGCTGGGGAAGGAAAGGATAGACTCCACATGGACAACTTTAGCTTGGATTGAAAGTCAACTGGACTGGTCCTTTGTGTAGCTAATTGTCATCCCCTTTCAGAGGGTCGTGAAGCCCAGACTTTACTGTGCATCTCTCAAGTTTGCTACTATTTATCACAATGCAGCCACCCTGAAATTATATAATGCCAAAAGTCTTGGTTTTGTGTATTTGGTTTTAAATGAAAAAGATGGTGATAGCAATTCCTGTCACAAAAGCATAGCCTTACATTTTGCAAAATCCTATTGGACCTCATCATTTCAAAGCAGCAAATGACCTAGACAGAAACTGTGGCTACAAACAGAGATTACTATACAGGCAGTCCCCGGGTTACGTACAAGATAGGGACTGTAGGTTTGTTCTTAAGTTGAATTTGTATGTAAGTCAGAACTGGTACATATTGTAGGGGAAACTCTACCCAAACATTTCTCCAGAGCTCAGTTTTATTCTCCCGCACCTCACTTCCCTCAGTCCTTTATTCTCAAGCTGAGGTGTCTGCTGAGAAAAGCCGCTCTGCGATTCCCTGGTCTGCTGGGGGGGGGGGGGGCGCTAGCTTCGCATCTCCCTGGTCTGCTGGGGGGAAGCAGCTAGTGCGGGGTTGCCTCACCCCGTTTGTAAGTAGGGATCCGATGTAAGTCGGATCCATGTAACCCGGGGACTGCCTATATTAAGGAGTGTTCGAGTGTTAGTCATGTAAGAGACATTTGCCAATGAAACTATGAACACATTTTTTGGAGAGCACTAGGACTATTAGACATATATATGTCTTTGCTGAGATAACTTACAGTTGACTATCCCAGCTGGAGGGGGTTAGCAGTCTGCTTAAAGAAGTTATCAATATCACATTCATTTAGTCTCATACATATGGCTCTTTCATTACATTACATTCATTGCAATAAGTCTCAGCGGGATGTGCATTAACCAAGATAATACATGTCTAAAGCTGGAATTAAAAAAGAGAGACATTAAAAGTAAACTTTGTAAACAGTACAGGAAGCCTTTGCGAACCCTCTGCTAATTTCCACACATATCATTAGACAGAAGAGCAGCCAAGTAAATACGGTACGGTACGGTACGGTACGGTACGGTATGGTATGGTATGGTAACAGCATTGCTTTTGTTTGCCAAACAACCTACAAACTCATGCTTAACATTTGAAAATACTAATTTCAAATCAAGTAGTGAAAATACCAAAAGGAACAAGAACATAAACAACAATTAAATTATCTGACCTATTGTATAAGAAATATAGGGATGAATCCAATGGACACTTACTCTAAGATGCTGACGGTTTTATTTCTAATCAGTTTAAAGAAATATGTTTAAGCTGCCAGTTTTTTCACCTTGTACAGTCATTTACACCTCACTGTAAGATCACCACCGAGTCAGCATTTTATGCCCACTCTGAACAGGGCAGCTCTCAGTTACCCCATCTTATGTTAGAAGTTTTCCCCTTTGAAAGTTCCTCTGACTGACACTAGCGTAGAAGTTGTTAATAATAGTGTCATCCTCAAAGTCACAGGTGATTCATGACTAGGGCTTTGGATTATTTTTCCTTCTCAAGTTCAGTGGCCTCTGATGAAATGAAGCTTACAAACTACTAGTGCAAGGAACAATATGGTACTTTAATATATTGAAATGCTGATTTTGGTACTATAGCTGTAGATTATACTGTCATCTAGTGGTACCTAAATACACTTGCATCCAAAATACTTGAGGCTTATCTAGTGCTTTTAATACTGGCATCTATACAGCACATGGCATTTTCTGCTGGTCGACCATCTAAAACAACCAAATACCGTAATTAAGATCATGAAATATATATATATATATTGAAATATATTGGCCTGCAAAATTTGGAAACTATATATCAGGTATCCCCAAAACTACTGAACAGCTGCAGTACACATTACAAACTCTTAGCTGACTTGGGGAATGCATAACCCTGCCAAGCTTGTCCTACTTAATGAATAATTAAATGTAAACACTGTAGGCCTAAATTCCCAGAAAACCGAGAACCCTTGATTACAGTGGCAGCAGATATGGAGGAAACCTATTGTATAATCTTTGGAATGGGCCACACTGACAATATTTTTCCACTTTGCAGAGGGTGTACATTTTATTAGCAGTTAGTTTTGACTGGAGGACCCATCCTGACAAAGATTATATTGGAGATGGTATAAGTGAGGAGATAATAGGGATTTGCTTCCAAATGCACTTTTCTAAAATACTGATCAATCAGCTTTAAGGAGCACCGATCTTTAACATGAAGACATGAACTCCTTTTGTGTTTTTCCCTCTGTGTTTTTATAGCAATTCTGCCCTGAGCATAGAAAACATCCACATAAGATGCACATAACAAAAAAGGTCCTTCTCCCTAACCTGATGCAAATTGGAGGTCTTTCAAAAAGGTGGCTGTTCATTTTTTTTAAAAAGGCAGGTGGCTATATTGTTTTACTGTAGTCTTGACTATTCCATTCTTCTTGGATTGGCATTGTGCAAAAAATTACACATATGCATAAATTAGCAAGACAAGGCCTTTAGGATAGATATGTGCTAGTGTCCTAGATGTAAAATCCTCTATAGCTAATTATCCATCCCCTAAGCTATTCTGTCCTTCCTCCCAGTGAATTGTTCTTTTTAAGGCTGTAACAAAAATATTTTCTGCCTTTCACTGCTCATGAGTAGAGGCAGCCTTCCCTAATTTATTTATATCTATATTCTTGCAATTTGCACAAATGAAATGATCTACAGGAAGGAATTCTCAGTAGTATACATACCTATTATCACAAAGAATGCATTTGTAACCCCATTACAGAAACTTCATAACTAAAAAGCATTTTGATTGCAACAAGCCATTTAATATGCATACTCTTTGCTGAAATTACGCTATATTAGCTAATCATCGAAGAAATAAGAGAAATAATATCTCAGTGCAAATTAACAATGCTGGCTCTGGAAGATTGTTAATTTATATCTGACACAGAGAGAATGATAAGCAAGAAGCTAGAAAATTAGGAATTAGCCCATGTTCTGAAGTTTAATATGTTTCTTTTTACATAAATTGTTTTTTTCTGTTGGTTAGAAAGATGGCATAGAAAAATCATACATAGAAGAATTAAATGTGATTCATTTAGTTGCAGTTATGCCTCAACTGTAGTTAAGTAAATAAATAAATATGGGAGAATAAGAAGGAGATTGAAAGGAAATTATTTTAACTTATTGCTTCTAAATCTGTGTTCCATCTTAAGACCTCTCACTATAGTAAAAGCTGATAGAGATGCAGCCGTGTTAGTCTGGTGTAGCTGAAACAAAAGACAGAACTATGTAGTGCTTTAAAGACTAACAAGATGGTTTATTAGGTGATGAGCTTTCGTGGGCCAGACCCACTTCCTCAGATCAATATGTGGAAGAAAATCGGCACAACCATATATACCAAAGTGATACAATAAAAAAAAAGTGAACGCATGTGAAACTGACACATCAAATTTTAGAACAGAGTGGGGGTGAGGGGGAATAGCCCCACAGTACGCTAACGTCTTTATGGCTGACTTAGAACAACGTTTCCTCAGATCCCGTACCCTTTTACTCCATCTCTACTTACGCTACATCGATGACATCTTTATGATCTGGACCCATGGCGAAGAAACACTGGATACATTCCACAGAGACTTTAACAACCTACACCAATCTCATCCTGGACCATTCTACACGAGAGATCCATTTCCTGGACACCACAGTACAAATTACCAATGGCAAATTAGACACCACTCTCTACAGAAAACCCACTGACTCCTACAGTTACCTACATGCCTCCAGCTCCCATCCAGAACACACCATATGATCCATAGTCTATAGCCAAGCCCTTAGATACAATTGCATCTGCTCTAATCCCACCGACAGAGACCAGAAACTTCAGGATCTCTACCAAGCATTTATAAACCTCAATTACCCACCTGGAGAAATAAAAAAATAAAAAAACAAATTGAAAGAGCCAAACGAATACCCAGAAACCATCTACTTCAAGACAGACCCAGGAAAACCAACAATAGAACACCACTTGTCATCACCTATAGCCCCCAACTTAAACCCGTCCAACGCATTAGCAATAAACTACAATCTATACTGGAACAGGATGCTACACTCCGAGAGGCTCTGGGAGACAGGCCCATAGTCTCCTAGGGTATGTCTAAACTACATGGCTCCGTTGATGGAGCCATGTAGATTTGTTTGTTTGGCAAAGTCAAATGAAGCCGCAATTTAAATGATCGCGGCTTCATTTAAATTTACATGGCTGCCGCGCTGAGCCGACAAACAGCTGATCAGCTGTTTGTTCACTCAGCGCGCTAGTCTGGACGCTCCCCTGCCGACATCAAAGCCCTTTGTCGGCAGCCCCGGTAAACCTCATCCCACGAGGAATAACGGGGCTGCCGACAAAGGGCTTTGATGTCAGCAGGGGAGCGTCCAGACTAGCGCGCTGAGCGGACAAACAGCTAATCAGCTGTTTGTCGGCTCAGCGCGGCAGCCATGTAAATTTAAATGAAGCCGCGATCATTTAAATAGCGGCTTCATTTGACTTTGCCTATGTGTCTAATCTACATGCCTCTGATGACAGAGGCATGTAGTCTAGACACAGCCCTATAGACAACCACCTAACCTCAGGATGATTCTTACCAACAACCACAGGACATATCACACTAATACCAACCCTGGAACTTTCCCTTACAACAGACCCCGGTGCCAGCTTTGTCCACATATTTACTCTGCTGACACCATTATTGGACCTAGCCATGCCAGTTACAAGATCAAGAACACATATTCCTGTTCATCCAAAAATATAATTTATGCCATCATGTGCCTAAAGTGTCCGTCTGCTATGTACATTGGACAAATGTCTCAGACACTTCGCCAAAGAATCAATGCCTACAAAATAGACATAAGACTCTCTCACAGAGAGAAGCTGTTGTCTGCCATTTCAGCTAGACTGATCATTCACTTAATGACCTTAAAACATGCATATTGCTTCAAAGAGACTTTAACTCCAGACTTCAACGAGAAGATTCAGAATTGTCATTCATGCTTAAATTTGACACTTTATGTATGGGTTTAAACAAAGACTCTAATTATCTCACCCATTACAAAGATAGCTTCCCCAATTATCACCCCAATGTCATTACCTCACAGAAACTTCCCCTATTATCACCCCTATGTCACTACCTCACAGAAACTTACCTTCCCCCCTCAACCCCACTCTGTTCTAAAATTTGATTTGTCAATTTCACATGTGTTCACTTTTTTTTGATTGTATCACTTTTTGGTATATATGTGGTGATTTTCTTCCACATATTGATTTGAAGAAGTGGGTCTGGCCCATGAAAGCTCATCACCTAATAAACCATCTTGTTAGTCTTTAAAGTGCTACATAGTCCTGTCTTTTGTTATAGTAAAAGCTGTGTTATCCAGCCCTATACCAAATGTAAACCTGTATAAACTGGCATTAGTGATTTTCATTGAAAGTCCACGTTATAGTCTCGTTGGTTGGCTCCTTACCTGGCTCCAAATGGCTCCCCAGAAGTGGCAACATGTCCCTGCTGCTCCTATGCAGAGGGAACAGCCAAAAGGGCTCCATACACTGCCTCACCCTGCCCCGAGTGCTGGCTCTGCAGTGCCTATTGGCTGTGAACTTCATCCAATGGCAGCTAAAGAGGTGGCACCTGTGTAGGCAATACACAGAGCCACCTAGCTATGCCTCTGCCTAGCAACCGCTCAAGGTTGAGTGCTGCCAGATCCAACACCTCAAAATCCCTCCCACACCCGAACTCCAACCCCTGAGCCCAAACTGCACTCCTCTCACACTCTGATCCCCTTGGCCCCAGCCTGGAGTGTCCTCCTTCACTCCAAACCTGTCATTCCTGGCTTTACCCAGATCCCACACCCTCACTCACTCCCACACCCAACTCCCTGCCCCAGTTTTAATCCCCCTCCTGCACCGTGAACCCCTCACTTCTTGCCCTACCCTATCCCCACACTTAAGCATAGAGCCCCTGCCCACATTACAAACTCTTAGCTAACCAGAATATTTGACTAAACAGCACTCCTCTTTCCCCCAGCACAACATGAAACAAAGCTTTTACTGTAATTTTTTCAGTACTCTGCCCTTTCAAAGAAACTTTGCATGTGAGTTTCCCAAAGCTTTGAATAAATTGTGAGAGTATATTGCCCCCATTTTACAGACATTGTTTCTTAAACTTTTTAAGACCGAGGAATACTAAACAATATTTTTCTTATGAGAAACACCAAGGATTTTTGGTTGAGCAAAAAATAATAGGTTGGGGAGAAAAAGGGTCAGGGGAAGTTATTGAGAAAAAAAAAGGGGATCGGGGAAAAGTTATTGAGAAAAAAAAGTTGCCTGCCCCTTTAAGGGCAGCCATTTTGAACTCTGTTGTTCTCCGCAGCACACCTCCGACTGCCTCGTGGCACACCGGTGTGCCGCAGAACACAGTTTATGAAACACTGTTTTACAGCATCACAGTGAGATTTCAGTCAACATTTTCCAAAAGTAATCATCGGTGTGTCTAACTTGAGGCAGCTAGCCTCTGATTTTCAGTGGTGAAGTTCTCATTGAAGATAATGATGCTCAGAACTTCTGAAAATCAAGACTCATCCATCTCAAAATGAGCACCCAGAACAGAAGCCTTCACATTTAGCGGTCACTTTTATATATTCAAGCCGCTGTCACTTGTCCAAGGCAGTGGCATAGCCAGAAGGGCCCACTTGGGCCAACTTTGGGTGGGTAGGCAATGAGGATGGGGACAAGGATTAATCCTCCATGCCCTGGCCCTGCTTCACAGATGGAGCGCTGGGTAGAGCAAGGGTGGACCTAGATGCAAAGTGGGTGAGTTATACCCCCATTCAGGCCCAGCCACTGGTCCAAGGTCACATATCAGTTGAATGGCAGAATAGAGAATAAAATTCAAATCTTCTGATTCCCAATCCTTACTTTAAGTAGCAGGCTACTCAACCTCATTGCCACAAACCATCATGACTAATTGCATTGCTAAGATTCTAATTTCAAATACAGCAAAGGAATAGTTATTATATTTTCCTAGCCATATCTTACTGTTCCTGCTAGCCAGTCTATTAACTGATATTGCATTCTTCGGTTAATTTTTCCATTTAGTTCTACATGTTTACATTTGTAACAAGGTCTGGTGCTGTTCTACCAAAAAAATTCCAGAAGAACTATAGGTCTGTAGCTATAGCAAAAGCAAGAGTTGAAGGCTGACGTTGGTCTGTTATAAAGCTATGTCTCACCCTGCCCTAATTGCTGGCTCTGCAGCTCCTGTTGGCTGGGAACTTCATCCAATGGCAGCTAAAGAGGTAGCACCAGTGAGCTAAAGTCAGAATAAGCTACACAACTTGAGCTACATCAGTTGCATAGCTTAAGTTAAAATAGCTTATTTCGGCTTTTGTCACTGTCTTCACAGCAGAAAGTATGAGGTAGAGCACTCTTCCTCCAGCTTCCCTTACTCCTCATAAAATGAGGGTTATAGGAATCAGAATAAGATGTCCTCCAGCTCGACATTATTTTGGCATACTATCAAAATAATGCTTGCTGTGTAGATGCAGAATATGTTATTTTGAAATAACGTTAATGGTTTGCTGTGTAGACATAGCCTTAGGGTGATCCGGTCTTTCATGATATAGGGGCTTTCAAATTGTAATTAGTGAAGGTGGAAAACATAAGGCTGGTATCTAATACTTTTCTGGCACTAGAGCTGACCACAGATCTCTCTCCACCACTAGGAGGTGAAAGCTAATGAAAAGCAGCTGCTGTAGTTCACATTCATACTATACTTTGTTCCAAATGCTCTCTTGCCATTTGGGATTTGTCTCCGTTCAGCAGCCCAGTAAAGCAGCCATTTTTGGCTCCGTTTTACAAAACCAAGATGTATTTTAATCCCTCAGAATTAACAAGGGAAAGCTGAAGTTCTCCCATTGTTATTAGCCACCAACAGATCACTGCATCAATCATCTACCATCAAAGGAAGAGTTGGGTGTTTTCAAGTATGAGATAAGTTAAAGAGAGAGGCTATTCAGATGTCAGGAGTTTTGAGTTTACCAAAATAATATCTCCAGGATCTCATCTTCTGCACTGATTTCTCTTCTTTCCCAAAGGAAAACAAACAAAAGCAAGTTTTTCTTCACTCAGTGCACAGTCAACCTATGGAACCCTTTGCCAGAGGATGCGGTGAAGGTTAGAACTTTAACAGGTTCAAAAAAAAGCTAGATAGATTCATGGAGGTTAGGGTCATAAATGGCTATTAGCCAGGATGAGTAGGAATGGTGTCCCTAGCTTCTGTTTGTCAGAAGCTGGAAATGGATGACAGGAGAGGGATCACTTGATAAGTCCCTGAGCTGTTCACTCCCTCTGGGTATGTCTACACTACAACGTTAATTCGAACTAACTTAGTTAATTCGAACTAATCTAATTCGAATTAACAGATCCAGACTAAAAAACTAGTTCGAATTAGCGTTTTGCTAATTCGAACTAGCATGTCCACATTAAGTGGACCCTGAACCAGGGTTAAGGATGGCCGGAAGCAGTGCCGGCAGGGCATCAGAGGAGGACTTAGAGCGTGGAGATGCTGTCTCAGGCTAGCCGAGGGCTGTGCTTAAAGGGTCCCGACCCCCCCCCGGACAGACAGTTCTCAGGGGTGCCCCGCTTGCAAAGCAGTCCTGGCTTGGATTGCCCGGACTACCCACACTGGGCACATCACAGCACTCGGCCATCAACCCGGCTGCACTTGCCGCAGGCTGCCACCTGGGGAGAGGGGACAATTGGGGGGCTGCACGAGAGCTTCCACCCCCAGAAGCCTGCAGAGCCAACCCAGTCCTCCCCATCGGGGGCTCGTGCCCCATTCCTCCCTCACCTCCTTCCACTTACCCTTCCCTAGCCCCTCTTCTTGATGTACAAAATAAAGATAACGTGTCTTCCAAAATGGAATCTCCCCCAAAACTGGGGGAGACTGGGAAAAGGAGGTGGGAGAGGGGAAGAGAGATGCTGGGAGAGGGGAGGGCAACTAAAATGATCAGGGGTTCGGAACAGGTCCCATATGAACAGAGGCTAAAGAGACGGGGACTTTTCAGCTTAGAAAAGAGGAGACGGAGGGGGGACAGGATAGAGGTCTCTAAAAGCAGGAGTTGGGTGGAGAGGGTGCATACAGAAAAGTTCTTCATGAGTTCCCATAAAGAAGGACTAGAGGACACCAAAGGAAAGGAATGGGTAGCAGGCTTCAAACTAGTAACAGAAAGTTCTTCTTCACAAAGCAAATAGTCAACCTGTGGAACTCCTTGCTGCAGGAGGCTGTGAAGGCTACAACTAGAACAGAGTTTAAAGGGAAGTGAGATCAAGTCATGGAGTGGTATTAGCCAGGGGGTAGGAGTGGTGTCCCTGCCCAAGGTTTGTGGAAGGCTGGAGAGGGATGGCATGAGACAAATGGCTTGGTCACTGTCTTCGGTCCATCCCCTCCAGAGTCCCTAGGGTTGGCTGCTGTCGACAGACAGGCTACTGGGCTAGATGGACCTTTGGTCTGACCCAGGACGGCCATTGTAAGCTCAGGGCTCAGGGTCGGGGGTCTCAGTGGACCCCCCCTTGATTCTCTTGCACACCTGCTCCTGGGTGGCCAGGCTGGCAGCTATCCTGCCCTAGCCGGCCACTTTCCTGTGCCTAGTGCGGAGATCATGGACGAGGTCCACGATGTCTGCATTAGCCCAGGCGGGTGCCTGCCTCTTGCGGTCCCGGGCAAGCTCCCGGGAGCCGCCAGCCTGGTCCCGGGAAGAGGGGGAGGGCTGGGGGGCATCGGGTGGGTGGCTCGATCCGTGCCAGGTGCAGGGTCTGCTGGCTGGGTGCTGGCAGGCTTGCACCTGGCACGGGCACCATAGCCAGCCCGTGTCCCTTTAAGGGGTCCGGGGCCAGGAGGGGGGCAGAAGAGTTTCCCTGGTGTTGGCCAGAGTGGCCACCAGGGAAACCTGGGGAGGGCTAGCCTCCCACTAGTTCGAATTAAGGGGCTACACACCCCTTAATTCGAACTAGCTAGTTCGAACTAGGCTTAATCCTTATAAAATGAGGTTTTCCTAGTTCGAACTAAGCGCTCCGTTAGTTCGAATTAAATTCGAACTAGCGGAGCGCTAGTGTAGTGCCTATGAAAGTTAGTTTGAACTAACGTCCGTTAGTTCGAACTAACTTTGTAGTGTAGACATACCCTTAGGGACATCTGGTATTGACTACTGTTGGCAGACAGGATACTGGGCTAGATGGATCGTTGGTCTGACCCAGTATGGCTGTTCTTATGTTCTTATGATAAGCAAACTAGGCTAGAGATTGGACTGCATGAGTAGCCTCCTTCATCTCAGTGGGCCACAAAACTGTTGTAGCCAAGACAGTTGCCCAGGATAGAGTAGTTTGGCTTCCTAGAATTTTCAACCTAGAATTCTAGGGTAGTTTTGTGTATTTAGAATTTGTTGAATATGCTGATTGAACCATAGCAGTGCTTTGACTGGATGCAGAAGGAGCACACAGCTCTTAAAATCAATGTTGTGTGCAATCAGCATGCACCTCGCTTCATATGCCCTTGCTTTACATGTATATCACTTCAGTAATACTGATAGGAAAAAAACTACACTGACAGAAACCAGTAGAATCTGGCAACATGCTCATGGTCAATTGCAAGCAAAATATCTCAAGTCACGGGCCACACATAGAACCTCTATGGTCCGCATGCAGGGCTGCAGGTTCCCTACCACTGATACAGAGAGTGTAGTGACATGAATGTGTGAAAAAGATAGTGTGTGGCAGCTATAGATTTAGTAGTTGTGTCTAATTCCCCATAAAACAAACAAAGAAGCTCCAGAAGCCAGAGAGACAGAGCAGATTGATTGTCAGTCAGTCAGAGACAGGGAAAAAGCAAGAGATGAGAGTTGCCCGAGACAGAAGATAGATCCTTGAAGAAGGCTGAAAGCAAAAAGCAACAAGAAATGGTTGCTGGCTGGCATCTCTAGAGCCAGAGGGCTGAAGAGTGCTAACGGCAAAAGTAGCAGAAGAGGAAGATGCCTTCTGGCTCTAAGCTGGAGAGCCAGAGTCTAGGGCCAGAAAGAGCTGAAGGAAGAACAGTGGAAGGGCTTACCTGCTAATGTCTATTTGTTGGAGAGCTGGACCTACAGGAAAGAGCCAGGAAGAGTGAGAGATACTCCCCCGAGAAGAATACTCCCAGTAGAGAGGCTTTGAAAGTTTTCACTGGGAAACATGGTATTGCATCCCAGAAAGAAGGGTCAGGGTGGCTGTCCAGGAGAGGGATGGAATAGGACAGAGAAGGAGCCTAGCTATAAGTGAAGACACTGAAATATGGTGAGAACAAGGATTACTTGTAGTGGGGTGATTTAGATCAGGGTTTCTCAACCTATTTTTATAAAGTACCCTTTTTTAAAAAAAAATTATAAGTACCCCCTTTAAAAAAAAATTAGAAGTACCCCTAGTACATACAGCTTCTGTTTTTTCTACCATTGCAACACATTTGTTTAAACAACTTAATTGTAGCTGGGCAGGCAATGAAATTTTGGGGTATAAAAAATACAAAAATAATAAAGCGCTGTAAAACTTACAACAAAAATTCAGTTTTCTCCAAATTTCAGTTGTGTTGAAGTACCCCCCAGAGTTCTCTCAAGTACCCCTAAGGGTACTCGTACCACTGGTTGAGAAACACTGATATAGATTATGTTTTGTGTCTTTTGCACTATATTTTGTTAATAAACTATGTCTATGGTCTAGAGCAGGGCTACTCAACACGCGGCCTGTGGTAGGAGCCAAAACAAAAAAGTAATCAATATAATGGTTTTCTGTTGATATGCGTTTTAGTAGTTAAATTCCTGGACTGTCATTGCTAATTAAAAGTGCTGTCATATGGGTGGAAATCAGGTGAATATTGCATTTTATTAATATCAGCAGAACTGACTTAAATGGGGCCTGTGTGTTGTGTAGTCTTGCCTTAGTCTTTCTATTTGATTATATTTGCATGTATATGCAACCATACTTAAGTTGCGGCCCTCGGCATGTGCTGTGAGAATCATTGTGGCCCCTGGGGCTTCCGAAGTTGAGTAGCCCTGGGCTAGAGGATAATCTTCTATGGAGTTACTGGGGACCCAAGAGAGAAAGTGAGTTGATGGGACCATTTGCAGGGCTGGCCTGAAGCTAGGAGGGGGTGCTTTATAAAGTTTTTATAAAGGTTTTTTAGTGGTTTGAGCTGATGATAACGTATTAAGACATCTCAACTTCTAGTTCCAGCTTTGACACCATTTCCTCTATAATCTTGGGAAATTTACTCAACCTGTGTCAGCTTCCCCACCCACAGATCTGGCTCGATAATACAGACTTGGATCTGACTAGTACTATGTGAAAATTGTCTTTTGATAAGTACAGTCATTCATCAGTATGCATTGTCCTCCACTACAGAGTTTATTTGTGACAGGGATGTCCTGTAATGCCGCTGTCAACTTATTACCAGGAAAAGTACGGCTTCACATCTATTTTTTAACCTCTCAGGGCTTATAGGAGTTTGGTTAGTGTGGAATATATTTCTGTATTACAGAGGTGATAGGTGTTCTTCAAGTGTGTTCACTACAGAGTACATGTTCCTGAAATGTTCCAGCTCACATCTCCTCCTAATCAAAAATGACATTTTATTCTTTCAAAAATAATTTTACTGAACTTTCAAATGTACTAAATACGTGTCTTTTTGTTCCTGATGGGGCACATGATTTCCTTTCTAAACAGGGAAGGCCAACCATGTCTTCCTTTTCTTTCCACTAGAAATGATATCAGATGCATTCCACAAACAGATTAGTGCCTGCATCTTGAGTTAAGTACAACAGTACAACTGATTTTCAACAATACAATAACTCACATAGGGCATTTCCTATATAGCAGTGTTTCTCAATTGGTGCTCTGTGGAATCCTGGGGTTCCGTGAAGCGAAAGTAGGGGTTCCGCGAAGAGCCAGCACTTCCTCACCCCCTCTGAAAGAGAGAGAGCCGGCTAGCTTGTTTCCCGTTCCTCCCTGGCGATGCAGAGGTGTAGGGAGGTGGGGGCAGAGGGAACAGTTGCTCCTGGCCAGCACGCTAGGGGGGTGCCAGATAGGGGTGACTCCACGTGACCCACAGCGGGGAGGGAAGCACTTCCCCTCCCCAAAGGAGCCGGCGCACGCTGCCTGAACAGCTGGGGCTGTGACACCCGGCAACTTAGTTCCGCCGCCTTTCTGCGTGGTGTGGGGGGGGTGGGACAAGGTCAGGAGACCTGGATCTGCGCAGTTCCAACTGTGCAGGCAGTGTGCTCTGCCTTAGGACTCACCGCACCCTCCTCCCGACCCACCCCCGGAGGACGGCATCGCAGAAGTAAGTTGCTGAAGTAAAAAACCCCTGCTGCTCAGGCAGTGAGCACGCCAGCTGTTTGGGGAGGGGAAGTACAGTCACACACTTCCCGGAACCCAGAGGCGCTGCAGGATTGCAGGTACTGGTCCCAGCTGCCCCTGTCCCCTACCCAGACCCCCCATGAGTATCCTGGCCCCTGCCCCCACCAGCACTGTCCCCAGCACCCGGCAGCACCCTCTCCCCAGCCCCAGCACCCAGCAGCACCCTGTCCCCAGTCCCAGCACCCTGCCGCCCACCCCAGGACTCTACCTCTGTCCCCAGCACCCTGCCACTCACCCCAGCACCCAGCAGCATCCTGTCCCTGGCCCCAGCACCCTGCCACCCATCCTAGCACCCAGCAGCACCCTGTTCCTTGTCCCAGCACCCTGCCACTCACCCCAGTGCCCAGCAGGACCATGTCCCTGATCCCAGCATCCTGCCCCAGCACTCCACCACCTGTGCCAGCATCCCGCCACCCAGCAGCACCCTCTCCCCAGCCCCAGCACCCACTAGCACCCTGTCCCCTGCCCGCACCTGCACAGTTGGGACCACATTAGTGAGGCTTGGGGGGAGGGGTTGCATCTCAGTTGTGTGGCCCCAATTGACTTTTCTGTGGGTCAGTGACCCTTGACTCAGAACAGGTTCCTCGCCCCTCTCATAAATAAAGACAATGCTAAAACCTTTTGAGTTTGACATAATATTTTATTTAAAAATGAAACCTGGCCAACATGCCCCCAGTTGGGGCCAAAACCCCATCTCACTGCAGCATCATAACACTCCTGCACCACCTGACCCCAAATCTGAGCCTATCATACACTGGAACCCCCAGTGTCTTAAGCCTCTTACATCCCCAAACTCCTGCATCCCCACATCCTCAGTCTTCTGCCACAACACTCCTGCACCATCCACACATGGCAAATCTGTGTCCTGAGCCCATCATACTCACAGACTTCTTGCCCTGAGTCCCTCACATATCCAGCCCAAACTCCTGCACCCTCACATCCACAAGCCTGTGACTTGCTCGGCACCCAACATTCCCCAGCCTGGAGTCTCCTCCCTGAGCCAGCGTCCCCTTCTCCTGCATCCAAATTCCCTCCCAGAGCTTGCACTTCTCACCCCTTCCCACACCCAAATCCCTCATTCCCACCCCAGAGCCCGCACCTGCTATCTCAACCCAGTGAGAGTGTATAAGGGCTGGGAATAGCAAGTGATGGAGAGGAGGGGAAAAGAGAGGATAGGGCCTCAAAGGAGTGGGGTCTTGGGGAAGGAATGTGATTTTCATGCATTGGTGGGTTCCCTCTTTTTTTTTTTTTTTTCTCCTCGACAAACCTAGGGTTTCTTGAAATTCTGAAAAGCTGAAAAGGGTTCCATGGCCAAATAACATTGGGAAATGCTGGTATATATCATGGATGGACTCCTTGCATCTCTGACCTAATTGGTTCTCCAGGGCTTTGTAGGAGCATTGCTATTAGCCAAACCAAACTCTTAGGGTGCGTCTACACTGCACCGTTATTTCGAGATAACTAGCATATTTCAAAATAGCAAACAAGCATCTACACAGCAATTCCGTTATTTCAAAATAATTTTGAAATAACGGACGGCTTATTCCGAAATCTATAAACCTCATTCAATAAGGAATAATGCTCATTTCAAAATAGCTATTTCTAAATAGGGTGTATGTGAATGTGGTAGCTGCAGTTATTTTGAAATAAGGAGCCTCCAGGAAATCCCACAGGTGCCCTGCTGGCCACTCTGGCCACCGTCATCAGGACTATAGTTTCTCTTCCCCTGTAGCCCTTAAAGCTGCAGCCAGAGGGGAAAGGGCTTGTGGCAAGAAGCTGGCCCTGACAGCCTCCAGCCACACTGCTGCTGCCACAGTGCATCATCAGGCCAACATGACTGACCCTCGAGCCCCACAAGAGGCCTCCCCCACTCCCAGAAAGCACTCTAATGGCTCCCAGGAGCCTGCCATATGGCAATAGAGGCATGCGCTGTCCTGTTCCTCATTGAGGTTTGGGGCAAGGAGGAAAACCCACTTTTCCAGGGGAATGGAAGGTCTCATCTGGGAGTCCTGTCGTATGAGGGTAGGGGCGAGCCAGGCACACAGCTCCAAAAAGGTCTCCTTCCTCATGTGGAAATTCTGAAGCCACTGCTGGTCGTCCCACCACTTTATAATGAGTTAGTCTCACCATTCGGAACTGGTGTACAGCTGCCAGAAGCGACAGTGCACAATGGGGTACAGCTGGAAGAGCTGTGCTCCCAGATAAATAGTGAGGGTTTCATTCCTGCAGGGCAGCCTGCAGGAGCTGCTGCAGAAACTGCATCACGATAGTCAGGGGCCATCGCATGCCCAGAGCCAGCTCCGGCTCCATAACTAGGAGTGCTGTGGTGTCCAACAGGACAACCAAAGCATGCAGGGAATATGCTTTGCTGTCCCTCACAGAGGTAGGCAAGCAGGAGAAACATCTGAGAAACCGCTGTACAGGGGTGTCCCTTTAAACAGCATCTCAAACAGCCTCAGGAAGTAGCTCCAGGAAGTAACTGCTGTCCTGATGCCCTGCCTGAACTGGTTCTGGGTGGCTTTAAATGCAAGATAGCATCCAATCAGTATAGATGCTCTATTTCTAAATAGCTATGCACTATTTCGATGGTTTTTGTGCGTGAAGACACGCTATTTTGAAATAAATTATTTCAGAAAATAAATTCTGAAATAGCTTATTTCAAAATAAGCATGCAGTGTGTAGATGTACCCTTAGATATATTTATTAACACAGCAGCCATCTTAGCCTGTTTCAGCACTTTTTCTCTCTCAAGGCCACTAGGTGGCACCTATTGCCAGATGCAGTACTCACGGACATGAGATTCTCTTTGCTGAGTACAAATTAGTCTCCCCTGTCAAATATATTCGCTAGAAAATGTAGTACTCTGGGTGCTCAGGATTATTTATATGGATTGTCACTGTTACCTAATAAGCAAGTAATAGCACACTTAACTCAAGCAATAGAGATGCTGCCTAAACTAACCAGACTTTCAGCCATGGGTGTAGATTAGAGCTGGCAGGGAATTTCAAACACTGAAATCTTTTGGCCAAAAAAGAGACACGTTTTCCTGCAGAATATTTACTAAATATGGTCCTCTTCACTGACCAGCTCAAGTGGGAATTATCCTTCCACATTGCAAAGTACCTGAAGCCATACTGCCCCCTAGTATCAAAGGAAGAAGAGCTCTCCAGTGTTGTATGTGCAGTGCACAGTCTCTATCATCATATAATCTGTTTTACCCCTTGGCCTACAAAACTGGCATGCAGTTGTCCCAGAGCCCCATAGATCCATGTTTTCAGTAGAGCCAGCACCATGCATACAACCACCTGTTTCCTTACTGCCTATGGCCATTGCATTACCTTTTCCACAGACACTCAAATATCTCAGATTGGACTCCTCTCTCATTAGGCAGCCTGAGCACCTGCATATGAAGGACTTACTAAGGAAAACAAAAAATAGAAGACATAGCACACACACACACACCTTCTTTTCATTACCTCTGTTTAGATACATCAATTTTACTATCTCACACAATATTAGAGGAGAAATCAGTCTCTGAGAAACCAAAACAGGCCTAAATCATATCATAGCTTGACCCTGGCCACATTTTTAACAGCATTTTCATTATCTATTCCATTATTCATCTACAGATCTATCAAGATGAGGCCTTTTGGTTTTAACATCTATGAATCATATGCACACACACCCCCAAATACAGCAGTATCTGTGCATCTCACAAACACTAATGAATTTAACTGTTCAAGGCCCTGTGAGGAAGGGAAATATGATTTCCATTTCACAGAAGGGAAACTGAGGGTAGGTCTAGACTGCATTTTTAAAAGCACCTGCTATTTCCCGAAATAATGAGCAGGCTATTCCAGCATCCCTATAACTCTTGGTCCACGATGGTTAAGGGATTTGTCAGAATGGTGCCTTATTTTATTTCAAAATAAGCTCTTTCAACTTAAGACTCGGAATAAACTACCCAATTTGTGTAGCACAAATTGTGTAGCTTATTCCAACAGAAGGGGGCTGTCTAGACGCACAGAGAGATCAAGTGATTTCTCCAAGGTCACACGGGAAGCCTGTGGCAGCAAAGCACTGAACCCACATCTCTGTAATAGCAGCCCAGCACATTTAACTACAAAAGTATCCTTTAAAACATGAGCAGAGTTTTACAATTTTCCCTGTAATTTCCCTTGGAAACAGAAGAGATCACAATACAATTTAATACAGAAAGCATTAGGGGGCAGATCCTCAGCTGATTTGAAGTCAGTTAAGCTTTGATCATTAACACCAACTGTGGACCTGCCCGCTGGGGTGTAACCAAAAAAAAAAAAACAGGAAAAACTTGGGTTATCTGTGGCATCCACCTTCTGTTTGAAAAGAGTGGGGTGGCTCCCAGGGAGTAAGGTTTTGCTAGCTGATTTCAGAGTTCAAGTGTAGTTATATTTATAGATTGTGTGCCACAAATATCACATCTTCGGAATGAAAGTATTCTAAAATGTAAGGCTGTATCCCCGATGTCTGACAGGATATTATTTTTTAGATAACACACACACTTATTTTTTTTCTCAAGAACACAGTAAGAATGACAGCAATGCCAGAGATCTGAATTCTCTCAACAGCAACTATAGCATTCAGCTGTTAGAAGTCTGTACGTACTTTCCAGAAAACAATTTGTTGATTTTTGGTCCCTGGAAATGTACTGTTTCTATTACAATTGTTCTGAAGTTTGACTAAAAATAAAGGCGCCTGCATTCTTACAACATTTTCATTTTGTTTCACAAACCCAAGCCTTATTTCAGCTATACACTTAAGCATATGCATAATTTGTATGGGTCTTCACCGTGTGCTTCAGTGCTTTGCTGAATAGGGGTAGACTGAAATGTATGCCTAAAGCTAAGCCAATGTTTAGTTTCTATCATTCTTCCTGGGAAGGAGGTCAAGAAAAGCTTGTAAATCCTGTGCGCTCCCAAATTTTATATATATTCTGCTATTAATATTAGCTCCCAAACTCTAAAGTCCTTATTGAAAGAATCAGGGCCATTTTCTATCGTCTTACAATAATACAATATTTTTTGCCCATAAAAATGTAATCCTTAATAGTAACATCCCAAAGTTCAGCCAGTTTGGCTGCATGTGTACCTGGGGACCTGACCTTTCTTTCACTGCAAGGACCCATCACATGTATTATTCTGGGAACATGTTTAGGTTCTCAAGGATATCTGTGCATCTTTTCAGCAGAGTGCTATTTTCTATTAATGCTTTGTTTTGTGAGGTGACACCCCTAATGTCATCATTAAGGTGTAGCCTGAAGGCAAAGGAGCCAAGTCTCACTGAAATCATTGGCAAAATTCTCAGTGGCTGGTGATGATTAGGACCCAAATCCTGTACGTCAAGTCAGTGCAGTTAACTTTTTCTTCAGTTACATAGCTCTGTGTTTATCTCTTCCACTTTTTATTTTTGAGGATTTTATGGAGGATTGAACCTAGCTGTCACAATCTTTTCCAATATCCCCCTTGCACCATATGCTGGCAAATCTTACCTCCAGCTTTTCAGAACCAGAACCTTTCAGGGTACTTTGCATTATTGCTGGCTATCGTGCATTACAGTGATTTACTTTGTGTTTTTTACATCATAAGGACTCTTGATTATGTCCAGAGATTACCAGTTTTTAGACTGAAATGTAATATTTTCACGATCAAATTGGCTATTCTGTCTATGGTAGTTAATAAAACATGGGTGTCTGGGTTTTAAATGACCACTATGATGGCACTTCATATGCAAGAAAGGGATATGCACTGAGGCTATATCTACACTATGAAGGTGTCCTTCTCTAGACCTTCTCTAGACCTTCAGTATTTTGGAAAAACTCCGTTGCGTCCAAGGAACACGTTTGCTTTTCTGCTTTTTTTTTTTGCGGAAGACCAAACATGCTCTTTTGGGGAGCCCTGTATTTCTCAGTCTACAAGGGATAAGGGCTCTGCTGAAAGAGGAGGCTTTTCCACCATTTTGCCCTGTTTAGACTGGGCCAAATGGCGGAAAAACCTCTTCCAGAAAAGCGATTGGAAAAAGCTACACAATTTGCATAGCTTTTTCCGACAAAGGACTGTAGTATAGACCTAGCCTAGGAGAAGAGATGCTCTCAAAAACCCTTACATCAGCAGTTCTTTGCCATAATATATTCCTTTTCTTATTGGCTTTGAGAAACCATTATATAGTTAGCAACACCAATTTCTAGTGACAGGCAGGTATTTAAATTGCCAGCATATCTTTTCCATTAATACCAAGATGAATCATTTAACTAAAAACATAGAATCATAAAATACTAGGACTGGAAGGGACCTCGAGAGGTCATCGAGTCCAGTACCCTGACCTCATGACATGACCATGTATTGTCTAGACCATCCCCGATAGACATTTATCTAACCTACTCTTAAATATCTCCAGAGATGAAGATTCCACAACCTCCCTAGGCAATTTATTCCAGTGTTTAACCACCCTGACTTTTTCCTAATGTCCAACCTAAACCTCCCTTGTTGCAGTTTAAGCCCATTGTTTTTTGTCCTGACCTCAGAGGCCAAGGAGAACAATTTTTCTCCTTCCTCCCTGTGACACCCTTTTAGATACCTGAAAACTGCTATCATGTCCCCTCTCAGTCTTCTCCTTTCCAAACTAAAGAAGCCCAATTCTTTCAGCCTTCCTTCATAGGTCATGTTCTCTAGATCTTTAATCATTCTTGTTGCTCTTTTCTGTACTGTCTCCAATTTCTTGAAATGTGGTGCCTAGAATTGGACACAATACTCCAACCAAGGCCTAATCAGCGCAGAGTAGAGTGGAAAAATGACTTCTCATGTCTTGTTCACAACACACTTGTTAATGCATCCTGGAATTATGTTTGCAACAGCGTCACACTGTTGACTCATATTTAGCTTCTGGTCCACTAGAACCCCTAGATCCCTTTCTGACTTACTCCTTCCTAGACAGTCGCTTCCCATTCCGTATGTGTGAAACTGATTGTTCCTTCCTAAGTGGAGCACTTTGCATTTGTCCTTATTAAACTTCATCCTGTTTACCTCAGACCATTTCTCCAATTTGTCCAGATCATTTTAAATTATGACCCTGTCCACCAAAGCAGTTGCAACCCCTCCTAGCATGGTATCATCTGCAAACTTAATAAGCATACTCTCTATGCCGATATCTGAATCATTGCTGAAGAACATATCTGTATTGAACATATCAATACAGATCACAGAGTTCAAACCTGAAACCCCATTCATCTGTGAAAAAGGGTTTGAAAGATTTGACCATTTGCTATACATTTTGGGTCTGATTTCCATTCCCACTGAAGTCAATGGCAAAACTTCAATTGACTTTAGTAGTGCGGCACAAGGCCCTTGCAGAATGAGGAAGGCACAATTTTATTTCCCACTGAAAAATGTAAAACAGAAAAAAGCTAACAAAATACTAAAGTTTTAGATGAAAAAGAAAATGGACACCTTTTCAGGCTTTTTTAATAACTTTTTTCCCAATAAAAAGAGCAAGGTTTGTCTGAAATTATTATCTACGTGAACAGAAAATGCATTCTGTCCCAGGCAAGGCAATTATATCGTTGTCTATGAACACAAAAATGTAATATAAAGTAATAAAAAGAAAACGCAATATAAAATAAGATTCAGACATATTAAATTGCTTAATGAAAACATGAAAGAAAAAGAGGACAGGAAATGTGCTTTACTTTATTGAGAAAAATTCCTTTTCAAATGTTTAATCAATAATAAAGTTCATATTTCCAGACTTATGACTTGATTAAAACATTCTTCCCTCCTTGAAATAATTTGTGTGTTTTTGAGAAAATAATTAAATAACTATAATGAATACAGATGGCGTGGACCAACAGCATTCTGGACAGACTGCTCTGTGCTCAAACCAGTCCTTCTTTGCAAGTGATTGGTTAGATGGGGGCACTTTTGTTTCAAAATCATTCTTGCAAGTATTTGCGAATGCATGTGAGGAAAGGAAGTCCTGTAGGATCACAAAGCTCATAATTTGGAGATGTATCACAGTTGCATGGTATACATGTTGTTGTTAACAAATTCTTTTCTATTCCTGAACGACCTGAAAAGAAGTTTACAACAAAATTCAAGTTCCATAATTTGAGCAATGGAGACTCTAGGCCAAGTTCCCAAACCATGATCCTAATTCATCATTCAAAGAGTATGCAATATAGAGTCTGAAATTTGACAACAAAATCCATATTATTATCGGAGAATCAGAACTTAGTGCAGTAGTACGCATGAGCCTGTTCTCATATGTTACCTGTCCCACACCAATGACTAAGACAACTGAGCACACTCAAAGGAAGTGATAAGGCTAATCATACTAGACAGATTCTTTCTCTTTTACACGGGAACATTGGAATTGCCAGACTGGATCAGGCCCAAGGTCCATCTAGGCCAGTATCCTATCTCCAATAGTGGTCGCCACCACCAGATGGCTAAATATTCAGTCCTTCCCACTGCAAGGGGTGAAGTATCAGAATCATTGTGTGAAACGGATATAACCTTTGGTGAAAGTTGATAAACAGGAGAAAACTTTAGCAAATCAGCAACAGCACTGGAGTGTCTAAAGAACAAAAAAAGAAACAGTATATGAATCATTTACTACATTCTAGTTAGTTAGTTAGTTAATGTCTATTACGCCCGCTGGTGTGTGGGGCAGCAATGAAGGTTCTCCATTTTTGTTTGTCTTTGGCCATTTTCTTCAGTGTGTCCCAGTTGCAGTTCATTCTCTTCATATCTGCCTCAACAGTACGCCGCCATGTTGTTTTGGGCCTCCCACGTTTGCGTCATCCTTCAAGCATCCAGTGAACTGCTATCTTTACAATAGCATCTGCCTCCCTTCTCATCACGTGCCCTACCCATCTCCAGCATCTTCTCATAATGATAGTGGTTATGTCCTCCTGGTGGCATCACAGGAGCAGGACATGGTTGGAGATTGTTTTCGGCCCAAAGATGTAAAGTATCTTATGAAGGCTGGTGGTATGAAAGGATGAGAGCTTGGCACGGTCGCACTCTGTCATCCGCCAGCACTCTGAGCCGTATAGTAGTGTTGCTATGACACAGCTCTGGTACTGCTTAAACTTGATGTGGACACTGTACTGTGTAGATCTCCATACATTGTTCATACTCCTGAGGACATTTCTGGCCTTACTTAGTCTGCTCTGGATGTCGTTCTTGGTGCCTCCATCATGGCAGATGATGCTGCCTAAGTACATAAAGCTGTCTGTGCTGGATAAGTCTGCATAATCTATCTTGATTGGTGCTGGTGAATCTATATTGAGAATCATAATCTTTGTTTTCTTCTGGCTAACTCTTAGGCCAACCTGGTGTTCAAAGGTGCATAGGTGTTGTGTCTTTTTCCTGCATGTGTTGATGGGTATGGGAAAGCAACACAAGGTCATCTGCAAAGTCAAGGTCTTCCAATGTGGAAAAAGGTGTCCATCTGATACCCCTTGACGTATCTGCTGTTGTTCTCCGCATCACCTAGTTAATCACCATGTTGAAGAGTAGTGCAGATATGACACATCCCTGTCTGACCGCAGTCTTGACTTCGAAAGACAGATCACAGTATCCCATGCTACATACGAAGTTAGTATAAAAACTCTTAATGAACTGAACCACTTGTAAAGGGATTCCATAGGCTCTCAGAATGCGCCAAAGGCTTTCTCTGTGTATGCTGTCAAAAGCCTTCTCAAAGTCAACAAAGTTTATATACAACTGTCTCTGCCACTCTGTGCACTGCTCTATGATGTTTCTCAGGGTGAAAATCTGGTCTATACATCCTCTTCCCTTGCGAAATCCGGATTGTTCTTTCCTCAGAGACTTGTCGACGGCATCTGAGATCTGCTGGATGATGACCTTGGCTAGGATCTTGCTGGGTACAGATAGAAGGGTGATCCTGCTCCAATTGTTGCAGTCGCTGAGTGCTTCTTTCTTAGGAATCTTGATGATGAATCCTTTGGTCCAGTCCTTGGGTATCTGTTGTCCTTCCCCAATTGCTACAAACAGTGGTTGGAGAATGGTGGCTGCAAGTTCTGGGTCTGCTTTAAACAATTCTGCATCCAGGTTGTCAGGTCCTGGAGCTTTGCCATTTTTCAGGGATCTGATGGCTGCACTGATTTCTTCTTTCTCTGGTGGATCAATATTAATATCAAGGTCCTCCTTAGTTTCCTGAATGTCCGCTTATTCTTCAGGTGGTGGTCTATTCAGAACCTCTTTGAAATGTTCTGTCCAGCGTGCTTCTTGATCTTTCTCTCTTGACAGTAACTGCCCTTGTTCATCCTTAATGGGGGCACCTGTCCTGCCATGATACTTGCCACAAACAAGCTTGATGATTCTGTACATGTTTCCTTGCTCCCCTTGATTAGCTGCATCTTCAGCATGGCTACGTCTACACTGGCCCCTCTTCCGGAAGGGGCATGTAAATTTCAGCAGTCGTCGTAGGGAAATCCGCGGGGGATTTAAATATCCCCCGCGGCATTTAAATAAAAATGTCCGCCGCTTTTTTCCGGCTTTTAAAAAAGCCGGAAAAGAGCGTCTAGACTGGCCCCGATCCTCCGGAAAAAGTGCCCTTTTCCGGAGGCTCTTATTCTTACTTTGAAGTAAGAATAAGAGCCTCCGGAAAAGGGCACTTTTTCCGGAGGATCGGGGCCAGTCTAGACGCTCTTTTCCGGCTTTTTTAAAAGCCGGAAAAAAGCGGCGGACATTTTTATTTAAATGCCGCGGGAGATATTTAAATCCCCCGCGGATTTCCCTACGACGACTGCTGAAATTTACATGCCCCTTCCGGAAGAGGGGCCAGTGTAGACGTAGCCCTTTTGTTGCAAGGTTCTCCATGAAAACTTGTTTGTCTGCCCTCATTAACTTCTTTACTTTTCAATTTGCCTCTCTGTAATTCTTCTTGTATCTTTCTTGAATTCTGGCTTTTTTGACGTCTACCAGTCTCTTCTTTATGTTCCATCTCTCTTCGATGGCTTTCCATGTAGCAGGCTTAATCCACTCCTTCCTCTTCTTCCTATCCTTGAAACCCAGACAGGCCTCGCTGCTCCTTGTGTAGACTGATGCAATCTGTTCCCATGCCATGTTGATTTTATCTATGATACTGGTAGATATGTCATCCCTTAAATCTTGCAAAGCTTGAAATCTGTTCCTCAGTTGAATAGTAAAGGCAGTCTTTGTGGTGACATCTCATAGCTTTTCAACATTGAAGCACCTTTGTATGGATGTCTTAATACCTGTTCTTCACAGCTTAAGTTTCACAAGTTCCATCACTAAATGGTGATCACTACCAACGTCCGTTCCTCTCCTTTCACATCTTGCAAGCAGTGTCTCCATGTACCGTTGATCATCAGATGGTCGATCTGGTTCTTGTCTCTGCCATTTGGTGAAAACCAAGTCAGCTTGTGAATGTTGTGGTGTGGGAAGAGAGTCCTTCCAATGACCAGATTGTTGACAGAACAAAACCCTACAAGTCTCTCACCATTATCATTCATGGTGCCACACCCATGTCTGCCTGTGGCCCTGTCATAGTGTGTGTTGGTATTTCCCACTTTGGCATTCAAATCACCCATGATGATGGTAAGATCATGGTGTGGTGTAGATTCCACTTCTGCCTGAAGCTGCTCATAGAAGATGTCTTTAATTTCTTCACCACTGTTATTGGTTGGAGCATAAACCTGGATCAAGGTGATGTTCACTTGTCTTCCTTTCAATCTGACCCTCATCAATCTTCTGTTGACAGGTTTCCACTCTAGCAAACATTTCTCAATCCCCTTCTTAAGGATGATGGCCAGTCCCTCATGATTCTGGTCATCATCTCTTCCAGAGTAAAGCACTGTTTCTCCTGCAGAAGTCTTCAGTCTCCCCAATCCTGTCCATCTACTCTCACTAACACCAAGGACATGTAGATTGTACTGTCTCATTTCGGTGACTATTTGTGCTAACTTGCCAATATCGTACATGGTTCGTATATTCCAGAATCCAATTCTGGTCTTTGTCTTGGTGTCCATCATCATGGCAGTAGCTTCCTCACTACTGTCAGTCATACAGGTCCCCAGAGAAGACTTAAGAAGGCCATCACACAAAGTTGTAGGAGAATTCTTTGTTGCTGTTTCGGTAACAATTCTTTTTTCTAGGTCAGGGTTGTTAGCCCTGAGCCAAACCCCCAACCTGGAGGACCAATGAATCACACTTACTCTGGTCTCTACCCTTCAACCTGTTCAGTATGGATGATCCTACCAGGAGCACAAGACTTCCGCTGACATAGCTCTAGGGGTCCCTGAGATACACAAGCCTCCCAACCATGGCAAAGTAGTGATCCATTGGGGGGCTACATTCTAGTGAAACAAACTAAATTAAGATGGAAGGATCACTGTGGAAGGGTCTTGCCAATCCAATGCCTATGCTTCCATCTGCTTTTTTCTATCCTTTTATTTTTCAAGTATGTTCCTATGTCTGGATCTTGTTTAATTATATACTTCGTGCCAGGGTAACATTTGAATCTGGCTTCCTAGGAAACTAGAAATTGCCATAAAAATCGGACCAGTTATCTGGTATTCTGTCTCCAACTATGGCTACTATCAGAAGCCTCTGAGGAAGATGCAAAAATCCTACAGTACACAGTTTCAGAGTACCAGCTCCATAGGGAATCTTTCTTCAAAGCTCCCATCAATTACGGATTGGCAGATGCCCTGAAGCATGAGGGGTTTTATCTCTTATAAAAATATTTCCTACTTTTGAGTATCAGATCTGGTCGACTCCCAAAGCAGGAGTCATGCTATTGCTTTTGTTTTGGAAAAAAAATATTATCTCCAACATACTGATGGGGAACTGAGATACAGGGTAGAATAAGTAACTATATCAAAGTCACATTTGAAGTCTGTGACTGAGCCAAGAATTGAGTCAGGTCCCCCAAGTCCCAGTCCAATCCCCTAACCACAATCAACTAAATCATCTTTCCTCCATTCATTCTGTGAAAAGACAGCAGTTAACATGTTAGATTTTTTCTCTGTTTACCAATGTCCCAAAAGAATGAAGTCTTCTATATTTACTGATCTTCATAGAGCAAGGCTGTGTCTATACTACAAAAAAAAGTTGGAAAAAGATCCTTTTTTCTGGTTTTCCTCAGAAAGAGGCTTTTCCGACATTTGGCCCATCTACACAGGGCCAAATGTTGGGGAAAAAAACCCTCTTTTGGAACATGCCTTCTTCCTCATAAAGTGAGGTTTACAGGGATGCTGAAAAAAGTGTTCTGGAAGAGGCAAAGACCACCAGTATCGAGGCAATGATCATCCAGCAGCAATTTCGCTGGACTGCTCACATTGTTTGGATGCCAGACCATCCCCTCCCAAAACAGGTCCTGTTTTCTCAGCTGAAAGAAGGATACCATAATGTGGGAGGACAATGGTAGCACTATAAGGACTGCTACAAGATAACTTAAAGAAGTGCAACTTTGACATTGATACTTGGGAGACACTCACCCAGGATCACTCAAAATGGAGACAAGTCCTACACAATGACTCTGCATTTTGAATTTGCATTCTCACCGACACTTTCTGCATTTTCACCTACAAGCTGAGGAGGAGAAGAGGCACAGGAAGAAGGAGAGACTGGCTTTTATTTATGGTCATCAGCCCCCTGCAGTACCTGGAAACATCTGTCCTCACTGTAATAGAACTTGTGGTTCAAGGATCGGCCTTATCAGCCACCTGAGGGCCCACTACTCCCTTGGAAGATGATCATACTTGGCAACGAGTGATCCCCCATCACCAGACAAAGTATGGGTATACTGATGATCTGGGCGCTGTATGGCTGAGGATATTTTGGGTGGTCTCTTTAGGAAGAAGGTTAAGGAATGATGGAGGACAAGTGAACAGACAGTGAGAGAGAGATGATAGATTACACAGAGTGAGCAGCAATGCTAGCTGCTTTATGCATCCAGGTGGGTCATTTTCCCCACATGGGTACAGGAGGGAGATGCAGGGGTTAGGGCCACAGAAGGGACGTATGTGGAGGGTAGGAGTGAAGGGGCATAGTGCAGATATGAGTGGCAAAGGAGGATGCAGGGGTAGGAGTTAAGGGGCCACAGTCCAGGAGGTGAGGGGCACAGGAAGATTCAGGGGATAGGAGTGAAGGGGGCTCAGTGCAAAGGTTAGGGGCACAGGAGGGAGGTGCAGGTATTAAGGGCAAAGGGGGCATAGTGCAGGGCGGGGGTTGGGAGGAAGGGAAGGTGGCACCTATGGGGGACCAAAGGCAAAGGGGGGCACCACCACCTTGGAGGCCAGGGGCACCAAAATGCAAATTTGCCCAGGGTGCCATTTTCCCTAAAGCCGGCCCTGTACTCTACCAAAGAATGTTGAGCCGGCCCTGTACTCCCCTGAAAAGAATGTTATCTTTATCTTGTGCTTAAATTCCAGCTGTTAAACATACTCATGACATCAAGGCACAAATGATTTCAGCACATGTATGCACATGTCATTTGAAACACTATGCACCACTAGAATCAAGATGGATTCTAAACAAAAGCATTCAGGAAAATAGCCTGTCACATAAGAAAATTCTGACAGTTCTATATAACACTTTTGCTGAAAGATTTTTAAACTCACTAAAAATATAGTGTTGGTTTCCCCACAGAAAGTAGGATTATTTTATTATAACTTTCCATTTTAATTCCCCCAACATGGGATCTGAATAGTTTAGTATTAGCATAGGTTACTTTAAACAGAGTGTCATGACAACCAACAGATCCATCTGTATCTTCACAGCCATTCTGCTTATTACCTGTGGACAAACGTGCATACCAAATGCTCAAACTATTTTTTAAACATATTAAATATAAATAACTAATCTGATCTGACCTAGATAACTGAATGTAACATATCACAAGATGTGAGCATTAAAAATTAAACGTAAATACAGTGATGTATTTTACTGGAAAGAAGGAAGGAAAGCTGCTAAAAATGGTGGAGGTTAAATTTGTATGTAGGAAGAGGTTGTTTGTTACTTTGTTTCTGTTTGTTTGTTGTTTAAGAAAAGCCATTTTTAAAAGAAATAATTTCAATGCTGAAAAGTGTGGATCACCCATGCAAGACTTCAGGTATGCCTAGTACTTGTCAAATATTTTCCATGAACAGCACCAGAAAAGCATGTAAAGTGTATGTATTTTTATAAATCTGACATGTATCTAATCTACTGATTTACTTTTCCATTTATGCAAACTGTATATTAAATTGCCCTTTTATATTGCTCAGGCTTTGCATATGATTGAATCCTAGACTGGATGCATATAATTCTATATGGCATAGAACCATAGCTATTATGTAGTTGTATTTAATAGGGCCATTGTTATACATACCCATCCATACGAAAATGAGGCAAATCCAAATGGATTTGTGAGTAATTACCTATCAATGACACAAACTCTGATTTACATGCAGATGCATTAGACTATCATATTCCTAGAAAAGTCACTACATACATTCCAATCTTGCTTTGTTTTATCCTGTTGGAAATGACTGATACAAACTAAAAATTTGACATGATACTGATGTCCAGTTTGTACCTGATCTACAAATACTAACAATATATCCAACTTTACATTTTATCCTTAAACTATGCTATACATTTCATACTATCTGTGTTTCCTAATAATTTCGCCAAGGAGCACTGTATTTTTGGCAGCTAGTTTTCATAAGAGACAATGGGATTTGAGTTTGAAAAATGATAAAGGAATGTTAGTCCAAGAGTTATGCTAACTCAGGTTTTATTTTATGTAAAATATCTGTATATCAGACCTATTTTAAATGCTTATGTAACTTTATTGTTGTAATACAGACAATAACATAAGGGCTGGTATTTGGACTCTATGACCTTTAGTAAGAGATTGCTTTAAGGATGAAATATTGGATTCTCTGGTTCATTTCAAGTTTATCCCTTGATTCATTTCAACTTGATTCTGTCTAATTTGCCTCATCCTGTAATCCATTTTATATCAGTTCCCACACATCGTTCCAATATCTCTGCAGCTTCCTCCTCACAGCATGGTTCCAAGGCTTCACTCCCCACAGTACTGGATGCCTAAATACAGTAGACTTCCAATAATCCAGAACCTTTGGGGTGGTGCCAGATTATCGGATATGCCTGACTATCAGGAGGTACTATAAACTGGTTGTGTATATATATATATATATATATATATATATATATATATATAAAGTGTTTTAACCCTTTTTATTGTAGCACAAGCACCATCCAGCATCACACAATGCCAGTGGCAGACTGACTTGGTCCCATCTGGTTTCGCTCAGTTCAGCTGCTGCCACTGCTGCCTTGTGACTCGTTTTTTGCCAAAGCTCACTCACTAGGCTCTTGCCATTTTGATGCTGGACTATCAGGAGTGCCGTACAATTGGATACTGGACTATTGGAGCTTTACTGTATATCATTAGTGATTAGTTTTTCTCCCTTTTCCTTTAAATTGCCTCTCCAGTCCCCTTCATGTTTTTTCCAGTATTTTCAACAACATCTAGAGATGTATAAACCTTGATGGGTTTGTTTCCCTACTTCCCAAAAGTTCATCCAATTTAAAATCTGAGCAAGTTCACTCTCCAGGAATCTTCTTCTGAACTTTGGGCTTTCACTGTGGCCCAATTGTCAGAACAAAATGAAATCAAAGAGTTTCTACTGATAAGTCAGCAAACCACAGCTTTTGATGCAAAACCAGACTTGGCTATGTTCATTTGAAAGAACTCTAATAGTTTGGTGAATATGGTCTAAGTTTTGAGTCTGTCATGAAACCCAAAACCAAATGAATTTACTTGGTTTGTCGTGTCATCATGAGCCTTTCAAGCAGTTCTAATTACATTGGCATCAGCTCTAATTGCATTTGCACCAGATTTACTACATTTTTGGAGGAGAATCTGATATGGAATCTGTTTCTTCCTAATATAGGGCCAAATTCTGCCAGTTGTTAGTTAGGCCATTATTGACTTCAGTGAGGTTGCACCGGTGTAATTGAGATCAGGATATGGTTCACAAAAGCTGTTGCAGTCACAATTTTGTTGCTTAGGGTAATGAGACTGATTCAGGCCACCAGAAATACGGCAATAAAACCATTTTGGAAGATATAACAAACACTGATTGTATTTTTCCTCCACGGAATGTTGTATATAGTCTATTAAACATTTTTCCTGTATTTTATGCTAGCACAAGTTAAAAAGGAAAAGACAAGCACTGAAGTAGCACATGAACATACCACCCAAGGTCACCCCAATAATTTACTATTGTAGGACATGAAGTTTGGTCTGCAGCTGTTTCAAGGGAATTCCTCTCCCTGGAGTATCTCATGGCTTCAGTTTCCAACAGAATCCATTAGCTGGAATTGAGTATCAAGACTATTAGGAATGCACGGCTTCACTAGAGAGATGTGTGTTTCCTGGTCATAGATGGTATATTATTCAACCTTTTAGAAATGCTAATGGAGGTTTTTTAAGCGTGTGTGTGAGAGAGAGAGTGAGAGAGTGAGAGAGAGAGGGTATGGCTAGACTGCGGGGGGGAGTTCAGGATACCTCTGGTATCCCGAAAAAAACTCCGCTGCATCCAGGGAACACATTTGCTCTTCCACTTTTTTTGCGGAAGAGCAAATGAGCTCTTTTGGAAGTCCCTGTATTCCTCATTCTACGAGGGAGAAGGGGGCTTCCAAAAGAGGGGGGTTTCCAGTCTAGATGGACCAAATGCCAGAAAAGCCTCTTCCGACAAAAGAATCGGAAAAGGGTACGTAAAATGCAGAGCGTATTTTGCATATCTTTTTCCAACAAAAATTTGTCATCTAGCCATACTAAGAGAGAGAAAGAGAGAGAGAGCACTATCTACAATTCAAAGGCCAAATAATCCCCTTTAAAGGTTTAACATAGAGTGTAGAAGAATAAAAAAAAGCCTTCAAAATCCTTTAAAACAGGAAAGAATAAATGGTACCTATCCATCCCCTGAAATCCCAAGTTGGACCAATATCTGCTTCAGTCTCATATGCAGAATGGCAAAGATGCAAGCTGAAGTTGCTTCATCTTGCTCTCTTTACTATTTTTGTTTTAATACTGAGTCACATTTGGATCTGATGTCACTTTCTCTTTACTAGGTCAAGTCCATATAAGAGAATATTCTACAGTTTGCTTGAGATGGGAGCAAGCCATGCACACCATATTACGCTCTCCTGTGCTCCCCAGGTTATTAAGGCAGCATCATTTCTGGTGTAACTTATGCTTCTTTTACAGATGATTATATGTTACTTTCTTCCACCCCTTTTTTGTCAAATGCATGTCATATACTAGGCGGGACCTTGTGGGTGTCTGATCATTTTACATTTCCCAGATGGTGAGCCATTAGAATTATTAAAGTTGCAAACATATCATTTCACAGTCATTCCTTTATACCATTTGGAATAAAGGAAGAGAACTAGCTGTGCAGAACATACAATTGCAGAAACCTCCTTATTATAACCAGATTACATGGGTTTCAGCTTTGATCAATTCTTATTCAACTTTCCTGGGGAAGATTCTGATGTATTTGCACATATTGAATAGCACCTGACTTCACAAATAATCCCACTGGGAAAAACAATACTAGGGGAAAGGATCTCTTCAAAGTGAGTAAAGGTATCAGAATCTTGCTGTCAGTGGTATGACAATTGGATAGCAATGACAGCCAAAACGTAAAAATTTCCAATTCAGTATAGTCAGCATGAGACCCTACAATAATATTATCGTAACATGTTTGTGTTTTGGGTGTTGCAGCGAGGTATCACTCTCCCTGCTTCAGAGAACATGAGAGAGTCATCTAGAAACTATGACATAAAAAGACAATTCCATGTTTTTTTCTGTTTGTTCCCTTCAGCAGAGCTTTCGGTGTGCTACCTTGGAAATGCTTTAACCAGATTACTCACTTGGAGTTCACTCAAGGAGAAAAAGAGTCTTGGTGATACATTATTTTGTGTGTAAGGAAGACAAGAATACAACTAACAATGTCTCTAACTTTTCCTTCTTCCTCTCTTTTACATTACTCTATAGAGTTTTTGAACTTGCATTTATGATACTGCTCACACAAATTTCTGTGAACTGTCCTTCTGTCCTTCTAATTAATAATAATGATGCATATGAGGTGAGATCCCTGAAATAAGTTGCAGAGATTAAAATATGTGATATGTTAATGTATTGTATACTTTTGACTGCCTCTTCTGCCCTCTGCCCTTCTAATCCATCTCTTTGATTCCAAGCCTCTGAGCATCTTTAAATAGCACCTGTTTCTTTTTACATCAGTCGGTCAGATGTTTCCTTCTTCTCCTCTAAATACAGAAGTTCTTCCCAATTTATACCTGCACAAGGCTCAGATCAGGCTAGATTTAGTACTTGGTGACTGACAGGTTTCCAGACAGCATTTCAGTGTTAATCATCTTGAAACATTGTGGCAGTTGAAATGAAAGTTTTGCAAGAATGGAAAGGGGGAAGTCCCGGCTTCCTAATAGGATACACAATAGTTGCTCCTAGCACTGGAAGGGCAAGATACTGGACATTAAAGACATGATATTGTATGTACTGAAGAGTAATTTTGGATCACCTTTAGATACTTTTATGTCTACCTTTGAGCCCTGTTCAGTTAGGCCAGGTCTACACTGACAAAGAAAATCTATGTAAGATACACAAATCCAGCTATGACAATTGAGAAGCTGGAGTTGACATACCATATATCGATTTTCTGGTGCACAACACAGTGGCAGGTTGACAGGAGAAACTCTCTGGTCAACTTCCCTTACTCCTCGCAACTGTGAGGAGTACAGCAGTCAATGGGAGCACCCTCAGCTTTCGATTTAGCAGGTCTTTCACAGACCCACTAAATTGAATCCCAGAAGATCGATCACCAGAGCATCAATCCTCCAGTAAGTATAGACAAGCCCTTAGATTCCTGGGAATGAATCACCCCTTTCTCTGATGAAACACATGCAAAGAGATTGAAGATATGGAAAAATCAAAGAGGACCTCTTAATGGAGTTTCACACACGTTGTTCCATCAGTACTGGCTATTACTAATAACAATGAGCCTGCCACACACAAACTCTGTGTCAACAAATTCATTGCCTTGCCCGCTCCATAGACTCTATTGTTTTGCCTATTCCCAAAGGTCAGTTTATTGCTGTTAGACAAAATTAGTTACATTAAAGTAATTAACAAAATTGAAATTAACTTTTTCTTTGAGCCTACCAGTTTGTTCTCTTTCATATTTCACAAATACTTGTTAATTTCCTGACTGTAACCATAATGTCAGTTGTAAATTCCCTGTCTGATAAAGCTTTCGTTCTTTTTTTCCATTCCTTCCAAAATATCTTAATTTACCATGAAAATAAATACATTTTATATTATTTCCTCATGAAGGCTTTATCTTGTTCCCACTGAAACCAATGACAAAACTCGCAATGATTCCAAGTGTACAGCAGGAGAGACTACCTTTAGATTAACTTGTAAGTACACATAGGTATAACACAAAAGAGTTATGCAGCAGACCCTTAAGTTTGCACTAGCAACAAGCTGTACAGATTGACAAAGTTTCTGACAAACGCATCTTAATTTAATTTTGATGTTTTGTGTTTTACAGTACTGGACAATACATAATATTCTGAGTCAGAGTGGTATTGCAGGAATTTTGTATGGCTCCCTTTTATAGTTAAGTTATGAAACAGTGCAGATTGGAAAGAAAAAAAAAGTTCCAGTGGATTCCTAGATCAGTGTTGCATTTCAGGCGACAAAAAATAGCACAAACCTCTATTGGAGTGAATCTCTGCATAATTCTGTTTTTCATTTTAGATATTCAGAACAAACCATACACCATTGTATGAGACATAGATGCTATTTTTCCAGTAGAAAAGGCTTTTATGAGTGCTTATACAAGACAGCTTTATGTGCAGCTGACACGTCAGCTTGATGATTTATCAAAAATGCATTGATTCTGTAGCCACCTCCAAACATCACTAAAAACCCCCAAGGACATAGTAAATCATAAAATTACACATAAGCTTGGACTCCAAGTCAGCTGAAGCTCATGTACATCTGAAGAAACACATTTTGGGTACATCTACGCAGCAACAGTATTTCAGAATAATAAGCGTTATTTCGAAATAGTGTCAAAATACTGTCAAGCTGGAGGACTCCTGTAACCCTCATTGTACGAGAAGTAAGGGGAGTCAGAGGAAGAGTGCTCTATTTTGAAATAAGTGCTGTGTAGACACTCCCAATTTTGAAATAAGCTATTTTGAAATAAGCTACACAATTGACATAGTTCAATTTGTGTAGGTTATTTCGAGTTAAGCACCCAAAGAGAGTAATGGACTGAAAATGCAAATTGTATCTGAACCCAAGTCATCCTAAACTATACAAAAGTCCATCATCTGTCTGAATTCAGGAGTTAGATAATGATCAGTCTTTCAGATTTTTAAATAAATAAAGAAAACAAGACATAAACAAGTATCAGCAAGATAAAGTAGGATATGCCTCTTTATGTTATGGGTTTAGGAGTGTTATTTTATTTCCTTTTCTCAGCAAAGCTGTTGATTTTGATGAGGGAAGATTTCTGTTCTGCATGTCTAGGGGCACATCTGCACAGCAGGGATTAACTTGAAATAAGATACGCAAATTGAGCTATGTCAGTTACGTAGTTTATTTCAAAATAGTTTTTCTGACAAAAGGAAATGTTAATTGTTACTGGTTTTATATGGTATACTTATACCTTCTAAGATCAAAATGGAGTTTTGTAAACATTCAAAATGGAGTCCAGCCCTTAATTTTTTTGGAGGGGCATGTTCTGTTTCTCCACCTTTGCCACGTGGCCGGAGGACTTCTGTATTCTGCCAATTATGTGAGGGGGGCTGTGCCACTGCTTGCCCATCTTATCCACACTCCTGGTTGTGAGCATACTTATAAGAGCAATGAAGTGCATTTTGTCCAAAATGATAGTTCCCAATGCTTAAAATTAGCAAATAGAGTCAACTATTTTTAGCCATCACATATCCAGAACTAAATTATCTGCACCTATCATACATATATACACACACTGCTATTTAATAAGTTAACAAAAAAACAAGTAAATCATACTCTTTTAATTAGAAATGCTTGAAAAGCAAAAAGTGGGCTTTTCCCTATTCTGATCTCATCCAATGATTTCAATTTAACTTACTCTTTATTCAATGAAATTTCTGACTGTTTAGTTTTAAGTTTAAATCCATTTAAAATTGATTGCTTAGTTTTTGTTTACCTCTGCAATTATGGCTTTGAAGCTGAGAAATGAGAACTGCTTCATCATTATAAATAAGAACTAACAAAGTCATATATATGTTAAAATATTTTCCACATAGTTTATTTGTCCTAAACCTAATCATTTTGGAGCTATGAAAACTAAAGAGAAGGAATTTTTTTGCCATTCTGCAGTTTTCTTGCATCAAATGACAACATTGTTGCACAGTTCCAGTGGTTATCTCCCATTTTGTTCCCTTTTATTTTTGTTGCATTTGGCTGAACAAAAGTGTGCATGCCATAGGCGCTGACTTCCCCTTTTGCTGGGAGGTGCACAACCCGCCCTCCACTGAAAGCCCTGCCTCCACCTTGCCTCCTCCCATTCCTGCTCCATCCCCACCTCCATTCCATCCCTTTCCCCAGCCCTTGCCCCCCACTTCCCTGACTCTTCCACAAAGCACACCACATCCCTGCTTCTTCCCTTGCCTCCCAGAGTGTCTCAAACCCTGCAAAACAGCTGCTCAGGGCAGGCAAGAGGCACTGGGAGGGACGGGGAAGTTGGCTGTCAGAATGTGTTGAGCACCCACTAATTCTTTCATGTGGGTTTTCCAGCCACAGAGTGATGAATGGGGAAAAATGAGCATGGGTGACACATGAAACACTGGCTGGGGAAGTTAGTCCCCCACCCTGCTCCTTCTGCCCAAAATCTCACTCCTCTGCTGGAGCTCAGAGGTCCCCCCACCCATTGTGACTGCCAACCCCTTCCGCAAGCTAGTGCTCAAAACCACCCACCCCAGGGGAGCAACAGCCATGCCAGGCTGCTGGTCAAGGTGGGGGGAGACTGGCTTTGTGCTCAGAGAAGGCAGCCCTCATTGCCACCCGGAGCTCACCACACCACTCTACCCAGCCTTTAGAGCTGCCCAGAATGCACTGCACCTCGCTTCAGCAGCAATGTACAGGGCTGGGGGCTCCAGCTGCCACCACTGCTGTAGTGTGCAGTGGTATCTGGTATTGGCAGACAGGATACTGGGCTAGATGGACCATTGGTCCGAACCAGTATGACTATTCTATGAGCTTCAGGGGCCCAGGCCCTTTTGTATCAACAGGTCCACCAGACCTGCAGCACCGGGCAACTGATTGGTTGGGGTGCCAACTGTCCAATCACATAGAATCATAGAATAATAGGACTGGAAGGGACCTCAAGAGGTCATCGAGTCCAGCCCCCCACCCTCAAGGCAAGACCAAGCTCCGTCTATACCATCCCTGACAGATGTCTATCTAACCTGTTCTTAAATATCTCCAGAGAGGGAGATTCCACCACCTCCCTTGGCAATTTATTCCAATATTTGACCACCCTGACAGTTAGGAATTTTTTCCTAATGTCCAATCTAAACCTCCCCTGCTGCACTTTAAGCCCATTACTCCTTGTCCTGTCCTCAGAAACCAAGAGGAACAAATTTTCTCCTTCCTCCTTGTGACACCCTTTTAGATATTTGAAAACCGCTATCATGTTCCCCCTTAATCTTCTTTTTTCCAAACTAAACAAGCCCAGTTCATGAAGCCTGGCTTCATAGGTCATGTTCTCTAAACCTTTAATCATTCTTGTCACTCTTCTCTGTACCCTTTCCAATGAACTCAAACACCCTTGCCCTGGCCCCTGCTCTATCCCTCCCTAAAGCTATGCCCCTTCCCTGCCCCTTCTCCAAGGATCCACTCCACTCACCCGATCTCCCCTCTCTCTGTTGCTTGCTTTCCTCCACCACCCTTTCACTGGGTTGATGGTAGGGGTGAGGGCTTCAGAGTGTTGGAGGGGGCTGCAAGCTGAGGCAGAGGGTTGTGGTTCAGATGGAGGTTTGGGATGTGGACTCGGAAAAAGTTTGAATGTGGAAGGGGACTTCAAGCTGGGGCAGGAGAATAAGGGGTGGGTAGGGATGGCAATGCAGAGGGAGTTTGGTGTGTGGGCTCTGGAGGGAGTTTGGTTGCATTGTGGGGCTCGGGGCTGGAACAGAGGGTTGAAGTATGGCAGGAGTTTCGGGGTGTTGGCTCTGACCAGGCGGTGCTTACATTGGGCAGCTGCCAGAAGTAACCAGCATATCCAGTTCTTAGGGTGGCCCAGACAGCCCTGAGTGCTGTCCTTGAAAGCAGACGCCACCCTCACAGCTCCCATTGGCCATGTTTCCTGGCCAAAGGGCTCTCTGGAGTCAGTGATCAGGGTAAGAGCAGTGCACAAAGATAACCCTGGCCACCTCAAGCCAAGGAGCCACATACGGTGATTGCTTCCAGGTGCTGTGCCGAGCCAATGCATGCAGGGAGCCTGCCTTAGCCCTGCTGTACTGCTGGACTTTAAGCAGCCTAAAATCTCATGGATTGGCTTCAGTATCCACTGAAAAATCAAACCTGATTCCAGGAGGTTCCCAGCGAATCCAAGAGGGTTGGAAAATCTTTGAGCAGCACTGCCCCAATTTCTCCAGCCCCATAGCATTGGAAAGGTGACCATGCAGCCACCCATTTCCCCACCACCACCACCACCGCCTCAGGCCACTGGGAGGGGCATCCTGGTTGCAGCCTCCCCAGCACCAAGAGGGCAGATGGCAGGGCCCAGTCCAAACTGCAGCCTCCCCACAGTGGGATTCACAGAGGGAAACAGGAGTGGGCCACACACAGAGTCTGAAACTTGCCACCCATGATAGTAGCATTGGAGCCAGCAAGCTGTTGCTCAGCTTTAAACTCTATTAAAGTGAATGAGAGTTCACAGCACTTGGGGCCTGACCCACAATCTACTACAATTAGTAGACTGACTCCCACTGCCCACAGTGGGTTTTGGATTAGGCTGCATGAGTTCTTCCCATTCTCACTATGCAGTCTATTACATTTGAGTGAAGAGTCAGACTCTAGGGAGAACATGGACAGTCAGTGCATGAAGTTTCATCTGTCCTACCAGGAGCATGTGGCGCTTTGAAGCACCACATACTCGTGTCAGGGCGAGAGGAGAATTCACGTGCTCCCCTGCCCTCAAGACCTGATTGGCCTGGGGGTAGGGGAGCACAGGAAGTCTCCTCTCATCACCAGGGGCATGGGTGATTATTGTCCACCCCTATCTGAGATGGTTGTATGCTAATTCAGAAAGTATGGGGAATAAGTAGGAAGAATTAGAATTATAGTGACAAATCACAATTATAACAAGACTTATTCAGCATTGCTGGGTCCTTCAGAGCAGGAGCGGACAGTGTTGAGGGTATAGGAGTCAGGGTAGGGCCTAGGGATGGGGGGCAGGGCAGAAGTCTGGAGGTATGAGGGGTGCAGAAGGAGGATGGGAAGACTATAACCATCAGTGGCCAAAGTGTTAAATACCTTTTCGGTTTAATACCTTCCCACGGCTCCTCTTGGTTTCAAAGGACGAAATGGAGCCAAAGGGAGTCGTGAGGCTTCGTGGTTGCGGTGCCAGTAAATAAGCAAACCGGGGTGGCCAGTTAATGTGTTTCTGAAAGTGATTTCGTGGAGCACTTTCAGAAACACTGGTCTAGAAAACATGGCTTCTGAAGAAAGATTTAAAAGAATGGATTTGTTTAATATTGAGGCAGGGAACTTGATAACAGCTTTTAATAAAGAGGAGGGTGATAAATAGGTCTCCTTATTCACTAATGCTAGAACAAGAAGTACTTGTCAGGGATTATAGCCAGGGAGATTTAGGTTAAGCATTAGGAAAAATTTTCTAACCATTTTCCAAATATAAGTATTGGAATAAATTACATAGGAAGGCTTTCAAATTTCCACCACTGGAACAGGTCAGACAAATGCCTGTCAGAAATGGTCTAGTTAATACTCAGTCCTGCCTCAGTTGCCGGGGACTGGACTAGAAGAGCTGCTGAAGTCCCTTCCAGTCGTACATTTCTATAATTCTATGATTTGCACGCTGCATTATTTGAAAATTGTGATACTGCATGTGTGGAGCGGGAAATTTCCTGACATATAACAGGTGCACACTTAGACATAGCTGAACTATCATAAACAAACAGATACTTAAGGGCCAAATCCCATTAAAACAAATAAGAAGATTTCTATTGCTTTCAGTGGGGGACAAAGTCACCACTTTTTGGCCCAGATACCAGCAGAGCTTGTGAAATGACTGAGGAAAACCTGCAGAGAAATAAACTTTACTGATCAGGATGGCAAAGCCATAAGAATACCGTATTTTCCGGCGTATAAGGCGACTGGGCGTATAAGACGACCCCCTAATTTATTAGTTAAAAGATAGGTTTTCGTCTTATACTCGCCGTATAAGACTACCCCCCCTTAAGAGGCCAACCGGCAGCGCCCCAGTGCCCCTCCGCCTCCCCAGCTTTGCTCCCGGTGTCCCTGGTCTGCTGGAGACAGTCCCCAGCAGACCAGAGGCACCAGGAGCAAAGCAACAGCAGCGGCGGGGTCCCGCGCCTCTGAGGCTTTGCCAGAGCAAAGCTTCAGAAGCGCAGCACCCTGCCGCCACTTCGGCTTTGCTCCCAGTGCCTCTGGTCTGCTGGGGACCGTCTCCAGCAGACCAGGGACACCAGGAGCAAAGCCTCTGAGGACCCACTGCCGGAGCCCCTCTGCGGCTTTGCTCCGCGGCTTCCTGGTCTGCAGACCAGGGAGATGCGGAGCAGCTTTTCTCGCCCCGGAGTACATGGGTGGCGGGACCGCAAGGTCCCGCAGTCTGTGTCCTCCGGGGCGAGAAAAGCCCCGGCGTATAAGACGACCCCCGATTTTGGGGGGATGTTTTTTAGCATAAAAAGTCATCTTATATGCCGGAAAATACGGTATATAAACTCCATAAGTCAATATGTGGCAGATTTTTGTTCTCCCCCTTCCGTGTCTCCTCTTCTTCATTCCTATGTCACTATTTTTCCTTTAAAAATATCCAGGAGAAGTAATGCAATTTTTAAAACAAAAATAAAAAAGAGTTTTTATATAATGTCAAAAATTCATGATTTGCCACGAGCCCAGAGCAAGGGGCAGCACATTGCTGTGCTGTTCCAGGAGCAGAATAGGAGGTAGGTACAGTATACTTCCTTCCAGTTCCCCACTACTCCTTGGAGAAAGTACCCAGTGCAGTGTATATTCTCAGGTGTGTCTTCACAGGTATGCTTGTTAGTGCACTGGCGGGGGGAAAGGGGCATTGCAGCTCTGTTGAGCCTACTTCATCTTCACTGTCTGTGATGTGGATAGCTGGTATAGATTTGTAAAGAGCACTGTACCTCTTGCTCCAACTTATTACACAGCCTGCAATTTGGTCCTAGCTAAGCAAAATCAAGCACTTAATTGTCAGGACATACCACATAGCAAGGTTGCTCTAGTAGCATTCATTGGGTCAAATTTGACATGTGTAATATTTTCTGTTCTTTCCCTTGTTAAATGTAAGCCTCAGTATATTACTCTTTTTAACTGAAATACACCATAAAACACACCAGATGTGTAATGTAGCTGAACGACATTGCCAGACCTACCTTAACTTTTGCAATTTCCTGACCTTTGAGTACTTGATCACACAATCTTAACATTGTATGAACACTAGTTGTTTGGCATTTAATAAGAGTTCTGAAAAGTCTTTCATTAAGTACAGTACCTCTGTACTTTCTTTGAATAAAAATTTCCTTCTCATTCCTATAGGATAGCCTTTATTCTATGTTCACAAGAGCTATACTAGAATAAATATAGGGACAACACATATGTATTTCCCTATAGCTTTCCATTTGGTCACTAAGTCTACACTACATGCTTATTTCAAAATAATTCATGTTATTTCAAAATAACAGTGCATGTCTACACAGCAAGCCCGTTATTTTGAAATAACAGACTTCTTATTCTGATTTCTGTAACCCTCATTTCATGAGGAGTAAGGTAAGGAGAAGAAAGAGTGTTCTTTCTTCAACCTCCTGCTGTGTAGACAGCACCAAAAGCCAAGTTAACGTACTTCAACTTCAGCTACGCAATTAACTCAGCTTTAGCTCACTGTGTAGACATACCCTTAGGGGTTGAAAATGAAGATCCTCCCTGTCTGACCTCAATTCCCATTGACTTCAGTGAGAGCTGAGGGTGATCAGCATCTTATAGGAAGGGTGCACATAAACTTGTAGGTATAGTCCATTTGAGAACAAATCTTTCTTAAAACACGCAGACCATTTTGTATATTACACTGTTATACAATAATCCATCTTACCTATTTCCCATTTCTTCTTGTATGTTAACAGTTTCTGTCCTTTCTGATCATAAACTAAGACAGCTCTAAAGATGAATAGATATCCTGTTATTCATTGGCATTTTTAAAGAACCTCGGTAGTTAATAGCTGTCTCTTCCATTGCTTTACCACTTCTTCACTGCATTATTACCTACTCTAGTGTTTCTCAAAGTGTGCTCCGCGGAGCCCCAGGGCTCCGCGAGACATCTCAAGGGCCTCCGCGAGGTTGACAAACTGGAAACATCAATAGGTACAACACATACATACAGTGGACCGCTGGGGCTCTGCATACATTTTTATGCATGTAAAGGGCTCCAGAGCCCAAAAAGTTTGAGAACTGCTGGCCTACTCTATTCTATTCTGTGACTTGTTTATCCGGCAATATAGTCCATCCATTCGTTTATTCCTCCAGTCTTTGAGTGAAAGCATAAACTAAAGTTCCTTCCCTACAGAGTTTGGTTATTTATTTATTTATTTTTATTCCTTTCTTCTAACCTTAAGATTATAGTCAAATTTATGGAGACACTTTGTCCCACAGAATTTTGTTTCCATACACCGTGCCTTAGTTTGTGTTAAAAGAGTGTTTCTCAAAGTGAGCTTGTGCCACTTTGATTACTTAAAGGGTCCGTAGTCACGGAGCCTTGTGGCTCCCATTGGCTCCTGTTCACCATTTCCAGCCATGGGGAGCTGCGGGAAGCGGCATGGTCCAGGCCACCGCTTCCCACAGTTCCCTTTGGCTAGAAACTCCATGGCTAAGGACCCAAAGTGGTGCAGGCCCATGGCCCACTTTGAGAAACACTGCTTTAGAAGATGAAATACATTTCTTTTGGTGTTATTTCTCTTAGTATTACAATTACTTGGTGTTATTTTTCTGAACAATATATATCTTGTTTGTTCCCATCAGAGAAGCAGTTGTTTAATGTTCAGCTGTACATTTGCATATGTTTGATCTCAAGTGTCTTGCTGCCTAAAGAATTAATGGTGCTTATGAGAATATGTACTCAAAGGTATATTATTTTCAGGAACTCTTTTGACCTACTTGTTTCGATAATATTTGAGGTTTCTATCAGTATTGCTTCCTTTTTTTCATTTTTCTTACCTTCCCTTTACTAGAGGCTGATTTTCTTCTAACTACCTGTTTCATTTCTGCTCAGTAAAATTCTCTCTCTTTTTTTAATTTTCATAGTGTGACAGGGTGTCCGGCCCACACTGGCCCTTTACGGGTTAACACCCAGCCCTGGGAGTAGGCTGGAGCTGTGGAGCCAGCAGCTGTGGTAGGTATTTGCCAATTAGGGCCCAGCTGAGGGCTCTATAAATAAAGGCTCCTAGAGGGGTGGAGACAGATATACTCTTGCTCTGGCTGGGGAAGAGGACGGACTTGGCTGCCAGGGAAGCTGAAGGCCTAAGAATAGTAGGGCTGTAGTTAGAGCAGGGCTGGGAAAGGCAAGCAGAACTGGGGAAGCTCTAGCCCGGCAAACTCCCAGGCTGCAGGGCTTGAGGCATAGCCTGAGGCTACTTGGGCTGCAAAGAGGCAGTCCTGGTAGGCAAAGGCAGCAGGTCTACACCCCCTTGCCAGTGATGAGTGGCCATTTCAGACTGCAGTTTGCCCCGAGGTAAGGAGCTAGATGAAGACTGACAGTGGAAGGTGGGCATAATAAGCTGAGGGTTCCGAGAGAGGGGGGGATCCCAGAGGGTGGGGGCACTGTGGTAGGGCAGTACCCTGAGGTGGAGAAACAAAAATAGGTAGCTGTGTGAGAGACACCGGCAAGAAGGGGGTGCTCCAGCATCACAAAGCTAATTCCCAGAACGTCCAGCAAGAGGCGCCCATGGTGGTGAGGTGTGTCTGGTTGCACATAGGTTATTGAAATCCCCCACTTTCAAAAAATATTAATTTTACATTTTGTCAAATAAAAGTTCAGTAGACCCGACCAGACTGAATAATCCCTTTTATGTAATGTCCCTTTTCCTTTGCTTCCAAAAATTCAACAAACACGAATGAAATTTTGTTCCTATGATAGGCAGAAAACAAAAATGCTAATTTCATTAGATCTGGAATAAAAAAACTCATTGTCATTTAAAAAATGTATTCAAATATATAACAACATACTGATTCCTGTTCCATTTAGCAGAAGTTTGACTTTATAAAGACCGTGTCATACAATCTGATCCACAAATGAACTCTGACAACTCAACAGTCCCATTGAAATAACTTTGGGTTCTTAGTCAGACTGGCAGAGACCTTGGGTTATTTTTGCGTTCCTCTGCCCGACAGCTCTAGAAGCCAAGCCTGCAGCACTACTGGGCTGAGGATAGCTCTAGGCTACCACCCAGCAGCAGCTGTAAGCAGCTTGCACTCCATTTCCCATGACCCACTATGGATGTCGAAGTTCCTCTTCAAGGGTTTAACAGAAGCAGCCTCATGGTCCTGATTGGTTCCCTTCCCATGGGGCATTCCAGAAAGTGTCCAGTCAACAGCATGGATCTCCTATGGCTGTTATGATTGTTCCTGCTCCTGGATTCCTGGTTTTGACCTCAGCTTGATCTGATCTTTGCCTCCTGAACCAAACCCTGACACAGAATTAAGATACTGACCCTCAGTATTAACCCTCACCCTGGAACTCAGTTATGAACTTCTCTGTTGCTCCCAGCCCCAGGTTTGCCCCTGTTTTGACTGTTGACTCTGACTGCCTTTGTTGGGATTCTGATAGTAAATATTAGATTCCCTATAATTTGGAAATCTTTAAACCATGATTTCAGAACTTCTGTAATTCAACCAAAGGTTAGGGTTTTATAACAGGAGTGGGTGGGTAAGGTTCTGTGGTCTGCACTGTGCAGGAGGTCAGACTAGATGATCATGATGGTCCCTTCTGACTGTAAAGTCTATGGGTACGTCTACACTACAACATTAATTCGAACTATATTAGTTCGAATTAGTTAATTCGAACTAACTTAGTTCGAATTAGTTAATTCGAACTAAGCTAATTCGAACTAAGCTAATTCGAACTAACACATCCAGACTAAAAAACTAGTTTGAATTAGCGTTTTTCTAATTCGAACTAGCATGTCCACATTAAGTGGACCCTGAACTGGGCTTAAGGATGGCCGGAAGCAGTGCCGGCAGGGCATCAGAGGAGGACTTACAGCGTGGAGATGCTGTCTCAGGCTAGCCGAGGGCTGTGCTTAAAGGGTCCCGACCCCCACCCCAGACAGACAGTTCTCAGGGGTGCCCCACTTGCAAAGCAGTCCTGGCTTGGAGTGCCTGGAGTACCCACACTGGGCACATCACAGCACTTGGCCATCAGACCGGCTGCACTTGCGGCAGGCTGCCATCTGGGGAGAGGGGGCAATTGGGGGGCTGCAGGAGAGCTTCCACCCCCAGAAACCCGCAGAGCCAGCCCAGTCCTCCCCATCGGGGGCTCGTGCCCCATTCCTCCCTCACCTCCTTCCACTTACCCTTCCCTAGCCCCTCTTCTTGATGTACAAAATAAAGATAACGTGTCTTCCAAAATGGAATCTCCCCCAAAACTGGGGGAGACTGGGAAAAGGAGGTGGGAGAGGGAAAGAGAGAGGCTGGGAGAGGGGAGGGCAACTAAAATGATCAGGGGTTGGGAACAGGTCCCATATGAAGAGAGGCTAAAGAGACTGGGACTTTTCAGCTTAGAAAAGAGGAGACGGAGGGGGGACAGGATAGAGGTCTCTAAAAGCAGGAGTTGGGTGGAGAGGGTGCATACAGAAAAGTTCTTCATTAGTTCCCATAAAGAAGGACTAGAGGACACCAAAGGAAAGGAATGGGTAGCAGGCTTCAAACTAGTAACAGAAAGTTGTTCTTCACAAAGCAAAGAGTCAACCTGTGGAACTCCTTGCTGCAGGAGGCTGTGAAGGCTACAACTAGAACAGAGTTTAAAGGGAAGTGAGATCAAGTGATGGAGGTTGGGTCCATGGAGTGGTATTAGCCAGGGGGTAGGAGTGGTGTCTCTGCCCAAAGTTTGTGGAAGGCTGGAGAGGGATGGCACGAGACAAATGGCTTGGTCACTGTCTTCAGTCCATCCCTCCAGGGTCCCTAGGGTTGGCCGCTGTCGGCAGACAGGCTACTGGGCTAGATGGACCTTTGGTCTGACCCAGGACGGCCATTGTAAGCTCAGGGCTCAGGGTCGGGGGTCTCAGTGCACCCCCTTGATTCTCTTGCACACCTGCTCCTGGGTGGCCAGGCTGGCAGCTCTCCTGCCCTAGCCGGCCACTTTCCTGTGCCTAGTGCGGAGATCGTGGACGAGGTCCAGGATGTCTGCACTAGCCCAGGCGGGTGCCCGCCTCTTGCGGTCCCGGGCAAGCTCCCGGGAGCCGCCAGCCTGGTCCCGGGAAGAGGGGGAGGGCTGAGGGGCATTGGGTGGGTGGCTCGATCCATGCCAGGTGCAGGGTCTGCTGGCTGGGTGCTGGCAGGCTTGCACCTGGCACGGGCACCGTAGCCAGCCCGGGCCCCTTTAAGGGGTCCGGGGCCGGGAGGGGGGCAGATGAGTTTCCCTGGTGTTGGCCAGAGTGGCCACCAGGGAAAGCTGGGGAGGGCTAGCCTCCCACTAGTTCGAATTAAGGGGCTATACACCCCTTAATTTGAACTAGCTAGTTCGAACTAGGCTTAATCCTCGTAAAATGAGGTTTTCCTAGTTCGAACTAAGCGCTCCGCTAGTTCGAATTAAGTTCGAACTAACGGAGCGCTAGTGTAGCACCTATGAAAGTTAGTTCGAACTAACGTCCGTTAGTTCGAACTAACTTTGTAGTGTAGACATACCCTATGAGACTAGGAGCACCTGTACATGTGCACTAGTGTATGTGTGCCTGTGCACACACAGACAGAGCTTGCCAAACATGTATGGCACCTGAAAAATGCCAAAAGAATTTCCTTTTTAGAAAGAAAACATGTTTAGGTATAAAATATTAAAAGAAATCAAATTACTCCTGAATTCCTTCTGTGCCAAAAAAAATAAAAATTTTGCGCACAATATTTTAAAATTCTGCAAATTTTCATTTGTCTAATAAATATGGAGGTTACAGCATGGCATTGGGGAACACAAGCCACTGGTTGCACAGATGGGGGAGATCACAGTGCAACTCTCCACTGGGACATGGACTCAGCAGTGAGGCTGTCCCAGAAACATCCCAGGATTCTGCCTTTCCATGCCAGGTGCACTATGAGTGGGAAGGCAAGATCAGCAAAGCAGGATCCAAGTGTGGAGGGATTTAGTGTGTGGGGATCCAGGTGCAAGTTGAGAGGGTTTTGTATGGGTCAAACTGTACAGGGATCCCTCCCTCTGCAGCTGAGGAGCAATGGGTTTAGGAAGCTGGGAGGAGGGAGAGAGTTTGCAGAGCTTTCTGCTGCCCACCGAAAAATCTGTGAATGGGTCTGACCCAGCCCTAGATGCCATGCAGGGGAAGAGGAAGTACTGTCCTCCCCAGTCCAGCTAGAACTAACAGTTAAGCTCAGCATAAGGTAGGAGCCACCAGCTGGATCTTCCCCGTCCCACCCCTGCCCTACAGTGACTTATCTCTCTGTTGGTTGCCCTGGGCACTTAAAACATTTTGTTGGGAAGGGTCACATGACTGCTCTTGTGACTTTACTTTGCATCCTCATCATTCATTTTTCTGCAGAGAAGTAAATAAATCCATGGAGAACATAAATTCTGCATATGCTCAGTGGTGCAGAATTATTCCAGGAATATCAAATGTATAGCAATATATTTAAGGTATACTGAAAACAATAAGGATCATTGTAAATGAAAATTGTCAATGGTTATCATTGCACAAAGGCTCTGTCTTGTTTTACAAATTAGTTGTGCCTAGATTAAAATTAATAAAGAGGTATTCATTAACTTCTTTTATCACAGTGCAAAAGTACTTGCACAATTAATGAATAAAGAGGAAATCATTAACTTCTTTTAGCACAGTGCAAAAGTACTTGCACAATCATTTTGTTTGCTCACTAAGACCTGGTTTACACAAGGAACTTAAATCAGGGTGGCTACGTCTAGACTGGCATGATTTTCCGCAAATGCTTTTAACAAAAAAGTATTTCCGTTAAAAGCATTTGCGGAAAAGTGCGTCTAGATTAGCATGGACGCTTTTCCGCAAAAGCACTTTTTGCGGAAAAGCGTCCGTACCAATCTAGACGTGGTTTTCCGCAAGAAAGCCCCAATAGCCATTTTCACGATCAGGGCTTTTTTGCGCAAAACAATACCGCGTTGTCTACACTGGCCCTCTTGCGCAAAAGCATTTGCGCAAGAGGGCTTTTGCCTGAATGGGAGCAGCATAGTATTTCCGCAAGAACATTGACAATCTTACGAGATTGTCAGTGTTCTTGCGGAAATTCAAGTGGCCAGTGTAGACAGCTGGCAAGTTTTTCCGCAAAAGCATCTGCTTTTGCGGAAAAACTTGCCAGTCTAGACACAGCCTATAAGAACATCTCTCAGGATTGTGAAAAATCCACATCCCTGAGAGACATAACTATACTGACCTAACCCCAGTATAAACCGTGTGACATCAACAGAATAATTTGTGCACTGATAGCACCTTTTGGGGGAGATGGATCACCTACAACTGATTGTATAGGTAGTGTCTACAATGAAGCACTTTAGTAGTATAGCTGCAGCTGCCTCATTGTAGTGTCTTAAGTATAGACATGCCCTCTGACTTTGAAAGATCATCTGCTAATATTAGCATTGTAAATTATTCTTGAAGAGCAATACATATAAAATTAGAATTTGCTTTTATTTAGCTGTTTAGTTTTATATAAGCAAACTGTCTGGCTTTTGCTAATTATCTCACCTGTGTTAATGATTAACAACGTAATGTTGAAATGGTAAAGACTATGTAGACTTAGAAGCTCCATTTTCACATGGACTTTAACTGTCTCTTTATAACTGTTTGAGAATGTTTTCTGATTTATATTTTTAAAAGTTTAAACCACTTGACAAATATTGCATAGTACTCATATGGCTCACTGCTGCCACTTGTTTGGGAAACTGAAAGATAAGTTGAAAAATGCACCTTTTCCATTTTCATCTCTAATTGAATTCTCTCTTGACCCCCTTATTCCCTGTGGCTGTATTTCAGGTTTTGATGATAAGAAAAAGAATTTTGTATTTAGATAATACAATTTTCTCACTTGCCTTTGGCGACCTTCATCTCAATTTCCTCTCCCTAGAGACACTGTATATTATAGAATTGAATCAAATTCCTTATTCATAGAAAAAAGTTCCAATTTAATCTGAATATTCAGCATTTTACACTGGTCAGGGTGATGGATGGCATATTGAAATACTTTTGGTTCAGGTAATCAAATGGCAGAATTCAGACTTGTATTGAAAAAAATAATGAAGTCTATTCAATATTCCTATAAGGTACAAAAATGCACATTACATAGTAGAACTGGGGCCTTTTCTTATTATCTTACGAATAACATCTCCATTGCAAAAAGTATAGTCAAAATTAAGAATTTATGTAGGTTAGAACATGTGCAAAGCAGCAGCTGTTGAGAGCAAAAGGAGGTGGATACCTGAGGCTGCTTAGATGAACCAGTACTAAAACTGGGGGGGAGAGGACACACACCACAGTCATATACAACTGAAATCTTAAATATTGGTCAACTATGTTGTTTAATATTTCCTTTAAAAGGTATTTTTGAAAAGTAAACAATAGAAAGGGTTTTTAGAAAATTTCAAGTAATTAATTGTGTTATTTTATTACCATGCCAAAGAGTGTTATAAACTAACAAATTCACAAAATAATTACTCAACACAACCCTAGGACTGACTGCAGCTTGTAGAGGTATGGTATTTGGACAAAATATTACCAATGGAGCAAAAGCTAATGATTTTGCACCCATATAACTGTTTTAAATATAGACTAGGGGTCTGTGCCCTCTGCTTGCTAGATTCGCCTACCCCCTTTTTCTGGCTGCTTTTGCTGAGGGAGCTTCTTGGCGCTGAAGATATGATGATGTCATTCTGTCACCTGGCAGGAACATTCTGTCATCTGGCAGGAAAAACTTTTTGATATAGAGAGAGAGACGGTGTGGAAGTTCCTTGTATCCCTGATAAATATCTGTGGACGACCCTCTTTTGTTTTTAAGATCTTTTAGGCAACTTTGACAATTGATTAAAAGCACTTTGTATTAACAAATATAAACATGAGCACACTGTATTCAATATTTTAATACTGGATGATCTGTTACAATGATTTTACTTGCAATATGGCAGGTGAGATAAATTTCCATCAGAGCCCACCAGCGCAACTCCATAGCTGATTTATGGGAGGTGCTAATCACACCCTAAAGCTGGCCATTCTCCCTCTACATCAACAACAGCCCAGAGGGCAAGATATCAAACTCAAGTCTCCTGCATGGAAATGGAGAGCTTTAACACTGTGCAGTGGATCCTCAATTTGTATCTTAATTTCTGTGAATAATCCCTTTATTATGACTTTTACCTTTACAGACAACATGCAGTTTTAGAGTAGTATTTTCAAAAGCAGTTAAGGGTGATAGGTATCCACTGACACTGAATGGGACTTGGAAAGCTAGCTGTCATTTGAAAATCTCATATCCAGTCTTGTGCACTCACAAGTATAACACAAATGTATAGAATGAAAATAACCCTTCAGAATAATAGTCCTTAGAAGCCCTTAAAATATTGGACATCCTTAAAATTAAAGTAGCCTCTCATAATTAAAACAAAATTGTTAGAAAATGGAAAATGCTACAAACAGCTGTCGATTGTGATCTCACCAATATATTAACTCTACTTTGGAATAAGCAGGACCCAGTTTGATATAACTACATCAGTGTCACTCACATGAAGGTGAGCTTTATGTCCGTCCCCTCACCCCCATTCCAAATGGCTGACTCTGGAAATTCATCCTAAGGAATTGAAGATAACATGCAATTGCTACTAGAAATGCAAGTTCTACATTTGGATATTAGTTACCAATTCTGTTCATTAATGAATTAGAATCCCTCTCCCAGGCCTGGTCTATACTAGACCAGGCAGGTCGGCTTAAGGTATGCCATCCAGCTACCAAAATACCTAGCTGGAATACCTTTACCTTAATCCGAGTCATGATGGCGTCCACACAGAGGGAGGCTGATAACAGCACACGTTCCCATCAGTTTCCCTTACTCCTCACAAAACAAGGAGTACTGCACACCAGTGAGGGCTGCCAACAACATTTGATTTATGGGTCTATATTAGACCTGCTAAATCGAACACTAGAAGATCAACCTTCAGAGGGTCAATTTCTCACAAGTGGATATATGACCCAGAGCTGTGTCATGTCTGCAGATGTCGCAGTGAAATAAATAGTAAAAATGTATTGTTTTAAAAAGTAAAGTGAGTATATATAACCAAGTATACATGCACAGTTGTTTTGCTGAGTAAGAATGTCTTTTTTTTTTTTTTTTGTTAGCTTTCTGACAATTACACTGATTAAAGAACACATTCTTATTCAGGATAGAGCTTAAGCTTGTCACTTTAATGAGATTTAAGCGTGTGCTTAAATGCTATCTTGAATACTTTAATGATATCTTGAATCAAGACCTATAAGTACACTTTAAGGCCTGAGGAACAGCACACTAAAGCCGTAATCCTATAGACAATGTGCATGTGTTTTGCTTCATGTATGTGAGTAATCCCATTAACATCAATAGAACCAGTCATGGTCATAGCTCTTAAATGTCCCTCATTTTGAAGAGATTCACTCTTTCACAGTCCCCTACATTCCACACAAATAGTATTGTTGATATGTATTTATCAGTGTGTTTGACAATTCTGTCCTACATACAAATAAAAATAATGCATATACAGGAGGCCTCCAACTTGCGACCGCCCTAGTTCCGACCCCCAGCACTTACAACCATTTTTGTAAGTGCGGAAGGGGCCAAAAATCCCCAACTTACATCCTCGGCCTGCATTTACAATGGCATATGGTGCCTATCGTAAATGAGGGTTCAAGTTACGATACCTCCGACTTGCAACGCTTCCCCTGGAACCAATTGCATCGCAAGTCGGATGCCTCCTGTATGAATTAGCTACAGTATTGTACAATAGGGTGTTAGAAACAATTCACAGTTCCACAGAAAAAGTATGTGACCCTGCGAGCTGCTGAGCATTCTCTTCACCTTCAGCAGGGGTGGGCAAGAGGCGGCTAGCAGGCCAGATTCAGCTTGCCAAGCTGCTGGATCCAGCCCACAGCCACCTCACCATCACCCTTACTACAGAGCAGGTGCAGCCACTTTAAACAGCAGGCTGCTAATTGCTGTGCAGTGTGGGCAGGGAGGAGTAAGCTTCATGCGCTGTCCCCGCCTCCTAGCAAAAACTCTCAGCTCCCATTGGCCAGTTTCCAGCCAATAGGAGATGAGAATTTTTGCTGAAGCAGGGGCAGCACATGAAGCCTCCTCCCTCCCGCTCCCCCTCCCCCTCCCTTCTTCCCTCTCTCCCTGTGCTGGAGCAGAGCCACACAGAGCAGTCGCCCAGCCCACAAGCAGGGAGCATGTCTCAGGTTCCTGCAGAGCTGCTGGCTGGGAGCTGCCTAAATAAGCACTTCTCAGCCAGAACCTGCCTCTGGCACCCCACTCCCGCTCCCCCCCCTCCCAACTACCTGCTTCAGGCCATCACCCAAGCCCTTTATATCCCCTGATCCCACCACCTCCAGGTCACAACTCCCTCCCAGACCCTACACTCCCTCCTACACCCTTCTCCCAGGCCAGAATCCTTTCCTGCACACATACCCCTCCCTGACCATGCACCCCATTCTTCTGCCCCAGATCATAACCCCCTTTTCACCCAAATTCCCTCTCAGACCTCACACTCCCTCCTGCACCCCAGTCCTCTATGCCAAGCTCCTTCTACACCCCACCTGCCATCCCAGACCCCGCGTCCCAGCCACAGAAGTGCAGCCGTTGATCACTTACCAAAGTCTTGGAGTGGCCCCCCATTAAAAATTATTGCCCACCCCTGCCTTACAGTATTGCTCAGTGCTCTGCCAGTATCAGCCCTAAGAGAACATGAAGACTACATGGAGAGCATCTAAAAGTCAGGAAATTCCAAAGTTAGGATGACACAGAGTATTAACTGTATCCTCTACTATATACAGATGATGAGCTATATATACACACAGCACTGAAATAAATTGCCTGAGGAGATTGTAAAATCTCCATCATTGGAGATTTTGCAGCGCAGGTTAGACAAACATCTGCCAGGGATGATCATTCTAGATAACTTCTCAAGGTCCCTTCTAGTCCTATGATTCTATGATACTGTTTTTAATTATGTGATCAAATACTAATCCTCGGATCACAAGAACTGATCATACATTTTCTCTAGACCTACAGCCTTTACAACTTGCTTTTTTCTTAAAGCCACAGTGCTGGATTCCTGAGTTCCATATAATACAGTTCACAATGAAAAAATAAGAGGGGCAATAATAGAATCTATTAAAAGGGAATGGCTCAGCTCAAGGTACCAGTCTGCTAATGTGTCCCAAATGCCTGTTTCAAAGAGAATCACAAAGTACTTTGTTGAACTGTACAAGATATTGTGACAAGGAATTCAAGCATGTTTGGTTCTTTCTATGCATGCTTAACTCCGATTAATGTAAATGGGAGTTTCATGAGCATAGGCAAAGAAATACATGCTCTCGTATTAGCTGGCACACTATGAATTAGTTGCTAATGTGCTGTGTCGTGTTCACCCTGGAAATAAGCTAAGCATGGGTAGCAATTTAATAAAGCAGCTGAAGTTAATGCCATTTTTTGGCACCACATAACAGAGTTTGTTATGGGGTAGTCACATATGTGCATCTAAGAGGTCAGGTACTAGCAAATTTCAGGAAATCATAGACGTGCACGTTATTAGACTGAATTGTTGTCTGGCTCCAATATCTGAAATATGTAACCAACTCTTAACCTTATGCTACAGCCCACTCCAATGCATTTATATCTCAAAAACCTACAATTCTTTTTGTCTTAAACTAAGTTATTGTGGTAAAAAATAGACTATTAAGAATGCATGACAAAGTCCTGTACTGGAATACTTGGATAGAGCTATAATAACAATTCTACTGACATAGAATTGGAAATCCCAAGCACTCAGAAACCATGAATCAGTCCCCCTCCCATTATTAAATTGATTTTTTAAAATCTTGATTTAAACAAGTTATAAACGTGGGTTTCTTTTTATTTGAATTTGTGTTTTTGAGCACTGATTTTGATGACCAAAATGAGCAAATGATTTTGTCCATTTTTAAGCTTTTATCTGCAACTAGGAGGACTATAAACTTACTTGTTGATGTTGTTGTTATATTTTCATAATCACAGGAGGGCAGGACCTGAGCCTTTAAGAAACACCAAATATGACACTCATGATAAATGTGTGACTATTGGCAACACTGCACTAAAGAGTTGTATAGTGTTTTATTCCTTTCTAAAGTAATGGATATAACTAAAAAGATGTTAACAAGAGCAAAGGAACATGGTTCTCTATGCCCAGAATCTTCTGGAAATTTTAACATTTTCTTAATAAGAATGGAAACAAATGTACTTACTCCTGAAGGCTTTTATGGATATTAGAAATGAACTGGTATTTTCTAATGATGAAGACATGAGTTTTCAAAAATCAGAAAAAGTAAATATGGTATGCATTAGTTTGTAATTAGCCCACAGTTTTAAAAATAATGAGTTTTACTTGCTGGATTAAAATATTGTTCAAAGCCCAGATCCAGCAACTTACAACTGCAGTAGTACAATAGTGAATTAGGTCCCACTTCTCATAAAGGCCTGATCCTGCACCATTTAGAGTCTGGAAATGCTGCTACTGATGAGAAAAAGAGTGAACTCTAACTGCAGTTCCAAGATATTATTTCATAGATTACCACAAAATCAGTAAAAGAAGGAATATATGTTATTTACTAAATATGTGTTTTGCACAACATCATAATTCAACTACTAATTTGGTTAATTATTGTTAAATGTATGGACTAATTAGACCACTAGCCAAGATGATAGTGTGTTTTACTTCAAAGTTGTCACTTGGCACACATATAATACATTACAATAGACTCCACAAATAAAAGACATTATTTCAGAACCAGTTAAAGCTTCTAACAAAAATATACTTGGCTATCATATACTTGTAAAACCCAATCACTGAAATTCCAAAAAATTAGTAAAGAAATTGCAATTCCTATGCTGCTCATGGAATAAATATGTGATAGATAAATAACAAGTACAAAGATATTCATATTCCATAACAATAACACAACTCAACTCTAGTTTCCTCTGCTAGGTCCTGGCCATGTATATGAAGCTGCTGGGGATCATGATCCCAGAGTGGCTCCTGTGTGTTTGGGGGCAGATGAAATGGTTGGTAGGCCTAGCACCAGCTTGCTGCTGCTGAATGCAATGCATTAGATTCTGTTCTGATCTATAATGGTCACATCAGTGTGAAAGGAGAATTTGTCTCAATGACACTCAACCTGGAAAATGAATAGATTCACACTGTTATGTCCCATATCTCACACATCTTGCTAAACACAGCCCCTAAAACTGTGTTTTGAGCAGTTTTTCATATGGCTCTTATGTCCTACGTTCATTGTTAGATAAAACTTTTACATACAGCATTAGAACTCTGTAAATACAGGATACGAAGAACAGGATGACTTAGGCTATGTCTACACAGCAGCGTTATTTCAGAATAACTAACATTATTCCAAAATAACAGTCTCCATCTACACAGCAAGCAGTTATTTCAACAGAATGTCAAAATAATGTTGAGCTGGAGGACTTCTTACTCCAACTCCTGTAACCCTCATTTTATGAGGTGTAAGGGAAGATGGAGGAAAACTGCTTTCTCGGACTTCCTGCTGTGTAGACAGCGCCAAAAGCCAAAATAAGCTATTTCGACTTAAGTTACACAACTGACATAGATCAAGTTGCATAGTTTATTTTGGCTTTAGCCCTGATGTGTAGAAATGCCCTTAATGGGGAACCAGCCTTTGACATGTGGATTGCGGTCCAAGCGAAGGCCCACAGAGAAACAATCTACTAAATATTAATTCAGCAAAATGTACAACTGCTCAATTTTCTTGCTCCACAGTAATATAAATATGAATTAATCTGACTAAAGCTGAAATGGCAAACAACTGCTCAACTGCTTTTCCTGTTTACTGAATAGTGCACTGATCCTTATAGTCAGGGCTCGCCAAACTGTGGCGAGCCCCGCTTGCTAGCGGTGCTTTCCGGCGATCTGCACATGCGCAGATTGCCCGAACCCGGCTCTTCCGAGTTACAATCTACTCGCCACGAGCGAGTAGATTGTATTATTTGTCGAGCCCTGCTTATAGTAATTACATATTATGCTTGTACTTTTTCTTTTCCCTTGTAAATGTAAATGCTGCCATGTAGCCAGAACCCCTAAAGTAAAGAGACAGCCTGTGATGATGTCTTAGTCAATAAGTACACAATGTGATATAGAGGAAGTAAAACATATTCAGGGACAAAACATATTTTAAAATAATGTCTAAATCTATGACACAAGTTGACAGGCAGCAGAGCAATTCATAATTAAACCCAACATTACGCCCTGCCTGGTGCAGCAAGAATTGTTGATCTGAAAGTGATTATCCAGACTATTTGTTTTATAATCTCTTGTCACAAAGTGAAGGGATAAAAACAAATTTTGAACTTTAATTCTAAATTTCATGCTTTCCCAAGTTTGTAGCTGGCTGCAGAGCATGTGCACTAAGTCAACATTGTTGAAATTTTTTGTCTGCATATGATGCTACTTTGGGAGGCCATGTGATATCTAGCTCACCATTCTAGCTCTATTTTTGGTAGGCAGCTGCAAGAAAGGCTGAAGTGGCATGGTCCGGTAGTGTGGGTCCGTAATGTAAGGGATTCTCAGCCTATTAACATTTTCTTAGCCTTTCCCCTCACCCTAGCAGACAAGACAATGCATGAAGCCTCAGCAGTCAGTGCTCTATCCATGCAGATTTCAGTACTTGATGGCTTTCAGCATTAATACTTCTTTTTTGAATAGCAGAAAGTTGGATTTTCTCCCATTGGTCAGACAGGAATCCCTACATTTTCCTGTATGATCATAGAATCATAGGACTGGAAGGGACCTTGAGAGGTCAGCTAGTTCACTCCCCTGCACTCATGGCAGGACTAAGTATTATCTAGACCATCCCTGGCGGGTGTCTATCTAACCAACTCTAAAAAATCTCCAAAGGTAGAGATTCCACAATCTCTGTAGGCAACTTATTCCAGTGCTTACTTATCCTGTCAGTTAGGAAGTTTTTCCTGATGTCCAACCTAAACTGCCCTCGCTGCAATTTATTCCCATTGCATCTTATCCTATCCTCAGAGGCTAAGAGGAACATTTTTTCTCTTTCCTCCTTGTAACAACCTTTTATGTATTCTAAAAATTTTATCAAGTCCCATTTCAATCTTCTCTTCTCCAAACTAACCCCCCTCCAGTTTTTTCAGTCTTCCCTTATAGGTCACAAAAACAACAAGTAGTCCTGTGGCACCTCTGGGTGTGTCTAGACTACACGGCTCCATCAACGGAGCCATGTAAAGTAGTTTACTCAACATAGTCAATCAAGCGGGTATTTAAATAATCCCCGCTTCATTAAAATAAAAATGGCCACCACGCTGTGCCGACAATCAGATCACCTGGCACAACGCAGCAGTCTAGATGCAGATCGGTCAACAAGGGAAGCTTTTGTCGATCGCTCCTGTAAACCTAGTTTCATGAGTCTTACAGGAGCGGTCAACAAAGGCTTCCCTTGTCGACCGATCTGCGTCCAGACTGCCGTGCTGTGCCGGATCAGCTGATTGTCGGCACAGCGTGGTGGCCATTTTTATTTTAATGAAGCGGGGATTATTTAAATCCCCACTTCATTGACTATGTCAAGTAAACTACTTTACATGGCTCCGTCGATAGAGCCATGTTGTCTAGACACACCCTTAGGGCATGTCTACACTACCCCGCTAGTTCGAACTAGCGGGGTAATGTAGGCATACCGCACTTGCTAATGAAGCCCGGGATTTGAATTTCCCGGGCTTCATTTGCATAAGCGGGGAGCCGCCATTTTTAAAACCCCGCTGGTTCGAACCCCGTGCAGCACGGCTACACGGGGCTCGAACTAGGTAGTTCGAACTAGGATTCCTATTCCGAACTACCGGTACACCTCGAATCCTAGTTCGAACTACCTAGTTCGAGCCCCGTGTAGCCGCGCTGCACGGGGTTCGAACCAGCGGGGTTTTAAAAATGGCGGCTCCCCGCTTATGCAAATGAAGCCCGGGAAATTCAAATCCCGGGCTTCATTAGCAAGTGCAGTATGCCTACATTACCCCGCTAGTTCGAACTAGCGGGGTAGTGTAGACATACCCTAAGGTACTACCGGACTACTAATTGTATTTAAAGTTACAGACGAACACAGCTACCCCTCTGAGTCTTAAAGGTCATGTCTTCTAGATCACTTCTCTGGACTTCCAAATTATCCCCTTTTTTTTACTGAAATGTGGCACGCAGAACTCTACAGAACAATATTCCAAAGGAGGCCTAATCAGCTCACAGTAGAACAGAAGAATATCTTGCTTACAACTCTCCTGCTAATATATCCCAGGATGTTTTTTTACAACAGTGTTATGCTGTTGACTCACAATGTGCTTGTGATGCACTATGTCAGATCCCTTTCCACAACCCTTTGATTGTGTCATATGATCGAGTTAGAAAACCAAGAGCAAGTTTTGAGACACAAACCAGATCAGCAGCTATGGTCTGAATTGTCAAATGTAGGCACTTAAATAAAAGTGACCTGATTGTTAGAAATGCTGAACACACATCTCTCCAATTGATCTAAGCGGGAGCTGCAAGTCATCAGCAATTTTTAAAATCAGGTCACTATTTATTTCTTAGGTTCTCAAATATAGGTTTTACACCTAGCTTTAGATACATAAATTTGAAAACTGTGGTCTGTATCAGCAACAGCCATATTAGAAGCTGGACACAAAGTAGCTCTTCTCTTTTAAAACTACCTCTTAAGAAAGTATAGTGTTCCTCCACATGTGTATTTTTGAAACTCCAGTATGTAAAGATTCTTCTCGGTAAATTGAATCTTGACCTAAAAAAATAGAAATTTCACCTCACCATGCATGAAGTCTGTGAGAAATCTGTGGCAGCTCTTCCTTCAATCCAGGCTCCCTGGGATGCTCTTACCATAGCCTGACTCCAGCTTCTGGCCAGAGCAAGTGACAGGAGCCTCAGAGGAGAGTAGGAGCAGGACTCAGGGTGGAGAGTAAGGGGAAGAGGAGGGGCATGGCCAGAGAGGGTAATAGGTATCCTACACATGTCCCTCTTTTGTCTTTTAGTCACCCTAATTTGAAGCTACAAATAAGTAATATATTAAAAACATAAGTAATGTAAATGCTGTAGGCAGGGCTGGCGAGAGACTTTGATGGGCCCAGGGCAATACGGGGGGGCATTTGTGCAGGATCTCAGCTGGAAGAGGTGGGGATTGTGGCAGCCAGCCCTCAGTACCACCCAGACCATGCTGCACTCACCTATAGCTTGCTCTTAGTGCCACCCAGTAGGCACAGTGTGGGGCTCCGACTGTGATTTAAAGGGCAGTCTACTTGCCAAGGTAGCAACAGTGGCAGCCCAGAGTCCCAGGCCTTTATAAATCATCAGGACTTGGGATAATTGCCCCTTTGCGGGGCACTGCAATCTGGGCAGTACTGAGGGCTGTCTGCCCTTGACCCCACCCCTTCCACCAAAGGCCCCACTCCTTCTGGGAACATGCCCAGCGGCCAAACAAGACTAAGCATGTAAAGTATACTAATTTTGCATACCCACTGAGTCACATATTGGTGTACATTATTTTACTGCACCACCTACATCCCCCTAACCCTATTTCCTGATCATCATTTATCCCCATGTATAACTTTCATCACCTTTTAGGTAACTACTGAATATGACTCCATTACTTTAAGACACTGGATATCGATTCATAATTAATACACTCATTTTTTATTATTCAAATGTACATTTTAAGTGTTCATCACTGGAGTGAATGGGTAAATTTTGAACAAATTGGACCAAACAAATCTATGTTGACCACACATTAAACCAACTGAGATGTGGGAATACCAGTCAGAAGACAAATTTCTATAGGGAAGTGTAAACCATTGGACTCAGGAGGCGTGCGTGTTCCCCTTTTATTTAACCCTAAGGAAATTCAAAAGCCATCTCCTTGAAAACTCTTTGCTCCCTCCCCCCATGAGCCGCTGCCCACTCTAGTCTGAGCAGCCGAGTCCAAAGCCCTCCACCAGTTTCTCCACGGTCTTTCAGTTATTCAATTTCCGAGTCCAAAGCCCTTCACCAGTTTCCCCCGCAGTCTTTCAGTTAGTCAATCTCCGATACCATTCGCAAGGCTCACCACTTTCATAGCACCAGGAGACAATTGTGGATGGCGGGGTAGGAGGACCCAGCCCACCCTCACTCCCAGGTCCCAGCCCAGGGCCCTAAGGCAGGGACTCCTACTTCCTGTGCCTGGATGATGGGGGAGTTCCCCATAACTCACCAGCCCACGGGCTTCACGACCCCGCCTTGGGCCACTTCTTATCTGCCTACTGATGCCGACGTACCTCCGCTGGATACTGCACCTCGTCTGGCTGGGCCTCCGGCTTTCTTGCTCTCTGGCCTTCGGGCTGCTCCACCGGCCCTCCTCCCTGGGGTTGTACTCCTCGCTCTCCCCACTCTTGGGTCCTCCCTGACTCTTTTAAGCCTCCCGCTGCCGCTTCAGCGGGTGACGTCACTCTCCTGCACTGGACAGACGCCGGCATCCCCTCCGCTGCTTTAACGGGTGACATCATGTGCCTGCGCCGGGCAGACGCAAGAGGCACACCACCTCCTCTCTGCCCGTTCCCCCCATAGTGCTGGGCCGTCACTGTCACTAGTGCGGGGCTTGCTAGCCCTGTCACAGGAAATCCAAAGTCAGCTCTTATTTGGAAGGCCTTAACAAAAGGGTGCATTTACAACTTTTTCTAAAATTGGACAAGTTTGAGTTCAGACATGGGGAGCAGAAGCAAGTTTCATAAAAGACACCTTGTTGGAGGAGACCTGCTCCAGCTCTTTCAAGTTGTTTCCTTGGACCAACTTGCCAAACTGTTACCTCCAGTTGCAATACCAGCTGATGATTTTCTCCAAATGCTACTTGCTTCACTGAAGACATAAAGGGTCTGATTACCATCTCACAGAAAACAGTGTAAATGTTTACACATTCAATTAAAGTAAATTTAGTTTCTGTGAATTTACACCAACATGCATAGATAAGATTTGACCCTATGTATTTTTCACAGATGGTTTATTTCCTTTCTCTGATTTCTCCATCTGCTCCCTATGGGAGCTCTCATTGTCAGCATCGACAAAGGGAATCATTTCTATGCAGATGATATCCAACTTTACAACTCACTCAAGTGGCTCTCTGATCCCTTATTGCCACCTGTTGTCACTCTGTCAATCAACAGATGGCTACATCATTGCAAAGGAATGCTTCAGAGACTTTCAAAATGTTTTAAGAGTCCTCTTTGTTCCATGTCTCTGACTTTTCTGTTATTCACTCTGCTTAATTCAGGCCTTTACTCCAAGGGACAGAAATCTTATAATCCATGACAAATAATATTTTTTGTCTTCCCTCATCTTCCATATTGAAATCTGTCCTTGACTACTTCCAGAATATTCACAGATTTTTCCTTACTTCAGATTCTATTTTTCATATTTTATGTTCAATGCCTTAATAATTTTCCATCTTGGAGAACGCAATTCAATTCATTTTTGTCTTCCTAATATTCTGCTCTCCTGACTTTACAGTCCACTATGCAGGAGCCAGAGTATTATCTTACTCAAAAAAGTGAAGCCCCTCAATTTATTCCTCGTCAATTTTCAGACTTTCTTATAATCTCTGAATCCATTTTAAAAACTGTGTCAAAATATGAAATTATTTACAGGAATGGTTCAAAAAGCTAAACAAAAATGACAATTGTGCCAGTAGTTTGGGTAGAAGGTGAGTATTTTTAATATAGCAACTGCTTTCCTGCTTTTGTTGGCATTTGGATTTATACAAGATTGTTTCTCAACACCACTCATATGAACCTTCTCCTTTGCTCATGCAATCTTAGCTTCCTCTTGTCTATCCCCTCTTTCCTTTACTCTTCACAAGTGGAGGAGCAAGGCCACTTTTTCACAGCTCCTAGATTCACATAATTTTAAATTCAGGGTATGTCTACACTGCAATAAAACACCTGCAGTTGGCCTGTGTCAAATAACTCAAGCTTGCAGTAGAGCCCAGGCTCCAGCCAAAGGCCAGATGGCTTCACAGAAATTGTATAGCTCTGCAACCTGTGCCAGCTGACATGGGCCAACCATGGGTGTTTTACTGCAGTGTAGACATGCTCTTCATTCCTCCCTTCTCAAATACTAAATTCCATTTCAACTTAATTGCTGCTGCTTCATATAGATGATAATGTAGGGAAAGAACACTTCTAACGCTGCTACAGCCCTGGAACACTAATCTTTCAAAAACCGCCATTCCACCATTACACAGAAGATGCCATAGGAAGCCAGCAGCAAATCGTTTAAATTTAGCAAAATCCTTTCTTTCACTTCACAGTGACACATAGTTTATCTATTTATATATTTGAGAGAGTTTGTCTGTCTCTTTGTTCAATAACTCCTCCTAAACAGTAAGAGCAAGAACCACCAAATTGGGTATGTAGCTTCCTCTTATCATAATTTAAAGCAAGGTCATGGTTTGATTGTGCCAGGATAATGGGATGTGCGTGTAATGTGATTGTTTTTCATAACACGGAAAAGGAGGGTTCTGCTTGCAGGGACAGTTATATTGTATAATGACAACAGGGGGAGTAGTAAGGGATCAGTGATGGGGACTGGGACAGTTATAATGGGGGCCAGGGTAGACAAAGGGACAACCATCAGAAATAATTTGTCTGTTTGTGTATCTGTCTCCCGGCTGGGAAACATGCGCCCCTCTCCTGGCTGTGCCCTCTACAGCTGTAGCGGCCATGAACAGGCATTTATCACCTGACCCCAAGCTGCTGCGGTCAGAGAGGGCTGGGGCAGTCCTTTCTCCCTCAGCAGCCTGAATACTAACCTCCTCACAGTCAGTCCTAACTAAGCCTCCCCCGCCTCTCCCCCAGGCTCCCTTTAGGGAGGGTGAGGGGTGTTGAAGCCTCCCCCCAATTCATATGGAATATTGCTAACCCGAGCAATGCTGAATAAATCCCAGATTTCCCCACAACCTCTTCTGATATGGTTGCACTATATATATGAAAGGAAGTGCAACCATATTAGGAAAGGGTGGGGGAATATCTGGGTAAAAATACAGTGGATCTGCAGCTGGATGCCAATAGGTGAGTGAAAAGTGCATATAAGGGAATAAGCACATGCCCCTCTTTATATTCTCAACCCCACAAGCCTATCTAAAAAGCCGCAGATATTTGTGAAACGTATACAAATGATGCAACTATGCAGAGGTTTCGAAGCTGGAGAGCAAGAGTATAGTGAACTATATTGCAGGGAGTGGCTCTCAAACTGAGTTCTTAACAGAAAGACTCTTTACTATTTACCTTTACTATTTACCTTTAATTGAGCATTGCTTGGCTTCACACCCTCTCTCATTTGTCCATTAGAAGAAACACCTTTCCTCCCTTTTGCAACCCCCACCTTAGCATTCCTATGGCAACTACAGCAATTGCTTACATAGAAACGCAATAGGAAAATATTTAATGTATTTTTAGCTGTCTTTTAATGGAACTTAACAGCTGGAAACAAGAAGAGCCAGCATCACGTGATTAGTCAGCTCTCTTCAGAATACCAGCAAGTGCGCCGTTGACCCACTGCTTAGCAACTATTGCCAAAAGAGGCTGCCATCCATAAGGGTTTAGGTGAAGATGGGGGAGTCCCTTAGAGGAGCCTAGGACCATAGTGGCAAATGACACTGAGGCACAGCAGCACCTTGCTTTGTGACTTCTTGGCTGTAGGGACAAGCTGGGCTACTCCTTTGTGTCCCTTATGTTGTGATGCACTATGAAGCCAGGCAGAAGCATCCCTGCCACAGGCATGTGCCCTCAGCCATAAGGATGGGGAGACTCCCAAGCAGGAGGGAAGGATCCTGAAGATCCAGTGGCACAGGGAGGTAACCAAGCCCCAATCCTTGACCCACAAGAGACAAGGGTGGGAGCCAATAGGGCAGGGATGGGGAACTTTTTTGGGGGGAGGGAAGACTGCTGACACACAGAAAAAAATCAATTGGGGGGTGCACATAAGTGAGAGGTAAAACAAAAAAAACCCCCAACCTCTCACTGCCGTGTGGCCCCACTGAGAAGGAGACAGACCCTGCCCCCATTCCCCAGGCGCACCAGAGCCCTGGGAGGTCCAGGCTAGTAGATTCTGCCTGCTCCAGCCCCGCGGGGGGGGGCAATGCTGGAGGGGGGTAGAAACCCCGAGCCTCTGGCCAGCGGGGGCTGCATCCCCTGCAACCAGGGACATGGAGCAGGCGGAGGCTGCGCTCAAGGACAGCAAAGGGGCGGAGTCTGTGCTGGGAGAGGAGGGGAAGGATCAACACCTAGCCCCGCCCCCCGCGCCGCACGGGCTGCTGGGAAAGTAGAGCTGGAAAAGGGCGGGGCCAGGAAAGCAGCAGCCGGAGGAGGCGGTCAAGCCGCACGGGCTGCTGGGAAAGCGAGGCGCCCGCACGGTGCCGCCATCAAGCCACCGCCTCTTCCCGGCGCGGCGGTGTTTTCTTCCCGCCACGTGGGCCCTCCTGTCACCCGGGCAACCGCGCGCGCAGCTTCTCGCTGGGAGAGTCTCGTGAGAGTTGCGGGGGGGTGGGGGGGGATAAAGCGCCGGCTCCCGCGCGGGGCGGGCCGGAAGGCGGCGCGGTGGGTTTGAAGGCAGCGGCGGGAGGCGCCGGAGGTGAGACGTGAAACCGCCGCCGCCGTCTGCGCCCCGAGCCCGGCGGGGGAGTCCCGGGCCCTGGCTGCCAGCGGGTCCCCGAGCCGCCCGGTGGGGAAGGGACCTGAGAGGAGCAGGGAGCTGAGTGCGGCCGGGGCCTGTCCGCTGCCCGGGGGCTCGGCGGGGGCGGGGCGGGGCTGCTGAAGCCATCGGAGCGGCCAGAGCAAGGGGCCATGTGAGCAGCGGCCAAGGGCAGGTGCTTCGGGAGGAGTGAACAGAACTGGGCAGTTGTCAAACCATCCATCCCCTCTCCGCTTCCAGATGTCCCAGAGCGCGCACCCAGGAGGAGGGCGGGGTTGCACCCCGGACAATCTTGGCTAATGGCTAGGATGTCAGACGTGAAAAATGAGAATGGGGTAAAACAAAGCCCCCAATATTGCAGCAGTCTGGTAGCTCTGCGAATAGCTATTGATGGGCCTATGCTCTGTGAAGTGATCTAATTCTTTTTTAACTTTATCATTCTAGCTTTAATAACATCCCTAGATGACACGTTTCAGAGGTTGTGCGGTGTGTGAAGTACTTCCTCTTGATAGCCTTAAGCCTGCTGTCTATTAGTTTCGTGACTGACAGTAGTGCACCCTGGTTTGATCTCCTCAGGGAACTGAATCCATCAGGAGACAGACACTGTGCATTCAGCCCTGTAGTGAGCTTTGTGGACTAGGCCATGCAATGGGTTTCTTCCATATCAAATAGTTGTCATTCAATGAAAAAGGTCTGAATTTAACACAATGGATAACTCTGATGCTGTAAACACAACGTCTGAAAAATACACTAACCAACATAATGTACAGGAAGGGGTGAGATAATGTCAGTCACTTAACTGTAGCTCTGCCTGCCTTGTCTTGTGTGCTTAATTGCAAGCATTGTCACTGCATAGTGTGTTTAGGCTTTCCCTGTAGAAAACTGTGAAATCAACATATGGAATTGAACATATGCAAGTTTGGGTAAACTGAATACTGAATTTTTACTCTGCTTTTATTTGATGATAGCTTAAAATGTGGAGTATGGGTGTCTCTTTTTACTAAAGAGCCTCAATGTATTATGTTGCACAAATCATCTTTCAGTGTTACATGTGCCCCAAATTCACTTAACTGAAATCCCAATCTTCAAATATTTAGTGGAACTTGTAGTTAATTCTGATGCAGTGTATTACTCTGCAGATCTGACATTTACTCAAACCAGGACAAACAAGCCATATCTAAAGGAAGTTTGACTAAGTGATGTTATAGATGTTTAAAGGTTCCTGAGTTTTTTGTCCATTGTTAAGACATATGTTAGCTGGAAAATTGGATAAAAGCTCAAACTTCCTAATTTAAACATAAGTACATTTTTATGGTTTTGTCAAAAGCTTCAAATATGCTACTTTAATTCAGGTTTTAATAATAATTGCAAGTATTTTACATATCTGTAAAGCCTTCCATCTAAGGACAAGAATGTTTTGCAAACATTAAGCCCCTTTCTGAGAGTGTGTGTTGTTTTTTTTTAAGTGAGGTGACAGGTTATCAGGATCAACTATAGAACTGGGAGAACAACCAGATTTTCTCAGTATTTTGCTTTAGCCCTTTCCTTCTTCCCTTAAACTCTAAACTTAGGCATGTTCAAACTGGAGTTTTGCCTCAGAAGTGAAAGAAATTCAAAGCTGAAAGGTCTTGCTGCTATTCCAACACTTCCCAGCATCATAGGTTTGCACTGGCTTTTTAAAAGCACAATGTTCCATACATTGTAAAGGTTAATAATGTTAACTGGTGTTTTCAACAGTGATTTGTTTTGTGTTCTTACTAAGACATAACAATCCAAGGCTATGTCTACACTGGCGGGTTCTTGCTCAAGAACAGCCATTCTTCCACAGAGCGTCCACACTCCCCGCCTGCTCTTGCACAAGAAGAGTTACAGTACGGCGTTGGAAGAGAGGGCTTCTTGCGCAAGAGCTATGCTCTTTTCTAACGGGTAAGTCCTCTTGCTCAAGAGCTCTTGCGCAAGAAGGCAATGTGGATGCGGGGCAAGGGTTTCTTGCACAAGAAAGCCCTATGGCTAAAATGTCCATCAGAGCTTTCTTGCGCAAAAGAGTGTCCACACTGCCATGGATGCTCTTGCGCAAAAGCACATGACAGTGTGGACGTCTTCTTGCACAAGATGTTTTTGAGTAACAACCTGCTAGAAACTTCATTTAGGATTATACTGAGTAATCACTTTGTCTCTGTAGTATCCGGTTTTAAGCCTTATTCAAGACTGACTTTTTTCATTAAAAAAAACCCCAAAAGCACTTGGAACTTTGCACATTTACACTCACAGAAAGAAAGATTTTTTTTTTGGTAAAGTTGGAAATAAATGTTTAAACATTATTAGGGCTTGTCTTCATGTACAGTGCTCTAGTAGTGCACGCTTTAGTGAAAACACTCCAATGCTGACAGAAGAGTTTCTCCTATTGATGGAGTTAATCCACCTTCCCGAGAAGCAGTAATGGCATTGGCAAGAGGAGTTGTCTGTCGGTGGGTGGTGAAGTTGGTATAACTGTTGCTCAGGGGTATGGATTTTTCACACCTTGAGTGATGTAGTTTTACCAGTATAGGTCTGTAGTATTGCTCTGGCCTCAGATAATTTTTTTTTTTTTTGTGAAGATTGCACAGGATGGGGACCCGTAGAATAAACTTCACAGCTCAAATTAGTTTTAAAAGTCCTGGTACAAATCACAGTTGGTGGAATGTGGTCTTATTCTCATTTATTTGTTGTATGTTTGTCGTCAATCCTGGTATCCAAGTTTGTACCACCTGGAATTAGTTAAGTATTGATACTTCTTACAATCATGATACTAAGCAATAAAATCTTTCTCTCAATAGGCATCTTGGATTTTATGCAAAAGAGTGAAAAACCGTGGAATAAGCAGTGATCTTTTTTTATTCTGTTGATTTTGAGATCCTTTGTTGAACTGGTAGAAGATGCCAGCTGGGAAAGTTTTGCAGCCTGTACTAAAAATGAAAGTGGATGAACTCTTCCTGTGTTGGCTAAGCCAGCCAACAACTCAGGTGATGTTAAAGGATTGTTTGAGAAGGATTAAGAATGAAGAGAAGACTGAAATTGGTAGTGGAGATGCTGGGGACAATGAACCTCTCATTTTTACTAATAAAAACTCCCAATCTAAGCAAAGTATGCTAGATAACTTGATGTCTCCTTTGGTGACTCCTTCCAGTCCTCCTCATCTTTCCACAGCTCTCCCACTGGGAACTTCAACTAGCCCAAGAAGCCTATCTAATCGAGGAATACGTAGATCTACAGGAACAAGAGTCGTAAGTTCCTTTGGTTTCTGAGACTTAAATTAGAATACTTCTGTAATAAGTGATTCTGAAAAACAGGGTGAGGATGAGTTATGAGGATGTTTTTGTTTCACTATTGCATTTCATCAGAAAGTGAATTAGTGGCATAAATCACATGTCTTTGCTAATACTTGTCTAAATCCCAAGAGAGTGACAGTCATAACTGATTGCTTGCTGGATTCTTGTTTTGCTTTTTTCATTTTGTTTTTCTCTCTCGAATCTCCAGTTCTCCAAAATTAGTACAGGTTGGATCTCCCTGGTCTGGCAATGTCAGGGCCTGACTCGTCCCAAACGAGAGAATTTTCTGGACCAGAGGAGGTGTCCCCTGCCACAGGCCCTGAGCCAGATGACCCTCTGCCTTTGGGGTCCTCTATTTCTCCTCGCCGCCCTCAAGCCAGACTGTCCACCCTGCTGCCACTGCCTCCCTGGTCCCGGGTTGTCATGGATGTCCAAGGTTCTCCAGCCCTCAGCCTCATACTGCTGCAGTTCCCTGGCCCTGTGCTGCTGCAGGTGGCCCAGGTTTCCCCAGCTCTGCACTGACACATGCTGCTGGGATTCTTCAGCCCTCAGCCCCATATTGCCCCAGGCAACTGGGATTCTCCAGCCCCTGGCTCCACACTGCCATGGGCAGCCAGATTTCCCTAGCTCCGTGCTGCTGCAGACTGTTGGGATTCTCCATCCCCACACTGCCATGGGCGGCCAAACTTCTTCCTCTGGTCGGCGGTCAAAAAGGCAAATAGGATGTTAGGAATTATTAAGAAAGGGATAGAAAATAAGACAGACTATCTTACTACCCTTGTATAAAACTATGGTACACCCACATCTTGAATACTGTGTACAGATGTGGTCTCCTCACCTCAAAAAAGATATTTTGGCCTTGGAAAGGGTTCAGAAAAGGGCAACTAAAATGATTAGGGATTTGGAACAGGTCCCATATGAAGAGAGGTTAAAGCGACTGGGACTTTTCAGTTTAGAAAAGAGGAGACTGAGGGAGGATATGATAGAGGTATATAAAATCATGAGTGGTGTGAAGAGGGTGAATAAAGAAAAGTTATTTATTAGTTCCCATAATAGAAGAACTAGAGGACACCAAATGAAGTTGATAGGTAGCGGGTTTAAAACTAATAAAAGAAAGTTCTTCACACAGCGCGTAGTCAACCTGTGGAACTCCTTGCCAGAGGAGGCTGTGAAGGCTAGGACTACAACAGAGTTTAAAGAGACGCTAGATAATTTCCTGGAGGTTAGGTCCATAAAAGGCTATTATCCAGGGGATAGAAATGGTGTCCCTGGCCTCTGTTTGTCAGAGGCTGGAGAAGGATGGCAGGAGACGAATTGCTTGATCATTGTCTTCGGTCCACCCCCTCTGGGGCACCTGGTGCTGGCCACTGTTGGCAGACAGGCTACTGGGCTAGATGGACTTTTGGTCTGGCCCAGTACAGCCATTCTTATGTTCTTATGGTTCTGTGCTGCTGCAAGCTGCTGGATGTCTCCAGTCTGTCCCCAGCACTTCTGTGGGGCTCCAGTCCCATTGGCTCCGTCCGGGCTGCTGGCCCTCCTACCATTAGACTCCCGGGCTGTCTGGTCCAAAGCATTCGTGATCCTGCCACGAATATCAGTATATTGTCGGACCAGAGAATATCGGTTTTCAGAGGTTCAGCCTGTAGTGGTGGTGGTTAGTCCTTCAGTACTGTGAAGGTTAATGAAGTAATGTCAAAGGTCATTTAAATTCTGAGAACAATAAACTATACATGACGTACCACACTGAATGCTACCTGTGCAGGAAAATCTTTCCCTCCTAGATTAGAAATTGTAGAAAATTGTTGTTTTTTAGTTTGAATAGCTGTTTTAATAAACTCACCATCTAAGTTTATTTCCGCTCTTATGCTGGTGTGCATCTGTACTAGTGTCTGAAATTGGCATTTCATTTGGCCTAAGCAGTAGAGTATAGACTTCCAACCAGAGATGTCCATTTGTAAGCTCAAGTTAACTGAATATCCACATATCACTTTTCCCGGTACTAATACAGTGCATTTTACCAGTTTAAAAAATATACAATACATGCCTAACTCAGTCCAAAAGGAGTGATACCAATAGAAGGACAATGTCCTGGTGAGAAGACTAGGCCCACATTTTTAAAGATACTTGGGTGTTTCTTTATTCAGCATTGCATACCTAACTCTGTTTGCCTTAGACTCCAAAATCACTTTGAATAGGAGGCTTAAACTGCATTGCAGTGCCAAGTGAAGCAACATCTAAATTAAGGATGTTAAATTGCAGTTAATTGACTAGTAGAGTAGTGGATGGAATTTCCCTTCACTAGTCGATTGGCACTTCTGCATTCCGTCTTTGAAATGTACAAGAACCCCTGCTTCTCTGTAGCTTAACTGGTATTTTGCCCTTTGATTCTGGAGGGTTATCATTTCTATCCTTTTCTGTCTAATATGTATCTAAACTTGAACTTAATCTGTATGGTGCAGAATCCAAATGATTCATTGCCTCATATAAATGAACTTTGTTGTGGGAGTCGGTTTTAACTATGTGCCTTTCTTTCCATTTGTTCCATTTATGGTGATATCATAGATGCTTTCGAGTTGAATTTTCAGTGGAAGACTGCTAACTGTAGAATTTCTTATCCACAAGATCAGAATGAGTCTTGGGTTTTTTCCCCAAATACCAATAGCTGCAGAATGGTTTTAAAATTTCTCAGTGGAAAATATGCCCCAGAAATTATCTTCATTGTGAAAGCTTGATAAAATAGCATGAACGTGGAGAATTTAGTTATGTAGACTAATGCTCTTTTGTTATGCAGATACTATTGGGTGCATTACAAATTCATGAATTCATAGAAATTTCATATCAAAGTAGTATTGGAGCCAATTTTTTTATTCCTTTCCAGTGAGTAAGACAGTCTGATATCTGGTTTCCAGCACTTTTCTGACTGGAAAGGAAAAGCTAAGGGTTGGGGATGGGATGGAGAATATCCACATATCATGGATCATTGTTGGATTTATAGCATACTATAGTTAGAAAGAAAGAGAAACATAACCTATGACCTGGTCAACCAGATTTTCTGCCAGTCTTTCTGCATGAATTTGTCCAGGCTCAGACAGGAGCCCTGAGTGCAGGAATACCATTTGTTTGGAAGGCCAGAGATGAAAGCTTATAGACTCTAGATGCCAAATCTCTGACATATATGTGAAGTAGTGCTGATTATCCAGATATAGTGATACAGTAGTTACAGTGTGATATTCTTTCTCTCTGAGTGTGAGAGGAGTTTTTTCCTGTCAGTCAACAGAATGTTCTTGCTGGGTGACAGAGAGGCTCTGTCAGTGAAGCAAAAGCAGCCAGAGAGAGAGGGGTAGGTGAGCGTAGTGAGCAGAGAGCGCACCCCCTAGTACCTTTACAAAGCTAGCTTTTTCTTTAGTTAAGATTAGGTCTGAGGAAAAGATATTTTGCTACTTATTCTTATTTTGCTTCTGCCATAAAGCAGAGACTAGATAAACATTTGTGAAGACATTCTCTCTCCCTGTGTTAATAAGCTTACTAGGCACAATGTTTCTTATGGAACCTCAGACTTGTTTTAACTTAAATAGAAAGTACAGGAGACCCTTGCAATTTGCGGAATTGTTATTCACAGTTCCACATATTTGTGGGAGTCTCCTCTCCCTACCTGCATTGGGAGTCTCCTCTCCCTACCATGTGTGTGACAGGGGCCAGGAACTGTGGGAATCACAACCTAGCTGCCAGGAACCATGTTTCCTGGCCCCAGGGAGGTCACTGCAGGTGCCATGAATCATGGCTCCCAATATCCACAAATTTCACCATTTCTGGTGGTACCAGGAACACCCCCCCCCCCCCCCGCAGTTTAATCAGTTAGCCAACTGAGTTAATGTTTAACCGGTTAACTACTTAAATGGGATTTTACATCCCTAATGTGCACTCAAGGGGTGTGAATTCTCACGTGAATCAACATGTTACCCACTAATTGGGCCATATAGACCTTGCTGGCATGTGCTAAAAGTTCTTGCTGCCCATTAATATAATGCGGTTTGAAATAGGGATGTGAAAGATTAACCGGTGGCACCTGGAACAGCTCCCCACCGGCCATGGGCAGGGGGCTGCTCCAGCCCTGCAGGGGGCCTACAGGTGCTGTCCCCATAGATCCCATTGACTGGGACCAGCGAACTGCGACCTCTGAGAGCTGGGAGGTTCAGCAAAATCTCTAGCAGCCAACAGTCAAATAAGCCTGATGGGCCACAGGGTGTCTACCACTGAGTTATTCAATTCAAGGGTACGTCATCTGATCTACAGGATTGCTTTACTGGCTTAATAGCACTGTATTAATTTTCAGATCTAGTCAAGTAATCTGCTGTTTTGAATTTGAATAAAGATGCTCCCCAAACGCAGGGTGGAGTTGAAGTGTACTACAGAATTTATCTAGCTTTGTTGATTATAAGAATGCAGTGAGAATAGTTGCTTCGTGTTTGCAGCCTGAAAACTTATTATTAAGTACCTAATTATCTATCTGTAGCCTTGAAGTTCCTATAATAGCAGAGCAGGTGGCAAATGAATGACTTGGACTTCCATTATCAAAAGTAGGCAAAACTACTGAAGCCTCAACCTTAAATTCCACTGCAATAGACACCAGAATTTATTCTGATTTTACTGTAACATAAGGATAGTTTTATAAATATATTGAAAGTAATAATTTATTAGCTGTTTGACAGCAACGAATTAAAGCAGCTCTTGTTGCCACCAAGTAGGCTTCAAACAATAGAAAAATGTTTTGGAGAGGGAATTTTTATATTTCTAACAAATGTAAAGCATGAGGAAAATTAAAATGCCGTTTTTGGCAAAAAATGCACTTGGGATTTAGTTTTCCATAGTTATGTCAGAAAAAACCCTTTGAAGGGTATTGGAGTCTAGTTTAATCTACTCAGTTCTTCAGACACTTGAGAGAAAAGAAAATCTTTTGAAGCCCAGTATTACTCAGTTTGCATGGCAGTTTGAATACTCTGCAAACTGTGTATAGTAGCTAACCCAATGTGTCTTGTAATATACTGCCCTAGGTAAGTATAGAAGTTGTTTAAAAGAGCTGAAAATGTTTAATACTTATTATGGGGAGGGAAGGAAGTCTTAAATGAAAATGTAACCTTCATTCATTTGGTACAGTGGCTTTCATAATACTGTCCAGAAGTGACACTTATTGGCTTAGTTCCCCTGCAAAAAATTGGTTTTTAAGCTACAGAGAACTTGTATGAACTCTCGTCAAGTTTTATTAGCTGAACTGAACAGTCATCTTAAATATCTCTGAAACATACTGTGTGTTATAGAAGAGAAATAAGTTGCTTTAGAATGATGTATATTTGCGGTGTACATCAGCCCTTAAAATAACACCCTTGGTATAATTGCAGGTTCTCCAGTGGCAGCTAACTTAGAGCAGAATCTACCCTTTCTTTTCCCCTTCAGATAAGTTCACAAACCACCCATTACAATGTTAAATAGAATGCATCTGTTTGTGTATGAGCTTCCAAGCTGAGTTAAAACAGATATACCTATGGCTAGTTTAAATTTTAAGTGGTATTAGAATTCTGAAAGAGGGGCAGAGCAGAGGGGGCACCACATGGGGTGAGCTGGGATTCAACCAGTCCCCACTCGCCCTGTGTTTCTGCTGTGGTGTTTCAGCCTTTCAAATGTTCAACCTTTGAAAGGCTGAAGTGCCCACAATGGGAATTGGCGTGTGCCTGCTCACACCATTTTTGTTGTGCCTCTGCCTCCCCTGCTTTCCCATGGAGATGGTGCTGTGGGGAACCAGCTTTTAAAGCTGGCTCCCCCCCAGACAAGCTTCTGCTCCCACCCCCACTTGCTGCCTCTGATAGAGGCAGCTGGGGGGGGGGGGAAAGCAGCTAGTCGAGTCACTACTCGACTATCTGATAAGCTTATTGGATAGTCGAGTAGTCGCTTACATCCCGAACATGAAGTCTGCCATTCTTTAGCCAGCAAAAGTTCAAGTTCTTATTTGAACATAAGCTATGTCTGTGCTCCTCCAAAGCCACTGACTCCAAGTAGCTAAAGGCTAATAAGTTAGAGGATGAAGACTCTGGAATAAATTGGTTCTTATGCTGCTGCACAGACAACATAAAGGATACGTACTGTGTTATGCGTTTCCATGATGATCTGCCTTGGACTAGATCTGGTACACTATACAGCCGCTCCCTAAGTTACGACCACCTCCACTTACGACCAAAGCAGTCGTAAATGCAGATCCGAGTTACAAACGGAGATTCGTGCTTACAAACAGCGCGGTCGCCATGTAACTCTATGGGATCTGAGTTACGAACACTTCGAGTTATGAACCAAGTACTGGTCCGTAGCTTGTTCGTAACTCGGAGAGCAGGTGTAATAGGATGCCTGTGTGGAACAGTGTTTGACATCATTCAGCAGTCATTGTTTACTTCTGGGTTTTTCATTTTGCTTACACTGTGTCAACATCAAAGATGATATTTGCAAGGAAGTTGGTAGGCATTCAGAGCAGCTGACCACTTTATAGAGAAGGATCAAATTAGAAAATAGATTTCTGCATTCTACTTGAATTTGTATTATTTGATGTTTCAGTCATTCTTCATGTGAATGGTATCCAATTTCTTCTCAGTCTTAACAGTGTAGGCCACATTATAATCCCATGTCAAAAAATTGGCCACTGAAGCATTTATATAGAGAAGAGCAACAAGAATGATTAAAGGTCTAGAGAACATGACCTATGAAGGAAGGCTGAAAGAATTGGGTTTGTTTAGTTTAGAAAAGAGAAAATTGAGGGGGGACATGATAGCCGTTTTCAGGTATTGTTCATCTTGGCCTCCGAGGATAGAACAAGAAGCAATGGGCTTAAACTGCAGCAAGGGAGGTTTAGGTTGGACATTAGGAAGAAGTTCCAAACTGTCAGGGTAGTCAAACACTGGAATAAATTGCCCAGGGAGGTTGTGGAATCCCCGTCTCTGGAGATATTTAAGAGTAGGTTAGATAAATGTCTATCAGGGATGGTCTAGACAGTATTTGGTCCTGCCAAATGAGGGCAGGGGACTGGACTCGATGACCACTCGAGGTCCCTTCCAGTCCTAATATTCTATGATTCTATATTCCTCGTCTTTGGCTATTTATCTTAATAGAGCAGGTTGATAGTCTGCTTTTGAAAACTGAGAAAGCAGGTGAAAAATTGAATGTAATTTTTTTTAACAGTTATGTAAAGTTACTTTGCTTTTAAAGTCCAACTAATTTTTACCTGAATTTTCCCTTTAGTTTTCTCTTAAAGATTCACACAGAGAAAATGTCCTCATTGCATAAATGCTAAATGTATTATTTTTTGTTTTTACTTTGCTATTTTGCTTCACCGAAATCAAAATCACGCCAAAGATTTGCTAGATAAATTAGTATCATACCACCACTCACAGATATATTACTAGCTTTTGAATAAAGGATATCTTACAAAAAGTTTACTTTTCTTACATAGTCTTTCAGTGTTGATGCTGGAAGATTAGAACAGATATTAGCTTAGAAGAACACTGGCGCTGCCAGGCAGAATCAGGCTTTCATCTTCAGGGCAAGAAGACCCATACATCAAGATACATTAACTTTCTGGAGAAAGATTTAAAACTTGAAGTCTTGAGCCAAAATACAACTTTACAAAAGCTACATTAAAGAAATTTTAAGGTTGCAAAGTCAAGCATTCAAAGGTTAAGAAAAGCCATAATTAAGGATACACATTCAATTTGAATTTTGCCCTTTTGTGGGTATGGATTATGAAGCCTTTAATTTACATGATCAGTTTTCCCACAGGACTTTCTGCCTCATTCAGTACACAGACTTATAACTTGATCAAACTTGGACACATTTTCACGTGTGACAAAAGGCATGTCCCTAGCACCAGGCTATATTATGCTTTCAAGATAATCATCTTATTGAGGCTCTTGAAATCCTGTCTCAAGGAGTTATGCTGGGTTGTAAGCTGCTTCATCAATCCTGAATGTCTAAAATCGGTATAAGAGTTGAGTTACTAAGCACTGGAAATAACTATTACCCAACTTTCCTGAAATGGTCATATGCATGCAGGTAGTCTTCTCAAACAGCATTGGATTCTTTCTGCCTAAAACTACCAACCAACAGCTTCCCCTGCATTCTCAGACTATAGTATAGGTTGGACTTCCCTGGTCTGGCACCCTGAGGACCTGACTGGTTCCAAACGAGGGGATTTGCCACACTAGGGGAGGTACCCTGCCACTGGCCCCTCCAGCCTGCTGCTGGCTCTGTTTCTGGCTCCAGCTGGTCACCCTGCTGCTGGCCCCATGTTGGCAGACTGCCAGGCGGCTCTCGCCCCCTCATGGATGTTGCTGGTGCAACCTATACATTCATTTATCAGAAAGTTATGGGCACTCTAGAGAATTCTGATCCAAGACTTGTGAATCCAGCCATGTCCTTCCTGGCCATTGGAAGAGTTGTGAATAAAACTGGATGCTACTCAGACTGGAATAGCCCATGCATTTTTTTAGAGAAGGAATCTTCCTTTCCTCTTTCCAATGCACAATAATCTGACTAATAGGGCCTCACCCTCAATACTTAGAGCCAGCTGTTCATCTCAAACCCCCTATTCCTGAGCAAGCTCACAGAGAAACTAACACAAGGCCAACAACAAGTTCATGTAATGGAGGATAACATACTGTACCTGGAATAGTCTGGATTTAAACCAGGACATGGAACTGAAACTGCTTGAGTGGCACTAATGGACAGTTTGCCAGTGGATAGAAGACAGACATCCTGTACCTTCCTTCAGCATTGAACACATGAACTGAGAGTGTTGATGAAGCCCAGTGTAATGCACTAAAAGGGTTTGCGTCTTTCCTGGAGGGATTCACCCAACAAGTAGTGATGGGAAACTGCATCTCTACCACAAAACCCCTCACTTGTAGAGCGCTACAGGGATTGTTCTCTCTTCAGTTCTTTTCAGTGTGTGCCACCATTAAGTGAACTGATCAGACAACGTGGAATCAAATGCCAGCAATATGCAGATGATACACAGCTCTATTTATCCTTAACCCCATATACCAAAATTACTGACACTAAGATGGCCCAGAGTTTTCATGATTTCAACTCATGTATGAACAGCAGCTGGATGACACTGAACCCATGCAAAATAGCGATGGTGCATGCTGGGGGCCAGAGTTTGCAGATAGATACAATGCATTTTGTTTTAGATGAAGGGTTCTCATCCATGATTAGTCAGTTCAGTACATGTTCTAGGATTACTCTTGTATTCCTTACTGATATTGTGGTCTCGCATAGCAACAGCCATGTGTCACAATTGCTACCATTTCTGGCTGGCTAGAAGACTGCCACATCCAGTTGGAAAATTATTTGGGCTCAGTTATTCATGTATCTTTGTCACCTTTCCGCTGGGTTGTAGCAATGTGGTATATGTTACCAATTTAGGGCTTTGACTTAAAAGCACAACAAGCGCTTCAGTCTTCTAGAGACCATAGATATCATTGCATTGAACATACACTTTAGTGTTACACTTTCATAAAAAAGATGCTGTTTTTTCTGATAATATTGCTTTGCCACATTAACTACTGAGGGTTATCAAGGATTTATATTATTCATTAAGTTCTTTCTGTGGCTCCATGGGAGTCAGTGGCTATCAAACTTTTTTTTTTAAGATCTGAAAAACTGTAGCTAAGCAATGTTCCTCTGAACAGCATCTCAATACCTCAACTGCAATAATGAAATAATTGCACTTGATGCAAGTTGGTGTACCATTGGTGCCTTGTGACACACTTAATATATACTATACAGAACAATTTAGAAAGGAAGCATTGTTTGTTTACAATTGAAGAGCCAAGTATCAATTTGATATGAGACACTGATGTTATTCATTCACTAATCTAGCTCTTCTGTTTTATCGTTTCTTATGCAGAATTCCTTTATTCATTCATTGCACATGTGACCCTTGAGCAAAGAATTTTTCATTTCTCCTCATTGTCTTGGTATCCAGAAAGTTATTTCTGTTTACACATTTCTTTAGTCATGTCAGCATTTTTTCAAAATCTTCCAATTAGCTGTGTTCCAAACCACCAGTTAAATTTATATAGAACCTCTAAATGTTTTTTCTAAATACTAAATTTAGTAGTAATTTTTAGTGTTTACATATTGAAGTGCTCTTCCTACTCATCCATTCTTATGTTCTTTTTTAGAATCTTCACAACTGAAAACAAGTATAGTTAGCTTTCTCCAGAATATAGAGTTCATTTGAACTATAGCTATAGGAAAAATACAGATTTTGGGAAGTTGGATGCAACTCATTTTAGTTAACCATGTTTCACATGTTTGTCCTGGTGTTTCCACAGTGAGGCACCCCTTTTGTTACTTTCTCTCTCCTTTTTTTCTGTCTTCTGTCTGGCTCAGGCTCTGTTTAGAGCTTTCTATTTTTTTCCACCTCCCACTCCTGTCCTTCCTGGCCCAGGCTTTCTGTTTCCAAGATCCTTTTTCAAGGCGGTTTCACTTTGGGCCTCCTCCCCAACCTGCTTTCCCTCTTGGGCAATGATCCCAGTCAGTGCCCACCATCACTTGGTATGACAGGCCTTCTACCACCTGGCCTGTTTCCAATTAAACTGGCCCCAAACTTCAAGGGACACCAGACCATTAGGCACTGCCTTCCATCCCCATGGATGCATTTCAGATTTATGTTGGCACTAGGGATTATCTTCTTCTCCAGCTTACAAGAGTGTCTGCCAAAGCTGTATCCATCCATCATCACCCTCGCAGGAATGGTGGACAGTTTTCACACCTTTCTCTGCCCTCCTGAGTTGGTCCTCCCACAACATTCTGCAAAGCTACAGTCCCTATCTGGGCAGTCCTGTTTTTTATGTTCTACTTGCCCACACTGCCAGCAGTCAAGTGGTCCAGTCCCAGTAGGAGCTTCTTGGTTAGTCTCCTATTTTTTCTCGGGACTTTTCCCAGTCAGGGGGTTCCCTGGATTTTCTCCTGATTTTCTTGTCCTTATGTGGATGCCCCTACTTCCTGGGGCTGCCTCCAACATACCCACTTGGTGCCATCTCACCCAAACCCTTGTCTTCTTTGGGAGACTTTGTAAAAACCTGTTCTAGGAGAAGCACGTCCATAATCTCTCCTACCATCTGGGTGTCTGGTCTTAGCCACCAGCTAGCCCAGTCCATTAATTTCTGGACAAGGCATGGGGCCTGAAACCCTCTGTTCACTTTGCCGCTCAAAAGTGCTGGCAGTAGTTTTCGGCCAGCAGCCTCACCCGATCTAGGACTGGTGCTTTTACCACATCCTAGCTCTTGGTCTGTTCCTCACTGAGAGCCATGTAATCTTGGGCTTCACCAGTCCAGTGGGGAGCCAGCCACAGGGCCCAGGTTGGCCTGTCTCAGCCTGTTCCCATGGCTAAATACTCAGGAGTCCCCAGGAAGGCATCAGGGTCATCAGCAGGGACCATTTTGCACTGTCCCAAGTCCAGCACCCATATGCCATCCATCCTTTGCTGGGGAACTCACCACCTTTTGGAGGAGCTGCTTTTGAATGGCGATCTGTTACCAATAAAGTCTTGAAGTCTCTACTGCTAATCAGTTTGCCAGCTGAGCAAGGCCTGCTTCACCAGTCTCCTTGGACTGCTAATGGGAATGCTCTGCCTTTTGCAGCTCTTCTTGCTGCTTGATCATCCACTGCAAGGTTTCCTCTATCCCAAGCTGCCAAACGCTTGCTTTGGCGCAGAATCCCAGACAAGCCCCCATAAGTAATTGGATCTGCTGTAGGACCCTCCCGGCTTTGCTCCTGTTTCTCTGAGAGTCACTCAGAGACCTTTTTATGAGGTGTTTACCTCTTGCTATTGTTTATGGGCTGTGATCCTTTCCCCAGTACAGTTATAATAAACCTGTGATCCTTTGGGTGGACATGTATGTACCACACTTGTCACTTGAAACAGTTTTCTTCACTGAAATCCATAGAATAGAATGGGTAACATCAGGTAACCTTAATTTCTCTAAATTGGAGGCCTGATGTTCCAAATGATTGTCTCATGGAAGAAATTAATGTAACTAAATAGTCTGACTTTGATCTGGGGAAAATGTCAAATTAGTTTTTTCCCTATGCTCTGCACTTCATAATAAATGGGTACAAAAAATAAGGTTCTAGCTTAATGACAATGAAAATTACGTAATGCACCCCTTTATCTATACAGTATACTTCCAACTATCTGACTAGGATGGGGGATGCAAATTTTATTCAGGTAATTGGGAGTTTGGATAATTGGGAGGGCAGGAGACCTTCAGCGGTGGGGCGTCTACAGTTGAAGGTTTGTCCTTCTCATAGTCCTTTCTGTCTGTTTCTGCTCCACCGCAACTACAGCCTCCTCCTCCCTCCCCTCATGTCTTCTAGGATTAGGTGTCTCCAGTCATGTGGCGGCATAGGAACTGCAGTCACCACCCCCACTCACTTCTGTGATGGAGGGACTGCAGAGGGCTGCTTGTGGTGCTGTAGCAGCCAGTAGAATGGTCACCCATGCATCCCAGAACTTGCAGTCCTGGTCAGAGGCCTCTGCTCTATTATCCAGCCATCTGCATTGCCTATATCTTTGCCTTATTCTCCAGCATGAGATATGTGCCTCCTGCAGCAAGTATCTCACACTGTGGGACAAAAGTGATTCAGATTATGTGAAAGTTGCAATAATAGAGGTTTAGATAAATGGGAGCATACTATAATAGGTATATTATTGAGAGAGAAGTTCATAGAAATTAGTTCAAAAGGAAGTGGTGTTGGCCTAATTAAATAAGACTAGCTTGCAGTCCTTCAGCTGATAAATGAGGATAAAATACTTTTTTCATTTAGTGCATAGATACCAACCCAATAGCAAAAGGGATTTTTTTTTAAATGTAAGAACAGTCCCACTGGATCATCCCAATGGTCGACCTAATATGGTATCCTCTTCCAGATGCTTCAGAGGGAATGATCAAAACTGCAATTACCCACATATTTTTGGCTAATGGATATAGATGGAGCAAACCTCCGTGAACTCATCTAATTCTTTTGAACCAAATTATACTTTTGGCCTTCATGATATCCTCTGGTAGCAAGTTCCACAGGCTGACTATGTTGTGTGATAAAGTATTTCCTTTTTGTTTTAAACCCACTGAGTGACCCCTAGTTTTTGTATTGTGTAAAGAGGTAAATAACACTTCTTTATTCACTTTTTCCCACACCATTCAAGATTTTATGGACATTTATCAAATCCCCTTCTGTCCTCTCTTTTCCGAGCTGAATAGTCCCAGTTTTCTTAGTTTCTCCTCATGTAGAAGCTGTTCCATATCCCTTTGTGTATGTGTTGCTCTTTTCTGTATATTTTCCAATTCTAATATAGCTTTTTTGAGATGAGGCAACCAAGGTTGCCAAACATATTCAAGATGTGAGCATATGATGGATTTATATGGTGGCATTATAATATTTATATCTTTTCCATCTCTTACGTGGTTCTGATCACTGTTTGCTGGTTTTTGTTGTGGTGTGTCTTTTTTTTTAACTAATGTATGTTCAGTAGACGTTTTCAGAAAACTATCAACAATGACTTAGATCTTTCTTGAGTGCTAATTTAGATCCTGTCATTTTGTTTATATATAGTTAGGATTGTTTTCCAGTGTGCATTATTTTGCATTTATCAGAATTGAATTTCATCTGCCATTTTTGTTACTCAGTCACCCAGTTTTGTGAGATTCCCTTGGTAGCTCTTCACTGTCTGTTTTAGAATAATAGAATATTAGAACTAGAAGGGATTTCAAGAGGTTATCAAGTCCAGTCCCTTGTCCTCACAGCAGGACCAAGCACCATCTAGATCAGGGGTCAGCAGCCTTTTCAAACCAGAGCCAAACTACATCAAAATTCCAAACAAGTGGTCAACAAAAAGCTGTATAAGAATGCCCATTTGCATGACTCAAAATATACAATGTAATATTATTGATATTATGATTAATAGTATAAATGAAACATTGTACTCAGACCTTATTTAATGAGATTTATGCTGCTGCATCTTTTTGCACATTTCTTTGACGTTTACATTAAAACTGATCAAATCCAACTTCATGCATGCATTCAAGCTCTCTTCTGCCAATCTTATGACAGGAGACTGTTGATGTGTGGGTGCAGGAGTCTGGGTTGGGATGTACAAGGGGCTCAGAGCAGGAGAATGGCGCTGCGGCCAGATGGGGACTTGTTGGCCAGGCTTCATTTTTAAATAAAGTAAACACAAAAGGTTTCAACGTTGTCTTGATTTATGGCTGGAATGGGGCATTTATTTTGGTTTGGGGGCCACACAAGTGAGAAGCAAAAAAAAAAATCCTCCAGAAACCTCCAAAACCTCACTGTCCACCAACTGAAACACCTCACTACCTCGGTGCTCCAGACGGGGAGTGACAGGGAGGACTGCAGTTCAATGCCTTAGGCTAAATTTCCTCTTCTGGGGTTCCAGGGTTAGTGGATTTTGTGGGCCCCCTAGGCTCTGGGCTGGAGCCAAAAATGAGGAGTGAATTGGATAGGGATGGGAGTGCAGGATCTGGGCGGGAGGAGGTGGAATGTAGGAGGGGCCGAGGGCAGGCTGCCTGTCCAAGTGGTAGAGGGTAGGAACAGGCTGGGGGCTGGCTGCCTGGGCAGGGGGGGATTTTGGCCAGGGGCCGGAGGGCAAGGGAGTTTTAGACCAGGAGATGTCTGGTGGATTGTAGGGGGTGAGAGTGAGGGCGTAGGGTTCTGGGCATGAGAGGATGGGGAGCACTTACTTGTTTTTGTGCCTGCCACGCAGCACAAAAATGTGTAGCATGCCTTCCACTGCTCCCATTTGCTGGAAGACTTCAGGAAGCATTCTCAGGGGAGGCCTTTTTGTCCCAGGGGATGAAAAAGGCCAGTTTGCATGGAGCCATTTTGGCTACTTGTTTCCCCACATGCTGAGGGAAGGAAAAGAGCAGCACATTGAGACTTTTTTTGCTCTGCTTGTTCCCTGTGTGCTGGAATAAGGGGAGGCTTGGGGATTCTCCCCCGCAAGAAACCGGCACTGGCATTCCAATTTTGTGGGGGGTCATAAGGCTGTAGCGCTAGCGCTGGCTCCCTGCTGTGGGGAGAGCAAGAAGGGTCCGAGTTGAGGCTCCAGAAGAGCCATATCTAGCTCCCTAGTGAGCCATATTTAGCTTGCGAGCCAGAGGTTAGCGACCCCTGATCTAGATCATCCCTGATAGATGTCTATCTAACCTGCTTTTAAATATCTCCAGTGATGGAGATTCCACAACCTCTCTAGGCAATTTATTCCTGTGTTTAACCACCCTGACTGTTAGGAAATTTTTCATAGTGTTCAACCTAAACCTCCTTGGCTGCAATTTAAGTCCATTGCTTCTTCTCCTATCGTCAGAGGCCAAGGAGAAAATTTTTTCTCCCTCCTTCTTGTAACACCCTTTTAGATACTTGAAAACAGTGATCATGTCTTCTCTGTCTTCTCTTTTTTTTAAAACTAAACAAGCCCAATTCTTTCAGTCTCTCCCCCCCCCCCCCCCCCCGGTCATGTTTTCTAGATGAGTGGTTCCCAATTTTTTCGAGCATACGGATCCCTTTTCAATCTGTTAAAATTTTATAGGCTCCCAATGGGAGTGTCGGAAAGTAGCAGCTAGTATGTCCTTTGGCCCACGCTGCTTCCTCAGTTCCCACCCCCTCCATCTCCTGCCCATCCATGGAGCATATGGTGTGGGGGGCTCTCATGACCAAAAAAGGAAAAGAAAATTAAGGATTAGGCCCACTGCAGGACTGGAAGGGGGAGAAAGCTGGAGTATAAATGGCAGTGCATCTGGCAGCAGGAGGAGGGATGGACCCTCCTGGTGTATCCAGATCCCATCGCATGGGCAGGAGGCAGCATGCTTGTGACCAGTCGCGAATGGTGAGCTCTGGGCAAGAATCACCTGGCAGTAAGTCCCAGTCCCACAGTGGGCCCGATCCTTACTTTTCCTTTCCTTTCCTACACTTTTTGTGGACCCCCTACAGTACCATTGTGGACCCCCAGGGGTCCACAGACCATGGGTTTGGAATCACTGTTCTAGACCCTCAACGATTTTTGTTGCTCTTCTCTGGACCTTCTGTAATTTCTCCACATCTTTCTTGAACTGTGGTGCCCAGAACTGGACACACTACTCCAATTGAGACCTAATCAGCACAGAGTAGAGAAGATTAATTACTACTTGTGTCTTGTTCACAACACTCCTGTTAATGCATCCCAGAAGCATGTCTGCTTTTTTTTGCTGCAGTGTTACACTGTTGACTCAGCTTGTGGTCCACTATGACCTCTAGATCCGTTTCAGCAGTACTCCTTCCTAGACAGTCACTTCCCATTCTGGATGTATGAAATTGATTTATTTTCTTTTCCTAAGTGAAGTACTTTGCATTTGTCCTCATTAAACTTCTTCCATTTACCTCAGACCATTTCTCTTGCTTGTCCAGATCATTTTGAATTATGACCCTATCTTTCAAAGCACTTGCAATGCCTCCTAGTTTGGTATCATCTGCAAACTTAATAAGCATACTCTCTATGCCAATATCTAAATAATTGGTGAAGATATTGAACAGAACCGGTCCCAAAACAGACCCCTGCAGAACTCCACTTGTTATGCCCTTCCAGCATGACTGTGAACCATTAATAAGTACTCTCTGAGAACAGTTATCCAGCCAGTTATGCACCCACCTTATGGTAGCCCCGTCTGTTGTATTTCTCTGGTTTATTGATAAGAAAGTCATGCGAGATCATATCAAATGCTTTACTAAAGTCTAGGTGTACCACATCCACCACTTCTCCCTTATCCACAAGACTTGTTATCCTATCAAAGAAAACTATCAGATTGGTTTGACACATGTTCTTTACAAATCCATGCTGGCTATTACCTATCACCTTATTATTTTTCAGATGTTTGCAGATGAATTCCTTAATTACTTGCTCCATTATCTTTCCTGGAATAGAAGTTAAACTGACTGGTCTGTAGTTTCCTGGGTTGTTCTCATTTCCCTTTTTATAGATGGGGCTCTATTTGCCCTTTTCCAGTCTTTTGGAATCTCTCCCAACTTCCATGATTTTTCAAAGATGATAGCTAATGGCTCAGATGCCTCTTCTATCAGCTCCTTGGGTGAATTTCATCAGGCCCTGGTGACTTGCAGACATCTAACTTTTCTAAGTAATTTTTTACTTATTTTGTTTTTAAACTTCTAAACCCCATTTCCACTAACATTCACTATGTTAGGCATCCTGTCACCATCAATCTTTTTGACAAAAACTGAAACAAAGAAGTCAGTAAGCACCTCTGCCATTTCCAAGTTTCCTGTTATTGTTTTTCCCTCTTCGCTGAGCAATGGGCCTACCCTGTCCTTCGTCTTCCTCTTGCTTCTAATATATTTGTGGAATGTTTTCTTGCTACCCTTTATGTCTCTGGCTAGTTTGATCTTGTTTTGTGCCTTTACCGTTCTAATTGTGCCCCTTCATACTCGTGTTATTTACTCATATTCATCGTTTGTAAATTGACCTAGTTTCAACTTTTTCTATGACTCCTTTTTTATTTTTAGATCATGTAAGACCTGGTTAAGCCAAGGTGATCTCTTGCCATACTTTCTATCTTTCCTACGTAATGGAATTGTTTGCTTTTGGGCCCTTATTAATGTCCCTTTTGAAAAACTGCTAACTCTCATCAGTTTTTTTCCTTAGTCTTGCTTCCCATTGGGCCTTACCTACCAGCTCTCTGAGCTTACCAAAATCTGCTTTCGTGAAATCCATTCTCTATTTTACTGTTCTCCCTTCTACCATTCCTTAGAATCATGAACTCTGATTTTATGATCACTTTCACCCATGCTGTCTTCTACTTCAAAATTTTCAACCTGTTCCTCCCTATTTGTTAAAATCAAATCTAGAATAGCTTCTCCCCTAGTATCTTTCTCAACTTTCTGAAATAAAAAATTCTCAAATGCAGTCCAAGAACTTATTGGATAATGTGTCCTGCTTTGTTAGTTTCCCAACAGATATCTGAATAGTTGAAGTCCACCATCACCACCAAATCCTGAGTTTTGGATGATTTTGTTAGTTATTTTTTAAAAAAAGCCTCTTAACTATCTTGAGTAATTTTGTATAATCTTTAAACTTTGCCACCTTGCTGTTTATCCTTTTCCCACATCATTGATAAACATTACAGCACTGGTTTCAATACAGATCCTTTGAGAACACTGCTATTTACCTTCTCCACTATGAAAACTGGCCAATTACTCCTATCATTAGTTTCCTGTTTTAACCAGTTACTGATTCATGAAAAGACCTTCCATTTTATCCCATGACTGCTTACTTTGCTGAAGAATCTTTGGTGAGGGACTTTAGCGAAGGCTTTCTGAAAGTCCAAGTACAGTAAACAACAAATAGTCTATTGTCAGCCGACGGTCAGGGCAGTGTGTGCGTGTGTGTTACACCCAAGTCTTCAACTGCTGAGACAGTCTCGTTGCAGTGGACAGCCTAGGAGGCTGGAGGGCCCCCCGAAAAATAGTTTAACGTCTGTGACTTTACTGCTAGGACTGGGGCAGAGGGCAGCCAACAGGCTCTCAGATGCCCCGAGTTTATAGGAAGAGCTTATTACACCTTAGATTTCAGCTGCTAGAATTCATAATTCCTTCGCAGCGGGCAGCCTTGGGGAAAGACTGAAAGGTGCCCCAGTGGATTGTGCCACCTGGGTGTGACACAAATCCAAACGCCCAAGCTCTCCCTATATCTGTCCCTAATGACTGGCTGAAGTTCTTTTAAATTGTGCTTGGTTCTGTTACAGCAACTGAAGGAGTCAGGTTAAAGCTTAAACAGTTACAGGTTTATTGAGGAAGCTTATAAATCATATGGTTGCAATGGCTATTGTTCTATTTCTTAACTGCTAGCAAAATATAGATCTTAAAAATGGTTACAAAGAAGATCAAGATAGGAAAACAGAAATAATAGTATCAAGTAACAGCTTAATCTTTAAAGAGCTCTAAGTCTGTGTACACTTAAGACCGAGGACCACATCCAGGTACAATTTTTTACCCCCTTCTGTGCCTCTCGACTCCAGCATGTCAGGCCAGGGCCGGTCCCTCAATTCCTAGGAAAGACGAAAATACGAGGTGGGCATCCCCATAGAACCTCGGGAGGTCAAATACCTAACCCGACCAGCAGGTAGAGGGTAGAATGACACTCAAAGTGAGTGTGCTGGACCCATCTTTTATACTCATGGGGTCACGTATTTCTTTTATCTGTCATGCCAAATGGGGCTGGTCTGTCTTTTGTGAGACCAGTTCTTACAAGGGAGTTGTGAACTTAATTTACACTTGTAAGAGAGATAACTAAATTGGAATTACTGGGGATTCTTTTCTCAGTGGGAAATTCCTCTCCCAGGGACTGTGTGTGTTCGAATCAACATGGGTGCCAGCCGGGGGGGCATTTCTCGCAGCCTCGAGGCCAGCTTATTGACTTAATCGCTCTCTTTTTCTCCACATATCTGTTTTTTCAGCTTCTCAGGATCAGATGAGCCAGCATAGACTATGCTGATTTTACTGCTCCTTCTCTGCCCTGTATGCTTCAGAGAAGCAAATAAGATGGATGATATGGGGGGTTGGTCTGTCTGGCTACACCTATTAGCACCTTAAAGACTAACAAAGCATGTAGATGGTGTCATGAGCTTTCGCGGGCACAACCCACTTCTTCAGGTGACAGGGGTGTTGGAAGTCCAGATCCAAGAATAATTAAGGGAAGGGGGGAGAGGGAGGAGAAGGAACAAAATGGAAGGGAGGAGGGAAAAAAGTCAGTGAGTAGATAAGATTCAAAGGGATAGCTAAGTTAGTCTAACAGGAAAAACTTAAAAAACAACAAATAGTCTAGTAGCACCTTAAAGTCTAAATAGCTACAACAGGCTGACCTACACCAGATTCTACACAGATATCAGGAACCATTAGCACCTTCATTGTTTGTTTGGTTAAGTCATAAAGATGTGGAAGATAATGTGAGCCATCCTATATCTTGGTTCATACCATTTGCATAAGAATTCAAATTGTGCATGAAGTTAAGTTCCAACCCTTCTCTGTGTATTTGCCTTGTGGAATTGGTGTTAAAATAAAATGGCAACTTGGAGATCCATTAAGTGTCCAAGAAGATTAAAGTGTTCTCCAACAGGTTTTTGTGTATTGTCTTTTCGGATATCTGATTTGTGTCCATTAATTCTTTCCCGTAGAGACTGTCCAGCTTAGCCAGTATACATTGCAGTGGGGTGTTGTTGGCATTTGATGGCATAATCACAATAGTGGATGTTCAGTTAAATGAGCCTCTGATTTGGTGGCTGATGTGGTTGGATCCAGTGATGAAATTGCTGGTGTAAATGTGTGGGCAGAGTTGGCAGGGAATCTTTGGTATTTTCCCTTCCTACAGGGATGTTAAAATGTTGGTACGTTGTGGTTACCATAAATGGGCAGTTACTAGTGGACCGTGGATACTTTTGTTTGTAGGAGCTGCCTCTTTCCTTAGTGCTACTGAAGTTCAGAAACCTTCTGAGAAATAAAATCAGTTGAGGATATGCAAGTGCTGTCTTTTGGCCCTGAGTATCTGGAGTCAGAGCTGTGACCCCAAATGCCTCATTGCTTCTTTTTTTCTATCTTGCTATTGAAAAACTAATGGTTGTAGTGAACTCTGGTGGAGTGCTTAAAGGTTTTGACAATCAATAAACACATTTGCAAAAGGGTTAAACTATATGTGCACTAGTGTCTAGAACCGCTAATTACTGTTGGCTATTCTATTTTTAACTGTGACTTGTTTCTTAATCTTGTCATAGCCACATCTGGAGTAGCAAAGTTAAACTGAGGGGGTTAGTGAGTAAATGTTTCCTTATTGAGGTTTGTTGTCCATAGTCAGCTTGCTTTCAGGGTTAATTAATCTAAATAGCTTCGTTGAAGCTGCTTGATCTATTGGATTTTTGTCTCATTTGTCAGTGTAACATTAATCACTATTTGCTTTTTGCCTTTGTAACAAACTGTTCTTTAAAAAATTTCTTCTTTTAAAGAATCCTCCTTTTCTTTAGGCCAGAAGGAATCATGATAATCATTTGGTCTGACTTCCTGCATAACACAGGCCAAAGAATCTTGCTCAGTAATTGCTGCATTAAGCCAAAATCTCTGCTTAAGTTATAGCATGTCATTTAGAAAGAGATGCAGTCTTCATGTCAAGACTTAAAATAATTGAGAATCCACCACATCTGTAAGTAAGCTGTTTTGGTCGTTACTTACCATTGCCATTAAAAATGCACTTTATTTCTTGTCTGAATTTGTCTAATTTCAGTTTTCAACCACAGAAAAAGGCATAAACAAGATTTTGTTGGGATTCAAATCTTTCAAATATAGGTACTTTTAAATGTGGTTGTATTATCTTTTCTCATCTAAATTAAAGAGAGATTGAGTGCCTTTAGTTTTTCTTTAAAGGTATTTGTGGAGAATGTGAGATTTCTGTATTTTTATTAAAAAGACATGTTAGCTGCCGAACTAATTTTGAATTATTACCTACTGGGTATGAATGGATTAATTTCTTTCCAGGGATGGTGGGAGGGAGCGGATAAAAGATCAAATGACTATCATGGGTTTCCAACAGGGGGGCATGAAGATTTTTTTTTTTTTTTTTTTTTTTGTTCAACAAGTTTTGCTGCTATTTTTAGGGTGGTGGGAGCCTGAGAGTTTTTAAAACAAAAAGGGGGCGTGATGCTGAAAAGTTTGAGAACCACTGGACTTGATCATTTAGGCATGTTGGAATAGATAGGAATGTTAAGTCAGTTAAAACAGTAGCCAGTAACTGCTGAAAATCTTAGTGGCTATGTGTGCTTTAAATAAGCTTTATACTGCAGAGCCTGTAACAAAGCCTCCCCAGAGCGAGGCTGTTTGAGAGTTTAACCGATAACATTAACTAATAAGCATCAGCTTATCAGTTTACTGGTTAATCAGTTAAACTCCAGCATTCCTAGTATGAATGGACTATCAAGATCTGTCAAAATGGTGACCAAGCTTTCTTAGAGTTACAAATTAATAGTCCAACCATTGGTCTAATAGTGTGTAACAGTTGCCAACCAAGGGGACTTTTTTGGATGTGAACAGACAAATTACATGTCTGACCTCAACTCCACTCTTACCAGGCAGGGGTGGGATATGTGAAAACAGCATGACTGAAACTTGAGACAAAGGACTTAAGAGTGAAGAAACACTGATAAGAACCTGTTCTCACAGTTGATGAGCTTCAGAGAGGTAGCAGAGTTACTCTATGACTGGAAAAACTTAACAAACAGCCAGCAACTTCCAGACATTTCCCCTTCCCCACCTCTAATATCATTAACTCACTGGCATTCACCTTCCTTCCCCCCCCCCCCCCCCCCACATCCCCCTTCTGTTCTGTAATGTGATTTGTCCTTTTCATGTGTGTTCATTTTTTTTTTAATTGTATCCTTTGGTATATATGGTTGTGACTGTTTTCTTCCATTATTTGATCTGAGGAAGTGGGTCTGGCCCACGAAAGCTCATCATCTAATAAACCATCTTGTTAGTCTTTAAAGTGCTACATTGTCCTGCATTTTGCTTCAGCTACCCCAGACTAACACGGCTACATCTCTACCACTAATCTACATGTTTTGTTAGTCTTTCAGGTGCTGTTGGTTGGTTGTTTAAGTTTTCATAGTTTTCACAGTTGGTTGATTAAGTTTTCACAGCTCCTGAGTAGGCAAGAAGCAAAAGGTTGGCTGCAAGCATGCTTGAGTCTGCCTTCCAGACTAGGTGCTAAATGATACCCCACTAAATAAACAAGAAGATGCTGGCAAGCTTGATGGGAGACATTTAGTTTTCTTTGATCATTTTAACCCAATGCCCTTCATGACCACGAGGGTTAGCCAGCAGCCTGGGGACTAAAGGATTAACTACCTAAGCAGGTAGCAGGCAGCCAATAGAAATGCAGCTAGGAATTTCAAACTGGAACAAAGGAATTTTTTATTTTTCCCTCCTTTGTCCCTGGCCAGTTTCTCTCCAGGTACTGAGGGGGATAGATGTCATGTCTCTCTCCAAGAAAAGACTCTTCACTATCTGTAAGTAGGGTAAAGTTTAGATAAATCCATTAGGTTTTATTGTTTTATGGTTTAGGAATGGGAATCTGATGTCTGTGCATTTAAAAATGGGTTTTTCTCTCCTTTGTAACTAAGCTTTTGTCCAATGAGGGTCTCCCATGAGTATATTAATTGGTGACTTTTTTCCATCTAGTCATTATGCTTGTAACAGGAGTAGTGAGGTGATAAGAAAAGTTCTGTCTCTCTCTCTCTTTTTTTTTTTTTTTTTTAAATTAACCTGGTATAGGTTAATTTTTTTGTGTCCCGGTTTTACTTGATGGCTGAGATTTCCCAAGTGATCTTTTCTCTGGTTTTCTTACCATTACTTGGGTGGTGGCAAGATTTTATCACCAAAATCTAGGTTTTTAAGATGGGGGGGGGGGGAGTTTTATACCAAAGCCTGGAAAGATAAGGTTTTGGGGTACTTTTGAGGGCCCCCACTTCTTGCATTCCAGAGTGGGGAAGGAGCCTTGACAGCCCTAAATATTGTGTTCCAGGGGACTAATAAATGCTAGTTTGTTTTGACTGTCTTTTGTCACTGCATACAGCTGCTGGTTGCATAGCTCCCACTAGGGTGAGGAAGGGTGCAAGCTCATTTGGATCTCCTGAAGAAGCCACATTGAGAAACAGGTGCTGCATGCAAGGATGCAGTATCAGAGTAACAGAGCCATAGGGCTCTCCCTGGAGCAGGAGGTCAGGGCCTATAACTAACAAGGATACACTTCCAGTAAAGCTGTGCAAAAGTCAGAAGCACACTCTTAGTATCCATGACAGCAGGTTTTCCACACATCATATCCTTCTTGATGCTTTTTTCTTAACTCTTCCCAATTTTTAACATTTTTTTAAATTGTGTATGCCAGAAGTGGACAGTTATTCCAGTAACAGTGTCACTAATATTATATTTAGATATAACACTAATCCCCCTACTCCTGCTTGATATCCCTCCAGCCTATATAGCCACAGCTTGTGTTCTCGCTCACACAGCTTGTGTTCTTGCCTTCTGTGACTCAAAATGAACATATCTTACCAAGTATTCCAGGTGGTCTGTCCCTGACCCGTCCTCATCATTATTTACCACCAGCTTTTGTCATCTATACATTTTATCAGCAGTGGTTTTATGTTTTCTACCACATCATTGGTAAGATATTAGATAGCATGGTCCAGAAAGCAGATTTTTGAGTGACTGCACTAGAAACCTCTTGATTACTTTCTGATCTATCAATTAACCAGTTTTTAGTCATCTTAAGGTCTTAAAAGTTGTGGAATCCATGTTCCAACCCTTCCTATGCTGTAGTCTTTTGAGTCTTAGGACTATCTGGGGACAAATGTGGTAGAAACACATGCAGGAAACTGTTCTGCTGCTATAATTAAAACAAAATTACTGTCTTGTGATTTGAGGGACCAAATTACATGTACTAGTAGTATGTGGTGCTTAAATTCAAGTGGTGGTTGTACTTTCATACAGCAATCATTCTATTTTTGGAAACCCACTGAAATTCCAAGATACAAATGGGTTTTTGAAAGGATTAGTTAAAAATTCAATTCATGTTAGACTGATGAAGCAGTGAACAGCTGTTGCTGTGTTGGAAGTAGCTACTGATAAAGAGTTGTCATTCATATACTTTAAAAATATCCCTCCTTGTACCAGATTACTCTGCTGTCAGCTCTAAGTTAAGGTGATTCAAGGTAAATATATACGTAGAAGAGTTACATTTCTAATTCTGTCTGCAGGACTTCATAACTCATATCATGCATAAAACCAGCCTAGACCACAATTATGCCTTTTTGTTGGCAAACCTCAAACTAGGGTTCCTTATGCTCTGCAGGGTTTTGAAACCAAACCAGTATTTTTTTCTCCAAATTAGTATAAGTGTACTCAGACAAAATAGTAAGAGTTGTAGCCAGAAACTTTAAACTGCTTAAGTTCTTGGATGCCTAAATAAAGTGGCTTGGTTTTGAAAGTGGTCAGCCTCAGTTTTCTCCCTCTAACTTGGGATGGGAGCTATATATGCTTGCTTACCTTTCGTAGGTAAGCGCCAAAGCTTACAAATTTGGGTCATCGCTGCTTTTTTAACGTGTAGGCTTTTGTATAGAGGTGGGTTGTGCATTAATATCTGTGGATGATCACACTGGACTACAGTCTGGCCTCAAGTTAGTGTATTTTACTTCTGGGACCTGGAATCAGATTTCTAATCTCCAGTTCAGTGTTTTTTTTTAGCTTTTTAGTTTTCATGTTTCTGATGAGCTGATCTAAGGGTCATAAGTAACAAGGAAATCCTTGTGGTAGCCTTGTTCAACTCCAATAAGGTGATATTTGACACCAAATTGTGCTCTAGAGACTGCTTTAATTCCTCTCCCATGATGTTTGGGTGGAAACAATGAAAAATGGGCCAGTTTACGCTGTAAACAATATCGTCTTCCTGAGGCTGCAAAGAACCTGAAACTATAGTTATCATTCCTCTCAACAGTATAACTCTGAAATCTCAATTTGATAATTTCATTGTTGACATTAACTGTTTCACTACTAATCTTTTTAGCAAAAACATCCATCTAATGTGTTTATCTGCAATGTCATAAGTACCAACTCTCCCTTGAGCAACTTCGAAAACCTCCAGTTTTGCCATCTTATTTGTATAGCAAGTTAGACATTAGTCAGTACAAAAATGTGCACATATTGAAAACAGAATGTGGGGGCTGTGTAAAACTGCCTCGGGCTTCCTGTAGTCAGCGCTGGTCAGTTTCAGCAGCGGCTGACTTGGGGATGCCTGGGGCAGAGCAGCTGGGGTGCTTCTGGGTTGTTCCAGTAGCGCCGCTCCTCGGCGCTACTGGACCAACCCAGCAGCACCCAAGCTGCTCTGCCCCAGGCATCCTGATTCAGCCGCTGCTGAAACTGACCAGCAGCGGCTGAATCAGGACGCCTGGGGCAGAGCAGCTGGGGTGCTGCCGGGTTGGTCCAGTAGCGCCCAGAGCGGCGCTGCGGGACCAACCGGCAGCACGCTAGCTGCTCTACCACAGGCGTCCGGAGAAAAGCCTGGTCTGCTGGGGGAGAGGGGGAAAGCACTACCTGCGCCCCCCTCCCCAGCAGACGAGGGAGATGCGGGCGGCGGACCGAGACACACCGCGGTCCCGCCACCTGGGTCCTCCGTGGCTTTGCTCCGCGTCTCCCTGCGGCTCCCCCCAGCAGACCAGGGAGACGGGGAGCAAAGCCTCGGAGGACGCCGGCAGCGGGACAGCTGTGGCGCATCTGGGCTGTCCCGCTGCCCACGTGCTCCGCGGCTTTGCTCAGCGTCCCCCCAGCAGACCAGGGAGATGCGGAGCAGCTCTTCTCGCCCCGGAGGACGCATCTGGGCGACCCGCTGCTCCCGTCCTCCAGGGCGAGAAAAACCCCGTTCGTAACTGCGGATCCGACATAAGTCGGATCCGCGTAACTCGGGGACTGCCTGTATTGACTACTATGCTGATCGCTCTAGTACGTTTCCATGGATGCGGGACCTTGCTACAAAATTTGTCCAGACTACACAAGGCCTTATTAATAGGAAATAGTACTAACCCTTAAAGAGCGGAATGTATTTTTTCTGCTAGTTTATGGGATTCCTCACTAATAGATGCAGTTTTAGAGCTTCTGTGAACTGCGCTGCTGTGATTCAGCACTTTAGTAAGTGCATTTCAATTAGTTCAATAGTGTGAAATATGTTTTACTGAAAAGTTGATGTCTGTTCTGTGTATTTTGTGTCTACCCTACACTTTCTTATAAAGAGAGAGGAAATCTGTTCTCCGTGTATCCGAGTCTACTGCTGATACAAGGCTTCCACATATAAACAGATATTTCAAGAATGCAAACAACCTCTCATTTGGCTGCAATAGAATCTTCTGTATTTAAAGTTCTTGATGAGAAGCAAAGGAGAATCTAGGTTAAAATAGTTCAGGCTGAGGATTGGGGGTGGTTGTCAATACTTGACAAAGTGTGATTAAAACTTAATGTTTGTTTCCTTTTACGTTATCTTAAATCAAGTATGAGAAACATTAAGCGAGACTTCAAACTAGCTTGTTTGTACATTTAGTGGTTTTCTTGACTTCAGTATGGATTTATAGAGAATGACTTCAGCCTGCAGTGTTAGTTTTGACCTTGACTACTTCATGTTTTAACAGGACCTTAATATCATGTGTGACTTATAATGTTGCTAAATAAAGGGAGGAAATTCTCTCCAAACAAATATAGAAAAGTGTGAATATTCTCATTTTCTCTCTCATAATAAGAGAGGAACTTTTGCACTGAAAGACATCAGATCTAAATATTGAGTACTTTATACAAATAAAATAGGGTTTTTGTTGATCTGTCCACAGTGACACCGGAGATCTTTCCTGAGTGATGACCATTAATTGGAAGCAAATAATGTATGTAGATAGTCCAGGTTGTTCCTTTGACTGTAATAATGTTTTTATAAATGGAATTAACTTCCCATCATGATGTTTAACAGCTAGCACTCTTAGGTCTGAAGTTTGTCACACTCAAAATTATCTACAGATTTTGCCACCTCATTGCTAATCATGTTTAATAGATCAGCCACTGGTTTTGGTAAGGAAACTTGATGTGCTCCATTGATAACAATGTGGTTAGGTACTTGTTTTGTCTTTTGGACAATTCATGACCGTTTTTAGCTCTGTGCTACGATTACTAGAATGTTCTGAAGTAATTTGTCAAGAAGAATTTAATTCACCATTTGTCTGCCTCTTGTTTGATAAGCCAAAATCAAGTATTAATGTTGCTTTAATAGAAACTTTGTTTTCTAGTTCTAAAACAGAAATCTGAAATTTTCATTCAATCTTCAGAGTCTTTCTTATCCAGTCAGATGAAGACAGCTTAATCTTTAAAGAGCTATTAAACATAATATTCTGTGATATAACTTAAAGTCAACACATGTATCTCAATCCAGGTTGAGGACAGTTGAACAAGTCATATAAGTGTTGTCTGTTGTACTCTTTCTTATGTTGTGTACTGGGTGCATTTGATGGTATGTAATAGGTGGTATCAAAGTTAAGGTTGTTTGTGAATCTCTCCCCTGATTCTAAAAGAGACGGTTAGTACAATGGTCACTAACCAGTAGATTGGGATCCACTGGTAGATCTTGGATCCTCTGACAGATGATCCTAACTGGTTTGGCCAGGAGCCTATCAAGTGCAAGCACTTCAGCACTGCTGACCCCTTCTGCCATGCTGTTCCCGCCCTCTGCCTTGGACCTGTCCCCCCCGGAGCCACCTGCTTGCTGTGTAGGGTGGAGAGACAAAAGAAGGGAGGTCTGATGTCAGGGTGTTGTCCTCCCTACTGACCTGTACCCCATCTCCAGAGAATGAACAGGGTGGGGCCTCAGAGAAGGGGCGAGGTGGGGCAGGGCCTTAAAGAAGAGGTGGGGAAGGAGGTGGGACCAAGGGTACTTGGGTTTGAGGTAGATCCTGGATTGACTTAAATAGAAAGTGATCTTGTGCTTTAAAAGGTTGGAGACCACTGGGTTAGTGGCTTTCACAAACTTTAGGAGTGTAAGCTACTAGTCGACTATCCGTAAGCAAAAGCTTACCAGATAGTCGACTAGTCCCTTGACTAGTCACTTCTCCCCATCAGAGGCAGCAATGGGGGGAGGGGGTGAGCAGGAGCCAGTGCTTGCGGGACCTGGCTTAAAAGCTGGTTCCCCTAGCACCATTTCTGCTGGAGGCAGGGGGGTAGTGGGGACTAGGCACGAGCTGGAAAATTTGCTGATTCCCAGTTCATGCCCGGTCCCAGATGCCATGTCTCTGCTTTTTAAATGTATTAAGAGCCTGCTGGTGTGCAGCGAGGGGACCTTGCACAAGCCAGTAATCAGCTGTCCTGGCTCGTGCTGGGTCCCTTCTGCTGCACTTTAGCTTTTTAAATACATTAAGAGCAGACAGCGTCTCCCCCACTTATCGACTAGTTGATGGAAAATCCACTGACTAGTGGATTAATTGATTAAACTAAATTTAACATTCCTAACTGATATTACTTAATTTCCTGGCTTTTATTTTTTCATAATTACAAGTTAACTTTGTAGTAATGTTTTTATGTAACTGATATTGTAATTAACATATGTAACTGAATTATAATTCTTTGCTCAGAAAATGTTGTCTGTGATATCCATGTTGCATATTTGTGATCTGTGATCCTGTAGAGAGCCCATTTCAGTTTTTGTGGATTTTGTGAATTAAATTTAAGCCTTGTTACACTGGCATCTTTGAGTAACTTCCTTACAGTGCAGGCCAAAACAAAAAACTAACAACCCCCCTTCATCTAGATCTCTTTCCCAATGTTTGTTTTACTGTGTCCATTCTGTTACACACAGGTACAGGGTGAAACTATGTCCACTTTTTGAGCGGTATTGACTGTACAGAGGGCTGGAAGTTTTAACGTGGTAAATGGAGATGGTAAACAGGATTCCATTCTCAAAAGATAATGGTGACATCTAAAGCAAATGTATCTAAAAACTAAATGTTTTCCTTGTGACATCTAGAGTAAACTTATGACCATTTGAAATTTTAAAGTGATGCCATTTCAGTTAAACTTTTTCAAAAAATTCTGAAACAGAATACAGGGAGAGGAAGAATGTATATATTTTTGCACTTTAAAACCATATGAAAATGTACAAACTTTGGTGGGAGGGCAGAAAAGGGAGGGAACTCTTATGAACCAAAACTAAGTCTCAATCCAAAAAATATTGTTTAACTACAATAAACTGAAACTAGAAGTCTAGAATGGCTATCTCTAACTGCAACCTTGCTTCTGAAACATGATGTTCATGTTTTCTTTAAGATATGGCTGTATTTGCAATACTAAATGTACTTTTATTTGGGCAACAAAAGTTCATCCTGATAAAGCAGTTTTACATGTGTTAACTAAATCTTCTCTTTCATACTATAAGCTGCTATCTTTGTGAAAATGTCCCTTTAAAAGCATCCAGTTATGGTGATATTTGCCTACTTTTTTCCAAAGCATTTTCTGCTTTAAAATGACATGATGATAATCCTGCAATATGCAGGATATTTTTTCAGATAAATACAGAAGCTTTATCTTATGAAACTGTGAACATGAACTTTACAGCAGCTTATCCTTTCTAGTTCGTTGGAAGCTTATCTTGCTGTTTCCTTGTGTTCTGAGTTCCCTGTTAAAGGCTGAACAACTTAGATTTTAACTGCTGTGTGTGTAATAAGCCTGATCTTTCAGAGAGTTACTTCACTGAGGCTAGGCTGTGGTTTGTGACACAGAGAGAGGCAAAGAAATAACTGCAAAATGACCAAGACTGGCATCTTTACATTCCTTCAGAGTTTGCTTTTTTTTTTTAATTGTAAGCTCCTTGTATAGATGGTTCTCTAAAGAGGTTTGTTTCTTTCCATACCATCCCATTTAGTCTTTGGAATGCATGCAGCAAAAGGGCAAGCCCCCAAAGTGACTTTCCAGTCTGTTTTTGTGATTCCAGCCAAGTTCTCTTTAATGTATGGCGCAGGCTAAGTTGAGCTGGCACTCTCAGAGCAGCAGCTGCGCTTTAGTTCTGTGGTATTCTAAGTGGCACTGTGTGATAATAGACAGGCTGTGCTATTTACTTGGACTAAAGTGCCTGGACTGGCGCACACAGATATTTTATGAAATCTGAAAGCATGAGGATAAAAGAGATTTCCTTGAGACAAGATCCTGATCTAAGAAAAGAGTTGGCATTGCTAGCTCGGGGATGTGATTTTGTTTTACCTTCTCGATTTAAGAAGAGACTAAAAGCTTTCCAGCAAGTCCAGGTTTGTTGTTCTCTATATAATGCTTCCCCTTCTTGTGAAGGCACAACTTTGATCACCTGTAAACCTAATGAAATACTTAAGTTCTGTATTAACTAGGAATATTTAAATGTAACATTTGAATAATTAAATACTATGTGTGTTTTGAAAAGTAGATACTGTGCCTTAGTCCTGTTATGTGAATTGTTTTGAAAGCTAAAACAAATTCATAAATTTAAAATAGCTTACGCATGATTTGTTTAGAGATGTGTGTGAATTCGGAAGTTTGGTATACTTAATTAGCGCCAGTCGTGTTAAAATAATAATGCCATTATTATCTATGTGCACTTTCCCCATGGGCTTTAAGTTACTCCTCACTAAAACTAGATACACAAAAGTAGTCTGCAGCTTTGCCCAAATATAAATGTACTCCCTTAGCATTCTGTGTTGAATTCCACACATTATGTAACCTAAGACATTACCATTTTGAACTTGATGGCTCAGATCAATCCATAGTAAATAAGATTTAATATTACTATGTATTGCACATCTATCTGCATAACTGCTGCTTTTCAACCAGTGAGTTAAATCCACCATTTTACAAAGTGACGTCATAATTATTTGTGTGATCATGCATTTCAAATACTGTTAGTCAATTAAAATTGTACTCTTATAGAAGAGAAGTGCTCCAAGAGAACCATATTTTGTAAACTATGGCAAGTGTGCTTGTTTAGTTATGAAAAGTTAACAAATGCAATTTTAAAATTAACCTATATTCAAGCATCATTGAGTATTGTCATAATTTCTGATGTTTCAGAGCTTCAAGAGTTAATGTATCCACCCTTTATTAGATTACCCCCACCTCCCAATCTTTTATGCCTGACATTTTTGTACCCTGTTTATTTAGGAAAAGATTGGCTGCCAAACGTGAAATTTATAATTATCTTAATGTAAATATGGCCTACAATTTAATTCTAAATTCGAGGTCTAATGCACTAGTCTCTTTCAGGTGACCTTCGAGAGAGGGCCAAAGAACTCTATAAGGCTATAAATGTTTTGGTCTCCTGTTAGCTTAACATATTAGATTTAAAAAGTGAATGGTGGTGGTTTAGAGTTGGTTACATTAAACTTTATTTGGAAAGGTCATACTCCATTGTAAAGCAAACATATAAGGCTGATCCTGCTGTTTCTGAAGCATTTAATGTAAATTTGCTGAGTGTGAAAAGATTTTTATTACTGCAAAATTTAGTTTTGGTAGGTTTGAGTACTGAAGAGAGATGGACATAAAAAACTGAATACAGCCTGAAAATTACAAGAAGTCAGAAATGCTTCGTGCTATTTAATCTTGTATCTGGTAATTCAGTTAAATGTTTAGAGGTATCAGAGCTTGAGGATGGCTTATTCTAGTCACAACACCTTTCTGTAAACAAATCAGTATTACCTTCTCTGGTGAAAATAATCTTTTAACAATAAAATGATACTTATATTGTCATGAAAATTTTGATTGCTTCAGGTGGGAAGGAGCACTAAATATATATATGTGTGTGTGTGTGTGTGTGTGTGTGTGTGTGTGTGTGTGTGTGTGTGTGTGTGTGTGTGTGTGTGTGTGTGTGTGTGTGTGTGTGCGCGCGCGCCAATAGGCATATAATATCACTAAAGGAAACTTAGAATAAGTGCTTGCAAATCACTATGGCCTTATTCACTCTGCAATTTGTAATTGTTTAAACATGTTAACAAACATACTTGTAAAATCTAGTATGGACCAGGAACAAACACTTGTTGCCAAGTTACTTTTAACCCTAGTGTTAAATATTTCTTCTGTGTAAATATTTCTTCGGTGTATGTGTTACGGGTTCCATTTGTTACTTAATGTGTACACAATTATAATTTGCAATGTTGTTGTAAACCAAAATGCTCAGTGTAGAATGGGGAGGAGGGAGAAATAGCTTATGACATTCTATATTTCTTTATGAAAATAGAGAAGATCTGAATGATTTTTTAAAGTGTCTCCTGTTTTGTTTTTTGTATAAGTATCAGGGGTGTCAAGTTGGTTTGTCACTGATTTTTCCTGAAGATCTTCTGGGAGACTCAGAATGTGCTTGATGTGTGCTGGTTGGGATTTTTTTCAGCAAAACTATTTTTTTCGGAAAACATTGATTTGCCAAAATTGAAATTTTTAGTTGACATGAGTTTTGGCAAAACATTAATTTGGAAAATTTCTCAAGATAGAATTTCAAGAGACAGCCCACAACAGAGGTCTTCAGCTATTTTTAGTTTTTTTTTATTATTTTTTTTATTTTGTTTAAAACTAGAGAGTTACCACCACAACCAGAATAGCCAATAGCCTAGTAGTAGCTAGGGCATTAGTAATCAAATCCCAATTCTGAATTGGCATAGCATGAAACTTAGCCCTCACATCCTTTAGGAGTTCCCTAACCACCCAGGCTATTGGCTATTCTGGGTAGAACAGAGATTTCTGTTCTCCCCTAACTTTTTGTAGTCTCAAAAGTTGGTAGAACACTGTTTCCCACCCAGCTCTAATCCAAATGATTTTTACTTCTAGTAGTGACCACTATATAATAAGTGCTTTCCAAATAGAAGTAGAGATAGTCCATGCTTCATGAACCTCATGTTGAAGTTATGCAGCTGTTGAGAATGGGGTCGAAGGGGGGAAAGGAGAGAGAAGCGTTAAGTTGTCTGACCATAGCTTACTAGCCTCCTCTAGGTTGCGTAACTTTCCCTTTTGAATGTGTCAGTTCCCTATTTTTCTGGTGATTATAGTGCTTTTCAGTAGAGGAGATGACAAGATTTCACTTTCTAATGTAAAAACCAGAATATAAATATTTCAGTTTTCAGACATCATAAAGAAGCAAAAATAGAACTAACCCACATATTTTTGTAGACTGACTTTTAAGGTTTTTTTGAAATGTGGAGATCAGATACAATGTTTTACTTGTTAGACAAACTCCAGATTTTCTCTAGAAGACTTATTGCAATTAATACTGAACTCTGAAATAAATACCCAAAAAAGGAATAACTATATAACAAGATTTTGTTCTTAGTTTGTATATGAATGTATGCCACTAAAACTCTTGTGAGGTCATTCAGATTGATTGGCACTACAGTGGCTTCTGGAACAAATCAGTGGGCTTCCTTACCAGAGCTTTCCCTATAAATGGCTCCCCAAATAGAACCAATATGCTTTGTGAAAGTTGTCTTATGTACTACAGTAGGAATCACAGGAAAACTGGATGACCTTGAATTGAAGAGTCTGGGGACAGACTATTTTCCAGTATTTGGTTTTGTTATGTTGGGGACTAGAGGTGATAAAATTGGAGGCAGGCTTTAAAAAAAAAAAAACCACACCCTGAAACAAATCAGATCAGACGTTCAAAACCGATGTGTAAAAAAAAAAAAAAAAAATCTCAGGCCTAAAATCTGTGTTTTACCATGTTAGTGAAAATATTGACTTTCTCAGTACAGGCAGTCCCCGGGTTACACGGATCCGACTTACATCAGATCCCTACTTACAAACGGGGTGAGGCAACCCCGCACTAGCTGCTTTTCCCCCTATCAGACCAGGGAGACACAAAGCTAGCGCCCCACCCAGCAGACCAGGGAGACGCGGATCGGCTTTTCTCAGCAGACACCTCAGCTTGAGAATAAAGGATTGAGGGAAGTGAGGTGTGGGAGAATAAAACTGAGCTCTGGAGAAATGTGTGGCTAGAGTTTCCTCTACAATATGTACCAGTTCCGACTTACATACAAATTCAACTTAAGAACAAACCTACAGTCCCTATCTTGTACGTAACCCGGGGACTGCCTGTAATCAAAATTATTTTTCATAGGTAAGCAGAATTTTGCATTGATTATATGTAAAAGGGGTTATTCAGGAGATTTCAGATACTCTCTTAATCCATAATACTTAGGCTATGTCTAGACTGCAAGCCTTTTTCGAAAGAGGCTTTTTCGAAAGATACTTTCGAAAAAGCCTCTTTCGTAAAAGAGTATCTAGACTACAACCAGTACTTTTGAAAAAGCAAGCCGCTTTTTCGGTAGAGAGTACCCGGGCAGTCTGGATGCTGTCTTTCGAAAAAGCACAGTTTGCATTACATAGCATCTTTTTTCGAAAGAGCACTTTTGAAAAAAGACGTTATTCCTCGTAATGAGGTTTTCTGGTTCGAAAAAACTGCCGCGTTCTTTCGATTTACTTTCAAAAGAACGTGGCAGCAGTCTAGATGTAGGGGAAGTTTTTTCAAAAAAAAGGCCACTTTTTTCGAAAAAACTCTGTAGTCTACACACCCTTAGTGTGTAGTGAATTGGTAATATGAAACTTTAAAAGGCAGCTGTATCCCAAAGGCTTGTCAGTTTCCTTGAAACATTGGTGTCAGAAGTCAGCCACATGGAACACATGTCATCTGTATTGGAAACTTAAATCTATGAAGTTTGTGAACTGAACTAAAAGGATTGTTGCATGCTGATAGCTGAGTTGGGTATTTTACCCAGTGTTTGGTGACATCTGTCAGAACTAATATGTATGCCATCATTCAAGCACCAAACAGCCAAACTACATCAAAATTCAGAACAAGTGGTCAACAAAGAACTGTATAAGAATGCCTATTTGCATGACTTAAAATATACAACTTAATATTATTGATAATTGACATGATTAATGATAGCACAAGTGAAACGTACTTTCAGATTTTATTTAATGGGACATCTGCTGCTGCATCTTCTCGCACATTTCTTTGAAGGTTACATAAGTGATCAAATCCAGCTTCATGCGCACATTCAGGCTGTCTTCTGTCAATCGTATGGCAGGGAGATGAGGAGGTAGGAGTGCAGGAGTCTGGGTTGGGATGTATGAGGGGCCCAGGGCAGGGGATTTGGGTGTACGATGGTCTCAGGGCACAATGTTGGGGTGTGGGGTGCAGGAGTATTATGGCAGGGACCTGGGTATGTGGGGGCACAGGAGTTTGGGGATGTGGGGCTATGAGAGGCTCAGGGCAGGGAGTTTAGATTCATGATGGGCTCAAGGCAGGAGGCTGGGGTATGTGGGGAGTGCAGGAGTGTTATGATGCTGTGGCTCGATGGGAGCTGGGTCCCTACTGGGGGCTTGTTGGCTAGGCCTCATTTTTGAATAAAGTAAAATATTATGTCCAACACCAAAGGTTTCAACATTGTTTTTGTGACAGGAGTGGGGAACCTTTTTTGGGGCCACTGACCCACAGAAAAATAAGTCGGGGACCACACAAGTGAGAAGGGGGAAAAAAACCTCCAAAACACCCCCCCTGACCCTCACTGATGTGGCTCCCACCTGAAATACCTGACTCCCCTGGTGCTCCAGCCCTATGGTGGGGGGAGAGGCAAGGAGGGCTTAGGTTCAAGGCCTCAGGCCACATTTACTTTTCTGAGGTTCCAGGGTTAATGGATTTTGTGGGCCCCCCAGGCTCTGGATTGAGGTAAAAAATGGGGGTTCAAGTGCGTGGAACAGGGCTGCCAATGATTGGGACAAGGATGGAGGTGCAGGACCTAGGCAGGAGGTGGGGGTACAGGAGGGGGTGAGGGTGGGAGGTAGGGTGCAGGAAGCCTACAGGAAGTATTTCCCGGGGGAAAGAAAATGGCAGCACTCATGGAGCCATTTTTGGTTCCACTTGCACCCTTCATGTCGGATCCAGCGGGGAGGCTCAGGGCTTTTTCCCCACTCCCCTCTACTCCGCAGGAAGCCGGTGCTGGAGTTCCAATCTTGCGGCAGCCCATGAGGCTGTAATGCCAGCTCCGGCTTCCTGCTGGGAGTGAGCTGGGGGGCTCCAGAAGAGCCATATTTGGCTCCCTAGTGAGCCATATTTGTTTCGCAAGCCATAGGCTGCTGATCCCTGACCTACATCATGTGATGTAGCCAATACAATGGAAACTACCAAAATAAAAAAAACTTGTTCGTCTTTCAGTCCTCTTGCTCTGCAGATAACTTGCTGGATTCCTGAATCATTGGGTCTAAAAAAATCTTGACTTTATTAGAGCCATATTACAGTAAGAAATATCATTGCCACCTTTTGATCTCTTATATAAATATATTTCCACAAATTATATAAACCTGCTCCTCCCACTTAAAGGTATTTGAGCAAAAATAGACATTGGAGTAAAAAAATAAAGGTAGAGTGAAGGTATGTTAAATTCCACTGTTGATTCTCTCTCTATCACTTGTTGGCTATTAAAATTGTAAACTTTTTCAAAAGGAGCCTGTTCTGTTAATTTAGATGAAATATAGGGGCCCAAAGACTCAATGGTTCTAACATACCCAATCACTGTCCACTGTTTAAACAAGATTCAGGGTTTGATACAGAGGCCTCAGCCTGGTTAGTACCATTGCAAACACACTGTTAAAAGTCCTTTTAACATTTTATTTATGGTACAGAAACAGGAAAAGCTGTTAAGTATTTGAGTATTATATTAAATACATTTTCCTTTCTTTTAAACGCATCCCTTGTCCCCTTTCTCTTTCACAGCAGTTTTTAGAAAAAAGGGGGGAAAAAAACCTTGTTTTGACAGTCTCTTAAATAATTATCTTTTTTGGGGAAAATTCATTGAGATTGGTTGGAGCTGGTAAGTCCAATTCCATTTTCAGTGAAGACAGAACAAACAGCTAAAATGGAGAAGAATAGCAAAGATAGAAAATGCAGCTTCTGCTTGTTGTTGACTTTCACTCATTGTTAGAAAAACATTGGTACAGCAAACAATCATAGCAACTCCAAGACATGACAACTCGTACCAGCATCTCTGTCTAGGGAATTGCTTTTTATAACCTATTTGGTCACAGGCTTAGAGCTTTGTTGCAAAATATGCAGTCTTGGTGGGCTAAACCAGATTCTTACTAGACAGAAAGGGAAAAGGAGACAGGAAAAGGAAAGGACACATGAAGGGAAGAAGAGGTGGGGAAAAGAAACAATCTCACTTTCTAGGTTTAACTGATCAGGACATCTTTCAGGAGTGGGATTAAGACGTTATAGGTGGCAGCCATGATGGCAAAACCTCTCCGGTGATTGTTTTTTTTTTTCCTAAAGTTTCTTTAAGGGCCCACGAGGGAATTGTGGTTGAAGTTGCTTCCCCCATCATTTTGTCCACCAGTTAGGCTAAATATCTGACATACTGATTTTTCATTGATTTTTCTTGTTTACCAGACATGATCTTAACATAGTCCTTGACTTACACCAGCATGGCTTTTTTGTTTGAACTAATTCAGCTTTTCCCAGCAATCTTTCTCATAGATTATGAATTTACACTTTTTATAGTTGAATTCACAATTAGAGTGAATTTGTAAACCCAGTTATCACAACAGGACGTGCCCTCCCATGTGCCTGGAGAGTGCCTGGCGTGCTATAACTAAACATTAAATATCTTCAGGACCTCAGGCTTCTCTGTGTGGTTGCATTAACGGTTGCATTATAATTTACTTCGAAAGCAGATAAGCAGTCTGCCTTGTGTAAGCTGTTTTAATATATCTGCACTCCACATTCCTTTAACTAGTGCAGGAGCAGTACTGGTACCTTTTCATAATTGTCCAAAGAAGTGCTATGTTGGACAATTCAAGATATTGTGGGACCCGGCATTCTGGCAAACGAGTAATATCTCAAAACACTGTCCACATACATATTTCATTGTAGATATGTGCATGTTGAGTACACTTTAGTTTCTTGACAGTTTCCATTTTAATTGCATTTGGGAACTTTTTTTCTTCTTCCTCAGAGTATTAGGTACTAGGCTATTCAATATGATCATAGGTCCTCAGAATTCAAACATTCTCCATCTTGTGACATGATCATGCTGTTGATTGGTGATGTTTATTCTGCCTCAGAAGGTCACATGCCTGAACAGTGTGGCATTTGCTGATCCTTCTGCAGAAGAGTGCAGCAACCTAGAGAATCTTATCTCAGGGAATTCCTCCTTGAGCATCATTACACCCACAGTCAGGCCTGGTCACTGAAAAGTACGAGATCTTTGAAGAGTGATTCTGCATGTCTGACCTCACAGATTGTGAAAATAAACCTCAAATAATCTGTTTTAAGAATCTTTGGGAGGCAATGGTAGGAGAAAGTGCATAGACCCTCAGTGAGAAGAGAGGCCCATTCACTCTTAAGAGTGACTCCTAGATTTCATAAAAACTTGATGCTTTCATACTTAAAAGGTGCCTCTCAGCTTCAAAAGAGATCCCTGAGCAGCCATACCAGTATTGTTTGAACTGAATTGGACTTGCCTTCTATCTCACTAGGTATCACGTTGGCTATTTGGGTTTGTTTGTCCCACGATCAAGCCTTGGCAAAGTTTGACTATTCTATTACCAGTAGTATGAATACCATCTGTTAGAGGATGACCAGCGTCTACAAATCCAGCAACAAGAATAATTTATATTAGCACCTTCTCCCATGCCAGTTTCCTTCATACAGATGCAGTTTGAAGTACTATATCACAGCAGATTGTATCTGCTGCCACAGAGCTTACCATTTTATTGGTACTCAATTCCACAAGACTATTACCATTGGCCCAATCTGCAACAGTGGATCTAATGTAGTCTATTGTACCAGTAGTAAATAAAGAGCATCCCACATTATCACTGTTCCAATGGGGAACAGCACTATCTTTTCATGAGCACTACTTGCACCTCATTATCTTCAGAGGTATATGGAGAAGTCTCTGATAATATTGCAGTTTTCTGTGCTCTCGGCATACTCTATTCTACAGAATCTTCATGGGGTAGCCAAGTTAGTCTGTACAGAAAAAAACAAGTGGTCTGGTAACACTTCATAGACTAACAAAACATGTAGATGGTATCATGTGCTACCAGACCATTTGTTGTTGTTTTTCTACTCTACAGAGTAAGCCAAACACCCAACTACAGTAAAACTCCAATTGTCCAGCATCCAATGGTCCGGCACTCCCAATAGTCCGGCACCAACTGGAACCCGGAAGTGCTCCAGCCAGCCGGACAATTGGAGCGGCTCTGTGCCGCTTCCCCAAGTCCGCTGCTGAAACTGACCAGTGGTGGACTTGGGAAAGGGGTGCTGCCGGGTTGGTCCCGCTGCGTCGCCCCTCACCCCCCTGCTTGGCACCTGGCAGCACCCCAGCTGATCTGCCCCAGGGCTTACCCAAGTCGGCCGCTGGTCAGTTTCAGCAGTGGCGGACTTGGGAAGCTGTGGGACAGAGTAGCTGGAGTGCTGCCGGGTTGGTCCCGCAGTGCCGCCTCCGCCCCTCAGCTGAGCGGCGCTGCGGGACCAACCCAGCAGCACCCCAGCTGTTCTGCCCCAAGGCTTCCCCAAGTCTGCCGCTGCTGAAACTGACCAGCGGCGGACTTGGGGAAGGGTGGGCAGAGCAGCTGGGGTGCTGCCCAGTTGGTCCCTCAGCGCCGCTTAGGTGAGGGGCAGCAGCGGTGCTGCAGGACCAACCCACCAGCACCGCAGCTGCTCTGCCCCAGGGCTTCCCCAAGTCTGCTGCTGGTCAGTTTCAGCAGCAGTGGACTTGGGGAAGCCTTGGGGCAGAACAGCTGGGGTGCTGCTGGGTTGGTCCCACAGCACTGACCCTCACCATGCTGTTCCCCGCCCAACTCCCCCTCCCCCAACCCCCTTCCAGACCTGTCACAGCCCCCTGGCCGGAGTACCTCCTGATACTCCGGCATATCCGATAATCCGGCACCCCCGGGTCCCAAAGGTGCCAGATTATCAGAAGTCTGCTGTATTATGGCATAAAGCTCATAGACTCACCCTAGATACTAATACTCATTGGTTTGGCTACAATTTGGTATCTTATTTTCCTGCCTCCCTGAAATTTTGGGATATCTTGGGGTCCTTCCTGGGCATTGAGGACTTATCTCAACTACATGTTCAAGACATAAATCTCAAATCCCTTCTCAGATGATCAAGGGCTAATCTTTAGACACAACTGTCAGAACCAGCTCATAAGGCTCCTTCTCTTGACCAAGACTTGCAGACTAGAACAGACCATACCTGCGCATATCTCTACTTTCTCATCTAGAGCAACTGACAAAACTTGCTGACTTACCACTATGTGGGAAATCTTGTTGGTTTGGAAGCCCACTGTAGGATCTGCAGTGCTGGAGACATGAGTGACAACACAGTCCTGCAGCAGTGTATTAGCAATATGTAAAATGTCCGTGATAGATTTTTACATGCTAAGTTCCCCAAAAAGCTGGGGCAGTAGATGTTGTCAACCCATACAACCATCAGTGTATGACCGCTGAACAGGCCACTACTCCTTGGTACTTGGTAGGAGAGATGGATCACAGGATTCTGAATATTTAGTCTGCCAAAGAAATGGTACATAATTCAGTCTTCCCCACCATAGTCTATTAAGATTGGGGTGGGAGAGATTGTAACATTATCATGCTCTATTTAGAGAAAGTTTAGTATTCAAACAGTAAAAGGCCTTGCTTCACTGCCACCTCATAAAGGAGAGAATGTGGCTGGTGCCTTCAGTTGGACATCTGCATGACTTTTTATGTTTTGTACAAAATATTGTGAAAACAAGAGGGGAAATGTTCCTCCTGATAGACATTGAGCAGAGATGTCAGGCAGAGGAGGCAAAGCATTTCACTAGTCAATGCCACAACCTATAATTAGGTACCCCACAACAGCTGGCTTTAATAGATGTTCTGCTATAATTAAGAATGTCCTCTCTCAGCACTTTAGAAAGAGAAAATGAGACAGTGCAGATTTATACTATTTTTTTTACGTATGTAATACCATCATCTTCACAGTGTTGATTGTTGGTGGAAGGGAGGTGACATCCTACAAACTCCAAAAATTATTGTAGAATAGAATATCCTAGTGTTATTTTTTTAATTAATAGCTGAAGTTCTGTTAATCATACACAGTGCTTCAGCATCACAGCAATTCAACTAAAAACAGTATCTCAGAATTGGCAGTGCTGCCACAACACAGAAGCAGTAGTTAGTTGTATGTAGCTTTATTGGAAAAACTGAAGCATTTCCCTAAGTCTTTTGTAATAAATCAAGAACAAGGAAAACAGAATCCTTGTACTTCTGAAATTGCAAGTACAGTGTTCTGAGTCTTGGCTCTTATCTGCTGAGACAAGTGTTGCGTGTAGATGCAGTTCTAAATAAGGTGAGTATAAGATGCATTCTACAGTGGTGAAATGTCATTTAACGGTTGCAGAAATGGTGTTGATTCATTTGCTTTTTGCTACTTTTTTATTTACATGTAATGTGCCTCAGTAGGGAGGGAGTCTGATCTTTCTTGCTGATTGATTGAAAATCAGTTTGATTTGCCAGTTGTAAGAATGTTTTAAATTTTCCTGTGTGTACTCGCTTGTTATGCAGTGGCATACTAGCATGTTGTTGTATGTGGACATGTATAAATTCATATATTTATAGAGTGCTCTTGTTCAGTGCTCTGGATTTGCATGCATCTACAAAGCTTGAATGGAATTTCAGATTTAATGGGTCAACTTCCTGATTATGGTGTGCAGGGATCAAATTTAGTAAAATTAGATAGCAGTATTCTCCAAGTTCTACTTAAGATTCCAAAGTGAGTCACCATTCTCAATAGATTGTGATAGCCATTCTGTTGGGTTATCTGGCTAGGATTCAATTTAGTGTGTCTTTTGTGTCTTGGTAGGTTCTATTAGTCTTTTTGGATGGGAAAAAATACTTGGTGGTATTCTTCCAAGTGACACCTGCTTGTGGTCCAGTAAACTGTTGAATTATGAGGTCCTATCTCCAGTCATCCAAGGACATGCAGATAATATTGCAATAGAACACTAGGCGGACTATTGCTAAGCCCCTATAATGGTGGAGGAGCCATATTAGTTTCAGTGAAGCTTGTTAGAAGTTCCCAGAGTAACCTCAGACATCTTGCAGATGCAAATGTGCTTTAATTTGAAGAAGGGATGGGTAAGCCGTCTCATACTGAAGGTCTGGTCATTGATTGGGGTCTTACTGAATCTTCCTCTCAGGGCTGTTGATTTTTTTTCTTAATAACTTCATTGCTTTTGCTGCAGCTGACAATTTCAAATAGACACTTGGAACACTTTCATATATCACTCTCTTCCAATTGGTGTACTTAAGCTCACTGGATTGCTTTTGCTTCCAGGTAAGTATAAATATGCCATGGCCAGTAGCAAACTGTTACACGAGGAAATTATGGATTCATAAGTTGCAGAATATCCAATAATTCTGAGATCTTTGAAGTGAATGCTGCTGACAAAATATATGTTATAATTGAGGTGAATAGACAATGTTGTGTATAAGCAGCAAGGAGCTTCATAGATAATTATCTCTTAGCTCTCCCCAGACCCATCAACCAGAATGCACAGAACATTCCTCTAGGATAGTTGCAGAATTGAATTGGAACATTGTGTCTGCACTGTTGAACAAGGTTGGATGTGACCCCCATCACTTCCCTTTTACATTGACCAACTGAACTGTGGTCTCTGAAGTGTATACAAGACTTGCTGAGAGCTACTGCAAGTGATGAAAAGATAATCTGTACTGTTATGAAACATTAGGAGCACTCACATGAACGGTGTTCCAGATACTTGAATGTGCACTGTAAATGCCATAAGCTTCTTGGGTAGAGTGGCCTTTGTTGTCTCAATGCTTCATCTAAACTACTAGGTGATTTTTATTCTGCCCTCATACTATGGTAGCTCCAGTCTAATCTGAAAAGCCACCTAGTTTCTAAGAGACTGCATGAGACTTTCATGTTGTTTTGCAATGGGGGGGGGGGGGGATGTTTTGTAGGAGGGTCTGCCTGCAAGTTAATATGTCCAAAAAAACCTGAAAACCTCCTAAGTGCTCAAGAAGGATATGGGGTGGAGATAAAGTATCCCCATAAAGTAGACTCTGAGGGTGTGTCTAGACTACAGGTTTTTTCAAAAAAGGTGACCTTTTTTAGAAAAAAACTTGCCCTGCATCTAGACTGCTGCCACATTCTTTCACAAGTAAATCAAAAAAACGCGGCCATTTTTTGGACCGCGGAAAACCTTGTTTTATGAGGAATAACGCCTTTTTTCGAAAGTGCTCTTTTGAAAAAAGGTGCTATGTAATGCAAACTGCTTTTTCAAAGGAGAGCATCCAGAATGCCTGGGTGCTCTCTTTCAAAAAAGGAGCTCGCTTTTTCGAAAGTACTGGTTGTAATCTAGATGCTCTTTTTTGAAAGAGGCTTTTTCGAAAGTATCTTTCGAAAAAGCCTCTTTCAAAAGAAGCTTGCAGTCTAGATGTAGCCTAAGGTCTCAGGATGCAAAACTCAAATCCTTCTGGCTTGACTGCAAAAACATAAAGTAATAAGGAATTGTATAATCATGGCTTTGATTTATGTAGATGGATATGATGATCTCTGCCTGAAGTCACAGAACAGATACTGCAGAAGGTTTATACTATCTACTAGTTCAGAACATAATACAAGTTGCACCTCTGAAAACCGGTACTCTCTGGTCCAGCAACATATGTGGTCCTACTAGACCACAGATGATTCTGGACCAGAGAACCCCAGAGCCTAATGGCAGGAGGGTCAGCTGAGCTGGTGGAGTCCTACAGCACTGCTGGGGCAAGGAACAGGAGAACCCTGGCAGCTTGTAGCAGCACAGACCCAGGGGCTGGGGAACCCCAGGCACTTGCAGCAGCATGGGGCTGGCAGGCGTAGAAGCATGGATGCCCACAGCAGTGTGGAGCTGGAGAACCCAGACAACCAGCAGTGGTGCAGGGTTGGGGGACGAAGAAGTGTGGCCACCTGCAGCAGCACAGGAATGGAGAAATCTGACTCTTCGCAGTAATGCAGGCAAGAGCTGGAGAACCCTGGGTGCCAAAGGCAGCCCCAAGCCAGGACCAGGGGCAGCAAAACAGGGGAGAAAGTAGAGGGGGCCAGAGGAAGGGGACTGGTTGGCTCTGGGCCCCTTGCAGGGGGACACCTCCCTAGGTCCATCAAATTCTGTTGTTTGGGACCAGTCAGGTCCCAGCTGTGCTGGACTGGGGAGGTCCAGCCTGTACTGGTTGTAAACTTACCTTCCCACCTTGGAATCGTTTGTTGAATCAACTTCACTTTAACCTTCCACCCCAGTTTCATTTTTAGATTTGGAGTAGTGGCCATGAGTTTCCATTCCAAAAGAGTGTGAAGTCTTCCTTCATCCACAAACGTTTCCTAGCTAGTAACAAACTTATTCCTTGATAGTGTACTTTCATAAGTTTGTCCCTTCCAGATTCTTTTATCAGCTTTCAGAATATCTTACTTCCTTTTTGCTCCTGATCTAGTCAAAAGACTGGATCAGTGGACTTCTGACATCACTCAAGGCAGAGTTAGAAGCATATCCTGCTCAGGATCTGTAAACAGCTCATTAGTCATGTTGCTGGTTCCTCGTTCTGCTTGCTAAATCACTTTGAGACAGCTAAAATATATTCCCTAAAATTATTTTTCTGCATAGGCAGTTGCTGCTGTTAGAATTTGTGATCATGAACAGGAGGATGCTAATTCCCATGACTATCTTTGTGATCCATACTGAAAATTTTAGATCTCCTCATCTATGAACTTGTAGAAGTAAAAGACGTCCTACTTTCCAAGATTGTTGTTTGGGAAGACCCCCTAAAGAGATTGCTTAACTTTGCAAAAACTCCACTATCTACTGAATCGTGAACAAAACCATAATGAAGATGAACCATTGGTATGATTAAGTTTGGTAGTTCGTTTGCTCATTGTGTAGGTAACTGAAGCCTACCTATTACTTGAATGGAGCAATTTTGTTTTTAAAGGTGACAAAACCTGGGTTCAGCCCTGGAGTTATGAGGGAGGGACAGCTAGATAGTCTTTCTTGTGGGTTCTGTTGAAGCACTTCTCAGCTTGGCTTTAGCTTATTGCTGCTCATTGGCTTTCCATAGATAAAATAATTAAGCCATTCTAGGACTTAGTTTGGCAAGCTCATATACTTAAAGATTATTCATCAAATTGTATTTTGTGAACTCCTGTACTGAATGAAGAAGTAGATATAAAAATTATCTGTACGTTAACCCAAGTTTTTCTGGCATCTCAATACACCATCTCATAATTATCCTTCTGGGAAAACTCTGTTCCATATTTTATCTTCACATTCCAGTTTCTTGGTTCCTGCGTGTTGATTTCTCCATCTCCATCCAGTTAAACTTGCCTAACAAAAAGTAAGTTGTTAGGGATTTTGTGGTAGTGAATTATCATAGCACATTCTATGGTCAGAGGAAACCTCTTCCTGGGAAAGAGGGAGTTAATTTGTCCATGGAGAGTGATAGAGAAACGGATGTAGAGAAATTTGACATGTAAAGATCTCAAGGTGTATACTAGTTTATTTGGAAGAACCCAGATCTTGTTTTCAGCACCTTTTGATAAGACAAGGTACAAAATAAAATAAAATCTTCCTATGCACTTTGTTAGTAAGTTTCATGTATGCAAGAGGGAAGATGACAACTGTAGGTTGATGTGGTTATTGGGTTAATAAAAATACTAACTATTGATATTGTGGTTCGTTCGGTTTTTTTTTCCCCCTTTGTATTGTGACAAATCGACCCATATGCTATGTAGGTGGAGCTTGAATTTCACTGTGCTAATACAGTATACATAGAAGTTCTTCAAGAATGTTTTCTGTTTCACTCTCATAAATCCACTTATCTTAATGTGACTTTAACTTCGCTAAAAAAAGCACCAAGTGCAACTGTGAAAATCAAATAGAATGAACTATAAGGCTGTGCCCTCTGCTCGCTATGCTCCCCAGTTTTCCCCCAGGCACTGGGAGGGCTGGGCTGCTGCCGTGCCAGCCCAAACTTTCTCCCTGCCCTGCTGTGCCAGCCCAGGCTCCCCTTTTCACTCCTTTCCTTCTCCCCTGCCACACCAGCTGGGGCCCTTTTTCCTGCCCTTGCCACACCAGCCCAGGCTCCCCTTCTCCCCTGCCACACCAGCCTGGGGCCCTCTTCTCCCCATTCCCCGTGCCAACCCAAGCCTTTTCTTTCTCCCTCCCCCACCCCTGCACCATCCCAGGCCTTCTCTCTCCCTCCCCCCCCCCCCCCGCACCATTCCAGGTCTCCCCTCCACTGCCCACCAGCCAGGGTGCTTTCTCCCCTCCCCTCCCCTCCCTTCCCTGCACCATCCTGGGCCCCTTCTTCCCGCCCCTTGCCACGCCAGTCCAGGCCCCTTTCCTCCCTCCCCACCGCAGCCTAACCCTAACCCCAGTAGCTGGGGCAGGCCGGGCCGTGGCACGGGGCAGGCCCAGCTCTCCACAGAGAAGGCCAGGTTGGCAGTGGGTGGGGCTTGGCTCCAGGGATGGGGTCTCGAGTGGAAGGGGTGAGGTTGGGAGTGGGGCTTATGCATTCGCGCCTTCCCCCCGCCCCCCTCCTGTGGGTTACAGAGTGATGTGATGGTGTCACTTTGTCATCCCACAGGAAAAAAATGATAGAGAGAGAGAGACAGTAAGTCAGCTCATAAAGGAGTTGTGGTCTTCATCTTCTTGTGTCTCTACTCTATTGTAGCTGTAAGTCTATAATGGCTGTAGGAATGTACCACATTTGCTAAATAAGAAATTTCTTTTGTAAGAATTTCAACATAATACAGACTCAACATTTTATATTCAGGGACTGAATAGCATATATGATAAACTGTAAGTAAAGCATACGTTTTTGAGATTTTTGAGAAATTCTGCATTTCTGTAGCTTTTAAATTAAAAAAGAAACTTCATTTGGAAGATGAGTTAATTACTTTATTGACTGAACAATGTGGGATAAGATGTTGATCTAGTAACTACTTCCCAGCCTTTTTTCCTTGTGGAAATTTCATCCCCTCTGAATTTCCTGATTGATGCTTTTGGGCTCTTCTTCAGCAGAAATATCTGTCAGCTTTGATCAGACTTTTGACCGTTCTTCAGTACAATTGTTGAAATTCCATGTGTGTCATTCAGAGAGAACAGAGTTGAATACTGGATTTTATTTGTTTAGCCTTGCTCATAAGACCTAAAAATGGATTGTTCCAATAAGTTTCAGGTTTAAGTAATATACACCTGCAGAAATACTTATTTTTCAGACTTTTTAGAATCCACATAGCATTTTGTGATCTCTAAAGATGTCAAAAACTAATAAATTTAACAGCAGTATTTTAAGTAAAAATGGATTTACTGTTTTATTAAATCCTCTATCTTAAAAAAGAAACAAATTTCTGCAGAACCAGAAGTCTTTACCTTGTTAAAGTGGCTCTTGCATTCTCAGCCTTTTAAACTTTTAATTACTGTTTTGACTTGGCTATTTTTGAAGATTAAAGTACTGTGATGCACCACTTCTTGGAAGTGGCAACTCAAATTTTTGTCCATACTTTTCAGTATGTTAGGTAAGGTATTCTGAATCTCGTGTTAATTTAATCCTGCTGCATGTTTTCCCATCACTTGAAGTGCTAATGTTGACTAGAACCCCATTCTTGAGAGCTGTATTCTGGGGAATATATCAGGATAATTGATTTTAGTACTAGAAAATACACTTTTTCCTTATCTCTACTCCTAAACAATAACCAATATCAACTTATATACATGAGGCTTTGTTACTGTAAAACACAAGCATTGCCAATATAGAAGTACAATTTCACTCAATTATTCAAGTTTTAGAGTAGCCAGGTTCGTCTATAACTGAAAAAAATTAAAAACAGTGAATAGTCCTGCAGCACCTTAGAGACTAACAAAAAACATAGATGGTGGTATGAGCTTTTATGGGCACAACCCACTTCTTCAGGTGAATGGAGTAATGGGGTCTAGGTTTCAAATAAATAGAGAGAGAGAGGGAATGGGGAGGGAAAGAGAAGAGGGGAAAATGGAGAGAGAAAAATGTTGCCAATTAGTGTCCACGCTAAATGAGGTTAATAGTGGACTATAAGTATTCTAAGTACCTGGTGCTTAGCATTTTATATCATTAGGATATGGAAAGTAGTGGCCTATTCAGCACAGGTCTTTGTTTAAACCTCTGTTAAAGGTGTCAAACTTGTAACTAAAACCCAGTTCTGTAGTTTCTCCAGGGGACTTTTGAAATTGCTTTGGAACAATAACAGACCCTTTTAGATCCATTAGTGAGTGCCCAGGCAAGATGAAATGTTCCCCAACAGGTTTCCGTGTTACCATTTTGAATATTTGATTTTTCTCCATTAATCCTTTGTGCTAGAGATTGTCCAGTTTGGCCAACGTACATGGCAGAGGGGCATTGCTGGCACTTGACAGCATAGATCACATTGGTGGATGTGCAGTTATATGAGCCTCTGATGCAGTGGCTTTTGTGGTTAGTTCCTGTGATGATGATGATTGTAAGCTGTGTGGACACAGTTGGCATTGGGTTTGATTGCAGGGGTGGGTTCCTGGATGATTATGATGGGAGGTGTGCTTTATGGTTACTGGAAAGAATTTGTTTGAGGGTAGGAAGTTTTCTGTAGCTGAGGATTAGCTTTTCCCCCAAGGCCTGTGAGAGCGAGGAGTCATTTTCCAGGATAGGTTGTGGATTGTTGTTAATGCACTGGAGGGGTTTAAGTTGGGGGGGCTGTATGTGATGACTGGTGGTGGTCTGTTACTTTCTTGGGCCTATCTTGAAGAAGCCGATGCTTGGGTACCGCATCATGTCAAAACTGTGCATAGACTGAAAATTGTTTAGTCTGTGTCACCTTGATCAGCAAATTGTCTAAATGTATTTTTAAGTGTGCTTCATTTTCCCCTCCCTCCTTTTTCCAATGAATTCCATGTCCAAGTATTTAACTCGCTTTCTCTTGACCTTCACTCTGTAAACAATTGAGACTTAAAGTCAATTAGCTTAGTTGAGGTTATGCATTTGTTTCCTTACTGTGGTAATGCATGCACAGAGTTGCCATCCTGAAAAATGTAGCCTTTTTTTTTTTTTTTTTTTTTTATTAAGGGAAGGGAGCCCATTCTCCTTTTCTTGTTTTCAAGAGTAAGTTACTTTAGGTCTCCATTGTGGTACCAGGTACTCCCTTAAGTCAGAAAACAAGGAAAATGGGTTCTCTCTCTCCTAACACTTTGCAGTAATGGTGTGTAGGATGGGTCCCTCTGATGAGCTGCAAATACTTCATATTTCATTAGGCAGTCAGAGGAAGGACCAAGCATTCATGCCTCACCAAAAAGAGGATGCCATAGCCAGGATAGTCTGAGCTGCATAATATCCAGGGATCTCTGCTTAGGAGAGTGCTTAGGATTAAGGATGTTAAAGACTAGTCGACTATCCGATAAGCATTTGCCTATTGGATATTAATGTCGACAAGTCATTTCCCCCTTGCTGCCTCTATGAAATAGTCAACTAGTCAATCCTCCCCACCCCCTTTGCTGCCACTTGGAAACCCCAAGGTGGCAGCTGCCCCTTTAAAATGTCACCTCTGCAGGGATTCAAAGGGGCAGCCCTGGAGCCCGGGGTCAGCTAGGGATTCCCAGTTGATCCTGGGCTCCCCGCAGCATTTCCCTGGAACCCAGGATTAGCTGAGGAGTCCTCAGCTGACCCTGGGTTCCATGCGGCACATCCCTAGAACCCAGAGTTATCTGGGAACTCCCTAGCTGATCCCGTGTTCGGGGGGAGCCCGGGTTGAGCTGGGGAGGCCCCAGCTGAGCCCGGGCTCCCCCACCTCTGCGTGATTCAAAGGGGCAGGGGAGCCCATAGCAGTCCCACTGGGGACTCTTATGCATTTCAAAGCAGGCACCCGCGTGCATCCTGGAGTCAGCGGGACTTCCTGCTGGCCCCAGGCTGTACACAGAGTTCCGCATTTCTCCTTTGAAATGTACAAGAGTCCCTGCTGGGGCTAGTCAATTAACCGCATTTTAACATCCTTACTTGGGATAAGCATCCTCTTTAAAAAAAGAAAAAAAAAGAAAACAACTTAGGGTAACAGGGAAAGCAACAGCTACTTCCCCCATATTTAGATGTTGACCCATCTGGCTTCTAATCTCCTTGCTTCCTCAGTTTTGCTCAAAGCCAAATTTGGTGCTGAAATTGACTTTTTTGTCTGCTGCTAGGAGGAGAGAAGAATTAAGTAGGCAAGAGTAGGTCAGAAGATAAGTCTAATTTCTAGGGTTGGTGGAGATGAACATGATTTCTTTCAGCCTGATTGATGATGTGGTGTATTCCCTGTCTCTTGCTCTTGCAGGGCTGTAGGAATAATGTACCTGATGTTGATATACACTCAGATGTTCTCAGAGTAGGGAATATTCCTGAAACTAGTGAAGGGAATAAAGAAATCACGTTTGTCCCTCTTCCTAAACAAAAGAAATAAAAAATTGTCTTTCTCAGCACTTGTAACAATAAAGAAACACTTTCTTTGGGAAAATTCAGAGTATGTACTTTGCTTTTTTTATGCCCGGAGTAAAAATTGGCCATAAAAGGTACTATGAATCATCTTACATTATCTTTTCAAGGTAAAGCTTACAGAAGCTCATTTGCAATATTACAAAATTGTATACCATTAGCACATCACATTTTAGAGGAATCTTCTTATTGGCTTTTTAAATTACAAATTGCAGTTTAGGCTATTAATATAAAATAAATGTAATAGAGACATGGCATTACAGTATTGATTATGGTTTTTACATATGTTCATTGTATAGGCTAATATGTCAAATTGTCTTCATACTGTGACACTTCAACACAGGCAAATAATTCATTGAAGTGTAACTAAGGTTGTTGGGTTTTTTTAAATCCACTTTTAGCTCCAAATATTTCATAATTGTATGTGGTTTGGCAAGTTGTATGCTGGAGTTTCTCATTTGGCTGAACAGATTTCTTTAGGTAGTTTAATTAATAAACAAATTTTTAGCACAAGCAAGAACATTCAGTTTACTTTCAAAATGAAGGTTGATCTCCCTCCAACTGAAAGCATCACCACAGCACTGTCATTACCCGGTTTTCAGTCTAAATATGTTTATTCCTGGCACTAGCAAGATGCTTACCAGTATTTTTTTTTAGACATGAAAAGATATCCTACATTGCTTTAAATTGTTAGAATTAAGTCTGTAATTTGGAATTTGTATTTATCTGTGTGGAATAATAGAATCTTAAAGATGTAGGATTGGAATGGACTTTGAGAAGTCATCTGGTCCATTTATCCTACCTATGTTGAGATTAGTGTTTGTCTAACCTCTTCTTAAAATCCTCCAAGGATCACAACCTAGTCCAGTACTTAACAATCCTGTATATTTTAAAAAAATGTCCTAATATATAAAATAATTATATTTAACATTTTCATTATAAGGCTAGTTTTCCTAATATCTAACCTAAATCTCCCTTGCTGCATAGTAAGCCTATTATTACTTGTCCTATTTTCAGTGAACACCAAGGACAGTTGATTACTGACCTTTTAATAACAGCCCTTAACATGCTGAAGACTTGTCAGCTTGCTCCTTAGTTGTCTTTTCACAAGACTAAACACCCAATCTTTTAATCTTTTCTCATAGGTTGGATTTTCTAGTTTGACCATTTTTTGCCTTTTCATTCATTTATGGGGGACATACAGAGAATTACAACTTCAATAGTTCTTCAATTTTTTCTGACCATCTGAAAGTTGGAAATAAAGACCTAAAACTATAGTTATTTCCTTTTTCTTTTAAAAAGCAAAAAAGTATTCCTATACCTATAGATTTTGATTGGGTATAACTAATATACCATTTATTTGGGTTTTTTTTCTGTGCTCATTTTTTGGTATGGACTTGTTGACCTTGTACTCAGTGTTATAAGTATAGTTGGTCCCAGCAAAAAGTTTGAGTTTAAATGTTGTACATAATTCTGTACCAAGATATTGATCCCAGATAAAGTCTTAGTATTTGTTTGTTTCCTTTACTTCCTGCACTCATAGGAATTGGAAGTAGATTCTTGAACACTTTCTGCTTAAGGTGGGTCTTCAGTCATCTGAGTTAGGACCATTCTAGAGACCAAACAGCCCATAGAAGTCTTCAGAGATTCAGTTACATAAAAGGGGATGGTGGCCTTAATTTAGACTACTTCCTTGAGGCTGAAAGGGGCAGAGAGGCTCTTTGTTTCATGTAACATCCCTTAGCACTTCTGGAAGATGTGAAAGCCTGGGTTTGTGCTCCTAGTTAATGCTAAAGGAGGCTTTGAAATAGTTTTGATGTGGCAGAAACTCCGAGCGAGTAATGTGGGATTCTTCCAGGGAACTCTGAGTGAGTAATGCATTTATACAGCTGCTTCACCTCTCAGTGTAGTCTGGTTCAGTGCCAGAGGAATGCTTGGTATTTGCTGCTGAGGAATAGTGGAGAGTTACTGTCCTAGTATTCAGTTTCCTCTTCAGTGTGCCCTAGAAACCATCTCTGACCTTGCTTTCCAAATGTGATGGGTGTTGAAAATTGCTTTGGTGTAGATCAGGGGTGACCAGACTGGCTCTGAAGCTGCATGTGACTCTCCAGAAGTTAATATGTGGTTCCTTGCATAGGTGCTGACTCGAGCTGAAGCTACTGGCACCAATTTTCCAAATGTTCACTGTTCAACCCCTGGCTCTGCCTCCACTCCACCCCTTTTCCCATGGCCTTCGTGCCTTCCCTGAACCTGCTGCACCCTCGCTTCTCCACACTCTCCTCCAGAAGGTTTTCTCTATTCAAAAGCTTCAGAGGGGTAGCCGAGTTAGTCTGTAACAGGAAAAACTTAAACAACAACAAATAGACTAGTAGCACCTTAAAGACTAACAAAACATGTAGATGGTATCATGAGCTTTCATGGGCACAACCCTGAAGAAGTGGGCTGTGCCCACGAAAGCTCATGATACCATCTACATGTTTTGTTGATCTTTAAGATACTACTAGTGTATTTGTTGTTTTTAAAGTTTTTTCTGTTTCAGTTATTTATAGTTATCACCCTGCATTTTTAGTCTATTTTCAAGTATCACAAGAGTACAAAGGTTTAAGTTGGTAACTTCTTCCCACTTGAAGCAATAGAGAGGTCCCTCAGTAGTGCAAAGGAAGGTTATTTGCTTTATTTCATTGTGTATACAAGAAAAAAAAGGAAAACCTGCATCCCATATAGCTGCTCAGAAAATTTAACAAGTGCATAAAATGTTCAAATGTACATGGCAATTTGATCATTAACAAGACCTTAACTTGAAGATCCTTTTCCCCCATTATTTCATAGGATATTAGACAAATGCAAACTGAAAAACTGTCCCAGTGTTTTGTAACTCTTTATATGCTAGTTCATATGCAGATTGAATTTGTTTTATATTTATTGTTGCTTCCTGTTCAAGATCTGGGATATAAACATTCATAATAGGGCCCAGTTATGTGTAAACTGTTACCATCAAAATTGAAGCACATATTGAAATAGCACATATTTAGTGTGATTTTTAAATAGCACACTCAAGATAATTTTAGCTTGTATAACAAAAGCTGATGTTTTTACTGTTACCAAAAAAATCCTTAAATTTAGAATATCAAGTTTATTCGCAGCAGTATACTTTATGTAATTGGAAGAACAATTGTTGAATATTTACTGTTAGAAACCTGTGCAGAACTTTCAGTTGGATTCTTTTCTTCTCTTGTTTTTACTGGGTTATTTTCCTATCCTCTTAAGTCTTATTTTTTTTCTTCTTTGCAAAGAAAGCAGTTGTGCAACCTTTTCTTTACACTTTCTTAATCTTGCCTATATTTGATATATACTGAAAGATTGTTTAAGCTAAGGGTCTGAGACTTTGAACTAAAGCCATTTACAATAATTTATAATATCCTGGTTTTCCACCTGAAGGAAGAATGGACAGCAGTGATCTAAAGAACTTTATTACCTGCCAGTTTTGTCAGCAGTTGAAAGCTGGTGCCTAGGGAAATAACAAAGATAGGAGTAAAAGGAATGAAGTAGCTGGATCACAACTCAATCTAGCATTTTTCCCCTGCTTCCTTTTTCCTTGTTTTATCTGTTTCTGTAAAAATTGTCAGTCAACCCCAGCATTATTGAGAGCACACTATTGTCAGCTCCACGGAGAGGGAAGGGCTAACAATACACACTGCAGGCTGGCACAACAGATTAAGCCAAGATATATAATAATCCAAGGTTGTTTCTGTGAAGTTTAGAATATCTGAATCTGTTTGAGGTGATGGAAATAGCTACCCACATGGTTGAGATTTCCTTTTGTTTAGAACAGGGGTGTCCAAACTTTTTTCAAAGAGGGCCAGATTTGATTAAGTGAACATGCGTGAGGGCCGACCATTTTGCCTGACATTCTTTGAACCATTAAAACTAAATGCAAATTAACTATTTTATGCAAAGTTTATTGCAAATGGCATACTTTTCATTTCATCACATGGATGACAAATCTAAACAGGTGTTAAATCACTCTGCCTTTCATATCTGAAGGCCAGATGAAAAAAAAAATCCAGGAAGCTGAAATATATGTCAGGAACATTGTAAAGTACATTACATATTATTGGTAATAAAGGTTGTCTGTCAACTTTTAAGTTCAAAAAATATGAACAGGAACATAACACCAAGTATACATGTTGTGTCCAAATATATTTATAACTGATTTAGACCAACTGACATTAACTGAGATTTTACAATGTATTCATCTCAATACATATGGATTCGTTGGGGGCCATAAAAGATAGATATTGCCAAATTACCTGTGGGGCCGTATTAAACTGGAACACGGGCCGCAATTGGCCCGCGGGCTGGACTTTGGACATGCCTGGTTTAGAATATCACCAGATTGAATAATCACTGTCTGTCTATTCGGTTTTCAAGTTCTCAGCCATTGTACCTTTACGAATTACCCCTGTGTGATGCAGGCTTTCAGTGACTAGTTATGTTATAGAGCTCAACGCAAGCACTGATGTAAGGTGGTGGTTACCTTGAAATTTAGAGGGAAATGATAAAACTTGTTTATTGTCGTCTTAGTGGTTGTAACAATGGCACTACATTGGAAATGGAAAAATATTTCAGATTCTTAAAAACAGGAGAGGATGGCTCAGAAGTACATCTGGACCTGGGAAGGTATTTATGTGATATGGGGTATTTTTGTTTTTCAGTGTGATGATTGTTGATGTGACATTTTTATGTTTTTCTATGGCATGAGGAGAGCCTTGATGGTGTAACCGAAAAGTATAAATCTCGTAAATAAAATATTTTAAAACAATCACATACAAGCACCACAAACTTAGTTTAACTTTGTTCTTTTATGTTTTTATTCTATGACATACTTAAAGGCTAGCATTGACTTGGTTTAGCTGAAAGAACCACCACCTTAAGGAGAGTGGTGGTAATAACGTGTCTTTGCCATCCATTCCTTAATGTTGCTGCTGAACTGAGTTCCCTCTGAACTGTGTAGCAGCACAGCTTTGTAGGTGATTAATCAGCCCTGCCCGATCAGAGGCTCAGGGCTCCATGAAGGGAGCTGACTGACCACACATGAAGCTCTGCTGCCGCACAATTTAGAGGGAACACTGCTGCTGAATCTATCAGATGGTGCCAAGTGTGACTGAAGAAAATGGAGTCCACAGGGATCATTAATTTCATCATAGGCCAACATGGGAAATAATTTTTTATTACTACAGGTTGGACCTCCCTGGTCTGGCACCCTCAGGACCGGAGCCATCCTGGACCAGGGAGTTTGCTGGACCAGGGGAGGTCAATGTTCCACTGCTGGCTGCCCTCCTGCTGGCTCCTCTCCCTGGGCTCTCAAGGCTGGAGTTCCCTGCTCTGCTGCTGCCCCACTAACTCTGTTACAGCCGAGGCTCCCCGCCCACTGCCGCTGGGGTTTCCCCAGCCAGGGTTGCCTGGGTGCTGTCAGCCCTGTTCAGTCACTGCTGGCCTTGGTACCTCCGGGGCTTCCTTGGGGTTTCCTTGCTCTAAGGCCACCCGGCCATCACCTGCCCTGCTTCTGTAGCCTGGCTCTGCTGCCACCGGGGGGTTCCCAGCCAGGGCTGCCTAGTCACCTCAGAACCCACTGCCTCCGGCGGGTTCCTGGAATTTCCTGGCTGGGGTGCCAGGTGGGCCTGCTGCCACCAGGGACTCTGCTGCCGCATGGCCCCGCCGCTGGGGTTCCTTGGCCAGGGCTCCCGCTGCGCTGGGAAGTTCTCAGGGTTCCTGGCCAGGGTCGCCTGACCCCATTGATGTCAGGAGTTTTCTGGCTAGGGTGGAGGCTCCCAGATGCTGTCAAGCCTAGATGACACTGGTGTTTCCCTGTCTAGCCACTCCTGGCTCAGCCAGGTCTCTGTAAATCCAATACTCCCAGGGCTCTTTGGTCCAGCAACATCTTGCTGGACCACGGATGCTGTCAGACCAGAGAGTCCAGTATTTGGGAGGTTCAGCCTGTACTAAATTTGGACTGGTTTCAAATCTGTAACCTAGAGATGAAAGCCTTTGTATTCAGTTCCAAATTTGTTGAGCTGTCCAGTACACAAACTCTTCTTATTTGCTCAATTTATTTCTCTGTTGATTTATATCCTGATGACTTGTTTTTCAGCTACTGATCTTCTTCATGGGATTAACTGAATAAAGAACAAATTCTGAATAAATTTACATATTTTCATTGAGTTAATTACGCAACTCTAGAATATTCTTGCATTTGTGTGCTGACACATTAGTACACATACTGACAGAACATAGTCCTTTAATAATATTTTAAGGAAAGTTGTCTGGTCTCATTTTCAGGATTTAACCGATACTTTTTTCTCCACGGTTTTGACTTCTTGAATTAGAGAAGAAAAGTGTGCAGCTTGCAAGCCTCCAGAAGTTTGCATGCTTACCTGAATCTCTTTAGAGTGCAAAACAAAGGTGGACATTTTGCAAAAGCAAGATCTCACATGATTCTAGCACTTAAAGCAACAAGTTGAAATACTGAGTAGTCTTATGATATTTTGGGCTGTTCTGCAACTGGAAATGAAAATAACAATTGTGGGTACTTCAAAACTTCACAAGAATGTTTGGCTAGCGTTGAAAACTTGAGGTGAAATAGAGGAGAGAAGCTGTTTTTACATAGCCAAATTAGTTTCCTTATAGCAAATTTGAATCCATTTTGAAAATACTAAAATGTTCTAGATGCCAGTCTTTCAGAAATTTTCCACACATTTCCTTTTTACAGAATTTATTCCATCGTGTATAATGTGTTACAGTAGTTAATAGAAAACAGGATAAAGGCCTTCCAGTTTCATTCTAAGGATCGTATAGCATTCAGTTTGATATACCTGCTCTCTCAGATGTATTTATCCATTTAGGTTCAGACAAAGAAAGAAGAATCTTTGCCACCATCACTGAGCCAAACCATTCCATCGTTTTATTTTCCTCGAGGATGTCCAAAAGAAAAACTGAATATAGATGCAGTGATTGCTAAAATAGAGAGAACTTTCTCTCAGTTTCCAAATGAGAGAGCAAGTTTAGAAGACATGGGAAAAGTTGCAAAGGTGAGAATTTTCTGGGTGTGTAATTCCAGTATACTAATCTACAAATAGGAAACAAATGATGTGTTTCATATGTTGTTTGTTGTGTGATATGTATAAAATTCTAAAAAGTTAAGTCAAAATTAATCTGGGATCATAACCCATTAAAGTCAACGGGAGTATTGACATTAACTTCTGTGGGTTTTGGAGAGAGCCCATAAATGTCAACACCAGAAACTCAAGCAGCCTCTTGGAGTTGTATCTTATGCAGTCCTATAAATGTCCGTATGCAGCGTGTCCACGTGTCTTAACAGTAATCTTACTACTGCAGATGTTTTAAATGCATTCCTGTTGGTTTATGAACATGATGCATGATTAAAATGTTGAGTTATCAGTGTCAATATGGTATGCTACAGTTAAACCAGTTACTCAGGTAAAAATGAAACCAGAAACTTTTGCACCTTAAACAGGAAAAGAAAGTTATGGATGTGTATATTAAACCTTAAAATCCGGCTTTCTTTTTTTGGAGGACTTTTTCTTAGACCTTTTATAGTCACTAGATTTATTGCAGTGTCAGTATATGGGGTTTATCAATCCAAAAAGACTGACTTGTTTTGCTTCTGTATAACCTGCGTAACAAATTAGCTTAGAGAAAATGAATAACATTTTTCCGTATATAATATTGAAGCAGGAAAATAAATCTATGTATTTTAGAAATGTGCATTTGACTGTCTGTTAAAGAACTCCACTTAAAGGGTTAAAAGCTAGAACCACCAAATTGGTATGCAGCTTCCTCTTTTCCTAACTAAGGGTGTAGGGAAAAGGGCCTCCACAGGCTGGCTCTATCTCTCCAAGCGTAGGCCCTGCCGCTCACACCGCGGGGGGAGTGTATCAAGTCTCCTCTGGCTCTGCAAGGGGCTCAGCTGCTCAGCTGGCAGTTGACTCTAAGCATGGAGCTCCCTCACAGGGCAGGGGCGCGGAGCAAGAGATGTCACATGCTCCCTCTCCCCAGGCTCAGATTAACCTGGGGGCAATAAGAGGGAGCATGCAAAGTCTCCTCCCAGGGGCGGGGGTACCTAGAGGGAACTGCCAACTATTTAGAACATCTGGTGGTTCTCTCTGGGGGAGGAGGGGAAACTTTGCTGCTCCCCCATCTCCAAACCAATCAGGGTCTGTGGGTGGCGAAGCATGGTAGTGTCCAGGGCCCGTCCCTTCCAGGGTGGCCCAGATTACTTCAAAAATTTCTGAAGTGGGCCCCGGTCAAAAATTACCCACTCCTGTCCTAACTCAAAGCAAGGTCAGGGTTCAGTTGTGCCAGGAAAACTGGAAGTGCTGGGAATGAGACTGTTTTCCATAAAATGGAAAGGGAGGGGTTGTTCTGAGGGACAATGTACTCTTAGTGGCCACTGGGGGCAGCGAGCTCGCAGGGGAGAGCTATATTGCAGAGTGACTATTGGGGGACAGCTATACCAGCAAGATAGTAGCCAGCAGGGCTGGGGCTCACCATCTTACTTGCCACCGGACTGGGAAAGTGGGGCTGCCCTTTGGCCCACTTTTGTCCCGCTGACCCTGGAAGGGGGGATGAAGGGAGGCCCAATCAACCCCCTACCCCAGGAACAAGCCAACAGGTGAGGTGCACAGTTCCTGCTGCCCTGGTCCACCCCTTCTCCCAACCCCCTGTTCAGTACAGAAGAGACTAAAGCTGTTGATCAAATTAAAGGTTATCAGTCAATAAAACAAACTTTCCAGGAATCATATGTTCATGTAAGTTCCTTAGGAATGTGCACAATGAAACACATGTCTGTCCTGCTCCCCCATAATACTGCTTTACAACTTAAGTTTTCATTTTATGCTAATATTTGAGTGAGGGAGTAACACTCAGATAAGTAATCAATAAACTGACTACATTGTTCTACATTGTTAATTCCAGGCCTGTGAATGCCCACTTTACTGGAAAGGTCCTTTGTTTTATTGTGCTGGAGGAGAACGAACAGGATATGTCTCCGTTCATAAATTTGTTGCAATGTGGCGAAAGTAAGTTGCTTTTTGAGATGTACTTTATTTCTTAATTTAAATGTAATATTTTAAACTATGAATGTGATCCAGCCAGCAGACAGACAAATCCCCTTATGTATAGTCTAACACTCAAGAGTAATTTTTTATCAAGTCCAATATGTGCTGTAGATATATATGTAATGTAGTGGTTAATGACGAGTTCCTAGTGCTCCCTCCTCCCCCCACTGTAAGCTCTTGGCATATTCCTGCAAATTAAAACAATGCTGCTCAAGAGTTGTGGGCAGACATGTCTCCTTTCTAGCTTTTTCTATCCTCAGTGATCATAGGGAGAGAACTATGGTCTTTATTTCAAACTGTCCTCTCATTTGACTACTCCTTGCTGAGAGTAGGTAAAATATAGAGAATTTAATGTAATTGATGACTAAAGTCTAGTATGAGAGGAAGGTTTAATGCAATGGCTAGATCTGTGAAAATAGCTAGTAGGAAGAAGAAACAGACTACCTGCCTGTCATATATTCTGGTAATTAATTCTTTAGGTGCTCACATGTTAAATCAATGGGTTAGGAGTAAATGCTGAGTGTGCAGCTTTTTCATAAATCCTGCTATAGAACTTCCTAATACAAGTATGAACATTTTTCCTATTTAAATGGAGTAGAAAAGTATTATGATACGAATTCATTTTATATTTGCATTTCAGAATACTGCAGACCTGCCATGATGATGCTGCAAAGTTTGTTCATCTTCTGATGAATCCTGGATGCAACTACTTGGTGCAAGAAGATTTCATTCCATTTTTACAAGTAAATTGCAACTGAAATTTATCATTACCTCTTTGTGTCTTCAAAGCTAAACAAAAGACTAGATGTACCAGCACAACTCTAATTTCCTGATCATTATTCTAGTCATTCTTTTTACTAAAAAGATTACTGATATTTATTGCAAGCAACTTATATTGTCAACTGGCTTACTAATGAGTTTAGCTTGTTACAAGTCATTTTACAGTCACAAATATTTATAGCCTGCTTTTATGTAGGGAAGAAGTTGGGGGAAAAATCCCGACACATCCAACAGTAACTCTTAATTGTTTGATTTCAACTAATAGATGAGCACCTATTTAACCTTTAGAATGACAACTCATGATTGACATAGTAGTGTTAAGAATGTGGTTCTCAGGTTTTTGGGAAGTTATTGGGGATGGGAAAGAAGAAAAATGACAATTAAATCTCTTTTTGGACTGTCACAGGTCTTATTGCTTTGACCAAAAGCAAACTTGCTTGTTGGACTACCACTGTCTGTAGCGCACTTCCACGTGGTTTTATAGTTTATTTCTTTATTTGGCACTTCATTTCTTCCTATCTCTTTATAGGATGTGGTGAATAGTCATCCTGGCCTATCATTTTTAAAAGAAGCATCTGAATTTCATTCTCGTTACATTACCACAGTAAGTGCTTTACTTAGAAAAATTATTTTGTTTATACAATTTAACTATTTATTCATAGGTCAGAGGAAATATGTAAAACAAACCTATTCACAACGGTCTTATCTCCAGAAATAAGTATTCTGTTGACCACAGCTTTCCACACTTCCCATGCACTATAGTGAGTATAATTCAAATCTTTGGGAGACAGTCGTGGGAGGAAGAGCATCTGTCACTGCAACTCATGGTTGCAAGGTTTTCCTATTCTTTAGTATGTTCAGAGAGCTTACTGAATAACAGTCAAAATAGGAATAAGGAATAGAGAAAGTTTGTTTGGAACATGTTAATGAATTTCTATTGAAAAGCAAATTGCTTACTTTACTTGGACGCTTGTTTTGGGTGTGGTTTTCAACCTGTGGCTGGTGAGGAGCCTGACCCTGCTTTGCACTTCGTGATGAAAAAAGCCTGAAAATTTGAAATAACTTCTGCATTATTTCAAGTTCACCTGTATCAAGCCGATAATATGTAAGCTCCACAATATTATGGAATTGAAAAGAATTTGTGATAAGAATTGACACCTTCTTAAGCTACTTGCACCTTCCCAGTTCAAGGATTGTCCTTTAATTGAATTTTGTATACATGAAACTTTCCAGTTGTAGGTTCCCATGACTAATATCATCTTTCTGTCCATATTAGTAGTGAGTAACTGTTCTGTTGGTTTCCTTCAACTACTGATCTGGACTTGACAGCCTCTAGAGATTAGGTTGCTTCAGACTCTGTGCTCATTCACTCTTCAGAGTCTGAGATCGCTCCAAAGAGCATTCAGTTGCTAAAAAGTGTCAGTTGTTTAAAAAGTATCCTCCACAAACTGATTTAAGGCCATTGATGGATGTAGCACTTCTGCATGTAGCACAGATTTTATGTGGAAGTCTTCCTTTTGAGACATTAACTTTGGTTCTGCACCTTTCATACTCTATTCCAGAGTTGAAGGCTTCAGGTTTATCCTCCCCACACCAGTAAGCATTGCCAATGGACCAATAGTAATATACTCAAACCCAAGAGTTGAAAAATCATGATCAACCCTAAAAATCATGATTGGCCAAAAAATCAAGAAATTCTTTATGAAGATTCAATTGTGGGGTGTAGTCCATTCTGACTTTTTAACCTCCTTCTGCATACTTTCTATATGTTTTAAAAGTACTATTGTGTTAACTCTTGCACATTTATCAAAAGTAAGAAGACTTTTTGTCATCTTTTGCAGTTACACGTATCTCTTTCCAGTTTTGGAGTAGGTGCTTGTAGATCCACTTGCTATCTCTTGCCTTCCCAGTCCAAGACTGCTACCTGTTCCCTTAACTGCCAAAGTTTGCATGGATCCATGTGTGACACATGGGAGCTGACAGCTTCTGGGGCCCTGGGCAAGGTGCGGAGGCTGGCTCCACACCCTCAGAGAGGGTGGGGCCAGAGGGCAGCCAGCTCTTGGTGCTTCCCAAACTGTGCCTCTGCCCGCCCCTCCCTTGCCCTCAGAGCCGCACAGAGTGGCACTGTGGCGTGATTTAAAGGGTCCAGGGTTCCAGCTACTGCTGCAATAGCAGCAGTGGTGGCCAGGAGCCCACGCCAATTGCCCTCTTTTCCTTCCTCCTGATCTGTGGGCATGGTGTGACATTTCTCAGCAGTGTGAAAGTTTCTAATCTCCCAAATGTAGTCCCTTGCCACTGCTTGGGGATGTGGAGAGAAGACATCATGTGAGTGATATTAGAGAGCTTCTCCCCAACAAGGAAGGGTTACATCTGGAGCATCACAAAACTTTACTACTTTCAAAAGTTGGCTGTTACTACCATCCTCTTCCTCCCCCCACACCCCAAAAGTAGTAGTCAGTTGGTGCCCGCCTAGCTTGTGTGCTGCTGTTTCTGTTGTCTCCTGCAAAAAGCTATCAGTCAGGATTGGAGGATGTAGAGGAAGATGCTGAAATCTTAAGAAGGTACTCCCACCCTCTCTGCTTCGCAGAAATGCAGAATGGAGGTGCTGTGGGGGACTGAGTAATAAGGGCCAGTACTGGTCCAAGATGCTGAGAGAAGAGTGTAGCCATTGGAGATCTGGTCTATTGAAATGCCTCCATAAAACAATGTGTTTGTCCCTCCTCACTCTCTCCCCCGAGCAGCAAGGGATGGGGGTGGTAATGGGCCTTAGATTAATCTTCATGGTAGTGGAGTGAAGTGGGAAGGGTCAGAAGGGCTCAAAATTACCCTCCACAAGATGGGGGGAGGGTAATTTTGAGCCCACCCCCAGTTGACACTTAATGTATAGGGGACAGAGGGCTTAAGGCAGGTCTCTGGCAAAAGCCTATTCTTAGTGCTGTGGTGGGTGGGTGTTCCCTTTGCCCATAATGGGCTTTCTTCAATTGGATAGCCTGCTGGGAATACAGCTTTCTACTTCTGAGCCAGCTTTCGCAGTTCACCAAGAGGAGAGGACTGCCATCTTCCATAGTAGCCTGCCAAAAAAATGGGGATGCAGGCCAGTCAGTCACTTCCAGAAATCTGAGATGGATCAAAACAATCAGGTCCTCACAAGACAACTGCCTGGGTGTGGGAGGGGCGGGAAGAGCTTGAAGAATGAAGCAGTGGGGAGTTGGTGCAAGCACCTGCTTCCAAGTCACATGATGCCAGAAGCTCTTCATGTCATCACAAGAGCTCCTCAAACAGGTGTCAGATTTGTGGGACTTGCAATAAATTCACGAGGAGATGACACTGCACCTGCTGTGCTGGATTTTTCATGCTAAGAGTTAATGGCGTTAGTTTTTGCACCTCACCAGTGAGACCATAGCAGTTTATCAGTTAATTATTTCTCCAAAAGAGATGGCTGAAGCAGAGAGAGCGAGAGAAGGAAAAACATCATCGGGGAATATCTTTCTTGGCAATTTGTATTGAGGCCTGGCTTGTCTGATTTGTGGAAAAACTGCTGTTCCTTCTGAGAACTGTAGCAGCTCCATTCTCTCATCCCCCAATCCTTTCTTTAGCTGAGGAACGTATTTACTTAGGGTGGCCTGGGTTGAAATTGACAAACTGCCATGAGTGTCCTTTCTGAAAAGGGAAGCAAAACACCAATCCACAAATCAAACAGATGTTTAGAAAACTGTCTATACTGTTGTTTCTTGTCAAAGATGTTTAACTGGTTAACTGACTAAGTGGGATCTCACTGCTCCCACTGCCTAGCCCACGGGGCTGCCAGTTCCCAGCCCTGGCCCCAGGGCTACTCCAGCCCAGCCGGAGCAGCCTCTGCCTGCGATGTGTTAGGCGTGCCGTGGACAGGGGGCAGCTCCCAATGCCTGGAGCAGCTCCTGTTGACGGCAAGCCCCATCGGGTTGGAGCAGCCTCCACCAGTTAACTGGAACTGCTGAGCATCACCCGTTAACCTTTCATATCCCTAGTATTGGATCCAAAGGCTGGATTTGGAAGAGAAGGTGCTTGGCAGGCATGAGGCAGGAGGCTGTGGTGGATGTAGTGGAGAGCATTAATTCAGCATCAAATTGAGAGAGGCAATCACTGAGAAGTATAGGATGTGAGGGGTCAGATGAGAACTCAGAGGTAAGAATGGGCCCAATTTTATAAGACTATGTGGAGATCAGAATAAAAGTTCTGAGTGTAATAGAGTAAAAGGCAGAAACCCAGAGAGGAATATATATAAAATTAGTTGGTGGGAGCAATTAGAGGAAGGGGGAGGTCAGCAGTTGGGTTCTTAAATAAATAGGACAGAGGTGTGAAAGTTGATTGAGGATAAAGTTACAGCAGTTGAGGCAAGAGAAGCCAGAGCCCCAGCCCTGCTCAAGAGTCTTCTTAAACAGTTAACTGGTTAAACTTCAAGTTAACCTAATGATTAATTGATTAAATGGGATTTTACATCTCTAATCTATGTGGTATTTGAGGAGAGAGAGATTTGGAAATGATTTTGGAAAGTTAGTATCTAAAACAATGGGAGGATGAGCTCACTAAGGTTAGTGTTTGTGTGTGGGGGGGAGATGGAATGGACCTAGGCCTCGACAGATGGAGAGAGACAGAAGATAAAGACATAGAGGATGATGATGAGCAATAGTAATAAACATTGGAAAGTGAATAAAGCAGTAAACTGTAGAAACTTGCTTCATATTTCCTTTGTTTCTTGGCATTTGTACACAAGTATTTTTAAACACTTAACCAAGACTTGGAACATTACAATGTTTAGTTCAATTAGTTATAAGTAGACAGTAACTTGTCTCTTCATTTTACAGGTTATACAAAGGATATTTTATACAGTAAATAGGTCTTGGACTGGAAGAATCACATGTAATGAGCTCAGAAAAAGCAGCTTTTTGCAGGTATTTATGTAAAATTTTGCAAGTAGATATAACTTTTGCTCATTTTAATAAAGCTTTTAAGTTAAATACTTAAAAGGGCATAAGAACAAATACCATCTTTACTTGCTTCTTTCCAGATTAGTGAAGATTAAAGTGCACTGATTCTCCTGGGAGCAATTATTAATACAAGATTGTTTCAATTTAGATTGTGTTGTTCAGAGCTATATTTGTCTCTCACTTAACAGAAAGTTGGCTGTCCTCTCTATTCAACTTTCTCTGGCACCTTAACTTTTAACTCGGTTCATTAAAATCCTCTCTTAGCATGCTATCCTGTGCATACGGTCTTTGAAGATAAAATAATTCCACTAAAAAACTGTTTGTAATTAGTGATACTCATTGATGGTATAAGAACTTTCATTTATCCTTTCAGCTGTTGCTGTGACCAACAAGCATCTGCAGGTTCTTTAATGAGATTTTCTTTTGCCTGATAATAGAATGTGGCATTATTGGAAGAAGAAGTTGATATTAACCAGCTTACTGAGTACTTCTCTTATGAGCACTTCTATGTTATCTACTGCAAATTTTGGGAGCTGGATACAGACCATGACCTCTATATTGACCCAAAGGATTTAGCCCGGCATAATGATCATGGTATGACACATGGAACAACTTTGTTTAACAGTCTAACTTTAAAAACATATGTAGAAATTAACTGAAAATCTTTACGACACTTTATAGCATGAGGTATGTCTTCAACTATGCAGTCATCTCCCACAGGGAGTGGCCATCTCCTCATTGCTGTCACTAATAGTAGAATAGACCAAGCATTAATACATGTCGCAAGAAAAAATACTGAAATGGAAGAGGTATTCATGTGATAGTCTAACTGGTCTTTTCCCTCTAGTTTCTGTTATCTCAGCCTTCAGATGTGTCATGCCTTTTTCCCCCTTGAAGCAAACAAAATATTTTTGCTAGCCTCTAAGGTGCCTCAGGACTACTCTTGTTTTTTTTGTTTTTAATTAAAGTTGTTAAAGTTAGATTAACACGGCTACCCCTCTCAGACTTTTAAGATGAGTGTCATGCAATTCTGGGATTAAATGGTGAATAGGTTGCTGTTATTCTTTAGAACAGTGATTCTCAATCTTTCCAGACTACTGTATAAATTTCAGGTGTCTGATTTGTCTTGTGTACCCCAACTGTATTTGAAAAACTACTTGCTTTCAAAATTGGACATAAAACTACAAAAAGTCACAACATATTACTACTGAAAAGCTGCTTTCTTATTTTATCATTATAATATAAATCAATCGGAATATAAATATTGTACTTACATTTCAGTATATAGAGCAGTGTAAACAAGTCCTTGTCTATATGAAATTTTAGTTTATACTGACGTCACTAGTGCTTTTCATATAGCTATAGCAAATTTAGCTAGATGAATATATTCCCTGGAAGACCTTTGAGGGTACATACCCATGGTTGAGAACCACTGCCTTAAATCATCATAATGATGAGTTTTTTAAAAAAGATTTAGTCCAAACAGGAATTAATTCAAAAAAATCTTATGGCCAGTGTTATATAGAAGGCTAGACTTAGATGATCACAGAGGTCCTTCTAGCCTTATCTATGAAACCTTTGGAGATAGCAAAAACAAATGTGTGCTAGAGGACAAAGTTTGACTAATTAGCCTTATATAGAATCATTGATGGAGGTGTTTTGGTTTTTTGTTTTGTTTTAACTTTCAAATGAAAGGTTTCCATGGTTATTCAGATGCAATTCTGGGTCTCCTTTCTAATATTAAACTTTTAAAATTTAGAAGTACTTTTATAAAACATATAGCTGTGAAAGCCTTGAGTCCTGTTAATTCCTTAGTAATAGCTTCTGTATTCTGGTAGAAAAATAACTCTTAGAAAGCACCATAATGCTATGCAAATTAAGAGACAAACGTTTAACCAAATATGCTTCATCTTTAGTAAAACCCCAGAATTGGCAAGAAAAAACCATGCATCTCAGAACTGCGAGTCAGAGGTAGTTAAGTACTGTCTTTGTATATTAAAATTCCTAATTCCATGTTGGCTCTCAGAGGAATTATAGGTTTTTTTAAATGTAAAAACCTTGAAAGCAAGATATACTTGTTAAAATAATGCGTGTTAAATAAATACGGATCTAATAAAGGTGGATTATACTATGTGTGTATTGTCCTAGAATTCATGTTTCAGGTCAGAATTCAAGGCCATTTGGACCCATTTTGGAGGCTGTATGTGTCAAATGGTCCTTTCAAAGGGGACTCAAAATGATTGAGAGTTAACCTTTTGTTTTATGTACCTTTATGTTTATGTAATTAGGTAGATTTCAGTAAATATATTTCATCTTCTAAATACAATATAAAGCAAAAATAACTTTTAAATGCCTTCTAATATTTTTCTCATTGACAGCTATATCAAACAGGATGATAGAAAGGATATTCTCAGGAGCAGTAACAAGGTAACTTTTGATATACTGATTTAAATACAGGTAATCCAGTTCTATAGTCAGACTTGTTTATGCAAACTTGAGTATGAAGTTTCTAGAACAATTGAGTTCTACTGAAAATTAGTAGTTCATTTCAAGGATTCATCAATGTCACTACAACGTCTTAAATCCATTGTTTCAACGGGAATTTTAGTATTATACACAATGTACGATGTGTATATCTCTTTGATTTGGTAAATAAGGTAAATCAATGTTGACCATTACTTTGTAAGATATAATTTGGCTTGGGAGGAAAGCGAAAAGCAATCACATGCTTTCTCTGCCATTATATCTTTCCATTTGCCAGTTTAAAACTTTAAAGAGACTCCAGTTGGAAACTCAAATGTTCATTTGAAAACTTTACTTTACATCCCATATAAGTGCCTTAAGTCACTGGGATAGTGGTTACTCTGGAGCGGGCTTCTTATTTTGACCTATAATGAAGCCCTTCCAACAAATCTTACATGAAAACTAATAAGTTGGAATGAAAACCTCAGTTGTGATGAATTGGCATTTTTGACCCAAAAAACCGTTTTGTTGAACAATTCTCAGCTCTGTCGACCTCACATTAATGCAGTGCTTTTTGGCACTTAATGAGCATGCTGTTCCTGGGAGCTAGCACAGGGATTCTGACCAGTAATTGTAGCAGAATAGCTGAAACCAGAATAGTAGTGGGCAGTGCAAGAGAGGAAGGTATGTGAGATTCTTGATGTATCTCTTGACTTACCAAAGAGGTCTAAACATCAGCTTCATGGTAGAAAGATGCTTATTTTTAAAAATAGGAATTGTGTACAGGAGAAATTTCACAATGTGCTAAGCCAGGGTGAGGAAACCTCAGGCCTGGAGGCCAGATGCGCCCCCTTGCTTGCCCAGATCTGGCCTCCAAGACTCAGGGCTCTCCCAACATTGGGGAGCCCACACAGGCACTCTCTTCCCCCCTACCACCACCACCCCACTGTGGGATTAGAGCACACAAAATCTACTAGCTTCGGGTCCTCGAGCCTTTGGTGTTTAAGGGGAATGTAGGGTGTGTCTTTCTCTTCATTCAGGAAGTTTGTTTTGCTTCTCAGTTTTGTGTGGCCCCTGAGTGATTTTTCTGTGGGTCCTCAGCCCTTGATCCAAAAAAGGTTCTCCACTCCCGTGCTAAGCCAAGACTGCTTATCTTTTTCTTTTAAGAATCAGTCAGCTTTGTAAAAATAGAAGTTCTCTTTTTGAAGGTATAGGAGACAAAGGAAATTGCTTGGAAACTAATGATCAGTGCAGTGTAAAAACAGAAATGGCATGGAAACAAAACCAAAAATAATTCAGAAGTATCATGTTTGTGTATAGATAAACATGTACTTGTCACTCTTCTGTTGTTGCTTTCCAAGTGCTCATAGAATAGTCTACAGAATGTGCAACTTTTGTATTTTAATTCAAATGTAATCATAAGATTAAAAGGGACCACAGCAGGTCTTCTAGTGCAACCCTCTGAACTCATGGATGGTCTAAATACTGTCTAGACTATTCCTGACAGGTGTTTGTGTAATCTGCTCTTAAAAATCTCTAGTAATGGAGATTCCACAACCTCCCTATGCAATTTATTCCAGTGCTTAACCCTCCTGGCAGGAAATTTTTCATAAAATCTAAGCTACACCTCCTTTCCTGTAACTGAAGCTTCTTGTCCTATCTTCAGAGGTTAACAAAAATAAAATTTCTTCCTCCCCTTTGTAATGACTTTTTATGTACTCGAAAACTGTTACCAAGCCCCCCTCTATTTTCCCTTCTCTTGACTAAACAAGCTCAATTTTTACAATCTTCTCGCATAGGTCATGTTTTCTAGGCCTTTAATCATTTTTGTTGCTCTTCTCTGGACTTTCTCCAGTTGTCTACATCTTTCCTGAAATGTGGGACCTAGAACTGGACATAATGCTCCAGTTTATGCCTAAACGACCAGCTGAGAATTCCTCTTGTCAGTGCTCTTTGCCACCCCTTCCCCTCTTCCATCATACAGGATTGGGCCAGCACATGGAGTGTAGCTGACCCTGAGTCTGCACTGCAGTCCTTAACTTAAACTATGTTGTAACCTTTTGAGTAAATTTTAAAAGTAACAGAATGAACAGGAATCCCTTTATAATGATGAAGTTCAGTTCCAGTTTGCTTTGCAGTTTATCAGTGTCTTAAATTACTTGCATGTTCTTGTTTTCCATTTATGTTGATTCTTGCTTTGGTCTTTAAGGGGTAGAAAAGCACAGAAAGAAGGAAAAATTAGCTATGCTGATTTTGTCTGGTTTTTGATATCTGAAGAGGACAAAAAGACTCCAACTAGGTAAAAATTAAAACTCAAGCAGAACTAGAAACTGGCTTTATCAATATCGTCTCTAGCTCTATGCTGGCAAAACATACCTATCTAACATGAACACATGTAAATTCTTTTCGAATTTAATGGACAACTCTTAGTGGTTTTAATCTGCATGTTTCTTTTGACTTTTAGACCTTATTTCAGCTGTTGAGTCTGATTTGATTTAAAGGGGGTGGGTTGTGTTTGAAAAATATTTTCAAATATATTAGGCTTACACTAAGGACAGGTAGACTGTTTAAAATTGTTCTTTCTAACTCGATTTGGTAATTTTCAAAGATCTTTTAAACGAATTCATCTTTAAACATGTTCATTCCTGTCTGGCATTATGGTTAGCTTATGATGCTGAATGTGTGATACAGATGTCACTGTACGGGCAAAATGAATCTGAGCAGATAAGGAGGAAGTTGTTTACCCAACACCAGTCTGTTTAAAAAAAAAAAAAAAAGTAGGATGTAATAGGAAGCTAGCTAAGGAAATGTCTTTACATCAGAGTTCTCTCCTTTTAGTTTTGGTGTGTGTTCTTCCCCAAAGCACTACTTTAATACCTATGAATATGGTTAACCAAGTAGTGCTGTACATTTTATTCAAGCCTATACTGAGTAGGGTTAGACTTGCAAATAATTAGTCAAATTCTATATTGTTATATGGCATCAAAATGTTATATGGCTAGGCCCTACCCCATTCATGGTCTATTTCGGTCATTTTCACAGTCATAAGTTTTTAAAACTGAAATTTCATGGTGTAACTCTAAGGCCGTGTCCAGACTCAGGGGTTTTTTCGGGAAAAGTAGCCTTTTCCCGAAAAAACTTCCCCTGCGTCCAGACTCAAGCCGCGTTCTTTCGAAATTATTTCGAAAGAACGCGGCTTTTCTTTCGATGGCGGTAAACCTCATTTCATGAGGAAGAACGCCTTCTTTCGAAAGCTCCTCTTTCGAAAGAAGGCGTTCTTCAATGTAAAGAGGCCGTCTTCGAAAGAGAGCATCCAGACTCGCTGGGTGCTCTCTTTCGAAAAAGCGGATTTCTCTTTCGAAAGATCCGCCTGCAGTCTAGACGCGATCTTTCGAAAGAGGCTCTTTCGAAAGATGCTTTCGAAAGAGCCTCTTTCGAAAGAAGCCTGCAGTCTAGACATAGCCTAAGGGTCGTAACCCAAAAAGTAGCTGTGGGGATGGTGGAGGCCATGTTATTGTAGGAGGGTTGCAGTATTGCCACTCTTATTCTATGCTGCTGCTGACATGTTACTGTCTTCAGAGCTGGGTGCTTGGCAGCAGCCTCTACTGTCTGGCCACTCAGCTCTGGAAGGCAACACAGAAGTAAAGATGGCAATACTGCAACCCCTGTACAATAACTTTGCAACATCTCCCCATACAACCTCATTTTGGATTAGGTCCCCCAGTCTGAGAAACTCTGGTCTTCCCCCATAAAATCAGTTTAGTATGGGGTAAAAGCATACAAAAGACCTGATTTCATGGGGAGAAGGCTAGATTTCATAGTCCGCAATGTGTTTTTCACTGTCTACCAAATGACAGAATAAAACTGTGGTATGGATGAAAAATGAAGTAGTCCTTCAATGTGAACTCTTGTATGTATTTGACTCTTAATGACTTCACTTTTCATTGACTTCCCTGGGAATTGTGGAGGGTAGAATTTGGCCCTCCTACCTATTTAATTCATAGGTACTTTGTGCCATATACATTTTAAATATAAATTACACTGTATTGTTTGAGTCCACAACCGGGGAGAAAAGGGTTAGTGCAAAAGTCTGCTGTCCCATGCTAATTTGTTCTTGCCTTAACGCAGATCCCTACTCGGTATGCTTAAAGCTATGCAGTGGGATTCGTGAGCTTGTCCAATGCCTGTACAATTAAATAATTTTTTTAAAAGACCTTTGTTTACTTCACAAAAGGCTTTCTCAAGTTAATAAAGTGTAATCACTTATTTCAGCATTGAATATTGGTTTCGCTGCATGGATCTTGATGGGGATGGTGCATTGTCTATGTATGAACTGGAGTATTTTTATGAGGAACAGTGTCAAAAACTGGATAACATGGCCATTGAACCTCTGCCTTTTGAAGACTGTCTCTGCCAGATGCTGGATCTTGTAAAGCCACAATGTGAAGGTAATGGGCTTCTTTCCATTCTAAAACTATCTTTCTGTTGTCTCCAATTAATTTGGTGTTTGCCTATGAGGTCATCACTGGGCTGTCTTATGAATCTGCCTTTGCTGGTTGTTCAAGCATAATACTAAGGGACCTACCAAATTCATAGCCATGTAAAAAGACTGTGAAATCTGGTCTTTTTTTGTATGCTTTTACCCTGTACTATACAGATTTCATGGGGACACCAGTGTTTCTCAAATGTGGGATTTTGGCCCAAAAGGGAGTTGTGGGGGCGGGTCAAGTTTATTTTGAGTAGGCCATGGCATTGCCACCCTTACTTCTGTACTGCCCTCAGAGCTGGGCTTCTGGCTAGCAGTTGCCCAGCTGTGAAGGCAGTGCTGCTACCAGGAGCTACACAGATGTAAGAGTGGTAATTCCGCAACTCCCCCTACAATAACCCTGCAACTCCCCCACAGCTCCTTTTTGTGTCAAGATCCTTACAATTACACCATGACATTTCAGATTTAAATAACTGAGATTAAATAGATGAAACTTAGTTTTTAAAATCCTGACCGTTAATTTGATTAGGCCCTACTAATTCACCTACTTAAGCAGTGAACAACTTCTGATCAGCCAAAAGTATCAGTGTGCTTTTATAGTAAGAAACAGATTTAGGCCTAATTTTAGGCCAGATTTGGCTAATTCAGCCAAGAAAACTAGAGCAGAATATATTAATGTTGGTAAATAATTCTGTAGTTGTGGTCCTTCCCCTTGAATGTGTCTGTGCTTGTGACTTGAAGTGTCTGCTGAGCAAGTGAATTACTTTGCCTGTTAAAATCCAGGGGATCTTTTAGAAATTCGTTAGCCTTTTATTTCCAGTCTTACCTGAATCCATATACTCCTTTTCGTAGGTAGGTGGAGTATGCTCTAAAACTGAAATCCAGCATGACTGATGACAACTGAGAGCTGCCTGTCTCACTTTAACTGACAAGGCTCCATACTAGTATTCTCATTTCACTTGTGCTTCTACAAAGAAGCATAATGTGTAATAGAATGACTTGTCTTAGACAAGGGCAATCCTTTTCAACTGTGGGTTGAAATGTTGGTCTCCTAAATCCATTTTTAGGTGCCTAAAAATGGCCTGATCTTCAAAAGTTGAGCAGCTCACATTGACTGAAAAATCACTACGGTGCTTACTGGATTTTAATCTTCCTAAATTTGGGATATTAACATGATTCTTAACTGATGAAACCTACAGAAATTCAAAATTAATATAGAAAATATTATGCCTAATGGCAACATTTTAATATATTAAAGTGAGCATCATACTGCAGTGACTAATCCATTCTGTAGTTTTTGATATTCCAAGCAATATTGCTTGTCTTTCCTAAGATCTTTAAGGTACTGAGATGGACAACAATAATCTATATCCCTTATTCTTATTTCCATGTCTTCAAGCCATTTTCAAGAGAAGCTGTTCCACATGTTGCAAACTTTGGTTTCTAGCTGTGTAGAAGCCTTTAAAGTCCATCAACCCATGCTGTATTTGGCACTGGCCATGAGTCAAACTGTCCAAAAGTAAGGGCTGGCTGACTAGATTTATCACTAACAAGACATCGGATGAGTAGCCCAGTTCTCTGGCTTATCTTTCATGGCATCTATTAATTTTCACTGTGGAATTCATTTTAATAACTTCTATTTTGATATTTTTGTGGTGTTACTTAGATGTCATATTTTTCCAAGACATTTAAAGTGATCTTGCTATGTGAATTTTATGCACTCAGTTCTTAGATATCCAGAAGTGTGACTGTTACATTTCCCCATAATTTTGGTTCACTGAACATTGTAATTATTTTGAAGTCACATTTTCACCACCCACCTTCCTTGCTCAAATTAAGGGCTCTTTAAAAGGTTGCAAAACTTCTCTAATGTAGTTGAAAAGAAATTGACTGAAGCACTTACCAGCTCTCAAGACATGGCAGGTTTGTGGGCATGCACACTGCCTGCTAATGTAGATGTACAGCTCAGGACTTCACTTTTTGAAAAAATAACATTCTGACCCTGGTCACATACAGGTGCAACCTTAGTATGATTTTTGGTACAATATTGTAAATCCTAGGGATGTTTAAAATGCATTTATTTGTGTAAACATGTACCTGCTGAAATTTTCAGTGGGTACATGTATACGTGAGGGGGGAAGAAGGGTTTTAAGCCAGCTCCCTGCATGTAATGACTCCCACCTGGCCTCTGCACTGTTGCCTCTCATATAGAGACAGCAGTGAGAGGGAGGAGGGCAGGTGGCTTTGTGTGAATCGGTACTCCCACCCCCACCGCCTCTGTGGGAGGCAGCAGGAGAGGCAAACACTTCCACATGATACAGAGGCAGCGGAGGTTGGAGGAGCCTGCATGTTACCAAGAGGGTTAATCGATGAGCCCAGGCTCACTGGTTACCAGTGTGCTTGGCTAAACGTTCGCATCCCTAGTAAATTCCCTGTACTCTGAAGTTAAGTGCTTTCTCATCTTACTCTCTTATCAATTTAAACTCCTAATTCTCCAGGGCTTTAAAAATCAATTAAAAATAAAAACCATAGGATGAGGCCCAAGGTTTGAAATAGGTGGTAGCTGAGACAATAAAAACATGATGGAAAGAGACTGCTTTTGTTGGTGTGTAGTGAAGCTTGAAGGCTTGGAAGGGGTACTGGGAAGGAAGAGTTGCATTGAAGCCAGAGGCTGTTCACTGGACATGAGAAGGAAGAGGCAGGAGGGGAGATTGTAGCAGAAGAATAGTAAGGGAAGCTGTTTTAGAGAATTAAGTCAGGGATCAAGGGGGAAATCAAGAGGGCAGGTGGACCCTGGTAAAAGCCAAGCTGACTCCAGGAAAAACTTGCCCCATGGGAATTCAGGGAGCATTGGTAGCCCTTTCAGGGGAAAGGAACTGTGCTTTGTATGTGTGGTGGAAATAAATAGGAGAAAAATGAGAGCACAATACCAACTGAGGAGTTGCTCCCAGCTGGTTCTGAAATAGAAGGTGCCCTTCTAACCCATTAGTTTGTTAGACTATTATAATGTGCCATCTTAGTTCAGGAGTTAACCATCCTTGAAACCTAGTTTTAATCCTGTATATGACCCTGCACAGGCAAACACCTATGCTTCAATGATCAAATATTGACTTGAAGTTTTAAATATTGAAATTTTAAATATTGAAATTTATCATTAAGACAGATTGGGACCTGCTAACATTTCTTTATAAAAGGCACCCACAGCATATCAAATCATTCTTCATCAAAATAGCTACTGAAAATTGTAACTTTACACTGAAATAGTGCTGATCACCTTAGAAATATTTAGTTCTTGAGCAAAATATGGTGAGTTGTCCTTTTACATTTTCAACACACTTGCACTTTCAGAGAAGGAATGAATTACAGCTCAATCAGTTTACATTTTTAAATATTTTACTTCTTATCTCTTAATCTTTTTCCAGAGAAGATTACTCTGCATGACTTAAAGAAGTGTAAGTTAGCAAATGTGTTCTTTGATACCTTTTTCAACATTGAAAAATACCTTGACCATGAGCAGAAGGATCAATTTTCTATGTTGAGGGTAAGTGATAAGTAAACTTTGCCTTGTTAAATGCAAACATGTACACGGTAACGCCATGTATTGTGCATGTTTACTATAATACAACATTAAAATTTATTCTATTCAGGATGGTGAAAATGAAAGCCAAGAGATTTCTGACTGGGAGAAATATGCTGCAGAAGAGTATGATATCTTGGTAGCTGAAGAAGCAGCTAGTGACCAGTGGAATGATGGGTAAGAATGATGTGGGGAATGTTAATGACTTAGCTAAATTAGAGTACCACTCATTAAACATCTGTCGTCCATTTTTACCTTGCTTTCCCAGAGCCCCATTGTAGAAGTTACATAATAGTTACATTGCCAAGGAACGTGGATGAGATGGTATTGAGGGGGCAGGAGGACAATCTCCTGTATCTCAAGCAGTATATGCCAATGACTAGTATAAAATGCTAGAACTTCCTGAAGTTTTACAAAGGATTTTGTAAAAAGTCTTTTCTCCAAATCAAAATCAATTAAAAAAAAAAAAAAGCAGTTTCGCAGAATTGATTTAAACGTCTCACACTTTCATTTACAGCACAACCTCATTTTCAGTAAATACATACATATAAAACTTCAATAAATCAAAAAGGATCCATTTTGAACCCTGTAAGATGGAACAACTTTAAACTATTTCACAATTTTTCTTCCTGTTCTAATAAATGCCCTATCCCATCCAATCAAACCTCAGTTATTCACTAGCCAACTGCCAGAGGAATCACAAAATCCAGTTTGAGTTCGGGGACTCCTAAAAAGATGTGTCTAGGCATTTGTATTGTGGTCTGTGAGCATCTTTTAAATGCTGAAGTCTGTTGCAAATTCCCGAGCTAAAAGACTTCCATCCCTATAATGTTACTGGTATCCTGAATATCTGCTTTAAGGAGTCACTGCAAATTCTTTGTGTAAATACCTGTAAGAGAATGGAAAGAAATATAGATCCCAACACCATGGGATTAAACTGAAACTGGTTGTTTTTTAGTTTCATACTTGTAAACCTGGCATCCGTGCTGCCACAGCAATCAGATGTGCCTTCAGATTCAGCTTTTCGTGGTTTATGTTCAGGTTTTTTTTTCTAGTTAAAAACAGATAAGCAGAACACTGACATTCCTTCTGTAACCATTTTAGGGATTCTGATTTCTCTGACTACTAGCCTTGCCCAAGGCAAGGGTAAGGAAATGTTAAGGTAAGGATGCTTGTTTTTAAAAGGTCCAGAAGTTCCCACTGGTGCAGGGCTGCATGTTTTTAAATATCACATCCTTGCATAAGATCCAGAGTTAAGTTTAATTAATGTTCTTAATTTCAACTTCTCTCCTCCTAAGAATTGGCATCCCCAGTTGACAGGGCAATTAGGGCATTTAAGAGTATGGTTTAACTGAGGGTTCTCTACAAAGTTTGCTAAATATTTGTATAGGCATAATTTACCAAGTGTTTCTACATACTCTACCTCCTTAGTATTTTCTTACTAACTAACTTGAACCACTCATTGCCTTAAGATTAATTTTCTGAGTCTTTAATCACTGGGGTGATATTTTAAAATTACAGTAGATCCTACTGTTTAGTAGCCCCTCAGTTGCCAGCAAAAAATTGCTACCAGGGCAGGAAGCAATAGGGCACATCTGCTCTGGCTGTAAACCTGCCTCTGAGGAAGGGGGGGTGCTGACTGGATGCCAGCACTTTCTAAAGATGATAGAGGTGGTAAAGGCACACAGATATGCACAGTACCTCTCCCATTTGCTTTCTGCAAATAGTGCTCGGCATGCCCCTGCACTGCATTCCTTGTGGGTAGCCCCACCTGTGTGCAGTCTGCAAGGTGCAGGCAGAGGTACCAGCCTACAACCTCCCTTCCCTAGGGTTGCCAGGTGTCCGGTTTTGAACCTGGACAGTCCGGTATTTGAGCTTTCTGTCCGGGAAACAAATTGAAATGTCCGGTATTTTCTAATTAAGTTTTATTATTATCGTGAGTATCAGTACGTAGTTGCGTACTGCCTAGCTGGTAGATGTGCTCATGCTGCATGAGTGTGTCTACCAGCCAGGCAGTACGCAACAACGCAGTAGAGAGGAGGGGGGCCAGGGCGGGATGGAATCCTTGGGGCCCAGACTCGCCCGTGCACCTCGCTGGGACTGTGCACAGGACGGGCAGTACCCCGGGATCTGTGTGCGCCCAGGCCAGCCCTGCTTCCTGCTGGCCAGTTCCCCACTGCTCTTCCCCACCAGCCAGCCCCGCTCCTCCCAACCTCCTCCCGGCCAGCCCTGCTTCCCACTAGCCGGTTCCCCTTTCTTTCCCCTCCTTTTCCCCCTCCCCCCTATCTCCCTGGCCAGCCCTGCTCCCTGCCGGCCAGTTCCCCCCCGGCCAGCCCAGCTTCCTGCCAGACGGTTCTCCCCCCTCCCCAGATCTCCCCTGGCCAGCCCCACTCCCTTCCCGGCCGTACCCTTTTTCCCCCATCTGAGATCAAGTGTGTGCAGTATTTTTTTGAAACCATCTGATAACCCTACCCTTCTCAGCCTGCAGCCCCATACCTCCTGCATGTGGTACCTGTGCACAGGAAAATTTGTGGGCTGCAACCCCAAAAGGAAGCACTCATAGAATCACAGAATACTAGGACTGGAAGGGACCTCGAGAGGCCATCGAGTCCAGTCCCCTGCCCTCATGGCAGGACCCAATACTGTCTAGACCATCCCTGATAGACATTTATCTAACCTACTCTTAAATATCTCCAGAGACGGAGATTCCACAACCACCCTAGGCAATTTATTCCTGTGTTTAACCACGCTGACAGGAACTTTTCTTAATGTCCAACCTAAACCTCCCTTGCTGCAGTTTAAGCCCATTACTTCTTGTTCTATCTTCAGAGGCCAGGAAGAACAAGTTTTCTCCCTCCTTTCACAAGACAGGTTTGTGCCAGGCACAGGCAGGATTGCAAGACTGCAGCCAGGAAGGCAAATCCAAAGATTTCTCCCCTGGCTGCAGTCTTTGCAGTTGGGACCTTCTTCCAAAAGCGTTCTTTATAAACTGTACGCTATTGCTTAAACCTGAATCCAATTAACACTGACATACTGGGATTGGATTGGTTCCCAGTACAATGTTGCTATTAAATGGAAGTTAATCTCCAGGTTGCTGTTAAGCAGAATATACTAATACTGGCATCCTAATTTAATTGTTCAAGTGACACTGTGCACTTCTGTTGTCTGATGCCAGGGTAGAAAAATTATTCTTTTATACTTTTTTCCCCATAATAAACTTGTTTTAAAAATAAAGATATTGCATTTCTTTATTAAAAAATAAACCTGTGTGTAATTTAAATTTGTTTAAAATTATATTTGAAACTGATAGGCTACGTCTACATTGGTCCCTTCTCTGGAAGAGGCATGTTAATTTCCAACTTCAGAATAGGGAAATCCGCGGGGGATTTAAATATCCCCCGCGGGATTTAAATAAACATGGCCGCCGCTTTTCTTCCGGCTTGGGGAAAAGCCGTAAAAAAGCGTCTAGACTTGTGCGATCCTCCGGAAAAGGGCTTTATTCCGGAGGATCGCGCCAGTCTAGACGCTTTTTTCCGGCTTTTCCCCAAGCCGGAAGAAAAGCGGAGGCCATGTTTATTTAAATCCCCTGCGGATTTCCCTATTCTGAAGTTGGAAATTAACATGCCTCTTCCGGAGAAGGGGCCAATGTAGACGTAGCCATAATGTTTTAAGGACTAAACCTGTTATAACTATTAACATACATTAAATACAAAAAGTAATATTAATTAATTTAAAGCAGTATACATTTGCTGCCAAGTTATTTTTTAAAAAGTCAAGCTACTGAACTAGTTGGTCAGTGGTTGAGCCCTGGAACCACAGGTAGTTGAAGTGCTATAAACCAGCTTTTGACAGTAGGAGAGTCCTCCGCAAGCACAAAGAAAATATATATAATTGTTAATTTCAATGTATTCAACTAGTTGAGGTCAGTGACTAGCACATTTAAAGTTAAGAAGCCATTTGAGGAGTTGCAAAAATGGGGGGGGGGGATTTTTCTTCCAATCTATGAATAAAAAACTTGGTATGAAAATAGGAGATCTTATCCCTCAAGATTTTAGAATGAAAAGTGACCAGAAACAAGCAGTTCAATTGAATAAGTACAGATAATGCTTCCTTTCTCTTATAACTCAGTTAATTTTACATGCAAAATGTTTTGATAATTTTTTTCATATCCGTCCTGCACATTTAAAGTCGTTCTAGGTTTTTTAAATGCTGTTTTATGCCTTTTTAAAGGAATTTGAATTTCCATCCACATAGAGCTTGACAAAAGTTCTAAGTTACCTCTTTAACCTAGTAAAGAGGTTAATTATGTAATTACTTAATACATGTGTGTAAATGTAGCATATCATCCTGGTTACAATAAGCACCACATTTAGCACACAAGATATATTAAATTGCAAATCAGTGTGTTTTAATGGTTACCAAGCAAAACAAATGTCTTGCCTTAAGAAAATTAAAATATAAATGCAAAACAGGGTTAAAACTCAGATTTAAATCAAGGTTTTTTTGCTTCCTGATTTAAATAATAATTTAAATCACATGGCCTGGATGTGTCTAAGCCACAGAAAACCAGATGCTGGGACTGGGTGGATCACTTGATAATTGCCCTGTTCTGTTCATACCTTCTAAAGCATCTGACATCAGCCACTGTTGGAAGGCAGGATATTGAGCTAGATACACCATTAATCTGATCCAGAATGGCCGTTCTTGTATTGATTTATATCTGTCCTCCCTGATTAAAACTTCCAGTATTTATATCTAACTTATCTTACTTTAATTGGTCTTCTGTGCCTAAATCCTGCATTATCAATTTAGAGACCAGTGGCTTGGAAGTATGTCTCAAGTAGATCAAAACAAGGATAGCTACAAAATTCCATGTATACAATAATAGGTTGAACTTAAGTGACTTTCTAGAAGACTCGAAGCAAACACATACTAGTGTTTAAAGAGTAGGGCAAGTTATTTTGAAGCAAAAAAAGTTGGGTTACAGTTGACATGCTGTTAAAACAAGAATTTATAAAAACAAAAACTAGTAAAAATGTTTTTATAGATTTAATACTCCAAAGAACCAGTTACATTACATTTTCAGGGGAAAATGTTTATTTAAGAACCTGCAAAGGAAGACAACTTCATTTGGCTTTCATTAATGAGACCAAGAGAAAGCAGCGAAAAGTAAACTTGATTTTAGACTCTCAAACTTGTCTTACAACAAATAACCAGATTGGCATTTAGCTTTAAGTTACTAGGTTATATAAAGGAACTGATGAGCCTCCTGGTCTCCTTTCTTGGTTTTGTTTTGTAGACTGTGCTGTTGGTCTTTCTTGATATATGCATCTTAAAATCCAAATTTGTTTAGTTCAGCATAAAGTTTTGTTCCATCTTGTCTGGTCGAACAGCCCACACAATATTCAGGACAGTCACATAGAGAAATGAAGCATTCCAGTACAGATTTTAATTTTTTTATATGAATTACTAATAATTTGAACAGAGTTTGGAAAGTGAAAGGGGAAAAAAATAAAGGACCTAAGCAAAAATATTTTACCTATGAAACTTAAGTAAATCTGTCTGAAGCGTCAAGTGTGATGGGTATGGGGCTGGTCTTCTCAGTACAGGTCAGACCTCACTGGTCTGGCACCCTGGGAACCTAACTGGTCCTGGATGAGGGATTTTGCTGGATGAGAAGAGGTTGTTTCAGGACCCCTGCTGCCTGCCCCACCCCCTGACCTGCTGGCCCCCTGCATTTCCTTGTTGCCCTGGCAGCCCAGTTGAGTCGCATGCTGGGCTTCCTGGCCCTCTTAACCTCCCCCAGCTGAGCTCAGCCACACACTGGGCTTTCCAGCACCCCTCTGGTGGGTTGTGCATGCTGGCCTTCCAAGTTCCCCCAGCCCAGATGAGCTGCATGCTGAGCTCCTGCCTTGCCTGCCCCTCCCCTCTCCCTCTACCCCCTCCCCCCCCATTGCATCGGGCACTTGGGATCCCCAACCCGCATGGCACACCAGGACTCTCTAAACCTGGAACAACAGAGATGCAACCTGTATTCTGAGCAATAACTAAAGTACTGCCTAAAAGCTGGCATATGTGCATCTTGAGGAATGTTTACATTCCCTTTTGAGTCCATGGGTGTCTTAACTTCATAGTATAGGACAGTATCTGGTGATATCCTCATGCTGCCACCCTTTACGTAGTCTTTCTTTACTGCACAGTGGCATAAATGCAAACTGTACATTTGGATGTTTGGTTTTTTTTTTGAAGAATCTATTTTAGTCTCCAAAAGGAATTAATGCTGTAGAGGACTGTAAATTATAGTGTTCCTTAGCAAACCCATAATTATGGCTGAAGTCACTTACATTATAAACCCTTGTTTTTAGGCATTTCTAACATGAGTGAAAAATTTAACATGTCTCATGCTTCTTCTCAGCCTTGTGATGAATTTTTTGGGAAAATTTTCAGAAACGGTTTGACTGCTTTTAGAATTAGCTAAATGTGAGAGAGCTTCAGAGGGGTAGCCGTGTTCGTCTGTAGCTGGAAAAACTTTAAAAAAAAAAAAACAAGTAGTCTTCCAGCGCCTTAAAGATTAACAAAAAATGTAGATGGTGGTATGAGCTTTCGTGGGCTCATACTTAAAGTGAATTGTATCCACAAAAGCTTATGATACCATCTACATTTTGTGTTAGTCTTGCAGCACCTTAAAGACTATACAATATTTAAGTTTTTCTAAATGTGAAAAGATGTCACTAAAGACACTTATATTATTTTATGTCCCAGAAATCAAAACACTTCTTGATTTAAAATATCCATCAACTAAATCTTAAACGGGGACAAATATATTCTGACACACAAAAATGTATTGTGATTTCAAAGAATTAGACCTTTGATTACTGTGCATACAAGTGTGGATATTCCACTAATTTAACATACCAAGTTGTGGAGCTCTACTTACATGCTTATAAATACCCAGGACTTGCCACATTGGTTTGGTGAATTCACCCTTGCTGTTTACTTTAAACTGCAGTTTTGCATAACTTTGTTCCATAATGTAGACGTACCTTAAGTCGAATTAAGATACACAACATTCAACTACATTAATTGTGTAGCTGAAGTCGAAGTAGCTTAACTCTGCTTTTGGTGCCATCTACACTGTGGGGAGACAAAGGAAAAACACTCTCCCTTCAACTTTACTTGCTTCTCATGAAAGCGGGGTTACCGGCATCGACCGGAAAGCCACTCTCACTTTGAATTAGCTGTCTTAACAAGACCGCTAATTTGAACTCTGTAAAAACTCGGCAGCTTCAATCTTCCTCTGTAGTGTAGATGTACCCGTTCCCGTAGAAGGCACCTGAAACTTTAGTTAAGAGACTGTCAGCCGACGGTCAGGGCAGTGAGTCCCTTATGACCGGCTGAAGTTCTTTTAAATTGTGCTTGGTTCTGTTACAGCAACTGAAGGAGTCAGGTTAAAGCTTAAACAGTTACTATTTATTGTTACAGGGTAAACTTAGTTGTTAAATGCTACTACTGTGTTACAGATAACACAGACACTACAAAGGACAGGACAGAAATTACACTAATAAGTTACTTACAGGTACCATGAAACCCTTTGGTTCTCTGAGCTCTTATTAAATGCATGCAAAATAGACACATAGCAGGTATATATTCTCACCCCTGCGTTCCAGACTTGGCGTGGTCAGCGTCTTTCTCTCAATCCCTCGGGAAGAAGTAGGGCGAGGTTGGGCGTCCCACAGACCTCGGGAGACAATCAATACCTGCCAGCAGGTATAGATGATTGGAGCTCAAATGGGGTGGGCGACTGAACCTCTTTTATACCCCTTGGGTCATGTAGGCTTCTTCCTGGGCTCAAGTGGCCAATTAGGAAAAATGGCTTTGGATGCCAAGTTTCCCACGAAGGGTGCAAAGCATAATTTACACCTGGGAAAATGCAGACAATGGGCACCTCTGGTATGTGATGGGCGAAGATTCCTCTCCTGGGACAGTGCAGGCGTGTCAATTACTGGTACTAGCCATCAGGGCGACGGGAGGCCCCGGGTCGTCAGCTAGCCCATTTACTGTCTGGTTTCTGTTTATGGTAGAGTCAGGGACAGGCAGCAAACCTGTGTTCCCAGGGCATCCAAGGCTGACTGCCTTTCTCTTGCTCTCTGGGGGGGTGGGGAAAACAAGATGGGGCTCGTGGAAAAACAAGATGGGGTTTTGTGTCTGGCTACAGAGACTCAGGACAGCATGACAGATATAGTAGGCTCCTTCTTCAGATACATTTTTCATTAATGCAAACAATTGGGTTTTGTTTTCTAGCATCTACTTTGTTTGATTTACTGCCCGCTTTCTACCCCTAGCTTTCTCCTCATTAGTCTCACTTTTCAAAGCATTGTAGTTTCACTATCCTTCATTTCCAAATCTAATTTCTACCTTTTAAAGGAGAAATTGTTTCTTGACAAGAACGTGTACCGACGCATTTGACAGGCACTAGTTCTTGACTACAAATACTCCACTTGTATACTACGAGCTTGAGTCCTTTTAATTGATTCCATTCCTAGTATGTTTGGTGTACTTTTTATGAACAGGAGTACACAGTCCCAGTAACTGTATTGACTAGCCAATTAAACTGATCTGCGTCTAGACTGTCAAGTTTTTCCACAAAAGCAAACTTGCCAGCTGTCTACATTGGCCGCTTGAATTTGTGCAAGAACACTGATGATCTAATGTAAGATTGTCAGTGTTCTTCCGCAAATACTATGATGCTCCCGCTTGGGGAAAAAGCTCTCTTACGAAAATGCTTTTGCGCAAGAGTGCCAGTGTAGACAGCTAAAAACTGTTTTGCGCAAAAAAGCCCCAATGGCAAAAATGGCGATCAGGGCTTTCTTGCGCAAAACCGCGTCTAGATTGCCACAGACGCTTTTCTGCAAAAAGTGCTTTTGCGCAAAAGCATCCGTGTCAATCTAGACACTCTTTTCCGCAAATGCTTTTAACGAAAAAATTTTTCCGTTAAAAGCATTTGCGGAAAATCATGCCAGTCTAGACGCAGCCATAGGGTATTGCTGTATTCAAACCTAAGTTTATCCATATTTACATGCTACTTAAATTTTGTCAGAAATCTCTTAAAGCAAATACACAGGTAGAACACTAATGCACCTACACATTTCCCTGTGACTCTGGACTCTTTTCTTTTTATTCCTTCTTTATTTCCTAGTTATGAGGCAGAGCTGAATCCTGTAGACCATCAGAAGGCCAATGTCCTAAAATTTCAGATGGAGAAAAGACCTTTCTTTGAAATGCCTTCCCATCTGGCAGATGTAGACTTGGATGACTATGATTATGAAGAGGATTTTGAGTGATTTTGATCAACACTTGGAAAAGGAAAAGGACAGTCTGCAGCAGGTCTGCTATACACATATAAAATGAGTGGATTTATTGCAAGAGAAAGTAAGCTTAGTTCTTTGTGCTACAAAATAATCATTAGATTATCATTTAAAGAAAATGAAGTGCATTTGTATGGAATGATTAAACACTTTTGTATTTATTAGTAGTCTATAGCTTGTAAAATAGATTTAAATATTTATTTATAGATGTTGCATAATTCCTTAATGGAAGAGTAACCCTATTTGAATTCTTCTCTAAAGTACTCTATTGATTTTAAGAGATGACTATATAATTCTAGAGTTGATACACAGTGCACTGATCACCTTCATCCTCTATCTGTGAACCGAAGTCCCTGTGCTAGGATGGGAAATCAGGAGAATGCTTGTGCATGACCTCCAGTGTTCGTGCTGTCATGGCAAAAATCTAGTAACATTAGCACTGGCAAAGAGAATGACAGTAGCTGTGAGTAAAGGATTTGACTCAGTACTTTTGGCTAAAGGTTCATTTGACAAGCTGGATACGTTGGTACACAAGCTAGACTACATAATGCCTGAAACAAGCTTCTCCTCTTTCTTTACCACCCTCTCGTTTTATTTGCCTCAGCTTTTAACTTTGCCCTTTAAAATTTCAAGTCTTTTCTTTCATGTCCATTCTCGAATACCGAAGTCTCTTTTAATGTTCATACTTGATGCCAAAATGGGTATTTTACTCCATGTAGAAGGAACCAATTTTTTAAAAACTTGTATAAATGTTACTTGATCTGTGATGTGCACTAATTTGTGGGCATTCAATGTTTTTGTTTGTTCCTCCTTTTCAATGGTTAGCTATTGACACATTCCATAAATATTCAAAGTGTCACAGCAGCTTGAAATTGTTGCCTCACCTGCCTACCTATGACAAGAAATTGCTTAGACAGGTTGACATTTGTTACTCAGTTAAATCAGAAGGTTGTAGTGCCTTGAAATGTACAAATGTAAATGAAAGTTTAGGTATGGAATGTTTTCAGCAATACTTTAGTGCTAAACCAATTTTCATGTAAAATGTACAAAAAGATGTAAGTTATTTTTGTTTGCGGTGTAGATCTGTTTAAAATGTTTAAAAGATCATGTTTGTATTTTCCAATAAAGATTTTCATACATGTAATCTACCTGTACTCACTTATTATAGACAACAAATGTCGTTCTATTTTAATTTCAAGATGCCTTTTTAAAAATTACAAGGTATGCATGTTTGTAAATGCTTCTTTAAATGTTAAGCTTGGATCAGTTTGGCATGTTTATTCAGAGCTAAAAATGTTGAAGAAATCTGTAGGTACTTTCCACTATAGAAGGCAACATGGTTTTTAAACTTCAGGAAGATTGCTATACTAAACAAGCAGGAGGATAGTGTGTGATGATCTAAGGTAAATGGTAGCCCAAGTTCTCTCTCAATGTCACATAATGAAAGAATACCCTTTTGTAACATGAGCTCTGGTGTTGATTTCCAGTACCAGAGCGTAATTAGAGAGAATGCAAGCAGCATTCTAATCGCTTTATATACAAGGATTATAAAAAGAACCTTGTCTACTAGTTTTTTTGCAACTTGTCTAGTGGGAGATTACATAAATCTAACTTCTACAGTTGTGTAACACCTTGCAAACACCAACTTAGTCTGACCCTGAAGCGAAATTTCTCAGCAGGCTCCCTACAGAATTAATTTCAAGCTTTGTCATGACTCCCTAAATACCATGGAGAATGATTTATCTTGTGATGAGTAAACTAACTTCAGAGCATGCTCAGATACAACCTTATTCATGTTTCAAAGTTTTATGTTGTTGTGCTCTCTCAAATAGATTCCAACTTGTAAAAAGCATTTGTATGCGTAGGCATGTGGTTCTAATGATCTAGTTCTCTTCATGAGCTGACATTCCTGCACATAAAATGCAGCTCTAATCTGAAAAGTGGCAGAAAATGTTATACCTCACGGCAGAGTTGCTTTCCTGATTTTTTTAATAATGGCCGCTTTACATAGATCTGTCACTTTGGTTGTTTCACTCTCAGTAATAAAGGTCCTTTGAGTTATTGGATGTGTGCATACCTAATGTGGAGAACCTATAGGGATGTGCATTTTTGATTGGAGACTTTTTTCATCAACATTGTTCTGGGTTCCCCACCTCCAGTCTGTACATCCTCAGAATATATAGGTATGGCAGATATGCTGTTTCATTTCCTTTTCAACCTTGTGCACCTTACTGTCAGACAAGCAGTGCTCCATCTCCTTTCTTCAGCTGGCTTGTTCTCATCTTCATTAATCTTTCATTTAGTTGGCACCTTTTATAGCATAGACTTTTGCTTTCAGAGGGGTTCCCCTTCCTGCTCAGGGGCTTTGCTTCCCCAGGGTGCTTGCGGACTTTTTTCTAGATAAGTTATGCCCAAAACTATGGGTTTCAAACCCTGCCAGACTTTCCATAGGTCCTTTTTATCCCAGCAACAGACATTCCATCCATGTCCCATATTCTATTGAAGTATAACGTTTGCTTTGGCTTCAAGAATAGATCCAGAATATTGAGGGAGACAAACTAGTTATTCTTTATGGAGTATTATTTGGGACCTTCAGAGTAGGTCTCATGTGCATGCATCACCAGCACCTCCCAGGACATTAGCCTCAAACTCCCAGGCCACTCTAACAACTTTTAATTGGATTGCAGTGAGCCGAGGCTAAAGGCTGGCTTCAGCGTCTTAAAAAAAAAAAAAAAACTTAGATCCCTGACAGTGAAAGAAAGGGAAAACTTCCCCCAGAGGTCTTTAAATAAGGAGAATTCATGTTCTGGTATAAGTACAGCTGAGGGGCCAACCTTCTGGTACAGAGATGTCAGTACAGAGGAAGAGACTTCCAGAATGCATATGAAGTCATCTGGGATAAACAATCTGTTTTTCTCATGGGTCCCACAGATCAGCCAAGCAGAAGGGCATGGAAAATCATTTCTGACCCTCAACCTAGGCAACCTCTGAGCTGTGGACATAAGCATACAGCAAACCAACTGCATAATGCCTGGTATTGCGTCACCTCATTCTGAGGAACTGTACTTTAGCTCATCAGTACTGAACACTTTCCTCTATCATGAGGATCTCTGGTATTGGAAGCACCTGAATCGCCTCTGCTGAGAGGTACAGAGGGATTTTCTGGTGGTACCAGCATACCTACCTGCACTGACACTACTGCCCATCACTGCTGGTACCGCTGCACCCTCTTTTTCCCTTAAACTCAGCATCCAATATCAATATTGATACTGGCAACAACTTGACCACTGCTACTTAACCCCCTAGCTCTGCCATTGGATATGAAATAACACTTCCTCAGATGCAACGAGGAGTCCTGTGGCACCTTATAGACTAACTGAAGTGTAGGAGCATAAGCTTTCGTGGGCAAAGACCCACTTCAGTTAGTCTATAAGGTGCCACAGGACTCCTCGTCGCTTTTGCAGATTCAGACTAACACGGCTACCCCTCTGATACTTCCTCAGATGTTTGTCTAACATTTCATCACCTTCCCATTTCAGCCTCCCTCCTTGGCAGTGTCCTGATGACAAGACTAAGAATCCCTGGGTCCTGCCTTTTCTTTATAACCCTCCTCATAGTGAGCTTTTTGATACTTGTGGGTCTCCAGTAGAGAGACCCGAAGGTGAAACAGGTGTGAGTTTCCGTAGAACAGGAACTAAAGACAGTTCCTTTTAATGAAACCTCTTCTTTCCCTTACTGCTGAGACAGTTATGACCTCTCCCCCCTATTATCCAGTTGATTTTAAAGTCCTTCAAGAATTAAGGAAGTGTGGTTGAGACTTTACAGCTCCTCCTATAGCAGTGGTGGGCAACCTGTGGCCCATTAAGGTTCTGTGTGTGGCTCAAGAGACTTGTTTACCCTTGCAGGTGCACACAGAGTTTCCAGATCCTGCTGATTTTCACCCCCCGTTTTCTTCATACCAGTATTACTAAAGTGACACCCATGTAAAGCAAGGGCACATGAAGTGGGTGTGCACTGATTGCACACATCATTGGTGAGAGCCAGGCCCTCCCTCTGTGTCCAAACAAAGTGCTGCTGTGGTTCAATTGGGACATCCATAAATTCTAGGTATGCACGTGGAGTTAGCAAAACTACCCTATCCCAGCAGAAATGTCTTGGTTATGACAATCTTGGGGCTCACTGAAATGGAGGGTAGCTCATGCATCCCCCCCTCACTAGCCTAGGTGGCCCCTCAGTGTCCTAGAGGAACCCCAACTATGGATACTGTGCATAGCTCACCAAGGCAAGATAGCCTGGCCTACCAATGCTGATGGTTAGTTTCAGGATAACTATCTGTATCCCCACACCCTGCTCCAGCCCAGGCAGCAGTCAGGCCTATAGCTATCACCTCGTCCCATTCCTCCTTGCCAGATGAGTTTTGAGGCTGTACAGCACTATCCGCAGCAAGGGAGTCTGCCTAATGGCCCAGCCTCTGCTCTTGGCTCTCTCTGATGGTTAGGACCAATATTGCCAGTGGTTATGAAATACCACACAGCTCTCTCTAAGCAAGAACACTTATTGGAAGGTAAAAACGCAGCAAAATATTTTAAATTCTTACACATTTTAGAAGCTTACCAGCTGTCATCCATCTTTTGGGGCACTAGAAGATCAAAGTCCTTCTAACCTTTCCTCAGGGAGCTAGTCTCCCCTGCCAAATACAAGGTCATGTCAGTTTGCTAGACTGGAAATAAGGCCCTGAATCAGTTTACTAGAGGCCAAGGACAGGGCTTTTAATATGAAAAAGGACAGTAAAGTCAGTTTTGAAACATTATATGGTCTATTCCATCATGTAGTGTTGAAAAGCAGGAAACTTACCACAAGAAAAATGTACTTCTGGAAGAGGAATCATTTCCAGAAGTCATCATCTCTGTCTGAGTCTCACCTTTCTCATGTTCTTTAATGGCCATTGAACTTAAAAAACTGAATTTGTCATTAAGTTTAAAGTTCACCTTGCTGCCATTACAGCAATACACCTACCAATTGAAGAGTTTTCAGTATTTCTGCATCCCACCACCAGGTCCCACTGCTGTTCTGTCCAACATGCTTACAGTTCTCTAAGCCCTCCAGGGATCCTTAGCCTCTGTTTGCCAGAAGTTGGGAATGGGTGATTGATGGGATGGATTGCTTGATGGTTACATTCCGTCTGGGGCATCTGGCATTGGCCACTGTTGGAAGACAGGGTATTTGGGTAGATGGACCTTTAATCCGACACAGCATGGCTATTCTTATGTCACAGTCCTTACTCCCTGGACTTCAAACAGCAACGTGTCCTGCTCTGCCCCACAGCCTCTCTTACTGACTGTTTCCCACAGTGTCTGGCAATGTGAGGCAGACACCCCATGAGATCTACCGAAAGTCTCATCTTTCCACTTCAAGGAATACGTTGGAGTACCAGGTTTTTACCCTAAACACTAAGTATCTTGGCAAGACTAAACCCTTTAGAACCTCCCCTAGAATCTTTGTCTCCTTCGCGAGAAGAATGTAGGGAGCTTTTATTTCCTACCACGTGCTCAGGGCTGTAGCACTAGTAACCGCGGCCACCTGTTGTCCAGCAACCCAAGATGGAGTATGAGTGGAAACCCGACGAGCAGGGGTCCCAGCAGATCCTGCAGCGACTCAGTCGCAGTCTCTGGCCACCACCACGCAGAGGGCCATACAACAAAAACTGGACCAACTCAATCCGTATTCACATTTTAACAACTACCTGATATTTGTTCTTACGAAACTGAAGTCTGAAGATGAACCCGTGCGGTCCCTGAGTGGTCTCATCTTGAAGAATAATGTGAAAGCGCAGTTTCACAACTTTCCAAATGGAGTAACTGACTTCATCAAGAGTGAATATCTAAACAACATTGATGACTCCTCCCCTTTAATTAGAGTGAAAGAATACAATCTGGACACCGTATGCAAGCAGGAGTTTATTACACAGCGCTGGGTGGAGTGTCACTTGCTAAGCTCAGTGAACACTGCCAAACAATAGGTTACAACTAGTTATATAGGATGCTCAATGGGCAGATCAAAGTTTTTTTTGGGGGGGGGGGGGAGATCCCGGATCCCCTGGATAGATGCTAATAGTAAGGCAAGATAAGAGCAATAATGTAAAGTTACATAGTGTTTCCAGTAAAACAAGTATTTAAACAAAGCAGACATCAATTATCAGTTAAGTGGTGATATGTCTGTCAGCTTCAAGAAGGAATCACTGCAGGATGTGGTCCATCTGGGGATTAAAGCAGAGACATTAGCACCATTGATGTGTCTTGTCCTGCCTCCCATCCTGGGTGATGGCTTTCCTCGATGGGCTAGACTGGTGGGGAGGGGGAATAACCATGTACCGTGTTTATGTGCCATTCCCAGAGTCTGAATTTAAATTGGGTTCTTAACAGAATATCATAGCCTTCCTCAGAAATTTTCATCCTACAAGGGCAACTGTAGGTATTCTGATTACAACCATTGCCTCTGAGAGAATTGATCTGAACTCTTACCAAAACTTTGCAGCCTCTGAAGACTACAATATCTGTGCACTTGGAGCTCTTCAGAAAATATGTGAAGATTCTGCTGAAATCTTAGATAATGATGTATTAGACCAACCACTCTATTATGATCCCTAAGTTTTTACAGTTCTTCAAACTCAGCAGTCCAAAAATAAGGTCCCATGCTATTGCATGCGTCAATCAGTTTATCATCAGTAGGACCCAAGCGCTCATGTTACACATTGATTCTTTTATTGAGAATCTCTTTGCGTTGGCAAAAATGTATGTTGGGCTTTGGTGACGTTGCTGGAAGTTCAAATGGATAGTCTGCTTCCTCATATGGTTAGTATAATAGAGTACATGCTTCAGAGGTCCCAGGACCAAGATGAAAATGTGGCTTTGGAGGTGTGCGAGTTTTGGCTGACTTTGGCTGAGCAGCCAATTTGTAAAGATGTGTTATGTCGACATTTCACTAAGTTGATACCTGTGTTAGTAAATGGTATGAAGTATTCACAAATAGATATTATTCTGCTGAAGGGGAATGATGAAGATGAAGCTATTCCAGATAGTGAACAGGATATAAAGCCTCATTTTCATCTTTTACAGACAGTGGCACAGCATGAAGAAGATGGTATTGAGCTAGATGATGACTGGAATTTAAATCCTTCATGGATTTAAAAATCAAGTTGGGGATGAAAATTGGAGGCATTTATTTGACAAGTTTCCTCTTCCCTTAAACTCCATAATAAGCTGCAAGATGCTCTTTTAATAGATTTTCTATCAGGACGCATCCTAACATGTTACAAATCAAATGATTGCTCATTCCAACAAAGTATCATTCTCCTCTCTAGCCCTACTTAAGAATATAACAATTGCGGACATTTGCAAGGCTGTCACCTCCTCATCTGTGCATGCCTTTTCCTAGCATGATGCTATCCTTTATGATTCAGGAGCAGATACAGCCTTTTGTGCAGCTGTTCTCCAAATTCCACTGAATGTCTCAGCACCCACTCTCCATGACGGGGGCACTGCTCAGGACTCATGTAGCACAGAGTACTCACACGGACAATAATTTAAAGGAGCAGTTGCTTACCTGTACAGAAATAAAAGTTCTTCAAGCTGTTTTGTCCCAACAGGCGTGCCACTACCCACCATTCATTCCCTTTTGCTTCTGAGACCTCCTGTCTAGACTGCATGGTTGAGAAGGAAATGGAGTGATGAGGATTCCTTTTTTCCAATATACTGTCTGGCATGTGAGGACAGCAATTCACTAAAAATCTCCAATTAGGCACAGCTGCCCACACACTTAAAAGGGACATCCATATGGACACCACATTTTGAACCTCAATTACTCAACAGGTAAGTAACCTCTTCTCCTATAGATCAAATCCTACCTTTAATGTTATTTGTACAATAAATCCCCATTCTCTTCAATGAGTCTATAGAGATGTAACTGATTATTGAATTTGGTCTTTCTGTTGGAACTTAATACTAATAATATATGAACTAGAATAAACTTCTGTTTACTGTCCTATTGCTGTCAAAACTTAGCCAGGCTACAGTTAACAGAAGGGATAAAAAGACAGAGTCTACACAATGAAAACCTTTTCAGTAAAGATGATGCTTTTTAGTAGACTGGTTTAATGTGTCTGGCCATGTCTTGTGTGAGGTGGGCCTGCTATTTCTAGCTATAGTGGATTATCTAGCTCTTCAGCTAGTTGGTGAGGTCATGTTTCTAACTTTAACTGAATCTGATCCACCAGCTCAGAATGGGAGACAGCCCCTGCATGTTGTGTAAATACTTGCCTTATAGGTAAATCTGTGTCTAGTGCTGCCATTTTCATGTTTGTGAAAGCAGGCCCAGCATGGACTAAGCAATCAGTGAGATGACTAAAGCAGAATGCCTGCCAGATGTAATTGTGTACAGTATAATCTTGCCTTTGCTAAAGAATCTATTAACAAAACCTCAACTTAACACATGGCCTGAAAAGTAATTTTTTTGTTACATGTGTCACCCATAGGGTTAACTAGGGTGCTAGTTGCTAATGCTTCATTTCCCAGATTGTTGCAGAAATAGAAGGTCAGGCTGCAGAACAGTTCATTAGCTATATGAACTAAAATATACGCTCTTGAAACAGTGCCCCAAAAGGGACAGGCAAAACAACCCCCTAGGCTCTTAGCTCATCTCCATAGCAGTATTTCTCCTCATACATACCTTGGGATAGCAACTGCTATCTCCTAACCTTACACAGCACGAGCAGCTGTTCACTACTTCATAGGTTTGACCGAAGTATCCTTATCACAGCAAATGCCATCAATGGCCACACCTCTTCTAACAATGGGGATTTGGATTCTGAAGGGCTCTACAGCTACATGTGAGCTGTCTGTCAGAGAAGGAAAAAAGTCCTTTGGTAGCTGTAAGGTGTGGAAGCAGAGGGAATGACAGAAGTAAAGTATATAACTCACCTTGTACATGCACTAAGGCATCTGGCTATATGTAGGGCTGTGCTTCTCCTGTAATCTGTTCTCACTGAACAGGCAAGCACCCTAGAAATCCAGTGGCAGATAAAATTGCATTCAGCAATGGGCAGAGTTAAGTTTCTTTCTTACTTAAATTTTCCATTTTAAGGTGCTGGTAACTCTTGCATTGGTTACAGAAGTCTTTGGGGAGGGAGAAATAGGAGATGCAAGCAGAGGGTTTTGGCAGTTGAGTACAGGAAAGCAGGGTCACTCTTGGCACTGGGTCACTTAATTCACCGCCACTGTCATGTGGCATTTAAAGAGCATTGTAACCTCAAAATAGAAACAGGGACCCCTGTAGTTTTGATACACTTTATTTTGTACAGTTAGAACAAAAAATGAAATGTGAAATGAACAGAGCGCACAGTGCAATTTTGAGAGCACTCAAAAGATGAAAAAAGTTCAGGCGCAACAGGATCTCCCATGGTGAGTATAAGGGAACAGTTCACCTTTACATCAAGCAGATGAAAAAACTGACAGCATCAGGGACTGAAACAGTTTTTAAATAATGGCTAAAAACTTTATAAAAGTGTGTACTCTACACTTACATTGGTTTTTTAGTACAAAATCTGAGAAACAGCAAATCCCCGTTGCTTATAAAGTTTGCCCTGCATCTCTTCCCTATTTCCCTCCTCCACACTCTTTCTCCCCATCTCATGCACGCCCCGCCATCCTCCAGGCCTAGTTACACTGTTTTGTTCTTCTGGAACAGAAAGCCCGGATACAATTCCTAGGAGTAGGAGTGGTGTGCTCTCTCTATAGAAACTGAGCATTCTGCCACGGATAAGGGATTTTAGAATTGAATTTGCCGCCTCACAGCTCTGAGCTGGTACCCAGCAGAATGGTGACCCACCCAAAATGTTGATGAAACTTATCTTACAGGGTCTGCATTTAGTCCCTGGCAGGCTGCTACCATTATGTTTCCCTACACTGCCGCAGGTATCGGAGGATCACAGCTCTGGTTGGCCGCAAATCTACATTCACAGTCAATGCGAGCCGTGGGAAGCATCATGGACTGGGACACCACTTCCCAACGCTCGCATTGGCCGCCAATGGTGATTGGCGGCCAATGAGAGCTGAGATCTTCCGATACCTGTGGAGGTGCAGGTAAACATGGAAGTGGGGGCCCACCAGGGACTGCAGACTGGATCTGGAACCTCTTCTTCCTCAAGTGAGGGTCCCACTATGTGTTCCAAACACAGGTGAGTAACAAGCAGTGATCAGCATGGGGCTGGGTGTGAGGATAAGGTAGGTAGTGCCATTTGCAGTACAGTGCAGCCACTGCTTGGGCTATGGCCTAGTGCAGTGGTTCTCAACTCGTTTCAGTCCACGGACTACCAGGCCAATCAAAATGGACCACCAGGACACAGGACGAACGACACAGCAACTGCTCAGCATGACGGCAGCAGCTACACTGACGCTCAGAGCCTCAGACGGAAGTTACTGGCAACACAACGAGGTTACGTCCTAGGTGACGCTATGGATGACATGTCGCGTGCTTGTGAATACGGCATAAAACAGCCTAATGGTGGTGCCTGCTCACGCCGTGTGACTTTGGACAATGTTCCTGTGGACCACCGAAAAAGTCTCCATGGACCACCAGTTGAGAACCACAGGCCTAGTGGGATGTGACTATGTGGACAGTGTACCATGATGCTCTGCAACAGATGTCCTGTCATGGAGACAGTTGTAAAGCAGGATAATGTAGCTGCTTACAGCTTTGAGAATGACTCGACTTGGTGGCAGCACACTGGATTGTGTATAGCATTTGCAGATGCATCTGGAGATCCTATTGGAGAGTCATTGGGAGGAGAAAGTGTGGGTTTTGGATTGACTGGCAATGGCTATAAATGGTTTCCACAACATGCAGGAGTGAGTCTTGCATAGACAGGCTGCTAGTGCACAGTGGACACTGAGGGAATGCAGGACTCTGTGTGTGGTTTGAGACAGAAAACAGGTAGGTGGATGAAGTGGCTGATAGAGGATATGGCAGAGGATAGTGGAGACAGTGGTGTAGACACATCAGGCTGAAGAGGCTATACCCAGAATGGTTATTACACCACTATTTTTGGGTCAAAATGGAAGGCCTTAGTTCCAATTATTTTTAACCACCCCAATATTGGAATGGGAATATAGATTTTATATTGACTTAAATTCAATCTTATCCATTTTGAATATAGATACTAGGTTAACCTACTTCAGGGGTGGGGAATCTTTTTAAGGGGCAGGAGCCACTGACCCACAGAAAAATCAGTCAGGGGCTGCACATAAGTGAGAAAAAAAAACCCTCCTCTCATCACTGTGGGCTCCACCATGCTGGGGGGAGCCCTGAGCTTCAGGGGCCAGATCAAGGTAAACCAGGGGCTCTATCGAGCTCTTAGGTTCCCCACCTCAACCTTCTTCCATTAACCCCTCAAATTCTGTATTTTAAATGTAGTAGGAGGGCAACTTTTAATGCCAATAAGTATGCTACTATCAATTAACACATGCCAAAGACAACTAAGCACAGTAGACTTCCAATAATCCAGAACCTATGGGACTTAGGTGGTGTCGGATTATCAGATCTGCTGGACTATCAGGAGGTACTATAAGCAGGTTATACATATATACTGTATACATTATATAAAGTGTTCTTAACCCTTTTTATTGTACATACTGTATACAGTATACTGTAATGTTTTAGTTTTTTTAAGCCTTTTTTACCCTTTTTGCTCAGTTCAGCTGCTGCCGCTGTTACCTTGTGACTCGTTTTTTGCCGAAGCTCACTCAGTAGGCTCTTGCCATTTTGATGCTGGACTATTGGAGTTTTACTGAATTAGGCTTGGCCTTATGCACGTTGGGGATGGAAGAATACATTTTTGTAGGGTTGGATATAATGAAAATATAAAACTGTTTTACTGACATTAACAGAGTGTTATGGAGGATCAATTAAATATTTAAGTTAAAATAGGAATTTAGTACCGTTAAACAAAAGTTACTGTTTACTATAGCTTTTTGTTTTTCTGTTATTGAAAACAAAGATATTTATAGTTCATTGTTAAAATAAAAGAAATTTGTTTTGAAAGGAAAAGGGGGTCTCATTATTTACATCTTTCAGAAGAGAAAGCCTAATGGTGGAAGATGTTTCTATTCATCTTGGCTCTTCTGAGTATTAGTATCTATGGGATTCCACTTTGTATCTATGAAATTTGAATCCAGGCAAGACCATTGTACTCTCGTAGGCTTGGAATTTTGTCAAGCCAGTGAGGAGGGCTGCTAGGGTGGCAAACTCCAGCACAAAGTGTCTATGGTAACGAGCAAGAAACTGCCTCACTTGCCTCTGATGAGAAGATTGAGCAGGCTTAGGGATCGAACCTTACCCCCTATTGGCTGCAACTGACCACACTCTACACCACGTATCTCAGGTACATTATCTCTTTCTGTTCCAGGTGGCATTCCAATGGTTTTGTAGTTAGCCTGGCTTCCCCAAGGGCACTGAGGTGTCATGGATGATAGCTCCCCAACTGGCATGGTCAATATAAGCTGCTGTTCATTGATCAAGTAGCCAAAAGTGCTGGTCCCCCAAGCCATTGGAACACTACAACCATGCTATGTATGGGGCTGCGGTAAACTGAAAAAGGTAGAATGGCGTGACAAAGGCTGTCTTCTCCCAGGAAGTTGGACTCAGGAGAATTTGCCAATACCCTTTTGTTAGATCCACTGTAGATCTAAATTGTTGGGGTTCCCTCTTGTCAAACAATCACAGTCAAGGGGCTCAGGACCCTGGCAGGGCAGAGCAAAAAAACAGTCCAGAGCCCTTGGGATGGGACAGAGCAAACAGTCTGTAGCATCTGGGCCTCCTAGCCAGAGCGAAGAATAACAGTTGGGGGCCCTGACCCTCTGGACAGGGCACAGAGTGAATCATGAGTCTAAATCAGGAGTCCCCAGTAGCAATGCCTAGTGGTAAGTGGCTGAGGGGGGAAGTAGGGGAACCTGAGCCCTCCCTACTCCACTGGGTTTGAAGCCAGGAAATTCTGTATTAGGAGCCCAGGCTTGAACCCTTAACATATTCCCTGGAGCACTTCCTACCAGAATGACCATCTTCTCAGCTGGCAGCAGCTCAACACCCATCAGTCACCATGGTGAGCTAATCGCCTGCAGCGTAGTCTGCGTTCACAGTCCCAATGGCCTGAGGAGTCAACAGCTCCTCTGCAGGAGCCTGAAGCACATGTTCTTCCTCCTTTGCCGGCACTGACTGAGCTGGGCTACCTCCTTTTATCTGTCCCCTCCAACTGGAGCGTGCACAACAAGAACGAGGGGGGCTGGTCTCTAGTGACTGGTCAGCACCAATTGGCCCAATGCACGGTTGATATGCTCCATCACATACCTGAAAGTCAAAAAGTCCCATAACAAATGTATCTGGAGAGAGCCACAAGGACAAAAAGCTATTTATACAAACCAATTCTACCTATACAACCTCCAAAATCTAAAAGCACCCCAAGATTGGCAAATAGGGTTATAATGAAAACAATCTAAAGAAAATTTACAACTTCTGCAGCTGCTGACCTCACTAGTAAAGCAAACGTCACCAAACTGTGAAGCAGAACCCTTGGGGTTAGGGTGCAATGAAACATTCATGGGGGGAGAGCCTGAGTTAGTTCCCACAAGGGGCAGGGAGGGAGCACTGCCCAACCCAGCCTTGCCCTGCTCCACTCTGGCTCCACCCCCAGCCATGGCCCCAGATCCCCACACCTGGCCCCCATCCTCAGCCTCAGTGCAGCTCCGCTCCCTCCCGGGGAGCGTCTGGCTGCCAGCCCCCACCAGAGCCCAGCTAAAGGGGCCGTTCCACTACCGTCTCCCCACCCCCGACTCAGCCCCTGGCTGCAGCACTCTCTCTGGCCCCAATGCCAGTCCCAAAGATCACCCCCCTGCTCTGACCCCCCCCTCCAGCCACACACACACACACACACAAATTAGAAGAAGCCAAAACTAAACACCCATTACCAGGTCTGCGCCAACAACATCCACATCAACATCTTCTGGTCCCCCATCTACTGAGAAGTCTTCTGTCTTGATCACATCTTGGCTAGAATGAAAAGCCAAGTAGTTTAGTTCCTGACCCGAAAGGTTCTACTTAGGATGTGTTTTGCTTGCAGCACTAAAAGAAGAGGACAAGTTTCACGTGATACAAGTTGCTTTTAGGATTCTTGTACAAAGAAGCTCAACAGCTTTAGCCCAAAGTTCGAAAGAGCTTCATTATATTCTAATAAAAATGAATTTTGATTCAATTTACCATCAACCAACCAAAAAGTGTAAGAAAAATAACACAAACCACCTATGAGTGTCCAATAAATCCACTTCAGAGGAGGCTGGGTGGGCATTGTCATCTAGGAAACTGCCTTTCTGGTTGGCCTGAGTTTGAATTTCTCTTTAAATCTTACATCTAAGATTAGAGACAATACTGTTTGATTTTTCTGTTTGTTCCCTTGGTTCAGTGGATGGCATGTGGAATCTAGCCATAGGCCCTGTTTTGTTTATAATGTTGGGCCCTTCTTCCATTATATCATGTTCTGTGTGGAGCTCCTACACACTTGGCCTCAAGTCTCGCAGGAGGAAATTAGCATCAGCTTCAGGGCTGCTGAGGCCAAGACAGAGTGTTCTTCAATTCCTTTCTAAGAAATAAGAGAGCTGGGGCCAGGTGGGGTGGAGATACATCCTTCTTCACTCGCAGCCCCAGGGCTGAGAAGCAACCAGTAACTGGAAAGCCCCCTTTGTGCTCCATAGAAAGTTAGGGAGTGATTCAAAAATTGGCTGAGGGGACTAGGAAACCCCATTCTTCCCTCTACAACCCTTTGAATGTACAAGTCAAGCAGGAAGCTTCCTCTTCTTTCCCCCGCTGCCTAAATGACTAGGGAGCAATGGGAGTCCGGGTGGGTTGGGGAGAGGGCTGTAACACTCCATATAGGTTCAAGAGGAGAACACAAGAGTTGGAACATAGAATCAGCAGTGTGTGGCCCCAGGCAACTGCTCTGTGGCAGCATTAAGGAGCACTCTTTGTGTTCAAGTCCTATAAGGCTGCAGCTGCACACAGTTTTGCAGTCTGCATATCTGAAAAATTCCAGCTCTCACTAGAGACTTGTAAGCAATTTTCCCCTCACCTACTACATCTTCTTTTCAACTGGGCAGGACAATGGAATGGTGGATATTCCTGGAGGCTTGTATTGTGAGACTTCAACCTCTTTCTCCTTTTCCCTGCTGCAGCAGAGATTTCTGGAGTGCACTGGAAGCCTGGAGTCTTATTTGTTGTTTCAGGCAGGAACCCTGTAACAGACAATCAATAGAACCCTCGCTCTCTGAGATACTAGGAGAGGAATACCTCCCACAGCCCAAGAGAAAGGGAAAAGCGGTATTCGTTACAACGGGTACAGTCACTGTAGAAGACAAATTAATGGAGACTCTTTGAGCAAAGCATTCATTTTAAAATACCCACTGTGTTGAATGACCCGGCTAAAACCTCTATACAAAAACACTAAAATGACAGCTGCCCAATGGCTGATTTTGCACAGCGTACATGAGGCCTCCAACTTACATTTTTTGGGTCCTGACTCCTTCTCCCCAAGATATAGGGCACTGCATAAACTGAGCATGTAGCTCCTCTAGAAAGGCAGACTGCTTTTGTGACATGCTGCTGCAACTCCTCCTGTCCCCACACAGATACGGGGCTCTGAAGGCAGTCCTATTAACTCCTCAAAGGAAGGTGTGCAAAGCACAGCTCTGAGGGTGGCTGTAAGCCAGGAAAGGAGGAATTAAAAAAAATCCTCTCATTCTCTTTGTTTCTTCTAACAGAATACATCCCAAAAATAGAACCAATAAAAATCTGTTGTTAGCACTTCTATAGTAACTTTTTGTGTTATTAGAAGGCCTTCATAAAATGTGTCTAATCCTCACAATATGACGGAATCAAGTAATACGAGCCTCATTTACACCTGGGAAAACTGAGGCAGGGAGTTTAAGTGAGTCCCGAAAGGCTGCAGAAGGCAGGAATGATAGCTGGAACTAGATCACAACTGGAGAGTTTCTGGCTCCCATACTCAGTTCACTGAACCAAGCCTCTCTCTAGAGAATGATGAAAACAAATCTGAAGGGGAGGAAAGGGGTTTAGAATGGCAAGTCTACAACAGTCCATGCACTGCAGTATTTTAATGCAATATGTGAACAAATCCATTTTTACTGAGGACACAAGAAGTCAGATTTAGCAAGATAGTGGAACTATCATACCGTTGGATAATTTTCTTTTAAATGATGTCTTAGATCCGCCTATGGATGATTCTCTTGAACTGCTGATGATAGAATTCACCTCATCTTCATTTGCCAACAAAGAGTTTCTGTACCAAATCAAGGGGTGCCATTCATCACCTCTGCAAGATGCTGGCTCTGTTATATACCTCTGCAAGTACCCATACCTAGTTAAATGGAAAAAATTAGAAAAATTGAAGTCTCTTTGGTGACTATCTAGGCTAGCCCTTCTTGCATTTGTTTTTTTCCTCTGCAACCAGGGAACCAGAACCAGAACCAGACCCATCAAGCAACAGAAAGAGGGCGAGCCTGACACCCCCTTCCTGAAAAACAAATCAGTGTGAGCACTTCCAAAGCTGAAAGATTGCTCACAACGTAACTCTTGATTCCCAATAATTATGGAGCCACATCCATTTTTAGTACCATTTCCTACACTCTCGCACAAGGTAAGCAACTGCTTGTTGCTGCTGCCAGAAGGAACTGAGTGGGTAATTTTCTTGCAAAATAATTGCTCCCCAGCAGCAGAAAGGTCTAGTCCGCCCTCCTCAACTGCAGAGCAGAGGAAAACCCAACAGAGACACTCCCTTTGATTTCACAGCAAGACAAAACGTCACATCAAAACTCAGAATTGCAAGTAGGGGCCTCACTGCCTTTCAGCTACATGATAGCTTCCTTTCAGCTACATCATCACTTCCAATCCTGCCAGCACTGCTAAACCAGACCCCACGTTACAGCATATGCACAATGAAAGCATTATAATTTTTAATATATTAATTATAGAGAGAGAGATATTTTAGAGAGAGTGTGCATCTGTCTGATCATGAGTCCGTCCGTCCATGAGTCTGTTTGTTCATTCAAGTACTCCTAAACAGTAAGAATTAGGACCCCCAAATTTGGCATGCAGCTTTCTCTTCTCCTAACTTAAAGCAAGGTCAGGGTTTGGTTGTGGCAGGACAATAGGATGTGCCTGGGTTCTGTTTTCCATAACACAGAAAAGGAGAGGTCTGAGAGCAAGGACAGCTATGCTCTGCAATGACCACTGATACTGTAAAGGGACCACAGGGAAGAGAGTGGCCAGCTTCCCCCCAGAGGCTGGGGCTGCACTGCCCATGTAGCAGCTCCTTCCAGGAGGGCTGGTGGCTCCTTCTAGGAGGGCTGGGCAGCACAGCCCCTACTGCCATGGCCCCTCTGGGGAGCACCACTAGTCAGGCAGTGCAATCCCAGTCCCCCCAGAAGGTGTCGGTGCCAGAGCAGCACCACCCTCACTGCCGTGGGTGGCCCTGGTAAACCCCCCTCTGACCTTCCAGCCCCCTGCCCTGAGCCCCTCATCCCCTACCCTGACTCCTGCATCCCCATCCACTGATCTGAACCCCCCCACCACCACCACCCCTTCCAATCCACTGCCCTGAGCCCCATACACCTCTCAGGGTTCCTCTAAGATGTTTGCATCTATGAGCAGAGTGAGTTTTGTCTTGTGCACCAGTATTGAGGTTGCAGTGGCACCCCCCCGTTACTAACAAATATATTCGCATTACAGATACATTTTTTAAAACGTTATGGAAGAAAGAAGATTTACACAGTCACAAAGAATAAAAAGAGCTGTTAAATCAGCACTTTCACTCACACATCTTTATTATTATGGCTGACCCTAAGTGCCTATGTACTGTATTTGTCCCCCAATCTGCTTATTGACTCCCCACACACATGTGATTTGTCACCACACACAACACTGAAAGCCTGATAGTCATTCTGAATGGGGGCTTCCTAACAAATGAGCCTGTAAATAAAGACTTGTGATGGTTGCAGCAGGTAGAAGAACAATCCCATTTAAATTGTTTAACTATAAAAAATTTAGTTAAGATCAGATAGCTGAAACATGGAAGGAAAAGATGGAACTAAACTTTGCTAAAATACAGAAGTTATCAAAGCCCAGACCAGAAGAGATCTCAGCTGGAAAAACAAATAACCTTGGTCAAAGCTTAAAAAAAAAAAATGAACAGCAGTTTATAAATGTAAGCAACTTAAATGAGTCATTTGTTCATAACTTGCAATTTACACACGACCCCCCAAAGAAGCTCTCTGAAAGTCTAAAATCATTTTAAAAACAAAAAACCTCAAAACTTCAGCTAATAAAAGGTAAGCCAAGAAAGTTTAAAATATTTAGTCTCATAATAAACATAGCAAGGGATCTCAAATTTTCAAAAAAAATACTTTAATACATATATATAAAATAAATCAGCTTTTTAAAAATGTCATTAAAAATCTATTCAAATATCTTATTCACGGTTGCAAAACTCAAAGCTACTCTTTATCTAGCCGCGAGCATCTACTGATAACCTTAACTTACTTAGTTAACTCTTCAAGTGTCCTGATGCTTTCACAAAGTTTAACTTTTTTTTTTTACTTAAGGGGTTAAACATAAAATAAGTGAAAATAAAAAGATAAACCCAAAATAAACACCCTGAATCCCTTTGTCAATAATAAAGCAACTAAAACAATTAAAACTATCATTAAAATAAAAATGTAAAAATAATTATAGGTATTCCTATAAAATACAAAAATTAAATAATTCTTACTCAAAATCTTTTAAAAGCTCAAAAAAGGCCTGGATGGTTTAAAAACAAAAACGAACTTGGCACGCATGCACACACAGGCGTGCGCACAAGAAATTAATACCAGAGGTGTTGCCAGAGTAGGGAGGTTTATGTGTATTTTATATTATTAACACGACTTCAATTTAGAAGGCAGCCTAGAAAATATCAGAGCTTTCATCAAAAGAAGAAAAAAAGAGTCCTAGGAAGAGACTCAGATAATTAGACAGAGGTAATGAAGTCTCAAAACACTGATTAAGGAGTATGTTGGTTTCAAACAAGTGTGTATTGTAACTAAAGTTATAGGGTCTAATCCAACTCCCATCGATGTTAATGGAAAGAGTCCTATTTTCAGGGATCAGGCTCTTAACACTGTTTTTTATTTAATAAAATTACTTAAAAGTAGCAAACACCAACTGATAAATAAAATATTTTACCACTAAATGCCATATACTTAGAACACGTTGGTTATATTCCCTTCTAACAAATGTCGTTAGATGTGTTATAGGTGCATTCACAAATGTTGTGCAGGTCTGTAGACCGGTACTGTGCCTGATTAATAATAATAATTAAAATAAGGTGATGGGTTTTTTTTCAAAAGTTCATGTTGACTTAAAACATTCCTTCCTATAATTTATGATGCAACTAAATCTAAATATTTCTAAAAGGAAATATAATCTCCAGACCCTGCCAGGCATTTTGAGTCTCCCAGAATAGAAACTGTTAGTTTAAAAACATGGCTTGAGTGTCAAGTTGTAGATAAAACTGCAATTTGCCAATCTTATGAACTCGTTTTTCATTTATTTTTGATACAGATGGGCAAGTCAAAGACAGCTGAAGATAAACTCTAGGCAGTGTCTCTTGCTTTGTTCCCCACAAGAGTGGTCAAAAGATGAGCAAATCAGTAGGAATATTCCCATTGTAGAAAAAAATTAGACACTGCGTTTGAAAATTATCATGAAAATTTACCAACTTGTCCATCCTGCTGATGAGATTTTTTCCTTTATCATTAAAAATGCTCTCCTTAGACAAGTTGGTAAATACGAGTTTTACAAAGTTTGATTCACAGAAATCCACCTGAGATTTAAAGAACAATTGCTGAAACCAAGTCCATGGAGTGATGGCAGAATTAAAAAAAAAGTTTGCAGAAGGTACAGGCTGAACCTTTGTAATCCCTGGTCCAGCAACATCTGTTATCCGGCAGGACCACAGGTGTTCCAGGGCTGGAGAGTCCTGGTGGAGGGCTGGCGGTTGGGCTCCTCGCAACTGGGCTGCCAGGTATAACCCAGCAGGGCTGCCTGATGGGCCAGGAGCCCTGCGCACCACAGTGGGGCTGCCTGGGGGGGGGAGGGAGAGAGGAGAGGAGCTCAGCACTCCACAGCGAGGCTGCCCCGTGGAGCCAGGCGCACAGGGAGCTGGGCTGCCCGGCACAGCAGAGAAGGAGGTAGGAGGACCCGCAGGGCAGCAAAGCTGGTGGCAAGGGGGAACCAGGCAGGAGACTGGCGGCTGGTCCAAGGCTGGGGGGAGCTAGTAGCAGGAGAGCCAGATATGACCTCCCCTGTTCCGGTAAAATCCCTCATCTGGGACCAGTCAGATCCTGAGGGTGGCCAGACCAGGGAGGTTCAACCTGTACAATCTAGTGGTACACACAAGAGTTCCTGGCAGGCAAAAATGCTAAAACAGAAAGAGTAATACTACTAATTATAGATTGATCAAAAGCAAACAAAATCAGAGGTCACAATACAAAAAGGGAATTGTACATTTGCCCCTGCATAGTGCATTTTTAGATTTTAATCATTTCTCAACGTGCTTCTATGTAACTGAACCCTGAATACATTTTGTCACAGATTACAAGTAGCATGAGATGAGACATCATACCACTCTTGATCCTAGGCATACATGAGTCATTTGACGTTCTCCAATGAAAGATCAATTCCAGTTGAATCCATACTGATGCTGTAACCAATAAATTCAATCACCCCAAAATATGCAAGTTACTCACATGACAGGATGTAGGCAACATGCTTTCCTACTTTCTCCCTTGTTTCTTTTCTGCCACATGAAATTTTACCCATTGGGATTATTATAAATTGCCCAGAAATTCACCATCATTTATTCATATTTAATTATAAGCATCCACATCTTAAAGGATACTTGCTTCTTAGAAAAAGTATAAGGGGGGGTTATTTTATTGTTACTGATTTTACAAGTCACATAAATAAACAAACTGCAGCTGCAGAAGTCAAAGTGGGAGTTCCACTGACTAAGGAAATAAAGGGAAGGAATGGAGTGGAGGAACCAAGAGACAGAAAGGAGGAAGGAGTTCTTGCCTTATCAGAGACTGAGAAGAGCACAGACTGAGGAAGCTGGGTTTAAGGGCTTGTCTACACTTGCAACAGTGCCATTGTAGTATTTAGTGAAGAGGCTACCTATGTCAACAGGAGAGTTTCTCTCATGGTACTCCTGGGGTGGTAGCTATGTCAATGGGAGAAGCCCTCTTATCAACACCGGGCTGTTTACCACAGAGTTAGATCAGAAAGAGTCCCGTGCGGCTACAAAATTTATATCCACAAAAACGAGCCAGAGATATAAAGCAATGAAGGTAACTTACACTAATCTTTTGTCAGGCTTTAATAACTTGTTGGAGAATTCACTGATGATTAACAGAAAGCTTAAGTTTGGTGGCAGGCATTTCCCTTCTACTCCAGCAGCTCCTTGGAAGGCAAATTCAATCCCTTCTCTATTGAGAGGGGAAAATATAAGAGGGACAAGGTAATTTAACAGAGAAAAAGACGACAATGCCCCCGACAGATAATATATAGTTATGTGGAACATACTTGTGTATCATGGCTACTGATTCTCTGGATTTCACTTGATCCCAGCCAAATGTCAGTGAAAAGCGACGAGCAAGTTCTTTAATGTTTGTGAAAGATGAATCCATGCTGTTCGTACTACCATGGGTTTCTGTATGTTTCTGAAACAGCTGCAAAACCACAAACATCCATGTGTAAACTTCCAGGGGACAAAAGCACCAGGAGAACACAACAGCCATACAACACTTGCCTCAGTTAGTGAGAATCCTTGGAAAGAAAACTGACAAGTACAAAACAAATTCATTTGTTGAAGAATCACAGTCACTTGGAACTTGAGAGGTGTGAGCACCGGTTTGGGGCAATCTCTCCTTTTAGCAAGTAGGAACATATCAGCGTACAGCCCTACACACACAGGCCTCTAATCCTGCAAAGTGATGAGTGTCTGAGAGCAGTGGGTCTGGGCAGAGGGCTTAAACTCCCCAGAGGGTTAGGGAAAATCAGAGCATGTGTGCACAGCTGCTAGTTTTGAAAGAGAGGCAGCAACATTTGCCCATATAGCTACAGGCAGGACTGAGCCAAAAGAGACAGAGACATGTAGACGTTCTTGCTAAGTTTTTTCTAACAGAACATGTAGGTAGTTTGTTCCCTTCGACATGTACATTCTGAAGGTCAATGAAAGACCAACCTGGACAAGCTGTCTATGAGATATGTAACACAGGCTTTCTGACTATGTGAGCAGAATCTGTGGCTAAATGCTGCTTGCCCTCGCTTTATCTCATATTTCAGGGGTTGGGTCATGGATCTAAGCTCCTGGCAAAGTGTGTGAAGTCAACAAAGTTCATGTATCAGTCACTTTAACAGGAGTCTGTTCTGCAACTCAGAGTATGACATGGATGCTGAGAGAACAGATGTCCATGAGGAAACCAGGCGAGAGCAGTTGCTAGAACAGATTAACTGGTTCAATACTGCAATAGCTATCACAGAGTTGATGTAACTAGAGAAGCAAGAGCATCCTCGGGTGTGTCCAATTTCTTCAATAAAAATGTAATTTAAATTTTCTAGTGAAGCACAGAAACACTGAGGGCCTGCTCCCAGAAGGCACTGAAAACCTCTAGAGAAATGCCAACTACTGCCAATTTCAGTGGAAGTTGAGACTACTCAGCACCATGTAGCAAGAGACCCTTAATCTGTGTCTTGCAACACAAGACTGTGCCATACTTGATTAATATTAACACCCTAAAAGATTTAAAATAAAAAAATCATGGTTACTCTTAGGCAAAAGCACCTACATGAATTCAAGAGAGTGACATTTTCACTACACATTTCAATTAGTTTCAAAAACTATGACAAGATAGGAAGAAAATTATAGTGCGTGGATGGCTTTCATCAGAGTCCCTTTTCTCTTGCATTACTCTTACCTGCTGCAGGCATAGAACTAATGTCTTGGCGCTCTGGATTTTGTTGTTAAGCCTCATCCTGCTCAGAGTTTCTTTAATTATATCTCCAAAATCATTGTACGTCTATTAGTTCAAACAAAAAATAATACATACGTCACTGTCCTACTACAGCTCAATGTTCAGATGGGAATACACTCCTGATACACAGGAAAACTAAGAAAAATTGAACAATTCATAAAATATTCCAGGTCTCAGATATCTTGTTAAAAGGAACCTTATTACATGTTTTCAAAAGGATAATTTTATTTATGCTCCTTTGTAAAGTTCTATGAGAACTTTATTTCTCATGGAATTTTATTTAGTTCTCATAAAGTTCTCATAGAACTAAATAAAATTCTATTTATGCTCCTTTGTAAAGTTTTTTGTAAAGTTCTATGAGATCTATGGATGAAAACGTACTATAAAATAGTTCAGTATTATTCAGGAGGACTGAATCAGTGAGCTGAAAACAGAGTATGGAGCTTTTCACACCTAGGCTACTGATTCACATCCAGCCCATTCCATATGGAGACCACGTTTAATCACCAGCAGACAGCTGTTGAAACTACCAATTCATTTCTCAATTTTTGAGGGATCCTAGTGACCAAGTGACACCGTCACAAATGGGACCTCTCTGGCAGCCTGTACAGAAGCCAAAAGATTAACGAGCAAGGAACTAAATGATCCTCTCATTTAGCAACTATTCATTCTACTCTCTGGTACCTTAGCAGAGCAGTGGAAACCCTACCACAACTTTTCATTTCTGCAAACAGATGACTCCAGCCTCCAAGGCTGTTAATTCAGCTCCTTCCACAAATACTAGTGACATTTGAATGGCATAGAGCAGGGGTGGGAAATAATTTTTGATGGGGGGGCCACTCCAAGATTTTGGAAAGTGGTCGAGGGCCACACCCTTCCATGATATTAATGGAGATGTGGGGTCTGGAATGGAGGTTGGATGCAGAAGGTAGCTTGGGATAAGGGACTGGAGTACAGGAAGGAGACTGGAGTCTGGGAGGGAGTTGGGATGAAGCAGGTGGTTGTGACCTAGGGCAGGGGACTGGAGTACAGGGGTTTGGGATTGTGACCTAGGGTAGGAGGGGATTGTGATCTGGGGCAGGAGATTAGGGTGCTAGATCTGAGAGGGGGTATGGGTGTAAGAGAGGGACAGAGGGTTTGGGTATGTTGAGTGGGGGGGGGCAGAGATTTGGGGGAGGAAAGGATTGGGGTGCCAGAAGCAGGCTGTGGCAAAGAGACTTACTTGGCAGCTGCCAAACTAGCCTGCCTGCAGAGCTTAAAATGTTTCCCAGCCAGCCTGCCTGGCCATGTGCTTCATGAATAACTGAGCCTAAGAGAGGGGTCATGATTCTTCTTAGCTGCCTTTTATTCTAACAAGCAGCTTGTATCGGCTAGTTTCCGCCAGAAACCGGCCAATGGGATTGTTCTGTGGGGGGGGAGGAGGTGTGGGAAGAGAGGGTGGCTCCTAAATCTTCCCCCCTCCCCTCCAGTTTCAAAACAGAAACGAGCCCTGCAGCTGCATTTCTGCATTGCACGCGGGGCTGCAGGACAAGCTGGGGAGCCTGCCTGGGGCTCCCCGCTGCCTCTGTGGGCTGGATCTGGGGGCTTGGCAGGATGGATCCGGCCCACGGGCCGTATTTTCCCCAGGCCTGGCATAGGGGCATTTTTAAAGCTAAGTGTTACCTTCATATAGTGCTTATAGATCTCAGCAGCTGCAGACATCTCCACCACAGCAAACACAATTAGCTTGCAATAGGCTGAAAGTAGACTCCGCCTCCTGTGCAAATCATTCAGCTTGTAGACCTCCTTTTCCCTCTCCTCCTCTTCTGTTAAGTCTAGGGAAATAAGCATTCTTTGGGTGACCATATTTCCCTATACCAAATATGAGACACCTTGTAAAATTGCTCAGATTTCAGTGAGTTCAAGGGCAATCGATCAGAACTATGCAGTATAAACATTCAAAATCACATTATGTTGAGCAACAACCCATTAAAAAGGCTTGCTGCATTATTTTAGAAATGTGCGTCTGTCTGACTGTCTTGTCTGTTCAAGAACTCTTCCTAAATGGTAAGAGGTAGGACCATCAAATTTGGTAAGCTGCTTCCTGGTGTCCCAATTTAAAAGTAAGGTCAGGGTTTGGCTGTGCCAGAAAAACAGAATACACCTAGAAGTTGATTATTTTCCAGAACTTGGAAGGGAGAGGGCCGAATGGAGGAGAGCTATACTGCAGAGTGACCACTGGGGACAGCCATACCAGCAAGACAATGGCCGGCTGGAGCTCACTATCTTGCTAGCTACTGGACCAGGTAAGTGGCCCCCCTGCACCAAATTCCTCCCCCTCTGGCCCTTGGACCACACCGAGGGCCGTGCAGCACAGCCCCAGCCCCTGACCAGGAGATGCTGTATGGGGCCAGAAATCCCAGTCTGGCCCCACCTCCCCCAGGAAGAAATGCCAGGGGGACTGGGAACCACCATCTGGCTTCCCCCAGGAGATGCCAGGGGCACTGAAAACCATGGCCTGCCCCCATGGAAGAGACACCAGGAGGGCCAGGAACCGTGGCCTGGCCTGCACTCTCCCAGGAGACACTGTGGGGTACAGAAGCTGCATCCCCATCCTGGCCCTCCCACCAGTAGAGGCTGGGGTGCTAGGAAATGCAGCCTGCCCCCACTGCAAGTAGAGACCAGGGGCTGCACAGCCCAGACCTGGTCCTGCCTCCCCCACAAGCAGAAGCTGGGGGTCAAACAGCTCCCCCCACAGGAACCGCTGGCTGGAGGGCAGGCAATGCATCCCCAGTCTTGTGAGATAAGCTGGTGGCCCTCCTCACAACACTGCAGGATCCCCTAGGGCAGCACAACCCCAAGCCTCCAGAAAGAGCTGCATCTGGAGCAGTGCCAACCTTGCCACCAGGTTGCCCCGGTAAGCCCTCCCTCACCTCCATGCCTTGAGCCCCCCTACCCTGATTTATACCCCACTACTCTGAGCCACCAACTCCTGCCTTAACTCCTGCTTCCCCACCCCTGCCTTCAGCCCCCCACCTGAAACCCCAGCCCTGAATCCCACACTGCTCCCTAGCCCCCTGTCCTCACTGCTCTACCTCCTCGCCTCCTACCTGAGCCCCCACTAGGATCCAGGCAATGCTGGGTAAAGCCAGTCTAGTACCTAATACAGTAAACTTCCGATAATACGGCACCTTTAGGACCCAGGGGGCGCTGGATTATCAAATATGCCGGACTATTGGAAAGGGAGGGGCTATGAAGGGTGTGGGGGGGATGCGCCCCTTGGCGCTGCGGAACCAATCCGGCAGCACCCCAGCTGTTCTGCCCCCAGCTTCCCCGATTCAGCCGCTGCTGAAACTGACCAGCGGCTGACTCCGAGAAGCCCGGGGCAGAACACCCCAGCTGCTCTGCCCCGGGGTTCCCGGAGTCAGCCGCTGGTCAGTTTCAGCAGCGGCTGAATCGGGGGCAGAGCATCTCCAATTGTCCAGCACTTCCGGGTTCCAGATGGTGCCAGACCATCAGGAGTGCCGGACCATTGGATGCCGGACCAATGGAATTTTACTGTTAATAGGTTAAAAAATTAACAATATAGACTTACAATTAGAATAATAGGGTTGGAAGAAATCTCAAGAGGTTATTGAGTCCAGCCCCCTGCCCAAAGCAGGACCAACCCCAACTAAATCATCCCAGCCAGGGCTTTGTCAAGCCGAGACTTTAAAACTTCTAGGGAAATTCTACCACCTCCTTAGGTAACCCATTCCAGTGTTTCTCCATCCTCCTAGTGAAATTATCTTTTCTTAATATCCAACCTAGACCTCCCCCACTGTAACTTGAGACCATTGCTCCTAGTTCTGCCATCTGTCACCACTGAGAACAGCCTCTCTCCAGCCTCTTTGGAACCCCCCTTCAGGAAGTTGAAGGCTGCTATCAAATGCCCCCTCACTCTTCTCTTCTGTAGACTAAATAAATCCAAATCCCTCAGCCTCTCCTTGTAAGTAATGTGCTCCAGTGCCCAAATAATTTTGGTTGGCTTCCGCTGCACTTTCTCCAATGCACCCACATCCGTTCTGTAATGGGGGGGAATGGAGGACCAGAACTGGATGCAATACTCCAGATGTGCCCTTACCAGAGCTGAATAAAGGGGAATAATCACTTCTCTAGATCTGCTGGAAATGCTCCTGTTAATACACCCTACTATGCCATTAGCCTTCTTGGCTATAAGGGCACACAGTTGATTCACAGCCAGCTTCTCATCCGCTATAATCCCCAGGTCCTTTTCTGCCAAATTGCTGCTAAACCAGTCGGTCCTCGGCCTGTAATTAAGTGTTTACTGCTCTTTAGAAGTGCCTGACTTGTCTGCATCTTGCTTCCTCCACAGTGTGATGTTTCTTCTGGTCTGTATTTGTCACATGAACCAATTTTTTGAAGGAGCTGCTTGTTTTTCAGCAACTTGTCATAAAATGCAGCACAGTCTAGGGCAAAATTCACTCACACAGACAAAATAGCCTTCATGGTAGAAACACCAAGATATGATTTTTCAGGTGACCAAACTGCATTAATTGCTGAAAAGACATGTTCAACAGAGGTTGCGGCACCTGGCAAACACTGCCTTTGCCAGATCTGAGTATTCTGCTGTCTTACTGTCCATCTGTTGAAAAATGTTCCACCACCTTCCAGAAATGAGGGTTTTCTGAGTGTTCCAGTCAGACATGTGACAAGATTTTATTGGTTTTGCAGTTGTCTGACTATTAATCAAAAAGACAATTCTCATTTATCAAATGTAGGGTGGGAATTCTTGTGTGGCAAAGGCAAGACTGCTTTGTACACCATCCCACACTAGCATGTTTCTCAAGAGGGCCCACCCAAGCTTTTCCGAGCACTTAACAGCAGGTTTCTAGTGCTCCACATACTTCAGAGATGTTGAATACAAATTCTCATCAACAGCATTGTAAAATACCTGTTCCTTAATTCCCTTCCCCCTGCCACCACCAAAGACTTCAGTGGGGTCCTTGTGTGTGATGTGACAAATCTTTCTCTGAGCCTCATGCTAAATAATTTTGCAGGGTACAAATATCCAGTGCAACTTCCTGTCACCAATGAGTCGTTTTTCTCAACTGCCTCTACTATCTTTGGACGGGTGGCTTTTTGCTTATTAGCAAAAGCAATCCACAGTTCTGTGCAAGGGTTACTGAACACTTTCTTAAACAGTGTTGGGCATGCGTCTTGAGAGAGAAAATATAACTGGTGCCCATCAAAAAAAGCTCCTTTGCTCTAGCAATTTAAAATACTCCAGTTGACAGATCAGCAGAAGTCCTTCTATTCTTCAACATGAACAGTGTAAATGTGAAATTATTTACAAACTTTCATGGCAAAGGACTCCAAAACAATTAGAAGGCAGTCAGCTGCTGCTTGCAGGCAGTTATAAATGATGTGAGCACCAAAGCTAAAGATCTCTTCCTCTCATTTGAGTTGCAGTTTTTGTCATGCACTGTTTTTCCCAGCACGTTTTACCACCACCGCTTGTACTGGCATTGTCTATACAAAGCCCAACAAGTTTGTCACTAAGGGTACATCTAGACTACAGGCTTTTGTCGACAGATACTGTCGACAAAGCTTCTGTTGACAAAGAGCGTCTAGACAACATTCAGTTCTGTCGACAAAGCAAGCTGCTTTGTCGACAAGGCAGTGTAGATGCAAAGAACAGTTTAGATGCAATAACGCCTTCTATCGACAGAACTCTGTCGACAAAAGGCGTTATTCCTCGTAAAATGAGGTTTACCAGCGTCGACAAAACTGCTGAGTTCTGGCGACGTTATGTTGACAGAACTCAGCAGCAGTGTAGACACAGGTTTAGTTTTGTCGACAAAAGTCCACTTTTGTCGACAAAACCCTGTAGTCTAGACACACCCAAAGAAAATGCTTCTCAATTAATATAGAAATCTGCACTCGGTATCAGAAGTTTCACACGGTAGAGAATAAAACTCAATAACGTTTGTGTTTACCCCATCAGAGGGAGCAGCTAGGGACTCTGTACAGCTAAGGTGCAGAGAGGGATAGCCAGGGGCTGTGTGCAGACAGGAGGATACCTCAGGATTCAGAGAAGGGGTATCTAGAGACTGTGTGCCAGGACGACTTTGTGGTCCCCTAGTTTCTTAGGGCTCTGCCAGCCACGGAGCTGGGTCCCTCACCCCTGCCGGTTTTACTGGCTGTGTGAGCAAAGGGGGCTGGGAGCTATGGGGAAGCTTCTCTCCTCTCCTGCTGGACAGGGGGTTGGACACCACTGCTGCCTGTGCTATGACACCAGCCAGGGAGCAGCTGCCCATGATCTGGGCTCTTGCCTCTGACCTGGCATGGGGCAGGGAGAGAGAGAGCTGTGGAACTGTCTCTGGCACTGCTCTGCATGTGCTAGAGGGCCCCATAATTCTGCCCATGCGCTCTGGAGCCTTCTCCCTCATAGGGAGCACTAGGCATGGAGGACTCAGCTCTGCCGCTCCTAGTTTGAGCTCCAGCACTCATGGCTTGAAGGATGGGAGGGGACAGGGATTGGGGAGTGTGGATGCTGAGGATTCAGGGGGCACCCCAGATCAGGGCTTCAGCCTGAAGGGTACTGGGAATTCAGACCAGTTGCAGACCAGGGCATGAAATTCAGTGTGGGGGAGGGGGATGGCAGCCTCCTCCCCGCTGCTTTATGGTGCACATAGGGAGCAGTGACACACACCCTTCACCCCCACACACCATTACCCTGTATCACACACAGGCTGCATCTCTTCCTACCCAACTCCTGCCTTTTCGTCTCTGCACCCTGCCTGAGAGCACCACCTGCTGGCTACTGCCTGCCGCATTCACCTGCCAGCCACAAACAGGAGGCTGCTGTGGCTGCCTGACACCAACTGACCAGCAGGGAGAGCACCACAGCGGAAAACACGGGACAATCCCCTCCCCCCCCCCTTTTTTTTTTAAGTTGACACATGTAAGGGGACTTAAATAAGGGACTGTCCCATGTGAAACAGGATGGATGGTCACCCTAAGTGTGCTAAAGCTTTGTTCTAACATTTTACTCAATTGATTCTATTTTTAAGACCAGCTTTAATCGAAATAACACAAACTCAGTTGTTCAGTCAACTCTCTAAACAACAGATGCTATCCTTAACAGAGAATATAGGTGTATTTCCATTTCAAAGCTCACAGTTAATGACCGTGCAAGCTGCTCATCTGCATATCCTTTTCATTCTGATCTTTCCAGGGATTTCACATTTCTATCTGTCAGAATCTCCTTGTAAGATCCTGGCTATAGCTGTAGGACAGGATTAACACAGAGCACAGAACCAAATCCAAACACACCTGATAGAAAAAGACTGATGAACCATATCCGCATCCTTTCCTTAAAAGAAATCAATGCCAGCACCCAACACCCAGTTCATGAGTACCTCCACACAAACAAGCAGTACATCAGTAGTCACCAACCAGAAGACTGGGATCTACTGGTAGATCTTGGAGCTTCTGACAGGGGATCCTGACTGGTTTGGCCAAGAGGCTATTAAGTGCCGGTACTTCAGCTGCCCCTCCCCCTGCTGCTGCGCACCTCCTGCCCTTTGCCTTGGAGCTGCCTCCCCCCACCCCCAGGAGCCTCCGGCAGGGCAGGGTAAGGAGAAGAGGGGTGCTGATGTCAAGGTGCCCCCTCTCTCACCTTGTATCCTAGCTCCACAGAGTGGGGGAGGCGGCACAAGAGGACTTGGGATGGAGTTTTCTGGCTGCTTTTGGGAATGGTGCAGTGCCAGGGCAGGGGTGAGCCTGACTTGCCACCACTCAGAAGCCACCTGAGATAAGCAGTGTCTAGTTGAAGCCCAAATACTAAAACCCTATCCTAGTCACGAACCCCCCCGCCCCAGCACCCCAAGTCCCTGTCCTAGCCCTGAGCACTCCTGCATCCAAACACATCCCCCAGAGTCCAACCTAGAACCCCCTCTGACACCCCAACTGCCTGCCCCAAGAGCAGCTCAGAGCCCTTCTTGGACTCCAAATCCCTTAATCCAAGACCAGAGCCTGCACCCCAACCCGCTGCCCCTGCCTGGTGAAAGTGAGGGAGGATGGGGGAGAGAGGGAGTGAGTAGGGGGTGTGGAAGCAGGACTAAGGGAAAGGGGATTTGGGTGACTATTTCAGGGTTTGTCAGTAGCAGAGCAGGAGTCTGGGTCACTCTGACTCCTGCTAACGCGAGAGCCAGAAGAGACACTGTGTTCGCCTCTCTGTCTCTCCCATATTGATAAGAGTGGAATGCTTACCTCAGTGAGAGCCTTGAGATAAGACAGTGTCCGATGGGAACTGAGTGGGCAGGGAAGTAATTGTTTAATGTTATATGTAATAGAAAGGTATATATATTGGCTTTTAATTGTTTTGTATTTGAAGAACTGTTTTCGCTGTCTTCCCTTGCAATATTGCTCGAATAAACTGCCTCTGGCTACTTGTTGCTTAAACACAACGCAGAGTGAAGGCTCGTTTTCTTCCACAATTTGGTGCCGTGACTCGGATGGCAACGCCCGGGTGAGGGCAGCGGCAGCTGCTGCAGGCCGTATCCCCTGCTAACCCCAAAGGCGCCTTGCGAGAGGTAAGAGACCTTTTGAAATCTCTGAGGGGGTCAGAGGGAGGACTGCCTGTGGAGCTGTCTGCCTCGTTGGGCTCATGCCATCCGAACTTCTTGACAATGTTTTCTTCCACAGGGGTGAGGCCTCAGAGAAGGGGCACAAAGGGGGCAGGGTAAGAGTATTTGGGTTTGAGGTAGAGTTTGGATTGCACAATTCAAAAAGTGATCTCATGCTTAAAAAAGTTGGATCCCATGGAAGAAGAATTTAGTTGCCAGTTTTTAAGTGGTTATCAACAACAGCGAAGAGGAAAAAGAATTTGCAGATAATGAATATGTGAACCATTTGGAAAATGGTTAGTTCTCAAGTGGATGACAATTATATAGATTGTAAACTTTCTGGGGCAGGTTGTTTTGTTCTGTGGGTGTATAGTGCCTAACACACTCAGGTCCTGGTCCATAACGGGCCCACAAGCATTACTTCAGTACAAATAACAACACTTTTGAGAACCAGATGCTTTTAGAGTTTTTGCCAGCCTAGTTGCTTGAGGTGCTTGGAGATAGTTACCTACAAAAGGAAAGTATGGGAGGGAGAGACTCTTGCCCGGCATTAATTCAGCCTACTGACTGCCAGAGAGCTTCCCTCATCTATGGTCTAGCAGGCCCAATTACCTGTTTCTGGGTCTCAAACCCAGCCTCTAGCCTAGGAACCAATGAGAGGCAGGTAGGCTAACCAGGATCGTGTGACTGTCAGGGTCACAACTGATAGGGGGCAACTGCCAGGACAGGCAGACGGGTTCAAGGCAGAGAAAAGACTAGGAATCATTCCCGGATGAAAGAGTTTGTTGAGTTTATTGTAGGGGAGAAAGTAAGATGCAGGAGGGGGGAAAGTTGAGAGGACTGAGGAATTTTTCACCATATCCAGTTCTTCACAGCAGATTGCTAGATGAGTATCACAGAACCATAGAAATGTAGGGTTGAAAAGGACCTTGAAAAATCAGCTAGTCCAGCTCTCTGCACTGCGGCAGGACAAGTAAACCCAAACCATCCCTGAGAAGTGTTATATTATATTAGCCTTTTTCACCCCTCCAGCACGCTGTTGACTCATGCTCAATTTGTGATTCAATATACACCAGGGAGTGGGTGAGCATAGTTGTCCATCAGCGGGGAGGGGAGGAGTGTGTGTGTGTTTGCGCACACGTGCATTTGCTACTTTGTTATATTATCAATAAATGTAGCGTGTTGCCTTATCCCCCTGAAAAAGATCTTGTGTGCTTCTTATAAGCATAACACAACCACCTTAGCCCCTTTTATATTAGCAATACCTCCCTTGGTAAAGCCACAGCAGACATAAATTGCCATACACTGAGTGATCCATTGTGTTTGTATTCACATGCTACAGCTCCATTTGTGAAGAAATCCAAAAAATTAGCAATCCTTTCATTTGACAATGTCAAACGCTGCAGATGAATGGCATCAGCAAACATTAATTTACTTCCCTGCTGAGGAAAGTGGCTGACCTTTGATTTCTTCTTCTTCCTCTGTGAAAACGTGATCCTGAATGAACAAGAGCATTTTTGACTGAAGGGATGTGCTGGGAAGATACTGAATAATTCCTACAGTTTCATCATCATCCAAAGCTTGGTGGCTCAAAATCATCAGCAAATCACAGAGTATCATGAAGGCCTGTAACATATACACATACCAAACAAGGATTTAGGAAGTTCGGGAAAAGCTGCTAGACCAACGATATTTTTCCATCTCGGTTATCAACTAGTTTTGCTATGAGACCAAAGCTCTGACTTTGGGCCTGGTTTCAAAAGTATGGAGTACCCTTAGCTCAGCCCTTCTGGAGATCAAGAATTTGTGAGAGCAACATACTAATCCCCATTCCCATCTGCTGAAGATTTGCTAACTTGTATAAAAAAAACCTGCATTCTGTCATGTGCCAATGTCACTCTTCTTAGAAGTCTCGGGAGCTGAACTATGGAACACTTTGTTCCTGGTTTTCCATTTCTGCAGTTATATCTCAGCAAGGAAACCCATTTTTTCAAGCATTTATAAACAAACAAGAGCAGTAAATACACTCACACCAACAGTGAGTGTAGTGATTGTTAAAAGGAGAACTGCAAATGCAAATATGAAAAATCAATTTATTTCAATAATATGTGCTGAAGGTGTCCTGCCAATTAACCAAAGTCAGAAAGAGCATTCACAGCACATCAGCAACAAAAACAGCAACCTTTTGTTTCCTCTGCCACACTCCAGTTCAGTTTCCTTGAATCACAACCTGTCAACTCCCAATCCAGAGTGGCACCATGCTGTGACCTCAGTTTATATAATCATGTTAATGCTTTTAGTCTTCAAATCATATGACACACATTAATCCATCCCAAAAACACTTCAAGGTAAATTTTGTTCTGTTTGCTTTACAGATGGAAAAACTTCAGACAGTCAATGGCAGAACTGTGATTAGAACTCAAAAATTCCTAATATCTGGTCTTGTGCTTAAACCTCTAGACTTCATCTGTTTCTTCCGTCCATAGAGCCAGAGACCAATGAAGTCCAGAGCTGTAGTCCAGAGGAGGATTATAGCACATTGTGCATTTTAGAAATGTTAGCATTGTTTTACATGTACAATTTAAGAATATTTTGCAAACCCTTGTAATACATTTTATTAATGAAAGGCTGAATAATGTATCCCAAGGATTATCCTAGCGGCAGCACTTAGCACAAGTACTGCAGAGGAGAAACAAACAATCTTGCTATTTATATTTTCACTTCAGTTTTATTTAACAATGCAATCCAAACTTAACCTCCAGTCCTGCAACTGGCTCCATGCAAATGTATTACTGTGCTTTTGCAGAGCACAGTGCTCTCATTAACAAGGACACTGCTTTTAAAAAGCAAAATAAATAAAGAAAAAGATTTCAAGGAAGAATGAATAAACAAATCATTAAACAAACTAGCCCCTAAAGAGCCACTGACCTTTTCACTTAAATCTTTATCTTCATGGCTGAAGTAGCATGCACAAATCTGGCAGAAAAATCTCAACTCTCTGCTTAGTGCGAAAAGGGCCTCCTAAAATTAATGGGGGGGGAAAAGATTAGAGAAAAGATGGACACAGACACCTAGCAAAGGACAGGAATGGGGCCCCAAGACATGTATATCTATTGAATCAATCCCTAAATGGTTGGTTCCCTTCTATCACTTCTGAAACATCAAAAATAAAAAAATGCCACTTCCAATGTTGGTACAGGCAGTCCCCGGGTTACGTACAAGATAGGGTACGTCTACACTACAGCGCTAGTTCGAACTAACTTAGTTCGAATTAGCTAATTCGAACTAACACGTCTAGAACTAAAATCTAGTTCGAATTAGCGTTTTGCTAATTCGAACTAGCAAGTCCACATTGAGTGGACCCTGAACTGGGCTTAAGGATGGCCGGAAGCAGTGCCGGCAGGGCATAAAAGGAGGACTTAGAGCATGGAGATGCTGTCTCAGGCTAGCCGAGGGCTGCGCTTAAAGGGTCCCGACCCCCACCCCGGACAGACAGTTCTCAGGGGTGCCCCGCTTGCAAAGAAGTTCTGGCTTGGATTGCCCGGACTACCCACACTGGGCACATCACAGCACTCGGCCATCAGCCCGGCTGCACTTGCCGCAGGCTGCCATCTGGGGAGAGGGGATAATTGGGGGGCTGCAGGAGAGCTTCCACCCCCAGAAGCCCGCAGAGCCAGCCCAGTCCTCCCCATCGGGGGCTCGTACCCCATTCCTCCCTCACCTCCTTCCACTTACCCTTCCCTAGCCCCTCTTCTTATTGATGTACAAAATAAAGATAACGTTTTTTCCAACATTGACTCTGTCTTTATTGAACAAAACTGGGGGAAACTGGGAAAAGGAGGTAGGAGAGGGGAAGAGAAAGGCTGGGAGAGGGGAGGGCAACTAACATGATCAGGGGTTGGGAACAGGTCCCAGATGAAGAAAGGCTACAGAGACTGGGACTGTTCAGCTTAGAAAAGAGGAGACGGAGGGGGGACAGAATAGAGGTCTCTAAAAGCAGGGGTTGGGTGGAGAGGGTGCATTCAGAAAAGTTCTTCCTGAGTTCCCATAAAGAAGGACTAGAGGACACCAAAGGAAAGGAATGGGTAGCAGGCTTGAAACTAGTAAGAGAAAGTTGTTCTTCTTGACAAAGCAAATAGTTAACCTGCGGAACTCCTTGCTGCAGGAGGATGTGAAGGCTACAACTAGAACAGAGTTTAAAGGGAAGTGAGATCAAGTCATGGAGGTTGGGTCCATGGAGTGGTATTAGCCAGGGGGTAGGAGTGGTGTCCCTGCCCAAAGTTTGTGGAAGGCTGGAGAGGGATGGCACGAGACAAATGGCTTGGTCACTGTCTTCGGTCCATCCCCTCCAGGGTCCCTAGGGTTGGCCGCTGTCGGCAGACAGGCTACTGGGCTAGATGGACCTTTGGTCTGACCCAGGACGGCCATTGTAAGCTCAGGACTCAGGGTCGGGGGTCTCAGTGGACCCCCTTGATTTTCATGCACACCTGCTCCTGGGTGGCCAGGCTGGCAGCTCTCCTGCCCTAGACGGCCACTTTCCTGTGCCTAGTGCGGAGATCGTGGACGAGGTCCACGATGTCCGCACTAGCCCAGGAAGGTGCCCGCCTCTTGCGGTCCAGGGCAAGCTCCCGGGAGCCGCCAGCCTGGTCCCGGCAAGAGGGGGTGGGCTGGGGGGCATCGGGTGGGTGGCTCTGTGCCGTGTCAGGTGCAGGGTCTGCTAGCTGGGTGCTGGCAGGCTTGCACCTGGCACGGGCACCATAGCCCGCCCGTGCCCCTTTAAGAGGTCCGGGTGTCACATTACCGAATTGGAGGGAAGCAGCCAGATCGCTGCTGCACCCCTAGGTGGGGGTGTTGGCCCCGGAGATCTGTATGAGGGGGAGCCATGTGGGGTATTGAATGGGAGCTTGTTGTTTTCCAGTCCTGTGTACACTGTTTATGTGAGTGTATAATGTCTGTGTGTGTAGATCTGTAATCTGTGTGGAAACTGAAGATTTCCCTGCATGTGGTTAAGCATTGGGCAGGGCTGAGCCTGTGGAGCCTGTGGACATGCTAATTACCTGTGGGACAATGGTTCTCAATGGGCCAAAGACACACCCAAAGAATGGGGGCTGTCCTGAGAGCAGCCAGCAGGGAAGACAGAGAGGCTGAGGACCAGGTGACCTGCTGCATACAAGAAGAGGCCAGGAAGGAGTATAAAGAGGCCATGTGGTCGATGCCATTTTGTTCTCAGCTCAGCACTTCATCCCAGAGGCAGCACTGCAGGGATTGAAGAGCCCGGAAGACCTGTGAACCCATCCTGATCGTAGGATGTGCAATAAGAACTTTTAAACCAGCAGCTGCAACATCTCTGCTAGAGCCTGCATCGAGGACTAGGAGATTCGGTGCATGTAACGTACTGTACTTTAACAACCTTACTCTCATGCTTTTCTTTCTTGTGATAATAAACCTTTAGATATAGATTCTAAAGGATTGGCCCAGCGTGATTTGTGGTAAGGTCCAGAGGGTAAATTGACCAGGGATCTGTGGCTGGTTTCTTGGAACCGGACAGAACTTGTTCGGGGTAGGTGGGATTGGGTGCTAGGACCCCCCACCTGTGTATAGGCCCGGGGCCATCTGGGGCACGGATATTGCTGGGGTGTCGGAGGGGTTTTGCTCGGGAGGCATCAGGCAGGCTGCTGAAGCGCTCTGTGAGACTGGTTTGTGGCCTGTTTGGAGAGGTCGCCAGTCAGGGGGACTGTAAAGAGCCCCGGATTTGAGCAATTCGCCCTGAGCGGACGCCCTAAGCTGTGCCCAGACACGGCCCGGTCTGTCACAGTGGCGTAGTCGGCAGGATACTCACATAAACAGTGTACACAGGACTGGAAAACAACAAGCTCCCATTCAATACCCCACATGGCTCCCCCTCATACAGATCTCCGGGGCCAACACCCCCACCTAGGGGTGCAGCAGCGATCTGGCTGCTTCCCTCCAATTCGGTAATGTGACACCGGGGCCGGGAGGGGGGCATAGAGTTTCCCTGGTGTTGGCCAGAGTGGCCACCAGGGAAACCTGGGGAGGGCTAGCCTCCCACTAGTTCGAACTAAAGGGCTACACAGCCCTTAGTTCGAACTAGCTAGTTCGAACTAGGCGTTAGTCCTCGTAAAATGAGGTTTACCTAGTTCGAACTAAGCGCTCCGTTAGTTCGAATTAAGTTCGAACTAACGGAGCGCTAGTGTAGCGCCTAGGAAAGTTAGTTCGAACTAACGTCCGTTAGTTCGAACTAACTTTGTAGTGTAGACATACCCATAGGGACTGTAGGTTTGTTCTTAAGTTGAATCTGTATGTAAGTCGGAACTGGCATCCAGATTCAGCCACTGCTGAAACTGATCAGTTTCAACAGCGGCTGAATCTGGACACCAGTTCCGACTTACATACAGATTCAACTTAAGAACCCCAGGCGTCCCCAAGTCAGCTGCTGCTGAAACTGATCAGCAGCTGATTCCAGGAAGCCCGGGGCAGAGCAACTCTGCCTCGGGCTTCCTGTAGTCAGCCGCTGGTCAGTTTCAGCAGCGGCTGACTTGGGGACGCCTGGGGCAGAGCAGCTCGGGTGCTGCTGGGTTGGTCCAGTAGCGCCGAGGAGCGGTGCTGCGGGACCAACCGGCAGCGCCCCACCTGCTCTACCACAGGCCCCGGGCTTTGCTCCACGTCTCCCTGGTCTGCTGGGGGGGGGGCACTAGCTGCGTCCCCCCCCCAGAGACCAGGGAGACACGGAGCAAAGCGGCGGAGGAACCGGGCCGGACCGCGGCGCTTGCAGATCAGCGCCCAGTCCGGCCCGGGTCCTCCGCGGCTTTGCCCAGCGTCTCCCTGGTCTGCTGGCTCCCCCAGCAGACCAGGGAGACGGGGAGCAGCTTTTCTCGCCCCGGAGGAGGCAGCCGGCGGGACCAGGCGTCCCGCCGCTCCAGTCCTCCGGGGCGAAAAAATCCCCGTTTGTAACTGCGGATCCGACATAAGTCGGATCCGCGTAACTCGGGGACTGCCTGTATCTTATTCTGTTTACAGGGGTACAAAAGAGGAAGAGGACAGACTGTAGAAAACAGCAATTCTCATAGAAGTCAGAAATCTCTAGACAGAAACTACATACTTGTTTTTATTTGTATGTAGATCAAATGTATGAGCATTCGCATTTTTGTACTTTAAAACTAACATAGCCCATGAAGTGCTTAGCATGCTTTTAGTGCTGTGTAATATCAATTCATAAATAATTATTATAGTAAAAAACTGATAGTAAGATTGCCTAACACTTGTCTTGGGCATTCTTCATGCATATCATAGGCTAGGTCTACACTACACCCCTCTGTCGGCAGAGGGATGGAAATAAAGCACATTGAACGGGCAAATGAAGCGGGGATTTAAATACCCCGTGCTTCATTTGCATAATCACGTTCTGGCACTGTCTCGAACAAGCGCCATTTCGAAACTGAAACCGCAGTTTAGACACAGTTCTGCAGACAGCGGGGTGATTTTCGACAGATCCTGTTCTCATCGTTTTTTTGAGTACAGGATCTGTAGAAAAATCACCCTGCTGTCCGCAGAACCACATCTAAACCGCTGTTTCAGTTTCAAAATGGCGCTTGTTCAAAACAGCGCCAGAAAGTGATTATGCAAATGAAGCACAGGATATTTTAATCCCCGCTTCATTTGCGCTTTTGATGTGCTTTATTTATATCTCTCTGCCGACAGAGGGGTGTAGTGTAGACACGGCTATAGTGTACTAAACACAAACATACGTAAAGACTGAATTCCAAGGGTTTTCATTGAATATTGTATCATCGCTGTTTTTTTTATTTTAATTTTAACAATCTGTTTATCAAGCAAATCCTTGCCTCCGCCATAGAATACTAGGACTGGAAGGGACCTCAAGAGGTCATCGAGTCCAGTCCTCTGCCCTCATGGCAGGACCAAATACTGTCTAGACCATTCCTGATAGACATTTATCTAACCTACTCTTAAGTATCTCCACAGATGGAGATTCCACAACCTCCCTGGGCAATTTATTCCAGTGTGTGACTACCCTGACAGTTAGGAACTTTTTCCTAATGTCCAACCTAAACCTCCCTTGCTGCAGTTTAAGCCCATTGCTTCTTGTTCTATCCCCAGAGGCCAAGATGAACAAGTTTTCTCCCACCTCATGACAACCTTTTACATATCTGAAAACTGCTATCATGTCCCCCCTCAATCTTCTCTTTTCTAAACTAAACAATCCCAATTCCTTCAGCCTTCCCTCATAGATCATGTTCTCTAGACCTTTAATCATTCTCATTGCTCTTCTCTGGAGCCTCTTCAATTTCTCCACATCTTTCTTGAAATGCAGTGCCCAGAACTGAACACAATACTCCAACTGAGGCCTAATCAGCACAGAGTAGAGTAGAAGAATGACTTCTCGTATCTTGCTCACAACACACAAGGATATGCCAGGATTCAGGAACACAGAACATTGTACTGAACACAGAAGAGCATTTGCTCAATTTAATTATATCCTCACAGCGATTTTTAAAAGCCTACACTTTTCCAATGTTAAAAACTCAGAAGAGAAAAATGCCTGATCCTAATCTGGTTCCTCCAAGGAAATATTCACAGGACCATTTTGGGAAAGCCATGAAAGAACAGCAAGTGAATGTGAACCTTTAAAGTACAACACTTGGTTTCAGAATTATTTGCACTAGCCAACCTTGGAAGATGACCTCTCAACAACTGAAGATAGCTGCCACAAGAGAGCAAAGTATGTGCACTGTAGAGCTGGTAGGACCATCTGAAATAAAAGTACATATCTTTTAATAATGTGAAAGGCTTGGTAGTGAAAGCAAAGAATCAACATCTCATATTCTGTATGCTGCTTGTACTACTATCTCTGCAGCATGAGACATTTAGATCCCAAAACCAAATTCCCTCAGAACCCACTGAATTAAGTCCGAGGGTATGTCTACACTACAGCACTAATTCGAACTAACTTAATTCGAATTAGTTAATCTGAACTAAGCTAATTCGAACTAGTGCATCTAGACCTAAAAACTAGTTCGAATTAGCGTTTTGCTAATTCGAACTAACATGTCCACATTGAGTGGACCCTGAACCGAGGTTAAGGATGGCCGGAAGCAGTGCCGGCAGGGCATCAGATTAGGACTTAGAGTGTGGAGCTGCTGTCTCAGGCTAGCTGAGGGCTGTGCTTAAAGGGACCCGACCCCTATCCCAGACAGACAGTTCTCAGGGGTTCCCCGCTCACTTGTCTAACTTGATGAGGAACAGCAGAGCAGTCCTGGCTTGGAGTGCCCTGAATGCCCACACTCGGCACATCACAGGACTCGGCCATCAGACCGGCTGCACTTGCCGCAGGCTGCCATCCAGGAGGAGTGGGGTCAATCGGGGGGCTGCAGGAGAGCTTCCACCCCGAGTAGCCCGCAGAGCCACCCCAGTCCTCCCCATCGGGGGCTCATACCCCATTCCTCCCTCACCTCCTTCCCCTTACCCCTCCCTAGCCCCCCTTCCTGATGTACAAAATAAAGGACACGTGTGTTCAAAAATAGAAACTCTCTTTATTGAACAAAACTCAGGGAGACTGGGGAAAGGAGGTGGGAGAGGGAAAGAGAGAGTGGGAGAGGGGAGGGCAACTAAAATGATCAGGGGTTTGGAACAGGTCCCATATGAAGAGAGGCTAAAGAGAGTGGGACTTCTCAGCTTAGAAAAGAGGAGACCGAGGGGGGATATGATAGAGGTCTATAAAAGCATGAATGGTGTGGAGAGGGTGCATAAAGAAAAGTTCTTCATTAGTTCCCATAATAGAAGGACTAGAGGACACCAAATGAAATGAATGGGTAGCAGGCTTCAAACTAATAACAGAAAGTTGTTCTTCACAAAGCAAATAGTCAACCTGTGGAACTCCTTGCTGCAGGAGGCTGTGAAGGCTAGAACTGGAACAGAGTTTAAAGAGAAGTTAGATAAAGTCATGGAGGTTGGGTCCATGGAGTGCTATTAGCCAGGGGGTAGAAATGGTGTCCCTGGCCTCTGTTTGTGGAAGGCTGGAGATGGATGGCATGAGACAAATGGCTTGGTCATTGTTTCGGTCCATCCCCTCCAAGGTCCCTAGGGCTGGCCGCTGTCGGCAGACAGGCTACTGGGCTAGATGGACCTTTGGTCTGACCCAGTACGGCCATTCTAAGCTCAGGGCTCAGGGTCGGGGGTCTCACTGGACCACCCTGATTTTCATGCAAACCTGCTCCTGGGTGGCCAGGCTGGCAGCTATCCTGCCCTAGACAGCCACTTTCCTGTGCCTAGTGCGGAGGTTGTGGATGAGGTCCACGATCTCCGCACTAGACCTGATGGGCGCCCGCCTCTTGTGGACCCGGGCTGGCTCCCGGGAGCCACCAGCCTGGTCCCGGGAAGAGGCAGAGGGCTGGGTGGCAGCGGGTGGCTGGTTTGTGCCGTGCCAGGTGCAGGGTCTGCTGGCTGGGTGCTGGCAGGCTTGCACCTGGCACAGGAACCGTAGCCAGACCGTGCCCCTTTAAGGGCTCTGGGGCCGGGAGGGGGGCAGACGAGTTTCCCTGGTGGTGCCCAGAGTGGCCACCAGGGAAAGCTGGGGAGGGCTAGCCTCCCACTAGTTCGAATTAAGTGGCTACACAGCCCTTAATTCGAACTAGCTAATTCGAACTAGGCATTAGTCCTCGTGGAATGAGGTTTACCTAGTTCGAATTAAGCGCTCCGCTAGTTCGAATTAAGTTCGAACTAATGGTTTGCCTGTGTAGCGCCTATCAAAGTTAATTCGAACTAACGTCTGTTAGTTCGAATTAACTTTGTAGTGTAGACATACCCTGATTGAGTAAAGCATTTCAGTCTCATTGACTTCAATGCAGATGTAAGCACATGCTTAAGTACTTTGCTAAACTGGCATTAGGTATTCATGGCCATTGGAGGCTATCAGTCTGTAATGCTGAGCAGTAATTCTATCTCCAGCAATATTAATGCTGAACAGGCAACTTGAAGTTTATAGTTTAGACATTAGTTGATAAACAAATTGGCTTCACTATTTGTTTTGCAAGTAACAGATCTGAAATATTTTCATTTTGAGTTACATTCAATCCACAAGTGACAAGCAAATCCCTGAATTACTTGCACTTTGTTCATAACAACATTGCAGAATAGAGAAAGTGAGTTCCCTGTCTAAGAAAACAACTATTCCAGACTCCAACAACGACACCCCCAGCATAGCACTGGACAAACTTTGCATTGAATAAATTCATGTCTTAATACCACTGAGTACAACAAGAAGTCAACAGAGATTAACTTGGCTCTCTATGTCTCAGCCTCCCAAACTGTGGAATGGGAATAACAACATTCATCTCCCTGACAGATAATGTAGAACTGTCACTGGAGACTGGGATCCCATGGGTCCCCCAGGACCCACTGCCATAACAGCGGAGCAGGTAAATGTATTTCGTTGAGGGTGGGCTTGGGTTGAGGAAAAAATCCAGACTGCAGTAATTTGTGTGGGGGGGGAAATGAATCACTTGTCAGTTTGCCAAACAGAATTTCAGTAATGTAAAGCAAGGGTTTAAAAAAAAATAAGAGTTTTAATAATTAAATGTAAGCAAAGGATAGAAAGAGATCTGATATCCATTATATAAGGAAATAAAGGATTTTTACATAGTCTAAGCAAGATTATGTTATTCTTTTACTCTTAAAAAGTGTGTCTAAATTGCATTTATATATATATAAAATGTACTAAAAATACTTACCTAGCATTGCTCAGATCTTTAACTCAATTAATATTTGGGGTTTTTTGCAAAATAAAATGAAAAGGTACATGTTTAATTTAAATCATTGAGGTCAGGGTGGAGCTGGGGAGAAGGGGTCCAGTATACAGGCTGCACCGGGGAGAGAGGACTACCCCAGGCCTCTGTCACCGCAGCAGCTTGGGTGCAGATGAGAAGCGCCTGACCATACCGCTGCAGCTCCAATGGGCACAGCCAGGCAAGGGCAGGTTCAGGTTCGCCTGCCCCCTGCACTCCCCAGCCAGAGTGAAAAATGCAGCAAACTGTGCACTTTCCCGTTGCTCCCTGACAAAGGGAACAGCCAGCAATGTTCCTGTATTAATTGGGGGGGAGCTTCAGTCCTCCCTCCCCCTCTGCCCTCCCTAAATGTTGCCAGGAGAGGGTGAGAGGCTCAGGGCTGGAGCAGTCCCAGCTGGAGGAAGGGGCATGCCTCCACTTCCAGCTAACCCCTTTCACCTATGTGGTTAGTCTATCTCTTTTCTGTTTCATTTTCTGAGAAGCAACCTCATTCCAGGCACATCCCATTTTCCTGGCACAACCAAACCCTTGCGCCTTGCTTTAAAAGTCAGGGGTGGCCAACCTGTGGCTCCAGAGCCACACATGGCTCTTCGGAAGTTAATATGCGGCTCCTTGCAAAGGTACCAAATCTGAGGCTGGAGCTACAGGTGCCAACTTTCCACTGGGCTGGGGGGTGCTCACTGTTCGACCCTCAGCTCTGCTCTAGGCGCTGTCCCCCTCCACCCTTTCCCCCTAGGATTCTGCCACTTTCCACCCTCTCCACTGAGCCTGTCACACCCATGCTTCCCCCCTCCAGTGTCTCCCACTGAGAAAGAGCAGATCACAGTGGGCAGGAGGAAAAGAAGAAGGAGGCGCTGACCGGTGGGGCTGCCAGTGGGCGGGATGTGCTGAGAGTCGTGGTGGGAAAATGATCAGGGCTGGTGACATAGAACTGTTGCTCTTTGGCAATGTGCATTGGTAAATTCTGTCTCCTTCTTAGGTTTAGGCTGGCAACCCCTGCTTTAAGTTATGATAAAAGGTGGTACTTTTGTGGTACTTGCTCTTACCATTTAGAAGGAGTTCTTGAACAGACAGACAGACACACAGACAAACTCTCTCAAATATATATTACGTTAACTGTCTTTTTGTTGTTGTTTAGGGCTATTAGTAGCATGGAACAATCACTCTCTTATGGGATTTGGGGGATCTAAAGCTTTTGAAGGTCAGCGAAGATAAAAATGCAAGAAACAATGCAGGAATGGGTGGGAATGGGTACTGCAGGGCAGGACAGAGGCGGGATTAAAAAATAGTCCCTGCAGGGCTTTAGTGTAAGGTTTAGTTTACATTTGTAAAGTATTTTGAATAGGATAAATGCTTTATTAGTGCTAAGTATTGTCAATTTACCTGAACAGGTAAACTCCCATGCTTCATCTCAAAAACCAGCAGCTTTGAAATCTTCCCATAGAGATTCCATCTGGTGAGATCGTGAGCACTGCCAGTCAAAAAGGAAAATAAATAGCATGCTAAGATCATCGAAAAGAGAAAAGCTACTGTTTGTAACAGTCCTATCCCTCCCCACCTGCTCCTAACAGCTATCAAAAAGATTATGTTTTTATTTGGAGAAAAGGCTGATGACATTCATAGTAAAATCTAAATTTATAAAGAGAAGAAAGAAAAATCTCACTACATGTATAAGTAGTACAGGCAGTCCCCGGGTTACATGGATCCGACTTACATCGGATCCCTACTTACAAACGGGGTGAGGCAACCCCGCACTAGCTGCTTCCCCCCAGCAGACCAGGGAGACGCGAAGCTAGCGCCGCGGCCCCCCCCCCCACTCCAGCAGACCAGGGAGACGCGGAGCGGCTTTTCTCAGCAGACACCTCAGCTTGAGAATAAAGGACTGAGGGAAGTGAGGTATGGGAGAATAAAACTGAGCTCTGGAGAAATGTTTGGCTAGAGTTTCCCCTACAATATGTACCAGTTCTGACTTACATACAAATTCAACTTAAGAACAAACCTACAGTCCCTATCTTGTACGTAACCCGGGGACTGCCTGTAAATGTATTCTCTTTGTGTCAGCATCTAATGGATACAGATGACTAATTGACAAAAACCTCAAAAAAATTTAACCAATTTTGCACATGCTGTATCCTTATGTTCCCTATGAGCTATATAATAATTTCGAAATAAAACAGCCTCCATCTATGCAAACTGTATGTAGGCACGTGAAGCACAAGGATCTCCTTCCAGTTTGATGACAAACGTTAAAACTGATCATAGTTTTTGCCCTTTACAATGAATCTGCTAAAAAGAGATGCTTGAAATCTTCTAGTACAAAGAAGCTCTCATTATAGACAGAAAAAGGAAAATACAGATAAAAGTACAGCCTAATACAGGGCATTCCCGCGATACGCTGCCCTGGCATACGTTAGTTCCCAGTTCACTAGTGTCATTGATGCTTGTAGGAACTGTTGTGTTATAAATCCTTCTATTCCCCACTGTTACGTTGCGGGGGGGGGGGGGGGGGGGGGGGGGGAGGGAGAGAGAGAGACCAATTCACACAAACAGAAGTCAGCCATAGGGAAAAAATTCCCCACTTTACATTGTTTCGCTACATGTCCACATTTTTTGGAACGTATCTTGGACAATTAGCAGGGATGCCCTGTATCAATTATAGCCTTTAGCCTATTGTTTCCAAAGTTATCACACAGACTTGTTCCTGCTACAAATATACCGCTTGCCATGAGCCAAAGGAATAGGAATATGCAGAAGTAAACTGAACTGCTCCACTTTTTCCACACAAACCAGAAATGCTCTCTCCAAACACACATCCAGTAGAACCACAGAGTTCATGAAATGACCATACACCTCATTTGGAACTGGAAGTAAACAATCAGGAAGCAGCAGACCAAAAAAAACTTCCCCGCAAATACAGTACAGAACTATGTTAAACATAAACTACTAAAAACGTTTAAGGGAAAGCAGAATTCTTTTTCTGCATAGTAGTTTCAAAGCTGCATTATGGTAAATCAAAGTTCAATTATAAACTTTTGAAAGAACCACCATCACATTCTATTGAGAGTTACAAAGTTTTCATAGTTACAAATAATCTCCTTTCCCAAGGTGTTTGTAACGCTGACGTTCTACTGTACTTTCCAAAAGAGATCTCAGGCTTCATGCCTTAAACAGTATTAGGCCATGCCTACAGTTTCTCACCGGAAAAAAATCCCCGTGAACACAGCAAATTACAGACCCGTAAAGCGCCAGTGTAAATGGGCTCCGAGTGCTGGAAGCCCCAAGCTGCTCTCCTTGTTTAGATGGTTTCAGTAGACCACTAGGAGAGTTCTTTCCCAGCGCTGGTGCTGTGGCCATACGTTCATTTTAAAGTGCTGCCAAAGCAGCACGTCAACGTTTTAAGTGTAGACTCAGCCCTAGAGCATGGGTTACCAAACTGGGGGGGGGGTGAAGAAATTCCAGAGGGTCGCAAGGCGACCCAGCCCTCCCCCCTACAATCAACTCTGCCCCCCCCCCCCTAAGTTTTGCTGCTATTTTTGTTTTCCGGTCAGGTGGGTTTTTTTGGTTGTTTTTTTTTTGGCTCAACAAGTTTTGCTGCTTCGTGAGGGTTTCTCAAAAATCAAAAAGGGGGCATGATACCAAAAAGTTCGGGAACCACTACCCTACAGGGTTTTTTTTGGAGCAACAGGAAATCTCAGCAATGCATGATAATGGGAAAGTTACTCCTAGGTGATGGCCCATTTCTGACACACTCAGTATCTTACTTGGTAAGAATTCTCAAGTAAGTCATCGGTAAGATCCTACTCAAGGTGAGCAAGAGTTGCAGAACTGGGCCAGTAGAGAACAAGCAAGAGCATTCTGCACTACATGAGAGAAGGGCTTCAGAAATTTGCTCTTTGAGAGACGGAGACCAGACAAATTAGAGTTAATATACTGTGCCTGCTGTCAGTCATAGTTCTCTTACTGCCTTCCTTATATGCTGATTGCCAGATTGGACGCAGTGGTGGTTCATATGGTATCCAGATAGGAGGGAGGATATGGAAACAGCTCCAACTAAAGGGTCTACATGCAGATAGTGATATTCTGATCCTGTAAGCAGTCCTGGTCAGACTTCAAATTGACTTCATCACTTCCACTCAAGCCCTACCAGTAAGTTCATCAAGAATTCTCTGTACAGAGATTCTGCCAACATTTAGGTCTAGAGTCTAGAAACTAACAGGAAAAAGCACTTGTGATAAAAATGAATTCCACCTGAACGTTCTATGCACAAACATCACACCTACTGACTATTTTTTTTCCTTTTATGCAAGCTTGATTTGACAGCCACCCAACAGCAATTCCTGTTTTATAGAAGCATGCTAGCAGTATAGGAAAAGAAGGCAATAATCATGTAAACAAATGGCTCACTTATGAAAAGCTGTTATTCTTCTCAAAGTGGAATATATTTGGCAAATTCCTTCTTCGTCTGTGCAAAGACCTTCTCCCTAAATCACACAAGTTAGGAAAGAGGAAAGAATAAACAGAGGTGTTATGGGGCAGCCGTTAGCTCCTCTACTAGCCATAGGTTCAATTATATTCCCCAGGCCCTTCCCTAAGATAAATAATAATGTACCTGGGTTGGAAAGAGGTTATATGTAGAGCCCTGCACAGATACAAAACTTATATCTGCATCCGCAATCTGTAGCCACAAAAATGAGTGTGGATATCCGCATTCACATCCACAAACATGGATACCCACAGATATAAAGCAGATTCATGTCCATGGATGCAGAATACCCACAAATTTGCAGGGTTCTAGATACAAAATCTGTATCTGCAAAAATGAGTCGTGGATATCCACACCCACATCTGCAGATGTAGATACCTGTAGATATAAAGTGGATATCTGCAGCATTGCAGGGCTCTAGTTATATGCCTAGGAAATGCCATGCTGCTACCCTCACATTATAACATCCTCATAACTAAACATCCCACGGCTGCCTCTCTGCACTTCCGTGTCCTGGTAATAAAAACCACAAAGAAGTCTAATGCAGACATTCTCACATTGTGGTGTGTGCCTACTGTTGATCCACCAAGCACCTGCTAGAGGCCTGCAGAGAGCTGGCTACTCACATGGTGCTGGCTCTCCTTGTTTTCAGCTGCCAAGTCACACAGAGAGCTAAAAATATATTAAATACTTTCCGAGTATTATTTTCCCATATATACAATTGCTGTAGTTTCCACAAGGATACAACAGCATCATAAACAGCAAAGGAGATTCTCCTGCCAATCAAGGGTGAGAAGACAGGAGTTCCATGTGACAACCTCTTTACTGTGTTACACATTACACAAGTAAAAATAGTCTTGCAGCACCTTAGAGACTAACAAATCATGTAGATCGTATCATGAGCTTTCATGACCACAACCCACTTCTTCAGGTGAATGAATCGTGCCCACAAAAGCTCATGATAGCATCTACATTTTTTGTTAGTCTTGCAGTACCTTAGAGACTATTTGTTATTTTTTAAGTTTTTTCAGTTACAGACTAACATGGCTACCCCTCTGAAACATTACACAAGTGTTTAAGTACCCTTGCTGGCCTCTTATAACCTTATTTCTAATTTTAAAAAAATACACATTAGAATAGATGTCTAATTAAACTACTAAAATAAATCCAAAATGATTTTTTTTGCCTGACACATTAACAGTATTCCAGCACCCAATAAAAATCAACTTGTTTGAACTTCCATGCTGTGGCATGACACCTGTTAGCGATGGCATAGTTCATCAGCTACATGGTCCTGTTGTCAAAACCAGCCAGAAAGCTATTCAAAGCTCCACCTGCTGTTCCTGCTTTTGAGAATTAATGAAAACCCTGGAGACAAATCAGCAGACTTCCTTCCAGAAAGCAAAAGCTATTTTCAAGACACAAAAGCTACTTTAATGTAATAGTACCTACAGAATTATCTTAACTGCCCCCGCCCCAAACAGCAACAAAATTATAAAGGGCTCTTTGATGTACCTAACAGATCCATCAAGCATGTCTCATTAGAGTTTATATGGGCATTTTCCAATAGTAATATTAACCCTCTGTCATTCAGGGATAGCATATCTGTTGGTGCTCTGGCCATAAGAATCCACATATTAGTGCATGCCCAGAAATCCGATTCTCTAGTGCCAGAGACTACACCATCCCTTCGCTTTCCCTTCTTCCTTCCAGAACATAATTTTCTCTCCTTTAAAATGTAAGCTGACTGCCCCTGTAAGCTTTGCGCTCTTTGGAGCAAAGAAAAAACAGCTGATTACCATACTGTACATCTCTCCTTTGTATTTATTTCATTTTAATTCTGATATGTTTCACATATTTCTATTTCCAGTCACACGCACCTCATGCCAAGATTCATCCAGCAGCTCATTAAATTTATCCACCAAGTCATCTATCAGCTGAGTTCTGGCAAGATCTGCCCTCCTGTGGATGGCCAGTTCTTCATTGCAGAGGATATAGTATGTCCTGGAGCAAGCCTCGAGGACATCCGCATCAGAGTGTTCGGCTACAATACCTTTCACCACTTGCAGCAAAACATCCAAGTGCTGCAAGTGATCATGATGATACAGTCAAATCAATATTATGCCTATTTTACATTTATACCTTTTTACTTTTATACAACCAAAAATTAAATAAATGCCAGTTTGGGGAGGACAGGCAGGGTTCACGGGACAAGATTTTGTTTGTTGCCTTTTATGCTGTCACTTAAGAACAGCAATACTAGGTCAGACCAATGGTCCACCTAGCTCAGCATCCTGTCTTCTCACAATGGCCAGGGACTGCTGCATCAGAGGGAATAAACAGAGCAAGTATCTAACAATCTATTCCCTATCATCCAGTCCCAACTTCTGGTAGTCAGAGGTATAGGGACACCCAGCACCCATCTCTGACCATCTCATCTAATAGTCATTGATGAACCCATCTTGCATGAATGTATCAATTCTGTTCTGAATCCAGTAATACTTTCAGCCATTACAATATTTCTTGGCAGCAAGTTCTACACGTTGACTGCACATTGTGTGATGAAGTACTTTCTTTTGTTTGTTTTACACTTGCTACATTAATTTAATCAAGTGATTCCCAGTTCTTATGTTATGTGAAGGTGTAGATAACATTTTCTCTACACCAGTCAAGATTTAATGATCTTCCCACATTGTATATTTTCTAAGCTAAACAGTCCCATCTTTTTTAAATCTCTCCTCATCTTGAAGCTGTTTCATAGCCCTGATCATTTTTTGTTGCTCTCCTCTATACTTTTTCCAATTCTAATATATCTGTTTTGAGATGGAATGACCAGAACTGCATACACTATTAAAGGTGTATGAGAACCATGAATCTACATAGTGGCATTATGATATTTTCCATTAGCTTTGTTAACCACTGCTGCATGCTGAGCTGACGATTTCAGTAGGAATGTTGCTACACTTAAAAGGCGAAAGCACTGCGATGCATCCTCCCCATGGCATTTCAAAGTGGCAGCTGAGTCCCCAGCTAACTCCGGGCTCCATGTGGTGCTGCCACTTTGAAATGCCGCGGAGAGCCCAGAGTCAGGCTCCACGCGGCGTTTCAAAGCGGGAGTGCTGCATGGAGCCAAGGGTCAGCAGGGGAATCCCCAGCTGGCCCTGAGCTGCACGCGGCATTTCAAAGCGGCAGCGCCACATGGAGCCTGGGGTCTGGCCTCAGGCTGCACGTGGCGCTGTGGCTTTGAAGCACATCTCTCTTCTCCCCCTTTCCCCTTGCTACCTCTTTCTGATAGAGGCAGCAATTGGGGGGGGGGGGAGAGTGACTAGTCGACTGGCCTGTCAACTATCCGATAAGCTTATTGGATAGTCGACTAGTCGTTCACAAGCCTAGTTTTCAAAGAACTATCTATAATGACTCCAACATCCACTTTCTTGAGTGGGAATAGCTAATTTAGACACCCATCATTTTATATGCATAGTTGTACACCTTAACATCTTCCTAAAAACTTAATTACATATTTCAGCCCCAAGTCTAGCAACACAACTGACTCTAAATAATGCTAATAAAAGAAGAGACATAGGGGAAAGAGGGCAGAGAAGAAAGTGCCCTCTAGATACAAGGCTGCCTAACCAAGATGATGCATGTTTTAGAGCTCCCATCATTCTGTGATGGACTTATTTCTATGCGTGGGTCACTGATAGTATTGCTTGTTACACAAACAAAAACAGGTAACAGCATCTTTCTGCCATATTGCTACTGCTTTAGCTTCCCCTAAGTGTGTGTGTGTGTGTGCATGCGTGCGCGCAGCAAGTATCCAAGGATCCAATTTTTCCCTTGCCTTGTTATGGATATTTACAGGGGATTAATTTGAGCAATCCACTCCACTTACATACGGGCTTTGCTATTTCACGGATCTCATCCTTCCATTCCTGAATTCCCCTCCTCCACATAGAGAAATACTATCCCCATTCTTCTCTTTGCAGTTACTATCCTCCCTCAGCAGCTGATAAGGGAGACAGTTTCCAAAGAGAATGCAACCTCATTCTGCAGTTAGCTGCTGGGAGACACCAACTTGGATACATGTTGTAACTCCCCCTCTTCTCTGTCCAACAAAAGGCCAAGTACTAAGAAGCATTAGTTTATTCCCAAAGCTGGGCCTCCTCCACAAAGCCATAAATCATTATCCACTGGGGCTTTAGGCCAACCTTGCCTTGGTATAGCTATACAGGCAAATGTTAAAGCATTTCTCTGGTGGCTTCAGTTCAAATAGGAAGCATTTCAACAGGGTATAAAGTAGTGCTTCATGTCCCAACAGTCTCCTGGCTGTAACAAGGTCTCTCTGAGCCCTATAAATGGTCTCATAAACGTGCTCCGCTTCACACACAGCCAATTGCCCCAGTTCCTATTCACCTTCTCCAGACGTCCAGTACTGTAAACATCTAAATCATAATACTGGGGAATCTGCAGGAGGGTCGCCACTTTTTCAGCATCTGCTGAATACTGCAGAGGAAAACAGGATATGAGTGTGCTGCAGGAATTTTAATGAAATATTTAACATGCGTTCATGGAACAGCTGCTAGTTACCTTTGCCAAGAGCTGAGGAAGCACCACAATAAAGTGCTCAGTAATTTTGGTACAATCTTCCAATTGTATTTTCTTCTCTTTTGCTGACAGGATCTACAGACAAAGCATTCAGTTTCAATTATAAAATACTCTTGGAGTTGATTAGAACCTTAGCCTTACCCAAGGTTCTTTACACATCAATATAATTTTAACACATCACCAGGCTGAGTCAAATATCTCCCCATGGGATTTCAGAGAGAGAGAGAGACAAGAGACAGAGAGAGACAGAGAGACAGAGACCCTTTATTTAAAAAAAAAACACTTGAGTTACAGTTGAACAACCAGACTGCTGCTTGGATGCTGTTTGAACTACATCTACTAATGGATAAAATGGCTTCCACTAAGCTGAGCTTTCTCTAATAGCTCATCTCATTCAAAATCCATTGATAGTAAGATGTTTTCTCTAAAGGTCAAAAGGCATTGTACTTGTCTTGTAAACACAATGCTGTTCTCTTTCTGCCAATGTAGCCGTGGCTGGAAAGTGTTGTGGGCAGACCACATAAGGAGGACAAATTTGAGTGCAGCACAATAAATATATTAGAACAAAATCCACTGACCTTCTTGGCAGCTCCTCTGCCCACAGGAGGGTGACCTTCAGCAGCTTCTCGGACAGTCACAAAGATGATTTCAATGAGGGCACTTTCCTGGGCATCACCCAATGCTGTAAGCAAACCATCATCCCCTCAGCATCTCACAAAAGTAAAGTGAAGATGCAGGGATAGGTAATGAGGAAAGTCCTACTCAGTGCTCAAAACAACTTTTGGAGGAGAGAGATACTGCTAAAAACAGATGAAGAATGTAAATTGAAATTCTTTTCTATGTTATACATAGAAAAAATAATCAATTTTTAATTGCACCTTTGAGAGTTAGGCACCTAAAATATCTTTAAAAATCTGGACTTATGTGCTTTGATCCCATAGCAAAGCATTACTTCTACTTCTGCCACAATAAAGAGTGTTCAAGGCATTTTCTATACAAAACTAAACCCTCTCAAATATCAGATTTCTGAAAGTGACAAGAAATTCAACACAGCATTTTTCTTTAACGTGATGAACATCAGTTCCACACTACTGTGTTTCAATAAGATAGGCACATTTAGATTCTTTACTCACCCATGAAAACCTATATGCTCCTTGAAATGTAAAAGGTAGATTAAGATTTCTGAATACAAAGAAAACCTTCATGCAGTGAAGTCATTTTCCTTCCCACCTTACAGTGAACTTAGTGTGTGTAATTCATTACAACCACAGCTACAATACACACACTGTGACTCACTAAACTGTTTGGAAATTTAATTTTACTGAGCTCATTATCAGTGGACCCCCACTCTATTTGCTAAATAAAACAACATATTCAGTATCACAGAGCTGACGTTTCCCCAAAGAGAATGGGCCAAATTCAGATCTAATGCCAATAAAATTTCATCCTCTTCCATCAGGTCTGAGACTCATCATCTCCTGGGAACCCTTGAGCTCAATGTGACTCTAGAACCTCCTATTGCTTCTCAGGGCCCTATTTGCGGCTCTCCTGCAATCCAGGGATGTGACTGGCAATTTTCTCCTCCAGAAAGTACAGAGCCATTCACCAGAGTGCTCCCAGAGCTGCCTGATCCACAACTCACTCTTGAGGAGGAAACAGTGTAGAACAAAAGACACTGGCAGCCCCTTGAATCCTTTCTTAACCTTCTGAGTAGGAGAAAAAGAAGAACATTCTTCATCCTCTGCCTCCCAGCAGGCAGATGGGGAGGAAGAAAAAAAGAGACAGAAGGGAGGAGTCACCGAGGACATATTCAGGACATAATTGTTGGGTAGTTTCTCACAAGGATTCTGTAGGAAGACTGCATCAATATTTGAGGGCACTGAGTCATGGCAGGACACTGAGCCAAAACTGTTTTGTGGCTCTCTGCAACCAAGAGATGGCTCTTCATGTGACGCTGCTATAGTTTAAAGGTGAAGGACGTTTCCTCTAGTAAATACAAGAATAATCTGGGCAACATTACTGTCTTAACTCAGCTTACCTTCTCCTTCAGCAGCTTCCAATAAAAGAGTGGTCATGCAGTCCCAGTCCTTCAACAAACCGCCTGCCCAGTCCCACAGGCTGTCTACAAGGTACGTGATGTGTTTATGTAGCTAGAGAGTAAAACATAAACCCATGGAATCCATCATTTACTGAAATGTAAATATAGATTACTTCCCCCCCCACTATAAAACTGTGTGTGTGAATATATATGTATGTATGTATGTATGTATATATATTTTTCCCCCCCTCAATGTGTAAATTTTTTTACTAGATACAAATTAAATAATAAATCTTCTGTTTGCCATATGGAGAACAGCATAGGAGAAAAAGAATTACCTACAGGACAGAAGAAAGATTTCCTAAAAAGACTACTATCCCCCAAAGCTATCCTGAATATCACCTATTTGTTGGTAACAACTAAAATTCCCACTCCAGTTTAGGAACTTGAAATGAGTTACACTTTAGTTACTATCCCTGGCTGAGAAGTCCTTGATTTTTTCAGAAAGCCAGTTCAATATCACCTCTCTGCATTAACGAAGCTGTAAATCAGAGTGTTGGTACAACTGAACACACATATACAGTTTTACTTTACTTAAGATCATCCTAGAGTTGAGAAAGTATCAAGTCCTAAGATCAACAGTTCTCAGCATGAAACCAAAAGGAAGTGCTCCTCCCTTACTCTACTTCTCCCTCCTATTTCTAGCAGCCTCATAGTACCAACTCTCAAACAGCTGCATTGGATTTGAAAGCCTCCCCTCTTATCTTTTGTCTGTCTCCATCTACATTTTCCTTACCTCACTCTCCAAGAAAAACTTTATTAATTTCCTCATGGAGCTGGTATTAGCCCCAAACTTCCCTCTTCTTTTAGATGGTACTTCCTCTTCAGTTCCCGGATAACTAAGCAGCCTGCCAATCAAAAAAAAAAGAAAGAAAGAAATCAGTCTATTTCTGCTGTGCACCTTTAGTTTACTCAGTGAAGACACACAAATTCTGTCAGGATTTCAGGCAACTTTATTTCTTTCTTGTAAAAATTTATTCATCCATTCAGTGAGGCGCTAGATAATTTTTTAGTTCAAAGTTCTCTCTGCGAAAGCAGGAACTACCTGCTGCAGCTGATACTGGGGACCACCAGTTGTCTGGGCAACATACATAGATTCCATGGCCATGAGTGCACCTAGCGTTAGGCATTTATTTATCCTGTAAAGGTGCCCACTATAATTTAGAGATCATCATAAAGAGAAATAGCCTTTTAATAAAAATCGTACTGCCCAGCAACCTTCATAATATGGTACAAGCCAGCCTCTTAGGACATGTCTACACTGCAATGTAAGCTCAGGAGTAGTGGGACTTGAGTCAGATGATCTGTGTTAAGAACTTGGGGCTTGAGCAGCCATGCCTATTCTTGACCCTACGTTACAATTTTTCTAGGCAGTGCTCAAACTTGGGGCTTTGGTGTCCACACAGGAGCATGCAGACCCAAATCAAACCAATCACATCACAGACCCCTTAGTGTCTTCCTAAATGTGGACACTGAGGCTGTGGTGCACTGTGGTGAACACCCCTCCACAAGAAGTAAGAGGAGGAGGAGTACTCAGACATGGAAGTCTGATGCCCCACAACACAGTCAGAATAGTTTCTGAGGCCCCCTGTGTAGACTTCAGGCACTAGGCCACAAGCACGGACTCGTGGGATCATATCATCATACAGATCTGGGATGACCAGCAGTGGGTTGAGAACTTTTAAGAAAGGCACATTCCTGGAACTTTGTGAGAGCTTGTCCTGACCTTCCAGCATAAAAACACACATCAAAGAGCACCTAAGTACATCCAGAAGCAGGTTGCTACCACTGTCTATAAGCTGGGACAATATTCCCAACACATGGTACTATCATAAACAGAGTTATTGTCCCCGCCATTACTCTGGGCATCCCCACTTTTACTTTCACTTATGAAACCAAACCTTGATTTCAGAGGCCCTGGCAAAAGATTACTTAATTACACTCTCCACAGCTGCAGAAGGGTTGTTGAATACGCTTTGGGCAGACTGAAATTCACTGGAGATGCCCACAGACTAGTCTGGATTGCAGTGCCAACAATGCTGTCTGCATCACTGTGGCTTGCTGTGCTCTTCACAAGCTCTGTAAAGCCAGATGTGAGACATTTCTCCCTGTAGGGACCTATGACAGCAAAGTGCTACTGAATCAGTGCCTCAGCTAGAACGTGCAGCTACCACAGTGAGAGGTAGATGCAACCAAGCACCAGAAGTCAATTTTTTGCTGAACTCTGTCTTCCACCTCCCTTAGCCACTGTTCTGGAAAATGCATAGTAAGTGCCTGCTGCTTCACTGAAACCCTGTCCTCAAGCTGCATGGCCAGTCTCAGCCTTTCCTTCTGCCTCTTGCTATGCGCCTCTTCCGCAATCTCAAGATCCTTTCTGGTAAATGGACCTGCTCATCAAACCATCTCAAGTACTTCAATCATAACTTAATCACGGAACCGTTTCTGCTTGGAGCGGTCCAAACTTACTGCACTGAGGTTGAGAAGTGGAGCTACAGCAGTCAGTAGAGGTCGAGGGGTCAAGCAAGAGGACAAGAAACGGAAGGTTGTTGTCTCAAATGTCTCAGTGGAGGACAGCAGAAATAAATCTTGTGGAATTACAAGGATATAAAATGATACATTTAAAAAATGAACTGAAATATGTTGTGAGGGGGGTGCTCTCAGCCCACAGAATCTCCCTAGATAGAGTTTGGTTAATCATAGTTACAGTGGCACAGAGACAACGATAAGTTAAAAATCGCAAGCTGTTTTTATTTTACCACAATTGCATAGCTACTTAGTTTGGGGATCAGGGAAAGGGTAGCTGGTGGCCATGCTATAAAAGCTTTTTCTATCATTACAGGCCTTTCACATTTTGGAGAATGTAACTTTTCTTGTGATGTTCTTGTAGCATCTCCTGGCAATAGGAGATGCTATTCCAATCTGCTGGAGGGAAACCTGCAGTGTATCCAGTCAAAGAATTCAATCACATAGTGACTGAACAGCACATTTATGTGTGGAGTGGGCTGGTCAGCTCCAGAGGCCTAGAAAACACTCTCTTCCCCACAATGTGATTGCCTATGTTGAGTTCCTGCTTCAGGACAAGTTTGCAGCTATCTGCAGCCGGGACTGGGTCGAAATCCATGAGAGAAGCAACAGGATACTGCCTGCATTAGTCTGCACTTGGCTTATCATATGTTATGGCTGCATAAAAACACACAGAATTCCACAGGCATCCTCCTCTCTACCCCCTGACATATATTGTGACAAAATTCTAACCTCTGTCATAGTTGGGACAAACTATTTTGTCATCTGAAGAGTGCACAGACTGCCTCTAACTGAAATAGGCACAATGTTTGCTGTAGACAGCTCCGTAGACCACTGAACGATTACACAGCAGCAAACAGGGGAACCACTCAGAGGGACACTGCCCTGATATGTGTGGGTGTGTCTAGACTACAGGGTTTTGTCGACAAAACTATACCTGCGTCTACACTGCCGCTGAGTTCCGTCAACATAATGTCGATAGAACTCAGCGGTTTTGTCAACGGCTGTAAACCTCATTTTATGAGGAATAACGCCTTTTGTCGACAGAGTTCTGGATGTAGTCTAGACGTTCTTTGTCGACGTAGACGTACCCTGAATGGGCAAGGGAATGAAAAAAGACTGCCAAGTATCGAAGAATCATAAGCCTCGTCTACATGTACTGGGAGATCAGTGTGGTGGAGATTTAGCTAAAACAATGGCTGATCACGCTCCCATCAACTCCGGTACTCTCCTGGAAAGCTTCTCCCATTAATCCCTTGCAATGGGGGCACTGTGGTAATTCAAACTACGTTACGACAACTCCAGCTACACTATTCATGTAATTCAACATTACCCCCTAGTGTAGATCTGGAAGGGACCTCAAACGATCCTCTAGTCCTGTCCACTGTGCACATGGACAGAAATATTATCTACGCCATCCCTGACAGGTGTTTGTCTAACCTGCTCTTAAAAACCTCCAATGATAGAGATTCCACAGCCTCTCTAGGCCACTTATTTCAGTGCTTAACCATCTTCACTGTTAGAAAGTTGTTTTTTTAAATATCCAACCTAAGCCTCCCTTGATTCAATTTAAGCCCATTGCTTCTTGTGCTATCCTCAGAGGTTAAGAAGAATAGTTTTTCCTCCTTCCTCCTCTTAACAATCTTTCAGCTACTTGAAAGCTACCATGTTCCTTCTTAGTCTTCTTCTTTCCAAACTAAACAAACCCAGTTCTTTCAATATTCCCTAACAGATCATGTTTTCTAGACCTTTAATCATTTTTGTTGCTTTTCTCTGGACTTTCTCCAGTTTGTGCGCATCCTTCCAGAAATGTGGCCCCAATACTCCAGTTAGCGCAGAGTGAAAGAATTATTTATCTTGTCTTGTTTACAAAACTCCTGCTAATGCTTCCCAGAATGATGGGGTTGTGTTTTTTGTTTTGGGGGATTTTTTTTTGCAATAGTGTCACACTATTGACTCATATTTAGCATTTTGATCTGCTATGACCCCTAAATCCCTTTCTGAGGTACTCCTACCTAGACAGTCATTTTCTATTTTGTAATTGTACAACAGATTGTTCCTTCTTAAGTGGAGTACAGTAAACTTCCAATAATCCAGCACCTTTAGGACCCAGAGGGTGCCAGATTATCAAATATGCCAGACTATCAGAAGGGGGGGGTCTATAAAGGGTCTGGGGTGGGGTGGGACAGATGGGGGGGGGGCAGCGCTGCGGGACCAACCCGGCAGCATCCCAGCTGCTCTGTCCCAGGCATCCCCAAGTCAGCCGCTGCTGAAACTGACCAGCGGCTGTCTCTGGGAAGCCCGGGGCAGAGCAGCTCCAATTGTCCAGCAGCCTGGAACACATCCGGGTTCTAGGTGATGCCGGACTAGCAGGAGTGCCGGACCACTGGATGCCGGACAACTGGAGTTTTACTGTACTTTGCATTTGTCCTTACTGATGTATCAGCAAAATATTTACCACACCCCCTGCCTATGTTCCTCAAACCTGACACCCATGGTATGTCTAGACTACATGGCTCTGTCGATGGAGCCATGTAAACTAGTTTACCCGACATAGTCAATGAAGCGGGGATTTAAATAATCCCCGCTTCATTAAAATAAAAACGGCCACCACGCTGTGCTGACAATAAGCTGATCCAGCACAGTGCGGCAGTCTAGACGCGGATCAGTCGACAAGGGAAGCCTTTGTCAATCACTTCCTTACGCCTCATGAAATGCCTCATGAAATAGGCTTCCGTTGTCGACCGATCTGCGTCTAGACTGCCGCGCTGTGCCAGATCAGCTGATTGTCGGCACAGCGCAGAGGCCATTTTTATTTTAATGAAGCGGGGATTATTTAAATCCCCGCTTCATTGACTATGTTGAGTAAACTAGTTCACGTGGCTCAATCGACAGAGCCATGTAGTCTAGACATATCCCAAGTGGCCACGAGTGGCATGAGGGCAGTTTAGCATCAGCGTAGAGTTAAGTCTGTGATTTCTCTGCCAAACCTGCCAACAAAGCTATGAACTACTGTCATGTGTGATGGTGGTTTATGTGACGTAGAGCTCTGTGCACTGATAGCAGTACAGTAAACTTCCGATAATCCAGCACCTTTGGGACCCAGGGGTGCCGGATTATCAGATATGCCGGACTATCGGAAGGGCGGGCTATGAGGGGTCTGGGGTGGGAGGGATGCCACCCCAGATCCCTCATAGCCCCCCCTTCCGATAGTCCGGCTCTGCCCCAGGCATCCCTGATTCAGCCGCTGCTGAAACTGACCAGCAGCGGCTGAATCGGAGACGCCTGGAGCAGAGCAGATGGAGTGCTGCTGGGCTGGTCCGGTAGCGCTGACCCTTGGCGCAGCAGGACCAACCCGGCAGCACCCCAGCTGCTCTAGGGGATGCCTGGGGCAGAGCAGCTGGGGCGCTCCTGGGTTGGTCCTGCAGCGCCGCTCCTCGGCGTTGTGGGACCAACCCGGCAGCATCCCAGCTGCTCTGCCCCAGGTGTCCCCAAGTCAGATGCTGCTGATACTGATCAGCGGCTGACTCCAGGAAGCCCAAGGCAGAGCTGCTCTGCCCTGGGCTTCTTGGAGTTAGCCGCTGGTCAGTTTCAGCAGCGGCTGAATCAGGACGCCTGGGGTAGAGCAGCTGGGGGCTGCCGGGTGTGGTCCCACAGCGCCGAGGTGCGGCGCTACTGGACCAACCCAGCAGCACCCCAGCTGCTCTGCCCCAGGCATCCCCAAGTCAGCTGCTGCTGAAACTGACCAGCGGCTGACTCCAGGAAGTCAGCCGCTGGTCAGTTTCAGCAGCGGCTGAATCTGGGACACCTGGAGTGCTGCCCGGTTGGTCCCGCTGCCCCGAGGGGCAGAGCTAGGGGACCTACCCAGCAGCGCCCCAGCTGCTCTGCCTCCGGCTTCCCCGATTCAGCGGCTGGTCAGTTTTAGCAGCGGCTGAGTAGGGGAAGATGGGGGCAGAGCAGCTCCAATGGTCCGGCTGCTCGGAACACTTCCAGGTTCCTGATGGTGCTGGACCATCAGGAGTGCCAGACCATCAGATGCCGGACCATCAGAGTTTTACTGTACAATGATCAGCAGCTCATGTCACAGTGACCCAGTGATTTGCTTGGATTCCAAGGCTGTGTCCAGACTCAGGGGTTTTTTCGAAAAAAGTAGCCTTTTTTCGAAAAAACTTCACCTGCGACTAGACTGCAGCCGCGTTCTTTCGAAATTAAATCGAAAGAATGCGGCTTTTCTTTCGACGGTGGTTAACCTAATTCCACGAGGAAGAACGCCTTCTTTCGAAAGTGCTCTTTCGAAAGAAGGCGTTCTTGACAGCAAACAGGCTTTTTAGAAAGAGAGCATCCAGACTCACTGGGTGCTTTCTTTCAAAAAAGCGGCTTGCTTTTTCGAAATTCCGCGTGCAGTCTAGACGCTCTCTTTTGAAAGAGGCTCTTTCGAAAGTATCTTTCGAAAGAGCCTCTTTCGAAAGAGGCTTGCAGTCTAGACATAGCCCAATGGAATACTGATGAGTTGCTGATGTTACAGGTCCCAGGTTACAACAGAGAAACAGGAATAAAAAGTTTAGTAAGTAGCACCACCAATGGGTAAGAGCGACACTGTTTTGGTGATAAATCACTGATTAATAACATTAGTCCAGAAAGTTGGGGACCTACAAAAAAAATCAGGGCAGAGCTAGGATATATGACGAGATACCTCAGAGAAGGGATTTTTCTTTTTATTTTGTGTTGGGTGTTGGGCCTGGAACCACAAATCCTAGGCCTTACATAATTTTGCTGGGTGGGTATGGACAGCAATGGAGGAATGGGGGAAGAGGTATGAATAATCATGGTCAACTTTTAATATTGCTTCTTCAAAGCCTTGCCAAAAGTATTTTCAACAATTTTTGCTAAAACAAAACACAGAATTTCATTAAGCTGTAGATACAAAATATTTATTAATTTCCTTTGTAGCATGGCAGTTCCATTCATTTCCCACATCCATTGTCATAAAGACCCATTTATAAAAGTTACACCTGGGAAGTTAGATTTTATATTTCATTGATTTGACTGAAAATTGGGAGGATTTTTCATCTGTGGGCTCTCTCATTATTCAAAGCCTTTACAATGTATAAGACAACTTTCAGGGGGAGAAGAGGCCACCTTTGCAATTAATCATAAACAGCTACAAAAAACCCAACAGATGCCAGGTGATCAACTAGTTCATCAGAAGTAAAACAACAGGGAAAAAGTAGAAAGGAAGGCTGCACAGTCCTTGGCATGATATAATACCTGTGGACTAGTCAGTTGTTTTATACTTTATTATAGTTTTGTACATTTCTCGTGCTTGCTTAACATGCTGGGGCTGGAAAGTGAAGCAGTTAGCCCCAGATAACCGCACTCCACTTATTCAGCAGAAGAAAGCACATCTGGTATCCTCCAGAGACTAGTCACCAATTGAAAGATAAATGTTTAATGTTCCTCATAAACAAATCCATTTTCACTCTGAAACAATGAAAATATGCAAAAAATATCCAGGCAGAGATACCTTTTATAAAGGAATTCCCCGGCGGCTACTGCCAAAGGTCTGTGCATGGTATAAACAAACTGGAATAAGGTTTCACAGTCTTCAGATGATAACGCATCCTCGCAGTTCCTGTGCAAAGATAAAATATAAGTAATTATGCATATTTAACTAGAAAGGATTATATGTATGCTAATACTGGACATGATTCTCCACTGCCTTGTAGTTCATATTGTCAGTTTCTGCAAATTAAATCGTGATATGCTACATACTCAGAGCAATAGTATTTTTGTACTGACTGCAGAGATGTATCTACACAACATACAAGGCATGAAGAATTTGGCTCTCCGTGCGGCATAAACATTAACATAAAAGCATGGTTAAGGCTCTTTGGCCTTCAAGGCAAAAAAATTCAAAAATTAGTTATCAAAAAGGAAAGTCACTACAGAATATTTTTAATCTTGGATTGTTTCCCATATAAATTTATAATATAGATTAAATATCCTGTATTTTTCAAGAAAAAATTGTTTAAAGCTACTTAATCAAGAGGCCAATACTATATAACAATATACTTATACAGAAACCCATTTTAAAAATCATGGAGGAAACATGATCAATAGCAAACTGATTGGTATGCCAAAGACGGACTATTTACTGGAAAACCTAAAAAGTAACAGTTTTTTCAATAAGTATACAGCCATAGTAATGACATTTCTCATTTACACAGCCCTTTACACCTTCAATGCACCACATAAATAATAATCCATCCTCCAATATACACCCAGTGAGACCAGATGATATCCCGATTTTCCGAGGAAGGAAACTGAGGCAGCAAAGCTTGAGTGACTTGCCATAGACTACAGAGGGAGTGAAGATTAAAGCTCAGATTAGAATTTAGAAATTCTAGGCTCCTACTCCTGCATTAATGTCATTGGACAACACTGTCAACAGAACAAGAGCAATAAGACCCTTCTACTTCTGGGAGTTTATGGTAGGGGGAAGGTAAGCTAAATAAGTTGGGGCAGAGAGCACACTTGTAGTGGGGTTATTAATTTATTAAATAGCTTTGCTATCAGCCTCCAAGAGGCTACATCTTTTAATACAAAACTGTCTGGATAAAGGGGCTACTACAACATCTAACAAGACTCTCAATTTTGCAGCTGCTGAGATTGACATCCTAGTAACACATTGTTCTTCTTCTGTGTTGGCTACCAGCTCTTTTGCCATCAGCACTGCCTTTGCATTTAGCACCGTGACAAGTTACAAATTCAAAATAGAAAGCCTCTGGCACCCTCAAATCCTATTCCCTAGCAGGTAAATACTAGAAACAGATGCCTCTCACTAACCACTACTTAAACACTGGGTGAAGGTTTGTGGGAGATTATAACAAAACAAAAAAAAGACAAACAGCTCTTAAACTAATCTATAAACATTGGCTGTGGTTTAAAACAGTAAGAATTGGTTGGAAGCCCCAGGGTAGTTGAAAAGAGGGCATGCTCTCTGTTGGCTTTTCACTTCTGTGAGGCAACAAGGTCTTAACATTCATAAGTTGATCATTATGGTTTATTTCCCTGTGCACTACTTGTATATTTTTGCTGAAAAGTTCCCTGCTATTTTTAATGAAAGTTCTCTCTCCTGCTAGGTTGCCCTCAAGTAAACTTGGTTATAATGATCACCGGCACAGTAAACAGGTTTTTATAGTGAAAATGTTGATGATGTGCCAAGTAAATATTGACTAGAACGTGTTTAATAGAAATTATACACTAAATAAATGCATTGCCAAGTGGAAAAGTGGCATTTAGGGGGGTGGCAAATAATTATTCAGCCATCTTTAGGACTGCTGAAATAGTGAAAAATATATTTATGAAAAAGTTATTCAGTGGCATATTTGAAAAATTTAAAATGAACTACATACAAATATGATTCAAGCAGCTCCTGTGTGGTGTAGTTTTGTACAGCACATGAGCACCCAGCTATGTATTCTGTGGAACCAGGATTAAAATTTTAATAACAAAGGCTGATGTAGTTGAGTGACATTCACCTTCTCTTTACTTTTGCATCCTGTGGTGTCAATGGGACTGAACATACTAAACAGCACTTACAAACGCAACAGCTGCTCATCCAGCTTTGTATCAGAAAAAATATGGAGAACTGGGTGAAATAGGCTTATTCACTATTATAGCAACAAAAGCTAAGTCCTCTATAAACACGGACGTTAGTTCGAACTAACTTTCATAGGCGCTACACTAGCGCTCCGCTAGTTCGAACTTAATTCGAACTAGCGGCGCGCTTAGTTCGAACTAGGAAAACCTCATTTTACGAGGATTAAGCCTAGTTCGAACTAGCTAGTTCGAATTAAGGGGTGTGTAGCCCCTTAATTCGAACTAGTGGGAGGCTAGCCCTCCCCAGGTTTCCCTGGTGGCCACTCTGGCCAACACCAGGGAAACTCTATGCCCCCCTCCCGGCCCCGGACCCCTTAAAGGGGCCCAGGCTGGCTACGGTTCCTGTGCCAGGTGCAAGCCTGCCAGCACCCAGCCAGCAGACCCTGCACCTGGCACGAATCGAGCCAGCCACCCAATGCCCCCCAGCCCTCCCCCTCTTCCCGGGACCAGGCTGGTGGCTCCCGGGAGCTTGCCCGGGACCGCAAGAGGCGGGCACCCACCTGGGCTAGTGCGGACATCGTGGACCTCGTCCACGATCTCCGCACTAGGCACAGGAAAGTGGCTGTCTAGGGCAGGAGAGCTGCCAGCCTGGCCACCCAGGAGCAGGTGTGCATGAAAATCAAGGGGGTCCACTGAGACCCCCGACCCTGAGCCCTGAGCTTACAATGGCCGTCCTGGGTCAAACCAAAGGTCCATCTAGCCCAGTAGCCTGTCTGCCGACAGCGGCCAACCCTAGGGACCCTGGAGGGGATGGACCGAAGACAGTGACCAAGCCATTTGTCTCGTGCCATCCCTCTCCAGCATTCCACAAACCTTGGGCAGGGACACCACTCCTACCCCCTGGCTAATACCAATCCATGGACCCAACCTCCATCACTTGATCTCACGTCCCTTTAAACTCTGTTCTAGTTCTAGCCTTCACAGCCTCCTGCAGCAAGGAGTTCCACAGGCTGACTCTTTGCTTTGTGAAGAACAACTTTCTGTTACTAGTTTGAAGTCTGCTACCCATTCCTTTCATTTGGTGTCCTCTAGTCCTTCTTTATGGGAACTAATGAAGAACTTTTCTGTATGCACCCTCTCCACCCAATTTCTGCTTTTAGAGACCTCTATCCTGTCCCCCCTCCGTCTCCTCTTTTCTAAGCTGAAAAGTCCCAGTCTCTTTAGCCTCTCTTCATATGGAACCTGTTCCCAACCCCTGATCATTGTAGTTGCCCTCCCCTCTCCCAGCCTCTCTCTTCCCCTCTCCCACCTCCTTTTCCCAGTCTCCCCCAGTTTTGTTCAATAAAGACAGATTCCATTTTTGAACACAATTGTCCTTTATTTGGTACATCAAGAAAAGGGGCTAGGGAAGGGTAAGTGGAAGGAGGTGAGGGAGGAATGGGGTACGAGCCCCCGATGGGGAGGACTGGGCTGGCTCTGTGGGCTTCTGGGGGTGGAAGCTCTCCTGCAGCCCCCCAATTGCCCCCTCTCCCCAGATGGCAGCCTGCGGCAAGTGCAGCCGGGCTGATGGCCGAGTGCTGTGATGTGCCCAGTGTGGGCACTCCGGGCACTCCAAGCCAGGACTGGTTTGCAAGCGGGGCACCCCTGAGAACTGTCTGTCCGGGGTGGGGGTCGGGTCCCTTTAAGCACAGCCCTCGGCTAGCCTGAGACAGCATCTCCACGCTCTAAGTCCTCCTCTGATACCCTGCCGGCACTGCTTCCGGCCATCCTTAAGCCCGGTTCAGGGTCCACTTAATGTGGACATGCTAGTTCGAATTAGCAAAACGCTAATTCGAACTAGTTTTTAGTTCTAGACGCGTTAGTTCGAATTAGCTTAGTTCGAATGAACTAAGTTAGTTCGAATTAGCGCTGTAGTGTAGACGTACCCCTATTTTCTAGGAAACTGCCTAATGTATATTCTCTCTCTATTTGCAAGTCTCTCTCTCTCTGTCTTTTTAAAAGCTGTGATCAAACTGCAAAAGGCATATGCTAGAAGAAAGTATTGTAGCCTGGGTCACCTGTGGGCAGCAATGTGAAGTGAGAGGGTACAGTTTTTGAGAAAAGTAGCTATTTCTTTTTCTAGCTTAACTCAGCTTCACTCTCTTCACTATATTCCAAGGTGACAGAATGGGCCAGGTACTACATTCACTACAGAAAGTCTTTTATTTTCTAAATCCCTTTGATAGGTGAAATGCTTGGAAATATTTGTGCACTTATAAATAAATCTCACTTTGGGGACAAACACCACAAACTATTTCTAGTCAAGGGAAGTAAAGACTAAAAATGGGTGAAGTCCTAGGAACCAGGACTTCACCCCAGGTATTGTACTCTGTACTCAGTTTTCCCCCTCATCAGGGAATTGTTAGATGAGGTTTGACCTAGGCTCCTTGTACAGAATGCTCTCTGGATGCCAGGGAGGCATGGCATTCTTTTTCAAAATCCATTAATTAAGCAGACAGAAGTTCTCAATGTGCATCTGTTCGCTCGCTTTTTACACAGCGCTCAGCAGTTGCTTACTGTTAAGATGCCAAGGTTTCCACTTGAAAGATACTTGACCAGTTCAAAGACTACTTATCTCTACAAAGGGCAATACCTAGTTACACCTATTACCATGGCAGTTTTAGAAGTATTTCTCCAGTGAAGTGGGCATTTCTTTTGTACCTATAAGCCAATAATTGCACATTCAAAGAATATTTCATGTAGTGCAATACTACTGCTGCAAATTTACAGCCCTCAAAATGCCAAGTGACAGATAAAGGTTAAGCCAGAAGTGCCTGCCAGTATTTAGATGCCTAAAAATAAGCATGGCTTTCCACATACCAATGCCATGATGTATCACTGTCTCCTCGTGTCAGTGTGCACAGGCAAGGAAGAAGGAAGACAGGTTATGCCAAGGAGAGAGTAAAGACTCTATCTGTTCTGGATGCCCAGCATTAGTTGGGAAACTTCACATCTTTTATTTTATTTTACATTTCATGAGATGACTTTGGAAACAAAAGACCCACTGCCTTCTCAACATGAGCGGTGAGATTGCACATGGGCTGACTGCATCATCTCTTGTTTATGTGCAATTATTTGTATTCCAAAACTTAAAAAAAAAATAAGCCTACATTAAAAAAAAAAACCCTACATTAAAAATCTCTGTCTTTTAAATGTACTAAGAGCCTGGCAGCTCTTAATACATTTAAAAAGAAGAAATGCAGCCCTGGCTCCCGCCTGGTCCCCCCCACTGCAGCTCTGCAGTTCCCTCCCCCTTGTCGACTAATTGAATAGTCAATGGAAATTCCATACTCGATTAGCTGATTAAGCACAATTTAACATGCCTAGTCACAGCTCAGCTTCAGCTGCAGGAACTTGCTCGGGGCATGGAAGAGAAGGGCGATGATAGGGACATGTAGCAGCGATGTGTAAAAATGAAAGAGTGGAGGCAGACTCAGCAGGAGGGCATGGACACAAATATTTGCCTCTGGACATGCCACTTCTACTAGGAGGGGGCTGACGCAAGGGTGGTGGTGAATAGGCTCCAAGTAAACTCCCCTTAGAGCCTAGGATTTTTAACACACAGCACAATTCCATACTGCAGTGCAAGATCCATGCAGTCTGACACAGATGGCTGGCTCACAGGTTACCAGGGCAGTTAAAAAGTGGCTGGAAACATAATAGGATGCCCATGGAATAATGGGATTGAGAAACCTTCATCAAGTGACACTGTTCCTGACCCATGAAGCATTGCTAACTCCTCCAAAAACACCCTGTGGCTATTTGCAAAGAGGAATTGCTATCCACAGTGCATTGCTCTCTGTATCAATCGAAGTGCTACTACTGTGGATGTGTTCCACCAACACGAAGAGCATAGTATGCACATGCAACAGCAGTTTGTTTACACAGATGGCTCAATGTTGCCATAACTTAAATTGCCTTAACTTCATAGTGTAGGCATAGTCTTAGTCTCATAATTTCTAATTTATATCCAGATTGACATGGACCAAAATAATTCTTCCCTTGTTATTTACATCCTCCAGCTACTTCCCTTTCCAAATCAGTAATCTCCTACCTTTACCCAATCATTTTTGTTCCTCTTTTCTGAACTCCCTCTACTCTTTCTGGTAGTCAAGCAAAAAGAAATGAACACAATAATCCAAGTTACTCACTGAAGCACTATAATGAGGGAACATTGTATTACTGTTTTATGTCACTATAACTCAATTTAAAATGTTCCTAACCCTTTTTACTGACATCTTGCATTGCAGTCACATGTCTATTTGCCATCCACTAAGATACCTGGATCTCTTTCAGAATTACTGCTTTCTCACTTCTACCAAGTATCTGTGGCTCATGTTTTTCCTCCCACTCTATTTTCTTCTTAATTTTAATCTACAGAGCTTTGTATCTTTTCTCAGTCCTGGTTAATGTTTTGTGGCACCATTCATGTTATGATAGCATCTAAAGGCCCAATCAAGCTCCCATCACGCTGTATGCTATAAATATAAAATGATGAGATCCACTCAAGAAAGAGATCTGGGAGTCATTGCGAATAGTTCTCTGAAAATATCCACTCAAGAGCAGAGGCAGTCAAAAAAGCAAACCAAACAGAATGTTGGGAATCAGTAAATAATGACAGAGACAAAAAATGTCATATTGTCTTTACACAAATCCATGGTACACCCGCATCTTGAAGACTATGTGCAGATGTGGTCGCCTCATCTCAAGAAAGATACTTGAACTGGAAAAGGTTCAGAAAAGGGCAACTAAAATGATTAGGTGTATGGAACGGCTGCCATATGAGGAGAGATTAATAAGACTGGGACTTTTCAGCTAGGAAAAAGAGACAACTAAGGGGGGATACGAATGAGGTCTATAAAATGGTGACCAGTGTGGAGGAAATAAATAAGGAAGTGTTATTTACTCCTTATCATAACACAAGAAGGGGTCACCAAATGAAATTAATAGACAGCAACAAATACAAGGAAGTACTTAACACGATACACAACCTGTGGAAATTCCTTGCCAGAGGATGTTGTGAAGGCCAAGACTATAACAAAGTTCAACAAAAAACTGCATAAGTTCATGGTGAATAGGCCCATCAATGGCTATTAGTCAGGATGGGCAAGGAAGGTGTCCCTAGCCTCTGTTTGCCAGAAGCTGGGAACAGGCAACAGAAGATAGATCACTTGATGATTTCCGGTTCTGTTCATTCCCTCTGGAGTACCTGTTATTAGCCACTGTCAGAAGACAGGATACTAGGCTAGATGGACCTTTGGTCTCACCTAATATGGCCATTCGTATGCTGTACAAACAGTAAAGGAAGTCCCTCAGAGTTTGGCATTTTATATATATATTTTAGAGGCATCTGTCTGAGTCCTTCTGCCTGTGAGCCCATTTGTTCAAGAACTCTTCCTAAACGGTAAGACCACCAAATTTGGTATGCACCTTTCTCTGATCCTAACTTAAAGCAAGTTCAGGGTTTGGTTGTGGCAAGAAAACAGGATGCGCCTGGAATTTGATTGTTTTCCATAACATGGAAAGAGAGGGAGCAGATCAGAGAGAAGCTATACTGCATAGTCACCACTGAGAGAAGTGAGCCCATGGCACAGCTGTACTGCAGAGTGACCAGTAAGGGCAGCCGCACTAGGAAGGGATTGGCCAGCTGGGGACTGAGTTCACCATCTTGCCAGCCACTGGTCCAGTAAGTGCCCTTCCCCTTCCCCTCTCTCCTCCCCCCCAGCCTCCCTCCCATCAGCATCACTGCCACAGGCCTCCCCCGCAAAAAACTACTGGGGTTAGGTAGTTGAGTTCCAGTCCCCTCCCCAATACCACCAGGCCCTCCTTCTCCCTGTCCAGGTTGGCCCAGGGAGCGCTGCCGGGGCTGGCCTGGCCCCTTCCCTCTGCCCCCAAGTCCAAGGAGCATAAGCAGGAGGCCTCCATGACCCTGGTCCTGGGCAGCATTGGCAAGACACCTCCGCAGGGCACCTTCCCTGCCCCTGCCCCCTGGGCCAGCCCCTGGCAACACCAGGTAAGTCTTCTACTTAATACAATATGCAAAAGTGGATATATACCTCTGAAGGAATAAAAAGGAGGGTGGAAATAAGAATGTGACCAACACAGGCCGGGCATGTGCACCGCTTGAGGGTCCTGTGTGATACCATCTACATATTTTGTTAGTCTTTAAGGTGCTGGCAAGACTATTTGTTGTTCTTTAAGTTTTTCCAGTTACAGACTAACTCGGCTACCCCTTTGAAGCTGTAGGAAACTATGTTGCTTAAATAATTTAGTACATCTAAATAAATTAGAAATATCAGAGTTTGTCACTGGCTATCTGCCTAGCAATTATCAACTAACAGCATCTAACTGGCAGCACTAGCATCTAAAAAGTCTTCTGGGCCTCACCAGATGTACATCCAGTTAGAACTTAGTTGATATACTGCTGATGATGAAACTAGAGGAGAAACCAGTTCTGACAGAAAAGTTTGAACTGGCTAAAGGAGGTGAACATTTTTGTACCAAATAAGCAAGCAAATACGACTGAACACATACAGGAAGCAAATCTGTTGAACAAATCTAATCCTTACAGGTCACTCTTATGTTATTACTCACTGGAATTCCTTAATTCCCAAACCCATTTACAGTTTCTCTGTGTGCATGGGCTTCCACACAAGCCAGTGTCAAGTACATACTCAGGGTTCACAGCAAGTACACTTGTTGCCAGCCCTTGCTGAGCCCTTGCTGAGCCCATGCCACCACACCTACACTGCTACTGTTACTCAAGCTCGCTAAGTTAAAACTACCATGGGTGTGCCAACCTCTGCTACAATCACACCTCCACTTGCAGTGCAGACATACATCTGAGCTCTTTCCTGCTCCTGGAATGATGGCAATCACTTCTGAAACATCTCCCTTGCTGGAAAGGCATCTTGAGACATGCTCTCAAAGCAACCATATCACAGCCACAGGGTGACTCCTTATCACAGAGAGTGCAATATTTCACCCAACATGTTTAGACTGGACAGTACAAATTTTGTAAGCGAAAGATAGGATTCTTGGTTGGATTTCTGGATAATTCATTTCAGTCCCCAACTCCCATCTTCATCTTCCCAATAATTAAACCAAATCAGCAGGGCTCAGAATGACTACAAGCGCTGTTGGCGCTGCAACAGATGGAGCAGAAACAAAGACAATGAGTATGTGTTTGTTGGACCTCTGCCATGGCTTAATAAATAAAAACATGCACTCATTTTATTTACGAGGAAATATGTTTTATGATGGACAAGTGTTGTTTGGAAAACTTCTTCTGAGGAATTGCTCATTGCTGGAAATCTAATTTTAAACTTTGTTTAGATAAGGCTTTCCTAAAAATAAAGACAACTGATAAACTTTTTTTGACTATACTTAGCATTCAGGAGTTTTGCGAGCATGTGAACCCAACAATAAAGTCAGAGAAGCTAAACAGCTGCAGTGCTAATATAGCGCTTGTTGGTTCAGTTATAGAACAAGAGCAACCTTAACTGGTTTAAAGAGTCATTGTATTTTAACAATGGAGTGTTACTCCTCCTAGCACAGGCACATGTTATGTACATAGCTGCTGTAACAAAGTACAATGAAATATCTATGCAATATGGGGAAGCAACTATCATACGAAGTAGTTGTTGTGTTTGTTTACATTAGCAGTAGTAACCCACCTATTCTTAGGGTCACTTAAACAATGGTATCTCCCATAAAAAATCAAGTTATGTCACCAACGAAGTATACAATGGGCCCAAGTCTATTCTCATGTATAGGCTGGTGTAATGGAGTAATGCCACTTAAGTCAGTGGAGTGGTGAATGAGATAATTATCAGTTATGCACAAGATTATTCTGGTACAAGTAATGCAAAGATTCAGAAATTCAACAGTTGCTATCCAAGTTGTACAGCTCTCCCTGTGGCTTTCTGTAATTATGGGTATATGTGTACTTGAAGGAAGGGTTTGATTCCCAGCTCACACAGACATACTGCTGTTTTTTTTCAGGCAGAACGGCTCTTGTGCAAGAGGGGGGGGGGGGGTTGAACAAAAAGGATCTGTGTAGATGGCTCCTTTTTGTGCAAAAGCCCCTTGCACAAAATGGCAGCTTATTAAGTATACAAATGAGGTGCGACGATCTTCACCACTTTGCCTCGTTTGCATATTTTCTTGCGCAAGAGAGCGCAGTATAGATATAGCCAAAGAGTATTTTCATTGGGATGCAGTCTGTACAGCCGTTCCCCGAGTTGCCAACGGTCAACTTTTGACCATTCGCAGTTACGACCAAAAATGTCATAAATGGCGGATCCCGAGTTATGAACGCGATCCTCACTTACAAACAGCGTGGTCACGTGTAACTCTATGGGGGCCGACTTACGGAAAAAAACGAGTTACAACCAATTGCTTGGTCCGTAACCGGTTCGTAAGTCGGAGACAGGCTGTATACAAATAAAAAATGCAAAACAAAAAGGGAAATAGAAATCTCACTATTCTGGGATAACCATATTTCTTAAGTACCATTCTGACTTTGGTCACAACATCAGAACAGACTTTTAACTTAGTTATCCTCTTTAACCCATGGGCTGCAGGGGACAACTGTTTCTGAGCTCCTTATCAGCAACAGGAGGATTCCCCAATGAGTTAGATCTGGGTCTTGCCAATAAAACAATACAGAATATTAAGAAATTGCTTACTGTGCTATAAGCATCAAGAGTTTCATGGCTTGAACTGCTACTTCGTGGTCCTTATCTAGAGCCATGGACACCATTCGATCCTAATGGATATAAAATGACAATTAAAAGGTGCAATCCTTTGAGTTCTGGACAAATATATTTTCTGCAGATCACCTCCACTAGCAACAAAGAGGCATATTTATATTGTAATGACTATTTCCTAAGCAACATATGGCAACTTGCTTACCACCAAGTTGTCCTATCTACCTCTAAAAGAAAATGTTACATTTTTATTTGAATTAATTGACTAAAGTGAAATTTGTGCAGATTGAAGCGTACCTACACAAGAAACTAGCTGCTGCTTATAAATTGAGAATGATTGGACACTTGTTTGTAAAACGAAGAACAATTTGCCAAACCACATTAGTAACAAGATGCTAAATCAGGGTATGTTCCAAACTACAAATGTTACATACCTTTTTAGCAGGGTTATGTCAACTAGAATTTTTTTTCCATATCTGAGTTGAGAAATTAGGTAAGTGGATCTTGGATGACACCCTCTTTAATAGCACACAGCAATATGACACAGATTAGGGTCAAAGTACAGAGGACTGCTGCAAAAATGTTTAAAATACGGATTGAACTCAGCTAGGCAGAATTTATTTACTCAGACTGAAACACTGCTAAAACATGAGAATTATAACCCTCCTCTTTCAAAAAGTGCCATGGAGAGCCAAGTGCTTGGTTGTACATGTCATCCAAAAAACCATACCTTTAGGGTTCAGCAGTAGAGTATGAACTAGCTGGGGCACTGGTTCAGTTCTTGGAAGGGAGAGTGCCACCTACAGAGTCACAACACCACTTTAGCAGCACTTTGGGTTTTTTTACTCTAGTACTGGCAAGCCTCAACCCTGGCTAATTAGTAATGGTTGACGAAATCAGAACCAAAGGTAACATTAAAAGGCGGAGTCCTGACTGCCTGAACTAGCCTGTATGTGACAACATGATCAGCGCAGTATTCTAGGGACACAACAGATCCCCCAAAAGATGTTCCTAGGGTATTCAGTTATTGCCTAACATTTGACTTGTTTGGATTGGGGATAAGAAATCTTTCTGCAAGGTTCAGAGTCATACATTCAGCAACAAGTCATACATTCTGATAGCAGTCTATGCTGAACCACCCAATCCAACATCTAACATAGAAAACCAGTTTTGAGAGGGACAAAGGAGTCTATGGGATGCTCACTACATCTTGCCAAAAGAATCTTGGCCAAGAGGCTAGACATGGCAGTCTGCTAGACCTGCTAACATCACTGTAATCATTAGTCAAAGCAAAATCAAAAGGTTCTCATGAATGAAGGGAAATGTCCCACAAACTCTGCCACCCAATAACCCTTGCCTATACAAGGGAGTAAGAGACAAACTCTGCTCAAAATATGAGATTCTATGTGGCTAACCAATCCAGATTTTTAAAATAGAGAATGGTAAATTCATTTACCTTGAATCTGCTAGTAAAGAGATCCATTTTAGATACCAGTTCTTTTCTGTTATAAATTCCTTGCAGTCCCAGAAGACACTTCAGCCGCACTTCGGGTTGCTAGAAGACAAAGAGCAATGTACTAACATTGACTAATCTTAGGCATTAATGCTATTTACTAATGATTTGATGCTCGTCCTGTGGTAATGGGAGCCCTATAAATACCTACAATAGACTAAGCAAAAACTGCCTCAATCTTCATTAGCAGATAGTGTTGTAGTTATGTCACATATGCCTAATAGTATACCATGGGCCAAAATTAGAGGTGATCTCTAAGGGCATGTCTACACTGAAGAGCTATTTCAAAATAATTCCCCTTATTTCGAAATAACAAGGCGAGCATCCACACTAACAAGGTCTGTTATTTCAAAATAATAACTCCCGTTTGTGAAGAAGAATGAGTTTATTTCGAAAGAGTTATTTGGGGAGTTATTATTTAGAAATAACTTATTTCAAAAAAACCTGGTAGTGCAGACATAGCCTAAGCTCTTTTTACATTTTCATAGACTTACAAACAATTACCAACGGGAGTGCAAGGAGTCCACGGTCATGTAATTCACATGCCCAAAGTGTAAGAAGGTGAAGCCAGGGAGGCACACTTATGGCAAGCCATCGTATATCTCTCTGCTATTTATTTTTCTTGCAAAAATTTCCTCAGATATGAGTTAAGCCAACTTAGAGTCACTTAGTTTTGGGGATGTAAGTGGGCCAAATTAAAAACTAAAATGTATACAGGCAGTCCCCGGGTTACGTACAAGATAGGGACTGTAGGTTTGTTCTTAAGTTGAATCTGTATGTAAGTCGGAACTGGCATCCAGATTCAGCCGCTGAATCTGGACACCAGTTCTGACTTACATACAGATTCAACTTAAGAACCCCAGGCGTCCCCAAGTCAGCTGCTGCTGAAACTGATCAGCAGCTGATTCCAAGAAGCCCGGGGCAGAGCAACTCTGCCTCGGGCTTCCTGTACTCAGCCGCTGGTCAGTTTCAGCAGCGGCTAACTTGGGGACGCCTGGGACAGAGCAGCTCGGGTGCTGCTGGGTTGGTCCAGTAGCGCGGCCGCTCCTCGGCGCTACTGGACCAACCCAGCAGCACCCCAGCTGCTCTGCCCCAGGCGTCCTGATTCAGCCACTGCTGAAACTGATCAGCAGCGGCTGAATCAGGACTCCTGGGGCAGAGTAGCTGGGGTGCTGCCGGGTTGGTCCAGTAGCGCCAAGGAGCGGTGCTGCGGGACCAACCGGCAGCACCCCACCTGCTCTACCACAGGCCCCGGGCTTTGCTCCACATCTCCCTGGTCTGCTGAGGGGGGCACTAGCTGCGTCCCCCCCAGCAGACCAGAGAGACACGGAGCAAAGCGGCGGAGGACCCGGGCCGGACCCGCGGCACTTCCAGATCAGCTGGACGCGCCGGGTCCGGCCGGGTCCTGCGCGGCTTTGCTCAGCGTCTCCCTGGTCTGCAGACCAGGGAGACGCTGAGCAAAGCCGCGCAGGACCCGGGGCCGGACCCGCAGCGCTTCCAGCTGATCTGGAAGCGCCGCGGGTCTGGCCCCGGGTCCTGCGCCGCTTTGCTCCCCATCTCCCTGGTCTGCTGGCTCCCGCAGCAGACCAGGGAGACGGGGAGCAGCTTTTCTCGCCCCGGAGGAGGTGGGCGGCGGGACGCTCCAGTCCTCCTGGGTGAGAAAATCCCCGTTCGTATCTGCAGATCCGACGTAAGTCGGATCCGCGTAACTCGGGGACTGCCTGTATATGTTATAGAATACTAAACCAGTATAAGCCAGTATGAGAGCATTTGAGTTGATGCAATGGTATCTAGTAAAGGTTTTATGTTACAACATTTAGATTCTTTCATGCCTAGTCCACACTGACAAATTACTTCTGATACAAACAGCCATAGGCTGCCTGGTTTAATAGATCACATCAACAGGTTCACTCTTAGGCTATGTCTCAACTGCATTCCTCTTCCGAAAGAGGAATGTAAATGACCCCGATCGAAAATGCAAATGAAGTGCGGATTTACAAATCTTGTGCTTCATTTGCATAATCGCATGCGAGCGCTTTTTTGAAAAAAGGCTTTTCGAAAAAGAAACTGCAGTCAAGACGGGGTTCTTTCGGAAAAAAAAACTATTTTTGAAAGAACCCATACTCCTCATTTTTTCAGAGTATGAGTTCTTTCAAAAAAAGGGATTTTTTTCATCTAGACTGTGGTTTCTTTTTGGAAAAACCCTTTTTTGAAAAAGCGCTTGCATGTAATTATGCAAATGAAGTGCGAGATTGTAAATCCGCGCTTGATTTGCATTTTTGATCTGGCTCATTTACATTCCTCTTTCAGAAGAGGAATGTGTTTAGACATGCCCTTAGGGTTAACCACAACCTCCTGACATACTGGTAAACTGCAACAGTCATTACCTACTCTGAGTACTGAGTCACATCTGAGTTCATGTTGGTTAAGATGTACCCTAACATGATACAAATTTTCAGCGTAGACAAGTTCTCAGGCTCTCCTCTGTATTTGGCTAACAAATATAGTTGGTTTAGACCAAAATATTTATGGGCGTTATAAAGATTTACCTCATTTGTTTCTCTGTAAGCCAATACCGCTACTTACAATGGTTGTGAGTAGTGATGTTAAATTCTTGGGAATAAATTTTCAGCGAATATTCAAGAATGTTCTCGAGAATATTCTCCAATGTGAGAATTTTTGAGAATTTTCTCTTAAATACTTGTTAAATAGTTTTTAAAGAATTTTACTATTTATAATAATGTCTTTCTTTAATAAAACTTCAAGAATCCTGAAAAAGTTTCCAATAGTTAAAATGAAAATTTGGGAAAGTAAAGAAAAAAAGACAGGTTTAAATTACTAGAACTTTTATTACGAATCTTCTGTTGCAGGATACAAATATTTTTAACTTTCTGGATTGAATACAAGTCTAATCAGAATCTGCACTTTCCGAATCTGACCCATATATTTCTATATCCTCTTCTTCAACTTCTTATTTCTCTTCAGCATCATCAATTTCTTCTTCCTCATTTCTCTGTTTCTGTTTCCTTTTTTCTCTTGGGGATTTCAACACAGCATCATTTGGGTTTTTAAGAAGCTTTATATTACGGGCTATGAATGTCAGCTTGCCTGCCCTTTCTTGTGTTAACTTGTTTCTTTTTGCATTATGAATGATACTATACGTACTGAAACTTCTTTCAGTTGCTGCCGTTGTTGGTGGCATATTCAATATGTTGATCGCTGCATTTCCTAATTTTGATCCATAGCATATACCTTTCCACCATGTTACTGAATCTACTGAGCCAGCTGATTTTGTTACATATGATTTTCCAAAAAAAAACACCTTCTTTAGCATGATACTCTGCAAGCTCTGCAATGACTTTTGCTGAGTGATCAGTGCCATACATTCTTGTGACTAATTTATCGATGAATTCAGTTCCTTGTATTTGTTCATTCTAGTAAGGCACTCACCATTGATTTTGGATCTAGAATATTTGCAGCATAGTGAATGTCTTTTAGACATATCTTTTCTTTTTTCAAAACTTTTCATCACATCCTGTTTTTCTTGTTTGGTAAGTGGACTTTCAGGAAGTAGCCTATCAAAATGATTGCTTAATTCCCTGAAACATTCAGGAACTTTGCTCATTTTTGGCTGGTCAGATTCAAGCAGCATAATCCATTTAACAACAGGATTTATCAGTGCATGCTGTTTTTGGACCCGTACCCAAAATACGTCTTCATCCAGGACTGAATTCCTGGTACGTTTGCTCAGTTTAGTCTGTAAATCTTCATGGACAGCAAGGCATTTTAAGACATTTTTCTATTTCAATAAGCTTTTCAAACAATATAAAAGGGAACTCCACCTAGTTTTAACTGGCAATTTAAGTGCACAAGTTTGATTTTTCTTTTTGAAATGCAGTAAAATGAGCTCGTAAAACTTGCGATTTGTTAATTTCCTTCACAATAGTTTTACAGGTTGCTTCAGTTTCTTGGACAGATTTTAAGTTACTGATGTCACCAAATAACAAATTTAGTGTATGAGCAGCACAAGTGTACATAGCAATGTGATTGTATTTTTCGTTATGCATTGATAAGGATTTCACCATTGCTGCAGCATTATCAGTTACAATGGCACCAAATTTTTCAGGGCCTATTTCTGTCATTATTTCTTCCATACGGAATGTCATATACTCAGCAGTATGGCGTTCAACATCGTTTGCCACTGTCTTGTAAAACACTGGTTGGGGTGTTGACATAATAAAATTTATAACCGATTCATTTCTTCGGTTGCTTCAAGCATCACACTGTAGTGCAAGAGAAGAGGCTTCAGAAATTTTTGTTTTTATAAGAGCATCAACACGTTGATATTCATCTTCTAAAAGTTTGTTAGAAAGTGTGTACCTGGATGGCGTCTTGTAAGATGGTCTTATTTTTTCATGAAAGTAATCCAATCTTCGGTTTCAACCAGTGAAAGAGGCGACCCCGATGAGAATATAGCTCATGCAAAAAATTAATCCAAAACTTTGTTTTCAGTTTCATTCATAGAATCGAAGTAGCGACTTACAGAGTGACATACCTTGGCTGAACTAGATGTGGAAGGTGGTGATGTAAATTCACTAGCACTATCACAGTGTTCTATAGATGCTGATGCAGTTGCTGGTTGAGGTGATCTGCTTCTGGACTCTGAGAATTCTGTTGCCTTTTCCTTGATGTAAGCAGGAGTCTTCAAACAACTGGAAATATGCTTTCTCATCCTTGTTGCATTTCTGATGTATTCAGCCTTGCAGTACTTACATTCATATAACACTTTGTCTTTAACTGTTTTATGAAGGAAATAATCCCACACATCACTTTTAGGCTTAGTTCTTCTCTTCTGAGAATATTCTCCAAAAGCTTATTTCCCGAGAATTTTTTAGAATTTTCTAATTTTTCATTTCCCTTTGAAATAATATATTGTATTCAACTTTTAGAACACCTTGAATGTTAAAGAGCTTTCTTGATCATTCAAGATAGTTTGAGAATGTTATAGAACGTTCCAGAATGTTACGGAACTTTCTAGAACATTCGTGAGTCAGGAATTCTGAGAATATTCTCCCGAGAATATTCTCACCTCACATCACTAGTTGTGAGAGGCATTGCAAAGTCTGGGAAAAGGGCACAAGTGTAATGCTGCAACTTCAAAATGTCAAAACCTTTAAGAATATTAAAAGACAGTCATTCTGGGGCTCTAAAGCAGAATTCACTGATTCTGCTGCACTCTCATGGAAAAAATATCTACAGAGTCCCTGTAATAATACAGTTCTTGTAATCAGTCTCATCTCCTATGTGCTATGGAGGGCTTTTGGGTTTGTTTGTTTTTTTCCATTTCTCCCTTTAACATGGCAGAAAAAAAAATAAAAGAAACCTGAGAAGAACAGACCTCCCTCCCACAAGCAGACTATCCATTACTACAAACCTCCCATTCTCTTCCCTAAGATGCAAAGGATGCCATGCTTTAACTAATGAGTCTGTGTAAGGAGCTTTTTAGTTAGAAATATAAAATGAAAGATTACTAAAGGATATAGACATTGATTTTTCAAATTATCTAATTTATCCTTCTGTCCCACGGTCATCAGGCACATTTCTTGAACTGTGATCACTGCTTTAAAATTTAGGGCTGTTTCCACAGGTGGACTGCCGCACTTGTTAAAGTCTCTTGCAGGATGAGAGCCCAAATTTATTACTTATCCCTAGCTATTGCCTGGCACATCGCAGACAAGAGCTTTACAAACTTATAAACACAATCAGAAAAGCCACTGTACTTTAATCCTGGCCTGAGCCACCCACTGTGTTCCATTCCTGGACTCTAATCCTGAATATAGACTACATCTGTGCTACATTTAAGTTGTGCCAGTTGTGCCAAATGGTCAGATATCAAGTGGAACACAGAGAGAAATCACTTTCATTTGCACTTGTCAGTCAGGCACTATTTGAGCATATGTGATAAAGAAACTATGTCTAAGGACTAAGAATAAATAATCCATTTATCTCCACTACCATTATTTGTATCACCTTCTTTATATTTCTTCCATTTGTTTTAAGTCACAGTTCCTGCCCCATTTTCCTATTCATTAGAGTGTTTATCAATCCCCCACTACTTTTTCAATTATTTAATTTTTTTCCCAAATGATCTCAGCATCATTTGATACAAATAAAGTCCTCTTTTTTCCCCTCACCAGAATCACCATTTTAGTTTATCTGAGTCTGCAACGGGAACTTAAGTTTATAATACTGCCGGTCTGTGAAAAGAACCCAACACGCTCTCCCATAACACTGCCAAAATAAAACACAGTGAACACATTTTTTCTCTCCAGAAAAATCAACAAATAGGACTCAGAAGAAGACCAGCAGGGAGTAGATCAGTTGTGTAAGAGGAGGGCAGGTTTACAGAGACACTGTTGCAGGACATACATGTGAATTTCCACAACACCTGGCAGCAGTTTCCACATGCAATTTGCATTGACTAGTCAATTAGTCAATAAGGGTGCCTCTGCCTTTCAAGTGGGGCTGTTGCTACAGTTCAAAGGCGAAAGAACTGTGGAGAGCACAGGGCCAGCGGGGGACTGCAGAAGTTCCCCACTGACCACACACTCCCCATGGCATTTCAAAGCAGCAACTGAGTCCCCAGCTGACCCTGGGCTCCAAGCAGCACTGCCGCTTTGAAATGCTGCAGGGAGCAGGGGGCCAGCTGGGGGCTGCATGTGGCATTTCAAAGAGACAGTGCAGCACTGCCACTTTGAATCACCCCCTCTTCATCCCCCCCCCCCTTGCTGCCTCCTTCTGAAAGAGGCAATAAGGTGGGGGGAAGCAACTAGTCAACTAGAGTGTCAACTATCCGATAAGCATTTGCTTATCGGATAGTCGACTAGTCCACATCCCTACCCAGGGCTTGATGTCAAGAGGAGGTCTGGGCTCTTTTCCCAACTCCTCCACGTTTCCTATGCAAAGCAGCAAAAGAATAATTTTATCTTTATGCTTCAGCTTCCTCATCAGCACAGGGGGTCTATCTACTTAGCTCTTCTCTAGCACCGAGTAGATAATCTCAAATTCGTTTTGCAAGGCTGTGAAGACAGTCTTTGTTTTTGAAATTTTTCTCCCACAAGAAACACATTTTATTCCAAGAGAAATTCAAATGAAAATGCTATATTCCAGAAACATAAGAATCAGACAACTCTCCGTGCAACTCCAAAGCTAGGCTGACACATGCAGACATCTCAAGTGTATGTACTTCTTTCACCTACCCAATCCCTGCTCTTCTCCATTTTTTAGCCTTCACCCCCTCACCTCCAGAAGGAATTTTTTCCCCTGCTCTTTTCTATTCTTCCACATCTAATTTTTCTGATCAACATGTAGGCAACCAAATATCCACTGAAGACACCAAAGCGCCACTGAGGGCACATTTAGACTACGTTTTACTTTCAAAAGAAGATATACAAATTCGGCGGGAATTTGCATATCTTCTTCCGATTGCTTATTCAAAAGTTTTTTTCTGAAAAAGCAAGCAGTCTAGAAGTGGTTCTTAAGGGGGGAAATGTTTTTCAAAAGAACCTATAAACCTCAATTTTTGAGTAAGAAGGTTCTTTCGAAAAAAGAGGGTTTTTTCAAAAGAACCACATCTAGACTACTTGCTTTTTCAACAAAAAAAAAAACTTTTAAAAAAGTGATTGGAAGAAGATATGCAAATTCCCGCCAAATGTGCATATCTTCTTTCGAAAGTAAAACGTAGTGTAGATGTGCCCAATTAGGCACCCAATTTTGAGAAATTAGTTGCTATTTCTTTAAGAAAGGGGTTAACTTTATAGTGATTTTTCTTGTATATTTTACCAGATTTTGCATTATATTTTGTACAAGCAGAAATACCCGGCGTCGCCCGGGGAAAATATAGTAAAAGGTGTGATGAATGAACTACGTCAATTACATTAACATAGCATATTTTATTGGAAATACTTTTTCTCTTATCATATTACTTTAAGAAATTAACATAGCTAGTGCTGTGCTTACAAAACGCTATTGATTATAATACCCATTTTTGTGTGATAAAATAAAAGAAAGAGCGTTGAAAGAAGCCTAGTGGATAACAGATGAACTACTTAGCTCATAGCCAGAGGGAAAGGATCCCGTAGTTGCAGTTTATGTGACACGCTTAACAGAAGAGTCCAACAAATGCCCATGATCAAGCACTACTAAAAGCTAATCATCAGTGGGCCCAATGGGGGAACTGATTTCGAGATATAACCAATTCAGTTATTTAAGTTAGGAAATCAGTAGTATCTATTCAAAATTTTGTGTTTCTAGTTCTTACCGTTCCGGAGATCTTTCGGGACAAACAAACAAACAAACTTCCTAAAATATTTATAAAATTAGTGTAAAAAAGCAACATTTATCCCCATCTTCTAGAAATTATTAACCACTGAAGTTGTTCCAGAAAATTACTCCTTTGGGGCATTGTTCCACTAGTCTTACTGGGGCACAGAGTGACTTTTCATTTTTTTATTCTGAACTCAGTACTAGTGTTCCCTCTAAGCTGCTGGGCAACACACTCCTCGGGTGATTAATCAGCCCCACCCAGTGAGAGGTGCAGGGCTGATGAATCACCTGTGAAGCTGTGCTGTTGCACAGCTTAGAGGGAACACTGCTCAGTACCACTAAGAGGCATGGATTTGGAGCATCCAGTTGCATGTGGGAAAAATCTTCTAAGCCAGCATTGAATCTGCACTGGTTGTGCAAAATGGCATCACAAAGGAAAAATAAGTCATAACATTCCAATAGGTCTTTGAAGATCAAATAGGTGTTTAAGCCTTTTTTTAAAGTCTCCCAAAGTGTGACCGCGCGTAGTTTATAAAATTTAGAATGCCTCAGGTTATCGAAGCTACATTTTTCTGTAGTTTAAAACAATTCTGTGGTTGCTTAAATTTGGGCCCTAAAATTATTAGGCAAATGTCTCTAGATCTATATCCCAAATGACTCTGAACTGGGTGCACCCCCAACCCACAAAAATGGGAAGGAACATAGCTTTCAGGAGGGGGTTTTACGCTAGAACTGCAATAAAATATTGGCACTTTAATCAGTCAATTGGATGGAGATGAAATCCAGAGGCCTTCTCATTTTTATCTCACAGTTTTTGCTGCAATGATTGTTTCCAGTTAACAAGCATTTTTTTTTTAAAGCAGCTGTTTCCAGTCTCCAGTAAAATACAGCAGATGGGTTGTGTGCTCTAGCCAAAGACACCAAATTTCTATCATTTTCATACAGTACTGCACTGACAGCAATGTCACATATGCTAAGAAAAAATGGAAATCCTACGTTTGTAATTTCTCCCACTGAACCTACCTTTAAAAGTTTGTATAATCCAAACTGAGAAATTTCTCTAGACTCCATGGCTACATCTACTCTATACACTACTTTCAGGGCCTAGGGTAGACATCTAGCTACGTGCCACAGTGAAAAGTGTCTACGCTTCTAAAAAAAGGCTCCAGCAGAAAGGAGGCAGCAGGGAAAGGCTTCAGCTGCTCTCTACTTCCAGAGCCTTTCACTACGGAAAGAAAAGGCTTTTGCAGAGAGGAGGTAACACGGAAAAGCTGAGCTTTCTCCTCAATGTCTCTCCCACTGCAAGCCTTTCCCCACTCCCTGTCACACGAAGGGCTCTAGTAGTGGGGAGATAACAGCTTTTCCTCACTGCCTGCCCACTGCTGGAGCCTTTCCCTGTGGCAGAGTCCATCAGTGGACAGCTGGCAGTCTTTCCCCACATGCCTTCACCCTCTGCGCAGAAGGGCATCAGCAATGGGGAGCTGATGGAACCTTTCCCTGCTATCTATCAGAGTCTTTTGTTCAGAAGGAGAAAGGCTCCAGCAGCAGTACACGACACTAAAAAAAAGCTATGTTCACGGACGGCACAGTTTAGACCAATGTTTCTGAAAGTTACTGCAGAAACACTTTCAGAAACACTTTAGCTGGCCGCCCTGGTTTGTTTGTTTATGGCGCCACAGCCACAGAGCCTCGCGGTTCCCATTGGCTCCGTTTAATCCTTTGCAGCCAAGGGGAGCCGCGGGAAGCGACATGGGCTAGGACACTGCTTCCCACGGCTCCCCTTGGCTGCAAAGGATTAAACGGAGCCAATGGGAGATGCGAGGTTCTGCAGCCACAGCGCCGGTATATACAGGGGCAGATGAGCGTTTTGGGGGGCCCCGGGCAGCATAATTCCGCAGGGCCCCCCCTTAGCCATGGTGCATGCGCAGGGCTTTCTGAAGCGCGGGGCCTGGGGCGGCTGCCCCGTTCGCCCTGCTGTATATCCACCCCTGGGTATATAAACAAACCGGGGCGGCCAGTTAATGTGTTTCTGAAAGTGTTTCGACAGTACACTTTCAGAAACACTGGTTTAGACAACTTGAAAAAGTTTAGGGCATGTGCTTGGCTTCATACTTATACCCATTAGGCAAGTATTTATTCTAGTGACTTAATGTATACCTCACCATTTACTCTGCTGTCTATATCTAGGGAGAGGGTAGGGGAGGGAATAGGGGGGCTCTGTTGGTATACACACAACATGCTGCCAAAAGAATTCTGTAATTTAAACGCACCCTAAAAGTTGTTATTGGTAAGTTAGTTCCTTTTAAAAAATGTTTAACCACTGTTGGTATAGTTACAGCATGAAACAAAAAACAACATGATTCGTGCACCCTCTGCTGGCCTTGGAATTAACTAAAACTATTCAAACAACTATGCACCATCATATATAATAGATAACCCCAGATGCAAAAGGAAAGATGTTTTGGTATTTCTACAGAGCTATATGAACTGATACATATAAAAATGTGCTACAAAAGTACAGAACCATACTCAATAATTAAACTATTCACAGCAAATACTGCCTCCAACTGACTATTAAGCACATACTGCTAAGACTGAGATCAGTATTTTACAAGTTAACTTTTTAAAAAGCTAGGCATAACAAGTTTAACCTCTGCTCTAGCACAGGAAAATTGTTACACAGAAGAGAACAGAAGCTTTGGGGATAGGGGGAGGGAAGGAAGAGACTACTCAGAAGATGTTAAGAATATAAAAGGTAATTAAAAAATCTCAACAGTTTCTTAAATAATATCCTTCAAATGTTCTATAGCTTCACTTGTTTTCCAGTTCAGAAACAAGGAACGTTATTTCTTTCTCTTTCTCTCTGAAATAATATAACTGAACAATGTAACGACTGTCAAATCTTAAGACGAAGTTTACCCTAACTACAAAATTGTAAATATCACAGAGGAGATTACCATTTATCAAGGATAGGTTTCAAAATCTATCTACCCAATAAAGTGCTGCACTGACTGAGGTCATATACATATACGTCCATCAAAGTTATACTTATTCACACCATGGATAACTCTTGCACACTTCCACACAACTCTTTGCTGAGGATGGAAAAAAGTAAGCGCTCTCTATTATTTAGTGCTGTAAGGTGAGTTTTAAAACAAAAACATAGCATTGGAGGATGGGAGACTTTTTTTCAAGGTAAGAATACAAATTCTAAATTGTTTTAATCTTTAGATAATTTTAAAATATCTTGAACTGACTTTCTGTCTATGTAGACAACACAGCAAGAAGGAGGAGAAAACCCTCACCTTATCATACAGCATCCATCCAATATATTTCAAGTAACTATCATTTAAGAATGTATCAGGATACATTTTCATCCAACTGCCAATTTCTTCAATGCAGATAGCCCGTATCTCAGGAATCACATCACTATAAAATTACAACACTGTGTTATAAACATATTTATAAATACCCAAAAGGTATCAGGTTAATTATTTACTTTTTCCAGCAGGGTATCAAGAGTTGCACATATACCTGCAACCCTGAGTAGCATCTTATGTATCCATTACTAACTTTTAAACATGTCTCTAGATCAACACATCCCTCACAAGTATTATACAACAATATAACTATATTTGTTATTGTTTTTAAAAACTGGTTAGCTACACAAGTTCCTTGTTGCAATTATTTTGAGAGTATGAAAAAAGTCTTTCAACCATAACCTTATTATTCTCTTGTAAGGAGCAAGAATCAAACAAAGGAAGGGAGAATAAGCTTATATAATGAAGGGGTTACTTTCTAAACCTGAAGGAGTTCTTTCAAATAATTCAGCGCTATGTGCTGCTTCAGAACAAATTTCACAGTCCCTTGGACATTCATCTTGAGTTTAACCTGCACACTTCGCATGAAATTTTGTTGCAAGATGCATGTAGGCCATACTTATTTTTATTTCTTTCTATTCCTTTTTTAAGTGAAGAAACTTAGATTGTCAATTCTTCAGGGAAGGGACAGCAGACTGCTATGTGTTAGTACAACATGCAACTCGCCACAGTCCAGTTTTGATTAAGGCCTTTGGGTGCTATTCCAAAAGCATATAAATAATAAATACTCTTACCGATATCTCTGTAAGAATGTTCCTTTGAAAATAGCATTCATCATATTTTCTATTTCCAGTGGTTTCTGTTCATACTGAAAACACAAAAAAGACTTGAACATTTCAAGTAGGGAATATGATAAATCTCCTTTATATTACAGGACATTCATACCAAGGTAACCACATTCACGATATTATATTGAGTGCAAGCTCATAATCATCAGTGAGAAAAAAAAAATGAAAGAACGAAAGAAAGAGAGAGATTTGGTTCATCTACAGTAAAATGAAATGTCGCTGGATATTGTCAAGGGGCGACAAGCTCTTGGAGGCACCTCAAACTTTTTCTCTTTGAACAGCCACCACATCTCTTTACAGAATGGCTCAATGGCCTCAGTTTATCCCCAAGACGCTCTATTCAGGGTATAACACCCCAACAGCCACAGTCCCTACACAAGCCTCTCCATTCAGCACATTCCGGCCCCACAGCCTCAGTCAATATACAAATCTGTCTAGTCGGGGTATTACAGCCCAATGGCCCCAGTCTGTGCACAAGTCCTTCTAATCAGGGTATTACGGCCCTGCAGCCTTAGTCAAGTCAGCACTGGTAAAGCTCCCCCCATGCAGGGGTATGTAAGGAGAGGATAGGGGGACCTGAGCCCTCCTTCTCCACCAGGTCCCAGTTAGGGATGTTAAATTTCGATTAATCAACTAATCGAGTAGTCGATGGAATTTCCATCGACTACTCGATTAGTCGATAAGGGGGCACACTCACTATCCCGCTGTGCCTCTCCCTTTGAAATACCCAAGAGCCATGAGCGGTTCTTGTACATTTCAAAGGGAGAAGTGCAGCAGCAGGGACACCTCTGCCTCTCCTAACCCCGGTGGAGATGGTGCTGGGGGGAACTGGCTAAGCACTCAGGGAGCAATTCCCCACCCTGGACTACTTCCTACCAGATCCAGGCAGACATCCTCTCCATACTCTCATCCAGTCCTGTGGTTGCTCTGGTAACACCTCTCAGCCCAGCTGCCGCTGCTTGGTCCAGCTACGCTTTCTCCCTTGGAGCTCCTTTAGCATCTCCTTCCCCTTCAGCAGCCAACCCTGACTGAGCTGCTCCAGAAGCCTTTATAACCAGCCTCCAGTTGGAGCATGCCCATCAGGGCTGTGGGGGTGGGACTCTCTCAGCTAAGCCAAGGTGACTCTGTCAACTACAGTGCGGGGTTGATACACTCTGTCACAGGTATCAATTATAAATCCAAGTTTTAGGTTACTTCACTTAATATGTTGATTGAGGAAAAGAACCATGTTCCAGCAATATACAGAAGGAATGATAAATGCCATTACACAACTAGTTTGCATACACAGTAGGGATGTAAAATCCAGTTTAATTAGTTAACTGGTTAAACATTAGCCCCTTCCCTTGCCAGTTAACTATAACTTTTCTTCTGTCACATGTAAGTGCATTACAAAGACAAAGTTAACTGGTTAATCATTCACATCCCTAATACATAGGTCTAAGTTGTCTTTGTAATGCACTTACATGTGACAGAAGAAAAGTCAGAAGCTGGGAAATCCCCAGAATACCTCTGGAGGAAATAGTCCATTGTGTACCATGACCAAGCCCTGAAAATTTGGTTCTGGTCTTCAGAGATAACCGATCATTTAGTCATAGTCTATCATTTCTGTTTAATAAAGATGCCATGAAGGTGACAAGTAATTTCCAACTCCCACCCTTTCCCTCTGATTTACCCAAGACACAGGGAATCAGGAAACACATTCACCCTGGTCTGTCTCTCCAGTCCTAGCCAGCCATATTTCACCACTGAAATTACCTCTTCCCATAAACAAAACAATTGTACATATGGAGCCAGTTCAAAGATTGTGTCTAAGGTACTTGACTGTAAGCTCAGGGGGGCAGCAACTGTGGCTCACATTTGTGAAGCGTCAAACTATGCCAGTACCTAAAAGATAGTTTTCCATGTTGCAGAATGTAGGACACAAGAGGCTGTCGGGATGACAGGGAAGTAATAACGGAGTCCAAGCAGCAGGAGAGAGATGAGCCATAGTTTAAATTGCAATCATGTGGTATTTTAAGAATCCTGTGCTCATGCAGTGACAAATTCCAATATTCTTGGTCAAATTCCAGAGTATAATCTGAGGATTTAGCCCATGGTCTGTGACACTCCAGTTGTGTGTGTGCATACGAATATACATGTCAAAAATACCAGATGTGCACAAAGGAGACGCCAATACACTGACCAGTCACATCCTCAGTTTTGAGAGACTACCATCAAAACGGAGACCTCAAAGAATACTATGCATGCTATTGCTCATGACTACAGAAAGTAGTAATAGATGTGTGTGACATGTCTGGAGTGTCCTTCAATGTAGCACTGAACATGACAAGTGAGAATGGCTTTGCAAGCTATCACTGATGGTGCTTAGTAAATATCACCTCCCTAGATTTCAAGTATTAGAAAAACATGTGTAAGTCAGCAGATAGAAAACAGCTACCTCTATTACTTCATCTTCAACCATCACAAATAGCAAATCTGACCCACCACTTTCCTTTTCCTCTCCAATTGGTCCAGTCTGTGATTGGTCCTCTTGACAGAAATCCTGTTCTTCTCCACTTCATACAGCCTTTGAGCATTACATTTGCTGACATCAAGATTTAGATTTACTCTTACAAGTGCTGTCAGAAGCTTCAGAGCTGAAAAGGAAGAGAAACCAAATAAGTAAGCCTTAGTTCAGAGGTACACATTATAAAGTATATTCAACATGTTAAAAAACTGGGACTGTCAAGCAATTAAAATAATTAAATTGCATGATTAATTAGAATGTTAATCAATAATAGAATAGTATTTATTTAAATATTTATCCTTTATATTTTCTACAGTTTCAAATATATTGATTTTAATTACAACACCAAATAAAAGTGTACAGTGCTTACTTTATATTTATTTTGATTACAAATATTTGCACTGTAAAAATGGTAAATAGTATGTTTCAATTTACAACTACTCTCCTCATTCATACAAGTACTGCATTGCTGTGGTTCCCAATCTTTTTCATACCATGGACCAGCAAACTCATTCAAAAACTGTTGGCAAAGCGGCACTGAAATATTTGCATATTCATTATGGTAATTAATGTATTGTGTATTTGCATATTCACTGTGGTTATTTTAAGAGGTCACTTGTTATTTTACATTGCATCTGTATGCACACCATACATATCATAGTAACCGTAACCCATGGTATTTGAGGCAAATCAAAGGAGGAGGGACATGACAGTTAATTTAAAAAATTGCTGCACGCAAACATTTTTAAAAAACAATAAAATAGTTGCTCATACTTGTTAAAGAGTATTCTCCAGTCCAAACCTTTGATCTCAACTGCACCGGAATTAAAGAGGCAGTAGTTAGTAAGTCTGACTATGCTGAAATTCTGCACATTCGTATTTTCTTATGCACTTAATAATGTATAACAATAATAATGTGTGTTAGCATTGGCTGGGAGCAGCTGGAGGCCAAGGGGAAGCTCCCGCTGAGCGGGGAGGGAGGAGAACTGGGTCGCAAGGGCAGCCGCCCTTCACGCATCTGAGTCGCTCCTCGATGGCTGCTCAAACATGCACCTTACAGGGAACACGCCCATGCTCTTTTGTGTTTAAAAATAAAGCACATCTTTTTGGTTTAGGATGGATATTGAATAAATTCTGCCTGTCGGAGGGGAGCCTCCAGAAAGGACCAAAGATAAAACTTAACTCCTTATGTGCTGTTGGGGCACGTGAGCTGCAATTCACCAAATTGCTTAGAAAATCCCTGGAGAGGTGTCCTGGGACGTAACAAGCTCAAATCACAACTTTAAAGCTCAAAGAAAACATGGAAGGCACTGGCACCACAAAGGCTCATGCCCTAAATTTTCCTGGGCTAAAAAGGAGACCCAGACTTCCACACACCAGCCAAGCCGGCTACCCAGAGGAAACCCACTGGCCAACATATGGTATTGATCACAAACAATATCACCTACTCCCCTTTATCAGTGTTTCTGAAAGTGTACCACGGACACACTTTCAGAAACACTTTAACTGGCCATTCCGGTTTGTTTATGTACTGGTGCCGTGGACACGGAGCCTTGCAGCTCCCGTTGGCTCCATTTCGTCCTTTGCAGCCAAGGGGAGCCGCGGGAAGTGGAGACCCAGCCCACGTCGCTTCCCACGGCTTCCTTTGGTTGCAAAGGATGAAACGGAGCCAATGGGAGCTGCGAGGCTCCATGGCCGCAGCACCGGCACATAAACAAACCGGGGCAGCCAGTTAAAGTGTTTCAGAAAGTGCTTCCATGGTACACTTTCAGAAACACTGCCCTATGTCGTAATCCCTCACTCTGAAGCTCTAAAAACCAAGCAAGTCAAATGAGAAGAACCTTTCCTTAGATCAGTAACATTATTCCTTTTTGTTCCTTATTTCAACAAATCACAGGGATACCTGCAGCTAATTTACTAATTCTTCTAATATGGTGTTTCTCAAAGTGGGCCCTTGACACTTCTGGTGTTATCCCACTAGCTCTTCAGCCATCACAGAATCCTCCAGACCTGAAATTCTAAATAAAGAGCACAACAAAACCCTTTCCATTAATAAGCTCCTTTAAAAGTTGTTTAACTTAATAAAAAGTGGGGAGGGGGGCAAGTCCCCTTAAGAAGTCATTTGTTAGACATGTAACCAAACACGTTTCCAAACCAAGAGACATTGATAAGTCCCTGGAAAGAGAAAAAAGCTAACAGAATAATGTCAATCCAAGCCCTAATCATCTCACTGAGAGCACTACTAGAAATAAATAATAAAATAATGTAAATTCTTATACTGTATCTTCAAGGTTAGAGTCTGAAGCTGTGGATGAGAGGTTCGGTTCACTAAAAACAATTCATACCCCAGAAAGAACCCAAAATATTTAATTTGTTCCTTCCACCATAAAAGAATATTTTCTCAGAACAGTGTTTTTCTCTTCACCTCTCTAACACTGAAAACATAATATGGGAATTCTTGCTGTGAAGCCCTTGCTTGTCACTCAGTTGCAGAGTAAATCTCTGTTATACAAGGAGGGTTACATGTGCACTGCAGAATTAGATTTGCTAAACCATCAAGGTTGGTGGCAAAAAATGAGAACGCAGCAACTGCAGTCACATTATAAATGCCAGGATGAAAAATATCCCAATTTGGGAGGATTATAATGAGTCACTTTTTATCCATCACACTCACTATCACTTTCCCAGAATGGAGAATTATGAAATTATCATGCTTCTTACCATGACATATCCAATGGCCTGTTTTGATGCTGCATCTACTGCAGAAATTATTGGGAGTGAAATCCTCAGTTTGTTTTCTCTGGGTTTCACACCTCATATCATTGATATGGTCAAGAAAGGTTGACACCTACCTCAATTCCTAGTGCGCTTGGCCCCGGTGGCCAGGTCAGCCACTTTCCACTTGGCGCTTGGCCCTAGCTGAGTGCTGCAGCCACTCTCCATGTGGCCCCACAAGCCGGGGCCAAGTAGCAGCCACCAGAGCTGGAACTGGGGCCACGGTGAGGCTGCCCCAATAGGGACAGCTTCATCATGCCCTGGCTCCAACCACAGCACACTGGATGCCAGCCACACAGCTCATTCTACTGCTGCGTGGGGAAGTGGGTGGGAAAGAAATTCCCTTTTGGGGAACCCCGGGAGAGGGGAGAGACTAATTAAAAGCTGGGGGCATGAGCGGGCAATGTGCTGCAGCCCAGCAGGCAGGGGTTCATGGCCCACTGCTGGTCCACAGACCAGCGGTTGGGAACTGCTGCTGTAATGCAATCTCCTTATGAAAGTTGAAAAATAAAACCATGTAAAACTTTTGCTCCTCCCAGTCCTCTCAGTCCTACTTCTTGCTCAGCCAAACAAGTTTAGTTACAATTTGTAGGCGATAATGCTGCCCGCTTGTTTACAATGTCACCTGAAAGGGAGAACAGGCTTCACATGGCATTGCTGTAACCAGTGTCACAAGATATTTACATGCCAGATAAACTAAAGATTCATGTGTCCCTTTATACATCAACTGCTATTCCAGATTACAGACTGGTGAGGGATTCTGCTTGATAATGAAGCAGCACACGCTACACATGTTCATTTTCATCATCTGAGTCAGATGCCACCAACAGAAGGTTGATTTTCTTTTTTGATGGCTCAGGTTCTGTAGTTTCTGTATTGGAGTGTTGCTCTTTTAAGACATCTGAAAACATGCTCCACACCTCATTGCTCTCAGATTTTGGATGGCACTTCAAATTCTTAATGTTGAGTCGAGTGCTGTAGCTATTTGTAGAACTCTCACGTTGATATCTTCTTTGCATGTTGTCAATGTTGCTGTAAAAGTGTTCTTAAAATGAACATGGGCTGGGTCATCATCCGAGACTGCTATAACATGAAATATATGGCAGTATGAAGGTAAAACTGAGTAGGAGACATACAACTCTCCCCCAAGGAGTTCAGTCACAAATTTAATTAATGCTTCTTTTTTTTTAACGAGCATCATCAGCATGCAAGCATGTGCTCTGAAATGGTGGCCAAAGCATGAAGAAGTATACAAATGTTTAGTATATCTGGCACATCGATACATTGCAATGCCAGCCTGTTCTCACTGACAGCAGACATTGTAAATAAGAAGCCAGCAGCAGTATCTCACATAAATGGAAATAAACTTGTCCGTCTGAGCAATTGGTTGAACAAGAAAGTAGGACTGAGTAGACTGACAGGTCCTAACGTTTTACATTGTTTTGTTTTTAAGTGCAGTTATGTAATAAAAAAAAAAATCTACATTTATATGTTGCACTTTGGCAATAAAGAGATTTCACTACAGTACAAGTTGGACCTCCTTGGTATGGCACCTTACCAGTCCCACACATAGGAGATTGCCGAACCAAGGGAGGTTTTGGAGATGGGGGTGCCAGCCTCCCCGCTGGGCTCCTCTCCCTAGCCTCCTCTCCTTAGACTTCCCACCTTATAAGCTGCAGCAGCCCTACCACCCCAGAGCTTGCGGCAGCCCCATCAGAGCTCATGGAAGCCCTGCCATCCCCCTGGAGCACCTGGTGTCTCTGTTAGCTGCAGGCTCCACTGCCCCACAAACTTCGGCTCCCCCCTCCTGGTTCCCTGCCCTGCTGGCTGCGGGCTCTAGTGCCCCACAGGATCCACTGACCCCACCAGCTAGCGCCATTGTGACCACGAATTTTGCCGAACCAGAGAGTCCTGGATCTCAGAGGTTTAACCTGCACTTGTATGAGGTGAACTGAAAAATACTACTTATTTTGTTTATTGTTTTACAGAGCAAATATTTGTAATCAAAAATAAAAATATAAAGCAGCGGTTCCCACACTATGGGTCAGGGCCCCAATGTGCATTGGGACCCTATTTTAATGGGGTCACCAGAGCTGGCATTAAACTTGCCTGGGCCTGGAGCTGAAGCTGAAGCTCTAGCCTCACTGCTCAGAGCCAAACCTGAAGCCTGAGCTCCACCACTGAGGTCTGAAGCTCAAGAGGCAGCGAGGCTTGGATTTGGCTTTTGCATCCCAACCAGGACAAGGCTTAGGCTTCACCCTCCCTTCCTGGGGTCATGTAGATTTTGTCGTCAGAAATAGGTCATTGTACAATGAAGTGCAAGAACTCTTGCTATAAAGTGAGTGCTGTACATTCTGCAGTCTATGCTGTAATATAAACTAATATATTTGAAAATGTAGGAAAATATTCAAAAATATGTAATAAATTTCAGTTGGTATTCTATTGTTTAACAATGCAATTAATCATGATTAACTTTTAATCACAGTTAATATTTTTGAGTTAATGTGTTTAATACATTGACAGTCTTATGAAAAAAACACAAGCATACTGGCCAAACCCAGCCCTGCTTAGTCTCTAAGATCACAATCAAAGGTAGAATCAACAAAAAGACAGATATTGGAATAATATTTCTTTAAACTTGGCTGTGAAACAAAAGTGTTGTCAGAAGGTGTTTTATTCTGTTCTTGGCGATATACTTATTTTGGTAGCTATTTTAATTCCAGGTGAATTAACTGAAAAATGAATCAATTCTGGACATCTATCTAAAGCTACAGAATAAGTGCCTTCCACAAATGCAAAGAAATATTGTGAAATCCATGCAAGAGCTCAAGACCATGTGCACCAGAGTCTTGTAGTCTTTATGAAACTGTATAAAGTATGTTTACTTTTGTTAATTCAGATCAACAGCTAGATTTCCATTTGTCAGTGGGCAGGGATGTCAAAGACAAAAAAAAGGAGGAGAGAGGCTGTTCTGTGGCCAATTGCTGACTTTTTAAAAGTATAAGCTAACCTAGATACTGTCATGCTGTAAGAGATAAGCAAGCTAGAAAAGTATTCATTTTTAATAGGGGTATTGTAAAAAAAATCTCTTAAATGACAGATTTCTTAGTACAGGCCTGTGTACTAAGAAAATTTAGACAAAAAACTAACAATGAAAAGCAACTGTTGCTTATGCACAACTTCCAGTACACAGTGGAATTCTGAAGTTAATTATCTGAGCAGTTACAAAAGAGTTTGCTAAATGTTAAAATGCAACTCATCTGCTTTATGGAAAATCTACATTCCAAAATTCCTCTTCAAATAAGAATTTTTGGGTGCCAAAATACTCCTGAACACATTTTAAATATGTGTGCCATTCATAACATGCTAGGCATTGTTAATGCACAAAGGAAGACAATTCCTGCCTTGGAAAGCTTACAGTCCTTTTCATAGTTGACCTATATTGTACACACACAGAGTCACCAAAACCCATAGTCTCTGATGAAAACTGTGACAGCAACGGGAGTTGTACTTACCTGCTAAAGTGCTGGTGTGCCTGAATGCTCTGACCCTGGAGTCTGCTAGCCCTGTGAGCAGTGAGATGACTGTGTCCATCAGGTAACTATCATAGAGGATGCTGTTCTGGCACTGCTGTATTAGTACCGCAGTGAACTCACAGAAGTTGGCCTTAAATTTCTTCCAGTAGGATCCTGGTTTGATGAGTGGATAATCTTCATTGTCCTGTATTAGAAGGAAAAAATAATTATAAAAACTGAAAGTCTCTCCATCCTGGAATGTCTTTTACACTACTTTGTTGGTGCACAGCAATCCCTTCATGCTCTGCTCACTTTCAGCCACAAATATGTAAAATCATTCCCAGACACAGGAAAGCCATGCCCAGCTAACCATGGACTAGCTAGGGAGAGACACCTGCACAACCCCAGTCCCAGCCTTCCTCCCCAGAAATGTGCATCTGATGCTGCTCCATAGCACCCTGGGCAGTACAAACTCATCGATTATTTCTCATTCTTGTTTATACTTTCTCCCATGCTGGTGGATGGGCAGTGAAGCAGGTCACAGCTTTTTAACCCCAGGCAGGTGTGCCAGTATGTCTTTGTCTCTGAGAAAATGGTTTGTGGGCATTACCCAGGAAACATATTTCAGTAGCAGTCATATAGCAAAATCTCCTATTTTTACACACGTTTCAAGAGAATTATAATATTCAGCAGATAAGAAGTTTTCAAATGGTAATTCATAGGTGACGCTACACTTTAGTCATAGGTACTTTTAGTAAAAGTTATGGACATATCACAGGGAATAAACAAATACTCATGACCCGTGACCTATCTATTACCTGTACTGTAAACCCCTGACTAAAACCTTTGGGGTGAGGGTCTGAGCAGCCCATTGGTGCCATGAATACTTGGCAGGACAGCCCAGGCAGCATTGCAGGGGAAAGCCCAGGACCACCCACGGGTGCTGGGAGGGGGAACTGGCGGGGCTGGAACTACATGGTTCTGTGTCTCCCCCGAAGTGAAGACACCCCCCTCCGTCAGCTCCACAGCAAATGAGACCTGCAGTGGAGTTGCCTGTGAGCAGAAGCAGCATGCATGGAGCTGAGGGAAGATGCTGCCACTGCTGGAGAGCCTCCCTGAAACAAGTGTCATCGAGAGCCCTCCACCCATCCATGCCCCATCCCCCCTATCCTAAGCCCCTCCCACACCCAAACTCTCGCTGCTGGGGGAGTGCAGTGAACTAAGACTGCCAAGCAATAGCTGATACAGCTGGCCCAGGGGCTGCTTGAATTGCTCAGGTGGCCACTGGAACAATCTCACCGGTCACTGCAGAAATCATGGGGCTCCAAGGAAGTCACAGAATCTGCAACTTTCATGACCTCCATGCCCAACTTACAGTCGTACTCCCAGGGCATACTTTTTGCCCAATGTATCACAGAAGTGGTGAACATGAGGTACAGGGTGTCTCACAATCCAGTAGACAGCTGCAGTTAAGAGGAGTATTGTGGCTGAGGTCTTGTCTACACCAGTGTTTCTTAATGAGTGGTACGAGTACCCTTACGGGTGCTCAGGAGAAGTTGGGGGAGTACGTCAACACAACTGAAATTGGGAGAAAACTGAATTTTTGTTTTAAGTTTTACAGCGCTTTATTATTTTTGTAATTTTTACACCCAAAAATGTCATCACCCTATCAGCTATGATTAAGATGTTTAAACAAATGTGTTGCAATGGTAGAAAAAAATTGTGTGTGAAAACTCTAGGTACTGGGGGTACTTATAATTTTTTAAGGGGGCATTTTATAGTTGTTTCTATTGCAATTTTCTTTTTAAAGTTTCAGAAATGTCTATTACTCTTCAATTTTGCAAGATTATTTTTCTGAAAACTAAACTTTAAGCCAAATTTCACTAGACAGTGGCTCTTCCAAAATATTATCTAAAGAAAGGAATTTTTAAGGGTGTGCATGGGGAGAACATACACATAAGAAAAGCTAGTTGATGAGGGGGGTGATGAAAGGAAACACAGTTGGAAACCATTCAAGGTACACACTCCGTTCAAACAGATGTTTGAGCTCCATAGTCCTACAGTACCTCACATAAGGCTCAATCCTGCAAGCTGTTGAGCACTTCCAACTCCTGTAAAGCCATTGTGTGCTCAGGTTCTTGCAGAATGGGGACCCCATAAATCAAGAAAGTTGATTTATTTAAAGCAATTCTGCAGTCACACAGGCAACATCACTGCACTTGATTTTCAGTACTGGAGCATTAGACTACACCATTAAGTACAATTTTCACATATATGCATCATTTGAAATCTTTACTTCAAGGATATTCAAAAAATGCAGTTATTTACCATATCCACTGGCCAAGTAACAGTCAGAATCCAGGGATAGGCCATAAATTTCTTGTATTGCAATCCTGTTTCCTGGAATGCAAAACACAAATTATAAAAGCCTTTGATGAACCTGCAAAAGTGATTCTGAACAATTTTATCTACCTAAAAGTACCAATTGTGAATCACATTAAAAGATGTCATTTAAGCTTTAGACTGAATACATCTCACGCACATGCACACAATCTAATCCCCTTTTATATCACTTGTTTTTAGCTAAAACCAATGTGTACTTCAGTAAAAGACAAATGCAGCTGTAATGACAAGTAGTCACTGGCAAGTTTCATTTAAACATTATGTCCTGAAATGTGCAAACTATAGTCTTCACTGTTTATTCTGGGAGACAAAATCTACTTCATTTAAATTTAAATATGTATCAATCTGCAACATTCAGTTATTTGCTATCGTGAAATAGCTAGCCAAACGAGGAGTTTTCTGAGAGTATGGAATACTTGTATTCCTGTACTTGTGAAGTGTTCCTTGGGTAGGCATGGCCTGGGTGTTTGCCAGATCAGGGCCATTATGAAGTAAAACACAGCAATCATTCCAGGAGAGCAACATATCTCAAGTCCAAGATGAACAGAGTCAGACTTTTCAATTTACTGGTATTTCCAAGGAGGGGCTTAAGGAGATATACAGCCAAGATGAGAATGGTGGTGATTTGGCAAAAAACTCAGAGGGCAAGCACTGGAAAAAGATCCTCAAAGGAGTGTAAGTTAAGTGGCAAAAGAGAACGGGGGCTGGCCTCATTACCCAGGCAGGAGTGAGGGGTGGAGGTGTCATTTTAAAGATACAGTTTTTTAGTAAATGCAGGCAATAAAACAGGAATGTGAAAGGTTAACTGGTTAACCAGTAAGCATTACCCATTAAAATAGGAAGGTAAAAGGTTAACCAGTTAACCGGTAAGTATCACCTGTTAACCAGTCGGAGCTGGAGCAGCTACCCATCTGCAGCAGACAGGGTGGGCCCTCCACATACAGGGCCTGCTCCAGTCATCACAGCAGAGCAGCCTCTGTCCAAGGGAAGCTCAGGCACTCCACAGGCGGGACTCCTCTGGCGGGGCTGGAAGAGTCCCCCTTCACCGATGCCCCCTTTAATCCGTTAACCAGTTAAACATAATTTTAAGTGGTTAACCAATTAGACAGGATTTTACATCCCTAGAATAAAATATCTTGTCTGGACTGTGATTGGCCATCCTTAATTCATATTATTATTGCTCTCACATAAGTAGGACAGCAATGCAAATTCATACGATCAACAAAATAGGAAAGGAAAAAAGTTGTAAGTTTCAACTGACAACTACAGGTTGAAGCTCTCTAGTCTGGCACCCTTGTATTTAAGTGGTGCAAACCAGAGAATTTGCCAAACCACAGGACAGCAATACAACCGCTCCCCAAGTTGCGAACGGTCGAGTTACGACCATTCGCACTTATGACCAAAGCTCCCATGGAGCGGCCGTAAATGTAGTCCCCGAGTTACGAACGTGACCCGCGCTTTCGAACAGCGCGGTCACGTGTAACTCAATGGGGTCCGAGTTACAAACAGTTCGAGTTACGGACCAAGTGTTGGTCCGTAACTTGTTCATAACTCGGAGAGTGGCTGTATTGTCTGGCAGCATTACCAACATTTCAAATGCTTTAAGGTCTCTTAAAAAACATTTAAGCGTTAATTTGAGCTAAATAATAATACACAACATGGAGAGCCAGAACTGGTGGTTGTAAACAAACTTCATGGGACTGCGGGAAACTTGGCCACACTCATGACAAGCGAACATCCAGCTAACTAAACTCATGTCAGACAACAGATGTTGCCAGACCAGAAAGTGCTGGACTAAAGAAGTTTAACCTGCAGTTTCAACAGCAGCTCCCCATTAATCCACATTATATATTTTTAAAGGCACCTATCAATCAGCTACCAAAGCAGCATGTTACTTGCAGCCATGCCAGATTGCATTTATCATTATTAGAATATCTTAACAGGAAAAAACTGTATGCCCCCAATTTACTTTTTAATTGAAAAAGAACTAGATGCAAGACGTGGCAAGAATGTAGGGAAGTATTATGAAAACACTGAAGGCAGGAATATTCTTTTTCAGGTACCCATGACTGCTTCTCATTCCAAACATGCATAAAACCTTTCCTACAGGAGAAAGAGAGGAAATGTAGGTTTCAGAGCGAGAGAGGGAGGAAGGGGGACAGTTACTACATAATGAACAGGACCATACAATTTCCATATTAATAGTTACTGCTCATTCGAATTAGCCATATAAAATCATCATTTCATGTTGCAATTACCTCATCAAATGTCTCTGTCATTTTTTGCATTACATCACTGTTGCACAAACTTTGGAACATCTCCGCTGTTACCATTCCTAGACAGGGGAAATTAAAATATTGGGGAATTTAAATGGAAATATTTTGCCATGCCATAAATTAACATTACTAAAATAATAAAATCTGTACTATAATAATGGCATTGATCTAAATCAAAAGTGCCAAAAAGGGTAACCTAAATTGTTCTTCTTGTTTTTGCATTAGTGCAGGATGACAAATGAATAGGTTATTAGCAGCACATAACAGAGCACCAACATTCAGCTTTAGAGGAAGGGAGTTCAGTTCAGTGTCACACTGACACCAATTTCAGTTTGTTCATCCTCTTGTATAGCTTACATTCCTGAGTTCCATATTTTATGATAGAGGTGCTTAACAAGCCATGTAACAGAGTAAGCTTTGTTCTGTTCACTACAGCACATAAAATCTACAAGATTCCAATCTGTACATCCAAAAGATATGAGAAACACATTAAGTTGCCATTTATTTCTGTAGCCGTAACACCAAAAATTGAGCATGGTGCACACAATTCAGTATGGGTATGTACACTTGCACCCTAGTTCGAACTAGGGATGTAAATGCAGGCATTCGAAATTGCTAATGAAGCGGGGATTTAAATATCCCATGTTTCATTAGCATGATCGCGCCAGCGCGTTACTCTGAATGCCAGCTGTTCCGAAAGTGAAAGTGCACACCGGGACGCATTAGTCTGAACCAAACCCCTTGGTTCGAACTAATGTTACTCCTCCACTGGTTGTACTTTCCTTAACCGGAACTCCCTGGCCCAGCAACATCCGTGGTCCAGCACAGACCACAGATGTTCCTGGACCACACGGCCCAGAAACAAGGGGGGATCTGGAGGTGGGGCAGAAGCACCGTAGAAGGCACTGGCGACTCAGCTGGGAGCCCTGTGTTGAGGGTGTGTGTGGACAGGCAGCACAGCGGGGAGTTCTGGCCCCAATGGGGCTCTTTGCCCCGAGTGGCCATGAAGCTCCTGCTGTGGCCAGGGAGCTCCAACCCCAGCAGCAGCCAAGGAGCTCCAGCCACAGCCCTCCGTCCCATCCACAGAATCTGGTGGCTGTGGCACTCCAGCTGTGGCAGGGATGGCAGCATCTAAAGAGCCCCAGGAGGCTTGGGCAGCAGCAGGGGCAGGCTGGAGCCCTAGCTCGATGGCAGCATGGGCCATGAGGGGAGGGACCTTCCCTGGTCCGGCAAATCCACTCATTCAGGACCAGTCAGCTCCCAAGGGTGCCAGACCAGTGAGGTCCAAGCTGTAGTTCGTGGCTCTATGCCTGCTTTGGAAATAGTTATTATCTAGACTCACAATCACTCTGTTGCAAGTAGATAGAAGGAAGAGAGACACATTGTTCCTCAATCAGCTGACATGCATGACTCAATTTGCTAGTACTGTACTTTCAGATCCCCAGATGAAAGAACTAGGTCAGTGCAAACTAGTATTCTGAAATCAACAAAAACTTAAGATCTTAAATTTGAACAGTGATAAAAAATGTTTTTCAATATTTTCCTCACTGGTATCACTAAAGTGATAAGCACATAAAGGACATATGAAGTAAGGTGCATGCTGATTGCACACAACTTTGACTCAGAGCTGTGCTCTCCCTCTCCAGCCAATCAAAGCACTGCTGCAGTTCAATAAGCGCACCCCACAAATTCTAGGTAGGCAAGCACAGTGATCAAAACTACCTTGTCCCAGGAGCCCATCTTGGGCTCCCCTTGTGGGTTCCAGAACCGGATGCTCCAAGAAGCAGTCACTCAAAGTATCAAGAAATTTTATCTCTGAATCCTGTCCTGAGGAAACATGTACCCTGTCAATATGGGGATAGTTGAAATACCCCACTATCACTGAGTTTTTTATTTTGACAGAATCTCTACTCTCCCTTAGCATTTCATAGTCACTATCGCTGTCCAGGTCAGGCGATCGATAATATATCCCTACTGCTATATTCTTATTATTTGAGCATGGAATTACTATCTACAGAGATTCTATGGAACATTTTTGGCTCATTTAAGATTTTTACTTCATTTGATACTACATTTTCTTTCACGTATAGTGCTTCTCTCCCACGAGCATGACCTGTTCTGTCCTTCCAATATATTTTGTACCCTGGTATGACAGTGTCTCATTGATTGTCCTCATTCCACCAAGTTTCTGTAATGCCTATTATAGCAATATCCTCCTTTAATACAAGGCATTCTAGTTCACCCATCTTATTATTTAGACTTCTATCATTTGTGTATACGCACTTTAAAAATGTGTGCCTATTTATCTGTCTGCCATTTCCTGATATGAGACTCTTTTATATTTGATTGTTTTTCATCTGATCTTATCCATACTTTATCATCTTCTACCAAAAGAAATTTTCCAGCAAAAGGATATGCCTATATGATACTGACTTACCTTGACAGCCTGAGCACTGAATGTAGAAGCTGATCAGATCCAGAAGTGCCACATCTCGATCTTGGATATACGCTTCAACCCAGTCATCTACCACAGACTAAAATAGATTACAGGGGAAAAAAGGCAATCAAATGCTAAACAAAGCACATATATTCCAGCCTGCAAATTCTTAATATCATATGTCTAACATTATTCTGTCATCAATAGTTATAAAAAATAGATATCCAGAATAAGTGGTCCACCATTTGGTTATTACCACAGCAGTATGCATACAAGTCCTTCTGAAGCAAAGTAAACTATTGGAATGTTATTCCCAAAACTACATACACCCTTTATGCAGTGTCAGAACTAACTCGGGGTATGGCACAACAAAACAAAGTATCTGCTCTCAAAACAACAAAAACCCCAATGTTTTATCAAAATTTGTTCCTAGAATTTCTCAAACAAAAGAAAATAAAAAGAAAATTGGCACCATCACTAATCAATATCATAAATATTTTACAACATTAATATCATGCAAAAGATGATTACAATATATGTAAACTTCTGAAAAACATTTTTGTATCTATTATCAGAGATGGAATAAACTATAAACACTGATATTAAAAAAAATCAGCTTTAAAAAAAACTTCTGACTAAAAGTTTCAGGCTATTCTACTCAGCAGCATTATTTTGGAATAACTGACATTATTCTGAAATAACACAGTACATGTCTACACAGCAAGTAGTTATTTCGACAAAATGTCAAAATCATGTCGAGCTAGAGCCGAAATAAGCTATTTCAACTTAAGCTATACAATTAACATAACTCAGGTTGCATAGCTATTTCAGCTTTAGCCCTGCTGTGTAGATGTGCCCTCAGAGCGCTATCTGTGTTAGTCTGCAACTTTTAAAGACAACGAGGAATCCCGTAGCACCTTAGAAACTGACAAAAATACATATAGTTTTTGTCAGTCTCTAAAGGTATCACAGGACTATTAGCTACTTTTGACTCAAGTTTGCCACCTGCTATTACAGATAGCACCAAAGACAACTATAACTGAAAGAAATAAGGAAAAATGTTTTACTTTCATTTAGTTTCATTCAAATTCATACATCCCGAGGTCAGAAAGACCATTGTGATTATCTAGTCTGACTGGTATGCAACATGGGCCATAGAGCTTTCTCCAAAATAATTCCTTTTAAACTAGAGCTTACCTTTTAAAAAAAATCCAATTTTGATATAAAAGTTGCCAGTGATGGAGATTCCACCATCGGTGGAGCCTACCATCCAGAATATAGATTAATTATAAAGGGCTTGTAAGAAGCACGTCTTTGATTTCATAAGGCATTCTTCAGCAAAGAAAAAACTTACTGGGAAACAGGGAAACTGACTATTTACAAAATGCTGTCAAACGGGAAGGACAGGAGAAATAATAGTCAAGATTTCCTAAAAGGGTCTAAAGTTAATCTCTTAGCGCCACATCAGGACCCTTGAAAAACCATGCTATCTAAGTGTCCTAAAGCACCTAACAGCTCCCACTAAAGTCAATGGGAATCCTTAGGGCTTTGCCTTCACACAAAAATTTAAAGCTCAGCCCAAAGGCATAGCCAGAAGGGCCCACTTGGATGGACCCCAACTTCACGTGGGTGGGCAATGACGGAAAGCATGGGTAATATCTAGCATCTGGCCCTGCTCCTCATGGCTATGCCCCTGGTGCAGCTGTGGCAGCACTTGAACATGGCAGTATGGTCATAGCACCAGCTCTCCCAGTACTCCACGTAAACCACCTCCACAAGGGGAGTAGCTAACTCAGCTGGGAGCACGGTACCCCAAACTGTAGCTCATTTTACACTAGCACTTCACAGCACTGTATCTTTCTGGGCTCGGGGGAAGGGAGCTCACATCCCAAGCCAGCAAGTTGCGATACAGTAAAGTAGCAGTGTAGACCTAGCCTAGGGTTTGAAAAATCAGATACTTTTTTTTTTTTACGTGCTTAAATATTGCTTTTAGATCCTGGCTTTAGGCACCTTTTGTTTGGAAATTCCTGCCCAACTTTTCTCACTAAATCTTCTCATATTTACAGTAAACTTATTACTTGTAAGAACAAAAAAATATTTCAGACAAATGTAATTTTTCAAGTTGACTGTATAATGAAAACTACATTAAGACTCAATGGATTTTAAAGTTAAACCAGAAATTACTGAGAGTCGATTAAATATTATGTGCCTGTTTCCCCTCCCAGCAAGTAGAGTGCCAATTCAGTCTAGGAACTGAAAGTACCTGAATTGCCCTCTTGCCCATGCTGACCACTTCAAACAATGTAACCGCTTCAACCACTTCTCCATTCTGTGTCTGGCTTGACTTTCTGCTTCTGGAAGAATTTCTTCGTCTGCATGCAAACTGTTCCTGGACCTTCCTTTTTCCGCTCTAAAAGCATTCAAGAGAAGATGTGTAACCATAAGACAACTAATGGCCATCCAAATGCAGGCTCTCTGGATGTATTCTATTCTTTAGCAATGTGTTCCTGTTACTCGCATTTCCCCTGATTTTATAGATTTATTCAAATGTTGTCTAGCTGCCAGTGGCAAGGAACTATCAAGCAGAGCAGTATGGGGAAAGGATAAAGAAGATATGCCAGATGAAGCTTCCTTTAGCAAGAATATTCTTAAGTAGGAGACTGTAACTGATGAGCAGCTGCCAAGTGGTTGCCAACCATTGTGAGGGCGTATAGCAATAGTGGTTTGCTAAACAAGCATGGAGGTTTGCCTATTCACTCACAGGATAAGCACTACATTGGCATTAATATCAGCTGCATATACTGTGCATTTAAGGAAGCTTATATCCCAAAGTGACTTGATTGCGATTCCTGATGCCAAGAGAATTTCGAATCAAACTCTACTCATGAAATGAGAGGTTAGAAGGTCTTTATCCCCAGTATCTATGCCTTGCAATATTCCACCCACTTATTCAATGCAACAGGCTACTAATTTATATAATGAAAACATGCACTCACTGGAGTTTGCAAGTTGCCATTTCTCAGAGAGCTGCCACTCTGTACAGTGGATTCAGGCACAGTCTCATCATGGATGACATTTTCTCTGGGACATAATAAACAGAAAAAACTTTGAAAGATATATAGGACTTCCTGTGAACATATTGATCTGCACCCAAATAACAGACTTGCACTGTCTCCACAACAGGCTTAGTAGCATCCAAAGAACAGAAAGTTAAATATTAAAATGTCAACATTTGGGATGAAAATCATGGCCTATTTTATCTTTGCACAGTCTCCATGTTGGGTTTTGAAGCCATTTGATTAATCTGTAATGAAATTACATCTTTTTTCAGCATTTTCCAAGGTGAACATGCTTTACAAAGGCTATTTTAAGCTGTCTTTAATGAACTGATTGGTTATCAGCAGGCAAGGAAAGATGGGAGAAAAAAATAGGAGGTATGGTAACCCCTTTTATTCTATAATCTCTTAACTTAAAAATAACTTTATGCATAAATAATATGGGATTCAATTATTTTTCACAACTACCTATGCAACAAAAAGGTGAAAAACATTTACAGAGAATCTCGCATCAGTGACGCAGTCACTATCTTTCAATAGTCCCATCAATGGCATCTGAAATTTAAGAGAAATAAATTTTAAGACCAGATGGGACCATTAAATCATCAACTCCAAATTCCTGTCTAACACAAGCCACCGACTTTCATCCAGTTACTCCTAATGCAATAAAATACAACCATAACAATGAATGTTAGGGTACGTCTACACAGCAAAGTTATTTCGAAATAACTTTACTAGCGTCTACACAGCCAAACTGCTATTTCGAAATTAATTTGAAATAAGTGCTGTGTAGACACTTATTTCAAAATAGGGGGCCTCCAGCCTTCCCAGGGTGCCCTGTGGCCACTCCAGCCTCAACCAAGAACACTCCTCTCCCTCCCCCCCTCCCTGGAGCCCTTAAAGGGGTTGACTCTGGCCACAGTGCCTGTGCCACCTCCAAGCCTGCCAGCCCAGAGCCAGCAGTCACTGCCCCAATCCAGTGGCCCCAAAACATGAGCCAGCAAGCCACTAGCAGCCAACCCTCCACTGCTCCTGAGGAGCAGTCTGCCAGCTCCCAGGAGCCTGCCAGGGTCCGGAGAAGGCAGGCGCCTTCCTGGTTCAGGGTGGCGATCATGGACCTTATTCAGATTTGGGGGGGATGCCCCCAACTTCCACGATCTCCACACTAGAGGAGGGAACGCAGCCGTCTATGGCAGGATAGCTGCCAGCCTGGCCATCAAAGGTCACATGCGAACCCAGGAGCAGGTTTGCATGACAATCAGGTTGGTCCGGTGAAACCCCCAACCCTAAGCCCTGAGCTTCCCCTCCCTCTTCTTCCCCTTGCTTCTCCCTTCCAGCTCCCTCCTCCCAGGTTTCCCCCCTCCCCTCTCCCACCCTCTCTTCTCCCGCCTCCTTTCCCCAGTCTCACCAGAGTTTCATTCCTCCCTTTTCCCCCGAGTTTTGTTAAACAAAGAGAGTTTGTGTTCATGAAAATACGTGTATTTTATTTTACATCAGGAAGGGGGGTTGGAGAGGGGTAAGTGGAAGCACGTGAGGGAGGAATGAGGCACAAGCCCCCAGTGGGGCAGACCAGGGAGGCTCTTAGTGCTCCTCAGGATAGAAGCTTTCCCACAGAGCCTCCTGAATACTGACAGCCCCCAGATGGACCTCCCGGATGGCAGCCTGCAGAAAGAGCAGCCAGGCTTTCAGCAACGTGTCCACGAGAAGCACCAGAGTACCCAGGGACAGCTCTGGCTCCATGCTGCAGAGTACTGTGGTGTCCCGAGTGAGGGAAACCAGAGCACGCAGAGACAAAATGTTTTGCTGTCCCTCATCGAGGTAGGCAAGCAAGCAGGGAAAGCTGAGAACTGGCTGTCCGGGGGGTGGAGGAGGGGCTGGTCCCTTTAAGCACAGGCATCAGATAGCCTCAGGAAGCAACCCCACACAATAAGTCCTGACCTGATGCCCTACCGGACCTGGTTCCCGCTTGCCTTAAATGCGATTCAGCGTCCACTCAGTGTGGACGCACTATTTCAAAATAGCAAAACGCTATTTCGAAATGCATTTTGTGCATAGACGCGTTATTTCGAAATAACTTATTTAGAATTAACTATAATGCTGTAGCATAGACATACCCTGACTGACCTGTTAGTTTCCTTAGAACCCCTACTGGAACAAATATGCACTCTGCCCCACTCCTGCAACTAACTGCAATCTGCAGAACAGACTCCGTCACTACATACACACTTGAAGAATTGAGGCTCCGGTATATTTTACTGGTGATAATAAAGGGTAGGTTTAAATTTACTTTTTGGATCTACAGTGACTACTCAGTATCAGCAGAATTAGACTCTCAATGACTGCCACATAGTTTTAGTATTTTGCTACATGAGCCCCATATAATGTATGCAGGAGGCTTATGTGAGGAGTCTCATTGGTTTCAATGTGACTTCTCACTACAGTAAAATTTAAAATGTACATACATATTTGAAGAACTGAGCGCCGAGACAGCAATCCGGAGTGAGTAAAATCTTAGATAAATTTTATTAATTTAAAATTAGTTTGAATGTAGCGAGATGGATTATAGGTAACAGTCAAATCAGGCCACTACATGCAAGAATTATCAAATATTTCTCTTTGATTTATTATTTTCTGAGCTGCAGACAAGTAAGTGGTTCCGTCAAATGCTGCTTAAAACATTTTAGATCAAAAATGGAGATGCTAAAAAACTAAACATATATTTAGCTTGTTCTTCAAACACACGTTCTTTTCCTGATCCCAGATGGATCTCTCCAGACCTTAATTCTTTGTAGCTCACTAACTAATTAAAATGATTCAAGAGTGTATTTTGTTTTTATTCTTCTACATAAATAATTTCTCTCTCCATCAGTTTTGAACCTGGGTATAACATTATGTAGCTGGACTAACACATTCTTTCTTGTGCTGTTTTACTAGAAAAACCACCACAGAGCATAGCCAATCACTTCACTATTTGCACAATCCTTTTAAACACTTAAAATACTTGTTATAATGCTCAATATAACTCTGCACTATCTGCCCCCACCTCATCCAATATAATGTACAGAAATATTAGTGCTAGTACATGTTCCAATGATGCCTACGCATATTTCACAGCTTCTGTAATCAAATCCAGACATAATACAGGGACTTAAACTATGGGAAACGTAAAGATCTCATTGTAAGACAACTCAACCCAGGTCATGTCTGAGCATGCAGATTACTGCTTCTAAGAATTGTTTAGTATTCAGTTCAACAAAAACTTTATAGCAAGTGGTTCTTTCCCACACAGAAGCCTGAAAGGTGATCTAAAACCAAGGCACATATGTTACAGCAGAGATGAATTTGGCCAATGGCATTTACTTCACACAAGTGATATATATAGGACTTCCACTAACTAGGCTATAAGGCGCAACCATGCCACAATGCCAATGCTTCAACTTTTTAGATCACTTGAAATATGGGATTGCCTCTGTTCCCACTGCACTGTGATGCAACATGAAGTACCATGCTATAGCATAATCCCACCGACCTAGAAAGAGTCAATAACATATCTTTGGGCATAGTGCTCTGTTTTTTAAAAATAATTTAACAAAAGAAAATGACATGCTGCATCCCTTTCCTTCCCGCCCTCTTTCTATTATCTGTAGGATTTCCATCTAGGTTAGAAATTCTTTGGGACAAGGATCCATTACATGACATGTGCAATAGGCCTCTTACTGATCTCTAAGCACCATCCAAATGCTAAACTTCACACACAAGGAGAATCTTACACAGAAGCCATATTAGGACAGGACCAACAAAAGTAAAAAAGAATGCGCCTCAGAATGAATTAGGAAAATTCCCTCTCATTTAAACAGCAACCCAAAGAATCAGTAAATGTTCAACTTCCCATACCAGGTATAGATTGGTGTTAGTTCCAAAGACATATAGCCTACTTTCAAATCCCTCTAATCTGCCTTTCTTTATCTTTCCAGGAGACCTGGAGAGTCTCTCCCATTCACTAGACATTCAAACTGTGCACACATTTTTCTTCCAGGCAGACTGTTATCCAGTTCCTTTCAACAGACAGCTTCCCTAACCCATCATTCACATAGGGATGTGAACCAATAAGTATCACCCATTAAGGTGATGGGTTAACTGACGCGGGGCCAGAGCAACTCCCCACCTACCATTGGCAGAGAGCTGCTTCACCCTGTAGGGCCCACCATGGACAGGAGGGACTCCAGCTAGCCCACTGTAGAGTGTAGACACCTAAACATACTGCTGCGGACAGTGACGCTGTCTTCAGAGTTGGGCTCCAGGCCAGCAGGCACCACTCTCCAGCCTCTCTGAAGGCAACAGCAACAGTGCAGATGTAAGGGTGACATGTATGGTATTGCCAGCATTACTTTTGCACTGCTTTTGGCAAAACACTGCCTTCATGGCTGGATGCCCAGCCATTAGCCACTGCTCTCCAGCCTCCCAGCTCTGAAGGCAGCACAGATATAAGGGTGGAAATACCATAATCCCCCCCACAACCCATTTTAGGACATGACCCCTACAGTTTCAACACAAGATTTAAATATCTGAAATAATGAAATTTATTATTTTAAAAATCTTATGACTGTGAAATTGGCCAAAATGGACCCTGAATTTGGTAAGGCCCTACCCATAACTACGTACTGTGCTTAAGAGCCTTTGATGAGGAATCTTATCCAAGGCTTTCTGAAAGTCCAAGAACACAATAGCCCTTGGATCACCCTTGCCCATGTGCCTGCTGAGCCCCTCAAAGAATTCTAGTAGATTGGTGAGGCATGATTACCCTTTACAAAAGCCATGTTGAGTCCAACAAATCACGTTCATCTAGGTATCTGATAATTCTTTTCTTTTTCAGCCACTTTGTCTGGTACTGCAGTTAATCTTACTATCAGGATCATCTCTAGAACCATTTTAAAAAACTGGCATCACATAACCGTCCTCCAATTAGTTGATACAGAAGTGATTTAAGTGACAGGCGAGTCATTGGACTATATTTTCCAAGAGAAAGCACAGAATCAGATATCAAATTCAATACCAAGCTGCTCTGAAGGCAGCACAAACACCAATAACAGTACAGAAGTAAGGATGACATGGTATGGAATTGCCATCACTTTTACACTGCTCTTGGCAAGACACTGTCTTCAGGGCAGGACGCCCAGCCATTAACTGCTGTTAATGCTTTTCCACCATGATGGCAGCTCTCACTTTGATGTCCCTGCGACAGAGGGTAGAGGCAAGTTCTGTAACCACTGCTGCTCATCCCATATCTGCATCACAATGTCAACCCACGTGTAAGGGTTTCCCAGGCCCAGAACCAATGGTCCATCATGTGCAGCTGCTCCATGAGTGCAAACTGTGTTCCTGCCAAGCTATATCTTTTCCTGTCCTATCCCTTTCACTACATTTTTAGTGATGCCAGTAATGCGAGGCCTGCAGGACTTGACTTATCCTCTATAAGTTGGCTGTAGAAGTAGTGTAGTGTGATAAGGGTTAATATTTTTTAGAAATTAACTAAATATCTTCAATATCTCTTTAGAAATTATGGAAGACTTTGTAGCGTAATCTTTAGTTGGATCAGTACACAGATGGGGTATGTGACTCAGTGCCTCATGAGACCTAAAATAGGCCCAAAATCTGCAAGACCCAGTCAACCAACATTTTTTTTTTTAAAGGAAACAGGCCTTCTTGTACCTAACCACCAATTCCCGCTTTTTCCACATCTGGGAATGAGTCCAGGGGGGCATCAGCTGATATTATTCATGCATATTCAAAAGCTGTCCCTTTATCACCAATCAAGTATGTGTACCCACAAATTCTCAGGGTGTGGAAATCTGTTATGGCCATTAGAGGCTGGGTGTTAATGATGCAAAAAGATGGATAAAAGCTATGGAAATAAGGAAGCTCAGGGCTCGAGCACAAGCTCTCTCTTCTTCCTAATTAGGATCTTCTCTTTTCACATTCGTGCCTTTACTTTACTTGACCTTACTTTGCTTCTAAATTGCTCTGCTTACTAATTTTCCATACTTCACCTAGCACCAAAGTCCCACAGGCAGAGTGAGGCTGGTCTCTCACACTCACTCTTCTCATAGAAGGGTACATAAGTATGGTATTATATTAGGTAACTCTATCTGTATACTTAGATAAATACAATCTATATAACCAGATTTTGTTATTGCTACCCTCAGCGGTGAATGAATCAATCTGCGTGATCAGTGCTGTTTGCTTTGTTTTGTTTGCCATCTTAATACCTGTCACAATAAAAATGGTTTTACTTTGGTACTATCCTCATTGTGAGTGTGGCTGCTGCTATGGGCCCCCAGATCCACTTACAAACACAGAGCTTCATAATTCTCAACTTCTGTGACCTGGGGAAGGAGGACAAACCTAAAACCTTCTAGTCAGATTGGAGAGCCTTAACCACATAAATCATATTATACTTCACCCCCAGGCAACATCAGCAATCTTTCCATGACACACAATAGGGCCAACACCACAATGTCATTATCAGATTTGCAGCTCATGAAATTCTCCAGGATCAGTCATACTGTGTTCATAACACTCACCATAAGACTGAGAGCAGTATAGGATCCATGCTTTCAGATAGAGATGGCAGGCATGCAGTTTACAGAGGAAACTGAAAAGTGGCACAAAACATAGCCCAAAGCCCATGGAATGACAGGATGGAGAAAACTGCATCATAGGATGGTGAGCCTGCCCCATTGAGGCACTGTGATTGATTCCTAGCAGCAGATGGTGACAAGCTATACCGTGGAAGAGCTACGCACTGGTGCATTGCTCTCTCTATCAATACAGAGCACCAACTGTAGATGTACTCCACCATCACAAAGAGTGTTGTGTGGATGTGCAAAAGCTGACTCCAGCTGGGGCTGCACTCCTGCGCACTGGCCCAGGCAAGACTGCACTCCCACCTATGTAGGCCCAGCAGGGACTGTGCTGCCAGCCCCGCTGCCTCAGCTGGGCGAGGCTGCGTTCTACACTGTGCCATCTCCACTGTCGCCAGGGCTGGGCTCCCCAGTACCAGCCCAGCAACCAAGAATGTTGCCAGACAAGAGAATCCCGGATTTTAGAGATGCAACCTGTAGTTCTGCAATTTCATATTTGAGTTCCTTCAGAACTCTGTGAATTACCATTAGATTCTGGTGATTTATTACTGTTTATCAATCTCTGTTAAAACCTCTTCTACTGACACAGTGTGAGATAGTTCTTCAGATCTGTCACCCAAAAAGCATAGTTTCTTCCATCTCTTCTGCAGCAAAGACTATGGCAAAGAATTAATTTAGCTTCTGTGCAATGATCTTGTCTTGTCCTGAGTACTCCTTTAACATCTTGGAAATACTATCATCCCACTGCCTATTTGGCAGGCTTCCTGCTGCTAAAGTACTTTAAAAAATACCTCATACAGTTAGTGTGCACGCCTTTAGCAAGGGACTTCACAAACTCTTTCTTGGCCTGCCTTATCAGGGAACAATAAAGGAAACAAATTGTTTAAATTAAGGTTCTGCACATTTTTCATGGCAGGCAGACTCCTCCTCAAGTCAATGAGGGTGCAAAATCACACAGTAACTTAAAAGATTCTTGGGGATGCCTGGAGCAGAGCAGCCAAGATGCTGCCGGGTTGGTCCTGCAGCGCGGAGGGGTGGCGCTACGGGACCAACCCAGCTGCACTGCCCCAGGTACCCCTATTCAGCCGCTGCTGAAACTGACCAGCGGCTGTTCCAGGAATAGGGGCGCCTGGGGCACAGCAGTTGGGATGCTGCTGGGTTGGTCCCCTAGCGCCGTTCCTCGGCGCTGCAGGACCAACCCAGCAGCACCCCAGCTGCTCTGCCGCAGGCATCCCCGATTCAGCCGCTGCTGAAACTGACCAGCAGCAGCTGAATCGCGGACACCTGGGGCAGAGCTGGACTATCGGAAGGGGGGGCTATGAGGAGTCTGGGGTGGCATCCCCCCCACCCCACCCCAAACCCCTCATAGTCCCCCCTTCTGACAGTCCGGCATATCTGATAATCTGGCACCCCCTGGGTCCTAAAGATGCTGGATTATCGAAAGTTTACTGTATATGGTATATATATTTCAATGAAACAACAAAAATAGGCGTCAGTAACAGCAAATACTCAGTAGAGGGAATCTCCCAAAGCCATGCATTTTGGACCCAACCAGTGACTACAGGACAATATACCACAGGCAATATACCAAAATAACAATGTATGTAGAGACCCCTCATTGTCAAGACTTACTTTTGGATGGGGAGGTTACCAGTGGTGTAGGCCTTGGCTATCATTTCTGCTACATCATTTCAGCAGAGCAGACAGCAAGCTGACATGATCCACACCGTGTTTGCGAAACACCGCCAGGAATGGGAATAAGAGTAGGGTTACCATATTTCATGTTCCCAAAAAACGGACACTGCAAGGAGTGAGAGTGGTGATGGGGACTGGAAGAGGATATCTGCAGAAGGGGTAGTCACTGGAGAGGGGAGGGCAACATCATATTGGCAGGGAAGCTGTTATTAGCCCAAAACACAGTGACTACACTCAGTCAGTACCTCCCTGTGGGACAGTCCTGGAACCCCTTTCCTAGGATTGAGAGGGGATAGGGGCTTTGGTTAGTGGGATCCAGCTGTAGGTTGCAGAGGAAAGGACCAATTAGCTGAGTGGATAGGTGAACTGGGAAGCAGACCAATAGGGGTTCTTTCTGAGTTTCAGCTTGCCTGCCCTGCAAAAACCTAGACATTTGCTGTTATTTGAAAACTCTGCCCACCCAGAGAAAGCAAGCTCAAAAAAGAGGCTCTCTCCAGGGAAACGCTGGTGTATGGTAACCCTAATTAAGAGCAGCAGAGACTAAACTCCACTTCTTTAGTTCTTGTCACAGAAGCAGCAGCGAACCTGTCAAGAAAAAAAATCAATGGCTAGAAATTAGCAAGCAAAATCTCTTCACATTAATTAAAAAGAAAGCCAGAATAGCAAGTTAATTTTAAATGCAATGACTTCAAAATAATATATCAAAGTTGTGAGAGGAAGGTGGAGAGCAGAGCAAGTAGCCACTATGAACAATTCTACAGAGCGGGTTAGGTTTTAAAAGGTAATTATGATATAATGTGGGTTCATATATATATATATCACTGCAACATTACAGAGAACACAGGAAACATGAAGGTATCCCCCATTGATGAGAAGTGATGCTAAGGATTTGCAGATAATACGAGCAATCAGTTATTTTGGAGATAAAATGGTATAATCCAAAGAAGGGGATACAACTGACTGAAAAGGAGAGTAATGCAAGAGTAAAAAATGTATGACAGGGTGCAGGTAAGAGGGCTCTCACTGTTGCACAGGTGGTTTGCAATACAGGAGAGGGGTACGGTAAAGAGTTGCAGCGTAGAAGGGTTACTCTGTAGAGCAGGAGGGTCGAATCTGAGGGGGGAGGAGTGAGAGGTTGCAGAGCAGAAGGGAATCAGTGCACTGCAGCACAGATCCACTTCCTGGACACCACAGTACAAATCAACAATGGAAAATTAGACACCACTCTCTACAGAAAACCCACCGACTCATACAGTTACCTACATGCTTCCAGCTCCCATCCAGAACACACCACACAATCCATCGTCTATAGCCAAGCCCTTCGATACAACCGCATCTGCTCTAATCCCACTGACAGAGACCAGAAGCTTCAGAATCTCTACCAAGCATTTATAAACCTCAACTACCCACCTGGAGAAATAAAAAAGCAAATTGAAAGAGCCAGACGAATACCTAGAAACCATCTACTTCAAGACAGACCCAAGAAAACCAACAATAGAACACCACTTGTCATCACCTACAACCCCCAACTTAAACCTGTCCACACATTATCAAGAAACTACAGCCTATACTGGAACAGGATACCATACTCCCAAGAGGCTCTGGGAGACAGACCCATAGTCTCCTATAGACAACCACCTAACCTCAAGATGATTCTTACCAACAACCACAGGACATACGACACTAATACCAACCCTGGTACCTTCCCTTGCAACAAACCCCGTTGCCAGCTTTGTCCACATATTCATTCTGCTGATACCATTATTGGACCTAACCAAGTGAGTTATAAGATCAAGAACACATATTCCTGCGCATCCAGAAATATAATTTATGCTATCATGTGCCGAAAGTGTCCGTCTGCTATGTACATTGGACAAACATCTCAGACACTTCGCCAAAGGATTAATGCCCACAAAACAGATATCAGACAAGATCACAAAGAAAAAAGTTTCTTGCCGTTTTAACCAGAAAGGACACTCTCTAAATGACTTAGCCACCTGCATTCTGCTACAAAGACCTTTTACATCTGCACTTGAAAGGGAATCCTCTGAACTGTCATTCATGTTAAAATTCGACACTCTCCGAGAAGGAATGAACAAACACTCAAACTATCTTACCCATTACCAAGATAGCTTCCCCAATTATCACCTCTAATATCATTAGCTCACAGACATCCCACTCTCCCCACCTCTAATATCATCAATTCACAGACACTTACCTTCCTCCCCCCCCGCCCCCCCAATCCCACTTCTGTTCTGCAATGTGATTTGTCCTTTTCATATGTGTTCATTTTTTTTAATTGTATCCTTTGGTATATATGGTTGTGACTATTTTCTTCCACTATTTGATCTGAGGAAGTGGGTCTGGCCCACGAAAGCTCATCATCTAATAAACCATCTTGTTAGTCTTTAAAGTGCTACATTGCCCTGCATTTTGCTTCTGCAGCACAGAGGTAACCCAAGAAGGGTGCGGTGCAACGTGACACAAGGGGAGGGCGCAGAGGGAAGTGCGATGCACGAGGGGACGCAGCACCGTGTAGCCCCTGGGGTTGCAAGGCAGAGGGGCGGAATGCAACACGGGGGGAGGCGATGCAAAAGGGGGACGGGGCAGGGGGTGCAAGGGGAGGGGGACAGGGCAGGAGCGAGCAGGCTGTGCGAACGCGTTACCCCCCCCCCCCCCCAGGCCAAGCATTAAGGACGCGACTCACCCCGGACCTTCTAGGGCACAAACCGTGACACCCCCGCGCGCGCGGCGCTAACCGCAGCCATAGCGACCCCGCCCGCCAGCCCCCGCCGCGCGCACAGCTCGGCCCCCCGACCCAAGTTGCCCCGATCCCGCGAGCGCGCGCGGCCAATCGGCCTACCAGAGCGCGGCCGGGTGTCACGTGACGCTGCCGAGCCGTCACTCGCCACCGTGGTCCCTCTCTCCCCCCCCCCTCCCCGGCAGCCAAACGCCCGCCCCGCCAGTCCACAGACCCCGCCCTTCGCGTGCGAGAGGGCGGGGCTCGGGGAGACGCGCGCGCGGTGGAACGCGTTGGGCAGGAAGGGCCTCGCGCCGGCAGTTTTCCACCCCCCCCTCTTTGCCTCAGGCGGTGCCGGGGGGGCGATGGGGGCCAGGCTGCTGCTCCGAGAGGCCGCCGCGCTCTGTGCCCGGGGCTCGCGCGCCCCCGCGACTGGGCGGCTCCGCCCGCTGCTTCCCCGGCCGCCCGCCCGGCCCCTCCACGCTGGGGGCCCCTGGGGCCTCCGTGCCGCGCTGGAGCCGCCGGGCCAGAGCCAGCCCCCCGGGGGCGCGGGGCGCAGCGGGGAGCGTGAGGAGGCGGAGGAGGAGGAGGAGGGCGAAGAGGAGCTGGAGGAGCTGCTGGGTCCAGCGCTTCCCCCCGGGGCCCAGCGGCTGTTCTTGGTGCATCCGGCCATCAAGTGGGGCCCGAAAAAGCCCCAGCTCACCACAGGTGAGGTGCGTGGGACTGGCCCTTGCCCCACAACCCCGCCAGCCCCAGGGGTCAGGGCACCGCCCCGACCCCCCACCCCCAATGCCGGGGCTCTGCTGGCATGTGCGCAGCCACCGGGGGGGGGACTTTTCCATTAATCAGCTAATTGAACCATAGGATCTTAGGGTTAATAGAGGCCTCAGCGAGTCCAGCCCCCTGCTCTAGGCAGGATCAATCCCAACTAAATCAACCAGCCAGGGCTTTGTCAAGCCGAGACTTAAACACCTCTAGGGATGGAGACTCCACTACTTCCCTAGGTAACCCATTTCAGTGCTTCATCACCCTCCTAGTGAAATTGTTTTTCCTAATATCCAACCTGGACCTCTCCCACCACAACTTGAGACCATTGCTCCTTGTTCTGCCATCTGTCACTACTGAGAACAGCCTGTCTCCATCCTCTTTGGAACCCTCTTCCTACCCCCCCCCCTTGCCCCATCAGGAAGTTGAAGGCTGCTATCAAATCTCCTTCTCTTCTGCATACTAAATAAGCTCAAGCCCCTCAGCCTCTCTTTGTAGGTCAAGCTGAAACAAAAAACAGGACTATGTAGCACTTTAAAGACTAACAAGATGGTTTATTAGATGATGAGCTTTCGTGGGCCAGACCCACTTCCTCAGATCAAATCATGGAAGAAAATTGTAGGTCAAGGAATTTCTATCAACTCCTCGATTGGTCAATAAGAGGGCTGTGGTGCCCGCTAACCCTGCTGCATCTCTCTTTTAAATGTAGTAAGAGCCCTGTGGGACTGTTATATTTAAAAGGCATAGCAGTTGGGATCTGGCACAAACGGGGACTGTTTCAGTCCCTCTCTCATGCTATTTCCCCCATTGCACCTCTGCCTCCCCTGCCCCCCTCCCTGCAGATACAGTGCTGGAGAGAATAGGGGTAGTGATTAGTCGGGTAGTGACTACATTACCAGATAAGTCTAGGCCCCAGTAGGCCTAGGCCTCCAATCTTTTACATCCAAGATGACTTTAAATGTAAGGGCAAGCCAATATCTATCCCATCCTTTCCCTAAGACCCCTATACCTTCCTTGAGGCCCTGCCCTCTGCATTCCCCTCTTGTCCATCATTTGCTGTCCCCAGCCTTTACTTACTCTTACTGGGTTTAGATAGCAGTTATGGGCTCTGGGGTGGGAATGAGGGATTTGGGTGTGGGAAAGGGGGAGTGGTGTAAGCTCTGGTTGGGAATTTGGGTGCATGAAGAGTTAGAGAAGGGGATGCTGGCCCAAGGATGGAACTCCAGGCTTGAGAGTGTTGGGGTCAGGTGGAGGGTTGCACTGCTGAGCAAGCTGCAGGCTTGTGGAGGTGGGGGTGCAGGAGTTTGGGTTGGTGTATATGAGGGGCTCAGGGCAGGGGGGCTTGGGTGTATGATGGGTGCAGGGCACAGGTTTATGGTATGTGGATGGTGCAGGACTTTTTGTGGCAGAAGACTGGGGATATGTGGGGTAGGAGTTTGGGGATGTGAGGGGCTCAGGACAGTGAGTTCAGGTGTATGACAGGCTCGTGGTTGGGGTCTGTGGGAGATGCAGGAGTGTCATGATGCTTTGGCCAGGTGGGGGCTTGTTGACCAGGCTTCATTTTTAAATAAAATATTATGTCCAACACAAAATATTTCAGCATTCTTTATTTATGGGAGGGCTGGGAAACCTGTTTTGGGTCATGGGTCACTGATGCACAGAAAAATCAGTCAGGGACCACACAAGTGAGATGCAAAATACAACCTCCAACCTTCCCTGATGTGGCCCCAACTAAGACACCTCAGTCCCCTGGAACTCCAGCCCCATGGGGAGGAGGGTAGGTAGGACTAAGGTTCAAGGCCTCAGGCCAGATGAACTCTTCTGAAGTTCTAGGGTTAGTGAATTTTATAGACCCCTCTACTTTCTGAGGTGGGGCCAAAAATGAGGGATCCAGTGTACAAGACAGGGCTGCCAGTGAGTGGGCTAGAGATGGGGGGGTGCAGAATCTGAGTGGAAAGTAGGGTACAGGAGCAAGCTGGGAGCAGGTATCTCGCCAGGGGAGAGGGGGCAGAAGCAGAGGTCTCTGGCCAGGAGGCAGGAGTAGGGTGCTGGTGGAGGTCTGGGCGGAGGCCAGGGTGCTAGGGGGGGTGTCTGGCCTGTGGAGAGGGGAGCAGGGGCAGCTCAGATGGTACCTGGGGATCTCCAAGGGGAAGTATCTCTGGGAAAGTATCTGTGGGCAATGCTGGATAAAGTGAACATGTGGCTCCTTTAAAAAATCCAGCTGCTTGGGATCCTGCACCACCATTTTAAAAACCCACACATACACCTTCCCAGAGTACAGGGAAAGAAGAGAAGACAAGAAAGCGCAAGCTCTTTCTTGTCTTCCCTTCTTTCCCAATGCTGTCTGCCTTCCTTCCTCATGGGGGGAGGAAGTCCTGAGGGCTAGATCCAGCTTCCTGAGAAGCCAGATCTGGCGTGGAGCCTCAGGGCTTCTTCTCTTCACCCCCATCCTCTGTCATGGCTCCTTCCCCACTCTGGCATAATAAATGCAGAAGTGGGGGCCAGCAAGTGTACCCCAAAGCCTTATCTACCAGGCTTTGGTATAAAACTTCCCCCAAAATCTTAAAAACCTAGATCTTGGGAATAAAACTTCCACTGCCACCACCCAAATGTTGATAAAGAAATCAGGGGAAAGATCATTTGGGAAACCTCACCCCTAAAATAAAAATCAAGGCACACAATTAACCACTGCCAGGTTAATAAAAAGAAAAGAAAGAACTTTTATTATTACAACAATAATCCTGTTGCAAGTATAATGACTAGATAGGAAGGTAACAAAATATACTCATGGAGAAACTCCATGGGCCTAGGACTTAGTTACAAAGAAAAGCCAAAACATTTTTTAAACAGTGCCAGATCTCAGATCCCATACCCAATCCTTAAAACAATAAAGCCTAACGAAACTACCTAAACTTTACCCTACTTACAGAAAATGAAGAATGGTGTCTTGGAGAGAGAGAGACATGCTTGTCCCTCTCTGTAGCTGCAGAGGACTCACCCAGAGAGACAAAAGGGGAGAAAGGAAAAAACCCAAATTCCTTTGTCCCAGTTTGAAAGTCCCATCTACATGCCTATTGGTCACTCCACCTGGCTAGGTGTAGTTAACCCCTTAATTCCCAGGCTGCTGGCTAACCCTCATAATCATGACACCCTCCACTGCAGGAAGCCGGAGGCAGGAGGTTAAAATGCCAACAAGCAAGGGGGGCCTGGGAACACCTCCGCAAAAAATGTCCAGGATACCAAACTCCATTGTCTGCTCTAGACATAGCCTCCATTACTCTGTGTTGCTAGAATGCTGTTTTGCAGCAGATTGCAGTATAGCCTAGCTAGCTAGAGTTGGAGCAGGTTATCTCAGTCAACTTCAGTATAGATAACTAGAGCTAACACTGAAGTGAAAACAAGCCATGAAAAAAGTTGATCAAGTCCATAAGTGTTTGCGGGATCAGGACCTAAGTTTACAACAAAGAATTGACAATGTGGCATTCAGTAATTAAAAGTAATGTGAAAGAAATACTTAATGGACTTCCCACAGAGACAGGGCCGGACAGAGGCATGGGCAAACCAGGCAGCTGCCCAGGGCGCCAACCTACGGGGGTCGCCTGATAACAGCTGTCAGGGGCGTGCGGCATCCCTGACAGCTGCCATCAGGAGCTGCATGCCCGGCTTCCGCAGCGCCCTTCCCTCCGTGGCTGCGGGGCCCTGCACGGCGTGGCGTGCGCGCCAGCAGCGCTAGCTGGGCCAGGCTGGGCAGCGCATGCGCTGTGCGCCCCCAGGGCGGGCCCCAGGCTGCACGCCAGCGGCCGTGGCCAGCGCACTCATGGACCATGCTCCCTGGGGGACAGGCCTGTGCACCTTGCGGGAGCAGGCAGGCCCACGCACGCGCCAGGGGGCAGCGCCGCGCTCCGGAGCCCAGGGCGCCAAAAGGGCTCAGGCTGGCCTTGCACAGAGATACAGTTGTTCCCTGGTTGTTTGCCAAGCTTTCCTGCACACCTCTTTGTAATGTATTTTAGGGATGTAAGCAACTAGTCGACTACCTGATGAGCCTAGTCCCATGGTCGCCAATCAGTCGATCGCAATTCATTGTGGGAGCATGGCCAGTTGATTATGAGCAGACACGCTCTTTCAGAAGCCCTATCTAACTATGTCATTTCCTTGGGAAGATTTTTGCCAATATCATTTAAACTAGTTCCTTGAATGAAAATGACTTTTTTCTAGAATTACTACAATTAACCTAGGTCTTTTGCCATCCTATGTATGTAGTTGAGCACTATTTTTTTCATATTCTCTATCAATGCAGCTATACTGGCAAAACCTTTGTGTAGGTCAGGTCTCACTGTTCATGTTCTTACTGCATATGTTGGAAATCTGTGTGCAGATTTAGGACTCTAATGGGTAACCTTTTTTCTTTCTCCAACACTAAAGCTGAATTACAGATCGCTGAAGCAGTTGCTCTAATAAACACCCTTCAAAATTGGACTGTTTTAGATAAAATAATTCTGTCTACAAAAACTCCTGACAAGAAGTTTATTTTTGGCAAAGGAAATTTTCAGATTCTGACTGGTAAGATTTATAAAAACAATGTGTTGTATTAAATATTGAAATATCTTTATCTCTCTTAAGCTATTTAATGATGATTGCAGACACAGGAAAGCTACGGTTTTGTCTATTTCAGTGGTTCTCAATTATCTGGAGTCCTCTATGAGGTCACAAGCAGGTTTCAGGGGTCCCCCAAGCATGGCCAACATTAGACTCACTGAGGCCCAGGGCAGAAAGATGAAACCCCTCTGCATGGGGCTGAAGCATGTGGCCCTGAGCCCTATTAGCTGGAATTGAACCAGAAGTCTGAGCAACTTAGCTTCGCAGGGGCCTCTATGGCATGGGGCCCTAGGCAATTTGGTGCCCCTAATACTGGCTCTGGCTTTTATATGCAGAAAAACAGTTGTGGCACAGGTGGGCTGTGAAGTTTTTATAGTATATTGGGAGGAGTGCTCAGAAAAAGATTGAGAACCACTTGTCTGCTCCATAGGCAGGTTTACAATAGGGATGTTAGATATTGTGTAATTGAATAGTTGTGTAACTGCATGAAATCTTAGCAGTTACACAATTGTTCAGTAGTCCCTGGGGGCAGGGCCGGCAGCCAGTGCACTCCCGGCCCCACTCCCAAGGAGCCCCCTGCTGCCCCACAATGCTGCTTCTATATCAGAGAGGGGCAGGGCAGGCGGCACTGTGGAGCTGGTGCTGTGGGGAACCGGCTTCCTGCCATCATTCCCCCTAACTGCTTCTGTAGGAAGCAGCAAGTGGGGGTGGGGGCAGGTGGCTCCACGGAGCTGGCATGTTTGAGGAGCATGCTTAAAAGCTGCCATCCTGCGGGTATCAGCTCCAACCTGCCCCTCTAACCCTACACACTGCTGCTTATCAGCTGAATCCCCACAGTACTGCTAGCTTGAGAATCAGTAGCATTTGATTTCCAACCCTCCCTACCAATCCAGCTAGCTCATATCTAAAGCACTTAAGTCAAACTTGAGATTTTTGTGTGTGGATGGGAGTTGATGATGGGTCAAAACTCAAGTTTTAACTTGAGCTAGAAGAGCTATAAAGACAAGTCCTAATTGTATGGCATATTATGATTCTAAATAAATTAAGTAAAGGTATGCTATCTGCAGAGTGATTCTGATTAAAATAAAGTGACTGACTTAAGTAAAACTGTTCAATAAACTATAGGAAATTAGTTCATATTCTTAGACCCTAACTTAGCAGCCCAGGAAAAACTGCAAATACTTGGCTTTCTGTGCAGTGCATGGGAGAGATAGGATCCGCAAAAGCCTAGCTGAACAGCTGCTTAAACTAAGCAACAGCAGATGCCAACAAGAGAAATGATTCGTACGCCCGGCCGCCGCCAGCCCATTTCAGCTTCCTAGGGTTCCTCAGGGGTTCCCAGCCCCGAGGCCACCCAACCACCGCCTGCCCTGCTGCTGTGGCCTGCCTCCGCTGCCACCAGGGATTCACCTGCTGGGACCAGGACTTCCAGCTGCCCTCTGGCCCTGCCACCGGGGTTCCCTGGCCACGGCTCCCAGGCCGCTGCATAGCCCTGCTGTACCAGGGAGTTCTCAGGGTTCACTGGCTGGGGCCATTCCGGCTGCCTGAACCCACTGATGCTTCCCCGGTGATTCCCCGGCCAGGGTGGAGGTTCCCAGATGCCACCTGGCCCAGCTGAGACCAGGTTTTCCCAGCCTAGCTGCTGGCCCAACTGGGATTCTGCTTTCCTGGTGCTCTTTGGTCCAGCTCTTTGGCTCGTGGCCTTGCCAGATCATGGATGTTGCTGGACCAGGGAGTTCCAGATTTGGGAGGTTCAACCTGTATATATATTTTTGTTAGTCTCTAAGGTGCCACCGGAACTCATTGTTTTTAAAAAAACGGCGAGGAGTCCTGTGGCACCTTATAGACTAACTGAAGTGTAGGAGCATAAGCTTTCGTGGGCAAAGACCCACTTCATCAGACTGGCATTAACCATTGCAAAATTACACAATTCAATCCTCTTTATTTAGAAAAGATTAAAGAATTACCGCACATAACGGCTGTCTTCTTGAATATTGAAAGGCTCTCTCCACTGACAAAGGTAATTTAAAAAACAATATTTAACTGGATTTTTTATGTGTTGCTTTCAAAGACTGCTTGGAATGTACTGATGCTATGAAAAGGTCAACTTTTGACTCAAAAGCTGCACATAACACTTTTCGAAGACACTTTGACCAAATTACTTCTGGTGTAATCAAACAGTTCTGGTGACTTCGCTGGGTATTATGCCTCTTACTTTGTGGCTAAATTTATCTCATTCTGGTACTCATTTAAACTGGGTTCTACTCCCAGCTCTGCCCCTAACTGTCATCTTGGACAAGTCACTTAACTTTTGTGCCTCAACATCTCCATCTGTAAAATGGGGGCAAACTTTGCCTTCTTTGTAAATCACTTCAGGATTTTAGGATGAAAATATTAAAATGCTGGGCCTCAATATGTAACGTGAAAATACTTATAAGTGGAAGCCACACCTATATTTGAATTTTCATATACTTCAGTGCTTTACACTTTTAAAGGGACACTGGTTACAATTTATACATTTTAAAAATCCTTAACTTCATTACTAATTACTTTAGATTATTAAAACTGGAAAAAATAAGTATGCTTTCCATTAGTATTTTTTGCATTTCAGTTAGGACAGTAAAACCTACTGGTACTTGTCCTTTAGACGCTGTATTGATGGGCAGTTTTAGAAAGGAATAAAACATAAAAGTGTCACTTTCTTGTTTTCATGCATAAGCAGCATCCTGCACTGTTTTGGTTGCAATCTCTTCAATAGAATATTATTTACAAGTTGGTTTTATTTAAAGTTTTCAAAAAAATATATGGATGGAATTTGTGAAAAGACTTTAAATGCCACATTTTTTGACAAAAAGACATATTTTTCTTAAAGTTACCTGTTTTTCATCCTCCATTCATTTGTGGAAATCTCTCTATTAGAGTTTATAAAAAAAGCTTGTTTTATCACACTTAAATCTTGGATATAATGTAACATGATAGTGACCATGATTCAGAAGGTATTTAAGAATGTGTGTAACTTTAAGCAGATGAGCAGTCCTGTGAACTTCAGTGAGACTATTCACATTCTTAAGCACCTTACTAAATAAGGGCTGAACCAGCTTACAGCAGAAAAATAGCTCTGTATAAGTTCACAAGTTTGTCTCTTTAAGCAGAAGTTGATCCAATAAAAGATATCCAAATTACCTCTCTCTAGTTTAATTTCTTCATCCTGCTGCAGGACAAATTGACTTAGTCATTGCCCTAAAACACTCTCTCAGGTTATCTTATCTTTTTAAAGAAAGAACTGGAAGATGCTTGGGGAGTGACAGTTTTTGACAGATACACAGTTGTCCTTCATATTTTTCGTTGCAATGCTCGGACAAAGGAGGCAAAACTTCAGATAGCATTGGCTGAAATCCCGCTTCTCAGGTACCTCAGCTTGTGCAAATAGCAGACATTAATATTTCAATATAGTATAATGACATTTTCTTCACAATCACTAAAATAGCAGTATTATTCTTGAGGGAGGAAAGTAAATGGTTTGTTTTATAATATGTTTTGTTGCATTTTATGCCATAAACTGTCTGAAACAGATTACAATATAGCATAGCTTTAAGCTTTTAATCATTGACTAGCCAAAAAAAAGCTGCTCAAGAGAAATCCTTACCAAATAAATTTCATGTGTGAATTACTAGTTTATCACAATGCTGGTAACCTGCGATGAACAGCAGCAGCAACTTTGTTTTTAGAAAATATGTGGCAGATTTATAATGTAGAGTTAGAATTTTAGCACTCAACAGAGGAACTGAGATTAGGGCCTGGCTGTTTTGTATGTGTATCCCACATCAAATACTGGTAAATTTAATAATGTATGTGGTATATTTTGTATGTTACCATTCCTATACCTGACTGGAGTCAGTGGGAGTTACGTATGTGCATTAGGGATGCATGCGACTAGTCGACACAGTAGTTGACTAATCACTTCCTCCCCCCTAACTGCCTCAATCAGAAAGAGGCAGCAAGGGGGAGAAAAGGGGATGTTTGCAGGAACCAGCTTAAAAGCTGGTTTCCCCCAAACTCCAGCTCCGTGGAAGGGCAGGGGCACAGCAGTGGCGTTCCAACTTTGAAATGTACAAGAGTCCCCACTGGCGCTGTTATACATTTCAAAGATTGAAATGCCACGTGGAGCCTGGGGCCAGCGGGGAGTCCCCCGCTGATCCTGGGCTCCATGCAGATACTTCCACTTTGAAATGCACAATAGCCCCTGCTGGGGCTCTTGTACATTTCAAAGGTGGAACACCACGTTAATCCTGTTTGATTAATAGAATACTCAATGGAAATCCCATTGACTATTCGATTAATTAATTAATCAAAATTTAACATCCCTAATGTGCATCTGACAGTATTGTAGTACCTGAAATTTTGGGTCAGCCATTTTTTTCTGCAGTTATTTGCTAACTGTGTTGTCTTTTGAGGGGGGGCAAGAGCAGGAATCTTGGATTCCATTATTAATAAAACTGCTTATTCATCATGTGATCTTGAGCTAGTCACTTAACTTCTCTGTGTCCCAGTTTCCCTACCTATAATATTAGGCTATTACTTCTTAGCCATGTTTGTAAAGTAATTTTAAGATCCTTTAATTAAAGTCACTATAGTTATTTTGATACAAATTTACTCTTATTCCACTGCCAGAGCAAATCTGAAAAATGAGATGTCTCAGTTAGATCAGCAAAGAGGTGGCTCGCGGTATATCATGGGTTCAGGTAAAGTGTAAACATTTATATAAACTGTAGAGTTATCCTCTATAATGAATGACCAGGTTTAATTGCTTTTTGAAAGTCATCTTGTTGTGACCAGGGTGGATTGATTTAAGAAAGTGATATTCAAATCAGCAATTTGAATAATGATTTAAATCACCAAGTGGAAAGTCTTGATTTAAATTATTGATTTTGGTAAACTTTTGTGTTTGTACTTCAGTGATTTTCTAAAGAAAGGTGCATTCTCATTGACTGATACAACCATTAAAACACATTGATTTAAAACAAGAGTCTTTACACTAGATTTGATGCAGATGTTTGCTATCTAATGGAGTATATTGACCATAACTATATATATTTAAGCTATTATATTGCTTAATATTTTCAGATTCTTCTTATACATTATAGCATATTAGAAAATATATTACATTATAAATATATTTAATTATATAGTTTATTTATTGAAGTATAACTTTTGCTCAAGGCTTGTGTCAAGCTGCATTAGGTTGGTAACTGAAATTTATTTAAGTACACAAAACAGCCTGTAAAATGTATTTTTATTAAACAAAACCAACCTTAACTGTTTTGGCTACAAGACTTAGTATTTTGCCATGATCTGGAGAGTAAGGGTATGTCTACACTACAGAGTTTTGTTGGAAAAACAGCCGTTTTTCCGTCAAAACCTGAGTTACGTCCACAGTGCTCTTGGAGGCTCTTGTAGGTTATGGAGTGCTCTTGTAGGCCCCCAACTTCTGCATTCATCGTGCCGGAATGGGGAACAGCCTTGACAGATGCAATCAGATTATTTTGTTTATTTTTGGACTTGGACTTCTCTGTACTACCCCCATCTGTAACTTTTAAACTGAATCCCTGGGAAGCAGTTTTCTGTGCTTTAAAAGTTCTTTTTCAGTTGCTCTGAAACACCTAGCAACCAAGTAATGTTTTATCAAGTATGTCTTCTTTGTTTAGTTAACATAAATCACCCTTTTAGGATCATGATCTGATTCCTGTGTCCTAGAAGGCAGGAGATTGTGTGTGCATGTGCCTAAGACTGCATGGTCAGCTATGAAGGAATTTAAAAGGGGTTTTTTTAAGCTCTCTCCAGAGGAAGGATTAAAGAGTTTGAGGGTACCCACAGGAAGAAATTCCCAAATGTGTCTTCCTGGTTTCTCAAAGAGGTTTTTGCATTTGGGTGTGGCAGCATACCATCCAGGGAAGCCTTTAGTGACAGGGTATTTTAAAGTCTCTTGCAGGTCCCCAACTTCTACACTCAAAGTGCCAGTGTGGGGAACAGCCTTGACAAGGAGTATGAGACCATCCAGTGGACTTAGTGGATGATTCTCATGTCAGAAATAGTGCTGTCTCCTGAGTCTGTGGCAAGATACCAGTGCTTGTGATGATTCTGCCAGTCTCTTGCACCCAGTGGCATAGCCCTAGGATCCCCCAGAAGCAAACCATTAATAAAAGATATGATCTATTGTGTTATATTTATAAAGCTTGACCTCAAAAGTTGGATTAAGAAGAAAGTTGGATTAAGAGGAAAAACATCTTTCTTCATTCTTCATATAGAAAGCAACCATTTACTCCTTAAATTTGTTGAGAGATAATAAGTTTAAGCCTAATGTATTTTGTATTACATTCAAAATTTCATTTTAAGTAGATATTTTTTTAATGTAAATAAAAAAATACAAAAATACAATTTAAATCCATTTTTAACCTGCCTGCTAATATGAGAAATAAAATTCTGTAGAAAAATGGAGTTTGGCTGAAGCTGCCATTATCTCTCTGTATATTAAAAAAACCTTTTCCTGCAGGAAGACAGAGTGACGTCATCATGTCACTCTGCATCCCGCCTGCCTCCTCCCTCTTCTTCCCCTCCCCACTTTGAATTGCTATTTTGAACCAAAGCTCCTATTCCTCTTCCTCCATCCTCCGCCCCACAGGGATTTCCACAGCAAGAAACATAGCAGAGAAGCCAGAAGACCCCACATCACAGCCATGACAGCAGCCCGGGGACAGACACTAGGAGCCGGGCTGGTGGGGAGAGGGAGAAGGGGCCCAGGCTGGCACAGCTGCAGCCCAGCCCCCCCGATGGCTGGGAGAAGAGCTGGGGTTGCCTAGCCCCACGAGAGGGAGGTTGACAAGCACAGTGAATAGGGGGCGCACAGCCCCCTAATTTCTCTAAAAAAATTAATTTGATATTTCCACATGGACATTCCTGACACAGTTTAGTTGGTCTCTAGACTGACTCAGGAATGACAATGTGAAAACGGCATACTCTAAAACAAAAATTTAGAGAAATAATAACTTCCGGCAAACTCCATATTTTTTCTATAGAACTTTATTTGTCATATTAGGATAGTAAAATACAGGTCTATACTGAGTCAGCAAGTTACTTTACACACAGACTACCACAACTTTATTATTTTTAAAATGCCCACACATATACTACGTGCAACACAAGGCAATGAACAGGCTATGTGGTAGCTCTGGTATGACACCTTTAATAATCACTTGTTACTTTTTCTTGAGTCTGACTTACTTAAACAATTGAATCGATGTAGTGTTAGTGCTTTGAATTTGTATTGTCAGTTCTCTACAAAGGCTGTAAAGCACTAGTCGACTAGTTGCTCCCCCATCCTTGCTGCTTCTGTCAGAGAGAGGCAGCAAGGGGGAGAGGAGAAGAGGGGGGTACTTAAAAGCGGCAACGCCGCAAGGTCAGCTGCTCTGTACAGTGCTGCAGCTTTGAATGCCACGGGGAGCCCAGCGTCAAGCTCCTCATGGCATTTCAAAGCAGCAGCAGCACGCGGAGCCCAGGATCAGCTGGGGAGTACCCAGCTGTCCCCAGTTCCGTGTGGTGCTGATGCTTTGAAATGTACAAGATTCCTCAGCATGGGCTCTTCGAAGCGGAAGCGCCCGCTTGGAGCCTGGAGTCAGCGGGACTTCCTGCTGGCCCTGGCTGCACGTAGTGTTCCAACTTTGAAATGCACAAGAGCCCTGCACGGGGTTCTTGTACATTTCAAAGGCAGAATGTGAAAGTGCTCATCGACTAGTCGAGTAGTCGATGGAAATTCCATCAACTAGACTAGCAAATTAATTGCTACTTAACATCCCTATTCTCTAACTGTTCTAAGTAGTTTCATAACACAGCTTGATTTCTGTGTATCTTCCTGGTTCATCAGCCACTTATTCGTTTATATATCTTAGGTGAGACTTTCATGGAAATGCAATATCGTCTCTTGAAAGAAAAAGAATTTAAAATTAGGAATGCCCTGGAAAAGCTGAGAGGAAAAAGGTCTGTACTCAGAACTCAGCGCAGAAGACGTGAGTTTCCAGTTATCTCAGTAATGGGCTACACTAATTGCGGTAAGAGAACTCCTGGAATTGTAAAAAAAAGAGCTTGGATTTCTAATATTTAATTAAATGCACTAGCTAAAATCCTATTTCAGCATGCAGGGGCTCTGTGTTACAGAATTTTAATTAGTTCCCTGATTGTCTAACTAATACACATCAATGAGAATTTTGATAGAAAGGTAAACAATTCCATTTGTTAGTGAGATCTATTGCATGTTTTACCCTGGATAATTGCTCAATTCCCATTATCGTCAGGCATTTTGTATACTGTACAAGGGAAGATTATGTCCCTTAATCAAAATGGGTACTAGGTTAAGGCTTCATTCTAACTTTATAACTTTCCACAGAGAGCCAGCAGATAGTAATTATTTTCAATCAGTACGGCTGTGTCTACATTGGCACGAGTTCTTGCGCAAGTATACTGACATTCTAATGTATGAAATCAGGGCTTCTTGCGCAAGAACTATGATGCTCCCGATCAGGAATAAGCCCTCTTGCACAACTGTTCTTGTGCAAGAGGCCAGTGTAGACAGGCAACATGAATTTCTTCCGCAAGAAAGCCCTATGGTTAAAATGGGGGAGAAGGAAGGTAAATGTCTGTGAGCTAATGGTATTAGAGGTGATAATTGGGGAAGCTATCTTTGTAAATACTAATATCATTAACTCACAGACATTTACCTTCCTTCTCTCCCCCCCCCCCCCTTCTGTTCTGAAATGTGATTTGTCCTTTTCATATGTGTCCACTTTTTTTTAATTGTATCCTTTGGTATATATGGTTGTGACTATTTTCTTCCACTATTTGATCTGAGGAAGTGGGTCTGGCCCACGAAAGCTCATCATCTAATAAACCATCTTGTTAGTCTTTAAAGTGCTGCATAGTCCTGTATTTTGTTTCAGCTACACCAGACTAACACGGCTACATTTCTATCACTATGGTTAAAATGGCCATCGGAGCTTTCTTGCGCAAGAGAACATCTACACTGGCATGGATGCTCTTGCGCAAAAGCACATCTCTTGCGCAAATGCACATGCTAGTGTAGACGCTCTTTTCTGGAAGAGTTTTTGCACAAGAACTCTTCCGCAAAAGAGTTCTTGCGCAAGATCATGCCAGTGTAGATGTAGCCAGCATGTATGAGCTGGATTTAAATTGGTGATTCAGGAACTTTTACTCCTTGATCCCATTACTCAATCACTTGAGCCAAGTGTGTTAATTTTATTTGATGCAGACAGTTTAAATTGCGTTTTAGTCAACTCTGATTTCTGTTAGGGAAAACCACTTTGATCAAGGCACTGACTGGAGATGAAGGACTGCAGCCTCGAGACCAACTGTTTGCCACCCTTGATATTACAGCTCATGGTGGATATCTACCTTCACACCTGGCAGTTATTTATGTTGATACTATAGGGTTTCTCTCTGAACTGCCTCATGATCTCGTTGAGTCCTTTTCAGCCACATTAGAAGATGTGGCTTACTCAGTAAGTTATTGATTCTAAAACGTATCAATATCTGGAATATTGTCTGTGGGGCGGTCTTCACCTTTCCAGATGGTGGGAGTTAACTGGCATGCTGTTTATAGTGGCATATCTGACTAGCTTTATTGCAACAATCAGTAGATGGTGAATATTATAAGCACTCTTGGACTAAGGATGTTAAATGTAGTTTAATCAACTAGTCGATGGATTTTCCATTGACTAGATGATGTAGTCAATAAGCAGGGGAGCTGCAGCGGGGTTAGCTGCCAGCCCCGGGAGCTAATCCCACTGCAGCTCTGCCTTTTAAATTTAAAAGGCTGAAGCCCAGCAGGGAGGACCAGGCGCAAGACAGCTGGTTCCCAGCTCACACCAGAACCCCCTTGCTGTGTATCATCCTTAAATGTAGAAAGGCTGTAGTGCAGCCGGGTGGGGGGGGAGCCGGTGTGAGCCAGGAATCAGCTGTCCAAGCTTAACTAAAACTCAGCAGCTAGCTTGAAAACAGACACAACGATCTTTTTCATTTTTTGCCTAGTTATTGCAGTTTCTGCAGGATGCTTTAGAAATTATTTATAGTAGCGTGTAGGCCCGAGATGCTAAAACATTTCAAGTCAAGTGCTAAAAATACAGGGTTGATAAATTTTGGGTGCCTATTGTGTGTCTTTTGTAATATTCTTCTTGCCCCCATGTATGGTCATGGGTATACCAAGCCTAATACAGTTTCTGTAGTTTATGCCACAGATTTATTGCATACCAGAGATGCACCATCATTGACACAGGTGTACCAAAGGCTACTGGGAAAAGTAAAGTTCTAGAGTGTTTATAGCTTTACACAAATATGTATTGCCTAATATCCCAGTTTTTGTTGGGAAGGAGAAAAATCTATTTTTTAAGTATCTGAGTTGTTTCTTCTTTACCTCCCCACAGCTACAGTAGTTGTGTTTTTTGTGGTGTTGGATTTCTTCAGGGATATTGCATTTTTTTCTGCTGTATTTTTCAAGTACCTATCTTTGCTCAACCTTAGCTTGTAAAGATGAGCCATTTGCTCCCTGAAACCTAAGAAAATCATAACTAACTTGTTCGGGAAGATTTGTTTGAGGCCATATGAAGCAGTTGCAACCCTTTGTGACGCTAAGGATCAACCTACAGACCTGACACACAGCTAGCCTTCCACCCTGAATTTATTGTAGAAATACAGTTTCAATTGTTAACTTGTCTGTGTACTCTCCACTATAAAGGAATGTGCTTCAATGTCAAATATTATTTTAAAATAGCCTTTATCATCAGTAACCGTATTGTGTACTTATATTTGCTAGGATTTAATAGTTCATGTGAGGGACATTAGTCATCCAGAAACTGTCCTCCAAAAAGCAAGTGTTTTGTCTGTTCTGAAGAAGCTTAATCTTCCAAGCCATTTGCTGGATTCAGTTGTAGAAGTTCATAACAAAGTGGATTTGATAGAAAGGTAAGAGGAAAAGTACAGTTCTAAAACTTACTGCACATTAGTTCATGTTTCCTTGTTGAACTGTAGCATTTAAAAGTCTTTACTTGTATCATTGCACACAAATGCTTACAAAGAATCTTGTTTCCCAGGTGTGCAGGGAACTTTCAGCCATTTTTTGTTACTAAGATACTGGTTGCTCAGTCCGTTCCTTATAAAGGCTCTCCAGAGTTTCAGTCTTCAGAAGTAAAAATAAAATTAGAGTTCATAATTATCTGCAGAAGTCTGTGTAGTGCAGTGGTCACCAACCAGTAAATCGGGATCTAGTAGATCTTGGAGCCTTTGACAGGTTTGGCTGGGAGGCTATCAAGTGCCAGCACTTCAGCTGCCCCTCTCAGCACTCTCGTGCTGCTCCTGCCCTCGGCCTTAGAGCTTCCCCCCACCCGTGGGAGCCTCCTGCTTATTGTGCAGGGCATGGGAAGAAGGGGCAGGGGGGGTACTGATCTCAGGATGCACCACCACCCACCCTGTACCCCATCTCCACAGAGCAGAGGGGGGCAGAGAGTTTGCTGGCTGCTTTTGGGAGTAGTGCAGGGCCAGGGAGAGGGTGAGACTGCCTTAGCCCCCTGCACCACCACCCAGAAGCCACCTGTGGTAAGTGATGCCTTGCTAGAGCCTGCATTCCAAACCCCAGACCCAGTCCTGTACCCCTCCTGCATCCCAAATTCCTGCCACCAGCCTGATAAAAGTGAGTGAGGATGGGGGATGGAGTGAGAAGGGGTGGAGGCAGGGGGAGGGGTATATTTGAGGTAGATCCTGGATTGCACTTAAATTCAAAAAGTGAACTCATGCTTAAAAAGGTTGGAGACATGGGTGAGTAAAATCCCAGATAACTGAGATGTAGGAATTTGGCTAAGTCACCTGCTCTGCTAGCACATCTCTTGCTGACAGATGTTATTTTCCAGCTATCAGTCCCCTGAACCAAATGCTATAGCTGTTTCTGCTCTTCTTGGATATGGATTAGAAGAACTGAAAGAAGAGATTGAGCGAACAGTTTTGAAAACAACTGGGAAAAAGATTCTGACAATTAAAATCAAGTTAGCTGGACCTCAACTAAGGTAAACAATTGTGACTTCTACATTTAGACGTTGAAAGGCAGGTATATATAAAAAAATTAGTTTTCGGATAAATTGATGAATTGTATTTATTTTTGTTTCGATCTGTGATAAGAATGGTGAGAGTTTTTGGAGTTCTGTCTAACCAGTCTCAGATGAAATGATGCAGTCTGAAAAAAATATTTTGTATTCCATATAGTCAATTAAACAGCGTAATAGAATCTCTTCTCATGTGTCCTCATACAAAATAACACTTTAAAAAACAGAATCCAGATTTCTTTGGGAGACCATCTACCTATTGGGGCTAGAACCAAAGTTGAATCTAATAAAAGACCACAAGTCTTAAATGTTTTATTAAGTAGTATATCTCTTTTCAGAAGAAGAGTGTCTTATTGTGGAAGCAAAAATAAGAATGTTTCCTGTTATTATTAAGCTTGTTTCAAATAAGCATTTACTTTTATTTAAATTGTCTATAAATACCTTGTTGTTGATGTAAAAGAAAAGCTTTATTTTGTACATTATTGAATGCCTGTAAAATGCTGATGATTTGTTTCTTTTCAGTTGGCTCTATAAAGAAGCAACAGTTCAGGAAGTGGATGTTATGCCTGAAGATGGCATGGCCAATGTGAAGGTGATCATAAGTAATTCTGCCTTGGGCAAATACAAAAAACTTTTCCCACAGTAATAAGTTATTTATTCTGACCATAGTCTTTGGAAAAAGAACTAATCAGCAGTGAAATGAAACGAAGGCAATAATCTCTGTGTTCATTTGTAAAAGAGATTGTCAGTGCTGACCACTTGAGTTTTTTGAACATATGACATTGGTCTGGACCTATGAGAAATGGTGACAGTACTTCTTAAATGTCTCTCTGTGGAAGTATTACAGACCTCCAGCCTCATTCCACTGACAAACGTACACCAAGGAAACCTTAATTTTGAACTATGAAGCATTTGTCAGTGTGCATCGGGACTGCGCAAAACAACTGCTCTAAGCTTTGGACCTGGATGATTTCTGAATCCTTGTGTGCTAACCAAATTTAGTTTCAACAAATTGCAAGTTTACTTAATCATGTGCACTCATTTTTATATAACTGATGTAAGAATAAATATTGTTTATTAATGCTGGTCCTGACCATTTGAGATTTCATGATTGGCAAGTGTAACCTAGAGGGAAAAGAGAGATTGCTGTCACCTATCACAACTGCTTAAGCTTCTTATAAATAGAAGGCAGATTGTTGTGTTCAGTAAGCATTTTACTTATTAAAAGATTAGTACCAAGGGTTTTAGTTTTTTACATTAGGATAAAAAGTACTTGTTTATGTAGCGTTTTAAGCAGGGAAATTGACTTTTACATCACAAATCTCTCCAAACAAAATAAGGCACTATTATCTATACTTGAAAGTTGTTTTAAATATTATTGACGATGTGAGGGTAAAGGTTTATCTTTCCTGATTAACAATTGATAGTTCAGTGTAGTCCAGAGCTACTGACAGAACTCATTTGACTGTAAAAATCAGTTGGGATTTCTGCTTCAAACCTGCTTTCACAGTGGCTACATCTAGACTGGCATGATTTTCCGCAAATGCTTTTAACGGAAAAGTTTTTCGGTTAAAAACATTTGCGGAAAAGAGCGTCTAGATTGGCACGGACGCTTTTCCGCAAAAAGTGCTTTTGTGGAAAAGCATCTGTGCCAATCTAGACGCGGTTTTACGCAAGAAAGCCCCGATAACCATTTTCTCCATCGGGGCTTTTTTGTGCAAAACAGTTTTTAGCTGTCTACACTGGCCCTCTTGTGCAAAAACATTTCCAGAAAAGGGCTTTTGCCCGAACGGGAACGTCAAAGCATTTGTGCAAGAAGCACTGATTTCAGACAGTAGAACGTCAGTGCTGTTGCGCAAAATCAAGTGGCTAGTGCAGACAGCTGACAAGTTTTTCTGCAAAAGCCGTAGCTTTTGCGGAAAAACTTGCCAGTCTGGATGCAGCCAGTATGTTGTAGGCATATTGGGAGCTAACAGGATTCAAATACTGCAGACAAGGAAATTACACCTCAGATTTAAATTTAGAAGAATGTAATACTTACAAAAACAGAGAGAAAAATCTCAGCTTAAACCATTTCATATCTAGATTATGAATCAACTGGAGACAGAATATGTAACAGTACTAGAGAGAACTGTGATGCAAATAGCATAATTGTGTCTCAGAAGTGAATAAAATTTTGTCTACTATATAAAATCATAATGCTGTACAGAAAAACTTTATCTATAAACATATAATACAGCATTTTATGCAAGTGGCATACTGAAATTTTATATATATTCAACAAAATACATTACTGTTCTATATCAACAGTATAACTGAGAGGACATGGATAAAAAAATATCATGATAGTCAAAATTATTTCTAAACAATGTCTGGGTTTCCTCTGAAATGCTGCCTATAAATCAGTGTGAAGTTTCACAAGGAGGTAACTTTTTTGCCATTTATTTCTGGAACTTACAACACTTATGAGTAACATTTGAGTTCAGTTTTGTCCACACAAGATGTTTGTTCATCTTAACAACCCACCAGGAGCATAAAAAGTGTGTTGTGCATTTAAAGAATGAATTATTCTAACAAAGCAGCACAGTGAAGGTTATATAACACTTGTTTCCTCTGTTCCTCGCTCTTGCTAATAATTCTGGGCCCTCACTTTTCTGATCAGTAAAAATACACCTAGTTTTTAAAAAAAAGAAAAGAAAAGAAAAAGCAGTGTATGGCTTAAACCTCATCATTTGCAATGTACAAGTACACATAACAAAATAGCAATTAGGAATGTAAAAGTCCAAATGGTTAAGCATTAAGTTTAACCCATTAACTAATTAAACACAGGTGAGTGCAGGGCTTGTCCAACCCACTGGACTGAAGTGGCCTCCCCCTCACCGCTGCCATGGCCAGGTTGGGGCAGCCCCCGCACCATGGGAAGGGGCAGTTCCAGCCCTCGTGGGCTAGAAGTGTAGCCTCGCACAGGGAGTGGGGTGGAGGGCAGGGCTGCCAACTCTCAGCCCACGCAGGCTCACGGGCTGAGAGTCAGCAGACTCTCGCAGGAGGTTGGGTTGCCAGGTGTCTGCTTTTGAACCAGACAGTCCAGTATTTGAGCTTTCTGTGAAACAAATTGAGAAAATATCAATGGGAAAATATCAATGTCCAGTATTTTCCAAATAAGATGTCATGTAGATTGTGATGTAATGTCAAGTGTGTCCAGTATTTTTGTTGAAACCATCTGGCAATACTAGTGGGAGAAGGAGGGCTGCTGGCTTCCAGGCTGCCCAGGTTCACAGGCAGCGGGCTGAGGACCGGCACCCTGCCCCTGCTGCTGCTGCTGCTCTATGCAGGTCTACAAACCCATACAACCTGGGAGCTAGTAGAGACCCCCCCACACCGCACTGCTTCCGTCCTCCCAATCCCCAGGCTGCCAACTCCCAGCCGACACGGGCTGGAAGCCAGCAGCCCCAGGGGGCCAAAGCAAGTCCTCTTCCCATGATGGGCTGCTCACAGGGGTGGGGGTTAACAGTTAACTATTAAGGGTGAGGCTTACCAGGTAACTGGTTAACCAATTACCTATTCACATCCCTAATAGTAACTAAAGCAAACAGTTGGGTAAGGGGAGGTGGGAAATGTCTGTTTTCAGTTACACAAATATTAATCTAGGCTGAAAACTGATTTCTAACCATTAATGGAGTGAGGTTCTGGAACAGCCTTCCACTAGGTGGCATGGGGGCAATGCCTAGTTTTAAAGTGGTGCCTGATATATTTATGGAAGCATTGCCAACAATGGTAAGGGACTGGACCTGATGACCCAGGTGGTCACTTCCAGTCCTACAACTTTGAAACGCTATTGAAAATATTTACATCAGTGTAAATTAAAGTATACTTTAATTTACAGTATATTCTGGTTCAAGTGAAGTGTGAAAAAAATCGAAAATCTTTTTTGGTATTTTACTTACGTAATAGCCCTTCAATTTAAAACATTTCAAGCTAAATGGGTAAAAATGTAGTTAGAGGGCTTAGCTGTGCTACCTTAACATCAGAATTTGCATGAATATAAAATGGGAGCAATACAAAGCCTTAACATAACTGCTGTGTACTACATACTCTTATCAGATTGCTGAGGACCATTGTAATTATAAATTTACCAGTTTAAAAGACATTAAAGTATCAGTTCAGCACCCTCTTGGGTATGCTATTGCCGTTTCCCTCCAAAATGTCAAAATGCCTACCTGATGACCAACTTGAATCATGTCAGGTTTCTTTAGGTACACTGCCAGTTTTGATACTACTATGACCATCAGTAAATGTAATCCCTGAGATTATCAAAATGTATTCGAAAAAACTCATTTTCTGTTTACTAATTATATTGTACACTTTTAACATTTCATGCACCTTTATCCATGAAAACAAACTAGTCAGTTTCACAGTCTAGTGCATGTCCCATGGTGTTTGGTTTGCAAACGCACACAAGCAGATTTTAAATACATACCTAATATTTTTCACAAATAAAAACTATTTAAAGAAAAAAACCTAGCAGTGAACCTAAGTTTATTTTCCAAAAGTTTTGCAAAAGATGAGTAGGGATGTTAGACAATATCCTAACACCGGTTATTGCAAAATTTATGTACTGCCCAGCTAAATTATGCCTAGCTGGCAAGGGCTATAAAAAAACTTAAGAAGAGATCTTGCTCTTCTCTCCCCCCGGTATAGGAAGTTTTGCTTGCCATAAGCATTTTTTATTTTAAAGTCTCATTTTGGTGCAGTCTTCGAATTATGAATCTTCACAACATCCCTGGAAGGAAGAAATGTAACTTATACGCACACGATATAGCTGAATCAGGAAAACTGCCCTCTCTGTGAAATGATCAAAATTTACTCAAATCATCCCATGATTATGAAGCTAAAAGTCATAAAACATCCTTTAATCCATTTTATTACTATGGTAATGTAATGGAAGGATTTTTTTTGTTAAGTTCTATCACATCAGTCACAAAATCCTCATTTCCTATGAAGTCTCCAGCAATGATGTTGATACATTTCCTTTCCGGTCCTGGATGCTGTTGCTTTATCCAGCCTATAAGGTAAGGCAGGCTTGAAAGGGTCATTTTCTTCAAGGATCCAAATGGATGTGCTAAAATGTATTCTAAGTCTTCAGTAAGATTAATCCCTGCAACAAAGAAACCTTCTGAAACAACAAAATAAAAAGAAACATTAAATTGGTATCTGTCATTACTGAGCATTTATTCATCTAGTGTTAGCAGAGGAGCTTCCTCCAGAAACTTGGGTACTCTTCCAGCAATTGGAATTTTCTCAACAGCTCACTTTCTCTTAGGCCTTGTCTATACTTACCTGGAGATCAATGCTTTGAAGATTGATCTTCTGGGGTTTGATTTAGCAGGTATAGTAAGGACCCACTAATAGGGTTGCCAGATGGTTTCAACAAAAATACCGGACACACTTGACATTACATCACAATCTACATTACATCTTATTTAGAAAATACCGGACATTTATATTTTCTCAATTTGTTTCCTGAACAGAAAGCTCAAATACTGGACTGTCCGGTTCAAAACAGGACACCTGGCAACCCTATCTACTAAATCGAACACTGATGGTGCCCCTGTCAATCCTAGTACTCCGAGATGAGAAGTAATGGAAATCAACCAGAGAAATTTAGTTTAACCTACACTGTTATCTTAAATCAAAATTGCACATCTTAAATCAAATTTCTCCCCCAGTATAGACCTGGCCAGAGTTTCAAAGCATGCTATTCAGACTGAGCGCAATTAAAACCAGTTAACTTAACTCAGGCACCCCCGTTGTCAGTATATAATCACTTTACTCATCCAGTGAAAAAATGTTCCCTGCTTGCTAGTCTCCAGCAATCAAGGACAATTTTTATCAAGGTGAAACCTAGGTCACTTAACAGTTTCTGGTATAGGGCTACACTGTACCTTGATTTGACCATTTCTTTTCAAAGAACAGTATTGTACAATATCTGTGGAAAAATCCTGCCTCAACTTCTACAGCCTAGCAAGCAATGGCTTGAGGAGTCCCCTGTAAATATCAGTTGTATAACATGACCCATTGTTTCCCCCCAATCATCACTCCCCATCCCTGCATCTCTGTTGCAGAAAAAAAAGTGAAGGGCTGACATGCATCCTCTTACAAGAGAATGTACAAATTGAGGCTCAAACCACAATGCAGTGCAAAATGTGAGGGAAGAAACAATGTGGAATGCAGAAAGAAGAGTGGGGGGAAAGGGGTGAAATAGCTCTCCCCTGTACTCCACCACTCCTCCCCCATCCTTTAGATATATCTTAATCTGTAGAGATCAACTGGATAGCTAAAACATCTCTGTTGAGGTGGCAGCACTCCTGTGACACAGCAAAGCATAAAGCCCAACCCAAGTCTACACTGGCAAGTTATAGCACAGTAAATCAGCTCCCAGTGGTGTAACTCCCGAGGTGTCCACTCTGGCAAGGCATGTAGTGCACACTAGTTCCGCAGTTGCTGCGCTCCGGGTAAACCACCTCCACGAGAAACATAGAGCTCGTTGCATTCTGGCTACAGCGGTGGGCACAAGGTCGAGTGGATACTTGAATTATTTGCTGAGCCCTGACAGGCCTTCAGACATGGTCCGTAATCCCTCCAGTTCCCTCTGCTCCTTGTTTTAAACTCTGCTCACTTCCCTACAGGCATGTGCGATTCCCCCTCTAGAGCTCTGTTTTGGACAGCCTGCATGCTGAGCTGATTTGCTGTGGATACAGAGCAAACTAGTGAGGTGGAGTGCTCCTGTTGTTAAACACAGAGGCAGGCAGCTGTGTATGTGTGTGAGAGCACAAGTGATTGCTAGGCAAAGAGCGAAGAAGGCAGGCAGGAGAGAACGGGGGACTGAAATGTTGGGGTTTCCCCTTCCCCCTGCCTCAGGACGGGTTGTTCCCTGCAACTGAACTTACAAGACAGCATGCTGACATCCCCCAAAACATACTATCTCTCCCCTCCTTCATGCACCTGCTCCCTGTCACACACTCCCCTGTTCCCCAGGACTTCAGTTGAAAAGCGGCTGTGAATGTAGCGGGATGACCCTGAAGCAATAGGATTGGGAAACGTGCATCATGTGATACCGACTGCCTCATGCATTGCAAATTTCCCAAAGCACCCAGTGGCCAGTTGCACAGTGATATAACCACCACAATACACCCTGGCATTGCAAGAGCTACTAATGTGGGCATGCTCCACCATCACAAGGAGCACTATGTGGACACACAACAGCAGTTTCCCTGCAGTGCTCTGTGAGCGGCACTGTCATGAGCAGCACTTTACACCTGCCAGTGTAGACAGTCAAACTGTAATCCTTTCACAATTCTTTGCTAGTCTCACATCAAAAAAAGAGTGTTTAAGATTTAATAGTCACCTAATTTACTCACTACTAACCTTCCTAATGAAAGGCCTTTTTCTTTTTGTTAGTGGTAACATACTGGCTTGCTATGCCCCAGTGTATTGTTGTGGCTCTCTCACTGTGCGACTGGCCACTGGGTGCTTTGGGAAGAGTTTACAATGATGCATGGAGCAGTCGGTACCACATGCAAGTTTCCCAATCCTATTGCTTCGTGGTCATCCTGCTACATTCACAGCTGCTTTTCAGCTGAAATCCTGGAGACTAGAACTTGCTCTAAAATGAAATAGATGCAGGCTCAGTTCAGACAGAGCTACTAAACCTGCCGACATGTCACTGCCTGTGACTTGATAAAATGCTACTCCTGCCAAGTACTACAGGTTTTACTTCAGAGCTTGAGCTAATGGTACTGATCAAGGCTTGTGGGTTTGCAGCCTGAAGTGATCAGGAGTTTCGATCTCCCAGGGCTGTGGTTAGGTGCTGGCTGTCTATGATTACCTACATGTAAACATGATAATTATAAAATGAAACCAACCTATGAGGGCTTTAGCAGTGAGCCATGTCTAAGAAAAGAAAATTTAGAATAGGTTTCCAAAGTCAGTGAAAACCCTGCCTGTCTTTAAATATCAGTCACCCACGTTTCTGTTTGTTCTCTGTCTTAGTTTCTTCCCAGAAGTCAAGTTAACGTCCCAGCTTTAAGCAAATAACTGATATGTAAAAAGCAGATAGCTGATCCATCTTTGGAGACATCATGAGGGAAGATGAACTTCACTCTGACCTAACTAGCCACAGAGTATGTCACACATTCAGAATTATGGACATTTAGAGCAAGGTAACAGCTATTACATTACAGTGTAAGAAGTAGTACATGAAGGCCCAGTACAATAAAGGGACTTAGGCACTGTGGTGCTGGGCCCTGCAACACCTGAGTTTTAGGCATCTAAAAACGGCAAAGGGATCCACGCTACCTGAGTTATGCACCTAGCATCCCAATACAGTTTGTGGGAAGACATAGGTATTTTACAATGTGATCCAAAAAGCTAGCGTGCTACATAGGAAGACACCTAAGCTAGCTAATGGGAGATGCTAATGGAAAAGTGTTATAAGCCCCCTTGCATTGATGGAAATTGGTCCCACCCTACAGTCTGTATTTTAGTGTCTGTCTCTGGTAGCCATCTCTAAAAAGGAACTCCTCTTGTGGAGTCGGGGGGTTAGGTATGTACATTGTTTCTGATGAGACTGAGTTAGGCATCTGCCTCTCTCCAAACAGAAGGGGGGCCCTTCTAACTTTTAACCCAATGGTTAGGGTACTCACCTGAGTTCTTCCCGCTGCTTGAGGGGGCAAAATAATTTGAACAGGGACATCCCTACCCTCAGAAGAGGGCTCTAATCACTGAGCTATGGGATATTCTGATGTATGACTCAGTCTCTCTTGGTGGAGCTGTTCCACTATGAATAAATAATGAAGGTGATTAGAGCAAGTGAACTTGATCCTGGGTCTCCCAGATGTGTACTCTAAGTGCCTGTCAAGAAACAGGACTATGTAGCACTTTAAAGACTAACAAGATGGTTTAATAGGTGATGAGCTTTCGTGGGCCAGACCCACTTCCTCAGATCAAATCTCATCACCTAACATGGCTACATTTCTACCACTATTCTGCCTATCAAGAGTCATTCTTATTCCCTCTGGCCCAATGACTATTCAGAACCCCCCTTGAAAGCTCCTGTTTAGAACAATCATTGGGACAGAGAGAAAATGAAAGAGACAGAGAATTACTCTGTGACCTGGTAGTGAGGACTCCCACCTGGAGATGAGACCCCCCGGGGTCTAATCCCTGTGCCCCAGTCACTCACTTTATTCACAGTGGAACAGCATTGACAGGAGAGATTGAGGGCACCCTACTTCAGAATATCCCAGAGTCTGGTGGTTAGAGCTCACTGATGAGACATAGGAGTAAAACAAGAGTTTCCTTTCTTCTCCTTTGGCAGAAACAGGGAAATTACACCTAGGGCTCCCACAGCCTTAGTGAGTGTTCTCACCTCTGGGCTAAAAGTTTACGGTAGGCTGCATCACCACCAGCCAAATTTTCCATAGGACCTGATCTGATATGCAGCCTCAGAGCCTGCCTTCCAGATCAGGTATTGTATGCAAGATAAGTATTGAGATGCCTAGAGAGAGGCAGTAGTGCACATGGCCAGCGGCAAAAGCTAATGCACCTGCAAGGTTCAGCAGGAGTTTTGCAGATCACAATGCAGCCTAAAACCGGGACTTAGGCACTTCAGTACCTTTATGGATCCCACTCAAATGCATACATTGGCAATAAGTTTAGGGTTTCTACTCATTTATTGTTTCTGAGTACGGTGCTAGTTCCTGTAAGTGAGATGTGGTAGGTACCTGGGCGCCCATTCTGTTTCATACTTTCCAGATACTGGATAAGATCGTGGGCTGTAGTCTTGTTGCCCCACCAATATGGAATTGCAGGCCATAGTTCACAGTGTGTCATTACTTCAGTCACGTCCTCATAGGAGATGATAACCTGGTAACAATTTGTCCACATGTTCCGTAGCGTTGGAACCACCTGAAAGAAATGACATGCTTACTATTAGAGTTGACAGGTGCTGGATGACTCACTCATGGGCAACTCTTTAAACATTCAATTGCTAAGGCAAGAACTTGCTCTAAACTGAAATAGATGCAGGCTCAGTTCAAACAATGCTACCACACTTGCCAATGAAAAGGGCAGGCCCCAGGTGCATTAGAAGCTGCCTTGGGCTTACAGAGCTCTGTGTTGGTAATCATAACTTAGGAGATCAGGAAGTCTGACTTTATGGCAGATCTAGTTAGGGCACACACTAGAAGTTCTCGTTCCTCATGTCTAACAGGAAACCAGCCACAATTCCCCTAATGCCTTCCACAAACACACACCAGCTCTAGAGGTATGGCAAGAATGTGAAGGGCAAAAGGGGAGCATCAAGCAACAAAAACATCTCCCATAGCCCTTAAGGAAGCACCCACATTGGAATGACCTTCCTAAAACCATCTAGGGATGTTAATTTTAGATTAATGAGCTAATCAAATAGTTAATGCAATTTGTCCTGTGCACCCTGTGGCATTTCAAAAGCAGCAGCACTGCATGGAGCCCGGGGTCAGTTGGGGACTCTGTGTCCCCAGCTGACCCCAACTGCCATGCGGCGCTGCCACTTTGAAACACTGCCGGGGGGTGGGGGACAGCATCAGGCTCCACGTGGTGTTTCAAAGCAGCAGCACCGCATGGAGCCTAGGGTCAATGGGGGAATCCCCAGCTGAACCCAGGCTCCACACGGTGCTGTCATTTTGAAACACCACATGCAAACTGGGGCCAGCTGGGAACCCAGGATGCACATAGCACTTCAAAGTGGCAGACCCTGGGCTCTACACGGCGTTTGAAAGTGGCAACCCCGTGTGGGCCCATGGTTTGGCCCCAGGCTCCATGCAGCACTGCTGCTTTGAAGCACCCCCTCCACCTCCTCTTCCCCCTCTTTCTGATGGAGGCACCAAGGTGTAAGGGAGAAGTGGCTAGTCAACTAGTGTGTCAAGTATCCGATGAGCATTTACTTATTGGATAGTTGACTAGTCGTTCACATCCCTAGACTCATCAGTAGAGAATTCCTACCACTTGCCTGACCCTCTTCTCCCACTCTCTGACAGTCCCCAGCATCCCCAATATCCACTTCCATGTGTTTGAATCAGAACCAGTTCACCTATCTTTAAGAAAAAGATGATTGCTTGGATGTTTCATGCAAGAAGGGATGTATAATTTGAAACATAAAAGTCATATTCATGTAGGGCTCTTTTCAATGTATCAGTCCCTCTCGCATTCCTTGATATACTATATGTGACTCATCCACATTAATGTTTACCTCTAAAAGGCTATTTCTCCTGTATCTGTTTCATGGCTCTACTGCTCATGCACCTCAGACTGCTCAGATAAACACTCTGATGCTCCGAGAACTAAAGGCTGGCCACATGTCAGGTTCAGCAGCGTAAGTAGTACAAGCAAAAATCTAGCGCTGAAAACTACAGCACATGCCCCTCCATGATCTTAGTCCCTTCGTTATTTTGGATCAAAACTTCCTGATGCGATGAGCACAGCTTACTTCATCCCACTCTGGCTGTCCATTCCTATGACCATTCTGAACTAGGGTTGTAAGCAACTAGTCAACTGGAGTATTGACTACTCACTCCCCCCCCACACACACACACACAGGTGCCTATGCTGTCTCTATGAGAAGCAGCAAGGGGAAACAAGAGCTGGTGCTGGGGAACTGGCATTTAAGCTGCCTCCCCCCATCCCACTGCCTCTATCAGAGGCAACGGGGGGAAAGAAGAGGCTGCTGTGAAGCAGTCTCCACCCGCAGCACACTGAGGCTCGCTATGGGCAGAGGCAACCCCAACAGGGGCTGCTGCCAAGCAGCTCCTGTTTGTGACGGCCTGAGGGGCTGCACGCGGGGGCTGCCCCGGCAACAGCCCTGGGTTGTGGCTAGCCCAGGCCACTGAACAGGGGCGGGTGCTGAAGCAGCCTCTGTTCACAGTAGACAGGGGATGCTGGATTCAGCATGAGCCAGGACCTAGCAGTCCCGGCTTACACTGGTCTGGGACGCTGTGCCTCTGCATTTTAAATGTAGTAAGAGCCTGGCACAAGCCAGCTCTGCTGCAGCTCTGTAGAGTAGCCCTTATCAACTAATTGCGTAGTCGATACAAATTGTGTCAACTACAGCATTAGCCAGATAACCACAACTCTGAACACAACTAATCTATTCCATTACCTTCTCTTAATCCAAGCCTTTATGTCAAAAAAGAATAAAACAATGTCACTCAAGTCTTCAGTTATTCAGCTGAGGGGAGACCTGAATATTCAGGTTCATCTCATTTCCCCCAGAATTGTTTTATTTTAACTCTGCTGCACAAACCTCTTTGAAATGATAATCTTGAATGGTTACCACTACGTACAGTAGCTTCAAAGGCTTAATTCAGATAGTAAACAGGGTCATCATTATCTTGTAGCCTTCAAGTCTCCAGAGACGTTTCACTGTTCATGTGCCTCTTTGAAATGTTAATTGTTTAACTGCTCAAAGCACTTGTACCTTGTAGCTGGTTTTAAAAAAAAAACTTGAAAAATTGTAACTCTTCACATGTAATGCTTAAATAATTTCTGATTATTAAATCAAACTCTTTCTGGAGGGCTCAAAAGAGTGGTGGTAGCATGTTAAGCCTCTCACCCATGGGGTGTCAGGCGGGGCGACCCGTGTATACAGGCAACCTTGGCAGTTGCCTAGGGTGCCGCATTTAACATGGTGCCCAATGATGATGTCACGCCATTGAGGGCTATGGAGGCAGGGGCGCTGATCGCACATTCCACCTAGGGCACCAGTTGCTGGCAGCTCTCCTGAAGCCGCCTGGTCAGTTTTAGCAGTGGCTGAATCGGGGAAGCTGGGGACAGAGCAGCTCCAATGGTCCGGCTGCCCGGAGCACTTCCGGGTTCCTGATGGTGCCGGACCATCAGGAGTGCCGGACCATCGGATGCTGGACCATCAGAGTTTTATTGTAAATGGGAGTCAGTTATGGAGTGGCCCTGTAAGGGAATGGACTCAGATCTACCTGTGGGGTGTCATCCAATTTCAGGTGATGGGTTTGGATTTGGACTTGTGATGGAGTCAGGCTCCTGTCCAGCCCTGGTTCTGCCGCCCGCCCCCCCATCTCCATGGGACAGCCCTGCTACCTCCAACCCTGCTTTTGCTGTGCGCCCGGCCCCCTGCTCGGATCTCCGCGGGACAGCTCTGCTGCCCCCCACCCTGCTTTCGCCGCCCACCTGTCCTGATCTCTGCGGGACAGCCCTGCCGCCCCTAACCCTGCTTCCGGGCAGCCGGTTCCCAGCCACCTCCTCCCACCCTGCCCCACTCTGCTCCCCTCCCAGCAGCCACGCTGAGGCCCAGTATTTTTGTTCCGCAGCCCAGTACCGGGCCGCGGCCCATAGTTTGGGAAACGCTGGTTTAAATGAAGCATGTACACCTTCATTGTATTTTCCAAAACAAAAATCAATTGAGTGAAGGACCTGAGCAATGCTGGGTAAATCTTCTAGTACAGGGAACTGCAACCTATGGCTCTAGAGCCAAGTATGGCTCTTTTGTCATTCCAAAATGACACACAACTTTTTAAATTAAAATGAAAAGTTAATTCAGAATTTTAAGAACACATAATTACATGTGTCAAGTGGTCGGTGGGTTTTTTTTTTGGTGTATGTGTGGCCTATTTCACCTTTAACTGTTTATTTTAGCAACCATCCATCCTCTCCACTCATTGGGGGGCATATATAAATTCTACTTCCTGGAGCAGTGACTGAAACTGACGGTGATTAACGGCTCAGGCAAGAATCCAACTTACAAGGATAACAACCAGTCCCATTTGGTTCCACAAAATTGCACACAAAGCAGCTCCTGATGCACAATGCAATGAAAGTTCAAAAGCAGGCAGGTCAGCTGTTTTGACAAAAGAGTAAGGAATCCCCTGTATTTGCTGACCACACAAAGTGCACCATCCGTACACACAGACACAAGATAATCCAACTGTATTTTTCATTTACAAAGTTCATCCCATTTTAAGAATGTCTTCGCCCCTTGTTTGATTTTTCTTTGGTAATATCTCAGGGTATGTCTACACTACAGCACTAATTCGAACTAACTTAATTTGAATTAGTTAATTCGAACTAAGCTAATTCGAATTAGTGCATCTAGAACTAAAAACTAGTTCGAATTAGCGTTTTGCTAATTCGAACTAGAATGTCCACAATGAGTGGACCCTGAACCGAGGTTAAGGATGGCCGGAAGCAGTGCCGGAAGGGCATCAGCTTAGGACTTAGAGCATGGAGCTGCTGTCTCAGGCTACTCAAGGGCTGTGCTTAAAGGAACCCGACCCCCACCCCGGAAAGACAGTTCTCAGGGGTTCCCCGCTTGCAAAGCAGTCCTACCTTGGAGTGCCCTGAGTGCCCACACTCGGCACATCACAGCACTAGGCCATCAGCCCGGCTGCACTTGCCGCAGGCTGCCATCCTGGGGGGGGGGGGGGGGGTCAATCGGGGGGCTGCAGGAGAGCTTCCACCCCGAGGAGCCCGCAGAGCCACCCCAGTCCTCCCTATTGGGGGCTCGTACCCCATTCCTCCCTCACCTCCTTCCACTTACCCCTCCCTAACCCCCCTTCCTGATGTACAAAATAAAGGACACGTGTGTTCAAAAATAGAAACTCTCTTTATTTAACAAAACTTGGGGAGACTGGGAAAAGGAGGTGGGAGAGGGGAAGAGAGAGGCTGGGAGAGGGGAGGGCAACTAAAATGATCAGGGATTTGGAACAGGTCCCATATGAAGAGAGGCTAAAGAGACTGGGACTTCTCAGCTTAGAAAAGAGGAGACTGAGGGGGGATATGATAGAGGTCTATAAAAGCATGAGTGGTGTGGAGAGGGTGCATAAAGAAAAGTTCTTCATTAGTTCCCATAATAGAAGGACTAGAGGACAGCAAATGAAATGAATGGGTAGCAGGCTTCAAACTAATAACAGAAAGTTCTTCTTCACAAAGCAAATAGTCAACCTGTGGAACTCCTTGCTGCAGGAGGCTGTGAAGGCTAGAACTATAACAGATTTTAAAGAGAAGTTAGATAAATTCATGGAGGTTGGGTCCATGGAGTGCTATTAGCCAGGGGGTAGAAATGGTGTCCCTGGCCTCTGTTTGTGGAAGGCTGGAGATGGATGGCACGAGACAAATGGCTTGGTCATTGTCTTCGGTCCATCCCCTCTAGGGTACCTAGTGTTGGCCGTTGTCGGCAGACAGGCTACTGGGCTAGATGGACCTTTGGTCTGGCCCAGTATGGCCATTCTTATGTTCTTATATTCTAAGCTCAGGGTCGGGAGTCTCACTGGAGCACCCTGATTTTCATGCAAACCTGCTCCTGGGTGACCAGTCTGGCACCTATCCTGCCCTAGACGGACATTTTCCTGTGCTTAGTGCGGAGGTCGTGGATGAGGTCCACGATGTCTGCACTAGACCAGGCGGGCGCCCGCCTCTTGCGGCCCCAGGCAGGCTCCTGGGAGCCGCCAGCCTGGTCCTGGGAAGAAGCGGAGGGCTGGGTGGCAGCGGGTGGCTGGTTTGTGCCGCGCCTGGTGAAGGGTCTGCTGGCTGGGTGCTGGCAGACTTGCACCTGGCATGGGCACCGTAGCCAGACCATGCCCCTTTAAGGGCTCCGGGGTTGGGAGGGGACAGACGAGTTTCCCTGGTGATGCCCAGAGTGGCCACCAGGGAAAGCTGGGGAGGGCTAGCCTCCCACTAGTTCGAATTAAGTGGCTACACACCCCTTAATTCGAACTACTTAATTAGAACTAGGTGTTAGTCCTCGTGGAATGAGGTTTACCTAGTTCGAATTAAGCGCTCCGCTAGTTCGAATTAAGTTCGAACTAGCGGTTTGCCTGTGTAGCGCCTATCAAAGTTAATTCGAACTAACATCTGTTAGTTCGAATTAACTTTGTAGTGTATACATACCCTCAATCATTTCTTCGTGCACAACATTACCACAAATACACTGTCCCAATATACACAACTGATTAACATTACATATGTCGGTTGTCTTGTCCAAAGCAAACAAAAATAAATAGCTGTACTGAAATTTTGCATTTGTTTTTTGTCGATTTGAAGGTCCATTTTCACAGCTCTGTCATGAACTGGTTTTGCTGATAATGGCATATCTTGAATTTTCTATAAGATTTTGTCCTTGTTGTGAAACTCGTCAAATAGATCATGACCAATTTTTAGCATGCATCCCTTCATGTAATCCCTGTCAATGAAAAACTTCCCATCTTTAATAATGGTGTATGAGGTTGCAAAACTTATAGAGTTTAAGCTACCACCTTTTTTTGACCATGCCAGCAGGCTATTTTGCCCAATGTTTATTTTTTGCTGCAGCTCCTCACAGGCTGTTTTTCGTGCACCACTCTCAGATTACTCTGTAACAAATGCTGCATGTTTTGTCATGAAATGCTGTTCTAAGTTTGATTTTTTTTGTTTGAGGACAGTCACACTACAAATGAGTCAGTGTGGAGATCCAGACCTATCCACAAATGCATACAAGTCTGTCTGTTCCCTTTGAAAATGTTAATACTCATCTTGCTTTCTCTTCACCATTTTTGCTATTAGGGGGCCACAGAGTTCACCATTACATATGATGATGGAAAGATTTCTCAACAATCAAATAAAAAGAGAATTTATATATGACCCCCAATGAGTGGAGAGGATGGATGGTTGCTAAAATAAACAGTTAAAGGTGAAATAGGCCACACATACGCCAAAAAAAAAAAAAAAAAAAACCACCAACCACTTGACACATGTAATTATGTGTTCTTAAAATTCTGAATTAACTTTTCATTTTAATTTAAAAAGTTGTGTGTCATTTTGGAATGACAAAAGAGCCATATTTGGCTCTAGAGCCATAGGTTGCAGATCCCTGTACTAGAAGATTTACCCAGCATTGCTCAGGTCCTTCACACAATTGATTTTTGTTTTGGAAAATACAATGAAGGTGTACATGCTTCATTTAAACCAGTGTTTCCCAAACTATGGGCCGCGGCCCGGTACTGGGCTGCGGAACAAAAATACTGGGCCTCAGCGTGGCTGCTGGGAGGGGAGCAGAGTGGGGCAGGGTGGGAGGAGGTGGCTGGGAACCGGCTGCCCGGAAGCAGGGTTAGGGGCGGCAGGGCTGTCCCGCAGAGATCAGGACAGGTGGGCGGCGAAAGCAGGGTGGGGGGCAGCAGAGCTGTCCCGCGGAAATCCAGGCAGGCGGTGAAAGCAGGGCTGGGGGCAGCAGAGCTGTCCCGCGGAGATCCGAGCAGGGGGCCGGGCGCACAGCGAAAGCAGGGTTGGAGGTAGCAGGGCTGTCCCATGGAGATGGGGGGGGCGGGCGGCAGAACCAGGGCTGGACAGGAGCCTGACTCCATCACAAGTCCAAATCCAAACCCATCACCTGAAATTGGATGACACCCCACAGGTAGATCTGAGTCCATTCCCTTACAGGGCCACTCCATAACTGACTCCCATTTACAATAAAACTCTGATGGTCCAGCATCCGATGGTCCGGCACTCCTGATGGTCCGGCACCATCAGGAACCCGGAAGTGTTCCGGGCAGCCGGACCATTGGAGCTGCTCTGTCCCCAGTTTCCCCGATTCAGCCACTGCTAACCTGACCAGCGGCTGAATCGGGGACGCCTAGGGCAGAGCAGCTGGAGTACTGCCAGGTTGGTCCCGTAGCGCCGCCCCTCGGGGCTGCGGGACCCAACCCGGCAGCACCCCAGCTGTCCCCGATTCAGCCGCTGCTGAAACTGACCAGCAGCTGACTCCAGGAAGCCCGAGGCAGAGCTGCTCTGCCCTGGCTTCCTGGAATCAGCCGCTGGTCAGTTTCAGCAGCAGCTAACTTGGGGACAGCTGGGGTAGAGCAGCTGGGGAGCTGCCGGGTTGGTCTCGCAGCGCCAAGGGTCGGCACTACCGGACCAACCGGGCAGCACTCCAGTTGTTCTGCTGCAGGCGTCCCCAATTCAGCCGCTGCTGAAACTGACCAGCAGTGGCTGAATCAGGGTCGCCTGGGGCAGAGCCAGACTATCGGAAGGGGGGGCTATGAGGGGTCTGGGTTGGCATCCCCCCCCCACCCCAGACCCCTCATAGCCCCCCCTTCCGATAGTCCGGCAAATCGGATAATCTGGCACCCCCTGGGTCCTAAAGGTGCCAGATTATCGTGAGTTTACTGTATGTTGTTTTTAGTAAGGCAGGTAAATGTTTCCATTAGCTTTAAAGAACATAATGATAACGTAATGCATACAAGGACTCAGAACACATCAAAGAACTACTGTATCATCCTAAAATAAATTGGGTCTCCACTTACATCTCTTGGACATAGTTTAGAATGGAAAATCTTTTTTATGCAGGAGATAAGATGACAATGAAGTTCCCTGGTCAATCCAACAAAATTTCTACAGGCAAGGATAACGACCTCCTGAGGATGGGCCTGCAACCACTTGAAAATTTCCAACAGAACATCCTACAAAAGTAAAATCACATCAATTTAGAAAAGCCTGTGCGTGGGTAAGGGAGAATTAATTAAATAATAAACTCATAATTTATGATACGCCAGCCCCCGGTGCAGATCAGCATAGCTTTATCATGCAAGACGGTATGGGACAGTTTGCTGAAAGTTTCAGAGTGGCTGGAGAGCCATCCCTGGGATTTTGTTTCAGTTGAGCTATGCTGATTTATACCACCAGTGGCTTTCCACCTTATAATATACCAGAGTATATAACAGGGGTGGTCAATAATTTTTTTTGGGGGGGGAGGGGCGCCACTCCAAGATTTTGGCAAGTGGTCAAGGGCCACATTTCTACCAAGGAGGTTTGGGATCTGGGACAGAGGTTGGGTGCAGAAGGGAGCTTGGGGTAAGAAACTGGGATGTATGAGGGGGTGTGGAACCTGAGAGGGAGTTTGAGAGAAGGAGATGGTTGTGATCTGGGGCACAGGCTTGGGGGTGAAGAGTTCAAAAGGGGGTTTTGTTGCAGGAGAGGCTCTAGGAGGGGGTGCAGGGTCTGGGAAGGAGTAGTGACCCGGATGAAGGGGGTGCAGAGAGTTTGGGTGATGACTTGGAGAATGGGACTGGGGTGCAGGATCAGGGAGGGGGTATAGGTGCAGGAGAGGATTCTGGCCTGGGGGAAGGGTATAAGATCTGGGAGGCAGTTGTGATCTGGGGGAAAAGGGTATAGAGAGTTTGGGTGGTGGCTTGGGACAGATAGTTGGGGGAGGGGGAAGATGGGGGTGCCTGAGGCAGGCTCTGACTGGGAGGCACTTAACTAGGCAGCTGCCACTCAGCAGCCCTGCAGGAACCTGAAGGCTACAGTCACAAACTGCTCCACATGGCTCTACTCTGAGCAGAGTGAAGGAGGAGGGAGGAGGCTTCATTGGCTGCCCCAGCCGCCAGCAAATTGTTTCAGCTGCTATTGGTCAGAAACTGGCCAATGGGAGATGAGAGATTTTGCTGAGGGGCAGGATAGAGCACAAAGCCTCCCTCCTCCCTCCCAGAATAGAGTAGCCACATTTGTAGCAGCTGCTGCTGGCTGTGCTTAAGGGTCCCAGTGAGGCAGCCACAGGCTGGATACAGTGGCTTGGTGGGCCACATCTGGCCCGCTGCAAGCCTCTTGCCACCCCTGGTATGTAAGGGGTATAGTGGCTTTGCATTTTCAGTGTCTTTCCTCATCAGAGGATCTCAAAGTTGAAAAGTAAAATCCTCATTTTTCTGGACTAGTTCAAGATCCAAGAGTGAGTCAGGGCTAAAATCCAGGTCCTCTGACTCCCATGGTCTTGCTATAACAAGACAGGCCTCTATTATACTGTTAGTTGCACACACATCTCATTGAAGTCATATGCACCTAACACCATAGCCCAGCTCTAGTGGTGCTACTATAGCAATAGAGCAATCAACATGTGACATTTAAGACTCAAAACACTGAATCACTAGCTTTTCATTACATACATTTGCCTTGAAAACTATTGTACCTGTATTACACTTTAATTCAGGTACAATCTTATCTTTCGGTCACTTATTTCTCAAAGAGATCATTTGTGCTCACTTCACAGAGTGGTGGGCTGGGTCAAGATAGATATTGGGACCATCACAAAACACAACAATCATTTGTTTGCAAAAAACAATGGGAGATAATTCCAACTCACAGGTTGCATGGAGGTTAGGCCTGATTGATCACTGTAGAAATTAATTTCAGTTTCAACAATCAACCCTGCAGTACATTTCTTATTTTGAAGTTCCCATGTTACTGAAGAAAGAATAACCGGCTTAGAAAATCTTGGGGTCAATGTTCCTCAACAAAAGTAGTTCTTATTCAGATGTTGCTAATAGTAAGCAGCACCTTCTTCTCCTTCCCCCCTCCCATTCTCCTCCCCCCCAGTTTGAATGCTCCAGATTTAAGAACAGTACCTCTACTACAGCCGTTGTGTACACCATATGCACAAAGTACAAATTCTCAGAAGAGTCATTAGTCTTGTGAGCAATTCTAAAATCCAAATATCTAATCCCAGCATCCAGTTGTTCTAACACATTTAGTACCTGAATGGTTAAAGACAACAAAAGAGTCCTAAATTTCTACCAGTAACATGTACTCCTTTATTTTAGGAAAGAAATGAAGATTATAAAATTAGCCAATCTTATTTGTCATATTTTTAGGATTACAACATCAATTACATCTATCACCTTGAAAATGATGCTAAACATTTTGTGTGTGGTTCTGACTGCTCTGAAGTTACAGAAACATCTGACATAATGGGTTTTTGTATCCTTATGTAGCTACTCAAACACAGATTAGATCAGTTTAAGATCTTTTTAAAAGGACTTTCAGTTGTCTACTTAATAAAGGGTTAGGAGCCAATCCTTCATCCTCTGCACACAAGTAGTTCTGATTCACAGTGAGTTCTGAATTCAGTAAAACTCCTATTGAAGTTATCTGGACTGCTCACATGAGAAAAGGTTGTAGGCTCAGCAACTTAAAAACATCTGCACTCGTTTTCCTCAGATCAAAGACTTTATGGAGATTTTATTTTAGGGAGCTCTCTGATCATATTCCCTCAACAGAAAATTAATCCCATGGATACTGAATTTGTATTTTATGTATTTATTTACAATAATAAAGTAATTAAGAAGGCTGAATCAGGAAGTAGAGTAACATAGCTGGGAGAGGGAGCAGAGGGAACTGGGGCCAGGTCACATCTCTTCCTTCTACTGCCAGCAGCAAGTGCAGGGGGCAACCCAACTCCTGCTGCCAACACCAGTCCCTGCTCCCCACCACCCACTAGACTCCCAGGCCACGTTGGCTTGGGGGAGAGGGTTTGGGGGGAGGAAGAGTTGAACTAGGAGCAGGGAGGAGCAGAGCAGGGGCAGGGGCTTGAAGGAAGGGGTGGAATGAGAGTGGAACAAGATGAAAAGAGGCAGGAGCTAGGATACAGTGGGGGCATGAAGAGGTGGAGCCCTTGGGCTAAATGTGGTGTGGGAAGGCATCATAGGGGAGGGAATCACATGATCAGTGACCCCCTTATGTTTCTCCCCAGCAGTTGCACATGATACAACTTTTCTAGTAGGTAAAGACTCTAACTAAGCAGTCAAGGATAAGAGGGAAAGTGTTCTCATGTAAATGGTAAAGAGACAGAAAACAAAGGATAGGAATACATAGTCATTTTTCTTAACAGAGAGATGTAAATAGTGGTGTCCCTCTAGGGCCTGTTCTGATCGATATATTCATACATGATCTGGAAAAAAGAGGTAAATAGCAAGGTGGCAAAATGTGCATATGGTAGAAAGTTACTGAAGATAGTTAACTCCAAAGGAGACTGTGAAAAGTCACAAAGGGATCTTACAAAACTGGGTGACTGGGCTGACAGATGAAATTCTATGTTTATCAATTCAAAATAATGCAGACTGGAAAACACAATCCCAACTATACAAAATGATGAGGCTTAAATTAACTGTTTCCACTCAAAAACAAAGAGAGTGGAGTCATTGTGGGTAGTTCTCTGAAAACATCTGCTCAATGTGCAGCCGCAGTCTAAAAAGCTGACAATATTAGGAATAAATTGGGAAGAGGGATAGATAATAAGATAGTGACTATCATAATGCCACTATATAAAATTCATGGTATGCCCACACTTTGAATACTGCATGCAATTCTGGTGGCCCCATCTCAAAAGAGATACATTAAAATTGGGAAAGCTACAGAAAAGGGAAACAAAAATGATTGGGGTGAAGAATAGCTTTTATATGAGAAGAGACTGAAAAACCTTGAACTATTCAGCTTGGAAAAAAGATGATTTCGGGGGATATGATAGAGGTCTATAAAATTATTACTTGTGTGAAGAAAGTGAATAAGGAAGTGTTATTTACTCCTTCACATAACACACAAACCAGGAATTACCCCATGAAATTAACAGGCAGCAGATTTAAAACAAATAAGAGGAAGTATTTCTACTGAAGGGCCAACATGTGGAACTCAATGCAGGGAATGTAAAAGTCAAAACTATACTATAAGGTTAGCCTATAAGGTGCCACAAAACTATACTGCAGTTCAAAAAAGGAACTAGGTAAGTTCCTGGAGAATAGGTCCATCAACAGCTATTAGTCAAGATGGTCAGGGATGCAACCCTATGCTCTGATTACCAGAAGCTATTATTGGATTAGAGGGATGGATCACTCGATGGTTACCTGTTCTGTTCATTCCCTCTGAAGCACCTGCTATTGGCCACTGTTGGAAGACAAGATACTAGGCTAGATGGCCATTGTTCTGAACCAGTAAGGCCATTTTTATGTTCTTAAATAATTCCAATTAGAAAAGCAGTACAGGCAGTCCCCGGGTTACGTACAAGATAGGGACTGTAGGTTTGTTCTTAAGTTGAATTTGTATGTAAGTCGGAACTGGTACATATTGTAGGGGAAACTCTGGCCAAACATTTCTCCAGAGTTCAGTTTTATTCTCCCACACCTCACTTCCCTCAGTCCTTTATTCTCAAGCTGAGGTGTCTGCTGAGAAAAGCCGCTCCGCGTCTCCCTGGTCTGCTGGGGGTGGCGCTAGCTTCACGTCTCCCTGGTCTGCTGGGGGCGGCACTAGCTTCGTGTCTCCCTGGTCTGCTGGGGGGGAGCAGCTAGTGCGGGGTTGCCTCACCCCGTTTGTAAGTAGGGATCTGATGTAAGTCGGATCCATGTAACCCGGGGACTGCTTGTATGTCGAGGGGGGGAGGGGTCTAGTTAACAATATCCCTTTAACTATTGCCTTTAGTTCTGAATCCTACAGCCTAAAATATCAACTTCTCTCACCAAAAATATTTTCCCCATAAACAGAAACTTGGTATGTACAGCATGTTTTTGTCTTCCTTCTCTACCTATCCTGTTTAGAATTTGCCTAAAAATATTCACATGACTAAGCACTGATGTGTTCCTTAATTGGACTGAAAAAAGTATGAACATTCAGTACTTTGTAACAAACTTCCGTGGAAACCATTTCATATTTAGCTAGATGCCATTCTGTATACAAAAGCCATTTCAGTTTCTTATGTCTGCACATATACTAGAGGGAGCGAACTGACCTTCAGTGATGTAAGAAAAGGCCAGAAGGATGGGCTGCTGGAAAGTGTTAATGAACTATTTTAAGCTGAAGCCCTTACTCCCTAAAACTTGTTTCTTTTTTTGCTGATAATAATTCCTCTTTGAAGTTAACTTTGATTTCTTTGCCTGAATTATTGAAAGAAGCTGCAAGAAAAAAAAAGGAGTCATTTTTAAAGCAGGTTTTCCTCCTTACACATTACAATATTGCTTAATTTCTTTCCTCAGAATTTGAAAGAACACTTTCCTTAAGCTGTTAAATGTATTCTAAACTCGGAGTTTTGCTTTGGATCGAGCAAGTTTGTTACAGGAGCCCATGTTTTCAAAAGCGAAGAGCTAATCCCTTTTAGTTATCTTTTATATTTCCTCTCTATTTGTGTATGCATCATAAAGAGGGGTAGAGGGGTGATATTGTGCCAAATCCCCCCCCCCCCCAAGCTTGGGAGAGGCGGCACAGTTGATACAGACGTGCCAACTGAGGACTCCTTTTCTCTCACTTCTTGTGCATTCTTTTCCTCTTTTCCAATTTGTAAAATTCTTACAGGTCCTTGGACCATTATGCACGTACATGTAGTACGCAGGGGTGCCTTTCGGCAGTGTGGGAGGTATGCTTAGACTAACCCCCACCTAAACTAACTCTACACACTCCAAAGAAAGGATCTGCCGGGTCTAGAGTGTCAGACAGTAGCAGCTCATGAAATAAGGGGAGTCATCACTCCCTCACATATCCGCTGAGTCTCGAGGTTCGGCTGACCCCCCCCCCCCCCTTTGCATTCAGAACCCCCTCGTGGAGAGCCCTGGTGCAGCTGGGATCAGTTTAAGTCTCAGACCTATGCAGCGGTATTCATACTTCACTCATTACATTTATACTCATTTTCCACACAATTTTTTTTCTCTTTTTTTCCCCCACATTTCCCCCCGCACAGTTTCCACATTTAGATGCATCTTTCTTTATTATCCAATTCCCATGGGTTTCTGTTAAGTGGCGCTGCCCTAAGACACCCAGCACTTAATATCAGACTTCATTAAGATCCTATACCAGGGAAAACCAGGGCACTGGAATTCCTGTAGACTGACCTACCCCCATTTTCTGCACGCTTTGAAAGACTCTGTGAGGCACCAAACCGAGAGTTTGCCTGCTCACACTATTTTCTTCTGCGGGTCACTGAACCAGAATTCGCCTGCTCACAAGATTCCTCCCCCCCGTGCTCTCGCCCTTTGGTTGAGAGGCACTGAACCCAAAGTCCACCTGGCTCGCAGGGGTTTCCAGCACCCGCCCCAGCCTGGCAGGACACCTCTTCCTGGCGTCCAGAGACAGCCTGGCGGAATGTGGAAATACTATGGCCTGGGATTAGCCTTAAAGGTTAGTACTACGTCCGCAAGTAACAGAGAGAGACAACAAAGCTTTCCCACAGTTCCATGTGCCAAGAGAGTGTAATGGCACCACACCAGCTTTCAGCATCTGAACACAGAGGGTCCAGCGCATGGCTGCCTCACTAGAGACACCGGTGTGCCCTTTTGGAACTGTGACACATAAGACAGGCCTACAAAACACAGACAGACAAAATGTTAGCCACTCCACAGAATTGGATTCCGTAGCTCCCCTTACCCTGACGGCTGGCCGTCACTCCAAATCCCAAGCCCTCACCAGGAGATTTCGTAACAGGTATCCCTCTTACCTTCTACTGAGCACTCTGAGAGGCTTGGAAGTGGAGTGCTGGTCCATCTGCAGTGGCAAGTGGCACGTTAGGAATCTCGGTGGAACCTCCAAATTGTTGAAGCAAATGCTCCCCTCTGTTTTGGTGGCTAACAATCAGCTTTATTGATCAATAAGGCAAGAGTGAGCCAAACGTGATCCCAGCAGAGCCGGGCCCAGTAAGGCTGTTCAACACAATCAATCCTAGTATTTTATACCCTTTACCAAACAAGTCTGACGTCAGGGCAAGAAATCAAAGCAAACTTCAAAGAGGAATTATTATCAGCAAAGAAAGAAACAGGTTTTAGGGAGTAAGGGCTTCAGCTTAAAATAGTTCATTAACACATTCCAACAGCCCATCCTTCTGGCCTTTTTTTACATCGCTGAAGAACAGTTCACTCCCTCTAGTATACGTGAAGATGCAAGAAACTGAAATGGCGTTTGTTATACAGAATGGCTTCTAGTTAAATATGAAATGGTTTCCACACTTCAGACAAGACAATTTATTCAAGTCTGAGAACATTAGACAACTGGTTACCTGTGTTTTAGACCACTTCATAATAATAGGGTGTACGATGAAAGGCATACATTTATCTAGCATCTGCAACAGCTTTGATTCATTGACACATATATCAGAGCTTTTGTCCAAACAGTAAGTCATAGTGTCATGGCTCCCTACAGAATTAAAAACAAAGGTTAAGTTAGTGCCAATCATATATTAATACCCTATTTCACAACAGAAAATCATGTTACATATGTTCACCTATGTTTCCAACTCCCACCCAACCCCTGAAACATAACTATGTATTGGCAAAAGGCATAGATGTCTTCATTGCAAAATAGATGTGCTTTTTACAGCAAGGTAGCTAATTCAAGATTTACAGCTCAATGTAAAATCCTAATGGAAAAAAGACATTGTCACTTTTTTCCTTGATGTAGCTAGTAAAGGCCAATCCTATACCCCTCACCTGGTTCATCTCAATGTAGCTACCTTAACGTAAAAGCAACAAGACCTTGTCTCCAGTAGGAGAGACGCAGCGGGGGGGGGGGGAGGGGTGGAGATGGGAGTGGAGAGAGTAGGCAGCATCCTGGAGACTGCGGGAAGTGAGGAGGACTGGGGTACTCAAAGGATATGGTGCTTAAATGATTTGACAACAACATCAGTATGTTGAGGACAAAGTTAATATTTACCTGGAAGAGATAAGTTATAGAGAGGAACATCCCAGAGAGTTTCTGGCAGCTGTGACATCCAATGACCATTTTCATAGCATAGATTAATGAACCTTTCTGAAGTGGCTTCCATTAGTTGCAACAAGTAGTGGTTTCACACAGGATGTTCTGAAAAGAGTTGAAGTATTTTTGTATATTTTAAATAGGACGAGTGATCTGTGCTCCAACTGCATAGCTCACATTTGGTCTGCCTGATGAAGTGTGGTACTAGGACCTGATGTTGAGCATGCTGAAGTTAGTGGAAAGGTTCCCATTAACTTCAGTGAGCTTTGGCCAAGACCCCTATACTCTGGAAAAGGAACCAATTTATTACTAAGCTGGTGGAAATGGCTTAATGGTGTCCAAAGTTTAAGTCTGACACCATTATCCTCCTTGGAACCACGTGTTCGCAACCCAGCAGGATCACCTCAGACTTTCTTAATGAGGTAAATAATCCAAGCACCATGCAGTTTACTTTCGGGCAAGGACAAAAGCTTGATATATTAGTCAAAGATCCCACAGCACTATCCTTACACACATTACTTTCCCCTTCACTATTGTTCTGTACTGTATCAATCAGTTGGCTGATCCTTTCCTCCCAGCAGACCTGCATTTCAGTGGTGCTGTGTACAGTGTTTATACTGAGGAATCAGCAGTGCTCTGCAAGCTTAAAATAATATTTTTAAATGCTACACATCTGCAAGAAATTGGGTAGTCTTCCTTTCTCTCTTCTATACAGTCAATGGGAGCTGCTGGATGTGCAGTACTTCTGAATATGAGGCCATTTACTTAGGTACCTCATATTACTTTACTTGTAATGATTTGAGGCCTAACTTTAGGCACCCATATTTGAAACTTTTTTTGGACTTCAAACTTCTTCCTAGGGGTTTCCCAGGCCACTTTTTCCCCCACACACTAGCAACCCCACAGAGTTGGAGCACAGCCTCTGAAACTGAGGCCAGTCTCTTAGCTTTGTAAAGTAATGAAATATGCCTGTGCAATTACGTTCAAGTTTTTCAGGATAATACTTTAACAGTCAGTGCTCCTTCCTCTCATGTGGTTAGAACTCTGAGAAGCAGATCCTCAGCTGGCAGAAATTGTAAAGAGTTCCACTGAAATTAACAAAGCTATGAAAATGCATATGAGCTAATGATCTACTACTTAGAGTGTGTCATTTAGAAAGAGATCCTGCCTTGGTTAAAGAATGGAAAGCAATGGAGAATCCATCACACCCTGATATGTTGTTCTAATGGTTATTAGCTACCTGATAAAAACATGTGCCTTCTTTTCAGTCTAACAGTAGACTCACTAGGTGTGGTCACTACCTAGAACTTTGTGGATGTTACTATAATACAGATAATTATTAAACCCAGTCACTAAATGGTATACAATTGTACAGACATACTGCACAATTTCATTAATATTGCAATATCTGTATTAAACATCTGTCCAAAATCACAATAAATAATGCAAAAACATAATACAGAGTATTATCATTTTAACTCATTGCTCATTCTAAATTCAGTAGGCCAAAAAAGAGGGTGTGACATTTTACTGGTATAGGAAAGTTTACATTGGAAGTGTATATTATATGCTCAGACCTATGAAACTCCGGATGAAACAATCAAGTGATCTTAGAAACACATTAATACTGCAGTGACTGGGGAACATTTTTACATTTTTTTTCTATCATGCTGGGGGAATCGAGGAGGGGGTGTAGGTAAATTAAAAATGCGGGAGGCGTAACCTCCCAAACCCCAGCCCTCTGCTAGCCCCACATCAACCGCACCATGAACCAGACCTTCTGTGCATATCAGAAATGCAGATTTATTGAGCTTGCTAGTGAAGTTCAGGATAAAAGACTTTATATACAGCAAAAGCTCAGTGAAAAGGATATCCACGCCAAAGCATCCACATTTAGAAACACTATAATATCTCACAGATTGCTTTTAAATGAAGTATTCAAAGGAGTCCAGGTCTTTGATTTAGTTACACTATGCTTTTGTACTCAAAGAGGAAAGGTTCGTTTTAGTTTTACTTACTCTTATAAAATCATTCCGTTTTCATTTCAGCTGTTCTTCAAAAACATTTTCACTTTCGCTGATCGTCGTCTTACCCTGTTAAAAGACTGAACTGAATCTCACTAGCTACAGCAGGAAATCAATGCAAACAAGCACAGCGTGCTATCTGCCATGGGATTGGTCAAAATCTGCAGCAGGCATTCTCAGATCAGGTACCGCCCAGATTTGTGAGAGAAGGAAGAACATAAATTCTCCTGCTAATGAAGCTGCCTAATATGTAAGAAGGCGACACTTATTTAGCTAAAGCTGTATTACTTCATGATAAATGTACATGCAAAGACTAAGGAAAGGAAGTCTAGTAGCACACAAAGTAATAATATTTAGCAAAGCCTTTCCAGCATGTTAAGATGTAAGGATGAAAAGGACTGTGTAAGAGCTAATGTATATCATTATTTCTATTAATTATCACCTTTATCTTCTAACAGTTTCCATTCTCCATTTCAAGGAGAAGCACTAGGTGACCTAATTTCTCTTTGCATCTCCAATTTTTACAATTAGGATGTAGGTTATCATTTAAAGTGATAGTCCAATGCCCTAAGTGCATGGCAGCAGAGCCACTTGTGCCCAATTGTGAAACAGGAGCTTCACCAATCCTATATCCCCTCCTGCACCCAACCTCCCAACTAGACCCGGCACTCCCAGCTTGCTCCTTCCACACACTGAACCCTTCATTTTTGGCCCCATCCTGGGGGCACAAAATCAACTCGCCCCAAGTTCTCAGAAGAGTTTATTCAACAAAATTGCTGCGAAATTGCCCTGTTGAAATTGTTCGAATTGGGCCCTGCACCTCCTAAAGCTGGTACTGGCTGTCACTTCCCTTTTACATTTTCTTGCAGCTTGCTGGAAAGATCTATTGCTGTATTGGGGGAGGGATAGCTCAGTGGTTTGAGCATTGGCCTGTTAAACCCAGGGTTATGAGTTCAATTCTTAAGGAGGCCATTTAGGGAGTTAGGGCAAAAATTTGTCAGGAGTTGGTACTTAGTCCTGCTGTGAAAGCAGGGAACTGGACTTGATGACCTTTCAAGGTCCCTTCCAATTTTAGGAAATAGGCAATCTCCATTATAAAAAACCCTGGGTGGAAGCCCTGAGCATCAGTATCCTCCATCCCATGGGGCTGGAGTGTGAAGAGAACATTGATGGGTGAGGTGCTTCTCATTTGGGGGCCACATCAGTGAGGGATTTTTATGTGGTTGGTTTGTTTTAGGTTTTTTGTTTCTTTCCTGTGCATAAACAGGAGCCACCCTGATGCACAACTGAGGCAGTCTGACTGCATTTGAATGGGATAGCTCTCCTGGTTCCCACTCCCCAAGTCCTTTCTCCCCTAGATTCTTTGCTCCCAGAAGAGCGGCGCAGACAGTGGTATAACTACTTATCTCATTCTGGGGCTTACCAAACCTACCCTGCCTGTCCAGGATATTGGAGTCTGCTGTCTGCTTGTAGGCACAGGGGAGATCAACTGCACTCAGAGCTCAAAATAAGTTATGCAATTTGAGCTATGGAGATTGCATAGCTTATTTCAAGTTAGTTGAAATTTGGTGCTGTCTACACAGCACTTACTTTGAAATAAATTGCTATTCCAATATGTCCCTTATTCTTCGTGGAATGAGGTTTAGAGGGACGTCAAAATAGTGAGATGGCAAAATAGCACTCCCATTATTTCAAAATAATGGGTAGCTTCTGTTGATGCGAGGTAGCTATTTTGGGATACCGCCTGTATCCCAAAATAGTAGTGCAGTGTAGATGTACCCTGAGAGAGACAGAGAGAAACTGAGTTGGCTGCTGGGGAAGTCTCAGAAACAGTGCCCTGTCTCTTTAAGAAAGGCAGTCAGTCACACTTATTTGGAGTAGAATGAAAGAGTTTGGACCCCAATCCTCCTGAGAGAGATCTTCCTGTGTCCCTCTCCCCTGCTCTACATAGATGGGAACAGGTGCAGGAGAACACCCTGAAATCAGGACCCCTTCCACCTGCTCTGCACAGCTAGTAGAAGGATATGAAGGGGCACTGACCTGCAGTAGGATGGAGAAATGTCCGGGAGGTGGGGAGAGGCACCTGCTGCCTTTGCTACTCAGCCAAGAGGCATGTGAATCTCTCCTGCACAGCAGAGCCCTTTGAAATCACTCAGGCCCTGGGCACGTGTCCCCCCTGCACTCCCCACTCCCTCCCATCCCGCTCCAATGGCAGGCTTGATGGGTGAGCAGAGGGTTATAAAGTCAGAGACACAAGATGATGCAGAGTCCATGGAGAGTTTTAAATATCAGGAAACAAAGTTAAATTTGAGTCAGCAACTTCCTAGGAAGGCAAGGTGATGGAGGAGGGGTGAGAAGAGAGTTTTCTGACTCTCAGAAACTTACTGTGATGATTGCATTAAAAATAGAGAGGTTCCTTCATGCTAAAGCAAATCTGGCCACAGCAGTATGGACACTTTCAAATTTAATTCTCTTCTCTAGAATGACACTGGTGATTTCAGTGGAGTTACTCTTATTTAAATTGCTCTGACTGAGATCACCAAGTGGCCCTATGATTTAGCAGGACCATAAAAAGAAGCAATAACAGGGAAAAAAATGAGCAAGCGATTAAACTATGAATAAGTATTTCAACACAGTAAAGGTCAAAGTAAGGATGAATTCTGGTCATACTTTAGAGATAACAATAAGCAGATTTACTGATAAGGAATCTGTGGGAGAAAAAAGTCCAGGATGTCTTCAAAATTTCTGGCTTTGGTTGCAAAAAATGTCTTTGTTAAAAAAGATTAATAGTGAAATTAGAAATACTGGACAATCAGGAACTGAGGAGAAGTTGCTGAGTTTTTGAAGCATTCGGGAACAGGAAGTTATAGAGTTGGGTAAATAAAGTCAGGGAGCTATCTGGAAATTAATGTGTGCGCTGATGGCCACATGGATGATTTATGTCTGTATCTGAGTGAAATGTTTGTTTTGTTAGTTATGTAGGCAAACTTCATAGTTAAAGCTGATGAATTTTGCATTTAGAGCAGGGATTCAAACATTTGATTGTGTGTGAAGAATACACTTCCTTTTCCTCTGCATTGCAGCACTTACTCTTAGAATTCGGAATGGATTTTCCAAAAATATGCAAGTAAATCTGAGTTAAAAGCCATTAAAAGTGGGTTCCTTAATACATTACACTGCTGTGTGAGACTTTTGTCCTGAACGATCTCATCTAGGTACTGTCTAGCTAAGTGAAAGTGGCAAAGAAGCAACTCTTTTAAAGGTGTGGTGCAATTGATAGTTTAAAAAAAAGTTTAGGATTGATGGTCCTTTCTTCCTTGCTATAAAGCAGGGGTTTTCAAACTTTTATTCTCATGTCCCAGTTGAAGAAATGTGTTGATGCCTATGACCCAACATAATTTGACTTGAGTGTGGGCTCTGGGGTGGGGCTGAGGATGAAAACTTTGGAGTATAGGAGAGGGCTCTGGTTTGGGAAGGGTGTTGCATAAATTGCTGGTTTCGTCCCCTTGGAGGCTAGTCTGATTTACCCCAAGAAGAGAGTCACACTTTCAGGCTGGGTCCAACTCAAGTTTATTGGTTGCAACCAAGGTACGGCTAAGGAACTCAATGTTCAAAGCAGAGCCGACCCCCAGCTTCGGTAAGCAAGGGGTCTTATAGGGTTAACATCCTTCCTGGTTTAGGTGCCTTAACATGATAGGTTACTTCATTTTTGACATTTAGCATTCTTATAGGTCAGGTTAATTTTCCAAATGAGGTTAAATACAGTGCCTACTTGCTGACTTTGCGGTTACAGCTGTGTTACATTTATTCACTTTTGCTGAACAATGGGCGAGCCATACTTCCCTTTTTTCTTTCCTGCTTGAGCCTGTCACAAGTTTAAAGCATGTGGAATATATCCATATCTCTACTTAACAGAAGACTGGTTTCACTTCCCATCGTCTCCTTATTAGGTGTTATTACTTGCGACAGGCCTTGACCTTTGTCATGTCTTACTCCTATACAAATAGCAAATATATCTAAGCATTAGCAATGTATGTATATTGTACGTGCCCCTCATAGGGGAATCAATGGCTCCGGGGGATTTGACTTCCCTTTTACACATCATGGGGGGGGTCAAGGCTGAAGCAGGGGGGGCTTACTTTGAGTGGCAGGCTTCCAGGTTCTCCTGGCACCACAGACCATGATGTGCCCTAGAAGCAGCCAGAAGTAGCAGGTTCCCAGCCAATGGGAATGCAGAGCTAGTGCTCAGGGCAGGGGCAGGGCACAAAGCCTTCTCCCCTTAGGACAGGGTTTCCCAACCTATGGGTCGGGATCCAAATCTAGGTCTCCATTACATTTCAAAAGGGTCACCAAGTGTCTCCCCAGGTGGCTTTGCCCTTTCTCATCCCCCCGTTTTTGAATTGCCTTGGATCACCAAGTCTTCCTGAATTGTCAAAATGGGTCCCCATCTGGAAAAGGTTGGGAACTGCTTCCTTAGAGGCTGATCCTGTTGCTGGCTCCTTCTGCGGCAGTAGCACAGTCTGCAGTGCCAGGATAGGTTAGTAGCCTGCCTTCACACCCCCACTGGTCACCTGATCCCCCTGCAGCAATGAGACCCAGTGCCTGACATTCCAAGACCCAGATCTGGGTTGCAACCTGTAGTTTGAAAACCACTGCTATGGAGTGTAGAAATGCAATGTTAAGGCATCCAAACAGAAATAACAGTGAATTTCTGGGGTTTACAATGCTTGTTTCAGGTATATATGACACTCCATGCCTGAAAGGAGCACCCTAGCACTGCCATGTTCACCACTGTCGTATAGTTATGATATGTTTCATACAAAGTATGTCTTGTGCAATATTAATCTGATAGTGGCTTGGTCACTAATTTCCTGTTGGACTGTACGTCCTATCATTATATGAGAAGTTAATGTTTTGCTATGTGAGTGTTACTGAAATCTGTTGTAAGGGTGGGTGATGCTCACAGCCAACCTTTCAGTTACAACAACAGACCAGCCAGACTTACTGATGGCTCATTAAAAGGACTCTACACTCACAAGGGCCATTCCAGAAACTCCTCTGAGAGAGCATGGATAGACTGTAGACTGCTTGACCAATGGAGACTGCCTGATTCCCGTGTCACAGCAAAAGATCTTTCCAGCAAGCTGCAAGAAAATATAAAAGGGAAGTGACAGCCAGGACCGGCTTTAGGAGGTGCAGGGCCCAATCCGAACAATTTCAACAGGGCCCCGCAGCAATTCTGATGGAGCAAAAGAAAAAACGCACACAAAAGTTGCAACAGCAGGAGGGGCGGGCCAGAAATGTTTTTGGTTGAACAAAAAAAAAAAAAACCAACGGCACACAAAAAATCCCTAGCTACCTCCCCCACAAAGCCCCAGTAGCTAACACACTCCCACCCCCATCTCTCCATGGTGCAGGGAAACCCTGCACTCAACTCACACCTCCTGCGGTACGGGCAACCGCTCACTCCTCCTCCGAGGCCGACGTCCCCTCCCGCAGCGTACCTGGCATACTTCCGGGTTCAAGCCACGGGGGTCCTTTCAGCGCGGGGCCCAATTCGGGGGAATTGGACGAATCGGCCTAAGGCCAGCTCTGGTGACAGCATCACTTGATCTTTCTTTCCCATCCCCACCCAGCTCAACATCTGAAAGAAATGTCTGAAGGGCAAAGACTTTGAGCTAGAGAAGGATGGTCCTGGGCTGGAAGGCAATTCCAGTCTGCGTAATGAGGATGCGACACCTGTTTGTACCATCTGTCAGGGTGAGACATGGGCTTGATTCAAACCCTGCTCAGTTTCTAGATCTTAGACGGCACATTTCTTTTTATTTCTTAAATAACCAACTGATCTCTGTGCTTGCTACTTATAATCACTTAAAGTATTTATTTTCTGTAATTACTAAGCCTGTTTTATATTTTACCCTAAATGGTGTGTTTTCTTGAAAGTGCTTAGGAAATCTCAGCTCACTTTACAAAGGTACTCTGTGTCCTCTCCACATAGAGGGTATGGCATTCTTAATGAGCCTACACTGATCAGGCTTCTGACCAGTGTAAGACTGGGGAGCTGAGGAGAACTGGCTGGAGTCTCCCTACTCATAGTTCATGAGTGGCAGGGAGACGTTTCATGTAACTCAGAAGAGTGTATCTGTGCCTGTGGACGGCTGTGCAAGTGCAGTGCCTGTGACAGAATTGTAATTTAACAATAGCATAACAGTGTGAGAGGAATATCCCACGTTGGTGGGACAGAGGACTCAGTGGTCCCACAATCTAATTTGCACCTAGTAGGTATCACAGTGGTGCAGTGATCAGGGTGAAATGCACAGCTGGTTGTTCTGAGTTAGATTTGCACTTAAAACACTGGTGTAGAGACCTAAAGGCTGTGTCTACACTGGGCCACTTATTCTGGAAAAGCAGCCGCTTTTCCTGAATAACTTGCCAGCTGTCTACACTGGCCACTTGCTTTTCCGGAAAAGCAATGACGATCTACTGTAAAATTGTCAGTGTTTTTCTGGAAAAACTATGCTGCTCCCGTTCGGGCAAAAGTCCTTTTCCGGAAAAACTATTCCAGAAAAGGGCCAGTGCAGACAGCACAGTAGTCTTTTCCGCAAAAAAGCCCCAATCGCGAAAATGACGATCGGGGCTTTTTTCCGGAAAAGCGCGTCTACATTGGCCGCGGACGCTTTTCCGGAAAAAGTGCTTTTCCGGAAAAGCATCCTGCCAATGTAGACGTGCTTTTTCCGGAAATACTTATAACGGAAAACTGTTCCGTTTTAAGCATTTCCGGAAAAGGGTACCAGTGTAGACATAGCCAAAGTGTAGTGGTGGAAAACAGTCAAAGAGAAAGTTACCAGTTTGTGATTTTCTGATCACTTATTTCTGGAAAAGGAAGTATAAATAGAAAAAGCAGAAGGTGGGCGATAATGATGCAGTTGCAAAACTAGAGATGTGCCAACATCAGACTGCAGAAGAAGAAGAAAAACATCAACTAATTTTGGAGTTAAAAGAACTGGCAATAAAAGAAAGAGAAAGCTGCAGGTTAACACATCAGCAATTCCTAGAACTGCAAGCCTACACAGCTGAGACCCAGAAGCAAGTACATCAGTAAGCCCTAAAACTGAAAGCAGAAGGCTATTGACTTGAGCACAATAGAACTAACTAGATATGGCAGACAAGCAGAACCACACTTACCCTCCCACTTCCCCACATCACTGATTCCCACGACTCCAAAACCAACAAATGGGAAAAATTGTGTCCTGCATACAAAAAATAGATGATATTGCAAGATAGTTTACTACCTTTGAGAGAATGCATATGATTCATAAGATTCCTGATGACAAAGAATATCCCCACTTTGGCTGCAAAGCTAAAGTTCTGAATATATTCAATGTGCTGCCAATTCAGGATTCTTTGAATTACTGTAAATTCAGAGAAACAATTTTGAAACTTTTTCAGATTACCCCTGAAACATATAGATAGTAATGGAGAAATCTTAAGAGGGGTGCTGGTGTGAGTAATGGGGAATATGTGGACAAGATGAAAGATTTGATGGAAAAATGAATGAGGGGAAAAGGGGGTTTTGTGCAAAAAGAAAATGTCCACACTACTTGTTTTTGTATATTTTTTTGCCGAGAAAACTCGTAGTGTAGAGATAGCCTAGGAGTATAAACCTGGTGGGAAACAGTGATCCCATTTTATCCATGGGAAAAAGGTGGGTGGCTTGGAGGCTGGGCACTCTCCTCCACAAAATGTTCCCCCTAATCCTCATCCAAAATCTCCCATAAAAATAGGAGAACCCAAAACACATTATCAATGTAATTTCACTGATCACCTGAGAAATAAATGGCCTATTCTGGGTGGAAGCAGGAAGCAAATAGCCCATGTTAATTCTGCTCTCCTAAGCACAAAAAGCCCTCAAGTGCCTGTCATACTGGTTTTGAGAGATTAGCCTCTTGTAGAATTAGATTGCAGATAATACAGTAGGGTTATCAGGGTTAATGGCAGGGACTGCTTAGGATGGAAAGATACAGGGCTCCAATTTCTGTGGTTAAGCAGAGTGTGGCCCCAGATGCCAACATATTACCAGCTCAAATTACTGATATTTTAGATGAGGTGGGGGGATAAAACCAGATTCCTGATACCAGCTAGAATTCATGTGCTGTGGGAAGATTTGGAGAGTGTTTTGACTGCTGGAGTGATAGGGCCCCTCTTGGTGGACATGTTTCTTGAAAATGATTTTTTCAAGGCATAGCTCAGATTGTTAAGGTGCTTGCCCACAGCAAGAAGGAATATTCCCCTAGAACTCCTGAGGAAAAAGGTAATGTGCTGAAGGAATGAGATTCCGATTTTTCTGCAGCAAGGGGAAGCATGTTTCTAAGTGTGGAGGAGGTTGAGACTGGCTCCTGCACTGCACCTGAAGGCTGTATCACCTCAGGAAGGGAGGGAGGTGTAGCACTGATCACTGAGAAAGCTAACACGGCTACCCCTCTGAGATTTCTGGAGGGGAGCAATCTGAGGCTGTGTCTAGATCTAGACTACATCCCTCTTTTGACAGAGGGATGTAAATTAGACACTTCGAAATTGCAAATGAAGCTGGGATTTGAATTTCCTGCGCTTCATTTGCATAATCGTGTCATGGTGCTCCTTTAAAAAAGTGCTATTTCAAAAGAAGTTTACAGGATGTTTCAAAAAAGGCTTCTATTTTCGAAAGAACCGCGTCTAGACTGAGGTTTCACTTTCAAAATAGCGCTTTTTCGAAAAAGCGCCTTTTATGCAAATGAAGCGTGGGAAATTCAAATCCCAGCTTCATTTGCAATTTCTTCATTTGCAATTAGAAGTATCTAATTTACATCCCTCTGTCAAAAGAGGGATGTAGTCTGGACACACCCAAACAGATGACTTCTCAGGGACAGAGCAAGGGTCCCCAAACCAAGTCCCATTTTGACAAGACACCAGTACTGATATGTGTATGGAAATTAACTATGACTTTTTATGGCAGGATGCAAAATATAGTGAAGATATAGTTGTCTGTGAAAATACAAATGATCCAGCTGACAGAGGGAAGGAGGACTTTTCTCTGGCTGGTAAAATACAGAATGCAGCCAGGGGAGAGCAGCTGTGAAAAGGTGCGTCTGACCCAAGAATAGACACTTTTAGCCCAGCAAGCACAAAACATAGACCTCTAGGACAGTGGTCCCCAACACGGTGCCCGCGGGCGCATTTGTGTGTGCCAGCCAAGTGCTCGGGGCTGGCTTGGCCCCGGGCACATGGCGCATGCATGGTGCCAGAGCCAGCCCTGGGCGCACGGTGAGCGCCGGCCCTGGGAGCACCGCTGATTGGCCGCCAGCGCTCTGGGCGCGCGGCGCTTGGAGGGGGCGCTGGCCCCGGGCGCGCGGCACTTGCGGGGGGAGGGGCACCGGCCCCGGGCGCGGCTATGGGGGGGGGGCCGCCCCCGCCCCCGGGTGCGTAAATGTCCCCGCCCTCTGGCTCAAGGCTCCAGGACTGGGGATGGGGATCACAAGGTCTCCAAGTGGGGAGAGGGATTTTTTTTTTTTTCTTACATGGGCATAAGCTTGGGATTGTGAGACAGCTCCACAGAGGGCTAGCCAATGTCCTCTTAGATCCTTACCTCACCAGACCCCGGAGAGAAAGAAAAATCTGTCTCTGAACACAGTCTGAGCTTCAGGCAGGAGCGGAAAGAAAAAACACGAGTCTTGAACAAACCAGACTGTCTCAGAGAAGTTAACTGAAACGTGCTCTCAGCCTTAACTCCCGCTGAACACCGTTCCTTTGTGGAAAAACATTTGGCTTGGTATTTCACGGGGGAAGCAGCAACTGTCAGATGCCAACAGTGCCACCTGCGATGCGTTAAGAGGAAGGAGACGTTCTGTGGCAGTTGGGAGGGCAATTAGTGGAGCGTGCCTGGGCGGGGGGGGGAGGGGCGCATGGAGAATAACTGGAGGTGGTTGCTGGACTATTCTTTGGGACCCATTAAGGACTAGAGCGCATTGGGCCTGGCAGTTGAAGCACTGTATCTAATTTCCATATACAGAAAGAAAATTAAAGAAATATTTGACCCATTGAGCTCTAATACTAACACAACAGTCGAAGCAATGTTAGCACTATCTAGATTACTTTTTACCATTATGACTAGCAGGTCTAGCTAATCTTTACTTACCTGGTCTTTTTTTTTTTTTTAATGGAATAGTATTTTCTGTACCACAGCAGTATGACTGGATCCTGACTCTAGGAGAGTTGACTGGTGTGTCATTGTGGAAGAGAGAGTAATAAGGTCTTCTCCTGGATGGAGCATGTAGAAAGCCATCTGATGTCAAGAAGGTTCAAGAGAATCCTTTGGGTTGCTATTATTTGTATTACAGTATTCCAACTGCCAGAATTTTCCTGGGTTCATTTTACCAGCCCTATTCTCCTGGGATGTGATTCACAATTTATGGACTTCTGTGAGCTCTTGGCTAATGCTACCCTATTGCAGTGCCTGGGAAAAACCATCAAAATTCTTTCACAACAAATAAGACCTGTGGAGAGCAAGACATGGTTTCATCCAGTAATCATTGGCTTTGAACGAATGTAATACAGTGAGTATTGATTATTGTACCATCGTGCTTTGATTTTTGAGAGAGAGCGCTTTGAAATAGTGCTTGACAAAAAAGGCCAATCAGCTGCATTGCTACACAACTCACATAATTTTACATCATACTTTGAACATCACTTCAATATCTGTGCCACATGTAATGAATTATTACAACATGACATTTTGATGTCCATTTGAGAATGGCAAAATGATACAATAGCTTAATCAAGTGTTTGTAATTCACCCTCACCAGGGCCTGGACACAAAGCTGCCAGGCTAGTCAGCTGACTGATTTTCTTCACATGGCTAACTGAATGTGCTCTAGTTCCCCATTCCCTCCTTTGGCAATCCCAGCAATGGAAACACATTGTTCCCTCATGCTGCTGTTGTACACGTGCCCTGCTCACTACAGCCGGGCTGAGGGATGAGCCTTTGCCTGTGCCTGCATGGAAAGCGAAATCCACTGCTCAGTCATCCCTGGCTTTTGATAGCCATCACTGGGTGCAGAATCCAGCAGACTCTCTCATCCAGGAGCAAAAAGGGGAAAAAAAATCTGATTCAAAGTCTTTCCAGTATGAAAGAGACCTTCTCTGATCCTATCCCCACGCCCCAAACTCTTGGTGCTAAGTTTCCCAGTTCCCCACCTTACTTTCTGTGGTAAGTAGCAGTCTGGGCCCTGGTCTACACTAGGAAGTTATTTCAAAATAACTCCCCTAAAGCATCCACAAGTGGAGCATCCATACTACCAAGCCTGTTATTTTGAAATAATGGGCAGTTTACTTTGAAATAACAACTCCCGCTTATTCATTAGGAATAATGCTTATTTCTAGCAGTCTAGAAAACATGAGCCATGAGGCAAGGCTGAAGGAACTGGGCTTGTTTAGTTTGGAAAAGAGAAGACTGAGAGGGGACATGATAGCAATTTTGAGGTATCTAAATGGTTGTCACAAGGAGGAAGGAGAAACATTGTTCTCCTTGGCCTCTGATGATAGGACAAGAAGTCATGGGCTCAAACTGCAGCAAGGGAGGTTTAGGTTGGACATTAGGAAAAACTTCTTAACTGTCAGGCTGGTTAAACACTAAAATAAACTGCCCGGGGTGGGGGTGGGGGGTTTGGTTGTGGAATCGCCATCACTGGAGATATTTAAGAGCAGGTTAGATAAACATTTATCAGGGATGATTTAGATCAGAGTTGGGAAAAAGCCACTCAGTGGGCTGGATCCGGCCCACCCAGGGCTTTGATCTAGCCCACAAGGCTGTTCCAGGCCCCACCCCCTAGTGCAGTGGTCCCCAGTGCAGTGCCCACGGGCGCCATGGCGCCCGCTGGGGCATTTATGTGCGCCCTCCGAAACATCTGGGCTGGCCCCGCCCCCGGCACTCGGCACATGCGTGGTGCCAGCCCCGGGTGTGTGGCGCATGGGCGGCCACTGCCCCGGGCACGCGGCACATGCGTGATGCTGGCCCTGGGCTCAGGGCACGTGGGCAGCCCCTGCCCCGGGCGCACGGCACATGCACAGTGCCAGCCCAGGGCTCACGGGTAGTCCCTGTCCCGGGTGCATGGCACATGCGCAGTGCTGGCCCCGGGCGCAGGACACATGGGCGACCCCACACCCAGGCATGCGGTGCGTGAGCGGCCCCGCCCCCGGATGCCTGGCAGCCATGAAAGGTTGGGGACCACTGCTCTAGTGTGTTGCCTGGGATTCGAAGCTGCACGAACCCTTTCAGCTGCTTCTATTTAAAGGCCTAAGACCTTCACCATGGCTGTCAGGCAGCAGCCCCAGGGAAGGTGCAAGCCCTTTAAATAGAAGGCAACCCGTTAGCAGCACAGTCAGGAGCAGTGAGCCCTTTAAATAGCAGGAATTAAAAGGGTTTGCCGCTCCCATCCCCTCCTAATATGATGCCTGGGAGCCTCAGGGGAGATACGAGCCCTTTAAAAGCTGCTATTTAAAGGCTCCACCCCTTCTGCCAGAGGCTCCTGCCCTTCTCCCTTTCCAGGGAGGGCCGCGACCACTTCAAAATTTTGAAGTAGCCTCCACTCAAAAATTATTGCCCATCCCAATCTAGATGGTGCTTGGTCCTGCTGTGAGAGCAGAGGACTGAACTTGATGATCTCTTGAGGTCCCTTCCAGTTCTAGTGTTCTATGATTCATTTTGAAATTGTTATTTGGAAGTTACTGTTTTCAAACTAAGTTATTTTGAAATAATTTCCTAGTGTAGGTATGCTCTGAGAGACGGACTGTGGGAATGGTTATTTATTCTTTGTATGGTACCCAGTTACCTCACAGGGACATTTCACTAAACAAGGTTCTTGTCTCAAGGATCTTACAACCTACAATTAAGTAATATAACAAGTAAGGGTGAGAAACAACTATGGAGTAGGAGCAGGTTGAACAGCATTAAATAAGATCATGGTATGACTCAGGTACTTGAAGTAGACATGTTACAACAATTATTCTTCTCTCTTCTTTATGCCTTGTGGCCGAGATAAGATTTTAGCAGGGATTTTAATGAGGTCAGATTCTTAGGAGAGTATTCCAGGCACAGGCGGTGGCATGGAATTAAGGTACAGTGATGTTTGTGTGAGGAGACAAATGGAAAAATCTGAGTTTAGGAGAGTACAGAGACGGGGAAGTGCAATGAGAGATGTGCACAGAGGTATAGAGCCTTGTAGACAAGGTCAAGAACTGCAAACCTGATATACAATCTGATGAGGCTCCTTTGCAGATACCCAGGGGAATTATAAAAGAGTTAAATTAATAGAAAGAGAGAAGGATGGGAGTTGAAGGAACAGACACAAAGCAGTGGAGGGAAAGAAATGCCACATCTGCAACAGGAGCGAAGGACAAGCCTGTATTACAGGCCTGAGTAAAGGTGAATACACATACATACAGCATTCCCAGGATAATTTTTGTTTCAAAAGAACATTTTCAAAACACTTTGTAACATGATCATAATTTATTTTCAGCTGCATAGAATTTGGCCTAAACTAAAAAGACAAGAGAGAAATGAAGATAAAGAAAGGAGAAAAGGGTCAGTGGGGCAAAATAACTAAAAGTGGAGAAGGGTGACTGCTAAAAATAGACCCATACTGAGAAATCAAAAGTCAGAAGAACAACCAGGTTCCAGTCAGCACTTTTGAAAGAGTGACACAAATCAGAGCATGTCTCATTACAGTTATATCATTGTACAGTAGCATGAAAATAAAAATAAAATTCTGTCTTCAGAACTACACAAGTAGGCCAGAATAGAACTGGTCATAACAATTTTTAAAAGATAGAAATGCTGAGTAAACAATAAAGAAGGCTTATGCAAGAGCATAAGAAATTTTAAAAGTCTACACATTTTGAAAAATTGTTTTCAGTTCTAAAGTAACCTCATTTATCTGCTTCTGCTAAAATTTCATTTTGGTATCAGGCTGTAGATCCAAACATGGAGAAGAAAAAATTAGTTTTAAGTTTCAGAAAATGAAGGTTCAAAAGGTGCATAGAAAAATCTTCAGATAGATAGGTTTGCAATTCAATAAGCAGTTCCTGTTCAAAATTGCTCCTACGTTGGCCATGCATTTATTTTGTTTGCAATAAAGTATTAATATTTAAGCAATGTATGAATATTGTGGGATTCCTTTCACACCCAGGCCTGTTATCTGTTTAAAAAACAACAACAACAACGTCAGTCTTTAATTGATTGCTTTGGAAGCAGACATATCTCACACAATCAGAACACACACATTGTAATTTATTAGCCTTCTAACATACCTAAAAAGAACCCAGCTACAGCTCACTATAATCTGAAAAGGGAAAAGAACCAAATGACTCCACTAAGTTCATTAGGGACTGTCAATTGCAAATAGATTTTATACAAAAGGGCTGTGTCTAAACTGGCAAGTTTTTCCGCAAAAGCAATTGCTTTTGCGCAAAAACTTGCCAGCTGTCTACACTGGCCGCTTGATTTTGCGCAAAAGCACTGACGTTCTACTGTCTGAAATCAGTGCTTCTTGCGCAAATGCTTTGACGTTCCCGTTCGGGCAAAAGCCCTTTTCCGGAAATGTTTTTGCACAAGAGGGCCAGTGTCGAAAGCTAAAAACTGTTTTGTGCAAAAAAACCCTGATGGCGAAATGGCGATCGGGGCTTTCTTGCACAAAACTGCGTCTAGATTGGCACGGACACTTTTCCGCAAAAAGCATTTTTGCGGAAAAGCGTCCGTACCAATCTAGACGCTCTTTTCCGCAAATACTTTTAACGGAAAAACTTTTCTGTTAAAAGCATTTGCAGAAAAACATGGCAGTCTAGACGTAGCCAAGGTGAACAGATATCACAGTGATTGGAAGCAGTACAAAATCCTAAGGTTGATTCCAGATAACAAAATACAATTCAGTAATTCTGTTCTTAGGGTTGCCAGATGGCTTTAGAAAAAATACCGACCCTCCCCCAAAAAAGAAGGCCCCTTTAAGAAACGCATAGTGACGCTTTTTGGCCCTAACAGGCTACCGGTGGCCATCCACCATCTTTCCTCCCTGCGCCAGGCTGGACAGCTCCTCGGTAAACACGTGGGCTACGTCTACACTGGCCCCTTTTCCGGAAGGGGCATGTAAATTTCATGAGTCGTAGTAGGGAAATGCGCGGGGGATTCCTTCAAAGTAGGAATAAGAGCCTCCGGAAAAGGGCGCTTTTTCCGGAGGATCGGGGCCAGTGTAGACGCTCTTTTCCGGCTTTTTTAAAAGCCAGAAAAAAGCGGCGGACATTTTTATTTAAATGCCGCGGGGGATATTTAAATCCCCCGCGCATTTCCCTACTACGACTCATGAAATTTACATGCCCCTTCCGGAAAAGGGGCCAGTGTAGACGTAGCCTAGGGTTGCCAGGCTGCCTTCATATTGAGCTGGACAGCCCAGAATTTTCACCTCCTGGCCGGGAAAAAAATCAGAAAATACCAGACATTTTAGGTGTCTGGTATTTTCTGAATTTTTTTGTTACCGGATAGGAGGCGAAAATACCAAACTGTCCAGTTCAATACCAGACACCTGGCAACCCTACCTGTTCTACAAACCATCAGTCTTAGGTATTTATGTGTCCCTATTACATTTCTTAATCCATTTTCCCCCATTGTCATTGTGTTTTAATAAAAGATAATTAGTTGTCTTGTAAAAATGTAGATAATCTGTCACAGTTCAAAGTGAGAGAACTAACAAAATATAAGACAGTACAATAGGGCAAAGAACAGTGATGTTTGTAAAACTGATACAACACAAAAAAAGAAATAAGGGCCAAAAGGTTGAACAAACAACTATAAAGGACATAAAAAGTCCAGAAATATGAAGATCAAGGGTACATTTCAATCTTGGCCAGAGCTGCCAGATTTGAACTACTGTACTACTAACCAACCTGGAATGTTTAATCTTTCAAATGAAAGAAACAAAATCCAATCACCTTGAAAATCTCCCCTGCCCGAGGTTCCTTTGCCAAAGCTGCCTGGTCTAGCCCATCATAAGCAGAAGTCACATACATTTCTGAATAATCTTTTCCACCAAAGCAGCAGGAGGTGATCCTTGAAGCAGGCAGCATCACAGTCTGGATTCTTTTCCCTAGAGGAAATTAATGGTTACTTGATTCAAACTTTCTGAGGAAAATATAGCAAGTAATTTGCTATTAACCAACTGGACAGCCTCTGTGATTCTCAGACTGAGCCTTTTACAATATGAATAGAGTGTTTCCCCCATCAGAAAGAAGCAGTTTCTGTAAGGACAGTTGTAGAGAATTGTGCTGAATTGGTTCAAAGGCACCACCTCCTACATTTTACTACAGGTTGCACCTCCAAAATCTGGGACTCTCTGGTCTGACAACATCTGTGGTCCCAAAAGGACGACAGATGTTGCTGGCCAGAGAGTCCCAGTGGTTGGGAATGGGGCCTGCTGGGAGTCCAGCGGCAGGGGAGCTGGCAGATACACTGCAGTGGGGCCAGTGCCAGGGGCACTGGCTGTGAGTGGGAAGCCCAAGGCCAGACTGGCTACAGAGGAGCCAGCAGTGGCTGGGAAGCCCCAGGCCAGACCAACAGCACAGGGGCTAGTGGCAGTGGCCGTGAAGCTCCCAGCCGGACCAGCTGCAGGGGAACTCCAATCACGCCAGCAGCTGGGGGGGCTGGGAGGGTACAACCCCAGTGGCAGAGGGTTCCAGTGGCCTTGAATTCTGCCGGACAGGGTGGAGCCCACAGCATGGCTGATGGTCGACGGGAGCTTGGACACCTCTGGTCCGTCAAACTCCCTGATTCAGGGCCACTAAGGTCCCGAGGGTGCCAGACCAGGGAAGGCCAACCTGTACACTGATCCAGTTCCTTTTTCAAATACAGGCAACACTACGGCTACGGCTAGACTGGCATGATTTTCCACAAATGCTTTTATCACAAAAGTTTTCCATTAAAAGCATTTTTGGAAAAGCACGTCTAGATTGGCAGGACACTTTTCCGCAAAAGCACTTTTTGTGGAAAAGCATCCGTGGCCAATCTAGACACACTTTTCCGCAAAAAAGCCCCGATCGCCATTTTCACGATCAGGGCTTTTTTGCAGAAAACAAATCTCTGCTGTCTACACTGGCCCTTTTGCGCAAAAGTTTTTCGGAAAAAGACTTTTGCCCGAACGGGAGCAGCATAGTATTTCCGCAAAAGCACTGACAATCTTACATGAGATCATCAGTGCTTTTGCGGAAATTCAAGCGGCCAGTGTAGACAGCTGGCAAGTTTTTCCGGAAAAGCAGTTGCTTTTCCAGAAAAAGTGGCCAGTCTAGACACAGCCCCCCTGCGTGATCAGTAACAGGCAGGCCACATGCCCACTGAAGTCTAGTTCTGAAACAGCGCATCCTGGAGACATTTCAGCACTAAAGAGATTCTTAAATTGCAGGTTTAACAGGCAAACATAGTGGACTGTACTACAAAGCACCCAACACTGGACACTTTGGCTATGTCTACACTGGCAGGTTATTGCGCCAAAAGTATGCAAATGAGGCTAAGCGTGGAATATTGCCAAGCTTCATTTGCATACCTAATGAGCCACGATTTTTGCGGAAGAGGCTCTTGCACTATAAGGAGCTGTCTATACTGCCCCTTCTTGCACAAGAAAAACCCTCTTGCGCAATGCCGTTATTCCTGAAAACAACCAGCGTAGCAACATTGCACAAGAGGGTTTTTCTTGCACAAGAAGGGGTAGTATAGACAGCTCCTTATAGTGCAAGAGCCTCTTCTGCAAAAATGGTGGCTCATTAGATATGCAAATGAGGCTCAGCAATATTCCACGATTAGCCTCATTTGCATACTTCTGGCGCAACAACCCGCCAGTGTAGACATAGCCTTTGGGTCGGATTCAGAGGGGACATAAATGGGAGGAGGATATTACACATCAGTAAATCAGCATGAGTGAGTGAGCGTAACTTACTTGCGAAAGGGCTGGAAAGGTGGAGCTTGTATTAAGAGGCTCAACAAACAAAAAATAAAGGCAGTGAATCCTTTTTCTCACAACTTCTTAGCATCTTCTGCTGGTTGCCTTTCCTGCAACAACCTCATCGCTCTGCTCTCCCTCTCCTCCTCCTGGCATATAGATTGTGCCAGATTACTGAAATCTAATTACATGCATCATTTCTGACTTTGGCTAAATGTTTCTGTTTTTTCTTAACACTGCATTATATCACCAAGGGTATATCTACTCAGAGATAAAAGTATCACAGCTTGGCCAGCAGACTTGGGATCCAGGACTAAAAATTGCTGTGTAGACTGGAACCTGAGCCCTGGAACCCTCTAAACTCTCAAGGTCCCAGAACTTGGGCTCCAGGCCAAGTCCAAATGTCTACACAGCAGTTTTTCAATCCCAGAGCCAAGCCCCTGAAGCTCAAGTCAGCTGATCTAGGTTAGCAGTGGGGGGTTTTATCACGGTGTGGAATGCTAATAGAGAAAAACAGTTATACTGGCAAGTAATCAAACACATGGAATCAGGATTCTCAGCTGGTGTAAATCAATATAGCACTCAGAAATTAGTGGAGAAGTGCCAATAAGCCAGTTTATACCAGCTGAGGGCTTGGTCCAGAATGTTTAACTCATAATTAAAGCCTCAGTATCCAATTAGTAGTGATAGCAACTATTATTAAGTGCTGGCAATGTTCTCACAAGGGCCCAGATCCATAAAGATATTTAGATTCCTAAAGTCCAGTGATTTCTAAGATAGCTACAGTCCCTGCCTTGAATGGTTTACCATCTAATAAGCAGAAAGAAGAGAGGATTGCTCAGGGAAGCCTAGAAAAAGTGTAACAAACTTTTTTCTTTAAGGTTTGATTTTATTCCCTTCCTGTGAATTTTCAGGAAAGACTTGGACTGTGAGGAGAGAGAAGGGTGGTGGATTGTACCAGAGTGACAAACAGTAACTGTGGGACAGATGGAGAGCATTCATCCCAAACTTCAATTCATGTAGATAATCTCTTCAAACTCCTGAGCTGTGTCTAGACTGGCCAGTTTTTCCACAAAATCAGCTGCTTTTGCAGAAAAACTTGCCAGCTGTCTACACTGGCCACTTGAATTTCTGCAAGATCTCATGTAAGATTGTCAGTGTTCTTGCGGAAATACTATGCTGCTCCCGTTCAGGCAAAAGCCCTCTTGCGCAAATCATTTGCGCAAGAGGGCCAGTGTAGACAGTACAGTACTGTTTTGCGCAAAAAAGCCCCAATGGCTAAAATGGCTAAAAGTGCTTTTGCGGAAGAGCGTCCGTGCCAATCTAGACGCTCTTTTCCGAAAATGCTTTAAACGGAAACTTTTCCGTTAAAAGCATTTCTGGAAAATCATGCCAGTCTAGACGTAGCCCTGGAGTAAAGTAACACCAACCATTTAAAACTCTTCACAATATCCCACCATCATCAGCTGCTCAATTCTAAATTTGTTTTCCTTGGAGCCAAGTTTCACTGTCACCTTTTCAACCTGCTTCGTGATGTCACAGTTTTCCATTGGTCTCTGGAAAGCTATTACAAAACTCCTGTGCCACTCACAGATAATTAAGGTTCAATTACCAACATTTCTCATGAAAAGTAACATTTACAAATCCAATTGCTTTGATCCTAATTTAGCAAGGCACTTAAGTACTTGCTTAACTTTAAGCACATGCAGAAGACCTTTGCTAAATCAGGATAATTATTCAGATTCCCATCTTCTTGCACAAGAAGGCTTATTCCATGTGGGGAGAGAAATAACTCTTGTGCAAGAAGCCCTCTGTTCTGATGCTTTACTGTAAATTTACTTGCGCAAGAACGCATGTGCAGTGTAGACGCTCCGTAAGTTTTTGCACAAGAAGGCCGTTCTTGCGCAAGAAGCCTGCAGTGTAGATGTAGCCCCAAAGCATTGGGCTGTAACCCTGACCACCTGAAGTTATAGCCATTGATAGAACTATTCTCCATGAACTTGCCTAATTCTTTTTGAACCCAGTTATTCTTCTAGCCATCACAACACCCCGTAGCAAAAAGTTCTGCAGGTTGGCTGTGCATTATGTGAATACTTCCTTTTGTGTGTTATAAACCTGATGCCTATTAATTTCATTGAGTGACTCCTGTTCTCGTGTTATGTTAAGGAGTAAATAATTCTTTCTTGTTCACTTTCCCCACCATTCATGACTTTATAGACCTCGATCATAACCATGCTCAGTCTTCTCTTTTCCAAGCTGAACAGTCCCACTCTTTTGAATCTCTCCTCATATAGAAGCTGTTCTATACCCCCTAGCCATTTTTGTTCCCCTTTTCTGTAACTCTTCTAATATGAATATGTTTTTTTGAGATTAGGTGACTAGAATTGCACACAGTATAAGGCAAGAGACACCAGATGGAGACAGAGCAGGGAGTACAAGGAAGAAATAAGACAATACTGGTCAGCATGATAGGCTGTGGACTCAGCACACCAGCAGTCTATCCATTGCCAAGTTTTTTTGCAGGCATCATGGCAAAGGAGGGATTCGAAGGAAGCTAATGGGTTTAATTTCTGGATGTGTACCCTATGTTTATGAGTTCATATTTGTTGCCAGTTTCTTGTGCCTAATCCCAAGGGGAAGTGAGCTGTTATCAGAGTAGGCCACAAACAGAACCTTTAACACAAAAGCCAAACTCGATAGACAGAGGCCGCCTTCCTCAAGCAATACATGTGGCACAGGTGATTCCTGTCCTGACATTGGATCCTTTAATACAAAACTCCAGTTCATCTTTGTGAGGGCTTACCTGTCTCAGGGTCTAAACGGATCACTCTCCCTCCATCAATGCAGGCCACCCAAAGTTTCCCTTCTGTATCAATACACATTCCATCAGGCATTTGCTCCTCCTTTTCTAATTGGTACAAAACTTTACAGCCATCTGTAAAAGGAATTATGAAATCAGCACGGAGAGTGACACTGTCCCATATCCTAAGTTAACAAATTCATTTAAGAACTTCCACAGTCCCTTCAATGTCCTTATTTTGTGGGCAAATCATCTCATTTTGTGACAAAAGCCTTCAACAAAAACTTGACTTGTGCACAGATGCCTAGAGATGGATGACAGGACATAGTTCGACTGAACCCCACTAGAGCTGCTATCTGAGGTTATAACTGACGTGCTTTTACCAAGTGAGGAGTTCAGATCTTTGTTACTGTAGAATCTGTTCTATCGATATTGTTCGATATATTAGCCCTAGGCCAGTTTATGACAATCTGCCTGTGTGGGTTTTTCATATGCAAACCACAGAACTATTTAATTTAAATGTAGGTAATACATAATGTTTCCCAGACAAAGAGCAAAAAGTCATTTTAATACAAAGAGAAACTGGCTTCTTGTTGACCAGCTAAAAACTTATTATTTTAATTGGGTTTTGGACACCAAGAACATAATTTTCAAAATTAGGCACCGATAATTAAATGCCTAAACCACAATCCAATGTAGTATTCTGTGCAAACAGCTGTGCACACCTGGAGTCCCAATGATGCACTGAAGTCTCCCAATAGCAACAGTACTCCTGATGACAATGTAAGATCAGAACCCTAGTTTGCAACCATAATGGAGATTCACCAGTATAAAAGCAGTATGAAAGGAGTTTTTTTTATATTTTTGGAAAAATAGGTGTCATAGAAAAATCTTCTCACCAGAAATTTATAGAAATAAGCAAAGGAAGTCTACCAGGGCATTTTTATTCTACTGCTAAATATTTTGTTTATACATGCCTAAACTCTGCACCAATTAGAGTGTAAAGGGAACCAGTTCTGTTATTTGAATCAAAACTGACATGAGATAACTAGTCTCAGTAGAATTGCTGCTATACTAGATGGGCCAAAAACATTTCACTGAATGTCTGTTTAAGTTTTTAAATGAATTTGTGCCAGTTGTACTCACATTCCAGTCTTCTTTCTGCAAAGACTGTAGTAAGCAAGAAATATTTGCTCAGATTGTGGATTTTGCATGAATGCTACAGAACGTCTGTGAAAAACTTTAAATTTACATTTGTGAGCATTCATACTGGAAGTCTGATTTTAAAAATATGCGTCTGCAAATCAAGGAAGAGAAACATAAAGTACAATCTTGTGAGAGTTAACAGAAAGTGTGCCAGTAGATGACACTCAAGAATATATAGCACTGTTTATGGATTTTGTAGGACTGATACAGTTCATTGTGATTGTGCTTCCTTTGTGCACTCTTAACATCCGCTCTTAACTTGACCTGGTGTAGTGAAAATGTGGAAGACGATTGTGAGGTTGGGGAAATTAGGTGATGTACCACAATCGTTCCTTTTGTGCCTGCGTTTTCTTACAGGCCTGGATGCTCTAGGAAGCCATTTGTGCTTTTTGCTTCTTATTATTCTTTTGTTGTTCTCACAGAGTGAGCTGTTTGCTCAAGATGGTACAGTGTAGGAATGCACTGTTGACTTTCAACAAGCTCTGGGACAGGTCCCAAGGTCATGCACCTGGTATGGAAGAGCAGGAGGGCTTGGGAAGATCACATTGATATCTTTGCTGGATGTTTCCCACCTGATAATGCTAATTATTTGGCCTGGGAAAATATGCTAAGTATCAACAAGCTAATTATTGGATGTGGGAAAATATGCAATGTATCAATGATCTTGTTAGGTTCTCAGAACAACAGGTGTGATTACTGTAGATCCAACAGTATATAAAGACCGGGAATATTCCTAACATTAGAACCTTGGCGTAGACCAAAGCTGCAGAAGGTGCTACGCACTGGCCTCTGGGATCCATCCGCTGTCCTTCTTCAGGGGGTTCCTGGCAGCAGAAGGGACATAGGAATTGCATTTGATTCTAAGATTTGCTTAGGCTTAATAAGTATTGTATTTTATTCTAAGATTTGTTTCATTGTATTTTACTCTAATATTAAGCATTGTATTTTACCTTAATATTTGCTTAGTAAAATCTTTAAGCCTTCACCCAATTTGTGTGCTTATTGCCTCCAAATCCCTTAAAGGAAGAACCATTGCCTCTTGGCAATACACCTAGCTATCCAATCAAAACAGTTCCATTTCTGAACTCTCACAATGAACTGTTCATGAACAACCTTTAATCCAAGAAATGTTTACCAAATAATGTTGGTTCATAAATTGTGATTTCCTTTGTTCACTGACAATTTGTGAATAGAGCATTAGAAATTTGTCATCTATGTCATGGCCAAATATACACCTGTCTCTTTGTGCAGATAGTCAAACTACATTGATGTAAAAACTGATTTAAGAAAAGCATCTGTACCGATTTTTCCTGTGTGCACATTATAGTCAAAGGCCTGGACAGCGTATGCTAGGCTATCAATATGAAAGAAGGTTCTGTGATCTAGTGACCAATCCAATCCATTAGAGATGTCCAGCTGGTCTAATTGCTTCACTACAGAATAATCCGGAAAGAGTGTGTAGAGGGCACCTTGGCGTCTTGCTCGCACACCAGGTTCTGTCTCCTCAGCCATGGTACCTAGAAAGATAATGGGATCAGTGGCTGGAATGCAGCATCCTGGAGACTCTTCCTGGTAACAACAATAATGACCTCCTCATGTTCTCCTTAGAGTATATGGAGTTCCCACTGAACTCATCAGATGTTCCATCCAAGGCTTGCCTTTGGGCTGCGTGATCTGGGCTGAGGGCTCCAGTTTCACCCTACCCCTCCCTCCTGGGAAGCCTAGAGCTGCAACAGTGTCCCTCTCTGCCAGGAGCAAAAGTTTGTGGCATATGAGTGAGCAGGTGGGGGCCAGGCAAGGCTGGGAGAGAGGGAGCCCAGCTCAAGGAGTAGAGCAAGGCACAGGGACTTCAGGGAACACTATGTGTATGGGGGGAGGGTACCAGGCTGGAGATGGCTGCAACAGTAACAGGGCTGAGAAGGGAAAGGAGAAGGGGTATTGTCTGGCTCAGTGAGCTAGAAGTGAATGTGCTCGGGCTGCCTGGGGAGCAGTCTGGTGCCCCTGGGGGACAGCAGCTCTTCCAACTTGCTCCATTAGAACCTAATTCTGGAAACACTGCCAAGTATAGAAATTACAGTCACGACTCTGTGCATCTGCTCTCACTACTAATTGCTGTGTTCGATAGCACGCATTTGTAGAATCAGGCCTTCATTTTGGATCTACAAGCCCCAAAGGAATGGGGAACCAAAGAGTGAAATCCTGACTCCACTGAAGTCAATGAAAGGACCCAAGATTTTACCCAACAACCCATACAAATCTTTCGCTGGCTTCTTTACATGTCTAGTAAAAGGCCTGTATTTTTGCTTACGAGGCACAGTTAAAAACATGTCCAGCAAAGAAAAACATAGGCCACTTACTAGACAGGCCAGACTGCGTGTCTATCCTTGCTACATCCAGCTCAGCCCCACTTTAAACTGTGAGTACGTTCTCCTGATCTGTCACACAATCAGAAGCATCTAAACACTACTTTCTGCTTCCATGATTCTGCAGTAGTGTCTTCACTTACTGCTGAGTGAAGTTCAGCTGAAGAATCAAGTTCCCAGAGAATAAAAGTACAATACACACTAGAAATAGTCCTTTTTCATTCAGAGTGAAAAGCCTAACAAACATACCAGCAAAAAACCTCCCCTTTGGATCCACTTTCCCATCATTGAACCTGTTGTTTGGTTTATCCTGTTCGAGTTCAACAATATTGGTTACTGACTCCGTTTCCCAGTTTAAAAAGGCAAATCGGGTTCCCAGTGCAATGACATAACCCCCACACTTCCGAAGAGCCACTGAGCCAACACGAGCATCTGCAAAGAGGAGGGGGACAGGAAAAATTCAGTGAATGTCAGATCATGTTATTTCATATGCTCTATATCAGGGGTCTGCAACCTATGGCTCTAAAGCCAAATATGGCTCAGTATGGAACCAAATATAGCTCTTTTGTCATTCCAAAACTACATGCAACTTTTTAAATTAAAATGAAAAATTAATTAAAAATTTTAAAAACATGTAATTACTCATGTAGCTTGAATGCATGCATGAACCTGAATTTGACCAGTTATGATGTAAACTTCAAATAAAAAAACGCAGCAGCAGAAGTCCCATTCAATAAAGTCTGTGAGTATGTTTCATTTATGTTATATTAATCATTATGTCAATTATCAATACTATTACATAATATATTTTCAGTCATGCAAATGGACATTCTTATACAGCTCTTTGTTGACCACTTGTTCTGAATTTTGATGTGGTTTGGCTCTTTGGTTTAAAAGATTGCCAACCCCTGCTCTATATCCTCCTGACATCACCTTCTCACTAGATGTGCAGTGCCATTTCTTTGCTCCCTAAGGGCATGGCTGAGATCAGTACCTGGATGGAGAACAGCTGAATTCAATGAGGGACTCTGAAAAACTTGCCACCTCTATAACTTTACCTTCCATTGTGATCATTAGCATAGCTTGTAGTCTCAGTTTTCTTTCAGGATCCTCACTATTTCTAAAAGCTCAAGCAGCCAGAAAAAAAAATCATCTATAGCTGCCAGGAAAACTGTGGCCTTTCTTTCTGACTTTGGACTTAGACCCAGTAAGCCATGCTTTTGGGACCTCCACCTTGATAACTATAATTCTCTGTCTTGTTGGATTGCTAAACAATGACTGTAGGGCTACGTCTACACTGGCATGATTTTCCGAAAATGCTTTTAGCGGAAAAGTTTTCTGTTTTCCGCAAAAAAGCCCCAATCGCCATTTTTGCGATCGGGGCTTTTTTGCGGAAAACAGTACTGTGCTGTTTACACTGGCCCTCTTGCGCAAATGATTTGTGCAAGAGGGCTTTTGCCCAAACAGGAGTAGCACAGTATTTCCGCAAGAACACTGACGATCTCATGTAAGATCGTCAGTGTTCTTGCAGAAATTCAAATGGCCAGTGTAGACAGCTGGAAAGTTTTTCCGCAAAATCATGTGATTTTGCGGGAAAACTTGCCAGTCTAGACACAGCCTAGGAGTCAGTTCACTTGTCTCAATTGAAAGTAAAAGGACAGCATAAAATGCCATGAACCTGTGATTCTCAACCATGTGTACTTGCACCCCCTAAAGGTATGCAGAGGTCTTCTAGGGTTAGGGGTACATCAACTCATCTAAATAGCTTTACAATAGGCTACCTGGAAAGCACTAGCAAAGTCAATACAAACTAAGATTTCATAAGATAAAATGAGGAAGGAAGCAAATTTTCAGCCACAATATGCTGTGACAATATGCTTTTGTGGTTTTATGTCTGATTTTGTAAACAAGTAGTTTTTAAGTGAGTTGAAACTTGGGTGTACGCAATACAAATCAGATTCCTGAAAGGGGTATAGTAGTCTGGAAAGATTGAGAGTCACTGCTATAAACTACTTCTGATGCTGAGGAGAAAGAAAGAAGACCATGTGTACACTAAAGTTATCACCACTGACATAGCACCACTGTTACAAATTGTGATACATTTCATACAAAGTATACCTTGTAGTGCATCATTGGAAAAGTGATGATTTGTTGAATGCTATCCTGTTTATGTGTATGTGAAGGATAAACTTAATTTGTTGTCAGTATGACCTTTGTGTGACCTGGATGTTAAGTCTGGTCTTTGTAAAGAGGTACGTGCTTGGACACGGGTATACAACAAGGAGGGGATAGGTGAAACTGGTTTGAACCTGATGTAAGGCCTGAAAAGTGACTGTGAGGGGGAATGATTGGAGGGAATTTGGTGCAAAGGGGCATGACCTGTGTACGCAGGCAACTGTAAGTGGTCAGTGGGAAAGGGGTGATTACCATATAAGATGATACAAAAGACATTGCCTTTTGTTTGAGAAGTTGCGAAACTTTTCCTGAGAGTATCCTGGAGATTTTTGCCCTGGAATGCATTCCTGAATAAAGCTGGTTGCTTAAGAAGGGTGTCTGGAATTAATTAGGACAGGCTTGGAACCCTCGGATTAAAATTCTCCGTCATATGCATTATCGTATTATATGAAGTTATGAACCTTTGCTGCATGTTTGTATCTCTAACCTGTTGTATTCCTGGGTACCACCCACAGGACAGATTTACATCCAGACCAGCCAGCGATGATTGATGGGCCATTCAGAAAAATCAATTCTTTTGCAGGGGTGAGGAACCTCAGGCCCTTGATCCAGTTCATGAGGCTTGGGGCTTGCCTCTGCCCCAGCAGAGGAGCAAGCCAGCACAGATTCTCCGGCCACATGGAGGACACTGTGGCTGGAACACCAAAACAGCTCCCTGCTGCAGGGAGAAGGGCAAGCCCCAAGCCTCATGAATGTGTTCAAGGCAAACTGGGGCTGGATCCAGCCCACAGGCTCTGCCTCGTAGGGGGAGGAAGCAGCTCTGTGTGCTGCAGGGAAGCGCTCCCTGCACGCACCACCACTAGCACCTTCTCCCCAATGAGAGCAGTGGGGACGATGCCTGCAGGGAATGCTTCCCTGCTGCATGCAGAGCAGTGCGAAGCCACCTGCATCCCCTCAGGTGCTGTGCCAGATAGGCACCCCAGTCCTCTCCCCTCTCCTGGCTGTATCTTCCCTCCCGCCCTGACCCCACACCTGTATCCCACTCCTGCACTCTCCCTCTCGGACCCCACACCCTCACCCCCAACCCGCTGCTGCACCATACCTCCTGCTCAGACCCCGTATCCCATCCTTCTCCTGCACCCCATCTCCCACACGGACCCTCCAGCCCAACCCCACTCCTGCATCCTCCCTCCCTCCCAAGTCCTCCATCCTGCTCCTATACCCTGTCTCCCACCCACACTCTGCACTTTCACCTCCAGCCTGCTCCTGCACCCTTCCTCCTGCCCAGATACCTCACCCTATCCCAGCCCACTCCCTAATTGCCCTCTCCCACACACTGAACCCCTTATTTCTGGCCCGGCCCCAGAGCCTAGGAGTGCCCCATAAAATCCACTAGCCCTGGGCCTCCAGAGGAGTTAATCTGGCCCTAGAGGGGAAGGCCTGAGTGTCTCTCCCCACTCCCCAAAGCTGGTGCTTGAGGGGAGTGAGGTGAATGTCTTTTTCCTACTTCCCAGTCAGAGGCCACATCTATGAGGGTGTTTTCTCCTCACTTGGAGGCCAGGTCAGGTTTGTTTTTTGTTTTTTGCTTCTCACTTATGTGTGGCCCCCGACTGATTTTTTCTGTGGATCAACGGCCCCCGAGCCAAAAAAAGGTTCCTCACCCCTTTTTTAGAGGGCCCCTCAGAAAGCATATAGGCAATGGATGCCTTCTGACTCAGCAAGGGCACATAGAAAATGTGATTCCTGACTCCATGTTTGAAACAGTAACTTTCCATGCACATAGGCTTGAGTTAATAAACTGGAGAGCGTGACACCATCCCCTTGTCTCTTTCCTACTCCACATCTCTGAATTATGATTTCTAAAAAAAAAGAAGAACTTTGAACAATGGACTGAGGACCCCAAAATTTGAGATGAACCAGAAAGACTTATTACAAATTGGCAAATTTAGCATCACTGCTATTATCCTGATCTACAAACTGAAATCAACTGTCATGGATATGATTCATTGGCACCTCTTAATAATGCTCTTTTTTATATATTAATAAACCTTTAGTTTCTAGTTGTTAAAGGACTGGCTACAAGCATGGTTTTTTGGTAAGACCTGAGTATATCTGGCCTATAGTGTGTATCTGGTTCTTTGGGACTAGAAAAACATGTGATTCTTGATTTTGCTAATCATTTGTCACAGAAGTCTGGTTTGTCTGAGTAGTACAGGAGGAACTGCAGGGCCTAAAGGAACCAGTCTGTGGCTAGATCATAACAACTAGTATAGCATTTTGGAACCACACATTTGTAACTGGCTAGGTGAAATCTTATGACAGTCTATACCATCAGTTTGGAGTACATGCTCTATTTTCTGACACTCCAGCATGAGTTTGGTGCTCTTGGCTGTCAGGCAGCATGGCACTACTAAACTGGGACATGGCTACAATTTCACTGCATATAAATATCTAATGGCAGAGATACACTGACAATAATACAGAAAAAAAACAAAAAAGGTACAGAAACAAAATAGCACACAATTTTAAGACTCAGAGTGGCTCTGTCTTACCCACTGATACACTGTATACTTCATTGGTGACTGAGTTCCATCGGCAAACTTTCTGTGAATTAATATCTACATATACAAGTGCATTTTCCCTTTCTTCCCATATCGGGCACTCCCCCATCCTGTTCTTCTCCTTCACAGCAGTCTCAATCTTAATAGAAGACATGGCCTGAGAGGAGGAGAGCAAAAGATGAGCCACATGAAAAAAATAATTTTAATAAAAGAAGACTGCTTGTACTGAATTTTTTTTATAGAAACACCATATTCAGAGCACCAATTAGTGAATGATATGGTCCCATAGATGCCACACAGCATTAGGATAAATATTTGGGGGATCCAATACATCTAGACTATGGCACTTATATGACTCCCGTTATTATCTTATCTTAGCACTTCACAATCGAGGACTAGCCTATTGAGAAATACAGAGTGAGGATCACAGTTTTATATCTGGACAAATTATAATACACTAAAAGCTTGATAAAAAAAAAACTCCTGATGATATTCTAAAGCCATCATATTTGCTAAGCAGACTTCTGGAAGAGAAAGGGAAAAGGCAAAAAGAGGGAATAAACAAAAATTGGAGTGAGGGAAGAGTCAAACATGAGAAAGCATTATTACAATTTATAGTTAAATAAGGTAGGTGGAATAATATATTTTACTGGAGTAACTTCTGTAGGTAAGAGAGACAAGCTTTTGAGATTACATAAAATATGTTATCTTGCCCACCTTGTCTCTTGTAATAAATATCCTGGAACCAACAAAGTTAGAATAATAGAATCATAGAACTGGAAGAGACCTCAGAAGGTCATCAAGTCCAGCCCCCTGCTCTAGCCAAGACCAATTCCAACTAAATCAACCTGGCCAGGGCTTTGTGAAGCCGAGACTTAACACTACTTCCCTAGGTAACCCATTCTAGTGCTTCACCACCCTCCTAGTGAAATAGTTTTCCCTAATATCCAACCTGGACCTCTCCCACCACAACTTGAGACCATTGCTCCTTGTTCTGCCATCTGTCACTACTGAAAACAGCCTGTCTCCATCCTCTTTGGAACCTCCCTTCAGGAAGTTGAAGGCTGCTATCAAATCCCCCCTCACTCTTCGCTTCTGCAGACTAAACAGACCCAAGTCCCTCAGCCTCTCCTCATAAGTCATATGCTCCAGCCCCCTAATCATTTTGGTTGCCCTCCACTGGACCCTCTCCAATGCGTCCACATCCTTTTTGTAGTGGGGGGCCCAGAACTGGACACAATACTCCAGATGCGGCCTCACCAAAGCCGAATAAAGGGGAATGATGACATCTCTGGATCTGCTGGCAATGCTCCTCTTAATGCAACCTAATATGCCATTAGCCTTCTTGGCTACAAGGGCACACTGTTGACTCATATCTAGCTTCTCATCCACTATAACCCCCAGGTCCTTTTCTGCAGAACTACTACTTAACTGGTTGGTCCCCAGCTTGTAACTATGCTTGGGATTCTTCCGTCCCAAGTGCAGGACTCTACACTTGTCCTTGTTGAACCTCATCAGATTCCTTGTGGCCCAATCCTCCAATTTGTCTAAGTCATTCTGGACCCTATCTCTGCCCTTAAGTGTATCTACCTCTCCCCCCAGCTTAGTGTCATCCGCAAACTTGCTGAGGGTGCAATCCATCCCCTCATTCAGATCATTAATAAGGATATTGAACAAAACCGGTCCTAGAACCGAACCTTGGGGCACTCCGCTAGAAACCGACTGCCATCCTGACATCAAGCCATTGATCACTACCCGCTGGGCCCAGCCTTCTAGCCATCTTTCTATCCATCTTACCGTCCATTTATCCAATCCACAATCCCTTAACTTGCTGGCAAGAATATTGTGGGAGACCGTATCAAAAGCCTTGCTAAAGTCAAGGTATATAACATCCACTGACTTCCCCATGTCCACTGAGCCAGTTACCTCATCATAGAAGCTAATCAGATTGGTCAGGCACAACTTGCCCTTTGTGAATCCATGCTGACTATTCCTAATCACTTTCCTCTCATCCAAGTGCCTCAATATGGATTCCTTAAGGATCCCTTCCATGATTTTTCCAGGAACCGAGGTAAGACTGACCGGCCTATAGTTCCCTGGATCATCCTTCTTCCCTTTTTTGAAGATGGGCACTACATTTGCCTTTTTCCAGTCATCCGGGATTTCTCCCGATCTCCACAACTTTTCAAAGATAATAGCCAAAGGCTCCACAATGACATTTGCCAACTCCCTCAGTACCCTCGGATGCACTAAGTCCGGACCCATGGATTTATGTACGTTTAGCTTTTCTAAATAGTTCCTAACCTGTTCTTTACCCACCACAGGCTGTCCATCTTCATCCCATCTTGCGTCACTTGGCGCAGAAGTCCAGGAGCTGACCTTGTCCGTGAATACAGAGGCAAAGAAAGCATTGAGTACTTCAACTTTCCCCACATCATCTGTCACTAGGTTACCTTCTTCATCCATTAGGGGCCGCACACCCTCTCTAATCACCTTCTTCTTGTTAACATGCCTGTAGAAACTTTTCTTGTTATCCTTCACATCCTTAGCCAGTCGCAATTCCATTTGCTCTTTCGCCTTCCTGATAACCCCCCAGCATTCTCGAGCTGTACATTTAAACTCCTCCCTAGTCATTTGTCCAAGTTTCCACTCCTTGTAAGCTTCCTTTTTGTGCTTAAGTTCACCAAGGATTTCCCCTATAAGCCAATCCGGTCTCCTACCATGTTTGCCTCTCTTGCTACGCGTCGGGATGGTTTATTTCTGTGCCTTCAATAAGGCTTCTTTAAAATACTGCCAGCTGTCCTGGACTCGTTTCCCCTTCATGTTAACATCCCAGGGGATTCTGCCCATCAGATCTCGGAGGGAGTCAAAATCTGCTTTTTTGAAGTCCAAGGTGTGTATTTTACTATTCTCTTTTCTTCCTTTCGTCAGGATCCTGAAATCTACCATCTCATGATCACTGCTTCCCAGGTTGTTACCCACCTCCACTTCCCCTATTAGTTCCTCCCTGTTTGTGAGCAGAAGGTCAAGCTGCGCACGGCCCCTGGTCGGATCCTTCAGCACCTGTGTCAAGAAGTTATCCCCAACATTCTCCAAAAACTTCCTGGATTGCCTGTGTACTGCCGTATTGGTTTCCCAGCAGATGTCAGGGTGATTAAAGTCCCCCACGAGAACCAGGGCCTACGATCTGGAAGCTTTGCTCAGTTGTCCGAAGAAAGCCTCATCTACCTCATCCACCTGATTCGGTGGCCTGTAGCAAACACCAACCACAACATCAATGCTGTTGTTTGCTCCTTTAAACTTAACCCATAGACTCTCAACAGGTTTTTCTCCCTCTTTATACTGGAGTTCAGAGCAATCGTAGTGCTCTCTTACATATAGTGCAACTCCTCCTCCTTTTCTCCCCAGCCTGTTCTTCCTGAACAGTCTATACCCTTCCATGACAGCGCTCCAGTCATGCGAGTCATCCCACCAAGTCTCTGTTATCCCAATTAAATCATATTTCTTGGTCTGGGCTCCAGTTCTTCCTGTTTGTTGCCCAGGCTTCTCGCATTAATGTACAAACACTTCAGGTAACCAGTTGATCGTCCTATCTTCTCCATTCGAAACATGGGTCCTCCTTTCTTGCCCCTTCCTCTCTGTATTTCTTCATGGTATACGACTTTCCCACTGTTCCACGAGGCATACAGATAGTTCGGATTAGAAGCCTAATCCGAACTATCTAGTCCGTGCCGCATGTAGCCGCGTGGCACGGGGTTCGCACTAGCCTGCTTTTAAAAATGGCGGCGCCGGCTTTATGCTAATGAAGCCCGGGAAATTCAAATCCCGGGCTTCATTAGCAAGTTCGGTATGCATACATTACCCCCCTAGTTCAAACTAGGGGGGTAGTGTAGACATACCCTCTCAAAACTCCCTGTTAGCAATCACCTGTTCGCAAGTTACAACAACACTGCATAAAAACTTTATTATTAACATGGATTTTCATTCATTTTTCTACATATATTTTCTGATATTTCCCTGGAGTAATTCCTCCTTCTCCCCAATTCTAGGACACGAGTTTAATGCTTTTGTAATGTTGCCAAGTATTTTCATGTTGTTAAGCAATGCCAGGGATGTAACTGTGGAGTGAGAGTCAAAGGGAACAGTGTTTAAAAAGTAATGGGTGAAAATAGTGTTTTTATGTCATTAAACCCATTACAAGCCTGTGCTGTCACACAGGTGTAATACATAAACTCTTGGGTTGTGTCTACACTGGCAAGTTATTCCGGAAAATCATCTGATTTTCCGGAAAAACTTGCCAGCTGTCTACACTGGCCGCTTGAATTTCCGGAAAAGCACTGACGATCTAATGTAAAATCATCAGTGCTTTTCCGGAAAAACTATGCTGCTCCCGTTCGGGCAAAAGTCTTTTTCCGGAAAACTGTTCCGGAAAAGGGCCAGTGTAGACAGCACAGTAGTGTTTTCTGCAAAAAAGTCCCAATGGCAAAAATGACGATCGGGGCTTTTTTGCGGAAAAGCGCGTCTAGATTGGCCACAGACGCTTTTCTGGAAAAAGTGCTTTTCCGGAAAAGTGTCCTGCCAATCTAGACGCGCTTTTCCGAAAATGCTTTTAACGGAAAACTTTTCCGTTAAAAGCATTTCCGGAAAATCATGCCAGTGTAGACGTAGCCTTGTGGTATGATTCAACCTGGTACCATCTAAATATTTTCCTTATTGAAACAACTTGAAATTACTATTGTTTTGAGTATTCAAGAAGTGTTTTTTCAGTTAGGTGCTAAACACCAAATGATATAAAAACATCCAATCTGATGTAAAAAAGAAATGGTATTATTAGAAGCCTCTTTCCAAGAGCTTTTTTAAAACAGTATTTCTGAATGTTAAATATTGTATGCCTTTAAAAATCATTGTTGTAGCAAAGTTTGTGGCTTCAGTATATATTAGTCGTATAAAAAGAATCTACTATTAATCACACTGTGCCTGTGATTCTGTGTCATGCACACACACACACAGAAAGAGAGAGAGTGTGTGTCTCAATTTTAACTTCAGATTGAAATCTTAAACAACAAAGCAACACCTAACAATTAAATTTTCTGTCCAATTGAATAATAGTCTATGAAAGATAATTGAGTAATTTTGGGAATTACACAATTTTAAGACACTGCCATTTCAACACAGTCAAAAAGGTAGAATATTTAAACAAAGCTACAGGGCATAAAGAGGCAATGTGATACTTACTCAGCTATTAAGGACTAATTAAAGCATATAGCTCCAGCAGATGAACCCAAGGACTGGATTGGTGTTTTCTTTCCTATGCTGACACAGTAAAGCTGTCAACAGTTTCAGAGATTAAAAATGTGTAATAGTTATCTGTACTTAGCAGCTAGCTGTTTACATTTTCTGTGCAGTCAGCAGTCACATGAATGATGAGGCATGAAACAAGGCCCTGAAAATGGTCTGTTTCATAATGCTAGCAGCAGCAGGACATTCTAAAAGGTAGGAAAATCTTGCTCAGAGCTGTCATTGGGAGCAGAGGAGGAAAATGAAGATATTTCACCATTCATGTTGTCAAGTGACTAGTCCAGGCATTTTAAATTTAGAGACGTGACTAGAGAGATAAAATGAGGTGAAAATAAGATTTTCATAGAATCATATGGAAGGGATCTCATGGAAGAACCAAGCACCGTCCAGACCACTGGTGGACCAGTGTCACTTTGTTTTATTAACATGTCCATAGCCATGGAGTCTCACAGTTCTGTTTTTCCTAATGTCCAGTCTAAAATTTCCTTGCTGCAATTTAAACTCATTACTTCTTGTCCTAGCCTCTGAGGTTCAGAAGAAAAACTCTCCCTTCTCCTTGTAACAACTTTTTATGTACTTGAAAATAGTTACCATGTCCCTCTCAGTCTTCTCTTTTCCGGACTAAACAAAACCTTTTTTAAATCTTCCCTCATGGGTCATGTTTTTTAGACCTTTAATCATTTTTAATCAGCTCTTCTCTGGACATTCTCCAATTTGTCCACATCTTTCCTGTTGTGGCACCCAGAACTGGCCACAATACTCCAATGAAACCTAATCAGTGCAGAGCAGAATGGCTTCTTGTGGCTTCCTTACAACACTCCTTCTACTACATCCCAGAATGATGTTTGCTGTTTTTTAACAGTTTTATATTGTTGACTCATATTTAGCTTATGATCCACTGTGATCCCCAGATCCCTTTCTGCAGTACTCCTTCCTAGATAGGCTCTTTCCATTTTGTATGTGTGCAACAAATTGTTCCTTCCTAAGTGGAATATTTTGCATTTGTCCTTTTTTTTTTAGTACAGGTTGTACCTCCCTTAACCAGCTTTCCCTGTTCTGGGAACATCTGTGGTCTGGCATGTACCATGATGTTCCTGGACCACAAAGTCCAGGAAGAGGGAGGTCTGGCGACGGGACAGCAGTGCCGTAAGCAGCACTGGACACTCAGCCAGGATCCCAGAGTGTGTGTGTATGGGGGGAAGGGGAGGATGGACGACATGGCAGGGAGATCTGGCCCTAGCAGTGCTCCCTAGCCCCAGCAGCCATGAAGCTCTAACCTGGCCATGGCCATGGACCACCAGCCCCGGCCAAGGAGCTCCAACCCCAGCAGTAGCTGGGGAGCCATGCCCTGTCTCTGGTCGAGGAGCTCCGGCTGCATTCTGGCTCCAGCATCTGGGGAACTCCAGCCCCAGCGGCAGCCAGGGAGCTCTGACCCAGGCTGAGGAGCTTTGGTCCCATCCCTCCACCCCAACCACACATCTGCAGAGCTCTGTTCCAGCTGTGGAGCCAGGTGGCTGCAGAGCTCTGGCCATGGCACTCCGGCCCCAGCAGCAGCGGGGGCAGCATGGGCCATGAGGTGAGGGACCTTCTCTGGTCTGGCAAATCCACTCATTTGGGATCAGTCAGCTCCCCAGGGTGCCGGACCAGCGAGGTCCAACCTGTATAATGTTACGTGAGACCTCAAGGAAGGAAGTGTTAGAATATTGGGTTCTAAATATGGTGGTGAAGAACCCTTGTCTACACTAGAAAAACATAGCCAGTATAGCTACACTGGCAGAGCTCCGTAGTGTAGTGTTTGCCAACAGAAGGCGCTTTTCTGTCAGTGTAAAACACAATGACCTCCCCAAATAACAATAGCTAACCCAGTGTTCCCCTGACAGTTTTCCATAGTACACTGTTTTGTCATCAAGCCCAAACAGGTGTGCCCCAGAATTTTTGTGTTTGAATGTTTCACAGGTGTTTGTGCCAGGCTCAGTTTCACAGCATGGAACCTACTGGCCTTCCTTTCCTACAGAGAGCTGATTGAAAAACAATTACCATTTTATATATTTAAAAAAAATGCCTTTTTGACTAAATGGAAATTTTGGGAGGAAAAACATTCTGTTTTCATTTAAAAAAAACCCCTGAAAACCATATAAATTGTTCATTTTTGTTTGTCAAAAAATGAAAAATTATCATTTTTAAATCAAAGCCTCCAAAAATCCATTTTCAGCAAGAATTTTTTATGGGAAAAATACATTTTCCAAACAGCACTACTTTTCTCTTGCTGAGACTAAAGTTTAATACCATATTGCTAAAATGAAATGAAGCAATGCCAAGAAGTGAAGTAATAACCATAACAATGAAAACGAATGCACTGTTTTCTCAAAGAGCAGTATGGATGTAATATAGTCAGGCATTCATCCCAGCTATAAGCCAGTTATGAAAACAGTATTACAATGAAAAAATACAAGTCACACAGAGCTAGATGTAAATGCTCTGAGAATGTGCAAGCATGCAGGTGGACATCTGTGGAAAGGTCATCTTCATCCTGCCCAATAGCCAGCCACAATTGCTATCTTGTGCTCCCCAAAGCTCATGAAGTGCTTCTGCCATGTGCCCCTTGAGTTGCAAGACACCCTAAAGCAGGCCCAGGCTTGCTACTCAGATACACCAGCTAGCAAAGGTAACCCAGCATGTAGTGAGATGCATGTTTTCCCTATTAAATCTCAGAAATTCTCCCAGGGTGGCGCACCTCACCACCCTCTAATCCCCACCAAAACAAGACTAAACAAGACACTAAACATTTTCCTCAACTTTTCCTTCTTTATCCTCGGTTAATTTGCTTCTTGTCCTATTGTTCTGTGAAACAGAAAAATTCTCGATTGAAATCCTCAACCTAACACTATTCACAGATCATGATCATATCCCTCTGCAATAGTACCTGTGGGTTCACAGTCCCTGACAGCATTTCTTCTCCACCAACAACATCAGGATTACACACACATTCAGAGCATTTTGTTTCTCCTGATATCTTATCCTCCAAATCCTTATGCAACTGCTGTTGGGTTCTTTTAATTTTAGTTTTCCTAAACTGAATGAACTGGTTCAGACACTGGGCCATGTACTAGGGCACTATTACCTCTCTGCATGAGATTCATAAACACACACACACACACACACACACACACACATTTTGTGCACATAGTACACTCACCAGAGAACACCAGTTTTGTCACTATGGCATTGCAAATATTTACTAATTTTCTCTCTAGAATAGTAATAGAGATGTAGCCGTGTTAGTCTAGTCTGGCTGAAACAAAGGCAGGACTATGTAGCACTTTAAAGACTAACAAGATGGTTTATTAGGTGATGAGATTTCATGGGCCAGACCCACTTCACTCCTTTCCTCCTAACTGCCCCCTCCCCCTTCCTCCACCAAAGTATCCAACTTTACACTTACTACTGCTAGCATCTTCTTTTTGGATGGAACCTGCATTTTGCAGTTTGACTCTGTTCACCTTTGCATTTGCCATTCTCCTCTTTTAGAGTCAACAGCAAACTTGTCTGAATTTACATTGTTAATAAACAGGCACAAGTGCCACTACTGACCTCTGTGGCACCCAACTCGGCAATATTCTCCTAAAGCCAACTGAAGGGTTATGTTCATGTAACGTCCTTCTCCTTCAAGAATCCCTCTTGAATGAAACTTGGGTCAGGAAGATTTTGAATCCCAAAGCAGCAATTACTTTATTGCTTATTTCAAGAGAAATTATTTCTCAGGCAAAGGAATACCTTGATTCTCCCAGGTTGGTTGGAAATAAATACACAAACCCGTGACTATAGATTTAGATCACGAATGAAAAACCCTTTAGGGCACAGCAGCTGCTCCTCCTGATACAGCTTCTCCTGTTGTTGAGTTCTTGCCCAACCCTACCTTAAAACAGTGCAAGTCACTGTTCAGGAGATAACATAAACAAATTAATGAAAACAAAAGTGAAGAAATTCCATTAAATTAGATGAATGATAGCAGGGCAGGAAATCTCAGGGAGAGGTGATTGCTCTTCGTTCATTCAAATATAAATGGAAAAACTTCTGTATGAAGAATCAGAAAAAGTTCCATTGAAGGGATGGAGAGTCACCATACCTCGTGTATAAAAGTCTACCAAGCAGTTCGTCCCCATTGGTCAAGGTTTGGGAGCTGAACTGAAAGCAGCAGCCACATTCTCTGGGTGGGATTTGGGATTTCGGTAATACAGCAAGAAAGGTTCAGAAAAGGGCAACAAAAATGATTAGAGAGATTAAAAATACTTGGACTTTTCAGCTTAGAAAAGAGGTGACTAAGAGGGGTTATAATAGAGGTCTATAAAATCATGACTAGTGTGGTAAAAGTGAAAAAGGGAAAGTTATTTACTTATTCCCACAATATAAGAACTAGGGGTCACCAAATGAAATTAATAGGCAGCAGGTTTAAAACAAACAAAAGGAAATTTTTCTTCACTCAGCGCACAGTCAACCTGTAGAACTCCTTGCCAGAGGATATTGTGAAGACTAGGACTTTAACAGGGTTCAAAAAAGAGCTAGATAGATTCATGGAGGTTAGGTCCATCAATGGCTACGAATAGTGTCATAGAATCATAGAACCATAGAGCTGGAAGAGACCTCAGAAGGTCGTCAAGTCCAGCCCCCTGCTCTAGGCAGGACCAATCCCAACTAAATCAACCCGGCCAGGGCTTTGTCAAGCCGAGACTTAAACACCTCTAGGGATGGAGACTCCACTACTTCCCTAGGTAACCCATTCCAGTGCTTCACCACTCTCCTAGTGAAATAGTTTTTCCTAATATCAAACTTAGACCTCTCCTAGTGTAACTTGAGACCATTACTCCTTGTTCTGCCATTTGTCACTACTGAGAACAGCCTGTCTCCATCCTCTTTGGAACCTCCCTTCAGGAAGTTGAAGGCTGCTATCAAATCCCCCCTCACTCTTCGCTTCTGCAGACTAAACAGACCCAACCTCATAAGTCATATGCGCCAGCCCCCTAATCATTTTGGTTGCCCTCCGCTGGACCCTCTCCAGTGCGTCCACATCCTTTTTGTAGTGAGGAGCCCAGAACTGGACACAATACTCCAGATGTGGCCTCACCAAAGCTGAATAAAGGGGAATAATGACATCTCTGGATCTGCTGGCAATGCTCCTCTTAATGCAACCTAAGATGCCATTAGCCTTCTTGGCTACAAGAGCACACTATTGACTCATTGTAGCGGGTTTTAAGGGTGCGAGCTCCACACCCCGGATCCCACGGGCTGGGCCGGCGGGGTGGGGTGGGGCTCCGCGAACCCACCGCCTTCGGAACGCCCAGTTACCCTGCCCTCCGGGGTTCACGGGCGAGTCCGGGCCCGGGTGCGATCACCCCTCGCCCCGAGTAGGGCCGAGGGGGCTCGGCGGACCCGGGCCGGTAACTTCCCGGGCGGCCCCCGGCCAGGGGCCCGACCGGGGCTCTCGAGCCGTCCCTCTAGTCTTGCCCCCTTGTCTCGCTGTCCCTCTCCGCGGGGAAGGGGAGGGGTGGTCTGTGCGGCCGTCGCCGCCTTGTGGACCTACACTGAGGTCGGGGCGTGGGGGAGTGGGGGACCCGGGCCCGCCCTCACCACCAGGTCCCAGCCCGAGGCCCTAAGTGGGATGGGTGCTTCAAAGCGCTCCCCCCACGGCAGGCAGGGCAGCCGCCCGAAACTCGCCTGCCCACGGGCGCCAAAACGGTCCCGCCTCGGGCTCCTTCCACTCCCGCTGCGCCGGTCCCCCGGGCCGGCGCAGAGTCAAATCACTTACCCCGTCGCCAACGCCGGGCTCGTCCCAGGGCAAGTCTCCAGCTGCCTGGGTCGTCCCCTTTCGTCTCCCGGAAGGCCGGGTGCTTGGAGTGCCGGGAAGCCAGGGTGGCTGCCCGCTCGCTTCCCCCTGCCTGGGCGTCTCGGCGCCCCTGTTATGGGCGCGGGCGGGTGACGTCAGGGGCGTCAGCCCCGCCCCCTCCAGGGTGTTCCCGCGCGGCTCTCGCCAGAGCGCGCCCGCGGCTTCCACCCTGGGCGCAAACCGGGGCGCCCTCGCCGGACGTCTCCCGGGAGCCCGGGGCTTCCCCCGTTTCCTCCGGCGCGCGCCCGCCCCCGCCTTTGGCCGCGGTGGAGCCGGCGGCGCCGTGCCGAGCGGCTTCTGGCCATCCCTGGCCGCCGCTTTCCGCTGGGGAGGGGGGGGCCTCCCCCGCTCCTAGTGCGGACCCTGCTGGATCCGTCACACTCATATCCAGCTTCTCATCCACTGTAACCCCCAGGTCCTTTTCTACAGAACTACTACTTAACTGGTTGGTCCCCAGCTTGTCCCTAGCCTCCATTTGTCTGGAAATGGATGACAAGAGAAGAATCATGTGATGATTACCTGAGGTGTTCCCTCCCTCTGAGGCATCTGGTATTGGCCACTGTTGACAGACAGAATACAGGGCTAGATGGACCTTTGGTCTGACCCAGTATGGACATTCTTAAGTTCTTATGAGCATTCCCTCAGCACCTTACACTAGGCAAGTGGATGCTTTTTTAGCAAACGATTTATCATTTTCCACTGATTCCTTCGCTAACGTTCTTAGGGTTCACCATACAGTGGCATATGGCACTGGGCATCTCAAAATTTGGGGCACCACTGGGTCTTAATGTCCATCCACATGCCTTTTCCTATCCCTGTTCTGTGGCTTTTCTTCCTCTGGAGAGGATCTAGTTACCTTAAAAGTGAGGAAGCCTGACAGGCCAACCTGTGAAAGAGCCATTCCAGTGGTAATGAAGCCATTTAACAGGCATTTGCCAATCTCGTTTCTGAATGTACTGTCTTAGCCTACAGACCTTTGTTTAAAATGTGCTTTACAAATATTTCATGTGTGTTGCTGAAGATTGTAAAATCTCATCTCATCTCTAAAAAACTGTCATCACCCCCCACTCTCCACAGAGGCCCCAGTTTAAAAGTACTGCATGGGGCTCCATAAATCCTAAGGATAGGCCTGCCACCATATTTTAATATCAGTAACACAGGCAAATCACCGTGTTTGTTTCTATTAATTTGCCAATATTAATACCAAATGGCTGTGCTCATCTTTGTGAAATCTGGGTCTGAAGGCCCAGGATCCAGCAGGCGTTGGGTGTGGGCTTTATTCATGCCTGATTATACACTTTTTCTTTTTTTGTTTTGAAAAAGAAAATTCTCTGCCACCTCCAGTTTGCCGATTTATTTTTATATATCCAGGTCTTTTGGACAATGCACTATTGAAATCAGAAACAGCTGGATCCAAAACAGAAGCACAGCACTGATGAGCTGTTTAACACCTCACCAAAAAAATAAATTATTGATGTGACATCATTGTCAATTCAGCTAGCCTTTCTGCAGTCCTAGCTCCAGCCCAAACCAGAGAAGCATAGGACAGGTGTAAGAGAGAGGAGTGTGGTTGAAATGTAGTGTGTAGTCTATAGAGCTAACCTGCTTGCTTGCCTATAGACATATTTTCTTATGGTTTACTTAGCTGTTTTATTGTAGTTTATATGTTTAGATTGAAGTAATTTGGTTGTAACACAAAAGACCTACAGACCAAATCCTGCATGTTAAGCTAAGGCAAGTTAGTATTTTTGTCTGGGACCTTTCACCCAGATGGCAAAAGATGACTTGCATATGCTCCAGACCTTTTACCTGGATAGATGGTGATAAGATAAAGCGTCTTTCCATGGTACTAGGGCTTCCAAGAATACCCTCAAACTGAACAAGTACACCACAAGAAGAACAAAAATAACATAGAAATAACTCAGGTAAGAATGATCCAATATCATAAATATGTATGTACATGTCATTCATTCATACAAACATGTTACATGTGTCCAGCCTATGGAGTAAGTATGTCCCAGTAATTTGTGGGTGAGGAAGTTAAATTTGAGCATAGAAGGAAGACCCAGGCTCCTATGCTTATAAAACTGGTGCCTGGAGCTTTTGTGGTAAGAAATAGAGAGGGAGTTTAGAAATTAGGGTAAAGAAGAAGGGCAAGAGGAGTGAGGAATTGAGATTAGTCTCTAAACTTTGTTTTTAACCCTTTTTCCTAATAGGCTCTTAATAATCTAGATTTAGGTCACTCAGTTAAGTAAACTATGTTAGCTTCAATAAGCTTTTAGCATTAGCTCCCAGCTCCCCCCTGCCATCCTTGATCTCCCTGTCCTCCCACAGACAGATACTCACCTCCCCACACCGCACTGTGCTCAGCCAGCCAGCAGCCTGGAGAGGAGATGGGTTGTTAGGAACCAGATCTTAGAGCAACTGAATGCTACACCCTGGTCGCAGATCCCCCCATGGGCACATGCCCCGGCTGTCTCCGATACTCACTGAGGAGGAGGATGGTGGGAGCAGATGCCATGTCAGGGCAGTGGAGGGCCCCCCAGAGCTGCCAAATGCCCCAGTGCCCAGCTGCACCCGGCCTGAGTGGGAGCAGAATGAGGAAAGGCGAGGGGGCTGCACTCCGGGAAGCCGGCAAGTCACTTGGCCCCTTTCTTTCCTGTCAGATGGTTTTGCTGCAATCTCCAGGCCAAATCCACAGCGGGCAGAGCAAAGCCAGCACCCTCCAGCACCCAGTAAACCACATCCCCCCGTGCAGCCGCCTGGTCCCTTCTCCAGCACCTCCCAGCCCCACATGGGAGCTGCCCACTGCAGGCACCAGCTGGGAACGGGGGAATCTCAGGAAGTGTCCGGAGGGGCCCAGGCGGCCCATTTTCAAGCGGTCTGTCTGCAGCTGCAACTGAGAGCAGAGATGGGCAACCCCCACACAGTCACCCCCCTATCCCCGAGCGCCCCTCTCCAACGGAGCACGGCAGAGATTCCTTCCTGACCCAGCTGGGCCCAGCACCTGCCCTGGAGCATGACGGTGGAGGGGCCTGGCCAACCTCCTGTTCAGGTAATGGCGCTGCCGACGCTGTTCTTGGCTGAGGGCCATGGGACAGAGAGAGGACCGGGAGGGCAGGTGTTTGTGGTTTCTGGCCCCGTGAGTGGAGGAGGCCGAGGGACACATTTAGAGCCTGTTTTGTGAAAGGAGGTGCTGAAAAGGCAGGAAAGGGGAAGTCTGCCCAGAGGCAGCTCTAGCCTGGGGCTTCTGGAGCTACCCCTGCCACTCGGTCCAAACCTCATTCCCCAGGAGCTCCCATGGGAATGGCTCTGGGAGGGGAGTAGGGGCTAGTGGTTACAGCGGGGAGAGGGAGGAATGGGCTGTGAGTCAGGACTCCTGGGTCCTTATCCTATCTTTGGCGGGGGTGGGGGCTAGTGATTAAAGGACACAGATATTAGTGGTCCCCCGGAGGTGAAAGGCCCCGTGTCCCCTTCCCCGACCCGTTCCCTGGGCAGTGGGTCGGCGCAGACCCCAGTCCTGGGCAGAGCTCATGGGGCCGACAGCTGAGCCATGTTTCCTGCCCTGACCTCAAGGTGCGCAAGAGATGGGGGGAGCGACAGGGGAGGGGTGAGGTCACGGGGACAGAGCACACAAGTAACTGGCCCCCCCAACCTCTGTTGCCTCCTCCATTCACACCCCGCCACCACATCCCGTGTCTCCTCATGTCCCCATCTCCTCTGTTCTGCCCCCTGACTGGCCTCTGTCACCTTCCCCTTGTGTCCCCCCAGCCTGTAGTTTCCACACATCCCACCCCCTCAGCTAATGTTTTTCCAGGGCAAATCCTCCCCATGTCTGGACCAAGGACCACAAGCAAAGACTGGTAGAACCATATTGTGCTAGAAACATGGGATGGCAAACAATGGGTCCTGAACTTGTGTGTGGAAAGTCAGGGTCCCGCTGGAGTTATGGCAGGAGTTTCTCTTATGTGGCCATTGGTAAAACACATGAGCAGAGAGCTAACAACACTCGAGAATCATGATGCATAGCACTGTAGAAGCTGGCAACCCTACACTGTTATGAACCTGTTGGTAATGAGCTCATGGTAGGGAAATCCACGATGGACACGATGGCTGTGGCAGCTGACAAAGCGATTAACTGCTGTGCTGTCTTCCAAGGCTCTAAAAATTTGACACACTTCTGAAATATGAGCAAGGATTTGATGGGCTTCCCAAACTCTGCAGATGGGATCAACAACATCCATGTACCCATCCTATCACAGCCATTTCAAACAAGCAAGTGCATTAACTGGAAAGGGTACTACTCCAGGATTATACAGCTTCTTGTAGAGTACCATGGCACATTCATCATGGTTACCTACACTGGAGGTACCAGCAGGATGCAGATCATCAGGGTATTCTGGAGGTCTGCCCTATTTCTGTGTGGGCAAATGGTGAGTGAATGGGGTATGCTCCTCCTGAGGAGACCAGGCTGGGATGGAACAGACAGAGGACCATCTGGAAGGCATGAAAGCATCTGGCCACTTCCTGGTCCCAAGGAATGCTTGCCTTAGGAAGACAGGCAAACAAATAGTGGGTTTATTGTTTTAAGATGCTTTCTCTGAAATGTTTTGATTCTAAAATGCTACTTTGCTTTCAGAATGCAGGATGGGCATTGTATTAACCACGGGCCATGCACAGACTCAGGCTTTGTCCACACTTAAAAGTGAAAAGTGCAGCTGTGGCAGCACTTTAAATGGAGCGTGGCCATGGCAGGAGCACTGGAGTGAGTTCTCCCAGCACTCTGTAAACCACTGTGCTGTAGCCTGGTTCACACTGGCACTTTATAGCGCAGTCACTTGCTGCGCTCAGGGGGCCTGGGTGTGTGCTTTTTTACACCCCTGAGCCAGACAGTTCCAGTGCTGTAAACTGTCAGTGTAGACTGACACTTTAGCCAGGCCTGGCTGAGGTAATTACAGTTGATGCAGAGGCTTTTAGTCCACAGCTTGGTCTGAGTAGACTTGTGTGATCCCACTCAAAGAGGTGACAGGCCTGAGGCCTTAGAGGGGCACAGGAGAGGTCAGAAGTGCAGTGAGCCCAGAGCTAACAGGAAAAACTAGACTGACACCCTCTCAAATTAGAGCTGCCACATGGCCAGTTTTTGTTCTGGCTCGCTAAAAGATTTAAAGTGATGTTTTTTCCCTATTTAGGGCATGTTACAATACTCTGATTCCCGCCCCCATAATCTGGACTGCCATTCTCTTTTAGATTAAAGTAAAAAAAAAAAGAAAACACACGCACACACACACACACAATAGTGCTTTGTTTAAAATGTGTATCAAACATTTTAGTGATAATTAGCAGTAATTAGCACTAGGACTCTTTTTCTTGTGGCAGGCTACCTCTCACAAGAGGAGTGGGTTCAATTCTGTTGCTATTATTTAACTGGAAAGTTCACATAATTCAGTTTGTACTGAAGTGTAAGATTAGATGAGACTAAATATACATGCATGCTATAGCTCTGAAATCCTCTAACACTTTACTCCAACTACTAAATAAAAACACTTTGTTGTATAAAGGCTGTGGGTCATAGGTTTAGTAGGAAGTGCAAGTGCTCAGACCCAGCCTAGTCTGGAGGCTGCTAAGTGGTTGATGTATATACACGCAGGGAGTAGCATATTTAGGTCCCATGCTAAGTGTTAAAGGATTGTGAGATTCCACCCCAAGATAGATAAGGGCAAGAGCTCTGTCTCAGCACATCCCTTGAGATGATACCAAACGTGTAACTAGCCCTGTAACTGTGACATACTCATAGTAAGAGACACTGTTTTCTGCTAGTTTTGTTTAGATGTTACATCCTTGCATAAATAGAGCACACATAACTAGTTAACATATTATACCTTAAATTTAATTAGGAAAAAAAATATTTGACCACAAATTCAAACTCTCTCACAGTGACTCACTGTAGTAGTATTTTCAAACTGAAATTTTACAGTTTTCAAAGTTTTCCAGTATTTGAATTTTTACTGAAAAGCTGAAATTTTCCATACTTTTTTTTCTAGTTAGTTGTATGTACAGTACTTTGGAATAGCCATAATCATAATTGTATAAAAACCTGAAGTGGATAAGACTTCATAGCTGAATGAAAAAACCACTGATGTGTTGGTGAAGGTGACTGCCTTAGATTAGAACATAAACAATGCTCTGCAGATAAGAAAAGCACAAACATCTCTCTCCTTCAATGCCTTTAGAGGTGAATTCTAGTGAGATGGATGGACAGGGGAGATGTATGAAACCAAGATCTTGAAGGTGAATGGGTATATCACCTGTATAATGCAAGCTAATTTGCATTGTCCACTGCAGCTACTGTTCCTATTCTGAATATACTGGGATGGTAGCTAATGCAGTTAGTCAACACCTTTCAAAGGCACTAATTTAACAATTAAAAATCTAAGTTACCTATAAAAATCAACTATTTAATAAAATAAACTATCCATTTAAAATTAAACATCCCTGGCGAAGTTATATTACAGTAACATAACATTGACAAATGTTTTCTTTATTGTGATGTACACAGTGGATAATTCATGTGAAGTTCTAAAAGCTTGTTTGAGAGAAATAGCAAGCAGCAAATGAATGTTAAAAAAAAAGTATGACAATATACTGTAAGCTACAAATAGAAAGGTGATGTTGGAGCAAACAAACTGAAAACAAATGTTAAAAGTAAAAAAGTACCACTGCTCATTATATTCCAAGTTTATTAAGATGAGTGTGATTTTAGGGTTATAAAAATGACAGGAGAAGTCACAAAAGAGCCCAAGAAAACAAAATTTTGAAAAATTTGATGCATTTCAAAAGTTGTCTTATTTATCTGTTTCTACCAGAAGTCTACCTACAGAGCTGTGGTTTCAAATTCAAATTCCGTGGAAGGTGCAGAATTCCAGCTGACGTACTTTAATGTTTCTTGCTTAAGCTGCTCCTGCTTTCAATTTGTACTTCCTTTGTTCTGCAGAGTGAATTCTTAACCTGCAAATGAATACGGTGGGATTCCTTTCACCCCTAGTCCAGTTATCTATTTAAAAATAAGGAGGAAGACAGAAAATAAATGTGATGATTCATGTAACTTTCCTCAGAGTAATTTGTTTTAGAAGACGTCCAACTTGATATCCTGCAATTTTCTACATTATAGCCCATCACCAGCTATTAATTTCAATCCACTAATGTTTCCAAAGAACTGTAATTTCTAAACCATGGTCTATTCTCCTGACAAGCCTCTTTCAAACATACTTACCACTAGACTCCTTGTTATTAATCCTAAAACTGATTGTTTATGGCTACAGGGGTGTGTCTGCATGCAGTCAATTGCAGGATCAGTGCTTTAAATCCACAAGGTCTGTGTAACATGCTGGCCTGTCCCTATAAGAACCAACAGGCCTGGGGCTAGCCAACCTTGTTCAATCGGCCCTGCCTGCCTGCCTGCCTGCCTGCCTGCCAACCTCAGGACTGACTGGGTCAGGAGTCAGTCTGAAACACCTGGGACTGAGAAAATACAGTTTAGGAATGGAACCACAGGGTGGCTGGACTCATGTGAAAGGACTCGTGAAACTCATGTGAAAGGCCCTGAATAGGGTCTACTCTAGAAGAAATAAGGGTTTCTGCCCTCTAAGGTGGCCAGAAAGGGCTGGGAATTAAGCTCAAACAACAGGCTGAAGAGGAGCAGGGCAAAAGAACTTTGTCTGGACCTCTGGCTATATCTAGACTGCAGGCTTCTTTTGGAAGAAACTTTTCCGGAAGAGATGTTCTGGAAAAACTTCTTTCGAAAGAGAGCAGCTACACAGCAAAAGAGCAACGAAAAAGCGATCTGCTTTTTCACAAAGTAGTGTCCACACTGACTGGAAGCTCTCGCATTTCAGTTGTGATTACTGTGGGTGGAGTGGCCACCAGAGCACCTGTGCTTTTTCCTGGAGGCCTCTTCTTATATAAAAAAAACCCAAACCCTCTCTTCCATGTCCATGCATGCCTTTTTCAGAAAAAGGCTTCTTTCTCATAGAATGAAGTTTACCACAGTTGGAAAACCCCCTCCGTTCTTTCGACTTTCTGTCGAAAGAACACAATAGCAGTGTGGACGTAAATATTGTTTTTGCAGAAAAACTCTGCAGTACAGGCAGTCCCCGACTTACGCGGATCCGACTTATGTCGGATCCGCACTTACGAACGGGGCTTTCTCGCCCCGGAGGTCGAGGTAGCGGATTGCTACCTGCGAGCTCCGGGGTGAGAAAGCCCCGTTCGTAAGCTGCTTCGGTGCCCCTGGTCTGCTGGAGACCGTCTCCAGCAGACCAGGGGCACCGGGTGGGTTCCCGCGCTTCTGAGGCTTTCCTCAGGCTCTGGCAAAGCCTCAGAGCGCGGGAACCCGCCCGCTGCTGCCGCTTGAGTCCCAGTGCCTGTGGTCTGCTGGGGATGGTCCCCAGCAGACCACAGGCACCGGGTCTCAAGCCGCAGCCGGGGGGGGGGGGGGGGGGGGTCCCGCGCCTCTGAGACTTTGCCAGAGCAAAGCCTCAGAGGCGCGGCACCCCGCTGCCGCTGCTGCTCTGCTCCCCGTGTCCCTGGTCTGCTGGGGGGGGGAGGGGCGCGGCTAGTGTGCCCCCCCCAGCAGACCAGGCTTTTGTTTTGGACCCTGGAGCAGAGCAGCTGGGGCGCTGCGGATTGGTCCTGCAGCACCCGCTCTGGGCACTACTGGACCAACCCGGCAGCACCCCAGCTGCTCTGCCCCAGGTCCTGATTCAGCCCTGCTGGTCAGTTTCAGCAGTGGCTGAATCAGGATGCCTGGGGCAGAGCAGCTTGGGTGCTGCTGGGTTGGTCCAGTAGCGCCGAGGGGTGCTACTGGAGCAACCCAGCAGCACCCCAGCTGCTCTGCCCCAGGCGTCCCCAAGTCAGCCGCTGCTGAAACTGACCAGCGCTGACTACAGGAAGCCCGAGGCAGAGTTGCTCTGCCCCAGGCTTCCTGGAATCAGCGCTCATCAGTTTCAGCAGCAGCTGACTTGGGGAAGCTTGGGGTTCTTAAGTTGAATCTGTATGTAAGTCAGAACTGGCGGTCAGTTTCAGCAGCGGCTGAATCTGGACTCCAGTTCTGACTTACATACAGATTCAGCTTAAGAACAAACCTACAGTCCCTATCTTGTACGTAACCCGGGGACTGCCTGTATAGATATACCCTCTGTTTTCCCAGAAGGGGGTTGAACTCACGAGTGACCCTGCTTGACAACTGAGTCACATGAATCCTTAAGAGAAACAGAAAACTTGGAAGGGGGGAGGGGTGACAATGATTGAAGCAGGAAGTATGTGCAATGCCACACTTGGTGAGCAGAGCACGCTACAGGGCATGAATTTCCTATGCTAGTCATCAATTTAAAAAATAGTAAACTTAGCACATTGTCTCCAGGACTCTCTGGTCTGGCAACATGTTCCTGGGCCTGAGAGCCCCGGTGGCAGCAACTTGGGCAGTAGGAGGGCCTGGTTGGGAACCCTGCCACAGGGCAGTGAGGCTCGAGGTAGTAACCACAGAGCAGCCCATACTGGGTCCAGCAGCAGCCACAGGGCCAGCAACCTGAGCAGACCGGTGGCTGGGAGCCCAGCCAGGGCAGCAGTGGCTAATGCGGAGGTTGCAGGGGTGAGGGGGCCAGCAGCTGGGCCAGGGAGCGGAGTTGGGCAGGAGGGCTGGAATTGACCTTTGCTTCAGCAAAATCCCTCATTCAGGACTAGTCAGGTCCCAAGAGTGCCGGAGCAGGGAGGTCCAACCTCTACGGGATTTTTTTTTAGAAATAGAAGGTTTTGGTACAGAAAACGATGATTGTACAAGACAGTAACTAAGTCAGTATTTTTTCAAGTTTAGCACTAGTTTACCATGTGAACACAACAAGACTAGTAATTTTTTAAATACAGCAGAAGAGACCAAATCACTGAAAGTCAAAAACCCCCAAGAACAATAGTTTTAAGAGATATATGGTATGTTAAGACTGACACTCTCTCCCCCCCTCCCCCCATCTTCAAATCAAAATGCATATGAAAATTTTTTTCTGGCCTTTTAAATGAAAGGCAATACTTTAATCACCTTGAAAATACCACCAGCCTGTGGCTGCTGTGCAAGCAATTCATCATCCATTCCTTGACAGGCAGAAGTCACATACATTTCTGAATAATCCTTTCCACCAAAACAACAGGAAGTTGTATTGTCAACTGGCAGCTTCACAGTCTGAATTCTTTTTCCTGAAAGGGAAAAAAGAAAGCTTTTGTTGGTTTATTTTCTGCCAGTAATCAATGTAGAACCATATGCTACACAGAAAAAATAAGGTAGCAAAGAGGAGGATCGGACGTATGAATTTCAGCAGGATGAATGGGAGGCTGGGAAGAATTCTAAGGTCTATTCTTGATTCTGTCACTTATTCCCAATACAGCCATTGGGAAGTCACTAAATCTCTGCATGATCTAAAAGGGTACGTCTACACTACAGCGCTAGTTCGAACTAACTTAGTTCGAATTAGTTAATTCGAACTAAGCTAATTCGAACTAACGCGTCTAGAACTAAAAACTAGTTCGAATTAGCGTTTTGCTAATTCAAACTAGCAAGTCCACATTGAGTGGACTCTGAACAGGGCTTAAGGATGGCCGGAAGCAGTGCCGGCAGGGCATCAGAGGAGGACTTAGAGCGTGGAGATGCTGTCTCAGGCTAGCCGAGGGCTGTGCTTAAAGGGTCCCGACCCCCACCCCGGACAGACAGTTCTCAGGGGTCCCCGCTTGAAAACCAGTCCTGGCTTGGATTGCCCGGAGTGCCCACACTGGGCACATCACACCACTCGGCCATCAGCCCGGCTGCACTTGCCGCAGGCTGCCATCTGGGGAGAGAGGGCAATTGGGGGGCTGCAGGAGAGCTTCCACCCCCAGAAGCCCGCAGAGCTAGCCCAGTCCTCCCCATCGGGGGCTCGTACCCCATTCCTCCCTCACCTCCTTCCACTTACCCTTCCCTAGCTCCCCTTCCTGATGTACAAAATAAAGGACAATTGTGTTCAAAAATGGAATCTGTCTTTATTGAACAAAACTGGGGGAGACTGGGAAAAGGAGGTGGGAGAGGGGAAGAGAGAGGCTGGGAGAGGGGAGGGCAACTAACATGATCAGGGGTTGGGAACAGGTCCCAGATGAAGAGAGGCTACAGAGACTGGGACTGTTCAGCTTAGAAAAGAGGAGACGGAGGGGGGACAGGATAGAGGTCTCTAAAAGCAGGGGTTGGGTGGAGAGGGTGCATTCAGAAAAGTTCTTCATTAGTTCCCATAAAGAAGGACTAGAGGACACCAAAGGAAAGGAATGGGTAGCAGGCTTCAAACTAGTAAGAGAAAGTTGTTCTTCCCAAAGCAAATAGTTAACCTGCGGAACTCCTTGCTGCAGGAGGCTGTGAAGGCTACAACTAGAACAGAGTTGAAAGGGAAGTGAGATCAAGTCATGGAGGTTGGGTCCATGGAGTAGTCTTAGCCAGGGGGTAGGAGTGGTGTCCCAGCCCAAAGTTTGTGGAAGGCTGGAGAGGGATGGCACGAGACAAATGGCTTGGTCACTGTCTTCGGTCCATCCCCTCCAGGATCCCTAGGGTTGGCCGCTGTCGGCAGACAGGCTACTGGGCTAGATGGACCTTTGGTCTGACCCAGGACGGCCATTGTAAGCTCAGGGCTCAGGGTCGGGGGTCTCAGTGGACCCCCTTGATTTTCATGCACACCTGCTCCTGGGTGGCCAGGCTGACAGCTCTCCTGCCCTAGCCGGCCACTTTCCTGTGCCTAGTGTGGAGATCGTGGACGAGGTCCACGATGTCCGCACTAGCCCAGGAAGGTGCCCGCCTCTTGCGGTCCAGGGCAAGCTCCCGGGAGCCGCCAGCCTGGTCCCGGGAAGAGGGGGTGGGCTGGGGGACATCGGGTGGGTGGCTCTGTGCCGTGCCAGGTGCAGGGTCTGCTGGCTGGGTGCTGGCAGGCTTGCACCTGGCACGGGCACCGTAGCCAGGCCGGGCCCCTTTAAGGGGTCCGGGGCCGGGAGGGGGGCATAGAGTTTCCCTGGTGTTGGCCAGAGTGGCCACCAGGGAAACCTGGGGAGGGCTAGCCTCCCACTAGTTCGAATTAAGGGGCTACACACCCCTTAATTCGAACTAGCTAGTTCGAACTAGGCTTAATCCTCGTAAAATGAGGTTTACCTAGTTCGAACTAAGCGCTCCGCTAGTTCGATTCAAATTCGAACTAGCGGAGCGCTAGTGTAGCGCCTAGGAAAGTTAGTTCGAACTAACGTCCGTTAGTTCGAACTAACTTTTCAGTGTAGACATACCCAAACACATTAAAATTAGTAAGCGTATTTTGCCATTGTACTAATAAATATTAACCTCTCATTATTTTTAACTCTCACAATTCTATCATTGGTTACCAAAATCCTTTTTGTATTGTAGGTCTATAAATGTAGTCCCCTGTACAGGTGAAAAATGTGTTAGTCTCAAGATGCCACTGGACTCCTTGTTGTTTTTGTTAAAACAGACTAGAATGGTTGCCCTCTGAAACTTGTGAATATGAATATGCATTACTCAAACATGGTTTAAGCAAAATGCATCATGTAACAATGTTACATTGTGCTGAATGCGTATATTCTATTTTTGTGTGTGTATCACTCTTGTATGTGAAGTTAGAAATATGAAGCATGGATCTGTTTATAATTCTAAATGTGCTAATGAGGACTATTGCTGATACACTGGAAACTTAATGGCTCAGTGATCAAGGTAATAATCTGGGAATGGTTTTGTTTTTCCTGTAAACCTGGAATGATTTTGGTTCTGCCAGGACATACAGCCAGATCCACCTGATGCTGGAATCCATGTTTGATCTGGTAGTTTTCCACTCAAGAGGAGAAAAATTTGAACTGAACACAAACAATTCCTACCTTAGGAAATAGAGATATAAAGGGGGGAACCAAACAATAGTAGTAGTGGCTAGACACCAAAGATCCCCCACTTACTACCCAAGATACCTGCTAGAAACATCGAATACTGAACGGGGGAAGGACTGGACCCAAACTAGGAGGCTGCTTAGCTTGTGAAAGAGATGATTTTAACAACTATTAGGGTAAAAATTAGCATGTAACAAGTTGCTTAGTGTATTAGGATTAGCTGGCGTGTTTTGTTTATTTGCATTCACTTTGACCAGTCTGTTTTCACTTGCAATCACTTAAATCCTACTTTTGTACTTAAAATTATTTTATTGTCAAACCCAGTGTAAATAACTGTTCCCTGGAGGGGGGAAAGGGGAAAGCAAGCACTGTGCATATCTCTCTTTCATTGATAAAGAGGGTGAATTTATAAGCTTTCTCTGTGTAAAATTTTATACAGAGTAAGGTATATTTATTTGGGGTTTTGGTCCTCTTTCAGTGTTCATACGTGCTGTCAACAGCCTTACAGCTGAGCCCTCCCAGAGCTGAGCTGGTTCAGCATCTGTGTTTCTCTGCTGGAAGGCTCTTACCCCAACTTTGGGCCTTGGCTGGGGGAGACCAGAGCTTCTCGCCCAACAGGACAGGGTGGTGGGGAATCCCAGAGGGCAGATAGGCAGGCTCAATGGTATGCCCAGCACGCTGGGATATAGCCCCAAAGTGACCCCTGTGATCCCCCATCACACTGTTCGTCCATAGTATATGAGTACAAACACGCTTCCAGAAACACGCATGATCCAGCTACCCTTTAGCTTATGTAATATAAAATTTTAGTTAATCTTCTGTGAGGAGTTACCTGTCTCAGGATCTAGACGGATCACTCTCCCTCCAGCATAACAGGCTACCCAGAGTTTGCCTTCTGTATCAATACACATTCCATCAGGGATGCTTTCTTCCTTTTCTAGCTTATAGATACTCCTGCGATTGGCTGCAAAAGGAAATCAAATGTATTGTACATTACGTAAAATATTATGTTACTGTTGGTTAACATTTTCCTAAGTCGCAATCCTAGAAATAGCTAAGAAGGATGTTTTTCTAATGCTGCACTGAATTCAGCTCCCTGCATTCTTTCACACAAAAGGGTATGCAAGACTATTTCTTTTCTGCAGATGGCTATTATTTAGCTTCATAGCCTTTCAGTTTCATGAGTTTGACTGTCAAAACTCAACCATTATTTTTGGTGCTCTCTTCTGATGTATCAGCCATACTTTTTCTGCTATCTATAAATGAGGGAATTATTAAATATATTATATGAATTAATAATTTGTGTATTCCAAATTGGACTCTTTTACATCTGTACCACATTTTATAAGTGGTCTAAGCCATTTCAAAAATAGATTTCTTTTTCCAATTAAACTGAAAACTAGAGCCATCTCAATAAAAAGATTCCTAGAACACACCACTAATATTTCCAAAACCAAGCTCACATTCAAAATATGTAAATCAACAGAAAGTAAGGAAAACCATGAACTCAAAAGGACACATTTTTTTAAATGATTTTGTGAACATTTTGCCATCCACTGTTATTACAAGATATTAAAGAAAAAGAAAATCTGTTTCAGTTTGTTTACTTGGCATTTTGACAGCTGTCAGTTTATTTGTAAGTTTTCTGTCTGAGTGGGGCTTCCACACAAAAAAAGAAGATAGGTCAAATATCTGAACCCTCATATACAATTTGTCCTAATACTGAACCTCTCTAGTCTGACACCCTTGGGACCTGACTGGTGCCAAGTCAGAGAGTTTGTCAAATCACAGGTGGTCAACCAAGGCCTGGAGGCTTCAATGCTGACCCAGTGTCCCAACCTCTGGACCCTCTGCTGCTGCATGGGATCCCGGCCACTGGCCCTGGGGTACCGCAAAGGCCCCCAAGCAGACAGGAGTAAGGAGGGGCATACAGGAAACTTGGTCCCGCCCACAATAAGTGGACATCCAAGCTAACTAAAATCATGATGGATCATGGATCTTCCCAGACCAGGGAGTGCTGGACTAGAAAGGTTCAACCTGTAATACGACCCAACCCCCCTAATTACTCTAAGCTAGGGACCTACTTAGATTAGCCGTTTCTTCAACATGGTTTTTGTTAGCTAGTTTTAAATAGTCCAGCATAGATGCCAAACCACATTTAAACTAACTCCAAAAATAATATTCTAGAACCAGAGATGTAAGTTGGGCCTGGGTCACAACTGATTTTTTGCTTAACAGTTGAAAGGAAAAAAAGAAAATATCTTTAAAACATTTTAATGCAAGAATAGAATTCGTACAAATTTTTCCTGTTTGCAGGTCATAATCAAAGGCATCCACAGAATAGGACAGGCTGTCAATGTAAAAGAATGTCTTGTGATCCAGTGACCAATCCAAGCCATTAGAGAGGTCCACCTGATCAAAGTGCCTCACTACAGAATGATCAGGGAAGAGCGTATACAGAGAACCCTGATGTCTCTCCAGCACAGCAGGTCGTATCTCTTCAGCCATGGTACCTACAAGAGAGGGTGATTAATTAGAAAGCACAGCTCCACAGAAACCAAAATGCACTCCTTTAAGAGTCATGATGACTGCCTCTTTGACATCAACTTCTCCACAGGCATTGACTAGGTTTTCTCCTTAAACATTCACGGAAGATTTCGTTAAAACCAAAAGGGGGAAGGTAAATTTGATTATATGCATTTAACAGAGGATGGTAAATAAAACTGAAGATTTTTTTAAAATTGCAACTGCAAAGGAGTTGAAGGCAATCCTGTTAGTGTTGTTAATTATCCAGTGTTTTCAAGCATTTAAGATAGTCACAATTGAATGCCTTCCTTTCCCCCTCCCCGCCCCAAAAAATTACATTTTATAGATCTGAGACATCAAAAAAATGCACTCTTTAGAATCAGGGCTACAAAAGTCTTATTATCATTTTGGGGGGTTCAGTAAGAAAAAAACTGATGTTAAACCTTGAAATTTCAAATGTATATTAGACATACTCCCTGTTTTGAAAACATTTTGCCATATGCTTACATTATTTTTACAAATATCATCTATAAGCAGTGTATAGGAAACAATTTGGCATGACCAAGTTTTCCACTGAAAACATATTTGCATTGGTATTTAAGTGCATTCCAAACAAATCATGCGACCAACGTCAGACATAAGAAAAAGATTTCTATACTAGGCAAGTTCTAAATAAGAACTTCCCTTACTTCTTTCTTTTTTCTTTTTCTTTTTTTTTTTTTTTTTTTTTTGTAACAGAATAATGCTCTGGAGCGATACATTTTAAGAAGTGGATGAAATCAATATTGCCGTTTAGAATTAGATTTGGCGTGGTCTGAAAGTAAAAAGACTTCCACATCTTGACAGACACTTTGTGCATTTACGAGAGCTCTTTACAAATTGTCACTAAAATCAGCACTGGAACTTTGCGCAGCATACCTGCAAAAAACCTCCCTGCAGGATCCACTTTCCCATCATTGAATCTGTTGTTTGGTTTATCCTTGTCAATCTGAACAATGGTGGTTACTGACTGGTCTTTCCATTTTAAAGAAGCAAACCTGGTTCCCAGAGTAACAACATAATCCCCAGATTTCCGAAGGGCCACACTGCTAACAGGAGCATCTAGAGACAACATAAGAATGGGGGTGAAGAGAGAAGTAAAATGCTCTAACTGTAGATAAAAGCAGCTCATCATATTCAAACAAGGTTGACAAATATTTCATTCACATCTAGACATTATGCTATTTGTAATGTATTTGCCAAGTACTGCTCAAGGAAAAGCATGAATAATAATGGACAATTAATTAATTGGTTCCTTCCTGGGTGCCATCATTCACAAGCCAACTAGCATTTATAACATGACATATAAGAAGCATATATTGTACATGCTTGTGTACACTTATGGAATTCCATTAGTAAGAACTATGGCCTAACATCGCACACAGAAAATTAATTACATTATATACTGAATTAATTTGTAAGATTGCAAGCTACTTGGGGAAGCACCATATTGTCCTGCACACATATACAAATACCTAGCAAGGAAGGATAATCTAAGAGTTAGGGCACTAGCCTCAGTCCTGAATGACCTGGGTTCAACTCCCTGCCATGGTACAGACTTCTAGTGTCACCCCAAGCGAAGTTATCTCAGCTCTCTGTGGCTCAGTTCTCTACAGTGCAGTACAATGAAGATAACAGTACTTATCTCACCAGACCACTGTGAAGATTAATGCATTAAAGATTTTGTGGTGCTAGTAATCTATGGTAATGGTAAACTAGCAGGGCCTACTGCAATACTGATGAGAATACTGTTATGATTTGTTTATAAATGAACTAGATCAGTGTTTCCCACAGTGGGCCGTGTCCCACTTTGGGAAAGCCAGGAGCGGGCTGTTCCATTTTGTTTAAAGGCTCTTTAGCCACAGAGCCTCGCTACTCCGCTTAGCTGGAAACGGTGAACTGGAGCCAATGGGAAGTGTGAGGCTCCATGACTATGGAGCCTTTACATAAACAAAGCAAAGCGGCCTGCTAGCAGCTTTCCCAAAGCAGGCAGGTGGCCTACTCTGAGGAATGCTGCGCTAGATCCTAGAAACCTCATTGTGCTAGGCACTGTACAAACACAGAACAAACAGGCTGCTTGTATGTAGAATGAAGAGTTGATCAGGTATATTTACAAAAATGATTTTTAATTATATTTTTATTTCAATTAAACAGTTTCCTTTTTAAAATACACCTATTTAAAATTATAGCAAACTGTGTTAAGTCTTAAATTATAATCTACTTAAATCATTTAAATTTACTTTTTTTAAAATAATATTCAAGAAGTACATGTTCTCTGCTGAAGTTTTAAAGGAAGTCAAACCCCTGAACTAGTGAAAGTGGTTGACTGAGCACCAGCAGACCAGAGTTCACTGAAGTGCTATAGCAGCTTTTAACAGCTGTAGCCGCTTCTACAGTGCAAGAAAATATTTTCTTAATTTCAAATTTATTCAGCTAGTTCAACTCAATGACTAGCTCATTCAAAGTTGAGAAACAGGGATGCAGGGTAGCAACAGAGTCCTAGGCACAGCCCCCGCAGCTTCAGTGGATCTCAGCAGCTGTGTCAGACCACGAGGTCAGATAAGCCCCAGTCACAGGGCCAGCAGTTCAGAGGGACCCTGGGACACCAAGTGACAGCAGAACCCCATCACAGGACAGCAGCTAGGATGCCAAGTGCACAGGGACGCTGGAATGGCAGGCGGCAGCAGCACCACACGCATGGCAACAGCAGAACTCAGGGCACCAGGTCAGCAGCAAGGAAGAATCCCAGGCACAGGACCCGAGGCAGGGTTTTTTTAACCATTAATGGAAACCCTTAAGCATCACCTCATCAGTTGACCGATTAACCTCTTACATCCCTAATACCAACCTAAGTCCCCATGCAGACAGTGCTAAGTCAATGGAAGAATTCTTCTATGAGCCTTTTGGAGAGGATGTAGAGTTGCCAGCCCTCCAAAAGTCACCTGCAGTCTGCAGGAATTACAGATGTATATTTAATTAAAGATTATGTCATGCAATAAAATCTCCAGGAATACATCCAATCAAAACTGGCAATCATAGCCATTGGTGGATTACTTACACTGGCATAACAACCCCTCCTGTGAAAGTAAGTAGTGTCTACACTGAAGCACTGCATTGGTGCTACTCTAGTGTTTTAAGTAGAGAAGCCCTTCTATGATGCAAGCCACAAAACAAAGAGATTGTAGCCTTTGCCTCTGAAAATATATACAGTTTATTGCACAGTTAGTGTACCATATGCTATATCAGAAGCAGGAAGCCGGCTAAACAACCAGTGGAACCCTGGGACAATTGAGATGCTAAAGTAGCACTCAAAGATGATAAAGTCATTGCAGGAGAAGCTAAATGAATTCTTTGCTTCAGTCTTCATGGCAAAGGATATTGGGGAGATTCCCAAATCTGAGCCATTCTTTTTAGTTGAAAAATCTGAGGAATTGTCCCAGACTGAAGTGTCATTAGATGAGATTTTGGAACAAACAGATAAGCTTAACAGTACCAAGTCACCAGGTTGAGATGGCATTTAGCCAAAAGTTCTGAAAGAACTCAAATGAGAAATTGTGGAACTGCTAACTGTGGCTTGTAACCTATCCTTTAAATCAGCTGCTGTACCTAATGACTGGAAGATAGCTAACATGGCGCCAACATTTAAAAATGGCTCTAGAGGTGATCCTGGCAATTACAGACTTGTAAGTCTAACACCAGGACCGGGCAAATTAGTTGAAACTATAATAAAGAATAAAATTGTCAGACACCTACATCATCATAATTTGTTGGGGGAAAGTCAGCATGGTTTCTGTAAAGGGAAATCATGCCTTACTAATCTACTAGAATTCTTTGAAGGGGTCAACAAATGTGGACAAGGGGGCTCCAGTGGATACAGTATACTTAGATTTCCAGAAAGTCTTTGACAAGATCTCTCACCAAAGACTCTGAAGTAAAGTAAGTTATCATGGATAAGAGCAAAGGTCCTTTCATAGACCAATAACTGGTTAAAAGACAGGAAACAAAGGGTAGGAATAAATGGTAAGTTTTCCGAATGGAGAGAGGTAACAAGTGGGGTCCCCAGAGGGTCTGTCATAGGACCAATCCTCTTCATCTTATTTATAAATGATCTAGAGAAAGGGGTAAATAGTGCAGTGGCAAAATTTGCAGATGATACCAAATTGCTCAAGATAGTTAAGACCAAAGCAGACTGTGAAGAGCTTCAAAAAGATCTCACCAAACTAAGCGACTGAGCAACAAAGTGGCAAATGAAATGTAATGCTGATAAATGTAAAGCAATGCACATTAGAAAAAATAATCCCAACTATACGTACAATATGATGGGGACTCATCTAGCTACAACTACTCGAGAGAGATCTTGGAGTCATTGTGGATAGTTCTATGAAAACATCCACTCAGTGTGCAGTGACAGTCAAAAAAGCAAATAGAATGTTAGGAGTCATTAAAAAAGGGATAAAGAATAAGACAGAAAATATCTTAATGCCTCCATGTAAAACCATGGTACATCCACATCTTGAATACTGTGTACAGATGTAGTCACCTCATCTCAAAAAGATATACTGACATTGGAAAAGGTTTAGAAAGGGGCAACGAAAATGATTACAGGTTTGGAATGGATCCCATATGAAGACAGATTAAAAAGACTTGGACTTTTCAACTTGGAAAAGAGGAGACTAAGGGGGGGATATGATAGAGGTCTATAAAATCATGACTGGTGTGGAAAAAATGAATAAGGAAAAGTTATTTACTTATTTCCACAATATAAGAACTAGGAATCACCAAATGAAATTAACAGGCAGAAGGTTTAAAACAAACAAAAGGAAGTTTTTCTTCACGCAGTAGAGGGGCTGGGTGAGGCTGTAGAGGAGCAGGCAGAGGGGCCGAGTGAGGCTGCAGGGAAGCATGGAACTCCTTGCCAGAGGGGGTGTTGAAGGCTAGGACTTTAACAGGGTTCAAAAAAGAGCTAGATAAGATTCATGGAGGCTAGGTTCATCTTTGGCCATTAGCCAGGATGGGTAGGAATGGTGTCCCTAGCCTCTTTCTCTGGACGTGGGTGATAGAGGAGGGATCACATGAGGATTATCTGTTGTGTTCTCTCCCTCTGGGGCATCTGGTATTGGCCATGGTTGGCAGACAGGATACTGGGCTGGATGGACCATTGGTCTGACCCAGTATGGCTGTTCTAATGTTCATCTATGGTCTTCCAGAAACTACGGGTTTTTCATCCCTAAGAAACTTAATTAAGCCCATTAGTCCTGACAAACTGCCAGGCTACGTCTACACTGGCCCCTTTTCCGGAAGGGGCATGTAAATTTCATGAGTCGTCGTAGGGAAATCCGCGGGGGATTTAAATATCCCCCGCGGCATTTAAATAAAAATGTCCGCCGCTTTTTTCCGGCTTTTAAAAAAGCCGGAAAAGAGCGTCTAGACTGGCCCCGATCCTCCGGAAAAAGCGCCCTTTTCCGGAGGCTCTTATTCCTACTTTGAAGTAGGAATAAGAGCCTCCGGAAAAGGGCGCTTTTTCCGGAGGATCGGGGCCAGTCTAGACGCTCTTTTCCGGCTTTTTTAAAAGCCGGAAAAAAGCGGCGGACATTTTTATTTAAATGCCGCGGGGGATATTTAAATCCCCCGCGGATTTCCCTACGACGACTCATGAAATTTACATGCCCCTTCCGGAAAAGGGGCCAGTGTAGACGTAGCCCCAGTGTTTGAGACTGAAGCTGCATTTTTCTATCCTTTGCTATTCTTTCTCCTTCTCTGTATGCATAGGTTCTGTCTAGTGAAAAACAGCATTGGCCTTTTAATAAAACTTGAGAGGTGAAAGTTATCACTTCAACTGATTCTCCATTGTTCCTCACCAGCCACCCAAGAACATATAATGTAGTTTGAGAAACTTTCAAATAATTTTCACCCCTGCACCATTTAAAAGGTTCTATAAAGAGATATGGTTCAGCCCTAGAGGCAGGAATTTTTCGGGGTGTGTGCTTTTTTTGTAAATATGGACTGCAGAGGTGTGACCGCACCTCTCCCCAAGTAAGCGTGCTCCAGCCAATCAGCCCCAGCCTTTCTCCGGCCAGTCGGAACATGCGGGAGGGAGGTTCAGACAGCATGCTGCTCCTGCCTTTCCCCAACTGGCTGGAGCACATGTACTTGGAGAATGATAGCGGAGTGTGCTCACACCCTTTGGGCAACAGCACCTGCTAGAGCAGCAATGGCCCCCTTGCAGCAACTCCTAAATATCCAGGCAGCAACGGGCAAGGAGTGGGGCACTCATCCCAGCTGGAGGTGAAGTTACACCCTTGGGCCTTTCCTGCTACAGCCAGCAGTGTCCCCAGCCATCCTGGGGTACAGCCTGTCTGCCTTGCAGACAAGACATGCTATTGCTGTGGTTAGGAGGAAACGAAGGATAGCAGCAGCCCCCCACTTCCCTCTGAGACCTGGACTTGGAATGAAGTTCTCAGAGGCCTCCCACTTTTGCTGTGTACAGAGTTAATCCATACCATAGATGGGCAATAATTTTTGATGGGGGACCACTCCAAGAATTTGGAAAGTGGTCAAGGGCCATACTCTTCCATATTAATGGAGGTGTAGGGTCTAGGATGGAGGCTGGTGCAGATGGGAGTTTGTAGTAAAGGACTGGGGTGAAGGAGGGGTGTGGGGTCTGGGCAGGGATTTGGATAAATATAATGCTGTGAAATGTCTGAAGTCCTTAGAAATTCTAAAATTTACATCAGTAATCATCACTACACCACCAGAGAAATCACTAGAACCAAGTAGTTAAAGAAAGTATTGATAGTCCAACTCTTGGGCTACGTCTAGACTGGCATGATTTTACGGAAATGCTTTTAACGGAAAAGTTTTCCATTAGAAGCATTTGTGGAAAAGAGCGTCTATATTGGCATGGACACTTTTCCGCAAAAGCACTTTTTGCGGAAAAGTGTCCATGGCCAATCTAGACGTGCTTTTGCGCAAAAAAGCCCCGATCGCCATTTTCACAATCGGGGCTTTTTTGCGGAAAACAAATCTCAGCTGTCTACACTGGCCCTTTTGCGCAAAAGAGACTTTAGCCCGAACGGGAGCAGCATAGTATTTCCGCAAAAAACACTGATTTCTTACAGTAGGAAGTCAGTACTTTTGCGGAAATTCAAGCGGCCAGTGTAGACAGCTGGCAAGTTTTTCCGGAAAAGCGGCTGATTTCCCCAAAAAACTGGCCAGTCTAGACACAGCCTTGATGTTTTCAATCAAGTTTGGATACCTTTCTCAAGGATATGCTTAACAAAATGCTAGCTTTGGTTTAGTTACACACAAATTATTGGTTCAATTCAATGGTAAGTGTGTGAAATGTAACGGCCTATGTTATGTAAGAGTTCCGATTAGGTCGTTCATTGGTCCCTTTTAGGTTTAAATTCTGTCTATGGAATTTGATTATATGGTAACGTCTTGACTTTCTGCTGTACCACAGGTACACATCTGTATCACAGCTTCCCACAGGCAGGACTGCAAAGACAGATACCATAGGTACATTAATCCTTACATCACTTAGGTGGAACATGAAGTCTTCACCCTCTATGGATAGCCCTGTATTTTCTCAAGGCTACTTTCCTTCTTCTCTGCGGTAGTGTTCCACTTCACTTATCCAGGAAGTACAGCTATCCAGCAGAATGTCACTTATTGGAATAATTGCTTTTAACAAGCACTCTGTTATGTTTAATTTTAGATTGTTGCTGTGCATGTCAGGACACACTTTCCTGCCTTCTGCAACCTGTGTGGGCCTGGGCAGTGTTACTAAAGGTTTGTTCATACATTAATTTGCATTCATTTGATTAAATCAGTTGTTTGTCTGTACAACTCCCTTTGGGAATATACTTATTTTAAGAGTGGCTTATTTCGATTTAGCTTACACCTGTTCCTAATTGACTTTACTAAACTTAAACCAAAATAAATCAGGGGTCGGGACTGTGACCGAGAGCAGGGGATTGGAGTACCAGAGGGGGGCAGAGAGTTTGGTTTGTGACTGGAGCAAGGGATTGGGAGGGGGGGTTGGGATGCCAGAGGCAGACTCTGGCCAGGAGACTTACGTGCTTGACACCTAGTCTACCTTCTCAAACAGATTTCCTGCCCCTGCACTGGCTGCAGGGGCATGTGGTTTTTGAACAGCCAGGACCCTGAGGGGAAGGGGGGTTTGCAAACTGTCTGTTAACAACAGGCAACTCCCACTGGCTGAAACCGGCAGCAAATGGGATTGTGCTGGGGACAGAGGCAACTCAAGGCTCACAGCTGTTCAAACAAAGCCCAGCAACAGTTTCTCAGCACTGTGCTAAGGGGGTGGCAGGCAAAGAGGTTCCCTGCTGCATCTGTGGGCCAAGGGTATTTTGCTCAGGCCTGGTCCATACTCTGCATCCAACCCACCCACTGGGCTGGCTTGTCATAGGCGCCACAGGAGAGCTGTATGACATGCTGGGAGTTGTAGTCCTTTCTCGGCCCCACACTCCCACTTCCCTTCCGGTGTCAGGTGGCACAGAGGGATGGGGGAGGGACTACAGCTCCCAGAGGGCCGGGACCCTTCCCTTCAGTGTCAGCCAGACATTGGCAGCGGGTCGTATTCTTGGTCAGCTCTGATCGGCCTCCGCGGCAAGCAGCTGGCAGAAGGAGTGGCTGCCATTTGAGTCTGGCTGGAGACACTGCAGCCTTCACCAGCCCGGACGGAATCAGCCCTATGGAGGTCATGGGGGGCAGGATCATTCGCAGCACTGCCCCCTCCCGCCACGTATGGGCCTGATGTTAAAATGAAGACTTGTGTTTTAAATGTTGTGACTTCTTTCCTTTACTTTATATGCATGAATACTAAATGTTAGAGACTTTTGTTCAGAAGCGTACACAAGAAAAACTGAAGCCCTGGCAACTGAATCCTGAACTCAAAATACTATTAATATTGAGCCAATATGAAAATAAAGAAAAATAACTTTGAAATCTTAACTCCAAAATCCTATCAAACTGTTATAAATGACCCAATTACAACACTGTAATAGTGTTGCAGCATTGATGGGACCAAACTGTGTTTTGACTTGTATCTGACTCATGCTATGGGGAAGACAGGAAAATATTCTGCATATTTCTCCTCAATTTCAGATGCCAGCTATGGACAGAGTAAGGAAGCTGGTCTATTTTTTTTTAATTAATGGGACTTTTCAAGAATTGTACAGCCATTTTCTAAATAAATTTATCATTGACTTTCTAGATTGTCTTGTGTCTATTAATATTGTACAGAAACAGTGAAAGTTACTTATGTATTTGATTATTTGAACACACTACCGATATAGTCTCTGAAGGGACTGTATAGCTCAATTTCATGCTAGACAATGTGGAGGAATGGAAGAAGTGTAAGTGAATTCTGTTTTCCAGTCTTGGGTTAGGAGACTAGAGTGAAGACTTGTTTTCACTTAAGATGTACCAGAAAAGAAAAGAAAAATCAGATGAAAAATACTGTACTGTGGGCACAAAGACTTGTGTGTGTACTCAACTCTAAGTGTGCGAGGAGTCCCACTGTGTTCAATGGGATCAAAGGCATCAACAACTCCTGCACAATTCATCATTACATTGTTGCCCAAGATGCAAAAACCAAATATAAGATAACTGCTGTGCATGGAAATCTAAGCTTCACTCTCTCTAGAACACAGAAAATATTAATGGAGTTTTGTCATATTATTAAAAAAATTGTAGGTGACAGAGCTTTCCAGAGATTTAAATACACCAGTGATTCAGCAAATGATCGCTGCTTATTTTACACTCAACTGGACCATTAGGTATGATTACAGATGATTAACAGGGAATTAACAGAAAAGGAAATTGAGTAGAAAGATCGTGTTTCCATAAAAATCTACTATCTAGAAACTAATAATCAAAAACGGTCTTTTTATAGGATGTCCGAGAAACACAATAACATTTTGCACCAATTTAATTACTTCACAGTATAAATACAATACATGGAACTCAAGCATACGACTGGGCTAGCATACATATGAGCTGAGATCTGGCAATAAAGCATGCACACATTCTCTAATCATTCTCTGCTAGGAAAGTAAATGGAAAAAATACCCAACTTGGCCAATAAGTGTATACTAGGGCTGTGAACGACTAGTTGACTATCTGATAAGCAAATACTTATCAGATAGTCGACATGCTAGTAGACTAGTGGCTCCCCCCTCCCTCTTGCTACCTCTATCAGGAAGAGGCAGCAGGTGTGGGGGGGGGATGCTTCAAAGTGGAAGTGCTGGGTGGAGCCCGGGGCCAAACCCTGGGCTCCACATAGCACATCTGGAGGCTTAAGGGATAGGGCATTGGTCTGGGTACCCTAGAGTTGTGGGTTTGAGCTCTGGACTGCACAAGGTGTTTCAAAGTGGTAGCGCCATGTGGAGCCTGGAATTAGCTGGGGACTCCCCTCCTGGGTCCAGTCATGAGTTTACTTGTTTTCAAGACACACTGCAAAACCTACTCCAAGGGAGTGTGGGCATAAGTTGTAATGAATGTTCTTTCTTCCCCTAGCACTAAATGAAATGAAGTTATTCTGTATTTATACACTTTTAATTTCTTTATGCATGAGTCTGAGCTATATGGAAAAGTGTATTCTATCAATCCAAAGAAAAAAACCACAACATTACAACATTTACATTGTGGCAATCCATGTCATCTTTTAAAAGCAGGTTCTTACCTACAGATATACTCTGCACTTGCTTGGTGATTGAATTCCATCGGCAAACCTTTTTACCACTTATATCCACATATAGGAGGGAGCTTTCCTTTTCTTCCCAGACTGGAGATTCTCCAATTTTACAGTTCTCTTTGACAACACACTCAATCTTAATGGACGACATTTCCTGACAGAAAAATAATTAAAAATCAACAACACATAACATTAATATGTAAAAGACAAATGACTGGACAGTGACTCCTGATCACCATCTGAAAATCAGGAGGCAGAAAAGACCAACTTCATCCTGATTGTAGGTACTTGAAGTCATACAGAAGAGAGTTACCTTCAGAAAAATATGAACAGATGCTGAAAAAGCAAATTAATTAGTAAAAAGTATGTAACACTGACTTTTCCTAAGGTACAATCTGTACTGTTGGATAGCTGTGTCCCCTCAATTCCCCAACGTGGGATGCTTTTTACACTCCTACACCAGTCACTCCTTGTTTGCTCCCACAAAGCCTCCAGCATTTAAATCACACCCAGCTAAATGGTAGGCTATAACCAGCCACTCATGAATTACACTTCAGGGCAATGACAGCAAACTCCCAGCCCCAGAACCCTCCCCTGAAATGTATGTCTTGTACTGCAGAGCACTCTCCTGCATAACACGAGTTCATATATAGTCTGTCCTTTATTAATAGAAAATAAAATGCATAAATCTTATCCCAAATGGAGTTTCCCGAACATTTCAATCCAAACACACACACATAAATAAAACAACAAAATATATTAACTACAGACAGATTTTAAGACACAAGTATTGAGGCACATTAAGTCAGAATTAGCCCCCAAACTTTTCAGGATCACACCCCCTTATTCCTGTTCATGATTCACCTTCCAGAGCTGGGAGCAGGGCTATGGCTAGAGGGGGAGGAAGCCACAAACAGAGGTAAAAGGACTATGGGTTTGGAGCAAGGCTAGGTGTCGCTTCCTCCCTGCCCAACTGTGGGGGCTGGTCCAAGCCAGGTAGCTATGTCCCACATAATTATTTCTCTATGCCTCCTAAAGGGGCTCATCCCACGGTTTGGGGATCTCTCAGCTAGATGAATGCAAAAGAAAGGTCCCCCTCCCTACTGTACCAGCAATCTTAATGTCACCTTTCAGTCAGGGATCTCTCCCCCAATCCAATGATACTGTTGCTCTTCGCTGGGTTGATAATGTGGATAGAAAGCAAGGGAGAGAAGTTACTTGGGGAGTCTGCCCTTTCCTTTTATAACCCTTTCTCTTGCATAAGAATTACCTCCAGCTAATCCTCAGGAGACAAGAAGTCTATGTGGCCAGAAACCTTAATCTGCTTCTTTGTCAAAATGTAGATGTTTACCATACCCCAGTCCTTCCAAAGAATGGCCACTTAATCAGGTGATTGTTGTTTGATTTCATGAGGTATTAGCTAGTCTTTTGTCCATGAGAAACTTATCCGTGACTGCCCTCCAGAACATGTCAGAAGATTCCACTCTAGGATATTTTCAATCTTTACATCCAATGTTGTCACACACATTTTCATCAGAATAATATTGATCAGCAAATCATGAGTTTTTAAAACAATACCTTACAATGCATATGCTTTGAACAAAATGTAACAGTCTTGTAAAAGGGGTGAATGAACATAGGGGTACAAACTAAAGATGTTAAATGTGTTTATTTGTGTAAATGTGTAACCACTGAAATGTTCAGTCATTACACAACACACCCGGGGGCAGGGGTTCCTATCCTCCCCCATCTCCGCACTGCTGCCTCTGTATCAGGGGCATACATGCTAGCTTCCCAAAAACACCCGCTTCCACCTGCCCCCCATCTCTGCGTTACTGAGGGAAGTAGCATGGGGGGGGAGAGAAGGGATGCATGTAACCTAAGAGGGTTAACCAGCCCAGGCTCAGGGGTTAACCATGTACTCAGGCACATGTTCACATCCCCAATACAGACTTGCCATTGAATACTTAAGAATAGATTAGGGATGCATTAACTAGTACACGGGGGCAGCCCCCTGCCCGTGACTCAGCCCTGAAGAGAGGGCTGCTCCAGCCCCACCAGGTCTGCACAGCAACAGCCTCTGCAGGGAGGGGGGAGGGTGTGTGTGTGTGTGTGTGTGTGTGTGTGCGCGCACGCGCAGAAGCGGCAGCTCCCACACAGAGGACAGGAACAGCTGGGCTGGAACAGCCCCTGCCTGTAGTGGGGGTCACTTTAGCCTGAACCCAGTGGGTTCCAGCCCCCTTGGAGCAGCACCCGCCATGCACCACCTTGAATCGGTTAAACACAATAGCACTGTGTTTAACCAATTAAATGGGATTTTACATCCCTAGAACTGATTGAGAAGCATGATTAAGAACTAAATAACTGTCTCAGGTAAAGACTATATATTATTAGGTTCTTCCTACACAACTGAAAGGTTTTCATTTGGGACCATTTAAGCCTTCCAGTCACTCTGTAATGTGTTTTGATTTTACTTTTTTCCCCCATAGAATTTTCTTTTCTTTTTTAAGTGTACAACTGATAGCATAGTCAGGACCCAAGAAGTTTGAGGTTCAAGATGAATTTTAGTCCTCTAAAAATCCCATTAGTCACCTACATACAATGAAATGTTTGCTCTTTTACTGGTAAACTAGTAATAAGCTCACATGCAAGTGCCTGCAGTATCAGACTTTCACATACATACAAAGCATCTGTGCAATACAGTAATATCAGAATTTATTTATGGACATGAATTTCTCTTTCATTCATCTAACTGCACACAGTTCACAACAACTCATCAATGGCTATTAGCCAGTTGGGCCCAGATAATATCCCTAACCTCTGTTTGCCAGAAGCTGGGAATGGGTAACTTCATCAGTGCCTCTTATGTTCATTCTCTTTAAGACACCCATTGCTGACCACAGGATACTGGTCTAGTTTGACCTCTGGTCTAATCCAGTGTGGCTGTTCTTATGTAACTCTTCTCCCACTCATGGCAAAACCCATCCTTATAGGCAGGGCTCACTGAACCGCGGCGAACCATTTGCCAGCCATTTGCAGATCGCCCAAACCCGGCTCTTCCGGGTTACAATCTACTCGCCACAGGCGAGTAGATTGCATTATTTGTCGAGCCCTGCTTATAGGTAATATACGTGGTGCCTACATAAACTCATCTGATGAAGTGGGTTTTACCCAACTAAAGCTCATTATTCTATATATTTTTGTTAGGCTCTAAGTGCCACAGTTCTACTTGTTTTTTAAGTTACAGACTAACAGGGCTACCCCTCTGAGACTATATAAACTTTAGCAGCTAACTTGTTTAAAGTAGCCATGGAGACGTGGGTTGTATCTTTCATGAATTAGAAAAAAAGCAACCAAGATTCCAGAGCGAAAGCTGTATTTCTGGCATTTAAGCCAATACCAGAGATTAGTGATAGAGATACACCCTGTTAGTCTGGTGTAGCTGAAACAAAAGCCAGAACTATGTAGCACTTTAAAGACTAACAAGATGGTTTATTAGGTGATGAGCTTTCGTGGGCCAGACCCACTTCCTCAGATCAATATGTAGAAGAAAATTGGCACAACCATATATACCAAAGTGATACAAATTTGATTTGTCAATTTCACATGCGTTCATTTTTTTTGATTGTATCCCTTTGGTATATACGGTTGTGCCGATTTTCTTCCACATATTGATCTGAGGAAGTGGGTCTGGCCCATGAAAGCTCATCACCTAATAAACCATCTTGTTAGTCTTTAAAGTGCTACATAGTTCTGGCTTTTGTTCCAATACCAGAGATGGTGAGACTCCCTGGCTCAGTCTATCCACCTAGCTATGTAAATGGCCTAGACGTTTTTTGTTTTGTTTTTTCAATGATGCCTCAGCCACAGCAGGAGAACCTGTGGCACGTTCGCGTCAGAGAAGTCTGCCATGTCACGAGGTCTCAAAACCTGCTAAGGCAAAGCGGACAAAAGCAAAGCTGGCAAAGGAAGAGGCCAAGCTGCTCGCTTGTTTCCGAGAGGGAACGTTTCACTTCCTACCGCCGAGAGCAAAGCTCTGCAACTCAGGCGGCTCCCCCACGCGCACAACTAACGAGCTCTGCACGGCTGACTGGGGCACGGCTCGCTTTGTAACCCGAGTCCCGCCACGCAGCAGCCCTGCAAATCGCAGAAGTGCCGCGGGAGCAAAGGCGCGCCCCGCACACTCCGCCTTGGCCAAGCTCCCTGCCTCTCGCTCTCGAACCCGCCCTGCGTGAGAGCGCCCGGGGCTCGGCCTCAGCCCCTCCCGGCCCCCCGGTACCTGCTGCGGGGGAAGCCCCAGGAACTGGCCGGCCGCTCTGCTGGGGGCGCTGGCTGGCTGCAGCCTGAGCCGGGCGGGCGAAGCACTTATAACCCCCCGACTCTGTTACTGGTTAACGCGGCTGCTCTCGCTGCACTTTTGTGCTCCCTGAGGGCAGCGCGCCGGCTCAGCAAGTGTCCGAGGCCGGCGCAGGGCAGAGCCGGCCAGTTCCCCCCGTGGTAGGGGGTGGGCTGACTGGGCGCCCCGCTGCCCCGGGCCAAAGTCTCCTCCCCCCTCCCCCTTCCCTCTGCAAGCGCCTCCCTAGGGGCGCGAACTCCCCTTCCTGCTTCCAGCCAGGCCTGTGCCCCGGGGCCGAGAGGCGCGCGCTCCCGGGCTGGCCCCTCGTGCGTGCCCCGGGACAAGCAGAGCGGGCCGGGCTGCCAGCTGGCGTGCGGTGCAGCCTGGCCCGGGCCGGGGGGAGCGTGTGCAGCGGGCTGGCAGGGCAGCCGGAAGGCGAGGCCGGGCTTGGTTGCAGCTGAGTGCTGCCTGAGTGCCACCGTAGCCAGAGGCGGGGCAAGTAAGGAGAGGAGTCAAGGTGCAGTTCAGTGGTTAGTGAGCGCCCCTTTGGCAATGCCCTAGGTCGGGAGAAATACCTAGGGTGGATCCAATCGCTGAGATTTTGCATTTTGTGTGTGTGTGCGCCTTTGAAATTTCCTTTCATGCTGATGCTTTAAACCAGGGATTGGGAACCTAAGGCCCCAGAGGTTCCCCAGCATTAGGGAGCCTGCAATGGTGCTCCAACACCCATCCACACACCCCCAAGCTTTGTGGCACCAGAGCACACAACATCTGTTAGTTTGAGCAACCCCCTCCCTCTGCAGGCTCTGATATGTGATGGGAATGTGGGGAGCATCTTTCTCATTCTCAGGCAGCGGCCACAATCAGTGAGGGTGTGGGGTTTTTTTACTTCTCACTTGGCTACGTCTAGACTGGCATGATTTTCCGCAAATGCTTTTAATGGAAAAGTTTTCCGTTAAAAGCATTTGCGGAAAAGAGCGTCTAGATTAGCATGAACGCTTTTCTGCAAAAGCACTTTTTGCAGAAAAGCATCCATGCCAATCTAGACGCGCTTTTGCACAAAAAAGACCCGATTGCCATTTTCGCAATTGGGGCTTTTTTGCGCAAAACAAATCTGAGCTGTCTGCACTGGCCCTTTTGCAAAAGCTTTTGCGCCAAAGGACTTTTGCCCGAACAGAAGCAGCATAGTATTTCCACAAGAAGCACTGATTTCTTACATGAGATCATCTTGCGGAAATTCAAGCGGCCAGTGTAGACAGCTGGAAAGTTTTTCTACAAAAGAAAAACTTGCCAGTCTAGACACAGCCACTTGTGTGCAGCCCCTCACTGATTTTTCAGTGGGTCAGCAGCTCCTGACCCAAAAAAGGTTCCCCACCCTTGGTTTAAACTAACAAAGATTCACCACGTAGGAATTTTGCTTAGAGAGGAGGGGGATGGTTGAGATAAGCTGCCAAACAATGAGTTGCAAGGTGACTTCACCAAACAAGTGGTTGCACTGGAGCTGAACAGACAAATTGCAATGCTAGGATGTTCATTGCATACACTCAGTTCCTTGATATATGGAACATATGCTGATGCATAATAGCTGAGAGCTCTGTTAAGTCAATAGTTTAGGTCTACCAAATAGGGTTGTAAAATCCCACTTAATTAGCTAACCTGTTAAATGTTAACTTGCTCCAGCCCAGCTACTTCTGGTCCCATACAATGCTGCCTGATCCCACTCTGCCCAGTGGATCTGGAGCAGCCCTCTGCCCATGGCAGGCAGCTCTCAGGGTACCAGTTAACTGTTACCCAGTAAGCATCACCCATCAAGAGTGATGCATACTGGGTAACTGGTTACCCAATTAGCATCCCTACTACCAAAATGTCAGAATATCTCACCCTTTGTTCCAAGCAGGGCGTGTAACAAGTTTTCCTCTCCTTTTGTTTAATGGCAAGCCTACTAATTCCTCTAAGTCCTCCCCCCTTCACCAATTCTGAACACTCTCCACCTTAAGCTATGGCACAGTAATTTGAAGCCAATGGAAGTTGAAAGTGGTGGACTGAGTCTTAGGTCTGATGGCTGAATACTCAGATTTGCTTGCACCAGCCATTGCAGAGGAAAAAGGTTTTCTGGTCAGCCTAAGGCACCACACACATTTCAGAACCAGCATATCATGTTTGAAATTTGGATCAGTATGCCTGTTTCACATTTAACTCTTTCATCCCTGGCATTATCTGTTAAGCAAGAGTCATGTTTGTTTAACACAGTTGCATCCATTAATAGCAGTCTACTCTGAGGAATTTGCCCATCATAGTTAATTTTTTTCTAAAGTAGGATATTAACTTGTCTAGTTGTTGAATGTAATGTAGATACTAAACTATCAGCATGTAAAGGTCAACTGGCTACAGAGCAGGAGTCAGCAGCATCTCTAAGAAAATTGCCTTTAACTGACAATGGTTCCTAGCATAAGCATGAAAACTGATGTCTTTTGATCATACTTAGGTTAGTAGATGGCAAGTAAATCAAGGGGAAATCAAATTTCTATGTCTCTTTGATTTTCAGTTTACTAGTCTGAATCACAGTCATGTGTTCCAACATAACTTTTCATGCAGTCTGTCCTGAACAATATGTACCCACTTTACAAAATGCCTTCTGTAAGGAGCTCCAAACATTTAGCTGTAATAACAAAGGCTTATGTTCTTTTCCTAGCCCCCGCACTCACCAAGGCAATCATTACAGACAATTGCTTGTTAGGCTGGAAAGGTCTTAGGGTATGTCTACACTACCCTCCTAGTTCGAACTATCGTTACTCCTCATTCCACGAGGAGTAACGGTAGTTCAAACTAGAAAGCCTAGTTCGAACTACCTAGTTCGTGCCCCGTGTAGCCGCGCTGCACGGGGTTCGAACGAGCGGGGTTTTAAAAATGGCGGAGCCCCGCTTATGCAAATGAAGCCCGGGAAATTCAAATCCCGGGCTTCATTTGCAAGTGCGGTATGCCTACATTACCCTCCTAGTTCGAACTAGCGGGGTAGTGTAGACATACCCATATGGATGGTGGCCACAAACCTGGGCCATCCTTTGCTATCATAATATCAGATAACAACTGTATTCTACATAAATAAGTAGAGAGAGAGATGTGATCCAGTTCCCTGTGTAGAACCACCAGGTTCACTGTTCCACATAGGTGGTGCATAAGCAGCAGTACTGGCTCCTACTCACTTGGGGCTGCATCTCCTGGGCAACCTCCCTGTGTGGTTGCAGTTCCCAGCCCAGCTCTGCAGACAGGACAGTCCTACTCCAGGTAGAAAAGCCCACGCTGGGGCTGGGGGATGGGAGAGTTTGCCTGCTGGAGAGGGACATGCATGGGCAGGGTTTGGGGGAGTGGCAGTGGGGCACTGGCACTCCAAACAGAGGCAAAGAGATGTGTGTGTGTGGGGGGGGGGGGGGTAGGGGCATGCATGCAGAGTCACTGCTGCTCTCCTCCCCCCCTCCCCCCACCAATTTCTGAGGGAATGGAAGGGATGGTTCTGTCCTTTCCATGCTGTTGCCTATCTCTCCACCTCTTCTTGTTTCTGGCTTGTTCTGCCCCTTTCCCAGACATCCATTCTTGCAAGGGTGTAAAAAGAGGCAGTGTGGGGGGGCTGAATCAAGGTGATGGGATGGGAGAAGAAGAGGGAGCACAGAGGAAGATGCAGGGAGGCGGGAACTCAAAACTATTGAGGGAAACTTTCCTGGCAGTGAGGTCTCTACCTTTGGCTGTGGAATAGTTCCCAAGGGAAGGGCTAGAAGAAATCCAAAGGTCTGAGACTTTTAAAAGGAGACTGGACAAAACATGCTGTGAGAATCAACCCTGCATTGTCAGGGAGAGATGATGCGGAGCCAGGATGATCACAGAGGGCTTTTTCTCCTGTAACGTCAGTAATTCCATCCCACTAGTCTGGGTGTACAAATTCTGGTACAGGCTGGACCTCCCTTGTCCAGCACTCTCAGCCACCCTGAATGAGTGAAGTGGGATCAGAGGAGGTCCCCTTCCACCAGCCTCCCAGGATGCTCCCCCTTCCTGCAGTTGGCTCTGCTCTGGCCCCACTGCTACTGGGCTCCAGCCTGCAGGGCTTAGACTTGGGCTCTGGCCTGCTGGGGCTCCCCAGCCTTTATGGCCCCTCTTCTCCACCTGATCAGGAATCCTTGGGAATGGTGCTTGCCAGTTGCCCCACTTCTGCTGCACTCCGCCAGAGATCCCTGGGGATGCAGCTTGCTGGCTGCTCTGCTTTTGTGGCTGGCTACTCTGCCCGGCCAGGGTTCCCCAGGCCAGGGCTTGCCGGTCCTTCTGCTGTCCCGCCCAACCTGGGCTCCCAGCTGGTTTGCACTGTTGGATACTGAGGTTCTCTGATCCTGCAATATTCATGGTCCTGCTGGCCCATGGATGTTGATAGACTAGAGAGTCCTAGATTTCAGAGGTTCGTCCTGTACTAATGGCCTGATGCCTGGATCCCCATTGTACTGGGATTAACGTCCTGACGTGCAACTGCTACTAGGCCAATAGGGCAGACCTTGCTGTTAGTATAGCAGCTTGCATGTGCCTGTGTGTTTCCCTGAACCCATGCACTCAGTCCCAGTGTGTACCCCTCCTCTACGGAGAGCTTGCATTCTGACTCTATTCTGTGTGGATCCTGGTGTGCTTGTACTATGCATTTTTGGCACTGACACTCAGTTATTTGTATCTCATTGTGCTGATAGTGCTAGGTACCTGGAGTAGTGGTGACAGTATGTTAGAAATATGAATCCTGAAAATAATGCTCTCATGTGATGTCACTCTGGGCCAGGGGTGGGCAATAGCTTTTGAGAGGAGGCCACTCAAAGAATTTGGTAATATTAATGGAGGAGGTACAGGGTCTGGGATGGAGGCTGGATGCAGAAGGGAGCTTGGGGTAAAGGATTGGAGTGCAGAGGGGGCAGAGGATCTGGGAGGGAGTTTGGGTGGAGGGAGTTGTGACATGGGGCAGGGGAGCATGGTGCAGTGTCCAGGAGGGGGTCTGGGTTCAGGAGAGGACTCTGACTTGGAGGAGGTGTGCAGTGCAAGAGGGAGTGCAAAGTCTGGGAAGGAGTTGTGACCTGGGGCAGAGGTGCAGGGGTTTGTGATGCAGGATCTGGGAGCAGGTAGGGTAACAGAGGGTTGAGAGGAGGGACAGGCTGGGGTGTTAGAGCCAGGCTCTGGCCAGGAGACACCCAGCAGGTTCCTCAGCTAGCGTGCCTACCTTCGATACCCCGACACTGCCTGCAGGAGCCATGTATGGCTTTGAACACTGCGAGCCTAGGGGTGAGGGGACTTCGCATGCGCTGCCTGACCTGCAAACCAGCCAACGGTAAGGATGTAAACATTCAATTAATTGGCTAATCTAATAGACAATGCAATTGGCATTGACTATTTGATTAGTTGATAAGGGTGCTTCTGCCTTTCAAGTGTAGCAACAACCTTGGGGCTGTTGCTATGCTTCAAAGGCAAAAGTGCTGTGGGGAGCACGGGACCAGCAGGGGACTCAAACAGTTCCCCGATGGCACCGTGCTTCCCATGGCGTTTCAAAGTGGCAAGGCTGCATGGAGCCCGGAGCCAGCCAGGAACTCTGAGTCCCCAGCTGACCCCAGGCTCCATCCCATGCTGCCACTTTAAAAGGTTCCAGGAGCCTCGTGTCAGACTCCACACGGTGCTTCAAAGTGTCAGAGCTACATGGAGCCTCAGCTCCACACGATGCTGCCCCTTTGAAATGTCATGTGCACCTTGGGGCCAGCTGGTCCTGTGGTGCATGCAATGTTTAAAAGTGGGAGACCCCAGGCACCACATGGCACTGCCTCTTTGAAGCACCCCTGCCCTCCCCTCCCCCTGCTTGCTGCCTCTTTCTGATAGAGGCAACAAGTGTGTGTGTGGGAGGTGGGGGGGGGGGAAGCAACTAGACGACTAACGTGTCGACTATCCAATAAGCACTTTTGTCGAATAGCCATTCACATCCCAAGCCAATGGTAGCTGCAAGATTGTGCTGGGGGGCCAGGGCAGTGCACGAAGCCTCTCTCCCAGGCTTGCAGCATTCAGAGAGCTGCTCTGAGCAGCATATGGGGTGCAGCAGGCAGGAAGCCTGTCTGAGCTCCCACAGGCTGGATCAGTAAGTTGGTGGGCTAGAAAGGGCCTTCTCATGCAGCGCCTGTAAATTCTGCATCTGGATGTGTCCCTATCTGTGTGCTGTGAAAAGAAGGGTCCAGGAGTTTGTCAGCACTTCCGGTGAAAGGGAACTCAGGTTGATGGGTCAGGGGGCTCAGTGGTACCCCAGTTCCAGGCTTCATCTTAAGGGGATGAGAACCCATCAGACACCTCTGGGGGGAAGGGATATCTTCCTCTGAGATATATGGAGATATACCTATCTCACAGAGCAGGAAGGGACCTTGAGAGGTCATCAAGTCCAGTCCCCTGCCTTCACAGCAGGACCAAGTACTATACCTGACAGATTTGCCTCAGATCCCTCAATGGTCCCCTCAAGGATTGAGCTCACAATCTTAGGGTTAGCAGGCCAATGCTCAAACCACTGAGCTATCCCTCTGCCTTGCTTGGAGCTTGACATTACAAGTACAAGGATAAAAACCTGAACAAGTAGTTGTAACTCTCTAAATTGTTCCCAATGCAAATAGGAGCTCAGCCAAGATAACATGATGCTGTGAGGTTAGTATACAGATTTTATTGGCACTCATTTGGGCTAACTTGTAACTGGTGAAACCAGTCTAGCCATCCCAAACTCATACTGATAAATCCCTTATTCTTAACAGGAGTGGTGTTCATAATCTGTACTGGGGCTGCAGGTCACAATATCCAACTCTTCCCTATGGTGTAGCCTCAAAGTTGGCTACATTTTCCTGGTAAATGCTTGGACCATTGTCAAAGGTCTCACACAGAAGTGTTTTGCTGGGGATAAAGTGGGGAATCCATCTCTTACTTTACTCCCCCTGCTAATTGACTCTTACCTGATTACACTCAACTCTTCCCTCCCCCCCACCTGCTTAGAAACTTTGCTCTTCCTCAGCTCCCTCCCCAATGCCCTGAAAATTCTTCCCTTTCCTTTCCTGTTAAAAGATGGAGAAACCTCCCTACTCATTTCCAAGTCCGGAAAGGCAGAGGGAAAGCTAGCAGGAAGTCTGAGCAGGGGCAGAGTGGTGGTCTGGGATATGTATTTTAGGGAAGGGCTATCATCAGTAAAACTTATGGGGTGCGTCTAGACTGGCAAGGTTTTGCACAAAAGCGGCTGGTTTTGCGCAAAATCTTGCCAGCTGTCTAAACTGGCCGCGAGACTTTGCGCAAGAACACTGACGATCTAATGTAAGATTGTCAGTGTTCTTGCGCAAGAACTCTGATGCTCCCACTCGGGAAAAAGCCCTCTTACGCAAGAACACTTGTGCAAGAGGGCCAGTGTAGACAGGGACAGGAATTTTTTGCATAAGAAAGCCCCGATGGCAAAAATGACCACCGGAGCTTTCTTGCGCAAAACCGCGTCTGTACTGGGCACAGATGCTTTTGCGCAAAAGCAAATCTTTTGCACAAAGGCACTTGCCAATATAGATGCTCTTTTGCGGAAATACACAAAATCATGCCAGTCTAGACGCAGCCATGCTGTGTATGCAATAATGAAATCAGTGAATGGGATACAAATGGAGTAGGAAAGAGTGCTGACTTATTTTGGGTTTGGCCCTTTTTCTGGCATCCTTCTGGGATTCAAACAGATTTGACACTTGCAATTCCGCTGATTTCTATTAACCACCAACTTGCTAGAAAAGAGTCTGATTGTCCTAGTTTAATCCTCAACAAACCTCATGTGGCCTCTGAAGAAAACAGTGTCTGGTGTAGGGATGTTAGTATATAGACATTTAAAATGTTTAACCAATAAGCCTGGGCTTATCAGTCAATCCAAATGACTACACACCTTCCCCTCCTTGCTGCCTCTGTATCAGGAAGGCGGGGATGGAGAGGGGTGGTAGAAGCTGGCTCCCCACCTGTGCGGGATCCCTTGGAGTTCCTCCCCCCACCCCACCACTGCCTCTGATACAGAGGCAGCAGTGAGTGAGGGGGTATTGGAAGGAGCCAGTACACATGGGAAGCTGACTCTCAAGCCAGGTACCCACATCGGCTTCCACAGAGCTGCCTGTTCATCCTTGCTGCCTCCCACAAAAGCAGCAGGGATGGCAAGTGGGAGCCGCTGGTCGGGGGAAGCTGGCTCCCTGTGAGTACTGGCTCTGCTGAGCCACCTACCCCTCCTTCTCCCACAGACAGGGGCTTCAGCCACCTCAAGCTGCTGCCATTGTATCAGATAGCGGAGTGGGGGTTCCAGGATCGCACTTGTTCCCGGCTCCACCCGAGAAGCATTTTAGTAACCAAGTAACTACTAAAAATGGTTACAGCTACACAACTGCTAAAATGACTGATATCTAACATCCTGAATGGCACCAGACTAGGGACCAGAGAGGGGCTAGAAACAGATTCTTGTCTTTGGGAGTGGAGCAAGTCAAAGGTTGGATGCTGCTAGCTGTCAGCTTCCAAAAAGTGAGACCAAGCTATATATGCTTGGGTTAAAGCCCTGGAGGACTGCTGTTGGAAAACCCTAGCTAGTGAAGCTGAATTGTTACCAGGGGGTGGGGCAAGGGTTGGAAGAGGTAGGGAGGGGGTGGAATATTTCGGTACATTTCCTCTTCCAGGTCAGGGGAGAATAAATGGAACAATTTATTCTACCTTTGAGACACAGAGAGAGAGAGAGAGAGAGAGACAGGACGGACTGGTGGTTATTTTTAGGGCACATTCCTGACAAGAAAACAGCCCTACTCTTTCCTTTGAGGGGCTAGCCCCATGGAAATTATATTCCTGTTCTGGGACTCTGCTGCACAATATTATTTTCTGAAGAACTGGAGGTGACTCAACATTTACCTAGGGAAGTTAAATAACAAGTAATTGAAGAGTTGATTAACCTCATGAATTCTCATCAGTTTCTTGACTATTCTGTAGTTCCTGGGGATGAGGCCAGCAGCTAATGAACTCCAACCCCACTCCCCAGGAGGCCCCTGTCACTTTGTGCTGTTGCCTCTGTATCAGAGGCAGAAGCATGGGATGCCAGGCAGGAGCTGGTCCACAAGGGGAGCCAGTTTAAAAACCAGCTACCTGTCACCCTGTGCTGCTGCCTCTGGCAGCAGCCCTTGTCCAGGGGAGGAGGAGGGTATGAGCCCGAACTGGACATGGCTTGAGTCAGAACAGAGCCAGACTGTCTGCCCACCTGGCTCCTAGTACACTTTAAATGCAGAGCTGCAGTGAGGGTAGGGCCCGGATCCAGCATGAGCAGGGACTAAGCCAGGCTGCTAAAACATTTATTGGCAATGGGGGGAGGGGCAGAATGAGTGTAGTCTTATAAGCACAAGCTTATAGGTTAATGCTATAGTTAATCAACTACACAATTATATTCCATTAGCCAGGTGTATGGCATCTCTAGGCACAGGAAGCAAGTCGTACTGCAGGTGCTATACATCACAACTGCTCTCTCCCAGCCCCAGATGTGCCTTAGCTCCATTAATCTCTAATAACCACCCACCTCATTTGTACTATACCACAGCAGAACCATGTCCATTTGTGAATAAACATACACAGCCTATTTACATTTTTCCTCATATTTAGTTGTACCGAGTCAGGCAAAAATGCAGGTTATTTTCCACAAAGGAGGAACACAAATGTTAAGAGTTGTGGGGTAAGCTGCTGGTATGTTTATTTTGATGCCAATAATAAAAATTAGGGCTGCCGAGAGATTTAAACAATTAATCACACAATTACAAATTGTGAGTAATCATGCTGTTTAACAGCAGAATACCCATTTAAATACTGTGGATTTTTTTTACGTTCAAATATACTGATTTGTTGGTGATTTTGGTTCTGTAGTTTCTACAGCAGACAGTTCTGCTCTTAAGACTTCTGAAAGCATGTTCTATACCTCATCTGTCTCAGATTTTGGAAGGCACTTCAGATTCTTAAACCTTGGGTCAAGTGTTGCAGCTATTTTTTGTAATTTCACATTTTTTTTAAATTGTCAAATTTGCAGTGGAAGTGTTCTTAAATGAACATTTGTAGGGTCACTGTCCGACACTGCTGTAACATGAAATGTATAGCTGAATGCGAGTAAAATAAAGTAGAAAACATACAATTCTTCCCTAAGGAGTCGAGTCACAAATGTGATTAACTTTTTTTTTTTTTTTTTTTTAAATAAGCATCATCAGCATGGAAGCATGTCCCCTGGAATGATGGCCATAGCATGAAGAGAAATATGAATCTTTAGCACATTTGGCACGTAAATATCTTACAAAGTCAACAACAACAGTGTTGTGAATGCCTGTTTTCACTTTCACATGACACTGTAATTAAGAAGTGGGTACCATTATCTACCATAAATGTAAAACAAACTTGTTATTCTTACTCCTTGTTCAGCCAAGCAGGAGGACTGAATGGGCCTGTAGAGTCTTGAAGTTTTATTTTTTAGTGCAGTTATATAAAAACCCTACATTTGTAAGGATACAGTTGTATCCTTTCATGATAAAGAGATTGCCCTATAGTACTTGTATACTGTGAACTGAACAATACAGGCAGTCCCCGACTTACGTCGGATCCGCACTTACGAACGGGGCTCTCTCGCCCCGGAGGTCGGGGCGAGAAAGCCCCGTTCGTAAGCTGCTCCGGTGCCCCTGGTCTGCTGGAGACCGTCTCCAGCAGACCAGGGGCATCGGGCGGGTTCCCGCACTTCTGAGGCTTTGCCAGAGCAAGCCTCAGAGGCGCGGGGAACCGCCGCTGCTGCCGCTTCAGTCTGGGTGCCTGTGGTCTGCTGGGGACCGTCCCCAGCAGACCACAGGCACCCAGACTGAAGCGGCAGCAGCGGCGGTTCCCCGTGCCTCTGAAGCTTTGCTCTGGCAAAGCCTCAGAGGCGCGGGACCCCCCCGCGGCTGCGGCTTCAGTCCGGGAGCCTGTGGTCTGCTGGGGACCGTCCCCAGCAGACCACAGGCACCCAGACTGAAGCCGCAGCCGCAAAGCCTCAGAGCAAAAGCCTTTAGCAAAGCCTCAGAGGCGCGGCACCCCACTGCCGCTGCGGCTCTGCTCCCCGTGTCCCTGGTCCGCTGGGGGGGGGGCGCGCAGCTAGTGTTTTCCCCCTCCCCCCCCCCCCCCCAGCAGACCAGGCTTTTGTTTTGGACTCTGGGGCAGAGCAGCTGGGGCGCTGCCGATTGGTCCTGCAGCGCCCGCTCTGGGCACTACTGGACCAACCCGGCAGCACCCCAGCTGCTCTGCCCCAGGCATCCCCAAGTCAGCTTCTGCTGAAACTGACCAGCGCTGACTACAGGAAGCCCCAGGCAGAGTTGCTCTGCCCCGGGCTTCCTGGAATCAGCTGCTGATCAGTTTCAGGAGCAGCTGACTTGGGGACGCCTGGGGTTCTTAAGTTGATTCTGTATGTAAGTCAGAACTGGCGGTCAGTTTCAGCAGTGTCTGAATCTGGACGCCAGTTCCGACTTACATACAGATTCAACTTAAGAACAAACCTACAGTCCCTATCTTGTACGTAACCCGGGGACTGCCTGTACTATTTATTGTTTTTGCAGTGCAAATTTTTATAATAAAATAGTGTGCACTGTACATTGTAGTGTTGTAACAAATCAATATATTTGAAAATGTAGAAAAATATCCAAAAATATTACATTTCAATTTGCATTCTATTGTTTAATAATCACGATTAATTTTAGTCATGATTTTGAGTTAATTGCGTGAGTTAACTGATTAATCAACAGTCTTAAAAAATAAAAAAGTTAACTATTTATCGGATAGGTCTGTATGAAGTCAGTATCCCAAGTATCCATTTTTAACTTAATAAACTAAGTATTCTGTCCAGTTACCATCTTTGGAGTTCCTTTTTCAGGAAATTCAGCAGGAAACAGTGCTGAGTATGCAAAAATATTAATCTGCACTTGACAGTTGTGAAATCACTTTTGTTAAACTGATTAGTTTAGCAGACTACCATACAAAAGATAAAGCCCTGAATAAATCACAACAAATGAAGAGACTGTTAGCAGTTTCATAATTTAATGAAAAAAGTACTTGTAAAAAGGGGACATCTGAAAAAGACCGAGTCCATCTTGGAAAATTGTGTGAGTGTGTGTATAGCTGTATATAAAAACAAAATGCAAAAAACAAAATTAACAAATAAGGGTAAGAGGTAATACTTCAAACAGTTAGCCACCGAACACAGTAAAAACTAGCAAGTACACTTTGGGGACTATATTTAAGAACTACAATAACCAAGGGCTCCTTCATGTATCTATTAAAATCATGTTAAAATGGCAAAACTATTGCCCAGACTGGAAAGAGTTACATCCCCAAAAAAGCAAAACCGTGAATTTTTGCTGAAGCACCATTTTCCTCCATGATTGTTCTGCTGGCCTCCAAGATAAATGTTCCCAAGACAAGCTCCTCAATTTTGTGGCCAGAAAAAAAGGATTAATAATAAATATTGAAGGAGAACTAAGAATCAGAGCTAGAATACAAATGAGTTTACTTATTCTGAATGACCCATGGCTTAGGAACAAAAAGTACTTCCTGTTAAAATATATGGAAACCTAAAAATGCTACTGCATATTTACACCAAAAGAAATCTGAAAATACGTCTCTACAAAGACAAATTACACAAATATACAGAAAATCAAGAAAGGAAAGAAAATTAAGGATTCATGAAGCAAAGAGGAAAAACTGCAAGGTTTATTTTTTATTTCACTACTGAAGTGTTCTCTAGTCCCTGGCCAGTAACTATTGGGAGGAACATTTCAAAGTTTAATAATATGAAGTACTTGTTGTAGTTTCCCAAACTAAGAGCAATAAGATAAAAAGATTTGCTGAAAATCAAAGTATTATTTGTATTCTGCTAAATATCTTTACATGGGGAGTTTAGCATTTTCCTTTTGGATGAAATTCACCCCAAGCAAAGGGAGCTATAATAAAAGGCCCTCTGCAATACCTATGCTCCATTTCAGCCCTTGATGTGGGACAATGGGCTTTGCTCATTTGTGACTGAAATGTCATTTCATCAGACGCACAATAGAATTACTCTTGGTTTAACAGAGCAGCTTAAGAAAATGAGAATTTTAGTTTTCTTCAAACAAACCACATGTAGTAAAGAACAAAATGGGACTGATAGTGTGAAAGTTATATTAGTATTTGCATGTTTTAAAACTTGTACAAAGCACTTTTAGTTTGGGAAAGAGCAACTAATTAGAGGGGGCTAAGCAGGTTAATGTAGTCATGTGTCTTACATAGGCGTCCAGATTTATCTAGCAATAAAAATGTGCTTCAAATAATGATCAACTAAAGTTTTTCAAATCTATGAGCCTAAAGTTAAACTCCTAAACCCCTATTTAGTCTTCTAGGTTTGGAAATTTTGGCCTTTTTTTAAAGTCAGATAAAATGATTTAGTTCAAGCTTATTTTTAACATACCAGGTATAAATGCCTCCATATGTGAAAACTCATGTTTCAAGAGGAACCAAGCATCATCAATGATTGCCTAAAATGTAAGTGTCAAATAGCATTTTTCTTTGAAGTAGTACATCTACTGTTGTAAACACTATCCACAAATTTAGTCATCTGTACTTGTTAGCTGGGTAAAATATTTACAAGTGCATCCCACAACAAGCAACTATGTACAAAGATAAAAAACTGAAGTTTTATAAGTTGAATATTTACAAAATAAAGTGAATTACTGTCAAGAGAAACACAACCTTTAGCTGGAGCAAAGTATATGGGGCACATCTAGAGGTCAGTGAGTTTGGCAGCATATGTGATGCTTGCTTCTACCCTGCAGAAGGTTACAAGCAACACTGGAGTTCTAAAATGGACATCCTGTTCCGCAGAAAGGTTAGTAGTCACTTGGACCACAATCCAACAGAGAATTTAAGCATGTGCTTTAAATATAAAGTGTGAGAGTACTCCCATTGAATCAATGGAACTATTCATATGCCTAAAGTTTTAAGCACATGCTTAAGTTTTTGCTGATCAGGTTGATATTGTAGGTGCAATAGGAATGCAGTTTCAGTGTTTGTGTATTAAGTCTTTGACAGCTTGTTATAGAGCAATGCAAGTAGTCCTTTAATACCTGCCCAGCAGCACAAAACTGACATTTTAAACAATGCCTTACACAAAATCAGGTAAAAAAAGGCAGCAGCTCCTGGAGTTTTGCAAACTACTCCATACTCTCTGATGTTAAACTTTAATATAGCACACTGATTTCTATACGTAACCTTGACTATCTCTTTAAAAATCACAAGCCAATTCACTAATGAGAACTACTCTTTTTCACTGTATTTCTTCCTAATGTAGGTCCTGCACTGTTTTCGGAAACCCTCTGATGCCTAGGTTTGCACTGATACTGATGCATTATGCAAAGGTTGAGTTACCCTTTGGGCTTTATAATCACCTTTGTACTGAACTGTGAGAAATCACATTTTTTTTGTATCTATTGTGACAATCTCTACCAAAGTCCTTACTTTGGCTTTCTCTCTCTGAGCTGCTTCTCCTTAATCTGACTTGTTCTTTATTCTCATCACTTTCAGCTTCAGAGTCACTTAGCTCTAAATCAGGGCAATACCCATCATTGTCCTGGTATGGTGCTCCTCCTGTCTGGTATTCAAGAGTCTGCTTGCTCCACAAACGTTCCTTTGTTGAAAGCCTCCTTGGTTTTTCACAGCACCTCAGATCTTCTGTGGTCCTAACCAAACTGTTGGTGGCCTCTTTAAAAGACCTACTAAAATGTTCTATTGTAGATTTTCTAAAATTGCTTTGACTAGCCAAATGAGCAGTGAGCACAGATTCTTGTTCATATGACGTCTGACTGGACCTGTCTCTCTGAGTTACATCTCCAGCCCTGCCCATTAAACCGTTGGACTTGGCTAGTCTTGAGTTCTCTTGCTGCATTTTTCCATTCCCAATTGAAGACTGTCCATGCAATGCAGCTTGAAGTGCTAATGGTTTACCAGATGGCTGCCCACGATGAAACTCTGGTAATTGGGCTGGCCCAGAGTCTTTTATTTCATTCCTAGTCTTGCCAATCCCTGCCAATAACCCATTACTTCGGCTGTCATGCTGATACCTTGAATATGATTTTGCTTTTATTTCATATGACTCCTTTGACATCTGCATACTCCTTTTGTTGTAAACTGGGGTGTTGTCAGGAGAAAGGGGTCTATTGCCAGGTTTCAGAGAGTTATTTTTGCAGTCTCCCAGTGCTGACTTAGGCATTTTTAATTTCAAGGTGATTCTGGGAGGTGGGTAGAACAGCGTGTTCTCTACTGCACTTGTCAGAGAGTGGCCTAAAAGAAAAAACAGACAGGGATGTATTTAAAAGGTGGTAAGACTTTCATTAAACTTAGTTAATAGTTTTCTTGCCAAAAAATGCATGTACACATTAAGGGTTGTTTTCAATTAATTTTCCAATTACTACAAGATGCAGTTAGGCATGAATTAAAAATTAAATTGGCCCAAAGTACCCAAACAGAATGTATGTAAACATGTAATATTTCTATTCTGTAAGGACAATTTACTTCAGATGTATAGTGTAACGTAGTTTTTAAAATAAAACATGTTTTCAACTATTACAGACTTTGTTACAAATACGCACGACCTCTGTATTCAATTAAAAATAAATTACACTGGAGTACATACTCTGCCTTATTCCATCAGTCTTGGTTCATGATATTTACTAGTTAAATAAGGCACAGAACTGTTTTTGGAACATGAGTTCTAAGGCAGCAACTATCCATTTTTAACTTCATAAACCATTATATGGTGTGGAAAGAAATGACAGATCTCTAACTGAGAAATGTGTTTGCAACATAAAATGACATATGAGACATGAGAATAGTGTGAATTTGTCAGTTATTCTCCCCATCTCTGTCTGAAGGAAATAATTACCAACCATAAATTAGTTATCGTCCTTAAACTGGAGAAAGAGACAAATTGTGGTGTGCTATATGTAGCCACTGTGGGGAAAGTGGGAATACAGAATAGTAACCCAAAGAAAAAATCCTACATCCTACCTGACACAGATACCAGTAATACAGCTGTGGTGCCTAGATGCCACAGTAATTGGTATCTCATCTGTATATGGTACCCCATAAATATCTAGGACAGGATTGAAAAACCGAAGTATGACTCTGAAGATGAAAATTCTGTGCATGTGCTGCTATTTAAGAAAATGGGCTATTGGGTGCATACTCACAAAAACTCATTAAATATACAGGTTTTCTGAGTTTAAAATGATAATGGTGACATGGACCAGGCAGAGGCCAGAATCTTTAGCAGATATAATTACTATAATCTTATACGTATAGATTACCTGCAGCAATTTCCTGATTAATGAGCTGGACTTGCAAATTGAAGACTTGTTCATGTACTTTACTGTGGGACAGTTTTAGTTTCTCTCTTCTACTCACCATGTAGCAGAGATTCCTTACCTACACAAAACGACAAGAAATTTAGAATTTTCTCTTTTAAAAGTGGTTAAGAATATTACATTAACATTCAAATTCTTGAACAAAATACCTTCGTACATGTAAAGCCCTATAATAGAGCAACTATTGTATAACATGCAATTATAAAGTATTTTCAGTTTCAAGGATTTTTAAAAACCATTAAAGATTATGTTAAAAGTGATCTGCAAATCAATTGGTCAAATTCCCAAACTGGCAATAACTGAACAAATAAGCAGGTTAAAAAAAAGAAAAGACATTAAGCAGATTTTAGAACTCACATTTTTTTGTTCTTAAATCCCACACTACTTTGCCTATTCACATCACCGGCTGGTACATTGCTCCAGTAAAGTAATACATTTTCCAAAAATATACAATAGCTTTTCTTAATAGCACACGTAATATGCTAGGAAACCTTACTGACATGGTGATATCATGAGTTTTAAAGTAAGCTTCAAGTGAAGGATAATTATTTTTAAGTTTATTTCAGGTGTTACAGCACTCTGCTTTCATTCACTAATTTAAGCAATATTTCTACCCAATGTAACAGTAGCAGAATCAGGTACTAAATCTCTTGACAGAGAGTCATACATTTTGTTGAACACAGTGTTTCCCATGGTGCACAATTAGACCTGTTCAAAAATCAGAATTTGTCCCATCAAATGCCAACATTTTTAAAGTCACAAAATAAGACAATATGTTAAAAAATTCCATTAAAATTGTCAATACGTTCAGAAAACTTCTAATTCTCATTTTAGACATTTTAAAACGTCAACATGTGGAAAAAAATCATTTTGAATAATTTCATGTTAAAAAGATTTTAAAGTATTGCTGTAATCAATGTCACAATTGTTTCTGGCAGAAGGTTACACATTAGTTCAGACTCTAATGTCAAGAGACTTTTCAGAAAAAGCCCACTTCTGATTTTATAAGAATAAAGTTGAAAAAAAGCATTACAGGAAATGTAAAGCACTGCGTTTAAGGCAAGAACCTAGCTCGCCTATAAGTATGTAGTCAAATCTCTACTGTGCAAATCTTACCCTCTCTAGATCCTGCCTCAAGTGCATGAACATCCTCATGCGGGTATGAATGCTGTCTTCCTTTGGCTGCACCAAGCCATTTTCTTCATCCTCCTTGGGAGGAAACAATGGTTTGTTAAGATTACTTTTCCGCTTTAATTTCCAGTAATTATAAATGAAGTCCACAGCAATTTTAGGAAGGCCCAGTTCTGCTGCAACATCTTCCACTTTAACTAACGAGTAGAATTCCTCCTCCAGCTCTCTCAGTTTCTGGGCACGCAAACTAGTTTTCTCACTCTCGGTTTGCTTCTGGTCTGCCATGCTCTTGGGGTTCTCATCAACGTCAGGCACCGAATTCTGCTTGTTTTTGCTATGCTTTAGGCAGTACGATTTGAACTTGACCTCATCCCCATCGTCCAAAATGGCCTTCATCTCTAGGCTATGCTCAAAGGCACAGGTGACATGAAAGGCAGTGATGCAGCTTTTCACAGAGCACTATGAGTGAAACACTAGAGTCAGCCAATAGTAACAACAAAAAGAGAAAAAAAAAAGACCAAGGAATGCTTAAGTTACATAAAACCCACCCCTTTAAATACATTTTTCCACATCATGCTTTAAAAATTAGAGCCTTAAGTACTCCTCAGCTGAAAAACTCAACGGTATGTTTCAGCCCAAAGCAAGTCAATTCTTCCACATTAAAATCCCATTAAAAAGTGCATGTTATAACAAACTGCAATTCAGTCTTAAATAGGGAAATTCCAACTTCTAAATATTAATTACATCTTACACCTGAATAGGTGGTAAAACCAAACTGGAAAGGAACTGGGTTATCTGGCTAACAGTTCCAGTATTTTCTATTTCTGAGTTCATGGAATTGCTCCTATATTTACATTCTGTTACAACAGGAATGTAAGTTTAGACCTTATTTTCTTACATGGGAGACCTTTCTGTCCATCTCTGGCAACTGTCCATGTGATAATTAAACAGTCCATAGCTTGGTTCCAAGGCAGTTCTGTGTCTTGAGCAGGACACTAGCACCAGAGTTCCCTTCTTGTTGTTGACTCCTCTCCCAAGATTCATGTCCATGAAAGCCCCTCCCCCCTTCTTCTAAGAGACAGGTCAGGAGTGTGGGCCTGGTACCCTTGGGACCAAGTGTACCGGGGGAGGGGGGAGAAGCAAGGCCCACAGGAGGAAGGTGTGTGTCTCACTGCTCCCCAACAAGGGAACTTAATAGGGCCACACTGAAAGTCCAAGATCAGAGTAGAAGGCTGCATCTGGTATAACTGGCCCAGCTCCCTCCTGAACCTGGACAACTTCAATGTGGCCCCATCCACTTCCCTATGTAGGGTCTCTGTGGCAGACGAAGCAGATGGGGCTCTGTGTCCCTGAGCCACTCTGAAATACCAATGGGTTCAGGAGGTGGCAGAGGTCAGTACTCACCAGATGCAGCCTCTTGCTAGCCTCCTCAACAGAGGTAGTAACTGCCAGTTGGTGGCTGCTGCAACAATGGAAGAGCAAGATGAACTGGGAGATTGGTCCCAGTAGCTAAGAGAGCCCACACAGAACTCTGACCCCAAGTCAACAGTACCAGATGGCATTCACCCAAAAGTTCTGAAAGAACTCAAATGGGAAATTGCAGAACTATTAACTGTGGTTTGTAACCTATCCTTTAAATCAGCTTCCATACCTAATGATGGGAAGATAGCTAACATGACGCCAATATTTAAAAATGACTCTAGAGGTGATCCTGGCAATTACAGACTTATAAGTCTGATGTCAGTACTGGGCAAATTAGTTGAAACTATAGTAATGAATAAAATTGTCAGACACATGGATGAATATAATTTGTCGGGGGAAGTCAGCATGGTTTCTGTAAAGGGAAACCATGCCTTACTAATCTGCTAGAGTTTTTTTTGGGGGGGGGGGGGGGGGTTGTCAAGAAATATGTGGTTAAGGGGGAATCCAGTGGAAATAGTACACTTAGATTTCCAGAAAGTCTTTGACAAGATCCCTCATCAAAGGCTCTAAAGTAAGGTAAGTTGTCATGGGATAAGAGGGAAGTTCCTTTCATGGATTGAGAACTGGTTAAAAGACAGAAAACAAAGGGTAGGAATAAAAGGTAAGTTTTCCGAGTGGAGAGAGGTAACTAGTGGGGTCCCTCAAGGGTCTGTCATAGGACCCATCTTATTCAATTTATTTATAAAAGATCTAGAGAAAGAGGTAAACAGTGAGGTGGAAAAAATTGGCAGATGATACCAAACTGCTCAAGATAGTTAAGACCAAAGCAGACTGTGAAGAGCTTCAAAAAGATCTCACCGAAGTAAGTGATTGGGCAACAAAATGGCAAATGGAATTTAATGTTGATAAATGTAAAGTCATGCACATTGGAAAAAAATCCCAATTATACATACACAATATGAGGGGGACTAATTTGGCTACAACTACTCAAGACAGATCTTAGAGTCATTGTGGACAGTTCTCTGAAAACACCCATTCATTGTGCAGCGGCAGTGAAAACAGCAAATAGAATGTTAGGAGTCATTAAAAAAAAAAAGAGAGAGTAAGACAGAAAATATCTCATTGCCTCTATATAAAACCCTGGTATGTCCTCATCTTGAATACTGCATACAGATGTGGTCACCTCATCTCAAAAAGATATACTGGCATTGGAAAAGGTTCAGAAAAGGGCAACAAAAATTAAGGGTTTAAAATGGGTCCCATATGAAGAGAGATGAAAAGACTTGGACTTTTCAGCTTAGAAAAGAGGAGACTAAGGGGGGATATGATAGAGGTCTATACAATCATGACTGGTATGGAAAAGGTGAATAAGGAAAAGTTATTTACTTATTCCCACAATGTAAGAACTGGGGGTCACCAAATGAAATTAAGAGGCAGCAGGTTTAAAAACCAAACAAAAGGAAGTTTTTCTTCATTCTGTGCACAGTCAACCTGTAGAACTCCTTGCCAGAGGATGCAGTGAAGGCTAAACTAACAGGGTTCAGAAAAAAACTGGATAGATAGATTCATGGAAGTTAGGTACATCAGTGGCTATTAGCCAGGATGGGTTGGAATAGTGTCTCTAGCCTCCATTTGTCTGGAAATGGATGACAAGAGAGGGATCCCGTGAGGATTACCTGTTGTGATCCCTCCCTCTGGGGCATCTGGTATTGGCCACTGTCAGCAGACAGGATACTGGGCTAGATGGACCTTTGGTCTTACCTAGTATGGCCATTCTCTCATGTTCTTACACTCTGCTAGACAGATCTCCCTGCTGATTTCAGCACAGTTATGACCTAATGCCTTCCCCCCCCCCGCCACCACCACCACCTCCCACACTCACATATACTTGAAAAATCTCTGCTCAAAAAAATTTCCTAATGCCCAAGACTGTTTTATAAAAAACAAAAAGCAGATTTTGACTCCCTCCGAGATCTGATGGGCAGAATCCCCTGCGATGTTAACATGAAGGGGAAAGGAGTCCAGGACAGCTGGCAGTATTTTAAAGAAGCCTTATTGAAGGCACAGAAAGAAACCACCCCAACGCATAGCAAGAGAGGCAAACTTGGTAGGAGACCGGATTGGCTTACAGGGGAAATCCTTGGTGAACTTAAGCACAAAAAGGAAGCTTACACAAAGTGGAAACTTGGACAAGTGACCAGGGAGGAGTTTAAAGGTATAGCTCGAGAATGCCAGGGGGTTATCAGGAAGGCGAAAGAGCAAATGGAATTGCGACTGGCTAAGGATGTGAAGGATAACAAGAAAAGTTTCTACAGGCATGTTAACAAGAAGAAGGTGATTAGAGAGGGTGTGCAGCCCCTAATGGATGAAGGAGGAAATCTAGTGACAGACGATGTGGAGAAAGCTGAAGTACTCAATGCTTTCTTTGCCTCTGTATTCACAGACAAGGTCGGCTCCTGGACTTCTGCGCCAAGTGACGCAAGATGGGATGAAGATGGACAGCCCGTGGTGGGTAAAGAACAGGTTAGGAACTATTTAGAAAAGCTAAACGTACATAAATCCATGGGTCCAGACTTAGTGCATCCGAGGGTACTGAGGGAGTTGGCAAATGTCATTGAGGAACCTTGGCTATTATCTTTGAAAAGTCATGGAGATCGGGAGAAATCCCGGATAACTGGAAAAAGACAAATGTAGTGCCCATCTTCAAAAAAGGGAAGAAGGATGATCCAGGGAACTATAGGCCGGTCAGTCTTACCTCGGTTCCTGGAAAAATCATGGAAGGGATCCTTAAGGAATCCATTTTGAGGCACTTGGATGAGAGTAAAGTGATTAGGAATAGTCAGCATGGATTCACAAAGGGCAAGTCGTGCCTGACCAATCTGATTAGCTTCTATGATGAGGTAACTGGCTCGGTGGAGAGGGGGAAGTCAGTGGATGTTATATACCTTGACTTTAGCAAGGCTTTTGATACGGTCTCCCACAATATTCCTGCCAGCAAGTTAAGGGAAAGTGAATTGGATAAATAGATGGTAAGATGGATAGAAGGCCGGGCCCAGCGGGTAGTGATCAATGGCTCGATGTCAGGATGGCGGTCGGTATCTAGCGGAGTGCCCCAAGGTTCGGTTCTAGGACCGGTTTTGTTCAATATCTTTATTAATGATCTAGAGGAGGGGATGGATTGCACCCTCAGCAAGTTTGCGGATGACACTAAGCTGGGGGGAGAGGTAAATACGCTTGAGGGCAGAGATAGGGTCCAGAATGACTTAGACAAATTGGAGGATTGGGCCACAAGAAATCTGATGAGGTTCAACAAGGATAAGTGCAGAGTCCTGCACTTGGGACGGAAGAATCCCAAGCATAGTTACAAGCTGGGGAGCAACCAGATAAGTAGTAGTTCTTCAGAAAAGGACCTGGGGGTTACAGTGGATGAGAAGCTAGATATGAGTCAACAGTGTGCCCTTGTAGCCAAGAAGGCTAATGGTATATTAGGTTGCATTAAGAGGAGCATTGCTAGCAGATCCAGAGATGTAATTATTCCCCTTTATTTGGCTTTGGTGAGGCCGCATCTGGAGTATTGGGTCCAGTTCTGGGCCCCCCACTACAAAAAGGATGTGGACGCATTGGAGAGGGTCCAGCGGAGGGCAACCTAAATGATTAGGGGGCTGGAGCATATGACTTATGAGGAGAGGCTGAAGGACTTGGGTCTGTTTAGTCTGCAGAAGCGAAGAGTGAGGGAGGATTTGATAGCAGCCTTCAACTTCCTGAAGGGAGGTTCCAAAGAGGATGGAGACAGGCTGTTCTCAGTAGTGACAGATGGCAGAACAAGGAGCAATGGTCTCATGTTGTGGTGGGAGAGGTCCAGGTTGGATATTAGAAAAAACTATTTCACTAGGAGGGTGGTGAAGCACTGGAATGGGTTACCTAGGGAAGTAGTGGAGTCTCCACCCCTAGAGGTGTTTAAGTCTCGGCTTGACAAAGCCCTAGCCGGGTTGATTTAGTTGAAATTGGTCCTGCCTAGAGCAAGGGGCTGGACTTGATGACCTTCTGAGGTCTCTTCCAGTTCTATGATTCTAAGCTATTGCTAAGAACATGTCATCTGCCATATTTGGAAAGAGTCACTGCCATTATGAAGCATTATGGATATGAAAAATGCTTTTTAAATCCAAATTCTAGTTTTCATGCTCAGTCAGATGGAAGCCACTGCAGAACTAGTACATACCTGAATGCAAGCACCAGTTTTAAGTTTGCATAAGCTACAGACTAAAGCCCATCGACTTGGTGGAATGTGAGACACTTTTGTGATTGGTTCCATCCTTTCTGGGCAAGCAATGCTAACCTGCAAACAAAAATAGTGGAGGAAGCATTTATGAGGACAATTAAAAAAAAAAATCTTATCTTTTAGTAAATTAGTAAGAAAAAAACAACCACATTGACGGAATCTCAGAGTTCCTGTTTCCAAGTATAATCAAACAACATTGCTACAGCATCTGTTAAACTGGCAAAGGAATCTTAGACACAGTAACGGAACGCGAAGACTTGATGGAGTTTAGAGCAGGGCTTCTCTCAACACACGGTCCGCAGACCACATGCGGCCCACGGCTGGTTTGGGTTTACGTGAGGCTCAAAATGCAGCCCATGGGTGGGAGCCAAAACAAAAAAGCAGTCAATATAATGGTCTTCTGTCAATATGTTTTACAAAAGTGCTGTCATATGGGTGGAAATAAGGTAAATATTGCATTTTATTAATAGCAGGATTGACTTAAACGGGGCCTGTGCATTGTGTAGTCTTGCCTTAACCTTTGTATTCACACCCCGTAAGTGTGAAAGAAGCTATTCGCATATATATATTTGCATGTATATGCACCACACTTAAAGTTATGGCCCTCGGCATGTGCCATAAGTATCACTGTGGCCCCTGGGGCTTCCAAAGTTGAATAGTCCTGGTTTAGAGTGTGGGGCTCTGCAGAGTCCAGCAGATGGGAACATACACAGAGCTCAATATTCATCTGGGCTCACTTTTCCATCACCACAATTTTTGGGTCATTCCCTTCTCAGTACAATTACATAAATCTATATTCCTGCATTTTACTGACATTCCTGACTTATAATCCATCTCTTTACATAGATTTTTGACTATCATCCATTTTATAAATCTTCTAATTTTCTTCTGAAGACATTTAGGATACTTTGAAAGATGCTAATTGGAAAGATAAAACATTACTACATACCGATTCTGAATTAGTAAAGCTACTTTAGCATTGATTACATTCTTTAACCAACATAGAAATTCACAGACAATTACATTAACAGGAAATTAAAAATTACTGACTAGTGCACTGAAAGAATTCATATATACACTGCATTGATTTCAATATTTCCTTTTTTTCAGATCATTGTTACAATGCAGCTTTGTGAAACCAGGTAAAGTACACAGCAACTATTAAAAGATTACAAAGAGCAAAGAAATTCAAATCACTCAATGAGAACAGTTGCTCTGTAGCTTCACATGACATTGAGGATGCATAGTTTATTATTTTATCAGGAAATAAATGTGTAAGAAAAAAAGGAAGGAAAACTAAGTAATAACTGTCTATAAATTGTACTGGCATCTCATGAACTAATAGCTTGCATCAGTATTACTCCTAGGGGAATTCACAAGGCATAGAATTCATACCTTCAGCAGATTTCTTGGCTACCCTGAAGAAACATGTGGGAGCAAAGAAATCTGTGAGGAACACATGCAGATTCTGCAGCAGCTTGGGCACATCTGTCAGGAGCAGGTAGCAGCAAAGAGCAGATCACCACAGGGGGTGAAGTGAAGGGAGGCAGGCAATGTTCCTTCTAATCTTTTTCATCCATGTATGGAATAAAATTTTCTATGTGCACCAAGGCATATGCAAATGTGCATGACCAATAGAAACAAAAAGGTAGCTTTGGGCACTCTGCTAAATCAGCTGGGCAGCATTTGAATCTCTCCTGAGCAACCATAGGAGCTCACAACTTAAAGGGAACACTGGAGGCTGGGTGTGAACTTGTCCACAGAGAGAGTTAAGACAGTGGGGTTGGGCACCTGACTGCATACGAATGAGAGAGAGAGACAGACACTCAGGCCTCGTCCACACTACCAAAAGCTGTTGACCTAAGATATGCAATTTCAGCTACATTAACAACATCTGAAGTCTACATACTTAGATCTGCTAACTATGGTGTCTTCACAGCAGTAAGTCAACAGCTGACACTGTCCAGTTGACTCCACTTATTCTTTTCATTCTGGTGGAGTACCAGAGTTGACCGGAGAGCATTTGGCAGTTGATATATCATATCTATCCTAGACATGCTAAATCAACTGCTGCTGGATCCACCACTGCTCATCGACCCAGCTTGTGGTGAACACATGCCCTCACTCTATCCCTCTCTTCAACTTGCTCCATCCTGGGCTTGAGGCCTAGGGTTGTGTGTAGCAAGCTCTGTCCTTGAATCAAAGCAGAATTGGGACAACTAAAAAGGCAGGCTCTTGATTAATTGTTCTCATTCTTAGTCAATTAAAGCTCCTTTACTGTGCCAGGGTAGCGTAAAGGAGCCTTATTATGAATGATAATCACTGAATCCTCAGCTAGGAAAGTTTGTGCGCTTATTGGCTTTTTCTTTTTCCTTGTGCCAGAAAGGCACAAGAAGATTAGATTAAAACAGATCTTGAGCTGTACTTATATTTATAAAACGTGCAGGACAAGAATTAGCAAAACCGTATGACTTTTGTTTTGTGTGTGGAAGTCTGAGCAATGTAAAGCAACTTTCTACTTCACTTTTATTTTGGTGTTTGGTGCTCTGTGATGTAATGGGGTGACTGCCCAACTTTGAAGGAGAGGTTGAAGTAGGATGGAAAGAGCGTGTGCAGACCCAACCAATGAAGCTCTTGTGAAGAGCCAACCAGGAGGCAACTTGCTGGGCCATCCGGATATAAGGAGCAGCTCAGCAGAGCAGACTGGGAGTTGGGCCCTGACCAAGAAAGGAGAAGCTGCTTGGGCAAGGCAGTGCTAGACAGGGACAGGGACAGGGACAGGGACAGGGAGAATGAATCTCCAGCTTGGTACATACTAGACTGTGGCCCCTGCTAAAAAGGGCCAAGAAAGTGCAAGGGCTATGGGGAAGTGGCCCAGGAAACATCGGCAGACAAGGGGAGTGAAGGAGGGCAGGACTTAGCTGCCGCCAGAGGGCCCCTGGGTTGGGACCCAGAGTAGTGGGTGGCCTGGGTCCCCCCTAGCACCACCTTTGCACTACACCAGTATAGCCAGTATAGACTGTGGCTAGCCAGTGAGGCAAGGGGCTAGTCTTTGGTGCTGAAATTGGCCACAACAGGTACCTGGATTGAGGACTGTTGATACCCCTCAAAGGGGGCTGAAAGGCAGTGTCCTGAACTGGATGCCACAGACCAAGGGAGCAACACAGGTCTAGAGTCAAGAGGGTGGAGGCAGAAGAGTGGAAACGGGCGAAACATCGATCACTGGGCAGTGCCCTGCTGACAAACTGAGCTAATTCTCAGACTGACCAGCAGGAGGCACTATGGTTATGAATCCAACCAACCAAGTATTTGTAACTAACTTTCATGTGTTTAGGAAATGCTGAACAGTTATTGTGATTTTTTTTCCTGTATGGTAGTTTAAATAAATTACCAAAATAAATGAAACCGGTGAGCTGCAAAATTTGGAGTGTTTTTTTGTGCAGAATTCCCCCATGAGTAAGTAATGCTTTCTTACAAGTCAATCAGATGCTTATAACATGGCTACATAAAAGTAAGGGGCAACCAACCACTGATATGATGTTATTCTTAGCTGTCAAGTATCAGAAGGGTAGCCGTGTTAGTCTGAATCTGCAAAAGCGGCGAGGAGTCCTGTGGCACCTTATAGACTAACTGAAGTGTAGGAGCATAAGCTTTCGTGGGCAAAGACCCACTTCGTCAGATGCATGAGACGAAGTGGGTCTCATGCATCTGACGAAGTGGGTCTTTGCCCACGAAAGCTTATGCTCCTACACTTCAGTTAGTCTATAAGGTGCCACAGGACTCCTCACCGCTTATTCTTATATGTATATGAGTTGGATTGTCCAATTTTTCTAAATCATACAAACCTTACCAGAATAATATATAGTACTAAAGCATTATCCTCTTAAGTAAACATTAAGATGGGGCAAAATAAGGGGTAAGAATAATGATGAGGAAGAGAATGTGTAATAAAAGGAACATAAATTAGTTTTACCTCTGGAATCCAGAGGGCACAGCTCACATGTGCCCACTTGGTCCCTGTCCTAGTAGCTTTCATGGCACCCCCTCTCTTTGGGCACAAGAGACACTGAGGATGTATTCCCAGAACACAAGTGCGACACAACCAGCTGCCTTCGGGAACCTTTAAGATTCCATAACATGCCTTGGGACAAAGGAAAATTCTCTCTGTATCAGCATATAAGTGAGACAATATCAGAGGCCTACATCAATGATTATCATTTTTAAAAATTACTCTACAAATCTTACCCAAAACACACCACTTAGTGATGGATGCAAGTAATGCCTTCTCATCAAAACACACAGACCAGAACACAGTGTTTCTAGAATGGAAACATTATACACAAATATGAATTGTAATGGAGTGAGTGGCTTTCAGAGGAAAAGAGCAGTTGGGAACCCAACTACCATGAAAAGCCAGTGAAAGTTGGATGCTGTGCTCTCTCGGATAATCTCTCTATAAAAAGCTACAAATACAGTTAAAACAGTCAGGGGATGAAAAAGTTATTTCAACAAATTATTTTCTCTTTTTTGCAAAATATATGGTAAACTATACACTGAAGGATCCCCAAAGTAGCTCTAGAAATTAGGGATAAGTAACAGTTTAAATGGTCAACAGATAAGCATCAGATTATTCGTTTCCATTACAATTACACTTGACCGGTTTGTGCTGGCTGCCAGCCCTGCTCTTGGGAAGCCAGATGCTGCTCTGTACTGTGGGCATCTTCCTGGGAGCAGGGCTGGGAGCTGGCTTATGTGCACCGGCTCCTAGCCCAGCTCCCGGGGAGCCAGCTGCACTGTAGACTCTGCTGTATAAGTCTCATATTGCAGAGCTCACAGTACGAGTAACCACTAGGATTTTTAACAGTTAAACTATCCTTAAAATAAAATAAATAAATAAAAACACACCACACATCCCAACTAGAACTTAAAAAAAAAAAAAAACCAACCCTAATTTTGATTTAAATTACATGCATAAATAGCAATTATGTGTGAGATTAATACCACCATTTAAAATGCTTCCAGATCTAGGTTTTGGAGGTCACTTAGGATTTCTCCCTTCCCTCCCTGACCCATCTCCGCTGTAGCTATTTGGCTAGTAACTTTTCTCTGTCAGTTTTGATTACCACTGAAGTGCATAACTGTGTTGGCTGTACACTACTAACTACAGTTTTGTTTTGTTTTTTTAAACAGAAGTATTGCAGAGCGCAACAAAAACTGTGGAAACATCCTAGATCTGTGGGGTACACTCTTCTCCGGGTCCACCATTTCCCACCTCCAACTCTGAGGAATGCATGCTTCACAAAGTTTAAGAAGTGGAATTGATCTAGATGCTCGTTTTTTAATATACAAATATGCCGTAGGTCTCACACTACTAGATTTCACAACTGTCTAATTCCACGTGACTACTCTCAGGCCCTGTTTATTACAGATGTGGGTCAAAAGTTTCCTATCATTCCTGCCTCAGAGATAGCAATGTCGAAAGCATTACTTGTAGACAGACCACCAGCGGTGTTCCATTTAATTTTTTCCATCCACGTGCAAAATAAATTTTATCTAAAAACGTGCACCAGCAATAGAAACATACTGCCAACTGTGGGCACTTGGCTATTCAGCTGGTGGCACCTGAATCTCCTGAGCAGCCACCCAAAGGGGTGGGCACTGCTCTGGCAGTGCTGGAACACCCCTGCCCATGACGGGCCCCACGGGGCTAGAGTAGCTCTGTGCCCATGGTGGATGGGGAGCTGACAAAGGTTAATTTTGAGCCTGTCAGAATACTTATACAGACTAAACTAATTTAAGTCAAAGCCGAAGAATTTAACAGTACTTTTAAAAAACCTCAACAGAGGGAGCTCTTCCCTAAGTAATGATGTAGCAAGTCAGCATCTCGTTTTATGTAATATTTTACTTTACCCTTTTCAATTCCAGCTTAAAAAGGCAATAATTACAGATATGGAAAAGCTTTCATATGAGGAGAGAGAAAGAAGACTGGGACTTCAGCTTGGAAAAGGGATGACTAACGGGGGAAATGTGATAGGCCTATAAAATCATGACTACTGTGGAAAGGGTTATAAGGAGGAGTAAACAGCAAAGAACTAGGGGCAACCAAACGAAATTAATAGGCAGCAGGTTTAAAAAAACACCAAGAAGAAATATTTCTTTACACAACACTGAGCTAATCTCTGGAACTCTTTGCCAGAGGATGTAGTGAAGGACAAGACTAACAGGATTCAAAGAAAGAATTAGGTAAGTTCTTGGAGGATAGGCCCATCAATGGGTCTGAGCAGGGAGGAGCAGGTATGGTGTCTATGCTTAAGAATTACCACAGTGGCACAGCTGCAGAGCTTGAGTGAAGACACTACTACAATAGTGGAACAGCATCAGTGTTAAGCCACCTCCCAGAGGGCCGGTAGCTATGTTTGCTGGAGAAGCTCTCCCTTTAAATCTAGCACTGTCTACACTGGGGGTTAGGTTGGTCAAACTGCATCACTCAGGGTTTGGTGCCATCACTCAGATGCCAACAGGAGCAAACGCTCCCATCAGCTTCCCCTGCTCCTCGCAACTGACAGAAGTACCTGTGTGCTGGCCAGAATCGCTCTCAGCATTCAACATAGCAAGTCTTAATTTAGACCCGCTACATCAAATTGCCAGAAAATCGAACTCAGACGTGGTAAGTACAGACATGGCCTTAAGCGCCTAAATTGGGCTTTAGATGTCTTGTTTTAGGGCAGTTATGTTCTGGCTCCCATTAACTGGCCAAATCAGAATGGAAGACTTGTCTGTTTTTTAACAAAGGTCTGCAGTGCTTAGCATCTTTCTACCTTCAGAGCACCTTAAAATACTAATTCATCCTTACAATATCCCTGGGAAGCAGGCAAGTATCTCAGCTTTAAAGATGGGGAAATAATTTGCACTGGGCCACAGAAAAGTGCTTGACAGAACTAGGATTAGACCTCCATTCCCTCTATCCTCACACCATATCACTATAATAGCCACTGTGCTAGACAGAATAATCAAGTCTATTTGTAGAAGCACAGAAGTCTACCTTCAAGCAGTAGCAGTCTCCATGTTTAGAAGATCTTAAAAAGCCCTCCAAAGTTCTATTTAAAGCTAGCTCAAATTACACACCCACCAGCAAAAACAATTTAATCATCTCTTCCAACACAAACCTGATGGACACAAACATTACACTTGTCACAAAACACCATATCATTCCCATCTTCACTATCAGGGGACCGGCACACATCACAGATCACATTTTCATCGTATTCTATGCCCAGCCCTTCCTCAGTCTCAATGGCATGGTTCATATTCTCATGACACTGCCGTTCCAGGACTTCTACAGTCTTCTCCATTGTATTTTCATCAAGGGTCCCACAACCTGCAAGAGGGGAAGGGATTAGAATACATACAATCTATAAGTAAAGACAAGTTACAAGAAAACAAGAGAAATACACTTCTATCAACTAAAAGAAACAGAGCCGAAACAGAGCCCACTTTTTCATCTTTATGTAAATCCTGATGAAAAAAGTTCATTTACAAAATGTTTATTCTCCATTGGCTATATTTGGTTTAATAAAGTTTACTGGCTAACAATAAAAAAAATGTTGGAGTAAAAAACTAAACAATGGTAACTTTATGGACCACAACTTAAGCAACACACAGAAGAGAAACAGCCTGAATGCCATAAGGTACAATGTGATTTTTTTTAAAAAGTCTCAAGAGTAATTTTTTTATCTAGGAAATCATATATTGCTACAAAATGCCACAAATTATTATAAAATCAACACATATAATGCAGTACCAGAGCAATTAGGATGATGGCAGTGAAAAATTCATTTTTAATAAAATGGTAAATATGCTATCAAGCAGTGATTAACATTATCTGAAGTTTGTTCATATTACCCTACCTTCATTCAAATTCTACCTTAAACACACACTTCACTCTGATTAACGTAAATCCACTGTAACAGAAGCTTCCTTTAAAAGGATCTGCCATGCTAAGATCAGTCACAACATCCTGATTATTGGGTATTTAGAGGCAGGAGCTCCAAGAGGCAGAGACTGTCAAAGAGTCTTCCTCAAAGTCAAACTGTAAGTCCACACTTGGTAGCAATACTGTGCATATTTATAAGAAGGTGTACAAGAGAAAAGCTTGCATGTTCAAGAGGAATTTCAAGTTTTAGGAACTAAAAAAAAAATTAGGTCTAGCCTACTCAACATTTGTTTTGAGTCTACAAAAGCTGTACATAATCATGAAGCTTATGAGGAAAAACAACAAACGTAATTTGTAACTTTTAACTTAAGCTAATATTGCAAATGACTGCTATAAACACTTTGACAGTGTCAACATTTTTTCCTAACATTTTTCTTCTAAAACTCATCTGTACAAGACCACTTATTAAACTCCCAACTCAATTTTTTAAACAACCAATATGGCAGAGCTCCAGCTATTCCCAGTGGATCTCACGCTACTGGCCGACAACGTTAGCCTCAGAGGCTCATTGTGGCCCTCCACATGGCCTCTTTCTAGGGTTACCATACATCTGTTTTTTCCCTAGACCTATCCTCCTTTTTGGTCCTTAAATCTCCGGCTGGCTGGGTTTAAGAATCTAAAAATGTCCGGAATTTTGCTCTGCTCATTGCTTTTCAATTAAATTTGACCCCTAAATAGCTCCTCCGGCCCGTACACACCGGGCCGTAACAATACGAGCAGCTGGTGTCAAGAGTTTGCTCATTAGGGCACGAGGCGCAGGGGCCCCAGAGAGGGAGCATGCGCAGTGACTGAGGCTACTGCCCTCACTCTGTGTGCAGGTGCAGGAGGGCAGGGGCTGGAATGCTGGGTGCAGCTGGCACCACATACCCGGCTCTGCACACTGCCTGTCCTGGGCACAGTCTGGCTGCGGTTGGACCACGGTGCCCCACAGAGGTGGTAGCAGCATGTGACCGGGCAGCCCCACCCCAGGGTGCAAGTGGGAGAGACACAGCCTCCAGCCTTGCCCACCCCGCAGCAACACCTGAAGTGGGGAGTCACTGGCTCCTGCACTGGGCCCAGCGTCCCTGGGGCTACCCGTGCCGGCCTGGGTATGAAGCTCCCGAGAGTGAAGGGGTTAACTCCCCCTCCCCCATACAGCCTCTGCCTTCTACTCTGGGAAGGGGTGGGGCTGCTCCACAGATGGGGTACAGCAGCCAGTCACACGCTGCTGCTACCACCACTGTGGGGCACCAGAGCCTAGGCTGCACCGCAGGTGAGAGGTGAGCCCTGGGCGAAGGGCCGGGCCAGGCAGGGAAATGACTCTGCCTCCTCGGCCCTTCCCCCAGCCTCAGCACCCTGGGGGTGAGGCTGTGACTCCCAGCGAGTGTGCTGGGGCCACACAGATTTGGGGGTGGTGGTGCCAGAGGTTGCACTGTGGGGGGGATGGGGTGCTACAGGGGGATTATGGGGTTGGAGGAGAATGAGGCTGGAAGCCAGAGCTGGGCTTGGTAAGAGCTGCCAGGGTGCCCAGGCTGCGATGGGTCTGATTTTTGAGGCCTTAACTCTAGTTCTTATTTAATAGATACTCAATGTAGAGGACATGTAGTACACAGTATACTATAGACGAACGTTGTATATTCTGTTACTCATTGTATATGCTCACGTTGTATTAATGTGTTATTTATAGTATATAAATAAAACACATTAATACAACGTGAGTTGGTAGATACTGATACACTCCCTCTTAGGAGTGTCCTCTTTTTTGAATGTTCAAATATGGTACCCCTACTTTTTCTCTTTACTAGAGGCAGGAGCCACAGCCTACTGAGCAGTTCATAAGTTTGGGGTCCTGATCTTGCTTCTCGAGGCAGAGGTTGGAGGGAATCCCTCCTCCTTCAACTACTCTGGGTTCTAGCCCGGGGACCTTAAAGGCAGTGGCAACAAGCAGGGTCACTGCCACTCTCAATCTGACCGATTTTTCCTACGCCACTTCCCCAAACAATCCCTCCCCGTACCTTTTCTTTAGTACCTTCTCAACAGTCCTCTGCTCACACCCACACAGCTCCTGCACACAAAACTTCCACCTTCCTGTCCTTCGCTCTTTTCCTTCCCCCTTCCTTGCCTGGGGTAGACCTTTTAGAGCAGCACCACAGGCCTTACTTAGCTGCAGATGATTAATCATCCTGTAGCTTCCAGCAAGCTACAATTGACACCAAGTGCCTGCCTGATTATGCTGCAGTCAGGTCAACTGCTTTCTTTTCCTGAGTAAAGGAAAGCCCATGACCTAAGCATGTCTTCCCTGCAGTAGTGCATGGCACCCAGCTAGTCTGGGTCTGTCACACCAAATTGTATTGTAAAAATTACCCATTTCTGTAAGCTCCTCATTTAATTCTTGAAGCCAAAAGATATCCATGTCATCCAAGTCATAGCGACACACAGATTCTGCCAGTTCTAGAATATTGATGTAACCAGGTTCTGTGGGCTCTTGGCTGGAACAATGGATGTACTTCCTAGGTCGTGTATACAGTACTTCCTTCACCTTTTCTGCTACAACCCTAAACATAAAAATTAAGAAAAATGGCATGGTTAGCTACAGTTCTTTAGTTAGGTCCCATTGCTACAAGATTTTTAAGTGTCTGCTATCAGCTGCAAAATACCTTCAGTTTTTACTAATTTCCACTGTCCCAATGACTGACAAGAGCACAAGGGTGGTGTTTTTCCAATGAAAAGATCTGTTCAGGAACTCTGTTAAGTACAGTAGCTGCCAAGTGGATTTGTGGCTTCTACTGATTGAGCCCAGACTCAGTGAACTAGAGAACTGGTTATCAGAAAGTCTTTAGATCACATAATTTGATCAGACTATTGTGTAAATGTTTCTTCCATACATGAAAAGTCCCTGAAGAAAAAAAAATGTTTTATTCCAGAATAGTTTTCTAAATTATAATGGTCTTTATTTAATTTGAATGAACATTAATTTTAATTTAATTTAATTGTAATTAATTTAACAAGAATATGTTTTCAACTGGACCATTTTAGAATTGTTTATGAAGTTGCAGAAGATGTTATGTACATAAAGTTCCATGCACCTTTATTCAAGCCTCCTTCTAAACCAGATTAAAATCTTCATAAAAATTATATTCCTGGCCAATAATTTAGCAGATAATTGGCCCTTGTCAATTGACTTGTTTGGCATTTGAAGGGAAGCTTCAACCTCAACTATACTTCACAGCAGGGAAGTGAGCAGTCAAGCAGGTTGGGGCCCTTCCTAAACCAGCTGTTTACAAGGAACAAGCTTCAAGTAACCATCCGTGTCCAGACTAGAAAAATGCAAATGATAGACCATTAGAAGACACTCAAACATCCCATCCCCAGCATACCAAATCAAAAGGGGATTTCCACACCCTGAATAAGCACGAGTAAGGCTACAAATTGTCATGGAGGTCACAGATTCTATTATTTTCTACGTCCTCTATGACTGAGGGGATGCAGGAGGGGCGCTATGGTTTTACTCTACCCCTGTGATGGGGGACCACCACGTCTATTAACTCTTGTTTATTACCCATAACCTATGAAGGACTTTTTCCCCTAGAAATAACCCTGACAAAATCTTAACCTTTACTATGGAGTCATCACCATGGTCAGAGAAAGAAAAGAAAGCACCTTTTAAAAGCAGGCTGGGGATGGGATGTTTTTTGTCCAGAGACTGAGGGATAGTCATAGTAGGAGGCTATCTGTGAACACTGGATTCCACCCCATAGCTGGAGGATATGCTGGGAAGCGGTTAAAAGGTGATACTTGTATTGGAAAGGACATTTTATCTAAAATGGAAGAGTAAAGCCTCAGGTTGCATCTTTATTTCCTGTCTACCTTGTACATATTCCCTTTCCCCATATTGTTTTAATCTTTTAATCTTTAAACTGGGGTGTGGAGGTTTCCTATTAAGTAAACTTGGTATATTTTTAGCACAAGCAGGTTTCTGGTGTGCAAACTGTACAGAGTGTGCATGCCAAACTCTTCTGATATCTGGTGTCATGCCTTTGGGGGTTACAAACCAGTTCGACTGTCTGGTTCTTACGAACTCAAGGAGGATGGATTTGGAGAGACTTGAGACTGCAAGGGCTGTTGGCATCGCCCTGTAAAGATAGCTAGGCTGAGACACACAGGTTAAGACTTTCTGCTTGAGAGTGGACTATAGTGTCAGCGTTCTAAACAAGAGAAATACTGGTGGTCCATCACATTTCCCTTCAAAATTGTTAGAGACCTTCTGGGAGAAGCGCACAAATTATTAACAACTCTGAAGACTGGAATTATGTAAGCACCAAGGTCAAAGAGGCTTTGCAGTACACAGATGTCCACCCATGCATCACCAATTGCAGGGTCAAGGGCCTTAGACTAGAAAATACCACTTGAGTTTACACTTACCATAGAGACAGGGGGATGAACATTTCCATCTATATATTTATTATAGTTAAAGTTCTCACCCTCTTATGTCATGGCAGAAACAGGTTACTGGACGTGGCTAGGAAGGAGGCTTATGCCCCTCAAAGGATTCTGGGAAGTTCTTACCTTTCTCTGAAGCTTTGACAGACATCAGTTACTGCTAGAGAGTAAATCTTGTCTGATGTGGATTAAATGTTTGCTGCATTATTACAATGAATGTTTTCCTGTTTTATGGGTGGATTTATGTAATATAACCAATACTACAGAGAGCCTGTTTTCTATCCGGAATTGGATTTGATCGATCACAGTTAAGTAAGATGACCATTTTACGCAGTGCACCAACTGTTCAAAGAAAGCATTTCTTTGGGGTTTTTTTAAGTTTATCCTAGTTCTGAGTAGTGAACGTTTACTTTCTGCCTTTAGTTGTGACAGGTCTATTCTCTCAGTCCCAAGTACCACTGATGTCTCCAAATTGATATTTTATTTTTAAAAAGATTTTCATACTGGCGAGGCAGTTGCACCACAGGTTTAAGTATACTAAGTGAGCAAGTGTTAGCTGCAATTAAAATGTAAATCCTTTGAGACAGTGACTCATGTTATGTTTTGTCCAGTTCCGGGCACATCAAATGTTAAAGACTAATTACCTGAGAGAAGGCTGTGGAATAGTGTCGGGACTGGCTGGGACCTGAACACCCTTTTCCCATTCTTGTTTCCATGTGTCCGCAAAAATGTAATATTCATCAGGGTTAACATGGTGAGAGTCTGGGAGTTTCATGGCACTAATGAGATCCTTTCGGAACACCTGCAAAGACAACCCAGATATCCTGTTTGAGAAGGCAGGTCTATTACATAAAATCTTAAATCATTCTCCCTTCCCCTAACACAATAACCAACCTGTTAACATTTAATGTGGTCAATTCTTAGTCAAGTATTCTTTAAGGCATCTTTCTAAACTGGGGCAGTGGGTTGAAAAGTAATACTTACACCCCACCCCTTGTTTGCTGTTCACCAGCAGAAGATAGGTGTCCTCCCCTGCTTCCTCCCATCCCTCAAGCAAGCCCTGTTGCCTCCTGAGGCCTTCCCAGTTCCACTGAGCACCAGGAGATCCTACCCGCACCAGACTGGTAGCCTCACATTTGCAGTCCACCTCCTTGTGGACATGTGTCCCATTGCTTCACAAAAATCCCAGGTAGCGTGATGTTTATACCAGCTTCCTGCTACCTGTAGCTTGATGTTTACTACCTCCTGCTTGCTTGCTCCAGATTGAAGGAGTGGTCAATTACCAGCAACTAAAGGAGGCAGAATTCAGGTAGTCATTCCCAGCAGGGTCTCAGAACTCCAGCCAAGAGTCCTTATTCACCTCTGCTTCAGCGGTCACAGATACCTCTTCTACCTCAGCCCTCTCCAGACATAGGTTGGTCCTCAGTGTACAAGACACTTAAACATGAGCCAACATTTTAAAGATTAAAGACAAACTTCACAGAGCTCAACACAACTCATCTCCTGGATTCTGTGTTTCTTATGGCAGCCATCCCATATCAGTGTTATTTAATACAAGCCATATAATGCAATACACAGACTTTCTAAAAGATCACACACACTGAGCAATCACACTAACTCTAAGCACTGATATGGTTTAAAAGGAATTAAGTTTCTTAAAACCAAATAATGTAATTTGAATGGAATAACCTCTACAGACGGCCTCCAATAGTTTGTTTCTTCCACAAAGTCGGTACATACAATTTAGTTTAAATCAGCGGTTCTCAAAGCTGTGGTCCACAGACCACTATGCTTTGCAGGTGGGTAGTGACTGCACTCAGTCTCCCCTTCTTTCTCCCCTCCCCGCCACAGTGGGGAGCCTACACTAATGCTCCAGCCTCACATGACCTCCTCCCCTGTAAGGCTGAAGTGTCAGTGCCAGTATGTCAGCACCAGTTTCCCACTGAGGGTAGAGAGAAAGCCCTGAGCCCTCCTGCCAGATCCAGCTCACAGGGAAGAAGCAGAGTCAGATGCAGCTCCTTGTGTTGTCACTCCCCCTCTCCAGCTGGGGGAACATCAGTGCACAGATGCGCTGTCTGGAGGCTTTCCCCCTGCTCCCATTGACCAGAATCCAGCCAATGGGAGCAGTGGGAGGCCATACCTATGACATGGAGCCTGGGTGCAGAGAGGGATGCAAAGGCAGTTAAGTGCCCTCCCCACTTCCTGTCATAGCCAGACCCTGCACCCTCACCCGCCTGCCAAAACCCGATACCCCCAGCCCATTCCTGCACCCTCCCCCCAGCCAGACATCCTACCCACCCCCAGCCTCCTGCTGCACCCTCTCCCCGACCTGACTCTACACCCCTCTTTGCTCTTCCACCTTCCCTCCTGACTATACACGGCACCCTTTCTTCCTTCTGTCCTATTCCCAGCCTACTCCTACACCCTACCTCCTCCTACACTCCACCTCCCACCCAGATCCTGTACCCCCATCCCTATCCCACTCACTGACAGTCCCGTCCCACACACTGAACTCATTTTTGGCCCCACCCAAGAGCCTGGGGAGGGGGGGTCCTCAAAATCCACTAACCCCAGAAGAGTGAATCTAGCCCTGAATCTCAGTCCTCCCTGTCTCTCCCGCCCCCTCTGAGGCTGGAACACCAGGGAGTGATGTGTCTCAGCTGGAGGGGTTTTCTGGTTTTTGTTTTTGCGCTTGACAGTTGTGTGGTCCCCAACAGATTTTTTTTTTGGTGGCTCAGTAACCCCCATCCCTACCATAAACAAAGACAATGTTAAAATCTTTTGTGTGGGACATGAATTAATATTTTACTTTATTTAAAATGAAGTTTGGTAAACTAGCGTGAGACAGTTAAAACACTTAATCTGTTTAATAATTGATTAATATTGACCCTCTTCCTGGTTAAATTAAACAGTTCTCCCTTGCTGCAATACTAGCAAAATGGTTCAAGTGTAATTAATTGGTGGTCCATGAAAATGTTTGCATTGAGTGGAGTGGGCCCTGGGTCAAAAAGTTTGAGAACCACTGGCTTAAGTGAAAAGCATAGTTACAATCCGCATTAGACAAGTTAACAATTGCACTGGTAGACTGTAAACCAGGAGTGGGGAACTTAAGGCCTGGGGTCCAGATCCAGCCTCTGGCTTGCCTGGATCTGGCCCGAGGCTCAAGGCCTCCCCCCAGCTTTGGGGATCCCATGCTGACACTCCAGGGCCCCCACCACAGGGCTGGAGCACACAAAAGTCTACTAGGCTGGGCTCTCCTAGGCCCTAGTGTAAGAGGAGAAAGATACTCCGCATATTCCCCCTCAGTTGGGGGCCCCAATCAATACAGGGTTGGGTTTTTTCTTACTTGTGTATGGATCCTGACTGATTTTTCTGTGGGTAAATGGTGCCCTGATCCAAAAAAGGTTCCTCACCTCTGCTATAAACACATTTATACAATGAGCAAAAGAAGTTAGCATGGCTTGTTTCAAAGAAACTGGCTTCAAGTGGAAGTCACGACTGATGATGTGCAACAAAACCAGACAACCCTACAAGCCAAGTGATCTAACTGGCAAAAATCAACAGAAGGGAAAAAAAAACTCTGGTAGGGTTGGAGGAATTCTTCTCTCTTCAATCGAATGGCACTAGCCATCTTAATCCGAACAATTGGCTTAGAAGCCTCTTCAAAATTTTGATGAGCCTGCACACTCAGCGTGAGAGATTATGAAAGATGTGTGGAACCATGCTTTTATGCAAACTCATTGTAAAAAGAATCTGAGCGTTCCCTACCATGCGACTACTGGAGAAGAGTAACAACCAATTTCTGATATATAAATGCTTAAATCGGGTCTATTAACATTTCATTTTAACTCAATCAGGCAGAGAAAGTTTCATTGTTATATAAGCACGTGTTTGTTAATTACTTAATAAAACGGACATTGTGTTCATTTTAAAGATAGGCTGTTGGAAAATCTGGGGCAGAGGCTCATATACCATATCAGCTTGTTTTATACATGTAAAGAGAGCATTCTGAATAAAAGCTTAACAATAGACAAAGTACAGGTACGATAAACCCCAGAGGTTCTACCACCAAATGCCATTGTATTAGAGCATGCCATTTGCAAGTCTTTTGTTATAAGACTTCTCAAGTAACCAAACCTCTTAGTAGCTATTAGTACATTTAAAATAAATTACTCCTCCAAAAATTGACAACTAATTAAATCAGCCCAAGCCATGTTAATAAAGCCTGCCCTAGCTGCATCACTGTCGGTATCTTTCTGATCAATAAGAATATACTCGTTCTGAAATTTCCTTTACTGGAATGAGAACACCATAGGGAAACTGAAATCTGTTGAAACATTCAATTTTTCTAAACCATGTACAGGCAGTCCCCGGGTTACGTACAAGATAGGGACTGTAGGTTTGTTCTTAAGTTGAATTTGTATGTAAGTTGGAACTGGTACATATTGTAGGGGAAACTCTAGCCAAACATTTCTCCAGAGCTCAGTTTTATTCTCCCACACCTCACTTCCCTCAGTCCTTTATTCTCAAGCTGAGGTGTCTGCTGAGAAAAGCCGCTCTATGTCTCCCTGGTCTGCTGGGGGCGTGGGGGGGGGGCGCTAGCTTTGCGTCTCCCTGGTCTACTGGGGGGGAAGCAGCTAGTGTGGGGTTGCCTCACCCCGTTTGTAAGTAGGGATTCGATGTAAGTCAGATCCACGTAACCCGGGGACTGCCTGTAATATGATAAATCCAACTGAAAGTGTTTTATACCAGTTCAAACCCATGTGACTCCATCTTTTACTGTGGAAGAGGACTGAGAAAAAAGCACAATATATTAAAAATAGCCATTACTGGCTTAATTATTTGAAATATACTAATATTAGCTGAGGCAGTATTTTACACACTACTTCCTTGCAATTATTGGCTGACACTAAAACACAGAAGATTTCATATCAAAGTGATTCTTAGCACTAGAAGTAGAAGTGCTATTTGAGAAGTCAGTATTCTCATAGCACTGTTTTAAGATGATTTCATCTCCTCAATTATTTTATGAATTTGAATTGTCATCTGTAATTTTAGAATAAAAATCATTTGGGCTCTGGACAGTTTTTCTTTGTTGCACAGTACCAACTGCTTGGTCTGTGCTCAACAATATTAAATACTCTGCTTTGGGCACCAACAGATTTTCAATACATCACTAGTGGCTAATCAATCAGATTTAATTGTTAGGCATATGAATGTTTTAAACCAGGCGGTAGTCAATAGGTAGGCCTGAGGCCAAATCTGGACTAGACATCTTTCAATAAACCCTGATAATCTTTTTATTTATTTATTATCATTCTTGTTTGTTTTAATTTTCCATGGAGTCTTCACCTCGACCAATAATAAAAGAACCTGACTACCCCTATTCTAAAAAATAAGGAAGAACTCAACACTGACCAAAATGTCCTTAATACAGATAGGTTTATTTCAGTTACGGAAACACTAAGTTAGCTTTTTTTTTTCCATATTACTACAAGACCATCTATAGTTCTTTTCATCAACCACAAGCCCTTTTCACCTTTGACCAAAGCAGCCTCTTATAACAGTTAAAAGTTCCCATTCAGAACAAAAACATGTATCAAATATTAGTTACGTTATAATTCTTTGCCACTACAAGATTGATGCTAGTAGTAGTACTTATGAATTCAATTAATTTATTTGCAGCATTTATTCTCAGTACTGTCACTGCGACAAATAGATTTGGCAAAGAATGGACCTCTTTCAAAAGGGACAGTGTCAGAAATCTAGCTTTCCTTGTATATATTTTAAACAGACTAAAAATTCCCCATCTGTCAGATCTTTGGAACAGTAGTGTTTTAAGGAGTTGTGCTGTATTCTCACTTTTTTTAGATCCTAAAATATAAAATCCATAGCAAAAACAGACCTCAAAAGTCACATACCTATGTAACCTCTATGCACAATTAAGATTCAAGCTAAGCTGACGATAGTACAATAGCTGCATGTGAGCCATAAATGATTTCAACATAGTCCTGATAGAAAGCAGAGACTTTAAATACATGATAATCCGGAATCCTGAAGCTGAAACTTATCAGTAAGACAGAAAGTTAGGTATATTCATTATACATTTTCTTAGGTTAAGCACATGTTGAATTATAATTGGCTACTCAATATCCATATCCCACAAACACAGCTATCAGACCTTGTTTATACAGAGCAGCAATGGCACTACCATGGTGTGATTTCTAAAGCACACTGATGTTTGTCATGCACTAACTGGTCTTTTTAAACCCTAGTGGTAAGCACTAAATTTCCCTTTGCACTTTTAACATACTACTGTTCACAATTAGAAACAGAACTAAGCTAAAATATGTTACAGAACTTTTAAATGAGCACAAGCAGCGTCTACATGGATCAGTTAGTATGCCACAGGTACAGTAGCATGCTTTGGAAGTCACAGCCCAGTAGTGCACATTACCCCATGATGTAGACAAGCCCTTAATATGTAGTCCTTTCCTCGTCCGTTTGTTCTCTCCCTCTAAAACAGTTACAGGTTGAACCTCTCTGGTCCAGTAACATCCGTGGTCTGGCATGATTTTAGTCAATCCGTTGTCCACTTAGCATGGGTGTGGCCAAATTCCCCATGGTCCCATAACATTTGTTTACAGCTACCAGTCCTGGATCTCAGTGTTCTGTGCCATTACTTAGCTCTAATTTACCTCTAAATGTCTTCTAAGAGACCAGTAAGTAGTGGAAGTGTTCGTAATCCTGTTAGACAATACTGACCTCTCCTGGTTCAGCAAATTCTCTGGTTCAGCACTGGTCAGATCCCAAGGGTACTGGATTAGAGAAGTGCAATGTATATTAACCTTCTGTGACTGTTCTTGGAGATGGGCTGCTTATATCCAAACCAGTATAGATGTGTGGTCAGCGCAAGCCCTATGACACCCGTATAAACAGACCCCTCAGCTACTTCTTGTCAGCTAACACCTGCCAGGGATGCTCTAGATAATACTGAGTCCTGCCATGAATGCAGACAAGATGACCTCTCAAAATCCTCTCATGCTAGGATTCCATGGTTGAGGATTAATCTAAGCAACCTTTTGTGTCCCTGAAAAGCTGCAACATGAAAATAAGTGTCCTTCAAATAAAAAAAAAAAAAAAAGACAGCATACCAGTCCCCTGGGTCCACAGAGAGCACTATGAAAGTCAAAGAGACCATATAAAAAGTGAATTTCCTCATGAACTAGAGCAACTTCTTATTCAAGAGGTGCAGCTGCTTCTGCTGTTGAGAGCTGTAGAGGAGATTACATGAGAGCAACTCCTGTTCCTAATCCCAAAGGCTGATGAGAGTCTGAGACTAATTCTGGACATGCAGAAGGTCAGCCAGTTCATGAGGAAATTCAAGTTTTGTATGGTCTCTGACTCCAGGGGCACAAGAGCTGACCAGACAGATACCACTAAGGGGGAAAGTTTTCCAGCAAGAATACTTGGAGGCAAAAACACACCAATGTTGAAATGGACATGAGCAAACACTCAAAAAATGCACCTCATTTCACTATTATTCTCCTTTAAATAACTTAAAATGGAAATGCACACTCAAGGGGAAAAAAGGACAAGGATGGAAAGGAAAGTAAGAGGGAAAACATTTTAGATAAAAAAAATGTATTTTCCATTGAACAGGTCTGGCTCCTGGATCTAATCTTTCCGAAGCTGAAGAGATGAAGGCACAGGTGAGAAGAGGAAGACAACATTTCAGAACAACTAGACCCCATGTTAAGCAAGAAATTAAGACAAACACACACTGAATGCTGTTTTACTTGGTAAACAAGAGCACTACCTTCCTACTAAACAAGAGTAACAACAACAAAATATTTAATAAAGAGCTTCCTGTGGTCTTGTCTCATTAATGGATTATCTTTCATAAAGCACATCCCTAGCTGAAAGAAAGTGCAGGCTCAAAATCCAGCAATATTCTTATTTATTTTAATAAGGAAAAGATACACAATATTCTAACCAGAGATATGCAAAGGCCAGTCAACTCAACTGGAAACAGAAGAAGCTTCTATGCTGTTGTATTTGTCAAGTAAAATCGTTCCTTGGAACAACCACATTAAAAAAAAAAATCAATATTAGAAAGTGTCAGCTAGAAGAGAAAGGAAAAACAAGGATGTTTTTATGCTCCAATAAACTCTTTTATAACACTTGACATGTTCAAATCACTGTACATACTTTGTACTCTATTTTCCATATAGATGATAATTATAGAATTCCTCCCATCCTTTCTGCTAACCTTGCCTTTTCATTACCCTGTCTTTTCCACAAAGCTGCTCCACAACCACTTTCTGTGATCCCTTGCGGAAGTAGTATTTTGCTAGTCAGCCTAGGTGGCCTTATAGGAACAAGTTCTCCAGTATCAATCTCATTCACATGAGGGCACAGCCACAAAGCAGCTCTGCAAGTGCTTCTGCGGCCTCCAGTTCAGTCGCTCATTTGATATTCTGTGAAACAAAGATTACAGTGTAAGCATAACATCCTGAAAGGATGCTTAATGCCAAGGCAAATCTATGCCTTTTATTCTTCAATAGACAAATGCTTATCTTGCCAAACTACTGAAGGTAATAAACACAGCTGTCCGCCTCTTCCGAATCTCCTGAAAGCTGAGATGATCCTAATTTATATTTATAACACGCGTGTCCGCAATTTGCTATTGTACCACATAAGTTTAAAATTACAGTAATTTGAAACAGATCAGTGTTACTGGACAAAACATCCATGCTCATACCCAGAACAATTTGTGCGAGAAGTGATATTACTAGAAGAAAGAATACAAGTTTGTAGGGACTCAAGGTATGAAGGAGAAGGATTTCAGTCCTGCTTTACAGGGAAACCTCAATGAAACCGTAGCCCATCAGTCCCCACACTTCTGGATTGAGCTGGGGCCCAAGCAGGGTCACTGCTCCAGAAGGGAAGGAAGCAAACTGGGGCAGTGGAGTCAATGTAGAGGGTTGAGGCCAGCAGCAAAGCTGGGTGGCACTCCCTTCCTGCGCCCCTCCAACTGCATCCCCCTCAATGCTCCAACTCTACTTAGGGGGCACACCCCACAGTAGGGGGCAGGACTCTGCCTTCGCCAATGCTTCCAGTATATCATCAATAGTGGATAATGCCTCCCATAGTTAAAGGTCACTGGACATTTCTCCTTATAGACCCTCTGTTTTCATGGCTTCTAAAAAAAATCTGGACTGAAATCCATGTCAGATGCCTGCGCCTGAGGTGAATATTTTTTTAAAAACATTTCAGTAGTTTCTCAGAATGGGGTTAGGGAAAACATAGTTGCTTGTGTAAACTTTAGTACAACTATTTGAAACTCTAGCAGTTTCATATTTTGGAGTAGAGATTTGAAATTCATTAAAAGGGAACTGCTCTGGTGGCAGGGTTGTGCCTTTTTCCATCCTAGTGAAATTGTGCCCATATACGTCCAAGTTATAATGATATGAAAATCACTTTGCACATTACTCCTGGGGGAATTCTGTGCCACTGCTCAATGCACAGTTTTGCAGAAATTCATCTTGTATGCACAGAATTTCCTTTCCACCACAGAAATAGGCTTCAGTGCTGCTGGCCACCAATAGGGATCACTGGACCTGACTAGAAGACACAGACAACACTGCTGGGAGGGGAGAGGGGGTAGAGAAAACAAGAGGGATCACAGGAGCTGCAGTTCCCCCGAGGGAAGGAGAGGGTAGGACATGCATAGGAAACTCTGTGCAAACCTGGGACCAAGCATCAGGCTATTTCTCCCTTTGGACTCTAGGCTTGGGGGCATAAGGCAAGGCCAAGTATCTGCAGGCCTGGCAACACACTTTGCCAGGCCCTGGTCAATATGGGGGGGAGGGGAGGAGGAGGGAGAGAGTGTGTGTAAGAGAGAAGTGCTTGGCTCCAGACACACCAGAAGGGACAGGGGCAACAAGATCTCAGCACCCCTGGATTCTGCTATACTTTCTCCATCCAGCCCTCACCAGTGCCTGGACCACACTGCATGGGACTCCAGCAGTGTTTTAGTGGGCCCAGGACTCTGGCCATCACAGTAGCATCCCGGAGCTGTGGGCCCTTTTAAATTACCAGGCCCCAGGGCAACTGTCTCCTTCCTTGCCTCTGCTCTCCATCCCACTGTCAGCTCTGGGTGTCTGGGATAAGAGGAGCCACGTGGTTGGGCTCTAGGAATGAGGGGATGCAGGTATCTGGGCAGGGAGGACCTTGCAGCTAGGCTGGGGGAGGTGGCGGAAGAAGATGGTTAGTATGTATTGGCGGGAGGGAGGGGGGCGTGACTGGACTGAAGGGCAGGAGATGATTGTGGATGTCAGGCTGGGATCAGGTGTGTGGATGGGGAAGAAAAATCAGGAGCTAGGTTGTCATAAGCATTTCTTTAACCCTCGGTTTCTGGGGGAAATATTGTGTGTACCTGTATTGTTACACACATACTTTCTGAAAGTAATTTTGAAATAAATTACCAAAATAATTAAAACTGGTGTGATGATTATGCAGTGTTATTTTGACAAATAAAATTTATAGAACTTTAAAATATTGTTCACAGAGGGGTGGGTGGGAGACACCAGTCCCCTATGAGTAGCACATGCTCAGTAGAGACTTCTTAACTACATTCTCCAAAAACTTCAACTATACTAAGCATGAACTTTTCTCTCGCAGCACTTGCGATGCACGGATTACACATGCACCAACCCACAAAGCAAATGAGTATGCTCAATCCTAGGGCTACAGGAGGAGTAAGATTTTCCATGCACCTGCTCTTCCCAATAGTGGGGTATTCACTATGATGGCAAGTATCAGTATTGAGATAGCAGCTTCCAGGATTATTCAGCACACAGGAAAGACTGGCATCGAGGAGGAAGAGGAAACTGTCGTCACACTAGAATGCAGAAAAGGTAAGAAACAACAATGGCGAGGGGGATATGGGAAGGAAGAGGGGCTCAATTCCTCAATTCCTACTAACAGCACATTCCTCTACAGAATCTGCAGTTTCTCAGATGTCTGTATTCCTCCTGCTGTCAGCAAACAGCTACAAAACCCACTGGCAAAAGTACACCTCATCTCCTCCTAATCATGGGCCCACACAGAACAGTGTGCTATTGCTGCCAATTACACCTTTAGTTCAAGTCTGTGCTGTGGATCTAAAGATCTGACCTCTGCTGATGACCCAAAAGTTGCAGGTCAGGAGGCTCCACGCAAGGGAATTTGTTTTTCAGGTTCTCTCAAATGAGGAAATTACTAACAAACATTCCTCCCTCCCCCCGCCCAAAACCTATGAAGTTGAGCATTCAAAAATTAAGAAAACAGAATTAAGGTTGCTTGTGCCCCCTTAATTCAGTATCCTTGTGCAGATGCATTAGGAAAAGTCTTTGATCACACATTTGTCCCTCACAGGACCCCTGCTTTATTGAGTGTAAAGATTCCTAGAGCCTATCTAGGTCATATAATAAAAGCACACGTAAATGGAGAGGTGGAACTGTGTCTGTTAGATCCCTGAGTAAGTTGGATGTCTTTTAATGACTGGGATGATATTGTAGGAAGGAAAAATAAATGGTGTCATTATTTCAGCCATCTGAATGTAGTTCTGGAGCATTAAATTGTATCACTGCCAATGTTCCCTCTATTTTTGCAGAATAAAAAACAGTTACATACCTTCTTGTAACTGTTGCTCTCCGAGATGTGTTGTTTATGTGCATTTCAATTAGGTGTGTGCGTGTGCACAGTGGACAGAAGATTTTCCCACAGCAGCACATGTAGATTTGGCCTGGACATCCTCAAGTTGTGCCTCCATGGCACCCAATATAGCACACTAGCAATGCAACAGGGGAGGGCCCAAGGTGACAAGATGTCCACCATTGGGTCTGTCTCTTTCATTACCTCCTCTGCTTTAATACCCAAACCCTGCACAAACCTACATAGGAGTTGCTGGAGTACCTTAATATTCTCGATTACTGGCACTACTACAGCACCAGTTAGTGCTTCATCCAGTGAAGATGAAAGACAAAAAGTACTATGATTGGAGTACGGTCCCTGCCATCAGGACCTGGACCTTTGACATGGTCATCAGGTGTGCGGGGGAAGGAGATTGATACAGGAAGGCTGGGTAGAAATAAACAAATAAAAACATATCTGACCAAAATGCTTTGCTTACTATACTAATAGCTAACTGCTAGAGGATGAAAACCTTGGTGTGGGACTGCTGAGTTCCATCTCAGGCCGGGGACAGTAGAGAAGGAACTGAGGAGACAGGCTGCGCATGCATGCAACTGAAGTATGATTGGCACAAGGCAGGAACTGCGCATGCACAGGAGCGCTCTCAAGGCCATCTCTTGAAGTGAGGTCATTATTAAAAACTGAGACATGCCTAGATGAACTTAAAGAAAATGAGATGTTTATAGTGGCAGCATGGCTCATGGAACAGGTGATAGTAGTAGAAGTTACCACATGAGGTGAAACTCAAATTTACATCTTAATAGGACTAAACTGAGGGGAGAGGAGGGGAGAGGGAGAACAAATAATCTCCATTCAAGAATATTAAAGTAACTGCCACATGAAATGGCAAAGGCCTATAGCAAGGATTTCTAATGAATCTATAAGCTGGGGACATATGCTATGCCTGGAGAATTGCCAATACTGTCCCTATTTTCAAAGAGGGGAAAAAAGTGACCTGGGAAATTACAGGCCTGTTAGTTTTATCTGACTTGTATGCAAGGTCTTGGAACAAAATTTTGAAAGACAAAATAGTGAAGGATGAAGTAGTTAATGGTAATTGACAGGGCTCGACAATCGCAGCGAAAGCCATTTGCCAGCCCCGCACCGCGCATGCGCGAGACCCGCACTGCGCATGATAAGGCGAGTAGATAAGCGTATATGTCAAGCCCTAGCAATTGAGATAAAATAGAACATGCTTTTATAAGAGGCAGACCACACCAGACTAGCCTGATGATCGCCTTTGAGAAAATAACTGATTTTTTTAGATAAAGGGAATGCAGTAGACCTAATGTACCTGGATTTCAGAAAGGAATTTGATACCATTCCACATGGGAAGTTACTAAATTGGAAAAGGGGATTAAGAAAAGAAATGAAAGATGGATAAAGAACTGGCTAAAGGGGAAACTACAAAGGGTCATCCTGAACTGTGAGGCTGGAGTAAAGTTCCTCTGGGATCAGTCTTGGGATTTGTCTTATTTAATTTTAGGAAAACATAGCACACATTTCAGACACTGCTCTTTCCCAACAAACCAAGTACAATAAGCCGAACTTAATAAAGGGACCTGCACCTGATCTTGAATTCTCAGGACAGGCAAACAGACATTCAAAAAACAGTCAGCATTTCATTGTGTGTGCTCCCCTGCATACATTTTCCTGGCTCTAGACATTTATAGGACTCCTATCTCAACAATATCCAGGTGACTAAAAAGCGTACACTGCTACCTTGAGCCATGAATCTCTGGTTTAAAGAGACAAAACACTTTCCCCATAGTGTCAGTTCACACTTCCCTCAGCTAACAGTAATCACAGGTGCATATGGTCATTTGTGATTTTTTCAGGGAGGCTTTTTTGGAGAATGCTTGGGAGTCAGAGGTGGCACAAGACTGGCAACAGAGATACGGTTCTCTCATGTCAAAGAGTCTGAAGTAAACGCCTCAAAGAAAAAAGTGTCAAGATTTAGTAATGCTTCCAAAATAGGGGGAAACTTGGCCATTAGTGACTAAGCCCCACATACAATGGCCAAGCTGTCATGGTAAATACTTGTAGGATGACTGACATACTGCACTATCACTTGCAGGCTAATGTGCATGAAGCTACTCTCAACTATGGCAGGCTCTGGAGTGTGGTTCTCCAGCATATACGCCTCAGGTGAAAGAAGGCTGATCAGATGTCTTGATATTAATCAGGACCCCTTGGATATTAGAGGCTGTGTCTTATATAGACAACCTATTACTCCCTCCTCTATCCCAATTTTTCCACACACTTACTATTTGGTCACCCTTTGGTGACAGAGGGAGAAAGGAGTCTGTATTCCGTGGTCTGTGCTATGGGGTCAATTCTCTTCAGAGGCAGAATTAGGGCTCCCTATTGTGTATGCTCATGCTTTCCCAGACGCCACCATTTGGTACAAAGTGGAGTTTTGTGAAAGGGAACAGAGTTCTGTGCCAGATAGGAGAGGAAAGAGGCCTGTGTCTAGAAATGGGTTTTCTGACTTGCAAAGGTTGGGTACATGTGTGTGAAGTGGGGAGGGGCATGCCCTGACACTGGGAAAGTAAGGTGAGAGGTTAAGAATGTGGAAGTGTTTCATTCTGTAGAAGGCATTCCTGCCCCATGGCAGCCAGCCTTATAACAAGACAAATAAACACACACAACTTCTCTAGCACCACACCCTTGAACCAGAAATGTTTCTATTTCATTTCAAAATAGTATCAAACTTCCAAGACGACTGAGGCAGGTCACCTCTTTCTCTACAGCACCACCAATCCTTTTGGGCCCCAACAATGCCATTCAAACATCTCATTTGTGGATTGAGTGCATACAATTTCACTTGAGAGATTTTACAGTTTACAGGATCACCTCTCTTCCTCAAGCTCATAGTCTAAAGCTCAGAGACAAAAAATGCACACATTACAAAATAATCAGATTACCACAAACTAAATTTAACCACATGTTCTCACCTCAGCAGGTTTCTTTTGTTCATTTCCTGGAGTTTTCGATTTGCTCCTGTATTTGGAACAGGAGGAAAAGGAAGTGGAAGGACCTATTGAAGAAAAAAAAAAATAGTTTAGTTGTAACCCACTGAATTTCACACGTTTCCTCAACATATTGCAAGGCACTACAGACTTGAATCATCTTTCTGGGCCAGCTATATAAACTCATGAAGTCTGAGACTAGGCTGACGTCAGACTTACAATAAGTCTAGTTTCAGAAGGAATAAGTGAAAAAGTAATCACTGGAGTATTCTGTGCTCTGCCTGATACACACCAGGTGTGAGCAAAGAGGACAATTATGCAGATCCTTTCCCTTTCTACCCAATGCAGTCAATACTGGAGAGATCAAGAGTATAGGAGGTCCCAGAGAGTTTAGAGAATCAAGATGGTGTTAAACTGAAGTACAGAGATGCAGTAACGGTAATTTTTGTGTACGTTTTTAAGAAGATTCTGGATTAATATATGACATATCATGTTTCCATGAACCATAAATGCAACATAAGCTACTTCTAATGTCAGAGACTTCTGTAATGCTTAACAAAAAGTAGATCAGTCACTGTCCTGAAGGGTTTACACAATTTGATCTAGGGCTTCTGGATTCACATCTTGGTGTCTTGAAGGAAAAGACACAAAAATATAAATGAATGAAGTGTGCGCCAAGGAAGTTAAGACAAAGTTTAAGGCATTTGGTAGATATCTTCTCCATTTAGAGCTCAATCCTGCAAGCTAATCCTCATGGGTAGAATCTTGCATCCGTGTGGAGCCCAAGTGCCATTTATATAAAAGCTAAGAAAAATATGCCCCACTTATCTCTAGTAACTCAAGTGCAAAAATATCTTAAAGTGAAGCATTTTAAGATAACTAACTACATGCATTCCTCCCACAAACAGTTCTTTACCCTTACAATTTTTTTCCACTGAGGCTCTGACTATGCACATAGATCAGCTTACAGAATTAGGCCTCCTAATACACAGTACACACAAAAAATATTTGACTACATCCAATTTCCCTGTGTTATGGAATTTTCTCTGAAAAGGAAAGATGTACACATTTATGTTTTAATTCTGCTCAGGAATCAAATTCTCTTCCTGAAATTATCAGGCATTGTAATATCATCTCTAACAGAATTCGAAAATACTTGAAATCTAGAAAAAGCAAGAGAGGAAAGGAAATGAAACTTTCTTTTTTTTTTTTTTTTAATAAGAGGTATAACAGTTTGGCCTCAAACCACAGGAGGAAACCATGAAGGGGTGACAGGACCAAGGGAAGATTAATGCATACTACTTACTCTCATTGTCTGAACTCTCACTGGTGCTTAGATGCCTGTGGCGTTTCATCCTGACGCATCCTAAAGACAGAAAAAAAAAAGTTGATACCGTCCATTCTCCCAGGCAATGGACTTGCTTACAAACTTCCCCTCAGTTTGGGCTATGGAGGGTGTGAATAGCAGTGCACAACAAACTGCTGCACTGTAACTCTTTGTGCCCACAGCATCCACATGGCAGTTCCTCATTTGCCTCAGTTCTGTTTCAAGATGATTACATTAATAAAAATAGGAACCTTTTCATTTGCATCTGCGGCATTAACTTCAGTGCACACTGCAATTCACAACCACATAGTTGAGTGGCGTTTTGTACTGGTGACCACTTTCACATAACAAGCCTCTCACTGTGCCCCCCTTTAAATATATAAAAAGTGTCCGCAAGTTCTAAGACATTATAAATGCTGGAGGCAAAGTAGGATTTGAGGTGGAGGCTGACAGCTCAGAATGCCCCCCATGTAATATCCTCGTGAACTCCCAAAATATCCAGACACCAAGTTTGAGAACCCCTGCCATAGTCTAAACTGCAGGGCAGCAGAGAGATACTCAAAGTATCTGTGGATCCTGCTAGTTCATAGACGGCTAGTCGCAGACAAGAGAGGATTTCTCCTAATAGTTTTTACCAGTATGTAAATACCTTGTGATCTAGCAATAGTTAATCACAAACAAAATGCTGGGGCCAGGCACACAGTGCTCTATTTATGAGATTTAGCCACAGAGTTAGCCACAAATAAAATGTCTCCTTCAGCCTCTTTTTAGAAGCAAGCTCAACCCGCTGATTTTCAGAGCAACACTGGTTGCTTTCTACATCCCATCTGATCAGCCAGAGGAAGAGTTGCCATGGTGGCAGTTGCTAGTCGAGTGGGTAGAAGTGCAGAAATAAGATAGTACTGGAGTACGAGGGGGAGACACATGTTAAATGGTTAACTGGTATGCTTACCGGTTAACCAGTTGACCAGCCCTGGACAGAAAGATCTGCTGGGTAGCCAGACGAGCTGAGCAGGAACAGCTCTGGCCACAAAGGGGCTTGTGGGCTGAACAACAAGACCCACTGGTCAGACTGCAAGGCCTAAGGTTACATGGTTAACCATTCTTATGTAACCAGTTAGCCATTTTAACATCTCTAGTAAAAATCACCTTTAGAAAAAAGAATTCACGATTGTATGAGTATGTGGGGGTAGATTTTAAATTGGGGTATTCAGACAACACTGAAGTCTAGTCATTCAAATGGTTACACAAGAGCTTTATTTTAAAAGTAAGCTTACATGCCAAAAGTGCCCTTTCAAACGTCTGAAAAGCGACAAGGTGTCAATAATAATTTTATGACAGCATTGCTGGTTTCATAACCAACATTTGGAACGCTGATATTTAAAAAGATTAAAAGCCAAACAAAAGAAGCAGAGCAGAAGAAAAATCGGACCCAAAAATAGAGAGGAAAGAATTAGTTAAAGTACTGTATCTGACATTCCAATCGAAGTGTCAGCATGAATCCATTTAGATTTTTACAGGTCTATATGCCCCCCTGTAATAAAGATATAACAGTTGACTGAAGCCATAGCCTTCTCACAAAATTAAATGCTTTTGACATCTAAACTGGGAATCTGCACCTCTGTATCCTAATTCTTCACCAAGCTAACTGAAAGGCAACTGCTCCATATTAAATGTTTGTCATACCAGAACTGCTTGTCCATACTGTAAGCTTATTTTTAAATTAAAGTAGTGTTTACAGGAAGAAAGTTTTAAAACGATTAGCACAGTTTGATTCAGATGAAAACTTATCAATGGTTCTTGGGATTTTCCTTGAGATAAAGCTCCCTGTTATCTGGAAATCCTGTTTAGAAGACTTTGAAGATACCACGTTGGGATTTATAGAAATATTTCCAGTGAAATTGTTATATTACTCAAAATCTCCATTAGTTTTCAGTTTAAGGGTTTTGTAGCAAGGGGGCATGGCCTCCAAAAGCAACAGGAGGGGTGGTCAATTACACCTTGCCGGGAGAAGTCAGGCTACCCATCGCCACTACCGGAAGGAGGAGATCAGAAACTACAGAAGGCGGGCTCTGAAGCTTAATCAGGCTGCATCTGGCAAAGGGGGCTGGGGGGGGGGGGGGGGAGAGACACCTGAAGCAGGATGCTGAGGAGGACCTCTGTTGCCCCAAGAACTTGTCTGAGCTTCCAAAGTGTTCCATCACTCTAGACACCAAGGAGCTGCAGAGACTATCATTGGCCATGTATTCTAGGGAGACAGCGGATGACTCATGGAAGTAGGTACACCCCTCAAGAGGAGAAGCAGCTGCAGAGGGACAGCCGACAGTAGCCTGGCTGCAGTGCTGCCTGAAGACAGGTTAGTGCCATGGCTGGATTCCTCATTGACCCAATGGTGAAGCACGGTGCCACTATTCGGGCCCTGGGCTAGGGCCCAGTGAACAGGGGAGCAGGAGATCAGGACAGTTTCCTGTGAGGAGAGATTCAAATGCTGCCTAGCTGATTAGCAGAGTGCCCACAGATAAGTGGTTGTTTCTACCAGTGCACATTCAAAAATGCCTCTGCACATAAAAAAAATTATTCCACAAATGAATGGAAAAATATTAAAGAAAACATTGGCCAGGAGGCCTGTATTAGTCTACAGTTCATCAGAGCTAGGACACGAGACTACCCCGAGCTCTGCCCTGACTGAAGGCCAAAATGTCAGACTACAGGCGACCCCCGACTTAAGACTGCCTGACTTATGACCCCCCACGTTTGACCATTTTTTTCATGAGATGGCTCCTAAAAACACCCAAATTTACATCCGCAGCTCGCATTTATGACGGTGTAAAATGCAGACTCCATGCATCATTAAAAGCAAGACAACGACCAAGGAGGTACCTGAGCCTTTAGCTATCATCTCTGAAAAATCATAGAACACAGCAGAGATTCCAGAAGACTGGAAAAGGGCAAATATAGTGCCCATCTATAAAAAGGAAAATAGAAACAACCCAGATCAGTCAGTTTAACTTCTGTGCCAGGAAAGATAATGGAGCAAGTAATTAAGGAATTCATCTGCAAGCACCTGGAAGATAACATAAGTATCAGTCAGCATGGATTTGTAAAGAACAAATCGTGTCAAACCAATCTGATAGCTTTCTTTGATAAGATAACAAGTCTTGTGGATAAGGGAGAAGCGGTGGATGTGGTATACCTAGACTTTAGTAAGGCATTTATGCTATCTCGCATGATCTTATCAATAAACTAGGCAAATACAACTTAGACGGGACTACTATAAGCTGGATGCATAACTGGCTGGATAACTGTTCTCAGAGAGTAGTTATTAATAGTGCACAATCCTGCTGGAAAGTCAGAACAAGAGGGGTTCCGCAGGGGTCTGTTTTGGGACCGGTTCTGTTAAATATATTTATCAACAATTTAGATATTGGCATAGAGAGAACGCTTATTAACTTTGCAGATGATACCAAGCTGGGACTGATTGCAACTGCTTTGGAGGATAGGGTCATAATTCAAAATGATCTGGACAAATTGGAGAAATGGTCTGAGGTAAATAGGACAAATACAAAGTACTCCAACTCCACTTAGGAAGGAACAATCAGTCTCACACATACAGAATGGAAAGTGACTGTCTAGGAAAGAATACTGCAGAAAGGGATCTAGGGGTCATAGTAGATCACAAGTTAAATATGAGTCAGTGTGACGCTGTTGCAAAAAAAGCAAACATGATTCTGGGATGCATTAACAGGTATGTTGTGAGCAAGACACGAGAAGTCATTCTTCCGCTCTACTCTGCACTGATAAGGCCTCTGTTGGAGTATTGTGTCCAGTTCTGGGCACCACATTTCAAGAAAGATGTGGAGAAACTGGAGAAGGTCCAGAGAAAGGCAACAAGAATGATTAAAGGTCTAGAGAACATGATCTATGAAGGAAGACAAAGAACTGGGCTTGTTTAGTTTGGAAAGGAGAAGACAGAGGAGACATGATAGCAGTCTTCAGGTATCTAAAAGGGTGTCACAAGGAGGAGGGAGAAAAATTGTTCTCCTTGGCCTCTGAGGTTAGGATAAGAAGCAATGAGCTTAAACTGCAGCAGGGGAGATTTAGGTTGGACATTAGGAAAAACTTCGTAAGTGTCAGGGTGGTTAAACACTGAAATAAGTGGCCTAGGGAGGTTCTGGAATCGCCATTACTGGAGATATTTAAGAGCAGGTTAGACAGACATCTATTGGGGAAGGTCTAGACAGTACTGGGTCCTGCCATGAGGGCAAGGGACTGGACTTGACCTCTCGAGGTCCCTTCCAGTATTAGTGTTCTAGGATTCTATGATGATCTCAAAACAGGAAACACACAAGGTCAGACTCGCCAGTCTGCAGCTGCTGCTTGAACTGCACATGCCTCTTCCACATCAGTCTTCACTTTTTTGTTATTTTTGTGCATTATTTGAACTACTTAGTTTAGTTTTCCTCTATTTCCATAGTCAATTTTGGTATTTTTAGGGTATGAAATGGGTTTCCAGGAATGGAACCGCCATTTATAACATTGCGCCTATGGGTAATAAGGGTTCGATTTATGACGGCTTGACTTACAACAATTCTCCAGGAACCAATTAGGTCGTAAGTGCAGGGGTCACCGGTACATGGTATGCACTCTGCCCAAGGGCGTGGGCCCCTAAACTATTCACTACTCTGCCCTTCCTGAGGTCAGAGCTCTTACATTGGTTTGTGTACAATACTGTTTGGTACCCTTCCCTGACTTAGGGCTTGACTCCCTGATTGACTATTCTGCCCTGTTGGAGAGCCAAAGCCCTAGATTTAATGGAGGCTCCCTCTTGCCTGAAACTTGATCCCCTCTCCCCAGCCAGATTACTGCACAGCCCCACTTAGAGATCCTGGACACCCAGGATTTCCCATTTTTCCATACTGCCCCTAGCAAAATAAGATACCAAGGGAACATGGCAGCCTTCCATGATTGACAGGGAGAGACAACCATACACTCTTACAGGCCTGAATTCTTAATAAAATGGTTTGAGTGGTTGCTGCTGGTTTTGATTTGACATTCAGTTGAGCTTTTAAGCTATTATTACAGGTGCTAAAATTTTAGTATTAGTTATAAATCTATATTGATATACAGTGATAAAACCGCCTTAAGTGCTATGAACTTAGCCATTTAAAGAGCGCAACAAAGAATTGCCTCAACAGGTTAAGTGTGTCAAGGGATAGCACTAGAACAGAGATAATACACAAAGGCTAGATTGGCATGTCTGCATTTGGAAAAGTTAGTAGATAAATACCAAAATTTAATTGTGGCTTATATAGAGAGCTGGAATGGCAAACAATAGCTACTTTAATTTACAGATCTACGGAAAGGAAAGAAAGCATCTAAAATCTAAAGTGTTTTGCACAAATTGAAAACGATGTAGTTAAATAGGGTTTTTTTTAAAACCTATTAAGTTTATGGAGCATTCTTATAGTTCAGACACTGGATGTACACCTCCATTCCAACCTGCATTTAAAGGTCATTGCTCAAAAGACAACTTTCCTAGGATAGCAATATTGTTACATTCCAGTCTGAGCCCAGCAATAACTATAAATACAAAAACCATGAGCAAAAAATTCGGCACAAAATGCCATACGGGTGAAATATCCAGACTGACTGACATGTATCTAACAGGTCAGAACTCCCGCGCATTTTACACACCAGCATATTGAAATACAATATAAGCCCAAGAGTTCTAGTATGAGCTTGGTAGGAACTTGTTCTCATGTACTCTATAACTCAAGCTACACACTGCATGGATTGTTCTCTGAGGAAGACTATTTCTAAGAAAGATAGTATCCCTCCTTGATAGTTCTATCTGAGCTCTCAGAGAGAGACCACCTAATCAGTTCCAAGACTCTAATCAGTTGCAAAATGTGCAAGTGCAGAGCAATTTCAGAATGGTAAGTCGAAACGCTGCATCAGAAGATGCATTTAAATGCAAATTTGAATGACCACGCTGAAGTATACAGAAAAAAACCCTCAAGCCACTGGCCTTAGCAGCCTGTATGAAAGATACTCTGATCTTGGCAAGCAGAAGGCTAATAGTGTCACAGAAGAGTATGCTTTCATCCCAAAAATGTGGTAGTCTCATCTTGCTAAATAAACCTCTGAGATACGATCATCATGGCACCTGTGGGGATGCTAGAGTTTAACCGATCAATTGTTTAACCAATAAGTTAATGTGTATCAGCTGAACTCAGCCAGCTTCCAAGGAGGCAGCTTCGCTGCAGCAGTGAAGCCTCCTCCTTGGGAGCCTGGCTGCTAAGCTAAGCTTTATACTGCAGAGACTGCAGCATGTGTACCCATATATCCCGTAAACATTTTAGCAGATATGCTGTTACCATATTGAACAATTTAACATCCCTAGTCACCAGGAAAATCCACAGTCACACACTCTAAGATTCAATTGTGTATGATTCTTGAGATCTAAGAGTGACTTTGGGGGCAGACTAAGCAGAAAACAAGGGCCCTCCATTTTAAAAAAGTTTAATTCTCCTCACCAAAAAAGCTACCATGGACTTTGTCTCTAGAATAAGGAAACAAAGAAGAATCCAAGCTTTGAATGGTTGATTTATCAAATCATTCAATAGCAGGCTAAAATTCTATGAACAAAGGAGGCAATGCATCAGCGGATCTAAAAACAAATCTAGGAAACTCCACATTTCCTAAAGCCTTTGAAAAGGGAGTCAGATCCTTTACTACTGAGTGCCTGCATCTCAGATGGATTAGCTCAGCCTTTTTGGCAAAATCCCCCTGAAAATAAAGTCCACCTAAATGTGGCAATGCATTAGGGTTTTCCTACCTATATTTGCCGACACATCCTCTGAGAAAGGTATACTGCAATAGGTCAAAACAGAATAACAATTCAGTGAAGTACTGTCTCTCCCCCTCCAACAGGCCTCTTGAAAATTATACCATGAACACAGGTAAAGCAACATCCTACGCAAGCATTAGACTGCACTCTTTAGTGAAGCTGTTCATTATAAAAATCTCTCCTTTACAGACCATACATCCTTGGAGCACAATGGTGTTTTAATGAACTTCTTGGTTTTGCAGGATAGCATGTTATTAACACGCCCAGTCTAAGTCAGGAGTAGGAGAGGAGAGGGTTCTGGGGAAACTTTATATTCAAGTGCTTGCCCTTCAACCACTCCCAAGTTTTCACTATCCTTCCTCAGCAGGGACATGTGGAGTAGTCTCGTAAAAAACACCAACTCAGAATCAAAAGGATTCAACAGTACTGTGGAAGTATACACAATGAAATAATTGGAACAAAATGTTATAATGACCAGAATATGTGAAGACTGCTACGCTAGGTCCCACTCTGTATAAAAAGCTGAAATTGGCCTCAAAGTGGTGAAAAGCTGAGGCCATGATAGAAACACCTTATCCTTTTGGATATATCAGTAAACCTACAAAGGAAGAAATCAAGATGATCATTTTGCGAGTAACTATACTCACCACCTTCAAAGCACACCTAGATGCTTGCTACTGCTAACGTGGCTTCTAATTCAGAGACAGAGTGTGAGTTATCTATGCATGGGGTTGTGGCCTGCATTTACAGACTTCTATTGTTTCAGTCACGACCCATTTCTGCCAAAGGAAAATGGTCAAAGAAAAAAGCCTAAAATCTAGGTAACAATTGGGGCCCACCACATTTAGTCCACAGTAAATGCAGTTCTTGCACACCAAGTGACCGGACCATCAATTCTGTTGAAGCCATCTAGACTAGTGACGTTAAAATGCATTTATGTTGGCAAACGCAACTGCTGAAATTTCCAGCAGTTAACATGTTTACACAGGAGCAGGAGGCAGCAAGGCAACTCCCACCTGACCCCCTGTGGTGCTACCTCTAATAAAGCATTTTTTTTATGTCCTCCATTTTGATTTCCTCTTTAAGATGGTAGCCAGTCTCCTGGTCACCATCTCCTGTCAGAAAAGAGCAGGAAAAAGAAAAGGTGGGAAAATGGATCGCATGACTCTAACCTGCCTGGTAACCAGAGGATTCATAAGGGGTGTTCACCTCCCCCTCAGGGCTCTGTGTGTTATCCGCACAACCCAGCGGTGCTAGAGTGACAGCTAGCAGGCTGTTTGGCTTAGTAGGCAGTCTGGGCAAAAGCCAGCCTGGTTGCTGACAGCCCTTTGTAGTGCAGCAATCCAGTTACACAGTCGTAATGACTGCTAGCACAGGGATTATTTGTTTTTAATTAGGGAGCCTGCAGCAGGGCCAGTCAGACACACACGCATACATACCAACATGTCTTCTAGTCTGCACACTGCACGCAGGACGGTGCGTCAAGTATAGAAGAAAGGAAGAAAGAAGATCAGACACAAGAAGACTACCTACGTACCTAGTCTCTGCAATTCCATCCTGTGACTGCTTGTTCCCTTTCCTCAGTCTGAAGATGTTCACTTACCTCTCTTCTCTGGACACTGTAGTAGGATTGTTTAGACTATTCCTATTACGGGTTCTGGCCTAACGCCAGGTTTCATTTGGAACAAATGGATTCATGCTTGCTTTCCAAGTTCAGTATTTTGTTAAATAAAACAGTTGTTGTTCCAACTATTTTTGTTGGACTTGATTAATATACCGTGATACAGATACAGTGCAGGTGTAGCACCTGTGTTCCCATAAGCAGGATTAAGTCCTGGTTTATCAATGGGGGAAAGAATAATGTAGCACTCTGCCATTTTCGACTGTTAGATTTGTGGAGCAAACACAAAACAGTGAATCCTCTGCAGTTCTAGACCAAAATATTTTCACCTCTTATCAGAAGAGAAAGCTAAAGAGCTTGTTTTTGGCCAAGCTGAGTTTGTTAATATGTGGCCATCTGCCAGGTGATGTTAGAAAGCCTGGGCTAAAATTTAGTTTGGAGTGAGACAGATCCGGAACAGAAAAGTAAAGAGAGCAAGATTCTACATGAGCAGATTTTAATGGAGTCAGATCCTGTACTTGTATCGGTGTTTTTCTATTGTAACACATTTAGGCTGCTTTACGAGATAAGGATTCAGGCTAGGGATAGACTTAGCTTATGACATTTGCATGATTATATTTCAAACAAAGTTTACATGGGTGTTAACTGTTAAGAAAGAAAAGGACTTTTGGTGTTGTAAATATCTGAAAAAAATCCCTGTGTTAACAATTTACTATGTTTTAATTAGTAACACTGGAAGAACTTTACCATGGATCCTGTTTGTTTGACCTTTCAGTAAGAGTTGGATTCCAGACAAGTGATTGCCATTAAGTTTTAGAATTTGTTTGTGGAGCAATACTGGCATTAAGGCAAGATTTTTTCTATCTGGTAGAGTTCTGGCTCTTAGGAGTCAAGGGCCATACTAAGTAGCAGCAAGCACTAGATGTGATGCTAAGTATTTTTTAGGATAAAGACCTTATTTGCAAGCTCTTTAAAGAATGGAAGACTACAAACTCTGAAGCCATGTGTTAATGCGCTCTAGGTATGGGGACCATATTTTCTGAACCAAAATTAGGGACACATTAGCCACATCCCCTGACCCTTGTTAGTGACACCCCTGACCCCCACTAGCCACGCCCTTGGAGGTAACACTCTCGTGGTCAAGATGGACACGTGACCAGAAATAAAGTGTCATGTGACACCCCCTCCCCCCAAGAACTTTTCCCACCAATAGAGATGAGTTTGGCTCCCACCAAACCCCCCTCATGCAACAACCCTGCAATTGCATTAACCCAATTTGTGTCACATTAACTGGGGGGGAGAGGGGGGAAGGAGGGAAGAGGCTGGGGAAGTGTTCACTCTAAGTTTCCTCCCATGAGCAGAATGAATTGTGTGTTGTGCACCAGTACTGAGTTTATGTTGCTTGTTTGGATGTGCCACTGTGGTACCCAAGTTATTAATAAATATCTTATAAACCTCTACCCTTTCCCTCTGCTGCTCTGTCTCCTCCCCTTACTCCCTTAGCTCCCCTGGTGCCTGCTGCCCCCCAACCCCTCTCCCTCCTCTGTTGTCCTGACTCTTGCCCTTCTCAATGCCCTTGTGGGACCTGCCGCCCCATACCAGCCCTTCTCTCCTCGCTGTGCCCACTCCTCTAGTAGCCCCACTCTGATCACTTGAGCTACCCCTCCTCATCCCCTCTCCTAACACCTCCCTCTATACACCTGCCCTGCCTCTCTCCTCAATTTCTGGTTCCCTCCCCCCACGTGTCTGCCCTTCTGCTTCACCCCCAGAATTCTGGTACCTGCACCATCCGCCTTCCTTCACTGTCCCTTCCCCCCTTTTTCCTTGATGCCCACTCCCCCACCCACACCCTCTGCCCCAGTTCCCCTCAGGCCCCTCTGTGCCTTCACACATGACTTGCTCCATCCCCGCCTTTCTTATGCTCGCCCTTCCTTTCAACCCTTCTCCTAGCACCTCTCCTTCCCCCCAATTCCCCTCTCCTCGAATCACCCTGTCCCCTCCACCCTCCCATCCCCACTGACACCTCTCCTCCCTCCTCCTGCCCTTTTCCTCATGGTCTGCACTTGGCACCCTGGCATTTGTCTCTCCTCCACCCCTGTCCCTTGGTGCCTTCCCCTTTTTTCTCCTGCCCTGCCTTCCTCCCCTCCCCTCAGCACAAGCCCCTTCCTTTCCCACCTCCCTTTCCCCTAGTTTTCCCCCTGCCCCTCTTCCACCTTCCAGTTTGCAGGGCTGGAGTCTGTGGTTGGGCCCTAGAAGTCCCCGCAGCCCCGGCCCCAGGTGCTTCTGGGGCAGGACTGCTTGACGGGCCTGGAGCTAGGCTGCCCGCGGTGCTAATTTTACTGCAGTCCCCGCATCAGCTTTGGCTCCCATTAGCAGGAGCACGGAAGGGAGGAAGCCCCCCCAAAAACTTGGCTTGTGGAGCGCAGCTGTGTGAGCGGGTCCATGCACGGCATCTCCCCTGGCAGAGTGGGAAGGGCAGAGGGAGAAAGGGCTGTGCACAGAGCTCACAGGCAGAGCCCAAGCGCTCCCCGCTCTGCAGCGCTCCAGCCAGGCTCTGCCAGGACTCCGGTGGCAGCTCTCAAGAGCAGCTCACCAGCTCTGACCAACACCCCTCTTCCTCCGGCAGCAGCCACCTATGGATGGAGGAGGCTGGGCTGGAGGCTGCGCATGGCGGAGGCAGTCTCACAACAGGAGCGAAGGGCCATGGGGAGGTGGGGGGGGAGAAGAGGTTCATGCTGGATGGCAGCACGTGCTGCAGGGGAGCTTGGCGCTCCAGACACTGTGCGTCACTGGCAGTGGCCCAGGGGTGCCCACGCAAAGCAGCAAGGGGGCCGCTTACATGCTGGATGGAGGTGGAGTGTTGCTGCTGTGCTGCACTAGCTCTGGGTGTCTGCGAGGGTGTCCCAGAGAGGGGGGGAAAATGGCGGTGCTGTTTGTAGCCGGATCCCAACGGGTTTCCCAGGACATTTGCTGCCCTTCTTAGGACACCAGGACTGTCCCAGAAAAAGAGGGACATATGGTCATCATAGCTCTAGGGCTTCTACTCTGAGTTGGTCACAACACACACACAGTGTGAAAGTTTCAAGTCAGAACGTGTATCTGTTTTACACGTCTGTTTCACTTGCATAGCATGGATCCTAAACACTCATTTAAAATACTTATAACCAAGGCTTGACCAACGGCAGCAAAAGCCACTCGCCAGCCCCGCACTGCGCATGTGCAAGAGCCGCACTGCGAATGCGCGCGCCACCAGTAAACGGGGCGTGCGGCTGAAATCTACTTGCCACGGGCGAGTAGATTCTAGTTTGTCAAGCCCTGCTTATAACCAGGCATCCGGTGTTTTGCTTCCCTTTCTATTTTCAGTGGTTACTTGTGGCTGTGTTGCTTAATTACTTATTTTCACTGTTCTCTGTTTATGCACTGTCAAATTAAGAGTTGACATCCTAGAGAGAAACAGTGTATGCCCGAGTGAATGCCTTTTACTCTCCTTTCCATTATCAATAAATATTGTATTAATATTTGCAATAAGAGCTAGGGGTGATAGTGTGTAATTGAATAGTTGTATAACTGCATCAAATTTTAGTGGTTACACAACTCTTCAGGAGTCCCCAGGGATGGGGCCTGCAGCCAGTATGCTCCTGGTCCCGCTCCAGGGGAGCCCCCTGCCATCCCAATATTCACCTCTATCGGTGTTCCTCCATGGAATCATGCATTCCACAGAGCAGCCTCTGTCCACAGGGAACTGGGACCCGCTGTCAGAGCAGCCTCCCCTGCTGCCACCCTGCACTGCTGCCTGGGGGAGGGGGGGAAAGGAGTCAGCAGGTGGCTGGGGGGAGGGCTTTCCCCGACTCCTACAGAGACAACAGGGGAGCGAGGGGGGGGAGGAGGAAGAGATGCGTGTAGTGGACAGGATTAACTGATAAACCCAGGATTATCAGTTAATCATGTAGTAGTCTGCATGTTGACATCCCTAACGAGAGCATGACTTTCTAACTGATTCACAGATTTGTTTGGTACCTTAAAGGTGAGCTGTGTGAGAATTATATGCATGCAAGAAGGATAGTTTTGTGAACTTCAAAAGTCTGTAGCATGCTAGTGTTTTGACAGATGCTTCAGTGGAGATTCTGAAGATGTAGTGGTCTATGAAGTAGGTAGTTAAACTGGGGGCTCTGGGGCATACTTTTCATGCTTTTGCCTAATGGCCATTTCTGATTTATTTATATAGTTGTTTGCAGTAGGCCCCATTTTGGTGTTTACTAACTGGAGTTTAGAAAGGATGACAAAATACATGTAATCCAAGTGTAGTGTTAATTTTCTTTTTATTTTATATTAAAAAACTTAAGCATTGCTTCTCATTAATTCCCTTGTCTTAATATTTGTGTCTTCAATACCTACAATTTTTTTTTAATATATTATACACACGCGTAAGTATGTTTGTTTGGACTGGTGGTGTACATTCACACATTCTTTCAATATTAGTGTCGCATAGAAGAAAATTCAACACACCCAAAGACGGAAAGTTAGAGGGAACACTCATCTGTGCAAAGTGGCAGAATGTACCTATGCCCCAGAAGACCATGTCTTTCCATGTGTCCTTTGCCTTCTTGTAAGAGATCACCTCATCAACTGTTTAAAGGAAAAAGAATGCAGATACCTGCAAAGACCCAGGTTCAGATCTAGAAAAACATCCATGAATCTAGACAGCCAGAAGAAATCTGTTTTTTTTAAATGTTGAAATTATGGTCAAGTATGGTCAGCTCCCCAATCTCTTCTCACAACTGGCACCCATCCACAGGAACACTGGACCAGTTCCTGTGTTGCACTTTGGTATGAAAGACAAAATTTAAATTTGTCATATGCTATGGAAGCATGGGGTCAGATTTTCAAAATGTGTTCAGGATGTGCCTAGTATAATTTTTTTAAAAGCTCTTAGGCACATAACTCCAACAATGGGGATTAGAGGCTTTTGAAAACCCCGTTAAGCTTCTGTTTCCATCTTTAGGGCACCTAAAAACCCTTTGAAAATCTGGCCACTGGACACTTTCAACTTGATATACATAAGACCCTTGTGATTTGCAGAATCACTATTGACAGTTCTGCATATTCACAGGGGTCTCCTGTCCCGGCACCCACAGTAAGTTTCCCATAGCTCCCTGGCCCCTGCAGTGAGTTTGGGATCCATAGGAAGCTTACCACAGAGGCCAGGAGCCGCAGGTTACAGTACTTGGAAATTTTGCCATTTGTGGTTGTGATACTAAATGAACCTCTCTGGTGGGATCTGATGAGGGATTTTGCAGAACCAGGTAGTGTCATTTTTGGACCCCTGCCACTGGACCTGGCCCAGCCACTAGCCTTCCAGCTGGCTCCCCACCTCCTGCTGGCCAGGTGCACATGCCGAGTCTTCCAACCCTACTGAGCAGCTCCGCTGCCACATGCTGGGCAGCCCCACTCTCAGCTCCCTGTGGGCAACCCGTTGCCCTGCCAGCCCCGCAGGGATGCTTGCTGCTGGCCCTCACCGGGACTCATCCATGGTCCAGCATGTACATTGCAGGACCAGAGAATTCCAGTTAGAAGAGAGTTTCAACCTGTAGGAATGCCTCCACACCACAAATAGTGAAGGTTCCCTGTAATTAAGATTATCTTCAGTGCGGTTCTCTCTCAGATTAATCTCACAGAAGGGCCCATTTGATGCCCTTCTGCATGCAGCCTTTTTTCAGAAGCTCTTGAACAATGAACAGGACATGCATTGATGCAAGCTGCAGTTTCATTCATTTTCCACTCCCACAGAGGGAAATGCTCTGTGTGAGTGCTGAAAAGAGAAATGCTGTGAAAAGAAACCAAAGTAAACTGCCAGGTGGTGAAGAAAACAAATCTCAAAAGGGGAAAAAATTAATTGCTTAGTTCAAAGGTAGGGATGGTATCAGAGTTTCTTTTGGATACAACTCCAATTAACTACCAGCCTCACCTAACCTACTATTAAATGCAACTCTCCTCAGCCCCCCACCCTACTCAACATCTGAATTCCCAGTCTATAAGGTTTGTGGTAGACAGGAAGAGGTCTAACCTACAGCTCAGATGAAACTAGAGTACTACCAATTAAGTAACATCACATGGAAAACCATGGCTTTCTAACTAGACTTCTCTCAAAATTCAGCTGTGTCAGATGGCTGTTTTTAGTACAAATCCAACAGTTTCCCCACCCCAAGTACCACTGTCCAATAGATTAACAAGGTATGACTACAAGAAAAGAAAAATCACGACAAATTAACATTTTCAACATGTTTAAAAAGAAACTGAATTCATGTAAATTGCATATTGACACACATATTTTTCTAAAGGCCTTAAACATGAACCCTTTTCTATTTGGAAACCAAAGAAAAAACTACTGAAAAACAGAAGTGAATAAATGTTCGGAAACAAATTTAGCTATGAAGATATACTTTAGTTCCAATTCAAATGATTAAAAAATGGTAACAAGTCCAGGCAAAGGAAAGAGTTAACACTTCAATTAGTCACTATCTCTCTAAAGTACATGGATATAGCCAGGCTTACTGCATACTTTAATGTTCTGAGGGATCATTTAAAAAGTACTTTTTTGTTGTTGTGGGGTTTTTTTTAGATTTGCTACTGAAACAGTACTTACATCCAAAGTGCTTGTTTACGGTTTCTAGAAAGGACAAGGTGTTTCTAGACAAGATAAACCCATGCTTCTCAAATATTCGTTATTCTAATTGTTTACCACAAACCAGTAGGGCCACAAACTTTTATGCAGCACATCAGAAAGTGTAATGTGGAACCCCCAAAGATTTTATGCCAAGATACAGCTTTGCATTGAAAGGTTTTTATTCTATTCTCCAGTTGTTTCAAACAAGACATCCACAAAGCAGAAGAGACAATGCTACACAACACAGAGGAAAAAAAAGATTGGATCAGTTCCAAAATGGGAGAAAGTGCATAATAAAGATTTCCTAGGCTCAAAAACCTTTCAAATTCAAGACTATTAGTCAAAACACAGTAAGTTTTGTAGTCAAGATTTTTAGGAAACAAAGGTGCTTATACAGTAAAACATAAAAAGTATGAATGCAAGGTTTTGTTTAGTGACAGATGGAGGGAAATTTTTTTTTTAATTTTATATCCTCAGTTATTCCTCCTTGTTTTTCTCCAAAGCTCCCACTCTGGGGATATTTAATTCGGGGGCAGGGGACTGTTATAAACAACTAACTATGTCATTCTAGGCCCATAGTTTAAGTGTCCATGATATCTTGTTTCTTCTAGGAATTATATTTCCATTCACCAAGGTTTGGATAATTGGCATGCTTTTCCCCAGTGAGATATTATGTGTCTATTATCTCAAACTCAAACATTTTCAGGACAGATCTGAGTTTGTGTTTCTTCCCATTTAGGGAAACAACTCAAAATATATAGTCAATAAGTGCTACTATATATCTGAATAATTATTTCAATCAGGTGAATTCCTATTTCCAAAAAGAAAACTAGGTTTAAATATTCACTTGGAGAGCAATTACAAGTGTGATCTAATCTGAGATGCTGAAATATTACATCTCCCCGTATGTTTTCAGGGTGAGGTCTCACTGCATTTCACTCCTTTTAACACTTGTAGTCAATCCAGTTAAGAGTGAGAGAGAAAGAGAGATTAAGATTAAATTATTCTTGTGCAGCATTAGAATTGCCCATTAAGTTCCAGCCCATTATATCTGTGCAAACTCTAAGCCAATGAAACTGCACAAAAGTAATCCAAGGATATAATTTTGTTTGGACAACTTGGGGTGATGCATAAGAGGAAGGTAAGATGACCTCTTACAATAGTTATGTTGGTAGAAATGGAAATGAAAGACTAAAACGGAACAAATACAGAAATTGGGTCAACTCCAATTCAAAAAAAAAAAAAAAAAATCAGTCAAATTAGAAGCACACTTTGAACTAGTAGCCCTGAAATATAGAACACTGTCACTTTCTTTGACACTCCCCATATATCCATGCCGCAGATGAGTGGCTAAACTTCAACTTCCTTTTCCAAAGGAAAAAAGTAGACCTAAAACAGTACAGGCAGTCCCCGGGTTACGTACAAGATAGGGACTGTAGGTATGTTCTTAAGTTGAATTTGCATGTAAGTCGGAACTGGTACATAATGTAGGGGAAACTCTAGCCAAACATTTCTCCAGAGCTCAGTTTTATTCTCCCACACCTCACTTCCCTCAGTCTTTTATTCTCAAGCTGAGGTGTCTGCTGAGAAAAGCCGCTCGTCTCCCTGGTCTGCTGGCGGGGGCACTAGCTTCGCATCTCCCTCGTCTGCTGGGGGGAAGCAGCTAGTGCGGGGTTGCCTCACCCCGTTTGTAAGTAGGGATCTGATGTAAGTCGGATCCATGTAACCCGGGGACTGCCTGTACTTTGTCAAGGCAGGATTTTACAGTTACACATACAGCGATACAATTAGAGGACTAGGGATTTCAACATGTACACAACTACATGATTAACCAATAAACCTGGGTTTATCAATTAATCTTTTCCACTACACACACTCCCTCCCCCCACCTTGCTGCCTCTGTATCAGCCAGTATCCGTGAGGAGATGGCTTAAAAAGCTGGTGTTTGTGGGGAGCCGGAGCTGCCTGTCCCTCCACCCCTGAGCTGCTGCCCCTCAGAGTAGGGGATGTAAAATTTCGATTAATTGGCTAATTCAATAGTCTTTCTATTAGTCAACCCCCAAAGCTGTTGCTACACTTCAAAGGTGAAATTGCTGCAGTGAGCACGGGGAGTCCACAACTGACCCCGGGCTCCATGTGCCATTTCAAAGAAGCAGCAGCGCCGCGAGGAGCCTGAGGTCTGGCCCCAGGATCCACGCAGTGCTGGCTGCTTTGAAGCACACCCTTTTCTTCCTCCTCTTGGGGAAGCAACTAGTCAGCTAGCATGTCGACTATCCAATAAGCGACTATCTGATAAGCAAGTGACTAGTCGTTCACATCACCATCAGACAGGCAGCAATGGGAGGGCAAGGGGGGCAGGCGTGAGCCGATATGCACGGGGATCCGGCTTTTTGGACCCTCCCGCCCTCCACCCATGTTGGAGGGCAAGGCATGAGCTGGTGCTGGGGGGAGCCAGCTTAAAAGATGCCTCCATCAACTGGTTACACGTTTACATGCCGGAGGGGGCAGATGGGAGCCAGTGCTCAGGGGGAACTGCTCTCCCCTCTTCTCCCCCCCCCCCCCACACACACAGACACAGACACAGCTGCACCACGGTGGTTCCATGGGAGCTGGTATGTGCAAGGAGCTGGCTTGAAAACCAGCTTCCCACATGCACCAGCTCCCACCTCCTAAACTGCTCCCCAATATAGAAGCAGGGGGGAGGGGGCTGCGTGTAAACCTGGGCTCATCAGTTAACCCTCAGGGTTATCAGTTACCACATACATGGGTACATGTTGACATCCTTTGTTCTGCCACTAACAATATAGGCAGATCATTGTTGACATACCAAGTCTTCATAGCAGTGACTTTGTATCTTAATCCTTTAAGGCTACATTTCCAAAAAAGGCATCACTTCAAAAAATGTCCATTCAAAAAATGACAAAAATAGCATTGCCTACTTAAGAAAAAAATTACTCAGTCACAAAAATGCACATTCACTGTATGTGCACAAACACAATGCTTTTATCCAAACATGCAACTGGAGTGTTTAATCTCAGACAGATACTACAAGGACTATTTACACAATTTAAGACAATACAAGCAATCTGTATTGGGAGTTGTTTTTTTTTTTTTTTTTTTTTTAAAAACAGAAGACAGGAGGAAGTCAGCTCATTAACACCTAAAGGTTCAGGATTTCTCTCTAGAGCAAGACTGTTAGGGCTTTGTTCAGTGGGCCCTACCAGATTCACAGTCCATTTCATAAACATAGGATTTTATTAATCAAATTTCATGGTTCCAGCTATTTAAATCTGAAATTTCAGTAATTTTAGGCATCCTGATTTCAAAAAGGAGTTGTTTCTGGGGGGTAGCAATGTTAACTAATGTGTTTGTGTGTAAACATGTAACTGCTTGAATTTTTAGCGGTTAGATGTTTACATGGGGGAGGCAGGGGCACGGAGCAGACGTGCGTGGGGAACCAGCTTGAAAGCCTGCAGAACTGGGCCATCTATCAGCGGATGCCTGTGTCTAGCAGCCCAGCCTTCAAGGTTATGTGCAGGTCCCCCTGTGCTGCTGCCTCCAAGTTGGGGGGGGGGGGGGAGAGAAGGATGCAGCTCCCCATGTCTGTCGGCTCCCACAGAACCCTCCCCCCCCATGAAAACACGTAAACAAAAACACGTAAACGAAGAAATTTTCAGTAGTTAAATACTTTTACCAAAATAAATGCAACATCCATAGTTTGTGACGGTATTGACTTTTTTGAGATGGGGAGACACTGACTTAACACCAAGACTCTGTATTTTATTCATCTTGTTATACAGGCAGTCCCCGACTTACGTCGGATCCGCACTTACGAACGGGGCTGTCTCGCCCCGGAAGTCGGGGCGAGAGAGCCCCGTTGGTAAGCTGTTCCGGTGCCCCTGGTCTGCTGGAGACCATCTCCAGCAGACCAGGGGCACCGGGCGGGTTCCCGCGCTTCTGAGGCTTTGCCAGAGCAAAGCCTCAGAGGCGCGGGGAACCGCCTTTGCTGCCGCTTCAATCTGGGTGCCTGTGATCTGCTGGGGACCGTCCCCCGCAGACCACAGGCTCCCGGACTGAAGCCGCAGCCGCGGGGGGGTCCCGCGCCTCTGAGGCTTTGCTAGAGCAAAGCCTCAGAGGCGCGGGGAACAGCCGCTGCTGCCGCTTCAATCTGGGTGCCTGTGATCTGCTGGGGACCGTCCCCAGCAGACCACAGGCTCCTGCACTGAAGCCGCAGCCGCGGCAGGGTCCCTCGCCTCTGAGGCTTTGCCAGAGCAAAGCCTCAGAGGCTCTGCTCCCCGTGTCCCTGGTCTGCTGGGGGGGGGGGGCAGCTAGTGTGCTCCCCCCCCCCCCAGCAGACCAGGCTTTTGTTTTGGACTCTGGGGCAGAGCAGCTGGGGCGCTGCCGATTGGTCCTGCAGCGCCCACTCTGGGCACTACTGGACCAACCCCGCAGCACCCCAGCTGCTCTGCCCCAGGTCCTGATTCAGCCGCTGCTGGTCAGTTTCAGCAGCGGCTGAATCAGGATGCCTGGGGCAGAGCAGATGGGGTGCTGCTAGGTTGGTCCAGTAGCACCCAGGACCGGTGCTACTGGAGCAACCCAGCAGCACCCCAGCTGCTCTGCCCCAGGCGTCCCCAAGTCAGCTTCTGCTGAAACTGACCAGCGCTGACTACAGGAAGCCCCAGGCAGAGTTGCTCTGCCCCGGGCTTCCTGGAATCAGCTGCTGATCAGTTTCAGCAGCAGCTGACTTGGGGACGCCTGGGGTTCTTAAGTTGATTCTGTATGTAAGTCAGAACTGGCGGTCAGTTTCAGCAGTGTCTGAATCTGGACGCCAGTTCCGACTTACATACAGATTCAACTTAAGAACAAACCTACAGTCCCTATCTTGAACGTAACCCGGGGACTGCCTGTACATATTCGAGCCCACATGATATCTGCAGTCATCACATTCTTGCAGTAATCCAGCACTATGGGATAAACAGGCTCGGTAGATTTTTTAAAAATAATTTCAAATACCAATATTTATTTTTATGCTTTTTGATTGATTCAAATTTTTACAGTTGCAGATTGAAGGAATTCAGACATTGTTATAGTAAATGTTGAGATTCAAAAATTTAAGAGCTTAATAACTGTGATGTTGACATTTGTCATGTCAAAATATACAAACACCATTAAATAAAAATCTAATCTAATAAATTCTCAACCAGCATTTTTTATTTTGCCCATCTGTGCATGTCGTTTATTAATAGCAATGAACATATTTCTTCACCAGGGTACAAGCATGGTGAAATTGACATTCACTGATAAAATACCAATCCCTCCCAGCCTGAAGGTAGCGATCAAAGCAAATTTAATTCTGAATTTACCAGAGAAATGTCTGCAGGTTAGAATCCAATTAACAACAAACTTCCTTTGCATATTCCCTTCCTTGAATGTTAATCTATAAAGCTTGTTTATAACAAAAGTATTAAAACAACGCATGTTTAGATTTAAGTTAAACACTTCTGAAAGAACACAGTTCCTCTTTACATGACAGGTCCTGGGTCACCAAGTCTTCCTGAATTGTCAAAATGGGTCCCCATCTGGAAAAGGTTGGGATCCGCTGGTCTAGAGACACCACAACTTTGATCCACTTTTTCAAAAGAGCACCCAGGCAATCTAGACTCTCTCTTTTGAAAAAGCCCTTGTTTGTGGTCAAGAATCCCCTTTTTCGAAAGAGCTTTCTCCAAAAAAGGCATTCTTCCTTGTAAAATGAGGTTTACCGCTGTTGAAAAAACCACCGTGTTCTTCGGATTTAATTTTGAAAGAACGCTGTCGCAGTCTAGATGCAGGTGAAGTTATAAAAAAGTGGCCACTTTGCCAAAAAAAAAAAAAAAAAAAAAAAAAAAAACACACCACACAAAAACAAAAATAACTCTGTAGTCTAGACACAGCCCAACTGTTCACACTCAGAATCTGAATGCTGTCTCAATTTTGCAAAGAAAGGGGAAGAGTAGATATTTTGTGTCCTATATAGAGCATTAAATATGGTTATAATTATCATGCCATGTACACGTGAAATATTTCTTCCAAGTAAATAAAAACTCAAAATTCCTATGAATAAAGGAAGGGAATATACAATTTCTTATTTTGTTTTAGATTTATTTTTCAAAGCCACAAATGGCTAACTCTGGAATTGTGGTTTGATTTTTAATCTGAAGAACCTTAACATACATATACAAAAATCTCAAATTCAAACAGAAGTGTACAGCATACTTGGTAACTCTCAATACCTTAAACACTAGTTTACAGCTATTGCACTTAATTGTGAAAACAGAACTTGACACCTTACCCTGAAAACTGGACACATGCAAATACAAAAAAAAAGTTCAGAACTGGAAAATTTTTGCAACTATCACTGACTTAAAATAACTTTTCTTTGTAATGTAATACTAGAAGCAGAAGACCAAGACCAAGACCAGGGTAGTTCCAGTACTCTGAGGAGGGAGAGAACACAGCAACAGCCCAACTGGTAGATGCTGGAGGAGCTCTCTGCCCATCCTGGGCAGGGGCTGCTCTGTCCTCCCTACTGCAGGGTACATACTGGCTCCCACAAAAGTGGAGCTGGCAGGGGCTGCTTGTCCTGCTCCCAGAGAGTGGCTACCATTGCGCTCCTGCCCCACTCGCGGGGTGCCAGGCAGGAGCCAGACCACGAGGGGAGCCAATTTAAAAACCAGCTCCCTGAACAGACCAACTGCCTGCTGCCCCATGCTGCAGCATCTGATATACACTGCTCAGGGGCAGTGTCTGTCTGTGAGTGTGTGTGTTGGGGGAGGAATCTGCTTTGTGGGATGTGTAGCAGCCTCTATCCTCAGGGAGCCTCCCTGCCCACTCAGAGGCAGGAGTGGGAGGAGGGCCCACAAGCGGCACTGCCAATCCGGTGCTGGGGGGAAAAAAAACCTGGCTTTTAAGCCAGTTCCCCTCCCCCCCACACACCTTGCTGCTTCTGATAGAGGCAGCAAGTGGTGGTGGGGGAGGATATGCATGTAACTGACAAGATTAGCCGATAAGCCCATGCTCCCATAGTTGATTACACACTGACATTGTATCAAAAGCCTTACAAAATTCAGGATATCACATTTGCTGCTTCTCTGACAGAAGGCTATTAGATAGCAGTGTCACAACTTTCTCGTAAGTAACCCAGTCAAACATAGCATAGATAAGCCCACTATAAAGTAAGGATGTTAAATATCAATTTACTAGTCGAGTAGTTGATGGAATTTCCTGGGGGCTCTTGTGCATTTCAAAACGGAAGCACCTGCATGGAGTCGGAGGTCAGCGGGGGACTCAGAGTCCCCGGCTGACCCTGGGCTCTATGCGGTGCTGCTGCTTTCAAATAAGGATGTTAAAGACTAGTCAGTCTACTAATCAATTTCGCCCCTACCCCCCTTGCTGCCTCTATTAGATTAAGAGGCAGCAAAGGCGCAGGAGGGGTAAGAGGGGGTACTTCAAAGAGGCAAAGCCACACATCTGAGCCTGGCTCAGCTGTGCAGCGCTGGCCCTTTGAAATACTGAGGCGTCTGTTTCAAAGCAGCAGCGGCACCTGGAGCCCGTGTTTCCACTGACATGCTGCGCAGAGCCTGGAATCAGCTGGGGAGTCCTCTGCTGACCCCGAGCTCCATGAATGCGCTTCTGCTTTGAAATGCACAAGAGCCCCTGCTGGGCTAGTGCTGCTGCTTTTAAACGGTCTTTGACTTGACTATCTGATAAGCATTTGCTTATGGGACAGTCAACTAGTCCTCAACATCCTTACTATGAAGTGGACGCACAAATGGTTGGAAAGCCATACTCTCCCTCAAGTAGTTATCAAATGACTCAGTCAAGCAGAAAGGGCACACTGAGTAGGATTGTGCAGGGATCTGACCTGCGTCTAGCTCTTTTCAACATCTTCATAAATTATTTGAATAATGGCAGAGATCAGAGTTTGGAAACCCCTGGCATCAAACCCAATACATTTAAAGGTTACACATGCATTGCATCAAGGAGTAGTAATAATCCCCTTCTGTGTATGATTTTGGCAAGTGGCAAAGTAGGAGCAGGCATTCACATACCAAAGTAATGCATATTTCTGGATTCTGATTTTTAGGGTTTATTAGCTTACTATTCTGAGGCTTATTTTTAGTAATTTGAGTTTTATGTAGATACCCAAAACACAGGATCTTTCCAGGTCTCTCTTCATATATACTGTAAAGCAGGGCTACTCAACATGTGGCCCACAGTGCAGTTTGAGTTTATGCAGGGCTCATCCCACAGTCCACAGGTGGGAGCCAAAACAAAAAAGTAGTCAATAGAATGGTCTTCTGTTGACGTGTGTTTTAGTAATTAAATTGGTGTCATTGCTCATTAAAAAATACTGTCAATATGGGTGGAAGTCGGGTAAATATTGCATTTTATTAATATCAGCACAACTGACTTAAATGGGGACTGTGTGTTGTGTAGTCCTGCCTTAATCTTTGTATTCATGCCCATCAGCGTGAAAGAAGTTATTTGCATGTACATGCAACCACATTTAAACTGCGGCCGTTGGCATGTGCTGGGAGTATCATTGTGGCCCCCAGGGCTTCCAAAGTTGAGTAACCCCGCTGTAATGAATAATCTTTGTAATATTCTCTAGTGAGATTTAACATTATTCTGTCTCAAACGTCATTATACCAAAGCACACAAGGGAATCTTTAGTGCATACCAGCAGGGCCAAGATGACCACCTTAGCAATCACACCCTTGTAATCCAAGTTACTACTCCATGTAGATAAGGTTTTGGATACAGAAATACTGAAAATTGTTACTATGTTCAATAAATAAAAACCACTCTAAGGCTATGTCTACACTAGCACGATCTTGCGCCAGAGCTATGCAAATGAGGCTAAGCGTGGAATATTGCCATGCCTCATTTGCATATCTAGTGAGCCGCCATTTTGCAGAAGAGGCTCTTGTGCAAGAAGGAGCTGTCTACACTGCCCCTTCTTGCACAAGAAAAACCCTCTTAAATAATCAGTGTAACAGCATTGGGCAAGCGGGTTTTTCCTTGTGCAAGAAGGGGCAGTGTAGACAGTTCTACAAAAATGGCGGCTCATTAGATATGCAAATGAGGCATACCAATATTCCACACTTAGTCTCATTTGCATAGCTCTGGTGCAAGATCACACCAGTGTAGACATAGCTTAATTGTTTTTGGTGTTCAGGTATTATGTATATTCATTTAAAAATGAAAAATCAGAAACCCTACATATACACGGCTTATACTCAACAGTTTAAGTTTTTGAACTGAGCACAGTATTACCAGAAAGGTTGAGAAAACTCATGTTCAAGAGAAACAAAAATTAGCAGGCTTTAAGAAAAAGTTTAAGCCATTGAGTAGGTTTTCACAATAAAAAAAAATTCAGTGGTATAGTTCATTTTCTATTTCTTGTAGCACCTCAAACAGTCCCACATTTAAGGGGCATTCCAAAATGTTTTGCTTTTAACTGCCCCCCCCCCCCCCCGCCCTTCTTTTGACAGGGACATGGTACAAAATGATTCATTCTGTACCAATTAATAGTCTGATTGTTCCTTAAATCTAAAAAAAGGTAACAAGTGACTGGGGCACAAGTGACTGACTTACAAGGGTAGAGGCAAAAGGAACAATACACACAAAACTTGACTGAGAAAAGAAAAAAGTGTGTGGAGATGAGGCAACTGCCTATTTTTTATATTCATAAGCTATTTAATACCAGTGAAGTAGAGGAAATAAGCTGTAAAAAACAATGTAACTAAAAGAAAAGCTAAGAGATTTAAAAAAAAAGCGAGAATTTAAAATGAATTTTAGGATAAATATTCCTGGAGTAAGAGCTATTCCGCTGTGTCCCGAAAGTAAGTGGTGGAAGTTATCCCACTGCATGAGCCAAGGCATCTTTTCCCATTGCTCATCTCCACTATTTGGAGTGACAATATTTGTGCATTTATACAATTTTAAACAGACGACATGTTAAAATAAAATTCTAACGGGCTATGAATGTAAACACATATCTAAAACAGTGGCTCTCAAGCTCAGCTCCCCTCCCCCCATGCAATGTGGGACACAGCAGGCTCTTATGGGGGCTTGTCCACATCTCTGCGCCTCAGGCGAGGCTGCCCACCTCACCTCATTCTTTGTGCTCAGTCTGCAGCAGCAGCCTCGAGCCTCGTCATCCCCTCCTATCCCCATCACCATGTCACTGGAAAACGGCCGGAAGGTGGGATTCTTAAGCCAGGAGCTGCTGACCCTGTACTTCCCCCTGCACCAGCTTCCTGGTTTAGGGACCTGCCCACCCTGTGCACCTTGCTGCAAGGTGCACCCCACTCTAACCTGGTCACTGAGGACTCATTTTACAGCTGGTCACCCATCCATTGGGCCATGCACTGTGGCAAGGTACAGTGCAGCCTGCCCAGCGGGACCCTTGCACTCACACGGCACCACCTCTCCATACGCGGGGGTGGGGGGCAGGAGGGCAAGGGGAGGAGCAGGAACTGCCACACAGCTCAGCAGAGGGGGGCAGATGTCAGTACCCTCTGTAGCCCCTGGGGAGGGCCAGGGCCCAGGGTGTGGCAGCATGCTCATGGAGGAATGTAGGACACAACAAGCTTTCATAGGGACTTGTCCATGTCCCTCTGACAGAGGGATCAGCCGCCTTGGCATCTTGCCATTGCCTCCTCCCTCACACAGCATGGAACCCACACTGCAAGCCCTATCTGGCAGGGAAGATTGGGGCTTTCTTCACCTCCCTGCCCAGGACACACTCTGACCTGGAAGCTGGAGCTGGCGCTCCCTGCTGCGTCAGGGAGGAGGAGGGGCTGAGCTCCCTCTTCCTCCCCACCGCACTGGGCAGAATGGCAGCGCAATGATGTGCTGTCCAGACACTTCCCCCACTGCAATGGGGTGTGAAGCATCCTCACTCACACCCAGACCTGCACATCCCAATCCTCCTCACTCCCTCCCCAACCAAGACACTACACACCCAGCTTGCTACACCCTCCCTCCTGGCCACACACTGCACGCTCCCTTGTCTTGCTCCCTCCCCGTGGGCAGACACCCTACTCCCAGACTGCTTCTGCACCCTACCTCACACCCAGACTTTGCACCTTTGACCCCTCATTATCCCACTCATACTCCATCCCTATCACACTCGCTGGCAGCCCTGTCTTGCATACTGAACCCCTCATTTCACTGTCTCCACACTTATCATGATTTCATAGACCTCTGTCATATCCCCCCCTAAGCAGAAAAGTCCAAGTCTTTTTAATCGCTCTTCATATTGGACCCATTCCAAATCTCCAATAATTTTTATTGTCCTTCTCTTTTCCCATTCAATATTTCTTTCTTGAGATGAGGTGACCACATCTGCATGTAGTATTCAACATGTGGGCATACCATGTTTTTATATGGAGGCAATAAGATATTCTTGGTCTTATTCTCTATCCCTTTTTTAAATGGCTCCTAACATTCTATTTGCTTTTTTGACTGCCGCTGCACACCGAGTGGATGTTTTCAGAGAACTATCTGCAATGACTCCAAGATCTCTCTCTCTCTCTCTCTCTCTCTCTAGTAGTTGTAGCAAAATGAGTCCCCATCATATTGTATTTATAGTTGGGATTATTCCCCCCCCCCCCCGTGCATTATGTTACATGCATCAACATTAAAGTTCATTTGCCACTTCGTTGCCCAATCGCTTAGTTTGGTGAGATCTTTTTGACGCTCTTCACAGTCTGCTTTGGTCTTAGCTATCTTGAGCAGTTTGGTATCATCTGCAAATTTGGCACCTCACTGTTTACCCCTCTCTCATTTATAAATAAGTTGGATAGGATTAATCCTAGGTCAGACCCCTGGGGAACCCCACTAGTTACCTCTCTCCACTTGGAAAACCATTTATTCCTACCCTTCATTTCTAGTCGTTTAACCAGTTATCAGTCAATGAAATGACCTTTCCTCTTATCTCTTGACAACTAACCTTACTTAAGAGTATACTTAGATTCCCCTTGTCCACATGTTTGTTGACCCCCTCAAAGAACTCTAGATTAGTAAGGCATGATTTCCCTTTACAGAAACCATGTTGACTCCCCCCCCCCCCCCCCAACAAATTATGTTCCTCTATGTGTCTTACAATTTTATTCTTATTATAGTTTCAACTAATTTGCCCGGTTCTGACATTAGACTTATCAGTCTAATTGCCAGGATCATCCTCTAGAGCCCTTTTTCAATACTGGCATCACATTAGCTATATTCCAGTCATTAGGTATGGAAGCTGATTTAAAGGATAGGTCACAAACCACAGTTAATAGTTCTGCAATTTCACATTTGAGTTTTCAGAACTCTTGGGTGAATGCCATCTGGTCTCAGTGACTTGGGGTCAGAGCTCTGTGCTCGGGCTCTCTCCCCATCCATCTTGCTCTTCCATTGTTGCAGCAGCCACCAACTGGCAATTACTACCTCTGTTGAGGAGGCTGGCAGGATAGCAAGAGGCTGCATCTGGTGAGTACTGACCTCTGCAGTCTCCTGAACCCATCGGTATTTCAGTGTGGCTCAGGGACACAGAGCCCTGCTTACTGTGCCAGAGAGAGCCTGCAGAATGTATTTTCAGCGCTAGTATTATGAACTGTGCATTGTCTTTATCCACAGAAGGAATCTCTGACATTTACCCTGAAATCAGAAAATCTTTTCTACTTTGAGGTCAAAATTAGGTGTGCAACACAATCAAGAAGGTAATAATTCTGGAACCACATAACAGAGCACCTACACACAGTAAACTAGGAACGTAAAACAATGTAATTAACCACTAAAAATCCTAGCAGTTACACAGGCCGCAGGCTCTGCAGTATAAAGCTTATTTAAGCTTGATATTGCAGAGCCCTCAGCAAACCCTCCCTGTTATGAACCCGAAGCAGCCCACTGCCTGGGGAGAGTGAGGGAAGTATTCCACCCTGACCAGTTAACTGGTAAGCCTCATCCGTGAAGGGTGAGGCTTACTAATTAGCCATTTGCTTTCTTAATTTAAACAGCCTCGCCTCTGTGGCTACACATTTCATCGCAGTACAGGTTGGACCTCCCTGGTCCGGCACCCTCGGGACCCGAGTCATCCTGGTCCAGGGAGTTTGCCAGACCAGGAGAGATTAGTGCCCCTCTGCTGGCTACCCAGACACTGTCCCACTAAAGCTGGCCCGGCTGAGGTTCCCTTCCCTGATGCACACCCACTGGGCTGGGGGTTCCTTAGCCAGGGCTGCCCAGCTGCTGTCAGTCCCACTGCCTCTGGGGGTTCCTGGCTGGGGCTGCCTGGCCAGTGCAGCCCAACCACTGCCAACCTCGCTACCTCTGGGAGGAGGGGATGGAGGGGGGTTTCCACAGGGTTCTCCAGCCTCAGTCTGTCTGGCATCCATGCCACCATTGGGGGGTTTCCAGCTAGGGCTGCTAGGCCAGCCCCACTGCTACTGGGGATTCCCCTGCCGGCACTCCCTGGCTGCCACCTGGACCTACCACCAGGGTTCCCCAGATGGAGCTCCCAAGGCTACCAGATTTCCTAGTCAGGGCTACCAGGCCATCCTAAACCCACCACAGGGAGGTCTTCGGGGTTCTCTGGCCACCACTGGTCCTGCTGCTTTGGGCTCTCCACCCACATGACCCCACTGACACTGGGGGTTCCTCGGCCAAGGCAGAGGCTCCCTGATGCCACCTGGCCCTGCTGACACTGGGATTCCCCTGCCCCACTGCTACTGGCCCAACTGGGATTCTGCAGACCCCAAGTTCTCCAGGCTGGCTCTTGCAGCTCCTTGCCAGACCATGGATGTTGTCAGACCAGAGTCCCAGATTTGCAAGGTAAAACCTATACTCAGAAAAATATTTCTTCCTTAAAGACTATTTTAATTGTCTCTGTCCTATATCAAGTAAAGGCAAACTCAATCTAAGGTAACCCTTCCTTTGCCCTTCCCCACCTCAGTTTAAGCAGAACTAATAAGGAGTTCTAAGAAACAAACAGTAAAATCCTGGCACCACTGATGATACAAGGAGTTTTGCCACTGACTTCACTAGAAACCTTTTTTTTTTTTGAGAGAGAGAGAGAGAGAGAGAGAGAGAGAGAGATCAATGAGATTTGCTTTGTAAAACTTGCTTAATTTTGCTGTGTCCCAGGCAAACCAAGACTGTTAAGATCAAGTCAGGATATAAAAACCTTTGTGGAGAGAACTACACTCTTTTAGTCTTTCCTGGGAGTATGAGTAAAATTATGACATTTAATGAAATAGCATAAAAACTTCAAGGTCTTCACTGTCTTCCCCCATTAGCTTAAAAAATTTATAAGAACGGTTTTGAGAAACTGACATATAAAGCAATCATCTTTAGGACTAAAGTAAAAAAGTTAACCCTACCTCAACGTAGAAGCAGTATTATCACTTGTGAAAACTGAAGCACATAAGGTCTTCCCTCAAAAATAAACGGCACTAACAAAATGGTTAAGAAGTCATTTACGCCAACCGTAGAAATCACATTCAAGACAACGCCAATTAAAATTACAAAAGAGAAGCACTGTACCAAATCTTCCATACTATTAAACTAGAGTTTACTGATATCTGCCCTGAATGCAGAGTTTTCAAATGGATTCCACTGAAAGACAAGATTTATTCTGAAAATTGATTACATAAAAAAGCACTTTCAGGTATCTGCTCACTTATGTTTTATCCGCTTATTTTAAAGGACAAAAGTTAGCTTTCATGGTTTTACTCATAGCCCTGCAAAGCTAACTGTGCTGTAAGAAAAACCTAAATTCTGTTCACTATCAAATTCAAAATTTGAATCAGTTATAACTGGGCTAACCAATTAAAGGAAAAAGAGGTTGCACAGGTGTCATTGACAGCATTATCTGAGTACAGTAAGATGGCACAGATCCTCTTAGGGCATAATTAGACCTGAAGAAACTTATTACTGGTGACAATGCCTGATGAAGCCAGCTAGACTTTCACATCCAAGTCATAGCATGATGGACTGAGAGTAAAGCCATTTCTATATTAGAAAATGTAACACAACTGATTTAGCCACACCAGTGCAAATCCTTAGACTTAAGGCTGCATAAATTGCTCTAAAACTAATTTAGCTTATACCACTGTCTCCTTAGGCATAGTTCTTTCAAAGAGAAACATTTTGCAAATAGAAAAATTACTAGAAGACAGATGATTGGCAAAAAGTGTAGTAGAGTATTTGAAGCTAATTTTAGACAATTTAGAAATTAATGCTCTCTCAAGTTTGCTATGGTCTCAGCTTATTTTTTCCTGTAACAGAGCAAAATCACTCAAAGCCCTATATGGCCATAAGTGCCATTCAAAAATTAGTAACAATATGACAGGTTTAACAGAAAATTCAGTTACAACTGTATAGATCATGGGTTCCCAAACTGGGGGGAGTGCCCCACTGGGGGGAGGAGGGGGGCTTGAAGGAATTCCAGGGCAGGCACAAGGCGACCCAGCCACACACACACACCCCCATCAATCCCACCCCAAGTTTTGCTGCTTTTTTGGGGGAAGGGGGGCGTGAGGGTTTCTCAAAAATCAAAAAGGGGGTGTGATGCTGAAAAGTTTGGGAATCACTGGTTTAGATCTACATACCAATGTGTTTACACAGATTCTATAACAATTGAAAAACAAAAACAAAACTATCTAGTTATATGGAAGCAAATTTGTAATCATAAGTGTATTCGCCAAAAAATTACAAGAGAAAACATTTCTTCTCTCACACTTAATAAAAACATTTTCTTACGAATAGAAGTTGATCCAATAAAGATTATGTAACCACCTTCTCTTATAGAATTTCCATGCATGCTAACACAAACAGCAATTTTCAGTAGATAGTACTGTATTCCACACGTACATCTGCCAGGAAATTATACCACTAAGAGAATTTTTTAATATGACATAAGTCTGCCCCCCAAAAACAAAAAAGCTTGGAGGGGCTGAGAATGTTTTCAGGCCAAACGTCAAAGAATTCACTTGCTGACATTGTTTGGGGCAGCATTTCCCAAAGTGTGGTCCATGGCTCGGTACTGGTCCTTAGAAGAATAAAAAAAAATACCGGTCCTTAGAAAAATTATTGCACACGATCCTATTAATTTGTGCGATAGGATAGCAGCACCCCGCACTGCCAAGCGCAGCGGCGCGGCCCTCTTGAGAGAGAGCCTGCCACCTCCCCATAGGACCCAGGGACAATGTCAGGCGCCATGCACACTGACTCAGAATGCCTGGCGCCAGATGCAGCCAGAGGAGCCAGTGCTGGCTGATAAAAGCAGCCGGAATTGGGGCCGGGGGGGGGGGGGGGGGGGAGGGGAACAAGCCGCTGGACAGATAGTGCCAGCGACAATTTATTTGCATATTCATCATTTGCTTAATGAATATGCAAATAAATGTTACCGGTCCTCCAAAAGCTTGTCAATGGGTTTACTGTTGCCCAGTATCTAAAAGATTGGGAACCACAGGTTTGGGGTAATGATAAATCTAACCCAGATAATTTACATGGTACTCAAGATAAACCGTTTGGCAGCTCAAAAAAAAAAGGGGGGGGTGGACTTTCTAGGGTCATTGTAAAATAACCTGGAGAATCAGTGCTAAAGTGTTAGAGCAGGGGTCAGCAACCTTTCCCAAGTGGCGTGCCAAGATTTAATCCTCCTGCCTTGGGCCAAGCCACTCTCCCCACCATACTCCCTACTTGGTCTCCTGCCCTGGGCTCCACTCCGACTTCCCCACAAGCCAGATCTGGTACCAAGCCTTGGTGCTCCCTCCCTCCACCCCCATGCAGGAAGCCAGCGCTGGCTCCAATCTTGCAAGGGGGCATGATGCTGGATTGCCAGCACAGGCTCTCTATTGTGGATAGGAAGGAGTGAGGAGGAGCCTGTTCATTGCAATTGCCACTGAAAATAGTCTTGCGTGTCACTTATGGCACATGTGCCATACGTTGCCGACCCCTGTGTTAGAGGATAAAAACCATCAGATAGAAGAACTGCAAGTGTCAAATGTATGTTTGGAAGGTAAATGAGACCAAAAAAAGCCCCAAAATAAAACATGTTCAAGCTGTCTTTAAACATCACTGACATCTGATTTATCCTTTCCCTCCCACTCCCATCTCAGCACTTAAAAGGCTCATTTTGGTTCAAGAACGCATCAAGTGCTGGAAGGAGATGAGAAAATGGGAATGAATTTAATCACTTCATATAAAGACTGTTAAATATCACCTTCAAAAGCACTTGGATACCAAGTCAGTCTGGTTGACGCTGAGTTGGCAGATCAGAGTTGAGGACCATCTTTTAAAAGAATTTCAGAACTTAGCCATACTTAGTTCTCCATGATTTTATTTATATAATTTTCTGCCTTTTTTGGCCAAAATATGGCATTACCTTATTAACAAAACAGATTTAGGGTAAAAAATGGATACTTAGTCAAACTCTATAGACAGCATAAACCAAGCATTAGGGCCACAAAATAGGTTTATCCTCTTCCTCCTGTGCTCACTTAACCCACAATCTTTATATTTGGTAAGTCATATTGGCTACATGGAAATATTTCATTGTTTCTCTGAACAGTTTTATTTTATATTTGTGTGGCCCATTTCTGTTTAATTAGATCAAGCCAGATTTCCTCTGAGAATGCAAGAGCAGTAGTCAACATCCACGCATCCAGCCCCTGGGAAACCTCTTTCAACTGCCACCGTAAATCTGTGTCTCTGTAGACAGCCTTGTGTAAAATGATGTATTTTGATTCAACAAGTCTTCCTCATGCTCAGTACAAATTTAAATATATTTACAATATTTGAATGAAAATAGAAAATTTTCCAGAGACTTTCACAAAGTGTCATTGGGAAGCTATTAGTTGTTAAAGAAAGTGCTGGAAATGTAATAACTAAAAAAAACCTGCATTGTATTTTATAACTTACTACTTCATAAAGTTTGAGGAAACATGCTGATTGCTCATGTAGCAGAATTCTAGGATGACTTCCCTAAGAAAATCTCATCTCTCTCATTTTATATTTAAGTAGATGGGAAAAGGCCAACCAAAAGTTGTAGAAAAAAAGCATCTTCAGTAAATTGGATACAATATTCTGCCAATCTTCCCCACAGAAGAACCAACATTAAGCAAGGACGCTTGTAGCCATTCTTAGATACTCATAGAAATGTAGCCGTGTTAGTCTGGTGTAGCTGAAACAAAAAACAGGACTATGTAGCACTATGTAAAAACCATCTTGTTAGTCTTTAAAGTGCTACATGGTCCTGTTTTTTGTTTTAGATACTCGTGTTTTTCCAACTATTTAATATTAGTGTTGATTCTTTAAGCTCTTCCTTCGATTTGATTCACTTCTGCCACATTTAGATGTGAAACTGAGTGCAAGTTTCTCTGAAGTAGTACATGCAGGGCAAGGTGCTTTACTTGCTTTCTCACAAAGTTCATTTCAGGCTACATTGAAGGAGATGACGACAGTAGCCTAAGACTGCAACTTCATTATCAAATTCAAGTCTTTCACCTGTTGTTTCAGGCCCATTCCACAAGCCAAATACACAGAGAAGCCTTGGAACTTTACTTCATTTACAGACTTGGGACCCATCACAAAAGGACTAAAAGGTATGAATAAAGACATTACCTGGCTAGCACACTAGCTTTCACATCCTAATGATTTAAACCATACAATGGGTACTTAAGAACAATTTGCACCTAATCTATCAGCTCATAGTCATGCAGCAGGAACACTGACAATTTTTCTCCCTTCTCCCCCCCAATCCCATATTTATTTTGGAACTGGATCTTAATTAACTCCATCTGAGGAAGTGGGTTGTGCCCACAAACACTCATACCGTCTACATGTTTTGTTAGTTTTTAAGGTGCTACTAGACTATTTATTGCTTAAGTCTTTCCTATTAATGGTGAGGCTTACTGGTTAACCTTTGGAATAGTGATAGAAATGTAGCCGTGTTAGTCTGGTGTAGCGGAAACAAAATACAGGACTATGTAGCACTTGAGTCCTGTATTTGGTTAACCTTTCACACCCATACAATGAATAGCTCCTCTGCCTGCCTCTGCTATTCTTTACAGCAGGAGAGGGGAACCTAAGGCCAGAGGGTCAGATGGAGCCCCCAGCTTGCCTGCATCTGGGCTCCATGTCTCAGGGCTCCCCCAGCACTGGAGAATGTGAGGAGTATTTTTCTCCTTCTCAGTCAAGGGGCCACATCAGTGAGGGTTTGTTTTGGATTTTTTCTGCTTCTCACTTGTGTGCAGCCCCAGACTGATTTTTCTGCAGGTCAGCAGCCTCCAACCCCAAAAAGATTCTTCACCCTGTCTTAGAGCTTTCCTACAGAATTAAACCCACATTTTACAGAGGTGGAAAACACATGCAAAGGAAAACTGGGTTTTTTTGGAGCATGGAGAAATCCCATCCAGATTTGGTCCTATTATGTCACCATAAAAGATAAGTCCAGTTAGAATCTATTTGATATTAAGGTTTGTCCGTTACTGTTAGAATGATACAGTAAACTTCCGATAATCTGGCACCTTTGGGACCCAGGGGGTGCCGGATTATCAGATATGCCGGACTATCAGAAGCGGGGGGTATGAGGGGTCTCGGGGGGGGGGGGGGGGGGAGGAGATAGTCCGGCTCTGCCCCAGGCGTCCCTGATTCAGCCGCTGCTGAAACTGACCAGAGGCTGAATCCGGGAAGCCGGAGGCAGAGAAGTTTGGGCGCTGCCCGGTTGGTCCCGCGGCCCCGAGGGGCAGCTTCCCGGATTCAGCTGCTGGTCAGTTTTAGCAGCGGCTGAATAAAGGAAGCTGGGGGCAGAGCAGCTCCAATGGTCTGGCTGCCCAGAGCACTTCCGGGTTCCTGATGGTGCCGGACCATCAGAAGTGCCGGAATATCAAATGCCGGACCATCGGAGTTTTACTGTATTAAGAAGGAAAAAAAAACACCAAAGCTGTTGAAGCAATGGAAAAAAAAGATAATCACATTCCCATATATCTACTATGTATTTGAGAGTGTTTCTTTGTGAGAAAGTTTGTCTGTTCATTCGAGAATGCCTCGTAAATGGTAAGAGCTAGGACCACCCGATACAGCTGTTTAAAGCAAGGATAGGGAACTGTTTTTTTTGGGGGGGGGGGGATGTTAGGGACCGTTGGCCCACAGGGGGAGGGGAGAGAAATCAGAGGCCCCAGAAGAAACAACAAAGCACCACAACCCTCAAATGAGAAGCAGCCAGCTCCCCAAGGGGTGGATGACTGGATCCAGGCAATAGAAGTGCTAGATCCAGCCCCCGGGGCCATAGGTTCCCCACCTCTGACTTCAAGCAAGTTAAAGCTTTGGTTTTGGGCGGGGGGAGGATTCAGCTCTCCCACCCCGTGTGTATGGGGACACATACAATCCATACGGAAATAAATGAATCACCAGCTAGGTGAAAGAAGCTGGTTGGAGGCGAGTGACCTACCACCCTATATCTGGAACTGCCGCAACCCCGAGCCTCCCACTTCCAGGCATCTTTTAAGACTAGCAGGGGGAGTGCCATTTGTATGGGAACATTGCTGGCAGTTCCCCTTCATCAGTGAATGAGGAGAAAGTGCAGTTTGCTCCATACCTCACTCTGGCTGGGGAACTCAGGGGGCAGATGAACCTGGACCTACCCTAGCTGGGGGACATGCACCCCTTCCCCGGCTGTGCCCACTGGAGTTGCAACAACTATAGAGAGGCACTTCTCATTGAGCTGATGTGGTCAGAGAGTGATGAGATAGTCTTCTTTCTGCATGGAAGCCTAAGTACTGAACACCTAACCCCCATATCCCCACCCCAGATCAATGATTTAAATGAAGAAAAGCAAAAACTAATTAAGGACCCAAACAATGCCATGTAAATCTTCTAGTTTTGGTATATGTGGTAGGTGGTGTGTAAACACATTTGTTGCACTGGAACAGTAAATTGCATACAAAATCCTATTTAAACCTCATTTACATTTAAAGACTGTCAAATTATTTAAAAGTTCACTTGTGAATGGTTTTTTTCCCCCCCAGTTAAATTCAGTTCATTATGATTCTGCAAGAGACAGAGTTAGAGAGGGGTCTACTCAATCAACCCCCCTAATTTTAATACAAACTATTATTAGTCTGGATGTTTGTAGCAGACCTACCTTATTTATTATTTGTATGTTTTAAAATTTAGTTATCCCCAAAGGGAGACGAAATACCACATGACCAACAAGTTACTACTATTGTCCGGCTGCAAATTTGTGTAAAGAGTCAATCCCTTACCACTCTTGAAAAGTGCAAAATTTGAAAAGCCAATTTTAAGTTTCTCATGTTGACCTAGATTATAGTCAATTTAAAAATATTTCATTTAACTATTTTAGTTAATTTTAAACAAAAAACAAACTTGAGTTTAAAAAACATGAATGTTTACATTCAAAAATTCACATACTTGTTAAAATATTTTATGTTTGCTGCTGATGAAAAAAATCCAAAATACATAATGTTTTTAGTTAAATAAAACATTTTAAATGTCTAACTGGTGATGTTCTCCTCCTAATACAGTATAGCAAGAAAATCCCTCAAATATTAATGATTAACTTATTGAATTGGAGACAGCTCACCTCCCAATGACTTCATAAATATCTGCTTCAATTACCTTTGGTAAATGAAATAACCAATCATTCATTTTCTGATCTAGCAATAAAACTAATCTGAAAAAAGTTCTTAAAATAAATTATTTAAAAACAAATAGTATGCACCGTCTAAAAATGAAACCTACATCTAGCTCTGAATTGTGAAGAATACATATTAAGGTTATGACTACCAACAAGAATGCACTTTTATGTAAAATATGATTAAATCAAATCTTCCTGACTAGTGAATTAAATCAGCGTGATTTAAATCAAATCCACCGTGGTTACTTGTAATCCTGCTGTTACATGACTATTTAACTACCCGATATCTAACATCCCTACTCCAGACTGCATGCTCACTTGATCATGTTACCTAAAGTTTCCAAAGATTTTTTTTTTTTAGATAGCTTGCCTACAAAAACACTGAGTTTTAAACAGGCATTTTAGATTTTTTTTTAAATCAATAGAACATGTAATAATTAAACTAGTTATTGTAACTACCCTGGGATATTTACTATCATGCCAACAAGAAATTAGAAGTTAAATGGTATTTCTAGGAAAATGCAAATGTAAAAAACAAATCTAATGGCAAGAGCCTTGGGGCAGGAATATTATGTGAAAATACTTAACTCATTTTTTAAACTGGCTCAATTTCAAGTTGACTATCCTTTTTATTGTATATAGACCCTAAGGGATGGGACTTGGGCATTAATATTCACAAAAAATGATTGCTCTGCTGCTTCCTAACCCTGTGGAAACCTAAAGTCTGCATCAGTAAAGTCCCTCAGCCGGACATGTGCCAAGCCACGTCAGTCATGACACGGATCAACAACTTAGTACAGGCTGAACTTCTTAAATCCAGGACTCTCTGGTAGAGCAACATCGGTGGTCCAGCAGGGTCATGGATGTTCCTGGACCAGAGAGCTCCAGTTCCCAGGAATCCAAGCCAGTCAGGGAGTCCAGCAAAGGGCAGCTCTGCCATCATCAGACTGGTGATCCCCATCCCCAAAGCACCCCAGCCAGGCAGGGCAGCAGCAGGCTCAGCAAGGCCCATCCCTGCAGAGCCTCATCCCTGGACCAGCATGGAGCCGTATCCCCGGGGAGCCCTGGCAGGGCATGGCAGCAGCGGGGCAGACCCAGAACCTAGCCCCTAGGAAGCCCCAGGTGGGACAGAAGCAGGGCTGCGGAGCTCCATCCCCTGGAGAGGCCCAGTCGGCTGATGGCAGCATGGCAAGCCCAAGCCCTGTAGCTGCAGGGCTGGAGTCCAATAGCAGTAGGGCTGGAGCAGAGCCAGCCAGAGGGAGGGGCAGTGTCTTGGGAGGCAGGTGGCAGAGAAGCTCACCTGATCTGGCAAGTTGCCTCATTTGGGACCAGTCAGGTCCCAAGGGCGCCAAACCAGGAAGTTTGAACCTGCACATAAAAATCACACCCATATATGCTCCAATGAGATTCTCAAATGAGGCATTCCATGCAAATCTTGCTTTTGAGGGCCAGTTCAGGATACATGTCCTGAGCACCCCTAAACCTACACAAGAGATGTGAAAATTAGTGATGATGCCCCTCCCTTTCAGTAACCTTTTGCACAATGGTTAAAGTACTCACTTGGGAGTCCAAGTGCCAATCCCTACTCTGCCTAATGCAGAACAGGGTCTCAGATTTCGATCAGCAGCCTTCCCGATACATGCCCTAACCCAGTAGTTTTCAAACTACAGGTAGCAACCCAGTTCTGAGTCATGGACTGTCAAGCACTGGGGCTCTTTGCTGCATGGTGATCAGATGCCAAGACTGGCTACCCGCCTGTCCTGGCACCACAGACAGCGCTGCGCCCTAGAAGCAGCCAGCAACAGGCTCAGTTCCTAGGTAGGTGGGGGCGCACAAGACACCACGCACTGCCCTGTCCTGAGCACTCAAGGTAAACGTCTCCCTTCCCCGCTCCCCAAAGCTCTCCTTCTCAGTCCCACCCTGAAGCCCACACACTAGTCAAATTATGGTAGGCTGCATGCATCAATAATTTTCTTCAACTGGATGATGAGAAAAAAAATTTGACTGACTGCATAGTGCAGTAATTTGGGGCAGGTCTCAGTATCTCTCCTGTTAAAAACTCTTCCTCTTTCTATAAATATGCATTGGAGCATGACAACCGAAATCTGGTTCTCCTACACAGGTATAGTCACTCTCTTTAGCCCAATGCATTCTTATTTGTATGCTAATGGAGCTCATCCGAGGGATTCTAAAGCCAGGTCTCTTTCATACTACTTGAGTGCTCTAACCACTGTGCTGAAGGTAGACAGAGGATGCCATCACCAGCTTGGGGGGCGGGGGGGGGGGGGGGGGGACGGGGGACACGACACACTAGCCTAGCAAAGGTGCCTAACTCCAGGAGAAAGTAAACTAAAAAAAACACCAACAAATAGTCTGGTAGCACTTTATAGACTAACAAAACATGTAGATGGTATCATGAGCTTTTGTGGGCATCTGAAGAAATAGGCTGTGCCCACGAAAGCTCATGATACCATCTACATGTTTTGTTAGTCTATAAAGTGCTACAAGACTATTTGTTGTTTTTTCAGTTTACCTGTACAGACTAACTCGGCTACCCTCTGAAGCTCCAGGAGAAGGGTCACTGCTAAGAATTCACACAGGGAGGTGCCTGCCTCTGGCCCACAGTTCAGCACACAACTTTCTGAGAATGATGGCAATCAGGCCACACAGCTCTCCTCAGCAGTGTCTAGTGGCTAGCTTCAGCCACTTCTCACTCCAGGTGCTGCCTTTTATCTGCCCCATTTTACAACACCTATGTACCAAGAGAGTTAGTATGGGCAATCTTGGTGCCTAAAAGTTAGGTGTAATTGTCAGTGTTGCTACAACACTTAAGTCTCCTTGGTAAAGGGCATCCTAAATTATCCCATTGCATCCTGTTTTCTGTGTGTTATCTTTTCAGCCCCAATCCAGCTATGTGCATAAGTGGACTGGTGTGCCAAAGAAAAGTCCTAATGGCTCCAATGAGCAGTCTGCTCCTGATGCAGGCTCTTTGAGACAGAGCTTACTTCATGCATCATACAGTACTCAGCATATTATAGGTGCTAAATAATGGAAGGACAGGGAAATCAAGATTCGTTCATCAATGTCTCAACTTCCAAGTTAACTGTGACAGTACTCTCCAGTACAAACAAATTAGGCCATTGTATTATCCAGAAAGCCAGAGATACCCAGGCATACATACACTCCACATTCTCCACAAGAGTAGAACTTCAGCAATAAAGAACGGCTTTTTGAAAGCATACTTTAGAGTACACAGTGGGTGAACTGCCATTTTTTAAAAAGCCAAAACTTCTGTAAAATTTTAAAAAAAAACCTCATGGCCTACTAAGCTAACATTAATTTATAAAAACTTTTTAACAAGGACGACCAGCCACTATAATCCCAAAGAACAAGACACAAACTTTCTGGTTTCTCTGCCTGAGTGAGTTCACAAACAACAGGTAGAAAGAGAAAGAGGGTCAACCCCAATTCTGCGCAGAGGTCTCTCAATACGTACAAAAAACAACAAAGAGTCCCTGTGGCATCCTTTAGATGCAGACTAACATGGTGACCCCACTGAAACTAACCACCACCTACATTCAAAGGATTCTACTGATTTCAACAGACCTCCTGATCAGGTAACAAGTTTTGACACCACTGTAGGTTTTCATGTGTGATCTCTTTTGCAAATCTTTGCTTCAGGTACTTGCTGTATTAGTACTCACTCTAGGAAGAAAACATCTCAAAATCTTAAGGAAGCCATTTGTGTAATGATGACCTACAAAATAAAACAAGAAGTTAGGGGAGGTATAGCTTTTTTGTAACGTATAGGCCACACAAAAACCTGAAAAGGTTTTACGTGTCTGCACAAGATTTCCTCCCTGCTTTCTTTAAGCATTAAAAACGCATGTCATGGTCTAGTCTGATGAAGTCAGAAGTTCAGGCAAAAGAGACAAAAATCATTTTACAGCACACATTACTGCAATATGATTTTTTTTTAAATCAATTTATTTGAAAACCCATTGTTCTACTAAAACAGCCTTTAAATACCACTTTCTTACAATTGCGTACAGTTTTTTTTTTCTTATTTCCAATTTATACATTTGTATAGATTTTTCCAGGCAGTTCTGAGAGTTACACTACCCAACTTGGTCAAATCATCTTATTCTTCTCTATGCATGTGCCCACACTCCAGCATTTTAGCTTCATAGCTGAAATTGGAAATATTCTTTTGTATTGTTCAGGAATAGTAAATGCAACTAAGCTCCCCCCAAAACAGCACCTCATAGGTGTAGCACCTATGTGATGTAAAGAAGTGAAACTGATCATCAAAATAGTGAAGCTTGTCATGCACAAACTGCCTTCAAACGCACCAAGAAAAAAAAAGAGACTCCAGCTCTCTAATGTCTACAGTTATAATATCAGGTGTTTTTTGTAGTAGTACTAGATACATTTTCATATGGGAATGAAATTCTCAACTGTATAGTGTCTCTTCAATTACAGGACTGCCAACTGAAACAGCTGACCCCTCTTCCTCATATATAGCAACAAACGGAAAGCAGAATTAATGCAGATTTTAAAAAATATTTTTAAAGTATTGTTAGTATGCTTGATTCATAGAAATGATATTTTAAAGAAAGTGCAGTGTTTCATCTTCCATTTTGATGATGCTTAAATATCTCGGGCTGCACCACAAGATTTAAACACTCTTCTGTGGATTGTCATACAATACAGTTGATTTACAAAGATTGTTACATTAACTCCTACTCATTGTGCTGGGAGCTCTGCAAGTGTAAAATAAGACAAGACTATTTCAAACAGCTTAACATTAACCTAATACACTGTGAAGGGTATTGAAAGGTGTCATCTGGAGTAATAAGTAGCGACTGAAACTTCAAATTTCTAATTCCAGCAGCCATGTAACATTTTGCACTCTTGTCGGATTCCCCATGGTAAAGTAAGGCTACTACTTATCTGCATCACGCTATGCTAGGATTAGGTGTATTTCCAAGACAGTGCACATAAAAGATTATGCAAGTATGTATTGTTTCAGCTATTAAACTATTACCTGGTAAGGAGTTTTTAAATCTACAAGGGTGTATTTCAAATTCATTAAAAATCTGATTCTTCACTCAAGTGAAGAATATTGCTAATACATACCATAAACAAAACTCTTCCACATAAACCACATACTTTGCAATCTGACTTTATTCCTCTTGGTAGAATGTGTCCTCATTTATTCCAAAGGCAGTACTAAATTTTGCATGCTACACTAACCTTCCACCACACCCAAATGCATGCTTTCGTGATTAAGCAGACTCATGCAGAAACTAACAAGTCTTCACATCTATCTGCAGTGAACAAAGAACATTTCAGCATGGACTTTTATTAGGCATATGCCAAGCGCATAGTGCAACAAGGTCCTGATCAGGGTCTTTTGACATTACAGCAGGGTTTGCAGCTGAAATGCCAAGACATCATCATAAATAAGTGCACGCTGACCTGGTGAGACTACTCACAAGTCACCTTTGCTTTCAGCCTGATCAGCACAAGGGCCTCGTCTACACAAACTACAATGTCTTACCGAAGGGTTGGATGCATTGCTGTTGAGCTTACACCTTCCAAGCCATTTAAAAGATACATGAAAACAAGCCGCTCCAAAAGAAACGGGAGCGTCCCCACAGGGGCCCGCACTAAAACCGGCTTTTTTTTTTTTTAAAAAAAAGTCACAATGCGACTTCAACTACAGCAACTTTCTTGGACTGACAACAACCCCCCCCCCTTCCCAGGGCAGCAACAACCCTCCCCCCCCAGGCCCGCCTGCGCCTTAATCCAGCCCAGCCAGATGGAGGGAACCGAGCGGGACTGGAAAGCCAGGTCGGGAGGCCACTTGCAGCTCGTGCACTTGTTATTGCCCCTTTGTCGGCGCACGTGGGGCCGGCCGGAGGAGAAAAGGCGGCGGCGGCGCAGCCAGTCACCCCAGCCCGGGCCCCCCCCCGTGCTCGGCTCCCAGGCGCCCCCCAAACGCTGCGCGGGGGGGACCCTGCGGCCGCTGGCCGGGCGAGGGAGCCGCCCCCGCGGCCTTGGCGCCAAACGCTCCCGCCCGCCGGGCCCCGCTCACCTTCTGGCCGCGCCCGCGTCCCCCGGCGTGTGCGGCCGCAGCGGCTCCGGGGCGCTCAGGGCCGCTCCCCGCCCAGGGCCCCTCCGCTGCCGCCGCCGCCCCGCTCCCAGGCCCCGTCCCCGGCCGCGCGCCCTAGGCCCCGGCCGCCCCGCTCATGCCGGGCTCGCGGGCGGTGGCAGGCGGCGGAGGCCGCACAGGAGCCCTATTGTACCAGCGCCGCCGCGGCGCCAGGCCCCGCCTCTTCCCCTTCCCGGCCCGGCCCGGCCGCCGCTGCGCAGAGCGGCCGCCCCGCCCCAGGGCCGCCCCCGGCTCCCTGCCCCGGGAGCAGTCGGGCCCGAAAAGCCCCCGCAGGGCAGGTGGCGCGGGGCCGCCCTGCAAGCAGGGAGCAGGTGGGAGCCGGCTCAGGGCCACATATCTCAGCCCGGCCCGGGGCACGCTTAGCGCCGGGACTGTGAAGCCTGCAGAAAGCAGCGGCGGGGCTGTTTTTAACCATCCTTTGGGCAGCTAGACCTTGCCCCAGCACCCGCTGAAGCGCGTGACTCATGAGGGATGGTACAGGTGTGAGTAAAAGCCCCCTGAACTCATGCGGTTGCCCGCCTGTGGGAGGGAGCGTGTGTGGGATCATCGCTTTACTGCAGTCAGACAGTGGTTTGTTTTTAAAGAGCACTTTAGTGCCACCTCAAAGCGGTTTAATTCTCAGTGCTTGACAGGTATGAATTGCATTTGTCATCTTGAACAAGTGGTGGGTGGCATCCACTATGGCTGCCCCTACCCTCGCTGAAAGAAGTGTGTCTCACTAGACATTTGTGAGAAATACAAAATGACCTAATTGACAACCAAACCAGTTCAAATACAAGTAAACTGTTCAAATGAGAATTACCACCTGCCCTGAACTTGGGCCACTGTCAAAGTGAAGGCTCAGCCTCCACTCTGGCACATTTTATCTTACACAATATATGAATCTCAATTTAATTTCACTTGCCTCAATGGATGTAAGGTAAGGGGTGTTTTTCATAAGAGGGTCCTGAAACTTCAGGCCTTTTAAAAATAAGAGTCTGCACTGAATTGCAGCCATTAATAGGAAACAAGTTCAGAGAGTTGGTCTGATTTTAAGTACACATTATTAGTTACGTCTCCTTGTGATAATCATAGAAACATAGAGCTGGAAGAGACCTCAGAAGGTCATCAAGTCCAGCCCCCTGCTCTAGGCAGGACCAGTTCCAGCTTAGAATAGGACACAGTCTCTGTCACAAAGAATTTACACTGTAAGGTGCAGATCTTGCAAATAGATATGGGAATAACTTTTGCACTTGAGTAAATGGGACTATGTGTGCAAAGTTACTGATAAACGTTCAAGATCAGGGCCTGAATTTACTATAATCTGCAGCCTACCATACTTACAAAGTAGACAGCTGAATGCTACCTAAGGCTATGTCTATACCGGAAAGATTTGGCAATGAAAGTATTGTCAACATGCAAAGGTCATCAAAACCGAAAACTCATCAAAACCGTTTTTCTGCCACCCATTGTTGACATTTTGTGGCCACAGTCTTAGCTCCCCTGTCATCAGAAATAGAAAAGCAACATGGGTGAGCATCCCACAGTGCCTGGTGCCACGTTCAGTCACTAAGCACTGTAGTAATGTGCAACGTAGCACTATGGATTTTGGGAAGGTGAAAAACGTCCCGTCAGCCATCTCTTTGCTTCTCAGCCTTCCCTGGGCTTCTGGCTTCCTTCCACACCAATGACAGTCCTTGCTGCACACTCCAGCATCTGCTGTGAGAAATCACAGATCTCACAATTCTCTCCCATTCTGTGTTCAATATGCTTAGGACATCACACACTGCAGCAGAGCTACTTATGCAATTAATAGTGGAGGGTGAAGGATGCAGACAGCATTGTGAGTGACAGGGATAGCACCGAAGTGGCATTGCATTTGACTTCCACAGATCAGCAATGCACTATAGACCGTCACTTTTGGGCTAGGGAAACCAGCAGTGAGTGGTGGAATCGCATTGTGAGGCAGGTGTGGGATGAAGATCAGCGGGTACAGAACTTTCCATGCATAAAGCAGCTTTTGTGGAGCTGTGTGCTGAGCTGACCCCTGAACTGCGGTACAAGGACATTTAAATAATCTTCTCCTGATCTTATTAAATAAACTAGGGAAATACAACTTAGATGGGGCTTCTATAAGGTAGGTGCGTAACAGGCTGGATAACCGTTCTTAGAGAGTAGTTATTAATGGTTCACAATTCTTCTGGAAGGGCATAACAAGTGATGTTCCTCAGGGGTCTGCTTTGGGACTGGTTCGTTCAATATCTTCATCAACGATTTAGATATTGGCATAGAAAGTATGCTTATTAAGTTTACAGATGATACCAAGCTAGGAGGGGTTGCAACTGCTTTGGAGGATAGGGTAATAATTCAAAATGATCTGGACAAACTGGAGAAATGGTCTGAGGTAAATAGGATGAAGTTTAATAAGGACAAATGCAAAGTGCTCCACTTAGGAAGAAGCAATCAGCAACTGTCTAGGAAGGAGTACTACTGAAAGGGATCTAGGGGTCATAGTGTACCACAAGTTAAATATGAGTCAACAGTAGTGTGACGCTGTTGCAAAAAAACCAAACATGATTCTGGGATGCATTAACAAGACTGTTGTGAGCTAGACAGAAGGGCTACGTCTACACTGGCTCCTTTTCCGGAAGGGGCATGTTAATTTCAGCTATCGTAATAGGGAAATGCGCGGGGGATTTAAATATCCCCCGCGGCATTTAAATAAAAATGTCCGCCGCTTTTTTCCGGCTTTTAGAAAAGCCGGAAAAGAGCGTCTACACTGGCCCCGATCCTCCGGAAAAAAAGCCCTTTTCCGGAGGATCTTATTCCTACTTTAGGTTGGACATTAGGAAAAAACTTCCTTACTGCCATGGTGGTTAAACACTGGAATAAAATGCCAATGGAGATTGTGGAATCTCCATCTCTGGATATATGAAAGAGCAGGTTAGATAGACATCTATCAGGGATGGTCTAGATCAGTTGGAGGTGTGCCGTGGAGAACAACAGAATTCCAAATGGCCACCCTTAAAGGGGCTGGTGCCTTTTTTTTTTTTGGCTCAATAATTTTCCCCTGGCCTTTTTTTTTTTTTTTGGTGTTCCTCATTAAAAAAAAATTATTGTTTTGTGTTCGTCAGTCTTAAAAAGTTTAAGAAACACTGGTCTTTATGGTGCTTTGTCCTACAATGAGGGCAGGGGACTGGACTCAATGACCTCTCGAGATCCCTTCCAGTTCTAGTGTTCTATGATTCTGTGATTGTTTCTATGAAATGGGAGCTGCTCTCTAGGTTCTTGCTTTGCGGAACCTAATGACTCCTGTTTGCTTCCATTCAGTTGTAAATTAGTTTGGAGTGGAGAGGTCTACCATGGGGGGCAGCACTTATAGAAGAGTTCAGGGCAATAAATCACATTTTGCTGCATAGGACTGTGACTGGGAAAAATGGATGACATAGTGGCTGGCTTGGCTGACATGGGCTTTCTAAACTCTGGTGGGGCTATAGATGGCACACACATTTTCATTGTAGCACCATCGCACCTTGCCTCAGAGTACATCAATCACATGGGGTACTTCTCCATAGTGCTTTCAGTGCTTGTGGATCATTGTCAGCATTTCATACAAATAACCGTGGGGTAGTCTGGAAAGGAGCATGATGCACGCACCTTCAGTGCTCTACTTTTCGTGATAGCATTTCACTAACAGACAGAACAAAACTTGCCAGTTTTCTTGTTACTCTAGAGGCAAACACAGATCTCTCCAGACCCTCTGATGCTGGTGAATGTTAAAGGTGGGAGTAAAGGGGGAAGAAAGAATGGGTATGGGTCCCCAAGAAAGTACAGTCCATGCGTGTGCAGCAGGTGTACATGGAAACAATTTTTAATAATCCTACACTTGTTCACAGGCTGCCATTACTCTGGTTGGCATATCCCTGCTGAAGATGAAAGGCAAACCCCAGTTCAGCTTCTGCATGCAAGTGGGAGGGCACCGTGCTCCTTATGGAGCCAAACTCTTGGTTCCGGCAGCACAAAGGAATGGTTTGGGAGAGTGTCATACCACAGCACTGGGGAAATGGCAACCCTGCCATGGAATCTCTGTGAGAAAATTAATAATTGCATCAGGCAAAGCTTCAACATCATTTCACAGTAATGTTCTATCAATATCAGTGTGTAAATCGATGCTCTGTTTGGACATAACGCAGACCCAAGCAGGGCTTAACCAGCTCACAGAAATACAGCCTCCAGTTGCCTCAGGATGCCCCTCCCCCAGTTGCAAGAGCAACTTCTCAAGCCACTGCCTGCCCACCCCTACCCCATCTTGTTGCAATACACAGCAACTTACTGCCCCACGTGGTCATCGCTCCCCCTCAGCTTCACAGAACTTACCGCCCGACATGGCCACCAATGGTCAACTGGACATCCTCACCCCGCCCCACCACCTGCACAGCAACTTACCTTGCCTCTCCTCCCTTGCTTCATGACCCTGCGTCTCTTCCATTCCTTCATGCTCCATGTATAGTGGCTGAGAGTCCTCATAAACATCAGGACTTGAGAACAATTCCTCACTGCTTGGCACAGTGGTTGTCACTGGATTGAGCTTCACTTTCTCGTCCACTTCCATCTCTTCATCAATAACTTCTGTCTCCAGAACAATTCCTGTTTCTGACTCTGTACTGTGTGAAATAACTACTTCCTCCTTGGGTGTGGACATGGGGTACCGACCCCAGACTGTGTCCAGTTCTTTTTTAAGACGGCATGTTGTGGGTGCCACATCAGACCGCTTGTTTGCCTCCTTCACGTTCTAGTACTCCTACCAGAATTCATTTATCTTGGCTCTGCATTGTAGGGTGTTGCTCATACCCCTTCTCACAAAGGGCTTGAGAAATATTACCATACATGTCCCAGTTCTTACGCATCACTCGCAGCTGTGATTGAATGGATTCTTCACACATTGATAAGATCCAAAAGCTCTGCTCCAAGCAGGAGAGCATTTTAGGCAATAGCCACCCATTTCCCTGAGAAGATGCCATGAGGATCACTACCACAATGAGCCAGATACTAGGAAATGGATTTTAACATTCCCAGGGTTTGCAAGTGGGAGGGAGGCATCTGTTTACTAGTTTACATGACTGCAGAGCAGTTGAATTCAAAGCACTGGCCAGAATGGTTAATCGGACATTGTGGGAAACATGCTGGAGGTCAATAAACTTGACAAAAATCCTTGTGTAGTATATATTACATGATTGATAACAATATAGGGAGAGGGAGAGACTAAAATCTGATGCAAAGGTGGAAGTTTTTTGTCACCAAAAGTGGGCGTTTGTCATGACTTTTGTCGCATTGCAATGTGAACACTTTCTGGGGTTTGTCACCAACAAGGGTTTTACTTTGGCCTTGTCAAGTTAAGTGGCTTGGTCTTTTGACCTATTTCAAATAAAAGCTATGTTAACTAAATAAAAAGCTCTCATCCATTACTCTGAGAAACATTACAGTAAAATATGCAATTAAAAAAAGGATAACTGCTATGGGCCACCGCTGTTTCCTGAGTATCTAAGAGCAGCAATGGCTTCAATAGGCCAACAGATTGCAGATGTTTTGGGCAAAATATCAGCAAAATACCTTCAATAATAAATGCACCCCCAAATAATTCCTTATTCAAAGTATCAGTTATGTCATCATAGTTGTGTATTATTTGCATTCAAACCTATACACCTTCCATTATCCAGAGTATGGGAGTTTTTCATTGTGTTTAATGGGTATATCTTCACACTACTCTATGTGGTAAGATAGTTCTATTATTCCCATTTCACACGTGGGAATCAAGACACAAAGTCTAAGTCCAAGGTCATACAGGAAGGTTATTGCAGAGCAGGGAACTGGAACTGAACCTGAACCTCCCATGTGCTAGGCAAGAACCCTAAATGCTAGAGTATCCTTCTTCTCTGGTAGCCCCTGGGAAGATTGTGCAGTGGTATAATACGGTAGAATGAGAGCAGGCTGAAGAGCATAGTGATGATTGATTACACACAGAACATTTAACAATCTACCACAAGGACTTTTGTGTGCACAGTGAACAAGTGGAATGCGCAAAACAGAACATTTAGTTAACTTTTGCATAGCTTAGGATATATATTTTAATAAAAGATTTGATTAGGCAGAAACTACATTAAAATGGTGAGGATAACTACCTGGTCATTTTTTTATCTATTGATGATCACCCCGTTTTGTATTCTGTCAATTATTGTATGTTTGCCAGAACAAATGCTAGTATGCCATGCATCTTCAGACAACCACAACTTTGAATACAATGCCAGTAACATTTTGCCTTGTGTCCATCACTAGCAGAAGTTCCTGCACCAAATTACAATGGGCTAGGAACCAAGATGGGCAATATTTATTGCTACAGTAGACAAATTAAGGTTCAACATCTAAAGACTTAACGGCTACAATTAAGTATAGGAGAATATGGTTTCTCAGTTATTAGATCTTAAAATCACATTATGTCAATTCAATATGGACATGCTAATCCTGATAATTTTTTCAGGCCCATATAGTTGGATTTATAGTGTTTAAAGACATGTATATGTGCTGGAACTAAGCTTGAAATGATTTCTATTATATACAGGGTTTACAGTTTGATTCTCAGCACTCCCAAAACAAATTGTTTTAGCACCTCTGGAGCCAGTGTTTAAGAGGATGAACATGATAAATACCAATTCACATTTTTAAAACCAAACATTTCTATGATAATTTTTCAGTGAACTTTGTTGTCTATACAGCATAGTGAACTGAGGCCATAGGAAACAATTGACATGGGACATACGAGAACACAGAGTCAGTGGGACTACACCAGGGGTCTCAAGCTTAATTTACCTTAGGGCCAGGGCCAGCCCTCAAATCCTCCTAGTGGGCCAATTATGTCACTGAACATTAGGGTTGCCGGGTGTCTGGTTTTGAACCGGACAGTCCGGTATTTGAGCTTTCTGATCAGGAAACAAATTGAGAAAATATAAATGAGAAAATATAAATGTCTGGTATTTTCTAAATAAGATGTAATGTAGATTGTGATGTAATGTCAAGTGTGTCCGGTATTTTTGTTGAAACCATCTGGCAACCCTACGAAGATGGTGTTGGAAAAAAATGTTTCTTGTATTTTGTATTTCAAATTTGAGACCCCATGGACTACACATTACAGCAATTGCTTTCCGTATGAGCAAGGGTATCAAAATCTCTACTGGGAGTGAATCCCCAAACTTTCTGCTGCCAGGGCCACATTGCTCAGTCTTGCTCTTACAGTGGGACTGGAGCAGGTCAATTATAGAAAATAATAAATACATTTTGTACCTAAAGCTAAAGGTGTAAGAAACTATTCATACGCTGAAGAGCTTACAGTTAATATAGACAAGACCACAGAAGGTGAGAGAAAGTTGATAAGTCATTTTATCTTAGTAGTGCGCACAGTGAAGTAGATAGGAACGTAAGTAAAAGCAAGAGGAGAGAAAGAAGTGGTGTGGTGGTAGGAAAATAGGAGGAAGGGGCAATGGAGAGGGAAGATGAAGTGAGGAGTAGCATGGGGCCTTGCAAAAAGAGGTTGCATACGAGTCATTCCTACAGGTTTAATTTTGTCTTTATTGCATCAGATCCTAGAGTGTGCTTTTCTGTAGATGTGTGTACATGCTTGCTTTGATTAAGTTTCTTGTGGAAACATCACATTCTACCACTGCAGTTCTACGGGACAGTGAAAACAATGTTTGTACCAGGAGCAATGCATGCTGCAAGGCAAGTGGGCTCAGTGGTTAAAAGTGTCTGCAGCCTGCAACACTTCCCACAGCTCCCATTGGCTAGATACAACAAATTGTGGAACTCAGTGTAAACAAACTCTCACAGAAGTGGGCTGTGCCCACAAAAGCTTATGATACCATCTACATGTTTTGTTAGTCTTTAAAGTGCTACCAGACTATTTGTTGTTTTTTATGTTTATCTTGTACAGCTGTGGTCTCCAACCTTTTTAACCACAAGATGACTTTTTCAATTTAAGTGCAATGTAAGATCTACCTCAAACCCAAATACCTTTGCCCCACTTCCTTCCCGCCCCTTCTTTGAGGCCCTGCCCCTCCTCCACCCCTTCTCCAAGGCCTCATCCTGTTCACTCCATCCCCCTTTGTCTCCCATCCTCACTCACTTGCACCAGGCTGGAGTAGGGGATTGGGGTGCAGGCTCTGGTCTTCGGCCAAGGTGTTTGGTGTGTGGGAGGGCCTCCAGGTTTAGCCCAGGGTGGGGTTTTGGGGGTCCAGGAGGGGTTCCAGGATGCAAGCTCTGGGACGGAGTTTGGGTGCAGGGGGACTCACATTTGGGGAAGAAGGTTGGGCATAGGAGGAGATTCAGGGTTGGGACAGGGGTTCAGGAAGCAGGCTCTGGCCGGTCACTGTTTAACTGAGATGGCTTCTGGATGGTAGAGCAGTAGGGTTAAGGCAAGCTTACTCCTGCCCTGACCCTGAACCCCTCCTGAAAACAGCTGGCATGTACAGCAATGGCTGTATGGTGCCTTGTGTTTCCCCTCATCTATAGGCACTGATCCCACAGCTGCTACTGGCCACAGTTCCCCATTACTGATCAGTGGGAGCTGCAGGCAAGGACAGCACGTGGAGACCGTCTGCTCGGCCCCTCTCAGGTGCTACAGGGACATGCCAGCCACTTTCAGGAGCAGCAATTACCACTGAGATAACTACTCCAGCCACGACAGGTTAGACATTTGAAAACTCACTACTCAAAGAATTATATTTAAGCATAAGAGAGAAATAAAAATCATGAAATGCACAGACCAGTCAAAAACCAAAAATAACCCACTTCGCAAGCAGTAAAAGAAGTAACAACAACCACCCACGTATGTGTTGGGTCAGGAGATGAGAGTAAAGGACAGTGTGTGTTTGTGAGTGACAAGTGTGCATTGCCAAGCTCCCTCCATCCCCATCTCTCTGTGTGGAAATAGGGTACAGGAGTGGGGGGAGGAGGGACACCCTGACATCAGCATCCCCACTTCTCTCTCCCATACACTGCACAGCAAGCAGAAGGTTCCCAGGGGAGCAACTCCAAGGCAGAGGGCATGGACAGCAGGACTGTGGATGGAGGGGCAACTGAAGTGCCAGCGCTTGATAGCTTCCTGGCCAAACCAGTCAAGATCACCTGTCAGAGGCTCTAAGATCTACCAGTAGATCCTGATCAACTGGCTGATGACCACTGCTGTACAGACTAACTCGGATACCCCCTGAAGCTCTTGTCTGCAGGTTACCCTGATGGGCCAAACATAACTCTAATGCCACTGGACTCAGCAAGCCAGTTAAAATGTGTTGATAGGCCAGATGTGGTCTGCGGACCATTGTGTGAGGACTCCTGATCTTTAGTATGTAAGAAAGAATGACAATAACATTCTAAGTCTGTCCATAGGAAATGCAGCATGATGAACAAATACAAAGCAGATATTGTGGTGTTCTTTTCAGAGATGTCAATGCAGTTTCCAAGTTCTAAGTTGAAAGGATAAACTATAAATGTTCCAACCATCTAGAGAATATAAGGAATTTGCAGAGCCAGATGTTAACATGCCAATAAAATATAGTGCAAACACAGAAAATCATCCCCAGGGAAGATCGTTCTGAGAACTGAAAATACACGATCAGATAATATATATGTACACCATACTAGGGCTGAAATGAGTAATTATTCAGCTGTAGAGGCTGGGCTCCAATCAACACAGTATATTAAACAAATAAAATGGCTACAATCAAATAATGTTTCACATCTGAGAAATAAGGTCATTATGAGTTAAGCATGAATGCAACTGGGGGAAGGATGTATAATCCAGAATCCTGGAAGTATTTCAGTGAACAATTTTGGGAAGGGGGGATATTTTATACCAACTCTGTAGTCGATGTGCAGATGCGTCAAAGATGATCAGGCACCTGTGAGGTACAAATGCCACATGATCAGTCACCTGAAGTGAGAACAGAAATACACAAATATTATATCAAAACTCAAAATGCTCCTTTACTTCACGAGAATAAATGCCAATTCTGAAGATTGCCAAAACTCTTCTTTCACTGGTAAGAACTGACACAATTGATGCAACACCTTAGTCTTCAGACTGATGAATGAGTATTGCCAGTGTGTTGAACTCTCCCCCGCAATGCTTTATGAAATTGACTAATTGGGTACAAATATGCGTAACTCAAAGATGCTTTGGTCAAAATACATGTAACCTATCAATTTTAATTTCTCAGTCTGCTAGATCTGTACATCTAATTTTCGTGTATGCAGCATTCTTGTGTGTAAAATTAGATGTTTGGAGCATGGAATGGTTTATGGTTTTAAATGTGCAAATTAAAGCCATCAAGGGCATTTCCCTCAATATCTAGGTGATCAATGTAAACAACCCCTTTTGTACTTTTGTCTTAGCAGTGGTTTGTCTTAGGAAGTCATGTGGCCTCCCTAACTGGTAAGGCCTGACCAAGTAACTTTCCAGGGAAGGAGAGAATATAAAACAGAAAATTCCCACCTAAAAGGGAGGCTATTTAAGAGGCAAAGGTTTTCAGTTCTTAGTCTTTGGCTGGAATGGCACACCCCAGAGGATAACTAAAAACTCCCAGGGAAAAGGGGACTTCCCTGGTTTAGAGGCTTAGCTGCAATGAGAACAGTTTTAATGTGAGTTTGTAATTACAGGCTGTCCCCGGGTTACGTACAAGATAGGGACTGTAGGTTTGTTCTTAAGTTGAATTTGTATGTAAGTCAGAACTGGTACATATTGTAGGGGAAACTCTAGCCAAACATTTCTCCAGAGCTCAGTTTTATTCTCCCACACCTCACTTCCCTCAGTCCTTTGTTCTCAAGCTGAGGTGTCTGCTGAGAAAAGCCGCTCCACTTCTCCCTGGTCTGCTGAGGGGGGGCGCTAGCTTCGCGTCTCCCTGGTCTGCTGGGGGGAAGCAGCTAGTGTGGGGTTGCCTCACCCCATTTGTAAGTAGGGATCCGATGTAAGTCGGATCCATGTAACCCGGGGACTGCCTGTAGTTAGTGATAAGTGTTAGAATTAACTATGCATTTTGTTATTTTAAATTTGTAATTCACTTTGCTCTGCCTGTTTTCCCTTGCAACCACTTAAATCCTACTGCTTGTACTTAATACATTCACTCATTTACTGTAAATAATTGTAAATAATTGTTACCTATGGGAGCAATCAGTGTGTACATCTTCCTTTCATTGTTAAAGAGGACTTACCAAAATAATTTATTTGAGGTTCTGATCTCATTTGGGGAGTGGTTTCTTTGGAAGCTGGGCCAAAACTCCATTTTCCTCAGACCTGAAATGTTTCACTATCTGTACCGTTCCTCTAGCGAGGGCGGTGATTTCAGCTCTGTGCTTTGGCTGGGGAAGACTAGTTGAGCTGTCCCAGCCGGACAGGGTAGTGAGAAGCCCCAGCAAGCAAGAAAGCGAGTATCAGTGTGTTTGGCAGCACACCGGGAAGCTGTGTGGTCTGTGACCGTCCTCCATCACAGACAGTTGTTCCTCTTGTTCTCACTTCCCTGTTATTTATTTTTTGTATCATTGGAATGCTATAGCACAGAAAAATTACCTGTCAATTAAGGTCTAATGATTGTTGTAGATTTCTTCTGAGAAGAGTTTAATGCCAAATAAAATCGTAATAAAAAGTCATTTAACTGCAATCAATTTGTGGCTGAAATTTTAATTTTTTGTGATATGTAATTTTAGCAATGAGACAAAGAAACCTCAAACTTCAAGATGACCTTTTAGCTTTAACTTGAATCCAATAGGTTTAGTGGAGCTCTCCAAAAAGTGCCAATAGCTTATTCAGGCAGTCCCTCAATTGAGTCAGAAGTGTGATTCAGAAAACCCCCAAGGCATGAAGTTTCTCAGAAGTGAGGTTGGCGGGGGGGCACTCATTTCTGAACAGGACCAATGTGTCCAGACATGTTAGAAAGAGGAGTCCCATATTAATGAAATGGTGTAGCTCTCTCAGAGAGGAACTACTGCAATGAGTTTCCCCATTTTTGTTATTAAGTTTCTTTGAAATATTCTCTTTTCTACACCTCTGCTGATATTTAGAATGGCCTTTTGAGCGGGTGTACCAATTGGTACCAATGGTGTACCAATAATGCTCTGATGGCAACATTAAGTTCTAACCAGATCGGGATGGGCAAGACAGCCGCCGTGGGCTGGACATCCTGCCCAGCTGGTGGATCCAGCTCGCAGCTGCCCTGCGCTCCCCCACCCCCATGCCAATCAAGACCTGGGCATGGGGAAGCATGTGAAGTCTCCTCCTCAGACTAGGGGCGTGCGGCAGCTAGAGAAAACTGCTGGCAACAGCTGGTGGTTCCCTCTGGTGCCGCGCGACCCTGGCAGAGTGGGGTGCAGAGACTTCATGCGCTCTCCACCCCAAGGCATGAAGTCTCCTCCCCCTACACCAAAGGGAACTGCCAACTGTTCAAAACAGCTGGCAATTCTCTCTAAGTGCCAGAGGTGGGGGGCAAAGTCCTCACACACTCCCCCATCCCCTGGCCAATCAGGGTCTGTGGGCAGGGGAGCACAAGAAGTATCCTGGCCCCGCCCCACCCCACCCCTTCTGGGGCAGCCTGCGGACACTTCAGAAATTTCTGAAGTGGCCCCCCTTTAAAAATTATTGCCCACCCCTGAACTAGATAAAACTGAGGGACTTTCTTCTCTCCCCTTACCAAATAATATATTTGAATTAACTTTGACCTGGTAATAGTGTTCAGAATCTCTAATAAGGCTTTTGGCACACTCTGACATGACATTATCATAAGAAAACCAGAGAAATGTGGTGTACATGCAGCTACTATCAAGTGGATGCACAACTAGTTCAGAATAAAAACTCAGTAGTTATTAGTGCATGATTTGCTGATAAACTAGGAGGACACATCAAGTAGGGTCCTGCAGGGATCCCTTCAAAGCTTGGTACTATTCAGTATTTTCATTAGTGATTTGGACAATGCAGAAGATGTGTATGCTTACACAATTTGCTGATGAAATCAAACTGCAGGGGGAGGGGAGAAAGTTGCAAGCACTTTGGAGTACAGGATTAGAATTCAAAGTGACCTTAAAAAATTGGAGAAATGGTCAGAAAACAAATGCCATTCAAAAAAGACAAGTGCAAAGTACTACACACAGGAGAACATCAAATGCACAATTAAAAATAAGAAGTAACTGACTGAGTAATACTGCAAAAAATAAGCTGGGGGTTACAGTGGTTTGCAAATGGAATGAGTCAACCCCATCATGCTGTTGCAAAAAAAGGGAAGTGTCATACTGAGATATAACAACAGAAATGTCATATGTAAGACATGGGAGGTAACTGCTGTGCTCTATGTGGCACTGGTGAAACCTTAGCTGGAATACTGTGACCTGTTTTGGGGCACCACATTTAAAGAAATATGTGGACAAATTAGCGATGGGCAACAAAAATAATTTTAGAAAGCCCGACCTATCGGGAAACATTAAAGAAAACTTGCAAAAAGACAAATGAGGAGGGACACAATAACAGCCTTCAAATACATAGAATAAGTTACAAAGAAGACGGGGAACAACTGTTCTCCACATTCAGCAAGGGAGAAGAGGACACTAAAGACAAGAAGTAATTGGCTTAGTTTGTGGCAAGTAAGATTTGGGTTAGATATTAAGAAAAAGCTTTTAAAGGATTGTTAAGCACAAGTTATCTAGGGAGGCTGTGGAATCCCCTCCATTGTGGAAAAAGTTAGACAAACACCTGATAGAGGTGTCTGAGTATACTTATTCCTGTCTCCGTACAGGAGACTGGACTAGATCTCTTGAGGTGCCTTCCACTCCCATATTTCTAGGAGAAACAGACTCAAGCCTAGTCTTAAACACCCCTTATACAGAATTCACACTTATTTCAATGGTATTTATGTATACTGCTTTTCATTCAATCTGAAAGAACTTAAATATCTCACGGTTTTATCAAATTGTCTCTTGATTTCTACATTATTATGGTAGTAGAGATCAAATTAGACACTTTTTACTGTGTTTTAGGAATAAAACTCTTTGGCCAGCACACAGAAAGTACCCACTCTAGCATTGCTACCTTTGGTAGACTATCAGACCTTGTGCTCATGTTGCTACAAGATACAATGTATTTTGATTAATATTTTGTTGTTGTTTAAGCTGTTTGTTAACCCTATCCCAAAATGAACATTTAGACATATTAGATATAGACAAAATGTGTAATTAAAGTGTGCATTAGGCTTGCTGTTTCTGCAGACTTCCTAAATTTCACAGTAATTTTTGTAGACTTGGAAAGCCTGCTCAATAATTAGAAGCAGCAAAAAAAAAAAAAAAAAAAAAAAAAAAAAAGCAGCAGCACAGGAGTTTAGGAATCAAGGGAAAAGACAGTGTGGAAAATTGCCTGGTAGCAAAGGATTCTGGGAGATTAAGAACATTTAAAGTATGCATCTGAGATATGCACACTTTATGAAATACGCATCGGTAGCATTCTGGCATTTCTTAAAACATTGACACCAATATCACTTTTATGAAAACTCTTCAAAAAACATGAGAAAAGGTGGCCCTTCACCAGTTTAAAGTTTTAAGGTTGTGACTAACACTACAGTTAAAATGCATCCATGTAAAGGAAAGCTACATTAATAAAACCTAAGTACTTACAAATATTTAAGACAAGTCAAATACATATCCAAATATTCAGAGTTAATACTCTTAAATACCTCAAAGAATATTTTGTGCCTATTTATTAGCAAGGTCTGCTAAACATATTATTATAAGTAGTGAAGTATGAGAATGCAGTTCAGAATGGAGAAAACTACAGTTATTTAAAAGCAGGCTGGTATTTGGATTAATTTTAAATCTATATATTTTATGTATGACTATTTGGATTTGACTAGAGACATTATGCATAAGTAACTGGAGCTGAACACTTTGTCTCTGCGTATTAACACTTGGGATATGCCAACTAGGGATAGATATCCACAAGTAAGAATGTACAGAGGCTGCTTGATTAAGAATTAGAAGTTGTTATAAAATATTGATTGCCACCATATTAATTGTGGTAAAGAATTTGAAAATCAAACACTATTCAGAATTGTAGGATCAATTCAATTAAAACCCATTTTTAGAATAAAATGTGTTTGGAATGAAGTCCATAATTTGTTACTGGATTTTTTTTTTTTTAAAAAGCCAGTCTCATTGACAAAAAGCAATTTTGTTTAACCTAAAGCTCTTATTCTTTAAAGACTTCAAGTTGTGAACATCATGAATGTATGGGAGAGTTAAAGTAATATAGTTCTTCATCTCTTTAAAGCTAAAATTCAGTACATAAAATCACAGGGTGCTGCTAGTCTTCTTACTTCTCATTAGCTGAAAAGCATTTGTTTGTAATTGAACAATAATGAATTTCCTTATTGTAATTATCTTGGGATTCATTAAATAACAAACCAGTGAACGAGAAAGGAATAAAACTTTAATAAAACAAACTGGAGGGCTTCTGTAGTGAGCAGCTGTACACAGCCATGTGGTGTTCCCAACCCCTGCCTCCCAGGCACAACTCCAAATTCCTATATTCATAATACTATCATTATGAGGGAGTGTCTCTAAATTGTAATCTTCTATAAACATATCTCTGCGTTTTCCCTGAAAGAAAGACAATATATGCACACTCAAAAACAGCAAACAACTATCTAATAACACATGTATTCAATTCTCAACCCACGTAGTATATTTCCATAAACCCAGTGTGTCACTGTCCTAAAAAGGAGAAGTTACCAGCACATCACTCTCAAGTAAATCCCTACCACTCACTTTCCTCAAATACTCCTTTTCCCAGCAGGTTAGCAAGTCTCTAGGGCTGCATCTATACTTACTTGTGGATCGACGCTCCGGAGGTTGATCTTCTGGTGTTCAATTTACTGGGTCTAGTAAAGACCCACTAAATTGAATGCTGAGGGTGCCCCTGTGGATGCCGGTACTCCTACTCTTTGCAAAAAGTAAGGAAAGACCATGGGAGCATTTCTCCCATTGCCCTCCCACTGTGGGGACAGCACCAAACTTCAAATAAAGGTATATCGATTGTAGCAACACAATTAATGTAGCTGGAATTGCCTATCTTAATTTGAACTTATCCCCTAGTGGAAACCCGGCCTACATCTTTCAGGATGTTTATTCTCCTGCTCTGATCTCAGTATCAGCCTTTCATTAGCATCTGAGTTGTTCTCTTGTTCCTTGCAATTTTCTCCTTTGTTTGTTTATGATAAAGGATCAGTCAGATGGGAAATGCAAGAGTCCACATCAGCTGTCAATGTGAGCCTTGTGTCCCCCTGGTCTGTCTGGACTACATAAGACCTTAGTGTTCTTTAATGCTATCCCTTTGGCCCCAAGTATTAGATGTGTGATTCTTAAGGCACAATCTATCACCTGGGTTCAGAGATAAGAGATCACAGGTCCTTTGGTCAAAATATTATTTCGTCTTCCACTTTTCTTTCTTCTTTCCACATGGCTTCATGTTATGAGATTTCAACAGGTTATCAGTAATTGGTAAATTAGATCTGATCCTTCTTCTAACAGCTGAGCTGGAGAAAAGTTATTCCCCAAGATGTAGTTCAGTAAACGAGTAAAGCTTTATGTAAATCACTTTCACTGTCAAAAGTATTTTTCATTGTTCATTACTATCCCTACAGATCTTTCCACAAGTCCATTTCATTGGGGGTAATTTGGACTTAATGTTTTGTAATGAAAATCCCAATTTATGGTTAATTGGCTAAAATCTGCACTGGAAAATTGAGGCCCATGATTGCTAAAGACTTATCTGGAATTCCATGTCTGGAGAAGATTTACTGCATGCCATCTATCACTGACCTACTGTTAGTATTGTGCATCATGTACATTTCTGGATACAGAGAATAATCATCTGCCACTATTAAATAATCCTTTGATTGCCAAAAAAAGAAGTGAGTGCCTTCCTCCTCATAAGGTCTTTGTGGAACTGAATGAGGTCTCAGTGTCTCTGTCAATTGGCACAGCTTGGATTTCAAGCATGAAAAGCGGTTTCTTACCACCACATTAGTGATGTGGTGACTGACCTGCAGCTAATACAGCCCATCTCATGCTCATGGTTTGCACTTCTCAACCCCTAAGGATATGTCTACACAACTGGGTTATTTTCATTGTTTTACCATGAGTCTCAAAACATTTGGGCTATGTCTACAGTCACGGCTTCTTGCACAAGAATCTGCAGGGTATCTACACTGCCCATCCGCTCTTGCACAAGTAAATGTACAGTACGGCATGATAAGAGACAGCTCCTTGCACAAGAGCTACGCTGTTTTCTATCAGACTTAAGCTCCCTTGTGCAGGCACTGTTGCGCAAGAGGGCAGTGTGGATATTCGGCAAGTACGTACTTGTGCAAGAATTGGCCTCCAGTGAAAAACACAGGTGGCCTCTCCAAACACTCCGTACAGGCAATCACCACTCATTGGTTCCCCCTAATTGCCCCCCCTTAAAGGTACAGGCACAGAGCACAGCCATTTGCCACATGCAGCCCGGGTAGCAGCCAGAGGGAGGAATGACAGCTGCCCAGCCTCAGTCAGGTCCCTCAGACCCCACAGAGGAGCCACCCCAGAGCACCCAGCAGGCCCAAAGGGGCACCAAGCGGCAGACTCCATGTTGGAGCACCGCTGAGGTGACTGCCCTCCTGGATCTCTGGGGAAAGGAGGAGGCTCTCTACCCCAAGTCCCGGAGAAGGAATGCGCACATCTTTGCCCAGGTGCTGGCTGCACAGGGACACCTGGCCCGGACCCTGGAACAGGTCCGGGCCAAGGTGAAGGACCTGCGCCTCACCTATGTGCAGGCCAGCGAGCATGGGGGCGGTGGAGTCACTGCCTGTCCCCAGTATCACCGCCTGCACCAGATCTTGGGGGACAAAGGGGCCAGTCCCCTGCTGTCCCAGGTGGACACGGTGGTGGCCACTCCAGTGGTCTGACCCAGGCCACTGGAGGAGGAGGAGGAGGGAGACCGGTCCTCAGAAGAGGAGGAGGTGGCAGCCAGACCTCACCATCCCGGCCCAGCACCAGTCAGGATGTGTCCCGCGCATCCTCAGAAGCAGCCGAGGGATTGTCTGGTGACTGCAGTGGCTACCATTCACAAGTGTGCTGGAGAAGGTGGGGGGAGGGCTACAGAGTAGGGGAGATGTAGCTGTACATGGCACAGCTTGGCCACATGCTGCGCAGAGGCCTGCAGCACATGCAACCTCGTGCACCTAAGGTTGCCAGGTGTCCAGTTTTGAACCGGACAGTCCAGTCTTTGAGCTTTTTGTTTGGGAAACTAATTGAGAGGATATAAATGAGAAAATATACATGTCTGGGATTTTTTAACTAAGATGTAATGTAGACTGTCATGTAATGTCGTGTGTCTGGTACTTTTGTTGAAACCATCCGGCAACCCTACGTGCAGCCAGACCAGTGGCACAGAGAAGCGGTAGCTAGCCCCAGCACACTCCTGGGACCCCAGGGATTCCGCTCGACCAGACCGGGGAGAGGGGGGGAGGGAGGCAGGTTTGGCCAGGAGTAGGCCAGCCCCAAGGTTGCAGGCCTAACCCCACACAGCCTAAAGGGTGCTGCACACAGCACACATCCATGGCTACCTCTGGGACACTGTGCTTCCCCTGGGGAAGGCACAACAGGCCCCCCCAAGCACAGGCTCCTGGGCCACCTTGGGACCCTCCCCCCACTGCCCCAGGGGAATTCCCCCTCACCAGCCACACCTGTCCCCAGGCATCGTGATGTGCTGGGAGGAGGGCACGGGGCTCTGGAACACCATTTGGGGCAGGGCTCACTGACCATGTTGCTCTCCGCTGCTTCTCCTGCAGTGGGACCCCCTGCCAGCGAGGGACCTTCCAGCCCCATCCCGCCGGCGCAAAGGATCCAGGGCCCATCACAGCGCTCCCAGGACCACCACAACCTGCTCCACCGCCACGTCTGTGCAATTGAGCACGTGGAGTGCGCTCTGACAGAGAAGATCCGCGCAGATGTGGAGTGGTGGGAGCGGGTGTGGAGCCAGTACCTGGATCGCTGCGACCGTGTCTGCACTCTTCTGGGCATCATTGCCGACCGGATGTGCCCTGTGCAGCAGCCCAGTACTGCCAAGCCCCCCTCTGCCACCCCCAGCTTTCCACCCACTTCTCCCCCTGCCTTGCCCATGCCCCCTCCTGAGGTCCCCCACCCTCCGCACTTACTGGTGCAGCCTGCCCCAACCCTGCACAAGGGGCAGAGGCGCCCTCCCACCCGTGGGGGTGGGAGAAGCCTTCATTCAGAACCATGAGGCCCTCCCAGTTCAGGGTCCCCTCCTCCCCCTTCCCCACAGTGCACTCCCTTCCCCATGTAAATAAAAAAGTGCCTTATCTACAGCAAGTGCATTTTATTTATTGGGAGGTGAGGGAAGGGTGGCAGGAAGGGGTGGTGATGGGAGCGGGAAGTGGGGGCACGGGGGCATCCCTGCAGTCAGAGATATAGGAGCGGCCTATTGTGGGGCCTGGTCCAGCATCATCCGGAGAGCTTCCCAGACCCAAACCCCATGGTGGATGGTCTGTCGGGTGGTGGCTATTTGGGGCTGCTGGTAGACCTGGCCCACACCTGCCATCCATCCCGGGAGGAAGGTCTACCTCCTCCCCTCAATAATATTATGGAGCACGCAACATGCCAAGATGACCTCCGGGATGTGCTGCACCCCCATGTCCAGGCGGGTCAGGAGGCACCTAAACCGTGCCTTCAGATGCCCAAAGGCGCACTTGACGGGATTGTGGGCCTGGTCCAGGTGGCTGTTGAAGGTGGCCTGGCTGTGGTCCAAGTGGCTGGTGTATGGCTGCATCAGCTAGGCCAGCAGGGGGTAGGCCGCATCCCCCAAGATGCAGACCGGCATCCTGACATCCCCAATGGTGAATTCCCACTGGGGGAAGTAGGTGCCCGCCTCCAGCCTGTGGCACAGGCCTGAGTGCCTGAAGATGCGAGCGTCGTAGGCCCGCCCAGACCACCCCACATAAATGTCCTGGAACCGGCCCTGATTGTACACTAGCGCCTGCAGCACCACTGAGCAGTAGCCCTTCCAGTTTATGAACTGGGCTGCTTGGTACTCTGGTGCCCGGATGGAGATGTGGGTCCCGTCTACAGCTCCCCCACAGTTCGGGAACCTGAGGCTGGTGAAGCCGGCAATGGTGGTGTCCACGTCACGGGGGCGGATCACCCTCTGGAGCAGCACGTCATTGATGGCGTTGACGACCTGCAGAGGGATGCATGGAATGAGACACAGTGCGTACATGGGCCCCTGGGATGTGCTCACCCTCCCTTTGATGGCCCCTCCCCCCATGCAGGCCAGGGCCCTCTGCCCTCCAGGATTTCCTCCCCCCCACTAGCGGGGTTGTGTGCAGAAGGGACAGCATGACCCCCTGGGTGCGGGGCTTCCCTCTGCCCCTACAGCCTCCCCCCACCCGGTCTGGGCCCTTCCCTCCCCCAGGACGAGCCCGTGGTCCACTGATGGCCTTACCTGCCGGACGACCACGCCGAGGGTGGACCTGCCCACCCCGAACTGGTTCCCCACGGAGCAGTAGCTGTCCGGGATGGCCAGTTTCCAGAGGGCAATCACAACCCTCTTCTCCACGGGGATGGCGAGGTGCAGGCGGGTGTCCTGCTTCCGGAGCGCAGGGGTGAGCCAGGTGCAGAGCTCATGGAATGTCCCCCTACGCATCCAAAAGTTCTGCACCCATTGCTGGTCTCCCCATTGTCCCAGCACCAGGTGCTCCCACTAGTCCCCACTGGTGTTGTTGCTCCAGAGGCATCTGTCAGTGGTAGGATGCGGGGGCCCGAGCCCAGCTGCAGTCGTGGCGAGGTCCTGCACCTGCTGCCCAGTCTCCAGCTCCTGCTGGAGCAATGTGGCTCCCTGGTGGAGGAGCTCCACAGCCTCTATCATGGCCGTGAGGAGTGGACGTTGCTGGCTGGGGTCCTCCTCTGGTTCCGTGGCTGTGACGGTTGCAGCGAGGGTGCCCGGGGTACTTGCCAGGAACAGAGGTGACAGGTGCTGTTGTGGCTCTCGCTCCCTCAAAAGGGTGTGTGAGCATGCAGCCACAGGGAAATGGCTGTCCAGGAGTCCCTTTAAGTACGTTTCCCAGTGGGGGTCCGGTGCATGCCCACAGATGCTGCTGGTGACCTCTTGACATGGCCGAATTTCTTCTGGAGACACGTTCTTGAGCAAGGGCTTCCCGCCAGTATGGACGCTTTCTTGCACAAGATATTCCTGTGCAAGAACCCGCCAGTGTAGACATAGCCTTGGTGTTTTTCTAAAGGCCTGGAATCAACTGATTATGTAAGAATGTCAGCTTTCATTTAAAAAAAGTTCTCTATACTTTTGGGCCTTACAGTTAAGGAGGACAGCTTTTAAACACGAACCCTAAATACTCAAGAAACAAAAGGCCAATAAAAATCCAACGTTTTATTTTTAAAAAATCTTATGATTTGTAGTCCAGTCTCATAACTTTGTGTAGGCGTTGCTTGTGATTTTTGGGTTGGCAATACTGCTCTTTGATTGGTGAATTTAGAGAGGTCTCTCCCTTCAGTTTCCCTTTCCACCCTCCTTTTTTGTCACAGGTCATCAGAGAATCATAGAGACAATGGAGAGTAGGGTGAGTCCATGACTGTGGTTAATGACTGGTCAGGGAGACTAACTATTATCAGCCTGTGGTCTGAATGAGCTATCTACTGCCATCTGTTAATCAACTGTAGGAAAAGGCTTCACCAGGAGACCTTATTTATATAGACATACCTACTTTGCCACAGAGATCAGTAGACACACTTGCTGTGTCAAGGTGATCAATTTTGGCTCTTTTGGGTTGAAATTCACTTAAGACTTGGAGCTGGGAGAAATGTTGTTATCCATATTGTATGATTAAAAGGTAAAAGACCTGAACTTAATATGACCTGGCTTAGGGTCTACCATAATTTGAACATTAAGTAGAGGATAGTGAGTCACATCTAACTGAAAGTGACAGAAGATGGAAACAGGTTTTATTTCTGGTGGGATAGAGTCTGTTTGGGAGTCCTCAATTATATCTGACACTTTACATCCAGTGTTTAAAGGCAGAGCTGACTAGAATCAATTGAGAGTCCTTGTCTTGTCTCAGTGATCGCTTGAGCAAAAACCATTGATAAAATCTTGTGTAGACTGACCTTGGACTCAACATGCAGGCAATGTGTTGAAGGGCAGTGCAAAGGAGGCAATGGTGGTAAGGTACCATATTACCTAGTGAAATCATTGGTGCTGAAATCACTAAGGACTGGAATTTGACCACAGAACTGACACTTTCTTAACAAGGACTCCATTTTTTGCTATTTAAAAAGTAAATCAATGTAACAGAAAACTGCAACGCTCTCTGGTAACTTTTTAAAAATCAAACTTTAAACTTTATTGAAAAGACTGGATAGTTTGCAATTGAAAATATTTGACCTACACTTAAGGCAACTGATTTAATTTTGTGTACAATTTTGCATAATAAAGGATGGCATTTTAAAAAAATATTCAACTATATTGATATACATTTTGATCAGATCTACTTCTGATGTGATATTTGTGTGTGGGTTTGTTGTGTAGGTGTCTTTTTTTGAATTTTATTTTTTGCTCAACAAAAAATCCTGGGTTCGAAAAAACTGTTCGAATTGGGCCCTGTACTTCCTAAAGCCGGCCCTGGATGTGGGTGCTGTCAATGGACCCGCCCACAGTTGGGGCAGCCCGTGGCAACAAAGCCAGTGATGATGGGCTCCACATTGCCGGTGATAACCCTGCACAACAAGATGGTGTTGATGGTCTTTACCACCTATAGAATCATAGAAACCTAGAATCACAGGGTTACCAGAGCCCTCAAGAGTTCTCAGAGTACAACCCCCTGCTCACATCAGAAGCAACCTCAACTACCCTATCCCTGGCAAGCTGTGTCAAGCCAGGACTGAAAAACTTCTAGGGATGGAGATTTTTTACACAGACACAGACACACACACTTCACAACCCTCGTAGGACAACAGTAAGAGAGTCAAACCTACTGACTACAGCCCTGACAGTAGATCTTCCCACACCGAACTGGTTCACAACAGAGCGGTAGCTCTCCAGGGTAGGGATCTTCCATAGGATGATGGTTACACACTTCTACAGAGGGATGGTGGGTCTCCTTTGGGTGTCCCATTGCCAGAGGGCAGGGGCAAGCCACTCACAGAGCTCCAGGAAAGTGGCCTTCCACATGTGGAAGTTCTGGAGTCACAGCCGGTCATTCCACTGCTCCATGACAATGTGGTCCCACCAGTTGGAATTGGTCTCCCGGCGCCAGAAGCAGCAGTGCACGGTGTGCCATGTAGGATGGACAGGCATGTGGTGCAGGAAGAACACCTGAGCCTTGGTGAGGAGGTCCCCCATTCCAGGCTGGTCGTCATTCTCCTGCAGCATCATGTGGACAGTCTGCATGAACTGCGCTACGAGACACAGCAGAAGATTCAAGATCCTGGCACTACTTTGCAACAGCTCCAGCTCCATGTTGGAAGTGCTGTTGTATCTGCAAGGGCAACCAGAGCAATGTGAGTTTCCTGTCCCTCAAGGAGGTAGGCAATGGAGAAGAGTGAGACACGAATGTAGAGGGGAGCCCTTTAAGCACAAGCCTCAGGTTATGTCTAGACTGCAGCGCTTTTCTGGTATACCAGAGGTATCCCGGAAATGCAATGCTGCGTCCAAGGAACAAGTCTGCTTTTTCGAAAAAGTGGACACACTCTTTCACCATCACTGTAAACCTCATTCTACAAGGAAGAAGGGATAAGTCAAAAGAGCAGGTTTTTCCAAAATTTGGCGCCATATAGATGTGCCAAATTTCGGAAAAGCATCTTTTGACGGAAAAGCAGAAAAAGATACACAAATTGCGGTTTGCCATTTACATATCTTTTTCCAACTTACCTTTGTAGTCTAGACGTAACCTCAGATAGCCTTAGGAAGCAGCTACAGGAAGTGATTGCTGTCCTGATCAGAGTTCTTCTGGGGAGCTTTAAATGTGGTTTTCAGGCTCCAATCAATGTGGACGTTCTATTTTGATATAAATCTGTGCTATTTTGATGGGGATTTGTAGTGTGGACGTGCTATTTTGAAATAACTATTTCAGGGGTTATTTTTTCAAAATAGCTTATTTCATAATAAGCACGTAGTGTAGACAGTCTCAGTCAGTGATTTGTATGCATGTGCTACTTGCTATCAACAATCCTCAGGTTTCTGTAAAATCACTGTCCCTATCCCAAACTGTGAAGTATCTGCTGGGATTTTAATATTCCTCCCAGATGCAGAGAACTTCAACACTGGCTCTTGCTGTTTTAAGCTTTCCTATAATTCCTCCTGTTCTGCATCCCAGTACCTTTCATTTATATTCTCTAGAAGTTCTCTCAATGCCACTGCTTTGGTAGGTAAATTAGGTATGAATTTTCCAAGATCATTAATCATTAGACATCTTTCTTTGACTAGGTCCATGGCATCATTTCAATCTTCCTTTTATCAAGATTTACACCTTTGCTGGATATAATGTCCCCAACAAAAGTCAGTTCTGTAATTCCTACAACACATTTCTCCTTGTTTAGTTTGAAGTTTGCTGCTGTAGTTGCACCCAGGACTTTCCAAAGTCTGTGATCGTACTGCTCTTTCTTTGGGCCTTATATGATTATGTCATCCATTGAGATGTCAACACCTCATGTTCCAAGATCATCTACGTGGTTTTGTGATACACTTCTGACACAAAAGCAAAAGATAACAGTAAGACTCTGCATCTTCCAATTGCAGTATTAAATATGCATAACTTTGAGTTTTCTTTAGTTAATGTTAGCAGCTAGAAACCAGAGGTTGCATCCAATGTACTGAAATATTGAGCACTTGCAAATTGAGCCATAATCTCTTCTTGAGTTGGAACATTGAAATGTTCTTTCTCTATAGCCTTATCTATGCATATGTGTAGCTGGCCATAACTTTTATCCACAATGACTAGGAAGCTCATCCATTCGGTTGGCTCAACTTTTTGTATTACTTGCATTGCTTTCACCTTGCAAGCTCAGTCTTGAGTCTGTCATGGAGTGCAAATGGCATGTTGCTGCCTGGATGGGTAATTGGAGAGATCAGCATGTTTATCTGGATTGAATGTTCATCCTGTGAGCACTCTATTCCTCGAAACAGGTCACAACATTCCAAAAAGCGTGCCTCATAGCTAGGTTGTGTGATGTTGCAGTAAGAGCACCCGTTTTACCAGATAGAGTTTCTTATATGCAGCCACGCCTAAAACTGGGTTCACTTCTTTTGGCCCCACAGGGAAAGGGAGCCCATACATGGTGTTTTTTTGGTTGGTGCTAGCAATGCACATTTTCTTCACTGGTATATATATTTGTTCTAGAATCACCCGTTATTTTCATTTTATTGTTCCCAGTATTAGTCTTATTTTCAGTTTCCATCTTGTTCAGACAGAATACTAACCTAAGGGCCTGTGACCAGTTTCAGTGAAATAATTGCTCCAGTCAGTGGCTCAAGCAGTATCCTGTCCTCCTCATCAGGTAGGATCCCAGTACACCTATTAAAAACTCTGCAACCAGATGGTCTTTACATGACTTTTCTGCATTTGGGTTCTGCAGCATTTTTCCAAATGATTATTTTCCCCCCATTTATGACAGTTTCCCAAAATCAGCACACTGTTTGGGCTATGCTGTGATGCACATATTCTACATAACCATCTGTGCCCACTTATCCCCCTAGCAGTGTTTTTTCTAGAAAATGGTTCCACTCTTTGATTTGACCTATTCTGGCTATATTTTCCAGTTAGGAGAGAAGAGCTCCTGGTGAATTCAACTCTTTGACTTATGCTTTTGCCATTTCTGTTGCCCTGCATAATTGGAAAGCTTTTTCTGCAATGAAGTCTTCAGAGAGCAGTCTCTTTCTCAACACATCTTTAACACTACCAACCATTTTGTCTCTGGCCAAAGACTATCAGCTCACTAAAATCATGTTGTATGAGCTATTTGTTTCTGGTTGGTTTTTTTTAGTGTGACCTATTGCTTTATGGTATCAACAGTTTTTTGCATGCATATAAAAATGTATCTCTATTTTTTTATGTGAAGCTCCTCAAATGTAGTCAGTATTTTTACTTCAGGCTTTCACCTTCAAACTTAAAATAGTTAAAAATATCCACTGTTTCCTTCCAAACATTAAAAAAAAATGATGCTTTCACTTGATCATTTTTCTCTTCTGCCGTTGTGGCTGCTAAATATAGTTCAAATCACTTATTTTTTTTCAGTTCTCTGCAACATTGCCTGACCATTGCAGACTGGATGGATGTCTCAACATTCATTTTTGACTCACCCACCCTCTTTTAAAGCTAGAAAAACCGAAACTATTCTAGTTTTAGGTAGATACATGCAAAAGCTTCTATGCTTGGTGCTCCATATACTTCCCTGGTGCTTCCCTTTTGGTGGCAAAGACAGGTGTTAACTGCAAAATGACTGCTGTTTCCCTCATTCAGCACTTCTGACATCCATGTAACAATCTTGGGGTTTGTTAAATAATCAACCAGTGAATGGGAAAGAAATAACACTTTAACAAAGTGGAGAGCTTCTGTATTGAGCTGCTGCACTTCCTGTGTGGAGGTCCCAGTTAGGGTTTCCAACCCTCCAGGTTTCACCCCAAAGTATCCTGGAATGGGGTTTGATCTCCCAGAGACTACAGCAGCCCATTTGGGAGATTTTCAGACACAATAGTCTGGTGCAGTGGGGCTAAGGCAGACTCTGCCTGCTCTGGCTCTCTGCTGCTCCTGTGGCCCCAGTGCAAGGCAGTTAGGGCTCCCCCCACTTTGAGCACTGACTCTGCAGCTCCCATTGTTCAGGAATAGTGAGCTACACAGGGCCAGGGCAGACAGGAAGCCTGCTGTACCTTGGGCAGCTTATGGTCACAGAGGCTAAATGCTGCCCAGCTGGAGCCTGAACCCTTCACCATCTCCTACAACCAAATCCACTACCCCAGCTCCAAACCTTTTTCTGTACTCAAACTCCTGCCCAGAGCCGCCACCCCACACTCCCTCCTACACCAAGCCCTGGCCCAATGAAAATAAGGGAGGGGGATGTAATGAGCGACATAGGGACTCCAAGAAAGGGCAGAGCTGGGGTACTTTGGTTTGTGACATTAGACAGTTGGCAACTCTATTTTGCAATCCCCACTTGGAGGACACATCTCCAGAATTCCTTATGGAGGGAGCATCTCTAAATTATAACCATCCAGAAATGTATTTCTACCGTTATGCTGACACAAAGAGAGAGCTACTCCTAGTCTTTAAGTCTCATTTATTAAACAAGCACATTTGGGCATGTACAAGCTCTTGCAACAGTTTGTATTAGAATAGTTATTGACTTCCATAAATAAAATGTACACCAGCAAAATAATGTGCTTCTTACACATGCCTAAAGATGAATATATACAATGCATTGTGTTTTTGCAGGGTTTTTTCTTTTTGGGGGTACAGGGCAGGCAATATAACCCCAGTACCTGTTTGGGTCACTGCCTTTTCTTACCAATTTAAGATCTGTATACCCTTGCTAACATGACATTTGTGTTCACAGTGATGTGGCACAATTTGCAGATGATACAAACTTTTGTAGTTAAGTCCAAAGCAGACTGAAGAGGGGATCTTACAAAACTGGATGGCTGGGCAACACAATGGCAGATGAAATTCAATGTTGATAAATGCAAAGTAAAGCACATTGGAAAACAACCCTAAATATACATATAAAATGATGGGATCAAAGTTAGCTGTTATCACTCAAACAGATCTTGGGAGTCATTGTGGACAGCTCTCAGAGGCAGTCAAAAGAGACAACAGAATGTTGGGACTCATTAAGAAAGGGATAAAGAAGACAGAAAATACATTACCCTGAATTTATATAGAGACATGCTCACATCTTGAATACTGCATGCCGATCTGGTAACCCCATCTCAAGAGACATATTGGAACTGGAAGAGGTATGGAAAAGGGCAACAGTCTTATGGAGCAGCTTCTGTATAAAGCGAGATTAGTAAGATTGGGACTTTTCAGATTAGAAAACTAAGGGAGGGATATGACAGATCTTCAAAATAATGACTGGTGTGGAACAAGTAAATAAGGAAGTGTTATTCACTTCCCCTCATAACACAAGAGCTAGGGGGTTACCAAATGAAATAGGGAGCAGATTTAAAAACAAACAAAAGGAAGTATTTTTTTATGCAACACATAGTCAAACTCTGGAATTCTTTGCCAGAGGATATTGTGAAGGCCAAGGCCATTAACAAGCTTAAAAAGAGATACATTCATGGAGTATAGGTCCATAAATGGCTATTAGCCAAGACAGGTAAGGATGCAAAATCATGCTCTGAAGTGTCCCTACCCTCTGTCTGCCAGAAGCTGGGAATGTGCAACAGGGGATGGATCACTTGATAACCCAGTTCTCTTCATTTCCTCTGAACTACCAGGCATTGGCCTCTGTTGGAAGACAGGATATTTGACTAGCTGGCTCATTGGCTGTACAGGGTCAGGCCAGTCTCATGTTTTTTTCCCCCCAGCAGCAAGTCATTTCTATATTTCATAAAAGGGACCTCGAGAAGCCATCAAGTCTAGTCCCCTGACCTCATGGCAGGGACAAGCACTGTCTAGATCATCCCTGATAGATGTCTATCCAACCTGTTCTTAAATATTTCCAGTGGTGGAGATTCCACATAAGTTTCCAACAAAAATGATTGGATAAACAAAAAAAGTATCTAAGATGAGCTGATGACTACAAAAAAAGCTGATTGTGTCTTCCACTAAGCAGTAAGAGCTTTGACTGTTTAAAATTCCTCCTAACTGCTCTGTTTTACCATTTTTAAAACTGTTATAGCTATACTCCCGCTCAATGTTTTAAATTCTTATGAAATGAAAGTGTGAACTGTTTTCATTTTGAACAATGTTTATTATGAACAACATTTCACAGCTACTAAACAAATCACTTAAAAATATACCAACATACAAAATCTGCATGAAGCACATATTGTTACGCTATTGTTACAATAAATGAGTGAGCTTACTTCATAATGAATAGAAATGTTCCTAATGTGTTAGCAATAAGGTTTATTAAATTAAGTTAACATATTCAGTATTATTCTGTTATCAAGCAGTTATAATTCCATTGGGCTTTTAAATATTACAAAAGAAATAAGAGTCCTATAAGAAAAACTCTTTCATTGCATTTGGCAGTTTAGTTACCCACCACATATAAAAACATTTTCTTTAAATTGGGGGAAATTTCTGCAATATTTTAAGTCTAAATCTGTTTATCAGAGAAAAGTTCATGCAGAAATAGTTATTTATCACCGTAGAGACAATTAAAAACAACTTCAACCTGGTTAGCAAGCAGAAATGCTAAGGGTAAGGATTTAGGTTTTTTTCTTTTTTCTTCTTTACATATAGGACATGGCTTAATTTACTGATCACAAAAGGGTTTAAGAATAGGATGATCAATTGTATTTGGACTATTAAATGAAGACAGATTTGAAATATATAGAATGTAGGGTTCTAATGCATAGTGAATATAAGGACACACACAGATGTGTGTTCAGTATCAATTCCACTCAGTTTACTGAAACAACTTTAACCCTCCACCTAAACTTCAGCATGGCAGATGCATTATACTGCAATGATAATTTGAATGACCACTTCCAAACAGAAAAACATACTAATTTCTACTACCAACTTGTACTTAATGGCAGAAAAATCTTGTTTTGACTTGCCAACTCTAATTGAAGTCTACCATGTCCATGGCAGATTTTTTTTTTGGCAATCAGCAGAGTTTAGAAGTTACAGCATCTCTTGAACTCTCTCAGGGAGATAGAAAAAGGTATTTCACCCAGCCACAGCACTGACCATCAAGATAGTCATTTCCTGCTCTATTTGCAAGACCTTTTCTTTGGACTACTAGAGGATAAGCTACCGGACTACGTAAAGTCAATGAGATTTCTTTAGGAAATCACAACATTTAACATTCAGGCTACGTCTACACTGCTGGTTTTGCCGGCAGTGAGTATGCAAATAAGGTACAGATTAGCATTTCACCACACCTCATTTGCATAATTTATGCAAGCTGTTTTTGCACAAAGGGTTTTTACGGAAAAAGAGTTGTGTGGACGTTTTCTTTTTGTGCAAAAACCCTTTTCCTGCCAGACTGGTAAACCACCTTTATTGGGGCATACAAATATGGTGGGAAAAGGGGTTTTTGCGCAAAAAGAAAACATCCACACTACTCCCCCGCCCCCCGCAAAAACAGCTTGTATAAATTATGCAAATGAAGCACTGCAATATGCTAATACACATCTCATTTGCATACTCACTGCCAGCAGAACCAGCAGTGCAGACGTAAGCTTCCCAGTACCACTGAGGCTACGTTTACCCCATCAAGCCACATTTAATCTAAAGAGTTGTGGTTTTGCACCTCAGATGGCATGAGAGCAGTCAGCTGATAAACTGTCACAAATTTACTGGACTTAAGTCTCTGATGTCTGAACTAGGGATGTGTAAGTTTAACTGGCAACTGGGAGAAGGGGACTGGAGCAGCTCCTCACCTGCCATGGGCAGGGGACTGCTCCAGCCCCACAAGGAGACACGGCAGACAGGCTGCTCCAGCAGGGGCTGGGAGCCAGTAGCCAGTCGCAGCACAGGGCTAGAAGTAGGAGCCCTGTGGAGCAGTCCCCTGCCCGGATCCTGCTTGGTTGGTTAACCATTTAAATGTTAATGTCTGGTTAATAGATTAACTGGGGTTTTACATCCTACTTTGAACAGAGGGCCAATGGAATGCCAGCCTTCGCTCTTGTAAGCTTACAGAAGCTCAATCTGCATGTTGATTAAATATTTTCATGTGTATGCATTAAGATCCATCATATTGTAGTGAAGGCTCTTATGCTGCAATGATGTATCCAGTCAGTGTCACCAGGAATACTCTATAGCTCATTTATTTAAAACAAAAAACACTACAAATCAAACAGCTAAAGTAAAAAAAATGTGACATTCCTTGAGTCTCAAATTAGTGCTTTCTTGGTCTGTTTCTAGAAGTAACTGACTAATATTAGTTTTACAGTCAATCAGTATCTGCAGCCACTTCTTAGAGAATTGTGCTCATAACCTTCACCATGATGGAGGAGCAGTCTCAGTAGAGGGGCATGCAACCAAACACTGCTATAAAACCACCCGTGTTTCTAGACTGTGGTGAGGTTCCAGTGTAACTAAACTATGGCAGTCATTTAAGATCCATTCTGGCCACTGGACTGTAAGGAAGCCTCAGGCTTATTATACTAGCCCAGAAGAGGTATGAGACAGGAGCCACTACATCAGGGATGTAGAACCTATAGCCCAGGCTTTCCTTGATCCAGCCCACAAGGCTCAGGGCTCCTCCCGCAGAGGGGATAAGCAGTGCAGAGCGGGGACTAAAGCCCCCATGAGGCCAGCTCTACCTGGTAGAGGGAAAGGAAGTGACTCTGCATGCTGTTCCCTTCCCCCTAACTGAGGGGGGCAACTGCAGCACAGGGAAACATTCACCTACAGGCTTTTCCTCTGCCGCTTCCATTGGCTGGGAATAGCAGCCAATGGGAGAGACAGGGGCAGTGCCTGCAGACACAAGGTCTCACAGAACCACGTTTCCCATGACTCAGCTGTGCCAAGTATGTACCACATTCTCTCCTACCCTCCTCACCTTCCCTCCCGGACCCTACAACCCCTTCACCTTCCCTCCCAGACCCTGCACTCCCAGCCCACCAGCTGGCAGCCCTCTCCCACACGCTGAACTCATTTTTGGTCCCACCCCAGAGCCTAGGAGCCCCCACAATCTATCAGCCCTGGGCCCCCAGAAATGCTAATCTGGCTCTGGGAAAGCCGTGAGCTTAGCAAACCTCCTCCCTGCCGTGGGGCTGGAGCAAGAGGGGAATCCTGGCACCCCCAGTTGCACGAGTGAGGTGAGTGTCTTTAGTACACCTTGGTGCAATTGATGTTTCTATTTATACAAAGATTGTACCAGAATTATTTCCAAGAGAAAATACTTTAAGAAATTTTAGAAATGACATTTTTCTTGATTAAGATAATTTTGCATATGGGAATGTTTTGAATTCTAGAAGTTACCATCTGTAACATACCACTGACACATCCTGGCAGTAGCATATTTCAGTTACATATTTTAAAAAAAAAAAAAAATCTATTAAAATTTGTTCTAGCATTGTACCTACTTTCTAAAAATCTTACAAATTAAAAGATCTAAGGAATGTTCACACATCAAAATATAATTAAAATGTCACTATAATCATAAATTACTAGAAATTATCTTGTGTAAGTAATACACAAGTATTAGACATACATTTAATCCACATGATGCAATATTAAATTTACCAATTCCGTTTATAAAAAGCATATGCTATACAAAGTTTAATAAAAACACACACACTTAGCTGCTAATGCAGCATTGCACAGTCAAACCAAAGCCACATCCAAGTGGTGAGAGGCCATATTCAATAACTTCTTCAAGTCACACTTCACATTCCCATCTGCATGTCAGCAAAGTTGTAGAAGCTGTCCACATCTCGAGAAGCTGATGCTTTGCTCTCAGACACAAAAACCTGTTTTTTAAAACAAGTAGTTACTTGTCAGTATACACAGGCAAGTCATCTCAGCTCATTCAAAAGCCCTGTTACAGAAGCATTGGTATTTCCAAAGATTTATTTATAGAACAAAAGGTAGAATTCATTTTTGAAAGGAAATCAGAACAGTTTCAAGATTCAGTATATTGAGTAAAGAAATCTGAGACTTCATCTAGAGAGCAAAAGTGTCTTTCCTTTATAGCAAGTGCTCCTACTTAAGCAGTTCACCCTAAAATATAGTTTTAAAATTGTAGTCTAGACTATTTAAAAGTTACTTCAATCATCATGTAAAGGGAAGAAGAGGTATTGGGTATCAAACTCACTTAAGGAGGTACGGTAAGTACACCTTCCTCCTCTCAAGCCCAACGGCTTTTTTTTTTTTTTTTTTTTTTAAGCCACACAAAATTCAGAAATGCATGTATTTCCTCTTCTCCCATATTTGCCCCTTCTGATGTTTTTGAAATTTCAGAAATACTTTCTTGGCAGAAGTGGCTGCTGCTTTTGTAACATCCAAGTAGTTTCAATATTTATAATTTTATAAAAACTCAAGTTGTGCAAAGTAGATGTCCTTCACTACCCTTAATCACATCTTAACTTCCTCCTGGGATGCATAAAATAGACTGTAAAATCCAGCTTTGTGTTGGGAAACAAATGTTTATTTTAAGGCTACGGGTAAACTGCCATATCACTTCCCTGGCAAATAATACCGATTTTTAACAAATTGCCTTCAAAGACATCTACTTTGCACAACTTGAGTTTTGCAGCTTCCCCCTCCAATGGTCCTGCCTCCCCAGGCTAGGACCCAGACTGCAGGGAGGGAGAGGTGCTCATCAAGAGTGGCGAGTCTCCGGTGTCTTCTCTTGGCAGGGAACAGGAGTGGGAGATGGCAGCCCATCAGACACCCAGGAACCTGTGGGGCAGCAGCAGGGAGACCAGGCTCTCAGATACCCACACTGCCAGTTTTATGATGGTGGAAGCACTTTGGTGAAGTTCCACTCTGCTGACCCAAGGAAGGTAGTGTTGTCATGCACTAATATACGCTGACTTAGGAGAAAGCTTAACTTAGAGGATATTTAGGTTATAGGAAAAACCTTGGTGAATCTTTAGATTATCACCTAGAATTAGTAAAACAGTCGCGAACCCTGAAAGTTATCTACTGATCACTTTTCAGAAAAATCAGTACAGGCAGTCCCCGGGTTACGTACAAGATAGGGACTGTATGTTTGTTCTTAAGTTGAATCTGTATGTAAGTCGGAACTGGCGTCAGCCACTGCTGAAACTGATCAGTTTCAACCGCGGCTGAATCTGGACACCAGTTCCACTTACATACAGATTCAACTTAAGAAACCCAGGCGTCCCCAAGTCAGCTGCTGCTGAAACTGATCAGGGGCTGATTCCAGGAAGCCTGGGGCAGAGCACTAGCTGCACCTCCCCCCCCCCAGCAGACCAGGGAGACGGGGGTGGCAGGACCGCCCAAGTCCTCCACGGCTTTGCTCCGTCTCCCTGGTCTGCTGACCTGGGAGACGCGGAGCAAAACCGCAGAGCACGCGGGCAGGGGGACAGTCCAGGCACGCCGCGGCTGTCCCACTGCTGGCGTGCTCCGAGGCTTTGCTCCCCATCTCCCTGGTCTGCTGGGGACTGCTTGTAGTCTCATCCTACTAATTAGCCAAGAATTAAGGAAAGATTGCTGCAGTGTGGCCCACTTTGTAAGTTCAGAACACAGCCCTACCCTACTAGATCTCTGTTAAGTAAATTGTGCAACCACAAGTTTCAAATGGAAAGCTTAAATTCTTAGGAAGTTGAGTTAACACCCTCTCTTTCCTCACCAGGGAAAGTTTCCTACTGACCATGGTGACTGTGCTTTTATTCAAACTAAATTAAGTTCTATGCAAGTTTCTAAAGAAAAATAAAAGACCAACATTTTCAGGTCTTTCTGGCTGATAAAACCTTAGCAAATGAAAAATAAGGTTTCTAGATCAGTGGCTTCCAAACTTTTTTTTCCTTCTGACTCAGTTGAAGACAATTGTGGATGCCTGAGACCCAACATAATTTGACTAGAGTGCGGGCTCCCGAGTGGGGCTGAGGATGAGAGCTTTGGGGTGTAAGAGTGGGGCTCCAGCTTTGGGGATGCCAAGAGGAGCTCACCTTGAGTGACTCCTGGTCAGCAGTGCAGCAGGGGTGCTAAGGCAAGCTGCTTGCCTCTCCTAGCACCATGCTGTGCCCCAGAAGCAACCAGCAGCAGGTTCTCAGCCAATGTGAGAGTGGAGCTAGTGCTTGGGGCAGGGGCAGTGCGTGGAGCCCTGTGTGCTCCCCCCACCCCCACACACATGTAGGAGCTGGACCTGCTACTGACCCCTTCTAGAGCACAGCACAGTCTGTGGTGCCAGGAGGAGGGAGGTAGGACCCCTGCTGATAACCTGATCCCCCCGCAGCAATGAGAACCAGTGTCTGACATTCCATGACCCAGTACCGAGTCACAATCCATAGTTTGAAAACCACTGTTCTAGATCATGGAATATTTTTCAGGTGGATTCCGGTTATAATAATTATTTCCTCATAAGAGAAAATATAGCTCACCTTGGTTCCACCGAAGACATCATTTACAATGCTTTGACATACTTCTACAGCGCCATCTCCATTAAACTCCAAAGCAACAACAGGACCTACAAAAAAAGTTTCACTTCTAATAATGTGTTTTAGATTTCCATCTTAATTGGAACATTACGCATTTGCTATTTTCTTTAACTCTTACAGAGCCTTGAGTTTTGTTCACATAAAGCAGAGTTTCTATTGCGCGCCACTATCCTTCAGTATAAAGATTAAAGCTGTGGTTAATGGAGCTGTGAAAATACAACAGTTGTCTGAAAAAGAAGGATGTGTACTAAGGAAAATATCTGAAAATCCATGCTTGAAAAACAGCTGCTGTAGAAACAATTTAATATAGCAGTTTTCCATTAGAATTTCTTGAAAAAGCAATAGATTATGAAAAGGCCAGAAAATGAAGGGAAACCTTATAGCACGAATAAGGGTCTCAGTACTCTTAAGCGAAGTAAGTGGTCATGGGATAAGAGGGAAAGTCCTCTCATGGATTCATAACTGATTAAAAGAAAACAAGCAAGGGTAGGAATAGATCTGCAGTTTTCAGAATGAAGAGAGGTAACTAGTAGTGTCCCTCAGGTGTCCGCACTGGGACCAATCCTATTCAACCCATTCATAAATTATCAGGAAAAGCGGGCAAACAGTGAGGTGATAAAATTGGTAGATACTAAATTGCTCAAGATAGTTAAGTCCAAAACAGACCAAAAAGCTTCAAAAGGAGCTCTTAAAACTAGGTGAGTGGGCAACAAAATTGCATGTATCAACATTAAAATTAATCTGCCAAATAATGCATTTTGGAAAATATAATCCGAACTATATGTGTAATATGATGGGGAATAAATTAGCTGTTACCACTCAAGAGATTTGAGTGTCATTGTGGATAGCTCTCTGAAAATACACATTCAATGTTCAGTGAAAGTGGAAAAAAAGCAAATGAAATGTTAGGCATCGTTTAAAAAAAAAAAAAAAAGATATTTTCTATCTTATTGCCTCTATAAAATCCATGGTATGTCCACATCTTGAATACTGTGTGCAAGTGTGGTCCCTTCATCTCAAAAAAAGATCTCGGCATTGGAAAAAGTTCAGAAAAGGGCAACAATAATGATTAGGGGTATGGAACAGCTGTCATATGAGGAGAGATGAATAAAACTTGGAAAGAGATGAATAAAACTTATCTTAGCTTGGAAAAGATGACTAAGGGGAGATGTGACAGGTCTATAAAATCATGACTGGTATGGAAAAAGTCAACAGTTATTTACTCCTTCCCATAACACAAGAACTAGGGGGATCACCAAATTAAATTAATAGGGAGCAGGTTTAAAACAAAACAACGTATTTCTTCATATAACATACAGTCAACCTATGCAATTACGTGCCAGAGGATATTAAATCCAAGACTATGACAGGATTCAAAAAAGAGCTAGATAAATTCACAGTGGATGGGTCCATTAGCCAGGATGGGCAGGAATAGTGTCCCTAGCTTCTATTTGTCTGAAGCTGGGAAGGAATGACGGGAGGGATTACTTGATGATTACCTGTTCTGTTCATTCCCTCTAGGGAAGCTGGCATTAGCCACTGTTGTAAGACTGGATACTGGACTAGTTGGACATTTGGTCTGACCCAGTATGGCTGTTCATATGTACTAATTGATAGCTATAAGATGGCTTAAAGTTAATTAGGACTAGTCCTTCAGAAATTGTTGCATGGTTCATAAGATAGGACACAAGCCTCAGATCAACTGGCCCTCATGCACTCCTCTCGAGGGGGAAGCAAGGATCTCCCTCAATTCCAAGCATCAGGTCTCCAACAGGCCTGAGCTGCCATGTAAGTATGACTGCTTTTGCTATTTTAAGTTTGTAGAAAACAACATGAAACTGTTTATATGTTAAGTGTTGAGTACAGATTTTAGCTTTCGTCATGGCTCACTATGACAGTATTTTATTCCTCTGAAAAAGAAGGAAGAACACGTACAATGGGACTACTTCAGCACTTGAAATTATGAACAGTAACGTGGAAGCCAGTGGTCTCTTGAGTTTTAAATGCTTTAACAGTAGCTAATCCAGGCTACTGACAAACTGGGATTCTATTTTGGTCTGCCATGCCAAGTTCTAGCTTTCCTCTTTTTGAATTATAGATTTAAACACAACACCCTTATGGTTTGCCCACAGCTAGGACTGAACATGGAAGATCTGGACCTAAAAACACAAATCTATTTCCTAAGCTAAGAGTACCAGGTCTCTTAGATGTTTATGTTGCCATAGCCAGAGACACATATGGTCCTGTTACTAGAAAGCTACCACACTAAGCCTGTGTAACAGAGGATTGGGAACGTTGTCTGGAGAGATCAGGAAGGAATTCACCACTTCATTCAGGGCCTGATCTTAAGTCTGTAGTAAACGAACACAGCTTCCATTGATTTCAATGATCTATATGTTGTACTGCTCCTGCGGCTCAAACTATTTCCCCACTTCTTTTGAAGTGTGATTATCTACAGCCAGAGGCAATACATCAACTAAGCTGAACTAGAAACTTAGTTTTTTTACATATCAGAGGGGAAGAAAATAAAGGACCTTTTAAGTGATATTTTATGTAGGTGTACCTTTTTCAAGCAAAGGGATGAAGTCAGATGCACTTTGCTGGAATACTCTTTGAGCATCTTCTGGTTTCATTGAAACTTCCTTAGTCTGAACCAACAAAAAGCCTTTGCCAGTCATCTGTTAAGAAACAAGGTACTGATGTTAAGAATGGCTTTTAATACCATTAATATATAGTCATGAAAGCAGAAGTCCAAATACACAATTTTTCCCTCCAAATAATAAAAAATGAGACAATGTAGTCAGCTTTCTCAGTTTATTCTTTCCTTCCCTAGCTTCTAAGGGAAAGCACTTTTGTCATCACACTTGATTTAGTTTTACTTATCTCTTCACTCCGTTCATCCAGTCTTTGCTTCTGTTCTAGTCACCTACCCGGAACTAAGTTTTTTTTTTTTTACTAGTCTCAAATTTAAAATGTACATGGTGTTGAGCTCCTAAAAATGCTACTGAAGCGAACTGATTGACTTGCAAAGGTGTTGAATATCACCAGGTTTACTTTAGCCACAGCAGACACCAAAACCTGAATCAGGCTCATCTCTAACTCACAACTGCAGCATTTGCTTTTCATCAACTAGTTAAGGTTTTCTCTTTTTAAAAAGAAGTCATCTGCAAGTTCATGATTTTAGTCCTAAAAAAGGAAAAAATTCTCTGTATGGAGAAGTTATGTAAAGATACTGTAGCCATACTTCCAAGAAAGCTTCCAACTGTAGTCTCCCCAAGGAAAAGTAAGTTACTTGTGCATATAACATTTCACTCAAAGCAACTTTGTGCTCTCATAAATCCCTCAAATTGATAGATATCAGAATAAGATCTAACAGTCTGAGCTCATGGTATGATGGTCGTTACAGTCACATTATAAATACCTAGATCAGTGTAAGAAAATGCATTATGAAAAACAAGTGTGGGGATAACAGTTTCACGTGTTTTTCAACACACGAAAACTGGATACCGAAAGGTATTTTAGTAGACATCCAGAAGAAAGCCAGTATGAACTTCAGTATCTTCACTTCAGAAAGATTGGGAATAAATTTCAAATTCTCATGAGACATGAAATTGCAAAGTCAAGAAGCTGGAAACAGAAAAGTGTCTTACCTCATCAATTAGCTTTCTAGCATTTGCTGTTGTGTAGTCTCCAGCAAAGAAAACTGCCAGACATGATTCTTCACTGCTCTTCTGCCTCCCACCCCGTGTTATTGGAATTATGCTCTTCATGGCATCTGTAGAAATTCTGACTACTTTTAGTTCCTCAGATATAGGAAAGGGGACATAATCCTGAACCAGGGCATCTTCGGATAGAAGACTCCAATTAGTTTCTCCCGACACAGGCGTAAAGTCATGGATGTTGCTCCATGTGTTATTGAAGACACTCAATCCGGCATCTTTGAATTGCAGAGCCAGCTCTGGATAGTAGTACTGAAAACAGCCAAATTTCATACCTGTGGATGACTCAATAATGGGTTGCGTGGCACAGCACAAGAATACTTCCAACTTTCTGCAGTCCCGGGTGCGAAACTGTTGGCAGGCTACTACACATTTGCAATCTTTGCAGTCACGGAAAAAGACACTACCTTTTACAGGTCCTAGAAATATTCGGCAGTTTGTACAATCATCAATAGTGATTGTAGCGGAATGGTCAAAGATGTAGATATTACAGTTCTCACACTCCTGAATGACAAATTGCTGCCCTGCAACTTTTCCAGGTAATCGACCCACAGTTTCATCCTTAAGTCCAGAAAACATGTAATCTTTGGGATCAACCTAAAGAAAAACATAACAGTTTTACAAATGACAAGCAATAGCCAGCATTAAGTGCCGATGAAGAAATCCGAACAAACTAAATTCAATGGAGAGTCATGGAACTGGGCTGGATACCCATCTTCAGAACAGACTTTTGTCTGGGATTTTGTCAAGGTGATGGGAGACAGAAGAGTCGGTGCACCAACACCTTGAACAAAATATCTGGATTCAATTCCTTGCCCTGCCAGAGATTGCCTCTATGATCTTGGAGCAAACAAGTTTGTGTCTCAGCTATACATTTCTACAGCAATCTTTCCTTTCTCCCTACCTCTCTCTGCCTGGTCTGTGGATTGTGCACTCTTACAATCCCTTTGCCAATGTTTGTGTGTGGTAGTTGGCATACTGTACAACTTCGCCTAGGAGTTACTGAAAGAAATCAGACACACTGGTCAACCCTGTGTCACATATCTCCTGGGTCTTTGTGCTTTACAGCTTTTGTCTTTTCTTCCACCAGCTTTCACCCTAATCCCTGAAATGAAAGCTTTGGGCAATATTTAGAGCAACATACGTTGCATTTATTAAAAAGTTATCCCTCTCTAGCATGCAATGTTGCAAGCCAGAAAACTGTTACTTTACATCAACCATAGCTATTGGATGATCTGCCTTCTTTTTACATGATACTGTGGACAAACATTGGCTGGGTTAGCACAAAGTCAGCTTTATAGCCTCTGTCTCCCAACAGTATTCTCTCCTATTCAGAAGAGTCACACACTTAAAGGAAGTTGGTCATTAAAACATGACCCTTCATCCAATTAAGAGAATGACTAATAGTAAGCCAATTACAATTTATTGTTTGGAAGAGGACTTAACAGTTGCTAGAACAGAAGTGGGCAAATACTGGTCTGTGAGCCAGATCCTGTCAGCCAGGAATAGTTCATGGTGGGCCCTCACCTCTATATTTACCTACACCACATAAGTACCAGTGATCCATGGCCAATGAAGGCTGTGGGAAGCTATGTCCCGGTCCATGCTGCTTCCCGCTGCTCCCATTGGCTGGGAATGGTGATCCACAGCCAACAGGAGCTGTAATGCCAGTACCTGCATCAATGCAGGTAAATATACCAGCTGCAGCCCACCAGGGGCTAACCCTTGCAAATGGCCACTATGTTATTGCCCACCCCAGCCTAGAATAATGAGACCCAAACCCAGCTCAACATGTATGATGTGGTAATGTCTAGAGTTTAATAAGCATTAGGGAAACCCTTTCAACAGTAAAGAAAAAGAAAACAATCCTGACTACAGACACCAAATTTCAGGATTATTTCCCCAAATATGCATCACTCAAAACTACACCACAACCAGAAGCCCTCCCTCCCCCCGCCAAAAAAAAAGTGCAAAGGAATACCTGTGACCAAAAAGATTTTCAAGACAGATACAGTACAGAGCCAGAGGGACCCAATGAACACATGCTACAATGCTACTTCAGGACCTTTCCTGCAGTTACTATGGGCAGGAATAGTAAAAATGTTATTGGGATTTGAACTTAAGTAGACCAGAGAGTAGTGGCCGGTGTCTCAGATGCATCCAAGAAGCCTGAAGTTTACCCCCCCACACACACACACACACCCCAAAAATCTGCTCTGGTTTATTGTAAGCAGTATGGAAACAAAAAGAAAATTTATCTGAGAAAAGCAAAGATGGAAGTTTAAGGAACTTATGATTTCTACTGTTTAGCATGAATATATGCTTGTCAAATAATAAAGGACTTCGGAAGCAATATTGTTTTCAAGTCTTTAGGAAGTCATGTAAACATAATAAAAGGAGTAGTCCTATAGTACTTAGAGACTAACAAAAAATTATATTCATGTAGATATAAAATGAGCTTTCCAGGGCAAAACTCACTTCTTCCAATGAGTGGAGAAACTTTTTTTTGCCCACAAAAGCTCATTATACTATCTATCTAATCTATCTATTTTTTGTTAGTCTCCAAGGTGCTACAAGACTACTCATTTTAAAGCTACAGACTAACATGGCTACCCCTCTGAGGCACGTAAACATAATGTATTTCAATACGGTTAGTCTTCTAGTTTTAGATTTTTAAGAAAAAAAGTGAGTAAGTCATTCAAAATAGTTTAATTTAACTTGTAGATAAGCCACAAGTGACAGTGCCCTACAGAAACAACTGCTCCTGAATCACTTACATGGAAGGGTGCCTGATAATGATTGTGTTAAGACTGAACAGCCAGCTTCTGACTCCTGGAACTGAGTGTTCAACTGTGATTCTTAACTTTGCTGTATCTCCAGGATGGGAAATGTTAAATGCAAAAGAATCACTGTTGCAACACAAATTAAGTTCCTTGATTTCATTTTGTCACAACCCTGAAGTTGGTCAATTTCCTTTGAAGGAAAACTGCAAAGCAAAAAATTCAGATCAAGTTAACCGAAACTGGGGTAGAAGAGGCAAGTTGCACAGAAGTGCTATTAAGTTTTGCTAAAAAGGTTAATTTTCCTCTCTCAGAATTCCCTTGCTCTGATTCACCAGAGGCAGGCTAGAATGCAACAGCACTAGTGATGTCAAATGCATGCATGCTGAGAACTAAATCTTGTATGTGTTTTGGAAGAGGGCAGGGAGAGGCAGTGTTAAAATGTTGGTAGACACACACTGTCCATGTGAGGTTTATTTCCATTTACTTTCAAAATTCAGTTCATACTAAAGTACATTTTCCTAATTTTTAAAAGAGAGTAATATCACCCGTGTTTTTCATTGGGTCTTTTCAGCAAAAGAATCTGACAACCAGGAATTATAGGGGAAAACACTAAGTTACTGTACACAGGAAGGAATGTCAAATGAAAAAGACAAAAGCAAAATCTTTTCCTGTTAATGTTCTGCTAGAGTCATCTTAAGTGTTAATGTAATTAAGTAAATCAACTATTTTCAGAATACATTTTAGTGCTGAATGCAGCTACTGTTAGATATTCAGTGGAGAAGTTCATACATAATACAGTTTCTTCACAACTCCCTATTTAGACAGTAGGGCAGGGCTACTCAACATGTGGCCCACAGTCTGTTTGCAGCATGCGTGGAGTTTGGATTTATGCAGGGCTCAAAATGCAGCCTGCAGTGGGAACCAAAACAAAAAAAAGAGTCAATATAATGGTCTTCTGTTGATATGCATTTTAGTACAGTAAAACTCCAGTGGTCCGGCATCCAATGGTCCTGCACTCCTGATGGTCCAGCACCATCTGGAACCCAAAAGTGCCCAGGGCAGCCGGAGCCCTCCGGACAATTGGAGCTGCTCTGCCCTGGGCTTCCCCGATTCAGCCGCTGCTGAAACTGACCCTGGCTTCCTGGAGTCAGCGGCTGGTCAGTTTCAGCAGCAGCTGACTTGGGGAAGTCTGAGGCAGAGCAGCTGGGGTGCCGCTGGATTGGTCCCACAGCACCAAGGGGCGCATCCCCCCACTCCACCCTAGATCCCTCATAGCCCCCCCCCCCCAATAGTTCGGCATATCTGATAATCCGGCACCCCCTGGGTCCTAAAGATGCCGGATGATCGGAGGTTTACTGTAGTTAAATTCCTGGACTGCCATTGCTCATTAAACATGCTGTCATATGGGGGGAAATTGGGTAAATATTGCATTTTATTATCATCAGCAGAACTGACTTAAATGAGGCCTGTGTGTTGTGTAGTCTTGCCTTAATCTTTGTATTCATGCCCATCAGTGTAAAATAAGCTATTTGCATGTATATGAAACCACACTTAAGTTGCGGCCCTCAGCATGTGCTGTGAGTATCACGGTGGCCCCCAGAGCTTCCAAAGTGGAGTAGCCCTGCAGTAGGGCAACCTTTTTAACTTAGAAGGGATCCTCAGGGATTTAAGCACACAGCCTCCATAACTAATTGGTATTAAGGGGTTAAATCCACCTTCATTACAGTTAATCCTTAGTTGCCTAAAAAGTTTAATTTAATAGCCTGCCTTTTGCTATGTTAGGAAAAAACATGAGTAAAAAATACAAGCCTGCAACCAACAGATTCCTCAAAGAAATTATTGCCCTATATGCAATTATCTTTAATCAAAATTACTCTTTACCTAGCTATGAAATTTCTAGCATAGATAGCAAGAGTTTCTATAAGCCTGAAAACAGGGATATAGTTCAGTTTTCAAGCAGCATTGTAGCTGAACAATTCTCATTTATGTCACCTGTCAGTATCTAGATAGAATTTTTTTAAGAGCCATGTTATAGTCTTCCCCTCTCCTCCTACCTTCTTCACAGTTTCAACTGTTACGGAGAAGCCCTTTAGCTTTAATTTGAAGCTGGTAAAAATCATAAGACTGACAAGGTTTATAGAAAAAAGTAAAACATTCGTAAGTACAAAAGAAAAAAGCCAAGGCCTCAACCTTTTAAAATGGTAAGTGTTCCCAGGATGACCAAGGATTTGAACAGCTACCTGAACTTCCCTAAAACAGGCATGCTGGCACAAGTTATTCTTTGTCCCATCAAACTAGCAAGTATTGTTACTCACCTCATCACGATGCATCACCGTGGACTAGTAACCATTGTAATTTTCAATGTTTATCCAGCATGTGAAAATTTCCCGGGCTTCCTATCCAAACTATTGGCATTAAATGAGATCTTTGAATTAGGCAATAAGGTAAGAAGAGGTGCCCAAATACATGAGTGGTTAGATTTCACAAGGTAGCCTGGCAGAAATCCACAGTTCTTAATGTTTAAGCTTTAAAGTTTGACAGCAACATTAGAAGTAAGGGAGATTTGTTTTATGAAAAGCTCTTCAGCACACACTAGCATCTCCGCACAATGTCAACCAAAAAATTTCAGACTCCAGTGGATATTCCTACCAGATCCTGAAGACAGAGACTGAGTAAACTGCAAAGTGGTGTTAACATAAGACCTGGGACATTTGAAGAAATGACTGCCAAGACCTGATTAGGACTACTGGAGATATCTTGGCTCCACTGACAACAGATCTCCTGAACTAATGGAAGCAGAATAAACAGATGAGTCCTTGATTCCATGCCAAGAAAAGGGAATGTGCTAATAACCCTTGGATGACCCTAAAGCGGAACTGGAACGTGTCAGGATTTTCTGCCCTTGAAGAACACTTAAGACAGAAGACTGAAGACACAGTTGCGCTGTTGTATATAAGAACTTCATTCAAAGAATTTTTCTAATCTAGACATAGGGGGAAAACAGTCTGGACTAGAAATTGGCAACCCCCAGCACGCATGTTACAAGTGCCATGCGAGCTGATTTCCCATGGCACATGGGGCAGGAGCTCAGCCCCACCCTCTGCACAGCTGCAGGCTGGAACACTAACTCCAGTTTCCTGCTTGGGGGGGGGGGAGGGCGCGGGGGGAAGGGCATGCAACATCTCTGGGGCTGCCCCTGCCCAGCCTGGGAGCTAAGGGATTAACACCCCTCCTGTGCTACCGGCTTCCTGCTTCAGAACTGGATGGGGCTGGGCCTGCTTCACAGAGCCAGAGCTGGGCAACCTGAACATGTGGCATGCAGGGGCCCTGACTGCTTCCCTGGTCTGTGTGTGGGGGTGGGAAGCCCTTTCCCCAGTGCCCCACTGCATCTGGAGCCAGCCCTGGGAAGTCCCAGGCTCTGTCTGCCCCAGCACGCAGGCAAAGGGCTGATCCGGGCAGGGATGAGACGCTGCCACCACTCCCACCTCTCCTCGTTCCAGCACTGCTGTCCTGTCGGTGAGTGTGCTGGGGCACAGGGATATAGGAATAGAAAGGGAGGGTGAAGGAGGATGCAGGGGCAATATGGGAGAGAGCAGGGATTACACTGAGGGCACGGGGTGATGAGCAGGGGGATCACAGGGCTGAGGGGAGCGAGGCTAGAGCAGAGGGAAGATGTGAAGGGGATACAATTTTACTTTGTAGACGCTGCACTTTCCTTTACTCCCCACTTTTTTGCCTCCTTTCCAAAATAGCTATTTGGCTGAATTCTCACCCTCTCACGTTTTCTGCATTACTCCCCCAACCCTGTCCTGCCCCTAAACTCCTTCTCATACCTCCAGCCCTCTCCTGCTGCCAAACTCCCTCCAAACCCTGTCGTCCTCAGCCCATCCGGATTCCCTAACCCACTCACTGGCAGCTCTGTTCCACTGAACCCCTCATTTTTGCTCCCACCTCAGAGTCTAAGTGGATTTTGTGGATCCCCTAATTCTGGAACCCCCCAAAAGAAAATCTGGCCTATGGGAAGTCCTGAACCTCAGTCCTCCCCAATCTCCTCCCCTCACCCCATGGGGGCTGGAGTGCCAGAAGACAGGTGTCTAAATTGGGGGCCACATCAGTGAGGGTTGGGAGTTTTTGAAGGAGTTTTTTTTGCTTCTCACTTGTTTGGTCCCCAGCTGTTTTCTCTGTTGTCAGTGACCCCCACCCCTGCCATAAAGAAAGAAAACATTTGAACCTTTTGTGTTGGACATAATATTTTACTTTATTTAAAATGAAGTTTGATAAACTAAACATTTTAACTTTCTCATGTTAATATGTTTAATAATTTAAATTAAACCATTCTTCCCAGCTGCAGCACTAGCAAAATTGCTTGGCCATAATTATGTAATTAATAGTGAGCTGCCATTAGCAACTGGTAGTTCACTTAAAGTTTTGTATTGAGCCAGGTGGTCCACGGGGTGTGCAGTGGAGAGAGTGCCTCTCCTCTTCCAGGAGAGCAGCATGGCCCAGGGCAGGGGGGTTAAATCTCAGTACGCCACTTCGGAAAGGTTGCTGACCCCTGAATCCTTATATATGTTAAAGTAGATGACAACTGACTCCCTGATGAACATTTTCAGTGACCTGGAACTTCAGTGGTTCAGGAGTAAATAGCACCAGGAAAATGCTGCATCTTTGTAATTAGTTTTTTAGATAAAGGTAGGTTTTTAAAGATGGTCATTGAAATTTAGCCCTCTTAATTGTTACAAGATTTTTTTTTTTAAGAACTGAAATATCAGAAAACGTTTCTTTTTTTAAAATTGGTTTTCTGTATGGACTTCTCACCAAATGAGAGAAAATATGTGTCTAAGCATGAATATGTCTAAGCAGGAAAACATGAAAGTAAAACCACAGTTAGCAGGAGGATCCAATGAAAAAGGTAGTACTTTAAAGTTCCCCCAAATGACTAGATTTCAATCTGACATTGTCCACTAAGTCTCTGTACAGAGCCAAAGCCTAAGGAATTTCTATACAGAAACAATATTTGGAAATATTAAGATGACAAACTAAAGGATCTAGAACTGAAGTAGAATCTCATTTTTACTCTTTTATCATTACTGCAATGCAGATTACAAAAAAGAGTAACCCTGGCAGTATTAGCCCAGTACTACACTAAGAAGAGTCAGAAGATTATTGCATTTTTAAGATTTAAAACTATTACACTAAATTAAATCCTGCAACTTACAGTGACAGAGGCAAAAGAAAAATCAACTTTCTATTTTCACATTTCAGTCATAGTGGCTATAACACCTACAATGTAATAAAGAAGGCTTCTTTTACAATATTTGAGATGGGATGTCAATTTTTTTGAAAACAGAAAGCTCTATTCAACATTTACTGGTAGTTCACAGAAAGGCAACTAAATTCTGCAAACAGAAAAATCCAATTACAGTAAAACTCCATTAGTCCGGCATCCAATGCTCCGGGACTCCTGATGGTCCCGCACCATCAGGAACCCGGAAGTGCTGGGGCAGCCGGACAGGCTTCCCCCATTCAGCTGCTGCTGAAACTGACCAGCAGCTGAATCGGGGAAGCCGGGAGCAGAGCAGCTGGGGTGCTGCCGGGTTGGTCCCGTAGCGCTGCCCCTCAGGGCTGCGGGACCAACCCAGCTGCTCTTGGGGATGCCTGGGGCAGAGCAGGTGGGGTCCTGCCGGGTTGGTCCCGCAGCGCCGTCCTTTGGCGCTGCAGGACCAACCCGGCAGTACCCCAGCTGCTCTGTCCCAGGCGTCCCCAAGAGCAGCTGGAGTGCTGCTGGGTTGGTGCCGTAGCGCCGCCCCTCGGCGCTGCGGGACCAACCCGGCAGCACCCCAGCTGCTTTATTGCAGGCATCCCCGATTCAGCTGCTGCTGAAACTGACCAGCAGCAGCTGAATCAGGGACACCTGGGTCAGAGCCGGACTATCGTAAGGGGGGTCTATGAGGGGTCTGGGGTGGCATCCCCTCCCACCCCACTCCAGACCCCTCATAGCCCCCCCTTCTGATAGTCCGGCATATTTGATAATCCGGCACCCCCTGGGTCCTAAAGGTGCCGGATTATCGGAAGTTTACTGTACACACTTTTTTCCCCTACACATTGTTAGACTTTTAAAGTTTCCAATAATTTTTTCTTCAATATAATCGGCAACTTCTCTTGCCAACAGGTAGCATCACATACAAAGCTGTCTTGCTAACTGACTGGATCAGCTGAAGCTAGAAATAGCATCTAGTAAATGTGAACTTCCCCACCCAAAGCAGTTGAGAACTCACACTATTAAAAGGTGACGAAAATGAATGCTGAAAGACACCAACTGAAACTATTTATGAAGCTGAGGTTTTGGAGGCTCAGTTATTATATATTTTCACGTGTGACTTTGCATAAAAGAGCAAGATCTAGGTATCTTGTAAATTGTTCTACTCGGTGTATTTGAGAGCAGTTTTTCATATTTGTTTAGTTCTTTCACACAGCAATTAGAGAGAACAACATTAAAGGTAGCATAAATTTGTTAGGAAACTTAAGGGCAGTTAGCTAAATATACTTTTATAAAAAGGAGCTTACATTTTGAGTTTGTGCCTCTAAGTTTGTCAATTTGTCTTCATGCACAGCTCTATACTAATGCCCGACTCTGTTATAATATTAACTATTTCCCCCATAAATGTTTACTACTATTTCTCAACACAATGCAAAACAAAAAAGTAGTATTGACTACAACTGGCAGCCAATACAAAAAGACAAAGAGAAAGGGTAATGAATATTTGAAGCAGTTTCTATATACCTTTCTTGAGACATTCAAAAGTTAAATATTTAATCCTGCGGTTTTCAGTATGGTCCTCTGAACTCAGAAGACAGAAGTCATTGCATGTGATATCTGAAAAGAGGAAGCCCTTGCACAATTGGCTATAAACATTATGTGCAACAACTTTATATTTAATAATGAGATTCTCTTTCATACAGAGAACTGTTTAAAATTTTGTAATCTATTAGAGACTTTACAAACATTAACTTCAAATGTACTCTACTGTAATGTCTGAGACACTGTTCCTAATGTGGTAATATATTCACCTCCGAGAAATCAGCTCAGCATAACACCGAAGGGGTGGGCAGGCAGGAGGGCTCAGGGAGGAGCATAGAATTTTCTCTTAATGACTTGTTTTGACTTTCCTCTTTCCCCAGGGCTAGCCAGTAACTGTAACTATCAATTCATATTAAACTTATTCTTGTTGCTGAAAATAACAGGCTCAAAAATGTAGTTGACTAATTTAATTGTTTTAACTTTAAATGAGATTAATATTTTGGTGACTTCTGTAGTACCCTTTTACAAGTAAAAACCACTCTAAGTAGTAGTAACTGCTAACAGTAACACTGTGGCAAGGGAATAACATCTATAAGTAACATGGTCTCCCTCCTCCCTATGCAAGCACTGTATTAGGCAAGCTGTGCCATAAGTATTCACTAGGAAATCGAAGTATCAGGTCAGTCATGAGGTAGCCTCCTTTGTCCTTATCCTCCAAGATTTGTACATACTTAACCCCGAATCTTGGAATAATCCACTAGAAAGCTTTGTGTGTCACACCAGGGCATCTGGCCACATTTAAAAAGAAATCAAGTACGCAATATTTAAAGTTTATACCGTTTTTCTCTTTATGGCTCATAAAAGTGGCCTGTTTTTTGTTTTAACACATGCACAAAATGAATGTCTAGATTGCTCTATTTTTTCCAGGAAGTCTTAGCTATAGATGACTGGAAAACTAGCAGGATTATGACATCACAAGTACCAAGGAAGTGAAACATGAAGTGACAAATGAAAGAAGGATTTTTATTCACATTCTTTTTTGTTGAAAGAGAGAGCGCGCTCTCTCCCTCTCATATCCTGTCACTTTTTGAGCTGAAGCTCTACTTCTGAGCCTCCAAAAGGACCTCCAGCAAATAAAAGTAAAGAGTGTCAGGGGAATATAAAACACCACTTAAGAGAATATAACATGCAAGTTTAAAAAAAAAAGCCTTCCACATATGCTTGACACCTCATAATAGCTATAGGGTTGCCAGGCTGCCTCCGCATTGAGCCGGACAGGATGGGATTTTTGCCTCCTGGCGGGGGGAGGGGGGGGGGGAAATCAGAAAGTATCGGACATTTTAGGTGTCTGGTATTTTTTGAGTTTTTTTTACCAGACAGGAGGCGAAAATACCAAACTCTCTGGTTTAATACCAGACACCTGGCAACCCTAAATAGCTAGGTTAACTTTAAATATGCCTGGGTAAAGAGGCATTTCAATCAAGAAGTCAGTTTGGTTCTGTAGCTGCAGTTGAATTTTACTTTTTTTTCTAACTTGTGTCTAATGTACATAACATCCACCCCTTTTAATTACGGTTAGAAAGCCAGAGGATTAATAGAAATAAAGGTACAAACACAGCTTTGGCCCCATCTGCCACCGCTTACCATATAACTCAGTCACCAGCTAACTTAGTGCCAAAAAAGGAACAAGCTACAGTACCAATTAAATGGGAGAGGGTGAAAAACAGCCTCATGCTACTAGCATGTATTTTGCCCTATAAAGAATACTGTCAGAATATGGCAGCCCAGCCAGTAAGCAGTGTGTTGTGAAGAGGAGCAGTTTGCCCCAGTTGGCTATTACAGTCTACCCTAAAACAAAGGATTGGTAGGGCTACAGGTTGAAACTTTAGAGCTACAGGTTGAAATTCTCTCATCTGGCAACATCCATGGTCCAGCAGGATTTTAGTTAGCTAGATGACTATTTATTATGGTTGCTGCCAAGTTTCCCCGCAGTCCCATAATGTTTGTTTACAGCCACCAGTCCTAGCTCTGTGTTCTGTGCTATTATTTAGCTCTAATTTACCCCTAATTGTTTTCCAAGAGCTCAGTAAACAGTGGAAGTGCTGGTAATGTTGCTAGAGAAAACTCAACTTCCATGGTCTGGAAAATAAAATGCTCTGGATCAGCATTGGTCAGGCCCTGAGGGTGCCAGACTAGAGAGGTTCAACCTGTACTCAACCTACCCAGTGTCTGACTTATCCCATTTTTCATGGGCAGCCCTCAGCTCTGAAATCCATTCCTCCCCCTTTGGCACGCTAGCGTTCACATCGCCTGCTTCTCATGGGGACGATGCTACCACGCCCAGACAAGTATAACAAGGAACAGAAGTGGAAGCCAGCACTTGGTCCGCAGGATGGGGAAAGCGCAAGCTCCCTCCCCACGGAAGGCTACGCGGGCAATTTACGATGATGAGGAGAAGGAGCAGTAGCAAGAGTCGCATTAAGCCTGGCAAATATCAAACGCTGCTGCCCAGGGTGAGCGTCAGCGACAGTCCCAGGGGAGTGGCGGGGACAATCTCACTTTCTGAAGCGCCCGGGAGACCGCGGAGGCAACTTCCCGACCCGAAAGCAGAGCCCCGCCACCTTGCGGGGGAGGGGAAGGGGGGGCGGGGGCTAGACCAGCTACGGCAGAGCCGGGTCCGCCACAGCCCCACGGGAGCAGCACGAGCGCCGGGAAAACCGCCCGCCAGGGAGCACCGGAGGGGGGGGGGTCGGGGGCAGCGTTACCTTGTCGCGCTGGTCCCAGCTGTACTGCGGCTTCTCCTCGCCCGCGGCCGGGGGCTCCTGGCCCTGCGCGCCCCCCTTCGCCGCTTTCCGCCGCTTGGAGAAGAAGCAGCCCATGGCCCCGCCGCGCGCCTGCTGCCTCCCAGCCTGCGCCTCCCGGCAGCCAGCCGCCCCCGACGCGCTCCTCGCGCTCGCGCGCGCCACCGCCCACTTCCGGCTTCTCCTAGTCCCGTCTCCCTTGGCTACGGCAACCCGGCACCCAATCACAGCTCTGCGCCTTGGAGCCGGTCCCGCCAATCCGCGTCGCCCCCCCCGCGCTAGCCGCTCTTAAGGGGATAGGCGCCGCGTTTGGTCTGGCCCCGCCTCCTGCCCTGCCCCCGGGGAGGCGGGGGAGGCAAGGACGTAAACACATTCCACCCCCCCCCCCACACACACACACTCTCCTCCTCCCCTCCCCCCCCCACTCTCCGCCACGCCTGTCTCCTCAGTTCCCATCGGGCTGGCTGAAGAGTCACAGCACAAACCGTGCGGCAGGCACCTTGATCCGGCAGCACAGCCCCCCCCCCCAGCAGCGGGGGCCCCTGCCCTGCCAGCCACAGCACCGCCTGCCTGGGGGCGGGTCTCTGGGGGCGCGTTGTGACAGGCCAGCGCCTGCAGCCACAGCTCAGCACCTGACTGGCCCAGGGCCGCCGGGCGCCACTGGCTGAAAACCCTTCCGCGATTCTACAGAGCAGCGCGCAGCAGCGTCCACGGGGAGAGAGGGGCTGGTCTGCTCCTGTTGCCACCCCCTAGAATGTTTAGAAGGAAGCTCCCAGCCATCTTCAAGCTTTACAGCAGGACTCGCAATTTCTTTACAAAAAAAAAAAAACAACAAACCCTCAGATTTTTGTCTTAATCCTGTGATTCATAGACTCATAGGGCTCGTCGACATTGGCCCCTTTTCCGGAAGGGGCATGCTAATTTTTCAGATCATAATAGGGAAATCTGCGGGGGATTTAAATACCCCCCCGCAACATTTAAATAAAAATGTCCGCCACTTTTTTTCCGGCTTTTAGAAAAGCCGGAAAAGAGCGTCTATACTGGCCCCGATCCGGCCTGATCCTCTGGAAAAAAGCCCTTTTCCGGAGGATCTCTTATTCCTACTTCAAAGTAGGAACTGATATTTAAATCCCCCGCGGATTTCCCTATTACGACCTGTCAAATTAGCATGCCCCTTCCGGAAAAGGGGCCAATGTAGACGTAGCCATAGACTTTAAGGTCAGAAGGGACCATTATGATCATCTAGTCTGACCCCCTGCACAGTGCAGGCCACAAAATCTCACCCACCCCTCCTAGAATAATCCTCTCACCTATATCTCAGATATTGAAGCCTTCAAATACTTTGAAGACCCCAGGATGCAGAGAATCCTCCAGCTGTGATCTGTACCCCATGCTACAGAGGAAGGCGAAAAACCTCCAGGGCCTCTGCCAATCTACCCTGGAGGAAAATTCCTTCCCAACCCCAAATATGGCGATCAGCTAAACCCTGAGCATGTGGGCAAGACTCATCAGCCAGACACCCAGAAAGTTCTCTATAGTAACTCCTATCATCCCTCCATTGACCTATTTCCCACTGATAATGAATGGTCAATTAGTTACCAAGATCATGTTATTTCATCAAACCATCCCCTTCATAAACCCATCTAGTTTAATCTTGAAACCAGATAGATCTTTTGCCCCCACTACTTCCCTTGGAAGGCCGTTCCAGAACTTCACTCCTCTAATGGTTAGAAACCTTCGTCTAATCTCAAGTCTAAACTTCCTACTAGCCAGCTTATATCCATTTGTTCTTGTGTCCACATTGGTATTAAACTTAAATAATTCCTCTCCCTCCCTGGTATTTATCCCTCTAATATATTTAAAAAGTGCAATCATGTCCCCCCTCAGCCTTCTTTTGGTTAAAGTAAACGAGCCAAGCTCCTTGAGTCTCCTTTCATAAGACAGGTTTTCCATTCCTCCGATCATCCTAGTGGCCCTTCTTTGTACCTGTTCCAGTTTGAATTCATCCTTCTTATACATGGGAGACCAGAACTGCACACAGTATTCCAAATGGGGTCTCACCAATGCCTTGTATAATGGCACTAACACCTCCTTATCCCTACTGGAAATACCTCGCCTAATACATCCCAAGATCGTATTAGCCTTTTTCACGGCCATGTCACAATGGCGGCTCATAATCATTCTATAATCAACCAGGACTCTGAGGTCCTTCTCCTCCTCCGTTACTTCCAACTGATGTGTCCCCAGCTTATAACTAAAATTCTTGTTATTAATCCCTAAATGCATAACCTTACACTTCTCACTATTAAATTTCATCCTATTACTATCACTCCAATTTACAAGATCATCCAGATCTTCCTGTATGATATCCCGATCCTTTTCTGAATTGGCAATAGCTCCCAACTTTGTGTCATCCGCAAATTTTATTAGAACACTTCCACTTTTGGTGCCAAGATCAGCAATAAAAAGATTAAATAAAATTGGCCCCACAACTGATCCCTGAGGAACTCCGCTAGTAACCTTCCTCCAACCTGACAGTTCACCTTTCAATATGACCCGCTGTAGTCTCCCCTTTAACCAGTTGCTTATCCACCTCTCAACTTTCATATTAATCCCTATCTTTTCCAATTTAACCAATAATTCCCCATGTGGTACTGTATCAAATGCCTTACTAAAGTCGAGGTAGATTAGATCCACTGCATTTCCTTTATCTAAAAAATCTGTTACTTTCTCAAAAAAGGAGATCAGGTTGGTTTGGCAAGATCTACCTTTTGTAAAACCATGTTGTAATTTGTCCCAATTGCCATTAGCCTCAATGTCTCTAACTACTTTCTCCTTCAAAATTTTTTCCAGGATCTTACATACTACAGATGTCAAACTAACAGGCCTATAGTTACCCGGGTCGCTTTTTTTTCCTTTCTTAAAAATCGGAACTATATTAGCAATTCTCCAGTCAAATGGTACAACCCCTGAGTTTAGAGATTTATTAAAAAATTTTGCTAATGGACTTGCAAGTTCATGTGCCAGTTCCTTTAATATTCTTGGATGAAGATTATCTGGGCCCCCCGATTTACTCCTATTAAGCTGTTCAAGTTTGGCTTTTACCTCGGATATGGTAATATCTACCTCCTTATCTTTAGTCCCATTTGTTAACTTACCATTATCCCTAAGCTCTTCATTAGCCTCATTAAAGACTGAAGCAAAGTATTTGTTCAAATATTGGGCCATTCCTAGATTATCCTTAACCTCCACTCCATCCTTAGTAATTAGTGGTCCTACTTCTTCTTTTTTTGTTTTTTTCCTATTTATATGGCTATAAAACCTTTTACTATTGGTTTTAATTCCCTAGTTCGAACTACCGTTACTCCTCATTCCAGGAAGCCTAGTTCGAACTACCTAGTTCATGCCCCGTGTAGCCGCGTTGCACGGGGTTCGAACGAGTGGGGTTTTAAAAATGGCGGCGCCCCGCTTATGCAAATGAAGCCCAGGAAATTCAAATCCCGGGCTTCATTTGCAAGTGCGGTATGCCTACATTACCCCGCTAGTTCGAACTAGTGGGGTAGTGTAGACATACCCTGAGATGCTTGGTCTAACACACCTGCCTATAATTTTTTTCCCTTTTCTAGGGATACAGGCTTCTGACAGCTTCTGCAACTTTAACTTAAAATAATTCCAGGCCTCCTCCACTTTAAGATCCATAATTTCTTTAGTCCAATTAACTTCCCTAACTAATTTCCTTAATTTACTAAAGTTAGCTCTTTTGAAATCAAAAACCCAAGTCTCAGATTTATTTTTGTTTATCCTTCCATTTAATTTAAACTGAATTAGCTCATGATCACTCGAGACAAGGTTGTCTCCTACAACCATTTCATCTATGAGGTCTTCGCTACTCACCAAAACCAAATCTAAAATAGCATCCCCCCTTATTGGTTCAGCAACTACCTGATGAAGGAATTCATCAGCTATCACATCTAGGAAAATCTGAGCCCTAATATTATTACTAGCACTTGTTCTCCAGTCTATATCTGGAAAGTTGAAATCTCCCATGATTACGCAGTTTCCATGAGTATTTACTTCATTAAAAACATTAAAGAGGTCTCTATCCATGTCAAAATTGGATCCTGGTGGTCTATAACACACCCCAAGCACTATCCCAGGGGAGGATCTGGTAGTTTTCTTCCCCAATGTGATTTTTGCCCAAACGGACTCTGTCTTCTCCATTCCATCACTTTTTATTTCTTTACAATCTACCTCATCTTTGATATACAATGCGACTCCACCACCTTTACCCTTATTTCTGTCTTTCCTAAACAGCACATACCCTTCAATACCTGTACTCCAGTCATGCCTAGTATTCCACCATGTTTCTGTTATTCCTATAATATCTGGTTTCACTTCCTGGACCAATAACTCTAGTTCCTCCTTTTTGTTACCTAGGCTCCTCGCATTGGTGTACAAACATCTTAATTTTTGCTGTTTGGCCTCATTCACATTCTTTACCCAATTTGGCACGGACATTATACCTCCAATATGACCTATTAGACTAGTATCCACCCTACCCTTCCTCATGTTCATTCTCATACCCCCAGCTATATCCTTTCTTACTTCATTTTCCTCCTTCTCAGTGTTAAAATCTGGCGTAGAGATTACCTGGGCATCTCCCAACCGTCTCCCCCAAATTCCTAGTTTAAAGCTCTCTTAATAAGTTGAGCCAGCCTCCATCCTAGAAGTTTATTTCCCTCCCTACTTAGGTGAAGTCCATCTCTAGAGAACAGTCCTCTGTCCATAAATACCTCCCAGTGACCATACATCCCAAAGCCCTCCTTATAGCACCACTGCCTAAGCCATCTATTGATCATCATAATCCTGTCACATCTTAGTTGCCCTTCTCTAGGAACAGGCAGAATCCCACTAAAGATCACCTGAGCCTCAATTTCCTTGAGCATCCTCCCCAGACTAGCATAGTCTCCCTTAATTCGTTCCAGCGAGAATCTAGCCGTATCATTTGTTCCTACATGAAGGATGATCAATGGATTCCTTCCTGCTCCCTTAATAATTCTCTTCAACCTCAGTTCCACATCTCTTATCTTAGCACCTGGCAGACAGCACACCCTTCTATTCTCTGGATCAGCTCTGGTTACAGGCCTATCTATTCTTCTCAATAAGGAGTCCCCAATCACATAGACCTGCCTTTTCCTAGTGACAGTGAAATTCTCTGGTCTATCTCTAGCTTCCTCTGGCTGCAAGTCCTTGCCATTCCTATTTTCCCTTGTAATCCTAATGCTCATTATTGGTGTTGTCTCCATTAAGTCTTCCCCTTTATCTATGGGACTAGCCACTCTTCTCTTCTTCCTTACCCTTCCATCTTCATTATCTACCTGTTGTACCCCTTCTACATTTTCCAGCTCCACATACCTGTTCTTGAGCTCTATTTTTCCTTTACTGACCCATCTTTTCCTCTGCCTGGTCCTCTGAGTCACATGTTTCCATTGTCCATTTTCTTCGCCCAGCAGTCCCCCCTCTGAGGCCCTTGATCCTGCTTCCATCTGCATATCTAAGCTTTCCCCTTCAGCCATATCATGCCTTTGCCCCATCATCTGCTCAAACCCCCTTCTAAACTCGACCAGAGTTTCCACGTGCATCTCCAGTCCTCGGATTTCAGCAGCTGGGGCTCTAAGAAAAACACCAGATATCATAGGCTCCCAATACAATGGCGAGGGTTATCCTGCTGAGTAAATATAACCAGCGTACTTTGGAGAGTGACCAACAATATATGAACTTAAAAAACAACAAATGGTCTGATAGCAACAATATATAGGGAGCCAGATTTTGCATGGTGGGTGAGTGGATGTGTGTAAATGTGTGGGTGTACAAAGAGCTTTCAGTTCCTTGTGCAACCTGTTGAAGGCCCAGACAATTCCTGTTTTTGTACTTAGTGGTGCATGGGCCCTACTTCCTCTCTATCCCTATGAAGGAAAACAGTGCCAAATGGAAAAGAGAAGAGAGAAACCCAGCATCTATCCACTCATTCCTAAACCCTGACCAACCCATCTGCGCAAGGAATAAGCTGCATTCTCAAAGAGAAATAGCAGACACACACGTCCTGCCTCTGTTTTTCTGCATTGTCTCTTCTTTTGTACCTACTAGATATAGTTGTACCCAGTGTTACAGTAGAAAGTTCATGTAGAAAAGATTAGGATTTTTTTTTACATTGCACTTCTCCAGCACCTGTCATCTGAAGATCTAAGTTCAGGATAAACATCAATTAATTTTCACATCACTGTTAGAAGGGAAGTACCTAATTACAGCAGTTTGTTTAAATTAAAAATAAGTACAGTAATGGATCTTAGTAATTGAGTTATTATTGTAATCAGACTGCGACTGTACTTCAGGCTACAATTTTATCAAGTCTCAACTCATAAGTAAGGCTGGGTCTTATAAGTATTTAGATAAGAAATTAAGTGCTGGAAAATTGAGTATAAGAACATAAGAACATAAGAACGGCCGTACTGGGTCAGACCAAAGGTCCATCTGGCCCAGCATCCTGTCTGCCGACAGTGGTCAGCATCAGGTGCCCCAGAGAGGGTGGACCGAAGACAATGATCAAGCGATTCGTCTCCTGCCATCCCTCTCCAGCCTCTGACAGACAGAGGCCAAGGACACCATTTTATCCCCTGGCTAATAGCCTTTTATGGACCTAACCTCCATGAAATTATCTAGCTTCTTTTTAAACTCTATTATAGTCCTAGCCTTCACAGCCTCCTCTGGCAAGGAGTTCCACAGGTTGACTACACGCTGTGTGAAGAAGAACTTTCTTTTATTAGTTTTAAACCTGCTCCCCATTAATTTCATTTGGTGTCCTCTAGTTCTTCTATTTAGGGAACTAATAAATAACTTTTCTTTATCGGCCCTCTCCACACCACTCATGATTTTATAGACCTCTATCATATCCCCCCTCAGTCTCCTCTTTTCTAAACTGAAAAGTCCCAGTCGCTTTAACCTCTCCTCATATGGGACCCGTTCCAAACCCCTAATCATTTTAGTTGCCCTTTTCTGAACCCTTTCCAAGGCCAAAATATCTTTTTTGAGGTGAGGAGACCACATCTGTACACAGAATTCAAGATGTGGGCGTACCATAGTTTTATACAGGGGCAGTAAGATATTCTGGGTCTTATTTTCTATCCCTTTCCTAATAATTCCTAGCATCCTATTAGCCTTTTTGACTGCTGCTGCACACTGTGTGGAAGTTTTCAGAGAACTGTCCACGATAACTCCAAGATCCCTTTCCTGATTTGTCGTAACCAAATTATCCCCCACCATACTGTACGTAGAGTTGGGGTTATTTTTCCCAATGTGCATTACTTTACACTTATCCACATTAAATTTCATTTGCCAGTTTGTTAGCCAATCACTCAGTTTGGTGAGATCTTCTTGGAGTCCCTCACAGTCTGCTTCTGTCTTGACTATCCTAAACAGTTTGGTATCATCTGCAAACTTTACTACCTCACTGCTTACCCCTTTCTCCAGATCATTTATGAATAAGTTGAAAATGATTGGTCCCAGGACTGACCCTTGGGGGACACCACTAGTTACCCCTCTCCAATCTGAAAATTTACCATTTATTCCTACCCTTTGTTTCCTGTCTTTTAACCAGTTGTCAATCCATGAAAGGACCTTCCCTCTTATCCCATGGCCATGTAATTTACACAAGAGCCTTTGGTGAGGGACCTTGTCAAAGGCTTTCTGAAAATCTACGTATACTATATCTACTGGATCTCCCTTGTCCGCATGTTTGTTAACCCCTTCAAAGAACTCTAACAGATTAGTAAGACAGGATTTCCCTTTACAGAAACAATGTTGACTTTTGTCCAACAAATTATGTTCTTCTACATGCTTCACAATTTTATTCTTTACTATTGTTTCGACTAATATGCCCAGTATTGAAGTTTGACTAACCGGTCTGTAATTGCCAGGATCGCCTCTACAACCCTTTTTAAATATTGGTGTCACGTTGGCTACCTTCCAGTCATTAGGTATGGAAGCCGATTTAAAGGATAGGTTACAAACAACAGATAATAGCTCAGCAATTTCCTATTTGAGTTCTTTTAGAACCCTTGGATGAATGCCATCTGGTCCCGGAGATTTGTTAACATTAAGTTTTTCTATTTGTTCCAAAACCTCCTCTAATGACACTTCAATCTGGGACAGTTCCTCAGATTCATCACCCACAAAGGAGGGTGCAGATTCGGGAATCTCCCCAACGTCCTCAGCCGTGAAGACTGAAGCAAAGAAATCATTTAATTTCTCCGCAATGGCTTTATTGTCCTTGATTGCTCCTTTTATAGCTCGATCATCTAGGGGACCCACAGGTTTTTTAGCAGGCTTCCTGCTTCTAATGTACTTAAAAACATTTTGTTATTTCTTTTTGAGTTTGTGGCTAGCTGTTCCTCAAACTCTTTTTTTGCTTTTCTTATTACATTTTTACACTTGATTTGACAGTGTTTATGTTCTTTTCTATTTATCTCACTAGGATTGGACTTCCACTTCTTAAAAGATACCTTTTTGTCCCTCACTGCTTCTTTACATGGTGGTTAAGCCACGGTGACTCTTTTTTAGGTCTCTTGCTATGTTTTTTAATTTGGGGTATATATTTAAGTTGGGCCTCTGTTATGGTGATTTCTCATTAAGTGACATGCTGCCTTCTTACAAAGCAGGAACTAATGGTCTAGTGTAGTGGCAAGGGGCACTGTGCAAATACATTTTGTATGAAAGGTAATACAAAGGTCCTGACCACTTGTGTCCATTACAAATTCTATAGCACTTTTTACAACAAATTTTAGCCATAGCACCATGGAAAACTTCCTGCTCAGCTAATTAAAGTGTTCTATAATTTGTTTTTTGTCTCTAATGATTAAGTTTTTCACTTCCCCATTAAAATATCATTGACAGTGTAACTGGGTAATGCATTTCCCATCCAAAGATGGCTGTATTTCAGTACTGAAGGAAATAACTTCTATTCATATGGTACTACAATATAAAATCCTTTGTGATGAAAAGTGCTCTCTTGTAAACTATATTGTAAATGCAAGATATTTTAGCAGTAAAATAGCTATAAGTTGGTCTTGTCCAACCCTAATCTTCTATGGTTCTCTGACTGCATAACATTGTAAATAACATTTTATCTGCCGTTCTAAGAAATATTTACCAAATAAAATAATTCCTTATATCTAGACAATGTTATTCTTACATATGAAAAAAGGAACATGGGGTGATTTTAGTGAGGGAAAGACCAATCCTCTAATCCTCTGCAATGGTCAATGGAGCTAGATGGGTAGCATAGGAAGGGGGATACAAACACTGCAGTTACTGAAAGAAAAGTGACAGAATTTCATCTGCAGCATGCACTACTCAAAAATTGTAGGAATTACGCTGAATCAGCTAGAATAACTCTTGCTGCAGTGTTGCTCCTGCTCGAGCATGGCTCTTCATCATTCCCTCTGCTGTTTCTTGTAATTTCTTGTGAAAGTAACTTCTTACGGTACTGTCCTAGCACAACCCCTCTCCAGGGGAGGTCAGGGAAGAAGGTTGAGGATGGAGCAGTTGTTATAGGACAGTACCTGTAAGAAATTATAGGATGGAGTGTGGGGGACTCATGGCAGGGAGCTGGAGGTGTGAGGGAGCTCAGGGCATGGGTTGGGGATGTTGGGGGGATGCAGGAGTCAGGGCAAGGGGTGGTGTTCTAGGGAGTTCAGGAGTCAGGGCAAGGGTTGTTTGGGGGGCTCAGGGCAGGGGGAGGGGATATGGGGGAGAGCTCTGATCTGGGAGTGTGGCTACCACACTGTCTGGCCAGTGCTGCCCAGCCAGCCTAGTACTGGGGCTGGAGCATCTAGAACTCACCCCCCAGCTGGCCAGTCTCTTACCAATGCACCATATCAGGGCACATTGGGGTGCACCAGCTTATTTTCACCTTTGTGTAAGCAGGATTCTTAATACACATTCTGGACCTAAATGCAGCCAGAAGCTGTATCCTTTATGATAGATATGCTTTAAACCAATTTTAAAATAAATTAATCATTTAAGACTATTCAAAAGCTCACACTCCATAACATTATATATAAATGCAGTCAAATCTGGAGAAAACATTTGGAAAGGTCTGTCCTAATAGTAGGCTGGTTAGCATAAAAAAAAGTCATGACTTTTCATGGGAATCCCCTGAAAGTCATGTTGTTTGTCATGGCAGTTATGTGACTCTCAGCCCTACAACTTCTAATAGACGTGCATACTGAAATGCTTGTGCTAATACATGTATAAGAAGTCACAGGACTGGCATCTTTGTTACAGTGTTTAATATCTTTTAATAACATATCTCCTTTCCAGTAGGTCAACACTTAACTGCAACTCTGATGAATTATAATATATTGGGTCGGAAAATAAAGACAGCTTTGTGTGGGAAAAGCTATTTTAACATTTTTATAAGACGCCTCTAAAATTTGTCTAATTTATTTTTCATCTCAATTTTGTGATATTAGTCTCAGGATGCTAGACATCTCACTTTTCCAGTCTAAAGGATATGAAAAATAGAGCCTTCATCCCCATTACACCTCCATATCTCCTCTCCTTCCTTCATCTGTCTTCTCTATCCCCAGGGCAAGAGTACCCACAGGGAAAAATTAGCAGGTGCTCAGCACCCACCAGCAGGCAAACTACCCTTTATTCTCTCTCCCCCAGTGCCTTCCACCCAGAAGCGGCCCTATTTCTACTCCTCCCCATTTCTCCCAGCATCTTCTGCCACTAAAAAACAGCTGTTTCTCAGCATTCAGAAGCTCCAGGAAGAAAGGGGAGGGATGGGGATGGGGAAGAGAAGAGGCAGGGTGGGAGCAGAGAGTTGAGGAAAGGGGTGAAACGGGAGCAGTGCAGGAGCAGGAAGGGGTGAGTGGGGGCAGGAGTTTGGGGAAGAGGTGGAGTTGGGGCAGGACCCAGGGTGGAATCAAGCACTCCAGTTAGAGCAGAAGTTGGCACCTAAGCTGGGGACTCTTTAGTTTCCACTTTGTCACTTTCCCTCTCCCAATTCCTTTTTTCTCCCCTCTGTTTGGTCTCCATTTCTGTCCTTCTCTGCACCTCCTTGTCCCTTTTTTCATCTTTAAGCTCTCTTCTCTTTCCCTAGGTATCTCTTCCCAAACATTTTGGTTCTCTGTGTGTGGAATAACAAGTAATCTGGTGACACCTTATACACTATCAAATTAATTAGCTTTAGGTAGACACAACTCACTTCCTCAGATGCTTGAAATGAAAGAAAGGCAGGGATACAGAGCTGAGAGTGTAACATCAGTGCTAATTAAATCAGGGTGGATGTAGATCACCTTTAACAGTGATGGAAGGTGAGAGTATCTGAAGGGGAAATTATTTATTGTAATGAGAGAGTATGTGTGGAATGTTTTTGTTGCTACCTCCTCTCAACTCAGCAAAGAGTAAAGGAAAACCTCTTGGGGGGTTAGTTCGTCTTTATTTCCAAGATGCCTTCACTTGTTTTTAGGAGGAAAAAGGTGAGTGATCTACTCAAGTTAGCCAACTAAAGATAAAATCTGTACAGACAAGGCTGTTTGGACTTTTCACATAAACTCCCAGGTTGAGTTGAAGACTATGGGAAAGCCTAATGTTGCTTGACACAGCACATTTTCAGCAAATAATGAAGAATATTTGTGGAAAGTGAATTCTAAATTCATAAATGTGCTTTCTTCACACTAGAAATCTGATTCTGAGTGATACTCAGCCAACAAAAACATTGCATATAAAATATTTGAAAATGACTGCTTATAAACTCCAGGTAATCGTAATACTTATAGATTTTCACTCCTACAGCACTATCTCCTGAGCTTTGTAGATGTTCCTTTGAGTGTGTGTGGAGTAGCATGACAGACTGTGAAGGTGGACGAGGCCCCAGCACTCAAGGCCTTGAGGCCCAGCACTTGGAGGCCTTTCTGCACCCAGCTCCAATGAGAAGAGTAGAAGAGAGGTTCTCCAAGCAGGATACAGTGGCCACAGCAGAGGCAGCCAGTCAGGGCCCAGCAGGCTGATATAAAAGAAACTGCTGGGACAGGGCCTGCTAGTTCCTCACTGGAGCGTGACCCAATGAGATCTAAGCGCTGATTGGGAGGACAGCAGCACCTTGGACAGCTCTGAGTGCAAGCTGAACTTTAGACCTGGTTCAGACCCAGGTTCAGAGGCTGAAGACTAGCCACAGAGCTTTACAGAACCTGAGACAGGGTAAACTGAGAGCCAGGCCTCCAAGCCCTGAGGGACGGAGCAGTGTCTTGGGGAAGTGGCCCAAGGAACAAGGTAGTAGCACACACTAGTGACTGTTAACAGGCAACTGCTACTGCTGGCTGGGACCCAGAGGAATAGGTGAGCCTGGTCCCCAACCCCCCAGCAGCTGCAGAAAGGGAGTAAGATGATGCCTAGTCTCAGTAAACGACCTGAAATCCTTTGGGGCCACTTCCACTCCCGGAGAACAGCTGGGCTGAAAATTGCAGATGTGCCCTTGACCACAAAGGGACACTAACCGGAGCGTGACCCCTTAAAACAGACACTTGCTACACAGTGCTTACTGCTATTTTGTTTGTTCTCCAGACACTGCTGGGTGTGTCAATTAGCAGAGATCAAGCTTAGATACCAGTGCCCTGGGCTAATCTAGATGTGAGTTAATAATTGTTTTAATATGTTAACTAACATAACTGAACATTCCAGAACAGACCAAGGCACAGAAGTTTTGTCTAGTTGAGTCCTGTGTAGGCAAGCTGTGGAGAGAAAGAGAGAGAGAGTGAGAGAAATTAATCCATTTGGACACTCTCATCATCCTATTTCTCCCTGCTGGGAATTCCAGTTGACTGCTAGTTTATGGCAGAGTGAGCAATGCGGTCAAACATTCCTAAGGCAGAAAACAAGACACCAAGTGAAGGGATGATAAAATTGCTTTAAAATGAATCTTACATAGGTTTAGATCAGGGGCCCCAGAAAGTCTAACACTAGTGCTAGTGGTCTCATTACAATGCGGTCATGACCCCTTTTGGGGTCCCAGCCCACAGTTTGAGAACCACTGGTTTAGATTAATCCAAGTTTGTGCAGGGAGGTGTAAATTACGCCTACATTGCTGCTTGGTCTTCTGTGCCCCACAGATATTTGTTCCTAAGGGGGGTACGGTTAATTCTACTGCTCTTCTCATTCTCTGTATTTCAGCTAGGGGAAGCTATTTTAAAATTGCATCTGGGTCTAAACAGGAACCTGCTTTATGGAGGCAGTTTGGAGAAATGCCGAGCGAGCACATTGCATAACCACAGTAGCTCTGCCCCATTTAGCCATTGCCAGACACCCTGGAATCAGAGTGGCCCTTTTGTGATCTCTCTACAGACGTTCTAGTGCGAGAGGCTTCTGCCAAGACACACAGTAGCAGAAGCCAACAGAGACCATAGGATGTATCTGGGCTAATGTTCTTATTTGATATCAGGCTAACTGAACTTTGTTCAACTGTGATCCTTTTGGACATCAAAAGAGTGTGTCTTTTGTGGAAGTCCTCAGATGAAGATGTTGACTGTAAAGGTGTCTTTGATGGTGGGATAATTTAAAATAGATGACAGCGGACAAACAGGAAGCAAGACTTTACAGTAAACATTGTCTAATTATGAGAGACAAGGTGAAATAGAAGCATATAGAAGTTATAAGCAAGTCACACATCAAATCATTACGCATCATACTTATATTCTTATAACCAATACTAAAATATACATTTTTGCTACAACATGAGTCTAGAGTAATTATTCCTGTGAGGGTTTTAATTTAGAGTAGCTAGGCAGTACACTGCACTCTGATGCAGAGTCCTAGAAAATGCCATCTCTTTACAATTCCAAAATGTAGATTAGAAATTCTAGGAATGTATTTGAGAAGGGTATCTGATAGTGTCTCTTTAGACTTTACCCCTTTTTTAGTGCCCAGACTACCTTTTGGCTGTGCTAGGACACCTTTTTTCCTTCCATCAAATGTCCATTCACCTCACCACTTAACGGCTATGTCTACACTGGCGGGTTCTTGTGCAAGTATGGCCGTTCTTGCGCAAGAACCCGCAGAGCATCCACATTGCCCACCCGCTCTTGTGCAAGAAGATTTACAGTACGGCATGGTAAGAGAGGGCTTCTTGCGCAAGAGCTACACTCTTTTCTTACAAGTGTAAGCTCTCCTGTGCAACAGCTCTTGCGCAAGAGGGCAGTGTGGACGCACCACAGGGGTCTCTTGTGCAAGAAAGCCATATAGCTAAAATGGCCATCAGAGCTTTCTTGCGCAAGAGAGTGTCCACACTGCCATGGGCGCACTTGTGCAAAAGCACATCTCGGACATGGCAGTGGGGATGTGTTTTTGCACAAGAGTTCTTGCACAAGAACCCTTGCGCAAGATGTTCTTGAGCAAGAAGCCGCCAGTGTAGACATAGCCAACATGTTATTCTTTACTTTGTTACTGCATACTCTATCAACTATGCCCCATTATATTAACTTCAGAAGATTATGCAAGGTATACATCTATGCACAGTTTGGCCACAGTTTTACAGCACACCCAGTCCATATCGACTAGAGGCAACAACAGCTCAAGATTAAAAATAACCTAGAGCTTCAGATATAGCGGCACTACCATTAAGCCAGTGGACCATAACAAACCCTAGATATTTTAAACAGTAATTTGTAATAAAATCATCCTGTTAAATTACATAAATGTGGGATTGTCTCTACCAGCAGACTATGTGATAAACAAACATTCTGGTTTTGGAAATATTATGTCACTGTGGGTCTCTGTGGAATAAATTAATTCCACTTGGTGGTAACACAGAACAGCAGGGGACTCAGTAAATACAGAAGATGAAATGGAAAATATTTAAGCAATTAATAATTGGAAGCATCTGAACCCTAAAGCTTGCTTTCAACTCAATGAATTATAATAATCTGTTCCTTCAGCCACCCAGTATTGATCATATTAGCTCTCATTGTCCACAACCTCGGAATATGACACACTTAAGAAGCAAAAATGCTCTGGAGGGAAATAATCCAAAAATAAAAACCGGAAATAAAAATGTTGATATAGCATGGTAGGTAGGAAATAAAGGAAAGATTGTCTTGGCAAGTGGATGTTAATACAGAAGAGGTACAACCTAGGCAAATCTTATGTGTGGAACCATCATCACTAGAGATGCCCCATAGTAAGGTATTTGGTTCCTAAAACCAAATCCCAAGGCAGTTCTGTGGTACCATGAGATGTATGTACTCTCCATTAATCCACGTGTATGGTAGAGGCTGGTTATTCCTGATGCAAGGAGAGGAGGCGATGAACAGACATGCTGCAGGAATCAGGTGCAGAGTGGCTTGGAGAGGAAATATGTACTGGGAAAGGGCTGGACCTAACTGTAATCAGGGTCTGAATGAACTTTCCTCTACCTGTTAGCTAGGGAGGGGAAAAGACTTCAGCAGCACACTGTACTTACACAAACACACTTACTCTGCCTAAGTATCAAGCAAACAGAGCTGTGTTGCCCAAAGAGATCAACTTAGGCTGATGTTGGGATACAAATCACCTTAGTAGTGAATGTAGGGGTAGTGAGATCTCATTATTAATTTTTACTGTAATATATTTTTATTGTACAAGTGCTTTACTGCATTTAGGCTTCTTGATTGGGGGGAGGTACCCTCAACTAAAAGGAACTACCTAAACCAGGGGCTTGAATGCAAGATCACTGTGAAAATAAGAGGGGGTGGAGACAAGTGTCCCTGCCAGCAGAGATGGGCTCTATTTCAGAACAACAGGCATGGATGAACCTGTTTAACCCACAGTTCATAGAGGGAGCTATGTATGGCTCTAGTAAGAATCTTTTGTTAAGTGTACATCACTTGTTGGAAGGGGGCACGGTTTTGGCCCAGCCTGCTTCCACATAAAGTTCATCTACTAAGAGCTGACAATTGCTAGGAACTGAAAATGACCAAGGATATGCCTACATTACATAGCTTTTAGCAACAAGGTTGTGTGGACATAGTCATGTCACTAAAAGTCAGTGCATGTGAATGCTCTTCATCTGCACTTCTGCTGGCAAAATACTTGTAGTCCCCGTCAGCAGCTTTTGCTTTGTCGGCAGGAATGCTCCTGTCCACAAAGCAGCATTCATGCTTGCACTTTTGTTATTCAGGGAGGGAAGGTTAAGCACCCATGCATGACAAACATTTTGTTGATCAGATGTAGACATAGCCTAAGTGCTTAAAACACTAACCTGCAGAAGTCACATGAGAGAAGCAGGTGACAGCAAAAAGTTACTGTGTGTTGCAAGCAGCCCGTAAGGGCAGAGAGTGGTGCAGAGAAGCAGTTGGTGAGATGGACAGCCAAAGCAAATATTCAGATGGTGCTGCAAGCCTTCTTGCCCTTTGCCCTGCTGCAGGTGAGAAGTGAACTCACATAGATGTACCTCTAAACCCTGGGTCCTCACTGATCAAGGACAAACCTTAACCAGGGGCCAGGGCTATATAAAGCCCACTAGTAAGCAACCAGGGAGCTAGCGACCAGGAGCAGCTAACAGGGAGTTGGGAAGGGGCTAGATACACTTGATATTCTTTAAAACTTTTAAACTAAACTAAAACCAAACTACCTGATATAAATAAAACCCCTATAAAATTATCTGTAGGAGAGAATGTAGCAGAAGCCCAGAAGCACAGTGGGGGCCATCCTGTTTATTACACCCAATGTAGCATGTATGGACAGGTGGCAAATGTGGGCATACTGTGCAAGAAATTCCTGGCCCTCAGACACTGGATATGGGCTTTGGAGGTGCAAAGGGAGACAGAGAGGTACGTAGATGAGGCTTTCCAGGACACTGTAGAACTGTCCCACCTCCAGTCAGACAGCCCCCTTGATGTTGAGGAGGTTGAAAGGTTCAGGGAAGGAGAACATTCAACTAGAGCAGAGGGAAGTGATCTTATAGTTGGGATCCTCCTTCCAGATGATGTTGTGGTATCTTCTCACACTGAGAGGAACTAATTTAGCTGCAACTACTCATGAGAGAGATCTTGGAGTCATTGCAGATAGTTCTCTGAAAACATCCACTCAATGTGCAGTGGCAGTCAAAAAAGCAAATAGAATGTTAGGAATCATTAAAAAAGGGATAGAGAATAAGACCGAGAATATCTTATTGCCTCTGTAGAAAACCATGGTATGCCTACATCTTGAATACTACATACACATGTGGTCACCACATCTCAAAAAAGAGGCTTAGGCCCCATATTTATAGGACAATCTAGACTTCTTTATCACATGGAAGCAATAGGAGAAATTGATTATTATTTATTTGCAGTAGTACCCACTACATGCTAGATGCTGAACAAAGACACATTAAAGCAAGATACTTGCATCCAAAGCTTATATTTGACACAATGCTAAACTAAAGGTATACATAAATGTATCAAAAAGCTGACCACTGTAGTGACTGAAGTTTAAACAATTGCTTGAAGTAGAGCCACTAATCTATTACTCATGATTGGTGATGTGGGTGTAAATAACTACTGGTGTTGGTCACAGTCTAGATGGATCTCAGATGGAAACAAATCAATTTAAAAATCTTACTGGAATCCAAAGAGAATAGAGGAAAAGAACCTGAGAGAGCTAAACTACCTATATAGAAAACATGGTGGAATGAATGATAAGGTCATATGCTACTGGCGTTTTACTTATTGACAGTGTTTGCTCATTTAGAAAGCTTCATAAAATGTGGTTCACACTTGGTCCTCAGAGCATGAAAACCATCTCCTACAACCTTACAAATAGAAAGCAGTTGGAGGAAAATCCACTCATACTGGGCTATCAACAAGATTTAGCCTTCCAGATGGCTTGAAGGGCCAGCAGGAGACACTGAGTAATTGGGAGCCAGCAGGTCAGTTAAGAAAGCTTTCCTGCTTCTTCTCAGAGGCAGGTATGACGAGACTCAGATGGAGCACTTGCCTTTGAGTTTTGTTTGTCAGTTTAAAGCAAGGGTGGGGTCAGGGGCTGCTCACCCACAGAAAAATCAGTTGGGAGACACACACAAGTGAGAAGCCAAAAAAAACCCCCACTCAAAAGCAAACAAATGAACCCTCACGGACGCGGCACTTGACTGAGAAGGAAAAAGACACTCTCCATATTCCCCTAACTCACCAGAACCTAGGGGGGCCCAGGCTAGTAGATTCCGTATGCTTCAGCCCTGCAGGGGGACAATGGTAGGGGGCTGGAGTACCAGTGCAGTTTCCCCAATGCTCGAGGAGGAACCATGAGCCTTGGGAGCTAGATCCAGGCAAGCTGGGGGCTGCATCTGTCCTCCAGAACTGAGGTTCCCCACCCTTGGATTAACGACTCAAGGAAGCCAAATTCTGAGTTTTCTTATTTTAAGTTAACTGTTTAAACACCATAGCAGAGCATCCAGCTTGGGCCACTGTGCTCCAAACAGGCAGCTGCAACTTGAGGATAAAGGCAGGGAATGCCTGCAGCTTTGTATTTGTCTTTGCAGGAGACACACTACAGAGCAGCCACATCTAAGACTCTGGCACTAGCTGTATTCTAGCTATTACAAGTCACAATAGTTGTGAAGACATAGTAGTTCATAGTGTGTACACAGGGTCCTTGAACAACTTGTACTTGGGGGCGGGGGCTGGTCTCTGAGCCTGTGTCTTCACTGTGTCTTCACTATTGTGACTTGTGACTTGTAGTAGGTAGATTAAAGCTGGCGTGGGGGTATGCCCACTTGTGCAACAATTATACCTTAGTTTGCAGTGTACACATTCCCTGTTGACAAGTGAACACTCTTGAATATAGCTGTGCAGTGTATGTCTTTACTGCACAACAAGGAAACCAATAGCCTCCACAGCCCCCCTGGCAAGGTAGGGCCCCTAGAAAGGGCAGTTCCTCAGGTGGAAAGGGTGGAGCCAGGAACAGCAAGCCTTCCACACTGCCTGAAACAAGTGTGGCGCCATTCCAGGTCTTAAGAGCATGTCATGAGGCACTCTGGGCAGCAATTCAAAGAGCCTGGGGTCCAGCCACTATTGCTGCTATAGTAGCAGTGGTAGCAACTGGGAACCCTGGGCCCCTTTGAATTGTTGGGCCCTATGACAACTGCCCCCTTCCTCCTCCCCTCACTGGTAGGCCTGCTACAGAATTAACATGGATGACTGGTGAGAACACCTGGGGTGGCCTAATTCACATGGGGTCACAATGCACAGCTATATTTAAGGGTGTCCACATCAACAGTTTCTACAGTAGTATGATAGTCATTCACTAGAGCATTGCTAGGGCATCCAGGGACATGTCCCAGAGTTCTTAGTGTAACCACCACCATGGAGATTTGAACCTGGGACCTCTGGAGCTGAGTATAGGAGCCTCTACACCAGTGGTACCCAACACGGTGCCCATGGGGGCATTTGTTTGCGCCCGCCAAGTGCTCGGGGCTAGCCCCACCCCAGGCACGTGGCGCATGCGTGGTGCTGGAGATGGCTCTGGGCGCATGGCGCACGAGGAGCGCCGGCCCCGGGCGCGCGGCTATGGGGGATGTGCTTGCCCCGGGAGTGCGGCGAACTGGCCACCCCGGCCCCCGAGCGCGCGGCTCTCGGGGATGCCAGCCCCAGGAGAGTGGCAAATTGGCCTCCCTGCCCCCGGGCATGCAGCTATGGGGGGTGCCAGCTTTGGGCGGCGGCTCTGGAGGACGCTGGCCTCAGGCTTGCTGCGAATGGGCGGCCTCCCCGCCTGTGGCCACGCAGTACATAGGGTTGCTGGCCCCAGGCACGTGGCTCATGGGGGTGTGGCTTATGCGCGGCCCTGCCCCTGGGTGCGCGAGTGTCCCCGCCCTCTGGCACCCGGCAGGCAAATGGCCACGCCCCCTGGCACCCGGCAGCTTCAAATGGTTGGGCACCACTGCTCTACACTTTGAGCTAAAAGACAGCAAAATGCAGGACAATGTAGCACTTTAAAGACTAACAAGATGGTTTATTAGATGATGAGCTTTCGTGGGCCAGACCCACTTCCTCAGCTAAAAGACAGCTTGCTCCCAACCCATGCTGTAGAGGTCTCTTGATCTTAACTGTTGCTGTGCTCTGGGTACCACTTGTATTGCTCAGTAACCACACTAGTGTGGAATAAAGTAAAAGGTTCAGGAATGGGACTAGTCCCAGGGAGATGCAGAAACAGGCAAACTATTACTAAATATCTTTTAAACTTTTATTAAAGGACTTCTATGTATAAATTATTATGTTATCAATTTTATAAATACCTAGGCACCAAATAATTATTAGAATGACTAATAAGCAAAATGCAATACAGTAAAGAAAATTCCCTGAGGTTTTTCTAAATCCCAAACGTTGTTAACAAGGGACCAGGGATTATTAACAGTTACATTTACATCAGTCTTATTTATAAGACTAATCATTTATCTAAAACTCTTAACACTACTACTTAGCAATACCTCTAAACAATTTCAGATAACAATACTTACATTTAACAGACACACAAACTACAATAATAACAACAACATATTTGGTATACGTTATGTTTGGTATACATTACATTCTATAGGAACTCGTTTGGTTCGGTGAACAGGAGTTGGACCTCGGGTGTTTAGTCCTCGGACCTGGCTCGTATTCTGCCTTCCAATGTTTATTCGGGATTCCTTAATTTGATACAGGAGGGGAAGCTGTTTTATAGAGAAAGCTTTTGCGCACTTTTTGTGATAGGCTAGCAGACCCTGTCTGTTAAGTGACAGGAGTAAGGGGGTGAGATGGTTTCCTGTTTTTCCCTTTCTGCCTTATCAGGCATGGCACAGCCAGCACAAACTTTGAATGAACTTCTCATGTCTGGTTTTTGTTCCTGCTTCCTAAATATTACAGCACGGGGCTTTTTCATTGGGGGAAGGATGACCTTTAGCTAGGAGGCTATATGCGCGAGGCCTGGCCAGCAAAGAGCCTGCTTTCACAACTAGGGCTGTGTCTACACTGGCGCAATCTTGCACAAAAGTGTCTGCTCTTGCGCAAAAACTTGCTGCCTGTCTACACTGGCCGTGTGTTCTTGCGTAAGTAAACTGACGTTCTAATGTATTAACTGACGCTCCCACTCAGGAATAAGCCCTTTTGTGCAACTGTTCTTGCGCAAGAGGCCAGTGTAGACAGGCAACATGAATTTCTTGCGCAAGAAAGCCCTATGGTTAAAATGGCCATCAGAGCTTTCTTGCGCAAGAGAGCATCTACCCTGGCAAGGATGCTCTTGCGCAAAAGCACATGCCAGTGTAGATGCTCTCTTGCGCAAATACTTTAACACAAGAACTCTTGCTCTAAAGAGTTTTTGTGCAAGATCACGCCAATGTAGACGTAGCCCAGGTGTGGGGGTCACATTGGCATTGCGCTAAGCTGCACCCACTGCATTTTTCTTGCAGAGCTTTGTTGGAGAACTTTTCTATTCTTTCTGGGCACCTGTGCAAAACTAGTCAGCCCAGCAACTGAGTAAAGGAAACCATCTCCAACTTGGTATGATCTAGATTTCTGTCATCAGTCTTCATTCCAATCAGTGGAAGGCACACATTCTATCTACACTGTGTAGATGACCAGTGATGACCAGTTCCAGCTGTTCACATTAATGCAACTCTCATTTTGGCAACAAGATGGAGATACAGGGCACAGAGGGCATTTTGTTTCCTTTGGGCTTCGGTGGGGGTGAATAGTCACATGGGGAGGAGTAGCCTGCCCATGGCCAAAACTGGCATGGGAATCTTACCTATGTTTGGTGGCCTGCAACATCCACAGCTCTGCCCCTAGTGAGCCACTATCTTACCAGTGCACAACACTGGGGTGAACCTGCTTACTTCCACCTATGATTTAGGCTCCTGGTGGTTTACAGGCCCAGTACAGGAAGTCAGAAAATGTGGCTCTGCTAATGAGGGTTGGATCTAGTACAGTGAGGAAAATGAGGATTCTTATACTCTTGGCATGGAGGAAAAATGGGGAATTAGATAGGGGAGCACTGTCGTGACAATTAGGGCCTAGTAGGGCTACCCACTTATGAGCATAACTGTAGGAAAGTATATAACAATAAATGTTGATGGGAAAAGGTACAAAAAGGAAGACAAAGAGGCTGAATTAGTTTGAACAAAAAAACCTTTGGATATCCTTTAAGGACTGTGTTAAAAATATGCCTGGTAAACCAGAGACATGTGGGATTGAAAAATCAATGGATAAAAACAGATGTGTCAAAAATTAGGCTTCCCCTGGCCTGGACCTTACTGTTGCGGATAGAAGCTGAGTGAGCTGTTGCTTCCCTGCCCCCCGGCATGCTCAGCCTCTCTCCTCAGTAGCTGAGCACAGTCCGGGAGTAGGCTGCCTGTGCCTCCCAGCCAGGCTCTAAGGCAGAAGTGACTCTGTCCCACTACCTGCCCAGTTGATGTGGAGAGCAGCAAATGTGCAGGAGAGAGAACAAAGCCCCTCTCCTTTCTCATCCCTAGCAAGCCAATCTGGAAGGGGGAACTTGACCCTCTGTGTCCCCCCATGTGTCATCTCTGCTGGGGGTTTTGTCAAAGAAATCCTTAACACTCAACCAACCTAGCAGCAGGCCTATAACAAAGGGTGCCTGTGTACAGCTGCTCCCCGACTTACGGCCACCTCCACTTACAACCATCTGCACTTACAACCAAAGCGGTCATAAATGTGGAACCGAGTTACGAATGGCAATCTGCGCTTACGAACAGTGCGGTCGCCATGTAACTCTATGGGATCTGAGTTATGAACAGTTCGAGTTACGGATCAAGTGTTGGTCCGTAACTCGTTCGTAACTCGGAGAGCGGCTGTATATATTTGAGCCAGGTGATTGGATACTTCTTCTGCTCCCAAGAATGGAATCCAAGTTACTTGCCAAATGGCAGGAACCTGATGGAGTGGTGTGCCAAGCTGGGTCAGTTAACTATGCAAATAGGCATCCCAGTAACTACTTCCCAATAACTACGTCCCCTCTCTGGCTTCTTGGCAGATACTGCAGCCTCAAACAAACCTCCCTTCTCACAGAAAGTGACTGCAAACCACTTCCCCGTAGCCTCTTTCTGTTCTCAGCTTCCTCCCTTTGTACAAGTCCAGCCTGTGCTTCCATCTTCCATTCAGCTTTATAGTGCCTTGGCTTTCCTCCAGGTTCAGAAGTTAGAACACAAGATTAATTGATTTAATTTAAACTGCTCTGTATTGTAATGGATTGGACACTCCATCACAAAATGGAACTGAAAAGGGAATTTTAATGGAGAGTCTTAAGTATTTTAATTAGTATTTGGCTAGGGCACCAGGGTTAGCACTCCTAGTTTTAGAGACTGTGGTAAGACAATGTTAAAGATCACAGGAGGTCATGCCTTACTTATGCACCTCCCCTGAAAAATAGCAGAAGCCCCTGAAGCACTATACTCCCTAGCCCCATGGAATAACATCATCTCAGAGAACAACGAGAAGTCCTGTGGCACCTTATAGACTAACAGATTTATTGGAGCATAAGTTTTAGTGGGCAAAGACCCACTTCGTCAGATGCATATCAGACAAAGTGGGTCCTTGCCCATGAAAGCTTATGCTCCAATAAGTCTGTTAGTCTATAAGGTGCCACAGGACTTCTCATTGTTCTTGCAGATTCAGACTAACATGGCTATCCCTCTGATAATTGTCTCAGAGAAGAATATCACCTGCTGAATCACTAACCCTACTGCAGAGGTATTTTGATGGATGTATTTTTATAAATAACTAAATAAAAATAATATTATTGAAACGCATAGGCAAAAGGAAAATTCTGTACTGACAGAGCCTAAAAGACCATATAGAATGGGACATTTCCAAACTTTTACAGATAGAAGGCTCATATAATGCCAAATTCTGATACTACTCAGCATGAGAAAAAGTATCATACTCTGCAAGTAAGCTCATTGAAATCAGAGGGAAAAACGTAAAGAAGTGGGTTGTGCCCACGAAAACTCATGATACCATCTACATGTTTTGTTAGTCTCTAAGGTGCTGCAAGACTATTGGTTGTTTTTTTAAGTTTTTCCAGTTACATACTAACTCGGCTACCCCTCTGAACCTTTTGAAATCAGAGGGGTTATTCATGCAGTATGGTTCGATTTAGTGAGAGTCAGGGTAGCCAGCCCAGTCTCTTAGATGAAACAAACACACAGGTGTTGGCAATGCACAGTAAATTCCTTGGCAGTGTATCCAGGTGTATACTCAGAGTAAACCACACCTCCATGTGAGGGTGAGCTAATTACATCCCACATGAAACTGCTGAAGGGACAGAAACAATCATATCCTCACTAGCAATTCAAAGTAGCTATCTTATCACATGCACGCTCACGATAAGGGTGCTTTGTGTCAGATTTATGTGTTAATACTAAGGTATATAAAGTCAGTAGAGAATACATTACTTTGGGTAAATCACTGCTCATGCATTGACTTGAATAGGGTCAATTTTGGATGAAATTTGACTCCTATGCAGAAGAATAGCACAAGCCCACCTAAGCCCCACAGAAGTCTGCATCGGAGTTTATACGAGATATAAGGGCTGGGCCTTTGTACTATTGATGAATGTTGTCCTCGGTGAATAAATAGAGCTTGAAGGATAAGCCCTTTTCCATGTTTTAGTCTATCCACTAATTATTTTGAAGACTGCCATGGTATCATGAACTTTTACCCATGGCTGGAGGCAAAAAGGACCGCATTTTAACATTCATCCTTTGACTTAAGTCTCTGCCAATGTTATAGTGCACTGGAGCATTGTCACCAATGGTTGTAAGGCTTGTAGGATATTGTAACTTAAATATTTAAACATACAGTGCTCACAGTACATTAAAATAATGAGGATGTGTGACATCAGACAGTTTGAAGAAGGTAACCTTTAATTGTTAATGTAGCTTTTAAGGAACAGATCTGAAGTACTAAACTAATCTTTTGGATGGTTATAAAGTTTTCAAAGGAAGGTAATACAGTCTGAATATGTTCAAATATTGACAGATAATTGCACATGAAGACTGCAATCTTAAGTCTTTTCAAAGGACTCCAAATAAACATATTAGGTGTATTAGGGCTGGTTACTTAAAACTTAATGCCTTGAAAGGTCTGTTAATGAATAACCAAATTCTGGGTGAGGCAATGTTTTTGTAGACTAAAGCTGAACTGATTTCAAGACCTTGCAGTGATTACAGCCAAAGTATTAGAAAACTGGGGGAGAAAAACACCAAAAGAAGGACACAGTTAATTTTTACCAATTTACAAGCATTTTGTGTTACTTTAAGGAATGATATTGTAAAAATAGGTACAGAAAAGAGTTTTCTAGTAGTTCCTTTCCCAAAGCTTCCCTAGAATATTCTAATTATATACAATATATTTTCCAATCCAACTCAATAGAGCATGTGATAAGATAATATGAAGGAGAGAAAGAAGAGTTGGAGGAGGTACACTTTTTTTTAAAAGGACAATGTTTTAAAATACGGTAACTGAATTAGCACCTACACAAAAGGTTAAACAGAAAAGAGAGAATCAGGGTCCTTCCTCTAGGGTTGCCAGGTGTTCGGTTTTGAACCAAACAGTCCAGTATTTGAGCTTTCTGTTCAGGAAACAAATTGAGAAAATATGAATGAGAAAATATGAATGTCCAGTATTTTCTAAATAAGATGTAATGTAGATTGTGATGTAATATCAAGTGTGTCCAGTATTTTTGTTGAAACCATCTGGCAACCCTACCTTCCTCCAACATGGCTAATTTAAACATATGTCCAAAGGTTGTGAGGGGGCTTTTAGTACAATATTACAGACAGAATGAATTTACTGGGAATTATGATCCAAAATAAGAAGCCCTTATTTATGCTGGGAGAAGAGTATCTAAAGCAGACATCTAAGCACATAACTCCCACCAAAGTGGGAAAAGTGGAACAGTTCTACATACAGTCTGGGTCAAAGCCTGCTTCAGAACTGCTTACCAGAGCTGGTCAAACATAGTACATCTTACAATTTTTTAAATTTTGTTTTCTGGAAATGTGCATGAAAAATTTCAACATTTTCTGATTTTTGTGACAAACTCTCCATGCTCCTAACCCTGAAAAGCCAAACATTTTTCATTTCTGGTTTACCCCTGTCATCTCCTTCTGTTCCTCTGTCCCCTTTTCCAGTTCCATTTCACCACTGAAAAAAGAAATCAAGGGAGTGGAAGAGCGTAAACCCCAAAAAACTAAAGCAAATGAAAAACAAACAAACATTCAAAACAGAAAAAAAATGCAAAACTGGAGAGTATATAAATAAACATTTTCTGGAAAAACATTCATTTTCAGAAAGGCCATTTTTTTTAAATGGACCAGTTCTACTTTACCTCTCTCAGGAAATAGCATCAAAACCTCATCCTGTTTTTCGCTTTGAGGAAACAGCAGAAAAATTACTATTTCTGAAATGTAGTTTAATAGTTTTGCTTCCTGGAACCAAATCTCCAGCATAGCGCAAAAGGCTATGGAAAGTCTTAGAGCATCAAATGTTAACTCCATTTTATTTTGAATGTGTTTCTGCCATGTGTTTAGTTCTTTGGGCTAAGAAAGGTGCACGTGTAAATATGCATTCATTACATATTTGTTAATAAACATATAGGAGAAGGGTTCAAAAGCACTGAGGGATCCAAGTGCCTCTAAATCTCATGAGGACTTTTGAAAATCTCCCCCATTAGCAGTATGAATAACTGGTGAACATATTTTTACCCTGAGTACCTTCCTTCTATATCCAGAATCAAAACTACCATATGATATACCATGGTGAAGTAATCTGCATGTCTATTATCTTTGTGGGATTCACAGTAGCTAAAAAGAGACTCTTGTATGGCTAAGGTGGTCTTTGGGATCATATTGGAGTGTTGAGTAAAAGACTGAGCTACTGGTACCTGACAGACACAATTCTATGGTGTGGGTAGTGCATAGCTGCATCTCTATTGGGAGTGCTCCAGAGAGACTGATATTCCTAGCCATATAGGCATGCCAGGTTACCATGCCACCTGCATCATCAGCATCCCTCAAAATATTCCTTACCAGCTCAGCAGTCTGTGCCTAGAGGTTGGGGCTACTTCTTTACATTTTTGGGGTGGGGGGGTGAAGCCTCCTTTAGACCTGTTGAGATTGGCTCACCAACTCTCCCGGAGCAGACAGTCCAGACTCCATTGCTGTAAATGGGGTCTGGTCCATCCAGTGTGGGAGAGTTGGATGCTCTCACCATCCCACCCCAGGTCCAGCAGGTAACAGGACCCTGAGGGCTGGTGGGACAGGACCCCATGGGCTGGTGGAACTGGCAGGACTCAACAAGGCCAGCAAAGCACATCGGGCTGGTGGGACCCTACAAGGGCTGCCTAGTGGCTCAGACCTGGGACTGGCAGTATGGCTGGCCTCCAGGCGCAAAGAAGCTAGTGCAAAAATTGGAAGTGCTGCAGTACCCCCTGAGCTCCTACTTCTCACTCTGTGCTTCTCTAAGGCCTTTATGTCCCTTTTGAGGTGGCTTGCAACCCTGGGCAACAAAGAGGAAACAGTCCCTACATTCTGCTGAAGACAACAATTACACTTAGCCACTGAAGAGTTTGCCAACTGGAGAAAGATTCTTGCAATCTCCTTCACTGTAGCTGTTTAACATAATTAGTCTCTGTAAGGATAGAGGGGAAAGCATTGATATCTCAAAAACTGTCAAGTTGATATGGTGGATAACTTTTAAGGCCCAAATTTACTTAGCCAGAAGAGCTGTGGTAAATTTGCCTTAAGAAGGACAACATTACTGGGTCTTAGAACAATACACCACAATTATGCTTACAGTAAATAACTAGGTCTGTGCACAAATGCAAAGAGTATGGGAAATAAACAACAAGAACTGAAAATCTTAAGTGCTTAAAACTATTATTTAATTGGAAACTCTCATTCTGAGGTCCAGAAGGAGGTAAGAGGCAGACCAGTTGAAAGTCTCAGAGTGAAGATAAAAAGGGGAAAAATACAGGTGCAACATCAAGATAGGTGTCTACTACAGAACTACCAAATCTGGAAGAGGAGATAGATGAGGTGTCACCTCTTTCCAACAATGTTCTGCTCCTGTTTACTCCTCTACGTCCCCTCCCCGTCATTCACCCTTATGGCCAGTAAAAAGTGGGGAGAACATGGCTCCCTAGCCTCCCCTATTCCAGCACCCGAGATGAGGCATTGCTAGAACAAACAACAAAAATATATAAAACAAGACCTCGTAGAAAGGGAATTTAAACTACCTTGGCATCTAATGGAAAAGTCACACGAGACAAAACAAAACTCTCCAGTCAATTTTTGGAACGTGTTAAGTATAAATTCTTGTTTCAGAAGATGGAGGAAATTGTGAGGGAGACGGCCATTTTATACTTGATTCTGACTAGCAGGGAGAATTTGGTTGAGTATCTAAGGTTGAAGGCAACGTGGGCAAGTGATCCTGAAATGAGAGATGTAATGATTCCAAGGAACAGGACGAGTCAGAGCTGCCAGATAAGGACAATGGACTTCCAAACTGCAGACTTTAACAAATTCAAAGATCTGTAGGCAAGGTCCCATGGAAAGAAAATCTAAAAGTTAGGAGTGCTGGCAATTTCTCACTGTGACAGTTGTAAAGGAACAGCAGCAAATTATCTTAATGTAAAAGAATAGCAAGAGGTCAATATGACTCCATCAGGGATACCTTAATGACCTGAAAATAATAATAATAAACGAGTCCTCTGGGGGTGGTCCTGCATTAGGAGCAAGAGAAAGACAAAGACAAATGTAAGTCTGATACTTAACAAGAAAGGAGAGCTAATAATGAGTGACATCAAGGAGGCAGAGGAGTTTCATACCTATTTTGTTTCAGTCTTCATAAAAAAATGTTGTGACCAGATAGTTAACATGATTACCATTAACAATAAGGGAAAAAAAGAGTAGGTCACTAGGCCTCACTTAATACCTCCAAATGCACAGCTGGAAACTAGTCTTGCTTATCTCTGTATTAGTATTATCAAAATACTTATGAGAGTGATAACAATGTATTTAGCATTTAAATTTTATGAAAGGCTTGTAGAATGATGCATGTATTAAACCTACTTAATAAGTCTGTATCCTATATTATAAGGTAATGCTTAAATGTTTGCTCTGCTACTATAAAACTGTCTAGACGCAGCCAATGCATGGAGAACAGATGAAGTCCCAGAGGACTGGAGAAGTGCAAACATTGTTGGTATCTTTAAAAAAGGAACAAAGAGGACCTGGGAAATTACAGACCAGCCATTATAGCTTTGATACACGGAAACATACTGGAACAAATTATTAAACAATTTGTAAGTACCTAGAGGATAACAGGATGATGAGGGTTAGCATAGATTTATCAAGAACAAAACAAGTCTAATCCTTCATTGACAGAGTTACTGTACTTGTAAATAGGTGGGGGAAGCCATGGATCTGTATATCTTGTTTTAGTAAGGCTATTGACATACCCATGTGATCCAGATGAAATTACTATAAAGTGGGTACATAACTAGTTGAAAAACCGTACTCAGAGAGCAGTTGTCAACAGGTCTCTGTCAAACTGTAAAAACATGTTTAGTGGGATCCTATGAGGCTCTGTTCTGGGCTTGGTAATATTTAATATTTTCATTAATTACTTGGATAATGGAGTGGAGAGATTTCTTACAAATTTTGCAGATGACACCAAGATGAAAGGGGTTGCACATAATGGAGAACAGATTTAGAATTAAAAATTATCTTGACAAATTGAAAAATTGGTCTGAAATCAACAAGATGAAATTCAATAAAGATAAATGCAAAGTATGGGAGGAAAAAAAATCACATACACAGTTACAAAATGAGGAATAACTGGCTAGGCAGTAGTACTGTTGGAAAGAACCTGGAAGTAGTAGATCAGAAATTGAATATGATACAGCTGCAAAAAAAGTGAATATCATTGCGGGATGTATTAAATGAAGTATCATATGGAAGATCCTGCTATACTCAGCATTGGTGAAGCCTCTGAAGGTATATTGTGTCCAGTTCTGGGCACCATATTATAAGAAAGATGTAGACAAACTGGAGAGTCCAGAAGAGAACAATAAAAATGATAAAAGGTTTAGAAAACCTGACCCATGAGAAAAAGTAAAACAAACAAAACAAATAGTTATGATTAGACTTGAGAAAATAAGACTGAGGCTATGTTTATACTACAGGGCTTTATCGGAAGAAGGTATGCAAATTGCAGTCCACAATTTGCATACCTTTTTCCCGATAGTTTTTTCGAAAGAGGCTTTTCCAAAATTTGGGCCATCTACACTGGACCAAATTTTGGGAACCCCCCCTTTCAGAAGAGCCCTTCTTCCTCATGGGAGGAGGAAGGCAGGGCTTCTTAAAAAGCGCATCTACTCTTCCGCAAAAAAAAAGCAGAAGAGCAGATGAGTTCCCTGGACACGGTGGAGGTATCTCGGAAAAACCCCATAGTCTTGACATAGTCTGAGTGGGGAACCTAATAACATCTTCAAATATGTAAGTGATTGTATAACAAAGGTGGCAGTCAATTGTTCTTCATATCTACTGAAGATAGAACAAGTAATCATCTTAATCTTCAGCAAGGGAGATTAGGTTACATATTAGGAAAATCTTTCTAACTAAAACACTAGTTATGTATGGGAGTTTTAAAAAAAACAAGTTAGACAAACATGTCAGGAATGACATAGGTTTACTTGATCCTGCCTTTGCAGAAGGCTGGACTCAATGGGTCCTTTCTAGCTTTGTATTTCTATGATTATTGCTAAATAGATTATTAGTTTGTAAGCTAGTGAGTCTAAAACCTGCTCCTTAATGTTGTTAATGCTTTTGAAAAGATGACTTGCCCCTTAGGACTATGTCAATCCTGATTAAAAGGTAATCAGAGGACTGCAGTGTAAAAAAGAGCAGGAAATTGTAGCCAAGTGGACAAAGTCTAGGATGTTATGATAGAGTCTGCAGGGAGTCCTGGGAGAAATTCTGGCCCAATAGAGATGTCTAGGATGGACCTTATCTAACACAGGAAGGAGTGTAAATGCCGTATACAGGAAGGCCTGGAATCAGGAAGAGAAATTGTGCATTCTATGCACTTAAGAATTCTGAGTTTTATTTATGATAAACTTATATTGATAAACTTAGTCCCCAAAGATGGATTTTTTAAAATTGAGATGACCTGAAGTTTATTTGAGCAGTCCAAGAGGGGAAACTGATGCAGACTACCTATAGCAGTGTTTCTCAACCTTTTTAAAAAAAATAAAGTACCCCTTTTCCAAAAATAAATAAATAAAAATATTAGTACCACCAATACCTACCGTTTTCAGACTCACACATTTCTTTCTACCATTGCAACACATTTGTTTAAACAACTTAATCGTACCCAGGTGGGCAATGAAATTTTTGGGTGTAAAAAGTACAAAAATAAAGCGCTATAAAACTTAACACAAAAATTCAGTTTTCTCCAAGTTTCAGTTGTGTTGATGTACCCCCCCAGAACTCTCTCGAGTACTCCTAAGAGTACTTGTACCACTGGTTGAGAAACACTGACCTATAGCATCACCCTAAGCCATATTGGGAGGCAGATTTGTTACTATAATGTCTAGTCATTTCTGCTATTGATTGCTGTGGATGGTGACTGAAAAAAATATTAGGAGAGTCACTGTCATGTAGTTTAGGCTCCCCAATTCAGTTTACAAAATTGATTGTTATAAATTTAAACATTTCATTAATAAAGTTTAAATAAAAACAGAAACTTATTTGGATTCCATTGCTGTGTCTACACATCAAAAGTTACAACATGCTAAGACATAACCACGGGTGAAAGTAACAGATTTCTTACAGGTAATGCTATCATTACCCAGGTCCCCAGCTCTTAAAATAGCTCACTGCTGGCTTTTGCTGCAGCTCAGCCAGTTCTTGCTGGAACTGCGCATCAGGGTGTAACCCCTTACTTTCACCTCTGGATATATCTGAAACTGAGTAGGTTAAGTGACATTAAACAGTGTATTTCATCTTCCAAAGTGAGTTAGTTCAAAAAAATAAAGCAAGATGAACCAAAGTTTGATTTGTCCCACCCCAAAATTTCTTAGTTTTAAAACAATAAAGTGGCATTTACAGGCAATATAGTCTGTAAACTATTGCCTTACTAGAAGATTTGCCAGGTGTTGCTCTAGTCCTTAGCTCAATTAATTTTTGGTTTTGTTCATTTAAATCATTGCTCTAGGATGGGGCCGGAGATGAGGGGTTCAGTATGCAGGCTGCCCTGAATGGAGAGAACAACCCCAGCCCTCTCTCATTGTACCACGTTGGGGCCAGGTGAGACGCGGTTCTCCATGACCACGGCAGCTCCAGTGGGCACAGCCAGGGGAGGGGTGCTTGTCTCCCCAGCTAGGGTGGGTCCAGCATCATCTGCCCCATTCTCCCCAGTGAGATTGAGGAATGCAACGAACTGTGCATGTTCCCTTTGCTCCTTGACATAGAACAGCCAGCAATGTCCCCCCAAAGGCTCTGGGCTGGTGTGCTCTCAGCTAGTCCCTTTCACCTCTTTGGTGATTCTATCTCTTTTCTATAGCACAACCAAACCCTGACCTTGCTATAAGTTATGATAAGAGGAAGCTGTACACCAATTCGGTGGTCCTAGCTCTTACTCCTTAGACTAGAGGAAATAACTTACTCCTTAGATTAGAACAAATTGAGGATGGATAGAGAGACTCTCTCTCTCTAGCTCAAATATATAGCAGATTCTAATCATAATGCTGTAATGCCCCTTTAAAATAATGTGGAAAAACGGTGCTTGCAGAAATGAAGCGCGTTGCATGCTAAGTAGTCACTTACATCTGTGCCAAGCATGTGTAAGATCTTACCCACCCACCCCCAGTGTGCAGGGATAGTTTTACGACCACTTTGCACAGCTGTCAATGACCACCCACAGCCTAGGGCAAGAGGGTAGAGAACCAGGCCTTCACAGCGTTTGGATTTAGTAGCGGGAGAGACAATTCTTCAGCTGGGGAGAAAGTGGAGAATTTGGATACTCTAGATAAACAGGTCCCAGCCACCGCCCGCCCGCCCATGTCTAGCCAGTCCCCAGCCCTGATACCGCACAAAGGCAATGAACGGGTCGCTCTCGTCCTGCCGGCTGTCGCTAGACTCCCCCAGGCTGCCCCCGCAGCGCAGCGCCGCATGAGCCCCCAACAGCCGGCTCCAGCGAGCTCTGCCCCCATCCGCTTTGGACGTGGGGAGGAGGCCTGCGCCTTTAAGAGGCCGGGCAGGCGAGGGGGCGGCTGGCTGGCTGGCGGCGTGTCCCGTGTGCGCTGCCGAGGGATCCTGCGCACTGGAGCTGTGCCCTGCTTGGGCAGGCTGCGCGCACACAGCCCCAGCAGCCGCAGCCCGGGGCTCGCGGGCCGCCCGCGGGGCTCAGCTGCAGGCAGCGCAGCGGGCGAGTGGGGGCGGCTCCCCCGCAGCCATGCGGCTCCCCCTGCCGCTGCTCCTGCCCCTGCTGCGGGCCGGCGGGCTGCGGGCAGAGGAGCGGAGCAGCAGCGCCATGGAGGAGATCGCCACGGAGCAGGAGGCGGAGGAGAGTCACCGGCAGGACAGCGTGAGCCTCCTGACCTTCATCCTGCTGCTCACCCTCACCATCCTCACCATCTGGCTCTTCAAGCACCGCCGGGTGCGCTTCCTCCACGAGACCGGCCTGGCCATGATCTATGGTGAGCTGCCCCCGCCGCCCCGCTCCAGTGTATGCCGGAGGAGAGGGGGCGGGGAGGAGAGGAGACACGGCTGCTGTGAGCACCCCCCGGGAAGCGGGGGCCAGGCGGGGGAGTGTCCCGGGCAGCTCGCCTGCCGCTGCTCCTTCCCCTCTGCTTCCCCCGGGAGCTCGGACCCAGCCCTGGGAATGAGATGCCGGGGCCAGGGATGCCTCTGGCCCTCTCTGCTCCTGACCTGCTGTCTGCTGTGCGCCAGGTTCCCCCTCCCCGCCAGGGCCTAGCCTTGGGAGTGGGGGCCTGCGCCCCCCCAACCCCGCCCCGGGGGCAGATGGGCTGGACGGGAGCGAGGGACCCCGCTTCAGTGTTGTGCTCCCACCCATGAAATGGGCTAAGGCCGCGACTGGTCGGCGTGAGGGAAGCAGAGCAGCCAGCTGTTTGGGTGTCACGCTGGGCTCGGCGGCGGGATCGTAGGCAGGAAGGTGGAGGGAGCCACCTACAACAAGGCGGCTCCGTCTGAGAGGGCGGAGGTGGTGTTCTTATCTGCTCCTTTCTCAAACATGCGCTGTCTGCTGGAGCAGTCAGACACCATCCGAAATGCATGCGGCTGGGCTCTGCTTTCTGCAATGTGCTGCCTTGTTGTCAAAAACTTCTAGGGGACTCGGGAATGCAAGAACAAACAAACCCAAATCTAATCAGGGTGAGCTGCCTTGTATGGCAGTTGACAAGTCCTCAAAAAAATCCATGTCAGACCAATAAATCCCCGATTGCATCACTTGTCTTTTGTGACTTTTTTTCGGCAGCTTAGCTTGGAGACTAGCTTTGACCCATAGAGAAGGAGAAAAAAATAATTATCCTTGCAAGTTCATAACATGCGGAATAGTATTGGCAATGAACAGTTCTTTTCCCAGGCGGGCTGCATCTAGACTAGCCAGTTTTTCCGGAAAATCAGCCGCTTTTCCGGAAAAACTTGCCAGCTGTCTACACTGGCCGCTTGAATTTCCACAAAAGCACTGACGATCTCATGTAAGATTGTCAGTGTTCTTGCGGAAATACGATGCTGCTCTCGTTCAGGCAAAAGTCCTTTTGTGCAAAACTTTTGCGCAAAAGGGCCAGTGTAGACAGTTCAGATTGAGAAAATGGCCCGATCGCGAAAATGGCGATCGGGGCTTTTTTGCGGAAAAGCGTGTCTAGATTGGCATGGATGCTTTTCCGCAAAAAGTGCTTTTGTGGAAAAGCATCCGTGCCAATCTAGACACTCTTTTCCGAAAATGCTTTTAACAGAAGACTTCCGTTAAAAGCATTTCTGGCAAATCATGCCAGTCTAGACACAGCCTATGTGTATTTGGCATAGGTGTGCTCTGTACCACCTCCATGGTTGTATTATGGCATTTCTGTATTAGGGATATTAAATATCAATCAGTTAATTATGCATTCTTCTAAGTTACTCTACTATTCTATAGTGGGGGTGGGCGCAGCCAGTGCACCCTGGTTCCACTCTGGAGGAGACTCCTGCCTCTTTGTGCTGCTGCCTCTGTATGTGAGGCAGCAGCACAGGGTACCTGGTGTGAGTCCGCTCCCCTTGCGGACTAGCTGTCTGTTGCCCCATGCTGCTGCCTTTGATACAGAGGTAGTGGCAGGGGATGACAGCAACCCCTGTCTGGGTAGGGTAGGGGCTGAGCTTCCGGACCCAGTGTGAGCTGGAACTGAGTTGGGCTGCCTGGCTCCTAATGCACTTTAAATGCATAGCTGCAGCAGAGGTAGATCTCCGACTGTGCAAGCCAGGCTGCTGTCTAGCCCTGCTAAATGATTTACTGGTGGGGGAGGAAGGGAGAGAAGGGGGTTTAATGTTTGTAGTCTATAGCATTAACATATAAGCTTTTGCTTCTTGGTTAATTGACTACACTATTACATCCCTAGTGTGTTTAACACATAAAAAGGTTTTGGCTTTTTAATCAGTTTATCTGATTTTAGGAAGTTAGCGTCCTAAGACAATTTATTATATATTTCTTGTAGTATGTGTACACAGGTCATCTCCATCATTGCTTTGAACTATAACTTAAATATTGCTGCCATGGTGAGTATTGCACAAGATAAAAAGAAGCATCATTAAAGGTTCATATGCCCTGTCCTGGTAACTGATGGCCAAGGAGCTGCTATTTTGTTTTTACTAGCACCCTGTAGTTAGGAACTGATTGCTATAGAATTGGATCACAGGAAACATTTACACAGTGCATCTTAAGCCCTCTTGGTTGAATAGGCAATGAAACAAACAGAACATGTTCTTTAAAAAAATCCAGCTGTAAGACAAAAATAACTTACACAACAGAACAGATGTTCACACCTACACTCTGTGTAGCTGTTAATTCAGATATGCTTAGTTCCACAATCTGCTATAATTAGTGAGTGGTGCAAAGGTCTGCAAGTAAACCTGTACTGATTCTTGACAGACACACTCACTCAATTACTCAGAGAACACAAACTTTTAGTTACTCAGAGAGTTACTCAGAGAACACCAACAATTTTGACCATAAGATGTCATCCTTTTAAAAAATTACTTGTCTGTTTGTGATTGGTTACTCTTACTGCTGTTGGAACTTTTTTCTTTCATTAGGTAGACCAGCTCTGGTATCATAATGTGAAACACCTACTTAAAATTTGCATGTAATAAGCACAGATAAGAAATTCTACACACTGGAAAAATTAACTTTTCTTCCCTGATGAGTACTAATTTATATCTGATTGCTTGTTAAAAGCAGTGGAATTTTCCTCTGCTGATGTTTTTGTTAACCTATCCCAGTCTCCTCTTAGTCACTGGTATCTTGCTGCATTGCTGTGCATTTCATTTTTACACACTCTCTCTCTCAAAGACTGGCAAATATTTGCTAGCATAGTACTACTTAGCACTTGAATAACACTTTGGAGGTATCAAGCACAGTACAAACATAGCACAGTACAAACATTAATTAATTAGAAAGTAAAGATTAGGATCGTATCATATGCATGTTACACTGTTACTGTCTTAATGCTGTTATTTTAGAACTGCTCCAGGTGGGAGTATTTTGCAACAGCACAATATTCTAAATTTAAGTGTGTATTTTTTTTCTTTTTATTGTATATGGAATAACTTCACATTCATGAAGGATTAAAATACCTATTGATTTTTAAAAAACCTATTGTAGGGGTTTGTGTTTACTACATTTCTAAAATACGCACAACATTTATTTACAGGATACCAAGGGCATTTGAATGTATCATGCTTAACTCTTGAGGTGCATTTTGACAGAAAATGGGGAAACAGCAGTACTTCAATTAGAAAAAAGTTGGATTTTAATGAAATGCCATACATTTACTATAACTTTTAGGCCTTAATAATTAAGATGGTTCGCTGGCTTCTGATCTTATACAGAAAATTTCATTTTCTGTATTCATAAATATCAGGAAATATTCAGTATTGTAGGGTTTTTTTGTACCAAAAGCAGAAACGTCAGGGGAAATGTCAAAACATTTAATTATTGCATGATCCTTGTGCTTGAGGAAAATACGGCTATTGTTAAAATCGTGTTTTCAAAGTGCAATTGTTAAAAGATGTAACATTTGGAATGCATAGATGAGCCTCTCTGTTCCAAGATCATAATATATGATGGTTTTGGTTGCTTTGAAACATCCTCTTGCCATGATACAGCAGATTTCTCTGGGGAGAAAGATTTAAATGAGTTTGCAGGGGTTTTTGCAGATGTTAATCTTTATGCCAGTAAAGCTATGCCAGGGTCTGTATCACATGATTTAAAAATATTTAAGGCTACCTTAAGAAAAAAGCAAACTGTGTTGTATAGAATATCAGAATTGTAAAAATATACAAACTATATCAAAATTACATAATTCCAATAGCAATTTCTTCCTTTTGCACATACATTCAAGCAAAGATAATAGCTAAGCTGAGAGGCATTTGGTGAAAGCTGATATTTGAAGAATATTTAAGGAATATAAAACAACACAAGTAAATTGGTGTGTGTGTGTGTGTATATGTGTGTGTGTGTGTGTGTGTGTGTGTGTGTGTATACACACACACACACACACACACACACACACACACACACACACACACACAGGCAGTCCCCGGGTTACATGGATCCGACTTACATCAGATCCCTACTTACAAACGGGGTGAGGCAACCCTGCACTAGCTGCTTCCCCCCAGCAGACCAGGGAGACGCGGAGCGGCTTTTCTCAGCAGACACCTCAGCTTGAGAATAAAGGATTGAGGGAAGTGAGGTGTGGGAGAATAAAACTGAGCTCTGGAGAAATGTTTGGCTAGAGTTTCCCCTACAATATGTACCAGTTCCGACTTACATACAAATTCAACTTAAGTCCGTATCTTGTACGTAACCCGGGGACTGACTGTATATATAGATACCCTCTCCTCCACTGTCTGCATACACACTCCATCCTTGATCCAAAGAGCTTTCAATCTAATAAAATGAAGCTCAAGCAAATATTTCTGATTCTGACTTGAATATGTGGGTGTCACTGCTGTATAAATCATTTAATACCAAACGAATCATAAAGGTGCATGAGATTTTTATCAGTATAGGTTCTAAACCATGTATATTAGATGCTAGCACTATTAGCTCTAATGCTGGGTTCAACACCAAATAGGTTCCCCATAAAATTTAACTTTAGTAAGAAAGGAAGCACTCCAAAGTCTCAGATGGCTGTATGGGAGTACAGTTTGGGAGCCTGGTCCAGCACCATCGGGACGTGACCAGTTCTGAATGAGAGAATTTGCTGGACCAAGCCCAATTTGCCACCGGCGCCCAAGCCCATCACCTGCTGCTGACAGGCTGCCCCAGCAAGCATCATTCCTTGCCCTCCCTCACCCCCAACCTGACTGGGCTCCTTGTCCAGCTGCTACTGACATCCTGGACAGCAGAGGCTCCTGCCGCAGGACTCCAGCCCTGCGTATCTAGGGGCAGCTGTTGGGCTTTGGCCTGGGCCCACGCTCCAGGGGTCTGTTGAGGGGATCTGGCTCCAGCCCCATGCTCCAGGAGGCTGCTGTGGTGCTCTAGCCCTGGGGCTGCTGCAGGGCTCCAGCGGGCTGCTGCAGGCCTCCGTCCCCATGCTCCAGCGGGCTGCTGCAGGGCTCCGTCCCCATGCTCCAGCGGGCTGCTGCAGGGCTCCGTCCCCATGCTGCCACAGAGTGTGACTCCAGCCCCGTGCTCCAGGAAGCTGCTGGGGAACTCTGGTCCCGTGTTGCCACAGGGCTCTGGTCACAGTCCCGAGCTCTTAGAGACTGCTGCAGGACTCCAGCCCTGTGCCGGTCTGTGCTGGTGGGGGACTCCAGCCTGTCCCTGCATTACCATGGGCTGCTAGAGGCTGCCGGAGGGCTCTGGCTCCAGTCTCGTGCTGTCCCTCCTGCCTTTAGACTCCTGGTTCTTTGGTCCAGGAGCATCTGTGGTCCTGCCGGATGACAGCTGTTACCTGACCAGAGAATGTCGGTTTTTGGAGGTACAACCTGTAGTTGCTTAAGCTACCAATGTACATTTGTAAAATAAGTAGATTTGCATTCTTTTTCACTCATTGGGATGCTAACCTCTAGGCTGTTGGCCATAATTGTTGGTTATGCTTCAAAGAATACGTTTGTCCACAAGAGCAGAGTTCTTGGAGGTCCTTGCAGAGTCCATGTTTGATGAGGCCACTGCCATGCCTGGATTTGCCTTTTTCCCCAATAACTTCACATTACTGGCTGACTTGATTCGAGAATACCAGAACCACTGCAGTCCTACCATGCTTTGAAATTCCCTGCTTTGTCAGTCTCCTCAGTGGAAGCTATTGCTACTTGTGTATCTGTATTAGGTTCTGATTGAATATGCCCTCTTGCCATTTAATATTCTTGAGATATGAAATGGTTTGTGGTTTCGTATATGACTCTTCATACTGTAAACCATATTTTTCATAATCCTTTGTCACAGTTGCACCTTAAATCCCTTGTAGTTTACCTTGAATGCAGCCCTTAGATAACAGGTTTGGCTTCCTTAACATCACCCTGGGTGGAACCATGCAGTCCAGTCATTTGTAGACTGGATCTTGAGGCTGCAGCCCATCGCTTATTGCCTGCATTAATCTGACAGGCCAGGCTCAGTTTGGTACTTGTTACTACTTTTACTTTGGGGACCTGTATCCAATGAGTTGGTTAAAGCAACCCAGGAACAACATCTTCAAAACAAAGCATTAGTTATTAATTCCTTCAAAGGTTCAAAGTGCACAGAACAAAGGCTAAAAACTGTAAAAGGCTTTAAGCATTGAATTTGCACCATCATCTTTCCTTGCCAGATTTGGAAAGTTTTCCTGAGCCCAGCTAACCCCTGTCTGGTTGGGAGAAACAGCTCGTTTTGCTTGCCACCTGCTCTTTCTGTGGCTTGGCGTGTTCCTTGCAGGGATGTAAATGTTTAGTTATTTAAACGATTAACCAATAAGACTGGGTTTATCAGTTAATCCTAACGATTACATGCACCTCCCCCCTTGCTGTCTCTGTATCTTAAAAGCTGGCTCCCCATCTGTGCCAGCTCCTGTGGAGCTGCCTTCCCCCCCGCGATGCTGCTGTCAGCCGACGGTCAGGGCAGTGTGTGTGTGTATGTTTCCGAGAAAAGGTTTAACGTCCGTGCCTTTACTGCTAGGACCGGGGTCCCATCGCAGAGGGTGGCCAGCAGGCCAACAGACGCCCCGTTATATAGGAAGAGCTTATTACATCTTAGATTTCAGCTGCTAGAATTTCATAATTCCTTCGCAGCGGGCAGCCTTGGAGAAAGACTGAAAGATGCCCCAGTGGATCCTGTCACCTGGGAGTGACACAGATCCAAACGCCCAAGCTCTCCCTATGTCTGTCCCTTTATGACCGGCTGAAGTTCTTTTAAAATTGTGCTTGGTTCTGTTACAGCAACTGAAGGAGTCAGGTTAAAGCTTAAACAGTTACAGGTTTATTGAGGAAGCTTATAAATCATATGGTTGCAATGGCTATTGTTCTATTTCTTAACTGCTAGCAAAATATAGGTCTTAAAAATGGTTACAAAGAAGATAAAGATAGAAAAATAGAAATAATGGTACCAAGTAACAGCTTACTCTTTCTATGTGTACACTTAAGACAGAGGACCACATCCAGGTACCATTTTTACCCCCTTCTGTGCCTCTCGACTCCAGCATGTCAGGCCAGGGCCGGTCCCTCAATTCCTAGGAAAGACGAAAATACGAGGTGGGCGTCCCCATAGAACCTCGGGAGGTCAAACACCTAACCCGACCAGCAGGTAGAGGGTAGAATGACACTCAAAGTGAGTGTGTGCTGGGCCCATCTTATATAATCATGGGGTCACGTATTTTCTCTTTCTTATCTGTAATGCCAATTGATGCTGGTCTGTCTGCTGTGAGACCAGTTCTTACAAGGAAGTTGTGAACTTAATTTACACTTGTAAGAGAGAATTGAGATGATTAAATTTTGAAGTACTGGACATTGTTTTCTCAGTGGGAAATTCCTCTTCCTGGGACTGTGTGTGTTCGAATCAACATAGGTGCCAGCCGCAGCCTCTAGGCCAGCTTATTGACTTAGCTGCTCTCTATCCACATATCTGTGTTTCAGCTTCTCAGGATCAGATGAGCCAGCATAGACTATGCTGATATTATTGCTCCTTCTCTGCCCTGTGCTTCAGAGAGGCAAATAAGATGGATGATATGGGGTTAGTATGTCTGGCTACAGCTGCCTACGATAGAGAGGCAGCAGTACGGAGGTTGGGGGAGGAACAGGTGGGAGATGGTACATGCGGGAAGCCCAGCTGTCTGCTTCCTCCACCCCACCCACACTGCTGTCTTCCACAGAGGCAGAAACTCAGGGGATGGGGGAGGAGCCAGTACATGCGGGGAGCTGGCTTCTGCAAAGCCACCTGCCCTCCCTACCTCTCACAGACAGCAGCATGGCAGGCAGGAGGAAGCTAATGCTCAGGGGGAAGCTAGCTCCTGCACTGCTGCCTCTGATAGCGTGGCAGCAGCATGGAGGGGGAAGCCAGGAGCTGGTACACATGGGAAGTTGGCTATCCACACTTATCGGCTCCCACAGAGCCACCAGTCCCCCGCACTGCTTCCTCTTTATCAGAGGCAGCGGGGTGGGGGACAGTCAGGAGGGAGCCAGCTCCTTGTGAGCATTGGCTCTTGTCTGTGTCTCCCCTCCCCCTCCCACCATGTTAATGTGTAACCGCTAAAAATTCCAGCAGTTACATGTTTATACAAATACCCGTTAGTTAACATCCCCCGTTCCTTGCCAGCTTGTCAGCTCTCTCTGGCTCTCTGAAAAGCCTCTGGCCACTCACTCAGCTCCTTCCCTTGTATAGGCCCAGTGTTCTGCAGTGTCTCTTTATTCCCTTCAGTCTCTCTCTGCTTAGCCTTGGCAAAACAGCTATTTCACTTGGTGCTGAGGAGCTGCTGCTTCGTGTTGGTGAGCCTGGCTTTGTGTTGATTGGGATGTTACGCTCTTATGTCTTTCCTGCCTGGTTCCTTTAGCTACTCTTCTGATCTAACTTCATAGCAAGTAACCCATCATAAACACGGAGTGATGTGCCGTAATGAGAACAAAATACAAATATTTTCACACCTGTAATTTATAATTTTAAGATTAAATAATAAGTGTTGAGCCATGGACATCTCCCACAAGTACTGGAGGGCTTCTTTGACAGGCTTTTAAAAATACTTTGTATCTGTAACAAAGTGCATTACGTTGGATTTCAGATGGCTAGTAGTTGTTAATCAACTGCAATTCTACAGTTACATCTGTAACCCTTTTTCCCAGTGGCACTGACAGCAGCAAGAGTTGGGTTCAATATCTAGGGCAGTGACCTCAGTGGTTCAGGAGACAAATTAGGCATCAACATGACCCAAAAGAGCCACAGTAAAGTGAATTTTGTTTCATTTACTCCAGAGCTATATATTCAGAGCCATCCCTAGGGAGGTACCTCACCCAGGGCATCCCCTCCCCCATTGCAGGCCCTGACCTTTCCCCAAGCCTTTCTCATGCTCTGTACCTGCTCTGCCCCTTCCCCTCATCCGAGCAACATGAGCTGGGGATTAATAGGGGGCCTGATGCCATGGGGTAGCAAGGGTCACCTCCCACCCTCACTGTGTGGTTGGTGTCAGTGTGAACCACCAGTCTGCTTGACCCTGAGCTGTTGCCCTCTCCCAGCCCGCCGCACTTGGCTTCACTGAAGCAGCAGAAAGCAGAGTGCCCTCGGGCCAGGGTGCTCCCCTTCCGACTTCCATAGTGGGGTGGAGGGCAGTGGGCTGGGAGAGGGTGGTGGAGTGAAGCCGCTGGGTCACTCTGGCTCCCAGTGCTGGGGTGGGTGTGGGGTGACCCCCTGCTGCCATCCTGCCCCAGGCCCCTCGATAATCTCTTGGGCCTTGTCCATAGGACAGTTGAGGCAGATGCTGCAAGGCTCTCCAAACGCGGGGCCTGGGTGGCCATCGGAAACCATCCTATGGACTGCATGGCTCTGTATGTATTCATGTTTGAACCGTATAATGGGGGAAATACTTAAGTCATTTTTCCATAAGAGTAATATAAATTATTTTGTCTACTACAGTCGGTTAATTGCATAGTAAGAGCATCCTGATTAGTTAATAACTTTGCTTTAATAATTAAATCACACCACATTTTAATATATTGTGCTGCAGTGAGATTCGGAAGACACATGAAAGAGCCACTTGCAGCTCATTAGCCTTTAAGTATCCCTGGTCTAGAGTTTCCTCTTAACAATACAAAACAGAACTGACTTGAGCTCATGCCCAGTAATAGGGGAAAACATGCCGTATATGGGAGCACTAAAAAAAGGCACTACTTCCCTCTTGCAAGCACTGAATCTGTGTATAACAAAAGAACTTTCAATAAAAGGAACCAGGCAGAGTTTGGGGAAAATGCCACAACCACATTCAAAAGCAGGTGACTGAAAGCAAAATCCAACCCTACAGTGTGTTGGGCATGGTCCTTTGCTTCAATTTCTCACCTTGGGGTAGGAAGGTCTGATGAATGAATGTCCTTGTAACACACCACTCTCGTCTTGCACCACTGCATTACACACACAGCTGGCTGTCCTGGATTAGTCACCACCTGAGTTTAGAGGTGAGTCTGCAAGGGACCCCTCCCATCCCAGGAAAGAAGTGATTGAGGTCAAGCAATGTTTCCGTGGCCACTGCATGCCTCTGCAACTGGCTGTTTGCTGCTGCTGTTGCTGGTCATGTGCTGCTGCTATTGGACACTCACTGCCTCTTCTGTGAGCCTACGTTCTGAGGTTCTACCACTTAGCCCAGGTCTTCAGTGTTGTTAGCTCTCTGTGATTTCACTGGCTTCAGGGAATCTCACTGCTAGTATAGCCACTGCATTGTCTTGCCTTCCTCTTGTAAGCCATAGCCCCATGACCTCCTTACGGTGAATCAGCTCTGGTAATTACTGACCAGAAATAACGACTCCAATTGAGTCTAATTAGCTCCCGCTCTTAAACAGTGGAGGAGGAAAGGCCAAATAGCTTCTAGGACACTGTGGGCAAAGGCCAGTCCACCTGTATCCACCCCCACTTTCCTTCATTGGAATGTGTCATCCCTACACTCTGCTTAGAAAGTAAGGTTCAGATTAGGGTGACCTCCCACCCCCAAATCAAGGCAGGGTAAATACAGTTCTGCTGCTTTTTACTCATACAATATAGACATCATCATTTTATAATCCCTGCACTTAATGCTAAAGTGCTTTGTAATCCAACATCAAGCAAAAGCGACTATATTGGCAAAGTGGCTAGATCATGCTTTGTACCTAGGCAGAGTAGGTATAGCTATGCAAACAGGATCTGTTGCTAAAATCTCTTCCTGACCCCCCTGCTGCTAGGTGTGGTAGGGCTAATGTGGACCCTGCTTGCACATCTCTTACATTATAAGCTCCTAAAGCAGGGGCCTCCAGGTGCTTTCTTTACCTGCATGGCTGCAGGCACGGCTGCTCGCAGGTCCTGTTGGCCATGGTTTGCCATTCCCAGCCAATGGGAGCTGCAGGAAGCAACGGCTTGGATGGCTCCATTTCCCTCTGCTCTCATTGGCTGGGAATGGCAAACCATGGCTGACAGGAGCCATGAGTGGCCATACCTGCGGATACGCAGGTAAATAAAGCATCTCTTGGGCCCACCAGGGGCTAACCTTGATGAACTGTGCCCAGCTCTTGGGTCGCCTCATGCCCACCCTTGCCTTAAGGACAGGAGATGCCATTTACTACATGGCTTGTAAAATGCAGAGTAAAGCTGAGCATTGACTTTTCTTAGGCCTCTGTGCCATGGTATAAACATTCAGTAATCATGTAAGGTCTACTTCAACTGCTCCTAAACGGCACCTGTGGTACTTCTCTTGAAGTCTGTGAAAGTACCCTGTATGTATGGAGTAGTTATGTATTTGGCACTTTTTTTTTCAAATATGGCTTTTTTGTGTGTGCCTCAAATCTTGGGTGCCCAGCATGAAAGGATGTGACACTCAGTGGGTGGATGAATGAACTTTTCTGAAAACCAGGACTCTTGAACATGTGTTTTGTGTTAGACCCCCAAATTACTAGGTCCATTTGAAAATTTGACTTGGACTCCGCTCTGTATGCAAAAGGAAATCAAAGGCACTATAGGACTTGATATTTGCAAACTGCTATTCCTGTTTTTCATATACCTTCATATACATTCATATGCTTCCTGTCTTTCATATATGTTCAGATAGTTTGCTCTTGTGCTTTTAATCTCTCTTAAAAAAACAAAACAAAAAAAACCCAACTTGCCAGCTCTCATAAACTCCCCCGCCCCAGACTTACTCTCTAAAGATATGTCTACGCTGCACGGCTATCCCGCATATTCACAAGCTGTCTGTTATTTTTAAATATTTTTTGAAATAACGGGCACGCTATTTTGGTATCCCAGTAAACTTGGTTCCACGCAGGTTAAGGGATGTCTTGAAATAGTGCGTTATTTCAAAATTTGGTGCTGTATAGATATGGCAAATTTTGAAATTCAATTGAAATAGGATACACAATTTGCATTGTGCATCTTATTTTGAGTTTAGGGTGCTGTGTAGATGCACCCTGAGTTTGCTAATCTGCCTTCTTGAAATCCATGGTCTTTGTTCTGCTGTTTTCCCTCTATCATTCCTTAGAGTAATGAACTCTTCTTCCACGGTCACTTTTACTCAAGCGGCTTTCCACTCTAAACTCTCAACCTGTTCTTCTCATTTGTCAGAACTACATGTAGAACAGCTTCTTCCCTTGTTGCTTTGCCCACCTTTTTAAAGAAAAAAACAGCCTCTCATGCTTTCTAAGATTATATTTTTGGATAATCTGGGCCCAGGTGTATTATTTTCCCCATTTGTATCTGGGTAGTTGAATCCTACCTTACCACCAAGTGCTGTGCTTTGGATGATTTTGTTTTTAAAAAAGCTTCATCCAGATATTCTTCTTAATTATAGCAAATCTCTACATGTTATCAATAACATTTAAACAGTGAGTTAGTGTGTGTTGTGCTGTTACACAAACATTGACAAGCTCTGAGCTATAGTGTGGTCATCTTTCACCTTTGTAATTAAATGTCTTAGACTGTTCTAAAAAGGCTTTTCATAATCTGCTTCTACACAATGTTTCTTAATAATTTGGTTAAAATGCAACTATAATTTGGATTTAACTTGAGGAACCAATGGTGGCTGACTGTCTCAAGGGGAGGAAGATTAACTTTTACTCCTATGTGGAATTAGTAGTACACGAACTGGATGCAATAGTCCAGTTTGTGTGAGTGTTTTAAAAGATGATGTTTGAAAAATTGTAGAACTACACAAATGATTCAAAAGCTGGAAAATAACTTACCGTGAGAGATTTGAAGAGCTCAATCTGTTAGTTCAATCTCTTAAAAAAGAAGATTGAGAGGTGAATTGATCCCTGTGAATACAGGCAGTCCCCAGATTACGTATAAGATAGGGACTGTAGGTTTGTTCTTAAGTTGAATCTGTATGTAAGTCGGAAATGGCGTCCAGATTCAGCCGCTGCTGAAACTGACCGCCAGTTCTGACTTACATGCAGATTCAACTTAAGAACCCCAAGCGTCCTCAAGTCAGCCGCTGCTGAAACTGATCAGCGGCTGATTCCAGGAAGCCTGGGGCAGAGCAACTCTGCCTCGGGCTTCCTGTAGTCAGCGCTGGTCAGTTTCAGCAGCGGCTGACTTGAGGACACCTGGGGCAGAGCAGCTGGGGTGCTGCTGGGTTGCTCCAGTAGCACCGCTCCTGGGCGCTACTGGACCAACCCAGCAGCACCCAAGCTGCTCTGCCCCAGGCGTCCTGATTCAGCCGCTGCTGGTCAGTTTCAGCAGTGGCTGAATCAGGACACCTGGGGCAGAGCAGAGCAGCTGGGGTGCTGCCGGGTTGGTCCAGTAGTGCCCAGAGCGGCGCTGCGGGACCAACCGGCAGCGCCCCAGCTGCTCTGCCCCAGGGTCCACAACAAAAGCCTGGTCTGCTGGGGGGGGGGGGGCACACTAGCTGCGCTCTCCCCCCCCCCCCCCCAGCAGACCAGGGACACGGGGAGCAAAGCCTCAGAGGCGCGGGACCCCGCCGCGGCTGCGGCTTCGCTCCCGGTGCCCCTGGTCTGCTGGAGACGGTCCCCAGTAGACCAGGGGCACCGGGAGCAGCTTTTCTTGCCCCGGAGGCTCTAAAGAGCTTTTTAACCTAACAGTCAGGCCTAATAAGAACCAACAGTTGGAAGTTAAAGCAGATTTTTACTTGTGGGGGTGTTTTGAAAACTGACAAAATAGCAAGGGAGTCCTCCATCTCTTAGTGTCTTCAGATATAGACTGGATGCCTTTCTGGAAGATGTTTTAGTCAAATACTAGTTACTCCACATTAAGGCCAATAACTGGGTGAAATTCTGTGGCCTGTATTCTACATAGGAATTAGAATAGATGATCTAATGATCCTATTGATTCTTCAGATTTACAACATATGAATAAAATAGGTGTGAAGTGCACCCAAGGTCCTTATTTTCACAAAACAAAATAGAAACATAACCTCTTGCTTATCATAGATGGAGAACAAGAGTCCATGTTGTCGGTGGGGAGCCTTCGGACGTGTATCAAAGCATGTTTGCCATCTTTATAGATGGTAATTGAAATGTAATAGGAAGTCTCTTAACTGGCCATGATGACAAATGTGTAAATAATAAGTTATACACAATCAGGTCTCTAGTTGTTGTATTGAGCAATGTCCTTCTGCCCTTTCTGACTGAACTTGGACATACACTTTCCAGTTAGGTTAGTAAAAGATCTATTTGTGGGAGTTAAAATTCTGTTAACTACACTTGGAATCTCTGGATGTTTCTTTTATGCTATGTACTTACTTTTTTTTTTTTTTTTTTTTTTTTTGATTGTCAAGTGATAATTGGCTGGGGAATCCTAGCCCATCCCATTACATTTTTTTTATCTAAATTTTTAGGGTGGGATATTCAAATGTGCCTAAGTGACTTATTCCAGCTTTATCAGTCTAGCCATTTTTAACTGCAAACAGATATGTGTAGGTACATTTTCACTATCTCAGATTGTATAGCATATGTAGTGGGAGGATGAGAAACATAATTTCTTCTTAAATTAAATACATTCATCTTTAGGGTATTAGTTAGGTATGAAAGATTTAGCAGCTTTTAGCATATTGGGCCTTTTCAAATTTGTCTACTAGGAGATGGGTAATTTAGCTCATACTTATTGCCTTTTTTTCCCCATTAGTTGCAGAAGGCCACTAACTGAATGTGCAGGAATAGAATGAAAATTGTTTCTTCATGCACTGAAATCTGACAGTTCATTTTACCTTAAAAAGGCTTAAAGCTCCCTAAAAACAAATTTATTCCATCTGAGCTTTTATCAGGAAGGAATAAGTGTAAATGGGAGGAGGCGTGGGGGGAGAGAATGTGGTAAAATTAACAGTGCTCTTTAGACAGGAGAGTTTTGTGTAGTTCCTCTTCACAATCTCAAACTTTAATTCTCAAATGGTTTTTTTTTTCCTTCCCTCCCCTCCTATTAAATGTCTCAAACGTTTCTGGATAAGGTCATTTGCTCCTTTAGATCTTTCGAGACCCATCACTGTTGCAATGCATGTAATACATCATTTTTAAGTGCATAGTATAGAAGAAACCCCGGAAATTCCAAGTGGAGCTAGTAGAATTTTAATACAGCTAATCATCGTTTAAAGGACCCATGGGGATATTTGAAACTTCTTGCACTTAGAATTCTCAGAGCTACAGTGTTACTAAAACCTGTATATTTATTTGTTGCATCTTTTTCCTTCCTTTTTTGTTGTTTTAGAGTACATGGTATTTGGTTGGGAGCTGGGTATCTTTAGAAAGCCATTTTCCCCATGAACACAAAGGTTCATTGACAAACCTAAAACAATTATGTAGGTATACAAGTTGAGCAAAAGTTTTAAAATCAACGTTTTTGAAAATTGTATTTTGACACTGGCTTGTCAAGCATGCAGCCCTCACAAAATTGAATTGTGGCCCTCTGACTGTGGTGTGGTGTTAGTAAATTCTCAAAATATGATACCTGCCTATTTTGTTTAATGTTACAGTTAATATAAGTGAAAGGGGTACTCCAAGTATTTTTGCTATTATTGGGAGGAAAAACGTGGTTCAGTAGTATTGATTATCAGTTTCATTGATTGTACTAGAATAATTAAGACATCAACATCTGGCCAGAAAATTACTTGAATCAATTTGCCAATCGTATAAACATCGTTTCATAACATACACTATATAATATAATTATAATCCCAAAGAAATGTATTACAAAATCCATATTTTTAATTGGATTTTGATCCTTTTTTGGTATCAATGGGGAGACCAAGAGTACTGGTTAGTAGTTGAATCTTTGGAGAATACCAGTGCAAAGGACCTGGTTAAACACAGTGCTCAATAGCACCTTCTGTGCTATAAGTGGTGCATGCATAAACTAAATTTGGCAAGTCAGGAGAGGCAATACATTGCATTGTACTTGGATCCCTAACATGTTCTTCTCAAAATGCATCTGCTTTCTCTGCAGGAAGATGACAGCCGAAATACATCCATTAAGTACAGGTTCAACGTGTGAGACAGGTGAGAAACTGTCTGAAGCAGTCACTCTTAGTGAGAAGATTGCATGGAAAGTAAATTGGGTGCAGTGACCCAAAAGATGGCCTACGCATTGATTTTGCATATCATATGGAATGCCACACTTAAGATTATATGTAATGTTTTGTGTCAAAAAGTAAAAGGGATAGAAACTCATGGTTTTTTGTTACTATTGCTAACTGTGCAACTCAAGTGGGGTTCATAAATTGTCTCTCAGAAGCTCTAATGGCAAGAAGTGGAGGGGATAGCTGATACAGAAGCTAAATATAGAGCAATAGTGCTTTCACTGGAATTGAAGAGGACCAAATGCTTGGCATAAAGGCTTTCAGAACATGTATTTAGATGAACTGTGGGATATGGATGTAGTTTTTAGCAGTTCACAAAAATGAATCCTAGTGCATATTCTTAAAAGCTGCAAGAGATATGGGGCTATCAAAAGCAGAAGAAAGTGCTGATGTCAACAGTAAAGTAGACTTTTTAGTAAAGCATTTGATACTGTCTCACATGACCTTCTTATCAATAAACTAGAGAAATACAACTAAGATGGGGCTACTGTAAGGTGAGTGCATAACTGACTGGATAAGAGTTCTCAGAGAGCAGTTATTATTAATGGTTCACAGTCATGCTGGAAGGGTATAACAAGTGGGATTTTACAGAGGGTCAGTTTTGGGACTGGTTCTGTTCAATATCTTCTTCAATGATTTAGATACTGGCATAGAGAGTATGCTTATTAAGTTTGCAGATGATACCAACCTGGGAGGGGTGGCAAATACTTTTCAAGATAGGGTCATGATTCAAAATGATCTGGACAAATTGGAGAAATGGTCTGAGGTAAATAGGATGAAGTTTAATAAGGACAAATGCAAAATATTCCTCCTAGGAGGAGTAACAATCAATTTCACACATACAGAATGGAAAGTGATTGTCTAGGAAGGAGTACTGCAGAAACAGATGCAGGGGTCATAGTGGACCACAAGCTGAATGAGTCAACAATGCAATACTTTTGCAAAAAAAGCAAACATGATTCTGGGATGCATTAACAGGAGTGATGTGAGCAAGACACAAGAAGTCATTCTTCCCTTCTACTCTGCACTGATTAGGCCTCAGTTGGAGTATTGTATCCAGTTCTGGGCACCACATTTCAAGAAAGAGGTGGAAAAATTGGAGAAGGTCCAGAGAAGAGCAACAAAAATAAAGGTCTAGAAAACATGACCTATGAGGGAAGACTGAAAAAATTGGGCTTGTTTAGTTTGGGAAGGAGAAGATTGAGAGAGGACATGAGAGCGGTTTTCAGGTATCTAAAAGGGTGTTACAAGGAGAAGGGAGAAAATTGTCCTCCTTGGCCTCTGAGGGTGGGAGAAGAGCAATGGGCTTAAATTGCAGCCAGGGAGGTTTAGGTTGTACATTAGGAAAAATTTCCTAAACAGTCAGGGTGGTTAATCACTGGAACAAATTGCTTAGGGAGGTTGTGTTCCATGAAATTTTAATAGATTGAAAAGAGGTCTGTGTCCTCAAAAAGGTTGGGAATTACTGATCTAGTTGGTGTTTGGTCCTGCTGTGAGGGAGACCCATAGTCTCCTACAGACAACCACCTAACCTCAAGATGATTCTTACCAATAACCACAGGACATACCACACTAATATCAACCCTGGAACCTTCCCTTGCAACAAACACCGTTGCCAGCTTTGTTCACATATTCACTCTGCTGATACCATTATTGGACCTAACCAATTGAGTTATAAGATCAAGAACACATATTCCTGCTCATCCAGAAATATAATTTATGCTATCATGTTCCAAAAGTGTCCGTCTATGTACATTGGACAAACGTCTCAGACACTTTGCCAAAGAATCAATGCCCACAAAACAGATATCAGACAGGATCACAAAGAAAAAACAGTTTCTTGCCATTTCAACCAGAAAGGGCATTGTCTCAGTGACTTGATTACCTGCATCCTGCTTCAAAGACCTTTTAACACCAGACTTGAAAGAGAATCCTCTGAACTGTCATTCATGCTTAAATTCGACACTTTACGCCTCGGTCTAAACAAAGACATTAATTATCTTACCCATTACAAAGATAGCCTCCCCAACTATCACCTCTAATATCATTAGCTTACAGACATTTACCTCCCCCCCTCATCCCCCTTCTGTTCTGAAATTTGACTTGTCCTTTTCATGTATGTTCATTTTTTTTATTGCATCCTTTGGTATATATGGTTGTGCCAATTTTCTTCCACTATTTGATCTGAGGAAGTGGGTCTGGCTCACGAAAGCTCATCACCTAATAAACCATCTTGTTAGTCTTTAAAGTGCTACATAGTCCTGTTTTTTTGTTTCAGCTACTCCAGACTAACATGGCTACATTTGTATCACTTCTAAAATGAGCACTGTTTTTATAGAGGCCTCTTAGGGTACGTCTAGACTACCGCGTTTTGTCGACGGAAGTTTTGTCGACAGATACTGTCGACAAAACTTCCGTCGACAAAGAGCGTCCAGACACATTGAGTTCTGTCGACAAAGCAAGCTGCTTTGTCGACAGAACTCCGTAGTCTAGACGCAACCCTACAGGCAATAACACCTTCTGTCGACAGAGTTCTGTTGACAGAAGGTGTTATGCCTCATAAAACGTTATGTCGACAGAACTCAGCGGTAGTGTAGACGCTGGTATAGTTTTGTCGACAAAAGTCCACTTTTGTCGACAAAACTAGGTAGTCTAGACACACCCTTAGTGTAGCAGCCATAGATGGTATGGTTGAGGTGCAAGCTCTTGACAACCCAGAAACTGTTAACACCTGTTGAGACTTGGCTAAACACTTCATATAAGGCTACAAAGGAAATACTGGACCTATGGCTAAGTCCACCTTGTTTGATACGTATCAAATACAGAGGAATCAATTAAAAGTATTAGCAGAAAGAAGAGATTGTGGAATTGGTCCAATATAAAGTCATTGACTCCACAAACAACTCAAGTGTCACAGTGAAGAAGCTACTGTCTCATATTTACATGAAGGAGAGCTAACAGTATACATTGCAAGGAAAATGCTCCAGCCTGCCAAGGATTGCTTGAATAATTTTTATTGTTTCACAGTGTAATGAAGCTGCTGCTGCTTCATGCTGCTCAGTGGAATTTCTTCCTGGGCTCCCACGAGAAGACTGACTAAAATTATCTTGCCTGCTCTCAGTGCCACAGAAAGAAGTGCTCTAGATTTTTATGAGTCACAGATGTTCTGGTGCTCTAAGACACTACTCAAGATTTATGCAAGATTCTGCTTTTGTGCCCATTGCTGTGGAACAGAATTGCTGTATATCTCTGTGATGTGTTCCTATCACTAGGATCATTACAAGCTGCCACGCTATCAGGTTTCCATACCCTTTCAGGATCAGACACTACTGGTACGTCAGCTGAACAGATCAAGTGATTGCACTGAAAGGGAAACAATTCAGCCTTCACAGAATCTCTTCCCCTCTTAGAAGGTGCTCAGAATGATGGACACACTCCTTGAGGAGGTCATAAACACAGCATATGAACAGGGTCAATGAATTTATCTTCTGAAGCCTAACACTGACACTTGCAGAGCTATGTTGGATGCATTCCAAAAAGCAGACAAATTGATGGAAAAATGCTACTGCCAAAGGGGTGCATTTGTACTTGCTCGCAAGAAGGCAAATTATCAAGCTTTGGAATGGCTCCAGGATGGTAGGGGGCTATCTTACCTGCTGGGCATGGATGGGTATTGGAGGGTGGACTGATCATAGCAATTGTGTGAAATACCATGTGCTTCCAAATCAGTCCTTCAGCTAATCTAATGCTCATCTGCAAAGACTGATGCGCACCACCTTATGAATGTTTGGCCAGGAGCCTGCCTTGTATAGAGGTGTGATGTGGATGAGGATTAGTGTGACAAAACATCTAAATGATTAAACTGGATGCAGATAAGACTGATAAATTTTCCCAGACCTAAATGTCTGGACTGACTTCCCTCCATCACCAAAGATCATCTAAAAAAAAAAATATTGGCATTAGAAAGGGTTCAAAAAAGGGCAAGAAAAATGATTAGGGCTTTGGAATGGGTCTCTCATGAAGAGAGATTAAAAAAACTTGGACTTGTCATCTTAGAAAAGAGGAGACTAGTGGGGGAATATGATAGAGGTCTATAAAGTCATGACTAGTATGGAAAAAGTGAATAAGGAAAAGTTATTTACATATTCCCACAGTCTAAGAACTAGGAGTCACCAAATGAAATTAATAGGCAGCAGGTTTAAAACAAAAGGAAGTTTTTCTTCACTCAGTGTACAGTAAGCCTGTGGAACTCCTTGCCAGAGGATGTGGTGAAGACTAGGACTTAACAGGGTTAAAAAAAGAGCTAGATAGATTCATGAAGGTTAGGTCCATCAATGGCTATTAGCCAGGATGGGTAGGAATGATGTCCCTAGCTGCTGTGGCTATGTCTACACTGTGGAGTTTTTTTGCAGAAGAGGATATGCCAATGGAACTCGAATTTACATATTTTCTTCCACAAAAAGAATCGGAAGAGGTTTTGCTACTAAAAAGTCCCATGTAAGCTCCACTTAGGAAGGAACAACCAGTTTCATACATACAGAATGGGAAGCGACTGCCTGGGAAGGAGTATGGCAGAAAGGGATATAGGGGTTATAGTGGACCACCAGTTGAATATGAGTCAGTAGTGTGATGCTATTGTAAAGAAAGCAAACATGATTCTGGGATGCATTAACAGGTGTGTTGTGAGCAAGACACGAGAAGTCATTCTTCCGCTCTACTCTGCACTGGTTAGGCCTCAATTGGAGTATTGTGTTCAGTTCTGGGCACTGCATTTCAAGAAAGATGTGGAGAAATTGGAGAGGATCCAGAGAAGAGCAATGAGAATGATTAAAGGTCTAGATAACATGACCTATGAGGGAAGGCTGAAGGAATTGGGATTGTTTAGTTTAGAAAAGAGAAGATTGAGGGGGAACATGATACCCTTTTACATATCTGAAAACTGCTGTCATAAGGAGGAGGGAGAAAACTTGTTCATCTTGGCCTCTGGGGATAGAACAAGAAGCAATGGGATTAAACTGCAGCAAGGGGGGTTTAGGTTGGGCATTAGGAAAAAGTTCCTAACTGTCAGGGTAGTCAAATACTGGAATAAATTGCCCAGAGAGGTTGTGGAATCTCCATCTGTGGAGATATTTAAGAGTAGGTTAGATAAATGTCTATCAGGGATGGTCTAGACAATATTTGGTCCTGTCATGAGGGCAGGGGACTAGACTCGACCTCTCGAGGCCCCTTCCAGTCCTAGTAGTCTATGATTCTATGTAGATGGGGGCATTTGTCAGAAAAAAATCCTTTTTTCACAAATCCTTTTAAACTTCGATTTTTGACGAATAAGGGATCTTGAGGGGAAAAAAAAATTCCGACAGATGGCCCCATCTACATGGGGCTTTTTAGTGTCAAAACCTCTTCCATAAAAAGAATTGGAAGAAGATATGGAAATTAGCACACCATTTGCATATTCTCTTCCACAAAAAAACCTGCAGTGTAGACAGCCTCTCTGTCTGTCTGGAAATGGATGACAGGAGATGCATTGTGTGAGGCTTGCCTGTTGTGTTCCCTCCCTCCCTCTGGGGCATCTGGTGTTGGCCACTGTTGGCAGACAGGATACTGGGCTATATGGACTTTTGGTCTGACCCGGTATGGCCATTATTATTTTCTTATCTGTGTCTTTGTGTGTTTAAAATATTCTAACAAGTTGATTCTTTAAAACTAATTCCTTAGGTAAAAGCAGCATAGCTGTTTTAGGTTTGTCATGTTTGGTGCTGTTGTATTTGTGGTAAAAAAGCTTTCTATGACATCCAACTAGACCCATTTCGGACAACACGCATCAAAATGTCTACCAACTAGAGGACCTGAAGTTGGAAGTGCAGTGGGGGGGTGGGGGGGGGGACAGGGAGTTCCCTGTGCTAAACTAAAGAGAGTGACTCCATTGAAATTAACAATTTTGTAGATTTTTGCAAATGAAATGACACCTCCCTTACCTTGCTCTTAGAATGATATTTTATGACTTGATACTTCCAGACTGATAACATAATCTTTCTCTTTTCAAAGATTGAAAATACCTGACTCTGTATATGTTGTGTACTTTATCAGACTGACTTTTGATATGAATAATTAGAGTTTTGCTGTGTTGTTCTTCTATGATGTGAAAATGACACAGAACAAGAATTCCACAAGATTTTTTTTTCTTATGAGCTGGGTGAAACTTTGTCGTCAGATTAGATAAAAAAAATCTCGGTAAACAGCCATGAGACCATGTCCTTAATTTTAGGATGGTTGTAGAGATGGTTAAGGAGCCACATCTAAAACAAGGCCTATTAGGATCTGCCCAGAAACTAGCACCATGTGGGAAAGGATGGGAATTGTGACTAGGCAGATGGAGGGTTGTCTGTCTTGTCTTCTCTGGATATTCCCTCAAAGGGGAGAGGCAAAAAAGTCAAGCTGTAGCCTGTGATCACAACATGACCCTCAAAATGCTTTTGGGTCTATTGGGTACAGAGGCTCAGGGTGGTGTCAGATGCAATACTTCATGTACACACCCATTAGTGTGTGTATGGGTGTTGCTCAGAGAGTTTGGAGACCCTGGGGGGCTGGTTGGAGTAGGGGGATTCCAGGGGGACTGGTAGCAATCCATGGACAGACCCTGGTGGTTCTCAGCTTCACCCTGGAGCATGGCAGTGGTGCTTGTCCTTGTGTAGGCCCTGTGGCCAGTTGCCTCAAAGATGGGGGGGTTGCAATGGTAAGGGGAATCAGAGGCAGGAGATGGCACTGGGCAGGGGTGTGAAGGGGTGAGTGCACGACTGGAGGAGGAGCATAGGTGGGGGGAGGTGTTCCATGGGCTGGGTCCTACCAGCCCTATCTGACAGGGGTCAGTGCTGCCTGCTGGTAACAGGGGTCACAGGATGGCCCCGAGTTTGGAAGCCTGTGAGGGGCCTCTGCACAGCTGGTTGTTTCTGCCTGGCCCATGAGTTTACCACAGAGGTGTGGAATGGCTCAGACACTGGCTGCTAGCTAGAAGGTCCATGCAAACCTCAGTCCTGGGGCAGAGCTGCCTCACAGTGTGGTGTTTTTTTTATTCTATGAACTTCTTTATAATTCTACACAATAGAGCTATGTTATATTATCGTTCTTATCATTATACACCGGGGTATGATCAATATTTAACCTGCAGCTGCCCTTGAAGTTGACTATAACCAAATTTCACCTGTATTAAAAACAGGGGGAGAGGGGATGACTTTTCCCAGGCCCAGCACCACCCTAGGGACAGCCCTGGTCATAAGCTTCTGTAACCCACACACCTAGGCTGTGTCCAGACTCAGGGTTTTTTTTCGAAAAAAGGAGCCTTTTTTCGAAAAAACCTCACCTGCGTCTAGACTGCAGCCGCGTTCTTTTGAAATTAAATCGAAAGAACGCGGCTTTTCTTTCGATGGCGGTAAACCTCAATTTACGAGGAAGAACGCCTTCTTTCGAAAGTTCCTCTTTCGAAAGAAGGCGTTCTTGAATGTAAATAGGGCTTCTTCGAAAGAGAGCATCCAGACTCACTGGATGCTTTCTTTCGAAAAAGCAAGCCGCTTTTTCGAAAGTTCAACGTGCAGTCTAGACGCTCTCTTTCAAAAGAGGCTCTTTCGAAAGTATCTTTCAAAAGAGGCTCTTTCGAAAGAGGCTTGCAGTCTAGACATAGCCCTAGTGTTTGGCACTTAGACCATTACAGCAGTTTGAGAATAGGGGAGCTCTTCAGCCTAAGCTGAGAGTTGGCTGACTTTATAGCTCAAGCTGTAGAGGCTTCTCTACTAAGCTCCAGAGATCTTAGGTTCAAATCCACTGAGTGGTGGTTACACTTTATTCCTTTTGTTCTTGGTTCTTCCTGCATTCAAAGGAGCAGGACTTTATACATTTCTTTGTAAATAAACAGTTTGCATCAAAGAAAACAGCAAGATATATCTATTTTTGCTTTCATTTGGAACATCCCAAAGGCCCTGAAGTTTAACTAGCCATTTGGATCAAACAGGGACCATAATGCCTATATTTCCAATTCATAGGGTTTTTAAATGGCTCCCAAATACTGATGGATGAAATATAGATGTAAACTGTTTAAATTTAAAACAAATTAATACATACATCAATAAAAAAACCTATACACACAACTGAATGCTGGCTTCTTATTATACTGTTTTGTTTTCTATAACCATGGATCTATTTAAACTGTCTGCCTTTGGTGTTGATAATATCTCTGAGCAAAATTGAAAACCTTAGTCTGTCATGAAACCTTTTAGGCATAACTGCTAGAAATTCATGTAGATGTTGCCCTCTATTGGCTTAGACAGTTTGGCTTGTTGCGGTCAGGCTTAATAGCAACACCGTGACAATATTTCTGTGACTGAGGGTAGAATTTCCAAGAACTGAATTTATACTGTAGCTGTAAAAGTATCAGTTAATTTCACTGTGTACCATTATATTGCATTTCTGTGCATCTCTACTAGACAAATAAGTTGAATAAGTTTCTTTGAAATAAATACCTCAAATTCATTAAACGTCTCTTCTTTTTACACAACTGGACTGTAAGCTACTAAAACGGAAGGAAGGAAGTGGTGTCAACTTAAAGATGGCTGATAGATGCGAATAGTTATTAATAGGGCCAGAGTAGTTAAAATTGTCAGTTTTCTTTTAGACTGCTTTTGACTTATCAGTTCTGCTTATTTCATGTGCACCTGATTTATTTAATGTGTGTGTAAGCCTTTAACTCTTTGCTTTGTGCCAGTGATCTTGCTGTTCCTTATTCGTCAAGCAGTCACCCTGCTCTTGCCCACCAAACACTAGATCACTCTTCCTTGAAATATCTGTTTCAGGAACACCTTCCTTACTGCTGACAGTTAGTGCCCAGACTCTCCCCTTCCTAAACTGCCCTGTATTCTGTCTTGTAGCTAGAATGCTAGGGAACTTGTCTTATCTATTCTATAACAAATGTATGCAGCTGTTACCCAATTGGGGCAGTCATCATCACAAGGCACTACTTGGCTCACTTCTATCAGATTGCCATTTATTACATGCCATTTATTACACGTGAAAGAACTATGTTTTTAAGGAGCAACTTGTAAGAGGACAATGATGGGGTTTTTTTTTTAATGGATTTTGAATGGAAGATTTTTCCAGGGATATGTAGCCTGCAAATCTAATACTTTCCTGTCTTATCCCTTTTACTGTATTCTGGCAGTAATGCAAGGCTTACAGGAATTTTATCCTGTACAAAGTAGGCTTTAGCAGTAGTGTAGTGTGATAAGTAAGGGCTAATATCTTTTTAGAAATTAAACTAAACATCATTTAGTATCTTTTTAGAAGTAGTGAAAGGCTTTGTAGCGAATTCTTCAATTGGGTCAGAACACACATAATGGCCAGACCGGGTAAGATCTATTAGTTAGTGCCTTGTGAAATCTAAACTAGGTCCAAAAATGCAAGACCCAGCTAAACTGACATCCTGATCAAAGAAACAGAAGGCATTGTACCTAACCATAGGTTCCCGCTTTTCCCACTTCAGGAAACTGGCCCAAGAAGGGCCAATCAAGTATATGTACCCACAAAATCTCTGGGTGTGAAAATCTTCTTTAGGCTGTAAGGAATTGGGTTACTGATGATACAAAGAGGCCTACGAAATGCTATGCAGATGTTGGGAGAAAAGAAAATCATCTTCCTCATCAAGCATTTCTCTTCTACACATCCCTCAAAGCTCTTTGCTTCACTTCACTTATTCCTTCTATGTTTCTCTGCTTCTAAAGGTTCCATGTTCAGCCAGCCGAGGGAGGCTGGTTCTTCCAACGCCCGGGTCTCCTGGGAGAGGGTATGCGAGTAGGGTTGCCAGGTGTCTGGTATTGACCCGGACAATCTGGTATTTTCACCTCCTATCGGGTTTAAAAAAAAAATCAGAAAATAGCAGACACCTAAAATGTCCTGTATTATCTGATTTTTTTTTTTTTCCCCTGACAGAAAATACCAGACACTTGGCAACCCTACAAAACACTCAGCAACCGGGCCCAGCCCTTACTGCAAGGATCAACTTCTCTGTAGTATCTGAACACAGAGAAGCAACATTACTTCAGGTGCTTTACTGGCATCCAGGAGGAATATTACAGTTTCTAATGTAGTCTATGTAGTGTTATGAAGTTTTGTTTTCTTATACATTAGACTGAATCAGTGGCATTTTTTTATACATATACAAGACCTATCACCTAAGTGAACTTGTTGGGAATCTTCTATTTTATCCAAGGTCACAGGACATTAGAATCTAGAATACCATGAAGTAGTATAAAATATCTATATTATCTACAAAGGTGTGCTATTATGACAGTCATTTTGCAATGGGTGCTGAATTGGGGATATACTATAGATAATTATACTCTATATCCCCATGTATATTGTTACTGGTTGCGAAATGTGTAACATTTCCCCCATACCCTCTTACCAAATCCAGAATTGTTTGGGTTTTTAAAATTATAGGAACAGCTTCTTGCTATCAGTCAGCTCATCCTAGGCCATTTAAAGGTATGCATAATTGGGAAAGACTACTGTATTTGCTTAAACACAGGTTGGAAGCAAAACTATTTTCCATAATGGTGCTGGTGTTTATTTTCAAAGAAATGTGACATTTTAAAATAAACAAACTGTTCTTGGCTAGGAGTCCTGTGGCACCTTATAGTCTAACTGAAGTGTAGGAGCATAAGCTTTCGTGGGCAAAGACCCACTTCGTCAGATGCATGTAGTGGAAATTTCCAGAGGCAGGTATAAATATGCAGGCCAGGATCAGGCTGGAGATGACGAGGTGGATCCAATCAAGGAGGATGAGGCCTACTTCTAGCAGCTGATCTGGAGGTGTTCTTGGCTACTGGTAATAACATTTTATTTCACTATATTGACTTCAAGAAACTTACTGATGTGCTCTACATTTAGTTACCTATTTGTTTGTGGGCTTCACATTTGGAAACCACTGTCTGCTGTTCAGTAGTGTAGGATATAGGGTAGGACTTGCTGTGCTTTGGCTTAGGCTCCTGCTATTAGCATATAGGTTAAGGTGTAATTAGTTTTGCTTCTTATTCTTCTTAAAATGTGTAAACAGTGTACTGTGACCAGATGGATTTCCTGTTGCCTTCCATATCCAGCTTCTTTATTTAAAGACTAATCTTCAATGTTAGCAACTGAAAGCCACATTCTGCGCACTATTTATGGTAGCTATTTATTTTTGAGTGTAATGAGACCGATCTTCTAAGTACATCAGTATTTGCCTCTTACTGCTCAACTCTGCTCTTTCTTAATAGCTCAGCATAAATTGGCATTGGAATGGTGATTCTTCAATTTGCTTTTGATTTATTTTTGAAGAGTTTTAGAGATGGCTTTTCTGAGTTACTATCTGTAGCCTAAAAGTAGATAACTAATCAAAAGGGGAGCAAAGTGGAGGCTATGTCTTCACTAGAAATGCTGCAGGGGTCTGTGTAGAGACTAACTATAGCGAGGGGAGTGGTTGCATTGTCGCTACAGTAAAACCTCACAGTTGGGAACTCCAAAGTTACAAACTGTCCAGTCAGTTGCACACCTCGTTTGGAACTGGAAGTACGTAATCAGGCAGCAGCAGAGACACACACAAAAATAATACATTAGAGTAATTTGTTAAATATAACCGACTAAAAAAGGAAAAGCAATATTTTTTTCTTCTGTATAGCAAAGTTTCAAAGCTGCATTAAGTTTCACTTCTAGCCATTAACATTTTGTTCAGAGTTACAACAATTCCTATTTCCAAGTTGTTCATAACTCTGAGGTAAGTAGCTTCGCCACTTGCTTGAGAGGTGGTAGCTAAGAGGGTGGAAGAATTCTTCCTTCAACTTAGTGCTGTCTACTCTGGGGTTGAGAGCTGTTAATTGTGCTGCTCCCATGTGTGGATTTTTCAGTCCCCTGAGTGACATAACTGGATTGACCCAACTTTTTAGTGTAGACCTGGCCTGACCATCTCAAGTCTTACCTTAAAGGAGAAAAACAAAAAAATAATCTTTGGAAATATTTCTGAAGTACTCAGATTGAGTGCATAAAAACAAATCCGGAAACTTGGTAAACTAAAGCAGAAATCTGTCTCTTATCCTACCTATAAACATGCATCCTAGTATTTTTATCTGAGCCCTCTATGGCATTATTGAAGTTATCCTCACAACATTTCTGTGAAATAGGGGGATAATATCTCTGTGTTCCAGAGAAGGAACTGAAGTGTCCAAGATCAGACAGGAGATCTGGAGTAATTGGAAGTAGAACCCCTATCTCTTGTATGTGTTCTGTGACTTCAGAACAAGGGATTACAGAAGTGTCTCCTTACAGAGGGGCACCTCTTCTCCCATGATGCAGCTGAAGTTGTGTGTGCGCCTTAATTGCTTTTTTTTGTAATCAGGACATAATGCCTTGTACATGTGCTGTTTGTTTAATGTTACTTAAACAGTCATACCTAATCATAACTATAATCTGTCTTTGATAATGAAATTAACTAACTCTCTGGCAGTCTGTGCCATAAAATGACTACCTGCTGCCTGAAGAAGTATTTTGACAGTATAACCTCACTGATGCACACTGCAAATCACTGGAATTTGAAGTCTAGTAAAATTTTATATACTAAAAAGGATAATTAAAGTAAACAGAACTTGAGTGCGATAGTAAATTTTGGAAGATCTTCGTTATTAAGTTGCTGGTGAAGAGCAAGGCGGTCACTGTTCATATAGCATCATAATTTGTTCTGTATTTTAGTGCACTCCAGCACCCCACTAGTTGTTTAGCTTCTGGACTCTTCATTTATATTTTCCCTGACTCCTTGAGTCTGTTTCCAGAAAATCGTGTGTTCAGTCTACCAGCGTATGCAATGACAAATCAAGAGTACTACTTGTAAATACGCTTTGTTACAAATTACATTTAATCTAGAAGTCCATTGGCAGTGTCTTGTAATAATTTCTGGATTTGCTAACCAAAATAATATGGTCTTCATCAAATTTTTAACAATGCCGTCAGAGACTATGACGATTGACCTGGGAGAATATAATAGATAATGTCTGCTTGGTCTTATTAATTATTATGTAGCACCGGCCCCACAAAAGTGTAGGAGGTTGTGGAAGCTTCTTCACTGGAAGTTTTCAAAAGGAGGTTGGCTGGCCAATTGCCTTGTATGGTTTAGATACAATGAATCCTGCATCCTAACAGGAGGTAAAACTAGATGACCCTTGTGGTCCCTTCTAATCCTGTCATTCTAAGGAGCTTTTAATTTCTTTTCATCCCTGCAATTTATATTTCGTAAAATTAAATCTTGTTGTTTAACCTGCTAAAACTTTACTAAAAACTTTAAAAATAACAAGTGATCCTATGGCACCTTAGAGACTAACAAATATATGTATATGTGTATATATAAAATTACGTAATAGTATCAGGAGCTTTCATGGCTAAGACCCAATTTATCAGAGGAGTGGAAATAACAGAATCCAAAATATATATAACAGCAAAAGAAGTACTTGTTAATTGTAGGGACTTAGTTAATGAAGCTAAGTAAGTGGGCTGGATGTGTCCCATTGATAATTTTTGATGTGAAAATGTGCATGTCAATTTCAGGGAAACTGGTTTTGTAGTACGTTAACCAGTTAACGTCTTCATTCAAGCCCAGGGTACCAGTATCAAATTTGTAGATGAATTCTAGTTTTGCGGTCTCTCTCTCTCTCTCTGTGTAACTGAGTGGTGAAACTGCTTTGTAGAAGAATGGCTACTTTTAAAACCATGGTTGAGTGACAAACCCATGGAAAATGTCTTCAGGGTCACTTTTATGTACGTTATGCATCTTTAAACGGTTAAAAGCATAATGTCTTTGATTGGTATAACTTGGTAGGGAAAAAAATACTACATTAGTTTCTGTTTGCCAGCTGCTGCAGAGAGGCTCACTTAGTCTCTAGTTCCCTTGGCACTGGCTTTTAAAACAAGCACCACAGTAACCATCTTCTGTTCTCTGGGAGCTGTTTTTCCACTTTCCATAACCGTGTGTCATTGTCAGGAGTAACACACCGTTTCAAAGCAGAAGAAACTGATGCCTCACAGTGCACTGTTTAGGTCAGTTCAGCATCACAGTAATTTCAGTTAACTTACTTCCTCGTTTCTGTAGGTCCTTAATATCCAGATACCTTTATCACTCCTCTGGGATCTCCAGCTCCTGCACAACATGAACCTGGCTGGTGATTTTGCACCCACAAGAGATTAATGCTGAGGCTTGCAATCTTATCAGGGTTAAGTCCTCCCTGTCGTATTTGAGGGCAAGTGCACATGTTCCTTCAGTGGTCCTGCAAGGGCACCGACTGTCAAGCTTCCAGTTCCCCAAGCTGCCACCTCTTCCTTTCTGGCAGGGATGTTTTAAGGCTGAGAGGCTCCCTGACAGACTGCCCAAGCGCATCTGTTTGCTTTCTCTTGAGTGCTGGTTGGCTGCCCACAGTTAGTTACCACACAGCGTGCTTTTTTTTTTAAATGCAAACCTCCTTTATTCTCAAGTGGGGAACAATTAGGGAGAAAAGAAAAAGAATAAACAAGCCTACTCCTAGCATTGGCTCTGGCTGGAACAGTGCTCCAGTGTCCCACCTAAGGCATTGCTGCGTGGCTTCAAGTTCATCACCATTTAATCTCAGACCTAGCACTCAGTCTTGTGGAGTGTTGGTCAATTGGTCGGTTCTGGACTTAATGTACCAGTAGGCAAGTCCAGCCAGCCCTTTCCTAAGGATTGGAGCCCCTAGGGACTGGGGTTCCAGTCCATTTGCTGGGTCAGAAAGAAAGACCTGAGCTTGTTTAAATTCAGGTTGTGCTTTCTTTGTCTGGAGAATTCATTTTGAAGTGGCCTATGCGTAACCCCCCCAGGGGATGGCGTCGGATAACTAGAGGAATTGCATTCCCCTCTTCCTAGAGGAGTTACTTAAAATTCCATAATAACAGTTACAGGTTGAACCTTTCTAGTCCAGCACCCTTGGGATCTGACCAGTGCCGAACCAGATAATTTTCTGGACCAATAAAGGCCAATATTATCTAGCAGCATTACCGACACTTTTACTGTTTACTGGTCTCTTAGAAGACATTTAGGGGTAAATTAGATTTGAATATCAGCACAGAACACTGAGAGCCAGGCTGGTGGATGTAAACAGACTTTATGGGAGCACAGGAAACTTGGCCACACCCATGTTAAGGGAGCATTCAGCTAATTAAAAATATGCTGGAACATAGATGTTACGAGATCAGAGAATACCAGATTAAAGAGGTTCAACCTGTAAGCAATTGCATATTTCATACAGTGGACCCCATTCAATAATGTTTAAACTAATTCCATACAGTTCAATTCCATAAGGTTTGTCTAGGATATTGTCAGTCAGCTAACTCCAGCCCCAATCACGTATACTGTACTTTTTAAAAAAGTTTCTCGGATCCTTTTTTTTTACCTCAATGTATGCAAAATAAGACTATCAAAAGGAAATATTCCTATATTGGGGAGGACAACATTATCTTTATAAATCGAATCTAGCAAAGATCATTGGCAGATGTTATGTCACAGGATGTATTCTGCAGGTGTCTGAGAACTCACCAGCTGGGTTGGAGATCCTGGTTGGTCAGTTCTGGACTTAATGTACCTGTTGGCATAGGGAAAGTTAACTCTGAAATTGCTGTTGTAAAATGCTCCATTGAATATTTACCTGGAGCATTCAGTTTAAACAGGGGGTCTCCGCTATAAGTTGCCCCGCTATACATTGCCCTGCTAAAGTCGTTGACGTTTGTAGGAACCGATGAGTTAAGTCCTCCCATTCCCCACTTTAAGTCGTGCAAAACACTCCCCCCCCCAATTTGCTTAAATGGAAGTCAGTCGTAGGGGGGGAAAAATTCCCCACTTGAAGTTATTTCACTGTAAGTCCAAGTTTTTTGGAACATATCTTGGACTTATAGCAAAGGACCACCTGTATTATTAAAGGGTGGATATGTGTGTGTGTGATGTATGAACCAAATAGTCATAATCATTTGGCAGTTTCTATTGTCTGGTGAAAAATGGGATTTGAGGATAGAGTTAATTACTTTATAGACAAAGTTTAATAAAGATGTTTCATTCATCTGAGGCACCATGGCAAAAAGCTTGAAGGCGTTTGTGGGGGGGAAAAAAAGTGTTTGAGGGGAATGGGTGATGGCAGTGGCATAGTTGGCAGAGTAGTGGCAATACAGTCAATATACCAGAGTAGGTAAGTAGATATGAGAAGAATTGTGAAACACTTTGGATACGTCTACATTGGCCCCTTTTCCGAAAGGGGCATGCTAATTTTACAGGTCGTAATAGGGAAATCCGTGGGGGATTTAAATATCCCCCGCGGCACTTAAATAAAAATGTCCGCTGCTTTTTCCCGGCTTTTAGAAAAGCCGGAAAAGAACGTCTACACTGGCCCCGATCCTCCGGAAAAAAGCCCTTTTCCGGAGGATCTCTTATTCCTACTTTCTGTTCCCACCCACTTTAAGTAGGAATAAGAGATCCTCCGGAAAAGGGCTTTTTTCCGGAGGATCGGGGCCAGTGTAGACGCTCTTTTCCGGCTTTTCTAAAAGCCGGAAAAAAGCGGCGGACATTTTTATTTAAATGCCGCGGGGGATATGAGCTTCAGATTTTTAACTTTAGAGCTTCAGATTTTGTCTGCCCTTGAGGGCTATGATGACAGGAAGACAGATCAGCTCATCAAGCACTGTGAAATTGAAACAGGATTGAGGGGGAAAGTAGCTTGTTCAAAATATTTCATGGTTATGATAATACTTAACTTAAATAACTGAGGAGAAAGGACAGCTTTAAAATTAAACACTTCCACCTCTTCAGTTAGTGTCAGAGGCTTGGTCTACACTAAAAGATTACAAATAGTCTAGTAGCACCTTAAAGACTAAGAAAACATGTAGATCGTATCCTGAGCTTTCCTGGGCACAACCCACTTCTTCAGATGACCAGAGTGTTGGAAGTCCTAGGTCAGGGGTTCCCAACCTGGGGTATGCGTACCCCCAGGGGGTGCAAGAAGTTTGTCAAAGGGATATGGGGAACATTTGGTAAATAACTAGATTATCCTAATCGAAATATTCCAAAAGTAGTAGTGTTAGTGAAAAAAGTTGTGGATTCTAGAGTGTAGAATTTATTTCCTTTCATGCTGAATAGGGGGAACGGAAAGGTTTACTAAAAGCCAAGGGGGTACGGAGACCGAAAAAGGTTGGGAACCCCTGTCCTAGGTAGACATAAGCTACCTTGTACTGGCTGGTTGTGTATGTGCCTACACTTAAATTGGTTTCCCACTGATGTGAGGATCCTGCTGCGGTGATACCTCTTCCCTGAGTAGTGTAGAACCATGGACAATGCTCTGAAGTGGATGCAGTGCACGTCATTACCTATGTTGACCTTAACAGACCTCCAGCAGCTGTTCTCCAAAGGCTGATGTTGGCCACTTTGGTCACAACTGAACTCCATTGCAAAGGAATTGCAGAGACGGACGTCTCTATCTCCACCCCTTTTTAAAACCTGGCAGACCTTTGGAATGTCTTCTCCTAAGTACCTGGCTGGGCATGTACAATGAGCAGCTCTCCCTTGTGGTGTGCAGCTGCCCAGCTGACCATGCCGTCTACTCCTGCCTGCAGTAGACAGGAGGTATTGGATCTCTTAGGCCTGTGAGGAGAAGAGGAAGTGCAAGCACAGATAGGGAGTGATTTCAGAAATGTGGACGGCTATGAGCAAACTGCACAGGCGCTGGAGAAGAAGGGATACAAGAGGGATCAGCAGCAGAGCCACGTGAAAGTTAAAGGAGCTGCGGCAGGGAGGCCAACTCTTGATCCAGCGCTGAGCCACACTTACAACTTGCTGCAGACCCTGCTGCCAGCCCACAGGCTGCCATGGATGCTTCCAAGGAGCCCAAAATGCCCACCCCTGGCACGAACAGCAAGGATGAAGAGCAGGAGGCCCAGGGGAGGGAGTCCAGCTATGCAGTGAGCCAGGACCTATTTGAGAGGCCATTCCATGCTGCAGAGCAGTAAGGACAGCCACAGCTTCATAGTTGTTGTATCATAGCCAAAATGGGATATGAATATTTTTCTCCTGTTAACTTCTGTTCCATTTATTTACATTTTAATGTGTTTACTTTTTAAATTGCACATAATGTTTTTTCAGTGGTTTTGTTACTCAATAAAATTATTGTTGAGAGTTAATCTTTCTTCATTTCCAACATAGCATACAGTTTATCAGTTTATCCATCAGAATATCTGGCACTGCTGAATGCATTCACTTACTTATGTACATTGTGACACAACTCATTGGGTCATTGACAATAAGCCTACATTTACATCAAGCACCACAAAATTAATAGGTGCAGTGACAGGGTTAATTCATAGATTTGCCCCAAGCACTGTTCTAACAAGCCCCAAACAGCATGGCCAGTTAGAGCAGTGTATATCAACAAAACTGAAACTTGGAGGAAACTGAATTTTTGTGTTAAGTTTTACAATGCTTTATTATTTTTGTACTTTTTTTACACCCAAAAATTTCATTGCCCTTCCGACTGTGATTAAGTTGTTTAAACAAATGTGTTGCAATTCTAGAGAAAATTGTGTGTGTTTGAAAACTGTGGGTACTTACAACTTTTTTTTAAAAAAGGGAGTACTTTATTAAAAAAAAAGGTTGAGAAATACTGAGTTAGAGCACCCCAATAGGTCACATGCAGCCCACAGGCCAAAGGTTGCCCAACACTGCACTGAACTGTGTATTCTTACTTGTGTTTCTTCATAATCCTTTCTAACTTTACTCCTCCTACTTTATATTATTTACAAATTTTAATATCTCATTTTACTTTTAATTTAAGTGATTGTTTACTTCAAATACTCTGAGAAGCTGTTTGTTTTGCCTCTTGAGAGGCGCAAATGGATCTTATTACTCCTCTGAATGATCCAGGAAAGGGCTTGACATTGCAGAGCATATGGTTTTCGGAAAATTTGAGACTGGGAAATATTGGGGTCAACGTGTAATCGAAGCTGGTGGAACACAGGGAGGGACTGTGCAGGAGGCAAGCTGCTGGTGCCAGAGTACTGGATCAAGGTTGTATAGCATGCAGACACAGAGGGAACACATGTTGCTGATTGTGAGCATCTCATGCAAGGAGCTAAAGGATCTCCAAATCATTTAGTAAATCATAAAAGGGACATCGGCCCAATGTTGTTTTTCTTTTCAGGTCCTCTTCAGTCTCCTGTGTCAAGTCTAAAAAAATTGTCCTTACTAGGTCTAAAGTCATTCACGAGATAGGGTGCAAGAGCGTAACAGGAAAAAATACTTAATTCAAAGCAGAAGAGTCTTAAAATGTACTGTAACACAGAGGGTTTTAAATAATCGCAGTCAAAATTATGAAATGATTTCATAGTAAAAATTCAGGACTCAATATTCTTAAACTACCTATGTCCAAGTAATTATTTTGATTTCTGCTTATTTAAAATGAGCATGTTTTTTGGATAAGTACTGTACTAGGCAGTACATTTCTAAAATGTTTCTTGAAAGCTCAGATTTCCCTTGATTGTGATGCTATTACTGCTTTGGCAGGAACTAAAGGAAGAAAGCTTGCATTCATAAGACGAACAACATCTGTGAAGGACGACGAGCAAGTAGGAATGATGAACTCCAGTGTTGATGAGTGGATGGATTGTTCAGTATATTTGTTTAGTTGGCAGTATCTTTTGATATGTTTGTGCTGGCAAAAAGAGCTGGCTTAAGGGTAGTGTGTATCAGTTTTATTGAGAACAAAAAGAGTTCTGGGAGAAGAGTAGAAAAAGGAGTTTTCCGGTGCTGGATATTTGTCAAAGGAATAACAGTACGTCTAGCAGTGAATGATTTCAATTGGTATTAGTTTTAACAAATGCCCCTAAAGGCATACCAGTAGACTCTGAAGGGGTCTGTACCTTCCTGTCTTCTGGTACATGGTTTTTGGTTTTTTATTTTTGCTGTAAATGGGCACTTAAAATTGAAACCATAGTGTGGATTTATAAAGAGAATCTTAGGCTTAATTTCCGAGGCAATTTATTTTAACACTGTGGTATTCTCTTTTCCACCTCAGCCCTCAGTTGATAGGAGAAGAGTGTTGGTAATCCACACATAATTGTATATGCGGTGAAGATGTCAGTGTTCAGAATATTGTGCTTGTCAGTTTCTCATTTGGTCCCCTTTCTCGTCCTCCTTTCTTTTTAGAACAGTTGTTTCTCCCCACTTCCTCTGCATCCTGTGACACGGGGATAGAATGAGAAAACGATTTGTCCAAGAAAACAGTTTTTAATAGCAGAGTGAGCACCCGATCTTAGGAGTTCTTAATTTCTAGGCTTTGTTTAGGCTACTTTCTAATGCTAGTTACGCTAACGGTGCCTTGATGTTCAATGAAAAATGTTAGCAGTCCTAACTGTGGCTATATATAGCTCACGTCTCTCTATATAAGTAAAAGTTGCAGTCCTCTGTCTTCTGGAGCAGCAGTTCCCAACCACTGCTCTGTGGACTGGTGCCGGGCTGCAAACTGCTGGCTGCCAGACCGCAGCGGCTCTTGGGGTCAGGGCTGGGGTATGCTGCCCAGAGCCTCCCCTCCTGCCACAACTGTTGGGAGAAGCGTGCCCTGCCCGACCTCTTAGCCAGCCAGCTCTGAACAGAGTGGAAGAGCAGTTCGCTGTGCGACAGGAGGGCCTTCGAACATCCATGACCCAGGCAGCAGTGCTCAGCTGGCCGTTAGAAGGCAGCACTGGCCTAGGTGAGGGGGGCAGGGCAGGCACTGTGGACTCGGGGGGTGGGGCTAGTGATGGGGGGCTTCTAAGGTGGCGGCTATGGGACTCTGGAGGTGAAGCTAATACTGGGGGGCTTTGTGGGCAGGGCTAGTACTGGGAAACTCTGGGGGGTTGGTTTGCAGTGAGGCTCTAGAAATAGGAGTGTGTGTGGGGGGGGTTCTAAGGGGTGGGAGCCTGGCACTGAGGCATTTGGGCTGGGGGGCTGGCACTGTGGGGCTCTGAGGGTGAGAGGCTGGCACGGGGAGGGGGTCGGTGACTAGGTGAGGGGACTCTGGGATTAGTGGTTGGTGCTGGGAAGATGGTGGAGGGGTGGGGGCGCTCTAGGGGTTAGGGCTGGCACTGGGGGTATCAGAGGGGTGGGGTGCGACTGCCAGAGCTGAAGCCAGCTGTTCGTGGCAGCTCTGGAGGCTGGGGCTTTTGGCATACGGTAACATTTTATTTGCATATTCATTATGCAACTAAAGAATATGTAAATAAAATGTCACTGGTCCTTTATGTATGGCCAAGGAAATGTGGCTGAATGAAAAACTGATTTCTCCCTTATACTCTTGTTCGTACTGTACATTTTCTTGAAGATTCAAACCACCCTTCCAGAGATCTTAACCTGTGTGTGACTTCATCATGCTACCAACTTGTATGCTCTTTCCTTAACTTTGTTAGAATCAAAACATTATTAAGAACTAGTTTAGTCATACTTGACTTAAAATGCGTTTGTAATTGGTCACTGTACCACTGTCAGAAAATGGAGCTCAGATATTTAACAGCAATGATTATAGCATGCACCTCCTCCTTAGCATAGTCTAATTTATGTGGCCCTCCGGTTCCCCTGTTACTCATTAGGCTTTCAGATGCCCAAATTTTATTTTCTCATCCAGGATTGGTGAGGTATCAGGGGATAAACTATCTTTTGTCTTCTGTTCCATTTTTACTACTTTTGTCTTTATTCCCCTTTCTTCTGTGTGATCACATCTTTCTACTACCCCCAAAAAGCATCAAAATTATATATTAATAGTTCTTGGGTCCAATGCTACCTACACTTCTCTCATCATGATAATGCAGATAGTTCTATGAACATTTCCCTTTGGGAAAGTGTATCGTGGTGTCCCAGGACAGTTATATTTTTTTGATTCGATTTACATGCAATGCTGCAGTCAGAAATGACCCCTGAATCTTATGTTCACAAGTAAAAATAGTACAACAATGTCACACTTACATTCCACTTTGTGTTGCCTTTTTCTTTTATGTGCATACCCTGTAGTTGGGATCAGTAACAAATTAACCTTCCTGAGTATACTGATAAAGCAGTTTAGTGGCTCTCTCCTCAGTGTTGTTAGTCTCTTGTAAGTACAGTGATGTCCAGGAAGAAACACTAAGTGTCTGGACAGCTGCTGCACCGGAACATACCATGTGACCATTCCAGATATTTTTGTACTACAGCAAATAGATATATCTTTCATAAGCCACTGAGATCTTATTCAGCCTTGATGGAAAAATGTTAGACTTTAAAAGGGTAAAATGTAAGAACTTGCTAGATTTATGGGACAGTTATTTTATTCTGTGCACAGAACCTAGCACAGTGGGGTCTTGGTCGAGGAGTAGGGCTCTAGATATTGATGTTAATAATACAAGCAAAAATAATAAATTTTTGCAAGAAAAATCAAGCACCATTTATTTTGTTAAAAGAGAAATTGTTCTGTGTCACATAGGAATGTGAAAGTGTAACTATGTTAATTTCACAGTTAAATGCAGGTATGTGCAGGGAGCTTTTAAGCCAGCTCCTGGCATGCACTGGCTCCTGGGGAGCCGACTGCCACCCACATTTAACCGTGTAACCAATGACATTTTCAACGCTTACAGTTACTTAATTATGCGCCTTTTTAACATCTCTAATGTCACACCCTTCATAAACAATCTAGAAGTATATTCCATAAAAAATACCAATGTTAAAAGAGCATTAAGATTGTAAAATCAAGCACTTGTGTTAATTAAACTTGATTCTGACACTTTGTGCAATTTTATCTTTGCCCCCTTTCTACATATGCATTAGGATAGTCTTTAATTACATGTTCATACACTTTCTTCCCCACATCCCACCGTCGGAATCTTACCCATTCAGTGCATAGGATGGGTAGTGCTCCAATGAGCAGCTATTCCATATTTTATTTTATCCTAATTCAGTGTGTAGCTTCATTTACTGCCACTATTCAAACCATGCTCTGAGGACACAATGAAGCAGGCTTCAAATCCAGGATTTAATTGGGAATCTTAGGGGGAGCCAAGCATGTGGTGGGACTAGATGTCGTTTTGTCTGTCTTGTTAGTTAATAAATTCACCCCCAAGGAAGGGGATGAGATCTGACTTGACAAAGAGTATGGAGGAGCTGTTAGAGCAACTATCTGTTCATTCAGGGGAACTGTCCGATGTCAATCCCGAATGGCTTGATCCAAAGTGCCAGTCTCATTTTTTGGGAGAATCCAGATCCAAGTATTGTGGATCAAACCCATTGTGCTTTCAGTAAAGTCTTTCTTTTATGTTTGTTATTTGTTTTGACTTTTTTTTTCTTAAATTGTGAACAGATTTGACAAAATATTTGGTATTTGACTCAAAAACCAAAACAAATCTATTTCTGTGATGGTTCCACCTACACACGCACACCCACAATAATACCATCCTTCCCTCAAACAGCTACATTGTAACATAAATTTTTCAGTAAGTTCTACTTTAAATGAAATTAGAAGATTTCAAAGTCTGGCTGGACATTTGGAAAACAGCTTTTAAGATTTGTTATTTAGAGCATCATACACTGGCACACGACTTAAAACTAAAAGCTCATTGTAATGATTCACACATTCCCTTAGGATAACTGTCTCTTGGTGAATAATGTTGACAGATTTAGGTTATCTCCGCATTCGATGTAGTGTGATGCAACCCGATAGCTATAAAAACCAATAATTGTATTTATATTCTTGTATCTGATAACTACTTAGAACAGACGTTTTTTAAAAAGACATGTCCTTACAATTGTACAGGATTTTCTATGGCTAAGGCTGATCTTGGCAGATGTAGGGTAGAAAAAATGAGTAAGCCTATTGTATATGAAAATTAAGTTTCACTTCTAGAATGTGTATTCACTGTTAGTTTTTGTTAAAACTTTTGATGGAAAGGACATTTCTGCTGCTCGGTATATTCCCTTCTTTAAGCAGGCTAAAATGTGAGCATGTGAATCTTATTTAGTTTGAAGAGCTAAACAAGCAGGTAAAATGAGAAGATTGTGTTGAAGGCAGTACTTTGGCAATAATGCAACCTTATTGTATCAAATCAGAGTTGAAAGGGGTAAGCAAATAAGCAAAATCATTGGATTATAATAAGAGTGGCAAGGACTGGCTTTACAGTCTTAATAATGCTCTGTTCTCTGTACTAAAGATGTACGATTGAGTCCCAGTTACTAGCCCTTGGGTTAGTGGAAAATGGGAGTGCTTCATGTTCCTGGTTGATGATTTGTACATTCCTTGTTGGTTTTTCTAAGGTCTTGTTTTCAAACGAGTTACCTCCAGGCCTGCCAGTGGGGTGAGGGCAACTGCCCTGAGCCCAGCAATTCAAAGTGTCCTAGAGTCCTTTGAATCAGGTCTGGAGCCCCATGCAGTATACTTCAGAGCCCCAGACAGTGCTGGGGAGAGGGTCACCTGGTCCAGACAGTGCTGAGGGCCAGCTGCCTTCACCCTGCCCCTTCCACTGAAGGCCCTGCCCCTTCCCGGAATGTGGGGCCTGACAAAACCGGTGGCTTGCCTGGTTGCATCAGTACAATTTTACACTGCTATATTTAAACTAGTGTAATAGAACTGATTACAAATAGTCACACACTTGTGCTTTCACTGGTGCAAGCCAAGTTGCAGGAAATGGTGGTGACAGATTTTTGGAGGGAATCATGGCTAGTGTTTAAGAGCTAATACTAGAAGAGAAGTGTCTGTGTGAAGCAAGATGTTGAGGTGGTGGCAGTGTAAATATGGAGGTGGTTTCACACTTAGCAGCATACTCTGTGTTCATTCCTTAGAGCAAAAGAAAGGAGAAAAACAGCTAGAAAGAGTTTATCCCTTATCTCTGAAAATTAGTTCCAATTTGTTTGGCAAAACTGGTGAATGTTTCCCCATGAAGCCTAACAATTCACTTGTTACAATTTGTGCATCCTTTAAATCTCACTTGCTTATTCTCAGCGGTCACTCAATAACAAGTAGGATGTCTTTCTGTCATCTACACGCAGCAATGAAACAGGATTCCGGAATAAAGCCCCTAAATCAAATTAGGTGGTATTCCTCATGGAATGAGGTTTACCACCTAATTCGATTTAGGGGCTTTATTCCGGAATCCTGTTTTACTGCCGCATGTAGACGTGGGCAGTTACTTCGGGCTAGTCAATTTCTAAAATGGCGACCAGCCGGGAACATGCAAATGAAGCGCGGGATATTTAAATCCCGGACTTGATTTCCAATTCCGATCGCCCTCATTAGCCTCCCTAGATCGATCTAGGGGACTAGTGTAGACGTACCCTTTCATCTCAGGGGATTAATTCCACAGCTTCTCAGTCCATAAACAGCTTTGATGGCATTGAAAAAACCTCTCATATAATTGATTTCTGTGAGATGCTAGAGCTTTTGTACCTTCTCAATCCACCATTTATTTTTTTTTTCCCCCCAGAGTCCTTGCTTCACACTGGACTTCTGCTTTGGCCTTGGCATGAACTTCTCTCTTCTTTGTGCAGTTGATGTTGCTTTGCCAGGCCCTGAAGGCTTTTCTTTTTACCTCAATCAGATGTTCAATTTCCACATCATTCTCCTCAAACCAGTCCTGATGCTTTCTGGACTGATAGCCAGTGGTTTCTCCACAAGTTCCAATGAAGGCATTTTTCAGTTGACACCAATGTTCTTCCAAGTCTTCATGGTATACTGTCGGCAGCTTCCTTTGGAATGCTATTTGGAAGTGACTTCGTCTGGTGGGGTCCTTCAAGCCTTGTATGTTGCTCTTTCGTTGGATCAGTTTCTTCTGAGTTCTCCATTTGGTGACAATCCTAATCCGCTATCGTGGATTGGATGAGGTGGTGATCGGTCCAGCGGTCATCAGGGTAGCCTATCAAGTTACTTTCCTATCATGCTAATAATATGTTTGTGTTAATTTAGATTAATTCAGTAATAGTTAAATAGTTAAAAGCTGTAATGCAAGAAATCTTCTAAAAGCTGCTCTCCGCATTCCTGTAGGCCCTTTGTGTTAGCTTGACTGATGTCTGGGTTCAGGTGTAATACACTAGGCCTTATGTCTGCCCAAGTTTGGGAAGGCCCACTAATGCTAACACAGCAGCACTCATCTCCTTGGGGGAGGGCTTTGCCATTAACCCACCGGGGTACAGGTCCATGGCCTTTCTTAGCTGGGGCCAAGACATGTTGGTGTATAAGAGTCTAGCAAGAGCCCACATTAGTGGTCCTGCTGCTTGTACCTGTCTGGGTGCATATGCTGCTTGCCTTCCTACCCCTGCCCTCCACAGCCAACCCCAAGCCTGTTGGTGCCGTGCACTGACTGAGCTGTGTGGCAGTCCAGATGCCATTAGGTGTAGGAGCAGCGTGGGTGCAGTACAGCCCAGCCCTGGTGAGTCGGGTTCCCTTGCAGTGCAGTGGCTCCTGCTCTAGAGTATAACAAGATGGTACAGCCTCTGAATGCGCTTTTCAATGAGTGTGTCTGCATTACAGTCAATTAAAGGACAGGGTTGCACTTGAATGAGAGAACATACATAAGCTCATAGTCCAGGTCAAGTAATATGGGGTTATATGTTCTCTTTTGTCGATGCTGTAACAAGCCATTTGCAAGATCAGCAGAATCGGAGGGTAGCAGTCTTCCGTGGTTGAGACACAATGTCATCCAGATACTGGTCATAACCTATTTATGGTTTTCTGGGCCTGAAAAAGGAGAACTTGGGTCTGGACCTCTCACCCACACAGGATGGCAGGATAAATACCCTCAGACTCAGCAGATGTATTATTAAATGTAAGTCCCGAGTAATTGGTTTAGTCTGAGTTGAGCAATTAGGACACAGGTTGCGAGCGATAACCACAAAGACCCATGGCAACGAATTGACGTATATGGTAATAAGTTAAGAGCAGTGATATATTGACCAATAAGAAAAGAACACTTCAGCATTCCCTACTGAATATGCATCAAACATGTCAGCGTCAGTGTAACTTGGTATAAAAGTGGGACCCCAGCCAAGGGCAATAGGAAGGAGGAGGGATATAGTCCTTGGAAGGGCCAAAATGATGGCCCCTGGTGATGACTGGGAAGGTGAAGGTAATGAGAGAGATGATGGGCTAACACCTAAGATTGTTCTAGAAGGAATGATGTAAGTCTATGGTAAGGAAATATTGGTGTACATTCCCTGTCCTATGAAATTGAGGTGTTTGTGACTCTACAATATTTACAGTTTATTAATAAGGTTAGCAAATATACAAGTGTTTCTGTATTGTGAGTGTTGCAACCGTGCACATCAGGGTTCCCAAACATAGTATAATTGAATACTGGGCCTGATCCTGGGACAAAGAACCTTTCAACCCTAAAGGTGAGTTATTAGTATTTAAACAACTTTAGATCAGGCTGCATCAGTGCTAGTCATTGCACGCATGAGAAGGACACCATGCCGATCCTGAGAGTGGACAATGACATAATCTATAAGGTGCCAGTGCTTTGATTGAGAATATTGTCAGGAGGTCTTAAATTTGTACTTCTGACGGAAGAGTGTGTTTGTGATGCCAAGCTCGTGTTCTGTGCATTTCATAAGAAGGAGCACTCCATTGAAATTGCTATTGCCAACTCCTTCTCTTCCAATGGTGGTCTGCCAGAGGTCTGCATCTTTTCCAACCCTGGCATTGAAGTTTCCCAAAAGAATAATCTTGTCTTCTTTGGGGATGTCTTTCAAGACTGTATTCAATTGGATGTAAAACTTCTCCTTCATGTTGTCTTCGGCATCTAAAGTTGGTGCGTAAGCACTCACAACAGTTGCCTGTTGGTTTTTGGCAAGATTCACGCAGAGAGTCATGAGATGCTCATTGATGCCGACGGGGACTTCAGATAGGATTTTTGTCAGTTGGTTCTTGATGGCAAATCCTACTCCATGAATTCGTTTCTTCCTTTGGAGCTCCTTTCCAGAAAAAGGTGTCCCCTCCACCTTATTCTCTTAGCTGTCCTCCTTCTGGTCTATGCATTTCTGCCAGGGCAGCTATGTCGATGTTGAATTGTCGAAGCTTGCAGGTGATAATTGCTGTGCGTCTTTCAGGTCACCCACTGTCTCGATTGTCCATTAAAGTCCAAATATTCCATGTTCCAAAATTTAACCTTTGATTTTTAACTGCATAGAAGTGAACCCACTGGATGCGGTTATCCAGTCAGGGGAGCTGAGGTGAACTATGTTTAGGGCACCTTTTCTAACTCTCTCCCCATCCAGGGTGAGCAGAGTGGATCCTAAATAGGGTTGCTCAGTTGTGGATGCAGATGCCGGACTGTTCTACCACCTTGGTCCTTAAAACAGAACAACAGATACACACAGCCACTGCACACATGCTGGTCCATGACTAAAAGCTTCCGGATTTCACAATCCTGCTCCCGTCACCATTCACCAGTAGCCGTAGGGCTTAAGCTAAAGAAAGCAGTGCATAGGAAAATGCTTGTGTGTGACTTTTTAACGTGGGGAGAGGTTTTTTCACTGCAGCCACCACACAATCCTTGATGGATAGAGGACCCGGGTCCAATGGCATGGAATCCACAACAATTGGGAGTCTCCTGTCTGCTGCAGCCTTCGTCTGCCTTCACAGCTGTTGTAGCATAACTCTTGCTATCTTCCGCCTGTTCTGGCGTTGAGGACTTTTAGGATTGTTCTTCATCTTGTCCCTCTCCCTTGACCTTGCTGCCATGGGTAATCCTATTGGCAGGGCATCACTCTCGGGTTCATTGCAATGCGCACACCCACTCACCACAACAAGGTGACAATCCGGATAGTGAAACTTGCTTATTACAAGGGGAAAAGCAGGAGATAAAGTACATGTGTAGACAGTTAGACATGCTTGAAATATCAGGAAAGGAGAGACATGACTAGGGGATAGATTTATAATGTTTACACTACAAGAAAGGCGAGAGGGATGTGTAAGGGTTCTTGCACCTCAGTATTCCCATCCCATGGTCCAATCAACATCAAGGACCAAGCTGAGTCACTGAGATATTGGCAGCTACAGTGGGCATCAGCTACCAGATCTTTGTGCTTAGCAGGGATGTGTGATACAGGTATGTCTGCGTCTGTTGATCTTACTTGGCTACACCTGGTGCTTTAAGGCTGGGTGTAGATTCTAGGTAACTGGAAGCTTGGATGCTACTCTCTGCAGAGACTGTGTTCTCTGGCCTTGCGACTGGCTGAGTGCTAAGCACCATCTCCCCTTGTGTTCATGGGAGCTCATCAGAAACTTTGAAATTCTATAAAATTGCTTTTCTATTTCAAACTTCAACAAAAAACATTTTACAGTAAAATTGTTCCTAGCTCTTATTAATATAGTTTGAACCTCTCTAATCCAGAACGCTCTGCTCCAACAAGATCCATGGTCTGGCATGATTTTAGTCAGTCCTCCATTTATCATGGGTGTGGCCAAGTTTCCCATAAAGTTTGTTTACAGCCACCAGTCCTGGCTTTCTGTGTTCTGTGCTGTTGTTTGTCTCTGAATTACCCCCTTGTTACAAATTTCCCTCAGCAGGGTGCGCGTCTGCACCCGGATTTACCCCCTTTGTGTTCAGTATTAGTCAGCAAGTTTATTTATTTCCGCAGATCGCGGACCACTCAGGGAGAAAACTCTCCCTCACCAGACCGGTTATGGACCTCAGGCAACCGGGCAAGGGGGTTTGGGCCCACCCTCACTCCGAACTCCAACCCAGGGCCCTAAGGCCGGGACCCACGTCCACACCTAGCGGAGGGGGTTGGAACCCCTAAACTCTCCCGCTTTCGGGGTCCACACCCCTGCCTGGGTCACTTCTTCCCCCGTGCCATCACCGCGGCTACCCGGAGGACCCTGGGTTGAAACTCAACCAGGGGTTCCCTGCAATACTCGTCCCGACTCCTGCTGACTCCTGCCTCTGGCCCCCTGCGGCTCTCCCCACGTCTCTCCTCCCCTCACCCATACTTTGGCTCATGTCCCTTTTTAAATTACCCTCCGGGCCGTTCGGGATGACGTCCTCCCTGACGTCATCCGCCGACGGCCCATCCCGGCTCCTGGGGATGACGTCCCTCCTGATGTCATTCTCTCGCGTTTCTTCCTGGTTCTGGGGGATGACGTCCCCAGTGACGTCATCCTTGTGCATCCTCGAGCCCTGTCGGGACGTCTCCCTTCTGCTGCCGCTCACCCAGGACTCTGCTGCTCCCAGCGCGGGGTTTTCCGCGGCTTCCTGTCCCTGCTCCGCAAACCCCCCACCTCCCTGCCTCGGTGGGTGTGAAGAGGTTTCAGTTTGGGGCGGAGGTGCCCCATCACACACTTTCCCCCTCAAGTTTCTCGTCATACTTGCCGTCGCCCCAACTTGGGTTTCTGGTATACGCAATAGGCAGTCACTGTTCCCGTTCGCGACCCCCGAGCAGTATATCACTTTAAATTGGTACGGCTGCCAACTGAGGTACCATCGCAATATTCGTGGGTTCGTGTCCTTCATATTCTGGATCCATTGCAGGGGAGCGTGGTCCATTACCAGGGTAAATTTGTTGCCTAGAAGAAAAAACAAAAAATCTCAAATAACTCATTTCAGTTTTACAAAACATAAGCCATAAATCTTCCAATAAAGGCTTCAAATGACACCAGTGTAACACCTTAATTTATTTAATTTCAAAATAACATTTAACTATGAGATTTAGTAAGGAGAAGCAATCTCTTCTCTTAACCAGCTAAAATTATTGTAACTCTTATTCCAAGGGCTCTGCACAAAGAAAAATATTCATCTCTCTATACTTTTGGTTTCAGAAGACCCACAAAAAAGTGATAGGCAGGACTGTTTACTACAGATAAGAATTCTGCTTATCTTGAAGCTTTTAAAAATCATATTTATGTCTCGAAGTCCAGGCCTTCATTCTAGATAAGCGTCTATCACTTTTTAGAGTCTTATCTTTTAAACAAAAAAAGCCCCAATTCATTGATTTAGAATGAATAAACCCCTCTGTGAGTTACATTGAGCCCTCTAAAAATGATGGGGGAAGTCTAGGTTTTGCATACTGCAGTCTAAACAATAGCAAAGGAATTGGAAAGAGTAACCCTACCGCCGCGGGGAAAATGTAGCCCACCAAGCCACCATATCCAGCCTATAGACACAGTGGGGAGCCTGAGGCAGACTCCCTGCCTGCCCCTCCCCCCACTTACGCTGCTGAGAAAAGCTGCTGCAGGGCTGTTTGAACAGATGTGAGCCCAGGAGAGGGAGCAGAGGCTTCAGGTGCTGTCCCCGGCTCCAGCACAATCGTGTTGGCTAGTTTCCAGCTAATGGGAGCTGCATGTTGTCAACAGGCAGCTTGTGAAGCAACCTCCCTGCCTTCCCTCAGGCTTGTAGCTATTCAAAAGCTATATGGCCCCTGCAGCCAGTGCAGAGGTGGGGGAGGCAGGGAGTCTACTTGAGAAGGCTGCCTGTTGTGAGTCAAGCTAGTAAGTTTCCCAGCCAGAGCCTGCTTCTGGCACCTCAACCCTTCCCCCTCCCCCACGCCACATAACTCAAACTCTGTCTCCCTCCTGCACCCATACCCCCTCCCAGATCCTGTGCCTCAATCCCCTACCCCAGGTCACAGCCCAAAACCCTCCACCCCCTCCTGCATCCTAATCCCCTCCCCCAGAGCCTAACCCCCTCTTGCCCAAGGTCACAACCTAAACCTCTGCACCCTAGTCCCCTAAACCATTTCACAACTGCCTCCTTCACCCAGACTCCCTCCCAGGCCCTGCACCTCCTCCATTAACATGGAAGGGTATGTCTACCCTACCCCGCTAGTTCGAACTAGCGGGGGTAATGTAGTCATCCGCACTTGCAAATGAAGCCCGGGATTTGAATTTCTCGGGCTTCATTTGCATGAAGCCGGCCGGCGCCATTTTGAAATGCCGGCTAGTTCGGACTCCGTGCTGCGCGGCTACACACGGCACGGAGTCCGAACTAGCCGGCATTTCAAAATGGCGCCGGCCGGCTTCATGCAAATGAAGCCAGGGAAATTCAAATCCCAGGCTTCATTTGCAAGTGCGATGACTATATTACCACCGCTAGTTCGAACTAGCGGGGTAGTGTAGACATACCCAAAGAGTGTGGCTCCTCGACCACTTTCCAAATTCTCGGAGTGGTTCACTATCAACATTTTTTGCCCACCCTTGTGTAGACCAACACCATGCCCTAACTCTGCTAGACCTAGTGTGCTAAAATTAGCAATGTAAATACCATGGTCTGGGCTGCAGCTCAGGTTAGCTACCCAGGCTTGGACCTAGGGGTTTGGGGTCTTCTGAACTTTGGTGGCTAGCCCAGCCTACTGCCAGTGCTTCAGTGTCTGCACTGCTATTTTTAGTGCACCGGCTTGAATGGAGCTAGCGTGTGTCTGTCTACTCGGACTGGAGGTATGCTCTCTGCGGCAGTGTAGACCTACCCATGTGCCATGGTTCTTCCATGCCTGGGGCTATATGTGTCAGAAGGCATAGCTCAGTTAACCAGCTTGTAGAGTAGTAGTGGCTCAAGTGCTTCATGCGGCCCATCAGGGTTCTGTGTGGCCCATGACACACTTTATTGACCACTGCCCAAGCACAGAGTTGCCAGATGTTGCTGGTTTCTGTCCACGTAGGTTTTTTTTTTCCTACCAGTTTTATTAAAGTGACACAAGTAAAGCAAGGGCACATGAAGTGAGGTGTGTGCTGATTGCACACAACAATGACAGCAAGAGCCATGCGCTCCCTTTGCAGCCAATCAAATCACTTCTACAGTTCAATCAGCGCACCCAGCAAATTCTAGGTATGAAAGTGCAATGATCAAAATTCCTCTGTTCTGGGAACCTGTCTTGATTACAACGATCTTGCAGCCCACTGAGATGGAGGGCCACTCATGCAGCCCACTCACTAGCTTAAGTTGCCCATCACTGCTGTAGAGACTTCTTAGATGGTTTAAAAAAAAAAGTCTCTACGGATGGGTCTTAAATCCCTTTCATTGATCACATAAGTTTTAAATATCTCATCAGAATTGTAGAACTCAGTAACTAGTATGGTTTGAAATCAAAAGTAACATTGTCCTGTGAAATAACTTTCAAGTGTTAAAGTTTATATTTATTATCTGAAGCAATTGCAACCTGCAAAACTTTTATTTTAAACCAGTGCGATCTTTAACTTTGGGGATCTAGAAGAGACTAATTTTAGCTTTGAAAAAACATCACAAGGGCAATCAACTCTACTTCCAAACGGCTTGCAATCAAACCTTTCTGACGCTGGTACATTAGAACTAGCGATGTTCACTCAATAGCATCAACTTTGTCTGATTAGATATGATTTAGGTATGTAATATATATTACTCGGAATAGTATGAGTAGTGAAAGATTGGGTTATATACCAGAATGGTCCTATCTCCAAAGATGGGCTTGTGGATAAGGTACAAGAACAGGATTTGGGAGATCTGGGCTCAATTTCCAGATCTCTTCTGTAGACATCCTAGCTGGGGCAAGTCGCCTAATTGTTCTGTGAAGTGGATACAATACTTCCTGTCTTTGTCTCTTGTCTATTTGGGTCCTAATTCTGTCTTGTGATCACAGGAATGAAAACATAGAACTGGGCCAAAAACAGTAATATCTTCAGGGATTACTTCTGAACATGAGTCTTTACAATAGCTTGCATAATATAGGGCACTGATCTCAGTTGGAACCTAAAACACTTTTCTAATACAAATAATTACAGAACTAGTGATGTATTAAGTTTGAAACATGAAAAATAATTCCAGCTGAGTGGGATTGGTCTATTGTGATTGGTCTAATCTTGTATTCCTTTATATTCGCCTTGATTTCCTTTAGATTGCCCTTGACTTAAGTAGAGAGCAAAACATTAATTTTAGTTTTTAAATCTTTTGTAAGGCAGTAGACTGAAATCCTAAATGAATGTGCTTGGTAAATTAGAAATAGCGACATAATATACTGATCTTTCAAGTTAAGGCCTTTACCAAGGGTTTTGAGTTCCTCAGATCAAAGGAGTAATAAAAAAACAGAGCAGAGCAGCATATTATTGTTCATGAAGCAAAACTTACCAGAAGTTTGTTTTCATTGGCAGACCTGAATTTCATAATGCTGTAATTCTGATCCCTTCAAATGAATGAAAGGTATTGCTGTTTCCGTGAGTTAAACTAGTACACAAACATGTTTCTGATACACTAATTGTAAGACATAAATACTCAAAGTAAGAAAATAGTCAACAACGTGGCTTGTTAATGTTTCCCAGCTCAGAACATAGAAGCCTAACGGTGTTCCTACTTCTGTGTCTATCTGCATGACCATCCCAGGTAGTTAGTAACATTAAGAATGGTGATAGCTTTTATTGGAAAAAATTATGAATGATAATTTGCATCTGATACTTTATTTCTATTCAGTGCAAAATAAAGAGCTGATAAATTTTAGCAGAAAAGGGTTGAAATCCTAAAAATTCTAGTGAATCAATTCTCTGGAGTGACCTCTCCATACATTCAAAAGAAGGAAGAGTCTTGCATATTGAAGGGATAAAACTTTATAATTGGTGAATTCAGTATTTCATTGGGAGCAGGAGATTGATGTTATTTTTAGCAGAGTGATTTTGTGTTGTAAAGCCTTTAGATTTGCATAACCGGTTAGTGTCTTCAAACACTTTTTGTAAGCAGTTACAATTTGACTAGTTCCACTTGGTTGATTATTACTTTTCAAACTGATCTTCAACGTGGCATATTTATTTTTGGACCTACTATTGTTTGTGGGACTAGCTGAGGAAAAGCATAGCTGTCAGATAAAATATATGATCCTGATGTATTCATTTTCTAATTATTTTTCCAGCTATGGTTTACATGTTCTCAACAGGGGCCAATGAACTGTCCAAAATTGTTAGCAGGAAATTCTTCTAAATATCTCAGAATAATAAATAATAGAATGGATGGCCCACGTGAGACTTTCCAAAACTAAGTAGGTTGAGTAGGTTCTTTTTTTCTGCACTAATCCTGCAGGGATTTTTTTTTTACTGTGCCCCATGCTAGTGCCTGTAATGTTTTCCTATATACGGAGATCATTGTTTGCTTTAAGGAAGAAATTCTTTGTTTGTTTCATAAATATTATTTTTCTGTGTTCGGCTGTTCTCAAACTAAAATGTGTGTGCACCCCATAAATGTGGACAGAATTGAAAGCTCAGTGGTTCCCTGTGTATGTAGACGCCAGTCTCTAGGAAATTAAAGGTACAAAATCAACCCTTCTCCCGGCCCCTGAATATAATTCATATAACTCCAGAGACAGTGTGGTGTATTTAGATATTTTCATGGTTGTGAACATTTGGTGCATCTCAATCTATAACATAATTCGTTCTATAGTTTGGCCATTTCTGCTCACTTTTGGAAAAATAGGCTCTGTACTAGCCTATTAATCCCTTGCTATAGTTTGTTGTGCATGGTGCCTATTGAACTTTTCTCTCTTTGACTTTTTTTCTCTGTGCTAAATACACTTCTATCACATTCTCCATGTTTTGTTACTCTCTAGTGTTAGTCTCTGAAAAGCCAGACAGTATGGAGTGTGCCCTTGAGGGTCCCTAAAGAAACAATGTTTGAAGTGTGGTTGTAATAATGTTGGGTAAAGCAGCCTTAAACCTCCTCTTAGATGGGAGAGGATAACTGGACCAAATCCTGGCCTTCTCGTTGAGACAAAACTCCCATGAATTTTAGTCAAAAGCAATAAAGGCAGCAGATGTCAACTGTCAGGGTGGTCAAATATTGGAATAAATTGCCAAGGGAGGTGGTGGAATCTCCCTCTCTGGAGATATTTAAGAACAGGTTAGATAGACATCTGTCAGGGATAGTGTAGGTGGAGCTTGGTCCTGCCTTGAGGGCGGGGGGCTGGACTCGATGACCTCTTGAGGTCCCTTCCAGTCCTATTATTCTATGATTCTATTCTATGATTCTATGTCTAATATCGCCTTTCATTCCAGGGTCTGAGTGCTTTAAAAATAATAAATTGAGCTTCATTGGGAAGTGAAGTATGATCTCCATTGGTAAAATGGGGAAATGGAGGCAGGCTTGCCTAAGTTATACAGGGAGTCTGTGGCATATCTGAAATTAGAACCTAGATCTCTCAGTTCCCACTTATGCTCATTAACCGTGAAAACCTTTCTTTTTCAAATGGATAAACCAATAATGAGGTTAAAAGTGACAGTCAACTTTAAAGTTAGTAAACTCCAAAAACAAATTGAAAGTAGCTTCAGGTACTACCTCTGCCCCTGAACCTTCTTCCCAGATATTGCTTGGAGCATCCTGTTCTTATTTTTGTTCACCCTCTTCCTGTGTGAAGGAATCTTATGGACAGGGAGAGTTTGCTATATAGGAGAACCATTGAGTAAACACCAGCTGCTTTACAACATATGCAAACACGAAAAAGTCGACATTTCTCTAATCTTTCACTTAAAAGGAACTCCTATAATTTATTTAACAAAAATAAGTAACAATATTTTCTGGTCAAAATATGATTTGATTTCCTTCCCTCTCCTCCTCCACACCACCTTTCCCCCTTTCACTCAAAGTTGACAGTGTCTCTGTAAGCGAGATGATTTTTTCTGAGTTCTTCTAGCGAGTCAGCGATAACGAGTTCAGGAGCCCTGACTCTGTCTCTTGTTTGAGCCAGTACATCACATGAACATGATGCAGGATGGCAATTCTCTCTTGTATTTTAAGCCTTCAATTCCCTATACTTTCCAGCAATAGTTTTCAAACTTTAGGCTGCATACCTCTTTCCAAATTCTGTAGACCACCCCGTACACCAGTCTGAGATGAGCAGAGATGACATGAGCGGGGGCATATGGGGTCTTCCAATCTCCTTTCCCCCTCCCCATTTCTGCCTTCCATTTAGCCAGAAGTTTTCAAACTGTGATGTGTGCCCCCTGGGAGGTGCAGAAGAACAGTAGGGGATAGGGAGCAAGCAGCAACACCACATGGCTCAGACCAGTCCTATGTAGCAGGGCTCGGGCAGGGAACGCCAGCGCTTAACTCATTTCAGTGGGCCTCTTGGCATACCTGGACTGGGGGCGGGAGGGGGGTGCATCAAAATATTATAAACCATAAAACTGAGAGCTGCTATAAGAGACCAGTACCTTGAGAAGGAGGATCGAGGCCAGGGGGAACAGTTCTGTGATAGTCCACTCCTACTCTCTGGGGCTGTGTCTAGACTACATGCCTCTGTCGTCAGAGGCATGTAGATTAGACACATAGGCAAATTCAAATGAAGCCGCGATTTAAATGATCGCGGCTTCATTTAAATTTACATGGCTGCCGCGCTGAGCCGACAAACAGCTGATCAGCTGTTTGTCCGCTCAGCGCGCTAGTCTGGACGCTCCCCTGCCGACATCAAAGCCCTTTGTCGGCAGCCCCGTTATTCCTCATGGGATGAGGTTTACCGGGGCTGCCGACAAAGGGCTTTGATGTCGTCAGGGGAGCGTCCAGACTAGCACGCTGAGCGGACAAACAGCTGATCAGCTGTTTGTCGGCTCAGCGTGGCAGCCATGTAAATTTAAATGAAGCCGCGATCATTTAAATAGTGACTTCATTTGACTTTGCCAAAACAACAAATCTACATGGCTCCGTTGACGGAGCCATGTAGTTTAGACGTACCCTGGGACACTAGGATCTGTGCCCAGGACACAGCTGACAGGAAGATGGATCAGCTTGCATCCCTTAATGTCCCTCCATGTTCCATACTTTGAAAACCTCTGTACTAAATAAAACGAGGATTTTTTTTCCTGCTGCTACCAGGCTGTATCTAAAGAGTTGTGATACCTAGGGCAACCACATCTCACGAGCACTAGGTGTGGGATACATGGCAAACCCAAACCTCTCCCCTGCTGCTGCAGGCACTGCCCTAGTCCCATCCCTACTTCACTCATGCCCTAGACCCTGCCAAACAGAAAGCTTTTCTATGCCCTTCCTTCTTTTCAGTAGATTAGAAGAGATGGCATGGCATGACCTCCTGTATGCTCCAAATTCAAGCTTAAGGGCTGGCTCGTCTCATATATCTTATAAAAGTGTAAATCCATAAAATCTAATTACTGCATATTGGATTCTTTCAAGTATTTACCTCATGGGTGCTGAGCCTCTTTTGGGCTGGGAATCTCTGACCCACAGAAAAATATTTTGGGGGCCACACGCAAGTGGTTAGAATCATAGAACCATAAAACTGGAAGAGACCTCAGAAGGTCATCAAGTCCAGCCACCTGCTCTAGGCAGGACCAATCCCAATTAAATCAGCCCGGCCAGGGCTTTGTCAAGACAATTAGATTGACATAAGCTCTCTTATGTCGACTTAACTGTGTAGTATAGACAAGATTTTTAGTTTGCTGTACCTGGTGACACAAATGTTCTCTCTGATCTGTTAATCTTTTCAGAGGCTTAGGTCAAACCATTTCCTCTGAGTTCCATGCAAGATTGTTTTTAAACTTCTTTCCAGCAGTCTTACAAGAGATTTTCCTCTTGCAGTAGTGCCTTACCTGATCCTCAAGGGTAAGTCTACACTGCACAGTTAACTCAGGCACTTATTTAACTTTAACTCAAACTCTCTTATCATCTACACAGAATACCCTTTGACCCATCTTTGGAGGTGCTTTAATCCTAGGCCATTTTACTCATCTGGGCTCTGCTTGTACTCCTGCTAGAATCCATCCACTCTGCAGTGAGGATGCCGGCTGAATTAATCAAATGCTTATGGTCCCCCAGTGCCTTTGCAAAATTCTCCTCTACCCCCAAAAGACAGATTGGTTCTCCTGAGCAAAGGATAGGCCCCCAAACATAGAGGTAAATATGGATAGGGGCTTTGCTTACATCCTGGCCTAGAGTGACCTGGGTGTCAATCACTTGAGTGAATTGCGCAATGTAAATATAGTAAAAAATATAGTACTGTACTTGAGATTCTATCCTCGAGGATTCCTGGCTCTTTTTTATGAGGTAAAATCTCCTCCGAAAGATCTCCAGACAAGTCTTTTTATATTGATTCTGGTCCTTAATTAACACTCCACCAAAGAATCCTCATAATGAGAAAATAGAATCAGTGCATAGTCTGCAATTTGCTACGTGGACACTTTTTATTTTTAGAAGCCAGAGACCTGCTGGGCAGATATCACTGCCGTGGCTCCACCAGACAGCTCGGCGCTGGGGCTCCAGGTAGCTGTGCACACAGTGCGCTGGGGCTCTGGACAGCCCTGCACGCCTGGGCTCCCTGGGCAGCCGTGTGCGTGCTGGGGCTCTCAGCCCCACAGAGCAGCCACACGCCAGGTCTCCCAACCCTGCTGGGCATCCCGACTGGCAGCTCCCTGTAGGCAGCCCGCTGCCCTGCTGGCCCTGCAGGGATCCTCACTGCTGGCCCTCCACCAGGACACTCTGGTCCTGCAACATCCATGCTGGACTATGGATTTTGCTAGACCAGAGAATCCCGGTTAAGAGAGTTTCAATCTGTATCTCTTTAAGATCAAATTTTTTTGTTTTTCTCATTTGGCTGATGTTAAACCATCACTAGATTAATCCCTAATAATGAATTAATTACACTAATAATTTTGGTGAAGTTAGCCATAGGTCTTGTGAAATGATATGAGAGGTCCTACCCAAGGCCACCCCACTGCACGAATAAGTCACCCTGATCAACACAAATTACACTGATCTAAACTCTAGTGTGGATAGAGCTGCTTCTGCCAACAAAGCTACAGTCTCTCTCAGAGATGGCTTTATTACGCCAACAGGAGAACGCTCTCCTCTCAGCACAGAGCGTCTTCACCAGATGCAGCTACATTTGTGCAGCTGTGCTGAGGTAGTGCTTGTAGTGTAGACTACCCCTTACTTATGACCTTCCTCTCTAACTGTGCCCCTTCTGTCTGCTGTGTTGCTTCTGGTGACCACCCGCCTGTCCAGGTAATGGAAACCCAGAGATAAGAAACAGAGGTGGACTTTCTAAGCAAGGTGGACATTTGGAGAACTTGGTTTCTGATGTTGCTTACTGTTGCTAGGGTCAGTGCTGTGAAGAGGGTAGGTCAGAGGTGTCTGTTGTGTGATGCCCCATTCTGCTGTAGCTCAGCATTGGTGTTAAATCAGTACAGAAGAACTACATGCATGTAGGGTACTTTCCACATGGCTGCTTTGATTTATTGCATTGCATTTCTTTTATTTGCCTCTATATAATAAACAAAGTATATTTATTTTTAATAGATGCATATTGGTTACAAACGTATCTCACTTAAAACTTTTAAATGAACTGCCATATTCATTATGTCCTCTTGTGTAATTTCATTTGTAAAGTGCTGTGATCTTCTTAGATCAAAAGTTCAATATAAATGTAAAACAAAATTGTCTGAATTTTTGGTGTTGATTTTTTTTAAAAAAAAGTCATGATCTTTAGAGACTCTTTGGGATTTTCAAGAACAACAGATTGCTGCTAGATAAGGCAAGTTTTATTTGCCTGTACTGTATGTTAGCAATTTTTCAATATACATTTTTCTCTTCTGGATGCCAGGCAAAAGGAGTCTGGAAAATACAATTAACATCATTTTATAAATGCCTTATTGCCTTTTCTCTGTTGCCAGCTCTTTTTTGTTGATTGTAAAAACAGCAGGGTGGGAGTCTAATGCTCTAATGCTGTTCATATGTGACTGTGTGTGCACGCATCTGAGACTTATTCCAGAGGTTGGTATGCTTCTCGTTTTTAAATGAAATCTGCTGTTTCTACTATGAATTTAGGGGGACAGGGTTCTTTCCTTTTAGACCCTTTGAAAATTGATGCCATAAACATGAAAAAGCTTCTCTGTTCCCTCATCCTTCCTTGGGCTGTTATTTTTTTTTTTTATTTACAGTATTTCAATTAGTTACAATACAGGGAGAACAACTTTGGGAGGCTGAAGGAGAGGACTATAGTGAGCAAAGATGACCTCATGAAATGCATTCAGTTTCTTATTGCTTCTGACAAAAAGACCCCTTTTCATTAATAAATTCTGTCTTCGTCTTCATCTTGCCATTGGGACTGGACACAGTGGCTGCTAGACACAAATGATAGTAGAAATAACCACCTTGCCCAAGGACTGGGCAATTTGTTCATTTTCCTGTGACAACAGTAGTGGTGACATTATGTATTTACATTGGCTTAGCTAACTATGGATATGTCTACACTACAGCGCTCTTTTGAATTAACTTAATTCGAAATAGTTAATTCGAATTAAGCCAATTCGAAATAATGCCTCTAGACACAAAAACTAATTTGAAATAGCGTTTTTCTAATTCGAAATAGTGCATCCACATTGAGTGGACCCTGAATCGAAGGTAAGGCTGGCCGGAACCAGTGCCAAAAGGGCATCAGGGTCGGACTTAGTGTGTGGGGCTGCTGCCTCAGGCTATCTGAGCTCTGTGCTTAAAGGGACCCGACCCCCCCATCCCGGACAGACAGTTCTCAGGTTTCTCTGCTTGCTGGTCTACTTCGCTGAGGGACAGCAAAGCATTTATGTCTCTGAGTGCTCTGCTTGCCCTCACTTGGGACACTACGGCACTCTGCAACATGGAGCCAGACCTGTCCCTGGACACGCCAGTGCATCTCGTGGGGTCGTTGCCATCAGCCCGGCTGCACTTTCTGCAGGCTGCCATCCAGGAGGCCCATCGGGGGGGGCTGTCAGGATCCAGGAAGCCCTGTGGGAGAGCGTCCACCCCAAGGAACCCTCAGAGCCACCCTGGTCCTCCTCACCGGGGGCTTGTGCCCCATTCCTCCTTCACGTCCTTCCACTTACCCCTCCCTAGCCCCCCTTCCTGATGTCAAATAAAATACACACTTTTTCATAAACACGGTCTTTATTTATCACAACTGGGGAGGGGGAATGAAACTCTGGGGAGACTGGGCAAAGGAGGCAGGATAGGGGAGGAAAGAGGGTAGGAGAGGGGAGGAGGGCACTGGAAGGGGGAAGCAAGGGGAAAAAGGGGGAGGGGAAACTCAGCACTCAGGGGTGGGGGTCTTGTCAGGCCACATGTCTCCCAGCACGGTGGGTGCGGGGGCCTCGGCGTCCCCGGGGAGATGGGGAGGAGGGTGTGGAGGTTGTGGGAGGTGTGGAGATTGAGAAGGAGGGTGAGGAGGGAGAGGTGGGGGGGCAGGAGTGGGAAGAGGAACAGTAGCTGGGGGGGGCATGGGGCAGCATGCTTTGCAGCAGGGCCTGCAGGTATGAGCACGTGGCACGGTCCTGGGCAAGCTGCTCCTGGCGGAGCTGCAGGTCCTCCTGCACCCAGGATGCAGTGCAGTGCAGGGCCCCCAGGTGCTGGTCCCGGTACCCTTGCTGCGTGCTGGTGGTCTGGAGGAGCCCTTGGGTGCAGGAGCATGTCCCAGGTGGGGTGGTGCGCCCTGCATGTGCAGCTGGTGTGGCTTTGGAGAAAGAAGGGGAGTGGTCAGTTCTCCCTGGGGCTGCAGTGGATGATGCCCAGCACCCCCTGCGAGGTGCGGTTGACCGTGCCCTGCACCGTCAGAGCCGACACGCTTGTACAGAGGCCATGGTCAGGATGTCTGGCTCTCCCCGGGAGTGGGAGCTGCCCCGAGACCTCACCTGTGTCCCTGTGCCATGTGTAGTGCGGCTGAGACAGGGGAGATGTCCCTTGCCTCTGTGTAGAGGGGGCGTGTGAAGGGAGGGCATCCTGCTGGGTCCCGCCCCGGGGTCAGGAGTGTGTCAGGTCTCTTCACACACGCGTGTGCCTATTGGGCCATGGCCCCTGGGTGTCACGCAGCTGGAGCCACCTGCCCAAGGGTGGCATGGCACGTGCTCGCATGTGTATAGGTGGCTGCGTGATCTGTGGAAGGCATGGCCCACGCACGCGGTCCCTGGTCTCCCTCCCCCCCGGGTAGGAAAAAGTGCTGGCACTTACCTGGTATGGCCTCCCCGGACGACCCTGCCGACTCAGGTGCCGGGACAGCTGGTGGTGGCCCCTCTGTTGCGCCTGGGTCAGGGTCCTCAGCTCCCAGCTCGCTGCCTCCCGGGCTGGCGCGGACCCCAGGAGTTGGTCGAGGGCAGGGAAGTAGGGGCAGGTAGCAGCCCCTGCTGCAGCGCCGCCCCTGGTGGCCCTGGCGTACGCCTGCCACAAGTCTTTAATTTTGAGGTGCATCTGCTCCTGGATGCACCTGTGGCCTTTCCTGGCCATGGTGGCTGCTATGTGGCCATAGACAGCTGCATTCATCCACCTAGTGCAGAGATCATGGACATTGGGGGCCTCCCCCTGAACCTCAATGAGGTCTATGATCTCCACACTAGTCCACGAGGGTGCGCGCCATCTACAGCCCCTGGCTGGCCCCTGGGAGCTGGGGGTCTGGGCGGGGGACGGCTGGATGGCATTGTGTGGCCACTGGGTGAGGGGCTGTGGCTGCTGGCAGGCCTGGCTCTCGCACGTGCCCAGTGGCCAGACTCTACCCCTTTAAGGGCTCTGGGGCTGGGGGAGAGGAGAGGAGTTTTCCTGGTTGTGCCCAGAGTGGTCACCAGGGGAAACTGGGAAGGGCTGGAGGCCCCCTAATTCGATGTAAGTGTCTATACAGCACTTATTTCTAATTTGGTGTTATTCCTTGTAGAATGAGGTTTACAAATTAAAAATAAGTGCTCCACTATTTCGAATTTATTTTGAAATGGTGGTTTGGCTGTGTATTGAAGTTAATTCGAAATAACTCTGTTATTTCGAATTAACTTTGTAGTGTAGACATATCCTCTGATCCATGCTGAGGTAATTCCAGTGGATTTTCAGTGCTGGATTAAAATTTCATTCTTTTGCAGCCCAACACATGGGATGGAGCACACTCCCAATTTCATTCTGTGCTTCTCCAACCTCCTTGCATAAAATCCTCCTTTACATTATAATTTGAGAGGGTACCAATCATTCTACTTTGTGTTAGACATCTTTCCTTGGTAGTGGGTCTTATTTGGGCTGGCAGAGTAATTTGTCTTCCTGTCAAGTTTCTATGTATTGTAGGAGCAGTACACCATTTTACTCTGTAAAAGATGAAGACCAATTCCTAACTGAAATGGAAATCCTTTGCAGCACATGGCTTCGCTGAAATGCAGCTGGCTCTTGGTGCAAATTGTCTGGATGATTGGTTGCTAAATTTTGCAGTGCACTGAACCTTCCTCTTTCCCTATGATGCCAGTTGGCAGAATGATAGCAATGACGCTTCCATGCTTTCTCCTGCAGAGAAATACTGTGTACATAGATGTATGTGTTTCAGTTCAGTAATTTGCAAACTATTCTGAAATAGATATGTTCGCATTAGTATCTCTGTGGGATGCTGCCAAAGTGCAGTGGTTTATTTTCTCTGTTACAATTATATGGCTTTCAGCACAATTCTAAATTAGGAATGTAAGTGACTAATTGAGTAGTCAGCTACCTGATAAGCCTAGGGTAGTCAAGTCACTACTTCACTAGTTGTTTCTGCCTCGATAGAGGCAGCAAGGGGGGGGGGGGGGGAAAGAGCAGGAGCCTGTGCTGGGGGGTGAGCTAGCTTAAAAGCCGGTTTCCCCTAGCACCGTTTCTGCAGGGGAGGCAGAGGTGCAGCGATAGACCAGTGCGAGCCAGGACTCAGTTGTCCCAGCTCACGCCTGGACCCCTGCTGCGCCTCTACTTTTTAAATAGAGCTGCCCAGATCTTACTACATTTAAAAGGCAGAGCCACAGCAAGGTTATAGCTCCTGAGGTCAGGAGGTAACCCCACTGCAGCTCTGCAGATTCCCCCTCCCCCTTATTGACTAATTGATTAGACGACGGAAATTCCATCAGCTACCTGATTAGCTGATTAAGCACAATTTAACATTCTAAATGATTCCCATGATAAAAAAGTATATAGAAAGAAATAGGAATAATTTCAATTTTTTTTAAATTTTGCTATTCAGATAAATTGAAATGAGCGTCTTCAATTCTGACTTTGAGCATCCCAAGTTTAGGAACCGCAATACCCAGTTGCTAACTACAAAATGTGTGTATCCCAAAGTTCCCTTCCTTGTGTTGTGCACTGGTTGATGCTTGAACCTAGAAACTCAGAGCTTCTGTTGGATTCATGACGTACCAAACATTTTGTCTTTCAGGACTCATTGTTGGTGTGATCTTGAGATATGGTAGTCCCTCCTCCAGTGGCCATGACAAGCCATTCAGCTGCTCGCAGGAGGATAGACCTTTTACAACACTGTTGGTCAATGTCAGTGGAAAATTTTTTGAGTATACCCTTAAAGGAGAAATAAGCCCTGGAAAAATACATAATGTGGAACAGAATGACATGTTGCGAAAGGTAAGGATAATTGAGTTTTTGTGACTAGATATCAACCTGTTTTGCAAAAGACTACCACATAAGTGTCCTTTCCTGTTTCATGCTACTCTTTTTTAAACCCATGCTTCCCTTCTTCCCCTCCAAACTGAGTACATGGTAAGATAAGTATTGTATTTCCAGATATAATAGAACTAAATGATTTATACTCATTCATAGGGGTACGTCTAAACTACATGGCTCCGTCGACGGAGCCATGTAGACTTGTTGTTTTGGCAAAGGCAAATGAAGCCGCGATATAAATGATCGCGGCTTCATTTAAATTTACATGGCTGCCGCGCTGAGCCGACAAACAGCTGATCAGTTGTTTGTCCGCTCAGCGCGCTAGTCTGGACGCTCCCCTGCCGACATCAAAGCCCTTTGTCGGCAGCCCCGGTAAACCTCATCCCACGAGGAATAACGGGGCTGCCGACAAAGGGCTTTGATGTCGGCAGGGGAGCGTCCAGACTAGCGCGCTAAGCGGACAAACAGCTGATCAGCTGTTTGTCTGCTCAGCGCGGCAGCCATGTAAATTTAAATGAAGCCGCGATCATTTATATCGCGGCTTCATTTGCCTTTGCCTATGTGTCTAATCTACATGCCTCTGATGACAGAGGCATGTAGTCTAGACACAGCCTAAGTGCCCTATGCATAGCATTGTCATTTACAAAATTATAGTTATATCTTCTTTGTATCATAGTGTTCTCATGTCCTTTCATAACAGTTCATAATTAATGTATGCTCAGTGCAGGGAGTTATCTACACGTAACATCTTTGACTTTTCTTCCATTTTTTTTTAAGTCAGTTACGTTTCATTTCTCCTCCCTTCCATCAAATGTGAAATACCTAAAACTGGGAGTTTACATGTGAACCTTAAATTAGACAATAGTTTGCTAGTAGCACTGACTATTGACTTTTTTCAAAAGCTGGTGTATGCATCTGTGAAGGGGCTCACCCTCTGATGAGCGCTGCTTTGTGGCCGAGGGCGAGTCTGCATTCCTCTGCCTGGCTGTTCTCAGGTGTCCCAAAATTCTGTCTTGTCAGTAGCCTGGGACCAGGCTTCTTCCTACCCCTATTGTGGCTACTGCGGGGGTTGGAAGGCAGATCCAGGCCCACCCACTCGTCAGGGTCCCAGTTGAGGAAACCTATAAGTAGCAGTTGCCTGCTGCATATCAATCGAGTCTGTTGCTGTCACGTTCCCTGGACCAGCTAGCTCCCCAGGAAGCTGCTCTGTTCTGCCCTTTTGCACTGAGGAGCTTTGCAGCCAAGGTCTCCCTGGGACCCTGTTCAGGGTTCTGCAAGGTGTTGCTGTCAGTTACTGGCTAGTCTTCAGCCTCTGGACATGGGTTCTGCAAAGGTCTGAAGTCCAGTTCCCCTTCGGAGCTGTCCCATGTGCTGTTGTTACCAAGTCAGCCCTTAGGCTTAGGTCTTCCTGGGTCATGCTCCAGCAAGGAACTGCCATGCCCTGGCGTAGCAGCTTCTTTTATATCCACTTGCTGGGCCGTGATTGGCTGCCAGAAAAGCAGCCACCCTAGTCTACTTGGAGGACCTCTTTTCTCCTCTTTTCCCTGGGGCAGGTTGCAGCAAGGCCTCCAGCAAGGGTATTGGGGCCAGGCCACCCTGTGTCACGGTCATTTTAAATGCTTTTGCTGCCTTAAACAGTTTGCCTTGGCTTTCATTGGGACTGAACACTTAACAATTTCCCCTGAAGTTTTTAGGAGTGTTAAAAGACCAGAATTTCTGAAATCTGGCAGTGTGTGCATGCACACCTATAGTTTGAGTGACTTACACTTATGGTAACTATATGCAAAAGATGTACAGTAATTCCTCACTTAACACATGCCCTCTTCACATCTTTTGTGATAGCACGATTTTTTTTTTTTTTTTTAGGGAACATTTTTCAAACAACATGACCCCATTCCCGCAATAACATGATTTCCCGTAGGGCCGGCCAGTGGCCGGCAGCTGCGTAAGGCTTCCCCTGCTTCCCTGCAAAGTGGCGGAGGTTTGCCGCTCACAGCGCCATTCCCTGGTGACCCCCTCTAGCCAGACGCAAGGCATCCGGCCAGAGGGGGTCACCGGGGAACTGCACAGCGAGCAGCAAACCTCCACCACTTTGTAAGGAGGCAGAGGAAGCCCCGCACAGCTGCCGGTGACTGGCCAGCTGGGGAAACCTAGCCACCAGCTGCAAGCCCCCTCCCCTGTCCTTCCCTTCCCTTCCCTTCTCCAGAGCCAAACACCTCCCCTCCCTGTTATAACCCAGTCCCCTTTTTCCCCCAACCTTATGTTGCAGTCCCAGCTGCTAACAAGTGTGGGCAGGAGCTGCGAGCACACGTGCGCTTGAAATGCAACCCCCACCTTTTCAATTATTTTCAATGGGAAAAGTGACCCCGCATAACACGTTTTCACTTAGCACGAACATTTTCGGAAATGTAGCTACATGTTAAATGAGGAATTACTGTATTTTTAAAAAGTGTGACTGATGTTTGGCTCTACAAATAAGAACTAGAAATCTGCATAAACATTGTGGTTGATACCATGATAAGGGGCCTTATGCAACTCCTTTTGAATCTACATTTCTGTATTTCTCGTGCATTGCCAATTGGGACTGTTAGAAGAACCTGGTATATTGTTATGCCAAAGTTCTTCAAATACAGTGATTTCTGTTAAAAATTTCCTTTTCTTTATCTTTGCACACATACAATATTACGTCATGAGTAGTATACAAATACCTAGCAAATTGTTTTGTTAGCATTAACTACTTCCAAATGTAAAATTTATAAGTATTTTATTGACAACTGCTGTCTGTTGTTTTTGTTTTTAAACGGGCTTTTATATTTTGTTAAAGGTAACATTTGACCCAGAAGTTTTCTTCAACATTCTGTTGCCTCCTATTATTTTCCATGCTGGGTACAGTTTGAAGAAGGTAAGCGTAAGCACTATCTGAAAATGTAACCACTACTCTTTCTGCCTAACATGTAGGCCATGGGTTCCCAAACTGGGGGAGGAGGGCATGCCCCACTGGGGGGGCCTGAAGAAATTCCAGGGGGGGGGGGCGAGGCGACCCAGCTCCCTTCCCCCATCAATTCCCTCCCCCAAGTTTTGCTGCTTTTTTGGGGGTTTTGGACCCGGTCAGTTCCTTTTTCTTTTCTCAACAAGTTTTGCTGGTATGGGGATGGGAGGTGTGAGGGATCTCAAGAATCAAAAATGGGGCGTGATACTGAAAAGTTTGGGAACCACTGATCTAGGCTGTGTCTAGACTACATCCTTCTTTTGATTGTACAGGATCGTTCGAAAAAGCCTGCCGTTTTCAACAGAACCATGTCTACACCGCTGTTTTACTTTCAAAATGGCGCTTGTTTGAAAGAGCGCCATTACGCAATTATGCAAATGAAGCGTGGGATAAATCCCCGCTTCATTTGCAATTTCAAAGTGTCTACTTTACATTCGTCTGTCAAAAGAGGGATGTAGTCTAGACACAGCCCTAGAGTACAGTCTCCACTAGTGCTGAAGTCCTGAGCACAAATGTATCTTTTGTGGTACCTTTAGCAGAGCTAGAAAATCTTGTTCATTTTTTCTGAACAGTTGAAAGATTTTAAGAGAATGTGTATTATTTTACTAACAGATTTATGGAATTTCGTATTTCTTACACATTGTCTTACAATGTTATTTGCCCCAGAACATTGCTATTGAATAAGCAAAATAAAAATAAACTAATAAATAGTGAATTGTTCTGGTTTTCCTCTGCATTTTGTGCATTCATTGACTTACTTTGAGAGATGGGCCCAAACCTAAACTTTGCTCTGAACACCTCTGAATATTGAAAGGTAAAAATTCAGGACTGCACTTTGGGACTTGGAGTCATCACCTACAGTTATTTTGCTTTTAAATTTCTGGCCTTCTGTTACATTAATTACAGAAGCTTCTGTTTATAAGCTCTGCGTCAACAAGCACCATGTAAGGTTTTAAATATGATTTAGGTGGGACTTCCATTAAGTTGGTTTAAATATTACAGAAGATTTACATGGTAAGATTCAAAATATTTTTTCTTCCCAGAGTGGAAGACTATTTCCTTACTATAGGGCTGTGCTGTGCATTTAACTGAGCTTTTAATACAATTGTTTTTTCTCCTACAGAGACACTTTTTCAGGAACCTGGGGTCTATTCTGGCTTATGCTTTTTTGGGAACTGCAGTTTCTTGTTTTATTATTGGGTGAGTGACTTTTTGAGAACTCTTCTGTACTACTTTAAGTTGATAAAATAAAGATCCTATCTCCCTAAACTTTTGATTTCTCATGATTAATACAATGACTGTAAATTTTCAATTAAGGTTTTATTGGTGTGTCCTTTGGGTAAAATTCAGCATCTACAATGATGTAGAATTTGGTTGACTTCAAACAGGGTTTTGCTTTCTTTCAGAGCTGCCAGAAACAGACCATGAAGCTTGTCCAAACAACTCAGTTTTGTGGTGATCTCTACTATTTTCCAGCCACACAGTCCTAGAGATCCAAGTTTCTGTTGGTTCAGTTAATCAGTAAAGAAAACAAAACTTCACAAAATACTTGATTCTACATGAAGTGGCAGAGCCAGCCTTAGGCCAATTGGAATGATTCGGTTGAATCCGGCCCCGCGCCTAAGGGGGCCCCACGCCCCTGAACCCGGAAGTGCCGGCTGCCAGGGTTGACGTTATAATTCAGAGCTGGGCTTGCTGCTCCACCACTATGTGGAGCGGGGTCTCTCCCCCAGCTCTGCCCAGAGTGGGCCTCAGCGCCCCACCGACCCTCCCGCGTGTCCTCCCTCCCCGTCTCATCCCATGCGTGGCTCTGGGCGGCTTCCCCTCACCGCCTGCTGCTGCCCATGAACGGTGTTGCAGGTGGGCAGGGCCTTGACGTGACGTGACGTCACACCCGGGATTTTCAAAGTGCCCGGGTTCGGACTGCGGGGCCTGAGTGCAGACTCCGGCCCCGCTACGCGGAATGCGGAAGGTGGGGGAGGGGCTGGGGAAGCGGCTTGTGGGGAGGTGGAGTGGAAGGAGGTTTGGGGGGCTTGTGCAGTGGGAGAGGGGGAGGGGAAGGAGAAGGGGCTTGTGGGGAGGGGAAGGAGAAGAAAGGGAAGGCACCAAGTGACAAATGGCAGGGAGCTAAGTGCACTGCAGACAATAAGGGAAAGGGCAGGAGGAGAGGCGTCAGTGGGAGGGGGGACAGGGTGATGCCAGGAGAGGAGAGGGGAAGGGCATTGGGGGCTAGAGGGGGAGGTGCTGGGAGAAGGCTTGAAAGAAGGGCTGGGCATGAGAAAGGTGGGGATGGAGCAAGTCTTGTGAGGGCACGGAGGGGAATGGGGCAGAGAGTGGTGAGGGGGTGGGCTTCAGAGAAAAAGGGGGCAGGGGCAGTAAGGGAAAGGGGAGGCACCAGGAGGGTGCAAGGATAAGGGAAGGTGCAGGTGCCAGAGGATTCTTGGGTGAAGCAGAAGGGCAGACACCTGCAGGGAAGGGACCAGCACCAGAGGAGAGAGGCAGGGCAGGTTTGTAGAGGGAGGTGTTGGAAGAGGGGATGAGGAGGGGTAGCTCATTTGATCAGAGTGGGCCTACTGGGGGAGTGGGCACAGGGGGGAATGAAGGGCTGGTGGACAGCCCAGACGCGCCGTGGCTATCCTGCTGCCCTCGGGCTCCGCGGCTTTGCTCTGCTCTGCTCCCCGTCCCCCAGGTCTGCAGGCCAGGGGGAGGGGGAGCAGAGCAGAGCAGAGCGGCGGAACGCGCGGCCAGCTGACAGCCCAGACGCGTCTGGGCTGTCAGCTGGCCGCGCGTTCCGCCGCTTTGCTTCCTCTCCCTGGTCTGCTGGAGACCAGGGAGAGGAAGTGCCCCGTTCGTAACTGCGGATCCGACATAAGTCGGATCCGCGTAACTCGGGGACTGCCTGTATATGCAAATAGCTTCTTTCACGCTGACGGACATGAATACAAAGATTAAGGAAATACTACACAAGATGCAGGCCCCATTTAAGTCAGTTCTGCTGATATTAATAAAATGAAGTATTAACCCGATTTCAACCCATATGACAGCACTTTTAATGAGCAATGTCAGTCCAGGAATTTAACTACTAAAATGCATATCAACAGACGACCATTATATTGACTCGCCATTGTCGAGCGAGTTTCCAGTGGAGGTCATGTTCAAAGGATGTACCACTGTAGCATTATAAATGCAGATAACCACCTCTCTCCTCCCCAGTGTGGCAAGGCCTACCTGAGCACTGATGACAGTATTTTCTCTTTCCTAGGCATTTCAGAGCCTCACCCAATAGACACCACTTTCCTGGGTTTGATTAACATGGGTTTATTGTCTTTTACTGCAGGAATCTCATGTATGGTGTTGTGAAACTAATGAAGTTGGTGGGGCAACTCTCTGATAAATTTTACTATACAGACTGTCTCTTGTTTGGAGCGGTCATATCTGCTACTGATCCAGGTACTGCAGTTACTTAAACTATTCCATTGATAATCGCATGAGGGTTCTAATATTTTTCTTTTTGTTTACATTACAATAAAAAGTCTGTTTATCTGTCTGATATACATATTGGGCATTAGGGAAGTTGGTATCCAAGGACAATCTTCACCAGATCTTGTGATACAAGACATTTAGAAATTGAATGTACTGGTTTGCTCTGCTCCTACGTGTTTTCCTTAATAGAGATTTCTTTTCATGAACATAGCCATTAAATGAATGTAACCTTTTTCGTTTTCTGGAAAGCCTGACTAACCCTTTATAGATTGAAATATAGTATTACTTTTTATAAAATTGTCAGTTGTAATATATTTTAGTACTGTATGTGAAGCATAAGGACACTTTGGGTGTGTCTACATTGCGCCTGGAGCTTGAAATAAGTTACGCAGTTTGAACTACGCAAATTGCATAGCTTATTTGGAGTTAATTTACATAGCATTTATTTCAAAATAAATCACTATTCTGAAACAACCCCTAACTCCTTGTGGAATGAGGTTTACAGGGAAATCAGAATAGCAAGCCCATTACATTGCAAAATAACAGGTGCACTCAAAAGACACGGAATAGCAATTTCAGGATACCTCGGTATCCCAAAATAGTGCTGCAGTGTAGACATAGCCTTTTATAGCCTTCTGTTAATTTTTTTAAAATGGTGTTTTCAAATTTCAAAGTGCTACAGATCCATAAAGTTGTCTAAGCTTGGAAACCAGTGTCTCTGGAGAGCTGGTGTGTATGTGCATTTCTATTCATTTGATGCACAATACTTTAAAATACACATTTTTACATGTTCAGTAGCTGTTCCATGAAAAGGGAAGTGGCAACCAGAAGTTGATATGGACTGTAACCTGATGTTAGTTGGAATCAGTTCCTGTGTTTTTATATAGAAACTCACATGTGATGAGTGAAAGTAAGATACGCATAGGGATGAGTCTCCAGGATCATCTTCCTCAATGTCAGATCAAAGTTTGTTGTTTGAAGAGATTGTTTTGAATAATTACTAGTCATGTCTTGTCCTTCTCAACGTCTGTTTGTAAATATGTGTACCTTTTGGGCAAGATACTTATGAATGATTTTTAAAGGACTGAAATACTAAAGACTTATGTGAAAAGACTGCAAAAGCCTTCTTTTGTAGCTACCAGTCCACAACTTTTTTTCTGGCTATTTGATTGTGGAAGCTGAATGTATTGTTTTAAAAAATAGTAGGGCTTTGGCAGAGAGGAACTGTTGTCTGTTTATGTGTAGTGGTTTGGAGGACTTCCTAGAGAAATTTCTTGTGTGCGAGAGACAGCGAGTTGAGCCAGAGCCATTTTGAAACAGAGCTATCGTAAAACTGTCATTCCACTTCCAATTCCACAGTCTTACTATGACCATTAATTAAACATGACCAAAATCTTTCCCATATTGGTTTGAAATTGCTCCACAGTCAATGGTTTCTGATTCTTTAGGCAAATTGGAAAATGTCTGCTCCTAGCTCAGAGGCAGTCACAATAAACTAACATCAGTGTTCTTTTCTTATTGTTTATATAGTGACGGTGTTGGCAATATTTAATGAGCTGCATGCTGATGTCGATCTCTATGCCCTTCTGTTTGGAGAGAGTGTTCTAAATGATGCTGTTGCCATTGTCTTGTCTTCGTAAGTAGCTATTCAGGCTTCCACTATTTCTTGTTGTGGTATAAGAGGTAGCTATGAATCATATTATTTTTCTAAAAGCTTAATCTCCACATTTCTTGTTTTTAAACGAATGCTGCCTTGTAAACTGAATTGATAAAGATTGCTGACATTTGTATCTATGCTATAGAAATGTGTCATGAATCAGGCAAAAAACTGGCATTTAGAATCTGAATCTAGCACAACAGAACATCTCTTTGCTTAATGGTCTGGCATAAAAGGTTTTGTTGGTGTCACTAACTTCTCCCTTGTCATTTGACTCTTTTCTCCCTAGATCAATAGTTGCTTATCAACCATCGGGTGAAAATACCCATGCTTTTGATGCTGCAGCATTTTTCAAATCAGTTGGAGTTTTTCTTGGAATATTTAGTGGTTCTTTCATGATGGGAGCAGTGACAGGGGTTGTGACAGCTCTGATATCCTTTCTTGTGTGTTTAACTCCTCCAAAGGGCCGGTGTGTTAACATTGCTCACCACGCCTTGATCCTGGCGCTGGCTCCAACAGGATTCAATCTTTATTAGTCAACACACTGTTGAACACAATTTGCCCTAGTCTACATTGACTGACTATATAATTATGATTGGTATTATGTTCTCTTAGGCCTTGTCTCTGCTTGGAAGGGTTTGCTGATGTAGCTACCCCAGCAAAATAGGTGGTGATACAGCTTAGACTGGCAAAAAAAATTCTTGTTGATGTAGGTTGTGCCAGTTCCCCAGACAAAATAAGCTATGTTGACAATAGCTATAATGCTATTGATGGCACAACTGCATCTTTATTAGGACTTTTGCTAGCATACCTCTGTAGGTCAGGAGGGTAATTTTTTTTTCATAATCTTAGAATAATAGAATCATAGGACTGGAAGGGACCTCGAGAGGTCATCGAGTCCAGCCCCCCGCCCTCAAGGCAGGACCAAGCTCCGTCTACACCGTCCCTGACAGATGTCTATCTAACCTGTTCTTAAATATCTCCAGAGAGGGAGATTCCACCACCTCCCTTGGCAATTTATTCCAATATTTGACCACCCTGACAGGAATTTTTTCCTAATGTCCAATCTAAACCTCCCCTGCTGCACTTTAAGCCCATTACTCCTTGTCCTGTCCTCAGAAACCAAGAGGAACAAATTTTCTCCTTCCTCCTTGTGACACCCTTTTAGATATTTGAAAACCGCTATCATGTCCCCCCTTAATCTTCTTTTTTCCAAACTAAACAAGCCCAGTTCTGTAGCCTGGCTTCCATAGGTCATGTTCTCTAAACCTTTAATCATTCTTAACTTATACAATTATGCCAGCAAAAATGTTAAATGTAGATCTAGTCTTAGATAGCCACACATCAAAGGGGATGCCTGTATAATTATCTTTAATGAGGTGCACCAGACCTTTTGAAGCCCTCTAGAGAGCCCTGCAGTCTTTCTACAGCCAGCCCCCCAAAAAGGCAGTAGAGTAGAGTCCTCCAAGGGGCCACGAGAGGCTGCCAGGGAGTATAAAGGGCAGCAGGCTAGTATAAAAATTGCTGCAGGGCCAAAGTGAGTTCATTCTTTGCTGGAGCTGGAGAAGCGTGGATGGTGTACCTGGCCTGGTAGGGGAGCAACAGGGGAGCTGCAGTGCTGGCAGAAACCTGGGGAAGCTAGAAGGAGCACCTGGCTCTGACGTAAGGGTAAAGAATGTGCTGGGGTAGTGGGCTATAGTGTCACTGGGCCGAGATCTGGAGGAGGTTGGCCAGGGTCCACCGCCACTAGGGAATTGACCTTGACTTTGGTACACCCTAGAAGGAATCTGAGCCCTTTTAGTGGCCCAGCAGGAGAGCTAGGGTCAGAAATGCCTAGCGAGAATAAATATTTTACCTCCTGGCTCAATACCAGGGCCAAGACCATTTAAAGACTACCACAGTAATTAAGGACCTGAGCCCATGGTGAACCACAGCAAGAGAAAGGGCAGGCACACTTTGCCATCTCACTATACCACTGTTATACTGGTATAGGCTGTATCTCCAAAAAACAACATTCTTTGGGCTGGCAACATCTGTTATCCAGCAGGATCACAGATATTCCCGGACCAGAGACCTTGGTAGCCTAAGAGCAGGAGGGCCAGCTTACTAGGCAACATGGTCGACAGCCCGGCTGGGGCAGCATGAGACCGGGGCCAGAGTCCCACAGCAGTGTGGGGCTGCAGGAGTTGTGCACAGTGGCCCCGGAGCCCCATGGCAGCCCCTGGGAGCTCGGAGCTGAGGTTGGAGCCCCACAGCCGTTCAGGACCTGAATTCTCTGGCAGCTTCCTGGAGCGTGGGGCTTGCGACGGAGCCCCACAGTAGTTCCCTGAGCACGGGGTAGGGTATCGCAGCAGCCCCCAGGAGTGTGGCGCTGAAGTTGAGTCCCGCGGCAGCCAGGAGTAGCCTGTTGAAGCACAGAGCCGGGGCCAGAGCCCCATGGCTGCCCCTGGATGCGCAGGGCTGGAGTCCAATGGCTGGAGTCCAACAGCTGGAGTCGGAGCCTCTGCTGCCTAGGGAGCCAGCAGCAGCTGAGCAAGCAGCGCAGCCAGGTTGGGGGGAGGGAGGTGAGGAAAGATGCCTGCTGGGGCAGCCTTGGGAGCCGGTGACAGGAGACCTTCCCTGGTCCGGCAAGGTCTCTCGTTTGAGACGGGTCAAGTGCCAGACCAAGGAGGTTATCTTGTTAACATCACATACCCCTAAGTGATAAAGGTACACCAGTGAGACTTATGTATAGACCAGGCCTTGCCTACATATGTGCATCTTCATAATTGTTTTTAAATGGGGAAATAATTGTTATGGAGACCTAACCTTCAAAAGAATCAGTTTTAACACCTGAAAGGGCATTTGATATAGAGACTCGATGGTGATGGTGGTTCACAATCACTATTGCAGTGTCTTACCACTTGCGCCATTAATAACTCTTTCAGACTCTATTGGGCTCTTGCTATGGGGCTTACATTTAATCTTTCTGCAGGAGTTGCCTCTCCGATGTTCACATAAAAATCGATTCTGTCTTTATCAGTATTGATACAATAATTCACGTGAATTGTATCCATTATTTTTTAAGCCTATACTCCAGTTTTGCTATTGGATCTGCAGTGGTGTGTTGCAGGCAGGTACAATGATCAATTGGTAAGAATCTGGATGCACTACTGGGGCATAGGGCCTAAAGCTTGACCCACAGTAAAAGGCCATGATGCTTCATCAAAAGAACAACTTAGAGCCTTTTCTTCTATATATGCTGGTGTACTCTGACACAGACACAGCCTGTCTTGCTTTCATGTGTGTTTTGCATCAGAAAACTGACATCAAAGGAGCAGAAAGTGATAAATATTTTTTTAATCACAAACCCATGATGTTTTATCTTGTGCTTCAATTTATACTCAGCTACCAAATTATATCAAAATACAGCTAAAATACATACATAGTTTGTAACGTGACACATCCATTTTAGCATTCACTTTACCTGACACAGATTTTATATGATGATGAATGAGAGGTAGAGTGCCAGCCAGAGAATGGAAAGGGAAGTTCCATTAGGGAACAAGTTGTTCACAAGATAATGTCTGTTAAGAAAAAGTTTGAGACTTTGTCTCTATAACCCTCAGTTATCCTGTGAAATTTTGTACCCTTCCTTTTAAAATGAGATTCCCTTTTAAAAATCCGTTTTATCCTGTCAAAGCATAATACTGAATAATGAAGGTTTTAATTTGCTATGAAAGCACAGTAATGCACACAAGCATCATAAACTTCTGCTTTTGATTTTTCACAGTGATGACACAGCTATAGTTCTTAGAGCACTTTGCCTGCACCTCTTTGTCACGGAGGGTGAATTAAGCAAATAGGGGAAGTTTAGTCATGTATTACCCATTTGTAATTTGGCTTTGATTGTTTCTAATGATTATGCAAATAACTTGCTTTTGCTCTTTTGATTTTTAGTAAGACATCTGGGGACTGATAGGTGGGCAGCACTTCTGCCAAACTCAACTGTCTGTGGTTTTAAAATATTCTTGTGATATTCTGCATAATGTTTCCTTGCAAGTGCAGAGTCTGCCTGCTTGGTGTGCATGTACACACAGTACAGTGCCTTCTTCACAGTATTGTGAACTTTGAGAGACAGGAAGAAAATGAAAATAAGGCAATAGCCAGAATACCAGTCCTACTCTTTGGTGTAATGTCATCATCACCAAATGGCCTTTATCCTCTGAGTTTGGCTTTGTCTAACTCCTGTTTTTCAAACAAAACTAGGGCTATGTCTAGACTAAAGGGCTTTTTTTTTTTTTTTTTTTTTTTTTTTTAAAGGAGTGGCCTTTTTTCAAAAAAATTTCACCTCCAACTAGACTGCCGCCGTGTTCTTTCAAAATTAAATCGAAAGTCTTTTCAACAGCAGCAAACCTCATTTTATGTGAGAGAATGCCTTTTTCGGAAGAGCTCTTTAAAATAAATAAATAAATAAATAAAAGCCTTTCTTGACCACAAACAGGGCTTTTTCGAAAGAGAGCGTCCAGATTGCCAGGGTGCTCTCTTTTGAAAAAAATGGATCGCTTTTTTGAAAAAGTTGTGGCTGTCTAGATGATCTCTTTCAAAAGAAGTGTGTAGTCTAGACGTACCCCAACTCTACCCAAATTATGCTGCAAGTCCCTTCCTGCTCTTTAAGAATAACCATGTAATAACTCAGAGAGGTGAGAGTCATGGGACTACGTAATGCTGACGGAATTGTAATCAAAACAAAGTGTTCTCTTTCATCTAGCCACAAGTGGTGTGCAATGGTTAATCAGGTATAGCACCACAAAATTCCATGATTTTGAGGGGAAGGCCTGCAGGAGATTTTCCAGTGATGACTGCTCATCTTGAGGCAAATGGGAGAGGCAGCGGGCATGGCTTCTGAAACTTGTGGCTCGCCAGAGAAAGGTATTGCCGTCTCTCATTAATGCGCCTCAGCCTCTCCTTCAACTACTGGAACATTGCTACTCAGCTTGCACATTGCCATTGTGTAATGGAAATAAGGATGGTGAGGAGTGGGCATTAATGAGGCAGTGACACACCCCTGTGGATGTCTGGTGCAATCGGAGGGGGAACATGTTGCATACGCTTGCTGCATCTTGCCTCTGCATTTTCTCACCTGACAGTGTCTCCCAGCTGTCAGGAGGAGCTATTGTGGACATGAGAAGAAGCATGCAGTAGCCAGATACGCTTCAGCAATTTTTTGCTGCTGCTGCTGCTAGCTCTTGTGTATACAATCAGCTCTCCGAGGTGTCCTGAATACCTATAAGTGTTTGATGCCAGCACAGAAACTGGAAATTAACTAAAACATTAATATGAAAGAAAGTAACCACTTTTTTTCTATCTTAACTATTTTGAGGTATAGAGCAGGTGTTATTTTAAAAGTTGAATTCAACTTCCATTCTATTTCCTGTCTTTCAGTAGCTGATGAATGAATAGCACTATGTAAGACTTTTTGGTATCTGTGGTAGTAGTCCTTTCTAATTATGTCTGTCTGGTTAAATGTGAAATGTGGACGATGGCCAGGTTACTGTTGCAAAAGGAATCTTGAAATTCTTTATTTTGGGATATCTGAAATGTCAGACTTATAGATGACTTAATGTATTTAATGTTGAAATTGTCTTGGCTTTGGAATGACATTGCACACTAATGCAGACAAGGCTTTTTAGAAATATTAGGTGTAATTGTACTAACATTCAGTCAAAATCACCAGATATTTGTTGATCCCTTAACGAAGTATTTATGTGACCAAGTTTACCAAACTGCACTGCTTCCCCCTGCTGGAGACAGCTCTCTTCTTCCTGATGTCCTGGAGCACTTTCTTGTTAGCTGAAGCTTGTGGATTTACAGGTGAGATGTTTTGGAATCCAGCACAGAGAGATCAAACTTCTGTCAATCTCCTGTTTTCACTTACAATATTACATCTGTTTTAAGAGCACTTCATAAAAGATGCATGATTTTGGTGCTAAAATGTTTCACTTGCCTTACTGGTGAAAGTACACTGGAAAACAGCTTCTTGAAAATGTGGGCTCTTCTGATCAAAGTCTGTGTGTGTTAGAACTGTGCTTTAATCAAGAAATGTTTAATCTGGATTGCTAATTTAGTGCTGACTACAGTACCCACACTGATTGTCAAAGAAGCTGGCTTTCTGTTTTTAGTTACTATTTCAGACCCTAGCTCTAAAGCTTATATAATCCTACTTGAACCTCTTTGTCACCTCCTTTGTTATGTAACTTGAGATGCCTTAGCTTCCCATACAACTTAGTAATGGTTCCCAAAATCCCCAGCTGAACATAATGTGATTCAGTGTTCTGTATATCTTCTCTCTTGGATTGAAATCAAGGGTAGCTCTCCTCTTCTAATGAATCTTCTCTGAAAAGAAATCCAGTTTACTGCACTGAGTTACCTAAACCAAGGTATTAAAGTGGTCTCGGCTGTATGATACCAGCAGTGTGTTGAAATCATGCAGGTCATTTATGTATTATATTTTGTTGAAGGACATTTGGACAGCTCTAAAATTTGAATGTACTAGTTTTAAAGGAATGGTTGGTTACCAAAAGCATCAAATAAACTTCACTTTACTGCGAGTAATAAATCCTCAAGAACTAAAGAACAATGTGGTGCAAAGGTGGAAGGAATACATGCTGCCAGCGGGGGGGGGGGGGGGTGATCTGCTAATCAGCTGGGCCTTTAAATCTCTCCTGGGTGGCGGCCCAAGTGCTCAGCTGACAGGGAACACTGATGTTTATACTTGACTTGAGATAATGAGCAGAGAACGTCATCATCCAGCTTTGTTTGTGTTTGTGAATCTGTTGGCAGGTGTGGTGGCGGTTCTCTTCTGTGGAATTACACAGGCTCATTATACGTACAACAATTTGTCAGTCGAGTCAAGGAGCCGAACGAAGCAGGTGAGACCTTGTTCTTCACTCACCAGGACTGTCCGTTTTACTATGTAATTCTTCAATTTGAATGTTTTTCTCCTCAGCTTTTTGAGGCACTGCACTTCCTGGCTGAAAACTTCATATTTTCATACATGGGTTTAGCCCTTTTTACTTTCCAGAAACACATATTCAGCCCAATTTTCATCATTGGAGCTTTTGTATCCTTTCTTGCTTTTCACCTTACAAATTATTTATTTTTGGTACCTGTAGACTTGTCAAGCCTTTTTTCTTCCCTTAGCCACTCATGTGTCTCCAAGAGATGATGATTTTTGATTTGCATTTTCCCACAATATGCTGCTGATGCAAGAATCTTTTGAAAACAACTTTAATCTTCCCTTGAAGAGCTAAGGACCTTGTGGCATGCAAGCCTCATGGCTCTCAGTATCGCCCTACCTTCAGTGGGTCCCTTATCCTGTGTTGGCTGTCAGGTGACTCCCAGTGCGGGTGGGACTTCAGCTGCTATGGTGGAGGGCTGAGACTCCAACTCACAACTCTGCCCTCCTCAGGCAAGTGCTGTATCTCCTACTCCACTCAAAAACTTACCCCACCTCCCTACCTTCAGGGGGTCCTTTGTCCTGCATCTGGTTGCTTCCAGGATGGGAGTTCTAAGAGCTATGCATTGTTGATGTATGTTCTCAGCAACACATGTGCTGGAGACAGCTTCCCTTCCTGAAGTTATAATAACAGAACTTAAAGCTTCAAATATTCAGGGTGGACAAGGTGTTTCAGAATTCAAGGATAAACGGGGAATACCCTATGTTATCTGCTCAAATCAGCATAGACTAATCAAGACGCTATCTTGAATTACTTAGGCCATGTCTACACTACACAATTAAATCAACCCCTGTTAGAGTAACTTACATCCACTACAATAATTACTGCGTTTTTTCACATCCATGCTACTTTCTTTTGGAATGTGTGCACGGATTTAAGAGAGGCATTACAAGGGTGGAGATTCTGGGCTCTCAGCTCAGCACCAAGCTTCTAGCTGCCTCCTGTGATTCCAGCACCCAGAGCTCCCAGGTGGAGCCTCTACAGTTGCTTCATTGTCCAACCTATGTTGATCTATGCCTTGTCCCTTTTGTCAAGTTGGATTTACTAGGTGAGCACAGCAGGTGAGTTATAGCAGCAGGAGGAACACTTGTGTGTATGCTTATATAGTTAATTTGATGTAAGCTGCCTCACGCTGACTTAATTTTGTAGTGTAGATATGCCCTTAGACACTCCTTTGCATAAATCTGGGAAAGGAATTAGCTGAGGGCAAATAACTGAAAAACCCTGCAATGCCAAATTCCAAATAAGAGAATGCTAACTGTCTGTTAACAGCAATGGCTCAATAAAGCAGGATGATATTGTGGTTGTGGGTTTTTGTGATGTTGGGCTTTTAGCCAACCCAGGACCTCTCTAGCCTTAATTCGTCTCTGGTAAAACAGAAAATGGCTCAGTAAAGTGTACCTTCTCCAGGTTTTAAAACACAGGGAAGTATGTTGTATTGCCTGACATTATTACAGACACGAGTGGCCACACAGATCCAGATCAGTGGTCCATCAATGACCAAAGCCCAAATACTTCAGAGGGCATGACTAGAACAGGTCATCCTCTATTGCCCATTCCCAGCATCTGACCAACAGCCAGAATTGACAGGAATGGTGTCCCTAAACTCTAGTAGCCATTGATGGGTCCATCCTCTATGAGTTTATCTCGTTCTTTAACTCTGTGGTAATTCCGGCCATCACAACAGGGGCAGGCAAAATACAGCCAGTAGGCCAGATCCAGCCTGCCAAATTGCTGGATCCAGCTGGTCGCCAACCCGTGGCCCATCAGGAGCCTCGATCAGGCTCCCTGCCTGCCATGTTTCCCCATGGTGTTCAAAGCAGCCGATTGCAGGGGCCATGAACTCCCTGTACACTGTGTGTTTGGGGGCGGGGGCTTAGTGCACTGCCCTCACCCCCAGAATAATCTTGCAGCTACCTGGGCGTACTTTCAGCACAGGCAGCTCATGGAGGTTCCCCTCCCCCCTGACATGTGGCATTGAGAGTTCATGCCCCCCCCCCCCCCCCCCAACCAGCTGCTGTGGGCAGGGAGCCTGCCTGAGGTAAACGACTCCCAGCAAGCATCTGCACCTGCCCCCTCCCCCAACCCTCTGTTCTCTTTCCTGCACCCTTGTCCTAGGTTACAATCCCCTCTCAGACCTGGCACCCCCCTCCTGCCATAGGTCACAACCCCTTTTTATATCGCTCAGAAAAGTAGTGGAAATCAAAGAGGATTCCCTAGGCCTTTTTATTTTTCTGAATCAGTTTGTTGAGGAGAAAGGGACGGATGCGAAGGAGGAAAATACAGCCTCCTCCAAAGCTCTTTTTAATACACAATATGGTACACAAAAACCTCGTAGGTTGCTCATATGGTTAGTTCACCCAACAGGGAACCACTTGTGATTTGAATACAGTATGAAACAATTTATCAGAGAAGTTCTCCCTATTTTGGAGTGAGTTCTCCAAAGCCACAGGGTGACTGCTTTAATCTTTGCCTTATTGTTAACTTTTAAATCTTCTTTCTGCTTCAGATGTTATCCCTCATGTATTTTTAGTTTTTATTATAATTTTACAATCTAGACCATAGTGTATGCCCAGCTGTACCCTCAAATTCTCCAGAGCTGAGCATAAAATAAGAGGTAACAGTCAATAACTTAAGCCAGCATTTCCCAAACTATGGGCTGCGGCCCAGTACCGGGCTGCGGGAAAAAAAACCGGGCCTCAGCATGGCTGCCAGGGTGTTTCGGGCTTCCGGAGAGCCTGTGCAGCGCCAGGTTCCCCAAGCCCCCAGCCGGGCTGGGCGGATGCAGCCATATGTTTCAGGCTCCTGGCAGAGGTATAGTGAGGGTTACCAGGTGAGCTCTTATTGCTGGCCGTGGAGGGGGGAGGGGAAGTTGATATGGGCCGCAGGGAAGCAGGGTCGGGGCAGTGGAGCTAGCCGGGGGAGATGGGAGGGGAACCGGCCGGTGGAAGCAGGGCTGACTTGGGGGGGGGGGAACTGGCTGGCAGAAGCAGGACCACCCGGGGGGGTGGGAGCAGTGGGGTTGGATAGGGGAGATGGCGGGGGGAAATGCCTGGCGGGGGCAGTGAGACTGGCTGGGGGAGATCGCGGGGCTGTCTGGGGAACCGGTCCGTGGAAGCAGGGCTGGCGAGGGCAGCAGGGCTTGCCAGGAGTGATCGGGAGAGAATCGGCTGGCGGACATCGGGGCTGGCCCAGAACGGCGGGGGGAAAGAATCGGCCAGCGGGGAGCAGGACAGTGCAGGGCGTACGCAGATCCTGAATAAAAATGTAAAAGCAGTGCCTTTTAAATATCCCCACTGCTGACAGTGAGGTTTAAAGGCACTACAATGTGTCAGAATGGAGAGATGGTGTCAGCTTTCTGAAAATAAATGAGCCCCTTTTCAATACATGATATAGTGGTGCAAGGTTTTATTGGATTACAGTCCATTTTTCCAATCCATAGTCCCTTAACTTGCTGGTAAGAATGTTGTGGGTGGCCGTATCAAAAGCTTTGCTAAAGCTGGCCCTGGGGGCTTTGGGAGGACCAAAAACAATGTATTTGCATATTTGTAATTTGCTTAATGAATATGCAAATATGCACATGACTGTTACCGGCCCTCCGAAAGCTTGCGAATGGATTTACTGGTCCCCGTGTCAAAGCTTGGGAACCCCTGGCTTAAGCCAAAGATGTGAGTTTTGTTGTTGGTTTTGAGTATGCATATGCTTTAGCATAAAGGCAAATTTATTTGTAATACTTTAATAGGTGGCATTTGAACAGCTGCACATTAAGGCATGATGACAGAACAGAAGCAGCAGCAGAAGAACATTTGCATCCCACTCTACTTTTCTCCCAAACTCAGTGAGAGCTTGGATGCCTTCTGTGAAAATAAAACAGCCTAGATACACAAACATGATCTAACTTAGAAGCTGTTGTTGTTTGCATCTGACCCCCTTCTGCTTCTTTATCCTCTTATTTTTCTCTTTCACTCTTTTCAGTATTTATATCATGTCTGCTTATCTTTTCTTGTAATTCTCGGTTTCTTTACTTGAAAATTGGCGTTTCCCTTGTCTTGTCCATCTCCCCACACCTTTCCTGTACCAGACATGAAACAAGGGTCACACGGGGAATATGCAACTGTCCTTATATGAGCCTTTTGCATTAATCTTCTGTACAACTTTGTGATGCCATGGGACTTACCTCTTCTCTTGTATAATGCCATCTTTACCCTCCTTTTTTGTTCTGTCCTCTTTTCCTCCCCTGTATTCCACTACCTTTCCTGGCTTATTCTTCTCCCCCCCGCCCAATTTTCCCCTCTTCCCTCTGGGTGTGGTAAGAGCTGCTACTAAAAATAAATGGGTGTAGAGCTCATTATTTGTTCCCCATGTCTCCATAATCTTGAACACAGCCATCCCCCCCATTGAGCCCATCCCCCATGTTTAGGCTGAATCCAATATTGACAGTCCTGAAGGAAGAGGAATAAGCTGTAGAGGTGTCTGGAAGGGAACTAACAGTGGCCCCTGCACTATCAAGATAGTGCTAGTTACTGCTCTTGCAGTCATTAAGTGGTCACGAGGACCTATATTTGTGGTCTTTACCCAAAGGCCAGATCTGAAAATATGATCGGGAATGAGGCAGTTTGGTTTCTAAAACCAAAACCCTTAGCTTCCCAGAGAGATACTCACACCACTGCAAGTTTTATTGCTATTTCAACATTGAAACCCTCTTGTCTCTTTCTGAATTCTCAGCACAGCTTGATTTCTCTTGTGCGTAAGAGTGCATTGCCTCCGCTTTCTAATGTTATATTTACTGAAGCAAATGACCAAAGCTGTATCTTTGAGATTCCTCAGGCTACTGGAAGAATTACCCTGGAGTACCTTTGAGTTGGTGTAGATAGAATAAGGTTCCTTCTAGATAGAACAAGGTTCCTTGTAAGTGCACGGCAGCACAGTTCCACTGCTGCTTAATCAGCCCCACCCAGTCAAGAGCTCAGGACTTGCCCACAGAGTTGCCTGATGGGGCAGAGCTGATTAAGCAGCGGCAGTGCTGTGCTGCCATGCAGTTTAGAGGGAATGTTGAGATAGAATGGTGCTGTTTAATTGTTTATTTGAACACTCAGATACTTTTCTTCACAGTGAATATAGAGAGGGAAAATGGCTACCATTTATGTCATGAAGTGACTGGAATTTTCTTTCAACCATCTCCGGTTCCTCTTCTAAAACATGATTTTGGTAACTAGAGTCACTGGATTTTTAGTAAATTAGGGAGCTTTCCTAGATGTTTTGTTGAGCATTGCCCCACCATTGGAGGCTTTTGGCCTTCCAATGGTGCCATATGCAATAATTCCTTGCTGCCTGCCTTCAATTTGTCCCCATAATTAAATCTATCTCCATTCTTCCTCTGTACCCATAGTCCATATTTTATTTTTATCAGTAAATATACGAAATCCAATGTAGATGTGTTTTCAATCTCTCTGAAGCATATTCTTTATTGAATATGTCATAACTTATATTTTTTACATTTCAGTATGAATCAAATAGCCTTTATACAGGCAGTCCCCGGGTTACATGGATCCGACTTACATCGGATCCCTACTTACAAACGGGGTGAGGCAACCCCGCACTAGCTGCTTCCCCCGCAGCAGACCAGGGAGACGCAAAGCTAGCGCGCCCCCCCCCCCCCCAGCAGACCAGGGAGACGCGGAGCGGCTTTTCTCAGCAGACACCTCAGCTTGAGAATAAAAGACTGAGGGAAGTGAGGTGTGGGAGAATAAAACTGAGCTCTGGAGAAATGTTTGGCTAGAGTTTCCCCTACAATATGTACCAGTTCCAACTTACATACAAATTCAACTTAAGAACAAACCTACAGTCCCTGTCTTGTACGTAACTCGGGGACTGCCTGTATATTCATTGTCAAACTTCTATATTGCAATAAGGTATAAATACAGTAATCAATCTAATAAAGACCTTTTTACTGTCAGTGTACGTTTATAAGTCACTTATCTTTTGCTCTAGTGTGTGGGTTGCATTAAATTTCCAGTAACATGATGATGGAGAAGGTATCAGCGATTGTGTATTTATCTTAAGACCAGTGGATCCTTAACCCCCAGCTATGATCAGATAGCGATCTTTTTGGGCAGAGCTGCACACATCTATCCTCTCTCTTTCTTCTTGAATCTGGGTAGAAGGCACAAGATCAGCTGGAACTTTCAGCACATGATGATGTTTTCAGGTAAAAGTGTTTGGTGAAGCAATAGTTATGTGTTACATAAACCTAAATAATTCTTTCATGTGAAAATTCTCCTTTTCATAATTAATGTGTAATTTCTGAGCAGGAAAAAGGCTTTTGTTTTAAAATAGTAGCAGTCAACTTAGACACTGTATAAAGATGCTATGCTATTTCCTATTCTTTAATTTCATTTCTTTACAAACAACAGATCAGAATCTGGCATGATTCTGAGAGGAGTCGGTCATTGGCCTCTGGCAGCGAGATGACCTCTGCATGGCTATGACTAACACGCTTCAAAATGTTTGTGTTTAAATTTTGCGGATAGAAAGGAGAGGGAGACTGAAATGTTTGGCAATATTTTCCCCTCAGAAAATAGCTTTCAGAATGACAGGACCAATGCTGTCAGACATATACGTGTGCAAAATCCACCTAGGGCTAGAATGAAAGAAAAGGAAGTGGAAATTCTACTAATGGAAATCTTTTTCTTCTGCTTTCCATATCTCAAGTGAGCTGCTAATGTTTGTGTTTCCTTACTAATAAAAACAAATTACTGCATATTTTTACTATTATTACAAATAAGTCCATGGCTGCCTGTCTGGGTGGGCCTTGCTGCTAGAATTTTGAAAGCCTGTAAGCTGTGTGTAGTACTTAGAAGTATGTTATTACCCAGAATTCTCCCAAGCTCACAGCTCTTTTATGGCAACACTGGTTTTAGTGTTGTGGGAACAAATTGAAAGACTTACTTGCTATTTCTGGATGCAGGGAGCTTCTTAATTTCAAAAAAATGTTTTTGCTTCAGTCAGCATGCAACTTTTTCCCACAAGCTTTTCTGGAAATATTTGTCATCTTCATACAATTATTTTTGGACTTATAATCATGTTTATGAAAATGCTGTGGCCGGTAGCTTGTTACTGCTTTGCCATTTTCAGGGCAGATATGCTCTGCCCTGAGCCATGGCATAGATTAGAGCAGTCTTGGTGCTGCTCTAACTTACGCCTGCTGACTCTGGTTTATAAAGAACTATAACCAACTGAGCATAGCTGGAACACACCCCCTGCTTAACATAACATAGTCCCTTTACCAGAGATGATAAAGGGTTTGTGCAGGACATCATAATACTGTTGTCATACATCTCACAGACCAGATGAGGTGGCATTTTCATAGTATTTGGTTATTTTAAAAAGCTGATGCAGTGGGGAGAAATAATCAGTCCCTTCTTGTATGGGTGAGGGGGTTAGACTGAACGAATTTTAGAGAATTGCCATGAAAACTGTCAGAGGAGCTTGAGAAATTCACCTGGTTCGTTCCTTTCTTTCTGTGCAGGTCTTAGGGGAGCTATGGCATTTGCTCTGGCCATCCGAGACACTGCTACTTACTCCCATCAAATGATGTTCTCAACAACTCTTCTTATCGTCTTTTTCACTGTCTGGATTATTGGTGGAGGCACAACGCCCATGTTGTCATGGCTGAACATTAGGTCAGTACACATCCAAATACCGGGCAATCTTAAAGTATTTTTTAAAAGAAAAAAACCCCCTCCACTGTGCTAGTTGCTAATACACTAAAACTATCTGTGTGATGCTTGTTAGGAATCTCTAGATTTTTAGGGGTATAGATGTATAAGCAAGGAGAATTAAACAAGAAGTTATTGCCATTGACACTGCATAGATGTATAGTATAATAGGATCCCTATGAGCCAAAACATCTGGAGCCCTGAGCTCCTTAGCAGGATGCAAGTAACATCCACTGATTTGAATAGAAATTGCTTGTATCCTACAAGGAGATAATAGGATGCTTGTATCCCAACTTCCATATCTAATGAATGAACACCATTCTCCATCTGTTGGTCCCTGATAATGATGTGATCCTGCTCCCACTGATTTCAGTGGGATTTGATTTTAATGGGAACTGGATCAGCCCCAATTAAACAGGCTGTTATGCAAACACATGTGGTATTTCCTGGACTGTTAAAACAATCAGGATCTTGCTATACTATGTGTATTCCAATTACTGTATTATAACTATAAAAACATTCAAGGGGCTGAAAAGGCTTGAAGACATGGAAAGCATTAAAGATGATGGGTATGGTATGTAATCATAAGAGTTTGGCTAAACTTCCAATATACAGATGCACTGAGGTTATATGAATATATATTTTGAAGCAACTTATGGGAATCAAAAGCCTTAGAAAATAATGGCTCCATCCAGCCTTCCACCCACCAAGCCATTGTTATACCAGGAGCATACCTGATGGATATTAGGGTTTTGGCAGCTGAAGAGAATAGGGATGTGAACAGCTAGTAAACTATCCATAAGTAAATGCTTATCGGACAGTCAAGACACTAGTCAAATAGTCGCTTCCCTCTCCCCCGCAGCCTCTATAAGAGAGTGGAAGGAGTGCTTCAAAGCAGCAGCACAATGTGGATCCTGGGGCCAGACTCTGAGGTCCCCGCAGTGTTGCCGCTTTGAAATATCGCAAGCAGCCCAGGGCCAAAAATGTTTAACCTCTCTTTTTATTTGTATCTGTGTAATTCTATAAATCTGTTCATAGCCTTCTGGTTACAGAATGCAGTATTTGACTGAGCCCTATACAGTGTTCACTGGAACTGGTGTAGTTGCGGCAGCCACGTGCAACTGAACAGGGGGCAGAAACACAAGTGGTGATCGATGGTCTCTTCTCATGATACAGTGCCAGTCACTGAGAAATAAAATGTCCCCTCTGTTATAGGAGGGCAGCAGAGGGATAAAGCTTAGCACTTTCCCAATGAAGTTCAGAAGTGGACTTAACATGTTAGTGTCATAGCCTGTGTCTCAAACAGAAGCAACCTCATGGCATAAAGGGCTCAGTTGAGGTGCAGCATAGAATGCAGGATACTGTCACTGCATTTCTTTCCATGGATGATGCCTAGCCCCCTGGCACTTATGCTCTTTAAATTAGATTGCAGGAAATAAAGCGCGAGGGTATGTCTACAGAGCAGTGTTATTTTGGAATAACTGACGCTATTTCAAAATAACAAAATGCATGTCTACACTGCAAGCCGTTATTTCGACATAATGTTGACCTGGAGGACTTCTTACTCCTACTCCTGTAAGCCTCATTTCAAAACGAGTAAGGGAAGTCGAAAGAGTGTTCTTCCTTTGACTTCTTGGGCTGTGTCTAGACCGCAGGGTTTTTTTGGAAAAACTTCACCTGCGTCTAGACTACAGCTGCGTTCTTTTGAAATTAAATCAAAAGAACGCGGCTTTTCTTTCTATGGCGGTACCCCTCATTTCACGAGGAATAATGCCTTTTTTCGAAAGTGCTCTTTTGAAAGTACTGATTGTAGTCTAGATGCTCTTTTTCGAAAGTATCTTTCGAAAAAGCCTCTTTTGAAAGAGGCTTGCGGTCTAGACGTAGCCTTGCTGTGTAGACAGCACCAAAAGCCGTACTAGACCATTTCGACATCAGCCATGCAGTTGACATAGCTGAAGTTACGTATCTTAATTCGACTTTTGCCCTGCAGTGTATATGTGCCCTGATAGGCTGAGAGTTAAGATGGGTTTAATTATATACAAGGTGCTTTAATAGAAAAGAGATTCAGGGTAAACACTGCTTTTTGTTCATTTATTAGAGTAAGTGGGAGGGGGCAACGATGCAGTTCAGGAACAATAGAAAAGGCTGGTATCCTGTGGAACTGAGTGGTTTTCCTCTAATCCTGCTACAAATGACTATTAATTGTACACCTTCATTAATAAAGGTTAATGAATCCTCACAAAACCCCTGTGAGGTAGTTGGTAGTATTCCAGCTTGAAAAGGGGAAACCATCTGCATTACACATCCTCACTACAGGGTTAGCCTGGGTGATCAGCACTAGCAGGTTGGCCTAGCCTGGATGTGAGCAGCTAGAAATGCAAAGCCCCACCTGAGTAAGTGTGTTCTCTTGGTGCTGTACTCCTCTGTGTGTGTCACCCAGACTTCTTGGGGCACATCCCATGTTCTTCGGACTGCAGATAATCTGAGCTGCTCTGTGATTCTTTCCCAGGGAATTGTGTGTAAAATTGTTTCTCCTGGGCAAGTGAGAATTGTGGGAAGGTGCTGGTGGATTACCAGCACTCATACAGTGTGGATACAGACTGAGTTACCAGCCTGAGAGAAAGTGGCACTAGTGGGCTGGCCCATATCTTCAGCTCGGCTAGCTAACCTGAGTTTAAAGCACCATTAACTTCAAACGAGAGGTTTTTGTGTGTGGATGGGGAAGGAGCATGAGACAATGCCCAAGTAAGAACTGAGTTAACTCCGTAGAGAAGAGACACTTGGGATGGGGGCAGGGCCCAAAATAATTTGCTAGTGTGTCAAAATCGATTGATAACAGTTGTGATTGGTATATAGCATTTCTGGCTTCTACTCCCATCAGTACTGCCTCCACAGATGTAAAGTTTAACCCTTTAATTTTCATTTTGCACATAAAAGTAAGATTAATGGTTGAGTAGGAAGCAATAAAAGTAGAAAGATTAAGGGCCAATCCTGTTACTTTATCTTCAACTTTAATTCATTGTGCTTGAGTATAGCTAGTGGGTTAGAAGAGAAGAGATTTTCAGAACATGATGCACTATTAATTTGTAATAGATGAACTTAAAGTGCAATTAAACAGTATGTATTTCCATTTTGTCAATCTAATAAGACAAAATGAAAATTATATTAGTTTAAACACTTCATATATTTTCATATTGTCAACCTTAAACTTCAATTTAATTCTTGAGCCGTAAGCATAGTGAGTTTATGAAAGTCCAGCTTTTACAGTCCAGAATTTTAATAAAATTCTTCCACGCTTCCATTGATTGGAAAGTTATGTCCATTTTAGATTCGACCATTGGAAACTAAATGAGTTAAATTTAAACACTAGAAATAATAATTTTTCATTCCACTCAAATGTTTTGAGTTTCTTGCATCTCACAGATGTCTTTGGAAGATTACATTTAAGTACCCGAATGGTAATGTTCTTGGAGGAGTGCATTTGTTTGGAAAATACATTTTGCTTTGATAAGTTAGTAAAAAAAATAGTTTTAAAAAATGGAGTCTACTCCCATGTGGTGATGAAAGCCAAGACAATTTTTTTTCTGCCTGAAGCAGCTAACAAACTTCAGAGAGATCTGACAAGATAATAAATCAGAAGTGTTGTCAGAGTTCCTGTTTAGAAGGTGACCGACTTAAGATTTCACTTGTACTTCTCACAGAGAAGGGGAACTTTTGCATTTATAGCTCAAAATAAGGGTCTGTCATTGTTCACTAGGAACCAGATGTTAGGGTACTGCTTCCTTTTTTCAGTGATTGCATTTTGCTTCAATAGCAACATTCAGACTGTCTTCTTCTTTTTTGGTTCAAACGAGGTGAATCGGAATAGTCATTACAAGTAGCTGTCATTGATTCATTTCAAAACATTAATTTTAATTAGTAACCCACTTTTTCTAGATTGTAAGAACTGTAAAATAGTTTGTGATAAAGATAGAAGTAAGCACTGTTCTTGCTGAGGAAGAGGCTTTCATTTCCAATACTAACTTTATAGGGTTGTTTTTGTTTTGTTTTGTTTGTTCTTTTACTTAAATGATGCATAGTGACATGCCTAGTTACTATTGAAATAGCAGGATTTTTACTGGAAGTCCTGTAGTCCATTTTATTCAGTTACAAAGATTTAAGCAATGAGAAATTGAATGATGTACAATAAATGAGAGAGAGGATCAGATACTGACCAATGAGGGGATAAAACAAAATATCCAAAAGCAAACTCCTTCAGGGAGCATGATCCAGTGCACTAAATGTGACAAGTGTCCTATGGAGGAAGTGTGATTAAAAGATGAGTTATAATCTGCATAGGGGTATGAATTGAGATTTCATAGGCAGAAATTCCATCATGTGGCATCATTTTTGTCCCCTTCCTAAGGCCTGGCTCATTCCAGTCGTCTTTTCCTCCAGGTTCTGTTTGAGTCCTACCTTTTTTTCCAGGGCTCTGTGTCTGATCTCAGCCTCTCCCAATCTTCTTCCCCAGCTACCCCACAATTTTGAGTTCCCATTGGCTACCCCTACCCTCCCATTGGCTCACGGTCTCCTTGACCAATAGGTCCTCTTCACCCCATTGTGGCCCTAATCCCTTTTTCCTTCAAGTCCAACTGTTTTGGTCTTTGCACTGCCTAGAGAGATTGGTTCCCAGCTCTCAGTTCCTGTGTTTGGTGCCACTGTAGAAGAGCAGTTAATACTGTGTGTGTTATTAGGTGGGAGGAGGGAAGGGTGCCAAAAAGCACATCCCAAGGTGCCCTCCCATCCGAGTTTAAAATCTCTATTCCAAAGCATGGAGGTACTAGAGCTTCTCAACAGAATGGTTGGAGGGATAATTTAACGTGAGTAAAAATTTTATTTTTCCCTAAACTCGTTCTGGGGAAAAAGCTCAATAAGTTTTGCTGTAATCTTCCAAAAATAGTTGGGACAGAAATAGGACATGGAAAATAGCAGCCTACTAGAGTGGCACAGTTTATAAGCAACTGAAAGAGGATCTGAGAATGGAAAGACTTAAACATCTTTAACTGTAGGTGTTGCAACCTGCACAAGATAGCTAGTGCCAGAATTAAAGTTAACTTTAGAATGTTCAACTTTGTAACCTGTAACTTTTTTAAATATATAGTTTTTATATATACATGTGTTTGTATATGAATTGTCCATATATTTTATATATATATATATATATATATATATATACACACACAATCTATCTTTAATCTATAGTTATACCATAGATATAATCAGTGCTTTTTTGTTTAAAAAAAAAAAAGTGCCGGTAGGCCAGGGGAAAAGTTGTTGAGCTCTGATTGGAGGTACCGGTACTACATCTGGAGGTGCTGGTACTGCGTACCAGGCAGTACCCTCACAAAAAAAGTTACTGGATTTAATCATATATGTATATGTGTAACCAGTCATAAATGTAGGGCTGGAAGGGACCTTGAGAGGTAAAGTCCAGGCCCTGCACTGAAGCAGGAGAAAGTACACCAAGACCATCTCTAACAGGGTTTGTCCAACCTGTTCTTAAATCTCCACTTAGTGATTCCACAACCTACTTTGGAAGTCTGCGGCAGAGCCTAACTGCCCTTAATACCTAACCTAAACCTCCCTTGCTGCAGGTTAAGCCGGTTACTACTTATCCTACCTTCAGTGGACATGGAGAACAGTTGATCACAGTTGTCTTGATAACAGCCCTTAGTATATTTGAAGACTTTTATCAGGTCCCCCATGAGTCGTCTTTTTTTCTCAGGATTGAACATGTCCAGTTTTTTAATCTTACTTCCTAGGTCAGGTTTACTATAGGGATGTTAAATTTAGATTAACTAATTGGATAGTTGATGGGATTTCCCTGCAGGGCTTCCTTTTTAAATGAGCCCTGGTAGGGCTCTTGTGCATTTCAAAAGCAGAATCGCAGTAGAAGCGGCACAAGTGAAGACTGATTCCGTCCCTGCTCACTCTTTCCCATTGTGCCTCTGCCTCTCCTGCCCCCCGCGGAGATGATGTTGCAGGAACCAGCTTTTAAGCCATCTGCCCCCAGCACCGGCTCCTGCTCGCCCATCCCTTGCTGCTTCTCTCTGATACAGGCAGCAAGCGGGGGAATCAACTAGTCGCATCACTAGTCAACTATCTGATAAGCTTATGCTTGTCAGATAGTCAACTAGTCACTTACTTCCCTAGTTTACTAAAGCTATTATTATTTTTGTAGCTATCCTTTGCACTCTATCCAGTGTGTCCACATCTTTCCTAATATGTGGTGCCCAGAACTGGGCACTATTCCAGCTGAAACCTCACTAGCTCGGTGTAGAATTGGACGATTACCGTCTTTGACTTACATATGACACTGCTTTTAATGTACCCTAGAATTATGTTAAACTTTTTTAACAACTGCATCACATTGTTGACTTGGATTCAGTTTGTGATCCACTATAACTTCCAGGTCCTTTTCAGCAATACTGTTCCCCATTTTGTAGTTCTGCATTTGATTTGGTTTTTTTTACTTCCAATATGTACTATTTTGCACTTTCACTGAATTTTACTGAATTTCATCTTGTTGAATTTAGACCAATTCTCTAATTTGTCAGTCATTTTGAATTCCCATCCTGTCCTCTAAGGTGCTTGCAACTCTTTCAGCATGGTGTCATCTGCAGACTTTATAACAATGCTATCCACTCCCTTACCAAAGCCATGAATGAAAAAGCCAAATAATACAAGACCCAAGACCGATCCTTGCAAAGCCACGCTAAATGCAGTTTGACAGTGACCCACTGATAACCTCTTTGAGTAGGGGCTTTCAGCCGGTTGGACATCCACCTGTTACATATACTTTGTTGTTATATAAAAAGTCTGTGGAAAACATGCTTGGATCCCTTTTCTTGGAGTTGATTTCTGGATGTGATTATCACCACATGGTTGTATGTAAACAAACTAAGGGATGCTATTAGTAAATGTTTGTCATACAGTGCTATCATTTTTACTTTCTATGATTTTTTGTTATCATTTTGTATTCCATTTTTATGTTGTATGTTTGTTTTCAGTTGGGTTTCTGTTGTTTTTTATTTTGAGCCAGGTAGCTTGGCCAAAGACACCGGCTCTCAAACATTTTCTGTTACTTACATTCCATTTTTGTGCTGTACCAGAGTTGGTGATCATGCTTCATCGGTGGAAGAGATAAATGAAAGCCGCTGGCTGTACTTCAGGTGACATTGGTTTCCTCAGTATAAAATTAACCTGGTGCTTGGCTTTCTTCACTTTTCTAACCCAAAGTCTGTGTTATCTTTCTAAGCTATGCCATGCTGCTGTTTTTCAAATGAGTGCATCGTTTCTGTAATTCTGAATTAGCTTAATTCATGGAGCTGAAAGGGTGTGGTTCCCACAAGCAGGCTTTACTCTTTTTTATTTTTTTCTATATTTACCCCTAAAATTTGGATAACAGATTCCTTCTATCCCACCACACACTTAGGAAAGAGAGTTAACAGGTTCTAGCTTCAGCTAACTTCTGTTATGTTGGAAGTCATGAGTTTGATCATATAATCCTTACTGCATGTGGCCTACATGACTTCCAAACGGATTACTTGCAAGAATAACATCAACTCACATAAGGGTTGCAGGACTGTCCCTTATTGGAATTCTCCCAAAGAAAGGGCTAATCAGACCTAATGTATTGAGTTCAATGGGATAGGAATCAAGATCAGTTTCCAAATGTCCATGAACTGATAGACAGGGTCTGTTGTGGGCTGCTGAAGATGTACAGAGTGTAACAAATTACATTCCTTTGGTGCATCTTTAATGAGTCCTGTGGTACCACAGGAGTTCCCAACCAATTAGTTGGTTTTTAGAGCCACAAACAGACCAACACTGAAACAAGTTGCAGTAAGAACCAGAGTAGTTAAAGTACTACCAACACTCAGAGGTTAGACTATGATAAATTCTTGCCCTCCATTTCAGGCTTTCGGAGGACTGGACTTGGGCAATATCACCATGTATTGGAGCTGCTCTGCTTATGGCCCCATGTGGAGTTTCTCAGAGTTAGGATCAACCAGGTTTTTAAAAGTGTTTCTTGCCAATTTATTTTCATGTTAATTTTCCCTTTGGGTGCATCTACATTGCACCATAACTCAAAATAAGATACGCATTCTGAGATACGCAATTTAAGCTTCTTAAGCTATTTTGAAATAGCATTGAATTATTGCCTCATTTTAATTTCAAAATAAAGCGCTATTCCAAAACATCCCTTACTCCTTGTACAATGGGGTTTACAGAGATGTCGGAATAGCGAGCCTGAAATAACGGGCTTGCTGTGAAGAAATGGGATGATAAATATTTTGGGATACTTTGGTATCCCGAAATAGCATTGCAATGTAGATGTACCCTTTGAGTTTGTTCTGGAGATTTGTGTGTGGGCAGAAGTCATGATAGTAGCACAGGGGCTGGGCCAGAGGTGGGCAAAAGGGCCTCCCCGGGCCAGATCCATTCTGCCAAGTGGGTTGATCCAGCTTGTGGAGACCCTGCCACTCTCCTTGCTCCCAGGCCAATTAGGGCCTGGAGGTCGGGGGGGAAGCACACGAAGTTTCCTCCGCCCTGGGAGGAGACGTGGTGTTTAGAAGCAAGCACATGCTAGTGGCAGGGAGGGAGGAGGCTTCACACGCTCCCCTGCCTCCAGGCCAATCAGGGTCTGGAGGCAGAGGGAGTGTGCAAAATCTCCTCCACCCTGCAAGGAGCACACGGCGCTTGGAAACACAACACGCTCCTGGCAGGGTGGGAGGAGACTTTGCGCACTCCTCTGCCCCCAAACCCTGATTGGCTTGGGGGCAAAAGAGGGAGTATGCTAAGTCTCCTCCCACCACCAGGGGCATGGGAGCCTAGGGGGAACCTGGGAAGAGGGGCAAAGGTGCTCCCCCACCTCCAGACCAATTATGGTCTGTGGGTGGGGAAGCCTAGAAGTATCCTGGCCCCGCCCCTTCTGTTTCAGGCCCTGCCCCTTCTGGTGCGGCCCAGGGCCACTTAAAAAATTTCTGATGTGGCCCACAGCAAAAAATTATTGCTCACCCCTGGGCTGGGCTCATGAACGTGTGCATGCAAAGTGGGGAAGGGCCTGCTGAACTACAGTGATGCCAGTGCTCGGCTTTAGGGTCACAGGTGGCACATCTGAGCAGTTACTATGGCACCAAGAGTGATGCTGTAATTCTAGATCCCTTCCAAACCACGTTGGTTAAGGAAATGGCAATGAAAAGGAAAGGTTGGGAGTTAAGGAACTCAGTTGGCAGATGAAAGCTCAATGATAATCCATTTACTAATTAAAACATGTCTTAAAGATTAACTGGTCATAGTCTGAAAATAGATAAATATTCTCATACGGGGCCACTTAAATTGGCTCTAAATACTGTTACTTGGTTGTGTCTGTGTAAATTCCACTGAATATTCCAAGACCAGAATGAAAATGGTGACTAAAACAGTTTGTAGTCATCTGGTTTTACGTACCAAAACAAGGAATTGATTCTGAAAGGAGAAATTCATCTTCTATTGGCCAAATCTTTGTTGCCAAAGCAAACACTGCGCCTGTTCAATCCTAGGAACCATATGTTGCAGCTATGGATTGTCAGCGTGTATAACAGAGAAAATAGTAATGTGCGCTGGGATTACACTGCCTTGCTGTTGGCTGCATTGCGGCTGACATGCCCTTCAGTTCACATTATCCAATCAGTGCCTACACCAGGGGTCAGCAACCTTTCAGAAGTGGCGTGCCGAGCCGAGATTTAACTTATTCACTTCTATTTATATACTTTTTAAAGTCAATAATAGCCCTCCTTATAGCAGCTTCATTAATAAATTAAATAAAGATGCAGCTCTTACCATTTTAGTAACACAGGATTTAAAAAAATCATTAAGATCAGAGTTTTAGATATCTGCAGCACTCCAGAAAAATTCTGTTAAAAGAATCTTTTTCTTTCTTATGTTGGGATACATGGGCTTAATTTTTGGCGCTCTCTCAGACTTCTTAAGTGAGCTCAGGTAAGCCTCCAAGGGCACATCTACACTACAGCTGGAGGTGTAAATTACAAGTTAAGGAGAAATACACACACTAGTGTTAGCTGAGCTAGTGCCCTGAGGGTAGGTCTGCACTGCAGTTAAAAACTTGCTGGTCTAAGGTGTGGAACACACACACCTCCTGGGAGCACTTAGGGGAGCTAAAGGTGCACTGAGTGTCTGAATGTAACACTGAGCTGGTTGCAATTTTTAAAGTTTTTTTTTTTCTCTTAGGGAGCCAGAAGGACTCAGTTTTGTTTTAGAAAAAAGTCTTGTCTCAAACTGTCAACATTGTCAAAATGATTCCTCTTGTGTAAAAAAAAATGTCATGCCTTTTCACTAACTTAAACTTCAGTCTTTTATAATTAGTTACACCAGTTTTTGGAGGAGTTTTTTGTAAAGGAAAAATTTCACTAACTTTTTTAGGAGACGCGGGGAATAGAAAAGATGTAGGACACTTTGAAAAAGGGGAAAAATAAAAAGAAGGGTCCATTTGGCACACTTTGAAATGAAAATGAATTCATAAGTTAATACGTTGTTTTTCCCCTCTGTGAAAATAGGTCGTCATATTTCAGTCAGTTCTGGTAACCTAGGGAAAAATCACGAGTTATGCTTTTGTTGACAATTCCCATGGCATGCATGCCTTTAGCTTTGTTTCTTAGATCTATGCCCAGATATACAGAGGTATTTGGGTGCCTAAAGAGGCAAACACATGCCTAACCTGCTTTGCACTCCAGAAAACCCCGGATGTCTAACTCCCATTAAGTCAAATGAAAATAAATGCAATTTCCATTAGGCACCTATCTGTCTCTTTAGGTGTTTATAAATCTAAGCCAATAACACCTCCTTATCTTGCTGCTCCATTTCCAGCAGAGCAGCTCCTGTTAGCAGCTGCATGAAACACAATGCCCCCTGCCAATTAGCTGAACTCCCTGCCTGCCCCAGCGGGTTGTGAGGCTCCAGTGGCAGTGCAGGCTCCCTACTGTGCCAGGTAGGGAGTAGGGGAGGACTGAGCTTCCTCCCTTGTGCCAATGAAAATCTGCTCATGAGCCACTGATGGCATGCATGCCGTGGGTTGCTGGCCCCTGGACTAAACCAATGTATGCTTGTTCATCTGGCTTTCCAGCAGGCTATTTCAGTGAAATTTCAAGATGACTGGGCTGCCACCGTTACTGAGCACCTGGTATATAAGAGCTAATCCAAGTAAGTCAGTCCAGCCCTGTACAAATTCAAAGGTCCAGGAACAAATACTGACTTTCATAGCAATTGATCTTCATAATTGCTTATGGAGCATCCAAGTAAAGGGAAACCACTTTGCTTTGAGAGACTTTTCTCCGGCATCACGTGCTTTCCTTGACCTGAACTGGAACTCTGCCTTGAACCTAAAGTGAACTAGACTATTTCATTATATTCTCAGCACTAAAATTTGATGGTGGGAATAGCAGGATTTGTTGTGAATTGTAGTTAAAGATGACTAATTATTTGGTGCTTGCTTAACCACTAATGGCCAATATCTTTGTGGGAGTAATATTGACAAAAACTAGCATTCGGATATTTAAACTTTAGAAAAGGGACTTACTTAAAGGATAGAGCTAGTCATAAAGGCTCTTAAGTCAAGCGAAGAAATAAAAATCCTTCTACTTTGCATACTTTTAATAAATATTCCATAATAGACGCCTGAGGCACACATTGCCCCCTAGACAAAAAAAAGGGGGAGGGGAATTTAGCTTGGTTAAATGTTAAGGTGCAAGAGATTATTTAAACCTCAGAGGCATCTGACAAAGAATGGAACTCTAAACTAAATAAAGCCAATAGGAAAGAATATAAATTACAGTGGGTAAAATGGGAATTATGAGGGATAAGCGAATTTGAAGAACAAGTAATCAAAGATATTAAACAAAGAGGTTTTTTTGGGGAAGACCACTTTATAATGAAGTGAGGTTGTATTGAAGTTGGGAAGTAAGGAGATAAAATACCAAAGACTTGGAGGGGCTGGTGAGTATGAACTAATAAGGAGCAAAGGAACCAATTAAAAAAGAGAAAAACATTGAATCTAAATATTTTCTTTGTATCTCTCTCCACCACAGAACTGAATAGGGAGACACATATCCTTTTTTTTAGGTAATCACATGAAGTACCGTCAGAGATAATGATCTCAAAAAGAAGAGCTGCTACAATAAATTGATAAAAAGGAAAAACTCACCAGGCCCTGTTAGTACAAGCCCAAAAATTTGAGAATGAAGTGGCTGAGATGCAAAGAAAAATAAACACTTGCCTTAAAATCAGCTACTACTGGAGGACACCAAATATTATACCTGTTAAAAAATTGCTGGAAGGTGAACCTAATCAAACCCAGGAAACCCTATTTTGGTATCCTGTAAATTGGCTAAAATAGATGGAAAAATATGATTGAAGAACAACACTAAGGTAACTATATGATAGGAAATAACCAGGTTGACTTCTACAAAAGAAAACCAACAAAAATTGAGGACTTTCTCTCCAGAAAAAAACTGCAATGAAAAGTTTTCATATGAATTTCCGTTTGGGGCAGAAATTTAAATAGTGAAAATTTGTGGCTAAAACCCAAACATTTCCATTTTGGAAATGCTGCCATGGCATTTCATGGGAGTTGTAGTTCATGTGCCTTATCTCCTCTTTGGGGTGTGTTTTTATGAGGCACAACACAAAATCTCCCTGTGTGTGGGGGAGGAAGAGAGATTTACATATCAGTTGAAAGTTCATTCCCTTTGAGTTTCATTGATGTCCTCTTTTTTTTTTTTTAAATGATAGAATAGCAATAGTGATAGCCAATCTCCCTTCTCTGTGCCATTCATTGTAACTTTATCATGTCTCTTCTGTCCACCACTGATAGGCCCTTGCCTGGGATTATCTGTTCAGTTCTCCCATCTCAAAAAGGATGTAGCAAAAACAGTGGAGAGTTAGAGCTGTGTAACGAGTGGCTTGGAAAAATCTTTCATACGTGAAGAGTAAACCAAACAATCCTTTTTTCTCCAAAAATAAGCAAATAAGAGGGTACGTGGTTGTTACACAAAATGAGCATGTAATGTATTCCTATTCATTTCCCCCTGACTCCTAATATGAGGAGTTAGACAATAAAATTGAAAGACAATACATTTAACATTGATTCTTGTGGAATGTACAATTTGTCTGTGGAATTTGGTGTCACAAGAGATCCTGGTTTAGTAGGATTTCAGCAAGGACTTGACAATTGAAAGGGTAACAAACCTCTAGTTGCCTTGAATAAGATTGGTTAGATGTTTTTGGAAGGGATATTTCCGGTATAAGACGATCGCTAACTGAATAACTGTAAACTTAAACAATAACAAATGGTCTGGTAGCACTTTTAGTCCATTTGTTGTTTTTTAAGTTTATCCTGTGCAAACTAACTCGGCTACCCCCTGAAGCTTCTGAATAACTATAGCAAGAAAAGTGATAGAAATGTAGCCGTGTTAGTCTGGGGTAGCTGAAGCAAAATGCAGGACAATGTAGCACTTTAAAGACTAACAAGATGGTTTATTAGATGATGAGCTTTTGTGGGCCAGACCCACTTCCTCAGATCAAATAGTGGAAGAAAATAGTCACAACCATATATACCAAAGGATACAATTTTAAAAAAATGAATACATATGAAAAGGACAAATCACATTTCAGAACAGGAGGGGGATGCAGGTGGGGAAAGAAAGGAAGGAAGGTAAGTGTCTATTCACAGACACTTATCTTCCTTCCTTTCTCCACCCCCTGCATCCCCCTCCTGTTCTGAAATGTGATTTGCCCTTTTCATATGTGTTCATTTTTTTTAAATTGTATCCTTTGGTATATATGGTTGTGACTATTTTCTTCCACTATTTGATCTGAGGAAGTGGGTCTGGCCCACGAAAGCTCATCATCTAATAAACCATCTTGTTAGTCTTTAAAGTGCTACATTGTCCTGCATTTTGCTATAGCAAGGAAGTTCCCTTTTTGGGTATGGTAGTCTGTAACCACCTACTGTCTGCTTTTCTGCCTCTTCCTCTGAAGCATGTGCTACTGATCACTTTAAGAGACTAGGCTTATTGGTCTGATCCATTGTGACAACTCCCATGTTATTTAGGATAATGAAATTTCCAAGAAGACAGAGCAAACTAAGATAATGAATTGCTTTCTGAAGGCTTGTCTGAACAGCGGTTCAGAATACAGCAGCGTGGACAGCATTCTACATCGAAGTGTAGTGTTGGAACTCCCCCCTGTGGACACCAACTAATAGGTTCCTCGTTCACGCTAACAGTCTTCTTCAAACAGGGTCACGTTAATGTGAACAGGAAACCTTTTAGTTCATGCCCGCAGCATTTTCAAGGGGGAGTTACAGTGCAGCACTTAAGTGCACTTTGTGGTTTACACTGCAGTGATCAAGCTTAGTAACTTTGCTGATCCCCTCTTAAGAACTGAATTTTTAAAAGGGTAAATAACAGTGCGTGCTAAGCCATTTGCAGGCCTGCCTAACATCACAGTACTCTTACGTACACAGTCTGCCGCATTGAAGGCATGTTCCTTGCAGAGCAAGAGGCTAGCTGTAACTCTGCTAGTCAGTGCACAAAGTAGCATGCTTCTAAATGACACAGCAGTGATGGCAGTCAGCCAAGGAAGACCAAGTTGCTTGTGTATGAACATCTGCTGTCTGGAGAAGAGTTCTGGTTGATTGAAAAAGGGACTTACTTGTAATGTGTCTCTTAGCATGATGGACTAAAGCAAGACTTTTCCTTAAATGACTTGTATAATAAACATGTGGAATGCTGTTGAACTAACCACTTAAATCTGCTTTTAAAAATACATTCTCGTCTGCCTGGGGAGTTTGACCATCTGCTAATAGTTTGCATTTGTATTGTTTGTTTTCCTAATGACTCTCTAGAGTTGGAGTTGACCCAGATCAGGATCCCCCACCCAGCAATGACAGCTTTCAAGTCTTACAAGGAGTAAGTAATTAGATAACTTTCTTTCTAGGCTGGTGATATAATATAAAAGGGGATAATCAGAAAGGATGTGAAGGGTACCTGACATTGGTGAATATTTTTTCTATGATGTATGAATGTATATGCTGATGACCATGGTGCCTGACGTAAACATTTCAGGTTACAGATGTTGATATAGGCTTCTAAATTTTGTATTTCAAACCTGGATCTTTATAAGAGCACCAGAAAACTCCCCAGATCTGTGAGGTTTTTTGCACGCTGTCTAATGGCTTGCTTTTTACTTTTCCAGTGGGCATTCCTGCATTCTTCTTTAAATGTTCTAACCAGTCCTTTTTAGGAGCTGTGGATAGAGAGTAGTCCGCATGACTTCCATTCAGTGACTGTTACCAAATACTGCACTTTTAACTATGTAAAGTAGCTGCAGTCAAAGTATCAAATTTGATCTTTGGTCTCATCTACACGGAGCATCAATGAAAATAGGGGGGGGAGGTGATTTCTAAAAGGTACCAACATGTCGCACACCATCAGGTCCACGTAGACCCTGCAGGCGCAAACTTAAAGTTACCTTGTGCTCATCACTATGGGCAGGGGCCGACAAATTACAGAAAACCCTGCTCGCCAGACAAAAAAGGGACTTGCCACTCTCCCCCACAAAAAGTATTTTTTAAATGGTATAAATTCCTAATAAGAATAAGAACAGTGATTACTAATAAGTTATTAATAAATATCACCCAAGTTATTAATAAATATCTTATAAACCTCTACCTTTTCTCTCTACTGCCATGTCTCCTCCCTTTGCTCTATAAGCTCCCCTGGTGCCTGCCGCCCCCCAACCCCTCACCCTCCTCTGCTGTCCTGACTCCTGCCCTTCTCACTGTCCTCAGCCTTTCTGAGACCTGCCCCCCTCCTCCAGCCCTTCTCTCTTCCCCCCCGTGCCCACTCCTCCAGTAGCCCCACTCTGATCATTTGAGCTACCCCTCCTCATCCCCTCTCCTAACACCGCCCTCTATACACCTGCCCTGCCACTCTCTCCTCTGGTGCTGTTCCCTCCCTTGCAGGTGTCTGCCCTTCTGCTTCACCCCCAGAATCCCCTGGCACCTGCACCCTCCTGATGTCTCCCCCTTCCCTCACTGCCTCTGCCCTCTTTGCCCTCTTTTTCCCTGATATCCACCCCCTCACCACTCTCTGCCCCTTTTCCCCTCATGTCCCTGTGCCCTCACAGATGCCTTGCTCTATCCCCGCCTTCCTCATGCCTACCCCTTCTTTCAGTTCTTCTCCCAGCACCTTCCCTTCCCCCCCTAGCCTCCAGTGCCCTCTACCCTCTCCTCTCCCAGCATCACCCTGTCCCCCCTCCCACTGACACCTCCCCTCCTGCCCTTTTCCTCATTGTCTCCACTTGGCCCCCTGGCATTTGCCTGTCCTGCACCCCTGTCCCTTGGTGCCGTCCCCTTTCCTCCTCTTCTTCTCCTGACCTCCTCCCCTCCTCTTCCCTCAGCACAAGCCCTTTCCCCATATTTTCCCCTCCCCTCCCCACGGCCCAGCCTAGCCCCTTCCCCTCCCCCAGGGCCAGCTCTAAGTTTTTTGCTGCCCCAAGCAAAACATTTTTTGGCTGCCCTCCCCTTTTTTGTTCTTTTACACGTTTGCATTTTGCAATGTTTTATTTTTTTGTTTTCATTTTTGTCCCGGCATTTTAGCCCTATAAATAGCAAATAGCATTTTCATTTGTTTTTTTCCCATAAAGGCAAAAGCGCTTCAAGTGAACTCCCCCTTTCGCTCGCTGCTGGGTCACAGCAGCTTTTCCCCGCCCTGTCCAGCCCCTCCCTATGGGCAAGCACCCTTCACTCCTGATCCACAGGGGGAGCAGGGTGCAGGGACAGCACAGAGCCAGAGGGGTGCAGGGAACAGTGAGGGAATACGGGGGTGGCGCGGGGAACGGGAAGCACAGAGCCAGAGGGACGCAAGGATCGGGGGGAACAGGGTGCAGGGTAGGCACGGAGAATGGAACGCAGGGAATGGAAGGGCAGAGGGATCGGGGTGTAGGGGCAGTGCAGGGAATGGGCAGCACAGAGCTGGGGGGGCAGGGATCAGCAGGAGAAGGATGCGGTGGAGGCACGGGGAATGGGACGCAGGGAACGGGAGGGGCAGAGGGATCATGGTCTAGGGGCAGTGCAGGGAACGGGCAGTACAGAGCTGGGGGGGCAGGGATTGGGGGAGCAGGTTGCGGGATGCAAGGGCGGCGCGGAGCCAAAGTGTTGCAGGGAAGAGGGAGAGAAAAGCGGCAGTCTAGAGGCTGATCTTTCGCTAAAGAAAGCCTTTTCCGATAGATCCCTTATGCCTCGTAAAAAGAGGTATACAGGATCTATCGGAAAAGGCTTTCTTTAGCGAAAGATCAGCCTTTAGACTGCCGCTTGCAGTGAGGATTCAAAATGGGAGTAAACTGTTTGATCAACTGACCTCTGTAGCTTCTTGATTGACAACTGCCTCGTACAAAGTCATCTGCTTTATTTGAGCTGTTAAAGGGGAAAAACAAAGTGCACAACAGAAAACAGTAATAGAGCCCTGTGCATGCTCCTGGTAGAAATCTAGTATCTCAGCTCCGTAAAATTCAGAGAGCAGAATGCTAATAGTTAAACTGTCTATACACAAACATCAGACAGACTGCTCTTGGAGTGAAGTTTTTGTTAGCTTTATCTTCTGTTGTGTTGTGTCCTGTTGCAAGCAAAAGACAATTAAAAAGAACTTGTTGAGGGAGCATCTTTAGTTTTTGCAGAAACTAAACTACATGTCAGTGTTGGGCTCCTTGTAGGTATTAGTTCAAATCATATAAGTCCATTGAAGTCGTTGTATGAAATGTTTTAAGACTATGGGATTTAGGTGATACAAAGATTGAATTTGACCTTTTTGTGTCTGAAAGGTCTCAAAATAGACCCAGTCCTGCAACAGAAGTCTCTCTTTCTGCCTTTGCTGGTCTCTGAATGCTTTAACCAGTCCTAAGGAAGACGGTGAAATCAGGATAAGACCCAAGAGTAGATGGAAGTGCAATGATGTAAAGTTCTTAGCCAGCTCAGGCTATACTGATCCGCATCTGAGAAACTGCTTGCAGCAGGAGTCATTAGAGGGGGAAAAAAACAAGAAAAGTAGAGGAAACTAGGTGTTAACTCTACGTTCTGTCCCACACAAACGTAAAGCATTTATTTGACCTGTTTTTATGGCTGTGTGTATTGTATCTTTAAAGAAAAACCATTAGCTATAGTTCCCATGGCATTTCTCCCCTTATTTTACAGGCCCAAGATCAAGAATAGATTTATCATTTGGGAGGGGACCAATAAGCTGTTGGTTTAAAAGTCTAGCTTTCTGTGAGGATGCCACCACCTTTTCTAGATTGGAAGCACATGGAGGTGGTAGAGTGGTTTCAGTATTGTTTCTCCAGAGATGTCAATTGCTTGTGCTGCTGCTATGGCATTAAACATGGGCAACCTTGTGTTTAATGTTTCTCCAGAGATGTCAATTCCATGTGTGTACACGAAGCAGAATTGGACCCATATGTTTATTACATGCATTAAAAAGATTCTATTTAATATCAGGGGTGGGCCCAGCCTCTTCCCAGTGGGAAGCCTGAGGTGGACTAGACAGAATAGGGGGCTGTGCCTTACCCCCCTGGCCATGTCAGAGGGCAGAAGCTGGAGCCAGGCAGTTGGGGTCTGTTGCTGTGATGGCTAGTGCCATGGTGCTGGAGGCCATGGCACACCCCTGTCTCCTCCTCCTGCTTGGCCGCAAGGTTGCCTCTGCTTCTCAGCTCCCCTCCATCCTTCAGCTGCTCGCAGGCTGTAACAGCTGCTCAGCTGGAGGAACTTGGCTGTGGCACCAGCAGATCTGTCAGGAAGCCATGACCATGGAGGGTGTGACCCAGGAGCCTGTACTGAAACAGGTCAGCCCAGGCCACTATGGAGAGCCTTGTGCCTTCCACCTCCATTGGGTGATGCATCCTGCCTCCCACTTGGCCTTATTTATGCACTGCTGCTGCATGCTGGGTGTCCAGCTCTGAAGGCAGCACTGCCACCACCACCAGCAGCAGAGATGTGTCTGCACAGTTAGACCTTAGCGCTGGGAGGGTTACTAAGGAGATGGGGGGATGGGAGCAAATTTTGGAATGTCTTTAGCTCCCACAGGGCACCTCCCCAACACTGCCCCTGTTTAATGCTTCTGAGACTACATCTGATTTAGCATTTATCAAATCCTTCAAAGCCTTGCCCAAACATGGCTTATCAAGCATACGTGGATTAACTGAGAAGCATATTTGTTCTGTTTGCTCACGGACAGAGCATAATTTTATTTCTGAAATTCATCAGGTGTGGTAAAGCCTCTTGTTCTGGCCATGAAACAAGAGTCTTAAGGCAAAGATAGCTTATAAATCCAGAGTAAAGGAATCCAAAGTCAAGATGAATAGGAACAAATCTTCAAACATTCCAGTCCATTTTATTCCACAAAAATGTTCAAACCGTTGGGCCTAATGTTTAAGCATGTTTATCCTGGAAGGGTTAGCTCTCTGAGGCAGCATCAAGTTTTTAGCTTTAGAGTTTCACCCAATGCTTCAGCTGCATCAGCTGAGTCACAAGAAGTGAAGTGACTCTTCCCCAAAGATACGCGGTGAGTCATCAGTCATTTAACTAGTCTTAGGACAAGGAGTGTTTTTTATCATTAAAGTAATTAAGGACGAATTTCACACCAGTGCATGGGCCCAGGATATGCAGCAGACCGCTTCTGTGCTGAACCAGGTGGAATGCTCCTTCACTGATATGATTGGGCATTTTTTCAGACCCTCTTTTTTAAAAACCAGTTGAGAAGTCCCGTGGCCCCTTAGAGTCAAACAAATATGTATCTAAAATCAGATAAGTGGGTTTTGCCCACAAAAACTCATGATAATTACATATGTAATTTGGTAGTCTCTAAGGGTATGTCTACACTACAGCGCTAATTCGAACGAACAGACGTTCGTTCGAATTAACTTTGATAGGCGCTACACTAGCGCTCCGCTAGTTCGAACTTAATTCGAACTAGCGGCGCGCTTAGTTCGAACTAGGAAAACCTCATTTTATGAGGATTAAGCCTAGTTTGAACTAGCTAATTCGAATTAAGGGGTGTGTAGCCCCTTAATTTGAACTAGTGGGAGGCTAGCCCTCCCCAGGTTTCCCTGGTGGCCACTCTGGCCAACACCAGGGAAACTCGTCTGCCCCCCTCCCGGCCCCAGACCCCTTAAAGGGGCACGGGCTGGCTACGGTGCCCGTGCCAGGTGCAAGCCTGCCAGCACCCAGCCACCAGACCCTGCACCTGGCACAGATCGAGCCACCTACCCGATGCCCCCCAGCCCTCCCCCTCTTCCCGAGACCAGGCTGGCGGCTCCTGGGAGCTTGCCCGGGACCGCAAGAGGCGGGCACCTGCCTGGGCTAGTGCAGACATCGTGGACCTCGTTCACAATCTCCGCACTAGGCACAGGAAAGTGGCCGTCTAGGGCAGGAGAGCTGCCAGCCTGGCCACCCAGGAGCAGGTGTGCAAGAGAATCAAGGGGGTCCACTGAGACCCCCGACCCTGAGCCCTGAGCTTACAATGGCCGTCCTGGGTCAGACCAAAGGTCCATCTCGCCCAGTAGCCTGTCTCCCGCCAGCAGCCAACCCTAGGGACCCTGGAGGGGATGGACCGAAGACAGTGACCAAGCCATTTGTCTCGTGCCATCCCTCTCCAGCCTTCCACAAAACTTGAGCAGGGACACCACTCCTACCCCCTGGCTAATACCACTCCATGGACCCAACCTCCATGACTTGATCTCACTTCCCTTTAAACTCTGTTCTAGTTTTAGCCTTCACAGCCTCCTGCAGCAAGGAGTTCCACAGGTTGACTCTTTGCTTTGGGAAGAAGAACTTTCTGTTACTAGTTTGAAGCCTGCTACCCATTCCTTTCCTTTGGTGTCCGCTAGTCCTTCTTTATGGGAACTAATGAAGAACTTTTCTGTATGCACCCTCTCCACCCAACTCCTGCTTTTAGAGACCTCTATCCTGTCCCCCCTCCGTCTCCTCTTTTCTAAGCTGAAAAGTCCCAGTCTCTTTAGCCTCTCTTCATATGGGACCTGTTTCCCAACCCCTGATCATTTTAGTTGCCCTCCCCTCTCCCACTCTCTCTCTTCCCCTCTCCCACCTCCTTTTCCCAGTCTCCCCCAGTTTTGTTCAATAAAGACAGATTCCATTTTGGAAGACACGTTATCTTTATTTTGTACATCAAGAAGAGGGGCTAGGGAAGGGTAAGTGGAAGGAGGTGAGGGAGGAATGGGGCACGAGCACCCGATGGGGAGGACTGGGCTGGCTCTGCGGGCTTCTGGGGGTGGAAGCTCTCCTGCAGCCCCCCAATTGCCCCCTCTCCCCAGATGGCAGCCTGCGGCAAGTGCAGCCGGGCTGATGGCCGAGTGGTGTGATGTGCCCAGTGTGGGTAGTCCGGGCAATCCAAGCCAGGACTGCTTTGCAAGCGGGGAACCCCTGAGAACTGTCTGTCCGGGGTGGAGGTCGGGTCCCTTTAAGCACAGCCCTCGGCTAGCCTGAGACAGCATCTCCACGCTCTAAGTCCTCCTCTGATGCCCTGCCGGCACTGCTTCCGGCCATCCTTAAGCCCGGTTCAGGGTCCACTTAATGTGGACATGCTAGTTCGAATTAGCAAAACGCTAATTCGAACTAGTTTTTTAGTCTGGATCCGTTAGTTCAAATTAGCTTAGTTCGAATTAACTAATTCGAACTAAGTTAGTTCGAATTAATGTTGTAGTGTAGACATACCCTAAGATGACACAGGACTCATCGTTAGTTTTAATGTTACCAACTAACACAGCTACCTCTCTGAGACTTTTTTTTAATGATTCCTCTCTCTCCCCAGTGCTATAGAAGTGTAGTGTAACTCATTTGAATGGGGATTGCACTCATCCTGTCACTTGAGTGGAATTTTTGGGTGGAAGTATGTGTTTGTGTTTCCAGAAATAACAAAGTACCTTTTGTCCTTTCATTCTCAGGATGGTCCAGATTCTGAAAGGGGAAACCGGACAAAGCAGGAAAGTGCTTGGCTCTTCAGGCTATGGTATAGCTTTGATCACAAGTATCCTTTTAACAAGCAGTGCTTAGCATCAAGATATGGACGTTCATGTAATGTTCCATTTCTTTCCAATGAATTACTCTCTGGATTTAAGGTTTTGAAGATGGGATTTTATACATGTCATTCAGTAGGGGGTCAGGATAGGTTTTATGCACATGAATGTGCAGTTAATTTCCTTCATTATGACATGAGATATTTTACACTTGCTTGGGGAGAGAAAAGGAATTCAGCATCAAGAGCAATGACAGCAAAACGGTTCAAATGTTCTAGATCCAGAAAGACAGTGATCCATTTCACAAAACAATCCTCCTTTTTGCTAGAGCCCAAAAAACAAACTAGCTGTCAAGATCTTCTTGAACCTATGGTGTCCAGCTCAGTTACTTTGCTTTGAATAGCCACACCGCTTCATTTGATGGAGCCCTTAGGGGATATCCAGTAGATGATATGAGATGTCTAGGACACTGAAGTTCCATCTAACACATCCACCCTGTGGAAAAAGTCCCTGGCTACCCTAACGCTCTGTCCAAGCAGAAGAAGTCAGTGCTCAGGGAAGGAGGGAGGCACATGCACAGTTAGAGGATGCAGCAGCTTCCACAGTAGCCAGTGGGAGCCCAAGACTTTTGAAACATCAGGCCGCTTATTTAGGAGCCCAGATATGGACTTAAGAGCCTGACTCTAGGCACTCAGGTTGGAAAGCCTTGGCTTAGGCTTCTTGACAGCTATCCCTGTTCTTGGGTCACGTCCAATGTGGAGAGTTTATACTGAGGCACTTGAAATTTCATGAGTCAACTCCTGCCCTCCAACATGGGCAACCCAACATTCCTTGTGTGTACCAGAAGCAGAATTTGATACATATGTTTATTACATGCCTTTCTAAAGCACCCTTCACTGTGCTATTTATGCCATCTTGCTTTTTTTCTATATAAAAGGGATGGCTCGCAGTTGGGCATATAGGTCTACTGCCTCTCCTCCTTTTGCAGTTCCTGTGATAGGTACTCTGGGCACTTTATATACTTAAAAATAATTTCACTTGCTGTGTGAGGTCCTGCTTAAAAGCAAAGGGGGGATGATGACCCAGTGCCCAGATACATTAAGAAATAGCCAGGATAGCTGGGTGGCAGACACCTGGGTTCAGTTCCTGCTCTGCCACAAATTCCTTGTCTGACCTTGGGCGAGTCACTTAGAATCTGCCTCAGTTCCTGACCTGCAGAACCAGGGATAATGGCACTTCCCTTTTGGGAGAAGATAAGATCCATGTGTGATTTTGAAGTTCTCCAACAAGCAGAGACCACATACACATAGAGAGCAATAGAGCTCATACCCTCTGTCTCAGTTAAATATGGGCTCAGACCCTCCAGACCTGCAGTGTCCTAAACCCTAGATTCAAGCAACGCTAGCACAGTTGGCATGTGGACGCAAGGCGGGTTAGGCTTGTCTTCACTACACGGTGGATGGACACTGCAGTGTCCGCTTAGATGCGATACTTCGACCCCTGAGTGCCTTCCCATTGATGCTGGTACTCTACCAGGATGAGAAGAGTAGCCGGAGTGATGGGAGAGTGGCCCCGGTTGACCTTACCACATGGATGGCACCGTGGTAAGTACGTTCACTTCAGCTACACTATTTGCAAAGCTGAAGTCACGTAGGTTAGATCAATGTGGGGTTTAGTGTAGACCAGTCCTTAGGCTCAAGCCTGGGCACACGTTGCTATGTAGACATAATCTAAAGAATCACGTATGCTGGTTTGCTGAAATCAGGCCTGCCGATGGGGATGGGGGAGGGGAGTTGCCCCAGGCCCCTTTGAATTGCCACCAGAGCATCAATGCACGGCTCCTCGCAGCTTTGAAGGTCAGGGGAGAGGCTTGCAGTCTGGGCAGCACCAAGGCCTGGCTGCCTCTGGCCCTGTCCCTTCCACCCAAGGCTCCACCCCTTCTGGGGTGAGGAGTTGTCCTGCCACACCCATACCCACACACCCTTGCCCCGGCTGTCGGCCCCACTGGTTGAAATCCTTGTCAATGTTTGTAATTCTAAAGAGAGAACTTTTTCAAGTGGTTAGAGCCACTGTCCAAGTATCAGTAGGTCAATTTTTAGGCCAACTACTTTGCTAATACTGCTACCCAACATTCTTTTGTAAGACTCACTGTGTGAAGAGAGCTGGGAAATGAATCAGAGGATGTAGTAGTGAGTAATTGCCTTTTAAGAAGGAAGCAGAGCTGACTAAACTACCCTCTCTCTCTCTCTCTCTCTCTCTCTCTCTCTCTTTATGGATGCGCCTTTGTAAACTTTAGGGTTGACTGGCAGTGTTTATTTCCTCTTGTCTAATCCTGGCACAAGCACAATCCCCAGCAGGTGCAAGAGAAGGAAAAGCATTAACTTAAAGCAACTTCATTCCCTCTAGTAAAGTTGAATTTTGAATGTAAGAGATTGGTTTTTAATGCACTTGTTTGCTCAGTAGTGACTAGCAGGCTGTGAAAAACTCTTGGCACGCTTTGTGATGATGAAACGTTGGAATCCAGATTTAGGATTTATGTTGTTATTGGGCTTTTTAAAAATTCCACATGGAGTACAGATAAAAATGTGTCCTTCAGCACTGATGATTGAGGGTAGGGGGCAATAGGTTTCTGAGGTATACAGTTCAGTACCAGTATTTCATTGCTTATTGGAGTTTAATACACTGGGTTCATTTCAAAGCCTGTCACCTCTGAATCCCAAGCTTAAAGTAGTCTCAAGATAGCTCTCTCAGTGAATGAAATGTTATTCAAGTGTTTCACAAGTGAAAAGAAAAGACAGGACTATGCAGCATTCACTTTTAGTCCTTTGGGTACGATATCCATCTTTTTGCACTTGGATAGAAAGATGATGTCTGTTTGGATCTGTGCACATTTTTTCATATGGTTGATGGATTTCCATTCCAAACAGCTAGCTGTAGTGCCTTGCATGTAGAATAGTAATAGAGATGTAGCCGTGTTAGTCTCGTCTTGCTGTTTTGTTTCAGCAAGACCAGACTAACACGGCTACATCTCTATTACTATTCTACAAGTGAAAAGGAGATTCTTCTCCTTGAAGTGATGATCCCTATCGTGACCCATCAGTAGAATACACGAAGGAGTCTTTCAAATTGATCTGTGAGGGAAGACTGAAAGAATTGGACTTGTTTAGTTTGGAAAAGAGAAGACTGAGAGGGGGACATGATAGGAATTTTCAAGTATCTAAAATGGTGTTACAAGGAGGAGGGGAAAAATTGTTCTCCTTGGCCTCGGGGGATAGGACAAGAAGCAATGGGCTTAAATTGCAGCAAGGGAGGTTTAGGTTGGACATTAGGAGAAACTTCCTGTCAGGGTGGTCAAACACTGGAATAAATTGCCTAGGGGTGTTGTGGAATCTCCATCACTGGAGATATTTAAGAGCAGGTTAGACAGACACCTGTCAAGGATGATACAGACCGTGCTTAGTCTGCCGCGATGCAGGAGACTGGACTTGATGATCTCTCAAGGTCTCTTCCAGTTCTAGTATTCTATAATTCTATGAAATTTGCAGCCATGGAAATTGTGACATGGACCAGTAAATAGGATCTTCCCTGGTCTCTCCTACCCCAGCTCTGAAGGAAGAGCAATAGCTGCTGGCCAGGGCCCCAGCTCTGAAGGCAGCGTTGCCCACCAGCAGCTGTCAAGAAGTAAGGGTGACAATAACATGCCACACTTAGCTCTCTGCAGCTGCTAGAGGGCAGCACTGTCGTGAGAGATGGACTCCCAGGCAGCAGCCACCAATCTCCTAGCACCCCTGCTTCAGGCAGCACAGGAGGAAGGGTGGCATAGGCTTGTGACCCCCTTTTGGGTCCAGGTGCCTAAAATACGAGATGCTGTGGAAAAATCACACATTTTGCTTGGGTTGCAAGATCCATCCCTCCCGTTTCATTGCCATGAATATCTGAAGGTTCCACCAGCTTGATGGCAATATTCTCCCTTTCCTCATCACAAGAGCCACAGCCCTCTACTAGGAGAATGTGGGAGTGGAAACGGGATTGCAACAGGCTCATGGGGGGAAAAATCAGTATAGGGGAAAATCTTTTTCCACTTTGGTATGAGGTTTCTTAAAATGCTCCCCCCCCCCCCCCACACACACACACCCAAACTACCAGATCAATGCAGTCTGTATATACAGAGTATTTGAACTGGCTATGCATTAATGACTGGATTGTTAATATTAATATGTATTGTTTTTGCAGTGGTTTTCAAGCACATCTGTTTTCCTTAATGTTTTTTAAAAGTTACTTAAAGCCCATTCTCACCCATAGTGGCCCTCCGCTAACTACAACCCTTCCAAGTTGCTGCGGACTACTAGCCCGTTGTTTGACTACTCCACAGGTTTATGATGTAAGTATAAGGGAAAAGTATTAACTTCCTTTTTCTACCTTCCACTACAAAGTTTCCTTTACAGGACAAATTACATAACTAACAAAGATGTTGCAAGGGCTGCTTTGTGCTAAATTATGACAACAAAAGGCTTGAGACCCAATGTATAGGGCAATATCTTCTGGTATGAACCAGAAGACTCCAATGACTTCAATGGCACCAAACTTATGTATGCCAGCTGAGTCTATGATACTGTCAATTCATACACAAATAGTATTTACGTTTCCTGATAATAGGAGACTATGAAGATCAATCAACAACCTATTTACTGTTTAATCCCTTAAGTGTCCCTTCTGGTTTTAACTACAAAATTATTAAGACAAAGGCAAGATTTTGGTTCGTTATCTTTGGGGTTGCATTGTAGCATTTCTTAGGGTCAAATGATCTACCTTAAGCAGGCAGTCTGGAGAACTGGGTAAAAAATATTTCTCCTCAGTCCGACACTTTATTAAGGTTCTGTTTATAAATAATTCATGAATTGTTAATAAATTATTATAGATTGATTGGCCAAAAGGTCAGTATGCTGCTTTTAAAACAATGTTTTCATAACTTTTAAAACAGCCAGCCTCTTCTACTGGAGTTCTGCAACAATCAAACTCATACACTCAAACCATTTCTAAATGGATCCTTACTATATTAAATATGACCAAATTCAAACTTTCAGGCTCCCTGGTGTCTAAATGTGTGTGCTGTTATATGCACTTTTGAGGTAGACTCTTAAGAACTCTGCTGTATCTAGTAAAGAACTACAACGCTCCACCAGAAGTTTTGAAAAACTTTCTTCCAACATCTCTTCACATACTGTAAAGTCAGACTTCAGATCTTAAAAAGTTTGTGAACTCCCATGATGCTAATTGCTGTCTGTCAATAAGTATTAAAAGTGGCCTTGTTCCCATCTAAGGCATGCCATTGGGAATCTTAAAATAGGTTTTAGAATGGAAGGCTTCCATCAAACCAATTAGTACACTGTAAGCAGTCCAAGCAGCTGTTCTTTCAGGATTTCAAAGATTACTGTAGTTCAGCTTTACCTTTTATCCATTCACTAACGATCTAAATAGTGGCATGTGTAGATCTTGGATTTCATTTAGCTCTGCAGTCTAGCTTTATTTTCTATTCTTGCTCTTACATAATTTAAACTTTCAAATGTACTGCTGTAGCAGGTACTTACCATTTTAATTGGATCAGTACAGTTTTTTGGTTTTCTCTTGGGGCATTACCCTAATCATGCTGTTTGTATATCCATAATTCTCAAGAGGAACTAACTTTTAATCTATAAGCCAAATTGGCCAGTCATGTAACTCTTGTACTAGAAAAAGCAATACTGAGAGACGCTCAATCTTTCAGTCCTTTTTCTGTTGCACTATTTCTACATGGCTTGTTTCTTTGGTGGCATGTAGTGTACATGCCCATGTAGCCTCCTTCACACAGGTAGACCATGAGACACAGTGTAGGTCAGGGGTGGCCAACCCGTGGCTCACGCCACATGTGGCTCTTCACCCCTGAACGTGCGGCTTGCAAAGCCTCCCCTGTGGCTCACGAAGCCGTCCATGCGCCCCTACAAAAGGGCCCTGGCTCCCTGTGCTTGCCGGTTGCAGGGGAACCGTCTGGCACAGCAAGATGGCATCAGGTGGCTGGAGCCTGATGTGGCCAAAAAACCTAACCTGTGGTTTTTAAAGGGGCAGTGTGATTTGTTTGTTTGTTTGTTTTTCTCAACAATTCTGGTGCGGCTCTTCACATTTTTTCTGCCACTATTTTGGCTCTCTTAGTTTAACGGGTTGGCCACCCCGGTGTAGGTGAGTAAAAGCACTCCTGAAGGGCCTGGGTACGCACTCCAGTACATACTTCCAACCACTCTTTACATGCCCAAGTCATGCTTCCTCATATACACTGCTATTTTTAGCTGCTTAGTGTCCCCTGCCAGAGCCCTTCCCCAGATAGCAGTGAGGAAAGGCCCGGACACCTTCTTGATGCTGGAGCCTTTCCCCGCATTGGCAGCAACAGGAAAAAGCTCTCTTAGCAGTGATAGGTTCAGCCTTTCTCCACTGGCTTCCCTCTGCCAGAACCTTTCACTGACACACATTATTATGCACAGCCATGTGGATGTGGTGTGCTTTTCGCTGCAGTACTGGGTGGTATAATTGTAGCCTTAGTGTGTTTCTAAATTCCAATTTAGGAGGGGGAAAAAAAACCAAAATCCGTAGGCTTTAGTCACTGGTGTCTCTCCCAGATCTCTGAATGCCCGAGTCATTCCAGGCATATCCTTATGCTGCAGCTTTCAGTTGATGCATGTAGTTCTGCGACAGCAATGTAAGCTGTCCAGATGATCATTCACTTCAAACCAGGGGACATTTTTCTCCCTTTCCTACCAGGTGCAGGAGATTCAGTGGAAGCACAGTCCTGTCTGTTGTGGATCAAACAGATCATCCTGTAATGCATAGGCCCTTAGTTTAGCACACTTAATTGAATGTAGTTGAGAGGATTAAAGAATAAATGACTTACCTAAAAATGCATTACTAACTCAGCCAAAAACTTAGTACCACAAGGGGAAGTAAAGCTACTTATTAAACTGATCTCCAGTTCTGAGATCTCATGTAGGCCTTTCTCTAGGGAGATGAGGATCTTCAGGTTGTGGTGCGAAAACCGTGCACAAGCACATAGCTTTAACCTTCCACCTTTTTGTTGGTGCTCCTTCTCTAAGGTCGTGGGCAGCCACCCCTTTCTGTAGTTTCCATACGGACTGGTTGTAAAATTACCTCACCAGTTTCACATTGCAGATACTTCCCCTTGTGCACCAGATGCTTTTTAATTAAATGAAAAGAAAGACAGTCCCTGGATGGCAACCCCCTTTGTATGTAGAATGCACAAAATGGCTTCCAACTTAGATATTTATTGTCCTTCTTACCACTCACGTGGTTTCTGTGTGAGATGCTGAGTCAGCATACCTGGTTTAGGTAGAGTGAGATATTATTCAAAAAGCAGTCTGCATTGGTGTAACTCTGCTCCCACAGAAGTTCTCCCATTGACTCCAGGGAAAGAGAGGCAAGCCAAGGCTAAGTGTTTCTGGAAAGCCCATACAGAAATTTTAATCTTGACTTCCTCAAATGCAGAGGTTTACTAACAAGTGGGAGTAATGGAATAAACTGTAATTTTAGGAGAACTTGGTCAGACCTCCTGCACTGAAGGCAATTCTTTTAGAAAATAAACTAGTCAGAGTAACACTGGTCTTTGCCTTTTAAGTCTCTTTAAAAATATCTGAATAGAAGCTTATAATATGTGCTTTTACTTTAAACTAGCTTATCCTATCAAATCTTTCTGTGTCTATTTGGAAACAAAGGTGTGTACTATTGCCTGCTCATCCTAATGAAGCTACATTTTATCAAAGGTTTTCTGGTAATAGCTTGCTTGATTGGACACTCAATACTTTTGATGCCAGGATGTGCTCAGGGGCATTGCTGGTATAAAACTAGCACAGGGAACTAAGTTATTTTTCTGGGTAGTGAAAACCTGGCAATAGGTTTTTACTATACCCAGACAAAATATTTCAAATGTTAAAATTTGGAAAGTCTTTTTTCCTTGAAATGTTGACAAACGGGAATAAAATAAAGCAGAAAATCTAAGTTTCTTCCCCACTCACGTAATGATGTTTATTGGCTTGTTTTTATACTAGTCTTGCGTGTATTTGGTCTGTAATGGTATACAGAATTTTACTTGATTATTTAATACAAATCTTTTCAAGCAGAGGGCATTCCCCACCCGATATAAGGTAGCACAGGTTTTTATGCTTTAACTAACAAGATCAAGTAGTACAAGTTGAAAACTGTCGTTTAAATTACACGTACTGTTTATTCTGGTAAGAAGTGGTGGTAATAGATACAATTAAACTAATTTTAGAGGGAAGCGGGGAGACATTAGTCTACATCAGCAAAAATTGTTAGTGTTTAAATTGCCACAGGACTTGCGTTGTTTTTTTACAATTTAACTGCAGCAATAGATACAGAAACCTTGTAAAGCTTGCCATGTACATATCTTTTACGCTCCCAGTTCTTTTCTAGTAGATAGCAGAGATGATAGCCTGTGTAACTAGTGATCTTGAATAGGTTCTAATATTTTAACAACTGGTAACCCTGGTGTTCTTTTCCCCAGGGTTGTGATAGGGTAAAACTTGACTCCTTAGCCGGACTTGTTCCCAGTGCAGTTCACTGAAGTGACTGCATTGAAGTGTTACGTGAATAGATCAGGGCAGAAGAGCGTATGTGAAAGTGAGTGACACATTGAATGAGTTAACAGTAAAGTAAAATATGTATTTTTTGAATAAATTCAAACTGCTCCCTTCGCAGATGGTAAGGGATTGTAGAGGCCAATGTAGGGTTATTCTTGGAAGAATTTCAAGTCCGCAGGGATCCACTTGGATACATTTCCTGTCGTTCTCAAAAGAATTCTTCATGTTGCCTGGGACGCTTCTGAAGCACAGTAGGTTCATTCACACCTCCTTTCTCCTTGGGAATGTGCAGTCATGGAGTTACATATTAAATGTAGTTGTTAGAGTACATGTTCTATGGAAACAAGTTTCATCGTTTGTGAAGCAACTTTCATAGAAGCCTGGATTGTTCAGGAAAAAATAAATAAATAGTCTGTTAGTTGCAAATGCTAGTGGCAGAGGTGGGTTATAGAAGGCTGTGCTTCTGAAATATCCCAGTTCATCGGATGAAATGGGTTTTGCCTATGAAAGCTCCTGATTCTGTATATATTGGTTAGTCTCTAAGGTGCCACAGAGCTACTTGTGCTTCTTAAATAAGTGGTGAAAACTCCTTTTCTTGTCCTAAATCTGATCAGCTGGCAAAATCATATCACTGGAAGCCAACAGCAATGCAGGAACTGCCATGCAGGATCAGACACATGGCCCACCTAGTCTGTCTCCAGCAGTGGTCAACATTGGATGCTTCAGGGGAAGATGAAAGCTCTATACAGTTGGACTTCCCTGGCCTGACACCCTTGGGACCGGACTAGTCCCGGAGTAGGGATTTTGCCAGATCAGGAAAGTTCATTTCTGGCCTCCTGCTGGTGGCCCCACCTCCTGCCCTGCTGCCACACTGGGCTTTCCGGCTCCCATGGCAGCCCAGCTGAGTTGTGCACTGGACTTCCTGCCCCCTTCTTGAGGCCCCCCAGAGCAGCTGGGCTGGGCGCTGGCTGTCTCAGCTTCCTCCACCCCAACTCAGCTTAGCTGTGAGCCAGGCTGCCTGGCTACCTTGCGCAGCCCTGCTGGGCCGCACCGGGTAATGTTGCTCTACCTGCATTGGGTGGGGCTCCCTGCCCGCCCCCGTACATTGCACCAAGCTCCCAGCCACCCCCAACCAGTGTTCCCGCTAAGGTTTTCCATCCCAGAGCGGAATGAGTTTTGTCTTGTGCGCCGACAATGGGATCACGTGCGCTTGTTGGGATGTGTGCCCTTGTGGCACCCACCAGTGGCTCTCCCAGCACAGAGACCCCAAGTCCTGCTCCCAGGTAGCATCCCTCCCACCTCATGGGGAGGTGAGATGTGCCCTGCCCCCCGGGAGCGCTGCTCCCGAGGCGGCCTGTGTGCAGGGCAAGGACTGCCCCAGGCTGCTCCTTGTGGGGCTGGTTAAGAGTCTCTGCCTGGGCAGAGGGAAGCTGCTGCCAGTGCCCAGGGTTTTCAGGGAGTGAGGCACGGGGGGGGTGAAAGGGGTGCAGGAGGTGAGGAAAGAGATGCAGGGTCCCCAGCCCCAGGAGCGGCCGCATCACAACCCGCCTCCAGCTTAGGGCAGATGCCACACAGCCTGCCCAGGGAGCAGTTGAGCAGCTGGTATGGGCCCCCAGGTCACAGCTCCAGCCCTAGGAAAGGGCTGGAGCTGGCCCCTGGAGAGTCCCCTGCAACCAGCTGGAGCAGCCCCTTGGCTGCTGGTGCAACTAGCACCATGCGGCCCCCCATGGCCTCTGGAGTAATTCCTCCACCATGCGACCCAGGCCACCGGAGCAGTTCCCTGCCGGACCCCCAAACAGGTCCCGGCCAATGTTCCCTCTAAGGTTTTCCACCCATGAGAGAAGTGAGTTTTGTGCACCACTGTTGAGTTTGTGTGCTTGTGCAGATGTGTGCCATGGTGGCACCCAAGTTAATAATACCTTACTTATAAACCTCTCCCTTTTCCCTCTGCTGCCATGTCTCCCACCCTCCCCTTGCCCCATCTTCTCCCCCTAGTGCCCTCTGCCCTCCTACCCCTCACCCTCCTCTGCTGTCCTGGCTCCTGCCCTTTTCACTCCTCTCAGCCCTTTGGGGACCTGTTCCCCTCTCCTTCCTCCCTGACCCCTGCACCTGCCCTTCTCTTCCCCTGTGTCCACTCCTCCTCTAGCCCCACTCTGATCATCTGTAGCTATCCCTCCCCATCCCCTCTCCTAACACCTCCCTCTGTCTACCCACCTGTCCTGCCTCTTTCCTCTGGTTCCTGTCCCTCCCCTCCACGAGTCTGTCCTTTTGCTTCACCCCCGCCCCAGTTCTCTGGCACCTGCACCTTCCCTTAATCCTGCACTTCCTGGTGCCGCCTCCTTCCCTCACTGCCCCTGCCCTCCTTTTCTCTCTTTTTCCCTGTTGCCTGCCCCCTCACTACCTTCTGCCCCAGTTCTCCTCATGCCCCTCTGTGTCTCGCACATTACTTGCTCCATCCCCTGCCTTACTCATGCCCACCCCTCCTTTCAACCCCTCTTCTCCTGGCACCCACTCCTCCCCTCTCCTCTTCCTCTCTCTTGCCCCCATTGCCATTCCCCTCTCCTTTCCCAGCATCACCCTGTCCCCTTCCCCTCCCAACTCCACTGACAGCTTCCCTCCCTTCCCCCCTCCTGCCCTTTCCCCATTGTCTCCTCTGTCCCCCCTGGCATTCATCTGTCCTCCATCCTGCCCCTTAGTGCCCTTTCTTCTTCCGCCCTGGCCGCCTCCTCTCTCCTCAGCACAAGCCCCTTCCCCTCCTCGCCCCCACCTTCCCCTTAGTTATCCCCCTGCCCCTTTCCTTTCTACTTTCAATGTGGAAAGCAGTTTGCAGGGGCTGAAGCTGAGGCCATGGTGCTATTTTCAGTACAGGCAGTCCCCGGGTTACGTACAAGATAGGGACTGTAGGTTTGTTCTTAAGTTGAATCTGTATGTAAGTCAGAACTGGCGTCCAGATTCAGCCGCTGCTGAAACTGATCAGTTTCAACAGCGGCTGAATCTGGACGCCAGTTCTGACTTGCATACAGATTCAACTTAAGAACCCCAGGCATCCCCAAGTCAGCTGCTGCTGAAACTGATCAGCGGCTGATTCCAGGAAGCCCTGGGCAGGGGATTCCTGTAGTCAGCCCCTGGTCAGTTTCAGCAGCGGCTGACTTGGGGACGCCTTGGGCAGAGCAGCTGGGGTGCTTTTGGGTTGGTCCAGTAGCGCCGCCGCTCCTCGGCGCTACTGGACCAACCCAGCAGCACCCAAGCGGCTCTGCCCCAGGCGTCCTGATTCAGCCGCTGCTGAAACTGACCAGCAGTGGCTGACTCAGGACGCCTGGGGCAGAGCAGCTGGGGTGCTGCTGGGTTGGTCCAGTAGCGCCCAGAGCGGCGCTACGGGACCTCCGGCAGCGCCCCAGCTGCTGTACCACAGGCTTCTGGAGCAAAGCCGCGGAGCACGGGGGCAGCGGGCAGCCCAGACGCCCTGTGGCTGTCAGCTGCCTGCATGCTCCGCGGCTTTGCTCTGCTTTGCTCCCTGTCCCCCTGGTCTGCAGACCAGGGGGACGGGGGGGGCAAAGCAGTGCAAAGCCGCGGAGCACGCGGGCAGCGGACAGCCAAGAGCGTCTGGGCTGTCTGCTGCCCGCGTGTTCCGCCGCTTTGCTTCCTCTCCCTGGTCTGCTGGAGACCAGGGAGAGGGAGGGCCCCGTTCGTAACTGCGGATCCGACGTAAGTTAGATCCGCGTAACTCGGGGACTGCCTGTACCGCAGTCCCAGTCCCAGAAGCCCCCACAGCCACAGCCACTCTTGGAACAGGACTGCATGCCGGGACTGGAGCAGAGGCCGCCCATGGTGATATTTTAAGTAACGTGGTCCACCACGGCAGCCCCAGTTCCAGCTGCCTGCCATGCCACTCACCTTCCAGTAGGAAAGTGAGTGCTGCTGTGCATCTCTGCAAAGGAGATGGGCGGGCAGAGAATTTTCTGTGCATGGCCACACAGGTGCACACCTAACTGGGAACTATGCCTCCAGCCCCCACAGTGCTCTGAGACTCTGATCCTGGAACATCTGTGGCCTGGTAGGATGTTGTCGGACCAGGGAGTCCCGGTTTATGGGTTTGAAAAATGTTAGTATTTCAGTAAAACATCAAAAACCAGGGTATTTCAATTAAAAATGGAGCCCTAGTGCAGGAATCCGAGGTTCCTGCACTCCTCTCCATTCAGAGCTCTCTCGCTGGACTACACCTCACATGAGGAAGGCTAGGATTTATCCGTTATTTTTAGTAAAAATCATGGACTGGTCACAGACAATAAACAAAAATTCACAGAGCCTCGGAACCTGTCAGGGGAGGTAGCTAGGGGACTGCCAACTTGAGCCTCACCATGAGGCTGAAACCCAGAGTCACACAGATTTGTTTAAAGTCATGGAATCTGAGATTTCAGTGATGAAATTTATCCTTACACGTGATGTACTGCAGCCCATTATTTTTCCGCCACACCATCTCCCATTACCAGAACTGGAGAAGATGGTACCTGATGAGAGATGTAGTCTGACCAGCCAGCCTAGCCTATAGTGGAGATGGGGAGCATGAGACACTTGAACTACAGCTTCCATGAGGCATAGCGGTTCCTTGAATGCACTGCTTTCTCTCTTCTTAGTGATAGGAGGTGCATCACAGGTATCCCTGGCTACGGTGTCTCATGGGAAATAATGTCTGTCAGAGACAAACCCATAGAGGGGAATGGGAGTATAAGACCTCTGAATGACAAGTGCCGTGAGACACCACAGCACCATTTGATTTGAAATGTTTCAGCAAAATGCCAATTTTCTACAGAAATTTAAGGGAGGGCCAGAATTTGGTCATGTTAAAATGTTCACTTTGGGGTAGGGAAGGAGTACTGTTTTCTGGCCAGCTCGAGAATTCCTCCTTTTCCGATATCATACAGAACATTGGTTTTAACACAGAACTTTGTGGTCCCTCGCCCCATTTTGCTGCATTGAAAGCAAGCCATTAATCCTGCTCTGTTTTCCCTAGCAGTTTATTGCATCTCATCCCATGATGACTGTGTGTATGCATAGCCTCTTGTGAATCAATTTCTTAAAAGATTTATGACAGTCAAAAAGAATGTTTTTTGGTGCTGCTCTCATGATTATCTGTTGTCAATTTGTTTTAATATCAGTTGAATTAATTTACCTTGTGCTCAAGTAGGCTGTACTGGCTTAATTTGTAGGGAGTGCCCTCATTGGTCTTTAAACACACACACACATGCGCACACACACACGCTTTTGCTTTGTCAGCAGACATTCACACTTACACTTGTTGCAGCAAAATTTTTGTGGTTGGGGGAGGGGTTAATCACAGTGAACGACAAAAGTTTTTTCGATCAATTGCAAGTGGAGATATAGCCTGACACACCTCATTCTTAAATGTCTAACAATTCTTGAATGTAACAGCATCTGGTGGTAACTTGTTAATTTATGTCAGTCTGCACATCCCTGTTTACTTACACCCACAGCCCTCATCACCACTCTGTCCTCAACAGTGCCTAGAGCAAGTATCTCCATCTTTTGTGGCAATGACTGATTCATGTGTAATATTTAACAAGTCACTTGATAGATTTGCATTTGTATTTACTTGCCTATCACATGTATGTTGTAAAACTTAATATTTGTAAATGATTTTATTATTGTTTATTCTTCTTCATAATCTCAGATTTTGTCTTTCGATTGTATACCCCATGTCATAATTTAACATATTGGCCTATAAAAATAACCTAGGTTTTTAGGTTCTTGTGCTGTCATCTTTCTTCTATAATTCTATTTTGTAGTGACTTTTCAATGCTAAGAACCAACCATATTTGCTCCATGACTCTGGTTTTATAATTAAAACCCCTTACTTTTAGAGGTAGCTTTACAGGGAACACTAACGTGATATTTAAACACTTAGTTTAAAAGTTTTAGATTTTACTTACTAAATTCTTAAAGTTGAGTGAAAGTAATTCAGGATTTTATAGTATCTTGACTGTTAATTTGTATGCATTGACTCATAAGTGTAGATTCCTTTGTTTAGCTATCTTAAGAGAATGAAAAGATACTATCGACCAAATGTTATTGGATGCTTTTTTCTCTCAGAATCAGGAACAACTTAGAGAGGAGGATTCAGATTTTATTCTGAATGACGGCGACCTCACTCTGACATATGGTGATACAACAATAACTGCTAATGGCTCTTCTGGCTCCCGCACTGCTACCACTAGCCTCGATGGCAGGAAAACAAAAAGCAGTTCAGAGGAAGCATTGGAACGTGATCTTGGAATGGGAGATAATGAAGTTACAAGCAGGGGCACCCGACTAGTATTTCCTTTGGAAGACAATGCATGACTACCGTCTCAATAAAAATACAGCTGTAACCCCATGGACAGATCAAGGAAGACTGCAGGCCACAGTATCACTTGAGGTGGGAATGCTTACTGAATTGAACTAACATGTCTGTTTATAAGTGGTTTTACTAAGATCTGAAGAAACCAACCTTGACTTTTTTTTTTTTAATTGAAGATGCTGACTGTGGATTTTTAAATGTCTAAACTAGGGAAATGAGAAAAGTCAGTCAGTCTCTTCTCACAAAACTACAAACTGAATCTAAGTAGAATTAGCATGCTGCAATTCTCTCGTATTCAGTGGTGGCACCTTTCTGGGAAGAGGTATGTGAAAATGTTACCTAGCAGAACCAAGCTAATTCAGGATGGAAGGAGTTCTAGCTTGGTTTGGAAAGGCAGAGAAACCCATAGAAAAGTCTAGTTATTCTGAGACTTAAAGGTATGAATATGCATGTCTGTTTGATTTTTGGGAGGTCCAGTGTTAAATTGCTTTCTAGAAAACTTGAAGCTTTGTATAAGAGGGAACAGTATGTACTAAGAGTACAGGTGTGTGAATGCAACACTTTTCTGGGATTTGTTACTATGACCAGCTGCAATGATTTACTTCAGGAAAAAGGGAAAACGGCACAACTTCCTCATTGGCAATATACAATAGGTATAGTTTAGAATAATTCAGTATTTAAATAGGGAAGCAGTGAGTGTTGTTTTTAGCCCCTTAGCTGTGGACAACTTGAGTATCACTATTAGTATATCTTCTAGCATATCACAGGAGAAAAAAATCCAGCTTCTCTGTGTCCTAGACCTAAATGTCTCAAGCCCTTAACTAGTCTCTCTGATAAAAATACAACTGGTTCCCTCAGTAGGGTTGTTGAAAAATCAGATGAAGGAAGCCGAAGCCTGTTTTTGTGTGAGAGATGGAGCAGACAGTAGTATTACTTTCAGTGAGGCAAGGAAATGGTATTGAACGTGTTATGCAACCAAAAGGTTCCATATTGAGATGGGAAGTATCCCTGGAGCCTGCTTTGATTGCCAGTTAGGTGTGATGTTTTAAACTGCAAATGTTTTCACTGAAAGAGGATGGCAATACTATAAATGTAGCCAATGGTGATTATTACATCTGAAGAAATGTATTTATATTCATTCTCTTTTGTAGAGTAATGTGAACGTGCAGTGAGGCATTGCACAATGTATAAGCTGTGCAAGTGGCTTATACTCTATAGGCCCATCTGAAATGCGAAAAGGGAAAATTGTCTTTGCTTAGTACTTGGCCCATTTTCGTGTAGACTTGCTTTAACTTACTGCTGAAGGCTTTGTTATTCCCAGATCAGTAGATATTAGTGACCTCTGGCGTATTAAAGCAAATAGTTGAAATCTATTACCTCCTAAACAGAAGCTCAGTTACTGAAAGCATGCTTTAAAATGGTGTAAAGTTATACTTTCATGTCTCAAAAAGGTTTAGAAAATGTTATTTTTAAACTGGCATTTTGTGGCCCACTATTAAAATGTACTGTAATAGCAGTGTGCTTAAAACGTTCATTTTTTTGTTAACGCTTTGGTTTGTTCCTTTCCCATAAAATTATGTATGAATAAAAATCCTTTCTTCTTTTTCCTTAAGTGACCTGTTCAACTAAATGTTGGGCTAATTGTAGAATTACAGGTTCCAGCTGCATAGCAGCATTTAGATTGTCTAGATTGCTTTATTTTATAGACTGTATCTACCTCCTTCTTAAGACAAATTGTTGATGTGTCTAAAAGAATCAAATTAATGACTATGCCTTCATGGGGCAAGACAATGTAAGATTTCTAAAGCTAGCCAGCCCTGCCACTTCTGCGATGGAATTGGAACAGGTCATACAATCCATCTGTTCCCTTTTGTTGAATAGTTGAGATGAAAAGTTCAAGCATCCTGCTGAGAGCACTTCAAGCAACAGACCATGTAACAGTCTGGCAAACTGCTCCCAAAACAGTTAGAGCAGATAGCATCATGTGAGCACTGCTATTCTAGGGCATTTCCTTTTGTTAAAAATTAAATTATTAGCCAGTCTCAAGTGGTGTAAGCTGCTTTTCATATTCTAGAAAGCAGAACCCTTTCAAGTCAGATGGACTTGCCTATCTCTGGAGCTGGCAAACCTTTACATGCAATTCAAGACAGGCTAACAGTGGTCAAGGAAAACTACTGAAGAGACAGAGTGGGTGAGATATTTTATTGAAAGAACTTCAGGCTTGTTTCTCTCACCACAAGCAGTTGGTCCAATAGCACCTCTCTCTCTTACCTTGGGTCTCTAATATCCTGGGACCGAGAGAGCTACATACAACACTGCATACAAGAAAAACCATATTGACCTAAAGCATTTAGGAATAATTGTTTTCTCTAAAAAATGCTGTAAGGAAGTACCAGAGCCAGAGATTTTTTCAAAATTACCATTTTCTCCTTCAAGACTCCTCCAAGTTTTAGCACCATCCTGTACCAAAGTGCTTCCAACATCAGAGGAAGACTGAGCATACTTACAGATGGAGTTAAATCTGAAATGCTAACCCTGAAAGAAGGGCTAGTCTTTACCTTTCCTCCTAGTCTTTCATTCCTTAGCCCTTTATTTTAAAAATTAATTATAATGAGAGGGCATTCACCTATCATGAGTGCCCCCTCTGGCTGAGTGCACATGCCTGCATTTCTTCTTGTTTCAAACCTCTTTCACAACTCTCCAGCCATGTCACACACCCTGGCTATGTCTACACTCGCAGCTTCTTGTGCAAGTAATATGCAAATGAGGCTAAGCGTGGAATATCGCCGAGCCTCATTTGCATTCCTAATGAGCCACCATTTTTTTCAGAAGAGGCTCTTGCGCAAGAAGGAGCGTCGACACTGCCCCTACTTGTGCAAGAAAAACCCTCTTGCGCAATGCTGTTCTTCCTGAAAAGTAATAGATGTAACGGCATTGTGCAAGAGGGTTTTTCTCGCGCAAGTAGGGGCAGTGTCGACGCTCCTTCTTGCGCAAGAGCCTCTTCTGAAAAAAATGGTGGCTCATTAGGTATGCAAATGAGGCTCAGCAATATTCCACACTTAGCCTCATTTGCATATTACTCGCGCAAGAAGCTGCGAGTGTAGACATAGCCCCTGTGTATGTGAATCAATCAGGTTCCTTCCGGGTTACATGTCTACCAGGTACCCATCTCAGTGCTGTCTATAGTGTCCTTCAGTCTGTTGCCCCACTCGCAAGAGAGTGGTGCCCCTGGGCTTCTCCTTGTGGAGGCAGGGTCTTCCCCCGGACTTCAGGGCTTTAGCTCCGAGTCCCAGCATAGTCTGCAATAAGTTCTCCATAGGGAGCGGTTTGCAGTGCTGCTGCTCTCTCAGCCAGCCTATCACCCAGTCAGCATCCCACTGCAACTAGCTGCTGCTCTGCTTTGCAGCTCATTTTATAGGTCCTTCCTGGCTCCTGATTGGTTGCATCCTTTGTAGCCCATCTGGCCTGCCTGGAGGTCTTTTCTATTGCCTTTCTGGGGCAGAATGTGGCAGGACCACATTAATGTAAAAAGTTTTATCCTTTAAAATAGTGGTTATCAACTGGGGTATGTGTATTTATCGGAGTATGCAGAGGTCTGCTGAGTGGGTACATCAACTCTCCTAGGCATTTTACGCTGCATAAAAAGCGTTAGCTAATTTTGGGTGCCTCGCATGACACCTAAACTTGATATGTTTAAAAAAAAAACTATTCCATAATAAAATTGTTAGTCTTTTTAAGGCACCACCAGACTCATTGTTTTTGATGTCAGATTACTGAGCATTACATAGCACTACAGTTCAAAGCACAGCTCCTACTGGCTGACTCTTAGCTGTGAGTGTTGGCTGGGTATCAGCAGAGAGGTCACATAGTACAAGACAGATCCCCAAGTTTTAGCACCCAGCCTAGAGCCACCAGGAGCAGCAGCGACAAGAAAAGATCTGCCTTTGCCACTGTAGCCCTGAGTAGAAGGGAGCATGTACTGTGGGCACAGCCCGGGCACAAACTGGTCATCAACACTATGGGTTGGGAGAGGCTCAAACATATGTTAAACCAGGAGAGAAGCTTTTGATCTTAGCAGCCAAAAATCTAAGTACGAGCATGTGTAAACTGCCATTTTTGAAGGTTTTTCAATTTGGTTTTCCTTTGGACAAACTGTATTAGCCACCCTAATAGGGGGGACCATCCTGTCCATAGGATGCTTTGGGGTGGTTGCCCCAGGCCCCACGCTTTGGAGGGCCCTGCCTCAACTGTATTATTGTTAGCCAATGGGTCCAGGATGGCCTGGGACTGGCAACATGGGTTGGGGGGTGGGGGAGCACTTGGCAGTGGAACAGGCCCAGCTTTAGGGCAAGATGATTGCCTAGGGCCCCATGCTGCCCAGCGCCCACCTGCCTGGCTGCTCGCTTGCTGCCCAGCCACACAGTGCAGCCAACCAGAACATGCCGCCTTGGGCCCCACAAACTCTTTGGCCGGGCTTGGGAGCAACCCACTAGCCTTCTCCACTTCACTGCATTGGCAGAAAGCAAAGTGCCGTGGCTTTGGCCACAGCCTGCTCCATGGTGGCAGAGCAGAGCAGGGTCACTCAGCTTCCTGTGGATCCCCCCATTTATAGTGAGTGGCCCAATCCCTGCTGTTGTCCTGCTCCTCTTGGGAGAAGGAGTTTTGGGGAGAGGGTACAATGGGAACAGAAAGAGGAAGGATGGGGGTGGAGTCCCCTAGGAATGGCCCTGGGCATAATCCTGATACAAAAGTCCAGCCCCTGCCCAATTTATTCCCCCCCCCCCCCCCTCATTCTCTAAAACAGCTGAACCATTTTGGTCAAGTCTCTGAAAAAAATATTTCCACTTATGGGAGAGGTCTAGCACCTAAATGGTTACCATTGGGCAAAGACAGCAATTGAAGTCTTATCATGGGAAATGCTGAGTAATAGTAATAGGAGGTGGTGGTGGTGGTGGTGGCGGTGGCAGCCCTTCACAAAGCCCTGTGCCGAAAGGTTACGCATACATGTAATCCCACTGTTATGAATTGGACTCTTTAAGTGGGAGTGGTTGAAGGATTTGGGCCGTCCACATAAAGTCAGTTTAACAAAAACAACAGCCTGTAGTCTTTCTTCAGACACCACTGATCATAGAATGGGTTACAGTATTTAATATTCCGTGTCTTGGTTATAGGAGGTGATTCTGAACAGTAAACGGAACATGTGACAATCATGCTAATGCCTTTTGGAGAAGGCTTCAGTGTTGCCTTTTTGAATTTCTGTTTTGAAGCTGGAACTCTCCACTCATAGCTTCCTCCGATTCCATTTTGGGAGAGTCCCTGCTTCTGCAGAGGAGTAAAACTGTAATTTAAGGGCTTAAGAAAATTAAAGCATGAGAAAATTAAGCAAGAAAGATGGGGGGTGGGGGGAAAGGCCTGCTATAGTGAAATAAGTACTCAATTATACAGCTAGCAGCCATTTACTCTCTCAAAATATTCAGATTGCAGGCCAGAGAGACTGAATGGGATGTGAGTACTGGAAGAAATACCCTTCATGTATGTGTTCCAAAAAACAAAAACAAAAAAAAAATCACAGAAGAGGGGGAATCCATGGAAGCAAATGTCAAATTTTAGTTACAAAAGATTCAGTTCAAATTACAGGGAAGTGAAGCAGACCAGAACAGCTCAGTAGCAAGAACACAATTCTCATATATCCAGCATGCATTGTACAGTTTGCAGGCATTTAGAAAGGGGATTTGTTCCTGTACTGGAAAATGCTGCTTTAGTAAGACAGGTTTGCAGTATGATAGAGCTTAATATTCTTCAACTGCATTGTAAGTTTTAAGCTTGAGGAAGAAAGTTTAAGATTCCATCTGATTAAAAATCCAGTAAGCGTTTATGCCATTTTGTAAAATAAAATATAGAGAAAATTAGCCTACATGCCAAAAGAGGGAAAATTTGAAGTAACTGGTAAATTACAAAGCCAGAGAACTGGCTTAGACATACCATTTTAATATAGAAATACTGCTGGAAACAGTTATGCTATACTTAATGCTGAAGTCCTAACTACAGCAGAATTCATTGAACTTCAGTACACTTTTTGCCAGGGGAAGAACTGCATGATCCAAAATACATTAAGGGGGAGAACATGAGAAATTTACTTTGAGTAGTGACTCTTCCCCTTCCACCACTTGTAAGAAATAAAATTAAAAAAATTCAGCTTCCAAGGTGGCTCAGTTGAGCTAAGGCATTTGCAGGCATGGAAATGTCACAAAAAATCCACAGCCCCAACAGGCACTGCTATGCTGGTAAACATTTTTAATACATACCTGGCCTGCTTGTCCAAACTGAGAGAAATGCAAATGTCTTTCAGATTTGCATAGCATAACAAAGCTGCAACGAAGGGATTTCCAGCATAGGGGAACAGCTAATTCGTCAGCTTTCCATGGGAATTCTATTCGACTAGTTCTAGCTTTTTGTAAAACAAGCTCTTTTTCTGAGACTTAAATGTGGAGCCAAATTAAACCCCATATTGCAGAAAATTAAATAAATCCACATAACCTTAGCATTCGTAAAAGGTTTATACAGTACATTAACAATGAACACTGAAGTCCCAGCTCTCAGCACCAAGGAGTCATTTATGATATGAGTTACCAGCAAACGTGAAATGGATTTTAATTTGGCATTTTGGTAAGAGCTGAACACAAGAGTCCAGAACTTCAGCTATGCCAACAAATTAGCAGTCCTGATTATTTTTCCCTCCCAAACAAAGGTTTCTGTGCATTTTCTTGGAAGAGTATGGTGCACTGTTACTACTGTGCTTTCTGTGGTTTTCAATAGAAATGGAAGTAGTCCTTCCACCTCCCCCCCCCAAGAAAGTTTGTACAATCAAATTCACAACTTATTATATAATTTACTGTATTCAGAAGTCTAAAAACAGCCCTGATATTAGAATAAAACCGTTATCCAGTTTCAGGGTGGGGAAGCAGAGATCTTAAAACACCCACATAGATCTGTAAAAGTTGTGCTAGAAATCTTAAGTATACAATACTACTGGTCCAAATGCTGAGTTTTTACAATACTAAATGATTTGTCCAAGTATTGTGAATAACATTAAAAATGTAATTCCCCTTGTTGCCAGAAAAAACACCTACAAGTGACCTTAGAAAGGCCGCTTTAAACTAGAAAATAAACCACACCATACTGGAGGTTCATAGTTGTCCATATTGCACTGACATCTCTTTACTGGAAATGAAGTCACTGTGTCCACCTGTTTTTAGCTCATTTAAATTTGTTCTGCTATGCAGAACTGTACAGTTGTCAAACTGAAGTTCTGAAAGAACGTGGAATGTATTCTCTTCAAGGATGAATTCTTCTTCGCAGTCCTTGGCTGTAGAGTATCCCATTCTTCCAATGACTGCAATTCAAGCTATGAGAGTGGGAATAAAAGTAACACTGCATTAGAACATTTTTTTCTGCAATTAGCAGCTTTTGTATTCTAAAATTAGAAGACATATTAAGAGAATTTGTGAACTTTTTTAAAGTATAGGAATTTTAAGCTGTAGCTCCCAATATTATAATTATAATATAATATTATAAGTAACGTTGTCAATAAACTATACAGCTTTTAAATGGGGTGGAGGAAGGAAAGAAATCAAATCACAATATATGAAACAATGTGAAAGATAATTTTATGCTCTGGGATCAAAAGCAGAAAAACTATTGTTACTGTGTGCATAGTTCTGCATTGAAGAATTTTATTCTATGAGATGGATTTAGCAATGTAATCAGTTTAAGTAATAACCCCAGGTTGTTTAATTAGCTTGTTCAAACATGCAAGACTACATCCTCTCATCACTTTTTCAAAGATTAACAACAATACAAGACTCCTCAGTAGAATAGTAAAATACTACCGTATTTTCCGGCGTATAAGGCTACTGAGCGTAGAAGACCAGAGGCACCGGGAGCAAAGCCGCAGGGTCCCGCGCCTCTGAGGCTTTGCCAGAGCAAAGCCTCAGAAGCGCGGCACCCCGCCGCTGCTTCGGCTTTGCTCCCAGTGCCTCTGGTCTGCTGGGGACCATCTCCAGCAGACCAGGGACATCAGGAGCAAAGCCTCTGAGGATGCCCCGGCAGCGGGACAGCCCCGGCGCGTCTGGGCTGCCCCGCTGCCGGAGCCCCTCCGCGGCTTTGCAAAGCCTCGGGGGAAGCCGGCGGCGGGGCATCCCAGGCGCACCTTTGCAAAGCTGCGGAGGGGCTCGGGCGGCGGGGCAGCCCAGGCGCGCCTGGGCTGCCCCGCCACCTGTATACCCGGCGTATAAGACAACCCCCGATTTTTGGGGGATGTTTTTAGCATCAAAAGTCATCTTATATGCCGGAAAATACGGTATTTTAACAAAACATGGACTAAGAAGAGTATAAATAATTACACCAAAATAAATGGACAAAATACATTATTGTATTTACCTGTACTTTAATAATTTGCATGTATTGATTGGCAAACAAGCCTTGCAATCATTTCCAAATGACACATACTTTATACACTGAATTATATAGAGAATTGAATTTTGTTCTGTGATAAGCAGCTGTGGCAGCGTTATGCAGCAGTGATGGAAAAACAATGGCATGTAAACAATCTATCCCAGGGGGTGGGCAATAATTTTTGATAGGGGATCACTCAAAGATTTTGGTAAGTGGTGAAGAACTGCACTCTCCTATGGAGGGGATGCAAGGTCTAGAACAGAGGTTGGGCAAAGAAGGGAGCTCAGGGTACCAGTCTGGAATGCAGGAAATGGTGTGGGGTCTGAGAGGGAGTTTGGGTGAAGGAGGGAGGTTGTGATCTGGGGCAGGGATGTGGGGTGCAGGACAGGGGGGGTGTAAGAGGAAGTACAGGCTCTGGGAGCGAGTTGTGACTTGGAGGAAGAGGGGAGAGAGGGTTGGATGGTGATCTGGAGCAGAAGGGGGTGGTGAGCTGGGAAGAGAGAGGGACTGGAGTGCCACAGGCAGGCTGTAGCTGAGAGGCACTTACCTAGGCAGCTACCAGCCTACAGCCCTGCAGAACCCTGAGGCAGGCTTCTTGCCTGCCACAGCCCCAGGCTGCTCAAAATTGTTGGCTGCTCCCTGTAGCTCTCTGCTTTGAGTGCCAAGGGTGTGTGGAGAAGTGGGAGGCTTTGGGTACTGCCCCTTCCCCTAGCAAAATCTCAACTCCCATTGGCCAGTTTCCATGAAGCTTCCCCCTCCTCCCAGCACTTGGAAAAGAGAGCCAGGGGGAGCAGTCAGCTGCTTAAAGCGGTTTGGGACTGCTGTGAAGCAACTGGGACTGCTTTGTGCCTGACGGTCCCAGTGGAGCAGTCCACAGGCTGGATCTTGCCCACCCCTGTTCTATATAACTAGCCAATTAGACCATCATAAGATGGGATTTTCAGCTCTCTCCTCCACATTGATCTTCTGTCCTGAGCCTCTGGCCTCTCATTCCATGTCTCTTTCTCTCTCCTCCTCCTCCTCCTCCTGCCTCCCCCCCCCCCTCCACTCTCCTCTGTCTCTGTCGGGGACGTACGCTCATCCAGGCCCCACCCCCCTTTGCCTCCCGCCGTGGCGCTTGGCTGACTTCTGCACCACTCAGCCGGGCCACCGAGTGGGAGCAAGCTGTGCAGACGGCCTCTCTTTCTCTCAGCTCTTCTGCCTCTTGCCTCTCTCTCCATCTCTCTCTTTCTTTCTCTTCTCCCCCTCCCACCTGTCACTCTGTGTTTTTCTTCTCCTCCTGCTGCGTCTCTCTCACTCTCTCTCTCGCAGTCATCCACTTCCTCTGTTCTCCTCTCTGTCTCCTCCACGTCCTTGTGTGTCTGCTCCGCTTTCCTCCTTTTGAATCTGGTGCCCTTTCCTGACGTCAGAGCCACATGCTCGTCCAGGCCCCACCCCCTGGCTGTTCCCTCTGGGTGGCGTTGTTGCCTCCCGCCATGGCGCTTGGCTGACTTCTGCGCCGCTCAGCCAGGCCGCCACACGGAAGCAAGCAGCGCAAGTGGCCGTTTGGGCCCCGCGCTCCCCATGTAGCACCCTTGTGGGTGTGCAGACCCCAAGCGGCCGCTTGCTCCTGTGCAGCGGCTCAGCTGAGCGGTGCAGAAGTCAGCCAAGCACCGCGGTGGGAGGCAACAGCGCCGCCCAGAGGGAACAGCCAGCATTTCAGCGTTACAGAGGCACAGATATTGGGCTACTATATTTATGATATGTAAACATTATAACCCCCATTTGAACACAAAACTTGTTTCTCCAGCAAATGACAAAGCAGGGTGTTCAGTAAATGCCCATGTCAATTTTGAACATAATCCATCAAAGTTGTAAAGTTGGTTGCTTTTTAGTAATATTTCCTGGACATGATTAGTTAGGCCTTTAAGTCATTAAGCTCCACTGAAAATAACTCCTACAAATCCTGCACTAATTTAATTAAATGTGCATATCCCATACTCATTAAGTTTTGCATTCCCTAAGAACTTTACCAAACACATGATCAAACAACAATGTGTCAAACTAGCAACATTTTTAGCCTGGCTATACTAGTATATCCCTCTGTATATGTAGTATGATTTGACAGGATTTACATTGCAAATGGCAGACATGCATACTTCAGTTGATGCCTTTGCATGTACTTTCTTGTTAAGACATAGGCAAACCCATACTAATTCTGACTAGCATAAAATCATTAGACAATTAAAATTTAAATGACTGCCTACCTAGAGCTTTCTCTTCCCTCCCCCCACCCCCCACTCCTCCAATCCTATTCAAAGAAAAAGGTACTTTAAAACTTAGTTGAATAAAGTATATGACAACAAGAACTGTTAGCACACAAGGCATTCTTCCAGTGGCTTAACATTACCCCCTTGTAATGTACAGGTTGGACCTCCCTGGTCTGGCAACCTCAGGCCTGACTAGTCCTGGATGAAGGATTTTTCCAGACAAGGGTAATCATATCAGGGCCCCTTGCGATGCCCCCTCCCCATTTCCTGGCTCTCTCACAGCCCAGCTGAGCCACACACCAGCTCCCAGCCCCTCCTTAGCCGAGCTGAGCCGCGTGCCAACTCCCTACCCCGTCTTTGCAGCCCAGCTCCTGGCTTCCCCCTCACAACCCAACGGAGCCACAGGCCAGCTCCCAGGCCCCTACTCCTTGCAGAGTCCCAGCACACTGGTCCGGGAACATCTGTGGTCATGCCACACCATGGATGTTGCTGAACATCTGGGCTTACCCAGATTTGTCAGTGTAACCTGCAGTAGTATCTTGGGACCATTAACTCAGGTATACAGTAATTCCTCATTTAACACTACAGATATGTTTCAGAAAATGATCGTGGTAAGTGAAAATGTGTTCTGCGGGGTCAGTTTTCCCATTGAAAATAATATAAAAGGTGGGGGTTGCGTTTCAAGCGGTGGTGTCTGTTGGGACCGGGATATAAGGTTGGCGGAGAAAGGCGACTAGGTTACAGCAGGGAGTGGAGGTGTTTGGCTCTGAGGAAGGGGAGGAAAGGGGAGGGGGATTGGGTTGGGAGTATGCCCCCATGACGGGTCTGTTGGGACCTGCATTGTGTCTGGGGAGGGGGGTTGCCGGGGAACTCTCTACCGCTTTGCAGGGAGGCGGGGGAAGTCCCGCGCAGCTGCCGGAAATGGGCCAGCTGGGGAAATCGTGTTATTCCGGGGATCGTCATGTAATTCAAAAAACATTCCTTTAAAAAAAAAAATTGTGCTATCGCAAAAACGTGTTAAGCGGGCATGTGTTAAATAAGGAATTACTGTACTATTCTGTACTACTATTCACTAAGTTTTACCAAACACTTTGCTCTGATTCTCACTACATATGAATATTAGCCCTTCAGTTGGGGTCCTTTTTAATAAATGTTCTTTACTTCCAATAGAAAACAATTCTTAAAACTAGGTAGCAGAGCTATTGTATGAATCATCCACCTCTTCTGCCATGAAACAGGATTTACTTTCCATGTTGCACTGCAGAACACTACAGGTTGAACCTCTATAGCCTGGCAACATCTGTGCATGATTTTAGTTAGCCAGATGTGCACTTGTCATGGGCGTGGCCAAGTTTCCTGGGGTCCCATAAAGTTTATTTACACCTACCAGTCCTGGCTCTGTGCTGATATTTATCACCCCTGAATGTCTTCTAAGAGCCCAGTAAGCAGTGGAAGTGCTGGTAATGCTGCTAGACAATATTGACCTTCCATTGTTCGGCAAATTCCCTGGTTCGGCACCAGTCAGGTCCCCAAGGTGCCTGACTAGAGAGGTTCAGCCTGTACTGTCATACATGACTTGGCTAATCTCTGATGTAAAGCTTTATAATAAAGTAGTTTTCCTCTGGAGGCTGATTTGCCTTTCCCACTCCTGTTCATGAGCACAGAAGAAAAGCCAGAGTCAAGCACAAAAGCTACTGCAGGAGCAGCAGCCCTCAGGACATCTAAGTACTAAATTAGTAACATGTCATTTTAGTCCAGTGCATACGAAAATGCTCAATGAGCCTTGTGGTGTGACAGGGCTTTATTTACTGTAACATTGTCGCTCTTCACGGTATCCTATCTTTGGCAGTTTTTATTAGTAAGCTTGCACAGTTAGTGTTAGCCAAGCTCATGAGCACCATTTGTAGCACTGACTAAAGTAATTCTTGCAGCTGTTCCAGATACAGTTGGAAACTTACAATGCAAACTGGCCTTTTCACATCTGAACTTTGTGTTTAGTTATATCTCATCCACTTTTACACTATTACAATGCATAAGGGGTGGAGCTGTATCCAGCATGGCTCAGGAAGGTGAGATCTTTATGGTCAGTGAAGTAAATAGCTGCTACTGACCTCCATGGTGCAGGATTAGGGCCTAGCTCACTGCATGCCCCTTTTAGCAAGATTCCTCCAAATTTTGCCCAAAGGAAAGCAATACCAACAACCTGGAAACAGGTGACAGGCCCCCAAGGGCTTTCTGTAAAAGGAGGGAAGACTGCAGTCACCATAATTGTTTAAACAGAGGTGTGATCCATTGAGACTACAAGTCTGAGCATGCTATGCTACAGCTTCCAAGTAAAAATATTTCTTCCTGTGACTTAGTCTCATAGCTGCCCCCCACAATGAAAAAGGAGGGCAGGTATGACTCATATAACTATCTATCCATGGAGTGCATTAGACCTGCTCACTGGCTAGGAATGGTGAAGCAAGGCCTATGGATGCTCAATGAAAGCAAATTATTTCTCGGACCACCAGTGGATTGCCAATCCCTAGTTTAGATAATCATTGTCCTAGCAGGTTATAGCTTTTAGAGGGGGAGAGGAGGACACAGAAGTAAAAGGTCTTGCAAGCTCTTATTCAGCTGGCAGTACTTAGTTTTACTAAGTGCAAAGCTGTAGGATCATGAAGATGATTAAGAACTTTCAGGGGTTCTACTCTAACAACACTGAAAAGCATTACTGAATCCATCATGTTGTAAGATTGTGTCATCTGTTGTTACTTATGCAAGTACCATCCACCTAGGTCTAGAGAGAGCTGCTTAGGAGGTACAAAAATTGATCAGACACTTAATATGCCAGAAGCTGAAAATAAGCCAGATAAATTGAGTCTCTCACCTGTTCTCAAATGCCTTTATTATTAAAGGAACACAGCATGCCTTTTCCAACAAAGATTTAAGAACTTTCTTCTCACAAATTCTCTGTGGATAACTGAAGACCAGTTTCAGAAGGATTACTTCCCTTCTTCAGTCACTAAATGTTCAGGAAATCCTAATATTCCTTTAAAGAAGTTTTCAGGGAAACTCTTAAGATTTTGTCAAAAAGGCTAGTTATTACTGCAGGGAAGGGCCGTATGTATTTTGGACTGAGAATACAACAGTATCAGTGAAGTTGTAGTTTGCTAATCTAGTTCTAGGTAACCTTTTCCACTATGTGCCTAGAGTACTCTCGATAATTTATTTTAATCCCTTGCTGAATTAGATGGTCTTTTCTAAGGGAAGGATGTTACAGCAATATGCTTGAAGTAACAAAATAACTAATGTGTTTTCAGGGTCAGTCTCCAAGAGAAACTTTCTACATGACCAAGTCTTTATTATGAAACTTCAGAATCTCATAATTTCCATGTAGTATGATGGTTTGAAAATGTGATTATTTTTTTTTAAACACAAGGCCTGTGTTCTGGTTCACTATTAACTTGAAGATTTAAATAAAACTGAATACAGACATTGATTCTACTGTTTTCATTTTAATACTGCAACAAGAGTAAGACTGTTGTGGAAAGAGAAATAGAACATTTAAAACTGCTCTTTGTTTCACAGACATGTCACACTAGAGGAAGGAAGGATTAAAGGAAGTGGATGCTGTGAACTCAGATATGCTAAACGAGAACACAAGTTGGAAAAAAGTTACAGTTCTTGGCTATACTGAGAGAGGAAGCAGCTTGCTATTCTGTCAACTGAATACTTTAAAACATTCTACACTTAAATATGACATCTAAAGCACTAAGCAAAATCCACTGCAACATTAAATAAGCACTGGCTAGTTCACAGAAACCCTGCTCTCCTAACTTTACCAGCTATAATGCCTCTTCTGTTCAAACTTCATACTGAATAAGTAAGCCCCTTCATTTTCAATTTAAACTAATTTTTATCAACAAAATTCCATTTTACAAAAAGTATTGTTAGTTTTCCCTCATTTTCATCCTATTTTTGTATCAAACATGTAAAAACTACTTTTATTAGGAAGATAGAATACATTGATTGCATGAGATGTAATATATTAATCTGTGTGCGTATGCAAAGCTGCTTGTTAAAATAAAGCTACATATTAGTCTAGAATTAGTGTTTCTCAAAATGTTCCCACAGAAAACTTTCAGAAACATGAGTCTAGAAGATACACAAACAGGCATGCACACAAACTCTGTAGTGTGTGCATATCTGAATGTACTGATGAATCTCATGCCTATCGTGTACGTTTCAAGTTGTTAGATAAGTTTAAAGATCGGACACAAATGATAAAAATATGTATCAAATAAAATTTCAGAACATGAAATAATCAAACATTCTGAACAAACAAAAAGTGGAGAAAAAGGATGGAGTTGAGTGTATTCCCTGAAAGTAGTGTGGCCCAATTACTAAATGTAAATATTTATAGGCTAATTGTTCAAGATTTCCTTATACAAATGAAAAGTTTTACTTTAGGGATTACAGTTTTTTTTCTTAAACTTAAGAGGTGGAATTGTGTTTTGAGTTCAGTAGCAAACTACATTGAGTTCCATTCATCAAAGCATTAATCTACTGAATACTTTTTTCCCCCATCCTGCAGTCCACCATAATACATCCTGCTATTTACCCAGAAAATTAAAAAATAAATAAAAACCAAAACCAAAGGGCCCTGGGAATGAAGGAGGCTGACTTGTAGTTACTACAATGGCTTTTGGCCACTATGGTCAGACATGCAACTTCATCCTCTGATAATTTTATAACTATCCTGTTCTGTTCATTCTCTTTGTGACATCTGGCACAAGCCACTGGTGGATGACAGGGTATATGGGTCTAGAACCAGATCAATACTGGGCTGACCCAGGATGGCCATTATGATGTTTTTATTCATGATGCACAACCCACAATCCATAAGTTGTGCATGTAACATCAGCTTTTCTATTTCCTGGCTTTTGTGTGCTTCACTTTGTAAACCTAACATTATCTTTCCATAGGGTTTAAGGAATACTTACACTATTATTTGCACGCATACCACAAGAATGCCATTTTCTTGAAACTGTTCTATGCCTGAATTGTCAGTGGCACTATACTCCCACAGCTTCATTCAGAGAAGTCAATGGTGGAAGCAAGTGCTCCTACAAAGGGTGTGCAGAAACTCTGGGGGTAGGCCGTAACCAGCCCTTAACTTATTTCACTGCACAGTCATTAGGAAATAGCCAACAATTATCTGACGTGAATTGCACACTTTTATCATAGTGCTGTAAGGGATGCAGTAAATGAAGTTACTTGCTGCTCCTGAGTTACTTATACCTGAGTGAATATACAAAATTTGCTACATTTTCCTTACTCCTGTATTCAGCCACACATGCACATGCAGTCTATATCACTCAGAATATTGGGGGGCAGTTAAAGGCATCACATATGCCAGCCCCTAATTCAGATAATTTTTTTTTACCCTAAAACTCATGTTACACCTTCACTGTGTGCTGGGGGTGTGATTCCCAGTGTGCTAAAAATAGAGCATTGCCTCAGAGTGCATGGCAGGAGGGGAGAGACACCCCAGTTACATATCCACAGTACACTAGGCACATAATTCTGGGAGGCTCACGTGGATACACTACTATCGGAGCCAGCATTTGTACAGCTCCTTAAATCTGGAATTACACCCCTAGTCCAAAGCATAGACATTCTGTAAAAAGCACCACTCTTCCCTCAATGCTACCTTTTCGACCAAATTTCCACTTTATACCTCCCACCCTGTTTTAGCACTAGGCTTTAAGTTTTAATTTTTTGCAATTTCTTTTTCCATGGAAAGAATGACATCACAGCTGAAAGATTTTTTGCTCCATCTTTAAAGAAAAATCATGTTTGGGGTCTGCACAAACACTAAAGGTGAATGTTTCAGGAATCTGAGTAGAGGAGTGCTTAAGCAACTTCAATTCGCAGTAACACTCATCTAAAATGCAGCTCGCATACAAGGAAAACCTGTATTGAAAACTTTTGCCATGATAGCTAAGTCAGCAATGTGATTTTCTCCACACACACCCCAAACACTCTCAAAAAAAAAATCTGACCGACGTAACTATGCTAGCAAAAGCCCAAGGCTACGTCTACTCTGGCATGATTTTCTGGAAATGCTTTTAACGGAAAAGTTTTCCATTAAAAGCATTTTCAGAAAAGCGCGTCTAGATTGGCAGGATGCTTTTCCGGGAAAGCACTTTTTCTGGAAAAGCGTCCGTGGCCAATCTAGATGCGCTTTTCTGCAAAAAAGCCCCGATCATCATTTTCGCGATCAGGGCGTTTTTGCGGAAAACACTACTGTGCTGTCTACACTGGCCCTTTTCCAGAACAGTTTTCCGGAAAAAGACTTTTGCCCGAACGGGAGCAGCATAGTTTTTCCGGAAAAGCACTGATGATTTTACATTAGATCGTCAGTGCTTTTCCGGAAATTCAAGCGGCCAGTGTAGACAGCTGGCAAGTTTTTCTGGAAAAGCGGCTGATTTTCCGGAATAACTTGCCAGTGTAGACACAGCCCTAGTGTAGATGCAATTATACCAGCAAAAAAGTCACTTACCTGGTACAGCCTATTTAATGTGGTGTGCAAGCATAACACATATTCCAAGAATTCTTTTGCCAATACACACTGTCTCCACTATGAGCATTTGCCAGCATAGCTGTACCAGCAAACACATTCTACTGTATACAAAGCCTAAATTAAAGCTTTTCTCCAGCAACATTTAGATTCTTAGAACTAGGGATGCAAAATCTCACCAGTAAGCCTCATTCTTAATTGGTGAGGCTTGCCAGTTCCAGTTAACTAGTAGGGGCTGAAGCAGCACCCACCTGCTCTGGACAGGGGCCTGCTCCAGCCTCGCGGAGCCCATGGAGCAGCCCCTACTATGCCACCCCCACACCTGACAAGTTACAAGCTGGTTCCCCTGTGGCCCTTCTGCTGGGGAAGTGGTGTCACTTATTTAAGCTTTATACTGCAGAGCCCGTAGCGGGTATAACCATGTAGCCACCATGATTTGTTGCGGTTACACGGTTACATTTCTAAACAAATTTTTACATCCCGATTCAGAACTACTAGCCTGACTCATGGTTCAGCACAATGGGTGTGAAGGTGCTGAGCAAAGTAAATAGATGGCAAAACATTTAGGCCAGGTCCACAGTAAAAGGAAAGGCTGAATCCAGATACACAACTCCAGTTACAGTAATTGCATAGCTGGAGTCAGCTACCTTGTTTCGAGTTTCCCCATTGTCCCCACATCAGGAGGCTGATGAGACCGTTTGGTCCTGTAGGCTTCTCTTGCTCCTTGCAGAAGCAGAAGTACCTGTTTAATGCCTCTTAACTAGACTCACTAAATCAAACTCCAGGGCTACGTCTACACTGGCCCCTTTTCTAAAAGCCGGAAAAAAGCGGCTGACATTTTTATTTAAATGCCGCGGGGGATATTTAAATCCCCCGCGGATTTCCCTATTACGACCTGTGAAATTAGCATGCCCCTTTCGGAAAAGGGGCCAGTGTAGACGAGCCCCAGAAGATCGATTGCGGCAGCATTAATCTTCTGTTTAGTGAAGACATGGCCTCAAAGTTACTCTAGGTGGAACGCACATCAGACCCAAGTCCACACCTTACACAACTGAACTTTCTGAGATACACACTGGAAATTTTGCTTGAGGAAATTCAAAGTTAAGATTAAACTTAAGAAATCCAAATGTTTTATATACATTTTCATACCTTGAAGGTACCCAGTCTTAACTCCACTGTGTGATGTGATATATGGAGGGATAGAGGTGGGGGGGGGGATGAATGGGCTACGTCTAGACTGGCAGGATTTTGTGAAAATACTTTTAACGGAAAAGGTTTTCCATTAAAAGTATTTCCTCAAAAGAGCATCTAGATTGGCACGGATGCTTTTGTGCAAAAAGTGTTTTTGCACAAAAGCATCCGTGCCCAGTATAGATGCGCTTTTGCGCAAGAAAGCTCCGATGGCCATTTTAGCCATCGGGCTTTCTTGTGCAAAAAATTAAGGTCCCTGTCTACACTGGCCCTCTTGCGCAAGTGGGCTTATCCCTGAGCGGGAGCATCAAAGTATTTGCACAAGAAGAACTGAATTCTTACATTAGAACGTCAGTGCTCTTGCGCAAATTCAAGTGGCCAGCCTAGACAGCTGGCAAGTTTTTGCGCAAAATCTTTCCTGTCTAGCTGCACCCATGTTGTTTAGACATCCCAGAATAAATTATTATATACTCAAGTATGGTTATTATATCGTGTTACTACAAGCAGAGTTAAGAGTGGCTGGGGAGAGGTGTCCTAGCATGTTTGGATTTCTTTTTAAGTTTAACCTAAATCAAAAAATTCCTTGGATGTTCATAATGCTTATGTTTTGGAATAATTACCACATCTCTATAATGTTTTACATTTAAACTGTAATGAACTCAATCTTAACTGTAGTCAACTGCAGCTTACCTGGAAATTAAGATAATAGCTCTTCCATGGAAGATACTAAGAACCCATGCATGTGCTCATTGAAAAGCTGTTTTAGGGCAAGATGGATCTCTGCTTTCTCCATTTCCAGAGTTCCCAGTAGCAGTAAAAGGCCCAGCATTTATATCAGTTAACCACACTCCCCTGAACATGATTCTAGTGGCTTCATAATAAAGTACTCAAAGATTCTTTAACTCCCACCAAAGGCAGTCTGTACCGTGCAGGCTTCGTCATTGTTTCCAACAGAAAAGATTATAAAATAGATTCCTTTTATTGCATGTTCAGCCTAGCTAGTCAGAACCATGGGACATTTGCCAGTACAATTGTGACATCCACATATCCATTCCTCAGCCAGTAAGTGGGTTGGGTTCTGTTTCCAACAACATCTGTCTCCAAAGCCTCACTCATTCAAGAATGTTCCCACAGCAGCCTCCAGGGTGTTTTACTCCTAAAACTAGAACTCATGGCAGGAATTTCTAAGAGTTAGATACAGCCATGATGGAACACATTGGAATAACTCCAGCCAAACAACTTCAGTTTCAAAGTAAGCCCACTCTGTTGACAGTTGTAAATTGGCTTATTGGTAATTACATATTAGTTTAGCCTTACGTCAAGAGTGCTATACATTATGGAAAATCAAAAGGAGCCCAGTGTCTGACAATACAAAAGTAGAGGCTTTTTTTGCTTTACAGCTACAGAAGCAGATCTAGGCCACAAGCAAAGGATTCAATCTACTGGTTCAGTAATATAGACTGAATGGCATCATGTTTAGACTAACCATAATTGCTTCAATTTTAAGCTCTTGGACGAGAATTTTAATTAATGAAAATATTACTTACTTTAATCAAAGGGTTTATTGGCAGGCTTAACTTCAAATTAATGAGTTTATGATCCAAAATAAAACCTATGACTGAAGATTCCCTGCCTATAATGAAGTACGATAAGCATTTTGCAAGTCTTTGGCCTGAAAGCAGTCCTAAGTTACATGTGCCCATTTTGTATAAATCTTCATTTCTGTTAAAGACCCAGTATAGAACCAGTGTGAGGCATAAGCAGATGAAGAAATTGCTTAGGGCCCAAAGCAGCTCACCAAGTCCCCTATTCACTTTTTATTGTGTTGTGAAGGAAAGTCTCCAAAACATTCCTGCTTAGATCCCTCGACTCGGCTAGTACTGTCTCTGCCTGTGTGAAAACAGCCACACCAGCTTTAAGCAAGCACCTCAGTCCTGTAGCAAACATGTATCTTCAGAGAGGAAACTGGATCAAATGAACCCTTAACATTCTTATCTAGTTATCTGAGAAACTGATGTTAAGACAGTTCTTATTTTAACATAATAGCTCTCCAAGGCTTAAGTTTCATGAAATACTGTGCTGTTGTAGTAAGTGACTGAACTCAAAGTGAATTAACTGAAATAGTCAATGAGACTTTGCTAAAATGAAGGCCTTCACTCAGAGGATATGCTAATAATAGATACTTTTCCATTTAAATCATAGTACAGTATTTCCACCAGAAGGACACATTTTATAGTTACTCCTAATCATACAGTTACTCCTAATGATGATTGATTATACTGTAACTAGGGATGTAACATTGTAACCATTTAAATGGTTAACCAACAAGTTCATGTAACAGTTACACGCCAGCTTCCAGTCCATTCCCCGGGAGCTGGCTGCCACCCCGTGCTGCTGGCTGTGTATCAGAGGCAGCAGTGCAGGACAGCTGGTAGTGCACACCAGCAGCCGGCTTAAAAGCTGGCTTCTGGCACGCACTGGCTCCTAGGTAGCTTGCTGCTGCCTAGCACGGCAGTCTAAAGCTTATACAGCAAAGCCCACGGCACAGTTGGCTCCCAAGAGTAGGGCCAGGAGCTGGCAGCCAGCTCCCAGCACACACTGGTGACCAGCCCCACTCCTGGGGAGCCCGCTGCACTGCAGGCTCTGTAATATAAGCTATACACTGCAGAACCTGCAGCGTGTAATCATTAAGATGTTTAACGGTTACACGGTTACCTAATTAACTGCTTTTTAACATCCCTGACTGTAAGTAATTCAAATCAGCTTCTGAAAATGAGAGTTCAAAAGTTATCCCTTTCAAAACAGAAGCTGCGTTAGTTGGAGAGAGTGAAGGAAGCATCCCAGTTGTTCTGCCAAGATAGCTAAAGAATGTATTTTTCAGAAATGCACATACAATTAAGGATGTGAATGGCTAAGTCAACTAGTCGCTTCCCCTCTCCTTTGCTGCCTCTGTCAGAAAGAGGAATTGGGGGAGGGGGACAATGGAAGGGGTGGTTCAAAGTGGCAGCGCCACGTGCAGCCTGAGGACCAGACGCTGGGCTCCACGTGGCGCTGCCACTTTGAAATGCTGCATGCAGCCCTGGGGCCAGCTGGGGAATCCCACCGGCATTTCATGTGGTGTTTCAAAGCGGCAGTGCCGCATGGAGCCCTGAGTCAGCTAGGGACTGCTAATGTACCAGTCCCAGTGCAAGTCTCCCTGCCTCGGCGCTATCTGTGGGGCTGGAGCACTAGCGCCAGCATGCTCTACTGCAGAGGTGGGGAAAGGAAGCCCAGACTTTGCAGGGGCTGGGGCTAGAGTACAAGGGAGCCCCAGTGCCCCAAGTGTATCTTTGTTTCTTGGGGGGCCAGGCCACTGAGGTTTGTTTATTTTTGTTGTTTCTCCAGGGCAAGGCCAGGGTGGGGGTTTTTGGTTGTTGATTTTTTTGCGGAGGGGATGGATCTCACTGGTGTGGGGCCCCTGAATGATCTTTCTTTGGGTCAGTGGCCCCCGACCAAAAAAAGGTTCCCTATGCCTGGTTTAAGTGACTTGCCAAGTACCACACACTAACATTGTGGCAAAGGCTGGAACAGAATTAAATTCTCCAGGACAGCAATCAGTGTCCTTAACCTTCTCTTTCTGCAATCCTCTACTTCATTTACTACACATATTTCAACTTTTTGCAACAAATGAAAGGATACTATAGACAATAGTCTCCTTCACAGCCTCACCATATACACAGCAGTTTTTCATCCTGTGAACTCAAGTCAGCTGACAGCTGTGGCCATCCTGCAGGTCTTTTATCCCCATGTAGACATATCCATATCCATTTTTCAGAATAGAATCATGCTGTATAAAATGTTCCTTTGACACTTGTATTAAACTTGGCAGAGCTCTACCATTTTAAAGAAGATGGGAACAACAAGGCTGTCAATGAGAGATTTGACTTGACAGAGATATTTTCAAGATCCTACTTATGCTAATCCTGTCTCTTTCAGTTTGAGATTCTCATGACCTGGGTCATTTAATGTGCAGTTTAAGTTGACAGCCCTTTTTAATCATCAAAAGTCTCCTGCTGTAATGTTTTTCATGAGCAGGAGATCCGTCAGTTCTGTTTTAGAGGGATACATCTGGCATTCTTGGCTCCAGCAATGGGCCAAAGACTGAATAACTTCTCAGTATAGTGTGTGTCTCTATCTTGGCATAGTATTTAGTGCCAAGAAACTCTAGCTGTCAGTACTGGCAAGTTAAGCTGTGACAGTGACCTACATTACCCTTTAGTGGTGCTGACCTTGAACCGTCAAGTTCAGTTTGCACTGCTCGACTGAAATGGTGATGTTTTAGATGGGGTTAACAGAATATCTTATGATTAAGACTGCCAAACATTTCCCCTTACATGACCCTGATTTCAGCTTCTTATGGCATTGTCAAACTTCAGCCACTTGGACTGAAATGTTCCAGTCTAGGAGTGTAGGGGAGCTGAGATTGGCTGGGAAAAGAAACTGGGATAAGGAGACAAGAATGGGGTCAGAGGAGATGCTGAAATTAGAAAAGGTGCCTGGGAAATAGGGAACTCAGACCGGAAGCACAACAGATTTGAGACAAGGAGTTGGAGCACAGGTGAGAGAGAGACTGGGATGCAGACTGCAAGCCTGGAGGCAGAGCCTAGGACTGGCTGGACAAGTAAACTGGGCCAAGACAGAAGCCTGAGAAATAGAGGCTGTGACTGGGTAGGTAAGGAAAATGGAATGGAGCTGATGTGGGCAAGAGACAGAACCGGGTCAGGGATAGGTTGGAGGGGATGGGACACAAGGGGCCTGCCTTGAGGAAAATGAGCATATTTTTCTGCCTGCTAAAACATATGCTCCTCCAGAGCCTAGAATGGAACCAGCGATTCCTGAGTCTCGTAATTCCTCTTCTGTCAGCAAATATCTATGAAACCCACTTGGCAAACTAGGTCTTCTCCCTCTTCTAGTTCTAGTCCACATATGATAAACTATTACTGATATCAGTAACTCTGTTAGTTCATGTGGCAGGGTCTGTCTGTTTGAGATAAAGGTTCCATTCCTCTTGATGAATTACATGGGTGTCAATATGTCACATGATGGAATTTCTCTTTTTTTTCAGTTTGCTTTTTTTCAAAATCTAGTTTAATGTCACTAGTGAGAAGGCATGCAGCTTTTGCTGTTTAAAATGCTGTTGGGTACAAGTCTGAAGTGACTCCGGTCTAATACTATTTTTTGGGGGGAAGGGAGATGTGTGTATATATAATAGCACGAGATGCAAATTACATTAAAAGAAAATGATGCAAAGTCAAACGCTCAAAAGTCAGAAAATGCCAGAAGTATGAGATTCTGTGCAATCTTAACCCAGTCCCTTTCTGTGTATGTACTGTGATACAGCCTTTAATTACATGGCTGCAAGCTAGTTTTTACCCCCCACAGGATCCCTACATTATTCAATGCACTAACTGGATCTGCTCTGGAGGTGAATCAAGTGTGTGTGCAAGTCTGAGCTCTGGGACTCTCCACCACGTTAGGGACCCAGAGATTGGGTTCCAATTCAAGCCTGAATGTCTGTCTGGCAATTTTTCAACCCAGAACACTAGCCCCAGAAGCCCAAGTCAGCAGATCCAAACTAGCCATGGTTGTGGGGTTTTGTTTCGTTTTTTTACATATATATATATCTCCCTGATGGACATACCCTATTTCAAAATAGCACATACTACCAATTACTATCCCCATTCGCCATTAGTGACAAGCTTTTAATTCTTTTTATTCTTTTCTTGTTAGACTTACAGAGCCAATACATCTCAGTACATATTCTGCTTATTCTTGAACATAATGTTTCCCCTTCTGCAATAAGTTCCACTACAGTGGGATAAACTGTTTAAGGCAACAGGTTTGCATAAGTGTCTGAGGGCGTAATTTGGCCTGCTGAAACTTTTAATATTGATATCTGAGAAAAGGAAAGAACTTAGTTTGACTCTGTTTCTCCAGGGTTGAAAGGGGGGAAAAAAAACCTTGAACTGTTCAGTGAACACATGTACATAAGAACGGCCATACTGGGTCAGACCAAAGGTCCATCTAGCCCAGTAATCCTGTCTGCTGACACTGGCCAATACCAGATGCCCCAGAGGGAGGGAACACAACAGTAATCCTCATGTGATCCTTTTCCTGCCATCTATTTCCAGACAAACAGAAGTTAGGGACACCATTCCTACCCCTCCTGGCTAATAGATTCATGGCTATCTGGCTCTTTTTTGAACACTGTTCAAGTCCTAGTCTTCACAACGTTCTCTGGCAAGGAGTTCCACAAGTTGATTGTGCACTGAATGAAGAAAAACTTCCTTTCGTTTGTTTTAAACCTGCTGCCTATTAATTTCATTTGGTGACTCCCTAGTTCTTATATTGTGGGAATAAGTAAATAACTTTTTCTTATTCCATTTTTCCACACCAGTCATGATTTTATAGACCTCTATCATACCCCTTTAGTCTCCTCTTTTCTAAGCCAAGAAGTTCAAGTGTTTTTAATCTCTCTTCATATGGGACCCGTTCCAAATCCCTAATAATTTTGTTGCCCTTTTCTGAACCTTTTCTAATGCCAATATATCTTTTTTCATGTAATACGAAAATCATTAAGAAGTGACTAAGTCCACTGTAGTTTGACCCTTTTCAGAGGAGATCATAAATTTGTACATCTCTGCATTTATCAGGGAAAAATAAAAATACTCCTAAACTATTAAGACTGTTACCTCTGTACCTGAAATAAACCAGTATATTGCATGAATTTCTACCACCTGAATATTGATTAATGAAGTGCCATGTTAATACCAAGTAAAATGAGGGGTAAATACTGCTATCATTGGACTTGGATCATTTACTCAAATGTGTGTCTGCACAGCAAATCATACAGTGCCCTATATTGTCAGCTGAAACGTACAGATTTATTGACTGTGTTAATGCATATGAATCAGAGTCTAGATTTGAAGACTCAGATTTAAAGTCAATGAGTATCTCAAATCCCATTTCATTGGTTAACTGGTTCAATGTGATTTTTAACCAGCTAACGGCTTAAAGGGTGGGACAGCTGAAGAGGGAGAGCCGTGGCTGGGCAGGCTGGAGCAGCCCCTACCTGTGGCGTGCCAGGGACTGCCACAGATAGGGGCTACTCCCGTGGCCACGCCAGTTAACCTTTCACACCCCTAAGTATAAGGTAATATTTTAGCAACAGCTTTACTGCTAGAGATTAGGGATGTAAAATCACAGTTAATCAGTAACCACTTAAGCAGGATTCTGTGGCTTCCATAGTTTTCCACCATCTCACTTTCAGCAAGATCTGCGTCTGTTTAACTCAAAATGCTCTCAAGTACTACAACTCCACATTAGTAGTCCTGATTTAAAATTTATTTTTAATCCTCTGAATCAGAGTTGATAAATATCAGTATATTTATCAACTATATTTTTGTGCTCCACATTTACTAAGTAGCTTTCCAGTCTGAGCAGGGGATGTTGCAAACAGACAAAGATTCTTAGGAGAACAATACACCCAGGCTATGTCTACACTATAGGGTTTTTGCACAAAAACAGCTGTTTTTGCGTAAAAACCCACGGAGCATCCACACCTCAAGCGCATTTTTGTGCAAGAAAATGTACTGTAAAATGGCTTTTACTGTAACAGAGGGCTTTTTGCCGTGTAGGTATTCTTCTTTCTATGAGGAATAACTCCTTTTTGCGCAAGAGTATCAGAAAAAGCACAGGTGCTCTGATGGCCATTCTGGTGAATGGCCATCTGAACTTTCTTGCACAAGAGTGTCCATGCAGCATGGACACTCTCTTGTGCAAAAGCACATCGCTTTTGCGATGTGCTTTTGAGGTGTGGACATGCTTTTGCGCAAGAAGTTTTTGCGGAAGATCTCTTCCACAAAAAGCTTCTTGCGCAAAAACCTTGCAATGTAGACAAAGCTCCGGGGGGGGGGGGGGGGGGAGAGGAGGAAATCACATTATTTGCTGTCCATCTTAAATGCATTGATGATGAAATTTTAAAAGATAATAAATGATTTAGGAATCAGATTTTTTAAACTATTTAGGTATCACTCCCCTGAGCATTGCAGTGCCTAACTTATGAGTCTGTATCACTGGAAATGAATGATAGTAGGCTCCTAAACACCTAGGCTGTGTCTACATTGGCAAGATTTTGCGCAAAAGTGGGTGATATTCTACTGTATGAAATCTGCTGACATTCTACTGTATGAAATCAGTGCTTCTTGCGCAAATACTCTGACGCTCCCGCTCAGGGATAAGTCTTCTTGCACAAGAGGCCAGTGTAGACAGGTAACATCAATTTCTTGAGCAAGAAAGCCCGATGGCATACAATTTCTTGCGCAAGAGAGCATCTACACTGGCACAGATGCTTTTGCGCAAAAGCAAATCTTTTGCACAAAGGCACATGCCAGTATAGACGCTCTCTTACTCAAATACTGTAATGCAAAAACTCTTGCGTTAAATGTATTTGCGCAAAATCATGCCAGTGTAGACACAGCCCTACATTATTTTTTAAAAGGAGAATTCAGCTCCTAACACAGTTAGGTGTTGCAACACTGAGTGGAGCAATGCCCAAACAGTTTTAAAAATGTGAACCTGGGAGGTGCACAAGTCTTAACAATACTCTAAATAACAAGTCACTAAAATTACAGTGTAATTCAAATGCTCCTTCAGTAACAGCAGCCATCAAAACATTCCTTTTGAACTACCTTGATTTTTAGCATTTTACATGTATAGTTTTGTGCTTGATTATCAGCACAGGATTATCCCTGATTTGAAGTTCATGGTTTCATTTTATATCTGAGGGTTCCATATGAATGTGACTTTACCCTTGAATGCCCTTGAAACTTGGTCTTAATACAACTAAATTGTCTTTCCTCTCCCCCCCTCCCAAAAAAGAAAATATACTCTAATATGAGAGTTCCAGGAAGTCCAACTGAAAACAGTTTCTGGAAACTCAAACTAAACCCAAACTTTAGATAAGTAGAGCTTGCCAAGTTTGGGGGTTTTTTAAACCTTGTTTGGAAATATATGTAATTGTTTCTGTTTGCCAATTTACCAGCTGAGAGGATGTTATTGTTGGGATAGGATGTGACTGACAGAATCCTATACACTGCAGCACCCTGTGTCAGGCAGGAAGTTAGGAAAGTAAAATGTTTTCTTAGTGCAGAGAACCAAAGTTGAAATATGAAGCATTCATTTTTCATTTCTCAGCAGTTTTTACCAGCTGTCCAAATGAATGTGTTAGGCACACTAAATAAGACTTAAACCAATTTTTAAAATATTCCTACATTAAGAGTATTGTAAAGAGACTAAGAGTAGTGAATAAACAAACATTTTCAAACCCCTTGCTGTAGCCAAGTGCTTACTCCATTCTTGTGATCACCATCTACAGTATTAGAGTCAAATAGAGAGAAGTGGAAACAGTTCCCCTTCCCTTGACCTCATGTGTCTCCCACACACTGTGGATTACAGTACAGCACTGCTAATACATAGAGAAAGATTATCTCCAACCCAGTCACTAGGTTATTGGGTTAGTGGGAAGCCTCTCTAAGGAGAAGATGCCTTTCTTCACTATAAACTTGAACCCCAAGCAGTGAAAAGGTCTGTTAGAATATAAATTCAAGCCTTAACATATTCTTTGTATTTCTCTTAATTTGAGCAATGAAAAGAATCAAGGGAATTACATTTTGGTATACTTCAGTTTCATACTATCTGGAATGTTTAATAACTGTTTCCCTGGGAACTTTTAGAAATTCTAGAAGCATTGGTTATTTTTAGATTTTAATAAGGTGTTAACAAGATGTTTATGTATGGCTGAATTAGGGTTGATATCAATGCACAATGCTGTCTAATGCCAAAGAACCATGAAGTTACTTATCAATTTTCACTACCCTAGACAAATGAAAAACAAGAGGGCTGTGTCTACACTGGCATGAATTTCCGGAACTGCTTAAAACGGAATACTATTTTTCCAGAAAAGGAGCGTCTACATTGGCAGGCTGATTTTCCGGAAAAGCCCTTTTTCCGGAAAAGCATCTGTGGCCAATGTAGACGCGCTTTTCCGGAAAAGAGCCCCAATCGTCATTTTCGCGATCAGTGCTTTTTTCCGGAAAAGACTACTGGGCTGTCTACACTGGCCCTTTTCCGGAACAGTGTTCTGGAATAAGGACTTATGCCCGAGCGGGAGCAGCGTAGCTTTTCCGGAATAGTGGCTGATTTTGTACAGTAGAGCGTCGTTGCTCTTCTGGAAATTCAAGGGCCAGTGTAGACAGCTCGCAGCTTATTCCGGAAAAGCGGCTGATTTTCCAGAATAAGTGGCCCAGTGTAGACACAGCCAATGAGATTAATTGGGATACATTTTAAGACCTTTTCAATTTTAATTTAAGGTACTACTTATACCAGAAGCAAGGACAGTATTGGTTTGCTTTGATTGGGATTTCTAAATTGACAGTGTGCCTATAATATCAGACCTCAATCACAAACCCATCAAGGGAAAGTCTCAAGGGGAAGGCGTGAAAACATCAATTCCTGGAGCATTTAAAACCAGGTTTGCTACAGCCCAGGGGAACAGCGATCTAACTAGATCTGCTCCCATCAGATGAAGGCAAAAATGAACCATGTCATGTCTTCCTGTATCCCAACTTCTTTGCTTGTAGTCTAGGGATGTCCCATTCTTGGCCTAACTGCTCTTTTTTTCCCCTGACCGATATAATGTTGCAGAATGACCTTTCACTTAAAAAAAAAGTTTGTAACTGTTTCAAAAATAACCTTGCAATAATGGTCAGAAATATTGCTCCTGGCCTTAAACAACAGCACAGTAAGAAGAGTAACTGACCCTATTAATTTCAACATCGAAAGATCTATGAAGCTTAACAATGGCAAACATAAAGCCAGATGTTCAGGCCTCATTTGAGTGCCCAATTAGGTGTGTGAAAGTCCCACTGTCAACAGTGCTGTGGGGAGTCCAGTGTGGATGGAGAGTAACTTTGCAGCTCTGGCTTGTTAATTAATTAAAATCTAACTCAGTTCTCAAAACAGTGAGGAGGGACATCCTCCTCCCGCCCAATGCACTCAGGAGGAAATCCTGGTCCCACTGAAGTCGATGTCTAGTCTTTGAGGTGAAGGTGTAATTTCCATTTCCGGGAGCTAAACCCACACAAGTTCTGACTGCACTAGGGCACTAAAAATGTTAAGTGCAATTAGGATGGGCACTAGCAGTGGCAGAAGCCATCTGCTTTAATAGGGGCAGATGGGATCTATCCCACCACTTGCATGGCCATAGCTACACTTTCAGGTATGTTTGCACAGCAAAGAAAAACCAGTAGCTAGGCCACTCCAGCTAACTGGGTCCTATGAGGCTGCATCATTCCTATGTAGACTTTCCCTCTCAAGCACTGGAACCCTCCCACCATACCAGGCCCTAGATCCTGAGCTTCTACCAAGCTCAGACATACATCCAGCAATAAAAGAGACTCCACCCAGCCCGGGTCAGCAGGCAAAGGGCCAGTGTCTAAGTTGCTATATATAGACATCATCAGTTTCAGGACAGTCATCAGTTTCAGGACAAGCGGCGAGGAGTCCTGTGGCACCTTATAGACTAACTGAAGTGTTGGAGCATAAGCTTTCGTGGGCAAAGACCCACTTTGTCAGATGCATGGGACGCATGACATGCATCTGACGAAGTGGGTCTTTGCCCACAAAAGCTTATGCTCCAACACTTCAGTTAGTCTATAAGGTGCCACAGGACTCCTCGTCGCTTTTGCAGATTCAGACTAACACGGCTACCCCTCTGATACTTGACACAGTTTCAGGACATTAGTCCAGAGCTAGCAAGCTGTCATTTGGCCTCCAGCCAGAAATGATACCTCCTGCTCAAAGTGTAGAGGTGCCCAATGGCAAAACTCCCACCCACTTCAACAGGATCAGGCTTTCGCCCCACCCCTCCCTGTCCCTGAAAGAGATTCCACCTGTCTCCCTCGCCCCGGGAAAGGCAGCTGCACCATTACCCGGGCCCTGCAGGTAGATGGAGGAGGCGGGTAAGCTGGTTACCTGCATGTCCCCTTCAGGCGGCGCCGCTACCTGCTGCCCCCCTCCCGGGCTCCGCCACCGGGCTCGGCGCTGGGCGGGTAGGACAGGAGACTCATGGCTTCGCCGCAGGCCGCCTCCACCTGGCGCACCTGCTCCCGGCTGAGCCGCTCCCGCCAGGCGTGGACAGCCTCCCGCGCGTCCCGGGCGGAGATGAGGAAGGGCCGGTCGGAAGAGTAGGCGGCGCCGCGGGTCATGTTGAGCACGAAGCTCTCCATGGCGGGCGGCACGGCCAGGCCGGCGAAGCGCAGCAGGCGGCGCAGCTGGGCGCGGGGCTCCAGCACCAAGTCCTCGTAGCGCAGCTGGGTGTAGCGGCGGCGCAGCCAGGCCGGGGCGCGGCGGGAGAAGAGCAGGTCGCGGAGCCAGGCCTGGCAGATCACCTCCAGCGCGCCGCTCAGGAAGAACTCGGCCCGGTGCTGCTGCTGCTGCTGCGGCGCCCGGAGCCCGCCGCCGCCTCCCCCTAGCACGGCCGGGGGCAGGGGCTGCCGGCGGGGGAGTCCCCGGGGCTCGGCGCGGTGCCGGCTCCGCAGCACCTGGATGCTCTCCCGCAGCAGCGCCTGCTTGGCCTTGAGGCGGGAGTTGTGCACGGCGCGGGGGTCGCGGAAGAGCTGGATGACCCGCAGGTTGAGGCCGGGCTCTCGCAGCAGCGGCAGCAGCGCGCCCAGCTCCAGCAGCCGCACGTCCTTGATCACCACCACCGGGTACTTGCGGCACTCGGCCTCCAGCTCCCGCAGCGCCCGCGGCGGGCAGCTCCGCTCGCAGGCGGCGCCGTCGATGAGGCCGATGTCGCGGCGGGGCCGGGGCGCGTCCGGGCAGAGCGGGGCCGAGCAGATCACCTTGTTGGTCCGCCAGCCGAAGAGGGCGGCCGTGCTGAGGTTGTGGCCGCCGCCTGGCGGGTCCCGCGGGGCGGCGTAGAGGCGCAGCACGGAGAAGTCGCAGCGGAAGAGCGAGCGGAGCATGTCGCGCAGGGCGCCCTGCAGGCTGAGCGCGTCCGCCGGGTACAGCGTCTGCCACAGGTGCCACATGGGCTCGTACAGGTAGAAGACGTCCGGGTGCTGGTTGAACAGCTCCCCCAGGAAGGAGGAGCCCGTGCGCCAGGTGGCGTGCAAGTAGATGTGCCGCTTCCCCCCGCCGGCCCCGGCCCCGGCCTCGGCCTCGCCCTGCGGGGTTGGCGGCTGCTGCTGCTGCTGCTGCTGCTCTTTCTCCTCCTCCCAGTCCCACTCGCCCAGCGCCTCCTGCAGGCTGGGGCAGCGCGGCTGCAGCGGCGCCTCCTCCGTCCCGCGCCCGCTCCTGGCCCCGTAGTCCTGCACGTAGGGCACCAGGAGCAGCAGCAGCAGCGTGTAGAGCACCAGCAACAGGGCCAGGCGGCGGTGCTGCCAGCGCCACCGGCCCTTCATCGCTCTGCGGCCAGGGCAGCGGCGTCTGCAGCCAGTCGCCCGCCGCCGCCCGCCCTGCGATCGGGCTCTGGCTGAGCCGCCGCCGCCGGGTGGGTAGAAAGCGCACAAACTTGGCGGAGGCGGCGGCTGGAGGGTGTTGGTTTCGCGGGTCCCTCCCCTTCTGGAAACACGCCCACATGCCGGAGACTCAGAGGCCGAGACAGCAAAGAGGCAGCTGCCGCCGCCGCCGCCGCCTGCTTCCCCATAGCCAGCTGCTTGACGCTCCCCTCAGGCAGCTGTCCCTGCCGCCTGAGGAGCGGTACCAGGGTCTCAGAAGCTGCAACCTTCAGTGGCCTCTTTCTGGACCTAGCGGCGCTGGCTTGAAGCGGGTTGACTCCTGTACAGGGTTTATAATTGTGTTCAATGGTGTTCAGCGCCCCCACTTTCCCGAATGGCCCAGTGCCACTGACCCTGCCCTTCTTCCGCAGCTTTTACATTTTACCTCCTCCCCCGGGAGAGAGAACAAGCACTGGTGGCCCCAGGGGCGGATGAGAGTTTCGCAGGGCCCAGGGCAGCACAATTTTGCGCATGCGCCACGGCCACACCTGACAGGTAGTAGTGGGTGTGCGGAAACTATTGAAGTGCGGGGCCTGGAACAGCTGCCCCACTCGGCCTGCCCTATATCCGCTGCTAGGTGGTCCTTTTTACTAGTGGCCGCAGGGGCGGCCTGTCCATATAGGAAAACTGGGCTGTCACCTAGGGCACCAAGTTAAATGGGGCACCAAATGGTGGCGCAATATCATTGAGGGGTTTGGAGGTGGGAGCACCGATTGCATGGTTCGCCTAGGGTGGCAGTTGCTGGCAGCTAGTCTCGGACCACCCCTGCTAATGGGTGGCACTTACTGTGTAAGGGAGCTATCAATGAGAGAGGAATCACATGCTCACAATGAGAGATGAATCACAGTGGTCTCAAGTTGCGGTGGGGGAGGTCTAGGTTGGATATTAGGAAAAACGATTTCACTAGGAGAGTGGTGAAGCACTGGCATGAGTTACCTAGGGAAGTAGTGGAGTCTCCATCCCTAGAGGTGTTTAAGTCTCGGCTTGACAAAGCCCTGGCTGGTTGATTTAGTTGGGGACGGCCTAGAGCAGGGGGCTGGACTTGATGACTTTCTGAGGTCTTTTCCAGCTCTATGATTCTCACCAGAAATGGATCTGAAAGTCTATGGGTTCTGCAGAAAGGTGCAAAGATGTATTAAAGCCTCACAAAAAGGGAATACAAACCTTATTCTGCAAGAAAACTGATACCTTTATACTGATTAGTGACAGGCCTACTCTGGAACCTCATACACAAACCCACTGCAAACTTGGGGAAAGCTCAGCTCCTTACTGAGACAAGCTTTTAGCTCACAGGATGTCCGAAGAAGGTCAAGAAAGTGAGGGGAAATAGAAATATTGATTTTAATCTGAAATTTGGATAACTTGTTACAAGTACTGTAAACAGCTACATGGTATAACATGAAGCATCTTTTTTCTTAACTTACTACACTTTTTCTTTCATACACTACCCTGTGGAGAGCTCAATGGCATGCTCTTCCCTTAGGCCAGTGGTCTGCAACCTTTTTCCCCCAAGATCACTTTTTAAATCTCAGAACAGGTAAAGATCTACCGTCTCGCCCCTTCCTTGAAGCCCCACCCGCTCTATTCATCCTCTTGTCCATCACTTGCTAGCCCCAGCCCCTACTTACACACTCTGATAAACAGTTTATTTTTAAATTATGCAATATATAAAATTAAAATCACGTGTTTATAGTTATGAAATAAATGGTCTGTTTTTTATTCATGCTATATAAATATAAACTGAAGCATTTATAATTATACATTTTGTGGGGACAGAGTTCTGTGGCTGGGGGCAGGGGAGAAGGGGCAGGGTGCTGGGAGGGCAGAGGACAGGGTTCTGCAGCAGGGGACAAAGTGCCAGTGGGGACAGGTTTCTGCAGCTGGAGACAGGGAGCCAGTGGGGACAGAGTTCGGGGAGTGGGGATGGGAATAGGGAAAGAGTTCTATAGCTGGGGACAGAGGAGTGGAGACAGAATTCTTTAGCTGGGGACAGGGGAGTGGAGACAGGAATGGGGACAGAGTTCTGTGGCTGGGGAATGGGGTCTGGGGCGCAGGGAGTGGGGTCTGGGAAGTGGGGTGCCAGTGGAGGCAGAGAATCCCCTGCATCTGCCTCCTCCCAGGATTCCGCCCCCCCAGAGGGAAGCCAGCGCATGCCTCCTCTGGGCCCAACCTCCCCTCCCCCCCAGAGCAGGGAAACCCTGCGCGCGCCTGCCCCAGGGCTGAAGCCCCTTCCCCCGCTGCGCAGGAAAGCCCCGCATGCGCGCCTTCCCCAGGGCTGACTCCCCCCTCCTGTGCGGTGCAGGGAGCCGATGCTCCTTATCGCAGTACACCTGGCAGAGCAGCTAGCACACTTCTGGAATCGCCGGAAGTGGCACTAAGCTGCGGGACTTCTGTCCATCCCGGGAAGCCGACACTACCTCCATTTTCACTTGAGGTAGGTAGTGGGGCTTCTCGGGGGTGGCAGGGATATGGGGGCGGGGTGGACAGGATGCCTCATGATCGACTGGTTGAGGCTTTGCAATCGACCTGTTGGTGACCTCGGCCTTTGGCCCTGCAAGGATGTTAATCCTAAGAACAGCAATCAAAGATGAGACTGAAGAAGAGGCAATGGGGAGGCATGTGCTCCTAGGAATATTTACCTCTAGTAATGTTGCACTTGCTCTGCCCATTCAGGAGACATTCTGAATCTTAGCAGATGTTCATAAAACCCCTCTGCAAATTGTAAAGGAATTTAGTTTTAATTTCAAGAAAGAGCACTGGATGCACAACAGGTAAGAATCTCTGCAACACACTGCAAAAATATTTCAGATTGGTACAATAGAGAGTGGAGGGAAGGGTTAAATCTTTTAGAGTTAAAATTTGTTACTGTTGTCGCAGTTCTAAAATGTTAAGCTAAAGGATAGTTTGGAATGAACAGCCTGTGTAAAGACTATGGTCCTGACTGAAAAGGCAAAGATTCTACACTAGTAAATAGGGATGTAAGTGTCTAGTCAACTAACTAATAAGCAAAAGCTTATTGGATAGTCGACACACTAGTCAACTAGTCACTCCCCACCCCTTGCTGCCTCTATCACAAAGGAGAGGGGCAGTGGGCCGGGGCAGAGTGGCAGCCAACTTTGAAATGTACAAGAGTCCCCACTGGGGCTATTGTACATTTCAAAGGTGGAATGCTGTGTGGAGCCCAGGGCCAGCAGGAAGTCCTGCTGACCCCAGGCTCCATGCAGGCGCTCTCCTTTGAAATGTACAGGAGTCAGAAGTCCTTATCGAATAGTCAATTAGTTAATTAATCAAAATTTAACATCCCTACTAGTGAATCCCAGTGCATGATATGAGCCCAAGGGTGAAATGAATGTTGTGGTTTGCTTCACATCCATCAGCTTCAGCCTTATTGAATTTGGACTGGAGAGAGAAAAGAGGGTGCTCTGCTCATGCTGGAAAAAGACCTATCAAATGAATTTATATAGGAAAGCAATTTGTGTCACTTCTATAAGGGCTAACTTTTGCCCAAGAGATTGATTACTCAGTTGAAACCTTTGTATAAAGCAGGGGTACTCAACTTTGGAAGCCCCAGGAACCACAATGATACAGCACATGCCGAGGACTGCAACTTAAGAGTGGTTGCATATATATGCAAATAGCTTCTTTCACACTAATGGGCGTGAATACAAAGATTAAGGCAAGACTACACACACAAAAAAAAGTTTCCCAGCCAAAGCACTCCAACTTGTGACAGGAGGGGATCTGAGCGTATCAGGCCGGACACCAGAGGCAAAAAAGGATAGGTGCTCAGGAGCCCCATCCTGGACTCCCAACAGGCTGATGTCCCCCGCAGAAGTCCCTCGTTCCATGTGGGACAGTGGCAGGGATGCCTAGCCATGGCACTAGACCCAAACATGGCCAGTTTGAGCCTGCCAGCACCTCTCAGGCTCTGCCCACAAGTCTAAGCAGCCAGCACTTCCCACAATGCCCCGATACTCTGGGCACCTCTTCTCTGGGAGCTAGAAACACCGACACCCTGTACCCATCTGTTCCAGCCAGCCCAACCATTTGCATCTTTCAATGCTCACCCTGCCTGGGAGATGCCTTGCCATTGTGGAGTGTGTTCCCAGGGGGGGCCATATTCAAAGGATTGCACCCGCGGGCTGTGTGTTGAGCCCTGCATAAACCCAAACTGCACCGCAGGCCTCAAACAAACAGGCTACGGGCAGCGTGTTGAGTAGCCATGGTATAAGGGTCTTCACCTTTCTTAATTCATGTAATTGTTTCTGTTATGGTCTCCCTAATGTTAACTCTGTCTCTTCATAATTCAGATTGTCCAAGGTGCAGTTGTTCATTTAATTTGTCCTGATTATGAAACCTTTTCCATATATGCAGATCCCTGTGCTCTTGCAGAATCTTGCTGAAGTCAATGTGATTCCACATCGACAGAAGGTCAACCGCTATAAAATGATTTCTCAGGATTAGCACCTTATTTTTGAAGAGCGTTGTTGCTGAATTTTAGTTAATCGTTTTTCAAGAATTTCCATTTATTCACACACAGGCAATATCAAAAGGCACTTGAAGTGATACATTCATTTTGTGGCTGCTGTGACAAAGAACATTTTGTAACCTGAAAACTTGGCTTTACTTAGATGACATTTTGATGCTATGACAGGTAATCTCTCCTACTTCATCAGCAGTTGAAAATGGAAGTATAACAAATTAGTTTATGGATTATACAATTAAATTAATGAGGTGCTAATTAACAAATTAATGAATAATAGGGGAAGCAATGTTCACAATTATTGTATTCATTGACAGTTGCAACTACCATTTTTAATTGATGAACCTTTGTATTTTCGGTCCTTAAACTTGTTCCCTGCAACCATCAAATAGCCTAATATTTATCCCTTGTTGGGACCACCCCACAAAGCATGATATATCTTCCGAAGCTGTCTACCACTATCTGGTATAGCCCCTCTATGGCTAATTCACACTTTGATACTTCAGTTCCCATTCTCATGATCCAGCTTTTCTCTTTCCCTCTAATAAAACAATCTCATTTGACTACTCGAGACTGTGTCTTCATGTATTCTGGTCCCTGAAATATAGCTGCTCTTATCCTCTTACCTATTACTTTAGCACTTGTTAGCAAATACTGCCTCAGATTCTTCTGTGTGAAACACATGTAACACCTTTGCAATCAGCAACATTATACCCACATACTGATCAAATCTGACCTATTATATAGACATTATAAGCAACATTATGTAAAAGCTGTAATCTGCTATGAAGTATTGTCTGTCTCCGTTGGAATTACATAAAGTGCAATAACTTCATTTAATGTATTTATGTGATTTACAAAACCATTAAGAAGTGAAGTCAAAACAAACAACACATGCTTTTGTTCTGTCAGTGAGTCAGAAGTTTGGTCTCCAGCAGTCTTCCTCTGCCCTGTATCAGGAAAGCGTTGAATTGATAACATCCTGCACTTTGACGGAGTGTTGAGTGACGCAAACAAGATTTGCAGTGCACTAAACAACAGTGGGAGGATGGGGACAGAATTCAAGAAGAAATCCATTGGTTATATTTTTTTTTATTATCACTGCTGAGTTAAAAAACCCTATTGGTGAAATCCTGTCCCAAATGAAATCATTGTGGGTTTTTGCAAATGATTTCGGTGGGACTAGATTTCACCCTAGATTACAATAACTGACAAATAAAAAAGTAGTATGAGAGAGTAAAAGCTGTAACACAGACCTGCTGGGACTATTGAATCATAGAGCGAAGACAAGTATGTAAGCCCATCAGGCATGCTGAACTGACATCTATGGGTTAATTGTCCTCTGTGATATGAATGTGTAAAACAACCCTATTAAATAGGATTTAGTAAACTTGTCTTCTCTAGAGGTGATTCAGAGAAATATAAACACGATCAGGTAAAACCAGGTTGTAGGGTTTACATTCCACTAACACAAATATCAGTGTTGACAGAGCTAGCAGACCTGTTAAAGCTGAAAAATAAGTTTAGAAAGATGAGGTGGGTGTAACCAAGGCCTTCGTAACCAAACTGATATCTTTGAAATGTTCTGTGTGCTGTGTAAGTTGGTATGTATGATTTGATTTTTCTTGTTGTATAGCTTAGTGTTATAGTTGTTTGGTAGTACATAGAGTTTGTAGTTATTATTGTTACTAATTAGTATAGATTGATATGTTTAGAGAGAGCAGAGACTATTCCCCTTGCCATTCCCATCCTTATATTTCTGACACGTTCAACTAGAAATCGTAGAATAAATATAATAAATATTGTAAATTCATTACTTACACGGTCAATTAAAAATCTTAGAATAAATACTATAAATTCATCACTGTCATAAATAAATATCTTTAGTTTACTAAAACTGTCCACCTGGTTCTGTCCTTCTGTTGTACCAAATAAAAGCAAGCAGGATCTTATGAGGGGGATAAGGCAAAAAGCCACATTTATTGTAAAGATAATAATAAAAAAATAAAGAAAAGACAGAAGCAAACAACGTTGTTTAACTACTTAACCCTTATACATATAAACATTCATTCATCCATTCATTCAAGTTCTGTGTATTTGTTATAGTTACCAGCCTGGAAGTTGCTTGTGACAGAATACTGGCCAGGTATTCTGTACACAAGTGATGGTAGTGGGGAGTGAAGTCCTGATCAGATGCGCATCTGAAGCTCCTGGTGGGCTGGCAGCAGAACCTTGTACTCTGATTCCATAGTTTTTTAGTCCAGTTCTTATAGGAATTTCTTCCTATGCCAGTCTATGGAAATTGCTGCATCATGCTGATGTCTCCAGGGTGGCTACCAGGTGCTCATTAGTGATCTCATCGGGTGGACCTCCAGTACTTGGTTTTCTCCACTTGACACCTTTTGGTTGCACTGGCACCTGACGCCTTCTTCAGCCCTTTGTTGCTGTATTCTCAGGCTGGCACCTCTCAGAACCATTCACTCATCATCCAAGCACTCTCTCTCTCTTACATACATTCCTTAATTAATGTTTCCCATACAATATTTTTGTATAATAATAACTTTACATATATCAGAGTTGTAGTTACAAAAAGTTTCTGGGTGGTATTGCTTAAAACATTCTCTGAGTGCTGAGTAAAGTTACAATGTTTTAAAGAGAACAGGCGTCAATTAAGTAACAATGCCCTTAGTCAATTACAGGGCTTGGCTCCCATAGCAGAGTTAGTGGCTTGACAATGCATTGTTACAATGTATCTCTGCAATGTCAATTTCAAGCAGCCCCTTGCACAAACTTGAGCATGCCCTGGAGCAGGGGGGGGGGGGGGGGCTGGCGACATAGGATTATATTCTTAACAGTTCTAAGTTACATGACCTAATACATTATATTCTAAAGGGGCAATAATAATAATAAATCTAAACATTTAACAATCTTAACAAATAATAATAAGAAGAAGAAGAATCCTAATAAATCTAAACACTTTAAGTTGTGGGGAACAAATTATGGGGAGTCACTTCCATTTGGGGGAATCATTTTCAATACATTAATATGTTATCCCTACACTTCCCCCCCTCAGGTATGCATCATCAGACCTATGGTTCTCACGACAAGTGGATATAGTATTCTTAGAGTTCCAGAAAGCCTTTGACAAGGTCCCTCACCAAAAGCTCTTAAGTAAAGTAAGTTAATATGGGATAAGAGGAAGGTCCTTTCATGGATTGATAACTAGTTAAAAGACAGGAAACAAAGGGTAGGAATAAATGTTAAGTTTTCTGAGTGGACAGAGATAACTAGTGGGGTCCCCAAGGGTCTGTCCTGAGACCCATACTATTCAATTTATTTATAAATGATCTAGAGAAAGGGGTAAACAGTGAGATGGCAAAATTTGCAGATGATACCAAACTGCTCAAGATAGTTAAGACCAAAGCAGACGGTGAAGAACTTCAAAAAGATCTCACCAGACTAAGTGATTGGGCAACAAAATGGCAAATGGCTTCGCCTCATTTGCATATTTTCTTGCGCAAGAGAGGTCAATGTAGACGTAGCCTGCATGTTTGATCTGATCAGTCTTGTAACAGTTTTTAGATTTAGATTTAAGGAAATGTAAAGTAGTATTATGTTCTTCATAGTTAACACAGCAGCATTTCTATTCTTGTTTCCACGTTTGTTACCAAAGACTGGGTTGTTGTTTTTTTCAAACAAAGCATTAACTTCCTGTGTACTGTCTGTTTAAACTGAACTTTCCTCTCCCCAGCCATTTGTATAAAAGGTGAGACACAGAGACACATTTTGGCATAATGTTGTGGGTCTCAGGATCATTCATATTTTCTCACTGGAGGTTTTAACAGTACTATTTGTCTCTTTTATCACTCCCTAGTTTCTTGTCTGCAGAATTTACACATAGGACACTGTGGGTAAAAAGAATCAGTTAACTCAAACTAAATGTGTTTTAGATAGAATATCCCTCACACATCCTGTCTGTTATACAGGCTTCACACTTACATGTATGTTCAGCAACAGATTTAGGCCAAAGGAAGGCAGTGGTTAATGAGATATTGAAAACCTGAGATACATTCATATCCAAAAATATATAGGTGCTACACTATATGCAGCTTCTAAAAGTAACTTTGAAATCTGCAGATGATGCACATGACAATGTTTGACTTGTCCAGAAATTAATGTTATCAGCAGGAACCATTCATCTTTTTTTGTTTCCTCCTATTTTCACAAAATCACTTAATAAACTGAAGAAGTTGATTAAAAGAAGATCCAGATTTCAGATTATTTTATGGAACTCTATAAATGAAAGTCTATAACCCTTCACAGCTCAGCCGAGAAAAACAAAACAGATTATAAACTGCAGTGAGTACTTGTTTCCCTTTTGTACTTAAATACTTAAAATCCTCCTTCTTGGTAAAAAGTAACAAGCCTCGGGAGCCTATAAAGTCTTAGTTTATTGTAAGGGGGTTGTTGGCTCCTTATGAAAAGAGAGAGAGAGAGAGAGAGAGAGAGAGAGAGAGTGTGTGTGTGTGCACGCTAGTGCGCACGTGCACGCACTCTCACAGTACCAAAAGAAAGGGAAAGGGCCAATGAGAAATCAAGACCCAGAGGTTGACAGTTCCCAGGAAAAATAAGCAGAGGCTAGGGCTCCTGATGAGCTTGACTGACAAGTCAGGCAGGCCAGTTATGGAATCAGGATTTGGCTCAGTGGCTCAGACTTCCCTGTTATAACTTTGAAATCAGTGATGATTTCCCAGGGATGAATCTAGCTGAAAGTACATAGGATTTTTCACTTTAGAATTTATCACGTCATTTCTTAACTCCTCTATGATATATCAGCCTCTTAAGATAGGAACAGGAATAGTTAAACAGCCAATATTTTAAGCTTTCCTTAGGTCTCAAAAGGTATGTTTACACAGCAGTATTATTTCGGAATAACTGGCATTATTTTGAAATAACAAAATGTGCATCTACACAGCAAGCCATTATTTCGAAATAATGTAAAGGTGGAGGACTTCTTATTCTAACTCCATTTCACGAGGATTATGGGAAGTCAAAGGAAGAGTGTACTTCCTTTGACTTTCTGCTGTGTAGACAGCACTAAAAACTGAATTAGGCTATATTAACGTCAGCTACGCAATTGATGTAGCTGAAGTTGCATAGCTTAATTTGAGTTTTGCCCTGCTGTATAGATGTACCCAAAGTTTTCTGCAGTTTGTGAACAAAAGAATATTTCCTCACTAGATATGTCTTTCAAGGTCTTGCAGCTCTAGCTATGAGCATATCATTTGATATGAAAATGTCTGACATGTCAAGAAATTAATGTTATCAGCAGGAACCATTTATACTCTTTTGTTTCCTTCTATTGTCACAAGATCACTGTTACTTAATTGAAGACGCTGATTAAAAGAAGATCCAAATTCTAGATTCTTCTTTTGGAACTCTGTAAATTAAAGCCTATAACCTTTTACAGCTCAGCTGAGAAAAAAAAACAGATGATAAACTGTAGAGATTCCTGTTTCCATTTTGTACTTAAATAAATCCTCCTTCTTGGTAAAAAGTAATCTCAGTTCCCCAGCCTTCATCTCCTCAATTAGTCTTAGCTCAGACTTTAGCTTTTCTCTCAAGGCTAATAATTTGTGCTCACACATCTCTCTATAGCACCTCTGGAACTCTGGCACAATTCATCTTAACCTTCTACCCCTAGATCTATTGAAAACCTTAATTTATTCAACTGCTGTCTTGACACAACATGCCTCATCCACTGGTCTCAGTCTGCTATGCAGATTTAATCATACATTACAACCTAAATAAGGAACTTGGTAATAATGTATGAATATATTTTGAAACTAGAAGACTTTCCCGGCATTGTCCAGGTCTGTCAGGATGGGGGGGAGGGGCAGGTGATAGGAGAGTGCAGGAGTCTGGGCAGGCATGGCCTGGGGATGGTGGGGAGGGACTTAGGGCAGGAGGCTGGCAGTGTGGGAGGTGTAGCAGTCAGTATGGGGGCTGAGGAAGGGCTCGGGGCTGGGGATGTGGGGAGGGGTGAGAGTGAGGGTTGGGGGTGAGGAGGGGCTCAGGGTAGAGGGAGAGTGCAGGAATAAGGGCAGGGAATTGGCAGGAAGAAGAGCTTGTGGAAAGGGGCTTAGGACAGGGGGATGGGGGTGGCCACTGGCTTCTCCTTGGGGGCATCCGGGATTGCGCATCCTACCCATCAGCTTGTCCTTGGGGGTGGGGCTGCACACCCTGCTCACCAGCTTGGTTCCAGGGGGCTTGGGCCAGGGTGGGGGTGGCCCAAAGCAAGGAGAACCGCATAGGCAAGCCCTGCTGTCACTCCCCATTCCCAGTCCAGGTCTGGGGAGACGGGAGAGACGGGGGGGGGGGGGACAATGTAGGCCAGCCCCAGCAGCATTCCCTGGTATGGGCGGAGGGAAGAGGAGGGGACTGTGCAGAAGTCATGCACACTGGGTGGCCTGGCAGTGCTGGATGAGGGGTGGGCTGTGGTTTCTCCAGGGATGTTGGGGCTTTCTCTTCCAGCCCTGTCCAGTCGAGCCTTACTCGCTAGGGTTGCCAGGTGTCCGGTTGTGAACCAGACAGTCCAGTATTTGAGTTTTCTGTTTGGGAAACAAATTGAGAAAATATAACTGTCCGGTATTTTCTAAATAAGATGTAATTAGATTGTGATGTAATGTTGAAACCATCTGGCAACCCTATTTCTCCCCCACATCTGGCAGGGCTTTTTCTCCATGTCCACCTTCTCCCCCCACAGCCGGTGGAGCTTTTTCTCTCCCTTCTCCCGTCTGGCAGGCCTTTTTTCTTCTCCTCCCATGGGGCAAGGGCCTTTCTGCCCCCCAACTGCTGTGGGCTTTCCCCCATCCAGCAGGAGAAGGTGGGGCTTTTTCTTTCTCCCCTCCACTAGTCTGGTTCCATGATCCCTCTTTCCCATAGTCTGACACCTTTCATGTTTTCTGTCCTCCCTGTCCAGCAGGGACTTTTTCTCTCCCACACAGGCTGGGAAGAGCCTTTTCTCCCTTCCCACAATGTGGCAGGGGCCTTTTCTCCTTTACCCTGTGTCCAGCAGGAGCCTTTTCTCTTCCTCCTTCCTGTTCAGCAGGACTCTTCTCCCCAACCCGTCTGGTGGGGCTCTCTCTTTCCCCCCTCCTGGTCTGGTGCTATGGCTAAGGGAGGGGTCAAATTACCCAGTTTGGTGACTGACAAGATGGTGAGCTCCAGGCCCAGCTGGCCACTCTTTTGGTGGTGTATCTCTCCATAGTGGTCACTCTGCAGTATTGCTGTCCCTCCAATCAGCCCCCTCCTTTTCCATATTATAGAAAACAATCTCATTCCAAGCAGATACCATTTTCCTGCCACAACTAAACACTGATCTTGCTTCAAATTAGGAGAAGAGGAAGATACATACCAAATTAGGTGGTCCTAGATCTTACCATTTAGAAGAGATTCTTGAACAAACAGACTCACAGAGAGACAGACAGAAGTACATTTCTAAAATATATAGATAGATGACTTGGTATTTGTAACAGGGCCGCTGCCTTCAGATACTCCCTTGTGGTGTGGGATGGCCTTTCATGTACTCTGCCTTCAGTTCCCTCTCATATTCTTTGCAATCATTGATTCAGAATCCTTACAATAAGAATTCCTTTTGTGGGATCTTTTTTTGTCCAGTCTTTTACCAGCTCCAGACACTTTGGTTCCATGATCCCTCTTTCCCATAGATGTGACACTTTCAGCCTTTTCCAGTGTCTTTTCAGCTTCCCCTGTCAGGGGCAATCCATAGGGGGCATGAAGGCTCACTTGCTCCCACAAATGCCATGAGGGGCAGGAGCAAGTTGCTAGCAGCTGATGAGCAGAATCATCCTGCACCCTGCACTTTGGGGGCCCCTGCAGAGTCCAGGGAACTGCCGGTGGGGCCAGGCCCCCCCACACTTGCTGGCAGTGGGAAGAGGAGCAACTCGGCCCCAGCCCACTCCACTCCACTGGATCCCAGCTGCATCACTCTGCTTCCCACTGATGATGAGTGTGGGGATGGTTCCACCCCCTTCCCTTGAGCCGGCTTCCCAAAACAACATGGCCCCGGTGACAATGGGGAGCTGGTGCCAGCAGCAAGGATCCCACACACTTACACGTGGCAGGAAATGGAGTGATGTGGCTGGGAGCCAATACAGCAGAATAGGCTGGGGCCCGGTCACTCTGCTTCCCCTCACCACTACCAGTGACTGGGGAGAGAGGGGGGGAAGGGATAATCCCTGTTGACAGTGTCAGGTCCCTGCACTGGCCCTATGGGTTCTCCCCTGGGCTATTAGTCGTGTGGAGACGAGTCAAGGGGAGGGGCAGTCACATCTGGTGCCCCCGTGTTTCTCCCCTGAAGTCACCACTACCACCTGGGCTCCTTTGCAGTGTTCACAGCTCTCTAGTGGGTAGCAACTTAGCTAGCTGGCTTTTCTGCAGTCTTTCCCTCTCTCTCATTACCTAGGCCTTGCTCTTATTTATCCCTGATTGGGTTACACGATTCATTTTCCCTACCTACTCTGTGAGGTGAGTGAGTTAACTGGGTCACAGGTAGGGTAGCCACCTCCAAAACTCAGATAAAATGGCCACTGGCTGCCTCTCCTTGCAGCATCAAAAAGGGTTGTAATGCTAATAATAGCTAATCATTACTAACATGTTTTAGAGAACCATTATATACAAACACATAAGCAAAGATGTATTTTTATGTTATGTCATTTTTCTTACCTTATCCTAACCAGCACTACAGTCCAAACTATAGGGTTAAGAATTATAGAGTGTTCACACATGTTCCAAGTGAAAAAACAAACCCAGTATATTACATTTTTTACACAACATAGCAATACAAAAACTAGCCAGGTGGAAATTCTAAGCACAGTTCACAGTTGGGGCTGAGACTGATCTCCCTTTAAAGGGCCAGGTTCCCTGTTACAGGAATATTTTTTCTCATCCCCAGACCAACCAGAGACTGTGCAATGGGTACAAAAGACTGCAATGAGTGTGGCCACAACAATGAATATGGACCTATCCATATTCTCCACCTGTATGTTTATGCACTAAACATAACTTTATGAATGAATGCCAAGTCATCCAAGGCTTTTATGCACAAATCCCTATTTGCATCATGAAAAATGAAAAATGTGCAAGTGTATTCAGTGCACCTCTGTTTATGTATTTGCCCTATATCATTTTGCAGAACTTCATTTTGTAGACACAACATTTCTAATAACAATGATTTGCAGGAAAATGATACTAGGTTGGTGAGGGATGAAGAGAAATTTGGTTCTAAAATAAATGCTCATATTTCATAATGAGGGACAGTTGACACTTTCATTAAAGCCAGGGAGTATACTCTATAAAGACTGATTTAAAAAAAATGAGATTACTTATTTATAAAGTCTTATATAAGTTTCTATTTCTAACAGGTTTGATTAAATGTGGCTCAACACCTTTTCTAGGCTCTAATCCAAGGTTTCTAACACTTACATAACATTTTATAACATTTTTCCTCACAGCAATGTTGACTTTTTGCATGACAAGGAGAGGGGCATTGTCTGCACTCTATTGTGCACATCCAAAGTTAGCAACTCAATTTCTAATGTATTAGAATATGAAATGTCATGAGGAGCTAATATATCTTTTTATCATAAGGAAACAAGTGCATGTTTTACTTGGTTTATTTTACAGACTGTTCTGCTATAGCTTATAAGAATTAAATAACCATTGTCATCGTGGTGGGGTGTACCAACCTGGTAGACTGGGCCTCAAGCAGTCAACCAGGGCTATCTGGCTGAGAGGGCCCTACCTCCACACCCCTGCTGGGCATGCTCCAGCTGGAGGACCAGTATCAAGGCCAGTGGAACAGCTCAGTCAGGGCTGATGACTGCAGAGGAAGGAGCTACTGCCAGAGTGCTGGAAGAGGAGTGACAGCTGGATGGTGCTGTGGAGAATGGCTGGAGAAGCCCTCAACCTGGATGTGACTGGAGAAGAAGCTGATCTCAGGGAGGCTGGTAGGAAGTAGCCCAGGGTGAGGAGGCTAAAAACCCTGAGAGCTCAGTGTGTTGTGGGTGGATTCAGTGGTATACGGTATCAAAGGACCTTCAATATCCTTTGTTAAAGGAAAATGCCAGTTTTTACTTGTTACCTAGCTTCATCTTCCGTGTCCCAAATCCACTTGAATAGGGATCTCCTATCTCTGAAGAAAGCATCCTTAACCACTGATGAAGGGCTCTCTTAATCTCTCCTGTTAAAGCCAGTGGCTAAATACTTAGTCACTAATCCAAAAAGTGGGAGGGGGAAGAAAGTGACTTTGTAGCCTCACGTTCAGGGCAACCAGGTAAAACCTAGGACCTCTTGCTCCAGTGACTCTAATTATTTATCCACAGTGAAGCTGACTGTACTTTCACCCTTGAGAAAGTGTCCTCCTGTATTGGCTGTAATGCCTAAGGGTATGTCTACACAGCAAAATTATTTTGAAATAACAGCCGTTATTTTGAAATAACTTTCCTAGTGTCTATACAGCCAAAGCACTATTTTGAAATTAATTTGAAATAGTGGAGCACTTATTTCACATTTGGTAAACCTCATTCTACGAGGAATAATGCCAAATTTGAAATAGCTAAACTGAAATAAGCGCTGTGTAGACGCTTATTTCAAAATAGGGGGCCTCCAGCCCTTCCCAGGGTGCCCTGGTGGCCACTCTGGGCCAAACCAGGAAAACTCCTCTCCTCCTCCCCAGCCCCGGAGCCCTTAAAGGAGTAGAGTCTGTTTGACCACAGGGCCTGTGCCAACTCCAGGCCTGCCAGCCCAGAGCCTGCAGTCACTGCCCCTGACCCAGTTGCCAGCATGAGCCAGCCAGGCAGTGCCAGCCAGCCCTTCACCACTCCCCAGGAGCAGTCTGGCAGCTCCCAGGAGCCTGCCAGGGGCTGGAAAAGGCGGGCGCCTTCCTGGTCCAGTGCAGAGATTATGGATCTCATTCAGGTTTGGGGGGAATCCTCCAAAGACCATGATCTCTGCACTAGGTGGAGGAACGTGGCTGTCTACAGACAGATGCCTGACAGCCTGGCCACCAATGGCCACATGTGTACACAGGAGCAGGTGCACATGAAAATAAAGGAGCTGAGGCAGGCTTATGCCAGGGCCACAGGGGGCAGCTCCCACCCAGGGGCAGACCCAGACCCCTGCCCCTATTTTGATGCCCTAGACCACATCCTGAGGGGCCGGACAGTCCGTGCCCCCCAGGTGGTCATCGATCCTGGGGCAGAGGGCCCTCACCAGGGCACGGAGGAGGAGGACGATGGCCAGGAGTCGCAGGAGCCTGGAAGGAGCATGGCACTCACCCAGGACCCCTGAGGCGTCACTGCAGAGCAGGGGCGAGCCACTCACAGAGCTCAAGGAAGGTGTCTTTCATCATCCTGAAGTTCTGGGTCCATTGTTGGTCTCCCCAGCACTCCAGGATGATGTGGTCCCACCAGTTGCTGCTGGTGTCCAGACGCCAGATATAGCGGGGCATATGGCATCTGGGTGCTGCTGCTGCTCCTGCTCCTCCCAGCTCCGGGGGGCGGGGGGGCGGGGGGGGAAGAGGGCCTGGGAGTTGGGCTGCAGCAGATGCTGTCAGGAAGTCTCCAGCAATTGCAGCCAGGCTTGCAGCAAGATATCCAAAATGAGCATCAGAGAGCCCAGGGGCAGCTCTGGCTCCATGGTGCCAAGTACTGTGCTTTCCCAAGTCAGGGCAACCAAAGTAAGCAGAGACAAAAATACTCTGCTGTCCCTCAGCAGGGAAAGCTGAGAACCAGCTGTTCAGGGGGGTCCCTTTAAGCACAAGTCTCAGATAGCCTCAGACAGCAGCCACACAAAGCAACCACTGACCTGATGCCCTGCTGGAACCAGTTTCAGCTGCCCTTAAATGCGATTCAGCGACCAATCAGTGTGGACGCACTATTTCAAAATAGCAAAATGCTGTTTTGAAATGCATTTTGTGTATAGATGCATTATTTCAAAATATCTTATTTTGAATTAACTATTTCTAAATAAGATATTTCAAAATAACGCTGTAGCGTAGACATACCCTAAGTGATGTGCCTTTTCTGCCATAAGATTTACCTCCATTCCTCGATCTAGGAACACACAACTGCTTGTACTCTCATACTTTGGCTCTGGCTCTCTGGGAGAAGGTATTCAAAATATATTTTACCTTAACTCAAGACTAATGGATCCACCTGAAACAAAATGTTTTCCTATTATTTTTCAATGATGTGTCTTAACATCTTGAGCCCCTAATGGTCCCAGTCCAAAGGATTCTCTTTAGTTTTATTGGAGTGAATATAGATTATTCCAAAACTATACTTAATGTATATTAAAATATAAATCTGGATTAGTGAAAATTCTGCCTGGGATGCTTTCACACATTTTCTACCCCTCTACACCTCTCTTCCAAGTGTTCCCCCTCCATGCTTGGACCATGTTCCAAAGAAATGCTCACATTTAAACTGTGCCCTTCAAATATCCACATTTTTTATATTTATTTCAGAAGATTGAATCCTTTCCTGACTGTCTTCTCCTTCCTCCCAGACTAAATTGTCCATGTTTTGTGTTTTTAACCCCTTAGCTGTGAAGGTGTTTGGTCAGATTTCAAAGTTGCACTCTCCAATTTAGTCCTAGTGCATATTTGTGCACCTATCTTTCCACCACTATGGCCTAGGTTGATAGTTTCTTATGCCTTCATCCATAGTGTGTGGAACTCCATCTAATCTTCTCTCCTTCTTATCAAACAACACCCTTCTCCCACAGATGTTCTTTATAATGACCATTGTTACCCTGTTGTTCAGAAGCTTGCCCCTTCTCCCTATTTTCTATATGGGATCCCCTTTATCCTGTTTGCAATTTTGGGAGTGTTTTTCTAGTTGTAAAAACTTAAACTGAAATTATTGTACAGTGCTTTGTGCACTTCAGCAGGTGAAAATGAGAACTGAGGTTTATAAATAACATACAGTAACTCAAATCTTGGAGACAGCACGCGTGGGTAATGCTTTGATATTCATCCTGGGTAAGTTGGATTTTAAAGTGTTTTGAACAATTAAAGTTTTGTTTAAGTAAATAAAATCAGTACTTTGAATTCTACTAATGATTTTTTAAATTACTACCACTGTTTTTCTTGTATGTTTTTAAAGATATTGTTTCACTGAATGTTGCAAGATTAAAATACTGTTCTGACCTTTGTGTACAATTGGACTTGAACACTTGTTTATCTTTGAGGGGGAAAACACATTGCATTCATTCTTTGGATTACAGTTCTCTGTTTCATGTAATTCCAAAATAAATTACTGAATGTACTGGTTTTAGAAACATTTGTGGCAAAAACTGAGAAATGGCTAGTTCCTAATCCATGTCAGAAGTGGGAAATTTTGGGGGGTTGGGGCCACTGACTCTCAGAAATTAGTTGCGGGGGGGTGGGAAGCCACATGGCCCCCCAACTGGTAAGCAGCCAAAAAAGACCTTGATGTCACTCATGCAACTCTGGGTACAAGGATTCCCCTTGCACTCCAGCCCCTGAAGGGGATGCCAAGGCTCAGGGCTTCTCTTCAGGGCCAAAAACTCTTCTGAGGGATCAGAGCTATTAGATTTTGTGGGGTTCCCCTAGGCTCTGAGGTGAGGCCAAAAATGAGGAGTTCATTGTGGGGGAGGGGCTGTCAGAACAGGCTGGGGATGGGGGTGCAGGGTAGGGATGTGAAAATGTAATCATTCACATGGCTAACTCACTACTTTCTTAGCTGTATGTCTGAATATAAAAGGTGTAACCTCAATACTATATGGTAAATAGTGAACTGGCTAACTCATGAGTAGAGGGAAGCTGTCACCAAATCAAGCTATATCAATTATTTGTGTGATGTTGAGTGTGTGCTGTTACTACACATATGTCTACAAGCTCTCTCTTTCATGAAGAAAGCAGTTGGCTTCTCTCTGGGAGGAACTCAAAAGTTTTCATAGTAATCTGAAACTTGTAGAAATCCATACTTAGGCAAAGGCAAAAATATAAAAGTTTTCCACTTTTTATAACTCAGAATACTTGTCTGTTTCAAGTCAGGAGCTGTCACAAATGAAACTGCAAACCACTACTTAAATCCTGTTATTTTGCCAGTCAAACTGGGAGGCTTGTCTTTCCATTGAAATTCAAAAATATAATGGAGATAGTCAAAGGAATTGGAAAAAAATCCACAGCAGTTATTCATTCTGTCTTTGCCACTAAGAAATTGGCATTTCCTATTTGCACAGAGGCAACCCTGCTGCTTGTGCTAATTCTGCCTTCTACAGTACTCCTTGTTGTAACAGTCTTTAGATTTCAAAGACAGACTCCAGATAAGAAACAATTCAGAAACAATATTCCAATAAGGCTAAGCCATACTGTTACACAACACTGATAATGCTTACTCTGCTGCATACTCACCAGGTTCCTGTGTTTGTCCCACCACAATGGGCCCATGTATTCTTAAGCTTCCCTTGGTCTGAGTAGGCTGCAGCCCTGTTTCTCTCCTTGCCTAGTCTGGCACGCTCTTTTGCATACCCCTCTGAGGAAACGGTATTCCAGTGCCCAGCTGTCCTAGGTCCCCAAGACCAGTGCTGATCTCAAGATTACTTAGTAGCTTAATCACACCCTTTCCCAGAGCTCTAACCTTGTGGGTGCTCTGAGTTTACAGTTCACATTTTCAGGGACAGTAGAAGCACATAATAGACACATAGGGTTCATCTGGGCTCCTTCAAACCAGTCATTCTTTACATTAGCTAGCACAGGAAGTATATCAATTCAGACAAAACAATAACAAGGGACACTTGAAGACGTGAATGGTATGCATCTTTCTGCCTCGGTCTCCTCAGCATTCTTGAGTATTCTTTTGGCTTACGTCAGAGTGCTCTAAGGAGTCTAGGATCCCTGCCCTCCTCCTGCACACAATTTCTCCTCAGAACTATGGGTTCTCTCATTCTCCCCCACATGGTTAGTTTCCTTTTGTTGTTGTTAGTGCTGGCTGGTCCCTCTGCTATGAAAGTATGCCTTCTGTTCCTCTCCTGCCTGAGTTTCCTTTGTTTCACTTTCTGCTCTACCCAATCTCTGTGGTTTTAAAGGCTAGTAGCGGTACTTTTTTCTTTGTCATGCAGCTAGGGGAAATCCACTCCTCCAAACACTAGCTCTCTAGACAAGCTGGACAGAGCTTGTTCCATCCAGATTGCAGCTACTTCACTGTTCTGTGATGGTTACTCTAAATCTATTAGACTTTTACTAATCATCCTAGTCAAAGCCAGACACATGGCTGTCCTTTCCCTCCTCAGCACAAGGGTTATGATGTAGGAATACAGTGAAAGACAACCATAAGACATAATACAGACAGTTCAAAATATCAAACTGGAATTCATAAGCAGTACAAAGATACCCCTAAATCATCACAGGTACATAATTCAGCTTTCCCTTCCTGTTCAGGCACCAATTCCATGAGAACCCCATTAGAGGACCTTCAGGTTGACTGGATGGTAGCCATCCCAGGCCCTCAAAGCTTCCGGACTCATGTGGGCCTACTGAAAGAAATGTGATTTAATAGCATTTATAAGCCATAAATCAATAATGAAACTGTTAAACTAAAATAAATCATATCACCAGAACTAAGCTATTCATAATACTAAGTGTTGTTTTTACTAAGTAAATTACAGTAAACAAACCAAGTTTCAAGTTAGCCTCTATTCTGGACTGGGTTGATCATATTCATACCAAAATTAATCACTCCTTACATAAATTCTAAGATGTTTGCTGCCCATTAGGTTAAGAATCCCAAATAAAGGATTTTACCAAATTAAACAAATGTATACTTTGAATCTATTTAAGTACCCCTTAACACTGAAAACAAATGATCTAATGTCTCGGCCACAACCTCGGAGCCAATTAGCCACTTTCTTTTTGCACCTTCTCCCCCTCTCCACCCATGCTCCCAACAAACATAGTATAAAACAAACTTCAACAGTACATTCTCTATAAGGAGAAGTTATCAACTCTTATTTAATAACCTGCAAATGACAATCTCAAGGTTCTCAAGACTTTTTGACTCAGAGCACATTTTAAAAAGTGTCTTTTCAGACAATATTTAGGGCTGTTTAAACAACATAGGATTTATGGGAATTCCCACACGTATGCATGCCACCACCACACTTTCACTTTCACACCTTGAAATAAAGAGGTAAAAAGGTTGGGAAATGTCCCATTCATAAAAACAAAAGATGTAAAATGGAGGAAAAAATACGACCTGAGGTTCACTAACACTTGGGCTTTCTGTCTTCTAAACTTTCATTGAATTGGAGCTGAAACTGGAGACAAAGGGCAATGATATGCTGGCACAGGCCTAAGTTCTTGCTAGCAGATAACCTTCAGTTGCAGGGAGAAACTGTTCAAAAGCTGGCATGGCCTGTATTTGTTCTCGCGCAGATTCTGGTAAGTCAGCCTCTCCTCAAATGGCTTGACGACCTATAAGAGAGAGCTTCTCAACCTTACCATTGATTCTAGGGTTGCCAGGTGTCCAGTTTTGAACCAGACAGTCCAGTATTTGAGATTTCTGTTCTGGAAACAAATTGAGAAAATATAAATGAGAAAATATAAATGTCCGGTATTTTCTAAACAAGATGTAATGTAGATTGTGATGTAATGTCAAGTGTGTCCGATATTTTTGTTGAAACTATCTGGCAACCCTACTTGATTCTTATAGTTCATAACTCCCACTGAGATCTTCAGACACATCAAGTAGTAAGTAGGTCCTTGTTAGTGGGCAACTTGCAAAAAGTCCCACTCAGGCAAGCAATTTAAGTATTTAGTGTTTTCCAGATCAGTGATTGGTGGTCTAGATTAAAAGGAAATCAAGACACCTAAGACTACTTTTGAGAAAGCTAGTGCAGATCTTCCTATTTTTGAACAGGGCTATTAGAGAGCTTACTTTCTAAAACGCAAAATGTAGTAGAGAAAAGTTACTTTAAAGCTCATCAAGATTAAATCCATTTACCATGCAATCAATCTATATATTTTAGAAAAGTGCATCTGTCCATCTGTTTGTTCACAAACTCCCTCTAAATGTTAGAATTTCCAAATTAGATAGGCAGCTTCCTCTTAACTTAAAGCAAAGTTTGATTGCACCAAGAAAATGGGAAGTGTCAAGAATCAGACAGTTTTGGAGGGGCACAGAGAGGAGGGACATGATGGACTCCACCATCTTGTCTGCCACTATACTGGGTAAGTAGCCCCTCGTCCCAAACCCCTCCCCTCTCCTGGCCTTGGGCTGCAGCACTGGAGGGGGAGAGAGACGGGGAGACAGAAAACCCCTGCCGCCGGGAAGAACTGAGGGGAAGAAAAGGCACCTGGCAGCAGCCACCGGGAAGAGGGAGGGAGAGAAAGGCCCATTGGATGGGATGCCCTGCTCTGAGCCCCTCCTCGCCCCCCCGACCTCACTCTTGCATCCCCCCCATATCCTCCAGCCCCCTGCCCCGCCCTTTCCCCTTCACATTTCCAAGGCCCTGGCCTGACTCCAGCATGTCCAACACTACCAGCCCCCTGCCCTGAAGGACCCAGACAATGCCAGGTAAGTCTTCTAGTTTTAAATAAGGTGTGTATATATGCCCATACAAGTTGTGCTCCTCATACACACAGACACACATACATGGATAAACTGTACTTAGTATGCTATAAGAAACATAAGAGTATAAAACAAGCCTGCATTAAGCCCCCTTTTTATGTCTATATCACTTAGAATTTGAAAGGCGACATGAAACCATAAACTATGGTAGATACAAGTATAGCATTCTACAGTCTTAGTTAACAACAGTAACTTATTCAGTTTTAAAGATACTGTACAACAAGCTTGATTGGACCCTCTTACAGAAAAGACACTCCTGTGACTATCTTTAAATACATACAAGCATCTGCATGTTCTTACTAATTAAGGTACACAGTTCCAGGAAATGAGGGGCTGAAGGTGACAGGTTTCTTTCTTCTGGGTGATCCAACCTGGCTCCACTTCTTGGCTGTCCAGGTCAGGACCAATCAGATGGTGATCCATGATACTTCCAAAGCTATGAAATGTCCAATCAAAATGAATAGTCCTTTTTCACCATCCTCTCAGAGAACAAGACATCAGCTTTTGTGTTCTTGCAGCTTGGACTGAAGTTTTTATGTAACACGATAGTCTATGCAGGATAGCTTATGCTATTATCGATGGTACAATCATCTTGGAACATACTTTGAACACAGGCTGGTTTGCTCTGGTCAGCTATTTATACCCCAAAATAATTTTCTGTGGGCTCTACGTGATTTATCTGGTTGCAGTGTTTCCATTAACACTGCTGGCTGCCAAAATGTGCAATTTAAAGGTCACATAATTGGTACAAGTCCCTCAATTCTTTGCTGCTCTTTAAAAACTTGTTTTAACTTGTTTAAAACAATGCAAAATTACTATAGCCCAAACAGCTAGGCTATGTCTACACTGGCATGATTTTGCACAAGAACTCTTTTGCGGAAGAGTTCTTGTGCAAAAACTCTTCCAGAAGAGAGCGTCTACACTGGCATGTGCCTTTGCGCAAGAGATGTGCTTTTGTGCAAGAGCATCCGTGCCAGTGTAGATGCTCTCTTGCGCAAGAAAGCTCTAATGGCCATTTTAGCCATAGGGCTTTCTTGCGCAAGAAAATTCATGTTGCTTGTCTACACTGGCTTCTTGCGCAAGAACAGTTGTGCAAGAGGGCTTATTCCTGAGCGGCAGCATCATAGTTCTTGCGCAAGAAGCCCTGATTTCATACATTAGAATGTCAGTGTTCTTGTGCAAGAACTCGCGACCAGTGTAGACATAGCCCCAGTCCCTGGTCAGTGCCACCCAGAGTACAAAAGTTCACCTGTAGGGTTCTACCTCCCAGCCTGGGTTGAAAAGGGGGCAGAGGGACTGATAGGGGCACCTTACATGGTCCGAGGTCGATGGCGCCACCTCTGTGTATGATTCTGCTGCAGCTTTTACCACGAGCCACTCTGCCACACTCCAACAGCTGTCTTGTTCCACTGCCCTAAAGAGTTTTTTCTCAAGATCACGCCAGAGACTTTTGGGGTGTCGGACTCTGGGAGATTTTGGGCTGGTGGACTCCCGAGACTCTTGGGGTATTGGACTTTGCTTACGGTTTGGGCTATGAACTCTGTTTGTGGTATTTTCCCAATGCCATGTGACTTCTCTCTCTATTTCATTAAATGTTTCTTTTCTACACTCAGACTCTGTGCTTGCGAGTGGGAAAGCATTGCCTCTCAGAGGCACCCATGGGTGTGTGAATTTCCCAGGCTACTGGGTGGGGGCTTGAGCTGGTTCTGTGTGAGATGAACCCCTAGATATTGAACCTGGCTCTGGTTGCTGCTGGACCTACCCGGCAGAAGGGTTACACTTATAAACACTCTAGTTAGTTTCAGTTCTTTTTATTTACTTCCTCTTTTAACACAGCCACGTTTTACAAAATGGATAGAATAAACATGCTTGATTATAAACATTAGCCTTATTTCTTTACTTTATGAAAAATAAAACCATTTACATGCAGCCTTCACCATCCCCTCATCAGGATTGCCCAGAAGGGAAATTAAAGTTAAAAAATATCATTAAAAGCTGTCTCACTTATAGCTGACTTTCCTTGTATATCAATTTTAAATAATATTGATTCCTATTTTACTAAGCATCTGGCACATCTAATATCAATACTTGTTATGAATGTAATGTGGATTTTTTAATTAGATATGTAAAAACAGGAAGTCTGTTTAGAAGCACCAGCACTACAATCTTGCAAAAGGTTTCAACCACTCTGAGTTTCTTCAGACTTTTATTGAATGAATCTAGAGGTTAGACCTTAGCTTTTTATTCTCTCAGTGCTCTGTTCTACATTTTCAAAAACACTTTGATACCAGGGAAATTTCTAAAATAGTTATCACTCATAATTTTGAGGCCTTACTTACTACAAAGCACAGTGGCAATATTTAAAGCCGTGATCCTGCAAGCTGATCCATGTTAGCAGGGACCCATCAAAAGTCAATGGATTTCCACCCAGATGCAGCTTGCAGCATTGAGAATCTGCATTAGGAATTAAATTAAAATATTAAATTAAAAATGTAAATATTAAAATCCTTACTCAGTGCAACTTTATAATTAGTAAAGGTAGATTTATAGGAGATATGGGATAGGCTTAACCAACATAAACAGAGAGCTGATGCCACAAGATTTCACCTGAAAAAGCAAGGGAGGTTCTACGGAATGTTTCCAAAATGTATGAATATGCCAAAGCATTTCATTATTAGGCCGATGTGTTCTCATATCTGTGCAGAAGAAACATTAATTTTTAGCTGTGAAATGGAAATTTGGTTCAGAGTGCTCTGGTTGCTTATATAGATATTAAGAGACTTGTACAATGATATGCCTGGCATTTTTTAATTGATCTTCAGATTTTAGTAATATGATTGTCTTATTGCTGATACATACAATGTGTGTAATCTTTTATTGCTTAGTGGCCTAATTCTGTAGGATATGGAACACCCTCCACTCCCTGTCTTTTGTTTTTGTGAAAGTTAAAGGTTCTCAGAAGCTCGCAGGGAGTACTGACCACATGCCTTCCACCCTGGATAGGATACTTGTTGCAAGGCTGGATCTGATTTTTTGCTTAATATATTTCTTTGATTAATATTCTAAACAGAACTTTGTGATCATATGACCACATAGCCTTTGTCACTAATAAAAGAACAATATGTGTGAAGACAATAAATGTAGCATTTACCTTGCGACTCCCTACAGGAATATATAGGTACAGTATGGCTACGTCTAGACTGGCATGATTTTCCGCAAATGCTTTTAACGGAAAAGTTTTCCGTTAAAAGCATTTGTGGAAAAGAGCGTCTAGATTGGCACGGACGCTTTTCCGCAAAAGCACTTTTTGCGGAAAAGCGGACATGCCAATCTAGACGTGCTTTTCCGCAAAAAAGGCCCGATCGCCATTTTTGCAGTCGGGGCTTTTTTGCGCAAAACAAATCTGAGCTGTCTACACTGGCCCTTTTGCGCAAAAGCTTTGCGCAAGAGGACTTTTGCCCGAACAGGAGCAGCACTGTATTTCTGCAAGAAGCACTAATTTCTTACATGAGATCATCAGTGTTCTTGCGGAAATTCAAGCGGCCAGTGTAGACAGCTGGCAAGTTTTTCCACAAGGAAAAACTTTCCAGTCTAGACACAGCCCCTATATAATGAAGTTTGGAATATGTCACATTTTAAATAATTTAAACTAATTTAATGTAGATTTAAGAACATAGATGTATTGTTATGGTCCCTTCGTGTTTTGCAAGATGACTACTTTTTAGGGGTAGCCCATGCACACTTGGAGAAGTAGTTTTCTTAACCACTGCCTGACCAAAAGGCACAGACTGAGCAGTTGTTGAGCAGATATACAGGAAGAGTGAGCTTGTGTGGGTCAGGGATCTCAGAAGGAAGAGGGATTCTAGTGCTGAGTTACAAGAGAAGTACAAAGGACTATACAGGATAGTCAACTAAGTGTCCTAGTTATGAACTACCTCAATTCCTGAAGATACACAACAACTGGCTCAAACCATACCTGGGTCCTCACTCAACTGAAGCAGGACCTGGGCAATGATTAAGAAAACTACAGTTAATGAAGAGGTAAAGCCCCAGGGCAGTAAACTGGACCAGGTGAGGGCGAGCACTGGTGTGGCCCTTAACAGAGGGAACCAAGACGGGCCATGACACAGAACTCCGCGGGAGGGTGCTACCAACAGAACTTACCCCATTTACCCATGGCTACATGCAAACACATATGATAAAACAAACTCTCAAAGAACTGCACATTTCTGGACTGAACACACACTCCCAGCTGTATTTCACAGACATCTCCCCTTCCCCACCTCTAATATCATTAACTCACAGGCATTTACCTTTCCCCCCCCCCCCCCCCCCCCGCATCTCCCCTCTGTTCTGAAATGTGATTTGTCCTTTTCATATGTGTTCATTTTTTTAAATTCTATCCTTTGGTATATATGGTTGTGACTATTTTCTTCCACTACTTGATCTGAGGAAGTGGGTCTGGCCCATGAAAGCTCATCATCTAATAAACCATCTTGTTAGTCTTTAAAGTGCTACATAGTCCTGTATTTTGTTTCAGCTGTATTTTAGTCATTGCACTACTCTTCACCCTCCCCCAGTACAGTTTTACTGTTAACAGATGACTCACTATGCTGCTGTGTACCGTGTGATGAACTAAAAGTAGTAACAACTTATCCTCCCTTCCAACAACCCAGCACATCTTTGTAAGATTGTGTGAGCACCAACTGAAAAAAAAAGTAATGTTAAAAGCTTAACAGCTATGTTTTCTTCCGGGTCTCCATTTTGATCACGCACATGCCCATTCACGTGCGCACCCACTGTGGAAGCGGCAGTAAAACCAGAAGAGGCAGAAGTAAGGCAGAGCCTGGTAAGTTTGGCTCATGTTACTTATTAATGCCCGAATGGGAGAGAATGCTGACTTCAGACCCAATGCAAAATTTATTATAAGCTGCAGGTAGCAGCACGCATCTGCCAATGTGTCACCTGTCTGGCAGCTGCCATATGGAATTGTGGGATAGTGGAGGCAGACATGAATCTGGGGGACCCAGGCAGGAGCTGTGTCCACACTGCACTGCAAATCCAAGTCATAGGCTATGTCTACACTGTGATCTTTTTCCGGAAAAAGATAGGCAAATTGCGAACTGCAATTTGCACACCTTTTTCTGCCTTTTTTTTTTTTTTTTTTTTTTTTTTCCTGAAGAGGTTTTTCCTACATTTGGCCAGTCTACATGGGTGGGGCCAAATGTGGGAAAAATCTCCGCTTTTGGAAGAGACCTTATTCCTCATAAAATGAAGAATACAGAGCTTCCGAAAGAGACTGTTCCGAAATAGTGGATATGTTCCTTGGACATGGCAGAGTTTTTCTCTGGAAAAACTCTGTAGTGTAGACATAGCCATAGTAGCACATGATTCTAGACCCACCCCCTAGTGCTGGATTCTAAGGTCTGAGCCCAGGGGGCTTACTGGTATGAGTCATATTTATATGTAGACAGAAGAGGACAGGGGTTGGCTTGAGCCTGAGCCTGGGCTTACATTGCAATGTAGACAGACCCTATATGCTACTGTAACAGAAATAATAGCAATACTACAGGCCCCCCTGCAAATGTCAAAATAGGAGCCTTTACGCTTGTCATGGGATCACGAAAACTAACACCATATGAAGACCTGCTTTTAAGAGGGATACCTGGGAACTGAGTGCTCCTCCAGTGACAAAGACTGCAGGAGCCTTTGCCTCACTTTGATAATACTCAGTTATATTCCTCTGTGCTGCAATAATTTTTTTTAATTATCCCCTAATTTTAATCTGTAAATTAAGTATAGGATTTTCCTGTAGTACAAGGCACACTGGACCTCAACTGCTTTAACTTTGAACTGTTTATTACATTTAATTTAATTTAATTTAATTTAAAGATGGGTTACTAACCATTGCCAAGAAGGTCTTTATAAAATTAAAATGAATAATGAGACTTCTGGAATGAGACCATAACTCAAGGGTGGGTAATAAGTGACCTGCAGGCTGGATATGGTTCACCAGGGTTAGCTGGTAGTAGGCTGCCAGATGCTTTGTTTACCTGAGTGTCTGCAAGTACCAACTTTTTCCAATGAGATATTTCCTTGAAGTATTTGCACCAGATTGGGTTGTGGATTTCTCAAAGGTTTAAAGCACTCAAAACTAAAGGGCATGCAAAGAAAGCTGGAAAATAAACTCCCTTTTCTGTCCCAACATTCTGTGTAACATATGTGGAATCTCACAATCCCCTTACAAGTGAATTGCCCATTAAAGTCAATAGGTGTTGTGCACATGAAGGTCCTCCAGGATCAAGTCTAGTTGTTATGTCATGCTTTTTAAAAACCTGAGTTCCCCAAAAGCTCTGTGACCTTCACCCACCCACATATCCAGATTTGACTGTTGTTTTCTCAGCTCATCTGTTAGTCTGAAATGACTGGTATTAACATCTGCCTGCGTGGTTTGGCTATAATTAAGAGTCCTCTGCAAACATTGAAGCAAATGCCCTTCCTTTTTTCGCAGGATTGTGAAAACTACAAACAACACTTTAAGCTGCTTTTCTGATCGGACTTATAGTTCCCCTGTAGTTGCAGGGCCATATGTGCTCAGGGATAGCCTAGTCAGCTGCATTAAAAAAAAACACACTTAAATCTCACACATTAAATACCTGAACAGCACTAGAATAAATACATGTTGCCTGCACACCCATTCCTTGAAAAGAAAAGCAGTTTATGTAACCATACATATCTCAGCAATAATATGTTACTTCCTAACTATTATCATGGGCAGATGAGAGGTTTTTTTTAAAACTCCTCCATATGTATTCATGTCTTGTCAGCTCAGATGATCTCTGACTCATAGGAAACTATATAAATGGCATGTGTTCCTCATCTAATCTAATCTCTATTTTTCATGGCTTTGTGTGGGCAGGGGTCTTTCAAGTAAATAGGTTGACATAAAAGGCACTGAAATGGGGGAAGGAAAACTAAATGACAAGCAGTAGAGACAGGTAAGAGACTGTAGGAGAGCATGAGGACAAAGGATAAAGATTTCCCCTCTAGAAAGGTACTGTATATAGGGCTTGATTTTGCTCTCAGGAACACCCTATCAAAATTGATGAAGTTACACAGGTATAAGGGGGATCAAAATGAAGCCTGTACTGTGTCATGGAGCAAGATTAAATTGGCCTCTCTAGATGAAGTTTCTACAGTTGTGGCTTACAGATGTTAGAAGTGTAAAATGAAAAATTAGAAACAAGTGTTGACGTGCACTTTGTTGGGGCTGATATTCCTCATGTTAGCAGTAGGGAACTTATGGCCCACGGGCTGTATCCAGTCCATGGGAAGTGTGGACACCCACCTGCAAGGCTGGAGCTGTGAACACTGGTTTGCCCCACTTCAAGGGAAAGTGTTGAGTCTTGGCACTTCCCCTCATGGAGTTGCAGGGAGATGGGGGAAGCTCTGAGTGTTGGCACTCCCCTGTGGGACCAGAGCCATGAATACCAGCTTGTCTCACTGGAGAAGACCCAAGGCTCCAGACCCCCCCCAACAGGTGGTGAGTGAGTTGAACATTTTATATTTTTCTCTCTCTTTCAAAAAAACTACCCTTAAATTAAATTGCTTTTAATTTGTGTGTGGCCTGCAATTTATTTTTTCTTTGAGTCAGTGGCCCGGGACAGAAAAAAGGTTCCTCACACCTGCGTTGTGCAGCATTCTGCCAAGAAGATAAAAGAGTTGGGTTCAATATTTTTAGGATCCTTCTACACAACTAAGTTGGCTTAAACCCAAACCTAGAAACCTGGGAAAACTAAATCCACCCTCCAAATGACTTTAACAGGCAGAAACTTCACCAAGTACAGGCAGTCCCCGGGTTACGTACAAGATAGGGACTGTAGGTTTGTTCTTAAGTTGAATTTGTATGTAAGTCGGAACTGGCGTCCAGATTCAGTCGCTGCTGAAACTGACCAGCGGCTGACTACAGGAAGCCCAAGGCAGAGCAACTCTGCCTTGGGCTTCCTGTAGTCAGCCGCTGATCAGTTTCAGCAGCGGCTGAATGTGGATGCCTGGGGCAGAGCAGCTGGGGTGCTGCCGGGTTGGTCCAGTAGCGCCGAGGACCGGCGCTGCGGGACCAACCCGGCAGCGTCCCAGCTGCTCTACCCCAGGCGTTGGCGAGAAAAGCCTGGTCTGCTGGGGGGGGGGGGGGGGGCACACTAGCAGCACCCCCCCCCAGCAGACCAGGGAGACGTGGGCGGCGGGACCGCTGAGACGCGCCGCGGTCCCGCTGTCCGCATCCTCCGTGGCTTTGCTCCGCATCTCTCTGGTCTGCTGGGGGCCCCCCCCAGCAGACCGGGCCCCCCCTCCCCCAGCAGACCAGGGAGACGCGGAGTAAAGCCGCAGAGGATGTGGGCAGCGGGACCACGGCGCATCTGGGCTGTCCCGCTGCCCACGTCCTCTGAGGCTTTGCTTCGCGTCTCCCTGGTACCCCCCAGCAGACCAGGGAGACGCGGGCGGCAGATCGCCGAGACGCGCCGCGGTCCCACCTGCATCCTCCCCGGCTTTGCTCCGCGTCTCCCTGGTCTGCTGGGGGGACTCCCCCCAGCAGACCAGGGAGACGCGGAGCAGCTTTTCTCGCCCCGGAGGACGTGGGCGGCGGACCGCGGCGCGTCTGAGCGGTCCCGCCGCCCGCGTCCTCCGGGGCGAGAAAAGTCCCGTTCGTAACTTATGTCGGATCCGCGTAAGTCAGGGACTGCCTGTACTCCAAGAACATGTGCCAACAAGGAAATCTTTATTATGGGAAATGGGCATTTATAAACTTGAGAAAACAGAAGGGTGAGCCTCAGAAGGAAGGAGAGGCACAGGAAACGGGATCATAGGAGCAGCACCTCTGTAACCCGCTTCCTCCACCACACATTTCTGCTTCCAGGATTTTACATATGTAGCACGATCCAACACCCATATTTGTTAGGTTATGTCTACACTTGATTCCTCCTTCAAGAGAGGAATGCAAATTCAGCTGAGCAAAATTGCAAATGAAGCACAGATTTGAATTTCCCGCGCTTCATTTGCATAATCGCATCCGGCGCTATTTTGAAATACCTTCTTTTGAAAAAAGAAATGCAGTCTAGATGTGTTTATTTCAAAAGAAAACCCTTCTTTCAAAATTACCCTTAAACCTCATTTTATAAGGAAAGGCACAGCAAAATGCAAGGTGGAACAGATTATTTAGCACGAGAGGATTTACGTGGCATTACCCAAGTCCTTGTGGAGTCTTAGGGGGTGGGGGGAAGGGTAGAGGGTGCAGCATTCAGGGCAGGGGGCTGGGAGATTTGGGGGGTCCAGGATGGGGAGCTGGGAAGTGAAGCACTCAGGGCAGGGGGTAGGAGATGTAGAAGGGCTGAGGGCAAGCGGCTCAGGTCAAGCTAGGGAGGTGTGGGGACTTACTGGCATGTCCTTGGGGGTTGGAGCTGTGTTGCCTGATTCTAGGGATGGTCCTGGGAGGGACCCTGGCAGAGGACTGGGGGGGAAAAGTTTGGGGGGGTGGTCGCTTACCCCAGTCGAAAGGCTGGCAAGATGGCAAATCCTGGCCCCAACTGACCACTGTTTTTCTGGTATGGCTGTCCACTGTGGTCACTCTACAGCAGGCATGTCCAAAGTCCGGCCCGCGGGCCAATTGCGGCCCGTGTTCCGGTTTAATACGGCCCCACAGGTAATTTGGCAATATCTATCTTTTATGGCCCCCAACGAATCCATATGTATTGAGATGAATACGTTGTAAAATCTCAGTTAATGTCAGCTGGTCTAAATCAGTTATAAATATATTTGGACACAACATGTATACTTGGTGTTATGTTCCTGTTCATATTTTTTGAACTTAAAAGTTGACAGACAACCTTTATTACCAATAATATGTAATGTACTTTACAATGTTCCTGACATATATTTCAGCTTCCTGGATTTTTTTTTCATCTGGCCTTCAGATATGAAAGGCAGAGTGATTTAACACCTGTTTAGATTTGTCATCCATGTGACGAAATGAAAAGTATGCCGTTTGCAATAAACTTTGCATAAAATAGTTAATTTGCATTTAATTTTAATGGTTCAAAGAATGTCAGGCAAAATGGTCGGCCCTCACGCATGTTCACTTCATCAAATCTGGCCCTCTTTGAAAAAAGTTTGGGCACCCCTGCTCTACAGTATAGCTGTCCCCGACACTTGCTGCCCCTAGTGGTCATTCAGTAGTATCTTTATCCTCCGATCAGCACCCTCCCTTTCCATTTATGGAAAATAATCCTATTCCGGACATTTCCCAGTTTCCTGACACAAGAGGGCTGTGTCTAGACTGGCAGTTTTTCCGGAAAATCAGCCGCTTTTCCGGAAAAACTTGCCAGCTGTCTACACTGGCCGCTTTAATTTCCGCAAAAGCACTGACTTCCTACTGTAAGAAATGAGTGCTTCTTGCGGAAATACTATTCTGCTCCCGTTCAGGCAAAAGTCCCTTTTGCGCAAAGCTTTTGTGTAGGGCCAGTGTAGACAGCTCAGATTTGTTTTCCGCAAAAAAGCCCCGATTGCGAAAATGGCGATCAGGGCTTTTTTGTGCAAAAGCGCGTCTAGATTGACACAGACGTTTTTCCGCAAAAAGTGCTTTTGCAGAAAAGCGTCCATGCCAATCTAGATGCTCTGTTCCGAAAATGCTTTTAACGGAAAACTTTTTCATTAAAAGCATTTCCGGAAAATCATGCCAGTCTAGAACAAATGGACTCATGGGTGAACAGACAGGTAGACTCACATTTCTAAAATAGATAGATCCGCATTTCTCAAACTGTGGGTCCTGACCCCCCAGGGGGTCACGAGCAACTTAGAGGGGGGTCGTGGTATCACAAAGTTTGAGAATCCCTGCCATAGATAAATAGCTGGCACATATTGTAAGGGACCGTTTAAGGCAGAGTGGCCCATTAACACCTTTGCACTCACAGAACAAAAAGAGGGGATTAGCGCATTCCAATTTACTGTAATAAAGTAGAAGTCTCAGTGTGGCACTCCATCCATGGTTCAATCATCATGGGGGTTGGAGCAGAGCAGCCCATTGAGTGGGCTACACATATTTTACGCTATGAGAAGATTTGGCGACAAAAGTGCTGTCAAAAGTGGAAACTGATCAAACTAGTTTTTCTGCCACCCTGTGACGGGGCGCTTGAGGCAAGCAGGCTCCGCAATGGCGGCCGAACTGCAAATGCACCAGTGAGGTGCGCCACTCGAAGACTGCTGCCCCGAACACACAGGGGGCGGGGGTGGAGCAATGCACCCGTCGCACCCAGTGTTCTCTGTGGCGCTGTGGCGCAGCCTTTAAAAATGGCGCGCTGCCAGCCAAGGAGGAGGGAGGAGTGAAAGCGACCAGCATGAGAGCACTCGGGGCAAGGCCAGCACTGACAGAGCAGGACCCAGAGCGCAGCGGGACCGACTGGGATTGCTGACCCCCCCCTCCGAGCGAACTCACAACATAAGCAGCTAAGACGGGTCGCAGAGGAGTGTACCAGTCCAGCAGGGTAGGAAGTGACCCAGGGTGGAGTCAATGAGTAGGACCCGCGGGTTGACATGTTATGGGATACGTCCCAGTCAACCAAAGGAGAGAAGTGTTTTCTCTCTCCCTAAGGGCCCTGGGTCGGGGCCCAACAGGAAGGGCAGGTCCGGGTTTCCCAACCCCCGCTCCCTGAAGCCTGGGCAAGCAGGGAGGCACCTCATACTGTTTCGGTGGGACTAAAAAGATGACAACCCAAGCAGGGGCGGCCTGTCCATATAGGCGAACTAGGTGGTTGCCTAGGGTGCCAAGTTAAATTGGGCGCCAAATGGTGGTGCAATATCGTTGAGGGGTTTGGAGGTGGGGGTGCCGATTGCCAGTTGCCTAGGGTGCCAGTTGCTGGCAGTTAGTCTAGGGCCGCCCCTGAACCCAAGCTCAAGCTGTACCTAGGGGACATGGGGATGTGGTGTTGAGTGAGGACTCTTGTCTAGTGGAAGGAAGAAGGATCTTGTGTAAAAGACTGAAGGCACATCGGTATAGTGGGAGGAGGGTGGACTGAAGGGAATAGGTGCCAGGGGGGCCCGAGAGGGCTGCTGGGGCCCAGACGTGGTTTTTTTTTGTTTGTACATAAAGTAAAAAGAGGTGAACACCTCTTCCCCCCCTCCCCCAAGTGTGTACTGTAACACGCCCATTGTCAGTCTTTCATGGCCACATTATTATCTCCCCTGACAACAGATAGAGCAAAGCTACATGGGTAAGCATCCCACAGTGCAGTGTTGTTGGAAGGCAGAGCTGATCTCTGCACTTCTTGGGATTCCCTCCTAGTTCTCTCACAGCATTCTCAACTAGGGAGCAGCATCACGAGGAGCTCTGTGAGCTCTGTGTGCTTAGGAATGTCAAAGCAGCACAGCAGTCTCTCCAGCTTTCCCCCTGCAGCAACAGTCTGCCTGCTACTGTGTTTCTAGCAGGGCAGAACAGGAGCATTCCACTGTCTTGCTCTTTTTGTTTGTTCCCCAAATGGAGCAGCTCACTCAGCTGTCAGATACTTGCCAGAGCTTTGAAAGGGGAAGGATGCATGCCTGCAGGGTAGCAGAGACCACAAAACACTCAGCAGAAATCAGCCCGCAGGTATTGTGGGATATTGGTAGAAATCACTTCTCTTGCCAAAATAAACAAGAGTCCACACTGGCTCTTTGCCAACGACAGAGAGAAGGGAAAAGGCAAAAGTCTGTTGCAGAAGTGGAAGTTTTTTTTTTTTGCCAAAACTGGATGTTTTGCCAGACAAAAGTCGCATTGCTCACTGTTTTATTAACAAAAGGCCATTTTTGGTGACAAAACATGCCAGTGTAGACAAAGCCTTAGACAACCATAGTAAAATCCCCAGAAAACCTACAGTCTATTTAATGAACAGAGCATGAAGCGAATACTTAAAATGCAAGGTGGTAGGAGGAGAATCACCTATAAGTACGCTGACCATCCGTCCTGGGGTACGTCTAAACTACATGCCTCTGTCGGCAGAGGCATGTAGATTTGTTTTTTTGGAAAAGGTAAATGAAGCCGCGATTTAAATGATCGCGGCTTCATTTACATTTACATGGCTGCCGCGCTGAGCCAACAAACAGCTAATCAGCTGTTTGTCGGCTCGCGCGCTAGTCTGGACGTTCCCCCTGTCGACATCAAATCCCTTTGTCGGCAGCCCCGGTAAACCTCATTCCACGAGGAATACCGGGGCTGCCGACAAAGGGCTTTGATGTCGACAGGGGGAACGTCCAGACTAGCGCGCGAGCCGACAAACAGCTGATCAGCTGTTTGTCAGCCCAGCGCGGCAGCCATGTAAATGTAAATGAAGCCGCGATCATTTAAATCGCGGCTTCATTTACCTTTGCCTATGTGTCTAATCTATATGCCTCTGCCAACAGAGGCATGTAGTCTAGACACAGCCCTGGATATTCCAGGACACTCCTGACTTTTAATCTCCTGTCCCGGGGTGTCCCTATGAAGCACTGAAATGTCCTGAAAAGCCCAGAGATTCCAAAGGCAGCTGGAAGCAGCTACATGCTGCTGTTTCCCCTCCCACTCCCTCCACTGGGAGAACAGGAGTCAGGGCCACTTCCTGCAGTCTTTCCCTGCTGCTCAGGAATCTGCCAATAGGAGCAGCAGGAGGCTATGTCATTTGGGAGCATGTTAAAACAAGTAATTTTCAGAGGGGGAAGGGGGTGCAGGGAACTGGCACTTGGCTCAGTTGGGCTGTGGGAGTAGGGATGCCAGGAAGTCGGGGGGGGGGGGGGGGTGGTGGTAGCAGCAGGGGGCCTGAAATGACTTCCCCTGGCCAGGAAAAAAAATGTAATCTGGGACCAATCCTGAAGGTGATGGAAGTCCAACCCCTACCCCCAGCCTGTTCCTGCACCTCCCTACTGGCCAGACTCTGCACCCTCCCTTCTGGCCAGACACTCTATCCCCAGCCTGCTCCTGCATCTTTCCTCCTGGCCAGACACTCTCCCCACAGTCCGCTCCTGCAACCTCTCTCCTGTCCAGACATCCTGCCCCCAGCCTGCTCCTGCACCCTCCCTCCTGGTCAGACTCTGCACCCTTCCTTCTGGCCAGACACCCTACCCCCACTCTGTTATACACCCTCCCGCCTGGCTAGACACCCTACTCTCAGCCTGCTTTTGCACCCTACCTCTCACCCAGACCTCCAGGGGACGCTCTAGACTAGCTGCCAGCAACTGGCACCCTAGGCGAACCATGCAATCAGTGCTCTCCCCCCCCCCCAACCCCAAGGGCAGATATAGACTGAGGTTTTCGGTTCTGTGACTGGAGACAGAGGGACTGGGGATGGATTTCTGTGGCTGGGGACGGGGGGCTGGGGATGGAGATCTGTGGCTGGGGACGGGGGAGTGGGAACAGGGGAGAGGGAACAGGGTGCAAGTGGGGAGAGAGAGTCCCCTGAACCCGCCTCCTCCCAGGATTCCCCCCCCAGAGGGAAGCCGACCCCCCTCCCATGGCGTGGGGAACTCCTGCACGTGCCTCTCCCACCCCCCGCGGCGCAGGGGAAGCCAGCACGTTCCTACCCCGAGCCGACCCCTCTCCTCCCATGTCGCGGGAAAACCCCCGTGCGCCTCCTCCCCCGGGGCCGATTCCCCCTCCCATGGCGCAGGGAACCCCCGTGCACCACCTCCCTGGGGGCCACCTCCCTGCGCTCTTCCTCCGCGGCCGACTCACCCCTCCTGCGGTGCAGGGAAGCCGCTGCGCTCCTCCTCCGGGGCCGAAGCCAGACATTAGGGGAAGGGGAAGTGGCAGGGAATTTGGCGCCCCATTTAACTCGGTGCCCTAGGCGGCTGCCGAGTTTGCCTATAGGCACAGGCCACCCCTGCAGACCTCACAACCTCTCCCCTGTCTCCTCCCCACCTCCCTTCCAGATTCTGCACCCCATCTCTATCCCACTCACTGGCAGCACTGTCCCACACACTGAACCAATTATTTTTGTCCCCACCCTAGAACCCAAGGAGGTCCAAAAAATCCACCAGAAAAGTAAATCTGACATATGGGAAGAACTGAACCTCCCCCATGTTGCTTCCCCTCACCCCTTGGGGCTAGAGTGCCAGAGGAGTGAGGCGTCTCAGTTGGGGGCCACCTCAGTGAGGTTTGGGGAAGAGGTTTTTTTGCTTCTCGCTTGTGTGGTCACCAACTGATTTTTCTGCAGGTCAGTGGCCCCTGACCCAAAAAAAGTTGCCCACTCCTGCCATAAATAAAGAAAACATTGAAACCTTTTGTGTTGGACATAAATTAATATTTTACTTTATTTAAAATTAAATTTGATAAACTAACATGCAAAAGTTAAAATGCTTAATCTGTTTAATAATTTAAATTAAACCGTTCTCTTCAGCTGCAGCACTAGTAAAATGGCTCCAGTGTAAATATGTAATTAACGGTGAGTTTCCATTAGCAACTGGTCTGTGGAAATGTTTACATTGAGCCAGGTGGTCCATGGGCCAAAAAGGTTGAGAACCACTGAAATAGAGGCAACCATGGTCTCTCCCCCCGAGAGATCTCTCCGGGCTCTCTGCTACTCCACAAGAGCCCACAGAGAGAGCGGTTTATTACCATGGCTGTGAAATCACTGTTACTCCGGGGTGGATGATGGACAGACTCTTTGCGAGTCTTCCTCATCCAAGCATTTGATGATTTAAACAGCATGTTAAGATGCCACATGAAAACACTTGATGCGTCCACAGAGATGCAGGATGTATCGTCTCTCTCCAGAAATGCCTGTCATGTCTTGTGTGTCTGGGTAAACAAGTGCTTTGTGAGCTCTGTGAAGTGGTGAGATGTTTTGACTTACAGTTTCAAAGGATTTGTTCTTCTGTCTTTGGGCTGCACATAGTCTAGACCTGAATGGAGTTAGCTTTTACAACGCATTTTTGAGTTATTCTGACACATGAAGTGAAACCTGTGCTAAAGACCCCACATCCAATTTTCTTCAAAGGTCACCTCTACCAGGAAGTAGAACTTTTACTGTTTGGTCCCTTATGTTTTTGAAGGGTGACTAAATGTTAACTGGATCTTCTTGGGTAATGTCAGCAGATTGCTTTGGGCCCAATCCTAGCTTAAAATTTAAATTGGACCAGGCCCTTTGTAAGCAGGTTGGGAAGTAGTCTCATCTGGCAATTATTATTAGGTATTATTTACATAATATAGGCAGAGCCATCATGATAGTCACATAGGCCGTGTCCAGACTCAGGGGTTTTTTCGGGAAAAGTAGCCTTTTCCCGAAAAAACTTCCCCTGCGTCCAGACTCAAGCCGCCTTCTTTTGAAATTATTTCGAAAGAACGCGGCTTTTCTTTCGATGGCGGTAAACCTCATTTCACGAGGAAGAACGCCTTCTTTCGAAAGCTCCTCTTTCGAAAGAAGGCGTTCTTCAATGTAAATAGGGCTTCCTCGAAAGAGAGCATCCAGACTCGCTGGGTGCTCTCTTTCGAAAAAGCGGATTGCTCTTTCGAAAGATCCGCCTGCAGTCTAGACGCGATCTTTCGAAAGAGGCTCTTTCGAAAGATGCTTTCGAAAGAGCCTCTTTCGAAAGAAGCCTGCAGTCTAGACATAGCCATACAAATTTCTCAGTAGCTTTACATATAAAAGGGTGTGTCTATACTACATGGCTCTGTCAACGAGGCTTACAGGATCTGATGACAAAGGGTTCTGGGGTCAGCTGATCCCCGTCTAGACTACCGCGCTGTGCTGACAATCAGCTGATCGGCACATCACGGTGGCCATTTTAATGTAAATGAAGCGGTGATTATTTAAATCGCTGCTTCATTTTGCTATGTCTAGTAAACTCATCTACATGGCTCCGTCAACGGAGCCATGTAGTCTAGACTCACCCCAAAATAGCCCAGCCCCATTGATCTCCATGGGCAATATACCTTTCAAGCAGTGCTGGTGAGAGTTAGTGACATGGTCTTCTCTACCCTGTAATTGTCATGTTTAGTTCAGCATTGTCATTCTGGCTTGTGGAAAGTGAGGGCACTTGATAGCTTTGCAGTAACATCAAAAAATGCAGTTGTAGTACATCTCATTAAAGATGTAAATTCCCATTAATCAGTTAACCAGTTAATGTTACGTCACATTGGGGCTGCTGCCAGCTCCCCCCCCCCCCCCCCTCCAAAACAGACCCTGTTCACAGCAAGCTGGACTACCTAGAGAGAGAGTCTGCTCTGGACACTGGCACAGTCCCTGCCTGCTGGATCCCTGGGTTCTCCACAGACAGGGGCTGCTCCGGACAAGAGCAATCTCTGTCTGCAACAGGGCTAGAGCAGCCCCCTGCCTGCAGCAGGTGGGGATCTGCTCCAGCCCCTTCTGATAACCAGTTAATTGGAACTGGTAAGCATCATCCAGTAACAGGACTAAGGAAGTTGTCCCATGAAATTGTGGGATAGTTCTGGATGATTCCCAGGCCTGAGTCAACTGGGGCTGCATCTACACTGCAAAGTAATAGGTCTTGGATGCTGGACGTTATCTTGAATTGAGGTTGGACCCCTAGTGCTGCAGTGTCATGGAACCCTAAGTCTGGGGCCTGGGTTAATTCAACTGTAGTATAGTTGCATGGGGGTTCCTATTGTGCCCAAACCCATCTCTATTGGTAGAGGACGGCGGGAGGAGTTCTTAGAGGGGTCACATGACATCCTTTACTTCTGGTCATGTGTCCATCTTGATCCCGGAAGTACTACTTTCAGGAGTGGGACTTCCTATGGCAGGTGAGTGGGGCCTAAGAGGGCAGGGGCGTGGCTAGCGGTGTTAGGGGGCATGGATAATGTGTTCCTATTTTTGGTCCAGAAAATATGGTCACCATACCTATAAATCTTAAAATCTAATGCCTGATTCTGCAAAAATTACTCATGTGAGCAATCCTTCTTCATGGGGGTGCTCCCACTGAGATCACAGGAACTTTATACCCGTAAAGATTACTGGTGTGAGGAAGGTTAACATAAAAAGACCTTGAAAAGGGCTCAATTCTACAAGGGGCTGCACACTCTGACCCCAATTCAGTTAGCCACCTGCTTAAATGCCTTACTAGAATAGGCTCAGAGTGCTCAGCACCTTCAAGAATTGAATCCAAACTATAAAAATAGAAAAGCAGAGTACAGAACACACAGAGCTGCTGTCAGAAAAGGAATTTATACAGACAGCTCACTGATAGGATTAAAGGGGAAATATTGATATCTAATATATACTTGAGAGAGTCCGCCCATCTGTCTGTCCATGTGTTTGTCTTTCTGTTTGTTCAAAAACTCTCCTAAACGGTAAAAAGCTAGGACTACCAAATTTGGTATACAACATCCTCTTATGATAACTTAAAGCAAGGTCAGGGTTTGATTGTGCCAGTAAAATTGGATGTGCCTGGAATAGGATTGCTTCTCAGAAAAATCAAACAAACAAAAAAAGAGACAGAATCAGTAGCAAGTAGAAGAGGTTGGCTGTTCCCCTTCATCAGGGAGTGAGAGGAAAGTGCACAGTTTGCTGCATTCCTCACTCTGGCTAGGAGACAGACAAACCTGGACCTGCCCCAGGTGGAAGACATGCACCTCTCCACTAGCTGTGCCCACTGGAGCTTCAGTGGCCATAGAAAGATGCTTCTCACCTGCCTCAAGCTGCTGTAATGAGAGAGGGCTGGGGTTGTCCTCTTCCCAAGGTAGCCTGCATACTGGACTCCTCATCCCCAGCCTCACCCCAGAGCAATGATTTCAATGAAGCTTGTATATTTTTATTGTATTTTCCAAAAAATCCCCAAAATTAATTGAGTTAAGGACCTAAGAAATACAGGGTAAGTCTTTTGGTGTAAATATAAGTATTTGCAGGATCAGTTCACTAGTAATTAAATGAAACATTCAGAATGAAATATGCAAGCCAACCACATTTTGAACTAAAACAAATGTCAGTTCATGCAGAATAGAATAGGAGCCCCCAGCCCCTGGTCCATGCCGGTGGCAGCAGAGAGGCCACCATTGACTGAGCAGGGCAGGCAATTGGGGGAAGAGGCAGGGTGGATACAGAGCCCGAGGAGTGCAGCCCCATGGGAGTGCGCTGAACATTGCAACAGCCGGGCTGTGCTCCTAGCTTCCACCTCTGGCTGCAGGGCTGCACTCCTGGCCTCTGGCTGTGGGTCTCCATAGCCACCCTGCCTCTTCCCCTGAGCATCCCCTGTTCCTGTTTTCCCCCTTCCTTCTCCCTCCTTGAGTTTGTGATGCACCAGATGCTCTGGGAGGGCAGGGCAGGGGTTACTGAGCAGAGGCGGGGGAGGAAGTGTGGCTTTTCTCTATGGCTGTATCTACACTGCACCCCTTTTCCGGAAAAGGGATGCAGATGAGACAAGTCGGAATTGCAAATGCAGTAGGGATTTAAATTTTCCCCGCTCCATTTGCATGAACATGGCTGCCGCTTTTTTCCGGCTCGGGGCTTTGCCGGAAAAAAGCGCCAGTCTAGACAGGGATCTTTTGGAAAATAAAGCCTTTTCCAAAAGGTCCCTTATTCCTTATTCTGGCACAGTTTCTCAATTGACTTCACATTTGCTGATAGCCTGCATGTATGGAAGACAGTAATACATTAAATACTGCATTTGGAATTTGGAATTTGTTCAGATCTATTTGAGTGCCTGCTATGAGCCATGAAAAGGATTTTTTCAAACAAAATCACATGGAAAAACAACAGTGTGGAAAACTTCTGATATTGTTATGGAATAGGAGACAACAGCTGGCTATGATGAAGAGGACACAGCTGTTTGTTACTCTTTTACATTAGCTTTCTTCACATGAAGTTCAGTGTTTATTTGTACCAGTTTGAATTTTGTAAATTAAATCTATCTTTGTAGCTTTTATTTCCTGAACCTTTATGCACCTAATTCTGCACCATTCCAATCAAGGTAGCATGTTACAGTCCTTTTGCATTCACTTTACATTGGTGTAAATGACAACCCAAAAGCATAAGGCAGTGGAGAAACAGGCCCTATGGTCTTATGCCAGAGTGGAAGTGAGCATTGCCTGTTGATTTCCATAGGAATTGTGAGTGCCTAGCAGCACACTTGAGGATCAGGTCCTAACTACTTTTTTTTTTTAAGATTTCTTTTAGCAAAGACAGTTCCAAAATCTTTCTCAATGTCCTCATTTCTGATTGTTCTGTGACATTATGAGAAGCAGCCAGAAAAGGATTTGGGAGCAGATCGTTAGCTGGTATAAAATACCATAATTTCACTTAGTTCCTACTTCCTACTCCTGAGGAAGTAAGCATGTGCATAATTCATGTCCCCCACAGAGTTCTTTGTTTCCTTGCCAAAAAATTTTTTTTGATGGGGAAGTAAAAGAAGCTGCAAGAATGGTCATTTGCCACTCCCTGGCAGCACAAGATGGTCAATTTGGACTCCTGGAGCAGATGGAAGAAAAGTAGATCACTACTGAGTGGGAGGGGGCCCTGGCAGTCATGCCACATGAAAGAGACACTCTGTCCCTCTCACTTGCTACTGCAGTAAGCTCAGCATGGAGGAGCAGGGCATGGGGTGGGTGGGTGTTTCTAAGGAAGTAGGCATGGGGAAGCTCTGTCCTCTCAGAGCAAAATGTAGCAGCCGGCCTACTTAGTGAATGGTTCCTGTTATCTTTGTGAATTTCCCCAGGAGTATAAAACAGGTGTAAAATGGCGTAAATGCTTATGGTACTTTCGTGAGTAGAACTGAGCTGAACTTTTGGATTGAAAAAATTTCCTCTCAAAATATGCTTCATGAACTGATTGTCACTGACCTATTTGGAAACAGTCAGGAGCCAATATAAATTGTGAGTTTGATTCCCCAGCCCTCACTTGCTCTTCAATTGCCTATGATTGTAAAATTGACAATATGGCTACATATATGTTGTCTATTAACTGGAAACAAAGGGTCACACCTGGATACAGTACTATTAGGTAAGGGGATTTGGGGACTTATTCCAGTGCTCCCCATTCCCCATCTTTGTATTGTAGTTTAAATAAATTACCAAAATAATTGAAACCAGTGTGATTATATTGCATTATTTTGACAAATAATATATGCACAATTTTGCAAAATTTTAAAATGTTTTGTGCAGAATTTTTTTGGGCACAATTTCCCTAGCAGTAGTACCTTCCTGTAATGAATATAAATTCTGGTAGGCTGGAGGGATCCTATGGAATGCTACATGTCAGTGCCAGGAGAAATGAATGTGCACATCACAATTTATCAGTTGATACCTATTAAGAGGAGATGCTCTGTCCTTTGATAGAGGAAGCTTAGCGATCCAGGTCTATTGGTAAAATAGAGAAATCCGGAATGTAAGTTTGATATAACCTCATCCACCTTGTCTCTCTCTAAGGGTATGTCTAGACTACATGGCTCCATCGACAGAGCCACGTAAACTAGTTTCCCTGGCAAAGGCAAAGAAGTGGGGATTTAAATAATCCCCACTTCATTAAAATAAACATGGCCGCCGCGCTGTGCCGACAGTCAGCTGATCCGGCACAGCGCGGCGGTCTAGACTATATTCTCTGCCAAAGCAAGAGTTTCCTGTACTCCCAATAGCTGCCAGATCAACCTCTAATAGTAAAAAAGTCACTTTTAAGACAGCAAAAAGATGTGCTGCGAGAGTTGCTACAATAGAATGTTATCACATCATCTCCTTCCTGTTATGAATAAAAATCAAGTACAAGATTCTTCCTATTGCTTTTGCTGATATGGCTGTTTATGGAAATGCGTCATCTTGACACAGACAATCCATAACTCTAATCAGTCTAGCTCTACCCCACCCCCTATAATTGACTAAACACAGTGCTAGCACTGCAATTAAGCATTTAACCAATTAAATGGGATTTTATATCCCCAATAGATGTTTTATCTATTCTCTTAAAATGTTTCTATGTACTGCACATACACCTATTTCTTTCCTCAACTAAAAATGAAACTGCATAAAATTGAAATTCTTTTATTTTCCAAATGTTAATACAGCTGTACTGCTGCGATGAAATTTTGAACTGATGTGCACTTTAACAAAAACGGTAAAGTTTTCTGCACCAGAAGAGGATGCAAAGGCTGAAAAAGCGAATCCTCGGGATTGTTAGGTGGGGCGCCACCTGTAATTATTGGACCTGTCACACTAAGGCAGATGTTTGCAAACTGTGGGATACGCCCATTATGGGAGTGCACAAGTACACTTGTGGGGGCATAGGTAGGACTGCACCAATGCCCATGGGCAGTGGGGAGAGAGTGTGACGCACTCTTGGTCCCCATACTCCATCTGTGTTTTTCTCCCTCTAGCTGTGGCCCATCTCTGACTCTGGGGGAAGAAGGCATGGACAGGGTGAGGGTGAGCCCACAACCCTATAGGTCAGTCTTCTTCACTGCATGTGCATCACTGGCTCAGCTATAACAATGCAGCTGCATGGCTGCAGCTCTGTATGTGTAGAAATACCCTAAGGAGGTTTGGAAGCTTTTGCTGGAGCAGAGGCAGCCCTTGCTCTAAAACCAATGTGGAGAAAGTAATGAAAGCAAAACCAGAATATAAATGAATGTGACAGGCTATGCAATGCGAATGCAGATTCGCATCTGTAAAGCTCATGCCCCTTGAGAATTGAAGAAGTGTTTCCCAAACTAATCTGCACTATAGGAATTCTGGAGGCTATAGCAACTCTGCTAAGCTTTTGGATATACCTGCTATTGAAGCAAAATACAAGCACAAAGCAAAAAACTTCCAGATGCAGACAAAAGATTCTCAATGAAACTTCAGTACAATAAAGCCCCAGCTACACTATAAATTTAACAGCCAGAGTATAATTAGCTGACACAGGCTATGTCTACACTGGGAAGGTTTGACGAAGAAAGTGCTGTTGACATGCAAAAATCACCAAAAGTGAAAACCGTTTTTTCTGCCTATTGTCAACATTTTATGGCACCCTGTTAACAGAGCAAAGCAATGTGAGCAAGCATCCTGCAGTGCAACATTATGGGAAGCCTGCGCTTCTTGGAATTCCCTTCTAACTCTGTGAGCTCTCCAGGCTAAGGAAAGTCAAAGCAGCACAGCATTCTTTCCAACTCTCCCCCTGCAGCAGCAGTCTGCTTGCCACTGTGTTTCTAGAAGGGCAGAACACGAGCATTCCAATTATTTATTCTTTGTTTGTTCCCCAAATGCAGCAGCTCACTCAGCTGTCAGATACTTTCGGGAGCTTGCACAGGGGAGGGGAGCATGCCTGCAGGGCAGCAGAGATCACAAAACACTGAGCAGAGCCATCAGGGCAGGCATTGTGGGTTACTGGTAGAAGCCAGTTCTCTCAACAAAACAAACAGCAGCGTTCACACTGGCTCTTTGTCAATAATAAAGGAAGGAGAAAAGACAAAAGTCTCTCGCAGCACTGGAAGTTTTTTGTCACCAAAACTAGTTGTTTCCCCCACAAAAGTCTCATTGCAGTTTAAACACTTTTACTGTTTAGTTGTCAAAACATGTCAATGTAGACTAGGCCATAGTCAGAAATGTTCTTATTCTAGGGTAGCTGTTTTTAGTGAGATTGGGGTTTATAATATATAATATGATTCTCTAAGACAGCTCTGTGAATAGGTTGTCCACACCAGAGACAACTCCCCACCTTCCTCAGACACATTGCAACACAGCCATCTCTAACCATTCTGGAACACTCGAACTAGTATAGAAAGCCTAAATTCACCCTCATATTCACCTGCCCTCTACATACTTTAATTAATCTTCATTAGATTACCTGAAACGTTGCACACTCTTTTACTATATACTCCTTTGTTTCTTATGTAACATTTCTCTCCTCATAGCTTTTTGTTTTCCTTGTATTTAATTTGCTGTTTGCATCCCTTGTACTCCCCGATCCCTGTGTGGAAGATCTGCTAAGGAAGCAGGAGCATAGAACTCACAGCAGCTCTCTCCCCACTGCAATTTTTCCCTCTGACCTGGTAAATGGAAAGGGTCTACACCTGGGTGTGGCTGGGTTCTGTTTGGAAAGAAGCAACCACATGGTGAGCCACAAGGTGAGAAGAAATATTGTCAGCATGAGCTATGCACAAGGGTGAACATACACTGAGCTGTGTGTGCTGGACATCACGGCTGGGTACAGGTCCCTGTGGGACTTACAGAGGAGAAGCAGCAGATAGGCAAGCAGCCAGTGCAAAGGAATCCCAATGAGATCTACAGACTGAAGCTAGCCTGGAATAAAGGCTATCATGTGATGTCTTCAGTAAAAGTTGGGTCATTAATATTGTGACATGTATGCAAAAGAACTAGGGGTCACCAAATTAAATTACTAGGTAGTAGATTTAAAACAAATAAAAGGAAGTAATTCTTCACATAATTCACACTCAACCTGTGGAACTCCTTGCCAGAGGAAGTTGTAAAGACCCAGGACTTTAATAGGATTCAAAAATGATAAATTCATAGAAGATAGGTCTATCAATGGCTATTAGCTAGGATGGGCTGGGATGGTGTCCCTAGCCTCTGTTTGTTGGAGGCTGGGAATGGGAAACAGATGAAGGATCACTTGATGATTTTCTATTCAGTTCATTCCCTCTAGGGCACCTGGCATTGGCCACTGTCAGAAGACAGGATACTGGTCTAGACGGACCTTTGGTCTAACCTAGTATGGCTGTTTTTATGCTTGTTAACTTTTCAACTCCTAGGTGTCTAAGCATTGGGACGGAGTATATATGACTGTGGTGTGGGGTTGTACAAAATGTTAGTGCAGACACAGCCTTAGCTAGAAGTCTCTCTTTTTAAGGAATATCTTTTCCCAGAATTATATAAGTACACAAATAATTATTGACAAACCTATTTTATCAGCAGTAATATTGCTAGTGTCCCAACATGCTGTGCATGGAAAACATCAAAAGAATGACTAATAGGAATGAATACATATACTTATATTCCTGTTTATTACTATTATCTACAAAGTCTGTAGGGACATGTTTAATATATTCAAGATTTTATCTAGCATTCTCAACTACAGTCAAATAAATAAGTACCATTAACTTTCTGGGAATGAGTCAGTGGAGCGGGCTGGGGTTGGGGTTGGGGCTGGGGCTGGGTCAATCTTCCTCCTGCCACCACTGGTGAGTACAAGAGTGGGCCTTACAGCTGCTGCTGACACCAGGATTCCTGCTAATCCCCTAGGCCCTGTTGCTTGGGAAAGGAGTGAAATGAGAACAGGGCAGGAAAAAGGCTGGGACCTAAGGTGGAGAAAGGGGTTGTCCCAGGCCCCACAAGCCCTTAGGAATGGCTCTGACTACAATACAGGAAACCCTGGCCATTTGCAGTTGATGCGTTCCCACATCTACCAGAAATAGCAAATACTGGGAGCCATGGCTCCTGGTCCCTGACGTGAGCTCCCTGCAGCTCCAGAACTACATGTGGGGAACTCACCACAGGGACCAGGAGCTGCAGTAACTTTCTCAGGACTGGAGACCTCAGGAGAACCATATTCTCTGCCAAAGCAAGAGTTTCCTGTACTCCCAATAGCTGCCAGATCAACCTCTAATAGTAAAAAAGTCACTTTTAAGACAGCAAAAAGATGTGCTGCGAGAGTTGCTACAATAGAATGTTATCACATCATCTCCTTCCTGTTATGAATAAAAATCAAGTACAAGATTCTTCCTGTTGCTTTTGCTGACATGGCTGTTTATGGAAATGCGTCATCTTGACACAGACAATCCATAACTCTAATCAGTCTAGCTCTACCCCACCCCCTATAATTGACTAAACACAGTGCTAGCACTGCAATTAAGCATTTAACCAATTAAATGGGATTTTATATCCCCAATAGATGTTTTATCTATTCTCTTAAAATGTTTCTATGTATTGCACATACACCTATTTCTTTCCTCAACTAGAAATGAAACTGCATACAATTGAAATTCTTTTATTTTCCAAATGTTAATACAGCTGTACTGCTGCGATGAAATTTTGAACTGATGTGCACTTTAACAAAAACGGTAAAGTTTTCTGCACCAGAAGAAGATGCAAAGGCTGAAAAAGTGAATCCTCGGGATTGTTAGGTGGGGAGCCACCTGTAATTATTGGACCTGTCACACTAAGGCAGATGTTTGCAAACTGTGGGATATGCCCGTTATGGGAGTGCACAAGTACACTTGTGGGGGCATAGGTAGGACTGCACCAATCCCCATAGGCAGTGGGGAGAGAGTGTGACCCAGTCTTTGTCCCCTTACCCCATCTGTGTTTTTCTCCCTCTAGCTGTGGCCCATCTCTGACTCTGGGGGAAGAAGGCATGAACAGGGTGAGGGTGAGCCCACAACCCTAAAGGTTGGGAACCACTATATTAAAATTAAGGCCTAAATTGAAACTCAAGTTGTGTATATAAAGAAATTGTGTAAACACAGACATGTAAGTCAACTTAACCACTTTTTGACCTCTGCAAAAAACAAAAAAAAGAAGAAAAAAAAGCACTCCAGGAAGCTTAAATAAGTTAGTAGTGCTTACATAAGATTGTAGATTTTTTTTTTTTAGCTTTCATTTTTCCTCACAGCAGTTTCTATTTATTTGCTGTTATTTTAGCACATACCATAGACAGGGCCATCCCTAGTGGAATGCGGGGCCCAGGACAACACCCCGCCCCCACAGGCCCTTCCCCCATGCTCCCCACTAGAGGCCTTTCCACCAAGCTCTGCCCTCTCCCCCAACCAACACAAGCTGGAGGAGTAAAGGGCCTGGTGTGGTGCTGCCTCATCCCTGCACTAACCACAGTAGCAGGACCTGGAGGGGCCCGCAGCCTGTTCTGCTCCACCCCACTGCCTTCTCCCCACTTTGCCATGGCAGCAGAAACTACTCAACTAGTCGATAAGCACTTCCATGTTCTGCCTTTGAAACGTACAGAGCCCCAGTGAGGGCTCTTGTGCATTTCAAAGCGGAAGTGCCACATGGAGCCTGGGGTCAGCAGGGGTCTTGTACATTTCAAAGCTGGAACGTGGTGTGGAGCCCGGGGCCAGCGGGGAGTCCCCAGCTGATCCCAGGCTCCACGCTACTGCTTTGAAATGCCGTGAGGAGTCTGATGCTGGGCTCCCTGCGGCATTCAAAGCGGCAGCGCCGCACAGAGCAGCTGACCCTGGGCTCCGTGCATTGCTACTGCTTTTAACTACCACCCACTTCTACCCCCCTTGCTGCCTCTATATAATAGAGGCAGCAAGGGGGCGGGGAGTGACTAGTCAACTATCCTATAAGCTTATTGGATAGTTGACTAGTCCTTTACATCACTATCTGTGTCCCACTGCTGCAGTGAAGCAAAACATAGCAGGTTGGGAGAGGGTGGCAGGGCAGACGTGAGCAAGCCACTGAGTATGGGCAGTGGGAAAAGGTAGGGCAGGGGGACGCCCTAGCCCCAACTTCGAAGTAAGAATAAGAGCCTCCGGAAAAGGGCACTTTTTCCGGAGGATCGGGGCCAGTCTAGACGCTAAAAGCCGGAAAAAAGCGGCGGACATTTTTATTTAAATGCCGCGGGGGATATTTAAATCCCCCGCGGATTTCCCTACGACAACTGCTGAAATTTACATGCCCCTTCCGGAAGAGGGGCCAGTGTAGACGTAGCCCTACAGTAGGCGTTCTGGGGGCAGAGTGTGGCCAGGGCCATGTCTGGTGGTTGGGATGGCAATGACTTTCCCGGGGCTATGATACCTGCTGCCCTGTTAGTCACTCTGGCTCCAGTTGCCAGAGTGAGGGAGGGGAGGGGGGCAGCAGGTTGCTGCTGTTGCCACATTCCAGGCCCCACCCCCCAAGTTGGGTGGGACCGGTCCATAGGATGGTTGATGTTGATGGTTGATGGCTGCTGCAAGCCCCCTCCCTCCCCAAAGCACAGGGCGTGATGCAGCTGCCTTTGGAACCTCCTATGGACGGGACGGTTCTGGCCATAGGCCTGTGTCTATTCACTACACTACACGAAGAGAGACAGCGCTGCCGCAAGCAGCAGAGATCCCAACGCTGCTGTGCACAGGGGCTGAGCCCGGAGGTCATTCCAGATGTGCCCACATCTGCCCACTGCAGACGCCTGAAATTTTCCACACACACACACACAAGGAGCGAGGCTGCCACCTTCCCTCCCTTGGGTTGTCACATCCTGCTGCCGTCCAGCCAGAGACGCGCACGGGCGCTCCCTGTGCACGCCCCACGGGCAAGGCGGCAGCAGAGAGGCAGCCAGGCACGCGCCCATAGATGCGCTCTGCTCTGTCCCCTTGGCTGGGATAAGGCGGAGAGCCAGCCCAGCACCACAGCCAATCAGGATAGGGCTGGGGGTCACATGATGTGTCCTCTTGCTCGCTCTCTCACTCACTCCATCTCACAAGCGACTTTCTCCGCTCACAGCCCCAGGCGCATGCGCTCAGCTGTCGTCCGTCGCCCTCCCCCCCCCCCCAGATCCGCGTCCAAGCTCCTGCTTTAGAAGGTGGGGAGGGGGCGGGAGGAGAGCTTTTACAAGCGGGAAATCTCGTGAGATTTGGAAGGGAAGCCTCGCGAGACGTGATGGGGAGCGGGACGGCGCGGGGGAAAGAAGCGAGCCGCGGGGAAGGCGGCCCCCGGCGGCCATGGCAACTCAGGTCGCGCGCGGGAGCCGTTGCGAGCAGGAGCAGGAGCGGGACGTCCGGGCGCTGATCCGGCGCGTGACCGGGCTCCGCGAGGCGCAGGAGGAGCCCGGCGGCCGTTTCCAGGCGGCGCTGAGCTTCGCCTGGTCCAACTTCAGGTCGGGGGCCGCGCCGCGCGCTGCGGGGGCCTCCGGTGCCCCCCAGCTGCCGGGCGGGGCGGGACCGACGGGTGCCGGGCTCTCAACGGAGCAGTGGGGGGGGGGCTGAGCCCCCAGACCCAGCGCGGGCGGGAACTGAGCCGGGCTGCCTGTCACCTGGCTCCTAGGACACTTGAAATGCGGAGCAGCAGCGGGGTCTGTGCTGGGCTGAGCCAGGCTGCTGGGCCGCCTGCTGAAACGTTCACTGGCAAGGCCTATAGCGTTAACCTCTACGCTCTTGGGGATTCATTAAGCCACTACTGCACCATTGCATCCCTACTCTGACCCCTTTGCAGTCAGTGGGAGCGCATGTGGTGCCTGAAGTTAATGCCATGCCTAAGTCATTGCCGAGCTAGAGACGTCAATTTCTCCCTTCTTGAAAAGGTCCTTATAAGCCACATTGGGGAGCAGATTTTGCTAGAAAATTACAGAGCTGCAAGAAACATGACTATGAATCTTCCCTCTGTCTGTTGAAGTGGATAGATGTGTTTTAAAGATGGAAACCATAGTAATCATATATAACTAATTTTTTCCAGCGTTTTTGGGAAGATACGCAAGTTAATTTTTCACCTTACATAATGATCTTACAGTATGTTCACAACCAAAGTTATAGGCAGTTATTGTGATGATGTCTTTGGTGGTAAGTAGTGATGTCAGCATGTAGACAGCTACATGATTAACCAATAAGACTGGGTTTATCAATTAATCCTATAGACTACACACATTACCTTCCCCTCCCCGCTGCCTCTCTGGCAAATACCAGGTACTGCTGCAACTGATAGAGAGGCAGCAGTGTGGAGGGTGCAGGAAAGAGCCAATGCACCCATGAAGCCGGCTTTCATGCCATCTCTGTGCATGCCGGATCTGTGGACCCGCCTCCCCCCTGCCTTGCTGCCTCCTGCAGAGGGAGCAGGAAGGGGGAGAAGGAGCTAGTGCTGGTGGGGAGCTGGTTCTCTGGTGCCACCTCCCTCCCTCCACCTTGCACTGCTGCTTCTGTAAGAGACTACAGTGCGGAGTACGGGGGGTAGGGAAGGCTTCCACAAAGCAACCCTTGTGCATGGGGGTCTGTATTAGAGACAGCAGCGTGGGGTCGCAGGTGGGAAGCCATTATTTAAAGGTAGAGAGAGGCAGTGGCAGGGGGCTTCAGGACTGTTGAATAGTTGTGTAGCTGCTAAAATTTAATATGGTTACACAACTATTCAGTTACATGCTAGCTAATATCCCTAGTGGTAATGATCTGAGAAACAATGGGCTTATGTAAAAGTTAACAGTTGGCATTATTCAGTATATGACATCACATGAGATACCTGCCAGAATGTGTCATGTAGCAACTACTATCTATGTAAGATGTTTAAAAGTGAGACTTCTTGCTGCTTATTTAAATCTTAAGTTTTTAAGTGAGCATTAGCAGTGCAATGCAGATCCAAATTACTAGCACATTATTTTGTATCTGATCAAGTAACAAGGATCTTCATAGGGTTACTAAATATATATTAGTGGCAAAAGTAGAACACAGAGTGAGAGAGGGATGCATCAACATGGTACAGGCAGTCCCCGACTTACGTGGATCCGACTTATGTTGGATCCGCATTTATGAACAGGGCTTTTCTCTCCCCGGAGCTCACGGGCGGCAGGTCGCCACCCGTGTCCTCCAGGGCGAGAAAAGCTTCTCCCGGTCTCCCTGGTCTGCTGGGGGGGGGGGGGGGGGGTCCCAGCAAACCTGGGCGGCTTTGCTCGGGTGTCCCTGGTCTGCTGGGGGGGTCCAGAAAAGCCGATGGACCCCCCCAGCAGACCAGGGACACCCGAGCAAAGCCGCCGCCTGGGCGGCTTTGCTCGGGTGTCCCTGGTCTGTTGGGAGAGAGGGGGCGCAGCTCGTGCGCCGCCTCCCCTCCAGCAGACCAGGCTTTTGTTGCGGGACGCCTTGGGTAGAGCAGCTGGGGTGCTGCCGGGTTGGTCCTGTGGGAACCTACCGGGCAGCCCCCCAGTTGTTCTGTCCCAGGCTCCAGATTCAGCAGCTGTTGAAACTGATCAGGCTGATTCCAGGAAGCTGGGGGCAAAGCAACTCTGCCTCAGGCTTCCTGTAGTCAGCCCCTGGTCAGTTTCAGTGGCAGCAGCTGAATCTGGAGCCAGTTCCGACTTACATACAAATTCAACTTAAGAACAAACCTATAGTCCCTATCTTGTACGTAACCCGGGGACTGCCTGTATAAGGACAGTGCTCCTGGTAAGAAGTCCAACCCATCACTAAGGATGTTAAGAGGTGAGTAATCGTGTAGTCGATAAAAATTCTATCAATTACATGATTATTTGATAAGGGAAGGCACGCAGTCCTGACTCATGCTGGATCTGAAACCTACCCCTACTGTGCCTTTGCTGTTTAAATGTTGGAGCTGGGCTGCCTGCTCTTCTTTTGTTCTGTTAACTGATATAGAGAGCAATATTACTAAGAACATAAGAATGGCCGTACTGGGTCAGACCAAAGGTCTATCTAGCCCAGTAGCCTGTCTGCCGACAGTGGCCAGCACCAGGTGCCCCAGAGACGGTGGACCGAAGACAATGATCAAGCGATTTGTCTCCTGCCATCCTTCTCCAGCCTCTGACAAAGAGAGCCAGGAGCACAATTTCTATCCCCTGGCTAATAGCCTTTTATGGACCTAACCTCCAGGAAATTATCTAGCTTCTCTTTAAACTCAGTTATAGTCCTAGCCTTCACAGCCTCCTCAGGGAAGGAGTTCCACAGGTTGACTACACGCTGTGTGAAGAAGAACTTTCTTTTATTAGTTTTAAACCTGCTACCCATTAATTTCATTTGGTGTCCTCTAGTTCTTCTATTATGGGAACTAATAAATAACTTTTCTTTATGCACCCTCTCCACACCACTCATGATTTTATATACCTCTATCATATCCCCCCTCAGTCTCCTCTTTTCTAAACTGAAAAGTCCCAGTCGCTTTAACCTCTCTTCATATGGGACCCGTTCCAAATCCTTAATCATTTTACTTGCTGTTTTCTGAACCCTTTCCAAGGCCAAAATATCTTTTTTGAGGTGAGGAGACCACATCTGTACACAGTATTCAAGATGTGGGCGTACCATAGTTTTATACAGGGGCAGTAAGATATTCTGTGTCTTATTTTCTATCCCTTTCTTAATCATTCCTAGCATTCTATTTGCCTTTTTGACCACCGCTGCACACTGTGTGGAAGTTTTCAGAGAACGATCCACGATAACTCCAAGCTCTCTTTCCTGATTTGTCATAGCCAAATTAGCCCCCATCATACTGTACGTATAGTAGGGGTTATTTTTCCTGATGTGCATTACTTTACACTTATCCACATTAAATTTCATTTGCCATTTTGTTGCCCAATCACTCATTTTGGTGAGATCTTCTTGGAGTCCCTCACAGTCTGCTTCTGTCTTGACTATCCTAAACAGTTTGGTGTCATCTGCAAACTTTACCACCTCACTGCTTACCCCTTTCTCCAAATCATTTATGAATAAGTTGAAAAGGATTGGTCCCAGGACTGACCCTTGGGGGACACCACTAGTTATCCCTCTCCATTCTGAAAATTTACCATTTATTCCTACTCTTTGTTTCCGGTTTTTTTTATCCAGTTCTCAGTCTAAGAAAGGACCTTCCCTCTTATCCCATGGCAATGTAATTTACACAAGAGCCTTTGGTGAGGGTCCTTGTCAAAGGCTTTCTGAAAATCTAAGTATACTATATCTACTGGATCCTCCTTGTCTGCATGTTTGTTAACACCTTCAAAGAACTCTAATAGATTAGTAAGACATGATTTCCCTTTACAGAAACCATGTTGACTTTTGTCCAACAAATTATGTTCTTCTACGTGCCTCACAATTTTATTCTTTACTATTGTTTCGACTAATTTCCCCGGTACTGAAGTTAGACTTACCGGCCTGTAATTGCCAGGATTGTCTCTAGAGCCCTCTTTAAATATTGGTGTCACGTTGGCTACCTTCCAGTCATTAGGTACGGAAGCCGATTTAAAGGATAGGTTACAAACAACAGATAATAGTTCAGCAATTTCCTATTTGAGTTTTTTTAGAACCCTTGGATGAATGCCATCCGGTCCCGGAGATTTGTTAACATTAAGTTTTTCTATTTGTTCCAAAACCTCCTCTAATGACACTTCAATCCGGGACAGTTCCTCAGATTCATCACCCACAAAGGACGGTGCAGATTTGGGACTCTCCCCAACGTCCTCAGCCGTGAAGACTGAAGCAAAGCAATCATTTAGTTTCTCCGCAATGGCTTTATTGTCTTGAGTGCTTCTTTTCTATCTCGATCGTTTAGGGAACCCACAGGTTTTTTAGCAGGCTTCCTGCTTCTAATGTACTTAAAAAACATTTTGTTCCACGAGGCGTACAGATAGTTCGGAATGGCTTGCTAGTTCTAACTATCTAGCCCGTGCCGCGTGTAGCCGCGCGGCACGGGGTTCGAACAAGCCGGCATTTAAAAATGGCGCCGGCCGGCTTATGCAAATGAAGCCCGGGAAATTCAAATCCCGGGCTTCATTTGCAAGTGCGGTATGCCTACATTACCCCGCTAGTTCGAACTAGCGGGGTAGTGTAGACATACCCATAGAGACACCCACAGACTCTCTCAAATATATAGTAGATTTAACTTGAAAAGTGAGATGCTTCACTTGTTAACCTATAGTTAACCTAAACCCAAACATTTCCTTGCATAACTTAAAAACTGTATTTTGTTTTAATTTCTCATTTAGATTTCATCGATTTCTTGATGTAAGCAGTCACAAAGTAGAGAGAACAATAGAGGGGTAAGATTGTCTTATTTTTAATGTATTGATTAATAATGTTCGTTTGAAACATTCATTGATACAAATTATTTATTTTTGAATCAGAATTTATGAAAAGCTGATTATTCATTCAGACCTCAGTAAAGCTGCAAGCTGGAGAAGACTGATAGAAACATTTCTGAACTCGCCACTTCCCAGCACAGAAGAATCCAAGGTGTATAGCTTTTTTTCTACTTTATTCTAATTTTCTTGTATTTATTCTGATGCTGCTCACTTTATAACAATTTTTTACCAGAAAGTACAAATGAGTTACATTACTATTAAACTACATGATTGCCACTCTGAGCTATTTTTTTAAAATTATAACCTATACTCTTCCTGTTATTAAAATGTGTATTTACTAGAAGATTTACCTGGTGTTGCTCAGGTCCTTCAGGGCAGGGTGCTGCAGGGCTTAGGGCAGGGTTTGGGGGATGTAGGGGACTCAGGACAGAGGAGTAAGGAGGTGCAGGAGTCAGGGTTGGGCGGAGGAGGAGGGGGCTCAAGGCAGGTAGAGGTTCAGCAATTCTCGGGAGCTCTGCTGGCTGGGCACCATCTCCCTGGGGCTGGCCATGACAGGGGTGTGCTGGCCGGGCAGCGGGCGGGAAGCTTACCTCCACCGCTGTCTGCTGTTGCCCCAATGGGGTTATAGATGTCCCAGTCCCCATGCTACCCCCTGTGGTCATTACACAGTGTAACAGTCTGTGATAGCAGCCCCTTCTCCATGTTATGAAATACAATCAACATTCCAGGCATCCATCACCAAGGTGTCTGGGTGTACATTTCATGGCTTAAATTATATCATTGCAGATAAAAGACATAGAGCTCCACATTCTGTGTTATGTGAACATTTTTGATAGTATAGATGGGAATCCAACCAGTCTACATCAAATTGGATTTCCTAGTTTTCAGTTGGAAAAACTTGTCAAAATTGTGTTCTGAATTTTTTTTCTAATTTTGGCCAAGTTTTTTAATAAGTATATTTGTGGATCATGAACACTTAAAAGAGTTGCAGCGTTGCAGCTAAGAATGTCCTCCCTCAATCCCTATGAGTTTGGTGTGTTGAATTCCGGATCAGTTTAGGGCATCTAATGGATTAAAACTATGTGTTTTCACTTGAACCACGTCCAGTGTGGTTGTTTTGAACCTGTTCTAGTTGACCTTTGAAGACTGAAACCTGATGCTTTTGTAAAATGTACATTCCTGTGCTGGTTAGAGGCACTCTGTATAATGTCATAATGTTTAGTAGAGTTGTGTGCTTTGTTCCCAATGTGTGTGCTTAGAACAGGGGTGGGCAATAATTTTTGCAGGTGGGCCACTTCATGAATTTTGGTATGTGGTCACAGGCTGGTTCTAGGCCCCTTGGAAAGGGTGGGGCCTCAGGCAGAAGAGTTGGGGCTGGAGCTGCGCTGGCCATAAGTATGCACGCTGTGCTAATCAGGTGGGTGGGTTGGGGAGAGATGTTTGCTGGGCCAAATCCGCCCTCCCCCATCTCCCTCCGGCCAGATTTTGCTCACTCCTGGCTTAGAACCCTAATTTCATTTCTAATTTAACTGATCTGTGACCTGTCTTTGGACTGGTTTAGACTTCTCTGTTTTGGAAAAAGGAACAACTGTACAGTAGCAGTGCAATTATAATCTAATTGCTAACCACTCCTCCTTAGAGATTTTTAACATACATGTAACTTTAGCTATGTTAAAGCGACGAGGAGTCCTGTGGCACCTTATAGACTAACTGAAGTGTAGGAGCATAAGCTTTCGTGGGCAAAGACCCACTTCGTCAGATACATGTAGTGGAAATTTCCAGAGGCAGGAATAAATATGCAGGCCAGGATCAGGCTGGAGATGACGAGGTGGATCCAATCAAGGAGGATGAGGCCCACTTCTAGCAGCTGATCTGGAGGTGTGAATTCCAAGAGAGCAGAAGCTGCTTTTGTAGTTAGCGAGCCATTCACAGTCTTTGTTTAATCCAGAGTTGATTGTGTCAAACTTAAAGATGAACTGTAGCTCAGCAGTTTCTCTTTGAAGTCTGGTCCTGAAGTTTTTTTGCTGCAGGATGGCTACTTTTAGATCTGCAATTGTGTGTCCAGGAAGATTGAAGTGTTCCCCTACAGGTTTTTGTATGTTGCCATTCCTAATATCAGATTTATGTCCATTGATTCTTTTACGTAGGGACTGTCCTGTTTGGCCGATGTATATAGCAGTGGGGCATTGTTGGCACGTATTACATTGGTGGATGTGCAGGAGAATGTACCAGTGACAGTATGGCTGATCTGGTTAGGTCCTGTGATGGTGTTGCTGGTGTATATATGTGGGCAGAGTTGGCACCGAGGTTTGTTGCAAGGATTGGTTCCTGAGTTCGAGTTATTATGGTGCGGTGTGTAGTTGCTGGTGAGAATATGCTTCAGGTTGGCGGGTTGTCTGTGGGCAAGGACCGGCCTACCTCCCAAGGCCTGTGAAAGCGAGGGATCATTGTCCAGGATGGGTTGAAGATCACTAATGATGCTATGTTGTTCGTGATTAAATTGAGCCAGTCTACATGCTCAGAAATGTCAAGTTGTATTTAGCCCTCAGCAGAGTTGTGTAAGGTAACTGGGATGATCTTAAGCTTTTGTTCTTGTAGTAACTTGGGTGTCTTGCTGTCTGGCTTCATGGAACTTATTCATATCAAAGATAATTCTGTAAGTAAAGTTCTTTGGTAGATTCTTGTAAGGAGAATGGTGCTAGCATTTTAGTTGAGGTGCTAAAATTTGACACATTTTGCATAATCTGTTTGTACTCGAAAACATTAATTAGTATATCTGTTATTGAGAGGATCTGTGAGCGCTCATACTACAAACTCTGGCATACAGTGTTTTAGTCTGTTCATTTCCTAAAGTCTTAAATCAATGTATTGACTTTTTTTCTTGTGTTTTGTTAAAGACAGATTCTCATTATGCCATACTATCTCTTCTGCTGTGCTTGTCTGATTCTCCTTCCAACACCAACTATGTGGAAAAGCCACGAGATAAAGAAGTGGGTAGGTAATATGATCTTTATATTTTAAATGAAAAACACATGGACAAGAAACAATCTGATAGACTACAAGTGGGGAAAAGGGTCCTAACATGCTATTATAAATCATTTCAAGATTCTCCACTGGTTATCTTTTTGTGGATTTTTATTTTGTATCTAATTAACCTACACATCTAAGACATTGGAAGTTAGAAGGGTTGAGGGTGGGAGGAAAAGTTAATGTTTTTTCTCATCTGGGATGCTTCTTCACATCCAGCCCTGAGGGTCTGTCTCTGCTATGGGGTGGATTCTGCAGCGATTAACCCCTTTGCAGATTGATTTGGCAGGTGTAGTAAATAGACCACCACTCTCCCATCAACTCCCGTATTCCAGAACAAGATGAGTAAGGAGAGTCGATGGGAGAGTTTCTTTTGTCAATCTAACACTGTGTGGACTCTATAGTAAGTAGGTCTAATGTACATTGATTTGAGTTAAGCTACTAACATGACTCAAATTCTGTAGTTAAATTGATTTGTCCCAGGAGTGTAGACCTTCCCTGAAGGTTATTTGGTGTTTAAATGAGCCTGTGATCTTTGTGGGAACATGTGTTAAAATGATTGTCACAATAGATACCCTCTCAGTAAAGGGGCCAGTGCGTGAAATACTCTGTCAATGATGGAACCTCCATGTGAGGTTTGATGCATATTGGTGGGCAGACTGCATTAACTGCTGTGGTATTAAATAAAAGACTTCATTTTCTAACACTGTGTGTCCTGACTGTTTGATTATACAGGACTGAGCCAAAACCAAAATCTATCTGAAACTATTAACTTTGCATGTAATTTCACATGAAATAATTTATGCAGTAACTTGACATAATGCAGTTTGGTTATTTCTATAATCTTTTCATTTTAAACTAAAAATACCGCTTTTCTCATCTAGCTAATTTTAACTTGGTAACATTAGTTTTCCACCTAATCTTACCAGGAATTAATTTTACTTAGTTTCCTGGTTTTGTAGTAGTATAGGTTGAACCTCTCTAAACTGAGACTCTCTGGTCTGGCTGGACCTTGGATGCTGCCAGACCAGAGAGGTCCCAGTGGAGGGCTGATGACTAAGAGCTCTGTGGGCTGATAGAGCAGTGAGCTGCCTGGCAGGGTCTGGTGAGGCTGGCAGCAGGATACAAGCAACGGCCAGGCAAGGACTGGTTGCAGGGTGGCCAGAAATGACCTCCCGGGTCCAGCAAAATCCCTCATCCAGGACTGGTCAGGTCCCGAGAGTGCCAGACCAGGGAGATCCAACCTGTATTATATAATTTCCCATGTTTCTGATTACAAAAAAAATTGGTAAATTGACAATCTCCAATGGATCAAGAATAAAAAGATGAGAAGACTGGAACACATGGGATATATTTTGGGATGCCACACACCCTTGTGGTACTCATTTGCAGGGCTGAAAAAGAGCCATTAAAGCACTGAAACAACATTTTAGTCAAGAAATTAGAGGGGGAGGGCAAGCCTCTGCACACCCTCCCGCTTGGAATATAGTGGTGATGCAGCTTGAACTGCATTGTCAGCACATCTCGAGTGAATGTGCAAAGGTATCTCAGAAAATTCCATTTGCAGGATTAAATTCCTATTGGATTAAAGTATATTATTTTATGTGGTTTGTGATTATGTTGTTCAAAATATTTATCACACTGTATTTGTACATATTCTCTTATATAGAAGGGAATACTAGGCCCCTGCCCAGAGTAATTTACAGTGTGGGTTCCTGATCCAGCAAAGAGTTGTCAATGTGTTACTTTTGGTATTTCTACACCGCAAAAAGAAACTCAGTCAGTGGTCCCCAATGTGTTGCCTGCGGGCGCCATGGTGCCCGCGGAGCAATCTGGGCTGGCCCCGGGCGTGCGGCAGGTGCCAGCCCCGGGCACATGGGCGGTCCCTGCCCAGGGTTACCGCAAATGCCGATGCCGGCCCCAGGTGTGCGGCACCTGGGTGGCCGCTGCTCAGGGTCACGGCACATGCCGGTGCTGGGCCCTGGGCGTGTGGCGCATGGTTGGCCCCGCCCCCAGGCCCATGGCCCGTGAGTGGCCCCGTACGCGCGGTGCGTGAGCGGCCCCGCCCCCAGGCACCCAGCAGCCCCAAAATGTTGGGGACCACTGCACTAAGTCATAGAGCCCGGTTAGTTGGGATTGTAATTTTAAAATATCAGTGGAGACATTCTGACCCAGGATGGAGCCTGAGTTCTGGGATCTTCACCAGGTTTCAAAGTCTGAACTCCAGCCAAGTCATTTGATCCAGGCTTTAAGACTCAGTGCTGCAAGGTTGGTTTTTTTTTTTTTTTAATGTAGATATCTTTATGCCCTAGGAATAGTTCCATTGAAGCAAATGGGATTGCTCACAGTTTATAAAGTTACTCCCTCTTGTGAGTCTTTTGCAGGACTGAGAACAAAGATAGATCTGACATGATGCAGGAAAAGGTGCAATCAGACAGATGGGATAACAATATACCATAGTGCATATTATGAGAGTCTAAACTCAGATAAGCACTTTAGGAGAAACATAAATAGAGAAAAACAGGAAGATAATTCACACTACTTAAATTTTCAGTAAAAATGTTATATCATGGCTAAAGAAAGTGACATTTTTCACTGGAGAAGAGTGTCTCTTGTCAGATGGCACCTTTATCAAAATTATCAAGTCTTACTAGAGAGGAAGTTGGAAATGAGGACAAAAACATGAGTCTTACTTTTTTGTTCCTTTTAGAAAAGGAAGAAGAATTTGACTGGGGGAAGTACTTGATGGAAGGTGAAGAAATTGATTTTGGCCCTGACATGCCAGTAAGTTATATCTTAAAAGTGACTGACTATGCTCTTTCAGACTACATATAATATTTAGGATTATAGATATTCAATAAAGGAAATAATGTATTACTTTTTGATTTAGGAAGCTATAACTATGGCAGGGCACATTCTTTCTAGAGCCGTGAAGTGTCAGGAAGTCAATTTAGAGTAAAACTCCATTGGTCCGGCATCCAATGCTCCGGCACTCCGGCACCATCGGGAACCTGGAAGTGCTCCGGGTAGCCGGACAATTGGAGCTTCTCTGCGTCCAGCTTCCCCAGTTCAGCCACTGCTGAAACTGAACCAGCAGCTGAATTGGGGAAGCTGGGGGCAGAGCAGCTGGGATGCTGCCAGGTTGGTCCCATAGCACTGCCCCTCGGTGCTGCAGGACCAACCCGGCAGAACCCCTGCTACTCTGTCCCAGGTGTCCCCAAGAGCAGTGGGGGTGCTGCCGGTTTGGTCACGCAGCGCCGAGGGGCAGCGCTACTGGACCAACCCGACAGCACCCCAGCTGCTCTGCCCTAGGCGTCCCCGATTCAGCTGCTGCTGAAACTGACCAGCAGTGGCTGAATCGGGGACACCTGGGGCAGAGCCGGACTATCAGAAGGGGGGGTTATGAGGGGTCTGGGGTGGCAACCCCCCACCCCTCCCCAGACCTCTCATAGCCCCCCCCTTCCAATAGTCCGGCATATTTGATCATCTGGCACCCTCTGGGTCCTAAAGGTGCCAGATTATCTGAAGTTTACTGTACATGTTTTCCATCACAGGAGGGGGAGATTGTATCACAGTGGTCAAAGGGTTTTTTAAAAATTTAAATACTGGTTTATTTTAAAACAATGAACCTTAGTCAGATTTTAATTTAATTTTAAAATCTATAATAAGGCCTAAATTTAGTCTAATCTATTAAAATATACGAAGGAAAAAAATATTAAACAGTACATGCTTGCTGCTGATGTGTTTATATAAAAAAAAAAAACAAGTCAAACCACTAAACTGGTGAATGTCACTCCCTAAGCACCTGGAACCAGAGTTTGTTGAAGTGCTTAAATCAGTTTTTGATTGGATTAGCATCTTCTGTAGGTCCACTCCTCGGCGCTACTGGACCAACCCGGCAGCACCCCAGCTGCTCTGCCCCAGGTGTCCCCAAGTCAGCCGCTGCTAAAACTGACCAGCGGCTGACTACAGTAAGCCTGAGGCAGAGTTGCTCTGCCCCCGGCTTCCTGGAATCAGCCGCTGATCAGTTTCAGAAGCAGCTGACTTGGGGACTCCTGGGGTTCTTAAGTTGAATCTGTATGTAAGTCGGAACTGGCATCCAGATTCAGCCGCTGTTGAAACTGATCAGTTTCAGCAGCGGCTGAATCTGGATGCCAGTTCCGACTTACATACAGATTCAACTTAAGAACAAACCTATAGTCCCTATCTTGTACATAACCCGGGGGACTGCCTGTATACTGCCTTCCATCATGCACATTGCACAAAAATGTACTTGGTCTTGTCATACTTGGCAGGATTGGTCTGAAGACAGTGAAGAGGAGGAGGATGCTCAACAGCCTCTGAGCAGAGAAGACTCTGGCATTCAAGTAGACAGAACACCACAAGAAGAACAAGACCAACACAAGAAAACAGTGTCTCAGGTCTCATGGAAAGGTTCGTTGTTCAAAATTCTCTTAATGGAGGCTCTCATAATAAATGGATTCCTAATAAATGATTCTGACTTGTATGTAGCTACCTTAAGTCTTTCATAGTTATGCTTCTATATTAAAGTGCTCTGATATTGTCACTATATTTAAAGTTGAAGCGGTTCTTTGGTTATGTATTGTAGTTATTCTTTAACAGCAACATGATAGTGCTTCATTTGTGTGTAATGAAGGTTTGATCCAATTTCCATTAAAGTCACTGGAAAGATTTACATTTATTCCTATGGGAGTCTGCACACCAATGCTGCCATAGGAAAAAATGCATATCAGATAAATATAAGTTGCATGTCTTTACATAATATAAAACTTATGTTATTAAATGTTAACACTAAAATAAAACCAGGTATTAAGAAAAATAGCTGTGTATTCTTGGCTATAGTATACCAGTAATTCAATGAATGAGGCATTTACAAAAATGCAGTTAATGGGACTGCCCTTCAAATTGTTTCCGGTAGGTTTCCTTAACAGCTGTGAAATTACATGAGTGTGCAGTCTGATATTGCACCTACGATAGAAGCTGGTTCTCTGTGAGGAGGCTAGGTGTCATGGATTTTAGATCCAGAAAAAATAATTTTTAGGTGATCTCCTAAGAGCTTGGTATTAAGGGCACCCTGGTATTGGGTGAGCTTAGTAGTGTTTTGTGCCCTTTTATATCTAGGTTTTGTATGTATTTTAGACAGTTATTGAGACAAAAGTATATTTCCTTAAGATGGAAAGATAGATAAATATTAGTAAACGTCTTTCTTATTTTTAGAGACTGATTTTAATAGGCCTGGCAGCTGTGTATGTAAAGTAACTTACACATGCAACTACCATGAATCTACATGCAATAAAGTGCAAACAAACCGGAGTAATTAGCCACTTAATTGAATGGAGCCATATACTGAAGCTAACTCATTGTTTGGATTCTTATTGGTGGGACTTCTTTTGATTTTATAAGCTCTCCTTACATAAACGAAAATTCTTCACTGACTGTCAAATATTTTACCAGTGGGTGAGCCTGATGCACGCAGCTGGCTGGAACAGCATGTGGTTCCTCAGTATTGGACAGGAAGAGCTCCTCGTTTTTCTCACAGTTTGCACCTACATTCCAATTTAGCTGCTGTCTGGTAAGAAAAAAAGATCACTGACATGTTCACTGATGATCTTATAAATATTTCTGAAAGTTTGTTTTTGTTTTTTTCCTGAAAGATCTCTGAAACAGTAAGAGCTAGAAACACCAAATTTTGCACGGATACTACTGATCTCCTAACTTAAATAACTGGATTGGTTATATCTCGAAATTGGTCATCCCAGAGCTCCAATTGGACCATTAATTAGCTTTTAGTAGCGCCTCATCATAGGTATTTGCTGGACTCTTCTGTTAAGCATGTCACTTAAACTGCAACTACAATATCCTTTCCCTATGATAACAGAAAAAGTATTTCCAATAAAATGTTGTTAACATAATTTATGTAGTTCATTCACCACACCTTTTATCAAGAAATGAGTTACATGTAAATGTGTTTTGTAAGCACATCACTAGCTGTGTTAATTTCTTAAAGTAATAAATAAGAGAAAAGTATTTCCAATTAAAAATTTGTTATGTTAATGTCACTGACATAGTTAGTTCATCACACATTTTACTATATTTTCCCCAGGCGATGCTAGGTATTTCTGCTAGCTATTAATAAAGATTGTATTATATAGCACTTTTATCCACAGTGCATCACAGTCATTAGCTAATGGTACAAAGTATTGTGAAGGATCATTGAGTGGTCCAACAATTTTCCAGCAGTCCACAGGGAAACAAAATTTGAGAAACACGGCCCCGCGACATTAGCTACATCTAAGGAAGCACTCTTTTGTGGATATAGCTGCATCTACATTGCTTGTTTATCAACATAATTATGCCAGTCAGAGGATGGGGTTTTCTCATTGATTGAGATGGATACACTGGTATAAAATTTCAGTGTAGACCAGGGTGAGACTGGGATTTGGGGGAGAGCAGAAGTACTGTCCATCCAGAGAGGACCTTCCTTGTATTTAAGGTGGCATACAAGAAAACAGGAATGTTGGTGAGAAGTTGACAAATAGCATTGGCAGAGAAGAGACAAGAGAGGAGAAAGAAGGAAGGGAAGAGTTGTGAACCAACTTGAAAGTTGGGCTAAAACGTTTGAACTTGGAGAGTGACTCATTCCTAATCAGAAGGGTCCATACCACATGGCTCTTACCTGTATCAACAAAACCTAGAATACAGAGTGTGATGGAAACGTCAGTACTCTGAAGGATTAATTCCTGTCGCAAGGAGCTGAAAAACCCATCCCGGGCAAACTTTTTGGCAGAGTAGTGTGCAGTAAATGGAAACCCAACTTTACCTAGACACAGAGCAGTAGTGTTCACACAGTTAAGGTCTGTGACAGGAGTAAAGTTTTGATTCTGCACCAGATGTAACATGCTTTCCAAGCACTTTGAGTGCCAGTGAAACGTCATGCCCCAGAGATGCAGGTTGGGAGGGATCTGAGCATTCAAACTCTAATGGTTTTAACTCTCTTAGCGTATGTCTACATTACAGCACTAATTCAAACTAACTTAATTCGAATTAGTTAATTCGAGCTAAGCTAATTCGAACTAGTGCATCTAGACCTAAAAACTAGTTCGAATTAGCATTTTGCTAATTCGAACTAGCCTGTCCACATTGAGTGGACCCTGAACCGAGGTTAAGGCTGGCCGGAAGCAGTGCCGGCAGGGCGTCAGATTAGGACTTAGAGCGTGGAGCTGCTTTTTCAGGCTAGCCGAGGGCTGTGCTTAAAGGGACCCGACCCCCACCCCAGACAGACAGTTCTCAAGGGTTCCCCGCTTGCTTGTCTACCTCGATGAGGGACAGCAAAGCAGTCCTGGCTTGGAGTGCCCACACTCGGCACATCATAGCACTCGGCCATCAGCCCAGCTGCACTTGCCGCAGGCTGCAATCCGGGGCGGGGGGTCAATCAGGGGGCTGCAGGAGAGCTTCCACCCCGAGGAGCCTGCAGCGCCACCCCAGTCCTCCCCATTGGGGGCTTGTGCCCCATTTCTCCCTCATCTCCTTCCACTTACCCCTCCCTAGCCCCCCTTCCTGATGTAAAAAATAAAGGACATGTGTGTTCAAAAATAGAAACTCTATTTAACAAAACTCGGGGTGGGGGGGGAATTAACCTCTGGGGAGACTGGGAAAAGGAGGTGGGAGAGGAGAAGAGAGAGGGTGGGAGAGGGGAGGGGGAAACCTGGGAGGAGGGATCTGGAAGGGGGAAGCCAGGGGAAGAAGGAGGAGGGGAAGTATCAAACTATGGTACGCCATATCTTCAGTACTGTGTACAGATGTGATCTCCTCACCCCAGAAAAGATATTTTGGCCTTGGAAAAGGGTTCCGAAAAGGGCAACTAAAATGATCAGGGGTTTGGAACAGGTCCCATATGAAGAGAGGCTAAAGAGACTGGGACTTCTCAGCTTAGAAAAGAGGAGACCGAGGGGGGATATGATAGAGGTCTATAAAATCATGAGTGGTGTGGAGAGGGTGCATAAAGAAAAGTTCTTCATTAGTTCCCATAATAGAAGGACTAGAGGACACCAAATGAAATGAATGGGTAGCAGGCTTCAAACTAATAACAGAAAGTTCTTCTTCACAAAGCAAATAGTCAACCTGTGGAACTCCTTGCTGCAGAAGGCTATGAAGGCTAGAACTAGAACAGAGTTTAAAGAGAAGTTAGATAAAGTCATAGAGGTTGGGTCCATGGAGTGATATTAGCCAGGGGGTAGAAATGGTGTCCCTGGCCTCTGTTTGTGGAAGGCTGGAGATGGATGACACGAGACAAATGGCTTGGTCATTGTTTCGGTCCATCCCTTCCAGGGTACCTAGTGTTGGCCGCTGTTGGCAGACAGGCTACTGGGCTTGATGGACCTTTGGTCTGACCCAGTATGGCAGTTCTTATGTTCTAAACTCAGGGTCGGGGGTCTCAGTGGACCACCTTGATTTTCATGCAAACCTGCTCCTGGGTGGCCAGGCTGGCAGCTATCCTGCCTTAGACGGCCACTTTCCTGTGCCTAGTGTGGAGGTTGTGGATGTTGGAGGCTTCCCCCCAAACCTCGATGAGGTCCACAATCTCCGCACTACACCAGGTGGGCACCCGCCTCTTGCGGCCCCGGGCAGGCTCCTGGGAGCTTCCAGCCTGGTCCCGGGAAGAGGCGGAGGGCTGGATGGCAGCGGGTGGCTGGCTTGTGCCATGCCAGGTGCAGGGTCTGCTGGCTGGGTGCTGGCAGGCTTGCACCTGGCACGGGCACCATAGCCAGCCCGTGCCCTTTAAGGGCTCCGGGGCTGGGAGGGGGGGCAGATGAGTTTCCCTGGTGGTGCCCAGAGTGGCCACCAGGGCAAGCTGGGAAGGGGTTGCCTCCCACTAGTTGGAATTAAGTAGCTACACAGCCCTTAATTCGAACTACTTAATTCAAACTAGGCGTTAGTCCTCGTAGAATGAGGTTTACCTAGTTCGAATTAAGCGCTCCGCTAGTTCGAATTAAGTTCGAACTAGCGGTTTGCCTGTGTAGCGCCTATGAAAGTTAATTCGAACTAACGGCTGTTAGTTCGAATTAACTTTTTAGTGTAGACATACCCTTAGGGTGTATCTACACAGCAAAGTTATTTCGGAATAACGGCAGTTATTTCGGAATAACGACTGTTATTCCAAAATAACTATGCGAATGTCTACACAACAATTCCATTATTTTGAAATTATTTTGAAATAACGGATGGCTTATTCTGACTTCTTTACACCTCATTTTATGAAGAATAATGCCTATTTCGAAATAAGGCATGTGTAGATGGTCCATTTCTGCTATTTCAAAATAGCCCCTCACCAGGGCCATTCTAAGTTATTCCGCCTGGGGCTCTAAATCAAGATAGCACATCTACATTAGAGAAGCCTGCCTCAGACTAATTTTGAGGCTTTCCTGCAGGGTACACGTGCTATTTTGAAATAAGCATTTCGAAATAACTATTCCAGAGTAACTGTGCAGTGTAGACGTAGCCTTAAAGACCTCCAAATAGCTCAGCCAAATGTTCATGCATAGGTGATTTCACAGTTTCCCACCTCCAATGCTGTCAACTGATGTGGTCAGAGCTCGCTCAGAGTAATCACCTACAGTGTTGAGGTGTTTCATTGGCCCTTTAGATCCTAGGATCCTCAACTGAGCTCATCAGCTCAGTTGACTGAAGATGGCAAATTTATTATGGGGATACCTGCCACAAGACACTTTACATCAGCCAGCGAACCATCGCCTTCAGCTGGCTACTGAACTTGATCCACAAAGACAAGATGATGCCATTGAGTCCGTCAAATAGCCAATACAAAGAGAGTGCCAATCTGTTCCATTCAGATTGTAATGCCAATATTGTGTTCCTCTACTATGCCTGTTGGCGCCTAATCAGAAGCATGCCAAGATTCACAACTACTCATGAGCCTCTAGAGGGAGCCAAACACAGCCAAAGAGTAATGGGTAGAGGGCAGGGAGATGCATTGCTGAGTTTTTGCCGCTCCCTTTGGTGTCCCTGGAATGCCTCATCACTTCTGAAAACCAGCCCCCAGTGTTTGCCCCCGTTCGCCGGTCACCTGGCATGGATGAAACCACCATGATGCTGCCTCTGCTGTCTTTCAGCCTGAGCAATGCCGAGATCGTCATCATGGTGATGTAGCTGAGAAAGTTAATCCTCAGAAGCTACTGCACGTGCTCCACAACCCCATCAAAATAGTTGAAGTACGAGTTGCTGATATGGTTGAGGATCAGCATGTCAAAGCCTCCTGGAATCAAAGGGGAGAGCCAGGCATGGTTTAGTTTTGGGTGGAAGAGAACTGAAGGAAATTCAGAGCACACTGGTTGTATAAGCTACATATCCTTTCCTACCGTCACTCTGAATCTCTGCGGGAACCTATTCCTGGGAATGAAATGAGTTGTTTATTGGTGGTGGTGGTAGTAATATATAGTCTATCTTTTTTAGAGAGTTTGTCTGATCAAGAACTCCTCCTAAATGCTAAGAACTAGGACCACCAAATTTGACATACAGCTTCCTCTTCTCCTAACTTAAAGCAATGTAAGGGCTTGGATGTGCCTGGAATGGAATTGTTTCTCTTAAAACTTTACAGAGAAGAGAGAAAACGGAGACATTTGGAGTACTGCTCCGTTTAGGTACAGCTAAAGCAATTCTTAAGGTTTGAAAACTGACTAGGGTCCTTTTTTGTTTAAACTTATCATTCACTATGTTTTTACGGCCAAAGAAAAAAATACACTTCATGCAATTCCTATTTTTAAAAAATTACTAAAGATAACTTCATAAAAATAAAACTATTTTTGAAAAATACAACCATTTCAATAAATCATTTACATATTCCTTTCATTTAAAAAAAAAAACAACCTTAATTGAGTTAAGGATCTAAGCAACACTGGATAAATCTGCTAGTATTAAATAAAGCCACATAATGGTTTATGGTTGAATAATTATTGAGAGCGCTGTTGTGTCCAAATCTCACTTTGGACAAACGGCATGCGTGTGGCAATACCAAATTGTGATTTAATTTGTGTATATGTGCTAATGAATGTATTTGGTTGAATTTTGAGCTAAGAAATTGTATCAATAACTAGTATTCTTTCATAAAAATGATTTAAAAATACTAAAAAAATTAATTCTAACATATTCTGCTATATTTTGGTAATGTTTACCAATAAAGAAATGTCATCAGCTCTGTGAATAATTTCAGAACTTTTCCCTGTGACTCTGTATTCCTATTTAGAGGTGAAGGAGTTTCCATTTCCTTCACAAATTTTTGAGAGAGTATGTATTACTTTGAAGTGAGGGATAGATTTTGGGATGGTTGGTTATCCAAATTCACTCCTGGATTTAATGTATTTATAATAGCTGCAAGTTCTAAATCATTGAGTCAAAAAAGTGGATTCATCATTTGTAATATTTCAGAGGTAGCAGTTTTAGTCTCTAATAGAAACAGCTTGAACACCGGATAGTCCTGCAGCACCTTAGACTATGTACGTTTTTTGTTAGTCTCTAAGGTGCTAATAGACTATTTGTTGTTTAAGTTTTCACATATAATATTGGTTATTAAGGAATTAAATATTTAAGAGTTGGAATACTAAAACTAATGCATCAAATATTTACTAGTTAATTGTTTTTTGGTTATGACTTGGATAATATTTTGGTGGCTTTTCATATTTTTTGCCTTTAGAAAAGTTGAGAGTCAAACACTATTGTTTACAGCTTGCATAGCTTCAATGAAGTCTTTTAAGTCACAGTTGTAAATTGAGGGAGAAATGGGCTTTAAGATGACTGTTGGATTCTTATTGGTAAAAATTTATGCTGTGATTTCAGTTTTTTAATTAATAGAACTTTTTGTTCTTTTAGGGACCAACACTTGTACAGCAGTGATCCCTTATATATGCCAGAAGAAAGGACTCTCGTCACTGAAACACAGGTTATCAGGGAAACTCTTTGGTAAGCAGGAATCTGACATGCTTTCATATTTTATTTAAAATTAAAATTATTTTAAAAAAAAACTTGCACCATAACCTAAAAGTGTTTTAGGCTCTAGGAAAGAGATTTGTAGTTGGATTTCAGTGCCAGAAAACAAATATTGCTATGTCCTTTTTCTAATCTGTGCACCATCACCAATATTAAAGATGCACAAGCCAGAAAATAAGCCAGTTTACATTTTCATATAGCTGTATTAGCTCTGCAGTACAAAACACTTACTTTTTGAAAGGACTCGGTACACAAAGAGCACATTTGTTGAGGAAAAAGCTCAATTCAAGTGATGCTATTAGGTAGGAGGAAACCTCTAAAAGAAAGAGTTGAGACTATGACGGAATGTTCTGTTGGCAATAATATGGTTTACAGTCTTTAGGCAGCAGTGTGCAACCCATGGGTTGTGGCTGCCTTCCTGGAAGGTCGCACTGCTGGGCTGGCTGCCTGCCATTTTCTTTTCCCGGCTTGGCCCCCAATGCACATGCGAGGCGAGTGGACCAGGTCTTCAAATTAAAGGGGCCGCAACAAAATGTTCCTGGAGGGTTTGGGGGGTTTTTTGCCCTGGGGGTTGCGAATTAAAAAAGGTTGAGCACCACTGCTCTGGGGGGCACCATTATTTTTTTTCAGATTCCCAATAGGGATGTTAAATTTAGTTTAATCAACTAATGGACTAGTCGATGGATTTTCCATCGATTAGTTGATAAGGGGGGAGCCGCAGCAGGGTTAGCTCCCCGCACTGGGAGCTAACCGCACTGCTTTTCTGATTTTTAAATGTATTAAGAGTCGTCAGGCTCTTAATACGTTTAAAAAGCAGAAGCATAGCATCTGGGACTGGGTGTGAGCTGGGAGGCAGTGCTGGGGGGAATCGGCTTTAAGCTGTCTTCTCCGCCCTCCCTTCCCCCCTCCCCCAGTACTGGTGCCTGTTCCTCCCCGCTTTGCTGCCTGAAGCGACTAGTCAGCTATCTGATAAGCTTTTGATTATTGGATAGTTAACGAGTCGCTTACATTCCTAATTTCCAGGTGACAGTAGTTCCATGTAGTCTTGCTTCTATGCCTCTGTTCACATGAAATCAGCTTATTGGTTGCAACCATTTTTCTCTGATGTGTGCATTCTCACAGTGATCCACCCCTTTACAGTAACAGTGCTAGAGTTTTATATTGTGCTCTGCTTAGTCACCTTGGAAAGTTACCTGGGAGTTTCAGGTACTAAAAAATGCTGGCATCTTTGAGTATAACAAGCTGCTGCTTCAGAACTTTGTTGGCTTCCAACTGCAATTTAAGATGTAGGTTGCAATTTAGTAAGTCTTATATGGCCAGCTGAGGGTTTGACCCTCTTATGCTGCATCATGACACACCAGTAGCACTCCATTGATGTTAAATACTTAAGATATGGCTAACGTTGTGCACTGGTGGTCCCACATCTTTGAAACTTTCTTCTTCTAGCAATCCACTGAACGTGGGTTTGTTGAGTTTCAGAGAAATTTAAGATTTTTTTTTTTTTTTTTTTTTTGTCCAAGTCTCTTATCTAGGTTTCCCACTAACTGGGTTTGAAGACTTTTTTAATGATTTCAGTTAAAATAGTTTTGCTATTGTATTTAGGGACTCAGTTGTCAGGCTGGAAATCCAATGTATAAATAATTTGTTTTATAATGTAAGTTAGCTTAAATGAATTTTAAGTTTTACAGAAAGTAATTCTCAACGTAGGTTAAATATTTGTTCTAAAAAGCCTTGTTGGATGTCCTGTTCTTTGTGTTGACATCCAGAGATCTTTTACAATGATAATTCACCCTGCTTGCAGCTTGGGATCAAAATCTGATCTGTCGGTCACTTTGGTGCTAGAAGGTTCTTCAGTTTTCCACAATCAAAATTTAACCAGCTTCCAAGTTACAATCTCAAGTCAGACTACGGTTTATTTTATTTGAAGTTAGGAGCTTTCTTTAATTTAGACATGTTTTCCTCAAACTGTCATTCCTCAAGTAAGTTCAAGATCTGTAACTCCTCTAGTTCAGCAAAGTCCTGCCTTTAAGAGAATTGGCAATCTCAAGGCAGAGTAGTTACGTCTCTTGTATTGGCATCTGCTGGACAGTCATTAGTTCACCAAGGTCTGCATATTGGTCATCAAATCTTGGCCAAAAGGAAAGAAATGGTACTGGACAAGTTGTCTTTATATCTAGTGCCCAAGAGAAGGTACAGGAGATATTCATGTATTATCCACCTAGTTTTGGATGTTCATAATTAAGATTATTCTGCTTCCCATTTTGGAGGAACAGTGCTATGAAAATCTCACTATAACATATCTGTGGTTATTAGCATGAAGAAAAACAGGAACATTTACCCTGCCTTAACTGAATATATCCTTTTTTTGAGTAATATGTTCATAGATCTGGCTGACTGGAGACGAGGAATGTTAACTATCGCTTAATTGACTAATTGAATAGTTGATGGAATTTCCATTGACTACTCAAGTAGTTGATGGCGGGGGGGGGGGGGGGGAGAGGGGCGCTCCCACTGTGGCTCTGCACTTTAAATGTAGTAAGAACTCGGCGGGATTTTGTTATATTTAAAGTGCAGAGTTGCCCTTCTCATGGAAAAGCTTTTGGCAGATTAACATAGCAACACTTGCATATTCATTACGATAATTAATTTATTTGCAAATTCATTGTGGTAAGGGGTTGCATGTTGTTTTGCATTACATCTGTACGCACACAGTAACCTACCACTTCTCCAAGTTTACCCATTTTATGAAGGCCATCGTCCTTCTTTGATTCCCTCTGGCCTCATTCCCTTTGCCTCAGGATCCCTTTCCCCTCCGCCCCCACCCAGCGCTTGGACACTGGCCCCCAAGTGCCTTCACCCCCACCTCCAACCCCTCAGTGCTGCCCAGGATGAGCCCAACACCCACTTTGTTCTTCCCTGCAAGTGGCACCAAGCCCTTGTGTCCTCCCACGCAGTGACAGGACCACCCAGCATGCAATCAGGTCTGAAGGATGAAGCCCCATCCTGGCCTCTTGTGTCTGGTTGCCTGGCATATGGCCCCATGCTCTCACTTACTGGCCTGGGTGGCTGGGTGTTTTGGACCTTGCTAGGAAGGGAAGTGGAAGAGCAGCTTGTTGCTGCAGCTGCCCGAGCTCTGTTCTGCTAGCTAGTGCTGCTCTTCCGGATCTTGTGGAGCAGATTGTAATGTGGTTGGGTGGCATCTTGCCCACGGCTGGGCCTGCTCCTGTGGGGCATGAGACATGCACTGTTTTCCCCGTTCCCCACGCTGCTCTGCTCAGGCCCACATGCACACACAGGCCCAGCACAGACCTCTGGAGCACCCACCTGCTGCACCACTCACCGCGTACTACTTCAGAGGGTGGGGCTGAGACAGCGACTGTATGCAGGCTGAAGTACCATTGTAATGAATCAGTGAAGAAAAATGGCTATTGTTGAAGGTAAAACACTGGATTGGGAACACTGATGCCCTGAGGTGATTGAAAGAAATCTTTCTGTAGATGGTTGGCTAGTGGTTCTTGGTCATGTTCTCAGCGTGTAACTGATCACCATATGTGGGAACTGAAAGGGATTTCCCTCTGAGAAGATAGGTAGGGACACTGTGGAGGTGGAGTAACATTCCTTAGCAATGTGAGGCATGGGTCACTTGCTAGGCACATCTGGACTCCTATCACTACATTAGTTCCTTGCCAGTGGACACCAGGCTTCAATTTTTTTGTGCACCTTGGTCCATCCTCTTCTCACCTTGTGGCACACAGTTGTAGAGTTTCCTGATGGCTATAATACTTTGATCTAATTCTAGTTTTGGGGCTTGGCGTGGCAGGTGTTGGGTGGTTTTTAGTGGCTTGTGATTTTACAGGAGTTCAGATTGGTGGTCCCCTCTTACTTTAAACTCTGACTCTAAGGATACGTCTCCACTTTGAGTGGTGATCCCAAGCTTGAGAAGACCTACCTATATTATCTCTGTAACATTAAAAGCACTGGTGTGACCTGTGCGAAGGGCTAGCTGCCCCCAGGATGATTCCATTCAAGGGGCTAGGTGTGGATTCCAGGCTGCTCTTATCGCTACTGCTATATTAATTTTTTAGCATGCTAACTTGATCAGAGCTAACATGATCTATTGGAGCAAGGAATCACACATCCAGCTCAAAGTGTTGGTCTACCCTAAGAAAGGAAACTTTCTGATAAGCAGGTACATTTTATTTTTAAGGATTTGGTATATTATCTAATCCATATAATTATGATGTGTCTGTTTTTAAGAATGTCATGTTCACTTTTTCTTGCTTTCCAGGCTTCTTTCAGGGGTGAAAAAGCTCTTTATATTTCAGCTGAATGAGGGAAAGGTGACTGTGAGAAATGACATTATTGTAACTCATTTGACCCATGTAAGTTATTTAATCAACCTGGGTTGATTTTATTCAAATCATAATTTAATATGTCTGTCTTTAGCAGGCTTGAATATTTGGGGGATAGGGAACTAAAACTTCCTGTGGGGGGAAAAATTGTGATTCCACATCTGTTTTTAACTTAATAAGCAAATCTGAGTAGGCTGATGACATAAGTGATTATAATTTAGTGATAAACATAACATTTCATTATCTCAAATTCAACACTCATATAAAAGGTAAAATGAAAGAATCTTGTGATTTCTGGTCTTGTAAAAAATTAATAGTCATTAGATCATTCTGAAAACCCTTATTTTATAGAATTGCTTAAGATCAGTATTGGAGCAGATAGCGGCATATGGACAAGTCGTGTTTAGGCTGCAAAAATTTATTGATGAAGTGATGGGGCACAGCTCAGAAAATGCAACCCATGGAACCATTTCCACTCCCAAGAAAACTACAGAATCTCCATTTAGAACCTACCAAGCATTTATGTGGGCTTTGTACAAGTACTTCATTAGTTTCAAAGAAGAACTTACTGAAATTGAGAAATGCATAATCAACAAAGGTACGGTATAGGGGATATTTAATTTACAATAGGAAAATGTGTGAGAATATGCTATTACACAAATAAGTTTAAAGTATGTGAAAATAGTTGAACAAAATGCTATGCAGTATTTTAAAAATGAACCATTTTTAGCAAGTTTATCTTTGTATAATTTTGGTTTTGCAGACAAAACAGTCACTCTTTCAATAGTAGTAGATAAACTGTCACCTCGACTGGCACAGCTTAAGGTACTTCACAAAGTTTTCAGCACAGGGGTGGCAGAAGTACCACCTGACACTCCAAATGTTGTAAGAGCATCTCATTTGCTTAATACACTCTACAAAGCTATTCTTGAATATGACAACGTTGGAGAAGCATCTGAGCAAACAGTATGTCAAATCTAATTTTTACTTGAATTATGAAACACAGTATCTAGAATATTGTGTAATTTCAGTTTTTCTTTGAAGCTTTTTATCACTGAAGAATTGACTTATAAGTCCATTAGGTCACAAATGAAATACATGACATGGTCTCTTATTCTATAGTTACCTACGTTATAAACCACAAAATTCACCATCGCTAGTACGTTGTGCTCAAAAGAGACTTAGGACTGGAAATAATGCATGTTGCTGGATAGGACTGAAGTGCATTGAGAAAGCAATATGGAGATGATTGCAGGGTCTGCTTCAATTTAACACTGCACTGCATCGCTATTAGTTGAACATTATATCTGGTCAAGTTTTTTTTTTAATGGTACATTTTTGCATACTGGAAATATAGATTTGCATAGTTATTTGGATTGGCGTCTCTGAAATGGGTAGTAGCTATTTAAATTGAATATTATGAATAATTTTGCCATGGGTGGCAGGTCTAAAAGGCTGTCAAACTCTGCCTCTCCTGGTGATGCTGTGGCCAGCAGACTCGTGTTGCAGGCTTGGGTGGGGGAGAAGTTTGATTTATTTTGCCCCATGCCAGTCAGCTGAGGAGATGTTATACAGTGTTCCCTCAATCTTTTCCATATATGTGCAGAATGAATTTTTATGTGCACGTACACATGTGTGAATGTGCTCCACCAATAGAAATACAAAACCTATTTGTGGGTGCTCTGCTAATAATCTGAGTGGCATTTGAATATGTTCTGAATGGCTGCACAAGCGCTTAGCTTACAGGGAATACTGGTGATATGTACCATACAGCTTCCTGAGCTCATTATAGTAATCTCCCTGGACTCCAGAGAAATTAATGATGAATCCAGGAAACTGAGTAGCACATTCCACTCCTTAGCTGCCCCGGAACATTCATGGGGCATTGCAAAAGCATCTTCTGGACTTGAAATACCTTTCTTCTAAGGTAGTTTGAGGTCTGGGGAGCAGAGGTTTAGTGTGGCTGCACTGATTCAGAACTCCTCTGGGGCAGGCAGACAGGGAGGGTTCGGGGCTTTGGTCAGTCAGGGGCCTTCTCTGGCTGATGTGGGTGTCTTATACATTTGGGTGAGTAGGTAAATGGGGGTGAAATGGGCAGATATGGGACTAGCCTCCCTTATCAAGGGACTCTACACATCTCCCATGAACTTTGTCAGACATGTATAAGATTCCACAGTAACTGGTGTTTACTCTTCATTTCAGGTATCCCTCCTCTTCTCTCTTTGGGTTGAAACAGTAAGGCCATATTTGCAGACAGTGGATGAGTGGATTGTCCATGGTAACTTGTTTGATCCTGCTAAGGAATTTATTATTCAGAGGTATGAATGAGGATACAGATCAAAACATGGTGGCCAACACAACGTTATAGTTGTTGCACAAGACAAACTGGATGGTGGCATAACAATAATTTTGTTTGATTAAATAGCTAAAAATGATTCAATTTTTTAATTACTTTTATCTGTGTCTAATCTACATGAGAGAAGTTACATGAGGTAGTGAGAGAATGACCCTTGTAATTATTGATATAATACAAAAAGACTTAATTTTTAAAAAAATTCAAAAATAAACAAAAGAACATCCGTACCATGTCAGACCAAAGGTCCATCTAGCTCAGCATCCTGTCTTCCAACAGTGACCAATGCCAGTTGATTCCCTCTGGGGTACCTGAACAGGTAATTGAGTCTCAGAGCGGTAGCTGTGTTAGTCTGTAACTTTAAAAACGAGTGGTCCTGTGGCACAGACTAGCAAAAAAAATAAAAAATAGTATCATGAGCAGCTTCTAGCCATCAGACTAGAACAGGGGTGGGCAAAAGCCTCTCAGCAGGTTGGATCCAGGCCCCTCGGGCTTTGATCCGGCCTGTGAGGCGGTTCCAGGCCCTGCCTCCAGTCCGTTGCCTCAGAGGGGCAGAGGACTGTGAGCCTTTCTAACTGCTTCTATTTACAGGGCTGGAGCCTTCCCTGTGCCTGTCAGACAACAGTGTTGCCTAGCAGCCGTGGGAAACATGAGTCCTTTTAATAGAATCAGCTGAAAGGGATCACACGTCTCCTGCAATGCACTAGGGGAATGGAGAGCTACAAGCCCTTTCAGCTGTTTCTATTTAAAGGGCTCTCATGTTCCCTGTGGCTACTTGGCAACGCATTGTCTGGCAAACGCAAGGAAGGTGCCAGCCCTTTAAACAGAAGCACGTAAAAGGGCTCCCAACTTCCCGCCCCTCTAGTGCAGAAGTGGGCAATAATTTTTGAAGGAGGGCCACTCCCAAGTTTTTGGAAAGTGGTCATGGGCCAAACTCTTCCATGGTATTAATGGAGGAGGTGCAGGGTCTGGGATGGAGGTTGAGTGCAGAAGGGAGCTGGGGTAAAGGATTGGGGTACAGGAGGGAGAATGGGGTGTAGGAGGGAGTTTGGGTGAAGGAGGAAGTTGTGACGTATGGCAGGAGATTGGGGTGTCAGATCTGTGAAGGGGGATGGGTGCATGTGGAGTTAGTGGGGCAGAGGGTCAGGGAAGGGAGGGGCTGAGATGCCAGAGGCAGATTCTCACCAGGAGACTTGCCCGCCCGCCTGCCTGCCTGCAGAGCTAAAGGCTTGCAGAGCTAAAAATGGTTCTGCCTAATCGGCCATGTGCGTGAGTGAGTGAGTGAGCAGGAGGGTTGTGCTTTGTGGCTGCCTGCTATTCAAACAGGCAGCTTCCATTGTCCAGTGTCTCTCCAGAAACCAGCCAATAGGATAGTGCTGGGGGCAGGAGCAGAGTCCAAATCTTCCCCACTCTCCTTCTGACTCAAAAGAGAAAGCCTGCTGCCACATTTCTGAGGAACAACATGCAGGGCTGAGGGGCAAGCAGGGGAGCCTGACTCGAGCTCCCCTCTACCTTGGAGAGCTGGATCCGACCCGTGGGCGGTATTTTGCCCATGCCTGCTTTAGCACGTTGCTAGGGAGCCAGAGACACAAGGTCTTTCAGCTGTCTCTATTTAGAGGGCTCACCTGCTGAGTGGCTGCATTGCCTAGCAGCCACCCAGCAGGTGCAAGCCCTTAAAACAGAAGCAGTTGAAAAGAGTTCACAGCTCTGCTCCACTGGCCTGTTACCTTGGAGTTGCCTGGAGGCATGAGCCCTTTCAGCTGCTTCTATTCAAAGGGCTTGTGCCTGCCAGGCAGCTGCGAGGAGGCCAGGAGCTGCTAGCCCTGTTATATGACATCTAAGCCTACACCCCAGACAACTCTGGGAGGAGGCTAGCCCCCGGAATCCTCTCCTCTGCTCCAGATCCCTTCCATTGGCTAGAAGTCGGGGGAGGGACCCCAGGCCAAGCAAAGCTCCTGGTAGGGAAGCTCTCAACCCCACCCCTTTTGCCCGAGACTCTGCCTCTTCTGGGTTGGCCCGTGGCCACTTCGAAAATTTGTGAAGAGGCCCCGCCCCCCCTTCAAAAATTATTGCCCATCCCTGGACCAGGAAAATCATCCCTGCTCCTCCTGTCTTACAGCCATTGATGGACCTATACTCCATGAATATATCAGTTTTCTTTTGAATCCTGTTATAGTGTTGACCTTTACAACATCCTCTGGCAAAGCAATCCACAGGTTGACTGCATTGTGTGAAGAAATACATCTTTTCATTTGTTTTAAGCCTGCTGCCTATTAATTTAATTTGATGAACCTTAGTTATCTACTTTCTCCACACCAGTTATGATTGTATAGACCTCAAAGATATCCCCCCTTAGTCATCTCTTTTCCAAGCTGAAAAAATCCCGGTATTATTAATCTCCTCATATGGAAGCCATTCCATCAAATATATCTTTTTTGAGCTGGGGCGACCACATCTGCACACAGTATTCAAGATGTGGGTGTACTATGGATTTATGTAGATGCAGTGAAATATTCTCTGTCTTGTTATCGATCCCTTTCTTAATGATTCCCAACATTGTTAGCTTTTTTTGATTGCCATTACACAAAGTGGATGTTTTCAGAGGACTATCTACAATGACTCCCTTATCTCTTTGAGTGATAACAACTAATTTAGGCATCATTTTATATGTATAGTTGTGATTATTTTCCGGTGTATGTTATTTTTGCATTCATCAATATTCAGTTTCATCTGTCATTTTGTTTCCGTCACCTAGTTTTGCGAGACCCTTTTGCAACTTTTCAGTCTGCCTGGGACTTTATTTGAGCAATTTTGTGTTTTTCTGCAAATTTTGCCACCTGGGTGTTTTCCCTCTTTTTCCAGCTCATTTATAAATATGTTGACAGACACCACTGTTTACCTCTCTCCATTCTGAAACTATTTATTTCTACCCTTTTTTTCCCCTTCCTTAACAAGTTCCTAGTCCAGGAGAGGACCTTCCCTCTTATCCTATAGTAGCTTACTTTGCTTAAGAGCCTTTGGTGAAGGGTCTTTGTTAAAGGCTTTTTGAAAATCTAAATACACTATATTTGTTGGATTTCCCTTGGCAACATACTTGTTGATACTCTCAAAGAATTCTAGTAGATTGGCTAGTCATGATCTCTCTTTTTTTTAAAAAAAGAACTCTTCCTCAAAAACTTATGTTCAGTTATACGTCTCACAGTTTTGTTCTTTACTATAGTTTCAACCAGTTTCCCTGGTACTGTAGTCAGAGTTGCTGGCATATAATTGCCGGATCATGTTGGGAGCCCTTTTAAAAATTGGTTTCACATTAGCAATCTTCCAGTCACTTGCTACAGAAGCTGACTGAAATGATAGGTTACAGCTTACAGTTAGTGGTTCTGTAATTTCACAGTTGAATTTCTTCAGAACTCTTGGGTGAATACCATCTGGTCCTGGTGACTTATTAATTTTTAAATTGTATCCGTTTGTTCCAAAACCTCCTCTGACACCTCAGTCTGGGACAGTGTTGGGTTATAGCGGTCTATGGCTATTAAGTATTTTTTCCCCCACTGTGCAATACTACTAATTTTTTTTTCTAGCTGTTGAACAAGTAAGGCTTTCTTTGGCTTATCCCTGGCTCCTAATGCGCTGCCCCTTTAAAGAGCCAAAATGGCACTTCAAAGAGGCAGCGCAAGCTGAGCCAGGGATCAGCTGGAGTGCCCAGCTGATCCCTGGCTCTGAGTTGCAAAGCCCCTTTGAAGTGCTGCTCCAGTGCTTCAAAGGGGCTTTGCAACAGCGAAGCCCCTTTGAAGTGCCTAAACGGCACTTCAAAGGGGCAGCGCAGCATTATGCCTGAGATTAACCTGTTAAAAAATTAACACGTTAATCCTGTCCTGTGTTAATCGCAGGCGTTAAAGCAGGTCAGTTGACAGCCCTAGTAAAGATAGTTGCAAAGTTCTTCACTTAGAAAGGAAAAATCAAATTCTCAAATACATAATGGGGAATAATTGGCTAAGTGGTAATACTTCTGAAAAGAATCTGGAGGTTTATAGTGAATCACAGATTGAATGAGTCGTCAACATGACACAGTTGTGGAAAAGGCTAATAATATTCTGGAGTGTCTAAATGGGAGTATTGTATGTAAAACACAGAAGGTAATTGTGCTTTACTTGGTGTTTGTGAGTCGCTCCTTGAGTATTGTATTCAGTTCTGAGTGCCGTACTTGAGGAAAGATATGGACAAACTGGAGGAGATTATCAAAAGTAAGCAAAACTTTCTAAGCCTTCTGTGGTTTAAAACTGGGCATGTTTAAGACTGAATGGGAATCTGATGAGTCTTCAAATATATTGGTTCGCCATGTCTGCAGAAGATAGCACAAGAAGTAATGGGCTTACTGTGTACGAAGGGAGATTTAGATTAGCTGTTCGGAAGAACTTTTTTTATTTGTAAGGATAATTTAACTATAGAATAGGCTTCCAAATGAGATTGTGTAATCCCCATCAATTGAGGTTTTAAAGAACACGTTGGTTGGACAAACATCTGTCAGGGATGGTATATACTCTAGAATGACTTGGTCTTGACTTAGTGCAGGGAACTAGACTTGGTGACTTCTGAGAGTCCTTTCCAGTTCTACATGTCTATTAGCCTATCCTTTCTATAGTACTTTGGGATAATTCCAAATTCAGAATGAAATCTAAATGAGAGATGTATATTATTATTTAATAGAGAAGAGTTATATTTTAAGAGGATAAAGTGTAATGATTTTATTTCTCCATCGTAGAAACAAAAATGTTCCAGTTAATCACAGGGATTTTTGGTATGCTACCTACACGTTGTATAGTGTGTCAGAAAAGATGGAGAATGAAGAGAAAATGAGTGATAATGCCAGTGCCAGCTCTGGCAGTGATCAGGCTCCCTCAAGTAGGCAGCACACAATGGTATCCTTTCTGAAACCAGTACTAAAACAAATCATCATGGCTGGAAAGTCCATGCAGTTGTTGAAGAACCTGCAATCCAAAGACGATTCTCCACAGCAAGCTGCATCAAGAGGTGAAAAGAATTCTCCATTGTGTATAACAGCATTTGTGTTTAGGGTGCATTAACGTTTCTGTTACAAACCATGCTGTTTGTAGAGTATATAGCTCTCTTTGTTACACTTGCACTATGTGGTTTTTTTAACTTCACATCTGCTTTGAAACCTGATTCTGTTCCAAGATCCCTAACACATGAGACACGCACAACAATGTGAGGAAAAATTAATTTTTTACCTTAATTCAGAATTTCTTTGCTTTTCTCAGTTGTAGGTTGTTCTTAAACATTATTTTAATTTCTCTCTTATTAAAGTTTGTACTTCTAAAGATATTTATTCAAACAATAAACCTGTTTTCTTATGTGATTAAATAGTTGGTTCCAGTTACTGCATAGTTCACTGGTTTAGGAATGATAGGTAATAAATAAGGATTCTTGACTGAGGAAAGCCTGTTGGTGATCTTCTCAAAGAGTTTGATATAACTATGGGCATGCTGAATATTTAGGGAAATCATCATGAATGATTTAAAAAATTACAAACTAACATGGCTATCCCTCTGAAACTTTTCAGCATGAATGATGATATACAAAGCACAGTAGTGGGAACTGTGATATCTGTTCTATTCAGCTGGGACAATATAAACTAGATATTTGTAAGTTATAGAAGTCCCTTTCTATTTAAATATGGAGTGAGGTGGCTTTGCACTGTTTGGCAATTTTTTAATATATATTTGTAATTCCTTTTAGCATGGAAGGATAAACTGTCAGTGAATACACATTTTGTACTAATGGCTGACGGTTACTTTAACCATAGTATTTAAGGGTTTAATATTTTCAGAAATATTATTTTCGTATTTTAGGTCCCAAGTTCAGCAAGATATTTCAGTATGCACTCAACATTAAGCCTATAAATAGTCCTGTTAATATTAATATTTAAAGTTAGATATGTGCTTAAGTATCTTGCAAATCACAGCTTGGATACTGTTGATGCTGCATATGGAAATACAACAAGCAAAACTGGGTTAATCTGCTGAACTTGTTATAATTTAGTCAACATTATTTCTTATTTATCATAAATATTTACTGTGTACTTCAGATTCAGAAAGGAAGAATTTGTACACACTATTTCTGGAGTCTGTGCAGTCTCGTTTGCGGCATGGAGAAGAATCTGTTCCGGATATTATTACAGAACAACAAGCTACAAAGCAGAGTTTGATAAAGATGCAGTCCATAGCAGAAAGACACTTAGAACTGGATGATGTTCATGATCCATTGCTGGCTATTAACTTTGCTAGGTAATCAAACACCTGAAAATTAACAGATCTTATTACTGTGTTGTCAGAAGCAACAAGGCTTAAACTTTAGCTATTGCTGCTTAAAAAGAACAGGTTTAAAGGAGAGCCTTGCTAAGTATTATCCCAGGCAGCCGATGAATGGCCAAAGGTGAATTAAAAATATAAATTATTACGTGAGTATTTCAAGATCTGTTTGATATATGCCCGCTATATCTAGGAGTACTTACATGTTTTTAGTGTAAAAAATGGGAAATGTCTGTAGTATAGAAATTTTTATTACAAAAATGAGATATTTCTCAAATGAATTATGATAGAAAAGATGCTGTAGCAAAATCTAATATTTTTAGTGTGCATGCATGGGACGTTATGTAAAATGCCTTTCATTTGCATCAACGTGTTTCTCTATGGCTGATCATCACAAATATGTATCTTGAAAAACTCTACCGTGATACTAATCTCTCTCTCTATAAAAAAATATTCCTGTGGGACAACAGAATGATGTTATCACATCACTAATGTTGCCCCACCCCAGCTCCAGGCTGCTCCTCTGGCCCTTACATAGCTCCCCCATGGGGGAGTGGTCATCTTAGGCCACTACCAGCGACTCCTGTCCTCACACCCTGACCCCGGCTGCCTTTTGCACTGACTGGCCTCTCCCCCCACAGCCCTACTGACTGAGACCCTCCTCACACCACCCCCAGCCCTTTCTCTCACACCCCAAGCCAAGATTCTGCACCCTCAGTCTCCTCACACCCCTTTAAGTCGAGACCGTGTACCTGCATCCCCCTCACACACCGTAATTCTACTGCCTCATCTCTCTCCTTCCCCAGTGAGTTTGAAGTAGTCTTTGAAGTAGTCTTTTCCCACTGCTCTATCGCCAGCTGGAGGAGGGGGGAAGGGAAACAGAAGTGCATAGGGAACCTTGGGGCTTTCTCCCCTGCCCCCACAGGAAACTGGCACTGGTGCTTCAACCTCGTGGGGGGAGGGAAACAAGGCTGGAGCACCAATGCTGGCTCCCTGCTATAGGGAAAGTAGGGGCGAGGGCTGAGCTGGAGCTGGCGAGTGATTGGGCTGGTGGTGCCAGGGTCTCGTCAGGGTAGTGAGTGAGGGAGGTGGGGTTGTGGGGTCTCAGGGCAGTAAGTGAAGGGGGTGAGGCTGGAGTGCCAGCGCGGGCTCCCAACATGGCCCCAGTCTGCTCACTCACCGCCCTTCTGAGACCCTGCACCTCTAGCCCACTCAGTCAAACCCCCGCAGCCGAGACCCCGCACTCCCAGCCTCTTCACTCACCACGCTGCCAAGACCACACACCCTCCACCAAGACCCAGCGCTCCCAGCCCCCTCACTGAGATCTCACACTCTAAGCCTGCTCCTGCCCCCCTCAGACACTCTGCCCCCAGCCTGCTCCTGCCCCCTTCCCTCTGGCTACACCCCCAGGGAGAGGGGGGTTTGCTAGCATAGCGGGCAGGGAGCACAGACCCCTAGAAGTAGTTTAAAACAAACATTTAAGGAAAAAGGGTTAATTGCCACAAAAATAATTGTTCCTTTAAGGTAGAATAATATGAAGAAACTAGCAGAACAGCAGTATGTTGATTCTAACAGTCTTACATAGGTCATAATAATTAGTGGTGAGAATGTTAGCTATTTATTTCTTTTACATACCAATAGGTAGATCAGTGTTCCAGCTTCTTAAAAAGAGTTTTAATGTAACAATGGTGCCTTTAGTTCTTGGTTGTATTTAAACACTTTCATTTTAAGTTAAATGACCTTAACAGTTTAATAAGTATGGTGTAGTATAAGAACGTTGTGTTATATGCTCTTAAAAGTTGATTTGGACTGAATTAACCAGTCTATCAAGTAGTGTTCCCTCTAAGCTGTGTGGCAACAAAGCTTCATAGGTGATTAATCAGCCCTGCCCAGTCAGAGTCTCAGGGCTCCATGCATGGGGTTGATTGACTAGGTGGAGCTCATTAATCACTCATAACCCCTTGTTTAGGCCTTAAATTGCAATTTAGCCCTAAAAGATCATATAAAACATATTTTTCTTATTTATTCAGGTCTACAATACTTGTACTGGTACTGTTTTCAGAACCTCTACAAGAACTGGTATAAAAACAGTTAGTGATTAGGTGGTTATAGCATATCGTTCAAACTAGTACTTGCTTTGTCATACATCGGTTGTATGAATGGTCAGTTTAAATAATGGCTTGTCTGAATTACGGCACTAATATCCATTGACTTACCAGCATGGTAATTACATTTTTGCTACTTTTTCAACGCGCTTTTTTTTTTTTTTTTTAAAGCAAAGCTAAATAAAACCCAAAAGTTGTAAATGTATGACACATTCTGCAAGGTATTTCATGGATAAAATTCCTTTCTAGCTAAGAATTGTTTTTTATTTTGAAGGCTGTATTTGGAGCAAAGTGACTTTCATGAGAAATTTACTGGTGGCGATGTTTGCGTGGATAGATCCTCTGAATCGGTGACATGCCAGACATTTGAACTGACATTGAGGTCTTGCCTTTATCCTCACATAGATAGGCAATATCTTGAATGCTGTGGCAACCTAATGCAAACTTTAAAGAAGGATTACAGGTAAGAAATGAAATTAGATCCTGCTTAAAAAGCATATTCAGTTGTTGTTATACCATACTGTAAAAACATCAGTTATTTTAAGAAAATTGATTTGTAGTTGAAAAATTATATAAACTGTTTAAACATTTATTCTAATTCTGCTGTGATAAACAATAACAAAAAGCACTAATAAAACCTAGAATTAACATTTTCCAACCTTCACATTACTCATTGGTTTTTTGGGGGGTTCTATCCCTTTATCTGTGTTACATACCTACTTAATTTTCTAGCCAAGAGTGGGCTTATGTCGCTGTAACTGCATCTTAGGTATGAAAAATTCATACTGCCTGAAGGTGCGTCTATAGAGCACCCTAAACTTGAAATAAGATATGCTATTTGCATTATGCAAATTCTATCTTTCTTTGATTCTATTTTGAAATAGCTTATTTTGAAATTTGGTGCGTCTGTGAAGAGCAGTATTAAAACTTAGTAACAAATTGACAAATATTCCTGGAAAGAGCAAGGGGTAAAATCCTGGCCTTGTTAAAGTCAGCAACCTAGATATCATTGATTTCAGTGGACCCAAGCCTTCCCACAGACAGCTGAAAATACAGGAGAATTTTCAGGAAGGCAGAATATGATTATCTAAATTTAAAATTTGAGCGTTGCACTAACATTAATTATGTGATATTGTCATGCTGTGTTCAGTAAAGTGGCCAGATCTTATGATCTCTATTGGTCTTAGGTGACCATCTTTCTATTATTCATATGGCCCCTGTCACGGCAGTATCCCAGTTCCTCAGTCTTTAAATGTAGCCATCCGTACAGCACCTTTGTGAAATAGGGAAGTACTGTTGTCCCTTTTTCCCCCTTTATAAACAGATAAGGAACTGATATTGAAGCCCTTTCTTCAGCAAAACTCCAAATTAAGTTAGAATTTTTTCAAGTTCCACATTTAAAGAGATGCAGTATTTCTCCCTAGAAAGCTGTTCTTGGGAACTGAGGGCCTGATTGAGGAAAAAGTGCTTGAGTTCATTAGTAGTCGTCCTAAAGTCAGTGGCACTGCTTTCAATGCTTTGAACTAAAGCACATGAATAAGTATTTTGCTTCATGTGTGCCTAAGTGATAAATCTATTATGTGGGAAAAAATTTATATCTCACTGGAATCTGGGATTTACTTAGAAGTTCTTATTATGCTGAGACTTCTAAAGGTTTGCATTGCAAAAGGAAGACTTGTATAATGCAGGTTGAAGAGATATTTGTATTTCCTGTTTAGGCTGGTAGAGAACTTGCAGGCAATGCGAAACTTTTTCTTGCTTGAAGCTGGAGATACTATGTATGATTTCTACACATCTATTTTTGATAACATAAGAGAAAAGGAAACTTGGCAGAATGTATCATTTCTAAATGTCCAACTCCAGGAAGCAGTTGGACAACGTTATCCAGAGGACAGTTCAAGGTAAAATGCATGGAATTAAGTTTAGAGTAAAAGTGAAAGAAAGTCAAATTCCTTCTCCCTTCCTCTTGAAATAAATTCATGAAATACATAAATATTAGGCTATATTATGGTCTTAATCATCAGTATAGCAATACGTTCATCCACTTTGTTAATTCTGACACTGATAGAAACTATTGTGCGTAGTGATAGCATATTCAAAATGTAGTGTGGAAATAAGCATATGAATATCTATTTAATAGCAGTGCATTGATTAATCTTTGCACTAGAACTAATTTTTTATCTGTAAACATTTGTTTTCCTCCACAGGGAGTTGCTCTATATCAGTGGTCCCCAACCTTTAGAGGCTGCCGGGCGCCAGGGGGCATGGCCGTTCGCCTGCCGGGCGCCAGAGGGCGGGGACACATGCACGCCCGGGGGCGGCCCCCCCCCATAGCCGCGTGCTCGAGGCCGGTGCGCCCCCCCCCCCCCCCCCCAAGCGCCGCGCGCCCGGGGCCGGCACCCCTTCCAAATGCCGCGCGCCCAAGGCCGGCTCCCCCCCCCCCCCCCCGCAAGCGCCATGTGCCTGGGGCCGGCGCCTCCCCCTCCCCGCAAGCGCCGCGGGCCGGCTCCAGCACCATGCATGCACCACGTGCCCGGGGCCGGGCCAGCTCCGAGCACTTGGAGGGCGCACACAAATGGCCCCACGGGCGCCATGGCGGGAACCACTGCTCTATATATTCTCTTGAAATAGTGTCTTCATTAGTGATTCTGTTATAAAACGTAGTTATTGCATGGAGCAGAGATATCTGTACAAATCTTTCCCTACCAGGTTAAATCTGACAATTTATATTTAGCAATGACCGATTAAAACGAACCGTTTTAATGTGGTGACCAGTTTAGTGCAAACCATCTGCAACTAGAATATTTGTTTGTTTGTAGGCTGTCTATATCATTTGAAAGTGTTGATACAGCAAAGAAGAAACTCCCTGTCCATACCTTAGATGGTTTAACGCTAGGGTACAAGGTAAAATATTTCTTTTGCTTTAATTTTAAAATACATTTGAAATAACTAGGAATGTCAACGTGTAGTTGACTATACGATTAACCAATAAGCCTAGGCTTATCGGTTAAGCTTCTCGACTACATGTATTCTACCCCTTCTTGCTGCCTTTCAGAGGCACACTGGCTGCTGGCCGTATCCCTGAAGACTATAAAATAGTCAAGTAACCAATAAGAAGTCATGCGGGTTACTCAACTATTCAGTTACCCGGTATCTAACATCCCTAGAAGTAACAGCAAATTGTTTAATCATTTTTGTTTGTTTTTTTTTCCTCTTTAGGTCCCTTGGCCTGTGGACATAGTTATAAGTTTAGAATGTCAAAAAATTTACAATCAAGTATTTCTTCTCTTGCTACAAATAAAGTGGGCCAAGTATAGTTTAGATGTTTTACGATTTGATGGTAAGAAATTTCTTTATCAAGAAATATTTAATCTTAAATCTGTATGAATGAAAATATAAAGTCTTGTTTTAAGGCATATTGGTATCCATGCTATTCACCATTGTTGTAATACATCCAGTATTACAGTGACCTTCTTGAAAAGTCAGTATTGCAGTATAATAGCTACTGTTTGTACCATTTACAAAGTACAGGGAAAGTTAGTTGCTAAATTCATTTTGCTGAGCAGTGCGAAAGTCACATGGGATCTCATCTAAACCCACTTAAATGAATAGGAGTCTTTACATTGACTTCACTGGTCTTCAAGTAAGGCTCATGTGTACAGCTAAATGATTTTGGAAGTCAAGTTTTTGAAGTAAAATTGACATTAAGGGTAATGTCCAGCTGTCTTGATGGCCAATTTCTCTCTTGTGGTAACAGATGTATGAGCATCCAGATTAAGAGATTTTAAACTAGTTGGATCCTTGAAGGCTTTACAGAATTCATCATATCTGAACTCATTTACCACACCCATTAAATACAGCTGGTTATATTTGAGGCATTTCTTTTACAATCATCACTATGATAGACTATTTAAGCACCAAATACAGAATTGGGTCAGTGTGCTTTGTCTGCCATCTATCATATCTTAATTCAGCTAGAGTTAGTGAGGTTTTTTTTGTTTATTTTTCAAATATTAGATTTGTTGCTCATTAATTCTTCAGCCATGGCTACTGAAGGAAATCCTGTGCATCATATACTAATGCAAGTGCAGCCAATATGACCATAATATTACCTCTTGTCCTAAGGGGTTGTGAAAATGGTTACCCTTTTGACACTACAAAGTAAATGTTTGTAGGTCAGAATGTGTTCTTGGAATTGGAGTATAATTTTTCTGTGCTTGCAGAAAGTTTGAGCTTCTTAATTAGGGTGGGGGAGAAAGGGAGTGGAGATTTTCTAATATTCTACTTTAGTGGCCTTTTTGGGGATTATACTACTAAGAGCTTTATATAAAATAGTCCACTGTAGTTTAACCTTTTGAAAAAAATAAATGTCATGTAGATTGAGTAGTTGGGTTCAGGTTTTACCTAAACACGTTTTTGTAACCCTATTGAATTGGCGTGTCACTGAAGGTATTGAAAACTGTACTTTCTGATTTACTAAAAATTTTAATTTTGTAAGAGTATGACTGGGCTTTGCAGTGTGTTCTCCCTTTTGTGGAAATAAGATTATATTCATGTAATTTTTAAAAAATATTTTTATATATAAACCTTGGCACTTACATATTAAAGATAGAATGTTTTATGTAGCAAACATAAACTAATTGCATCATAATATCCCCTTCCAATTATTATTTTGATATATGATTGTAACGTAACTACCGATAAACTTTGTCCTTTAATTCAGATACTTATTTCAGTATATTATTATTCTGATAATTTAATACAAGGATTACATTTTAATTTTAACTTTGAAATGTAGTCAGTACCTGTTTTATAAATATTCACCTAATCTTTTTCCTCTCCACTTTTAGAACTAGTAAGTGCTACAGAAAAACCACAGCTTAAGGATGGACCTCAGTTAGAACAAGAGACAGTTCCTCACTTTGGAGCACAAACAGATATGATAAAACAACAAATTCACCGCATGTTCCTCTTAAGAGTGAAACTCATGCATTTTGTTAACAGCTTGCATAACTACATCATGACCAGGGTTCGTCCTTTTACATTAATCTTACGTATTTTAGGAATTTCTTACTGTAGTCAAACATTGCTAATTCAAAACAACTTCTGACTATGCATATGTAATTAAGTAATGTCTTCACTTAATGTCTATTTTGTTCAATTTTTAGGCAAGGAATGTATATTTAAAATGTTTGAATTTTAAGTAAGACCTCTTAAATCAGTAAATATTAAATAGACTTAGGAGTTTAAGATGCACAGTTCTTTTTTTATATTAGTAGCACTTTTCTTCAAGGCTAATTTTTTACTTCCAAAGGTTTACAAAGCGAGGACATTAGTGTCAAGAGAAAAGTACATTTCAGTAAGATGCTATTACTGTGCACTCCTGCTAGGATGACTGCAAAAGTTGTGTGTCTTTACATGGGTGCCTCTAGGAGTTAACTACTGTTAATTTCCAAAAGTTCATATTGTCTTAAATGAAACAGGAACCTATGTAGTCACATTTGTCCTACTGCTATATATGAATTGCAATTCTGTATTAATACATCCTCTTTGAAATAAGAACAGATAGAAGTTGGCCAACTTTCTTAATGGTGATGCTCTTTATTAGGCAATAGGTTCTGAGTTCTTTTGTGAATCCCAGTTTCTTAATTCCTAGGCCTTCAGGAGCTGGGATTTTTAATGATAGCATGCCCTGAATCAATACCTATAGAAGGGGCATATTCAATCCATGGTACAACTAAAAGCTTCTATCACAGTGGTTCTTAAACTCAGTTGCGATTCCATTTTAATGGGTGTGCCCAGGACAGTGGTGAGACTTGTTAGGACCCAGGGCTGAAACTGAAGCCTGAACCCTGCTGCCCTGGGCTGAAGTTGAAGTCTGAGGGTTTCCCCAGGACAGTAGGGCTTGGACTTCAGCTCCTTTCTCCTTCCCCCCCCACCCCTTGCCTAATGTGTAGTAATTTTTTTGTCAGAAGGAGGTCACAGTGCAATAAAGTTTTAGAACCCATGCTCTGTAGAATTAAAGACTGTCATTGACAAATGGAGTTCAGTTTTTGGTCTACAGATGCTGGCCATAAAACTGAATATCAAAGGCAGATGGAGGAAGGGAGGAGTCAAGGAACAATAGAGGTTCAGATTCTAAAAAGAACTTCACAGGGGAGTGTAGAGAAGAGAACTATAGGGTTTCCGATCATAGAGGATCATGTTAATTATCCTTGCTTTTTCTTAAAGATTCTTCACAGTACAGGTTTGGAGTTTCAGCACCAGGTAGAAGAAGCCAAAGATTTAGATCAACTGATTAAAATTCATTATAGATATTTGTCTACAATCCATGATCGTTGCCTGCTGAGAGAAAAGGTATGTATCTAAGAAAAACGGAATACATGATATTTTCAGCTCAACGAAAGAAGGAAATGTTGTAATTACAAATGATCTGGTATTTACTGGACTTTTACATATGGGCATTCTAGATATTGTAGAGAGGCAATAGGCTTTCCAGTTACCCTTGACTTATTTTCCCTGTAAATTTGCATTTTCTTCCCACTCAGAATAATATCCTTAATTACAATCCAGCCCTACTTCAAATTGTATACGGGTCATCTATGGCTAGAAGATGTAGAAATCTATGGTGTTTTTTTGTGTCCTGTCCCAATTAGTGCTCTACTCCAGGTGCACCTGTGTCCCCTGTGCCTTTTTGACTGGAGATTTCTCATAGCAGAATTCATTTGGCCCACACAAATGTTGTTTAGTATTGTGTGCCAAGCTGCTATTGTACATGCAAACCAGCCTTTGCTTGGGACAAAGTCTTATCAGTAATCTGCATGATTTTACCCCAGTTGTGTTGCTTTAGCTCCTTTAGTAGCATATTATAGTGGTTCTTATTGTAGTTAGTAATAGTTTTAGCTGCTGTTTTGGCTTTTTTAATTATTTTTGTCTAATATATAGCTTCTAGAGATGTAATTTCTCCTCTTCTGGGAGTTTTTATTTTACTGGGAGGATATGCTAAGTTCTGGTTTCAGACACTGCCTGTCTGTACCAACAGGAAGTCCCAGTGACTTAGTGACACGCCTTGTGCACCTGTTGCCTCAGGGAATATTATATTTTCTAAAAGTGCAACTTGCATCTTGCATTAAAATCTAGAGCCATCAGAAAACAGAGAGCACTAACTTGGACTCCTCACAGTGGAGAGCACAGTATGTCCAACCTCGGACACTGATCAGGGACCTCCCCTGTACGTTGGTCTCTGAGTAAGTCTGCTGCCTCTGAACTGTACTTCTTAAGGGCATCTAAGAGGAAGACCCAAAATTCCTTTCGTAAGATTTCCAGAGACCATCCTTCAAATTTTCCAGGTAGGGACTTAACCTAAGAGAAGTCAGTCTCCGACGAGTTCACTGACTTCAATTCTTACTGCTTTCCAACTTGGTACACATGAGGCTGCTGTCAGATATAGTGTGCTATGTTCAACTTTTCTTTAAAAGCTCAGGGCAGTCACTGGGTTCTGTTACAGTGCACCTGGCAGCCATCATAGCAGCTTTTTTGAGTAGATGCAGGTGTGCATTCCACTTAAGTGTGTGCACACCTTGCACACAGCTAAAGAATTTTGCCAAGCAGGACTTGCAGAGGGGCAGCACTTGTGCCAATAACTACCCACTCTGGTTCGTCCTGCCTGGAGTCAGAGCTCTGTATGATTTTCATCTCAAATCACTCTATTTTTAGTACTTTTCTGTTTATATTGAACAATCCCCACATAGGTGTTTGCTATGCCTACATGCAGCTCACAGCAAGGAGTGGTGTGTTTTGTTTATAGGTTTTTCACCAAATGGACTCTGGGGACAAGCGATCTTTGTCTGAATGTCTCAACATTACACCATGTCTGCTAATGGGTCTCATCCTAAACAATAAAGTCAATTTTGGTTCCTACTAAAAAAATAGAGTTCATTGAGGCCCTCAGACTCTTCAAGTTTAAGAGCATTTCTACTAACCGTTTTCAGTCATTTCCCTTACTCTGCAATCTCAGCCTTCCACAATGCCTTGAACGTGTCTCAGGTTCTTGGACAACATGTCTGCTGGCATAAAGATATTTAGAGGTAAATTAGAGATAAATAACAGCATAGAACACTGAAAGTCAGACCTGGTGTCTGTTAACAAACTTTATAGGACCATGGGAAACTTGGCCATGATAAATGGGTTCATAATAATTGACAAGGGATAGAGACTAAGACCAAGAATATCTTATTTCCTCTTACAAATCCATGGTATGCCCCCATCTTGAATACTGCATATAGATGTGATAGCTTTTCTGAGATGAGGCAATACTGGCATTGGAAAAGGTTCAGAGAAGGGCAACAAAAATGATTAGGAGTTTGGAATGAGTGCCATATGAAGAGAGATTAAAAAGACTGGGACATTTTAGCTTAGAAAAGAGGAGAGTAAGGGGGGATATGATAGAGGTCTATAAAATCATGATAGGTATGAAGAAAGGGAATAAAAAAAAATTATTTACTTTTTCCCATAACAAGAACTAGGGCTCACCAAATAAAATTAATAGGTAGCAGGTTTAAATCAAACAGAAGGAAGTTTTTCTTCACACAGTGCACAGTCAACTGTGGAACTTCTTGCCAGAGAATGTTGTGAAGGCCAGGACTTTAACAGGGTTCAAAAAATAACTAGATAAATTCATGGAGGATAGATCAGTCAATTATCCAGGATGGGTAGGAATGGTGTCCCTAGCTTCTGTTTCAGAGGCTGGAAATGGATGATAGGAGCGGGATCACTTCATGATTACCTGTTTCTGTTCACTTCTTCTGGGGCAACCGGCATTGGCCAGTGTTGACAGACAGGTTACTGGGCTAGTTGGACCTTTGGTCTGACCCAGTATGGCCATTCCTCTGACATCCGGCTAGTCAAAAGCATGCTGGACCACAGATGTTGTCTGACCAGAGAGTGATGCACTAGAGAGTTTCAGCCTCTAGCTTTGTCTATACCTCTTCATTGTGTATTTCTGAACCATTATGTTGGTATCGCATGTTTCAGGGCGATGAACATTTTGGTGGGTAGACCTGCTAACCTTGTTTTAGGTAGATTCTGAACCCCACCTTCTAGGGTGGGTACTGCTTGTGAGTCACCTAAGTGGAATACATGACTTCATTTACTTAACGTGAGTAATCATTTCTTTTTCAGCTGTGGTTCTTTGAGACAAGGTGCATGTGTGTATTCCATGACTGACCCTCCATCCTATGCATCAGACTCTAGTTTCTGAGTGTTCTTTGTAAAGGAGCTGAGGTGGAGGGTGTCAGGGAGACTCGACTTCATGTTGCCAGAGGAGAGGCTATGGTCATTAGGTGTGACAGTACTGCTAGGAAAAATCTTTGGTTCTAATGTGCTACGTGTATGCACAGCTATATGGAATACATGGTTACATCAGATCTCAAATAACCATGGTTTTTAAAAGTAACCATTTCTTTCCATTCTTGAATAGAATGTTTTTCTGTATTTGCCCACTCAGTGATGATGAGGCTCCTCAGGGGTCTCAGAAATTTATTTCTCCCAGTCAAGAGTCCTACTCTATTTGGGACCTCAAGTTGTTTCTTAAATGTCTTATAGAATCTCTGTTCTCCATTTCTCAATTGAAAGCAGCATTTCTGGTAGCCACCACTTTCATCAGCATAATGAGTTAGGGAAATGGGCGGCCCTTTTGGCATACCCCCTGTTCATGTTACCTTTCAAAGACAAGTTCACACGGCCACACCTGTTTTTACCAAAAATATCTTCGGAGTTCCATGTTAACTAATGCATTCACTTTCTGATCTTTTACCCTAAACCTCAAACAAAGAGGATGTGTTACACACAGTTGATGTCAGGAGAGCCTTCGCCTTCGATCTTGACAGGACTAAACCATTCAGAAAGACTCCCAAATTATTAGTCTCGATTGCAGATAAATCAAAAGGCTCTGCAATATAAGACTTCCCACATGCATTACTGATTGTGTTAGCTATTGCTACCAATCTTATAATCTCCAAACACATTCAGGCATATGAACTTGTTCTATAAGATCTATTGCCACTTCTACAGCTTTTTGCAAAAATATTCCCATCAGTGAAATAAATAGAACTGTGACTTGGACCTCTCTTTGTACTTTTGGTAAGTGCTGTGTGATATCTCATGACTTGGCTTCTGATGTTGTATGTGGCTCAGTTGTACTTTCTTCAATACTGAACTCAATTCTGAAGGCCCTTGCTCCTTAAAGAATTCAGTAGTCACCTAGGGCATGTCTACACTGAGGAGTTATTTTGAAATAACTCCCCTTATTTCAAAATAACTAGGCGAGTGTCCACACTACCAAGCCTGTTGTTTTGAAATAATAACTTCTGCTTGTGAAGAGGAATACGCTTATTTCAAAATAGTTATTTCGGGACTTATTTTGAAATAACCTGGTAGTGTAGACTTAGCCCTAGAGTGAAACACCTATAGGGACAGTACTAGAAAAAGAACACATTATTATTCACCCAGTGCACTAACACTAATTCTTCAGGATGTGGGTACCTATGGGTTCTCCACTTTGGGTACGTCTAGACTACATGTCTCTGTCGCCAGAGGCATGTAGATTAGGCTACCAGGCATAGGAAAATGAAGCGGCGATTTAAATAATTGCCGCTTCATTTAAATTTACATGGCTGCCGCACTGAGCCGACAAACAGCTGATCAGGGTAGCAAGAAGGTGAGCAGTAACTGAGAGTGCCACACGTGATAGAGCTCTACTACCTGATTGAACTGTTGTTTTGTAGAGCAATGATTTTTCAGTGGGTCCACAGACTACATCTAGGATTTCCAAACGGCTTTGTACCTCCACTTGAAATTTGTCAGGGGACCGCAGATGGAAAAAGGTTGAAAACTACTGTTGTACAGACAGCAAAGTCAGCGTATGCTGTACCTGTTTGCAGTAGCTTTAGCTAGTATCAGTAGTGTATTTAAATAGTATTTTAGGTTAAAATGCAGTTATAAAATATTCCAGATTGTATAATCTACATTAACCTAAATTACAAGTTCCTACAAAGGTGGGAAAGCAACAAGGGTGTTGCACTAGTTTAAACAAAATATAAATAGGACCAAAAAATATTTCATTATCTGCATTTTGTCAGTTGATGTTTTAAATGTCAACATTTGTTTAAAACTTTGCCACTTCGTAGGCGATACACTTGGTCACTGGAGCAGTACTTTATCCCAAATACTAGGTACATTAGATATTGTCAAAATAGTCAACCACAGAATGAAGTGAATAGTTAATCCAGTAAACAAAGCATATATTGTAGTTTGGAGAATTGGAGTATATCCTCACGATTGTTTTAATTGAAACATTAATTTTAAACATCATGGGATGTCATCTTCCAGCCTACAGAAGCATTTATTGAATTTAAAAATAAATTCCTGATTACAGCTACTTATATTTTTCCCCATTATTATCTTAGGTCAGTTTTGTGAAAGAAGCTATAATGAAAGTGCTGAATTTAGTGCTGATGTTTGCAGATCGTTGGCAGGCTGGTTTGGGAGCTTGGAGGTAAGTAATGTGTCCTAATGTGATCATTTCATGGTTCCAGTGTTGTGTTTGAAGTATATATCTTTTTGCATTGCATGGTTATTGGAAGAGGCTGAAATGACCTTTTGTTAACAAGGATAAAATTCAACTGAACTGAAGCTTATCAGCTTCAGGCACCTGTTGGTTGTATAATCAGAGTGTTTTTCAATGGATAATGGTGGCTGTTGTATGTAAAAAAAAAAAAATCATAAATTAATAAAATGAAAGGCTCAATGGTCATGTTTGTAATTACATTTTTTCTTTTAATGCTTAGCTTAAAATTACAGGCACTAGGAACTGACATTTTTTACTTGGTTTACGAGAGTTGTGAGTTTAAATAATAAGGACTCGTTCTGGACTGGTAAAAAGGCAAGGGAAGATAGGAAAAGTTAAACTTCCTTTGGTTATTGGCTCTGTAAATCTTCCTTTTTGATATAGTTGGCTAGTTGATAGTAACCTTGCGTTCTTCTTCGGGTAGTCCCCGTGGGTGCTCCACTTCTGGTGTCGGGCTGGTCCCGGCGCCGCAAATCGGAGCTTTAACAGAGCTGTGTGTGTGTGTGGTCGGGCAGCGCGCGTGCACTCCCGTTTCGCGCCTTTCATCTACCGCGCGCTGCCCGGCTCCCGCCAGTTCTTCTCATCCGCCTTGGGTCGCAGACGGAGCTTCCCTACTCTCTCCTCAAAATTTCCCCCTTCTTCCCTTCGGCTGTTTGCCGTGGGGAAGCCTCATGACTTTTACTGTTTAAATATAGACTGCGTCTAGCCCCGTTGGCAGACGCGGTTTAAAAAAAAAAAAAAGAAGAAAGGAAAGAGTATACTCAGAAAGAGCAGGGCTATATATAGATATACACTGTTGGCGTTTTTTTCTGTTGCCTGCTCTGGTTAAAAAAAAAAAAAACAAAAAAAAAAAAACAAAAAAGGAAGGAAATAAAGTTTAAACGGAAAGAAAGTAACACGGAGTAACCGGGGACGCATACAAGCGGCTGCTCTTAGCCGGCGGTAACACTCAGTCCCCACAACTCAAAATGCCGGGCTCCCCCGGCTTCAAGAAATGTGAAGGCTGTGCTGAGCCAATGCCGGTGTCAGATGGACACTCGGCTTGCATTCGCTGCCTTGGGGAGACTCACATCCCCCAAAAGTGCTCCCACTGTGCCAGCCTGACGACTAGAGCCCGCAAGGAGCGGGAACGTCGCTTGAAGGAGATCCTGTTTGATAAGGCTCTCATGCCTTCCACTGCCTCAGGATCCTCTGCCTCCGACCCTACGACTGATAAGCGGAAGGCTCCTTCTGAGGCTTTGCCCTCATCAAAAAAGAGGAAAGCCTCTCCTGCTCACTCCCTGCCAGCTGCTCCGCAGTCGCGGGCAAGCGCAGGTGACAAGCCGGGCACTTCTCGTTCGAGGGTAACCCGTGCTCCATCAGTCAATAAGCCGGCCGGCACTTCAGAGTCTCGTCAGCCCCCTGCTCGGGATCCTCACCCGGCACCGGGGCTTCTTAAAGAGACAGACGCAGCGGCACCAGTTGTATCAGCGGTGCCGGCTGTTGAAGGGCTTTTAACCACGGCCCCCCACAGGGAGCTGTCCTCAGCACCGGCAGGGGATCAGCGTGCTCATACTCAGATGCCTGCTTCACAGCCCTTAACCCTTCACTCTCCAGGCTCTACACAGCCAGCAGCATCAACACAAAAATCAAATGCCCAGGGAATCTCCCAGTGTGCCTCGCCAAGGTCTCACCACGAGCCATCCCCTCACCGCTGTGCCTCTACGCACCACGCAAGAGACCATGGGCATTATTACCACCGCAGTCTCTCATCTCGTCACTACTATAATAGAGAGCGTAGCTGTTCACACCAGAGATATTCGAGATCTCCTTCTCCGGCGAGACGCTCACGATCACCAACTCATTCACCAAGAAGTACATATTACGCCAGGTATGACAGCACTAGATCTTCTGGACGCTTCTCCCCTGCAAGGTCTGGCCGGCACTATTCTCATCGTTATAGACCGGACTATCTTGAATCATCTCATCACAGTCACTCTCGGTCTCATCGCAGGTCTCCATGTTCCTGTAGATCAGTTAGTCCACGCTCTGGGCACTCGGAGATCTCCAAGCGTTCTCCGCTACGACGTCCCGTATCTTCTCGTTCCCCCACGCATTGTTCTCAAATGTCGGACCTAGAGGAAGGGCAACTCTCGGAAGGTGAGCAGGATATCTCCCCTAATGCCAGTTCACCACAGCCCTCTAGGGATGAACCGCTGTCTATGGGCGAGAAGTCTCCACCGGATGATCTTAAGGAATTCCAAGACCTGTTTAAACGTGTAGCGCAATCTCAGGAAGTGCAGCTCACTGACTCTCAAGCTAAACAGCATAAGCTGTTTAAGAATCTGCACCCTAAACAACAGAGAAAGATTGCACTCCCGGTAGATGAAGCCATCTTAGAAGTGGCACAGGATATCTGGCAGACGCCAACATCGATACCGCCAACTAATAAGAAAATTGACAAGAAGTATTTCGTTTCATCCAAAGGACTGGATTTTCTTTTCAATCACCCTCAGCCGAATTCCCTGATAGTGGATGCGGTTCGTCACAAGAACAAGATGCCCCAATTCAAGAATTCCCTACCGGATAGGGAGACAAAGAAATTGGACCACTTTGGTCGGAAAGTTTACTCCTCCTCGACCTTGTTACTGCGGGTTGCCAATTATGCTGCTCTGTTATCGAACCATAACTTTGATAATTACTCTAAGTTACCGGAACTCATGCAGCACCTCCCTGACAGTAAGAAGTCTCTCCTTAGATCGGTTGTCCAGGAAGGTTTCACCGCATGTAGAACAGCCCTTCAGATAGCCGCGGACATTGCTGACACAGCCGCGCGAGCAATGGCAACAGGCATTGCGATGAGGAGAGCTTCCTGGCTACTGTCAGCGGGAGCTCCTAAGGAGTTGAACTCCAAAGTGGAAGATTTACCCTTTGATTGTCAGAAGTTGTTTGCCTCTACTACCGACGAGATCCTCCATTCTGGCAAGGACTCTCGTATGACCCTTCGTTCTCTGGGGATGTACACGTCACCTTTTAAACGCAGACGATACTACCCTTTCCAGAGGAAATATGATTATTTTCCCTATAAGCAACAGCAACAGCAGCAACAGCAGCGTGGATCTGACCAGTCTAGATTCAGACAGCGCCCTCAGCGCAAACGTCAGCAACAGAACCGCTCTGCTGCTCGACCTTCCCAGAAGCAGCAGGTTTGACTCCCGTGCAGAGGACGCGAACATGTCTCCAACGGTCAGCACTCGGAAGCCTGCAATCACCACCACCACTCTATTCCACCACCGCCTCAGGCCATTCCTTCATCAATGGGCCACCATTACATCGGACCGATGGGTCCTAGAGGTCATATCGTCGGGCCTGACAATCCCGTTCGCATCAATCCCTCCGACCACTCCTCCCACCCCATCCCTTCTCAGGGACCCGTCTCATGGGGCCGCTCTTCGAGAAGAGGTTCTTCACCTACTCGAGATCGGAGCCATAGAGAGAGTACCCGACGAATTCCGAGGCAAAGGGTTCTACTCCAGATATTTCCTGGTTCCCAAAAAGTCCGGAGGGTGGAGACCGATCCTGGATCTGAGGGGTCTGAACCGTTTTATTCGAAAGCAGCGCTTCAAAATGACCACCCTGGCCAAGATCATGCCAGCACTAAACAGAGGAGACTGGTTCGCAGTCCTGGATTTGCAAGACGCATATTTCCATGTAACGATTCACATAGCCCACAGGCGTTTTCTCAGATTCGTAGTGGGCGACGATCATTTTCAGTACAGGGTTCTGCCTTTCGGCCTCATTTCGGCCCCAAGGGTGTTCTCCAAGACACTAGCGGTAGTGGCTGCCCATCTTCGAAGGATAGGAGTCGTTATCTTCCCCTACCTCGACGATTGCCTCATCAAGGCGCGCACCCAGTTAGAGGCTCAACACATGGTAGTCGCAACTCAGGAGTTGTTCGACTCCCTCGGCCTTATCGTGAACACTCAAAAATCGCGCCCACGACCTACGCAGATTTTAACCTTCATAGGAGCGCGTCTCGACTCCCAGTCGGAAAGAGTCCATCTTCCACTCGAGCGTTTTCAAGTAATGCAAGATCTGATAAAAACAGTTTTGCACGCTCCAATGCTCCCGGTACGCGTATGTCTCCAGCTTCTGGGACATATGGCTTCCACGACAATCATAGTGCGCCATTCAAGACTGCACCTCAGGTGTCTGCAGCATTGGCTAAGCACGGTTTACAAGCCTACCGACCACAGCATTCGCAAGACGGTAGTACTTCCAGTACATGTCAAAGACTCCCTAGTATGGTGGACGAATCACAACAACATGTTGTCAGGAGTTCCCTTCCATGCACCACAACCGTCACGAGAGATAACCACAGACGCTTCTCTCATCGGCTGGGGTGCCCACATGGGCACAAAAACAGTTCAGGGTCGTTGGTCCACTACGGAGATGATGCTCCACATCAATCTTCTCGAGCTTCGAGCCGTGTTTCATGCCTGCAAACACTTCAAGGTATACATAAAAGGTACTGTCACCAGAATCCTCACGGACAATGTAGTCGCAATGTACTACGTAAACAGACAGGGGGGTGCCCGGTCCCGCTCACTTTGTGCGGAGGCTATCCGTCTCTGGAAATGGTGCATTCGAAACAACATCTCTATAGTTGCGTCATACTTACCGGGTGTGAACAATACCACAGCCGATGCACTGAGCAGGTATTTCCCCCAGGACCACGAGTGGGTGATCCGCACAGATGTCCTCTTAACTCTCTTCCATCAGTGGGGGTTTCCGACGATAGATCTCTTTGCAACACGTGCCAACGCAAAATGCAGAGCTTACTGTTCCAGAGCGGGAGTGGGACCTCATTCGCTGGGAGACGCATTCCTCCTTCACTGGGGCACATCACTCTTGTATGCATTCCCCCCTGTTGTACTCATTCCCAGAGTACTCGAGAAGGTTGTGATGGACAGGGCACGAGTGATACTTATAGCCCCAGCATGGCCCAGGCAGCCATGGTACTCAACCCTTCGGCAGCTCTCTGTACGAGCACCGCGCCGACTGCCTTGCCTACCAGATTTGCTGACACAACAGAGAGGCTCACTGCGTCACCCGAAGCTGGACACTCTGCACCTCACTGCATGGATGGTACATGGTTCAGCGAGTCCGAGAATCTTTGTTCGGACCAAGTGAAGCGTGTTCTCCTGCACAGCAGGAGAGATTCCACCAGGAAAACCTACCTGTCAAAGTGGTCCAGATTTGTACGATGGTGTGCTCCTAAACTCCTGGATCCCTTGCTTTCGCCGATGCATGTCTTATTGGACTATGTCCTTCAGCTGCAGGCAACCGGACTAGCCATTTCATCACTTAAGGTCCACATAGCGGCAATAGCTGCTTTTCACTACCCCGTTGAAGGCAAGTCGGTTTTTTCTCACCCCATGATGGTTAGATTTCTCAGAGGATTGGCTAACCTCAACCCACCACGGAGACCTCCGCCACCTGTATGGAGTCTTGACCTGGTCATCGATGTCCTCACTGGGCCACCGTTTGAACCGCTGGCCACGGTACCGCTACCGATGCTTACGATGAAGGTACTTTTTCTTCTGGCTATAACATCAGCACGCAGGGTGAGCGAGTTATCCGCACTAATGTCAACGCCTCCCTATACGGTCTTCAACCCGGAATCAGTGATACTGAGGTCTCATCCAGCCTTTCTACCTAAAGTATGTACGGAATTTCACATAAACGAACCAATTGTTTTGCCATGTTTCTACCCAAAACCGCATGCATCTCAGCGAGACGCTCTCCTGCATACGCTCGATGTCCGCAGAGCCCTGGCTTTCTATATAGACAGAACCCGTACTTTACGTAAGACGGACCGCCTCTTTATTTCAACATCGGGCTCTTCTAGGGGCAAGTCCTTATCCGCCCAGCGCATTTCCAAGCTGGTTGTCTCTTGTATCACGACGTGCTATACTATCCGTAAGAAGTCTCTCACCTCGCAACCTAGAGCTCACTCAACACGAGCAGTCGCTACGTCTACAGCTTTCGTGAACGGTGTCCCTCTTCGTGACATCTGCCGTGCTGCAACTTGGTCTTCAAATTCTACCTTTTCAAGACATTATGCAATTGTTCAGCACTTCACCACTGACTCAGCAGTAGCCTTGGCAGTGTTGCCTACTGCTCGGAATACCGATTCCGAAACACATGTTTAGCCGAGATTACTGCTTCGGAGTCACCAGAAGTGGAGCACCCACGGGGACTACCCGAAGAAGAAAAGGAAGTTACTCACTTCGTGCAGTAACGATCGTTCTTCGAGGTGTGTCCCCGTGGGTGCTCCACGACCCGCCCTCCTCCCTGCTTCGGAATCTTGTTTTTTTCTGTCTTTCAGATAGGCGGTGAGACGAACTGGCGGGAGCCGGGCAGCGCGCGGTAGATGAAAGGCGCGAAACGGGAGTGCACGCGCGCTGCCCGACCACACACACACACAGCTCTGTTAAAGCTCCGATTTGCGGCGCCGGGACCAGCCCGACACCAGAAGTGGAGCACCCACGGGGACACACCTCGAAGAACGATCGTTACTGCACGAAGTGAGTAACTTCCTTTTCTATCTCAGAAGGTGAAATCCTGCTTCTGTCAAAGTTGAGGGACATTTTGCCTTTGAGTTCAGTGGACCAGCATTTCACCCAGAAAGTTCAGGGCTCCCATTGTATCAAAAATAAGCCCTATAAATGTCTAAGCAAACCTCTTGCATTATATGAGGATTGCCTAAATGTATTATATTCTGTTGCTTTTTCCTTTATACCTCCTCTGTATTCTTAGGCACCAGATGAGAAATTTCTGTAAGGCAGAGTATTCAGGAGTGCTCAGTGCTGATCTGTCCTCGTGGAACTCGCCATCCACGTGCTAACTTGCCATGGGCATCCATCTCTTGGGCACGTGTTTTTTGTCTATGGAACCCACATCAGGGAAAAAGAAGAGCGATTAATCAAGTAGCTTCTTAGCTCTCGGCCAGCAATGGGCAATCTAGGTTAGTGAGTGGGCTGCCTGAGTAGGCCTTTTTCACCTCGATGGGCTGCAAGATTGCATAACCAAGATGGTCTCTCAGAATACGGTAGTTTTGTTAACTGTGCTTGCATACCTCAAATTTGCGAGGTGTGCTGATTGAGCTGTAGCCATGCTAAGTTTGGAAGGGGAGCAACTGTATGGCTCTCACTCAGTGTTGTGTGCAGTCAGCATGCACCTCACTTCACGTGCCCTTGCTTTACATGTTGGTTACTTTAGTAAAACTACTAGAGGAAAAAACCTACACAAATGGAAACTAGCAGAATTTGGTAACTTGCACGTGGGCAATGGTAAACAATGTTCCGTGGACCACACACCGAAATCCAGTGGACCACATGCAACCCACGAGCTACAGGTTGCCCACCACTGCTCTAGACTTTGAAGCAGTTTGGAGCTTGAGAGCATATCGCATAAGAGAGGTTTCCTAGACTGGAACAGTAACTTTACTTCACACAGGATCGGTGTCTAATCCTACTAGCTATTCGATTCATAGCAGAGTGTGGCGTTAGCTCATTATTAATTGTGTTGTGATAGTGCCTTAGTAGCCTCTGTCAAGAATTGTTGTGCTAAGCCACCCGGGGTTGGCAATAATTTTTGCTGGGGGGTCACTCTAGAAATTTGGTAAGTGATCAAGCGCTGCATTTTTCTCTTATATTAATGGAGGAAGTGTGGTATCTGGGAGTGAGTTTGGGTGAAGGAGGTGGTTGTGACCTCAGGCACTGGACTGGGGTGCAGGGGTTTGGGTTGTGACCTAGGACAAGAGGGGGTTGTGACCTGGGACCGGAGATTGGGGTGCCAGATCTGGGAGAGGATATGGGTGCAGGAGGGGAGCAGAGGTTTTGGGTATGTGGTATAGAGGGAGGAGGATTGGGAGACAGAGTTGGGGAAGGGAGAGGCCAGGCACCAGAGGCAGGCTCTGGCCAGAAGATTTATCTGGGTGACTCTTGGCCAGCAGCCCAGCATGTTTCTCAGCCAGCCTGCTTGCCTGCCTACCTCGTCCCTGAACTGGCTTCAGAGCCGTGTGTGTCTGTAAATAACTATGGGGGGGGGGCATATTGTTTTGTGACTGCCTGTTATTCAAATCCAATGGGATTGTGGTGAGGGCTGGGGCAGTACCTGAAGCTCTTCCCCACCCTCCCCCCACTTTCCGGGCTCAGTTTTGAAAGAGAAATGGACCGGGAGCCACTTTTCTGAGCGGCATGTGGGTGGGACAAGACAAGCAGGGAGTCTGCCTGTGGATCTCTCCTGCGTCCACAGATTGGATGCAGCCCGTGGGCCATATTTTGTCTAGGGCTGTGCTATAAGCTCTCCATTCACACACAATTGAAAGATCATCTCACCTGAAAGCTTAGAATACCCAAAGCACTCATTTTTATTCATTATTAAAAAGAAAGGCTATGTCATCTTATATAGGAATATATATGTAGTCAATTATCAATTTTATATTTTTAATTAAATTGCACTTCTTTCTTAGGATGGAATCCATAGAGAAGATGGAATCAGATTTTAAAAATTGTCATATGTTTCTTGTAACAGTTCTAAATAAAGCAGTCTGTAGAGGCTCTTTTCCTCATTGTGAGTATACAGAACAATTTAACAATAGTCTTTTTATATACTGACGCTTCTCATTTATAAACTTCTTTCAGAAAGTAGGCTTTTTTGAGTTTGTAGGAATGTGGCTGTTTAATATGATTTAAATTGATTTTTATATTGTGTAAGAGCAAGCTTAAGGTGTGAGACTGGCAAAGCATTGTCTCTTCTTTTAATAAAACAATTTAAAAATATTTTACAGCATGTGTGCCTTGTTTTGGTTATGAACAGCAAATCCTTCTTCATTTTGCCTAAGGCCTTGAGGCTAGACATGCTAATGATGATTGGCATCAATCGTAAATCCTAACTGTGTCAACGGAATTCACATGCCACTTAAAGTATTTGGTACTCATTTATTTGACTACACATCACTTAAAATGGCTGACGTTGAATATGTGACAAGATGATTTGTAGTCAGAGATAATAATCACTGTTAAACATAGATTGCATATTCTTTTTTATGCAGATGTTGTAGTGCCTTCTATAAGCTAAACAGAATTACAGGCAGTCCCCAGGTTACATGGATCCGACTTATGTCGGATCCCTACTTACCAACGGGGCTTTTCTCGCCGAGGAGGACGCGGGCAGCGGGACCCCCCCAGCAGACCAGGGAGACGCAGAGCAAAGCCGCGGAGGACGCGGGCGGTGGGACTGTGGTGTGTCTGGGCGGTCCCGCCGCCCACGTCCTCCACAGTGAGAAAAGCCACTCCGCGTCTCCCTAGTCTGCTTGGGCGCCCCTCCCCCAGCAGACCAGGGAGACGCGGAGCAAAGCCGCGGAGGACGGAGGTGGCGGGACCGCGGCGCATCTCGGCGGTCCCGCATCCTCCGCGTCTCCCTGGTCTACTGGGGGGGAGGGAGGGGGCGCAGCTAGGGGGGGGACCGCTGCTGAAACTGACCAGCGGCTGATTCCAGGAAGTCCGGGGCAGAGCAACTCTGCCTCGGGCTTCCTGTAGTCAGCCGCTGGTCAGTTTCAGCAGTGGCTGAATCTGGACGCCAGTTCCGACTTGCATACAAATTCAACTTAAGAACAAACCTACAGTCCCTATCTTGTACGTAACCCGGGGACTGCCTGTATTTTATTTATTGTTTTATTATGATATCAGAATAGACATCCTAGAATGGAAGGCATAAAATGGCCACTTTTATTTTAACAATTCAGTAGTTTTTTGTGCTGGTGCGTTAGATATTATGTAGCAGTATAATCTTGTACAGTACTTAACAGGCAAATGGAGGCAGAGTCTGACTGAGGAATCTACATTTTAACGATTAGGAGTTGAGAGTTTCATTTTAAATTGGCCATGACCGTTTTAACATGTCATCTATGTTGGTATAATATCACTGTTCTTAAACATTTCAGCTGATAGACTTTTAAGTATTTCGCATGTATTTTTTCAGTCTGAATGTTGCACCCACTAAATATTTCTAAAGATAACAAAATATTTGTTTAAGTAACAGGTGCATCTGTGGAAAACTAAATACGTAATGATGTGGGTAGTGGTACAAGAATAACACTAATTTTAAATGAAGCAAAAGCTACACCAGACTAACACGGCTACGTTTCTATTACTAATTTTAAATGACACTGGCTTCTCACAAGGACAGAGAATACAAAAGTGGCCATGGTTGTAATTTCAAGACCTTAAATACGAGAGCAGGTGGAACATAAATTGTCCGCTTTTTGAAGTGAATTTATTCTGTGCTTGCACTGATATAAATTAAAGCAGAATTTTGTCCTGTGTTATGGGATCTTTTCGGTGGGGGCATTATTTACAAAGGACAAAGATTCATTTATTCTTTTTGCTAAGGACCAACATTTGAAAGGAATGCAACTTTCCACAGTTGATCCCTCATTATTTAAGATATTTCAGGTAATGAAATTGATAAAATTGAAATCTCCTGATGGAGAGAAGATATCGTTGTTTGTAATCTGAATAGTAAAAATATATTTTGTAAGCTATAAAACAGACAGCTTCAGAAAACCTTTGCAGAGTGATATAAACAAGCATATTTAAAATGTTTAATTGTTTTAATCTGTTTTGGTTCACAGTGGAGTCTTTAGCTTTGTCACTCATGGCTGGCATGGAACAAAATTAACAAATCCAAAGTGCATTGAACTATTCAAGAACTGAACTCCTGTAGCATTCATCTTCAACGTTATTTAAAGTGATCCTTTTTTACTGAAATCCGTGTGTGTGTGTGTGTGTGTGTGTGTGTGTGTGTGTGTGTATACACACACATAGCTAAATAACAGTTTATATAATTTCCTTTTATTGACAGTTTGAAAATGTAAAATGCTTGAAACTGTAAATGGCATTGTATATAGTATTTAATGAGTATTTAATTGTGGCTGTATTTTTTCTGCATGTTAGTATACTATAATATCAAATTCATACTGTCATGTAAAAGTAGCTGATTTGAAAATACATCAGCTGTATTGTGTTGTGAAGAAGGAATTATTTTTAAAAATAAAGTATTATCTGCGTAAGTCTTGAAAATAGTTCCCATTAATTTTGGAAGAAATGTTAAATACTTGCCATTTTAAATTAGGATCAAAAGACATATGTATAATATATTATAACTGTGGAAGTGCGGAGTACAAAAATACTTGTTCTCAGCTCCTTACCCTTCTGTTGTTCTTCCAGTCCTTTCCACAGGTGATCTGTCCCTTGTTCAGTTTCCTAGTCTCTTGTGACTTAGTCTCTGTCTTCATGTCTGTATATGTGAACCTCACTCTTGGGCTATGTCTACATTGTGGGGTTTTTCTGGGATACCAGAGGAAAAACTCGGCTGCATCCAGGGAATGCATCTGCTCTTCCGCTTTTTTTATCTGTGGGAACTACAAACTTTGTATTAAAAAAAAAAAAAAAAAAAAAAGCTGAAATTTTGATGCAATTATATGATTCTGTGACAACACCAAATAGAGAGAAAGCTGGCAACACTGGGGGTAAAGTGCTGGTGCTTTCTAGTATGTTCTAGGTCCATTTGTAGCTTAGCATGGGACAGAAGTGAGCAAGAAACAGCCTGTGGGCTGGATATGGCCCACCGAGTCTTTTAATCCGGCCCACTGCCTGCTCCTGTGGCTTACAGCAGACCCATTCCACTCAAAGTGGCTGGCTGCTCCCTGTGGCTTGCTGTGTTGTGGGTGGGGTGGGAGGAAGAGGCGTTGTGTGCTGCCTCTGCAAAATCTCTCAGCTCAGTGTATGTCTACACTGCAGAGTGTTTTTTTTTAACTGTTGTTTTTCCTAAAAAACATCACTTACGTCCACACTGCAATCGTGTTCTTTCAGAAAAAAAATTGAGAGAACAGAAGGGTTTTCCAACATTGATAAACCTCTTCCTACGAGGAAGAAATCTTTTTCTGAAAGAGCTCTTTTGGAAAATGGCGTGTGGACGGGAAAGAAGGAGTTGTTTTGAGAGAAGAGGAAAAGGCACAGCTGTCCTGGTGGCCACTCCATCCATAGTAATCACAGCTTAAATGTGAGATAGTGTCTGTTCAGTGTGGACACTATCAAAAAAGCAGATCGCTTTTTCAATGCACTTTTGCAGTATAGACGCTCTCTTTTGGAAGAAGTTTTTTCAGAAGATTTCTTCCGGAAAGCTTCTTCCAAAAGAAGTCTGCAGTCTAGACATAGTCTGGAAGCTGAGATGTTGTTGGGGGCAGGTGCAGCACAGCACAGTTTCTCAGCTCAGCTCCACAGTTTCCAGCCAATAGGAGCTGAGAGATTTTGCTGGAGGTGAGGGCAATTTGAAGCCTCCTCTCCCACCCTCCCCCGCAGCACAGCGAGCCACAGGGAACAGCTAGCCTGGGGGCTGCTGGCAAGTAGGGAAGCCTGTTTGAGAGTGCTGCTGTCCGGGAGCTACTTAGGTAAGCCCTTCCTAGCCAGAACTGCACCCAACTTCCTCCCAGACTTGGTACTCCTTCCTATTTCCCTCCCCCATGCTAGAATCCTCTCCTGCACTCATATCCCTCCCTGGACCCTGCACCCCAATCCTCTGCCTCAGGTTACCACACAAATGCTCTGTACCCTTCTCTCCCCCCCACCCCACCCCATATCACAACTCCCTCCCAGACCGTGCATCCCTCCTGCAAGCCAGGATTATCTCCTGCATCCCGCTTTCCTACCCTAAGCTCCCTTCTGCACCTAACCTCTGTCCCAGAACCCCTCCATAGAAAACCGCAGCCCTGACAACTTGCCAAAATCTTGCAACGTCTACCCCCATCAAAAATTATCCACCCCAGCACAGAATGGTGTCTGAGCAAAACCTATATCATATTTTTATAGTTCTCATACCATAGCTTCCCTTTTAAAATGTTTCAAACTTCTGGAGGGATGCCCTTTGAAGCTGTGGTATCATCAAAAGTAATTTGTACTTTCATTTCACCTTGGTCTTTTCCCACCATGATATCCCTACTCTGCAGTGTACCTGTATTTGATATATCTATAAAATGTTTGCTGCTTGTCCAGTTTAACAACACTAGCCATAGCATGATGTATTTGGGCAGTGAGGTCCAGGAGTTGCTTGCACTTGTTCAGGTATATTCATGTGCTGTTTGGCCAAGTAGTTGTTTACTGGTCTTCTGTATTTTAAAAGTTGACTGAGTTTGGGTAATGTTTTTCTATATATATGGTTACTCCTAGCTCTATCTAAGTAATAACTTTCTTTTCTCTCAACCTGCTTTAGGTATTATATTTAGGTATGTGGCAGAACAAAACAAAAATGTCTGCCATATTTGATTAAGCATTAACTTATTGTGACTCTGCCACTCCCTGTTATCAGCACTAACTTAACTTGGAAAAATCTGTGGGAGTAGCCTAGAAGCACAATGTAGAGAGAAGCACAATTATGGCTCCTCACCCCTATTCGCAGAGCAGCGGGTGATGTTGTGAATGGTTTTCTGCTTAGTGTCCCTATCTGGTTCCCTTGATTTGCACTTATCACTCCCATTTTCATCATTTGCTGCTCTCTGGTTCAGTTAATTCATTGTCTCTGGCGCCCTTCCCCCATTCAGGGTGAGTGTCTTTTGTTCTATTGTGATCTTCCATACCCCCTTCAAATAGGATTTCAGATAGGACAGCTCTAGTCATGAATAAAAAACTAGAGCTGCCTTTTTGTTTTTGTTTTTGTTTTGAGGGGGACAAAAGGTGTGCATTCATGTTTGCATTTGCTTTCTCTGATAATGAAAAGGTATTTGGCTCAGGCTGACTTGTATTATATTAATTTAATTGGAATATATGGATCAAGAGTTGACTAGTTACATGACCCTGTAAAGTTTTAAACAAGGTTCAGGTTTGGTATACAGAGACCTCAGAGACCAGGGCTCAAACACTATTAAAAATCTCTGTGATTAAAGATAAATAAAAGAAGGAAAAAAGTTAAAAGCATGTGAAATGCAAGACACATTAAGTAAGGCTTTCATTGCAACCATAACTCTTTTCTCCTTTCCTTTTTAGTTTTTAGGAAACCCTACTGTTTGATCACTTCTTAGGTGGTATTAAATAGGATGTTAACTTTTGGGGGAAAAAAAGATAGTTAATTGAGATGGACCGGAACAGTTGTTGCTGTTAAAGTCCAGTCCTATTTTTAAGAAGACAAAACAAAACAAACTTGCATAAGAGGGGAGAGAGAAACAGTAAAAATGGAAAATGCAGCTTCTATCTCTGCTGTTGACTCTGACTTGCAGCTTCACTAATAGAAAAAGAAAGGCACAAAGCACCATTTTATTAGCCTCTCTGAGACTTGGCAAATTTCTGCCTGCAGGGGGGAGTACAGAACGTTGCTTTTAACTGCCTCTTACAGGCTCATAGCACTATTGTAAAATATGTAGTCTTGGCCTGATAAGCCAGACTATTATTATACAGAAGGCGAAAGGAAGCTGGATAGGAAAAGAACTTGGAAGGGCCAGGAGGTGTGACACAGTCTCATGGCCCAGTAGTTGGGATTCAGACAGAGCCAATGGAGATGGTGATGTGATGTGGGTGTCCTTTTTTGGGGGGGTGGGGGGAAGAGGGAGGGTTGAATCTGTTCAGGATACCTCTTTCACACAGCTGATGAAAGCCCAATGGTGTGTCAGTGGATCCCTGACTCCTAGGAGGGGATGGACGGCAGCAGTTGCTGACAGGCAGCTTCTTTTAATTTTCCACCAAAAGCTGCCGTAAAAAAACCCCCACTAATGAGCTTATCCCCTCATTATTTTGTCCATCAATACATCTAATTTTGGACACACTAATCTGGGTTCATTGATTTCCAATCTCTTGTTTACCAGCCATAAACTTATTGCAGTTCTTGAGTTACAGTAGTAGGCCTTCTTATGTAGAATAAATTAGTGAGTCTCGCCTTTTCCCACCAACATTTATTATTTTAATACGTAATTGAAATACTCTGTATATTTCTATTCGGTTTCCCACTGGTAGGTTCACAAATCAGATAAATTCATAAGCCTAATTATTATGACACCACCTACCTGATAAAAGGTCTAGTTTACAGGAGAGAAGGTTTCCAAAGGATTACTGGCAGAACACTCCAAACTTTCAAAAGGTGACATCTGATTTGTCCGCTCAGGGAAATTCCACTAGATAGAAGGATTTCAAGTTCTCTGAATTTGCTATTACAGATTAGTTAATCCTCTCCGGAGTATCCACGGCTATTGTTTTAATAATGCCCTGTTCGATGTTTTTAAAACATGAGAAAAGACATCTCTTACCTGAAAAGTTTCCACTCTAAATGATAAACTCCAAAAAATGTTAATTTTATAAACTACATATAGCTTACAGTGAAAGGATCATGGTACAAATGACTGAGAAAATATAGGTTGAGGAAGCAATAAAGGAGGGAAAGGATTTATAGGTCCAGAGAGATTGTTTTGATGGAAAGGGAATGGAGGAGGAGGAGGAACTATTGGGGTGGCAGACAGATTAGAGTTAGACAAGGGTGTAGCCCTGAATGTAAGTAATAAAGGACAGATGGGACAGAGGGGAAGAGGTCAGCACAGAGAAAACTGAAGAGTGAATGAGGCCACTTGGAGCACGTCTACACTGCAGCATTATTTCGAAATAACGTCAGTTATTTTGAATAGTGTGCGTCTACACAGCAAGCCATTATTTTGAAATAATTTTAAGATGGAGGACTTATTACTCTGACTCCTGTAACCTTCATTTCGCGAGGAACAAGGGAAGTCAAAGGAAGAGTGTTCTTCCTTCGACTTCCTGTTGTGTAGACAGCGCCAAAAGCCGAATTAAGCTATTTTGACTTCAGCTACATAATTGAAGTTATGTATCTTAATTCGACTTTTGCCCGGTAGCGTAGACATGCCCTTAGTGAAAAGTTGTAGAAAAAAAGGAGGGCCCCAGCATAGAACCCTGTGGGATGTTGATCCAAGTAACAAGAGCAAGAGGTGCAAGCAGGAAACAAAATATTGAAAAAGCAGTTAAAAGAGATTAGTGAATGGGTGGTCAACTGGCAAAAATCATAAAAAGGTTGAGAAAAACAGAATTATGGTGTACAAAGCCTTACTGTTTTCATAACTTCCAATGAATTAGTGATGGTTCAGCAGTCAAAAAGACATATGTTAGCACCACGTAGAGGCAATGCATATTAAGTTTTTATTTAAAGGGCGATCCTTTCAGGGTATGTCTACACAAAAGAGTTTTTTCCGCAAAAATGACCGTTTTTCTGAAAAAACTTCAATTACGTCCATACTTCAATCACATTTTTCCAAAGGAAAATCGAAAGACTAGAGGGGGTTTTCCGACACTGGTAAACCTCTTTCTACGAGGAAGAAGCCTTTTTCTGAAAGAGCTCTTTCGGAAAATGGTGTGTGTGGACAGGGAAGAGAGAGTTCTTTTGAAAGAAGAAGAAAAGGAAAAGGTGCCCTGGTGGCCACTCCTTCCATAGTAATCACATCTGAAATGCAAGATAGCGTCCACACTGAATGGACTCTCTCTTTGAAAAAAGCAGATTGCTTTTTTTTATGTGATTTTGCAGTGTGGATGCTCTCTTTCGGAAGAAGTTTTTTTCCGGAAAATCTCTCCCAGAAAGGCTTCTTCCGAAAAAAGCCTGTCGTCTAGACATAGCCTAAGACACTAGCCCACATCCTTGATTCTGGTTTAGCTTTGCATGTGTATAGAGAGGGGATGAGGATCAAGGTGGAGAAAAGAAATGTCCTTTTGTTAAATTTTTGGTTTTGGGCCAATAGGATCTGATTGCATTTGCCCATAATATGCTTTAATCACACCCTTTTCTCTTCCCACAAATCATCTTGGGACGCCTCTGCAAGGGGAAGGTCCAGCTGTTTAAGGAAAGTGTCCCTTTGTGCCTTTCCTAGGTTCTACTTGGAGTCGCTTCTACTTGGACTAGGGCATAATATTAGTATTTATACACAATACAAAAAAAAAGAATGGGCTTTTGGGTGTATTAGGCCCTGATCCATCAAAGCCCTTACGTACAGTGGAACCCTGTTTATACTATCTAATTGGAACCATGGCTAGATAATCAAAAACTTAGATAATCAGGAGGTCAGGTGACAGCCCAAGCCTTGCTGCCTGGGGCTGAAGTGTCAATTTCCCATATTCTTCTATGTGCGCAGGTGGTTCACTTAATACAGACAGCTGAATTATGGCAGCTTATCTAAATGGAAATTCTACTGTATTTACTTAAAGTATATGAATAATCTAATTGACAATATGGCAGTTAGCACCTCTAATTTCTATAGTATAGACAAGTCCTTAGAAAGAGAGAAACTAATGAATCAGTGGAGCAATACGTTCCCTGGACAATGTCCCTGTATTGTTATTGAGGCTGTGTATATCATATATTTTGAAGTCTTTATTTTGCACAAATTCATACTTCGTGATTACCTAGATACCAAATTTTGCATAAATAATCCAGCCACTTAAATTAGCTGAATGCACTACTTTTTACACCAGAATATGCTGGGTGAAAGGTTTAAATAATTATTCTTTTTCAAGCAGTGTCCCGTGGGTGCTCCATTGTAGGTGCCGGGCTTGTCCCAGCACCTTAGATGGGAGATCTTTTCCAGACGTAGTCTGCTGGACCGCACATGTGCGAAGTGCAGCTCGTGGCTTTTTGTGCTGTTTGAGTGCACTACTTTTTATACCGGAATATGCTGGATGAAAGGTTTAAATAATTATTTTTGTTTTTTATTGGAAAAAAGTCATGACTATTATGATTAGAGTTCATAAATATTTGCTAACAAAATTAAACTCTAGTTACCTGTTCAACTGTCATTTTAGTGCGAAGAACATTTTTTATTGCTACAAATCACAAAATTCAAATTAGTTACAGAAAGAGTAATGGAAGTTGTATGAGTTTCTGATTCAAATTTACTACGTTTGGTAATTATTCAATAAAATGAATAATGTTTGTAGTTGAAATCCTACAAATTTAAAACTGCTCCTTTACTTCCCTTTTGCAAGCATATTAATAAATTGTTACATATATTTAATTTCTTGAACTTTCCTATAAGTGTGATCTATTCAAAATTACTTTGCCCGGTCAATGACAGGCCTCACTTCCTAGTTGGGTATAAAAAGAGGGTGAATTTGCATTGGTTAGGAAAGAACCAGGATATTGGGTCTGGAATATGACTTTCAAAGGGCTGACATTTTGAGGTTCTAACAATAATTTAGTATTATTTCTGGTAGAAGTAGTTTCTGACCATAGTGTTCTAATCACTTTCCTAACCTAGAAGGCAGCATGAACCCTGGCTCTAATTCAGTGATGGGCAACTTAAAGTCCATGGGCTGCATATGGCCCACTGGGATTCTACCTGTAGCTTGCACATCCCCTAACTGCTCCCCTCCCCAATGTGCTTCTCGCGCAGTGGGGCACTGGAGCCTTGCACTTCCTATTCTCTTCCTTCCCTTTTGCCCCCAGCACTTTTGGAGTTCCACGAATCACCTGATTTGCACTCTGTCCCGGCTACTGCCTCTCCCTCTCAGAGCTTGAACACTATGAATCAGCTTGAGAGACAGAAGGGGAGAAGCAGGGACAGAGCACAAATCAGTGGATTTATGGTGCTCCAAAAGTGATGGGAGGAAGGAGGAAAAGTAAGAAGCGTGGGGCTCCAGTATGTGAGAGGTGCATGGGGGAGGAGGGTAGAAAAGGGGTGTGCAGGCCACAGGGTGTCCACCATTGGCCCACTGAAACAAAGGAGGCCATTCATGTGGCCCGCTCACTTGAGTGTTGGATGCCCATCAATGCCCTACGATGAGTCCTGTGCTCCTCATCAACACATCTCCCAGACTAGTAAAATGAGAGAGGAAACATGGGCTCTGATCCTGCAGAAGCTTTTGTGCTCAACTGTACACACAGGAGTATTCCTCCTCTGATTTCCCTGCTCTGCAGAGGTGGAGTAGGGGGGGAGAGAGAGCTATGCCAGTATTGGTTGTGCAGTGTACACATAACCTTAAGTGCTGACAGGAGGGGAGCCTAGAAGAGTTTTATGTTCTTTTGATAGAATCAGACATTTTCTGGAAGAACAAAAATGCAAATATTGTGTCAGTCACAGCTTGTTAATTTACCAGTCTAATAGCAGTAGAGTGAAAAGCTAATTGCTTTAAAGTAGCAGAAAAGGGGTTCACTTAAAATCTGAAAGAGTACAGGGGGCAAATACCCTGGGTCTAATATAATTGGCATGATATTTGCAGCATCAGAAGGATTGGATTTGAGGTTCCATCCTCCAAAGACTTTCCATGTGCTTGATTTTACACATGCATGTAGTGCCATTGAGCTCAATAGCAATATGCTCACATGTAAGGTTAAATACATGAATGTGTCTTTGCTGGATTAGGACACATTAAACATAGGTATTTAGACAGACTCAGTGGCAAGAAGAGAAAAATAGGAAGCCTGGCATTGCATTTAGGCAGACGCTTTTATGCAAAAATATGCTCAATGTTTCTCAACTTTTATAGGCTAGAATAATTCAACCACAGAAATGTAGGTCTAGAATAGACTTCAAGAGGTGACCCAATATATCCCAGCTGCAGCAAGAGTAAGTATACTAAAACCATCTCTGTCAGGTGACCCTTTCTTAAAAATCGCCAGTAATAGAGAAATAGTAATAGAGAAACGGAACCTAAAACGATAGCTACCCTAGCATTTGTGTTGCTCGGGTATGTGAAAAACACACCCCTCCGAATAAAAGTTACACCACCAGAAGCATGCGTGTGGCAAACGCTCTGCCTAAACACGTCTAGGTACCCCCTCCTCTTTGGGAGCGGTTTGATTATGTGAACGGGAGCGCTCTCCTGCAGCACAGAGGGGTTTGCACAGGCAAGCTCTGCGGCAAGGGGCATGGGTGCAGCTCAGCTGTGCCAGTGTGCGCGGGCTACCGGAGCCAGATACGGCTCCACATTCTCTTCCTCTGGTACCGCTTAGATGCCGACTCCCAGGATTGCTAATGCTAATACATCCCCGTGAAAGGGCTGCCACGGCCCCCGCCCCGCGGTGGAGGAAGGGCCCCTTCCCTTCCCTCTCCCCTCCTGCTCCAGGCCCAGGCAGCAAAGCTGCTCCCCCGGGAGCGCCCGGAGGGAAGCGGCTCCTGCCTCTCAGCCGGGGTAGGAGGAGCCTGGCGCTCGGCGGGGCTGGGATCCCGGGGGCAGCGGGAGGAGGAGGAGCTGGAGCGGCAGGAAGGGTGTTTCCTTGCGCGCTTCCCTGGCCGAGTGACTCAGGCAGGAAACTCCAAGCCCAGCGCGGCCCAGAGGCAGAAGCCGCCCCGGCCGCAGTAAGTCCCGCGAGGGCGGGGAGCCGAGAGCCGGAGGGCGCCGAGACCCCGGCAAGCCCCCGCCCGAGCCGCTGCGGCGGGAGAGGCGCGGCGAGCCGAGAGGCTCCTGCTGCGGGCGGGTGAGAGAAACTTCCCTTCTTTCTGCCCCTCCCCCGGGGCCGGGGTGCGCCCTGCGCGCACGGGGCCCGCAGCAGGCCCCGGGGCTGCTCCTGCCGCCCAGGCCTGCCCCGAGCCCAGCTCCCCCCTCCCCAGGCCAGGCTCTGGACCCATCTCGGGCTGCAGCCTCCCCGTTTCCCACCGCGCCCCAGCTCCCCGAGAGCTGCAGGGACCGGCTTGGCTGTGTCTTGTGCAGCGCCCGGCACCGTGCAAGGGCTGAACAAATCACGCCCCACAAGGCGCGGGGTGTGCGCTTTGCCCAGTGGGGTGGGGGGAGAGGCGGCGTATTGTCGTGTAGGTTGCGGAATTGAATTTCTAGCACAATATTGTTTCTGGTGTGGTTGTGTGTAGGGGTGTCGGGGTAGAGTCGAGCTCTCTTGTACTAAATGTGTGTCCCCGGGCCCCCACCACTGGGGAAGAGAAAGAAAGGAAACCGGGATTTCCAATCATTTCCCAGCATGCGAATGGAAGTTTAGGGTCATCTGTCTGTCTTGAGGAACTTCTGCCATTTGTGCTATGGCCACAAAGACAAGGAAAGCACAAAACTTTAAAAGCATTTTAAAAAGCAAAAAGTATTTCACTGTTGGTGTAAGCCCCTTGTAAATCTGCATAAAGAACAATATTTTGTGTAATCATTATTTATGTCTTTACAGCCAGTCCCCGAGTTGCGAATGGTCGACTTATGACCGTTTGCAGTTACGACCGAAGCTGTCGTAAATGGCAGACCCTGAGTTACGAATGTGATCTGTGCTTACGAATAGCGTGGTCGCGTGTAACTCTATGGGGTCCGACTTATGAACAAACCAAGTTAATGACCAATTGCTTGGTCCGCAACTGTTTCGTAAGTCAGGAAGAGGCTGTATTTATAATGTTGTATACTGAAATAGTGCCCAGAGCTTCTAGAGATGGACAGAGCCTCCTGTCACCAGTGTGTTATCCTGGAACTATTGAATTCTTCAGAATGTACCAAATGGTACTTGTTGTTTATATTGTGGTAGGGCCCAAAGTGCTTATGTACTGTATGAATGTGTAGTGTGAAGACAGGATTGAGGAGAAATAACAGAACCAAGTACTGTAAACCTTGCAGGGAAAAGATGACCAGTTTCAGGCCCCAATTCTGCAATTGATATCATACAGACCATTACAGGATCAGGGCCTGAGTATGTATAAACATATTTCTAGTTTATTACTTGAAAGCAATTTAGTCTGTTCTCATGTGTGTGTTGTATTGTAACACTTGTCCCCATATCTAGCACTCAAATTGGTTTGTCGTTGAACGGTTGTTAGGACTGCACTGCCTCTGTTATATGTACAGCATATAATAGAAAAATAGATTACAAATAGAAACATTATGAGGAATTACTTGGATTTGCAGATAAGAGGGTAAAAGTAAATATCTGTTTAAATAAAAATATTATCCCGAGCAAGATCTTTGAGGGAAGTTGGTTGCTCTCCAATTAAAATAATCTTACCTCTCTGTTGTATTTATTCGTAATGAGGATGAGAATTATATCATCCAACAGCAGACGTTGTGATGACCTGCCAGTGTTTAATCTATTTGTTTAATATGACTTTCTGAAAATTTAAAGAGCGTTAAATCCATTGGAAAGTCTTTCTATGGGTTGGACCTCCCTAGTCTGGTACCCTCGGGGCCTGACTGGTCTGGAAAGGGGGGATTTGCCAGATCAGGGGAGGTCCCTTTCATGTCTTGTGCTGAATTGCTGCCCTTTGCCAGGGCTCCAGCCTGGGCACCACTGCTGCCTTCCTGGCTGTGGCTCCCCAGCCTGGAGCTCCCTAGCTGCTGTGAGGGCCGAAGCTTCACAGCTGCTTCCAGATCCTGAGCTCCACAGCTGGGGCTGGAGCTCTGCGGATGCTGCTGACCCCTGCTACCTCCTGACCACAGGGGGCAGAACTCCACTGCGCTGCCCACCCCTCCGTGTCCCCCCACACATGGGGCTCACAGCTGAGTCATCAGGCCCCCCTCCCCTGTGCTCCTGCCTCATAGTCTGACCTTCCTATACTTGGGTTGTATGGTCCAGGAACACCACTGGTCCTGCTGGACCAGGGATTTTGCCAGACCAGAGAGTCCTGGTTAAGGGAGGTACAACCTGTAGTGGTTCAGCAAGTCTGTTAACAGCCTGTATGTTCTAGTAAGACATAGCAGCTCACACTGCCTTTGTTATAGCCCTGCAGTATTTGCTAATGGGTTTGAAAAAAAAGTGCAACATACATCTCTGAATTCTATCTCATGGAGGTATACTATAAGCAGTTCATGCTTTATGACATACAGTGAACCTCTCTTAAAAGGCCAACCAAAGGGGCAAAGTATTTTTTACTAGAAGCCTTGGAAATACTTACAATAATCATATAAGAAATGGAGTTTGGGTATTGCCTCTGTCATTTAATCAAAGGTAGCCTCTAGATTTAAAAAATGTAAATAAATCTTCTATATTCATGATGTAGCTTTATTTCTGCATGATGATAAATTAGATTTTTGCCATCCTCCAATCTTTGCAAATCCTGGATTAAACACCTACCTTCACTCAGGCTGAGGAATGGCTTTTACAATTCTTACCATGATTAGACATGACAAAATATTGCAGTTAATTTTCAATAGACATATATATTACATTGCCTTACTAAACAAAAGTGTATTCCTAACATAAATTTAAAGATTTCCCCAATATCTATGGCTTCTCTGTATGTTGTTTGCTCTTTACTACTGATTATATATCTGTATATAAAAATTGATTTTACAGAAGTATTTGTAAATTGCAGAAGCGATTGTGTATCCAGATCAATGTTTTAAGAAAGTCTGAACCTTCTAAACCTCATCTTACTGGGAGAAGTGGGATATTGGCATCTGTAATATGTCACACCCAGCTAACTAGTGTGACTAATGTATGTCATTTCATTAGAAAATGGGCTAATATTCCCAAACTCCACTCTTGATTATCTAGTGAGTTAAATAACAAGTGAAGTTACAACAGTGTGCAAAAGGAAAGGCCCTCTCAAACAGAATGTTTAAGGCTATCTGCAAAAAGATCAAACAGATGAAATTATTTATAGTTTTGTTTCCTCTTCCTGGATATCCTTGGTGGTCCAGTGTTTTTGGAGGAGGGTTGTTACTGCTTGGACGCCCCCACATCCCTGCCAGAAAAGTGTAGAATTCATATAACACTGTCCAAGTTATCAAATTGCTTTTGCTGTTTGTGTTTTAGAGGCACTTGCCCCCTCCATTCATAAGGGAGTATTTATGGAGGGAGATGGCTTGTCCTAATTTTCTGTTGTAAACGAATGGTTTTGGAGGGTCTTTAGTGAAGCTTCCCTTTCACATACGTTACTTACCAGCAGGGAGGCGGACAGCAGCTTTCTTTTCCCCACTGCTTCTGGGTTGCTCCTTTCTTCCTGTCTGCTGCTGCCACTGTGAGGTATTCCTGCTGGCCTCTTCTCTTATATGATAATAGGGTTTGGGCTGCAGAGATTTCCCCGTTCCCTGTGACATACTGAAACGGTTAAGGAGAGCAAAGATGCTCAAGCTAGAGACCCCTCCAAGATAAGAGTGGGCTTCTGGCAGAGCATTATTTGTGAGAGATCCTCTGTTTTGGAAGTTGCTAACCCCAACTTTTGTGCCACGTATAGATTTGTTAACCTTCTGGACATGCTGTGGCACCCAGCTTTTCTCTATTCTTCTGTTCAGGAGCAACTGGACTGAGGGTTGGTATGATTATATTCATGGTTGGGGCCAGGCCGATCACCGGGGAGGGGGGACAGGATAAAAGAGTAATTGCCCCAAGGCCCAGCCACAACTGTAGTGAACTAGCCATGCTCACATTATTGAGGTAGACGAGGCTTACTTCAGACAACTAAAAGAAGCTTCCAGATCACAGGCCCTGGTTCTCATGGGGGACTTTAATCACCTTAACATCTATTGGGAGACCAATACAGCAGTACACAAACAATTCAGGAAGTTTTTGGAGAATGTTGGGGATAACTTCCTGGTACTAGTGCTGAAGGAACAAACCAGGGGCAAAGCGCTGCTTGACCTGCTGCTCACAAACAGAGAGGAACTAGTAGGGGAAGTAGATGTGGATGGCAATCCGGGAAACAGTGATCATGAGATGGTAGATTTCAGGATCCTGACCAAAGGAAGAAAGGAGAGTAGCGAAGTACACACTCTGGACTTCAGAAAAGCAGACTTTGACTCCCTCAGAGAACTGATGGACAGGATCCACTGGGCTGCTAACATAAAGGGGAAAGGAATCCAGGAGAGCTGGCAGTATTCTAAAGAAGCCTTATTAAAGGCACAGGAAGAAACCATCTCGATGTGCAGTAAGAAAAGCAAATATGGTAGGCGACCAGGCTGGCTTACCAGGGAGATCCTTGGTGAGCTTAAACACAAAAAGGAAGCTTATAAGAAGTAGAAACTTGGACAGATGAGTAGGGAGGAATATAACTATATTGCTTGAGAATGCAGGGCAGTACTGTAAACTTCCAATAATCCGGCACCTTTAGGACCCAGGGGGTACCGGATTATCAGATAGGCCGGAGTACCAGAAGGGAGGCTATGAGGGGTCATTGCAGAGCCTTTGGCCATTATCTTTGAAAACTTGTGGAGATCGGGAGAGGTCCTGGATGACTGGAAAAAGGCAAATGTAGTGCCCATCTTTAAAAAAGGAAAGAGGGACAATCCAGAGAACTACAGACCAGTCCGCCTCAGACCCCGGAAAAATAATGGAGGGGATCCTCAAAGAATCCATTTTGAAGCACTTGGAAGAGGGGAATGTGATCAGGAATAGTCAACATGGATTCACCAAGGGCAACATGGATTCACCATGCCTGACTAATTTGATTAGCTTCTATGATGAGGTCACTGGCTCTGTGGATATGGGGAAGTCTGTGGATGTGATATATCTTGACTTTAGCAAAGCTTTTGATATGGTCTCCCACAATATTCTTGCCAGAAAGTTAAGGAAGTATGGATTGGATAAATGGACAGTAAGGTGGATAGAAAACTGGGTAGATTGTTGGACCCAACGGGTAGTGATCGATGGCTCGATGTCAGATTGGCGGTCGGTTTCAAGTGGAGCGCCCCAAGGATCGATTCTAGGGCTGGTTTTGTTTAACATCTTTATTAATGATCTGGATGAGGGGATGGATTGCCCCCTCAGCAAGTTTGCATATGACACTAAGCTGGGGGAGAGGTAGATACATTGGAGGGCAGGGATAAGGTCCAGAGTGACCTAGACAGATTAGAGAATTGGGCCAAAAGAATTCTGATGAGGTTCAAGAAGGACAAGTGCAGAGTTCCGCACTTGGGACGAAAGAATCCTAAACGTTGTTACAGGCTGGGGACCGACTGGTTAAGTAGCAGTTCTGCAGAAAAGGACTTAGGTATTACAGTGGATGAGAAGCTGGATATGAGTCAACAGTGTGCCCTTGTAGCCAAGAAAGCAAATGGAATAATAGGGTGCATTAGGAGGAGCATTGCCAGCGGATCTAGAGAAGTGATTATTCCCCTTTATTTGGCACTGGTGAGGCCCCATCTGGAGTATTGTGTCCAGTTCTGGGCTCTCCAGTACAATAAGGATGTGGATGCATTGAAGAGGGTCCAGCGGAGGGCAACCAAAATGATTAGGGGGATGGAGCACATGACCTAGGAGGAGAGGCGGAGGGATTTTGACTGACTTAGTGTTCAGAAAAGAAGAATGAGGGGGGATTTGATAGCAGCCTTCAACATCCTGAAGGGTGGTTCCAAAGAGGATGGAGAGAGGCAGTTCTTAGTTGTGATGGATGGCAGAACAAGGAACAATGGTCTCAAGTTGCAGTGGGAGAGGTCTAGGTTGGATATTAGGAAAAACTATTTCACTAGAAGGGTGGTGAAGTACTGGAATGGGTTACCTAGGGAGGTGGTGGAATCTCCATCCCTAAATGTTTTTAAGTCTCAGCTTGACAAAGCCATGGCTGAGATCACTTAGTTGGGATTGGTCCTGCTTTGGGCAGGGGGCTGGACTTGATGACCTCCTGAGGCCTCTTCCAACCCTAGGATTCTATGTTCAAGCCACCTAGCCACACTCAACTGCCAAATAGCCACTAGTGACTAGTGTACACTTCAAAGGCAAAAGCGCTGTGGGGACCCCCGGGATCAGCTGGGGACTCTCCCTCTGACCCTGGGCTCCAGGTAGCACTGCTGCTTTGAAACACCATGGGGAGCCTGGCATCAGCGCCTCACGAACCCTGGGGTCATGAAACCCTGGGAGTCCCCAGCTGATCCAGGGCTCCATGTGACGCTTTGAAATGCCATGTGCAGCTTGCAGACATCCCAGCTGGCCCCAGGCTGCATGCTGTGTTTCAAAGCAGCAGTGCTGCTTGAAGCCTGGGGCCGGACCCTCGGCTCCATGCGGCGCTACCGATTTGAAGTACTCCCTTCTCTGCCCCCGGCCCCTTGCTGCCTTCTCTGATAGAGGCAGCAAAGCAAGGGAGGGGGGGAAGCAACTAGTCTACTAGCTTGTTGACTATATGATAAGTATTTGCTTATCGGCTAGTCGACTAATTGTTCACATCCATCCTGGATAGCTGCCCTATCGGGTAGAGTTCTATAAATTCAGATAAATACAATTTCAGTTTGCAGGAGAGAAGAATTTCTCTCTACAAGAAGATGGTAATGGAAAAAAAGTTGTTTAATTAAATTTTGAAAGGAAGTGAATGGTACATTAATAAAAGTATCAGATACCAGTACATTGTGAGGAATTGTAAATAAGGACAGGCCAATAATATAATTGACCTTAGAGATGAGTGTCATAGTTACTTAGTTACCTGCACCTTTGACTCTTCCTGATCTGAGGCCCTGTCTCTACTACCACAAGCTGTCAGCTGAAGTTGCATAACTTAGATCATGTGAATAATCAGGGCTCGACAAATAATACAATCTACCCACTCATGGTGAGTAGATCGTAACCCGGAAGAGCCGTGTTTGGGCGATCTGCGCATGCACAGATCGCCGGACAGTGTGGCTGGCGAGCGGGGCTCGCCGCAGTTCGGTGAGCCCTGTGAATAAGGTCGTTGAAGTCGACATACTTAGATCTGATTTATCAGACTGATTTCAGGCTCATGACAAGTACTTCCCTCAATCCTTGTATATTTATATCCCAATACTGTTAAAATTTAGTTATTAACTAGTTTTAATGATAGCTTTCATTTAGGTCATTTTTTACCATTTCTGTATTAGGGATCAGAACCAAAATGATGCTTTGCTTGCCAGAATCCAAGTCCTTCCAGACTTGGACTAAGCATTTGCTGGTCAGCACCGCTATCCTGGAAAAGCTCTGCCACATCCAAGGAACATGTCTGCTTTTCTGAACAAATTTTTCGGTATCCCTTTAAACCTCATTCTACGAGGAAGAAGGGATGTTCCAAAAGAGACTTTTTTCCTGACATCTGGCCCAGAGTAGATGGGCCAATTGTCAGAAAAGCCTCTTTCGGAAGAAAAGCAGAAAAAGATACACAAATTGCAGTTCGCAATTTGCGTATCTTTTTCCGATAGAACTTTGTAGTTTAGACACAGCCCTAGTGTAGATCGCTGGCTTAAAACTGCTAGGAGAATCTCCCATTAGTGACAGATGTCAAATATGTAAAGGATTCAAGCCCTGCTCGACTAAGAGTGGTGAGGCTCAAGCGTTTGCTTATGGAGACAGCCCTTTATCTTTCACCAGAGTCAGCGCATGGGGAAAGTTCCCAAGCATACCAGTGTTGGTGCAGAGTACCTCATAGGAGATGTTTGTAGCTTCTCAGTCCTGTTTGCTGCTACCAAAGAAAAGACATAGGTCTTCCTCGTGTTTGGTACTGCAGCTCTCTCCATGTGGCATCTTGTAATTCTCTCATTCTTAAGTCAGGCCTTGGGATGCATTCCCCTGGTACTAACTATGATGTAGCTCAGCTGGTCGACCTTAGGTTCAGTATCTGCTGTTCTGTTCCCTCCAGGAGCTATTACATTGACCGGACAGCCTTCTTAAAATAAGTTCAAAAGAATTTAAGAGAAAACAGATCTTTAAACAAGCTAGTTTAACAGGTGTCTTTCTGTCTTCTTCCATACAGGGATCTTTGTCTGGTCTAACCCTCCTGTTGAAGCTCAGGCCAACTGCCCACTGTTGAAAATTAATTCAGAGTAAGGTGTGAATTTAAAGTGCAGTAGCTATTCCTAAATATCCCATGTATAGACAAGCTCTGAGATTTCAAGGAAGTTTCTCTGTTAATTGACTTACGAGTTCAAGTATATATCCCCAAAGACCAACCAAGAAACATCAGAGTATCATCATCCTGCTGTGATGGGGGCTTGATCTGATAGGTCTTTTTCCATCTCTAACTTTTATGATTCTGTAAAGTGTGTGTGTGTGTGTTTACACATATGCGATCTGTTGGGTGATTCAGCAAGGGATGGAAACTTAAAACGTGTGAACTACGTTAGATCTTTGCTCAAATTAGTCAGCTGCCTTCTGCAACAGTGAAAGATTCTCTTCCTGTCTCAGTAAACTGTAAACTAGATGTTGTGTTATGGAAAGTCTTCATCTGCCAAAGCCTTTTTTGCACTGACATTAGGAAGGACCTGCTTGCCTTTCTTTCTCAGATATATCATCTTGTCCTATGGCTATGGCATAGTTGTATAGTTTGAAATGACTGCTAACTGTTCACACAGGAGAAAAATGCAGCAGTTGAATGTAAAACGAAGGGGACCAATCAGTATCCAGTAAAGGAGTCTTAATTTTAATATGACATTTTTATTTTAAAATAGAAAGCAGATTTATTCCTCCTTCCTCTTCAGTGATCAAAAAGCCATCGGAGTGGAATGCTGGAATCTGAACTGTGAAAAGACTGAGCCGGTCCAAAGAAATCACATGCATGTGATTGAGGAAGGGTCAGCCCCTCAATATAGCTTGGCTTTCAGAAACACAGCTCCCTCTGTGGTGGTGGGTGTGTTTTTTGTTTCGAGTTTTGACAGAGTAGCATGGACATTCTTTATGGCCGAGATGGATTCCGCTGTGTGCATCTAAGGCTCAAAGCTCAAGTGAAGTCTCATAGTTATTATTTCAAGTAATGGGCTGTTAGAGTCTTAGGTGGCTGAGTAGGCTTGAGCTGGTGCACTAGCTTTTTTTAATTCTTGCAGACCTGCGTTCATATTTTGAGAAGCATCACAAGGGAAAATTAATATGTTCAGGTCCAATAGGGTGCGGGGGAGGGGGGTAAAGGAGGTAACTGCCCTGGGGCCCGGCCATTCAAAGAGGCCTGGAGCTCCTGACAACTGCTGCTGCTATTGCAGGGGCCCAAGACCCCTTTGAATTACCCTGGGAGCTCCAGAGTAAGGATGTTAAAATGCGGTTAATTGACTAGTTGAGCAGTCGATGGAATTTCCATCGACTACTCAACTAGTTGATAGGCACTTCCTCATTCCTCCTTTGAAAGGTACAAGAGCCCCACCAGGGGCTCTTGTACCTTTCAAAGGAGGAATGTGGAACTCCACGTACTTCCCAGGGCCAGAGGGAAGTCCCGCTGACTCCAGGCTGCACACGGTTGTGCCTGCTTTGAAACGTACAAGAATCCCCAGCTGATCCCAGGCTCCGCGCTGCATTTCAGTCCCCAGCTGACCCCGGGTTTTGCGGAAATGCCGTGCAGAGCCTCCATGGCACTTCAGCGTTTTAAAGGGACAGTGCCGCATAGCTGAGCTCTGGATCAGCTGTGCATCAGCTGCCCCTTTGAAGTGCTGCCTTGAGGTTTCAAAGTGGCAGCGCTGCACAGCTGATCCCCAGCTCAATTGTGCGGTTTGAAGTACCCCTTCTTTCCCCCAACCTTTGCTGCCTTTATCTGATAGAGGCAGCTAGGGGGGAGGGAGGGATTCTACTAGTTGACAGACTATTCGATAAGCATTTGCTTATTGGATAATCGACTAGTTCTTAACATCTTTACTCCAGAGTGCCATTCTGTATGGCTCTAAGGGCTGGGAGGGGGGCATGTTGCAGTCTGGACTGTGCTAAGTGCTGACTAGCCTTGGTCCTGCCTCTTCTGCTCTCGGCCCCACCTCTTTGTGGGGTCCGCAGTAGCTGTTGGCCCGCTCAATGTTAGTTTTCTCTTAATTCTCTTTGGTGCATGTGACAAAAACACGGCAGTATTTGCCATGTCATTGGTAAAATGCACGTGATGTTAAAATGGAAGAGAGAGGGGAGGACAGAACAGAATTTAATTGATACAGCTTCATAGAGGCTTAACCATAAGTTGCCTCATTCTAGTTTTGTTGTTCTATATCGTATTGAAAGCTTTTCACCATCGTGACGCATTGCATCTCTTGTATTTTTTTTCCCCGCTGGTTTTTTCCAGTAGTCTCGTCTTTTCATCTTAGTCCTCTTAATTTCCCTTTCTTTTTCCTCCTGCTGTGTGTGTGTCTCAACTGTTCTCACAACCTGCTGGAGCTGTTTCTCCCTTACTACTTCTGTTTGGGTCTATTCTTCTTTTCTGCTTGCCTTTCTTCCAGACTGTTGCTGTGGACCAGTGGTTTTCAACCTGTGATTACTGGAGGTCCACGGATTGTCTAGATTTCTATAGTAATCCACAGCTTCATTTGAAAAATTTTAGGAAATGGAATGGAAAAAAGGTTGAAAACTCCTTCTGTAGGTGTTTCAGTGAGTGATGCTGTATAGTACCACTTAGGGGAAGCTGGACTTGTAACCTCCTCAGGGAGAGCAGACACAAGTGTGCCCCAGAAAAGGACTGCTGTGGGACTGCTTTCCATAGGTTGGGAACTAGGGATGTTAGTGCATAGTTATGTAAACGATTAACTGGTAAGCCTGGGTTGATCAGTTAATCCAAATTACTACATGCACCTCCTCCCTTCCTGCCCCTCTATCAAAGGCAGTGGGGCAGGCTTGAGCTGATACATGCAGGGAGCCAGCTTTTAAGCTGGCTCTCTCTGTGTGCTGGCTCCGCAGAGCCGCCTGCCCTCCCGTGCTGCCTTCCACAAAGATAGTGGAGTCAGGGGAGGCAGGAGCCGTTTTGCGCGGCTCCCCTTTTAACTCAGCTCCCCTTGTGGACCAGCTGCCACCCCGCACTGCTGCCTCTGATAGATTGGAATTGCCTTTTGGTGAAAATTTCTAAATTTGATAGTAAAGGAACAAGTATAGCAAGTACGACTGAGTTTAAGACTTCTCTTAGGAGTTCTCTGAATAATGTAGAATTATTTATGAGAATTGGTTTCTGACTGTAGTGATTCTGGGGACAGCTGCTGACTTTAGAGAGGGTTGTGTCATTCCAAAACAGCTGAGCATTTCACTGCCACTATGATTTATATTTTGGCACGTAACTTATGTAAGAAAGGTATGGTCACACCCTTGGATTATGCAAGATAAATATTTATTTTCATCCCTTTACTTTTTCTGCAATTTAAGTGTGTGGTACAAACATTGACTTTTAATTGCTACATTGACATGTTAAGGTTTTTTACTCAATTTCTGATGACAGTTCTTCCCCAACCGCCCCTCCCCCAAATCCTCTTATTCTCTACCTTCCAGAAAGTGCTTTGAACATGAACAAATTTACATTTCTTATAGGACTTTGCCCTCCTGAAGAATCCAATAATATTTTGTAGAGCTTGCTCTGCCTTTATTGAAATGCAGCCATCTGTGGAATGGGAAACAGCTGTTCAGCAGCTTGCCACAGTTGTGGATAGGAAATGAAGAATATTATATGTAGTTGGAGCTGTAATGAGAATGATAGTGCTTAATACCATTACTGTTGCAACAAGTGCTGATGGGTGCTTTGGACCACAAGTGGTCAGTAAAGTAAGTCTGCCTCTTCTGCTAAGTGACAGCCGTTCTAGCAACACAGTGGCCAGCTAATCTGTACTGGGTTATTGGATCACTATTGACTAGGGATATTAAAAATAGTACAATTTAGTAATTGTGTAACTGCAACAATTCTTAGCGGTTACACAATTATTTGAAAACTCTCATGGGTGGGGCCAGCAGTCAGTACAGTTTTAAACCAGCTCCCTGCACGTACTGGCTCCCACATGCAGTCCACGCTGCTGCCTCTGTGTCAGAGGCATCAGTGCAGGGTGACAGACAGCTCCCCTGCATGCTCTTCGTTTAAAAATTGGACAGAACCAGCCTGCCAGTCTGAGTTTTAAATGCAGAGCACGTGGGAGATGGGAGGGGTTGTTGCGGTTAACCAGGACCATTAATGGGCCAGGCATCTCTAGTACTGACTGGGGAGGAAAGTGCAGTATTGAAACTTATAGGTCACTCAAATGGTCCTTTAGTCTCCCACCAAAATAGCTTAACACTGACTCACCCTTAAGAGCCCAAGGCAGTATGGCTGCTCCATGTGTTACTAATAATAAAAATGTCAACAGCTATGTGTGGTTAGTTTGGTACAGATTTTTCTGTCCCAATATGAGTTTGAAAATAAATGGGGGTTTTATTGGTGTTGTAAACCACATTGTGTGTTACACTATCGAAAACACTCGCAAGAGGATATGTGGTTTTACCCACAACATACAGAAAGCTGATTGGTAGCTAGGCTAGCAGCTCTAAAAGGAAATTTTAATTAAATAAATATATTAAAAATCATGCATGGTTCGGGGTTGGCACCATCATGTTTCACAATGGACACTTGACAAAATTATTGTACTTCATGACGGACATTGGGGGCGGGAAGGTCATGTGCTTCAGTCATTCAGTGTTTTGAAAAATGATCACAGATCTCTCAATTTTTACCACAGGCACTTGTCTCTTTGTAGGGACACATTGCTGACCCCTGGAGTGGTTGGGCATGCAAGCAGCGCTTTATTTTGCATGTCATTTTGGAGCAGCCACTACTCACTCCCCCTAGTATTTTCCACATGCTGTGCACTCTCCCTAGCCTGATACCATGCTAATCATTTCCATCATGTGACAGTTCTTTTGGCTGTTGCCATGCTACCAGGCTGGTGTAAACAGTCTTTTTACAATCACAGATTGAAACAAAAACTTATCTTTTTGAAAGGCTTGACTGTGTATAAAATCGGCTGCATAAAGGCCCTATCAGCTGCTGCTTGTTCTCTAGTTTTTGTTTTTACTTCAGTCAGCTAAACAGGGGAATGATGTGTGAGCGTTTTTTCCTTGTTGCTTCAAGTTATGCAAATCTGTTGGTCAGAAACAAAGAAGGACTCAAATAACAAAAGAACAAATTAGAATATTCCTCTCTCTCCATAGAACCTTCTGTCGTCCCAGGCACTGAGAGAGAGAGAAAAGAGAATTGTAAATGAAAACGTAATGGCTGCAGAATTTGGCCTCCACTGTCTGAACAATCAGAAAACTTTTTTACTGTTTTGTGCAGTACTGTGGATAACAATGAGAGTTTGTTTTTAAATTAAATCTTATTCTGTTTAATCTAAATTGTTAGAGATGTAAGATGTTTGTTCACATTCAACTGGGCTTCTTTTAAATTGAAATAGAGCTCATGTAACCTCTTTGTGGAAAAGTTGAGAGAAATTCTAGAATCCAGTGTCTTCCATGCAATGGATGTTAATATTTGCTCCCCACTACACTGGCTGGAAGAAACATTAACTTTTGGTAGTCATTGTGGTTTTTAGCCATTTGTTTTGATAAGGAACATCATCATATAAGATGAGGCAAAGTTACTTTAAGTCTTTGTAGCAAATACTTTAACTGATTTGTTTCTTAAAAGGCAGTTAAACCCTCCCCCAACAAATGAACAAAAAGAAAAACCAATTAGTAAATGGAACAGAAAAAGTTTGAAAATGTTGAGTTGATATAAAACAAATTCTCCAATAAACTCAAATTTCTCTGCTGCCTTGAGTGAGCCTGCTCCCAGGGGAGTTAATGGCAACATTTCCAAAGACTTCAGTCTGAACAGGATTAGGCCCTATGGCTCTTAGGCCCCAGAATTCAGCAGAGCATTTAAACATCTGCTTAAATGCATCCCTACTCAGCAAACTCCTAAGGAGTAAACATCTCCTCCTTATTGAGTAAGAGTTATATAAAGGCAATTGTCTTTTCCCTGCCAGTCTCATAAGCACCTCCCTTATGTTACGTCCTCCTCCAGCACTTGGTGAGCTTTGATATGACTGTTTTAAAAAATACCATGCAAATTTACACTGGAATTCATTGAAGGTGATGCAGTTATAGTTTTGGTATGTGCATCCAGGCTGAGGTTACTCTGGTTCAGGTGAAACTGAGATAATTTTCCTCAATGTCAAGAGAGGGGAAAAGCTAATCCTACAGGAGGCACTCTTTAAAAAGCAGACTAACTTCATCTTTAATTTACTTGGAACAAAAAAAATGAATAAAGGCTTGCAGGCTCAGGCATGGTTTTCAAAAATGTACAGTTTTGTTGTCCAATTTGTAACAGAATGGTGAAAGAAATGTTTCTGGACACTTGAAATTTTAATTTTATGACATTTAAACCCTTTAACAGTTTTTTCTCCTCCACAAAATACAAAGTAATATTGTTTAAAAAAACAACAACCCACACCCAGCAAACCCTGGTGATATGTATATTCAGGCACAGTATTTTGGATGGATTTTTTTTAAATTCATATTGGAAAAATTTCAGGTGATCTAATTACTTTTATTTGGGTTACAAATTCAATGTTTATTTTGAAATCAAAACTTCTGAGGCTCTTCTGGGTTTAATGTGACGTGTAACATGTACAAGTGGTGTTTAAGAAACAGTTCTCAGAGGCAGAGTTCACATTTAGTGCATTTAGTGATGCATATTTCTGGGTCTCTTGCCAGTTTTAAAGTCTTGCTTATAAAGAGCTGGATCATGTCCTGTCATGTGTGGCTATGCAAAGGAGTAGAAGGATAAGCCGCAATACCATGCCACCACTTCCTGCACATGGTGGGAAGTGAGCGTTCTTTCTGTTGGGGCTTCTCCTGCCCCTCCCCTGCCTCTCCCTGCATTCTGTCTGGAAGTGTTAAATTGGGGAACATACAAACCATGTTGTAGTTTCTCTGCTCTTCTGAGAAAGGAGTACAGTTCAACTCTGTAAATCAGTCTCCATCTATGGCTTCTCCAGGGCAGAACAACAGTAGGGTTGCCAGAAATCCAGTTTTTGACCACAACACTCAGTCAAAAAGGGACCCTGGTGCTTTTTCAAAAGACTAGTGGGAAGTTCGTTGGGGCTAAGGCAGCCTGCCCTGGCTCTGCATGACTCCCTCAATGTGATCAGGGAAGCTCCTGCACTACCTCTGAACCTAATGCTGGCTCCGCAGTTTCCCCTTGGCCAAGAATCACAGCCAATGGGAGCTGCGGAGGTGGCATCTGCCTCATGGAAGGGAGCAGGGCAAAGGTTTTCATTGTGTGTGGTTAAAGCAACTCTACACAATGACAAGCTGTAGATTTTATTATAAACTCTCTATCTGGCCTACAACGAGTGAGGGTTTTCAGTCCCTCCTCCTGAGTACAGACAACACCAAGTAATGCAATTCTGCATTGTGGTATTTCCCCAGAAGTTTGTATTTGCATTGGTTCATTTCAAAAGTTCGTAGACTTCCTGTCCTGGAGGTTGTTTGCACTACAGCGATCTAAATGGTTGGCTTTCTGATTTATACTTCTTTTAAAGCTTAACTCAAATCTCGATACAGATACCACAGATACAGAGACTGTTTTGCAGATGGGGACTTAAGGAATTCTGAAGTTCGGAGGGGAAGAAAATAGTTGTATAACCTGAAATAGTAAAAAGCATCAATACCCACTGAGGACATAAGCATGTATCAAATTGTCAAGTTTTTTTTTTTTTTAAGGGCAGCCTTTTTAAAAAAAAGTGAAATAGGTGATTATAAAAAAGTCATATCTTGGAGCATCCCCTGCCCATGGTGGGCCCTGCAATGCTGGAACAGCCTCCTACCCATGCCAGGTAGGGAACTGTTCCAGCCCCCACCAGTTAACCTTTCACATCCCCTAGGGTGCTAGTCCAGGACTTTGTAGGCAGTTCTCTGCCCTAGCATAGATTTCCTGTGTGATCTTGGGCAAGTCACTTAGTTTTTCTATGCTTCAGTACCTCAGCTGTAAAATGAGTATAATAGCACTTTCCTGCCTCACAGTGGTATTGGTCAGATAAATACATTAAAGGCTATGGCCTGGCCTACACTACACAGTTAGGTTGAGATAAGGACACTTATTGTGACAGGGCATGTCTGTACGAGGGAGAAGATTGACTCCTTCCCGTCCCTCCCCCCGCCTTCCTGAAGGCCGGTCTTCTAGCATTTGATTTAGCAGGTCAAATGTAAACCCATAAATTGAACGCTGAGGGCAGCACCTGCCGGTGTCCAGTACTCGTCCTTCTGTGAGGAGTAAGGGAAGTTGACAGGAGCTTGTGCTCCCATCAGCCTCCTGCTGTGTGGCTTAGTTAAGGTAAGGCGATTTCAGCTACGCCTGCCTTGTCTAGTGTAGACTGGGCCTCAGTTTCTGCACTACAGCCTTGCTCCCGCTGAGGTAAGTGTCCTACTACAGAGACGTGATCATGCCACCTCCACAAGAGGCATGGTCAGGGCGTCTCACTGTCTCTGTAGACCCTGCATTACTAACATCAGCTTGCCTGTCTTATCAATTTCATGGCCCTTGCCGTAAATTTGAAAAGAAAGCTGGCTCTCCCCTCCCCTCCTTCCTTGAAGAGCTGGGCATCTGGACCCTGCTCTTGGTTGGGAGCCTGAGTGAGAATGGAGCCTGCTTCTGACTGGGAATGGGCAAGTGAAAAGCCTCAGGTGGCTTCTCCTCCCGCCTCCACTCCTGGACCTGGAGAACCAGGCTTCTGACATATAGTTGCTGGAAGAGCTGAGACACCCAGTTCTCAGAACCCCATGCTGTCCCTCTTTGGTCCACAGAAGGGCTGCTGATGAGGATGCTACCGCCCCAAGCAGGGTAGTGTGGGCTGTAAATCAACCTCATATAGATAATTTAGTTTCTAGCATAGATGTGTCATAAGATGCTCAGATACTATAGTAATGGAGGCTGATACATGTGCTTTGGATAAAGTACTGATGTCTACGGAATGTGTCATATTTTTTAAGTTGCCTAATATTCACTGTGCACCATTTTGCTCCGGTCTTCTTTGTGAAATACTTACCTTCAGTAATTTTTCTTAATGGAGAACTGTGATTACCATAATATGAAATGAATTAACATCCCATATACTAACTTCTTCAGTCATTGTGTTATCCAACCAAAAGCTGTTTTCATCAATAAATAACTCACTAGAAATCTTTGTTTAAGGCAGGGGTGTCCAAACTTTTTTCAAAGAGGGCCAGATTTGATGAAGTGAACATGCGTGAGGGCCGACCATTTTGCCTGACATTCTTTGAACCATTAAAATTAAATGCAAATTAACTATTTTATGCAAAGTTTATTGCAAACGGCATACTTTTCATTTCGTCACATGGATGACAAATCTAAACAGGTGTTAAATCACTCTGCCTTTCACATCTGAAGGCCAGATGAAAAAAAAATCCAGGAAGCTGAAATATATGTCAGGAACATTGTAAAGTACATTACATATTATTGGTAATAAAGGTTGTCCGTCAACTTTTAAGTTCAAAAAATATGAACAGGAACATAACACCAAGTATACATGTTGTGTCCAAATATATTTATAACTGATTTAGACCAACTGACTAACTGAGATTTTACAATGTATTCATCTCAATACATATGGATTCGTTGGGGGCCATAAAAGATAGATATTGCCAAATTACCTGTGGGGCCGTATTAAACCGGAACACTGACCGCAATTGGCCCGCGGGCCGGACTTTGGACATGCCTGGTTTAAGGGGTGAACCTTACTGTCTGCTGCAAAAATGGTCACCTGACAGTCTTATCCCAGGAGATGATCTTGATCCAAATGATGCTTCGCTAGGGAGTACAAATTTGTACATCACCAAGGAACAAGTCTACTTTTTTCTGTATTTCCTGAATATGCTTGTTCTGATGGCCCTCACCTTTTTAAAGATTTAAGATTTTCAAAAGAAAAAAGATTTTCAAAAGACAATTATATTCATCTAGTCCCGTGGTTATCACCTACTTGAAAATTGCTGAGGGTCTCAGTGGACCATTTAATGACCTTTCCAAATGTCTGCACCATTAGCTAACTATTCCAAAGCACTTTGGATAAAAGCTCTACCAAGAAAAGCACAAAACTCATGTTTTAACATTGGTAGTCTTACCTTTCTGAAGCAATGGATGTGTCTGTGAGCAAAATTCAGGCAAGTTGGCTATTATATTTGTCAGCTTTTGGTTCTTTCTCACCCACTGTGGCAGCCCCCGGGCTGAAAAGGGAGTCTCTCCCCTGCCGTAGCAGCCACAGAGCTGAGGCTGGGAATGAGGGACTGCAGTCCTGGAGCTGAGGAAAGTCACTTCTTTCTCTGGCTGTGGGTGCCCTGCACATCCTAAATTCTCCCAACCTCTCTCCTCACCCCATCCGACTTCCCCCACCGACTTCTTCTTTCCTCCACCTCGCCCCACTGCTCCCTTCCACCTCTTCTCCCGAAGGCCACCACCTAACCTTACATGTGTGTCTTCTCCAGGATCCAGGCACCTAATTAGTCGAGCCACACCTGCACAGCTCCAAAGATTAAATGGGCAGCTCTTCATTCTCTGGTGTGGGTGCCCAGGAGCGCACCTTAGAAGGAATTATTAATGGACCGCCTGACTAGAGCTTGTGGACCACTGGTGATCCATGGACCACAGTTTGAGAATCTCTGACCTAGTCTTACTTCCTGTATGATAAAGGCCATAGAATTTCATCCGGTTTTTGCTGCAGTGGAGGGAGTTTAGTCTTCTCTGATAGGTAAGATTATCAGGCCCAGTAACTTGAGGCTGAACTACAGCATCTCTTCAGAAAGTTATTCAGTCTTAGTTTAAAGACTCTAAATAACGATACATTCATAGACTTTTTTTTTTTTTTTTTTTTAAGACCAGAAGGGATGATTATGCAGGTCAGACTAGATGATTGTAACACAAGACAAAGAACCTTACTTTGTAATTTCTTCCTCAAGCCCATAACTTCTGTTGGAGTTAGACCATGTCTTTTTGGAAAGCTGTATAATCTTGATTAAACACATGACAAATCCATCATGTCCCTAGGTAAGTTGTTCCAGAGGTTAATTGTGCTCACTTAATTTTTTCCAAGACACGGCACCACTACTCTGGGCTTCCTTTTGAGATTTTTTCCCACTCTGCTTTCCGAGAGCTTAGTTTGACTCCCGATTTTGTCAGGTGGTTATTTTTATTTGGCATACAGCAAAGGTATGGTGAGTTGATTAGACTTGAGTGTAATGAGTGGGTTTAGGACATACAGGTTGGACCTTACTGGTCCAGTTACATCCTCGGGACCTGAGTGTTCCCATATGAGGGAATTTGCTGGACCAAGGAAAGTCCCCTGGCACCGGCCCTGACAGCCTGCCGCCCTTCTCTGCCACCGGCTCCTTTGGCACTGCTGCATGCTGGTGATACGACTGCCCTGACCCGGCTGCCATAACTGCTGCTTCAGCCCCACTGCTGACACGGCAGCTGGCAGCCTTGGCCCTGCTGGTGTGGCACCAGTCCCACTGCCAGCTGGCACGTGGCCCCAATTGGGCTGCCAACCTGCCGGGGCCCCAGCCCCAAACAGGCTTCCCCTGCTGGGCTGCTGCAGCTCTGTCTCCACTGACAAACTGGCACGCAGCCCCCCTCTTCTTTTTCTGTCTGTTAACACATTAGATTGTGTTACACGTTCTGGGATTGGCTTGGTGGCTTTGTGGGAACTTGTCCCTATACATCATGATTTGTCCACGCACAACTTACTCTTCATCTCATCTACATTCCAGCCTTATCATCTTAATTGTAAATAGTAGAGATGTTAAAAAGTGGGTAATTGTGTAACTGTGTAACTAACCACTGAAAATCTTAGTGGTAACACGGTTCCACACACCTGCAGCGGGGCTATACATAACTAAGAAGGAAAGAACAAAAATAACCTCTTACCCTGTGATTAGTACCTTTTCCAACCTGCTCTCAAAATTCATTATGTAGATTCAGAATCTGTCCCCTCCGGGTTTAGGGTTTGGTTTTATTAACAAAGTTCAGTACAAGCAGCTTTCCCAAGCTGTTCCTAAGGTTTCTGTATCAGAACTGCACAGATCACATCCTAGATCCTTTCTCAACTGAGAGCCACTTCCATCTCCTTTATATCTAGGTGAGTGTGGGATAATAATCCACCTGCTTTAGCAAATTTTCAAAATCTCAGTATTCTCCTCTCCTCAGGAACAACATCCACTCACAAGAGGCTGTGCTTAGCTTCACACACACACTTCCAGCCTATTGAAGGTATTAGTCCAGTTTGAAAACAATAATTGTAGGTAACTTTTAATGTGTTTTACTGTTCATCTTTTTAGTTGAGCTAGTTTGTGTGCTGCATTGAGTGACAAATATTGAGGAGGTCTATAGTGAGGAAGGTAGTTTTTTAATCAAAAGTTACTGTGGTGAAAAATAGGTTCCCCTTTCCCAAAAATAGTTACCTCTACCCAGAGGTAGGAGGGAAAGTGGCAGTTCATCCCTTTGCTAACAACATCACCCACCCACCATGTCTTCCTGAATGTCACAGGCCTCAACTGCTCCCTACCTATACCTCCTTTTAGTTGGATGAGCCCGTCCTTTGTAACTTAGGGCACAGAATGTAGGTTCTGTTCATGGTTCTGTACCAGAGTTGAAACACAGTTTTGGCTCATCTACAGAGGAAGACCAAGCCATAGTGTAACTTTGAGAGGCAGGGGGGATTACTTCATACCATGCAATCTGCTGATCAGGTGAGATTGTTTGTGTAGTTGAGCCCTGTATCAGCTGTTCACAAGTCATATCCAGATACTCATGCTTGGTTCACTTGTTAACTGCTGATGGGAAGGAAGTGTCAATTTTCTTTAACAAAATCTGCAAACTTGTCAAAGTTAAACAGGAAGATGCCTGTTGCTCATACGCATCTTATTCTCTTACTGAGACTGAAAGCATGAGACAGAGTGGTGAACAAAAATATTTAATTCATGGGGGCATTACAGTCCATTATGTATCTAGATCAGCAGAACAAAACACTCCGATACCGTTTTGCATTCATAAAATGGAGCAATTGCCACCTCCAAAGCAGCTGAACATTTGAAATTGAAGCAGCATCTGACAAATGGGAGAACTGAAGTTCCCAGGCACACAGGCTGTTGTTGTAGAATCAGAAGCGTCAGGGGGTCGCTATACAGGATAAACTTAAAAAACAACAAATGATCTGGTGCACTTTATAGACTAACAAAACATGTAGATGGTATCATGAGCTTCCGTGGACACAGCCCACATCTTCAGGTAACCGGAAGAAAGCTGTGCCCACGAAAGCTCATGATACCATCTACATGTTTTGTTAGTCTATAAAGTGCTACCAGAACATATGTTGTTTTTTAAGTTTATCTTGTAGAATCAGGCAGTGCAGGTCTTGAAAAACATGTTTTCCTGTGTTTTTTTTCCAGCAAAACTCTGAATGGGCAATGGACCAGAAGGGCGGTGGAGGGGGAGATTTTTCCTTTGCTTGTGCTTTGGGTGGATTTTTGTAAAATGAACATTTGAAAACATTTAATTTAAGTCAACAGTCTAAAATATTTAGTCTGAAGATAGAGTGGAGTAAAGAGGAGAGTTCTCTATTGAATTAATCAGTCCTGGGAGAATGTGACTGTTCTAGTTGAAACAAAACATCTGGGCGATCAAGGAGACTGTGTTTTTTTTCTTAGTGCTGGAGCCACAAACAAGTGTCAAGCGCCTGGCCTTTCTTAGTTCGGAGCTATTTGTCTGTGGTTTTTATGAGGAAACTGAACTGTTACTGTCAACATTTTATTTTATTTTTTCCAGCAATAACTTCCTCTTAAATAGATATCAAAAAGTTTCGTTTCTAGTGTAGTTTTTCCTACAGTTTCAGAAAGTATATTTTGAGACTTTATTTTGAGCTATTTATGGGACTCCTCTTTCTGCTCAACTGCTTGAATAATAAGTTGTATGACTGTTTAGCTACATTAGCTCAGCCAGCAACGCTAGAGCATAGGACTCTAGCCTTGCTTTAGATATCTAATTCTGTGGCTGAACCTCTTGCTAATGAAATACCCTGAGTTAGGGATAGACAGACAGGTTTTGTGCAAGTTTCCCAATAAACTGTGTAGTTCTAGTTGTAGACCTTTTTTGTTTTTTAACCAAGCTCTGCAAATTGTTCAGTAAGTTTAATGTGAATAAATTGATTACAAAACCTGCTAGCTTTGGGCCTAGGGTTTGAATGTGATTCCCAAGTGGTGAAAGATCCATGTTCTGCCTTCTGTACTTTTCCAACAGTAACAGGTATTTATGAGATCACTGCTAAGTTCTATTCACTCATTTACTTCTGGGGGAATTCTGTGCCACTGTGCAAGAAAGAGTTTGTGCTGAATTAATGTTTCCAACAGAATTTGATTTCCACCAAAACGCTTCCTTTTGGTGGAAATAACAGATGTCAGCCGTGCCCATGGCTGAGGCTCTGGCTGACAGCCATGCTTGGGAGTGTCAACTGGAGCCCCAGACAACTGACATTTCCTGAATCTTTTTTGTTGTCTGTATTGTTACAGACACACTTGCTAATGGGTATTTTGAAATATTTTACCAAAATATTGGAACTGGCATGATTATATTGTGTTATTCTGGCAAATAAAATATGCAGAATTTAGCAGAATTTTAAACTGTGTGCAAAGTTTTTAATTTTTTGGCTCCAAATTCTCCCAGAAATAACACATTTGTTTTGTTTTTATCAGTATCTCATCTGTTTCTTTTCATTCTTCCTTCCACTTCCAAACTAAAACAATATTTTACATGTTGAGTGCCAGCCCACTCTTTGTTTTCTATTTATTTCACTTCTTCATTTGTTTTCTGTCCTGAGCTATCACACACACAAAAAAAAAAAAAAAATCTTATTACATTGCTCTTTCCTGGTTTCATGTAATGAAGAGAAAGAGGGAATTAAAAAAAAAAAAAAAAAGAAAATAAAAGAAAGAAACCTGATCCAGTCATATGAGAAGTCTTTCACCAGGCGACCAGGAAATTACTGGATCAATAGTTTAGAGCAGGGGTGGCCCTGGGCTGCAGCAGAAGGGGCAGGGACTCAAACAGAAGGGGTGGGGCCAGGATGCTTCCAGGCTTCCCAATCCACAGACCACGATTGGTCTGGGGGTGGGGGAGCATCTTTGCCCCCCCCCCCTCAAGGTTTCCACTAGGCACCTGTGTCACTGGAGATAGGAAGAGACTTCCTGTGCTCCCCACGCCCAGGCCAATCAAAGCACTGCATGCTCCTGGCAGGGCGGAAGAAACTTTGTGTGCTTCTCCCTGCCCCCAGCTCCTAATTGGCTTGGGGTGGGGGAGTGTCAGGGCCTCCATGGGCCGGATCAACCTACTTGGCGGGCCAGATCTGGCCCTCGGAGGCCCATTTGCCCACCCCTGGTTTAGAGTCAGAGCAATTTTTACCTGGGGATAGCCCAAAGAGGAATTCATGATCACATATTTGCATGTTTTCTGAACAGTCAAAAAGTAGCTTTGGGGAGGGAGAGCCAGTTGTATGGTAGCTTCAGAATGCACTTCTGTTTTACGGCGTGTTTTCTTGATTAGACTGTAAGTATCTACACAAGGAATAAATATTTGATAATGGGCTCTTTAGTCTAGCAGAGAAAGGTAAAAAAACATAATCCAGTGGCTAGAAGTTGATGCCAAATAAATTCAGACTAGAAATAAGACAGTTTTTTAACAGTGAGCATAATTAACTCTTGGAATAATTTACTGAGAGACATGATGGCTTCTCATTCAAGAGTGGTCACATTTCTAAAAAACATGCTCTAGAAAATTTTTTGGAAGTTCTATAGCCTGTGCTTTACAGGAAATCAGAATAGCTAATCAGAATGGTCTTTTCTGGCTTTGGGATTTGTGAATCTCTATCCACATCACTGTACAGCAGTAACTGGATGTGCACTGGCATTCTAAGGAATCGCAGTGGAACAAAAGCCAGGCTGTTTGCAAGATTGTTGTTCAGGACACTTGATCAGTCTCAGAAAACAGAAAGCTGGTTGCTTTGTAGATTGATTGTGTCAGCTGAGCTACTTATTTTCTTTTAAAGAAGGTGCTTGCTGTAATGAAAATCTCTCCAAAGCGACTGGTGAGGAAATGTCAGTTATGCAAAGGAAAGTAGGGTAGCAATGTTGTTTAGTGATTAAAGAACTGGGAGTCATGGATTCTGTTCCTGACTCTGCCACTTGACTTACTGTGATACTTAGCATGTCAGTAAACTTAGATGTGCATGTTTCTTTTCTGTGAAGGGGAATAATGCATTTTGGCAAAGGGCTCTATAATGCTCAGAAGCAGCTGCTATATAAATATTAAATAGTGATAATATCTTATTACTGCAAAAATATGGAACCCCTAGGGAACCACTGTGTTTTCAGCCTGATGGGTAGGCCCAGAATGATGTCTCTTGTAAGATGCACATGTTAATTTTGCTTCTTGAAAATTGTTCCAGTTTAAAGAGACAATAGAAAAACTGTGGTTAGAGGAAGGACCACCCAGCCTTGTCTTGTAAACTAGTGGTCTCATGCTGTCTACTAACCCTTGTGTGTACAATCAGTTGGTCTGATTTAAAAGTTATATACAGAAATATCCAACATGGTGCAGTGTTGTACTGATAGAAGAATGTTACAGGTACTCAGCGTTCACTAGGATTCTGAACCATAAAATTTCCTATTGCTATGAGCAATTCAGATTCATTTGCAGTATCTACTGCAGGAGGGCTGGTGTGTACAAGACCCTAGATGGCCACCAGATTTTTAAGTCATTAACCAGAGTAGCTCTACATACCATTTTGTTTAAAATGCTGATGGCTGCTGACACCATGTCTGCGTTTTAATTCTCCCATGATTGCTGAGTTCGTGATAGTAACGGTAGGAAATCATGGAACAAGCCATTAGGGGGCATCATCCGCTTAGAACTCGCACTTTGTCTAACAGTTTTATACCTACTCTAGTTACAAGACTCCTAAGATTACTGTCACTGGGGTATCCTACACTGCAGAATTTTTTCGGAAAAATGGCAGTCACGTTCTTTCAAAAAAAAATAGAAAAAATAGAGGTGTTTTTCCAACATTAGTAAACCTCTTTCTACGAGGAAGAAGCCTTTTTGTGAAAGAGCTCTTTCGGAAAAAGGAATGTGTGGATGGTAAAGAGGGGGTTCCTTCAAAAAAAGAGGGAATAGCACAGGTTCCCTGGTGGCCACTGCATCCATGTTAATCACAGCTTAAGTGTGAGATAGCGTCCATTCAGCATGGACGCTATCTTTCGAAAAAGCAGATCACTTTTTTGGTGTGCTTGGGCAGTGTGGACGCTCTCTTTGGAAGAAGTTTTTTTGGAAGATCTCTTCTGGAAAAGCTTCTTCCAAAAGAAGCCTGTAGTCTAGACGTAGCTTTGGGGGAGATTACAGGAAAAAGGATTTCCTTATTTTTCTAGTTTGCTTGCCTTGACAGTGCTTTGTTCAATTTAGTTACCATTTTCTGCTATATTGTCAGTTTTCCCTGTAGATGGTGTGGGGTCTGTCATGCTATTTAAGGGGAGAGAGAAACATTTTAAAAATACAAAAATTGGAAGGAGTTTGCAGGGAAAGTGTGGAACCTGAAACTCCTTTTAACTCATATTGAAAACTAATGAGGTTTCAGTTTGACATTGTCTCTTCCAAGGTGGTCTCTAGCTAACTGAGCCTGCGGGAGGGAAATTGTTCATTTCCCACACCAAAAATAAATTGTTCCTCTGTTCTTCATGTTACCTGTTTTTCATAATTTTCCTCCCACAGAAACAAAATGACTGCTCAGGTTACTTTAGAGGATGCCTTGTCCAATGTGGATCTCTTGGAAGAATTACCATTGCCAGATCAACAACCCTGTATTGAACCTCCTCCATCATCTCTGCTTTACCAGGTAAGGAGTGTCTATTAGGCGTCGGTCAGGCTTTTTGCTACCACCTACCCTTAGCGCGAGAGAGCCTTGTCTGTACCTGCCAGAGACCATCTCCCTGACTCCACCAAGCATGGCCAATTCGAGCATTCCCCTCTCAGCCAGCGCAGGCTTTGCTGTCCCTCTGCAGGTTAGCAATAGGCACACTTGAACCCCTGAATGCTTTGAGAATCTCCCTTGGACGTGCAGCCTCTGGTCCACAGAATTTCCAGATCTGCTGTTCCCAAAAGACCAGTACCTCCAGCTTGGCCTCAGATCACTGCTCTGCTCAATTCATAGCACTTAGACTTGTTTATAGAGGAAAAAAAATATAAATGTATTTACCAAAGATGTTCAAGTAATTATGAGTCGGTAGAAGTATTGCAAACAACTGGTTACAAATAAAATAAAAGCATGACACACATTGTAGGGCCTTTGTTTAAATAACAAGATAATTTCCTATCTGATAAGGCTCACCACAACCCAATTCTTTGTCACAGGCTTAACAGCCCTGTTTGGCTATACTTCTTTCATAAGCTTGTCCCTTAGGTGAGGGACTCGGATCCAGAGTGACTCTTAGTGCCCAGAAATCCACTGTCTGCATTCACAAACAGGATTACCTCCGTCCCTTGCTGTTTTGTATTTGTTTCCCCAGCAGTTTTCCTTTCTTGTGATTTTTGCAATTTTGATTAGCTTGGTGGACCAATATGCAAATAGATTTCTATTGTGAGGTACACCATACGACCAGACAAGGAGATAAGGAGGCGTTTATTTATCACCTTCTGACAACCAGATCCAATTCACAGATTTTAAGAACATAATTTTTAACATGAATGCATGACTTTTGAAATAGTACCCATGTGTACATTTTGCAATGAATGACCATCAGTGAGCTACTGGCTTTTGGTAGAGACTTTTCATGCCACCCTTCGGTAAATATATATGTATACTTGATCTAGAGGATCCCTGTAGCCAAGGGGCAGGCAATAATTTTTTGCCGGGGGCCGCTTCGGAAATTTTTGAAGTGGCCCTGGGCTGCACAGGAAGGGGAGTGGCATCGAGCAAAACGGGTGGGGCATTGAGTGGAAGGGACATAGATATATTTGGGTTTCCCACCCCCAGATAATGATTGGTCTGGGGTGCCTTTGCTCCCACCCCACGTTCCCCCAAGGTGCCCATGCTCCTGGCGTGAGAGGAGACTTCCCTCGCTCCCCTTCCCCTAGGCCAATTAGGGTCTGGGGATGGGAGCATGCAAAGCTTTGAAGTGCCGTGTGCTGCTTGCAGGGCAGGAGCAGAGCAGAGGAGACTTTGCGCACTCCCTCGCCCCTAGGCCCTAATTGGCCTGGTGGTGGGAGAGCAGCAGGGCCTTCACAGGCTGGATCCACCTGCTTGGCGGGCTGAATGCAGCCCCCGGAGGCCCTTTTGCCCACCCCTGCTATAACCCCTTTATACACCTTCCGTGCCCTCTGCCATTTATCAAGAGGTCCTTGAGCCACAGCTTCCTATTAATTTCTGGAAGAGGAAATGTGCTTTTATTTTGTTGTTGCTACAGATGCCAGTATTTGAAATCCCCCTTACCTCCAACTGTTACATTTGTTTGTTTTCTTTCATACAGCCAAACTTCAACACTAATTTTGAAGACAGGAATGCGTTTGTCACAGGCATTGCAAGATACATTGAGCAAGCTACTGTTCATTCAAGTATGGTAAGTACGTATTTTAAACGCAGTATTTCTTTTTTTAAAAGTTGTGTGAGAAGAGGCATAACTTTGACAAACTTTTTTTTATAGGGCTGACCATGCAAAGAGAAAATAGGAAACCACGTTATCAGCTACACTTCAGACAGGCACAACTGTCAGGAGTGATTGCTCATATTAAATAAGCTGTCGCTGAACGTAATACTACACATTCAGACTTCTTTCATTGTATTCCATATGAAAAATGGATCCTAATTTGTTGCCAGTGCAGCCATTCTGTTTTCTGTGGATTAAATGTGGTTTTAAATTCATGAAATATTACCTACTTCAGATGTAATAGTTGTTTGGTTCTGTTAGTAACAAAGCTTGGCCTGTTAGACTTCATGTTTCAGTGGGTGTCAAGTGTAATTTAGTAATATGATACATATTCATTGCATTAAATAGTGTTGTAAATAATCCATATTAATTCATGGTAGAATATGAATTTTTACTTTAGGATTAACTTTTCATATTATGTAGCTGAATTATTTGTTTCAATAATTGATTTAATCAGGTTGAGTTGTGCTTAGACATAGAGATCTTGCTTCTGAAAAAATAGTATCACCTGACTATTTGAAAATACTGTTTAAGACAGGATTGCTCAAACTGGTGGTCATGAGTACATACTTGAAGCAGAGAGCAACTACTATTAAAATATATAGTTTAAATCTAGCGTTTTAGAAAATTACCTACACCTTTCTGTTGCAATGTGTGTTTACTTTTAACAATATTGTACATTTATAACATAGCAATCATCGTTCCTAAACAAAACATATATTTGTATTATCACCACAGACTCTGGGGATTGTAGTGTTATATGTGCAGGTGTGTTGTCTTGTGCTTAAAAAGGTGGGGCTAAGGCAACAATAGAGGCCTTGATTGTGCAGCAGCTGAAGACCTGCATTAAACTATAAACCAGTCAGAACACTGAGACGAGGAGGGAAAAAAATAAATTGAACAGTCACACACAGATGGGCAGCACTGGAAGGAGGCTGGTGGGGATATTGCCACTTGAAAATTTGCCTTAGCCCCCCACAGCCACCCTTCCCAACACAAAGATCAAACATTATTCAGAATTAAGGGCAGTATGGTATGGCATTGCCACTCTTATTTCTGCCATTTTGTGCTTCTGCTGGCATTAGCACTGTCTTCATAGCTGGGTGACTGGCCAGCCAGAAGTCTCTGCTCTCTGCCCCTCCCCCCCGCTCCCCCTTTTTGCTGTGAAGGCAGTGCCTGCTGCCAGCAGCAGCTCAGAAGTGAGGGTGGCAATGAGTCACTAAGTCTACTGTGAAAAGTGATCTTGATAAAGTTTCTTTGCCCCCCCCCCATTATTAAACATTAACTATTAAAAAATAACTTTTCCACTTACAATAATTCCATACACATGTTTGTCTTAATTTGTAAATAACAGCCCTCCCCAAACATTAATTATAAACACTAGAGTAATACGTTTAGCATTAACAATAGTGTTTAATAATAAAAATGTGTTTTTTAGATAATATAGGGGAAGTTGCATGCAGAGGCTTGCTGTCTGAAAGGGGTCACCAATACAAAAAGTTTGAGACCACTGATTTAAGATATGTCAGTTCATACTGAATGTTATGTGTATATCCTAGTAAGATAAAAATATTTGTTAGATTCAGAGTATGTGTGTGTCTCAAAGAGAGAGAAGCTGGCAATTCTTAATTTTTGTTCTGCATAAGCGCTTCTCATACTTATCTCAACATATATTTATTTTAGAATGAAATGTTGGAAGATGGGCAGGAGTATGCAGTCATGCTGTACACTTGGAGAAGCTGCTCAAGAGCCATACCTCAGGTAAAGGAGCAAAATTCAATTGTCAGGCATCTCAAGTTCTTTCCTTTTTGTGTGGCTACACAACTTTATGGATAAACCTTAAGACTCTAGAATAAACCTTTACTCTTGAAACAGCAAGACTGAGAGTGTTGAAGCACAACTTTTGGCTGCTTGGGAACTGATGTGGTGGTGTATGGGGGGGTTTTGTTTTTTTTTGTTTTGTTTTGTTTTGTTTTTGTGAGGGAATTAAGGCAGCATTTCATGTTATTCTGTGTTAAATTCCTTGTCTGGTTTGCGAATAGGGTAGCAATAATGTTCATTGGATGGGCAGTTATGATAGTAGTGTTAAATTAACACCAAAGTTTGAACAAATGGAGATGGTAGTGCAAATACACATTTAAAGCTTAAATGTAGTGTGGTTCTGATCAGCAAGTTAATGATATAAACTAGACATTAAACACCTTTCTGGAGATCATCAAATAGGATTTTGAGGGTTGGTCACTTTTTCTAAATGTTTGGAGCAGTCCAGATTTTATTTGTGTGTGCACATGGATGCACATGCATATTTATTTCACACACATGGTTGGTGCAAGTTCAAAGTTAGGACTTAAGTGCCTGAAAAACTGATGAGCTGGAAAAGCAAATGAAATCAAAGTTTTATTTGGAAATGATGTTATCTCTTTGATTCTCTTCAGGTTAAATGTAATGAGCAACCTAACCGAGTAGAAATTTATGAAAAAACTGTGGAAGTTCTGGAGCCAGAGGTCACAAAACTTATGAATTTTATGTACTTTCAGGTAAAAAGAGTTAACAAAACCTCTATTAAATAGCTATTGGTTTTTGTTTCCTTTCTTATGTGTTGTGGTATTGCTTGCTCTGCTTTGGTTGACATAGCTCAAAGGCTGCATATGCTATTGTAAAGATTTTACACAGCCCAAAGAGAGAGACCATGGGCCTGATGTGTCTCTTAAATGTAACTTGTCTTCTAAGTGCAGTCATATATGTGCATGTGGCTTGTCACCTGTGCTCTCCTTGTTCCTCATGCAGATATTGCACAGTTTAAAATTCCTTTCTCTTTCATTCCCCATGTTTATGCTCATGTTTACTTGCTCATTTATTTTTTTCTGGAAGCAACTCATAGACTTTAAGGTCAGAAGGGACCATTATGATCATCTAGTCTGACCCCCTGCACAGTGCAGGCCACAGAATCTCGCCCACCCCTCTTAGAATAATCCTCTCACCTATGTCTCAGATATTGAAGCCCTCAAATACTTTGAAGGCCCCAACATGCAGAGAGTCCTTCAGCTGTGATCTGTGCCCAATGCTACAGAGGAAGGCGAAAAACCTCCAGGGCCTCTGCCAATCTACCCTGGAGGAAAATTCCTTCCTGACCCCAAATATGGCGATCAGCTAAACCCTGAGCATGTGGGCAAGACTCACCAGCCAGACACCCAGAAAGTTCCCTATAGCAACTCCTATCATCCCTCCATTGACCTATTTCCAACTGATAATGAATGGTCAATTAGTTACCAAGATCATGTTATTTCATCCAACCATCCCCTTATCATAGAATCATAGAACTGGAAGAGACCTCAGAAGGTCGTCAAGTCCAGCCCCCCTCTCTAGGCAGGACCAATCCCATCTAAATCAACCCGGCCAGGGCTTTGTCAAACCGAGACTTAAATACCTCTAGGGATGGAGACTCTTAACATCTCTTCTGAACTGCGGAGTAAATCAGTTTTATTCTTGCCTGAAAAACTTTGATTTTATTCTGTAAACACTTAAACACTTGAGTAACCTGACTTTTGTGAATGTTCCTGTTGGAATTGGGGTGTATATGCATGAATCAAGTTATGTATGTGTGTATTTACAGGATTAGGGACCTGTGTTTGCTGAACACTATGCATACTTAAAAAGTTTTTGCCTGGTTAGCATGGCTACAGAAGATGATATTTCCTTTACTTCAATTAATGACAGATATGTAAATGGTAGCTGGGATATTTTTATAAATTTCTATTATTTATATGAGGCATTTAGGCCTGGAGAAAACATATCAAGTCATCTACTTAATGCCCTTCTCCAAGGACTATTGCAGGATTGCTCCCTGTAGTATTTAATGTTTTATTGCACTGATTTTCAAACTATGGTCTGCAGTAAAGATGTTAAGAAGTGGGTAACTGACTAATCGTATACTTGTTACAATTTATATTAGTCAATTTATATTACACAATTAGTCAATAAGGGGCCACACAGTGGCTCTGAAGTTTAAATGTAGTAGGAGCTGGGTGCGCAGGCAGCCCGGATCCTATTATATTTTAACTGTAGAGTTGCAATGAGGCTAGGGCCTGGACTGGTGTGAGCTGAGACTGCTGCTGAAGCAGCCTCTCCCTGCGGCTAGCCCGGGCTGCCGTGAACAGGGGCTGCTGCCGGAGCAGCCTCTGCCTGTGGCAAGCCTCAATCCACTGCAGGCAGCGGCTGTTTTGCAGCAGCTCTCTCCCCTCCCCTCCCATTGCTACCTCTGATAGAGGCAGTGGGGAAAGGGGGGGGGGGGGGCAGGTGGCACCATGGAGATGGTGCTGGGAGCAACTGGCTTTTAAGCCAGCTCCCCCCAGCACGGGCTTCTATTCCCCCCCTGCCTTACTGTCTCTGATACAGAGGCATCAAGGGTGAGAAGCGAGTAGTCGAGTACTCGTTTCAACTCCATAATAAGCTTATCATAGAATCATAGAGCTGGAAGAGACCTAAGGAGGTCATCTAGCCCCCTGCCCACGGCAGGACCAATTCCAACTAAATCAACCCAGCCAGGGCTTTGTCAAGCCGAGACTTAAACACCTCTAGGGGTGAAGATTCCACCACTTCCCTAGGCAACCCATTCCAGTGCTTCACCACCCTCCTAGTGAAATAGTTTTTCCTGATATCCAACCTAGACCTCTCCCACTGTAACTTGATAAGCTTATGCTTATCGGGTAGTTGAGTACTTGACTACTTGCTTATATCCCTAGTCTGCAGGCTCTTGGAGGGTCCACTGACTATGTCTTAAGATTTCTGAATGGGTTTGCACCTCCATTTGAAAGGGTTTGTTTAAGGGTCTGCAAAAAAAAGATAGAAAACCACTGTTCTATTGCATTTTGTTGAGTTAGTTGTGGGTATACTGCTTCTTTTCAGATACTAATTCAGTTTTAATAGACCCATTTTACTATTAGATACCAATAAATATTTCCAAGTATTTCCTTTATGCAATTTTAATCCCTTTCTGAGAGCTGTCCTCCCAGTCCTTGATCTTTAAGGTACCCAAAACTATATATATTTTAAATTTTCATCATCAGTCAAGTCAATGGAAGGGAAGGGAGGAGTTGTGTGACTGGCTTTGCTCTCCTTATTTCTAGAGCCTTGCAAATCCCCAGCTATCCGTTGTATATCTGCAGGGATCTGCATCTGTGGATGTGGTTATCTGCGGCTCATTTTTTTTGGATATGGATGTGGAGGCGGCTACAAATTTTGTATCCGCACAGGCTCTACTTATCTCCCACCCATGGCTTGGACTTGTATGGTTATTTGTGAGGAGAGAAGTAAAACTGTGAAAGCAGCTCCACTTACAGGACTAGGTTAGAGCTTAATGGAGTGCATCTGGGACTTCCTGTCTTGAATCCTTGAATCTCTGACTGTCCGGCAGAGGTACACTTAGTGGTAGATTGCTCCCCTATTTCCTTCCACCCTAGCCCATCATCTCGTATGGGGGGGCTGTGTTTGCTGCTGGGCAACTTAATGAGGAGCAGCTGCAGTTCAGAACTCCCAACTTAGGGTACGTCTAGACTACAGGCTTTTGTCGACAGATACTGTCGACAAAGCGCATCTAGACTACATCCAGTTCTGTTGACAAAGCAAGCTGCTTTGTTGACATGACAGTGTGGATGCAAAGGACAGTGTAGATGCAGTCATGCCTTCTGCCGACAGAACTGTCGACAAAAGGCATTATTCCTCATAGAACTAGGTTTACAGCCGTCGACAAAACTGCTGAGTTCTGTCGACGTTATGTTGACAGAACTCAGCGGCAGTGTAGACACAGGTATAGTTTTGTCGACAAAAGTACACTTTTGTCAACAAAGCCCTGTAGTCTAGACACACCCTTAGAGAAGAGGCAAGGACTGAGGGAGAAGGTGAGGAGTGAGTGGAGAAGCAGCAGTCCCATAACTGTCCAATGCGAATGGGCCTGGTCAAATCCAAATTATGCTGTTCCATTCAAGGAAATGAAGGTATTCTGCAAATTTTGGACAACATCCTTTCTAGACCATCCCTTTGGCTGTCTCGCCAAAGAATTTGAGATATGCAAACTACAGCAGTATAATTTAAAATAACTTAAAGAAAACCGACACAACATTTTGATCCCAGCCATTATGCTTCATGTTCCAGCAAAATTCTAAATGGGGTGCAGTATCCCCGGGGCTAAGCATGCTAATTAGGCTGTATATATGGGGATCTTGAGGGGCATACTGTGAATGCTCATTGTACCCTTCCATATTCTGAAGTTTTAATGGAAACTGCAGATGCCTTCTATGTGAACTGTGGGATCGGGTGATGAGTCATTTTAAGGGCATTTTATTGTTGAAGAACTTTACAGGAAAGGAGAAGGGGTCATCTAGATAATCTGCTTTCAACCTATCCAGACAACTGTACCCCTTTCAGGAGTCTGATTTGTCTTGAGTACCCCCAAGTTTCATCTCACTTAAAGATGACATGCTTACAAAATCAGAAAATTACAAAAGTGTCTCAGCCACGCTACAGGTTGAACTCCTGTAATCTGAACTTCCCTAGTCCTGCAATACCCCTGCTCTGGCATTGTCAGTGACGATGTGGGTGCTCTGAGGTTGGAGCACTCATGGGGAAAAACTGGTGGGCTAGATTCAGGAGCATTGCTGGACTAGGGAAGAGGGAAGCCCCAGTGGCTGGGAGCAGAAGGGCTGGTATTGGCCTCCTTTGGTCCTGCAAATTCCCTGGTTAGGGACTGGTCAGATTCCTAAGGTGCCAGTCCAACTGTTATTACTGAAAAATTGCTTTTTCTCATTTTTAAAATATAATTATAAAATAAATCAATTGGAATAAAAATATTGTGTTTACATTTCAGTGTTCCATATATAGAGATGTATAAACAAATCACTGGATGAAGTTTTAGTTTGTACTGACTTTGCTAGTGCTTTTTATATAGCCTATTGTAAAACTAGGCAGCTATCTAGATGAGTTTTTGTACCTCCTGGGAGACCTCTGTGTACCCCCATGGTTACATGTACCCCTGGTTGAGAATCATTGACCTAGATATTGCAGTGAAAGTAATACATTGAAACTGTTACTTTACTAAACTATGGACTTGTGCTCTTTTCTCTTCTAGAGAAATGCAATTGAGCGATTCTGTGGGGAGGTGAAGCGCTTATGCCATGCAGAGAGGAGGAAGGATTTTGTGTCCGAAGCATATCTGATCACTTTGGGCAAGTTCATTAACATGTTTGCAGTGTTAGATGAGCTGAAAAATATGAAGTGCAGTGTGAAGAATGACCACTCTGCCTACAAGAGGTGAGACGTTGTTATAAGAAAAAGTCATACATGTCAAGCTTACTGTTTTTGAAATACAGGAACCCGCACAAAATGACAGTAATAGCTCTTTTTACAGCACCTGTGTTATTTAAATATCATCTCATACATATTTTTAAAAAATCAATTAAACGAAAGTTGAACTGTCAGAAGTTAAAACTATCTGAGCAAATCCATTTGCCTTTTGCTCTTCTACCAATAACAAAAAAGATTTCCATTCATCTGGCTGATTTTCTTTATGCTTTAAATTTAATGAGCGTACATCGTTTGATACATTTTTTAGCTTAGAAATTCTTTTTTTCTTTCCAGTTTCAGAATTCCCATTTTTAGTCTATATGGTTGGCCATTGATCTGGTTGCCATTAAGGCCCTCTAGCTTGGCTCTTTCAGGCCCCTGTGATTTACAGATGAAATGAGAGGGAGAGAAGGGTAGAATATCAGGAATGAAACACCATTCTGAGTCTGATCCACTGCAGCATGTACCATTGATGAAGTGTTATGACGTGGCAGATGAAGGAGATGAAGAGAATGTTTGCCTCTACCACAGCATCTGGAAAGCCTTCTAGAGAAGTAGGGTACCAGGTGTTCCTTAATAATTATAATTAAGTTGGTAAATAGCCTGATTAATCTGTGCTGCCTCCACTTGACTGAGGTTTTTTTCCTATAAGAAATTCTCCTTTTTGTTCAGTGGGTGAAATCATTTGGATTTTGATTGACCACCTCTTCTAGGACAACGTCCTGAGTGGACAGACATTGATCCCTTAAAACTTGATGTTCAACTGGTGTAACTTGACAAAGCACCATTGAATACTGTGGAGCCATGTTGACCCGCGTCTATTAAAAGTCTCTGCCTAACTTCAGTGTTAGCCAGCATCAGTAATGTATGAGCTGCTGAGGATGCTCTGATTCATAAGCTGTAAATTGTATCTCTGTCTGTCTAGCTAGTAAAGGACAACAGGAGACAGTGAGCCGACTGTTAGTGGAGATTGTCACCACCTTTGAAAAAGTGAGGTGCCGGTGTTCTGAAAGGAGGGTCTGAAATCAACTTAAGAAATCAACTTTTGATCTGGACAGTTTTACAAAATGTAAACCGGTGTTTGAATCTTGCAATCTCAGAAGGGTGTAACAAAACAAGTCCAGTAGTGCCTGGATCAGCATTTCCAGTGCAGTTACTATGGTCTTGTTTTTAGCCATGAATAAAGCATCTATGTTGATTGTTTAAGAGTTGTCCTCTACTTTTGACCAGGAAGTAGCATTGATATACATGTAGAATCTATCAGGAGTGGATGGACTTGTTCATGCATGGCTCTGCTATAGGGAAATGTTGATTCTATCCCCCTTTAACTGTGTTCTTTTTCTGTTTCCAAAGAGCTGCTCAATTTCTGCGTAAAATGGCTGATCCTCAGTCCATCCAGGAATCCCAGAACCTATCCATGTTCCTTGCTAATCATAACAAGATTACACAAGTAAGATTTCATAATCTTATTCTAAATATCAAATATATTTTATAAGCTATTAAAATGCATTCCATTCTGTAGAGATAAGAGGAGGGTGTAATATTTTTCATTATGTTGGTGGAAGTGACAAGCTTTTGAGCTTCCACAAAGTTGTTCTTCGGGTTTGGGAAACTTACTCAGAGTGTCATAATTAAATACATGATGGAACAGATTGTTTAGGGGTAACTAATTAACAAAATATTTCAAGGAAACGTTAAAGGTGAAGTGAATTGCGGGAGGAAAGGAAGTGGGAGAAAATACAGCTGGGGCGGGGTTTGATAGTGGATTATGGGTTATTGTAATAAGTCATAAATCCAGTGTGTCTATCCATTCTATGATTTTTAGTGTCTAGCAAAGTTAATAATTTAAGGTCCAAATGCTTGTCTTTTGAAAGTCCTGTGCAGGTTTCCTTTGAGAATGAGACCTGATGTGTTAGATATAGAATGATGGCTTTGTGAAAAGTGTTTACCACCTATGTGAGTTCCTTTTTAGAGTATAATGATTGATTTTGCACACATAATTGCTATTGGGGAATTCAGTGCACATCAGAAGTAACTGCTGACATCTTGTGTATGTAACCAGTAGACTTAAATATATTTGTTTTGTTTTATCTTGTCTTCTAGTCTTTACAGCAACAGCTTGAGGTGATTTCTGGCTATGAAGAACTGCTGGCTGATATTGTCAATTTGTGTGTGGACTACTATGAAAATAAAATGTATCTAACACCCAGTGAGAAACACATGCTCTTAAAAGTAAGGATCTTTTTTAGTGTTGCAAGGTTTAATTCTAATGGGGATGGGCACAAATGCTTGTGTATTTCACTCGGTCAGAAACAGCTAAAGAATTCGTATTCTACTATATATTTCAGAGAGTTTGTCTGTCTGTTCGAAAACTCTTCCTAAAGAATAAGATCTAGAGCCACCAAATTCGGTATACAGATTCTTTTTATCATAATTTATAACAATGTAAGGCATTGATTATGCCAGGAAAATAGGATGTGCCTGGAATGGGATTGCTTCTCATATAACCAAACAGGAACAAGACAGAATCATTAAAGCAAATATAGTCCTCAAAAATGACATAACCGAGCGAATTTTGAAACTGACTGAGCCAAAATGAGCCAGAAAAATAGGATGAACTTGAAATAGGATTGCTTCTCAATAAACCTTACAGAAAAGAGATAGAATGGAGAAATTTGAAGTAGTGCTTTGTTTTTGGCACAGCTATATCAATGGTTAAGATTTGAAAATTAGAAGAAAATGATATTGGAAACCAAATTGATTATAACCCTTTTTTGTTAAAACAAAGCAAATGGTAAGAGTTCATAGGAATGAAGAATCGAAATACATTTAATGGAATTCCCAATGGAATTCCCAAATTATGGACCTAGGCAATACCGGGTTAATCTGCTATAGGTTCAACCTCTCTAGTCTGGCAACCCTGGGACCTGACCAGTGGTGAACCGGAGAGTTTGCCGGACCATTGGAGGTCAATATTATCTAATATTATTGCCAACACTTCCACTGATGACTGGGTTCTTAAAAGACATTTAGGAATAAATTAGAGCTAAATAACAGCGCAGAACACTGACAACTTGGACTGATGGCTGTAAAGTAACTTTATGGGACCGCAGGAAACTTGGTCACACCCATTATAAGTGGACATCTGACTAACTAAAATCATGCTGGACCACAAATGTTGCTGGACCAGAGAGTGCTGGACTAGAGAGATTCAACCTGTAATGCTTAATGTGTTTATATAAAGTTTTGCCACTTCCTTTTCCCTGTATCTTCTTTTCTTCCACACATATTATACACTGCAAATCTTTGATTTTTAAGAACTGTCTAATTCTATTTTGTACCTATTGGAGATGTTTAATTCAACTGAAGTCCAGGTGTGAAAGTTGTTTTTATAGAGTTTTAGTGAAGGCAAAATTGAATTAATATGCTACATATTCAAAAATAAAATATATGATTGTGCAAAGAGGTGTTAAGGGTGACTCTACATATTGAAACTTCATTTGCTAGTTGTATTGATTCCAGGGACCAGCTAGCTGAAGTTATGATTAAACAGAACAGTTGGTAGATAAATTTAGTAATTTGGAACTTGCATGTGTAATATTGTGGTAAAAGAGGGGAAATGTAAAATGTACTTTGTCTAAGTATAGTATTTTCAGCTGAATGTCTCAATAGATGAAATGATACAGATTAAAAATATGGAATAGCTCCTAAAATACTTTCAAGTAGAACAAGTTCTTCTGAGGGATTTGGGGTATTTAATCCCCAAAGAACTAGGTATAGTATTTGTTATGTAGATGAGATACGCTCATGCCCTAAAAGAACCACAGAATGTACTGGATATATTCTACCTATAAGAATCTCTAAAATGCCCATCAGTGCTGCTGAGCAGTGAAACATGCATGTATAATATGGACTACAGTGCTGGGTTTCTAGTACTAATGTCAATCATGTGTAGAATTATAACTGTTGGTTATTAATTCCAGAATTTAATCGTTTTGGGGGGGGAGCACCAGACTTCTTTGTACAATCCAAAGACCGAGGGCTATAAAAAAAGCAGCAGCTTGACAGTGGTTGACCTAAACTTCTGTTACATAACCAACTCTGCATCCATCATTTTAATAAGAAATGGGAATTTAAATTAAATCTCTAAAAAGAGCCACATTCTAATTTAAATGGGATAATATTTTTGTATGTCTAATCTTTATGCAGATAATCTGCTTTTTGTAAGGCTTGTTTATCATGCTAATATTAATTTTAAAATTAATGTACATTGACATAACTATACACTTAAAGTACTGCAGAAAAATTAAATACTCGGGAATCTCATTTTGTCACTGGGAGTTTTGAAAAAGTGTGCTTTATGTGTGTGGCTTTGGATGTGTTAACCAGTTGTGTATTTTTATGATAAAAGAACATGGTCTTACTTTTAGCTGAATAACTACTCGTGAGCTTGTCTTAAGGAAAAGTTAGATGGTTTGTTCTTTTTCCAGGTAATGGGCTTTGGACTGTACTTGATGGATGGAAGTGTCAGTAATATTTATAAATTGGATGCAAAGAAAAGGATAAACCTGACCAAGATAGACAAGTTCTTTAAGGTTGGTTCAGATGGCAATGTTTTAATTAAAATTGATTAAATATGTTTTAATGGTAATTTTCTTCCATTTAAAATATACGATATTGTACTTCAACCAAATAATTAACACTTAAAACAATTGCATTTAATAACCTCCTCTGCTTTCTCCCCCCTTGAGTACAGCAGCTGCAGGTGGTCCCGCTGTTTGGTGATATGCAGATTGAACTAGCAAGATATATTAAGACTAGTGCCCACTATGAGGAGAACAAATCCAGGTAGGAATGCAGCACAATACTGGGGAGAGGGGCAGATCCTCGTGCTGCAAATTGTCATTGTCCTGGTAAAATCAGTGGACCTATGGCAGTTTACCCCTTCTGAGGGACTATCCTTGGATCTTTGCCCTTTGCTATGTTGGGTGTCTGCTTGTGATAATATGGGTAATACATTTTGAGTGGGAGAGCATTCTGAGGTGCTAAAAGCATTAGACTTGTGTTATTTTTCCCTGCTGCTGTTTAATTTGGCACATTTAGTAATAGTAGCATGCCCTTGGTCCTTTTCTGAGGTTGTACCATTATGGAATTATATAGTGTTGAGGAACACACAGTAACTGACCGGCTTTATAGTTAAGCATTGGTAAAACAAAGACCTTTTTTTAAGGTAGTTGAGTTGAGGGATAGATCTGTTGGTATTGTTCCTCATTGCATTGCAGTCTTCTCGGAGACTAGTTTTATTCCTGATCCTGCACTTCCTAAAAGGAAGGAGGGCTTTGTATTGCTCAACAGCATCCCTTTCATCTAATTAAAAAGAAGCATTGTTTGCGTCAGAAAGACAGCCCATCTCCAACACTCCTAGGCTAGAGAAAAGGAAGCCATGACACAAAGCTTTAAAAAAAAAAAAAGAGAGGAGGAAGATATAAAAGCTGAAAACAGTGGCTTAGTTGTATCACTTTGTCATGTCAGCAAGGTCAGGATTTGTTTTTTTCTCATGTTCTGAAATAGATGGACATGCACCTCTTCCAGCAGCAGTCCACAATACAATATCTGTGAGCAGATGATCCAGATCAGAGAAGACCACATGCGCTTCATTTCAGAATTGGCTCGTTACAGCAACAGTGAGGTGGGTTCTGCTGATTGCACTTGAGTAATGAACATTGTTACAATTAGAGTCTTGAGATGTAAGGAAATCTTAGATATGTTAAAATGACCCTACTTAAACATTTAGATCAGATATAAGGCTGGCCCACTCTCTCTCTCTTGATAATGTTTTTGCACAAGCTTATGGGAGTGAACTAAGTTTGTGTTAGTCTTAATTCTGTATTTGCAGACTTCGCCATGCCTCTTGCATGCCAGTACATCCCAGAGCAGGTGGGGCATTTTCTTCAGAATTTCATGTCAAATTCATAGCATAAGAGCATACACATAGCTTTATGCATAAAGACAGAAGTTAGGAGTCAAGTATCAGAGGGGTAGCCGTGTTAGTCTGAATCTGCAAAAGCGACGAAGAGTCCTGTGGCACCTTATAGACTAACTGAAGTGTAGGAGCATAAGCTTTCGTGGGCAAAGACCCACTTCGTCAGATGCATCTGACGAAGTGGGTCTTTGCCCACGAAAGCTTATGCTCCTACACTTCAGTTAGTCTATAAGGTGCCACAGGACTCTTCGTCGCTTTTGCAGAAGTTAGGAGAACATTCTTCAAAAAGGCATATCTTTCCTCATGCCATACGAAGGCTGTCTTCTTGACTGAGTCCGCTGTAATATAAGGCAACAATTGCACCAATCTTCTATTTCCAAGAGAATTTTTTTTTCAGTGCCACACATTTGCATGTTCTATTTGTGTTTATTTTGTTCTAGGTAGTCACTGGGTCTGGTCGTCAGGAAGCTCAGAAAACAGATGCAGAGTATCGAAAACTCTTTGATCTCTCTCTCCAGGGACTACAGCTCTTATCTCAGTGGAGTGCACATGTTATGGAAGTGGTAAGTTTCCTGGGGAGCAAAACCAAGCGAGGAGGAAGTTTTAGGGAGAAGAAACAACTGAATAGTGAATCTGGGTGGTTTTTGCTTTGAGGAAAAATATTTACATGCTCTTTCTCCATTTGGTTAGTGGCACTTCTATTTTCAACCTGGGAAGAAGATAACAGTTGTTTTCTTGAGAATAGTGGCAGTGCAACTGTGTTAAATCAAGTGTCAAAGATGCAATATCTCGCATAACCTCTTTCAGAAAGCTGAAATTATTAAGTATAAATTTTCGTAATCCTCCATTAAGCCACAGCTAGCTATTTTTATTCTGCTTTTGGACATATGTTTTATAGTATTAAAGCTGCCTTTATTTTGCTAAAATACAACTTGAAATGATCTTTCATATATCCCAACACATTTCCCAAAGTGAAAATGATAGCAGATGTTATGTGGTATAAATAACAGAAAACAGTTGTATTTTGATATTTTCTGGTGAATAAATTAAAACCTATAGGGCCTTATTCAAAGGTAGCAAAAGTGAATGAAAAGATTCCGATTGGTTTCAAATCAGTCTGTTAGTCAGAAGTTTGGTGAACACTGAGAAAAAGGAAGAAAAATAGTTTTGGCTCAATAATATAACAAAATGTCAGAAGGGTTGAAATGAAATGTTTCACGTTTTGTTTCAAAATGATGTGTTTTAAAATGAACCTATATTTGTCAAAAGGAAAGGATCCCCAAAATGAAAACCTAAAAAATTTAATTATGGGTAGAATGACACATTTTGTTCCATCCTAAATAATTTTCTTTTCATTTTTGTCACCAAACTAAAAAAAATCAGCTATTAGCTCTAATTGGCAATACAAGGCCAATGGTTTGCCATATGTCAGGCCTGGGCAAAAGAGCCTCTGTGGGCCAAATCCGGCCCACCAAGCTGCCAGATCTGGCCTGCGGACATAGCGAGGAGTCCCAATCAGATTCCTGCCTGCCCCCTTCTCTCCCCTATGCTGCTGAGAGAAGCTGCTGCTGGGTTCTGTTTGAACAGCTGTGAGCCTTTATGCACTGCTCCCGCCCCCAGCACAATCCCATTGGCCAGTTTCTGCCAGTGGGAGCTGCCTGTTGTTAACAGGCAAGGCCGGACCGAGCCATTCCGGCACCCCTGGCAGACAGGTTAATTGTGCCCTGGGTTTGGGGAGGGCACATGCGCGGCCCCGCCCCCGCCCGGCGCGTGGAGCTGACAGTAGCAGGACGCACATGCCCGGCCCGGCTGCTGCCGCTGGCATGCAGCCCGGGGCCGGCCAAGCCTGGCCATGCAGGGCCCCGCAGCCGTGGCGGGAAGGGCGCTGCTGGCTGGCGCTGTGGGAGTTAACGCAGCCCCCGCCCTGGGCGACCGCTGCAGGGTGGCCGCTGGGAGCTGCTGCAGCCCGCCATCCAGGAGCCGGGTGCGTGGCTGCCTGATGGTAGCTGTAAAGGGCGCTGAGTGCCCCTTACAGCTGCCATCAGGCACCCCCCATAGGTTGACGCCCTGAGCAGCTGCCCAGCCAGCCCATGCCTTAATCCAGTCCTGTTAACAGGCAGCTTGGGAAGCACCTCCTCCCCTACCCTCTGGCTTGTAGCTGTTCAAAAAGCACATGGTCCCTGCAGCCAGTGTGGGGGTGGGGCAGGTGGGAAGTCTGCTTGAGAAGGCTGCTGGCAGGGAGTCAAGCAGGTAAGTCTCCTAGCTACAGCCTGCTTCTGGCACCCCAAAACTTTGCCCTCTGCCCCACATAACCCAAACCCTCAACCCCCCTTGTGCTCCCATATCTCTTCCCAGATCCTACACCCCAAACCCCTGCCCCAAGTAAAAAGTCAAACCCTTTGCTCCCCATCCTGTACCCATATCCATTCTCAGATCCTGCACCCTAATTCCCTGCCCCAGGTCACAGCCCTCTCCTGCCCTAGGTTCCAGCCCAAACCCCTCTTCCCCAGGTCATAGCCCAGACCCCTGCACCCTAATTCCCTAACCCAGGTCACTACTGCCTCCTTTACCCAAACTCTCTCCCAGATCTCTCACTCTCTCCTGCACCCCACACCCTTACTGCAAGATCCCTTCTGCACCCAACCTCCGTCCCAGATGCCGTACCTCCTCCATTAATATGGAAGAGTGCAGCTCTCGACCACTTTCCAAATTCTTGGAGTGCCTCCCTCCTCCCAAATTATTGCCCACCCCTGCCGTACATAATGCTTCTATGCACGGTACTATGATAAGCACATCCTGGGTTCCTAGCCATCTTTTACAAATTGAGACAGAGAAGTCGTGCTTCTTCTTCCTGTATAATACATTTAAAATCTATCCACCCCTTTCTGTTGTGAAAATCTTAATTCATTGATAATCTCCCATTTAGACTATAGCAACTCCTTTTTCACCTCGTCTCCAAAACCCCTCTTTCTTCCCGGGTTTTTCTCTTTACAAATTGTTGCTTGCAAATCATCTCTCTTGCATTCCAGTTATATGATATTTCTACTACAGGACTCTTCCTGGACTCTGCATTGTTTTCCAGATCAAATTCAAACTTTCTATCGGGGTTCTGTGTAGCTCTGCTCCTGCCCATATCTTGTCACTGGTTGCTCACTGCTCTGCTCTTTGGTTATGTCCTGGGCTATACTTTTCTGATTTCCCAGGCCTCTTATTTCTTCTTCATACAAGTGCTTCAGTTAGGGTTGCCAGATGGTCCCTCCCCCCCAAAAAATACCGAATATGCAGTATTTTGGACAAGCAAAAAGGGGGGGGAAGCGCAGGATAATAAGTACTGCCTCTCCCAGCCACTCCCCCCACCCCTTCTGACGGGCCCAAACCGGCGATCGCGGGGCCACTATTGCTGCTCTGAGTGTGTCAGGAGCGGGGGGAGTGGCTGGGAGTCCCAGCCACTCCCCCCGCCCTGGCTAGGCTTCTGATGCGCCAAGAGCGGCAATCGCAGCCCCGCCTCCCAGCCTAAGAGTTCCAGCTGGGAGGTGGGGCTGTGATCGGCACTGGGAGCCTGTGATTGTGCAGAAGCCTGGTGGAGGCGGGGGAGTCCCAGCCACTCCCCCTGCCCCCGCCAGGCTTCTGAACAATCACAGGCTCCTAGCACCGATCGTGGCTCCACCTTCCAGCCGCTCCCCCCACCCACGCCAGGCTTCCATCCAGTGCTCAGCAGGAACAATCAGAGAATACCGGACATTGCACATGTCCAGTATTCTCTGATTTTTTTTACCAGACAAAGAGTGCAAATTCTGGACTGTCCGGTAGAATACCAGACACCTGGCAGTCCTAGCCTCAGTACATCTTCCCATTGTCCTGTCAGTCCTGTTTCTTATTCCTCTCCCCCACGCTCCTACAATTTCTTCCTGAGCATGCATATAGTCAGTTTCATCTGTTCCTTTTCAGATCCCTCCTTAAAACCTTATTCTCATTCCCCAACCCTTGTTATATAAATAGGGATTTTTTTTTTTACTTATTTGTACTCTAACAGGCATATCTTAACCCCACAAACTAATTTTGTATGTTCCGACCCTTTGTCTACTGTTTTTCCTGGCATCCTCTTAGCTGTATTCAACTTAAATTGCAAGACAAGAACTGCTTCTCTTTACTTGCTGTGAAAAATGCAGTGTGACTCTGGCACTTAATATGATTTTCTTTTTCTAGATTTCTCAGAATCAGAAACTACTAGATTTGAGTTTTAGAAAGTAAAATCTAAAATCAAGTTGAGAATAGAGGATATTAATAAGGATATGGATATAGTAGTATCGATTTCAACTATCACCTTGACTGCCTCTTGTTAAAAAGATTAATGGGTTTGCCAGATATTTAGATAATTTATGTACGGTAAAACTCCAATTGTCCGGCATCCAGTGGTCCGGCACTCCTGATAGTCTGGCACCAACTGGAACTTGAAAGTGCTCCGGTCAGCCGGACAATTGGAGCTGCTCTGCCCCCAGGTACACCAAGTCCGCCACTGGTCAGTTTTAGCAACGGTGGACTTGGGGAAGCCCTGGGGCAGAGCACCCCAGCTGCTCTGCCCCTGGCTTCCCCAAGTCAGCTGCTGGTCAGTTTCAGCAGTGGCTGACTTGGGGAAGCTGGGGGCAGAGCAGCTGGGGTGCTGCTGGGTTGGTCACACAGCACCACCCTCTCCCAGGCTGTGCAGTTCCTCACCGATCCCCCACCCCCCATAGTCCCCCTTCCGGTACTCCAGCATATCTGATAATCCGGCACCCCCAGGATCCTAAAGGTGACGGATTATCGGAAGTTTAATGTAAATAGCATGCTAAGGAGGGCCTTCACAGCTTTTAGCTTTAAATCCAAGTAGAAGGCTTACTTAAAAGGCACTGAGAAATGTAACCCCCTTCCCCCCCCCCCATCCAGTTTAAACAACTGGGAGAAATACTGCATGATTTGTTACATTGTAATCTGTATTTCCACTTGAGGTCAAAAGTGTTTTTTTGTCCCAGATATCTGACATCTCAGGAAAAAATGTTAGGAGCTGACAGCATACCTGTGAGCACACCGTTTGTTCTGTTAGCATGGGTAGCCGTTGAAATAATAAGAAGGCAAATGACATGGTAGTTGTGTGGTTTGATGGTATCTGTTTTTTTAAAAAAATCTTTAAGTATTTTAACATTTTATAATTTTAGGTTTAGTTTAAAATTGTATTGTAAAACTTTTTGGTTTTTGTGCATTGGTCTAAGGCTAAGTCACTGTTGTTAAACTTTGCTTTTGCACGTAGTATTTTAACCCATTATAATGTCCTACACCACACTATAAATCTGGCTAGTGCTATAGTTGTGGTGATATCACAACTCAGTGCTTGTTGCTTAAATTAAAGCTATGGGAAACTGGATTAAGAAGCCACTAGAATTTTGCAGTTAATATAATTAATTGGTATGATCAGTTCCTGCTAAAAATCAGTTTTGGAATATCTTGCGCTATGTTAGCATAATATCTTGATTTTGGTATCAGAACAGCAAACCTTTCTTTTGAAATACTGCATTTTCAGAGGCACAGAGAAAAGCTCCTTTATTAAGGCCTAACAGAAATCAGGAAGTCTGATTGGCTTCCACTTGTCTTCAAAATCTAAAATTGCAGTCATTAATCTTCATTAAAACACTGTGCTGAACCACATCACATGCTAGGAGTTTTAGAATTTACTGTGGTATCCTATCATCAACTTACTACTAAGAATGATGGAATGTCTTATTAGACTAAAACCTGCATTCAAGGAAGAGTGTTCTGTGGTTTTTTATATTATTTCTCAATCTTTTCTTCCATGTATCATTCTTCGCCTACCTGTGTGAATTGCAGTATTCATGGAAGCTAGTGCACCCAACTGACAAATACTCCAATAAAGATTGCCCTGACAATGCAGAAGAGTATGAGAGAGCCACACGATACAATTATACTAGTGAAGAAAAATTTGCTTTGGTTGAGGTAAAAGAAACTTTCTCTTCATAGAGATTTGGGCATTTTCCCTCTTCCCCCTTCCCATTATTTATATTTTAAAATAAATACATATATTCGCCCTGCAGGTTATTGCCATGATCAAAGGTCTTCAGGTGCTGATGGGGCGGATGGAAAGTGTCTTTAACCATGCCATACGTCATACTATTTATGCTGCTCTTCAGGACTTCTCCCAAGTTACGTTGAGAGAACCATTAAGACAGGCCATAAAAAAGAAGAAAAATGTAATTCAGAGGTAGTGTTTGCATTTTCATACAACGTCCTATGTTCCTTTTTCCATAGTTTGCTAGTTAAATGTCTAATGCTAACATTCATATTTCAAAAGCAACCACCACCCTTGCTTATAAATAAAATATCAAAAATTGGCTTTATTGACTATATATATTAGTCTAGCACAACCTGCTCAGTGCTGATTACTTTAAGATAAGAGAACTAGTGTAATCTTTAAACCATTTAATGCTACGTTACCATTAATGCTATATCTTGTGTTGCTATTTATTTTAAAGGGAAACTGGGGGCAATCTTTTGATGATTCCAGTACTGCTACAACTTGCTCTCCTGCATTGCTCATCTTTCTCTATTGCTTCATCCTGCCCCCACTCCCAATCACAAAAGAAAAAAGGCCACTGTTGTCTTTGCCCTCCACTCCTCCTGCTGTCTTCACCTCCTACTATTCAATCTTCCCTACTATGATCAGTGCCATCCTTAACCTTGTTTTTGTTGTACTTTCATTACGTACTTCCACCCATATAGGTGAAGGCCCTTGACCAGTAGTGCTACCACTTGCCTATATCTCTACAAAAAATCTTAAACAAATGAATTAAATGTTCAGATTATTCTAGACCTTAAGGTTTGCAAATAGATTCTTACACTGGTGGTGGGTGGTTTGTGGTGGTGGTTTTTTTTTGGGGGGGGGGGTGACTTTATATAGATCTGTTGTAGTCTAAGGTTTTTTGGATGTGGAAACAGAGAAGTGTTTCTTGAGCCATGAAAGTAACATTTTCCATAAATGTTTAAATGAGAGCATTAGAGCTCTTTTGATCACTCTGTACACTATGAGCAATACTTGGATACATTTTGAGAAATGCTTGTATTCCAATTCCAATGTAGAACAGAAGAGCATCATAATGTTGGATGTGTGAATTTCAGCTTCTTTGTGTGTGTTTGAGTAGTCGTTATTTCCCAAAATAATATCTTTCCAGTTTGGTGAATACAATTTAAAAATGTTATTAGGCTAGTATAGTCCTAGGATTTTGAATTTGTAATATTTAGGGGCTATCATTTACTATAAACATAGATGTTAATCACCAATTGTGGAAGTCCATGATAGTTTCATAGCAGTCCATTACTGAAGACCAACAGATTGCTCCCATATGAAACTTCTTTTATCTAGATTATTTTGATAGTTTTCATGTTAGCCAAAACCATTTTTAAACAAGGCTTTTATAAAAGCTGCTAACATGGTTAAACTGGCTAGCATAGATCTTGTCTAATAAAGTTAAGTACTTTTGTGGGCTATATTGGGCTATATATGCCATAGGTAGGTGATTTGTGAAATATAAAATCAATAGATGAAGCCAAAGGGGATGTCTTCCTTTGTCAAAGGGACCATTTTTCACTTTAAGCAGGACTTTCACACTACATAATATATTAACCTTCAAATTACATTCTGCCATTCTTAAATGACCACTACTACATCTATGCAAACTTTTAAGAGAGAACTTTTATTAGAATCCCTTTTAGAATTTTAAAAATAATTTTGCATTACCAAAATATTTTATAAATGGAAGCTTTATTTATTATTAGTGTTCTTTAGCCCTCATTTATTGGATGGTAAATTCTAATGTTTTATTATATTGCATTTACCTCTGTGGTAGTGAATTATGATGGTGTACAACCCAGGGCTATAAATATACATGTATATTTTGCTAAAAATAGTAATCAGTGATGGAAAAAAAACAAATGTTGTCCAAGTATGACTTGAAAATGTCAGTGTGACTGACAAAATACAGCCCTCCTTGAATGTTTGCTTCAAGGTGTTTTTGGTTGTGGAATAAGCATTTATATCTGGTTGGGTGCTACAGTATTTTGGATTGTGTTTAGTGTTCTTCAGGCCATCAGAAAGACAGTTTGTGACTGGGAAGCAGGACACGAACCATTTAATGACCCAGCACTGAGAGGAGAGAAGGACCCCAAAAGTGGTTTTGATATCAAAGTTCCGAGGCGAGCAGTGGGACCTTCCAGTACTCAGGTATTTTCTGTTCTTCCGTATGATAATCATAGTATTAGCATCACTGATTGACATAGAAAACTTTTTACTACTGAGCCCTGTAACAAGCTGGAGCAGATTTAGATAACTCTCAAGCTATACTTAACATTATTTTATTTATTTATTTTTAAGTATAATACAAATGCACTGTGAATCTGGATTAGTCAGAATTCTCTATCTGGGATGCTTTCACTTCAGTTTTCTACCCATATCTGTTCTTTTCCTCAAGTGCTCAAACTTTTGGCTTCGTTCCAAGGAAATGCCCATATTTTAAAGGTGTGCCTTTTTAAATGTTCTGTTTTTGAGATGAGTGGATCCTTTCCTGCCTGGCTTCTCCTTCCAGACTAAATTATATTTATGGTTTTTAAACCCCTTCACTGTATGTTTACGTGCTATATTTTAGATTTGCATTCTTAAACTTGATCCTGGTTGATATTTGTGCTGACTCTTTCCACCTCTGTGCTTTAGGTTTCTAGTTTCTTGTGTATTTGCTATAGTGATTGATAGAGTGCAGAATTCTCTCTTTCTCTCTCTCTCGTAAAACAGCATACAGGCAGTCCCCGGGTTACGTACAAGATAGGGACTGTAGGTTTGTACTTAAGTTGAATTTGTACTTAAGTCGGAACTGGCGTCCAGATTCAGCCGCTGCTGAAACTGACCAGCGGCTGACTACAGGAAGCCCAAGGCAGAGTTTCTCTGCCCCAGGCTTCCTGGAATCAGCCGCTGATCAGTTTCAACAGCAGTTGAATCTGGACGCCTGGGACAGAGCAGCTGGGGCGCTGCCGGGTAGGTCCCCGCAGCCCCCCACCTCGGCGCTGCGGGGACCAACCCGGCAGCACCCCAGCTGCTCTACCCCAGGTGTCCCCAGGTCAGCTGCTGCTGAAACTGATCAGCGGCTGATTCCAGGAAGCCTGGGGCAGAGAAACTCTGTCTTGGGCTTCCTGTAGTCAGCCGCTGGGCAGTTTCAGCAGCGGCTGAATCAGGACGCCTGGGGCAGAGCAGCTGGTGTGCTGCCGGGTTGGTCCAGTAGCACGAAGGAGCGGCGCTGAACCGGCAGCGCCCCAGCTGCTCTACCACAGACGTCCACGAGAAAAGCCTGGTCTGCGGGGGGGGGGGGGGGGGGGAGCGCACTAGCTGCGCCCCCTCCCCCCCCCAGCAGACCATGGAGACGTGGGCGGCGGGAGCGAGATGCGCCACGGTGCCGCCGCCCGGGTCCTCTGCGTCTTTGCTCCGCGTCTCCCTGGTCTCCTGGTTTGGGAGACGTGGAGCAAAGCCGCGGAGGACTGGGGCGGCGAGACCGCGGTGTGTCTGGGTGATCCCGCCGCCCACGTCCTCCACGGCTTTGCTCCGCGTCTCCCTGGTCTGCTGGGGGCCTCCCCCCCCCAGCAGACCAGGGAGACGCGGAGTAGCTTTTCTCGCCCCGGAGGATGCGGGCGGCGGGACTGTGGCGTGTCTGGGCAGTCTGCCGCCCGCGTCCTCCAGTGCGAGAAAAGCCCCGTTTGTAAGTACGGATCCGACGTAAGTCAGGGACTGCCTGTACTTTTCTACCTTTATAATAACCACTGTTACCCATATTTAGAAGCTTGCTCCTTTTCCATTTTTAGATGCGATCCCTCTTTATCTTATATGTTTGGGGTTTCGAGGGATGTTTGTACAGTATCATAACAGATCACTGCACATTGCTCTGAGTACAGCAGAATGCAAAAATAAGTGGAATTATGGTGTATCAATTAAATACAGTGATTCCTAAAATCTTGGGGTGAAGGGATGGAGCCGGTTTGGGAAGTACTTTTTATATTAGTGATGGGTGATTGAGTTGGGTTTAAAAAATGTCTCGAAAAATGTGTAAATATATAATGACATTTTGTGTAAGTAAATGAAATGCTTTATTCTAATAATAATTCTTTTTTAAAAATCACCACCAATGTATGTTTTTTTTTTTCTTACCATTGTATGTTTAGGAGCTTTGTATCACTGACTGTTGCAAGCTCATTGAAATACACTCTTGTGTCTACTGTCTGGTCTTGGTCATAAACACTTGTTTATTGTTGCTGATGGGGGGGGCAAATTACAGCAATTCTTTAGAATGTTCTTCTGTCAGTTGTATGTAGTTCCAAAATAATAAATCACTGGATTTACTACACTTAGAAATCTTTGTGAAAAAACTGAGACACAGCTAGTTTCTTATGACCAGATTCAGCTCTCATTGAAGTCAGTGGGAGCTTTTCCATTGACTTAAATGAGCTTTGTATTGGACCCTCACAGAATAACAGGTCAAATGAAGAAACTTGCCTACTTTAGAAGTGGATGTTTCCGTCTGCATGCTTACTGTGTTGTTTTTCATCCCTTAACACACTAACACACACTTTTTCTGCTTCTGTTTCCCCTTCCTCATTTACCCATGTGTTGTATTAACTGTGTCTCTCTCCCCTGCCTCTCCTTGTCTGTTGGTTTTTAGCTCTACATGGTTCGCACTATGACAGAGTCCTTAAACTCTGCTGGGCTGTTGAAGCAGCTCAAGTCTCTTGGAATGGAAAAGCTATTGCATGTGATAAACAAGTTTCTGAGGCAGTCCTACATCTATCCGCCTCTTTTAAACTTTGGTGGTAAGATATTACTTATTATTTTAATTTGTGGTGAGTGAAGTTTTTCACTGCAAATTGTCTATTGCTGTATATTAATGCAGACTCCCTTAATGTGGAAGGCTTTTTGGCTAGGCATTTGTATTGGCATTAATTTTGGTTGGAGCAGCTATCTTTTTTTTTCCAAAGGAGAAAGGCATGGCTCTTGCCGAAACTGTAGTAGGGTTCAGTTTGAAGTGGTGCAGTCACTTTCTTGATGGTATTTCTCAGTGTTGCTCAACTAATGTACCATGTGTATTTTCCTTTTTTTCCTTTCCACCACAAATGTTTCCTTTTAATGATACAGCTTTACATGGTGAGAACTATGTTAGAGTCTCTCATTGCTGACAAAAGTGGTTCCAAGAAAACCTTGAGAAGTAGCCTTGAGGGGCCCACCATATTGGACATAGAAAAATTTCATCGCGAGTCTTTCTTCTACACTCATTTGATAAATTTCAGTGGTAAGATACCTAGATGATCAGTGTCCAGCTTAGCATGTCCTAACACCTTTAACATGCCCTGGAAAATGTTTCCGATTGCCTAAGCCACTTAGATTTGGTTTGTTTAACTAAAAGATTGACTTGCTAGAACTTTTTGAGATATTGCAAAAGAATGTTTCACCTAAGTGCTTTTGTTTATTATTCCTTTTATGCATTTGTTTTAGTGGGTGGTGGTTTTTTATTATTGCATTTATATTTTTATATAACAAAGACATAAAACATCAAACCTGTTTAAATTGCAAAAAAATAAAAAAAAATTAGGAGACACATCAAGTCCCCTGTAGTGGTAAATTTATATTAATTAACTACCCCTGTGTATTTTGTCAGTTGTAATCGGAAACATGCTATTCTAATGGAATCAGCTACTGACACTGAATGTATTTAGTCTTTGTCATCACCATGGTGTGTTGTCTTTCATCTTTTTTTTTAACCTTTGACTCTCATAGTTCCAGTACGAATGCTTTCCAAAAACAGTGCCATGTTTGTCAAAGGAAAAAGTTCAGCCTTGTTTTGGCTCACTAGCATTCTGCAAACATTGCATGTTGTATGCCTGTTAGCTGGAGACACTGTAGAAATCTCTCAGCATCCCTGATAGGGTGTTCTTAAAGTTACCTTCCCTTATTCCAAACCCTCCCTCAAGAATTCAGATAATTTCCTACTGTTCTAATCTACAGGGGTCATATGGGGCCAGTCAATTCCACTGCTTAATCAGAGGGATGGCCACAAGATGCTCCACCTTTCCTTCTCTCACAACTACTTCTTGAGCTGAGAGCATTGCTTTGACAGCACTTTGAGCCACTGGTGGAGAATTAAACTTGGATAACCTCCAGGGTGGTGTAATATATTGTTGCCAATAAACTAGTGGGCTGGCCCACTTTTGCCATGTTTTCAGTAACAAAAACAAAACAGAAAACCCCCACCAAAACAAAACTCCAAACGAACAAAAACACTTGAGGTTTTGAGTGTGTTCATAACTGTTCTCAAAACCTCACCGATTTTACTTTTAAATTTGATTTCACATGTGTAGCTCTAGTGACTCTCACCTGCTTTTTAGTTTCACATTTACCATAATCATCACATTTTTTGTTATTAACATGTTTCTCTCATGGGAAGAATAATGGCTTGTTGTTTATTTTGAAAGAAACCCTGCAGCAGTGCTGTGACCTGTCCCAGTTGTGGTTCAGAGAGTTCTTTTTAGAACTCACAATGGGCAGAAGAATCCAGTTCCCCATTGAGATGTCGATGCCCTGGATTTTGACAGACCATATTTTGGAAACCAAAGAGGCATCAATGATGGAGTAAGGTTTATGTGTGCTCTTCTGTTGTATTATTTTAAATGTCTTTTTATTTATAAAGTTAGTGCTTTTGCTCATGATAAGTTTTTATTGAGAGAGTATTTCAGACATAATTCTTTAAAGATACTGTTTCCTGAATTCCTATTCTTTCATCTCGGCACCTTAACTTGAACTCCCTGGCTCTCAGTGATTTTGGTTCTTTGAGGCATAGGCAAACCACCACATTCTGAGATCAACACATGGTGCTTCTTTTCCCCTGTAGAACATAAAGTTTCCAGGTGAAGTGCTGAACCCTATCAAAGTTAGTGACAATACTCATATTGCCTTCAGTGCAGTCAGGATTTAACTCCAAGTTCCTTGATGAATGGGAATCATATGGCTCCCCACAGTAGACATGTAAAAGACACCAAAGAATGATAAGACAAGACCATAAGAAAAAAACCCCCCATAATTTAAAATGTACCCTGGTGCATGACCAGCTCTGAAGTGGATGAGTTAGGAGTCTGCCAATACAGTGTCTTGAGAGAAATAGAACAGCAGATGAATAATTACAGGCAGTCCCCGACTTACGCGGATCCGACTTACGTCGGATCCGCACTTACGAACGGAGCTTTCTCGCCCCGGAGGTCGGGGCGAGAGAGCCCCGTTCGTAAGCTGCTCCGGTGCCCCTGGTCTGCTGGAGACCGTCTCCAGCAGACCAGGGGCACCGGGCGGGTTCCTGCGCTTCTGAGGCTTTGCCAGAGCAAAGCCTCAGAGGCGCGGGGAACCGCCGCTGCTGCCGCTTCAGTCTGGGTGCCTGTGGTTGCTGGGGACGGTCCCCAGCAGACCACAGGCACCCGGACTGAAGCCGCAGCCGTGGGGGGGTCCCGCGCCTCTGAGGCTTTGCTCTGGCAAAGCCTCAGAGGCGCGGGACCCCCCCGCGGCTGCGGCTTCAGTCCGGGAGCCCGTGGTCTGCTGGGGACCGTCCCCAGCAGACCACAGGCACCCAGACTGAAGCCGCAGCCGCGGCGGGGTCCCTCGCCTCTGAGGCTTTGCCAGAGCAAAGCCTCAGAGGCGCAGCACCCCGCTGCCGCTGCGGCTCTGCTCCCCGTGTCCCTGGTCTGCTGGGGGGAGGGGGCGCAGCTAGTGTGCGCCCTCCCCCCCCCCAGCAGACCAGGCTTTTGTTTTGGACTCTGGGGCAGAGCAGCTGGGGCGCTGCCGATTGGTCCTGCAGCGCCCGCTCTGGGCACTACTGGACCAACCCGGCAGCACCCCAGCTGCTCTGCCCCAGGCGTCCCCAAGTCAGCTTCTGCTGAAACTGACCAGCGCTGACTACAGGAAGCCCCAGGCAGAGTTGCTCTGCCCCGGGCTTCCTGGAATCAGCTGCTGATCAGTTTCAGCAGCAGCTGACTTGGGGTTCTTAAGTTGATTCTGTATGTAAGTCAGAACTGGCGGTCAGTTTCAGCAGTGTCTGAATCTGAACGCCAGTTCCGACTTACATACAGATTCAACTTAAGAACAAACCTACAGTCCCTATCTTGTACGTAACCCGGGGACTGCCTGTATTCTCAGTATCCTTAGTGTATGTACAGGGAAAAAAGAAACTGAAGCTAAATGGACTTATTTGTTCTCATCTCTTTTTGAGACAGTGCTGATAGCAGTATTTTCATGTTTTTCATTTCTGTGGCTTCTTATTTGCTTCCTATGGGGTCGTATTGTACAACAGCCAAAGAAGTTGATCTTGTGTGTTCTGAAAGGACTTCCATTCTACACATTTACATTGTCATGCTTAGTAAGAATGGTAGCTTGGGACCTGTTTTGGAGATGTGGCATACCAAGTGTTACATCCTGAGGTTTGTATGGAAGTCTCTGTTGTCTCCTGCTGCTGTCTGCTTGATTTAACTCAGGAGGACCACAAGTGGGATATTTTATGGTCTTTCTTCTCTGGAGTCTGTCATACAGGCTGCATAAATGCCTGGATCAGGCCTCTGGATTGGATCTTTGGAGCTGTTTCCCCGACTGTTAACTGCATTATCTAGTATTAAGTAGTAAGGTATTTTTTTGTGGCAGGGTACATTGCAGGTAATAGAGTTGCTTGCCTTCTGTATTTTTAATCTTCTTAGTCTAAACTACAAGTGTGTGTGTGTGTGTGTGTGTGTGTGTGTGTGTAATATATATATATATATATATATATATTTTTAATTATCAAGTTTTTGTTGTTGGTATATTTACAGAGAATCATTTCACAAACTGTAAATATTTGTTCAAGTACGTGTCAATGTGGATCCCACTGGCATGAGATCAGAATTTTCTGAGTAACAGTGCCCCTCAAGGCTGCATGTTCATCCTGTCCCTCTCCAGGCTTCTGTTCGAGGGCATAAAGGAAAAAAGAGGGAGGTGTCCTCTGTTCTCTCTAAGGGCATGTCTACACTGCACAGCAATTTTAGGATACCAGAGATCTATGCAAACTGCCCATTATTTTGAAATATTTTTTGAAATAACAGGCACGCTATTTTGCCATCCCTGTAAACCTCATTGCACAAGGGATAAAGGATGGCTCAAACTTGTGCATTATTTTGAAATTTGGCGCTGTGTAGATGCGACAGATTTCAAAATACGCTATTTCGAAATAGATTTGAAATAAGATATGCAATTTGCATAGCGCACAAGTTGTGTGTCTTATTTCAAGTTTAGGGTGCTGTGTAGATGCACCCTTACTGTCCATGGACGTGAGATGGCACCTGGTGATGTGTCTGATACTCATTTCAAGCTCTATTTTTAATCTACTTTTGTGAAAAAAATCCTTCTTCAGTTTCTACCTTGTTAATTTTTTCTTTGGACATCTCTTCCCAAAGAGAGCACACTTGTGCATAGTCTCCTCCCTCTTCCCCCTCCCCAGCATGGTAGGTATGTGACACTAACTACCATGGCAGGTGCTGAACCCTTATAGTTTAATCCCTGTTTGTCCTACGAAGGACCCATCCTGCTGGTTGACAGGCATCCTCAATGTCTTTTCTGCTTGGTGGAAAATCTCAGATGAGTGGTGTGTAAATCCTTCTCCCTGAGTGCCCACAAGTCGAAGGATGTGCAGCTAAAACTCCATCTGCATCACCTCAGACCTGGAGGAGACATGCAACCACAAGGAATCTAGAGGGAGTCAACCCTCAATAAGAACTCCTTTAAGTAGATTTTTGAGCTTGTGGCACTAAAGAAGAGCTCTATGTAAGTTCAAAAGCTTGTTTCTCTCACAGACATAAGGTGTGTGTATGGATGTCAATATAAATTTTCTATCTAGAGCCTTGCAAATTTGCGGATATCTGCTTTGTCAAACACTAGGGTTTGGAGTTGACAGCTAGAACAGATGCCACGTTTGGGAGAGCAGTTCTGCACTCACTGTGTGACTTGAGCAATTGAAGCACTGCATTCCCACCATCTCGAGAGGGTACTACTTGCCAGTCACCTACAGTGGGATTCATGCTGACACATACTCCAAGAAAGAACAGTTAATTCCTCTATAGTAATGTGACTCTGCAAAGTGTTGATATTCAGTGTTACGACCTGCACCCTCCTTTAGAAGTCCCTAGTTACCATGGGCTTCCAGTTTCAAGGGAACTGAGGCAACATCATGGCAACATTGCCTTTTACGCCTTTGCACTGGAGAACAAGGGAGGCACAGGGTACATACACCACCACATTTCTACTATTAAAAATATACTAATCTCATATACATGAGCTATATGTGCACCTACAGTGGGATCCAAAGTAACCACAGCATCTCAAAGAATTAGTCTTTCTGTAAGGTTAAGTAAACATTTTTTTTTTCTTTCTCATTCAGATATGTTCTCTATTCTTTGGATCTTTACAATGATAGCGCTCATTATGCTCTTACTAAATTTAAGAAGCAATTCCTCTATGATGAAATTGAGGCAGAGGTAAAGTAAATTCATTTATTGGAGAAAACTGTTATGTATCCTAATTAGGAGACTGAGTCTGTTTAAAGGTGAGGGAACATTCTGCAGCAATATGTAGCTCTTCAGAGCAGATAATGGTGATACAGTGTGAAAGTGGTGAGAAATAGAGAAGAAGAGGCAACCTTCCTTGACAATAAGCTTTGAACAAGCATATATTTGCATATGTCTAGTTTTGGCATTGTTTAAATTTGAAGTTACTGCTTTTCATGGGGAAGTAGAAGAATTTTGTGTTCCCTAGGTTTTTTTAATTTGGTTTTGTAAGTAATGATAGAGTCTAGGACCATGGTCACGAACCCGTCAATTGCGATCGACTGGTCGATTGGAAGGGCTTGACCGGTTGATCACGAGGCATTCAGGGCCCCCACCCCCATTTCCTCCCGCCCTGCAGGAAGCCCCACTACCTGTCTCCAGCAGCAATAGAGGTAGCGCCAGCTTCCTGCGGGGTGGATGGAAGTCCCGCAGCTGTGCACCACTTCCGGGGTTTCAGGAAGTGCGCTGGCTGCTCCCCTACCCCAAACAGCCGACCTGGTACCTGAAAGGCCAGGTCTGTGGCGTGCCGGGGACCTCCTAGCAGGGCGGGGGTAGCGGCGAGTTAGGAGTCCCTAGAAGAAGCGTGTGCTTGGGACTTCAGCGGGGGAAGGGGCAGGATTCCCCAGAGGAGGTGCGTGCCGGGGCTTCCCTCCTCTGCGGGGTCTCCAGAGGATGCTTGTGCCATGGACTTCCTGCATGAGGGTGGGGTAGGAGTTCCCAGAAGGGGCACGTGCTGGGACTTCCCTCCTTGGTGGAGAGGGGGTAGGAGTCCTCAGAGGAGGCGCGAACAGGGGCTTCCTTCCTCTGTAGGGAGAAAGGGGTAGGAGTCCCTGGAGGAGTCGTGTACAGGGAACTCCCTGTCCCCTGCCCTTGCCCCCACTGGCACCCTGCCCCCACCCCAGCACCCTGTCCCGTGCCCCTGCCACAGCACCCATTGGCACCCTGTCCTCGCCACAGCACCCACTAACACCCTTCCCCAGTACAATGTCCCTGCTCTCACCAGCACAGTTGGGGCCACATTAGTGAGACTTGTGGGGTTTTGGAGGAGTTATTTTTTTGCATCTCACTTGTGTGGCCCCGACTGACTTTTCTGTGGGTCACTGATGCCTGACTCAGAACAGGCTCCTCGTCCTTCTCATAAATAAAGACAATGCTGAGACTTTTTGGGTTTGACATCATATTTTATTAAAAATGAAGGCTTGCCAACAAACCCCTAATTGGAGCCAAGCCCCCATCTGGTACATAACACTCCTGTACTGCCCCCCCCCCCCCCCAGCTGAAATCTGAGCCTATGATACACTGGAACCCCCTGCCCTGAGCTTCTCACATCCCCAAACTCCTGCACCCACACACCCTTAGTCTTCTGCCACAACACTCCTGCACCATCCACACACTGCAAAACTGTGTGCTGAGCCCATCATACTCCCAAACTCCTGCACCCTCACATCCACAAGCCTGTGGCTTGCTCAGCACCCCAACACTCTCCAGCCTGGAGCCCCCTCCCCGAGCCAGCATCTCCTCCATCTCCTCCTGCACCCAAATTCCCTCCCAGACCTGGCACCCCTTTCCCACACTTAAATCCCTCATTCCCACCCCAAAGCCCGCACCTCCTGTCTCAACCCAGAAAAACTCTTCCATGTCCAGGGATGTGTTTGCTCTTCTGCTAAAAAAAGCAGAAGAACAAACATGATCTTTCGGCAACCCCTGTATTCCTCGTTTCAAAAGGAATATGGGGGCTTCTGACAGAAGGGGTTTTTCTGACATTTGGCCCAGTCCAGACAGGCCAAATGTTGGGAAAACCTCTTCCTACAGAAGAATTGGGGGGAAAAAAGTGGCAGTGTGGCCGTACCCTGAGAGTGTATAAAAGCTGGGGATAGCAAGTGATGGAGAGGAGGAGAACAGAGAGGGCGGAGCTTCAAGGAAGGGGTAAGGTCTTGGGGGAAGGATGGGCTGGTAGATCTTGGCTTGTTCTAACATTTAAAAATGATCTTGGGTGTAAGAAAGTTGGAGACCACTGGTCTAGGATATATGCTCCTTTTTATTTCTGTGCAAATATTAATAAATACATGTCTTAACCATTTTCCAGGTAAACTTGTGTTTTGACCAGTTCGTCTACAAGTTAGCAGACCAGATATTTGCATACTACAAGATCATGGCAGGAAGGTAGCTATTTTGATGGTAGCATCTTTTATTGATGTGTGTGTATATAGATATATTTTATTTCAGTTTTCATCAAAAAGGTTGAGTGGACAGCTAATATAGTGAAAGCCAGTGAAAATGTGGTAGGATCAGAGGCTAAAAGAGGTAAAGAACACGTTAAAAATTACTTAGACACAAAGTTAGATGTCTTCAGTCACCCATGCCTGATGAAATACATCCTAGAATACTCAGGGAGCTAACTGAGGAGATATCTGAGCCATTAGTGATTATCTTCTAAAAATCATGGAGGACAAGAGAGATTCCAGAGAACTGGAAGAGACAAATATAATACAATCTATAAAAAGGAAAATAAGGACAAGCCAGGGAATTATAGACTAGTCAGCATAACTTCTGAACCCTGAAAGATAATGCAGCAAATAAATAAGCAGTTTTCAGATACCTCAGAGATAATAAGATCATGAGTAACAGCATAGATTTGTCAAGAACAAATCATATCAAACAAACCTAATGGCTTTCTTTTGAAAGGGTAACAAGCCTTGTGGAAAGGGGAAGATATGATGTATCTTGACTTTAGTAAGGCTTTTAATACAGTCTCACATGACCTTTTCATAAACAAATGAGGGAAATAAAATCTAGATGGAGCACAAGGTGGGTCTATAACTGGTTAGATAATAATTCCCAAAGAGTAGTTATGATTCACAGTCAAGTTGGAAGGACTGCCTGGGAAGAAGTACTGAAGAAAGGGATTTAGGTGTCATAGTAAATCACAAGTAAATGAGTCAACAGTGTAACACTTGCAAAATAAATGTCACTCTGGGATGAATTAACAGGAGTGTTGTAAGCAAGACACAAGAAGCAATTCTGTTCTATTTTACACTGATTAGGTCTCAGCTGGAGTATTGTGTCCATTTTCAGGAAAGATGTGGACAAATGGGAGACAGTCCAGAGAAGAATGATAAAAATGTGTAAAGGTCTAGCAAACATGATCTATAAGGGATGCTTGAAAAAATGTTGTTTTGTTTAGTCTGGAAAAAAGAAGACAGAGAGGGGACATAAGTTTTCAAGTATATAAAAGATGTTACAGAGATGAAGGAGAAAAATTGTTAACCTCTGATGATAGGTCAAGAAGCAATAGGCTTATATTGCAGCAAAGGCAGGTTACATTGGACATTAGGAAAAACTTCTTTAACTGTCGGGTAGTTAAGCAAAGGAATAAATTGTCTAAGGAGGTTATAGAATCTCCATCTCTGGATATTTTAAAGAGCAGGTTAGACAAACACCTGCAAGGGAGAGTGTAGCTGATACTTAGCCTTGTCATGAATGCAAGGGACTGGACTAGATGATCTCCTGAGGTTCTTTCCAGTCCTACAATTCTATGATGCTTTGATTTCTGCAGTAGTTTGCTGTGTAATAAACTATAACCTCTTTTTTTCCTCATTATAGTCTGCTTCTGGATAAACGGTTACGCTCCGAGTGCAAGAATCAGGGAGCAGCAATTCACTTGCCACCATCCAACCGGTATGAGACACTGTTGAAACAGAGACATGTCCAAGTGAGTAAAACTGATGCTACTGTATTGTATTTGAATTGCTTGCTCTTCTTCCCTCTTACTCCACAGCCTTTTATTTTTATATATATTTATTGTCTAAGGAGGTTATAGACAATATATAATTGATGTACCTAGTATTTAGCTCTCACCTGAGAGCATAGTACTCTGTTTCTGTTGTCATAGGCTATGTCTACACTTGCACTTGATGGACATAACTTTTGTTATTCACAGTTGCTAGAAAAATCCCCTCTTCTGTGAATGACAAAGTTTGCTGTGGCAAGTGAAAGTGTGAAAGCTGCTTTGTTGGCAGGAGGGCTCTGCTGCCAGCGAAGTGAAACCCCATTATTGGGGGTGGAAGGTGTTTTTGTTTTTGTTTTGTTTTTTTTGGACACAAATGCCAAGTGTTCTCACATGCTGACTTTTAGCAACAGGGCAGTGTTGAAACAGCCTTGTTGCTAAAACCTGTATAGTGTAGACTTACCCATAAATAGCTTGACTGGGCCCATCAGAGACAGAACATTTATCATTTCACTCATCAGCAGTACCTGAACTCTAAAGCTGCAAAGATCCTGTTTTAATGTACATATCTATAGTTTTAAAAAGTACAGAAATGTGTTGTGTGATAGAATTCTCTCTCAAAATGGAATAACTTTCCAGTCTTCAGAATAATTTTTCAATCCTCTCCAAACTTATCAGTAAGTCTTAATTGGAAACACATTCATGATTAGCTCAGGAGTTGATTAGGTTTTGATGCACTGTATATAATATTTTTTGTGCATAAATGTGGGCTGGGTAGCTCATGTACACAACATGGGTTTATGTGTATTATCTGTATACGGTATGTATGTTTGACTATAATCTACATATGCAGCTCTTCTGTTGATTTAGATAAATAGGTTTTCTTACCTTAATAAAAATAGTCTCTAAGCCATTTTATCTAATACATTTTTGGGGATTGTTTTTCTTCAGCTTCTTGGTAGGTCAATAGATCTAAACCGCCTCATCACTCAGCGGATTTCAGCAGCCGTGTATAAATCAATGGAACTGGCAATTGGTCGATTTGAAAGTGAAGACTTGACTTCCATTGTTGTAAGTATTGTTTCTGAAGCTGTCCTGCAGGATTTTCATTGGAAGTGTGGTGCTAATGCTATATTATTACTTGCTTATGGGGCCTGGGTAAATGACTTACGCAGCTCTCCAAAACTAGTGACATGTTTCAAGTCTTATCTGTTTTCAGAGCTGCACCACTTTTTGCAGCCTTATGCTTTACAAAGAAAGCCTGAAAAATGAGCTAAATAGTTGTACACAGAAAAGAATTTAAGCAGACCAGCTGAAAATCTCTTCTTTCCTCAGTTGCTCAGCTTTCTCTCTTCTCTCATGCTGCCTTACTAGTATTCCTGTCAAAGTGAGGGCATGGGATGCCTGGGCAGTCTAACACGTGCATTGTCTTCTGTTACATTGGTGTTTGAGACTGTCAAATTCATTTTCCTCGGCTTGGAGGTTAGGAGCACTCCACAGATAGCAAATTTAGGAAGAGTGGGGAAAAACCCACCTTTTTCCTGTTTGAAGATGTCTTGGTCAGCTCATGAGCAGCATTAATAGATGATGGAAAAAGCTGGGTTTTGCTTTGCTGAGCCAGAAGAAAATTCTTCACAGTGCAGAGCTTTGAGAACAGTGGAAATAAAAGGCTGTGAGGAGATGAGGTTTTATAGTGATTTAAGTTTGAAATAGAAATCTTGTATGTGATAGGCAGTTCTGCGCTCCCTACATAACTTCAGATCGAAACCAAATAATCCAGGATCTGAGAGTAACTGGGTGTTTCATTACATGCATGAAGTGGACACTTTCACTAGAGAGCCATCATGCTGAGTACTCTGAACCATCTCCAGCTGGACACCCCAAATTAATATAAACTTGTATTAATCTCTCTGTTCCTCAGCTCTGCATTTTACTGATGGGAAAAACACCAGCCATTCTCTACACAGGGTTTCATGACAATTGATTAATGTTTGTGAAACACTCAGGGTATGTCTACACTACAGAGTTTTGTCGGAAAAACGGTTGTTTTTCCGAGACAACTTGAAGAACGTCCACACTGCAGTTGCGTTCTTCCGCAAGAAAATTGAAAGAACAGAGGGGTTTTTCCAGCATTGGTAATCCTCGTTCTATGAGGAAGAAGTCTTTTTGCGAAAGAGCTCTTTTGCAAAAAAGCTGTGTGTAGACAGGGAAGAGGGAATTCTTTTGGAAGAAGAGGAAAAAGCACAGGTGCCCTGGTGGCCATTCCATCCATAGCAATCACAGCTTACATGCAAGAGGGTGTTCATTCAGTCTGGACTCTCTCTTCCAAAAAAGCAGATCGCTTTTTCAATGCACTTTTTCAGTGTGGACGCTTTCTTTCAGAAGAAGTTTTTTCGTAAGAGCTCTTCTGAAAGAAGCCTGCAGTCTAGACATAGCCTCAGATGCAATAGGGATGAGCACCATAAAACAACTCATAAGGAAATGTTGATAGTTCTCATTTGTCCTCCTCGCTTCTTGTTTCAAATGTTTCCAGGAGCTAGATGGTTTGGTGGAGATAAATAAAATGACACACAAGCTACTGAGCAGATACATGACCTTGGACAGCTTTGATGCCATGTTCAGAGAAGCCAATCACAATGTGTCAGCTCCCTATGGAAGAATCACTCTTCATGTCTTTTGGGAGCTCAACTATGATTTCCTTCCAAACTATTGTTACAATGGGTCCACTAACAGGTTAGTGGCTTTTTAAATAATTGTCTTTGCATATGTAGTTTGTTGTACCAACTAGGTATCTTAGCGAGTAGTCAAGTCAGCTACTCGCATTCTCCCCCTTCTGTCCCCTCTTCTGCCTCTGTAGTGCCGCCTGGCTTCCCCCCCAAACGCTGCTGCCTTGTGCGGGGGTGGAGAGGAGAGACTACTGTGCATCCCACAGAGCAGCCCTGTCCATCGTGTCTGGGGCTGGCCACAGAGGCTGCTCCAACAGCAGCCCCTGTCCGTGGTGGGGTGGGCGTCCCAGCTTGCCCGCTCAGCTTTTACTACATTTAAACCGCAGAGCTGCAGCGGGGGTACCTCCTGGACTTGCTTCCTAACATCCCTGCTATCAACAGGGTGAAATGTAAAGTAGATTATTTTTGCCTGGTATACACGAGCTGCCAACTGACCATATTTTGGCAATATTTTAAAAAAACATAGTTTCTCATTAAAAAATCAACTGTGCCCCAATGGATAAACTTGGTTTTTAATTAGTTTGTACAAAACTTGAACTTTTATGATTAGTTATAGTAAGAGGAAGGATTGAATATAAGTGAAGGGTGGAGCAGCTTATCTCTGCTTTAAGCTCTTCCATAACAAATGTTGGTGAACGCTGTTCCTGTTCTCCTCCTGTTTTTCGTCTGCCTCCTTTTTCAATGTTTAGAATAGTTTGTGCGGCCTTCAAATATACATTAGTAAGAAAGCCAAGTGATTAAGACTACTTATCCTTTCATACCTTTAACAGTATGCTAGTATGTGGCCACAATAGGGGAGAAACCAGACTTAACCTGAGTTGCCAAATTCTGTGAAATTGTAATGATCTACGATATGCTGCAGTATGAGGAATATCTAAAAATAATTGAAGATACACATCAGGAGGAAACTTTGATAAAAAAAATAATGCAATAAAACATTTCACAACAGTAAGTAATGGAAACCAAGTTGTAACCCTTGGTTCTGTGTTGATGCAAGAGGATGAATTACCGGTGTTTGAGGCAGAATTCAGTGGTTGTGTGTTGCCAGGTGTTTTGTACTTGTGTCATCACTCTCTTCTGTGCTCCAGAAGTTCTGAATACAATGTTCTATTGATTATGTGTTACTTCTCTTGTTATGGAGTGCAAATGCCTTTTTGGAGTTGATCATAGTACAATGGATTCAAGTGTATATACATTTTTTTTAAAAAAAGCATACAGATGGTTTATTATTATAGCAATGCAGAATTCCCAGACATCAAAACTGAGTGGATTTTGCAAATGAGCCATAATTCTTATACTTCTGTCTTTTTTTTCATCTCTCATCCCCTCTCGGAGGCTAGTGGCATTTTTGCACACCTGTCTTTTCTGATCCAGGACTTGCTTAATACCACTGACATGTTCACAAATATATACTGTGATTGCCTGGTGCCATGCAGATTTGTTCCATGTCTTTTACTTCTGCTTTTTCAGCTTTTAAAGATAAGAGTAGTAGAAATGTGGGGGCGGAATCTGAAATATAGAACACTTGAGTCAATTGAAGGTCACTTTGAAGTGAGAAAAAGGGTTTTTCTTTGCTGTTTTTTTTTTTTTTTTTCCTTTTTTTTCCGGACGGGGACAGGGGAGGAGACGGGCACTTGTGTTGCATTTTCTGTCTTTTTAGTTTGTGGTTAGAACACAGTTACCTTCAGAAATGAAATACAATGAGAAACTTGCTGACCATGAAATGACAGTCAGTGGTGACATGTTTTTGAATTATTTGGGAAAGGTAGAACAGCATCATTTTGCCTCCCACTTTCCCCCAAAAGCTTTTTCAATAATACTTATATTTTGGATCAAAGTTTCTGCCAGTGCAGAAAGGAATGGGTTTTTGTTTGTTCCGGAGGCATTAACTAAACAGTTTTTATTGCTTGAGCTTTTCTATGGCGAACAACTGGATGTATTTCTTATGAATAACGTCACATGCTTAATTCTTGTTCAGATTCTCAAATTTAGCCCCAGACTTATCCAATATGCTGATGTGTTTTTAGAATAACTTTAATATAGTTATTTGAAAAAAAAGTTCATAGTCATGCTCTGACATTCCTATATTCTGAAAGTTTCACAAATGTAAGAAATTAAATCTCTACTAAATGTATTTAGTGTGTGTTGAGTCATCGTCTTTGAGTCTGCATATGCTATCCACCGTTAAAAATGTTTAGAAAGTGAATGTGGATTCATTGAAGGAAGCAAATTGGGTTCTGTAGGGCTGCTGCTTATTGATGTAAAAATGTGCACACAAATTGGGTTAGTCTTAGCGTTATCCTAGCAGGATAATTAATTTGAAAGATAATAAAGTGGGAGAGATCTCAGATAACATCTGTCCTAGTCATCCTGCTTGATTGCTTTCATTATTATGCACAGAATTGCTCTGATATGTAATGAAAATCTCTGAGCATGTGTGATGACATGACTGCATGCTTGTTTGGATTGTGGGCACATACACAATTGATCCAGTTTATTTTTTCCTCTCGGGAACCTGGGATTCCGTGCAGCTCTTGTTAATATGCATACAGATCTGACTGCCATTAAAGTGCAGAGGACAAACTGAAATAGAATGGTAGGTACATCGTCAATTTGTCACACTTTAGTCACACAAATGATCACAAATAAGCCCAATGATTAAATTTTCAGTTTATTATGTGTGTTTGACAGCTTTGTGTGCGTAGGCAATTTTATTCTTCACCTTCCATAGACTATTTCCTGTGTGTAGGCTTCACATAAACATCAGAGGAAAGAAAAACATTTTTAAAAAAGTAATTGTAAAACCATAAAAATGAGTGTGCGGAGGGGCGGGATGTCCAAGTGCAGTATAAAATGTGTATTTTTTTTCAAATGAACTAGCATCTCTCTCTTTTTAATCTTTAATTATTCTTTAAAGTAAAAGCTTAACAGTAAAACTTGTTTTGTGTATAAACCGTCTAAGAGCTCTTCCCCCAAACATTTAATAAACAATTTTAAAAAATTGTAAAAGGTTTTCAGGCCTTACAAAGGGTTCAGTCTCAGGAGAACAAAAGTGGAAGTTATTTATGCAGAGGTATTACAGCAAACTGCATGTTGAACTATCCGTAGTTATTTTACGTTGCTTAATGCATTGAGATGAAACAATAGGATGGATGTCATTAAAAGATGTAGAGATTCACTAATTGCAGCTACTGGGTTTCAGGATTTTAGTGTCACGTGTTTGTTACCCTTCTGTACGTTCAAGTCCACGCAGGGGCTGCAACCTTGGTTATTTGTGGAAATAAAGGCTGTCAAATGTGTGGCAGCAGCTCAACTCCATTGGTCCTGTTGTTTCAGTTAGTTTTGAGATCCATGGAAATTTTAACCTACCTATATCACAGGGCAAGAGAAACAGAGTTGACTCTGCTTGGCCAGTTATTACTTTTTCATGATAGAGAAAGAGATAAGAGTGTGCGGTCTGCATTTGATACCTAAACAATGAGTTTATTTCGGGGAAGTCATTCTTTTTGTACTCCCTTGATATAAATAGTATGAGTTCCATACGGTAGCAAGCAGTCAGACTTTTAGCTAAATCTCCTTTTTCCTTTTACCTCCTTACACCCCATTACTGCAGCCTCTTCTAAAAAAAAATCACATGGGTTGCATTCTTTATCAGATGGTTTTCAAGATTACAAGGCTGCTTCAAAATGCAATATGAAGACAAACCTTCATTTAATTCATGCATAACTTGATACAGCAGAAGCTTTCTTCATGCTGGGAATAGCCAGCATGGGTTTGTGAAGAACAAGTCATGCCAAACTAATCTGATAGCTTTCTTTGATAGGATAACGAGCCTTGTGGATAAGGGAGAAGCGGTGGATGTCATATACCTAGACTTTAGTAAGGCATTTGATACGGTCTCGCAAGATATTCTTATTGATAAACTAGGTAAATATAACTTAGATAGGGCCACGATAAGGTGGGTGCATAATTGGCTGGATAACCGTAGTCAGAGAGTTGTTGTTAACTGTGCTAAATCCTGCTGGAAAGGGATAACAAGTGGAGTTCCTCAAGGGTCTGTTTTGGGACCCGTACTGTTCAATATCTTCATCAATGATGTAGATATTGGGATAGAGAGTACGCTTATTAAGTTTGCAGATGATACCAAACTGGGTGGGGTTGCAACTTCTTTGGAGGATAGGGACATAATTCAAAATGACCTTAGCAAGTTAGAGAAATGGTCAGAGGTAAACAGGATGAAGTTTAATAAAGAGAAATGCAAAGTGCTCCACTTAGGAAGGAACAATCAGTTCCATACATACAAGATGGGAAGCGACTGTCTAGGAAGGAGCATGGCGGAAAGGGATCTAGGGGTCATAGTGGACCACAAGTTGAATATGAGTCAACAGTGTGATGCTGTTGCAAAAAAAGCAAATATGATTCTAGGTTGTATCAACAGGTGTGTTTGTAAGCAAAACTCGTGAAGTCATTCTGCCGCTCTACTGTGCACTAGTTAGGCCTCAGCTGGAGTACGTGTCCATTTCTGGGCGCCACATTTCAAGAAAGATGTGGAGAAATTGGAAAGGGTACAGAGAAGAGCTACAAGAATGATTAAAGGTCTAGAGAACATGACCTATGAAGCCAGGCTTCATGAACTGGGCTTGTTTAGTTTGGAAAAAAGAAGATTAAGGGGGGACGTGATAGCGGTTTTCAAATATCTTAAAGGATGTCACAAGGAGGAAAGAGAAAATTTGTTCCTCTTGGTTTCTGAGGACAGGACAAGGAGTAATGGGCTTAAAGTGCAGCAAGGGAGGTTTAGATTGGACATTAGGAAAAAATTCCTAACTGTCAGGGTGGTCAAATATTGGAATAAATTGCCAAGGGAGGTGGTGGAATCTCCCTCTCTGGAGATATTTAAGAACAGGTTAGATAGACATCTGTCAGGGATGGTGTAGACGGAGCTTGGTCCTGACTTGAGAGCGGGGGGCTAGACTCGATGACCTCTCGAGGTCCCTCCCAGTCCTATGATTCTATCTCTTCATGCACAGTTTATTTTGGATTTTATTATTCCCGAAAGCATGGGAGGATTTTGCTCAATTTTGTATGGAAAAATAAGACAGGAAACTGATCTTTTTCTTTTCTCCCTTCCTTGTATTTATGACACTGTTTGAAAGAGATTAGTTTTTGTAATGAGAACTGTATTTTCTCATATCAAGGATTACAGAGCAGATTTGATTACAGTCACTGTCCATCAAACTCTTTGAGCCTCTTACAGTTTCCACCAAGTGACTGAGCACGTTTAGCAGAGAGAAAGCAGCAGCAGCATTAACAAACATTAGAGTTGCTGACCCAAAGGGCCAAAATTTGTTTTTTGCGTGCTCCTGGGTAAATATGGAATAACTCTAGACAAATATTTTTGTCACCTTTTCCAACAAGTGCCTTCATGTTTTTTCCCATGCTGCCCCTTATGCATGGAGAGAGCTCCCTGTAAATAGTCCAGTCCCCTTCCTAGGCTTTACAACCCCAAGCCACAGCATCAAAGTGCTATCTACACAGCTATTTTTAGAGCACTAGCAAGAGCCCCACTAATCCAAATGTGTTGATCCAGGCTGGGAGGCTCACTCCTGCAGACACTGTAGACCAGTGTTTCTTAAACTTTTTAAGACCAAGGAACACCGAACAATTTTTTTTAATGAGGAACACCAGGGATTTTTTTTGTTGAGCGCAAAAAAAAAAAAAAAAAAAAAGGTCGGGGGGAAAGTTGAGATTTTTTTTTAAGGTTGTCCGCCCCTTAAGTGGCCATTTTGAATTCTTTTGTTCTCTGCAGCACACTTCCTACTGCCTCGTGGCACACCCAGTGTGCCGCGGAACACCATTTAAGAAACACTGATGTAGACCTAATGTGAAAGACTTAGTAGGCATACTCTTTGTTTTCTCATAAAGAACCTGCTCTAACACTCCCATATTTTTTCCTCCTAAGAAATGGAGTATTGTGGGCCAGAGGTAAATGGCCAAGAGTGAAAAGTTTTGAGGCTCATGAGACTCTGTAAGGGAGGACTGGCTGTGCAGGGGAAGAATCTAACAATTAGCCTTTCAACTGCCCTGTGCTCTGTTCCAAGTACAAGGGAAGCCTGAATGATTCTCTTCTTTCCCCAGTTACCTGAAGACACTGCAGTTACTTATATCCCTAACATTTAAAATTAATCATGGAAATGGGTCTGAGTAAAAACCTTGGCTCAACATGGGAATGAAGGGACCTTTGTTGCTCTGAGACATCTCTAGTTATTCACTATGGGTACGTCTAGACTACCGCGTTTTGTTGACGGAAGTTTTGTCGACAGAATCTGTCGACAAAACTTCCGTCGACAAAGAGCGTCCAGACACATTGAGTTCTGTCGACAAAGCAAGCTGCTTTGTCGACAGAACCCCGTAGTCTGGACGCAACCCTACGTGCAATAACACCTTCTGTCGACAGAACTCTGTCGACAGAAGGCGTTATGCCTCGTAAAATGAGGTTTACCAGCGTCGACAAAACTGCTGAGTTCTGTCGATGTTATGTCGACAGAACTCAGCGGTAGTGTAGACGCTGGTATAGTTTTGTCGACAAAAGTCCACTTTTGTCGACAAAACTCAGTAGTCTAGACACACCCTATGACTAGGGCCCTACGAAATGGTTATGAAAAATGCATCATGGACCATGAAATCTTATCTTCCCCCTTCCTCCCCCGTCCCCCCACCATTAAATCTGTTTTTGTATGCTTTTACTTTATACTACACAGATAGCATTGGGGGACCAGCATTTCTCAAATTAGGGAGTCCTGAGCCAAAAGGGAGTTATGGAGGGGTGGTCACAGTATTAACACCCTTACTTCTATTCTGCCTTCAGAGCTGGGTGGCCAGAGTGCAGCGGCTGTTGGCCAAGTGACCGCTTCTGTAGATAGTGCCTCATCATCAGTGTATAGAAGTAAGGGTGGCAATACCATTCCATGCTACTTTTACTTCTGCATTACTGCCTGCAAAGCAGGGTTGGCAGCCAGTGAGGCGGCTAGCTTAGGGCCCCAGCCTGCAGGCAGCAGCACAGAACTAAGGAGGGCAACAGCAAACTTTACTATCCTTTCTTCTGTGCTGTTGCCAGCATCTTTGCCTTCAGAGCTGGTGTCCAGGATAGCAGCTACAACAATCCAGCTGCCCAGCTCTGAAGGCAGCAATGCAGAAGTAAGGGGTGGCAGTACTACTCTACCCCTACAATAACCTTGAGGACCCCCCTCCCAAAAAAACCCTCCTTTAGGGGTCAGAACCCTACTATTACAACATTTCAGATTTAAATAGCTGAATTAATGAAATTAACCATTTTTAAAACCGTCTAACTGTGAAATTGACCAAAATGGACCATGACTTTTGTAGGATGCTAACTAGAATGTCTGCAGTTCATTTACAACTGAATGGACTTTAACTGTTTTGTGAAAAGTAGATTAAGATCCTCCGGGAAATTATTGATTGTCCATGCTCTGCAAATCCATTTTATCTTTAACAATGTCATACAGGTGTTACTTCTGTCCTTTCTTTCACTTGTATAGGTTTTCAGTGGGCATGACAATTAGTGTCAGTTCAAAGAGAACAGGAGCCCCGGGGGGGGGGGGGAGAGTAATCTCAAGCACTGTCATATGTTTAGGATTACTTTGAATGATCCTGTCAAGTGTTTACAACATCCCTGACAAACTCCATTAATGAAAAATCTCTGTAAAGAACAAATAATCTCAAGAGGAAGTTTCTAAATAAATGCATTTCACTTATACAAGAGAATGGAAAAACTAATAAATCCAGGAAATCCAAATGAAAGGTGATTCTTTTTATAAGAACAGAGAATTATTGTATTAAAGGCAATATATCTAAGTGACCTTTTCTCTCCTCAGAAGCAGCTAAATGCAAGCAGTTACGGATTTTAACAAATGCACATAGCTTGGAAATACACTAAAATATATCTTAACAAACCACTGGAATTGTTAGCATGCTTATTTTTGTGCCGTTTTATAAAATACAAAAACTAAGAATGTTCAAGTTTATACAAAAATAAAACTCCTAAGCATAAAAGAAATAACTGCAAGATGAGGTTGATTTTCTGAATTTTATAGTTTGAATGCACATTTGCTATTCTGCAAAAACGTTTTACATTCACAGTCTTTAAGTATTTGGGTGAAATATTACTTCTAATTATCAGCTGCTGAGGTCTCACCGTGGATTTCTTACAGGAATAAGGATTACTTTTAAGCAAATGTGTACAGATTCTGGCCCTAACGGTAAATTTCACAAACTACTCCGACAAATAGCCTCTTGTGGGCACTCCTTCCACTCTGGTTTTCCATTTGCTTATATATTTAAATATTACTTTGTTGCTCTTGATTTCCTCAGCTTATTACCTTTTCCTTTTTTTTTTAAACTTTGACCTATAAGTTTTGATTGTGTGCTGTTGATTGCTTAGTAGCTTCCTGTTCTTCACATAGACTTGCCACTTCTGAGGTTCAAAAAACCAAAAACTAAAACCCAACAACCAGGACATCTTGCATGATCCTGAGCCTACAAAACTATTTCCAGCATTATATTTAGGAAAAGGATATTACTGGGAGAAAATTCAGATTTGCAGACATCCATTTAATCACATTTTTTAGATATGTGTAGAATTTTATGCATGTTTTATATGTAGCGCCCCCTCTCCACCTGGTTACCTTCTTTTAAAGCCAATCTCCTTTCAGGTTCGGATGGATAGGTCTGGGTTCTTCTGGATCCCGCCACCTACTCAATTTTATTCTTTCTGATGGATATACTTGGCCGTGCCTCCACCCCCCTCACTCCTTCCTAGCAGGGTCACCAGGGCAGCTTGGGAGGAAAATTCTAGCCCAGGATAATCCCCACGTATTTGCCAGATAGTTGGAGACTCCCAGAAAATAACACAAACACATACACTATAATAAACACAATTATATTAAACAAGAGACAATTATAACAGAACAGGGTAAAACACTATTTTTAGGGTCACCGGTGCCCAGCAACTGTGAGGTTAGTGTCCCGTTGGTACGCGTACTTTGTTGGGGCCCTTGATGACTGTTGACCGCACAATCCTTCTCTGCAGTGGTTTAGCAGTGGAGCTGACTAGGTCCAGTACAGCCCAAAGGACTCACAAATGGGAGAAGGCAGTACATCCCTCCACAGTTTAATATGCTGCAGGTAATAAAATCCCCAAACAAATTCCCTGCCTGACTAACTAAAAATTGGTGCACTCACACACTCCATGAATGACCTCAGGTTGAGAGATGACTCAGTCTCTGCAAAGGGCTGCTCTCTTCTCACAGGGGTTCTCTTTAAGCAGGAACCAGGCTGCTTTGGTCCCAGAATTTCCCCTCACCGTGAAGGGGTGCAGGACTCAAGATGCAGACCACACAACTGCACCAAAATTCAAAACTATAGCGTCCCAGCCCAGCCTCCAGACCCACACAGCAGGCAGCAGCCCTGAACTTGCTGCTAGAGCCCAGCTGACCATGCAGTGACTCTCTCACCCAGGGAGCTGGAGAGCCCACTCAGCCTGGCTGGGGAAGCCTCCCAGCAAACTCCACAACTGGGAATCAACAGTGGAGACATAAACCCAGCTGAGGGATCCTGCCCTTCAGGTCCCTAGAGGCTAGCTCTCAGGGGGAACCCTGCATGCAGGCCTGGGGCTTACTAGCTCCCACACACTCAGTCCTCCCCTTTTCCTGGCTGGCTCCAGACTCCCCTCAACAATGGTCTCGCCTTCCCCCTGGGAGGGGCATCTCACTCCCTGTGGGTTGCCGGGCAGACTCTGGCCCTGGTAGGGAGGGGGAGCCAAGGCAAACTCATAGTGCCTCTCCCTGAGCTGCCAGCAGACAAAGCCCCGGGAATCCAAGCAATCTCCTTGGGGGTTACATATACATATGCATTTTTAATGGTGTACAAAGTGAAACTTACTCCAGTGAACAATGGAATAAAAAGTATGATGGTACGTTCCATGCACTAATTATAGCAGAATTAGTACAGGTTGAACCTCTCTGATCTTGCAACATCCTCTAGCTGGCATAATATCAGTTAGCCAGATGTCTACTTATCATGGGAGTGGTCAAGTTTTCTGCCATCCCATAAAGTTTGTTTACAGCCACCAGCCCTGGCTCTCAGTTTTCTGTGCTGTTATTTAGTTCTAATTTACCCCTAAATGTCTTCAAACAACCCAGTAAACAGTGAAAGTGTTGGTAATGCTGCTAGACAATATTGACCTTCTATAGTTTGGCAAATTCTCTGGTTTGGCACTGGTCAGGTCCTGAAAATGCTGGAGTAGAGAGGTTCATCCTGTATTCTGATCTGTTCAAAACTCTTTAGTAGCAACACAAGCTGTGTCAGATGGTGAGGTTCTTTTTAAAATCCTTAAATAGGAATGGCAGTATTTTAAGAAGCAAGGTGGGTAACTTGATGATGGAGAAGAGTTATTTATTCATTAACACAGAATTGGTATGGTAAACCTACCAGATGTATCACTGCACTTTCTAACTGGACTGTGTATATTATAGAGGGATTTGGAGCAATCAAATATTTGAATTGCTCCACTGCAGCTCCACTCCGGCACCAATAGTGACTGCTCCAGTTCCACTCTGAATCCACTCCACTCAAATTAATTTTTAACTATAAATTTTTAATTTTTAACATACATAATTCATATACATTTTTATTTATAAATTGCACATTAGTTTTTCTTATGAAATTTTGCCGTAAAATATTTGAAATCATAGAATCATAGAATAATAGGACTGGAAGGGACCTCAAGAGGTCATCGAGTCCAGCCCCCCGCCCTCAAGGCAGGACCAAGCTCCGTCTACACCATCCCTGACAGATGTCTATCCAACCTGTTCTTAAATATCTCCAGAGAGGGAGATTCCACCACCTCCCTTGGCAATTTATTCCAAATATTTTCCAAGTTTTTAATTAATATCTCAAAAACGCTTTAATATAAACATATCAGTGAAATTTGGTATGTGCTGTAGCGTTAGTACGTGCTATCGCTGTTCTACAACATTAATTGTTGGGAAGTAATGAGGCTACATGTTACAAGGTTGAAAATAAAAATATACTTATCTAACTAATCTATGTGAGTATGTACTTGCCTAACCTTGGCACAAGGGAGCTGGGAGCAGTCTGCAGTGTTGCCAGATGTCTGATAATTATCTGATTCTTTAATAAAACATATCTCCAAAAACCTGTGTAATTTTGTATCTGTACATTAAATCTTGATTTCGGCCGAAGTGAGAATAACTGTGACATATTACATAAAGTGGTAAAGTAGATGTTAATATCAATTGTTATACAATCTGAAACTTTTTGGCACCGTTAGGACTTTCTTGCTAAAATATTATTCATTTTGAATTGAAAATGAAAAAAACCCAAAACCTGAAACAGTGGTGCAGTCAATATTTTCTGTGCTCCAGCTCCGCTCTAGCTCCGAAAACCTGCAGCTCCACTGCTCTGCTCTCCAGCTCCGGGCTCCGCTCCAAAGCCTTGATATTATAGGTACATTCTTCTTGTGCAATGACATTTTCTGCCATCAGAGTAACACTTTTATGTGCAGGGGATAGAGACCTTTCTTTGGGCTGGTCCAAGATTGTGAAATGATCTCCTGCAGGACCTATGAAGCACCAAAACGCTTTGCCATCTTCTTTCTGTTCTAAGTGGAAGGAACACTTTTCAGTATGGCCTTCACTGACAAAAACAGATAATACTTTCATCACACTGAAAAAGATTGTTTCACACGCAATTTTTTCCCTGCAGATATGGGAAGAGGAGTAGGAGGAAAGAACCACATGTGATAGATGTTAGTTATTTTGTTTATTGCACTCTAGAAAGGCATTCTGTGTTTCAACCTGTGGCGGTGGATTGTAGTAATACACATTACTGTGTAAACTGTAGGGAACAATTCTGCATTTTTTTCATTAGCAGAGTATTTGTAGTTCTGTTCCATCTCTATCCATTGAGGACTCAATTGCCTGGGAATGAAGAGGCATAAGGGAATCCCTTTCTACCTTTTGTGGAATATCATTAGCACCTACAGAGAGAAAGAGGGAGAGCAGTCAACATTGGGCTGCTAATTCTGCTCCCATGCTGTGGGAGAGAAGTTCCCATCAGTATGCTCATGAACAATTTGGAGCCGGCACAAAATGGGAAGTAAACTACATCAGCAGAAGCGTATGGAATTGCAATCTGACTTGTGCCCCGTTCCTGGGGCAGTGTAGTGGTATGCTGCCCCTTAGTTGATTTGGCCTGTTGGGTTAGAATGGAAATTTGATTTTGTGTGTGGACAGCATTGTATATTTAGTTACTGGCACACCTGATATATCTAACTGTGTCTATATTTTGCTTCTGTAGGTTTGTTCGTACTGTGTTACCATTTTCTCAGGAGTTTCAGAGAGATAAGCAGCCTAATGCACAGCCCCAATATCTCCATGGATCAAAGGTTAGATTTGATTACCCTGTATTTGTGTTTTGTATATATTTGATGATAGAACCCTTTTGAAAAATGTGACAGTAGAGAAATGATTGACTATTACATTTAGCATTATTTTGCTTAGATATTTAGTGTATCTGTTTCTTGAGGATATTTTAAGTCATAATTTGTTCTTGGATTTTGAGTGAAGGGTAAAGCGCTATTTGCCAGACAATATAAACTTTGTGTTTGATGTTTGACTTTATCTGATGTTAAAAGTTAGTCATCATGTCAAACTTTAGATCGCTCAGTTCATCACAATGGCAGAGAAGAACTGAACAGAAATGAGCTGTAGAATTTTTGTCAGCCACAGAGAGGGAACATGAGCCATAGTGAGAGCAGCTGCTCCTTCCTTGCAATTTTATGGTGGTGGTGGTAGTTGTAAAATGAGACACAACAAAAAGGAAAACCCACCCTTTGACTGTAATCAGACTTCAAAATAATGGTAAGGACTCCATCTCAAAATATCAGCTATTCAACTGTTTAAAAAAACACACTGGCATTTCTATGGCATCTTCACTCCAAGGATCTGGAAGGTTGCTTTGCAAACACTAATGAACTCAACTTTTCAACAAACCTATTGGCTAGATTATAATTATCCTCCTTATTTTACAGCTCAGCAAACAGAGACAGGTAGAGAATGATTGTTTTATGCAAGGTTACAACAGTGAGTGTGTAGCACACCTGATTCCTCATCCTGTGCTGTAAACATGAGATAACATCTGATACCCAAAAGGCCTCATCGTGCAAGTGCACTTAACTTTTAAGAGTGTCGTTTTATTGACTTTAATAGAACTAATCACACACTGAACTTGTATACCGAGGCTGGGGATATAAAATCCCTTCTCATCCCTGCAAGGCTGGGAATTGATTACCTCTTCTTAGCAATAAATATTTTATTACTGGTCACAAAGTTATTTTACTACTTCAGAATCCAGCCTGAGTAATTTAACTCACCACAAGAGCAGTAAATTCCCATTTTCATGCTATCATTATAACTCCATAAAGTCATTTTGTATTTGTTTGATTTTTTTTTTAGTGTGACACTCATTTTTGTTTTGCTTATGGAATATGTATATATAGGAATTCACACTTTATTAAAATATAGTAAGAAAGAACTAATTTAGTAAATTCAGCAGTATAAAAAATAACTTATCTGTATTCTTGCAGCAGCATCACTAGTTTTAAAAAAAATTACAAAATAAACTGTACTTCCTAGGACCTAGTCTAAAAAGTTGATGGAAAGTAGTGGGTGGTAATTTTGTAACATCCCCCACCACCTTAGTCCAAACCCATTGCCTTGAAATAACAGCACTGTAACAAATCACTAGAAAGTATTTTAAATCGAGGAGGTAAATTATCACTCTAATTTTGTCACATTTTAAATAATAAAAAAGACAGGATTATCCTCATCAAGTGCAAGTTTTATGCAAAGAATATTTCTTGTTTCGTGGTACAATTAGATGGATATTAATCAGAAGAGGTTGCAAATCTTATGTATTGCATTTAGAATGATAACTGTTTCAGTGAACTACCTCAGTATGTTTCATTCTTGCATGTGGTCACTTTTCATTATCTAATTATACTTAGCACATCGTGTTTTCAAAGAACTGTGTTCACATGATTATAACAATGGTGGTATGATAAGTAATGCTTCCAGCACCTGTCAGTTTAAACAGATGAAGGAAACTGAGACAGATTGATTTAAGTGATTTGTCTAGACATATATAGCTTACTATAGACCAGAATTGCAGCTCAGAAGTGTTAAACTTGGAATTCCAAGGTAATGATTGCTATTGTAAAACATATGCTTCTAAAATATGAAGGAAAAAGGAGCATTAACCTTCCTTTATATGGACTTAAGGAGAATTTCACTCAAAACACATACTTGTATTTGAAGAGGAAACTATTAATCAACAGATAGAAGATACAAAATAATAGTCTCTTACATCTGTAACTTCACCTCTTTTTTGGGGTGTGGGTGGGTTAATGTTAGTTATATGTTATGCAAATAACCATGGGAACACAAAGCGTATTTTGATAACTGTTTGGTAGAAGATTTGATAGCTTAGGGGAGTGAAGATAGCACACTGAGCTTTTCACCTCTAAACCACTTAGTACTTAACAACAACAAGAAGCATTGCCTTATGCCTGTTCAGTTGTCTATATTAAATCAATAGTCACTTCAGTCCTAGTGGACTCATGTCAATACTAGTATGCACTAGTTGGTTCTAATTAGCAGCCATAGTAGTCACTGTAAATATATACCTTCTAATTTAATCAAAGGGCAAGATGCCAAAACTGAAGACCACCACAGTGAACCTGTTTGTAGAGAGATTATCTGATTTCAGATTCACAGAGGTTAGGAAGCCAAATCAATCAATATGGCTCAGTGCAGAAGATTATGAATGCCCTAATTCTATACAGGGTGATGCAAGGTGAACCTTTTAAAAGCTCCAATGTTCCATTTTCAAAACTAACGTAAGCACTTAGGCTAAACAATCTGTTCCACCTTAAGCTGTGATGCTGAGTTCCTTTCCCAAATCAGAAGCGCTCTGTGTAGCTCAAAAGCTTGTCTCTTTCACCGACAGAAGTTAATCCGGTACCTCACCTTATCTTTTGAAGCACTTAATTCCGGTTGAAAGCCACTGGGACTTAGACTCTTAAGTGTCTACATTTTTTGTCAATGCTGCAGGGTTAGGGCTGTAATAAGTAAAAGGCTGAAGTAATGCAAAGATTTTATTGGAGTTGGAAATTGTAAACAGATTTAGTTTGGGTTAGTCCTGCTTTAATCAGGGGGTTGGCCTAAAAGACCTTCTGAAGTCTCTCCCAACTGTTGTCTTCTATGATTCTATGAATACTTCTCCATCAAAGATCTCAATGTGGCATACTAACATTGTTTAATTGATAACGTCTTAATCTTTGGAAACGTTGATGAGTTTCTCTCGCAGGGTAGCTAGCTGCTCTTTGAGTCAGGGCCCAGTCTGCCCGTGACTGTCTTAAGGAGGCCACATCCTAGAGATCATTGACTGACTCAGGTGGTGAATTAGTAATCAAGCAGCTGGACCTAATAAAGGTTATCTGAGCTTGGTTAGAGAGAAACTCCAAAGGGAGACGGGAAGTTCCTGTAGAGAGAAGCTCCCAGGAGAGGCCTGAGCCAGATGGCTGAGCAAGGAGCCTAGAAGGTGAGCTCTCTGAGGGACCCACCAGAATGAGGAGTCTGTGACACATGCTTCTGGAAAGGGGAGTCTCCATTGATAGAAGCTTGCTGACTGCAGCTCTCTAAGAGGGTCTGTTCTCAAAGATCCTGCCCTGGTAAGGATCAGTTTCTGTCTTGGGACACATCCAGACTACCCTCGGCTTCCAAAAGAAGATATGCAAATTTGGCGTGAATTTGCATATCTTCTTCTGATCCCTTTTTCGGAAGAAGTTTAAAAAAAAAAAAAGCAGTCTAGACGCGGGTTTTGTGCAAAACCTCCTTCCCCCCCCTTTTTGGAAAGAACCCTACAAACCTCATTTTTTGACGAATAAGGGTTCTTTTGAAAAAGGGGGGGTTTGCGCAAAAAACTCCGTCTAGACTGCTGCTTTTTTTTTCTTTTTAAAGAAACCTCTTCCAAAAAAAGGGATTGGAAGAGGATATGCAAATTTGCACCGAATTTGCATATCTTCTTTAGGAAGCTGAGGGTAGTCTACACGTGTCCTTGAAGAAGAGTTGAAATAGTTGGTCCTCCCCAGACTTCTGAATCCAGAGAAGGATCTTAGTCTAGTAAAGACAATAGGCCTCATACTGGGCCAGAGACTAGAACCAAGACAACCTTGGGAGAAGAGCTTGGGTAGAATCAAGCCCTGAACTCAGGGTGCAGGGCCAGATGGGCTAGAAATGACTTAGTCACCCAGATGAGATACTGCAGGGAAAGTTTTGTTTCTGTTGTGTTGGCTTTTCTGTTAATAAATTAGGGGAACTCCACAGGGGTGGTACTCTTTAGCATCTATATGTTTTGGCTTGTTGATCCGCTAGAGCAGCAATGGGCCTTGAAAGCTGCATGGATGGCCTTCCATCTCAATGGACTGCAAGATTATGGAATCAAAATAGTCTCCTGGGATAGGGTAGTTTGGTTCACTGTGCTTGAATACCTAGAATTTGTGGGTTGTGCCACTTGAACTGTAGTAGCACTTTGACTGGATTCAGAGGACGTACACAGCTCTCATGGTCAATGTTGTGTACAATCAACATAGCCCTTCACTTCACATGCCCTTGCTTTATGTGCATGTCACTTTAGTAATGCAAGTAGGAAGAAAAGACACAGATGGAAACCAGTAGAGTTTGGCGACCCTGCATGTGGACAACGGTGAACAAAATGTCTTGTGGGCCAACATAGAACCCTAATTGGCCACATGTGGCCCTCGGGCTGCAGGTTTTCCACCACTGCACTAGAGGATGGGAAAATCAAGTAAGGGCTCACCAGTAACCTTATGCCTTCCTGTAAGGAAGCATGTCAGGTCAGCCTGGAATGATGACGGTCCCCTTGTCATAAATTAGGAAAGTAAAGTACAGAGAAGTTATGCAGTTATGCTATAAGCCATTATCAGCGCTTTGAACAGAGCCAGGTCTCTTCTCTCACAGAGCTATGCCATAACCCCAGGATAATCTTTCCTCCTTGTACGCGTCTCTCTGCTCTAAACAAATTTAGCTAGAATAAGTATTTCACCATAATTGATTTTAGGCTCATAAAAGAGGTGTGCAGTAGTTTATTTCTCTGCATTTGTTTTGGAGGCAAAACTGTAGGGACAACTTTAGTTTCTGAGCAGCATTTATTTTGATTATTAGTGCCTTTTTAAGTAATTATCTCCATTTGGAATACCAATGATTTTCAAGATCAGATGCAATTTATTTAAGAGAGTATGTGTAAGACAAAAGGAAAACACAATCAATTGGAAAAAATATGTAGTTGATATTATTTAACATTTACAGATTGAGTATCAAGGTTAATTTAGTACAGAAATATAATTTTGAGCATATTCCTATGACAGGAGAGTCACCATCCCTTTGGCACACAATTATGTTGTGTATTTCCCAATGGCATGCGAGTAGAACAGATTTGTTTTCTGTTTGTGCTAGCTGTGATTTCCGTATGTGTGATTTGCATTAGCACTAAGAAAACTGACGTATCAGTCACAGAATAACTGAAACACTGTAGGAGTGGAGTAGCTGGAAAAGGCACACTGCCTGTTGCGAAGCGTTTAAATGGGTGCAGTATTCTCAGATTTTTGTAATAGACCACTTTGGGTTGCAGAAGCCAGTAGAATTGATAGTAATGGCTATGCTAACAGTTACCCTTCTCTGGCTGATGAGAGAGCTCAACCTGGCTAAATGAATGTTGAGTTTAAATATACATTCTTCAATATCAGTTAAAAATAAATGCAGACAATTACAGTATATTGTACAGTCACACATGTACCATATTGGACCATAACATTAAAATACATTGACTGAAAAGAAAGAAGTATGTGCTTAATAGATGTAAAACCATGACACGTGAGTGTGTGAAAACAGACTAGACATATTGTTCTGCCACGGTGCTCCAAGTTTCCACTTCAGTAGCAGTGTTGGCAGCTTGCCAAGATCTTCAGGACAAATATCGTTGCATATAATTTCAAAAATAAATGTACCTTACTCACTCATGCTTTAGCTGCTTTTACTCTTGGTACATTAACAGAAATTGGGGGCTAGATAAAATCCTTCCATTGTGTTTTGTCCTTCCCCATTAGTTTAGGGACAAAGTAATGGAGTCATGGTTTTGGGTCTCATGATCTCCTCTTTCCATGCTGTGCAATGAACACTTTGCTCCTATTGCTGCAGCATTAAGCTAGAGAATCTCTTAACCTCTTACGGTGTGGTTAGAGCACCTCTTGCTGATGTCACCATCCTGAGTGCATTTTTAAACTGGGTGAAATAGGAACCCTTCCTCCTTCCCTCCCAAATATTAACGAATTTAGCTAATGTCCTAGAACTAGAACTTGTTTTGAATGGAAATGTCAACAGCAATGAACTGTAGTTTGAGAAGCAACCTGATTCTGAATGATGTGGATAAAAAAAGATGACAGGCCATTATCGACGTAGTCATTTGTGTTCCAGCTGCCGGCAGCATGCGTTTACAGGTTCCCAGAAGCAATTTTCAGTTCAGCTTGATTTATTATTTAATAATAATTCTCTTTGACCTTTTCATTTGTGTATTTATTTTGAAGTAAACCTTATTTCCTCCCTCCAAAATGAAAGTTAAAAAATACCCTCTAATTTCTGTGCTATGTGCTTGATTTTTTTTGTAATAAAATCAAAAGAATACTTAGTTGTAAACCCTAGTATTGAGAATCTTCCAGCTGTATGTGGGTTGATTATAGTGGCAATTGTGAGTAAGACTGTTGAGAATGCATCAGTAATAGTTAAACACCACCCATACAAACTGAAAAAGATATAGAACTCAGTGGGTGAAAATATTTTACATATAGTGCACAGTAAATCTGTGCAGTGGTCGTTACCCATTATAATGGCCCAGCTGTCATTAGCACTATTTCCTGGCTTTTGGAAGTTTGCATAGCCGGCTCTTTAGAAGTTAAGGGATTTTCTATTATTGTGGCCAGTTGGATATCATCTGCATTCTTACCCTCAGCACTTTGGACTAATCTGTCTTGCCTCTGAAACTCCTCTGTGGTGTGTGACTTGTTTATTGTCCAAGCTTCCCCCTTGTCCTGTTCAGAGGGGATGTTTTGTCCCTCTGCCCGTTCTCGTCTCTTGCGGCACCATATATGTAGGCAGCCATAAAGGAGGATCCCGGCAATGATGAGAAGCAGAATACTGCTAGTTAGCCAGATGCCCAAGGCCAGTTCTTTTTTTTTGTTGCTTGCGGATGCTGGATCTTCTTCCAATGTGTGAAAAATTCTGCACTGGTCACTGGAGGGGTTTGCAGATTGGCAGGTTACACACAAGATGTAGGTGGTTAGTGGAGTTAAGTTTTCGATGACGAATGAGGACCGACTAGCAGGCACTCGCTCTTCTTTCTGAAAATTTTTTCTTGAATAACCTGACAGCATGTTGTTCCAGTTGGGATGATACATAATACTGTAAAAGCTGTCAGCACAACTAGCCATCGTTGGCCAAATTACCATTGCTGTGCTTCCTGTAACATTTTGTATTGTTACTCCCATTGTGATACCACTGAATATTTTTTCACAGTTGTGTCTCCTCACAAAAGGGTGCCTATAGTTGCAGTTCCAGAAAAACAGGATGTCCCAGAAGCGTCACCACGGAGAAAAACTATGTAGATCTTAAACATGAGCGTTCTGTAATTTAGAAAAGTGGTTTATTAGGAAACAGTGTCTTTTTTATTTTTCTAGGGGCATTTGCAGATGAAGTAATCTAATCATCCTGAATCTAAAATTAAAGAGACGCTTTTCTAGTAGCAGAAATGTTTTTAAGTCACTGCATATTTCTGGCGTAAGGAATCTACAGTCAGACAGTATCACCAGTGGGGCCTTCAGTTACCCATCATTTAAAAACTTCTATTTATTAAGAGGGAAGCTTTCAAAAGAGGCACAATCAACATAAAGCTGTAAACTCCCATGGAATTCTAGTGGGATTTGGGTGCCTAATTCCCCTAGTGTCTTTTGAAAATCTCCTTCTAACTCTATTGCAGTGTAAAAACTGAACAATCAAAATTGTTAATGGAAACATGAGGTAGTACAAGTTGAAACTCTCTTAATCGGGATACTCTGGTCCAGAAGGAACACGGATGTTCTAGGACCAAAGAATCCTCCTGGAGAGCTAGCACCTGGGAACCCTTCAGGTTAGCAGGGCAGCGTGAACCCAGTGTGTGCCAGTGGGGCTTCCCAGCAGGGCAGTGGGAGTCCCATGCACGATAGTGGGGCTGCCCAGTAGGTCAGCGGGAACTGGGTGCACAGAGGCAGCCGGGCTGACTGGTGTGGCAGCAAGAGCCCGGTACACATGGAGGCGGCGGGTCTTCCGGGTACTGCAGCGAGAACCTGGTAAACAGAGGCAGCAGGGCAACAGGGGCTGTCAGGGCAGTGGGCGCAAGCCAGAGAGGGAAGCTGTCTGGGAGGCTGGCAGTGGGGCCAGGACTAGGGGGATTTGGTGGCAGAGGGTCTAGAAATGACCTCTCCTCGTCCGGCAAAATCCCTCATCCTAGATCGGTCAGGTCCCGAGCGTACCGGACAATGGAGGTTCAACCTGTACACATGTCTGCTGACATGAAATCCTGGACCTTTTTTTGTTAACTGCATAAATTTTAAACATCTTTAACAGAAAAGTGTGCATGATATTTAACATAACTTATCACTTTGATAGGCTAAAATCACAAAAGTTTAAATATTGAGCAGTATTGAGAACTAGCCAAAACTCTCAAATGTCTCTTGAATCATAGATGATTGGTAGGAAGCCGTCAGGTTTCACTCTGAAGAACAACATAAATTTACATATCTGCAACGCACCATTCCAAAAATACATGCACAAGCACATGCACGAGCATTTGTTTTATTCTGATTTTTAAATTTGTTTTTATTTTTTCCATTTGCTTATGTATTAACAATCTAGTATTCTCCTGTGTTCTAACCAGTCTTAACAAATCCCATTTTTGTGAATACGGGCAACTATAACTAATTAGCTTGGAGACGAGCAAAAATCTCCAAATGTTTTCCTCCTTTGTTCACCCATAGCTTTTGATTTTAACTAATCATCTAATTATTAAAAACCAGAACAGATCATGAGTCTGTTGTTAGGCAGTCTATTATTTGGATCCCCTTTTTTCTGCTCCCTGTATTCTCTCACCTTCCAGCTGATATGGGCTCTCATTTGTAGCCATTCCTTAAGGAACGACTGCATCAACTGTATGCTAGTAACTTTGAAGCACAGTTCATTGTCTTGGTTCTGGAGCCCTATTCAATACTCTGATACTCTGTTCTAAATATAAAACAATCATGGCAAGCAAAATGAAGGCTACCTTTTTTGTCATGCTAGAGCAGCCAAACTGACAGCACAAAGAGGGAAGCTACTTACCTGGAGGAAAAACACGGGTTATATCCTGTGCTCTTGTTGGGGGCAGTGAATCTTTTTATAATACATTATTACCAAGATTAATAATTTTTAAGTGAAGAAGTTGCCATTAATGGAAATATCTCTCCTGAACTGTATGTACATTATCATCTGTCATACTTGTGCTTTACATACTTAAAAAAAACCCCTCTGTATCTGTTAATAATTTAACAAATTTCTGGTTTTCATTACCAAAATAAAATATTGTATAGTATTAGAAGCAGCAAATACTTTTTAATAATGAGATGTGTTGAGCTAATTGTGATGTTACTTGTCAAAGGTAACCAGTTCATCCCATCTTAGCAGGGCCTCAGTTTTACTTTTCTGTAAAGAAGTTTAATTTGGGTTTTGTTGAGACATGTATTTTCTGAGAGTAAAATTTTCAAAAGCATCTTGGGACTCATTCCCATTGACTTAAGGACCCGAGTCACTGCTGTTGGTAGTTCACTAGCTCAAGTTGAGCTAGCATGAGTCTGCCTACCTGGGTTGGGAATCACAGTGTAGACTTATACTAAGCACTTACTTGCTTTTGAAGTGTTTATTCAAAGTGCTAGCATAAATGACTGACAATTATAAAATAAATGATTAGTGATTTTGCTACAGTGTGAAAGTATTATTTAATGTGGATGTAATGTATTCTGTCTCCTGACTGAATAGCATTTTAGTACTGGAAAAATGTTGAGAATAGAAGCTTATAAAATTCTGACTTAGTAGGTGTTCTGAAGTTTATATGACTTATAAAATTGGAAAAATTACTCATCTGAGGATCACATTAAAATAACTGTACCTTCTGCAGTGTTTTCAATGAATTAAAAAAAATTTTAATTGCTACTAAGCTGTGAGAACATAGGTCTCAAAATTCCCACTTGTAGTTTGTATATTCTGCGTATTTGGGAAGAATATAAGGCATATGCTCCTCTACAACGCATTTTAAAAATATAAATGCTAGCAAACCCATTTAAAAAAAATAAAAACAACAACTCTGATCTCAAGAATGTAGGCATCCTACATTTTAGCTGCCATAAAATATAGGCAATGAAACAGCTGCATCAGTTTCAAAGAAATGAGTTTATCATTGAATAAACTTGTTGGACAAACAGATGCAGGCACCCGATAAACTAAAGTGATTTTTATAATGCTAAACTTGACTGTCTAAGTCTCTTAGGTATTTGTATATTGGTCAACAGTATATTGTTAGAACATTTTTTTTTCTTGAGAGTCCCATATCAAGTTTCAATTCAATAGATTGCTAGTTAATTACATTTTATATAAAAAGATTTTTTTTAAATACTTCTTGATGATATTAAGAATAGAATCCATCTCCTTACCCATAGAGCTATTTATGAGTAGAATTTTGGGTGTTTATTTTAATATGTGATCACAAGGTCTTGTCTCATTACCAAGCGTTAATTACATTTTAGTAGGAACATACATAACAAAACTGGTATCTTAATGTTAGAAAAACTAACTTGGTATTTTATTCATTATAAAATTGTTACTCACCTTAAATTCCTGATATAAATCCTTAGGATAAGGGTATCAGATTGTGAACTTCTAAAAATGCAAAACTAGATTTTTGGTGTCCTTTTGTGTAGGTGATTTCCTTCATGATCTGTAATTGCCAGTTCTCTCTCTGATTCTCTGGATTCAATTATTGTTGCTTGACTCTTGCAATTTTATTCTCCAGCGATGCTTGTGACACAGTTTCTTTCTCTTCTACTTAAATTCCGACATGAGCGCATCTTGTTTGAGCAGCCTGTTGCCTAGGTTTTCAAAGAACATGCAGGAAAAAAGACAGTTAATTCTCTCTCACTTGCTTCTTGGACAATATACTGCATGAGCACTCCAGTTACATGCTGCTGTATTGTATACCTAGGCTTGCTTCGGATATGCTGCGTGTGAATAAGGCTGGCACTTCTGTGACATCAGAATAGGAGGGTTTTTTGTTTGGGTATTTTTTAGAGGAGGGGGGAGCAATAGCTTACAGGGAAAAAAAAAGGAAAGCTTCTTTCAGTGATTGAGAACTTTGCTGTTTCAGGTTTCTGCTCTTAATCATCTTTTTGTATTCCTCTTGCAATACTTTTTATTTCTTTAATACATTTTTTATAATGAGCCTCTAATCTAACATTAACCACTAGATTGTTCCAAGTTGCTTTACCTGTTCGATATAAAATGTTCACACATTCATGGGGAAATAGGGTATTTTTATAGGCTGGCTATTTCTGATTCTTTTGCCTTTTTTTTTTTAAAAAAGACTATTTTAGTGCCTGCTTTCCCATAATTATGTTCTCTTTCTTGAAGTATGCAGGTGTACTCTTTCTACAAAATGCTTACAGTGAGGAGAATTATAAAATATTCTATAATGTGATAAAGTAAAATAGTCTCTACATTGTGTTTTATATATGTATTTGTATGAATATATAAAAAATTCTTGTTACATAAAATCTATGAAGTTGTGAACTCCAAAAACAAATGAATGCAACATTTAAAATCATTACTATGAAATATAAAGCTACTGCTTTTAGGAGTAATTTGTTAATAGTGTCCTGTACACCTAGGCATTCGCCTGTAATTGGTTTTTAAAGTCTGCGGTTTAAAGTTTTCTGAAACATTTGGGAAAATTAACTCTGTACTTCCTCCGTATTAATAGGCAACAAACATGTAGACCAAGAGTGTTCCATTACAGACAACTGTATTATAAATTAAATACCAGAAAAGGGGTGGGAAATATAGAAAAGATTATTAACCAAGGTTGATCTAATTAGAAATATTCCATCAGCTATTCTCTTACTTGAAAGTTTTTTGAGTTACCTTCTGACCTGTATTATTTTAGCACTCAGAAATAGGTTACCTATTCTTGCAAGGGTACAATACATCAAGAATGTAGCCCAGGAACTAAGCTGATGGGGAAAGCCAGCTACACTTGAAATAAGAGCATAAATCAGGAGTAACACAATTGTTAAAAGTGTTCTTTAGTATTTAGGAGTACCACTTCCATTTGATTTCCCAATATCTGTTTTTCATGTGTTTGTGCAGTTTTGCATTTAATACTCAATTGTAGTTTTGGGCTTTCTGCCAGCCAGTGTTAATTTAGAATTCAGTATTTCAATCAGCTGTGATCCAATAACAGGATTTTTAGCTTCTTCCAGAGCAGTATTCTGTATGGATTCTGATAATCTGCCAAACATCTGTTGAAGTTTGAGTTCACAAAAAGAATGGCTAAATAGTTATAGGAAATATCCACTCCCACCTCCCAAATCATTATAAATATGCAATCTGTAACAGGTGTCAATAATTGTAATTTAAAATATTATAGGGGGACACATTTCACTATGTAACCTGTTTGTGTTGTTAGAGGCAGCTCCCTGAGCAGAAGAAATGTAATCACGTTAAAAACAAGGTGAAGTGAAACTTCTGAATCTCCAGACACAAAACTGTAATAGTTAGCTGAAATACTGTTAACTTTTTGGATATTTTCTATGCATATTTTATAATATTAAATACAAAGTTGCTCAGTTAAAATCAGAGTCTGGAAATGGGAAAGTAAAGGTTCCAACACTAACATTTAATTAGCCCAAAGGTTTACAAAAGCTCCACATTAATCACAAGATTTAAAACAAAAGTTTTGATTAATAGAGTGATTAAAACTGCAATTAAACAATAATTGACTACCAGTTTAAATTCAGCCTGGAAGTATGCCCTCTGGAATGGTGGTTGAAGCATGGTGTGGCATGCAAATGTTTCACGTATCTAGCATATAAATACAGTACCTTGCAACTAAGGATATAACATCCCATTTAATTGATTAACCAGTTACGTGTGAAGTTTAACTGGTTAACAAATGGGGGGGGAGGCACAATTGGGCTGGAGCAGCCCTCTGCCCATGGTAGGCAGGGAGCTGCTTCAGCCCCCATTGGTTAACCAGAACCTGTAAACATCACCCATTAAGGGTGATGCCTACTGGTTAACCTTTCATATCCCTAGTGCAGCCCCAGCTACAACAGTGCCATTCAAACATCTGTTCTCACTTTCCGGTGACATTATCTCCTGTAAATGTGTGGTTTTTCCTGTCTATGTGAAGAAGAAGCAGGACTGAGTGGCCTTGGAGGCTCTAATGTTTTACATTGTTTTCTTTTTGAGAGCAGTTCTGTAAAAAAAATCTACATTTGTAAATTGCACTTTCATGATAAGGGAATTGCACTATGGTACTTGTAAGAGTTGACTTGAAAAATATTTTTTTGTTAATTTTTTTTACAGTGCAGATATTTGCAATAAAATAATATAAAATGAGCATTGTACACTGTTCTGTGTTGTAACCGAAACTTACATTTGAAAATATATTTTAAAAAGTATAATGTACATTGGTATTCTCTTTTGTTTAACAGTGCAATTAAAACTATTTTTTTTAAACTTAGTTCATTTGTTTTGGGGTAATTGCATGAGTTAATGGCAATTGAGAGCCCTACTTAAAAATATTTCACAAAAAGTAATGCACATTGTATCCAATGAGAGAGTGTTATGAAAATTCAGTGAATAGAGTTATTTCTGTTATTAATACTACTTTTTTTTCTTCCCATCAGGCTTTGAATTTGGCATATTCTAGCATTTATAGCAACTACAGGAACTTTGTTGGTCCCCCTCACTTTAAAGTAATTTGCAGGCTGCTTGGATACCAGGGCATTGCTGTGGTAATGGAAGAATTACTGAAAGTGGTCAAAAGCCTGGTATGTTACCAAACTTTGTGTCCCTTTATTTTTCTCACGGATTGCTTCTAATGAAGGGGAAATGTTTTATGTTCAGTGGAAAGTACATCTACATATAAGTATGATTCATTTAGCTTATGAAAGGTGTTTACATAACACATTTACAAAATGTGTTTACAAAATGATAAGAAGAAATACTATATATAAGAAGTTGTATTGTATAAGATCTGCATGGAAGCATAAGCCTAAACTATTAACTTTTCTCTGACTTTTATGACCTTGCCATTAGTTCACTAAACTAAAAATTGCTGTTAACTTTCAATTACAGTAAAGGACCTTAAAAAAAAGATGATGATGATACTCCTGAGGGAATTCTATACTCTCTCACCCCTTCCCCCCCCCCCAAAAAAAAATCTGAGCACAATATTTTAAAATTCTGCAAAGTTCTGCATATCTTATTTGTCAACAAATAAATGTAGAGACTCCATCATGGCAGTTGTAGCCCAGGCCACTGGCTGCAAGGAAGTGGGAAATCGCCATGCAGCACCCCATTGTTGAAGAGCTTTGGGGACAAGAAGTGGGTGGAGGAGTGTGGAGCTTCCTGGAACTATGGGGAATGCTTCTGGGGTTGGGTCTGATCCAGTCCCAGCCACTTCTTGCAGGGAAAGAAGTCCTATCCATCCCAGTCCAGCTAGGACTAGCAGCTGAGCCCAGTGCAGGGGAGGAGACATGGATTGTGGGGCATCTCCAGACCTACTCCTATCCCTTCCTCCTCACAGTGATGAGTCACCTGTGCTTCTGGAGATGGGAGCATGACTGCAGTTTTGGCTTCCTTTTTTTCCCCCTGTCATACGTCATTTTTCTGTGAGAAAGCAAAAAAATCTGCAGGGAACATGAATTTTGTATGCATGCAGTGGCACAGAATTCCCCCAGAATAAAACAAGGGAAGATATAGAACTTAGGATGACTTGATTCCCAGTGTGTGTTTTGTTATACTTTCTGTATGAACTTAGGTGAGTCACTTCATCTGTCTGTGTCCATTTCCCATTTATAAAAGGGATGAGGTAATAGCTCTTTATTGTCTCACATAGGTGTTCTGGGGATCAACATTGTGACACTTCACCTTCATATTTTTTACGCAAATACATTTTTGAATATGTATGACCAATTTTGCATAGAGTATATTTGAGTTAAGTAACCTACGTTCAAGAGCCTTTGAACCCCTGAATGTGTTTTTTCTATTTGTGCACATGTATCATTTTTGTATGTGAAGTTAGAAATATGAAGTGTAAACCTGTTTATTAATCTAGAATTTATACTAAGAGCCATTAGTGGTACTAAGGGGCTTAATAGCCCAGTGCTCAAGACAATGATCTGTAAATGGCTGTTTTTCCTGTAAGCCTACACTGTGGTTGGTCCTACAAAGACATGTGACCATGCCACCTGGTGCTGGAATTCATCTTGAATCTAGTATTCTTCCATGGGGATGTGGAGAGAAAACAAAAGCCTTAGGAAATTCTGTTTAAAGAATGGGAAGCAATCATTGTCATCTTCAGCTGGCCTTGGAAATGGCCACCCCACCCTAAGAAGGTACACATGAAGAAACCTGAAAGCAAAGTACTCTTAAGACACAAGGAACTGTTACACCCAGACCAGAGAAAAGGTCAGCTCTGTCTTGAAGGATTTTACCTGGAATAAGGAGCAGGGTGAGAATTATGATCTGTAACGATCTCACCTAGTGTAGTGGAATTAGCTGATGTGTTTTGTTTATTTTGGCTTAGTAATGTATTTTGATCTGTCTGTTTGTCAAGCCCAGTGGAGAGTCTGGGATGTATTCAATTAGATGTCTATTAGTGATGCTTCAAACTACAGAAGATTTGTTTTTTCAAATAGTTTTACATTATGCCTGATACTTACAGGGTAAAATTTAGATCTCTTCAGAGGGACTGAGCTAATTTGAACCAAATGAAGGATGTGCTAGATAAGTGGGTCAGAGGGAAAAGAGTTACAGGCTTTGAAGGAATGTGTGATTTGGTTGTTCTGTTTCTGTTAAAAGGTCCTTGATTCAAAACATGAGGTAAAGCTGCTTTAATGTCATCTTTATGCATACTGTAACATCTTGTTTTGGGAAGTTGGAAATTATTGAGGGAAGATAACTCTGGTTGAGATTATCCATGTAGCTTAGGGAATTTAGACACACGTTTAGCATTAGTTTCAATGAAAGATTGTGTCTGTCCCCTCAATTTCAGGTGGGGAACCTTTTTTTTTTTTTTTTTTTTTTTTAAATCACAGGCCATTGACCCACAGCAAAAATCAGTCATGGGGCCACCCACAAGTAAAAAGCAAGAATCTGATTCAAACCCCCTAGTCCAACCGCATTTGTCCCTATGCCAGAGGCCTGAACTCTCCCCTCACTGCAGTTACTGGTCCTAAACTCCACCCTAGGCTAATCCCCCACCCCCAGAGGAGTGCCAGGTGGGCCAACAACATGTAACTGCAGCCCCAGCTAGAGCACAAAAGGTCTGGATGAGCTGCATGCTGTGTGGCCAAAATTGCGGGGGGGCAGGAGAGGGACATTGGACAGGACAGAGCATAGACAGGTCCACATCTGGCTGTTTGGAAAGGCACAGCCTCTCCTGAGCCTATGAGGCGGTCCACCCATGGATGGGCCACATGAAATTAAGCAATGGGCTGGAGCTAACCCATGTGATGATGCATGTTTCGCTCCCCTGCCCTAGATCTACCATTGAAACTAATGGGAAGTATGTTTGTAAAATCCTTAATACTGTTTCAAATATCTCCACTTCTCTCTTTAGGAGGAGTGTTTTTAGATAATCCTGTGTGGAGTGAGAGCATTGCAGAGTCTGGACAGTTGTGTATAACAAATGAAGCACAGATGTTCTCGCTAAATTCACTCCAACTTAGTTGTGTTCTGGTTTCTTTGTTTTGTTTTGTTTTGTTTACACATTTGAGCAACAGCTGAAATCTTTTCTGTCGTCCTTTTTTTTTTCAGGGCTTTCAGTAATCCCGTTATTGCCTCCTGACCAAATATTAGATAACAAAAGGAAGGTTTAAACTTTAAGACTGATCAAGCAGTGCATAGTACCAAGCTTGTTTAGACTAGTATTCAGACCATATGTCAGAGGAGTTATCCACACAACCTTCTAAATCTTCAGAGATGGCCTACTGTGCAACTGGGAGGGGTTTGCTTGCTATTGGGCATGGAGAAGCATAAAGCCAGGAGTTCTGTACAAATGTAACTTGCATTTTATAGGCATATGGAAAGAATTTGCAGGTGTCTTTTACTTTTTCCATACTACATCTACCACCATAATATTTTGGTCTCTTCCTCCTGCCTCATCAAGCTCACAACCTAAAATAACCTATTGATTTTATTGGAGCAATTGGAAATAGACAAGGGATTGATATAGGATGTAAAAAAAAAAAAAAAAAAAAAAGAGAGAGAGGGGAAAGGAAAGGAGGAAATGTTTTTAGAAGAACTCTTATTTAGTTTGTTTTGCATTTATTTGGCTAATTTATTGATAGGATTTTTGTTCTCCAATTTTTCATGCAATGCTTGAGTGCAGTAAAGTGATAGTGGGGAGCCCCCCAAGTAGAAATTTGGCAGATTGGCATTTTGTTTACAGAAGTTTCTGAATGCATGGGGGGGATTTTTAAACTTAAAAAAAGGTCTTGATCTCACTCACCCTTTCTGCTCCTCTGATAAATGTCAACTGTAACCAGTCCAGTAGGTAATTGTATTATTAAGACTCTGTCCTCATAATTAACATTTTATTTCTCCTATTAGTCACTTATAATATCTTCCCAAAATGTGAAACACGAACTCGTGATTAAGCAGGGATGATACCTGCTGAGAGGACCTTGCAAAGGACAGACAGAAGTTAGGGGAAAGGTCAAAAATGTGTCTTGACATGTCAGCTTGATTCACTGAAGGCAGCATGTTAGTGATGGATCTCTAAGAGGGACTTAAACGTGAAAAAAGCAGGTTGCTGTGGTTGAGCTCAGACAGGTCACACCAGTAAGTGAGGGACACATAGAAGAAATGTGTGGGAAGTTCACAGGCAAGCAGACAAGACTGAAGACCGGGAGTTAGGATATGCCAGTTTTCATCACGGGAGGATAAGTAGGGTCAAAGTTCCCCTGAGCCAATGACTTATTGGGCTAACACAGTTGAGACATGTCAGTTTCAAAGTCAGTGGCATACAGGGAAGTGATGTGGCCACCATCACGTTGACTGCCTTTGACTATCCCAATCCTATGGATCAGTTACCCATTTTGTGGCTGGGTGAACTGGACGTGGCTTTTCTGTATGAGACTCAAACCCATGGGCTTTCATCAGTGTAGGTGAATGCCTTAACCACATAGCAACCACATCTCCAAATAGGGTGGGATAGGCTTTTGAAGATCAGAAGCTTTAAACCTGATGCAGTAGCAGAAGGAAAGTTTTGATGAGGGGAGTGATATGATCTGGTCATGTACAAAAGATGATATTCGTGGCTGCATTTTGTTTGGATGGCCAGGGCAAAGTAGAAAATGTTGCACTAAGCAAGGTGGGAGAGAATACTTTTATACCCCAGTGGAGTGCTTTTCATCATTACCTCTCAAAGTGTTTCATAGTCTTTAATATATTTATTCTCACAAAACCCCTGTGAGGTAGGGAAGTGCTATTAGCCTCTCTTTGCTTCAGCTCCCCCATCCACAAAGTGGGGTTAAGTGGCTGCTGAAGGTCACAACAGAATTCTGTGTCGAAGCCAGGAATTGTGCCCAAGTCCTCCAAGGCTGGTGTTATAACCACTGAACCGTCCTTCCCGTTGCTGAGAGCCTGAATGAGGGATTTGGCTGTGGTGGTGGAAAGAAAAGGATAGATCTCAGAGATGTGGAGGAAGAAGAAACAGTGAGATTCAGGTTATGGCCTTGAAGGTGTTGGGCAAGAGAAGGGGGGTGGGACCCCAGCAGAACCACCAAATTGGTGATGTTGACAGCTATGGAGAGTGGGTAAGTGGAGAAACTTTGGAGGGAAAGATGGAAAAGTTTGGTTTTGGCCAAATTAGGCTGAGAAGATATCCAAGAAGAGATATTAAGTGACAAGCTGGGATGTGGGGTTGGATGGGAGGAGAGAGCTGAGTACTGAATGGCTATGTGCTAATGTAATTAAAGACAGCACCACAGTACATATGCACCAGGGGGTCCAAATTAATGTTCATGGGGTATCTTTAATTCTGGCATTTCCTAACTTGTTTGATTTGCAACCCTAATAAATAAATGAATGAATGAATAATCTAATTTTCATATATGTTTTGAGACTTTGCTTCCTAGATGAGATTTGTTTGTCAGCATTGGCTATTGTGCTATTGCCACTGTAACATACACTGAGAGTGATTAATTGGTTAATAATGCACATTTGTTTATAGTGTGCTCAGATATGAAGTCCTCTGATCATTTGGTCATAGAATCAAACAACATTTTTTTGGATGCCTTTTCTAAGTAAAAAATTAGCAATACAGTGAAGGGAAAAAATGTGTTAGGGAAGTGTCATGTTTATCTTTGGTACCTATGACCAGTTGCATTTTAACACATTTGTACAGCCTGGATGTTTAGGCCCTGAACCTGCAAACCCTCATATACATGAATAGTCACAGGAAAGGTCAGTGGAATTACATGCATGCATAGAATTATGTATGTACGTAAGGATCAGGATCACTAGCAGGATAGGTGTTATGTACTTTCACCCAATTCAGTTGTTCTTCATGATTTGTTTGGGGTTTTTGGTCAAAAACTGTGAAATGGTAAGTGATAGTCACTCAAAGTATTTGATAGAATGCTGTACTTTAAAAAAAGCCTGTCATGAAGCTATAACAATAGTATTTTTTTTAAATCTGTTTCTCTAAAATCAAAAACATTATAGGTTGGACTATAGGATATGCAGAGTTAAGAAACACACGACTTTAGAGCGTATTCAATTCATATGTAAAATGAGCTGTATAAATGTCATTGTTCAGCAACAACAATATGATTTTTCATGTCTGTCTTCCCTCAGTTGCAGGGCACGATTCTTCAGTATGTGAAGACATTGATGGAAGTGATGCCTAAAATCTGTAGATTACCTAGACATGAATATGGCTCTCCAGGTAGGTTTACCTTTCATGTTTGCTAGAATTCCCTGCCAGGCAATCTCAGATACTAGTTTTGTACACTGTATTAGACAATCATTGGAAGAGTGAGTGAGTGCAAACTGGGATATAGTTCTGCAGCATAATTAAGTTTAAGATCTGCTCCGGGCATCTTAGCCATTTAATGAGTCAGTTGTTGCATCCAGAGAGCAATCTACTTTGGATACTGAATGCTACAAAAGAGAAAATTAATTGCTAATGAGTACTTATCATACTATTAATGCCAGTTTTGAAATGGCTTTCTTATCCCTAGACATCCATCTTCCACAGCTTCTAACCACACAAATGAATCCTTCTATTTGCTCCCCAACTTTTGAGCATTCTTTTATTTTTCCTGTGTTAGGTTTATGAAACTGGAATGATTTTGCTCCCCACAGCATATTTGACTCATTGAAAAGGCTGAACCAAATCAAGGATTTGCAAAGTGTTCCCTTCCTGTGTATCTCTCTGGAGCATATAAATGGATGAGTCATATCAATTAACCACTATACAGATTTTGAAGAGTTTAGCTGTCCTTTGTGCCTGGACTAGTGTTACCCGCACAAAATACTCACACACTGTAGGGGCACCCATACTCCCCCATTCCTAAGGCTCAGGTGTAACCTTTCCATTGTAGGCACGCACCCTTACCCTTCTTCAGGCTTAGGTGTAACCTTACCTCTGTGGGTTTGCAGGGTCTTTTACCAGTGAAAGAGCCTTGCACAGTAATATCCTACTTAGTCTCTATTAACAGTCATCAAAAAGAGATGAACACGCCAGACATACCATGCTCACTGTTCCCAATGAGACAGATGACCTTGTCTAGATGGTCTGTCAGGATCAATCCATCTGGAGGACTCTAGTTTCAGCACAGTGTCACTGGTACAGAGTTGAGATCTAGCAGCTCTGATCTTGGAACTGTGTCCTGGAGTTGGTTCCCAAAGAATTTCCTTTTGGGCCCCAGTTTATATAGTGAAACCTGAGTCATAGAATCCTAGGAAGAGACCACAGAAGGTCATTGAGTCCAACCCCCTGCTAAAAGCAGGACCAGTTCCAACTAAATAATCCCAGCCAGGGCTTTGTCAAGCAGGGACTTAAAAACCTCTAGGGATGGAGATTCCACCACCTCCCTAGGTAACCCATTCCAGTGCTTCACCATCCTCCTGGTGAAATAGTTTCTCTTTATATCCAACCTAGAGTCCTGCTTTAGCTATTCCTTAACCAATTATTTTAGTATAATTTTACTAACCAATCGTAACATACTGTAACAGAATTACCTAACCCAGTTTTTCTCAACCTTCTTTTATAAAGTACCCCTTAAAAAATTGTAAGTACCCCCAGTACCTACAGTTTTCATACACACACAAACATTTTCTGACATTGCAACACATTTGTTTAAACAACTTAATTGTAGCTGGGCTGCGATGAAATTCTTGGGTGTTTTTGATATAAAGTGGAAGGTTCGGGAATGTGGCCAGCCCTGGAGAGGTGCAGAAACAGGCAACCCTGTACTGAATGTCTTTTAACTTTTATTAAAATGCTTTTAACTATAACTATTTAACAGTGTTTACAGGCGTGGGCGCCAAATAACTATTAACAGGAACAGTAAACAGAATGCAGTGCAATAGAGGAAAATACCCTGAGGTTTTTCCAAGTCCCAGTAATTATCAACAACCACCCAGGGATTTTTAACAGTTATATTTACATTAATTTCACTCATAAGGTCTAACATCTATCTAACTCCTAACAGTACTATTCACAACCCTCTAACTAACTTACTCCTAACACTATTATTTAACAAACCTCTAACTAACATCAGACAGCAGTACTCACACTTATCTGACAAACAAGGGACAACAGAGACAGTAGCATATTCGTTATTCATTACGCTTTGCGGAAGATTCAGTTGATTCGGTGAGCGGGAGGGGGCCTCAGGTGATCAGCCTTCGGAACCTGGCTCGTGTTCTGCCTCCCAAATTTTTGGGAACCCTCAACTGGATGCAGGAGGGGAAGCTGTTTTATAGAGAGCAAGAGCTTTCCCACGCTTCGCTGTGATAAGCGTAGCAGATTCTGTCTGTCTAGTGACAGGACTGAGGGGGAAGTGGAGGAGGTGAGATGGCTCTTGGCCGGCCCGAGCTTTGCATGACCCTTACCTGTCTGGTTTTTTACTTCTGCTTTTTACTGATCTTAAGTCACATAGTACAGGATTTTTGGTTTGAGGGGAAGGTAATCTTTGGGCTAGGAAGGCTATGAGCATAAGGCCTGGCCAGAAAAAAGCCTGCTTTTACAGGGGTAAAGAGTACAAAAATAATAAAGCGCTGTAAAACGTTTTAAAAAAAATCAGTTTTCTCCAAATTTCAGTTGTGTTGATGTACCCCCCCCCCCCCCCCGACTTCTCTTGAGTACCCTTAAGGGTAGGCACTCGACCCCCTAAGGTTGAGAAACTCTGACCTAACCAATCAGACCCCGCTACCTTAGTTGATTTACACCTAGCAAAATTAATTATACAGCCGACAGAAACAATTAAAAATCTGACAGATCATACAGACAATAGGAAAGTGAGGACCATCATACAGACAATAGGAAAGTGAGGACCATCATCAAAGAATGAAAATTCCATAACCTCAGCTATTGATAAACAGTTTCTTGCCAGTTGAAATGTTAACTTAGATCTTAAAATGGGTAAAGAAAACTTATTTCTTTATCTGGTGATACTGGGTGCCATTAAGACAGGGTCTCCTTCTTAACAGTCTGGTGTGACACTACTGTAATGCAATTTAGATAGAATGTGAGTATGTGACTCCAAGCTTTACAGCTAATGGCTGCTGCTCTTCAATCTGGCTGTAGAGGAAGGCTTCAGGCCTTCCAATATGGCCATAGAAAAACCATATTGTTGCACTAGGAATAAACAATAAGTGCTGCCATACATAGAGTCACGGAGGCCATTCTGTGGGGAAAGCCTGCATAAGGATTAGGAAGATGAATTTCACCTTGGTGAGGTTCCTTCAGAAGATTCTTAGGGGGGTAGAGGGTCCCTCCTGCCCTGGGGAATGAACATCAGGAAAGAAGTGACCTGGGATCCTTGGATAAATCTGCTCAGGATTCCTCTGAGGACTTTTTTTACAGCAAAAGTAAAGCTCATTTGCATAGAAGACCGCTGACTTCTTATGGAGCTAAACTTTCTCAAACCTCAGCACTTTCCAAGTGCTATGTGTGTTTCTTTAACCTGGTCATCAATAATAAAAAAAACATAGCATAGTGAATATTTAGAAAAAATAACATGTCATCTTCTCTTTGGGGCAGAGAAGGAGAAACCTTGAATAGCAGATGATAGTTATGTCTCTAAGGCCACGTCTTTACTTACCAGGAAGCTCAAATCAAGATACACAACTCCAGTAATGTTAATTGAATAGCACAAGTCAACGTACCTTGATTCAATCTTTGGCACTGTTCCCTCAGCAGGAGGTTGATGGGAGAAACACTCCCATCGACTTCCTTTACTCCTCAGGAGGAGCAGGTGGACTGGTGCCAACGGGGGGCCCTCATTGTTCGATTTAGTGCGAGGGTGGGGAACCTTTTCTGGGTCGGGGGCCACTGACCCACAGGAAAATCAGTCGGGGACCACACCCAAAAAATAACCAAAACAAAAAACCAAAATCTATCCTCACCGACATGGCCCATGACTGAGGAAAAGACATGTCCCACATTCACCTCTCACACCAGAGCCTAGGGGGACACAGCCTAGTAGATTTTGTGTGCTCCAGCCCCATGGTGGGGCAGCAGGACATCTGGAGTACCAGTGTGCGCTTCCCAATGCTGTGGTAGGGCCAAGCCTCGGGGGCTGGATCCAGGCAAGCCGGGGGTTGCATCCAGCCCCCGCACTTTAAGTTCCCCACCCCTGACTAGACCTGCTAAATTGAATGCCAGAAGATCAATCTTCAGAGCACCGATCCCAGATAAGTATAGATGTGGCCTTAGTGTGCTACAGGGTGATGCTTGGAAAGGACAGGTGATAGGTGTGATACAAGAAACCCAATAGAAAACCTGTGTGGAGACTAAGGAAGTCCACCTTACTCCCTACGCGACTCTTTCACCAGACTTTGCTTCCTCTAGAACCAGACTTTGATGACCTCTGTTGGCTATTACCCCAGCCCTTCTGTTTGTGGCTGGTGAAGTGAGTGGAAATCTTAGTGTGACAAGGGAAATCTTAGTGTGAACCTGTGTTGTTGTCTGTGGGGAGAAAATGTTGCAGACAGTTGCCATTCCTCTCCAGCCTGTAAAACAGCTCTTCTTCCTCTCTGTCCTGCACAGGTCCAACCCAGCAGATTGAGAGGGGAGGGATGCATGTCGTGCTACATAGTCACTGCTCTGTCCTTTCCCTTCTGTGCCATCCTGATCACCCACACACCAGCTCTCAGCACAAGTACTTTAAACAAATGGGTAGCCAGGGCTCACCAAGCAGCGGTGAGCCCCGCTTGCCAACTGCGCGGTTTCGCGCGGTTCTGCGCTCTACTCATGCACAGATTGCTCTGCGCCGGCTCTTCCGGGTTGTAATCTACTTGCCACGCGCAAGTAGATTACATTATTTGTTGAGCCCTGTGGGCAGCTATAATAGTTACAAGCAATGGGCCCCACTGAAGATATTCAGTTGCTATTTTAGTTCTCTGGTACAAACTCATTCATACATCACTCTCATTGTCTCAGCTGCTAGCCACAGAGACCAAAGCTACTGCTCTGATCCAAAGCTTTAATGCATAAGGATCTGAGCTGGCTTAATGTACTGAATCTATTTCCCTGTTCTCGTCTGCATTCGAATAGCCATCATTCTCTATCGGAGCACACTTAGTAAGCCCCTAATTACATGACACAGCTCAGGGTTTTCATTATGAATGTTTTATTGGACTCCATTAATTCTATGGGACCTGAGCAATTCCAATCATGTCTGTTCTTGAGGATTTTAATGACTAAAAAGAACAGAGCATGGACATAGGGACAGCTGAGTTCAAAAGGCATTCCTTACCAAAGATTTCGTTGCCATAGAAACAGTCCTTAAGTGGTGTGCAATTTACTCATCTTGTATTTTAGAGAAATATTTTTATAACTACATTAAACTGAAGCGGGAGGTTTGGGAAGGGAGGGGGGTGAGGGGGAGACTGCAGCAGCTCAAGTACTTCAAGGAACACTGTCCTGTAAATATTTAAGTGCATTTTTATTTATCTGTTTGTCATCCTGGAAATATAATTGCCCCCTATTTATTTACTTTTCTGTTACTAATTTCTTCTATTGTTTGAAGATGACTACCGTTGTTTTTGATCATCTAGTCCCTGACATACTAAAATGTCCTTGGGAATCAGAAAAATCTTGCTTATGTCAGTACTGCTGTGGTAATAGATCTATTTGTGCTACTACTGGAGAGCTAGCAGAGGGGAAGATTCAAAGAAAGGAGGGCAGGGAGACAGAGACTATCAAAATATAAACTGAGAGAGGGGGATAGATAGCTGTGTTGAATTATTTCATAAATTAAATTACTACCCTGGGGACTACACTGGAGTATTTTTTTTAAGTAGGTCAAATCTTGTGACCTAAAGTTTGAAAATGTGTATGAAAATGGAGTCAGGGAGGCAAAAACTGGCATAGGACAACATATGACCCCAAAGAAGTACTGAACCAAGCTGAAACCATTTTTATCCTCTAAAATATGTGGGAATGTTTTACCCCAGGTGAAATCTCTCCCACAGAAATTTGGGGATTTGCCTCTTGGCAAAAAAGAAAGTGCTCAGAGTGCACATGAACTGGAGTTCCAGGATATAGCAAAAGGGCTTTGATAGCAACTGGTTCTTTGGGCCTTTTTAATAAAATGAAGGCAGTGGAAGTAGGAGCTCTGTGAGGAGGAAGCTCACTGGAAGCCAGCTGAAGTTAGACAGGAAGGAAGTATGTTATAGGTTACTCTGGAGATTCTCCTTTGGGGAGGGAGTTTGCAAGGAGACAGTAGTTCACAAAGGACATGTATAGAATCCTAGAACTGGAAGGGACCTCAAGAGGTCCAGTCCCCTGTCCTCATGGGAGGACCAAGCACGGTTTAGATCATCCCTGATAGATGTCTATCCAACCTGCTCTTAAATATCTCCAGTGATGGAGAGACTACAACCTTCCTAGGCAATTTATTCCAGTGTTTAACCACCCTGACAGGTAGGAAGTTTTTCCTAATGTCCAAACTAAACCTCTCTTGCTGCAATTTAAGCCCCTTGCTTCTTGTCTTATCATCAGAGGCCAAGGAGAACAGTTTTCCCCGCCTCCTCCCTGTGACACTGGGCTAGATGGACCTTTGGTCTGACCCAGTATTGCCATTCTTCTTATGACACCCTTTTAGGTACTTGAAAACTGCTATCATAAGAGCGTACCGGGGAGGGGATGTATATCGAAGGTAGGCAGGAGAAAGCAGGGAACTATTGCGGTTGGGAAGAAGGAAGGGAAGGCTACTTAGAAAGGTCTGATAGCAAAATGAAGCTTTCTCTACTCTCAAGTGTTTAGTGTTCGAAATTTCATTGCAGAAAGAATTTCAGTGAGGTAATTTGAAAGCTGATTGCTTTGGAAATGGCCTTCAAATCTCTATACTGTACTTCCTGGGTGAGGGGAAATATTCTAATTCTTTGTCAGAAAATGAGGCTGAAATTGAAACAGCATTTTCATCACATAAAACACAGAATGACCTTGGCTAGGCAATAAATAGTCTACAAGATACAAAAGATAAAAAAGCATAATTTTTGCTCAGTGAATACAATAACCAGTGGGCGTAATGCATGTAGGTCCTGATGGTTCAAAAACAAATACATGTGCTTAACCTTATGGACTGAATATAATCCAACTGAAGTCAGTGGGACTCAAAGTACAAAGTTATACGTGTGTGTGTTTCTTCGCGTGATCAGGCCATAGTTTGTATTAAAAGTTCTGAGAGAGAACATAAAATTAAAGGTTAAGCCATAGTACCTTGCTTCTTAGGAGGCATTTTATAAGAAGCATTAGCAGAGATTTCATTTCATAATAATAACCCAGCAGTCACTCTGCATAAAATCACAGAGCCTGGTTCAGTTCTTTGAAAGAATAAATGTCATTAGTCTGTACTTTAAACTTATGTAGCAAATTTTGTGTTTTTAGACCTTTGGGACATAATTGATCAGAGCTTTTAGATCTGAACTAGGATAGTTTCATAGAAAAGGAAAGGTAGTCTTAAATGGAGAAACCTACGCAGTTTTAAATTGCCTATGTTGACTTAATTCATGTGCTAATTAATTTAGAAAGCCAGACCACATCACTGGAATGTCACATCTGCCATGTGACCTCTTTTGAGTTAGGATTTAGGAAGCAGAGATGGGGCCTAATCCTTTGTTAATCCTCTGCATTTACGAAATACATTCTATATCGAACAAGCTTTGTTTCTGATGAGAGCAGTGTAAGTCAGCTGCAGAGGTTATATTTATGAATAACATTAAATATTTCCTTACTACTTCAGCCTTGTACAAATGAAAGGATTTAATTAAAATTATAGTTAGCCTGGGAAAAAACCCTAAGTTTATTTATCTTGGGGATTGTACATATTCAGTTCATTTAATAACTTACAGATGCACCTACTGCATTTATGTTAACAAATAACAGTGGAGAGAAGGAATGCTGCAGACAAAGAAATAAGGACTCTTTGGTGATTTGACTTATTGTAAAGGCTCCTAGAAAGGTTTCCTGCTTCTTTTGCTGTATTGCTTATCTGTCACAAAAGCAACATATGTGCTTCTTATGATATGGTCAGATGCAAGGATATTAAATGGTGGTTACATAACTAATCGTATAGTTGATACAGTTTGTATCAACTTTACAATTAGTCAATAGGACTGCTCTGCAGAGCTGCAGCGGGGGTAGCTCCAGGAGCCGGCTTGAGTCCGCTCTGGGAGTCACTCATGTTGTGGCTCTGCATTTTAAACGTAGCAAGAGCCGCCAGTGCAAGCTGGGACTGCTTGGTCCCAGCTTTCACTGAGTCCAGCAGCCCCTGTCCGCAGACAGCCTTGGCTGCCGCGAACAGGGGCTGCTGCCGGAGCAGCCTCTGTTCCTGGTGGATAAGGCTGGCTGCTGCAAACAAAGGCTGCTTCGGAACCAGCCCCTATTCATGGCAGCTAAGGCTTTGCAGCAGTCTCCTGTATCCTCCCCCAAGGCAGGGGCACCACAGGGAGCATGGGGTGAGCGGGAATCAAGCAGTCACCACTTGCCCCATGTTCGTACTATGGCACTTCAACCTTTGAAATGTAGTAAGAGTCTTGGGGGCCGAAGCTGGAGTGAGCAGAACTGCTTCCATCCCTGCTTGCGCCATTTCCCCCATGGCGCCTCTGCCTCCCCTTCCCCCCATGGAGACAGTGCTGAGGGAAACTGGCTTTTAAGCTGGCTCCCCCCCAACACTAGCTCCTGCTCTCCCCCCTTTAGTGCATCTAAACCTAAAATCTAGTTCGAATTAGCATTTTGCTAATTCGAACTAGCATGTCCACATTGAGTGGACCCTGAACCGAGGTTAAGGATGGCCGGAAGCAGTGCCGGCAGGGCATCAGATTAGGACTTAGAGCGTGGAGCTGCTGTCTCAGGCTAGCCGAGGGCTGTGCTTAAAGGGACCCGACCCCCACCCCGGACAGACAGTTCTCGGGGTGCCCCGCTTGCAAAGCAGTCCTGGCTTGGAGTGCCCTGAGTGCCCACACTCGGCACATCACAGCACTCGGCCATCAGCCCGGCTGCACTTGCTGCAGGCTGCCATCTGGGGAGAGGAGGCAATTGAGGGGCTGCAGGAGAGCTTCCACCCCCAGAAGCCCGCTGAGCCAGCCCAGTCCTCCCCATCGGGGGGGCGTACCCCATTCCTTCCTCACCTCCTTCCACTTACCCCTTCCTAGCCCCCCTTTCCTGATGTACAAAATAAAGGACACGTGTGTTCAAAAATAGAAACTCTATTTAACAAAACTCAGGGAGACTGGAAAAAGGAGGTGGGAAAGGGGAAGAGAGAGGGTGGGAGAGGGGAGGGCAACTAAAATGATCAGGGGTTTGGAACAGGTCCCATATGAAGAGAGGCTAAAGAGACTGGGACTTCTCAGCTTAGAAAAGAGGAGACTGAGGGGGGATATGATAGCGGTCTATAAAAGCATGAGTGGTGTGGAGAGGATGCATAAAGAAAAGTTCTTCATTAGTTCCCATAATAGAAGGACTAGAGGACACCAAATGAAATGAATGGGTAGCAGGCTTCAAACTAATAACAGAAAGTTCTTCTTCACAAAGCAAATAATCAACCTGTGGAACTCCTTGCTGCAGGAGGCTGTGAAGGCTAGAACTATAACAGAGTTTAAAGAGAAGTTAGATAAAGTCATGGAGGTTGGGTCCATGGAGTGCTATTAGCCAGGGGGTAGAAATGGTGTCCCTGGCCTCTGTTTGTGGAAGGCTGGAGATGGATGGCACGAGACAAATGGCTTGGTCATTGTTTCGGTCCATCCCCTCCAGGGTCCCTAGCGTTGGCCACTGTCGACAGACAGGCTACTTGGCTAGATGCACCTTTGGTCTGACCCAGTATGGCCATTCTAAGCTCAGGGTCGGAGGTCTCACTGGACCACCCTGATTTTCATGCCAACCTGCTACTGGGTGGCCAGGCTGGCAGCTATCCTGCCCTAGACGGCCACTTTCCTGTGCCTAGTGCAGAGGTCGTGGACGTTGGAGGCTTCCCCCCCAAACCTCGATGAGGTCCACGATGTCTGCACTAGACCAGGCGGGCACCGGCCTCTTGCGGACCTGGGCAGGCTCCCGGGAGCCGCCAGCCTGGTCCCGGGAAGAGGCGGAGGGCTGGGTGGCAGCGGGTGGCTGGCTCGAGCCGTGCCAGGTGCAGGGTCTGCTGGCTGGGTGCTGGCAGGCTTGCACCTGGCACGGGCACCGTAGCCAGCCCGTGCCCCTTTAAGGGCTCCGGGGCCAGGAGGGGGGCAGACGAGTTTCCCTGGTGGTGCCCAGAGTGGCCACCAGGGAAAGCTGGGGAGGGCTAGCCTCCCACTAGTTCGAATTAAGTGGCCACACAGCCCTTAATTCGAACTGCTTAATTCGAACTAGGCGTTAGTCCTCGTAGAATGAGATTTACCTAGTTCGAATTAAGCGCTCTGCTAGTTCGAATTAAGTTCGAACTATCGGTTTGTATGTGTAGCGCCTATCAAAGTTAATTCGAACTAACGTCTGTTAGTTTGAATTAACTTTGTAGTGTAGACATACCCTTGCTGCCTCTATCAGAAGCTTATGCTTATGCTTATCAGATAGTCAACTAGCCGCTTACATCCCTAGTCAGATGTAGACAAAGGTTGGTGTAGCTCTAGTCAAAGCTTGAAGATACTTTGGTCTGATCTCAAGCATATATTATCGTTTATTGCTTAGTGGTTCCATGATGTCTGACTTGTATAGTGAAAGCTGTATTTGTTCACCCTCTGTGTAAGGTGGTGATTGCATGGGGGGGAAACAGTAGTGGCATTTGATAACCACCCTCATTCTATCTTCTGGCATGTATAACTTGATTCATAAGGAGCTTTCATCTAAAATTGCATTAGCACAAATATTATAATTAATTTTACAAAGCCTCAACCTAGTTTGAATCAAACAAGGTTTTGAATTCGTCGACCTTGCCAGAGGCAGGATGAGTCTGTATCAGGGCTGAGGAGGGCTGCCATAGGTAAGTATGTGTGGTAGTTCTTGGGGAAGTCCCTTGGCAGGGATTGTGATGAGAGAGCAGAGTGGCAGTGTGCGACAGGAGAGTTGGAGGTTGTCCTTGCCCTCGCTCATCCTGCTGACCTTTCTCTGTCTCCGGTTTTTATATATATATAAAAATCTAGGACTAAACCTTTTTTTGGGAAAAGCAGCAAATTTCTGGTGCTTGGGAAAATGTGGTCACTCTAAATTGTAGATCCAGAGCATGGATTAAAAACAAGCTCACTGTTTAGCAAAACAATGTACAGTAAAACTCCAATAGTCCGGCATCCAACTGTTCAGCACTCCCGATACTCTGGCATCAAAATGCCAAGCGCTCCTGACCAGCTGATTAAAAAGCCTGCGGCTCAGCACACGTGCTGGCTGTAACCTCTGGTTACATGAGGAGCATAAGGTTGGGGGGGAATGGGATCCTGTTACAGTATGGAGAAGAGTGTTTTGCTTCAGCGAAGGGGAAAGGGGAGGGGAGAGAGAGGAGGATCAGGTTACAGCACAGAGGAGACAGGGAGGGGAGAAGGAGGGAGATGGTGTCCTGGCCAGCTGTTACGCTATGCAGCTGTACTAGACCTCCCGATTCTCCGGCAAATCTGATAATCCGGTACCACCTAGGTCCAAAAGGTGCCGGATTTTCGGAAGTCTACTGTAATAGGCTTTCAGGGAGATATTATTAAGCATTGTATGAAACAGAACACTAGCAATATGTTCAACAAAAACTTTTTGGTGTCTCATTTGCTTCAGGTGGATTGTTTATTGGAATAAACCAAAATAGGTATCATGCCGTTCTTAAATCGTAAGTGCAAGTGCAGGTGAAGGATAGCAGCATGTGAAATGAGAACCAGCTAAATGTTTGTTTATTAAAGGAAGGCCTTGTTATAGCACACACTCCTTTAACCGTATACCCGTTATGGAGATTGGGGCTATTAAAAGGAAGCAGATTCTTTTTTCCAGAGAGTGGCTGGACAGAGCTCTGTTATTTGTGTGGATATACAATATAGAGTATTTTATATTATACAAAATATAAACCTTATCAAATGAAGATCAAAGGAATTTGTTAATGGTAAGTAAGTTACTTGGTGGGAAGAAAAATACCAAGTACTAAAGGGCTCTTTAATCTAGTGGAAAAGGGTACAGGCAGTCCCCGAGTTACGCTGATCCAACTTATGTCGGATCCGCAGTTATGAACGGGGCTTTTCTCGCCCTGGAAGACTGGAGCGGCGGGACGCCCAGATGCGCTGCAGTCCCACCGCCCCCGTCCTCCGGGGCGAGAAAAGCTGCTCCACGTCTCCCTGGTCTGCTGGGGGGGAGCCCCCCCTCCAGCAGACCAGGGAGACACGGAGCAAAGCCGCGGAGCACGCCCGCAGCAGGACAGCCCAGGCGCACCTGGGCTGTCCCGCTGCAGGTGTGCTCCAAGGCTTTGTTCCCCGTCTCCCTGCAGACCAGGGAGATGCAGAGCAAAGCCGCGGAGCACTCCCGCAGCGGGACAGCCCAGGCGCACCTGGGCTGTCCCGCTGCAGGTGTGCTCCAAGGCTTTGCTCCCCATCTCCCTGCAGACCAGGGAGACAGAGCAAAGCCGTGGAGGATGCGGGCGGTCCCACCACCCGCATCTCCCTGGTCTGCTGGGGGGGGGGGTGCAGCTAGTGCCCCCCTCCCCCACCAGCAGACCAGGCTTTTCTTGCCTATGCCTGGGGTAGAGCAGCTGGGGCGCTGCCGGGTTGGTCCCGCAGCGCCGCTCCTCGACGCTACTGTACCAACTCGGCAGCACCCCAGCTGCTCTGCCCCAGGCGTCCTGATCCAGCCGCTGCTGGTCAGTTTCAGCAGTGGCTGAATTAGGACGCCTGGGGCAGAGCAGCTGGGGTGCTGCTGGGTTGCTCCAGTAGCCCCGAGGAGTGGCGCTACTGGAGCAACCCAGCAGCACCCCAGCTGCTCTGCCCCAGGCATCCCCAAGTCAGCCGCTGCTGAAACTGACCAGGGGCTGACTACAGGAAGCCCGAGGCAGAGTTGCTCTGCCCTGGGCTTCCTGGAATCAGCTGCTGATCAGTTTCAGCAGCAGCTGACTTGGGGACGCCTGGGTTTCTTAAGTTGAATCTGTATGTAAGTCAGAACTGGCGTCCAGATTCAGCCGCTGTTGAAACTGATCAGTTTCAGCAGCGGCTGACGCCAGTTCCGACTTACATACAGATTCAACTTAAGAACAAACCTACAGTCCCTATCTTGTACGTAACCCGGGGACTGCCTGTATAATAACAGCTAATGGCTGGGTGTTAAAAGTCAGACAAAATCAAATTAAATATAAGATGCATTGCACTGGAGCTCATCCTCAATTGCTTGACTACTACAATCCCAAATCCTTGCCTTCCAGGATATAGTCCCATGTGTTGTCCCCAGTACTGCCCACTCCCCTTTTGTAGTCATGGCTAGCATTTGATGTGTTTGGATGTATGACTTTGCATTAGGCTGTACTAAAATGCATGTTGTGTGAATGATCCCAGGTTTCCAAGTGATCCAGAACACACCACATGACTGCCCAATCTTTGTCATTATTTACCAACCTATTAATCTGTCCATCCACGACTGCCCAATCTTTGTCATTATTTACCAACCTATTAATCTGTCCATCCACGAATTCTGTCAGGACTGATTTCATATCTACTTTCTAGGACAATCCCTGATGAACCCCATTAGAAAACTCCCCATTCAGTGATGATCTCTCATTGACAACTACTTTTGTGACGATTCAGTTAACCAGTTTTTAATCGATTTAAAGTGCGTTTTGGTGAAACTGTGGATGTTCATTTTTAAATCAGAATGCCAAGGGATGCTCAATTAAATGCCTTACAAAAGTCTAATAACTCCACAGTTACCTCTTCCAACTTCCCCAGTTTATAGCTCATCTAGATATTTTCCCCTTCCCACCCACTCTTTTCTTCTTGTTTTAACTTCTGTTTCCTGCCATGTGTCTCACAACGTTCCCTCTACTCCTTACACCCTCTTTTTCTGCTTGAATGTTCTCACTCTCCTTCTTGAAGTCCATTCATTCACCATGTTTCCACTGTTGCTGTCTGCTCGCATACAAGGATTTACTCCTGTCCTCCTGCATGACTCCGTTTTTAAAACGATTAGAATTTGTAGCATTCATTAGCATAAAAAGTTGATGTCATTTTTGTAACGTTTCCCCCCTCCATCTGTTGCCTTGCTCTTTGGGACAGTGACTGTGTACATCTGTCCTAGTAAGGCACCATGTAAGGTTATGGTTAATTGTTACTAAAAACAGATCATATGCCCGACTTGCTCAGGGAAGGCAGCTAGATATAGCAATCAGCAAAGTTGACTGGCTGTATTCTGATCTTTAAAAGATTCTTAATTCTATATTTGCATTTATTTTATCTGGACTTGATGCTGTAATTCCTCAATAATGTACATACAGAGGCAATCATTGGATAAATCATGACTTCTGTTTCTTGCAGAGGGCATATTGTGTATGCACGCCACTTTCTGACTAGTTACTCAAGGCAGATCAATGGCATATCAGAGTGCATGCGAAGAGTCTTGTTCCTGGGCCCATCTCATTTGTCTTCAAAGGAACAAAATATGACTCATCCCTCATTTCTAGCCAAGTACCATAGTTAATGTTTTGATATGATGATCAAAGATTTAGCAACATGATTTTAATTCCCATTAATAGGGGCTGCTGCTAAATCTTGTGTAAAAAAAAAAAAAATGTTGTACAAGGCCATACAATTATATTCATCCTTAGTGAGCTAGTGAGGAACTTGAGTTCTACAGCAACTTTTCCTTCTTGTTCCACTCTCCATCTCATCCCACTGTCTACTGTTTTTGTAAAGGGGAAAAATAGGTGTGATCTATATGATTTTATCCATTTAACCACATTTTGTATCAGCAGATTTCAGTAAGTTAATAGATGTGCACATGGTAGCTACTGGATTAATTAGTCTTTATTTCTCAAATGTTTTCACCCTTCTTCTTTTTATATATATAAAAAAAAAAATCTCAGGTATCCTGGAATTTTTCCACCATCAGCTGAAGGACATTGTTGAATATGCAGAACTGAAAACTGTGTGTTTCCAGAATTTGCGGGAAGTGGGAAACGCTGTGCTCTTCTGTCTGCTCATTGAGCAGAGTCTGGTAAGTCCTTAGGAAGTTGCTCTAACACCAGGTGTATCCAAAATGTTTGTCAGAAATTGTTGCTAATGATGCCTTATAATAAAGTCACAGACTTACATTTAATTGTAAGTACCTGTCAGAAATACCTTGGTTGTTAGATGTCTCTAGGCCATAAACTCTTTCTTTTGATTTTTGGGTTGTTCAGTAAATCATCCATGTCAGATTCAATAATAGGAGTAGCTACTCTGATCATTGTTTGTCTATAGGAAAGCCAGGATGGCAGGAAAAATGGAAACAGCCCTCCTGCCTCGTTAGTTTTCGGACACTGTCCTCCATTGTCTCAGTTCTCTTATGGTTCCCCTCCTACTTCTTCTTTACAGAGGGAGAGTGGGAGAGATCCAGAGTGCCCCTGGTGTGGGCAATGTAGTTAGCATACGGAAGCCACAAAGTGTACGTGATGACCCTCTAGTGTCCCAGTACCCTAACCGTCATCTATTTTATCTTTCTTAGATTGTAAACCTTTGGTCAGGGATTGCCTCTTACCTCTGTCTGTACAGTGCCCAGTAGTACCATGGGCTCCTCTTCCTTCTCCTCCTAATACAAAAGCATCTAATTCGATTGACCTTTAGATAATTTTACTTGGAAAATAATTTAATTTCCTTGGAAAAGGGGTGGATCCTTGTGTTTGACTGAAATAAGTCATGGAACATAAAATCCTTGATGCTCATTCGGGGTTGCTATAACTATTAATGTCAATCACATATAAAAATGAAAATATGCTATTTCGATCTTAAGAGGTGCCAGATGAGTCTAGCTCTTATCTCAGCTTCTGATTTTGGCTGTTTTATACACTGAGGGTGTGTCTAGACTACAGGATTTTTTCGAAAAAAGTGGCCTTTTTTCGAAAAAACTTCCCCTGCGTCTAGACTGCTGCTGCGTTCTTTCAAAAGTAAATCAAAAGACCGTGGCAGTTTTTTCGACCGTGGAAAACCTCGTTTTACGAGGAATAACACCTTTTTTCGAAAGTGCTTTTTCGAAAAAAGGCGCTATGTAATGCAAATGGTGCTTTTTCGAAAGAGAGCATCCAGACTGCCTGGGTGGTCTCTTTCGAAAAAGCAAATACTGGTTGTAGTCTAGATGCTCTTTTTCGAAAGAGGCTTGCAGTCTAGACGTAGCCTGAGAATGTACCGGGATTTCCAGAAGAAAACATCCAGATTAATGGATTTTTTTTTAAGTATTTGTGAAACAATTTTTTTTTTTTTATTCCTTATATTTTAAAGATTTGAAATGGTTCCACATTGGGACCCGAGCATTAGCCTCCTGGATCTGAGACTGACTTTCTGGGAGACATTTCTTGGTGATAATGGGTTATGGGAACAGTGCTGGTAAACATAAAAACAGGATTTGCTGCTTCATTCACCTTTTTATACATCTACACAGGATCTGTCTACCACTTGAACATAGAAATTCATCATTCTGCATTAGTCTTTTCAATAAATAGCCTTTGTCCTTTAAAAACTGCCAGTTCTACGTGGGAGTAAATCCAAAGTAATCTGCAAAAGTCAAAATGCTGCTAAGTATTTCTGTGAAAAGAGAGCCAAAAGCACCGTTCTTTTGCTCTAATGATAGGTGCTTGGTGCCCTATTGCCTTAGCCACTATTTGTTATAAAGTCTCAGGGTAGCCGTGTTAGTCTGTAACTGTAAAAACAGTGGCACCTCTCAGACTAACAGATATATAGGATCATGATCTTTCATGGGTAAAATGCACTTCATCAGGTGAGTTGGAGTGGAAATAACAGAATCCAGGGTATATGTAAAAGCAAAAGCAGTAACCTGTCAATTGTAGGGTGCTAATTGAGCCAGGCTAGATGTGTTCCATTCATAGCTTTTGATGTGTAAATGTGAATATTAGAAGTGGAGGAAATTGGCTTTGTAGTACGTTAACCAGTTAATATCTTTATTCAACCCCAAGTTGATGGTGTTGAACTTGTAAATGAATTCCAGTTCAGTAGTCTCCCTCTGTAATTGGGTAGTGAAATTCCTTTGTAGAGAATGCCTACTTTTAAATCCATTATTGAGTGACCAGGAAGGTTAAAATGTTCCCCTAAAGGTTTCTGTGTGTTTCCATTTTTGATGTCTGATTTGTGTCCTTTAATCCTTTGTCTCAGAGACTGTCTGGTTTGGCCAATGTACATGGCAGAGGGGCATTGCTGGTACTTGATGGAATATATAGGACAAGAAGCAATGGTCGTAAATTGCAGCAAGGGAGGTTTACTTCAGACATTAGAAAAAGCTTCCGGTCAGGGTGGTTAAACACTGGAGTAAATTGCCTGGGGAGGTTGTAGAATCTCTATCATTGGACATATTTAAGAGCAGATTGGAGAGACATCTGTCAGAGATGATCTAGGCCAGTGTTTCTCAACCTTTTTTTTTTTTTTTTTTTTTTTAATAAAGTGCCCCTTACAAATATTTTTAAGTACCCCCAGTACCTACAGTTTTCAGATTAAAAAAAAAATTCTACCATTGCAACACATTTGTTTAAACAACTTAATTGTGGCCAGACGGGTGATGAAATTTTTGGGTGTAAAAAGTACAAAAATAATAAAGCGCTATAAAACTTAAAACAAAAATTCGGTTTTCTCCAAATTTCAGTTTGGTTGAGAAATACTGATGTAGGCACTGTTTGGTCCTGCTGTGAGGGCAGGGGATTGGACTTGATAACCTCGAGGCCCCTTCCAGTTCTAGTGTTCTATGATCATGTTAGAGGATGTGCAGTTGTATGAGCCCCTGATGTTGTGCCTTACGTGGTTAGGTCCTGTGATGATGTCACATAGATATGTGGACAGAGTTGGCAACAGGGTTTGTTGCTGAGGTAGATTCCTAGGTGTGTGTATTTGTGGTGTGGTGTGTAGCTGCTGCTAAGTATTTGCTTCAGGTTGGGGGGCTGTCTGTAGTCAAGGATCGGCCTGTCTCCCTAAACTCTGTGAGAGTGAGGGGTCATTTTCCAGGATAGGTTGTAGATTGTCAATGATGTGCTGGAGGGGTTTAAGCTGGGGGCTGTAGGTCGTGATCTGTTGTTTTCCTTTTTGGGCCTGCCTTGAAGTAGGTGACTTCTGGGTCCTTGTCTGGTTCTGTCAGTCTGTTTCCTCACTTCCCCGGTTTTAAGAACACCTGATAAAGATCTTGTAGGTGTTTGTCTCTACCTGTGGGACTGGAGCAGATCCTGTTGTATCTTACGGCTTGATTGTAGTGAATGGATCATGTGATGTGTCCTGGATGGAAGCTAGAGGCATGTAGGTAGGAATAGCAGTGTTTTCGGTATAAAGTAGTGTTTATGAGAGCCTCATTTATATGTACTGTAATGTCAAGGAAGTGGATCTCTTGTGTGGACTGGTATTAGGTTGATAGTGGGGTGGAAATGGTTGAAATCTCTGGAGTTCAAGGGTCTCATTTCCATGGGTCCATATGATCAAGATGTCATCCATGTAGCGTAAGTACAGAAGGGATGCCAGAGGACGGGAGCTGAGGAAACATTCTAGAATGTCAGCATGGTTCTAGAGGCAGATTAGTGCCCTTGACATGTTGTTTTTTTAACTCCTAAATGCTTCTTATTCCTCTCTTTTTTTCTTTTCTAGTCACTAGAAGAAGTGTGTGACCTGTTGCATGCTGCACCATTCCAGAATATATTGCCAAGGGTTCATGTCAAAGGTATGGGCTGGATGAGCATCCGTTCTCCAGCAGCATGACCTCCATGCTGCTTTCTGGTTGGTGCATTCGTCATTCTGAAACTTGCTTTACACAAATGCTATTCATTTGCAACAACAGCAAATTCCTGAGCATCTGAAAATTGTACAGTACACAGGAGGCCGAAGCCTGTTAACCAAGGCTTTCTGGGTTGGGTTTGAAGAATGATCTGTGCAGCACCCATTGTTGCCTCATCCCCAGTTGGGGATGAGGTTGGAGGATTCTGGCCTTGCTATGAGGCCCCATCCTTCGTTTCAGCCGTGACTAGTAGGTGTGCAAAATAAACTTTGGATTAGGGAGTTTTAGCGCTGCATCTGGTAAGTTGCTGAACACTGTGTCTAATACAGCAAAGCACTTAACTACAGGCATAGTTGAGACAGACTTTTCATATGCTTAAATGCTTTGCTGAATTTGGAACACCTGTGCTCAGTACTAGGGATGTTAAATTTAATTTAATCAGCTACTCAGTGGAATTTCCATTGACTAGTCAATGAATCAATAAGTGGAGGAGCTGCAGCAGGGTTAGCTCCTGGCTCTGGTAGCCAACCCCGCTGAGGCTCTGCCTTTCAAATGTATTAAGAGTCGGCAAGCTCTTAATACATTTTAAAAGCAGAGGCGCAGTGGAGGGTCCTGGTGCAAGCTGGGAGAGCTGATTCCTGGCTCACGCCAAGTCTCCCCCGCTGCCTATCAGACCTTTAAATGTATTAAGAGCCTGCCAGCCCTTAATACATTTAAAAAGCAGAGATGCAGCATCCTAGGATTGGGCATACGCCAGGAATAAGCTGATTCCTGGCCCACGCCTGGGCCCCTCTACCCCCTGCCTCCCATGCCCCCTCGGAGACAGCTCTGGGGGAGAACCAACTTTTAAGCCATCTCCTCCCAGCACTGGCTCCTGCTCCTTCCCCTTGCTGCCTCTGATGGAGACAGCAAAGGGGAGGGAAGTGACTAGTCGAGGGAAGTGCTTATCGGATAGTCAACTAGTTGCTTACATCCCTACTCAGTACCTTGCAGGATTTGTTCCTTGAAGTCTATGTTCTCTTCTCCCCTTCCTGACTGATGGAGGGTAGGTGTCCTCTGTTCTTCCATTTCCTCCTTTCGCATTCCTTTCTTTGTTTTTTCTGGGGTTTTTTTTTGGGGGGGGGGGTCTCTTTTCTTAACTCTGCCCCAGTGCCAGAAGCAGCAGATCTGTCTAGGCCTCTGCTCATAGGATTCACATAAATAACAAAGCAAAAGAGCCTTATCATATTTATTGCAGTTACTCAGGTCCCTGTAGGCAGCCATCAGAATAAGCAGATCTTTTGTATATTTTATTCATCCACTCAACGGTGAGGTTTTTTTTAACTTTTCAATACATAAAGCTCTACCTTCAATATAACAGCAATCTCTGGGGGCAATATCTTGTATGTGGTAAAGGTGATTTTAATTGGCTTAGTATGTATGGAGGTCAAAATATGCTAGAGATAACATACGTGCTTTATTTTATTTTGAGGGGAAGAAACTAGTTAATAACAAATAGCCTCAGTACTAGTTTTTACTGTATAGTTAGTTTCTTTATACTTGAATGTATAATGTAATTTTGTTAGAGGAATAAACCCTTTAATGGATACTATGTATCAAATGTATACTGAAGAAAAAGCAAGCCATTTGAAATGAAGTATCAATCAAAGGAATAATTTACACACACAACTATGTGACAAAAGTAAACTCTAATAAAAGCACGAATTTCTGTATTGCAGTTTTCATTGTTTTTGAAGTAAAATCATCTAACTTTAAAGGATAATGTGAGGGTTTTTTTTTCCCCTTTCAGAGGGTGAAAGACTTGATGCTAAAATGAAAAGACTAGAATCAAAATATGCTCCGCTCCATCTTGTTCCTCTGATTGAAAGATTAGGAACACCCCAGGTATGTCTTACATTTTGTGTTCAAGATATTTTATGCAAAAATATCATTGCACAAGAAACCTGGGACCTTCACAATTCCAGTAGTAATGTCAGAATTACAAATGTCTCTTAAAATTGTTCACACAACAAGGCCTCTAGTAAATCCATGGATTCAGTAAAGTTGGTCAGCAGCTTGTGCACACAGGTGGCTTATTGTCAATGTCTAGGACAGTGCAGAGGTGACATTTTAGGTTTCGGGAAAGGATTAAAGTGTTAATTTCCACATACTCTCTTGTGATATAATGTGTAAAGGAAAGGATTTGTACCCAAGGGGCTCCCAGTTCAAATTCCACCAAAAGCAACTGATTTGCTCTGTGACCTTTTAAAAAAGTCATTTGTTCTCTTGTGATTCAGTGAACAAATTGGATAAAATCAACCTTTTTGGAAAGCAACTGTTCTATTTGATCTTTTCTGAGCTTTCCCGGAAAACTAATTACCAAAAGAGAACATTCTTCCTCCTGCATACCTTGTCAGTGAGCCACTTTTGATGTCTAGAAGCCATTCTTCTCTGTGTCTTTGTTGAGTATGTTTCATTCCCCATTTGCTTCAATGGAAAATTGTTCTTGAGAGAGGAATTGGGCGGGGGGGCAAAAGGGAATGTCAAGTATAGAGTTAAGACTACTTTTATCACCATGGATAGGTGTTAAGTGAACTGTGCTAAGCAAGTGACATGGTCCCTACTGGAGAGAGCTTACAATGGGAGGGCACAAGCTAGTACAATATAGAAAAAGAAAGTATTGATTATAAATCAGTTTACTTCAGTTGTATTGATCTCTTCATGCTCACTTTGAAGCACATCAGCTTCTGATAGCAGCAGGTCAAGGAGTCAGCAATAAGTGAGGGAAGGAGGCAGACAAACCATTGTCTTTTGATTAATTTCAGTTAAAAGCCCCCCACACCCAGCCCCCCAAAACCTGCACACTTTGGTGTGGTACAGCAGCAGCTGACCTTTTGCACTCAACAAGCCTTGAAAAGCTTTTCTTCCATTGAGTGGGTGGGAAAACCCCCCAGATATTTCAATGTTGGTGTTTTCTGCTTCCGTCTTTCACTTAACCCCAGGAGAATTAATGAAAGTATTCAGATCTTAAAAGCATTGATTCAAAAAGAGAGAAGTCAAATCTAGTGACCCGGCTATGAGTACTACTTTTGTTTAAACAGCCAATTCGGCCTGCACTCAAATGAATTTGCTCCAAAGTGAAGTGCAGAACTGAAACTGGGACATTCAGGTAAACTGTTCTACAGTACTCTTGGGGTATGTCTACACAGCAAATTAAAAGCTGTGGCTGGCCCATGCCAGTGGACTCTTGCTCACAGGGCTTGGGCTGAGGGACTGTTTTGCTGTTGTATCTGGGAGGGAGAGTCCCAAACTTGGGATCCAGTCTGAGCCCAGAAGTCCACACTGCTATAAGACTGTCCTGCAACCCAAGCCCAAGTTGGCTGGCATAGGCAAGCTAATGAGTTTTTATTTGCTGTGTTTTTGATCAGCATACTCCCATAGATCAGCATACTGCACTAGTATAAAGCTTTCAAAGAGAAACCACGTCTCCCCCATAGCTAATCTGAAATGTTTCATTCACTTTTTATTTCCTCCTCTCCATCTTAGCAAATTGCAATAGCAAGGGAAGGAGATTTGCTGACCAAGGAACGCCTCTGCTGTGGCTTATCCATGTTTGAAGTCATCTTGACCAGGATTCGGACCTTCCTGGATGACCCAATCTGGCGTGGCCCCCTTCCCAGCAATGGTGTGATGCATGTGGATGAATGTGTGGAATTTCACCGTCTCTGGAGTGCAATGCAGTTTGTGTACTGCATTCCTGTGGGAACACATGAGTTTACTGTGGAGTATGTATCGTAGGCTGCCAATTATGCACTTATTGCAACAGTACTTTATTGTATTTCCTAGTTAGAAATGGAGATGCAAATATAATGGTGGTGTTCATGTTTTTGAGAGAGCTCAGTGAGGCAAGCATAGGAAAGAGGGAAAGTGATGCTTGCACTGAGAGCCTTTTAGCACAGGAACATAGATTATTTTTAAAAGAAACAATTGCTATCTATTTTAAATACTTTGGTACATAATAAAAGCTTTCATAAAGAAGAGGTCCTACCACACACACCTCAACACCAGTGATGAGTATTGCTATCCATGCTGGATTTAAGTAAAATAACTTTTACAAGTAGTTTTAACAGATACTTATTTTCTGTAGGTTAGCAGCATGAATAAACATTCAAAAGTTAGTGTCCTGCAATCTTCAGTTCTTCAGTTTTTAGCATTTTGTTTGATAGTTTTCGGTAGGAAAGATTCTGAGCTATAATTTGCCTGTCACTGGCTAGTTAAGTGGAAGTCTTGCGACATTGCTTCCCTTAGTCCATAAGGACCAATAAATATGGTTGTGTAGCATTGTCTGTACTATGGGTTAGTATAACAGTAGCACTGCTGCAGAGTAATGGGGAGCATATATTTTTGGAAGACTTTAAAACTGGATGAAGAGTTTCATCTTTTCTAGTGTTTGCAGTTACTACATATTAATTTAGAGGAAAATGATCCTAAAAGACAGTGTTTTAAACCCTAGCCTGCGGGATTTTAAATTCCTGTGGGGTTTTTTTGTTTTTTAAGAGATGTCATGCTAACTTGTTTTTGGAAGTTTTAAGCGAAATATATCATTTTCTTGGACTTTGTATTCTGTTACAGACAGTGCTTTGGAGATGGGCTGCACTGGGCTGGCTGTATGATTATTGTCCTTTTGGGACAGCAACGTCGCTTTGATGTGTTGGATTTCTGCTACCATTTACTGAAAGTACAAAAGCATGATGGCAAAGATGAAGTCATCAAGAATGTGGTAAGTGGAGTGTTCAGAATTAATCTAATTTACTTTTCAAAGCACAAGATTATGCAGTAGAGCAAGTTGTTAGTAGCACCCTATGTTAACTGGGATTTTAACTGAGCAAAGCTTTACCTTTCAATGTGGCATGTGTTTTCTTTCATTTAATGAAACATCTGATGTGATCTAGATGCATATATGTAGCCTTAAAACAGGGCTAGTCCAACTGAGGTTGTAATTCCCAAGTTCAAGGCCTATTTCTGGAATTGTACACAGAGTAGAATTTTAAAACAAATTTTTATGTGGATATTTGCATCTAACACTGGTTGGGGAACATTCAGGCTACGTCTACACTGGCATGATTTTCCGAAAATGCTATTAACGGAAAACTTTTCCGTTAAAAGCATTTTCAGAAAAGCGCGTCTAGATTGGCAGGATGCTTTTCCGCAAAAGCACTTTTTGCGGAAAAGCGTCCGTGGCCAATCTAGACACGGTTTTCTGCAAAAAGCCCCGATCGCCATTTTCGCGATCGGGGCTTTTTTGCGGAAAACAAATCTCTGCTGTCTACACTGGCCCTTTTGCACAAAAGTCTTTCGGAAAAAGACTTTTGCCCGAATGGGAGCAGCATAGTATTTCCGGAAAAGCACTGACAATCTTACATGAGATTGTCAGTGCTTTTCCGGAAATTCAAGCGGCCAGTGTAGACAGCTGGCAAGTTTTTCCGGAAAAGCGGCTGATTTTCCGGAAAAACTTGCCAGTCTAGACACAGCCTCATAGTTTATCCAGACTACACACCACTCTTGGAGCAGATTTAGGAGACTTGGCACCGTTTTCTCTTTCTGTTACCCACAGTGGCCATATTAGGTCATACAACGGGGTCCATCTAGTCCAGTATCCTGTCGTCCAACAGGGGTCAATGCTTTTATCAACAGTTGGTCCTGATTTTTATCTCAAAGCTTTTTCTGAATATACATTTTTTACATTGCAGCCTTTGAAGAAAATGGTGGAGAGAATTCGCAAATTCCAGATCTTGAACAATGAGATAATTACTATCTTGGACAAGTATTTGAAGTCTGGTGATGGAGAAGGTACACCAGTGGAACATGTACGCTGCTTCCAGCCCCCTATCCATCAATCTTTGGCGAGCAACTAAGTGTGGATAGACAACCTTGCATTTTACTTTAGCAGCAGTTCTTCTGTACCTAGTTCAGCTTTAAGATTAAGAGGAGAAAAACTCCTGTAAGGAATATACCTTAATCTGTATTTCAGTATTTCCTGTGCCTTTTGAATGGTGGTGCTTTGTCATTTTCAGTCTCCAAGGACAATAATTGTATACAATCCATACTTATTTTTCTAGACTAATATTTTATATACTTGATAAAAAGGCTTTTTGTCTTACAAACCCTTCTGCATCCGTCACCTGATGTGATCATTTTAGACTGGATTGGTTCAAACGGTTTATCCTTATCAGCAAATTATTAGGGTGGGTGAAAAAAACGTGGGTTTTTTTTGTAGAAACATTTTTTAAAAATTGATCATAATTGTTTGTATTAGAAATGCAGTAATTGCTTGCTTGGTCTTTATAAAAAGAATCCTGCTGGTATTTTGTGAATAATTTTTGTAATCAGTTGGATTTTTTTTCTTGGTAAAATTAAATTGCATCCTGTGATTAATGATTATGGAAATAAAGGCTAATTAATTACAATTCTCACTTTTTAAATAGTGATTCTTTCACTTGGAGGTGGTTGATACTATGAACTTCAGCGTGGGAGCCTATCTCTCACTGTTTCTCAAACCATATCAAATTAGTTTTCTGGTTTGAGGTGGTTATTTTAAAATGAAAGTTTTCTTTCCAAATTGATAAGTAATCTGTTTTAAAATTATTTTTGAAAGGTATCCTTGCATAGACTGAGCTATTGTAGTGTCTCTCACTATGCTTAGCTTTAATTATACTAATCATTACTATGGGAGAATATTTCAATCTTATTGTATTACGAGAGAGGTCCTAAGCAACACTAGATAAATCTAACTCCGTTTTTTCCTTCACTTAAATCATTGTTCTGAGGTGGGAGATGGGGTCAGAATGCAGGCTCCCCGTGGGGAAGAGAGGATTACCCCAGTGATCTCTCACTGCAGCAGCTTGGGACCAACTGAGAAAAGCACCTCTGACTGCTGCAGCAGGCACATCCAGGGGAGTTGTGCAAACAAACGCTTTCAAATATATCATAGATAGCTGTCTCTTTCTTCATCCCTGCCCCTCTGCTGCCTCAATAGGGTTATAGGTGCCCCAGTCCCCCATCTCTGGCCCATTGCAGGCCCCTCCCATGGTCATTATACTGTACAATTGTCCTTGCTTTCCATCCCATATCCCCTGCTGCCACCATGTGGCCATTACATAGTAGATCCTTCCCTTTTCAGTTTGAGAACTAATCCCATTCCAGGCACACCATCCCATTTTCCTGGCACAACCAAACACTTTTCTTGCTTTAAGTTATGATAAAAGGAAGCTTCATACCGAATTTGGTGGTCCTAGCTCTTAGGCTGTGTCTACACTGGCATGATTTTACATAAAAACATGCTGTCTGTCTACACTGGCGGGAGTTCTTGTGCAAGAACACTGACATTCTAATGTATGAAATCAGTGCTTCTTGTGCAAGAACTATGATGCTCCCGCTCAGGAAAAAGCCCTCTTGCATAACTGTTCTTGCGCAAGAGACCAGTGTAGACAGGCAACATGAATTTCTTGCGCAAGAAAGCCCGATGGCTAAAATGGCCATCGGAGCTTTCTTGCGCAAGTGAGCGTCTACACTGGCACGGATGCTTTTGCGCAAAAGCACATCTCTTGCGCAAAGGCACATGCCAGTGTAGACACTCTCTTGCGCAAATACTTTAACGCAAAAACTCTTGCATTAAAAGTATTTGCGCAAAATCTTGCCAATGTAGAAGTAGCCTTACAGTTTAGGAGGGGTTCTTGAACAAACAGATGGACAAACTCTCAAATATAACTAGTCCAGTGGCACTTTAACAGGTTTATTGGGGCATTGGAGCATAAGCTTTTGTGAGCTATAACTCACTTTCTCAGATGCTGAAGAGAGGAAGTGAGATGTAGCTCATGAAAGCTTATGCTCTAAAGACTAGCACATTTATTTGGATATTAAAGTGCCACCAGACTCCTTGTTTTTGCTGAAGCAAACTAAAACTGCTACCTCTCTGAAATCTCTCAGGGTATGTCTACACTTGCAACTTATTTTGAAATAGGGATGCAAATGTAGGCATTCGAAATAGTAAATCCAGGATTTAAATATCCCCCACTTCATTAGCATAATTGCGTCCGGGTGCTATTTTGAAATCGCGCTATTTCAAAATAAAACGCCCTGTGTAACCGTGTTATTTCGAGAAAAAAACCCTTCTCTCAAAATAACTGGTAAACCTCATTGTATGAGCAATAACAGTTATTTTGAGAGAAGGGTTTTCTCTCGAAATAATACGGATACACGGGGCGTTTTTATTTTGAAATAGCGCCTGGATGCAATTATGCAGGGGATATTTAATCCAGGCTTCATTGACTATTTTGAATGCCTAAATTTGCATCCTTATTTCAAAATAGGGTGCAAGTGTAGACATACCCTCAAATATATAGTACATCCTGTGAATCCTACCTCAGTAAGTTTGTAAAGCTTCTTTAACAACTGTACAATCCAAATTAAAGCAACATGATCAGGGACCCCTCCAAAGTCTGAGTTTAAGCCTGTTGCTCTCTGGTTTTACAGCTTTGTCAAATTGTACAGGTCACAACAAGTATTCTTCTAACAGCTATAACAGCATGTTAGATATTCTTAGGATGGGAATGGAATGGCTAATGGTGTATGCTTGGACAGAGCAAGTGGTAGTGAAGCTGCTCTTTCTACCCATAAGAAATTCTTCTGAGGTTATATCCCTTATAGCCAATGATGGGGGAGACCAAAACAACAGGACCAAGTAGTATTCTAGCACCTCTCTCCCTAGCCTGCCTGCATAATAAGACCTTTTCCCTGCTTTCAAGTCCTGACTTGTTTTGAAAAACTGGAAGCCAGCAGGAATCCAGAAAGGTGCAAAAGTGAGTCAGCTAGGCATGGAGATGAGGCAAGTGATTAGGAATACATTAAGTATGAGACCATCTTAAATAGCTGTAGAAGAAAATTTTTCTTGAGGTTACACAAACAAGGATTAAAGTGAAGAATAAGCTAATTTTTAGTAATTCTGTGCTGGAAAGATGGGGGGCTGGTTACTCAAACTTGCATTACCCTAACTAGAAATAATCCATTTTTCAATGTATGTGTCTACCTGACCTGGTGCTTTAGAATAAAAAAAAGTCTCACATAAATGTTCTTTAAACTTTTCTGATGGGAGAGTGTGGTGGAAGCTCAGGGTAACTGTGGGGGAAGAAAGAGGAGGAATACACTTGCATGGGGTGCAGTAATTCCCTTATTTTGTGCTCCATCTCTATTTTATGCAGTACATTCTACCTTGATACTACAGGAACAAAAAAAACCTTATCTACAGTGTCACTCTTCCTTGGTGCTGTGTGTTGCACCTGAAAATTCTACTGAAATTTCTAATGCTTTAGCTCTTCAAAGTACCATACAAAGGTCAATTATGATGAAAGATAGAGGCAGCAATGTTTCATGTCACCACTATTTAAAATTATCAAATTAAGTGACCTGGCTGAGATGCACTATAGGCCATGAAGCCCCCACTCACAGACCAAGCTGGAACCAGGATTAAAACTGTCCTCAGACACCCAATTTAGGCCTTGACTTCAAGAATTTTTTTAAATGCATGTTAAAATCCAAGCGTGGGCAATGCATAATGCAATTCCTACATGTCAACCTTCAAGTTTCCTTCAACTATCTAATGTTTAAAAGAATGTGTAGTCACAAATAACATTTCAAAGGCACCTGAAACTCAAGTCTTCAAAATTGACTAACGTTTAAGGGTGTAAATCCCAGTGAAAGTCAGTATAACAAGACTTTCCACAGTATAATGCTGTAACTATACTGGTATAGCTAAAACATTACAACCCATTCATGGCTGACTAGGAGCCTACAGCAATACAAATAAACATCTTTATAATTTATTTGTTATTCCAGTACAGGAATAAGCTATACCAATAAAAGGCACTTCTTTACTTTAAAACTATATCTATACTAGGATTTGGACCATTTTATTATCCCCCATGAAAACAATTGTGTGTTAATGGACCAGGGTCTTTGGAGCTTAACACACTTTTGACCATAGAATTTAATATCTTAAATTACTTGTGCGTTTTGGGAACTTCTACCCTCAACCTCTAAACATCTTTCTCCATATAAAAAATGAGGGTAAGTGGGAAAGTTCTTCAAGTGGATCTGCATATTCTCACATATGAGTCTTACACATCCTATTAGTGCCTCACAGAAGAACTTTCTCCAACTAGTTTCTACCATTAGAATACTCGTGCCCCCACCTGCAGTTCCCCTCAACATCCCTAACCATATTGAGAGTGAGGTTGTGTGTGGGTCCCAGTACCCTCTACTACTTCAATTACTCTCAACTGCTGTGACAAAATACAATTAACAGCTCTGGTTCATTCAGATGCCAGCTTTTCTTCATTCTTACTCTCTTGATAGCTGCAGTTTATGCTTTACTGGTAAGTAGAGAGTGGTGTTCGCTGGTAGCTCAGTTCCAGATTACGGTGGAACTGGAAGAGCTGGGATTCAGGAGATGTGCTTCATGACTGGTCGTCTTCCTGGCATAGGATGATCATATTAGATACCTGAACTGCTTAGGCAAGGATCATTCTCCTGCATGTTCCATCTACTGGATTTTCATGCCCAAATCTGCTCAAGAGAGGCAGTAAAGATTGCAAGTGCTTCTCCTTAAAGAGGAACGTGAAGCTCCAGGCACTCATCTGATCCAAGGCCTGATGCCAGTAGGCTTGGCTCCTGTGACTTCTTCCAGCAAGTCAAAGCACTTCAAAGGTTTCAGGCAACTGGAACTTTCTTGCGTCATGTTTCGAATCCTGGGGCTCAAGCAGTCAGGTTTTTGATGGCAGTGTTGGTAGAAAAAGGCCAATCAACTGCCATAGAAATTGGAGCCATGTTTGCTCCAGCTATGTTGGTTCTAAAACAGGCAGCAAGGGAGTAAGACTGTCACTGTTGGATGTGACAGGGTAAGGGATTTTTAATTTTGTTGGATCATTTTCTCTTGGCAAGAGAACATTTTCTATTGGCAAGTTACACCAAGCTCTTTTTCACAGTTAGGTTGTTAGAACACCAGATCTCACATGTCAGATTTGTTGGATCCATCCAACTCTGTCATGGCCTCTCCAGATCAACTCCAAAACCCAAGCCAGTTTTGGCTTCAACATTGAGAACCAGTGGCATTTCATTGCATCCTGCACTATCCTTCACTTCAGCCGCAACCTCTGCTTTGGTTCTGGTTCCATCTTCAGATCTGATGCGGAGTCTTTAATGGCAGATGTTCGTTTGGCTTCTGAGCATTCTTCCAATCGGAGTAAGATTGTGGAAGGGGTTGATGTTTGTTTTCACCCGAAAAAAGGAAGAGAGTGGATTATTAGCCTCTCCTCTGATCTATCTAGACTTCCTCCTCCAATATCTCCATTAGAGCTTTCTCTCTTGTTTCTCTCCACACTCCACAACAGTTGCTCTCATCTGTGTGGTCCAGTACAGATCCTAGGCTGGATCCATGTTTAGAGGAGGATAAAGAAGCAACTCCATTGCTCCTAGTTCATGCCTCCTTTTGCTCCTTCTCCTGTAGGTTTGTTCTGAAATCAAGCTGCTGGGGAGTGGTGGTTCAATGGGCACTGCTATAGGGTACGCCTTGTAGATGGAGAGGTCAGGAAGTTTCATCTATAGTGGATCTGGCAACTGAGAGAAATCCTTAGATCCAGTTCCACTGGACCCATCCATGTCTCAGGCAGTAGCACCTGATTCTCTACATAAAAGGAAGATGAGGTGATTGTATAGTCTTGTTCAAAAAGAGCTGACTCAGACTTACAGTCCTGATTTATCACCAGATGAGCTTGTGAGAATGGTGTCTGCCTCTTTCCCTTCTGAAACACTACAGTTCCATGACCTGATGGGCCACACAGCATCCATATTGAATTTACCTTCAAGTAACCATGGAGACTTCCCTTCCAGAGTTTGACATTCTTAGGATTCCTTCAAGAGTAGGATGTCCTTACAAATTTTTGATGCCCTGCTGGAGCCTGCGAGGCTGTTAAGAAGCAGAAGTTGACTAGTTTCCAAGAAGACAAACAAATCCTATCAGATACTAACCTGGGTAATGTTTATATTTTCACACCCATTCTGTGCCTTACTAGTACTACGTTCAGAGATGCTAAAGGAAGAGGTAGGAGGGGATATGCAAGTGAGTTAACAGACCCTGACTGAAGAAGGTAAGATCTATAATATGCATTTTCATCTTGAAGAACACCAGTTACAAATATCCCACCTTCATTTACTCATATGTAATTCCACTTGTAGTTATTCCCCACCATTGAGCAAGAAATATGAGGCATTTCATGGTTTCACCTACCCAGGAAAAAAAACAACACAAGGCTCTGTCAATCATAGCTTAAGGATAAGGCCCTTTGGCTGTTGCTCTTTTTTGGTTCTATCCTATGATTTCCCCCCTTAATTTAATTTTTCATTCTGCTTTATACCTGGAAATAGAGAAGAAAAAAATCATTAAAAGGCATATGATAAAAGAAGTGAGGCTCAGGTGAAGCACTTAAGGAAACAAGGAGCCAAAAAAAAAATTGTAGGAAGGGAATGGACTAGTTAAGTGTTTTTTATTTAGCACTTGCCTGACACAAGATCTGTAAAAGGATGCAGACTATCTAGCCTTAAGTACATCTTGTAGGGCAGAAGAATGTACAATAGATGCCTGTTGCAGAGAAGAGGTAAATTCCTAACTACAAGCCTGATTTGCAAATTATAATAGAATTTGGGGATTCCTCTTTGCCCCATTGAAAACTGATCCCTGCTCTCTACACTACAAAATTAATTCATTATAACAACATCACTGAGAGATATGAATCATCTATACTGCCTGGGCAATGTAGTTCTAATGATCTAAGACACAACTGTAGACAACACTTATTTGGCAGGGGAGCTTCTTCTGCTGACAGCTACCTCTTCTCACAGAAGTGATGTTATTAAGCCAACAGCAGGGTTCTGGCCTTGTCACGTTATTGGATTTTAAAGGGATCACACAGAGTTTTTGTTGTTGTGTCTGTTAATGAGATTAGAGGAATGCTGAAGGATGGAGTCTTGTTTGATTTATAATGTCTTTTGCTTTGCCCAGGATGAGATGCTGTTATTTATGCTTTTCTTTGAAGGTCCTTGTAAAGATTGTTTGTGTGAAAGTGTTATGTATGTGTTGAGATAGAGGTGCGAAGGTTATCCTCAGGGCCAGATGGCCAAGAAAGGAGGGGTGAGGTGTGGGTGAAGTCAGACTTGTTGGTGTCAGAGGAACCATCAGTGCATACAAAGATTGATCAGATTGATGACTCGAAAGTGGAGCGAGCACCCCCAAAAGACAATTGATTACAGGATGACCTTTTTGGAGATGTTTTGGCAATGATTAACATCAAAAAGATAACCCACCGGACACAAACTGGCACAGTGAAATCCATAAACTTCAACAGAGAAAAGGATTATAAAAGCAAGGTGCTCTGCTATGGAACTTTGGGTCCGTCTTGTCACCAACACCAGGAGAGCATCGGATCACGACCAACATAGCCCAGCTCTCCCTCTGTGATTGATCTGGCTGACCACTAGATTGATCAAGACTCTGGATTAGTAACTATAACATCGTCTGGAGGGAATGTGTATATGGCATTTGTGTGAGTGACTGAAAAGCATATGCGACTGTTGTAGTCTCAATAAAAGATCTCATGTGCTTTGTTTAAGCATAACAGGTGTTTGCCCCAAGGTATGTACAAAGGGGGCCATGTGAGATGTCAAATAAAACCTTATGTTCTACTGATTTTATGTATGTTACTCATGTACTTGTATGCTATCTGTATGTGGAGTTATATGTACTCTGTGTAGATGCTGGAAGATTCTGTGTCTGAGACAGAGCAATGGGCAAAGAATGTTCAGCCAGTAACTACGCTAATTAGCAAGGCCCCAGGGACAAAGCTCTCTGAGAGCCCGATACACACCTGAGGAATGCATCTGGAAATCTGGATGCCTGCAAACCAGCCAGTATCTGATGACTGCTCACATAGGACACAGGGATAGATCACAGGGCCATGTGACCTGCTCTGGCCAGGAAGATGCCAGGAGAAGTATATAAATAACATATGGTAATCTAAATCTGGCCTTCAATTTTGCTCCTGATTCCAGATGCAGCCTTGCAAAGAACAGCGAGATGGGAAGAATCGTGGGCCCATCCTGACATCGGATGTACACCTGAGACTTTTAAGACAGCAGTTTATAACATCTAGGCTAACACCCTGCATCGAGAACTGGATGATTCGGTGAATGTAATATATTCTCCTTAACCTTACTCTCATGCTTTTCTTTCTTTTATTAATAAACCTTTAGGCTACGTCTACACTGGCAGCTTCTTACGCAAAAAGTCTTCCACAAGGGTGTGTCTACACTGGCATGTGCTTTTGTGCAAAAGATGTGCTTTTGTGCAAGAGCATCTATGGCAGTGTGAAATAGTGACTGTGCAAGAAAGCTCTGATGGCCATTTTAGCCATAGGGGTTTCTTGTGCAAGAAGTTTGTTGCCTGTCTACACTACCCTCGTGCGCAAGAGGGCTTATTCCTCGTGGGGAGAGGAATAACTCTTCCAGAAGAAGCCGTTTTCCGATGCTAGACTGTAAATTTACTTGTGCAAGAATGTGTGTGCAGTGTAGACATAGCCTTAGATTCTAAAGGATTGGCCCAGTGTGATCTTGTGGATAAGATCCAAAGTGTAAATTGACTGGGGATTTGTGGCTGGTTCTTTGGGAATGGAAAGACCCATTCAGGGTAGGTGAGGGATTATAGAACCCAGTGGGTTAGGCCAGGAGCTGATTGGAGCACAGGGAGAGCTGGAGTTTCTGAGGGGTTTTGCTCAGTGAGACTAGTTTGTGACCTGTTTGGGAAGGTCTCCAGTCAGGGGCTGTAAGGAGCCCTGAGTTTGAGCAATTTGCTCTGAGCGGACACCCTCAGCAGTGCACAGGCCTGTTGCTTAAAGCATATTTGTAATGTAGACATACCCTGAGATTTACAATCAAACACAATCTCCTTATAGTACACATTTGAGTCATAGTGAGTGTTGTAAACTTTCATTTTTGTGTTTGTTCGATAAGCACAAGGATATCCTCTATTCAAACATATAATAAATTCAATTTTGGCAGCTAATCATAGGACCTTAGTCCAATAATTGGCGCTTACAGGCATTAGCACTATTCAAAGCATCTACAAAGGCCTATATTAACAGGAAGTTAACTTGTCAGACATGCCCCAATGCATTAGTGAGTCAGTATGATCTTTAACCACACATTACATAGTAGTAGGAAACACTCTACAAAGGGATACAGTCAATAACTAAAACCCTTCTGAGAAACAGGTGTCAAAGTGCATTTTGGTGGCTATTCTTAATTGACTGCATGTGCCCTCATTCATTAGTACTCTCTGTAACTAAATATTTCAACAATATTTAATTAAAATTTCTACTCCATTAGCATTTTCACCAATTGTATCTTGGTCTAGTGTTTGTCTAGTAATGCTCATACTTTAAAAGGGCTACTCCAGGCATTTGATTGTTTTGAGCATATTATATTCCTGAAAAAAGATAGCAATCTACTTTTCTACTGTCATACATTAATGCTATGAGACAGTTTTGGGCTGTAAAGTCAGTTTCCATGTAAGCTACTTTGAAAGAGTTATTCAGCAATACTTAATCTTGTTTTGCTCCTAATCAGAACTGTCCCACTTTAGGACTATTCATGTTTAAGTGACTGTCAAGTTATTTCCAAGGGAGCAAGAAATAGGAAGAGGGGAAACCGGGACATGCTGCATTCCAGATCAGAGTTAAAATTGTGGGGCTATTTTGCAAAACAAAAACATTTTGTAACAAACTATAACTACAGTAAAACTCCGATGGTCCGGCATCTGACAGTCCGGCACTCCTGATGGTCTGGCACCATCAGGAACCCGGAAATGCTCCGGGCAGCCGGACCATTGGAGCTGCTCTGCCCCCAGCTTCCCCGATTCAGCCGCTGCTAAAACTGACCAGTGCTGAATCCGGGAAGCAGGGGGCAGAACAGCTGGAATGCTGCCGGGTAGGTCCAGTAGCACTGCCCCTCGGGGCTGCGGGACCAACCCAGTAGCACCCCAGCTGTCCCGGATTCAGCCGCTGCTGACTCCAGAAAGCCCGAGACACAGCTGCTCTGCCCCAGCTTCCTGGAATCAGCCGCTGGTCAGTTTCAGCAGCAGCTGACTTGGGTATAACCTGGGACAGAGCAGCTGGGCTGCTGCTGGATTGGTCCCCGCAGTGCCGAGGTTTGGCGCTACCAGACCAACCCAGCAGCGCCCCAGCTGCTCTATCCCAGGCGTCCCGATTCAGCCGCTGCTGAAACTGACCAGGGCTGACTCCAGAAAGCCCGGAGCAGAGCAGCTCTGCCTCTGGCTTTCTGGAGTCAGCCGCTGATCAGTATCCGCAGCGGCTGACTTGGGGACACCTGGGGCAGAGCACTTGGGGTGCTGCTGGGTTGGTCCAGTAGTGCCTAGGAGTGGCGCTGCGGGACCAACCCGTCAGCACCACAGCTGCTCTGCCCCAGGTGTCCCCAAGAGCAGCTGGGGTGCTGACGGGTTGGTCTCGCTGCGCCAAGGGTCGGTGCTACCAGACCAACCCAGCAGCACCCCAGCTGCTCTGTTGCAGGCGCCCCCGATTCAGCCGCTGCTGAAACTGACCAGCAGCGGCTGAATCAGGGACTCCTGGGGCAGAGCCGGACTATCAGAAGGGAGGGCTATGAGGGGGTCTGGGGTAGCATCCCCCCACCCCACCCCAGACCCCTCATAACCCCCCCCCCCCCCGTCTGATAGTCCGGCACCCCCTGGGTCCTAAAGGTGCCGGATTATTGGAAGTTTACTGTAGAATGAAAAATTGATATTGCATGTGGACCTTGTGGTAAAATACTTAATGGCTTACTGGAGTCACCCCAGAGGTTTGAACTAAAAAAATGCACTCTTTGGAAAACATCTTGAAAGTGGCAGTTATCACTACAATCAATAAATGATTTGGGCACCAGTTTCCTGAGAGAGATGACTACATCTTACCTATGATTCACTGCAATAGTTATCTCGGATATTCTTGCTCATTGTTAGCAATGACCTCTCCAGGGTTACGGTAAGACTTTTTTCAATTTTAAAACATTTTAAATTAGTTAAAATAAACCATTCTGAATGTACACTTCCTGAGTCTTTACTGTTTCAAATTTAAAGTAATGACCACTACTAAAACATTTGTTATATGCTTCCAAATTAGCCATTTAAATGACATTCATTGTAAATTGCTCCCCTCACCTTTCAGTGCATGTCCCTCGCATTTTAGTTTATGTTTTATATGCTGAAACACACATGCCGAATATTCATTATTCAAAAGACTCAGGTTCAAGTCAATGTACTTACCACCAATGCAAAATTAGAGCACTTTATTTTTATATAGTTAAAATCATCATTAGTGCAATAAGTTTTTAAAATGGAAAATCCAAATTAAAAATATTTACAAGTTTACACAGGCAACTCAAGAGCAACAAAAACATGTACTGAGGTCATTTCAGTGTGTCTTTTAAAGTAAATATAAGGCAAATTGAAACTCCATCACTATTCTTGGTCCAAATTAATCAAACCTAAAAATTAAGGATTGTCTGTACATTTTTTAAAGTACACCATCTGCTTCCAGAAAACCTCAAACATTTTACAGCAAAAGAAGTTACAGAATTGTTCTTAATACATTGTCAGAAAGCTGCCAGATTTCCATTTCTCCTGGAGGAAACACTCTCACTGGATTGTATTTCACTTATACAGGTTGAGCTTTCTTCATTATGATTAAAGCATTCATATGTGGCTGGCAGAGTGCCATTCACTGCTCTGTCATCTTTCCGCAAGGAGACAGGCAGATTTGCTAGAGTGAAACTGACATCTTTAAAGGCATGCAATAAAAAGATCCCCACAATGATCGTAAGAAAACCACTGAAGGTGCCAATAATGTCAGCAGCAGACATGTGTTGCCACTCCTTGAAAAGGATAGCAGAACAAGTTAAAACAGATGTTGTAAAGAACACATAATAAATCGGAGTCACTATAGAAGTGTTGAATATATCCAGAGCTCTGTTTAAATAGTTGATCTGTGTGCTCACACAGACTATAAGGCTTAGCAGCAAAATCCAGGACAAAGGATGTTTTAGCACAGGCTTTCCTGAAAAAAGTTCCTTTATAGTGATGCCCAAGCCTTTCACACAGGAGACTGACAACGCTCCAATTACAGAGCAGATTGTTATGTACACAAGAATGTTGGTCTGTCCGTGGCGAGGTCCTACCACAAATATCAGTATTAAGGACACAATGACGACAAGTGTTGCAAAAACCACAAAACCTGCAAAAGGGAAAAAAAAGTAATTGATGTACAATACCCAGGAGCATGCTGTTAGATACTAAGAAATGCAGTGCATATTTTAAGAGCAACAAGTCCAGGGTAACAGGATTCTTGCCCTGCCACCCACTTCATTTTATAAATAAAAAAACATCATTTTAACATTTTTTTACCAATCATCCAGAATGGAGGCTGTAACAAATCTTGTGACAACTGATGAGATTGCTAAAATAAACATGAACTAGGACTGCAGGCCAGGCCTGCCTGTAATACTATACCCTATTTCTCTATCAGGCTCGGAAATGAAGACCACATTCCTAGATTGCCAGCCTCCCTTTTTCTGCAATCCTTGGCTTATTGAAAAGCACAGAACTAGGAGTGTGGAGAGGATATAGACACATATTTGAATGCTGTGATCTGTTTTTTATTTGGGTGCTTCACTCAGCAGTAGGAATTTTAAGTCACCCATGGGACATGCTGATAATGCCCTCAAATAAGTCATTTCCCCCCACTTTCCTCATCCTTAAAATGGAGTTTTATCTTCTTCGCTAAATGCTTTGAGAGCTACAGACATCAACTGCTATGTAAGAAGTAGGTATCATTTTTATTATATTGTGAAATACAGGCTCTTTGACTCTTATATTGTGACTCTTTGACCTAAATTTTAGCTACTAGCCCCAGTGATAATCCTTTAATATTGTAAAAACTTTCTTCACACTTCAAGATATGCTAAAAAATTGGGTTTAAAAGAGATGATGTTTCTTTGTACAAAATGTAACTAGGAAAAAATAGCTGTCTGCTGCTTAAGCAGCTAACATGTAAAACTGCTAATTTATTATTCTTCCAGCACACACTTTTACTTGGACAAAAAATGACATGTTTGCTGTTAACATTCTGACAAATTCACTATCATCCTTCAGTGTTGCTGCTAAATCTATTGTAGAATTCAATCCCATATTTCATTTACAGATGTAGAAAAGCAGAGGTTGCCTTTAACTGTTTGGTACTAGAAATTTGCAATAGTTGCAACAATAAATAAACCTCAGACCTTCTACCAGAGTAGACTAAACACACTTATCCAGGTACAGGCAGTCCCCGGGTTACGTACAATATAGGGACTGTAGGTTTGTTCTTAAGTTGAATCTGTATGTAAGTCGGAACTGGCGTCAGCCGCTGCTGACACTGATCAGTTTCAACCGCGGCTGAATCGGGATGCCAGTTCTGATTTACATACAGATTCAACTTAAGAAACCCAGGTGTCCCCAAGTCAGCTGCTGCTGAAACTGATCAGCGGCTGATTCCAGGAAGCCTGGGGCAGAGCAACTCTGCCTCGGGCTTCCTGTAGTCAGCCGCTGGTCAGTTTCAGCAGCGGCTGACTTGGGGATGCCTGGGGCAGAGCAGCTGGGGTGCTGCTGGGTTGCTCCAGTAGCGCGGCTCCTCAGCGCTACTGGAGCAACCCAGCAGCACCCCAGCTGCTCTGCCCCAGATTCAGCCGCTGCTGAAACTGACCAGCAGTGGCTGAATCAGGACGCCTGGGGCAGAGCAGCTGGGGTGCTGCCAGGTTGGTCCGGAGCGGCGCTGCGGGACCAACCCGGCAGCCCCCAGCTGCTCTACCCCAGGGGTAGGCAAGAAAAGCCTGGTCTGCTGGGGGCCGGGGGGGCACTAGCTGCTCCCCCGACCCCCCCAGCAGACCAGGGGGACAGAAGCAAAGCCTCGGAGCACACCCGCAGCGGGACAGCCCAAGCGCGCCCGGGCTGTCCCGCTGCGGGCGTGGTCCGTGGCTTTGCTCCCCGTCTCCCTGCAGACCAGGGAGACGGAGAGCAAAGCCGCGGAGCACGCCCGCAGCGGGACAGCCCAAGCGCGCCCAGGCTGTCCCGCTGCAGGCGTGCTCCAAGGCTTTGCTCCTGTCCCCCTGGTCTGCTGGGGGGGGTCCAGCAAAGCCGCTGGACCCCCCCCAGCAGACCAGGGACACCAAAGCAAAGCCACCCAGGCGGTGGGAGTCCCGCTGCCTGGGCAGCTTTGCTCCGGGGCAAACGAGCAAAGCCGCCCACACGGTGGCTTTGCTCGGGTGTCCCTGGTCTGCTGGGGGGGTCCAGCGGCTTTGCTGGACCCCCCCCAGCAGACCAGGCGAAACTTTTCTCGCCCCGGAGGACGCGGGTGGCGACCCGCCGTCCGTGAGCTCCGGGGCGAGAAAAGCCCCGTTCGTAAGTGCGGATCCAACATAAGTCGGATCTGCGTATGTCGGGGACTGCCTGTAGTTAATATAGGAAGAAGATAAGTACAGATGAACTGGACATTTTCTCTCACCTGGATCTCCTAGCTTGTGGGACATTTCATTCAAAGTTTCTACTTCCTCTTCTTGTGGTGCATGAATGACCATCACAGTTGAACCCAATACACTTAACAAACAACCAATTTTTCCATGCAGATTAAGTTTTTCATTTAAAAAATAGGATGAAAGAATAGCACTGGAAGGAAAAAAGAAATACATTGAGATTAAGAATCAGTAGAAATTTAATTTGCCCACGGTACACATCAAAAAACATCTGTCTTTTAAAATTAAGAACACACTTTTCTCAAAGAAATTAGAGTTATTAATTGTTATTTTAAGTTCAGGCTCCAAATTAAAAAGAGGGCAAAAAAAACTGACAACAGAATTAAGTATATACCCCCTCATTAGGCAGACAAGATTTCTACAGCTCCCTTGTTTCAATACCTAATATGGTGGCTGCCTCCCCAAAATTGCTAGAGAAAAAGTTCTTCATTCTTCCTAGCAATTTTGAGGATGCAACATAATATAAAATCCCTCTCCGAGACATCTAAATGATGTGGTACACTGATGCAAAATCCTTGATATTCTAAGACACGTAAGATCCTGATTTTGGTCAGAAATGAAAATTAATTTATTAGTCTCATCTTCCTTTTATCTGTGCACATTGTATCTGGTTTCTAACCTCAAGAGATGCAGAAGATAAACAGCAAATGCTGCAGATAAAAGTAGAGGTCCACCCCTTGAGCTGTGCAAGGGAGCTTGTAGACTGCTGACTCTCATTATGCCTGAGTTAAGTCAGTGCTACTCCTTCCATTTTTCTGAGCATTGTATTTACTCGGAGTTAAGAAGAAAGCCGTATTTAAGTGACATTTCTAAACACATAGGTTCACTTCTGCCTCTCTGAAATAGTGCTTTTTTCTAAAGGGTTCTTACCTTACAAGAACACTGAGAGCTCCTAATGGAGTCACTAAAGTAGCTGGTGCAAATGCATAAGCAGCAAAGTTAGCTACTTCGCCAGCTCCCACTGCAGAATAAAAGAAGAATTAGGAAGTCTTAACACATGTGGGAGAAACCTCTGAAACTAAACAAGTGTTCTCGGAATGAAGAAATTTAACTAAAATGTTCAGCTGACACGGAAGTTTAATATAAGCAGAATTCAAAGCTAGTGGCTAGGCAGTCCATATTAGGGATGTAAGCAACTAGATGACTATTCAATAAGCAAAAGCTTATCAGATAGTCAACTAGACCCTCGACTAGTTGCTTCCCCACCCCTTGCTGCCTCTATCAGAGGCAACAAGGGGGAGGAGCAACAGGCAGTGCTGGGGGAGCCGGCTTAGAAGCAGATTCCCTCCAGCACCATCTCCAAAGGGGGATGGGGAAATGGGGGGGAGGGTAGTGGGGACCAGGCAAAAGCCAAAAATCAGCTGATTCCCAGCTTACACCCAGTCTCAGACTCTGCACCTCTGCCTTTTAAATGTATTAAGAGCCAGCAGGCTCAATACATTTAAAAGGCAGAGCCACAGTAGAGTTAGTTCACAGGGCCGGGAGCTAACCTCACTGCAGCTTCCCTGCTTATCAACTAGTCAATGGAAAACTGACTAGTTGATTGACTAGCTGATTAAATTAAATGTAACATCCCTAGTCCATATAACAAAAATAAATCTCACCTCTAATTTAGGATAGCCCATTTTTATTTAACAGCCTCTGCATTTTCTCATCGGAGCAATTCAGGACATTTAACTCTCACATGAGCAAAAGAATCTGCAATTGTATCTTCTATAAAGCAGTACATAACTACAATGAGTCAAATTAAATGTGCACTGTCACACTTATGTAACTGCAACATTTAGAAGATGTGTTAAAAATATTAACAAATGAAATGGAAGGAGAGGGGAGGTTTCAAATATTTTAAAGTAACTTTTTCAATGGATGGTTTTGTATTTTGTGTTAGCTGGGGCTCATGCAAGAAGGGCTGTGTACACCCAGGAAGCAGGGGTAAAGATGACAGCTGACACCACACCACCTGGGCTGTTCTCCCACACAATCCATCACCGGGAGACAGCCTGGGCTCAGGCCCTCTTTCCTCCCACCCCACAGTCAGTCACCTGGAGGCAACATGGTTCCAAGTGTCAGTCCTGAATTCTTGCAGCAATGCAGAAATAAGGGTGGCACTGATGTGCTAAGTCTGCTATGAAATGTGATATTGATGAATATCACTTTTCACATTGCTATCCTTACTTCTGAGCTGCTTTTGGTGCAGTGCTGGGTACTTGGCCAGCAGCTGCTGCTCTCTGCTCTGCATTCAGAGCTATGTGGCAGTATATGCATTGCGGGAAACACAGAGAAGGGGAGTCCGATCAAATAAATTTAAGAACCACTGATGTACTTTAACTGCCCAAGCTTAGTGGATTGAAAAATACAAAAATAATCAAAATTAATAAGGGATCAAATTGACAGCTGATCAAGAAAAACCTATTGAAAAGAAACAAGGGAAATGGATACTGTTAGAATTTTATTCTTAAATTTGATTTCAATTACAAAATTATTAATAATAATACAATTAATTTTAAAAACACTATTTCAGTGTACAGAGGTTATGCACTGTTTCTAGCTTTGTTTATTGTCAAATATCAAAATGTTTGGGAAAAAAATGTTGAATGTACACTGGTTACTCTTTTTAATACTTACTTGACAGAAGTCCAGCCCACCACAGCCACTCTTTAAGATATGCATGACCACCTTGACCTGGAATTGGAAGAACAAGCACTTAACCAGCAACACAAAGGGAAGCATCAATCAGTGTGATTGACAGTTGTATTCCAAAACAGAGATTGTTTCCATGTTATAAACTTATATGCAACCACACATTAAACGAAGACCTGCACCACCTGATGCATAATAAGGGAAAGGGCTGAAATAAAAATATTTTCAACTTAAAATGTGCAGATGTTGTGAAATCTGCTTTAAAGATTAGCATCTTATATACATTTCTTTGAGACTAGAAATGGCATATAAAGTGCACAATATTTGTCTATTCTGAGATAATGATCTAGACTCATCATAATGTTAAAAACCCAATTAAATTAAAGGGGATTTAACAAATCCCTATTTTTGCACTTTATTTTGACAGTTCCTGGTTTGTAATCTCAGCTGACTACTTGTGTTCTTCCTTTTACACAGTAAATGAGGAGGATATCTATAGGAAGATACAACTTGACCTTGGGGAAATAAGTTAATTATCTAAAATAAGGAGTGTTTTTATTAAAGTACGCTTTGTAAGGCACACACCACCATGGTATTTTGGTGAACTTAAAAGACAGAGGCCATGCAATATTTCACTTTCTCTACTCAAATTGAGAACACACATTCTGTGTCCACTCATATAAAACACCAACTTCTCCAGAATCATTAGAGATGGAAGGTTCTAATACATAAGCTAGGTCTACACTGCAATGGTAAGTCGGAAAAAGAAATTCAATGTGCATATCTTTTTCCACTTTACTGTCGAAAGAGGCTTTTCCAAAATTTGGTGTGTTTACAGAGTGCCAAATTTTGGAAAAAAGTGCTTTTTCGACAAATCCCTTAGGTTTACAGGGATGTGAAAGAGCGTGTCTGCATTTTCTAAAACTTTTTCAAAAAAGCGGACATGTTCCTTGGACACAGCATTGCTTTTCCGGGATACCAAAGGCATCCCGGAAAAGCAGTGCAAGTCTAGACATAGCCCCACACACACTAGGGATGTTAAATGGTGTTTAATCAGCTAATCACCTAGTCAATGGAATTTCCATCAACTAGACAATTAGTTGATGAAAGGGGAACTGCAGAGCTGCAGCAGCGTTAGCTCCCAACCCCAGGAGCTAACCCAGACGCGGCTCTGCCTTTTAAATGTATTAAGAGCCACCAGGCTCTTAATATATTTAAAAGGCTGAAGCGCAGTGAAGGGGGACAGGGCATAAGCAGGGAATCAGCTGTCCTAACTCACATCCAGTTCCCTGCTATGCCTCTGTGTCCTCTGCCCTCCCCTCCCCCGCCCCACAGAGATGGTGCCGCGGGGGGGAGGGGGGGGGGAAGACTGGCTTTTAAGCCAGCACCAGCTCCCCCTTCTCTTTTGCTGCTACTCTCAGACAGAGACATCAGGGGCGGGGGCAGAGAAGCAATTAGTCGAGTCACTAGTCTATCTGATAAGCTTATGCTTATTTGATAGTCCAGTTGCTTACATCCCTTAACACACACCATTAACCTTTTTGTTTCTTTGATACACTGTTTCAGTGTGGTCATTTAATAGGGGCAACAGGACAGACTATTTTCAGACTGATACAACTGATCAACAGAGAGCAATTGGTGGAGGGGGCAACAAGCCATCCAACATCTTGCACATTTCTAGCTATTTTCCATCTATCCATCTCAGCTCTTACGTTTTGCCTGTCACTATTATAGCTAAGCACCCAATGCTACTACTTCAAGTCTTCAACATTTTCATCAAGCGCATGGTCAGCTGTAGCAAAAATCCAAAAAGTTTATCAGTTGAATGGAAGCAATGTAATATTACCTCAGGGATGAACCAGTTCTCAAGGCTGTTTATGTGAGTTCAGTTTTGATTAAATATATTGACTGCTATTAAACTGTCAGTATAACAAATTCTTTCAGTATAAACGCACAATGCTAACAGGGTTTTTTTTTTTTTTTTTTTAAACTTATGTTGTGTTACAGTAAAATATTAACCCCAAACATACAACCTTTTTAGGTTCTGGAATGTCATCTTCCTGAATATGGTCATTTCCCTCTTCTTATTTTATATTCCAATTTTTGCTTCAGTATTTCTGACATAATGGAAGTCTTCAAAGGACATTTTCGTTTTAGAAAATGAGAACAGTAATGTATTCTGATTCAATATTTTGATACAATTACACTATTTATCATGAGCTCATCTATTTTGGCAAGCATCCAGGTAATCAGGATAGACCACATTGGTTCCCAAATAATTTTCAAGTACAATTTAAGATGCAGTTTAGACGTAGAAAGCCGTGATTTGGGTCCTACATATCTTGGAAATTGCCTCTTTTATCTCTGCCTCCATAGTGGACATCATCTAAGACACTAAAATTGACAGCTCCTGCGTTTGTTCATTTGGAGCAGTCACTCTCTCGGTTGGGGCACTCACTCTGGACTTCCATTCCCCTCCATACCCTCTCACAGTGCTAATATGATGATCTTCCAATCACACTGTTTGAGGGGGGGTTTGCATGTAGGATGGAAGCAAGTTTATTCTCAATTGACGTGTTTTTGATTGACATGTCCAAAAAAACCTATAAATTTGGGTATGTATCCAGAGGACACAAACTGAAATTAAACTGAATATATTACAGAAAGGGATTTTATCTTTTTACTATAACTAACAATGAACTAGAAATAATGCAAAGACTACAGAGGAAATACAGAAGCTATAAATTTTAGATCTAGAAGTTTCATCTCCCAATGAGGAAACAAAGTAAACCAATGCACAAAAAATCAGTGAAAATTCAGTAACTATTCACTAAGTAGTAAAATAAAATTAAAAACAGACAAAAGTTCTCAAGTGCATTCTTTACCTGCTCTCATTGAGCCCTTCCTGGCCAGTCGGAGAAGACCTTTCTTTTTAAGGATGAAACTCCCTCCAATGAAAATGCTGGAGCTCATAGCCAGTACAAGACCAATATAGAAATCATATTTTCCTCCACTCTGGATCATTTCGTAAGCTACTGAGGTGTTCAAAACCGTCACATTGATCGTGGAACAAAAGAACTGCTGTTACTGGAGATAGAGTAATGCAATATTGAAACCTGAACAATTTCATATTATCACTGATAAATCATACACCTATTTTCTTGTGGAAAAAAAGTCTGCAGGCAGCAAAGATGGCAGGCAGCCTGCTCCAAAGAACCTGAACTTTAAAGGTGGACAATAAAGATCAGACACAGTAAGTGGTTGAAGCCACATGCTTGTGACAGAGGTGAAATGCAACAGATAACCTATTAAAGGTTTTGAGAAAGTGCTGTAGAGCATTTGGCACTCCAGATGTGAGTTCCAGAAGCAAAAAGGAATGACACAGCATAAGTGGATTAATGCATTTTCAAACATATAGAGCATGTATTATTCTTTATATTCACACACAGTTCCATTCCACATAATACACAACAAATAACTAATTAAGTTAAAGTTAGTTTATAATGTGGGTTTGAGTTAAGACAGCCACAGCATTCAAACATTCATATAAAATTATTGGAACAATGGAAGAAAAAAGTTACAAAGGATTGCTCAAATCATAATTCAGAAACTGCAACAATAACCAGTAATCCTCTAAAAAGAAGTCCTGTTGCACTCTAAAAACTAACATTTATTTTGGCATAAGCGTTTGTGGGTGAAGTGTGTCTGTGCCCATGAATACTTATGCCCAAATGAATCGATTAGTATTCAAGATACCACAGGACTCATCATTGTTTTTGCATATATAGACTAGAATGGCTACCCCTCTGATATAGAAATCCTCTGTTTACCAATATTTTTGAAAGGGTTGTTTTTCTCAGTACCTTCAAGACAGTGGCACTACTATAGGTACCAACATGGCCCCACAGCATGGCAACATTTTTATGGCTGACCTCAAATGTTTCCTCAGCTCCTGTCCCCTGACACACCTTCTCTACTTATGCTATACTGATGAAATCTTGATCATATGGACCCACAGGAAAGAGACCCTTGAAGAATTCCACTGGGATTTTAACAAATCTACCCCACTATCAACCTCAGCCTGAATCAGTCCACGCAAGATTCACTTCCTTGACACTGCAGCACAAATAAATGATGCTCACATAAACCAGAAACTTACTGACCACTGTCTACAGCCAAGCCCTAAAATACAATTGGATTTGCTCCAATCTCACAAATATCTATAAGACCTTTATCAAGCATTCTTAAAACAAACACCCACCTGGGGAAGCGAGGAAACAGACTGTCAGAGCCAGACAGGTACCCAGAAGTCACCTACTTCAAGATAGTCCCAACAAGGAAAAAAAAAAGAACACTGGTCATCACCTACAGGCCCCAGCTTAAACCTCTCCAGCGCATCACTGACAATCTATAACCTATCCTGGAAAATGACCCCACTCTCACAGGCCTTGGGAGACAGGTCAGTCCTCCCCTACAGAGAACCCTGCAACTTAAAGCAAATACTTACCAGCAGCCACACACCACACCTCAGATACATTCAGTCAGGAACCTAGTCCAGCAACAAACCTCATTGCTAACTCTGCCCACGTATAATGCAAGTGACATTCAGTCAGGAACCTAGTCCAGCAACAAACCTCATTGCTAACTCTGCCCACGTATATATGCAAGTGACACCATCAAAGGACCTAACCATAAAAGCTACAACATCAGGGGCTCATACAACTGCATATCCTCTAACGTGATATATGCCATCAAGTGCCAGCAATGCCCCTCTGCCATGTATGAAGACCAAACCAGATAGTCTCTGCACAAAAGGATAAATGGACGTCAATCAGACATCAGGAATAGTAACATACATACAAAACAAGAGGATGAGGAGACAGGAGAAGTCAGGCTCTAAGATTTCTCTGCTATAGAAAGGGCATTTCATCATGCTACTGCATCAGGTACAGCTTGAAAACTGATATTATGACTCACTGGCACTCAGTCACATATTGTAGGCAATTCTCTGAATTTAGACTAGCAATACCCTAGGGCAGGTACAATTTGAATTCATTTTTTCTTTCAGCTTCCATCAATGAGAATAGATGCACTTTAGATTTTCTCTCTCAGTTCAAGGTTGCACAAATGGTTAGCAAACAACTCTTAGCTCCTGTTCTTTTGAACCCTTTCACGACCCAAATTATTTCTAGTTCTTACAAAGAAACCTTCAGGGTTTGTCTAAGGCTAATTCCAATTTTAAAGTGGTAACTAATTTCTGCTCAAACTCAAATTGCTTGAAGAAAAACTTAGTTTGGAAAAGAAACAATGAAAAGCAGATGGAAGAATTATTCTGTCAATCTAGCCACATTTACATCGTGGGTTAGGTCAACCTAACTACATTAACCAGGGCATGAAATTTTTCACAGCCCTGATTAACATAGCATGGTTGACTAAAATTTTAGGTATACACCAGAAGAGATAGTGAATGGAATTAAGTCCCCATAACATTATACAAGTATGTGAAAGTTACTATTCTGATTTGTTTGAAGAAGATAGATTGACTTTTACTTCAGCTAAATGTGTAAAAAACAAAAAGTTTAAAAATGCAAAGACACTTGATTTTTAAAAGAGTTCAAGTTTCTAAAGTATTAATACATTTAAAATAATTTTAAATATCTTTTAAGTGGCTCTACCTAAGAAAATAATCATAAAAATTGTGACATTTATTGAAACTACCCTGCATAGATGGCTAGTGCAAGACCTATGGCACCACATATCTTGTTTCAGTTTTGAAAGAGGTTGTTAGAAATGTAATAGTATAACCATTTAAATGGTTAACTGTTAAGCCTGGCTTTCCTGGTTATCATTAACAGTTATACACAGGCTCCTGTCCTGCTCCGGTGGTCTACATACTTGCATTTTCAAAATATTTTGCAGTATGGAAATATGGTATATTTTAAAAGATGCTTAGATGAGAGTAACAAGAAATACACCCCTGTTTACTATGTTACCTTCCATGGTAAACACAGTGTTTCAGTGATAATAGCAGCTATCATACTGGGAACCTTTAGTTTAATGTATATAATATCTCTATGAAATCTCTATGAAAATAACTAACAAAAATGCCATAAATAAATATTCTTAGTACAAGCATGCCAGGATGTTAGGATATTAACATTAAAGTACCATGAGGTTAACAATACCCCAGGTTCAAGCTTTTTTTTTGTCCATTCATGCCCCTTTATTCTTTAATGTTAGGTACAAATGCTTTTAAGGAAGGGCAGCTGCAGCATAGCATGACACCAACAAAGACTACAAACAGCAATTGATATAAGCGTGAGGGCTTGTCTTCCCCACCAGCCCAATGGATGGGGCAGCAATCAGTCCAGTGGGGGTTGATTTATCATGTAAATCAATCACCAATTGCCAGGGCTCGCCGAACCGCATGCGCAGATCGCCGGAACCCGACAAGGGCAAGTAGATTGTATAATTTGTCAAGCCCTGCCAATTGCTCTTCCTTTCAACTCTGATACTCTACCAGAACAAGAAGTGCAAGGGGAGTCCATGGGAGAGTGTTTGTGCTAAGTAGGTCTAAATACAACTGAGGTAAATAAATAGCTAAAGTTGTGTAACTTAAATTCATCTCCTCCCATAGTGTAGATCTGTCCTGAGCGAACTTAAAAATGAAGTGCAGTTTTCAAAATGGTAATATGTATGCAAATTAATACATATAAAGAGTAGGGATGTTAAAATGTGGTTTGTTTGGGATTTGTTGGTAAACATGTAACCACTAAAAACAAACGATGTGTATACGTGTAAGCGGTTCCGCGAGAGCTGGTACATGCAGGGAGATGGCTTAAAAGCCCGTTCCCCATAAACACCTGCTCCCACCTGCCCCCTCTTGCTAATTCCTCAGATAAACTGATACAGGTGTGGGGGGAGGGGAGGGGTATAGGAGGCCTTGCATTGTAACCATGAAAGTTAACCCATGAGCTCAGGCTCATCAGTTAACCATTTAAATGTGTACACCATCACAACCATAATAAAGAAAACACATAAAAATCATACTAGAAAAAAATAATGATGCTAACACGGGGTAGTCAGAGAAGACTCCTTGAAGCCGCTTCCTGGTTTGCTGAGAAAGCCACTGATACTCTCCTTCTTGCTGTCTGGGCTCCTCACTACCCTGTCCTACTGGGCCTGATCTCCTGGTCTCCCCCAGACAAGGCACAGAGCGGAGATAACTGTTCCCCCCTCAAAAAAGCAATGCAGACATTGAATCACTTCAGCTCCAGGAGAATACAGTTCAAGGGTACAGCATTCTCTAAATGGGATCAAAACCCCAAACAAATCCATCTTTCATCATGTGAGAGTTTTCACACATTGAAAGCTCATTCAGGTAAGCCCCCTTTAACAATGAAAGGAGGATGTGTACACTAATTGTTTCCCCCACAGATAATTATTTACACTAGGTTTGATAGTCAATAAAAGTAAATTAATGAAGTACAAACAGCAGGTTGCAAGTGAACACAGGCTGTCAAAGAAAGTTTACAGAATTAAAGAAAAGAAAACACATAGCTAGTTCTAATACACTAATGCTTATTGAAAAATGACCCTAAAACTGTTCTTATTTCAGGCAAACTTTCACAAGTCAGAGAAGATCTTTTACACTGACCTGGGTCCCGGCTATCTTTTTGGGTGTGTTATGCCAGGTGACAGAGAGACTGATAGCATTCTATCCTAAATAGACTTCCTTTTGGGCAGGAATCCTTTATTTCTACACCCCACGCCCTTCCATAGAAAAGAACTTGGTTGAAATAGCATACCGGTATTGGTTTGGTGACGTCTTTCCAGGACCAACCACTGCTCAAACTTAAGAGACAAAACAATGCTGTTTACAAGTCATTAAGCTGATCACCCAATAATTAAGGTTGTCAGAGCACTGGAAACACCCTTGATGGCTTTCATTTGCACATTTAAAACCATAAACCATCCAATACCCATATTTCTAACTTTACACTCAAGAATGACCCATACACCAAAATCAGATACACAGATCCAGCAGATTGTGACATTAAAATTGACAGGTTACATGAGGCTTTTTGTCAAAACATCTTTGGATTATGCTCATATGTATATGTAAGACAATTTTATATAGCATGGGAGGAACACTATCACAGCCACCTTAAATTTTCTGGTTAAAATATAAATTCTCCTAATTTATCAAAACAATTTGATTATATAGTCATAAGACCTATAAAAAGCATGTTATCCAAAAATTCAATAATACATATAATATACACAAATGTTAGACAACTAGAGTGATCCAAACATTAGTACAGAGATAATGTAAGCAGATCTTTCTCATTTCTTAAAACAACTGCCTAGCAGTTAAAGTTTTTATTAACAAAGTTAAACTGTAACTGACATGCTTTTGAAAGCCCCAGTAACTTAAATGTTGTGGAAAAGAACAGGAAGCAAAGTTTGTTTCTTTGACTGCCACTGCACGTTAAGTGGATTTTTTCAGAGAACCATCCACAATGACTCCAAGATCTCTCTCTTGAGTAGCTGTAGCTAAATTAGTCCCCATCATATTGTATGTATAGGATTATTTCCAAACTTTACATTTATCAACATTAAATTTCATTTGCCATTTTGTGGCCCAATCGCTTAGTTTGGTGAGATCTTTTTGAAGCTCTTCACAGTCTGCTTTGGTCTTAACTATCTTGAGCAGTTTGGTATCATCTGCAAATTTTGCCACCTCACCTCTTTCTTCAGATAATTTATAAATAGGCTGAAAAGTACTGGTCCTAGTGTGGACCTTTGGGGGACACCATTAGTTACCTACACAAGGTGAAGCATGTATTCACATCCCTAACATTGGAAAAAAGTTTCAGATAGCAAGGGGACACAAGAAAGTATAAGCACATCTGAAAAAGGTTTTATGATGGGGGGGGGGAGGCCATGATGTCACACAAGCATGGAGAAGAGTAAACATTGACAGAAGTTGCTGGTAATGAAAAGAGAAATCTGGCAGTAAATTATACTTCAGACAAGAGTGAAATTTAGGAAACTGATTCCTGGAATAGCAAGAAAAGAATGTGGATATCTATAAGGACCGTCCTCTAGTCCAGTGTTTCTGAAAGTGGTCTGCGAAACCACTTTGAGAAACCTGTAAACTGGCCACTCCGGTGTGTTTACTTACCGGCACCACAGCCAAGGAGCATCGCGACTCCCATTGGCTCCGGTTCACTGTTTGCAGCTAAGGGGAGCGTAGGTAGTGGCAGCCTAGCCCACGCTGCTTCCCAAGGCTGTCCTTGGCTGCCAACAGTGAAATGGAGCCAATGGGAGCCACAAGGCTCCATGGCTGCGGCGCCGGTAAGTAAACACACTGGAGCGGCCAGTTAACAGGTTTCTCAAAGTGGTTTAGCCGACCACTTTCAGAAACACTGCTCTAGCCTAGTGAGCTAATTAATCTACTAACACAACCAGAAAGGCCAGTGAATACCATTGTTACAAGCTGTGGCGACTGGTGCCTACTTGGGATGTAACAGCATAGTAGGTTAACCAATTAACTGATAAGCAAAAGCTTATAGGTTAATGCTGTAGACTACATGCATTTCCCTCCCCGTTTCCTTGCCAGTTCATTTTTAGTAGGCTAGCCAGCAGCCTGGCTCAGTCCTGGCGCTCACATTGGGTCTGGCCCCACTGTGGCTCTGTATATAAAGGCTGCGTCTAGACTGGCATGATTTTGCAGAAATACTTTTAACTGAAAAGATTTTCCTTTAAAAGTATTTCCGCAAAAGCACGTCTAGATTGGCACGGATGCTTTTGCACAGGCTGCCACCCCACCCCGCCCCCGAGGGACTATAGAATAGTTGAGTAACGGATAAGAATTCATGCGATTAATCGATTATTCAATTAACCGATATTTAACATTCCTAGTGCCTACAGGATGAGGGAGTCTAGACAGGGCCACCCAGCGGGACAGAGAAGGGACATGTAGGGGGAACCCCATTTAGTTCCCTCAATGTTGGTGGGGCACAGAGGGCCAGTGCATGCTCGAATGCTACATTCCCTGTGGCTACTAGTCCCCAACCTTTAACTCCACACTGTCGGATGAGAGGGGAGCCTGCAGTGCACGAGGCAGCACAGAGGAGACCTGGCCCTGTGAAGTCTCCTACCCCAGAGGCTTTTCCTCTAACAGGTTACCCAGCTGCTGCCACGGGTGCAGCCGCAGCGGAGCGAGCAGCCCTAGCGCAGAGCGCGGTGGTGACTCCGGGCAGTGCCACAGGGTAGGGGCAGAGGCGGCCCGCGAGTGAGGAGCCGCCCAGCGGCGGTGGGTGGGAAGGTGCCTGCGGGTCGCTCGGTGACAGCGCGAGAGGGGCGGGGGAGGGGCGGCCCCGGGGTTCGATCCCGCTCGCGCAGCGCTTCTCGGAGGAGGCGGGGCAGATTCCGGCACCAGCCTCGTTCCCACGCCGGAGGCCTTGAGGGGGAACCACCCCCCCCCCTCCCGCGCGCGCGTCGGGCCCCACTCCGGGGCGGCCCCGGCCGCGCGCCCTCCCCGCTCACCTGCGGCCTCGGCACGTCACACCCCCGCCGGGGGGCGGCCCTGGGCCGGAGCGGGGGGCGGGAAGGTGGGGCTGGGCCCTGCGCCCTCGGCCGCCATGGAGAGAACCAGACACCTCCCGACTCGGCCAGGCGCGGGGGGCCGTCACAGCCGGCGGAAGGGGCGGGGCCGAGACAGCGGCGGCCCCGCCCCCAGGAGACCTGATCACGTGACCGCTCCGTGAACTGGGGGGGAGGGTCCGTCCCCGCGCGCCCCCCCCCTGGAGCAGCGGGCCCCGCCCCCAGCCTGCCCGGCCCACGCGCCTGCCGCGCGGCTCCGTTCTGCCCGGCCCGGCGCTTGGGGGCCGCGCTGCAGAGAAGCCTCCGTGCGCCCGGGGGCGCCGGCAGACACGCGCTACCCACCGGCTCCTCGGCACCTGCGGGGCTCCCGTCTGCGCCAGCAACCGGGCTGGGATCACGCCCTCGCATCCTCCCACGCCGCCAGCCAGCCCGAGACTGGGCAGGAAGGAGCACGAGGCAGGTAACTTGCGGGGGTTCCCCTCCCCTGCCTCGCTCGTACCTGCTTTTCCCCGCCCGCCTTGGTTTGCTTGTCACAGTCCCTTTATCCTCCCCGTGCGAGTCCCGACTAGTTACCTAAGTCAGCCTCGCTCGCCCTCGTCTCAGATTTAACAAACCTGCCCCTGACAGCACTGAAAGATGTTTAACTCTTTAAGGGGAAAAACCCGGTTATGCTGCCGGCCGGAAAAAGTACATTGTCCTTTTTATTCAAGTAAGGGATAGACGGGATTACATATATGCTGTAAGCTATCTTCCCCTTGTGCCACTTTTTTTCTTGCTACTCTATACTTCCCTCTGGTCAAAATAAATAGGCCCTGATGCACTTCAAGTATAGTTTTGCATTGACTGCGTAGGTTTATTTTATACTCTTGACTAGTTGAGCCTGTTTCTCAATCTAAGAGAAGTGTGATCCTCCCAGTTTTAACGTCTCACGCTCTCAGAAACAAGGGTTTTCTTATTTTTAAACAAGACCACAGTATTACTTCTGTTTGTTTGTTTGTTTTAAACCTGCTGCATGTTAATTTCATTTGGTGACCCGTAGTTCTTATATTGTGGGAATAAGTAAATAACTTTTCCTTACCCTCTTTTTCCATACCAGTCATGATTGTATAGACCTCTATCATATCCCTCCTCCCCCTTGGTCTCCACTTTTCTAAGATGAAAAGTCCAAGTCTTTTTAATCTCACTCTCCTCATATGGGACCCGTTCCAAACCCCAAATCATTTTTGTTGCCCTTTTCTGAACCTTTTCCAATGCCCATATATCTTTTTTGAGATGAGGCAACCACATCTATATGCAGTATTCATATAAGTATTATATAGAGGCAATAAGATATTTTCTGTCTTATTCTCTATCCCTTTTTTAATGACTCCTAACATTCTGTTTGCTTTTTTGACTCCCACTGCACACTGAGGCTACGACTATACTGCCCAGTCTTGTGCAAATGAGCTGCCATTTTTGTGCAAGGGGCTTTTGCACAAGAAAGAGCAGTCTACACTGCTCCTTCTTGCGCAAAAACCTCCTCTTGAGCAACAGCCGTTCTGCCTGAAAATAAGTGGCAGAACGGCTTGTGCAAAAACCCCTTGTGCAAAAATGGTGTCTCATTAAGTATGCAAATGAGATGTGGTGATATTCATCGCCGCACCTCATTTCCATATGTTCTTGTGCAAGACTGGGCAGTGTAGACATAGGCTAAGAAGAGGTTACTTACCTCATAACTGTAGTTCTTCAAGATGTGTTGCTCATGTCCATTCCAATTAGGTGTGTGTGCACTGTGTGCATGGATCTCGGAGCTTTTTTCCCCTCAGCAGGACCCTTAGGGCCAGCAGGAAGCCCCCTGGAGTATAACTGCATATATACCCCTGTTGGCCTTCCACCCCCTCAGTTCCTTCTTTCCGAAATTCTCTGACGAAGGGGAGGCGGGTGGGATTTGGAATGGACATGAGCAACACATCTCGAAGAACTACAGTTACGAGGTAAGTAACCACCTTCTTCGAGTGCTTGCTCATGTCCATTCCAATTAGGTGATTCCCAAGCTGTTTCCTCTGGCGGTGGGGTCGGAAAGTAATCTTACCTATTTCTCCACAGACTGCAGCACTGCTCTACCCACAGACACGTCTGCTCTGGCCTGCTGTGCGATGGCATAGTGCTCGGAGAAGGTATGGACAGAAGACCACGTGGCTGCTCTACAAATGTCCAAGATAGGTACTTGAGCCAAAAATGCTACGGACAAGGCCTGTGCCTGCGTGGAGTGGGCTTTCAACCGTGGAGGGGTTTTTCCCTGGCCATGGTAACACTCAGTAATACAGGCAGTGATCCATGAAGATAAACACTGCACTGACACAGGCGCTCCCCTCATGCGCTCCGCGAAGGAAATAAAGAGCTGTGATGACTTTAGAAAGTCTCTCGTTTTGTCATTGTAAAAGGAAACAGCCCTTCGAACATCCAGGCAGTGCAAAGCCTGCTCCCTAGGTGTGGAGTGTGGTTTAGGAAAAAACACCGGTAAATCAATGTCCTGAGTCATATGAAAATTGGAGACTACCTTAGGGAGGAAGGCTGGGTGAGGGCACCGCCTGACCTTGTCCTTGAAAAAGACAGTGTATGGAGGGTCTGAAGTAAGGGCCCGTAACTCTGACACCCTCCTGGCAGATGTGATTGCCACTAAAAATGCCACTTTCCATGACAGGTGCTTTAGCAAGCAGGAGGCCAGTGGCTCAAAGGGTGATTTCATCAGTCCTGTCAGTACCAGATTCAGGTCCCAAGGCAGGATGGGGGGACGCACCTGTGGCATCAGTCTATCGACCCCCTTCAATAACCGCTTTGTTATTTTATGGGAAAACAGCAAACACCAATCCTTCTCCCTCGCCTTGGTGGAAGGCCAAAATTGCCGCTAAATGGACCTTTAGAGAGGACGTAGCAAGGCCCTGTTGTCTAAGGTGCAGCAGGTAATCCAATATCAGATAAACACTAGGGCTGTGTCTAGACTGGCAAGTTTTTCCGCAAAAGCAAGTGCTTTTGCAGAAAAACTTGCCAGCTGTCTACATTGGCCACTTGAATTTCCACAAGAACAAACTGACTTCCTACCGTCTGAAATCAGTGCTTCTTGCGGAAATACTATGCTGCTCCCATTCGGGCAAAAGTCCTTTTGTGCAAAAGGGCCAGTGTAGACAGCTCAGATTTGTTTTCTGCAAAAAAGCCCCGATCGCGAAAATGGCGATCGGGGATTTTTTGCGGAAAAGCATCCGTGCCAATCTAGACGCTCTGTTCCGAAAATGCTTTTAACGGAAAACTTTTCTGTTAAAAGCATTTCTGGAAAATCATGCCAATCTAGACGCAAGCCAGTGTACAAGAGAATAGCAAGTTGAATACAGGCAGTCCCCGGGTTACATGGATCCGACTTACATCGGATCCCTACTTACAAACGGGGTGAAGCAACCCCGCACTAGCTGCTTCCCCCCCAGCAGACCAGAGAGACGCGAACCAACCCCCCTCCCTCCCCCCCAGCAGACCAGGGAGACGCAGAGCAGCTTTTCTCAGAAGACACCTCAGCTTGAGAATAAAGGACTGAGGGAAGTGAGGTGTGGGAGAATAAAACTGAGCTCTGGAGAAATGTTTGGTTAGAGTTTCCCCTACAATATGTACCAGTTCTGACTTACATACAAATTCAACTTAAGAACAAACCTACAGTCCCTATCTTGTACGTAACCCGGGGACTGCCTGTACATACTGATAAATGCCATAGTCTCACCTAGAGCTGGAACGCCACCTTGAGATTGATGTAGCTCTTTTTTTTGGGAATGTTTTTGGTAAGAGGTGTTGACTGCCAAATTTTGGGGTGTTACCTGACAGTTCCCACCCCAAATATTCTATATAGAACTCCTAAGAATTTGTCTAAACTGAGGTAATTTTCCTCCAGTGCAACTCTGCCAGTGATAAGCAATCATGGGAGCAAAGCTGTACGGTAGACAGGACACAGCTGTTTGGAACACAGGGCTATATAAAATACCTGCTGCTCCATTTCTATATTAAAGCTTAGTGCACTCAGAGCTGCTGCTTCAGTGGAGAATTACAGATCTGAAATTTCCTCATATAAAAATACCTAAAGTAGGTGCCCTCTATATTATTTCCTATTTAAAAGATTCAGTAATCATGCATGTGGGAAGAGAAGTATCAGCTTGTATAACCTTTTAGACTTTATATCTTATCACATTTGAGGGAATATCACTGCAACTTTTGAATATAAAATGGAGCCTGGGTTCATGGTCCACAGTATTGACATTAATTGTTATTCACTACAAATTATCCTCTTTCACAAGATGCCTTTTTCCTTTTAAAAATTATCCCAATTCTGATTTGAAGCAACAATGGCATAACCTCTTCAAAACAGGTAAATAAGCTAATACAGCATTAATTATTCCTGCTCATAAATCCTGCACTCAGAAAGATACATTTGATACTCTCACTTTGGTTAGTCTGCACACCATTAGATGTAATAACATAACAGTGACACTCAAAAGTGATGCCCATTTCACTATAGCACTAGGTCTAACTGAAGGCAGAATTTAATGGACAGCCTGAATAATTTTCCAAGTGTTTTCTATTGACTTGCTGACACTCATTCAACAGTGGGGTTAGAGAGGTGTACTGTGCTAAACAACTAGTCAAAATATAGAAATGTATGGACAGAGTAGATAATGACATTTGAGATAAAAGAGTTTGCAAAAGACTTCTAGCCCCAACAGGTATTTGTATCTTAAGAAAAATATTAATCTCACATGTAAACAAACTGAAATGGTATTAACATGTTAAAGCCTTGACCCCGGTTGTCAGTGTATGCTTAATTCAATCATTCACACGATTCTTCTTCCATAGGAAAAGAACATCTACCATTATTCAAGGCAGCAGGACTCTGAGTTTTGTGGATCAACAAAAGAAATACTTCTGGTTCATGTGTCAGGATTAGGTCCTATGATAGCTAAGCCTGTGTGAAACAGAGTATTTTCTTTATGATAAAGAGCAAAGCAGAAAAAAGTCACAAAACAAGTAGTGAGCTAGAAATAAGTCATTTATTTTAAAATGTTAGAGATTAATAAATAGATTATATATTGGAAACCTTAATAAATAGCCTTTTATAATTTATACAAGGCAAATACAACATGCCTATAAGCAAAGATAGTAAGCTAGACTTGTAAGCGATTAACAAATCTATATACACATAATTAAGAAGCTAAAATAGTTCATTTTCATTTTACCAGTAGTAACTATATTGCAGTAGTTTTTAAGTAACCAAAGGTCTGACACTGTATATTTGTTCCCATCCATTTTTCCAAATTCCATTAAAATTAACACACATACATACAAAAAAAAAGTAAAAGGAAGAATTTTCTCATTTAAAAATAGCTCAAGATTATCCCTTCTGTATAACATTTCCCCTCACATATTGCAAACAATATGAATGGAAAAAAATACAAACTTTTAATTATTGAAAAGCATTTTCCCTCAACTTTGAAAAGTATTCTGGACTTTCCATTTCCTAATTTTCACCCTTTGCAATCTTTCAGTTTGAATACTGCTGTATGAAATACTTTGGCACTAAGAGTTCTAGAGCTCTTAACATTATTGGTGCTAATGCTATATGCATAAACACATTCTGCAGTACTTAAATCCCATATTTCCTGAACCCAAAGAGTTAATTACAAAGACTAATCTCCTTGAAAGCAGGAAGTTAAGTATAATTAGATATAAATTTGTTTCAGTAATAAACTTCAGCAGTTATATGTAGATTACACTCTCTAAGGACTGTAGAGGAAGTATTACAATATCCTATGTTTAAGTAAAAAGGTGAAAGTGGTACATCATGTGAACAAAAACCCAATGATCAGTGCATTGCAGTTTGAGGTCCCTGTATTTATTTTCTTTAAATCTTTCTAGTAAAAAAATAAAATTTTATTTTAAAATAAAAAAGCAAAAGTAAAGCTTACAGCTTCCATTATTTTAAACAAACAAAATCCAGTGCTTTCACCGTCAGTGCTAGTTACGTCAGAAAAAAATACATGTACATTCAGTATAAACCAAAATTATTAAATTATTGTTAGGAAGCATCACTTGTTGAAGTGCATATGAAATTCTTATTCATATTAGTTTCAGGTAACTAATAAATAGGCTTTATTTACACCATACAGTATCCTGGATAATTAGTACAATAGTTATCTTCTTTAGACATTTTGCTTTTTATACACAGATATTTAGAGTTTAGGAAAAAAACATTTTTGGTTGTATCAAAATGGATCTATTCTTCTGTTGGATGTTTGGGGTATTTATATGGGTAATACCTACTAATAATGATGGGGCCTACACATGTCAATCCTTCAGATTTTGCATGACTAACAAGTCTCAAAATGTATTTTCAACAGATTAAGAGCATTGTGTATGTCTGACGGATTTAACAGAAGACAGACACTATGAAACTTTTCATCATGGGAATAAATATATTTTAATGCATCCCATCAGTATAATCACTTCACTTTATAGCTTCTGTCATTGCTGCTTTAGAATCAAATTTTAAGTAATCTGGCTCTTGGCTACCAATATTAATAATTTATGAAGCAACTTGGGGGGAAAAAAAAGGAGGGGGGGGGCAGGAAAAGGAAGATCAAAGCTCAGGAGACAACTATTTTCTTCCTGAGATGATGGGACTCAGACATATTATTCAAAGGTGCTCCCCTGCCTTGAGGGGAGGAAAAGAGAAGATCTGACGATTCACTTCAACAGTGCAATTTTTTTAAACCAGAGAAGCAACGTGAAAAGACCCAGAAAATATAAGAGGTTTGGGATAAGGGGAAAGGAAGAAAGAATCACATCAACAGTGACAATACAGACTACTCTCAGATGGGTACTGTTAGTTTGTGACTGCAAAAAACCGAACAAACCAAGGAGTCCTGTGGCACCTTAAAGACTAATTGATTTATTTAGGCATAAGCTTTCGTGGGTATGATGAATGCATCTGACAAAGTGGATTTTACCCACAAAAGCTTATGCCTAAAATTGGTTAGTCTTTAAGGTGCCCACGGGACTCCTTGTTAATACAGACAATGTCAAGACACTTTTAAAGTTAGAATTGAGCCAGATCCAGTTAGAGGAAATAAAAAGAACACTGCTCTTTGCTGAACAAAAAGTAGCAAACATAAATGTTTTCATTTATCCTCCATGATGTAAAAGACTGTAATGATGTGCAAGGCCACTTGAAATGCTTTTCCTTATGTGTGTTGGCTTTTGGCACCTTGATGTTTAAAAATATAAGTACATTTCAGGAAGTTCAGCACATGGATGAGGAGCTAGGGAGAAGAAGAACATTCTTGAAGAAATTTATCAGCTCCATGGATGATCAGAAGGCCAAAGAATACATCTGCATTTCAGTCTTCTCCTTTGTAGAGTCTGCCTATAACAACTTGCTTTTGAAATGTAGAAAGAGGTTGCTGTGACTGGGTAGTTTTGTTGGTTTGGGATTTTATAATTATAAAATTTGCATAAGCACCTAGCATACACGGATAGGCATTTTTTAATAAAGTAAAACTTAAATAAGCAAACATACCTGGCCAAATAAGGACTAGGATGAGATATGACTCAAAAGTTACGTCAGTCCTCCAAAAAACATGACACTGTTTTAAAAATACTATATCTGGGGTTCTTTTCATTTACCTTTGAGTCTTTAGTGTTTCCTGAGGTTGCATTTTCATGATTTTCTCTGTAACTGAGGACTAGCAACTTACTTCTCTCTTAAATCAAAGGCGGAGAGTCTTAAGTAATCACATGACTCTGGTGAGCTACAGTTTTAAAACAAAACACCAATTATTGAGTTAGCAACATTGTGTCTCTAAATAGACAAGGTTTGCATTATTCACAGTGACCCATGAACTTAACTATGTGATACTGTTCTTGATCTTGTTATAGACCAGTGGTGGGCAATAATTTTTGATGGGGGAGCCACTCCAAGAATTTGGTAAGTGGTCAAGGGCTGCACTTTTCTATTATATTAATGAAGGAGGTGCAGGGGGGTTTGGGATGGAGGTTGGCAGTAGAAGGAAGCTCAGGGTGAGGGATTGGGGGTGTAGGATCTGGGACGGAGTTTGGGTGAGAGAGGGAGCTGTGACCCGGGGCAGCGAACTGTGGTACGGGAGGGTAGGGGAGGAGGTGCAGGGTCATGGAGGAGTGTGTGATCTGGTGTAGGGGGGTACAGGGGTTTGGGTTGTGATCTGAGACAGGGGATTGGGGTGCAGGGTCTGGGAGATATGTGGATGTAGGAGAGGATTCTGGCCTGGGGGAGTGGTGTAAGAGAAGGGAATGCAGGGTCTGGGTGGGGGTTGTAACCTAGAGCAGGAGTGCAGGAAGGGGTGCAGGGATTAGGGCTGTTACCAGGGACTGTAAATTTGGGGTGCAAGGTCTGGGAAGATGTATGGAGGCTGGAGCAGGGGTGCAGAAGGTTTGGGTTACATGGGGTAGGGGAATAGGAGGAGGGACAGAAGGTTGGGGGAGGGAGGGGCTGAGGTGCCAGAGGCAGGTTGTGACTGGGAGACTTTACATGGGCAGCTCCCAGCCAGCAGACCAGGTTCCTTAACCAAGGTCCCTGCCATCCACACTCCTGTACTGCTCACTGCAGCTACAGAGGCCACGTTTGCGGCCACAAACACTGTGAGCCTGGGGTATGAGGTGGGAGAGGCACTTCATATGTTTCCTGTCCTGCAAACAGGCAGCAGCTATTGACTGGAAACTGGCCAATAGGAGCTACTAGGGGTAGGAGCAATGAGAGACACCTCTGCCCCTTCCACCAGGCTTTCAGTATTCACAGAAGCACATGGCCCCACAGCAGCCAGCTTTCCTGTGTGCTGAGCAGGGATGGGACAGGTAGGGAGCCAGCTGAGGCTCTCAAGGGCCAGATCCGGTGGCTTGACGGATATTTTGCCCAGCCCTGTTATAGACTAACATTTGTAACCTTCTGACATGGTTTCTCGCATCCCCCGTTTTCTCTTATGGGACACTCTGGACTGCCAGGTACTCCTGCCCCTAGTAGATGCAAGTTTACTTCTATCTCCAAACTTAAAATAAAATAATTTCTTACTTATTTGCAAGCTTTTGGTATATTCTTCCAATGACATGGTTTATCATCATCACTGATTACATTATACCATGAAAATTATTTTCACTCTAAAGACAAGAACAATACACTCTTCTAAATATCAGTGAATATCAATAATTTCTTCCTTTCTTCCTTCTACACATTAATACAGTGTAATCCAGGTCATCTAAACCAATCAATTCATAATCACTCATACCATGTCTTGAGACACTTGCACAAGCCTTTAAAATAATACTGCTGTACAACAACACAGCTATGAAATACTGAGTTACTCAACTCTGCTTTCCTATGAATCATAATTGTACCCACCTTTCTTCTGAATTAATCAAGAAATCTCACACATGTGCTTCTCTCAAAACTTTTTGCTCACAACAACGCCCGTTCACAGCCTGATTTCATAATAGGCAACATAATGACATAAGTTCATTTATTTATCCTGCTCTGAATATGTTTTGTCAATTAGCTACTTCATTAAATAGTTTCCTAAATTTTGTTATAGAAGTGGATTCTACATATCCTGGATTGCTGTAAGCAGACCTCTTATCAGTTACTCTCATTATGATTACAGATGTTTGCAGAAGCCACTAAAGCACCTTAGCATTGACTTCAGCCTTGTACATCTTTCCAAAGATATTCTGACCTTTCTGTCTGCTTTATACGCTTATAATTTGAGTACAGCCAAATATTAGCAACAAAACTAGATTATTCTAACCTGATCCAGGCCATCAGAAACAAACACATTCAAATTAAATGATATTTTTAGATTACAAAGGCACTGGAAAACCTACTATGTATACAGGAATATTATGCATCACATCCATGTCTTTCACACTCTTCCTGTCCATTAATTAACAAGAGCTCTTGGATGAATGCTGTATGTCTTCATGCACTTAAGAGTTATGAGAAAAATATATACCTGTAATCAGGCTGCTAGTTTCAGCTGCATCGCTGAGCTAGCTGTAGTTGGCAAGTGATTAGTGGAAGATTTTAAGGGTCAGATGCACTACACAATACCAGTGACTTGAACCCTTCTCCTTCAGTGCATTGATCTATGTCAGTCCACATTTTGGAGGCAGTTATCGTAAAACAGACAGACCTGTACTCCACAATTCAATCAATGTTTGTTTAACAATTCACAGCCAGGAGTATGAATACATTGATATTTTAAGGAAATTAACAGAAATGTTGAATTTGTTAGCAATATTTTTATAGGGCATACACTACTCATGAAAGGTACCAGATTGAGCACATTGGAAACTGATGTTCTCTGCCCATAAGATTTCCTAAACTCATCTGCCAGAATGTCGCCAAACCTTTTCTGGATGGACCAACTTTTTGGAGCAAGGAGATACTTCAGTCTCTATGCTGAGTCATTCTTTAGCCTTTCTGCTAAGGCAGTCAGCAATGATACTGCTTAATGTCAACTTATGGTGATTTGGGGTATGTGAACAACTGTCCATTAAAACTGGATGATGGCCACCAATCCTTTTCACACAAGCCACCACTCTTCCGAGGGTAGCAATTGCCAATCTCAATCATATTTGTGTCAGTGACCTAGAAATGGAAGGCTCTGTATCATTCTCCGAGCCATCCAGTTCCCCTCAAATATGATTTTAATCTGTCTTCATATTAGGTTTATTCAAATCCCCAATATTGAAGTTGAACTCCTTGAAGACTTGTATAAGAACAATTCCAATTGACACAGTGGTGAATCCACAAGCCATCCCCAAGAAATCAACCACTCCTACATTACTCCATTCCCTGAAAAGGATGGCAGAGGCCAGCAGGACTAAAGTGGTGAACACAACATAGTAGATAGCACCAAACACAGACGAGTCAAAACATTCCAGTGCCTTATTGATGTACTTGAACTGAATGATGATGCTACATCCTAACACTGTCAGAAGAACCAAGCAGAGATACAGGGCTCTTTGACTTGATGGATTATTGTGAAAGATATCTTGAGCAGCCAGCCCAATGCCTTTTGTGCTGGGCACAGTAAAACTGCCCAACAGTGAGCAAATACTGATGTAAACCATAATATTAGTGGGTCCATGAGCTGGTGCTATCCAGAAGATAAGCAGGAGAAGCATGAGAAGTACTATGCAGAGGTAGCCCACAAACACTGAAAAAACAAAGAAAAGAAGATAATGACTTATTAATAGAAAGGTAGAACTTTTGCCACTGGATAATTTATTACAGATTTGTAAAGGCTCAATCAGGAACTTAAACAAGGTAATGCATAATGATAAATACACTACGCTGAGGATCTCATATCAAATAAAGAACAAAACCCTTTGAAATGGGTTAAATCAATGTATAACTATGATAGTTGCCATTCTTATCCTTTTTGTGTAAATCAAATAATGTGTGAATACCCAACTGTTTCATATTATAATTGGATTTAAAGATTTTTTTTAAAGCTGATATTATATTTCTATTAAAAGCCCCTATGAAGAAGGGTTGTGATATAACCACATTCATTATGGCCTGAATCCACAAAATAGCTAAGCACATACTTAAGTTTCATTGAGGTCAATGGTATGAGTAACACAATTCAAGTAGTTAATTTTGATCTGGTTGGACTACTAAATGTACAACAATATTATTTACTAATAATTGTAGGTATACTTTAGGTTTGAGTTTCAGTGAAACTGAAAATGTTAAATAGTTTCCAATTTAGCAATTACAAGAGAAAAATTAAAGTGGCTTAGGCATCCATGAAGCACAGAGAATATGCCAAACTCCTCGCAGGTAAGGAAAGATTTACAAGCAAGTCAGTCTAATGAATAGCAAGAAAAAAGAAACTTCCCAACATGTTTTATTGGTACATTCTTATTATGCCTCCAGTGTGCAAAAGCAAACATGAACTTGACCATTGAAACAGAACCTATTAGGCCTTAAAGCTATTTTATAATAAAGCAACAAGAAGTGAAAGGATTTTACCCACAAAGATTTTATTTTAATTAGAACCCCTTGAAATGAGCTCCTGGAATTGTAATTTTGATTTTTTTCCTCAAGAGAAATTATATAAAATACCATTTCAATGTTTTAGAAACTAGGTTACAAGTCCAAATTACAGCCAAGTTGATTTCTTCTCTTAAAAAAGAAAATAATTTATTTGCAGTTCTTGATTTATCATGCAAAAATGAAATGTTTTTCATTGTAAGAAGAAAAACTGAAAGGGAGAATTTTTTCAAAGAGTTAGAGCAAGGGGTGGGGAGGCTGTTGTCTGCTCCCTGGGCAGTGAGAGCCATGCAGCCTGGTCAGTGACATTGCTCCCTGGGGCAAGCCAGTTGGCAGCTACTCCCTGGGGCTGGCCTGAAGCTGTTGGGGTAGTGGGAGCAAATTTACTTGCTGCCCCCTGTGGTCTTTCTGGACTATAACTGTCCCTGCTATCACAGCCCTCCCTTTTCATCTGATGAGAAACAATTGCATTCGATACACATCTTGTTGTCCTGACACAACCAAACCCTGACATTGCTTTAAGTTATGATAAGAAGAAGCTGCATACCAAATTTGGTGGGCCTAGCTCTTACCATTTAGGAGGTTTTGAACAGACTCACAGACGAACGGATGGATACACAACCACACAATCTCTCTCAAATACATAGTAGATTTGCCTAGGAATTCAGAAGCCTTAATACCACCAATGTTGCTGCTTTTGGTGAGGCAACTGTTCCTTTCAAATAAGTGTTCCTGGACAATGCTATAATAATTCTTTAAGAGAATGAAGTACCTGGATTTGTAAGCTTCTCTTCAAGCTCAGCCTGAGTTGTTACACTCTCAGATTTTGGGGAATGGATTATGAGAACAACAGACCCAGCACAGCTCAGCAGACATCCCAACTTGCCAAGAATGTTGAGTTTTTCTTTCAGTAAGTAAGAAGCTAAAATGGACCTTTCACAAAGTGACAGAAAATTGAAATTAACCTAAATTATTAATTCTCTTAACAAACATACCTTAGGTAACTAATGTCATCCGTTTGTTTACTTCCAAAAATAGCCTTTATGTAGTCCATTTATATGCTTCAGCCCTGACCCAGGACAGGGGAGCAAGGTAAAAGATAAATTCAGTCTTTATATTCATTCAACTTTTGACCTCTTATCTGACAGCACAAGGGAGCCAGGCCAACCGTGAGGCAGATACCTATCTACTGCAATCTGGTGGGAGACTACTGATCCATTTCACATAGGGCCCACTAGCAGTAATGAGGTGGCAATGATTTTTGGTAACAAATGCCAAGTAAATGGCCCAAATGTAAAAAATGCACTGTTTGTTTAACTTTCTGCGATCAACATTGTTCAAGGCAAAGGAAGACATGACACCAACAGCAAACATTTTACAGACTAAAGGAGACGATCAGTGCAATTCAAATGCATAATATACCAATTACCAGAACCTGGAAATACCTGGAAAAACGCTAGGGAGTGTACAGCTTTGTTTCTTTTAAAATAGCATTATTCTTTTATGGTGGTTTAACAATTATAGGCTAAACACTCTCCAGTGGCATAGTGAGGGGGGAACGGGTAGGGGGAGCAATTGCCCCCGGGCACCACACTAGTGGGGCGCCAGTTTAGTCCCCCTCTGTTCCCCCGTTATCCCTCTGCTCGCCTGCTCCTTCTCTGCCCACTGGAGGGAATTTGCCACACCAGCAGAGGTCCCCTGCTACTGGCCCCAGCTGCACATGCACCCCCAATACCACCGCCAAGTTGCCATGACCCCCCTCTCTTGAAAGGCTGCCGCATCCCTGGTCACGGCTGTGCTACTGGGCCTCCAGCCCTGGTTCTAACCCCAGCCACACTGCCACCAGTTCCATCAGGCTCCTAGCCCAGCAAGCTCCCAGTTGCTGGCCCTCCTGCCACTGGGGTCCCAGCTAGGACTCCCTGGTCCAGGACATCCATGGTCTGGTTGCCGGACCAGACAGCCCCGGTTTTGGGAGGTCCAACCTGTAGAATACCAAAATTGCACCAAACTTTTGTTTTATCTTAGTTGTTGATAAGTCGATATTTAAATACTAACCATCTTTCTGAGCATAACATTAGTTAATCACATATATTACACTTTACTAAAATGTGAGAGGGGAAACTAAAATCCATAAGCATGATGTTTTCCTGCTGAAATGCCACTGGTCACTGATTTTATTTAGAATCTACATTCTACTAGCAAGAAATACAGCATTCAAATAAATAAATACAATTCTTACCCAAATGGAACACCAAGAGCTCCTAGAGGAGTCACTAACACAGTTGGAACTGCAGTATAGGCCAAGAAATTTCCAATTTGGCCAAGTGCCACTGTTAAGAGAACCACAAAAGAGGTTTTTTGTTTTTTAAATCCCTTAATAAAGAGGAATAATGAAAAGCTACTCAATAATGCTGGCTCATATGACCTGACAGGAAGATGGACATTACTGAATTGCAAAAAATGAGGTGCCACTGAAGTGGATTTTACCCACAAAAGCTGGCCCAAATAAATCTGTTAATCTCGCAGGTGCCACAGGACTTCTCATCATTTTTGCAGATATAGACTAAGACAGCTACCCCTCTGAACTTTTCACCATTACTGAACTGTTTAGTTCTACCCATAACTTTTCAGTTATACAAAAACAAGTTTTTCCAGCTGTTTAATTTTTTTAAGTATTATTTAAAAAAAAGGCTGTTTGCAAAAGAGACGGCACCAAGAGAGCATCATCAATAATCCTGCTCCTTAATGTTCTCTTCAATCATTTTACATAATTAAGTAGGGAACAGAGTCTTGAGATGGAGAATTTGGAACCCTGTCAAAGGATGCATGTACATTTCCTGATGTAAGAGTTCTGAATTTAGGCATCCCATGATCTAGGTTCTAGAGCATGAGATATTTGGAATCCCACATATATCTTGTTGTAGTGCCCTACAACAACACCGGTCTTACCAAGAGACGTTAGGAAGCCACCGAGTGGGTAGAAAGTGCAAGAAATATTCAAATATCAAATACTTTGTTAAAAGCTATTGGATACTAAATTAATGCACAGGTACAGGACAATCTGTACACTATACACTATTCAGGAGGCAGATCTTCAATCAGTGTAATGCACCATGGAACTATAATAATTTACACTAGCTGACAATCTGCTCCTCACAGTCTTACACTGAAAAATGGAATTCCAAATTGATCACATCACTACCCAACAACCGTGTTTCATATTTCATCTATTGAAAATGTCATTAAAAGCTGCATTATAAAAATATTGGCTAGTTTTAGAAGTGCTGGCCCATCTTAGAATCATAGCATCATAGAATACTAGAAGGGACCCAAGAGGTCAAGTCCAGTCCCCTACCCTCATGGCAGGACCAAACATCTAAATCATCCCTGATCGATGTCTATTTAACGTGTTCTTAAATATCTTCAGTGATGGAGATTCCACAACCTTACAATAGGACAGCTTTGATATTAGTTACTATTAACAGACAAAAACTTTGAGACAATGGCTACGTCTAGACTGCATCCCTCTGCTGACAGAGGGATGCAAATCAAGCACTTTGGAAGTGCAAATGAGCCCGGGATTTAAATATCCCGGGTTTCATTTGCATACTCACGTTCCGATGCTGTGCCGATCAGGTTCAGTGTCGAAAGTGAAAGTAAAGTGTAGCCGCAGCTCTGCAGACAGCGGGGAGCTTTTTCGGCAGATCCTGTACTCAGTGGCTATGTCTACACTGGCGCGATCTTGCACCAGAAATATGCAAATGAGGCTAAGCGTGGAATATTGCTGAGCCTCATTTGCATACCTAATGAGCCGCCATTTTTGCAGAAGAGGCTCTTGCGCTAGAAGGAGCTGTCTACACTGTCCTTTCTTGTGCAAGAAAAACCCTCTTGCACAATGCTGCTATGCTGATTATTTTCAGGAATAACGGCATTGCGCAAGAGGGTTTTTCTTGCGCAAGAAGGGGCAGTATAGACCGCTCCTTCTAGCGCAAGATCCTCTTCCACAAAATGGCGGCTCATTCGATATGCAAATGAGGCTCGGCGATATTCCACACTTAGCCTTATTTGCATATCTCTGGTGCAAGATTGCCCCAGTGTAGACATAGCCAGTATGTTTCAGTATGCCTGAGACAACACCTGTGCTTCCCCTGAGCAAAAAATGTCCCACTACAACTAATTTGTAAAGGGAAGAGGGGTGTTCGTTTCTGTTTGTAGTCTGCTTCTTACTTTGGAAACAACATCATGATGCTTAAAATGGTTTACCATCTTCTGGTAGATGACATTTAGGGTCTCATCATGGCTATTTTTAATAAAGTTTCTTTAGCTGGACAAAGCACACCAAAACATTCACATTGCAAACACTGGAAACACGTGCAAGATTTTCAATGTTATCTTGGAAAACCACATGGATGCTGTCAGTGACATTTACCTAGCACACTCAGAAAAGCATCTTTTTGTAGCTGCCATCACTTGCCTGTTACAAGCTTTACATTACAGATCTATCCATTCGTCTATTTATATGTATCTGTCTCAATAGCATTTGAACTCTTCTCCTTTCTGCAGTAATCCTGTGGGTTCCACCACCAAAAAACCTAATGGTAGTGTTTTTCTGGGTCTAGATGTTTTCACCAAAATAGCTGCTCTTATTTAACACTGTCAGTTGCAAGTGAACTTGCTTTTTTGTATCAGGGAATCAAGTCATTTGAATAAACCTTGTAGGAGACAAACTGATGGTCCCCAAAGGTTTTGTTAGTCATCCAAAACCAGCCAACTTCTAATGTATAGGATATCAACTCTTGTGGTTTCTCCAAGGCATTCTGGATATTTACTAGATTACAAAAAAATCCACCCTTTTTTGGATTCCACAGTTCTATCTGGCTCTTGCTGTTTGAGACTGGACTGAAATTTTGAATCCACACAATTCTAGTTCAGTGGTTGTCAACTAGGGTACACATCCCCCTGGGGGTAGTCAGAGGTCTTTCACACTCACCTACATATTTGCCTAGTATTACCACAGGCTACACTAAAAGCACTAACAAAACCAGTACAAACCAAAATTTCATACAGACAATGACTTATTTATATTGCTCTATATACTATACACTGAAACTTAAGTATAATATTTATATTGTAATTGATTTATTTCATAGTTATATGGTAAAAATGAGAAATTACGCCATTTTTCAGTAACAGTGTGCTGTGACATTTATGCATTTTAATATTTTTTTTCTTATAAATTTAAGTGAGGTGAAATTTGGGAGTGCACAAGATACATCAGATACTTGAAAGGCATACACTAGTCTGCAAAGGCTGAGAGCCACTGTTCTAGTTAACCATTTCCAAAGTATTTTTATAAGATGTTAGATTATTAGTTTTGACTCTGGAGGACAGAGGAGCCACTCTACTGGCTTTACATTTGCTGCAGACTTCCCCAAATAGACTCCTTATCCAGAGACCTGCTGGCTTCCACTTCCTTTGCACCACTTGAATTGAGCAATGGTGAGAATGCGTTGCTTGTCTAGCCATATAGAGGCACAACTAATGAAAGTCTAATGACTATTGGCAAGTCCTGTACATTTGAGGATCAGTATCACAGTCATTCTAATAGTCCCAGAAAGATTAGATTAAAGTGCAAAGGTAGGACGTAATCTTTCCCACTGACTGACCTTACAACAAAACATGCTAGCTACTCTGTATCTTTTCTTGGACTACAGTCTCCAATTCATTCAGGGTGTTCAGTAAAACTACTTGTGTGAGTAAGGGTCACAGAGGTCTGTATTTGTCTCAAACCCAGCACTTCCCTAGGATTCAGCAGCCTACTTCTTGCAGTAGATGACAAAAAGTACTGTAGCTGCCAAAGTTTGAAATGACAAAATACTAAAGGTAAACGTTGGCTAAGTGTTTTCTGATCTAAAAATTAACATATGACAAAACCCGCATGTTATGGAACTACAGTTTTTATTTAACTTGCCTTTTAAAAAAAATAAATTATCACAATTCACAGATGCATCACAGGTAAGGCTATTGGGTGAGTGTTAATAGTTTCAGCATTAAAAGGTTCTTACATTTTGGCAGAAAAGATAACTCTGTGAAGATTAATGAGCTGTGCTAAAACTAACTCTATGATACAGGCTATTTAAAATCCAATCTATGCTGTTCCATTCTTTACATTACCTTACAACATAAGATACTTACTTGCAATAGTACCAGACCACCATACTATATCTGTTAAATATGAAGTACCTGGAAGAGGCAACATAGAAAAGAGTGGATGAGTAGTACTGGGAAAACATATAAAACAGCAATATTAAAGCTACACTAAGAAATTTATTTTCATACACTCTTGCACATAGTTAGAAAAAAATTCTGATGTTAGCTCCAGACTGTCCTAACTAATCATGGTACTCTTTCTTGGTACATCATATCATTAGAAATTCATCTTCAAGTGCTCATGAAACATCATCATCCTGTATTAAAAGAAGCTTTGAAATATCTATAGATATGTCTGAAGATTCTATTCCCTATACATGTTGTGCTCATTACTAAGAGATAGGTTATCTTTCAAAACATCTGGCGTAAGAGACAAAGAATCTACAAGCCAGTTTTTCTGGGACAAATTTAAGATACAGAGAAATCTGTGAGAGAGGTTTGGGTGTAGACTTTTGGCAAGCATTTAGTCTCCTGTGGCTATTTGACCTAGACCTTCTCTGGGATGTGAACATGTTAGATTTCAAATAAATAGGTGAAAATGTCAGACTGTTCTTCACCTGCCTACTAATCTCAAGTGTATATATTTTCATTATAACATCAGACCACTGTTATGGATTTTCATCAGACAATTACTATGCATTTTTTATCTACTATTTTATCTTAGATTTTTAATATAGAATTTGCTAGGGAGTTGTGATAGTCTTAAAATTTGATTAATATTTCAGGACACATTTTACAAATCATACATTTTTCTATTATGGAATACTAACTAAATCAATATAAAAATTATAAAAGTCCAAGGTCCATATGTATTATATTAAGTCCTGAACCAGAACAAAAAAAATTGAAAATCTTTTAAAAATAAATTTCTGCCTGACCAAAATACATAACTACATATTTAAAGATCTAATATCCTGCAGACTATCAAGGCTAGATGCCAGGAAATCTCTCAAGGAACATGACATTTGTGTTTACCTGTGATAGTCTTCAAGGTGTCAGATATTAACACCACATTATTCTGTTTATTATTTCCTGCCTCTATGACCATACTTCTGTTTTGCTCTTACTTCAGTAGAACCTCACTCAAGAATTGCTAGAAATTGGACCAATGTTATCATCAGCTGAAAATTCAGAATCCCAAATAACATAAAGCAATAACATTTAACTCCGGGGATTCCTAGAATACAGGCAGTCCCCGGGTTACGTACAAGATAGGGACTGTAGGTTTGTACTTAAGTTGAATTTGTACTTAAGTTGGAACTGGTGTCCAGATTCAGCCGCTGCTGAAACTGACCAGCAGCTGACTACAGGAAGCCAGAGGCAGAGTTTCTCTGCCCCGGGCTTCCTGGAATCAGCCGCTGATCAGTTTCAACAGCAGCTGAATCTGGACGCCTGGGACAGAGCAGCTGGGGCGCTGCCGGGTAGGTCCCCGCAGCGCCGCACCTCGACGCTGCAGGGACCAACCCGGCAGCACCCCAGCTGCTCTACCCCAGGTGTCCCCAAGTCAGCTGCTGCTGAAACTGATCAGCGGCTGATTCCAGGAAGCCCGGGGCAGAGCAACACTAAGCTGCGCCGCCCCTCCCCCCCAGCAGACCATGGAGACGCAGGCGGCGGGACCGAGTCGCGCCGCGGTGCCACCGCCTGGGTCCTCCGCGGCTTTGCTCCGCGTCTCCGTGGTCTGCAGACCAGGGACACTCGGAGCAAAGCTGCGGAGGACCTGGGTGGCGGGACCGCGGCGCGTCTGGGTGGTCCCGCCGCCCGCATCCTCTGGGGCAAGAAAAGCCCCGTTTGTAAGTATGGATCCGACGTAAGTCAGATCCGCGTAACTCGGGGACTGCCTCTAATGGCTGCTAAAACTACACTGGAATTGAAATAAGAAAAAAAATGACAGTAAGGAGTATGACCAGCTTTCACGTGGGTATCAAATTTATCAGTTCTTAAATTTTTGTTGCTGCATATAAAAATCTCAATAGTTGTACAAAATTACATAAACCATCCATACCAGTAAACTAACTTCACAAAAGTGTGTCCCCCTACTGATGTTTCCTCTCCAAGCACAGTTTGATACTCTCTTACTGATTCAATTCACTAATGTAGCGAAAAGTTGAAGAGGAAAGTTAAGTAGCATACTGTCAATTATGGACCTAATGCAAAACATATTGAAATCAATGGAAAGCACACTGTGACTTCAATGAGTTTTGGATCATGTCATGCACTGTGTTAGTTCTGCCTTCCATTCAAGAGAACAAGCTCAATACATTAAAATGGAGAGAACACTAGCCTAGAATCTTTTAGGATTCTATACCTCATGTTTTTGCTACTTAATTTTACTGGGCTTTTGTAGCTTAATTTTGCATATAGCAATTAAGAAATGCTGTCCTTAGTAGGTTGGCACTCAAATTTTGCCAAGAAAAATCAGTTACAAGTAACTTTTCAATATACTTTGTGACACTGTTATTTTATATATAATCATTCAATTACCATTAGTGAAAAATGTTAAATTACATGAATGAGAAAGTTCAAGACTTTAGCATAATTCTTTAAACATGGTAGGTCCCAGCTACACAGCAAAATGGAAATTTAATTATATTAGGGTCAACAATGCTGTAAACAAGTTACAGTCAACTTCCAATAATCCGGCACCTTTAGGCCTATCAGAAGAAGGGGCTATGAGGGGTCTGGGGTGGGGTGGGGGGGATGCCACCCCAGACCCCTCATAGCCCCCCCTTCTGATAGTCCGGCACTGCCCTAGGCGTCCCCGATTCAGCTGCTGCTGGTCAGTTTCAGCAGCGGCTGAATTGGGGATGCCTGCAGCAGAGCAGCTGGGGTGCTGCCGGGTTGGTCCCACAGTGCCGAGAGGTGGCGCTACGGGGCCAACCCGGCAGCACCCCAGCTGCTCTTGGGGACACCTGGGACAGAGCAGCTGGGGTGCTGCCGGGTTGGTCCCGCAGCCCCGAGGGGCGGCGCTACGGGACCAACCCAGCAGCACCCCAGCTGCTCTGCCCCCGGCTTACCCTATTCAGCTGCTGGTCAGTTTCAGCAGCAGCTGAATCAGGGAAGTTGGGTGCAGAGCAGCTCCAATTGTGCAGCTGCCCGGAGCACTTCCAGATTCCCGATGGTGCCGGACCATCAGGAGTGCCAGAGCATTGGATGCTGGACCAATGGAGTTTTACTGTACTCCCAAAATGTGTTTCTATGAATGTCACTTATCCATGAAAGAAAAAAAAAAATCCAGCCCAACAAAGATTACTTTTCTTTGTGGGAGAGGGGACCCTGTGTTTACAAAGCAGCACCGTGTCAGGGCCTTAAAATGCCACAATGAGCCAATTGTGGAAAATGCAAATAAACTTGTTGGGCCAGGCTGTCAGCTGGTAGTAATGCTGTTTGAAATTGTTTGTTATGCTTGAATGAGTCCCCAGGAACACATCAGATATAGCATGGTCTTGAAACGTGAGCTGGTCCTAGAACAGTCATGTACAAAAATTCTGGAAGTCATACCTAACATGTTCCAGTATTCTGAATTTACATAAGAGCTCCCTACATATTCACACAAATGCAAAAGAATGACTGCGTCAAGCCTATGAGTTTCCTCTTAAAATAATTCCAAAGCAAAGATTTAGGTGGAAAGAGACAGTTTTTGCAATTTCTCACAGATAAATTCAAAGTATAAAAATGTTGTTAGCAAAATATCATGCTTTACAAAGCTGTGACTTCAGAACACAGTTACGTAAATTGTGAACTTGTAATAATCATGTTGATTTCTATCATCATTTAAGTGGGTTTAAATAGCACAATGATCTATTGTGCTACATTTTTACCTCAAGAAACCAAGTTCACATAAAGGCTCACATTTATATAGTAAAAAAAAGTTTGTTGATTTGTATTCTGTGAAAGAACAGAATGAAGATTCATTGGTACAACTGTATGAAGACAGTTTTTACATCTTTCTCTAGCCAATAACAGAACTTTCTTATCAAGTGTACATAAAATATTGAAAGCCAAATGCTTGTTTTAAAATCAGAGATGACCAGTGGTGTTACAGAATTTCACAAAGTGAAAATTATTTAGAAGTACACTGATGACTCGACTGTTTCAGTTTGACATCATATCTGAATTTTATTATTTATTTCTTGCTGTTCTCTCCAACCATTGAGCTCTGACATAAAACATTTTAACTTTACGGGTGAACGTAAAAACCAACTCATCATGTTACTATCCACCAGACAATAAGAAGTTTCATGTGTTCTATTTCACAATAAAGTTGCTCAGGCAGCAAGACTGAATAAATTTTGTAACAGGACTGGAAGCAGATTCAAATCAAGGATGTCAGTTCCTTAACATCAGGAAATGGATTTTTTTCCATGTCACTTACCTTCTGCATCCACCCTACTTGCTTGCTCCTAAAAGAAAAGCATGAAAACACTTGCAGGTGCTTTATGCTTTGAATAGTTGATATGGGATAAATACAAGATGGGTGAAAAACCTCAGTAATTTAATGTCTAAGGATGCTTCTACTCTGCAGAGCTTAATTTGAAATAAGCTATGCAAAGTGAGCTATGTCAATTGCATATCTTATTTCGGAATAGCTTATTTTGAAATAGGGAGTGTCTACACTAGGGATGTTAACTATCGGTTAACTGAATAGTCGATTAATCTCATGAATTCTTATCAGTTACTTGACTATTCTGTAGTCCCTGGGGGTAGGGCCAGCAGCCAGTGAGCTCCTGTCCCACTCCCGAGGAGCCCCCTGCCACTCTGCACTGCTGCCTCTGTATCAGAGGGAGCAGCATAGGGTGCTACGTGGGAACTGGTCTGAGAGGGGAGCCAGTTTAAAATCCAGCTCCCCTCATGGACTGGCTGCCTGTCACCCTGTGTGGCTGCCTCTGATAAACTGGCAGTCATGCCTGCCTGGCTCTTAATACACTTTAAATGCAGAGCCACAGTGATGGTAGGTCCCAGACCCAGTGTGAGCCGAGACTGAGCCAGGCTGCTAGCCAGCCTGCTAAAAAATTAACTGACAGCAGAGGGAGAGGGAAATGTGTGTAGTCTACAGCATTAACCTATAAGCTTTTGCTTGTCAGTTAATCGGTTAACCAACTATACTAGTACATCCCTAATCTACACAGCACTTATTTCAAAATAGAGCACTCTTCCTCTGACTTCCCTTATGCTTTGTACAATGAGGGTTACAGAAATCCTCCAGCTTGACAGTATTTTGACACTATTTCGAAATAACTGCCTGCTGTGTAGACATGGACTAAGATATTTTGGAATAGAGCTAGTTATTTCAAAATAGTGTTGCAGTGTAGACAAACCCAAGTTAATGTCATGATAGAGAGGGGTGGGCTCCCAAATTATTTTCAGTAAAAGCTGGGGGTTTGTGTTTCTTCTCCTATCAAAGTGGACCAACTTCTGTTGGTGAGAAAGAAAAGCTTTCAAGACACAATGGGCTCTTCTTGGGGGTCTGGGAAATGTACTCCAAGAATCTTAAAGCTAAAAATGGAACAGAGAGTTTAGCATAAGTAATTAGCATATACTTTATGGCTATGGCGTTCAACCAGTTCTGAAACATGATAGTGGTTACTGCTATAGCAAACTAGCCACACTCAAATGGTCAAATAGCCACATGAGGCTAGTGGCTAGCATGTTGGACACCACGGCTCTAAGGGACCATTCAGTGTAGAGTTCACAAGGACCAACAGGTCAGACAGAGTGATTGTGAAAGTGTTCATCCTAAGGTTATAGGGCGTTTTGGTCTTTTATCACTTTCCTGTGTAAGTTCATCTGAGAGCCTAGTGATTACCTGGTTCCATCAATGCGATTGTTATTGGGGCATTTAGTGCATGGGATGAAGTATACTACATGTAGCAATAGCCATATATAAAATCCATGGATCTTGAAAGGCATCTGAAGAGTGGAGATATAGCTACACAAAGTAATCACTCTACCTCTCACCTATCAGTCTTCATCATCAAAGGAAACCTACACACTTTCAAATGTGAGTCCATGAGCTCTGCTAGACACTAAAAATCATGGACTGAATAGTGTCACCAGACTTAGTGTGTTATACACTTTTGTAACAAGCCATAATCTCCTTTATTTGTCCTATGACTGCAGAGGTAAACTACTCAAGGGCAGCAAGTATACTTGGCCAAGGAAGGCATTGCTTTCCCTGGTGCTGCTGTCACCCCACCACTGGATACCTAGGCTGTTGTGCCCCCACCCTTCCCAAAAACCCCACTGCCAAAGATGCCAGTTGCTCACCACCTACCTCCTCATGGGGATGGGCAATAAGGAAAGATGCAGAAAGCCTGTGGACTGAATAGACGCAGCAGGATGCTGCTGTGCCTTCAGGGCATGAAGAGCTGTGGTTGGAGGGGGCTCCCAGTCCAGCACTGGGGCCTGTAGCTTTTCCAGATTTGAAGAGGAGCTTTATAGGTCTCAAAAATGTCTCTCTCTCACTAACAGAAGTTGGTCCAATAAAATTACCTCACCCACCTTATCTCTCACCCACTCACACAACTACAGCTACACTGCATGTGATAACAGAACCTAACTAAAGTCCACAGATTTGTTTTTGGTGGCCCAGAAAAGACCCCAAATCTCTCTCCCTGAATATAAGCAGACTTCTTTCCTCTCCCACACCATTGCCATTATTTTACTATCATTCTGAGGGGAGCGTTTAGCCAAACTACTTAGCAGATCCCCGGGCCCTTTCCCCCCTTTAGCCAATGCACAGCAATCCAATTATAGAACTTGCACTCCAGTCATTTTATAAAAAGTTTTTCTTACTGACTCGCTGGAGCAATCCGATTAAAAGGAGCAGAGCCCAGCAAAAAATGGGTAGAAACGGTTCAACAGAAAGAACATGAAGGACCATGGTGAAGAATTTAAGTAACAGTTCATAGGTGACTTGAGGCCAGATCTGTTCTGCAGTAGCAGACTGGCTGAAACCGTTTTGCTCTCTGCTCTACAGCTGTATGGCAGTATTAGAAAGAGCCTGCCCCCCTCCCCTCGACTACGTGAAAGGGCTGAGGAAGGGACCCAGAGGTTATCAGGAGAGAGGGGCGCAAAAAAGGATCCTTCTCTCTGGGGAGTAAAGGCTGGAGGGGGGAGGGGGAAACGCTCTGGAAAGGGAAGAAGCGAAGATCAGTCCGGGCTATGCATGAGGTTGCAAGGGGGGGAGGGGAAGCTAGGCTATCCCGTCTGCAGTGGAGCGGCTACCAGCTGAGTAGAAGCAGATCCTCATTCTGGGCTGTGAGGGACGCTTCCGGAGGGGGGCCGGAAAATAATGCAAAGCGTTAACGAGGGGCTGGCTTTTTCCGGGTGGGAGGAGGCCAGGGACGTGCCGGGCACCGCAGCCTCCGTACCTCGTCCTCTCGCCCGCACGATGCCTTTCTTCTGCAGCACGAAGGTGGATCCGTTCACCAGGCTGGACACTACAGCCACGCTCAAGCCCAGGGAGACGGCGGCGGGGCCGGGACTCTGCGCGGCCCCCACCTCCCCTGCGCCTGTAGCCAGCGGCATCCTCATGCCCGGCTCCGCAGCGCTGGCGTCTCTCCCGCCAGCCCCGAACCCGCCGCCCCAGGAGCCTCTCTGCGGGACCCGCCCCGAGCCGCATAAGCTCCACCCCGACCGCCGCTGCCGGGAGGGGCGGAGCTCGGCGGCCTCTGGCACCGGAGCCGCCGCAGTAGGTGACGCGCCTTACAGCCCCCCTCCCCGCGGCACCGAAAGGGAGGAGACACCCCGGCGAGCGCCTCTCCTTGAGGTCGCGGCCACTAGAACTGGCCGCAAATGCTGTCCTGGCGCCGCATTGCACTACGGCTCCCTCCATCCCCACCCCAGCATGGCGTCACAGCGAGTAGCATTATGACATCATGGTGTCTTCCTATTGTCATGCCATGACGTCACAGGCACAACACTGGAATGTGGCGCAGCCTCGACGTTGTGGTCTAGCGCTGTGGTGCGGCAGCTAAACCTCATGGCAGGGCTTTGAGAGAGACAAGGTGGGTGAGGTAATAACTTTTAGTTGATCCATTTCCGGTGAGAATCAATGAGCTTTAGTGCTATGCCCAGCTCCTTTGGCCTGAAAGAAGAGCTCTTGGGGTGTTCCACAATTTGTCTCTCAGTTTCACTGCATGAAATTGGTTCAGTATAGGCGATTACTCTACCCATCTGATGGGGCTCTTATCCCAGTGTTTCTCAACCTTTAAGTACCCCCAGTACCTACAGTTTTCAGACACACATTTTTTTTCTACCATTGCAACACATTTGTTTAAACAATGTAATCATAGCTGGGCAGGTGATGAAATTTTTGGGTGTAAAAAGTACAAAAATAAAAATTCAAACAAAAATTCAGTTTTCTCCAAATTTCAGTTGTTGATGTACCTCCCCCCCCCCAGACTTCTCTCAAGTACCCCTAGGGGTACTCATGCCATTGGTTGAGAAACACTGTCTTATCCAGAGCCTACAACAGCACTGAAAATGACATAACATTATCCTCAAGTTGAATCTGCACCTATATGACATTACATTAATATTAATCAGTTGACCCAAAATGCAGGACAATGTAGCACTTTAAAGACTAACAAGATGGTTTATTAGATGATGAGCTTTCGTGGGCCAGACCCACTTCCTCAGATCAAATAGTGGAAGAAAGTAGTCACAACCATATATACCAAAGGATACAATTAAAAAAAATGAACAAATATGAAAAGGACAAATCACATTGCAGAACAGCAGGGGGATGCGGGGGGGGGAGGAGGAAGGAAGGTAAGTGTTGACCCACTTCTTCCACAGAGACAGCTCTGGCCCTCTCCTCCTTCCCAGAAGGTAAATGTAAAATGTTTGACTAGAATTAAGGATGTTAAGGGTTTGTTCGCGCTGACAGTATAATTTTGAAGCAATGTAAGGACAGACTGGTGTCCCAGTGAAGCCTGAATTATTCAGTGGGAACTAGGGATGAAAAATCCCATTTAATAAATTAACTGGTGTTACCAAAGGCTCAGTAACATACTAAATTTAGAATAATTGAAGCCATTTTAGAATCTGGTTGGATGTCCAATGTCCTTGCCCCAGAAGCAAGATCCGTCGGCTGAGCCCGTATCTAGTCACTGGTAAATTGGTAATGAACCACACAAGTCCATATAAGTAAACCAAATTCAATTGTATTGTAAATTTAGATATATAACAAATAATCATGAACCACGATAGTATCTGGTATATCCCAAATGCTTAGTATCTGGTATATCACCCTCACCCAAAGAAGAAAAGGAAGATAGAAAGAATTCCAAATGCAAGGTTGTGACGACGCGTCAGGGTTCCTCCGATCCTGCAACCCCGTAGGAGCAAGAATAGACTCCACCAGCCAGTAGAATAGAGAAGGTTTATTGCTTATCTGGGATACAGCACATCATAGACCTGATGTAATTTCAGGAGTGAGGGCCAGGATGCCTCAGACCCCTTGGATTAGGGGGTCCATTGTCACCCTTAAACCCTCAGGCCTCAGCTAAGGCTGTTCCCTTCATGTTTCCCAGCCAGCAACTGCCCCTTCCCCAAAACCTGGTGTTTGTCCCCGCCTCCCTCCTATTGTCTCCCTCCCTACCCCCAACCGGTTGGACAGGTTGGGGTCTTTGCCTATGTGACTTAGGCAGCTGTCCTGCTGGGCAGCGCTACAGATACCAGCCAGTAGGAGTCACCCCCAGCCCAAACACAGCCACCAGTGGATGACCATGGCCTAGTGTATGGCTTGCCCACTACATCACAAAGGTAAGTTACTATTAATGATAGTCTGGCAGGACGAAGGCGAGGCCTAGGACGTTCAACCTTTAGAATCCAGAGAGTCCTCAGGGAGGATCACTATGTAACAATCTAGTAGCTGGATGAGGGTATACTGAAAAGTCAATATCTGGGCTTTCACCACAAAGAAGATAGTGTTCTTATTCTGTGAGGGTTCTGTGTACGTATGGCTGGGTCTTCACCACAGCAAGATCAGATCGCGATGGTACGGCAGCAGTGATGTAAATCTCGAGCTCTGTTTGATGTAACCCAGTATGCTGATGCCAAGCCTTCGCTATAGTTTGAGCAGGGAAGCACCACAGAGACCCAAAATCCACCACTGGAGATGATCAGGAGCCAGAGAAAAAACAGGAACCTGAATCTTATGTGGGATCCTATTTTATAAGTCTCTTAGGGGTATGTCTACACTACAAAGTTAGTTCGAACTAACGGACGTTAGTTAGAACTAACTTTAATAGGCGCTACACTAGCGCTCCGCTAGTTCGAATTTGAATCGAACTAGTGGAGCGCTTAGTTCGAACTAGGTAAACCTCATTTTACGAGGATTAAGCCTAGTTCGAACTAGCTAGTTCGAATTAAGGGGTGTGTAGCCCCTTAATTCGAACTAGTGGGAGGCTAGCCCTCCCCAGGTTTCCCTGGTGGCCACTCTGGCCAACACCAGGGAAACTCTATGCCCCCTTCCCGGCCCCGGACCCCTTAAAGGGGCACGGGCTGGCTACGGTGCCTGTGCCAGGTGCAAGCCTGCCAGCACCCAGCCAGCAGACCCTGCACCTGGCACGGATCGAGCCACCCACCCGATGTCCCCCAGCCCACCCCCTCTTCCCGGGACCAGGCTGGCGGCTCTCGGGAGCTTGCCCTGGACCGCAAGAGGCGGGCACCTGCCTGGGCTAGTGCGGACATCGTGGACCTTGTCCACGATCTCCGCACTAGGCACAGGAAAGTGGCCGGCTAGGGCAGGAGAGCTGCCAGCCTGGCCACCCAGGAGCAGGTGTGCATGAAAATCAAGGGGGTCCACTGAGACCCCCGACCCTGAGCCCTGAGCTTACAATGGCCGTCCTGGGTCAGACCAAAGGTCCATCTAGCCCAGTAGCCTGTCTGCCGACAGCGGCCAACCCTAGTGACCCTGGAGGAGATGGACCAAAGACAGTGACCAAGCCATTTGTCTCGTGCCATCCCTCTCCAGCCTTCCACAAACTTTGGGCAGGGACACCACTTCTACCCCCTGGCTAAGACTACTCCATGGACCCAACCTCCATGACTTGATCTCACTTCCCTTTAAACTCTGTTCTAGTTGTAGCCTTTACAGCCTCCTGCAGCAAGGAGTTCCGCAGGTTAACTATTTGCTTTGGGAAGAAGAACAACTTTCTCTTACTAGTTTCAAGCCTGCTACCCATTCCTTTCCTTTGGTGTCCTCTAGTCCTTCTTTATGGGAACTCAGGAAGAACTTTTCTGAATGCACCCTCTCCACCCAACCCCTGCTTTTAGAGACCTCTATTCTGTCCCCGCTCCATCTCCTCTTTTCTAAGCTGAACAGTCCCAGTCTCTGTAGCCTCTCTTCATCTGGGACCTGTTCCCAACCCTTGATCATGTTAGTTGCCCTCCCCTCTCCCAGCCTTTCTCTTCCCCTCTCCCACCTCCTTTTCCCAGTCTCCCCCAGTTTTGTTCAATAAAGACAGAGTCAATGTTGGAAGAAACGTTATCTTTATTTTGTACATCAATAAGAAGGGGGGCTAGGGAAGGGTAAGTGGAAGGAGGTGAGGGAGGAATGGGGTACGAGCCCCCGATGGGGAGGACTGGGCTGGCTCTGCGGGCTTCTGGGGGTGGAAGCTCTCCTGCAGGCCCCCAATTGCCCCCTCTCCCCAGATGGCAGCCTGCAGCAAGTGCAGCCGGGCTGATGGCCGAGTGCTGTGATGTGCCCAGTGTGGGTACTCCGGGCACTCCAAGCCAGAACTTCTTTGCAAGCGGGGCACCCCTTAGAACTGTGTGTCCGGGGTGGGGGTCGGGACCCTTTAAGCGCAGCCCTCGGCTAGCCTGAGACAGCATCTCCACGCTCTAAGTCCTCCTCTGATGCCCTGCCGGCACTGCGTCCGGCCATCCTTAAGCCCTGTCCAGAGTCCACTCAATGTGGACTTGCTAGTTCGAATTAGCAAAACGCTAATTCGAACTAGTTTTTAGTTCTAGACGCGCTAGTTTGAATTAGCTTAGTTCGAATTAACTAATTCGAACTAAGTTAGTTCGAACTAGCGCTGTAGTGTAGATGTACCCTTAGACAGGAAAGTAGAGGCTGGTGCAGTGTGCAAACTGTGTAGTGCCGGGTGCAGAATCTGCGCCATGTGCAAAGTCTTTTGTGCCAAATGCAAAGTTTTGGTGTTGTGTGTACAGATTTTGTGCTGTGTGCAGAGTTTTAGAGCAGTGTGCAAAGCTGTCCAGCACCACATGCATAACATGAGGTAATTTTGGCGGGAAAGAGTCCAAGCAGTCCCAAGCACTATATGATGTTATTGATTTTACCTTCAATACTGGTTAAATATTATGTTTAACTGATTTAAATGGGGGCTAGTTGAGGTTGCTCAGGCCAGTGCCCACAGTGCACAAGGCCTGGCTCACTGTGGATGGAAGGTGCTCCAGGTGGAGCACCTCCTGCCTGCAGGGGGCCACCCAGGGCTGGAGCACCCCATGCCTGCGGTGGATGGGGGGTGTACAAGCCCCCCACCAGTTAACTGTAACCAGTAAGCATCACTTGGAAAGGTTAACTGGCAAACCCTACACATCTGTAGTGGGAATCTCAGAATTATATTGTGTCAATTCAATAAACCATTTCCTCACTTCCATCCACATCCATTCTAATGTTATCAGTGCAGAGTCACTTGTTTATTTCTGTGTTAAACTCAAAGTGCTTTCTCATCCCATACATTTTTCAGTGTGCTGCAGTTTTTGAGAGGAAGGGAAAGAAAGTATATAGAAAATTATTTTCCCTGTAACATTGTTGAAATGATCCTTCTATACTGGCCTCCCCTTGTCCTCATCAAATTGGCAATCTTGTGGCAGTCTAAAGTCTGGCTTGTTTCTTTTCCTTTTTCTTTTCCTTTTCCTTTTCCTTTTCCTTTTATTGGAAGGTACTATATTAATACAAATAATAATAACTTCTGAGACACCATCTCATCTGACCATGGTAAAGAATCAAAGAAATGAGTTAGGGCATGTCTACACTTACAAGAAGATCAGCACTCCAGAGGTCGATCTTCTAGAATTCAATTTAATGGGTCCAGTATAGACCCCTAAATTGAATATGGAGGGCAGCCCCCACTGGCATCGAGTACTCCCCCATCTGCAAGGAGCAAGGGAAGCCAACAGCCTCCCGCTGTGTGGATGTCGCCACTGCTCAACTTAAGGTAAGCCGACTCCTGCTATGCATTTTGTGTTGCTGCAGTTGCGTACCCTAAGCTGACTTGCCTGGTCTAGTATAAAACAGGCCTTAGAGATCTAACTCAGGTGCAGTTACAACTGTTTTCCACTGATTGCTTAGCTGGGGTTATTCTGGAGTGCACACAATGCTTTAGTTTCTTTCTCCCTTCATATAACAATAGCAATCTACACAAGTGTGGGCAACCTGTGGCCTAGGGGCTGCATGAGGTCCATCAGGGTTCTGTGTGTGGTCCACGGGACATTTTGTTTACTGTTGCCCATGCTGCAGGGTTGCCACATTCTGCTGGTTTCCGTCCACATCATTTTTTCCTTCCTATATTAGTAAAGTGATATGCATGAAGAACAAGGGCATGTGAAGTGAGATGCGTGCACAACATTGATAGTGAGAGCCATGCGCTCCCTCTGCATCCAATGAAAATGCTGCTACAAATCAGTTGGCACACCCCACAAATTCTAAGCATGCACGCAAAACTACCCTATCCCAGGAGACTGGCTTGTTTACAACAATATTACAGCCCACTTAGCTGCAGGACTCCGTTGGGTACCCATGTTAGTCTGTAACTGTGAAAACAACAAAAAGTCCTGTTGCACCATAGAGACTAACACATTTACTAGGTCATGAGCTGAAAGAAGACTAGTCCTGCGGCCCACTCACTAGCCTAGGTTGCCCATCACTGATCTACACATTTTTACAAACCAGTAAGTATGTTTTCAATTAATGTAGCATTTATTTTAAAAATAGATTGTCACGCTGTATGAAATCACATCACAGTGTGCAAAGCTGTATAAAAGCTGGATGAAATGACTAGACTTAAGGATTACATTTTTTTAGTAGGCAAGATGTTTATTTTAGCTTATATGTTATTAATCTGTCTTGATCACATTTTCATGCAAATAAATGCCTCTTGCATGCCATGGATTTCAGCACTGCAGATATATTTTAGTAATATGTCTGAGACTGTCAGGTTAAATTTAGCTTTATTTTGTGGAATGCATCAAATGTCTAATCAGTATTCCTTGACTTTAATTGGAAGTCTCTGGTCATAGTATTTAGGTCCTGGTAGACACAATATTGTGAGTGATCGACTGAATCCTCAGGTTTCTTACTCCTGTCTGGTTTTGTTTTGCTACTCCATTTCCTAGGTTGGGATGAGCACTAATTTTTGATGGGGGGACACTCAAGATTTTGGTAAGTGATCAAGGGCCACACTTTTCTATGGAAAGAGTTTGGGGTCTAGGGTGGAGGTTGGATGCAGAAGGGAGCTCAAAGTAGGAGACCGGGGGGCAGGAGAGTGTGTGGAATCTGAGAGGGAGTTTCGGTGAAGGAGGGGGTTATGATTTCGGACAGGTGCTTGGAGTGCAGGGGTCCAGGAGGGGGTATAGATGTAGGAGAGGATTCTGGGCTGGGGGAGGTGTGTAAGTGGGGATTCAGAGTCTGGGAGGGAATTGTAGTCTGGGGGAGAGGAGGAAGGAGGTGCAGAGGGTTTGGGTAATAACCTGGGACAGAGAAATAGGGCACAGGGTCAAGGTGGGAGTATGGGTGGAGGAGAGGATTCTGGTCTGGAGAAGAGGTGTGGGAGGGGATGCATGGTCTGGGATGGAGTTGTGACCTGGGTCAGAGAGGTGCAGAGGGTTTGGGTGGTGACCTGGGGGAAGGAGGAGTTGGGGGTGCCAGAGGCAGGCTCTGGCTGGGAGGCGTTTACTTAGGCAGGACCTTGAGGCAGACTCCCTGCCTACTGCAGCCCCAGACTGCTCAAAATGGCTGGCTGGTACCTGTGGCTATCGCTCCAGGTGTTGGGGGCGGGGGCGGGAAAGGCTTTGCATGATGCTCCCACCCCCAGCAAAATATCTTCGCTCCCATTGGCTGATTTCCGGCCAATAGGAGCTGAGAGAATTTGCTGGCGAGTGGGAGCAGTGCTCAAAGCCTTCCCCAGTCCCTGCAGCAGAGAGCCACAGGTGGCAACCAGCCACTTCTGAGATAAGGCTGAATACATAATAGCTATAATTCACTATCCTATCACAAACTCTTTCAACCTGTCTAGAAACAGAACGTTAAGAAAGCTTCTTAAAACTTCCTTATTTTTGTGACTCATTATTTTTGTGATTTAGCGAGAATAGTTTGGTATCCTAACTTTTCTCTTTGAATTCATGTACCTTGGTGCTGCCAAGTCTAAAAGTTTTAAAATTGAGTCAAGCCACTGTAGCCATGAGATTGGCCCCCAAAATCATGAGATTAAATTATCTTTTTTGACCTAGCATCTGCTTTTTAACAAAAAACCTGTTTCTTCCCACCTCAGAATGTGTTTGATAATGATGGTATTGCCAGCTTTTTCAATTTCAGAGCAAGTTAGGCAATTTTGGCTCACACCCCAGGAATTGTCTCACTAGAAGACTTGTGATAGAATGTGCCCCATACTCACACCCTATTACTGTAATAATCTTTGTACAAAGTATGCCTTGTAACGTATCATTTGAAAACTCAATTTGCTGATCAATATGGTCCTGTGTGGCAACATTGTATGCGAAGTTATAAGATTCTACTGCAGGGTGTTATTAACAAGTGTTCCTGTGAGTAGTTGCTAAGGGAGATGGATCTGGCAATATAAAGAGCAATATGTACATGACGAGCAGCATAACAAACAAACACAAATAAAAAGTCTAGAGAAAGGCACAGGGGCTCATGACAGAGAGTATTATAGCTAAACCAGCAAAAGAAAACAGAAATTAAATTGTCCAAGGACAGAAACATGGAAAGCAGGAAATAGCACCAGAGATGTGGCAATCAGTATGAGTATAGAAATGCCTAGCATTCAGGCAAATATGGAAACTGTAACAAACCTAACCATTATGCGAAAATGTGCAGAGAAAGCAGAACAATAGATGTATTATGTGTAAAAAGGAACCTCAAGTGAAAAGAAGAGCTGTTCTTAAGCACAATAATGGAGACTCAAAACACTGGCTAATGAAAATGTGCACATATGTGACATACATGAGAGACGCTGAAGTACCAGTAAATGTAATAACAGAAACTGAAAGAGGGAGAAATAAGGAATACATAAAAATGGAAGAGTCAGAAGCGCCTGTGAAAGATTACAATGTAGGAGTAATTCCAGAGTTTGAAAAGTGTGCACACACACTTAAATACAAAGGGAAAAAACAATAAAATGAGTTTGTGGTGGGACACAAAGGGAAGCAACTAGTTTTGTACCTTCATATTTGTAAAGAGCTTGCTCTCATAAAGAAGGTGTATGTCACAGAGAGACAGAAAGACAGAGAACCACACTGCAGATTACATGGCTGGGAAAAAGGATAAAGGAGTTTGAGGAGGTTGAGAAATTGTGTTCTTATACATCCTTCCTATTGAAGGAAAAGGCTCAGCTAAGGACCATAAATGCATGGTTGCGCACGTAGTGGAAGAGATGGCTTTGGATTTGTTGACCATGGGATGTTGTTCCAGGAACAAGGATTGCTAGGAAGAGATGGGATTCACTTAACAAAGAGCATCTTCACAAGCAGGCTTGCTACCCTAGTAAGGAGAGCTTTACAGTAAGTTCACTGGGGGATGGGAACCTAAATTCCAGAAGAAGTGGGATACTGGGAGGAAACACAAGGAGGAGAATGCAAAAGAGGAGGCTTCCTGATCCATATTCAGAAAGCAGGGTAGTCAGCTAGTGTTCTTTAGGTGCCTGTCAATGAACACAAAAAGCCTGAAAACAAACAGGAAGAAATGGATGACCTGACACAGTCAAGTAACTATGATGTGATTGGAATAATAGAGACCTATGGTACGTCTAGACTACATCCCCCTTTTGACAGAGGGATGTAAATTAGGCACTTCGAAATTGCTTCATTTGCATAATCACGCCATGGCGCTCTTTCGAAAAAGTGCTATTTTGAAAGGAAAACCGCAGTCTAGACATGGTTCTTTCGAAAATGGAAGCCTTTTTTGAAAGATCCTGTAAACCTTAAAAAAGCGATCAATGGTTTAATATCTAGTTGGCAGCTAGTATCAATCCGAGTGCCCAGTGGTCAGTTTTGGGGCCAGTTTTGTTCAACATCTTCATTAATAATGTTCTGCTGAACAAAAGAGTGAGGGGGATTTGATAGTAGCCTTCAACTACCTGAAGGGGGCTTCCAAAAAGGATGGAACTATCCGTGGTGGCAGATGACAGAATAAAAAGTAATAGTTTCAAATTGCAGTGGGCAAGATCTATGTTGGCTATTACAAAAACCTATTTCACTAGGTGGGTGGTGAAGCACTGGAATGAGTTAGCTAGGGAGGTTGTGGAATCTCCATCCCTAAAGATTTTTAAGCCCAGGCTTGACAAAGCCCTGGCTGGGATGATTTAGTTGGGGTTAGTCCTTCTTCGAGCAAGGGGTTGAATTAGATAACCCCCCTGAGGTCTCTTCCAACCCTAATCGTTTATGAAAACATTAATTAGCATTATATGAAGATGTATTCACAGAAAATGGTGCCTACCAGTAACCTACAAGATAAACTTAAGAGAAGATGCAGAACCTACTGTACATGCTACACAGAAAGTTCCACAAACCTTAAGAAAGAGGCTAGAAGAATTACAAAAATGATTGCAAATGGTATCATTTTGAGAACAGAAGATTTAACACCACGTTTCTCAAACTGTGGGTCCCGACCCCCTGGGGGGGTCGTGAACAACTTAGAGGGGGGTTGCAGCTGGATTCAGTTTTTCTCTTGCAAAAATTTGTGTGTCTCTGGTATCTCAACTGGCAATCCATTGACACTGATCATGTGATTACTGATAGTCGGGCTCGGCTTCTCTCGCAAATGTTCGCATGTCTCTGATGTCTCTCCACGGACAATCTAAATGCCGATTCCGTGATCTCAGACAGTTGAGTTCGGCTTCTTTCGCAAATATTTGTGTGTCTCCGGTGTCTCTGCCGACACAGCGTAGCGTTTACTAGTACAACATCTTTAGTAGTCCTTGGAGTGTATGTGAAGTTCCATTCTTTTATCAATTATTATAAATTTATAAAAACTTTTTATCTGTTGCAACATGGAAAGGTTTGTGTTGGGTGGTAAACGAAAAGCTGACTACAAATCTACCGATACTGCTGATAAAAGTAGGCCTAAATCAAGAGAGTATGATGAAAATTACATATCTTTTGGTTTCACGAGTGGTTTTGTTACTGGAATAGAACAGCCTCACTGTGTTATTTGTCAGAAAATGCTATCTGCTGAAAGTATGAAGCCAAGAAAACTAAAATAACATCTGGAAACAAGTCATGCAGACTTAACTAACAAACCTTGAGATTTTTTCATTAAAAAAGAGATGAAATGAAACAACAAAATGTGAGTCTAGTTAAATATATAAGCGTCCCTTCAAAATCACTTTTAGCTTCTTATCAAGTTGCATACAGAATTGATCAGTGCAAAAAGCCCCACACGATTGGAGAAAATTTAATACTTCCATCAGTTATTGCTAAACAGCTTTTAAGTATCCATTTGTCTAATGACACTGTTTGCCACCAAATTGCAGATATGGCAGAAGATCTTAATGAGCAACTAATTGAAAAAATAAGAAGCAAATCATTTTCCATTCAAATAGATGAGGCAACGGATAACACTAAAGATACTCATTTAATAATGTACGTTAGATTAGTTGATGACGGTAAAATAAATGAAGATTTACTCTTCTGTAAAGAAATTACAGGGATGAGTAAAGCTGAGGATCTTTTTGATATAATTGATAGCTTTATGAAGTCAAATCTGTTACAGTGGTCGAACTGTGTGGGAAAATGCACTGACGGAGCATGCTCTATGTCAGGCTGTCATAGAGGACTTCAAGCATTAATACGCCAAAAATCTCCTGGTGCTGTTTGGACATACTGTATGATTCATAGGCAAGCTCTCACTTTGAAAGATTTGAACCTGGCATTGGTGAATGTTCTACAAGCAACCATAAATGTTGTGAACTATATACAAACCAGGCCTGTAAAGGCAAGGATGTTTGCAAGATTTTGCGGAGAGATGGGTGCTGAACACACTTCCTTGCTATTTTACTGTGAGTCAAGATGGCTGTCTCAGGGAAACGTTTTGACACGTGTTTTCGAACTAAGGAATGAACTTCACCAGTATTTAATTGAGGAAAGGCATAGTAGTACACACATGTTTATCAAATGTGATTTCAGTATGCAGTTAGCATATTTAAGTGACATATTCAATAAGCTGAACACTCTTAATACCTCACTGCAAGGTGGTAATAATAATATTCTTGAACTCTATGATAAATTGAAAGCGTTTATTAGGAAAGTTGAACTGTGGCAAAGCAAAATGGAAAATCAAATTTAGACATGTTTCACACTTTAAAACAATTTATTGAAAGCAATAACACACATATTAGTGAAAATGTGAAATGTTGTATTTTAAATCAGCTTTCTTTAAAATTTCACTTTAAGAACTATTTCTCAGATATGGATATTGAAAAATTTGATTGACTAAGGAACCCATTCAATGCTAAACTAATAACTGGTACACTCACTACTACCGAGGAGGAGCAAACCATTGATATCTCTTCTGACACTGCTTTAAAAATAAAATTCTCAACAATGTCTCTCTCTGAATTTTGGATCAGTGTGAAAAATGAGTACAAAGAATTAAGCGAGAAGGCTATGAACATACTGATCCCGTTGGCAACATCTTATTTGTGTGAGTCAGGGTTTTCTGCAGTTGCTGATATAAAAAGCAAATATCAGTCAAAAGTAAATGTGGAACGAGAAATGAGAATGGCTATCTCGACAATGAATCCCAGATTTAAAAAATTATGCAAACGTAAACAAGCTCATCCTTCACATTAAACGATATGATTCCAAATTTGATTTCTTTTGTCTATTTCCAATAAAAATTTAGTTACCAAAAGTTATTGGCATATTTCTTTCTTGTCCAATCCTAATCCCAATAAAATGATTAGCTTTACTCGTGGAGCAGTGAGGGTGGGGTCACATTAATTCATTTAGCATTTTAGGCGGTCGTGGTATCACAAAGTTTGAGAACCCCTGATTTAACGGATTGGGTTCTCTGTTTAGTAATTGTAGAGAAAAAAGGAGAGGGACTAAGTTTGTTCATAGATCCAAAAGCTGAACAAAATCGTAAAAAAGGAAAACACCCTCTTCTCAGAAATAAATCAAATTACTCAGCAAATTAGATACATCAGAATTTTGGACAGGCCCCCTGGGACACTGAGAGCTTGAAGAGCTGCACTTTCAACACACCGTTTGCTTCCTAAGACTGCCTGTCAGAATATGTCAGAATATGTTTGTTTCAGAAAGTCTTACACTATCCAGTGAGCCAGATGCTAGAGCTGCCAGTAAATAGCCAGATGATCTTGAACAAGCATACATATGAACATAGACATACATATGAACACAATAAAAGTGTCACATGCTGTCTTTCCAGGCATATGGGATACATTTGAAATTTGTTACCTTGTTTCTGTGCCTACTTTTTTCATCATAAACAGGTATCTTGACAGCCCTCAATAAGATACAACACATGATGTTTTTCAGAATAGTATCCGGGATGGGACTTAAAATCCTTTGTACCTTGGATGCTTGGGACTGTATTAATATAATATATTAGCTTAGTGAGTGTGATCATAGCTCCCACTAGTGACTCAACTCAGCAGCTACATCAGCCTTCTTATTCAGCTGAAGAGGCTAGTACGCTGGAGATGCTGTGTTTGAAACTTGATAAATACCTCAATAGTGTCTTGAATGTGCACAACTGCAGTTTATTATACATACATTTATTTAAATGTATAAAGAATATAAATATATATGCAGCTAGGATGAAGACTTCCTCTCATGTTAAATTACTATAATGTAGCCTTGGAATAGCAATGTTTTACTATTCCAGAGAGTCACAAAGATGTCCTGGATTGCTAAGAGATTTCTGTAATAGGGATCTTAGTTCTCACTCTCTGGTAAATATAGGCACTACTAGGACTTTTGAAGCAGAATGTTGCCTTTTTGCAAATTTACGGTGGTGCTAAGTTCCGGTGTACCAAGAGATGTTGCCTTTAGCTGTTTGAAATACCTTACAATTCCTTAAGTGAAGACTTGCAGAAAAACCTTGGAAGAGGCTTAAAGTAGCTGACAATTTATTCTTCTCAATTTCACATAAAAAGAGTGCTGATAGTATTAGGACCCTTCGGAGTGCATAAAACAGTAATTAGTTTTAAGATTATAGCTTTAATTAAATACAAATTAATAGTAGTTTAGAATTAGAAAATCCAATATAGCTGACCAAAATGGAAGATATAGGGATGATGTAGTGGAAGAGTTCATCTTTGAGAGATACAGGGTGAACTAATAGGAAACTCCAGTTTCTGGGACATAATGAAAATTCTACTCAGCAAAAAGTCCTTAACTGACAGCTTAAAGCACATGTAGGCGGAGCGAGAAGAGGTGCAAGCCAATTGAAGAGAGCAACCAATGTATAAAGCTGAGAGCTGATAGGCTAAACCTATAGTGGGATTAGGAGTTTAGAAGAAGAAGAAGAAGCCATGTAAGAAAAATAGCAACAGCAAAAGCAGCAAGAGAACCCTGAAGCTGCCTGGTGACAGTTGCTACAGCAGCCCAGCCAGCATACGGCCTCAACAGCAGCTACTGTAACAGCCAGCAGACTTGTGTATCTGCCACCAGAGGACAGCTTTTTACCTAAGTGGCAGCAGTGAACAGTGCCTCCCTCTCTTTTGACCATACCGAGTTGAGTTAGAGCAGGGGTGGCCGCATGCAGCTCTGGTCAAAGAAATGTGGCTCTTGCTAGTTCTGACCTGCATGCCCAGACTGCTCATGGCCGGTTGCTCTGCACACGCGCCCCAGTGCCTAGAGGGAGAAGTATGTGGCGGTGGCGGCTCTGGTGAGACTCAGGCATTAGGGTACAGCGGGGAGGGGAGGGTTAGTACATTGATACCCTTTCCTTCAGTCTGATACCCTTTCCTTCAGTTTCTTGTCCCTTTCCTCATTCTCTCTCTCTTTCTGGAGTCAGGTTACTCCCACTTCATCATTCAAGATGCTCCATCTTTGTGGTTTGGCCGGCTGGGGCCTGCTCATTATAATTTTCTCCTTCTGGGGTTGTATCTAAATCTTCCTGAACAAACTGTCTCAAGCAGTCTCCTGCTCTACTGCCCAGTCTGTGTCATGTCTCCAATGGTTGGTAGGGGAACCCACACCCCCCACTACTTCAGGTTCCACCTCAGGGATACTGTTGCCAAGATCTGTTCTGTCTCAAATCCTACTTCAGTTTCCCACTTCAGTTCTATCAGACTCCTGGTCCATCTCCTCAAGAGGCCTATTCTCATCCACTGTTCTGCTTTCCCTCTCTAGATCTTGAGAAAGTGACCACAAGCTTTCTGTACTGCAACTCCCTTCTTACTCTTTATTTACTGGTTTTATGGCAGCTTAGACTGCCTCTAGCTGGGATTCATCATCAATTAAAAATTTATCAGCGCTTACTCTCTTTCATCTGAAGAAGTGAGTTGTGCCCATAAAAGCTCATGATACCATCTACCTGTTTTGTTAGTCTCTAAGGGTTTGTCTATGCTGCAGCGTTTTTCCAGAAAAACTACACTTATGTCCACACTGCTATTGTGTTCTTTCGACAGAAAGTCAAAAGAATGGAGGGTTTTTTCCAACAGCGGTAAACCTCTTTCTACAAGGAAGAAGCCTGTTTCCGAAAAAGCTTTTTCGGAAAAAGGCGTGTGTGGACGTGGAAGAGAGGGTTGTTTTTTTTAAAGAAGAGGCCTCCAGGAAATAACACAGGCTGGCCACTCTGTCCAAAGTAATCAGAACTCTATAGTTCCTGTCTCCTGACAGCTCTTAAAGCTGCAGGCACCTGGGACAAGCCTTGTGGCGGAAAGCTGGGCCTGGGAGCTGCACCTCACTGTGGGGTCTGACTGCCACCCAGATTTGGACCCATGGCCCAGCCTCAAGCCCCCCAACATCCCTCCGGCCCTCACAGGGAGCCCCAGCAGAGTTCCCAGGACCAAGCCAGGGGCAGCAAATGCTATGTGCCCTCCTGGTCCAGGGTGAGCTGTGGGGGGAGGAGGGTACCCTTCAGGCTCTCCGCTCCCAGAAAAGAAATGCGGACATCTATGGCCCTAGTGGAGAGGGGACCCTCCCAGGACTCTGGAGCAAGTGAGGAGTAAGGTGAAGGAAGTCTGCCAGGGCTATGCCAGGGCCAGGGAGCACTGCTCTCGCTCCGGGGCCAAACCCCACTCCTGCCCCTATTTCCAGGAGCTTCACCAGATCCTGAGGGGTGGGGAAGCCTGCCCCGAGATCCCTGCCAAGGAGGAGGAGGACAAGGAATAGCAAGTGCAGGAGGAGGAGGAGGACAGCCAGCACCGTGACTCTGACCCTTGAGCCAGTACTCCAGAGCCTGGATGTGTCGCAGGCATCCTCTGATGGTGGGGAGGGATCATCAGGTGAGTGCTCTCAGTTTTCCATATATACAGGGTGGGGGAGGCAGGTGCAGAGGGGATGGGGTGCGATCGTCACTTGGCCTGCTCAGCCTGGACATTGTGCTGCAGTCAGTGCACGTGGAAGCACGTGTAGCACCAGTCTGTGCTATGTGGCCTCAGGAGGCATCCCTGAAGCATGCCTGGGCTCCTGCTCACAGGCTCAACAGAGGCCACATACATGTCTGACCCCTGGGGGGAGATGCCCTTCCCACCACCAGCCACTGCTGGAAGCAGGTTGGGCACAAGGACGGACACACGACCCCACACAGACCAAGGAGTACCACACACAGCACACGGGCATGCCTACACACACGAGGCACCACCTGCTCCTGCAGACAGCGCTGCCAGGCACAGGTGTGTGTGCGGGCGCTATGGAAGGCCAGGCTGCCCCAGACCCCTCTCCCATCCATGGAATCCCACTGTGGCCACACACTTCCCTTGCCTGCTTATCTGTGGGATGGGAAGGGGGGGAAGTGGAAGCATGGTCCCCTGAGCACCTCGGGGCCCCTGTGAGGCAGGGCCTGCTGTGCAGGCCACACATGGCCTTGCTCCCACGTCATCCCTGTCCTCTGGCCCGAGGGCTGTTGGTCGCTACTCACAGAGGAGGGCACGGCCTCATGGACGGTATCTGCATAGATGGCTGACCGCCTCTTCCTCTTTATTCTCCACAGCCGGACTAGTTGTCGCTGAGGGGTGATCCATGTCATCAGAGGCAGCCGCCTGACTATGGGAGTGCCACAAGTGCACGAGGGTCCAGGAGGACCTCCTGAGGCAGTATGTGGGCGTCCTGCATGACATGCAGCAAACACAGGCCCAGAAGTTCTGGGAGGACACTGAGTGATGGAACCACGTGTGGGACCAGCTTGTGCCGCAGGGCAACATGTATGCCATCATGCAGGAAATGATGGCTCACCTGGCTACTGTCCCTGTTCCTGCCTCTCCCCTCCCCCCCACTATGCCTCCTCCCTCTGCCCCCTGCCATCCCTGACCCTACTCCAGCCCCCCCTCCTGCCCACCCCGCTGTTGTCCCAGGCCCCACTCAACCCCAAGTTTGCCAAAGTCCCTGGACCCAAAGTGGCACTTCCAGCTGCCCCACGCACCACACCCAGCCCTGAGCCCCCTTCCTTCCTTCCCCCCATCCAGGTTCTCAGCCCCCCTCCTCCCTGCCCCATCTAGATTCTCGGCTCCCCTCCTCCCCAGTTTATTTTATTATAAAAAAATACAACGTTTATTTTCTTCAAATCAAAACAGGTGTGTTTATTGAGAGTTCAGGGAAGGTGGGAAGGGAGGGGTTGTGGTGGGAAAGGGATAGTATAGTAAGGCACAGCCCCCTACTGGGGAGGCCCTGGGGAGAGTTACTGGGGTCTTTGAGAGAAATGCTCCCTCAGGGCCTCCTGGATGTATATTCCCAACTAGTGGGCCTGGCGGATGGCAGCTGTGCATGACTGCTTGAAGGCCCTACCTTCGTGCCTAGCCTTTGCCCTCCACCCCAATAGGAAGGCCTCCCCCTTCTTCTCCACAATGTTGTGGAGGACACATCATGCAGAGACGATCTCAGGAATGTTATGCTCCCCCCACATCGAGGCAGGTTAGGAGGCACCTGAACCTCGCCTTCAAGTGCTCAAAGGTGCATTCCACCTGCATGTAGGCCTGGCTAGGTGAGCATTGAATTGGTCCCTGTTGGGGTCCACGTGGCTGGTGTACGGCTTCTTTAGCCACAGCATGAGGGGGTAGGCTGGGTCCCCCATGATGCACAGTGGCATCTGCACATCCGCAACCCCAAAGTCAAGCTGGGGAAAGAATGTGCCAGCCTCCAGCTTCTGGTAGAGTCTGGAGTTTCTAAATACATGGGCGTCGTGTGCCCTGCCCAACCACCCAATGAAAATGTCCGTAAACTGTCCACAGTGGTCAAGCAGGGCCTGCAGCACAATCAAGAAATAGCCCTTTCTGTTGATGTACTGGGTGGCTCAATGATGTGGTGCGCGGATTGGGATGTGGGTTCCATCAGTTGCTCCTCAGCAGTTGGGGAATTCCAGGGTGGCAAATCCTGTGACGATCAAGTCCAGGTCTCCCAGGCGGATGACACTGCGCAGCAGGATGGAGTTGATGGACCTCACAACCTGCAGAAGGAGACAAAGAAACACACAATACAGAGATTGAGAGGGAGCCCCTGAGCCCTTGGGAGTTTTGCCTTCTGAAGTCTGTAGCATGTGGGCATGGGTCATTCACCAGAGTAATCTGGATGTATTCCATTTGATGATGCACCAACAATGGCAGGGAAATAAGAACCTAAGTCCTTCTCAGTGTCCTGGTTCTCAGTGTTCTGTGTTGTTATTTAGCTCTAATTTACCCCTAAATGTCTTCTAAGAGCCCAGTAAGCAGTGGAAATGTGGGTAATGCTCCTAGACAATATTGACCTCCCGTGGTTTGGCAAATTCTCTGGTTCGGCATTGGTCAGGTCCTGGGGATGCTGGACTAGAGAGGTTAAGCATGTACTTCATACAGTAGGAAAGGAAGAGACAACATATAAGCAAGTAATAAAAAATGATAATACAAGCTTTAATAGTAATTACACAAGTGAAACTTACTCTGTTTCATTTATATAAACACACTTGTGTTCCTGGTAACCTGAATTTTCCAGTAACTAAGCCTTCAAGCTTTAATAAACATTTCTCCAGGATATGATTACCTCTCTAAGTTTTTTCAGAAAATGCAAAATACAGATCAACAGTTTCCTTCTTTAGGGCACAAAGTAAAAGCTAACCAAGCCAAAAGCAAATCTCAGTTGTTAGCTGGACTGCAACATAGTTTCTGTGACTAATGTAGAGGAAAATTCGTTCTTGTAACTAGTGTGCTGTGCCCTGTGCTTGCTATGCTCACCAATCCCCCTCTCTCTGGCCACTTTCGATTTCGTGACCAGAGAGCATAATGATGTCATTCTGTCGCCTGCAGGAAAAACTTCTATATATAGAGAGAGAGAGAGAAAGAGAGAGAGAATTATTTTGTAACCCTATTATGAATCTGTGTTATATAATAGTACTTTTTACAAATTAATGTCCACAGTGGACAGGCAAAACATGCTGGAACTGAGGGACTACCAGAGGAGCTGTCTGAAGGAGTGGCTAATGAAATAGGAGGAGAAGCAAGCACAAGCAAAGTCATGTAATCTTAGGTTGATCAGGGATTGGTGGAGAAGCGACTTACTGATAGTCAAAATAAGAATCCAGCAGGAGAGAACAGAAGAAAGAGGTAATTAGTGACTTTGGGTAAACAGGTTCCAGTGAAGATGGGTGGAATTAACTGAACAAAAGTCATATTGGAAAGGACAGAGTTGGAGAACAGGGTCTCTAAACAGCAGGAATAAAGCACATGCTCAAGAATCATAGGCTATGTCTACATGGCACGCTTATTTAGAAATTACTCATGTTATTTCAAAATAACATAGTGTGCGTCTACACAGCAAGCCCATTATTTTGAAATAATTTTAAAATAATGGCTCCTTACTCCAACTTCTATAACCTTCATTTCATGAAGAATAAGGTAAGTTGAAGGAAGAATGTTCTTCCTTCAACTTCCTGCTATGTAGACAGCACCAAAAGCCGAGTTAAGCGACTTCAACTTCAGCTACGCAATTAACGTAGCTGAAGTTTCATATCTTAATTCGACTTTAGTCCGCAGTTTAGACACACCCATAGAAACACAGAGAAATTTTACACAATTACAGTTGTAAAGTCATAAAATGTAAGAATGGGCACATTTTAAAAAGTAAGCTCCAAAAATTAGAGGGAATAGCGAAAAACAACAAAAGCTACATGACAGCTAGAAAAAAATCCATTGCCAGGAGAGATTTAGAGCTCAATGTGTCCTGTTTATCAAAAGATTATTAAGAAATGACAATGTATAAACACCTTCACTGCAAGAAAATATTGGATATAAAAGGACTTTTTAATCTGCTGGAGAAAACCATAAGAACCTAAGGTTGGAAGGTGAAGTCAAATAAGAAATAAAATTTGCTTGACTAATTGTTTGTTTGTTTATTTCACAGTGAGGGTGATTAGCTATTGGAACAAACTACCCAGAAAAGTGATGGATTCTGCACCTCTTGATATCTTCAAATCAAAATAGGATACCTGTAGAAGATATGCTTAGGAAAACTGGATAACATTTTATGGCCTGTCTCATGCAGTAGTCCTCTATATCAGGGGTGAGGAACCTTTTTTGGTCAGGGGCCATTGACCCACAGAAAAATCAGTTGCATCTGGCCATTTGGCCTTAGGTTTCCCACCCCAGCTCTGTATTGATGGCAAGTATTCTTTTAATGTTCTAATGAGTTATATAATGATTGGCAGCACCCAGGATAGAAGCATAGGAATGTACAAAACTTGGAGGGGGGTAAAATTACTGAAAAATTCACCTTCTTTAATCAACTTAACAAAGTTGGTGACAATATCATGATGCTTTGGCTTGCATAAAACTGTAGTTAGTATTAGACTTACGGCTTTAAATAAGTTATAATTGATGATATTTAACTATAAACTATTCAACATGACTGCTACTATCGTTTTTTATTGGAGAGGCTCAAAATGGAGGGAAGAAAATAAATCAGACAATAGCAAGCAAAGAATAATGGTCAAACAAAGTTTGAGAAGTTTAGCTCAACCCAATCCCAGTATCTGTAGGGAGGGGTAAGTTTAGCTCAATTCATTCAACAATACGTGGAGGGAGGAATAAGCATGGCAAAGCTGATTAGTTGAACAGTTGCCACTCATCAAAAGCACACTGCAACTGTAAATGTCAACCAATGAGAGAAGGCCCCCCGCCAGGAGTGGGGCCGACAGGGGCTGCTGGACCTGCTGCCCTGGGAGGCTTTGCTACAGGCTCTGCAGTAGGAAGCTTAGAGCGCGTCACCACAATGAAACGGTAGCGGTTACACGGGGAGACCTTTAATGCCCTTCCACATCCCCTGGGCCCTGACTGGCAGCCACTTCTGGCCCTGGCCACTCTCACAGGCAGCAGGTAACTGGTGGGATCCCTGTGGGTCTCAGGGTCCATCACTGCGCTGCCCCGCCCTGGCCACCTGCTGACCAGGCACCAGCAGCTCACACACAAAAGGCAAACAGCAACGTAAAACATGTCACCCTCTTGACGTCACACAGCAGCCCCCCCCACAACGTAAAGCACGTCACCCCGTTGATGTCACATAGCACCCCCCCATGTATTGCGTGACACTGTCCATAGTTACTACAGAGAATTCTTTCTCAGGTGTCTGCCAGGCAGTCCTCCCCCACATGCTCAGGGTTTAACAAATTGCCACATTTGGGGTTGGGAAGTTCCTCTTCCCATTCAGATTAGTAGATTTTATTTTACTTTTTTCTGCTATGTGGGTCAGGCATCACTTGGTAGTTTGAACTAGAATAAATGTCAGTCTCTCTCTAACTTGAAGTCTTTCAATCATGATTTTGAGGACTTCAGTAACTCAGCCAAAGGTTAGTGGTCTATTACAGGAGTGATGGGTGAGGCCACTGTAGCCTGCAGTGTGCAGGTCAGCCTAGATGATCAGGATGGTCCCTTCTAGCCTTTAAGTCTTTGAGCTAGTGCTGAGTTGCTGGCTGGCCCCAGCATTGGCTCCCCCCCGCCAGTGCCAGGTTGCTGGCTGGCCTGATCATTGGTCCCAGTGCTGAACCATGTTGCCAGCCAACCTCAATACTGGCCCATAGAGTGCTGGCCGGCTGGCTACTTCCAACACCAGCCTACTCGCCTCCAGTTGGTGACAGAATTGAGTTCCCGCCAGCTTGAGCACTCTCAAAGAGGAGAGGGAAGAGCATCTCTACGAGAGGCAGCAGCATTGGGGGGGGCGGGAGCTTTTAAGCCAGTTCTCTGCACGTACCTGCTCCGTAGACTATTGAATAGTTGTGTACTCATTAAAATTTGATGAGGTTACATGACTATTCAATTACATACGATCTAACATCCCTCCCTACTCCCTTGTCCACACAGGCCTCTGATTAGAATACTGCTAAATACATGCAAACTGATGCTCAACCTCAGGTATTGTTGGTAATGCACTTCTTTGGGTCTAGTCCTTTTTTCAAAGCATTACTTGTGTGGCTGATATGAACAAGTTTTATTCCTCCTCTCTCACTGGGAGATCAGTTTTATTTTTCTGACCATTCTTTGCTGTGCTCTCGCTCAGGTCCCCAGGCTGAACTCCCCTCTAATTGGCAGTTTAATACTTCTATGCCTGACGTCTCTCAAATTCACTTCCAGACTCCTCCATTTTCCCTCTTTCGCAAAGAGGTAAATGGATACTTTTACTCCTCTTGAGACCACTTCTACACCATGGGCCTCTGCAACAAAAGATTTTGTAGTCCAACTTTGATCTTCCATAGAATCATAGGGTTGGAAGAGACCTCAGGAGGTTATCAAGTCCAACCCCCTTCCCAAAGCAGGACCAAGCCCAACTAAATCACCCCAGCCAGGGCTTTGTCAAGCCCAGACTTAAAAACCTCTAGTGATGGAGATTCCACCACTTCCCTAGGTAACCCATTCCAGTGCTTCACCACCCTCCTAGTGAAATAGTTTTTCCTAATATCCAACCTGGACCTCCCCCACTGCAACTTGACACCATTGCTCATTGTTCTGTCTGTCACTATTGAGAACAGTCTCTCTCCATCCGCTTTGGAACCCCCCTTCAGGTAGTTGAAGGCTGCTATCAAATCCCCCCTCACTCTTCTCTTCTGTAGACTAATTAAACCCAAATCCCTCAGCCTCTCCTCATGAGTCGTGTGTCCCAGTCCCCTAAAAGAGCAAAAGGGACTGTAAATGGCCTCTTGATCAGCTACAAGGGCTCTGTTCTCACATGCCAGAGGCCCTCCTGCCTGGCAGAGCAGGTATTTGAGCCAGGTGATTTGAACCCCAGGTGAGCACCCTAATCCCCATACCACAGAATCCCCATACCTACCCTAGGGTGTGTCTAAACTACATGGCTCCATCAATGGATCCATGTAGATTAGGCTGATCAGCAAAGGGAAATGAAGCCGTGATTTAAATAATCGTAGCTTCATTTAAATTTAAATGGCTGCCGCGCTGAGCCGACAAACAGCTGATCAGCTGTTTGTTGGCTCAGCGCACTAGTCTGGATGCTCCCACGCCAACCTGAAAGCCCTTTATCGACCTCCCTGTTATGCCTTGTAGGATGAGGTTTACCGGGGAGTGTTCAGACTAGTGTGCTGAGCCGACAAACAGCTGATTAGCTGTTTGTCGGCTCAGCGCAGCAGCCATTTAAATTTAAATGAAGCCATGATTATATAAATCGCGGCTTCATTTCCCTTTGCCAAACAAACAAATCTACACACCCCTATTGTTGAGTACTGTTGTATTTTAAAACAAATCAAACCCAGAGCCAAGACATAATCCACTTTTCCTCCCCCAATTTCTTCCTGTCACTCCATCCTATTCCCATTCCCTTCATATGTCTGTCCCAGTTACACCTACATTCCTGTATATTGCCTCAAAGGTTCCTTTATCTCTCTTTTCCCTCCAGAACTTCTCTTCCCTGCCTTTGAGGCAGCATACAGTTCTGTCCTTAGCTGCAATTGTCTCTTGCTGTTACCCATCATGTCTTAGCAAAGGCTTTGTCAATAAACAGGGTTATCCCTGCCTGGCGGCAGCAGCAACTCCCTATCTGTAGTGAGGTGTAGTAGGCCCTCCTTGGCCAGGTTCACTCCACTAGGCAGAGGGTTGCTATGATTAAATATATAGTTTGATCAGGTAACATTCTAAAAGGGGTTTTACATCCCTAGTCCCTAGGGGGGTGCAGAGCAACCCTCATCTGCCCCAGATGTGGAGTCCGGGGTAACTTCCCTACTCCAGCATCACCTCTTCCCATATCTACCCCTTCCCCTACTCTACCTTTTCCCCCAAACCTTACCCCTGCTCCTAGTAAGCCTAACTTCAGTTCCAGGTGCATTGGATGAAACCACAGGAAAGAAAAAAATTATCAGACACATAAATGAACACTGTATACTGGGGCAGAGTAAACTTGACTTTGAGGCATGACTTTCCTTTACAACTCTATTTTGAGGGAGTCAGTAAGCATGTGGGCAAGTTGACATACTATATTAGACTTTAAAAAGCTTTTGACAGAGTCCCTCACCAAAGGCTCTAAAGTAAAGTAAGCAGTTGTGGAATAGGGGGAAGGCTCCCTTAGATCAGCAACAGGTTAAAGGTTAGGAATAAAAAGGGTTTCACAACAGAAAGCAGTAAAATTTACAATTACAAAAATACTCAGGCTAGAAAGTCCAAATTGACTGCAAAGAGTCACAAAGATCTCATTTAAGTGGGTGACAATGACAAAATGGTACCGGTAGATGAAATTAAATGCTGATTAGTGCAAAGTAATGAACTTTGGAAAACGTAATCGCAATTGTAGATACAAAATAATGGGGATCTAAATTAGCTCTTACAATTCAGGGAGGAGTTGTTGGAATCTTTTTGGATGGTTCTCTGAAAATAGCTAACCATGGTGCAGGAGCAGTTAAAAATGGTAACAATGTTAGCAACCATAAAAGGGATAGCTAATAGAAAATATCATAATGCTTTTGTTTACATCCATGGTGCATCCACATCTTGAATACTGCATGCAGCTCTGGTAACCCCAGCTCAAACAAGATATATTAGAACTGGGAAAAAGTACAGAAAAGGCAACAAAAATGATTTGGGATATGGACTAATCTTTCATATTAGGCGAGATTAAAAAGACAGGGCTTCCTTCATTTAGAAAAGAGATGACTAAAAGGGGCTGAGAAGGCTTGTATAAAGTCATGAATAGTGTGGAGACTCAAAATAAAAAGTTTTATTTACCTACATTTAAAACAAATATAAGGATTACATAGTCACGTCAACCTGGAACCTGCCACAGGGGCTGTTGTGAGCGTTCAAAAGACACATTCCTGGTGGAGAGGGCTCTCGATGGTTGATCCCTAGTAAGAATGTGAAAAGGTAACCTATAGAGGCTGGAGCAGCTCCCTCACTGCCCTGGGCAGGGGGCCGCTCCAGTCCCATGGGGCCTGCTGGAGCAGCCCCTATCCATTGTGGTCCCCATTGCAGGTTCATAGACTCATAGACTTTAAGGTCAGAAGGGACCATTATGATTATCTAGTCTGACCCCCTGCACAGTGCAGGCCACAGAATCTCAACCACCCCTCTTAGAATAATCCTCTCACCTATATCAAAGATATTGAAGCATTCAAATACTTTGAAGGCCCCAACATGCAGAGAGTCCTTCAGCTGTGATCTGTGCCCAATGCTACAGAGGAAGGCGAAAAACCTCCAGGGCCTCTGCCAATCTACCCTGGAGGAAAATTCCTTCCTGACCCCAAATATGGCGATCAGCTAAACCCTGAGCATGTGGGCAAGACTCACCAGCCAGACACCCAGAAAGTTCCCTATAGCAACTCCTATCATCCCTCCATTGACCTATTTCCAACTGATAATGAATGGTCAATTAGTTACCAAGATCATGTTATTTCATCCAACCATCCCCTTATCATAGAATCATAGAACTGGAAGAGACTCCAGAAGGTCGTCAAGTCCAGCCCCCCGCTCTAGGCAGGACCAATCCCATCTAAATCAACCCGGCCAGGGCTTTGTCAAGCCGAGACTTAAATACCTCTAGGGATGGAGACTCCACTACTTCCCTAGTTAACCCATTCCAATGCTTCACTACCCTTCTAGGAAAATAGTTTTTCCCTAATATCCAATCTGGACCTCTCCCACCACAACTTGAGACCATTGCTCCTTGTTCTGCCATCTGTCACTACTGAGAACAGCCTCTCTCCATCTTCTTTGGAACCTCCCTTCAGGAAGTTGAAGGCTGCTATCAAGTCCCCCCTCACTCTTCGCTTCTGCAGACTAAACAGACCCAAGTCCCCCAGCCTCTCCTTGTAGGTCATATGCTCCAGCCCCCTAATCATTTTGGTTGCCCTCCGCTGGACCCTCTCCAATGCTTCCGCATCCTTTTTGTAGTGGGGGGCCCAGAACTGGACACAATACTCCAGATGTGGCCTCACCAAAGCCGAATAAAGGGGAATGATGACATCTCTGGATCTGCTGGCAATGCTCCTCTTAATGTAACCTAATATGCCATTAGCCTTCTTGGCTACAAGGGCACACTGTTGACTCATATCCAGCTTTTCATCCACTGTAGAGCCTGCAGCAAAGTCTCCTTTCCGGGAGTGGGTCGGTAGCTCTTGCTAGGCCTGGGAAGGTGGCTTTGGTGCTGCAGCAAAGCCCCCCCCCCCCCCCCCCCCCCCCGCCAGGAGTGGGGCCGACAGGGGCTGCTGGACCTGCTGCCCTGGGAGGCTTTGCTGCAGGCTCTGCAGTAGGAAGCTTAGAGCGCGTCACCACAATGAAACGGTAGCGGTTACACGGGGAGACTTTTAACGCCCTTCCACATCCCCTGGGCCCTGACTGGCAGCCACTTCTGGCCCTGGCCACTCTCACAGGCAGCAGGTAACTGGTGGGATCCCCGTGGGTCTCAGGGTCCATCACTGCGCTGCCCCGCCCTGGCCACCTGCTGACCAGGCACCAGCAGCTCACACACAAAAGGCAAACAGCAACGTAAAACACGTCACCCTCTTGACGTCACACAGCAGCCCCCCCCACAACGTAAAGCACGTCACCCCGTTGACGTCACATAGCAACCCCCCCCATGTGTCGCGTGACACTGGGCTCAGCACCTCAGCAGCTGCGCGGAAAACAGACCTCGGCGCGGGGAGGGAGGGGCACTGCGCAAACAACCAACGTTCCCCACCCGCTTCGGGACAGGATGTCCCACCTCCTAGTGTCGCGCTGATTGGTGGGCGCGCTCGGGCTGCCGGCTCGGGGGATTGGCCGCCGAGGGCGAGGCTCCTCCTGCTTCCGGTGTTGCCGCAGGGGGTGGGTTGGGCGGGGCGACCAGTCGGATGAGAAGAATAGCCCGAGAGCTGAGCCTGAGCGGCAGCTGCTGCCCGAGAGGGACAGCGCTGTGGGTAGGCGCAGCCCGTCGGAGTCCGGGGGGGCGCGCGCCCCTGCCCTCGCGCTGGGGCGGCTGTTACGCGCGGGGGGAGCTTGTCGGGGGGGAGCCGAACCTTTCCCCTCCCCCCCCCGCTCTGAGGACGGACGGGGTGGGGGAGCTGCCGGTGGGCGTCCCGCTCTCTCCCCCGGGCTGGCCCCAGTCCCCTCCTGCCTTGGGCTCCTGCTCATGCAGCTCTTCGCGGGGGCGTTGTAATGGCGGGTGAGGAAAGGGGGGGCCGGCCCGGAGGTCGTGGGGGGCTGTCCCGGTTTAATGGAGCCGGGAGGAGGCAGGTGGCCGGGCCCGGGCCTGGGGGCGTTGGAAGGGGGGTGGGGCGAAGGGGCCCGGCGCAGACCTGGGGGTAGCGGTGAGGCCGCTGCATAGAAACCGTTTTGAGGAGCGCGGCGCTTTGGTGAAGCGGTCTGAGGCCAGATCCCCGGCTGGCAGCCCGTGGGCCGCGTCCCTCAGAGCGGGCATGTAAGACATGGTGACAATGGCCCTGGAATGTGCTTCAAGTGGGAGGTGAGGGGAATAGCCTACTGCTTTTGGAGAGGAGCGGTCTAGGACTCTTCCTCCCCCCTCCCCCCCGGTTCATCCCTCTGTGTAAAAATGGTAATAGCACTTGGGTTCGCCTGCTACTTGCATAATCTGGATCAATTATTTATTTCATGCACCATTTACGGGGCTGAGGGGTAAAAGCAGCAGCCCAGGCCTCTGATGATGACCTTCGGTGCATTGGGATGTGTTCACCATCGTGGGTGGAGGAAGGGAAGGCTTGTGGCTTGAATAACGGTGAACACTTTTTCTTTTTTTCTTTGTACATTGTTAGGGTGTCTGCTTACATGTGAGAGAGTTAGATTGATATTCATGTAAATACAATTTTGGAGGAAATGTGACTCATTCTGGTATTACCAGGATAAAATAAGAAGCTATGCAAGGTTATCTACTAGATGTTTCTCCCCCCCCCTCCCCCCCCCCCCGACAGATCTGGCCCCCTCTGCCAGCCTGGAGAGCTTTGAAGAAGGAAAATGTCTTCTGAACCTTTTTGTCTGTCTGCTCAGACTAGGTTTGATTCCAAATGGCTGAAGACAGATTTACAGGTAAGGACTTGTGACTTTTTTTTACTATACCATTTTGTATCATGGCATTTGGTGTGCACATCAGCAACATTTGTAAAGGTCACTTGGCAGCAAACTAAAGGACCTAATTCTGTTGAAAGTGGCATGCAATTTCTGATCATGCTGCCTTGAGAACTGGTCTCAAACAAGCAATAAAAGTACAGTTTTAATTTCATAGTAGTCTATATTTTGCTTAAAACCATGCTAAAATATGTATTTTTGATTTTTAGTGTATTTTTTTCACAGATCCATGTTTAATTATGTAGTGCTCTGTGTTTTTAAAAACTGTAAATATTTGTAGTCTACTGCTATACATAGTTGTAGCATATAACTGGTTGCTATAACATGGAAATAAAACTGGTTAAGGAAAATTGAAATCTGAGCAAATTAATTGCTTACACTTTGAACAAGAAGAGCAACTAATATAAATTTGCAGACAGGTTTCTTGGCAATTCTGCCTGGATTATTTGTTGGGATTTAAGTGTGTGTGAACCTGTTTTAAAAAGCTTCCTACGAAAAGTTTTCTGATAAGTTTGTCTTGAATCTTTGTACTGTTTTTGTCCTGAGGAAAAACATTGTATCTTATCTAGAGTTTTATGGGGAAAATGGAACATCTAATTCTTGTCTATATGGTGTTTTGTACTAAACCAAAATTGTTGTTATGCACTCATGATAAGGACATGGGAATAAAGATTTATTATAATGCTATAGTTTCTAGTTTTCAGTTTTGTTGTGCTTAGTGGTGTTATGTTGAGGTTCAGGTCAGTAAGGCTACATCTAGAATGCAAGCCTCTTTTGAAAGATACACACCCACAAGCATGTATTTGGGATGACATGTGCAAACAAATACATATTGTCTTAAGTGCTCTGTTTTCAAAGTAATACATAAAAACTGACATTGAAGTAGGTCAGTCAGTATTATCCTTCAGTTACAGATGAGAAAACTGGGAGAATGGCATATTCAAGTGACCTTTTTTGAAGACTACATAGAGAGTGACTGAGTTGTGGAGCTGAACCTAAAATTTAGCTGTTCTTATGCTTAGATAAATGAGTCTTTGTCCTGAGGAGCCTGCAATCTAATGAGATTCTGACTCCAATATTTTCCATCTAAAGTGTAGGAAAACTACTAGCATACAACTATTCAATGGTTACATATTTACAAGCTCCTCATCCCCCGCTTTTTATCATCCCTTGTGTCAACTACAAGAAAATAGTGGAAATTATTTAGTTAAAATGACCCTTCTTTGTGGCCAAAGGTGGTGTTATGGTTGGTTTGGTTTTGTTTCAACTGTTTGTTTTTTCCTCTGTGAATTGACAGATTACAGATTTGTCTGTTCACGTGACTTGTTTGATACTGTCCCTTTGTTACTATGCTTAACCTCTGATGATTGTTGGAGAACACTATCAACAAAATTGTCATGGCATCTTGAAATTAAGGTGTCCTTTTTTTTCTTTTTTTTTCAAACAGTTGCATTTTTTTTTTTCAAACAGTTGCATGTATTATAACAGCTACAATAAGTACTTTTGCCTATTGTGGGAATCATTGTAGCGTTAACTTTTAAACAAGCTGTATTAAGAAGACCTCCTATATTAAAAACTTTACCAAAAATTTAAAAGGCACATCTTTTCATGATGAGAAACCAATTGCATTCAAAGTTGTGAAAACAGTGTTTTGTCTTAACTGAAATATAAGAGTAATTGAGAGCACAACTACAGTTTGATGTCGGGATACTAAATGTGAAAATCAGTCTTTTGTTTCCTCTACAGTCTGTTGAAAATCACTGTTCTTCAATTATTGTCTCTATTAGCAGACATTATTGATAGCTTTCTGTTACAAATGAGTACATTGCTTTTCTCTTTTTTCATTTAGCTATTTTTGACTGACTTTACACAGGCTCTGTTCCCAGAAAGTGTGTGTGTTTAAAAAACAAAACACCCTATATATGGGTCCTTGAAATAGGTTAAGTTTTTTACCTAATAGGTGGCAAATTGTTTCTCTGGTATTAGTAGATCCTGGGCTTTGTCTCTTTTTCTTCATTCATGTTGGACTGTACTGGCTATTGAGTGGAATAATCCAGTTATTTTAGAGCTTTATTATTGGTTTGAGATAATGTAAATCAGCGGTTCCCAACTGCAGTCTGTGGCCACCCCGTCTGCTGGGTTGCAGCACATTTGCTAGGCCATACCCCGGCTTTTATTTAACCTTGTGCACTGAGTTCCCAGGGAACTCCTTTCCTGCCCACTTCCCCATACAGCAGCAGGGTAGCTGGGCAGCTGGGACCCCAATGGGGCTGTCCATACTAGGACATCCTTACTGTGGCCCCCGGTTCCAGCTCCAGTAGCTGCTACTTGCCCTAGCCAGCGGGGCCACTGGAGTGAAACACTCCATGATGGGCGGCTTCCCTTGTGACTCTATTCTCTTCCTTTCCCACTCAGTGGGAGCTTCTCCCTGACCTCCAACTGCTCCCATCTAGCATGCACACATGTTCTTGTTATGCATTATTAAGTACACAGGAAAATACGAATAAGCAGAATGTGTCAGCACTGTCAGACCTGTTAACTACTGCCTCTTTAATTCTGGTAGAGTTGAGGCAAAAGGTTTGAACTATAGAATGCTTTTAAACAAAAATTAGCAACTATTTTTAAAATTCTTTTTAACCATTGTGTCTCTTACCCCTCCACCCCCTTTGATTTGCCTGATATATGTTGGGCTAAAATCACTATAATAAATATGCAAATAAATGAATTATCATAATGTATGTGCAAGTATTTCAGTGCTGGATTGCCAATAGTTTTTGAATAAGTTCGCTTGTCTGGTATAAAAAAGGTTGAGAACCACTGATGTAGATCATGTCAGTTAGACTAAAGTATCACTCTTTAAAGTGAGAGATCACGCTTATTTAAAATACTGGACTCCTTTTGACATCCTTTTGTCTCTTCTGCATGAAATGATTGTAGAACAGCTTTATGGCAAGGGCCCCCAAACTTTTTTGGTCATGTACCCTAGGAGCTGGGGCCTGAGTTGGGTGGTGGGAGCATCACCAGAGTCATGGCTGGGAGCAGGGCCAGTGATGCAGCTGGGGCAATGGCCAGAAGTAGAGCCATGGCTGGGATTGGGGGTGGTATTGGAGTGGAGCTGGGGGCAGAGCAGCACTGGGTGGCACTCTCTTCCCACTCCTGTGGGGGCTGACCCAGGCTTCACTATTCCCCTCCCCCCCATGAATGTTCTTCCATGGCCTCCCTCCACAGTTTGAAGTCTACTGCTTTATGTAATTCTGTATGCAGTATAATAGTAGAGTCCATCCCAGCATGTTACACCAGATGGTCGAGGCAGCATCTTTTACTGGACCAACTTCTACTGGGGGGAGGGACAAGTGTTCGAGCCACAAGCTTTTCTTCTGATGTGTGAAAGGTACTCCTAGTATCACAGCAAAATGCAAGTTGAACAGATAGTTTAGTAAGTAGTTAACAGAGACTCTGAGGCTGCAAGCTGTCCCACGCCTCATTGCAAGATTTGAGGATTGAAGATAGTGTAGTGTAGTTTTCTCTGAGCCTTGAAAGGGGAAAGGAGGGGAATGTCTTTCCTCAGGGTAGAAGAGCCCTCCTGAGGCATGCCTTGTTCTCTCTCTCCTTTTTGTTATCTGCTGTTAATTTACTCAAGCTGTATGGGCTCTTATTTCAAGCTTGATGACTCTGGCAGGAATTGTAGATTGAAGCCAATTAAATTTCATTCTCTGTAGAGATAATTAACCTTTTTTGCTCTGGCCTCCTGTGAAGTTTGTGCCATTGCATCAACATAACGGATATAAATAAAAACATGGAACAAATAAGTTTAAAATGGGTCATGCACAACCATTCCTTTCCCATGCCATAGGAGTTCAGGCACATGCAGGACAGAAGGTCCAATATGAATTAGTGAAGTTTGGAAAGATAAAAGTGAGGTCAGTGGGAATGGTACTGCCTGGAAACTAGCTTCAAGTGCCCTAATTCTGTTTGTGTAATGAGTGTCAAGGGTTCAAAGCCAGTGTAATGTGATATGCTCCTTTGTTAGATTGTAGGGAACCTATAATCACCTGCACAAGCACCATTGTTGTTCTAAAACTTGAACCTTTCTATTCTCAAAGATAAAATTGCTGAAACTGTCTCAAGTTTTGTGTTTATTTTTGATAACTATATATTTTCTTATTCCTTCTTCCTGTCTCTGAACTATCAGTGTAGTCAGTATTACTGTAGATGCCATCTTGCATCATTGCAAGGCCAAAGTGCTCTTCATAAATATTTTGAAGTGTTATTTATATTTATCTCATTTCAATATAATCTCATATCGTTCTCCTGCTGTGCACTGTTCAGTAAGTGAACTTTCTCCAACTGACTTTACCTAAGCAAAATGTGTGTTTTACAGCTGACCAGGAGATTCAGCTGCGAAGTCCTAAGAACATGTCAAAAATGGAAAGTTTCTAGTGCACTGAATCTCATGGCTCAAATATTTTGAAACCAAAATTAATTGTCCTAAACTAACTACACTAGATACTCAATATTTTTTATTTTACTTGAAGTTTTCAGCTGAATTTAGAGTGGTTTTTTTTTTAATATTTTTTTTTAAAGTACAGGTTGAAACTCTCTTGTCTGTGACACTTTGGTCCGGCAACATCGGACTATGGATATTGCTGGACCGGAGAGGAGAGATGTAAGTGACTAGTCGAGTAGTTGACTACCCGATAAAACCTAGGCACTACTTGACTACTCGCTCCCATATCCCCCTTGCTGCCTCTGTATCAGAGTACATGATTAATCAATTACCCGCTTAACATCCTTACCAGAGAGCCCTTCGACCACAGGGCTGGGTGGCTATGGGTTGGCCACAGTAGCCCTGGGATGAGTGGAGCCCTGTTGGCCATGGAAACTGGGAGAGCTCATTCTGTTTTATGAAAACAGTCAGTTAAAATCAGTTTGATGCTGTCCCTATCAACGAAAGCTTAGGTTATGAAGGAGTTAGTGATATTTGACTCTGCACTCACAACAAGAGTAACCTGTTGCAAGTAGGATTTTTCCATATCCTATGAAACACTAGTGTCACTGCATCTTCTTGTTGAAATCAAATCTTGAAAAATATATTTTGGGGTGGCCAGTGGGAAGACTTTCCTTATAATTTAGGACTCCAGTAGCAGTAATATTGAACTGACATTCCTCAAGCCAAACAGTAAAATTCAAACATTACAAGGCATTCACTTCACTATGGCTTTTCATGATAAGTAGGGTATGATCCCATGAAGACTGAGAAAAGAAAACTAGATAAATCTGCCTACAGAAGAGAGAACAAAAGGGGAACAATTATGCTCTATCTTTTTGTCTTTAAGTCAGCATTACATTTGAGCAAGAACAGGGGAATGTGAATGTTGCTTCTCTATCCTTCTCTTCACAGCAGTCTGAGAGGAAGCAGAGATCAAAGAAGAGAAAAGGTCCTGTTGTCTTCCTTCCTTTTTTTTTTAAATGGCTGATGCAAAATATGGTGCAGCTGGAAGGAAGAGGCAATGTGTTCTTTTCTTTTCCTTCTGCACTGCTGGGGGTTTTGGAGTGCTTCCCAGTGAGTAGCTCCTGTCTTTCATGACTGGCCCTTTTTAGTAGGTTTCTGAATTTTTTCAGGTTGCAATATAAATACTACTTTGATGGTTGTCTTCAATTAAATTCTTAGATGGAGATGGTTCTGGTGCCTGCTTTGTTTTACTTGCATTGCCTACTTCAGTGAAGTTTATATAATAAATTCAGACTTCTTTGTTGCCTACCGGATAGTTTGCTCCTCTGGAATTAATTGTTAATCAGCAGATCATGTTTCAAGAATTTTGGCAAACCTCTTTAAACATTTGGTTTCAAAACAATTTACCCAACTTCTTTTCATTTCTAAAAAAAATACTATTTAAAAAAAAAACTTCAATTGAGGTTCATGAAAAATAGAGTAGGGGTTCATGGTTTTAGGCATGTGATGTTAGCAGTGTTCTCCATTTGACTAAAAAAGGGAGTATAATAATTGACAATAAATGATGTAACCTTTCATGAACTCCATACCATACATCAGATTTCCTAGGTTCAGTTCTTTTCTCAAGCCTTGAGAGAAATAGCTAACAGTTAAAATAGGAGTTTGTACAGAGCGGGAGAATAGGTTTCTAAATGAGCTTTTTAAGTTGAGTTATTAATTGTGCCAGTCAAATTAGGTTAGAATGGGTGCTGCTGAGTGTTGTGCTTCCTGATTCCACTAATCCAAATGGTCACCATGAATGGCAGGTATGTCCATTTTGGCATGAGGATAAAATGCAAAAAGGAGTCCTAGCAGTAGAATTTCTTCTGTGCAAAAATAGCAATCTTAGAAATGTCTGAAACAAAATACAGGACTATGTAGCACTTTAAAGACTAACAAGGTGGTTTATTAGGTGATGAGCTTTCATAGGCCAGACCCACTTCCTCAGATCAAATAGTGGAAGAAAATTGGCACAACCGTATATACCAAAGGATACAATTTAAAAAAAAAAACACATATGAAAAGGACAAATCAAATTTCAGGACAGAAGGGGGGTGGGGGTGGGGGAGGTAAATGTCTGAGCTAATTATATTAGAGGTGATAATTGGGGAAGCTATCTTTGTAATGGGTAAGATAACTAGATCCTTTATTCAGATTCAGGAGTAAAGTGTCGAATTTTAGCATGAATAACAGTTCAGAGGATTCTCTTTCAAGTGCAGTCTTAAGGGGCTTTAGAAGCAGGATGAAGGTAATTAAGTTGTTGAGACCATGTCCTTTCTGTTGGTTCAAGAACTCCTCCTAAATGGTAAGAACTAGGATCACCAAATTTGGTGTACAGTTTGCTGTTATCATAACTTAAAGCAATATCAAGGTTTGGTTGTGCCAGGAAAATGGAATGTGTGTCTGTCTCCCACATGGACTTCTTCCCAGGGTGTGCCTGCTACAGCAGCCAGGCTTCTCTCAGATCCCAAACTGCTGCGGTGAGAGAGCTGAGATGGTCTTCTCGCCCCATGGCAAACTGCACACTGAAACTCTCATGCACAGACCTACTCCAGAACTATGATTTAGATGAAGAAAAACAAAAATTGAGTTAAAGCTCCAAGTACATAAATGTTTTGGATGTGATCCTGAACTCATCAAGTATCTTCAGAAACCTCTTTATCCCCAAATACTCTGTTCATAGAGTCACAGAAATGTGGGACTGGAATATGGATGTGAAAGGTTAGCCAGTAAGCATTACCCTTAACTGGTGATGCTTACTGGTTCTGGTTAACTGATGGGGCTGGAGCAGCTCCATGCCTGCCACAGGAAGGGGCTGCTCCAGCTTCGTGGGCACAGAGCAGACCCTGTCCACCATGGGTCTAGATGCTTCACAGGCAGGGGTTGCTCTGGCTGCCTACAGTGGGGGAAGGGGACTTTCCAGCCCAGCTCCCCTGTCTGTCCCCCTTTAATCCAGTTAACCAATTAAATGGGATTTTATGTCCTTAGACTAGAAGGGACCTCATTAGATACATCCAGTCCCTTGCATTGAGGCAGAAATTAGTGTTATTAGATCATCTCTAATATGTGCATGTCTAGCCTTTTTCTTAAAAACCTGCAATGATGGAGATTCCACAACCTGCCTAGATAATTTGTTCCAGTGCTTTACTACTAACTCCTTTTATAGTTAAGAAGCTTTTTGTAATGTCTAACCTAAATCTCTCTTGCTGCAGTTTAAACTCATTACATTTTATTCTGCCCTCAGGGGTTAAGGAAAACAGCTTGTCATCCTTCTCTTTGTAACACTTCCGTACTTGGAAACTCTTCCGTACTTGGAAACTCTTATGTCCAACCTCAATCTTCTCTACTCCAGACTAAATTAAACGTATTTTTTTCTTCTTTATAGGTAACTAGAAGATTTTACTTGGAGTTGCTCCAGTTCTTTACTTAATTTTTGTTCATTTATATCATTGCTTTGGGGTAGAGCTAGGGATAAGGAATTCAGTATACAAGCTGCCGAGGGAGAAAGGATTACCTCAGCCTGTTCTCACCACAGCAGCTTGGGAGCAGATGAGAAGTACCTCTCTGTGGCCACTGCAGCTCCAGGTGGCACAGGCAGGGGAAGGGTGCCTGGCTCCTGGCTAGGGCAGGTTCAGGTTTGTCTGCCCTCTGTACTCCCCAGCCAGAGTGAGGAATACAGCACACTGTGCACTTTTCCCTTGGTCACTGATGGAGAGCAGCCAGTAAGATCCCTGTTTGAATTGGGTGGGGAGGAGTTTGTCCCCCTGCCCTCCCTAAAGGGCTCCTGTAGGTATGTGAGGCTTGGGGCTGGGGTGGTTCTTTTCACTTGCCTGGTGATTCTCTCTTCTCAGTATGGTTTTATGAGAAGCAATCCCATAACGGGTACATCCCATATTCTTGGCACAACTAAACCCTGTCCTTACTTTAAGTTATGATAAGAATTGCATGCCTAATTTGGTGGTCCACTTAACATTTGAATGGATGGATGAACACATTTTCTCAAATATATAATAGATGTTTTCTAGACCTTTAATTTTTATTGCTCTTCTCTGGATTTTCTCGAATTTGTCCACATCTTCCCCAAAGTGTGGTACTCAGAATGGTCCTGTTGAGGCTTTCTCAATGGTGAGTAGAGGCAGAATTACTTCTCATGTCTGTTTTACAACATTCCTGCTAGTACATTCCAGAGTGATTAGGTGTATTTTTTTTGTAACAGTATTACTTCAGTTTTAGTTTGTGGTTCTTATAACCTGTAGATGCTTTTCAGAAGTGCTCCTCTTGAGGCATTCATTTTCCATTTTGTGTCACTGCAATTGATTGTTACTTCCCTTCCTAAGTAGAGTCCATATTGAATTGCATATTGTCCATATTGAATTTCATCCTATTGATTCAGATAATTTTGAATTCTTATATCCTCCAAAGCTCTTGCAATCCCTGCTAGCTTAATATAATCTAAGTTTGTGTACTCCTCTTCGCTATTATCTAAGAAGATATTCAATAGAACTGGACCTATGGCAGATCCCTGTAGGACTTCAATCAATAGCTACTGAGTACAATTTTCCGACCACTTGCGTACCCGCCTTATAATAGGTTAGATTCCCCTAGTTTGCTTATGAGTAGGGTGACCAATAGTCCGATTTTCTTTGGGATGGTCCCTTTTTTAAATCCTGTCCTGGCCATCCTGACACTTTTGGCAAAACTCTACATTTGTCTCATTTGCTCTTGCTAACTCATTAGCTGGCAAGAACAAACTAGACAAATGCAAAGTTTTACCAAAAAGATGGGGAGTGACCATTAGTGGGGCATGGAGGAACCTGTGTTTATGGGGGCGGGGATCAGGAGGATTAGGGTAAATGGCAGTGCTAGTCCTGTGTGGAAGGGAGGGCTCAGGAGAGTGACTTGGGTCATCCCTGCCCAGTGTGGATGGATGGATGGTAGGGGGTCTTGAGCTGGCCTCAATGGCGGGAGGGGAGGGGGGAGAGGGAGAAAGGGGGCTTGGACTGGCAGCCCGCATTGTTGTAGAATCATAGGGTTGGAAGAGACCTCAGGAAGTCATCAAGCCCAATCTAGGGATGTAATAGTGTAGTTGATTAATTAATAAGCAAAAACGTATTGGTTAATGCTGTAACCTACAATCATTCTTCTCTTCTCCCCCTCCCTCGCCCCACTGTACCAGTAAATTTTTTAGCCGGCTGGCCAGCAGCCTAGCTCAGTCCTGGCTTGCGCTGGGTCTGGGACCAACCCCTGCTGCATCTCTGCATTTACAGTGTATTAGGAGACAGGTGGGTGGGCAGGCAGGCAGCCTGGCTCAGTTTTGGCTCATGCCGGGTCCGGGAGCTCAGATTCCCCCCCCCCCCCCCGCACAGAGGGTGTTGCCCACTCCACAGTATTGCCTCTGTATCTGAGGCAGGTGGTCTGCGAGGGGAGCTGGTTTTTTAACTGGCTCCCTCGCAGACCAGTTCCCACCTGGCACCCCATGCTGCTGCCTCTGATACAGTGGCAGCAGTGCGGAGTGGCAGGGGGCTCCTCTGGAGTGGGGCTGGAGAGCACTGGCTGCCGGCCCAACCCCCGGGGACTGTAGAATAGTCAAGTAACAAATACAAATTCACAAGATGACTCAACTATTCAATTACCCAATATTTAACATCCCTAGTTCATCCCCTCCCCCCCAACCACTCTCCCTTAGGAAAAATAATGATCCTACTTATGAGAGAATATCAAAACTTACTAAAGATTAAATAAACTTAAAAAAACAACAAATAGTCTGGTAACATCTATGCTTCCCCTATCCACAAGGCTTTTATTCTGTCAAAGGAGGCTGTAAGGCTGCCTTCATTCAGGGTAATTAAAAACAACAGCTTTTGGAGGTACATGTTCTGTGGCCCCAGTGCCAGAGGAGCTGTTAGCTCCCTGCTGCAATGCTGTGGCTTGTACCTTTGTGTGCCCCCTCTTGAGCACTTCTCAACTTGATGTGATTTGTTCTTAATCAGCACGGATTTAATCATCACCATATCTTTTAGGTAGTGGTTGTCAAGGCTGATTCTCCACTCTCGCACAATGAATGCAGAAGTTAGGGCCCGCAAAAGTACCCCAAAACCTGCTTTGGTATTAAACCCCCCCCCCATCTGAAAAACCTAGATTTTGGGGATAAAAATCCACTCCCACCATCAAGTGCTTTTGAACCCACAAACAGGGGTGGACACTTGAAACCAACCCCAGGGCATCCCAGGCTCTTTTCCTCAAAGAGCTTGGAAAAAAAAAAAAGAGAAAATACAAATTGCAGGCTATGGCTGCAATCCCCTAGTCAGAGGCATGCAGCTCCCACAGAAAGATTTTCCAAGACACAGAACTGAACCAATACCAGGTTAATAGAAAAGAAAACTTTTTTATTATCAAAACAATACTCCTGTTACAAGCATAGTTGGATTGGCTAGATGGCAAGATCCACCAATTAATAAACTTATGGGGAATTCCACCATGGGCCAAAACTTCATTGCAAAAGAGAGGAAAACCCATTTCAAATAGCACAGACATCAGATCCACAGTCCCAAACCATAAAACAATAAAACCTAATGGATTTATCTAAACTGTATCCTACTTACAGATGGTGAAGAGTCTTTTCTTGGAGAGAGACATGTTGTCTGTCTCCCTCAGTATTTACAGCAAACTAGCTCATAGACAAAGGAAGAAAAAAACAAAAATTCCTTTGTCCCAGTTTGAAATTACAACCTGCATTTCTATTGGCTGACTGCTACCTGGCTAGGTACAGTTTACCCCTAAGTCCCCAGGCTGCTGGCCAGCCCTCATGACCATGACAGGGGTTCACAACCATTTTCTTTCTGGTTGGTGGGTACTGGTGAATCAGGTGTGGGGGGCTTGAGGGTGGAGCTTGTGGTTGTGGGGTTTGTTCAACAAGACATATCTGGCAGGAAAAGTGAATAATGCTATTAAGCTTCAGAGCTCAGTGGGGCTGAGGAGGACTTAGGGCTCAAGGTTAGGAAGAGGAGTTTGGGCATAAGTGTAGTTTGGCTTCTGTTTTTTTTTGGGGGGGGGGAAGGGCTGGTAGGCTGAGACCAGCTCCACATAGTCAGGTCCAGCGAAGGGGTGACATCTGTGTTTCCTGACTCACTTCAGCAGGCTAGCTGGGAGATGCAACCAAAAATATAACTCAGTGTGGTGGTGGTGGGGATTCAGTTAAAGTTTAAAGATCGCTCAGGGTGCAGAGAAAAGAGTAGCTAGGGGCTGTGCATGGTCAGAGGGGTATTTCAGGGCATGTGTGGGGGGCCTAGATAGAGGGTGTGTACTGGGAGGGCTTTGCTGCCCAGGCAGCTGGGTCCCTCTCTGTTGGAGCAGCTCTTAACAGCTGCGTGAACAGTCAAAAGGGGCTGGCTGGTGGGTACTGGTGAATCAGGTGTGTGAGGCTTGAGAGGTAGAACTTGAGGGTGGAGCTTGTGGTTGTGGGGTTTGTTCAACAAGACATATCTGGCAGGAAAAGTGAATAATGAAGATGAGATTAATTGATCCAAGTTTGGGCCTTCTGGGTGCCCTCCTGTGAAGAGTGGCAGAATCATATCTTATTGAGGTAGGGAAAACTTGAGGTGATTCTTTTGCAACCCAGTTGAATGAGAAGCTATCATGGAGTGACACTGTGAAAACAGTGGTGTAATCTGCCTTGCTTGAAGTGAGGGACGTGAATGGGTAACCATAAGCATCACCCTTCCTGGCTGATGCTTACTGTTTACGGTTAACCAGCAGGGGCTGCTCCAGCTCTGTGGGTTGGCTAATTAGTTACATATAATATTTAACTGGTTATACCAATTAAGCAGGATTTTACACCCTATTTGAAGCTAAAAGCCCATGTCAGGAATGTTGGGCTGCCATTATTTCCTGTCTTGGATGTTGCTGTCAAAGACAGCTGCAAAGCGGTTACATAACTTCACAAACATTAATAATTGAATTTACCCTCATGCAGCAGAGTTTGAAACAAGATTCCCTTCTGCACTTTCATGAATTGCAGACCAGATTTCTCTCCCACCCCAAATTAATCATTCCATACTATCTACAACTTTGACAGGTTTAAACTGAGGATGTTAAAGACTAGTCGACTATCTGATAAGCATTTGCTTACCAGATAGTTTTTTGACTAGTCCACTATTTGATTTCCCCCCTGTCCTTGATGCCTCTATTAGAGGCAGCAAAGGGGGGGTAAAGGGTACTTCAAAGTGGCAGAGCTGCACAGCTGTGTGGGCACTGCCACTTTGAACCTCCAAGGTGGCATTTCAAAGGGGCAGCTGCTGTGGAGCCTGGGGTCATCTGGGGGCTCCCCAGATGATCCCAGGCTCCCTACAGCATTTCCCCAGCTGATCCCGGGTTCTGGGGAAATGCTGTGTGGAGCCTGGGATCAGTTGATGAGTCCCCAGCTGACCCTGGGCTCCACTGTCCCTTTGAAATGCATGGAGGTGGTGTTTAAAGGGGCTGTAGGGGCCGGGGTCAGCTGGGGACTTCTCAGCTGATCCTGGGCTCTGTGCAGTACTTCCCCAGAACCCGAGGTGAGTTCGGGGGAAGTCCTGCGCAGAGCCCCGGGGTCAGTTGTGGAGTCCTCCGCTGACCCTGGGCTCCTAGTGGGTTCCTACTGGGCTTCGAGCATCATGCAGCAGGCACCCACGTGCAGCCCAGGTCCAGCAGGATGTGGAGTTACGCATTCCTCCTTTGAAATGTACAAGTGGCTATTGACTTGTCGACAGAAATTCCATCGACTAGTCAGTTAACCGCATTTTAACATCTTTAGTTTAAACCCCCAAATCAAGCATTTGGACCAACTGAACACATAATTCATATACTTTCATAGTGCAATAATACAGTAATATCTTAGGAAAGCTTGATATCTATTATGAGATGTGTACAGATTGTGTTTGTGAAGCTACTTGTGTATATAGAAATATGTGCGCATTATGTAACCTATACCTTGCAGTAGGACAGTGAACAGTGAAGTGGATTAGATAATGAACACAAGCTATAACTGAGCCAGGCTGCCTGGCCGCCTTGCTTCTAATAAACTTTAAATGCAGAGCCGTAGCATGGGTAGGTCCAGGACACAGTGCAAGTTGGGACTGAGCTGGGTTTCTGGCCAGCCTGCTAAAAAATTGACTGGCAGGGGATGGGGGGCAAATGCGTGTAGTCTATAGCATTAACCTATAAGCTTTTGCTTATTGGTTAATCAACTATACTGTTACATCCCTAACTAGTGGTTCATGTTCATAAATGCCTTGGTGTGTGTAAAAATTATTCTGCGTATGGATGGAAAAGATTAGTGGGAACATTGATTGGGAGGCTGTTTTCATACCTTCTGAGGGTAATGAACTAAAGGGGAATGGTTTTAGTGTCTTAAGAACACAGAGGACATATTTTGGAAAACGTAGGAGTGAAAGGGCTGTTGGAGTCACAGTACAAGCAATGAGAAGGCTGAGAGTCGGGCAGTGAAACCTTGTGCTTATGGGCTGACTATGTCGGGGATCTGAACTATAGTTGCACAGCATTAAGGTCCCCAAGGTTACAGAGCCAGAGGTTACATAACCAATTACTGGTGTGTCGGTTCCCAGAACATTTGCCGTTTCTACTAACAGCGACTCAGAAGAGCATCCTCCTCTTTCTGTAGACTTCAACCAAAAAGTTTCTGGACAAAACTTCAGTTCTTGGTCTCAGCACTTGAGCGTCAGGTGGATAGACACTTTGAAAATGTTTGGATATAGTAAATCTTTGGGAGAGAAGGGAGTAAATGCTTGTCCCTTTGTGCTGAGTATCCTCATTTCTGAGCAAATTATGAGAAGAATGGTTCTGTGGCTGAAGTACAGATCTATATCTGTTCTTTTCTTTGCAGCTGACTTGCTGTAACTTTGGGCAAGTCGGTTATATACTCTTGGTTATAACTGGATTAATGCATCTCATAAGGATGTTGAGATGCTTTATTTATTATTGATAAAATGTTTTGAGATTCTTAAATGGGGAAGGTAAAAAAGTTAGGCTAGTAGTTTTATTCCCCACTTTAAGAAACTGCTTAACCAGGCTTTGTTTTGAGTATCATAATAGCAAAACATAGCTGATGTTTGCTCAATATCCATGGAGTGAACTAGAATTCCAATGGTAAATGGCTCTGGTTTAATTGAAGGAGTGGGCTGCTGTTCACATTTATTATAAACATTTTACCTGTTTAAAAACAGTGTCAATAGTCCTCCCCTCAGTCAGCTGCTTTGCTTATTGCCACACACTATCATGTGTCTGTTCCTCAAAAAAACCAAAAACTAGTTTACTTCATTTTTTTCATATAATGAAGCACGATAGCAACTTAAATGCCACTAAAACAATAGCAAAAGCTGTCTTTCTAAAAGCTATTTATGCAATACTAGCTTTGATATAAATACCTCGACCCCCACACGCCCCCCAAAAAAAGAACCCTGACTGTATAATGTACAGTGACTGGAGACAGAATTATTCTTTCTGAAAGGGAAAGAAGGGGCTATGTAGTTCTGAGAATAGCTTTTTCTTTATGGAGCATATCGAGGAAGTGACTCTAATAAAATTTAAATAATGAAAGCCGAACACAGTTGGCCTATTTTCAGTTTTTTGGCTGAGTTGACAAGGATGTTTTTCAGTACCAACTTTGGATTTCATGTTCTACAGGAGGAGCAGAAGCTGAATCTGGGAAACAAATCTTGATTGTAAGCAACATCTATAAATGTAGTGGAACTTAGTCTTTTGAAATACAGGCTTGCTGTTGTATGAAGGAATTCTAAACTTGACCCGTCATTTTGCAAAGCACATAAATCTACATGAAAGCTCATGATGCCATCTACATGTTTTGTTAGTCTATAAAGTGCTACCACTGTTTTTTTGTTTTTTTTAGTTTACAAATATTTAGTCGTTAAAAAAAGAAAAGAAAGGTAAAGTCTACTTTACCTTTAGTAGAAGCAGACATCCCTCACTGTAACACTCCAATAATTTAAGAGCTTAATAGAAGATACAATTTTGCATTTGTTTTTAAAAAAGGACCTGTTTAGTTATTTCAACAAAATACCTTAATCTTCTCAAAAATAATATAGAGTGGAATACTAGCTAGAAGAGACAGTGTATTTGTAGTTATCATTCAGGTGGATGTGCGAGTCAAACATGTTCTCTTCCTTGGTATGGGAGGGTCGTTACGGGCAACTGGGGAACTGTGTTCAGATAAGAGAATCCTAAAATCTCATAAACCAAGCTAAAAATGATAGTTTTTTGTTTTGTTTTGGTGGTTTTTGTTTTTTCAGACAGCTCCCTGTAAAGTCCATTGTGGTGTTACCTGGTTCTAACGTACTAAGAATATAAGCTTTAATCAAGTCATGGTCAAAATTTAATTCTGGTAATGAGCATCATATTCAGTAAATTTCACCCAAGTTCAACATAGTGTGCAGCTGACACTAAGTGACTTTTAGGAAAAACTAGTAAACCTATTTTAACTATCATCTCACATTTTATACTGTAATATAATGAAGCCACATCAGAAGGGCAAACCATATTGTGAAACTAATAAGGCAATTTAATCTGTTACAGATACCTCAAGCCATAATATACCTATTTTAAATTTTTCATGTTTCTGAGAATTAGACGTGAAAATGACACCTCTGTTGTGAAATAACACATTTGCTTACAAATATGGCTTCTTTTACTGCAAACTTTTTCACTTCATTGGAGTTCAAACTTTTTACTTAGTTTCATGAAAAACTTTCAACCCATCTAGCTTTTTGTGGATTATTATTTGAAATCCATATTGGGATGAACCTACCTGAAGGAAAAGCTTAAAAAAGCATTGATTTCAAATAATTGTAGCATTACCTACTTGATAAGTTTTTTTTCATGTTTTGGTTGGTTAAATTGTAATGTGATTCTGAAGAATTATGAGAAGAGACAAAGTTTCAAGAGGAGGCCTTAGCTATGAATTTTATTTTGGAAAAGCATTCTAGATTTGTCAGTATACCCCAAACTAGGGAGGTATACAGGTAACTAGTTACACAGTTAAGCATCATCTTTACTGGGTGATATTTACTGGTAACTGGTTAACCTGTGCCCAGCCTGGCCAGAGCAACTAGGACAGGCTCACAACACTGCACAGTGGGCTGGAGCAGCTCCCACCCACGGTTCAGCAGGCACATACAGATTAGACCAGCCCTCCCACCCACAATGCAGTGTGGGATGCTTCAGCAGCCCCCCATGACTCAGCAGGTCAGTTGATCAATATTATGCTTTTTGAAGCTTTTCTTTCAGGTAGGATGATCCTAAAGTGAGCCATACCTACCAGGGTAGTAGAACAAAGTCTGACACTGCTAATAGTATGACAACTAAATTGTAAGTGTGCTGTGGTTTCGTTTATTTTGCTGTGAGAAGTGCTGACCAGAATTTCCAAAAGTTTTATTTGAGATAGTGTGAGGAATGCTATACATACCTTATTTTTAAAATTGTTTTTAACAGCTTGCTTTTACACGAGATGGACTCTGTGGCTTATGGAATGAAATGGTGAAAGATGGCGAAATTGTGTACACTGGAACAGAATTAGCACAAAGTGGTGAACTACCTCTAAGAAAAGGTAACTTTTTTCCACATTTTTTTTCATCCTGATAACATGACCTAAGCACTGATTTTGTAATATTGCAAACCCTCGGTTCTTAATCAAATGTATCTAACTTCTCCTTTCTTGTGTTCCTGTTCTTGAATTAATAGGAGGGCACTACTCATTAAGTTTTATAGGTTATTGCTTCCTTCAATCTGGTCCCTCGATTGTTTGGCCTTTTAGGAATACTGCTTTTCTCTGTTAGCCTGAGAGAGGAGACCTCAATTTCCAGAAATGACTTGTCAGAGTAAAAGAATTATGATGTTTAAAAAAACAAACCCTCATTCCCAGGGCACAGAGGCTACTGCTAAAGATTCCTCTTCCCTCCCAGTTTCTCTCCTCGCACAGGTCTGGGCTCCACAGCTTCATCAAGGGAGGAATAGTGCATGTATTACAAGGCTGGGTCTATTCCATCATTAACTGGGCTCTTGGCTTTTCTTGCCTGCTCTAGCGTTTGTGGGCTGTTCAAGCCCCAAGGTACATTTAATGCTGTTACATTTGCAGATGATACAAAAGCATCCACTTTCATTAACTGCCCACCATTATAAGTAGTACCCTGCTGTATATCCACACATACCCGCATATATGGATATCCACCGATCATTTTTGTGGATGTGGATGCTAATTTTGCATCCACGCAGGGTTCCAGTTATGAGCTTCTGGCAGGTGTGCTGTGGAATGCACAGGTCACTGTCATTACAGAAAGCAAGCCCCTGTTGTGTCCTCTCTCAAACCATGCCATATGTTAATGTTGTATTTCACCTTGGATCCCAGTTTGTGTTGATGTTCTCAATCTAAGCCAGTGGTTCTTAAACCACGGATCAAGACCCCAAAGTGGGCCTCAACCATTTTAATAAGGTCAGCAGGGTTAGATTTGCTGGAGGCCCAAGATCAAAGCGCAAGCCTGCAGGTTTCAACCCTGGGCAGCAGGGCTAAGGTTCGGCTTCGGTCCCTCTGGAGTAGTGTGATGTTGTCTCCCTCCTCCACTTCAGGGTACTGGGGTTTGGACAGGCTTCTGCTCTGGTCCCTCCTCACAGGGGTCCTGTAGTTTTTTTTTTGTTATCAGAAGGGGATTGTATTGCAGTGAGTTTCGGAACTCCTGATCTAAGCTGTTCATAATTAAACCAAACCAAGCCATGCCACGGAATGCAATAAGCCTTCTGGATGATATCCATATATTGGATAATGCTGGACTTCTTACTGCAGAGGTTTACACAGACAAGCCTACATATATCAAGAAGGTGGCTTCCTGGTCATCACATGTCTGACTGCCTTTGGTCTCTTAGCATTTTACCGTCCTGTTGGCTCTACCTCAATTTTCATACCTTCTTGGGCAACAGTAATAACATGTCTGTGTAGTCACCTCTCAAAATGTTATCCTTGATATAGTACAGGTTATGCCTCCCTAAACTGGGACTTTCTGGTGGAACACAGATGTTCCTGGACCTTCAAGCTCAGGAACAGGGGGAGGCCTGGTGGTGGGGCAGGAGTGTGGTGGGGGACCAGCAACTCAGCTCCGAGTCCCATGTCGGTGGTGTGGGGATGGATGGCACAGTGGGGGAGTATTGGCCCCAGTGGCCAGGGAGCTCTGACCCATGCTCCAGCCGAGGAGCTCCCTGACTGCTGCCGGGGCTGGAGCTCAGTAGCCGGGGCTGGAGGGCTGGGGCCAGAGCTTCCTGGCTTCTACAGGGGCTGCTGTTGGGGGGAAGGGGGGGGTCAAAATGGGGCCAGAGCTTCACAGCCAGGAAACACCAGCCCCAGTGGCAACCAGGGAGCTCCAGCCCCGGCTGCTGAGCCAAGCGGCTGTGGAGCGCCAGCCCTGGCAACAGCTGAGCCGGTGGCAAGTAGAGAGCCTGGGGGGCTGGGGCAGCAGCAGAGATGGGCTGTAGCCCTTGCCTGGGGGCATCAGGGCAGTATGAGCCATTAGGGGAGGGACCTTCCATGGTTCGGCAAATCCCCTTGTTGGAAACAGGTCAGGTCCTGAGGTTGCCAGATCCAGAGAGTAGTAGTAACTGAGGTTGCCAGATCCAACCTGTAGTAATCTTGACTGACCATCAATGATCGCATAGTACTTAACCTCTTCCCTCCTCCTCCTTTGTTTCTGGAGCAGCAGTTCTGTCTCTCAAATTCACATTCCTACTCAATGGATAAGTTTTAGAGTACTCAGCTATGTCCTGCCACTCCCAATTAAGGGCTTCTGCCCTGCCTGGCTATTGCTTGTCTCTCATTATCATCTCCAGATCAGTGTTCCCTTCAATTTTTTCCATCCATGTGCAGAATACATTTTATATGCACCAAGACATGTGTGCCACCCATAGAAACACCCCCCAGCTAGGGGTCCCTGCTAACCATAGTCTTTCCTGAGTGGCTGCCCAAGCACTCAACTTACAGGGAACATTGCTCCAAACCCCATCATCCATGAAAACTCCATGTGGACACAATAACTGAAGGTTTGCTTGCAACAGCTGTGTAATGGCATTGACTTCTGTAGGTGTGTGTACCCCAGACATCCCTGACACAGCTCTTAGGACACTAGATCATCTTAGTTTTGTTATCCTACTAATTTGGTGTCCCCCAAGCTTTGGAGGGTGCGGGTGGGGGGTGGAAGGGTAAGTGACCATGCTCCTCCCCCCTCGTAGATACCCTGAGAAAAGTGGGCAGGTTTCCTGAACTCTGCTGCAATCCCCCTAATAGTCATTATGTGCAGCATTGGGATAGTACAGACTCACTTTCACACCCTGCCCTGCAACCTCCTCTTGTCTTACACTAAACTTATCCCTGCCAACAGTGACTTAAGTATTTCTAGGTTTAAAAAAAGACACAATGTAGTCTAGTGAAATGTGAAACCTAGCACCTGTGGGAGCTAAAGCAGCACTTGTTTCTTCTTTAATCTTTCTTAATTACAGTACTACCATGAATTTGAGGACAAAGGTTGACATTCTTGGCTCTAGGTTAGAGGTATTCTAGGGCAAAGAATTGGATGGATTTTTTTTTCTCAAAACAGTTTAAGTGGTTCCATTTTTATTTCTTTAGATGACAGTACTGAGTGCCAGGCAGGATCAAAGAAGGAAGAACAAAATGACAAAGAAAAGAAGGACGAAGAGGAAACTCCACTACCTACTTGTAGAGCTAAATCAATTGTTGAGAGCTGGGTATGGGGCAAACAGCCAGGTATTATGAATGTTTCAGTTATTCTTTTTATGGCATTATATAATTTATATTGATAGCTAATTGGAGCTATTAGAACTAACTGGATGAAATGCATATATGTTGAGTGTATTTGTTACGTTAGCTGAATATTTCTGCTAAATTATCAGTAGGAAAATTAACAATGTTGACATTTAGATTTGTCATCTTTAGGTTTAACATTAATAGTTCACTTCTTTGGATACACCCTGAGTTATTATTTCAGGTATGTCTACTCTGGCTCGTTAGTTCGAGCTAGGTAGGCAAATGAGGGCAACCGGAGTTGCAAATGAAGCCCGGGATTTAAATATCCCGGGCTTCATTTGCATGTTCCTGGGCGCCACCATTTTTAAATCCCCCTTAGTCCGAATTAACTGCCCGCGGCTAGACGCGGCAGTTAAACGTTAATTCGAACTAACCCCTTAGTTCGAATTAACTGTTACTCCTCGTGGAATGAGGAGTAACAGTTAATTCGAACTAAGGGGTTAGTTCGAATTAACGTTTAACTGCCGCGTCTAGCCGCGGGCAGTTAATTCGGACTAAGGGGGATTTAAAAATGGCGGCGCCCAGGAACATGCAAATGAAGCCCGGGATATTTAAATCCCGGGCTTCATTTGCAACTCCGGTTGCCCTCATTTGCCTACCTAGCTCGAACTAACGAGCTAGTGTAGACATACCCTCAGAGATTTGGACAAACTTTACTGCATCAGTGTATGCTTGCGCCTTGCAGTACAAAGTTAGGTTGCCTCATGTCAGCTTATTTGTGTGTCTACATTTAAATTGGTCTCCCATAGATGTAAGCACCTTGTTAATGCAATAAAATCTCTGAACACTGAAGAGCCATGGTTGACCTACTGAGGTTAATGCAATAGATGTAGGGATGTTGTATGATCTGTATCAACCTTAATAGTCTTCCAGGAGCTGTCCCACATGCCCCCATTCCCTTTAAATGCTACTGCCCAAGTATCATGGAGACTAGAGGCTACTTTCCTTTTTTAATCTCCTCTGCATAGTTCTGAAATGCCTTTTCTGATTGGCCACCTTGGCAAGAACACCTTGCAGCACTGTTGCTGTGTGCAACTGACCAGGCTGGTTACATGCTTTAGAAGTATTTCCCTGCTTGGAGTAAACAGGAGGTATTAGATCTCTTGGGCCTATGGGAAGAAGCAGCTCTGCAGGCATTACTACTGATGTGAGTATCTATTGAGCTGGTTGCATAGGGGATGCTGTCCAAGGGGTCTGAAGTTTCAGTAGCAGTATCTCATGAAATTAAACTATGGCAGTGAAACCAACATTCAACCTGGTGCTACGCTTGAGGATATGCTGCTTTTATAATGACCTGCATGCCATGGTTGGTGCTTTGTTCCGGTATATTTTTGTGAGTCTCAAAGGTGCCACGGGATGAGTATTTCCTCTAAGCTGTGTGGAAGCATAGCTTCACAGGTGATTAAGTAGCCCTGCCCAGTCAGCTGTGCAGCTTGGAGGAAGCACTGCACAGGACTACAGATTGAATCTCCCTTGTTGGGTGCCCTTGGGACCTGAGTGGTCCCGAACCATGGAGTTTGCTGGACAAGGGAAGTCAAGCCTCCCTGCCCAGGTGTAGGGCTCTGCTCCTGGCTGCCTGTCACTGCCTCCAGCCCCCCACTCTGCCAGCCCTGGCCAGGGCTGCGCCCCCCACTGTGCCAGCCACAGACAGGGGCTGGCCCCACTGTCTCCAACCCTGGCTGAGGCTGCAACCCCCCATGGTGCCAGCCTGCACTGTGCGCCTAGCTGCTGGCCCCACTGACTCCAGGCCTAACCAGGGCTGCGCGCTCTACTGCCAGCCCCAGCCAGAACTGTGCTCTTGACTGCCACCAGCCCTGCTGCCTCCAGCCCTGGCTGGGGCTGCACTCCCTCACTGTGCTAGCCCTAGCTGGAGCTGCTCTCCCCACCTCGCCAGCCTCAATAGGGCTGTGCTCCTGGCTCGGGTCTTGGCTGGGGATGTGCTCCCTACTTCAGCAACTGGGCAGCCAGCGCTTTCTGGTCCAACAATATCTGTGGTCCTGCTGAACAACGGATGTTGCTGGACAAGAGAATCCCGGATTTTAGAAGTTCAACCTGTACTCATTTTTAAAGTTATAGACTAACACGACTACCCCTTTGATATTTTTTTTACAGTGATTATAGTACTTTAAAGTCACCAAATGAACGCTGAATAAGAATACATGCAATACACCAAAATTGCACTTTCTGAACATTTAGAAATATTGTCAGTTTTCAGTGTTTCCATACAGCAAATGGTGGTGATGGTGGTCAGTTAGAGGCTTTGTGTTCTTAATTCATGTATCCAACCAAAACTTTAACTTACGTTGCCCAGCTGTCTCTGTAGTGGAACTCACAAGAGTGTGACATTGTTCAATAATGTTTAGCACACTTGACATATGTTCGCCTTTGTTGCTGACTTACTCTTCTTAACTGGAGATAGCAAACAGAGTATCTGCAGTGTTTTGCTCTTTAGTTGTCCTGGTCCTCATAAATTTTAATTTTTGAAAAAATGTGATGAGCTAGACTAGACAGTCAAATAAATCAGATACTGTTTACTTACAAACCTGTTTTCAGGTACTCACAGCTTAAATAGTGCTAATGAGTTACATTGCTTGTTACTGTTCTCAACCCAAAAATGCCACTTTTCTCCTGAATTTAAATGCCATTTCAATTTGTAGAAAAAAAGTGTACAGTATGCTTTAAGAAAAAGGTTGAGGAAATAAAGCTACGATCAGTAAGCTAAATTAATCTATTTTAATTTGCTTTCAAAGCTATTGTCATTCCGTACATTTACTTGATGCCATCTGATATTAATCATTGTCTTTTCTCTTTAAAAAGAAAACCAAAAACTTTGATATAGCACTTACACAGGTAAAAGCCCAGCTATAAAAGTCAGGGGGAAAACACCTAATTCAGTCGCATTACATTTGATGAAAACAAGAAATGCTACATATACACAAGGTTACAGTAACTTTATTTCAGTTCCATTCAGAATTTGAAATCAGATGTACAGTACACATTTAAAATGAGTTTAAGCAGAAATACCACATTTCTGGTTTTGTGACTTCATTTTTTTGAACAGCCTTCAGTAGCCTAAAATAGAAAAGATAGGAATAAGCAGTAGCATATTAACTTTAAATGAGCAAGAAATGTTTAAGTAAAATAAAACTGATAGTTTGCTTGTGTAGTCAAAACTGGTTTGAACTAGCAGTGAATTAATCAGTCAAATGTTTGTAAGCATTTGTTTTTACACAGGCCTCCAAGGGATTTAAGGTATATGGGGGCAAGTTTGCTATTTTTAGATCATACTGTGTCTTGTTTTCTGGCACTGCTAGTAAAGCTAATTGCATTGGGAAGTCACTTTAGAGGCAGTGCACGCTGGAGAAGATGAGAATTACCAGAATGGATTCAGTGAGTTACTGTAGCAACAGTTTTGAAATCTTTCTGGACTTGTATTATGTTGAAAATTGCCTGGAAATTCCACACTTTATGGAACTTTATTATATATGGTCATGCCAATTCACTTTCAGAATATGATCTGAAGAAGTGGGTCTGCCCCATGAAAGTTCATGACCTAATCAACTATCTTGTTAGACTTTAAAGTGCTACATAATTTTTTTTCCTTTTTGTTTTACCAAGATCAGACTAACAGTGCTACCTCTCTATTACTTTATGGCTACGTCTAGACTACAAGCCTCTTTTGAAAGAGGCTTTTCTTCTTCTTTGAACAGTGTCCCTGTGGGTGCTCCACTGTAGGTGTCGGGCTCATCCCGGTACCGCAGGTCGGACAATTGTCAACAGTAGTCTGCCAGACCGCGCATGCGTGTCTGGCATCTCGTGCCTTTTGCGCCGCTTCTGATCGTGCGCAGTCCAGCTCCCGCCAGTTCCTCCTAACTGTCCTTGGTCGCAGGCGGAGCGAGCTACCTCTCCTCAGGTTTTTCCTGTCAGCAAACAAAAGTTCGTTAGTTTTTAGTAGTAGTTCTAATAGTTATTTGTCTGCAGTTCATTTAAAAAAAAAATGCATCACTTCAGTATATGGGGGTCTCGCGGATTCAAGAAATGTGGCTCATGCAGGGAGTCAGTGCCCACCTCTGAGAAGGAGTAACGTTAGTTTGAACCAAGGGGTTTGGTTCGAACTAATACGTTCCTGGTTCGAATCAGCTGTGATTCGAACTAGTGCGCCGGCGAGATCATGCTAATGAAGCATGGGATATTTAAATCCCCGCTTCATTGACTATTTTGAATGCCTGCATTTGCATCCCTAGTTCGAACTAGGGTGCAGGTGTAAACATACCCTCAGGGAACAGATTTCCTTTTTACACATCCGCATCCAAATTTGCTAGTAGTCAATGCTGCTCAGAGGGCCAAAGCCCCCCAATACAAGAACACGATCACGGACAGGGACAGTAAACGCTTAGACCTATTTGGACGTAAGGTATACTCATCGGCCACATTAGCACTCTGGATGGCCAACTACTCTGCCTTATTGGCAAATCACAACTTTGACAATTATTTGAAGCTAGTGCCTCACTTGGAACATCTGCCAGAAACTGAGCAGCAGCAGCTGAATCGTGGACGCCTGGGGCAGAGCCGGACTATCAGAAGGGGGGGCTATGAGGGGTCTGGGGTGGCATCCCCCATCCCATCCCACCCCACCCCACCTCAGACCCTTCATAGCCCCCCCTTCCAATAGTCCGGCATATCTGATAATCCGGCACCCCCTGGGTCCTAAAGGTGCCGAATTATCAGAAGTTTACTGTAATTACTTATAGTCCACTTTATTTTAATGTATGATTATTGCTCAACATTTCTGAAGAAGTTAAAAGAAAATGTCCAGTGGATAAGTATTTGACAATCACTTCAAAGTTTGTGTTAACAAGACTTGTCATACTTAAGCATCTAATCACATTCATATCTTGAGATAACTGGTATCCAAGTAACTGTCTAGTTTTTCCTCAAATTCCAGTAAGACCATTTCAGCTATTACCTGTAGGAAAGGAAAATCCAAAACTTGGTTATTATTGAGGAAAAATGTCCCTGTTATATTTAATTCAAACTAATTCTTTATTATGTATATGCAGGTGCAGTCATGTATACTGCTACATTCTTAAAATAGATTTTTGGGAATGTTTGTTTGATCTCCTTTTGGGTACTTATATGTTGAAATATACCCCTGTCATACATACTGCAGGTTCCTTTGCTACACTCGGCAATACAACAGAAGTTCTCAAACCCCTTTGTATCAGACAAAACTTAAAACAGAGGTGATTGCATAGTCTAGCTGCCCTCCTATTCACAATTTTACTTGTTCATGGCAGCTGTTTACATGAAGTATTATTAGAAAGCTATGTAATAGCTGTCTTTTAAAAAGCAATAAAGCCACTGGAAAGGAAGAGCACATACCCTTGGAAAACAACTATCTGCCTACAGATAATCAACAAGTGCTCTGTTGACCACAGTTTGATAACTTACATAGTGGTAGCCTAAAGAATTTATCTCATATTGCCTGTAGTGTAGCTAAGTAACATGACTCCAGGATTTGTGCAATAATTATAGAAGTAAAATGTGCTAGAGTGGACTCTGTATCATGGTCTTGGTATATTGTGTAATAACTTTTTTGCTTAATTCCCTTTTGATAGAACACTGCCCTCAGCTGAAATGGAATCATAGGTTACTATCAATAAACAATAGCGATAGAAATGTAGCCGTGTTAGTCTGGTGTAGCTGAAACAAAATACAGGACTATGTAGCACTTTAAAGACTAACAAGATGGTTTATTAGATGATGAGCTTTCATGGGCCAGACCCACTTCCTCAGATCAAATAGTGGAAGAAAATAGTCACAACCATATATACCAAAGGATACAATTAAAAAAAAAAACCCAACAATAAAACACCACTTGTCATCACCTACAACCCCCAACTTAAACCTGTCCAACACATTATCAATAAACTACAGCCTATACTGGAACAGGATACTAAACTCCAAGAAGCTCTGGGAGACAGACCCATAATCTCCAGTAGACAACCACCTAACCTCAAGATGATTCTTACCAACAACCACAGGACATACCACACTAATACCAACCCTGGTACTTTCCCTTGCAACAAACCCCGTTGCCAGCTTTGTCCACATATTCACTCTGCTGATACCATTATTGGACCTAACCAAGTGAGTTATAAGATCAAGAATACGTATTCCTGCGCATCCAGAAATATAATTTATGCTATCATGTGCCGAAAGTGTCCGTCTGCTATGTATATTGGACAAACGTCTCAGACACTTCGCCAAAGGATCAATGCCCACAAAACAGATATTAGACAAGATCACAAAGAAAAAACAGTTTCTTGCCATTTCAACCAGAAAGGACATTGTCTCAACGACCTAATCACATGCATCCTACTCCAGAAGACTTTCAGATCTGCACTTGAAAGGGAATCCTCTGAACTGTCATTCATGCTAAAATTCAACACTCTCCGCGGGGGGCTGAACAAAGACCCCAACTACCTTACCCATTACAAAGACAGCTTCCCCAATTATCACCTCTAATACCATTAGCTCACAGACATCTACCTTTCCCCACCTCTAATATCATTAACTCACAGACATTGGCCTTCCTCCCCCCCGCCTCTCCCTTCTGTTCTGAAATGTGATATGTCCTTTTCATATGTGTTCATTTTTTTAAATTGTATCCTTTGGTATATATGGTTGTGACTATTTTCTTCCACTATTTGATCTGAGGAAGTGGGTCTGGCCTACGAAAGCGCATCATCTAATAAACCATCTTGTTAGTCTTTAAAGTGCTACATAGTCCTGTATTTTATCAATAAACAAGTTTGTTTTGGCAGTATATTTAGTTCTTTGGTAGTAATATTGTATAGGTTGCTATTTGGATTTGAAATAATTTGGGAAAGTTAAAATTAATGGCCAATTTCCTGATCATATCTGATACATTTAAATCTTTCTGAAGATGAATGTGATTTCCTCACATGGGAACTGCAGAGCAAATGGAAGATTGAAAGTGAGCAAAAGTGTGTGTATATGGGATCATTTAAAATATTCTGCTCTTACTAAAACAGATAATCACTATTTCTGTCAGTTCTAAGGTGTCTGAACTTCTTGCAGAATCTGCCAGGATGAAATTACAGCTACCATTTAGCAGTTTAAAATAACTGTTCCAGTCATTGCCTTGTTTTCATTGCTTCCAGAACTACTGTTGGATTGAAATATTTCATGTATAATCCCTTCCTGAAGGTGGATTTTTCTGGAGAAAACTTCCACAAAATTGAAGCCTTATGAGGCTAGAGAAATATCACGGAGAAGTAGTAAAGTATTAAGTATTCTTAAATCTTATTCTAACTCCTGTGGATTCACATTAAAGAACTTGAATCTCAGTGAGGTCAGATGCCTTTAAGTTAAGTTTACACACAATGGAATAGAACCTTGAAGGTATTTAGAGCCCAAACTGGTAACATTTTTTGCCTAATCAGTTGCTGGCTGTTAAAAACATACATTGGATAATGAGGTATTTTGTTATGTGTACAGGTTATACCCGTTATGTTGTGCTTAAACATTTAGGAACTAATTTCGAAGTTTCCATTGCAGTAACAATTGTGTGTGTGTGCGCACAATGGGCAGCCTTGAATGTAGCCTTGTTCTAGCATAATTGCACTTGCAGTCAGTGTTTGGGTAGTTACGCAGTATTCTAGATATTAAGCAGTAAATGCTACTGAGGGTTTAATCTGTCTTGGTGTAAAACTTACATTTTTAGTTCTTTTTAAGATAAATACTTGTGGTGTTGGGATCTAGTCTTCCTCCTGGTACTCGGTGATTTCCAGCTCTTGTGCGGTTATTTCCATGAATGTATCACTGTACATAAGACTGAGGGGTAGCCACGTTAGTCTGTAACTTAAAAAAAACTTTTAAAATGTGTGGTTCCTGTAGCACCTTAGAGACCAACAAAATATATGTACTGTATATAGGTGCTACAGGACCATGTGTTTAAGTTTTTTTTTCCTGCTATATATAGTGTTGTGTGTGTGTGTGTGTGTGTGTGTGTGTGATTTCGATAAAATTTGTTTCCTCTTAGAGCTTACAGCTATTTTTTTGTTAATGGAAGCTGCTCTGAGAGCCCCAACTTATTTAATTTTTGTCAGTTGTTAGGAATTATGCATGCCCCATTTCTCTATAGACCTGTTGAGTCTGGTTCCAGAGGCCATGTTTATATAGATCCTGTATCTCAGATCAAAAATCTTATAGTAGTGACTTCTCCTTCAGTAAGTAGCAGAAGGAACAGGCTTCAAAAGTACTTAACCCTTAAATTGAAAGAAGAAACTAATTTGCCTAAATATAGGAATCATTTACTAATGCTTACAAGGATATCTAAATGAGAATTCCCTGAGATGTTGTATCCCAACCAGAGCTCCTGTGGGGATGTTCATTCATCTTCCATGACCATTCAAGGAAGGGTAGGTGGTTGTATTTAAAGTATATTGGAAAACCTATCCGGGAAAGTTGGGTCAGGGCATGATTAAATTCACATATTTAAATCAGCTGCCAAAGAGGCCACTGTTAATAAAATCATCTAAAATGCAGAAGTTATTCTTGGATGGCTATTTTTAAGTCACTACTGCATCTTTGAGTTGGCCTTTGGAAAGTGATAAGTTTTTCTGTTTGGGCGAGTAAGGAGTATACTGAAGTTACCTCTTCAGATTGGCAGGTCAGCTTTACTTGCTGCCTCCCATAAACAATCTCAAAGACGTTCTGTTACGAAACTCTGAAATAAAGAAGGCCATGCATTACAAAATGTTCCCTTTGTTTTTGTTTACTAAATAAAGATTGGGATGCTATGGTAACATCAGTAAGTAGCCTGGCATACAGTCTCAGTGCATTTCACTTCACAATATTTTTACTTTTCCTGTATTTTTTCAACAACTCTTATTTTGGTTTTCTTGAGTAACATAAAAGTATCATATCTTGTAAATTTCCTCTGGTGTTTAGCATATTTCACGAAGGAAAATTTATGTAACACATTTCTAAGTGGACATTTGTTGAGGTGTGAGTTACTTAATGATTAGTATTTAGAGAACATGAGAGACTTTCCCTTGTCTTTATTTTGTTATAAGATATAATTATAGTTGTATATAACACAGATTGTTGCTGGTTTCTTGGTCTACTAGCTTAAAAAAAAGGTGTGAATGATGCCAGGATGTCTGGCTACAAGCATTTTCATGTCTAAATAAATAATGAATATGAATAAATGCAAAGTATTCTTTTTAAGGTTGGGGTGAGGAAATTAAATGCACCTACAAGGGAATGGAAATACCTGAAAAGATGATTGCTGAAAATGAGCATAGGGTGATGCTGATGGCAAATTAGATGTGACTTTGGAATGTGATATGGCTGCAGAAAAATCCATTTGAATTTGCTTCTGTGTGTGCAAAGATGTCACATGAGACCATATATGAAATGCATTCTAGTGCAAAGATCTGAATGTACAGGGAGATTATGTAACTCTCATGACTACAATGTGAGGGGTGTACTATATCAATATTTTATGAAATGGAGTTCCCCAAACCGGAGATGTAGTTCTTGAAGCCCTGTTCACAGCTGTTAGCAAACACCGTTGCCCTTTGGTTGAGGAGCTTTTTTGTGCCATAATCTGGATTTAAGTACTCATAAGTTCATTAGAACAAAGTACTTCAGTTTGTAACTAGGAGCTAGATAAGTGGCAAGGCTGGAACATTGTAAGAATCCTATAGTTTAGTGAAAAGCAGCATGAGATGGTTATAGTCACTAAACAGTTGATAGAGAAGCTTGCTAAAAAACTTTATAAACCTCTATTGAAATTTGCCATAGGAATAAGCATGCTCAATTATATTTAATATATCTTTACAGTATACATGTTTCCTTTCCCTCACCCACCCACTTGTCATTAGCTTGTGAACTCCTTGACCGTGCCTTTTCTGTTTGGACTGCTCCAAACTCTATAGTGTAGCACATACTTATCCTGAAACATGTTTTGTTTGGCAGTGTTCTCCAGTTACACTTTAATTTCTAACGCTTCTTGTTTTATAAGCTCAGCAGTCCTTGGCAGTGATCCTGGAGCTACTGAGAATTGCATTATAAATACTAAGTAATAGAAGATAACGTGTATCAGCACACAAAATGCATGCAACAGACTTTATATAAGGCTGTTAGCTGCACATAAGAACACTGAAAAAACTTAAAAAAATAACAAATGATCCTGCAGCACCTTAGAGACTAACAAAAAAAATAGTAGATCATATCATAAGATGTTGTGGGCACAGTCCACTTCAGATGGATTGAGCAAGGGGTCCAGAGGTACAAATAAATAGAAAAAGAGGGCGTGGGGAGGGAAAGAAAAGGAAAAAAAAATCCTGTCAATTAGAGTGTTCATGCTAAATAAGGCTAATAGAGTGGGCTATAAGTGCCTGATACTGAGCTTTTGATGTCATTGGGGTGTTGAATGTAGCAGCCCATCCACTTCAGGTCTTTGTTCAAACCTTGATTAAAGGTGTAAAATTTGCAAGTGAAGGCAGGTTCTGCAGCTTTGCTCTCCAGCTGTTCTTTGAAATTGCTTTGTAATAGTATAGTCACTTTTAGATCCATTAATGTGTACTTGGGCAAATTAAAATGTTCCCCAACAGGTTTCTGTGTATTACCATTTTGAATAAGAGCACTGTTCACAAGGTCTGTTAGAAGATAGAAATTTGCCAAGTCATTTATTTAGAACATTTTATAATACATATTGAGTACATTAATGAACTATTGCAATTCACACAAGTAAGCAAATAGTTTTTCGCCCTAATAACCTTAACTTTGCCATTGTACATATCGTATGTGGAGTGTGTGATTACTTTGGGTATTTAGCATATACCTATCCCTAACACGTTATGTAAGAAGACTAAGTGAGTTTGATGGAGTAAAGTTAACTGCAGTGACAGTAGTAATGTATTATTAGAATATATTTGCATAGCATACAGAACGCACTTTAAAGGTTGTCGGTTTTTTTAAAATTGCATAGTGAAAAAATGTCTTCCTTGTCATACTAACCTTGAATGTTAGAATGCCTGCTCACCTTAAATTGTTCAGGTTACTTGTTTTCATATTTGTGAACTCTGTTACATGTTGTGTACATCTCACTGTATCAGAATAGTAATACTCCTCTGCCATGTTTCTTTCAGATGTGAATGAGTTGAAAGAGTGCCTGTATGTGCTGGTGAAGGAACAGCAAGTTCTAGCCACGCAAACTGCCACAACAACTCTTTCGGCTCTGCGGCTGAAACAGAGGCTAGTTGTCCTGGAACGATATTTCATTGCATTGAACAGAACTGTTCTTCAGGAGAATGTCAAGGTTAAGTGGAAAAGCAGTAGTATTCCTCTGCCTTCTGCAGACAAGAAAAGGTAATGAGATCTGGACAAGAAGCTTGTTCTGTTGCTGGATCAGTTTAAAAAAGATATGAGTCACCTTTTTGTGACTTCACTGATGTGAGAGGCCTTAGCTCTGGTTTATTTTTCCTTCTGGACTTACTACACATGCCAAAGGTATTGTATGCCTCTCTGAGGCAACAGCTTTGGTCTTGTGTTGACACTTGAATATTTCCCTGTGCTTGCATTTCAGTGCATTTCTATGTCAGAAATTTCTTCTAAGCTGTAATAATATTTTCACCAAGATGTTTCTTGTGTGTCATTCTAGATAGCTGTAGTCAGGCTTGTTTAGAAACTACGTCAAGGAAGATCACATGGCTGTAATGACATTAGTAGCTGTATTATTAGAATATACTTAACTTGCATAGGCTACACTTTAAAGGTTGCAATTTAAAAAAAAAAAGTAAACTTAAAAATAGTTTACCTTGACATACATATCTTGATATCAGGGGAAAATGTTAAAAGGGAGTAGCTGCAGATATGGCAAAACAGTAACTGAAGAAGAAAACACCAGTTACTTTCCTGTTGTAAAGAAATGTGCTAATTCTGTTTCACAGACATGGTGTCAGTGGAGGGCAGAGGTATTCTGTATTTGAATAGGAGTGTGGGGCAACTCAAGTTGAAATTTTATTAGAACTGAAAGCATTTATTTATCTGATTAATTTCTACACTTTTGCAGGAATGTATTTAAAGGAAAGTGTACTTATGAATGATTTAGTGACGTATTGAAGCAGCAGTGTCTGGCTTTCTAAAATCTTTTGGCCTCAGTCATGACTTCAGTAGACAAGCATCATTTTTTTTTTTTTAAATCACACTTGACATTTTTTTAGGGAAAACCCCCCAAAACTTGGGGTAATCCAAATCTCTGATGTGCAACCGAAAGGAAGGACAATTTTGTCATTCTTAAGAGAAACAATAGGGCTCATTTTGCATGTAGAAGGTGAAGCCTTTTTATTTTTATGTAATTTTTCATAAAAATAAAAATTAGTATAATATGTTCATATTTTAATGAATGCTATTAAGTAGTGCAGTCAGCAAATCAGCAGATTAATTGCAATTAATTACACTGTTAAATATTTAAATAAATGGCATTCTATTGTTTGTGGATGTTTTCTACATTTAAAAAAATATTCATTTCAATTACTGCACAAAATAGAAAGTGTACATCGATAACTATCTTTGTTTACTTTTATTTACAAATATTTGTACTCTAAAAAACCCCATAAGAAATAGTATTTTTCAGTTAATCTCATACGGATAGTACACTGCAATCTCCTTATTTTATACAGTAAAACTCCAGTTGTCCGGCATCCAGTGGTCCGGCACTCCTGAGAGCCCAGCACTCCATGGAACCCGGAAGTGCTCCAGGCAGCCAGACAATTGGAGCTGCTCTGCCCCGGACTTCCCCGAGTCAGCCGCTGGTCAGTTTCAGCAGTGGCTGACTTGGGGATGCCTGGGGCAGAGCAGCTGGGGTGCTGCTGGGTTGGTCCTGAAGTGCCGCACCCCCCTCCCCACCCTACCCCAGACCCCTCATAGCCCCCCTTCCGATAGTCCGGCATATCTGATAATCTGGCACCCCCTGGGTCCTAAAGGTGCCGTATTATCAGAAGTTTACTGTACTTGTAAGTTTACCTTTCATGATAATGTACAAAAATAACTGCTTTAAAAAATAAAATAATTGTAAATCATTGAAGTCTACTGTCCAATTAATCCTATTTCTTGTTCAGCCAATTGCTCAGACAGACAAGTTGATTTACATTTGCAGGAGGTAATGTTTCCTGCTTATTGTTTGCAGTGTCACCTGAAAATGAGAACTGGTATTCACATGGGACATTTGTAACCAACATTGCAAGGCATTTATGTGCCAGATACGCTACAGGTTTGCGTACCCCTTCATGTTTGCCCACCATTCCAGAGGAGCTACTTCCATTCTTATGAAGATTGCTTACAAAAAAAAAAAGCGTTAATTAAATTTGTGAATGAACTACTTGCTGGAGAATTGTGCGTCTTCCACTCTCTTTACCTGCATTTTGCCATATATTTCATGTTATAGCAATCTTGGATGATGACCCAGCACACATTCTTTGTTTTAAGAACACTTTTACTGCAGATTTGACAAAACATGAAGAGGGTACCAGTGTGAGATGTCTAAAAATAGCTCCAATACTTGAACCAAGGTTTAAGAATCTAATGTTTTTTTTCCAGAATCTGAGAGGGACAAAGCATGGGGAGCATTCTTTAAAAGAGCAATACTCCAGTGCAGAAACTACAGGTCTTCCGCTGGTGGCATCTGACTCAGATGACTGAAATGAACATGTGTTGGTTCATACTGCATTGGGTCATTATTGAGCAGAACCAGTCATCAGCATGGACCCATGTCCTATAGAATGGTGTTTGAAACATGAAGGGATGAAAGAATCTTTAGCATATATGGCATGTAAATGTCTTTGTAATGCAAGCTATAACAGTGCCATGTAAAAGCCTTTTCTCTTTCAGGTGACAGTGCAACTCCCTATTGAACTAGCAAGTAAAGTTTTTGACCCTCATCACAAAAGATAATTGGAAGAGAGAGAAGCAACAAAACTATTAGTGCTTAGCATCAGTAATTGGAGGGAGAGGAAAAAGAGAAAAAGTTGTTGGGTATAGATTAACCAAGGTGTATCAGAGCCAGGTTGAATATAGTGCTGGACAGAAGATATCCCAGGTGTAACATAGCTGCAGTCCTGGACTAAGGATGTTAAAATGTGGATAATTGACTAATCGATGGAATTTCTGTTGATTAGCCAATAGGCACTTCCATATTCCTCCTTTGAAATGTGCAAGAGCCCCTATTGTACATTTCAAAGGAGGAATGCAGAACTTGGTGTACAGTCCAAAGCCAGCAGGAAGTCCTGCTGTCTCTGGGCTGCATGCAATGTGCCTGTTTTGAAATGTACAAGAGTCCCCAGTGGGGGCTCCATGCTACGTTGCATGCCTCTAGGAGCCGGGGTCAGGTGGGAACTCCCCCAGTTGATCCTGGATTCCGGGGAAATGCTGCGAGGAGCCCCAGGCTCCAGGGCTGCCCCTTTGAATTGCATAGGGGCTGTCTTAGGATTTCAAAGGGGCAGCACTGCTGTGAGGCACTGCCACTTTTAAGCACTCCTCCCCCCTTTGCTGCCTCTATCTCAGAGGCAGCAGGGGGTGGGGAAGATATTGACTAGACAAAAGACTATCTGATAAGCAAATGCTTATTGGGTAGTTAACTAGTCTTTAACATCCCTGCCCTAGACATGACTACAGGAAGACCATTCAAAAGCATGTAATGATGAGAAGGCTTATGTTAAGAACTGTCTTTTAGGGTCATTCTTCAGGGTGTGAACAGTCATGTCAAAATATGTATGGATCTTGATATTAAAAGTGAGGCAGAAGTTAGAGGTGGGTTTGCAAGAAAAAGAAAAATGAAAATCAATTGAAGTAGACTATAAATACAGTACCATACACTTAGCAGAAATCTGATTGCATACGTAGAATTACAAATTCACTAAAGGGATATTTAACATATTAAAACAGTTTAATTTTTAATGCTTTAAAAATTAAAAATTCGAATATATACAATTTTTACTTTTTCACCATGTTAACTTTATTGAATTCATTGGAATAATAATCCTACTCACTTTCACTTACTGTATCAATTTGAATATGTTCTTTTGCACAAGCACAGGAATGCTGAGCTTTAATTTTTTTTATAAAAAGAACAAAAACACTTCAATATTTTTATTCATAGTGGTTTTTGGAAGTCACATCAATAATGAGAGTCCATGTTTGGAGCCTAAGCTAAATTTATAACCGACATTTTGTTATATAATTTGAAACTCTGAGGAAGGTTTTCAATACAATGACAGTTTCATGTGGCTAGAGTCTTCTCACTAGTTAACACTTGCTCTAAATTGCTCACAACTAAATAAGTACCACTTGAGAATTTTTTTTGTTAGACCTAAAATTAGAGCTTTTTTATGGAGAGTAGTAGTAGGTTTTAGCAACAGGCAACACATATGATACCAGTCCATCATCTGACTTATTTTAAAATTAGGTTCTTGGTGGATGGGCAATGGAAATTAATGCTGGCTTTAACATTTAAACAACTTAAATTTCTCTTAAAGCATTTTGATTTTTTTAAATTTTCTTGTCTTAGTTCTAGGCCTGTAGGCAAAGGTGTAGAAGGACTTGCACGAGTGGGATCCAGAGCAGCACTTTCATTTGCATTTGCATTCCTTCGAAGAGCTTGGAGGTCAGGTAAAGTCTGCTTTGTAATCTTATCTTTGCCTTATTTTTCACAATGGTATGCAAAATTAGTTTTAAAAGAACATGTCTCCTCTCTCCCAGTCCCAACAGCTTTAGGGCTTTGGGAGAGATCTCTCCCTGCTGTAGCCCCGAGCCCTTGTGTGGGGATTAATAGGAAACTGCACACCCATGCATCTTAGGGGGAATTTAGGTGATGGCGTTTTGCTTTTTACTTATCTGCCCAACTCCAGAGGGAGCCAGTGGCTCTGTACTCGTATACAGTCCTTTATCTTGGACATAATCTTGATTAAATGGGGTTTTTAATTGTTTTAAAAATAACTGTTTTTAGGGTGCTGGTGTTAAATAAAAGTTGAATACTAAAAATGTGTCTAAAATAATAAATAATGGGACAGGTTGACAGGGCAACTGAGTAGATTCGTATTGTTGGCTATGAATCAAGAATACTTCTACTGTGTTGTGGGGTGCTTTGATGGTTAGCTATGGAACTCCTTGAAGTCCAAGCCAAAATTATTCTATGAAAATTAATCCATAGAAATATCCATAGAAAATTAATCACATGGATATCCATGTATCCATGGATTTTGCTTTTTCTAAGGTTCACATTCAGAATGATTTTGAGAAAGTACTGATGTATCCTTAATTAGCTACTTAGTACAGGTTGGACCTTTCTGGTCCCGCACCCTTGGAACCTGACTGGTACCAAATCAGGGAATTTTCCAGACCAGAGAAGGTTCCCTGCCATAGCTCAACCCCATAGCCCTTTACCCTCAGCGCTGCCGGCTCCGGGGGGCCCCCTCACTACTTCCAATACTAGCAATCGCTGCCCTCACTGTCACAGGCTGCCACAGGCTCCAGCCCCATGCTGCTCCTCTGCAGGTCCTACTCTGGTCCCACTGCCACAGTCTGCTGCTGGCTCCACTCCTGGTACCTCTGCCATGGGCTGGCTCTGATCCTGGTCCTGCTGCCACGGGCTCCCAGGGGCTATCAAGGGCATGGGCTTCAGCTTCATGACAGCCTGTGGGCTCTGGCCCCATGCTCCCACAGGCTGCCTGAGGCTCTGGCCTTGGTCCTGTTGCTGATGGTTCAAACTCCTGCCCTGTGGCAACCCACAGGCTCTGGCCCCGCTCCCACAGGCTGCCCGAGGCCCTGGCTCTGCATTACCACTGTCTTGCACTGTGGGTGCTGCTGGTCTCCGTGTCACAAGCTGCGGGGGCTATTGCTGGCTCCAGTCCCTCTGCTGTGGGTTTCTCAGGATTGCCACCAGCTCCAGTTCCTGCCCTGTCCCGCTGCTTCAGCCTGGTCCCGCTTCTGGATAGCCCTCCTGCCACTAGGCTACTGGGCTCTCTGATCCAGGAACATCTGTGGTCGTGCCAGACCATGGATGTTGCCAGACTAGAGATTGCTGGTTTTGGGAGGTGCAACCTGTACATACTGTGAGGTAACTGCTACGTTATCTTGGTTGGTAGGTGAGGATGCAGACCTTTGCAGTGAATTGTTACAAGAATCTCTTGATGCACTCCGAGCATTACCAGAAGCATCCCTTTTTGACGAAGGGACTGTATCATCTGTATGGTTGGAAGTTGTGGAAAGAGCCACTAAATTCCTAAGGTCTGTTGTGACTGGGTAAGTGGGTTGTTTGTTTGCTTGCTTGCTTGCTTGAACTGGCATTGAAAAGCTAATTGAATTTTTAACAACTGATGGCTAGCAAAAGTAGTTAGTGGTAAATTGAGTAGTTTCCTTGTTGGATACCCTGGCATCAATCAAGCAAGAAACAACTGTTTCTCTCATATCACTTGCTTGTTGTGCATTTGTTCTCTCTCTAGTCCATTGGAGTGAGGTTGTTTTTCATAATTCAAAGGAAATTGCTCTGATATAGTGTGCTTAGCTAATATAAATGGACTGTTTTAATGTTCAGACTTGGCATCTGCATTGAGTTGCTTTGTGTGAAAGTGAATGAGAATTGCCTACTGAACAACACATTGTCTTTTGTTTAAAAGCACCAAATAAACCACATTTAAATGAAAGTGGTCAATTTTTTTTTGATAAAATTGAGATGCAAAACAGAAGTTGGGAAGTAATTTTAATACAAGACCTGGATTAAAAACTTTTGCCAACACAGCTATGTCACTTAGCTTTGAGATCCCTGCTAGGTGTGTGCAGGTCTCTGAGGCCATGTCTACCCAGCAGCGTTAGTTCGGAATAACTGACGTTATTCCAAAATAACCTCTTCCGTGTTTACACAGCAAGCATTTATTTCAACATAATGTTGAAATAGTGTCGAGCTGGAGGATGACTTACTCCGATTCCTGTAACCCTAATTTTACAAGGTGTAAGGGAAGTCCAAGGAAGTGTGTTCTAACTCAGACTTCCTGCTGCATAGACAGCACCAAAAGCCAAAATAAGCTATTTCAACTTAAGCTACGCAATTGACAGCTCAAGTTGCATAGTTTATTTTCGCTTTAGTCCTGCTGTGTAGACGTGCCCTGAAAAGGGCCATATTTTTGCAGTTGAATATATCTGCCATACATACACCCATATCGTACAAAATCTGAAAGCTTTTGTACCTTTAGAAGAGGCATGATGTGGCCCTATCAAGTGGTACTGTAAAGCTGTGGCAAAGTGAAACAGTGGTCCCTAAATGAGTGATTTTTTTTCCCACAGTTTCAGAAACATGGCAAAATGGCTGTAACTAATTTTTACTGTTTAAGAGAATTTCAACACTTTTTAATGTGGTGGTTATTTTTTCAAAGCTACCAAACAGTGTATTGAAAATTTTTTACTGACTTTGCATTGACTGCTTTTTTTTTCACAGAAATGAAGCTATTTAGCATGTGACGAAAATGGTTAATATCAATAGTTTGCAATATACATACAAGTTCCTTATAAACTGCATGACCATGCAGCTGCCTGTTTAATGTCATGCAGGTGCCCAAAGAAGCCACACAGGCCAAGGACCTGCATCAAGGGGTTTTGGTTTCCCCTGTCCTCTGGCCCAGCCTAGCCTGCCTTCTGGGATTAGGGCAACTGGCCCCTGGCCTGGCCCCCACCCCAGTCCCCACCAGCCATGCCAGTATGAGGAAAGGTGCCTTCCCCTCCCACCCAGATGCTACTGTAAAGGGGGAGAGTTGCTGGGAGTCCTGTCTCATTGCAGTAGCTGAGAAGCACCTTTCTTCACTTGAAACCTCTCCTGAACCCGGCTCCAACCCATAGACTGTATCCCCAGCTACTCCTGCACCTCAGTCTCTGTTCCAGCCCTGAGCTCCTCATTCCCGACTCCACCACAGAGCACACACCCCAGCTAGTGCCCTGCAGCCTTGTATGCCAACCTTCTGCCCCAGGTTTCTTTTCTTACACTACAAACCTCTTCGCCCCATCCCTGCCTCATGAATTTTGCTATGGGCGCTAATATGAATACTTCACCACCTTATTGGCACTCATAAATTCATTCTGTTCAGGGGTGGGAAAAATGGAGAGAGCATTGCTGGGTACTTCTCAATGGGTGGAGGCCTCAAGGTCTGCCCAGGACGTGCTGGAGGGATTATATCTCCCAGTTGGCCTAAGATGTCTGGGTAATCACACAGGAGGAGCTGGAACATGTTGCAGAAGAAAAGGTGGTTTGGTCCTTCCTACTCTCCGTGTTACCACTGTGACCCTCATTAAGGAACATCCTCCTTCACTTGAAACCTCTCTGGAGCCTGGCACCAACCCATAACCTGTATCCCTAGCCAGACCTCTAGCACCCCTGCACCTTAATCTCTGTTCCAGCCCTGAGCTCCTCATTCCCAACTCCATCCCAGAGTACATATCCCCTGCTAGCACCGTATAGGCTTGCATATGGTGCACATAGGAAAAAAGATTATGATCTTAATTAGCAAACTATTTCACAAGAGATGATAGGTTTCTATATTTGCAACTGAAATGTGCTGAGCAGATCAGTATCACTGAAGCTTGTGTACCAGCAGCATGCCCAGTTTGTACTCCATAATATGTAGATATAAATGTACAGGCAGTCCCAGGGTTACGTACAAGATAGGGACTGTAGGTTTGTTCTTAAGTTGAGTCTGTATGTAAGTCGGAACTGGCGTCCAGATTCAGCCGCTGCTGAAACTGACCAGCGGCTGACTACAGGCAGTCCGAGGCAGAGTTGCTCTGCCCCGGGCTTCCTGGAATCAGCCTCTGATCAGTTTCAACAGGCTGAACCTGGATGCCAGTTCCGACTTACATACAGATTCAACTTAAGAACCCCAGGCGTCCCCAAGTCAGCTGCTGCTGAAACTGATCAGCGGCTGATTCCAGGAAGCCCGGGGCAGAGCAACTCTGCCTCGGGCTTCCTGTAGTCAGTGATGGTCAGTTTCAGCAGCGGCTGACTTGGGGACGCCTGGGGCAGAGCAGCTGGGGTGCTGCTGGGTTGCTCCAGTAGCGCCTCTCCTCGGCACTACTGGACCAATCCACCAGCACCCCAGCTGCTCTGCCCCAGGCGTCCCCAAGTCAGCCGCTGCTGAAACTGACCAGCAGCGGCTGAATCGGGACGCCTGGGGCAGAGCAGCTGGGGTGCTGGTGGATTGGTCCAGTAGCGCCGAGGAGCGGCGCTACTGGAGCAACCGGCAGCACCCCAGCTGCTCTACCACAGGCATCTGGAGAAAAGCCTGGACTGCTGAGGGGAGGGGGGGGGCGTACTAGCTGCGCCTCCCCCCACCCCCTTCCCCAGCAGACCAGGGAGATGCGGGCGGGGGACCGAGACGCACCGCGGTCCTGCCGCCCAGGTCCTCCGTGGCTTTCCTCCGCGTCTCCCTGGTCTGGTCTGCTGGAGACCAGCAGACCAGGGAGACGTGGAGCAAAGCGGAGCAAAGCCGTGGAGCACGCCGGCAGCGGGACAGCCGCGGCGTGTCTGGGCTGTCCGCTGCCCGCGTGCTTCCCGGCTTTGCTCCCCGTCGCCCTGGTCTGGGGAGACGTGGAGCAAAGCCGCGGAGCACGCGGGCAGTGGACAGCCCAGACGTGCTGCGGCTGTCCCGCTGCCGGCGTCCTCAGAGGCTCCAATTGTCTGGCTTTCTGGAGCACTTCCGGGTTCCAGGTGGTGCCGGACTATCAGGAGGGCCAGACAACTGGAGTTTTACTGTGTGCTTCTCCATTTGCAAGTTTTTTGTATTTATTTTGCATCATATAGAAAGTTGATTAAATTGAATGCATGCTGTATTACTCTTTCATATATTCTAGAAACTGGCTTTCTAATTCAGTGATCCTTGTGCACTGGTCAGCATTAGTGTTAAAAATGAGAATATGTAGATTCATATTAGCAATATGCAAAAGCTGTGAAAGAAATAGCCTAACGAGAAGTAGTAAAGACTAAGTCAACAAATAAGTCCCACCCTATGCACTGAAGTGGGATGAAGAGCACATTACAACTCTTAACAATCATGTCATCAACAATATAACAAACCCATTTGACTCCATCACATGCAGAGGTGCTTATCAACATATCTGTTGAACTACTCAGACATACAGAAGTGTCTGTTGAAAAAAGCAGATGGGTGATAAAGAACAAATGAAATTTGTAAAACTTGATGTTCCGGTGTCAGCTGTTCTTAGTCACCCTGTAAGACCTATGCTGCCTGTGTTCCTTTTTTATGCTGATTGGAACAATGAGAAACAGACAAAACTGAACAAGGGCATCAGCTGAAATCTCAAACTGAAAGAATCCATGAGCTATGAGCACATAACATCGAACCTACAGTGTATATCTGGGATGCCATGGTTTTCATATAAATGATATCTTGAGACATATTGCACACATGCATCGAATTGGCTGAGTACTTAAGACAAGTCTTCAAAGGATTTGACCAAGCTAATTATTCAATGGAAGTTTTTGACAGATGACAACAGTAACTGTGACCACTACAGAAAAAGTTCTGGACAGGATTTAGGACTTGGATTTGGGAAATATCAGGTGATTGGTGGAGGTCCTGTCTCTCCTTGGAAAAAGTTTTTCTAAATGTAGCTTCCAGTAAGTAGTCAGTTGTAAACTTCTTTGGTGAGTTTATGGTTCAAAGTGCATCATAAGCAGTACTTTTTGCTTTAAGGCTTTTCAAATGGCAAAGGAACAAAGTCCATCACCAGTCTTGTTACATCCAAGACTTGTGTAGTACTTAAGAGGAAGTGGACTTATGGATACTTCTGGATGCTTTGTGCCAGTATGGCTTTTGGGTCTCTTGTTGTCAAAGGAACCAAAGAAATTAGGTCATCCGAGAGAGCTGTTTTTGATCTTTGCTAACAACTAATTTCCAAAAATGGAATACACAGATAACGCGGATTGAAACAGGAACCATTATCAGCTCAGCTGAAAAGCATCATTTCCAAAATAAATAAGGGAGTGGAGGAAAGTTGATATTTATTTTTAAAACAAACCTTTGCACATCTCCAAAGGAGAGTTAATTCTTTACATTTCATCTTCAGCGTGTTTTCCTAGGTATTTTTCTATCCCAAGCTTATAACCTTACTGTAAATTTTGACATAATCTATTACCTTGTAGATACTGGTTTTTCCCCCCCTACTGGCTTCTTTGTAAACCTCATGTAATGTGTTAATTTTGCAAATTTTAACTTCTGCAGTTTAAAATTAATTTTTGTTTGTTTGTTTTAAATAGTGATGTACATGGAGCTCCAAGTTCCAAAGGACCAGCAAACATTCCATTGCAAGACCAGCACTTGGCACTTGCTATATTATTAGAGCTGGCAGTGCAGAGGGGCACACTAAGGTGAGAAACGAAGCACTTTTCTGCTTTCAAACAAGAGTACCTGTTAAACACTCTGGGGAATTCTAGAGATTTAGTTTTCATTCATTAAATGTTGAATTTTCAATGCAACACTTATTGGTCCTCTCAATTATTAGAGGTGAAATCCTAGCCCTAATGAAGTCAATTGCAAACTCCTATTGACTTCAGTGAGGCCAGGGTTTAATCATAATTTCCTATCGTGAGGGTAATGATAAAGGATAAAAAACAGGAAGTTAGGGAATATTAAGCACTCATGCTTTGGGGTCTAAAGCAATTTAACTGTGGGATTTAGAAGGAAATGTATTTTTGGGGGTAGTCTACTACATTATTTTCTCATAAGAATTTTCATATTTCTCTGAATCATCAACATCTGTCTGTTAGTGATGGATCACTGTTCTGAACCAGACTAGCAATTCCTATGTAGCTAATACTTTGCATGAGAGGAGGTTAAGATACATTAAAACTATCCTGAAATACTTTTTTGTGGACATTTGGTCCAGATCTTCATCTGGTATAAGTGCTATTCTGTAGTTACATTGAAACTAATTGAGCTGTGCTGATTTATTCCAGTGAAGAATAAGTTTAGTCTGTTAGACAGATGGCTCAGTTTTCTGAATAACTACTGAATAATCAAAGCTAAAATTTGCACACATACCAAAACTTAAAAAAAATCCCAAAATATAAAAAAACCCTCTGTCCTTCATTTTGACATTTTTGTTGGGGGGGAAGGGGAGTCCCAAACCCCTAAACTAAGCAAATGTTTTAAGCTTTAGTGGGGTAGCTGAGTTAGTCTGTAACTGGAAAAACTTAAACAACAAAGTCTTCCAACACCTTAAAGACTAACAAAACATGTAGAGGGTTTCATGAGCTTTCGTGGGTACAATCCACTTCATCTTTTAAGTGATGAAGCTCTCAGTAGGTTCTGCCCAATACCCTGACTAACACCTAAAAATATTTTCATACAACTGTTTTTATATATGTGTGTGTGTGTGTGTGTGTGTGTGTGTGTTACATTAAGGAATCCATCTTTAGCATGTTTTTATTTGTCAAAAATCCAGGATTTATGTTCATGAAACATACACGTCTACAATTTGATTTCATGTAGAACGTCAAATAACTTCTGTAGGAATGCTTACAACAGGGATGATAAACTTACTCTTTCAGCCAAATGTTGTCTGCTGTTATGCTGTTGCTTCAACTCTGGGATAATGGAACAAGGGAAACTGATAATGAGCGATCTGCACAAGGAACAAGTGCACCCCTTCTACCTCTACTGCAAAGGTTTCAGAGCATAATCTGTAATAAAGACATGCCTAACGCTGAGGATGAAATTCAGGTATATGTTTGTTTTTTTAATTGGGTATATTCTGTCTAGTATCGAATTTTGTCATGTTGCTTAGACACTCTTCTAAGGCTTAAAACTCTGCTTTTGTAGTAGTAACTACAAAAGGTCCATTTTCCCTGGCTGCGGGTAGACCAACGCACAAACAGATGAACTTTTTGAAATAGCTGTCCCTTTCTCCATCCCTGCCCCCTGTTGGCCCAATGAAGATATATAGCTGTCCTGTACCACTTGCTGCTCCTCAGTGGTCGTTCTGCAGTCCCCTACTGGCCCCATGCTCTTAGTTTTTGAAATGTACAAGAGCCGCACTGGGGCTCTTGTACATTTCAAAAGCAAAGCATGCGCAGGGAGCACAGGGCCAGCGGGGGACTGCTTGCCCACTTGCCCCATGCTCCCTGCATGCACTTTGCTTTTGAAATGTACGAGAGTCCTGGGGGGGCTCTCATATATTTCAAAAGCAGGGAGTGCGGGGCCAGTAGGGGACTACTTGGTGCTCCTTGCTTTTTGAAATGTAGCAAAAGCTGGCAGGGCTCTTGCCACATTTCAAAGGCGGAGTTGCCCTGATCGACTAAACAAATAGTCGATGCAAATTGAATCAACTATTTGATTAGTTGATTTAATCTAAATTTGACATCCTTACTGAGCATCCACAAAATACTTCATATCTGTGTCTAGAGGAGAAATAAAAAAAAGTCTTGAGCATGTAAAAATTATTCTGAATGTTCCAATTTTAACAGCTTTTCTTAACTTTCTTAGATGCTTTCCTACCCTCTGAGTCCAAATGAGAGTTTTCTGAGGTACCTGACTTTACCACAGGACAACGAGCTAGCAATTGATCTGCGACAAACGGCAGTTGTGATCATGGCCCACTTAGATCGCTTAGCCACTCCATGTATGCCTCCACAGTGTAGCTCTCCTACATCTCATAAGGTAGTCTCATATAATATCAAATCAGCTGATTCTGTTTGTAGATGGACAACTTAATAAACTCTGCAAGGAAGAAAAAAATCAATTATTTTAGTAAATCAGCAGTTTACTTAGCTCCTGGTACTCAAAGAGAATCGGAGCTATTCTCAAAATGTTTTCATATAGTGTCTGAATGAATTTCCATAAAGAGTTGTCTGAATATTTAACCTCTCTGCCTTTTTTCCTCATGTTTGGCCATAGTCATACAAGGTATGTGACCAGGGAGGTAAGTTGTTAGTGCCCTGCGCAGATGAAGAATTTTGTATCTGCATCCACATTTGCAGATATAAAGTGGATATCAGTGGATTTGCAGGGCTTTAGTTATAATTTAAGGCTGAAATCCCTTTTGCATATTTTATAGCCAGAACTTTTTTCAGAATTTAAAAGAATCCAAAGTTTCTCCTTCAAGTGGTGTCCCTGTGGGTGCTCCATTCAGGTGTCTGTGTGTCCTCATGCTGGTGATCTGAGATTTTTACCCTACTGGTGCCTTCCCATGCCACGCATGCACAGTTGCTGTCTCATGCTATTGTGTCCGTTAGCTGCATCTTTTTCTACCGATCTCTGCAGAAGACGGAACTCCTCAGCGGTTCGACCTGTTCCTTAAGAGAGATTTTTGAGAGAAATTTCAGTTTTTAACTAGTTTTAGTCAGTCATTTTTTCTTAACTTAACCTGTTGCTGCAAAAAAAAAAAAAAAAAAATTCTCCTTCCCCTTTCTCCCCCCATTTTCTTTTCTCTCACCCCCAGTTGTTTTAAAATGCCTGCCTCCCCCGAATTCAAGAAATATGATTCCTTCAGGGAGATGGGCATGCTTCCTGCATAAAATGTCTAGGGAAAGGCCATGTTGTGTGGAAATGCAACACTGCCAGAGCATGACGTTGAGAGGGGCAGGGTGATAAGGCTTAAGAACGTACTCAGGGAGAAGTCCCTCTAGCTGTTGGACCGGTCCCTAAGAAACCGGCACTGTTGGAACCCTTGATTCAGAGGAAGAGAGCCCATTCATCTTTGCCCCAGGGCTCCTGCAAGTCCAGGGCATCACAACATGGTTGCTGCCTGTGGTGCTAACAACCCGCACTTCCCATTTGCCGGTTCCATCTACTTGCGGCTCCACTGAAAAGCGCAAGATGGCACCATCTAAGAGAACAGAGCTGAAATGAAAAACGAGCTCCTCCGCATCAACTGGTATGTGCTCCCACCCAGCACTGAGGATAGTCGGATGTGCCACCTCCCCCAGCACCGGTGGAGGCGATGGCACTGACACAGGCCATTCCTTAGCAGTGGACTCTATCACCTAAACAATCTTTGGCACTGGAGACTGACAAGCAAGACACATAAGAGGTCTGAGTCTCTACACAGGTGCCTGAGACTCTACTACCAGAACACACAGACAAGTCGCCACCACATTCTTCAATATTTAGGGAGGACAGTCCACATGGGCACTGAACAGAGGGCATTTCCTTTTTGTACATGCTGTCCTCCCATTGCACTGACCTCGTGTGATGTAGTGGGGGTACTTGCTGGGCTGTGGTGACCTCTGCTGTCTGGAGCAAGACCCAGCAGGGAAAACCTCATTATGCAAAGGTGACTAAAAACCTGTCTGACCTGCGGCCCCCCCATGGGGAGAAACAAAGGGAGGTGGAATGCTGCCCTGGCGGTGGGCAGAGCTGGAAGAGGGGAAGTTAGTTCCTGGCTGGAAGGCAGGGAAGAAGGAGCTGGGGAGGGGGGCTGGGACTCCCCTATCTCAAGGAGGGCACTGAGGCCTCTTAGCCCCAGTTCCTGTAACCAGATTACATCTGTGCTGCGCTGTGCTGGAGGAACAATAAACAACCTCCATTCTATTGGCTGGTGAAGTCTGTTCATGCCATTTCGGGGTGCAGGAGATGGGAAAATCCCGACGCGTCGTCACACCTTGGCACCGAACATGGGAGCAGGTTCTCATCCCAGCATTCCTCTCCTACTTGCTTAGTACCATCTTGGTGTTCAACCAATCAAAAGACCGGACAACAATGACCTCTGTGGCCCTGGTCCTACCTTCCACAGTGGCCTCCATAGGCTCAATGCCACTCTCAGCCACCATTGACAGGGCACAGCTCCTTCCACTCCAGCTCAACCACCAACTCAACCACCAGTCACCTTCTGCGGTGAAACAGACCCGATGGAGGAGGAGAATAACCTACCTCAGTCTGATACAGAGGAGCTGCCTCCGTCATCCCAGTCTTTGTTGTCCCCTGGTGAGGCAGTCTTTTCCTCCTCCTCTCTACCAGTGGATGACCTGAAACGATTCCAGGAATGTTTAAGAGGGTTGGGAACTCGCAAGACATCACGTTGCAGGAAGTGCAAGAGAAACAGCACAAGCTGCTACAAATACTGCAACCAGCATCTTCCTAAAAAATTGCTATGCCTGTTGATAAGGCCATAATGGAGCCCTCTGAGACTATCTGGCGCAAACCTGCTGCCATTACCCCTACAAACAGAAGAGCAGATAGGAAGTATTTCATGCCTGCTAAGGGCATGGACTTCCTTTTTTTTCATCCCAAGTCCAATTCATTGGGTTAAGGATGCAGTCCATCACTGGTCAAGACAGCCGTAATTTAGATCCACTCACCAAGATAAGGGCCACAATAGGTTAGACCTTGTCTTCGGACGGAAAGTCTATTCCTCTGCAGTTCCGAATGTCTAACTGCGCAGCTCTTCTCACGAACTAGGATCACATAAACTCCTGCAGCCTTGAATTGTTTATGAATGACCTTCAAGAGCAAAGATGACCACAGCTATAATCCATTATTCAAGAGGGCTAGTTGTATCACTCGAACTTCCCTAAAAGCCACAGTGGGTGTGGCAGACACAGGTGGCAGACACAGATGCCAGGGGAACAGCCACAGCTGTAGTGATGTCATACCTCCTGGCTACAATCTTTGGGAATATTAAGGGAGCTGCAAACCAGAGTAGAGGATCTTCCATTCAATAGAACTCACCTGTTTTCAGTCAAAACAGATGAGGTTCTCCACTCAACGAAGGATTCCGGCACAACCCTTCAGACGTTGTGGTGTATATTCCACCTAAGAAAAAAGAGACATTACGCACCATATCAGAGGCCACGAGACACTTCCTTCCAGAGACAGCAAGAAACCTTTTGATCAAAAGTCCAAATACAAGAAGGGGTCAGCATACTCAGACCACAATGCTGCAATCATCAGCATCAAAACCACAGTTTTGAAGGTTGAGGATCTGAGCGACCTCCCTCTGGAACCAACACAATCTAACTATGTTTTTGGTCACCACCTATGTCCTTTTTTATCATCAGTGGGCCCTTATTACTACGTACCAATGGGTCCTCAAGATTGTTGAATGGAGCTATATTATTCCCTTCCTGTCTATGCCCCCAATCCTTTCCCCTTCCCTGTGTCTCTGTAAGGACCCTTCTCAAGTACCTGTTACAAGTAGAGGTACAAAACTTTCTCAGCTTAGGTACCATAGAACCAGTTAGAACATAAGAATGGCTGTACTGGGTCAGACCAAAGGTCCATCTAGCCCAGTATTCTGTCTACCGACAGTGGCAAACACTGGGTGCCCCAGAGAGGGTGGACCGAAGACCATGATCAAGCGATTTGTCTCCTGCCATCCCTCTCCAGCCTCTGACAAACAGAGGCCAAGGACACCATTTTATCCCCTGGCTAAATAACCATTTATGGACCTAACCTCCATGAAATTATCTAGCTTCTCTTTAAACTCTATTATAGTCCTAGCCTTCACAGCCTCCTCTGGCAAGGAGTTCCACAGGTTGACTGCATGCTGTGTGAAGAACTTTCTTTTATTAGTTTTAAACCTGCTCCCCATTAATTTCATTTGGTGTCCTCTAGTTCTTCTATTTAGGGAACTAATAAATAACTTTTCTTTATCGGCCCTCTCCACACCACTCATGATTTTATAGACCTCTATCATAGCTCCCCTCAGTCTCCTCTTTTCTAAACTGAAAAGTCCCAGTCTCTTTAACCTCTCCTCATATGGGACCCGTTCCAAACCCCTAATCATTTTAGTTGCCCTTTTCTGAACCCTTCCCAAGGCCAAAATATCTTTTTGGAGGTGAGGAGACCACATCTGTACACAGTATTCAAGATGTGGGCGTACAATAGTTTTATACAGGGGCAGTAATATATTCTGGGTCTTATTTTCTATCCCTTTCCTAGTTCCTCTGCAATTTCATGGGAAAAGGTTCTATTCAAACTATTTCCTTACACAAAAGACAGGAGCCTGGAGGCCCATCTTCAATCTCAGAAAACTATACTAATTAATGAGTAATCAGAAGTTCAAGATGGTGACATTGAGGACTATCGTACCAGCATTGGATGAGGGGACTGGTTCTCAGCTTGGGACCTTCAAGATGTCTATTTCCACATATCCATCCACCCTTTCCTCAGAAGATTCCTCAGATTCACGGTAGGGGGAAGATCACTACCAGTACTATGTACTACTCTTGGGCCTTTTAACTGCACCCCTCCATGTTCTCCAAGACACCAGCACTTGTCAATGCCTTTTTGAGATGTCAAGGGGTCATCCTATTCCCGTATTTAGATGATTGTCTAATCAAAGGTACGTCTTGTCAACAGACTTTAACTATAACAAATATCATTCAGTGTATCTTCTCCTGCCTTGGCCTCCTAATAAATCTCCAAAAATTCATCCTAGAACTCACTCAAGCAATAGAATTCATTGGGGCATTGCTAGATTCCACCAGAGCCAAGGTTATCCTCCCCGTCCACTGATTCAACATGCTACATGACCTCAACACAATGTTATGTGCACCATTCATGACCGTGCATGCCTTCAAATTCTGGGGCACATGGCAGCCACAAAGGTGGTACAATTGGCAAGACTCCACATGTGGTGTTTACAGGGATGGCTGGCCACAGTGTAATCCTGAACTGACGCAACATAAGCAAGCGAGTAACACTTCCCTCATTAGTACTCCCCTCTCCTCTTTTGGTAAATATGTCCTCTTAATCTTCCAACAGTTGGAGTATCCTTCCAACAGTGCAACCAATCATGCATGATCACCTCCAACGCATCCCTCACAGGGACTTGTGGGTTGCCCACTGCAGTCATTGTACAGTCCAGGGCAGAGAGTCACACCACGAGATGCACCTGCACATCAATGTATTGAAACTGAGAGTGGTCCACAACACTTTCTTCCACTTCCTCCTGATAATCTGCTGCAAAACAACACACACTACATGTTTCTATCAGTTGACAGGGGAGTACCCGATTGCAACAAGCTGCATAATGCGAACAGGCATGTACTTGCCGGGCCATCCGATCATCATGGCAGATACTCTGAGCAGACAGTTTTCAGAACATGAGTGGGAGCTCAATCCCGTGATCGTTCATCACATATTTTGCCAGTGGGGATTCCAGACAGTAGATTTGTTTGCCATCAGAACCAGTTGCAAGTGACCATATTACTGCTCCAGAGCAGGCCAAGGGAGGAAGTCACTGAGAGATGTTTTTTCTCCCACTCTGGACAGCACTGCTTCTCTACGCCTTTCCACCAATTCCCTTAGTCTGCAAGATAATCCACAAAATATGCTCAGATCAAGCAACAGTAATTCTGATTGCCCCATCCTGGCTCAGACAACCATGGTTCCCTTACCTACAATACCTCTCTATGACCTGATACCTCTTTCAATCACTCCCAGCCTTCTGTCCCAACACCAAGGACAAATTTACCACTTAGTCCATGGGTGCTCAGATTCACCGCATGGTTCCTCCCATGAAGAATTTACCTGTTTTGAGAGGGTAGAACAGGTCCTGTTGAATAGCTGCTGCCCATCCATGTGATACACTTACCAAAATAAATGGTGATGACTCCAGGAGTCCTGTCAACATCAATTATAACCTATTACCACCTCTATACCTACAATCCTCCAATACTTCATGGACCTTAATGAGGCTGGATTGTCCATCAGCTCCATAAAAGTTCACTTAGCAGCCAGCGCAGTCTTTCATTATTTAGTGGATGGCTTTTCCATTTTTGCTTGCCCTACTTCTTTCTGGCCTACGCAAGATGCACCCTGACCAATGACCACCAGTATCCCCTTTTCTGTAATACTCTGAGAAGGCCTCCTTTTGAGCCTTTAGTGACTTGCTTCTTGCACTGTGTGGTTATGAAGGTGGCTTTTTTAGTTGCAATTACGTTATCCAAGTGGGTAGGAGAGATTGTAGCCCTGATGGCAAACCCGCCATCTTCTCAAAGGATAGGATTATCCTATGTCCACACTCAAAATTCCTATCGAAGGTAGTGTCCCCTTTCCATATTAACAAACCTATTTACTTACCCACATTTTACCCAAAGCCTTATAACTTCATCAGGGACATGATCCTGCACACCATGGACGTATGCCGAGCTGTTGCATTCTATCTGGACAGAACAAGACAATTCCAAACATGCACAAGACTTTTTATATCTACTTCTGGACCCTCTAAGGAATCAGCTGTGTCAGCACAATGACTATCTAGGTGGATATCATCTTCTGTCCACATCTGTTACAAGCTTCACAAGTGTCCTCTCCACAGAGGATCACAGCTCATTCAGCCTGGGCAATGGCAACATCTATTTCCTTTCTTCACAGTGTGCCTCATTTTGACATCTGCAGGGCCCAATTCCAACTACCTCCGGGGGTCTCACTGTCCTTGCTACCTCTTAGATGCAACTCTGAAGCTCACCACTGCATAACGTGGATACTGCTCTATAGTCACCTGAGTGGAGTACCTACAGAGACACCACTTGAAGGAGAAGTTACTCACCTTGTGCAGTAACAATGGTTCTTCGAGGTGTGCGTGCGTGCGCTCTCCACTCTCTCCCTTCCTCCCCTCTACTTTGGAGTCTGTCAATGAATTCCTTAATAGAAAAGGAATGGAGGGACTCACCGCTGCACGTGCAGCTAATGGACACAATAGCATGATATGGTGATTGTGCATGTGTGGCGTGGGAAGGCACTGCTAGGATAAAGATCTCTGATCACCAGTGTGAGGATGCACCAACACCTGAGTGCAGCACCCCCTGGGAAACACATCTCAAAGATTGTTACTGCACAAGGTGAGTGACTTCTTATATAAGCATTTCAGGGGTAATATCTGATTGGCCCCCTTTAGTGATTGTATACATAAATAAATAGACTGTTCCAAAGAGTTTAATACTTTCAGTGGAATGAGGAATATCTTCTCATCGCAACTTGGTTTGGTGATGTGATGGGAGCCCCCAGGGGTTAAAGCCGACTACCCAGTGAAAACTACTGGATGATGGTGAAACACATGATTTTTTTATTAAAAAGAATGGTTCTTTTATCAAAAATCAAGTGACTTTTAAATGAATTTTAAAACAAGCAAGAGTTTAATACTTTCAGTGGAATGAGGAATATCTTCTTACACTTGTTTTCCAAGCTACTTTTTGAGCTTTGGGATCTTCAGTTTCCTTTTTTCTTATCCCCTTCTCCCAGTACTGCCTGTTTATCGGAATGTGACTTATTCTGGAGCCCACTGTGATTGCTCTTTGGATCGTTCAAAGATTTCTGTAGAATGACATGCAAATCATTCTCTGAAACCTATGGCTGATGCTGCTCCATAAATGTACTATTCCCTGTGCCATCAGCTAAATGAGCAAGACCACGTTTCTTGTATGTTACGTAGGAGTGCTCTGATATACCAATTTTAAGAAACCCCAAAATATCAATTTTTAATGTCCCAATTTGAAAGCTCTTCTGGCCGTACTTGCTATAAATGTTTATGGTCTTTTCTATAAGCAGTGTTGTTTTAGCTGTGTCAGTTCAAGGATATTAGAGAGACAAGTGGGATGAGGTGTTTTTTATTGGATCAGTTTCTGTTGGGGTGAGAAGCTTTCAAGCTACACTCAGCTGTTCTTAGTCTGGGAAAGGTACTTGGAGTGTCACAGCTAATACAACATCAGAAGTCTGGCATAAGCAGTTGTCTCTTAGTCCAAGTGCTAACTGCTTATGTTAAATTATTTATTCAACATTGTACTCCAAGTACCTCTCTCAGACCTGAAGAATAGCTCAGTGTAGCTTGAAAGCTTGACTCCCACCGAAAGAAGTTGGTCCAATGAAAGATACTGTCTCACCTACTGATGGTATCTTTTAATGAGACTATTTTTATTGTTGTATTAATAGAAAAGGCTAAAGTTTTACATATACATCTGCCATTCATATTGATTGATTTGAAAAATTTTGAAGCAACATATTTGAAAAAATATCCTGGTGTTTGTGTGTTGTTTAAGTTATGTATTGAACAGTACATTCTTACTTAGCTTTGTTGCCTTACAGGGAGCTTTGCAAGAAGTCATAGGTTGGGGTTTAATAGGATGGAAATATTATGCTAATGTGAGTGGTCCAATTCAGTGTGAAGGACTTGCAAATTTGGGAGTTATGCAAATTGCCTGTGCAGAGAAACGCTTTTTAATCTTATCTAGAAATGGACGAGTTTACACACAAGCATACAACAGTGACACACTGGTAGGTGATTTTTACATCCATACTAAGAGTATTGTTTTCTCTTAAATATGCTGCTATGAGATGGTTCTTTGTAATAAATCAGGTGTTGATTGGAGATATTGTGATGCTGCTAATTTTAAATAACTAGTCTTTGAACCATAAGTGGCAATGGTTTATCAGATTTCTTTGCCATTTTAAGAATACAGATTGGACCACCCTGGTCTGGCACTCCTGGGACCTGAACTGTCCCAGTCTCTCCTGCTGGCTGCTCCTCTTCCAGGCTCCTCTCTTTGGGACTTTCTGCCTTGCCGCTAGCCCCCCTAACACGGGCCCGGCACATCTTCCCATCCTGTTGCCCACCCACTGCACCAAAGTCTCCTGGGGTTCTAGGCAGGGATTGCTTGGCTTCTTCCAGCCCTACTGCCACAGGGTGTTTTTTAAGGTTCCCGGCTTGTGCCACCTGGCATTGCTGGCCCTGCTGCTGTTGGGAGTTCCCCAGCCAGGGCGCCCAGCTGCCCTGCCCCGCTGCTAGGGCTGGCCCCGCTTCAGCTGGGAGGAGTGTGGGGGGGGGAGGGGCAGGCGTGGTTCCCAGGGGCTGCTTGGTCAATCCTGCCCCACTGCCACCAAGGGTTTGCCGGGATTTCTGGCTGGGGCTACCTGCCCACAGGCAGCCCCGTTGCAGCCCAGGGCTCCTCAGTTATGGCTGGACTCCATGGTCACCTGGCTCTGCTAATGCTGGGAATTGTTTGGCCTGGGTAGGGGCTTCCCAAATGCTGCCTATCCCCACTGACACTGGGGGTTCCTCAGCCAGGGTGGGGGCTCCCCAGATGCCACTTGCCCCAGCTGAGGCTGCCCAACCAAGACTCCCCAGCCCAGCCCCTGTGTTGCTCCCGCCTTTTCCAGGGCTCTTGGTTCCAGCAACAGCCGTGGCCCTGTTGGATCATGGCTGTTGCCAGACCAGAGAGCCCTGGATTTGGGAGCTTCAGCCTGTGTTTTCAATGTTATAAATCTTTGTTATGATGCTCACTACAGCTGAGCCTTAATGAATGATGCCCCTTTTCTTTTCCATGGGTATTGCTTTGCTGTTTCTTCCCTTATTATGTAGCAGTTGTTTAGCATGAAGAACATTTAAGGTAATGGATATTTTGTGACCACCAGTACCTATGAATTAATTCAGTTCTTTAAACAAAAGTATACTGGAACAGAAAAGTATGGAGCTAAGATTATCTGAAATGGTCAAACAAAAGCCAGTTCGATATGTACCACATGCATTACAAGGATTGGACAAAAATGAGAGCTCCAGAATATCCTCTGCCTTTCATCAAACCCAAATAGTGGATTTTAACTTATGGCCTTGTTCTTTGGTTTCATTAACTTAATGCTGGAGGGTATAGTTTTGAAGTAAGGTCTTATTGGGAAAACCTAATTATCAAGTTGTCTGAGTATTTTTAACACTCTTTTTGAGCAACATAACTTTTCTTTGTACGTTGTCTCAAATGAATTTACAGGGACCACAGCTGGTGCAGAGTCTTGCTTCTAGAAATATTGTGAAGATTGCGGCGCATTCAGATGGTCACCACTATCTTGCCTTGGCAGCAACTGGAGAGGTTTTCTCTTGGGGTTGTGGAGATGGTGGAAGACTAGGCCATGGGGACACAGTGTATGTATAGTAAAATACCATTGACTCACTAAAAGCATAGAATGTATTTATGCATAGTGTACTTTAATATTAGGAACTAAATATTAAGATGGGATGAAATATACAGACATTTAATAAGTGTTACTGAAACACAACCACTTACAGTGAAATGACAATGGGCAAAAGATAAGTGTGCTATGGTTGTTCAAGTCTTGTAGTACATATGTATTATTTAAAGTTGAATAAGAAATTAAGAAAAAAGGATGGTTTATAGTCATTCCATTAGATTTTGTCTTACCTATGTTAATGATCAGATCAGCAAATAAACTGCAATTGTTAATGAAACGGAAAGGATTGCCTTTCCTCTTTTTAAAAACAACCAAACAAAACTAAGACTTTTTTTACTGATTTCTTTTTTTTAAGAGAACAAGGGACACGTGTTAAAGAAATATTATGAATGTGATTTATCCAGCACATATTCATATACAATTTTACCTGTAGCCTGCTTAGCTTAGATCCTCTCACAATGCAACAGAATTTTCTAGGAGGTCCTTTAAGGATTATTTGTCTCAATTGAAAACTGATTCTTGGCCATAGAAAATGATGAAAAATGTATCTACCCTATTAACCAGTGTTAACATAAGGATACTCAGGAAATTCAGCCCCTTTTATGAACTCTGACTCAGAGTAATCCAAAATGTTTTTTACAACAGTCCGACTTCAGAAGGAGTGTGTGTGTGTGTGTGTGTGTGTGTGTGTGTGTGTGTGTGTGTATACATAAAAATAACACACATTATCAACTGTAAAATTACGTTCCTCCTGAATATTTTATTTCCTTTTTAATGAAAAAATCCTGAGTTCTTTATGTACTTGCACATGTCAATTCCATTGTATGTTCGTGAGCACCTTGTGCACAGTGGTTACAGAACTTTTCCTTTTTTCATTGGATTGGCTCAAGCACCCTCTGTGTGCTAGTGTAAGGAGCAGAGCTGCCCCAGTTCTCCTCAGTTCTGCCAGTAATGGTTGTCGGAGTGATCTCAGACTTTTTGACATAGAAGTTGTCTTCACACCTTTGTGTGTATGTATCCTGTTAGGAATTGGTTGTTAGTTTTATTGATAAATGTAAACTTACATCTTTTTGGATCAGTTTTTGATCTTTTGGTATTGAAATTTGATACTGCGTTGCTGTGCTCATTAGGTTTTAAGGCCTGCTGGACTTGACCTGAGCAGTAACCCACACCTGGTTTGCTTGAAATGGTTGGTGAAATTCTACATAAATGGCAAATAATTGCATTTATAAGGGATTTAAACTCCACTCAGAGGATCAAGTGGCGAGGTCAATTGTTCACTTCTGGAGGCAGAATGCGGCTCTGTATTGGACTCCATCTTACAGAGAGTGCCCCAAGTACATTGGCTTTGGTACTGAGTGCACTAGATGCATCTGCAACTCCTTGGTCCCTTTATTTGTATCAAAGAAGAGACTTAGACCCTCCTAAGGCTTGGTACCACAGTTGGGTTTGTTGGTGCCAAATCCAAGTAGGGGTAGAGACTGACATTTAAGAGAGAGTCTCTCTAGCCAGAAACCCTGTATTTGAGGAAAAAGTGATCACTACCTCCAGAGCTTGGACCATGTCTGTTGAGGTTGTCTTCTGGTGGATTGACCTGGTCAGGACCTTCTCTGATCACCTCAAGTGGTCTTCCCAGACACTGCCAGATCCACCTTTCAGCTCTCAAATATAGCAGAAAATGCCACCAATTTTATTCCTGGGAGGGTCTCAGCAGAGGCTCATAGATGCTTTTCTGTTATGTTAGAATGATCCTCAGCTTATCTGTTTATCTTGACAGTTACATGCAACTCCCCTCCCCTGTGCTTGAGTCTCTGTTTCCCTCAGAGCTGCGGTATGGGGTGCTGGCCCAGCAGGCAGCTCCACAGGAGCTGATGCTCACCTGCCCCATCCCCCATTGCTGCCTCTGATACAAAGGCATCAGGGGAGGAGTAGGTGGCTCCTGCCACATTCCCAAGTGTAAATGTAACCGCTGAAAGGTTACACATTTACCTTAATGAATGCATTTTAACATTACTAGGCTGAATTACTGTTTTCCATGCAGTATCCTACAGGGGTGTACTTAAATACTTCAGTGTTTGAATTGTATATCCCAGAGGTGATAAGTATTTCACCACTACAGTGAGAAATTCTTGCAGGATAAGGAAGTACTGTACTCTTGTCTTGGGGTTGAGAGTAGCAGAAAAGGAGTTGTATAGATAGAGGAACTGTATTGACTTAACTATTATTTTAACCCTAAATATCAGACTTTAGAATGTCACAGGTAGTGGTAGTGTAAGCTTTCCTCACAGGGCTTCGCATAATTGTGTTTATTATTTATCATACTCAGCCTTAATTTACTTCACAGGTTCATTTTTATCTTGCTTCCTCTGGCAGTTAGTAAGGTGTAGTTGTGATAGTGATGATCAGTTTTTCTAGTAGACAGGTTACTGCAGCTCATTTCACAGAATTACTGTATCAGGCTTCCTGTTTGAGACTCTTGTTTTCTCTCTAAATAGACCCCTAGAAGAACCAAAGATGATATCTGCTTTATCTGGAAAACAGGCCGGGAAACATGTTGTTCATATTGCATGCGGAAGCACATATAGTGCAGCCATCACTGCTGAGGGAGAGTTGTATACATGGGGACGAGGAAACTATGGCAGATTGGGACATGGTATGTTCTTCTAATTTCTTAAAGCATGACACTATGAAAATTTAAATGTGTATGTCTTTTGGATATTTTTGACAAAGTGATTTTTTGTTTTGAAGGTTCCAGTGAAGATCAAACCATCCCAATGCTGGTCACTGGGCTGAAAGGACTGAAAGTTATTGATGTGGCCTGTGGAAGTGGAGATGCTCAGACTCTTGCAGTGACTGAAAATGGTTAGTGGCTAAACTTGCCATCTTTAGTGTCATTAGAAAGACATTTGTGGTGATCTTAGTCTCTAGAGTCTAAATGATTATTTATATTTTAATACATGTTTGAGAATTGAAAGTATTAGTAAAGGAAAAAGTTGAGCACTAAATGTATATAATTTGCTACTCTTTCCAGTTGCATTGTTACTCAGACTTTTTCTGACACCACTTCAATTCATCATCTGTTCTGCCATATATTCCTCCTTTTCACACAAGTATCTTTTATCCACCTAGACGTCCAATACTGTTTTTGTTGTTGTTGTTGAGATTTTTAACTTTTTTGAAGTGGTCAGAGTACAGCCGTAATGCACCTCTCTTGGAAAGTCATAGTTGTATGCCATGCACTAGAGCATTGTTGGTTTCTGCCCCCCTCCCACTGTACTTCCATCCAGCTGCCCATTTCTCACAACTATGCATTTTATTGTAGCTTCTTCCTCCTTCCCTGTGCTGGTGCCCAGGCAGTGAGAACACTGAAAGCATAGAGGAGTCTCTCCCTGCTTTTAGTTCCTGTGCTTGGGGCCATAGCAGTTTGCATTAGCCAAGAAGAGGCAATGTAAGGAAAGTCTTGGTCCAGCCCCTGGAACTCTGGGCATCCTTAGCATAGGCAGAATCCTTGGAAAATTTAGATGCCAAATTTTAAGTCTATACTGAGCATGTGAATTTTTTTGGAGACTCATAACTTGGCCATACTTCAATGAATTTCAAAAGTTCTAATGATGTACTAACTTTTTGTCAGTGTATGTAACTTAAAGATCAATGCAAACTCTTCTTTTCTAGGTCAGGTATGGTCTTGGGGTGATGGAGATTATGGGAAGCTAGGAAGAGGTGGCAGTGATGGTTGCAAGACTCCTAAGTTGATAGAAAAGCTTCAAGACTTGGATGTGGTGAAAGTACGCTGTGGGAGTCAGTTTTCTGTTGCTTTAACAAAAGATGGACAGGTCTACTCCTGGGGGAAAGGTGACAATCAGAGGCTTGGGCATGGCACAGAAGAGCATGTTCGATATCCCAAGCTACTGGAAGGCTTGCAAGGTAAGTAACACAGAATTGGTAATCACAATTCTTTCTCGGCCTAGAAAATGTCAAAAGTACTTAGTTTCTGGTGGTGAAAAAAAAATCTTTTCTATCATACATTGTATCCCAACTTAGAGAATTTCACCACTGCATTGCTATCAAATTGTAACTTGCTTGTATTAAACAGTAAATATACTTGCCATCCTCTGTGCTTTTTATTTGAGATTGTACTTTTGTTATTCCAACAGACGTATTATGCTACTCTATTAAAACTTTGTAATACTTGGAAAATGTTTCTATACTCTTGATACTTTTGTTTTTTTTTAATTCTTACTGCTTTTCTCACTCAACCTGACTGAAGAGTTCTTTCGAGTAAAACATAATTAGGCATTTCAATCCTGTAAATATGCCTATGCATAACTTTCATACATGAATAGAACTGTTGAGAACCATGGGACTACTTTTGAGATTAAAGTTAAGCACGTTCATATGTGTTCTGAGTAGCTCAGAAAGGAGCCAAAAGATGTTGCTTACATTTAAAAACAAACAAACTTGAAATACTGTTAGGGCAGGTGAAATAATATAGCATTATGAAGTGGGTTTTATAAATCCTTGTAACTGACATATTTATCCATTGCATTTATACTGTGATGAGGTCACTTAATTGAAAAGAAGGATTCTCAGTTGCGTGATAGCAGTAATGGACTTGCATGTGACACTGTCCAGTCACTTTTCCATTTAATAGTGGAAACAAACTCTTTTAAATAAACAATTCAGCTAAATGGATGCAAAATAAAACATAATTTTTGCAGCCTTATCCATTTTGGCTCTTCTGATAGCTTAAATCTGTTTAAACCTTTCTGACTTTTTTTGAGTAGTCTCAATCTGTTAAATTGGAAGGTAAAGCTACAGTTTGACACATTAATTTTGCTCATTTTTAAATGTGGTTGTAGTAGTTGTTTGCAAAATCACAAGCTATTCGACTAATGGTGTTTTTGTTAAAAACACACATCGTTTTTACAGTAAACAAATTTAATATTTATTTTCACTTTTTCCTATCAGGGAAGAAAGTGGTGGATGTGGCGGCTGGATCCACCCATTGCTTGGCACTTACTGAGGATAGTGAAGTGCACAGCTGGGGGAGCAATGATCAGTGCCAGCATTTTGATACTTTGAGGATCACCAAACCAGAGCCTACTGCTCTCCCAGGCTTAGACAGAAAGCACATTGTTGGAATTGCTTGTGGCCCTGCCCAGGTAAGCTTTGAATCTGTTACTGTTTGTTTTCAAACTTCTTCGTGGTTTAGAGGAGTAACAGTAATTTAATTCCTACTTCTTCCTATGATCTAAAGTAGTGATTCACAAACTTTTCCATTCCCCTCCACTCCCTCCTCCTCCCCCTGCTTACCATTCACAAGGAGCCTGGGGCCACCCTGGCTCCACCCTCCTCCCACTGCTGCTGGGAAGGGTTGGGCTGCAGCACACTCTCATCACGCCCCGTCCCGTCACACCCCACACCCTGACCTAGGGGTGTATGAAGGGGGCTGAGGAGGGACAAGGGAGGAGGGGGCACAGCTCCCGCCACCCTCAAGTATCAGAGAGGGGGAGGGTTTGCTGCTCTCCCCCTCCCCCCCCCCCCCACGAGAGGAGAGGCCGCATGGCTCCCAGGGCCTCGTGGCTTCCGCTCCCCCCTCCCCCTCCCCCACTCGGGGAAGCCTGTGCAACTCCTGGGACAGCATGGCTTGTGGCTTCTGCCCCTTCTGAGCAACGGGGGGCGGGCGGGTGAGGGTGCACAGCTCCTGGGGCCGCCTCCACAAGAGGAGCACGGGAGACTGAGGCTGGGACAACAAGCTGCTCCCGCTTCACACTTACTTGGAGGGTCATGCAGGGGAGGGGTGCATTCGCACACACACCCCTTCCCCTCCTCCCCATGTATGAGCATGAAGGGGCTGCAGCTGGTCAGCGAAGAAGCCTGCTGGTGGCGCTGATAGTGTGGTGAGAGGCCGTTTCAGGGGGGGGGGGGCCTGTTGGGGGCATGACGATGCAGAGTGATGTATGAGGAAATTTTATTTATTCATTTTATATATATATATATATATATATATATATATAAATTAAAAAACAAAGAATGAAATTTTTTTTTTGATGGATATCTTTAGCTGTTGCAAGGGGAGGAATCACGTAAATGAATTGAATTGCACTGCATTCAACCTGCACTTCATCAAAAATCTGAAAATTGTAATATAGCTCTTGAGCCTCATTCCTTAAATAAGGCACTGGTATCTCATAATAGGCATATCATTGATTAGAGAAAGTAACTTACTCTTCCTTTTCATACATAGAGTTTTGCCTGGTCATCTTGTTCTGAATGGTCTATTGGTTTACGTGTACCATTTGTGGTGGATGTTTGTCCGATGACATTTGAACAGCTAGATCTACTATTGAGACAAGTGACTGAAGGAATGGATGGCACCTCTGACTGGCCACCACCACAGGAGAAGGAATGCATGGCTGTTGCAACCTTAAATCTTTTAAGACTTCAGGTATGGAAACTTTCTTACATGTCTGAGTTCTCAGATAACAGTAAACTGGCTGAAAGAAAATAGTGGCTTTTAGTGTGTTAATGCTTTTGGTTCACTTGAAATTAATTAGTACATTACAATGAGCTGTTTGCATCTTGGTTCCAAAAAGCGGAGAGCTAAGGCTGGTTTTTCTGTCTTAACCATGAATTTTCCTGCTCTTTGTTTAATGTTTTCTGAACAGTTCTTGCACTGTGAAACTAAAATGTAAACTGACTAATCGTAGACATATGATGAATATGCCACGTGCTGAAAAATCTTAGGTTCTGTATTTTAATTTGTCTTTTTAAAAATGAATTTCCTATTTGGGGCAGATCTGGTACTTCTGGGTTGCTAAAATTGTCATTATGTCCATGATAATATAGAATAATGTGTAGAGGGATATCTGGATAATTCATAAGTTGAGGTAATTATTGCTTACTAGTTATCCTGGTGTACTGGCTAAGATTAATACATATTAATAGTGTATAACTGTATTTTTACTTTAGCTTTGCAGTTTATTTCTAAATATTTTCTTGTATTTATACTAGTATTTGTGTTCAGTGTCTGCTAGATTGACTTCGTTCACCTTCATGTATTGTCACCTCTAAACAAAAATGATTTTTTTTTCTTTCAGCTACATGCTGCTATCAGTCACCAGGTTGATCCAGAGTACCTTGGCTTGGGTTTAGGCAGCATCTTATTGAATAGCCTGAAACAGTCAGTGGTAACTTTAGCAAGTAATGCTGGAGTTCTTAATACTGTACAATCAGCTGCTCAAGCAGTGCTGCAGAGTGGGTGGTCTGTGTTGCTGCCAACAGCAGAGGAACGAGCTAGGGCTCTTTCAGCTCTTCTACCCAGTGCAGGTATGGTTTAATAATGGAAAACTATTTGTCTGAATATTTGGTCCACAATGCTTGTTCTGTTCTCAGTTCCAAGAATTGAAATGAGCATTTGAATTTATAGCTCATTAAATGTTCTGTTTTTGTTAGTTTCAGGCAATGAAATGAATGTAAGTCCAGGACGTCGATTTATGATTGACCTCTTAGTGGGCAGTTTGATGGCTGATGGAGGTTTAGAGTCTGCATTAAATGCTGCTATCACTGCAGAAATTCAGGTACACTTCAACAATAGTTCTTCTATTTGCATAGTAAATGGATGTATATAATACAATTGTTTACAGGACTCGGTGGAAATTCTTTGCAAATAAACGGGTTTACATCACACAGAGAGCAGTTTCCTTGCTCAGAATTCCAAGCCTTTCTTGAGGTTCCTTCCCAGCCAGCATTGTGCAAAAAGCGCACTTAGCTTTCTTTCAGGCTCACATTACAAGTGTTTCTCTGGCTGTCCTTGACTTTCTGCTGCTATCTTAGTACTTTGTCTGATTGTGTGGTGTTTGACCACATCTGCTCAGATGCAAAAACCTTCCACAGCAAAACCCAGACTCCCTCCGTATTTGTGTTTCCCTCTAAAGCTCCTCTATCTGCGTGGCTCAGTTCCTGGTTGGCCTTGTATTTGGTCTGTATTTCATATTGTTTACCTGACTCTTAAAAGAGCTTAACCACTTTTTTTTTTTAATTTTATCTTGACTGAAGACTGGCTGTTACTATCATCTTCAGTGAGTCTTCATCCAACCCCCAGTATCGCAATAATCTGAAATGCAAACCATAAAAAGTTTACATGTAAATTTGATAAGCATTTAAATGAATAGTGACTACATTTACTATTTTAAAGCGAGGCACAATATATAAAACTACTTGTCATATATGCAGCACCTACTGCTGTGACTTCAGCAAAAGAATGCACAAACATGAAAGCCACATTCCAGATTTAAAATGGTCTTTGATCTCCTCTGAAGGAATCTTGCAGAGCAGCTCCCTTTTAGAGAGGCATCTCAGTCCAAAAACTCCCTAAATAGTAAGCAGGAATCTCTGAAACTTGAACTTCTGTACACTTGATGTTCGTTACAAAATATGAAATGTACTACCAAAATGTGAAAGCCACTGTTTCTGGTAACATTGTTCAGTTGGAATTTCAGTCTGACTTCCATACCCAACTTCCATACCCAACTGTCTAGTATAGTAATAAAAACACATTCATTTAATTCTTAAACCATATACTCGAGGATAGTATTACAGGAGATACATACACTATAAATATTAGGTTTCATTGCACTTTTAAAATCCAGCTTCATTTGAGTTCTTCAGCAATTCTTGCTCTTCTCAAGACTCCATTTTGAAGAGTTAGATGTCTAGTGATATCCTTGGGATGAGTGAAGTCCTTGGATATTGAAAGATTAGGCTGTCTGAATGAAGCCCACAACAATGGAGACCATATTATATGCTGAGAGAGACTTGAAGGTGCTTAGTCCATGAGCTCAGAGCTGAGGATACATCTTGCTTAAACTGCAAGCTACATGGCATGGCATCCATATATATTGGAAGCATGGAGGTGGTCAAATGCATAAACTGTCAAGGAAAGCCCTGTTGTAGAGACCCTTCTTTTTTCCTGAGAAGGAAGAAAAACCTGAGACCTACCAAATATGCATGTACCATGAGAGAAAGTTGCATGCTGCTTCTTTTGTGAAGGAACTATAACTTGTTAGGCCAGATCTGTGCTAAAGGGGAAGGTCAAATTAAGATAGCAACTCCAGCTACTGTAATTACATAGAAGGAGTCGATGTACCTTAATTCGAGTTTCCAGGTGGTCTACACAGTGGGAGGCTGATGGGAGCAAGTGCTCCCATCAGTTTCTTACTCCTTGTGAGGACCAGGAATACTGGTGCAGATAGGGCTGCCCTCTTGAGTTCTATTTAGAGGGTCTTTAGACATGGCATTAGAGAGTATCTTCTAACTGTTTTGGAACTAGAAGTAGGTAGATTCCAAGATTTGCCTACAAATAATGCAGCAATCTCTTAGTCCCATGGTATTAACATGTAATTTGTTTTTCCCTTATTCTGGTGCCATTCAAAAGCCTTAAGAAAAATAAATAAGATTGAGTCAAGCTGATGTAATTACAATGCTCAGGGGTGTAATGCTCCATTCTCCTGAGCACAATACCTATGCCGGCTTAGCCTCCCATGTAGCATCAGCTAGGTTGATGAATGAATGCTGCAGTTGACCAAGCTACTGTTGCTTGGGGAAGGTGGAGTTCCTATGGGAAATTCTCCCCCACCCCCCATCCACATTGCTGTAGGAAACATCTGCCATATGGCACTATAGTGACATAGCTATGTTGCTTTAGTGCACGTAGAGTAAACATGGCGATAGTCTTACATTGAACCATTGAAGGACTGCTTTATATCAGTGGTTCTCAACCCAGGGCAGGGGGTCTGCAAGCTAGTTTTAGGAGGTCCTCCAAGGAACAGTATTAGATTCTCGGGGGACATGGTAGAAAGCCGAAGCTCTGCCATGTGGGGTGAAGGCCAGAACCTTCAGCCCTGCCATCTTGGATTGAAGCCAAAGCCTGAGCAACTTTGCTTTGTGAGGACCCCTCTGGCATGTGTTCCTAGGAAGTTGACTTGCTTGCTGCTCCTTAATGTCAGTCATTGCTTTTATATGCAGAAAAACAGTTGGGGCATTGGTGAGCTGTGGAGTTTTTATAGCGTGTAGGGAGGAGCTTCAGGAAGAAACAGGTTGAGAACCTGTGCTTTATATGTCCCTTAAGAGTCTTGAGGCTTCAATCCCTTTTTTTTCCAATATTCCTACAGTAGAAGGAATGTACTGACCTTTCCTGCACCATGTTTTTCGTAGTCTGTTTTCCTGCCTATGAGAGAAGCTTTTACAATTAATTGGGAATTTTAAAAAGGCATAAAGATGCTTCTGTCCTGCAGGAAGAGAACCACTGTAGCATACTATAGTTTGGACAGTGTTGATTTAGTAGTCTTCAGAATTTTTTCATTTAATCTGACCTTCCCACTATTTTGTTTTTTGTACAGATATACTTTAATAAAACCTTGAGGGTTCAAGCATCAACCGTTTTTTATTAGAAGAGTAAGGCTCTTTCCCCTTAGTCTCCCATTCCCCATGAGACTTAATGTGCCTTTGATTTCCTCCTAGATCTTTTACCTCATGATGGAGCTCAGCCTGTGCTTCATGACCTGTTACCCTGCCTTAAAATTCTCCTCCCCTCTCGTTTATCATGTAGATTATAAATGTTGTTTGCCTTGATCAGAAGGTTGGGAAAGACATACTGCTCCCTTGGATCTCCTTACATTCTCTTTCATTAGGATAAAATGGTCTTGCTCACGGGCCTTATTTTTCTTTTCAAGTTTGCTATCTTCTCAGCATAACTAGGATACTCTTTGATTTCTGTTCTGGATTCAGGGCAAAAAGAGGATATAGCATAGTATTAGTGTTCACCGGGCACATTTCAATCTATTCTTCTAGGTTACAGAAATCTAGACACCTGTTTCTTCTGAAACAAAGAACTAAGGCTTGCAAGTCCTTCTGTTCATGTAGGCCAGATGCTATTTGGCTTATGTAGAGTTGATGCTTACAAAAGAACAGTAATATGCTGCCCATTTATGTACAGCCTCTGAATTCCCCATACTCTATCGTACTTGCCAGTTCCTTAGGGTTTCAGCTTCAAGTTCTGACATTTGCCTTCTTGGACTAAGCCCAAGGTTTAGTATTTTTATCCATCTGTATTAACATGAGAATTTCACTTTTAAAGGTGAACTGTTTTCTTAAGTGAAAGTTTTCAATTTTCATTGGGAGGAATCTTGGCAACAACTGGTAGAAGTATGTGGAGCCTAACTTCATGCCAAAATGCAAACTTCTCATTGGCTGCTCTCATGAGTGAAACCATGAGTGGCTAAGGCAGCCAACAGTGTGTAGGGCAAGCATTACACATTAGCCTGCATTGGTGGAATGGTTTAGACAGTAAGAAATTCTACTTTAAATTTCTTTGTAAAAATGTGTTATGTCTGCATAAGGTGGAGTATGAAATAAACTTGTTGGGTATACTTAGGCTATGTCTATACTGTGCGCTTCTTGTGGTGGTGTATAGAGTATATGGAGCCAATATGCTGCAGTTTAAAGCAAGCTACATCCCTGCTATGGTGTATGGCTACATGTGCCAGTAGCCTTTCCTACTGCCTCCCCATGCCAGCATGTTCATATCCATTAAACAAATGATTACATCTAGTGACAATGTCCTGGCTGCTTTTAACTTTAATGTTTTTTGTATTGCAGGATATTGAAGCAAAAAAAGAAGCTCAGAAGGAGAAAGAAATTGATGAGCAGGAAGCAAATGCTTCAACACTTCATAGGAGTAGGACTCCATTAGACAAAGACCTTATTAATACTGGGATCTATGAGTCTGCAGGGAAACAGAGTTTACCTTTGGTTCAGCTGATTCAGCAATTACTGAGGTATTTTCTGTTCTAAAAATGTCATGATCATGAGGCTTTTTTTTTCCTACAAAAGAAAATCCCTTTAGACTCATTCTACTGTTAAATGGGTAGAAAAGGCGAAGACTACATGTAATGGTCCCTCTCCCTCTCATGGAGAGGGAGACCACTCTGACTTGCTGTAACACTTGAGCTCAGGTTGCACTTTCAGGGCCTAGATCAGGGCTATTCAAATTGGAAGCCCGGGGGGGCCACAGTGATGCTCACAGTGCATGCCAATGGCTGCAAATTAAGTGTGGTTGCATATACAAACAAATGTATATGCAAATATTTTTTCACACTGATGGGCATGAATACAAAGATTAAGGCAAGACTACACAACACACATCTCATATGAGTCAGTCCTGCTGATATTCATAAAATGCAATATTTACCCCATTTCCACCCATCAGACAGCATTTTTTATGAGCCATGACAGTTTGGGAATTTAACTACTAAAACGCATATCAACAGAAGACCATTATATTGACTATTTTTGTTTGGCTCCCATTGTGGGCTGTGTTGAGCCCCCACGTAAACCCAAACCACACCATGGGCCACAAACAAATGTGCTGCTGGTTGAGTGTTGAGTAGCCCTGGCTTAGATATAAGTAGTCTATCGTTCTGTGCTCATTTAACACAGAGCACTGATGAGTTTTTAGTGTGCAGCCTCTCAGCTGGGGCTGGCAGTACTTAATAGTCTGGAGCCCTAGCCCTTTAGGAAAGGTTAAGCAGAGAGCAAGCTGTAGCTTGAGCCTCCTGGCCAAAGCAGCCAGCAAATACACAGCCTGGGGCTCTAGCTCATTGGGTGGTGTGGAGCAGGCTTTGCCCTAAACTTGAGCTACAGCACCCAGCAAAACACATTGTCTAAGGTCTCCCTTAGGAGTGAGCATCCATACTGTCTAGGGATTGGGGGTAGGGAGAACCACTTGTGGGTTCAGATACGGTAAGGCATTAGGGGAGTACCAGCCAAATCTAGTGTCTTAGCTTGATGAATAGTAGATGCATGCAGGCCTCCTGGCCTATGGTAGGGCATTGGTCAACCAAGGGTCAAAGGGGTAGGTGGATGCAGGCCTATCCATTTCCACTGTGTCCCAGCCCAGAGCCCTCTGAGGGGCAGAGTGATCTGCCATTGGGTCAGTAGGGATCGAGTCACAACATGCTACCTAGAGTCATTCAGCAAAGTAGCCAGTTGATGGCTACCCTGAGGTACTTTGGACCTGCCCAGGTTTTGGAAGCTCTCTAATTTGCACGTGCTCTGGCTCCTTGAGGTACACCACAAATGGAAGTCCCAACCACTCCTCCAGGTTGAGTCTCCTCGGGGGTCAGGGTACTTCAGAATGCAGATTCAGCTCCAGGGTGCCACAGTAGAGTGAAGGTGCCTGTCTCCTTTTATGGTTCCTCTTCAAAGGAGCTTCAGAGTCATGACTTCATATTTCCTGTCCCATCCTAGTATTTCCACAGAAGGGGGTTCCAGCCCCAGGGTTTGACTCCGCCCATCAGGGGAGTGTAATGCTCCCTTGCTCTCAAGTTCAGAGGAGGCTACTTGGCTGTCCTACATTCTACATAGGTATTTGTAGGTTTTGGGAGAGCTGCTGTTCGGTTGCTTCTAGACCTTGTGGTATTTTGTCATCCAATGCAAGAGCTCATAATAAAGAGCAGAACTTGCAGCCAAGTGTTACACACACATGGCAACCATGGCATGAATGGCTATTGCTACTCATTTCTGATGTATGTCAATTCTAGGGTTGATGGAGGAAGAAAGTTGAGTGTTTGATTCTTACTGCTATGCAGGAGTCATAGATAAGTAAGGACTCAAGTTTTCTGTGACTTAAAAAAAAATGAACTCTAAAAATAAAAGCCTGAGTTTTTTCTGTGATTAAAAATGACATCTATCAGCAGGAGCTCTGCCACTCTAGGCTGAAACATCATTTTGCCATATTCCTGGGTATGCACTGCAAATTCTGCATTTAGCATGTTTTGCTGTGGGAAATGGATTTCTAGAATTCCTACAGATAAGTGATCTGTGTAGCAAGCCTGGTCGCTGCTACTACCTAGGTGCCACGTGTTCTTAGAGGACTAGCAGATATAAAGGGGTAAGAAAATTTGAGAACTTTTGCAACACTCATCATTTTGATGTGACTGTAACAGGGACCCTTAGAACATATATCACCTCATAACTTTCTTCTTTACAGTGTTCTATTTCACATTGTTCAGATCATTAAATTGTGAAGATAAGCTTGTGGTGGTGGAGTCCCATTTACAGGAAAAAAACCTAAAATTCTTGGGACATTACCTCAACTAAAATAACATTCTCCAATGAACCCTTATATAGGTGTCGTAATTCTCAATAGTTAGAACAATCCCAGTGAAAACTTAATCCTTGTTTTGCTAGGCTTTTTATCTGAAAGAATAACTGCCCCATTATAATGCTTTTATATCAACTAGGAACATCGCTTCACAGACGATAGCCAAGCTAAAAGATGTGGCTCGTCGCATTTCTTCCTGCCTGGATCATGAACATTGTAGTAAGGAGAGATCTGCTTCTTTAGACTTGTTGCTGCGTTTTCAGCGTTTACTTGTTAGTAAACTTTACCCAGGAGAGAATGTTGGGCAGGTCCCTAATACATATGGTAAGTGTGTCTCTCTAGATTTACATACAAACAAATGAAAGCTTAAGCATTGTTTGTAATGCCTGGGTTACCAAATAAGTTTGTTTTCCTGTTGATGATAATCTTTAAATTTACTCATTGGCCCACCAGTTTGAGATGTTTTTTTAAACTGTTTAATATTTAAGCAAAGGAGTCAAAACATGTTACAAGAACACCACCAAAAAAAAGCCTTCTTTGAGAGAGCTATTAAAATTCAATAAATGTAAGTAAAATTTGTCAGAGAAAATTTAAGACATGATTGTAACCTATTTAAGAGGCCCAATTTTCAGAAGTGTGTGTTTATAGCTGGCCACCTACATTTATATTCAAGCACCAAAGAAGTGGTTTAGATGCCTAGACTATGTAGTTAGGCACTGAAATGTGATTTAGATACTAAATGTTAGACTCCCAATAATAAAATTTGGACCACTGTTTTAACTACATTAACATAGTGAAGCTGGACTTGTCAAAAATGCTAATTGAAACTAATTATTTATATTGGTACTTAATTTCCGTTTACTGACTTAATCTAGAACAGATAAATTAAGAACCATTTTAAAAAAAATCTGCTTTGTAGGCGGTACAGTACCTAACTTTATTTTGTCCTTGGTTACGAAAGGTAGCTAGCCAGACAACAACAATTTATTTTTTTGCCTTTTCCAATTTAGAGAAAATACAGCTTTGTTCAACAAGAACGATCTGAATACAATTTTAATATATTGGTTTTACAGGCAGCGACTGTCTTTGTAAGGTGGCTTTTATGTTTGAGATAATTTGGGTGGATTGTTCATTCCATCAGAAGTGTATACTGGGAATGATTGTTTCTCTTTGGCAATGATTTTGAGAGTTCCAATTTTACTTTTTTTATTCTACTTCATTAAATGATGACTGAAAAGTTTTTTGTAATGTCTTCAGTTCTGCAGGATATTAAAGCACACTGTAAACCTTGCAAACTGTAGAGACCATTCCATCTCTAAAACTTAATTATTTTAGTATGAAACAGTAATTAACAGTGCATAGCAATATTATTATTAAGAGTAAATAGTATTACAAATATAAGCAATGCCTTTCAGAACATATTCATTCCCTGTTCTGTATGTCTTGCTAATTGAGAATCAAAATGTATATTTTTTGTTCAGGAAGAGGAGAGTCAGCAGAGATTGCTGTTAGGGCTAATAATGTAGGGATGATTTCTGTAAGAAATGAGTTTAAAGAAGGGGTTTCAGTGAGGACAAAAGAGGATGTTTGCTAGGCAGGAGTTAGGCATGTATTCTGAGTAAGGAGAATTTAATAGACTGGTAGAATACCAAGTGCATTGAGGAGGCAGTAAATGGAAGGGAGATATTTAGAATAGCCCGAATGCATTAGTACACAATAATAAAACAAGTTGGAAATCTTACATAGAAAGATTGTAATTATCCAAATTGAACTTCACCTTGGACCTCAGGTTTAAACATTCACCTATAATTTTGAAGATTTCCATGGGAGTTTAATGCCACTTGATATTACATTAACAAAAATGGTGGCCGCAGCAGCAGCATATGTCCAAAACATGTTGACTTAGAAGGAAGAAAGATACCTACTAAATTGGTAGCAAAACTTCTAGCAGTATCAGAGACAACTTCCCTGAAAGTCTCGCTCACATCAGGTTAGAAATGGCCATAAATAGCATAGGAGATTTAATGCTACTGCAGCTCCAGGTTATCATGTTTACAGGCTTTATTTATATTCTGATTAGTCTGTGCTCTTAAAAAACAAACAAAAAAAACCCCTCCAAAAACGCAGCATCTCGGACTTAAACTTAGTTCTGTACCAAAAATGTGCTTTTTTTCTTAATTGAGTGTTAATATTGAGGTGGTGTTTGAGTGGTTTGTAAGTAGTATAGAATCCAAAGGGAAGCTTTTATTTTATTCATTTCAGTAGTTACTTGGATTGTTTTCTGTGACCCTTCACTTTTTCATAGGCCCTGAGCTTCTAGGAGTTGGTTCTCTGCTAAAGAAATACACAGCACTTTTGTGCACACACATTGGTGATATACTACCGGTGGCAATCAGCATTGCATCCACTAGTCACAGACATTTTGCAGAAGTATCTCGGGTTGTGGATGGAGATTTAACAGGTATCTTTCATTTTCTCCTGGAAAATCAGTATGTAGCAAACATCTCATTTCCCTGTACATAATCATTTAGGTCAGGGGCGGGGGAACCAGTTGTAGTCTCCGGCTTGCCTGGATCTGACCCCCAAGGCTCGGGGCTCCCCCACCCCAGCACTGGGGAGCCTGTGCTGCCGCTCCACCCCTCCATCAGTCCTCCTGCAGGGCTGGAGCACACAGAATCTACTAGCCCAAGTCCCCCCAGGCTCTGGTATATGAGAGGAATGTGGGCGAGTGTCTTCTCAGTCGGGGAGGAGGGGGGTTTGTTTTGTTTTTCTTCTCACTTCAGTGGCCCCCAACCCAAAGAAGGTTCCCCATGGCTGATTTAGGCTATATTGTTGATAATATATGAAACTTTTGACTCTCATTAAGTTGAGTGTGTGTGTCTCCAAATTAAAAAGAAGATGCAAGGAAGAGCACATTAAAGGGAGAGAGAAAAAGATAACTTTAAAGTAGTAAGTAAAAAGGAGAATAAATACTGTGGACCAGATCAAAAGTCCCCCTATACATCTACCTGTCTCATCTTAAGTGACAGTGTTTTCTGCTTTCTAGGTGTTCTCCTTCCAGAATTGGTAGTTTCTATAGTGTTGCTTCTCAATAAAAATGCTGGACTGATGCAGGAAGCTGGTGCTATTCCTCTGTTAGCTGGCCTTCTAGAGCATCTGGACAGATTCAACCATCTGGCTCCTGGAAAAGAAAGAGACGACAATGAGGATTTAGCATGGCCTGGAATAATGGGTATGTTGCACTTACTGAAAGCAGTTAGAACACTTAGTTGGGATTTAATATACACATTTGTGACTATCAGTCTTACACTATTTAAAATTCCTTTCCATGAAGCAAAGCACAATCCTTTTTAACAATAGTATTATTTAAATTCAAAACTTTAAAATTTCCTTGTTTTATCAAACTGTTGTTGTACTGTTTATTGTGAATTATGTCAGTGATACATTTCTCATGTTTTAATTGCTATTTAAACTTGTCTATCAAAAGAAACATTTTTTTAAATTTTGTTTGTTGGGGTAACTTCCATAATCATAAACATTTACTGAAGATAAAATTTATTTAAAATTTATGTAGGAAGGAAGAGGCGGTGCTGTAGTAGGTGGCTCAGAGTATAGCAGCTGCTCCTAACACTTATACCAAGGAACTTAATTCAAAATCTTAATTTGGCAAATTTATTATACCTTATTCTTTCCATCTAAAGCCACAAATTTAGTATGGTAATCTACCTCCGCAAAAACGGTCAGAGCTGCCGAAATGATGGGTGTGTATTGGAGCACTATGAGAGCAGTTTTGTGGTATCTGCCTCATCTTTCCAATACTATTGATTGCTTCTTTCATGACCATTTTTGAACCATTAAATAGTTTCTTCTCCTCTACCTACAAGTCATGTCTGGTTTTTGGTTCCTTGGAGACAAGCTGTTGATGTCTTCCTCCAGCACTGGAAATTTGTTTATAGTCTGTAGCGAGGGTACCAAACTGTGGTATGAGAGCTTGATGTCCATCAGTTCACTTAGTGACTCTGTATGGAGAAGGTGGCATTGAAGTTTGGGAACAGCTGGCCTGTAATGTTATGGGGTTATGAATTGAAAGTAGTACTGAAATTATAAGGATTTTTACATGTAATGGTACAGGTTGGACTTCCCTGTCTGGTACCCTCGAGACCTGGATGGTCCCGAACCGTGAAGGTCAAGGTTTCCTTCCTGGCAGCCAGCCCCTCTGTATGTTAACCATTGGTGGTGTTTGGAAGCTTAGCTGCTTCTAATTTGAGTTTTCACTATAGACCAGGCATGTCCAAAGTCCAGCCCGCGGGCCAATTGCGGCCCGTGTTCCGGTTTAATATGGCCCCACAGGTAATTTTGCAATATCTATCTTTTAAGGCCCCCAACAAATCCATATGTATTGAGATGAATACATTCTAAAATCTCAGTTAATGTCAGTTGGTCTAAATCAGTTATAAATATATTTGGACACAACATGTATACTTGGTGTTATGTTCCTGTTCATATTTTTTGAACTTAAAAGTTGACAGACAACCTTTATTACCAATAATATGTTATGTACTTTACAATGTTCCTGACATATATTTCAGCTTCCTGGATTTTTTTTCATCTGGCCTTCAGATATGAAAGGCAGAGTGATTTAACACCTGTTTAGATTTGTCATCCATGTGACGAAATGAAAAGTATGCCGTTTGCAATAAACTTTGCATAAAATAGTTAATTTGCATTTAATTTTAATGGTTCAAAGAATGTCAGGCAAAATGGTCGGCCCTCACGCATGTTCACTTCATCAAATCTGGCCCTCCTTGAAAAAAGTTTGGACTCCCCTGCTATAGACTGATGAGGTGCTCAACTGACTACTGGTGCTGTTTCAATCAGAAGCTGATAATTTCTTTGACATTTCTTCAGGAATTTGTCTAAATTTGCCTAATTAAACTATAGAATTCATTTTGTGTTGCGTTGAGCAGTGTTGCATCTTGGTCTCCATAATTTTGAGTTTTTCTTTTACATTTCTTCCTCTGATTTTTTCAAGATAAGCTAGTTGAAAATGTATTTTCACTTGTGTAATAGTTTTGAATTCCTGTGCCTTTACCACAGAGTCCTTTGTTTCTGTGTGGTGTATGTGACTTGAACTCTCTTCTAATGGAAACTTCTACTGTCAGATGAATGAGGGATTGTGAACTTGAGGCTTGTGTAGCAATAGTGGGGAGACTGGCAGTGAAACACGTCTTTATTCGTAATTACTACTGATGGTGCATGTATCTCCTCAAGGTGTCTTATTTATTAACTGGTAGGCACCTGTAGGCTTTCTGATCTCCTTCCAAGGCACTAATAGATAATTGCCCAGAATAGAAATAGCAGGCTGGCAGTCCTTTCTGTGCATCAGCACACTAGAGAAGTGCTCACAGTTGCCAAGCAATCTCTGTCTATAGTTTGTGTGCTGTGGATGGGAGTTAGAACCAGTAGTTGTCATGACAGTTTTGACTCGTTCTGAAGCAGACACTGGAGGTTTTAACGAACTATCTCTTGAGATTTGAACATTAAGGAGAACAAGACACATGTTGTTTTTAAACCTGAAACGCTAATGGGGCTTTGTCTTCAGCACACTTGTATGGAGCTAACAAAAGAATTGGTCGAATGACACTCTTTATTTGCACAGGCACTCAATCTACTAGGGGGGACACACATTGGGGGGGAGCACAATAAAAATAAGTGTTTGTTATTACAGTTCCTTCTGATAAAGTTGCAGTAATTTTAGGTGAAATGTTTCTCTCCCTTGATAACAGTTGATTAGACTAAACCCAATAATGCCCATCATATAGGTATACAGGCAGTCCCCGGGTTACGTACAAGATAGGGAATGTAGGTTTGTTCTTAAGTTGAATTTGTATGTAAGTCGGAACTGGTACATATTGTAGGGGAAACTCTAGCCAAACATTTCTCCAGAGCTCAGTTTTATTCTCCCACACCTCACTTCCCTCAATCCTTTATTCTCAAGCTGAGGTGTCTGCTGAGAAAAGCCGCTCTGCGTCTCCCTGGTCTGCTGGGAGGGGGGGGGGGGGGGGGGCGCTAGCTTCGCGTCTCCCTGGTCTGCTGGGGGGAAGCAGCTAGTGCGGGGTTGCCTCACCCCGTTTGTAAATAGGGATCCGATATAAGTCGGATCCATGTAACCCAGGGACTGCCTGTATTAAAAATGAGGAAAAGCATATATGTAGAACTCTGTTGTTATCCCCTTCCTTCCCACCCAGCAGAAAAATGCTTAGAGGAGTTTAAAGTTGCTTAAAATCTTTTAACAGCCATGTTACTTGCAGTATAATACCTTGGTCGGCATCAGGTTTTTTGTTTATTTTAAATTCTGAGGAGTATGTCTATGCCTCCCTAGTGTCATTTGTGCCAATGCAAAGAGCTGGTAACCTGACAGACCTCAGATAGTAGTTGTGAATGAAGAACCATGGGTGTAAGTATAGGTTCCACGTGGGTCTGTTGAAGGCCTGATGCTGATCAATAAACTTAATCAGGAAGTAAAGTGAAAATGGATAATACAAATTGGTATGAAGATTATCAGAGTGATAAATCATGAAGACATTTATACAGAGGAGTCTGGATCACTTGTTAATCTGGGCTCATTCAAATAATATATATTTTAATACAGCCAAATGCAAGGTCATATATCCAGTAATGAAGAATGAAGGCCATGCCTAAAGACTCGGGGGGGGGACTGTATTTGAAAGCAATGACTGAAAAGATTTATGGATCTTAGTGGACAACTCAAGATGAGCTCCAGTGTGATGCTGTCACAAAAAGGACTAATGCTTACTTTGGGTTGAAGAGGGGAGTAGGGAGCTAATTTTTACCTGTGCATATGGTATTGGTGAGAGATGCTAGAATACCGCATACAGTTTTGATGTCAATATTTTAGCTTCCCTCAGACTCCATAGTCAGGTGGAGGAGGAGGAGGAGGAAGGGTTGAGGGATGGGAGTAAGCACCAATATCTTTCCCAGACCACACTTGAAGAAAGACTTCTGCCCTGCTGCTACTCTTGCTTCACCACCTCCTGGGTAAGAGACCTGCTCCTTTAAAACTAAGAACATCCAACTGCAGGTATTGAATCCAGCCTTTGCCAGGGGCAGGCTTAAACTCAAGAGGCTGCTGCTGGTAGCAGGGTGTGTCAGAGGATTGCCCTTTGGGGCAGACCAAGAGTCAGGGTGTATCTTGTGTTGTGGTGGTGGTTTGTTTGCGCGCGCGTGTTTGTGTGTGGTTTTGTATTTCTTTGTTTGTGCTGGTGAGAGCAGCATGTTGGTTTTGTGGTGGCCTATTCAGCGCCTGGTGACAGCAGGGAGGGCAGAGGAAAGTTCTTGGTGAGAGAAGGTTATGGCTAGTGGTCCTCTCGATGCCCAGGTCAATGGCTAAAGCACCACTGGAAGAGAAATCAAGCCGCATCCTATTGCGGGTTAGAGCTGAATTGCAAGCCTACTCTATAGTGGTGCTGACAGCAAAGAAAAGCTACTTCTCCATTGTCAGCCGAAATGGTCAGGACTGTGTGTGTGTGTCACACCCAAGTCTTCAACTGCTGAGACGCAAAGTCTCGTTGCAGTGGGCAGCCTAGGAGGCTGGAGGGCGCCCCGAAAAATAGTTTAACGTCTGTGACTTTACTGCTAGGACCGGGGTCCCATCGCAGAGGGCAGCCAACAGGCTCTCAGATGCCCTGAGTTTGTAGGAAGAGCTTATTACACCTCAGATTTTAGCTGCTAGGATACAGAAATCCCTTCGCAGCGGGCAGCCTGGGGAGGCTGAGAGGTGCCCCAACGGATCTGTCTCCTGGAAGGGACACAATCCAAAACACCCAAGCTCTTCTTATACCTGTCCCTTTTGACTGGCTGAAGTTCATTTGTTTGTGTTCGGTTCGGGTACAGCAGCACTGGTTCAAGTCAGAAGCTTGACACGCACTGGCTTATTTATAGGAGAAAGAAAGAGAAACGAAATAAAGAAACTTGGTTCAGTATATATATATTTTATAAGTGAATGAGGGCACCCCACTTATTCCCAAAGTTTATAGCTAAATCACCTTACCAAAGGCAGTTTACAATAGAAATGAAGCAGCTTGCCTTAAACTATAATAAAGTAACTAAACTTATAACAGAGTGACAATTAAAGTATACACATAAAGAAAACACATTGCAGGTACGATTCTCACCCCTGCATTCTAGACTTGGCGTGGCCAGCGTCTTTCTCTCAATCCCTCGGGAAGAAGTAGGGTGAGGTTGGGCGTCCCACGGACCTCGGGAGACAATCAATACCTGCCAGCAGGTGTAGGTGATTGGAGCTCAAATGGGGTGGGCAACTCAACCCTCTTTATACCCCTTGGGTCACATGGGCTTCTTCCTGGTCTCAAGTGGCCAATTAGGAAAAATGGCTTTGAACGCCAAGTTTCCCACGAAGGGTGCAAAGCATAATTCACACCTGGGAAGATGCAGACAATGGGCACCTCTGGTATGTGATGGGCGAAGATTCCTCTCCTGAGACAGTGCAGGCGTGTCAATTACTGATACTAGCCATCACGGCGACGGGAGGCCTCCCAGTCATCAGCTAGCCCATTTACTGTCTGGTTTCTGTTTATGGTAGTGTCAGGGACAGGCACCACACCTGCGTTCCCAGGGTATCAAAGGCTGACTGCCTTTCTCTTGCTCTCTGGGGGAGGGGGGGAACAAGATGGGGTTCGTGTCTGGCTACATCCATCCGCATCGCATTTGCACAGCGCTGTCGGGTGGAATTGTTTTGAATGGGGTGGGGCCTCTTACAGTTTAGTCATTGTGATGAGATGGAGGATCCCTCAGCAATCCACTGGGACTTGTTTGTGAAGCATTTTGCAGGTAAGATCGTTTGCACCTGGTCTGACTTGGACTCTGTCATGTAAGCGGGGTACGGAATGTATTGAGCACGCTGCCTAGTTGCTTTTCTTTTTATCGCTTTTGGCTTTTGCAGACTGAAGATGCGGACAAGGTGCTTGGAAGAATGCAACTGACCATGTTCTTGCTCGACCCTTGCCCTTTGTGGCTTATTAAATCAAGTCAGGAAGGGATGACTGGTTGGGTCCAGGGGATGATTAATGTTTCTTTTAGATCTGGGACACTTCCCACCTCCTTGAAAGAGATGGTGGTAAAACTATTCCTAAAGAAGCCTTTCCTGAATTCACACAATTTGGATAACTGTCACCCAGTCGCTAATATTCCCTTCATGGGCCAAGGTACTCGAGTGGGTGGTGGCGTTGCAACTCCAAGCTTTCTTGGAAGAAACGAATTATCTGGATCCAGGAACAGCCTGAGGCCGGCTGCAGTAGCTGGCGCCCCAGGCGGAGAACGCAATCAGCTTCCCCGCCTGCAGGGCCGTCAATGGACTCATGTCATCGGCGGGCGCTCCTGTGACGTCATCATCGGGCAGCGGCGCCCTAGGCAGTGCCTTAATCTGCCTATAGTCACAGGCCGCCCCTGTCTAGATCCATTTCAGTCTGGCTTCAGGTCTGATTTTGGAATGTAAACTACCTTGGTTGCCCTGATAGACGACCTATGCCAAGAGATTGACAAGGGGCCCTGTTGATTCTCTTGGACCTTTTGGTGGCTTTTAATACCATGGTACCCTTCTGGAGAGCTGGTGGAGTTGGGTATTGGAGGCACTGTTTTGCGGTGGTTCTGGTCTTACCTGACAGCATGCTTTCAGAAGGTGGCTTTAAAATTTTGTAAGCTGCCTTGAATATTTTAAATAGAGAGGTGGGGTAAAAATAGTTTTAGAAGTATTTTAAATAGGGTTTTTGAAGAACCAGAGAGGCTATAGAGAACTACAAAAAGATTAGAGGCTGGCGAAATATCCTTTGCAGTAAGAGACTTAAAAACCTTAAGGCTATGTCTACACTGTTGGCTTTTGCCGGCATAGAGTCTGTAAATGAAGCGCTGATTAGCATTTTGTCGCACTTCGTTTCCATAATCTATTTGAGCCATTTTTGCTCAAGCGGTTTTTGTGCAAGAACAAGCAGTGTGGACGTTTCCTTTTTGCGCAAAACCCCCTTTTTGTGCAAGATCCTTATGCCTCTCATGGAAAAGGTATTCAGTGCTTTCCACGCTATCAGATGAGGAAGTGAGGGTAGAGACACTTGGGATTTGCTACATATCTGTGCAAGTGGACTGTACTGTCTGCTGCTGTGTGTTTGATATAACTATAATACTTATGAAATTGTTTGCCAGTTGTGTTTGTGGGACACCTCACCTTCGCAGAATGTGTTGCTTTATAGAATTATCCTAGTGCAATTTTGTTAGTTTCCTTAAAAATAGCATTGGCAGTAAAATGCATGTAATAAATAATGTTTTTGGTTTTCATCAATAGGTTCATTTTTTACTGGCCAGAGCTGCAGAAATAACGAAGAGGTAACACTTATACGTAAAGCTGATCTAGAGAACCATAATAAAGATGGAGGTTTCTGGACAGTGATTGATGGGAAAGTGTATGATATAAAAGATTTTCAGACCCAATCTTTAACAGGAAATAGTATACTTGGTGAGTTTCAACTTCTAACTGCAGGGGCACAGATTTCTGTTTTGTTTTAAAATTAGGTGCTCTAAACATCTGTTTAGATATTACAGAACTACTAAATATTCTTTTTTTCTAGCTCAATTTGTAGGTGAGGACCCAGTTGTTGCTTTGGAAGCGGCCTTGCAATTTGAGGATACAAGAGAGTCAATGCATGCCTTTTGTGTTGGCCAATATATGGAGGTAAAAATATAATAGCACATCATATGTACAATAGTAAGTTATTTGGAGAAATTAGTTTTTCAGCCTGTAGGATTGATACCTAGGACCTGCAGCAAAAGCTTAGGTTATAAATGACTGATGTAGAGACAAAGTCATTCCACTTTGAAGGAAATTTAACTTATGATTGTATTAATAATTAATTTACCTCTTCAAAATAGGAAAAAAATAGCTTTGTTTTTAAACTCTTGTTGAAATTAACTTTTTGACTTAATCTGTCATTTCTTTTGTTTAGCCTGACCAGGAAGTGATTACAACACCAGATCTTGGCAGTCTGTCATCACCTCTCATAGATACAGAAAGAAATCTGGGGCTGCTTCTTGGACTGCATGCATCCTACCTAGCAATGAGCACACCACTTTCTCCTGTAGAGGTTGAATGTGCCAGTAAGCACAATTTGAATTTCAGTTAAATTAGAAGTAACAGATGGTGTACAGTACAGTTGCATGTTTCCCATACCATGTTTAAACCAGAGTAAAAGAAATTTAGCATTTTTTGCCTTATTTTCTTTTGGACATAGTCTAAACATTTCTTGTTCGTTTTTATCATTAGAAAACTTTTAATACTTCATTCTTCTCTTTGGCTGTTCCTCTCAGTTTTCTCCTTCTGTTGCAGACTTGTGGCTCTTTCACTTGTTAGTGTAATTAATTCACTTTTATTCAGATGATTAAATGCCTTTCTTTTGTGTATTTTCCTTGCTCTATAGTTTTTAGAACAGTGTGGTATGTGCTGTCTTCAAACCCTCACTTACTGACAGCAGCAGAAGTGAAAAAAGGAAAAATCCTTTATGTATCATTTCATTCCTTATCCTCACTACGTTCACTGTCTTCTCTCTTCTATTTAATATTTTTCTGCATGTCTTCTAAACCACTTTGGTTTACTGGTCTGAATTTCTTCTTTTAAAAGTCATTTCTTTAATGTGTGGAAGGGGACTAACCATGGAACCAATACTGTTTTTTCCAATTGAATTCAAGAACTTCAGAGGGAAAATAAATTAGTATTTTGTTTACAGTGCAGCAGAAATATGCATTAAGTAGTTTAATAGACTTCAGTGGGAGTACTGACATGTCTATGCATGTAAGACCTTGTAATGTCTCCCAATACTTACATCAAACTGTAACAGGCTTGCATGCTTCATGTACCTTTCTGTATACACTTCTGGGACCCGTCATGCATTTTTAAAAGGCTCAATCATGTATATGTCCGTTCTTGGCCAAGAATTGAACAAAATTCAAAGATGGGCTCGTTGATTATTTGAATAACTAGAATATCCAGAGTTTTAATCTTTAATGGTAACAAGACTATTGGAAGGGTGGTAAAACTTGGTGCTTCGAGGTTTAAATTGATCTCTTATTAGGGGTTAGGGTGAGTTCTTCATAAGGTGGAAGAGCAGACTCTAATGTTGACTCATTGTATCTCCTTCTGATGAATCTGTGTCTGTCTGCTGTCACATTGGACCAGGACCATGATTCTGTTCCAATATGGCTGCTGTTAGAATAGTTGCTAAAACTTTCATAGCTTCTTCATAGTTGGTGGCCTCAGGTGAGAATTGGCTCCTGTAACAGAATGGCTAAGATGTGACTTCACTTAATTTACAAATATTTTGTCAATTATTTTCTGATTTATCTTTGGTGAATTATTTATCTTCACCAAATATGTATGAAAGTATTCTAAATTTACTAATGTTTGCAAGTAAATTTATTTCTTTGTTTTAAAGAAGGATTTATAATAGGTAGCTTTAAAAGAAGGATTAGTGATAGCTTTGCCTGGCAGAAAAAACCCACACATCCACATGTTGTTTTCCCTCTTGTTAGAATGGCTGAAGTCCTCTATCTTCTCTGGCGGTTTGCAGACCAGTCAGATACATTACAGTTACAATGAGGAGAAAGATGAAGACCACTGCAGTTCTCCTGGAAACACTACTCCAAACAAATCCAAACTGTATTCCCATCGACTGACCTTGAGTGACCATTCCCAGCCATTTCTGCAAGCCATTGCAGATAACAATATTCAGGATCACACTGTGAAGGTAAAATCCTTAGTTTTTATCTTTACCAGGAAATAGTTTAAATGTGGCCATCAACAAGTGCTCTGAATTGTTGCTGGAGAAACAATTCAAAAGACACCAAAAGTGAAATGAGTGTTTCCAAACACTTACAGAATGTGTACTTGGTAGAGCAATTTCGGTTCACTGCCAGTTGTCAACTACATTTTCTGTTGCAACATTTGACTTGTGGTTCACCTGTTATCTGCCCTGACTTATAGCTGTTGCATATCAAGCCATAGTCACTAACCACTTACATCCTAACTAATGTATGATTCAATTGAAACTGATTTCCGTATGCAGTTTTTATTATGAATTCCAAGTGATTTAAACTTAATATTACTTGAAAGGAAATTGAATACTGTGTCTGTTCCATTTAAGCATTAGGGATGGTGTAAACCAGGGTTTGTTACCATTTGTACTAAGAATTATCTTCCAGTTAGAGGGAGGAGGTGCTGTGTACTTAGTGACCACAATCTATATCCATCTTTCTCAATGAGTGTCCTGCACTTTCACACTTATAGATTTTTTTTTTGTAATAGTATAGTTATTTTGCAGTAAATATAGAATGATTATGCAGCTATTGTGCTTAGGTTGTTTACTGATCTTGGCATACCTCCGTATGTCCCCACACAAGTGTCCATCTTCATTTCTATCCCCATGATTCCTATTCTGACCTCCTGTATCAAAATATAATTTTGAAATAATTATCTTTAGGAGGAAGTATTTAAGACTAGGCTTGGCCTAATAAGCTGGAGAAGATGTCAGAAGCAGTTTCAAATTTTGTTGCTATGTTGTGTAGGGTGAGAGCCCTCTGAGAGGCTATTTAATCTTGAGAATGACAGTAAGGTAGGGATGTTAAAAATTGATAGAGTAACTATGTAACTGCTGAAAATCTCAGTGGTTGCACAGTGTTTTGCAGTGAAGCCTCCCCAGGAGTGGGGCAGCTAGCCTGGCTCCTGGGGAGGTGACTTCACTGAGTGTAAGTGACATTGTTACCAGACAAGCATCCTCTTATCAGTTAAATAGTTGTTTACACTCAAACATCCCTACAGTAGTAAGGATTGCTGTTTGGTATAATAGTTTTTGTACTTCTAGTAAATTAGGCGATTCATGCCATGAATTGAGAATATCTGTAGCTTCTAAATGTATTTAGCCTAGGATATGATTGTATTTTCACTTGAGTGCTGGCTGTAGTGTTCTACGTTGTTATGCCCGGAGAGTGTGATATTACTTTTTCTTTGACTTTAATGTTTCTTTTTAGGACTTTTTATGTCAGGTAGAGAGATACTGCAAACAATGTCACTTGACAACACCAATCACATTTCCTCCTGAACATCCTGTGGAAGAAGTAGGCCGGTTACTCTTATGTTGTCTTCTAAAGCATGAGGATTTAGGTAAGTTGATGTAGCTGTTTCAGAACACCTTTTAAACAAATTTAACTCCCACCCTCCTCAATCTTAGAAATAGATATTAATGTGTTTTTTCTCATTCAGGTCATGTGGCATTGTCTCTAGTTCATCCTAGTACGCTGGGAGTTGATCAAGTCAAACACAGAACCTTACCAAAATCTGTAGTAGATGTGTGTCGTGTTGTATATCAGGCAAAATGCTCACTAATTAAGGTGAGCCTCTAACCAACTGTAGTTTAACTTCTTTTCAACCCTAACTATTAAAAATGACAATTGACTCCTGTTTTATTTGTATATTAAGTTTATAATCTGTTCCCGTTCCTGTTTTAGACACATCAAGAACAAGGCCGCTCTTACAAGGAAGTTTGTGCTCCTGTCATTGAACGTTTGAGGTTCCTGTTCAATGAATTGCGTCCTGCAGTCTGCAATGACATCTCCATAATGTCAAAGTTTAAACTTCTGAGCTCTTTGCCCCGATGGAGGAGGATAGCTCAGAAGATAATTCGAGAGAAAAGGAAAAGAAGAGGTAAGCGAATAGCAATACTTTAACAAAACAAAAGAACCAACTCCCCCCTCATAGCTTTGTGTATATGTAAGTAACACTTCTTTATTAGGACAGAGAGAGGGATGTAAGTGACTAGTCAACTATCTGATAAGCAAATGCTTATCTTTGATGTGTTCAAGTCACCAAGGTCTGATGAAATGCATCCTAGAATACTCAAGGAGCTGATAGCCAAAGGATCGGAAACCTCCTCTATCATCTTTGAAAAATCATGGAAGTCAAGAGAGATTCCAGAAGACTGGAAAAGGGCAAATATAGTGGCCATCTATAAAAAGGGAAATAAGAACAACCTGGGAAACTACAGACCAGTTAGTGCCAGGGAAGATAATGGAACAAATAATTAAAGAATTTAAATACAAACATCTGGAAGATAGTAAGGTGATAGGTAGCAACCAGCATGGATTTATAAAGAACAAGTCATGTCAAATGAATCTGTTAGCTTTCTTTGATAGGATAACAAGTCTTGTGGATAAGGGAGAAGTGGTGGACATGGTATACCTCAGTGTTTCTCAATCTTTTTTTTTTTTATAAAGTACCCTCTTAAAAAAAAAAAAAGTACCTCAGTACCTACAGTTTTCAGACACACAATTTCTTTTTCTGCCATTGCAACACGTTTGTTTAAACAACTTAATTGTAGCTGGGCAGGGGACGAAATTTTTGGGTGTAAAAAGTACAAAAATAATAAAGCTCGGTAAAACTTAAAAACAAAAATTCAGTTTTCTCCAAATTTCAGTTGTGTTGATGTACCTCCCAGACTTCTCTTGAGTACCTCTAAGGGTACTCGTACCACTGGTTGAGAAACACTGGTATACCTGGACTTCAGTAAGGCACTTGCTACAGTCTTCCGTGACCTAGATGGGGCTATCATAAGGTGGGTGCATAACTGGTTGGATAACCGTTGTCAAAGAATTGTGATTAATGGTTCGTAGTCATGTTTGAAGTTTATAGTAAGTGGAGTTTTGCAAGGGGTCTGTTTTAGGACTGGGTCTGTTCAATATCTTCAGCGATTTTGATGATGGCATAGAAAGTATGCTGCTTAAGTTTGCATATGATGCCAAGTTGGGGGAGGGGTTGCAAGTGCTTTGGGAGGACAGGATCAAAATTCGGAGTGATCTGTACAAACTAGAGAAATGGTCTAAGGTAATTAGGATGAATTTAATAAGGACAAATGCAAAATATTCCACTTAGGAAGGAACAATCAGTTTCACACATTCAAAATGGGAAATGACCGTCTAGGAAGAAGTACTGCTGAAAGGAATCTAGGAGTCATATTGGACCACAAGCTAAATGAGTCATCAGTGTGACACTGTTGCAAAAAAAAAGCAAACATGATTCTGGGATGCATTAACAGGTGTGTTGTGAGCATGACATGAGAAGTCATTCTTCTGCTGTACTCTATGCTAATTAGGTCTCAATTAGAGTATTCTGTCCAGTTCTCGGCACCACATTTCAAGAAAGATGCGGAGAAATTGGAGAAGATACAGAGAAGAGCAACAAGAATGATTAAAGGTCTAGAGAACATGGCCTATGAGGGAAGACTGAAAGAATTGGGCTTTGGCAAGGAGAAGACTGAGGGGGACATGGTAGTGGTTTTCAGATATCTAAAAGGTGTCACAAAATTGTTCTCTTTGGCCTCTGATAGGACAAGAAGCCATGGGCTTAAACTGCAGCACAGGAAGTTTAGGTTGGACAATAGGAAAAACTTCCTGTCAGGGTAATGAAACACTGGAATAAATTGCCTGGGAAAGTTGTGGAATCTCCATCAATGGAGATACTTAAAAGCAGGTTAGATAGATGTCTATCAGGGATGATCTAGATGATGCTTGGTCCTGCTATAAGGGTAGGGGATTGGTCTTGATGTTCTCTTGAGGTCCCTTCCAGTTCTAGTATTCTCTGTTTAGGAGAGAATCCTGGTTTACAGTCCTTTGGCTTCGCAAGGGAGCTACAGAACACAATTGAGGGAACTCCTCCCTTTCTCAGTGAATCTCCTTCTTCAACCAGAAGACTGATTCCTTACACTCCTTCAAAGACTCTAGGTGGTGGGCAGTGACTTTTACAGGGGGTCCACTTAATGAATGTTGATAAGTGGTCACAAGCAGTCTCCACCCTCGAATTTGTCCAGGGCTGGAGACTTTGAATTAAAACATATAGCAAAGGGCTCTAACCCCACTGCTTCTGCATTGCCTGACAGCTACCTAGGGTTGCTGCAACTATTTAAAGGGTTAGCAGCTCTGTGGGCCCTGTTTGGGGTAGTGTTTGTGAACCAGGAGCTATTTAAATAGGAACCTGCACCTGAGCCACCTCTTGGAAATTCAGTGTCACAGGCAGCAGGATATAAATAGAAAGTGGCTAGATGCGGTCGGCAGGGTTAATCCAAGTGTTAGGTGGGCTGGCTTCAGCCCCTGGGCCACATCTAGAGCCACCTTATGATCACTGAGCATTTCTATACCAGCACCCAAGAAGCAAATTCTATCAGCTGTTTCCTGAACAATGTTACAGAGATCCTCTGTGCTTCCTCCAGTGGCCTACTGAGCCTTGAACAAGTGTCAGGCTTCCACAGCCATATCTTCCTGGCCTGTTAACACAGTCCGTGATGCCACACAATTTTCATGTAAGCATTATTTCTGAGTGCATATAGAGAACTATCAACCAAGTTGCAACTCACCATTCTTGCAACTCACCTCCTTCAGGGGTCATCCAGCCTGGAGTGTGATAACATCCAGGACCCACATGTCCATTATCATTCAACATGGCTATATAGTTGAGTTCATGACACTACCTCATCCACATGTCCTGACATGATCCTGCCTGTGGGATCACTCTTGCGACAGTATCCTGGTCTTGGAAGTGGACTCCTTCCTACAGTAGAGGTGATAGAGCCTATGCCCATGTCCTGTCAAGTCATAGGGTCCTTCTTCATGAAATTCCTGGTATCCAAGAAAAAGAGAAGATGATCAGTCCTAAATCTCCATCATTTCAACCACTACATACACCAGCCAAAGTTCTGAGTATATGCTGTTTTCAGCCATTCTAGCCTCTCTTAAAAGAAGCACTCTGTTTACAGCTCTCAATATGAAAAACACTTACTTTGACATGAATTTCTACCCACCCACAAATAATTCCTGAAGTTTACTGTAGGCCCTCAGCACTTCCAATACAAGGTTCTACTATTTGGATTCACCACTGCTCCATGGGTTTTCACTAAAGTCTTCTCTGTAGTGGTGGCCTACCCATCATCAAGGGGTCCTCTTCTGTTATCTTGATGACTGGCTGCTGGAAGCATGATTCAGATATGAGGCTCAAGTATTGATTTTTCCAGTTGTTTTTACTCCTCTCTTCCCTGAGCACTAGTGTACGCCTCAAAAATTGATTTTGGACTCCACACACTCACTGGAGTTCATTTGGGCATGCACTGACATGATCTTTGCATGAGCCTACCTGCCACAGGGCAGGTTCTTGAACCACCTAGAATGGATTGCTTCTTTGACCTCCAATCCTTTGGTCCTGGCCAGAACTTGCCTTTCCCTTCTTGGCCATATGACCAGCATGCACATACATCACTGCCTTTGCTCATCTTTGCTTCAGCAGTCTACATCTGTGGCTATAGATAACACATTCTCTGATATTCAATTCAAGGAACACCTTACTGACTTTGTCTCCCCCCCCCCCCCAGGTTCCTTCCTCTCTTTGATATATAACCCCAGATCTGCTTTGCACTGGGAATGCCTTTCCTCCTATCCTCTTAAGGCAATGACCATGATTACAGATGCATCACTTCACAGATTGGAGTGGAAGGGGACACAGCTATGGATGAACATGACGCAAGGCACTCAGACTGCTTGGGAATCCAGGTTGCATATCAACATCCTAGAACCTCATATATTATGAAGAGCATACTGTGCATTTCTCCCATCCATCTGATCCTTCTATATTCTGTTGGACAGCACCATTGAAGTTTGCTATGTAAGCAAAGAAGGGGACGCAAGGTTGGGAGCACTTCGTGCATTACGTATTCACCTTTGGAAATGGTGCCTCAACCACAATATCCTGATGTCTGCAGCTTATCTGCTGAGGACTCTAAATATGATTGCAGATGCTCTCAGAAGGAATTTTGTGGCTGACCATGAATGGGTACTGTAAGACTCTGTGGTCATGGACATTTTTCACCTTGCGGACTCCATTCAGAGATTTCTTTTGGCACACATTTGGAAATACAGGTTGAACCTCTCTAGTCTGGCACCCTCTGGACCTGACCCATGCTGAACCACAGTATTTGCTGAACCATAGGAGGTTCATATTGTCTAGCAGCATTACCAATGATTCCATTGTTTAATGGGCACTTAGAAGACATCTGGGGTAAGTTTAGAGCTAAATAACAGCACAGAAAAATGAGAACCAGGATTGGTGGCTATAAAAAAACTTCATGGGACTGTGGGAAACTTGGCCCCACTTATGGTAAGTGGACATTCAGGTAACTAAAATCATGGATGTTTCTGGACTAGTGTGTGTCACACTAGAGAGGTTCAACCTATAGCTTTTTAATCATGTACAATTAGTCATCAGGGAGGCTGACACAACATAGCTTTCAGAAAAAAAAGTTAGAACTGTAATTACGTAGTATCTGGAAAACTGTATGCATTATACTAAAATAATTTTAGGGCTGATGACAGTTTCAGTTAAAATACTTATGCTTTTTACCACTGAGGTATTAACAAAGCCAATGGTAGCCTCAAGCAATTAATATTTTATAGTGGTTAAAGATGCAGTATGTGCAAATAAAACAGCTTCCCCCTTCCCGTTCCACCACATGATGTATGCTAAGCAAATTCAAAGGCTTCTGTTTGAAGTTATGCGTAATTAAACAGCTCTTGATGTGCACACTTCCATGAAATATTTTATCTGCCCTTATATTAACCATTATCTAGGTATGTAAGTGTGTAATGCATTTACCAACTAGTTGTTTCCAAAGCCATATGGAGATATGAAAGGAGAAATACCTTGTGATGTTAGATTTTAATTGGAGTTTCTTCTGTTGAGACTGCCCTACTTTTTCAGAATTGTTTGTTTAAATCCTCTTAACTCTAAAGTAGTTAAGTTTTTAATGGCAAAGTATTTCAAAGATAGCATAACCAAACCATCAGCAACAATCGTTTGTTACTTTGGTGTGTTTAAATCAAGTGGACACTTTTTATAATCAGCTTTTATATTTTTTACTGTGAATAGTCATGTATTTATTCTCTCTACATTGGAAAGATTTAGATTTGCATGTTGAGTAATTTTTAAAAAAATTTCTAGTGCCCAAAAAATCTGAGTCGGCAGATGTGGAAGAATCCAAAATTGGATATGAAGAAAGTGACTTAGAAGAGTCTTGTGTTGTACCCCACAGTCCTGTGTCTGTAGATAAAAGGCCCATACCAGCCAAGTCTCCTAAGGTAGAGTATCTAGCTATTGAATTGCTCTTCTGGGTAAAAGAGAACTATAGAGGAAAACCGTAAGACAGTCCAGTAATTCTTGCAGACACATTTGGAATAAGCAATTGTCAGCTTAATAAGTACAGTATGGCTTCTTCATGTTTTATTTACATTTGTAGTACGGTTTTAAAACATGCTTGTATGTCATGAGTTCTGAACTGCTGATGACATGAAGCTTCCTCTGATTTGTTCCTTGAAAGAATGTTCAACTCCTTGATTTCATTTCAGGGTAAATGAAGCTATTTGCTTTGTCTTAGTGTTTCAAGGTGAAATGGTGCTTAATGTATCTGAGCATGGCATTCATTACATCAATATATGAATCTTTTCCTTAGTTTGAAGTCTGATTTTAAAATATTTTTTTAATTTGGGGTGTGTGTGTGTGTGTGTGTGTGTGTGTGTGTGTATATAAAACCCTGTTTTCTTATTGAATTAATTTGCTTCATTTGATACTTTTTCCCCATCTAGCAGGATAAATGGCAACCACTTCTGAGTACAGTGACAGGTGTTCACAAATATAAATGGCTGAAGCAAAATGTCCAAGGCTTGTATCCCCAGTCTGCCCTCCTCAACACTATTGTTGAATTTGCCCTGAAAGAAGAGCCAGTGGATGTAGAAAAGATGAGAAAATGTTTATTGAAACAGGTAAAATGAGTAAATATGGATTTTTATGCTTAAGCATTATGACATAAACATATCAATAAATGTTGTTTTTTATTGATTGCAGTTAGAAAGAGCAGAAGTTCGTTTAGAGGGGATAGATACAATTCTGAAATTGGCAACTAAAAGCTTCTTACTTCCATCTGTGCAATATGCTATGTTCTGTGGATGGCAGAGGCTTATTCCAGAGGGGATCAGTATAGGGTAAACAGTCTTTTTTCACTTTTATTAAATTTCTGACTGTAGGGGTTGGGAGAATGTAAACATTTTTTCCCCTATCTTTATTAAGGGAACCTCTCACAGACTGTTTGAAGGATGTTGATCTGATCCCACCATTTAATAGAATGCTGCTTGAAGTAACTTTTGGGAAGTTGTATGCATGGGCTATTCAAAATGTCCGGAACATCTTATTGGATGCTAATGTCCAATTTAAAGAACTAGGTGAGCTTCTGTCTTAGCCTTTGTTGTTGTTGAATCAAAAAACTCTAGTTTAAATATAATTGCTTTCATTCATGTGCGGAACAGCACATTTTAATGTCTTGCTCTTTCTTCAAGGTGTTGAATATTTTTATATAAATGTGTCCTTTCTCTTCCTTTTCCCCCCACCTTCCCACCCCAAATTAAGTTTGAGTTTCTAATATTTAGGACTATGTTCTTGGTTTCCTGATAGGTTACAGCACTTAAATAACCAGTTACTACTCTGTATATCTTGGAACTTCCATTTTGGAGGTTCCTTAAGCCAAGGGTAATGTATGATTATTTTAAACTGTTTAAATTTATAATCTATTTAACGGTAGCCTTTATGCATTAATTTGCTCTGCATTATTTATATTTACTTAAAGGTATCCTAATTCTGAACTAGGTATCCAGCCTGTTCCTCTGCAAACCATTACTAATGAGAATGCTGCTGGACCAAGTCTTGGGACAATTCCACAAGCACGTTTTCTGTTGGTTATGCTCAACATGCTGACCCTGCAGCATGGTGCCAACACCTTGAACCTCCTTCTCAACTCTGGCATGCTAGCATTGACACAAACCACTCTGCGACTAATAGGTATGAAATCTTCAAGTTCTTTGTTTCTAAGAATATATGTTTTGAACAATGAATTATTTCATAGGTTTTAACCGCCACTGCATTGTAAGTAGGAAGACAGCTTCACTGGTTAAGAACTGGTGATCTGGGCTGCTTGGTTATAGTACTACCCAGTTTGTAAAAACGTGCCATTGATGTGGAGGGGAAGATTGACACATGCTCTTTTCCCAGGTGTGACTGGAGTCTTATGAAGAATCTTTCTTTGACAGTTCTTGTTATAGTCTGTGGGAGTTGTAAAAACATATATTGTTTCATTTAGTTTGTTGCTGTGTGAGCTTCCCTTTTATCCATAGTGATTGGAAGAGTTCTAGCATTTTGCTGTAAGCTTCATTCATTCATAAGAATTTCTGGAGAATTAAGTGTAATAGTGAAAGCTATTCGGCTTTGGTTTTAACCCCCAGTCCCTTGTACAATAGAAAAAATATTATGACAGGTTTATTTAACTTTTTCAGATTCTTATAAAACTTCATGGACAACAAAAGAAGAAACTATTTCTGGTGCACTCCTTTCCTGCTGTGTCTGCCCCCACTACTGTTGCAAAGGAAAAAAGTCCTAAAGATAAACATGAACTATACAAAGATGTTTTATTTGAAGTACGCTTCAGCAGTCTCCAATGATGAAATTATGCCATTTCTGTTCTGTTCAGAACCTCATTTTGTTTCAGTGAGAGCTAAGAAGGAAGGCTTCTCCAAAGCAGGCCTTTTCAATAGAAAGGAAAATCCTAGCATTCACCTTTTGTTCTTTGCTGCTAGTTAAAACAACCAAATCTTGGCAGCAAAAGTTTGCCTCCTTAAGATGATCCACTGGAGGAAAACTTCATAGTTCTTCTTTGAACAATGTCACTGCAAGTGCTACACTGTTGTTGTTGGGTTGTTTAAGTGCTACAGGTCGGAGTTTTTATAGCAGTAGCTGGTTGGGCTGGGAATGCATGCATGTAGGTGCCTTGTGTTCACACCTTTGCCCCTCACATGTGTGGCCTGACCCTCCTCAGTTCCTTCACTACTGCCCTCTGTTGCAGATGGAGCTCAGCTTCGCTTATCTAATCAGAGTAGAAAAAATAGTTCAAGTTAGTTCGTTTGATCCATGATTCGCTCTTAATATTGTTGTTCTGATTGTTTAAGACAAAAAAGAACAAAAATGAAAAAAACAGTTTGAATGGTAGAGAAGGAAGTAGGCCATGGCCTCTTGTTTTTTCTCGTTTAGTTTTGTTCCCTGTGCCTTGATGGGCTCCCCCAGCTTCAAGAACTGTGACACTCATTGCAAACTGATGCTAGTCTCCAATGGGCACTCTTCATGCGTTTGATACTTGGGGGACTCGCATGTTCCTCAAAAATGCACCCACTGTTGCCGTCTCACTGCAAGACCCCAGTAAGACAGGGAGCTAAGGCTCAGAATGCTTTTTTTCGATAAGGCATTGCAACCCTTGGAGCCTCATGCACCAATAGCCCAGCCTGAGCCCTCTAAGGCCCAGAAGAGGCAAACCAGTTCTCCATTGACAAAGTCTTCTGCCAAATGGAATGTGTGTCTGGCAAGATTCCCTTCCAGCCACTCTGTCTACTAGACTCAGCGCAGGGAACAAACTGGGGACACAATCATGTCAATCTCTGCTTAGTGAATTTCCAATTTGATATTGTCATGCATCACTTGGTGCCATTCCCTACAGAAAAAGACGCTGCTAGCTCCATGTAGAGCGCATTTCACCCATGCTATGTCAATGTCTATGGTGTTTCTGAGTGAGACTTCACAAAAAGACATTTGCCGTACAGCTACTTGGTCATCTGAACACACCTTTGTGAGACACTATGCCATCTTACCTCAACCACTGACTGATGTTTCACTAGGCACAGCAGTCTTCATCCGCCGACTGGTGACTCCAAAGCTCACCTTCCTTACGATCATGCCTCAGCATTTCAAAGTGGCAGCATCTCACAGCTGAGCCCGGGTTCCAGTGTGGCATTTCCACAGAACCTGGGATCAGCTGGGGAGTCCCCAGCTGACTCCTGGTTCTGTTAACCCTGGCATTTCAAATGGGCAGCACGGCATGGAGTACCCCGCTGACCCCAGGCTTGTGCTTCCTTTTGCAATGCACAAGAGCCTTTGCTGGGGACTCTCATACATTTCAAAGCTGGCGTGCCACGTGCAGCCTGGAGTCAGCAGGCCTTCCCCTTGGCCCCGGGCTGCATGCAGAGTTCTGCATTTCTCCTTTGAAATGTACAAGAGTCCCCAGTGGGGGGGGGGGGGGGGGGGGGGTTGTACATTTCAAAGGAGGAATCCGGAAGTGCCCATCGACTACTTGACTAGTAAAATAACCGATTAGTTAACATCCCTACTCCATGACCATCATGATGGATGCCCCTCTCCTGGTTTAGGGGGCTCATTCAGGCCCTCTCATGACTCAAGGACAATGGTCCCTGTAAGAATCCAACCTGCACATAAATGTATTGGAGGACAGGGCGGTATTCTACGCATGCCAACATTTTCTACATCTCATATACAACAGCACCGTTCAGAGTTTTATGGACAACCACACTACATCAACAGACGGGGCGGGGGGGGCGGCGCACATCTTGCTGTCTGTGCATGGGGGCTGTCTGCTTCTGGACTTGGTGCATAACACTCGACCTATACCTACAAGCCTTCTACCTTCCAGGCAAGGACAATCTCACTGCTAACGACCACTGCAGGAATGTCATCTCCAATCACAAATGGGAAATGGACTCCAGGATCCTCCATCAACTGTTCACCCATTGCGGGTTCCCCCACAGTGAACTTGTTTGCAGCCAATACCAACAAGAAGCGTTGACAATATCCTCCCTGTGTAGGCATTGGCACGCAGTCCCTGTGGGACATGTTCACAATAAATGGAATGCACTGCCCCTCTATGCCTTCCCTTCAGTCCTGCTCTTCCCTCAAGTGGTCAACAAAATAAGATTGGACGCAACCACAGTAATCTTTATTGCTCGGGAATGGCCAAGGCAGACATGGTACACCTATCTGCTTCAGATGTTCACAAGAAGACCATGGCTCCTTCCACTGCTTCCTCATCTCCTGACTCAGAAGAGCCGGCATCTTCACTATCCATGCCTATAGGCACTCCACCTCCAAGCATGGTTCCTCAATGGCTCACCTCAGTAGAAGCAACGGTCATGATCAGGTCAAACAAATCTTACTGAACAGTCATGGAATAACAACCAGAAAATCATCTTTTTACAAGTGGCAAGGTTTTCATGGTAGTTAGGAAAAGAAGCCTAGAACCAGCTACTGTGCGCATAGTTTGGCATTCTACAGTACATCTTAGAGCTAAAGGAGTGGGGGTTTTCGTTCAGCTCTTTAAAGGTCCACTTGGCAGCCATTACAGCTCTTCATCAGCCTATCAATAATAAATCCGTTGTTACCTATTCAACAACCAAACGTTTCCTAAGGGACATATGGAATACTTACCCACCGAGCATGCCTCATGTTCCAGTCTGGGACCTCAACTTAGTCCTTTGGTCTGTTACTTGTAAACCATTTGAGCCTATGACAACATCTTCCACCTCTCTATGAAGGTGGTCTTACTGGTGGCCATCACGTTCGCCAGGAGGGTAAGCGAAATTGGTGCTGTCATTGCACATCCTTCTTTCATAGTAGTCCACACCGGTAAGGTTGTTCTCCATCCTCACCCTGCGTTCCTCATGAAGGTTCCCACTCCCTTTTACTACAATGAGCCCATAAATTTACCTGTTGTCTGTCTTAAGCCTCACACCAATAACAAGGAGACTACACTGTACACTCTGGATGTCCAGAGGAGATTGCCTTTTACTTGGTCAGAACTAAACAGATCTGCAAGTCAAACAACTCATTTATTTCCACCACAGAGAGATTGTTGGGCATGCCAATTTCCACCCAGAGAATATCCAGGTGGATAGCGGACTGTATCAAACTAGCCTATTCCACTTGTGACCAAGCTCCTCCATTGCATCTACAGGCGCATTCAACAAGAGCCATGGCGGCCTCTACAGCTTACCTAGATGGCATCTCACTCATGGACATATGCAGATCCGCAATGTGGTCCTCTGCTCACACTTTTGTTAGACACTGTGCTCTGGACAGTCACCCCTCCCGGGGTAACCAGTTTGGACACACTATCCTAACTGCTGTGCGCAATAAGTAACTGAAGCGCCTACCTCCATCCCGGGTACTGATTCATAGTCATTTAAGGTGATGCACCCACAGGGACAATCATTTTGAAGAACCTCCGTTACTGCACAAGATGAGTAATCCTCTCCTCGTTTTAAGTTCTGTTTGGTGTCTGTTTCCCAAATGTTTCAGTAAATTGGACAAGAGTGCATGGTGAAGTGAGTGTGAAGTTTCTCTAGTTTGCCTGTTAATCTCACGGGGCAGCTATGTCAGGAATACAGACCCACATCACATACTCAATGAGGATATTATTTGATTGATTCTTCATTGTTCAATATAAAGTCCCATATCTGGAAGCCAGTATGAGCTTCATTCAGTACTCAACTGAATATAGCTCATACTCTTCCTGTGAAGAATTCTGTAAGGAAGCAATTTGACCCTTAGCTTTCACCTTTCCCAAGCATTGCATGTGCCTGAGGTTGTCCTTTGAGGAAAGGACAACTCAGCAGTGTCCAACTCAGCAGTTCCCCCCCCCCCCCCCTTCAAAAAACAAAAACAAACAAAAAAACCACCCCAACCAAAACCTTTACTCTTCCTTGAGAAATGGAGATTACTTTTCTATCCTCCTTTGTTTTCTGCTACATCTACAATACAGCAGAGAGTTGACTTAAGCTACACAACTCCAGCTACATGAATAACGTAGCTGGAGCCAATGTATACCTTAAGTTGAGTTACCATGGGCTCTATACCATGGAGGGTGGACAGGAGAAACTCTTCCATCAACTTCCCTTTTCTTGTCTGTGATAGAGCAGTTGGGTGGACTGGAGAGTGATCTGTGATGGATTTGACAGGTCTCACTAGACCTGCTAAATTGACCACTGATCTATCGGTTTCAAAGCTTCGATCTAACCTTTAGGATAGATGTAGTCTTACGTTCCACTCTCCTTTTTGCATTTATTTTTCACTATTTCCTACTTCCTTGAGGTGATGGACTGAATAAGGTAACAGACAAAGGAAAACTTGTTACCTACCCATTGTCATTTCCCCCCTCAAGCTGGACCTGTCCATACTTTCCCATTGAGGGGAGTATGTATAGTTTAATTGTGATTTCATGTTAGGTTTTTTCTGCAACCCATCACTGAAGTATTCAAATAGTTTCCCTGCAAAATAGATTGGTAATACAGTAAACTTCCGATAATACGGCACCTTTAGAACCCAGGGGTTCTGGATTATCAGATATGCCAGACTATCAGAAGGGGGGGGGCTATGAGGGGTCTGGAGTGGGTTGGGAGGGGGTGCCACCCCAGACCCCTCATAGCCCTCTCTTACGATAGTCTGGCTCTGCCCCAGGCGTCCCTGATTCAGCTGCTGCTGGTCAGTTTCAGCAGCAGCTGAATCGGGGATGCCTGCAATAGAGCAGCTGGGGTGCTGCCGGGTTGGTCCCGCAGCGCCGAGGGGCGGTGCTACGGCACCAACCCAGCAGCACCCCAGCTGCTCTTGGGGACGCCTGGGGCAGAGTAGCTGGAGTGCTGCCGGGTTGGTCTCGCAGCGCCAAAGGACGGCGCAGCGGGACCAACCCGGCAGGACCCCAGCTGCTCTGCCCCAGGGGTCCCCGATTCAGCCGCTGCTGAAACAGATCAGCCGGGGCAGAGCTGCTCTGCCCCGGGCTTCCTGGAATCAGCCACTGATCTGTTTCAGCAGCGGCTGACTTGGGGACCCCTGGGGCAGAGCAGCTGGGGTGCTGCTGGGTTGGTCCCGCAGTGCTGAGGGGTGGCGCTACGAGACCAACCCTGCGGCACCCCAGTTGCTCTGCCTCAGGCGTCCGGATTCAGCCTGCTGGTGAAACTGACGCTGCTGGTCAGTTTCACCAGCGGCTGAATCGCGACACCTGGGGCAAAGTAGCTGGGGTGCTGCCGGGTTGGTCTCGTAGCGCCACCCCTCAGCACTGCGGGACCAACCTGGCAGCACCCCAGCTGCTCTGCCCCAGGGGTCCCCAAGTCAGCCGCTGCTGAAACAGATCAGTGGCTGATTCCAGGAAGCCCGGGGCAGAGCAGCTCTGCCCCGGCTGATCTGTTTCAGCAGCGGCTGAATCGGGGACCCCTGGGGCAGAGCAGCTGGGGTCCTGCCGGGTTGGTCCTGCAGCGCTGTCCTCTGGCGCTGCGGGACCAACCCGGCAGCCCTCCAGCTGCTCTGCTCCCGGCTTCCCCGATTCAGCTGCTGGTCAGTTTCAGCAGCAGCTGAACAGGGGAAGCCTGTCCGGCTGCCCCAGCACTTCCGGGTTCCTGATGGTGCCGGACCATCAGGAGTCCCGGAGCATTGGATGCCGGACTAATGGAGTTTTACTGTAGTATGGCTCTTTGTGGACTCTCTCATTTTTCTCCCTTTTTTCACATTGGTGTCATCACCTATTGTTATGTTATGATAATCCTTACTGAGGAGATAAGCAGTACCTGAGCTCAGAGCACTTGAATTTCTGATCTCAAAACAATGGTGGATTATGGGGAGAGAATTTAAATGTATAAGTTTACTTAGACTTTTGTATACAAATGGTAAATTTATTAGTAAGTTATTGAAAGGCTCACACTCACTTTTACCCCACAACAACCAGATTTTATCTACAATACAGCAGAGAGTTGACTTAAGCTTGTCTTGCTGCATTCATTTCTTTCTAGATGAAGTCTGAAAATAGTCTAGGAATGTGAACTCTTACATTGATAGGTTATTTTTTCACTTGAATGATCCAAATTCCCTTTCTTCATCACTATTGCTACATTTACATTATATGAAGGTTAAATAGTACTTGTTCTTTTCTCCAAAATTACCCTTAGCTGTGCTTCTAGCTCTGTTTACTAGGAGTGAGACTGGGTTTTTTGAAACGTTTTCATGTGCTTATACTTCTAGCTGAACCTGTAGACTATCATGTACAGATTTCTGGTTTCGTGTTGCTATATTACTGTGCAACAGTTGATTGACTGTATCTTTACCAACAGCTCTGCAACCATTTTCTAGTGCTTTTTCACTGGTCAAAAAATAGTAGTTAAGATGTGTGTAACATATTCTACCTCTAGACCTGCGTGGATGCTGGACCTCATCACCCTAGTATTTCTTCCATCCGTCTGTATTATTTTAAACAAAAAATGTGGTATGATGACCTTTATTTTCAAAACCCTAATTTCAGAATTTTTAAAAACTAGAATGATTATACCACTTGTTAACTCCTGCCTTCTGAATACTAACTTCTCATTTTAGGTGTTAATGTGATAAGTACTAGTGTGACAAAGGTAATGTCTTAAGTTTCAAGCGATCTTTGTTTCTTATGGACGTTTCCTTTAGGGCCTAGTTCTGACAATGTTGAAGACGATATGATTGCCTCTTCTCGGGGAGCTTCAGCCACAGTTTTGGAAGAGTCAAGGAAGGAAACCACACCAGTTCAACTCCCTGTGTCGGGGCCAGAGTTGGCAGCTATGATGAAAATTGGCACCAGGGTGATGAGAGGGGTAGATTGGAAATGGGGTGATCAGGTACAAAATTGTGTTCCAGTTTCGTTTTGTAATATGTTTTATCAGTCTACCAGCAGTATTACTGGACTCATTAAGTCAATGACATCATTTACAAGTTATTAGACAACAAAAAGCCAAGTACGTAACATGATACAAGTAGAACCTTTAAAAAACCAGGACTCTCTGGTCTGGCAACATCCATTGTCTGGCAGAGAGCCCTGGTGGCCAGGAGTCAGGCAGGAGGACGAGTGGTCAGCCAGGGCTGGGATTCCAGCAGCCCTGCTATAGTGGGGAGAGGATGTGGAGAGGGCAGCAGCCCTGCCAGGGCTGGAGGCTGTGGGGGGAAGGGGAGAGGGGTGAGGGAAGACCAGAATTGACCTCCCCTGGTCTGGCAAACTCCCTCGTTTGGGACCAGGGAGGTCCAACCTTTAATAGATCTAATTTTTATCTGTAGAGTAAATTCTTTTTCATTGTAACTTTCCTCTATTAATAATCACTAAAAGGAAGCAGGTTCAATTGTTCAGTTGAGTGCAGCATCATGGAAATGCATCTGGTGTAAGGAACTTGGACAATGTGTTAAATGTTTTATTGTATTTTTTAAAATAGCAATGTTGCTTATTGCTGATTGCCATCTGAATTAAAAATAATTCTAATCTGAAAATATTTTATATGACATTTCTAGGATATGAAAGTGAAAATATTCCAAGAGTTTTGAAAAAATACTTTGGGTTATTTTATTTTACAGTACATGCTAGGGATGTTGGGTACCGTGTAATTGAATAATTGGTGTAATCGCACAAAATATTATCAGTTACACAATTATTCAATAGTCCCCAAGGTCAGGGTTGGCAGCCAGTGTGCCCTGGTCCCCACTCCCAGGGTACCCCCATCCATCCCATGCTGCTGCCTCTGTATCAAAGGCAGCAGCACAGGATGGCAGGCAGGAGCTGGCCTGCAAGGGGAGCCAGTTTAAAAAGAACAGCTACCTGTGCAGCCAGGCTCCTGCTCTGACATCCGTGTCTGTGGGAGGCCCGAGCTCCCCATGGACAGAAGCTGTGCTGGCTCCCCTGAGGCACTGGCTCCTGCCTTCTCTCCTCTTCCCCCCCTATTTCCTCTGATAGATGCAGAAAGGGGGTAATATATGTGGTGTCAACAGGGTTAACCAATAAACCTCTTTTTATCAGTTAAGCATGTAGTTGACTACATGCTGACATCCCTAGGTATGTGCTCTCACAAGTTTGGTGGTTAGTGAGACATTGTATAACAGAGTCCATCCCATTATTGGCATGGATTTGAATTATTTGTTGACTGAGCATCTCTTCTTTCAGGATGGGCCCCCTCCAGGCTTGGGTCGTGTGATTGGAGAACTGGGAGAGGATGGCTGGATTAGGGTTCAATGGGACACTGGCAGTACAAATTCTTACAGAATGGGAAAGGAAGGAAAATATGATCTCAAACTGGCTGAGCCACCACCTGCAGCTCAACCCACAGCAGAGGATTCTGATACAGAGGATGATTCTGGTAAGAAAAAGTACTTGGGTAAAACTGAGGCAGACCTCTTTCTGAATCTTCAGTGTTAAGACTTTGTAAGATCAGCAAAACCCATTTCACATCAGGAAAAAAATTATCTGAAAAGCTTTTTCTTTAATTTGGTGTAAATTTATATGTGGCGGATGTACCTCTTACAACATAGCCAAAGCTATTTTGAAGGGATTGGAAGGTGGGTTTGCATGGCATCTGCTGAGCATGCATTTCGGAAGGAGGGGAACGCAGCACTGAAATCATCGCAGTTGGTCAGTGTCATGGCAGGCACATCTGAATATGATGGTGATAATTCTAGTGCAGGAATTGTAATAAATATTCCTATGAAGTGTCTTGTTTGTCACATCTGTCTTTTTTGGAATTACTCTGAATTTCATCTTTTTGAAATGTGTGTTATGGAGTAAATGATGCTGTGGAAAGAGCTTGGAAATATGCACTGGTATTACATGATGACTTGCAATTTATACCATAGTAGTTGAAATATAGGATGCTTTCCATAATAAGCATTACAAAAATAATCTTCAAGTAGTGCCCTGATGGATTCTCTACTTCAGGCGTTTCATTGTCTCTTGTGTACCTGAAGAGAGATGCTATGCTAGCAATGCTTGTTTGACCTGCTCATGTGCCCTATGCCTCCCATGTGCTGGACCCTGAGGCCATATTGGGATGTATAGGTGAACCAGCGTTACTTGCTTCTGTACTGTCTTGGCCTGAGACAGAGCTCTAGCATGCTCACATTGAGTGTGCCTCCACTATTTGGTATTTTTCTTATAGTTTAAGATTGCTTAGTACAGTTTATTGTTAATATTAGTTCTAGTTAGTGATTTTTAGTAGCAAGAGGATTAGTATTTTTCCTTCCTCTCTTTCTCCTTGAGGAACTTGGTCTTCCTGGCATCATATGCCTGGCTTGCCAGGCTACTTTTCACCAGGAATCAGTCTGTGTGTTAGTTATTTAGGGGAGTACCATGTCTTCATGACTGCTTATTTCCTGCCAAATAGCTACATGTGACTAGCACCCCAGCTGCTTTGCCCCATGGCTTTCCCAGGTCTGCTGCTGCTGAAACTGACGAGCGGCGGACTTGGGGAAGCCATGGGCAGAGCAGCTGGGTTGCTGCCTGGTTGGTCCCGCAGCGCTGCCCCTCACCTCCCTGCTCGGCGCCCGGTAGCACCCCAGCTGCTCTGCTCTGCAGCTTCCCCAAGTCCGCTGCTGGTCAGTTTCAGCAGCGGCAGCAGCAGACTTGGGAAAGCAATGTGGAGCAGCAGACTTAGGGAAGCGGTGCGGAGCAGCTCCAATTGTCCGGCTGGCTGAAGCGTTTCCGGGTTCCAGTTGGTGCTGGACTGTCGGGAGTGTTGGACCACTGGATGCCAGACAATTGGAGTTTTACTGAATATGGCTTCCATACTTGCATTTTCAAAGCACTACATTATAAGTCATGCTGTCAAATCTGATGTGGAAGTTTGTACTGCAGTACTGTCTTCAGTTCCAATGTTCTCTCTGGCTTCAGGAGAAACTTCTCAAAAGTTACTTGAAGTGAAGAACCCACAGAGATAGTACTTGAAGAAGAGGTTACTCATCTTGTGCACTAACTTCAGTTCTTTGAGGTGTGTCCCCCTGAAGGTGTTCCCAATATTCCTCTCTGCTTTAGACTGTCCTCTGTGATGAATGGATTGAGAGAGATTTGTTTGCACATCTTATAACCTCAGTGTCCACTGTGAGGAGGCATAAGGCACACACATATGCCAAACAGCACTACTAGTGGAAAATCTCTAATCAAAGGTTCAAGAGTTTCATGTGCACCTGAAGTGGAGCACCCATAGGGACATACATCTTGAAGAACTGCAGTTCTTTATCTTTTTCATAATATTTTGTTTACTGTGTTACCTACTTACTAAAGTAATTTTATCTTATGTCTCTTGCTTCAGAAGGAGAACAAGCTGAGAGGAATCTTCACCCCACTTCCATGATGCTGATGAGTACTGTGAACCTGTTACAGACACTGTCTCTCTCTGCTGGAGTCCATGCTGAAGTAATGCAGAATGATGCCACCAGAACTTTGTGTGGATTGCTTCGCATGTTGGTGGAGAGTGGTACGATAGATAAATCAAGTATGTGAGATGTGACGTAGTCTAACCCTGTAAATCTCTCCATTCTACAGCAGCATATCTTACCTGATTTTGCAATCTTTCCTTTATTTAATTCTTTGTAGCTAGGTCAAAGTTCAGTAACACATTTAGACCTTCTCATAGCATTAAAGCTTTACATATTTTTGGAAACATTACATTGTTTTGAGGACAAGATGCATTTCTTTGTTAGTGCTGGTGTACTGCACACTATACAAAGTTCATACCTTCCAACCTGTAAATAGATCCTATGATAAGAAATCTAAGCAAAAAAGGAATTTTCAGGTTAGGAGGGACAACCTTACTTTATAATAAGGTAAATACTATGTTTGTTGTTGAGTCATCTCTATAATAGCAATTTCAAGCTATTTCTCCAAAATGGTCTGATTTTTAAGGCGTTACGGTCAGAATGTGGGTGAAAATTTACTCACAATAGATATTCGCTTTCCTTTTCCTAATGGTCTTCAACCAAATTAGAAGTCAGTTAATTAACTTTATATTTAAGGGCAATTTTGTAGCAGAGTTTTAAGACCTGGCTAATCAAGTGGATTACTTTGAGAAATTGTGGTACAATTGGCAGAAAAGTCAACTGTTCATGTATTTTTATTTCCAGCTTCCTTGCCAAATAAGTTGGTTTATAAAGAGCAACATAGAAGCTGGTGCACATTAGGATTCATTCGTAGTATAGCACTCATGCCTCAGATGTGCAGCACTCTGAGCACATCTCAGTGGATAACTTTGCTAATGAAAATTGTGGAGGGGCATGAATCTTTCACTGCTGCATCACTACAGAGACAGGTAATGTGTTTCCAGATAATTTTCACATGCAGTAAAATTGGGAGGTTTTTGTCTTGATACAGTACAGTTTAAAATGTACAGTTTTGGAGGTGACTTATTTTCTTGAGTTGGAGAAAAGGTAATATCAGAATGTTGTTGCTTTTAAAATCTTCCTGTAAGTTAATACTATGTAGCTATGTGATGTGAAATATTCAATGTGGGGGAGAGAGGGAGAGTGGGTTGGCTATTATGGGTCTAATAGTAAAGGCTGCTAAGAAGGGAGGTGACCTGGCTATGCAGAGAGTCTCTAACCTCCACAAACAGGTAAAGAAAAACTCAAGCTATTTTAAATAAAATAATCCAATTGCTTAGTTCATATGTCCTTTTTTATTTATATACTATATCTTTGCATTCATGTTAGTGACAAAATGTAAGTGATCTAAAACAATCTGCAAGAAGGAGTTAGCAGTCATATGTGACATATCAGTGATAAAGTTGTAAAATCTTGTCTAATTGGTTAACTGCTTACGGCAGGTGGGGAGCTGCTCAAGCTGCTAACAATTAATGGGCATCCATTAAGGGTGATGCTTACTGGTTAAACTTTCACATCCCTAATCAGTGTATGGCTCTTTTGTGTGAGCAGCTTTTGTATTGCAAATACTTATTTTCTGTACACAAGATTTAAATGCATAATTCTCCACTAATGGGACCTTGGGACAGGAATATATAAACGGGATTCTGATCTCTTCAACCTGATACATTTAGGCTATGACTTTCAGCATATACCAAAAGCAGTTCAGATGCACTTATGCAGGATTTAAATTGTGTTTTTTACCCCTATGAGATTCTGTCTCCAGTCAGCTAAACACAGTGGTTTTTCAACTCTGCTGCTTTTTCATACCCCAGTTTTGAAGCCAGTTTTGCGGATATAGAGAGCATTTCTTCCTTCGTCTTCCAGGAGTGAGGGACAAGAGATTCCTCACCATGCTTGAACTAATGGAGCTGCAAAAAGTCAAAAGGAGCTCCATTTGTGAGGGGGCCTTCCTGGGAGCCACAGAGAGCTGTCATGAATTGGCTCCATGACTGCAGATGTCATGCTTCCAGGTTCAGTGTGGATAGCTTGTGTTGGTCCACTGGTTTCACACTCTGTACTCAAAAAAAAGTATTTATTTAGACACACATCTTCATGTCCAGGACTCAAAAGACAGGGTTGTCATTAATGATGGGAGCATAATCTGGTTTAATAAGCAACCTTCCCACCTTCTCCTGAGGCTCAGAGCCCTGGAGGGTAGGGAGTGGATGGTGACAAAACTCAAGTTCTGGGCCCTGAATACATACCTGTGCTGTCTTACGTGTATAATGCAAGAAAGATGCAGCCTACTTGTATCAGACTAAGGGAGTTAATTCCCAGAAAGAAAATCAATTTTCTAACTTACAATGCAGATGCATAGTTATTTTCTAAGCTGAAGAATGTGATACTAAGCCTGCCTTTCATTCCTAGTTGGTTTCCTGTAGAATATCAGAAGAGTTAGCTGTTCATTTCAAGCTGCTTTTTACACTGTACAGTAGGCCTTGGCTACATACAAAAGTTCCTCAGACATTGTTCTGGTTGCTGTTTGCACTGATACGTTACATCATTAGTAGGGATGTGAACGACTAGTCAACTAGCCAGTAAGCAAATGCTTCAGTCAACAGACTAGTCAACTAGTTGCTTCCCCCCTCCTTGTTTTTCCCCTTGCTGCCTCTATCAAAAAGAGGCAGCGGGGGGGGGGGGGGGGGGGGAGAGGAGGAGGAGGAGAGGAAGACATACTTCAAAGTGGTGCTGCCGCTTTCAAATGCTGCATGCAGCCCTGGGCTTCCCCCTGCCTCCCGAGGTTCGCTGCTCGCCGCACCATTCCCCGGCGACCCCCTCTGGGGATTCTTTGCTCCCTCTCCTCCACCCCCCGTTTACAGCCGGCGACTGGGTTTCCCCAGCTGGCCAGTCACTGGCAACTGCACAGGGCTTCCCCTGCCGCTCGCCGTGCTGTTCCCCGGCGTCCTCTCCTTGCCGGACGTGAGGCATCCAGCCAGAGGGGGTTGATGGGGAATGGCGTGGCAAGCGATGAACCTCTGCTGCTTTGCAGGGAGGCAGGGGAAGCCCTGCGCAACTGCCGGCGACCGGCCGGTAGGAGAAATCGTGTTTTTGCGGGGATGGGTCATGTTGTTCGAAAAATGTTCCTTTAAAAAAAAAAAAAAAATCTTGCTATCGTGAAAATGAGTTAAGCAGGCATGTGTTAAATGAGGAATTACTGTACAATACTGCAAGTATTAAATTAGCACAGTTTCTCTTAGTATTGCTGTGTGGGCAAATAAGTGAGAAAATTACTAGATAGCTCTGGACTATTAAGTTTTAGTAGCCAACATTCTAGAGAAGAACACAAGAGATAGCTCTGTTTAGCTATTTCTCCTTTTTAGATCTCTGATCCTATAGAACTTATTTGTTCAAATGGCTTGAAATAATTCTAACTCCAATATCTCCTTTTAGATCCTTGCTGTGCATTTATTAAAAGCAGTACTTCCATCCTGGGACAAAACGGAAAGGTCAAGAGACATGAAATTTCTTGTGGAAAAACTATTTGGTTTCTTAGGAAGCCTACTTAGTACTTGTTCTTCAGATATCCCACTACTCAGAGGTAGAGCAAATTTTTTTTCCTTGAATGGTTTAATTTATTTTTCATGTCATAGCAAAATCTCAGCAGCTGATCTATTTCTTTTCAGAATCTACTCTGAGGAGGAGGAAGGCCAGGCCTCAAGCATCTCTAACTGCAACTCACAGTAGTACTTTGGCAGAGGAGATAGTGGCACTGCTGAGGACGCTCCATTCACTAAGCCAGTGGAATGGACTCATAAACAAGTACATCAACTCTCAACTAACCTCCATCACCCACATCTTTGCAGGAAAACAGTCAGAAGGGGTAGTTTCCACGTTTTAAAATTAGCTCATTTTTCTATAGAAGTGTTAATTTGTAATGTTTTTTTAAATTTTAAAACTCGTTTAACAGTGTGAAAGTTGTAAAATTAAGTTATTTACTACAAAAATATTTTTTGTAGTGTAACTTTTTCAACTGGATTAATTTCTATATAAATTATTTTTTATGAAATAGATAAAAGTAATAGTTTTCTCCCTACAGTTATCTTTACTATTCATTTTCAGGCTGCTTTAGAAGACTACTTCACTGATTCTGAGAATCCAGAGGTGGGAGGCCTAATGGCAGTACTGGCAGTGATTGGCGGAATAGACAGTCGCTTGAGATTAGGTGGACAAGTAGTTCATGATGAATTTGGAGAAGGCACAGTCACACGTATCACACCAAAAGGAAAAATCACTGTTCAATTCTATGACATGCGATTGTGCAGAGTGTGCCCCTTAAGTCAATTAAAACCAGTAAGTATGCTAATCTTGGCTCTTTAATACTACAGAAAACAGGAAAACTGTGATGACTTTTTTTTTTTTGTGAAACAAATTTAAGATGACTCTTTTACAAAGGTCAGGCTGACCAGTGACTAGGCGGTATACTATACAAAACTATTTGTTCCAGGAGTATACATCTGCCAGTCCCACAACTGTGCATTTTAGTCCTTGTTCATATGCAGATCAAGGAAGTCTTCATGCATGTGTTTCCAGGGCCTTATCATTAATATGAAAAAAAAAAAAAAAAAAAAAAACACCACACACACGGCTCACCAAACTGCAGTGAGCCCCGCTCGCCAGCTGCACTGTCCGGCGATGGATTGCCAGAACCCAGCTCTTTCGGGTTACAATCTACTTGCCATGGGCGAGTAGATTGTATAATTTGTCAAGCCGTGTGTGCGCGTGTGTGTGTGTGTGTGTGTGTGTGTGTGTGTGTGTGTGTATAAAAATAAACATAAACTCAGTTTAGCTGTCTTCACTGGTTAAAGTGTGAATTCAAAGTTAAATTGTAATGAAGATAGCTTGTAGTTTTCATGTGAGCAAGTTGAGTTAGACTGGGATACATGTAGTCTCATGTGCTAACTAGTGTGAATAATAGAAATTGCCTAGTCTTCACAAGGATTTTACTTAAGTTAACAGAATTTTTTTGCCTGGTGAAATCACAGAATAAGAGGCTCCTGTGCACTTAAAGCTCCACTCTGTTGTAGGGGTTTCAGAATAGTGAGAGAAATGTAGCCATGTTAGTCTGGTGTAGCTGAAACAAAAAACAGGACTATGTAGCACTTTAAAGACTAACAAGATGGTTTATTAGATGATGAGCTTTCGTGGGCCAGACCCACTTCCTCAGATCAAATAGTGGAAGAAAGTAGTCACAACCATATATACCAAAGGATACAATTAAAAAAAATGAACACATGAAAAGGCCAAATCAAATTTCAGAACAGAAGGGGATAGGGAGGGAGGTAAATGTCTGTGAGCTAATGATATTAGAGGTGGTAATTGGGGAAGCTATCTTTGTAATGGGTAAGATAATTAATGTCTTTATTCAAACTTAAGTGTAAAGTGTTGAATTGAAGCATGAATGACAGTTCAGAAGATTCTCTTTCAAGTGTAGTCTTAAAAGGCCTTTGAAGCAGGATGCAGATAGGGATAGCTCAGTGGTTGGAGCATTGGCCTGCTAAACCCAGGGTTGTGAGTTCAATCCTTGCAGAGGCCATTTAGGGATTTGGGGCAAAAATTTGTCAGGGATGGTATTTGGTCCTGCTGTGAAGGTAGGGGACTGCACTCAATGACCTTTCAAGGTCCCTTCCAGTTCTAGGAGATAGGCAATCTCCATTATAAAAGTCGTTGAGACAATGTCCTTTCTCGTTGAAATGGCAAGAAACTGTTTTTTCTTTGTGATCCTGTATGATATCTGTTTTGTGGGCATTGATCTTTTGGCGAAGTGTCTGAGACGTTTGTCCAGTGTACATAGCAGACAGACATTTTTGGCACATGAAAGCATAAATTATGTTTCTGGATGCGCAGGAATATGTGTTCTTGAACTTATAACTCACTTGGTTAGGTCCAATAATGGTATCAGCAGAGTGAATATGTGGACAAAGCTGGCAGCGGGGTTTGTTGCAAGGGAAGGTACCAGGGTTGGTATTAGTGTGGTATGTCCTGTGGTTGTTGGTAAGAATCATCTTGAGGTTAGGTGGTTGTCTATAGGAGACTATGGGTCTGACTCCAAGAGGCTCTGGGAGAATCCTGTTCAAGTATAGGCTGTAGTTTATTGATAATGTGTTGGACAGGTTTAAGGTGGGGGCTGTAGGTGATGACAAGTGGTGTTGTGTTGGTTTTCTTGGGTCTGTCTTGAAGTAGTTGGTTTCTAGGTATTCGTCTGGCTCTTTTAATTTGCTTTTTTATTTCTCCGGGTGGGTAGTTGAGGTTTATAAATGCTTGGTAGAGATCCTGAAGCTTCTGGTCTCTGTCAGTGGGATTAGAACAGATGCGGTTGTATCGAAGGGCTTGGCTATAGACGATGGATTGTATGGTGTGTTCTGGATGGGAGCTGGATGCATGTAGGTAACTGTATGAGTCAGTGGGTTTTCTGTAGAGAGTGGTGTCTAATTTTCCATTGCTGATTTGCACTGTGGTGTCCAGGAAATGGATCTCTCGTGTAGAATGGTCCAGGCTGAGATTGATGGTGGGGGTGTAGGTTGTTAAAATCTCTGTGGAATGTCTCCAGTGTTGCTTGGCCATGCGTCCAGATCATAAAGATGTCATCGATGTAGCGTAAGTAGAGAAGGGGTAAAAAGGGATGGGAGTTGAGGAAACGTTGTTCTAATTCAGCCATAAAGATATTAGCATACTGTGGGGCCATGCGTGTACCCATGGCTGTGCTGCTGATCTGGAGGTATAGGTTGTTCTCAAACTGGAAATAATTGTGGGTGAGAACAAAGTTACATAGGTCTGCTATCAGATTGGCAGTGGTGTCCTCTGGGATAGTGTTTCTAATTGCTTGTAATCCGTCTTCATGTGGGATGTTGGTGTATAGAGCTTCTACATCCATGGTGGCAAGGATGGTGTTATTGGGGAGGTTATCGATGTTTTGTAGTTTCTTTAGGAAGTCAGTAGTAGCTCAGAGATAGCTGGGGGTGTTGGTTGCGTAGGGTTTGAGAAGAGAGTCTACATAGCTGGATAAACCAGTAGTGAGCGTGCCGATACCAGAGATGATGGGATGTCCGGGGTGTCCAGGTTTATGGATTTTGGGAAGCAGATAGAACAATCCTGGTCGGGGGTCAGAAGGTGTTTGTGTGTGGATTTGTTCCCGAGTAGCTGTAGGGAGGCTTTTAAGGAGACAGTGTAGTTTCTTTTGCTATTCCGATCAACACACATTCCTGCTCATCAACGATTTGATTACTTGAAAGAGAATCCTCTGAACTGTCATTCATGCTTAAATTCGACACTATACACCTACGTTTGAATAAAGTCACTAATTATTTTACCCATTACAAAGATAGCTTCCTCAATTACCACCTCTAATATCATTAGTTCACAGACATTTACCTCCTCCCCCATCCTCCTTCTGTTCTGAAATTTGATTTGTCCTTTTCATATGTGTTCATTTTTTAAATTGTATCCTTTGGTATATATGGTTGTGACAATTTTCTTCCACTATTTGATCTGAGGAAGTGGGTCTGGCCCACGAAAGCTCATCCCCTAACAAACCGTCTTGTTAGTCTTTAAAGTGCTACATAGTCCTGTTTTTTGTAGGGGTTTCAGTCGTCCCTCACACTGTCTGCTTTTCATTTCTACCTGTGATACTGCAGTCTCTCAGGCATTCTGCTTACGACTATAGTCCTGGCAGCTCCTCTATTTTCGATGAGTTTAGAGGCATAAGTCATCTTTGTCCCTGATAAAGAGCAATTAAGCTTGGTTTATCCTCTTGAAATAGAAACAATCCATACATTTTTATGCATTTCTAAAGATATGAAAAATACTTGACTTTTTTTGTTTCTTCTAGCTTCCTGTGGTGGCTTTTAGGGTGAACAACTTACCATTTACTGAACCCATGTTGTCCGTCTGGGCTCAGCTGGTAAACTTGGCTGGAAGTAAAATAGAAAAACACAGAATGAAGTGTCCTAACCAGGGTCTTTCAGGTACAGTTTCCGGTTTGTCATACATTAGCCCATCTCTGGAAAATATTGTTAAATTTCAGGGATGTACAGTAGTTCTATGGAAGATTGTTTTTTTTTATGAATAGGTAGCGATACTGCAAAGTGGAGCATATGCATTCATGTAAGTGGTAGTAAGAATTGTATGTTGAAGTAAATGAATGTACTTAAGGGACTGCATGTAGGCACTGCAGAGGGAATCTAGTTTGTATCTTGAATGGAAGAGTGACTGCCATTCATGACTTGGTGTGCTAAAAAAATGTGGTTTTGTGATGGGATCCTGAGATTGTAAAAATAAATGTTTGCCTTTGTTACTTGGAATACTATTGCTGTCTGAATGGCTTTTCACTGTTTTTGATAGGTCAAGTGGATTTGGATTTGCTGAGATGCCAACAGCTAAAACTGTACATACTGAAAGCAGGTCGAGCACTGCTTTCTCATCAGGATAAATTAAGGCAGATCTTATCTCAACCAGCTGTACAAGAGGTTGGATCACTTCCTACAGGTACAGCTTTTTATTTTAAAAGGATTGTTGACCTGCTAGCCATTCGTGAAGCAGTATTTAACCTCTTGCTGGTTATCAGTCTTCAAAATAAAATGTCATTTGCAAGGTTAACCCTAGTTTAAAATGTCTTTGAAGCAGGATGCAGGTAGTCAAGTCGTTGAGACAATGTCCTTTCTGGTTGAAATGGCAAGAAACACTTTTTTCTTTGTGAAACTGTCTGATATCTGTTTTGTGTGCATTCATTCTTTGTCAGACAGTTTCACTAAGAAAAAAGTTTCTTGTCATTTCAACCAGAAAGGGCATTGTCTCAACGATTTGACTACCTGCATCCTGCTTCAAAGAAATTTTAACACAAGACTTCAAAGAGAAACCTCTTAACTGTCATTCATGCTTAAATTTGATACTTTATGACTGGGCATCAACAACGATGCTTATTATCTTACCCATTACAAAGATAGCTTCCCCAATTATCACTTCTAATATCATTAGCTCACAGACATTAACCTCCCCCCTCATCCCCTCTCTTCTGAAATTTGGTTTGTCCTTTTTATGTGTGTTCACATTTTTTGATTGTACCCCTTTGATGTATATGATCGTGCCAATTTTCTTTCACAATTTGATCTGCGGAAGTGGGTCTGGCCCACGAAAGCTCATCACCTAATAAACCATCTTGTTAGTCTTTAAAGTGCTGCATAGTCCTGTCTTTTGTTTCACCTTTTGTTAGGGAGAGTCTCAGCATTAGAGTGGGGAAGTAATTGAAGAATTATGCCAAGTATTTGCCAAGGGCTTAGCATGCTTCTTTTTGTAATATTAAGTCAGGTGATCTGGTAAGATAATGGACTTAAGGTTGCATTCTTACGTGGTTTCTCCTAGACAAGCTCTAGATATGGTAATAAACTAGTGTTTAATTAAGAGTTTAACTCTCTTGAGGCTTGTGTTCAGGAAATGTGCTGTACTGTACATGCTTCCCTCTAAATACACATCCGATTTTGAGGCGGAAGGTGGTGGAACTCATTCTTTATACATTTGAGCCACACTTAACTCAGCATAACTCACCTCATATTAATCTTTATTGGGTAAAACTCCTTTGTTTCAGAGGATGGAGCGGTTGCATCCCCTGACATAGGAGATATGTCTCCTGAAGGACCTCAGCCTCCCATGATCCTCTTACAGCAGCTTCTGACAGCTGCTACCCAGCCATCGCCTGTGAAAGCAATATTTGATAAACAAGAGCTTGAGGTACATTTAGTTGTCTTTCCTCATTTAAAACTTTATACTCATCACTCTAATTCAAATTCATGTGGATGACTATTATTTTATACCATTTTCATGTTTCAAAGATTCTGTAAATAAAGCCAAACATATACTGTACAATACCTGTAGATTGCCTGTTGTACTTAGCTTCAGTGTGTGTTACCTTCTCTTCATTTAGGCTGCTGCTTTGGCGGTGTGTCAGTATCTAGCTGTAGAGTCCACGCATCCTTCCACACCACTGTTTGAAGACTGTAGCTCCAGTGAGGCTACAACACCTGTTGCAGTACAGCATATCCGACCTGCAAAAGTAAAGAAACGCAAGCAGTCTCCCATTCCACCTCTACCTATTGTAGTTCAGCTTATGGAAATGGGGTTTCCTAGAAAAAATATTGAATTTGCACTGAAGTCACTTTCAGGAACCTCTGGAAGTGCTTCTGGATTACCAGGTACTTTACATACTAAAGTGCTATTAGTACAGAAAACTAAAACTTCTGAATGGATGCCAAAGAAGCCCATATTTATTTGGTTGGCTTTTTGTTTTGTCTGCTAGGAGTGGAAGCCTTGGTTGGTTGGCTGTTGGATCACCCTGATGTCCAGATTACTGATCTCTCGGATGCTGACACTGTTTCTGATGAATATTCAGATGAGGAGATAGTGGAAGATGTGGAAGAAGCTGAGGCTGCTTGTCCTGTTGTTAGTATTTAGAGTAATTCAAAAGTTGATTGATTAACAATATGATACACAGATTTCAAGATGTGTAATTATGGTCTTCACTCTCAGATTTCTGTAGCATAAGGGTGTTGTGGTACACCCATCAAACTGTTTATCAACCGTTTCAAGTTTTGAAAGACCTCCTGTGTGTATTGGCGTTTTAGTTGGCTTTTTTCTTCCGTATTATATTGGAAACCATAATTACTACTCAGATATCTCAGACTACATCTGTGGGGTTTTTTTCTACTAGACAACACACTTTGATTGTGCATTAACAAGCATGTCAATGTACCAGTATGTTGGATATTTCAGGTACCAGGAATGACTGCAAAAATTAAATTTAGCCTATTCTGGAAATGTCAACCTTGAACTGAACTTGAAGTTTAAAAGTGCATCTCCTTCCCTTTATTATTTTACTGAAAAATAAAAATGATACTTTGGCTATTCAAAGTATGACTTGAATGGCACTGAAAACCACAAGTGAAATAACTTTTTTTAAATTAAAAAAGGGATTTCAGAGGCAAAGACTATAACATTCCCTATAAAACTAAGTGTCGTTCTTAGAAATTCTGAATATGAATTGCACTATTTTTTCTATATGCTTTCAGAAACCCTAAATCTGTGCATCATTTTAGTTAAAAGGTTTTATCGGTATATACAGTCAAAAGGAATATCTGCAGTTTTTTAGTTTTCTTGTATTCATGTATCTAAGGTGTATTGTCATGCGGTTGATTTCATAATCACAACAGGAAAGGATGTGTACTGTATGGAAGGAAGATAAGTCCTGGATTTAGTGGTAGATTATTATAATTGGTAACGTGAGCACATTTATGGTTCTATGCATATGCCTTTAGTTTGCCATTTAGAACATTTACACTTAGTGCTCAGATTACAACTTTTTTTTTGAATTGTAACTGAAAATGAAATAGTTTTTCCTACACTGTTTTTTCCTGCACTGTTTTCTTAGCTGACACCTTCAGAGCTTGAAAGAGAGAATTTCCCAGGAAGAGTAGTATCACCCTATTTATCAACTTTGTTTCTGTTAACCAGACATTTCAGTGTATACAATACTAGCCATATCTATAATCTCAAAGGCTAGGTCTACACCATCGCCATTTTTCGGAAAAAGCTCCGCAAATTGCGCTCTGCAATTTGCATAGCTTTTTCCGATCGCTTTTCCAGAAGAGGCTTTTCCGTCATTTGGCCCTGTCTAGATGGGGCCAAATGGTGGAAAAGCTTTCTCTTTCGGCAGAGCCCTTATTCCTCATAAAACAAGGTGGACAGGGCTCCCCGAAAAGAGTACGTTTGCTCTTCCCAAAAACGGAAGAGCAAATGAGTTCCCTGGACGCAGCAGAGTTTTTCACAGTGTAGATATACCCAAAGAATAAAACAAATAATAATATTACCAAAATTTCATCCACCATTTCTTCACAGGAAGAACTTATGAGGAAATAATGTAGAGAGATAACCTAGGCATGTGAAATCCCATTCAGTCAGTCAACTGGTTAAATGTTAGGTTTAATTGGTTAACTGATTAAGCAGGATCCCAAGTTGTTCACATCTCTGATATCACCAAGATTTCTCCTCCCGCCCCTTTTTTTGGTGCAGTTTTTATATTGCTTCAGGAGTTCTGGAAACTTGCCACTACTTTAGCCTTCCAAGTTTTTCTGAGTATTAAGCAGTGTTCCCTGTAAGCTGTGTGCTTGTGTGGCCCTTGAGAAAGATTCTGATTTGCAGCATGCCCGCAGGTAGGTTTTTTGTTTCTACTGGTGGTGCACATTCTCACATGCCTCCGTGCACAAAAAAAATGTATTGTGCACATGATTACAAAAGATTAGAGGGAACATTGGTACTAAGCCAGACTTTCGAGTGCAGGCGATCTTAAATATTAGCCCCTTAATGTGTTGCATCACAGTTTCCTTGTTTCACTATTGCAACTATTATTAATTACATATCCTTGTTCTTTTTGTTTCATTATCTTTGTTATCTAGCATATCACTATCCTTGCTAATGTGCTTATTTCTTTGTACTAAAGGTAACTACACACTTTTAAAACCTCCCTGTTTGTTGGGTTTGTTCTTTCACAGTCTAGTGGTGCTGTTGTTACAGAGAGCCAAACGTATAAGAAACGAGCTGATTTCTTAAGTAATGATGATTATGCTGTGTATGTGCGAGAGAACATTCAGGTAAATATGGTGGTGAAAGTTGTGTGTAATGTTTCTTTTCTCTAAGTGCTCATTTAACTGAAGGCTTTCTGGAATTTATTATCATGTTTTATCTAGGTGGGGATGATGGTTAGATGCTGCAGGACCTATGAGGAAGTTTGTGAAGGAGATGTCGGTAAAGTTATTAAATTGGATCGAGATGGACTGCATGATCTCAATGTGCAATGTGATTGGCAACAAAAGGGTGGCACTTACTGGGTCAGATATATCCACGTTGAGCTAATTGGTGAGTTGAATATTCATTAAATACTGTTTAGTATAGTGGTGCCCAAACTTTGCCTGTTACACCGCCCTTACCTGTAATGGAATCTCTGTTCTCAGACCATTACTGCACAGTTGGCTCAGTAGAGCAGCTTGCGCCGAAGTTAGAGCGAGGGGCAGACTTAGGGATGGGGTTAGAGGAAACACTGGCTGGGGGGACGGGTGGAATGGAATTGGAGCAGGGGGTGGAGTTGATCTGCTGTTGGGACCAAAGTTGGGCTGGGACTAAAGAAGGGGACCGAGTGCAGCTGCGCCTGGAGCTGGAACTTGGCTGGGGACAAAATGGAACCACAGTTGGGGTCCGAGCTAGTCTGGAAGCAGTGCATGACTATGTGGCACTCCCTCGCTGCCCTCCCCTCCCCATAAGGAGTGACTTGGCCCTGCCTCATACACTTTCCCCTTTCCTACCTCTGAACATTGGGGCTGTACGTTCCACGGTTTGAGGACCACTGGTATACTAAGTATCTGTACAGTATGCCAAAGGAGAATGCAAGCTTAAAAAGTAAGTGATGAGTTTATTTTTGAAACTTCCAGGATTCCCACCACAGAGTTCTCCTTCTCACATCAAGATTGGTGATAAAGTTCATGTGAAAACCTCAGTTACTACACCCAAATACAAATGGGGATCTGTAACTCACAGGAGCGTGGGGGTTGTAAAAGGTAATGTAGACTTCCAAAAGTGAGAGAAAATTACACATTTTAAACTATATGGATATTATTCTTGCTTTATTAAGTGCAAGGAAAAGAAACTTTTCAGAGTGTCAGTGGGAGACAGTACAAACTCATGTTATGGGGGTGCTCAGGATATACACTTTAATGCTCCCTGGCCATGTGACAGTGAAAACCAACAAAAACATATACAGATTTTGCGCAGGATTCTAAACTTTATTATTCTTCACCTAGCCACATGAGTAATACACAGCTCTAGACAAAACAAAACAAAACCCACCACCAATTATACACGTTTTCCTACCTGTTTCTTCATCTGCTTTAGAGTTCTGTGAATGATGGCCTCTGTATGTATTCTACATGTTGGGTACTCGTATGCACTGTGTGCCTGAGTTTTGCAATCAGGGTCTGTTGGCTTGCACTGCAGTGTAGCTCTCCTTGTGCTCCAAATGAAGGGTGTAAAAGAAGAGTGATCAAGAGGTCAAGCTGTACTAATGCACAAACTTCAGAATGAATTACTGTTGTATTACTCTATTACCAACACACTCTTATTCTCTTTTTGGATGGGTCGAGGTACTCCTGAGGGAATTCTGCACCAAAATTTTTTTTAAAAATCTGCAAAGTTCTGCATATTTTATTTGTTAGAATTAATACTATGTAATCACACCAATTTCAACTATTTGGGTAATTTATTTCAAAATACCTATCAGCAACTATGTCTATAACAATACAAAGGCCAAACATTCCACCAGGAATAAATAGAGAGTTAAGGAAACCCCTATGACAGCACACTTCCTGTTTCTCTGCCTCCTTCCCCAGAGCCAAGCAGGGGGGAGACATCTACACCCCATGCATCCAGAGCCCAGCTGCAGGGTACTCCTCCTGGCCAGGCACTCACACCCTCTCTCCACCAGAGTCCAGCTGCCCCCTCTTCTTCCCTCCCAGCATAGACAATCCCATGCACCTCCTGCTCCCTAGCCCTCAGACATGTTTCAGGGCACCTCCTAGCCCAGATGCTCTCACACCTTCCCAACACTAGCTGCACTGTTGGTTCTCACCCATCCCCCTACCCAATCCCAGAGACTCATACCATCTCTCTCCTCCCCACCCCCCCACCCCTCCAGCCCAGGAATCCAGAGGGAGAAACAGTCTGATGCTAGGTCCCAGGCTTCTATGGAGATTCCTGCACACTGCCTTCCTTCAGGTTGTGTTGAGAATTACCTTTAATGGGAACCCTCCAGCTCCTCCCTCATCTCCTCCCAACAGTTTCTTCTTCTTGTGAGCTGCACTCTGCCTGGTCCTTCAGCCCCTACTGGTGGCCAGGAACTCTACAGCCCATTTCTGTGTGAGAAAAAGAGAATTCTGTGCACAAATACAAATTTTGAATGCACAGGGGTGCAAAAATTCCCCCAGTGAGCTCTTTCTACTAGAGAGAGCAAGCTACAGGAGGCCCCCATTTTACGACAGCCTGATTTACGACCCCCCACACTTATGACTTTTTCCGTAATTGCAAAAGGGGCCGAAATCCCCCGACTTATGTCCTCGGCCTGCATATATGATGGTGTATGATGCCTGACGTAAATGCAGGCTCGAGTTACTATGCCCCCAACTTGTGAAGCTGTCCCCGGGGCAGATTGCATCACAAGTCGGGGGCAGCCTGTACTTTGATTGCATGTCTGAGACGCATACCACTGGTAGATATGAAGACCATCTATTTGGAGCTGTTTGCATACCTTCACAAGACATTATGCTCTGGTCCAGTCACTGGTACTTAGATAGTAAAACTTGAGAGACATTTGCCCACGCTGCCCTTCATATCTTTTTTGGAAGCATGAGGAGAATTATGATGGTCATGTGGGACGATGGATGCTGCTTGCAGAAAATTCTAGACTTAGGCACATGGTGTACATATGAACCCATGTATGGAATACAGATCAGGACCACACATTTCAAATAACTTCCAGTTTCAGGTAGGTAACTTCCATTTCTTTGGACTCAGGCAGAGTCCTTTGAGGTTCCTGGGATCCTTCTGTTGCAACTCACGACTTTCTTCAGAATGCATGGAGCTGCTATTCCTCCATACATCAACTAGCTTTCTGTGACCTTGGCTTATCATAGGTAAACAGGACCTCACTGTTACTGAAGTATTTCTCTATCTCATTCTTAAAGTTTCCTTTGTCTGAGTCATTTGAGTTTGGTCGTCATCAAAAACTAGTTTCTGTTTTCTGCTGCTTGTGATTTTTCCACTCTTCTGTACATATGGAGTTAGAACTACTACTTGTTCCCATCTTCAGCCAGCCATTTTTCCCAAGATGTTTTGAATTGAATAGGCAACCATTTAAAGTTTAATGGCCAACTGTTATGCTTGATCTGGCAAAGGTGTCCTGCAGCCCCTGTCAGCAATTAGCAGGTTACACATCCACGTAAAGGTATTCCAGGATACTACAATTTCATCACATCAACCAGAATTCATAAGTTGTATATAGATTCCCCACAATGTCACAGCTGGTTCTTGAGATATTCAGAAACATCTGTACACCTTCCTTCATATTAAGCCAGAGATACTTTTTCTGTTCAAGTAGAGCTTCTCATTATGGAAAAAGTTGAAAATAGGCGCTAGACACTATAACTTTTTCTTTGAAGAGTATCCCCGTGGGTGTTCCACCTTTAGGTGCGCCAGTGCCCACCAGTTGGAGATTCTTGGTGGCAGTGCCCCCTTGTCTGGCTACATGCGCGAGGCATCTGGAGTGTGTAATGTGCACGTGTGGCCAGCTGGCTCCTCAAACTATTCTCTCAAACAGCTGTAGACCTGCAACAAGGAAAACCTATAGTAAAAAATGGCAGCATTTCATTAGCTGGTGCTTTGCTTGACGCTGCACTCCCATGCAGGTGAGAATCCCATTCCATTGTAACGAACCAATTTATTCACCTGTCTTCTTCCCCAAACCTCATGGCAACAACAGGGAAAGGGCTCTCCCTAATGTCGATGTCCGCAGGGCAGTGGCCTTTTACTTGCAATGAACACGCTCGTTCCACAAAAATGCTTCGCTTGTTCATCTCCTCCACAGAGAGATCTCAGGGACTACTGTTCTATAAACAGAGACTGTCCAAGTGGATCTCAGACTGTATAAGACTGGTGTATGCCATATTCAACAAACAGCCTCTTTTGGCCCTGCGTGCCCATTCCATGAGGGCAGTGGCCACCTTCACAGCCTTCCTCCGCTGTATCCCCTCGGACGAGATCTATAGAGCAGCCACGTGGGCTTCCGCTCACACTTTTACTCATCACTATTCCATCCAGTCGTATGCAGACACTCAATTTGACAGCTCAGTACCTTCAGTAGCCGAAACAAGCCTTCCGAAGGTCCCACCTCCAAGCTTTGATACTGCTCTGTAGTCACCTAAAGGTGGAGCACCCAGGGGGAGACTCCTTGAAGAAGGGAAGGTTACTCACCCTGTGCAGTAACTGGAGTTCTTTGAGATGGATGTCCCGTAGATGCTCCACCACCCATCCTCCTCCCCTCTCCTTTGGATTCTGTTGGGGGTCCGGATCAGAGAAGAACCAAGGAGCCCACTGGTCGTGCATGCACATTAAACGCTCCAGACGCCTCGTGCCTGAGCCTTGTGCATGCGGCCAGCTCGGGGGGCACTGCTACCAAGAATCTCCAGTTGGTGGGCGCAGTGGGGCACAGCAGCGCTGGCGCACCTAAAGGTGGAGCTCCCACAGGGACAACCATCTTGAAGAACTCCAGTTACTGCACAGGGAGAGAAACTTTCCCTTTTAGCTGTGGGTGGCTAACAGCACAGTAAAAAGTCAAAATATAAGAGGGTTAGATTATTGTAGGGATAATAATCTATAATACTATAGTTAATACTATAGTGGCTTGGCAAAACATGATTTTTGTAATATAATTTCAATTGATGTCAAAGTTTTTAATTATATCTATTTAAATGTTCACAGTTGTAGCAAAGATGTACATTTGGGCATTTTTTTCATCAAATTTTAAGTTTCAGGAAGCCTTGGTTGGGTCAGACAAAAATTTAATGAGTAGATTTTGAGATTCAAATTGTTTTATAACCATTAAAACAGAAATTGTCAACATCACATCAAAATATGCAAAATAAATATCTTTATCAAATCTAAGTTCTCAAGAAGCATTTTTCTTTCTCTGCCCATTAGTATATTTTGATTATTGATGGAAATGTTTTTTGCTGCTTTGTATGTGTACAGTGAAATTGACACTCATTGGCTTTTATTGGTATAAATTTAATCTTCCCAAGCATAGTCATGTTTCTTGTCTATCATGATGTACATTGAAAAGCTCTTAAAATTCCTGTGATGTGCAAGTTAATCTGTGCTTTAGGAAAATATAGATAATGCATATATTATTGTTTCAAGTAATCTCATGAAAGAACAAAGCTAGGCCATAGTGAAAATGTTAACTAAGTAAAAGTTGCCAAAACATTTTCATGATTTTTAGTATTTGATTGCTGTGACTTGAAAGTTACTTCCATTGAAATAAACTTGCATTCTGAAATAAATTCTAACTTCTTAGAAGGAATCACTTATAAAAAAACAATTTTGGTTCGCAGACTGTAGGCATTTCAAATTACATTTTAGAGATTTTCAAGAAATCATCTGTATCTGCATGTTTTATCACAGCTTTTAGTGCCAATGGAAAAGATGTCATTGTAGACTTCCCTCAGCAGTCTCATTGGACTGGTTTATTGTCAGAAATGGAATTGGTCCCCAGCATTCATCCAGGGGTCACGTAAGTTAATTGTCAGTTCTATAATTTTTTGAACTACTTGGCATATAATGTTACTATCATAACTACAATTTTTTAGAGAAGTGTAATTTTGTCCACAAGTTGAAGGGAGGATAGGGGGAAGGAAAAAAGAAAATTCTTCATTTATGAATGCTGTTAACAATATAATATATCTTATAATGTATGGAATTGACCCTATTAAATGTCTTTTTTTTAAATTAGGTGTGATGGCTGTCAGATGTTTCCTATCAATGGGCCTAGGTTCAAATGTAGAAACTGTGATGACTTTGACTTTTGTGAAACCTGTTTCAAAACCAGGAAACATAACACCCGGCATACTTTTGGGAGAATAAATGAACCAGGTATATTTCAAAACTAGAAATTACTCATGTTAATCCAAAATTCATTAAATAGTTTTTGAAATCACGTTTTTAGCTTTAATTTTGTTAAGTTTAACATTATAGCTAGCTTACTAAGAAATGAGTTGTTTGGTACTAATTAGGATTTTATGTTGCAGTTCACTGTCGAATGTAGTAGAATGTCTCTAAACTTTCTTTGGGTAATTCAGAATGATTAACTTAAGTAAAAGTTTTGAATAGCTCATATTTGTGTGTTAAATTATATTTGAAGTAGTGATACTAACACCCTCTTCTGTCACAGGAGTAGGCACAAAGAGTACTTTTGAGTTTTTCTGTTCCTGACTAGTGTTGTTACTGGGGTCTACAATCAGTTCTTTCTGTTTTAGATTTTACTTTTCCTGGGTCATCCTATGTTTTTTTCTCTCTCCTTCACACTTCCAGGCCCAGTGTGGATTTGGAAGTAGCTAAAGTATATATGCTGCTGATAATCACGAATGTTCAGTGCACACACAAGGACTAGTGACTCATTAAAAAGACAGACCCCCCCAGAGGGATTTGTTTTCCTGAGCTAGTTCCCCTATAAAACCAGCTGAGAAAGTGACTGTGGTTCTTCAGAGTACCTCAGCTAAGGAGTTGGTTGCTATGGCGATGGGCGCTAATACAGAATCATAATAGAGGGGCCAGCATCTATGTATCCTCTTTGTGGAGGGAGACGATAACCCTATTTTTCAGAAGGGGTAATGGAAGTTTCCCCAAAATCACTTTACATGGAGGCCTGAATCCTATCTTGAGGTGCTGACTTGGTGCCTTTATCATTAATGTCCTAAGGATATATAGAACTGGGAACCCAGCCTCTGCAGTATCCACTACCACTTCATACTCTTAACTACTACGTAGCTCAGTTTCGTCTTGGATCATAACTATTACCAATTTCAAGTTTCTCCCCTTCAGTCTGGCCACTTACCCATTCTGTTTACAAGCATCAGCCTTATCAGCCACTTGAGCGTCCACAACTCCCATGGAAGATGATCATACTCCGCAACAAGTGATCGTCCATCATTATCATCATTTATAAATTACTTTTGGTGGTAGCTGCTTGAATGAAAAGAGAAGGATTTAGTCTTTCCATGCCTTGAGGATTATCTTCTCACGGTCCTTCTCTTACTCAGAGGTCCATAGAGGAATCTGTGTCCTGCTTATTTTTACCACCTTCCCTGGTCATCTGTCTCAATTACGAAAAATCTACATTGACCTTCACAAAATGCAGACTTCATAGGGGTGACGTTAGGCCTCACCACAGCAGGAGCATACCTCTTGAAAGGTTTCTGGTCATGAGTACTCTTGTACACTATGTCACTATCAGAACTTGTCTTTCTCTCTTTGGCCACATGGTGTCATAACACATATGATACAAAATTTTCAGAAGGGTAGCTGAGTTAGTCTGTAACAGGAAAAACTTAAAAAAATAACAACTAGACTAGTAGCACTTTAAAGACTAACAAAACATGTAGATGGTATCTATGCCATCAGATGCCAACAATGCCGCACTGCCATGTATATTGGCCAAACTGAACAGTCTCTACAGGAAAGAATTAATGGACACAAATCAGATATCCTAAAAGGCAATACACAAAAACCAGTTGGAGAACACTTCAATCTACCTGGACACTAATCAATGGATCTCCTAAGTCACTGTTTTGTTTCAGGCAAATTCCATAAGCCAAATACACAGAGAAGGATTGGAACATAACTTCATTTACACGTTTAATTCTTATGCAAATGGTATGAACAAAGACATCGGCTGGCTGGCAAACTACCTTCCACAGCCTATGACTTAACCTATCAACCAAGCAATGGAGGTGCTAATGTTCTTTTCAGCCTCTTGTAACTATTTTGTCTTTAAGGTGCTACTAGACTATTTGTTTTTTACATTTTTCCTATTACAGACCAGCTCAACTACCCCACTGAAGCTTATCTACTCATGGTCTCTTTTTTTTCTTCTTCCTCCTCTCCTTTTTTTCTCTTTTACCTTATTTATTCTTGGATCTGGACTTCTAACACTCCTGTAATCTGAAGAAGTGGCCTGTGCCCATGAAAGCTCATGATGCCGTCTATATGTTTTGTTAGTCTTTCAGATGCTACTAGTCTATTTGTTGTTTAAGTTTTTACATATGATACAGTTCACCAAACTTCATCTGCAGTACTTACAAGCCTGGCTTCTCACTGTGTATTCATAAAAAAAGGGCAACATAAAGAACAAAATCACAATTACAATCCAAGGTATATTAGCTCTCTTGTCTGGAGGACAAACCAGAGAAGGTGTGGATATAGGGATTCTTTTCCTCATGCCAACAACTCAGGCAACTGTCATTGCACACCCTTCCACTGGATTAGGGTGTGCACATGGGCATTGATATGGCATCAGGCATTTGGACTCCTGGGGAATCTAGACTGCACATCAGCTTAGTAGATCTCAAGGCAACATGTTGAGCCTACAGTGCCTTTCTCCCACTCATTTAATTGAGACACATTCAGATAATGTTGAATGATATCACAGTAGTAATTAAGGGAGAACAAGAACTCTGTGTATGCATAGAGGCAGTCATTCTCTGGAACTGGTGGATCAAACATCACATAATTCTGTCAGCTGCATACTTATCAGGGATTTACAATCTACCTGAGCAGACATTTTACTTAAGTCATGGATGGATAATTCACAGTTTGGTTCTTACTGTCTTTGTTTAATGGGAAAGGCCAGCCTGGGATCTTCTTGCCTCACAGGTGAACAGTAAACTTCCTTATTGCTAATCACAGCAGCCTAGGCCAAAGACTCATTGGGAATCTTGTTATAGAAGGGTCACCTGGAGTGTGCCTTCCCTCCCAATTCCTTTAAAATCACAGGCTGTATAGAAGATCTTCCAAGACAGAGCTAGAGTCATCATGATTGTCCCCAACTGACCAAAGGTGCATCTACACTACGGGGCTTAACTCAAAATAAGCTATGCAAATTGAGCTCCATCAATTGTGTATCTTATTTCAAAATAACTTACTTCGAAATAGGGAGCTTCTACACAGCGCTTACTTAGAAATAGCACACTATTCCTCTGTCTTCCCTTATTCCTCATACAATGAGGGTTACACAAATTGAAGTAAGAAGTTCTCCAGCTTGACAATATTTTGACACTTTTGAAATAACTTCCTGCTGTGTCGACACAGACTAAGTTATTTTGGAATAGCGCTAGTTACTTCAAAATAGTGTTGCAGTATAGACGTACCCCAAGACAGTTCTGGTTCATAGATCTACTGAAGCAGTGAAAGTGACCGGATCTTCCAATGCCACACAGGGACAAAGTTTTGCATTCCAAACTAGGACCGCTACAACTCAGAGTTTGGTATTTGGATGGGCATTGGAGTTAGAATGCTTGTGTTCCAGGAGGGTGCAATTTATTGTTAACAAAAATAGAATACTACAAGTATCCGTTACTCAGCTAAATGGAAACATTTCTCTGCTTGGGCTTACCAAAGCAATTTGTCTCTGAACTCTGGAATCAATGCTGTCTTAGGGTACCTACTTGCCCTTAAGTTTTCAGTTGTGTGTTCAGTTCCCTATGAATGCATTCAGCAGCAGACAGTACTTTTGATCTTCCACTAGATATTTGTACAATCTTCATGCACCCTACAGCTGTCAGAATTTTGAAGGAGATTCTCAGATCCTTTCTGCCATTGTTGAAGTTTACATCTCAGTGGCCTGTAATTGAGTTCATTTTGCTAAAGTCATACATACAACACCAGAGAAGATTGAAAAATAAAACAGGAAATGTGACTACCACAAAAAGGGACATTGAGGACTAATGGATATGTGTAGTGCTTGAAATAGTTTTCAATTAATTTTTTAGTTGTGCCTTTTTAATGAGAATAATGTGATCAAATCTTCATGCTTCACTTCCAAAATTCACACATTTTGGGCTAAATTGTCTGTGTGTTTATTTTGAAGTTTGATTTGAATGTTTGCTCTTGTCATAGTATTTTTTTTTTTATAAAATGTAATTTTCTTTAACAATACATAGTTTATAGTATAACTTTGTGAACTAAATAGGTCAGTCTCCAGTATTTTGCGGGCGTTCTGGAAAACAGCTGAAGAGACATCATAGCAGTCAGCGAGGAATGCTACTGGATGACTGGTCACGAATTGTAAAGAATTTGAATGTGTCGTCTTCTGTGAATCAGGCTTCACGTTTGATTGATGGTAGTGACCAGTGTTGGCAGTCTTCTGGTTCACAGGGAAAGGCAAGTTTGAGCCATACTACTTGAATGATTTGCCAGCTCTGGCACCCTTTGGCTTTTGTTTTGTTTTGTTTTTTTAACGGCTTGTAGTGCATCTTGCTGATTTTTAATGCACAACCTGTCATCTCAGTGTTACATATACAGTTCATCTAAAGTTTATATTTAGATGTATGTGTTCCAATCTAAATATACTGATTTTTAAGTTTGCTAAGATGTATTCTTCCCAATTGTTTGTAATTTTTGTGAATTCTAGAAAAGGACTGTCAATACAGATAATAAAGTGTACTACTTTTATTTGGTGTCCAATGGCATTTTCATCGAATTGTGATTTATTTTCTAGCATTGGATTCGTTTAGAGATTTTCCCTGATGTACTTGTCCACAGACTGAAGATGATAGTGGATCCTGCAGACAGCAGCTACATGCCCTCTCTTGTTGTGGTTTCAGGTATATGAATTGAATTGTGCTCAAAAATAAGGTTTTTTAAACATGCTTTTTTAAAAGCTTAAATGTTGATTTAACTTAGTAATATGTTCATATAGAAGTGGTATTTAAGTGTATAGTTGGCATATGGCCTTTATTAAAATCAGTTTTTTTCCCCACTATGTTGTACAGGTGGGAATTCTTTAAATAACCTCATAGAGCTAAAGACAATCAACATTAACCCTGCGGACACTACAGTGCCTCTTCTTAGTGATTGTTTAGAGGTATGTGAATACTAATTGTGGAAAAGCTCACAGATGGTCAATCTGTATTTTGCTGTAAGGAGTGTCCATGTGTACCTTTAGTTATTGTATTATTGTTTGAGAAAACTATATGATGGTGCTTATAATTAACTGTGCCCCTGGCTTTTGCATAATCTCTGTCCATGTGTACAATTATTAGCCTTGTGAGTAAACACCAGTAAAATTTTAGATCTTCAGTTTAAAACCGAATGTCTCAGAACCAAGCAGACAATACATATACCAGGCTTTTTTTCAAAGATATGGCTGGAACTACTCGTGTGCTGGGTGACAGAAGTGAGTGGCTACTTCTCAGCCTAGGGTGAAAAATTTGGACTGTGGCCAGTTACTGCAAGAAGGGCACAATCTTAAAGATTTCTCTATGCTGCCACCTACCACTTTACTGCTCTGTAATTTTCTCACTCGGGAGGAAAAACACATCTCCCCCCACCCCTACCCCCAGTGCAGCAAGTTACAGTACTGTAAAGCTCTGGTGTGAACAAGCTCCCACTCTCCACATTCCCTTCGCATTCCAGAGCCTAAGGGTGTCCAGCCTAGTAGATTTTGTGTGTTTCAGTGCCGGGGGGGGGAGACGGACAACAGAGGGGACTGCAGCACTAGAGCAGGTTCCCTAAAGCTGGAGGTGGCCATGAGCCTCAGGGGCTGGATAAAGGCAAGCCAAGGGTCACATCCAGACCCTGGATGTGAGTTTCCCCACCCCTGCCTTAGTGGTCGATTGGAGTTGAGAGAATTCCCAGAAGCAAAATAGTTCAGTAGCAAACTTCTAGTATTCTGAGAACATCTATCTCAGATAAATTGCCACCTAAATAGGGCATTGAACTAGAATGTTTGTTTGATCTTACAGACTCGACTTCTAAAAAATAACTCAGCAGTGCAAAAACCTTAAATCCTCCATGTATTCCATTAACTTAGAGACCCAAAAGATTTGCCATTACATCTTTCTTCTTTAGTATCACAGGTATATTGAGATTGCTATAAAGCAGTGCAGAAGCTCTGGAATAGATTGCAAAATACATGGACTCAGCATACTGGGGCGTATCCGGGCAGAAGATGAAGATTTGGCTGCTGTCCCTTTCCTTGCTTCTGATAATGAGGAAGAGGATGATGATAAAGCCAACACTGGGAGGTAGGGAACTGGAGCTGGAAACAAACTTACTATCTTAACCTAAATTAGAAGAATGTCAACATTGGCTATGCAACTTGTGTGTGTGTGTGTGTGTGTGTGTGTGTGTGTGTGTGTGTGTGTGTAAAAGAAAACACACAGGCCCTATTTTCAACAAATTTTATAATTGACATTAGTTGATGTATGCCTTTTGTCTTTCTAGTGTGTATTTAGTGATAATTTTTTCATAGCTTTTTTTATTTTGTCTCTTCAGCTAAAATTCCACATTATGAGTAATTACTTTAACAGTTTATGTTCATTATATGATGTAGAATCCTGAAGTTCTGTGGGTCTCTTGTGATTTTAAAGAAGTTCACTGTGCAAAAACTATTAAAACATATTTTTTATTTTGGAGCTGTTACAAAAAAATAACATAGTTGTCTCAGTTACAACTGTGAAGTTACAGTGAGCTTGATTTCACAGAGAAAATATTTACATATCAAAATGTAAAATAGATGGCTAAAATATACAACACAATTTAAGACTTATAAAATGTCACAGTGTATGGCTATGGAACTGACATTTTTATTTTTCTCAATGTACCCAGTCTTGTTAGGAAGAAGATGGCAGGACTGGAATCAGCAGCTACTATAAGAACCAAAGTTTTTGTTTGGGGGCTGAATGACAAAGATCAGTTGGGAGGACTGAAGGGTTCCAAGGTATCGTCTTTGTTGAAAAGGTGTTTGTGTAAAACAAAAGATCTCTGAAGTAGGTAAACCAGACACTGAATTCAGAGATTTTTAAGTCTCATGATCAAATCCTTTGAGGTCTAGACATCATGACTTTCCAGCTAAAAAGCATTCAAAGTCTGTCACCGGCAGATTGAGAAATTGGATCTTAAAATTACATTTTCAGTTCCAATTTGATTTTAGCAGCTGCCTTCTTGAAGCAGGGAGCTCCTCACTTACAACTCCAGCTTTTAAATGGAAGCAGATTATGCTTTTAACTCTGAAAGATTATAGTATGTGTTGGACCTCCCTGGGTCTGACACCATCAGGACCTGACTGGTCCCAGACAAGGGAGTTTTCGGGACTAGAGGAGGTCTGGAGGAGGCGGGACCCAGCATCCTTGTTGATCTCCCCAGTCTCCTGGTTCCACAAGTTGCAGCAGCCTGGCTGGAGCTGCCAGCCACACAAGCTGCCAGCCACACGAGCTGCAGCAGTCCACTGCCCTGACGGCAGCCCTTGCTGGCATTCCCACCAGTCTTGCGGCAGTCCCGCTGGAGCCCCCAGCAGCCTCATAACAGTCTTGCTGCCCCACTGGCATTCCCAGTGACTATACTGGCTGCAAGCTCTGGGCACTGCTCTGCAAGTTCCATGTCTCACTCCCCACCCCCAGCCAGCTTCCCTGCCCCACTCACTACGGGCCCTGCTGGCCATCTCTGTTCCAAGCTGCCAGCAACCTCTGCTGCTGGGGCTCTCTAGTCCCGCAACATCTGTGGTCCTTCTGGACCACGGATGTTGCCGGACCACAGAAGTTCAACCTGCAGTCAATAACTTGAAATTATGTACCATAAGAATGATTATTACGGACGTGCTTAATTTACATATCAGTACAAAGTATTTCTGTGCTAGGAAACTCTTACAATTTTACAGTGGTGCTGATTCAATTATCTGAAAAAATAAAATAAATTCCTGACCCTTGCTAGTATAATCCTTTTGAATGTGAAAAATTATTTAAAGGGAAATTTCAAATAAGTGCGTCCAGACCTGTTTGAGGTTTTTTTGGGAGCCAGTATGGCTGAGTGAGAAATATGTAACATATTTAATAATTGTAAGATACCATTACTCTGAAAATTCAGTTGAATAAAAGGAATACTAATATTTTAAAATTAGAATAAAAAGCTGATTTACTTGTTTGCAGAGTTCATATAGGATTGTAAAAATCTATGGAAGTATTATTCTCATAGCAAAAAATAACAATGCTGTTTCCAGAGCTACTCATATTATAATTGGCATTGATGCCAGTGTACAGATAGATTAACTTATCCATTTAGAAATATTATTTGGGTGAGAAATGATTTTTCCCTCCCAATTAGATCCTGATTGCAATTGCCATTGAAGTCAATGGGATTCTTCTGTTGGAGTTTAATGGGTTTTGGAACAAATCCTAGAAAAGGGAACAATTAGTAGGAAATATAATATAAAGCCATTAAACATTCAGAAGACAATCTTTTAAATGTAAACAGCTTGTCTTTTTTGGTTTAAAAAAAAAAAAAAGTTGCCATAACAAAAATCAAATGCAAACCCTCAACCTTTCACTACGCTTTATCAATTATCCTCCAGAATTTTTGTTTCACTAATTGTAATGAAGAAGCCTTTTTAGTAACACAAGATTACTTATTTTTTCCCTGATAATGTCTAACCTATATTGTTAAAGAACTTCACTTTTTGATTAATTGTAATATAAAGGATATAGAGAAAATAAATTTTGCTAGCATGCTCATATATACTGATTTCTGATGTGCTAATTGGCATTTTAACCAACTTGCTTAGGTTGTAGTTTATTGTGACTCTGACTAGGGTTGGTTTACTCAAAAAAATATAATGGGATAAAAAAAGCAATTTGTGCTTCATACTGCACTTTTTCCATCTAGTGCTTTATCTCCGTTTTACATAACACACCCATCCCTTACTTCAAACACTTGATCTGCTTCAGTTATTTAACTAATTGATTATCTGAAAGGTGTCAGATAATGGGGCAGTGAGTGCCACTGAAAAGCTAGTAAATGAACTTTTACAAACCGTTGGTTAGTTAAATTTAGATAAACCAACTTAGCATACTAGAATTGCACTTCAAAGAACTGTTAGAGGTAACAGACCTTTAAATCTGATTTTATGCAATAATCTCTCTCTTCTCCCGACCTTTTAGATCAAGGTTCCTTCATTCTCTGAAACTCTTTCAGCCTTGAATGTAGTACAGGTAGCTGGTGGATCCAAAAGTCTTTTTGCAGGTAGGATAACTCTGTGCAAGGTTCCTGCATTTCAAACTCCCTACACCTCATGGCCTTAAAATAAAAAGTAGAACAATTTTCCAAGAGGTGAGAGAATACATTGGTTTTTATTAATGGATATTTAAAACCTTTTTCCTTTTAGTAACTGTTGAAGGCAAAGTATATGCCTGTGGAGAGGCTACTAATGGAAGACTTGGTTTAGGCCTATCAAGTGGAACTGTGCCTATTCCCCGACAGATTACAGCTCTCAGTAATTATGTAGTGAAGAAGGTGGCTGTTCACTCAGGTACTGACTCTTTACGTTTCTCCATGGTAACATAAACACTGTGTACTTAACCTTAAAAGTGAAAGTGGGTTCCTGTGACCTATATCCTCTGCACAAGAACTATATAGAACAGAGCCTTAGATATACAGGAGCATTGTCTGAAATTCTGTGGGCTTCAGAAAGGAGATTAGGCTAGATCAGGGATGGGCAAAAGGGCCTCTGCGGGCTGGATCCGGCCCACCAAGCAGGTTGATCCAGCCTGCTGAGGCCCTGCTGTTCCCCCGCTATCAGGTCAATTAGGGCTTGGGGGGGGAGGGGGGAAGAGCGCATGAAGTTTCCTTCGCCTTGCTCCCAATCCCTGATTTGGTCTGGGTGCGAAAGGGGGAGCGTGTGAAGTCTCCTCCCACTGCCAGGGGTGTCTAGGTGGAACCTCGGCGGCAGTGCTCCCCACCCTTAGACCAGTCATGGTGGGGAAGCAGGGAAGTATCATTCACTTCTCTCCCCTCCCCCCCTCCCCATCTTCCGCTTGAGGCCCTGCCCCTTCTGGGGCAGCCCAGGGCTACTTCAGAAATTATTGCCCACCCCTGGGCTAGATAACCTCATGTTCCCTCTGGCCATAACATTTTTTTAATTTAGTCTCTCTTTTTTTTTTTTAACCTCTATGAAATAGTGGTATCTTTCTGAAAGTTACATTCAGAATAATTTCTGAATTTTCATAGTACAGTTTTTTGTCAATCCAATGGAAATATTTTTCTTAAACAAAAGAGTTAGCTATTTTTTTTTTAAGTGATTCATTTCTACTGAGGGAAAATGATCATGCTGGATTTTTTTTTAAAAGTTATAAAATAAGTTTTTTTCACCTTGTCAATAGACAGTATGAAAATTACTGCTTTTGAGTTGTGGAATGGGGAACCTAGCACTATATTAAATTCCTTGGACTTTTGCTTGACTCTTGCTGCCGTGATGATTGTGCACGTTCTAGTCTTCAGTATGGAAGGAATGCCAGTTGTTAGGAAGAGTCAGGTGTTAGTAGTGATTCAATCGTTAGAAACATAGATAGTTTGGTTTGTGATGACTGGGAGAACCGTGTGGTCACTTGCCTGCCTGATGCAAAGGTTGCGGATCTCTTGAGGCATCTAGATGGACTTATGTGTAGTGCTGGGGAGGAGCCGATGGTCGTGGTACATGTAGGTGCCAATGACATAGGGAGGGTAGGAGAGATGTCCTGGGCTGTGTCCAGACTCAGGGGTTTTTTCGAAAAAAGTAGCCTTTTTTTGAAAAAACCTCACCTGCGTCCAGACTCAAGCCGCGTTCTTTCGAAATTAAATCGAAAGAACGCGGCTTGTCTTTTGATGGCGGTAAACCTCATTTCACGAGGAAGAACGCCTTCTTTCGAAAGTTCCTCTTTCGAAAGAAGGCGTTCTTCAATGTAAATAGGTCTTCTTCGAAAGAGAGCATCCAGACTCACTGGATGCTTTCTTTCGAAAAAGCAAGCCGCTTTTTCGAAAGTTCAATGTGCAGTCTAGACGCTCTCTTTCGAAAGAGGCTCTTTCGAAAGTATCTTTCGAAAGAGCCTCTTTCGAAAGAGGCTTGCAGTCTAGACATAGCCCTGGAGGCCAAATTTAGGTTGTTAGGAAAGAGACTGAAATCCAGGACCTCTGTGGTGGCATTCTCAGAAATGCTTCCAGTTCTTTGCACAGGGCCAGGTAGGCAGGCAGAACTTCAGAGTCTGAATGCGTGGATGGTGTAGGTAAGAGGGGTTTAGATTGATTAGGAACTGGGGACACTTTTGGGAGAGGGGGAGCCTATACAGGAAGGATGGGCTCCACCTAAACCAGGGTGGAACCAGATTGCTGGCACTAAACATTAAAAAGGCCGTAGAGCAGTTTTTAAACTAAGAGATGGGGGAAAGCCGATTGGTGCGGAGATGCACGTAAATCGGATGGAGACTTCTTTTAGAGGCGAATCCATTGATAGAGATTCTCTAAGCTGTAGTCAGAAAGAGGAGGGGAGAGGACAAACCATGGTCCAGAGCAGATAAACAACCGCATATAAAGGAATCCAGTGCATCAGGGAAGGGCAGACAGATAAGCAGTGGCAAATTTTTAAAGTGCTTCAACACAAATGCTAGGAGTCTGACTAATAAGATGGGTGAAGTAGAGTACCTCGTATTAAAGGAGGTTTTTAACATAATAGGCATCACTGAAACCTGGTGGAATGAGGAAAATTTGTGGGACACAATCATACCACGATATAAAATATATTGGAAGGATAGAGCAGGCTGTGTGGGTGGCAGAGTGGCACTGTATGCGAAAGATAATGTAGAATCAAATGAAATAAAAATATTAAGTGAATCAACATGTTCAATAGAATCATTATGGATAGTAATTCCACGCTCCAATAATAAGAAATTAGCAGTAGGGATATATTATCGACCACCTGACCAGGACAGCGATACTGACAGTGAAATGCTGAGGGAGATTAGAGAGGCTACCAAAATAAAGAAGTCTATAATAATGGGGGATTTTAATTATCCCCATATTGACTGGATACATGTCACCTCAGGAAGAGAAGCAGAGATAAAATTTCTCAATGGCTTAAATGACTGCTTCTTGGAGCAGCTGGTACAGGAACCCATAAGGGGACAGACAATTCTCGATTTAGTCCTGAGTGGAGCTCAGGATCAGGTCCAGGCGATATAACCATTACAGGACTGCTTGGGAATAGTGACCATAATATAATAACATTCAACATTCCTGTGGTGGGAAGAACACCTTAGCAGTCCAGAACGCTGGCATTTAATTTAAAAAAGGTGAATTACACAAAAATGAGGAGGTTAGTTAAACAGAAATTAAAAGGCACAGTGACTAGAGCTAAATCCCTGCAAGCTGCATGGAAAGACACCATAATAGAGACCTAACTTAAATGTATACCTCAAATTAAAAAACATAGTAAGAGACCTAAAAAAGAGTCACTGTGGCTTAACCACCATGTAAAAGAAGCAGTGAAGGACAAAAAGGCATCTTTTAAGAAGTGGAAGTCCAATCCTAGTGAGATAAATAGAAAGGAACATAAACACTGTCAAATCAAATGTAAAAATGTAATAAGTAAAGCAAAAAAAGATTTTGAGGAACAGTTAGCCAAAAACTCAAAGAAATAACAAAATTTTTTTTAAGTACATGAGAAGCAGGAAGCCTGCTAAAAACCTGAGAGTCCTAGATGATCAAGATATAAAAGGAGTAATCAAGGACGATAAAGCCATTGCGGAGAAACTAAATGATTTCTTTGCATCAGTCTTCACGGGCAAGTTAGTCGAAACAATAGTAAAGAATAAAATTGTGAGGCATATAGGAGAACATAATTTGTTGGACAAAAGTCAACATGGTTTCTGTAAAGGGAAATCATGTCTTACTAATCTATTAGAGTTCTTTGAAGGAGTTAACAAACATGCAGACAAGAGGGATCCAGTAGATATAGTATACAGTAATACTCCGATGGTCCGGCATCTGTCGGTCCGGCACTCTTGATGGTCTGGCACCATCAGGAACCCGGAAGTGCTCCGGGCAGCCGGACCATTGGAGCTGCTCTGCCCCCAGCTTCCCCTATTCAGCCGCTGCTAAAACTGACCAGCCGCTGAATCGGGGAAGCCGGAGGCAGAGCAGCTGGGGCACTGCCGGGTAGGTCTCATAGTGCTGCCCCTCAGGGCTGCGGGACCAACTGGGCAACACCCCAGGTGTCCCCAATTCAGCCGCTGCTGAAACTGACCAGTGGCTGAGTCCAGGAAGCCCGGGGCAGAGCAGCTCTTCCCCAGGCTTCCTGGAGTCAGCCGCTGATCAGTATCAGCAGCGGCTGGCTTGGGGACACCTGGGGCAAAGCAGCTGGGGTTCTGCTGGGTTGGTCCAGTAGCGCCGTGGTGTGGCGTTGCGGGCCCAACCCAGCAGCACCCCAGCTGCTCTGCCCCAGGAGTCCCCAAGAGCAGTTGGGGTGCTGCCGGGTTGGTCTCGCCGTGCCAAGGATCGGCACACTACCGGCAGCACTCCAGCTGCTCTGCCCAGGCGTCTCCGATTCAGCCGCTGCTGGTCAGTTTTGGCAGCGGCTGAATCAGGGACGCCTGGGGCAGAGCTGGACTTTCGGAAGGGGGCGCTATGAGGGGTCTGGGGTGGCATCCCCCCCCCAAGATCCCTCATAGTCCCCCCTTCCGATAGTCCAGCATATCTGATAATCCGGCACCCCCTGGGTCCCAAAGGTGCCGGATTATCGGAAGTTTACTGTACTTACATTTTCAGAAAGCCTTTGACAAGGTCCCTCACCAGAGGCTCTTGTGTAAATTACATTGCCATGGGATAAGAGGGAAGGTCCTTTCTTGGATTGAGAACTGGTTAAAAGACAGGAAACATAGAGTAGGAATAAATGGTAAATTTTCAGATTGGAGAGGGGTAACTAGTAGTGTCCCCCAAGGGTCAGTCCTGAGACCAGTCCTGTTCAGCTTATTCATAAATGATCTGGAGAAAGGGGTAAGCAGTGAGGTGGTAAAGTTTGTGGATGAAACCAAACTGTTTAGGATAGTCAAGACAGAAACAGACTGTGAGGGACTCCAAAAAGATCTCACCAAACTGAGTGATTGGGCAACAAAATGGCAAATGAAATTGAATGTGGATAAGTGTAAAGTAATGCACATCGGGGAAAAATAACCCCAACTGTACGTACAGTATGATGGGGGCTAATTTGGCTACGACAAATCAGGAAAGAGAGCTTGGAGTTGTGGATAGTTCCCTGAAAACTTCTACACGGCGTGCAGTGGCGGTCAAAAAGGCAAATAGGGTGCTAGGAATGATTACGAAAGGGATAGAAAATAAGACACGGAATATTTTACTGCCCCTGTATAAAACTATGGTACGCCTACATCTTGAATACTGTGTACAGATGTGATCTCCTCACCTCAAAAAAGATATTTTAGCCTTGGAAAGGGTTCAGAAAAGGGCAACTAAAATGATTAGGGGTTTGGAACGGGTCCCATATGAAGAGAGGTTAAAACGACTGGGACTTCTCAGTTTAGAAAAGAGGAGACTGAGAGAGGATATGATAGAGGTCTATTAAAATCATGAGTGGTGTGGAGAGGGCGAATAAAGAAGTTATTTATTAGTTCCCATAATAGAAGAACTAGAGGACGCCAAATGAAGTCAATGGGTAGCAGGTTTAGAACTAATAAAAGAAAGTTCTTCTTCACACAGCATGTAGTCAACTTGTGGAACTCCTTGCCAGAGGAGGCTGTGAAGGCTAGAACTATAATAGAGTTTAAAGAGAAGCTAGATAATTTCATGGCAGTTATGTCCATGAAAGGCTATTAGCCAGGGGATAGAAATGGTGTCCCTGGCTTCTGTTTGTCAGAGGCTGGAGAGGGATGGCAGGAGACAAATCGCTTGATCATGGTCTTCCGTCCACCCTCTCTGGGGCACCTGGTGTTGGCCACTGTCGGCAGACAGGCTACTGGGCTAGGTGGACCTTTGGTCTGACCCAGTATGGCTGTTATGTTCTTATGTAGTATGGAAGGGCAAAGAAATAAATCTTGGCTTTTTGTAACTGTGATTTAAACCGTTGCAGGTGGCCGGCATGCTATGGCTTTAACAGTTGATGGGAAAGTATTTTCATGGGGCGAAGGAGATGATGGAAAACTTGGCCACTTCAGCCGAATGTAAGGATATAATTTCTAGTAGCAAGTAGAAGTAGGAAGTATTTCAAACAAATGAGATTAAATACTGCCATTGATTGCTAATTATAATTCAAATATATTGATATTAAAGAACTGTTAGAAAAATATTCTTTTGCAATACATATATCAGTTTTGTATGTTGTAAACTAAGATTTGAAAAACAGATTTCTCTTAATGAGTAAGGTTGGTCTTTAATTGGGAGTCTTTTGTGTATTCATTATTAAAAAGTTTTGAAAGTCTGCAGAATTATTGGTTGTTGATATGCACTGGGTAATGATGGATGGGTGTGTGTCTGAGATGCCTGCAACAGCCTGATGAGGATCTACTCGTGCTCTGTAGACCTTTCCAATTTTCAACTGAGTTTCTAGGTAAGAAGCCACTGTAATTTTTTTGAATGGTTGATAAAACAAATCAAGCTTTTCTTATGGTGAATGTGTGCTGTCTTATCTGACAGAGCTGTGTGTCATGTCAAACCTTTCTAGGGATGTAAATGAGCAGGTGACTATACGATTAACCTCTGAATCAGAAGCAGTAAGGTGAAGGGGAAGCGGGAGCCGGCTTAAAAGCTGGTTTTCCCTAGCACTGGCTCCGCAGTGTTTCTCCTTCCCTCCACCACACACACTACTGTCTCTATCAGAGGCAGCAGCGCAGGAAGCAAACAAGTTCCAGTGAAGGAGGTCTAGGTTGGATATTAGAAAAAGCTGTTTCACTAGGAAGGTGGTGAAGCACTGTAATGGGTTATCTAGAGAGGTGGTGCGGTCTCCATTATGAGAGTTTAAGGCCCGGTTTGACAAAGCCATGGCAGGGATGATTTAGTTGAAGTTGGTCAGGCTTTTAGTAGTGGGTTGGACTACATGACCTCATCTGGTCAGGTCCCAAGGGTGCCAGAACAGGGAGGTCCAACCTATATTTTATTGAAGCAGTAAAGCAAAGTACCAACATTGTTTTGATACCAGCAACGCATGGTATACCATTTTCTTAAGTAATTATATTTGTAGTCTGACACTTGTGATGACTTTAAAGTTGCTAAGGGGATTTTTTTAACTGTTAATGTGCTTTTGAGCTAGAGAAGTAGATTTTTCTCCTGAAAGTTTCATAAATTTCAAACCTTTTTAGCAAGAAGAGTGAGAAAGTTTTATACTCACTTTGTGTTAAGTGCATAGGGAAAATCTTCAAGTTATTTAATTTTAACTAATATTAACGAATTCAGTAGAAATATTCTTCATACTGTATAATTCGGAGAGAGGTGCTTAGGAGCATTACACGAAATATAGAAAAATACAAAATGTGCCTGAGAGTTTGAGTACAAGAATAAACATGACTCAACAAATGTGTGGGTGACAAACAGAAGTGAGAGAGTATGTGGCAAGGAGAAAAGATGGCTTTATTAGTTTACACATAGGCACATACATTTTTTGCTATATATTTTGTTCTATTTATTAAATAGAACTTTAAACCGAAAACATTCTTGACTCATTGTGGGCAGTGTTTGTTTTGCTGCCTGCATGATGTTCCCTGAATACTACTGCACTGCCAGTTAATTACGATTGTGGCTTCCACACCACATAAGAAAACCTACTGAAATGAAAGTTGGACTATGGATTCAGTGAGCAGAAGGTTGAATTTAACTAGAAGACATCCTGTTTTCTCAGGCAAATACTACAGGGATGATGACAAGAAACATATCCTGTACTCTAGCAGATACCCGATAATGAATGCTTGCTTATCCTATTTCCCCTGTGAAGAGCAGAGCTGGAGTAGGAATCGACACTTCTTTTCCTCATCCTCTGGCTCTCTCCATCTCAAGTTGGAGATACTGGAGTCTTTGTGCTGCTGTATTGGAGGCTCAGCCAAGTGTACCACATTCTATGCAATCTTTTCCCATCCTGTGCATAGCAAGACCCAAGACCAAGAGATCAGAGGATGTTCTTGTGGGTTGGCATATAGGGCCTAGGGACCTCCACTTTTGGGATTCACATGGATTTTACAAAAAATATATGGCAAATACTGAATATCTTTTTTTTTTTTTTCAGACAGAATTTGTTCATAATTATAATTATCTGTGCAAAACTGAATTTAAGTATCTTTTTCGAAGATGAGACCACTGGCTAAATACAGTCTATAGCCACTTTGAACTGATAACACTGATTTTTATTACATCTGACTGTTCTAAATATTTGACTTTTTACTTTCTCTGTCATTAATTTTCATAAATATCTCAGTGTGGGCAGCGATGACAGATCATACAGATTGACTTAATCTTTCTCTCTCATACTTCATTATCAGGATGCTGCAGTGTGTGTGTTATGTAACGTCTTTAAAAATGAACTTTCAGTTGAACAATTAAAATAGTGGAAAATGAAAATTTAAGGTTAACTTTTTACCAAACCTACATTTTTGGCCTAAATTGACTTGAATTATACATTTAAGAAATATCAAAATAAATTGATTCAGTGACTTATTGTGAAACTCTGTATACTAGCATTAGGGCAAATTTGTCATTGAAGTGTTTAATATTACATGAGATGTTGGAAGGTTGAACATATAATATACTGTATGAGATCACAAAAGAAGGTGACAAATCCTTTTAATTTTTCTTTAGGAATTGTGATAAACCAAGATTGATAGAAGCACTGAAAACTAAACGTATTCGTGACATTGCTTGTGGCAGTTCGCACAGTGCTGCCATTACTTCTAGTGGTGAATTGTACACATGGGGCCTCGGTGAATATGGCAGACTGGGTCATGGAGACAATACTACACAACTCAAACCGAAGATGGTAAATACAAGAGGTGTTTCCTGACTGTATCAGTGTCTGTGTATATATACATGCAGAAGAATAGAAAATAAAGGTAGAAATGAAGCCGAGGATCCATCCCAAACCAGTGTGTAATGTGAGGTTGGATGTATAAAGAACAAAACAAGTCACAAATACTTTGAAATTACTGTGAAATCTTTGAAATATGTTTAATGTGTCTGAGGCAGCATGTTTTCTTTTTTGTGCATTCTAGGTTAAAGTGCTTCTTGGTCACAGAGTCATTCAAGTTGCTTGTGGAAGCAGAGACGCTCAGACTCTGGCTTTGACAGATGAAGGTAGGAATATCTTGCTTTAGCAACTTCACAGCATATGGGAATATTGTGATCAAAATCTGACATCCAGTTTGGTTGATATTCCTAGGTTTAGTGTTTTCCTGGGGCGATGGTGACTTTGGAAAACTGGGACGAGGAGGAAGTGAAGGATGCAACATTCCTCAGAACATTGAAAGACTGAATGGCCAGGGTGTGTGCCAGATTGAGTGTGGGGCTCAATTCTCTTTGGCACTTACCAAATCTGGAGTGGTGTGGACCTGGTATGTTAAGCTTGCAAAGACATATTTACAAAAAACTTCAAGTTGTGGTGATTGCTACTAATTGGCTTATTACATGTATGCCTTGTGTATATGTTTAGTTTATTCTGAAATACCCTGTTGTGACCATCCCCATCTACTCCCTCTTCCTGCTCACTTGTTTGTGTCTGCACTACTTACATTTTGTTGCTAGTGTAAGAGTGCCTGGGACCCTTTCTTGGTTTAAGGCATATACATTTTAGTGCAATAAATAGAAATAAAGGTTATTGTGAAAAAAGAAAATCTTTAAATAGTTGAAGCCCTACTTAACTTCAGTATTGTGGAACGTATGGATTCTGCAATTTTTTTGGCTTTCACCGCAATTTTGACTAGGCGTGGGACTAACAGGAGGAACCCCAACCACCCCAGGTCTGAGGGCTGGAGGTTTTGGCTGTCAGCCCCAGACCTCCAGCTCTCAGCTCTGGGTGGCCAACAGTGGAGAAATAATATTGTGGAAAAATAATAAAATAATGGACTTTATTACTGAAAATAATGTCTGTTATTCTTTTCTGTAATTTGCAGCTGAATTGTGGACTGGCAACGGAAATTTATTTATAATCATCCCACTATTCAAGTAGGGCTTTATATATAGTTTAGGAAATATTACAGCTCAGTTCCTCTTGGCGCTTAATGTTAAAGCAAGTACTTTGCTGAATCTTATATGTTTTCTAATTACAGAATCACTGGTTGTGGCTCCATTGTTAGCAATTAGTTTTTCCACTTGAATCGGGGATTCAGCCATTTTTTGTATAGAGAATACAGCATATTCTCAATATTAGAATGTTCTTTGAGGATAGAATGACAATTTATCATCTAAGAGCTTACAAGTGAATTGGTTTGTTAGTTAAAATGTATAAAGATAATTGATGATACTTTAAAATAAAACAAGATCTATTTATTTATTTTTTGTTCCAAGTGATCTCAGTAACAGAAAAACACAGGGTTTTCAAACATCTTACTTGGTTAAATTGAATTCTTATGTACAAGCTATCTTTGAAGACACTTAGCTTGAGGATTAGCCTGCCCCCCCCTCTTTTCATAAACTTATATTTATTCTTTGACACAGACTGATGAATGGTATTTGTCTATAGTGCATCTCACAACAATCTGCAGTCTTTCCAAGTGGTTATCGCCTGTTGTTCTCTGAGAATAAAGCTAACTGAGCTTCTAATAAAGATGTTGTCCTTCAGAATGACTGCTATCCCCCATTGCTATCAGTGTGTGGGAAGCAAAACTGCCTGTAGCCCACCATTTTCCCTTCTATGGGCCCTATCTTGTATTGACACTGCAAAGAGTTGGAGGCAGGAGAGAGGAAATTCAAATGTCTTCAAAAATAGGTTTAATCTAAACTGGGAGTACAAACACTAAAATATTTAATTATCATAATGTGTGGCTGTTTCATGACATCACTGCAAGGCAAAGAACCTCATTTGTGTATCTCAGCTTTACACTTACATACCCAGCATGCTTGTATTTCTTAAACATTAAACCTTACCCCGGAATTTCCTGAGCTTGTAGTACTTTTTTTGGGGGGGGAGGGAATTAGAAAACGTAAGGTGTGTGTGTGTGTTTTTTTTTTGTTTTTTTTTATAAATCCTTATGATACTAATATACAGTTAAATTGTAACAAGTTTTATTTGGATATTACTATGGAAACTAAGGACTTTTGGAGATATGTGATTTCCAACAAGGGCTGATTACTGTTACAGAATATAATGGGGAAAGATGAGAATTGTTATCTCTCTCTCTTTATTTTTTTGTGCACATTTGATACTGCTAGTATTATCTTGAGGTGTTGTATAAAATAAAGTGAATGACAAGTGAGTTGAGCTATGTTAATGGTGTGTCTCAAACTTGAGGAAAATTTCATGTATTGGTGATAAAAGTAATTTGTGTTTTGAGGCTTGTCTGAGTTATGTGCAGTTTTACTCATGTGAGCAATTGTCACAGGGAACTCCTATGTCTATATAAATTGTAAGCTGGATAGTAATTTTAATGACTTACTCAAAAATTATCACCTTATAAGTAAGCTTATAATAAGGCATTTCAAAACAAAGAATGAATTTTATGCAATTACAGTAATTCCCCCACAATAATCACACATTTTTTTTTTTTTTTTAGTAGAGAGACCAATGTATGAAAGGTTGTAGGTTTTTTTCGCTATCTTCTAGGGATGAGTTTTTTCCAGATCATGTTTTAAGGTCATTGTCAAAAAAATTGCACTGCTGTTATGCAAAAAGCTTTCAATTTGCATAGGCGTAATGGTAAAGGATTGCAATGTTTGTAACACTAACTGCCTTGAATTTCACATTTACTACCTTGTCTGTTCCAGGGGCAAGGGGGATTACTTCAGGCTTGGTCATGGCACTGATGTACATGTGCGAAAGCCACAGGTTGTGGAAGGGCTGAGAGGGAAGAAGATTGTACATGTGGCTGTAGGTGCACTTCACTGCCTAGCTGTCACTGACACAGGACAGGTAAGTTATTCTGGTCCAGAAAAAGCTAGATACTGAGGCAATGTAGGCAGCAGTAAAACTTCTGGCCTTTTTATTTTTGTTAATTATACTACAGGTTGGACCTCCTTTATCTGGCATCCTTGGTACCTGAGCCGTCCTGCACCTGGGAATTTGCCAGACCAGGGGAGGTCATGGTTTCCCTGCTGGTTGCCCCACTGCTGGCTCCTCTCCCTGGGGCTCCCTGCCCTGCTGCTGCCCTGCTAACGCTGGACCAGCAAGGGCTCTCCACCATGCTGCCCGCTGGCTGTGTCAGGGATTCCAAGTGATTCCCCAGCCAGGGCTGCCTGACTGCCACCAGCCCTGCTGCCTTTATGGGTGGCTGGGGCTGCCCGGCCATCGCCAGCCCTGCTATCTCTGGGGTTCCTCAGGCTGTATGGCCACTGCTGGCCCCACTGCTGTGGTCCAACCCTGCTGTTGCTTCAGGTTTCCTGGGGTTCCCCAGCTGGGGCTGCCAAGCCAACCCCCGCTGCTACTAGGAATTCTCCTGCTGGGGCTGGGATTCTTCAGCTGCCACCTGGCCTGCTGCCAGTGTTGCCCAGATGGAGCTGCTGCCTGTCCCCACTGCTGCTAGGGGTTTCCGGTCAGAGCTGCCCAGCCATCCCAGCCTTGCTACCGCCAGGAGAGTTCCATGGCCACTGCTGGCCCTGCTGCTACAGGCTCTCTGGCCGGCTGACCCCACTGACACAGAGGATTCCCAAGCCTGGGAGGAGGCTCCTGGATCCTGCCTGGCCCCGCTGATGCTGGGGTACCTCGTTGTGCTACCGCTGGCCCATCCAGGATTCCACACTCCGGGTCCTTGGGATCTTTGATCTAGCAATATCTGTGGGCTTGTCAGACCATAGATGTTACCGGACCAGAGTGTCCAAGATTTGGGAGTTCAGTCTGTACAGCGGATTTGGTGCTAGTGGCTAGTTTCAGACTCAATAGTTCTCAGTTTGTACTAAATACAGAGTTTATAGGAACACATGAAACCATAGGCAAGTTGCATACACCATCACGAGAACAAGATCCACTATCTTTTAACAGTTTTATTAAAGTTGCCAACAAAGTTTATAAATGTCACAGCACACACAATTCCTAAATATATACATGCACCAGTTATCACTATAGATGTACACTCATCCTCCTGCATGGTGGTAGAGTCTAAAGTCCTTCTCTGGATTGATCATCAGTATGCTGGAGGTTTCCTGGAAAAGCTCAGTTTTTCTGCTCCGGGTACCCTTTTTTCACCCTTTTTGTGATTCTATACCTACATTCTGCTGATGTACAGAAGTGTCAACCCTTTCTTTATTGGTCTCTGTCCTCTAGAAACATAAGGGATCCCAAATTCTATAGCATGTGTAGGTTCTCATGAACATTGATGTGCCACCAGTATCCTACAGTTAAGACACATGGTTAGAGACAAGATTTGCTATTACAGCATTTTATAATGTAAAATTTAATCTTGCTAGACTTCTGCAATATTACTTTTTGGTACCTCTTTTCCATTAAGGTAGGACATCCAGTTATTCCTTTGTCATTTACTTGTTGGCATTTCTTGTGTCCAAGGCCTAAAATAGCTAAGCTAAAATGCAGACCTCGGCCTACAAGTTTTATTTTTCTGCTTGTCTTACTTAAATCTAATACATGATTCCTCTAGATGCTGATCTGTCTTAAGCTTCTGTATTCCTACAGATTAACTCCAGTTGACATACAGTGAATATATATGTTATTACATGTTGATTAATCATATTACACAATAAATAGATTAGGTATATTAATGTGATTGTCACTTAGAATTTTCTTGCCTTCATATACTTATTCATATACACCCAGAATTATTCATTGTCAGGGTTTCCATACCCCCGCCCAGAAGGGTTGCCAGCTATCTCATCTCACAAACCCAAAGACTCTTGCACCATCACTGCCCCCTCCTTGATTCTGCACCCTTGTTCTGCTCCCTTCTTTGAGGCCTTGACCTCTTCACTCCATTCTACCACACTCCATTCCACCACCCTCACTTTCATCAGGCTTGGACAAGGAGTTGGGGTGTGGGAGAGGACGTAGAGTTTGTGCTCTGGCAGGAAGTTTGGGTGAGGGCTCTGGGATGGGGCTGAAGATTGAGGGGAGGGAGAGTGGAAATCAGATGGGTGGCATTTACTTTGGAGGCTCCCAGAAGTGACTGGCACACCCCTCTGCCATTGGGGGGGGGGGGGGGGGGAGGAGTCAGGAGCTGCAGAGTTGGTGCTCAGTGTGGGGGCAGTGTGTGGAACACTCCTTCCTCCCCCTGAAGGGTGGTGCAGGGATGGTACCAGCTGCTTCCAGGAGTGGTACAGATTGAGGGTAGGTAGGATCCCTGCCTTAGTCTTGCTGCGCTGCCAGAGGCCCCAGTCCCTTTTAAATCATCTGAGCCCTGGGGAGTTGTCCTTTTAACACCCCCCACTTTTCTCTCTCTCTCTCACACCCACCCACCCACCCACCCTTTCAGCAAGCCTGTATATTAGCATATACCTAAAAGCATCAGCTGTTAAATATGAAGGTGATAGGTACTCTAGAAATGCATTAAATTAGTAACAAGTCATTTAGAGATAAGATTCAATTAAACAAATTAACATATGGAACTGTCTATTGGCAGGTTTATGCTTGGGGTGACAATGATCATGGACAACAAGGCAATGGAACTACCACAGTCAATAGAAAACCCACTCTTGTCCAGGGTTTAGAAGGCCAGAAAATTACACGTGTTGCTTGTGGATCTTCCCACAGTGTAGCATGGACAACAGTAGATGTGGCTACACCATCAGTTCATGAGCCAGTACTCTTCCAAACAGCCAGAGACCCTTTAGGCGCTTCTTATCTGGGTAATACAAAACTTGTGTTTATATTCTTAACATTTTAAACAACGTTGTGTGCGTGTGTGTGTGTGTAGACGAATGAGGGATGTAATGGGTGATGCTTGTTGTTTACAGTTAACTGATGGGGGGTCTGCGAGTGGTGGCTACTTCAGCCCCAAGGGATCAGTCATGAGTGAGGAACACTCCAGCTTGGCTGGGCTGAAGCGCTCCCCTCACCCATTTTTAACTAGTTAACCAGTTAAACTTAACGCTTAACCAGTTAACTAACTAAAAAGGATTTTACATCCCTAAGGGTATGCCGAGTCATAGGGGATCTGTCTGCAAGGAGGCAGAAGGGATCTGTCGAAAAAAGCTTTTTCTCGACAGATCCCCCTCTAGACTGCCAATTTTTGCTGACAAAGTGCTGTCAGCAAAACATGATGGCCATTTTTATGCAAATTAGGCACGGGATATTTAAATCCCTGCCTCATTTGCAATGTCGACCTGCCTAATCTGCATCCCTCTGCTGACAGAGGGATGCAGTCTAGACATACCCTTAGAAGAGCAAGTGTAGGGAAGAGGTGGAGTTATCAGATGAAAACCATTTAAAATACTGATTTGATGGAAAAAGGAGGAAGTGAGAAGAGCAACAATACTTGAGAAGCTAAAAACATTGTATGCCCTGAAGCTGCGTCTCATAAAAGTACGTGCTAGTTTAAGACATTTAAAAGTTTAAACTGTTTGCCAAAGTCCAAAATGCCTTACCAAAAATGAGCTCTTGTTGAAACTGTAGACAATTTTCGTTCTCCCCCCCCCCCCCCCCCCCCCTTACAGTGCATGTCACTTTGTGACCTTACCCTGCTTGGGGTTTCTGGGTGCTATGATAATATTAAATCTCTGAGTATTCTTTTGCATCATGAAGAATTATTTTAGAGGCATATGTTATCTTAACTATTGACTAAAAGACAAGTAACCACCTTTTAAAGTGGTAGCAGTGATCTAAGGTGGCATCTTCCCAGTTTATCTAAACCAAGATTTAGTCAGACTTGAGTAACAAAAGTTGTATGTAAAATAACGTAATATTTTTTATGTTTCTATGTCTTTTAGTGCATTAGCTATCTTTTTCCTGGACAGAACTGCAACAGTAACAGAGTTTCATAAATATACTGCCCGCGCACACATGCGCTCTCTCCTAAAGTTATCTGGTCAGTTTGTCCAAGTAAAGCTTGTTTTCGAAGTCAGTAAGCAAATGAGTGGTATTGCAGTGCTTCCATGTTTGAGTAAATTTTAGACTCTGATTTATATGGAAGTCATTACCAAACTAGATTCACTAATGGATTTCATATCAGTATTACACAAATTGTAAGCTAAGAATCCTTTCCATATGTGACATTAAGCATGTATCAAATAAAAAAGTGGTTTTAATAATCCTTTTCTTAAAAAGCACCTTTGGCTTTCTTTCACAGGTGTTCCATCAGATGCAGATTCTTCTGCTACCAGTAACAAAATCAGTGGTGTGAACAGTTCGAAACCTAATCGCCCTTCCCTCGCTAAAATTCTTCTATCGTTAGATGGAAACCTTGCCAAACAGCAAGCGTTATCTCATATATTGACAGCATTACAAATCATGTATGCAAGGTAGGCATGCCAATATTCTTGTATTTTACAGGGTGAAGCATAGATGGTAACTAGTTCATATTGTTTCTCAGTTATGTCAGATAATCGTGTATAAAATAGGGCTCTAGAATATATGGGTTAATGTCCTTTAAACTTCTTCTTGGTGTTGTCTTGAAATCGATTTGTTGGCACAGGTTTTCCTGGCAGGACTGTCATATACAGCACAGGAAATTCTAAATCTCTGCAACAAAATATTCACATATTTGTATTTAGAAGTCTCATGTGAGAGCTTATCATCCAAATAAGAAAAGTGTGACTTCCAACTATATTCTTGTTGTATACCTTGTAGTTGAGACACTGTATCACAAAGGGAAAGGGTTGTTTTGCGATTGTTCATTTCTGTTTGTAAAGACAGGAGGAATATTAGTGGTTAAGAGTGTGAAGAAACTTGTGGAAAACTTTAGTTTAAAAAAACCCTCCAAACTCTGTAAGTATCTAATTGCCTTAGCTAAGTGTGAATCCTCCCATATAGAATGGAAGCAAACTACCCTGTGGACCAGTACTTCTAGTATTACTCCAGCTGAATAACATGACACTTGCATTCCACTAAGAGGATTTGGTGGGCCTAGTGTAAGTTTGTTCTCAACACTTTTATTTTTGATTTAGGGATGCAGTTGTTGGAGCACTGATGCCTGCAAGTATGATTGCACCAGTGGAATGTTGTTCTTCATCCCCAGTCCCTCCACCAGATGCTGCTTCGACAGGGAGCCCTGCCAATGGGGAAGAGTGTATGTTAGCAGTGGATGTCGAAGAGAGACTGAGCCCAAATCCCTGGCAAGACAGGAGAGGAGAGGTAAGATAAATATAGCAAACTTTATTTTGATTTGTTTTTAAGAGCAATAATTTCGAGTGCTGAAACATTCATCAACAATAACAGTGAAGTATTTTTTCCTTTGTTGAATTTGACAGTAACATGCATAAGAACTTTACTTCAGTGTCTAACTTCTGGAATCAATGCAATAAAGTTCCTGTAAGTGTCATGTGTCAGTTGTGCCTGATATAAAAAGATTAACATCTTATGATTATAATTAATCAATTCATAGCTTTCAAGTCCAGTAAATATGAGAGGTGATAAAGTAATTTCTTGCCATTTTTGGACCTATCCAAAGATATTGGTATTCTCTTAATTGGGTGTTGAAGCAGTTTAAAAAAAGTAGGTAGATTTACACACTTAATTTAAAAAAAGAACATATGCAGTAAAATGACAGTTCATAACCAAAGTTATTGCAATATAAAAGACAAGACATAACAGGTAGATGAAACAAACAACTAGGCAAGAATGGGGAGTTGGGCCCCTGACTTATAACTTACCTTCACTATGGGATAAATCATAGTGCGATTGATGCTGTGGCATTCATTTAGTAAGTCTAGTTAAGGCCTGCTAAGTCAATGGTAGAATGTCTCCCATTGACATAGTGCAGTGCAGATACTGCAGTAAGTCCATGTATGTTATGTGGAATTGGGTTATATAGTTTGTGTAATTGAAGCAGCACAAATTGTATCAACTTGGTGCCACAGTGAAAACAAACCCTCAGTTCACCAAGAGGCACCACTGCAATATAAAGGTTCATACTGGAACTGGATTTCTTGAATAAGATGTTGCAATTTTTAGGCATCACTGTTCTGAGCACTAATTGTCCACAGAGTTCTATTTACTGCACCTGTTTAAACAAGCTTAACTAGATTTATTAATGCCCTCTGGGTAACTCTTATGTCTTTTAACTAGGTTGTTTCTTCAGAAGATGCTGTGACGCCCTCTGCTATAACGCCCTCAGCTGCTGCTGCCTCTTCGCGTCCTTTCATTCCAGTCACTGATGATCCTGGAGCTGCCAGTATCATAGCGGAGACCATGACCAAAACCAAAGAAGTAACGTTACTAATATTTTTTTAAGATTATAGGTTTTATTATGTATTTCCATAAAGCAATTGAATTGCTCTGGTGTTTGACATGTTGTCATCAGAGTAAAAATAGATTACTGATGCTTCAACAACTGCCATAAGCATGCTGCCTTATGGGAAACAAGTTTGCAGTCACTTCTGAATTCACTGCTTAGTACGTGTCCTGTTTCTTATTGAGAATATAATACAACCTTGTGCATGTAGTTAGCTTTTTATAATGCAAATATATATTTTTGGGTCACTAGATAGAGCTTTCCCATCAAAAAGTACTGTTTTGACAAAGCTCTACTTTCAAAAGTGAGATCAGAAGAAGATATGCAAATTCTCATGGAATTTGCATATCCTTTCGAAAATAGAGCGTAGTTTAGATGTACCCTAAAAGTGTTACATCAGCACAGCTGCAGCATCTAGTGAAGATGCTCTATTTGAAAGGTCTTTTTTCAGTTCTGTTGCAGAATGAAAATAATTTTTTGAAACCTTGATATTTTTTCCTGAAATATTTTTTTCCAGCCAGCCCTAACGTCCAATAAATGTAAAAGCAGTTTTACATAAATGGGTAGTAATTTTTATTGTATACTTCAGCATGGTAGAGTTTTGTTAGATAAATGCCCCAAATGTTGAGCTTTCCATGGGTAAAACCTACTTCTTCAGATGAGATCATCTTATCTGAAGAAGTGGGTTTTGCCCACTAAAGCTCATGATACTATGTGTATATATTTCTTAATCTAAGATGCACTACTCGTTGTTTTTAAAAGTTGTTTCCAAATGGTGTAGAGGTGAAGAGATCCTTAAATATGCATCTCAAGAAATAAAATAGTAGATATTTTTCCTATAGGACTTTGTTCTGAAGATTTGACAGTTGTGTATTATGGTTTTGTGGCTTTATACTATATGTTTCTCTTCACATTTTCCCTTTTAGTTAGGGCTTTCAAAAATTAGGAGCTTGAACATTTGTTAACCTACCACAATTTCCAACTATTCATGTGTGGATATAGCTGATAGATGCTTATTTACTAAGCTCCTGCTTGAATTACAAGATGGTTGTCAAAAAATTTCAGCTGAGTTGCATACAAGCCATGGAAAAGTAATAATGGACCTATTATTTATGGTAATAAGTTCAATTAGTACTTTTCCACGGATTTCCACTGTTGGCTGCCCGGGGCTCTCACTGTCAAAATTGTGGTGGAAGCCAAATATTCCAGAAATTGCAGATCCTTCAATATCGCAAATTAGGTAGAGCCTCATTTATTAAACTATTTAGATTTTTTTTCTGGCTCTTGTATTGATCAGTTTAATGATCCTGCAGTTTCCTTTGTTTTTACAATATGCTGGTGAAAGGGAAACACTTCCACCTTTGGGGAAAAAAGGATAAAAATAATGTAGTGTATTTGACCTTTTGAGGTTCAAATCAGACTGCTTGCCCTGCAACCCTGTGGTCTTCAGTACTATGCTATTGTGACTTTACAGCCCTGACACCAGTGGCCAGAATATGAACATACAGGTCATACCTGGCCTTCCGTTGTCCAGTTACTTTTCATAGTGACTCCAATTTCCTCCCATTCCTGAATGTCCCCAAAACTATATCCTGCAGTGCCCAGCCCTTTCCTAGGACAGAAGCTGTTAAGGTCCCTGCGCTTTTAAATAAACAGCAGTATATTATCCTGACTGAAGTGACTAGCAGTCACTTCAGTTCAGCCAAAGAACTGAATTGGTTTAGATAAAAACGTAAAAAGTTTGTTGAATGAAAAAGAGAAAGCTGTTAAGTGAGTTAAGGTATAAGAATAGTGACCATATTTTCTGAACCAAAATTAGGGACTTATTAGCCACACACCCCTGACCTCTGTTAGCGTTACCTCCAGGAGTATGGTTCTCGGGGTCAAGATGGACACATGACCAGAAGTAAAAGGTGTTGTGTGACCCCCTCTAAGAACTTTTCCCACCATCCTCCTACCAATAGGGATGAGTTTTGTCCCCACTGGACACCTCTCATGAGCGGAATGAATTGTGTGTTGTGCACCAGTATTGAGTTTGTGGCTTGTTTGGATGTGCCATCGTGGCACCCAAGTTATTAATAAATATCTTATAAACCTCTACCCTTTCCCTCTGCTGCCATGTCTCCTCCCCTTGCTCCATCAGCTCCCCTGGTGCCTGCTGCCCCCCAACCCCTCGCCCTCCTCTGCTGTCCTGACTCTTGCCCTTCTCACGGCCCTCAGCCCTCCTGGGACCTGCCCCCTTGCACCAGCCCTTTTCTCCCCCCTGTGCCCACTCCTCCAGTAGCCCCACTATGATCATATGAGCTACCCTCCTCATTCCCTCTCCTAACACCTCCCTCTACACACCTGCCCTACCTCTCTCCTCTGGTGCTTGTCCCTCCCCTGCACATGTCTGCCCTTCTGCTTCACCCCCAGAATCCCCTGGCACCTGCACCTTCCCTTACCCTTGCACCTTCCTTGTGCCTCCTCTTTCCCTCACTGTCCCTGCCTCCCTAGTCCTCTTTCTCCCTGATGCCCACCCCCTCACCACACTCTGCCCCAGTTCCCCTCATGCCTCTGTGCCCCCACACATGACTTGCTACATCCCTGCCTTTCTTATGCCCACCCCTCCTTTCAGCCCTTCTCCCAGCACCTCCGCCTTCCCTTCCTCCCTCTTGCCCCCCAATGCCCCTCCCCTCTCCTCGCATCACCCTGTCCCCTCCACCCCCACTGACCCCTCCCCTACCTTCTCCTCTCCTCTTCCTCATTGTCACCACTTGGCCCCCTGGCATTTGTCTCTCCTCCACTCTGTCCCTGGTCTTGGTGCCTTCCCCTTTCTTCTCCTGCCCTGCCCTCCTCTCCTCTCACCCCCCTTTCCCCTCGTTCTCCTCCTGCCCCACCTTCTGCCTTCCAGTTTGTGGGGCTGGCATCTGTGGTCAGGCTCCAGAAGTCCCCACAGCTCCGGCTGCAGCTGCTTCTGGGACAGGACCGCTTGCCGGGCCTGAAGCTGGGCTGCTCACAGTGCTAATTTTAGTGCGTTCTAGTCCCCGCATCAGCTTTGGTTCCCATTAGGAGGAGCAGGGAAGGGAGAAACCCCCCACTCCACCAGACTTGGCTTGCGGAACGTGGCTGTGTGAGCGGGTCTATGCACTGCTGCTCCCTCAGCAGGGTGAGAAGGGGAGGGAGGAGAAAGGGCTGTGCACAGAACACACCGGCAGAGCCCAAACATACCCCGCGCTGCAGCACTCTAGCTGGGCTCCATGCGGTCTCTGCCTGGATTCCGGCGGCAGCTCCAAGGAGCAGCTTGCTGGGTTTGTCTCCCAACCAGCACCCCGTCTCCCACTCCAGCAGTAGTGGCAGCTGCCTGTGGATGGAGGATGCCGGGCTGGCAGCTGCACACAGTGGAGGCACTCCCGCAGTGGGAGGGAAGGGCCACATGCTGGTGAGGGCTTGCTGGACGGCGATGGTGTGCTGCACTGGAGCTCGGAGCTCTGGAAACTGCACACCACCAGCAGCGGTCCTGGCTGCCCGCGCAAAGCACCAAGGGAGCTGCTTACGTGCTGGGTGGAGGCAGGGAGTTCCTGCTGTGCTGCGCTAGCACTGTGTGTCCCAGTGAGGGAGGGAAATGGCGGTGCCATTTGTAGTTGGAGCTGAACACGTTTTCCAAGACATTTGCCTTTTTTATTGGGACACGGGGACAGAACCTTTAAATCTGGGACTGTCCTGGAAAAAAGGGGATAAATGGTCATCATAGGTATAAAGGATAAAGGTAGAAAGGGTTACAAAAAGCAAGTAAAAGTTTGCTTTTTAGTTGCTAAAACTTAACATGGCACAGTCTTTTGTTCAAGGTACTTTCCTCCCCAGGATTCCTTTACCGACACACAGTCCAAAGTTCTGTTTATCGTGTCTCATCGGGTGAAAGATAACTTTACGGTTCTCTGCTCTTTTCTTCATAGTTTAGTTAGCCTCTGAAAAGCATCTTTTTTAAAGTTCATTAATGCTGCTTCATGAGGCAGGAAGGCTTCCTGGGGTACAACCTTTATCCCCCATTGAGATTAAGTGATTCCTTTTCCCTTACTTGCTCTCCTGATGGTTTTGTTTGGCTGGCATGCAAATGCGCTTTTCTGTCTTTTTTCTGTGCATTTACAAGGGAGCCTATTCAAGCAGGTGGAACAGCATTCTGTTGGGGGCAGAGGAGTAAACCTGTGTATCAGCTCCCCCTAACATGCTTGGTTTCTGTATTACAGTAAACTTCCGATAATCCAGCACCTTTAGGACCCAGGGGGTGCCGTATTATCAGATATGCCGGACTATCAGAAGAGGGAGCTATGAGAGGTCTGGGGTGGTGTGGAGAGGATGCCACCACAGACCCCTCATAGCCCCCCCCTTCCGATAGTCCGGCTCTGCCCCAGGCATCCCCGATTCAGCCACTGCTGATCAGTTTCAGCAGCGGCTGAATCGGGGACGCCTGCAGCAGAGCAGCTGGGGTGCTGCCGGGTTGGTCCGGTAGCGCCGCTCCTTGGTGACACCTGGGGCAGAGCACCGGGGGTGCTGCCGGGTTGGTCCCGCAGCACCAAGGGGCTGCGCTACCGGACCAACCCGGCAGCACCTCACCTGCTTTGCCCCAGCTGTCTCCGATTCAGCTGCTGAAACTGACCAGTGGCTGACTCCGGGAAGCCCGAGGACTGCCCTGGGCTTCCCGGAGTCAGCTGCTGGTCAATTTCAGCAGTGGCTTAATCTGGGAGAGCTGGGGCAGAGCAGCTGGGGTGCTGCCGGGTTGGTCTAGTAGCGCCGCCCCTTAGCGCTGCGGGACCAACCCGGAAGCGCCCCTGCTGCTCTGCTCCAGGCGTCCCCAAGTCAGCTGCTGCTGAAACTGATCAGCGGCTGATTCGAGGAAGCCCGAGGCAGAGCTGCTTTGCCCTAGGCTTCCCAGAGTCAGCTGCTGGTCAATTTCAGCAGCGGCTAAATGGGGACAGCTGGGGTGCTGCCGGGTTGGTCCCGCATCCCCAATGGGGCAGCGCTACAGGACCTACCAGGCAGCACCCCAGCTGCTCTGCCCCCGGCTTCTCCGATTCAGGTGCTGGTCAGTTTCAGCAGCGGCTGAATCAGGGAAGCCGAGGTCAGAGTAGCTCCAATGGTCCGGCTGCCTGGAGCACTTCCAGGTTCCTGATGGTGCCGGACCATCAGATGCTGGACCAATGGAGTTTTACTGTATAAACTTTTGTGTATTGACTGTACATAACTCATTCAAGAATATTAATGATCAGTCAGTTCTTAATTTTTCAATGGCATGTTAAGTGACACCTTTTAGATGCAGATTATAAAAATAGTGTTAGAGTACACTAAGGTTGTTGGGCCAGCTGAAATTCACTACTGCATGACAGGAGTCTCTGGTCTTCTGGCATAGAGATGCTGTGTGGGTCACATTATTAAACTTCCTTTTTTTCTCAGAGTGCTTGCAAATGCCCTTTTCCTTGTACTGAGCAAGCTTTCATCTACACTAGCATTTGAGATTTTTCCCTTTAGCTGTATCATTGGAGATGGCACATATGTCCTTTAGTGTGTGGCACTGCTGCATGATGGTCCAGAGGGTAGAACCAATTCCCCACCTATTCCTTCTTACCACCTGTGATGGTTATCAGAACATGCTAGCTTGTTACTACAAGTATTTCCATTCTGTTGTAGATGATTGATACTTGTTCTGTTGTCTTACTGTAGGGATCTTTTTTTCTTTTAGTATTGTATTTAGTTTCCATTTTGGTTGCCAGTAGTTCTACATATAGATGCACAGTGCTGTAGCATGCCTCAGTCCCCATACTTTAAACTTTGGCATCAGCGTTTTGCATGCATTGCAGTCAGGGACTGCACTCTAAGAAGTGCCAAAGTGCCTCAGAGAAGCTCACATCAGAACAGGTGTGAAATCTGCAGGGACTTGAAACTGAGAACGGAATATCAGGAGGTCAGATTAAAACATCTCGTTATAGCCCCATCTTCAGAAACTTCCTGCTTGGGGTGGGCATTGAATGCCTTCGCTTTGGTTAGGAATGCTCTTCCTGGCATGGCAGTCCCAACATAAATCTTCTCCGATACTAAAGAAACAACATTGTAAGATTGCACTGAGAGAGAGCATGGTCCATGAGAGTGAGGTTGCCAGCGCCAGGGTCTAGCAGTCAAACTGAGAAGCAGGGTAGAGTTTGAATAGTACCAAGCAGTTCTGTTTCCAGAACAGGTAAAACCTTAGGTGGTGTCATTCACTCAGGTGCTAATGCTATTGAGATGGACTGTAAAGGTGCACTTTCTTATTCAGCAGTGCTGTCCCCTTTAGCTCAGCAGCAACAAGAGACTCTCCCGGTACTGTCAACACCAGAGGCTTATACCATGGCAAGTGATTTGTTGAGCTTGTTACTGGCATTTCAAGAAACAGACACCCGCAGTGACTTGCTGACTACTGGAGTTCAGTACCCAGTACCATGGCACCTTCACATACTGTAGTACCCCTTCATATAATGCAGCTGAGGGGCAAATTGACTCTTAATTTCTCCAGTGTCATCCTCTATAGACTCGCATCACTGCTCCCTGGTATCAAGAAGCACCATGCTATGTTCACTGAGTCAAAAATTGAGTCTTGTGTCACCACCTAAACATCATTTTGCTGTGAGAGTTTTCACAGCTGGTATCCTGTGGAAGCTCCATGTTGGAAGCCTTGGTCAGGAAAAATCTCGAATCCACCATAGATAGTCTTCTACAAGGAAAGGTGCACCTTAATCTTCGTCCAAATTTTTCACCAAAGTGGTTTCTCACTTACATATCAGTCAGGTAATGTACTTACCAGTATTCTTCCCCTATCCTCACTCCCATAAGAATGAGGAGAGACTGCACACGTTTGATGTTAGGAGAGTGTTATTACTACCCTATGTGCCATTATGCAACCATAGGAGGCAGCAGCAGGTGCCTGGGTATCTCTAAGACAGTGTTTCTCAAAGTGGTCCCTGAAACCACTTTGAGAAACCTTTTAACTTGCCGCGCTGGTTTTTTACTTACCAGCGCCACAGCCATGGAGCCTCGTGGCTCCTGTTGGCTCAGTTTCACCATTTACAGCCAAAGGAAGCAGCAGCCCCGCACATGCCGCTTCCCACGGCTCCCTTTGGCTGCAAACAGTGAAACTGAGCTACTAGGCACCACAAGACTCCATGACCTCGACACCAGTAAGTAAAGAAACCAGTGTGGCCAGTTAACAGGTTTTTCAAAGTGGTTTTGAAGACCACTTTGAGAAACCTTGCTCTTAGAAAAAAAGTCTCTGATGTTGGTGCATTGGGTATGCACACATCTGAAGTGGAATGGATATGTGTAATACATTTCAAGGAACAAAATTGCAGAATTGGTTAGTGACCTTGTTAGTTTTCTTTTTTTAGGCAAGTTAACTTAGTCTGTTGCATGAAATGTTTCTTCGAATCCTCTTAATCAGTGAGACAATTCTTCAATTTCTCTTTCAGGATGTAGAAAGCCAAAGTAAAGTATCAGGTCCAGAACCCCAACACTTGGATGAGTTTACTAGTCTTTTAGTACCAGATGACACTCGAGTCATGGTTGACCTGCTGAAGCTTGCTGTCTCCACCAGGGCTGGTGAGAAGGGAAAGGATGTTCTTTCTGCTGTGCTGTCTGGAATGGGCACTGCCTACCCACAGGTCAGTCAGTGATTTTTGTTGATTTATTGAATTTTAACTGTTTTCTCATCTTTCTTGTTCTGTTAAGGTGACTCTTAGTAGCTGATGATTTAGGTTCAGCAGGCATAGGTTTTTACAAATATGAAGACTAATAATAATTGTACAAACAGAAGTAGGTAAACAGGATTTTACATCACTAATAATTGATTAACCAGTTAAATGTAAGGTTAACCGATTAAAGTGGGGGTGGCTGGGCTGGAGCGGCCTCTACCCTGCCCCAGGCAGGAGCTGCTCCATCCCGGCAAGAGCATCCCCTGTGGCTCTCCTTCATCCTCCCCTCCCCATGCCTGTGGCACGCCAGGGCCTGCCGTGGACTTGGGCACGCCCCTTTCCCCAGGCTTTAAGCCATGTAATCTTTATCTATGGTCATTCCCATCAGTGACCACCATATTAGCTGTCTTATGTGCCCATTGGTCAAGAAACTAAGCGACAAGTAAAAACATAAAAATGGCCATACTGGGTCAGACCAAAGGTCCGCCTAACCCAGTATCCTATCTTCCAACCGTGGCCAATGCCAGGTGTTCTAGAGGGAATAAACAGAACAGATAATCAAGTGGTCTCCTTTGTCATCCATTCCCAGTTTCTGACAAACAGAGCCTAGGGACACCATTTTTACCCATCCTGGTTAATAGCCATTGATGGACCTATCCTCCATGAATTTATCTAGTTTTTTTTTGAACCCTGTTGATGTTGTGGTCTTCATAATATCCTCTGGCAAGGAGTTCCACAGGTTGACTGTGTATTGTGTGAAAAAATACTTCCTTTTATTTGTTTTAAACCTGCTATATATTAATTTCATTTGACACCTAGTTCTTCTGTTATAGGAATAATTAAATAACTTTATTTACTTCTTCCACAAGTCATGATTTTATAGACTTCTATCATATCCCCCCCCTTAGTCTCCTTTTTTCTGAGCCGAAAAGTCCCAGTCTTATTAATATCTGTCATTAGGGGGAATGCAGCCAGATGGAAAATCAGGGTTTGACTGCATCTGCTGGGCTACATAGCAGCATGCATATGATACCTGTCCTGCCAGGCCCCAAATGTGGTCCCTGCATCAGTGGCTGGCAGTAGTCTATTCCCAGTCCAAGAATCTCCTTGAAAAGATAGCTAGCATTCCACTCAGCCAACTGGGGGAGGGGAGATTGTCTCCTCCCAGCCACAGAAGAGTGGTTCACTATGCAGTGGGAGGGCTGCACAGCATGGAGCTGCTCTGCACAGCCCTCCTGCCATGCAGAGAAGTGCTCTTCTGTGGCTGGGAGGAGACCCTGCCCCTGCCTGGCTGGCTGAGAAAAGGGGCAGGACATGTCTCTCTCAACAGCCTCAGTGAGAGCGGTGTAGCCCTGGACCCCAGAGCTGTTGCGGCCTGGCAGCCAGAGGTCCGTGGCTTGGTAGTGGGCTGTAGCCTGGTGGTTGAGAACTGCTGGTTTATAGAGTTAATGAGTTTATTACAAATTATTCAGCGCAATAAAAACAATTGTTTTTAGACTAGCCCATGTGTTTTCAATAGAAAATATTTGCTGAATTGTCATATTGTGGCACAGAATGAAGGTTATAGAAACCTTACACATTATATTCCTGTATTTTGTCAGTTAACATCTGAGAATATTTTAGCCTTTAGTTATCTTGACACTTTCATTTGTTGAATTGGCATTTTAAAGCATTGTTTGCTTGTGGGATTTAATATGATATGTTGCATTTTTTAAGTGAAATAAATGCTTATTTCATTTATTCATACCTTTTCAATTGGAATATTAAAATATAATAGACAAGATCTTATTGCCCTTGTATAAAACTGGTATACCCACATCTTGAATACTGTGTACAGATCTGATCTCTTCACCTCAAAAAAGATATTTTGGCCTTGGGAAGGGTTCAGAAAAGGGCAACTAAAATGATTAGGGGTTTGGAACGGGTCCCATATAAAGAGAGGTTAAAGCGACTGGGACTTCTCAGTTTAGAAAAGAGGAGACTGAGGGAGGATATGATAGAGGTCTATAAAATCATGAGTGGTGTGGAGAGGGCAGATAAAGAAAAGTTATTTATTAGTTCCCATAATAGAACAACTAGAGGACACCAAATGAAATTAATGGGTAGCAGGTTTAGAACTAATAAAAGAAAGTTCTTCACACAGCATGTAGTCAACTTGTGGAACTCTTTGCCAGAGGAGGCTGTGAAGGCTAGGACTATAACAAAGTTTAAAGAGAAGCTAGATAGATAATTTCATAGCGGTTAGGTCCCTAAAAGGCTATTAGCTAGAGGATAGGAGTGGTGTCCCTGGCTTCTGTTTGTCAGAGGCTGGAGAAGGATGCTAGGAGACAAATCGCTGATCATTGTCTTCGGTCCACCGTATCGGGGACACCTGGTGCTGGCCACTGTCGGCAGACAGGCTACTGGACTAGATGGACTTTTGGTCTGACCCAGTACGGCTGTTCTTATGTAATATACCGGGAAAGATGGGGATCAGGGCTTGCTCTCATCATTTTTTACTTGAACTCTGAATTGGTTTCTTTATGAAGATATTTATAATTGGTTGATACATATTTTTGCAGGTTGCTGACATGTTGTTGGAGCTGTGTGTTACAGAGCTAGAAGATGTGGCTACAGACTCGCAAAGTGGCCGTCTTTCTTCACAGCCAGTGGTGGTGGAAAGTAGCCATCCATATACAGATGATACCTCCACCAGTGGCACTGTTAAAATACCAGGTATAGAATAGTGATAAAGTTTATATGAAAGGAGAAATTATCCATTCAGTTACTTAAAATATGTACATTTTAAGGAACAGACACTTAGTTTCAGTTTACGGTAATCCATTTTGTATCATCACTAAAATGTTTGAATAAATTGTGTAATTTTAACATGCCTGGTGTTATAATAATGTGCATGCTTGATAATAACCTTTCTTGGATCCGTTAAATGTACCCTTTATAAATTCAGGTTCTTTAGGCAGTACTGGATTTGGTACACTGCTGATCTTCAGCTGTAGATCACGTCAAATTTTTGTTTCATTAGGACATGGCATACAGCTTGCCCATAGTTAGTAAATAGTTTCAAAGCCAGCAATAAACTAATTTCTTTGTCCATTGCCCTAACCATTGTTACAATTTTTCTGTGTACATTGGAGTTTCATTTTGAAGTGACTTAATACTATTCATAAGTTAGACTTCTGATGCTGTTACCTGTAATTTGCTTTAACAGATCACTTAAGGCAGGGGTAGGGAACCGAAGGCTCAGAGGCCAAATGTGGCCCCTGGCTTTCCTGGATCTGGTGCCTGAGGCTCAGGGCTCCTCTCCCCCTCCCCCAAGCATTGGGGAGTCAGCAGACTAGGGATGTTAAATATTGGTTAAGTGAATAGTCGATTAAACTCGTGAATTTTTATCAATTAGTTGACTGTTCTATAGACCCCAGGCAGCCCCTGTCCCGGGGGGAATTTTCTGAGCTCCAGATCCGGCACAAGCTAGAACTGAGCTGGGCTGCCTTACCGCCTGGCTCCTAATACACTTTAAATGCAGAGCCACAGCGGGGGTAGGTCCAGGACCCAATATAAGCTGGGACTGAGCTGAACTTCTGGTGTGTGTGTGCGCGCGCGCGGGGGGGGGGGGGGGGGAGGGAGGGAGGGAATGTGTGTAGTCTACAGCATTAACCTATAAGCTTTTGCTTATCAGTTAATCGACTATACTTTTACATCCCTACTCCAGACTCCCTGCTGTCCCACCGCGGGGCTGAAATATACAAAATCTACTATTCTGGGCCCCCTTAAGCTCTGGTGTATGAGGGGAATGTGGGGAGTGTCTTTCTTTCTCCTTCTCAATCAGGGATCATGTCAGTGAGGCTGTGGTGTTTTTCTTTTTGCTTTTCACTCGTGTGTAGTTCCTGACTGATTTTTCTGTGTCAGCGGTCCCCCACCCTAAAAAGGTTCCTCACTCCTGACTTAAGTTTTGGAATATTTTGAACGTTGTCATGTGCAGTTAATCCAAATTCATGGGTGGTGTGTACTATGTACTACTATACTATGTAATACTTTCAAGAAACATAAAGATAATTATTTGCCTGTAATTAATAGAAAATAGATGTTGTGTTCTAGGTTGCTCAGTATATAGAACAATCCAAACAATGAGTTACTTCACTGGACTTTTAAAAGCTTACATTTTCCCCATTTTACTTATTGTTTTAATTATATAATTATTTTATTTGTTAGGAGCTGAAGGACTTAGAGTAGAATTTGATCGCCAGTGTTCTACAGAGCGGCGTCATGACCCTCTCACCATAATGGATGGTGTCAACAGGATAGTTTCAGTCCGATCAGGTGATGAGAATCAAACGTTGTTTGCTTCATTTTTCTCAAGTGCTTTGTTTAGTTTTCTGTTGAATGTTGGATGAAAAGTACTCTTCTTGTATAACAAATTACATAGGTTTATTTTGGGTAGAACAGGCTGAAGTGAAATAAGCTATAAAAATACTTAAATATGTATGAAACATTGATTTACAATGATTAACAAAATTTAAAAAATGTTAGGCATTTGTCTGAAAACATCAGTTTATTTCTGAAGCATACATAACTGAAACACATGAAGATTCTGGTAATTATTTAATAGAACAACTTTTAATATTTTTAAAACTGTAAATAAAGTATTTTACAGAAGAATTTCAGTTGTAAGCTGCAGCCTAAATTATTTTTGATAGACTCCACATTTAAAATCTCTTTTAACTTTCTAACTTCCATGTATAAAAACCAGCATAAAATGGCAGAATTGAAATTTATTCTTTGATTTGCTTTACTTTTTACAGTAAACTTCCGATAATCCAGCACTTTTAGGACCCAGGGGGTGCCAGATTAATTCTATTGTGATTTTTAAAATATGTTTATCTGACTCTGCCTTATGTTTATATGTAAATCCCGATTTTAATGTTATGGCCCCAAATGGTTCCTAGTATGTTGTGTACAATTTTCTGTATAACCTGGGTATTTATTTTAATGAATCCAAATATAATAAGAGTTTTACTATGTGAAAGATGACACATCTTTCTGCTCTCAAGTGCTCTATCTTACTAGGATCTTGTTGGTTTTCTTCTTTCATTTACTCATCCATGTGGTATTTTCCTTTCTGTCTCTCTCATCAAGTGTGATACTTAAAGTATGAGCCAGCTGTGGATTTTGATGGCTCACCTTTCCTTCAAGAGGAGAAGTGCATTTTATGGAACACTTGGAATTTGTATAGTAGTTTGGGCCTTCTAGTTACTGACATTTCCCTGAGCCAAGATTATTTAAATTGAGACATATGTCTACCTTTGTCTGAAAATATATGTAGGGGGCAATTGGGTGCACAGTTTTATAATTATTTGTACCTATATTTAAGTTGCTTAATGGTTGTTGTAACAGATATACACTATCATAGCCAAATCTCATTCAGTTAAGTTCAATTTGATTGAATTAAGACAGGTGTTTGCAAACTTCATTTTGCCATGACTAGAAAAATTACAGCATGATTTCGGAGAGGTGGGGAGGACCTGAGCCTCACTGCACTGGGGATGGAGAGGACAAAGCCCAAGTCCCACCACTCTAACTGCAGGGAATGGGTGCTAAAACTGTAGTTTAAGGTGGTCAGTGCCAGGCAGGGGCCCTAAACATGAGCTCCACCACACAGAACTGAAGTCTTTGGGCTTTGGCCCTGGGTAGAGGGGCTCAGTCTTCAGTCCTAGGCCCCATCAAATCTAAGTCAGCCCAGCAACCCCATTAAAGTGGTAGTGCTGTGGTTCACTTTAGGGTTCCAAACCACAGTTTGAGAACTTCTTAATTAAAAGTAAACATTTAGAGTTCAAAACATTTACAACATTTTACTATAATGTACTATTGTGAGCTTATCTGGAACTTATTTAATAGGAAGACAAGATTTAATGCAGTCTCCAGAAGGCATTAGGATGGTCAAAGGGCTTTCTGGGACAAACTTTTGAAGTAGATTTCCTATGAAGTACATGGGGATGAGGGGAGAACAAATTCTCTCCTCTGAAGCCAACCTTTTGAAGCTTTGCACTGGGAGGAGATATCCTTTGTGTACCAATTATCTGCTTCTGAAAACTGCAGGTGAAAGGGTGGACTAAACATGTTTATGGAAGTACTTATTCTGGGCAGAAGCTGTGATGAGCTTAACACCACAAATTGGGTGTGGGTGTTGGGCTCTGGTAGGAGCAGTATGTTGTTAGAGGTACAGTGATGTCTCATAAGCTTATAAGCATGTCTGTAGGTTCTGTTGGGGCATGTCTACTTAGCAGAGCTAAAGTTGAATTAAGATACACAACTTCAGCTACGTCAGTTGCGTAGCTGAAGTCGAAATAGCTTAATTCGGCTTTTGGCATTGTCTACAGAGCAGGAAGAGCACTCTTCCTTCAGCTTACTTTACTCCTGGTGGAATGAGGGTTGCAAGAATCAGAGTAAGAAGTCCTCTAGCTTGACGTTGTTTTTAAATAATGGATTGCTGGGTAGACACACATTATTTTGGAACGTCAGTTATTCTGAAATAATGCTGCTGTGTAGAAGTACCCTTACTGTTTTAAACGTTTTCTCTGTAGGACTTCTGCCTTGGGAATAAAGAAAGCTTATGTAAAAATAACGGTGTGGTATTTTATAGCTATTATCAGTCTTCGCAAAGAGAGAAAGTAGGTGTGCTTGGCAGGTTCTCTCTGCTGGGAATAACGTAGCGAAGACAGGGCAGTATGCATCCTGTAAATACCTGATTAGAAGTGAATGAGACACAGATCTCCATCCATAAAGACAATATCTGGGGAGGTGGAAGCCTGAGAGCAGATGTCTTTATTTAACCATTGATGGGAAATACAGGTGCAGATGGCCTGAACTGTGAATATGAAAAGGTTCCAAATATTTAATTCATTTTGTATATTGTTATGGATTGAATGGTCTCAACATTTTATTTAGGACAGTGAATTTTCAGAAATGTACCTGACTTGTATTAAAACAACTGATGGCATCTCTTAGATAACTTAAATTGGGCAGTTAAAGCAGAAACAAAATTTTGTCAGGAAATTGCTTCTTGTCTTTGATTTTTAGCTATTTTTATATACACAGTTATATGCCTCATTTACAGACTTTTTTCTAGGATATATTAATCTAATGCTCAAAGCAGCTAGATTCTAGTTGTGGTGTTTTATGGATGACTCAAATAATCATTAATCCGTACAAATGAAAAATGTATGTACTATCTGACTGTAACAGGTCGTGAATGGTCCGATTGGTCCAGTGAATTGCGAATTCCGGGAGATGAATTAAAATGGAAGTTCATCAGTGATGGTTCTGTCAATGGATGGGGATGGCGATTCACTGTTTATCCTATCATGCCAGCTGCTGGTAAGTCATAATATATAGTAAGGGGAGAGAGCGGACTTGCAGACCTGTATCTCTCAATTTATATTTATTGCTCGATCCTAATATTCATAAACAAATGTTGTGTAGTCCACTTTTATATATGCATATCTAGAAAACAGAATACATCATCAAAGTAACATGATACATACATAAGAGAGAATGCAGTTTTGGCATGCTCTTCTTAGAAAGATGAGTATCTGGATCAAAAATTTGTTTTATAGTGAGTGCTGAAGGTGTTAGATCTCAGGCCACTTATTAAGATTCTCATAACTAAATGGTTAAACAAGTTAACATTTTTTTTCACAGGCCCTAAAGACCTCCTTTCAGATCGATGCATTCTTTCTTGTCCATCAATGGATTTGGTAACGTGTTTGCTGGATTTCCGCTTGAATTTTGCTTCTAACAGGAGTATAGTTCCTCGCCTAGCAGCATCACTTGCAGCATGTGCTCAGTTGAGTGCCCTAGGTAGGTTCAAATTAAAAATTAATTTTGTTGTTCATATGTAAAAATGATTCTGTAAGCAATTTAAGTTTTCTTTTTACAATTATAGCAGCTGGACATAGAATGTGGGCCTTGCAGAGACTACGGAAGCTGCTAACAACAGAGTTTGGCCAATCTATTAACATAAACCGGATTCTAGGGGATAATGATGGAGAAACACGAACTATGGTAAGAAGCCTAAATTCTCAATAGTAACGTTGTGCTCTAATTTGTTAAATATTCAAATTAATATAATACTTAGATACAGTGCTGATAACTAAAGTTTGTAGACAGACAAGGAAAGTATAGGTGGATGGCTTCCCCACGCCTTCCAATTTACTTCAGACTTTTTCTGGAAGGTCTTCACTTGTAGCAAAAGACTGGTTTATACTTGATACCCAGATGCCAAGAAGTAAATGGTATTTGGCAGAAAGGGTGGTGTTTGTGATATGGACACATCCCTATTAGAGGTTGTACAGAGATCATGTTTTACATTGTTTATCAAATTGCAATTAATTTTCCATCACTACTACCCTAAATTTCCCTTTCCTACTGTAGTATATTCAGTGTATAGATTAATTAACCTTTTGTTGTTTCTTCAGAGTTTCACAGGCAGTGCTTTAGCTGCTTTGGTCAAAGGTCTTCCAGAAGCTTTGCAGCGGCAGTTTGACTATGAAGACCCTATTGTGAGAGGTGGCAAGCAGTTGCTTCACAGCCCTTTCTTTAAGGTAACAAGATGTTAATATTAGATAATTAAGTAGCATGATTCGGTTGGTATTTTATATTAGCAAGTTTGTATGGTAAGCAAGGTAAAGTGACACTTCCCAAAAACTGCCACATTCTTCATCAGGGAATATCCATCAAAGGGTCCACTGAATATTTACTCATTTCCAACTGGAGTTTAGTGTCATGGAACTAAATCACACCTCTGGTTGCACTTCAAATGCAATGTAACTCCAAAACTTTTTTTTGTTTTTGCAGGTGCTTGTTGCTCTTGCTTGTGATCTAGAGTTGGACACACTTCCTTGCTGTGCAGAGACACACAAATGGGCTTGGTTCAGAAGATACTGTATGGCCTCCAGGGTTGCTGTTGCCCTTGATAAGAGAACTTCATTGCCTCGCCTTTTCCTTGATGAGGTACTGCAGAAATATTTTCATTATGATAGTAGAACATGTGAGCGTATTTAAATAAATTAATTATGGAGCCCTGTGTTAACAATATATTTAAATCTGAGGAAGAAAATAGCTGAGACTTAAAAATTTTATGCCAAGTGTTAATCAAGAGTAACTGGTATTTAAGTCATGATTTCTAATCCAATATAATGTTGCAGGTGGCAAAGAAAATCCGAGAATTAATGGCAGATAACGAGACTATGGATGTTCTCCATGAGAGCCATGATGCTTTTAAGAGGGAGCAAGATGAACAGCTTGTCCAATGGATGAACAGGTTATTATTTTAATTTGCTATATGATGTTTTGGTCTCGCAGTATTTCAAAGTTGAGTGTTAGAATGAGAATGTATCACAGCTTTCATTTTTAATCTCCAAAACTTTTCCTTTGTGTTCCTTTGAACTATCTGTAGGAGACCAGATGACTGGACCCTTTCTGCTGGAGGTAGTGGAACTATTTATGGTTGGGGTCATAATCACAGAGGACAGCTTGGAGGTATTGAAGGGGCAAAGGTGAAAGTTCCAACTCCATGTGAAGCCCTTGCCACTCTTAGACCTGTTCAATTAATTGGTGGTGAACAGACTTTGTTTGCTGTGACTGCTGATGGGAAGGTAAGGATTACAATAAATAATTCAAGTTAAATTTCCCTGGCAAATTTCAGCCTTCCAGAGTAAATTTTTATAAAACTTTTATTTAAAAAAAACTCAACTGCTGGTACTGGCAGAATGAACTCAGAACCTAGTTGAATAAAATTCTCTACTGTACTGAAGAACACTTTTGCCCTGTACAGAAGATGCTGTTACAGCCTCTATACTTAGGGGTCTATGCTGACCATAACCCAGCCATCTTCTTCTGAACAAATGATTAACATTACTCTGAAGAGTACTCTCCTTGAGGGAAATGGTGATATGCTTCATATTTGTAGAATTATTGATTTGAGTGTTTGACTTAATCAGAGAGGCTTACATTTCTTTCTTCTTTCTGTGTGATGAAATAAAAACCAAGGAAATGGCAGTTAAGGTTGATACTGTGGGCTTAACACTTTGTTGTATGACCATATCCCATAGACATTTTAATGCTTGCTATGCCTATCAGATTCATGAAATATAGATCAAATGGGAAGATTTAGCTGTGAGACTGTCTTCATGTTTTTCTTTATTTAAACCTAGTTTGTGTAAACTGAATTTTTGAAGGTAATTTAGAAAATTTTAAGAGTCATGTAACTAACTCTTAATGTCTATGTATGCCCCAATACTTTAAGTCACTTAGGGTATGTCTGCACATCAAAGTTGTGTAGAAATAACAGTTGTTATTTCAAAATAACTTTTCTAGCGTCTACACAAGCCAACCGCTATTTCGAAATTAAATCGAAATGGCAGAGGGCTTATTTTAAAATTGGATTGTTCCTCATGGGATGAGGTTTACCAATTTCGAAAATGCTATTTCGAAATAAATGCTGTGTAGACACTTATTTCGAAATAGGGGGCCTCCAGCCCTTTCCAGGGTGCCCTGGTGGCCACTCTGGCCTCAACCAAGAACACTCCTGTCCTTCCCCCCCCTCCCCGGAGCCCTTAAAGGGGTAGATTCTGGCCACAGTGCCTGTGCCAGCTCCAAGCCTGCCAGCCTAGAGCCAGCAATCACTGCCCCTGACCCAGTGGCCCCAAAACTGTGAGCCAGAAAGCCACTGGCAGCCAGCCCTCCACCACTCCCCAGGAGCAGTCTGCCAGGGCCCGAAGAAGGTGGGCGCCTTCCTGGTCCAGGGTGGAGATCATAGACCTATTCAGGTTTGGGGGGATGCCCCCAACGTCCATGATCTCCGCACTAGAGGGGGAATGCATACGTCTATGGCGAGATAGCTGCCAGCCTGGCCACCAAAGGCCACATGCGAATCCAGGAGCAGGTTTGCATGAAAATCAAGTTGGTCCGTCGAGAGCCCCCCAACCCTGAGCTTCCCCTCCCACTTCTTCCCTTTGTTTCCCTCTTCCAGCTCCCTCCTCCCAAGTTTCTCCCTCCCCTCTCCCACCTCCTTTCCCCAGTCTCACCAGAGTTTCATTCCCCCCCCCCCCCACACTTTTGTTAAATAGAGTTTGTGTTCTTGAAAATACATGTATCTTATTTTACATCAGGAAGGGGGGTTAGGGAGGGGTAAGTGGAAGGACGTGAGGGAGGAATGAGGCACAAGCCCCTAGTGGAGCAGACCAGGGAGGCTCTTAGTGCTCCTCAGGGTAGAAGCTCTCCCGCAGGGCCTCCAAGATTCTGACAGCCCCCCGATATACCTCCTGGATGGCAGCCTGCAGAAAGTGCAGCCAGGCTCTCAGGAACGCATCCACGAGAAGCACCAGAGTTCCCAGGGGCAGTTCTGTCTCCATGTTGCAGAGTGTTGTGGTGTCCTGAGTGAGAGCACACAGAGACAAAATGTTTTGCTGTCCCTCTTCGATGTAGCCAAGCAAGCAGGGAAAGCTGAGAACTGGCTGTCCGGGGGGGGGGGGGGTCCCTTTAAGCACAGGCCTCAGGCAGCAGCCATACAAAGTAACTCCTGACCTGATGCCCTACTGGATCTGGTTCCGGCTGGCCTTAAATGCGATTCAGCATCTACCCAGTGTGGACGTGCTATTTTGAAATAGCCAAATGCTATTTCGAAATGCATTTTGCCTATAGATGCATTATTTCAAAATAACTATTTCAAAATAATGCTGTAGTGTAGACATACCCTTAGACCATCAGAGCCTGTATGTGAGTACTGCTTAGCAAGCTGACAGTTTGTGCTAAAACATAATTTCAAAATGGTTCATGCGGGGGGGAGGAGGAAGGGAAGAATAGCTACTTAAAACTTAAGTCATTTACAAGTTCCTTCTCCCCATAAGAGCAGTTTAGCTTATGTACTAATGTGGCTTTGTCTTCACACTTCACATCAACAAATTATTTGAGTTGTGAAAAAATAAGACTGTCATTCTAAGTTTATATATGTCCTGTGTTTTCCAGGAAAGGAAATTCAGGTGGCCAAATAATTTTTTTTGTCCTTTATTATACTAAAGAAACAATCAATATTAGAATCCAGTTAATTACACGGAGTGTATCAAGTAGTTAAAGTTAAACATATTTAGGAAGTTAATTTTTTTTTTCATTCATTGAAGCTTTATGCCACTGGATATGGTGCAGGTGGCAGACTTGGAATTGGAGGGACCGAATCAGTTTCCACTCCAACGTTGCTGGAGTCTATTCAGCATGTGTTCATAAAGAAAGTTGCTGTGAACTCAGGAGGAAAGCACTGTTTGGCACTATCTTCAGAAGGAGAAGTTTATTCTTGGGGTGAGGCAGAAGATGGTAAACTGGGTCATGGAAACAGAAGGTAACATTTTGAAAACCTTTTATGTTGAGAGATTGATTCACATTAATGAGATTTATATAACTGAAGCATTGTACAAATATTACCTAATCTATAGGTAGATCAAAGTCCTAGCTTTCCATACCTACACAAGGATTGGCTTTTTTAAACTAGAGAAGCCAATACAATTCTTAATAAAATATTTCTAGGAAAAAAAAGTGGTCCCATTTTGACTTTTGTTGTTAGCTATATATTGTAACAAATCCATGCCTGCCTCAGACAGATGGCTTCCAATAGAGTGTATGTTCTGGATATTTGGCATGTCATGGCACTACAGCATAGCACAACTAAAACTAATATTATCCTGCTCCAGAAGCAAAAGCTCAATACTACTTGAGCTGAATGAGAAACTCCATTAGCTGATTAAGGTGCATGGTTTACAACGAAGTACGGCAGTTGGGGATAGTAGTACATTTTACACTAACAATCTGGAGTAAGGGGTAAACAGTGATACTAAACTGCTCAAGATAGTTAAGACCAAAGCAGACTGTGAAGAGCTTGAAAAAGATCTCACCGAACTAAGTGATTGGGTAACAAAATGGCCAATGAATTTAATGTTGATAAATGTAAAGTAAAGCACATTCGAAAAAATAATCTCAACTATACATATAATACGACGGGGACTAATTTAACTATAACTGCTCGAGAGAGAGAGATCTTGCAGTCATTGTGGATAGTTCTCTGAAAACATCCATTCAGTGTGCAGTAGCAGTAAAAAAAACCAAGCAGAATGTTAGGAATCATTTAAAAAGGGATAGTGAATAAGACTGAGAATATCTTATTATCTCTATATAAAACCATGGTATGCCCACATCTTGAATGCTACGTACAGATATGGTCACATCATCTCAAAAAATAATAATAATAATACTGCATTGGAAAAGGTTTAGAAAAGGGCAACAAAAATGACTAGGGGTTTGAAGTAGGCCCTGTGTGAAGAGAGATTAAAAAGACTTGGACTTCTTAGCTTAGAAAAGAGGAGACTAAAGGGGGATAAAATAGAGGTCTATAAAATCATGACTGGCGTGGAAAAAGTGAATAAGGAAAAGGTATTTACGTGTTCCCATAACATCATATAACTAGGAGTCACCAAGTGAAATTAATAGGTAGCAGGTTTAAAACAAACAAAAGGAAGTTTTCTTCACACAGCTCATGATCAGCTTGTGGAACTCCTTGCCAGAGGAGGTTGTGAAATCCAGAACTTTAACATGGTTCAAGAAAGAACTAGGTACATTCATGGACGTTAGGTCCATCAAGGGTGCCAGGGTGGATAGGATTTGTGTCAGAGGCTGGGAATGGGTGACTGGAGAGGGATTGCTTGAAGATTGCCACGCCCTCTGAGACATCTGGCATTGGCCACTGTTGGAAGATGGGATACTGGGCTAGATGGACCTTTGGTCTGGCCCAGGTTATGTTCTAATTGCATCACAACATGTTAAAATTTATTTATAATCAACAATTGATTAATTTTTGAAGATAAATGCTTTGACTCCTTTGTTTTAATGAAGTCCTTACTAATGTATTGGTTTTATATGGGAAGTTGAAGTAGGACAAGTTACTGCAATGACATAAAGGAGTCTAACCGTTTTGAGGTGTTTAAATGATACTTCACAATCAAAATGAAAATAACAGAACGTATAATATGTAACTATCTACTTATGATCTATAATTATGCACATGGAAACTCACTGATATATGGAAATTCTTCTAGCCTACGTGAACCTATACAAATAGGATCATTTTGAATGTTTTTTCAAATTAATTTTCTTTGGGAAAATGGACCAGAATCAAGTAATATTTTAAAATGAGCAAAAAGATTCCTATATTACTTAGTCTGCACATTTTACTGATTTTTTTTTTTTTTTTGGTCTGTTTAAACTATTTCATTTCAGTCCTTGTGATCGTCCTCGTGTAATAGAATCTTTGCGGGGCATAGAAGTAGTTGACATTGCTGCTGGTGGAGCACACAGTGCATGTATTACTGCAGCAGGGGATCTTTATACATGGGGAAAAGGGAGATACGGACGCCTAGGGCATGGAGATAGTGAGGATCAGCTAAAACCCAAACTGGTGAGAAGATGTTATTGGAATTAATCACTGCAGTTTGAATGTCTATTCTAAATATTTTTTGTCTTTAAATGCAATTTTTTTAAAGAGTAAATGTGTAGAGAAAATGAGAATGAACTTGCCATTTTACTTTTGAGAGAGAAGTGGGTTGAATAAAATGCAACTGCCAAAGTGTCAGCAAGCACTAGAAAAGGAAATGCCTTGCAGCAGAGAAACACACAAATGCTGAGCATGCTGCAGCAGCTGATGCCCAGAATAAGGGCTGGAGCTCACACATACCCGTTAAAAACAGAAGAAGCAGAAACAATTTCCGATAGTCTAAACAAAGCAACCATTCAAATAATCCATTACTCACAGCCCTGTTGCCCCAGCCCTATACACAGAAACAGAGCAGGAGGTGGAGCTGGCAGTTCTGCTCCTTTCCCTGAATTCCCCCACCCCCAGTGGGGAAAGGAGCAGAACTCCTGTCCCTGTCTTCTTTCCATGAAGCTGTTGTGTCTCTGTACAGCAGGATGGGGATCAGGTGGTATGGATGCTGGCCTCCTCCTCTCCCCTCCCCTCCCCTCCCCAGCCCCCCTCCACTGAACCTTCCAGGAGGGAAAGGAGGAGAACCCCCAGCCTTGTCCTACGAGACACAGATGGAGACGCAGCTCTGTGAGGGCAGACTGCTACTTTTCTTGCTGCAGTTCCTCGGCAAGCCCTAAACTGCAAGTCTTTCAGGAACTGCATCAGAAAAAGGAGCAGATCATCAGTTGCTGTTCTCTGGTATGGATTGGGCAGGGGGCAGTGTAGCAGCTGTGCTGCAGGAGCTTCTGGCATAGACCACACATTCTGTTTCTTTCCTGAAGTTTCCAATGCCAGAGGAGGAGAACTAAGCACACCTCCATGTTCCCTCTAATCTTTTCCATACATGTGTGGACTTTTCCCATCCAGGTGCAGAATTAAATGTTTGTATGTGCAATGAGACGTGCATCTCCAATAGAAAGAAAAACCTAACTATGGGCACTCTGCAGATCAGCAGGGCAGCATTTTAATTTCTTCAGAGTGGCCACACAAGCTTACCACTGTGGTGTCCAACATGCTAACCACGGGCCACATGAGGCTAGTTGGCTTGAACAATTAGCTATTTGGCCTGTTGAGTGTGGCTGTTTTGCTATTGCAGAAGCCAGTATAGTGGCTACTGCTTCAAAACTGGTTGGGCACTATGGGCTTACAGGGAACACATGTGTACCTCCTCCCTCACCCAGTAAAGTGGGATGGGATCGTGGGGAGGAGACTGGGAGAGAATGGAGACTGGGCTGTGGGCGAGCAGAGTCGCAAGGGAGTCATGTGGCCTCCTATGCATGTTACTCTTCCCTCCCCTCCTCTCTTCTAACTTGAAAAATTTCTCTGTTGATGTAGCGATAAACAATAAGAGCAGTTACAACTGATATTTTTTTGTTATAGTTATGTATTGATGTCTGTGACTCCAATACTGAGATACTGTTAAGAGAAAAATATATTTGCCAGAAAGCATTATAATTTTGGTAAAGAATTTTCTAAAGTAAATAGTTTTAATGGATGTAGATACGTGTGTGATTTGAGTCTTTCCAAAGAACGTATTTTTTAAACTTATAAAGCTGGGGTGGGGAACCTTTTTTGGGTCATTTGCCTCTGACCCAGAGAAAAATCAGTTGAGGGCCACACACAAAAAGACCCCTCACTGATGTGGCACCAACTGAGATGGGGAAAGAGACTCCCCACATTGCTGTCGCTCACCAGAGCCTAGGAGGGCCAGACTAGTGTATTTTGTTTGCCCCAGTCCCAGGTGGGGCCAGTGTGGGAGGGCTGCAGCACCTGCACTGGCTGCTGTGTGGGGAGGGGGAGCAGGAGGGAGAGGGAGAGGGGCCAGATCCAGGCAATCTGGGGGCTGCATCCGGCCCCTGGGCCTGAGGTTCCCTACCCCTGTTATAAAGGATATCATTTGTAATAAATTAAATCCAAGAAAGCTAGATGTCCTGATTGAATTATTGTTAGCTTCATAATCTCATGCTAACTAGCTTTTAATAACTTTAATTTAGATTGATAGTTCTTCCACAAAATTACTTGGCACTTGAACTGGCAATCCATTTTATTATCTGAGGTTGACTGTTAAAATATGCAGGTTATCATTTCAGAATATATAACGTCTGGTTTCTTACTCTTGTTTTGGATTCTTGAGTATTATAAACCAACAAATAGCTATTTGCAAATTTTTTTTGTTCACTTTACATAATACACAATAAAATTTAGAAACCAGTAGCTGAAGTTCATAAAACCATTAATTCTCAATAGAGAGTCCCTGCAAAGGTGACTTTTTATTTCAAACAGTAAGTCAAATAAGAACAATGTGAAACTTCTTCTTGTAAACAAAAAAATGGTGTCTCTCTTTCAGGTAGAAGCATTACAGGGTTATCGTGTGATTGACATAGCCTGTGGTAGTGGAGATGCCCAAACATTGTGCCTGACTGATGATGATACTGTTTGGTCATGGGGTGATGGAGACTATGGAAAACTTGGGAGAGGGGGCAGTGATGGCTGTAAAGTGCCAATGAAGGTATTTATACTTTACATCAGTTTAAACACACTCGTTTTAGAGATGAGTAATGAAAAGCAAGTTATCAATTTAAAGAAGATTTTTTCTTCTTTTAGGAGAAGTTTTCCTGGTGGTTTCTGTGGGGACATCTCCATTAGGTGTACTGACTAGTAATATGGCCTTGTGCTTGTATGTCTGAGTAACAAGAGTTGCATATAATTTTTCTTTCTCTTTGAGCAATATTGTTGGCTCCTGTGGTATTCCTAATTTTTAAGTTTAGCGAGGCTCTCAAAACAGTAAAGCCTCCTGACATACCTCCACAGGTACATATACTAATTCAAGGAAATGGTACTAATGTGGTGATACCAGTTCCAAAAAGGAATACAAATAGATTAAACTCAATGTCCCATTTTATTATGACTTGCAACATATGAAACTATAGTTCACTTGGAACTTCACAAAATACTAAGAGTTGAAGAAAGTACAAATATCTGGTAGCATGCTAATATTGCTATATGGTGGTAGAGCTGTTTGTCCTCTGGACTGAGGAGAGGAAAAAGCAGAACATGCTATGTAAAATGTTACCCATTTCCTTGGTCTAAGCTTTTTTTGTTTTGTTTTAATATTTTATTCTCTAATTTTAAACAAAATTTAAACTGGGAGAAGTAGAGTTCAGAATGTGACTTCTGAACAGCATATACATCAAGTTCAGCTAGAGGCACACATACAATAAGGCAAACTGCAGAAAGGGTGTGAAATCAGTCTATCAACGTGTCCCACTTGGAATTTAGCTGACACACTGATTATTTTTTCTGTATCTGAAGAAGAGGTTTGTGGAGCTTGAAAGTCTGTCATCTTTGCCAACAGCAATTTGTCCATTAAAGAAGATGCCTTACCCACCCTGTCTGTCACAATCTAGTTACATTTAATCCTCTTTTTCTAGATTGATTCTCTCACAGGTCTTGGAGTGGTTAAAGTAGAATGTGGATCACAATTTTCAGTGGCCCTTACCAAGTCTGGAGCAGTGTATACCTGGTATGTCTATGGAGTGAATGGCATAATTAATGCTGGTCTACATTCTCCCACTTAGGTTCCTCCTTCCCTTTAAAGTAGCATCTCTGTGCTTACCTTTGTTGCTTCCTCCTTTGACTCTATTACAATTAATATATATATAAATAATTAGCAATAAGATTCTGAAAAAAATGGAGTAATAGTCACCCACTTCTTCCCCTCTAATTTGTGTCTGTACACTTTCTGGCTATGTCTGCAATTCTATTAGGTTAAATTGCCTTATAATCAAGTTTGGTTTTACTCTGTTACATTAAAATGGCTGAATGTCTGCACAGAAATTATTTTAATTACATTCATGAAAGATTATATCTATTGGTAGTTTATACAAAAAATTGCGCACATAGAATCACAGAATTGTAGGGCTGGAAGGGAGAAGTCTAGTCTCCCCAGAGCACTGAGGCAGAACCAAGTATACTTTGACAGGTGTTTGTCCAACCTGTTCTTAAAAATCTCAAGTGATGGGGATTCCACTGTCTCCTTCAGAAGCCTGTTTCAGAGCTTACCTTATACTTATGTTTTTCCTATTATCTAACCTAAATATCCTTTGCTGCAGATTTAGCCAGTTACATGCCCTACCTTTAGTAGAGATAAAGAATGATTGATCACAGTCCTCATAATTGCATCCCTTGATGTATTATGCATCTAAACATTATTACATTCTGTGTACTTGATAAGATGACTTGGCAAATGTGGATATTCTTTACAACTTCATATAGTCTTAAGTTCCTTCAGTACCATGAAATTCATAATCTTCTCCTCTCTCTGATCTTACTGTATTCCTATTTGAGTGAAAGGCATGAATGTCTTGCCTTGAAGATCCTCTCACTGGCACTCACATATGACATTTTTGGAAGCAGAGTCGTAGGATGTCTACTAAATATCTAATAAGTTTGGTTAATGGTCTATATGGAAATAAGTGTTCATGATAGTGATTTTACATTTGGCCTATATTTGTAAATCTCAGCATAAAACACTAGTTTCTGCCATAATGGTGACTGAATACAAATTGGTCTTTGGTCCCCTTTCTACAAACAACCAAATCAGCTTTTAAAGTTTTCACATTTCACTTGAAGACAAAAGTACTGTATTATGATGTATGCAGAGTTAAATTGTATGTATCTGGAAATCTTTTTATAAGTGTGTAGTTGGGAAAAATGCTAGTTATTTTATCTGTATGCAGGGGTAAAGGCGATTATCATCGATTAGGCCATGGATCTGATGATCATGTGAGAAGACCTCGACAAGTACAAGGGTTGCAAGGAAAGAAAGTCATTGCAATAGCTACTGGCTCTTTGCACTGTGTGTCCTGCACTGAAGATGGTATAGAAAATAAATTCTTTAATAATTCTTGATCAGTTTTATTTTGAAAATCAATGTTTTTAAAAGTCTGAAATCTGTTGTAACAGCATTTTCAATGAGGCACATCTTTTGTCCATTGACATCTGCTTGCATACTTCTTGAGCAACAAACCTTGATTTGTGTTGGTGATCTAAAAGGGCATGTTGCAAACAGTCTCAAGGTTTTCAGTCACTTAACTGGAAACAATAAGAGTTTCATAAGGTTTGAGATGCTTGAAAGAAAAACACATAGCTTTAAATGAGTACACTAACCTTTTCTGTTACCTAGGAAGTCTCTTGAACTTGCTGAAATGTTTAACTTGGTGAATGAAGTATGGAAGCAAATAGTCATTTCTTCTTACAGAGCAGCTTATATTCATTTTAGTATAGTGACCTATTAAATGTTCTTCTAGTAGTCTAATTTCTGTTTTTAATTTGTGTATTTATAAAAATAGATTAGTATTTTTATAGATACTGATGAAATATTATGCAGTAGCTTAGCTTTCCTTTAATTTTAATCCGTCTGATCTGCCATGGAACCATCAAATATAGACACAAAGTAATTTTTCTATCACTGTAACTATAGTTCTGATTCTCCGTTTCCTCCTTGTGATTTAGATACTTGGTCTGTGTTCTCTTAAATGAGTACCGTATATAAACTGTTTGGGCAGTGGACATATCTCTAGATATGTTTGTACAGCAGCTAGCATAATGGGGTTTTACTTCTACTCAGTAATTCTGGATCTTTCCTTCATGCAGATAATAAGTTTTGTTTGTAGCATCTAAGAGTCCTAGTCATAGGATAGGACCCAATTCTGCTAGCCACTGTACAGAGAACAGAAAGATGGTCCCTGCCCCAGAGAGCTTCAGAAGTAAATTTGATTTTCATCCTTCTTTTTGAAGGAAGTAAACATATTTGTATTGGTTTAGGTGAAGTGTATACTTGGGGAGATAATGATGAAGGGCAGCTCGGAGATGGGACAACTAATGCTATTCAAAGACCTCGGTTGGTTGCAGCACTTCAGGGTAAAAAAATAAACAGAGTTGCCTGCGGGTCAGCACATACTTTAGCCTGGTCAACTAGTAAACCTGCAAATGCTGGCAAGCTTCCTACCCAAGTAAGATTTTGCTTTAGTAAAGATGGATATTGAATATTAGTTCATGCACTTACTAAAATGTTGTAGCAGCTGTTTTTCCTTTCTGAATAACTAAGTAAATGCAGAATGCATAGTGTTAGGTTTGGATCAAAACTTTAATTGCTTCTTTCCATTTCTTGCTCCTGTCCCCCTTCCCAAATTCAGATAGAGGGATTCCACAATTCTGTGCAGAAACAGTTTTTGCCTTTTTAGTTACCAATTAAGTATCACTATTAATTTAGTTTGAAAGTCAAATGAAATTGAAACAGTTTACAACAAAAGCTATGGAAGTTTGTTTGTGGATCTTTCACTGTTGCCTTGGGGTTTGAAAGACTTACTTTTAATTGTTTCCTTTTCCCCCCACCATTATAATGTTGATGTGTCTCTGTTGCTGTTCTTGCCCATCATATACAATAGACTAGATCAAAAGGACAGCTAAGAGTCCAGTATAAGAATAAAGAGTGTGCATGCGCGCGCGCACCAAAAAGTCACTTCCATATTCCAGTGCCACTTATAACACTTTAAAAATCTTTTCAACTTAGTGATACTAGAAAAATGTTTTGTATACAAGTCAACTTATGCTGTCTTTAGCATTAACGCTCCAAAATAAATAAGTCTATTAATTTCTTAAAACCAAAATCTTCCTGTTTCCTTTACTTAATTGTTACTCTGTAAATTGTTCCATGCACATACAGTAGCTACATTTGCTCACCCTTAAAAATATGATTGTTCTCTCATAGGTTCCTATGGAATACAACCATCTTCAGGAAATACCAATAATTTCATTGAGAAATAGACTATTGTTACTGCATCACATCTCTGAACTGTTTTGTCCTTGCATTCCCATGTTTGATCTCGAAGGACGCCTTGATGAAACTGGTCAGGGACCCTCTATTGGGTTTGATACTTTACGGGGAATTCTAATATCACAGGGAAAGGTATTTATCAGGATTTATATTTGACTTTTCAAAGAAAATCATAGATTATGGTAATTGTGTTTGTAATTGTATACATTATTTAATTTTTTTCAGAAGGAAAATGGAATAGAACTGTGTATCTTGGCTCATGTGTACAATAGAAATAATTCATCATAATGTATGTTATTTCAGGTGGCAGGTGGAATTTGACTCAAATCCTATTAGGATTATGTGGGCTGCTGCTATCAGTTTTAAATTTAAAGTCGTCTTGTTCTTGTTTAGTTGAGTTCTCCTAGAACTTACCTTGAGAGAGTAAATCTAAATAGACTTCTTCTAAGGGACCACATTTTGTTTTTGATTTTCAGATTTAATGGTTTGGGGTTTAGCTTTTGCGCAAAATCTTGCCGCCTGTCTATACTAGCCACAAGTATTTGCACAAGAACACTGACTTTGTACTGTACAAAATCAGTGGTTTTGCGCAAATATTCCGATGCTCCCGCTCAGGGGTGAGCCCTCTTGCGCAAGCGTTCTTGAGCAAGAGGGCCAGTGTAGACAGCCAAGTTGATTCTTGCGCAAGAAAGCCCGATGGCTAAAATGGCCATCGGAGCTTTCTTGCACAAGAGTGTCTACACGGGCATGGATGCTTTTGCGCAAAAGCAAATCTTTTGCAAAAGCTCTCTTGTGTAAATACTTTTCCGTTAAAAGTATTTGCGCAAAATCATGCCAGTCTAGACGCAGCCTAGAAGTGTCCCATGATAAATACATTTGAGCCAGACTAGAATCAGAACATGAACAGTTTTGTGTGCTTTATATGTTGAGTAAAAGAGCAGTGGTGCTAGAATCTGAACTAAATGGCAGTGTCCAGGTGTCTATGCTTCACAATGTCTATGGACCTTCTAAGTGAGTTAAACTGTAACATTAGAAGGCTCATGAGAAGGCATATTTAAACAAAGCAATGGGGGGGGGGGAAGAAGAGGGGAGTCAGTACTAGACATGGGATGAGGCAGCTGGATAGCATGCCCCAGCTCTTAGGAGGGTGGTGGTGTGTTAATTTACATATATGGGCCCAGAGAGTCAAAGGTGTTATACCTCTCACTTGCCAACATTGAAACAAGGTTTTGGGTTTGGCGTACAGAAAACTACAGCTTGCTTATCATTGTGGAAGATGCACCATTAGAAATCCTTTTCACCTTTTATTAAGGTGCAAAAAAAAGGAAAAGCATTTAAAATGCAGTAGTTAAAATTTCAGTTAGAAACTCCCTTGTTCCCTTTTTCTTTAGCTGGAGAAAGTTTTTAGAAGGGACATCACTCTTGTTTAGCAAAGATAGAAAACAGCTTCTGTTTCTGATGTTGGATTTTTCACTTACAGCCTTACTGCTGGAAAAACACAGGCACAGATCCGGGTCTTATCAGCCACTTTGAGACCCATAAACTCATCCCAACATTAGACAGTGTTTAAAGCATTGTTTTAGCTGACCTTTCTGGTTACAGCAGTGTTGCAAAATACACAGTTCTGGCAGACTAACCCAGGCTTTTCTTAGACAGAGGGAAAGAGAGAGGAGAGATTGGAAATAAGGTGGGGAAGGAAAAGTGCATTTGAATTGGGGAGGAAAGGGGAGACAGTTTTTCATACCAGAAGCTACTCTGGATTCAGCCAGAGTTTTTGAAGATGGCGCTTTCACTTGACTTCCTCTCTGGTCTGGTCTGGTCAGGGCAGCTTTCAGGATCAAGGTGAAAGAGATGGTGGGGGTAGGACCCAGAAGGATGAAGCTTGCTCCTTCTCTTTGTCTCAACTGTCAGTTAACTTATGCAATGTCTCAGTCCTTTAGCTTTTGTCTGGCTCACCTGTATGTTAGTTCTGAGTTTATAAAAATGCATTTAGTGTTTATATTTTATGAAATGTTTGTGTGTTGCATGTATTCATTTCCCATATAACATGGGATACAAATGTTGTAAGTTAATATTTAGATGTTTGCTTGGTAACTACAAAAGTATTTGCTCAGAAAGTGTACATTTAGCCAGGAGAGAAGCATTATAAAGTGTGAACTACTGGCTTACCAAGAAGTGTTGTCTTGTGTCCAATTAAAGGAGGCCCATAGATACCAAATAAACCATCATGGAATATCCGTGGAGAAAAGATGTAATAGATTACTCCCTCCAAACCCAGGAAGAGATGTGCACAAGCACTTGTCTTATCAGTCTGAATTCTAGGGGGAAGGGAATAAAAATATTTAAGAAGAAATTGTTTCTATGCTGCTTAAACTCTGATGGTTGAAGATCTCAAAGCATAAACAAAGGACCACCAGCTGTTTAGGCTGGGTTAGCCATTAAATGACGTCGAGCTTGCATATTACAACAGCTTGTATTATTTTTTGGAATCAAAGTTGTAACTCAGAGGTGGGCAATAATTTTTGTTGGGGAGGGCACTCCAATAATTTGATAAGTGATCATGGGCTGTACTTTTCTACCATGTGGAAGAAGGGGTTGTGACCTGGGGAAGAGGCTTGAGATCCAGGAGGGAGTGGGTGCCAGATGCAGACACCGGCTGCGAAGTGCTTACTGTAGGAGGCTCCTGGTCAGTGGCAGATTCCCTGGTTGCCGCAGTCCCATACACTGCTCAAAGCGATCAGCCTCTGGGACCAGTATGTTTGTGTTTGCATGCAGTTTTGGGGGTTTGCGCCGCCTTCACAGTCTGCCCTGAGATTGGGGGAAAAAAATTTTGAAAAAATTTACACAGCTTGGTACTAAGTATCGTTTTCCTGTTTAGTCTGTTCCTTGTTGTTGATAGGATCTTTGAGGACAAGATGCTGGTTCTCTTGTTCTGGGCTTAATCTGTGTTATATCGCCTCCACTCCGCTAAGTGAAATTGTTCATATGTTTAAATCTGAAATCACCACAGATTCAAACTCGTATTGTAATTTTGGCACTGCTCTGTTTATGTATACTTTTTTATATTTTTATTTTTTAGGAGGCAGCTTTCAGAAAGGTGGTGCAAGCAACTATGGTCAGAGATCGTCAACATGGGCCAGTTGTAGAACTCAATAGAATACAGGTAACTAAAACCATGACAGTAATGGGTGACATCTGATGTTTGTCCTACAAATGTGAATGAGTTTAATTATGCTCAAGCACTCTTATGAGGACTGCTTCTGTAAGTGAGTGATCCTCATGGACTAGCTTCCACCAGTTTTAATTCCACAACTTTCATTTGGCAGCTCCAGTGCTTTGTTTAATGGCTGAGGGCATGTCTACATAGCAGTGTCAACCTGCCCTTACCAAGCCTGACCCTCCTTGGTTCCACACACACTGATTCTTTGGATCTAGGACTTGAACCTAGGGTCTTGGGATCCTGCAGGGCTAGTTGGCCCAAGTCCATGTTAAGCTAGGACCAAGAGTCCACATACTATTGCTTTCCTGTATGCTTGTGACCCTGGTTTGACTTGGGTCCCAGTAGTCTTCCAGATATATCCCAGAGATTCTTGGGGCAACTTCCTTAGTTCTCTCTCTGCTCTGTATGGCAGCGTCAGTGTCTCAGGTGCCTTTTCACTGCTGTGCCAATCTTACTTCCTAGCTGTCCAGGGTATTGGGAGTACTTCCCCCACCTATCCTGAGTTGGGAACTCTGTCATGCAAAGCAGCTGCTTGATCCCAGGCTCCTTCACCTTCTGTGAGGCTGCATATGCAGTGGCACCCAGGTAGTATGCACTGTAAGGGCAATGAATGGGAGCCAGCCCAAAAATTTCCCCTCTTGGTGATCCCTTGTGCCTACCTCCTGAGGTGCAGCAGGGGCAGGGATTAGTGATTCTCTGGGGTGGTACAGCACACTGCAGCCCAAGCCCCGGGGCTCCACTTCACCACTTTGTAGCCAGCAACGGCCAGGCCTTAATGTGTAGGTGTGTGTGATTTTCCTTTCAAATTTTCAAACAGACAAAACAAACAAACCCTTCTTCATTGAACATCCCAGTTTAAAAATTAAGACTCTCAAAGTTTCATGTTGATATTTTGGCAGTCCTGAAAACTGACGAACGGGGGCATGTGTGCATTTTCCTGTCATTGTGTTTCGGCCTACAGATGGAGAGCCCAGTTCTCAGTTTAGATGGTAGTTCAGTATAAAGCCGCCTTAAACTGCAGTCATTGTGTACCCCATTATACCAAAGGACCTAATTGTGCAATTTATATACCCGGGTGTTCCTTATGGGCACCTGACTCCTATCCATCACACTGTCACTGGAGTTTTCCCTCAGTACAATAGGCTTGTAGGGCTAGAGGGTTGACACTGGTGGAGATGGCAATATCAGAGCTGTAAATTCAAGCCTGGTTCAGATAATCCCTTAACCTAGGGTTAAAGTGCAGGGTAGGTGCTCAAACCCAGTGTTACCTGACAGGGCCAGTTGACTCAAGTCCCACTAACCTTGCTCTGTAGACTTACCCAGAATGTCAGAGAGACTACTTAAAGAGATAATATGAACTTGGTTGAATGTGCTGGAGACAGCTGCTTATTTATGTCCATTGCTCTGTGCACTGTAGCAGGTTAGATTTACACTATGCAGCATGGATCCCTTATGTAGAACAGAGCTGTATTAATTTCTGTGGCTGGCAGTTATGTAACAGTGCCGCCTGACAAAATCATTTGAAAGCCTGCTCGCTGCTTAAGTGAGGAAAAATGGTAGGATAGGTAGAAGGAGCTGAAAACTACTTTAGAGAAAGCTAGAGGTTGTGAGGCCATTCAGTGATAGGGATTTCTAAGGTGAAGGGATGATATCATCCTTGTCTAAATTCTAAATCCAGAGGGAGTGGAGCTCCCTTTTGAATTACTTTTAAGCTGCACATCTGAGGAAATCTTCTGCCATGACCAGCTCTTATCTTGTAGGAGCAGAGCTCTGTGCCTGTATAATTGAGGACATGAATAACAGCTGTAACCATGTTCTGCTCCCTTTTGGACCTTTTGGACCTTCATTCTGATATAAGCCACCCTTCAGTCAGCCATATGTTGCTGATCTCCTGTAGACCCAAAAATAGCAGAATAACAAGCTAGGGCTTATAAAATGGGAGGGGAATTGTTATTTTATTTCTTTTGTAGCACAGATTTATACGTGTTAGAAAAAAGGTAATTTTTTAGCTATTTGGGTGATTGCTTAATTGTGTTTTATGGCTGCTTATCCTGCTCTTCCTCCCGCATCTTCCAGTTGGCAGCTGCTGTTTTTCTCCCTGTATGTAAGATTTCACATTTATTAATATTTATTCACTTCATACTTTCTACAACTCATAGTGTTCTAATCTCTCCAAGTTACTTTGTAGCTTGGTTATTTCCTACATTGTCTGTGATCACTGCAATTTAATAGGATTGAATTTACGCTTGGGAGCTTCCAGATCAAAAACATAAAGCAGCATTTCGGGATACAGGGTAGTGCACTTCCTTTTTTCGTAGATTTAAACACTTTGTAGTTAGTTCAAAGGAGGGAAATAAAAAATAATCTGGTAACCAAAATTTGTGGACTACAGTCATTGTCACATTGTCAAGCATGAGACATCTCAAGCACATATGTGGACTATCTCATGAAAATCCAAGAAGTTAGATAATATGAAGATAAAATGATGGATTCAGATGTCGATATACCTCTACATGGTCACATGAGTGTATTTTGCTTTTGCTTTCATGACTGCCTAATGTTTGGCATTACATGTTTTAACGTCAATGATGGAGGGGAAAGAATCCTTTCAGAATAACCACTTCCCTCAATGTGACCACATGTGATAGTCAAGAAAGGACAAGAGTTTAATATCCTGTTCCCTAAGTACACTTGAGGGCATTTTAAAATGTACTTCAGTCATGAAAGCAAAGTAAGATAAACTCATGTGACTATGTAGGGTTATATGGACAGGCCTTTTCCACACACATTTCTGTAACATTGAATAGTAAAGTACTGTTTCACTTTAAACTGACTAGAATTCAAACTTATTTAGTTCCTTTGCTTTTTTTTCTTTCATGGTATAGTACATAGCATAGAAAGTTGGAAATCTAACTTTCTATGGAATTAGATTAGCCAATTTTTTTTAATTGTAATGATCTGACACTTTTGTTAATTAACTGACAAATATTCTGCTTTGTCTATACTCCATTGCCTTCTCCCTTATCACATTAGAAATGTGTCTATAAATATGTAGAGGCTTTTTGCTGCCTGCTTCTTCTGACATAATACTATATAATATAAAGACTGCTGTAACTTTGAATTTTGTTGAGACCCCTGACTGAGAACATCTTCAGCTTAGTTTTATTTTTCTTCTTGCATTTACTTCCTATGCTCTCAAATTATCTGGGTACTGGGTCCTGCCATGAGGGCAGGGGACTGAACTTGATGACCTCTTGAGGTCCCTTCCAGTTCTAGTATTCTATGATCTTTCAGTAGTTCAATTTCCTCATCTCTACACCTTAGATGAGTAAGGTCCTTCTTGAACCAAGGGATGATTGCAACTTAGCTGTGAATTTTGAACATACAAGCTATGACAAATTGTGGGAAAGTAATAATAAACCTTATTTGCATTTATAAGGTCCATTATTACTGAAGTAATTGGGCTTCTTTAGTAAAAAGAAGAATGAGAGGGGGCATGATAGGAATTTTCAAGTATCTAAAAGGGTGTTACAGGGAGGAGGGAGAAAAAATTTTCTCCTTAGCCTTTGATGATAGGACAAGAAGCAATGGGCTTTAACTGCAGTGAGGGAAGTTTAGGTTACACATTAGGAAAAAACTTCCTAGTTGTCAGGGTGGTTAAACACTGGAATAAATTGCCTAGGAAGGTTGTGGAATCTCCATCACTGGAGATATTTAAGAGCAGATTGGACAGACATCTATCAGGTATGATCTAGACAGTATGTTCCTGCTGTTAGGGCAGGGGACTAGACTTGATGATCTCTTGAGGTCCCTTCCAGTTCCAGTATTCTATGCTTTCCATTATTTTTCCATATTGGCCACCTGGGGCTCAGAATGGGGGCCGCTGAGGTTCCCACTCTCAAAATTGTTGTGGAAGCCTAATAATTGCTGTATTCAGTTTCTGCAATGTTGTGACTTAAGTAGGGCTTAATAGATGAGGCAATAGTGTCTAAGATGTTTGGCCCATTTCCTCATGCCAGTTATAGGTTAATGAAAACAGGGTATTCCCCTGTCCTTCCGATTATTGTTGAACTCTGAATCCTTAAACTCAGTCATTCACCTGAGACAAACTGGTAGCAGCAAGGTCTGACTTTGTCTTTAGTTATTCCTTTCTCTGCTATGTATTCCTTTCTCCTCATGTATGTTACAGTAGATTGTGATCAAATTATTTTTACTATTTCTTTTGGATAAACTAAATTGATTGAGCTTCTTTAATCTCTAATTCTCAGATATATTTTCCAAACCTTAAATATTTTTTCAGTATCTTTTCTGAAGTATGAAAGCCAGAACGCGACATGGCATTACAATACAGGTCTCACTAGTGTAGACGGTATCAAACTCTTTGAAGGAAGGACGTCTTTGCAGAAAGCTAGAAAAAGTGGTGGTGTTCTTTTTAGTTAAAATTTCTGTAGTCTGGATTTGGGCAAGATTACATATCAATAAATCATGAGAGCTAGATCCTTCCCTATTATAGCCCTTTCACTTAAAACAGATTCCATAGGTTGCGTCTTATGTGTCTCTAAAGAGAGTGGTTTGCAGACACAGGCAGACCCTCTTTTCTGGTCCATAGGCCACACAGCTAAAGCATTTGAGATTTAAATCCTGACCTGATTGAAATGATCTGGAGTTTGCGCATAAAATTTCAGTGGAGCCAACACTTCAACCCAGTTACCAAATCCACAGATCTCAACAATAAACCCTTTGTCAACAAAGGAATATATCGTGCGTGTTGGTTATCATAGTTAAGCCTTGATGGGCACTCTAGAGTAACATCTATATGTTTTTAAAGCCAAACTGCCTCTCCATGCAAAAATACAAGAGTTGTATGAAATAATTTTAATTTATGCAAAGAATACTTAATTGAATTAAAAAGTATTAATAGTATTTACATTGTGAGAGCTTTCTCATGCTGCTCAGTCAGGATTGCTTGCGAAGCTGCACCTTATTCTTCTACAGTTTCAACCTCTGAAATCTGGGTTTGTCTGGTCTGGCAAGATCTGTTGTCTGGCAGAACCACGACCAGAGCCAGTGTCAGGAGCGCAGCCTGGGCCAGCAGCAGCAGGGCTGGTGACCAGAAGCACAGGCTGGGCTGGTGGCAATGGGACCAGCATTGCAGGGAGCACAACCCCGGCCAGGCCAGGATTGAGAGTGGAGACCAGTGGCTCGGACTGGCACCCTGAAGCAGGGCTTATGAGCTTGTCCAATTCAGAAAACTCCCTGGTCCTGAGGGTGCTGGACCAGGGAGGTCCAACATGTAGTCTCTCCTGAGCAAAAACTTCTTGGTTTGCTATGAATTGGTTTAATAGTTTTGATATGTGATTATTTCCAAATTTTTCCTTTATTTTCTAAATTGCATACTAATATAAGTCCTGGTATGAGACTTTGAATTGGTGATTGCATCTCTAAACCTTCTTAGCATCCTATTTAACCCGCCCCCCCCCCCCCAAAAAAAAAAAAACACTTGCCTGATTCTTTTCTTAGTGTGATATTTTTGGGAAGTCAGATTAAATGGAAGTCTTTGAGAGAGATTTGTGTTGATGTAGCACAACATTGTAAAAAGAAATTATATAAATATAATTATTTTCCTAAGTAAATGTGTGGTAACCGGTCTTTCACAAGAACCTGTTTATATCATTCCATTTTAGTATTGTAGTTTTCTTCAATGCAACCTGATGGTTTTGAGATTTTCCTTTTATACCATTCTTCAAGCATCGTCGTTTCCAAATCTTGCCTTAAAACGTATTAATTCAAAAAGTGTTTAAGGGAACTAATGAGAAATGTGCATATGCTTCTTTTGTATAATTTATTAGAAGCTCAGTTTTCATACCATAGGTACTTTTAAAATAATAGTTCAAAAATAAATAAGCCATACGAATGAATCTGTATAAAGACTCTTTAATCAACTGTCCACATCAATACAAACTTTTTAACTCACTCTAAGTACTTATATCTTATTCAGCACGTCCCATCAGAGGCAAGTGGAAAGTGGCCTCTTAGCTGTATAATATATTCACCGCTTTCCTGATTTGAAAACGTACCCTGTATATGAGTGGAGACTTCTTGCATTAAACAAGTTGATCACCATCCAAAATAGTTTCATTGCTCAGATCTTTCCAGATATTGTGCTGACAGAAAGAGCGCTCTCTCACCTCTTGCTTAGCCACAGCAATTGTTTTTGCAAGTATTTCTTTGTTGCAGTTGCAAACAAGACTTCATCACTAATGCTGCTCCGTATTCCCGATTGCTTTATCTGTCACTTTTCAGATGTACATGATAGTTACCTTCTTAACATTGAAGCCAAAGAGGAAAGTGTTCAGGAATCACAAAATTAAATACTGAAGGGTAGAAGGTTTTTGCCTACATGGCCATGAATTAATGACAGTGTTTAGTTATTTGACCTTTAACAGAATTCTTCCTCACATCTATTTGGAATAAAATCTTATTTCACTAATTTCCTTTAATGCGTAGAGCCTGGACTCTAACAAGAAAGATGTCCCTAATGTCACAATTGGAGGGTGTAGTACTCAGCCTGTGCAAGGGTATAACTGCCTTCATTCTTGTTCCATCCTAACTCTCCAGTCCTACTCGAAAGACACCAGTGGCAATAGTATGGCCAGCTCTGTTTAAGCTAGAAACTGTCTGAGTTAAACCTCTGTGCAATCATGGCAACCTTGACATCTCTAATTGCAAGTTAGTGAAATAACCCAGAATAATCACCCTGTATGGTAAGGTCAATCAAGGACCCAGGCTCAGCAGGGCAGCTTATGTACACCAAACTATGTCCTTTTCATTCCATTGCAGGACACTAACGTGAACTAAGCTGTTGGATAGCACATTCTACACTCTGCCATCCTGTCTACTCCCATCCTCAAGTCAATGTGCATGGAATATTGTATGGAAACATACAAGCTAATAATTAGGACACTACCAAATTCTCAGCGATGGAAACAGTGTCATGGGCTGTAAAATCACACTCCCTCCATGAGATCTGGCCCTTTGCATGCTTTTTATCAAGGGAGTTGCTGGGGCATCACAGGTTATTTTAGGGAGATCATGGTGTTGCCATCCTTACTTCTATGCTGCCGTCAGAGCTGAGCATCTGGAGTTGTCTGGTCAATAGCCATCAACCCAACTCTGGGTCAATGCCCAGCCAGCAGCAGTGCATAAGTAAGGGTGGCAATTCCATCCCATGTCACTCATACTGCTGCGCTGCATACGTCAGAATTAGGTGGCTGGACAGTGGCAGCTGCTGACTAAGGGCCCAGCTGTGCAGGCAACAGCACAGAAGTAAGGATGGCAATACGTACCATGCCATCTTTACTCTTGCACTGCTGCTGGCTGTGGCTCTGCCTTCAGAACTGGGTGCCTGTCCAGCCGTCACCACTCTCCAGTTTCACAGCTCTGAAGGCAGCACTGCTGCTCGCAGCAGAGCAAAAGTAAGGGTAGCAGTACTGCAGTCCCCACCCTTACAATAAACTTTTGTGACACCCTTACCGCCCCACAACTCCAGTTTGGGTTAAGACCTTTAAAATTACCACATGGTGAAATTTGAGATTTAAATAACCAAAATCAAGTAATTTATGCTTTTTAACATCCTAGGAATGTGAATTTGACACTGTATTTGGTATGGCCCTACTAATGGAGTGATTCAATACTCTTGTATGTGTGAAGTCAGGGGCCTCAGAAATGAAGTATGGTGATAATTTTAGTAGTTACTGGCCAGTAGAGAGGCCATATATCCTGGAACCAGTCAGTTTTTCTATTTTTATATGCAAATTACCTTGTGCCTTCAATTTAAAAACAATATACTACATACTAGAAATGGGGAGCCTGAGCTTTCAAATGAAACAACCTGGTTTCATTTGAAAGTCCAATCCTATTTAGGAAAATAGGAAAACAAAAAATGCTGGCAAGTCAAGTGTAAAAGTATAATTAGGCAAATCAAAAAGAAGGTGAGCAGCAACTAGCAAAAGATGCAAAAACGAACAGCAAAAAATATTTTAAGTACATTGAAAGTAGGAAGCCTGCTAATAGGTCATAGGATGATACAGGCATTAAAGAAGCATTCAAGGAAGACAAGGCTATTGTGGATAATGTAAATTAATTTTTGCACTGGTTTTCAATTTAGAGGATGCAGTTGAAATGCCAATAGAGGAAATTTTAAAACTGATTACAGGCAGTCCCCGGGTTATGTACAAGATAGGGACTGTAGGTTTGTTCTTAAGTTGAATTTGTACTTAAGTCGGAACTGGCGTCCAGATTCAGCCGCTGCTGAAACTGCCCAGCGGCTGACTACAAGAAGCCTGAGGCAGAGTTTCTCTGCCCCGGGCTTCCTGGAATCAGCCGCTGATGAGTTTCAACAGCAGCTGAATCTGGACGCCTGGGACAGAGCAGCTGGGGCGCTGCCGGGTAGGTCCCTGCAGCGCTGCACCTCGGCGCTGCGGGGACCAACCCGGCAGCACCCCAGCTGCTCTACCCCAGGGGGCCCCAAGTCAGCTGCTGCTGAAACTGATCAGCGGCTGATACCAGGAAGCCCGGTGCAGAGTAACTCTGCCTCGGGCTTCCTGTAATCAGCCGCTGGTCAGTTTCAGCAGCGGCTGACTTGGGGCCCTCTGGGGCAGAGCAGCTGGGGTGCTGCTGGGTTGGTCCAGTAGCGCTGCTCCTTGGCACTACTGGACCAACCCAGCAGCACCCCAGCTGCTCTGCCCCAGGCGTCCTGATTCAGCCGCGGCTGAAACTGACCAGCAGTGGCTGAATCAGGATGCCTGGGGCAGAGCAGCTGGGGTGCTGCCGGGTTGGTCCAGTAGCACTGAGGAGCGGCGCTGTGGGACCAACCGGCAGCGCCCCAGCTGCTCTACCACAGGCATCCGCGAGAAAAGCCTGGTCTGCTGGGGGGAGAGAGGGGGGCGCACTAACTGTGAGCCCGCCTCCTCCCCCCCCCCCCCAGCAGACTAGGGAGACGCGGAGCAAAGCCGCGGAGGGCCCGGGCGGTGGGACTGCGGCGCGTCTGGGCGGTCCCGCCGCCCGCGTTCTCCGGGGCGAGAAAAGCCCCGTTCGTAAGTACGGATCCGACATAAGTAGGATCCGTGTAACTCGGGGGACTGCCTGTAATGTGGTTTAAAGTAAAAGGTTCGGAAATGTGGCTAGTCCCAGGGAGGCGCAGAAACAGGCAAACTATTACTAAATATATTTTAAACTTTTATTAAAAGGCTTCTATGTATAAATTATTATTTTATCAATTTCTTACGTACGTAGGCACCAAATAATTATTAGAATGACCAATAAGCAAAATGCAATACAGTAAAGAAAATTCCCTGAGGTTTTTCTAAATCCCAATAGTTGTTAACAAGGGACCAGGGATTATTAAGTAACACTGATGTAAATGTAACTTATAAGACTAATAATTTATCTAAAACTTTTAACACTACTACTTAACAATACCTCTAAACAATTTCTGATAACAATACTTACATTTAACAGACACACAAACTACAACAATAACAACATATTTGGATTCGTTGTTTGGTATACGTTATGCTTTACAGGAACTCATCTGGTTCGGTGAGCGGGAGGTGGCCCTCGGGTGATCAGTCCTCAGACCTGGCTCATATTCTGCCATCCAATGTTTATTCGGGATTCCTCAAATTGATACATGAGGGGAAGCTGTTTTATAGAGAAAGCTGTTGTGCACTTTTTGTGATAGGCTAGCAGATATCCTGACAAGTGACAGGAGTAAGGGGGTGAGATGGTTTCCTGTTTTTCCTTTTCTGCCTTATCGGGCATGGCACAATCAACACAACCAGCACGAACTTTACATGAACTTTTCAGGTCTGGTTTTGGTTCCTGTTCGTCGCTGATCTTTAAGTTACTGTAAGGTTTTTCATCAAGGGGAGGTTGACCTTTTGCTTGGATGGCAATACACGCGAGAGGCCTGGCCAGCAAAGAGCCTGCTTCCACAATTAAATGAAACAATAAGAAGTCTTCAGGATCAGATGGTAATCACCTAAAAATTACACAAGAACCAAGGGTCACCCAGTGAAATTAATAGGCAGCAGGTTTAAAACATACAGAAAGAGCTACTTTTCCACATAACACCCAGTCATGCCATGGAACTCATTGCCAAGATATGTGAAGGCCGAGAGTATTAAAAAAAAAAGGGGGGGGTTAATAAGTGGTCGATTAAATTCTTGGAAGATAGGTCCATTAATGGCTATTAACCAAGATACTCAAGGATGCAACACTGTACTGTGAGTATCCTTAAACTTCTACAAGAAGCTAATATTGGGCCACTTGATAAATTGCCCTGTTCTGTTCACTCCCTGGGAAGCATCAGACACCTGTCACTATTAGAGGACAGTATACTGGGCAAGCTGAGTCATTGGCCATTCTGTTTGTTGGTTTGACCCAATAAGGCTATTATGTTTATTCTTCCCCCATTTCCTCACTTTAGCTCTGGATGATGGATCAGAATGGTTGAGGTGGGGAAATGTTTTGATGGGAGGTGAAAAGAGGAAATTTAAACTGACTCTGTCTACTTGTGCTTGAAGGAGGGTGGGGCAGTTGGAGGAGAATGTATGGTAGTAAGAGCCTGGCAGGAAGGAAATTTCATCTGAACCATTTGAAATTGAACTTTGGACAGTCAGTATATATATCACATTTAGCCTGTGTAAATTCCTCTGCGTAAGTAGTCTTGTGTGTGTGTGCGTGCCATGCATGGTAAATGTTGTTATGGGCTGGTGTAATACAGTGCAGCACTGCCGTATTATAATGTGCACTTGTTCACTTGTTAGGTAAAGCGTTCTAGAAGTAAAGGTGGATTGGCTGGTCCTGATGGTACAAAGTCAGTATTTGGTCAGATGTGTGCTAAAATGAGTTCCTTCAGTCCAGACAGTCTTCTCCTTCCTCACCGTGTTTGGAAAGTAAAGTTTGTTGGTAAGAATTATTTTTTCCTCAATCCTACTTCTGCTTATCTTATTCTTTTATTCCTTTGGAGTGGGGGATGTCATTACAGTAGGACGTGGTGGGGAAATAGAGTTGCCACGTGTCTGGTATTGATCTGGACAGTCCGGTATTTTTGCCTCCTGTCTGGTTAAAAAAATAATCAGAAAATACCGGACACCTAAAATGTCCGGTATTTTCTGATTCTCCCCCCCCCCCCCCCCCCGCCCCGCCCCTTGCCAGGAGGCGAAAATACCAGACACCTGGCAACCCTACCACAACTCAGCAAGTGGGCCCAACCCCTGAACCTCCCAACCCTCCCTAGACCTACCCTTAGCCCCTCCGAACCTCTCCTCCTCCCCACTTACCTTGTCCGCAGGGGAGCCCTCTTCCCGCACAGAGTAAGAAAACAAGATGGCCACCAATAAAAAAAACAAACGAACAAACCCCAAAGGCCTTAAAGGGGCCATGCTGGGTGTTGTGGTTGTGTTTTTTACTTAATAGCTGTCAGGGTCCTTTTTTTTTTTTTTTTTCCCCCTTCTCCTCAACTTTGGTCCGTCCTCCTCCCCTTTTTTCCTCAACAGTGGCTTTTTTTTGGGAGGGAGGTGGCTTTCAGTATTTTTGTTTAAATTATCTGGCAACCCTAGGGGGAAATGCTAGGCATTGAAAAGACCATTTTCCAAGCATTCAGAAGAAGTATAAGAAGAAGTGTTCCAAACATTGTAATCTTAAATTCCAAAGATAGTGAACTTTAAAAATTAATATTTCTAAAAATGCCATTTTCTAACCCAAATGTAAGTCTAAAATTAAATTTTCACTAAACTCACAATTTGCATTTCACTTTACGTTAATGTTGAAAAGTAAACTAGATTAGGATGTTGCTAATAACGTTTAATCTATGGCTATATTGACATTTTTTTGTATCAAAGTGAAAGGCTGTTTTAAAATATTCCGTAGGAACCTTATGTTCACTGAATCTTTTATTTTTGTCCTTCAATTCAACTGCTTCCTTATTTTGATCCTTAGCAGTGATACAGTAATAATGCATGGTACTTTTAAGATATAATATAGTTTAACTAGGAGTTTAAAACCATCATAACTTAAAATAGGATTAACTGAAACTACACTCTTAATCAAGTCCATGTTGATGATGTAATTTGTTTTGGTTTCTTTTTGCTTTGTTCTTAATGACCAACTTTGCAGGCCACATTTTTTAAAGTATGTCTGATGGTAACACTTACACAAGGTTGTAAAAATAATCCTGTTTAAGGAGGAAACTATATTATAGAACCAAAATTTGTCATTATTTTATTAACTAATACGACAATGCAGCTTTTGAATACTATTTTTCTATTTATCCATTGCAAAGGAGAAATATCAATACATTTAATTCAGGATTGCATTTGGAAACATTGAAATTATCTGCATACTTGAATCACCTTTTTGTTTTCACAAGGTGAGTCTGTGGATGACTGTGGTGGAGGTTACAGTGAATCAATAGCAGAAATGTGTGAAGAACTCCAGAATGGGCTTACACCTCTCCTTATTGTGACCCCGAATGGAAGAGATGAATCAGGAGCAAATAGAGATTGCTTTTTGTTAAACCCTGCTGCCAAGTCTCTCTTACATATGAACATGTTTCGTTTCCTTGGTAAATATTTTAGATGTGTATTAACTTTACAAATATTTGCCCATGTGAAGTGTGTAGAATTTACAATATTTTTTGTGTCCAGGTGTGCTATTGGGCATTGCAATCAGAACCGGCAGCCCTCTAAGCCTCAATCTAGCAGAACCAGTATGGAAACAGCTGGCAGGGATGAATCTAACAATTGCTGATCTCAGTGAAGTAAGTATGGAGATTTTGATCATAGATGTAAAGACATGCCTACCCTATAGGGACTGTCCCAGCACATTTGGGGTGCTATAGATATCCAAGTATGTATCTGTAGTGTAGCTACAGCATGTACAAAGTCATGAAGGATTTTTCCTTAACTATAGTTGGTACATTAGCAGAAGCATTTTTCTGTTTCTCTAGCTCTGTTTACTCTGGGGGTTGTGTCGTCAATAGCTGTGTTTCTCAGGGATATGGATCTTTTACACTCCTGAGTCATGTCGCTTCATGTCCTTAATTTTAAATGTTGACTAGGTCTAATTTATAGAAAGTGAAAGAGAAGTTAGTGTAAGACTGATATTCAGCATCTGTAGCCTGTTGGTGCATTTTGATGAACCTCTTTTAGCTTTGAGACAGTGTAAATCTCAATTTTTTCCTTCTAGTTACAAATTTAAATAAATTGAAGTCTTATGAAAAGAGTTAAGCTAATTGAACTGAACATAGTGAAACCCCTCGTAAACTATCACAAAAGGAAATAAGAAACTGGTTGTTTAAAGGGACTTTATAGTAAAGATGGATTAACATTGTACACATAATTATCCTGAATTGTTTGGGATGGACTTGATGCAGTTTAATGAGCTTTTACTATAAGGGCAGCAACAACACCTCATTCATGCATTTGCTTGGTTGTTAGCCAGTCTTGAGTCAGATTTTTATCGTTTAAAATTCTTTCATGTATATGCTTTGAAGATGCCTGTAATATTGTACAAATATTAGATGTTCTCTGTTTGCTTGATGGTTGTTATATTTGCTCTAGGTTTCAAGGAGTTAATTGCAACAGGAATGGGAGCCTTTTAGTTACCTTCATTGTCCTTTCAAGGTTTTGTATCAGATCTTCTGAAGTTTAATTCTGACTGTGGTTAACTGTCTATCTGGGTCTATTGGGGAAAGTGCCATCATGTAACCCCAGGGGCACTTTCTTGTGAGAAAACTGAAACACAAAAAACCTGAACCTCTGAGCTTAAAGATATAGTGTGGGGAGCACAGAGAAACTGCAGGAGAACTGTTTCCCTGACTGAGGAAGCTGTCTCTCCATGAGTACTGGCTCCAGAGCCATCTTTCTCCGTGGTCATTCTGCAGCATAGCTTTCTCTTGTTCTTGCTCCCCCCCAGTGATAACTGTGATTATAGCATAGGAGGAGTTCTTGAATAAATGGACTTGCAGACAGATGGATGGGCAGACTCACGTACAGAATCTAGATGCACATATTTCTAACTTATGTTTTTATGTATAAAACGAGAGAGCTTTGCACTGTAAAAACAAATCAAATTGTGTTTTTTCAATCACCTAATAGAATTATAATGCAACCTCTTCCCTGTGAAAGTTGAACTTACAAATGTAGTGTTATGTACAGAGGCAGTGCAGGGGGAGGAGGGGAAAGCAGGAGCCAGTGCTCACTGGGAGTCCGCTTGTCAGTTCCCCTCAAGCACTGGCTCTGCCTGTGCTCCTCCTCCCCCGCCCCCGCTGCTGTTTCTGATGTGGGGGGTCAGGGGAGGAAAAAGTGTGAAAACAGTGATTCAAAACAGCCCTTCAGAACAAAATATTGTTTAATTTGAACTGCATGACTAAACTAGAGATGTTAGATATCAATTAATTTAATAATTGTGTAACCATATCAAATATTAGTGATTATACAATTATTTGGATAGTAGATGTGATTAGTTCTCCTTGTTCTATTGTGAAAAACATTTCTGTGCCATGTGAAAAGTACACAGAGGTAAAGAATGAATAACTTCAGTTTTAGTTCACAGATTTGTTTTCCTTTGAAAGGTTGATAAAGATTTTATTCCGGGGCTTATGTACATTCGAGACAACGAAGCTACTTCTGAAGAGTTCGAAGCCATGAGTCTTCCCTTCACTGTGCCAAATGCAAGTGGCCAAGACATTCAACTGAGTTCCAAATATACCCATATTACACTGAATAATAGAGCTGAATATGTGAGACTGGCAATAAACTACAGGTGTGTTGAATAACTTCATTAGTACAGATTTAAATAAAGGGTTGGAACTATAAAAGTTTTGCTTTTACATGATGCCATGCAATGTACTGCTCTGGTGGTGTTGGGTACAGTATTAGCCAATTATTTCCCTGGCATTATAAATCACAGGAAAAAAGTGACTCAGGCCTCGCATATTCTTGAGAAAATAAGGGGAAACGGTTTTAAGCTGTCAATTCCCATCCAGTGGAAGTGACAGGGAGTGTTTCCCTACAACACGCAGAGTTGCTTCTTTCCTGCTCCCTCCCCTCCACCCTCACCCACAGCCAGGCAGAGCCTCCGTGTTGAATCTGCGTGCTAGTGCCAGCTCAACCACTGCAGAGGGGAAGGGGGAGCCTGAGTCTTATGGCTCAGATCCAGCCCACAGGCCATAGGTTCCCCATCCCAGTATAAATTGTATCCCTAGATGTATTTATTTTATGTTGATTATTGCTGATCATGTACTATGTTGTATTACTTTTTAAACCAGTCTTTGTACTTTTGGATAATTTTTAAGCACCATACTTGGATGTACAGACATTCTTACAGCCATTCTTTTCTTAACCAATGTACTAGGGGGCTACGCTCGCCAACCCTCTTGTCCCCCCAGCCTGCTGAGGCTGCTCCAGCCTTGGCGCTCTCTCCCCCTCGCCTCCCCCCCCCCCCCACCACAGGGGAGGGAGGGCCGGGCAAAGACAGGCCGTGCTCTCTCCCCGGCCACTGGCGAGGGCCAGGCTGGGGCCCGGCTGGCGAGGGCCCCGGCTCTCCATGTGGCGTCTGGGAGGGCCAGGCTGTGAGTGGGTGAATTTTGGCTCCAGGGGAAACGCAGATGATGTGATGACATCACTCTGTCATCCTGTAGGAATTTTTTGTTGTATAGAGAGAGACAGATTATATAATTTCAATGTTGTCTTTAATAAAATGTTTACCCTCAGTGTTCAGTCATTGACCAATGCAATCTAACTTGCACACCGCATGGCGGATACACTCCATTTAAGCTAAGATGTACTAAGGTCAAGATCACTGGAAAGGAGGCTTTGTGGCCCTGGATTTTGGGGATGCTTACCTATACCCCCCAAAGGGCTTTCCTGATGGCCAGAATTTGCCAGAAATAGGAATGCTCCATCTCTCTATGAAACCCCATTTTAATTGTCAAAACAGACCTGTTACTTTCTTTTCTGTCCTTATCTTTGTGCTTGTCTGTTTCTCCTTATAATTATATTTGTCAACTCTTTAGGGGGCAGAAATGGTCCTTTCATTATATATGTATATGGGGCTTTTAGGCAGAGTATTGCAGAAGTTAGATCCATCTTGCTGGAAACTGCATGGGATCTTTCACATAAAATATTCATAATTAAAAATCAAGCATTAGTAACTACTTTTTAAAGTACTGTAATCCTTTTATATAGGATAACGTGAATAGCTTCCATTTTAGTTGTTAATCTGACAATCATTACATCCAGATTCACCAAATTGTGAACATCTTAATTGGATAAGAGCATACAAGAAAAATCTTTAATAAGAATAGTTAAAGCTTAACTAAGCTTTTTTAATGTTACAACTCACATTCCCACATACTTTTTCATGCTTCATGTAAAAGGGATTCCAGAAATCAAGAAATTCTTTCTGCCTAGAAAACCTTAAACTCCAATCTTGTTCTAAAAACTAAGGCCAAAATTTGTGTACCCTAAGTGTCTAAGTAGACTCCAGAATCCATATGTAAAAACATAAATAAGTGTTCTGATCCTTGGCAGCCAGAATTCTGAAGTCAGTGGAGCTGGCGGTGCTATGCACATTTGAAAATGAAGTCACTTTTAATGAAATAGCTGTAACTGCATGTAAGAAGCCTAACTGGGCATCCCAGGGTATGAAAATTTCCCAAATGCTTGTTGATTAGTATAAATGAGGCAGCAAATTGGCATAATTAAACTATTTTTGATTCAGTAATTTTAAATCTGAATGTAAGCCGCTCAAGTAAGTATTCACTAGAACTTATTTCTGCTGAAATGTCTGTCTTCAGGCTTCATGAATTTGATGAACAAGTTGCAGCAGTTCGGGAAGGGATGGCCCGGGTTGTTCCTGTTCCTCTTCTTTCACTCTTCACAGGATATGAACTGGAAACAATGGTATACGTTTTCTCATTCACTATTTCTGTTGGATTGATGATATAAAATTAGGCCATTTACTTGAGTATTACTGATCTAACTAATTTTTTTAGCCCTACTAAAATATGCAGTCTAATTATAGTAGATTGCAGGTAATTTGCAGGTGATGGAGAAGAGTAGAAAATAGTTATGTAGTTGTACTATCAAAATCTTTATGGAAGTACTTTTTTATGCAATTGGGCAGTGTAATGTAATAGATTGTGGGAACTAAGAACTAGTTGCTACTGAGAGCTGACATTTGACTTGAAAAGGGATCAAAATCTTTGTATGTTTCTTCAGATGTAAAATGGGGATATTGCTTCCCAGAGCTGTTGAAGGCTAATTTAACTTTGTACAGCACTTCAGAGTTGCAAAATGTTAAGTTTAGTGCTGCAGTAGCATAAAAGGAGACTAGTCATTGTCCCTAATGCTAAGCATCACTGAGTAAATGAGTTAATGGACCATAGCTAGTAGATGTTTGAAATGTTAATTTTGTCATTGAATAAACTGATTTAAACATAATGATGGAGTGAAGGGGACGACTGAATTCTGATCATTTCTTTTTCTTGTCTTCATGTTTTATTTTCCAGGTATGTGGAAGCCCAGATATCCCCCTTCATCTTCTGAAGTCTGTAGCCACATATAAAGGAATTGAACCTACTGCCTCCTTGATACAGTGGTTCTGGGAGGTGATGGAATCCTTCTCCAATACTGAACGATCTCTCTTCCTACGTTTTGTATGGGGCAGGACAAGGCTGCCTAGAACTATTGCAGACTTCAGAGGCAGGGACTTCGTTATTCAGGTACGGTCAAGAGACTTGCAGGTTGGTAATAGAGTGGTGGTAAACAGGAGAATGAACTTCAGAGTTCATAGAACAGTAATACGTAACTAATCAACTAACTTATTTAAATATTTTCTTTGGTCCAACTCTGGATATTTCCTGAGCTGGGCAATTGTTTTCTGAGACTCCCTCTACCCACACTGCCCACTTATTTTGCTTCTTTTGCTGAGTTTCCCTCAATGGTAATCACTCCTGCTTTTGCTAATATTTGCGAGAGACCCTTTATCATCTTAAATGTTTCAACTTAATTCATTGAAGCTGTGGTTTTCACACTGAAGCATTTTTAGTATTTTACAAATTACATAGTGGGTTTTATCTTGCTCTTTTAGCATATACTGTTCATTTCAGAATCTTATATAGAATAATGTTTTAAATATAATATTAAAAAGATGTATTTGACTAAGCAGCTATTATTTTTAAAAGTCTCCTTACCCTGATGCTAAGTGATTAAAAAAATCCTTTAGTGTCTTCTCTGTGGTGTTGATCAGTAAAACTAAATGGCTTGTGCCTTTTGTTGTTGTTTGACAGGTTTTGGATAAATACAATCCTCCAGACCACTTCCTTCCTGAGTCATATACATGCTTCTTTCTACTGAAGCTGCCCCGGTATTCTTGTAAGCAGGTACTGGAGGAGAAACTGAAATATGCCATTCATTTCTGCAAGTCCATAGACACTGATGATTATGCCCGGATAGCACTGACAGGAGAGCCAGCTGCTGATGATAGTAGTGATGATTCTGACAATGAAGATGCAGATTCTTTTGCTTCAGACTCTACACAGGATTATTTAACAGGACATTGAAGCAAATAACATGAGACAAATATCACAAGCACTGAGGCATGAAATGCCACTAGGGGCATTTAAGGAAAGGAGTACAGAATATGTATAAACAGAAGAACACTAATCTTCTGAACACGGGGAAAGCATTTTTGTTACTCACAATAGGAATAATGGAGTATAACTTCAGGCATCTGCTTAGAATAAATGGCACAGTATATGGGCATTTAACATTTATTTTAAGAGTTGAGAGAATCCCCCATAAGACTGCACTACATTTAGAAGCTTTGTGTTTACTAAAGTGTTGTAAATGTTTATATACATATGGTAGTGCAGCATCCAGAAAAAGCAGTGAAACCTTTAAAATGTGGGTGCAATAGACTTTTTTCATAATAAGTGTTGTGTTCTGTGTAACTTCTTGATTGTATATTGGACATACTGTGCAACAACTGAATAGTATTATAAATATTTCAATTAACTTTACTAGAAGTTTGTTTATTAAAAAATCTTTTGAACATTAAATTATCAGTATTCCTTGAAGTACATCTCTAGGCAATTAAATGAAAAAGACTATTGGGTTCACCTCCTCCCCCTATTTGTATATTTTAGCTTATGTCTCTCAAATTGATACCTTTCTGTGAACATCATCATAATTCTTATCATGGGAAGTGTATTGTATATAAATAATTTGTGCCATGTATATGCAGAAATTATAATTTCCCTCTAAATAAAACTTCTGTCACGAAGACTTTATTATGACATTTTATGGTAATGTGTAGCTGGTAGAAGAATACTTTAAAATGGGTCAAATCTTTAAGGCTGTTTTTATGCTAAATGTTTTTTTTTTCTGCAGCCCAATGTCTCCCACAGTTCTGTTACACATGGGCTCCTCTATTCAGCTTTCAGAGGTGAGCCAAAGCTGCATCACCCTGATTATGCCCTGTTCTTCCACTTATACTGCTTCTGCAAAAACAGATGATGGTGGTTTGCTTACCTCCCATCCCTTTTCTTTTGACTTCATTGTTTTGGGTATTTTTCAGGCAGTCTGAACACTTTGCTTTCAGTTTCCTTGCCATATTTTAGTCTGGTCTCTGAGCAGTGCAGGTGTCACAAGCACCCAAAGTCAGTATGTCATGCCCCCTATACTTTATGAACATTGGCGCATATATATGTATAACTCAGACTATTTAGGCAAAATGCACCATTTTTAAAGTTACGATCTGCTGAATGTGCATATTCTATTTTTCTGCATGCATCACTATTGTATGTGAAGTTAAAAATATTGAATATAGACCTGGGTTAATGAGGGCAATTTCTGATACTCTGGAAACTTAATAGCCCGGTGCTCAAGACAATGATCTGTAAATGGGTTTGTTTTTTCTTGAAGCCCAAACTGTTGTTGGTCCTACAGAGACATGTGGTCAGGCCACCTGATTCTGGAACCCATTTTTGATCTGCTACTTCTCTCAAGGTAAGAAAAATCTGGACTAAAACAAAGAATTCTTGCCTTGGGCCCAAGGGATATAAAGGTAGGAAACCAAACAGTAGGAGACATACAGGCCGCCATACCACTCAGGATGCCTGCGGGGAAGAACTGGACTCAAGTTAGGAGGCTACCTACCTCGTGAAAAAGATGATTAGGACAACTGTTAGGGTAAGGATTTTCATGTAACAAATTTCTTAGTGTATTCAGCTTAGCTGGTGTGTCTTGTTTATTTTAGCTTGGTAACCTAGTTTGATCTGTCTTGTTTCCACTTGCAATCACTTAAATCCTATATTTTCTACTTACTACAATATCTTGTTTATTATCAAGCCCAGTGTAAATGTTACACAGGGTTGGGGTATCAACTGTGCATATTTCTTTCTTTGCTAAAGAGGGTGCATTTATAAGCTTTCTTTGTGTAAAACCTTTATACGGAGTAAGATGGATTTATTTAGGGTTTTGGTCTTCTTTGGAACTGTGTTACTAGGTACTGTCAACAGCTTTATAGCTGATAGCTCCCAGAGCTGAGCTGGTTTGGCATCTGTGTTTCTCTGTTGGGGGTGGGCTTTTACCCCAACTCAGTGCTTTGGCTGAGGAAGACCAGAGGTTCTGGTCTAGCAAGACAGGGTGGTAGGGCGCCCCAGAGGGCAGGCTGGTGTGCTCAGTGGCATGACCAACTGATGGGTTTCAAGGGACCCCTGTAATAGAGTCCTTCACAGGTGTCTGAGCCTTGCAGTGATCACAGTCACCCAAAGCCCGAGTTCCTTCTCACTGGGCTCCTCTGTTCCATCTCAAACATGGCAGATCGACTGCACAAGCACTAGACGAAGCTGCTCTGGATGCAAAGTAGCTATCTCGGTCTTAACAAAAGGCAAATCATACCCAGCCTGCTTCATAACTCCACCATAGAGAAACCAATCAAGATCTGATCAGAACAGAAGCTCTAAGGACAAGACAGACTTTATTCTGCCAGCTCAGGGGCATAAGTCAGGAGATAAAACAAGACCACAAAGATTTCCCTATTGGGATACTGGTCTTTATCACAAGGCCTAAACTATCTTTTATGTTCCCTGAGGAGAGATGCTGGGCTCTTAAATAGTTCCCCTCACCATCTGAATCAGACCCTTTCCCATACCCGGAGGAGTGAAACTCTGATGCGAGAGACACAGACAAAGTGTGTGTGTGTGGAGGGGGGGGAAAGCTCTCTAGAGGGATTTGGCTCTACGTAAAGCAAATCACAAGAGATCACATTTTGGCGGTGTCCAGGTAACCCTACCTATGATGTGTGCAAAAAAGAAAATCCCAGAAAATACAAAAATATCCATAATGCCCTAGTTCTTTGAGTCAGCTGCTGCTGCCTCTACCAAGAAAGAATCACTTCTGACGTGGAATCTGAGCAAAACACAAGTAAAATGGAGCACACAAGTAAAATGGAGACCCTCCCCTGGAGAAGTTTGAGACCATGTGCAGAAAGTTTGAGGCCATTGGCCCTAAGGGTCTTCACAAAGATGTTTGTGATGATCATAGTTAGGCTCCGGTCACACAGGACTCGCCTATACCCGTTTCTGGATGACACTCTAAACACTGGTCTGACTTAACTTGTGTTCTATAACACCACAATGTGAACACCAGACCTCTTGGAAGCACATGTTTTGTGATAAACACTAAGAAAAGTTCTTTAATCTTATTCACTAGGATAACCCACCTGGGAGTAGACGCATAGGCACATCAGTGGCAAAGATCTAACTATTACTCAACTGGTTCCAGAAGATCTACGATCTCATCGCTATCCTGCAAGTGTGTCAAATTCACCCTAACTTGGTGCATTCAGCTACTGGCCCTTCTGGGGTCACTCAGGGATCCCACCTCTAGCAAAATCCTACAACAGGTATCCCTAGGCTTTTCTTCTGAAAACATGGGACCCCTCTGTCTGGCACTCCTGCTTCTTAGGCACCAGTCGTGAAGAGCAATGTGAAAGGTTAACCAGTAAGCACCAACTTGAATGGCTGATGCTTACTGGTTCTGGTGAACTAGTGGGCACTGGAGCAGTTCTCTGCCTGCCACAAGCAGGGGGACTGCTCCAGCCACACAACGTACACAGCATAGCCTCTGTGGCAGGCCCACTCCGATCTGGCTGGAGCAGTCTCTGCTTGTGGTAGGGGGAGGGCGTCCCAGCCCAGTGGCAGGCAGAGGGGGCCTGTGCTGGAGCAGCCTCCTGGCTGCTCTTTAATTGGTTAACCAGTTAAATAATATGTTTAACCAGTTAAAGGGGATTTTACATCCCTACTAAGTAGAAGTCAAAGAAGAGTGACTCTTCTTTGCACCAAGCAAGAAGGGCAAAGGACTCTGTTCAGGCTGCCAGCCTGCACCAGACACGTATGGGGACTCCTGGGCCTGATGGGGCCAGTCACAGGGCATCTTTCCTGCCCTCTGGGGACAAGGGCAGTGGGCCTCAGTGACCCCTGAATAGCATTCAACCCTTCATGTGTCTATTCCACCTGTGGTCTTCTCGGACCATCATGGCAGTCAGGCCAAGCCTCTAACCTAGCTCCTCTCTGTAGGCACTTGTCCCAGCAGCTATCTGTAACAATGCCTTTCTGTCTCAGGGCAATGTGGCCCTAATAGAGTCCGTGATAATGGGTATGGATCTCCTCGTGGGTTTGGTGAGAAGGGAGTAGGAGGACCCTGCACCTGTCCTCTCCACTGAGTCCCAGCTCGGGGGTGAACCGCCAATGGCTTGGTGGTGAATCCCATCCAAACATGCTGAGCTCCTGGGATACAACTCCCCACCCTCAACTACTTCCTACCATTCTCTTCCATGTAGCCATCTGTTTCTCCCCTCCGGACTGGGGGGGGTCTTACCTGCAGACAGGCCTTCATGGCTTGGTCCTTGGGTGGTTCCCTCTCGGGGGTTTCAACAGCACCTCTTTATCTGGCAGCCCTGACTGAGCAACTCCACAAACCTTTATACTTGGCCTCCAGCTGGAGCATGCCCAGCAGGCCTTCAGGGGTAGGGCCAGGTGAGCCAGGTTAAACCTCTCAGACCCCAGTGTGAGGTTGGTACACCCCATCACAGGTCCCCATAGCCTCCCGGTGAGGGATCTGCCACCAATTGCAGACAGGTAGGAGATTCAGATTAGTGGTAGTTCCAATGCCTTCTGAGGCTCTCCCAGTGCCCAGAGAGCACTGACCTTTATTAGCACCACTGGCACTATGTGTGTTGCAGACCATGGCAAAGGTTCCCAGTGAGGACAAGCCATCCATAAAGTTGCCCCTCAGAAGGCAGGTAAACAATTCTTGTCTCCAGAGACAAGACAGTGCCCTGTGTCTCCACACCCCAGATTGCTGTTTTCTGTGGAATGTCCTTGAATTGCTGTGCTCATGGTCTCTGCCTTCTCACTGCAGATTGCCTGGAGGAAGGTACCGATCTTCCTTCTGTCAGCCGCCCAGACAGTAGAGCAACCAGCATTTTGTTAGCCTTTTCCTGAGAGAGGAGTAACACAAGCCTCACATATTTTTAATTGAGTTCCTCTGGTTTTACTTGCAATACAATATGGCACACGCTGTATTGTACAGTTTTGATAAACTGGAGGTGTACTGTATTCTAGTAGGATCAGACTGCCAGAAAACAAGGCATGTACCCACAACTGTGCCATATTTTAAGATTTCACCGAGTCAGTAACACGTGTGCTTCCAAAATGTTATACTATTTGTTCTGAAGCTACAGACTTCCCTTCAAACCCTTCAGTGCCTCATGAGACACCCAGATAAATCAGACTTCTGTGATTGAATAATTATTAAAACCAGAAATCACACATTTTGGTTCTTCCAGTTCCAAAGAACCAAACACTCACCAAGATCAAAATACAGTTCTGATCTTGTCCCCAAATCATTCTGTTAGCCAGTCCATTAGTAAACTAAAAACTAATGGTTTATTGATAAATCTGCAAAGAGTTATTAAATGATTAAAGTGCATCATATACATTCAAGTTGATCTCAGAGTTTATAGATCAGGATAATAGCAGTGAGACTAAATCTGCCAGCTTGCATTAAGTCTCTCTGGTTCACCCAAAAGATTAGGAGAAGGGATGTGAACAGATAACCGGTTATCCAGTAAGGGTCAGCCTTCATGGGTGATGCTTACCAAGTAATGATTGAGTACTCAGGAACAGCCCCCTGCCACCAGTGCACAGTGAGTGGAGGGCTGCTCCAGCCAGGCCAGGTCCCTGGGCAGGGCTGCCAGTACCCAACCCCACAGGGGCTCAGAGCTGAAGCTAGCAGCTCCCCATGGGGCCAGAAGCAGCCAGATGGGAGCAGAAGGTCCTGCTATAGCTCCTTCTGGGCTGCAACAGTATCCCTGCCTCATACTCCTTTAATCAGTTAACCAATTAAATGCTAGGTATAAATAGTTATCCAATTAAATGGGATTTTACATCCCTATTTGGGAGTCCTCTGTTCATTGTTCATAGCTTTCCTTTGTTACAAATCAGTACAGAAGTGTGAACAGAGGAGATGTCACCAATTTATACTCCTTCCTCCCCCCTCCACCCTGTCCATATACTTGTGCATGGAAAGGTACGGTCTCAAGCATGGAGTCTGGGATCAAATGTTCTACATGCCCTCACTGAGCCATCTTGTCAATGTGCCCTTTGGAAGACTTCACTCTGCCAAGTGGCCTGTGAACCATGGCTGGCTGGTCTGGATGTAAATCCGTCCTATGGAACACCACGTCTTTGAGATCATACACAATGATCACACACACGCGTAAACAAGATAACATTGCTCAACAAATCACAATCTTTCCAGTGCTCTCATACCAAGTATACAGTGGGTGTACCTTAGTGTACATGTGTTTGTTTCTTTTTCTAGAGCATTATGGTGAAAAATTTTGTATGTCCTGCAAAACACAAGTACTTTATTTCAAGCATTATGTACTAGCACTTTATCTGTTCACTATTTTCATATATACAAATAGAGCACGCCTGTAACAAGTGGAGTATTCTTCACATGAGCCCGACTGATTTCAGAGTGAGTAAGTGTCACAGAGGTGGATCCTAAATGATTACAGACAAATCACCATAAATCACTTCAACCAAAATCATCCTTTCAAAGAAACCATCCAATTGTAGTTAGTTGCTGAGCAAAAATACAAATTATTCTAATCTTGTGTCCTACAATACAACATTTTGTTATAGATATTTTGGATGTTTTTTGCAAGTGGAAATAACACCTTATAAAAATGGTCGTCTGTGAAATGTATTGTGGGCTTGTAAGGATGAATCTTATTGCTGTCACTTTCATGCTTTGGGATTGTTCTATGAATCTGTGCAGTCTGCCACATCTGCAATCTGTGTGAAATGCCTGTTGGATTTGTGTATGGTTTTTATTGTAAATAACCACTTTGTATCGCTACCCTTGAGACACAGAAAGAATGCAAACCTGGTAGAGCTCCAGGATGACTTCCCCTTTCTCCCCCTTCTCACAATCCCTTCTGGTTCAATGCATAACTGTTTCTTGTCTGGAAAGACTCTCAGGAATGCAGAAACTCACTTCTTTTGCTCTAAACTACATGATTCTCATACAGCAACCAGCCTGTGAGCCGCCATATCACTCCCTACTGGGAAAGGGATGTTTACACTAAAAACTAGCATTAGGACATGTTTCAGAATGCATGAAGGATGCTACATAGATATTTTGTGCACATGAGTAGTAATACAACTGTGTTAAATTTACTGGTAGGTGATTAATAGAGATGAGCTGGGGAGGCCATATTTTTGCTTTGTAGAACTGAACCCAGGGCTACTTTGAGTCCAAGTTCAATTTGGGCCATGCCACCCAAGTTGATGAGTTCCAAGATGGTTACTGATAAAACCTTATGGTCTGGGCCAATCACAAGTTAGTCCAATAAAACAGGATCTAACTAAAATATATATTTGAAATTCTAATCAATTCAAAATATAACCATTTTTTACTGTATGTATTACTTCTGGGAGAATTCTGTGCCAAAAGTTTACAAATTTCTTACACCCTTTTACAACTCTGCATATTTTGTGTGTCAAAATAACACAATATTATCAAGTTCAACAGGCTTTTGGGGGAGGGAGGAGGGAACTGGGGAGCCTCCCTCACATGAACCCTGGCTGACTTTTGGCACCCCATATCCCTATCTCCATGTGGCTCAGCCACCCTACTCTTCCATCTGTCCCTGCTAGGGTTGCCAGATGGTTTCAACAAAAATACCAGACACAACTGACATTACATCACAATCTATATTACATCTTATTTAGAAAATACTGGACATTGATATTTTCTCAATTTGTTTCCCGAACAGAGAGCTCAAATATTGGAGTGTCCGATTCAAAACCAGACACCTGGCAACCATAGTCCCTGTACCGCCAGTCAGTAACCATTTCCCCACTCTCCATGTGGCCCTGCACCCCCACTTGCATTCAGCCCAATACTATACCTCCACTAGTTCGTGTGTCTCTGCCCCAGTCTGTCCCTCCACTGTCTCTTCTCAGCCCCCCATTAATCCTTTGTGCCCTGCTGTCTCCTCCTGCCTCCCCATATCCTGTACCTCCCAACCTTGTCCTATTGTGAGGGCCCTGTGAGGAAAGCAGTTTTTCTTCCTCCTCACTATCTGGAGATGGCTGAGTTGGTTGCTCTCTCTTCAGGTGTCTCAAAAGTCCCTTGTAGGTAACGTATGTAATTATAGCACCTCTGGCAAAATGTATTTCTACAGAGGAAAAAAAAAAAAGTTTGCAGGAGACATACATTCTGTGCAACGCACAGTGGTGCAAAATTCTCCCATGAGTAATTTGTTGGCTTTCATGATTTAACACTGATTTTCAATATATTTTTGTTAATATCTGCCTTTAGCACAGATATTAGTGTGCATGGTTTTAGTAATATAGGGAAGAGCAGTAGTGTTGTGCTGTTACTTCATATTATTTCATTATTTCATCGTAACTTTAATACCAGAGAAGACTGAGAGAGGACATGATAGCAGTTTTTGAGTATCTAAAAGGGTATTACAAGGAGGGGAGAGAAAAATTGTTCTCCTTGGCCTCTGAGGATAGGACAAGAAGCAATGGGCTTAAACTGCAGCAAGGGAGGTTTAGATTGGCCATTAGGAAAAACTTCCCAACTATCAGTGTGCTTTCTCCATCACTGGAGATATTTAAGAGCAGGTTAGGCAGACATCTATCGAGGTAATCTAGATGGTGCTTGGGGGATTAGACTTGATGACCTCTCAAGGACCCTTCCAGTTCTAGTATTCTATGATTCTAATAATTTTTGTTGCCCTCTGCTGACCTTTCTCCAATGCATCCACTACCTTTCTGTAATGGGGGCCCCAGAATTGGATACAATACTCCACTGTGGCCTCACCAGTGAACCTTAGTGCTGTTCACCTGAGTTAAATCGATGTTTTTGCCTCTAAATGTTCCTGAGACAACCTTCTCACATTTAAATAAGCACTCATAGCCCCTTAAATGAATTCCTCACAGGAGAATTTGACTGATTTCACAGTAGAAGAATATATAATAAATCTATATAGCAAGGGAAACCGTGTAAGTTGATGGGGCACGTTGGAAAGAAAGTGGAGATAGTTAGCAAGAGGATGGAGAACAAAGGAGACATGAGGCACCAAAAATAGGATGATGAAAGGTACTGTCCTATTGCAACCTAGGTCCTTGCCAGCTTTTTAAATAGCTTCCTTCTGGCTTTTGCCACAGCTCAACCAACTCTTCCCAGAGCTGTGCACCAGGGTGCACCGGCTTACTTTCACCTGAGACAAGGAACATTCATGAGCCAATAATTTGCAGTCAAACTACGGCCCACCTTCTGACTTTAAGGTCTATGTCAAAATACTTCCTCTTCCTTCCTTGATCTCATTAATATAAACACAAAAAACTACGTTGTGTTGACTTAGTCAACACAGTAATTACTGCAGTGGTTCATGTTCACACTATTGTTGAGGGTGCGCATCTCCTCTAAGTGTGCTTTCACCAGCTTAATGGGGGCAGTGTGGGGTGCAGAGATTCCAGGATCTCCGCTCTGAGCAGCTCCCTGCCAGGAACATGTAGGGCTGCTGACAGGCAGGGGAGCAAAGAGGCAGTTGTCCCAGGGCCTGGCTATTTAAAAGGCTCTGAAGCTCTAGGCCCTTTAAATTGCTGCTAGAGCCCTACACAGCATACTCTGGGCAGTACTGAGGGCTGGCTGGGGTTAGGTGTGGCACAGTCCATGTGGCACTGAGGGCTGGTTGCTCAAGCCCTGCCCCTTCCACGCAAGGCCTCACTCCTTCTGGAGGGCCTGAAGCTGCCCCCCCCCCCCAACTGTACAGGGCCCAACAAAGTCTGTCACCACCCCGAGAGCATAGCAACTTCTTGTACTCTCAGCTCTGCATTCTGTGCCCAGAACAAGAGCAGCTGCTGGTCTTCCAGCAAGAAGCCAGCAGCCTGGCTGGGATTGGGGAGCCAGGAGCCCAGGGGCAGCCGGGTTCTAGCTGGAACTCCCATATCTGCTCAGGGGTGACTGCCCAATCTTTAAGTGGTTTTCTCCTCAGTTTCGTGGCTCATATTGACAGGAATGACCTCCAACAGCTAATAAAGTAACAGAGTCTATACAGACACTTTGTGACCCTAATTTCACTGACACAAGGTCTACACCTTGTGGAGTTATGTCTTTGAGGTAGGACATCTACATCATCAGGAGCAAGGCTGTAGTGTGTACACTGTCAAAATAAGGAATTAGGTCGACATAAATTGCCTGATATTGATCTAACCTCATATTGTAAACCAGGCTGAACTAATTCTTCAAACACAAGTGCTTCTTTAGGGAGACTCTGTCAAGGGAAACTATCATTGCTGCTTAATAACAGATAATTCTCCATGGCAAAATGCGAACTTTAATTCTATTGTGAAGCATATATTTTAGCTGTTGTTTCCCATGCACACTGCTGCAACTTCCCTTTCTGGGGGGTCTGCCTATGCTATACAGATATTGGCTACTGTAAAAATACAGGGCCATAACAGATTGACCTCCCTCCCCCACACCTATTCCAACTTTCATTACAAAAATCAGAGTAAAGTTCTTAGTTTTCCTTAATTTAATTCTGTAATAAATTGGTCTTTGAAAGACCAATTAGAATGAAAAAGGGTATCTGTCGCAATTTTTTTTTAAACACTAATGGTAAATTTTTCAGATGCTCTAGTGTTCTGAAGTATAGGGTGGCTAACTCGGGTCATCTGAAGAAGTGGGCTGTGTCCACAAAAGCTCATGATACCATCTAACATGTTTTGTTAGTCTTTACAGTGCTACCAGACCATTTGTTGTTTTTTAAGTTTATCCTGTGCAGACTAACTCGGCTACCCCCTGAAGCATCATCTGTTCTGTAACTTTTTGTTGAGTGACTTAAAACAGGCTTTTGTGCTGTATTCAATTTCAGTAAAAAAAAATTCAGTTTATTCTCAAAACTCATGAGTGTGTGAAGTGTTGGCTTAATAAAGCTAACAGTGATCCATTTACTTGTTCTCTCCCTGCACTCTGTAACAACTAGCTCAGTATTAGGAAGAGTTTTGTTGAGGCTGAGAATACTGGTGGTGGTAGTCAAATCAAGTGCTAGCTCCTTACTGGGGTGGGTCACATGATAGTAAATCTAGGATTTCTTGCTTCATTTATATGTGTGCATAGAATGTTACGGTCACTCCTAGATCAAGGGATGCTGTTAAAAGCTGATTGTATTTCCTCTGTGAACTATTCATTTAGATAAATAAACTTTCCATTCAGAACACACAAAGCATCTTGCTGCTCACCTAACTGAAGAAGCTGAGTTCGTTTTAAAGTCTTCCTTTTCTTTGTGCAATCCATTTCATTTTTTGAGTCCTTTTCCAATAATAAAAGAATCTCTGCAAGAACTCTACAAAAAATAAGGTAAAAATGCAATTTTTTTCTAAAAGTTGTCATAACAGAAAAATGATCCAACTGTTCTAGTAATCTGGGAATAATAATTTTTAAAACATATTTGAAAAAACTTTATTTAAAAATCCATTAAGACTTGGAAAATGGTACAAGATATGATTTCAGTCTGTCTTAGTATTTATGTGCATTTGAACATACAATGCTTTAAAACTCCACAGGATATACTGTTAACTATTTAAATTGTAAGCTGTTGCTTTGAAAATATTAAGCAATATTTATAGCAAATGTTCCAATTCACCTTGCTACTTATTCATTGAGATGCCAAGTTTCCACTAAACCTTGAAAAGATATGAAGTTGTGGTCATTTATTTCAGTTAACAGCAAATTTCATTTTACTTGTTAAATTTTAAAACATTAAACTTTTTGTCCTCAATATATTATGCCTGCTGATGAAATATACAGAATTTCATCTCCATTGGGATTGTATTACAACGAACAGAATAATGTTGTATAATATGACTGCCGCTCTGAGCTAAGCAATGTAGAACTATGTAATTTGTTTAAACAACCATAGAATTGCCCTCAGCTTTTTCTCCCTTGGTGGTGTTTGTTGATTTGATGTATGGCTAAACTGTGGCTTTATGCATTTTGGCTCTCGTTGCAGTGTGCTTTTTCATATTTCTAAGCAGCTTTCTTGAGTAACTGCAATGGAAAGAGCAGCAGCTTACACTAGAAATGTCTTACTCTGAATGGACTGTTCTGTTTTATCCAGCAAGAGTTAAGGTGGTTTCAAATTCCTTTATTTAAGAGCTCTAGCGTGTTTAAAACTTAACTGTGCAAATGCAGATCATACTGAAACTGTGTTTGAGATAAAATGCAGGACAATGTAGCACTTTAAAGACTAACAAGATGGTTTGAGATGTGAACCTGGGAGCAGAATGTAACTTTACGTAGTGTTTGAGAGAAAAAGTTTATAATTATACAATGTGTGGAACACACTTTAGTGTTACTTGTTGAAGTGGACTAACAATTCACTTCAAGTTTAAAGGAATTTGCTTCAGTTTAAAGATAAAAATAGATTGTATTTTTGAATAGATGCACATATTGGAAACATTCATTTTTATTGTATTTACTAGTGGGCTGTGCCTCCTGCTCGCAGCACTCGCCAGCCCCTGGGGGTAGGTAGGCAGGCAGCCCTGGCTGTCCCCCTACCCCAGCCACTAGAGAGGGTCCAGGCCAAGGTGTGGCAGCCCTAGCCTGCCCCAAGTGTTGCATAAATTGCTGGTTTCGTCCCCTTGGAGGCTAGTCTGATTTACCCCAAGAAGAGAGTCACACTTTCAGGCTGGGTCCAACTCAAGTTTATTGGTTGCAACCAAGGTACGGCTAAGGAACTCAATGTTCAAATCAGAGCCGACCCCCAACATCTCATAGGCAGGGGTTTTTATAGGGTTCACATCTTTCCTGGTTTAGGTGCCTTAACATGATAGGTTACTTCATCTTTGACATTTAGCATTCCTATAGGTCAGGTTAATTTTCCAAATGAGGTTAAATACAGTGCCTACTTGCTGAACAATGGGCAAGCCATACTTCCCTTTTTCCTTTCCTGCTTGAGCCGGTCACAAGTTTAAAGGATGTGGAATCTATCCATATCTCTACTTAACAGAAGACTGGTTTCACTTCCCCTCGTCTCCTTATTATAAGTTATTACCTGTGACAGGCCTTGACCTTTGTCATGTCTTACTCCTATACAAATAGCAAATATATCTAAGCATTAGCAATGTATGTATATTGTACGTGCCCCTCATAGGGGAATCAATGGCTCCGGGGGATTTGACTTCCCTTTTACACATCACAAGTTTCTCCTCTTGGCTGCCAGGCCCCCTCAAGGCCGGGCTAGCCTCAGCTGTCCCCCGCCCCCCCCCCCCAGCTGCTCTGGAGGTTCGGCAGTGCCGAGGCCGTGGCAGGCCCTGCTTTCTCTCTCTGGCCACCGGGGTATTCAGAGGGGCTGAGGCAGGGCCGGCCCAGCTTTCTTTCTCTGGCCATGAGAAGGAGGGTGCATGGCTTCTGGGCTCCCTGTGAGAGAGAAGCCTCATGGCTCCCAGCTCCCCCCTTGAGGAGGGAGGCCTTGCTGCTCTGGACTTCCCTCTCCATGAGGAGAGAGGTTCGTGGCTCTGCCCCCTCCCCAGTGAGGAGAAGGGTGTGCAGGTCTGCAGGTCCCACGTCCCTCTCCCGCCCCCAGGAGGAGAAAGGTGGCTATGTGGCTCCAGCCATGCTGGAGTACTGAGAAGGGTGGAGGCAGAGCATCTGGGGGCAGAGTTAAGGGGCTGTGGAATGCAGAGTGATGTGATATATCATTGTTGTCCCACAGGAAAAGTTTGTTTTTATACACACACACACCCACCCATGCACCCCTCCTCCCTGGGAGAATATAAGAGCATAAGAAAGGCCATACTGTGACAAAGCAGTGGTCCCTCTCCAACAATAGCCTGTCTTCCAACAGTAGCCAGTGGTGCTTCAGGGGCAATGTACAGCAGATAGTCACCAAGTAATCCACCCAGTGTCGCTCTTTTCCAGCTTCTGACAGTCTAGGGACACTTGAGCACATGGGTTTGCATCTCTGTCCATCTTGATTAGGAGCCATTGATGGACAGAGGCAACATTTCAGATTCTGGTGGGAAAGTGACCTCTGCATGCCACAATGGGAGGCAGGGGCAGACTGAGGACAGCAGTTTCAGCAGAATTACTGAGCATGCTCACCACAAGTCAAGCAGCAAATCAGGGATGGAGGAGGTTCACCCCTTGTACATCCCTCACCCACACCTCATCTCTTTCCAGAGCCACCATAAGCACTCGAAAACTTTATTTTTTTTGGCAGATAACTTAGCAATTAGCTGACAGGAGCACTGTATCTAATCCATATATAAAAGAAAGAAAATTAAATATTAACCCCACTCAGTCCTACTTCTAACATGTTTTAACATCTTGTGGCGAATCACTTAAGGGACACTGATTAACCTTAACATTTTAGGGTTGTACTTTGTTACTCACTCTGTGGAGAGACAGACAGACAGACATTGTCAGGACTCCTGGCCTCTTTCTCAGCACTGGGAGGAGAGTGGACTCTAGTGGGTTATAGCATAGGGCAAAAGGGCAGATACATTTGGGTCCTATATAAAAACATCAGAATGGCAATGGGCTGGGTCTGGCCCGTGGCCCAGAGGTTCCCCACTCTTATGCTAAAGCAAGAGTGGCCAGTCATTTTTAAAAGGGGCCACTTCACAAATTTCTGAAGTAGCCCTGCCCTGCCCTGATTGGCCTGAGGGTGGGGGAACACATGAAGTCTTGTCCCCTATTCATGGTGCCTAGAGAGAATTGCCAACTGTTTTAAAACAGCTGGTGGTTCCCTCTAGACCAGGCATGTCCAAAGTCCGGCCCGCGGGCCAATTGCGGCCGGTGTTCCGGTTTAATATGGCCCCCCAGGTAATTTGGCAATATCTATCTTTTATGGCCCCCAACGAATCCATATGTATTGAGATGAATACATTGTAAAATCTCAGTTAATGTCAGTTGGTCTAAATCAGTTATAAATATATTTGGACACAACATGTATACTTGGTGTTATGTTCCTGTTCATATTTTTTTAACTTAAAAGTTGACGGACAACCTCTATTACCAATAATATGTAATGTACTTTACAATGTTCCTGACATATATTTCAGCTTCCTGGATTTTTTTTTTCATCTGGCCTTCAGATATGAAAGGCAGAGTGATTTAACACCTGTTTAGATTTGTCATCCATGTGACGAAATGAAAAGTATGCCGTTTGCAATAAACTTTGCATAAAATAGTTAATTTGCATTTAATTTTAATGGTTCAAAGAATGTCAGGCAAAATGGTCGGCCCTCACGCTTGTTCACTTCATCAAATCTGGCCCTCTTTGAAAAAAGTTTGGACACCCCTGCTATAGACACTGCAGTGGGAGGAGACTTTGTGTGCTTCCCCTGCCCCCAGGCCAATCAAGGTCTGGGGGCAGGGGCACATGGTGGCTAGAGAGAATCGCCAGCTGTGTCAAAACAGCTGGTGGTTCGCTCTGGTCACATGCACCCCTTGCAGGGGAGGAGACTTTATGCATCCCCCATCCCCAGGTCTTGATTGGCCTTGGGGTGGGGGAGCAGCAGGGCAGCCAAGGGCTGGATCCACCACCAGCTTGGTGTGCTAGATCCAGCCCATGGAGGTTCTCTTGCCCACCCCTGTGCTAGTCTTGCCTTCAGTGCAGGGGACTGGACTAGGATGACCTCTCGAGGTCCCTTCCCTCCAGTTCTGTTGTTAGATCATGGTACACTACAATAGATAAAAGCCTATGAAAAGCCTTTCTGTACTTATGCAACGTGATAAAACAATATTTCTATAAACACACAGGACTATTTCTGAACATACTCAAAAGCCTAGTGAAAAGATTTTCATGTCTGGGTGCTTTTGTCAGCCTATATTTCCCTGACGGATTAACTTTGAACTACCAATTAGAAGTTATTGCTAAATCCTGTTACAGCAGAAGGCAATTAGATTCTTAATCTTAAGATTTTACTAATGTCTCTTTGAGAGTGGATTTTTTATTTTTATTGCCAAGTCTTTTATAAGGTACTGTCACAGGATAGCTGCAAAGTCAACAGGTTTCCTTGTGAGGATAAGAGTTGTGGCTAGTACAGACTGTACATTACTTAAAAAATAACTCAGAGGCAGAAAAAGGGATAGATAACATTTGATCATATTGCACTATAGTAAAGTGTGCCTGCCAGTACACCGATGACTTCATTTCTTCATCTGAAATATTTAAAATCTTTGAAATCCTGTCCTCTAAGAGAATTGTTGCATTTTTCAAACAGCATCATTGGGAACAAAAGACTGGACACACATTACTGCTATGAAAATTGTGTTTTATTACCTATGTTCTACCAACACCAGACAGATCAAACCTCCTCCATATTTTACAAAGGGACACTTAACTTTGCCAAGGTTGATAGGTCCAAAGTTTAATTTACCTTGGAACTTGATTTTTGTGTTTCCTGGCAATTATAGGGAGTAAGGACTGTGGTACTGCAAAAATCTTGACATTTTCCAACAGCCACCCAGCAATAACACTGGCAATAACACATTGCATATTTGTCACTGTTCCACCTCTGGGCAAATACTGCATTCTCTAAGAAACCGTGGTATGGTAGCTGCTGGCAGATGCTTTTTAATGAGTGCATATGCTCCCCACTTGCTTCTACTTGTATGTCCAGCGGAGAAACATAGCCACAATTAGAAATAGAGGTAAATCATTAACATTTTCAATGGGGAGCAGAGTAAGAAAATGTGCTGAGTGCAATAGAAATGCTCAATTGTGACACCACAATTGTACATTTGTTACAGAGACATGAAACGAAAACATTATGTTCAGTCATAAGACCAGCATTTTAACTCTTCTCATGTTCCTCTAATTTGCATGCTCAATGAATTATTAATGTCAGTTAGTAGAATTATTGCCATTGATTTTAGAGGTACCTATTAATTTACTGTAAATAAGGTAAAATTCTGAGTTCTTAAAGGGACCACTCTCCCGATTGATAGGTAAATGGAGATCAGTGACACTATGTTGTGTAGCTGCATGTGATTTCATGTGCACAACAGAACACCCTGCTACCACATTCACAAATGTTTGAGTATGTGGCATCCTCCTCCTGGGGCCTGGTGACAAGGTGCCCTACTCACCGTAGATGGTGCCCCCTCCTGGCTATACTGGGGATTAGCTCTGCCAGGCCAGCGTCTCCTAGTGATTACACTCCATCTTTCTCTCTCTGTGGCCCCTTTCTCACTCTGCAGGATCTACAGTGTCCTCTTCATGACCCAGTCCTTCAGGCAGGTCACTGTGTTTTCCCCTTTTAGGGATGTGTACCAAAGTTCTTGCTTGCCAGAAGTCTTAAGCAGTCTTCCCATTTGCTGCCCCAGGTGGCACTGCCTTTGTGGCTAGTAGGGGAACCTGGCTACCTCCTTCTCTGGGTTCCATCTCAGGGGCTCTCTAAACAGCAGCCAAGCTGTGGTTTCATTCTGGGCTTTTCCCCGAGTCTTTTCCTTACCTTGTACCCCTCCCCATTCCTCTGGGTCTGCCAGTCTCTCAACTTTCTTCTTCCACAAAGTAATGATGAGCTACTTGTCTCTAGAGGCCCCCCTCAAACACACCTCTCTACTCCCACGGAGTGACTGCAGGCCATCTCCTGTGCTTTGAATTTCCTGACTTTATATAAGTCTGCTTGTTTCTGCCCCTAAGGAGGGCTTCTTCCCAGGGCTAATTCTGTTCCACTTTTGAAAGGCCGGGATGGGGAGAACATCCCACTACAGGCCTATCCTGTGTCTACTTACAACTATTGATGACCTTCCACTGAGTTCAATGGGTTTGTGGCTGGGTGGATGAATTACGATATATTTCAATGACCAAGACAAAGAGAGAATGACTGGGTAAAACTAGATGAATCCATGCCATCGATATTTAAGAACAGGTTAGATAGACATCTATCAGAGACAATCTAGACCGTGTTTGGTCCTGCCGTGAGGGCAGGGGACTGGACTTGATCTCTTGAGGTCCCTTCCAGTTCTAGTGTTCTATGAGTCTGTAAATAGATGCTGATCCAAAGCCCACAGAAGCTAATGAAAAGATTCACATTAGCTACATTGGATTTTGGCCAAGGTTCTTAAATACATTTATCCTTTAAATTGTGTATGATCTAAAATTCTCTCATCATTAAATATAAGAAAGCAATGACAAATACATATTTGTCCTCCTACAGTCATATAGGGCGCATACTTTTAGCTGCAGTTTCCAAAAATGCTGTCTAATTAACAAATGTTACTTGTAGTATAGTCTACTGAGTTTTCAGAAGTCTCATTTTCTGCTCATTGCATTTTAATTAATTGCATACTGATGCTGGTTCTCTTATTCCACTGGGAAGGTTAATTGCTGTTTTGTTTGCTTGACCTAAGAAATTATACAGAACACATTATAGATGTTACAATTCAGGCCTGTTCTAACTTCTTTGACCTAAGCTGCTTATAGCAGAGTTTCACCTTATATTTGGATTATTAAGAACATTTTGTTTAATTTAAAAATGAAATCCCATCCCCTACCTTTCTGTCGTAATTAATTAAATCATCGTGGCATAATAAGACCTCATAACCTTGTAATATCAGACCCGACAGCTGCATTGATTGCTTGTTTAACAGTTGGGGCTGAGCTTAATTTCATTCTTCACATAAAAGGACAGATCCTGTTTTCTCTGCACCTCCAAAACTATTGTCTTCCAGCTGCGGTCAACTGGAGCTCTTGATTTCAAGGAGTGCAGAATTTGTCTCTGTTGTGCATCTTGTCCCAAACTGAATGCAAAGAATTTGGATTTGTGAAATGGGCTGTTTCCTTTTTGGGAAGGAAAGGAATGGATGCAGACTTGATTCATTCCGAATTTGATTCATAAAGGCCCTGAGCTAAACCTCACTGAAGGGGGATGGAAATTCTCTCTCTAACTTCAGTGGGCTTCAGATTAAGTTCAGTGTGTATGAAGTTCCTGCTGACTTTAAACTAGAATGTATAAAAGAGCAAAAGCAGCAGCACAGTCTCTCTGTCTCTCTCTGGGAATGTCTACATTGTGGGGGTTTTCCAGGATACTGGAGATATCCTGGAAAAACTCCCCTGCATCCAAGGAACACGTTTGCTCTTCCGCTTTTTTTTGCAGAAGAGCAAACACAGGGCTCTCCGAAAGAGCGTATACCTCGTTCTATGAGGAATAAGGGCTCTGCCAAAAGATAAGGCCAAAAGTCTAAGGGACAAATGGTGGAAAATCCTCTTCAAGAAAAGTGATCAGAAAAAGCTACAGTGTAGACCTAGCCTCTCTCTGACACCCCCTGAATGGGGAAAGTAGTCCAAGCACAGCCCTGTGTTCAAGTTCCCAACCCTCAGCTTACTTACAAGCTACCTAACTACTGTTATGCCACAGCTTTCCACTACATGGCTTTGCTTTGTTTTATGTGGCAAATACACTTGATCTAGATGATTGTGTTCAGGAAGCAGGCTGTGCCAACCCCTCTCCTCTTTGATCATCCGCTCTGAAACACAAAAGCCAAATCACTGAAATGACGCTGTTTTCATTCTTCTTTTAGCACAAACGCTGGAGCCAGTGTTAGTGCTATTAGTTTTGACTGTAGCTGTTTTAAGTTTCCAGATAGTTTGTTTTAATCCATTTCAGAAAACTCAGAGATTTACATGAAATATCCACTCTGCTCTAGAAATCAGGGAACTTTCAAAACAAAATGCTGGAGAATAAAATAAAAATGGAAATTAAAATTACAGCGTTGCGGTGGTTGTATCAAATCCAAATGTTGTTCACTCAGAGGATTAATTTCAGGTACTCTTATATGAAATCCAAGTTTATATATGAAAACACCCAGGTAAAGCACCCAATGCAACCATAACTCTGCCCTCCAGTGACACCAAGAGATTTAGGCCTTTTAGTGTCTTTGGTTCCATATTAGAAGTAATTGATTTTTAAAGATGAATAGGGTTTTTCATAGGTTCCTCCTTCATGATTTAACTTTAGCTCATAAACTGATAAACATATTGGTAAATTCTCAGGAAATTCATTCTGTAGCAATTGCTGGGAGTTTGGAGAGGATACACTGTATTTTTCCATACATAACAGAGGCAGAATCCCTGCTTTCAGTGCAAAATGGAACTCAGCCTTTACTCTGGAGTTGAGCTGGTGCTTCCGTAATAAGAGAAGAAAATATAGCAAGATATCTAATGCATGTTTCAAATATTAGTTACCTCTGGTAAAGCTAAAGAGACTTGTGAAGGCTGAGTGAGCAGGAAACCTATTTTGCTTAAGCCCAGCCAGCGTTGTTTGGCAAAAAGCTTCACCAGACAGGTTTGTTTTTCATCAACTCGATTAATACCATAAATGTACCTGAGTTGTATTGAGCATTTTAGGAAATAATCTCTTATCTTTGGGAACATGGGCAGAAGAACTGGATTTTAAGGGGACTTGTTAAAGTATACCAGCATGACTCATGTTAGTAAGATGGACTAGTAATACATTTTCTTTGACATTGTATAGTTAACCATTTTCTCTGGAGTGATGGAACAATAGAATAGGTGAAAGTTTATCCACAGCTGGGGAAATTCAGATTTTTTTAAATTGCTACTTACAACTGGTCAGTGGTGAAACATGGTACAGGGAGGGAGGTTATTACACAAATACTGTGATATAAATACCTTTGGCAGAATGAAATAGTGTCCAACAAGCCACTTGACCTTAGATATTTTAATTAGTTTCCAATGAAGGGGCTAATGTAGAAGAATACTCAGCTACACACAGCCAGGCTGGGTTTATCATCTGTCAGAGGCTGAAGAGACTTGATGAGAATTATTTTTCACCATCCAGTTGCGTTGGGTTTGTGTGCACTAGCTGGTTTACTTTGTAATTTCATAGTGTATGAAGTGGGGTTAATTTGATTATAAAGTAGTTATATCCTGCAAATGCGATTTTCTGTTTCAAATTATTTTCTGTGGGGGCATTAAACTGAGATGCTCAGGAGTAAAAGGGAGGAGGGGGAGGGCAAGCGAAACCAGCTTGACTGTCTTCACTAATGAACAATCCTCTTCTGTCTAGGCTGGCAGTGGAAGAACTTGCTGTTTGCAGATGACTCTTCATGTGATGCTTTAGTTTCTCAGTGTCTGATATCAGTGGAGGTGGTTATAAGGGTGGGGGCTGTGTAAGATCATCTCAGTTGCCAGTCTCTCCATGCAGTGGTTTTAGTATCCAGCAGCTGCCCAGAACTTGCCTTGTCTAACCAAGAATGTTAATTACAATCTTTGGAATTTTATGTAAGCGCCGGGCTAGTCAGCTGAGAAATAGTGTCAGCCAAAATGTTATCTCCACTATCATATGTATGTCAGGCTCTATTTTTTGCTTGATTTTGATTTGTTGCAAATGTCATGGTACTGCATTAAGGGAAAAATCCCCCTGTACTGAGTCTCTCCTAGCATTCAGTGCTGTAATTTTGTCCTGGGATTGGCAATTCACAGTGATAAGAAATACATGATACAAATTTCAAAATTTCTTAAGTAACTCTGATGCCTCAGGTCAATTTTCAAAACTGACTTGACTTGGGTACTTAAGTATCTAAATTCCATTGACTTTCACTGAAACTTAGACTTCTAAAAGCCTATATCCTGTCTGAAAATCAGACTTGGGCTTCTGAATCACGTAGGTCTTTTTGAAAATTTTACCCACAGTCATGTTTAATAGAAAACTGAATAGTTGGTAGAGAGAATGGTCAATTACCTGTTTTAGTTGTATATTTCCTATTAGAAGATTTACCCAGTGTTGCCCAGGTTTTAAACTCTTTTTTTTTTTTCTATTGAAATCAGTTCTCTGGGATGGGTCTGGGATACGTGATTCAGTATGCAGGCTTCTCTGGGAAGAGAGGACTACCTCAGCCCTCTTTCACGGCAGCAGCTTGGGGCCAGGCGAGAAGCATCTCTCCATGGCTGCTGCAGCGCCAGCAGGCACAACTGGGGGAGGCGTGCATGTCCCCCAGCTGCGGGAGGTTTGGTTCATCTACCCCCTACACTTCCCAGCCAGAGTGAGGAATGCAGCAAACTGCACTTTCCCCTCGCTCCCTAAGAGAGGAACAGCCAGCAATGTCCACATATGAATTGGGTGCAGGGAGAAGCTTAACACTCTCAACCCTTTTAAACAGCACCTGGGAGGTGGGAGGCTCAGAGATGGGGCAGTCCAGGATGGGAGGGAGGTATGCCCTCAGCCAGCCTCTTTCATCTGCCTGGTAATTCTGTTTCTTTTCTGTTTGGTTTTATGAGAAACAATCCCACTGGCAGCGCATCCCATTCTCCTGGCACAACCAATCCCTTTACTTTGATTTGAGTTAAGAGGAGGCTGCATACCAAATTTAGTGGTCCTAGCTCTTATCATTGAGGAGATGTTCTTGAACAAATAGACAGACAAACACATACATGTACAGTCGTATGCACAGAAAGACAAACTCTCTCAAACATATAGTAGATTTTTAGACTGGAAACTTTGGCTTGGAAACTATGTTTGGATGGTGACTAACAAACACATTGTGAAACAAAAGACAGACCAGACTAACACGGCTGCATCTCTATCACTAAACACATTGTGAGTACTTCTGGGATACAAATAATTTTTCCACCTGTAAAATTAGTGATAATAAATGTGAATTTAGACTAACTGAAGCATCCGCTCTTGAGAGCTGAATGTAAAGTGCACATACAAATAATTAATTGCCAGCACATGGCACTCAGGAATATGCAAAATTTATTTTTGTGTTGACTGACTGTATGTAGAAAGGACATCTGTTTTAGAGCACCCCCAGAACAATTTTCTTCCTGTACAGGAAGTTGAAGAATTTCAATTAAATATTTAGACTTTGAAATCTTCTATTTATGTGGTTTTATTTTAAGTCCTTTCCTTGCTGTTGGTCCTCAAGAGATTTCTGCACAGCTAGATTTTCTGGCATCACCTGTGCCAATTTAAAAAGGTTGCTAATATATGAACTCCTGTGAAGATCATAATCAGTTTCATCTATAGAATCCCTGTATGATGGTAGGACATGTGATTCTGGGCTGGCAGCTGTTGGTAGTCCTTCAGTCCAGAAATAATGCCCTTGGATCTTTAATATTCCACTTTTTAATAGTTTCTTAGCAACCTGGACAGTTGCCCTTTGACTGGCTATGATACAATTAGATCCATTACACTGGATGAGTCATGCTCAAATTATGCTTATATTGCAAACTCCTAACAGGCAAACTGAGGTCCATTATCTTTATTAACTTTATCTGGGATGGCCAGCTGAACAAATGGAGCTTTGCAGCATTCAATATCAGAGTTTGCTGCTGTTGTAGGTGAGGGATCTATTTCTCAGTAATCTGAACAGTAATTGACTATCACAAAGTAGATGGATCCTTATTTCCCAGTGTACATAAGCCCAGGCCCTCTTTGCTCCATAGCTGAACAGGTATTTCAGATAATTGAGTGCTTCCTTTGGTTTGCTAGGAATTCGTTGCAGATACTACACTGGCTACCGAAGTCTTTCACCTCACTGCTTACGTGCGGCCAATAAGGACAACTTTGGCCTTGCGTAGACATGCTTTTAATGTCCATACGCCAGAAGTGGATGCTGACTAGCATTTCAGAGTTGGATGTCTGTATAAAGGCATTTGGTGTAATAACACCATCTTATAGTACCAGTTCTCTAAGAGTGTAGTTTTGCTCTTGTTGAGTGTCCTGGAGCCAAATGCTACATGAAGACCATTTTGTACTAATGCTGCTCCCAGTCTGTATTCACTAACATCGCAGGGAACAGTTCTAGGTTCCTTTACAATGGAGTATTTTAGGACAAGATGCCACAGGGCAAGCTGGCCCTTTAAAGGCACTGGGGCTTACTCTCACCAATGCCAGGCTATCTCCTCAGGTGAAGGGAATTTGACACCAGGGGTCATGCAGTGGGAGAATAGGACTGGAATCTAGGCCTGCCATCCAGCGGTGCGCACAAAAAATAAAAATTTGACTCCTTTTGGGGGGCTGGAGGGGCTCACTCTCCCACAGGGCTCCACTAGGTGCTCTGTGCCTCCCCCTCCAGCCCACTTCTGCCACAAGGTACCCTGTGCCCTCCTCCATCGCTGGGGGAACTGTGCTCCCTCCTGGACTGACCCCTCCCTTAGCTGCCCCATTGCCAAAGTCTCTGTTCACTGCTGCACTACTATTGGCTAGCAGAATTGCCACTCTTTCTCTGTATCATCACACTGGCTAATTGATGGAGGCAGAGAAGGGGGTGGGGATGGTAAATTCCAGAGATTGACTGTTGGAGGAGGGATCTGGTTGCCCAGCACTTCAACTAAGAGTGCTGCCTGGGCATGCATTGTGCGCAGACCTCTGGTATGAAACTTGCTCCCCCATGCTGGGTCTGGGGAAACTGTCATTTACCGCCATGCTCTGGGGCCAGAGAAGCTCACTGTAAGCTGGGAGCTGGAGGAGTGCAGTGTCCCCCCACTTGTTTCCCCTTTGGGCGCATTCCTACACTCAGAGAATTCAAGGAGCCTGCTGGGAAGAGGGCAGGGTTGGAACTGTCTCTTGAGTAACCATTGCATCCCCTGACATTTCATAGAATCATAGGACTGGAAGGGACCTCGAGAGGTCATCGAGTCCAGCCCCCCGCCCTCAAGGCAGGACCAAGCTCCATCTACACCATCCCTGACAGATGTCTATCTAACCTGTTCTTAAATATCTCCAGAGAGGGAGATTCCACCACCTCCCTTGGCAATTTATTCCAATATTTGACCACCTTGACAGTTAGGAATTTTTTCCTAATGTCCAGTCTAAACCTCCCCTGCTGCACTTTAAGCCCATTACTCCTTGTCCTGTCCTCAGAAACCAAGAGGAACAAATTTTCTCCTTCCTCCTTGTGACACCCTTTTAGATACTTGAAAACCGCTATCATGTCCCCCCTTAATCTTCTTTTTTCCAAACTAAACAAGCCCAGTTCATGAAGCTTGGCTTCATAGGTCGTAAGAACATAAGAACATAAGAACGGCCGTACTGGGTCAGACCAAAGGTCCATCTAGCCCAGTATCCTGTCTACCGACAGTGGCCAGCACCAGGTACCCCAGAGAGGGTTGACCGAAGACAATGATCAAGCGATTTGTCTCCTGCCATCCCTCTCCAGCCTCTGACAAACAGAGGCCAAGGACACCATTTTATCCCCTGGCTAATAGCCTTTTATGGACCTAACCTCCATGAATTTATCCAGCTTCTCTTTAAACTCTATTATAGTCCTAGCCTTCACCGCCTCCTCTGGCAAGGAGTTCCACAGGTTGACAACACGCTGTGTGAAGAAGAACTTCCTTTTATTAGTTTTAAACCTGCTACCCATTAATTTCATTTGGTGTCCTCTAGTTCTTCTATTATGGAATGTTCTCTAAACCTTTAATCATTCTTGTCGCTCTTCTCTGTACCCTTTCCAATTTCTCCACATCTTTCTTGAAATGTGGTGCCCAGAACTGGACACAGTACTCCAGCTGAGGCCTAACTAGTGTAGAGTAGAGCGGCAGAATGACTTCACGAGTTTTGCTTACAACACACCTGTTGATACAACCTAGAATCATATTTGCTTTTTTTGCAACAGCATCACACTGTTGACTCATATTCAACTTGTGGTCCACTATGACCCCTAGATCCCTTTCCGCCATGCTCCTTCCTAGACAGTCGCTTCCCATCTTGTATGTATGGAACTGATTGTTCCTTCCTAAGTGGAGTGAAACTCCTATCTCATCATTACATCCCAGTGACAGCAGAAGTGCTAGTAGTATTTCTGTTATTTCCTGTCTAGTCTGTAGGACTTGCCCTGGGGTGGACATATCGAGGCACATCCTTCTGGGAGCATAAGGACTTCTGTATTGTAGACATGCTAATGTGCCATTGTAGAATTACAGTCTACAGTTGCCTTTGGTGGGTTTATTTTTGTATCATTGCACATGACTCTTAGGCTGCGTCCAGACTGGCAAGATTTTGTGCAAAAGTCTAGACTGGCCGCAAGTATTTGTGCAAGAACACTGACTTTGTACTGTACAAAATCAGCGGTTCTTGCACAAATCCTCTGACACTCCCGCTCAGGGATAAGCCCTCTTGTGCAAATATTCTTGCACAAGAGGGCCAGTGTAGACAGACAAGTTGATTTTTTGCGCAAGAAAGCCCGATCGCTAAAATGGCCATCGGAGCTTTTTTGTGCAAAAGCATCCGGGCCAGTATAGACGCTCTCTTGCGCAACTACTTTTAACGGAAAAACGTTTCCGTTAAAAGTATTTGCGCAAAATCATGCCAGTCTAGATGCAGCCTTAATGTTCATCACTTTTCCAGCTAGAGCTTTTGTCATATTGACATTTCATCTGGGTGACAGATGAAAGCCTTTGGGGAAGCTTGAAGTTTTAGTTGCACAAAGCACCTCTTTTGCCTTTGCTCTGCACAGCCATGCAGCTGCTTCACTCACTTGGCAAAACCAGATTTTTGTCTGTGGAGGTCCATTGTCACTCCCTCCCTGGTGTAGGACAGTGTCTGCCTCATCTCCATATGCTTACAGAATGCTTCCTTTTCTGACAAGAAGCACACACAGTGCTTGTCCTTCCTTGCAGGCTGCAGCTCTGTCTTGTTTCACAGTGTGTCTCCACAGAAAACGCTGTGCACAGGATAGCCTACTGGAGATAGCTCGAGTGCAGGGAGCGTAGGTAACAACAGTAACAAAGACAACAACGTGGGCATCAGTGAGGATAGTTCAAGGTCAGCATGGACTTTGGGGATGGATTAGGCTCAGTAGCCTGGTCTGAATCCCATGCTTTGCTGTCTTCATGGCTACTGTCGCCAGCATTAGATGGATTTAAGCTAGTAGGGTTAGGCTAACCTCCAGTGTGCAGCTTTTGCTGTGTAGACAGCCCACGCTTAGTCTGTCTTGATTTGTGTCTGGAGTGGTATTGTTAACTATTTCGAATGCTTTCATGCGCTGCTGTGACAGCTGACTTAAACAGCACGATTAATTTCCAGCCCTGTCACCGCGAGCGTGCTCTGCCTTCATTATATCTGGCATCTACCAGGCCATGATTTTTTTTTCAGTTCCTCTGTCAGATTTGCACAGGGAGGCTAACTGCTGCAGCCTGGTTGCATAGTGGCCTGTAGTTTCAGCTTCGTTTTAATCAGTTGTATTGAAAGTGCAGCCAAGATTTTAATTGCATCTCCCCTTTCTTCATCTGCTCACTGTTAGTACTGATGAATTAGGTAGCAAACCTTTATCCAGGTCTCTTGTCTGTGCAGCCATTCTGATTGTGATGTGTTTTGTTCAGCCTTGCCGTTTATACCTTGGTGATTTGGCTCTGTAGAATCTCTGGTTTTCACTGATATCCCCATGCCTTTGCATTGCAGCTGTGAGTGGAATATTTCTCATAGTCTTTGCCAAAGTGACCCGCCATCTCTGGGCAGCTGCAGCAAAGAATTAAAGCAATACTATAGACATGTCTTCAGACCGCATATTGCGAATGCCATGGAAAAGGAAATGCACATCAAGCCATTTGCAATGCACAGAAAAAAGTTTGTATTAGTCCCACAAAATGCAGGAATTGTACTGAACACTTGAGTGCCATCTACTGGCACCTTATCTATTAACGATGTGCAGCTACATAGTCACAGCTATTAAAGAAAATGTATCACTATTTACCTACTAGGGGCTACAGTCAGTTCAAATTTACCCAAGTCAGTAGTTTTCAACCTTTTTTCATTTGCAGACACCTAAAATTTTTTGACTAGAGCTGTGGACCCCATTTGGAAATCTGTGTCCCCTCTCCTACTCAGGGGCTGGAAAGCATGGACCTAGGCATAATGACAGCTTCCGGCACAGTTTTTCTTTGGAAATAACAGCTGGGCACCAATAATGGTGCTTTACAATTAATAGTATGATTTTTTTTTTTGGCTGGGCTTGTGGATTGAGAGACCATAAAAGCAAGTATGCTTTTGTTTTGACTTTTTTTTGGTTTTGTTCCACCCTCCTTGCCTACTTCTGCTTAAAGCGGGAATAGTGACATAGACATGTGCTTGCACGTTTTCAGTTTAAAATTGCACATCTAATTCTCTGCATGGTTATCAATGTAGAAGAAGGAAGCATTCATAATATTAGAACAACTCCTGTCTGATAATTTCAAAGCACTTTAGAAATCATACTGCTCCTGGGAGGTAAACATTACCCCCATTTTCCATGCGGGAAAACTATAAGAGCATTTCAGCAATTTGCCAAAGGGCATTCAGGAAATCTGTGTCTTTGAACAGAACAGAGATCTCCTGACTCTGTCCTGTGTTTTAACCACCGTATTTCCTCAGTACACACATGCACATTCCTGTCCTAGTTTTTATGCATCTATATCATAGGCCATACTTTGAAAACCAAACCTTTAAAGTTTACAGCATCCCTATACAATTGTGTATTCTATAAAAACTTACCTTCCTCGTCTCATAGCTCTTCCTAGCCAACTTTTAAAACAACTTGACTTCAGGATATTGTGTGTGTGTAATATATATTTATATTAAAAAGTAGTCTGCTCTGGATCTTTGTCCGTCTTACGGCTACTGTCAAAATGAAGTATAGCCACTTGAAAGTTTCCAGAACAGCCTTTCTGTAGGATGTCATAAATTAAAATGTTGGCATTAGGCAGTAACACATACCTTTATCTCTAACAGGCCACTGGGGGAATCCTTCCCAATGTGGGTGACATGCGTTGCTTTTATACACACAGTAAAAAATGATTACCAGGACAAAGCCAGCCCTGCAACTATAGCTGAGCTTTGTATTAGTGGATCCTTATGCAGAATTAGAGCCTCCTCAGCCCACAGCCAGCATAGTAGAGCACTTAGCAAAGATCAGGAGGTGGCAACAGCAAGACATGGATGGAGATGCTACTAGACCCATTTCCTGTAGCCACCTACCTGCCCCAGACACTCCTCCTCTCCCACCCAGCTAACTCAGCTACCTCTTCTCACTTTTCTGTCCTTTCCAGAGATAGGATCTGTGGGTCTGGGCATGCACCACTAAGGAGAACTGTGGCCAATGGGAGCTGTGGGGGCAGTGCCTACAGGGAGGGGCAGCATGAGGAGTCAGGGGCTGCAGAGATATATCAGCCACTCCCAGGAGCAGTACAAGGCCACAGCAGGCAGGGAGACTGCCTTAGGCTGGCTGTGCCACAACTGGGAGCCCCTCTCACCCACACCTCGACCCCCTGTCCTGATCACCCCCCTTGTACCTCCTCCTGCATCCCTGCCCTGAACCCTCCCCTGGACCCCTCACTCCTTCCCAACGCCCTGTCCCAGGTGCTGCCCGCAGACCCCTCCCACACTCCAAACCCCTCAGCACTAGCCTAGAGCCCACATCCCCTCTCACACCCCAACTCCTTGCCTGGTGAAAGTGAATGAGGGTCAGAAAGTGTGAGCGGCAGAGTGTGGGGGGATGGAGTGAGAAGGGCAGAGCCTTGAGGAAGGAGTGGGGCAGGAGTGAGACCTCAGGGGAAGAGGCAGAGTGGAATGGGACAGGGCAAGGGTGTGTGGATTTGTGTGACTTGACAGTTGGCAAGCCTATCCACCACCTGTTTCTGGCTGGGATATATTTCTGCTTCCCACCTGCTTCACTGCTTGTGGACAATTTATGCCTCTCTGTTCACACTCCATACCTGCTCCATACCTGCTAAAGGCCAGGGGGAAGAACATAAGAACAGCTGTACTGGGTCAGGCCAAAGGTCCATCTAGCCCAGTAGCCTGTCTGCTGACAGTGGCCAGCACCAGGTGCCTCAGAGAGGGTGGACCGAAGACAATGATCAAGCCATTTGTCTCGTGCCATCCCTCTCCAGCCTCTGACAAACAGAGGCCAGGGACACCATTTCTATCCCCTGGCTAATAGCCTTTTATGGACCTAACCTCCATGAAATTATCTAGCTTCTCTTTAAACTCTGTTATGGTCCTAGCCTTCACAGCCTCCTCTGGCAAGGAGTTTCACAGTTGACTATGCGCTGTGTGAAGAAGAACTTTCTTTTATTGATTTTAAACCTGCTTATGTTCTTATGTTCAAGGACAGTGGCTTGCTCTGACAATACATGGCATCTTACTCAACTTGGCAGATTTGTCCCAAATGTATAATTAGCTGTTCAAATTTAGTGGTTCCATCAGCTGGTGTCTCCTCCCCTCCCCCGATTTTATGGAAGCACCGAAGAAAGGTTTTAGTAGTTAACACCCCCTCACTACAAACTGTCTTGAATAAAGATCACCTAAATGCAATCCCTTTAAGGCATCCATCTATCTCATGCATAAAATGTAATCAAACTGTTCCCATATCATTGCTGATATTGCTTCATAAATAATAGTCTTTATAGAAAATTGTTGGCAGATGTTTTCCTTTTAAGTATTAAAACACGAAAGAAAATTCAAAACTTGACTTTAAAAAAGAAAAAAACCCAAACCGTTATCTATATATTGCAATTGCATCTCTGCAGATAATCAAGGTAAGCATTGTTGCTCAAGTATCTTAATCATTCAGTCATTGCGGGAAGAGCTTTGTGCAAGTCCATGAGGGAACTAGGCAGCCCTTGCTGACAGATACAGCCTGTAAATATGTAGCCTATATCTTCTACCTGGCCACAGTAGCAAAAGCGGAGGCAGATTATGAAGGCCACACTTATAGTCATTAGCAGCAAATCTGATCACCTCAGAAGTGACTGAGCTTTTCTCAGACATGACATTGAAGAGGGCTGGACTGTTAGAACTATCATAAGATAGGCTTTGGTTTTGTCTGAAGCTTGGTTTTGCTAGCTAATACGCCGCCCAGCTGTGATTTCAAGGTTCTACAGGGGAATGATGCAGACGGTGCCTAGGGCAGACGTGATGGCTCAGTAGATTAAAAAGATGAAAAGAGAGATTTTGCAAGACCGCATGTAGCCTGATGTCAGGATGGAGAGATGATGTTAAACTGGGCCAGCAGCCAGGCCAGATGAATTGGTCTCAAAAGAGGTTCTTAGGGAGAAAAGTCTGGGAACCACTGCTGTACACAGAAAAATGGCTAGCTGTTGTCTGCTAGTTTTCCCTAAGGTTTTTAGGAATTCGGGAGAGGTGTAATAGAATCATAGAACTGGAAGGAACCACAAGAGATCATCAAGTCAAGTCTCCTGTACTCATGGAAGGAACAAGCATATTGGCGATTCCACAGCCTCCGTAGGCAATTTATTCCTGTGATTAACCACGCTGATGTTAGGAAGTTTTTCCTAACATCTAACCAAAAGGGATTTGGAGTTGATAACCTCTTGAGGTCCCTTCAAGTTCTAGAATTCTGTGATTCCATAAGTCTATGATAATGTTATAATTAATAACAACTAGTGTAACTAGATTAGTTGTAGCTATGTCCATCCCAGGATTCTGGAGAAAAAGGGTGCAAAAGGTAATGGTTTTTGAACCAACTTCTGTTGGTGAGAGAAACAAGCTTTTGAGCTACACAGAGCTCTTCCTCAGGTCTACAAAAGGTGTTCATAAGCTCACAGCAAAATGTAAAGTGGAACAGATTGTTTAGCATAAGTTGTTGGTGTCATCCCCCAAACTTTATGAAAATTGGCTTATGAATATGTATAACTCAAAGGTGCTTTAGGTAAAATGCATCATATGACATCATTTTTAAAGTTACAGTCTCTTGAATGTGTATTTTCTATTTGTGTGAATGTAACACTCCAGTATGTGAAGTTAGAAATATGAAGTGTAAACCTGCTTACTAATCTAGAATGCATAGTAAGAGCCATTAGTGGTACTTACAAATGTGGTGGCCCAGTACTCAAGATAATGATCTGTGAATGGTTCTGTTTTTTCTGTAAGCCTGGATTGTAGTTGGTCCTGCCAGGACATGTGGCCAGGCCACCTGCTGCTGGAACCCTTTATGGATCTGGAACTTTTCCATTCAAGTTGAGAGAAGTTTGAACTGAATACAAAGAATTCCTGCCTTGGGCAAAGAGGATATGAAGGAGGGAAACCAAAAAATAGGGGTGGTGGCCACATGCCAGGAGTCCCTGCCACTTACCACCCAGGATGCCTGCTGGAAACATGTAAAATCTGAACAGGAGGAAGGATTGTGCCCAAGCTAGGAGGCTGCCTTGCTTGAGAAAAAGATGATTGGATCGTTTGTGGCATGTAGCAAGTTTCTTAGTGTATTAGGCTTAATTGGCACGTTTTGCTTATTTTGGCTTAGTAACCTACTTTGATCTGTCTGTTTCGGTTTTCATTGGCAATCACTTAAATCCTACTTTTTATATATAATAAAAACACTTTTGGATATTATCAAACTCAGTGTCAATAGTTGTTGTGGGGGGTGGGAGCTGGAGCCTTTTGAGCTTTTTTCTGACTTACACAGTAAGGTGGATTTATTTGGGGTTTTGGTCCCTTTGGAGGTCTGTGTTTCTGGATGCTCTCAAGGCCCTATGGCTGAGCCCTCCCAGAGCTGAGCTGGGTTCAGCATCTATGGTGGTCTGCTCAGGGGCTGTGCCTTGCCTTGGGGAGATGAGAATTTCTGGCTTAGCAGGACAGGGCAGTGAGGTGCCCCTGAAGCAGGTAGGTGGGCTCAGTGGCATGATCAGCACACTGGGTGACAGCCCAAAGAAGGACCTCTGTGATTCAACCCCTCACAGTTGGCACATGTGGTAAGTGACCATTCTAGGTAGAGTAGCCTGTGAACATCGCTGCAGTCAGAGGACAAAAAACAGGGGATTAGTGTGTTACAGATTATTATTGAAACAAAAAACAGGACTACGTAGTACTTTAAAGACTAACAAGATGGTTTATTAGGTGATGAGCTTTCGTGAGCCAGACCCACTTCCTCAGATCAAATAGTGGAAGAAAATTGTCACAACCAGATATACCAAAGGATACAATTAAAAAAGTGAACACATATGAAAAGGACAAATCAAATTTCAGAACAGAAGAGGTATTGTGGGGGGGGGGAGGTAAATGTCTGTGAGCTAATGATATTAGAGGTGATAATTGGGGAAGCTATCTTTGTAATGGGTAAGATAATTAGAGTCTTTATTCAAACTTAGGCGTAAAGTGTTGAATTTAAGCATGAATGACAGTTCAGAGGATTCTCTTTCAAGTGTAGTCTTAAAAGGCCTTTGAAGCAGGATGCAGCAATCAAGTCATTGAGACAATGTCCTTTCTGGTTGAAATGGCAAGAAACTGTTTTTTCTTTGTGATCCTGTCTGATATCTGTTTTGTGGGCATTGATCCTTTGGTGAAGTGTCCGAGACGTTTGTCCAATATACATAGCAGACGGACACTTTCGGCACGTGATAGCATAAATTATATTTCTGGATGTGCAGGAATATGTGTTCTTGATCTTATAACTTACTTGGTTAGGTCCAATAATGGTATCAGAAGAGTGAATATGTGGACAAAGCTGGCAACGGGGTTTGTTGCAAGCGAAGGTACCAGGGTTGGTATTAGTGTGGTATGTCCTGTGGTTGTTGGTAATGACAATTTTCTTCCACTATTTGATCTGAGGAAGTGGGTCTGGCCCACTAAAGCTCATCACCTAATAAACCATCTTGTTAATCTTTAAAGTGATACATAGTCCTGTTTTTTTGTTTCAGCTACACCAGACTAACACAGCTACATTTCTATCACAGATTGTTATTGTAAATCATAAATCCTGTTGTTTTTAGTGTCTTAGCAGGCTAATGAATTCAGGCTTGTCTTTTGACAAGAGGTGGGCAGGCTTAGTTGAGGTTGAGGCCTGATAAGTTTCTTACAGTTTGCACTATTTATGCGAAGTAATCTGTTCCTGCATTTTGCTGTGACACGGGGGTTTCTTTCCCCAGACCAGAAGAGGAGCGCCGTGTGGCTCCAAAGCTTGTGTCTCTCACCAACAGAAGTTGAAGTTGGTCCAGTTAAACACATTATTACTCTGTCTTCCTCAGAAGCTGTCTCTCTCTGTCTAAACAGAGTCACGAGTTGTCTGATCCCGCAAAGTGCTGAGCGCTCCTGCCTGGCTCAGGAACTGGTTCCAAAGTTTCGGTCTGAACATTGCAAAGCTCAGAAGTATTCGCACCTGCAATTTGGATGTATCCCATCTCAGCTAATGTTAGTAATGAATGCTAGAGGCAGTGGTATCTCATGTCTGAAGTGGATCACTGCAGGGGTCAGGAAAGGAAGAATTTTTCTCACTGCTAGCTGTGGAGTATTGTGAAGTTGCCAAGTGCATTATGGGAGTTCTTCACTTTCTTTGGCAGTATCAAAGACTAAAAATTGCAAATTAGTCCAGGAAAAATGTCTCTCTTCCCCCTTTTTCTTCAGATCAGCCTTCACAATATTATACTGTGATTTCTGAGTGGTTCAAGTCAATGTTTTAGATTGGAAAGGAATGTTGTGCCCAGAGAACTTAGTGTTCTAAAGCCAAAAATACTGAAAGGAAAATGGATGATCATGTGGCTACTCTTTCATCCAAGCTTCTCTCAGCTTTTAAAACAGCTGCTTAAGGAATACATTTTTTGCTTCAGAAATGTTGGAGACAAGCTGTGTGAAGGTCTAGTATTCATTAGGAATGGTAGAAGGGTTCACTAATGAACTTGCTGCCTAGAAATACATTCTTTAACAAGCTTTGCCTAGTTATAGGGTTTTCTATTTGCATTCATTAGGATGAACTGAATAAAGATATTATCTTTCATTTGTGAAGCTGTCATAACCATGAGGGATGGCCAGCAGCCTGGGGACTAAGGGGTTAACAATGTGCCATGTACCTAGCCAGGTAGCAGTCAGCCAATAGAAATGCAGATAGGGATTTCAAACTGAGACAAAGGGATTTTTGGGTTTTCCCTCCTTTGTCTCTGAGCCAGTTTGCTCTCTGGATACTGAAGGAGACATGAGACATGTCTCTCTCCAAGAAAAAGACTCTTCATAATGTGTAAGTAGGGTAAAGTCCAGATAAATCCATCAAGTTTTATTGTTTTCTGCTTTGGGAGTTTGGATCTGATGTTTGTGCTGTTAGAAGTGGGTTTTTCCTTTCTTTTGTAACTAAGTCCTGAGCCCATGGGGATCCTCCATGAGTATATTAATTGGTGACCTTTTCCATCTAGTCATTATGCTTGCAACGGTACTATTGTTTTGGATAATAAAAGTTCTTTATTTTTTTAACTAACCTGGTATTGGTTCATTTCTATGTCCTGGAAAATGTGTTTGTGGATATCTGCATGCCTCTGACTAGTGGACAGTGACCACAGACTGCAGCTTGTATTTTCTCTTTTCTTTTTCAAGCTCTTTGGGGAAAAGAGCGTGAGGTACCCCTGAGAGTTTTAGGGAGGAGGTTTTCCAAAGTGACCTCTTCCCTAGTTTTTTTTCCTTGTGATACTTGGGTGGTGTCAGTGGGGTTTTATTTCCCAAAGTCTGGGTGTTAAGGTTTTGGGGGAAGTTTTGTACCAAAGCTTATAGAGATCAGGTTTTGGGGTGCTTTTGTGGGCCCCCACTTCTGCATTCATCATGCCAGAGTGGGGAACAGCCTTGACAGAAGCTAACTTGAGCAGTAGAGTTTCCTTTATGAATGGTATCTGACCAAAGGCATATAATCTGGCCTGTCTTCCAGTCCCTCTGCTTGGCTCTCTGGAAGAATGTAGGGTACCAGTGTTTAGCAATTGTTATGAAATTTGAAGCAAACCAAGATTGCAGTCCATGTGACTGACTGTTACATGTGCAAAGGAGAAGTGGCACGGCTAGTATGCAACTCCTAGTGAGCAGCAGTCTGCCTCAGACCTTGTAGAGAACAGAACACGTGTATGTTAGGTGCTGGAGTTATGACACATTTGCTAATGTGAGCCAGGTATCTAAAGTGCCTTTGCACAGTTTGCATTGAGATATACAGGGCAGAATCTTTTGTGGACCCTGGTGCCTGGACCATGGCCCTACCCCTACTGTGCCCTGAGACCTCACCCCGCTTAGCCTCTTTCTCCTGAGATCCCACCCATGCTCCACTCTAAGGCCCACCCCGCTCGACTTCTTTCCTCCAAGGCCTTGCCTGTTTCTCCTATGGGGGAAAGTGGAGCGAGCAGTGGGAAAGGGTGCAAAGGAGTGAGTGGGGGGCGGAGCCTTGGGAAGAAATGGCAAGTGAGGGCAGGGCCGTGGGGTGAAGTGGGACACAAAGTTGACCCTGGAGTCCCTTCTGAGTGTGGGCCTGGCACCACTGTAAACTCGATCCTGGACATATACAATTACAAATTGTGGTCATGGTGGACCAGACTTAGGTTTTTAAAATTTTATTTTGAGGAATAGTAATAGAGATGCAGCAGCCGTATTAGTCTGGTGTAGCTGAAACAAAAGACAGGACTATGCAGCACTTTAAAGACTAACAAGCTGGTTTATTAGGTGATGAGCTTTCGTGGGCCAGACCCACTTCCTCAGATCATCACCTAATAAACCAGCTTGTTGGTCTTTAAAGTGCTGCATAGTCCTGTCTTTTGTTTTGAGGAGGGTTTATTTAGAGTCCGTCATATTTTTTTGCTGGGGCAAAGAGTAGAATAATGGAGGTTGTTGGCAAAATGCTTCCTAGGCCTTGCAAACAGTGGCTGTGTATTGGCCCTGCAAGTTCATTTGCTCAGTTTTTTATATAAAACACAAAACAAAGAATTTATAAGTGCATCCATTTTTCACATTATGGGGCAATTTAGTGTAATATGATTTTTTTTCGAGGTATTTGTACAGCCCGCCATCACTTGTGTGAGGAAGAGAGCATAGCTATTATTAGGTTTTTTTTTATGTCATTAGGTAGCACAAAACTCCAAGACAAAATAAAATACAGAAAATACTCAAAGACAAAGACACTCCATCACCTGTGGGCAAATGCTTTTGACAAAGCAGTCACTTCATATGTGATTTTTCAACACTTGTCCTCAAAGTCAACTGCAGAACAAAAGGTGAACCTGGGGATTTAAATTCCTAATGCTGCTAGGCATTAAAAATCATGTACTTTACAAGGGACACTGCTTTCATCAAACACACACACACACACACACACACACACACACACACACACACACACACACACACACACACACACACACACACCCCTGCTAACCCTTAATGGCCCACTTCAAGCTGCTTTTGCATAAAAATCTAACTTGTATTGCCCCATACATCTGAAGCATGCATTTCCCTTATGTGTAATAATCTGTCACTTCTGAAATGCTTTGATTCCCTTCCCTTCTGCATAGCTTGGAAACTTGTATCTTCTTCCTGCAGAATTTGGTCCAACAATCAATATTACCTTCTCTCTCTCTCTCTCTCTCTCTGTCAAAAAAATCACTTTTAGTAGTTAGCTGCTTAAGTTATTTTTCTAAATGTTGTATTAAACCTCCACAGTCACTGACAAACCAAATGATAGAAATGTAGCTGTGTTAGTCTGGTCTAGCTGAAACAAAATACAGGACTATGTAGCACTTTAAAGACTAACAAAATGGTTTATTAGATGATGAGCTGTCATGGGCCAGACCCACTTCCTCAGATCAAATAGTGGAAGAAAATAGTCACAACCATATATACCAAAGGATACAATTTAAAAAAATGAACACATACGAAAAGAACAAAAATCACATTTCAGAACAGAAGGGGGATGCGGGGGAGGAGGGGGGAAGGAAGGTAAATGTCTGTGAGCTAATGGTATTAGAGGTGATAATTGGGGAAGCTATCTTTGCAATGGGTAAGGTAGTTGGTGTCTTTGTTGAGCCCGACATGTAGAGTGTCGAATCTTAGCATGAATGACAGTTCAGAGGATTCCCTTTCAAGTGTAGATTTGAAAGGCTTCTGGAGTAGGATGCAGGTAATTAAGTCGTTGAGACAGTGTCCTTTCTGGTTGAAATGGCAAGAAACTTTTTTCTTTGTGATCCTGTCTAATATCTGTTTTGTGGGCATTGATCCTTTGGCGAAGAGTCTGAGACATTTGTCCAATGTACATAGCAGACGGACACTTTCGGCACATGATAGCATAAATTATATTTCTGGATGCGCAGGAATATGTGTTCTTGATCTTATAACTCACTTGGTTAGGCCCAATAATGGTATCAGCAGAGTGAATATGTGGACAAAGCTGGCAACGGGGTTTGTTGCAAGCGAAGGTACCAGGGTTGGTATTAGTGTGGTATGTCCTGTGGTTGTTGGTAAGAATCATCTTGAGGTTAGGTGGTTGTCTATAGGAGACTATGGGTCTGTCTCCCAGAGCTTCTTGGAGTTTAGTATCCTGTTCCAGTATAGGCTGTAGTTTATTGATAATGTGTTGGACAGGATAATGTGTTGGACAAACCAAATGTCTGTTTTTGTGCCTCTCTCAATTTATGTTTACAGAGAAAAGGGCAATAAGGGTATGTCTACACAGCAGTGTTTTTCAGAATAACTGGGGTTATTCCAAAATAACTTAGTCCATGTCTACACTACAAGCAGTTATTTTGACATAATGTTGAAATAATGGCGATCTGGAGGACTTCTTACTCTGACTCCTGTAACCCTCATTTTACAAGGAGCAAGGGAAGTCGGAGGAAGAGTGCTCTACCTCGGACTTCCTGCTGTGTAGACAGTGCCAAAAACTGAAATGAGCTATTTTGACTAAAGCTACACAATTGACACAGCTCAAATTGCATAGCTTATTTCGGCTTTAGCCCGGCTGTGCCCTAACTGAATAAAATTAACATCTTTGGAAACATTTCTGCAGCAGTAAAATCCTAGACCAGAAGATCAATGGGGGGCCCAGCTGGGGCCCAGACCATCTCTACAGGGGGAGAGGGGAGAGAATTGCCACCCACTTCTGCTCCTGGCCCTCTCCCCCAGGTGCTGGCCCTATGTCCAAGGCCCTAGCTTCCAGCCGCACAACTGAGGTCTGGCTGTGGCTGCTGGCCCCATGCCCAGGGCCTTGGCTTCTAGCCAAGGCTCTGCTCCTGCTCCCCAGCTTTACCCTCAGCCTTAGCCCCCTTACCTTTGTCCATGTCTCATCCTGTAGCTCCCCTCCTGGCCCTGCCATTGGAGGGCCAAGGGGGCACAGAAAGGGATAAAGGGTAGTGTGAGGTATAAACTTTGGTGACAACTGTACTAGACTTTAGTTTTCCTGAGTTAAAGCAATAAGAAGTTAGACCTAATATTATTAAGCCATTTGGAGCAGTTTCAGTTTCTCCTTCACCTTCACAGCATAGCCCTGCTTCACCTATAATTTCTTATTCACTATTGAGAAGTTGACTCCAGCCTCCATGCAGCTCAGGATGCCAGCCTCTGTATCACGTGCTTGTTAAATTTACAGTCAAGCACCTTTATGCTTTCTCCCATGCTGATCTTCCTGGTTGGGAGGCCCTCTCCATAAATAGATGCAGAAGTAATTCCTCTCACTTCAAATCCCTCTTCAAATCTCTCCTTCACTGCGAGACTTGCAAAAAAACTCAGCAATGGCTGGGCAACTTGTATATCAATATCACTGACTATCATAATGACCAATATTGTCTCATTGTTTCCTTGTCTTTCCCCATCTGTCTGTGTTGTATCATCTTTTGTCTCTTGTCTTACGCTGTAAACTTATGGGGGCAGGAACCTTATATTTGTTCTATGCTTGTACAGCACCTAATAGAATAGGGAAAAGAACTGCAGCCTCTCATCTCTCCAGTTCAGTGCTAATGTCATGCTGTTTCTTCGTTCCCTCAGCTTGGGGATTTCTTCAGCTGCTGGAATACAATTTCAGTTTCTCAATCAATATTAAGTGGTTTTTGTTCCATTTGATCAAAGTGATGGTTGTGGAAATGCTCTTATTTATATATCTGAAATTTCTATTCCCATGAGTACTTAGGAAAAAATCATAGATGATAAAATTCCTACAGAAATTACCAAAAAATCTCATCCCTCTCTCCACAAAGTGAAAAGTGTACTTCTTTGCTGTGTCTTTTACTTCTTTGCTGTGTCTTTTATAAACAGCACATTGCATGCATATGCATGCCAACCAACTTGCAAGTTTTCCCCTGGGAGAGGACTGGAGAGGGGGAACTATATGCAACACTGACAGATACTAGTCATATTGCTTAATGGATAGTTGGAATGCATTCAGATACTGCAGTGGTGGGAGCAAATTATATGAAAACCTTAAAAAAAATGACCTCTTATGAGCTGGGCACTAGAATTTTCTTCAGTGATTCAAAAGACAGTGGCTTCATCTGTCACTTCTACTCAAAATGAATTCTGCAGTTTATTAGGTTACCCTATAGGAAAAATTTAGGGGTACTAGGTAAAACTTTCATGAGAAACTGAAGTCCCATTTTTAAAAGTGACTTATGTACTTAAGAGGCTAAATTCTGCTGATTTTTGGCTCCTACGTGTGTCGCCTTTGTAAATGGGACATGAGCTCCTAAGTCACTTGGACACTTTTGAAATGTTAACTTATAGCCTAAATTTTTCTTTGCCCAGTTTCAGCCTATGGCTCCTAGTTACATAGCATTTGGGCCCCTGTCATAACTCCTCTCCTTTCCTGGTGAGCCCAGTCCTCTGCATTTGGCCAACATCTTCATGTGTGGTTCTTTTAATCTGTTCTTTGATCCAGTGGCGGTCGTGCTTGTGTACCGTCACTATTTTGAATATAATGTCATTTGTTTTCCCTTTTGTGGTATTAGTGTGCCCTGAGCTGTACACGGCTGACATGCCTACCTTCACTTGGGTAGGGGCATCAGATTTCAGGGATGGGAACGAATGCAACTCCAACTGAATGCCTATTTTTTTGGGAGACAGCCTGTAAGGTTATAATGCATGGGTTCAGTGCATGTGATTATCCATGTCTCCTGCTTGTGGCTAGTCTAATGAGTATAAAAACACCCTACTAATATCTCTGAGGGTGTTTTGCTTTAACTGAAGTGTGCCAAGCTTGTATTTTTTACTGCTGAAGGGTGTGAATTTGATCCCACCGACAAGTGTGGTGGTGTCTCTATGTGGGGACGGCTCATCACAAAGGCACTGTGGGGGGCTCTGTACTGCTAGATGTTTGGTAGGGAGGGACAGGAAAAACACATCCTCGCCTAGAGCATGAAGAGACTCTCGAGCTGCTCCCTATGTGCTACAGCCATTGAAGGGTTGCAGTAGACCCTGTAGCTCACGTACCTGCTCTTCTGAGGGAAATGACAATGGGACTGAATCATGGGCAGTGGGAGGAGGCCCAGCTGGGGGAGGCAGCCAAAGCCCCGCACCTTCCCCCCCCAAAGCCACACCCTGAGACTCTGCCCCTTCACAACCTTCTACCCCCCGGCCAGCCACACCCCATCAATCGGGGCTGCTGGGCAGTGTGGCTCCAGCCTCCAGGGAGCTGCATGGCATGGCTCCTGCCCCTCCCAGGCAGCCAGTGTTGGTGGTTTTGGGAAGGTAATGCCTTCCCTTTGCCTACATTACTCACTGCCCATGGGATGAATTCATGGGTCTGATGCCATCACCTTCTCACTTCCCCATGTGCTTGAATGCCTTGAGTCCCAAGGGAGTTTGCAGAGTGGAGTGGGTGGACTCTGCATCATCCAAGCATCCTGGCCCCAAGGACACACGGCAGAGCCAAACTATTTTTAGGACCCCTCACAACTGTGCAGTGGGCAGGTTTCACCACTCGTCAAACATCCCTTCCAAGCAGGAAGCAAATGTTTTAAAACAGATGGGGGACCTACAGCCTGGGAATCGTATCCAGCCCCTGGCTTGCCTGGATCTGGCCCCTGAGGCTTGAGGTTCTCCCCCATCCCCAGCATCAGGGACCCAGCACTGGCACTCCAGCTGTGGCTGCCATCCGCAGCCCACTCTTGCACCCTCATTCCCCTCCTGTACCCCAAACCCCAACCTTGCTTCCCACAGTCTCCTCCCACACACGGAACCCCTCATTTTTTGCCTCACCTGAGAACCTAAGTGAAGCCCGCTACTAGCTCAGGCCCCCTTAGATCCCAGCGTGCGAGGGAATCTGGGAAGTGTTTTTCTGCTTCTCAGCCAGGGGGCCACATGAGTGAGGGTATGTCTACACTACCCTCCTAGTTCGAACTAGCGGGGTAATGTAGGCATACCGCACTTGCAAATGAAGCCCGGGATTTGAATTTCCCGGGCTTCATTTGCATAAACTGGGCACCGCTATTTTTAAATCCCCGCTCGTTCGAACCCTGTGCCACACGGCTACACGCAGCACAAACTAGGTAGTTCGGACTAGGCTTCCTAGTCTGAACTACCGTTACTCCTCATTCCATGAGGTTCGAACGAGCAGAGATTTAAAAATGGCGGCGCCCAGTTTATGCAAATGAAGCCTGGGAAATTCAAATCCCAGGCTTCATTTGCAAGTGCGGTATGCCTACATTACCCCGCTAGTTCGAACTAGCGGGGTAGTGTAGACATACCCTGAGTGTTTTGGTTTTGTTTGTTTTTTTTGCTTCTCAGTTTTGTGCAGCCCCTGACTGATTTTCCATGGGTCAGTGGCCCCCATCCCAAAATGAGTTCCCTACCTCTGTTCTACACATTGTATGGGCCTGTTCCCAAGTCCAATGAAAACAGTGGAAAGGCTTGCATGGGCTTCAATGGATCAATCTCATACTTCACACATTCTGAAATGTTCCTTTTGGAATTACATTTTTTCATGAGCTTTAACTGATCATAAAAAAATCAGTTTGACAAATCAGCAGTTGTACTTCAGAGTGTTCACAGTCCTTGAGGAGTCCTCTTTTGTAAGAATTACTTGGAAGCAATGAAATTACTGAATTTATCTTTGCTGTATCACAGAGCAATACCACTAGCCATGCTGAAACACCAAGGTTGGGTGTTTTTTTTTTAATCCTTCTGTTAATTTCTTTCCCAATAACCAGTGTTTATGGGGCTGATGCTGAGTGGTACAAACATGCATGGAAACAAGTTTATTTAAAATGTGGAACTGATGAGAGAGGCTGGGAGATGGAATTGGGTTTGGGCACTATCCAATTTCCAGACATGTGAGTGCAAATGGCAGTCTCATTCTGTCTTTTGGTTCTGTTTGCCCACCTCACCCTTTGATTCAGACAGACGTCAATGATTAGAGGATGGGCATGCCCACTGAAATGGAAAGCAAAACTTCTATAGGATCAGAACTAGGCCCAATGTGTGCAAAAGAAACTAAATAGAAACCAGCCAGGACTGACATCAGCAGAGCTACTTTGATTTACATTAGAAAATGTTTTGCTATCTGTAATGACTGTCATCAGGAAAAAGTTTTGGTCTTGTTAATTGTAGAAAAATTCTCCTATCCCTGGCTTATTTTGCAGCTTATGGCAGTATAAGCCCACAACAGGGGAGCCAAGCATTTTTTAAACGTAGCTGCTGAACCTTTCACCACAGAAAATAATTCCTTTTTTTTTTAAGGATACTTGGGGTGGTTTCAAATGCTGAATATAGCAGTAGAAGGAAATAAAATGCTGACACATTCCATTGGACAAAATGCTCTCATGTATCAGGGGCTGCACTAATAATAAACAATTTAATATGGTTAATTTTATCTGAAAAAGTGTTAAACTCTAGTCTTACCGATCTGTGTATTTTAATAAAACAATTCTCATTCATTTTTCAAAAGCAACATGATGCATTGCACAAAGCTTGTTTCATCGTCTGAAATGAATACTGTACCAAAGAGCTATGATTTCATGCATAAACCCTGGAGCATTTTGCAAAACAAACTGCACCATCTGTTTGATATTATGCCATGGGAGACCGGTCTGAAAGCTATATGCCTAGGCCACTAGTGTGCCCACTGGCACCGGAGCACTATAAGAAAAAAGATCTTTTATTCCTAGTTTGCCGGCCATTTGAACAAGAGGATAAACCAACAACACGATTAACTCTGCTTTTTTGCACCTGTTGGTTCTCTTTTCCCCCCATAGTACAGCTGCTGGGGCATATGGATACTCTAATTCCTTCATGCAGCGAGGTTCCTTAGCCTAAATTTGTTCCACAGAAGATACGATAACAGAGGACTAGAAAAATGTGACATGAAGATTTACTACATATTGGTATTCTAGCTGCTGCTGCAATTTGAAGCACCTGCAGTTTATCAAGTTAGACATAAGAAAGATTGACACAATGGGAATAACAATAATCTAGACATGTCACGGGGAGGGGGGGAATAACACAGTTTTCTGCACAGTGCTTCAGTTAGCCTGGCTTTCAGACAGTCTGCAGAGTCATTTTAAATTTTGAAGAAAAAAAAATCATGATATTCTCTTCTGAGACTGAGGATTACGTACCTCTCCTTGCTGATTTTATCCTCTTCCAGATGGTAAACATTCCATTTTCTTGTATTTCATATCGAGATAAAATTAACAGGGCTTGCTTTAATTTATAATTTTTTTATGATAAAAATAAGGAAATAAGCAAAGAAACCTATTTGTCATCCTCTCTCCCCAAAATAGGGTTCAACTGTATACACATTTACATGTGTGAAGTATAAAAACAATTTTAACAAATTGTTAATCTCCACATCAACCAAAAACTGATTGTGTGTGTGTGTTATCCTTGAGAATGTTTCTCAATAGCTTTTCCTATACGCATGATAGTCTGTAGTATCTTTATCTTGGAACATTTTCACAGTCATGGGGACTTTAAAGATGTAATGAAATTTGTGTTTTCTTGGGAGAGATTTTCTTGAGAATATAGTATGCACTTACAGCCGCTCTTGAGCACCATCTTAGATAAGAGTGAGTCCTTCTAATGAATGTGTAACTGAGAGTTATATTACCAGGTTCCCAAAACATCCTCTATCAATAAGAAGGATCCAATGCTTTTCTCATTTGTGAGGATTGCTTCATGTTCTGGAACTAAGGTTGCACAGGAAGCCTTTGGATTAGATGAAGGATATTTAGATTTTGTTAATACAAATAGTGTTTATGCTAGTGACATTTTAAAGGAATATACAAATATTATTTTTACACAATGATTTCAAAAAAACTTGCATGGATATCAGAGAGGAGAAAAAACCTTCAGGCCATACATTTAGGCCACGAGGGAAAAGAGATTATTTTTTGCTTTCAGGCCTGCTGTGTGTCTCTGATCCCACATAATCTTCTTCAATATCTTAATAGGAGTTGGTGCTTATTTTGTTTGTCTATTCTAGGGGAGCCTCCTGTTCAATGTGACTCCAAAGACTGAGAGAGACTGAGTCCTAAATCTAAATATTCAATTTTAAAATACTGTTTCTCATAACCCACCTTTTCCCTATACTAGAGCATGCCCCAGGTCCAGAGAGGTAGTCAGCGAATAGACACCTCTGCTCTACTCTCTTGTCTTAGCTCTCCAAAGCTGTGGATAATTGGCTCTTGCTGTGCGGTGCTGCCTTTGCAGGATCCTTGCTATGACATAGCCTAGACTTGCTTGGATAATATTGCCTGAATTCAATGAGTTATTCAGGAAATTTCATGCTAGTAAAAAGGTTGTTTTCATTTGTCCTTTTTTTTTATGGAGCTGGGAAACTGTTGTGGACATGCACAAATTTTCAAAGATAATAGTCCCACATAATATTTATTAATCACCCAGCACTAATAACAGATGCTGGGGAACCTGCTAGGGAGTCTCTATTGTTTCAGATAAGTTCTTTTTAGTGCATTGCACATTGTCTTATTAAAAGTGGAATTTCTAAATGGATAACATATTAAAAGGCTGGCTCCATGCTACCAGGGATCCTTGATCAGTCTGATATCAAAGCATGGAGTCCAAGGAGGTGCCACTACAGAAGAGGAACTGGCAGGTGATTCAAAGTACCATGCAAGCAATGGGCATATCTAGTGTGACATCATAAAGAAATGGCAGTTTTAAGTCAAGTATTTATACTCTTCTTAGCCTGTTCCATGACTTCTCGCTTCCACATCCTTATGCCTGAAACTCACTCCTGTCTTTAGTGAACAAACTGAAAACTTTTCATTTAAATCTTTATTTTAAAGTGTTTCCTACCTGAAGCCTCCACATGTTAACCCACTATAGAAAGCAGTTAGCAAGGATGCTGTATCAGCTCCTATTAAAGACAAAACAAAACAACTACCCTCCCTCCCCACAACAAACTAAAATCCTCTCAGCACTCTTAGGCCTATGTGCAACAGGCAACTTGCTCCAGTGCAGTCCTCTAACTTAAATAATTCCACATGGTAAAATGGGGCTCAAAATGGTCTGATTTATTGGCATATGTCATGGTACAGTGCATTTGCACTAGGAGTTTGCACTGACATAGATGCATGGGTACAAGTTTCTCTGATACACACCAGCCCTATGACACAACTACCCTCTAGTTTACCCAGGGGATTTTCTGTGCATTGTTTCACTGGTTCATAAACTCTGTGGGTTAGGAACTGAGTTGTCTTCTGTTTTGTAAAGTTCAGGGCATTCTGTTGGCACTTAACTTCTACACACATAACATACAATATACATACGCTTATAACAAATTAGTGGAGGAATTCGGTATTTCTTGGTGAGGTGAATGGCTTTTTAAAATGTTAGTTGCAATCAACCCTTTAAATGGCAACTGTACATATTTCTGTATGGTCTTAGTGAAATAATTGCTTTTGAAGATCAGCCTGCCTGCCACAAGAGGTCACTTCATCCCTGTTTTTATTCCAGATCATTGCGATGGTCGATGTTTCTAAAAAAGGAATGTATGGGAGAGAGAGGGGATGTATTTTCAAGTAGTTCCAGGGACTGGCATCTTAATTGAAACTCTGCTTTAAAGTGTATTTAATGCAACCTTACAAAATTGTCACAAACTTACCAGGTGAGGCAAAAAATTACTAGCCCTTCCTTATAAATGTGACACACATAGCCTTTTCCAACTATCCTTATTTGGACACATACTTGTACACCGACGGACAGACAATCATTCACTTTGGTTGCTTTGACAAACATACAACTGCTGCCACTTAACTTTTCACGAGTTCATGTTTGCATCTTCTGTGCATGTGAGCATGCACACACTTTCTCTCACACATACTTCACAATAAACTGTCATTTGCTCTTGTTCTCTTTCTCTCTCTTTTCACATCAGATTCTCTGTTTCTTTCACATACATTTCACATGGGGTGTCTTCCAAAAACATACAAGGCAAGGTGAAGAGAAGATTCAAAACCTGTGGTATGTGCTATATGAAAAGTTCCACAAACCTTAAGAAAGAGAAGTTTCAGGGGGTAGCCGAGTTAGTCTGTAACAGGATAAACTTAAATGGTCTGGTAGCACTTTATAGACTAACAAAACATGGAGATCAGTGGTCTCTGTGGGTGCCATGCAGTGCCCGCCAGGGCATTTATGCGTGTCCACTGAGTTATCAGGGCCAGCCCAAGCCATTCTTGCGCCCCAGACCCTGGGTGTGCGGCGCATGCGCGGCTCCCACCCCTGGGCATGCCGCACATGAGCGGCCCCGCCCCCAGGCGCCTTGCAGCCCCAAAAGTTTGGGGACCACTGATGTAGATGGTATCATGTGCTTTCGTGGTCATGATCATGGCATCATGAGCTCTGGTCATCTGAAGAAGTGGGCTGTGCCCATGAAAGCTCATGATACCATCTCCATGTTTTGTTAGTCTATAAAGTGCTACCAGGCTATTTGTTGTTTTTTAAGTTTACTTAAGAAAGTGGTTAGAAGAACTGCAAAATATGCCAGCAAGTGGTATTATTTGGAGAACCGAGAGTTTTGGTTTACTCCCCGGTAAAGGAGCAAAGAAAAGGAGGGGAACTACAGCTGTCTATGAACCCTAAGGAGCTGTACACAAAAGAGAACATGTCCATTTGCCCACAAGAAATGACTATTGTCTGAGATGATATTTTGGGGCAGCACTGCCACTGAACATCAGGATGAGATGAGAGGAGTCATATTCTTCAGCAAATTAGATGCCTTAGCAGGATTTTGGCAGGTCCTCTAGGAGACTGAGAATTTTGAAGAGCTGTACTTTCAACATAATTTGGCAGATTTTGGCACTTCCTAAGGGTGCCTCTCAGAATATCTTCCACTCAGAAGTATTTCACCCTAATAGGAGTCTAATGCAAAAGAGTGCAGCAGGTGTGACTGTGTATGTTGATAATATAATATTTTGGGGTAGCACTGCCACTGAACATCAGGAAAGACTGAGAAGAGTACTGGGAGATACAAAATCTCATAACCTTCAATGGAATAAGGCTAAATGTCAAACAATGGAAATAACACATCTGGGAAGGAGACTGACCTCTACCAGAATCTTGCCTGATGAATCAAAGATTCGGGAAATACTGAACCTGAAGATGAGACGGGAATTCAAAGGCTGCTAGACATGTTGATTTATGTCAGCAAGTTCAGGCCTAATGACATAGCTTGCACAACTCACCTAAAACCTCTCATTTGGACCAACACTGGATGGACACATATGCCAGAGCCTGAAAGAAAATGCAGTAATTGTATGCACATTATGACCTCAGCTCCATGTGTTGCCAGTGTTCTGACCAACTGAAAGACAGCAAACTCTTCACAGATGCATGGAAAAGAGGGCAAGGAGCAGTACTGTTGCAATGTCCTGGAACTGATTGGTTCCCAGTCTCACATGCATCTAGCGACATGACAGCCCAAGACAAGATTGTACTCACAAATCTGAAGGGACATTACATCTGGTGTAGCGATGTGCAAGTTTCATGACTTTCTCCATGGTCAGAGATTCACAGCAGCCACTGATGGCAAACCACTGATTGCAATAAGTTAAAAAGGATTTGGAGAGGCACCACCCAAGATACTGTGACTACTTTTGAAAATACCGATGTATGTTGTGACCCTGGCATTGTAACCTGGATTCCACTTGAAAATGGCAGACACTCACAAGAGCATATGCTCCATCTGTATCCAGCCTGATGGACAAGCAATGAACATGCACAGGAACACAAGAGTCAGATGCTGTATCTTGAGGCATATGGGATGAACTGAGGACAGCAATTAAATGTAGCTGCTCCCTTACTCCATCTACTTTCACTGCGTGGCAGGAACATCTCTTGTCTATAAATGATAATGCAACACATTGCAGATGTGTTGCCAGCCTTCCCTGATTCATGGTAACTAAAGGAAGAAGCCGCATTTAATGAACCGAGGTGCTTTTAAGATGTAGCACTTGAGACAGATTTTTCAGCTGTGTTTAAGGATCTCTGGGTGCAGAGGGAACACAAGGCAGGTATTTGTACCCTCTAACTGTGAGGCTGGTTCTGCACTGGCCATACCCTGGGAGTGAATTAGAGCAGCCTCTGCGATGCTCTAAACAGCAACTGCTTCTAACCTAGTCTGCTGGGTTTCTGGGATTTAGGCTGTGGTTTAGTTACCCCGACTGCAGCCAGCTTTGAAGGTGCTGTAGCAGCCAAGGCCACCAGAAGATTCCCACTGCGGAGGAAAATCATCTGAAAAGTGCTGTGTATGTGCTAGGTATTACTGGCCACTTAACCTAGCTTCAGCTTACGGGTGGTTGCCAAACTGACCTGAGAACAGTATCCCCACTATGTGGAGTGGGCTGGAGGATGATGAATATGTAGAGCAAAATTCTCCTCCCCGGCAAGAGAATTTTCCCCAGATCAGACACTGCTTAAAGTTACTCTCATAATCTCTGGAGTAAACAGAGTTTCCACTGGCATCCTAAGAAGGTCTGCTTTAAATTGTGTTGGGCTGGAATTTGCCTTTGGGCGGTGCCTGCGTATCTCTTGAAGGAGCAGCATACGATCTCACTTCCACTCTGTCTGGAAGGCTGGGTCTCTTCCTGTCCAGGGGAAGACGAATAATGTAGATGCAATGTTTCTTTCTCATCCTCATAAACAAGGTGCTGCAGACTCATACTGGAGGAACAGTACAATTTCTGGATAATACACAGAAAGTAAGATATTTTTGTAGCCTCCTGACCTTTACATTTAAATGATCTTTCCTTTTCTACTGCCAGAATGCTATGATATACTTCTTGGGACTTTGCGAGACGACATAGAAAATAACATTTTAAAAACTGATGAATAGCATCCAAATATGTGTCACAGATATCACAGTTTTTCAGTTACGTAGAACTGCAAAGCAGAATATAAAAACCTTTCAAATTGAAACCACTTAGAGAAAATATTGATCTCGTTAGCACCTGAGAAGATCTACGGAAAAAATGAATATGCTACATTGGTAACATACTATAGCCTTGGAAGTGGATACTCAGTTACTTGTGATAGGATGGAGAGGAATAGTAGTAATGACTTGATCATCGTGTTGTACCCTTCACAGTCAAAGTCCGTATAGATTTACACCACATCATGTGGTAGCATCTCCTTTTAAGTTCTAATATAAATCTCTTTATTGATCACCAGCTTTTACAGATTCCAGAAAGGCTTAACTGCACTAGCTTCTATTTAGCTAAAGTCTCTCCCATTACGCTACCTTTTCTCTAGCTCATATTTCATTGATATATTAGAAAGTAAGAATGATAGAGAGGATGAGATGGAAAACAAAGGGTAGGAATAAATAGTAAGTTCTCAGAATGGAGAGAGGTAATTAATGGGTTTCCCCAAGGGTCTGTCCTGGGACCAATCCTATTCAACCTATTTATAAAAGATCTGGAGAAAAGGGTAAACAGGTGGCAAAATTTGCCTATGATACAAAACTGCTCAAGGTAGTTAAAACCAAAGCAGACTGTGAAGAGCTTCACAAAGATCTCACAAAACTAAGTGATTGGGCAAGAAAATGGCAAATGAAATTTAATGTTGATAAATGTAAAGTAATGCACATTGGAAAAAATAATCCCAACTATACATACAATACGATGGGGACTAATTTAGCTACAACTACTCAAGAGAAAGATCTTGGAGTCATTATGGATAGTTCTCTGAAAACATCCACTCAGGGCTCATCTAGACTATGTGGAAGATTCGAAAGAGGACATGCAAATTCTGTGGGAATTTGCATATCTTCTTCTGATCTCACTTTCGAAAGTGGAGCTTTTGAAAGTGAAAGTAAATCAAGACATGTTTTTTTCAGCGAAAGCCTCCCTTTTTTGAAAAGCTGCGTAAACCTCATTTTTTTGAGGAAAAGCAGCTTTTCGAAAAAGGGGGGGTTGCCGAATAAAAAATGCATCCTGACTATTTTCACTTTTGAAAGCTCTGCTTTCAAAAGTGAGATCGGAAGAAGATATGCAAATTCCCGCTGAATTTGCATATCCTCTTTCAAATCTTCTGCATAGTCTAGATGAGTCCTCAGTGTGTAGCGGCAGTCAAAAAAGCAAACAATGTTAGGAATAATTAAAAAAGGGATAGAAAATAAGACAGAGAATATCTTATTGCATCTATATAAAACCATGGTACACCCACATCTTGAATACTGTGTACAGATGTGGTTGCCTCATCTTACAAAAGATATATTGGCACTGGAAAAGGTTCAGAAAAGGACAACAAAAAATTGTCCAGAATGGGTTGTGTGTTTGGTAGGGTCCTAATCATGAACGACGTTGAGGTCTAATATCATAGTGATAGTTGCCTTAGAACTACTTTACATAGATAGATAGCCAAATGTGCTGATTATGGCAAAGACACTTGTGGGATTTTTAAACAAAGATTTTATGAATGTGCAGTAATGTGTTTCATAATTTTGGTTCAAATCCTGAGGTTTTTTCCTTTATACTCCTCCATTCTTTTAGTTTACTGATAATTCTAAAAATAAATGCTATATATGGGAGATACTTTTTTTTTTTAAAGTACATTTTAACAAGTTGTGCAGACGAGTATTTACAAAAAGATACATTTCAATTACAATATACTGCATAGCTTAATAAAATCAGCATAATATGAAGTGGCATAAATGAGACAGAACCCTCATTTTTTCTACTGCCATCTATCAAACTTTATAAAACTAGCCAATAGTATTTTTCTGCCAATAGCGCTTGTCCTTCCAACTCCAAGTGACAGGGTGTTTTGTGTCTTTAAGGGACTGTTTTGAGGTACGGTTCCCCCCCTTAAGACTGAATTCTCTTCAGGGTTGTCCTGTTTTGTATGCTATGAGAGCAAGAGTGAAAATGGTATGAAGTTTGTGAATTAGTAAATTCTTCTTCTTTGTTTGATAATTCACTGCAGCTTTCTTCTCTGCTACCATCCCTCCAAGAAAACTAGGAAAATGACAAATAGTGAATGCATATGCCTATGTACTGCATGTTGAGGGTTGCTAGGCTATTAATATCAGAAACTCCGGAAGCATGGGTGAGGCAGGTTACAAATGAGAAACTAAGACCTTACCTACACTACAGAGACTAGGCTGGTGTAAATCCCCAGTGTAGAGGCACTCAACACTCATGGAAAGGCTTTTTCAGTCCGTGTAGGAGCACCTCTCCCCTGAATGAAATTAGCTTCCTTAATGGAAGCAGTCTGCCATCAACACAGCTACATCTATATTGGGGATGCGGTTGGCATGGCTATGCTAGTTGGGGTATGGTTTCTTCACACCCTTGACTGGCATAGTGATGTGTCAACCTAACTTCTAAATGTAGACCAGTCCCAAGACAAAAAGAATAGGGTAAACGAAGCTATAAGAAAAAAGGCCATCTACAGAGTCAGCTACCTGAGCCTATTATTACTGTAGGCTATGTCCTGAATATTGTCATCAGAGGAGCCAACTAGGATTGCCAGGTGTCAATTTTTCACACAGATATTTGTGGTCCCTGTATGGTGAAAAATACAGAATATACCGGACATATAAAATTTTCTGTTTTTCTTGGTCAGATCTTTTTTTGCTCAACAATTTCAGTCCCCCGCCATGTTTGGGATTTTTTTGTGACAATATCTGGCAACCATAAAGACAACCGTCTCACCAGGCTCCTGGGCAAAGTGGGGTGGGGCTGGCTCGGTGCTCCCAGAAAGGGCAGGGCATCAGGTGGAAGGGGCAGGGGAAGCCAGCTATCAGCACTGCCTGGATTGCGGTGTGCCCCTTCCGCAGCCCTCAGCGCTGCCTGGAGTGTGCCGGTGGTGATTTAAAGGGCCCAGAGCTCCTGGCTCTGCTGCAGCTGAGAGCCCTGTGCCCTTCTGAATCGCCAGGCCTCGGAGTAATTGCCCCCTTTACTCCACCCTGTTGGCGGGTCTGAGGGTGGGCTTTGTTCATTTTTGGTTCCTTTTTTCAGTGTATTTGATTTGCTTTACCCTGACTGTTTTGGAGCACTCAGGCTTAGCTTGCCTCTTTCATCTCTTGTCAATAATTTTTATTCTAATGCTGTTATAATAACAGAAGACACTAAATAATACAATAAAAAACCTCTTCGCCTTTAGGGGCCAGGCTAGTTGGTTAAGGTGCAGAGAATCAGTGTTAGCTCTTGCTAGCTCCTTTTCTGTCAGCTTTCCCACTGGGATTGGAGGAAACCCTGTTCCTTAGATTTGCTCTGTTGCTGTGCTCTCCCCCACCCAATTCTGCAGAGCCCAAACTCCTTGACGCTATTGCACAGACTCCAAAGGAAAGTGTGAGCATGCTGTATAAATGGCGCTGTCTCCTTTCAGGTCTGTTCCCCTCTTTTGCCTTTCTGTATTCAGGGGAAGCATTTGGCCTTTTGTGCTTAAGTGTTGCAATAAACCACATTGAGCCGTATGAGTTTAAGATGGAATGTTCTTTAACTCAATTTTCTGGCTTTTATGGTTTATATACTGTGTGGATTCTGAAGTGTTGGATTTTAAACACTTGTCACACTGCATTTTAATGATCAAAATATAAAAGCTTTTCAGACAATTAGGCACAAGCATCAAATAAAACCTAATTTGCATCAGGACTTGATTTAGGTTTCACAAACATAACCAGTAACCTGTGAAATGGTGGGTTATTTTCATGAAGCTCAGGTAATTGATCTGCTTTATGAAGGGCCACCGGCTATGGTATGGTTTGTAGCTACCATATTCTTAGAGAGTCTCCTGACTGAGAACAGAGAAGTTGCTTTACCAAGCATTGTAGCTGCAGCAGACAGGCAGTGGTGAATCAGTACTAAGAAGAGACGAGAGTAAACTGTACAGGGCCGTGATTTATCCTGTTTCTGGGTTGATGAGTGTGTGGTTGATGAGTTTGCGCTTTGTCTGGTAGCAATAACATGCAGAAGAGATGAGTAGAATAGCAAAGCAGAATATGGTAGTGTTAAAAACGATGGCACTTTTCCCATTAGATTATTTTTGTGAGGGTGGTCGAATGACAAAGTAAGGCCTCTAAGACATTGAATTGTGGTTTGTAGAATTAGTAAGCCATTTAGTCTCTTTCTGTGACTAAATTGTTTTTCTCTCATGCCTGTGCCAAGTTGGAACCATGGCTAATCTCTACATTGGCACATCTGTAGGATGTTCTCTCTTGTTCTTGTAACTGATAGGTCTCCCAAGGATAATGCAAGAAATTGCCCTTTTTGAATGAAAGTTAAGTATCTTTGGAGTTCATTGTATTAAATGAATGGTTTATACTTAGTTGTGGGCTTGGAGTGCACATAATCTTTAGAGTAGGGAGATAAGAATGATGCAAGATTGGAGATTTGAAGAACTACACTGAACAATGTGTCGGACAAGACTGGACTATTGGAACAACAACAATAAAAAAGTATTATGTGGTTTTCCTGGGGAATATCTATGGGGAGGCGAATGCAAGTTCCCCGTTTCTGTTATATAACCCTCCCAGCCTTTTGAAGCTATGCCCTGAGAATTGGGTGTGTGGTAGCTTTGATTTCCTGTTGCATAAGATGAACATCAGAGGTGTAAGCTGAATAAAAGAAAGACTGAACAGTTCTGGTTTTGAAGCTGCGACAGTTATGAACTTATCAAGGGGAAAACCCAGCTGTGGGTTTTGAAGGACTGACACCTATCAGAACCCAAGGTGGAGCTGGAGTGGCCCAGGTCAGCTTTTTAGAATGCACATTGGTTCTTTTATTGTTTTAATAGGTTTGATCAGTTATGCCTTTAAACTTTAGGACTAAATGCACTTGCTTGTAAAAAGCTGAGTGATAACTTACAACTGCAGGCACAAAGTGTTCACAACTTCTGCCAGGGAAAGCAGAAGCACAGATCGCTGGCTATGTAGGCAGCCTGGTTTGCTGGGAATATCACTGTGAGGGAAATGTAAAGGTTGGAAAGTTCCTGGTCAAGAGGGAGGGAGATGTGGGTCTCTGCCCGAGAGAGGTATGAGGAGCCGGGAGTCTGGAATGGGTACTCTTGATGGACCACAGAGCGAGAATACAGGGGCAGTTGTCCTGCACTGTGACGGCTCACTCAGTGCTTTGTTTTACTTATGACACCATGTGAAGAGCTAATGCAAAGAGCTACTCTGGGAAGCCATTTGCAGTGCTCCACAAGAAGTTTTATTGGTCCTACAAAACTCAGAAGTTATGCTACATGTGCTTGAGTGCCATATACTGTCAGGTTATCTATTAACTATTTATATATGCACAGATGCAGAGCACTATGTATGTAACACCGTATTATTTTCTGCATTCTGGTAGCTATTGAATTCACCTGTATTTTGTCACAAATCAATTGGGCTGTGTCTAGACTGCATCCCTTTTCCGTAAAAGGGATGCAGATTAGACACATTGTAATTGCTAATGAAGCAGGGATTTAAATCCCCCCCCGCTTCATTAGCATAAAAATGGCTGCTGCTTTTTTCCGTCTCGGAGCTTTGCCAGAAAAAAGCGCCAGTCTAGACGTGGATCTTTCGGAAAATAAAGCCTTTTCTGAAAGATCCCTTATTCCTTATTTTAAGGAATCCCTTATTCCTTATTTCTATTTTAAGAGGAATAAGGGATCTTTTGGAAAAGGCTTTATTTTCCGAAAGATCCGCATCTAGACTGGCGCTTTTTTCCGGCAAAGCTCCGAGCCGGAAAAAAGCGGCGGCCATATTTATGTAAATGAAGCGGGGGGGGGGGGATTTAAATCCCCGCTTCATTTGCAATTGCAATGTGTCTAATTTGCATCCCTTTTACGGAAAAGGGATGCAGTCTAGACACAGCCTTGTTGATGATGGTAGTAAGCCAGCCAAGGCAAAACCAGATACTAAATCTCATAGCATGACTATACAGGTTTGCAGCAGGTGTCTCAGCTAGTCATTATTATGGACCATTCTGCTTATACACTCTATGGAGCAGTTTTGGAATGGTTTAATATCTCAGATAAAGCTTAAGCATCTTGTTATGGTCTCTCAAAATTATTAATACCCAGAAAAAACAGCACCCTTGTTACCAAATGATGTATGGAACTAAACTGACTCCTGCATTCTGAGACACATCCATTTCTTACTATATAGTTTTTGTTAGCTAGTTTTTAACTCATGGTGTGAATTTAGCCCTTAGCTTGTGGGTTATTTATTTCTTTTAATACTCTCATGCAAGGCTTTTTTAAACTATATCCATTGACTGTCTCTTTTCATTCCACATTTGGCATTTCTGTTGAGGCTTTTATACCACACTCATCACTTCAGTGTAAGGTAAATCTCTCAAAGAATCCTAAAAGGCTTGAGTTTAACTTTTTCATGTATTTGCTAGTTTGTTTTGAACAAGCAGCTGCTAATCCTCAATATATTTCTCTGTAGTGCTACTGCTTCACTTTTCTGTATCCTCTGATCTCTAAAATAAATACAAGTGAATACATTATCTGATTAATTTCATCTTTTTCCCCTACGTATTTTTCACAAACCAATCCAGATTCTTACAACGGTGTTTATGTATTCACTAGACAATTGTGCACAAATTTCAGCATCTGAATTGTTCATGATGTCTTCACTATTTACTATGATTTATCAAATTGTATTGGATAGTTACCTTCTGTTTGATACATGATATCTTTTTGTTCTCTTATTGGATGACTGAAACTTTTACTATTAGAATAATGAATAGCAAAACAAAAATGGATACAATGAGTATCACACTTCCAATATGAATAATTACGTGTGCCTTTTAGGGTTTATGAAGATTTTATTGAATAAACTTACCAATAATCCAAATTCATATGAACTTGATGATTTCTATGACCGCATGAATAAAAGCAGTACAAATTTGCCACATATATTCAAAAAATATTTGTGATTGCTTTTGTATTGTATCATTCAATGTGGCATTATTTGACAAACTCAAATATTATCTGGTCCTACTGATTAATATATTGCTCTTGATTTTCTCAGATTGCTTTATCATTTGCTTTTCTTAGATCCTTATACAAACTAAATATTGAATTCAATTGTGCCTGTAAACTGCAGGATTGGACACCAGGCTATGTCTTCTCTGTAGAGTTAACTAATAGATGATCAGTGCCCAGGTGTTGAGCAGCCACTGCAAAGCTGCATGCGAGTTACTGTGTGCTGTGCTCTCCCATGTGAGCTGCTGGTTCTTTGTTGCAGGAAGCTGAGCAACTCTATAATTCTTTCCAAATGAATTTTGATCTGTCCTTCTGGGGAGATTGGGGGCACCCAAGGTTACAAGAGGGCTGTCAGTGCTCTAGTGGTTTAGCTGGTGCCCTCACTGCAAAGTGAAAGTGGTACCTGTATAGCTCCACACAGGACCACTAACCTGGACTGAAATCACCACTGAACTCAGGAGAGAGGTTTTGTGAGTGTATTGGGAGAGGGATTGTGGCAATACCCCAATAGGAGTGCGTCTACACAGCATCCTTACGTCCAAATAAACTATGCAATTTGCACTGTGCAAATTGCATGGATTATTTCTATGTAATTTTCAAATTTGAAATTTGGCACTATCTACACAGCGCCAAATTTTGAAATAAGGTGCTATTCAAAAACGTCCCTTATTCTTGTGCAATGTGGTTTACAGGGATGTCGGAATAGTGAGCCTGTTATATTTCGATACAACAGGCTTGCTCTTAAGATGCAGAATAGCTATTTCAGAATACTGGAGGTATCCCAAAATAGCCCCGCTGTGTAATCGTAGCCTAAGAGCTGAGTCCACTCTATGCTGAAGTCATATCCAGGGAGGGCTGGATTCTTCCTTTGCTCAGCAAAAAGTGGGGTTTGGGTGGTGGAGCCTCAGGGAGAAAGTTGTTGTTTCCTAATCTGTGGCTGGTCTGTCATCCCAGGGGCTGCTCTAACTTGTGCCAGCAGTGTGTTGCCTTGTGGGAATTGGTCTAACATAGCTCTAATCAGCTCCTTTCTTGTCCCTTGCATTGCTCCTATGCTGAAGGGAGAGCGGTTGGAACAAGAGTTGGCTCTAAAGCTTCCCTGCTGCTAAAAGAGCTGTCAGCTGCCCAGTCCCAGTTAGAATCTGGCTTCTTTGTGTCAGATGAGCCAGGTCAGAAATTAAAATCTGGTTGTTAATTGTCCTGGAGACCCTTATACACTCATCATCATATGACCCACAATTCCTGATGATTAAGCTGGATACATGCAGATAGCTTGCTGGGTTGGGACTTAAGTGTTTCTTAAGAGAAAATCAGGGCTAGAAGTAAGCGCTTCAACACATCTAGCTTACTGATAGTGTTCAGGCACCTGTTTCTTATTCTGATCATCATGGTGTCAGAGCTCAATCCTGCAATGGCAGTGAATATAGTTCATTCTCTATGATAAACCGGTGTAATTTGGGAGAAAAAGTTTTTTTGGGGGGAAATTCCACATTTGGTTAAAGAGAAGGATAGCTCTGTGTGGCAGGCTGTTTTATGTATTTATTTTAAGTGACTGCTGCTTTCTCAACTCAGTTTTCAAATGTTAAAGTATTTCTGGTAGAGATGAATTACCAAGCAGAATACAGATAAAACAGTAAAAAGTGCAAGATAAAAAATTGTCCAGTGGCCTTTTAGCACTGGAATATCAGCAAGCGTGTGCACGCGTATCCCCCACATCCACCTCCCCCCTGTATGTTTGGATGTGGGTAGATATAAAATATGTGTATTCAGTAAGTTCCTAATAGATTTGTTTTTACTTTTTTCAGAATAGAAAACCAGTAAGAAGGTATGTACTTGGATAGTAAAGATGACGGCACAATCACTAGAAATCTAGAGATGGAGCTGACTCAGACATCCTCTCCTCACCATGCTAGCTCACACGGAAAGGTGGCGGCTGAACCAATTGCCAGCAACTTAAATGAGCTCTTGAAGGAGTTTCACGGAATGGTGGCTATTCAGGGACAGCCACAAATACCGTATCAAAATGGAGCAGTAGGCCAGGATTGCTGTGTTCCCCTTGGGAAAGATTTCAATCCACTCGCCATGCAGGGGAGGTAAGAACAAGATCAAACTGAATCAGTTTCTTTTATTGAAAGTTGTTTTTATTCCCTGACAGTGTCGATAAAATATATTTTATTTAACATCTTTCTATAATGGATGGAATGAAAAGCTCAGTAGGAATTTATAGCAGTCGTAATTACTTAGAGATGGTGACTGGCTCAGCAGGTTCCCGGACTAATATCAGCTCTTACAGCTGCTCTGCATCGATTTTTCTGTTTTCCGAATCTGAGACCTGGGTTTTCTTCCTCACTCTGTGTGTTTTGTGATGGGTTTGTTTAACCAACAGGGAGAAAAACATCTTTGTTTTGATAAAATGACACACAAATTAGCAAACTATTTCACAAGTCTACATCAAGGCAATCAGCTGCATCACTGCTGAGAAGGGCTATCATCATAAAAAGACACCAATAATGCAGTCTTGAGAGTAAGCACAACATAATACCAAACGTGATTGTTTAGGGTCTGATTACTTCGGGTCATGAGCACCTGTTAGGAGATGTTTTCTATACTCTCTCTGTAGCCAGTGTGGCAGTATCAGGACCCAAATGTGTGCAATTCTATTTTTATGTTTAAAATAAGGATTCCAAAATATTGTATTGCAAGTGGCTGTATAATCTTTCCACTCCCTTCTTCATTTTGCTGTAGAGTTTTGACTCAGGAAGATAGCAGTCTCAGCTTCTAAAAAACAGTTATCGTGTAGCAAAATCAAACCTGAAATAAATAGAATAAGCACTCCAATGAGAGTGGGGGTGGAAATGAAAGACATTTAAAACCGTCGTCAAGAAACTTCAGTGGTTCTGAAGATTCTTGATATCTATTTCATAGATTTATTTAAGGCTAGAAGGGATGATTGTGTTAATCTAGCCTGGCATTCTTCTTAACACAAGCCACAGGATTTAGATGTTTTATTCCACCGAAAATGAAACGTTTCATTTAGATTTTGAGCATTTAAAATGTTTTTTGCATTTAAAAATTGCAGAAAAAAATCAAAACAAAATAACTTTTGAACTGAAAAAAGTTTCATCTTGAAACTATAGAAGTGAAACTTTTTTAGACTTTGGATTTTTTTTATTTTTTGATGTGAACAATTCAGTGAAGCTGATACAAATCCATAAAATGTTTAGGTGTCACTAAATACACACTTTTGCAAACAAAGTGCTCTATATGTAATATAAACATATGCTGTGACATTATATACCTTGGGAAAACACCTTGTTACCCCAATATTCTTCGTTTGTATGTAATTGTGATTTTGCATGTAAAGCAGGCCATGTAAGGGATCGGGGGAAAGGCTATGATCTGGTGAAAGTCCCTGTTCTATCAAACTATGTATATGGTTAGTGCATATGAAGTTATAAGATTGTGTCATATGGTTGTCAGTAAAACATGCTGGAAATTGGCCAGATATTAGCTCACCAGAAACAAGAACAAAAAACAAAACAAACAGACAAACAAAAAATTCCTGGCAGGTATCAAACAACTATCAACAGGCATTGTTCCACAAAGGAGTCATAATTCAATGACTTACCTGCAAAAGATTGCACCAGAGGAATTGTTTAAACTTGCCTGGTGATGCAACAATGTCCACTAGACATACTTGGAGTTATGTTCCTCAAGCATGTGGAGTAAGGGTATAAAAACAGAATATAGGGCTCCCTGCTTGGTCTTTCTTCTGATTTCACCTATGCTACAAGAAACAAAGCCCTGAGAAGACTGAAGATTCCAACAGAGGAGACTGGCCCAGGTTTTAAAAGTGAAATCTTTGCACTGTGCACTGAGAAAAATGACTTAATCTTTTTGTTGCTCAATCTAACAGGGTTGAAAGTTGAGACTGCATGCTTATTTCATTTCTTTTGGTAACTAACCGTGACTTTTTGCTCATCAGTCACATAAAATCTATCTCTTGTAGTCAGTAAATTTATTTAACTATATATCTTTAGCAGTGAGCTTGCCTGAAGTGTCTGGTAAATTACTCAGATTTTCAAAAGCTAGTGTATATTCACTTTTCATTGATGAAGTGGTGAACCAAGTATTATTAAATTTGCACTGTTTATGGAGAAGGCATATTCAGGAGGTACAGTACTGGAAGCTGGAGGAATTTGACTTGTGCCTTTTTCTGTGTGATTTATGAGTGGCTCTGAGAGCATTCAAGCAATCTAACTGGGTATGGGATTCCACAGATTGTTGTGCTGAGTGATAACAGCACCTAGAGGGGTTTGCTGCTTGTCACTAGAAAAATTGTCTGAGACACATCCCAGGTTGGAGACTTAAGCAGCAATCCCAGGCTGCAACCTGAGGATCCCCTCACATATGCGCTGACCTGGAAAACTATTTTTTTCTATTCTGTTTTCCATTTGTTATTTGGACCTTCACGTGGTTGTGGAGAAAAACCCAAGTTAGGGTTATCAGTGGGACATAATTTGTCTGCCCAATCTGCATGCATTTTAGAGTAAAATAGCTTTCAGAGAGAAATGTGGAAATCTTTAACAATTGAAAATAATTACAATAACAATAATTATTATTAATAAAAATCAACTTGTACTTCTTTTATATTCTTCTTGTTAGTATTTAAGGAACTATACAAAACTCCAAAGGGTTTGGTAACATAATCAAATAATATAAAAATCTCCTTAATTCTTAGAGAGCCAATGGATGTATCAAGGTGTGTGTGTGTGTGTGTGTGTGTGTGTGTGTTTTTCACAAACATGATGACAGTAAGTGGAGTGTGAGGAAAATGGGGTGGGGTGTTTTGGGGAGCCAAAGACATTTCTTTTTGAAAGTCTCATCTGTGCCAGTATTGAATCACACTGGTAAATAGTGCTGACACACAGGAACTGCCCAGTTAATACATGTGGCATTTTGATGTTGAAAACAGCATAAAATATAGACATTAGAAATGAATAAGACATATTAGATCATTGTTTACCTTTCTCATCTGATGTAGGCCTCTCTTTTTCCCCCACACAAACACATTTTCTGATTTCTATATGTAAATACTTTTAACTTAATAAATGAACCTTGCAGCATTTTAAACTCCCATTTATTTTTTATCATGCATTTTATCCAGTCTTCTGATAGCAACAATCTGCATCGAACAAGTGATGCTTTCAAGTGAAATATCTGCAATAATAGGACATTCAGTTCTGGATCTTGCAGTCATTTACAGTTGTGTATAATTTTCCTCCTCTGAATAATTCTGTTGAAATCAATGGGACGACTCCTCATAGTAAAATTAAATACATGAGTAAGTCCTGGCATGATCACAGCCTCAAAAAGTGTGGTCCGTGCAATTCCAGAGTAATGAAAATTTCACTTCTGATGATGTTTATTTTGGTGCTTACAGCTGAAGATTATTACTGATTAAAAAATATGAAGAAACAAACAGAAACTGGCCTAGTTGCAGAAAATAATCCATTAATTTGAAATGCCTGTGTAATTTGTTTTAATATATCTATTTAAGTTAAATTGGTCAATTATCTTTCAAGAATAATAATCTCAAGGTGTCTAATTGTTCAAATGTATGCCGAAGCAAGCTGTTTCAATGAAGCTATTTAGAAGGACTGCAGATTTACTTCAGTCAATAAAATGAACTTTAAGAAACTGTTCTTAAATTAACTGGCCACAATTATTTGTGGGAGGAGAATGTCAATGAACCCTCCTTTGCATTTGCCCTTCATTGCTGCAGTGTGCAGAGGCACAGACTTTCTAACGTGCTGAGGAGGTGCTCCTCCTGGTTGCACGCTAGACCCTGCCCCCACTCCACCCCTTCTCACAAGACCCCAACGCAGTCGTGCTTCTTTCTGCCCCGTTCCACTCATGCTCCCCCCTCTTCTCATCCCTTTCTGTCCCCTCCCCTAAGCATGCCACACACTCATTCCTCCCCCTCGAACCTCCTGCAGAATGGCTGATTGGAGAGGGTGGGAGGCACTGGTGGACAGGCGGTGCTAGGGGGAAGGATTGCTGGAGGTGGGCTGCTGGTGGGTACTCAGCACCTACTATTATTTTGCTGTGGATGCTCCAGGGCTGGAGTCAGTGCCTATGGTAGTGTGTACATACCACAGGGGGTGTTTTGCCTTTACTTTGCGCGCGTGCTTGTTCCAGGGTTTGAGGTCAGTTATTGAGTCTTCACTAGCTGCCATTTTACCTACCAAATCTTCTGACTTCACCTGTGACGCTGGTGTCCCACCTGACTCTTGCTTCCTTCTTCAATGGCTCAATGGCTATGAGCCAGGATGGGTAGGAACGGTGTCCCTAGCCTCTGTTTCTCTGGAGGTGGGTGATGGGAGGGATCATGAGAGGATTACTTGTTGTGATGCCTCCTCTGGGGCATCTGGTATTGGCCACTGTCAGCAGACCAGGTACTGGGCTAGATGGACCTTTGGTCTGACCCAGTATGGTCATTCTTATGTTCTTCTTCTCCCTAACCTCAACTGACCTACAGCCCTGGATCATTTCTGGGGTTTGTATATATTTCTCTGATGCTTCTGCTATCTTTCACTTTCAGGAATAGTATAGTGGACTTCATTAAACTGGATAGAGGTCTGAGCAGATATTTCTTACGTTCTTAAGAATTGTGGGTTGTCTCACTGATTCAATAGTTATCAACACTTACAATGTGCAGAGCTGTTGCAATTTACATGTACTGTAAATATATGACACTGGTTTTCAGGTACTTTTTGAATGCAAATTAATATGTTAAAAGCATAGTCATTTTAGGGCTTATTTGTGGGGTTTGTATCAAAATTTGTAAGACTGTAGTGACTAATACAATTTTTTCCTCTTCCTGACAAGGTAGTAACTTCACAGGTTCCCATTGTGCTAGCCCATGTGCAAAGAGGGGTGGAAGATAATCCCTATTCCGATAACCATCTAATTAAGAGTGGATGCAACCTGTGGGAGTAACAATCAGAAGGAATTGTGTATAAGGAACCAGGGAAACAAAAATAAACTTCTACAGATAGGCCAAATAAATACATTAATATCAACTGTTATCAGTTGCCAGTTTCCCGCAGGCATCACAATGGTATTATACCCTGAAGGTATTTGAAGGAGTACAGGAAGGTGGCTTTATGGATTAACTCAGGGGCAGCCTATGATATTTTGGGTTCATTTGAATTAGAGCTGAAACAGCACATAATTTATTGGATGAATTTAGCACCTTTATTTGTTAATGAATTATCCAAAAGCAGATCTCAATTTTTATAAATGTCTTTGTTGTTCAAAATCATTTGATGGATGATTTATATTAACATTTTTCATTATTGCTTATGGATTCTTCATCATAACTATTTCTCTGAGTTTTTATTCTGCTTATAATTTATTATTCACAATAGTTCAGATGTTATTGCTTCTGTTAACTGACTTGTTGACTAAAACTCATAATGACTTTTAAAGACCTAAACATAGCCTCTTAAATACTTCCAGAGAAGCCATATTCTAATGAAAACATTTTTGAAATAAAATACTAGCTTGAATGTTTTTGCATAGCAAATATGAAGGGCCACAAATACTGACAAAGGGAAGTGAGTGGCTTTTATTCACACAAATACCTACGGATTCTTTTTTGCACTGTCAAACTTTAGTTTGAACTCAATTCAAGCTAAATTCAGGGCAGTTCTGAACCTACAAGCATCAAAAGTGAAATGTTATTGTATGCGAATTCCTGAATAATGGTACAAAACAAGTGAGTTTTGCACACTGCTACTGTTTTCCTAACTGTTGTTGTTGTTGTTGTGAGGTCGTCTTCGTTAAACCTCCAAGGCCAATTGTGGAAAGATGCCAGGGACATATGAGCTTCAATCTTTTTTGGAATATGACAGCTGTTTCATCATGTAAACCTCTTTTTAAATACAGGCGGCTTTTAATGTTAAGCCAGCCAGGCAATCAGACTTCCAAAAGAAATAAATTATATGTAGGCAGTTACAGCTGATAAGGTTTTTGTTGGATTTACATTAGCCAATTTAGATTAATAGATTTCAAGGCCAGAAGGGGCCATTGTGATCATCTAGTCTGACCTGCTGTCTAACAGAAGCCATAGAACTTCACCAATATAATTCTTGTATTTTCAGTCTGAATTTATCTAGCTTCAGCTTCCAGCCACTGGCCCTTATTAGACCTCTGTCTGCTAGACTGAAGATCCCCCTTATCAAATATTTGTCTCCCCAAGTAGATATTTATACATTCTGCTCAAGTCAAGCCTTAATCTTCTCTTTGGTAAGTGAAATAGATCGAATTCATTGAATCTACCACTACACAGTATGTTTTTCATCCTTGACTCATTGTTGTAGGTCTTCTCTCAACCCTCTCCAATTTATCTGCTTCCTCCTTGAATTGTGGGCCCTGGAACTGGACACAGTATTTCAGCAGCTGTTGCAATTGTGCCCCAAACAAGTAAAATAACCTCTCTATTTCTATTCCAATCCCCTGTTTATGCAGCCAAGGATTGAATTAGGCATGTTGGCCACAAGGTAGCACTGTCAGTTGTTGAGTATCCACATGACCCCAAAACCTTTTTCCAGGGTTTCTGATTCCCAGGCTAAGATCCTTTATCCTCACTGCATGGCCTACATTCTTTGCTCCTAGATGTATATTGTCTGCTTGCACCAGCTTCCTGAACAAGCCAGATCATTCTGTATCATGGGTCCTGACTAGGGATGATAAAATGCAATTATTTAGGTAAACGTGTAACTGCTGAAAATTTCAGCGTTTACACGTGTCGGGAGAGGCAGCTCCCACAGAGCTGCCTGGCCCCCCATTGTGACTGCTGCCTCTGTATTTGTATTTCAGATCTGATACAGAAGCAGCAGCTTGTAGGGGGGCAGGCAGGCCAGCTCCCCATACATACCAGCTCCCGCCTCCTTCTCTGGCCCCCTGTGTTGTCGCCTTTGATACAGAGGCAGCAGCCAGGGGAGTGAGGGCTGCGTGTAACTGTGCATGTTAACCGATGAGCCTGGACTCATAGGTCAACTCTGTACATAGATACACGTTCATATCCCTAGTTCTGACCTTTCCTCTTCATTATTTGTCACTCCCCCAATGTGCCATCTTCAAACTTTATCAGTGATCATTTTATATTTTCTTATAGTTCATTGATAAAAATGTTAGAGTAGGGGCAAGAAATGACCCGTGGGAAACCACTGAAAAACATACTGACTCCATGATGATGACTTGTTTACAGCTACATGTTGAGACCTATTGGTTAGCCAGTTTTAATCCATGTAATGTGTGCTATGTTCATTTTGTTTCATTCTAGTTTTTTAATCAAAATATTTGTTTTTGGTACCAAGTTAAATGCCTTGCAAAGTCTAAATATATATTACATCAACATACTGTTACCGTTGTCAGCCAAACTTGATGCACTTTAATAAAAAAAACCTTGAAATTAGTTTGACTGAATCTATTTTCCATAAATTCATGTCATTGGTATTTAATATTTAATGTGTTATTGAGTCCCATATCAGCTGCTCCACTCCTTTTTGCCTGGGATTGATGTCAGATTGACAGGCCTATAATTACCCTGCTCATTCTGTTTAAATATTAGAACAACATTTGTTTTTTCCCAGCCTTCTGGAACCTCACCAGTCTTCCAAAACTTATTGAGAATTAACATTAAGGTCCAGCAGGCTCTGCAGCCAGATTCTATAAAACTCTGCAAGTTATCTGGAACTGCAGATCTAAAAAAATCTGACTTTAATAGCTGATCTTTAACATCCTCCTGGGATACTGGAATGGGAGCAGTGTTATTATATGATATGACTACATCTATTTCTCTCTAAATCCAAAACAAAAATGTTTATTGAATACTTCTGCCTTTTATTTATTAGTGTTAGTAATTCTACCATTCCTATCTAGCAATGGATAAGTGCCATGATTAGGATTCATTTTCTTTCTTTTATACTTAAGAAACTCCTTATTGTTCTTTGCTCTGCTGGCCATAGATTTATCTTTGTTTTCCTTTGCTTCCTTTATCAGTATTCTACAATTCATAGCTTCTGATTTATATTCATTACTATTAACGTCACATTTCTTCAATTTTTTTACTGTTTCTTTCACTTCTTCTATAAACAAGGTTGATTTTTTTTAACCTTTATAACCTTCTTCCTTGATTGTGAGTTTCTGGGCATCTAGAAAAGTGTTCTTAAACAATTCTTAAGCATATTCATATTGATTCTGATTAGAGTCTTCTTGCCAGCCAATATGGCTCATTAGTTTTTTTCTGCTTTGTGAAATTGGCCCCTGTAAGTATCCAAGTGTATGCATCAGTAATTTGGACTTTATTTTGTTTGAACATTATAAATGAGATAGTCACAATCACTTGTACCTCAGTTAGCATTAATTTTTATGTCTGTGATCGGTTGCTCTTTAACTGTCAAAGATGATCTCTAATATAGAATTCTCCTGTGTTGAATGCAACATTTTCTGAGTTAAGAAATTGTCATCCATAATATTAAGAAATCCTAAGATGTTCTAGTTCTGGCTGCATGAGCCCTCCAGCATGTGTCTTTCAAACTAAAGTTCCCCAAGTCCAAAAAGCTTATTTTCCTACGCAGTATAAATAGGTGTTTAAGGAGCTGTTCATCCTCTTCCCTGGTGTGACTGGTACTCTGTAACAGACACCAACTAGCACCTTATCTTGTGCTTACCTGTTAGATCATTGATCCATAAATATTCAGGATAATTTTTTTCCTCAGTTACCAGTGACTCAGAAACAGGAAATACCATTTGTGACATCGAATGCCACTTTCTCCTTCCCTTTTGTTCCCTGACACCTTCCTAATAGGTTGCAACCACTGATTCTAACAAGCCAATTATGCATATCATTCCTGCAAGTTTCAGTTATACTAACTAGATTGAATTTATGCTTATAAATGAACAATTCCAGTTCCTCTTGTCTGTTAGTTAGGCTTCTAACATTGGTATATAGGCAATTCAAGAATTGCTTCTCTGTGTCCTTTGGTTCCTTGATTAGTTTTGTTTTTATCATCTCACTTTTATGCTAAATATGCACTCATATCTTCTCTCTTTTGACACCCATCCACTTTGTCATTAGTTTAATACTCTCCTGACTACTCTAGACTGCCTGTCCTTGAGGAAATTTATTTCCCTTCTGTTAAGGTAGAATCCATCCAAATTATACAGCCACCTCTCCTCACAGAAGCTGGATCAATGTTCCCCAAAATTAAATCCTCCTCCACTTACCTACCAAGAGTTTCAGTTCTAGAATCTTCTACCTTCTGTCATCCTTAGCTTATGGGATAGGAAGGCTCTCAGAGAAGATCACTTGTGCCTTCTTCAGCAGGCTTCTAAGATCACTGAAGTTATCTATTCTCTGTAATATACTTTGTGATGCGATCATAAGTCCAGTGTGCGAACCATCTCTAATGGATCCTTGCCCATCAACTTTGGATGCCTATGTCATCTCAGAGTGATGGTTTTTGCTTTTCATCTAGAAAGACAGCACACTTGTCCTGTTGTCTGTCTGTCTGTCTGTCTGTCTTGCACAATATTCGTTCAGTTATTTGTAGTATTGAATCCCCCCCCCCAAAGGATTGTCGGTCTTCCTTGGATAGTTGGAGCTCTCTTGGTGGGGAAGCTTGATTTTTCTATAGTTTGGCCCAAGCAGCCATCCTTAAATTGTGTCCAGTACAGCTCTCCATTCCCTTGGACTAGTTGGATCCTGAAAGATATCTTCCAGAGTTTCCATTCTGAGGTATTGATTGAATACTTCTAGCTGTATAGATTTCTGCTTGGTTCCCTCCACTCTAGAGCCTCCAGCCTGCTTTTGTGTCTCCATCTGTGTAAAATACAACCTTCTTGACTCTGCTAGTTATGAACTGCTGAGCCTCCTCTCTGAGGGTATGTCTACACTACAGCGCTAATTTGAACTAACTTAGTTCAAATTAGTTAATTCGAACTAAGCTAATTCGAACTAACGCATCTAGAACTAAAAACTAGTTCGAATTAGCGTTTTGCTAATTTGAACTAGCATGTCCACATTAAGTGGACCCTGAACAGGGCTTAAGGGTGGCCGGAAGCAGTGCCGGCAGGGCATCAGAGGAGGACTTAGAGCGTGGAGATGCTGTCTCAGGCTAGCCGAGGGCTGTGCTTAAAGGGTCCTGACCCCCACCCCGGACAGACAATTCTCAGGGGTGCCCCGCTTGAAAACTAGTCCTGGCTTGGAGTGCCCGGAGTGCCCACACTGGGCACATCACACCACTCGGCCATCAGCCCGGCTGCACTTGCCGCAGGCTGCCATCTGGGGAGAGGGGGCAATTGGGGGGCTGTAGGAGAGCTTCCAACCCCAGAAGCCCACAGAGCCAGCCCAGTCCTCCCCATCGGGGGCTCGTACCCCATTCCTCCCTCACCTCCTTCCACTTACCCTTCCCTAGCCCCTTTTCTTGATGTACAAAATAAAGGACAATTGTGTTCAAAAATGGAATCTGTCTTTATTGAACAAAACTGGGGGAGACTGGGAAAAGGAGGTGGGAGAGGGGAAGAGAGAGGCTGGGAGAGGAGAGGGCAACTAAAATGATCAGGGGTTGGGAACTGGTCCCATATGAAGAGAGGCTAAAGCGACTGGGACTTCTCAGCTTAGAAAAGAGGAGACAGAGGGGGGACAGGATAGAGGTCTCTAAAAGCAGGAGTTGGGTGGAGAGGGTGCATAGAGAAAAGTTCTTCATTAGTTCCCATAAAGAAGGACTAGAGGACACCAAAGGAAAGGAATGGGTAGCAGGCTTCAAACTAGTAAGAGAAAGTTGTTCTTCACAAAGCAAAGAGTCAACCTGTGGAACTCCTTGCTGCAGGAGGCTGTGAAGGCTACAACTAGAACAGAGTTGAAAGGGAAGTGAGATCAAGTGATGGAGGTTGGGTCCATGGAGTGCTATTAGCCAGGGGGTAGGAGTGGTGTCCCTGCCCAAAGTTTGTGGAAGGCTGGAGAGGGATGGCACGAGACAAATGGCTTGGTCACGGTCTCCGGTCCATCCCCTCCAGGGTCCCTAGGGTTGGCTGCTGTCGGCAGACAGGCTACTGGGCTAGATGGACCTTTGGTCTGACCCAGGACGGCCATTGTAAGCTCAGGGCTCAGGGTCGGGGGTCTCAGTGGACCCCCTTAATTTTCATGCACACCTGCTCCTGGGTGGCCAGGCTGGCAGCTCTCCTGCCCTAGACGGCCACCTTCCTGTGCCTAGTGCGGAGATTGTGGACGAGGTCCACGATGTCCGCACTAGCCCCGGCGGGTGCCCTCCTCTTGCGGTCCCGGGCAAGCTCCCGAGAGCCGCCAGCCTGGTCCCGGGAAGAGGGGGAGGGCTGGGGGGCATCGGGTGGCTGGCTCGATCCGTGCCAGGTGCAGAGTCTGCTGGCTGGGTCCTGGCAGGCTTGCACCTGGCACGGGCACCGTAGCCAGCCCGTGCCCCTTTAAGGGGTCCGGGGCCGGGAGGGGGGCATAGAGTTTCCCTGGTGTTGGCCAGAGTGGCCACCAGGGAAACCTGGGAAGCCTTAGCCTCCCACTAGTTCGAATTAAGGGTCTACACAGCCCTTAATTCGAACTAGGTAGTTCGAACTAGGCTTAATCCTCGTAAAATGAGGTTTACCTAGTTCGAACTAAGCGCTCCGCTAGTTCGAATTAAATTCGAACTAGCAGAGCGCTAGTGTAGCGCCTATTAAAGTTAGTTCGAACTAACTCTGTAGTGTAGACATACCCTGCCTTCCTCTGTGTCCAAATCCTTGTTGGAACTGCTGTTTGTCCAAGGCAAAGCAGACAGCCATTGCTTCACCTCAGCACTAATTTCCCACACTGCAACATTTTAACACAAGAACTGTTTTACCTTTTATTGCCTGATGTTTCTTATGCCCATCTCGAGCACTTTGGGTTTGAGTGGTGATGCTATTCATGGGATATAGAAGTCTGAAATAATAGTGAGTCAAACTTATTTCGAGTTACTAGACAGTAAGTTCTGCTTCAGCTTCCTCCTCGTGTAGGTCTGTAAGGGTCCAAATGCATAGGAACCAGTGAAGCATTTCTGAGGAAGAGCAGGATGAGGGAAACCAGCACAACCCTTACGTACAAAAGAGCACTTGTCGGGTATGGGAAGAGTTAAAGGGAGCTGAGGGAACAGGACTGATACCTATGTAAATCTTCTAATGAAGATCCCCTCAGTGGTGTGAGGAAGGTGTGCAGTATCAGCTTTGATACTGCACAGAAATTTGTGGTGGCGTTCCAATGTTGCTCCATGGCTTTGGGAGGAGAGTACAGATTCTTCAGACCTCGATGGATTGACCTAGCATTACAGCCTATTAACTCAACAGGTATGTTGCAGAGAGGATTTTGCCCCAAGTTTGTCATGTTTGAGTCACAAGCATGGAAATTAGTGATGGAAAAGCATTGCTAGATCTGCTAGGACTTTGCACCCACTTTGTACAGGCATAAATAGCTGCACTGTGCAAGGCAGTGGAAAATCAGGCCTAGATCAGCACTTCACTTGTGGGAGTATGCCTGTCATCTGCTTAGGGCCCTCAGAATTCTGTGCTATAATGGGATATTCAAGTAGAAGTGGTTTCCAGGAGAGCTTTTTAGACTTTGTTCTTTGGGAAGAAGCCTATGAACTCACAGTGAACTTGTTCTGATATGGAGTTTGCCATAGCTGTTCACTGCCAGGCTGGATTATTATACTGCACTCTATGCTTGCAGGCCATCTGGAGATGGCAGCTAGTGCAGAAGGCAGCTATTTATTAAGTTGCATTTCCCACAAGTAGCACAGTACACCCACAGTCTGTTACCTGCCCTAGCCATCATTTGATTTCTCCTGGTGTTTAAAAGTAGTGTGATATTGGTGGTACACTGACTTGACTATATTCTTGTTGCATTTAGACTTAGCCAGTTGTGAACCAGGACCCCACTGAGCTAGACCGAAAAAATGGTCCCTGACATAAAGAACTTACAATATAGTATGAGACAAGAGACAACAGATGGATACAGCCAAGGAGACTGGGAGTATGTGGAAATGAGACCAAACTGGTCAGCATGGGTACGTCTACACAGCAGGGCTAAAGTCGGAATAAGCTATGCAACTTCAGCGATGTCAATTGCATAGCTTAAGTCGAAATAGCTTAATTCGGCTTTAGGCACTGTCTACACAGCAGATGGTGATGCTCAATCGGCTGCTTGTGCTCCCCGCTGCATGGGGGGTGGGAGAGGAATTGGCACTGAGCTTCAGCCATGGACCACCAGCGAGTGGTCTGCAGACTGCACGTTGAGAACCACTGTTCTAGAACCTCTTAAGAGACAGCTATTCCAAACCTAACAGTCAATCATTGGACACCAAGTATCCCTTTTCCTGGGATGAGTAAAATGTCAGATCTTGCCGGAAACAGGTGTGCACTATTCAGGTACATTAAAATCATTCTGAGGCTAGTTTGCTTTTTTAGCAGAACAGAAGTTCTCAGAATAATACTCACATTTTTAAGGATTGATGAGTAAGCAAATGAAGACAATTAGCTGACGAATCTTTTGTTTTTAAAAATACAGGGTCACTAATGAACTGTGATTTCTTCCCATTTTTAATATTGCTTCTTCTAAGGAGCTCAAGTGATTTATTCTGTGAAATGCAGCTAAAGCTGACAAATGAGTTATCAAAATGCTTTACATCAGTGCCGACTTGAGCGATTCCCTGTTTGGCATGTACTAATGCGCCTGCAAAGGCAACTTGGAATCAATTGTGCAGACAGTGACTACAGGGAACTGGACCCGCATAAGGCCATGAATCAGCCAAAGTGCTAATGGGAGCTAATCTTCTCAGATTGAGAAGTGGAGGTGAATGGTTTCATTCATTTGATCACCATTTCTTTAATTGTATCTTTAATGCCAGAGGTGGGAAACCTCAGGCCCTGGGGCTGGATGTGGCTTCCAGCTTGCCTGGATCCAGCCATGAGGCTCAGGGCTCTCTCTCCCTTCCCACCTCCCACCCCCCTGGTGCATTGGGGAACCTGTGCCCACTGTGGGACCATGTCAATGAGGATTTGTCTTTTTATCTTTTTATTTTTTTCTTCTTACTTCTGTGCAGCCCCTGACTGATTTTTTTCCTGTGGATCAGGGCCCCCCTTGACCCAAAAAAGTTTCCACACCCTTGTTCTGTGCTCTGTATTTAAGCCAAGTGAAGTATAGTGATGTTACTTTTGATGTGTGGACTTGTTAAGATGAAGTATGTTATTTAAACACTAATTCCCAAAAGATCCAATCTGTGGCTTTTTATTGACAGGTACCAACTAGTTCATCTTCTCAAGAGTGAAATAGGGAGAGTTATTGCTAATCTGGTAACTGACAGTTTGGAGAGTTGTGGCAAAAGACTTGTTTGTGGCTTTAAGTAATTCAAAAACAGCTGGGAGAGGCTGATGGTTTCACTAGTGGTTAATGAGTGATTCCCTCTTCCTCCCCGATTAGTAAGACTAGAAAACAGGGTCCATCTGGCATACCATTCATGTTGTCATTGATTTCTGGGTTGCTGTAGTATGAAGTGAAGCTCTCATGACGTTTTTGCATGGAAATCTTTATGTAACACATCCGTATCTACAATTTGGCTACATTTGTGTGTGGTGTGGCATTAAATTTGTCTTCGGAGTAAGAAATGTTCTGCAGTAGATAAACCTACTGCAGGATACATAAGCCAGAATTAATATGCTTGACTGCATACTGTAAATCAATGTTTTACAACTACTACTCCACCCACTGCTGTACTTTTATATAATGTGATTTTTTTCTTTGCTACTTTTTTTTAAAAAAAGAAGCCGTCTCAGATATACCCAACTTTAATCCCTAGGAGTGAGTAATAGGAGCAATGCTACCTCTTCAGTCATGCCAATGACATGTGAACGTCAATCCTCTTTGGGATTTACTGACAGCTGTTTCATCATGTAAACCTCTTAGAGTGAAAAACATGAACCTGATTTTAATGAATATGTCTGATAAAACAAATGGAAAATCCAAAGTAACAGTGAAAATGGAACAGTTTCTGTAGTCTGGTGAGCTGTTTTAAAATGTATAAAGTATGTTTAAATATTGCAGAAAATATATAATTTTACTCAGATGTGAAACTCCAGAGTACTGCTAGTAAGTGGGTTTTTAAAAATTCTTTAGTATACAGAAAACATTCAGAATTGATTTTCATTTACTGTACTGAATGCAGCATAGGTTCAGAATTGATTTCCATTTACTGTACTGAATGCAGCATGGGTACTTTTCAGCTCCAATCAATTAGATAAATATTCTTTGTAAAACTGACACGATGTGATTTATGTATTTAGAAGAGGGGTGGGGAACCAGTTTAGAATCGGGGCCGCTGACTCACAGAAAATATCAGTTAGGGGCTGCACACATGTGAGAAGAAAGACACTCCCACATTCTACTTGCATACCACAGCCTAGGCAGGCTCAGGCTAGTAGATTTTGTGTGCTCCAGCCCCATGGAGGGATAGTGGGGTGCTGGAGCACCAGCACGGGCTCCCCAATGCTGAGGGGGAGCTTGTAGCCTCGGGGGCCAGATCCAGCAAGCCAGGGGCCACAGGTTCCACGCCCCTGATTTAGAACATTAGAACATGTTCTAACATCATCTTCTCAGGTCTACTTAGCACACAGAAAAAGGCAGTCTTGTGCAGCAATGTAAGGAAGTGGGAGTTACAGTGAGCAATGGCATTTTCCCAACAACATTCTTAAAATTAGCTGGATGGAAAGTATTGCTGTGATCACAGGTGCAGAAACACACATCCAGAAATTCTGAATTTGCCTTTACAAATCTGTTCATAGTTGTATAACAGTATTGAAGAGGATTATAAATTCAGAAATGTTCATTTTAATCTGTTTAGTTAGAAGAAAGACAATCCTGGGTAAGTGTGGCTAGTTTTCATATTATGTATCTAAACACTGAATATAGGTTACATTTTCTGAAGCAAATAGCCAAAACTGTCTCTAATTCTGAAATATCAAGAACCAGATCCTTAGAAAGTAAATGATAGAGGAGCTACATTGAAGTAAAACATCAGTGGAGGAAGAAAGAACATGGAACTTCCTTCACCACTTGGTTCCATGTAACCTTCCTTATTTTTCAAAGTAAAGTTTATTCAATCTGTAACCCTCAGAAGAAACCGTTTAAAAACTTTACTGGTCTATAAAGAGGGAGTCTGGACCTCAAGTGATAAGCAATTGAATCAACTGATTGTGTACATTATTACTGAATTATAAAAGTGTATTGAATGTTGTCGTTTGGGAAAGACTCCCTGGTGATTAATATCAGAGTGAAATGTGTGCATTAACACTATATGAAGAAATAGGGCTATTTAATTATATTAAAGTCTGTGGCCAAACAGGGAGAACCAGGTTTCCTCTTAGACAGGAGGCAGGTATTTGCCTGTCTTCATTGAGATTAAAGAAGGTGTGACCCAAACAATGGAAGCCCCATTTACATACAAATCAGCAAGGGTATGGGAAGTCCACGGGAAGAGACAAACAATAAGAGGTCATCTTGTCTCTTGAAACAAAATCATTGAATGTGGGAAGATCTAGGCAAGGACAGAAACCACCTTTGGTACACATCCCTAGACAGACACAAGGGAGAAGAGCTCTCACAAACTGACAAAGATGGGTCCTTCAATCAAGGACAGATTTGAAATCTCTGGAAACCGAATAGAGGTGACAAACCATCTTAAACAAAGCTTGTATCTTGCTAAATTAATTTTAACACTTTTAGACGTGCATCTTCACTTTTATTGGCTTGTAACTCTTCTAACTTTATTCCTTTTACTTGGCATCACTTAGCCTATCTTCTTTAATAAACTTGTTTTATTATTAATATAAATAAAATCTGCTGTGTTTAAATGGTAAGGGTGTATTTTCCACAGTTAAGTCAATATGTTGTATTTTTGCCTATTTAGACTGAGGAACAAATAAACCATATTATTTCTCTGAGTTGTCTGGAAGTGGGCAGGATTATTGTACAGAATATAATTTTGGGAAAATTCAGAGAGGGAGTGTGTTAGTCACCTTGATGTAACAAGGCGGATGGAAGCTGCTATGGGACTGTAGATAGACTTATGGGGGTAGAGCTGCTGAATCAAGGCTAGCTGCATAGCAGACAAATTCTTAGCATGTGACCTTGCATGTTTGTTGCTGACTGTGAGCATCCTAGTTTGGGAGCTACAGTAGTAGGGCACTGAGACGCTCTCAGGGTTATGTGGTAGGAGGAGACACTACCCTTTGCTGGTCTGAATTGCACCCATATTCCTGTGACAATCACTCCTTCATTAATAGTAGCAATGCTCATAATGAGCCCAATCATTTTCCCATTGTAATGAGAATGTTTTGCCATTGACTTCAATTGGAGCAGCATCAAGCCCTATATAAATAAATGAATGGGACTGGCTAAAGGTCCTAAGGAAGTGAGGAGCACAAGTCAGTGAGATTTGTGCTTCTAACTATTTGGTGATTTAGAAACCCTCGTCTTAAATTAACTGTCTTTAAGCTTTGTTACTCAGTTCAATTGTTTTCTGTTGTTGCACAACCTGATCTTTCAAAACTTGGCAATAATACTCACTCATTTAATGTGGCTAAGAACATGGTTTTTTCTCTTGCTTGTGGTTTTGCTAATGCTCTCTGGGGTGGGATAAGGGCAGGGGAGAGGAACAATTCTTGTCAATTGAGTACATTCACTGGTCTGACTTGACTACCTTATAGGATCTATATCTTAATGTGCCTTGCATTGTATTTATGCATCTCTATTTCTCCTAGTTACTTCTTTCATTATTTTGACCCAGTTTTTTCTATATTTAATAACCTATTTTCTTTAAATGCGCAGATGTTGGTATTTTGCTGCTATCTAGGGCACCAGTCCTGCAAGTTGTAAGTGTGTGTGTGTGTGTGTGTGTGTGTGTGTGTGGAGGGGGGGGGCAAGGAGAGAGGGTCTTCGACTGTGTGTAGCCTTATTGACTTTATTATTCCTCTCAAAAATGTAAGTGTATAACCTAATTATTCAAGCTCAAAGCCTAACTATGTTAATCTGGGGGACATTTTTTGTTTTGTATCTGGATACTTTTTTCTTTTTACGTTACGTTGTTGCTCTTCTGTGTAGAACTCCCAGTTATCTCTCCCAATCATTTCCTGTTGCCAGGGCATTGATTAGCCTGACTGACGTGGGGTGGCCTATTGGACTATCTCCTTCAGTCCACTGGCTCGGTAGCACATTTAAACAACTCTTTGTCAGGAATTTTTTGATCAATCAGTTTCCTGTTGGAAAAGGCTGATTCATCTAAACCAAAGCTTTCTGCATGGCAGGATATGTTTTGAGAGAACTTTTGTGAGAAAAGATTCGATAGCTCAGGATATCATTTCTGGTCATAACCAGAACCCCGCCACTGGGCAGGTTGGTGATTAGGGCAGTCACATAAGATACCTAAGTTGAAATGTTTGAATGGGTACTGGGATCTTCAAATCAGTCACTGGAATGCAGGTCCCTTTCATCCCCCATGAGCGCCATCACCACTGGCCTTTAGAGTCTGTCTGGGTATAAGTCCTTGCTCTAGCTGATTTAGAAAATCCAGAATCGTATCATGCTGGGCAGAGATTTGACCACCAGCCTCAGATTTGTGCAGGATGAGAAAACAATTTCCTGCCTTTATCAGTCCAGTATTGTTGTTTATGTCTGTGCTAGTTTTATCTGATTGTTTTACTCAATCAGTGTGTGAAGGGTAGGCTTTGTTGCTAAACAAAGGTATAATTTGTGCTCTGTTTTCAGCAAGCAATATGAAATACCTGAGGTGGTGCTGACTTCAGATGAGTGAATCTTTTTTTGATCCTTCTGGCTGCGTCTAGACTGGCATGATTTTCTGGAAATGCTTTTAACAGAAAAGTTTTCCGTTAAAAGCATTTTCGGAACAGAGCGTCTAGAGTGGCACGGATGCTTTTCCGCAAAAGCACTTTTTGCAGAAAAGCATCCATGCCAATCTAGATGCACTTTTGCGCAAAAAAGCCCCGATCGCCATTTTCGCGATCGGGGCTTTTTTGTGGAAAACAAATCTGAGCTGTCTACACTGGCCCTTTTGCGCAAAAGCTTTGCGCAAAAGGGACATTTGCCCAAACGGGAGCAGAATAGTATTTCCGCAAGAAGCACTGATTTCTTACAGTAGGAAGTCAGTGCTTTTGTGGAAATTCAAGCGGACAGTGTAGACAGCTGGCAAGTTTTTCAGGAAAAGCAGCTGATTTTCCAGAAAAACTGGCCAGTCTAGACACAGTCTATGAGTTTACATCCAGCAAGTAGGGCTGACAGCCATTGTGGGCCACAGGGCAATGTCTGAGTGGGACTCTAGCTCTTTGCCCCCAGGAGGGGTGGGGCCATTGGTGGAGGGGGTGAAGCTGAGGGCAGTCAGCCCTTAGTGCCACCCAGACTGTGGTGTGTCCCCCACAGTTCTCAAAGCCACCTGGAGCAGCATGTGGAATTGCTCTGGTAGCAATTCAAAGGGGCCCAGAGCTTGGGATGATTGTCCCCTCTGCCTCCCTCACCTAGGCTGTGTCCAGACTCAGGGGTTTTTTCAAAAAAAGTAGCCTTTTTTCGAAAATACTTCCCCTGCGTCCAGACTCAAGCCGCGTTCTTTCGAAATTAATTCGAAAGAATGCGGCTTTTCTTTCGATGGCGGTAAACCTCAATTTACGAGGAAGAACGGCTTCTTTCGAAAGTTCATCTTTCGAAAGAAGGCGTTCTTCAATGTAAATAGGGCGTCTTCGAAAGAGAGCATCTCACTGGATGCTTTCTTTCGAAAAAGCAAGCCGCTTTTTCGAAATTTCTCCGTGCAGTCTAGACGCTCTCTTTCGAAAGAGGCTCTTTCGAAAGATGCTTTCAAAAGAGCCTCTTTCGAAAGAAGCCTGCAGTCTAGACATAGCCCTAGGGTACATCTAGGCTACATCCCTTTTTTTGGTAAAGAGATGTAAATTAAGCATGTTGATATTGCAAATGAAGCTGGGATTTGAATTTCCCGCGCATCACTTGCATAATAGCGGCTGCCACTTTTTTCCAAAATGAGGCTTTTTTGAAAAAAAATGGCAGTTTAGACTCAGATCTTTCAAAAATAAAACCCCTTTTTCAAAAGATCCTGTACTCCTTAAAAAATGAAAAAAAGCAAATCCTGGCTTCATTTGCGATATTGACATGCCTAATTTACATCCCTTTACCGAAAAAGGGATGTAGTCTAGACACACCCCTATTGTTGGCAGGCCATAGAACCAGAAAACCATGCAACTCAACACATACTAAGGGTGCATTCTTTTGATACAATTCCTATTTAAAATGATTTCAAAATGCTATGAAATATTGTTTCTCATATAGACTTAATAGATTTTTTTTTTTTTAAAAAGAAAACCTTTCAAGGAGATACGATGCCTGAACAAAGTGATGGCATGGTGTGTGTTCTTGTAAAATACATCTGCCACTACCAGATCTGTCCAAGCTAATACTGTGCCTTTTTCATGTTGGGCCCAAGAGAAGAGATTTTCAGTACTAATTCTGTTTCTTCTCAACATTGCCCCAATCTGCATGCTGCTTTCATGTATTGCAGTTGTGAGAATCTGTTGCTCTTTTCAGTGTCTTTCTGTTCTTTGTGCAGCAGGCTGGAGCCTTCTGTCCCATTGATAGAAAAAAGTTTTAAAGAAGCATATACTGTCGTGTTTCTGCAGATCTCTTCACGGAATCCCCCTGCTTAGTCAGCAGCAAACTTCTGCCATTGTTAATTGGTTGAATCTCACTTGGTTTCCCTATTCCTGCTTGAACAGGCCAGCTGTGTTCATGGGCAAGTTTGATAAACTACTATGTATGTACAGACATTTTGTCTTATTGTAATACTGGCCACCCACTAGCATTACAATAAGTCTTTTCTCCTGTGTATGTACTTTGCACAGCACAATGGGATCTGTTCTTTACTGGGGCTTCTTAGAATGGCTAAAGTACGAGTAATCATAATAATTAATAGACATTTTACACGTCTGGGGTTTTTCTCTCATTATTTTCCCACCATTTTGACTTGCGTATCTCGGGGTGCGTCCACACTGCCCTTATTTTGAGATAACTAGTGTTATTTCAAAATAACAATGCGAGCATCTACACAGCCATTCCGTTATTTTGAAATAACGGACAGTTTATTCCGAAATCTGTAAATCTCATTCTACAAGGAATAATGCCTATTCCGAAATAGCTATTTCAAAATAAAGTGTGTATAGATGCTCCACTGCTGCTATTTTGAAATAGCCCCTGACCAAGGCCATTCTAAGTTATTTCTCCCCAGTGCCTCCTGGGTCTTTAAATTGAGATAGTGTGTCTACATTAGGGAAACCTGCCTCAGACTAATTTTGAGGCTTCCCCGCAGTGTAGATGTGCTATTTTAAAATAAGCTATGTAAGAAAAACTATTCTGGAATAGTTTATTTCTAAATAGGGGTACGTATAGACTACATGCCTCTCTCGCCAGAGGCATGTAGATTAGGCTACCCGACACAGTAAAATGAAGCGGCGATTTAAATAATCGCCGCTTCATTTAAATTTACATGGATGCCGCACTGAGCCGACAAACAGCTCATCAGCTGTTTGTCGGCTCAGCGCGATAGTCTGGACGCGTGGGTGTCGACATCAAAGGTATTTGTCGACCACCCAGGTAAACCTCATCCCAGGAGGCATACCTGGGTGGTCGACAAATACCTTTGATGTCAGCAGGGGAGCGTCCAGACAATCGCGCTGAGCCGACAAACAGCTGATCAGCTGTTTGTCGGCTCAGCGCGGCAGCCATGTAAATTTAAATGAAGCAGCGATTATTTAAATCGCCGCTTCATTTTACTATATCTGGTAGCCTAATCTACATGCCTCTGGCGACAGAGGCATGTAGTCTAGACGTACCCTAAGTGTGCAGTGTAGCTGTACCCTTAGTCAGTAAAGTATCTTCAGATTCAGGAAGATGCTTGAGGAAATCATTCCTCTTCCCTTTCCAATGTTTCTTTTTAGAAGATTTTATGGCTTTTTCCCTCGAGTCAGATTCTTTCTCCAGAAATTGTAACTTAGCCTTTTTGTGACTCTTAGCCTGGCATGGCTGGAATGTTTGAGGCTTGCTGGGCAAGTAATGAATGTGTAGCAAGCTCCGGTGCCAGTCTATGATATAGTAGTAGCCTGCCTGTATAAACTGTCCGTCACCCTGCAGTGTGCTAAAAGTTCCCTACTGCTCATTGACCTATTTCCATTTCAAAATAGAGCAAAGTGCACTACAGAACTTTGTGAGCTGTAGCAGGGTCGACATGGACAGTAAGTGTGTGGCAGTGTAGTGTGCTGTAAATTTGTACTTAGTGAGCTGCGTACAGACTGTTCATCTAGACAAGTCCTCATTGCATCATTGAGTGAGGAGTTTTATTTTTACAATAGACTTCCGATAATCTGGCACCTTTGGGACCTAGGTGGTGTCGGTTTATCAGATATGCCAGAGTACTGGGAGGTACTATAAGGGGGCGTACTCCCAACCCAATCCCCCTGCCCTCTCCTCCCCTTTCCTTCTGCAGAGCCAAACACCTCCTCTCCCTGCTATAATCCCTTCTCCCCCAACCTTATGTCCGGGTCCCAAGGCAGCTGCCTGTGCTCAACGGCCGGCTGCGAGAAAGTGCAGGCTGGACGCTGTGTGCGCTGAGGACTATGAGCGGAATGGCGCAGGAGGTGAGCACTGGCTCACAGCGGCCCGGCTGTGAGAGCGGCTGACTGGAGCACTTCTGGGTTCCAGTTGATGCCGGACTATTGGGAGAGCTGGACAATTGGAGTTTTACTGTATTTGTAACCTCACTGAAATTAGAAAGCCTCAGCTTGTCGGTTGCACAGGGGAAAACTTTGTTTCTGTGGAGATCAAGCAGAGTCCTTATGAAAGGTGATTTCATCGTAAATCATCAATAATTACTTGTTTGGGGGAAAGTCCCATAAAAAATTCTGAGAAGTGCACCTCTGCTGTTACACAGTTAATGATGTTCCAGGATCACTGTTTGGGAAGTATGAATTATTCAAGTATGAATTGTCCAAGTCAAAATCAGACTTGGGAATTCTGTCCTCAAGAAAAATCACACTTCATGTACATATTCTTGCACAGGAATGTACAAAAAAAAAAAGCTGTAATGTCAAGTGCAAGATGGAAAAAAAAATCTCTCTTTTCTCAGACTAGAGGATAACTAAAGTGTAGTTCTGTACATGGCATAGGGGAACATAGTGCATGTCTGTGTTGAGATAATCTAGTATCTGTGCAAGTGAGGGCAAAGAAATGCCTGATTGATATCAAGAAATGTGATGGATAGAGACATCAAGAAATGGTATACTATGTTGCCAATGCACTATCATTTAACCATTGAAGAGGGAATTTCCCTCTCAATGCCAAACATTGGACTTTTGTTTCTATTACAGTTGATTTTTGGGTGTACTGGTATTTGTTGTTACACAAGGAATTGTCAGAAATTAATCAAGAAGAGTTGTGTAAAAAAAAAAAAAAAAAGTTGAACTAGTGTTAGAATTCCCCTTTTTTGCTTGTCTACTTTCTGGACAAGTGAAAACTTGGGGAATACATTACTCTTGACTAGCAACTATGCAACAAAATACTAAAATATTAAGATGGTCATCAGTATCTATAGTTTGTTATCCTTGATGCGTTTTGGATCCCAGTCAACTGAGTTTATGCTATCTGATCTCTTGTTTGAAATTAATCTTCTGTTGATGCTGTATTACAGGACGCAAATATGGGTCACCATTACCTTTCAAAAGGGTCACTGAGTGTCTCCCCAGGTGGCTCTGCCTCCTCTCCTCCCCCTGTTTTTCAATTGCCTTGGGTTACCAAGTCTTCCTGAATTGTCAAAATGGGTCCCCATCTGGAAAAGGTTGGGAACCGTATCAGGAACCTGTCTTGAATAGTGACGTGTATTAACTGAGATTAGATAACCAATTTAAATAATTATTCAGTCTTAATTTGATTGTATCACAGAAATCCAAGTCTAAACAGAGTTATCTCGCTACAAAAGGCAATTTCCCCTCTCTTAGTATTCACATCTCCCCATCGACTGCTGTGAGTGAGCCTGACTGAATTAGCCTCATTAACGGGGCTGGATTACCCAATAGGCAGATTAAGCATGTGCTTAGGGCACCAGCAAAGCAGGGGCACCAAAAAAAAAAAAAGTTTTGTTTTTATTTTGCATTACATAGGGGGCGCACCATAATCTTTTCAGTGCTTAGGGCCTCTAAAGGTCTTAATCTGGCCCTGCTCATTAACACTGGTCCTGCACTTGGTAAGTAACTTCCTTCTTTGTTGTACTTCTATGTATATTCCCCTGCCTCTTTAACTTCCACTCTAATTCATCTGATGAAGTGGGTTTTACCCACAAAAGCTTATGCCCTAATAAATCTGTTAATCTCTAAGGTACCACAAAACTCGTTATTTTGGCAGATACAGACTAACATGGCTACCCCTCTAAAACTCTTCTTAGACTGTGGTTTTCCCATCACTGACTTCTGCTGAGGCCTTCAAAAGCAGGATTATGTAGTGGTGCTTCAACAATTTGCATAGTGAGAATCACTGAACCAAACTTCATATGCTGTATATGATGGAAACCAGTTTCAATCAGGGGCAGCTGCTGCACCCTTAGTTCCAGCCCCTCTGGGGATACGCCTTGTAGCGCATTGTCTAAATTAGGGTGCATCGAGACAGCACCCTTCTGTTGGAATAAGCTACGCAATTTGTGCTATGCAAATTGCGTAGCTTATTCCGATTCTAAATCGAAAGAGCTTATTTTGAAATTTGGCACTGTCTACACAGCACCAAATTTCAAAATAAGGTGCTCTTCTGACAAATCCCTCAGCCCTCATGGAACGGAGGTTACAGGGTTGCCTGAATAGTGTGCCTCCTATTTCAGGAAATAGCGGGTGTTTTTAAAGACGTGGCATTGCTATTTCAGGTTACTTCTGGTATCCTGAAAGAGAAACACAGTTTAGATGTATCCGTAGGCTGTGTCTACACTGGCAAGTTATTCCGGAAAATCAGCCGCTTTTCCGGAAAAACTTGCCAGCTGTCTATACTGGCCACTTGAATTTCCGGAAAAGCACTGACGATCTAATGTAAAATCATCAGTGCTTTTCCGGAAAAACGACGCTGCTGCAGTTCGGGCAAAAGTCTTTTTCCAGAAAACTGTTCCAAAAAAGGGCCAGTGTAGACAGCACAGTAGTGTTTTCCGCAAAAAAGCCCCGATTTTGAAAATGACGATCAGGCTTTTTTGCAGAAAAGCGTGTCTAGATTGGCCACGGATGCTTTTCCAGAAAAGCGTCCTGCCAATCTAGACGTGCTTTTCAGAAAATGCGTTTAACGGAAAACTTTTCCGTTAAAAGCATTTCCGGAAAATCATGCCAGTGTAGACGTAGCCTTTAGAGTTTAATAACGCTGAAAGTCAGCATCTGTAGCAAATATGGTATAAGGTTGTTAATTTCATGTTTTTCTAATAATACAATAATAGTTGTGCATGGTGTTTTACAGTAATGAAAGAAAAGGTTCCAGCCCCAACACGCTTACAGTATAACTGGGATACAGTATCGTGAGTGGCAACAGCAGACTGTAGTACCATGTGGAGGGAGAGAGAAGGAATATGGCCACAACAAATTGTAACAATTAATGTTGTGGTTTTTAAAAGTAACCTAAATAAATGTTGCAATTACAGCTAGTTTTTAAAATAACACTTATCTTAATTATGTTTTTGTATCTTGCCCCTAGTCTAGTATTATATTAAATGTGTGGTGTTGAATCACTGCATTTAAAAAAATTTGTTAGGGATGTGAGGAGAGAGTTGGACTTTTCCTGCCAGTCTCCATTCTCTACTTCACTTTCTACTCTAATTAAACAAGTCAGCCATCCTTTAAAACCAAGGAATCTGTTTATACTGTTGACAGGTTTTCAATAAGACCGTCATCTGTGTGACTAATTTTTTTGACTCTGTACAATAATCACACATTGAGCTCAGAAATGTGTTTCTAGGTGATCTCCTAAGAGACAAAGACAGCAGGTATAAATACTACTCTGTCTTAATCCATGAACCTGAATACATAGGGCAGCAAAATTATAGAAGGAAGAACAGTTTCTATTTTGAGTTCATTTTTAGGGTTATTTCATAAATTATTCCTGTTTATCTCTGAGGCTTGGGCAATTGACATGCAAAGCAAATGAGAAGAGTATGTAAGTCTGAAAATAAAATTCGTGTTGTCAGCTCATTAGATGTCTTTGTGTATTGAATAATTTAATGAAAGTTCTATTAGAAGAATTCTGTTCTAGTATTTTGTAGAAGTGCTTAGTTCTTTACATGGAAAGTGCCCTGTAGGCTTCCTGTAATATATGAGGATATCTAGTACTAACATTACCCTGATTCCAAGGCAGCCGGACTATGAGCTCGTATACTTGCTTAAGAAACTATTGGGGATAAAATTTTAAAAAACAGTGGCACCAGAAATATTTTAACCCATATTTGTATATCTGCAACCAAAATAAATCCTGGTATTTGTGCTTTTTAAGCAGGGGCAGACGATCATTTTGCGGGGCCCCCCTTTGCCACGGCGCATGCATGGGGCTTTTTGAAGCGCTGGGCCCGGGGCAGCTGCCCTGCTCGCCCTGCCCTATATCCACCCTGGTTTTTAAGTACCTGCTTACAGTTACAGATCAGAACATTAGAGTGACAAGTACTCCACTGTGTGCCTGCAAGTCATTTTCAGAATGCCAAAATGTACATACAAACTGTACATGTCCAAGGGAAGGACCAGCTATGAATGTACTAGGCAGTGTATACCTTAAGGTGAACTTCTAATGGCCTCTGATGTGGGAGTGCAGAAGGGAAGGAGAAGGGTAAGAAGTGCCCTTCCTACAGACCAGCCAGCTGAACTGACTGGCTGCATGGTGTGTGTGTGTGTGTGTGTGTGTGTGTGTGTGTGTGTGTGTGTGTGTGTGTGTATGAGCATGTGTAGACTTTAAAGGAAGTAGCTCTGCATGCTCCCCTGTGAGTTAGAACACCTTTCGGGTTCATTTTCACAGTGAGGTAGAATGCTTTTGGTGGTGCTTCTAAGGATTCATGACTTTGCACTATGCACTGTGCAGGGGTGTGTGTGAATGGCTCGGCTAGTTCTTTCTGACTTAAAACAGAAAGAGAGACCCTCTATGCCAGGGGTGTCCAAACTTTTTTCAAAGAGGGCCAGCTTTGATGAAATGAACATGCGTGAGGGCCGACCATTTTGCCTGACGTTCTTTGAACCATTACAATTAAATGCAAATTAACTATTTTATGCAAAGTTTATTGCAAACGGCATACTTTTCATTTCGTCACATGGATGACAAATCTAAACAGGTGTTAAATCACTCTGCCTTTCATATCTGAAGGCCAGATGAAAAAAAAATCCAGGAAGCTGAAATATATGTCAGGAACATTGTAAAGTACATTACATATTATTGGTAATAAAGGTTGTCTGTCACCTTTTAAGTTCAAAAAATATGAACAGGAACATAACACCAAGTATACATGTTGTGTCCAAATATATTTATAACTGATTTAGACCAACTGACATTAACTGAGATTTTACAATGTATTCATCTCAATACATATGGATTCGTTGGGGGCCATAAAAGATAGATATTGCCAAATTACCTGTGGGGCCGTATTAAACCGGAACATGGGCTGCAATTGGCCCACGGGCCAGACTTTGGACATGCCTGCTCTATGCTCTTAAGAGTTTGTCTTCTCCAATTTATGGCTGAGAAACCCCACTATTCTGGATCACCATGGAAAATGGCAATATTTGGGCACAACAGGTATTTTGCAAGCACCTGATCATAGTTGGACTTATTTATTAGGTCCAGAAAGTGCAAATAAACATTTACCCTTTGTAACTGAGACCCCAGTCCTGTGAAGTGTGGCATGCTCTCAGCTCTCACTGAGATCCCTGGGCAACGGGAGAAGAGAGTGCCTGGCAGGATCAAGCCATAAAACACAATAGAGAGACATACTTGGCAACCTTTAGATGGTCACATTCCTCAAAATGCACATCTGGAATTTGAGTGATTGGAAAGATCTATTCAATAGCAAGGGCCAGATTCTACTGTTAGGTACAGCAGCGGAAATCCAGAGTAATTACACCAACTTCCTTTGGTATTTATGGTGCTACAACTGAGGCCACAATCTGGTCTCAAAGTATTTCTTTCCCCATTGTGGTAGCAAATGTGCTTGGAATTATTTTAATACTGTTGAATGCTTAGTTTTGCTCTATATTTATGGTAGCACAACTAGAAAATCCTAATTTTTGAAATTCCTCTTTCCTTATTCAGTCTTCTATTTTCCTTCTTTGTTATTCATACAGTTCCTTTCCCTGCATTTTCTTCTTGACTTGGTCTCCTTTTCCTAACCCTTTCTGCTTCATTAGTCTGTCTATACTTTCTCTGCTTCTTTCTTTTTAAAAGTGTCTTGAACAGAAGCTAGACATTCACTATGCTGTCATTTTGTCAGTGAACACAATTTTGTAAGGACCCTGAGCCTGTTTGGTTTAATATGATCATAAATTCCTAATGCTGTTTGAGAGAACAATGTTCCACCAATTTTTTAACGATTGAAGACAAGCATATTTTAGAAATTTTGTTCACAACATTCAGTTGTTCCACAAATCTGTTTTTCTGTGCCCATCAGCTGAGCTTTCATCAATGCTAGAGAATGATCAGATGTAAAATTTAAATAAAAGTAATTCCATGATGACTTCCCTAGCTTTGGAAACTGGCTCTTTGAAAAAAATAATTTTGAGGAATATCAAGGCTAATTTATCATAAATTCAGGATAATAGCTGATTTGGTTAAACTGGAAGCTTAGAGGAGAGGAAATACTGGCATTTAAAAGCCACACTGCTTGAGCGTGTTATGTTAAATATGTAGCTGTGCTTTAAAAGGTTACTGAAAATGTTTCCTTATAGCAGATTCATTTTCAGCATGTCCTGTAACATTTAGGAATAACTTCTCTTGACAGGTTATCTGAGTCTGATGCATAGAAATGTGTGTTTTGGATTTGGATTACTGCCAATCTACACAACTGCTTTCTCTGACAGACTTGTAAATTGTTGGCAGTTGTCAACAGCTAGACTGTTGGCACCACCTGCTTCTAAAATGTGTCACCTCCTTCCTTCGTTCCCTGTTTTTCCTCTGAGTTAGCTTCAGGCATCTGCTTTTCCCATAGCTCTCCATTTTCCTTTGCTGAAGCAATAGGTGAATAGAAAAATTTGCAATTGCACTTTCTTTCCAGCTTTGCAGCCCTCTGTAGTGGGCTTTTCTTGTCCTGTGTTCACTGAAAGCTTTGCTCTTGGTTCAGACATGGCAGATGAAGCCGCAAGGTCAATTTAGGCCTCCTAACTCAGATTAGACCAGGTCCAGATTTGTGAATTCAGTATAATCTTTTTAGCCTCCCTCAGTGGAGTCTCACTTTAGCGAGGTCAGGCCTGCCTTATTCCTGTTCTTTAACCAGAACTCGAGGACCTCCTAACTAAAAAGTTTAAAAGCTTCAGAGGGATAGCCGAGTTAGTCTGTAACAGGAAAAAATTAAAAAAACAACAAATAGACTAGTAGCACCTATGGGTATGTCTACACTTACCCCCCTAGTTCGAACTAGGGGGGTAATGTATGCATACCGAACTTGCTAATGAAGCCCGGGATTTGAATTTCCCGGGCTTCATTAGCATAAAGCCGGTGCCGCCATTTTTAAAAGCCGGCTAGTGCGAACCCCGTGCCGCGCGGCTACACGCGGCACGGGCTAGATAGTTCGGACTAGCAAGCTATTCCGAACTATCTGTACGCCTCGTGGAATGAGGTTTACAGATAGTTTGGAATGGCTTGTTAGTCCGAACTATCTAGCCCGTGCCGCGTGTAGCCGCGCGGCACGGGGTTCGCACTAGCCGGCTTTTAAAAATGGCGGCGCCGGCTTTATGCTAATGAAGCCCGGGAAATTCAAATCCCGGGCTTCATTAGCAAGTTCGGTATGCATACATTACCCCCCTAGTTCGAACTAGGGGGGTAGTGTAGACATACCCTTAGAGACTAACAAAACATGTAGATGTTATGTAGCTTTAGTGGGCACAACCCACTTCTTCAGATGAATGGAGTTATTAAAGATCCAGTTTCAAAATAAATAAGGGATGGGGGTAGAGAAGGAAAAAAAAGGGGGAAAGAAACAGTCAATTAGTCTCCATGCTACATGAAGCTGGTAGAGAAGTTGCAAATTTCTTAAGTACCCATTGTTTGGTTTTTATGTCATTAGGATGTGGAATGTAGCCTGCCATCCAGCCAATGTCTTTATTCAGACCTCTGTGATAGGAATCACACCTGTAAATGAAGTTAAGTTCCAAGGCTTCCCTGTGTATTTAGTTTGTGGAATTGGCCTGAAACAGTACGGTGACATTGAGATCCATTAATGAGTGCCCAGGCAAGTTAAAATGTTCCCCAACGGGTTTCTCTGTGTTACCTTTTCAGATATCTGATTTTTGTCCATTAATTCTTTCCCATAGAGACTGTCCAGTTTGGCCAATATACATGCAGAGGGGCATTGCTGGCACGTGATGGCATAGATCACACTAGTGGATGTGCAATTATATGAGCCTCCGATGACCATGGTGGCTGATGTGGTTAGGTCCTGTGATGATATCACTTGTGTAGATGTGTGGACAGAGTTGGCATTGGGGTTGATTGCAGGGGTGGGTTCCTGGATGATTGTGATGGAGGTGTGCTGTGGGGTTATTGGAAAGAATTTGTCTGAGGATCAGAGGGTTGTCTGTAGGCGAGGATAGGCCTGTTTCCCAAGGCCTGTGAGAATGAGGGGTCATTTTCCAGGATAGGTTATAAATTGTTTATAATGTGTTGAAGGGGTTTAAGCTGGGATGAGTTCAGCTCAGTTCTTATTGTCTCCCTCTGGGGATGCTTCCTCTTTGATCAATTGTTTCCTCCATTGTCGTAAGTGGGGATTCTGCTTTGAATCACAGCTGCATTGATGTGCAGGGTACATTTGCAGTCCAGCTAGTGGATGGGGAATTCTCTAATTGTTTATATCTTCTGTACGATCAGGTCAGCAGTTGGAAGCTCCAACACCTTTGTGCATTTTGGGCACCCTGGTTATTAGTGGATAAAGGGAAATTACTCCATATGTACAGCCAAAGAAAAAAACAACACAATATATAAAAATGCTTTCATTGCTAAACTTTTCTGACATCTTAATGGTGCATGCTTTTAAAGAGTCAACAGGTTATTTACTGATTTAGTGAAATGCTTAAAATGTTCATTAAAAACTGTCTAGAGTCCACTTAGAGACACAAGACGTCAAGATGACACTTTCCCCACCACCCCGACTGTTAATGTGTCAATTGATCAGACTGCTTTTACACTGGGTAATCTTGCCAACAGAACTGTTTATTTTTCCTGTGGTGTAAGTGAAACCACTATGCAGCAGACATGAGAGAGATACATATGTGAGATATTTAAAAAGAGCAACAATTTATTTAAATAGTTGCTGTAAGGTGGGACAGTGCAGTTTGTTCAAAATAGCTATTAGATACATTTTTATGAATATGGATGAAAAATGTTTAGCATTTATTTAATGCCTTTTCTTTTTAAGGTCCCACATTTTTACTTGGATAATATGATAGATTGTGGCTATATTATACAACTATATTTAAAAAATCACAGAGCTCCCAAAATCTGTAATTATTCAAGTACACATGATGTGGCATAAGAACATATATTGAGTCAAAATTAGGTGTTTGTAAAGGTTTTGTAAATATTTGAAAAGTATAAATAAAGACTAACAGGCCTGCATATGTCTCCAGATTCGTGCCTGATTAATTTAATTATCTTCTGTCTCTACCTCAGTGCTTATCTTCCTGAAAGTCCTGCTTAAAGTTTTAATGTCTTTGTAATTATTATTCTGAAAAACACATCTTGGCTCTCTTGTATTTCCATACTTCTTTTAATAAGCCACCTCCGTGCCTGCTATGAAGGCCTTAGATATAACTGATATGCTGAAGTATTCTTTTTTTCTGCGACAATTTGCTGTAAATGTGCTTTATATGGTGACATTTTCAAAGAGTTCTATTCAAAATCATTGAAGTTCTTGAACAATTTATTTGCTTGTAAGTTTGCTCCTTCTCCAGTTCTGACTGGCTCCTTTCCATAGAAGTAAAAATTATCATTATTTTTCATTGTCATAGAAATCTGTATATTACTGATATGTAATGCGGCTGCTTAACAGACGGCATGTGAAGCAGCATATTAACTGATGCTTAAAATATATGTGTTTTACTATAGGGAAGAGAAATGTAGTGCACTATGTGGAATGATTAATCTTTTCAATGTAAGACTAAATAATTAGGCTCCTACCATTGCTAGTGATTAATTTAGCCGTGTTTGTCAGCTAACAAGGGCACATGTGGTCTGATTTCCTCCCTCAGGTTTTGTCAGTAGGTTTAAGAAGCTTCTTTTAGTAGCAATTTTTTTGCTTTGGTGTACTGAGATTTTAAAAAGTTGCTATTTATTGCATTGCAATTTCCAGTACAAAATCATGCCTTTTCCTAGGGAAAGTACAGCATAACTTTACCTTGGGTTTAGGAAAGAATTTATAGGAGAGTGCTCCCCAGTGCATTCATGTCTAATGTTCCATAGGAGAAGAAACTCAGAAAGATCGGAGCATGTTCTGAGAGCAGCTTCTTTCGCAACCCTGTACAAAGTCCATTGAAGTCCAATGCAAAGACTCACAATGACTTTACTGACCATTGGAAAATGTCCACTCTGCCTGGTCTTAGGAATGCAGTGTATGGGGCTCGTGGGTCTGCCTAATACATTAGGGTTGCCAAGTGTCTGGTTTTGGACCAGAAAGTCTGACTTTAAGGGGACCTGTATAGTTTCTGGCAGGCCCACTGATGAGGAGGGAGAGGGGAAAGGAGTGGGGCAACTGCCTTGTGGTCTGATGATACAAAAAGGGCCCCATAACTCCTGCCCGCTGCCTCCTCTACTGCAACGGCAGTGGTGGCCAGAGTCCCTTAAATTGTTGCTGGAGTGCTGTGCAGTGCTCTCTGGGCAGCACTGAGGACTGCCTAGTCCAGGGGTGGGCAATAATTTTTGACGGGGGGGCTACTCTAAAATTTTGGAAAGTGGTTGAGGGAAGCACTCTTCCATGATATTAATGGAGGAGGTGCGGGGTCTGGGATGGAGGTTGGGTGCAGAAGGGATCTTGGGGTAAGGGACTGGGGTACAAGAGGGAGACTGGAGTCTGGGAGGGAGTTGGGATGAAGCAGGCCGTTGTGACCTAGGGCAGGAGACTGGAGTGCAGGGGTTTGGGATGTGACCTAGGGTAGGAGGGGATTGTGATCTGGGGCAGGAGATTGGGGTGCCTGATCTGGGAGGGGGTTATTGGTGTAAGAGAGAGACAGAGGGTTGGGGCAGGAAAGGGCTGGGGTGCCAGAAGCAGGCTGTGGCCAGGAGACTTACCTGCCAGCTGCCAAACTAGCCTGCCTGCCTGCAGAGCTAAAGCGTGCAGAGCTTAAAATGTTTCCTAGCCAGTCTGCCTGCTTGGCCATATGCTTCACTGAATAACTGAACCAAGGAGAGGGGGTGTGATTCTTCTTGGCTTCCTGTTATTCAAACAAGCAGCTCCCATTGGCTGGTTTCTGGCCAGAAACAAGCCAATGGGATTGTGCTGGAGGCAGGGCATCTCTTGAAACTTCCCCCCTCTCTTCCAATTTTAAAACAGAAACAGAACCTTGCAGCCACATTTTGCATGGTGGGTGGGCTGCAGGGCAAGCTGAGGAGCCTGTCTGGGGCTCCCCGTTGATTCCGTAGGCCAGATCTGGTGGCTTGGTGGGTTGGATTTTGCTTAGGCCTGGCCTAGTCCCATCCCTGTCCCTTCTGGCCAATGTGCCACTCCTTCCAGTGCACAGAGCAGGACACTCTCATCTTGCTCAGAGGCCAGCAAGGCTATTGGCCGCCTTCCTGATTGCTGGTCAGAAGTATTGGCCAGACTTCAAAAGCCTGGTTGCTTTCTCGGACCTTCTCCCAGCTAGAGGCACTTTGGATTCCACTTTGACCTAGCCCCTGAGTGGCGTTGGCTTTGCTGATGCTGTGGGTCCAGTGAAGCTGCAGCCAGGGAAAGAGAGCAGGACCTGGCTCCTTGCTTGGTGCTGGGCAGGGGGAGATGGATTGGATAAATGGACTGTAAGGTGGATGGAAAGCTGGCTAGATTTTTGGGCTCGACAGTTAGTGATCAATGCCTCGATATTTGGTTGTTGATGGGTATCAGAGCACCTCAAGGATTGGTTTTGGGGTGGGTTTTGTTCAACATCTCTACTAAAAACCTGGATGAGGGGATGGATTGTACCCAGGGGAACGGTAGATACATTGGAGGGTAGGAATAGAGTCCAGAATGACCTAGACAAATTGGAGGATTGGGCCAAAAGAAATGTGATGGGGTTCAACAAGGACAAGTGCACAGTTTTGCACTTGGGATGCAGCGTTCTGCATTTGGGATGGAAGAATCCTAAGCACCGTTACAAGCTGGGGCCTGACTGGCTAAGCAGCAATTCAGCAGAAAAGGACGTGGGGGTTACAGTGGATGAGAAGCTGGATATGAGTCAACAGAGTGCCTTTGTAGGCAAGAAGGCTAATGGCATATTAGGGTGCATTAGGAGGAGTATTGCCAGCAGGTTTAGGGAAATAATTATTTCCCCTTTATTTGGTACTGGTGAGGCCACACCTGAAATACTGCACCCAATTCCGGGATCCCCACTACAGAAAGGATGTGGACGCATTGGACATGGTCCAGTGGAGGACAACAAAAATGACTAGGGAGCTGGAGCACATGACCTACAAGGAGAAGCTGAGAAATTTGGGCTTGTTTAGTCTGCAGAAGAGAAAAGTGAGGGGGGATTTGATAGCAGCCTTCAACTTCCTGAAAGGAGGTTCCTAAGAGGCTGGAGAAAGGCTGTTCTCAGTAGTGACAGGTGGCAGAACAAGGAGCAATGGTCTCAAGTTACAGTGGGAGAGGTCTAGGTTGGATATTAGGAAAAACGATTTCACTGAGAGGGTGGTGAAGTACTAGAATGGGTTCCCTAGGGAGGTGGTGGAATCTCCATCCATAGAGGTTTTTAATTCTCAGCTTGACAAAGTCCTGGCAGGGATGATTTAGTTGGGTTGGTCCTGCTTTGGGCAGGAGGGCTGGATTTGATGACCTCCCGAGGTCTCTTCCACCCTATGTGTGTATGAGTTGTAGTGTCCCATTAATTTTTCCTACCTTAAGGACAATTGGCTGGGTGGGAGGTGGAGGTGCTTGAGTCATCAACCCACATCAGCTCCCACTGAGCTATCTCGTGTGCAGGCAGGCTCCATGTTAGGCTACAGTTTGCAGTGATGGCTCTGTGGGCGGCAAATGATTAGTCCCTTTCCAGGGAGAGAGTGCCCAGGTGGAAGGGTAAGCAGGGAAGAGGAGTGAGTATGGCCTTGGAGGGAAGGGGACAAAGGCTTAGGAGAGAGGTGGAGTAGAGGATGTAGCCTCACAGGAAGAGGTGGGAAGGGGGGTGGTGCCAGCAAGTCCTGCTGTGGTGTCTGGTGTCAAGACCTGGAAAGCTGGCAACCCTGTAATACGTGCGGTGTAGTATGAGAAGTTCTCAACACACAAATGGGAGCTACAGGATATCTCCCTCCTCCTCCTTCCTTTGTGTAGCCAAGAGAGGCATTGGAGAGGACAGGCAAAGAGAATCCTTTTCCTCAAAGCAACTAGAATGAGCTGTGGAAGGAGGGAGAGCAGTAGGCCTGATTCTCCAGTAACTGTGCAAAGTAGATGTAAACTATTACCAAACTGGAATTGTTCATTCACTCCTATTAAGACAGGGGCAGAAGGACAAGATTCTGTGGGGACCACAGGTTCTGTCCAGATGCTCTGGCCTCCCATGTGCCTCCCCAGGTTCTGAATAGCCCTGGATGAGCTCTGCATCCTCTATCCTCTCCATCAGCTTTTCCATGAGAAAGCGAGGTTGGGCCCTGCAAATTCCATCTGTGGATTTCTGAGTGACTTGGGAGCATTTGCATTGCATATTGCATTCAAGTGTGAGATGGAGAGTTTTTTCCACTGACCACCTCAGTCAATCTTCTGAGTTCCCATGGAAACAGCATGTTTGTAGTATTAGTGATTACAAAGTATGATCTTCGTCGTTGGGGACTGGCTCATAAAAAGTAGACTTCTCTCTATCAGTCATAGGCACAACAAAAGGCACACCCGTCTTCCCCCCAGCCCAAGTCTGTGTGCTCAGCTCTCTCAGCAGCTGCCAAAGGGTTAAGAATACAGTTTTCTGTATGGAGAATAGTTTGTCTCTTAATTAATAACAGCATTCCCAGCTGCGCTGTGAGTGCATTCAGAACAAAGGCTGGAAGGGGAGCTTGAATACTTGACAGTAGTTACAGTTATGCTTGAGGCAGGCTATACTTTTCTTTTCTGAAAACCTGTATGTGCAAGGGATCTGTCCCTATTGCTAGCAGGGGCGGCAGGTTTGTATAATTTTTGGTGGTGCCCAGAATGGGTCTAGTCCTCCCCTCCCCCAACCTCCCACCCACCCACCCGCACTCGCCCGCTTCAATATATTATATTGAATATTCAGTATATATTGAAATATACATATTTCACCCTTTTTTAAATATTTACACCCTTTTTTCCTGGGTTATCCACACAAACACCATAGTAGCATAAGCATGGAATGAACCCATTGTGGATTCCATTGTGCATTAAATATATTATATTCTATTTTGTTGTACCTGTTGTGACGAAGTGGGAATGTTCTTAATGTTTTCTCTGATGGACACATGACCAGAAGGAAAGTCCCCTCTCGAAGGACTTTTCCCACCTTCCTCCTACCAATAGGGATTAGTTTGTTCCCCATCAACCCCCCCTCATGCAACTATCCTGCAATTGCATTAACCCAATGTGTGTGGCATTCACTTGGGGGTGGAGAGGCTGGGAGAAGTGTTCCCTCTAAGAGTTTCCTCCCATGAGCAGAATGAATTGTGTGTTGTGCACCAGTACTGAGTTTATGTGGCTTGTTTAGATGTGCCACTGTGGTACCCAAGTTATTAATAAATATCTTATAAACCTCTACCCTTTCCCTCTGCTGCCATGTCTCCTCCTCTTGCTCCATCAGCTCCCCTGGTGCCTGTTGCCCCCCAACCCCTCACCCTCCTCTGCTGTCCTGACTCAGACTCCTGCTCTTCTCACTGCCCTCAGCCCTTGGGACCTGCCCCCCTCCACCAGCCCTTCTATCCCCCCCTGTGTCCACTCCTCCAGTAGCCCACTCTGATCATGTGAGCTACCCCTCTTCATCCCCTCTCCTAACACCTCCCTCTACACACCTGCCCTGCCTCTCTCCTCTGGTGCCGGTCTCTCCCCTGCAGGTGTCTGCCCTTCTGCTTCACCCCCAGAATCCCCTGCACCTTCCCTTACCCCTGCACCCTCCTGGTGCCCCCTCTTTCCTCACTGCCCCTGCCCCCTTTGCCCTCTTTTCCCATGATGCCCACCCCCTCACCACGCTCTGCCCTCATTCCCTTCATGCCCCGTGCCCTCACACATGACTTGCTCCATCCCCGCCTTCCTCATGCCCACCCCTTCTTTCAAGCCTTCTCTCAGCACTTCCCCTCCCCAGTCTAGCACCCAATGCCCTTCCCCTCTCCTCTTCTCTCCCAGCATCACCCTGTCCCTCCTCCCACTGACACCTCCCGTCTTGCCCTTTTCCTCAGTTTCCACTTGGCCACCTGGCATTTCTCTCCTCCACCCTGTCCATTGGTACCTTCCCCTTTCTTCTCCTGACTTGCCCCCCTCCCCTCAGCACAAGCCCCTTCCTCTCCCACCTCTTCCCCCTATGTTTCCCCCTCCTCATCCCACTCTTCCCCTCCCCACCTTCTTCCTTCCAGTTTGCAGTGCTCGAGTCTGTGATCGGGCCCCAGCTGCTTAAAGGGCTCCAGACTACTTGCCGGGCCTGGAGCTGGGTCGCGCGGTGCAACTCTGGGCTGAGCGCTTTTAAAGTCCCACGCCATGCCCGGGCATCTCCCCTCTCAGCTGTTGTGCGGCGTTTCAGCACTCCGTGCATGCGCAGCTTTCATTCTGGCAGGGACGCTCCAGGCCCGGGGAATGGGGAGACGCTCTGGGGCCAGAGGGGAGGACGTGCGTGGGAGGGAGGGGTAGCTGGTGGAGGCCAGGGCCCGCTCCAGGCAGGGCCAGGGGAGAGACTCAGCTCCAAATATTGGTGGAGCAGGGCCTCTGCCTCTGAATATTCCTAGAGCCTGGGCACCATGAGCCCATATAATTTGCCGCCTATGATTGCTAGTGTTTTGTAGTCACTGGAAAGGGTGCTGTCAGTGAGTTTTTTCCCTCATGGCTATTGGTTTGTTATTTACTCTTCATTATAATAGTGTCTTTGGAGCATGAAAACATTTCTCTCTATTTGTATTATCTGTTATTTATTACCCCCCTCCTTAAGTTTTGGGTGAAGCTGAAATGAAAATGGTAAATTCCCTCTAGCTCCTATATATTTGAGAGAGTTTGTGTTTGTCTGTCTGTATCCCTCCCCTGACTGTGCCTGCTGTAACTGCATCAGGCATGGAGAGGTGTTTTTCACCTGACCACAAGCTGCTGTGGTGAGAGAGGGCTGGGGTAGTCCTCTCTCTCTGGGACAGCCTGCATATTGAACCCATCTTCTTCCCTACCCCAGAGCAATAGCTTAAATGAAGAATATAAACACTTATTTGAGTAGAAGGACCTGAGCAATGCCAGGTAAACCCTCTAGTATAATTATATTTTACGTCTACCAGATTCTCTTTGTTATGTTGGGGGTGTTTTGGCTCAGAATTGTGCGAATGAGGGATTGACTGGCAGATCCCTTTGCCCCTGCTTTACTATATCTTTGCCTGTGCTGAGGGTAAGTAAATTAAGTTCATTTCAGCTGAGAATCTGCCCTTATGTTTCTACCCCATTCAATTGTGAAGATACTCTTCAATTGTAAACTGATTACAGGGTTTAAAGTTCAGGACATATTTTCCTCCCCAAATGTGTGTTACTTAGTCCATGGCACACTTGCTCAGGACTGGCCAGTGAGTAAGAAGGGATGCACCTACTGATAATTGTCAAGCCATAGGCCATAAGAAAAAGGGATCAGGGTTAACAAATCTGCATTAACATGAATCAGTGGCCCATTCCCAGACCACCTTTGTCTTGACCCCAATTGAACCTTTTACTGCTGTATGTGTAAGACCAAACTGAAGGACAGAAATTGTATAGGGATTTTAGAGATGTACAGGGTACCAAACCTCCATACTGGCCTGAATTTCACCCATAATTATCACTGCCTAGTCCACATTCTCCTTCCTGATGACTTTCTAACTTTTCTCCTCTCTAAAGTTTCTTTTTCTAAAACTTCCCACCTTTATGGTTTCTTCATACTCTTGTTTTGTAGTTCATATCTTTCTCATTCTAATTAGGATCAAAACATCATTAGAGAACGGGGTTTTCTGACTTCACCAAGCCTGGTGTTTTTCTCTTGTCTTTTCTATGCTTGCATCTCCCTTACACTTTCCACATTTTTATTGTCATGAACAATGCTATTTTGTTCTGAAGAAAGATTTCCAGTTGCAGCCTGTTGGTCATTCTTTTTTTGGCAGTTGTGTGAAGCTCTGGGGTGAAATTCAAAGGTGACATAAACAGTGCAGTTTATACATCAATAAAAATGAGGCTTGTAACATGTGAGGGAGAGGAAGAATAGGGTCATCAAATCTAATGTAACCCACATGAAGCTGTAAGATTAAGTAGATTTACTCTCTTACTTTGTTTTTATCCTTCTTTTGGTTGCACTCACTGCTGTCACTTTTCCTTTCAATTTCCTTTGTGTGTTGGTTACTCCCTTAGGCATAGATGATAATTTTACTGTGTGCCCTGAGTAAGACACAGCATGTGGCACATTGAGTTACAATTCAGTCCTCATTTCCCTCTCTCTCCAAGATGAGAATTAGACTATGTACACTCCTTTCCCCTTCACACCTGCTCACTGGAGCTAGCTGGTACATTGTGGTGCTAGAACTTCCTGTCCACCTGCATGGGAGCAGGAGTAGCCCCACATTAAAATGGAATTGCATCCATTTACACCAGCTGAGACTTGGGACCTTTTTTTTTTTTCCTACATAGCAATATCAAGTTAGAAGCCTATTCCTCTGTGGCATTTTTTTTAAAGGAGCAGAATAGTCTGCGAGAAATATATTTCACCTAAGCAGTATGGATTAGAAGGTCCCTCACCAAAGGCTCTTGTGTAAATTACATGGCCATGGGATAAGAGGGAAGGTCCTTTCTTGGACTGAGAACTGGTTAAAAGACAGGAAACAAAGGGTAGGAATAAATGGTAAATTTTCAGATTGGAGAGGGGTAACTAGTGGTGTACCCCAAGGGTCAGTCCTGGGACCAATCCTTTTCAACTTATTCATAAATGATCTGGAGAAAGGGGTAAGCAGTGAGGTAGTAAAGTTTGCGGATGATACCAAACTGTTTAGGATAGTCAAGACAGAAGCAGATTGTGAGGGACTCCAAGAAGATCTCACCAAACTGAGTGATTGGGCAACAAAATGGCAAATGAAATTTAATGTGGATAAGTGTAAAGTAATGCACACCGGGAAAAATAACCCCAACTATACATACAGTCTGATGGGGGCTAATTTGGCTACGACAAATCAGGAAAGAGATCTTGGAGTTATCGTGGACAGTTCTCTGAAAACTTCCACACAGTGTGCAGCGGCGGTCAAAAAGGCAAATAGGATGCTAGGAATTATTAGGAAAGGGATAGAAAATAAGACCCAGAATATCTTACTGCCCCTGTATAAAACTATGGTACGCCCACATCTTGAATACTGTGTACAGATGTGGTCTCCTCACCTCAAAAAAGATATTTTGGCCTTAGAAAGGGTTCAGAAAAGGGCAACTAAAATGATTAGGGGGTTTGGAACGGGTCCCATATGAGGAGAGGTTGAAGCGACTGGGACTTTTCAGTTTAGAAAAGAGGAGACCGAGGGGGGATATGATAGAGGTCTATAAAATCATGAGTGGTGTGGAGAGGGCCGAAAAAGAAAAGTTATTTATTAGTTCCCTAAATAGAAGAACTAGAGGACACCAAATGAAATTAATGGGGAGCAGGTTTAAAACTAATAAAAGAAAGTTCTTCACACAGTGTGTAGTCAACCTGTGGAACTCCTTGCCAGAGGAGGCTGTAAAGGCTAGGACTATAATAGTTTAAAGAGAAGCTAGATAATTTCATGGAGGTTAGGTCCATAAAAGGCTATTAGCCAGGGGATAAAATGGTGTCCTTGGCCTCTGTCTGTCAGAGGCTGGAGAGGGATGGCAGGAGACAAATCACTTGATCATTGTCTTCGGTCCACCCTCTCTGGGGCACCTGGTGCTGGCCACTGACAGTAGACAGGATACTGGGCTAGATGGACCTTTGGTCTGACCCAGTACGGCCATTCTTATGTTCTTATGTTATGTTCTTAAGATCTAAATAATACCTCATTACCAAAAGGCAATGGGATCCTTTGTGGATTGTTTTCTGGATACTGATCTCAGTTTTTATTACACCTACTAAAGGTCTTCCTACTCCTACCTGAGAACCCTCTGTTTCTGTATTCAAGGATCATCTTAGCCCTTTGGGGTAAAACATTACATTACTGTAGCATATATTATTGTTAATGCCACAGGTAAAACCTTGGTACATCATTCACCAGTTTGTCATTGTGCTCACCAATTTCCAGAATGCTGTCTTACACAGGAGTTAATCATTTTTCCCTATGTTGTAAGATGACAATATGAATTTCTGATCATAGATTCATAAATTTTATAGCCAGAAGGGACCACTGTGATCATCTTAACTGCATTTCTGCAGAATGCACGCTGTAGAACTTTGCCCAAATAATACTTGTTTGAAGTAGATCAAAACTTTTTTTAAAAATCTATCTTGATTTTAAAATCTCCAGAGACTGGGAGTCTAACACAAACTTTAGTAAGTTGTTCTGGTGTGTAATTACTGTCATGGTTAAAATGTATACCTTATTTTTAGTGTGACTCTGATCAAGCTTCAGCCTCCAGTCATTAGATCTTGTTGTACCTTTGTCGCTAGATTGTTTCCCATGTAGGCACTTATAGGTGGTGATCAAGTCATCCTGCAACTTTCTTTTTGCTAGAGTCTATCATTATAAAGCATGTTTGCAACCCTTTTATCATTCTTCTGGCTCTGCTTTGATCCCTCTCCAATTTATCATCCATTCTTCTTGAATAGTGGACACCAGAACTGGACATTATTCCAAAAGCAGTCACACTAGGGTCAAGGACAGGGGCACTGCAACCTTCCTACTCCTACCTGGGAATCCTCTGTTTCTGTATTCAAGGATCATCTTAGCCCTTTTGGGTATAACATTACATTTAAAGCTCATGTTCAGCTGGTTATCCTCCATGATTTCCAACACTTTTTCAGTCACTGCTTCCTAGGATAGAGTCCCTCATCCTGTATGTGGGGCCTTCATCCTTTGTTCTGAGATAGATGTACAGCATTACAGACAGCTGTATTTAAGTATATGTTTTATTTGTGCCCAGTTTACCAAATGACCCAGATCACTATATATGAGTGACCTGTCCTCTTCATTATTTATCACTTCCCCAATCTTTGTTCTCATCTGCAGATGTTATCAGTGATTATTTGGTGTTGTAATCCAGGTGTCAAGGCTGTTCCCTACTCTGGCACTTCAAGTGCAGAAGGTGGGGGCCTGCAAGATACTTTAAAATATCCTGCCACTAATGGTTTCTGCTTAAGAGCTCCCCAAGGTCACGGATTCCCTGACCTTGGGTCGTATACTGCCACCACCAAAATGCAAAAACCCCTCTGACAATCCAGGAAGATGCACTTGGTAATTTCTTCTTGTGGCGTAACCCCAAGCTCTTTAGCCTTCTTTCAGGTGAGAGCTTAAAAAAACAACTTGTAATTTCTTAATAATTGACCTTTCAATTTCAGGCATATGTACTCAGTGGCTGCGTCTAGACCGGCATGATTTTCGGCAAATGCTTTTAGCGGAAAAGTTTTTCCGTTAAAAGCATTTGCAGAAAAGAGCATCTAGATTGGCACGGGCGCTTTTGCGCAAAAGCACTTTTTGCGGAAAAGCATCCATGCCAATCTAGACATGGTTTTGCGCAAGAAAGCCCTGATCCTCATTTTTGCCATCGGGGCTTTTTTGCGAAAAACAGTTTTTAGCTGTTTACACCAGCCCTCTTGCGCAAAAGCATTTGCGCAAGAGGGCTTTTTCCTGAGCGGGAGCAGCCTAGTATTTGTGCAAGAACACCGACAATCTTACATTAGATCATTAGTGTTCTTGTGCAAATTCAAGCGGCCAGTGTAGACAGCTGGCAAGTTTTTTGTGGAAAAACTTGCCAGTCTAGACGTAGCCAGTATGTTCTGCCTTCTAGAACACAGGAATAAGATCATTGTCTTAAAAGGGCACATCTATTAACAAAACAAAGAAGACATGCTTGGTAAAGCATACTTGGTTGCTATAGATGCTACAGAGCAACTGAAAAAAGCCAGGTTAAAAACACAGATCTCAGCACAGAGTTCCAAAAACCCAAAATAAAGAAAGTAACCTGTTCGCATCTAATTAAACATTCCCTGTTCTACTTACAACTCTGTTCTAAGGTTTAGTTTTTCCTTAGGCATGGATATCGCTAGAAATTCCATGCCTTGTTCCTGGCTTAACTCATATCTCCCAGCTCTTGTTCTGCCTTCATAAAAGACTGCAACAGAAGGGTCCTGCTTCAGTTCAAATCACACACTCTCTTTTCATTGGCGCTCTCGGCTCCCTGCCAACACTTCTTAGAGCTTCTTAAGGGCCCACTGTTTTTGAGTTTAATCGTGACAGGCAATTTAGTTAACTGAATGGCTGGCATGTCCAGAAAAAGGGTAGCAACCTCTCCCATTCATCACACCAGGCCATTGCTAAAAATATTAAATAGTGTAGTGTCAAGAATCAACAATCGGGAGAATCTGCTAGAAACTCATCCACTTAATAGTGAATCCTTATTTATTGTTAGATTTTGAGACCTGTCATTTTCCCATTTTTAATCTGTTTAATGTGTGTCATGTTCACTATTTCATTTTAGTTTTTAAATCTTAAGTCTGTCAAGCAAAGCCAAGTCAAATGCCTTCTAGAAGTGTATCATATCAACACTACTATTTTTATCAACAAAATTTGTAACCTCATCAAAACAAGATATGAAGTCAGTCGGACAGCATATATTTGTCATGTTGATAGTGCTAAATTATATTTTATTAATTGAGCTGCATTAGCCATTCCATTGTTTTGCCTGTGATTGATATCAGGCTGACAGGTTTTATAATTACCTAGGTCATTCAATTTACCCTTCTAAAATATTGGCAGAATACAAGAAACTTCATCTGTCCGTCAGAATATTTACTAAACATTTAGACTTTTAGTGAAATTTTCTGCAAGGAATGCTTGGTTGGAAGTTATTGTTAATGTTAAATGAGCCTAAAATTAGAAATTCCAAGAGTATTTTTGCTATGATTATGGATTTTATTTTTTAAAAGTAGAGGGGTTGAAACAACGTTGTTTATCTTTTAGACTCATGGTGTCCAACACACTAGCCACATGTGGCTATTTGGCTGGTTGAGTGTGGCTAGGTGACTTGAACAATTATTCATTATTTCAGAATATTTGGGGGCAGGCATAGCTCAGTGGTTTGAGCATTGGCCTGCTAAATCCAGGGTTGTGAGCTCAATCCCTGTGGAGGTGATTTGGGGCAAAAATTTGTCAGGGATGGTACTTGGTCCTGCTGTGAAGGCAGGGGACTGGACTCAATGACCTTTCAAGGTCCCTTCCAGTTCTAGGAGATAGGCAATCTCCATTAATAGAATAATGTGGTTAGTTTGCTATATAGTTGGCTACTTCTTTAGAACTGGTTGGACATTAAGGGTATGTCTACATTGCATTCCTTTTCCGAGAGAGGAATGCAAATGCGGACAAGTGAAATTTCAAATGAAGCACGGATTTGAATTTCCCGTGCTTCATTTGCATAATTGTGGACCACTGCTTTTCCGAAATAGCTTATTTCGGGAAAAGAAACGCGGTCCGCGCAGGGTTATTTCGAGAAAAAGCACTTCCTTCAAAATAACCCTTACTCCTTACTCCGGGGTTATTTCGAAGGAAGTGCTTTTTCTCGAAATAACCCTGCGTGGACCATGTTTGTTTTCCCAAAATATACTATTTCAGAAAAGCAGCGGTCCGCAATTATGCAAATGAAGCACGGGAAATCCAAATCTGCGCTTCATTTGCAATTTTGCTTGTCCGCATTTGTATTCCTCTCTCGGAATAGGAATGCATTGTAGACATACCCTAAGGTTTTAGACTGTAGATGAGTGTTAAATGAGGGATCAGACTCTCCAAAAACATTGTTTCCTTTTTTTTTAAACATTTGATGTGAATGAGATGCTCCTACAAAGGTGGCATGTTGACAGCCTTGGAGAACAGGATCCCAAAACCTTGGAACTACTTTCATGAATGGGGAGGAGTGGGGATTGGGATTGTTTGGATGGAAGGAGGAAAAGGGGCGTCTCAGTCAGTTCTTCAAAGTGTTTCTTTTCTTTAATCCAGGGTCACCTGGGTTTTTTCAAAAAAGTCTAAGAGTCCAAATGCAGCATACAATTCTGATTTGCAGTGTAGAACTCTTATTCACAATATGGATCTTTATTGCACACATGCCCTTGTTGCACATGTGGAATGACTTTTGTGGGCATTAGGCACATGGAACAGTGCAAACTAGGCAATCAATGGGAGATTGCGCTCCATGAAGAATGGGGAGAATGTCACCTGCAATTTTTTAAGAAGCAGATGCTAGTTCAGTTAATATATAATTAGTTACAGAAATATAATTTTAGCTAATAAATATTGTGTAGAAGCTAGAGGGTCCTTAAAAGAAGGATTAACACTTGTTATTTATGCATTCATTGATTTAGCATTGTTTATTTTTTAAGGTACCACTTCAGTTTGCCCAAATTATTCAGCACAAGGTCAAAGGACAACTGCTTTACAGAGAAGACTCCTCTGCTGAAGGTTTCCACTGAGGACAATGGGTGGGTTATTTTTATTAAATTAAGGATTTATTTTACATTGTTGCTTCTGACATTCTGACTGTTGGGGTCCAGAGAGGTAGCCTAGACAGTAAGGGTTGTGAGCGAAATAGGACTTGGAGAGAGTACAATAGTGAAACAGGAAGCCTTCCCTACCCAGTCCTGCATACAAGTTCTAAACCCTGATATGGCCCTCAGGACAAAAAGTCTGCCAACTCTGGTGTTGAGGTTTTTTTTTTTCCCCTTCACAAACTCTGCTTTCTGATTCACCAGGAAGAGGTGAGGGACCTGAGTCATCAGTGCTGTAAAAACCTTGCAATGTGTTGGTGTGAATAGAATCCAGTCCCTGGGGTCTGGTCTATACTAGGGGATAAGTTCAAATTAAGATACTCAACTCTAGCTACGTTACTTGCATAGTTTAAGCCGAATATCATAACTCGAATTTTGATGCTGTCCACACTGCGGGAAGTCAAAGGAAGCACACTCTCCCTTCGGCTTCCCTTACTCCTTGTAGAAGCAGGGCTACTGGCATTGACAGGAAAGTCCTCTCAGTTTGAATTAGTGTATCTTCGCTAGACCTGCTAATTCAAACCCCAGAAGATCGACTGCAGCAGCTTCAATCTTATCTGCAGTGTAGATATGGCCTGGTGTAACAAGGAGCCAGTTCTTACATGCACTGACATACTGGTGCATCAAGGGTTCTTTCTCCACAGAAGTACTCTATTAGTTCTCCAGTGAACTGAAGCATGCATCAAGAAATCGATGCATATAGATTGGGTGCCCTCCAACTTCTGCCCCTTCACAGACTCATTTAAATTCCAGTTACCCTTCTCTACACAGCTCCACTTCTTTCCCTCCCAACCAGCTTTTCCAAAGGCCACAGAAATGGGGAACCAGGTCAGAGATTAGGTGCACTCCAGTGAACCTTTTGTGGGTCATCAGACTAGTGATGTTCTCTTGACATCTTCCTACAGTCTTCACTGCAGCAAACACATGGGATTTGACAAGGCAGAGTTTTGTCAAAGGCAGAAGCACAGTTTGTCAGAGAAGCATTCTGCACTGCCTACATCCTCTGAGTGCATGCAATTTATCTGACAGTGCGTAGCTCCTAGAATCCAAGTCGGATAACATTTCTTCCACCAATCAAACTATGCCCTGATTCTGTGAACTCTTAAGCACATGTTTAACTTTACTCCCATGATTCATGGTTGAAGTCAATCATAAGCAATTTAAGAATATGTAAAATTTGGCTATATCCCAGTATATTATGGAAAATTTTCATTCAATTTTTACTAAAATGTTTTGTAGGTTACGATGTATGGCACTTCATAATCCAGATTTTACTACAGATGATGATTCATGGGACAACAGCTCTATAGAATTTGAGCAGAGGTCTCACCTGGGAAGTGAAATCATGAGCTTGTCTAGGTCTGCTTCCTCTGAGAAATATGAACTCTTGGACAACCTTCATGTAAAGTTCAATTTATCAAAGATGAGGTATGAATCCAAAGCTTATATTTTAATTTGTGTTATTTTTGCAAGGGTCAACCACAAAAGTCAGATTTCATTTCTGCAGATGTGTAAAATAACTCTTCATGTGTTGTTCCACCAATTTTTAAGCAAAACACCTTTTGAAATTCATAGTGAAATCTGGTAAAGATTTATGGCTTATAAATCTTGTAATTTACACAGAGCCTCTCTTAGGTCTTCAAAACTAAATACTAAATATGGGAAAAATGTCTATATGTCTTTTTAAAAGTTGTTTGTGTTCCTTTGTAAATATATCGCAATATCTTCTGCAATAGGTTTTGCTGCTTGGATAAATTTCTGTTTACACTGTGTTTAACTAGCACCATCTTTGTAAATTATTATTATTGTTGTTATTATTATTATTAATAAAAATATTTTTGTATGTAGTGTAATGCAAAATGTGGCCAAAACAGGCATGCAGATGTCTGCATCCTTCAGTTATCTAAAATAGACAGACTTGCCAACGTGTTCTGAACAGACTATATACATATTGTATCAAGTCTACATTTACTTATTTCGTAAGGTGTGGGGTTATTGGTAAATTAAATGTTACCAACACAATTCGAACTTCAGCCTAAAATTTGTCAATGGTGGCTTTTCCTAAATGTTAACTGCATAACACCTTTGTTCCAGATGCTAATTCCTTCTGCCCCTTTTAGAAACTACAAAACTCTTTTTAATATTCTAGTTATACCTGCAGTAATCACCCCGCAGCCTTGCACCGAGTTCAGATATCTCTGCTACTCAAAATATGTGCCCTGCAGCCTGTGTCAGTTACTTGAGTTTACTCCTCTGTTACAAAATGTTATTCCACTAAATCACACAATGTGCTTTGTGTTAGCTCACTGCTTTATGTTTATTTTCCAGTTCTAATTAGGGATTTTGAAATAACAAGGTATTTTCCCTCTTCTCCATTGTTGTTGAATAAGCAAAGTAGGCTAACTGTACTGAAATTGTACCAACATTGTTTCTTTGCAATATTATTTCTTTGCCGCTTGAGCCAATATTTGATGATGTTTTAGTCCTGCTTGATTTCTTTACTTTATCGTTTGCAAAACCACATAAGTTTACGTTTTGGGAAAGTATTACATTTCCTTGGTGGATTTTCCAGTGAAATATTTTTCCATATTTGTTCAATATACATAGAGGCCAGATCCCCAATTGGTTTAAATCAACATAGCTCCATTGACATTAATGGAGCTACAGGCTGACAAAGTGGCTCAAAGTCGCTAACTATAGAGACACAGGGGGAAATTCTGCCCTGATTTGCACCACATGTAGCCCATTGATGTCTAATGGGATTGCATGCGGGTATAAATCAGGATAGAAATTGGCATAGAATTTTTGCTTGCATTACTATGGCAGATTGGAGTTGTAATGCAAGGCACAGGTTGCTAAATATGGGTATGTCAAAGGCTGATCTTTTCTGGTGTGTAAGCTGTTAATAGCATTGCTTCTCTAATACTAAATGGCAAAAAACAACTAAACAATCTATCCTCCACCCCAAATGCTTCGCTTTATCAATAAAATAAAATTTTTCAGAAGCATCTAATTATATCTTGTCAGCGCTTGACTATGTTTCTGTTATTTAAGGACCAGTAGTTATGGACTTCTCAATTAACGCCTCTTGATTTCTATTGTATCTTCCAATGAAGTTGTCATCACATTTCTTGTTCCTCTTGAAACTGTTGAAACATAATTTGAAAGAGCAGACTGAAGATTTATCAAAGGCATTAAATCTAAAATAATCTAAACAGGGCTTTAATAGTTCGTAAAATATATATATAAAAAAATCCTAACAAAGTCCCTAAAGAGTAGTGGGGAGCTAAGATCTAGAGAATAGAGAGGGGGAAGAGAAACAAAATATGTAATTAAAGACATGTACTGGGTGTTCTTCACACATCCTACTTGGTTTAGCTCACACGTATTATCAATCCTGAGGTGCTGGAAATTGCTTTTGTAATTTAAAATTGGTCATTGCTGTCTTGAGTTTCCAACCCTTTTTGTTCTTGTTATTATTCATGTTTCAATAGCTTGGACTTTGATGTTTCTAGATGAAAGACTTTAAATAGACAGAGCCTGCTTCTCTGATGCATGGCAGTGCGGATCTCTCTGTGGCCACCTACATGGTTTCTAATTTTTTCCATTCAATCTCTTGATCCTACGACTTATTTCCACTCTGATTGAATCACGACTGCTGAATCTTTGGAAACTTATCTAGTTTTCTATTACACAAATGATTCTTTTGTAATGCAGTTGTTTATTGAACTGAGCCCGTCTCAACTAATTCCAGTGTCTTGGAATATTTTTCTTTTTTGCCACCATCAGGCTTAAAACAATCCAGTTCCCTGACATTCTATCAGAAAGTCAGCACAATTTTTAATGTTTACTTTTAGCTAAAAGACTAGGCAGACATCCATGGCTTTAGTTAATGAAAAGATTTAAGAGACAAATTACAAAGTAGACCCCATTGCTACTCTGATATAAAACATAACAGGACGTACCCAGGGCATAATCCAGACTAGTGGGGGTTCTGTCACCCCTGACCTGCAATCTTGGGTGCATTACAATACGTTGTTGTAGTAGCTCCCACCTGAGCCATTCACAGATAGCAAGCCACACTCTGAAGGTCAGTGTGTAACTGCAGCCTGACAACTATACCTTGACTCTCACCAACCTTGATTATACTGCAGGGTGAACTCCAGTCACAGATCTTCCACCATAAATGTGTGTCCTGTACTGCCCTGCCCTGCCCTCTGCTGGACAGTACAAATATATTTTATCTGTTGTTACTTAAAGGAATAATATGCCAAATTATTATTTTAAATAGTTACCCAGACACTCCAATTTTAACACACTGGATTAGATAAAACAGTAAAACAAGTGTATTAACTACAAAAACAGAGTTTTTAAGTGAGTACAAGTAATGAGACATAAAAGTTAGAAATAGTTATAAGAAAAGTAAAGATAATATACTTATCAGTGCCCAATTTAACAAACTATATTAGATTCAAGATTTATCACCACAGGTTGCTGAGAGAACTCTTCTGGCAGGACCCACTCTTCCCCTGGAGTCCAACTTCTGTTTTCCTTTGCGGTCTTAGGAGCGATTCCACAGACCTACCGGGAGAGAGAGGATGGATGGCTTGGGGTGTCTGCCCCTTCTTTTAATAGTCTTACTCCCTCTCCCCCTTTGAGAAGCATTCCAGCTGGGAGCAAGATGACAGTCTAGTGACAAAAGGAAACTCTATGCTGTTTCTTTGCTAAATTGTAGATTTTTTTTTTGTGCTATCTCCTTTCTTGCCAAAGAATATCCACTTAGCAGGCAATGGTCCATTAACCTTGTTGATATCTGGCTGAGGCGTCTGCTTTCCCTGTGTCTCTCAGGAACTTGTTTGGGCACTCTTCAGCATTATCTGAAAAACCTACATCAGTCGTGATTTCAGCTTATGTTCAGACTTTACATAAAATGTTGCTATGTGGATTTTGCCAGGATATTATTGATCAGCAAGTTAGGAGATGTTTATTGATACCTCACAAGGCATACATTACCATGAAAGTGTGAACACCAGGGTATATTCTCTGTCACACACAGATTTTATGTACAGTATTCACAAATAGAAAAATATTTAGTCAAGCAAGGAAGCTCCCACATATAAAACAAAAGGACAGATTTTAAATGGTAAATGCAAAGAATGATTATTGGAAAATGCAATTTATGATGACCATTTAATTTAAAATAAGCATGGTTTGAAAAATTAAATATTTTTCTGAGAATTTTTACAGGGTTGGGAAATCAGTGGCCTGGGGACTGAATGCAGTTTGCCAGGGTTAGCTCCTGGTGAGTTGCTGGTGCTTTATTTACCTGGACATTCACAGGTCTGCAGTTTCCTGCAGCTCCTATTGGCCATGAACGGTGATCTGCAGCCATCAGGAGCTGCAGGTGTCCATACCTGTGAACATGCAGATAAATGAAGTGTTGGAAGCCCACCAGAGGCTAACCTTAGCATACTGCCTTCAGCTTATTGCTTACCCATATTTGAGGCCATTCAATCTTTTTACAATAAGTCATTGTTTTGTGTACACAATCACCCTGTGATAATGTACAATATAAATCAGACACAAAGTTCTGATAGTTTATCTGTGAATATCCAGGAACTGGTGACATTCTGAAGAGATAATGGGATTCCAAATGGCTATTTCCTTCTTATCACTATGATTTTGTTCAATAACTTTTTTGGTACTGTACAAGAAATATTTTGAGGGAATAATTAAATTTTGGAGAAGTCAGCCCTAACAGCGTACCTCTTATGTAACAAGTAGAATGTATTTAGGGTGCAGCCTTGAAGTTCTTATACAAGGAAAACTCCAATGATGTTAAAAGTAGCTTTGTATTTCTAAGGACAACAAGATTGGGCTCTGGAAAGGCAATAGACAATTACTTGTAGTTTGGAACCTGTATTTAGGAGTCTGTCAGGAAACTGAATTCTCAGGCTAATCATGTTATTTTCTATCTAAAATATTTCCTTATGATTAAACACAAATAATGTTTCTTTATTACATTTCTATAAGTAACGTTTGCCTTACCTTTCAGATGCTGTTTGAGATTCCTGAAAGTTTCAACCCTTTTTATCTTTGTAGTTGTGTGCTCTGTAAGTATTGGATTTGCAACATTCTTTTATTTAATAAATAAGAATGTGTAACGTAGCGGGGGTGTTGTTACGTCCACTCTTTGCTGTATTGGGCTGTGTGTATGTGTGTGTGAGGCTGAGCATGACTCACTCCAGATGTGTCTTGGGCCCAGACACCTGAGGGCCAGGTATAGGAGATAACTCCTGCCCTGGAAAAGGGACAAAGGAGAGGTGGGGCTGCACCAGGACAGGGGGTAGGGTCTGTGAGAAGAGTCAGTCTTGGCTGGGCTAGGATGAGAGATGAGACTTGGAGCAGGAAAGGGGGGTGAAGGACTTGGGGGCCACTTCACCCCCAAGAGGAATAATGCTGCCTGCTCTCGGGGCCTGTGCTAACATCAATCCTATGCTGTGTCCCTGTGAACCAATAAAACCTTCTGTTCTACCTGCTGGCTGAATGTCACATCTGGCTGCGGATGGGAGTGCGGGGGGAGGGGCGGGGGGGGGCGGGACGACTTTCTGATGTGCTGTGACAGAATGAAATCCGTGTAAAGATTTCAAATTGTAATTAAGGTGCCTTATGGCTAAATCCAGTCCTCTCAGGGGAGTGAGACTCAGTTGGCAAAAAGATTCACAGAACCTCATGCTCTGCTCAGACAGCTCTCTTGTGGATTAGTTAACACTGGCCCACGTGCTACAAATTGTGTCCCCAAGGGAACATGGAGAAGAGGCATGTCAGGTTAATTAGTGTGTAGGTCATGAGCAGGTGCATAATGATTTTGAGATGGCTCCTCAGGTACCACTTCAAAATCGGGGGCCTTCATGAGGTCAGATTCTTCCTCTGCCAAAGTATCTGTACTAATTCCTCCACTTCCCCCTCAAACTCTTGTGGAATTCCATGCAGAAAGGAAAGCAGGCTGGGGAAAATCTTACGTGGGCTCTAAAATGTGGCTGTCACTTTCTGTTGGCTAGCAGAAGCAGGGGAGCTGCCGAAGGCTGAACTCTAGCTGGTGGAGAAGTCCGAAAAACAGTCCCAGAGAAACAGTCTCTATAACTCTTTCCTTCTTCTTCTCCCTCTTCCCCATCTTTTTATTCTCTGTTCCTTCCTTCTTTCACTTTTCATTGTTCTAATATTCCTGTTTAATGTTCCCTCTAATTTTTTTGTCTCATGTATGGAATATATTTTATGTGCACTGAGGCATCTACAGATGTGCATCACCAGAAGAAACACATGCTTACAGTTGTGGGCACTGTGGGCGCTCTGCTAATCAGCTGGGTAGCATTTGAATCTTTCCTGGGGGGGCCTCCCAAGTCCTTTGCTTACAGAGAACACTTCTTCTATCTCTTTTCCCCTTCCAGAGGCAGCATTTAGTGTTTCTTGCTGTGTGTGTGTTTTTCCATCTCCATCTTCCATCACCTCAAATCACCCCATGAATGGTGACACTGCCTGATTCTTGTTCTCTCCTCTTGCACTCTTTCCTTTCCAGGATGCAATTTTTTTTTCCCTTTTGGATTCTTTCCTGATTGCATCATTATCCTGGCTTTTCCAACCTCCTGGCTTCATATTACCTCAGACAATCAATAGTGAGGCAGACACCTCCAGAATTAAGTGTCTCCTTTCTAGGCTCTGTTGCACCCTGCTGTACTATAATGACATACGTCAAACACCTGAAAGATGGAGGCAGAAATATAGTGAGGGAGACACTGATCCAGAATTAAGTAGCAGTCACAGTGTTCTAGTGGAATGACACTAAAGGCCTAGCAGGGAGGTGGCTGAAGGGATTCTGCAGCTGAGTTGTGTGATTGCTGCTGTTGACTGGGCAGTCCTCATGGAATCTGTGAATTCTTAGATGGCCATGTTGTTCAAGTGTTTTGGAGGGTTGGAAATTATCTTCTTGCCTGACACGAGGAATCTTTTTCTGCCTGGCAGGATTCCTGTAGCAAAGGAGACCATACACATTTATGTTCCCCTCAGCAAGGGTGGGATTATTTGGGCCTGACCTCCCAGACAGTTGCTCAAAGCTAGCCTGCAGTTTTGTTCTGGGACAGACTTGTTTACACTGTACAAAATGTCTGACGTTGCTAGTTTAAATGTGGTGAAGGATTACTGCTTGGTACTGCTGACCCTTTTTGTGAGCCAAAGGTCTGGTTTTAAGTTTCTGAAATATCAGCAATTGGAATTAAATATATCTGAAAATATGAGTGCATTTGTTTATAAGGTTCAAGAAAAGCCATTTCATATTTTTGAGACAGACTAGAGTAGGAAGGTCAACTCTAACAATTCAAGGTAACCCCATTTTTTATTTATCTTAGATTTTATTTAGTACTTATCCCGACCAAGGAGCACCCTGGCAGATGTTGGCTGTGTCACCATTGGAAAGCTACTGTATCCTTTATCAGTTAAAAAAAAAAAAAATCAGACGGAGCAATGTCATTGCTGGTTACGCTAATGATAAGTTAATTCAAAACGGCTGCTTTTCTGATTACTAAGTTAGATATTGATAGCAATTTATTTCCTTGGAATCTGTGATGCTACCTAATGGCCTTTATGATAGCAAATTAATGTGTTCATAAACCTATTTCCATAGTAACTTATCTAAACGATAATGAAGTGTGTAAATGCCTGATTTTCCTATTTCTTTAGCTGGACACCACTTGATACCTAGTCATATCTTAAAAAAAGGAGCTGAAGGTCATAATGAAACCTGATCACAATATGCAAAAAGGAAACAACAGAGGTGTAAGGTCACAGTGACAGACAAATCCCAAAACTAGTTCCCCCAAAGATATGACTAGTTAAAAATTGAATTAGATTTATTCATCATAAATTTTAATAAATAATCCTATTTATCATTTACCTATAATACATAATTAGTAAGCAAGAAGATGGATCAAACCTTTTTTTCTTGTTAAAATCCAGGAAAGTTGTACAGGTGTTTAGAAAATGGAACATGTAAGAGGTGACAGAAATTTGAGTAGGAGGGTAAAATGGTTAACCAGTTAAAGGAGAGCACTTGACCAGTAAACTTTTATGACTCAGGTCCTGCTGCTGGGCTTGCTGGAGGTGCCACTGTAGTTGTGAGGTCCTGCTGTGGCCATGGAGTCCTACAGCCTGGCCCATCAGCCCTGTCATGGCTGGGGCTGCTCTGGCTTGGTGTGGCTGGTACTGGTAGAATTCACTAGCAAAGGACTGGTTCAGTGTTTAACACACCTATATTTGAGAACAAGCTATTAGTCCTTGATGGTGGTGGGATACTGTTTCCTTTGTTAATAATATACACTTGAACTCCCAGTGTGATGCTGTGGCCAGAAGGATGAATAAAGAGAGGAAACTTCAGCATGAATGGAGAGGTAATTTTTACCCCTCTATTTGGCACTGGTACAACTGCTGTTGGGATACTGTGTCCAGTTCTTATAAACTGGAGAGGTTCAGAAAAAAGGCATAAGAATGATTAAGGATTTTTTTAAAAAATGCCTCCTTGTACTTAAGGAGCTTAATTTATTTAATTTCATAAAGAGAAAGTTAAGGGGTGACGTGATGACCATTTACATGAGGAAAAAATGATTGGTAATGTGCTCTTACAGTCTAGTGGGGAAAGGTTTAACATGATCCAATGGCTGGAAGTTGATGCTAGATAATTTCAGGCAGGAACAAGGCATACATTTTTAACAGTGGTACAATTAAACCATTGGAACAATTTACCTGGGTTGTGGTAGATTCTTCATCACTGAAAAATTTTAAATCAAGATGGGATGATTTTCTAAAAGATCTGCTCTAAGAATTACTGTGGGAAAGCTCTACAGCCTGTGTTATACATGAGCTCAGACTAGAAGAGTACAATGGTCCTTTCTCAGTCCTGGAAGGGTGCTAATTCAGATATTTCCTGAGAGCACAGATTCTGAACTTTGTCCTCCCCCAGCAGAGACCCTGCTCCACATCTCTTACGGACCCCAGGTGTCCTTTGGTCAGGGAGTTTCTCCTCTCTCTTACTTGCACAGCAAATGAGCTATTGTTGCCAGGAGTCCAGTTCTCAATAGATTCCCCTGCACATTGCTGTGCCTGGACAGACTCCTCATATTTCAGGTCAAAATACTGGCCTAGAGACTGCTCTAGTTTGGTCAGATTTGAATGCTGTTGTGACACCAGGTGCCAAATCACATGCCACCCACTGGAATTTGGCCTAGTTGCTCCTTCGTTTGCACAGAGGGCTGGCTGGGTCAAATTTTAGTGAGGTCCAGCTGCACAGCAAGAGCAATGTTCTGAACTGTTCCTGTAGCAGCTGTACTAATGTATCTCAGGACCACTGCTTGAAAGTGATTGGAGCATCTTCCCCCATCTTGACCCCCGCCCCAAGCTTTGCAGCCTATGGGACTTTGAGCAAGTGCAAAAACCTTGAGAGGAGGGGATATACCTGAAGTCTCTAACTGGCACCACTGGTTGGAATCTATGGGGAAAAAAGAAATTTAATTTGATGTTGCTTTTACTACTACTATGAGCTATTCAAGAACATTTAGTGATTGGTTAAATGTACCAATATTCTGATGTTGAATCTGAGTTTTTAGTAGCTTGAAACCTATGTATTAGGCTACAGAGAATTAACATCTTCAGACAGACTGAAATATTAGGCTTGCAAGAAATACTCTATCATTATTAGGATAAGATTCAAATTCAAAATAATCTGAACAAACTGGAGAAATGCTCTGAAAGAAATTGGACAAAATTCAATGAGGACAAATTCAAAGTAGTCTCTTTAGGAAGGAACAATCAGTTGCACACCTACAAAATGGGAAATGACTAGCTAGGAGCACTGTGGAAGTGATCGAGGGGGTCAGAAGCTAAATATGAGTCAACAGTGTAGCACTGTTGCAAAAAAAGAGAACATCATTTGGGGATGTATTAGCAGGAATGTTGTAAGCAAGACACAAGAGTGATACCCTTCTTTCTTCTTCCCCCTTTCTTGCCCCCCTTTTCCTGCTTAAGTTCAATGCTTGTGATTTTCTGTGTAATGTCCAATATCTCTGAGTAGTACCAGCATTAGGCTATGTCTACACTGCACTGTTCTTCTGGAAAAAGTATGCAAATTGTGAACTGCAATTTGCATAGCTTTTTCCGCTTCTTTTTTTGGAAGAAGCTTTTCTGACATTTGGCCCATCTACACTGGGCCAAATATCTACATTGGTCCAAATGTCAGGGAAAAAAACCTTTTTTGGAACATCCCTTCTTCCTCACAAAATGAGATTTACAGGGATGCCAAAAAAGTGCTTCTGCTCTTCTGCAAAAAATATCGAAAGAGCAGACATATTCCCTGGACATGGCGGAGTTTTTCCGGGATACTTTTGGTATCCCGGAAAAATGCCATAGTCTAGACATAGCCTGGGGCAGCTAGGCTGCAGCTATCAAAAGCAATGCCAGAATACCCACTCCCTTCCATGAATTGAAGACTTTCCACAATCTGTAGGATTTCCTTTAGTACTATTTTGATCACAAATGCATTTGGTTTTCCTACTGTCCTTGATTCAAATTAAATGGAGTTAGTATAATTTTTCAAAATGGTGATAGTGCTCTTCCTTTTTAAAATTAATTTGTGACATATCGTTTTAAATGCTCATTCGGCAACAAAGAGGTATTTTGTGCTAGTGAAAGGCAGCAGACTCTCTTCTGCGGGATTAAGGTTCAGTATGCTATTGTGGCATGGTTGTAAAATGAAAGGCAGACAAGTGCAAAGTCAATAATTAATAAGATACATCTTTGGGATCTGAGTTAAAAATAGCAGAAAAGTTACATTGATATGATGCATTAACAAAACCCAGTGCTCATTTGGGAGTGAATACTCCTAATACCCTATGATTTTCAGCCTATTGTGATGGAGCAGTCATCATTACTCCCAAAAGATCTGAGTTTATTAATTACATAACCATGAAATACCAAGAGACGTATTTTTCAATTTTTCCCATCATGAAAATAATTTTTGGTTTTATAGAACGTTTTGAAATACGCGTTCTCCTCATTCATTACTGTGCGTCTCTTTGCACTGTGTTCCGAATAACTTCTGCCTTCATCTGTACAACATTTTATGTTGTACAGGCAATGGAGAACAGAAGGCTGGAGCAAATCAATGCAACATAATAGAACTATGGTTCCTGAAATGAAAAAGTAATGGGGGTTCTTGCATGCCAAAGAGATATTGTGCAATTCAAGCATATGCCATCTCACATTCATTTACAGAAGTGCCTGGGTTTCTTTGACATAGTACTTATTTAACTTGCCTCACCTATTACAGTTGAATGCTTCTCCCCTTAAGTAGAGAAGTGTTGCAGGTAATTCCTTTTCTGCCTTCCTTTGCATTGTAGTTCTGCGATTCCTCCAAATTCTTCCAAGCTTTGAGCCTCTTTCCCACATTTAGATTATTGAGCTATCAACTGCTGCTTTTGCTCTGTGATTGTAGCAACCTTGATTATCTGCTTGTGCACTTCCACCTCAAGCACCTCTGTACTGTCTCTTGTGCCAACTCCTGCCATACATTGGGGAAATTCCTGGTCAGACTCAGTAATGCCGTTTCTTTATCCTCCAAATCACCCTGCAACATTCATCTGTTCAATAACTGCACTACAATAGTGGCAAGGCAGGAGGTGAGATGTGTTTACTGTCCCTCTCAATTTTAGCTCCATTCTCAGAAGTATTGGCAACAGGTGGCCCAACAGAATTGCCACCAGGCTCCTGGGTAAAGCAGGAAGTTGGGAGGGGGCCCAGCTCTGTGCTCCTGGAAGGGGCGGACTGGGGCAGCCAGCCTCAGTGCCTCCCAGAGCATGCCATGCTGTGCCTCCTGACCTGGCAGCTGTCAGAGCTGCCCAGATCACACCATGTGGTGCTCTGATGGGGATCTAACGGCCCCAGGTCTCTGACTGCCACCGTTGCAGAGATGGTGGAGGCTGGCAGCTCCGGGCTTTTTTGAATTGCTAACCTCAAGGCGGTTGTCTCCTTTGCTCCTTCCTCCCATTGGGGGGCCTAATTGGCAACCCCACTAGCTGTCATCTGCAAACTAAAACAGAAAGATGTTAGAGAACACCAGATCCTTAGGTTGGTCAATATGATACGAGGCCCAAGTGTTTCTGGTCAATAGTTCCACAAAACTGTTAAAACTTTTTCAATGTACAGGGGGAGGGGGAGGGATGACATTGGTGGGGAAAAAAAACCCCATAAGCTAATGAGAATGAAAAAAAGAAGTGAGAGGCATTGAGGCTGTTAGTTACCATGATTATGGCTGAAAGTGCATGAATTTTGAAATCGCAGATTGAATGATCACTGCAATTACTTCAGTCACGGAGCAAGCAGAGGTCATTGTAAAACATTTTAATCATAATGCCATGAAGAGCTTGGGGCAGATGTTCATCAGTAATATCAAAAAGAGTTCTTCATTTCCCTGAAAAACAACCAACCAACCGATCCCGCCTCCCATTCTCAGATACGATAGTCTTGGAACAGAATATTTTAATCAATCACCATCTCTAATATTTTGTGCTTGACTTTGCTGTTTTTATTGCCATGGCTCTGTTTAATCTGTATATTCCCCACCGCTTCCTGCCCCAGAACAAATTTTAAGTGTCCCCCGTGATGCATATCATAGGCAGATGCTTAGTGTTAGGCATGTACCCAAGTGCTTTGCTGGGTGGGGGCCAGAGTGCTCAGCACCGTGCAGGATTAAACCTTAAATGCACCACTAGCACAAATATTAGGCAAAGAGTGGGCTGTGAACTTTAACAACCTGAAGCCTCTGAGGAAACATTTCCCTCCATCCTGCAAGAAAACTCCTACACAAAGCTGCCCTTCGTTCATTCCTCCTCCTGCATCACCTCTAGAGGAGCACCCAGGTAATGGCCCTGTGCTGTGTGTCCACCCCTATTTTCAGTGGGGACACTGCTGGGCATTGCTCCCTCTCCCTCTGTGGAGAGGATAGTTTAGAATGTTGCCTCCCTTCCAATCCAGGGTCTTTTCTGAAATGACATGAGGTCTGATTCCCCATCCTGGGTCTCTGCTGTATCTAGTTCTTTGCTCAGCTGAGGGGTCTGTATCTTAGGGTATGTCTAGACTACATGCCTCTGGCAACAGAGGCATGTAGATTAGGCTATCCAGCATAGGAAAATGAAGCGGCAATTTAAATAATCGCCGCTTCATTTAAATTTAAATGGCTGCCGCGCTGAGCCAATCAGCTGTTTGTCGGCTCAGCGCGGTAGTCTGGACGCTCCGCGGTGGACATCAAAGGCATTTGTCAACCTCCCCGGTATGCCTCGTGGGATGAGGTTTACCAGGGAGGTCGACAAATGCCTTTGATGTCAACCACGGAGCTCCAGACTACTGCGCTGAGCCGACAAACAGCTGATCAGCTCAGCGTGGCAGCCATTTCAATTTAAATGAAGCTGTGATTATTTAAATCGCCGCTTCATTTTCCTATGCCGGGTAGCCTGGTCTACATGCCTCTGTCGCCAGAGGCATGTAGTCTAGACATACCCTTATATAGCTGATGGAATGAGTAAGGGAAGTTTTAAGTGTTTCCGTAATAACCTCTAATATCATCAATTCACAGACACTTACCTTCCTTCCTTCCCCCCCCCTCCGCATCCCCCTCCTGTTCTGAAATGTGATTTGTCCTTTTCATATGTGTTCATTTTTTTAATTGTATCCTTTGGTATATATGGTTGTGACTATTTTCTTCCACTATTTGATCTGAGGAAGTGGGTCTGGCCCACGAAAGCTCATCATCTAATAAACCATCTTGTTAGTCTTTAAAGTGCTACATTGTCCTGCATTTTGCTTCAGCTACCCCAGACTAACATGGCTACATTTCTATCACTATTCCGTAATAACTGTATGTGCTATGAAGTGAAACTCCAGAGTTCCCAGCAAGCTGTTCCTTTGGAATCCCTTAGGTCTCCTGGTAGACTTTGCTAAACATTATGGGATGCCTTCTAGACTTTGTTCACACCCAGCCATGGCAAGAGAGGGGGATGATGTACATGTGTGGGTGAGGTAGGATTCAGGTTGCTTCTTGTACTCGCAAAAGAACCCTGGGATTTCTAATGTGCTCACTAGAAGATTGATTCATGGGCCCATGTGGCTCATGCCCAAGGCCAATTTGGGAGTCCCCACAGGAGCACTGTAACCTATGTAGAAGTGTGTGTGTATGTGGGGGCTACCATCACTAGAATTGTGGTCCCACCCTCTGCTCTTCTTTCACTTGAGGTCCCTTGGCCAGGCCAGAAGTCAGAGCTGGGTCATGGGAAGAGACACCCAGAGAAACCTGGGCCTCTGTGGGGAGCGCTGGATTTTCTGCCTGCCTTGGGTGCTTGAGAGCCATCTCTGGACAGTGTCCTCATTCTCAGCGTAGGTGGATCTGGGGCTCCCCCTGGCAGTCCAGGTTCCCTGGGTGGCTCTTAGCACCATATGACTCCAGCTTCTGGCCTTGTCATGTCTCTGGTCTTTGGGGAGAAGAGGCGGAAGATGAACACATCATAAAAGTAAAATATTGAGACCCTTTGGGGGTGCCATTAGCCCTGCCCCCATTGTGCCCAAAGCCCCACCCTCTCCTGGCTCCCCTCCATGTTCTTCCTCACCCAGTGCTGGTTTGCCGTGACCCTCCTCAGTGCTCCATCTGCCACTCACCTCTTCTCACCCTCTCTACTTGCTGCTCATCTTCTCGCTTCCCTGCCAAAAACCCCCCCTACCGACTGCAAGGACTGCTCACTCTCCTGCCAGGCCATCCCTGTCTGCAGCTCATCTCGCTGTTTGCCCGCTACCTGCCCCTGGCCCACTGCTCACCCTCTCACCTGTATATTGAGACCAATGGCATCCCTATCGTACATTGATTGGGACAAACAATTAAATATTGAGACGGTCCTGATTTTTATTGGTACAGCTGGTCACCTGAAAGAATAGGAGCAAGGGGCTCACCCCAGCTCTTGTACCAGGAAGAGGCTGATGCTGCTAGCTGGGGCTGTGCGTCATGGCGGGGGAGCTGCAGTAAGAAAGAATCTTGGGGCTTGTGTTGTGTAAAGAAAATTGCCAATTTCTCCTTTTGGGATAACATCCTCTCTCCAGGTGCACAAACCACCTTGAACCTAGGCTCAGTGTGCGTTGGGTCTTTCCCTGCAAATATTTTGTGACTCTTTGCTTCGACAAGCTTCTGAAATGAATTCAGATGCAATGCATTGAAATTAAAATGCACAGACCTCATTAAATTCTGACCTGTGAAAATGATCCCTGTTTGCCTCATAGAAGTAGGTCTGTAGTTTTCCTCAGCAGAAATGTTTTGAGAAGATCAGATTCTACCTTAGATACAGGCTATGATCTGCAGTGACATGAGTGGAAAAAAGATGAGATTCAAAGTGTTGTTTGGAAGGAAAAAAGTGATTTCTATTTAAGCTCCTCAGCTTAGACCTGTGAAAGCTAAGTTTCATGATCAAATATAAGACCTTATTGCTAGGGCTTTTTCTCATGGTTTCACGTTTGAACAGTAACAAATGAATAATAATGCAAGGTAGGAAGAAACTATTTTGTATGATGGCACCACTGTGCATAGCTTGAAAATAAGTTTTCCCTTTTCTTATGATTTTAAGCTTCCTCTGTAGTAGCTCCTGAATGTGTCATCTGTATAATTACAGGATTTATGTTGGCTGTATTGTGTGAAAGGAAGCTGCCATAATTATATGCACCCGAAGCTTTTTTTTTTGTAGAAATAAATTATTGGCTGCACTCATAATGGTGTTCAGGCTGTCAAAGGTGCCCCAAGTCATTAGGTTAATGAATACAGGTCAGCAAGCCTTTTGAAGGACAACAATTAATGCCTCTCGTTAGAGCTGTTAATATGGTTTCAATAAGGATTTGTGCCATTACGCTGAGCTTTGGAAATTGTGACAGCAAGCTACCCTGGAAAACTGCAGCAATGGAAGAGAAATGTAATATCAAGTTAGGTGGAGACAGCATGTGAATTTTTCTATTTGGAATTTGTTGAAAGAAACATCCGTTGATTTCTTCATTGTTCCTCTGTAGATTTTAAATTCATCCTACTGTGTTATTAATCCCTTTAAATACATTAAAAATAAATGTGTGAGTAGATTCATTGCTTGTAAAAGGTGTTAGATGTCCTGACAGGTCTGGGGTCTGCAGTCTTCTCTCCACAAATCAGGCTACAATATGGATATTGCATGAGTCCTCATGAGGCACTGATGCACTCCTCAGCCCTGAGCTGGAGCGACTATTTTGGCACATGAGTGTGCTTCAGTATCCATGCTCATTCAGCCTTTCTGCTGAAAATTAATGAGTGTGCAACATAAAAATTCGTTATAAAGAGGTAGGGACTTCAAATACGGAAACAAAACTTTCTGTATTAAAACAATAAGAGTGTGGTCAGCCTGGGATAACTGTAATTATTTTCACTAGAGATCCCAAAAGTGGAACAAAGTGATGCCCTGTAGGTACTCAAACTAGCAAGAGTGCTTTAAAAATTCTAAGCTGTGTTTTTTCTTTCCTTGTTCAAACCTCTCAATACTATGGGCAGTGAAACATACTTCTGGGGTTGGGTTTCATGGGTCACAGGTGAGCTTCTACTAGCAGGCTAGTAGGTGGAGGGTTGGAGTATGACTTCATCCATGACTTTACAGGCCTAGGTTCAGGAGCTATGGTGGGTCATGACATCTTAATTGCTAGAAATGTTGTTTATTGTTTAGTTCCTGATAAGACTGATTTCTTTTCCATCCAGCTGCAAGGTTACAGCAACAAAATAGCCTTTAATTAAACCGGAAGGAGTGGGGATACAGTTGTCTTCTATGTTCACTGATTCCAGTCAACCCCCTGAAAGCTGGCATTTCACTGGTTTGGAATCTTTTTTTCATAGGGTTTTGTCCTGAGAATAATCTCTATTGCATTTGAGAGACCGCCTCATATTGCACTGTCTGGTTAGGAGTTACATATTATACTGAAATACAGTATATTACTTAATCCTACATAGTTGCCACTGGAATTGTAATCCTTAACAGGTTTTCCATCAGCTATGAATATTACAGATTTTCGTGAATCTTCCCTACTGAAGTTAGAATTAGGAGGACCTTTTGTAGCAGATGTGGTTGATCGTCGGGCAGAGGAATACATAATAGTGCAAATTGGGCAAATAGAAGACCCTGGGTCTCGAAGAAGACGTCAGCTGCAGGTGCTGCTTTTTGCATATCATTGTCATTGGAAATTTTGTTTTGTGTCTTTTTTTGAGATGCCTTTATTTAACTGATATTGAGTTGTCCCCATCAACATTACATGGATTTTTGTTTTGTCATGAAATGTACACTGATGTTAGCATTAGCTGCATTGGTATTATCTACCTACATATTTCAGAAATGGGCATCTGTCTGTCTGTCTGTCCGTCTTTGAGTCCATTTGTTCAAGAACGCCTCCTAAATGACAAAATCTAGGGCCACTAAATTTGGTATGCAGCGTCCTCTTATCCTAACTGAAAGTGAGGTCAGGGCTTGGCTGTGCCAGTACAACGGGATATTCCTGAAATTTGATTTTCTCATAAAATGGAAAAGGAAGGGGTGTAGTATGAGGGAGTTATACTGTGGAATGACCACAGGGGGGCAGCAAGCATCCCAATGGGAAGCCATTGGCCAGCAGCATTCGACACCCTAGCTGGGCCCAGGAAGCACCAGTGGGAAGCCCGTACAGCTTCCTTCACTGCTGGGCCAGCCATGGGACTAAACCAGTGGCGGGGGTGTGGGTCCCTCCACTTCCATTCCAGCCTGATCCAGGGAGAAGCCAGCAGCCAGGGTGCATAGCTTGATTCCCGTCCCAGGCCAGACCCAGACGACATTGGTAAGTCTCGTATCTTGACTTTGCAACTTTGTATTTGATCCCTCTTTCTGGAACTTAATGAGCATTGGGGACAATTCCCTCTGGCCTGACACTTAACATACAAGCAGTTTTGTCTAAAAGTAATCAGATTGGTGAAATTTGACTTGAGGGTTTTTGGGCAAAAGAAGAACATGAGGAAACAGACTTAAGTTACTTATGTTTTTAAATTTGAATGTCTTACAGGTTTTATACAACTGGACTCTACCTTTAAACTCAAGACGAAATGAGCAAGTTATCACAACTAAAACCTTTGAGATACCTAACAGGTTGGCAGAAATCAATTGAAATAATAGTTTATATAAACTGACTTGAATGCTATGAAATATTTTTATTTTCTTAAAAAAAAACTATTACATTCCATTATCTTATAATTCTTCAGACTGACAGTAAAACATAAACTTGCCAAGTTTTTAAAAATAATTATAGTACTGTCATCCTATCCACTTCTTGGGCTTATGTTACAGTCCAAGACATGACATTTACAATCTGGTATTCAAGAATCACAAAAATTGCTTTACATTCTTTATTATAGCTAATGACACATTTTTACAGTATTTAAAAATATAACAGTTTCATTCTACAGTAGACTTCCAATAATCTGGCACCTTTGGGACCTAGATGGTGCTGGATTATTGGATATGATGGAGTACCAGAAAGTACTATAAGGGGGCATACTCCCAACCCAATCCTCCTCTCCTGCCCTCCCCCAGAGCCAAATACCTCCCCTCTCTGCTGTAACCCAGTCCTCCTCCTCCCCCAACCTTATGTCTGGGTCCCAAGGCAGCTGCCTGTGCTCAGTGGCGGGCTGCTAGCAAGTGCAAGCTGGATGCTGTGTGCACTGGGGCCACGAACGTACATGTAGCTCACAGCGGCCTGGCCGTGAGAGCGGCTGATTGGAGCACTTCCAGGTTCCAGTTGATGCCGGACTATTGGGAGTGCTGGAAAACTGGATCCCAGACAATTGGAGTTTTACTGTATAAGGAAACAGAACTTTTCTTTTTTTTCTTTTCCCTGCAGTAATGCAATCTCCATAAACATTCAAGCTTTTCTGCAGGAATCTGAAATTGTTCCTCTCTCCATAAAGCATCAGTATCTTCATGCGAATATTGAGACACAAGTAACCATTGCATCAGTCATCTTGGCAGGTGTTTATGTGCTTATCATATTGGAGGTAAGTCAAGAGGTGCTCTTTCTCTCTCTCTCTCTCTCTCTGTGCATACTTGTGTGTGTGTGTGTGTGTGTGTGTGTGTGTGTGTGTGTGTGTGTGTATGTGCGCGCGCGCGCGCATGCATATGTATTGTTTTTGGCAGTTAATGTACTTTCTGAAACTGAATCTGAAACTTTCCAGTATTATCAGACATTGCTTAGGGCACAAACAAAACTTCATTCCAAATATGCTGAAGGAAACAGAAATGAATGGCAACTGATCCTAGTAGGTTATTACTAATTATTTCCATGGTACTTGAGCAGTTCTTGGTTATTTCTCTCTATAGGAATCTTGTGATATTTCCATTATATTTTATAACATGGCTGGGAGACTAAGCCAACCTGTTGAAACTTGGTAAATAAGACCTCAAGTCAAAAGCAAATAACTCTCACAAGTTTAAAAAAAATCACTTAGGTCATTCCCTTCTCTAAGACACCTGAAAACAAATTAGAATCGTTTGTGCATGTAAAAGAGTAAAGTAAATATTATGTTTATTTTTAAAACAACGACAATTTGAAATACCTACAGTGCATCCTTTTGTATGGAAGGAGAAGATTTGAGTTAATATGAGGGAAGTTAATGGATACAAAACTTTAATCACATATTCCAAGGCTCATAGATATGCAGTTTAACTCAAATACTTCGTATCATGACTGAAGATGATAGATATATAAGAAGTGATACAGAGATATATGAGAAGTGGTACAGGATTTATTTTTTGACATTCAACAAGTCTTTCTTGGAATGTAAATGACAACATGAATATCCTGTAACTGAAACGTGAGACACAGGGAATAATTCTCCCTTCTTTTACACCATTTTTAGGGTGCGTCTACACTGTGGCACTAGCTTGAAATAAGCTACACAATCTGAGCTATACAAATCGCGTATCTTATTTCAAGCTTATTTCGAGAGAGTCTATTTTGACATTTGGCACTGTTTACACAATAAATAAACCACTATTCTGACAAGTCCCTTAATACTTGTGGAACGAGGTGTACTAGGACATCAGACTAGCACACCTGTTATTTCGATTGTATTTCAAAATAACGAATAACAAAATGCAGAAAATGCGAAATAGCACTGCAGTCTAGATGTACCCTTATACTTATGGAATTCCATGGGTTTCAACTGCGTTGCATTTGATTTTCACTGGTGCAGGTGAGAGAGGATCTATGGAATGTGTCACAATGGCAATATTTGGTTTGCTGATTCTTCTTCCCTATCTATCATCATGATTTTTTTTATACTGTAACCCATCAAAATGCTAAATAAGATAAGGAATGCCTTTCTTCCAATCCAACTCCAATAACAGAGACAGGTACCATGTATCAGACAGTTAAAAGTTTAGATTATTCACTTCAGGAATGGAAATTGATGTATAAGGCTAACACTGGTTCCTTGTACTTTATAGATGCTATCTCAATACACTAAGTGCAAAGGGGAGTAGTATATTGGATTTTGATTTAAAGGCATCTATACAGGTTGCACATCATTGAAAGAACCTTAATACATTTTAATGCTGTGTTTTTTCTTCAAAATGTGTGCAGTCCTTAGCAATTGCAAAAACATCAAGTTGTGAATGTGCATGGTGACAGGATGATTTGTCTGCAGTTGTTTGCAAGTTGTGAGACTAGAAGAACTCACAACCAACACAAAGTTCAGGGACTGAGTGTACAGACACTAGATCAGAAAACCTGGAAATTCATACATGTTTCTATTGTTTCTAAGAGAAATGTTTAAAATAACTGTAGCTGTTTTTTTTACTAAAACATTAAGGGACAAATTCTACCCTCAGATGCATGCTTCAGTGGAACTACTTCTGAAGATTTAAGGGTAGAAAAAAGATTAAAAAACAGAAAAATATTTTGCCATTGTTCCATTATAACTACCATTTTCTATATCTGAGTTTTCAAAGGCTATGTCTAGACTGCAAGCCTCTTTCGAAAGAGGCTCTTTCGAAAGATACTTTCGAAAGAGCCTCTTTCGAAAGAGAGCGTCTAGACTGCACGCGGAACTTTGGAAAGAGCAAGCCGCTTTTTTGAAAGAAAGCACCCAGTGAGTCTGGATGCTCTTTCGAAGAAGCCCTATTTACATTCAAGAACGCCTTCTTTCGAAAGAAGCACTTTCGAAAGAAGGCGTTCTTCCTCGTGAAATGAGGTTTACCGCCGTCGAAAGAAAAGCCACGTTCTTTCGATTTAATTTCGAAAGAACACGGCTGCAGTCTAGACGCAGGTGAAGTTTTTTTCGGAAAAAGGCTATTTTTCCCGAAAAAAACCCTGAGTCTGGACACAGCCAAAATGTTAATGTCTTTCACTTTATCTACCTTCAAAATGGTATTTATTCTCTTGACAAACATGACAAACAGAGAAACTTTTAAATTACACAAATCAGAGGAAAATACTCAACATTCCAGCAGAATATGATGATTGTCTGGTTATCCTTCATCCTCAAATCACTCTGAGTGTGAATGACAGAATTGGTAAACAGTGACTTACCTTAGATGTGGTATTTAGAACTGGCTTCTAGAGTTAGAGTAGTGATTTCTCAGAACTTAGCACTCCATTCTTTTCTTCTCGCTATCAGAGAAATCAATTCCCAGTGTCACAGGGTAATATCTCACTAGTCCATTTTCTACCTTGCTGCTGCTTTTCATTTTTCTTTCTCTTACACTTTTCCTTTGTTTTACTCATTTCCATTTACCAATTTACTGTTCTCTGGTCTTCAATTAATTCATTTTTTGTATCTTAATTTTTTTTGGAATCACTGTGAATTTGTAAAATATTTATCTTTTGAATTTGTCCTTTAAAAAAGCAAGGTGACTACTTTAAGAAAAATGGTATTAAAGGAGTTAATTACCTTTATCCAAAACTACACAATATATTGCATCTGACCAATAGCATTTAACATAAACAGGAAAAGCCAAGTTAGAAAAGAAGAAGCTACATAAGGATTAACTATTTTAATAGTTGCATTAATTTATTCCCAGATCTTGGAGGTCTGAAATGGAAAGGGAGGCCAGTGTAGCCCAAACTGTCCACTTTTTATCATGAATGAAAGTTTAGATAAAGATTCAAAATTTCAGAAATGTATCTAAAATTTGGAACCATCCCTTTTTGGCACCCTCTTGAGTTATCTAGAGGCGAACTTCCTCACAAAACACGAGTTTTTCCTGCTTGTTATATTCTGTAGTGGATCTTCTATGTAAAGCTCATATTCCCTAGAATCTATGCTCACGCTATGGCCCTTTCTGAGAACCATAGAATTGTAGGGTTATATGGGTCTGCAAGGGTCAAGTAGTCTAACCCCCTGCCAAGATGCGGGATTTGTTGTGTCTAACCCATCCAAGGCAGATGGCCATCTATCCTCCTTTTGAAAACCTCTAGTGAAGGAGCACACATGACTTCCCTCAGCAGACTGTTCCATTGTCCTACTGTTCTTACAGGTACGGAGTTTTTTCCTAAACTCTGAGATTTAATCTAAATCTGCTATTCTGTAGCTTGATCCCATTCCTTATTGTTCTGCCTTCTGTGACAAGAGAGAACAACTTTTTTCAATTTTTTATGGTAGCCTTTCAAGTATTTGAAATCTACTATTATGTCCCTCCTTAATATCCTTGTTTCTAAATAAAACATATACAGTTCCTCCAGCCTTTGCTCACATGGCTTGCATACTGTATATTTTATCATCTTTGTCACTTGCCTAAGGAGCCTTTCCAGTTTCTCTCTATCCTTTCTGGTGACCAAAATTGGACACAGTACTCTAGCTGAGGTCTAAACAGAGTCAAGTAGATTGGTATTATCACCTCTCATGATTTGCATATCATGGCTCTGTTAATGCAACCTAAAATTGCATTTTTTTTGCAGCAGCATCACATTACTGATTTACACTGAGATGGCGATCTACCACAATTCCCAGATCCTTCTAAGCAGTTCTGCTGTCAACCTTTTATCCCCCCATTCTGTATTTGTGCACTTGATTTTAATTTCGAGAGTAGAGCACCTTACATTTATCTTTGTTGTCTGCTTTCCAATTTCTGCTAATGTCAGCAGCATCTGAGAGGACTGAGTTAATCAGCATATCCAAACTGACCCCCTTATATGTCCCTGGACTCAGTGATTTGGGTTGAGCAACACATCCAGGCTGCCACCCTCATAGGCCAGGGGCACTGTATCAGAATCATAGAGTAATAGAACACTAGAACTGGAAGGCACCTTGAGAGATCATCAAGTTCAGTCCTTTGAGTCATGGCAGGACCAAGCACCATCTAGATCATCCCTCACAGGTGTCTAACTTGCTCTTAAATATCTCCAGTGATGGTGATTCCACAACCTCTCTAGGCAATTTATTCCAGTGTTTAACCATCCTGACAGTTAGGAAGTTTTTTCCTAATGTCCAACTGAACCTCCTTTGCTTCAGTTTAAGCCCATTGCTTTTTGTCCTATCATCAGAGGCCACGGAGAACAATTCTCCCTCCTTCCCCGACACCCTTTTAGATACCTGAAAACCACATCATGTCCCCTCTGTCTTCTCTTTTCCAAACTAAACAAGCCCAATTCCTTAAGCCTTGCGTCATAGCTCATGTTTTCTAGATGTTAATCATTCTTGTTGCTCTTCTCTGGACCTTCTCCAATTTCTCCACATCTTTCTTGAAATGTGGTGCCCAGAACTGGACACACTACTTCAATTGAGGCCTAATCAGCAGACAGTAGAGTGGGAGAATGATTTCCTGTTTCTTGCTCATAACACTCCTGTTAATGCATCCTAGAATCATGTTTGCTTTTTTTGCAACAGTGTCACATTGTTGACTCATGTTTATTCTGTGGTCCACTATGACCCCTAGATCCCTTTCTGCAGTACTCCTTCCTAGACAGTTGCTTCCCATTCTGTATGTGTGAAACTGATTGTTCCGTGCTAAGTGGAGCACTTTGCATTTTCCTTATTAAACTTTATCCTATTTACCTCAGACCATTTTTCCAGTTTGTCCAGATCATTTTGAATTATGACCCTATCCTCCAAAGCAGTTGCAACCCCAACCAGCTTGGTATCATCTGCAAACTTAGTAAGCATACTCTGTGTACCATCATCTAAATTGTTGCTGAAGATACTGAACAGCCCCAAAACAGATCCCTGAGGAACCCCACTTGTGCTCTTCCAGCATGATTGTGAACCATTAATAACTACTCTCTGAGAACAGTTCAATGGCTATTAGCCAGGATGGTTAGAAATGGTGTCCCTAGCCTCTGTTTCTGTGGAGGTGGGTGAGAGGAGAGGGATCATGTGAGGATTACCTGTTGTGTTCTCTCCCTCTGGGGCACCTGGTATTGGCCACTGTCGGCAAGACAGGATACTGGGCTAGATGGACTGTTCTTATGTAACAGTTATCCAGCCAGTTATGCAGCTCCCTCCCCTTATAGAAGCCCAATCTAAATTGTATTTGTCTAGTTCATTGATAAGAAGGTCATGCAAGACTGTATCAATTGCCTCACTAAAGTCTAGGTATAACAGGTCCACCTCTTCTCCCTTATCCACAAGATTTGTTATCCTATCAGAGAAGGCTATCAGATTGGTTTGATATGATTTGTTCTTTACAAATCCATGCTGGCTGATACCTATCACCTTATTATCTTCCAGATGTTTCCATTATCTTCCCTGGCATAGAAGTTAAACTGACTGGTCTGTAGTTTCCTGGTTGTTCTTATTTCCCTTTTTATAGATGGGTGCTATATTTGAATATATCAGAATAGAGTATGCCTGAGCAGGATGGGTCAAACAGCACTTCTGAGCTGCCACCCTCATACACCCCATGTTCAGCTCATCCCTGTTTATAGCCCCTTCTGCTAGGGCCCTGGCCACCATGGGAGTCCAAGCCGCCACCCTGCCCCTCTCACCACAGGGAGATGGGTGGCCAGGTGGGCACATACCCACATGCATGCACAGCCCCAGCTTCCCTTGCCTTGGAGCATAAGGAAGGCAGGCAGTGTGTGGCTCCAGTGTCCCAGGCCTGGAGCACTGGGTAGGAAAGAGGGGTGCAGATCCAGCCTCCCCGGCCAGGGGCACATGCAGGACAGGCACTGGGGGTAGCAACATTTTGCCCCCTTAATGCCTACAGTAGGCGTTCTGGGGGCGAAGCGTGGGCAGGGCCAGGCTGGCAGTTTGGGAAGCAATGCCTTCCCGTGCCTAGGATACTGGATGCCCATGAACACTAGATTTGTTTATGGGTAAACTGATAGCTGAAGAGAGTATTTCAAAGTTCTTTTGTTTAGGCTAGACAATAGGAACGGATCATTCCTGGCTATAGGCAGTGTTTCCTTGAGTGAGCTCACAGTGCAGTTATACAGCTTCAGTATTTTGGTTACCAAGAAGGGATTTATGACTAGAATTGATCTGGTAACTACTTAGCTGGGTTGTGTGTAGCCCTGGGTTCATTAACATCTGGAGCAGAGATTTCCTATCAGGTAATGCTTCCCTGCTCTTCTGGTTCCAGAGTTCACTGCAGTTCTTGCCCTGGAATCTCTGTTCTCCATTGTATATGCTAATCTTTGATGCAAATGAGGCTGGGGGAGTTTCCTTAATCTTGTCACCCCTTTCTGAAGGGAGTTAGGTATGTCTTCCCACCTCTGTCAGTCTATTCATTGTTTTCTGCAAGTCTTCTGATCAGTTTTGGTTCAAGCAGAAGCTGTGGGGGAGGGAGGACTTTTGTGAGTCAGATAGGTCAGACAGATACTATGCCAGGATTCTGCAAGAACACAGAGCTGATTGGTTGTCCTGCAAGTAGAAGCTGTACCTAGTATTGATACTGTTCTGTGTTAAAAATCATGTCTGTTAGATCTGCTGTCTTTCAGGCAAGATACTAACTTTTTAGATCTATTTGTAGTCAGCTTCTGAAAGATATTTTAAGTTTTTTTTAATTTTTAAATTGCAATAATAGTAAGGATGGAATCATTGGTCACATCTCGCATATGCAACCCCACAAACAAAACAAAATCCCCTCAAACCAAATCACACCTTCACAATGGCCTGCTCAAACCAGTGTCCTGTAAAAAAAAATCACCTTCACAACTATATTGCTTTTATTGAATTCTGCTATATTTACCACATACACTCATGTTGTTCTGGCATCCAACCTTTTTGTCCATTTATGAGATGGCATTCTGCAACTCTGTGTTTAAATCTATTTTATTTCTGTGGCCATATCCTCTTCATTTTCTGTTTGAAGTCTCCTTTATTCGTGTGACCAACCTTTCCTTCAATAGCTTTACATTGATTTTTTTTAAGTTGATTTTTTCCTCAAATATTGATCTGTTACCTCTGTGTATTTGGAGTTTCTGTTGCTCTTATTTTATTGAAATAGCTCCTTTTAAATTTCTTTCTATCTTGGTTTTTCATTTGCAAATCATACTTCACTGTGTTGCAATTTATATTTTGAACTTTGTCACTTGTTCCTATTATGTGTGTGTCACCTCCACACTTCTTATGATGTGTAGAATTAAAATAAGACTTATTTCAAGATGTAGAATTGTTGACAAGTATAGAATAATTCATTTGGTTGTGAGCCACTTCTGCTATACAGGAAATGAAAGCAAATGTATGTTTAAGAAGAATGTGTATTAGATTTAACTACATTTTTTCTCTTGTCTGCAATCTAATATCCCTTCATGATTGATAAGTGATACAGAAAAGTTGAGACACAAAACATGTTTGATATTGTTATACAAAGTTATCTGTAATGAGATATAGACAGCTGAGATATTGAAATGACATCAAATTTTTTATTCAAAGATTTACACTGAGAATATATAGTTCAAAACACACATTTTTAGAGGTAAGGTTGTGTCTATTATTGCTCCTAAAACACTTACAGAACATTAAAATAAATCCTCTGAGTGAAAATCCTAAATGCTTTAAACTTAGAAAATTCATTGGGTAAGGACTCAGCAAAGAAATATGACAAAGCTCTACTTCTGGTTGGAAGAGCTAAGCAGAAAAATTGATACTAAATGTAATGAAATAAATTTGGCAGCATGTGACCTCAAGAGGAAGAACGAGGAGAACTCATGCATCCCCAATGCAGATAGAGGTAAAAAAACAGATATTATAGCAGAGAATGTTTTGTAAGAATTATCTGAGGAAAGGGATCAGAAGAAGACCCCATCAAACAGAAGGCATGGGATGCATTGTCCTAAGGGTGAGGGGTTCCATGACCACCACTCCCAAGAGGAGGAGATGAGTGATGGTAGTTGGAAATTTCCTCTTAAGGGAGATGAAGTCATTCATCTGCTGTCTAGACTGGGAAATTCGAAAAGTGTGCTGCTTGTTTGGAGCTAGAATTCAGGATGTGACAGGGTGTCTGTTGAGGCTGATCAAGCCATTGGACTGCTACTCCTTCCTAGGTTTCTATGTGGGCACCAATGATATTGCCAAGAATGACTTTGAGTAGGTCACTGCAAACTATGTGGCTCTGGGAAGAAGAATTATGGAGTACGTGATTGGTGGTGCAGGCGGTGTCAGTGGGTTTCGGATTCTTGATTGTGGGAAGTTGTTCCAGGATGAAGGATTACTAGCAAGAGATGGGATTCCACCTAACAAAGAGAGGGAAGAGTATCTTTGCAGGCAGACTTGGTAAAGTACAGTGAAGAGGGTTTTAAAGTAGGTTCACCCTAAGTGACCTGAACCCTGAGGTAAGTGAGGAAGTGGAGAGTGCAGTGGGGAGGGCTCCTGATTCATACTGAGAAAGTAGGGCAATTGGCTAGTTATCTTAAGTGCCTGTACACAAATTCAGGAAGTCTGGAAGCTAGCAGGAAGAACTGGAACTCCTGGCACAGTCAAGGAACTATGATATGACAAGAATAAGAGAGTCTTGGTGGGGTAACTCACATGATTGGAGAACTGTCAGAGAAGGGTATAAACTGTTCAGGAAGGATGTCAAAAAGATAGTTGAGAGTCTTTGGTTTAAAGAACTAGATTTGAGGAACAACAAGAGTGATTAGGATTGAAAGCAACAAGAGTGATGGCATGGTGGGTGTCTACTATAGACTGACAGATGAGACGGATGAGATAGACAAGGTTTTCTTCAGACAACTGACATAAGTTTCCAGTTCATAGTCTGTGGTTCTCATGAGGACCTTCCATCATCTGCTGGGAGAGCAACACAACTGTACAGAGACAATCCTGGAAGTTTTTGGAGTGTTTTGGGAACAACTTCCTGGTGCAAGTGCTGGAGGAACCAAATAGGGGTTGTGCTTCTTGTGACCTGCTGCTCACAAACAGGGAAATTGGTAGGTGAAGTGGGTGGCAGCCTGGGAAGCAGTGACCATGACAAGGTGGAGTTCACGATCCTGACAAATGGAAGAAAATAGAACAGCAGAATACAGACACTGGACTTCAGAAAAGCATACTTTGACTCCCTCAAGATACTGATAGGCAGGATCCCCTGAGAAGCTAATCTGAGGGGGAAAGGAATCCAGGAGAGCTAGCTGTATTTTAAATAAGCCTTATCGAGGGCACAAAAACAAACCATCCCAGTTTGCAGAAAGAATAGCAAATATGGCAGGTGAACAGCTTGGTTTAACAGAGAAATCTTCAAAAAGGTTAAAAAAAAAAAGAAAAAAAAAAAAAGAATGGTCCTGCAGTACCTTAGGGTATGTCTGCAGTACCCAGCTAGTTCGAACTAGCGGGGTAATGTAGGCATACCGCACTTGCAAATGAAGCCCGGGATTTGAATTTCCCGGGCTTCATTTGCATAAGCGAGGCGCCGCCATTTTTAAAACCCCGCTCGTTCGAACCCCGTGCAGCGCGGCTACACGGGGCACGAACTAGGTAGTTCGAACTAGGAAGCCTAGTTCGAACTACCTAGTTCATGCCCCGTGTAGCCGCGCTGCACGGGGTTCGAACGAGCGGGGTTTTAAAAATGGCGGCGCCTCGCTTATGCAAATGAAGCCCGGGAAATTCAAATCCCGGGCTTCATTTGCAAGTGCGGTATGCCTACATTACCCTCCTAGTTTGAATTAGGAGGGTAGTGTAGACATACCCTTAGAGACTAACAAAAAATGTAGATAGTGTCATGAGCTTTTGTGGGCACAACCCACTTCTTCAGATGAATGGAGCAAGGGGTTCAGAGGTACAAATAAATAGCAGAAAAAGAAGGGAGATGGGGAGGGAAAGGGGGGAAAAACCTTGTCACCTGAAGTGTCCCTGCTAAATGAGGTTAATAGAGTGGTCTGCAAGAGCCTAATACTTAGCTTCTGATGTCATTTGGGAGTTGAATATAACGACCCATCCAGTTTATGTCTTTGTTCAGTCCTTGGTTCAATGTCAAATTTGCATATGAAGGCAAGTTCCATAGTTTCTCTCTCTAGCTGGTTTCTGAAATTGCTTTGTAAGAGGATAGTCACTTTTAGATCCATTAATAAGAGACTAAACACAAAAAGGAGACTTACAAGAAGTGGAAACTTGGACAGATGACTAGGGAGGAGTATAAAACATTGCCTGAGCATGCAAGGTGTAATAAGAAAGACCAAAGTGCATTTGGAGTTGCAGCTAGCAAGGGACATGAAGGATAACAAGAAGGGTTTCTACAGGTATGTTAGCAACAAGCAGAAGCTCAGTGAAGGTGTGGGGTCCTTACTGAATGGGAAAGGCAACTTAGTAACACATGATGTTGAAAAAGCTGAAGTACTCAACACTATTTTTGCCTTGGTCTTCACAGACAAGATCAACTCCCAGACTGCTGCACTGGGCAGCACAGTATGGAGAGGAGGTAAGCAACTCTCAGTGGTGAAAATACAGGTTAAGGACTATTCAGAAAAACGGAACATGCATAAGTCCATAGGAATGAATCTAATGCATTGAAGGGTGCTGAGAGTTGGGTGATATGATTGCAGAGCTATTGGTCATTATTTTTGAAAACTTGTAGTGATCATGGAAGTCCCGGACAACTGGAAAAAAGGCAACTGTAGTGCACATCTTTAATAAGGGAAGAAGGAGAAGCCAGGGAACTACAGACTGGTCAGCCTCAGCTCAGCCTCTGGAAAAATCATGGAGCAGGTCATCAAGGAATCCATTTTGAAACACTTGGAGGAGAGGAAGGTGATCAGAACCAATCAACATGGATTCACCAAGGCAAATTGTGCCTGACCAATCTAATTGCTTTCTATGATGAGATAACTGGCTCTGTGAATATAGGAAAAGTAGTGAATGTGATATGAATTGACTTTAATAGAGCTTTTGAAATAGTCTTCCATAGTATTCTTGCCAGCAATTTACAGAAATATGGATTGGATGAATGGACTACAGGGTGGATAGAAAGCTGACTAGGTCAGGAGGTTGAACAGGTAGTGATCAATGGCTCAGTGCCTAGTCAGTAGCTGGTATCAAGTAGAGTACCAATGGTGTGAATCGCACCCTCTGCAAGTTCACAGACAGCAGGGATGGGGGGAGAGGTAAATATGTTGGAGGCTAGGGATAGGGTCTAGAGTGACCTACACAAATTGGCAGAAGGAGCCAAAAGAAATCTGATGAGGTTTAACAGAGACAAGTGCAAAGTCCTGCACTTAAGGATGGAAGAATCCCTAGCACTTCTACAGGCTGGGGACTGACTGGCTAAGAAGCAGTTCCCCAGAAAAGGACCTGCGGATTACAGAATACAGGAAGCTGGATAAGTGTGCCCTTATTGCCAAGATCACTAATGTTATATTGGGCTACATTAGCAGGTGCACTGCCAACAGATTGAAGAAAATGATTCTTCCCCGCTATTTGGCTCTGGAAAGGCCACATCTGGAGTGTTATGTACAGTTTTGGGCCTCCCTTCTACAGAAAGGATGTGGAAAAATTGGAGAGAGTCTAGCAGAGGGCAATGAAATTGTTTAGGGGGCTGTGGCACATGACTTATGGGGAGAGGCTGAGTGAACTGGACTTATATTAGTCCGCAGAACAGAAGGAGGGGGAATTTGATAACAGCCTTCGAATAACTTGAAGGGGCATTCTAAAGAGGATGGAACTAGGCTATTTTCAGTGGTGGCAGATGACAGAACAGGAAGAAACAATCCCAAGTTGCAGTGTATGTGTGTATGTGCAAGTCTAGGGTTGGATATTAGGAAAAAAACTATTTCAGTTGGAGAGTTGCAAAACATTGAAAGGGGTTGCCTTGGGAACTAATACAAAATCCATCCTTAGAGGTTTCTAAGGCCAGGCTTGACAAAACCATGGCTGGAATGATTTAATGGGGTTGGTTCTACTTTGAGCAGAGGATTGGACTAGATGTCCTCTTAAGGTCTTTTCCAACCCATATAATCTATGATTCTATATTAACTGAATTATTTGATTAAAATATAGGCACACAGAAGTGCATTGTCCAGTTTTAAAAACTGACAGCATCTTACTTAATGAAACATAGATTTTTGGTCAACCATTTTTATGAAATTAATACAAAAATTGCAATTTCCTTCCGTATCATAGTCACATTCTAAACAAATTTAAATGATGATTATACATCTGTTAGGTTTAATTTCTTGAACTCAAAGTACAGTCAATTTTAATCGTATTTAACCAGTAGCATTTAGAATACAGTTTTAAAAATGTCATCATGAGCTGCACCTTGCAATATGCAACCCTTCATCTTGCATTCTGAGAGCAATGATTTAAGGAGCCATTCATGCAAATGAAAGATTTAATTTACCTCTGATATATATGGTACATGTTCTCTCTGTCTGTCCACTTTATGCTAATATCTACTAATAGGAATAAGTATTTGTATGTGAAAAAATTATGCAGCACTTAGATGGAAAAACTGAATAAAATATTTTCATAATGGGTTCTGATCCCCTGGCAATTTCAGTTTAAAAACAGAGGTAGCAAAGTGCAGATCAGAGTATGCCTCTCCACTCTGCCAGAGAACTGGTGGCAACTGTGCAGGAAAGAGGAGCCATTCCTAGCCGCTACTGGAGAGGATAAAGTTGAACCCCTCCTCTGGCTTCTTGTCTGACCTTGCTGAGAGTGGAACATCTAGCTTTGGCTCCTGTTTCCTGATTTTAGTGAGGTAAGAAGGAAGAATGTAGTTAGCTCCTGGTTTGGGTGGGAAATGGGGTGAGGATCACCAGTGCTATTTATCCCCTCTCAGTGAAGAATATTTGTGACTCCTTTTTCCTTTAATCTCTCTGAACTGGTGAAGAGAAGAAGCTGCTGACTCTGTCATCCCCTCCATATGATTGGAGGAAAGAGCAATATGTTGTCCTGATCATTTTTGGTCCTTGACCAAGTTTTTAGTAGGGGAAGAAGACAGAAGAATCCATGTACAAAAGCTACCCGATCAAGAGGCACAGCACTAGGCAATATTAGTCTAGATTCTAGATGCTGAATGTTCTTGGGTTTTTAAATCTAATGAAGATGATTTATAAACATGAATTACATGCACAAAAAACTGGCCTGAATTGCTCCTCCTTTTTATTCTTTTAAAGACAAAATGTCAGGTTAGAAATCATAGGCCAGAAAAAGATACTTAATATCGACAGAAAAAATCAAAATAACCTTAAAGCTGCTCTAAGTATCTGAAGGAGCACTGTGGGCTGATGTAAATTTGTTGCAAGGGAAGGGTGGAGGATAGTTGCAAACAGGTAACTGACCTCTTTAGGCAAAGATCCATGTCTGGTAGAACAGTCCTTTTGAACCACTTTAGCCAGTTTTAATCCCTAGCTGCCACCAAACTGAGACTTTACCTAAATTGCAGGATAATACTCAAATAATTACACTGAGCTGTGGACAAGACATGGAAGACTGAGTGAAAGTAATTATGGACCTTTATTAACTCAACCTAAGTGTTGGATCTCTAGTACTATCCCTGATATTAACTCTCTAAGGTTATGTCTAGACGACATGCCTCTGCCGACCGAGGCATGTAAATTAGATATGCTGACAGAGTCAATGAAGTGGGAATTTAAATATCCCTTGCTTCATTAGAATAAAAATGGCTGCTTCGTTGTGTCGGCTCAGCTGTTTGTCAGCACAAAGTGGTAGTCAAGACGGGGATCGGTCGGCAAGGAAAGCCTTTGCCGACCGATCCCTTATGCCTCGAGGTTTACAGGATCGGTCGGCAAAGGCTTTCCTTGCTGACCGATTCCCGTCTTGACAGCCGCTTCGTGCCAACAAACAGCTGAGCCGGCATAACGTGGCAACCATTTTTATTCTAATGAAGCAGGGGGATATTTAAATCCCCGCTTCATTGACTATGTCGGTATGTCTAATTTACATGCCTCGGTCGGCAGAGGCATGTACTCTACATACACCCTAAATGTTTAAATCATTTTAAAGATCTTGGTGGTGGTTTTGTTGGGATGTTTTTTCTTATTTTGAACCTTTCCTTTATCATAACTAGGTTTCACTGTACAGCTGTGCTACTGTATGAAATATAAATTATACTACATTAAGAATTCATTAGATCAGAATGTTACCACCTAGGTAGTGCTGCTTGCTCTTCCAGGAATTAAGTGATATAGTGAACTGTAAAAAATGCTTTTGTCCAGGTCCCTCTTTGTTGTTATTAAAATATAGCGATCCATCTGAGATGTGATACTTTCAAGAAGAAGGGTAAATACAGGTTACACCTTCCTAAACTGGGACTCTCTCATCCGGCAACTTTCGTTGTCTGGCAGGATCATGGATGTTGCTGAAAGAGAATGCCCAGAGGCAGGAGGGCCAGCAGCTGAGAGCCCTGCAAAAGGTGAGCCTGATAGTAGTGGGCCAGTGAGCCTCAGCAGACTGGCAGGCTGTAGTAGCAGGGCCATGGTAGTGGAGCAGGAGCAGCCTGTGTGTGCTGGCTTGGCAGTGGGGTTGTGCCACGGTGACCTGAGTGGGGCTGCGTGCCAGCCCAGCAGTGGGGATAGTGCCAGGGCAGTCTGGCTGGCAGTAAGGCCAGATTATGGTCAGTGTTCCCTCTATGATTTCCCCCTCACCCTCCTCTGCTGTCCTGACTCCTGCTCTTCTCACTCCCTTTATCCCTCCTGGGACCTGCCCCCCCTCCTCGTCCTCACTGATTCCTGCACCTGCCTCCCCCCCATGCCCATCCCTCTTCTAGCTCCCTTCCCCATCTTCTCTCCTAACACTCCCCCTACCCACCTGTCCTGCCTATCCTCTGCTCTCTGGTGCCCGTACCTCTGCTCTCCTCCCCTTCCCTCTTCATGTCTGTCCTTCTGTTTCACCTCCACAATCCCCCTGGCATCTGCACTTCCCCTTACCCCCTGCACCCTCCTGGTGCCTCCCCCTTCCCTCACTGCCCCTGCCCTCCCAACACCTGCCCCCTTTCTCTCTGGTGCCCAACCCCTCACCACCCTCTGCCCCAGTTCTCTTCATGCCCCTCTGCTCCCTCATACATGACTTGCTCCATCTCTCACCTTCCTTATGCCCAACCTCTCCTCCTCTCCCTCCTTCTTGCCCCTCCCCTCCTCTCTCCTATTATCACCCTATCCCCTCCCCACTCCATTCCCCACTGACACCAACCCATCCCCTTAACCCTCTGCTCCTCCTGCCCTTTCCCTTCATTGTCTCCTCTTGGCCCCCTGGCATTTGTCTGTCCTCCATCCTCTCCTGCCCTTTGGTGCCTTCTCCTTTCTTCTCCTGCCCTCACCCCCTCCTCTCCCCTCCGAACAAGCCCCTTCCTCTCCTCACCCCACCTTCCCTTTAGCTGTCCTCCTGCCCCTTCCCTTCCGCCATCCTGACACCTGCACCTACTGGGCAGGGCAGCAATCCTGTGGCTGGAGATAAGGCTGTGGTGCTATTTTTAGTACCATGGCCCTGGCCTAGGAGCAGCTGCACCACAGTCCAGTTCCAGTCCCGGAACATGGGGCAGCTGCCTATCACATGGCCTAGCTCCGGGAGCCACTGGAGCCGGGGCTGTGAAGCTATTTTTAGTACTCCAGCCCAGGCTCTGGCAGTCACCATGCAGGCCGTGTGGTGAATACCCAGCTGCTCCTAGGGTGGGCAACCATCTGTCATATGGTCCTACCTCCAGGAGCAGCTGAGGCTGCAGATGCATGGCTCTACTGAGAGGGTGAGTGGGACTGAAATTCTTGGTGTGTGCCCATGTAGGCATGCAGGGAATCCTGGCTGTGGCAGCACAGCAGGGGGAAGCCCATCTATGTTGGCAGCCTGATTGGGGCAGGCAGTGGGGCTGCAGCAGCAGTTATGGCAGCAGGGCTGGGGCAGTGATGTCACCCGTCCAGCAGCGGGGCCAAAGGAGCCAGCAGTGAGGAGTGCAGCAGGCTAAAGGGACTGGTGGAAGGGGACATTCCCTGGTCTGGCAAATTGCCTCATCTGGGACTGCTCAGGTCCAGAGGGTGTTGGGCTAGAGATGTCCAACCTGTACTGCTTTCGAAGTGCCTGTTTCTGAATCTTTATTGATTTATTAATTTGGAATTGCTGAATTTGTGAAGGAAACAAAGTGTGCATATGTCCTATCTTGCATCATACTTGTGTGCTTTTTTTAAACTGGTCAAGACAGGTAATAGAACATTTACTGTGCTGCCTCCAGTAACCCACAGGGAAGAGAGTCATAAAGTCTTAAAAATGTAACAAGGCACTAGAATACACCATACATCTCTAATGGACACAAGCTCTCCAGAAGTGGGAGGGACTGGCCAGCAGCTAGCAGGAGGCCTATGTCAGTGGCATGAGTCCACGGTGTGTTCTGGCCTTCCCTTTTTCTTCCCCCTCCGTCCACTCACTGGCAGCAGGGAAGGCACAAACCAGGCAGCTCCAGCCTACGTGGTGTTGCTGCTCAGCCATGCCACTCTGAGGATTGCTAAGAAGATGAGGGTGTGGAACAAGATTGGGGTGGGGGCGGTGACCTTTCTCCTTCCCCTACTGTGCATTGGCACTCAGGCATTGGATATTTGTATAATAACTTTAAGTTTAAAGAAGGTAGATGCGTGAAACTAAATAAAATATTGACACCAATTTTAGGTCTGGCTGCATGAGAGAAACACGGTTTAATAAAATGGGTGCTCTCACTACAAGGTCATACTAAATCTGGTTATGAGATACTCTTTTGGGAATATCATGACTTCAAAGGGTTACTTGCAGAATGAACATACAATCCGTAAAAATTAGCACATCCTTCCAGTTATCCATCCATGTAGAAAGGTGCCATTTGCACTCCGTGATAAACGCAAGGTTGAGCTTGCAGGGATGGAAGCAATGCAAGTAATACAAAAAATTGAAGAGTCAATGGAGTAAGTGAGTTCCCTAATAATTCTGGAGAAAAGGACGGTTGGCTTGGCCTATTGTAAGATCCTAGAGACTTCAACAAGGCTATAAAAGAACCATTTCGGACTACGAACCATAGAAGAAATTATAGCTCAATTTGCAAATGCTCAATATTTCAGTACATTGGATGCAACCTCAGGTTTCTAACAGCTAAAATTAAGTGAAGAAAGTTGTGGCCCCACAGCTGCTTAATGAGCTCCGCCCAGTCAGGGGCTCTGGGCTCAGCACATGGAACTGCCTGGCTGGGGCTAGGGACACTTTTCCCTCAGCTCCAGCAGCAGCTTCCTGCTGAAGACAGAGCAGTGAGTCTTTCCCAGTCAGTAGGGACACATCCCCTCTCTACCGGCATGGAACCCTGAGTGCCTGGCTGGGTGGTGCTCATGAAGCAGCTGTGAGGCTGTGCTGTCATGCAGCTTACAGGGAACCTTGCCCTGTGGCAGAGCTTCAGCCCCAGAAGTGTACCACAAAATCATACATTATGATCTATGTACATATTAATGATTGTTGACACCGCAATGGATCACATCAGCATTTGGGTCTCAATGAAAGAGCAGCATGATCTTAGACTTTGGGAAGTCCTGGATGCAACTAGAGTCAAAGGCGCCGTTTTGGGAGGGTAGAGGGAGAAGCAGCCATGCGCTCCATGATGCAACTAGCTTTTCATCCTGTTTCTTGGACGCTAAACGAGTGAGGGGAAAGTGCTTGTGTTCCATGCATGCCTCTCACACCTGGCTGGTGTAGGCAGCTCACCAGCCAGGTGTGAGAGGAATGCATGGAATGCAAGCACTTTCCCCTCACTCCTTTAGCATCCGAGGAATGGGATGAAAAGCAAGTCGCATCGCAATGAGCACGGCTGCTGCCTCCCCTATCCTCCCAAAATGGTGCCTTTGACTAGAGCGGCAAACCTCAAACTAAATAGGGAAAATGTATTCTGGAAGTGACAGAACTTGCTGCTGTTGGGGGCTTTATTTCCCCAAAGGTGTAAAATCTGATAGAGGAAGATTTTAGCCATTGAGATGATGCCATGTCCCCAGTCAAAGAAAAATGTCCAATGGGCTATATAAAACAAAAGACAGGACTATGCAGCACTTTAAAGACTAACAAGATGGTTTATTAGGTGATGAGCTTTTGTGGGCCAGACCCACTTCCTCAGATCAAATTGTGGAAGAAAATTGGCATGACCATATATACCAAAAGGATACAAACAAAAAAAAGTGAACACATATAAAGTAGACAAATCAGATTTTAGAACAGAGGGGGGATGAGGGGAGGAGGTTAATGTCTATGAGGTAATGATATTAGAGGTGATAATTGGGGAAGCTATCTTTGTAATGGGTGAGATAATTAGCATCTTTGTTAAGCCCCATTCGTAAAGTGTCAAATTTAAGCATGAATGACAATTCAGAGGCTTCTCTTTGCAGTCTTGTGTTAGCCTCTTTGAAGTAGGATGCAGGTAGTAAGGTCATTGAGACAATGCCCAGGCTGGCTGAAATGGCAAGAAACTGTTTTTTCTTTGTGAGGCTGTCTGATGTCTGTTTTGTGGGCATTGATTCTTTGGCGAAGTGTCTGAGAAGTTTGTCCAATGTACATAGCAGACGGACACTGTTGGCACACGATGGCATAAATTATATTTCTGGATGAGCAGGAATATGTGTTCTTTATCTTATAACTGGAATGGTTAGGTTCAATGATGGTGTCAGCAGAGTAAATATGTGGACAAAGATAGCAACGGAGTTTGTTGCAAGGGAAAGTTCCAGGGTTGATATTAGTGTGGTATGTCCTGTGGTTGTTGGTAAGAATCATCCTGAGGTTAGGTGGTTGTCTATAGGAGACTATGGGTCTGTCTTCCAGAGCCTCTCAGACTGTAGTATCCCGTTCCAGTATAGATTGTAGTTTATTGATAATGTGCTGGATGGGTTTAAGTTGGGGGCTATAGGTGAAGACATGTGGTGTTCTATTGTTGGTTTTCTTGGGTCTGTCTTGAAGCAGATGGTTTCTGGGTATTCGTCTGGCTCTTTCAATTTGTTTTTTTATTTCTCTGGGTGGGTAATTGAGGTTTATAAATGCTTAGCAGAGATCCTGAAGTTTCTGGTCTCTGTCAGTGGGATTAGAGCAGATGAGGTTGTATTGGCCTAATTCTGCTTCCATTGAAGTTAACTTCCATGGATCTCAGAGGAAGCAGAGTTTAAATCAACGTTGAGCTTTAGAAAATCTGACCCTTAGTTTACTGTGTGTACCGACCCAGTTTCTTCAGTGATCTGTTATAGCAGGACTGTTATAACAACTGCAATGTCTTTTAACTCAGTAACCAAATGCTTTGGCTTTGTCAGCACACAGAAAGTGTCTGGCCTATATCCTTCAAGCTAACAACTATTAGTAATGCTGACATGTGCTCTCTTTAGCCTGTCTGGTCAAATAGGAATCTTGCCTGTAGCTAAAATATCACAGGTACAACATCAGCACATGAAAATAATCAATCTGAAGTTACATAAGGTTCCCTTTTCTATAGAGAACTATTCTTGCCTGATAATCCCAAATGAGTCAGATGAGGGATTTACTGAAACTTGGCTCATTGGGCTTTGTCTTCCTCAGTTCGTTTTCTCATTAATTAAGACAAGAGTCCCAATTTACAGTAACTAGTAACTACTTATTAAATGCAACTTTCATAGGCTCTGTAGCCTCTAGGTGTGACCAGAGCTTCCTTCCTTGTTCTTCACAGCATCTGATAACCCACTGTCCTAATAGGTAGAGGCTAGAATAATGCTCTCATTTAGCTGCCCGTTACAAGTGTGGGATCCAGCAAGGTCAGCAACATCTTCCATCTTCATCATCTGACTGAGTTTAAACTCTTGAGGTTCTATGGTATAATCCTTCCCTTCCAACTCTGACTGGTTCAGTTCTGAGGCTGATGACACATACAGAATCATCCTTAATGGTGGGCTCTATTCAGGCCTCAAGCAGCCACCAAGTGGGCTTATTAACTAGTACTAACCCTCTTCTGGATGTTCTGAGCACTTGTACTACTTTCTGTGCACTTACAGTAACACAGAGGATTATAGATAATCCTGTGTTCTTTGCATTGTTGCTCTCTTTTCATCTGGACTTTAAAAAATTGTGGCAGGAGGAGAGTTAAATATGCAGTCTCCAAACACATACATTTCTCCTCCTAATAGCGAGAGACTATGTCATTTTATGGTTAACTTTTTACCATTGTTTTTTTCCTCTCTCAAATTTTATTTGCACAATATTTTATTTTGTCAACAGAAGAATAATGTATCAGGGAGAGAAGAGAGGTAAGCAAAAAAGTCATTCAACAAATTTGACTGATTAAAATGACACCAATTCCATTTTCCATTCCCCTTCAGCATACATAATAGATTTAACTGAAGGTGTGGCTAAAAGCTCACAGCTACATAACTGAAACTGTAAGCTTTTTAGCCTTGATTTTTGTTAAAATCACCGAGTGTGATGATTCTGAAATCTTTACATTCTTTTATATGATTCCACTAGCTGATGGCAACTTCCAGTGCCTGAAATGTTGATGGCATGTTTACTGCAGCTGTGAGAATCATTAAAATTGCCTGTCTAATTATAGGAAGATAAATGGAAAAGGTTTATGGTTTGTCCCCAGATTTTTTTTTTGGCTTGTTGTTTCATGAGATATTGGTCATCCAATTCAGGCTGCAAAAAATTCGTGTGACTTAAGGCATTACTTGCACAACAAGAATATAAAACAGTTTGTAGTTGAAGTGATCAATTGATGAACAATCCAAGATCATCTTATTCATTCAAATAATCTAAAAATAACAAATACACTTTCAGAAATCATTTTGACTTATAAAGATTCTCAAAAGGATCTGTAAACAGAAAAAAGGCCAAATTCATTAGATAATGTTTTCAAAATAAATAATTCAACTTGATTCCTAATCTATATTGAGAAATTGTTTGCAATGTGAAAAGATACCTCAACTGATGTTAACTGATTTATTTAAACTTGATATTTCTTTCTATGAAATGAAAAAAGTTTAGTAATTTTAATTTCTCAGGATGATGCACGAACATTTCAGCTCTGTAAACATGACCAATGTGTATGTGAAACTCTTCTTTCAATCCTGTAATATTACTTATTTTCACCTTCTATTTATGTTAAACAACTTGTCTAATAATATCTTGTGTTTTAAATCAATGCATTAGGAAGTGACAAAACTGCTCCCTTCTATTCATTTCCCTTCAGGCAAAGATTTCAGAGCTAACAATTTAGTACATTTTGAGTAGAAAGGAATATAAGGCTGAATGTCATAGATCAGTGATTCTCTACCGTGGGGTTGTTCAGCTATTTCCTAGGGTTGTACAATTTTCTACAGAATCTAGGTTTCATTTAACAGTATTCTTTTCAGTTCATAAAGATAATCTTCCATAGATGTAGCAATAATTGGGTTTACTGAATGTAAGAAGCAGTATGTAATTTGCACAAATGCGTATGGATCATCCATATTTATAAGAATATATTTCATATTTCAGAATGTATATTAATACTAAAATATGTAAGCCATATCCCTGATCTTGCAAATCTTTACTTATATATGCAGTCTTTACTCACTCAATGATGACCATACTGGAAAATAGAGTTAATGTGTAATGCTTTGAAAAAAGGGAAATCATTGATCAAATCTTAAAATACATACAGTACTTTCCCACACTTATAGGGCAGATTTTTAATGTATTTTTATGTTTTGCACATCCATCTAAATTGTTACGATTTTATAGCATTTTTCATTTACTTTTAAACATATGTAATATTTCAGTTTACAGTTTGTATAGATGTGCTCAAGTAACTCTAAGCAGCATTACATTCATATTACCAACTACAGAACATGTAAGTGTTGATATTACTTTTCCTGTTAGTTGTGACTCCTGCAGGAGAGGCTTTGTAAACCCTGACAGACTTTTTCTCTGCCCACCTATGTCTCATATTCTTGCTTCATCCACATGCTTCTCTCTTCTTCAGCATGTAAAAAGGAGTTATGCTGGTTTTACACATCTACCAAATGCCATATCAGTGCAAGTATCAGAGGGGTAGCCGTGTTAGTCTGGATCTGCAAAAGCGACAAGGAGTCCTGTGGCACCTTATAGACTAACAGATGTATTGGAGCATAAGCATCCGTGGGCAAAGACCACGAAGTGCTACAAGACTCCTTGTTGCTATATTAGTGCAAGTTACACTTTGTCACTTTTGTTGTTGTTGCTAATCTACCCTCAACAACTGTGCAAGTTGCTACATAAATAATTAAAGGACAGTGAATTTGCTGCAATTTGTTTTGCACAACAGAAGTGGACATTATTGAAATGTCCACTGTTGGGGATTCCAAAGTGTGGGAAGAATCCCCAGTAGGCATGAAGCCTAGAGGAATTGGTTCTTACACCATTCTTTCTCCATCTCAGATCTGGTGTAAGGAGACTATCAGGATTGGGGAGGGTACTATGACTTGAATATGCTATGCCATCCCCAGCTGTGAACAACACTCTGGAAGAGACATTACCAGTAAGGGTTGGTTATAATGGCCTTCCAGGCTAGGACAAAGCCAAGCAATCCGATGTTATAACTGTGGCCCTGAGGCTCTCCATGCTCTCCTTTCCACTGCACTCAGCAGAACTCAGCCACAGCAGAGAATCTATGCCTTCTATTTCTATCCCATTGGCTCTCATTCTGCCTTGAGTAACAACACTCTATGCAATTGCACTGAAGTATAGCAAATTTCCATACCATTGAAACCATGAAGTAAAGTGCATTTTTGAGGTAAATCATTTGCAGGAAAGTGTCATAAACATAATACTTAAGAAAAAAAACTCCAAATTTTCAGCAATAGCATTGTGCACTGATTGGAGAAAAAAAAGTCAGGTTACTTTTGGGTTTCTACACACATTAGGTTCTGATTGAAGTTTGGTCCCACTTTTTCAGATTAATTAATGGATCAAGTCCCTGTTAGAAATTCAGTGTATAATGTATCTGTGAATAAAGGATGCCCTAGATTTCAACTGGGAAATCAATACTCTCGAATGGGGCGGGAGGGAGGCGGGACTCTTTTGGGTTAGGGGCTGCTGACCCACAGAAAAATCAGTTGAGGGCCACACACAAGTGAGAAGCAAAAACAAATACCAACCAACCAATCAACCAACCAAAAAAAAAAAAACCCCTCACTGATGTGGCTCCTGAATGAGAAGGAGAAAAGACTCTCTCCACAGTCCCCTTGAACAGCAGAGCCTAAGGGGGTCCCAGCCTAGTAGATTTGGTGCACTCCAGCCCCACAAGGGAGCAGTGTGGGGGCTGGAGCACCAGTGCAAGCTCCCCAATGCTGGGGGGGCCTTAGCCTTGGGGGCTGGATCCAGGTAAGCCTGGGGCCTCATCCAGCTCTAAGGCCTTAGGCTCCTCACCCCTGCTCTAGAATAACATACCCTGGCTTCTAAATAATTTATTTTTACCTCCCTCAAAGAAAAGGCAATTCCCTTCTGAATTCTGGAAGATTTGTTCAGTTCACAAAAGCAGCGTGCTAGTCTACCTAAAAACTTGATAAAGTGTATGGTATTAATTGTAAAGGGGACTTGATTGGGGTTAATTTCATCTGCGGAAATCACGGAACTAAGAGTGCCAAAACAACCTTCTGGGGTGTGGTGTGGTTGGAGAGCTTCAATCTTTCCTTTGTATTACAGAGGTGTGTGCAGCTCTATAGCCTGGGCCACTTGTCACTGTGGCAAGTCATCATACAATGATGCCAGAATTGTGTGTCATTTTGGATTCCTGAAGGGCAAAATCTGACAAAAGGCATGCTGGGCATGGAGTGGGCAAGGCTGCCATTTTGAGAGGGGGTGGGGTCAGCAGCTGTGCACTCCAGGACGCGGTTTGCTTTTCATCCCATTCCCAGCTAAGGGAGTGAGGGAAAAGTGCTTGCAATCCATGAATGCTTATCACATCTGGCTGATGAAGGGAGCTCACCAGCCAGGTGTGAGCAGAATTCATGTACAGGCAGTCCCCGACTTACGCGGATCTGACTTACGTCGGATCCGCACTTACGAACGGGGCTTTCTCGCCCCGGAGGTCAAGGTAGTGGATTGCTACCTGCGAGCTCCGGGGAGAGAGAGCCCCGTTCGTAAGCTGCTCCGGTGCCCCTGGTCTGCTGGAGACTGTCTCCAGCAGACCAGGGGCACCGGGCGGGTTCCCGCGCTTCTGAGGCTTTGCCAGAGCAAAGCCTCAGAAGCGCGGGAACCGCCGCTGCTGCCGCTTGAGACCCGGTGCCTGTGGTCTGCTGGGGACGGTCCCCAGCAGACCACAGGCACCGGGACTGAAGCCGCAGCCGCGGGGGGGTCCCGCGCCTCTGAGACTTTGCCAGAGCAAAGCCTCAGAGGCGCGGCACCCCGCTGCCGCTGCTGCTCTGCTCCCCGTGTCCCTGGTCTGCTGGGGGGGGGGGGGGGGGCGCGGATAGTGTGCCCCCCCCAGCAGACCAGGCTTTTGTTTTGGACCCTGGAGCAGAGCAGCTGGGGCGCTGCGGATTGGTCCTGCAGCACCCGCTCTGGGCACTACTGGACCAACCCGGCAGCACCCCAGCTGCTCTGCCCCAGGTCCTGATTCAGCCGCTGCTGGTCAGTTTCAGCAGTGGCTGAATCAGGACGCCTGGGGCAGAGCAGCTGGGATGCTGCTGGGTTGGTCCAGTAGCGCCGAGGAGCGGTGCTACAGGAGCAACCCAGCAGCACCCCAGCTGCTCTGCCCCAGGCGTCCCCAAGTCAGCCGCTGCTGAAACTGACCAGCGCTGACTACAGGAAGCCCGAGGCAGAGTTGCTCTGCCCCAGGCTTCCTGGAATCAGCGCTCATCAGTTTCAGCAGCAGCTGACTTGGGGAAGCTTGGGGTTCTTAAGTTGAATCTGTATGTAAGTCAGAACTGGCGGTCAGTTTCAGCAGCGGCTGAATCTGGATACCAGTTCCGACTTACATACAGATTCAACTTAAGAACAAACCTACAGTCCCTATCTTGAACGTAACCCGGGGACTGCCTGTACTTTCCCCTCATTCCCTTAGCATCTGGGGAATGGGAAGAAAAGCAAGCAGTGTCCCAGAGTGTATGGCTGCTGGCCCCCTCCCCACCCTCCCGAAATGATGCCCTTGGGCGTGGGGATGGGGCTATGCCCCCTCATGTCCAAGTCTCCAGGCAGCAGGGATGGGATATTGGATCCCCAGAACATATGTCTTCCCTCTCATGCTGTGGGTGGTGTCTCTCTCACTGCTGTGTAGTAACCAGGACCGGCTCACTGAATGCACCCATTGAATCCGGAGGTTACACCTGTCATTGATGTTAAAGTACCCTTGAATAGCGAGTGGAATTTAGAGCTGAGGTAGCTTCAGATACTCTGCGATAAATGGTTTTGGAAATTTACAGCATTTTTAATTAATGTCAAGCGCCATATTTATGTTCAGAAAGAGAAAATAGAATGAATGAGTTGGGAGAGGGCAATTGATTTCTTATGGTGAAATATATACAGACAGGTATTGCCGTCAAGAATCAGGCCAGTGGTCAGAAAACTGTCAGTGAGAGTGGCTGATATTAGCTATACTAATTGTGCAGAATTCTTCCCCTCACTGATATTATCTTGTGGCAGTGGGTTCCTCGGGCATACTGTGCATTGTTTTGAAATTATTTGCTTATACACAAAATCTCATTAATTGGAGCCGTCAGGTGTGCAGGCTGGCCATGTCACTTCCCACTTTGGTGCTGTTAGGCCTGCGGTCCCACTTTGCTGGCACCCTGCAAGAACTGCAGGCCAACGTGGCACTGTATTTCAGCAGTGATAGAAATGTAGCCGTGTTAGTCTGGGGTAGTTGAAGCAAAATGCAGGACAATGTAGCACTTTAAAGACTAACAAGATGGTTTATTAGATGATGAGCTTTCATGGGCCAGACCCACTTCCTCAGATCAAATAGTGGAAGAAAGTAGTCACAACCATATATACCAAAGGATACAAATAAAAAAATGAACAAATATGAAAAGGACAAATCACATTGCAGAACAGAAGGGGGATGCGGGGGGCGGGGGGGGGGGAGGGGGAGGAAGGAAGGTAAGTGTCTGTGAATTGATGATATTAAAGGTAGGGAGAGTGGGATGTTTGTGAGTTTGTATTTCAGCAGGCACTGGCTGTTGCCCAGCTCAGAACTGGCCATGTTCTATTACTGAAGGCACCAGTTTGGCTACCGAAAGCCACTGGTTGGTGATAGAGCCATGTACATTGGTGAGCACTGGAAGATTCAGATTAAGGATGGCAACACTCAACCCCTCCTCCAGCAAACACTTGTGGGGGAGTGGGTGTGAAGAACTGGTGCTGCAGATAATATGGGGTAAAGGGAGTCACAGGGTGTGGATTTCTCAGTGTCTGTGTTCACCCTGTGGGTAAGGTAGGGGATGATTGCTGCCATCCTCAGAGGAAGGCTGTGCTGGGCACACTTTGTAAGAGGTACTATGTGGTGCTGCATGTGAGGGGCAGCTGCAGGATTTATGGGGACACATTGGAATCAGATTATTAGGATTTTCAGATAATGGAAACTGGGTGACTGGGCATGTACTGTAGAAGGTTTAAAGTTTCTTCTTTTGTGGTGATGTCTTCACTAAAAAAGGGTTTTTCATTGAGATGCCTAACTCAATGTAAAATCCTAAGGGAAACAAGGCACTATAATTTTTAACTTCAGTGTAGCTAGCTCAGGTCAGTCCTGAGGGATATGGGTCTCTAAATGTAGGTAGTCAAGGTTAACTCTGAGGTTGGAAAGTACCACTGTGATTCTAGTCTGATGTTCTGTGTAATACAAGCCCCAACAATTCCTTTTATCAAATCTTTTTGTTTTAAAAATTAACAGTGATAGAGAATTCACCGCCACCCTAGGTAAGTTTGTTCCAATGATTAATTACCTTCATTTGTTAAAATTTACATCATATCTCCAGTCTGAATTTGTCCAGCCTCAACTTCCAGCCACTGTATCTTGTTATATATTTTTATGCTAAAATTAAGAGCCCATTATCAAATAATTTTTCCCTAGATAGGTGCCTATAGACTGTAATCAAATCATCCCTTAACCTTCTCTTTGTGAAGCTACATAGATTGATCAAAGAATTAGAAAACCTGCCATATAGACTCAAGGAGCTCATTCTTGTGGGGGCTCTTCTCTGAGCCGTTTTGAGTATTGAATCCCACACTGGGATTTGTCTGCCTTGGATAGTTGGAACTCTTTGTGGTGAAGCTTTGAGGTAAAAACTATAGTGCCTTTTCTCCAATATGATTGGAGATAACTGACTATTCCAATGTTTAAAAAAAAAAATCAACACCATAATTTCCCCGCCCCCTCTCCCCAGTAAAGCCACAGCCTCAGTTTCATTGACTGTGCCCACTTTCTTGCATTGTGAGAGAGTATTGTTGAAAAGTAAATAGTAGTGAATGGCTGAAAACTGCATATTTGGAGTGTTAAAGTAAAATGGCAGATTTCCACTGGTTGCATTAGCGTGTGAGAAACATCTTTTGGTAAATTCAGGATGTCATGAAAGATCTCAGTTCAGAAGTAATTCTAACCAAATATATTTTTACAAATGTCATTTTGACAATTTAAAATTTATGTACAACAAATAGCACAGATGTGCTAAGATTTTTTTCATAATCATAACAACTACAGCGCTGATCTGTAAAATTATTTTATAAGTTCAAATACTTGTTTTAATCACCTTATTTTATGGGCTGACCTAGGGGGGCAGGGGAGTCCATTACTTCAGCTGAAATGGGTATGTGGGTGCAATTACCCTAACCCTGGAACCTGTTGACATTGAAATGAGGAGTATCCTTGCCAGACCACATGAGGGCCGTGGGCCTTAAGATTTGCTGGCATTGACAAATGGGAGGTGCCGCTAACTTGACACAAACCCAGGCACTGGATATCACTAAGCTTCGGATTGCCAGAAGCTGGGACTGGACAACAGGGAATGGGATCCCTCATATAGCCCTGTTCTATTCATTCCCTTTCATGTACCTGGCACTGGCCACTGTTGGAAGACAAGATGCTAGTCTAGATAGACCATTGGTCTAACCCAGTTTAGCTGTTCTTATGTTCTGGTGTTATTTTGAAAGATATTTAAGAGCCAAGATATTAAATGATCACAACTATTTAAAGAGAAGTCATAAACAGCTTTTCTATTTTAGATTGTTGAGAACTTCCTCTGAGGCCTTGTATATGTGGGAACATTCAGGAAAGGGAATCAATTGAAGACTATGCATACATTAAAGCATGCTAAATTGTCACATGGATGCTTTCATTCAACTGTAAAGTGGCGAACTAATAATGACAGTGTTTCAATAGTTTTATGGAAAACAGTTCTATCGAGTAGCGAGGCAATTTGTTATTAATTTTTTAACCTGACATTTTTGGGTAGTCACAGCAAATGAATGGTCTAACTATTATTTGTAGCTTTAAAGAGCTCTCAAATTTATATTAAAATGCCATTATATGTTGTAATTCCTTGTTAGTTGTATTATGTTCCCATTAGGGCTCTTTGAAAATGTTACACTGAAACTTATTTTGATGGAAAATTGGGATTTTGACTGATGCAGGATTTTTTTAAAAAGTGTTAAGCTTTGATGGAAAAACTCCCTTTAATTTCAATGGGATGAGGATATGGTCCTCTCCCTCTACACCTCACTGCAGACCTTCTGCCTAAATGCTTTCCCTGCTATCCGCCAGACTTCTTACTTCAGATTTAAAGAAACAGTACACGTTTGGATGCATGAGGCATGGGACTGATAGAGGAAAAAAAACCCCTTCATTTTAGGTCACTGTTGTCTTTCATAAGTACTAAATTTTCTTGAGTATTTTTTTGAAAGTGAGTATAAAGTATATTTTCTGTGAAAGATCAGAGCAGTATGATCTAACTACAGCTCATAAGCTTTTTATCAGTAGTGCAGCGTAAAAAATCCTAAGTGGAAAGCTACACTTTCCTATACCCTAATCAAAATCTGTCCAGTGAATAACAACAAACACATATATTTTGCAATTTTTTTTATTATTGAATAGTTTCTGCTTCATAGTTTGCTGGAATAAAGGGCTGCACAGTGGACAGTCTATTTGCAATGTGTTTTGTACCTGAAAAGTCATTCTTTAGCCTCTAGGAAATGATATTACTTGCATCTCTTGGAAACTTATCAGGACGAATAAGCTGAGTGATGACTCCATTTTTACAGGAAAGCTGTCTTGACTTCCTGCATAAATTGAGATACTATCTCCCCAAGGCGATCGCCAAGTCCCTGTACTTCTGAGTATGTGAATGATATGTGATGGAGACATTAGCCAATACAATTTCCCGTGTGGGGTGTTGAACAATGAGAGTGATGCCTTGATGAGGAAGCTGGTGGACAGCTGAGGACTTCAGTAATTTGTCCCTAAACTCTGTTTATGAGTCTAACTCTTCTCATGGCTGACAACTTTGCTTCGGAAACTTCAGCTGAGCCTGAACTAGGAGATCAGATTGCCTCATCCAACTATCAAACACTAAGAGTCAGAAAGGCCCTAAACATTTGTAATACTTCCACACTGTCATCCTGAAGGGTCACAGTCTAGTTGTGAGCTGGCAGAAGAATCCATTCTGAATCAACAAAATAGATTTTTATTTTCATTCTTAAATATAATCAGGTACAGATAAATGTTTCTATTCAATGAATATATTGCGCTGTTAGTTGTGTGGCATGCTGGCGGTGTTAAAACATTAAACTTTCAAATCAAAGGAAAAACTAAAAACAAAACATTTCCCTTTCTTCTTCCTCTTATAATATAAACAAACAGAAGGACCCTGATATGTTGGCAATCTATTACTCCCTTCTCAGCAGAACCTTTCTAATAAAATTAGCAGCAAATGAGATTTTTTCTAATCAATATTATATTCCCTTAGAAATAATTTTCAGTTCCATCTCATAATATTTAAACACAGCTAACCTATTTGTCACTGATATAAGGGTAAATGCAGTCAATTACATTAAACCTCTGTCATAAGCTTTTTGTTGAATATGTTTCTCTTTAATGGCCAAGCATGATTCAATCTGTGAAACAAGTTTTTCAGACATAGTAATTAAATAATTCTCAACTAGATTTGTGAGTAAAAAAAACCCCATTCCTTTTATAAGGACATATTTTGTATTAATATTTCCTCTTTAAATATTTATTCAGTGCAATAAAGCCATTAGACACATGGTGACTCTTTCTTTCAATGAGTGCATTTCTAATGTAATCTTATTGCAGTATTCCAAGAACATTTGTGGAGTTATGGGTTAGAGCTTCAAAAAAGATGCAGGGATCCTATTTTACAGCTCTGCTACTGATCTGTTTTGAGATTTGGGATCCGACACTTAACATATATATATCTGCTTATCTGCAAATTGGATAGAATCACACTATTCATATGTCTAAAGTCAGTAGAAGTGCTTTGAGACCCTTAGATAAAAGATACTTTGAAAGTTCAATATATTACAAAATAGTTTGTTATGGGTTGGGCTAAATATCATTATGGGTCAGGTATGGCTGTGGCTGCTGCTTTCCATTCAAAATTATTGTAAAGAAGTTGTTATACTCAAGTAGCTCGAGCAAAGGCAGCAGCACCTGAAACCAGGCACATAGAATCACTGATTAGAGGCTGATTCATGTGACCTGAGTATTTTAAAATGCCAGGGCTTGGGACTCTGGGTAGTGAGGATGTATGCATGAGAGGGGAGGAAGTCAGATTAGGTGAGACAGAGGACAAGAATGGTGTATGACCCTGGAAGAAGCTAGAGAGAGGGCTACTGTGGTAGATGCTGGCTAAAGGCTTGGGGCTGTAAGCAAAGAAGTTATCCAGTATTTTTTTGTTCCTCCTGCACTGGGAGAAGCAGTACTTTTTATATGCTTTATAAATAAAGCTGAATTAAAAAAAAAACTTGAACTTGCTGAAGAATAACATGCAGAGATGGACACGTAGATCTGTCCCTGCAATACTTCCATTGTGAGAATGCGATACCCATCGCCTTCCTCCCCCAGTTCTGCTATCCCTGCCCCAATGAAATGGGAAAGCAGGGAAAAAGAAGGTTGCAGTAATAGGAGATAATTGATTCATGAATGCACCTGTTAGCCATAAGGAATGACAGGAGGATATGGTAACTGAGATTATATGAGCAGATAGGGGTAAGGAACAGAGGGAAGAGAAGTGAAGAGCAGATTTAGGCCAAAGCCTTGTAGGACACTGCCAGAGAGGGAATGAGAAGTAACTACCAGAGGAGATACTGAAAGTGATCTGAAGCCAGCTCTACACTATGTGACAAAGTCAACCTACGGGTATGTCTACACTACCACCCTAGTTCGAACTAGGGTGGTAATGTAGGCAACCGGAGTTGCAAATGAAGCCCGGGATTTGAATTTCCCGGGCTTCATTTGCATCTCGCCGGGCGCCGCCATTTTTAAATGTCCGCTAGTGCGGACTCCGTGCCGTGTGGCTACACGTGGCATGGACTAGATAGTTCGGACTAGGCTTCCTAAACGAGGAGTAACAGTAGTTCGGAATAGGAAGCCTAGTCCGAACTACCTAGTCCATGCCACGTGGCACAGAGTCCGCACTAGCGGACATTTAAAAATGGCCGCGCCCGGCGAGATGCAAATGAAGCCCGGGAAATTCAAATCCTGGGCTTCATTTGCAACTCCGGTTGCCTACATTACCACCCTAGTTCGAACTAGGGTGGTAGTATAGACATACCCTACGATACACAACTCCAGGAACAAGACTAGTCAAGCTGGGTTTGACATACCTTAAGTTGAATTTTTGTGGCAACCCTATTGCAGAAGGTTGATGGGAGAAACTCTCCCGTTGATTTCCCTTACTTCCCATGACCCTATGGAGTACCAGGGTTCATAGGGGCACAATCAGTGGTCAATATAGTGGGTCCTAGACCCATTAAATCGAACATTGGGAGATTGATCTGTGGAGCATCAATCTCAGGTTAAGTGTAGACCTGTCATAAGGGGGAAAAGGAAAAGTAGAAGTGTACAGAACTGCAGAAGTGAAGTAAGAGGGAAGGGGGGGGGGGAGGTGCTGCAACAGGGATTTACAGAAAAATCAAAGATAATGAGGATGGAGAAGAGCCCTTGAGGTTGTGCCAAGCAGGGATCTATATACATACTGCTGAGAACAGATTCAAAAGAGTGAAGATAACAAAATGATTTGGAGGAGATCCAGTGGGCAATTAGAGGGGAAGATGTCAGGCCAGCTGTTGTATATGAGTCATTCAAAGAGCGAAGGAGTGGAAGATAGAGTTGGTTGGAATGTTTTCATCAAAATGTGCTGTTTTGCTGAAGCTAGAATAGTTTATAGGGACACAGCTGTTTCCGTGAAACTTCTGATTGGAAAATTTTTGGATGAAAATGAATGTATGTGTTTGTGTTTTATGGTTGAATGGTTAGATTCCTGGCCTGACCTAGGATTGAGTCTCTGATTTGGGGTGAACAACTCTGCTCTGAATCAGGCAGAAGAGGGACTTATACCTAAATTTCATGCATCCCAGGATAATATCACCTACCCACTGTCAGCTATGTTTTTGTTCCACTACAAAACAAATTTCAAACATTGCAGTGAAATGGAATTTTCCTCCTCCTGTCAGCTATAGTGGAGAATGGGATGGGGAATGGGGTAGTAAATTGCAAAAGCAGAAATAAGTCAAGGGTGTTTTATTTGCTTTAAGAATAAGGCTATGTCTACACTATAAGAGTGATAGCAGCATGGCTGTGGTGCCGTAACTGTTCCATTGTAACGTAGACCCATGCTACAAGGACAGAAGGGGATTTCTGTTTCTGTAGTACAGCTGTCCCCTCAAAAGGCAGTCGCTAGGGTTCATTAAATCATTCTTCTGTTGAGCTAATGGTGTCTATACCAGAGTTTACATTGACTTAACTCTGTTTATCAGGGGGTGTGAAAAAATTGCAAGATGGCTAGGTTGACTTACTTTTTATGTGTAGATGAGGCCTAAACTGAGATTTAAAATAGTCTTCGTAATGTTTTGCCTTCTGTTACAGATTGTTCACAGAACCCTAGCAGCCATGTTGGGCTCTTTGGCAGCTTTAGCTGCACTAGCTGTGGTTGGTGAGGTAAGTTGCAACATTTCAAGTATTCAGTTTATTTCTGTGCATTGTATCATAAAACCTTAGTGAAAACGGTGTCATGTGCAGCAGCCTTTATGGGACTTAAAATGCTGCAAGAACAGTATTTGCGTAGTTAGTGAATTCCTGTTCTTGGGGCCATTGGCCATGAAAGAGTTATGCAGTCTTGGCTCCAGATGGGTAAAAAGAGAAGGCCAACTTAATGGCATGATATTTTGATTTTGCAGGAACTTGTGTACAACCATTTTCAGCTTTATTCAGCTTTATTCCACTACTGTGTGAAGTAAATGGGCCTTGGTGAGGCCTAGTCAGTCTAACCTTCAATTTTCTTAGGTTCTGCAACTTTTAATTTTTCTAGCTTGTGTAAGACTTATATTAGTAGAGCTGTAGATGAGCTAAGGGATAACCTTTTTCTCCATCAGGCTATGTAAAACCAATAGTTTTCCATTTTTTACCAGTAATCTCTTATATTTTCAAAAATACTGAGAGAATGAAGGTCTGACTAGAAGTATGAGTGACACGAGACTATAGTAGGCCATTAGGTTACTTAAACACATCCAGAATATACAGAAGATTAGATGAGTTTTGGCCATATTCATCTCCACAGAGGAGTGGGTCTTATAACTGCATCTGTGAAGTCATCTGCTTCTGATCCCATATTTTTTATATTCCTGGAAGGATCTTTTCTAGTGGTTCAGTGATGTATATTGCCAGTAAGAACTTCCCAGATAAAGAAAGATCATCCTGCCTATCCCTCAACTCTGATTGCACCATATCATTGGGATATGAAGCTTGTAACATCTGATTTGCTTGAAAGTGCTCTGGGTAGGTGAGGTTGAATGGAGTGCATTAGATTCACAACCTTAAAGGTCTAGGTACCTCAAAGAAAGTGTGATCCTTCCTGGGCCATCACAACTCTAAGAAGAGTTGTTGATGCTCTTTCTTCCTGGTAGGAGAAAACCATGAAAACAACATCTGACCAGACAAGTGCCTGAGGAAGCCCACCAGTCAACAAAAGATACTGAGATCGGAGGCGACATCACATGGTCCCTGTTCTGCAGTTTTGATGTTCCAAAGATCAACAAGCTAAAAAAAAAATTCAATGTTTTTTCTCTCAGGCTATGTCTATGCTAGCACTTAGAAAAACAGTTCCCAGACTGATGTAAGTTTCATTTACAAAAGCACCAGTGCAGGTTACAGTGTCAGCTGGAGTCATTTTCCCACGGACACAGCAACCACCACTCATTGGCACAAAGTGGCTACACTGAAGACTTTACAGTGGTGCAGCTGCAGTGGTACCATGGTGCCCCTGTGAGGTCTGTGGTATAGACATGGCCTAAATAACTATTTTCAGTTTTGTTCCTATTTCAAATCTCCCTGGCTAAGATGCTTGGTACCTGTATTGCTTTTTCTCCAACGTTTCAGAAGTATGAACAAAAATGCAGGTGTGTGTATGTCAAAGAAATAGCACATGCTTATTCTAATCTACAGTAAATCCTAGATTTAATTGCTTCATGTCCCATTGTGTTATAAAAGTATCTGCCCCCAAAGGGTAAATTATGGGTTGTTGATCACTTTGTAACAGAGAGAGATTATTAGGTGTGGAAAGATCTATCTGTAGAAAAATAGGGACAACATTATTCAGTAACTGGCAACTTTAAAGAAATCTGGTAACTGCTTCAGGTGCTTAATTAAAAAGCAGACCATGACACCTTAAGTTTGTATAAGAATAGATCACATGGTACGTTAACTCCATGGTTTAACTCTTAATTGTGTTCATCCAACGATATGGTCAGTTGTTGATACCATTCCATTATTGTCAATTTGTTGATTTATTCAATTCCAATTGTAATTTTGATTTTGACAGTTGTGATATATAAGCCTTGATTAATATAGTAAAAAATTTAAGAGATTTAGTTAGAAGTTTACTTAATTTTAAGTTTGCTTTATTTTAATTTGTAATAAATCTTTTAAAATCATAAAGCTGTTTTTTTCTCAAAATAGCAAAAGATGACAATACTCACAGCTTGGGGAAAGTAATGTTATAAGGTACACAAGAGCTCCTTGTTTCTGTCTGTCAACAAATACCTTTATTCCTTACAATTTCATCATGTTCAGCTGTATTGGGTTTCCCATGTATCTACTGGTTACATTGCCTTGGGCCACATAAGTGGCGTTGGTGATGTTTACACCTTTCAAATATTTTTATCTTCCCCTTGCTCCTTAACTGACACACAGAAAAAGTATATGTACTTATTAGTTCTTTTAATCTTTCCTCATAAAACAGCCCTTATATCCTCATAACTACTCTTTTCTGTATTTCCTCCAATTTGTCTACAGGTGAAGCTGAATTATCATCTTCTGTCAGAAGAAAGTAAAGTGCAATCTATTAACCAGGTTTTTTTCCTTGTGAGAGAAATAAGCAAACTAAAAAGCAAATGTAGGTGCTAGATAATAAGTCATTCAGGCTATCGGCAGTTTTCAGAGATAATAGAAAAGAGCCGCATTTGGATATTCTGCAGAAAAACTAATTAATTTCTATCACAGCTAATTTATATAGTTCACCAATTAAGTGGATTTTGCAGTACTGTAGCTAATCACTAGTTAGGTGATCCAGAGAATTAACTGATAATTGTATTGTTTGATTTGCAGAGACCAAGCATGGTCAAAGTGGTGGAGTGGATTGATTATGAAACTCTGGCGCTGTTGTTTGGAATGGTAATTAAAATGTAACATTTGCTTTTAAAGTGCTGGACTACTTGTAGTCAATGTTTCACAGTTTCTTTTTATTTGTTAGTATCTTTTTAACTGAGAGGTGTTCTTTGGTTTATTTAGAATGTTTAAAAACTAAAAGCACTCAAGAACTAAAAGAAAAAGAGGCATTTTCAGTGTGCAGCGGCAGTCAAAAAAAGCAAATAGAATGTTAGGGATAATTAAAAAAGGGACAGAGAACAAGACCAATACTATCTTATTGCATCTATATAAAACCATGGTATGCCCACATGTTGAATATTTCATACTGATGTGGTTGCCTCATCTCAAAAAAGATATAATGGCATTGGAAAAGGTTCAGAAAAGGTCAACAAAAATGATTAGGGATTTGGAATGGGTCCCATATGAAAAGAATTAAAAAGACTTGGACTTTTCATCTTAGAAAAGAGGAGACTAAGGGGGGGATATGATAGAGGTCTATCGTGTGGAAAAAGTGAATAAGTAAAAGTTATTTACTTATTCCCACAATATAAGAACTAGGGGTCACCAAATGAAATTAATAGGCAACAGATTTAAAACAAACAGAAGGAAGGTTTTCTTCACTCAGCACACTGTCAACATCTGGAACTCCTTGCCAAAGGATGTGGTGAAGGCTAGGACTTTAACAGGGTTCAAAAAAGAGCTAGCTGGATTCTTGGAGGTTAGGACCATTAACGGCTATTAGCTAGGATGGGTAGGAATGTTTTCCCTAGCCTTTGTTTGTCTGGACATGGATGACAGGAGAGGGATCTCATGAGGATTACCCATTGTGTTCCCTCCCTCTGGGTCATCTGGCATTGGCCACTGTAGGCAGACAGGATACTGGGGTAGATGGACTTTTGGTCTGACCCAGTATAGCCATTCTTACGTTCTTATTTTGGAAATTGTTGGTATCTGTTTCTTACTCCCATAAAATTGGAATGATAACTAAAACTAGATATCTAGCTGATTTTTTGGTTTGCTGAGTCAGAGTATGTGAGGTAATTTCTTTTATTGGACCATCTTCTGTTGGTTAAAGAGAGAAATTTTTGAGCTTATACAGAGATCCCCTTCAGGTCATTTTTTGGTTTGCTGGCAGCTCTGAAAAATTGAAAAAAAAATTGAATTGATACAAAATTAATGTGAAAATGATGTTTTTGAGTGTTTTAAGTGATTAGATCAGAAAAAGAACTGGACGAGGTGTTATCCTTATATCCTTTAGCCCAGAGTTTAGGGTGCTCACCTTGGATGTTGGAGGCACTGGTTCAATTCCCCTCTGCCTGATGGGAATAGAGATTTGAAATTGGTTATTCCACATTACAGGAGAACATCCTAGCCATTGGGCTCTGGGATAGCCAGATGTGGGATTCTCTCACGGGGTGAGGGGGTATGTCTACATAGCAGAGCTAAAGTAATATTAAGCTACACAATCTCATCTACGTTAATTGTGTACTTGAAGTTGAAATAGCTCAATTCGGCTTTTGGTGTTGTCTACACAGCAGGAGGTTGAAGGAAGAACACCCTTCCTTCAACTTTTTTTACTCCTTGTGAAAGGACGGTTACAGGAGTTGGAGTAAGAAGTCTTCCAGCTTGACATTATTTTGAAATAAAGACTTGTAGTTAGTTATTTTGAAATAATGTTAGTTATTCATAGGCTTTATTCTGAAATAATGCTGATGTGTAGACGTACCCTACGTTATTTCAGCTGTTCTAGTTGTAAAAATAATTAAATATGCATGGACTGAAAATCGGATCCCCCTTCTCATAGGTAAGTGTCCCATTAGTTTACAGAATCAGTTTTGCTGCCTTTCCCTGGCCCAGTGACTATTCTCTGTATTATTAATGGCAACAAATAGTCACTCTGGCCAGGGAAAGAGAGTGAGAATAACCCTATAGCTTCGGAGAATTTGAACTTTGGTCTCTCAGAGCCATAACAATTGGGCTAAAAATTATAAGGAGATCATCAGGTGCCACCCCTTCAGCCCTGAATAAAAAAATCTATGACTTTGAGAGAGAGAGTCACAAATATTTTTGAGTCAATTGGAACTGCATTTTGGGGTTAATAAACTATTCATAAAAAATTGCCCAATTTTAGGGACAGCACACCTCCCTCTGAAAGAATGTTTGAGATCTATAAGGAAAAAGGCCTCTATACATGCCAAGTGTTATCACTGGGACAAGGAGGGTAATACTTTTCATTGGACTAACTTCCATTGGTGAAAGAGAAAACTTTTGAGAGTGTTGTCACTCTCATTCTTCTTGTTAATTTTATTTGCACTAAACCTTCCTCAAACATACTTGACTAGAGAAAATGTTTCCCTTTGTCTTAATCAGTCTTCTATTATAAGTCTGAATGTGCAATTGGACAAAAACATATACCTGTCTCGACTATAATAATATATCAGTTATATGACCAACTCTACTCATATGAATCTGTTATCCTTTTGAGACTGAAATATGGTATGGTGTCATAAATGGACAAAATCCACTGCCAGCTATATCTGCTGCTACCTATGAATTTTAATGACTTTCTTCATCTATAAAGACTGGGGGACCAGGCACTCTCCCGGAAATATGGGAATGTTTAAATCATCCTAGGGAGTTGGATGTCTTCTGGACTCCACAGAGCACTGCCGAAGAAAATAATTGTAAACTAATGTCCACTTTTGATTAGTGAGAAGGACAGAGATACTTGCAACACGTCTACCAAGTAATTAGAACTGAAATACATCTCTGTAAAGAGGCTTGCACAAGGTGTATGCATCCCTTAAACCATGAAATAGGGCCTCGCCCCTACTGCACAGATGTAAATTTTACCCTAAATGCCAGTAATAGAAACCTGACTTCTGCTGCATGGCATCCTGATTTTCAGTTGATGTCCCCTCAAAAAACAGGACCAAAATTGTGGAAAAGCCATAGGAATCCTTGTTAAAGCATCACACCAAATCACTGTAAATAATTTTATTCTTGTTTCTTTACCTTTTCCTGTAGATGCTTCTAGTGGCCATATTTTCAGAAACTGGATTTTTTGATTACTGTGCAGTAAAGGTAAGTTAGTGGTGACATCTCACATTTATAGTTTTTATAATACTATATTTATATTACTGCAACTGTTACATATTTATTGAATTAATAAAACTGTTGCTTAGTCAAACCTATTAGAGTAAACAATATCTTTAAAAGCATTTTTGCAAGGGCACTTTACATATACCATACTTGAAAGAATAGTGGTCAATTTATACATTTTTAAGGAGCTAAGTATGGAAGCTTTTCAAGGAATGGTATTTTGATAAGTCCAAAGACCCTGACTCAGTAGGGTACTTAAGCACATGCATAATTTTAAGCATGGGAGTAGTCCCAAGTGTTCCAATGACTTCCCATGGACTGGGTGTAACAGAGCTGGGCTTCAGGCATACTCATCAGTGGCCAGATGAGTGCTCCAGATGAGGGCAAAGAGAAGGTGTGAATCTGACCACTAGTTTATATTTATATATAATTAATGGCCACAGACCTCTATGTAGGAGTTGAACCAAAGACTCGCTGTTGTTCTGTGTAGTTTAGGCTGCACAGCCCATGGATTGAGAGAATAAATTCAGTACTCAGTCATCCCATACATAGTTTCCAATGTAAAACTTGTTTACTTAGATTATATTCAAGGGAGTTAATTTCCATATAAATATAAGCAGAGAAATACAAGATTTGGAATTAAAGCAAGAGAAAATAGGAAACTAATATTCTGTTCCTAGTTCTACCGAAGATTCCCTGTGTGACCTTTAGCAAATCACTTAATTGCTCTGAACCTATTTCCTCATCTGTAAAGCAGCAACATTTTCCTACTTCCCTAGAGTTGTTAAATTAATTACTGTTTGAAAAGCATACTGAGATCTTTGGAAAAGAAGTGACTAGTATAACCAATGTTCCCCAATCATTGTTGCACCATCTTTTATAAAGTTGTTCATTGGTTATTTCTGAAAATGAAATTGATATGTTCCATGCCTTTATGTTGTTGCTATTTGTTTGGTTTTATTAGGCTTACCAACTCTCTAGAGGCAGAGTGTGGGCCATGATTATCATTCTGTGTCTTATTGCTGCAATTCTTTCTGCATTTTTGGACAATGTTACCACAATGCTTCTCTTTACTCCAGTAACCATCAGGTATTTTATTTTATGCTTTTGGTGTTAGTTGGTTATAGCTAGCCATCGCTAGTTGGTGTGTATCAGAATAATATTTTAGATCTTGTGTTCAGCAGTTTGAATTGATCTTACAACCCTGAATGTTCTGACCATAATTAGTATCTAGAGTTGCAATTTTTAAAGAGTTCAGCTTCCTTATTTTCATGTATCAGTTGTGAGCACAAATATTCAAGTACTTACTTGCAGAGATAGTTAAATCTGTATGTAGGTACAGATGGAAGTACTCTTGACTTGTGCCCACAGTTAAATTGCAATGGGAAATTCTGCCAATCATTTCATTCAGGGGTGCAGGCAAATTGCTCTTGCAAATAGGGGTGCTGGAATTTTTGAACAAAACTCAAAAACCTTGTGTTTTCATATATGGACTAATATTTATGCACAATTTTGCTTTCTAATGGATGAGTTAAAGAAACATGAATCCCTGTTAATATTAATGACAAATGATGGAAACTATTCAGTAGCTGAAGAACTCTTTTAGGATTAGAAAACTCAAATTATATTCTTATTGATGTTTATGAAGTGGATGCAACTCCAGATTAATTTCATATTTCTAGATTAGTTGATCATATTTTTTTATTAAAACACTGAATTAAGTTATAGTAGCTTTCTGGAAATTGCATGAGATTTGCGATTACATTTAATCCATGTGATGATAAATCACTCCTTGGCCTGAATTTAACCTATATACAACCTAGTAAATCCAGTTACGTTAAAAAACCTGATATGGAAAAGATGGTTTTAAATGTGGCATTGAATGATATAGCACGTTCAGTCCTTATCATATTTAAGTGTATAGAATTGTATGAAGATATGCAGCCCATTAAAATGTAATTTACAGTGGGAAAGGTCTGTTTTGCAAGTGGAATTTATTATAGGCGGGAAACAGCTGGTGAATGAAAGCTCCATTTGTCGCTGTGTGATTATATTTTCAACAGATCACATCACTTTTACTCAAATAGTGTTTTCATGACTTACAGTAGGTAAAAATAGATGGTTAAACAAGCTTTTTCAATTATGTTGCAGAATTTTTTGAATTAAATGAAATGTAATTGGTAATAGAAGACTTTTAGAATTTCAATCTACACATTCTGAGCCACTGTTTGGATGCATACTATTGTAACATTTATTCTGTTTTTTACTAAGGGCATGTCTACAGTAGGAAATTATTCTGAAATAAATAAATTTGAAATAACTCTCAAAATAAATATTTCAAAATAAACTTATTCTCTGAGGAAAGCAAGAGTACAGATTTTTAAATAACTGGCCTGTTATTTTGAAATAATAGGTTTGGTAGTGTGGACACCCCACTTTTTATTTTGAAATAAGGGGGGATATTTTGAAAAAATTCCCTAGTGTAGACCAGGGCTAACCGTTTTATAACACTGGAAATATAAGCATATGAAAAAATGTTCCATTTGGATTGCTATCACTTGTACTTCTAAACTAGCAAAATCACAATAATTTCTATTCTACTAGTTATTCTAAAAATATAAAGTTATTATATATGTGTATATTTCTGAAAATGTCATTTTAGAGGTCATTCTTTTTATCCTGTTGTTCTCCTTAGTATTTATCTATAATTTCACAGCACTATTTTGCACTGTCATTACCATGGAGATAAAGCTAACAGAAAAATCTACTGATTCCATGACAATAAGGATTCAGACTATTATCAATGAAGCATAAAATATGATGTTCAGTTCTTGTCACATTTTGTGGTAATTTGTTTTTATAAATAATTCAGTAAATAACCTTCTTTAGCTGTAACTTAGTTTAAAACATATTCTGAATGTCAAGACACTTTATGATTTGCAATGTTCTACAAAATTGCTTTTTTATATGGGAAATTGAAAATCCTGAGTAAGTGAACTGTAATGGTTTAAGCCTACAGTTCAGGTAAGACATTTTAACTATGCCTTACAGCTTTGCTTTTATAGACTACAGTAAGCATTTTTTTGCTAAGTGTGTCTATACCCCATCAAGAAAAAAAAAAGGAGTATTAAAGTTGTATAGTTATGAATCAGAAGTCAAGGAATGACATGTGCAACTGCATTTCAATGCAGTCTTTAATTACATAATGTCATACTATTGCTCAAATAATACAATACAACTTTTTACCTTACATTTTTTTCTGGAGACTTAGATACATTATACATGGGTAATATCTTGAAATATTTTTATGCTTTTAAATTCACACTATATTCATTGCTATAGTGTCTGTTTTAACTTAAGGTATGTCTACACTACAGAGAAGATCAAAGCTGCCACAGAATTAGATGCACCACTCCAGTTGAGGCCTAAGCAATGTGCAATAGAGGGGAAGAGTTACTTATCATGTCTTACAACATTCCTGTTATACATGCCAGAATGATGGTTTTCTGGGGTGTGATTTTTTTTTTTTTTTTTTGCAACAGTAATACACTGTGCACTTATATTTAGCTTGTGGTTCATTATTACTACCGCCCTCCCAGCCATCCCTTTCTGCTGTACTCCTTCCTAAGTAGTCATATCCCTTTTTTTATGATTGTTCCTTCCTCAGCGGAGTAGCTTGCATTTGTCTTTACTGAATTTTACCTTACTTACTTTAGACCATTTGTTCAGTTTGTCCAGATCGTTTTGTATTTTAAAGAGAGATTTTGGAGTAATTTGGGATAGTTCTCTGAAAACATCCACTCAGGCTGTGTCTACACTGCACCCCTTTTCCGGAAAAGGGATGTAGATTAGACACTTTGGAATAGCAAAATCCGCGGGGGATTTAAATATCCCCCGTGGAATTTGCATTAACATGGCTGCCGCTTTTTTCCGGCTTGAGGATAAGTCGGAGAAAGCGCCAGTCTAGACATGATTCTCCGGAAAATAAGCCCTTTTCCGGAGGATCTCTTATTCCTACTTGAAAGTTATGAATCAGAAGTCAAGGAGTGACATGTGCTTGAAAGTAGGAATAAGAGATCCTCCGGAAAAGGGCTTATTTTCCAGAGAATCACGTGTAGACTGCCGCTTTTCTCCGGCTTATCCCCAAGCCGAAAAAAAGCGGCAGCCATGTTAATGCAAATACCACGGGGGATATTTAAATCCCCCGCGGATTTTGCTACTCCAAAGTGTCTAATCTGCATCCCTTTTCCGGAAAAGGGGTGCAGTGTAGACACAGCCTCAGTGTATAGCGACAGTCAAAAAAGAAAACAGAATGTTAGGAATCATTAAAAAAGGGGTAGAGAATAAGACCAAGAATATCTTATTGCTTCTATATAAACCATGGTATGCCTACATCCTGAATACTGTGTACAGATGTGGTTGCCTCATTTTAAAAAAGATATATTGCCTTTGGAAAAGGTACAGAAAAGGGCAACAAAAATGATTAGGGGTTTGAAACGGGTCCCATCTGAAGAGAGATTAAAATGACTTGTTCTTTTCATCTTAGAAAAAAGGAAACTAAAGGGGTATATGGTAGAGGTCTATATAATCATGACTAGTATAGAAAAAGTGAATAAAGAAAAGTTATTTACTTGTTCCCACAATATGAGAACTAAGGGTCACCACATTAAATTAATAGGCAGCAGATTTAAAACAAACAAAAGGAAGTTATTCTTCTCTCAGCGCACAGTCAACCTGTAGAACTTCTTGCCAGAGGATGTTGTGAAGACTAGAACTTTAACAAGGTTCAAAAAAGAGCCAGATAGATTCATGGAGGTTAGGTCCATCAATGGCTATTAGCCAGGATGGGCAGGAATGATGTCTCTAGCTTGTGTTTGTCTGGAAATGGATGACAAGAAGGGATCATGTGATGATTGCCTGTTGTGTTCCCTCCCTCTGGGGCATTTGATATTGTCTACTGTCAGCAGACAGGGTACTGGGCTAGATGGACCTTTGGTCTGACCCATTACGGCCATTCTTATGTTCTAACCTATTCTTCAATGCATTTAAAACTCCTCTCAGCTTGGTGTTATGCACAAACTGTATGTCATTAAACAATTGATGACGATATTTAAGGGACCCAGAACTAGTCCCTGTGAGATCCCACTTATTGTGCCCTTTCAATTTTAACTCTGAGCCACTGTTAACTACTTTCTGGGAATGGTTTTCCAACAAGTTGTGCACCCCTCTTATAGTAGCTCCACCTAGGTTGTATTTCCCTAGTTTGTTTATGAAAGGTCATGTGAGACAGTAACAAAAGGCTTTACTAAGGCCAAAAGATACCACACCTACTGCTCTCTTTCCCCCCCCGCCTCCCCCCCGGGCAAGGTTTGTTACCCTGTCAAAGAAAGCTATTAGGTTGGTTTTGGTTTGACATGATTTGTTCTTGACAAATCCATACTGACTGTTACTTATCACCTTATTATCGCTTAAATGTCTTCAAATTGATAACTTAATTACTGGATGTCCCAAATATCTTTGGGAATCAGTATTCCTAAATACTTCATGTAAAATGATTGGCATTGAAAATCACAATTTGAGAAAAGGCCTTTGTCAACTTATTTATCAATCCGTAAGATTTCTGATTTTATCCTAATTAATTTTAGATCCTGAGAAGAGTCCAACTTTACTAATAATGAACTGGTAGTCAGAATGGGCTTGGTTATAAATGCATTGTATGGATAGAGAGTAATTTTGTGCTCAGTTTGACTCACCCTGATACCATGAATATGTTGATTTACTTTGATGGCAAGAGTCAAAGTTTGTAGAGCTAAATCAAGCAGAAGATGTTAGAGGGGGCTGCTTTGTAGGTCTCTGAAATGGAAATGGGGCTGAAATATCATCATTGTTAATTATCCTAGAAGTCAATTTAGAAAATAAAAGTATTAATCCAAGCAATACATTCTTCATCAAATCCAAATTTTGGTAACAGATTCAAAAGATATTCAAAGGCAATGCGAACAATATTATTTTGGGCATTTGAAGCATTGACAGCTATGGGTTCTTCAGTGCAAATTAACTGAATCATATCTTTTATAAAAGTACCTGATTTATGTATATAATACATGTCACAATTTTGTTCAATAGCATAGAAAGAGCTTTAGCTAAAATTGGAGTGTCACAATTTATTAATGAAATTGGCCTGTGATTATTACTTAGTTAAAGGTTTTTCCCAGATTTGGGAATAATTGATATTGCAATTACTCTTGCAGTAGGCAGGAGAGTTTGTTCTTTCTTAGCCTCATTTAATATATTAAAAAATATAGGCATTAAAAGTTTCAGAGTACTTTTTATGAAGTTCAGGTGAGATCTGATCTGTACCAGGAATCTTTCCAATCTTCATTTCTTTTATAGCCTGAGTCAGTTCCCTGATGTCTAGAGAGTAATCTAAAAGTTCTTTCTGCAAATCAGAGATCTGTGGCAGTCACAAGCCAATAAAAAGTTATCAAGGACCTCTTTGCTGGCTTGCTCTTCATCTAAAAATTGTGTGGAATAAAGCTGTTTAATTTGTTGATTAATTGCTGAATGTATTGTGTATAATTTATTACTATGATCATGACTAGCAGCAATCTTATTTCTGTTTGTGTCTTGCTTAAGTCTGTGCGCAACAGCTTGGCATGTTTCTCAACAGATTCCCAGTAGCTTTGCTTTAGACAGAATCAGACAAACTCAGCCAGTTGGGACAGGAGTTTGTTTATTTAGATTGATGCAGTTTCTCTGGGGAGGAGGCAAGAAGCATAAACTACACATAAAGCCTTAATTTCCTTCATAAGAGTATAAACTCTGTTGTCTCCAATTTGTTTTAAAGATGGCATAGGAGATAATACAGCCTCTGATGAAGATTTTAAAGCATGGTGTGTGTGTGTGTGTGTGTGTGTGTGTGTGTGTGTGTGTGTGTGTGTGTGTGTGTGTGTGTGTGTGTTGGAGGGGATGGGGGGGGGGGCGAGTGTCTCACAGGGTCACGTGTCCTCTGGTTTTCTGCCAGGCTGAGCATGGCTGAAGGGACATGCCGGGGAATGGCACCTCTGGTGAGTGCTCCAGCTGAGCTCCGCTAGGTGGTGGCCAGGGCAGGGAACTGAGACTGTAGGCAGTGCAGATCTGTGTCTGAGGGAGCATGGGAAAATCAGCTGAATACATGTCTGGTAACCTGCCTGAGGTGCTCAAAAGGGAGCTTGTTGAGTCAGTTGAGGAAATGGGGTACGAGGCAACTGGGGCCAGGAGTGATGAGGGAAGCAGTGTAGGGGTCAGGAGCAAGAGGGGAGTGGGTGTGGAGGCAGTGGAGGGCCAGAGGGTAATTGGGACACTGGGGGAGGAAGGCAGTGGGGAGTCAGTGAGGATTGGGGCACCAGTATAAGCAGTGAGGGTTAGGGAAGTTGGGGGACTGCAGGAGGCATCAGGTGCCAATGCAATTAAAGGGCTGGGGGAAGGCAGTGGGGGACAAGGGACAACTGGGGCTCTGGAGAGGCATCACAGTCCATGGGCAATGTGGGGTGGGCACTTGGGGAAACAACTGAAGCCAGGACACCAAAAAACAAGTTCACCCAGGACACCATTTCCCCTAAGGCTGACTCTGGTACGGCTGGACGTAAGGGTAAGCAACTGCCCAGGTTGCCATGGTCAAGAGGGTGTTGCTGAAAGGTGCCTTGACAGTCACCAGGAAGTCGACTATGGCGGTGACGATGTTTGTGTGTGTGTGTGTGGGGGGGACCATTGTTCCCCTGCAATTATCAGCAATTACTAGTTGCCTATGCAATGCTTTCCAAGGTCTGACAGCTGATAAAACAGTGGGGGCATTTTTAAAAATTCAAGTTCAAACTCCTGCTGAATACAGTTAACAGATGATATATCAAAAAGCAGAGAGGTATGTATTCTCCACATTTTAGATTGAGGTGGGGACTTAAAAGATATATGTGTAGGAGCACGGTTGGATATAACAATAGTACCGATGCCACAATCAGTGACAGAATTGATCAAGTCTAGTGACACCAAGAAATAACCCAATCCTAAATATGCTGAATAAACTGTAGGAAAAAAAGTACTCTGAGTAATCCTGTGTATAATCTCTCACATTTTGTAAACCTAAATCAGCCATGTGTATATGAAGTATCTCATTAATATTCATCTTTTTATATTTAGATGAAGAAGATGTATCAAGGACTGTGTCTAGAGTTGTATTAAAGTTTTCAGCAAAAGTAATGCTATGGTGACCCTTGTCACTTATATGTATGAACAGCTTGTGGAAAGAAATTGGGATTACTCTGCTTTGGCCCATAGAGATTGGCTAAAATGATAATAAAATTCCCAGTTTCAGCTTTCAAAACAGTAAATCTACCCATACTCTCATTACTTTGTATTTAGAGTTTTAACATGCAACTTTTGATGCCCCCTCAATTTTGAATTTAAGAAACTAGAAGTTGAAAGGCCTACCCAATCTTTAATCTGTTTACATTCTTCAAGTTCTGATGGGTCTTCTGGAGCACAGCAATAGTCAGCATTGTCTTTGAATTGCCAGGTATTGAATATATAGTTTTTCTTTTAATAGGATTGTTAAAATGATTTATATTCCAGGAGACACTTTTAATATAAAGTCACTTTGAGAAAAATGAGGAATTGCAAATTTTCCCAAGAAGCATACAATTCTTGCGTATCTAAGCAGGCAAAGTTATAGAATCCTGGGCTTGGTTATCACTTTCCAGTATATGTTCTACAGAAATGGGAAGGAAATTCCCACCATTCCAGGGAGGGCAACAGGAGGTGGGCAGAAGAGGAATTAAATAAGTGAAAAAACAAAATGGAAAATATAGTAGAGAGAGAAAATCATGTCAGTACTTAACAATCAAAGAGAAAAATCTGTTTGAACAGTCTAGAAATATACATTTGATGGTGATGGGCAGCTGGATCAGGTAAACTTTGGATATCCAGAGCTTTTGGGGCCCAAACATGACAACTATAGTAATCACCTAATATCAATAGAACCTTGATACTTTAATTGATAAGAAAGCACCAACTAATAAAAGATGCTAACATTTCAATATCAATTAGCACCCATTATCTAAAACAGCCATATCAGATTTTAGAGAGCAATACATAAACTCTATAAGATCTTGGCATAGATGTCTCTTCTTGGGATGGAGAAGTCTGCAGATTCTTTTCAGATATATTTCTACCTCCTGAGGGGAATTCAGTGGTACTATCTTCTTGCCATTTTTAATATGGAGCATTGCCAGTTATTTAAAAAACACTTTCAGTTTATCTGCATAGCCAGTTGTTTTATTTGGTTAAAACCTGCTTTTGCTGCAACCCCATCATGGCATAATCTCGAAAGAGCAGTATTTTAATTGCTGGTTCTCTGGATAACATCTCTTTAAAAGTTAACACCTAGAACTGCACAAGCAATGTTCTAGGCCAATGTTCTGGAGCGGGCTTGGGGGCAAGGGCTTGGTCTTCTCATTCTATAGCAAAACAAAATCTACTGGCAGATTCAATAACTTAGCAGTTAGGAACAAGTTCAGAGGGTTTACCTTTCTCAATTCTCACAGGGATACCCCAATCCTGATGTTACATTATTGAAAGTCCAGATCAATTAGCTTGATCTTAATAATCTTGATAGTCACTACACTTCTTCAAAACTTGTATGTAGTTCTCTTTGAAATCATCTTCCACTTCTGAAGTTCTGAGTTCATCCCCTCCCATGCATTCTGAATCTCAGTCATAGTGGTCTCTAGGGTGGAAACCATAGATTTAATTTCAACGCTATTTGCAATCACCTGTTGTTGTACTGCTGTCAGCTATGTTCCATCAGGCACAAGCGCCATTGTGTTTGTACAAGTGGGAAATGCAGATCTCCTCTGCCTCTTTGGGTTCAGGGAAGAATATGCAGAGCTAGAGGGCATCTTGTGGATTTCAGCAGTCAGGCACAATATTTCTTTAGGTTGAATCCCTGTGCAATATTGCGGTGGGAGTGGGGAGATTAAAGGATGATGTCTGGGGATTCCTCAAGCACAATTTTTTAACATGGGGTAATTCCATCCATCTTCAGCACTGATATTACTCATGTTACTACAGTATCTGGGCACTTCATTATCTTTAATCTTCATTGCACCATTTTGAGGGAGAGAAGTGCTATTGTCCCCATTTTAAAGATGGGGAACAGAGGCACACAGAGATTAAGTCACTTGCCAAAGGTCACATGGGAAGTCTGACACAGAGCAGGAAAAGAAATCTCCAACGTCTCAAGCTATCAGCATAACAACCGGATCACTCTACCTCTTTTTGTTTAGCATTTGCAACAAATTATCCCATGGGATCCATTTTCGGCCATTTGAAATCTTTGCATCAAGATAGGAAGTCTTTCTAAAAAAGGATACTCTAGCTTTTGGGCATAGTCAGCTGTTAAAATTCTGTGCTTGTATACAAAGGAGGTCAGACTAGACGATGATAATGGTTTTAAAATCTGTGAATTGCTTAAACACAAAGAACTTTAAACACATGCTTAAGGCCGTCTCTGTTCAACCCATCATGTAAGTGTGTGCTTATGCATGTGGTTAAATGACATTGAAATCAATGGCAAACCTGCAGTAAATTTGGGAGGTGTGATCTTGAGATCAGGTGAACAGATTTGTGGTAGCTCAAAACTTGAGATAGCATGCAGAAAGTAACAGTGTGGATGATTCAATACAGATGGTGTCTCAGTACTCTTGGGTGGCTTAAATAATATATGGAAGGGACCTTGAAAGGTCATTGAGTCCAGTCCCCTGCCTTCATAGCAGAGCTAAGTACAATCCCTGACAGATTTGCCCCAGATTCCTAAATGGCTCCCCAAGGATTGAGCTCACAATGGTGTGTTTAGCAAGCCAATGCTCAAACCACCGAGCTATCCCTCAGGCTTGCCTGAGATGCCATCAGTGCTACAAAATCTATGTGGTTATTTCTAGAATACTACTTCAAGCTGAACTGGCGTGTCTTTGTCCACCTGTACTGGGAATCACACTCCCCAGATATAGAATTGTCGGCTGTCCAGTTTTGACTGGAATGCCTGGTTGGAAAAGTGATAGAAATGTAGCCGTGTTAGTCTGGGGTAGTTGAAGCAAAATGCAGGACAATGTAGCACTTTAAAGACTAACAAGATGGTTTATTAGATGATGAGCTTTCGTGGGCCAGACCCAGTTCCTCAGATCAAAATAGTGGAAGAAAGTAGTCACAACCATATATACCAAAGGATACAATTAAAAAAAATGAACAGATATGAAAAGGACAAATCACATTGCAGAACAGGAGGAGGATGCGGGGGGGGGGGGGGGGGGGGGAGGGGGGGAAGGAAGGAAGGTAAGTGTCTGTGAATTGATGATATTAGAGGTAGGGAGAGTGGGATGAAAGGACCTTGGTGGCTCTGGTCAGCACCCCCTAATTGGGCTGTTGAAAGTCTGGTTTGTGTGGCTGAGAGGCTCCCTACCAGGCTCTACTTAACTCCCCAGAAGTAGCAACATATCCTTTGACTCCTAAACTAAGATGGGCAGGAGGTTCCATGCGCCACTCCCATTGTGAATGCCAGCTCTGGACCTCCCATTGACTAGAACCCGTGGTGAATGGGAGCTGCAGGGGAGGCACCTGTGAGTGGAGGCAGTGCATAAAGCCACCTGACTATGCCTCTGCTTAGAAACTGAGGGACAAGTTGCCACTTGTGGAAAGCTGCCCAGTAGTGAGCATGGCCGAGAGCTTGCACTCCAAAATCTCTCCCACATCACAGTCCTCTGCTCTAACCTTGAGACCTTTCTGTACCACAATTCCCTCCTGGAGCCCACACTCCAAACCCCCTTCTGCGCCTCAATCCCAATGTGGGAACTCTTTCCCACAATCTGAATCTCTTGGTCCCAGGTTTGAGCCCTTCCTGCACCCCAAACCCCCCATCCCTGGCCCCACCTCCGAGCCCGCACTTGCAACTGAAGCCCTCACCCCCTTCCTCACCCCAGCTCAGTGAAAATGAGTGAGTGGGATGGGACAGAGGGAGGGGGGATGGAATGAGAGGGAGGTGAGACCTCAGAAAAAGGGCAGGGCAGGAGCGGGACACAAGTTTTTGGTTTTGTGCAATTAGAAAGTTGGCACCCCTATCCAGATGCAGTGTAGCTATGCCCCATGAGGCTTAAGGACATGCTTACTGTTAAGCTGTATTTAAGTTGCTTTGCTGAACTGGGGCCTAAGACTTTGATTCGGGAAAGCATTTAAGCAAATGCAAGCCCACCTCTGTTCAGTTATGCACTTAGACATGTGCTTAAGTTTAAGCACAAAATGGCTTAGCACATGCTTAAAGTCAAAGTGCTTTCCTGAATAAGGCCTTTCATGAACAGACTTGGACAATGTGCTGTGTATGCACAACATGATTTTTAAGGGGCCATAACTTGATAATCTCATTGTAGTGTTCTGAGACACTTCTCACTGTGGGCCATTTCTTTATAAAATGTTTATTATCAATAATCAGATGTACTGCTGATAGTGAAGGTTAAAAATATTTTTTTCAATATTAGTGAAATTATATTTTCTATTCTCCTTATACAACATAATTGCTGAAATACTCCTACTCAACCTTAAAAAATGGGCAGAGACTAAACTTGGTAAATTCTAGCCTGAGAGGTACATGTGTTAGAACATTAAATGCCACAAAGGGAGAGTTGTTAAAATGGAAAAGCTCATGAAACTTTAGCTATAATTCAACTGTGATTTGCTACTTTACCATTGTTTTTAAAATATGTATTTGAATGCAGTAGGCATTGCAGTATATTGTAAAATAATTAATTATGGAAGGCCAACCTTTTTAACCTTTGTTCAACAGTTCTGAGTTTCCAACACAAGCACTAAGTCTTATAAATCATTTAAAGTTTGAGATAATTTAATCAGAGGTTAAGGAACTGATTTCATTTTCTTCTATATACGCAGGTTATGTGAGGTACTTAATCTTGATCCTAGACATGTCCTGATTGCAGAAGTAATCTTCACGAACATTGGAGGAGCTGCCACAGCTGTCGGGGATCCACCAAATGTGATTATTGTTTCAAAACAGGAAGTGAGGAAGGCGGTATGTATTACAGTCCATTGTGTTACTAAATATAGATGCAGATGTGGGTTTATTCAGTAGTTTAGACCTTTTCCTTCCACAGACATCCATATAAGGAAACAAAATGCACCTATTTTCTTCTGCTTCTTGTCATAAGTGCTATAGGGTAAAGCTGAGTAAAATTTTTCAAATCAGAAATGCATTGAACAATGGCCTTATTTCAGAAGCAATTTTGTCCCCTCCATGTTTGATGTTATCTGAAAAGGATCTCCCCCCCCCCATTTTCAGGGTATTTTTTAAACCCAGCCCTTTTTTCAGGGTCAAAATAGAGAAAGGAAGGAAAGAAGGGAAAAGAAGTCTGTTGTTGGCCACTGTTGGCAGACAGACTACTGGGCTAGATGGGCCTTTGGTCTGACCCAGTACAGCCGTTCTTATGTTCTTATGAAGTGCAGAGTCAGATGAAAAAATGAGGGATGCGGGCAGGAGAATTGAAATTGTTTGGCTTTGCAGTGAAGATTTCCCCCCCTCCCCCCCCCCCCCAAAAAAAAAAAAATTCAAGAAAAACAAACCTATAGAACAAAAGCAATTCTGAATTTTTTGACTTTTCACTTTACTGTATTTGTCAGCTCTGCTGTTGGATGATGCAAACTATGAGAATGTTTTGCCCTGTGTGGGACCGGGCACAGAATTGCAAGCCTCAGGTGTTGTCAGTTATTATCTAGTTTTATTGAAGACTCAGAGACCAATCCTCCCACCCACGTAGAACGCCGCTTGCTACTAGCCCTTCCCCAGAGTACAATGGCTTGAGAGGTTTTAACTTCCTACCCTAAGTTCCAGTATTAGCGTTTCATTTTGCTGGCTAAATGAGGTCAGTGACAAAAGCAATAGGATTTACGGGGGTACTGAACAGTAGGAGCTTCAGCCACCTGATCTTGAACTTCTTTATTCACTTTACTCCCTATGATCCTCACTGCCTCTTTGTTCCTTTAAGGCTGTATAGAGCCCCTGCTCTCAGGCTTTTAGATCCCGGGAAGAGCTGAGAGTCATGTACTGCTTCTATGCCTCTTATTATAGCTCCCTTTGTTGGGAAGGAGCCCCCCCCCCGGCCTCCCATGTTTGTTTTGTAAGTGGGGTATCACAGCTCCTTAGCCTGACTTCATTATGCTCTTTTCTAACTCTCTCTTCTTGCTCTTGGGAAGGGGAGAGATTACCTCTCTGCTCACTACAGTCCTTTGGGAGATATGGGAGCAGGGGGGAAGACCGGTGTGTCATCAGCGCTCTCTCTGTCTGTCTCTCTTTCAGTCTGTCTTAGTATTTTGAAGCAAAGCAAGGAGGGGCTTCTCTTCTGTGACTGTGGCTCTACTCCTGTGGTGCTGTAGGAGTCTGTATGGGTGGATTAGTTGTTAATGACATTCTTAGTGTCTGCATCCATGAGATATGGATTTGGGCTGGCCCCCATGGATGCAGACATTATGGATCTCATTAACAACCGCTCTACCCAGGCAGACTCGTACAGCACCACAGGGCCAGAGCTATCAAACTGTGTTAATTAATATATTTCAACTAATGTTGTTAAAAGTGTAGACAGGGTTAAATGTGTAGACATAGTTTAATAATTCTGAAAATATATTAACTTGTTGTAGTCAATATTAGGTGTATTAAAGTTTTTAAATGGGGTCACGCTAGTGGTTAAAATGTATTAAATAGCACTTATTTAATCATAGCCTCTTATGTGTGGCCATGGAGAGAGATGACTTTGGCTTTTTCTTGTTGTTCTTGAAATAAAAAATAAAGGTAATTCTCAGTGAAAGTACAGTGTTTGGTTGTTCCTTATGTCAGGAGAAAATCCAGACTATACCTTTGCAATGATAACTTGCAATTATTTCTGGCCTTGGTCATTCGAAAGGTATTAGACCATAAACAATAACTGGACCAGCAGTGCTGTTTTGGCACTGATCCATTATTTAAGTCCCAGATTGTCACATGTAAGAGTAATTTTCTCTCTCTGCTTTAAAACTGCAAACTTGTTCTGAGAGAGTTTTGTGCATAAAGTAGTACATTTCATACCTTCATAAGTAATCAGAAAAAAAATCCAGCTAATATGAAGACAGTGATATATTATTTCATGAAAACAGCATATTTGCATATCTCAGTATGAAATAGAAACATTTATAGAAATTTGTATTTAGGTGCAAGAACAGATGCCCATCTGTTTTCAGTTTTGGAGCCACAAACAATAGAACCTATAAGCTGTAATTTCCCTATAACAAAGCCTTAAGGATGCCATTGCCATCTGGGAAGTTTAGGCTATTTCACAGAATCAGCAAGACCTCAAGTAAAGAATATTTGCAGCATCACATAGCATTTGCTTGACATTATGAAATCTCCCTGATGAAAATTATTTCTAGTCTCTGTTATGCAAGTCAAAGTTATTCAAACCAATTGTGCGAGAAGAATCTTTATGAAAATTCATGGAAACCTTGCAATGTGTAGTAGACACATTAACCATTTAAATTGTGTTCAGAGCTACAAATAAGAAAAAAGATATTTTTTCACTGACTTCTATGTCCAATTCAACTACTTAGATGAGTATGTGGTCTATACAGGGCTGAATCATGGCCCTGGCTGAATGGAAGTGCAGGAGAATAAAAGGATGTGATGTACAAAGTATGTGACTGAGGCTATGTCTAGACTGCCAAAAAAAAAAAAAAGTCAGAAAAAGATATGCAAATTGAGAACTGCAATTTCCATATCTTTTTCTGCTTTTTTTTTCCCCCCAAAAGAGGCTTTTCTGAAATTTGGCCTGTCTACACGGGGCCAAATTTCAGAAAAACACTCCTCTTTTGGAACATCCCTTATTCCTCTCAGAGAGGAATACAGGGATGCTGAAAGAACATGTCTGCTTTTTTGGAAACTGTTTCGAAAAAGTGGACGCATTCCTTGGATGTGGCAGAGCTTTTCCTAGATACTGGAGGTATCTGGGGAAAGCTCTGCAGTGTAGACATAGCCTGAGAGAGGATGGGGCTCCATAGGGATGATGCATCTCCTTCTCATTCAGAGGGATGAGGAAGTGATAGAAAATGGGTGGAGCCTTGAAAGCTCCCCTATTACACCCATAGGTGCAACTATGCTACCACATTGGTGAATGTATGTTGCAGCAAGTAAACCCTTATGGTAACATATTCCTTCCACAGAGCAGCAGAAGGATTGAGTGGAAGACTGAAACTTCCTGGCTATGTCTAGACTGCCCCTGTATTGTGCCAATATTATGCAAATGAGGTGAAGTGTGGAATATTGCTGTGCCTCATTTGCATAATTAATGAGGCTCTGTTTTTGCGCAATAGGCAATTGCACAAGAGCAGCTGTTCCTCTTTTTTTCAGGAAGAACGGCTCTTGTGCAAGAGGGTTTTTGCACAAAAAGGAACGGTGTAGAAGGCTCCTTTTTGCGCAAAAGCCTCTTGTGCAAAAAGAACCTCATTAATCATGCAAATGAGGCATGGCATTATTCCACGCTTTGCCTCATTTGTATATTTTTTGTGCAAGAGGGGACAGCCTAGATATAGCCCCTATGTATTGATCTTCTCCTTAGGTTGCTCCGGTGGCAGTGCAACAATATGTAACAACTATGAGGTGGATTTGAACCTGGGATCTCTGGAGCTTAGTATAGTAGCCTCTACAGCTTGAGCTATAAAGTCAGCTGCTTCTCAGCTTGGGCTGCAGAGCTCACTTGTGCTTATCTCTTGCTGTAAGTGGTCTAAGTGCCACTACATGGGACAATGAACTACCCTAGGGATATGTCTAGACTACATTCCGTTTCTCGAAAAAGGGATGTAAATTAGACACTTTGAAATAGCAAATGAAGCCAGGATTTAAATTTCCCACGCTTCATTTGCATAATGGCGGCCGTGGGGTTTTTTCGAAACAGGGCTTTTCAATAGAAAAACGGCAGTTTAGATGGGGATCTTTTGAAAATAAAACCCTTTTTCGAAAGATCCTGTACTCCTGAGGCTTACAGGATCCTTCGAAAAAGGGTTTTATTTTCAAAAGATCCCTGTCTAAACTGCCATTTTTCTATCAAAAAGCCCCATTTCAAAAAAACTGTGGCTGCCATTCTGCAAATGAAGTGCGGGAAATTTAAATCCTGGCTTCATTTTCAGTTTTGAAGTCTCTAATTTACATCCCTTTTTTGAGAAAAGGGATGTAGTCTAGATATAACCTAGGTGTGTGGGTTACATACTTCCCCTAGCTGAGGAAGCACACCCCAAGCATCAGACACCCAACTGAGATCCCAGACAAGCCCACACTTGTTACAGCCCTGGGGCAGATTTGAACCTGGGACCTCTGGCGCTTGCTGCAGGAGCATCTGTGGCTCAACTAGTAGAGGCTCCTTCACGAAGCTCTAGAAGTACCAGGTTCAGTGTGCCCGGTGGCAGTTACAAACACATTACCCATATGTTATGTTTGGAGGTGAAATCTAGATGAATGAGGGATTTTACATTTGCCTGTAATCCTGAGTGTTTCAAAAACTCTGTTGTTGCAGCTCCCCTCAGATAGCCTAGGTTACTTGCAACAAGTATGCACTCACTGTATGTGATGCAACTCTCCTCTGACATCAGCAGTTTGTCTTCTGTAGCAACACAGTCACTCACTGGTTTTCATTAGCTATGATTACGCCTTGTGAAATGATCACAATATGCCCCCAGTCCCAATTTTTCTTAAAACTCTGTGCTCTGCAATGTCCAGCCCTTTCCTGGAACATTTAGGAATAAAAAAGCTCAGTGTATCAGTGTAACTGAAGTAAAAAAGCAGTTCAAATCATACGCAGCACTGGGTTGTTTTAGAATAAAAGTAAAATAAGTAAATTTAATTATAACAACATAGGTTTTAAGTGAAATGGTTACAAACAAATGTGAAAAATATTTTCTAATGCTGTAACTGTAACACATTATTATTTAAATATTGGGTAAGTTTCTCAGCGCACACATATTCCAGCAAGATGACTGACCATCCCTCTGGTCAGGATCTCTCCACAAGGTTCTTTTGTCATCTTAGCTGAAAGATAATTTGGGATTTTTGTCCCTCTCTCTTATAGTCCAGTGAACCTTTTCAACAGATTCTTTTGAAAGTTACCCCACAAAATAAAGTCCATTCAAGTTGCGAGGGAGAAAAGTGGGAGTCTGGTGGTGAAGGAAGCCCTGTATTGCTTTCTTCCTCCACTTGTGTTTGCTATTATGCAAATTGATCTGTTCCTTTCCCCTCAAAAGCAAGTGAATGGTCTCTTGACATGTGATTGTCTATTGACTCGGATGACACCTGGCTTGAAGAGTCAATTAATCTTTTCTCAGAACCTGTTTACTCTCTCCCCAGTCTTGTCTGGTAAACACATATTAGTCTCATATTTCCCTCAGATACATATGGTCCCATGATCTTTTACCATACATACAACACACAAGAATATTAATGATCAATGTGTTATTACTTTTTTAAATGATGCCTTACAGGACACACATCAGTATAGTTTATGACTCTAATTCATTCACTAAACTGATTAGGTCATATGAAATTCTCTATTAGGTATCAGGGAGCCCTTTTCTTTCAGCCATTGGGATGTTTTTAGGTTATACCCTAACATAGAGTTTTGTTGTCTGCCATTTCCCTCCACCCATCTTCCTTCTACTTGTATGAGGCAGTGGTCTCCTTCCTATGATATTCAGAGATGTCAGTTGACTGCTGAGCAAATATTACTAAGTTTGATCTTGCTTGTTTTTTCTGATATTACATGGCATGGCTGATCGACACCTGGTCCTAAAAACTGTTCATAGAGTCAAAAGGAGATTGGAGCATAAGTATACTAGTCAGTGAGTGGGGAGAGTATTGAATTGCCTTCTTCTCCAGGAAGATTCTGTCAGTATTAAATGATGTTGTAGTTGTACCAGGCAATCACTAGCAGAGGCAATATACGAAAAGGCAGGAGAGGAAGTTGCCGAACTTCCTGCAACTCTTCTCAAAAGAATAAGCAGGGTTGATGGAAGAAAATTTTGGAGCTCAACAAAACACTGAATTTTAGCCCAGTTTCTGAAACACTCTGTGCTATTTGAGTAGCTGCTGTGATGGAATACCAAGAAAAAGCAAATCATTTCCCTCTGCTGATTTTGTCCACAAATCCTTCCTCCTGAGACTTTTGTGTGTCAACTCTTGTGCCTAGTCTTGAATTTCAAAGAGTATAAACTGACACTATCCCTTCAAAATAAGGATATGTATGCACAGCTCCATCTCAATTCAATTTATTTTAGCTGTCAATCAAACTTGAGAGCTGCTTATCAACTTCAGCATTTTATTTTTTTCCTGATTGCTATACTTTTTCACATAGGAAATTAATTTTGAGAGTTTCATATAAAGATATTTCTTGTACTGTGTTTTTCTTGTGAGAAGTTTCTGCATTGTTACTATTGATAAGAAAACTTTTCAGCACTGGTGCAGACATCCAAGATCTAGAGATGTAAGAAACTTTGTAAATCAAAGTTTAAGGGCTAGTTTCTGAAGTACCACATTTTTTTCTTTCCCAGATTCCCATAGCACATGACTTTGGTCTAATCCAATCATCAGAAATAAAGGGGTTTTCTGTGCTTTTTAGGTTCTCTTTTCTTCTTTTCATTTAAAAAATAGCAAATAATCAGATTTAAAGGAACTTGGATTATCTGTATCAAGAACTACTATCAACAGGATACACCTCGGTGATGTCTTTCTTTGCACTGAGATAGATAAATTGCTGTTATCACTATGAAAAGTCTCAAGTGCATCACATTCTGAGAGTCAGATGAAAACTGAAAGAATTGGATTGATTACAGTAGCTCTCGGTTAGGTACATTCTGATAATCTCCACTTGCCTTATCCCTCATTCAACAGTGTCCCAAGCATTTTATTTTCTTGGGATTGAGGATTTTTGGTTTGTGGAGCCTCAGAGTTCTTACAATTCAATACCAGTCATATTCCTGTATCTCTTCAGATTATAGAGGAATCCTGCAAACCTTCTAATGTGGAAACAATTACTACTTCTTCATTTCTCTTGAATCATGGTTCTTGTGGCAGGGGGTTTCTGTCTTGTTTTGTGATCTGAATCTTTAAAGAAAGAGGCCCTTATGCAAACATTTGGGTAGTTAGGCCCATTTTCTTGCAAAATGTCCATAATTATGTAAATATACGCAGGACAGCATGTTTGTTTTTGTGGGTAGATATTTAAAAATCTAGCCCTGTAAGTTTTGGAGATCTTTGTTTGCTCACATGGATCTTGGTAGGCCTCCTAAAAGTTTGCAGATTAATTCTCTCCTAATGTTCTCTCCTTTAGCTTTGGATCTTAATTTAAGGCCTGGTAAGTATTCAGACCATTCTTTATGATCATTTACAGGGTTGACGTAGGCCAGTGGTCTCCAAACTTTTTAAGCACGAGATCACTTTTTGAATTTAAGTGCAATTCAAGATCTACCTAAAACCCAGATACCCTGACCCCACCACCTTTGTGCCCCTTCTCCGAGGCTCTGCCCCTACTCACTCCATCCTCCATCCCTCCCCCATTCTCTGTCCCTTTCACCAGGCTGAGGCAGAGGGTTGGGGTGCAGGCTCTGGTCTTGGATTAAGGGATCTGGAGTGTGAGATGGGCTCTGAGCTGAGCTTGGGGCAGGTTGGGTTGCTGGAGGGGGTTCTAGGTGCAGGCTCTGGGAGGGTGTTTGGCTGCGGGGTGCTTGGGGCTGGTGCAAGGGCTTGGAGTGCGGGAGGGGTTCATGACTGGGGTAGGGTTTCAGGATGTAGGCTCTGACTGGGCACTGCTAACCTCAGGTGGCTCCTGGGTGATGGTGCAGTGAGGTGAAGGCAGGCTCACCCTTGTCCTGGCCCTGCACCACTTCTGAAAGCAGCCAGCAAACTCCCCCCATCCCAAGTCCTGTTGTATCCCCTGCCCTGCCCTGTGAAGATAGGATATAGAGTGGGAGAGGGAGCACCTTGACATCAGTGCCACTCCTCTTCCTCCCCTGCCCTTCACAGCAAGCAGGAGGTTCTTGAGGGTGGAGGGAGGCAGCTCCAAGGCAAAGGGCAGGAGGTGCACAGCAATGGGGAGAGGGGCAGCTGAAGTGCTGGCGCTTGATAGCCTCTTGGCCAAACCAGTCAGGATCCCCTGTCAGAGGCTTCAAGAACGACCATTAGATCCTGATCTACTGGTTGGTGACCACGGACTTAGGCAGTCTATCCAGAAAAGATTGAAGGAGTACGTCTGGAAGGCCTAATTTGTGCATGTGAACCCTAATGATTCTATGCTGCATATCTTTAGGATTTCATTTTATTTTGTGCATTCTCTATAGGTCATGTACCAGGATCTGAAGAGTCACTACATTTTCATGAAAGGTGTGTGTGTGTGTGTGTGTGTGTGTGTGTGTGTTAGAGAGAGAGAAAGAATGAGAGAGAGAGAAAGAGATACACTGCCCCTGTCATCTACAGTATTTGGACTTGGTATAGAGTGACCCCTAATCTTGTCCCATGATAGCAAATGAGAAGCAGCCTTTCTGTCTCATTTGTTCGGGATATTTCCGCATCACATATGCTTGAACTGAGAAACTTTCCGCATAGATGCTTCCTATAGGGAATATAGTGCAGTGGAACAGTGTGTGTTCAGGTGGCAAGCAAGCTGTCTTAAAATTCAGGATGCAAACAGGCCATGATTCTGCTTGGAAACATTATTACTATGTGTTATTTGCATAAAACTGCACCAAAGTCCTTTAGCTGAGGCTGGGGCACAGAAAGATTAAATAACTTCTCAAAGTCACATGGGGAGTCTGTGGGAGAGATGTGAATTGAACCCAGATTTATTTTATGCTAGTCCAGTGCTGCTGCTAATAATAATAATAATATACATTAATTATTAACAACTTCCTCACAAATCTGGCTCTATGGGGATTCCCTGTTGTCTGGATACTGCAGGAAACCTTGCTATCAGTATAACTCTTATATCTAGAGTGGAAATTCTTTGTTATTAGGAACTTTTAATAAAATTAAAACAATTTAATATAAAGAAACACTGGCTGAAAATAGGGGACAAATCTTGATTTTTTTTGGTAAGAAATAATGTGTGAGATTTTCAAAAGCACTCTGCAATTGGCTCAATTCTTCTGCCATTTAAGTGAATAGAGTTTTACCTTCAACTTGAATGGGAACAGAGCTAGACCAACACTAAGTACTTTGGAAAATCCCACGCCAAATATTGAATATGACATTATATAATATAGTCCCCTTCCACTTGATCCTTCAATGAGCCCATTAAGTCAAGGCCTCCATCATACAATAAGTAAAGAAACTCAAACAAAGACTTAAATTGGAGATAAAATATTGCAAAACATGTTCTCTTTGCTAGGTAACACTTTTGCTGTAATAGTATATTGTAGATTTTGGGACAAATTTAGGTTGAAGTGAAATTGATGCAAAAAGTCTTATTGTATTAGTAGAAGCAGGAACTGGTTATTAGTGTATAAATATAAAGGAGCTATTCTGATACACTGAAATGTAATGGAATATTTTTGGTTGGTTTGGTAGATATGAAACTTTTATAATAATAGTTTCCCTAAGCGTGGGGAAGCACAAAATATTCTATGCTTGGAAATGTACTATTGCCTGCTTTTTGATATGTGTATATAATCACTGAATTGTTAAGTACATAATGACAAATATGGTTTTTTTTTTTTTTGCAGGTAATGTAGGGTAATTGAACTGGAATTTATAATTGCATTTTTTACTCCTAGGGTCTGGATTTTGCAGCATTTACTGGACATATGTTTGTTGGAATTTGTCTTGTTCTTCTGGTCTCCTTTCCTTTCCTCAGACTACTTTTCTGGAACAAAAAGCTTTACAACAAGGAGCCAAGTGAGATTGTTGGTGAGTTAGAGCATTAAATCATATTTTTATAGCCATTGAGTTGGATAATGTTTAAAATTAAGTGAATGCTGTCTACCATAATATTGTGTGTGAAAAAATATTGGACCATACAGCCTTATACCATCTTTGAATGATAGTATTTCACTAATTAATTTGGTTTTAGTTGTTTTTTATTTGTCAAGCAATGATTTTCCTAATGTTACTGTTTTTATTTATGTCTTATGATTTCTGTATATACTGAAGGTGTGTGGCAAACTATATGTAATGTACAATGACAGTAAATATACATTATGCTAGTTATATCACCTGAAATTAATGAAGCATTTTTCATTGTGATGAGAAGCATAATTGAAAGAGGCTTACCAGCAATTTAAAAATTATTGTTGTGTGTTTAGTTTTTCTTGTGGGTCACTAATGGTTGGAAGAGGTGCGACCATGGGAAGCTGATCTAAACTACTCAAGAGAATATTTGTGCAGGATTCTCACTCATAGCATTTTATTCCCTAGGTCTAATGGTTTTTGATCCCAAGGGCAGGTATAGTGGGTTGGGGCCTAAGCTATATGTGCTATGTCATACAGCTAGTTACACCATATAGCAGTCTAAATGCTGCTTTTGGAAGCTGTTACATTTTTCTCTTGTCTGCAGCAAGAGAAGGAGTTTACTGTAGGAGCTGTGACTCTACCTTGCTGTTGTGACACTTCAGTCCTTACAATTCTTGCCAGTTTGGGGGTATTTTCTTCTGGTATGCCCCTTCCCATCTGCCAATCAGGTCCAGTACTTTTAATTTGCCTTGTAGCTAGATAACCTCATTGATTTTTGTTTCAGTGTTGTTTGTCTAATTTGATTACTGGAATTGTTTGTCTAATTTGATTACTTAGTCATTTCTCTAATTCGATTACTGGAATTCCCATCCCAGTAGGGCTACCATGCCCCGGCACAAGCTGCTGAAGAAAGTGTTACATACCTCTGTCTCAGTTGGCCCTGTTTCAAGGAGGGTACGTAGTAATAGTGTCTCCTTGATTATGGAACATGTAGATGGTATCATGAGCTTTCGTGGGCACAGCCCACTTCTTCAGATGACCGGTCTGAAGAAGTGGGCTGTGCCCACAAAAGCTCATGATACCATCTGCATGTTTTGTTAGTCTATAAAGTGCTATCAGACCATTTGTTGTTTTTTAAGTTTATCCTGTACAGACTAACTTGACTCCTCCCTGAAGCTCCTTGATTATGGTTGCTCACCTTCACCAATAAGAATTTAGTGGTATAGATGGCCAGAGTCAAAGAAAATGAAGGCCGAACATAATGGTATCACACTCCAGAACCGTGTGCTTCAGTGATGGGATACATTTGGGCAAAGGCTGGTGACAATCACTTGAGTTATAGCCAAAGTACAGGTTGATCTTTCAGATTAGGTGATTGTCCTGGTCAAATCCTTTCTACAGTACCTTAAAAGGTAAGTGCACGAGAGTGTTGATGTGTCCTGTCATCAGGTTTGGGCAGCATTTGATGTAGTTAATACAGTAATGAGATCTATTATCTTAATAGTGACTCCCACCAGGTATGGGTGGCTGTAGTTTCCTCCCTGTAGCTGCAGAGAAAAACCTAAAGACTTGTCTTACTCATGAGACAGCTTGTTTTGAGCTGCAGGCTTTACAGAAGTTTAAAGAGACTGAAATGAACACCCTGTTCTCCTGGGTATCCTAGCTCTTAAGTCCTCTCCACAGGGAGGAAAGGGAAAAGTTCCTCTGCTTAGAAACCTTGTGACTTGTGCCTTGATACTTGATTTCAAGGGAGGTGAATGCCACTCTGCTCAGGATTCTCATTCATACAGCAGAAACCAAACCCTTTTCAGTATGTACCCCAAAATAAAGGGGTTTTGATATGTGCTGTGGTGTATAAGAGACAGAAGGTGGGTGAGGTAATTTCTTTTATTGGACAGACTTCTGTTGGTGAGAGAGAAACACTTTCAAGCTTATACAGAGCTGCTCTTTTGGTATTCTTCACACACAAAAAAAGAGAAAAAACAACAACATTTGACTCAGTAGAGTTTAACTCTCTACTCAGTGTGCTCAATGGACTCAACCTGAGAGTCGTTGACCTGCTGAAATAAATTAACTACAATTCTTTCATAGAGATAACATTATTCAATGTCCCATGTGTCATTATTACATGCAGAGGAGTTCACTGAAATTGCCTGGGTAGAAGCTTTAGAACTTGCAGATCTCTACTTAGGGATATTCAAATGCAAAGAAAGTAAAAGAAGATTTACCATATATATGGAACTACCAAATTCAGCCCATTTTAGTCAGTTTCACAGTAAAAGGATTTTAACAATAATAATTCCATTATTTCAGTTATTTAAATCTGAAATTTCACTGTTGTAACTGTAGGGGTCGAGACAAAAAAAAAAAGTGGGGGGTGTTGCAAAGTTACGGGGAGGTGGAGAGCAGCAGGAGGGAAGGGAGGCTGCAGTACTGCTACTCTTACTTCTGCATTGGTGTTGCTGGTGGCACTGCATTAAGATCTGGCCAGTTGGAGAGTGGTGGCTGCTGGCTGGGAGTCCATCTCTGAAGGCAGAGCCTGTGCAAGCAGCAGAGCAAATGTAAGGATGGCATAGGATGGCATAGCCACCTTTACTTCTGTTCTGCTGCTAGAGGGATGCTGCCTTCAGAGCTGGGCATCTGGCCAATAGCCGTTGCTCTCTGGCTGTCCAGCTCTGCAGGCCGCTCAGAAGTAAGGGTAGCAATACTTAGGGAGGTCAGATTTCACAGTCCATGACACATTTTCATGGTCTTGAATTTGGTAGGGCCCTAGCCATTGGAGAATTATACCACTAATTTTGTGTCTTGCTGTTTGGCAGGGCCCTCCTTAGGATAGTGTGGAGCCTGGGAAAAAAACCCCGCTGCAGGCTCCACCCTGCCCTGCCCCTGCTCCACCTGTGGAACAAGGGTTCCTGCTGCCACAGAGAAGCTGAGTGAAGAGGGTTAGGAAAGCGTGCTAGGGCAGGGCAGAGCAGATGGGGGGCAGGGCAGGGACTTCAACAGGAGAGTTGTCCCAGGCCCCATACTGCTCTATGGATGGCCCTGCCAAAAGGCAAGATGCAAAATGAGTATGAGTGCAGGTGTGGAGTGACACTTGCTGCCACCCCATACCAAGCCCATGGTAATCTTTTGGGTCTTATCCATAGGACAGTTGAGGCAAGCATCAATGCTTCATGTTTTAATGCTTCAGGGTTCAGCTTCCTTGGCTGATCAGAGACACCAGTGGGGTGACAGCCAGTAAGTGAAAAGATAATTTACTGAATTCCCAACTTGTCCTGAGTTGACAATTGAAGTATACAGGAAACATGGGCTAAGACCTCCATTTTCACTGCTGTAAGGGAGGCTCCAGAATGCTAAGAATGTAGGAAGTTCCCACTTTCTTGTACAGGGCCCAAGAATAAGAATCCTGCATGGATGTGCTCGTCAGAGAAAAAATAATTACAAGGTGAGTAATTATCTCTTTGTATGGAGGGGAAAGTGAAGCCCCTTAACTTTTAAATCCATTGTAATTTTCTATAATTATAAAAGATTATTACCTTTCTTTGCCAACTAGGAATATATTATTATAATAATTGTTGGTATCCAGTAATTTTTTCATAAAGTACCTGTTTGTGATTTGAAGTGAAATTAGTTTTCTTTAATGAATTTTTTTTCCAATTAAAGTGGCATCTTCATGTATATTTTAATGTATAACTGGAGCTGTTATACAGTAAGACTTTGCTTTAAGTGCCATTATGCATGGAGTCTCTGTGACAGATTTTTACTGGGCCCTTTGAGGTCCTCTGCAGAAGATGCCATGTTTCTATCACATCCTACCCTAGAAAAAAATCAGTAAAGGTAGGTCCTCCAGGGCTTCCTAGAAAGACTGCATAGAAGCAGCCAATCAGAACTCAGCAAGTTCAGTTATAGGGAGGTGCAGAGTCTGAGCAGGTCTGTTTCTAGCTGAAGCTTTGGGGTAATAAGGAGAAAGAGTATTCATGGAGAAAGCCCTAGGCTTCTATAGCACAGCAGGCATGGACCTGAAACTAGCTCAGAAGGAGATGAGGACTGAACTCAGACAGGGGACTAAAAATTTGAACAAAAGCACAAAGACAGGCTCTGTTGGACCTCCTAGAATGGCAGGGATGGAGAGGGGAAAATTGTGACTGGCTGGGTCACAAAGATCACCTTGAGACTGTTGCCTGATGGGTTGATCATACCTCTGAGCCTGCCTTCCTGCCTTCTAGGGTTCCCCACCACCATATCCTGCTGAGCCCAAAGCACTGGTCTCCCCCAACAAAGGCATTAAGTTGGGGTTACAGCTCACAACAGAGCATCACAAACATTGAGAACAGTTCAGTTCTGGGAAGGCTCCGTCACAGGCACTTGACACAGCACCCCCGTCCACAGCCCCAATGGGACCACATCCCAGATAAATCCAGCTTACCCTGCATAAAAGCTTTGCACAGAACAAATTCAGAAAGTTTGTGCCCTTTATTAGTGAAAGATAGATAAGTACAGCTGTTGTTTCCTTCAGGTAATCATTATTTACACAAGATTTAATAATAAACAAAAGTGATTTTGTTAAATATAAAAAGTAGGATTGAAGTGGTTGCAAGTGATAACATACAGATCAAAATAATTTTCTAAGCTAAAATAAAACAAAACACCCCAGCTAAGCATAATATATTAAGAGAAGTTACAAATAATAATTTCTCACCCTAATTCTTATTTCAGGAGAAATCTTTTCCAGACCAGAGCTTTTCTTTCTGTCATTGGTCCCTCTCTATCCCTGGCATTAGCGTTCTTTTGTTTTCAAATCTTTTCATGTACTCTTGGGGTAGGGAGTGGTCTGTAAAACCAGCTGAAAACATAATAGTTTGCTTCTCATTCCTTATATAAAATTTCCCTGGGGGCAGGAAGCGTTTGTTCAATTTCCCACCTCATGTGGAAAAGTACAAAATTCAAGATGGATTCCAGCACCTGGTGGCATGGTCACATATCTTTGTAAGACCAACCATAGACCAGACTTGCAGGAATAAACCACACTATTCACAGATCATTGTCTTGAGCACCAGGCTACTAAGTTCCTTTAGTACCTCTAATGGCCTTGATTAGCACATTTAGATATGTAAATAGAATTATACTACATAATCGTAACTTCACGTACCTGAAGGATACATACACACAAATAGATTATACACATTCAGGTGATTACGGGCTCTCCAACGATAAGTTGCATGCCCTAATTTGTATAAAACATGTTCAAGGTATGCATATTCAAAACATATTTCCATTAAAAATATACGGTCACAAAGTCACAGATGAGCCACTGAAAACCTGCCTCACAAAAGCAACAATTGATAGGGGTTTGCAGGTTTGCAACCAGGTGCTCACGAGAGGTGAGTGCTCTCTGTCATAGACTGCTAATAAGAATTATATAAACAGACAAAAAATTCATAGTGCAGACTCTGATCATTTTTACCTATAAAAGTGTAAAGTTTTTTTGTGATTTACTTTCACAGAAAATTGCATTTTATGCTTTTAACTTATACACTGTTTGAATATTTTAAAGAAATCAGTTGTGTATAGTCACATTACTGATTAACTTGAATCATACTTTCAATCATGAATATTATATTTAGCCAATAAAGTGTTGTAAAGCTTCAAGAAACTGGCATATTTTGCCTCAAATTAGCCTCCTTATTTATAATCCCTGTTACTCTGTCTACTGTATTCAGAAACAGTAGTCTTATAATCAGTGTACTGTGCTTTCCCCATAATCAGCAGCTACTCCATCTCTGAGAAGCTAATCAGTAGCTGTTCAATGAAATCAAATGCTAAAGCACTATTTCTACTGAAATTTTCTGTGAAATGGGAAGAGAAGGTGATAAACACAGATTTCATTAAAAGGTAGCTGCAGTAATTTGGCTTTAGAGAAGCAATATAATATGTTCGAGATGTCTTAATGAGTCCTTTCCATCTCTAATTGCCATGATTTTGTGATAACTTGAAATGTATTGTTTGAAGCAGCTCTTTAATCAACTAAATATCTGCCGTTTTGCTCTCTGATTAGCAATCAAACAGTCTTTGAAGTTATGCGAACTAGCACTGATATGTTGTTCTCCACTGATTTTTATTGTCTGTTATGTACTTTAAGTATCTTCTGTTGTTTTTGGCTACTTGGATTAGTCAGCTCTGAGTGAGGTACTAAAAGAAGATTGACTTTGATTTTAAGGACAGGTAATTCTGTTTGTTTGAGTAGAATATTGACATTTTATTTTTAACCTTGTGCATTACCTGTCACTTTAAATTTTGGCATCAGATAAGGACTCTAAAACCCGAGAGAGCTTGTGATCTCCCCAGAATATGGCTTTACCTCCTGTAGTTTGCTAATCTTGAAGCAAACATAATGACACCAGAAAAGAGAAACAAACATAAATAGAAACAAAAAACAGGACTATGCAGCACTTTAAATACTAACAAGATGGTTTATTAGGTGATGAGCTTTCGTGGGCCAGACCCACTTCCTCAGATCAAATAGTGGAAGAAAATTGGCATGACCGTATTATAAATAGAAACGATCAAATAGAACTTTAATATGTCTATCATGGTTTCAAGGTGAACTGCACCCTTACATCACTTTTAGCACTTCTTGTTGTAAGCAGAACCTTGTGGCCCTCCCTCTCTTAGACTGGGTCTGTGGGTGGGCTGCACTCCCCCATTTATCAATAGTGTTAAGGTGACAGTTCCAACTAGCTGTGGTTCTTGTCAGCCCATTCCCTCCAGGGGCCTGTGACCAGGGTGGTTAAAGTGACTAAAAAGTGGCTTTTTAAAAACAAAGCATTATTTACAGGCCTGCTGATGGGGGGAATGGGTAAAGGGGGCAATTGCTCTAGGGCCCAGAGGGTGGCAACAGTGGTGGCTGAAGCTCCTGGCCCCTTTGAATTGCTGTGGGAATGCTGGAGCACCACTCTGCATGGCTTTGAGAGCTATGTGGGGGGAGGGCGGGAGGCAGGCGATTGTGTGGAAGGCTCTCAGGGCTGACTGCCTCCTGTCCTGCCCTGTCTCTTCTACCCTCAGCCCTGCCCGTTCTGGGCATGGGGAGCCGGGCTCCCCCACACTTTGCCCTGGGGCCTGCAGTGGCTGTCAGCCCTGCTGATTGTTTATTCATTCTCCCAAATATACCAAGCACATAGAGTAAAGGGTAAAACCAATAAAGGTTTACATACACATTTTCCCTTTTACCTAACCTTTAATCTTTCCTTACAAGCTTTTGGGCTTTTAAGCCAGCCCAGTCACCTCCACTGAACTGCCTCTACTGGTGTCTATCTCCTTGCCAGCCAGTCAACTCTACACTGCAAATAAAGATCCCTTAGTCCAAGCCCTGTGGGTTTTAATCAGTAAGCATGGGCCAGCCAAGGGTGTCTAACTGCAGTGTGGATATACCTTCAGTCAGACCTTACCCTTTTCTAGGCCTGGTGTTCTCTAATGTTTAGAATCCTCCTTTTTATCCTAGCCTTAGCCCTGGGAAGAGTAAACCATTCTCAGCTTGTCTGGAGCCAGGTAGTGGAGACTGGCCAGTAAACGTCTTCCCACGGTTCTCTCTAGGGCCATTGCTATGTCAGGGTATGTCCAGACTGCATCTCTCTGTTGGCAGAGGGATGCCGATTAGGCAGGTCGACATTGCAAATGAGACAGGGATTTAAATATCCCGTGCCTAATTTGCATAAAAATGACCATGTGTTTTGCCAACTCAGCACTTTGTCGGAAAAAAGCGGCAGTCTAGAGGGGGATCTGTGGAAAAAGAAAGCCTTTCTCAACAGACTCCCTGCAGGACGCATAAGGGATCTGTCAAAAAAGGCTTTCTTTCTTGACAGATCCCCCTCTAGACTGCCGCTTTTTGCTGACAAAGTGCGGAGTCAGCAAAACATGGTGGCCATTTTTATGCAAATTAGGCACGGGATATTTAAATCCCTGCCTCATTTGCAATGTCAACCTGCCTAATCTGCGTCCCTCTGCTGACAGAGGGATGCAGTCTAGACATACTCTTAGTGTTTTGCCTTTCTTGCTTAGGTTTTTAACCACCCCCAACTCCACAGCTGTCATAAAGAAATATGCAGAGGCACAGTCCTCACTATTAATACTGATGTTTCTCAGTTTGTTATAATCCCTAGGAGGGGTGTGTGGGGGGAAGAGGGGGAGGAGTCAGGAAGCAGAATGCATTAAAGAAACATGGGAAAAGAATATTCGAATTTCCCATTACAAGAAGGGAAATATATTGAAGAAAGATTTTCTATGTCAGGCCTGGGCAAAATACTCATCCACGGGCTAGATCCAGCCCACCAAGCTGCCAGATCCGGCCTGCAGAAGCACCAGGGAGTCTCAGGCAGATTCGTAGCCTGCCCTTGCCTGCTGCTGAGAGAAGCTGCTGCTGGGTTCTGTTTGAACAGCTGAGAGTCCTCATGCACTGCTCCCACCCCCAGCACAATCCCATTGGCTGTTTTTGGCCAATGGGCGTTGCCTGTTGTCAACAAGCAGCTTGGGGGGCACTCCCTCCCCTGCTATCAAGCTAGTAGGTGTTCCAAAACCACTTGGTCCCTGCAGCCAGTGTGGAGGTGAGGCTGGTGGGGAGTCTGCTGAGAAGGCTGCTGCTTGGAGTCAAACCAGTAAGTCTCCCAACCGGAGCCTGTCTCTGGCACCATTTGCCTGCCTACCCCACATAACCCAAACCTACCTCCATATACCACACCCCAGTCCCCTGACCCATGTCACAACCCAAACCCTCCACCCTTCTGCACCCATATCCCTTCCTAGATTCTGCATGCCAATCCTCTGCCCCAGGTAACAGCCCCTCCTGTTCTAGGTCACAACCCAAACCCTTTGCCTCCTTTCCTGCACCTCTACCCCACATAACCCAACCCCTGTGTCCCCTCCTGCCCCCATATCACCTCCCAGATCCTGCACTCCAATCGCCTGTCCCAGGTCACAACCCAAACCATCTGTCCCCATTCCTGCACCCATATCCCCTCCCAAATCTAGCACCCCAATTGCTTGCCCCAGGTCATAACCCAAACCCCTGCATGCCCTCTTGCATCTTAGTCCCCTTCTCCAGGTCACAACCCCCTCTTAGCCAAGATCACAACCCAAACTGCTGCACTGTAGTCCCCTAGCCCAGGTCACAACAGCCTCCTTCACCCAGACTCCCTCCCAGACCCCAGACTCACTCCTACACCCTAGTCCCTTACTGCAAGCTTCCTTCTGCACCCAACCTCCATCCCAGACCACACACTTCCTCCATTAATATGAAGTGTGTGGTCCTTGGCCACTTTCCAATTCCTTGGAGTGGCCCCCTCATCACAAATTATTGCCCACCCCTGTTCTATATCCTAATGAGGTACTGGAGAAAAAAGATAAAATATATAAAATGTAAACTATGTGCCTATAGATTTCCCAGAAATTTGGGTATTCTAGGAACAAAGGACCAAGTATAAAAAGTTTAGGACAAGAGTTCAGAAACAGTTTGCAAAATAGGTATTTGCATAGCTGAGGATGAATAAAAGAGATCTTTACCCGGTTTCAATTCGTTCCCTGGGACCTGTTTCTTTAATCTGCCTTTCTTTAGTTGAAAAGAAATAAAGGAATTTCACATTCATGTAAAAAAGAAGTAGGATTAGATAGTATGATGACAGAGTGGGAAAAAGATATTCTCTAAAGGAATATGAGTGGGGAAAACAATGGCATATGCAAGCAGAAGGAAATAATATTGTTATTCCTCTCAAACAGACAGAATTTTCCTGTTGTAAAATCAAAGGCCAGTCTAAAATCATCTGTACTCCCTTGCGGATTGACACATTTTTTTCCCCCATTGAGAAATACTGCCTTCTACCAGAGACTTACAGGTACTTGGCTGCTAATATTCACATCTCAGGATTTATGAAGTTCTTTATCACAAAGGCAGCAGATTACGTACAACATTGTAGAGCTGTTCACTCCCCTTAATGACTACTGCAGAGGCAGGTTTTCCTCTGAGTCTCTAATTTGGGGAGATATAGCCCTCTGATTTTTCCTATGCTATTTATTTGATCCACGTTCTGACTGGATCAGTCACTCAAGAAAATAACTGTTAAATCAAGAGTATCAGATATCAGTGGTGGGGACACGTGTTCTCCAATTGATATATTTATTCAGAACGCATGTCAATGTAACACTACACTGTAGTCCCTGGCAACAAACAGTGGCAACAAACAGTGCTGCAGTGGCGTATCACTTTTCACACGGAGCCAGAAGAGCATGGGGGAATTATGTAGGATCGTGTGATTGTAGTCAAGTGCAAAGAATTGGATATAAAGAGAGAGTGATGTAGTGTGCAGCAGCATGAAGTGCAGAGGCATAGAAAGAGACTGGTATGCTAGTTAGTCTCCCTCTCCTATGTGAAGTGCTACTGCTGTCTCTGCAGAGATCAGAAAAAGGGTGAAATGGGAGAAGAAGAGACGAAAGTGGTGGAAATATATATATATAAAAAATGTAGGAAACAGAAGTAGAGAAGTAGAGAAGTAGAAGGGGAGTCAGAGAAGAGAGAGGGAGGGACAATACAGCTACCAAAAAAGGAGACTAGAGCTTTGACAAACTGAAAATCTTACTTAGTCCTCACTAAGCAATAAATGTGACATTTATGTGCTAACGGTAGATTCTCCCAGTTACCTGAGTAGTTTTGTTATACAAAACTAATATCATTGTACTTTACATCATTTCTAGGATACAAAATGTTGTCAATGTTGTACTATAATTTTAGAATTCAGTCTTTCTATGGTCAAATGAAAATACAGTACTTTTTCCCTTTAACTTGTATTTTAATTCTTCTTAGCATTAAAAATATCTAACAACCCTCTTATGTTCCTTTCTAGTATGCAGTATAGGAATGTATAGCTCACACCCTTCCTGAGTGCCACAGAAACAAGCTTCTGCATTTTTTGTTCAGGATGGTTTAGAGGGAATTGTGGGCCAGGGAGGGGGCACGGTCAGTGGTAGGGTTGTCAATTTTCTAACTTCACAAAACCAAACACTCTTGCCCTGCCCCTGCCCCATCCCTATCCCTTCTTTAAGGATCCAGCCCAGTCACTCCATTCCCTCTCCCTCTGTCCCTCTTCTCCCCAACTCTCACTCGTTTGCTCATTTTCACTGGGATGGGGCAGAAGGGTGAGCTGTGGGAGAGGTAGGTGTGGCTGGGTATGTGTGCTCTGGAATGGAGCTAAAAATGAAGAGTTTAGAGTGCAGGGTCGGGGGGGGGGTCTGGACTGAGGCAGGGAACTGGGGTGTGGGAGGGTGTATGGGCTTTGAGCTGGGGGTGCAAGCTCTGGAGCAGAGCAAGAAATGAAGGATGTGTGATGGGGGATCCAGGCTGCGGCAGCAGATTGAGGTGATGAAGGGGATTCAGTGTGTGGGTACTGGGCAGCACTTACTTTGGGGGCTCTGTGGAAGCTGCAACATATCCCTCAGCTCCCAGGTGGAGGCATGACTAGGTGCCTCTGTGTGCTGCATCCTCCAGCAGGTACCATCCCCACGGTTTGCATTGGCTTTGGTTGCAGGCCAATGGGAGCTGCAGAGCCAATGCCCAGGGTTGGGTGGGATCAGCACACAGGGTGCCTTTGGCCATTCTACCACCTGGAAGCTCAGGGACATGTCATTGCTTCCCAAGAGGTGCGTGGAGCCAGGTAGAGAGACCGCTAGCCCCATGCCAACTGGACTTTTAACAGCCCAGTCAGCAGTGCAGTCTGGAACAGTTAGGGTCCCTTTTTGATCTGGCAAATACTAGATGCCTGGCAGCCCTAGTCAGTGATAGCTGTCTGTGGCCTAGGTCCCTTGTATACTAGAAATACAGCATTTCTGATTAACTTTGTGTTCCATTCTCCTGAGTAAAGGGTCACTGGTTTAATTCTTAGGGGCCTGATATACAGTCCATTGAAGGCAATGGAAGTCTTTTAATCCACTCTGATCGATTTTAGGTCAAGTCCTTAGGAAATTGGACATGTTGTGTCATTTTAGAGATCTATCATTAGATAGCAAACATTAACAAAACAATTTTGTTTGTTTGTAACTTGTCCCAGTATTCCTGCCTGTCATTTTACTCTTTAGAAAGAGGACATTCATATAACTACGTTAACAGATTTACCTTGAACCCTACATTTATGATGATAAAAATACCAAGTTGCTGTCACTTTCACTTGCAAAGGTCATCTTAAAAATGTAAACTAGTGTAAATGGCTGTAATCTGAACAGCAGGGTTATAATCTTGATAGTTATTTTTTGCTAGGTTATTCATGGGTCCTCAGATCCCTGGAAAACTGAGATTCCCTGCTTTCCGGCACACTTATTTATAAAAAATTGTGCTTATGCTAAAGCACAATGGGGTGTGATCACGGGGGACAAAAGACAGAAGTACTTTTTGCGAGAGCAGGCCAGGTGGCACTTTTTAAAAAATGTGTCTGAGAGTGGGCTGGTGACAAAGTATTGTACAGGCCAGGCAAAAATATCTAGCTCTTTATCATATCTGTGAATTCCTTGACCTGAATTGCATCATCTTTAGTTGTTGGCTACTTCAGTTGTTCTTGAATGATCATTGCTTCTACTGGGGTTCTTTAGAAATAGATCTTGTTTTGGCTGTGTTATATTCCAGCAGATGCATCTTTAAAGATTATGATAATTTTAACAACAATAATAGCATTTAATATCTGTGTAGGACTCTTCATCTTCAAAGTGCTTTCCAAAAGTTAACCAATTCTCACAACAGTCCGATGAAGTAGGTAATCATTGCTATGTGTTGACTAATTCTGAATAAATGCCACTTACCAACATTTTCATCAGTCCCTGAATAAACCACTAATTGCATTCAATATTAGATTGTTAGCAAATGCTGCATTTTGCATATATTAACTACACATATGGACTAGAATAGCCTTAAAATACAATAATTAAGGGCAAAGTCCTTGATTAATCTCTATAGGCAGGAATGGTCTGGAACATAGGGTATGTCTACACAGCAACGTTATTTCAAAATAACAGCCGTTATTTCGAAATAACTTTCCTAGCATCTACACAAGCCAACCACTATTTTGAAGTAGCAGAGGGCTTATTTTGAAATTGGCAGACCTCATTCTACAAGGAATAGCACCTATTTCGAAATAGCTATTATGAAATAGGCACGGTGTAGACAGGGAATAGGGGCTATTTCAAAATAGGGGGCCTCCAGCCCTTCCCAGGATGCCCTGGTGGCCACTCTGGGCTCAAACAGGAAAACTCCTCTCCTCCCTCCCCCTCCTGGAGCCCTTAAAGGGGTAGAGTCTGGCCACAGTCTTTTGTGGCTAGCACTAGGCCTGCCAGCCCAGAGCCACTCTGCTGCTGCCCCTGACCCAGGCCGCAGCATGAGCCAGCCAGCCACTGGCAGCCCAGACCTCCACCGCTCTCCAGGACCAGTCTACCAGCTCCCAGGACTCTGCCAGGGGCCGGAGAAGATGGGTGCCTTCTAGTGTGGAGATCATGGACCTGATTGAGGTTTGGGGGGATGCTGCCAATGCCCATGATCTCCACACTAGACGAAGGAACGCAGCCGTCTACAGGCGGATGGCTGCAAGCCTGGCCACCAAAGGCCACATCTGAATCCAGGAGCAGGTTCAGATGAAAATTAAGGAGCTGTGGCAGGTGTATGCCAGGGCCATAGGGGGCAGCTCCCAACCAGGGGCAGACCCAGAGAGCTGCCCCTATTTGTATGCCCTGGACCGCATCCTGGGGTGCGGAATGGTCCATGTCCCCCAGGTGGTCATCAACTCTGGGGCAGAGGGCCCTGATGAGGACACAGAGGAGCAGTAGGAGGAGGGGGGCCAGGAGCCGCAGGAGCCTGGAGGGAGTGTTCCGCGCGGCCAGGACCCCCAAGCCGTCCCAGTGGACCTGTCGCTGGTGTTGTCTGAGGCTGGTGAGGCAACAACACGTGAGTGCCATCACTGCCCCCTTATGCGGGGGCGGGAGGGGAGGGAGACCAGGGTCTGCGCGTGTGGGCCTTACTGACCATGGATCATGCAGCAACCTGTGCATGTGCGAACACGTGCCATGCCACCCTTGGGCATGTGGCCCCAGCTGGCTGCCACACAGGGGCCTTGGCCTGTTAGCAGAAGTGTGTGAAGAGACGTGACATGCTTCTGAACCCGGGGTAGGACACAGCAGGACGCCCTCCCTCCACAAGCTCCCTCTACACAGAGGCAAGGGACATCTCCTCCCCTCCCCACACCCACACTGATGCAGCACGGGGGCTTGGGTGTAGTCTTGGGGCAGCTCCCATTCCCGGGGATAGCAGGATGTCCTGAGCATGGCCTGTGTGCAAGCACATTGGCTCTGATGGTGTGGAGAACTGTCGTCCTCGCTTACAGAGGGGGGCTGGGCTTCACCCACTGTGTCTCCAGGGATAACTGACCACTTCTCTTGTTTCTCCTCAGCTGCACCAGCTTTGAGTGCAGGGCGCCCCACCCCGTCCAGGACATCCTCCCACACCCGAGTACTCTGCAGGCTGACCCGTGCACAAGAGGACTACCAGCGGCAGCACCTGGAGGCACTGTGAGCCCTGCACCGCACCATGGAGCACTGGGTGCAAGAAGACCTGCAGCTCTGGTGGGAGCAGCTTGCCCAGGGACATGCCATCTGCGAGCACCTGCAGACCCTGGTGCAGAGATTGCTGCCTCCTGCCGCTCCAGTCTCTGCTGTCTCCCCAGCTACCGCTCCTCCTCCCACTCCTTCTCCCCCTCCCGCTTCTCCCTCCACAATCCCCTGGGAACGCCGAGGCCCCCGCACCTGCGGTGCTGGGAAACAGCTGGGCTGGTGAGACTCTCAAACCTGAGCCCTGAGCTTCTCCTCCTGCTTCCTCCTCTTGCCTCCCCCTTCCAGCTCCCTCCTCCCAGGTTTCCCCCTCCCCTCTCCCACCTTCTTTCCCCAGTCTCACCTGAGTTTCATTCCCCCCCTCCACCTCAGTTTTGTTCAATAAAGAGACTTTGATTTCATGAACACATGTCTTTTATTTTACATCAGGAAGGGGGGTTAGGGAGGGGTAAGTGGAAGGATGTGAGGGAGGAATGAGGCACAAGCCCCCAGTGGGGCAGGCCAGGGAGACAGTTACTGCTCCTCCAAATGGAAGCTCTCCCGCAGGGCCTCCCAGATACAGACAGCCCACCGATGGGCCTCCCGGATGGCAGCCATGTGGGGCTGCGTTTACAGGCTGGCCAAGTGGTCTGCCTCTGCCATCCAACCTGGCAGGAAAGCCTCCTCCTTCTGCTCACGCACATTGTGGAGCACACAGCACGCTGCCACCACTTGCGGAATATTCTGCTCTGAGAGGTTCAGGTGGATGAGGAGGGTCTGGAAGAAGGCCTGGGGGTTGGGTTGATGCAGATCCTGCAAGGCAGCATGCAGAAAGTGCTGCCAGGCTCGCAGAAACAAGTCCAAGAGAAGCACCAGGGTGCCCAGGGGCGGCTCTGGCTCCATGCTGCAGAGTGCTGTGGTGTCCTGAGTGAGGGCAACCAGAGCATACAGAGGAAAAAATGCTTTGCTGTCCCTCAGCGAGGTAGGCAAATAAGCAGGGAAACGTGAGAACAAGATGTGCAGGGGGGTCCCTTTAAGCACAGGCCTCAAATAGCCTCACGCAGCAGCCACATAAAGTAACTCCTGACCTGATGCCCTGCCAGAACCGGTTCTGGCCGGCCTTAAATGCCATTCAGCGTCCAATCAGTGTGGATGCGCTATTTTGAAATAACATATTTCGAAATAACTATTTCGAAATTAGATATTTCAAAATAATGCTGTAATGTAGCCATGTAGGGGGAACTCACTTCTTCCTGAATACCACAGGGACAGACTTTTGTATCCTTTCTCCACAGAAAAGCATGGGGAAATTGCAGGCCAGGATGGCAGTGTGCTTCGTGGGTGTGTCACCTGTAAGGATTCATTGGCCAGACACCCTGAACATTTGCCCACATTTGCTCACTACTAGGTTTTGGCAGGGGAGACAGTTCTGCAATGTTAAATTCATAGAGTTTTTCTCATTGTGGTGAGGGGGTGGGTTTTTGCTTTTAAAAGGCAGAGTGTTTTGACCAAGGACCTATTTGTCCCTGTGATTCCACACCAGCTATGGAATCCCCTATCTCACTTCCATCTGTCACAAACTCCCTGTCTTGTAGCCTTTGAGATTTCCTCCTTACTGTGTTCCAGGGAGCAGAAAAACATCCATTGTATCCCAGGGGAAAGAGTAGTTATGTCAAAGCTGTACAAAAGATATTTAGGCACTGAAATATGCAGATAGATGCTTATTGGGATTTCAAAAGTACCTAGCCAAGTAAGAACCCAGTAATAGTTAGACACCTAATCTGCTTTGGTGCTTTTTAAAATCCCACTAGGCAGCTTTCTGCATCTTTAGGCACTTAAATACCTTTGTAAATATATCCCTAAGTACTTGAATGTTCTTAGCTGGACAGTAGTGGGGATGAAGGATTCAAAAGATAAGTAATATGCTAAGAAATCCAAGATGCTCTCTATAATCATTTAGCATGAAAGATTATGCAAAGAATAATGTTTAATGAAAGGAATATTACTAGGCATATTAAAACATTCTGCTTCAAACTTGTATTAGCATTGCTAAATCATTTACATTTTCCAACTGAATTATTTAGTTAGTTATACTAAAGGCCATTGTCAATACTTGCAGTAGTGTTGAGAATCTCTTCAGATATGAGAAGTTCATATATTTCTGGTACACACTGCAATGTGTCTTCTAACCAACTGTTAACTTTTTATTTTTATTTTTTTGTGACAGATAATGTTTTGGTCCCTTTATACATACCGTTTTTATGTGAAGCTTCAAGTTCCATCATGAATATATTTTCATGTTGTGAAAAATGTCAGAAAAGCCTTGTTTTTCTTTAAGTCTTCAATGTTTCATTTTATTATAATCATGAATAAAAATATAGTAATTTACAATAAATAGACTCAAGATAGTTTGTTCAATATTTGAAATTCTGGAATGCACTCTTACTGCTATTTTAAAGTTGATAGAATCCCTCTGGAAGAGAAAAATAAAGACCTATATTTTCCAGTTTTCTGATAACAATATTGTTTCCTAATATTGCATAATAAAGGAAATATATAATTTACCTCTTTACTTATGATTGTTAATTTTGTTATTAAAATTGAAAAGTAACTAGTTAAGTGAATTGTGCATATGTGTTACTACTTGTCCCTTCCTTTCACCTATACCACACACATTTTCTTCTTTTCTGAATGTAACTTGTATTTCTTCTTAGTCCATTGCATTCTCTCTTCCACATCTCCCACCCCCAGGAGTGGAATGCCTGTTTTACAGCAGCTACCAGCCCCTTTTTACGTTAATCACCCTGCCTCTGTTTTTAAACATAATACTGACTCCTTGCCCGGTGACACCTTTCCTCTGCAGAGCTCGTATTTCATGCTAACCCCCATGCTGCAGTTAGGAGCTCTGCCTGGGTATGTGCCTCCTGTATGAAAGTTGAGTGGTGGTGGGGTGCTGCAGTTATTAGCAGTAATGTAACATAGCTGCCCCTCATCACTCCCCTAAGTCTACAGATCCTAGTGCCTATTAGATAGGATAACTGCCCTTGCCTACTCCCCACATTCAGCTGGGTCCCTTTGGCAACATACCCAATCTGTCCCACACACTCTGCTCCTCTTATTGGATGACAGGGAGATAGCAGCCACTCTTCACTCCCCACCTTCTGCTGACCCTCAAAGTAAAGGTATTCAAGCTGTGGAGAAGGTGACATGCAGTCTGGTAGGTGAAGAAAGTTCCATGCTCTTTCTTCTCCCACTTGGTAAACAAAGCTGTTAATCTAACTACATCAACCTTCATTGACCTGAAGACTGGGCTAGTCAAAGAATCAATGTGCATTCTTTTGCCTAAGGCAGACCTGTTTATCAACTCCCCCCATGACATGTCTGGTTTAAATACACTTTAGTCTTAAGTCTAGCATATATCATAATTATTAATACCAATCATGCACATACATCACTCAAGAGTGTTAATGGTCAGTAAATTATTAGTTTCAAATGATACCCCACAAGGTATATTTTGTGCAAAGATTGTTAGAATAATATGTAGGATGTGAATATAGGGGTTCTTAGGACTATAGGGGTTTAATAGGGGATAGCCTTGTGAATAAAGATAAGCAGAATCAGAAATGGATGTAAGATCAGGATCTTTAACTTATTTGGTACCAGAAGATTTACCCAGCATTGCTTGGGTCCTTAACTCAATGTCTGTGTTTTGGAAAATAAAATGAAAGTATATAGGCTTCATTTATATCATTGCTCTGAGATGGGGCTTGGATGAGGGGTTGAGTATGCAGTTAGCCGGAGGGAGTCCTCTCTCATCGCAGCAGTTTAGGGCCTGATAGGAAGTGCTTGTCCCTGGCCACTGCAGCTTCAGTGGGCACAGCTCGGGGAGGGGTTGCATGTGTACATTTCCTCTCGTTCCCTGATGAAGGGGAACAGCCAGCAATGTTCCCATATGAATTGGAGTGGGGGAGCTTCAGCCCTCCTGCTCTCTCTAAAGGGCTTCTTTTGTGTGTGAGGCTTGGGGGTGGGATAGTCCCAGATCAGGTGGGCATGCCCCCAGCCAGTCCCTTTCACTTGCCTGGTGATTCTGTTTCTTTTCTGCACGGTTTTATGAGATGCAATCCCATTCTAGGCACATTCCATTTTCCTGGCACCTGATCTTGGCTTAAGTTATGAAAAGAGAAAGCTATATATCAGTTTTGGTGGTCCTAGCTCGTACTGTTTAGGGGGAGCTGTTGAACAGACAGATACAGAGACAGACAAACTCAGATAAATACAAGATTGTTGGGGGACTTGGTCTAGTGCTTAGAATATCTTGGTGAGAGCCAGGAACTGCTGAGTTTTAATTCCAACTGACACTGATTCCCTCTGAGAACTTGAGCTGCACTTCTTTGCCTCCGTTTACTCACCTGTAAAATGGGGATAATACTTATTTACCTAGTTCACAATGACAAATTAGTTAATATTTGTAAAGCATGTCTAAACTCTAAGCCCTCTAAAAGTTGTTCAGAATTATGTGAAGCTAAGAAATAAATGTTGCTGTGTATGTTTCTTTTTCAATGAATATTTTTGATAAAAATTACTTTTGTCTATAAACTTAGCTAAGAAAAATATTTGAGTAAAAAAAGTTAAACTGCAATAATATAGGGAGATAATTCTACTCCTAGGAATATAATTTACACTTTATTAGAGACAGTCCATCACTGCTAACCATCTTGACTGACTTTCACCAACAGAAATTGGCCCAGTGAAATATATTACCTCACCCATCTAGACTGCAAACTGTGAAGTGCACTTGTGGGTTAAAAATTGTCATTTTAATGATAATTTTATCATCTCATCAAGTATGGTCATGCTTTCCTGAGTATACTCAATTAACACAGCTGGCCTCTTAGGATTTTGAGAATTAATTATATTCAGTTTGCAAGGCTGTCTTCTATGATATTGCTAATGTTGGTGGAGGAGTGAATGATATTCTGAAAGAGGGAATTGTACTGCATGTGACTGGCAGGATAACAGGAACAAAACTCACATTTGCTTTTTTAAAAATGAAATACAACTTTAAAAATGTGGCTTGAAATCCATGTCCCACTGAAGTCAATGACAAACCTCGCTGGGACCACAATTTCACTTGTAAAATTTTCTTGCTTTTCAGTATTCAGTGTGTTGAATGAGGGGAGGATTAAAGTAAAGGAAGAGGGTAGCAAAAATTGGTCCTAAGGACTCCATATGTTTGATGAAATATCTTTTTGAGACTAAAATGGGATGGAAAAGTTGAAAATTTCCAAAAATTAAAAATGTTTGGCCAATCTCCCTCCTCCTCTCAAAAAAGATTTAGAAATGCTACTGCCATGTCTTGTGGAAGTTGCACGCTCCTCATTCTCTTCTCTGGACTGGGCTCTCTGACTGTGCTACATCTCATCTGATGCACCACAGTTTTCCCTCATGCTGAACCACTGCAATGAATCATTAGAGTCCCTACCCACAATGCACTTCATTGGAATTTCTCAATGGATTTTTTTTTTTAAATTTGGGGATGTTTGGTTTTTTCTATGCAAAAGCAGTTTTGGAGAAAATAGTTTAAATGAACCTCCTATTTTCTGTCAAAAACCACATTTGATGGAAAATATTCAACCTTTCCAAATCGAGGCCAGTAATAGAAAGCTGGTGAATTCTGTAAATGGTGGAAAACAAAAAGGAAGATAAAACCATACTGTTCAACTGTCCAACAATTAACTAAATTCCACACATATGTTGATTGCTGAAAATAAAGACTTATGGGACTGAGGTTATCTAGAGAGTTAATTATGCTAAAGGAATAAATTTTATAACATTTTAATTTTCCTGCACAAATGATTTTTATGTCTCTTATTTTGAAATTTTATTGCACATTACAATTGGCATTTTGCACACAGCATGTTTCACACAGAATAGTACCATATAGTACAAGTCACATCATCTTCCTGAGGAAACACGAGAAAGGAAAACATATTTTTGTCTTAAGCTTTCTGCTCTTCAATTTTGTTTTGTACATCAATATGATGGTGATAGACATCCTATAAAAAGCAAAGATAGAATTTCCCTCAATGAAAAAGCTATTAGGGAACAACTTTTTACTTCGGCTGACGGAAATTTGATAAAAGATTTAACCATCTTCCAGTGGTTAACCCTAATAAGAGGACTGGCCCCCCAAGGTAAACATCAGGCGAGGCTGAGTGGATGGGATTGAAATGGCTGTTGCAACTGAGACTTTTAAAAGGCAAAATGCTAAACTGCATTATCATGCTCCATAAGTGTCTGCCCTTGCATAAGACAATAAAATACTTTATCACTGAACAGAGGTGCTGGAAGACAAGATACAAAGCCATGGTAATAGAGTTTGAGGATATGTGAATAAGAAGAGTGAGACATAGGTCTATCTTGGTGTGAATGGGATTCAGTAAACAAGGAAAAGGGAAAAGATAAGTTATAGAAATAGCTTTTCTCTTTCCTTTTCCTTCACTAATAGAGCCCACAAACAGTTATGTAAAAACAGGTGCAAGAAATACTGATGTTGGCAATAATGGCTAAGAGTATGAGGAAAGAGGATAAGACTATTGGGGAGGAAATTAACAAAATATGCCATGTACACATGGCACGAGAACAAAACAAGATAGGTATAGGGCTTAAAATAACCTGGCCACTGACAAAGTGCATGATATAAAGTAGAATGGAAGATGCATGTATCAGTGTAGGGTCAAACTTGCATATAAAGTGGTTATCACTTGGAGTCGTGGGATTTATAGTATACCTTCTACCTTGCCCCTACATGTGAGCCTGACCAGTGTTGTCTAGTCTTAGCCTATGCTAATCAAGAAACCTGAGTGATGAGTCTAGAGTTGAGCTGAACCTTTCCAGGACCAAGAGGTTGAGGTCTCAAGAGAAATCCCAATGTAAACAGAACCTTCCTGGCATCTCTCCCACATCATGTACCTTAATGTCAAAGTACAACAGGGAGGTTTTAGTACATGGTAGCAGGATCCATGTAACTGGTGCACAGCAGCCTAGTGTGGGGATAGATTTGCACCCGAAGTTGTCATTTATGTCATACATACAAGATCTTAGATTATAAACTCTTGGCAATGACCACATTTTATTCATCTGCAAAACAGATTTATGGAGCCAAACAAAATGTAAGCCAATTGCTGTATGTGGCCCTTTGTTGCCTCGGCTATTTAAAATTAAAATGTTTCATGGGTGAATCCTTGTTAAGCCTATCTCTGTATGAGTTCTAATCTCATAACTGCACATAATTGGCCCAAAAGGTCGAGAGCTTAAACAGATATGTTTAGTTCTGTTTCTGTTAATAAATAATAGGTGGTAAGTAATTACAGCAAAATAACTAGAACTAATGTTGTTTCCTTCAGTATATAAGAAAATATTTATTTGTAGGAAATTCTGATGGATAAATCTTAGTAAATTAAATTAATGCTTTTATGTAATGGTTTCTTGCTAAATTACGGACATGCAGATCAAAAAAATTCATATGACTCTCTTCTCCCACTAAATTTCTCTGGATATATGAGTGATCTGGAATTGGGTGGCAATTAGTTCTTGACAATTTGCTTAATTAGTTTGCAATTTGGGAAAAGTTCTGTTTAGCTTGTATTAGATACTATCTGTGTAACTAAGGCCTTTTCTTGTGCTTTCTTATGATTCATCTTAAAAATCCAAGGCTCTTACCTAATGCCCACATTCGCTGCTCAGAGGGCACGTCTATAATTAGGAGAAAATTGATGTGCTGGAGGTTGATCTTCTAGTGTTCGATTTAGCAAGTCTAATGTGTGAGGAGTAAGGAAAGCTGATGGGAGTGTATGCTCCTGTCGGACTCCTGCTGTGTGGACGCCACCATGGCTCGGCTTAAGATAAGTGGACTCCAGCTACACATTTTGCATAGCTGGAGTTGCAAACCTTAAGCTGATCTGCCTGGTCTAGTATAAAACAAGTCTAACTGAGTAGGAGTATACAGTTTTCCATCTTGGTGTCAGGTTCCCTGGTCTTGTTTGCACTGGAAAAAAAACCACGCTATGTTAGCCAAAATTTGGCCTTCTCATTTTTTCTAACATCAGATTATATTATTTTTTCTTGATTATGGAGAAGGACATGTGTTAGGTGGTTTAGGGTTAATCCTAGGATTCCCAGTAGTCTCAATTCCTATGGAACAAGCATCTCAGATGTCTCCAGAAATCCCTTGCATCCCTCAGAAATGATTTAATGTGATTTCACCATGTTCTGAAGTGCAATACTAAAATTCCACCACGCTGGATAATTACAAAAAAATTATATCACTAACAATGTTTTAATGTGAAAATAAAATAAGTGGAAAAAATCCCAACAAATCCTGGAGCTTGCTTTGTTTATGCTAATTCTTCTACACTTTCATGCTTTTCATTATACTCCACCTTCTTTGATTTATATTGGCCCATTCTCCTTGTACAGGGGTGTTTAACTTCATATTTTTTCTATGAAGTGACACCCACTCTGATTAGCAGTACCATGGGATACAGTTTATTTTGCATAGGTTAAAACAGATGGATGAATTATTTATTATTTTAGACCCAGAGTTGTACTTTGGTATGTGTGCCCTGTTCTTTTGTCAGTCAACGGGAATAACTCACTTTGATTGGAGGGAACAATTTGTTGACCTGAATCTTGGGTTTGTTTAATTTACATTTTAATTTTTTTTCTTTTTTCTTTACCTTTTTTTTTTTGTCACCACCAAAGCAAACTTTCAGTAACATTTTTATAGTGGAAAGCTTATTATATCATCTACATTTTTGAGCCTCTAAGGTGCTACAAGACTATTTGTTATTTAAGTTTTTTCAGTTGTAGACTAACATGCTACCCCTCTGAAAGTTTTTAAAAAGATCATTTAGCTCTACTCTTCTTCCATTTTAGTGGTTATTAACTTTTAAGTGCAATGTATATTTGCATTTTTTGTTTTATTTGGGGGGCTGATCTAAGATGCATTCTGTATCACTTTAAGCTAAGCAATCCTATTTCTTCTTAGAGCTGAAACACGAGATCCATGTTTGGAGACTAACAGCACAACGAATCAACCCCGCCAGTAGAGAAGAAACTGCCGTGAAATGCCTCTTAATGCAGAAAGTTTTGGCTCTGGAGATCTTGCTGAAGAACAAACTCAAAACATTCCATAAGTATGGCATGCACAAATGCACATCACTTTAATTTTGTAGGGTTTGTGAAATCCATAGTCCAATGGAATGAAGGACAATTTATTGGGGTGTATATGTGGGGCAATTTATGGAACTTTGCTATTAGCCTGGGCCGAAGGGCTTGCAGCATTAGTGCTAGCTGTGCATAAGTTTAGGAGTGAAACCAGGCCTCACTGAAGTCAGTGACTTAACTGAGGCCAGGATTTTACATACAGATAAGAGAGTGAAGATCAGTGTGTTCTCTACCCTGGGACCAGTGCTGGATTCCTTGCCTTCTTCTGAACATCATGTGGGAATTGGAGAAGAGGAAGATCCCTTCCTACACAGAACCCTTCCCAATGATGACTAAAGACTACATAAATAGCCAAAAGGTGTTTGATCAATGTAAGGAGGCCAAATTGGCTTTTCAGGGCTGCAAATATATGGTAATGGGCTCCTGAACATCAGAACATCTACTATCAGGTAGTTTTCACCTGAAGGCTTAAAAAGTAAGTCTGTGACCTTTTCCCTTGCAGTAGTGTCCTTCTGAACATATAGTGTGACATGCTGCTAAATAATATTTTAAAATAAAATACTAATGTGTTCTTCAGTGAGTATGAGACTTTGGAAGGCATCCTACTAATGTATAAAATTATTGAATAGTAATATTAAAAAATACTATCAGCCAAAATATGACCCACAAATTCAATGTTGTGCTTATGGTGGGAAAAGCTTTTTTAAAACCTGAATCCAGCAAAAATGCTAACCCGAATTTTTGAAATATTCCAGTGAGAACCATTGCTAGTCATTTTAAAAGTTGCCCTGTAGAATTTGAAACCTAAGTATTATAGGAGAGAGAACCTGATAGATAAATTGATGCTAAACGAACGTGAAACTGACTTGATTAATTTTAATTGTCCAAGCTGAATGAAATGTAGATAATTAAATAAAGGGCATGAAAAGGGACACGTAAATTGGATTTTAAAAATTATTTCAGTAACCTAAAGGGTTTTTCTTTATATCATATGAAGTTTACACTGGTAGGCTGTGTCTACACTGCACCCCTTTTCTGGAAAAGGGATGCAGATTAGGCACATCGTTCTTGCAAATGAAGCGGGGATTTTTGAAAAAAGGCTACTTTTTTTCGAAAATACCCTGTAGTCTAGACACACCATTAGTATGCATTATTACAAATAAGAGAATGCTCTGAATGTTAGAAGAACTACAGGACCTATTCCAATACTATATTAAGATGATTGTGGCAGAACTCTAATTTCATATCTACAGCAAATGTGTGCTTTTCTTTCAGGCAAATTTCACAAGAAGATAAAAATTGGGAAACAAATATTCAGGAACTCCAAAAAAAGGTAAATAAATGGCAGATATACTAAATTTCAGAAGAACTTGCTCTCTGATTTGGTACATAAATAATATTTTGAAGTAAATCCAAGCAGAAAAAGCAGGAACCAATTCTATGCACTTATCAAATATTCTACATGCAGGGGAAAAAAAGCTGGATTCTGAATGGGATAGAAATAAGGTAGTACATTCTAATGTTAAGGATTATTTTAACATTTCCTGTGTTTATTTTTACCTACAATATACTTGATATATATATATATATACACTCTATTCCTCTTGAACTGCCAGATATGTACCTGCAACCTTACATTTGTTTAATGATGGGTTTTGGTCACACTTTATACTGCGTTTTCATTTATAAATATTTTTAATGAAAGTATCAATACATGATTAATTAGTGTTTTAATAAATTGCTTATCCATTGTTATAGATTCTAACAGTTGAATAGTTTTTAGATTTTTAAACCAGGATAGAACATAGGACCATACAGCGGAAACTAGAGAGGGTGGGAAAGAGGATTGGGACTGGAGATGAGAATATGGATTTTGGAGAAAAAGAGGGGTCAGGAAAGGAGACAGGAATTAGGCAGAAAATGGAGACTAGAATGTTAAATAAAGGGAAAGAATCAAATCTGCAGATTAGGGTCTAAGATTTTTTAGCAGAATTCAACAGAAAGCCTTAATTTCTTTCTGTTCCATGGAATCACTATTGCATTGAGTCTCTGCTAGTGTTCCCATTGAAAGAAGGTTAAGAAGAAATGTGAACACTTGGAGCAGTCATGACTGCAGATTCCTGCTCTTCACATTTGTGTCAAGAGACTTAAATCTATAGTTGCCTATGCTAAACTTGGCATTGCTTGGATCCTTGCCTCAAATAAGTTTTGTTTTTCTTCATTTAAATGATTGTTCTGAGGTGAGGCTGGGATGATGCGTTCAGTATGCAGGCTACCCCGGGGAGAGAGGACAACTCCAGCCTTCTCTTACCGCAGCAGCTTGGGTCCATGGCTGTCCATGGCTGCTGAGGCTGCAGCAGGCACAGCCCAGAGAGGAGTACATGTCTTCCGGTTGGGGGATGGACAAACACACAGACAAACTCTCTGAAATATATAGTAGATAGCTATCCCTTTCTCCACCCTGCTGGCCCAGTGGGGTTATAGCTGCCCAGGTCCCCATCTCTGGCCCTTCTGTGTTCAGTCTGCAGTATAACTCCTCCTGCCAGATCTCCTCCCTTTGTATTTTATGAGAAACAATTTAATTCCAGGCATATTCCACTGTCCTGGCACAACCAAACCTTTACCTTGCTTTGTGATGAGAGGATACTGGTGATCCTTTACTGTTTAGGAGGAATTCTTGAACAAGCAGACTCATAGACAGACACACACATTTCTAAAATATATAGTAAGATGATGAAACTATTTTAAAATTGCTTTCCTTTATTATCAATTACATACAAAAGAAATAGGAAAATTGTAGCTAATTTCAAAATGTGTTTGTTTTTTAAAATAGCATTGGTTTTACATTATTTTCTTCTTTTTCCCAAGGAGAAACTTTACCTCAATTTAAGATTTTTAATTGTTCCTTCCTGTATCAGCTTTTCTTTACAGCAAGAGATTTAGGCTTTAGAAATACATGCAGGATTGAAAGTATGTACAAAAATAGTTTCTTCTGTAACATGGTTGCTGAATGTTTTCCTACCCACAGCACAGAATAACAGACAAAATACTTCTCATCAAATGCCTGACTGTGCTGGGATTTGTTATCCTGATGTTCTTTCTCAATTCATTTGTTCCAGGCATTCACCTCGATCTTGGTGAGTCTGATTTCTCTGCTTTATCACACTGATAGACTTAGAGCAAAAATGTTACAGTTGAGTTTGGATCTGTTCACAAGGTCCTTTTTTTTTCTGTACTGTATATTTCCACATAGTCCTATACACTGATCAAACCAGCAATTCCCCCGATTAAGTTCTCAAAATCCATGCATGTCCTGATCAAATCAGTAGTTATGGGTATACAGTACTGGTGACTCCCATTCTCTGATCCTCCTTCTCTTGGTGAAAAAGGAGTACTATATCAGAGGGGTCAAAGGTGAGTAGGGCTTTCACCTCCATGAGACAACTATGTCACAGTGGAACAGTGTTCCTGGTCGTGTTTCAGAATGGTTGGAGGGTGCAGCTTATGGCAGGGCCTGACAGGCAGGATTTCTGTTTCAGCATTCTGGCAGTTTTATGTCTGAAGGAAAGATTCACTGACCCCTGATAGTAAAGTGTACCCTAGCTCTGAGAAACAGAAAGATATCAGAGCTTATAATGTTTCTATGCCAGTCAGTACATGTTTTCTGATCAGCTATGAATTCTCCAATTTTCCAATTAATGTTCTTGCAGCACTTATTAATAGCTTTAATTTTGCCGTTGAGCAAATTTGGACCAAATCACAGATTTGTGTTCAGGGGAAGGAATAGTTCACGCGGATTTGGCTGAGCGTGTGCATAATTGCCCCTAAAGACATGTACACCAAGAGTAAGACCCAGGTTATTTCCACTTCAGTGAATTGCCACAATATCTGGTAGATTATGACTTCTTAAGTTAATGGTTAGATGCTGTGGCATTGTCAAAACATGATGCCAATTAAAGTCAGCTGGTAATCGACAATTGCCATATCATGGTGTGTTCCTTGCTGTTCTTCAAACTTCTTCAACCTTGTTATTCAGGAATCACCCAGAATTTGCACGTTGCCAGCCCTGCAATGCACGTATATCTTTTCAATCTGTGGTCAAGATAGCTGTGTCCAAATCTTCATGCTACATACCTATGAAAGTGCTAGATCAATCTACCTCCAAATCAGGAAGTAGCCCTTTTCCCCCCATCTTGGGACTAGTAAAATACACATATTCTGAAATAACCAATCTAAGGCTAGCTTATAACCAATGTTCCCTCAAAGTTTTTCCATTTGCATGCAGAATAAATTTGTATGTACACTGAGGCATGTGCGAATGTGTACCACCAGTAGAAAAAACCTCAGAGCTGAGAATGCTCTGCTAATCAGCTGGATAGCATTTGAATCTCTTCTGAGAAGCTACTCAGCTTACAGGAAACACTGCTTATCACCCATCCTCAGTCACAGCCCCACTCTCTCTCCCATGCCACAACCTCCCACTAGGCCCTCTGCCTCTGCCTCCTTCCCACTCCATATAAATGTTAGGTCATCTGCTTGCTGTTCTGCTGCATTCACAGTAAACTCCCCATAAAAATAAGAACACACTATAAAGGAGAAAACTTGTATTAATGTGAACTCTGAATTGTTTACTGCACAGCTGTACAACAGTTCAGACTAGAAAGATCAACGGCAAATTGTTCACTGGAGCAAGGGTGCTGAACTAACCAGGGGAGCATGAAGTGGCTGCATAGAAATCTCAATATTTCTTTTAGTGGCTTATGCACACTGTAATCCTCCCAGACTGCACAGCTATGCAAACAAAGAAGTGAACATTTTCTTAAACGCAATTTGGGTGGCTCAAATGTACAACCTTGTGTAAAAATGGAGTGCTTTAGACTACCTTGAGCTGCATCACAGCAATTGTTTTCTCCCTAGTTTTGCACACAAACCAACTAGTCAACTCCACATTTCTAGAAACTTTCTGAAAATGGCTTTTTAGGGGGCTGACTTCTCCAGAACTCCTGCCTCAGATGACCCTAAATTTGGGTCACTAATCCTACTCTGTTTTTCCAGGAGGCAAATCAAATTTTAAGAAAATCTGAAAGAATGTGGATTTTAGAGCAGTTAGAAACATGACTCTTCAGTTAAGCAGGATAGAGGGATGATGGAGGGAAAGGTGTCCTGTGGCATAGGAGGTACTGAAAGTAGTGAATTCATTCATCTTCGTGTGATGGTGTCAGATGAATGACATCACCGCTTGGTGATGAGTATAACCTGAAACAATAGCTCTGAGATGAGTGAACTGCTCCATTCATCTCAGTGTGTGTCCCCACGCCCCCCACGAGTGTTTAGGGCCTGGGATAGACATAAAGATCCCCACCCAAAGGAGCAAGACTTCCCCAGATCTTGTAGCAGGGAGGGAGCCCCAAACCATCCCAATAGGCTCCTCAAATTGGCTATCACAAGAAGTAAAGATGGGGTGTCCAACCTCTGAAAGTGGAAATGGGACCCACTTGACCCTGGGGCACACACAGAGAGAAGGCAGTGAGAGAGGCTCAAATCAGGAAGGGGGAACCCCCCTTTTTATACCTTAGATCACATGAGTAGGAGGATGGCCTGCTCAGATCCCCCTAGACCCTCTCACCTTCCCTCCCTTAAGCCTCTCACCCCAGATATAAGCACATTAGAGGGGACTCGATGTCAGTCTATATTCACTCCCACATTCATCTTCCTAATGTCCCACCTCACCAGCCCCACTAGTTTTCATAACTTAGCTCCAAATATCTTTTCATTTCTGTATTCTCCACCCCTATTTATCTCGTCTCATGATTTGCTCTCTTTGCTACAGCCCCCAACCCTTCTCTTCCCCTACTCTGCTGCCCCTTACTGGCCCTTGCGGGAAGCTTGTCTAATATTTTTGTCTGCAAAATATTTTGATTGCATTCTCTGCCAAATAGAATTCTTCCACAGACCTGGCTACTGCCTCTTGAGGAGGTATATTATGTACAGTGATGGGGGAACCCCTCTCATTGTTAAAGTCTTCCCTGCAGTACTGCTACAGTGATGCAGAAGTGCCTCGGTAGCAGTTTTAGTGCAGACCTATCCTTAGGCCAAAAGTTTTTATCTTAAGGGCTTGTAATTAGTTTGCCCTTAGGCCATGTCTAGACTACAGAATTATGTTGTGTAAACTTATGTCAGCATACTGTCATCACAGTTATTAAATCATTGTGCGTGTGCATGCTTGGGTCCTTGTGTCACTGGTGTGTGTCCTCAACAGGAGAATTTGTATTGACTGAATTGTCAGTGTGGGGTAAGGTTCCCTCTAAGCTGCACAGCAGCACGGCTCTGCAGCTGCTTAATGAGCTCTGCCCAGCCAGGGACCCAGGACTCACACCCAGAACTGCCTGGCTGCGGGAAGAGCACTTCTCTCTCAGCTCTATCAGCAGCTCCCTGCTGAGGACAGAGCAGTGAGTCTCTCCCAGCCCGTAGGGACATGTCCCTTCCCAACCTTCTGGGAGAGACCCACTGCTCTGTCCTCAGCAGGAAGCTGCTGCTGCCACTGAGGGAGAGGTGCCCCTCCCTCAGACAAATAGCTCTGTGCAGGGAGTCCTGAGCCCCTGGCTGGGCAGGGCTCATTAAGTAGCTGCGGGGCTGTGCTACCACATAGCTTAGGGGGAATCTTGGTGTGGGGCATTGCGAGAGCTCCTGGAAGCTACTAGCAGTTGACTAAAGCAATGCAGTGTCGACCTGCCCTGTATTGACCTGCCACTCGAGGAGGTGATGTTACTAAATTGGTGTGGAGAGTCTCTTATATCGACAGGAGCCAAATTTAAGTGAAGAGTCTTCTACAGGTGGGTCAACAGAAAGCAGGTTACATCAGTATAACTGTATAGCGTACACTATAGTTTAGTTATGTTAATTGAAGGATGAATTCACAGCCAACAACCTTAATGAGGTCTGTGATTCATTCACTCATTCGTACCTCTCTGTTTAACAGAGTGAGGCAGCACAAGGGGGAAAGAAAAAACCCTTTTGTGGAGGGGACACGTAATTTGGATACCAAATGATCCCAGATTTGGTTCACTAACACTAACCATCTTCCCATTTGGCACACCACATTTCAAAGTAAGCTGGATTTTGGACCACTTACATGCGTCAAGCTTTAAAGCATGTAAGATGCCAGAAATGGAGACCATCTACCTGTTTTCTTTTATTGGCACAGTAAAATGTACATTTATGTAATTACTCATCTCAGTTTGAGTCCTCTGAAGATTTAGTGGTACCTTGCACTCCCTCCGTTAAAGCTAAGACAGACTATTTTATGGGTTTACATCTCTCCAACCCCTATCTGACCCTTCCGAGGCACACCAAATTGCTAAGGAATCTGAGTGACCTTATTTATTTTAGAGAACTTAGAAATGTCGACCTGGATACAGAAGTCATGACACAACCTTAACTCTTATTGTGCTCCTATACCACTATAGTTAGTGTTAATGGAAACCACAAGCTCACACTCCTAGGACTTGTTGAATACTCCTGAACTGCGCTATCAGTTACATATTATTGTTACAGAACATTTGCTACTGTGATTCTCCATGGATTTTCAGTTCTCCAGTGTTTGGAAATAATTTTCACAAAATACAGCATATCTTATACTCTAATGTTTTTGTTAAAGTTGTGCAATGTTTTTCTTCATAAAATGGAAAATGGATCATAGATCAGTGTGTAAATTTCCTGCAGAAAAATGTGTTATGTAAAGATTGGAGTGTTCGCAATCTGATAACTTTTAATTATATTTGATTGCGTGAATCAGAAAGATTATAGAATTCTTTATCAAACCTTAGCCTTGATATAATTTTTCCATTATGAATTTGGATTCACTAAGATAATTTGCAAGGGCTAATGTTTTAATTTAAACAATAAAATCAGCATATTTAACAGCCTTCTTAAATTCCGGCTGCCTTCCTGTTCAATTTTCTTATATCCCTTCATTAATTTACCTAGTTCTATTTATATGCAAATACATATGTTAATGTAGTGTTAAAGCTGGGACTTTAAACAAATAGAAAATTGAGAGTGAAGATTCTCACAACAGTCTTCACTCTGCTTCTTCTATATTTGATTTATAATGTAACTTCTGTTACATTCTACTGATTAAGCATTCCAGGGAAGATATTCATTTCCCTAAATGAGTGTACAGTGCCTAGCACAAACATTTTTTACTGTGGCTCATATGTGTTAGTATCATGTAAATAAATATGTAATGTATGTTTGAACTTCTCCTTTATATGTAACATTAGTTGCACATATACTAGTTGCACATATGAAGCATTTTGTGCTACTTGATGTATGATCTGGTAATAAGACATTATTGAAAAGTGTATTTTTTTTCTGACTCTTGCATGGTAAAAATCCCAACTTACATGTAGCATTAACAGATTTTCACACACAATTTTCTTTTTATGCCTGTACACAATTTTCTCCTCTATATTATTTCCATGGGGCCCCACAGTTTCTCTGCTGGACTTGCTTCCCAACTTTTCCCTCCAGGAGAATGTGTTTCATTGTGTTTGGGGTATTTTGTGCCTGCAATGGGCGTGAAGTACAGTAATTCCTCATTTAATACGTGCCCACTTCACACGTTTTTCGCGATAGTATGATTTTTTTTTAGGGAATGTTTTTTGAATTACACGACCGTCCCCGGAATAACACGATTTCCCCAGCCGGCCAGTTGCCAGTAGCTGTATGGGGCTTCCCCCGGCTCTCTGCAAAGCGGCGGAGGGTTCGCCGCTCGCTGCACCATTTCCCGTTGACTCCCCCTCGCCAGACGCCGTGGCCCCTCTCTTCTGCCCCCGCTTGCAGGCCAGCAGCTGGGTTTCCCCCTCGCCGGATGCAGTGTGCCACAGGGGCATACTCCCAACCCAATCCCCCTCCATTCTCCTCCTCTTCCCTTCCCCAGAGCCAAACACCTCCCTTCCCTGCTACTGCCCAGTCCCCTTTCTCCCCCAACCTTATGTCCCGGTCCCAACAGACACCACTGTTTGAAACGCAACCCCCACCTTTTCCATTATTTTCAATGGGAAAATTGACCCCATATAACACGTTTTCACTTAACATGACCATTTTCTGAAACAGATCTATAGTGTTAAATGAAGAATTACTGTATGTTAAAACTGATACAATGCAGTATGTTAAAAGCTTGAAACCTTAAAAATTGTTGTAAAGCAGAAGTGTCATCTTCCAGGCATCTTTATTTAGAATTATTCATGTGCTTATATGCTCTGCATAATCAGGTCCCATAGGGGACTAGAATTATTTCATCCTTTTAGGGTGTGCAAGCCCTCTGAATCTTTCTGTTCCAGCAAGGCTTTGTTCAGAGGCTACAGTTTAAATTAGTTATCATCTACTATAACATTAAATAAGGACAGTTTAAGCATACTACAGGAGAGCCCGGTAGACCATTTAACTGGTAGAACCAGCCTGTAATTATTCAGTTCTCACTCCCAATGAAGAGAACAGGAATGTGGAACTAGGTTTGGGAAAAGGCAGGTGCAGTATCCAGTCACATGACATCCTGGGAAAAGGTGCTGGAGCAGCCTTCAGTGGGAGACAGTGGGCAGTCTTGGAATGTCAAGGGGCAGCAGCCAGAAATCCCTGGAGCAGATCCAGGGAGGCAACAACATGATCCAGGCTGCAGTAGCTGTATTCAGAAGCAGCCCCCAATGATGGAAGCAGCAAATAATGCAATGGCAGAGAAGCTATTTCCTGCTCAAATATTTGGGGGCAGGGTGAGAGAGGACCGAGCACCAGCAGGAAGTGGGTCTAAATGTGGGCCATGAAAGTGATGGGAAAATCTTTTCTGGAGGAACAAAGAAGCTGTTAGATATCACAGGCTTCTTTACAGTCACGTGACATTGTGTGTCATTGTTCACGTATGGTTCTATGTGTGGTGCATGAGTAGCGAGCTGTGGGGTCTCTTTCCAACTCAGGCCCTGTGCCACATCACCTTTCACAGCCTCTGATTAAAATCGAAGAAATAACTGAAATTTGAACAATCTAAACATGAAATACATTAATCCATAGTCAGCTGAACCCATAATCCTACATGCAAATACAGATTAGTCTGACAGTTTTTTGTCTTGGGTTAACCAGTTAGATAGAACTAATATTACATTAACCCTATATTTTCACCATGTCTGTATTAAAACTGAGCTTTTTAAGAAAGTGAACTTGATTGGAGGACTATGACATGCATTTTGTGATGATGCTCCAAATTAAATTGGTTTAATTTCTTGTAGAAAGCCCTGTAGATTGTATTGTCTGTCTTCTACTTTAGCATTGTGAAGAGCTGGTGATAATTCTTCTGAAAAACCTAGTACTCACACAGTGGACAGAACTTTACCAAAACTTGGTAATTTTAGCTCTGAGAAGAATGAATAGATTGAAAAATGATAGCTGAGATGAGTTTTTAGACACTTAATTACTTGTCATCTGTCATACAAAAATACATAATTGGACCGGGGAGCTTCCCTTAATGAAATATAATTGTTTGTAAATTTCCTTTTGGTATGTGTCTATAAAATTGTAAAATATTAATTGGACCCATTATTGTTGTTATGTATTATTTGTCCTATAGTAGCATCCACAGCATACTAAGTGCTGTCTAAATCTAAGGAGAGACAGAGTCCCTCCCTGCAAGACCTTATAATCTAAGGCCCCAAACCTGTCAACACTTATTCAAATGATTGACTTGATACGTGTGATCACTCCTATGTATAAGTTTGCCTGCATCTGAGGCTGTGTCTAGACTGCGAGGTAGAAACACTTGGACCTACATGCTCTAACTCTCATTGAGCTAGCAGAGAGAGTGGCAGTAGAGTCATGGCTGAGCTGTGCTGAGTACCTACTATTTCCAGGTATGTTTGTACTCTACACAGTTCAGCTCCCATTCCTATGCTACTATTTACACCAGTGAGGGACAAAGAAGGCTAGTGAGTAGGCTGCACGAGTGGCCCTCCTCCATCTCAGTGGGCCGCAAAATTGTCAAAACCAAGACTGTCTCCCAGGATAGGGTAGTTTTGTGAACTGCCCTTGAGTACCAAGAATTTGTGTGGTGTGCCAGTTGAACCATAGCAGCGCATTGGCTGCAGAGGGAGTGCACAGCTCTCACAGTCAATATCGTGTGCAATTAGTTTGCACTTCACGTGTCCTTGTTTTAAATGCATGTCACTTTTGTAATAGCAATAGGGAAAAAAACCTGTATGTGGACGAAAACCAGCAGCATCTGAAAATCTTTGCGTAGGCAACGGTAGCTAAAACAAAATGTCTCATACAAACTCATGAGGTCTCAGGCTGTGCTAGCTAAATAACACAGCTCACAGCCAAAGAAGACCCATTTGGAGATGGTTGGAGACCCCTTTAGAGATGTTTGGACCATGAGATCCCCCCCAAGGCAAAGAGAATGCATGGGTCTGTAATGTGATTGGGGTGAACTGCTGGACTGAAGGGACTTCTATTATTAATTTCAGTTTCCCATGGACATGTTTGTAGAAAGGCAGTGGTCAAGGTACCTCTTAACTGTCTCTAAAATTATAAGATTATAATTAGTTAATTCCTCTATGATGACACCCAGGCTCCTCTTGGAGATTTAATTCTCATTTGTATTTTAGATTGGCTGCAGTTCAAGCTTCTGGTTACGTAAATAACATTGCTCTTGACTTTCAGTAATTCTGTCATATTTTGTCCTTGACACTTGTGTTGGGTGCACGCCCTAAGATGGGCCCTTTGATTATTCCTCTCATGATCAATGGGAACTTATATTGTTATAACATTTAAACCCCATGGTCTGAGCACTGAAGTGGAATGCATCCTTGTTTTCATGTCATGTAATCTGACTTCTGCTTTATTCAGTAAACTAGAATTTACAAGCCTCCTTTTTATTTTGCTGCCAAGGCATTACATTGAGATAGGTGTTGAACTACTGTGATTACAAAAGGCTCTTGTTGTGGGGTCCTTTTTTTGGAAATCACTTGTCATATTTACTAACTCATTTACATAATTCTCAGGAAGTTTTGAAGAAATTCACAAGCAAAATTAAAGACTATAATTCAAAAGGGCACCAGCAGAACAAAAAAAAAATGACGTCCATAGAGTGTATTATGCAAATTAGCATGGAAGATTTGTCTTTATACAAAAATGAGTGACACCTCAAATTCCATTCAGCAAGTTTTTTCACCATGTAATTTCTCTTGATTTTTAGCCTGCTGTTATTTAAACAGACATCAAGAGTGCCAGCTTTTACAGTAGTTTCTATGATTCAACTAGTGATTACAACAGACTAGTGGTGGAGTAGCCAAATGTAGTGCTGGCCTAGAAAACTGCCTAGTGATGAAGAAAGCTCTTTGTTTCATGAACTTGATTAGAAGTTATGGTTGGAATCTTAAAACTAACATTTAGAATATATTATGTACTGTACCAGTGTGGGCTCTGCTTAGAAACACTGAATCTGATTCTTCCACCACTGGACCCTACAAAACCTATGCAGCTTCCCATCACCCACTTGTAGGTTCTTGTTTAACATGTTTCAAGAAATAGATCTCCATGTTCACCGTTTCATAGTGGAAGTGGTTCTTCCTCATCAGAGTTGAGGCAAATATCAGAGAGAGATATGTACAGAAGCTTGCTCCACTGCTGATAGTGTTGCACCTAATGAAGAATCACTTAAAATCTATATATAGCTCTAGAACTACACAAATCCATCAACCCAGTGACAAATGGGAAATTTGTCATGACCTGTTAAGTTCTACACAGTTTAAGCATTGTGAAAAGTAGTCAAATCCTTATGCAAAGAGAATATTCCAAATGTAAACCGGGATGTGTCTCCTTAGCAGCTGAGCTGTGTATTAAGGAGTTCCTTTGGGATGGGTGTAAAGAGGTTTTTCTCTCCGGCCATCTCACTGGGGCTACGGCTAGACTACAATCTTCTTTTGAAAGATGCTTTTTTGAAAGAATCTTTCGAAAAAGCTTCTTTCGACAGAGATTGTCTAGACAGCAACCAGTATTTTTGAAAGAGAGAGCCGCTTTTTTGAAAGAGAGCACCCAGTCAGTCTGGATACTCTCTTTCAAAAAAGCACTGTTTGTGTTCAATAATGCCTTTTTTCTAAAGAACACTTTAGAAAAAGGCGTTATTCCTCGTAAAATGAGGTTTTCCACGGTCAAAAAAACTGCCGCATTCTTTCGATTTAATTTCGAACGAATACGGCAGCAGTCTAGATGCAGGTGAAGTTTTTTCAAAAAAACCCTGTAGCCTAGACACACCCTGGGACAGAGCTGTGTAGAGTCCTGCTTCATCTCGCACATGTCAGAGCCACTAAATTACATGAGAGACCTCCAGAGCTGCCAGAAAGAAAAGAGGAGGATTTATGCTAGACAGAGATGTGAACAGCCTCCTTCCATTCATCTTGAAAGGGGTGTCAGTTCTGTATAACCTTTGCCTTTCTCAGTTTTACACCTCAGACTCCTAGTCTAGAATTCTGGGGGGCTATAACTCTTGCTCCCATCCATCCACCAATGGTAGTAAATAGTGTAAATCTGATACTGCCATACTGGATGTTAAGTGTTGTTCAGGCCTAACAACTTTCATGTGAATTAATTTAAATAGAAAAGTGTAAAACTAGGTTGATCCTAGGTAAAACAATGTGTGTGTATGTGTGGGGGTGGGAGGAAATGTTTTGACATTTCAGTTAGAAATTAATTGTTCTGTTTCAAGTGAACTTTGAAGGATACCTGGGGGTAAAAGGTCAATACTTTAAATGTTTGCTTCTATCTAACATTTTCTTTTTCCAAAATGTTTGGAAGCACATTTTAAATGAATAATTTAGGGTAGCATATGTTAGCTTAGGATTCATGAATACCAACTGTACTGGGAAAGCGTCTAGCAAACTAAACAAAAAAAAGCTTGACTGTGACACATTTTAAGGGAGGCTAAGGCTTTGTGCCAAAATAAAATTCTCAAGGTTCATTCAGTATTCATAGCCTATTTCAATATGGCCTTTGTGTAAAAAGTGATTTACTCTCTTTAATCATTTGAAGAATTTAGCGTTTTCTTCCATAGTATCTAGGGGTGAAATATCCATCATTTCCAATACAAATGAGCGTATAGGTATTGACTGCAAAGTAACTATTCAAATGATATTCAATTCTCACTTGTATTTAAGTTCTTAATAGCTAATATTTCTTCTTCCATCATTTTACTTGTAAAGCATTCCCATATGGTTTAGTAAATTACAGGGCAGGACAAACTCCAGGAACCAACCTTCCTTCATGAAACTTTAAATAAGAGGTTGAACAAACTAATTGCATGAAAACTACTTCACACATTTTAATGCTCCTGATTTTTTCAACCTAAATACATTTGTGTGAGGGAGGCCTTCACTTATAAGTTGCATAGGTGATACTGTTTATGATTGGGGGAGATGAATTGCAAGAACCTTAATTTTACTAGGCCCTGTCTGGATTTAAGCTTTTATCCAAAGCCCACTCTTTCTGTTGACTTTTCTGGGCTTTGTCTTATCCTTAGTCTATTGCCTACACAGAGGCTACGTCTACACTGGCCCCTTTTCCAAAAGGGGCATGTTAATTTCACAGGTCGTAATAGGGAAATCCACGGGGCATTTAAATATCCCCCGCGGCATTTAAATAAAAATGTCCGCCGCTTTTTTCCGGCTTTTAGAAAAGCCGGAAAAGAGCGTCTACACTGGCCCCGATCCTCCGGAAAAAAAGCCCTTTTCCGGAGGATCTTATTCCTACTTTGAAGGAATAAGACCCTCCAGAAAAGGGCTTTTTTTCCGGAGGATCGGGGCCAGTGTTGACGCTCTTTTCCGGCTTTTCTAAAAGCCGGAAAAAAGCGGCAGACATTTTTATTTAAATGCCGCGGGGGATATTTAAATCCCCCGCGGATTTCCCTATTACGACCTGTGAAATTAACATGCCCCTTCCGGAAAAGGGGCCAATGTAGACGAGCCCAGAGTGTACTGATGTTGTGAGAACTACTGAAAGCTATAGAATTCTCCATTTGTTTACAATAATGTGCATAGGAGTCTCTCAATTTTGTCTCAAAAAGTCACAAAGGAAATCCTATAGCTGTTTCATTGTTTGACCCTGCCAGATACCTTTTGGTTAATTCTGAACTTCAACATGCTTTAGGCAAAGGCCCCTCACTGTTCCCAGAACATTCTGACCTGTCTTTGTCTGACCACAGACTCCTGAGCAGGTCTTCATGGGAGTTGATTAATGGTTTCTAATCACTGCAGTCCCCGCTCACATTGCCTGACACCTCTTTTCCCAGACACTGGATATCCTTTTCACTGATTTTCAGTGAATGCCAACTGACCTGCTGATTGTTTTTGTATGCTTCACAGGAGAACCTGTGTCTTGGTTCTCCAGTCAGGTTACTACAAATTCTCTTCCCCCATCCGGGATTGTTCATGAAGGAAACACAAGAGAAATTAACTCAAATAAACTGATGTAGGAGAAGTGAGACGGAACATCTCCCTCTTGGGGTGTCCCTGCCTTCCGTCAGTGAGGGGCATTCAGGATGCAGCTGGTTGGGAAGCTCTTGTGTTCAGTCAGTCCTTTCCTCAGGAGCTGGTGGTTGAAGATCTGTTCTCTTCCCTGGTCTGCCTGCAGATAAGTTTTGCTCCTTTTAAATATTCCTCTTCCAGTCCTGTGCAAGCCTTGAATTTGCAATGGGTAGGGTGGCTGAGCCAAGACCAGCTCCTTAGCCTCTTGTGGTCTTGCATGAGGTTTCCAGACCCCATCACTCCATCCCAGTTTCTATTGTTGGTATTCCTCTTCTTGTTAATTTTTCATAGATGTCGCCTCTGCCAAAATTAAGCTGCCAGTTTCTGTAAGTGAGGCTGTCTCCTTGACTCCTGGCCTGAAAATGATGAACAGCAGAGTGGTAGGTTGAGGCATTCTGACTTTTGAAGATTTACAGCCATAAACTGCCTTTTACTATTCCATCTCTTGTGGCATGTAGCAGTGCTGAGTTATGCTGCTTGGAAAAGATGCCTAACAAAAAGGTACATGAGTGACTTGCACATTTCATTTTGTTGCTCTCTGATGTACATCATGTAGAGATTTTACTGCTCTGTGGAATAGATAGTATTTTTGTTGTGTAAGTGTGTAGGTGTTAAAATGAAGGTGAACATAATGGTTTTTAAAGCATCTGTCTTATTCATTTCTGCCTGTTATATAAAAAAGACACCCTTTTGTGTTAGCACAAAGAATCAAATAAAATGAACCATCTTTTTGTGAGAATGAGCGTTAGCATGTTGGAAGGGAGCCACATTCTTGCAATCAGCATTGGCTTTTACACAGAATGTCAGGTCCAATTCATGCCTTTTTGACAAGTTAACTTCTGCTTGGAATGTGAGAGAGAAAGGTGCCTACTTTCAATGATGTTCTTAATGTTCATCTCTCATGTGAGAAAAGTTTCCCAAAATAGGTTCCCAATCTATGCCTTACAAAACAGACATTGCCCAGACACTTGCATAATGCATGACTTATAATTGCAAGAACAAATATATTTTCAGTAAAACTTTTATTTTGTGCAATGTACCCTTTTAATCTAAATTTTCATACTATCTTCATTTTATTTTTTTACTCACAAGGAAGATGTGGAACATATATTTTTCAGATTTGTCTTTTTAAAAATATGGCAGCTTTTACCAAGGGAAGTCATATAAAATGATGCAGGCCTATATACTTGTCTAACATAGGAAATCATGTAGTTGTTACAGCTGTTCATCTGCTGTTACATCTGTACAAATCTCCTGTAGCTAGGACAATGAGGCATTTAGCCATCTTAGATGTCAGTGTTTAATTGTATTTTTTCACAGAATTCTACCTTTAATTTTCATCACATCTATATGACTTGGACTAAACAGGACTAGCAACAAGAATACCGAGTGTGGACTTTGTAATGCAATGGTGGATGTGATTTCTCCACTTTGATTCCACACTGACACCACAATTAATTGCTATTTTTTTTCCGAAAGATTACCTGAATAAAGCCCAGTTGACTCTGGAGTTTAACTTTGGTGTCACTCATAGTTTGGATGTGTTGATCTGTGCCTGAAAAGCAGGTAGTCTTGTTGTGACTCTCTTCTTTTACTCATTCTATGATCTAGTCTTTACTTTTTCATTTGATCTCTTCCCTCTACCATGGGTTGCTGTTTCTTTTCAGCTTTCACATTCTTTTCAGCCATCATGCTGGATGGAACTACTACTGTCATATTGCAGGCTGCCCTACACTATCACCATCAGAGTTCTGTCCCTGAGGCAGTCTTAAAATGTGCTATTGGAAGTGGCATAACAGCTTAGAAATCATTTATGTATAGTGAGACCTGTTTTAGGAGGCCACTCAAGACCAACAGTTATCACTTGCTTTCCAGAAAAGATCTGACAGAGGCAGAACAAAATTGTGATCAAGCAATGTTAGAAAAGTCTTTTAAAGATTAAAAATACTTATCTGGTGCCAACATTTGTTATGTCTGAAAATGCAATACATGGTCATACAATTTGGGTATACAGGTATATATGGTAAAATCACAGTATTAGAATTAAGATGCTTTAAAATAGCTAGGTGCTGTACAATTTTATTTTCCCCTTAAGAACTGTTAGTGAAAATGAGTACAAAAAGTAGGTTTTTTTCTGAGTGGACTATTTCAGCATTCTAGTCAACATAAATGATTTGGAAATGTCATGGAGAGTACATTTATAAAGTTTGCAGATGATACTAAGATGGGAGGGGTTGTTAAGTACTTTAGGGGACAGGATTATAATTCCCAATAATCTTAAACTGGGGAAAAGGAAATAAATAGGATTTAATTCAATAGGACAAATCTACACCTAAGAAGCAATAATCAATTGCACAAATAGAAAATGAAAATGACTGCTTAGGAAGGAGTAATGTAGAAAAGGATCTGGAATTATAGTGGATCACAAACTAAAGGGCTACGTCTAGACTGGCATGATTTTCCACAAATGCTTTTAATGGAAAAGTTTTTCCGTTAAAAGCATTTGCGGAAAAAAGCGTCTAGATTGGCACGGACGCTTTTCTGCAAAAGCACTTTTTGCGGAAAAGCGTCCGTGCCAATTTAGATGCAGTTTGGTGCAAGAAAGCCCCGATTGCCATTTTCGTGATCAGGGCTTTTTTGCGCAAAACAATACCGTATTGTCTACACTGGCCCTCTTGCACAAAAGCATTTGCGCAAGAGGGCTTTTGCCCGAACGGGAGCAGTGTAGCATTTCCGCAAGAACACTGACAATCTTACATGAGATCGTCGGTGTTCTTGCGGAAATTCAAGCAGCCAGCGTAGACAGCTGGCAAGTTTTTCCGCAAAAGCAAGTGCTTTTGCGGAAAAACTTGCCAGCCTAGAAGCAGCCGAGGAGTCAATAATGTAACACTGTTGCAGAAAAAACAAACATCGTTCTAGGATGTATTACCAGACGTGCTGTAAGCAAGACATGAGAAGTAATTCTTATACTGTATTTAGCACTAATAAATCCTCAGCAGAGTCCTGTGTCCAGTTTTGAGCTCCACACTGTGGGGAATATGTGGACAAATAAGAGAAAGTCCAGAGAAGAGAAAAACAATTCTTAAGGTATCAATCTTCGTAGATTTTCTAGACATCTTGGATTTGTTTAGTCTGGAGATGAGAAGACTGAGGGGGAATATGACAATAGTCTTCAAGTATGTAAAAGGTAGTTATAAAGAGAAGGGTGATAAATTGTTCTCCTTATCCACTGAAGACATGACAGGATACAGTGGGCTTCAAATGAAGCAAGACTTAGATTAGACATAAAAAAAATCTTCCTAACCATCAGAATAGTTATGCATTAGAACAAATTACCTAGGTAGGTTGTGAAATCCTGTTCTTGGAGGTTTTTAAGAGACACATACCTCTCAGGGATGGTCTGTATTAGTGGTGGGTAACCTATGGCCCGTGTGCTGCAAGTAGCCCATTGAAGTTCTATTTGCAGCTTCCAAGACATTTTGTTCACCTTTGCCCACATGCAAGGGTTGCCAGATTCTGCAAATTTCCATCCATGTAAGTTTTCCCCTACCAGTATTACTATAGTGGTATGTATGTAAAGGGTGCATCAAGTGAGGTGCATGCTGATTGCACAGAACATTGACTGTGATAGCCATGCTCTCCCTCTGCATCCAGTCAAAGCACTGCTATGGTTCAATCAATGAACCTTGCAAATTCTATGCACGCAAGTGCATTTAGGTAAGCTACCCTATCCCAGGAGATCGTCTTGGGGTACGTCTAGACTACATGCCTCTGTCTCCAGAGGCATGTAGATTAGGCTACCCGACACAGTAAAATGAAGCGGTGATTTAAATAATCGCTGCTTCATTTAAATTTACATGGCTGCCGTGCTGAGCCAACAAACAGCTGATCAGCTGTTTGTCGGCTCAGCACGATAGTCTGGACGCTCCCCTGCCGACATCAAAGGTATTTGTCGACCACCCAGGTAAACCTCCTGGGATGAGGCAAGATATGTCTCATAGGCTGGCTGTGGCCTGCCAAGCCAACAGTTCCGCCCACTGACCATCCTGCTGGGTCCCTCAGGCATACGGCAGCCGTGTGGCTCTCTGCTCTGGAGAGAGCAGGAGGCTTTGTGTGATCTCCCCATCCCCAGCCCAATCCTCAGCTCCCATTGGCTGGAAACAATCGGCCAATAGGAACTGACCCCAGCCAATCTCTCAGCTCCTATTGGCCGGAAGCAACCAGCCAACAAGAACTGAGAGATTGGCTCGGGGGATGGGGGCAGTGCAAGCCTCTCTCCCCTTCTAGAGCTGAGAGCCACATGGAGGGGAGCAGCCTGCATTTTCAAGCAGTCTGGGGTTGCAGAAGGCAGGAAGCCCAGCCTGCCTTGTGGGTGCTGCAGGGCTGCTGGCCAGGAGATGCTTCGGTAAGTGCCTCCAAGCCAGAGCCTGCCTCGGGCACCTGTGTCCCTCCTGCAACCCAACTCCCTCACCCAGGTCACCATTCAAACACTCTGCACCCCTCCTCCAGGTCACAGCTCCCTTCCAGACTCTGTACCCCCACCTACACCTCTCCACCCCCTCCTATACCTCTCCACCAGGCCAGAATCCTCTCCTGTGTCCATCCTCCCTGGCCCTACACCTAATCCCCCTGACCCAGGTCACAAACCCCTCCGACACCCAAACTCCATCTCAGACCTCGCACTGTCTCCTGCACTCCAGTCCCTTACCTTGTGTGCCCTTCCGCACCCAACCTGCATCCTAGACCCTGCACCTCCTCTACTGAAAAGTGCGGCTCTTGGCTACTTTCCAAATTCTTGGAGTGGCCTCCCACCAAAAATTATTGACAACCCCTGGTCTAGATAATACTTAGTCCTGTCACAGTGCAGAAGACTGGACTAGATGATGTGATACTATGATTCTATGTCTTTAATTTCATTAATTGATCCAAACATTTCCACATTTTGTGTGCATTTGTCTGTGCTCGCTCACTCACTCACACAGAGCAACATTTGCAAATACTCAGTGTTGACATGTACTCAGATTGCATGTGTATACTGCTATGTTTTTCTAGAGAACATATGAATCTAATTCAAATTTGGCAATTTACTGTGGGGGAGATTTTGATACAGTACATGCGTAATGCACAATTGTCCCCTCTTGATAGGGTTGTTGAAGTGTTGTAGTGCCCAAATCTTCTCAATATACTTAATAACATGCCAATTGTACCAGTACTTTAAGGAAATCACTGAAGACATGTTAGTTGTTAGCCCTGCATGTACCTGGTGGATCTGAAAAATGCAAAGGTGTACAAATGACACATATACAAAGTTATAAGTTATAGTAGTCATTTTGACTGAGGGAAGATTTTTAATAGACTGGAAAAGAGAGGAGAAAAATAATAACTATGTCTAATTGAAAACTGATTTTGCTAAATGCACACTCATCACCAGCTGGTGGTAAATTTTAGCTAACTATATGGAAAACACAAATTATAACAGGCCAGACATTTACTAGCCAAAAGGAACTGATGAAAAATGAGAGAAGGGGAAAATAGTTTTCTTAAAGGGTCAATTTTAAATTAATTTCAATTAATAAATTCCAGAAAATCCAGTCTTTACCCACAAATTATGTGCTATACATTTGGAAAACAAAGCCAGATATCTTCTTTAATTACAAAATAGACTCCAGCTCACCCCCCCCCCCCCACAGGAACCATGTGATAAATAAAATATAATACCCTGGGGTGTGTTGGCAAATAATTCATTGACTCTAGGACCATATCTAAAATTTCATACCTTGAGGCTTTAACAAACAACTACCTAAAAAGAAAAAGGCAACTTGCCAGATAAATGTTTCTTCATTTCCCTCACATGAGAAGTTTGTACTCAAAATTACTTTGGCCCAAATTCTAGAATTGGGCAAACTTTGCAAGTAATGAGTTTAAATTTCAAGATCTTGTTGCTGCACAGGACTAGCACATGACAACAATGGGGTAGGGAAAATTCCCGCCTTGCCAATGGAATCCAGCATTTGTTTTGCACCTTGATACTAGGCTTTCAAATCATAACATTTTAGGTAGAGATAAATATTTTTGGTTATTCATAGAGATTTTCATGTCTCCTGTTGGGCTCTCTACTGCTAGGCTAATATTTAATGAGGCCTCAGTCTAGTATAGCACTTAAGCCCATGCTTAATTTTAATCATGTCAGTAGTCTCTGTGAAAGCAAGAACAGGGCTCAACTTATAGTTCTAACTTTGCTTTGAAGCTCAATAAACCATGTCTAAAACTGTTAAATGGTATCATGGTGTGGCATTAAGTTTTTTTCTTAATCAATTGTTGTTTGGATAATCTATTTAATGTACTAGTGACTTTTGTAGCTCTGCATACACTGAGCATTCACCTGTATGATACACTTTGTTTTGGTCTTCATTGCAAATGTGTCTGATGTCTTGGGATCATGCACAAATGGAACCCCTGAATGTGCCTTTAAGATTATCAAGCAAAGGAAACTATTTCAGATCACAATAATTAAAATGCATATATGGTTTCAAAGGATGTCATATTCTTAGAATGATGCCCATTTTATTAAGCTTTTCAATGTGGATGTCAGCCAAACAATATCCCAGTTATTAAATGCGACAGCTTTTTCTTAATTAGTCATTTGGAAAGCCTGCAGCTGCCATCCTAATCCTCCCCGTCTCCTTCCACATATTCTAGACACCGATTCCAGTGCTTGGTTATTTTCAAAATATAAGCTCATCTCCCTTTTCGATGGCAATAATATTCCGTTTCCAATGAGAGAATTCTGTTCTGAAGATTTTCTTTGCTGGGTAGAGTTTAATGGGAAAGAAACCAAAGCATGAAAGCTATTTCTGTTGTTTTTTCCTGGGGCAGCCTAGAATATGTGCAAACCCTTCTTGCGTAGGCGGCATCACAGAGTTTTCAGAGTGCGTGGTACATTAAAGTTTCATGATAGCCCAGTTTCTCTAAAATCAATAGGCACAGTAGCTGTATCCTTTAGAAACCATAACTGTGTGGATCAGGAGTTTAATATCAGTCCGTCAAGCAAGAGACACACTGACGGCTTTCCTTCTCTCTGATCAATTATATTTCTAAAACACCAATCAGTTAGGATGTAATAGAAATAGGAAGAAATTTAACAGAGCAGAGTCCAAGGTTATGTAGTAAGGGACTAACAAGAAGAATTTTTGCCATAAACTGGGTAATTATTTTTTGGAAATGATAGAGAAGGAGAAAGACCTGGGTGTATTTGTGTGCTCACAAGATGTCTATGAGCTGTCAATGTGATGCAGCTGTCAAAAATGCTAATGCAGACCTGGGATACATCAGGTGAGGTCATCAAGAACTTTAGGCTTGAAATTAGATGAAGGTTTCTAGCCTTCAGAAGAGTAGCATTCTGGAACAGCCTTCCAAGGGGAGCAGTGGGGAGGCTTAACTGGTTTCAAGACTGAGGTTGATAAGTTTATGGAGGGGATGGTATGATGGCACTGCCTATGAAGGTATGTGGAGATGGGACACAAGATGAGGAGTTACTACAGAGAATTCTTATCTAGGTATCTGCCTATTGCATCTTGCCCACATACTCAGGTTCTGACTGATCTCTATATTTGGGGTTGGGAAGGAATTTTGTGATGGGGTCAGATTGGCAGAGACCCTGGTTTTCCCATTTTGACTTCCCTTGTAGCTTGGGGCACTTGCAGTGTAAATGATGACTCTTCTGTAACTTGAAAATTGTTAAACCATGATTTAAAGACTTTGATAACTCAGCCGGATTTTAAAAGTCTATTACAGAAATGGGTGGGTGAGGTTCTCGGGCTTGTGATGTGCAAGGGTCAGACTAGGTGATCACGATAGTTATGGTGGTCCCTTCTGACCTTAATGTCTATGAATTGATGTAGGCAATGAAATGCAGTAAATTAAGACACTCTGCTCTCATTCTTTTAGGTGCTGTTTCTTGGAGGATTTCCCTCCCAGCTTCCTCTCTTTCCTTTCTTTTCTCTGTCTGCTACCTTGTGTTGCTTCTTTCTTTTGCACTTTGTTCTGCTTCTGATATTGTGAGTGGACTTCTCTAGAAAGTCGGGATTTGCAATGTAATAGGAAGGTTAGATGTCATGCAATGACTAAAGATCATTCTGATGCTTGTGGGTAGGGTGAACCACAACCTGTTACCAGAAAACCAAAACCAAACCAACCCATGCCTCCACAACCCTGGTAGGTAGTTTTTGTGTTCCTACGGAGTACAAGGGGCTCTGAGACTCTTATATAGAGAATCCAGTCCCCAGAGTATTTCAATTCCATAAAATATTTCAAGATTTGAAAATGTTTTGCCTGGGACATGGTATGTAATGACATAGATTATGCCTTCTGAGAAAGAGATGGAAAGTGGTGTGTACTTTGCAGTATTAGAGGAGGGGGACATGAGAGTATAATTTATTTCCTAGTGTTGGTGTGAAAGTAATTTAAATTTCTTACAGGTACTGTCCTATCACAACCTGTTCCCTCGGGGGAGGGGGAAGCTCTGGGTTGGGGGTGGGGTCTTTGCAATACCACGGTAATTTTTAAAAATGTAAGTGTAGGGTGGAGCATGTGGTGGATCAGGGTAGAGGGTTGGGGCGTGTGAGGGAGTGCAGGAGTCAGGGCAGGAGTCTGAGAATGCAGGAGTCAGGATTGGATTGTGTGCGGGGCTTAGGGGAGGAGGCCCTTAGGGTGTGGAGGTGTGCAGGAGTCAGGGCAGGCAGATGGGATATGGGGGAGGTGCAAGAGTCAGGGCAAATGGCTGGGGGTGGGAGGAAGATGCAGGAGTCAGAATAGGGGGTTGGAAGGGAGGGGATATGTGGGGGCCCTGAGGCTGGGTAACCTTACCTGGTGGGTTGATGGGTCCCTGCCCTGATACACCTCTTTGCTGCCACTGTCACCAGGGGGAGCTGTTGGCTGGCTGTGTGGGAGCACTGCTGCTGGGAAATCAGCAGAGTTGCAAAAGACCAACCCTGTGGCTGCCGTTCCCTTCCCCTGGCTTCTTCCCAAGTCTGGTTGCAGCAGCTCACACCACAGATGGCACATGCACTGCTGAGAGTCCACTGAGAGAGGCAGTAGGACAGGCATGGACTGGGAGTGCTCATGGCTTCCCTACAGCATGCCCACAGCCAGCCCCTTTGCCATGCCTGCTCCACCTGGCTGTACACGCCAGGTCATCACGCCAGCCTGCACCAGGAGCCCTGGGAGCCAGGCTCTGGGAGAATGCACTGCAAGCCATGCTGTCCACCAGCTGGCTGTCATGGGAGTGCCCCAGCCATCTCTCAGCGGAGCACCCCAGCCGGCTCTTGCAGGGGGTCAGACTAGATGATCATAATGGTCCCTTCTGACCTTAAAGTCTATGAGGGTTGTACTGGGGTGCATTGCCTTACTTTCATCTCTGCCTGTACTGCATATGTTAAAAAAAGGTGATAAGACTGATTCCTGGACAATTACACATGTAATAACTCTTGAGGGGTAGGAGCTGCTAGTGCTATCCATCACTACTCTTAGGTGTTTGCTAGTGAGGACTGAAGAAAACTACACTGGAGGATGTCTCATAGTAAACACTTGTGTGTAAACCTTATACAGTTTATAAAGACTGGCAGTAACTTATAGAAAAACATCCTAATAAAACATTGGCACCATGTTAACAAATGAGTTATAATGTTTCTCTCTGCAACGTATTTACATAAACATTAATAAATAATTATTCCCTCTGAATAGCACATTTAGGGTACGTCTAAACTACATGGCTCCGTCGACAGAGCCATGTAGATTTGTTGTTTTGGCAAAGGCAAATGAAGCCGCGATTTAAATGATCGCGGCTTCATTTAAATTTACATGGCTGCCACGCTGAGCCGACAAACAGCTCATCAGCTGTATGTCCGCTCAGTGCACTAGTCTGGACGCTCCCCTGCCGACATCAAAGCCCTTTGTCGGCAGCCCCGGTAAACCTCATCCCACGATGAATAACGGGGCTGCCGACAAAAGGCTTTGATGTCGGCAGGGGAGCGTCCAGACTAGTGCACTGAGCGGACAAACAGCTGATGAGCTGTTTGTCGGCTCAGCGGGGCAGCCATGTAAATTTAAATGAAGCCGCGATCATTTAAATCGCGGCTACATTTGCCTATGTGTCCAATCTACATGCCTCTGACGACAGAGGCATGTAGTCTAGACAGCATTAAAGTGGTTTGTGTTCATGAAAGACAGGAAGAAATAAATAATTCCAAGATATTTACACAGATTGCTCCAGAAAAATTAAAAATGGTTAGTTCTTAAATGTTACAGGTTTGCTAATGTTACATTTGTGCAATATGGGTCCAAAATGCTGCCATTTAGTGCTTGGTTAGTATAGGTATAAATGTTGACGGTAGTATAGGGAGAAAGGTGGTGGAAACCTAATTTTGCCATTAGTCTTGAAACCAAAACTTTTGTTGACATCAATGGAAATGAACATTGATCATCTTTATTTGCTGTGGTGTAGTGGCATCTGACATAAGAGAGAGAAATCATTCAATTCCTATGAAACATTAATTCATCATAGTCCTTATTTATACTCAATGTCATTAAGGTCAGATCTTCAGCTATGGTGAAGATCACACCAAGCAAGTCAAAGGATTAATGAATCATTTAATTTGTATTAATAGATTACACTTTGGTTTTAGTTTGGCAGGAAGGAAGGATATAGGAGAGCTGTCAATGGTGATAGCCAAGGGATACCATGGACAGAGATTAGGAATTCACCTCTTCTATGAGTATTGCTAAAGTAACCCTGGAGAACTTTCCTTTCTTTTCCTTTTCTTATAAATACTTTTAAAGAGCTTACCTTCTTGCCTTTGCAGTGCTCAAGATTATATCAGATGTCAAGCATTTTCCTGGGAACATTTCCCTCCACCTGTTCTACACATATCAGCATTTTAAATTACTTCAGTTGAGTGCACTGGTGTTTAGGCCCATTGGAGAATCCTGGAATTTGAGCATAACAGATACACTTTCAGGTTGTGCAATCAAAAGCCAGCATCCATCTTGACAACAGATGACATAATCTTCCGTCCAAATCAATTCCATTTCCTACATGATACCATGCAGGTGACTTGTGTAGAGGAGGGCACTACATCCTTACACCTCACCCACTCACTTTCCTCCTTAAGCTGCAGAACTGCACCAATTCCCCTGTCTGGCAAAATTCTCCACTTATGGAGAAAGGAGATGGATATGGAACTCATTAGTCCAGATTCACACTCAGCAGGGCTTGAAGCATTCATCCTCTGCAGTGGGTGCCCACCTCCCTCAGGGATTCCATCCTGGGAGGGCAGCTCCATTTTGCAGCTAGGGCTTTGTCAGAGAATCATTGCTGGAGGGACCCAGCTGGCCTACCTACATCCCCTTGTAGGCCAACCATGCTCTCTTTATGTGCCATTTTTGCCCCAGTTTCTCCCTTAGGATACATATACACAGCAGTATTATTTCAGAATAAATGACGTTATTTCAAAATATCATAGTCCGCATCTACACTACAAGCAGTTATTTTGACACATTGTTGAAATAATGGTGAGCTGGAGAACTTCGTACTCTAACTCCTGTAACCCTCATTTTATGAAGAGTAAGGGAAGTAGAAGGACGAGTGCTCTTTCTCAGACTTCCTGTTGTGTAGGCCGCACCAAAAGCCGAAATAAGCTATTTTGACTTAAGCTATGCAATTGATGTTGCTCAAGTTGCGTAGCTTATTTCGGCTTTAGCCCTGCTATGTAGGTGTACCCTTAGTAGTGGAAGTGTTGGTTTTGGGCTGCTTGACCACTGCTGGTGGGGACTTATTCTCACCACAGGGCTAAATGGACTCAATATGGATGTTTGCCAAATGGTAGTGTTTCCTTTCTTGGTGGTAAGTGGAGATAGCAATCGATCATGACTTTTGGATCTGGAATCTAATTCTATCACAATGTCCTCAGTATCTGTGGTGAGGATTTGTAGTCCGTGTTTAGGCCCATTGGAGAATCCTGGAATTTGAGCTTCCTCAAAGTTTGGGGAGGTTTGGCTCCGTGTTCCACTTTGTGTTTATCACTAGTTAATAAGAAAGTATTTTTGTTGAATTGTGAAAGCAATGAGATTTCATAATCCCTCACCCTCCTTTCTGCAAGCACATGCAACCTCAATACATCAGATTTTTCACATGTTAAGAGGAGAATTCTTGTGAGAGTGGTTTTAGTACCATGGAGCTATCAGAAGCCAGATTATCAAGGCTCAAATTGACAGCTTTGAGGACACAGAGTCTAAGGCTATGTCTAGACTACATGCCTCTGGAGACAGAGGCATGTAGATGAGACTACCAGGCATAGGAAAATGAAGCGGCGATTTAAATAATCGCCGCTTCATTTAAATTTACATGGCTGCAGCGCTGAGCTGATCAGCTGTTTGTCGGCTCAGCGTGGTAGTCTGGACACGCGGGTGTCGACATCAAAGGCATTTGTCGACCACCCAGGTAAACCTCATTCCAGGAGGCATACCTGGGTGGTCAACAAATGCCTTTGATGTTGACACCCGTGCGTCCAGACTACCGCGCTGAGCCGACAAACAGCTGATTGTCTCAGCGCGGCAGCCATGTAAATTTAAATAAAGCGGTGATTATTTAAATCTCCGCTTCATTTTACTATGCCGGGTAGCCTCATCTACATGCCTCTGTCGCCAGAGGCATGTAGTCTAGACGTAGCCTTAGAAAGGGAATGCTACCAAGGTTTGGAGACCAGTGGAAGGGAAGAGAGAGGAGACATTAGTTAGAAAAGCAAGTACTAAGAGAACTTTTCCAAGAAGGCTATTACAATGGGGTCTTCATAGATAAAGGATCCAGTGAGAGAAGAGCTATCAGTTAAAATCAAGGGAGAAAATGTTTATTCATGGAACTCAATTTTACAATTCCCTTAAGAGGCAATGAAAATTCCTAATCAAGACCCAATATGATGTGGCTTTGTAAAAACTTTTCTTGACTTTCTAATGAGTGCTAGATAACAAAAACATTTCTATATATTTTTACGCATGAAGTATTATCAACAAGTGTGCTGTGCTCAGAGGACTGTATTTATTCTACCATTCCCTTGTAAGCATGCAATATGTTATTTTAAGTTCCAAAAATACATATGTATTGGAAGAATAAAAAAAATGCAACTCCTATGTAAGGGAATATTATGTAGAATTGCTGTGGATCTTTCTTTAGAAATTGAAGGGCATCAGTCAACATTCACTATCTTCATTAATGGAGAGAATATTCGAGCTATATGTTTCTGCTTTTATTTCTTAATCAAATTTAGATGGAATGTCATTGTCTCAATATTAAACCTTTGGAAAAGGTTCTTAAAAATGAGCTTGTTTGCCAGAAGCTGGGAATGGGTGACAGGGGATGGATTACTTGAATCACTTGTTCGGTTCATTCTCTCAAAAGCATCTGCCATTGGTCATTGCCAGAAGACAGGATACTGTGCTAGAGGGACTTTTGGTCTGACTCCAATATGGCCATTCTTATGTTCTATGTTCTTTGGGGGTAAGGGAAGCAGAAAGCACATGTGTACCAGCTGAATGACCCCATATCGTACATGCATGGACTCAATGTGCTATATTTTGCTATTTTCAGCATCAGTGAGGTAGAAGTGTCCTCTTAGAAAGCCATTTTATTTATCTATTTGCCCTGTGGCAGGATCTTAGTATCTCTAAATCTTCATCAGTACTTGATTACTAGTCTTTGACTTGAAGATTTCTACCAGGAAGGATTTTGTTTCCCCACAGGCATTTTTGATTGACATATAGGAACAAGTCACAGTGAAAAGAGAACTAACTTGAAATAGTGAGAAGCTTTGTGCATATGATTAATAATTCAAAAAACGATGCATCACAATAGTTTTTCATACAAATATTGTCCCCTTTTATAATAAATTTTCCTTCTCAGAAAAGTGGGCCTATGACTAATAAAAATTCTTTTTGAAATCTGAACAGTTTCAGAGGGGTAGCTGCGTTAGTCTGTTTCAGCAGAAACAATGAGGAGTCTTGCAAATTTATTTGGACATAAGCTTTTGTGGGTCGCAGCCCATGAAAGCTTATGCACAAATAAATTTGTTAGTCTTTAAATTGCCACAGGACTCCTCGTTGTTTTTGAAATCTGAAGTTTCTTAATTTGAAATTTGGCATAGTCCTTTGGCAGAAATCACTATTTCATGCACAGATGGTTCCAGAATACATTTAAATGTGAGTCATAGAGAGCCTGTGATTGTTTTTCCTTGTTGAATATTAAGCTTTGTGCTTTTGGACATCTGTGGATAAAAAAAGAAGTATGTAACTGTATATAGGCTATGTCTACACTGGCCCCTTTTCTGGAAGGGGCATGTTAATTTCAGCCATCGTAGTAGGGAAATGCGCGGGGGATTTAAATATCCCCCGCGGCATTTAAATAAAAATGTCCGCCGCTTTTTTCCGGCTTTTAGAAAAGCCGGAAAAGAGCGTCTACACTGGCCCCGATCCTCCGGAAAAAGCGCCCTTTTCCGGAGGATCTCATTCCTACTTTGAACTTAAGTGGGGTTGCATATATATGCAAATATATGCAAATAGCTTCTTTCACACTGATGGGCATGAATACAAAGATTAAGGCAAGACTACACAACACACAGGCCCCATTTAAGTCAGTTCTGCTGCTCTTAATAAAATGCAATATTTACCCAATTTCCCCCCATATGACAGCACTTTTAATGAGCAATGACAGTCCAGGAATTTAACTGCTAAACCATATATCAACAGAAAACCATTATATTGATTCCTTTTTTGTTTTGGCTCCCACCCACAGGCCCTGTGTCGAGCCCTGTGTAAACCCAAACTGCACAACAGGCTGCAAAAACATGGGCCAGGGGCCATATGCAGCCCACAAGCCGTATGTTGAGTAGTCCTGCAGTTGGGTGAGGTAATATCTTTTACTAGACTAACTTCTGTTGGCCTGAGCTTGAAAGTTTGTCTTTCTTACCAAAAGAAGTTGGTCTAATAAATTATATGATCTCCCCCACCTTGTCTAATTGTATTAATAAAATATACACACAATATATATGTAAAAGTGGTAAGTGCGTACTCTTTGTGTACATAGTTTATCATTGTTTTTAAGCGACAACACCTGATCTGGAATAGTCTTACATTTCCTCACTTCATGCTCTAGAAAGTCCTATATAGCAGCCACCAATGTTCTGTCTGAAGACTGGAGAGAATGTTCTTCAGAGCCTTTTAGTGCCTGTTCTAATGACTTGGAATTTTATTTCTGAAGCAAACTCAGTGGATTTTTCAGCTGCACTAGATGGTTCCTTTCCCTAAAGCCTGAACATGCTTGCCAATTCCTCAGCACTTCCTGGGCATTACAGGCCCGAACATCATGGGATTGAAAATTAAATGTGTACCCTCTCTGCCATAGCATTTGTACGGGGTTTCTATTTCTGCATAAAACTAGAACATAGTCTTGTAAAATAGATTAGTGAACTTTCCTTGCTCCATAGTCAGCATAAAGAAGTAGGTCAGAAAATGTTTAAATGAAAAATATGTGGATTCATATTTTATGTCATTAGTATGTAAAATAAATGTGCATCTTAGCCATAGTTAGAAAATGTAACACATACTCGCTCTTCTCTCTTTCTCTTTCCATGCAGGGTGGATTGCAATGTTGGGAGCTATTTGGCTACTAGTGTTAGCTGATATCCATGATTTTGAGATGATACTAAACAGAGTGGAATGGGCAACACTTCTTTTTTTTGCAGCACTGTTTGTTCTAATGGAGGTAAGGGTAAAAGAATTAAGACAAAAACTAGTTGTTCCCCATTATTTTTAACCTGTGATTTCTATAAGTTGAATAGCTAGAAATGCAAGAAGCATGTGAGTAACGAGGGCAAGCATTATCCTGAATAGAGTGCTCACATAAGAAGGGGGCAAAAGCTCTGTAATGTTTCTGTTAATAGTTTAGTTCTAATAAGAGAACAGAAATATGGAATAGTGACATCTGCTTCTGGACCCCAGTCTCACTTTTCATTATAACCCATAGTTTGTCCTCTTCCCCTTCTACTTCAATAATTTCCAGCAAAGTGAGGGTTTCATTTCAAACTTGGCATGTGTGTTCCATGTGATCAGTTATTTTTAAAACAAGTTTAAAGTTATCTAGACAGGCATAAGAAAAAAACAGGAGTTAGTCATAGTTTGAAAATACCATACTTTTCCTTATATCCTGGCTACAAAATGACTTATCTGAGAGGCTTCAAATGAGATTTTTTTGGAAGCTCTTTGTGTGGTCTAGCACACAAGAGCAAATTTCAGATAATGAAAGACATTGTTAAAATGTTGAGTGCAAGCAATGTTTGAATAGTTGACAACATCATACATTTGGTTTCCGCATTGCTGGTTGATTCAGTCCCGCGTGAGATCCATTTGATTTATTATTTCAGAATGTAGATGTGAAATGTTTTGCTTTGGCACAAATGTTTGGCAAATGTGTGTTTTTCAAATGAATACCTGCATTCACATGCAAACAAGAGCTTTTGTACCTGCACAAGAGTGCTCACTAGTCAGTATTTTCTTTTAAAAGTTCAAATCATCCAATCATGGTGCAGAAATCAGACCATAATATGACTTGGTTGAACAGTCACACACCATGAATAGTGAATAATCAAAATGAACAGTTTATAAATGACTCAATTTGAAATCTGTTTGCATACCCTTTAATCAAATAACTATAAATAGTAAATAGATGTATATATTTGGATTTATTTGTGAACAATTCGTCAACAGAAAAATGTGCTAAATGTACAGCAAATATTTGTCATGAATAAATCAGCTAGTACTTTTTAATACAGAGTTCAGAATCTATTTAAACTCCTGAAAGATCATTGGAGTCTCTAATCATTGTGAAGGTTGCAATCAGCTTTATAGAGTTCAAAACATACATTGTTCATTTATTGTGACATGGGGCATCCATTAACATACACTCTTACACATGCAGTTTTTAATGTTATCTATTTTGAAACTTGTTGGGCAGGACTATGAATCTATACTAAAGTCACCTTAAGTTGATGATGTTAATATTTTAAAGTTTGTATGTTTAAAAATAAATACAAATGTTTAATGATTTAGAATTTTTCAGTGAATAGTCCTTTCTTTGAAAGTTGCCACCTGTTTTCTGAGTACATTATTTTTAAATGCAGAAGAGATTCTTCCCTATTCCTGGGTTGGCAGTGAGGTAGCTGCCATTTTGTTTTTCATTTCAGTTGCCGAACATTATATATGCATCCTCTCTCTCGCTCTTCCCCTTCCTCCCCTTTGTATTTATTCTCTATTTCTAAAATAAAAGTAATCTAGACTGAAAGTACATTTCCCCCTTTGTATACAAGTAATTGACATACAGCATATTATTGCTCTAGATAATCTAAATCATCTTTAACACAAGGGACTTACTAGGTAGGACACTACAATTCTCCTCAAGAGTGCCATGACTTTGCAACATGGATGACACCAGATATAAATATAAAAACTAAAGGACTGCTGCCCTGTCATTGCAGTGCATCTCAGTACCACACAAAAACATGGACAAAGCTCCTGGCCCAGAAGAGAGATTCTGCTGACAGTTGAAGCACACTAAGCGCAATGCCGTTCTTCCTGAAAAGTAATAGGTGTAACGGCATTGCGCAAGAGAGTTTTTCTTGCGCAAGAAGGGGCACTGTAGATGCTCCTTGCGCAAGAGCCTCTTCTGAAAAAAATGGTGGCTCATTAGGTATGCAAATGAGGCTTAGCAATATTCCACGCTTAGCCTCATTTGTATATTACTCGCGCAAGAAGCCGCGAGTGTAGACATAGCCTTGAACTGTCCAGAGATTGAAATATTTGATTTAAGGCATTGGTTAATATCTAGGGTTTGTTTAGGTTTACAATAGTTTGCTCTCAAATAGTCAAACAAAATACGTCCACTTCAGAAGAAGGGAAACTTCGAACCTCAGAGTATTTCCTCTTAATGGAGATGAGATGTCTGTGCCCTACATTCCCTTTAGTCTGGATGACATTTCAAATGCAACAAAATTCCACAAATAATGTGGCTCTTCTGCCATTTTTACCGTTCTCAGTAGCTTGCCAAATTGCAATGTGTATGTTATACATAGTGTGAACACTGACATTATTTTGAGATAAAATAATTGTGTTGGATCTGTTTTAATTCACTTTAAAATATTTTTTTCAACTGCATAATTGCTCACATACTATTGGTTGATCTAAATTTATCTCTTTTAGGCTTTGGCTCATCTTCATTTAATAGATTATATAGGAGAACAGACAGCTTTGTTAATAAAGGTACATTACAATGTTTACAGTTATCTCACTACCAAAATAGAGAAACGTTTTTATGGCTTTAATAAATATACTGATTAATCATTGCATATTCAAGTATAACTGTATTCTTGCATCAGATGTGCAATGGGTGCATGTCACTCTATGGTCTTCAATATAGAGCTTGTAGACCTCTCCCAAGCCAGAATAGATGATCTTCTCTGAATAGCAAATCTTTTCTGTAGTTTGAATTAATTAATAATGGAGGGGAAAGATAATATAATAAATAGAGGGGGAAAAGTATAAGTATAGCTGTGCAGTACATTTCTTGCATGAACTATAAACATGATTGTTAGAAATGTTACTTGTTGCATTTTAAGTGCAGGTGAGACAAACACCTGTCAGGAATGGTCTAGATAATGCTTAGTTCTGCCATGAGTGCAGATGACTTCTTAAGGTCTCTTCCAGTCCTATGAGTCTATGCCCCTTTCCCACATTTCTGCTGAATTAGTAGTAATATTGTATGAATAAATCTATCAGTTATTTCCTTTTTTAAAATGTATTTTATATTTGTATCACCTTTTACAAATGAGTGTATTGACGAGTTGGTGTAGATTCTATACAATTTTGCCATTTGTAGCACATAGAAATAGCAAGGTTATTACAGCTGAAAAAAATGTCAGTTAAATTTCAGGGTAAATGGATTTGTAACTGCATCTTTCTCCATACCAGGTGGTTCCTGAGGATCAGCGCCTTGCGGTGGCTATCATTTTAGTCCTCTGGGTCTCTGCTCTGGCATCATCCCTCATTGACAACATTCCGTTCACAGCTACAATGGTATGTGTCTCTTCCGCAGTTGCATTTCTTCCTTCCATTATATGTAGTGAGTCCATCCATTTGCTAACAAGCTTGTTTTGTAAGAACTCAACTGTGTTACAACTGCCCCCTTCTCTTGCAGGCAGTGAATCATTATTAGTAGGTTGATTCACCCCACTTAAGCATCCCAGTGGCAATTTGCACATACAAACATTAGATTTGCAAACACCATTATGATAAGTAAGCATGAAATTAAGTGCACCGCTGTGCTTACATTTTTGAACTGGCCCTGGTCTTCTGGCCTTTTAAACATCTGGCTCTCAAATCTTATTATTCCCACATTAAATTTATAGTGGCACTTCGTCATCATCTTTAATGACACTGAATAGTCATAGGGCTAAGGAAAGAGTGAGAATTATTCTATAAAACTGGAGTTTAGGACACTAACCTTGAATTCAGGTGACCCAAGATCAAGTCCTTGATCCAATGCCTATTTAATAATTTATATTAAAAAGGAACAGCTTCAACAGGAGCGAATCAGAGATGCCCTCCCCACTGGAGGAGGACGAGGCAGCTTCCATGTATGACCTTTATTCAACTTGTAAGGGCTTTCTGCTGTACTGTGGGGGCATGTCTGCACCACTTGGAAGATCAATACTGCCGTGGTTGATCTTTTGGGGTTGGATTTAGTGGGTGTAGTATAGACCTGCTAGATTGAACTCAGAGAGCACCCCCATTGGCACTGGTACGCCTACTCCTCATGCTTCTGTCAACCTCCCACTGTGTGGACGGGGATTTAAGATAAGTTGACTCCAGCTACGTAATTTACATAGCTGGAGTTGTGTATCTTACTTCCACCTTCCCATGTAGTGTTGACTAGGCCTGTGAAACTAATGTTGAAATCCCCTTCCTTGTATCAAGCAGGCAGGGAAATTGAACTTCAGTCTCCTGCAGGCCAGTCATGTTGTATTGGGATAAAAATTACTAAGGGAAGCCCCTTCCTCTACTATTTCAGTCTAACACTTTAAAAGATTTTTTAAAATTCAAAGAATTATCTTTGCAATTTTTGGATTTTTTTCAACCCAACCTGATCTCTTTTTTTCTATCTTTTTTTTTTAAACTTCCAGAGAATAAAGAAATCAGTTATTCACTTGACTGTAGTTCATACATAATACTCAGACTGGGAGAATTGTGGGATTCCACTTCAGGAGAGGTGAAGATATGAAACCTAACGCGTGGGTGGAGGTGTTGGGGGGGGGGGGGAGGGGATAAGAGTACACTCAGAGACCAGAGGAAGGACAGAGATGCAACCAGTTATCTGTGATACTTGGTATCTTTTATTTTGTTTCTTTTTTTATACAACTTAAACATAGTGGCTCAAATTTTGATTTGGGCTGCTCTGTTTGTGCATACAAATGCAATAATTAGTTCCTAATGTTTGAATCAATGTGTAAATCTATGCACAAACACAAATTTTGCCTATGCACAAAAAGGGAGGTAACTGAATTAAGCCTGTTCAATTAGCTTTATGAAATCTGACTGTCAGAATTATATATCAGTATGTAGAATCCAGAAGCCTAAACATTCTTCTAGATAAGGTGTTGGATGCTAAAAAGAGGAAAGGGGTTCCACTGTCAACTATTAGGCTTTGTCTACACTGTGAGTTTTTGCGGCAGAAAATATGCTAATGAGTGACTCATTAGCATGTCACAATATCATTAGCATATTTTCTGCTGTTTCTTTTTGCGCAGAAAATCCTTATGCCTCTCTCGGAGGATCTTGTGCAAAACGGGTTTTTTGCACAAAATGGAAGCAGCAACACAGATTCCTTTTGTGCAAAAACCATTTCTGCTAAAAGAAATGGCAGAAAATATGCTAATGATATTGCAATTTATGCTAATGAGTCCCTCATTAGCATATTTCTGCCACAAAAACTTGTAGTGTAGACAAAGCCTTAGGGTCTTTCTTTATGTGGATCTAGAATCTCTGGAAGGTGAACAAGGCAATTAGGTGATTCCATACAAAGTTGGGTATTTCATCTTACTTTTCAAACTTGACATTCTAACGGCAGTAAAAGCAAAACCTGCTGATCAACACTACAAACAGGTAATCAGTGTATGAATGTGACAGAAATCAAGCAATTGACTGGATTGAAATAATGAAAACAAATATATTTTCTAAAGTAAAATGTAAACATAGTTAATTTTTTAGGCAACAAAGTTAGAAAGAATTCACACTTATCTTGAAGCAGTGATTCTCCATCAGTGGTACATGTACCCTGGGGATACACAGATATCTTCTAGAGGTACATCAATTCATCTAGATAGTTGCAGGCTACATTAAAAACACTAGCGAACTTAGTACAAACTAAACTTTCATGTACACAGTAACTTGTTTATACTCCTCTATATGCTACACAGAGAAATGTAAGTACAGTATTTATTTTCAGATTGATTTATTTTATAATTATAAGGCAAAATGAGAAAGTAAAGCATTTTTCAGTAATAGCATGATGTGGCACTTTTTGTATTTTTATGTCTGATTTTGTAACCAAGTAGTTTTTAAATGAGGTATAATGTGAAAGCTATGCAAGATAAATTAGACCCCTGAAAGGGGTATAGCAGTCTAGAGTTGTAACATCATCTCATTTTGACCTGCCACTTTTTATCATTAAAAGTGAGAGGAGCTCTTCATTTGCAGTGATGTATTTTTCACAGGTATCTAATGTCTTCAATGTCATTTGTTTTTCTTTTTGGATCTCCCTTTGTCTTCTGCTTTGCCAGAATGTTTTGTACCATCTTTAATTTTTCAGTCTATTGGTAAAAGTGTAAGAATGGACAAACTAACCATAATAAGACATCGGCAGTTTTGAGAACCACATATACATTTTTCTTATGAATACTCTTTATGAACAGGTTGTGAAGTTTTCCTTCCAAACAACATTCTTCTATTGTAAACAGTCTCAGAGGGGTAACTGTGTTAGTCTGTAACTAAAACCAATGTGCAGTTTTGTGGCACCTTGGAGACTAACAGATATATCCTGAGCTTTTGTGGGTAAAACTCACTTCATCAGAAGACTAATTCTTAGCAAAATATGAGCAAGAATTAATGTGGTATAAAATTAAGGTTGGATAAAAACACCTTGAATAAAGACCATGCCTTTATCGAGTATGTGCAGACCACAGTGTGTGCATCATAATGCAAGTTCACAGGAGAGATGTTACATGGTACCTTCTACCCTCCCTGTGGCCTCTATGCTAGCATTGGGCACAAGCCTATGTGGTTGATGAAGCCACTTTTCATGGATAGCACTGGCAAGTGTTTCTAGCTTCTCAGCAATGGGAAGAGAAAGGGACCCTACTAATACTAGTGGAATTGGACCAGCATGCCCATCTCTCCTCTTCCAAGGATGGCTGAACTGCTCTTGCTGCTGCAGCATGAGCAACCTTATTTAAGGAGGAATTATGTCTGAGGGCTTGTCTCCACTACATCAGGGATCAATGATGCAACAATCGATCCACCAACCATTGATTTATCATGTCTGCTTAGACCCAATAAATCAATCTGAGTGCTCTCCCATTGATACCGGTACTCCACCAGGATGAGAATAGCTGACATCAATGGGAGTGTCGCACCTACTGACCTTACTGCACGCAAGATGGAGCAGTAATTATGTCAACTTCAGCTATGTTATTTGCATAGCTGAAGTGACCTAAATCAGATCGATAGCGAGGGTTAATATAGACAATGCCTGAGTTAGATGCGTCATGGATGAAGTTTAATAGGGACAAATGCAAAGTGCTCCACTTAGGAAGGAACAGTCAGTTTTACACATACAGAATGGGAAGCGACTATCTAGAAAGGAGTACGGCAGAAAGGGATCTAGGGGTTATAGTGGACCACAAGCTGAATACAAGTCAGAAGTGTGATGCTGTTGCAAAAAAAAGCAAACATGATTCTGGGATGCATTAACAGGTGTGTTGTGAGCAAGACACGAGAAGTCATTCTTCCGCTCTACTCTGCGCTAGTTAGGCCTCAATTGGAGTATTGTCTCCAGTTCTGGGCACCGCATTTAAAGAAAGATATGGAGAAATTGGAGAGGGTCCAGAGAAGAGCAACAAGAATGATTAAGGTCTAGAGAACATGACCTATGAAGGAAGGCTGAAAGAATTGAGTTTGTTTAGTTTAGAAAAGAGAAGATTGAGGGGGGACATGATAGCAGTTTTCAGGTATCTAAAAGGGTGTCATAAGGAGGAGGGGGAAAACTTGTTCATCTTGGCCTCTGAGGATAGATCAAGAAGCAATGGGCTTAAACTGCAGCAAGGGAGGTTTAGGTTGGACATTAGGAAAAAGTTCCTAACTGTCAGGGTAGTCAAACACTGGAATAAATTGCCCAGGGAGGTTGTGGAATCTCCATCTGTAGAGATATTTACGAATAGGTTAGAATAGGTCTGTCAGGGATGGTCTAGACAGTATTTGGTCCTGCCATCAGGGCAGGAGACTGGACTCGAGGTCCCTTCCAGTCCTAGTATTTTATGATTCTATGATTCGTTCTCACTGCCTTCCCCCTGCATTGTCCATTGCTTACTAGCTACAGTGTAATGCATTATCTATATTTGTATTTCAAGGAGAGCTTTCTCTATCATACCCATACCTTTCCTTCCTCTTTTTCTTACAGTGTAATTAATATCCTACATGTGGTAGAAATTAATGATGTACCAAATTATTTATCATGATTGTCACTGTGATATCAAATAGAAGATTTTTTTCTTTTAAGGGCAGCTCCAGCTCCTGTTTAAAAAATATCTTTGGTAATTAGGAAATTTAATAAGAAAATTGTATGAAAAGTGTTACCAAAATTTTAAAATATGCCTTGTTTTGAGTATGCCCACTTTGTGATACTTTTGTTTATAAATGACCTAAAAGAAATGATGATAAAGGGAACGGAGGGCCTATTTTACTCAAGGAAAGGTTGATTTGTTTAGCTTAGCAAAACAAAGGCTAAGCGAGAGTATGATTGCTTTCTATAAATACATCGCAGGGGTAAACACCAGGGAGCATGAAAAGCTATTTAAGTTAAAGGACAATGTTGACAGATGAACAAAGGAGAATGAACTGGGCATGAACAAATTCAGGCTAGAAATTAGAAGGTTTCTAACGATCAGTGGAGCGAGGTTCTGGTACAGCCTCCCAATAGGAATAGTGGAGATGAATGACCTAACTAGCTGTAAAATGGAGCTTTGGATTTATGAAGGAATTGCTGGCAATAGCAGGGGACTAGACTCAATGATCTGGGAGATCCCTTCCAATCCTACGTTTGAGGCACATACCAGAATCAGTTTTCATATAGTTTGCAGAGTGTCCTCCATTCCAATTACAGCATGGGGGTTTGAAGAAATCCCCAAGGCCTGCTGAGTCAGGCTGTTTCCTAAGTATTTTCATGATTGCCAAGGCTAGAAGGGACCATTGTGATCATCTCATCTGACCTTCTCTCTAACACTGGCCATAGAACTTCCCCAAAATGATTCCTAGAATATATCTTTTAGAAAAACATCACATCTTGAATTGAAAATTGTCAAGTCTCAGAAGGGTGGCTGTGTTAGTCGGTGTGTGCAGAAACAAAGAGGAGTCATGTGGCACATTAAAGACGAAGGTGAGTCTACACAGCAACCTAAACGCAAAATAAGATATGCAATTTGTGCTATGGAAATTGAGTCTATCATGTTGATTGTATTTCGAAATAGCTTATTTTGAAATTTGGCATGACTACACAGCACCAGATTTAGAAATAATGCTGTATTTCGACACATCCCTTAACCCTTGTGCAATGAGGGTTACAGGGATGCCAAAATAGCATGCCCATTATTTTGAAAAATATTTCAAAATAATTGGTATGTTTAATAGATGCAGGGTAGCTATTCTGGGATACCTCCAGTATTCCGAAGTAGTCTCACTGTCTAGACATACCCTAACAGATTTATTTGGTCATAAACTTTAGTGGATAAAGACCACTTTGTCACAGGACTCTTCATTGTTTTTAAAAATTGTCAGTGCTGCAGACTCCACCACAACTGGTATGTACAGCCTCTCCCTGAGTTATGAATGAGTTATGGACCAAACACTTGGCCATAACTCGATCTGTTCGTAACTCGGACCCCATTGAGTTACACGCGACCGCGCTGTTCATAAGCGCGGGTCGCGTTCGTAACTCGGGGGCTGCCTTTACGACCGCTCCATGGGAGCTTGGGTCGTAAGTGCGAACGGTCATAACTTGACTGTTCGCAACTCAGGGAACGGCTGTACATTAAGCCAATGGTTAATTACTCTCACTGTTAGAAATATATGCCTTATTTCCAGTCTGAATTTGTCTAGCTTCAACTTCTAGCCATTGATTAGACCATTCTCTGCTAGATTGAAAGGTCCATTATCAAATATTTGTTCTCCATGTAGGTATTTACAGACTGTACTCAGGTCCCCCTGCAGCATTTTCCCTTTGTTAAACTAAATCGATGGATCGAGCATGTTGAGTCTGTTGTTATGAGGCATGTTTTCTTATATTCATTCTTGTGGCCTTTCTCTCAATCTTCTCTGTTTTATCAACCTCCTTCTGGAATAGAGGGCTTCAAAACTGCTGAATCCAGAGGTAAAATGGCATTTCCACTCCTACTTGAGATTCCTCTGTTTATGCACCACAGGTTCACTTTATTTTTTTTGACCATAGTGTCACACTGGTAGCTCATGTTCAGCTGATTATCCACTAGGGCCCCCAAATCATCTTCACCGTCATTGCTTTACAGTCTCCCTTTAGTTCTGGGGACATCATCTCAGGCTTATTTTATGGCACAGAGCTGAGCGGAATATGAAAACATTTACTGCATCTTATAAAATCATTCATACTTCTTGATCTGAATTCATTTCCTGAGGCTGATTCCCATTTCTTGGTATTTCCTACAGGTTTTTGTTGTTGGTAATTTACACAAATGTAATAACCCCAGTGAGTGTTTCATACATTTATAAAACTGACTCTACATAAATTAGTATCAATATAAACAGATGTGTTATAAAAGCAGTGAAGGAAATGTTTCTCTTCACACTTTATATTTGCTTTATTTTTTATAAAATAACCACAACATATAATGCAGTATAAACAAATACACTCTTACCTGACTCTATTTTAATTCAAGGTGTAATTTATATAAAGCTGTCAGATGCCTGGATTGTTCTGGGCACATCACTTTATATATCTGTAGATTCAAGTTTAGTGAGGGGATTGCCTTAAAACCATATATATTTGAGGGCACACCTCTTACTTTCAAGTGCCATAATTATTTCCCACAGACTCTGCTTCAGTATCGACAGGCAGACACTTTGCCCTGTAGCCAAAGGACAAAGAGAAGTTGTCTTTGATCTGCTGAGACCATCCTTTGCTTTCCTTAAATTCTGCCAATAGCACATTACAATTTCCAGCAAAGCTAGCAGCTTCTTTAAAAATTAGTGAAGGAGAAGTTTCTCCTGAATCAAAACAAGGAAGGGGATGTAAGAAAGAAACATTAAACTCCTGGTTTAAAGTTGTTGCTCTCATATATCTGCTATTTTCTGTACTGTTTATAGCAGGGGTGGGAAATCTTTTCAAGTTGGAGCCGCTACTCACAGAAAAATCAGTCGGGGGCCGCAAACAAGTGAGAAGCAAAAGAAAAAAACAAAACAAAACCAAAACCAAACAAAAACAAACCACAAAACAAACCCTCACCGACGAGGCCTCTGACTGAAAAGGAGAAAGACACTCCCCACATTTCCCCTGCACACAGAGCCTAGTGGGGCCCAAGCTGGTAGATTTTGTGTGCTCCAGTCCTGCAGGTGGGTGGTAGGGGAGCTGGAGTGCTAGTGTGGGCTTTCTAATGCTGGGGGAGGGGCATGAGCCTTCGGGGGCCAGATCCAGGCAAGTTGGGAGCTGCATCCAGCCCCTGGGCCTTAGGTTCCCCACTTCTGGTTTATAGTCTCTCTAGAGCAGGCATGTCCAAAGTCCAGCCCGCGGGCCAATTGCGGCCCGTGTTCCAGTTTAATACGGCCCCACAGGTAATTTGGCAATATCTATCTTTTATGGCCCCCAACGAATCCATATGTATTGAGATGAATACATTGTAAAATCTCAGTTAATGTCAGTTGGTCTAAATCAGTTATAAATATATTTGGACACAACATGTATACTTGGTGTTATGTTCCTGTTCATATTTTTTGAACTTAAAAGTTGACAGACAACCTTTATTACCAATAATATGTAATGTACTTTACAATGTTCCTGACATATATTTCAGCTTCCTGGATTTTTTTTTTCATCTGGCCTTCAGATATGAAAGGCAGAGTGATTTAACACCTGTTTAGATTTGTCATTCATGTGACGAAATGAAAAGTATGCCGTTTGCAATAAACTTTGCATAAAATAGTTAATTTGCCTTTAATTTTAATGGTTCAAAGAATGTCAGGCAAAATGGTCGGCCCTCACGCTTGTTCACTTCATCAAATCTGGCCCTCTTTGAAAAAAGTTTGGACACCCCTGCTCTAGAGGGAAGGAGAAGATAGCTCAAGCTTTGGCATATGGTTTACACACTGGCTTTTGCTTCTTTTGAAGGGCACCATATCATAGCTAAAAAAAATTCAAAACATTATTGAATTCCAAAGAAAATTAAATATATATTGGAAAGACTTCACTACTGTGTTAATTGTAGCAAAATGTATCCTATTCTGTAATAACCAAACGTGACTTGCTGCAGATCCCTGTAAATATATACAGGTTGGTTCAAAGGCAGTTGTGTAAGTAATTCTCATCTGGAAAAAATATATATACTGAAGTCTAGAATAAGGCATTTGCTTCCAGACATTTAATAGTTCATGTTTCTATTTGCAGTACTGGGTTAATTGCAAATGAGATTGAGGTTTTAAGCATTGAGACTGAGTTAAAGTGATGCATACCACATATAACTGTATAGATTAACACAACAAAGGACATTATAGGTTATTTGATGGGGAAAATGGAGAAGCCAATGCTCTTATATTCAAATTCATACACGGTTCCTGTGTGTAATATTGTTGTTAAAAGGGAGGCGACAAGTGATGAAAGGTCTGATCCAAAAGCCAATGAAGAAAATGGAAAAATTCTCACAGACTTCAGTGATCTTTGGATTAGGCCCTCTGTGACAGAGTGCAATGCAACAGCAGTTGATCTAGAACTCTGGTCACTACAGCTCTAATTAATTACTCCAGAGCAGATCTCATTAGCAGAGCTATGCCTAATGGATGTGCTAAGGGGAACTAAGAGGCTACTTAGTCCATTAGTCAGATGATGCAAAATGAAGTGGATGGGAGGGAGGAAACAAATAGAGGGAGATTACTTTCCCCTGATGGTTTTAGGATCTAAGGGCTTCCTGGGCCTATAGATTTAAGGCCCCATAGTGTATGAGTGTGGTGGAAAACAATATGGTAAGTAAACTGTATGGAAGTTTTAACAGAAAATAGTCTACACTACACACTTATTTTGAAATAAGCTATTCTGGAATAGTTATTCCGAAATAGCTTATTTTGAAAGACACGTCTACCCCACAGGGAAGCCTCAAACTTAGTCTGAGGCAGGCTTTTCTAAAGTAGATGTGCTATCTCGATTTAGATCACCAGGAGGCATTGGGGAGGAATAACCTAGAATGGCTCTGGCGAGGAGCGATTTTAAAATAGCAGATGTGGAACATCTACACACGCCTTTTCTCGAAATAACTTATTTTGGAATAGGCATTATTCCTCGTAGAATGAGAGTTACAGATTTGGGAAACAGCCGTCCATTATTTGAAAATCATTTCAAAATAACAGAATGGCTGTGTAGATACTTGCATTGTTATTTCAAAATAATGGTGCAGTGTAGATGCACCCTGAGCTGTTTGTGGATTTGAGAAGAGGCTTGAGTAAGTGAGGCCCTACCGTACCCTCCAAGAGTTACTGTTGAAGAGAAAGTTGTTTGGATCTTATACATAGTACTCAATGTCTTTAGAATAGGAAAACACTTGGATGGAACTGAAACAATGTGGATGTGTTGTACCCAGCTTTGATTTGGGAGCATTAAATGTGCTCTTATATCTTTTCCTGACACTCTGTGCTCTGTGTGTGTGTGTGTGTGTGTGTGTCACTTGGTGTAGTTTCTCGATATCTACATAAAAATTGGAGCATTCCTTGGCTGATTGCAATATTTTCATCTGGAATTCTGGAATTTTTACAGAATGTTTTTCTTTCACATCCAATCCAGCTATTGAAAGTTCAAGATGCAGTACTGCTTGTGGAGAGTTGCTTTTATTATCAAAGGAAATGTATACAGTACATTATATGTCTAAACGTAGGAGAAATACTTTTCAAACATGTGGAAGAAGGTTATAGTACTTCTGACTCAAAATTTGGCTAATAACAGTTATTCCTTAGTGATGATTATATGTTGGATTCTAGGTTCCTTTAAAAAAAGCAAAATATAAACAAGAGAGTACTCCATCATGGAGATAAAAACGTCTAGTGATAATGCATGACTTTACAATATTTTTCTTCTTTTGCTGAAAAACTAGCCATCTGTGAGAATTAAAGGTAAACAATCCAATCGTGCTGTACCTGTTGTTTTCAGAAGGATAACACTATTGATGTTTTTGGCAAAGTCTAAGTAATAGTGATGTAGACTTAATAAGAAAAAACCATAGCATTTCTAACCGGAGGAAAAATCAATTTGTCAAATAAGTAGGTAACAATAGAACTACTGGGGTAAAAATATACATTTGAGTTTCTAAAGAGGTATTAAATATAGCTTATACAAGATTTTAAAATGTGAATAATCCCTTTTTAATTAAAGAAAATTACTAGATTTTTGTTCTTGTTTTAAATCATTATAACGTATGTTTGTCTTTAGAAAAGATACAAGGAATCAAGTGCTTTCCTAATGTGGCTTGTTGTTTCCAGCAGATTTCAGAGGCCTCAATCAGCAGTGGCAACAGATTATTAGAAACTAGTCAGGTGATGGCACACCAGCAATACCCTGAGGGTATGTCTACACTACAACGCTATTTCGAATTAACTTAATTCAAAATAGTTAATTCGAATTAAGCTAATTTGAAATAACACATCTACACACAAAAACTATTTTGAAATAGCATTTTGCTATTTTGAAATAGCACGTCCACACTGAGTAGACCCTGAACCAAAGTTAAGGCTGGCTGGAACCAGTGCTGGCAGGGCATTAGGTTAGGACTTAGTGTGTGGGGCTGCTGCCTGAGGCTAACTGAGCTCCGTGCTTAAAAGGATCCTACCCCCATCCTGGACAGCCAGTTCTAGGGTTCCCTGCTTGCTTGTCTACCTCGATGAGGGACAGCAAAGCAGTCCTGTCTTGGAGTGCCCGAAATCGGGACACCACAGCACTCGGCCACATGGAGCCAGAGCTGCCCCTGAGTATGCTGGTGCGTCTCGTGGGGTTGTTGCCATCAGCCTGGCTGCACTTGCTGCAGGCTGCCATCTTGGGGGGGTCTATCGGGGGACTGTCAGGATCCAGGAGGCCCTGAGGGAGAGCATCCACCCCAAGGAGCCCTCAGAGCCTCCCCTGTCCTCCCCACCGGGGATTCATGCCCCATTCCTCCCTCATGTCCTTCCACTTACTCCTCCCTAGTCCCCCTTCCTGATGTCAAATAAAACACAGATGTTCAAAAATAGAAACTGGTTTTATTGAACAAAACTGGGGTGGGGGAGAGACGAAACTCTGGGGAGACTGGGAAAAGGAGGTGGGAGAGGAGAAGAAAGAGGGTGGGAGAGGGGAGGGGGAAACCTGGGAGGAGGGAGTGGGAAGGGGGAAGCAAGGAGAAAAAGGGGGAGGGGAAGCTCAGGGTTGGGGGTCTCACCGGACCAACTTGACTTTAATGCTAATCTGCTCCTGGGTTCGCATGTGGCCTTTGGTGGCTAGGCTGGCAGCTATCCTGCCATAGATGGCCGTGTTTCTCCGTCTAATGCGGAGATTATGGACATTGGGGGCATCCCCCCCAAACCTGAATAAGGTCCATGATCTCCACCCTTAACCAGGAAGGTACCCGCCTTCTCCAGCCCCTGTCAGGCTCCTGGGAGCTGGCAGATTGCTCCTGGGGAGCGGTGGAGGGCTGGCTGCCTGTGACTTGCTAGCTCATGTTTTTGGGCTTCTGGGACAGGGGCCCCAGTGGCCACTGCTGGCTTTGGGCTGGCAGGCTTGGAGCTGGCACAGGCACTGTGGCTAGGGTCTACCCCTTTTAGTGGCTCCAGGGCTGGGGGAAAGGATAGTAAGTTTTCCTGGTTGTGCCCAGAGTGGCCACCAGGGCTCCCTGGAAAGGGCTGGAGCCCCCCCCTCCCCCCATTTCCAATTAAGTGACTACACAGCACTTAATTTGAAATAGCTATTTCGAATTTGGCGTTACTCCTCGTAGAATGAGGTTTACCAAAGTCGAATTAAGGGCTCCACTATTTCGAATTAAAATCCAAATAGCGGTTTGCATGTATAGATGCTATTAAAGTTAATTTTAAATAACAGCTGTTATTTTGAATTAACTTTGCAGTGTAGACATACCCCAACTGCCACACTATAAATATAGGACTGGATTCTCTAGTGGAAATGTTGTAAAGGGTCTGTGATCTGGCCAAAAATGCCTACCAGAGAACTATTTGTTGGGTGTTACTATGCTGAATCTGGATCTGTTCTTCTGCCTTCCCTCTAGAGGAGACACTTAAGTGGCCTTAAAGGGATCAGCTGTCACACAGTGGCCAGAATATGTCTGTACTGCTATCCTCTAATTTAATCTAGCATTGCTGGGCTCTTGTATCTGAACTGTGACAATGGCTCACATCATGGTGAAGAAGGCTCTAGCTGGGCCTTCCTACTGGGGAGTTCCTGAAATGCAAAACTAGAATTACATACTTGTAAGCAAATCAATGTTATTTCTTAGCTCATGGTAGAATTTTCAATTACTTAATTACAAAGATTTGTTGATACTCAGTTCAAGGTTAATGTGTGAGATCCCTAACTCAATTAATTTCTGTTTGGAAAATAAAATGCAAATGGACTTGCTTCATTTAAATTGTTGCTCTGGGATGGGTCTGGTTCAGTATGCAGGCTGCCTGAGGGAGAGAGGACAACCCCAGCCCTCTCTCATCGCAGCAGCTCAGGGCTAGGTGAGAAGCACCATGGTTGCTGTAATCTCAGTGAGCACAGCTAGGGGGAGGGGTGCATGTTTCCCAGCTGGGGCAGGTCCAGGTTTGTCTGTCCCCAGCACTCTCCAGCCAGACTGAGGAAGTGCAGCAAACTGCACATTCCCCTTACTCCCTGGTGAAGGAGAACAGCCAGAAATATTCCTGTATGAATGTGGAGGGTGGGGGGAGGAAGCCTCAGCCACGCCGCTTTCTGTAAAGGGCACCTGGGCAGTGGGAATGTCAGGGCTGGGCAATCCCAGACAAGGAGTCTGCACCCTCAACCAGCCCCTTCACCTGTTGGGTGATGGTATTTTTTTCTGTGTGGTTTTATGAGAAGCAATCCCATTCTAGGCACATCCCATTTTCCTGGCACAACCAAATGCTGACCTTGGTTTAAGTTATGATAAGAGGAAGCAGCATACTAAATTTGGAGGCCCTGGGAAGAGTTCTTGAACAAATAGATGGATAGACAGATAGATAAACTCTCTTAAATATATTGAAGATATATGCATGTGATTTTGTGTGTGTGTATGTGTGTTTATAAAATACATAAACGTATTTATTTTAGAGCTGTTAATTAATCACTTTTGATTCATGATTAACTCAAAAATAAATTGAAATGTATTAAATATTTTGGATGTTTTTCTACATTTTCAAATAGATTCGTTTAAATTATAATACATAACACAAAGTATACAATGCTCACTTTATCTTATGTTTATTACAAATATTTGTTCTGTAAAAACAAAAAAAGGAATAGTATTTTTCAACTCACCTCATACAATAATGCAACTCTTGAAAGTACACTGTACAAATGTAGATTTTTTTGTTACATAACTGCACTGAAACTAAGCAATGTAGTACTTTTGAGCATACAGGTCCACTCTGTCCTATTTCTTGTTCAGCCAGTTGCTAAAGGAAACAAATTTGTTAACATTTGCGAGAGAGAACGCTGCCCACTTCTCATTTACAGTGTTACCTAAAAGTGAGAACAGGCCTTTGGCAGGCATTTTTATAGCCAGCATTGCCAGGTATTTGTGTGCCAGCTATGTTAAACATTCATATGCCTTTGTATGCTTTGGCCACCATTCCAGAGACATTTTTCCATGCTGATAAAACTTGTCAAAAATGTGTTAGCTAAATTTGTGACTGAGCTCCTTGGGGGCAATTGTATGTGTCTTGATTTGTTTTACCTACTGTGCTATACATTTAATTTTGTAGCAGTCTTGGATGATAACATAGCACATGTTGTTCATCAAATAAGGAGGAACTGGTTGAGAATTTGAAAGTGGAAGGCAGCTTGGGTGAAAGTGATCATGAAATCAGAGTTAATGATTCTAAGGAATGGTAGAAGGAAGAATAGCAAAATAGAGACAATGGATTTCAGGAAGGCAGATTTTGGTAAATTCAGAAAGCTGGTAGGTAAGGTCCCATGGGAAGCGAGACTAAGAGGAAAAATAGCTGAAGAGAGTTGGCAGTTTTTTGAAAGGGACATGATTAAGGGCCCAAAAGCAAGCTATTTTGCTTCATTGGAAAGATAGAAAGTATGGCAAAAGACTGCCTTGGCTTAAACAGGAGATGATCTAAAAATAAAAAAGGAGTCATATAAAAAGTGGAAACTAGGACAAATTACAAAGGAAGAGTATAAGCAAACAATACAGGTATGCAGGGGCAAGATTAGAAAGGCAAAGGCACAAAACAAGCTCAAACTAGCTACAGATGTAGAGGGTAACAAGAAGACTTTCTATAAATACGTTAGAAGCAAGAGGAAGACTAATGACCAGGGTAGGCCCATTGCTCAGTAAGGAGGGAGAATAATAACAGGAAACTTGGAAATGGCAGAGATGCTTAATGACTTCTTAGTTTCGGTCTTCACCAAGAAGTTTGATGATGAAGGAATGCCTAACATAGTGAATACTAGTGAGAATGGGGTAGGTTTAGAAGATAAAATATATAAAAAAGTTAAAATTTACTTAGAAAAGTTAGATGTCTGCAAGTCACCAGGGCCTGATGAAATGCATCCTAGAATACGCAAGGAGCTGATAGTCGAGGTATCTGAGCCTTTAGCTATCATCTTTGAAAAATCATGGAAGATAGGAAAAATTCCAGAAGACTGGAACAGGGCAAATATAGTGCCCATCTATAAAAAGGGAAATAAAAACAACCCAGGAAACTACAGACCAGTCAGTTTAAATTCTGTGCCAGGAAAAAAATGGAACAAGTAATAAAGGAATTCATCTGCAAATATCTGGAAGAAAATAAGGTGATAGGTAACAGCCAGCATATGTTTGTGAAGAATAAATCAAGTCAAACCAATCTAATAGCTTTCTTTGATAGGGTAACAAATCTTGTGGATAAGGAAAAAGCGGTGGACCTAGACTTTAGTAAGGCAATTGATATGGTCTCACAGCGTATGTCTACACTACAGTGTTATTTCAAAATATCTTATTTTGAAATAACGTGTCTACACACAAAATGCATTTTGAAATAGCGTTTTGCTATTTTGAAATAGCGCATCCACACTGAGTGGACGCTGAATCGCATTTAAGGCCAGCCGGAACCAGGTCTGGGAAGGCATCAGGTCAGGCGTTACTGTGCAGGGCTGCTGCCTGAGGCTATCTGAGCTTAAAGGGACCCCTCGCACAGCCAGTTCTCAGGTTTCTCTGCTTGCTTGCCTACCTCGATGAGGGACAGCAAAGCATTTTGTCTCTGGGTATGTCTAGATTACATGGCTCCGTTGATGGAGCCATGTAGATTTGTTTTTTTGGCAAAGGCAAATGAAGCCGTGATTTAAATGATCGTGGCTTCATTTAAATTTACATGGCTGCTGCGCTGAGCCGACAAACAGCTGATCATCTGTTTGTCTGCTCAGCACGCTAGTCTGGACTATCCCCTGCCGACATCAAAGCCCTTTGTCGGCAGCCCCGGTAAACCTCATCCCACGAGGAATAACGGGGCTGCCGACAAAGGGCTTTGATGTTGGCAGGGGAGCGTCCAGACTAGTGTGCTGAGTGAACAAACAGCTGATCAGCTGTTTGTCCGCTCAGTGCGGCAGCCATGTAAATTTAAATGAAGCCGCGATCATTTAAATCGCCGCTTCATTTGCCTTTGCCTACAACCCTAATCTACATGGCTCCATCGATGGAGCCATGTAGTCTAGACACAGCCTCTGTGTGCTCTGGTTGCCCACGCTCGGGACAGCACAGCACTCTGCAACATGGAGCCAGAGCTGCCCCATGGCACTCTGATGCTTCACTTAGACACGTTGCTGTGAGCCTGGCTGCACTTTCTGCAGGCTACCATCTGGGAGGTTCATCGGCAGGCTGTCAGTATCCAGGAGGCCCTGCGGGAGAGCTTCCACCCTGAGGAGCACTAAGAGCCTCCCTGGTCTGCCCCACTGCGGGCTTGTGCCTCATTCCTCCCTCATGTACTTCCACTTACCCCAACCTAACCCCCCTTCCTGATGTCAAATAAAATACACACATTTTCATGAACACAAACTCTCTTTATTTAATAAAACTGGGGGGGGGGGGGGGGGGGAGGGAATGAAACTCTGGTGAGACTGGGGAAAGGATGCGGGAGAGGGGAGAAGAGACAGGGGTGGGGGGAACCTGGGAGGAGGGAGCAGAAAGGTGGAAGCAAGGGGAAGAAGTGGGAGGGGAAGCTCAGGGTTAGAGTCTCGCCGGACCAACTTGATTGTTATGCAAACCTGCTCCTGGGTTCGCATGTGGCCTTTGGTGACCAGGCTGGCAGCTATCCTGCCATAGACGGCCACGTTCTTCCATCTAGTGTGGAGATCATAGATGTTGGGGGCATCCCCCCCCCAACCTGAATAAGGTCTATGATCTCCACCCTGGACCAGGAAGGCACCACCCTTCACTGGGCCCTGGCAGGCTCCTGGGAGCTGGCAGACTGCTCCTGGGAAGCAGTGGAGGGCTGGCTGCCAGTGGCTTGCTGGCTCATGTTTTGGGGCCACTGGGTCAGGGGCAGTGACTGCTGGCTCTGGGCTGGCAGTTTTGAAGCTGGCACAGGCACTGTGGCCAGAGTCTGCACTTTTAAGGGCTCTGGGGAAGGGCGAGGGCGAAAAGTGTTCTTGGCACCTTGGGAAGGCTGGAGGCCCCCTATTTCTTATAAGTGTCTACCCAGTACTTATTTCAAAATATCTATTTCGAATTTGGTGTTAGTCCTCATAGAATAAGGTTTACCAAATTCGAAATAAGCGTTGCACTATTTCGATTTAATTTCAAAATAGCGGATGGCTCGTGTAGACGCTAGTAAAATTATTTCAAAATATCAGCTGTTATTTCGAAATAACTTTGCTGTGTAGACATACCCACATGAACTTCTTATCAATATACTAGGAAAATACAACTTACAGGGGACTACTATAAGCTGGGTGCATAACTGGCTGGATAACCATTCTCAGAGAGTAGATATTAATGGTTCACAATCCTGCTATTAGGGCATAATAAGTGGTGTTCCACAGGAGTCTGTTTTGCGACCAGTTCTGTTCAATATCTTCATCATCGAGTGAGATAATACCCCCAGGTTTATTAAATAAAGAGTGTATGTTAATTAAGTTTGCAGGAAATACCAAGCTGGGAAGAGCTGCAAGTGTTTTGGAGGATAGGGTCATAATTCAAAATGAACTGAACAAACTAGAGGAATGGTCTGAGGTAAGTAGGATGAAGTTTAATAAGGATAAATGCAAAATATTCCACTTAGGAAGGAGCAATCAGTCTCACACATACACAATGGGAAGTGACTGTCTAGGAAGGGGTACGGCAGAAAAGGATCTAGGGGTCATAGTGGACCACAAGCTAAATATGATCCAACAGTGTGACACTGTTACAAAAAAAGCAAACATGATTCTGGGATGCATTAACAGGCGTGCTCTGAGCAAGACATGATAAGTCATTCTTCCGCTCTACTCTGCACTGATTAGGCCTCAATTGGGGTATTGTGTCCAGTTCTGGGCACCACCTATCAAGAAAGATGTGCAGAAATTGGAGAAGGTTCAAAGAAGAGCAACAAGAATTATTAAAGTTCTAGAGAACATGACCTATAAGGGAAGACTGAAAGAATTGTGCTTTGGAAAGGAGAACACTGAGATGGGGCATGATTGTGGTTTTCAAGTGTCTAAAAAGGTGTCACAAAGAAGAGGGAGAAAATTTTTTCTCCTTAGCCTGTGAGGATAGGATAAGAAGCATTGGGCTTAAACTGCAGCGAGGGAGGTTTAGGTTGGACATTAGGAAAAACTCCCTAACCGTCAGGGTGGTTAAACACTGGAATAAATTGCCTAGGGAGGTTGTAGAATCTCCATCTCTGGAGATATTTAAGAGCAGGTTAGATAGACATCTTTCAGGGATGGTCTAGATGGTACTGGGTCATGCCATGAGGGCAGGGGACTGGACTTTATGATCTCTCGAGGTCCCTACCAGTTCTAGTGTTCTATGATTCTATGATTTTAAGAACACTTTCATTGCAGATTTGACAAAATAAAAAAAAAGTAGCAAAGTCAAATTTCTAAAGACCGCTACAGCACTTAACTCAAGGTTTAAGGATCTGAAATGCATTACAAAATCTAAAGGGAAGGAGTGTGGAAGAGCAACACTCTGCTATAGAAACTGTAGAACCCGAACAACTAAAAAAGAAAATCAACCTTCTCTCGATAGCATCTGACTCAGATGAAGAATATGAATAGTCATCAGTCTTTGTTGCTTTGGATCGTTATCAAGCAGAATCTGTTATAAGTATGGACACATGTCCTTTAGAAAGCTACATCTAGACAGCCAGTGGTGGCCCCTCAATACAGGCAAACTAGGTGGTTGCCTAGGGCGCCAAGATAAATGGCCGTTGAGGGCTTTGGAGGCATGGGCGCCGATCGCTCATTTCGCCTAGCGTGCCAGTTGCCGGCAGCTCATCTAGGGTCGCTCCTGTAGACAGCGGTGCTATTTCAGGATACTAGAAGTATCCCAAAATAGCTATTTCATGTCTTTAAACACACTCATTATTTCAAAATAGATTTTGAAATAACAGGTGCACTATTATGGCATCCCTGTAACACTCATTCCATGAGGGTTAAGGGACATTTCGGGATAGTGCTTAATAAGCTATTTCGAAATTAGATTGAAATAAGAAATTCAGTTTGTGTAGCTCAAATTGTGTATCTTATTTCAACCTCTGGGTGTAGTGTAGATGCACCCGATTAGTACTTGAAACATGAAGAGAAATATAAATCTTTAATGTATTTGACACATAAATACCTTGCAATGCTAGATACCGGTGTCATGAGAATTCCTGTTCTGACTTTCCGGTGACATTATAAATGAGAAGAGGGCAGCATAATCATCTGCAAATGTCAACAAGCTTGTTTCTCTGTGCATTTAGCTGAACAGGAAGTAGGACTGAGTGGGCTTGTAGGCTCTAATATTTTTTACATAATTTTATTTTTGAATGCAATTGGTTTTTTGTATATAATTCTATATTTTGAAGTTCAACTTTTATGATAAAGAGATTGCACTACTGTACTCTTATTAGGTGCATTGAAATACTATTTTTTGTGTTTTCTATAGTACAAATATTTGTAATCAATATAAATATGAAGTGAGAACCGTACACTTTTTGTATTGTGTGTTGTAACTGAAATCAATATATTTGAAAATGTAGAGACTGTCCAAAATATGTAAATAGGAGGTATTCTATTATTGTTTAACAGAATGATTAATATTAATTTTAAAATAATTATATTAATCACAATTCATATTTTTAATTGCTTAACAGACCTAATTTATTTTTTCAATAACAGATTCCTGTGCTTCTCAACCTGAGTCAAGATCCTGATGTTAACCTGCCTGTGAAACCACTCATCTTTTCCTTGGCCATGGGTGCATGTCTTGGAGGTAAGAGACTGTAATAATTGGCAAATTGCAGTATGTATAAACATTCCACAGAATAGTTCAATAAGGTTTAAGTTCAATAAGGTCCCATGATTATATTATAGAAAGCACACACAGTTCATAGTGTCAAGTATAAGAGGGGTAGCCGTGTTAGTCTGAATCTGCAAAAGCGACGAGGAGTCCTGTGGCACCTTATAGACTAACTGAAGTGTAGGAGCATAAGCTTTCGTGGGCAAAGACACACTTGCATCTGACGAAGTGGGTCTTTGCCCACGAAAGCTTATGCTCCTACACTTCAGTTAGTCTATAAGGTGCCACAGGACTCCTCGTCGCTTTTGCAGTTCATAGTGACTTTGGAGGGCATTGGATCAGGCCCTTAATGTGTTTGCCACATACTCTATAAGGGTATGTCTACACATCAAGGTTATTTTGAAATAACAGCCGTTATTTCGAAATAACTTTCCTAGCATCTACACAAGCCAAACCGCTATTTCAAAATTAATTCGAAATAGTGGAGCACTTATTTTGAATTTGGTAAACCTCATTCTATGAGGAATAATGCCAAATTCAAAATAGCTATTTCGAAATAAGTGCTGGGTAGACACTTATAAGAAATAGGGGGCCTCCAGCCTTCCCAAGGTGCCCTGGTGGCCACTCCAGCCTCAACCAAGAACACTTCTCTCCCTCCCCGCTCCCTGAAGCACTTATAGGGGCAGACTCTGGCCACAGTGCCTGTGCCAGCTTCAAAACTGCCAGCCCAGAGCCAGCAGTCACTGCCCCGACCCAGTGTCCCCAAAACATGAGCCAGCAAGCCACTGGCAGCCAGCCCTCCACTGCTTCCCAGGAGCAGTCTGCCGGCTCCCAGGAGCCTGCCTGTTCCAGGGTGGAGATCATGGACCTTATTTTAGTTTGGGGGGGGATGTCCCCAATGTGCATAATCTCCACACTAGACAGAGGAACATGGCCGTCTATGGCAGGATAGCTGCCAGCCTGGCCATCAAAGGCCACATGCGAACCCAGGAACAGGTTTGCATGACAATCAAGTTAGTCTGGCGAGACCCCCAACTCTGAGCTTCCCCTACTCCTTCTTCCCCTTGCTTCCCCCTTCATTCTCCCTCCTCCCAGGTTTCTCCCTCCCCTCTCCCGCCTTCTCTACTCCTTTCCCCAGTCTCACCAGAGTTTCATTCCCTCCCCCCCAGTTTTGTTAAATAAAGAGAGTTTGTGTTCATGAAAACATGTGTGTTTTATTTGACATTAGGAAGGGGGGTTAGGTTGGGGTAAGTGGAAGTACATGAGGGAGGAATGAGGCACAAGCCCGCAGTGGGACAGACCAGGGAGGCTCTTGGTGCTTCTCAGGGTGAAAGCTCTCCCGCAGGGCCTCCTGGATACTGACAGCCCGCCAATGAACCTCCCAGATTGCAGCCTGCAGAAAATGCAGCCAGTCTAACAGCAAGGCGTCAAAGAGAAGTACCAAAGTGCCCAGGGGCAGTTCTGGGTCCATGTTGCAGAGTGCTGTGGTGTACCGAGTGAGGGCAACCAGAGCACGCAGAGGAAAAAATGCTTTGCTGTCCCTCATCGAGGTAGGCAAGCAAGCAGGGAAATCTCAGAACTGGCTGTCCGGGCAGGGTGCCTTTAAGCATAGACCTCAGATAGCCTCAGGCAGCAGCCACACAAAGGAACTCCTGACCTGATGACCTCCTGGACCTGGTTGCAGCCAGCCTTAAATGTGATTCAGCATCCACTCAGTGTGGATGCGCTATTTCAAAATAGCAAAACGATATTTCAAAATGCATTTTGTGTGTAGACGTGTTATTTCGAAATAATGATTTCAAAATAAGATATTTTGAAATAACACTGTAGTGTAGACATACCCTCATAGAATTTATTTCTGATTTGTTTGGAATTTGTTTGAAGGTCTGTTATGTATAAAGTTTAACTGGCACAGAGTAGCAGTCTAGATGGTGCTCAGAGGGTTCAGATCTTTTGTGAGGATAAAGGAAAAGGACATATTTAACTTTCTCATAGATGCCATTGTTACACATTTAAAAGGATATGAAGTTAATGTATAATATCTGTGATCTAAAGGTCTGTTCCAAAGGTCGTTGAAGACATTGGGAGGGTTTCCACTGACGTAAGTGGGATTTGGCTGAAACTCAGAAGACTACTTACAGATCTATTCACTGCCGTATTTAGCACTCCTTACTCAGACAAAACTCCCATTGAAATCAACGTGAAATGAAGTCAGTGGGAGTTGTGCCTCAGGAAGGAGAACTGAATAGAACCCAGCAGTATTTAGTTAAAAATAAAATATCATCTTGGTGGTAACTTGGCTTCCTCGTGTTGGTGCTGGAGTGAATGTACCTCACCATAAAACAGTTTGCTAAATTAAATGGATTTTGTTGTTATTAAAGGACTCCCCAAAGAGTCTGTTGCAAGCCCAGTCTTCATTTTAATTTATAATAGCTGTATAGGGTAGCCATCTGGTAGCACTTTAATTCACTTTTATGTTTGGTATTTTTTATATGCTACAAATACTTCTCTGTCATTGGTTATCAATGAGTTACAACAGGAGCTAACAAAAATACTGACTAGCTTACTTTTTAAGTGCAATTAAAATAGTGTGTGATTTTAGTAGAATAACAAATCTAATAAACAAGGAGTCGTCCTGTAGCACCTTAGGGTACATCTAAACTACATTTTTTTTGAAAGAGGATATGCAAAATCCTATGGAATTTGCATATCTTTTTCCAGTTTCACTTTTGAAAGAGGATCTTTCAAACGTGAAAGTAGTCTGGATGAATTTTTTTTGGAAAAATCCCCTTTTTGGAAAAAAATGCGTAAATCTCGGTTTTTAAGGAAGCGGTTTTTTGAAAAAGGTTTATTTTCCCTGAAAAAACTGCATCCAGACTACTTTCACTTTTGAAAGATCCTCTTTCGAAGGTGAGATCGGAAGAAGATATGCAAATAGAAAATAGAACGTAGTCTAGACATAGCATCATAGACTAACAGATTTATTGGAGCATAAGCTTGCGTGAGCAAAGATCCACTTCATCAGATGCAACATAGAACAGATGTTCATAGAATAAATCTTATGTTGATTTTGATTGCTGATAGTACCCAAGAATTTAATATTATTTAATGCAATAATTTAATTCATGTATAGGGCTGTTTTGTCTTACAAATATTTAGATAGTTGTTTAGATGCTCCTAAATTCATATTGATTTTCCATCACAAAAATTAACCTAAATTTGAGTTTCCTGTGCTACACAGGTCTTTTCTCATTTATTCAGCTAAATGACTGATAGTTTAAATAACCTTAGTACCCAGCAAAGATTATAATGACGTAACAGACAGATTGATTTTTAAGGGTGCATTACAGAGACTGGATACTTTATATCAATCAACAGTTGTTTGTTACAGGGATATCTTTTTATAGTCTTCATTGTGGCTTAGTCAGCTGATCTATCCCTCTTTATCACAGGGTATGAACCATCAGCATTTGTTAAAGTAAGGGCTTGGCTAGATAGTTGGTTTGCAGGAAGCTGGGATGTAAATGTATTGTGTGCTAGCATGCCATGCACTAAGGCTATGTCTACACTGGTGGCTTCTTGTGCAAGAACATCTTGCACAAGGGTTCTTGTGCAAGTAGTCTTACGCAAGAAAATGTCCACACTACCATGTGCGAGCTCTGCTTTTGCGCAAGAGCGTCCATGGCAGTGTGGATGCTCTCTTGCACAAGAAAGCTCTGATGGCCATTTTAGCCATAGGGCTTTCCTGTGCAAGAAATCCCTGCCGAGCATCCATACTACCCTCTTGCACAAGAGTTCCTGTGCAAGAGGGCTTACACCTGTTAAAAAAGAGCATAGCTCTTGTGCAAGAAGCCCTCTCTTGCCACGCTGTACTGTAAATTTCCTTGCTCAAGAGCGGGCAGGCAGTGTGGACGCTCTGCGGATTCTTGCGCAAGAACGGCCATAATTGCGCAAGAAGCCGCAAGTGTAGACATAGCCTGCCAGTCTGTGTGAGCCCTGCCACCATGCCCTAAAAATTCCCAAGTACATTTTAATCTACTCCCATTTCAAGCAGCAAAAGGTCAGTATATACTAGGGAACTTTTAGTGTATGGTAGCAAGATCCACATGGACAATTAGAATGTGTTAAAATACTGTTCTATAGATTTACTCCTCAGCGTGTACTGTGCATTTACTGAACACCTAGAGAAACCTACCAAGGAGAGAATTTGTTCATGCTTGTTCTGATACTACTATGAGGCTATGTTTACACTACACTGTTCTGGAAAAAGCTACGCAAATTGCTGTTTACAATTTGTGTAGCTTTTTCCGCTTCTTTTTTTGGAAGAGGCTTTTCCTAAATGTGGTCCATCTACATTGGGCCAAATGTTGGAAAAAAACCCTTTTTTGGAACATCCCTTCTTCCTCGTAAAATGAGGTTTACAGGGATGCCAAAAAAGCGCTTCTGCTCTTCTGAAAAAATTTCAGAAGAGTAGACGCGTTCTCTGGATGAGGCAGTTTTTCCTGGATACCTCTGCTATCCTGGAAAATCTCTGTAGTGTAGACATAGCCTAAAATCATTAAAGTGGTTGGCTTGGCTCTTCAACAGAGGGAGTTAGGTGGCCAAATTCCTTTGGAATTAAACAAAACTCAGATACCTGACCCCTTCATGATTTGTTAGTAGTATATAATTGTCATTTCTGAATTTCATTTGCTTTTTTGTCCACATTTTGTCCAAGATACCAGAGGTATCATCGTATGTTATTAAAGAGAGAGAGTGGCCCGAATATGTGTGAAACATGCAACACTGGTCAAGGTGTAAATTGTGCATTGAGAGCTATTTAAATGAAAGGCACTATGTGAACACAAGAAGTGCTTTGATGATCTGCCATGTAATAATTTAGATGAATAGCCTGAGAAAGCGTTATCATGATTAGTTAGTAAACTCAGCAATGAACTCTCTCTACAGCACTTTGTCATCATTTGAAAATAAAGGGTAGCTACTGTGGAAGGCTGAATGAAATATGTCAGTCAGAGGATGGATGGCCTGAAGGCCAAGGTACAGACTCTTGGTGTTCACATATCAAAACAATCTGCTACAGCTTGAAAGTAGTGAAGTGGATCTTGGCAACAGGGCAGTGACTAGAACTTAAGAGTGAAAAATGCTCAGAGTACGCTTGTTTAAAGTACATTAGCAGCCAAAATGATTAAACCTGCTTTCTCATGTGAAAGTGCCAGTCAATGGCCTTTTTAAAATTGTTTACAAAGAAAGAATGTATGTGTGTTGAAATGGTGTAAAGCAGTGTTTCTCAAACTGGGCTTCATGAGACATCTCCAGGGGCGCCGTGAGGTTGACAAACTAGAAACATCGATAGGTACAACACATACTATCAGTGGACCACTGGGGCTCCGCATAAATTTTTATGCATGTAAAGGGCTCTGGAGCCCAAAAAGTTTGAGAACCGTTGGTATAAAGAAATCCCAGGAAGGAAACTAATTCTATTGTATTGTAACTATACAAGGCAATTATAATGTGATTCTCTATAGCATTGGGGAGAGAGTGGATCTTATCAGCCACCCATGCAATCAAGGAAATTAAACACACAAGCCATTACATAGGGAAATTTGACTAACCAGTACAGATCTCAGCGAACATAGATTTCCAGGTTGGTTGTTTACAGTACACAGCAGCATGGTTCTATTGCTCTATTGTCAGCAAGGCCTACGGGAAATACTTTTGCACACACTGAAGATTAGTGTTAGTCAGTTCATCACTAGCCTTTTCCCTGGCACTAGTACTAATACCCTTGATATTAGTACTAGGGCATTTACACTGAATGCTGCTGATTCTTTTCTGCACCTGGCAGCTCTTCCTGTAGTTGGGGTGCTCCTAGGGCAGAAAAGGTTGAGGAAAGATTCTCTGTACTCTATACAATGGCTGCCATGAAGGCAAGGTTTTGGGCTATATACTCCAAAATAGTGAGAGATTGTGTCACTGCTTGTCCTGGAACCTTGAATGTCTTTAAATGCTTTGCTGCTGTAACTCTCGGTCTGGATGCTCTCAGGCAACATGCAAGAATAAATGAAGTATTTGTGTTAAGCAGCTCTAGTTCAGCAACTCTGACTCCAGTTGCTTGCTAGTTACACCACAGCTATACACTGGTATTCTTCAACCATGGTAACCACTAGCCAAATGACCCCAACACTTTCCCAGTTAGGATTGCCAACTCAGACAGAGCAGATGGACTGGACACCATTACCACAAATGGTATCTGGTCCATCCAGGTTGGTAAGCCCAATGCTGACTTTTCCCTAAGCCATATGCCTTGAAATGCTCACAGTTCTGAAACATTCAGAAGGGTAATAAGGTTCATTGCTTCTTTAAAGGGACAACAGCGCAGCAATTCATTGCCTTAATTGGAGCAAAAAACTCTTACATTGAAACAAAGCCTGTGGTTAGTATAGATTAGAAGTAAAATCAAGTTTATTAAAGATAGGGGTTTTAAGTGAGTTCACATACAAGGGATAAAGACAAAATGTTACAAGCAAATAAATGGAAAGTATGCTTCCTAGCAACTAATATTTAACCAGCTACCACCTTGTTTCAAGGTAAATTTCTTATCCATCTTTCTCTTTTTCAGCCAGAATTGGCTTTTTCTCAGTTAGGAATTTCCACAGATGTACAAGGTACCAATTTCCCTTGTTTTCGTACATGCAAGATCTTTGATTTGTATTTGTTTCCCACCTATTTCAGCACCCAGGCTGACCCATCTTTCTCAGCTTTCAAGAGCTCCAGCACTTTGTGTCTGTCCAGAGGTGGATGTCAGGATGGCTTCTTCTTTTTTCTTCTGTCTTCACAAACTCAATTTTCCCCCGGATTCAAAATGGGGTATGCCTTCCTTTCTGTGGATTTCCCATCCCTCTGGTGATTCTCATATACAGATGAGAATTCCATTGTTTTGATCAGACCTTGCTTAGTTTATTTGGAGGGAGGTAGCTGCCTTCCTTTCTGGAAGAAAACTCTTTTTTCTCTTTGACTGGTCACAGACTTTAAAGGATAATATCAGTGTGTCCATAATTATTCAGATAGCATTAATACATACATTTCACAATGACGTTAATCACTAATGTGTCATTAGCTTTCATAAAAGACCTTGCTTGGTACACTTTTATAAACAGTAATACAATACACAATCAATTGATTCAATTACTTATCATTTGAGGTCCAGACATATTTATAGTCCAGTAAACCGTTGAAATGTTGTTCTCAAATAAAGCTTTTCCCTCTTCTTAGAAAAGATGGCATGATGTCTGGTGAAGACTTCATATTGGTTCCTTATCAGATGGTGATACCTCCTCCCTTTGTTAGCTTGACGGTTTTGTTTATCTTTTATATAAATGTACTTTCATTGTCACTGCCTGACAAGCAGGTTGGTCAGGAAAACTAATAGAAATTGCTTTCTCTACAGCACACTGGGCTAATGCAGGATTTTTAACCATATTTTAAGAAGCATAATTTCAATGAGTTGTTAGTTTTCCAATCATAGTTTGCATGACCTCTTTTAGATACAGATTTTGACAACAATGAACTCAAGTCTGTTGATTTTGTTAGGATAGCTGGAACTCACTGCAGCATGCCATGGAGCTCCTGGCCATCTGACATTGGGGTACTCTTAGGGTCATATGTGGGGAGACATTAAAATAGCATATATGTTCCTTATACTGATAGGATTTCTTCCAGTTCAGCTTGCCATTGCCCTTTTTTGAAAAGCAGGCCGGGGTGGACCTGGGACACCTAATCTTCATCTCCATCCAGAGACAGTGATAGAATCATAGAATACTAGGACTGGAAGGGACCTCGAGAGGTCATCGAGTCCAGTCCCCTGCCCTCATGGCAGGAACAAATACTGTCAAGACCATCCCTGTTAGACAGTTATCTAACCTACTCTTAAATATCTCCACAGATGGAGATTCCACAACCTCCCTGGGCAATTTATTCCAGTGTTTGACTACCCTGACAGTTAGGAACTTTTTCCTAATGTCCAACCTAAACCTCCCTTGCTGCAGTTTAAGCCCATTACTTCTTGTTCTATCCTCAGAGGCCAAGATGAACAAGTGTTTTCCCTCCTCCTTATGACACCCTTTTAGATGTCTGAAAACTGCTATCATGTCCTCCCTCAATCTTCTCTTTTCTAAACTAAACAAACCCAATTCCTTCAGCCTTCCCTCATAGGTCATGTTCTTTAGACCTTTAATCATTCTTGTTGCTCTTCTCTGGACCCTCTCCAATTTCTCCACATCTTCCTTGAAATGCGGTGCCCAGAACTGAACACAATACTCCAGTTGAAGCCTAACCAGCGCAGAGTAGAGTGGAAGAATGACTTTTCTTGTCTTGCTCACAACACACCTGTTAATGCATCCCAGAATCATGTTTGATTTCTTTGCAACGGCATCACATTGCTGACTCATATTCAACTTGTGGTCCACTATAACGCCTAGATCCTTTTCTGCCGTACTCCTTCCCAGTCGCTTCCCATTCTGTATGTATGAAATTGATTGTTCCTTCCTAAGTAGAGCACTTTGCATTTGTCTTTATTAAACTTCATCCTATTTACTTCAGACCATTTCTCCAATTTGTCCAGGTCATTTTGAATTATGACCCTATCCTGCAGATTAGTCGCAACCCCTCCCAGCTCGGTATCATCTGCAAACTTAATAAGCGTACTTTCTATACCAATATCTAAATCGTTGATGAAGATATTGAACAGAGCCGGTCCCAAAACACACCCCTGCGGAACCCCACTTGTTATACCTTTCCAGCAGGATTGTGAACCATTAATAACTATTCTCTGAGTACGGTTATCCAGCCAGTTATGCACCCACCTTATAGTAACTCTATCTAAGTTGTATTTACCTAGTTTATTGATAAGAATATCATGCGAGACCGTATCAAACGCCTTACTATAGTTCAGGTATACCACATCCACCGCTTCTCCCTTATCCACAAGACTCGTTATCCTATTAAAGAAAGCTATCAGATTGGTTTGACACCATTTGTTCTTTACAAATCAATGCTGGCTGTTCCCTATCACCTTGCCACTTTCCAAGTGTTTACAGATGATTTCCTTAATTACTTGCTCCATTATCTTTCCTGGCACAGAAGTTAAACTAACTGGTCTGTAGTTTCTTGGGTTGTTCTTATTTCCCTTTTTATAGATGGGCACTATATTTGCCTTTTCCAGTCCTCTGGAATCTCTCCTGTCTCCCATGATTTTCCAAAGATGATAGCTAGAGGCTCAGATACCTCTTCTATCAGCTCCCGGTGATTTGCAGGCATCTAACTTTTCTAGGTGATTTTTAACTTGTTCTTTTTTTATTTTACTTTCTAAAACTACCCCCTTCCCACTAGCATTCATTATGTTAGATGTTCTTTCAGACTTCTCGGTGAAGACCGAAACAAAGTAGTCATTGAGCATCTCTGCCATTTCCAAGTTTCCTGTTACTCTTTCTCCCTCCTCACTGACCAGTGGACCTACCCTCTCCTTGGTCTTCCTCTTGCTTCTAATGTATTTATAAAAAGTCTTCTTGTTTCCCTTTATTCTGGTAGCTAGTTTGAGCTCATTCTGTGCCTTTTCCTTTCTAATCTTGCTCCTGCATTCCTGTGCTGTTTGCCTATATTTATCCTTTGTAATTTGTCCTACTTTCCATTTTTTATGTGACTCCTTTTTTATTTTTAGATCATGCAAGATATTGTGGTTAAGCTAAGGCGGTCTTTTGCCATATATTCTATCTTTCCGACACATCGGAATAGCTTGCTTTTGGGCCCTTAACAATGTCCCTTTGAAAAACTGCCAACTCTCCTCAGTTGTTTTCCCCCTCGGTCTCGATTCCCATGGGATCTTACTTATCAGCTCTCTGAGCTTACCAAAATCTGCCTTCCTGAAATCCATCGTCTCTATTTTGCTGTTCTCCCTTCTAGTCTTCCTTAGAATTGTGAACTCTATGATTTCGTGATCACTTTCACCCAAGCTGCCTTCCACTTTAAAGTTCTCAACTAGTTCCTCCCTATTTGTTAGGATCAAATCTAGAACAGCTTCCCCCAGTAGCTTTTTCAACCTTCTGAAATAAGTTGTCTCCAATGCAGTCCAAGAACTTATTGGATAGTCTGTGCCCCGCTGTGTTATTTTCCCAACATATATCTGGATAGTTGATGTCCCCCATTGCCACCAAATCTTGGGCTTTGGATGATTTTGTTAGTTGTTTAAAAAAAGCCTCATCCACATCTTCCACCTGTGTAGGTGGCCTGTAGTAGACTCCTAGCATGACATCACCTTTGTTTTTAATCCCTTTTAGCCTAACCCAGAGACTCTCAACACTTCCATCTCCTATGTCCATCTCCACCTCACTCCAAGTGTGTTCATTTTTAATGTCTAAGGCAACAGCTCCTCCCTTTTTTCCCTGTCTGTCCTTCCTGAGCAAGCTGTACCCTTCTATAAAAACATTCCAATCATGTGTATTATCCCACCAAGTTTCTGTGATGCCAACAATGTCATAATTGTACTTATTTGTTAGCGCTTCCAGTTCTTCCTGCTTATTTCCCTATCCTCCTTGCATTTGTATATAGGCGTCTAAGATCCTGATTTGACCTTGCCTCCGAGTTTTGCCTAGACCCTCCTTTCTCTGTGCCATTGTAGCCCATGCTCCCTCCCATTTCCGACCCATCTCCCAGGTCCCCATGTTCTCCACTTACCTGTGGGCTTTGCTCATCTGTCCCCGTCGAACCTAGTTTAAAGTCCTCCACACTAGGTTAGCCATTCTGTGTCCAAATAGGGTGTTCCCCCTCCTCAAAAGGTGGACGCCATTCCTGCTTAACAGTCCTTCCTGGAATAGCATCCCATGGTTGAGGAAGCCAAAGCCCTCCTGGCGACACCATCTTTGCAGCCAGGCATTCACCTCTAGGATGAACCTGTCTCTGCCCGGGCCCCTACCTTCGACAGGAAGGATCGAAGGCGCAATGCCTCATGCAGAAGAAGAGAAGCTCTGCCCAGGTATACTAGAGAGGAGAGGGTCTCAGGACACAGTCATAGATTCCTAATTCTCAGATATGTCCCTGAGTATTTGCCAGCTGTATTCCATCAGAAATTCCCTTCACATAAAGTGAATTCTTCAAGGGCAATCTCTGATCAATGTAAATTAAGCTTCTAGAGCAGTGTTTCTTAAACTATGTTCCACGGAACACTGGTTTGCCGTGAACAACTTGCAGGTGTGCCATGACCTTTTCTTTGTTTTATTTTTGTCTTTTTTTGGTGTCTGGCAACAATTTTTTTTGAAGAAAATGTTCATAGGTGTTCCGCATAAAAAAATAATATTGTTTTGTGTTCCGTGGTGTCTAAAAGGTGAAGAAATGCTGTTTTATAGTCAAAAGTGAACATGGTACACTGAAAATTTAAAGCGTGCCTGGGCTTATGATTTCTCCTGTGTGTTGAACGATCCTCCTCTGTCACACTACAGTAATGTGCTGCAGAATTACTTACTGCTTACAGTAAGGTACTACAGAACTATTAGTTGTTTTTTAAGTTATCACAGTAATGGTCAGCCTAATTAAGCACTAGTAATTTATCAATTATAGTCTTTTCAATGCTAATGATTCCTACAGCTTTAAAATAAAATTAAATATATTAATTGATTGAGCCTGATTGGACCTATAAAACTGTAATAAACCAGAAAGTATTAAGTGAACAAAAAACATGGGTGGCTTGTTTCCTGAAGTATCTTGAAAACCAATACGCATTCTGTAATTTTTCTGAAGGAGATTAAAATGAAAATTTAATATCTTATATTTAAAGCTAATGTTTGAAAGCTAAATGAGGGCACAGTCTATTGTCTCCTTGATTCGCACATGGAATTCCAGTGATTCCACTAAGAATTGTAGTCCACGTCCCAGAGGAATACTTCCAGGAGAGATTGCTAAACCTTGCATTTTCAGAGCAAGAAAGGATGTAATCTGGCTGTTTCTATTGACTGCTAATATTTAGAAGAGTGAATAATGTACAAATAATGTACAAATGTAAATATAACTGAATTATATTGATACATAATTGGTGAGGTGCATGTTGTTTATGAACGTTCAGTTGAAAGTAACAAGACCTGAAGAGCTGTTGCTAAAAATGCTACGTTAGGTTCTTTTTACCTTTTTGGTATCTGGAGACTTGGCCTTTATTTGCCCCTTTCTCACTATCTCCATCATGTCAGGTAAAAAATTGAGTGAAGGATTTGCATTAAAAAAATTATAGGTTCTCACCTGCATATATAGGGAGTTGCAAATTGTATTCATCCCGGGCCAGTGGAGACTGCAGAGGACTATGTGACATTTACCCTGAGTATATGTTATTTCTGATATTCTCCTCCCATGTTGAGTTCTGCTGGGGGAGAACAGCTTTAATCTGTAACCATAGCAGCTCTGATGGGAGACGCTGGCTGCAAAATTTGGCTGAACTGGGAGATTCCAGAAGTATGCTGGCCATGCCCTCTCTCTGGTTGCTTGCGCCACTTTGGAAGGTGTGATTGTAAGCAATTTTGTGCTACTGAGCACCTTTCCACCTTAGTTTATGGTGACAGTAGATAGCAAAGCTCATGGGTGAATCAAATCCATCTGTACTAGATTAGATATTTAAGGGAGCAATTGACTGCATGCTGGGTAGTCAGATATGTCTCAGTGGCATAGCACTACAGCTTTCTTGTCTCTTGTCTTGTCTTTTTGATTTACTTCCTTTATGTGGCTTTACGTGATGTGTGCTTTGCACAGTGGAGATTCTATAAATTATTATACCCTTTGGTGCTATCCAATAAAATGTTAAGCTATCAACAAGCCTGCAAGACTTAATGAAGGTAGAAACCTGGTTAAAATTGCTAGACAAAAATACTTTTGAGACAGATACTAGGAGAGAAAAGTTAGTCTGTAATAATTAGGCTTTAAAATATATTTCAAAATCAGTGCTAAATTGGTACTAGGAAAACAACATAAATATAGCTAAATGAAGGTCTTTTGTGGTAACAAGAATTCACATTTATTTAGTACCTTTCATCTTGACAGCTACCAAAGCCCTATATAATTTCAAAAAACTGAGAATGTTTGGGGTGAAAATATAGCAGCTGTTGAAGAGTGTACTGTAACACTTCACAGCATTTAAGATAGAACAGGGGGTGCTAGCTTCATGTCTCATCTAGAAGACAGCTCTATTTTAGATAAATTTGCTGCCTCTGAAAGGTATGTCAACTGATAATCCAAATAAAAGGGCAGAATCAAAGGGACTCAGATTGATTGGGATCTTTTAAAAGGAAGAGGACAGTGTGTTGCATATTGACCTTTTCAAACAGCTGAAATAATAGACTTAGGGACCATTCCCTATTTTTTTCAAGACCATAATAAATGCGCTTCCAGTAATACTATATCTTTGAATGCTACAAATCTAAAAGCAAAAATCGTGTACCTTCATCCTTTCTCATGTTGGCACGTAACTATTTCTCTTCCCTAGTACTCTTAAATTGTGGTTGCTGTCAAGTACACAGCAGCCCTATTTACCTGTCCTCCTTTATGAAGCACTCAGCATTTCAGATTTACATCTTCAGTCTCTCTATTTGTCATACTAACAGGAGCAGTGTTGTATCCAGAGTGAACACTAATAAAATTGCTCTCTTCTGTCATCACTTCTTCATATTCACCATCAGTGTTTTCCAAAATCTCTTCTTGTTGATGTCTCCTAGAACCCCCAACAATCTGTATTCTTTTCTCCTCTCTTAAATTCTAGGTTAATGTAGCTGCACCTGATAAGTCTTTGAGAGAGATTTGTCTTTCATGACATCTAAACTCTAGGTCATATATTTTCAGTGTGGAGTTCTGCTTAAAAAATGATGGTGCAATAATGCTCTCAGTATGAGAGTTAGGCTTACTCTAGGGACCTCATCGACAAGAAAGATGCTGTAATCTTTGATTGTAAAAGAGAACCCTCTATGGAAAATGTAAAGCAAAAGATTCCAATTTTGAAATTAAATGAAATTGAAAATTGAAAATAATGTTTGTCATCTATAAAAAGGGAATCTCTCAGGTCTGGTTAGTCATCAGACTTTGGGCTAGCCTACAGACAAAAGTCATGATTTTTCAAGTCCTTTTCCTGAGTTTATCAAGGGTGCTGTGACATACACATCTGACAACAGCTGTATCTAGTATTCAGTGTAAAGTAGGAGTAAATTATTTATCCCCAAGGATAATGCTACAGAGTCTTTAGAAAATCCATGGAATCAACCAACTTCATAGTTTAGATCACTTCTGTGTCTTATGTCATTAATGCCACTTTAGTTCAATTAAACAGAGAATCACAGACTAATAGTACTGGAAGGGACCTCAAGAGGTCATCGAGTCCAGCCCCCTGCCCTCAAGGCAGGACCAAGCTCCGTCTACACCATCCCTGACAGATGTCTATCTAACCTGTTCTTAAATATCTCCGGAGAGGGAGATTCCACCACCTCCCTTGGCAATTTATTCCAATATTTGACCACCCTGACAGTTAGGAAAAAATTTCTAATATCCAATCTAAACCTCCCCTGCTGCACTTTAAGCCCAGTACTCCTTGTCCTGTCCTCAGAAACCAAGAGGAACAAATTTTCTCCTTCCTCCTTGTGACACCCTTTTAGATATTTGAAAACCGCTATCATGTCCCCCCTTAATCTTCTTTTTTCCAAACTAAACAAGCCCAGTTCATGAAGCCTGGCTTCATAGGTCATGTTCTCTAAACCTTTAATCATTCTTGTCGCTCTTCTCTGTACCCTTTCCAATTTCTCCACATCTTTCTTGAAATGTGGTGCCCAGAACTGGACACAGTACTGCAGCTGAGGCCTAACTAGTGCAGAGTAGAGCTGCAGAATGACTTCACGAGTTTTGCTTACAACACACCTGTTGATACAACCTAGAATCATATTTGCTTTTTTTTGCAACAGCATCACACTGTTGACTCATATTCAACTTGTGGTCCACTATAAGCCCTAGATCCCTTTCCGCCATGCTCCTTCCTAGACAGTCACTTCCCATCTTGTATGTATGGAATTGATTGTTCCTTCCTAAGTGGAGCACTTTGCATTTCTCTTTATTAAACCTCATCCTGTTTACCTCTGACCATTTCTCTAACTTGCTAAGGTCATTTTGAATTATGTCCCTATCCTCCAAAGAAGTTGCAACCCCACCCAGTTTGGTATCATCTGCAAACTTAATAAGCTTACTCTGTATCCCAATATCTACATCATTGATGAAGATATTGAACAGTACGGGTCCCAAAACAGACCCTTGCGGAACTCCACTTGTTATCCCTTTCCAGCAGGATTTAGAACCGTTAACAACAACTCTCTGACTACAGTTATCCAGCCAATTGTGCACCCACCTTATCGTGGCCCTATCTAAATTATATTTGCCTAGTTTATCAATAAGAATATCATGTGAGACTGTATCAAATGCTTTACTAAAGTCTAGTATACCACATCCACCACTTCTCCCTTATCCACAAGGCTCGTTATCCTATCAAAGAAAGCTATCAGATTAGTTTGGCATGACTTGTTCTTCACAAACCCATGCTGGCTATTCCCTATCACTTTATTACCTTCCAAATGTTTGCATATGATTTCCTTAATTACCTGCTCCATTATCTTCCCTGGGACAGACTTTAAACTTACCGATCTGTAGTTTCCTGGGTTGTTCTTATTCCCCTTTTTATAGATGGGCACAATATTTGCCCTTTTCCAGTCTTCTGGAATCTCCCCTGTCTGCCATGATTTTTCAAAAATCATAGCTAAAGGCTCAGATACCTCCTCTATCAGCTCCTTGAGTATCCTGGGATGCATTTCATCAGGACCTGGTGACTTGCTGACATCTAACTTTCCTAAGTGATTTTTAACTTTTTCTTTGTGTATCCTATCTTCTAAACTTACCCTCTCTCTGCTTGTATTCACTACGTTAGGCACACCTCCAGACTTCTCGGTGAAGACCGAAACAAAGAAGTCATTGAGCATCTCCGCCATTTCCAAGTTTCCTGTTACTGCTTCTCCCTCCTCACTAAGCAGTGGGCCTACCCTGTCCTTGGGCTTCCTCTTGCTTTTAATGTATTTATAAAAGGTCTTCTTGTTTCCCTTTATGCCTGTAGCTAGTTTGATCTCATTTTGTGCCTTTGACTTTCTAATCTTGCCCCTGCATTCCCGTGTTGCTTGCCTATATTCATCCTTTGTTATTTGTCCTAGTTTCCATTTTTTATATGACTCCTTTTTTATTCTGAGATCATGCAAGATCTCCTTGTTAAGCCAAGCTGGTCTTTTGCCGTATTTTCTATCTTTCCTGCACAGCGGAATTGTTTGCTTTTGGGCCGTTAACAACGTCCATTTGAAATACTACCAACTCTCCTCAGTTGTTTTTCCCTTCAGTCTTGCTTCCCATGGGACCTTACCAACAAGTTCTCTGAGCTTATCAAAATCTGCCTTCCTGAAATCCATTACCTCAATTGTGCTGGTCTCCCTTCTACCTTTCCTTAAGATCATGAACTCTATTATTTCATGATCACTGTCCCCTATACTGTCTTCCACTTTCAAGTTCTCAACTAGTTCCTCCCTATTTGTTAAAACTAAATCCAGAACAGCTTCTCCTCTGGTAGCTTTTTCAACCTTCTGAAACAGAAAGTTGTCTCCAATGCAGTCCAGAAACTTATTGGATAGCCTGTGCCCCGCTGTGTTAGTTTCCCAACATATGTCTGGATAGTTGAAGTCCCCCATCACCACCAAATCTTGGGCTTTGGATAGTTTTGTTAATTGTTTAAAAAAGGCCTCATCCACCTCTTCCACCTGGCTAGGTGGCCTGTAGTAGACTCCTAGCATGATATCACCCTCGTTTTTTACCCCTTTTAGCTTAACCCAGAGACTCTCTACACAGCTATCTCCTACGTTCATCTCCACTTCAGTCCAAGTGTGTACATTTTTAATATACAAGGCAACCCCTCCTCCCTTTTTTCCCTGTCTGTCCTTCCTGAGCAAGCCGTACCCTTCCATACCAACATTCCAATCATGCGTCCCATCCCACCAGGTTTCTGTAATACCAATGATATCATAGTTGTATTTATTGGCAATTCCAGTTCTTCCTGCTTATTACCCATACTTCTTGCATTTGTATATAGGCATCTAAGATACTGATTTGATCTTGCCTCCCTGTTGTGCCCTGACCCTCCTTTCTCCTTGCCATTATAGTCCGTAGTCCCCCCCATTTCCAACCCATCTCCCAGTCCTGCACATTCAGCACTTACCTGTGGGCTTTGTTCACCTGTCCCCGTCGAACCTAGTTTAAAGCCCTCCTCACAAGGTTAGCCAGTCTGTGTCCAAACAAGGCCTTCCCGCTCCTGGAAAGGTGAACTCCATCTCCGCCAAGCAGTCCTTCCTGGAAGAGCACCCCGTGATCAAGGAAGCCGAATCCCTCCTGGCGACACCATTTTCGCAGCCAGGCATTCACCTCCAGGATGCACCTCTCTCTGCCCGGGCCCCTACCTTTGACAGGAAGGATCGAAGAGAATACCACCTGCGCTCCAAACTCCTTCACCCGTACTCCCAAAGCCCTGTAGTCACACTTGATCCGCTCAGTGTCACACCTGGCAGTATCATTTGTGCCCACGTGGATGAGTAGCATGGGGTAGTAGTCAGAGGGCCGGATAATCCTCGACAATGTCTCTGTAACATCTCGGATACGGGCCCCTGGCAGACAGCATACCTCTCGAGATGAACTGTCAGGGCGACAGATGGGTGCCTCCGTTTCCCTCAGAAGAGAGTCTCCAACCACCACTACCCTACGTTTCTTTCTCGCAGTGTTGGCAGGAGACTGCTCAACCTTGGTGGTGCAAGGCCTGGTCTCCTCCACTGTGGGGGGTGACTCCTTGCCTCCTGCAGAAAGTAAAGTGTAACGGTTATGTAACAACACAGTGGGAGGGTTAGGAGCAGGGCTGGAACACTGCCCGCTGCCGGAAGTAACCAGCTGCCAGTGCTCACCCTGCACCACCGCCTCCTCCATAAGTGGCTGGTCAACAGTCCCACATCCTAGGACAGTGACCTCAGTAGACTCCATAGGAATACTGTCCAGGAATTCCTTATGGCCTCGAATGCTCCTCAGCCTGGCCATCTCCTCCTGTAGCTCTCCCACCTGCTACCTGAGAGATTCCACCAGCAGGCACCTTTCACAACGGTTGTCTCCCCCAGCCTGGAGATTACTCAGTGGGAATTGCAAGCCACAAATACTGCAAGACCACACCAGGTCCTGGGTAGAGGCATCCATGCTCAGGTTCTCTGTCTGGATACAGGCACAGGTGGAGGAGACAGGAGAAGTACTGGCTCAAGCGCTTCGGGTCTTCATCACCATCAGTCACTCCCTCTGCTCAACTCCCTCTTCAACTCCCCTGTCTGCAGTCCCCTGTCCGCTTCAGATTTTCAGCTAACAGATTTTCCTAGTTTGATTTGATAGAAATCTCTTGTTGCTAAAGTAATCTCTTCAGAATCTAGAGACCTTCGTCTGTGTTGTGCAAATCAGATCCACATGTGGCCTCTGAGGAAACACTAAGGAGTATGCAACTGTCAATGAACAAACTCATGAGGCATAACTACATTTGGCAAGTGGATTTCTCTCAAACTAACTGGCATGATGACTAACTGCATTAATCAGCAAATGGAGCAGATTCAAAATAGAAAATATGCAATTATATTTATAAAGCATTCCCCATGCAAGACTAAGGAGCTCTGTTTGTTGTACAGTAATTCAGAATAAATTGTTGAACAATTAAAAAAAGAGAAATGTAATCAAATAAACCCACTACAAAGAAAATAGATGGGAAGAAGAAAAAAGGCAAAGAATCTCAGGCTATGTCTATACAAGCACTATGGTGGTACAGCTGCAGCACTGTTAGTTTGATCTAATTTTAAAATATAGACCAGGCCTAAATACAGAGCAATACTGGTAACTGTTGAGAACAGCTTTAGAAAAGAGTGAACAACAATTGTTTATAAGCTACAAGGGAAGAACTTGGAGAGATGTCAGGGAGGGAGGGAGCAATTCCACATGACTGAACAAATGCAGCGAAGGTGTGATCACCAGCTGACCTGTGAGAAGGTGGTGGGATATCAAAAAGTAGGCAATACCAGGCTACGTCTACATTGGCAAGATTTTGTGCAACTACTTTTAACGCAAAAATTTTTGCGTTAAAGTATTTGCGCTAGAGAGCATCTACACTGGCATGTGCATTTGCACAAGAGATGTGCTTTTGCGCAAAAGCATCCATGCTTTTAGCCATCGGGCTTTCTTGTGCAAGAAATTCATGTTGCCTGTCTACACTGGCCTCTTGCGCAAGAATAGTTGCGCAAGAGGGCTTATTCCTAAGCGGGAACATTATACTTCTTGCGCAAGAAGCACTGATTTCACACATTAGAACGTCAGTGTTCTTTCACAAGAACTCCCCTCCAGTATAGACAGGCAACATGTTTTTGCGCAAAATCATGCCAATGTACACACAGCCCCGGAGTCTGAAAGCCCATCAGGATGAAGCTCATGAAATTGATCTTGATGATAACTGGGAGCAAGTTAAAAGCCTAAAAAAATTTTCTGGCTTGGCCAATTTAAAACCAATCTGCTACACTTGCTCACAACAATGAACAACTGGATAAGCTGCTAATGACTGACAGGTGATATTGGAGGAAGCCCTATTTGGAAGGAGTTTAGCCTTGTGATCATCAGGGTTTTTTAATGATGTCAGATTATCACAAGAAAATAAGGAGGATTGCCAGACAAAATCGTGTAACTGAAAATAATGTGTTGAATAATATATTTAATTGTGATCTTTATAGATTGGATTACACTAGTAATGTTTTTTTAATTTCACCATTAAAAAGTTTTAACATATACATATAGACACATTTGTTCTGAGAAAAAAAAACCCTCCCCCCCAGAGAATTGGATTTTTTGCATATATTGTGCCTGATATTATTCCACCTGAGAAAAGAAATGGAAATGTTAAGCTTCTTCTTTCATTTTTTAATGGTAGTCAGTAGGAAAAATCAAGGGGATCAGGCTTTTTGTGTGTGTTAGCCAAAAACATTTTTGGGGGTAATTTTCTTTTTCAGGTGCACTTCATGTGGAATGTTGTTTGTTGTGTGCCAACAATTCCCCAGGTCCTTTATAATTTTGAGTTCAAGCTTATTGTAGAAAATACCTTAATTTATTAATAGCAGTCTCAAAGATAAGTAACAAAGGCTAAAGTAGTCTAATCAATAGTGTCTTTTATGGTTAATATGCCCTTGGTTAACCAAGTAGCTTTGCAGTTGGAGTTGTTAGCAATTTTTAATTGGGTATGATTCCAAATTGGCATAGAAGGAAGGTCAGATTTTCTGAAGAACACTCCAGGAGGAAACAAATTGTGTTTTTCCTTAAAGGTGCAGGCAACCATTTTCAAAATGTGTGTGCAGAGAATGCTAGAAGTTATTAACTATTTCTTCTTTTTCAAGTCACAATGGGACTTGAGAAGACTTGGTGGGACAAAATAATCTTTTTTGAAAACCTTAATTGAAAAATATTAGAAGATATAAAAAAAAATCTGGAAAATCCCCACATTTACCCATGATTTCTTAAGTTCCTTGTGGAATAGACAGGGTGTCTTCAAATTCCATGAGAATTGTTGTACAACTCTATTTATTCATGTGAAAATTGTAGCATGAAATTTAAGTGAAATTAAGCTAAACTTATACATTTATCTTTGTTCTATGTTCATTTTAATAGTCTCTACCTTTCTCAGTAAAGTTATTGGTAGTAAACAACATTTCTCTGTCTTTTGTCATTTGATTATGACATCCATGTTTGAAGATACTATTTTTGCTAACTCAGAGCATATCCTGAGGCATAAGTATGCATAAAAGGAGAATGATACTATTTGAGATGGATTTGGTTAGAGAAATATCCATCACTTGAGACTTGTTCCAGTTTATCTGAAATCATGTTATCTCACAAACTAGTTTACTGTAGATAGTAGTGGTTGAATTGAAGAGATTTTTGAGTGTAAGCAGGATGTCATCCTCATATAGATTCATCTTTACTTTTTATCCTGATGGCAATTCCTTCAGTGGAGGGTGTCTGACGTATGCTGAAAAAGGTTCCAACTGTCTCAGTCATGTTCACTCCCAGATGGTGTATGCCTGCCCCCCCTCCCCTGCATTGATCCTGCCTCCTCTGTCCCCCCCCCCCATATGAATTAATTAGGAATCTGCCAGAAATACACACTAACTCTTCACTTAAAGTCATCCTGGTTAACATTATTTCATTATTAGGTTGCTGATCTATTACAGAACTAATTTAAAATAACACAGCGTTCCATTATAAAGCTGTTTGGCTCACCCTGTTCTACCCATCCAGTGTTCCAGCTGAGGTGCAGGGTCTTACCTCATTCTGCCCACCCAGAATTGCAGCTGGGGAGTAAGCAAGCCCTTGGCCCCACTGCCTGGCAGGAGCACTGGGCCATCAGAATGGTGCAAGCCCTTGCAACTCAACCCCACTGTGTGGCAGGAGCGCTGGGTAGGTGGAGTGGGGCAAGCCCCTGTACTCTGACCCCACTCTGCCCTTTCCTCAAGAAAATTTCACAGTCAGCATTAGGGTTGTTAGCTGTCCGGTATTGACCAGGACAGTCCGGTATTTTTGCCTCCTGTCTAGTAAAAAAAATTGAGAATATACCAGACACCTAAAATGTCCAGTATTTTCTGATTTTCTTCCCTGACAGGAGGTGAAAATACCAGACTGTCCGGGTCAGTACCAGACACCTGGCAACCCTACACACACTCTGCAACCGGGCCCAGTGCCCCCCCTTACCTGGGTCCGCAGGGGAGCAGTCTGGCCTGGAGCAGGAAAACAAGATGGCTGTCAGCCACCAGCAGCCTGTTAAAGCCAAAAAGCCTCAAAAGCATTTTTTTTTTGCTTAATAACACTTTTTTTTCCCCTTAACAACTTTGGTCTCCCCCCTTTTTTTCCTCAACAGAATTTTTTCCCTGGTGTTTTTTTTGGGGGGGAGGGGAAGGAGGGAGGGTTTTCAGTATTTTTGGCAACCCTAGTCAGCATTGGTGAGTACAATACTAAATTGTTTTTTAAAAAATTGTTTAAAACATGTGCTATTTATTGTGGCAAGGTCCTTGCTCAGGCCCTTTGCCCTGGGACAACTTCCTTGTCCACAACTCAGCCAGAGACCCTTTCTGGTGCAGGTACGTGTGCCTTTTATTGTCAGTTTCCCACCATCTTCTATTTACAGTGTTTTGGATTATAGCAAACACAGCCAGACTTTCCTACCCGGGGAAGCATACTCAGCCACACCCTGGCTCATCCCATTGCTCATCTCTTCCCACGGCCCCTCTGGCTGCCGTATATAGCCCTTAGCTAATGAGTCCCACAGCTGCTTCCATTAGCTCCTCAGGCCTGGGCTTGCTCAGCCGTCTTCAATTGGCCTTTTCAGCCAGGCTGCTGTGGCAGAGCTATGGCTTAGCAAGCAGTCTGTCCCAATGTGTATATGATATTTTTTGTCCGGTGGACAAAATTCCCTGGAACCTAATCCGCTCTATTTTCTTTAATTCTTATGGGAATATTGGATTCACTTAATAACATTTTGCTTAAAGTTTCATTTTTCAGAAACATAAAAACTTTCAGTGAAAAGTTACTCTATTAAGCATGGGTACCAAAATATATTTACCAAAATACATTCATGTGCAACATACATAAATGAATGAAACTCATTGCTTCAGAGCTATGAATGCTTATATAAATAATAGTTTATAGTACAAAAATGTTAATATCCACATGATATATAAACAGTTGCATCGATAAGTTAACATAAAAAGGTAAACATGAAGTGAAATAAGAATATGTGCAAAGAAATATGAATACATGATTACCATATATATATTCTAAATACAGAAATTTAAGTATGGGTAGAAATATAAACATTAAAAGTGCTCCTGCAAAGTGATACAGGTAGTCACAGATAATATTCAACAAAATAATTATGAATATATTAGCTTCATGTATATATTATAAATGGGGATAAATAGAGATATAAATGTAAGTGGATATAAGGAAATAAGAATAATATAATTATTGTGAGTATTCAAATATTTTTGTTATTTTCAATATATTGATAAACCACTGATTCTCAAGCTATACTAAATATCCTGCCTGTTGGTATTAATTATTCTTTATAATACTATTAAAATATCAACGATGGCAAAAGTTGCCTGGTTTTCATAATCCTTTTACTTTTTCTTTATTGAGAAGATCATACAATTACCCTTGGAGAGATCTGATCTCAAATCCTATATTGTTTGCCAAGCATGCAATGGGGTATTGAAGTATTTCACAGAATGTGTCATCTTCATTATGAAGATGGCAGAATATCTAAGGCAGTATTTAATATCTGATCCCCTGAGAGCTGCTTTGATGCCATTAAGTGCTACTCTTTTCTTCCTTAAATTTACGGAGAAGTCTGGATACAAAGAAAATATGAAATCATTCTTAAGTGTTACCTAGTAGCAGACATGACTTTATTTCATCTTAACAATTGAAAGATGATGGATCTGGGGTTATTGTTCTCTCTCTTTCTGAGCTCTGCCACTCGATAAACTCTTTCAATCTCCAGGTGAGGCAAACTGGATCCAGTCCCAGTACCTCAGAGGATGTACTCTGGAAATCATGTTTTCTCCCCCTTCCAGCCTTCAAGAATGTTGACTGATCGCAACTTATTCCTGTATAATCTGTTTCAAGATCTTCTTCTGTCTCCTCAAGACTAGTTAATCTTTGCCATAAGGAAGCATTCTCTGTTTCAACTTCCTTCACTTCTATGGCAGTTTCCTGTAATTTATTATCAAAATAGGTCAAATGTGCTTTGGCTTCTCCCACATCTACAGAGTACTTATATGTATCTGAAGATAAAAACGGATTAAATATAGTAGTTAGAAAGTCATTTATAGCTGCAAACTCCTGTCGGAGAATGTACTGGGCTTCCTTGACCTTACGTTTTTGCAGAAATTCAGGCTTGGGTCATTTACAGCAAGGGTCGACAACCGTTTCAAACCAAAGAGCCAAACTACATCAAAATTCAGAATCAAATGGTCAACAAAGAGCTGTATAAGACTGCTTATTTGAGTGACTGAAAATATACAACTTAGTATTATTGATAATTGATGTAATGATTAATAATAGCATAAATGAAACTTAGTACTCACCGATTTTATTTAATGGGACTTCTGCTGCTGCATCTTTTCACACATTTCTTTAAAGTTTACATCATAACTGGTCAAATCCAACTTCATGCATGCATTTAGGCTGTCTTATGGCAAGGGGATGGGGATGTAGGGGTGCAGGAGTCTGAGTTGGGGTATATGAGAGGCTTAGGGCACAAGATTGGGGTGTGTATGGGTGCAGGAGTGTTATGTCTGGGGACTGAGGATATGGGGGTATGAAGGGCTCAGGGCAGGGGGTTCAGGTTTATGATGGGCTGAGGGTTGGAGTCTGTGGGGAGTGCAGGTGTGTTATGGCAGGGGACTGGGGATGTGAGGATGCAGGAGTTTGGGGATGTGGAAGTATGAGGGCTCCAGACAGGGTAGAGGTATATGATGGGCTCATGGTAGGAAGCCTCCAGGAAAGATTTGCAGGGGAAGCCTCTAGGATGTGTGTCTTGGGGGAAGGAAAGTGGCAGCCTGCACAGAGCCAGTTTTGGTTCTGCTTGTTCCCCACTCTCTGGGGGAAAGAAAAGGGCAGTGCACATTCCTCACTTGTTCCTTGCATGCTGGATTTGGCAGGGAGGCTTGGGACTTTCTCTTGTGTGGGGATTGCAGGAGTGTTATGACGCTGCAGACAGATGAAGGCTGGGGACCAATTTGTTGGCCAGGCTTCATTTTTAAATAAAGTAAAATATTATGTCCAACACAAAAGGTTTCAGCATTGTCATTATTTATGGCAGGGCTGGGGAAACTTTTTTGGTTCAGGAGCCACTGACCCATTGAAAAATCAGTCGGCGACCACACAAGTGAAAAGCAAAGAAAAAACCCTCCGACCTTCTCCCCCCTAACCCTCACTGATGTGGCCCCCACTGAAACATCTCACTCACCTGGTGCTTCAGCCCATAGTGAGTGAGGGGCAGAGAGGACTGAGGTTCAAGGTCTCAGGCCAGATTTACTCGTCTGGGATTCCAGGGTTAATAGATTTTGTGCCTCCCCTCCGCCCCTCCGGCTCTGGGGTGGGGCCAAAAATGAAGGGTTAAGTATGTGGGACAGGGCTGCTAGTGAATGGGATGAGGATGGGGGTGCAGGATCTGGATGGGAGCTGAGGTGCAGGATGGGGAGAAGATGCGAGGTCTGGGTGTGAGGTAGGGTACAGGAGCAGGCTTGGGAGCAGGGTGTCCGCTTGCGCTGTGGGGAGGGGGCAGTGCAAGAGAGGGGGCAGAAATTGGCTGGGGCAGGCTGTCTGGCCAGGAGGGAGGGTGTCTATCTGGAGGGGATAGTGTTGAAGTAGGGGGTTCGGGATCTGGACATGAGCGCATGGGGGCACTTAGCTGTTTTCGTGGTGCATCGCAGGTACCATATAACATGGCCTTCCACGGCTGCCATTTTCCTGAAGGAAACCTCCAGGAGGGATTTGCAGGGGAAGCCTCTAGGATGTGTGTCTTAGGGAAGGGAAAGTGGCAGCCTGCACAGAGCCAGTTTTGGTTCTGCTTGTTCCCCACTCTCTGGGGGAAAGAAAAGGGCAGTGCACATTCCTCACTTGTTCCTCGCATGCTGGATCTGGCAGGGAGGCTTGGAACTTTCTCTCCCTGCCCCCCTGCAGAAAGCCGATGCTGGCGTTCTTATCTTGCAGGGGGCCGTAAGGCTATAGCACCAGCGCTGGCTCCCTGCTGCAGGAAAATCTAAGGCGGGGGGGAAGGGAGGGGTCTGAGTTGCAGCTTTAGAAAAGCTATATCTGGCTCCCTAGTGAACCATACTTGGCTTGCGAGCCATAGGTTGCCGACCCCGGATTTAGAGTGTCTCTACATTGCAATTAGATGCCCATGGTTGGCCTATGCCAGCTGGCTTATGCTTGCAGGGCTGCGATAAAGGGCTTTTTAATTGCAATGTAGACATTTAGGCTCAGGTTTCATCTCTACCTCACATTGTCTTACAACCCAGGTTCCAACCTGCATCCAAATCTCTCCACAGCTTCTTAGCCTGAGTCTCACGACCCTGAGTTAGGCAACATAGATCAGCTATGGGTTTTTAATTTCAGTATAGATATATAGAGCCCTATGGGGATAGGAATGTCTATGCATGGATGCAGATATCTGCGAATAAACAACAGGATCTGCAGAGCCAGGAGGCTCTACTCCCAAGAGAAACTGCACCCATCATAGAGGAGTGTGGTCCTATAATGCCCTGGAGCCAGTGCCCTGTGCTGGCATCTCCTCTCAACTGTGTGACCCTGTGCACCGTCCCCTACCTCACTGCCAGACATGGTGTCTCATGTCGCGGGTTTATGTCTCTATTGGCAGTGGGGTTGGGGCATTGCAGCCACAGTGCTGGGAGGAGCTACTGGCATGGGATGCTGGTTCTGAGTGCAACTAGATCACACTCCTCTCTGTTAGCCAAAGTGGCTTTTTGGAGGAGAGGCCTATGAAAGTGCAGAACCTGATGGTTACTCACGGATATCCGTACTCATGGGTAGACATTTCTGTCTGCGCAGGACTCTACAGCCATTGTACCCTTAGTGCTTGCATTTTTTCTTTCAGGATCCCTAAAAACACCACAGAAATGGTCCCCCTCTTCTAATTAGTAATTTTTTGACAGAAGGTTTTGGTTTAGGTATCTTAATTGATGAGCTGTAGTCTTTAGGGAAGTGATCGTCTATGCAAGTCATGTGACCCCCCCCCCCCAGGTTAAACAGAAAGCAAGTGTCAAAAATCAGGACAGAAGGTCAGGGGCAATAGGCATCTATATAAGAAAAAGCCCTGATTATTGAGTCTGTCCCTATACGATCAAGACATCTGGTCACGCTACCCCTCCCCAAACTGATAAGTTTAACAGTTGCCCTTATTTCCGGTAAATTGTAAGCAACAAGGCTGTGTCTAGACTACGGGGTTTTGTCGACAAAAGTGAACTTTTGTCGACAAAACTATACCTGCATCTACACTACCGCTGAGTTCTGTCAACATAACATCGACAGAACTCGGCAGTTTTGTCAATGATGGTAAACCTCACTCTACAAGCAGCTTGCTTTGTCAACAGAACTGGATGTAGTCTAGGCGCTCTTTGTCGACAGAAGTTTTGTCGACAGTATCTGTCAACAAAGCCTCTGTTGACAAAAGCCTGTAGTCTAGACGTACCTTAAATGTTAACTCTAAATCAAAGGCACACCCAAAATCAATAATAAATTCTAATGTCTCAGGCAGAAAGATTGTCAAACAGGATAATTTTGGGGATAAAGGAAACACATATGTGTTTGAAGGAGAGAAAGAGAGAGAGAGAGACATACTCACAGCACAACAGTCACAACGCAGAAACAGAAGCAAAGTCAAGTTGAGGCAGTTTGGAAACATAGTAATGTTTTGTCAAAATAAAGCTGAGACAAAATCCTTTTTGATTACATAGTTCTGGTTGGAAAGGCAAGCGTGGAAGAGCAAATAAAAGAACTGTCTACTGTAATTTTATTCCTCCTATGTTCTGAGAAACATGACTTTGTAGATTCCTTGTTAAGACACAAGATTACACTAAAGAAAACACCAGACTGTCTTGCCTTTTGTCAGCTGCTTCTCCCAGCTAGAGCACCTGAATGGCACAGAACTTTGACTAGCTGCTTGTGTAACACTCAGTCTTTCACATGGTCCTATCCGAAGACTGAATTACCTGAAGATAAATTGAAATGGAATTATAACCAAATTCTGATTAACCAATGACAAAATCTATGGTATTTAATGATAATTACATTGTTATTTTGAATGTAGAAATTAATTTTCATGTAAAAACCATATCAAAATTGATCTGTTAGGGATAAAGGGAAGAATACAAAACAGAAGACATTTCCCATAAAATAAATCCCGCATATGAGAGTCTTTGATTAGTCCAGAAAGAAAAATAAAGCAGAGAGAGAAAATAACATGAAAAAATTTCCTCAGAGGAATGATAATTTTCTTCTTTCAAAGAATGACATACAAATGAAAGCTCTTTTTCCCTAACCTATATAGTTTTATATTGTCCCTGACTTCAGTGCCTGAGAATGTCCAAAACATTTAACAAGAGAAATAACAATTTATCCTCTTCCCGTCCAAGCTTGTAGGATAAATAGGTTGCTTTGTTAACAGGTTAGCATGTGAAAGGAAAAAGGGTGCTTACTGCCTTTGTGTATGTTTTTGAAGTTCTGTCACTTAAGAGTATGAATTCCACACTCTTGGCACAGCAACTATAAAAGTACTGCACTCAGAAGCATCCTATATTAATGTCAGTGTCATGGCAACGGTGGAATGTTGCTGTCATTGGAAGCCATAGTCACCAAAAAAGAGGTGTACTGCAATGTAGCTAAAATCAATCCGCAAGGGATTGCAAAATCAGAACTGAGAACTTGAACTAGACAGTTCAAGATCTTGAACTCTGTATGCATGAAGTTTCATATTTACTGAAGTGTGGATCGTGGATTTTTAGAAGTGTCCCATGTCATGATATAAAGAAAGGAAAAATAATTTAATGGTTCAGCTCCGAAATAAAAAGTGTGCTCTAAATTGATTTAGTAAAGAATCTACATAAAATCTAACACTAATTTGATGCTATTTGGGTGAAATTAAAGTAGGACTGCAGTGCCTTTACTTGTATTAATGATTTTCTCTTTGTGGAAAGCAATTATTTGCCATGAAAATTTTGCAGATCAGTGATAGATCAATAATTGGAGAAAGACAACACAGCTGGCATTTTGGAGCCCTAAAACAGAAGTGTAGGTTTATGCAACTGTATTTATATACTTAACACATTTATTTGTCATGAATTCAGCATGCCCTTTACTTGAAACTTGTACTGTCTATATTTCAGATTATGTGAGTATTTCAACACACTGCCTTGTACTGGTGACTCAGTGAAATAAGAGACTGAGTTGATTGACAGTTTACAGCTGGCAAGTACATTCAGCTTGAATGTACTGTGGACTTTTAGACAGAGCAGAGTAGAAAGTCATATGCTTTTAAGTTCTGTTGCAGCAGAAAGCACTAATTTTTTTTCCAGATTTCTCACTCTGCTAAGCTAGACTTTTCCTAGATGCAACCCCTTTTTTTGGAAAGTCACTGATAGGCAGTGCTGCTGGTTGGAATACTGAAAAAATGAGTATATAGAGAGAAAACAAGAAAAACCCTATCCACATGGTGGTCGAATCATGGTCACAGTTACAGTGCTAGCAGGGTTCTAGCCCAGTTTCACTGCCAGTGTGGAAAGGCATTATTTTTAGAATCATGTTACTACTATGCTACAGATAGTATTCATGCATAATATGTATAATACCACAATGTTTCAATCATAAAAGGGTCATGGCCAGCAAAAATTATAAAAGCATTTTAAACAAGGAACCTGAACCATGGCTGATTTGAGGATCATATTGAAAGTCCTGCTTTCTAAGGTCAGTTGGCAGAAGTCTTAGCTTCTGAGTCATAGAATTATGACAAAGAAAAATGTGTAAAATATTGGTGGTACACAAGGCTTTCAGTGGAACATGTCATCATTTCAGGTGCACAAATGAATAAAATACCAGGGAGTAGACCATTGATATTATCCCCTTTGTTAGTATTCCACTTCTTTTTCAGTAAGCTGCCTTTTCTGAGAGATGTGTCTTTTGTTGTGTCAGATTTTATGTCTTGATGTTATAGATGTTTGCATTAGAGAGATAGAGATGCTTACTGATTTGTTCACAGCAGGAGATAGTAAAGGTGCTCAAAGGATCTGCTGCAGCCTGCCTAGTGTCCCCTTAAGCTTGCAAAACAACAAAACTACACTTTTTCTTGAATGGCAGACATTTTGATTGCTGATTTTGCTCCAACTCCAACAATTAAGGTTGAGTGTGAAATACTTATTTATAGAAGGTGGCTGCATGGAAGTAGTGAGACTAGTGGCAAGTGCATGAGTGTTTCAGAATCAGGCCCTTAGTCTGCACGTAATGCACTCTGGGAAAGATATATGGCACACCTGTAGTCCAACTGTGAGATGTCAAAGACATTTATAACTGAGATCAGGTCCAGGAGGATTGGATGGAATCTCCTAGCCAACAGATGGCAAAAGCTTTACTTGCAGATGCTGCTGGGTCACAGTTTAGTGTCAATGAGGAATTCAGGAGTGTTCCTAAACTACAGGCCAAATCAACCAATTTTTCAGTTGTCACCTTCAATTAGTGGAGACTGCACTATGCAAATACATCAAAGTTCTTTCTTCTCTCCTTGGCATAATGCAGCCTGTGAGCTATTCTCATCCAGTAACTCAGCCATCTTGGTGTGAGTGATATAGTCATATGTGGTTACAAAGATATAGAGCTGTGAGTCATCTGAATATTGTTGGCACTTAAATCCATGCCATGTAGCCAGATCAACTAATGCATGTGTACAGATGTTGGATAGGGCCAGTAACAGAACTGATCTTTGTGGGACTTTGCAAGTGAGAGGTCTAGTAATGAAGGTACAGTTTCCCTTCATTGTTTTTTGGGGTTAGATCTTCCAGGAAGTTCTTAAGTCATTTAACACATTATTTCTGCTGCCACTGCTCTCAAATGGGACATTAGTTATCCCATGTTTGACAAGGTCAAATACAGTGAGCAGACCCAAGAGGATGTAAATGAATTTCCACGTACAGTACTATCCATTGACTGCAGAAGATTATCCATCATTGCCACTAAATCTTTTTCATGTTCTAACCTTAATTCAGATTGTGCTGGGTCCATTGGCTTCCACATTGACTTCAGTTATATGATTTTATGGTTGACCTTTGGCTAGAATCTCAGAAAGGCTTTTGAGCAACAGAATGACAGATGTATTTGTTTTACTGAAGTCTGAGTTTTTCCAAGTCAGCTATTTTATAAACACCTTTTGTCTCTTAGTGTTATGGATAAATCCCAGCTTGAATGTTTTTACAATAACTTTGAATTTTTAGAAACCTAAATTTCTGGCCTATTTATTGTAGCTGTTGTATGTTTTAAATTGTTCCATCTGAGAATGTTTGGAAGGAAATTTGTGGCAATATTTTAGCATAAAAATTAAGAGGAACTATTTATTAAGTACACTGATGCACAAGTTTTCCAATCAAGAATAGACACCTTGTTTTGCTAGGTAATATACAAACAATTCTAATCCCTGCCTCAAAGTACTCACATATCATTTAATTGCCTGCACTTCCCCTGAATTGAGTAGAAAAGGAAACATTGTTCAGGCTTGCTTGAGGAAGATAAAGTTTTTTATAGATGGGGTGGTGAGAGGTCATGAGAAACTGCTACAAAAAAGTGGGTGGAGATAAGCTTGGCGATGTTGACTTCTCACCTGGGAATGTAAAGGCGAAAGCTTTAAAAAGGTGCAAGCCCTGGCAGTAGAAGCCCATTCTCCAGACAGCAAGAGGCAGCCAACCAAACTGCTGGCACCTGCTTGTGGTGGATGTTCAGTGCAGATAATCTATAGGGAAGGCAGCCAGGGCACATCTATACTACATGGAAAATTGCTGCTGCTGCGGTCAGTTTAGTGGGTATAGTATAGACCTTTGTATAATATTACAATGTGTGGTATAGACCTGCTAAATCAAAGTCAAAAGACAATTTACGTAGCTGGAGTTGTGTGTCTGTTTTCTACCTTCCCATGTAGTTTAGACCAGGCCCCAGTGACCAGATAAATGGCCTGTTAAAGGGATTAAAAAAGGAGGTGTTGGTTAAAGGAATGGAATGGGGTGAAGGTTGGAGCTCCTTTGGTTGGTATGGCAGGGAGTCAACTCTTTTTCTTATAGCACACCTTAACTTTCTGATGATGGCAGGTGTATGGACCTGCATGGAAAGTAAAAGGTGGCTCATGGAAATCCCAGCTAGTTATCTGAATAACCATGGAGGTTGCCTACACGCTACACTTTTATGTGCCAGGAGATCCCAGACATCTAATATTAAGGTTATGGCCTAATTAACTCTATACCAAGTGTCTCCTGCCTCCTTTTTCTATGAAAAATATTATATTTATCACATGTTAATTAAGCTTTTTTTACAACACCATTGTCCCTACATTAATTACAAGCAGATTGTGATAGATATCATTATCTCATGAGAACAATAAGAACAGTGGCTATTGCATTGTTGCTCTTTGACATGATATCTTTAACATAAAAACATAAGAGCGGCCATACTTGTTCAGATCAAAGGTCCATCTAGCACAATATCCTATCTTCCAATAGTGGCCAATGCCAATGCCCCAGAAGGAGTGAGCAGAAACAGGTAATCATCAAGTAATCCCTTTCCTGTCAACCATTCCCAGCCTGCAACAAAATAGGCTAGAGACACCATTCCGACCCAGCCTGGATAGTAGCCATCAATGGACCTAACCTCCATGAATTTATCTAGTTCTTTTTTGAACCCTGTTGAAATCCTGATCTTCACAACATGTTCTGGAAAGGAGTTCCACAGATTGATTGTGTGCTGCATGAAGAAAAATTTCCATTAGTTTCTTTTAAACCTGCTGCCTATTTATTTTATTTGGTGACCCCGAGTTCTTATGGGAACAAGTAAATAACTTTTCCTTATTCATTTTTCCAACACCAGTCATAATTTTATAGACCTCTATTATATCCCCCCTTAATCTCATTTTTTCTAAGTTGAAAAGTCCTAGTCTTTTTAATCTCTCTTCATATGGCACCCATTCCAAACCCCTAATAATTTTTGTTGTCTTTTGTATAATATTGAGATTAAGCAAATAAATAGAAGAAAAAAAAGTAAAAGTTTGTACTATACCATTTAGCCCTCACTCTTCTTTAGTAGTCATGCAGGGATTTTATGGATTCCTGGAAAATACTTGATCCTTGTTTACCAAAACATACCTGAATGTACTGGACCTGTGTATAGGTTTTCATGTACATTTGCTTTATCCTACATTTTTTATGATTCTTTGGTTGTAAAATTGTTTTTTTTACTACCAAATACCTCACCTACTATAAAGATAGAAATTAAAAAAGAGAGGAAACAAAAGATTGTTTTTATTGTGGATTTCAGTTTAATCCCTGAAGCCATCTAAGACAAAAATCTAATTAAATCACATGAACACAACAAACAAACAAGCAAACAAACCAATCCCAAACCAAACAAATAAAAATCCTTGATACTTTCAAGAACATTTGAAATTGTCCCTTCCATCTCAAACCCATCTTGGGAAATAAATTAATTGCAAAGGCAGAAACTTTTTTTTTAAAGATGGCTCATTATGTTCAGGCATTATTGCAGCTTCTTTGCAGTATATAAACTCCTCTGTTATTTGGAGATCCCTATAATACTTTGATACATCTGTGAGATGCAAAGATATTGTCAACTCTGTTTGCTTAATCTAAAAGAAGATACAGATTCTTCATGTTACAGTAGCATTGTTTCTGTTGTCTCCTTTTGGGAGTGTATTTTGGCAAAGAAATGTGCTGCCATCAAAGCAACAATCTTTTGGAGCATGTTTGAAGACAATTGACTGGCTATTAGTTTGACTTGTTTTGGAATTAAAAATTCTTTAATCTTCCTTGCCTGATTCCTTTGCACTCTATTTGTGTTTGGATCTATTTCCTGTGTCTTGCCCTTCTTGTGACATTTTGTCCTAGTGTACATGTAAGACACAAGTTTGATTTAATATTTCTAAATAAACATTTCTTAACGCACTGAGAGACAGAGATGAAGTGAAGAAACTAACTGTGAAGTCAATAGATGTCCTCAAATGACTGATACTGTTTGGGGTGGGAATACACTTCCAAAGATTTGATATCATTTTTTTTGTCCTGCTGCACTGTCATTCAGCTTTGCTCTCTACCTTTAAGAAGTGTATGTATGACTTTGTGGAGAGAGAGGAAATGCAGCAAATTAGTCATAATGCCACAAGTAGAATAGTTCATGGCAGTGTAACTCTGGCCCTGATACTCTGAAAGGATCTGTGTGAGTATGTGCGTGCACCTACATGCTACCCCAGTGACAACTGTGGAACTCCTGGTGGGAAGGTGGTACTCCCCATATGGTTTCCTTTCCAGAATCATGGCCTTAACAATGAATGAATGAATGAACAATGGATGAACAGCTTACCTTATTTTTCACTTTCATGCAACCACTGTAGAGTTGGAATTCTAAAGCCAGAAATGAAAGAGGGAAATGAAAATGTAAGAGATTAATTTGCCAATCTCATGTGTATATATAGAAGAAATTCATCCATTGTCTTAGTACTTTCAATCAATAGCTCAACATATTGTTCCAGAAAAGTGCTTCCTTTCCTGTGTTTCCTCCTCTTTGTCTTCATTTTAACTTGCTAGCATCTCTCTGTTTATAAAAACAACAAGCAGAAAGTTTATCTGAATACAGGTCATTGGTGTCACTATGACTACATAGTGTTATGCTTTCTTCCCTTTCACTTTGTTTGCTGGAAATCTGAAGATAGTTTGAAGCTTATCTATGAAAGCATTAAGCTCTTTATAGGCTGAGAGATATTGTTGAGATACTTCCTTTCAGATTTATGCAAAATAATTTATTTTTTCTTTTCCAACTAGCAGGTCTAAAGTGTTCAACCTAGACTAACTGATTGGCAAAAGTCCTTTGCTTCTTACTCTACAAATATAAACGGACATTTTTTTAATTACAGGTAATGGGACATTGATCGGAGCATCTGCAAATGTTGTTTGTGCAGGAATTGCAGAACAGCATGGCTATGGCTTCTCTTTCATGGAATTTTTCAGGTACAATATTAGACTTGTTATTTTAAATGTCTGATTTCCTCCTCAAAAAATGTATCCAGAATTCTGATATAAAATATATTAAATAATAGACTCAGTTAACTTTTAAAGATGTTAGAAGAGAATTGATAAGCAGTACATGGACCTACTACAGTGAAACAAATTATGTCTTTATTGCTGGGATTAGCCAACCATCACAAACAAGGACCTAGAGAGCTGTCAAATCTATACAATTCAGATGGAAGTAGAACTCCTCAAGGAATAGATAATCTGAAGATACAATTTCAGAAAATGCACCTGACTTCAGTTGGAGATGAGAGTTTGGTTTGTTAATTTTAAAAGGAAGATTGATACCTGGGTGCTGCCTTGAAGATTTTGCCTAAAGACAGTTTAATTCCATTGAACTCAGTGGAGTTTCACTAATGTAAAACTGATGCAATGATGCATGAATCCCTCAGCATTCACTTCTAGGGATGATAAAAACACAAATGAGTGAGGCATTAGAGACCAGTAGTTCTCAAATGTGGATCATTTGCTGGTCACGTGATGGTGGTTTCTTTAATTCATTTCCAGCTTGTGTTATATTAAAAAAAAAAAAGTAGAGGGATGGCCCTTAAACTGGTGTCAATCAGGGTTGCTGTAGCTGCTCTGAAGTCATTGGAGTTAAACTGATTTACACCAGCAAAGGATGTCTGGCTCAAATACTTTTAAAGTACTTTTCCAAGTAATTGATTGCTGTAGTTACCTTAAGAATGTTATGCCATCTTGAATGAGGAAGGAGGTAATGATGAATGGAAGAAAAAGATCATTGAGATAATCTATATTAAAATATAGTTAAGAGGATGAAAATGTTTGAGTTAAAGAATGTAATAACAAGTTAGAGGTATTTAAGGGAAAAATGTACTAGTACACTTTTTTGTGTGTAGTAAAGATCCACTGGAACTGCTGGCCATAGAGTACCTCTGAAAAGAAAATCTGGGGAAAAGGGAATAAAATAGATTTACTGCCCTATATCAGTTGTAGGGAATAATAAACAAACTGGGAGTTGAAAGTTGTTTTTTTTTTACTTTGAAAATAGTAGAAAAGTGTATTAAACATGGAGCAAGATGAAGGAGGACCATGTAGGCTACTGTTCAAGCAAAGTCTTCTAATTTCATATTGGACCATCCTTAATATTTTTGTCTCAAACTCTTCTAATATTAAAACAAGGTTTTCAGTAGTTTGTTAAACATATTTCAGAATTACTATTTCATTTCTATTTCTATTTGTATTAAGTAATGAATATCCCTTATATCACTGGGCCATACTGAATAGCAACTTAATCCTATTAACTTAAGTGGGACAAACTGATGGAGTATTTATGGAGTAAGATTCTCCTTAGTCTAAGCAAGAACAGGTTGCCAACTATTTAGAAAAATTGTACACGCACAAGATTATGGGGCTAGATCTAATGCATCCAAGAGTACTGAGGGAGTTGGCTGATGTGATTGCAGAGCCATTAGCCATTTATCTTTGAGAACTCTTGGTGATCGAGGGTGGGTCCCTGATGATTGGAAAAAGGCAATTTAGTGCCCATCTTTAAAAAAGCGAAGAAGAGTCCAGGGACCTACAGACCAGTCAACCTCACGTCAGCCTCTGGAAAGATCATAGAGCAGGTCCTCCAGGAATCCATTTTTAAAACAAAATCCCAAGCACTACTACAAGCTGGGGACCAATGGACTTCGGGGATTACAGTGGCTAAGAAGCTGGATCTGAGTCAACAGTGTACCCTTGTTGCTAAGGAGGCTTATGGCATATTGGGCTGCATGAATAGGAATGTTACCATCAGATCAAGGGAAGTGATTATTTCCTTCTATTTGGCATTGGTGAGGTCACATCTGGAGTAATGTGGTCAGTTTGGAGCCCCTCTCTCCCCACTGTAGAAAGGATGTGGAAAAATTGGAGTGTGTCTAGCAGAGGCAACAAAAAGCGTCAAGGGGTTGAGGGACGTGATTTATGACTGGAATGAGTTACCTAGGTAGGTGGTGACTAAAAATGTAAGGAGTTACCAGTAAAAGAAGTATTTAACAATTTGAGCTACTCTGTATTTAATTTAAGGTAGTCAGAAAGTGTTCAAGGAACTAAAACTGGCACTTACTGCATTTAATATATACTCAAGCTCCTCCTGTTTTTAAGGTGCTAATAGGAAGAGATTAATGGGAATTGGGACATGAAGGACTAAAAATCAAGCCCAGTCATGGGTGAAATTTCAGTTGAGTTAGCCAGAATACCAGAATTGTTTATTTTATTACCACTTAACTTTTGAGCAGAGAGTACAGGAAACTTCTTCCCAAAATTCCCCCCCCCCCCTTTTTTTGCATTGTTTTTTTTTCCCCTTTTATCTCCCCCATCCCTGTTGATTTCCCTTGTGCTGGAAAGTGTGCATGTAAGTGTGCATGTAAACCCTGTTGGAGAATCTGGAGTGAAATCATTGATAATACTGGTGAGATAACTTTACATTCCTGGCTGTAGTCCAGTGGGGAGAGTTGCCCCTCCCGCTCTGGGTCTGTGGGCAGTCAGTCCACCTCATTATGTGTCTGGGGGCTGCCTGACATGGGCAATCAGTGGGATGTTGGGAGACAGCCATCCCAGGATTGGGGTAGCGGGGAGGACACAGGCCACTCCACTGTGGGCCAGGGCCCTTTCAGTGGCAGAGCGATCTGCCCCTGGGTCAGTCGGGATCCTGAATGCAACATGATGACTTGGTTGTCAGGATGGTCGAAGCCAGTCAGGGGTGACTTCCTAACCCTTCTTCAGGATTTACCTGGCTCTGTAGAGGGTTGCCCTAATCAGTGGGGAAGAAGGCCATTGTCAGTGCTTTCAGCTCCTCCGTGCTCAGGTCTGTAAATGGCCCTGGTGGTTCTGGCCAGTCTTCAGATCCCTCAGGGACTGGAGTAGCCACCCAGCTTGGGAGTTTGCAGGAGACATCTGGTTTCTCTGGCCCACCCACTGACTTTCAATGGGAGGGTTGTTCTGCGTTCTTGGCTCTGCTCACCAAGGTCCAGTGAGGGGGCTCCTCCCTCTCCAGGTGTATCTGTAGTCAAACTGCCTCACTATGCTGACAAGTCTGTGAACATGTTGCTGCTATGGGGGATTTTATGCAAACTATCTCCTTTGACTCTAACATCCACAGTATTCTGATCACGAGTTTCAGGACATAATGCATATTAGATCTATGTTGCAATGTTCAGTGTCAGTATCTTTTTAGGCTATATATTCCCTTATGCATCTTGGGTGATAGGCAATGATTCAAAGTACACTTTTAAGAAATTATAAATGAACACCTGTACAATATGAGTAATATAGAAATGCTGGGCTTATTTTGGATTGCTCTGTGAATGTCTGCAGACATTCAAAGTGTCCTTTTAGGATTTAGCTTTTCTATAAAAAATTTACTGTTTTTACAGAAAGAACAGCAAAATGGTTACTGATGAGGAATTATTAATAGCTAAGAATCTTACTTCTGCTCTGCATTTTCTGTAGGTTTGTGGGAACATAGCATGTGATAACTCCTCTCTCCCACAAAATGCTTAAGTGCAGAATAGTGACACTGAAGAGGAATGCTCACATACTTACATGTGCTATTTAGAAGGAAGCTTGTCCAGTAGAAATAAAAAAAAGTACTCTCAGAAGCTATTAACCATGAATCTCTCTGTCTTGTTTGGTTGTTCAAATTTTTGGGCCAGATCAACAACTTCATTGACTGAAATTGGAAGTAAGTTGATGTATGGCATCTACTGATCTGATGCTGAAGATTGATTTTTCTATGTGATACACTTCACACTTGTAAGTCTCAACATGAGACTATTCCAGATACCTTTCATACGGATAGAGTTAGGCTGTGTCCAGACTCCATGCCTCCGTCGACGGAGGCATGTAGATTAGCCAGATCGGAAGAGGGAAATGAAGCCGCGATTAAAATAATCGCGGCTTCATTTAAATTTAAATGGCTGCCCCGATCTGCCGATCAGCTGTTTGTCGGCAGATCGGGAGAGTCTGGACGCGATGCCCCGACAAAGAAGCCTTTCTTCATCGACACAGGTAAACCTGGTTTCACGAGGCTTACCTGTGTCGATGAAGAAAGGCTTCTTTGTCGGGGCATCGCGTCCAGACTCTCCCGATCTGCCGACAAACAGCTGATCGGCAGATCGGGGCAGCCATTTAAATTTAAATGAAGCCGCGATTATTTTAATCGCGGCTTCATTTCCCTCTTCCGATCTGGCTAATCTACATGCCTCCGTCGACGGAGGCATGGAGTCTGGACACAGCCTTATAGTTTATTTTCCTGCAAATACAGAACTCAGCACTGCAATATAATTTCTAATGCTTTATCCAGTCTAAATTTATAGTCCCAAGTGAAAAAGCTTCATTCGCTTACTTGGAAAACATTTTAGAGTATTGGGGAAGCTTTTCCTGGAAATGTTTCTTTCCATTCCATTTCTTATAGCTACATCAATATATCAGAGTGGTCCCATCTGACCTTCAAAGTCAAGGAATACAATACTAAATAATTCTACTTCCTTATGGAGCTAACACACTTCCTTGATGTGTAAACTGTTATTGTGGCCCCTTTATTAGGGTGACAGGATTTTGCTTTTAAGCATCCTTATAACAGGTTTCTAAAATCTTCTGGTAAATACTTAATGATTCCTGCTAAGCCACTGTGGCTCATTAAATTGAACTTGGATGCAAGAGAATGGGAAATTTTCTGAAGCAAGAAGGAACTAAGACAGAGGAAATCTGCAGGAAACGCTAGGGACAACCACATTCTGGAAGGAAGCTTTTGCCTAGATTTCAGCTGTATTATTTTTAGTTATTAATAAATCTAGGAAGCTGACAGGGATTGAGGGAGGAATGAGTTTAGACACTGACTCAGCATGTTGTACTCTGCTGAAGGTGGAAAGGGAGCTCAGCCCATCTGCATTTCACCCACCTGCTACACTTAGAAATTGGTTAGCCAAGCAATACTTACTTGCTTTTTTTATCTTTCCTCCTGAGCAAATTTCTCTTGTTTGAGTTTGCTTCTCTTTGGACCTCCTCCAATTTGGCAGTATAATTTGGGTAGTATGGAGTCCAGTAATTAATATAATAGTCCAGGTGCAGTCTCACTACAGACATGTGAAGAGAGAGTGTCTATATTTTTCTTTTGTTCTCTCACGTGATACTTTGCTTACAAATTTCTAAATAACTCTAGCTTTTTCTATAAGCCTTTACCAGTTAAAACATGTGCCTAATTGCTTCACTTTTAACCCCCAGACTCTTTCAATATTTATTTGCCTCATATGTAATTGCTTGTAGTTTTTCATAAACATATCCCCATCAGGACCATGACATTTACTATATATTTGAGAGAGTTTGTGTGTCTGTCTGAGAGTCCATTTGTTCAAGAATGCTTCCTAAATAATAAGAGCTAGGACCACCAAATTTGAGATGAAGCTTCCTCTTAGCCTAACTCAAAGCAAGTCCAAGTTTGATTGTGCTAGGACAATGGGCCTGGAATTCAAATGCAGGGCTGTGATAGCAGGGACAGTTATACTCCTGAATGACCACAGTGGGGCAACAAATGTCCCAGCCTTGGGGAGCAGCCTGGGCAAGGCTGGCCACAGGGATCAGGCAACAGGTGGGCTGCATGGCACCTACTGCCCTGGGCCGGCCCTGGGGAGCAGCCAGTATTAGCCCCCACCCCTGAACCCCCATACCTCCCAACTGCCTTCCCTGACTCCTATACCCTCCCTGCTCTGAGTCCCTTCTCACCCCAACCCCAATTCTTGCATCCCCTCACCCTCCTATCCCCCTACACTAAGCCCCCCACAAGCCGCTGCCCTGACTCCTGCAACCTTCACACCTCCAGCCCCCTGCCCTGAAGGACGTGAGCAATGCCAGGTAAATCTTCTAATTGGAAATTATATTAAAGTTTTGTGCCAAGTATGATATGACTGGTGTGGAGATAGCTTCAAGGATAAACATTACAAGAATAAAAATATATGCAGATGGGATGGTATGGTATGGGATGGAATGGGATGGAATGCCGATAGATCAGAATGCAGAGGGGCATACTCCGCAGGAGGTGCATGGAAAAAAATCTGAAAACTTATTGAGCACAATAGTTCTGCAGCTAAGAGCAATTTTGTTTGGCTCTGTAGCAAACCACCACCATTGGCTGTGATTAAAGATGTAATCGAGTTGTTTCATAGAAAAAGAAAGTGGCAAAATACATTAATTTTATTTCAGTCAGATAATTGGTGACTGGGAATTTGGCATGGTAGAGAGTAGATTGGGTGAGAAGAATAAATAGAATCACTTTATATAATTAAGTAATTATACAGATAACAATGATTTGGCATTTGAAGAAGAGAACCCTTTGGGAGGGACTAGCTCCTGGGGCCTAATTTAGAACACATAGTAAAATAAAGCGGGTAGAAACATAAAAGTATTTCTGGAATCTTTTTTTCTAGGCTAAAATGCTGAATTAATAGTCTTTATCTTCACTGGAGGGTAACAATAATTTTAAAAAAATGAGCAGTGCTGTGTCATCTTAGTGACTATCAAATATATTAGATCATGAGCTTTCGTGGGTAAAACCCACTTCATCTAATGGCTTTTACTCATGAAAGCTCATGATCTAATATATTTGTTACTCTTTATGGGTACATCTATACTTACACCCTAGTTCAAACTAGGGATGCAAATGTAGGTGACTGAAAATGCTAATGAAGCAGGGATTTAAATATCCCGCACTTCATTAGCATGATCTCGCCGGCGCATTACTCCACTCAACAGCTGTTTCGAAAGTGATAGTGCGTGCCGGGATGCGTTAGTTCGAACCAAACCCCTTGGTTCGAACTACCATTACTCCTCATTGTTGTTACTCCTTGGAGTAACGTTAGTTCGAGCTAAGGGGTTTGGTTCGAACCAATGCGTCCCGGTGTGCATTTCACTTTTGAAATAGCTGTTGAGTGGAGTAACGCGCCGGCGAGATCATGCTAATGAAGTGCGGGATATTTAAATCCCCGCTTCATTAGCAATTTTGGTCGCCTACATTTGCATCCCTAGTTCGAACTAGGGAGTAAGTGTAGATGTACCCTATGGTGCCACAGGACTGCTCGTTGTTTTTAAAGTTACAGACTAACATGGCTACCCTCTGAGAAATAATTTAAAATTAGTTGAAAAAATATTAGTTTATATAGTAACTGTTTCGAGAAACAAATTGTCTTATTAGTAGAATTTATCTCTGAGGGGTATAATTTATGACAAAAGTGGTTACAGTAGGATATCATTTATTCCTGCTGGAGAGCAGTGACCCGTATAGATAGTGATGCCTTCAGTGATGATTGTTATTCACATGTAGAAGGACAAATGTGATGTCTTAATGCTACTCCCTGTACATTACATCCTGTTTCCACAACACATTAATAATCGTTTGTGTAAAATGTTGAGCACTAATGTTGAAATGTTGAAACCACATAAATTTCCTTTGATAATCTGTAAAATAGCAGAAGGCCTATTCCTTGCAGTTCAATTAGCCTTCATTTCCAGACTCTTTTATTTGTATATTTTTCATAAGACTGGTGAATGCCAAAATGGTTCCTTATTCTTCAAACTCAGTCTTTCATGTCACGCTATTGCTGTTTTAGTACTGAGCCTCACAAGAGTGCCGACTACCCAGTTGTAGTGGTTTTGAGATAGAGGCATTCACTGAGGAACAACCAAACTCATTTCACTTATGACTTTTGTTAGTTCTATGCAGCTATCAGGCCTGCCAAGACGGGGGGAAAGGGACAACTGCCCTGGGGCCCAGCAGTTATGAAGGGCCCAGGGCTTCTGGCTCAAGAGGCTCTCAGAGCCCTGGGTCCTTTAAATTGTCACCAAAGGAGCTGGGAGAAGTCCTGGGTCCTTTAAATTGACATGCTGCAGGTGGCTTTAAGGACTGGTAGGACAGCGCAGCATGCTCTGTGTGGCGCTGAGGGCTGGCTGCTCCCACCTCTTCCACTAAGGCCCCACACCATCCAGGAGCACGAAGCTGGCCTCCCCTTCCCACTTTGCCCAGATCTGTCAGCTACCCAGGCAGGTATGCAACTGCAGAAGGAAAAATCTATAACTCTGCTGGTTGCCAGACTTGTCCTGGAGTCTGTAGTAAAGTTTAATCTTCAATTAAAGATTATGTTATGTGAGTGAACCTCTAGAAATGTGTCCAATCAAAACTGGAAACCCTATTCTCAAGACACTTCAGAGTGCAGGGCATAAGTCCATACATAACAGTATTATGGGAGATGCCGCCTGCAGAAAGGAATTTGATGCTTAAGAATTTGTCCACTATTCACATGCTTAAGGAATTCAGTTATTCAACCAACTTCACATAGATTTTCCAATCTCATTCACTTTTAGGATAAGCCCAAGCATAGAAACTTTCAGCTCTCTGAGGTGAGAAGGTAGTTCATGCTTTGAGCTTCTTTAAGCATTGTGTTTTCTGCTGAGATTGCTGAGCAGAAACTCGATTGTTACTGGTTACTATCTGAAAAACAAATGAGATTTTCAAAAGCACTCAACATTTACCTAATTCTTCTGCAGTTGACATCAGTAGCAGCTTTACCATTGATCTCAGTGGCAGCAGAGTTAGGGCAACAATGATCAATTTTAAAAATCCCACTCTAAGCCTAGGTTTACACTAGACAAGGCAGGTCGGCTTACAGTACGCCATCCAGCTTCTCAAAATACATAGCTGGATTTGGCTTATTTTAAGATGAGTTACTGCAGAGTCTACCCTGCAGGAAGCAAACAGGAGCACAAATTCTGTCTGGCTTCCCTTAGTCCTTGCAGATTGAGGAGTACCAGATGCTAATGGTGGCTGCTCTAAGCATTTGATTCGGGGGTATACACTAGACTCGGTAAGTCAAATGCTAGAAGATTGACTTCTGGAGGGTCGAGCTTCTCCATAGTGTAGACATGACCTAAGAGTCCTCCCCATGATAAGCAATGCAGATTCATGCAATAGAGAATGGTTTATTTTCTTTTCAGGGTGCTTCTTTGGTTTCATTATTGTAAGGTACAACGAGAAGGATGAAAATGCAAATTAGTGATATTTATTCCTTAAGCAAAAAATGCAGAACAATTTAATATTTTGAGCATTTCAATCTGAAGAATTTTTCCTTTTCCATATTGAAACAGGATTTGTCTGCATTAGGTGTAATTTTGCTTGCAATTTGGCATAGATAAAGCTTTTCTCATCTTCAAATTATGACCAATACTTTTGGCAAACATTGTTGGGTTTGTGGAAACTGAAATAATTGCTTTTTTAATCCTGAAGTGTCCTTGATTGGATTAGCAAATACGTTTGCCAATTAAATTATGTGGAAATGAAATAGTGAGCTTTGGGTCATACTCTGCTTTAAAATAATAAGATTAATTACTGAGAGTCAGTTATAAATAGTTTTTGTTTTGCCTTCCATACAATATATAATTAGTGTATCACTCTTGTAAGAGAAGAAACAGGTGACCCAGGATCGGATGAGGTAAATGGTCTACTTTATTGCTGCTGCATGTTAACCCCAGGCCCCCAACACAACATTCCGAGTGGCAATAATTTGGCCCCCAATTACACTCCTTTATCCATTTTAGTATGTTAATCCATCTGTCACTACTTTCCATAAACCTTTATTCAGCAAAGTTAACTCCCAAACACTGAATATTAATAAGCAGGTAATGAATACCCCTGCTTACCAGTTTTTAATTTAATCAGCATTACATACTATCTTAATCAGCATCTTACAGGGAGGGGGAAAGAGCTCTGACCCTGAAAATATTTTTACAGAGTAATTGAGAAGACACTGAAGGGCAACAAAAATGATTAGGGGTTTGGAATGGGTCCCATATAAAGAGAGATTAAAAAGACTTGGACTTTTCAACTTAGAAAAGAGGACACTAAGGGAGGGGATATGATAGAGGTCTATAAAATCATGACTGGTATGGAAAAAGTGAATAAGGAAAAGTTATTTACTTATTCCCACAATATAAGAACTAGGCATCACCAAATGAAATTAACAGGCAGCAGGTTTAAAAGAAACAAAAGGAAATTTTTCTTCACTCAGTGCATAGTCAACCTGTGGAACTCCTTGCCAGAGGATGTGGTGAAGGCTAGGACTTTAACAGGGTTAAAAAAAAGAGCTAGATAGATTAATGGAGGTTAGGTCCATCAATGGCTATTAGCCAGGATGGGTATGAATAGTGTCCCTAGCCTTTCTTTCTCTGGAGGTGGATGACAGAGGAGGGATGACGTGAAGATTACCTGTTGTGTTCCCTCCCTCTGGGGCATCTAGCACTGACTGTTGTCAGTATACAGGGTACTTGGCTAGATGGACCTTTGGTCTGATCCAGTATGGCCGTTTTTATGTTCACTGTCCAGTGCAACTATCTTTCTAGATTGGCAAGGACAAAGGGGAAACATATGCTTAAAGGGTAATGCCTGCTGTGGCTGCACCCCTTACCACTATCCCAGTCCCCTATTAATTTGTACATATCCCAACAACTCTCTTAGTATATGAACTATGAAACTTAAAAGCACATTACAAAATAATTCAAAGTTGGGATAAAACCCATACAAAGCCCTGGATCTTGGAACCATTCACAAATGTGCTTAATTTTATTATCATGAGCAGTCCAGGGTATGTCTACACTATAAATGCATCAGCTGGAGCTGTGGCGCTTACTGTGGCTACAGAAAGAATCCTTTCATTACTGTAATAAATCCACCTTCCGAAGTGATGGTAGCTAAGCTCATGGATGAATTTTTCTGTTTTCCTAGTAGTCTACATCAGGGCTTAGTTTGTCTGAACTTCTTCTGCTACAAATGTGCATTTTTTACACTCCCAAGTAATATATCTGGATTGACACAACTTTCTAGTGTAGACCAGCCCTCAATGAAACCAATAGATAGTTATAGCAAAGCTGAGTGTGCATGAATATTTGTGGGATTGGAGTCTAAATACTTCTCATTAGACTTGTGCACAAGTACATAAGTATGTCTGTATAGAGGGAAATGCACGATTAAAATCTAAAACAGCAGATTATTATCTGGGTGAATAGCAGGGAAAAACTGACTATAAATATTTGTTCAAATGGAAAAATGAATTTTGATTTGATCATATTTCTATCTTGTGATTATTACCTCTGCACGTGTAAACTTGTATATGTCTGAATACTTCCCTTCCCTCCTCCCCCCTCCCCCAAAAAAACCCCAACCAGTTGATTAGGTAAGTTTATTTAATGAGTAAACAGAAGTAGTATTATCATGTGGCATGTGCAACTAATTAATGTAACAAGGATTGCAGAATGCTACTTACAGGTAAAAATATTTCCATAGAAATTCACAGATAATTCTGAATAATTAATACAGCTGGGATGGTCTTGGTGGATTACATCCAAGTTTGGGGATTCTTTGAGGATTGTAAACAATATAATCTTTGTGTGCCTACTTGTCTGTGTCAGTGTATATATGGAGTATGTGGTGGAGTAACAAAGAAGTGTTAATGATAAAAGTTTGGGAAGTTTGGATTATTCATGAGCGACAAAACCATGAATGCCAGAATCTTGTGCCAATAAAACCTTGATACTTCACAACACCATCATATACTCTGTATGATAGAATACAGAAATCTATTTTAGGAATTTTTTAGAGAATTAAAAAAGGACAATTTCTTATCCCTCTTTAAGATGTTACCACAGGATATATATAGTATAAATATAGATAACTATAGATATAGTATAAATGCACAGAATGCAGAGACAGAGAGAAAAAAAATAAAACAAATTCATGCCAACCATTTCCAAATAGGACCTCAAACAGCTTTTTTCATACACAGAAATGCCACCACTATAAAGTCAAATTTCTTGGATGTCTCCAGTAGGGCCAGAATGGGTGCTAGGCTCCACCAGGAACCTCCCCTTTGCAATAGTATGAAGATGCTTTTTGCAGTCTTGTTGGGCTGCAAAATACAGTAGATTTCTGATAATCTGGCACCTTTTGGACCTAGGTGGTGCCGGATTATCAGATTTGCCAGAGAATCAGGAGGTCCGGTATAGCTGCATGGCTTAATAGCTGGCCAGGACACAATCTCCCTCCCTGTCCCCCCCCCCCCTTTGCTCTTTGCATCTCCTCCTTGTTGTAACCTGATCCTCCTCCTCCTCCTCCTCCTCCCCTCCCTTTCCCCTTCACTGAAGCAAAACGCTCTTCTCCCTACTGTAACATGATCCCCCTCCCCCAACCTTATGCTCCCTCTGGTTACAGCCAGCACGTGTGCTGAGCAGCAGGCTTTTTAATCAGCTGGTCAGGAGCGCTTGGCATTTTGATGCCGGAGTATTGGGAGTGCCGAACAGTTGGATGCCGGACTATCGGAGTTTTACTGTAATAGACATTAGGACAAATTTGCTTATATAAATTAACAAAAGCCTTTTACATTAGAGAGGAAGTTGCTCTCCCTCTCCAACAACATTTTATATGCAGAAGATAGCCACATCTCTGGGGACTTGATCTTTTCTGTCTTGGGTCTCAGTTGGATACATCTTCTACAGAGAAATTTATTTGTGGAAGGTTGTTCTTTGAAAACCAGTGGCTCTTTGGAGACATTCAGAATTTTGGAATCTGAGATTCAGTCTGAGAGACAGATTAGTGGGAAGGTCACAAGTATGTGATAAAATGAATGAATGATACATGGCTTTATAACATATCTTTCTAATTTATAAAATGGTTATAATCTCCATATTTAGGACATGTGTGTATGTTTTGTCCTATCTTTGAGATCCAGCCACTGCTGTGTGAAATATGGAAACTATTTAACAAAACACAGTCACAACACTGAATAACAATAAACCATAGCAATTATAAGTATGTTGTTGTTAAAATAAAAGGTGTAGGCAGGATGTGATTATCTGTCATTGGAATTTTGCATGAAAACCTGCCAAGTGCCAGGGGATTGGTAGTAACCACAATTGTTCTGTACTTCAATTTTATTATCAGTAGGAATATAATAGGATAAGTACTTTAGATAACTTATTTTTAAAAAATGTTAATTATGTCAAATCTGGGGAAAATGTGTCATTCCATGCATCAAGTATCAGAAAGACTAGCTTAGTTATAAATGTCTCTACTAACTGTAGAGATTATCTGGGTGACCATTGTTGAGGACTAAGACTCAGATTCAAAGCATGGCAGGAGATAAATCATGACTAGTTTAAAGTAATTTAATATGACTTACAAAATCAATCAATAAAGAGTGAGAAATGCAGTAAGCAAAATAAGATTTTTGTCACGTTGACCATAGCGCATCCTTCCTAAATGTTATCTTTCAGCAGAGTCGATATCTAATAGCAGCTTGACAGCATCATTTGAACAGTAATTATTTCTGATAAATTTTTGTCGGTAACAGATTCCGGTCACTGTACTGTTGCGTGTGCCATCATGTTCTCATGTACACTTTCCTGTTCTTTTTTTGGTTTTCAAAGTACAGGTTGGACCTCCTTGGTACAGCACCCTCGGGACCTGATTGGTCCTGGATGAGGGATTTTGCTGGACCAGGGGTGGTCATTTCTGGCCCCTGGCCTCTCTCCATCCATGGCCTGACCACTGCCCTTCCCCCTGGTTCCCCCCAGGATATTAGTGGAGGAATTCTGGGGTCTGGGATGGAGGTTGGGTGCAGAAGGAAGCTTAGGGTAAGGGACTGGGTTCAGGAGGGAGTTTGGGCAAAGGAAGCAGTTGTGACCTAGGGCAGGGTACTGGGATGCAGGATTTTGGATGTGACTTAGAATAGGAGGGGATTGTGATCCAGGGTGCTAGATCTGGGGGGGGGGGGGAGAGGGGGAAAGGGGTATAGGTACAAGAGAGGGAAGGGGGTTTGGGTATGTGGAGGAGGGCAGAGGGTTAGGGAAGAGAAGGGCTGGGGTGCAGACACAGGCTCAGTCTGGGAGGCGCTTACCAGCAGAAACCTGAGGCAGACTGCCTGCTGCAGGCTGTTCGCTGCTCCACATGGATCTGCTCTGAGCATGAGAGGAAGCGGGACGGGGAAGGGGACAGGGAACGAGAATGGCAGGAGAAGGCTTTCTACACTGCTCTTGCTCCCAGCAAAAATTCTGGGCTCCTATTGGCCAGAAACTGAGAGTTTGGCCAATGTGGGGCAGGAACAGCATGAGAAGTCTTCTTCCCAGCAGTCTGGAACAGAGAACAGCTGGCTTTTTGAAGTGTGAGCTGTTTTCTGCCTAAGAGTTTGGGCAAGGCGGCTGCAAGCCAGATCCGGTGGCTTGGCAGGCTGGATCTGGCCTGCTGGCAGCCTTTTGCCCATCCCTGATCTAATGCGATGTGTCTCTTGATTGAATTACTTAATTTTAGGGAGGCACTCAAATAGGTAAGAAGCAGGACATGATGACCTAATAAGTATTTTCCATCTTCCTATTATTTCAATAAGAGACTGTAATGGTAGCCAGTAAGATTTTGAGTAGTGTTGACAGGCACTAAGGAAAGTATCTTATGCACCTAATTCCTAACATGCTGTTCTTTAGCTATTACAGAACTGGATCTCTCTTTAGGTACATATAGACTACCCTTGGCTTCTGAAAGAAGATATGCAAATTTGGCACAAATTTGCATATCTTCTTCCAATCCCTTTTTCAGAGGAGGTTTTTTTGGACAAAAAAAAAAAGCAGTCTAGATGGGGATTTTTGTGCAATCCCCCCTTTTCGAAAGACCCCTGTAAACCTCATTTTTTGAGGAAGTGCACACGTACCTCTCCTGCCCCCTCTCCCAGCAGGCAGCCAGAGCTGGTGTGCCAGCCTGCAGTTGCGTAGCTGAGGCTGGTGCTGCAGCACTGGCTCCATGCAGAATGGGGGCCAGGGGTGGGGCTGAGCTCCCGCCCTCCATGACAGTAAAAATCAGCTTGTGTGCTGCTTGTGGTACACATGCCGGGGGTTACTGACCTCCCATATAGACAACTATTAAAACAGAACATTTACTGCACATGTGCACTAAATCAAATGTATCTCGTAATGCAATGATTTCTTTGCTAGCTTCCACTTATTGATATAGGTATTGCAATTATTGACCTTTTATCAGAGGAGCCTCAGAGTCTAAGTAATAAGTGTCCAGGATTGTCACTCTGTCTTTGTATGTCTGTTTGAGTCTGTGTGAAACAATGGAAATAACTACAGTTGAGATCTCCTTTTATTCGTACTATCATCAGGTTCAATCCTCACTGTTACTGTCTAGTCTTTAAATTCTCAGTCATGGTGACTTTATGAATTATACCCATGTGGTGTATATGTAAGTGGGGGGAATGGTCCCTCTATTGTGGGGAACTTTCCTGGCTTCTATACTACCCTGGTGAAATAGTCCAGCAAAAGGATCCGAGTCCCCGCTTCCACTTCTTTTACCCAAAGGCTTCTCTGATCCTGAGGGCTCCCCTTCCACTCTCCTGAGTAGCAGAGTCCCTGAAATCCCAACAAGGCTGGGCCCAGGTTTCCTGGGGCTTAATCCCCGACCTTGTAGTCGCTTAGGGCAGGGTCTAGGGTGTCCCCACTCTGGGGTGCTCTCTTCACACTGGATGCTTTCCTGACCCACTGATCATTACATACACTTCAAAGTAAATACAATTTATTAAACAGCAACTGATTAAAAATAAAACAATAAGGAAAAAATGAGAAAGGTTAAATGAGAACACATAGTCCCACTCTTTAGTACGGGGATATCACAAACAGCCGTTTGCAGAGTGTAAGAAAAGTTCACAGTCTGTTCCTTATAGGTCCTAGGGCTCTTTCTCAGGCCCTGGCTGTGCTGCAGGGGGGCTGCAGGTTGGACATGCTTGTTCTGGCAGTGACCACATGACTTCAGGCTCTAAGTGACAATCCCCTCCAGTTCCTTGCGCTGCTTCTCTGACCCCTTTGGCTCTGGTCACTGCAGGTCTGCTTCTTAGCACAGGGTCTGCACTCTGTGGGCTGTGTGTGTCTGGCCCTGTCACTGCTTCTCACCACAGGGTCTGCGCTCTTTGGGCTGTGTGGGCCTCTGGCTCTGTCACTGCAGGTCTGCTTCTCAGCACAGCTTGCTCTCCTTGCTGCTCTTCTTAGCTCTTTCTTTTTAGCTTTGACTCAGGGTATGTCTACACTGCAGTCCTCTTTTGAGAGAGGAATACAAATGCAGCCGAGTGAAATTGTAAATGACCCTTTAACGGTTATTTCAAAAGAAGCGTTTGTTTTCGAAATAACCACATCTACATTGCATTTTTTATTTCGAATAGGGTATTTTGAAAAAGCGTCCGGACACGATTATGCAAATGAAGCGTGGTAAATTCAAATCTGCGCTTCATTTGCAATTTTGCTCGGCTCCATTTGCATTCCTCTCTCGAAAGAGGAATGCAGCGTAGACATACCCTCAGAGACCCAGAAAATCACAGATCACATGGAGGATGGGATCTGGCCTCCTAATTCCCTCATTGGTCTGTCCAACCTGTCAATCAGGCTGACCTGGAGTATTGGCCTGTTTCCATTGTCCCTGGGGATTGTCAGTCTTAGGGCCCTGATTTTTCATGGCCAGCGCCCTTTTGGTACTGGGCGCTGGCCAACCAAAAACTCCCACTGAGTTTTAGTAAGGGGCTAACGGTCCCCTTACATATAGCTATAATAAGGCATGTATCTATGCCATGCCAAGAGGCCTAGACCTTTGGGATATCAGAGGTAACTCAATGAATCCACCACCCTTATTCTTCAGCTAATTTAATGCAACAATTTATTTGGCAGTATAATGGACACTGCACAGAGGGTAGATTTATTTGGCTCAGTTGTCACACCTGTGTGACATGGATTTTCAGCTACTAATATAAATAATCATACATACTTACTTCAATCCTAAAAATGGGGATTAAATTAGCACCTCTGAAGGAGAAACCACTTTATCAGCTTTAGTAAGTACTGTAAATCCTGATTTGATGCTATTGCATAAAAATGAATGTTTGTAGTACTGAAAGAAGACTATTTTTCATAGACTGAATGCTTTTGTGCAGGGCAGCCAGATAGTTTTAAAATTACTGTTCTAAAGTTATCTTCAGCAGATAATTTATGCATACTTTTGTGTAATCTAAAACCACCCAGAGAGAGAGAGGGAGAGAGAGATTTTCTTTAAGTACCAGCACACTGATGGTATTAAGTGGTTCTTGGGAGATGTTTTCTGTGCCAATGGGAAATCTCTAGTGTTCGCTTAGAAGTTATTTCCCAGCTTTGTAAAACATTGATGTCAAACTTTTGGGAAATGTTTTGAAATAAATAAAGTCATCTTTCTGTGGAGAGATTTTTGAAGGATCTCCCAAGACTAGGAGTTTAATAGCAAGTGGGGGTGAATTGTGACCAAATAAAGTATTTGTAAAGCAGAATGGTTGCTCCAGAGAATGTTTTTGAAAGTTCTCAAGACAGTGCATCTTCAAAATCTTTATCCCTCTAAATATAATAGTCACTCAAGTCACCAAAGAACTAGACTGGATTAAGCACTAGCAAATATTCTGCAGGGAACAGCAGATGGGTGGAATCTAATATAAGTGTTTTCCATCACTGATGTGTCTATGTTTCGGATTTTAAGCCTTGACTATATAGCTCATTTGCCGAAGGTTGAGAAACAATATTCCCCTTTCTTCATGTCTGTAAAGACAAGTAATTTCACTATATAAAGCTACCTGGGACAGAATTGCATATGAATGTGCATTATTTTATAGTGAAATGCAATAACTTATAACTGGACTATGGCTAGTTATCCATTGTCAGGGAATACATTGACTGAAAAGAAAAAAAAAGTATATTTGATTAAACTCCTGCTGCATGAAGACAGGTGTTATCCTGGTGATGTCTGCTTTAGAGCTGAAATAAATATGCTTTTGTTAAATGCTAAAAAGCAAGAATTAAAGGTCAAGTTTATCATTATGCTGATATGCTTGTCATGCCTGTAGTCTAGAAATTAAAAAACCCTAGTCTATTAAATCCATGATGCTATTTTTTACAGCTAAAAGAGGTCAGTATTTTATTTTTTCCACGTAATCCATCAATGCCATGGTGAGTTTCCAGAGTCAGGAGTATCTGTAGTTCAGTGGTATGAGACGGTGTCAAGAGTACGTGTGCATGATTCTGTGGTGCCATTGTGGCTTAGTACTGTATGTTTGTTTCACTGCATATCTCTGAATGAAAGGCAGAGTGTTATCACATAGGCAGTGGATGGAATCTTCCACAGCCCCTGAAATATACAACTCATCAATTGTCAACACCCTTACTGTCTTTTCATTGTCTAGCTAGAATTGGAGAAACACTTAGGCTGTGTCTACACTGGCACGATCTTGCGCAAAAGCGGCCACTCTTGTGCAAAAGCTTGCTGACTGTCTACGCTGGCTGCATGTTCTTGCTCAAGTAAACTGATGTTCTAATTTATAAAATCAGGGCTTCTTGCGAGAATTCTGACACTCACACTCAGGAAGAAGCCCTCTTGTGCAAGAGCTCTTCCAGAAGAGGCCAGTGTAGACAGGCAACAAGATGGTTAAAATGGCCATCAGAGGTTTCTTGCGCAAGAGAGCATCTACACTGGCATGGATGCTCTTGCGCAAAAGCACATCTCTTGCACAAAAGCACATGCCAATATAGACGCTCTCTTCTTGAAGAATTTTTGCAGAAGAACTCTTCTGCAAAAGAGTTTTTGCGTGGGAACACGCCAGTGTAGATGTAGCCTTAGGGACAAATTTGTGCCTGTGTTGCACAGCTGTGGGTCTGAGGAAGAGAAGTAACAGAATCCCTACTACGTTGTCTCTTCCCAAGTGAGGAGCAAGGCTGAATCTTCCCCCAGTGCTAGGAATGGGAGCCAGTTACCACTTCAACCCAGTGGGTACATCCTAGAGGATGTCAGGAGGTATGTCCACAGTGGCCAGCAAGGCCAGGTGTTACATAAACCAAGAAAATAATAATAAAAAAAGATAAGGAGTGAGTTATTTGTTACTTTAGATACATACACATTCTGAACATCCAAGCCAAGCAAATAAAAGATGTGCCTACCCATATGCTAGATGCCCAGGGCATACTTAAAAAATAGAATGTTAAAATAACATGAAACAAGCAATATAAAATCAAACAGTTATAAAAGATAGGAAATACATAGTGTAAGGGTGCATTTTGCTCAGATATTCAGATTCATTTTAGAATAACATGGCTGCACTTCCTTGCTTTTATTTAGTCAGCCCAGAGTCTGCCCTTTGATACCCATGTACAACTCCCAGTCAGATTAGAGGGGCTAGTGCTTAGAAATGAAGGAAAAATTGGCTGTAATTTATTTTGCTAAAGATCCTGAATTCTGTGATACGTTTAAAGTACAGAATTGGCTGGAAGCTTCTTTGTTTCTTCTTCTGTGTTGATGCCTCAGCCATCTCTGGTTCATAGTTTTTATAAGAGCAAGGAAGTTCTCTTCCCTTACCCAACTTGCTTTCCAAGCAGATAGTAAGCAGCTCCACCACATGTACTCCTTCAGTATCTATTCCTGCTGTCCTTCACAGCTGAGAGGCTTATAGCTAAGTGTGATGTTCCATTTTAAAAAGCCGTGCCAGAGGTTATGCTGAAGTGTTGTACTTTAACTTTGTATTTGACAAATAGAATGGGGGCCACACCAGAGTTACGTAGTCTTGCAACTATTTCAGAAATTATCTTGCCTTCAGCTAACGTGTAGTCTGTGCTTTCCAGGGAAATCTTGTTTGTATCATTTCCTCAAATTGTGATTAGAAGTTGCTCACAATTTCAAATGCCTCCAAGAGACATGTTGCTGTTGGAGAGTCTCGATTCTCCTATTAAGAGTCTAGTCTTAAAAGCATAATGGGAAGTGTTATGTAACTTTATTCAGCTTCTTAAATGTTAAAGCCAAGTTCTTTATTTTAAAAAGTTCACTTTCATCCACAAGGGAAACTCATAAAGTAGCAGTGATGAAGCACATGAAGTGGAAGAGAAAGAAGGGCAGAATGAGTGCAGATGACACTAGCATGTGGAAGTTATAACTAAGGCCTTTTTTTTTTCTAGATAAGCTAGGAAACCTGGAAAAAAAGTTGAATTCAAACTGCTGAAAGAAGTACTATTTATATTTTGTATTCATTTTAAGTTTATTTTAGGTTATTTTAATTATAGATCTTCTTTGTTGACATAATGATAGATTTTATTCATTGTTTAAAATATGTAGCCTGTTGGCTAAGGACATGTCTCCCTCTAGTGGTTGGTCCAGACATAGGATAAGAGCCTGCTTGTAGAACCGCCTAACAGAGGTATTCCTTTGATCAAGTTGTACAGGCCTATGCTTTGTGGCTGAATCAAATCTCATTGAAGGTGATGTGAGTCTTTCCATTAACTTCTGTGGGCCCAGTGTCTGGTTTCTAATAGTGAAGGACCTAGGTTGAGTTGCTGGGTGTCTGGTGGTCAATTGTCATCTCCAATCAACACTACTGACTGGGCTGGTAAAATTCCAGTTAGTCTGAAAGTGGGGCTAAGGTAGGGTTTTGCCTTCCCTAGCTCTGTATGGGTCCCAGAAGTGGCCAGCATATCTGATTCTATTTGAGAAGAAATTATAAAGAGTTTTGGAAGGGATATATACATTTCAGGCTATAAACCAACCTCTAATTAATGGAAGTTAGAAACTTTTCCTGTGGGTAGATTTTCCATTACTGCCTGCAATAGTTTCTTGCACATTTCTCTGAAATATCTGGTACAGACCACTGCCAGACTGAATTTTTTTATGGAATACAGTGCGTGTGTGGGCTGCATGTGCGTGTATCTGTGTGTCTCAGAAGGAAAACACAGTAATTGAGAGTAATTTATTGTAAATAATTATGTTATAGTTAATTAAAATGAATGCTTCTGAATTTTTAAATTAACATTTTGATTGAGAAACAAGTAAATCAAACCCACATCTATCTTAAGATAATTTAGATGTGAAACCAGTTTAATGAAATGTTCAGATAATTGATAAATGCAGAATGTATTAAATAAGTAGGATAAATTGGATTGGGTTGTTTTTATTTTTGGATAGGAACAAAATACATTGAATCTATTATGCAGTTTATGTTCTGGACTAAACTTTTTGCACCAATAGGACCTTCAGATATTTTTTTAATTTTGAACCTTAACCTAACAGTGAATATAGGTCTCCCATCATGTGGCCCTTGACTTGGTAAAAAAGATTTATAAGGTTAAAATAGAACATTGAAAAATAAGCAATAAACCACAGACGGAAATGTTAATGTAGAAATGGATAATACATATATGAAGAACCCTATCAACTCAGTTTGAAGTTATTGCACCCCATTCATGTCTGCTCTATTTTCCTTCTATTCTTCCTCCACACCTGTTCCTCTAAATCTTCTCCTCCCTGTCCTGTATAGTCTGTTCTCTTTTTCATTTTCACTTCTGTTTATGTGTTACCCCATTTCCTTAGAATACCCTTCCTTGCTTAAATTGTGTTTCTTCTTGAAAACTTATATATTTCATGGAACCTTTGTGATAAGCCACAAAATAGATAATATAATACAATATTTAAGACAGGGCTCAGAAACTCTCTCTCTCTCTCTCTCTCTCTCTGTCTCTGTCTCTGTCTCTGTCTCTGTCTCTCTGTCTCTGTCTCTGTCTCTGTCTCTGTCTCTGTCTCTGTCTTATATATATATAAATGACCCAGCAGAGAGGCTGGAACAACATCCCTCAGCAGTGTTCACTGCCCATTCATCATCTCTTTGGGGAATTAACTCATATGACCAGTGATGCTAATTTTAAGTGTCAGCAGTGTTAATTATTTCTTTCCTTATATAAGAGAGAAGATGGGGGTTACAGATCTGCATGAATTACTATGAGGGAGGCCTCATTTTGGTGCCAAATATGGAAGGGAGATGCCACTGCTTATTTTACACAGCCAATAAAGAACCAAGCCCAAGCAGCCTGGCAGAGACCACTTACTTGTTGTGCATCAAAGGGAGTCAGTCTCAAGTTGCCTAGTGAAGCTCAGAGAGCTGCACAGATGTGTTTGAACATCTGTTAGCAATATTTCATTTTGGTGTCAAGTGTATGGAACTTATTTTCTGGATAGAAGTTGGAAAACATCGTCAATTTCTCCCCCCCCCCCACTCAATCTGACCCCTGGTTTAATGAAACTCAAACTGATTGCTTCAACAGGACCCTCTAGTCCATTAGTGTGCCTCATATGTATGAATCATGTTATCTGGATCTGATTTGGGGAAAATTTCTGCTCACTAAGACCTGGTTCCTATGGGTTTTATAAAGTCTTCCCTTTTTTGCAAGATGTAGTTGGTAGAGATGGTTAAAACTTGGAATTTCTCTGTTGAAAATTTGAACAAAAACAAATATTTCAGAGATTTCCCATGAAGCAGTTGTTTGAAAATTCATTTTAAATTTAAATTTAATTTGTTTTCCCTCCCTTTCCCTCCATATTCATATATGTATTATTTTTATATTATTTCATAATTTGTCAGTAGTGGTGCCTAATACTTGATCATGCATATCTTATAGATATATTAAATTATTTTAGTCATTTGAATCAATATGCATAATCAAGCCCAGAGGGATGTATTTTATTAAGAATATAAGAATGGCCATACTGGGTCAGACCAATGGTCCATCTAGTCAGTGCCCTGTGTTCTGAAAGTGGCCAATTCTAGATGCCCCAGAGGAAATTAACACTACAGGCAGTCCCCGACTTACGCGGATCCGACTTATGTCGGATCCACAGTTACGAACGGGGCTCGCCCCGGAGGACACGGACTGTGGGACTTCGCGGTCCTTCCGCCCGTGTACTCCGGGGCTTTCTCCGCGTCTCCCTGGTCTGCAGACCAGGAAGACGCGGAGCAAAGCCGCGGAGGGGAAGCCGGCAGCGGAGCAGCCCAGACACCCCGCAGCTGTCCCGCTGCTGGCGTCCTCAGAGGCTTTGCTCCCCGTCTTCCCTGGTCTGCTAGTCTCCAGCAGACCAGGGAGACTGGGAGCAAAGCCGCGGAGGACCCAGGCGGCGGGACCGCGGTGCGCAGCTAATACGCCCCCCCCCCCCCCCCCAGGAGACTAGGCTTTTCTCCGGACGCCTGTGGCAGAGCAGCTTGGGCGCTGCCGGTTGGTCCCGCAGCACCGCTCTGGGCGCTACTGGACCAACCCGGCAGCACCCCAGTTGCTCTGCCCCAGGCGTCCTGATTCAGCCGCTGCTGGTCAGTTTCAGCAGCAGCTGAATCAGGACGCCTGGGGCAGAGCAGATGGGGTGCTGCTGGGTTGGTCCAGTAGCGCCGAGGAGCGGCGCTACTGGAGCAACCCAGCAGCACCCCAGCTGCTCTGCCCCAGGCGTCCCCAAGTCAGCTGCTGCTGAAACTGACCAGCGCTGACTACAGGAAGCCCGAGGCAGAGTTGCTCTGCCCCGGGCTTCCTGGAATCAGCAGCTGATCAGTTTCAGCAGCAGCTGACTTGGGGACGCTTGGGGTTCTTAAGTTCATTCTGTATGTAAGTCGGAACTGGTGGTCAGTTTCAGCAGCGGCTGAATCTGGACGCCAGTTCCAACTTGCATACAGATTCAACTTAAGAACAAACCTACAGTCCCTATCTTGTACGTAACCCGGGGACTGCCTGTATAGGTAATTGTCAAATGATCTATCCCCTGTCACCTATTCCCAGCTTCTGGCAAACAGAGGCTGAGGACACTTTGGAGCATAGTTTAGCACCTCTGCTCATTCTGGCTAATAGACACTGATAGACCTATCCTCCATGAAATTCTGAATAGCATGAATAGAATTAATTCTTATTTAGTTTGATATTTACAACAATTATACCGCATGAACTTCTTTTAAAGTATTGTACTGGAAGTTGGTATCTCAGGAAAAATAAAATAAAAATTATGTGCAGAAAACCTAAAGTTATTTAATATATGAGATACTTTCATTTACTCACATAAAACCCAAATTATAGTGATGTCAATGAGAATTTTGGGTACATGATGAATGCAAATTTGGGTCTCCTTAATTTATATTTATAGCTTACATGGACAATTCCCCCACTTGTAAAATTTTCTTCCCTCCTCTCCATAATAATTTTAAAGTTTTAAGCAAAGAGTTTAAATAAGGAGTGCATAGTCTGGCTTTTAAATATGCATTTAGATTCCTAGATAAGAGCCTTAATTTACACAAATTTTGAGACACTGACTATACTTATGTAAATCAGGTCATATGCTTAAGCACTCAAATATGGACTTAGTGATAGAACTTGGCAATCCCAAAAATAAAATAAAATAAATTTGGTTCGGGTCAAATCAAATCTGAAAATTCTGAAAAAATTTTGTAAATCGAAACAGTCAACAAAAAGTTTCTGTTGGGCCAAAACAAAATGTTTTATTCATCCAAAGTGGAGGTAATGGTCATGCTTGCTTTGTAACTTTCAGCCCAGTCACTAGGACTGAGACTACATCTAGACTGCAGGCTTCTTTTGGAAGTAGCTTCTCCAGAAGAGATCTTCCGAAAAAACCTCTTCCAAAAGAAAGCATCCACACTACCAAAGCGCATCGAAAAAGCCATCTGCTTTTTCAAAAGATAGCATCCAGACTGAATGGATGCTATCTCACATGTAAGCTGTGATTACTATGGGTGGAATGGCCACCAGGGCACCTGTGCTTTTTCCTCTTTCCTCTTCTTACGAAAGAACTCCCTCTTTCCCATCCCCACACACTCTTTTGGAAAAAGTCTTCTTCCTTGTTGTAAGAGGTTTACCAGTGTCAGGAAACCCCCTTTGTTCTTTTGATTTTCTTTCAAAGGAATGAGATTACAGTGTGGAGACATAATTGAAGTTTTTCAGAAAAACGGACATTTTTTCTGAAAAAAACGCTGTAGTGTAGACATACGCTCACTTGCAGTTTCAATTCTCCCTTTAGTTTGATGTACAAAAGGGAATTGAACCTTTATATAATATTTGAACAATCATTGAGCAAGAGAAAGAGTGTGATAATGACTCCATAGACTGGTGGATAGGACATTTATCAGAGAGTTGGGAGCTGCAAGTTTAAGCCCCTGCTCAGACTACTGCTACCCAGTGGAAGAGCTTCAATAGGAGAATTTGAGAAAGTAATCGACTATCTCTTAGTCCAATGGCGATGGCATTTTCCTGTGATGTAGAAGACTCAAGTTCAAATATCTCCTCTGCAGCAGGAAGAAGGGGAAGCTGAATCTATATGTTCTACAGCCTGGAGTGAATGCCCTTACAAGTGTCATAAAAGGAAATGGGAAAGACCTTCTCTCTCAGCTCAGTTTAGGAGCCTAATTTTAGGCACCCAGTGGGCAAATCTTGGCCTTAAAAATTAATGAATCCATTTATGTAGAACTGTGCATTTTGTTGAATGTAAAAATGAAAGGTTTTTATTGGTAGCAATCAGTTACCGTTGAAGATTATTAGAAACTTTTATATGGAGAGTATTCTTGTTTATATTATTACTGTGAACATGCCAAAACTTGTCACAAACCCCATGACACAGAGAAGCATGACATTTGTTCAAAAGTGAATAAATTATGTCTTTACATTCGTCTAGCTGTGTATTCTTATGGTAGAGTCTTTAGTGTGATTAATCACATGTCCATTTCCCATTAGAACTGTTAAGAACCCTCTTAGTGCAAGAATAATAAATTAAAGGTACTCCAGTAATTGCTCATGGCTATCCTGCTGGGAATTCTGTCTTTCCCCTTTCCTATTTCGTAGGCTTGTTGCAAGTACTTTGACACATATACCACTGTGGACTTAAATTAGAACACCTCTCTGGATCTCCCAAATGCTAACTTTTATAAAAACCTACAACCACTAGGAGTATTTCCACATATCCTTGACATCCACTTAAAACAAAGACTTTTTACATAAATAAACAGTCCCTGGTGCAATCTGAAACCCAAATAATGCAGCAAAAAGACCTAGAGTGGATTTTCAAAGACACAAAGTGGAGGAAGTAGACTCCTAACCCATGTTGAAAGTCAGTCAATGTAGGTTTTAGGCTTGACTTCCCATTGTGATTTTCCCAGTTTCACTTTTAAAACTGTAAGGCTATGTCTATTCTGCTGGCTTTTGCGAGCAAAGAGTATGCAAATGAAGTGCTGATTAGCAATTTGCACAGTCTATTTGAGCCATTTTTGCTCAAGGGGTTTTTGCCCAAAAACAAGCAGTGTGGACGTTTTGTTTTTGTGCAAAAATATGTTTTTGTGCAAGATCCTTATGGTAGTCCAGCATGGAAAGAAGGGTTATTTCTATAACTTCTGACAGAAAAATTCATCTTATTTACTTAGCCAGCTTTGAAAAGGGGTACTCTAGAGGATCTAATGGCATGATTAATGTATCTGTAGATCAACTTTGCTTTGCTGCTCAAACTTGGCATCTGTTAATATCTTGTATCCAAATGAATCAGAAGCCTATTGTAGCTCTGCCTTGCTTAGAGGGGGAAATGGGAATAATTTGATAGCAAATTATTAATGTATTTTTGTACTGGTTTTGTGCAGTACAATTAATTGCTGTTTTTATGAGGGAGATTTTGTGTATTATTTTCCTATGAACTTTTCAGAATCTGAGTTCCTTACTACAGAAAATTATATTATAGGTTGGATCTCCTTGCTCTGGCACCCTCAGGACCTGAGGGATTTTGCTGAACCAGGGGAGGTCATTTCTGCACCTCTGTTACCGCTCCCCCTCCCTTCCCGGCCCGACTGCTGGGTCCCTCTAATTGGCTCTCCCCTCCTGCTGGAACCCTCTGCTCTGCTGACCCTGCTGGGTGACATTGCTGTTATGGGACCCACTGGGCAGCCCCGTGCTGGGGCTCTGGGACCAGCTGGACAGCTGTGTGGGAGCTCCAGGACCCACTGGGCAGCTGTGCATGCCATGCTGGAGCTCTGGGACCTGCTGGGCAGCCGTGTGCACCACGCAGTGGCTCCCTGCCCCACTGAGCTATCACAGCCCCAAACCCTGCTGGGCAGCCCTGCTGCCATGCGCTGAGTGGCCCTGTCATCAGATCACTACAGGCAGCCCAATGCCCTGCCCGCCTTGCAGGGATTCCTGTTGGCTAGGATGAATTGTAGTGTAGGATAGTCAGTGGTGTCTCAAAGATAGCTGGGAGCACTGGTAACATAGGGCCTGAGGAGGGAGTCAATATAGCCAGACAGTCCTGCTTTAAGAGTGCCAATGCTTGTGATGCTGGGTTGTCCTGGATTTCCAGAGTTATGGATCTTGGGTAGAAGTTAAAATATCCCTGGTCGGGGTTCTAGAGCTGTGTCTGTGAGAATTTGTTTCTGTGCTTCTGCCAGTAGTTTTGGTGGTACTCAGCAGTATCAGAGGATAGTGGCCTGCAGAATGCAGTTGGAGAGTTGTCTAGCAGCCTCCCATTCATAATCTGACCGATTTATGACTACTACAGTGCCTCCTTTGTCGGCCTCTTTGATTATAATTTTTTGCATGCTTCCTATCCAGCTTGTACCTTAAATAGATATATGCATACTGACATTTGTATAAGGGATAGCTGTGTGAGCAAGACTGCTGAGCAGTAGCAGGAACAAAGTTAGCTGAAGACAACGAGAAGGAGGAAAACAGAACACACTTCTCCAACTTAGGCTATGCCTCCCCTAACTAAATGTGGTGGTGTTTTTTTTTTAAAAAAAAACCTACGAGATAGCTAACATTGTTAGCTACCTTGTCTAGTGGAGATAAAGTGCAGTCATTTTGTATTATATGTACTTGTTGTGAACATGCCTATCTACATCATGGTAAAAACTATTGAACCTTGTCTCAACTAGCACAGAACATTAAGAGATACGACCCATGGAAATTTTCATTGTAAAAAAAGTCACCTTTTTTGGCAGTGAAGACATAGTCTTAGTATGCATAATATGCACAGTGCTGAAACCAGACCATGTAATGTTCTCTTACCAGAACACACATTGCTATTTTGTGGTGCTTATGATTTTAAAAATGTCTACCAAGTATTTACTATATCATTTTAGCTTTATACAACATTTACGCACTGAGAAAGAGAAACAAGTTCCTTGCTCCAGAGAGCTTACAATCTAAACAAGGTAAGACAAGTGCAGGGTGTGGGACAACAGTTCTTAAAAGGAAGGAAAGAGAGAGAGATAAAGAGAGGGCTTTGAAAAGGAAACCGTGAAGGACAGAGTTGAAAGAGGACTCATGTGGCAAATGGGAGCAGGGAGACTACTCATTAATTATTATTTAGTTATGTTTTAGTGAATTTGGGCATGACAGGGACAGAGAGGAGCGTTAGCGCACAGCAGCTGATTCTCAGATTTACCTGTCAGAGTGCCAGTTAATATAACAGGTTTGACTTTCTCTCTGAAACGGTATATCATACGTACTTGAAGAAAAGGACTGTGGAGCTCAAAAGTGTGTCTCTTTCACTAACAGAAATTGATTCAGTAAAAAGATACTACCTCACCCATCTTGTCTCTCTACTGTCCTGGGACCATAACGGCTACAACAACATTGCACATAGCATGTGTTTTGGTAGCCAAACCATGTGTCCATTTTGTTCCTTCATAAAAAGGAACATTATAAGCTGAGGATGGCCCTGTTTTCCCATATTTTACATATTACACATGTGATGTCACATAAAATCCCTTTTCTCAAAAAAAAAAATATTTATTTTGATTTAATGTATTCAAAAGCATCTGGGTGCCCTAAAAGTCATTAGTAACACAAACCATAACAAAAATAATAACAAGATGCGGCACATTAGAAGAAAGGGGCAACTTATCTGCTGGCGCTGCTGTCAGAGTTGATTATTTGATTATGCACTGTTTTGTTATTTTTTTCATCCTATGACTGTTTTTTATCTAATGCCTAGCTATTGGTCTGCAAATATTTGCTACACACAATGGTTTTAATCATATAATGAGCAACACACAGAAAGAAGGCTATGTTCATAGGGAGCCACACGGACTTCAGTGCAGGACTGGGGTTATTAACTGGTTAAGCAATCTTGTTTTACTTTTGAGGGCCCTACTGGGTGCTCTAGGTAAATCTACTGGTGCTGGCAAATCTTGCTATGCTGTAGTTTCCTTGTAAGATATATTCCTACAACTTCCTCTAAATAGTGTCCTTGTTTTGGTCTTACTCACCAGTGCTTTGGTGGTCACTTTGTTTATTATTATTATTAATTATTATTATTATGTGAGAACTAGCATAAGACATCTGTATAATTATTCATTTGGCTGCTAGCATTTGAATATTAATATATTATAATTATATGGTGTGAATGTAATAGTGTGTATATGAATGTTAACTTATTAAATACAATATTAAGTCAAAATAAATTAAAGCCACACTTGAAACAAAATGTTTCAATATTACCTTCAGGGGTATCAAACTAATTGATATGGTGAGACTGATCCAGTGGTGTGGATCCCAAAGTTATCGTAATAGCTCAAGATAAATCATGCTGGTAATTACTTACATTGGCTTAGAGTTTAGTGACTGCTACAGCTCCTCCCAATACCTGGTATCTCTTTTAGCAATACTAAGCAAATACCATTTTCCTTCACCTGGACACATTCCAGCTTCTATCAGACTTACATCTCTTCTGAGCCTCTTAAATGTGAGCAAGGATCCTACAGGTGTGTGAGGTTTGCCAGATTACGGCTGGAGTTTGGACTATGCAGATGTGATTTGTAACTAACTGCCCTGAGTCAGCACTGATGGTACATGCTGAATGTTCCTTAGTTTGCACTGATGTGTTTGAAACAGGACTACATCTGTGCATACTTGTATATGCAGAGTTCTAATGAAAATTCTGGAGTCATGTAGACAAGCTTGAAGATTCATGGCATGTTCAAAAGCTGAATGAAACTGTTCCCTTGGCTAAATCCAGCCCAGAGGCCATACATTTGACATCTCTTGTCTAAATGAAATTGTTTTGAGTTTTTGTTTTTTGGGAATTTTTTAAAAAAATGAATTTTCTGTTCTTATTTGGAATTCATTTTTTTTCTGTAGTGTCAGAATTTTCTGCAGAGCAGAAATTCTAGTTCCTGACCAGCTCTGTTCACATTTGTCAGAAACCAGTCAAAACCAGCAATATGTTGCATATTTGTGTGACATTAATAAGCTCATCTGTGCCAGTGTGGTTTCTTTGTGTTCTTGTTGTTAAGGAAAGAGGAAAATATATCACCACTAGTTTATAGGAGAGTTTTGGCAGCTGGATCTTGTACTGGAAGGGAAAAGATTGTTTCTTCTTTCATCCTTTACTTTCCCAATCAATGCCTGTCAGCATTTATTCAAATTTGACTTACACTGTCTCATGAAGTCCTATAGAGAAACAGCATAAAGTGTCAATATGTGACAGGCCAAATACTTTTTAGGTGCATATATGCTCAGGCAAAACTATGATCAATTTCATTTGCTCAACTGGCAGATAAATCTTTTGGTGACCAATCTGGGATTTATTGTGTAGGACCCATATGAAAACTGGAATAAAACATTGTAAAGTTTTCAAGGGCAATGGAACAAATCCTGAAAATAGCAATATTCCTGGTTTTTAGGGGCCCTAGGCATGACAGAATGTATACTGTACTTCTGAGAGTGCTTTATTACCACCCCTTTAAACCATTCCACCTTTGTCAGCATCACATATGCACAATATCTCAGGTTACCTCTACAGACTCCAACCCGGATCTTTATCACTCTGTGCTACTCTGGTGGAAAAGCCAGTGGACAGCTCTATGGTTTTAGGCATTTTGTGGCAATATTTTGTTTGGAGGTGTGAGCAGTATTACAGACTAGCTGCCTGAGTAAGGACTTAAGTGGGATCACATTTGGGACAACAGGGCACTTGTGTCACTGTGGCTCCACTTTTGTTTTTGCTGCATTCAATCAAAGCCAGCGGCGTTTGTGTACCAAAGTTGGAAATTACACCTCCAACATGAAGCGAAGCTGTATTTGAAGAAAGATGGACAAGTGGAAACAAATGTCCTGTTATTAGCTCAATTTCATTAAATGATGTTATGTTTACTAACTAAGATATTTTGCCTATTTTAAAAAGAAGGGTGGATTTTCAAAAGCGCTGAACATTGGGTCACATTTGCTCCCCCCGATGTCAATAGACATTTTCCTAATGACTCCGGTGGCAACAGAATTTCTCTCTGGGATCCCTTGAATTGAGTAAGATTTCCCCTTGGATGCCTATAACTGATGAGTCTGAGGATGAGAAAGTAGGCCAGTTCTGGCAAGGAACATTCTCCAGCAGTGGCTGCATATGAGGTCTCTATCTCCATCGATGCCAACACCAGTGGCAATAATGAGGGTCCACGCACACTTCTTACGTTGGGCTCTCTGATCTTCTTCTTGGAGATAACGCTTGATCTCAACGTGTCGGGCACTGTTCTTGATGGTGGTCTTCCAGGTTATTTGATCCTCTACCTGCCTCTCTCAGACGTGAGTGTCAATGTTGCACTTTACCGACGTGTTCTTAAGGACATCTCTGTAGCACTTTCTCTGCTCACCATGAAACCTCACCCTGGTCCTCAGCTGAATGTAGAAAATCTGTTTAAGCAAATGTGTGTCAGGTGTCCTGACCACGTGCCCAGACCATCGTAGCTGCCTGTGGGTGATTTTTGCCTCAGTGCTGCAGGAATCAGCCTCTGCAAGGACACTAACCTTGGTCTATCTGTCTTGCCATGTGATGCCCAATATTCTCCTCAGGTACCTTTGGTGGAATTTCTCTAGATCTTTAATATGTCGTCTATAGAGAGTCCAGGCTTCAGCGCCATACAGCAACATTGGCATGAAGTCAATCTTGGTCTACATTTTGATGTAACTGTCATCAAAGACTCGCCTCCATAAATGTCTATAAGTCACACTGGCATTGGAGATTTGGTGGTGTATTTCATTGTCAATGTCAGCATTGCTGGGCAGATAGCTTCCAAGTTAGGGGAAGCTGCTGACATTCTGCATCCCTTGGTCATCGTGATGGTTGGTTGGGTAATGGTGGGTGTTGGTCTTTTGTGTATGGAGAGTCAGTCCCAACCTGTGGTAGACTTTAGCAAAAACATCAGCGATTGCTTGGAGACCATCTTCTGAGGTTGCACTGACCTGGACATCATCAGCATACTGAAGTTCTGCCACTGAAGTTGTTGAGGTCTTGGTCTTGGCTCTGAAGCGGCCCAGATTGAAGAGGCTGCCATCCATCCTGTAGGTTTTTTTGACTCCACCTGGGAGGTCATCTCCAATAACCTGGAAGATGGCTGCCAGAAAGATATTAAATAGCAGAGGTGCTGTTACACACCCTTGTTTGACTCCAGTCCTTACGTCAATTGGTTCAGTTGTGTTGCCAGTGCTGAGTATCGCAGCCTGTATGTTGTCATGTAAGAGGTGTATAATATTGATGAATTTTGACAGAAACCATAGTGTCACAGGATCTTCCAGAGGGCCTTGTTGTTGACTAATTTGAATACTTTAGTCAAATCAAGAGCACCATATACAGTGGCTGATGTTGCACCCAACACTTCTTTTGTATTAGGTGGCAGAAAAAACCAGGCAACAGAATTAGGCCAGTACTGAGTCTCTTTGAAAATCCCAGCCAGCATACATTGCTCCGAAAGGTTTAGGCAGTTTACAAGAATAACAAATGAAGGCCTGGTAGTCATATAGCTGAGCTGGAAAAAATGCTACCGGGCCAATATTTTAATATCAATGATATTTCCAGAGTCCCTTGTATTTCGGAGCATTTGATTCACCTCTTCCTATGGAAGGAAATACTTTTTCTTGATGCAGGCATTCAGCTTGTGTTCTGTCATTTTATGCACTCTAGAATTATATCCAGTGCCTATATGTTGGTTCGGTAATGTGACATAACCCAGGAGGTGCTATGACAACTGTAATAAAATAAATTGTCTTTTGCCAGAGGAAGCAGTACCTTGCTGGTAGGAAATTACCAGGACTGTTTATGAACCAGCAAGTGGCTTTCTGGGCAGCCACCCAAAATGTATTGGTTAATTTACCACTATCTGTAGTCTGTCAATGTGTTTACTTTAATTTGCATTTGCTGCTGTCTTATACATCCTCAGTTTATACTGTTTTTCAAATTGGAATATAAGCTACAGAAACATGCATTGCTGAAGATGATCTTTGGATATTAATTCATTGTATTGTAAATAGAAATTCAAATGCTCTGTCCATAGAAGTTACCTGTTGATCCCTTAGGCTAGCATGTTGTGTTGTAACTAAACTGATCTAATTTCCATTTACAAGCAAAAAGAACTGTCAACAATGACTCTCTAGCTGGATTTTTTGCATATTACAAAAAATATTTCAGAGATCTTCTTTCTATAAACTTTCAGCTTGCTGAGACTTTTAGGTAAATGTTTCTTTTCTTGCCCCAGGAGCACATTGTACTAGTACATAATGGGATTACATTGTAAGGGCTTCATATGATTGATATTTGTATGTCCATATCTAGAGTATCATAAAGCTAGCACCCAGAGCAGTGCTAACTGTTGTAGATAGGATAAGTTACAGATAGGGCCATGATTTTACTGGCACATGTTGGGTGGGGACAAAATTATTGCCTGATTTCCACATTGCTCCATTTGGAGGGGCAAGCAGTTGATGTCCTTGCACTCTAGAATGGTCATTATGCCTGAATTTTTATACTGTTCCCCATTCTCCATGTATCCATGCAATATGAGGTGCAAACTGTTCACAAGAGATTACAGGAAACCCCCGACTTCCAACCACCCAAGTTACGACCCCCCAGCACTTACAACCAATTTTGTAAGTGCGGAAGGGGCCAACCCCCCCCCGACTTTCATCCTCAGCCCGCATTTACGATGGCGCACAATGCCTATTGTAAATGAGGGTTCGAGTTACGATGCCCCCGACTTCTGATGCTTCCCTGGAAACCAATTGCGTCACAAGTTGGGAGTCGCCTGTACACAGGAAAGGCTTAGCAAAAAGCTTTACAATAGTCACAATAAGTATAGAAATCATGGTAAGGAAAATTCTGAAATATTCTGTAACACGTCAAGCATCAGGCTAGGTTTCCATTACCTAGGAATAACTGAACACATGTTCTTTGGCTTATAATTGGCAGCCGGTAAAATGCTTTGTGGAGTTTCCACTGAGATGTGGTGCCTTTGCATCACTCCTAATGTGGACAATGGACTGTGCCTTAGAGACACATTTGAATCTTTATTGCTATGTGTTGTAGTTCATAGAACAAATCTGTCCTCGCACAATTTTGTTGCCCAGGATATTTGAAGTAAACTAAATTCATAAAAATGTTCTCAAGTTCCATTAAGTTTATAGCATAATCATTGTCCCCATTGTGCAATGTGCTTGTGGAAACACAGAACAAAAATGTTCTCCCTACCCAATCAAAGCAGAAGACAAAAGACAGGTATGGACAGACAGGTTGTACAAGGAAACATAATACATTTTTAGTAAGCACGATAAACTGCTATCTCAGCACGCAAGAGGCCTTACCATTAAGTGCTTATAGCCATCATGGTAAAGAAGAATTTTGAGGAGGGGTTTGAAGGAGAATAATGAGTTAGTTTGTATATGTTTATAAGGAGCTTCTATTGAACATGAGAGGCATCATGGGGAAAAGAACAATGGTGCTTGTTTTGAAAATGAAACAGCTGGGTGGTGATGGCTGAGATTATGGGTAGATTGGAGGTAAGAGTCAACATTTCAGTAAGGAATGAGTGATATTAGGTAGGCGAGGTCATGGAGGGCCTAGATGTGAAAACAAACAGTTTATGTTTGATGAAATAGAGACGAAGGAACCAGTGGAGGGATTCCAAGAAAGAGGTCATATGGTCAACATGATGGGCTAGTAAAATGATCTTTGCAGCAGCATTCTGAATGGCTATCAGTGGAGCAAGATTGTATTATTTTTCAAGAGAAAAGAGCAGGATATGGCAGAAACTGGGATGTGATATGACAAGAACTTGGATAAGAATTTTAGTTGTGTGGATAATAGGAAAGACTATATTTTAGTAATGTTATGTAGAAAGAATCTATAAGGTTTAAACCAAGTCTGAGTGTGAGGGCCTTAATGGAGGTTTGACTCAAAGATGACATTCCGGTTAGTGGTGACTGACAGGCAGGATGGTGGTGTTGTCCACAGTGGATGAGAGAGGAGGTGCGTGGGAAGGCCTGGGGGAAAAAATTTAGAAGCTCTGTTTTAGCCATGTTGAGCTTGAGCTGATGGCTAGATAGCCTCAAAGAGATGTTAGAGAGACAATCCAGATTTTAATTTGGATAGAGGAGACAGGCCTGTGGTAGAGAAAGAGAACTGTGAGTTGTTAGCACAGAGATGGTAGTTGAATTTAGGTTTTCAAATTGGATCACCCAGAGCCCAAGTAGGTAAGGAAGAAGAAAAGGAATCAAGTACAGAGCCCTGTGGAAACATCATCACAAGTGAGGAGAATCCTCCCAAGGATATGCTGAAGGACTGATTAGAATGGTAGAAAAAGAACCATTTAGTGAAATCCAAGATGAGGACAAAAGTTTCAAGAGGAGGATCATGACTGCCTGTGACAAAAGTAGGGGACAGATTGAGGAAGATGAGGATGGAGTGCTGATTCTGAGATTTGGCTAGGAAAAGGACCTTAGATATTTTAGTGAGAATGGTTTCAGTGGAGTGCCTGGAGCAAAAAGTACAAGTTTTAAAAAGTCAGTTTTTAATGTTTACTATTCAAGGGGGAAAAACCAGGTTAATGGTCAAGTATGGCTTTGAATTTAGATCTGAACTGGGTCTTAAATGTTTACAACTCAGCTCACGGGATCAAATCCTGCTTTTGGATGTATGTACATGGGTCCTACTGGAAGTTAAAAGAAGCCCCATGCTCAATATCAGAGGGCAGACCATATCACCCCTAGCAAGGTGCTGTGAATAGTGCATAGCTTTTGTGCTCGTCCCAAGGAGAAAACAAGTAGGATATGATGCAGACCTTTTTCATCTCCATTGGAGAGCTCTTTGGCTTATATGTTTATTCATAAGAACGTAAGAATGGCCGTACTGAGTCAGACCAAAGGTCCATCTAGCCCAGTAGCCTGTCTGCCGACAGTGGCCAATGCCAGGTGCCCCGGAGGGGGTGGACCGAAGACAATGATCAAGCGATTTGTTTCGTGCCATCCATCTCCAGCCTCTGACAAACAGAGGCCAGGGATACCATTCCTACCCGTTGGCTAACAGCCTTTTATGGACCTAACCTCCATGAATTTATCTAGTTTCTCTTTAAACTCTGTTATAGTTCTAGCCTTCACAGCCTCCTCTGGCAATGAGTTCCACAGATTGAGTATGTGCTGTGTGAAGAAGAACTTTCACTTATTAGTTTTAAACCTGCTACCCATTAATTTCATTTGGTGTCCTCTAGTCCTTATATTATGGGAACTAATGAAGAACTTTTCTTTATTCACCCTCTGCACACCACTCATGATTTTATATACCTCTATCATACCCCCCCCTCAATCTCCTCTTGTCCCAGTCGCTTTAGCCTCTCCTCATATGGGACCTATTCCAAACCCCTGATCATTTTAGTTGCCCTTTTCTGAACACTTTCCAAAGCCAAAATATCTTTTTTGAGGTGAGGAGACCACATCTGTACACAGTATTCAAGATGTGGGCGTACCATAGTTTTATACAGGGGCAGTAAGATATTCTGTGTCTTATTTTCTATCCCTTTCTTAATAATTCCTAACATTCTGTTTGCCTTTTTGACCACCACAGCACACTGTCTGGAAGTTTTCAGAGAACTATCCACGATAACTCCAAGATCTCTTTCCTGATTTGTCGTAGCCAAATTAGCCCCCATCGTATTATATGTATAGTTGGGGTTATTTTTTCCAACGTGCATTACTTTACACTTATCCACATTAAACTTCATTTGCCATTTTTTGCCCAATCACTCAGTTTTTGTGAGATTTTTTTGAAGTTCATTTCCTTTCTCTCGTATATATGCATACCTAAGCAAAATGCGTTTAAAATCTGTTACATTGAAGTTCAGAAAGTCATCAGCTAAGTTTTTACCCACTTAGTATGTTTAAATAGGGTTTAATATTCTGTCATTTTGTTACTCAGAATAGGTGTTCCACACACTTTAGTTGTTTTTTTAGGTTACCCTGCATTTTGAATACTGTGCAGAGTGATTGAGAGGGTGCACTTCTAAATATTCTGAATGCTATCAGCAGATGTTTCAGAGTATAGCAGAATTTGAAATATTAAATGCCCTGTCATTAAATTCATTCCTTCAGCTACACTTGTTCAGAGTTGTTTACTTCCAAACTAATGTATAAATATCCAATGCAAAGTACTTTTGGTATAGACTAGCACAGGAGATGAATTTCCAGACACTTAAATATGATTTAATGATTTCTGCATTGAAATATGACCAGTTCATTGCACATTTGCAGTGTGTTTAGCCATCAGAATATATTGATTCTTCATATAGTATACTGATAGAATACTAAGTTTTATTTTTATCACCACTCTGAACAGATCACTCAGAATATATTACTATTTGGAATATAAATTGAATGCAAAAGTGTTATTACTTCGAGTAATAATGATGAATAATTCTTCACTTCAGTGATATTTAAAGAGAATTTCTAAGTCATGAAATTGCTTTAAAATCTTTTGGTAAATGACACTTTTCATGTGCATTGCTTACCAAAGCCTCAGGTGTTTGTTAAGGAGATGTCAATAGCAACTCCATACTTAAGATTGCCTTGAGATTCTAACTGAAATCACAGCTCCTTTTTTTTTTTCAGACTTTGATTGAGTTTAGTCTCCCAATTTAGCACAATAAGTCTTCAGGGAGCACCTGAACTTTCTTTGTGTTTTTAAAGTGAAATTGATGCTAACCATCGCAGAGAAAACATTTAAAATGTTTTATTTTTGATGAGTTTTCCTTATATTGCCACAGTCCCCCGGAAATTCTGTTTCTCTCCAGCACTTCCGAAACACATTTTGGTAACATCTGATATATTGTCACTTTACAAAATGAAGCAGAACAGTTATTTCCCTAACTCATATCTTACCTGTGTTATGCCAATATTAACTTCTGGAACTGCTCAAGTCAGTCAGGGTATCTCTGCACTATAGAGAAGATTGAAGATGCTGTTGTCAATTTTCCAGGGTTTGAATTAGCGGGTCTAGTGAAGACATGCTAATTCAAACTGAGAGGGGTGTCCTGCTTCCATGAGGAGTAAGGGAAGTCAAAGGGAGAGTGTTGTCCCTTTGACTTTCTGCCATGTAGATAGCATGAAAAGTTGAGCTAAGGTACTTCAAATTCAGCTACACAATTAACACAGCTGAAGTCGTGTATCTTAATTTGACCTTCTCGTGTAGTGTAGACGTACCCTCAGCTATTCGCCTTTTCAAAAAAAATGTAAAAAATAGAATAATTTTTTTCCATCAAGATGTACTTTAGTGAAAACACTTTCAATCACCTCTATTACTGAACCACCAGCTGTGGTGTGTACATAGCATCACTGAGCCAGAAGGAGAGACTGGGCAGGAGGTGGAGCCTGTAAATGAGTGTGAGCAGAGATGGGCGGAGGGAGGCAGAGTAAGCAATCCAACAAATCAGTTCTTTCTTTGAGATCTCTGTTGTTTGTTTAATTTAGCTACCAAGACTGTAATGAAGTACAATGCACTTATTCTGATTAGGCAGTCAGCAAATTTGCCTAAGGACTTTCTCATTTGAACAATATCTAAATTAGGGAAGAATTTGTTGGTTAAATAAGGTACCAGGATCAGATTGGAAGTGCTTGATGAGCATTATTTTCTGGAAAATTGTTTTATCTTTAAACCATTATTTTGAAAAATAATGTGAATAGGAAGCAAAGGCAAAATTATCTTATTACAAATGGCAGACAGAAACATTAAACTCTCTAACCCCCTTAGACAGATTTGACAAGTGTTTTGTAGAATCTTTAAAGTACTTCTATATACATGATTTATATTTATTACTTCATTGAAGAAATTGTGCATGGTTAGTCATGGATCTCCTGAAATAACCACCACGTAAACCCTATCGATTGTCCTGATTTGGTATTTACTCCATGGACAAGTGACAATAAAGAGGTCAAATTGCTTATCAGATTTGAGATGCAAATGGGAAGAAGTTTAAATGTTCAGACAAGTACCACCTAGAGCAGGCATGTCCAAAGTCCGGCCCGTGGGCCAATTGCGGCCCGTGTTCCGGTTTAATACAGCCCCACAGGTAATTTGCCAATATCTATCTTTTATGGCCCCCAACGAATCCATATGTATTGAGATGAATACATTGTAAAATCTCAGTTAATGTCATTTGGTCTAAATCAGTTATAAATATATTTGGACACAACATGTATACTTGGTGTTATGTTCCTGTTCATATTTTTTGAACTTAAAAGTTGACAGTCAACCTTTATTACCAATAATATGTAATGTACTTTACAATGTTCCTGACATATATTTCAGCTTCCTGGATTTTTTTTTTCATCTGGCCTTCAGATATGAAAGGCAGAGTGATTTAACACCTGTTTAGATTTGTCATCCATGTGACGAAATGAAAAGTATGCCGTTTGCAATAAACTTTGCATAAAATAGTTAATTTGCATTTAATTTTAATGGTTCAAAGAATGTCAGGCAAAATGGCCGGCCCTCACGCATGTTCACTTCATCAAATCTGGCCCTCTTTGAAAAAAGTTTGGACACCCCTGATCTAGAGCAACAGAGAAGTGTAATCACTGAGATGGCTGCTCATATATTGGATATAGAATCAGCTGAAAGGATTGGTTTCTGAATAAAACTCCTCATGTTCTTAAGTACATAGAGCTGGGACTATGAGACAGTCACCCAATTAGCAGGATGTACAACAATTATTGTGTTTACAATGCCCTGATCCCCAATTTTTATTAGAGCATTTAGGTACTACTATAATACAGCTATTAAATAATAATAATGCATTCCTACTGTTTTCATTAGATTGGATAAAGTGTGTGTATGCTTTCCTGGAAATGTAGTGTTAGCAATTAATGGTTAAGTTGTTCAGAAAGCCTTCTGAAGTTGGAAAAAGGCATATGTTTAGTGTGAAGAAAAGGAGAGATGAAGACATCTGCCCATTTCTTATTACTGTGTACTCGGTGCTTTGTATACTCTGTGTCAAGTTAGATCTCAGTTCCACAGAAAGGTCCCCAGATCTGTGGCAATGTCATTTGTATTTAAAAAATGGAGGGTTTAGATCAAATAAATATAATGAATGAATAACTCAGTCAATACAGCAGCCCCTCTGTTGCTTCTTTGATATTAAATTCAGTTCATTTTATGCTATCCCCCCGGAGTTCACTGTGCCAGAAAATTTCATACTGACACTAAATAACTGCAATGAAAGAGATAATCGGGGCACACCTGGAAGGTTTGGCAGTTGAATAAAGCACAGCTGGGAAGAGCCATCTTGGGTTTGTTTCTGTTAGAATGATGAAAAGTGAAATTGTTGATAATGTTTTGAAATTATCTTTAGTTGTTAGCGTTAACACACTATTAAGAGAAATGGAACCAGTCCATAACATTTACAGCAAATGTAGGCAGATATTATACTTCATTCACATTTTTAAAGGTTTTCTTCTGTTGCCCGATTTAGGAGGTTAGTATTATTAATTTGGTCATATGGGTTATAGGCTCGCCAGTGAATCTGATCAGAAGATAATAAGGTTCTTATATAATCAGGCTACAAAGTTTTCAAAGGACTGTCAGGGGTATGACATAGTGCTCACATTGACACACATATAGTCTTAAATACTTTATTGGGATAAATGGAATAGTAATCAAATGGTAAAATAAATCAGGGTTGTAGATGCAGAACTTTTATTCTAAAGATACATGTGGTATTGCATTCTATAAAATGTTTGACAAATATACTCACACCCTTCCTTGGAAACTTGTTGGTAAGAGACAAAGGACCAGCTTTGCCTCTGGCATGCCAAGATAGTTCAGATCCAGGTTCTTCAGTTCTTGAGTGGAAGGGTGCAGTGCTTTGGAGAAGCTAGAGCTAAGAGCTATGGAAGCTGTGATTAATGGCAGAGGGGGAAATACCCTTTTCTGGCCATTCCAGCCATTTAGTTAACTAAAGTCTTTTCACAGTAGTTAACTCATGAGACCTAACCCTTATTGTCTTGCCTGTAGGTGTTAAAACCACAGATAGTATGTCCTAGAGCAGGGGTCTCCAAACTTTTCTGCCCGAGGGCCGCATTAACTATCAAACAGCAGTTCGGGGGCCGACTACACACTTGAGGTCCAAATAAAAAACAATCAAAACATGGATGTTGTTTTTAATTATTTATTTAATATTATTTTATTCAGTTATTATTTAATAACACATTGATACACTACACATGAACACCTGTATTAGTGGGAATGGTGAAATTGTTTCCTGGATGCCAAAATAGAGCCCAGCCCACTAGTGACCTCATGAGAGAGCTAGCCAATAGGATAAGAACGCACTGGCCAATAGAGAGCAATTGTCCACGCCAAGTCCCAACCCCTCTTGCTGTGAGGGACGCGCAGAGCCCGGGCTCGGCCGTCGGTCCGCAGGGCGTGTGGCCGTCCGTTGGCGGCTCCGATCCCCCGCACCCTCGGCCGGGGAGTCTCGCTGCCCAGGGCAAGGGCTGCGCGGGTCCAGAGTACCTCCTCCGTCCCGCTGGCTCCTCCGGCTTCCCTCTCCTGGCTGCCTGCCCAAAAGAAAGTGAGTGCCGGCCGCCCCTGTCCTTACGGCCCCTCCCCCTTTTGAGCCGGCACGCACGGGGCGTGCCGCTCACCCTGGCGTCCCTGCCCCTTCTCCTCCTGGGTCCTGCCGCCTTCCTCGCCTGCCGCGCCTGCGGCTGTGCGCCCTCGCTCCCCTCCCCGTGGGCTTTCCCCTGGGCTCTGCTGCGCTGCGCTGCTCGGCGCTTCTCCAGGGGAGGGGCTGTTAGTGCGGGGAGTTTCTTCCCCGTCACAGTCTCCACGGGCCAGATGAGAGGGCCTCGCGGGCCGCATCCAGCCCGCGGGCCGTAGTTTGGAGACCCCTGTCCTAGAGTATGGAATGCTAGGGAAACAGGAAGTGAATTGGCAGGAGGTTAGGAGAGCCACAGAAAGAGAGTGTGGGTTTTTGAATAGGAAGCAATGACCTTCCTGTTTCGATTGTGTTGTCAGAGCAGAGCCTGCAAGGACATGAAATAAGCCAAGCATGGCTAATCCCGCAACATCCTTGCCTAGGGAAGAGCTAAGTCTTGAAATTTCAGATATATGAGTACAACAGGGAATGTTTAGTCAAAAACAATCAGGTTATTTTCTTTATTTTGGGGGTTGCGAGCCATATAACAACCCCCTTACAATGTAACTCTCCAAACTGAATCCCAGGGAAGCAATTTTCTGTTTTTTTTAATCCTTTCTTTGTTGATCTATGATACCTAGCAACGAAATGATCTTTCACCAAGTGCGTTCTTTTTTGTTGTTGTTTGTTGTTAATAAAAATCACCCTATTAAGATGCAATCTGATTCCTGTGTCCTAGAAGGTGGGAGGTTCTGTGTGCACATGCCTAAGACTGCATAGTCAAACTATTAAGAGAAATTAACGTTCCCAATTTCTCTCCAAAAGGCAGATTAAAAGCTTGAGAGTATCTCACGGGAACGAATTCCCAAGTGCATCATTCTGAGGTTTTTTTTAAGGTTTTTTGCATTGTGTGGTGGCAGCGATACCAACCAACGGCCAGGGAATCTGTGACCTTGGGGAGTTTTAACATAAGCCTTTTGTGGCAATATAATTTTTAAAATCTCTTGTGGGCCCCTTCTCTCTTCTGTACTTGGAGTGCCAGAGTGGAGAAAAAGCTAATTTACTTTACTTAACTGACTTAAAATGAAAACGATCAGACTAATAAACTAAGAACAAAGCTTAGGAACCTGAAAACAAGCTTGCAAAATCAGCTCAAGCAACAAATTCAGAAAAACAAACCTTCTGGCAAGGAAGATCAAGCCTTCTGAGAGGGGTAGGGAACCTCCATCGTGCCAGCTGCACATAGTTCATTAGAGTTAGCCACTTGGTGGGGCATCAGAAAGTTTATTTATGTGAGTATCAGGGGGCATGGATCCTCACAGCTCCAAGTGGCTACCTGTGACAGGGCGCTCGCCCTGCACTGGCCCTTTAAGGGCAGACCCCGGCCTGAACCAGGGCTGGGGAATTTAGCCCAGCTGAGGCTATACTAGCCCATTAGGGCCCAGCTGGGCGCTATAATAGAGAATGGGCTGCTGCTGTGGGGGGAAGCAGTGAGAACCTGGCTGCTGAGGGAGGAGGAGGCTCCCTGGAGCTAGGGCAGGGCTGGGGAGGCCAGGCAGGGCTAGGGGAGCTCTGGCCCGCAAAGCCCCAGACTGCAGGGCTTGAAGGAAGGCCCGCTGGAGGAACATCGACCCCCGGAAGGGGGGCTCAGAGACAGACTTGGGCACTGCCGGAGGGCAGTGTGGCGAAGAGGACGCCGCAGCCGGGAGTAAGGAGGGGAGACACCACCCCAGAGAAGGCACCCCACCTGCCAAGGGAGCCGATTCCGGAAGACAGACGGCAGGGGGATACGGGGGTGAGTGCGAACCCCCTCACACTACCTTTCACCATTCCTGGCCCATGGAAACTTCCCACAGCTCCCATGAGCCAGGAATGGCAAACCACAGCTTCTGGGAGCTGCAGGGCTCCATGCTGGTGGATTCTCAGGTAAATAAAGCATCTGGCAACCCACCAGTGGCTAACTCCAATGAAATGATTTTGGCCCAGAGGCCAGAAGTTCCACACCTCTGTTATAGTGCTTGGACCCTCCTTCTATGTCCAAACTTATTTACATATGCTCCATAGAGTAGTATGGTTGTGCGTATCGATGACATATACATACATATTAATGGCATTAGATGTTTATTACATCTGTTAGTTGGGTTTTTTCCTTGCGGTATACCTGTTGAGTTTGAGGGGACAAAGTTGGAAACCCCCTGTGCCAACCTGCTTCAACATAACCATTTTCTATCTCTTCTAGAGTCCAGCCGTATATGGATCTTGTGCTTTAGCTCTTCTCAGTCTATCTTGGCGAAAGGTTCCAGACACATGTATGCTAGTTTTCCTTGGCTCAAGTAAGCAGGTTAGCCCTATAGCCTACACTTCACAACCAGTAAGGCTAGAAACATCCTAGATATTTAAATAAAAGTTTAGACCCTGGCACACAAATCTCAGATAAGGACTATAGTGTCTGTACATGCAGAACACATTGAGCTCTGAATGGTCAGTCAGTCAGCCAGAAGAAAGACCCCTTCCAGAAAGGGGAAATCTGACTGTCCTGACCTAAAACAAGACAAAACTATTCTTTAAGCATTGATCCTGCATGTGCTTTACTTTAAGGTCCCAAATAGCTGTACATTGCCCAGTGATAGGAGGGTTAGGCCTCTATTCCAATATGCTACCTGAACCATAGTAATGTCCTCTGGTATTTGCCTTTTCATGAGTGTTGACTCAACCCTTCAGTCAGGTCCCCAATCCATCTTCTTTCTTCTTGGGGTGATGGAATCCTCAGGAAGATCCCATGGCCTCATGACTGGGAAGAGCTTCAAGCTGCATGATGACCTCCATAGGTGTCCAATATCTACCATGTGGCTCTAAAGTTCTTTACTTGCTCCTTCCTTCCCCAAGGGAGAGTGTGGGAGTGAGGGTTTTCATTCTCTTTGTAATAAGGGGGGCTGGTGGAGAGCCTGGGTCCTCCACTAAGCTTCAGCCCAGGACGCTGTAAGAGATACAAATGTCCAGCATCCAAGAGTGTCTTAAGTCTATCTCTCTGGGATATATCCTACTATCCAGTCTCACTGAAGGATTCTCTATCCTCATACCTCAGGATCTCTCAGGAACAGGTCCCTTTTATGTTGCCTGGCTCCCTTTTAAGCTTCATCCTCAGCTAAAGCATGCTCAGCAAGTGGTGCTGGGTGGGGTCAATTGGGTCCACCACTGTTCTTTAACCTGTGTGTGTGTGGGGGGGGGGATCATACTCCTTATCAAAGTATCCCATGGAAATTAAAATTGTGCATGAATCTTTGCTAGATCAAGGCATTATTACTTCAGGAACTCAAGAAACTGAACAAAAATGGGCCTGATTCTGATCTGTTTTGAACCACTGGAACTCTTCTGACTGAACTGGGATTTGCATCAAAATCAGTCCCAACTATTTATTTTTCAACTTAATTTTCATGGGATTTAAATTTCCCAAGGTAGTTAAATTTTAAATTAATGTAATCTGAATCTTGCAATCTGATTTTTGTAGACATCTAAATATGGTAAACAAAGAAATTAAAAGTTTTGAACTATATGTCTGAGAGAGAAGAGGAATTTCAATTTCACTGTTATTTCCTCAGTAAAAATACATTTAAAAGGAGAATGACGTGTATCAAAGTGTTCTTTATATAGAGTTGTAGAAAGATTTTTTTTGTTATTTTGTGTAAATTAGAAAATCTTATTCACATAAAGCAAACCCACATAAAAACCCAGCATTTGTTGCTTAGTTATTATGATAATTTAGCAGTTGTTTTGGTAACTGGTAGATGAGGTTACAAATACTTTTCCAGCTATGCTTGCACTCATGCAGCGTTACATTTATTTTAATGGCATTAAAAGCATAAACCACTTGCATAGTAGCTTCCTGTTCAAACATTTTTGCAGAAGGGCAAATTTTGAAACTGGTTTCTTTGAGATGGACACAAGGTGCTCTACAGCCTTTATGCAATCACATGAATCCTAAACTGATAGTGTCTAATAACTGGTAATTAGGATGACAAAAAAGTTGCTAATAAATAGAAGAGTTTTTTCAATTTATGGGCATTTATCTTCAGAAAGGTGGGACCTATTCACTTTGTGATTGTTATGAAAGATCAAATAAAGACAAAGGAGAAAGAAATTGCCTGAGGGAAGTTTAAAAATATATTTTTATTTCACACAGACTGGCAAAATGTGAGAGTTAGAAACATTTCTTGCAAATGATTTATTTCTTCCTGACGTGGGAGCTCTATCCCAAAGGAGTATTGTTCATCATTATTCCTTTTAATTTATACTTGAAGATAATAAAGCATGAAGATAGACTGTAAATCCGCTAAATTTGCTGGTATCCACATAAGTAAAAAACTATTTTGATTAATATGGAAATTATCTAATGCAATCTTTTATCTTTGGTAAGTGGAAATCATTCCAGCCAATAGGACAGACTTCATTTCCTTGCTCCCCAGTGCTTTACAGATTTAGGTGCAAGCTCCAGTGAAAAATCTTGTTTCATAATGTTACAGTTGCCATATATGAGAGTAGAACAATTGCATCTTCTCCCTACATTTTCCTTAGCCAAAGAGTCCAAATTCAGAGAAATAATATCCTAAGATGCAAAATGGTATACATTTACTGGAAACAATGGATCAACTGAAACCTGATGTTAAATAAAAGATAATGCTATGATCTTGTGGTAGTGAAATTTAGGGCCTATTTGGAATCACTAATCACAGGGTTGGTTTTCCCAGTTGTACATAGGAGTAATGTGACAGGCAAGAGAGTAATGGAGAAGTGCCATTTCACCATTTTCTAAAAATTGATAAGGAAGGTATAATGCTTTTGTTAAATTCTAAAGCATAACAAGCCTATTCCAATGATCTCTTTATCTTAATCCCTCTGTTCTCATTATAGCTGTAGGCTCAAATAATATTTATGAATTTCTCAAAAAGATACTTGAAAACATAAAGGCTTGCATTTTTAAGAGCTACGGTGATATAGGATGCTTAACTTGCGATGCCTTACAGGAGACTGATTTTCAAAATGTGCTGAGCATCCAGCATCTCAGAATCAGGCTCCTTTATGATGCCTCAGACTTGGCACCCCAAATCACTGATCTCATTTGACAAGTTGAGGGTAATTCCAATTAAATGATGGTTCATTTCTATGCAAAAGCAATGAAATGTCATTTGTTTGTGGGAGGTAGTCAAATGAGGGGGAGATTAAAATGCCTGTTTTGATCGGTTGTGATGATCTAACCATTCCCCATTGTATGGACTTAATTCTGAAATTCTGCTCTGAAGCTTAGATTTTACATAGGAGACAGAGAATTTAGTTCAGGGTGCATGTGGGAAGGCAGGAAGGAAGCCTGTAGTTGGAAGGAAGCCTGAGAATGTCAGTGATTTATAGTTCTAGTAGACGGAATTGTAAATCTGTCCATTTTAATCTGAATAATTGAAAGAGAGCTACTGAAATTTGCAACTGGGGAATTCAGTATATGGAAGAGGAAGAAGAAATGTGTATTTTGAAGCACAATCATTCCTTGAGCTCCCTCCAGGGAAGCACAGCTCTATGCCACTCCTTACTAAAGATTGATCTATTTGGCACAATCTGGATTTCAACTTTGCTCAGGAAAATAATGATTCAAGGAATGCTATTTTAACGGGGAAGAGAAGTTCCCTGATGACATACAGAAGAAAGCTTGTGCCTTAAACCTCACTGGCATCCTTGAGGCTCTACAGCGTACCTGTCATCCTTCCAGTTAAGCACAGCTAGATGAGATGCCTTTCAAAGCTAGTCAATACCACCTCTTATTTAGTGGGAGATGACATGATTTCAGGTGTGCTGTCCAACTTGTGCAAAACTTTTAAAGTGCCTCTACTGTGTAACATCCATGACAGCTGCCCACATCTAGAAAGAACCATAACCAAGAGAGGATTTAAGCAGAGCCTGCAGAAGCAGCAGTGCATTCACAGCACAGGAACATTTTAGCAGTGTAACATAGCCCTCATGTGAGCTACTCCCGAGAGAAAAGTGAAATCACAGCCCCTGCTACATTCTCTTTTGCTCAAAAGAAAAAGTTCTCAACTATTGAGCTGATGCGCTTAGCTGTTTTCTATTTGTGAAAAATCTAGATTTTAGAAAGTAAACTTTGACATGTTGAACAACTTTTTCTACAGTAAATGTAATTTAAAATAGAGTGAAATAAGACTAATACTTTGATTTTAGTGATCATTGGGCATTCATCCTGTCATCAGCCACCAACATTATCTCCCTGGCACATCAATAATTTCACTATCTCCTGTTTCAAGTCCCACTGTAGGCTTCCCATTCCCCATGCAGCAAATACAAACTTCTGTACTTATGTTCAGGAACCCCCAAAATTTAGCCCCTTTCTGCCTGTCCATATTGTTGTCTGTCTTTGGTATTGATTGCTGCCTTTGCTCTGTCAATGTTGTCAGCCTAAATCACCTGCTTCTTCCATAAGTACTGTAACATTTTCATCCATTCTGCCTAATACACATGGAAAAATACAATTTTGGCTTCCCGTCAAAATCTACAAAGCTAGTCTCCTCTTACAAGTTCATCCTTAAAGTTTAGCTTTGCTGTGATTCCATCAGAAATCTGCAATCTCTAATAGTTGGATAAGTGTGCAGATGTTATTGCTGCTCTGGATCCATTTTACACATCTGTAAATTGTGCACACAGCTATTTCTAAGTGAAAACATCTGGTTATTATTGTTACCTATTCCTCCGTCCCCCTTGCCCATTTTTTTGCGTCACTTACCTGTTCTTGTCTTTGAGAGTGTAAGATCTTTGGGGGTACTTACTGTATGTTTGTACAGCATCTAGCATAATGAGATGCTCAATTAGTTGATGCCCATAAGAACTACCACAATACAAATAAACCATAATACAGTAATAACAACAACAATCTAGTATTCTTTGTTATTGCAGGCATCTTGGGAAAATGCATGTGGCAAAAGGTGCCAATTTTGGTCCAGGGAAGTTTTGGTTACCACTTGGTGACTACTTAGCTTCAGAGTTATGTGTCTGAGTTTTTAATACATTCAAAATGGAAAACTCAAAGGTTATGTGTACACTGTTATTGGGAGGTTTCACTGCTTCAAAAGTTAACCTATTCTAGCTAGATCAAAGCTGCCTTGGATTATATATATACACGTGCGAAATCACACCTCCCAGTTGCTATGTAGATGTATACACAGTGAAACCAGGAAAAGTGAAATTAATTATTTTTGTCAAAACTAATGGATCTGTCCTCCACAGTGGTGCTTCACTAATTGACACTGACAGTCCAATTTATCTTGTACCTTCTTTTGGGGAAAGATTTAATGTTCTGTTACTCTTCACACCTGAAAGGTTCACATGTTGTATGTTTTCCTATTGTCTCTGCAAGGGGTGTTCTCCCTTATCTTTGGTTTTAGGCAACCAATATAAGCATCTGCAATTTCCCTAGTAAGAGGCTGTTCTGGTAGCTGACCTTCCCTCACTTTCAGGAGAACTTGAAAGTCTCTAGCAGGTCCCATTGATGCTTTTGCTTTTTCAATTACATTTCATTCTGATTCTGAAAGACACCCTCAACTGTACTATACTGTAATGAGAACCACATTTTGTGTCACTATTTTAAACTGGGTAACCCATGAAACATGGGCACACTATGGAAAACATAAGCAGCCTTTATCACTTAAATCACAAATGCCTGCTGGGAGCACTCAAGAAAGTAATCAATAAATACAATGTAAATTAGATTTTGAAGCATATGTTGTATAAAAATATCATACAGTGTCTCCTCTGCTGCTGTACCATTCATAGGGAACTCAGCATCCTCACATTTATAATTAAGCATATGGATCCTGGCAGGCTCCATGGATTCTGTATTTAGTATTAGATGCTCTGGATTTCCTGAGCTTACTAAAGACTTGACTGGTTAGCTCTGTATTGCAGAACACCATTTTCCTTTTTGCGTGTGTTTTAGCCAAACAAAATGTCACATTAGAAAGGCAAAAACAAATGAGGCTAAAGAAAACTGCTTAATAACTGCTTTTCGTGAGGTTCACATGAAGGACTTTCTTGAAAATAATGTTCAGATATATTACACTCCAACATCCTTACTTAGGAGCAAGATAAAGCAAAATCAAAGCAGATAATTGTCTTCAAGAAATTGCAGTGACATGCTGGTGGTTTTACACTAGATTTGAATGTCCACTCCTGTTCAGGTTGTATAGAAAATTCATCCTAATTTAATTTTTTTAAATATTTAGTTATCTTTTGTTAAAAACAAAATAACAATAAAATTTTAGTGTTATGAGACATATTTATATAACAGGAAATTGGAACCATTGTAATTGGACATTCTAGTTTAAACTTGGTTAAATCCTTACTTATGAGCATTCAAAATTATATTATTTGATCTGTTTGTCAGGAGAGTGTAATGATTTGAACAGTTTGAGACATTTTGCAATGAGCCTAAATATAGCAAAATACAATTTTGACAGCCCCTAAAGATTTATGTTTACACCAGATACCTTAATAGGCTTGTACTAATTGCCCTAATTGGTTCCAATGAATACATCTGTGCAAACTGAATTTACTATTATGGTTTGCTACTGACTGCTATAGGTTTCTAATATGTGTAGTTGTTTCAGGATTTTCAGAAAATAGGTTGATCTCTCCCTTCCCACATTACTGCAATGATGCCATGGATAAATAGTGTTATGTTGCAGATAAAAAGATCTATTTGCGTTACCTAATAAATCTCCCATGCTGATATTCTTCTCACCAGCAGATGGATAATACTGGTAAATGCAGAACTACAATGTAGCTTTCCAAAGGAGCTGGAGTCATTATTTTATATTTACATTTTGTAATTACTAAAACTCCGTTGAAACTCTGATAATGAAACTGGAGGAAATTGGAAGTCTGGAAGAACATATGCTAAGTATGTTGTGGGGTATGATTAAAGGGGTGCTTCAAACATTGAACTGGTCAGTTCAAATATGCTATACAATATTTTTCAAGCAACTCATAAAGGTACCATGTGCATACAAATCTGCACAGTACATAGGGATAAGCAGTGAAACCATCTCAGATTTCCCATGCTACAACATAGTCCATGTACTCTGTGTTCCTTTACTCAACAGCCAAGTACGGGTCTAGACAGCTGCTCTTAGAAGTCTTAGAGGGTATTCTATGTGTAGGAGTCCCATTTTACTCCAGTTTTACCCCATTTACTGATGTTTTAAGGGAGCCCTGATCTTGGGTCCCTATTATCTCTTCCTTCCCATTCTTCCTTGTTAGCCCTGCTTATAGGGCATGAGAATCCTAGCATTTTTATGTATAAATCACGAGGTCTTGCAGGTTCTCTAATATTTTAATGTAAATATTTACGTTTTAATTAACGGGCCTGAAGCTTTTATGAAGTGAAATCATGCAAACTGAACTTATCCATCAAGTTTGCTAAGAAATATGCAAACTGATATTTGAGGTTTTGGCTCAGTCCTGCTACCTAGATATTTTTGTGTAAATATATGCAGCCATTATAGATATTGTTTCAATCAGCTATTTAATATGCACTTCTGTTTAGTGTACAAACATAAGAAACAAAACCTAGATCACTCATAAATGGTTAAAATAATATTGAACATCTGATGTAAATTACAATAACCAGAAAATACAGAGCTAAGGATAAATTCAATACTTGTCTTACCCCAATATACTAACATATGGCATATAAGATCTCACATATTCAAATATCATATTACTGAGGCATGCACAATTGGCTGATAATGAATGGGGTTTCTGCTCTGACTATAAATGTACTTGCTTCTGACAGCTCATTTTGGAGCTTTAACATTTTTCACTAGTACTGTATTTTTCCTTGGGAATACGTGCTGTTGTAGAAAAGGGAAAATGTATTTTTCAGTGGAGTCTGTTGAATAAAATGCTGCAAACAAGTAGCCATAAAACAATTTAGACTTTAAAGGACTCTGTAGATTTTAGCAGTATTAAAACTCTGAGAAAGTTGCTTATGGTAAAAAGCTGTTTAGTAAAATTGCTTGAAGCACCTCTGTGTTACCAAAGCCACTGAAAAAGACCATATGCATGATGGAAAATATAAACAATAGATGCAATATTAGACCACTGTTAGTGGGTTGTGGGTTGTTTCCTTAGTTTTATTTAATGTAGTTTATATTTGAAGGAAAAAATTTGAAGTTTCTGAAAGTTATTCTGAAATAATTAAACCAATCTATCCTCCAGCTAAATGACTAGAATTTGGAAAGTGATAAATATGACCTAAATTCCATTAGATAACTGTGCTCTTTATTAAAAAAAATCACTTATTCATTCAGGCTGTTACCTATTTCTCAGTGACAGAATATAGTGCAGATATTAAGAGTTCAAAGTCTTATACAAATATTCCTCTGGAGTACATCTACACAGCAGCATTATATTGGAATAACTGGTGTTATTCCGAAATAACAGTTGCATCTACACTATAAGTCTTTATTTTGAAATAATGTTGAGCTGGAGGACTTCTTACTCTGACTCCTGGTAACCCTCATTTCATGAGGAGTAAGGGAAGTCAATGAAGAGTGTTCTCCCTTCGACTTCCTCCTGTGCTGATAGTGCCAAAAGCTGAGTTAAGCTATTTTGACTTAAGAAATTGAGGTAGCTGGAGTTGTGTAGCTTAATTCAGCCTTAGCCCTGCTGTGTAGAAATGCCACTGGTGGCTAAAGACAAAGAGTGCCTGTGTTCTCTTTTAACTCTCCCTCATACCCCCTCTCCCCACTCACTCACACACACAGACACACACACACATATTAAGACCTTGTAAGAATAGAATTGCTGTCACAATGTCTGAAAGTCTGAATATATTGTTTACCGCAAGACCACATACCCAGGCTTTATAAAGGGTGCCATCTTTACGTTTGGTCCCTTTGGCCCCTGAGAAGCTAAAATGTGCTTTGTTGATGGACATTAGAGTTCTTTCTATGGACAAACTAAAGAAAGATCACCCTCTACATGTCAATTTGGAACAAATCCAAGAAAGGGACATTGTGTCATTTGCATTAATGGTATAAAAGGTAGTAACTGGTTATCACAGTGTAAAGAAGGTACATTAAAGTGTTCTTGTGTTATGATATTTTGGCTATTGCCATTAGTAAAGCTACTTGAGATAAACAAGGAGAGGTTAAGAGTAGGGGACTTTCTCTGGCAGCTGTCCTCAACACTAGAGCTCATTGTGTTTTCTGGAGAAACTAAAAACCATTAGCATTGTACTGCAGTGTATCTTTTTTGGTTTTTGGTAGTTTTTTTTTTAGTTTGTTTCTCAGGCTACTTCTAGATTATATCCTTCTGTCGACAGAGAGATATAAATGAGACACTTCGAAAGTGCAAATGAAGCGGGAATTTAAATATCCCATGCTTCATTTTGCATTATCATATCATGGCGCTCTTTTGAACAAGCGCCATTTTGAAAGTAAAACTGCGGTCTAGACGTGGATCTTTCGAAAATGGTAGCCTTTTTCGAAAGATCCCGTAAACCTAAATGAGGTTGTCAGCCAACGGTCAGGGCAGTGTGTATGTGTGTATGCTTCCGAGAAAAGGTTTAACGTCTGTGTCTTTACTGCTAGGACCGGGGTCCCATCGCAGAGGGTAGCCAGCAGGCCAACAGACGCCTCGTTATATAGGAAGAGCTTATTACACCTTAGATTTTAGCTGCTAGAACACAGGGGTTCCTTCGCAGCGGGCAGCCTAGGAAAGGCTGAAAAGGTGCCCTAACGGATCTTGTCACCTGGGAATGACACAGATCCAAACGCCCAAGCTTTCTCTATGTCTGTCCTTTTATGACCGGCTGAAGTTCTTTTAAATTGTGCTTGGTTCTGTTATAGCAACTGGAGGAGTCAGGTTAAAGCTTAAACAGATACAGGTTTATTAAAAGACTTATAAAAGCATATGGTTACAATGGCTATTGCTCTATTTCTTAAATGCTAGCAAATAAATAAATAAATAAATTATATATATATATATATATATATATATATATATATATATATATATATATATATATATATGTCTTAAAATGATCACAGGAAAAAGGTAAAGATAGAACATAGAAATAATGGTACTAAATGACAGCTTAATCTTTAAAGAGCTCTAACACTATGTATATATATACTTAAGCAAAGGACCACATCCAGGTACAATTTTTACCTCTTTCTGTGCCTCTCGACTTCAGCGTGTCAGGCCAGGGCCGGTCTCTCAATTCCTAGGAAAGATGAATACGAGGTGGGCGTCCTCTTTGGAACCTCGGGAGATCAAACACCTAACCTGACCAGCAGATAGATGGTAGATTGACACTCAGAGAAAATGTGCTGCTGGACCCATCTATATACCCCTGGGGGCCCGTATCCTCTTTCTTATCTAAGAGGCCAAATTCTACTGGTCTGTTTTGTGGCGCCAGTTCTTACAAGCAAGTTTCAAATTAATTTACACTTGCAAGAGAGATAACTAAATTGTGAGTACTAGACATTTTTTTTACTGGGCGAGAGATTCCTCTCCCCGCGGATGGATGTGTGTTCGTATCAATATGGGTTTGAGTCAAGGGCACTCCTTGGCAGCCTCTTGGTCAGCAATTGGCATATCTCTGTTTACAGCCATTCATGGTCACAGCAGCCTAAGCCTTCTGCTCTGTGTGCCCTGTATGCTCCAGGCAAGCAAAAATAGATGTTACAGAAGAGTTCTTGTCTAGCTACAGAGGTCAAACCACTAAGGGGTAACAAAACACTTCGGTCATCTGAAGAAGTGGGCTGTGCCCACAAAAGCTCACAATACCATCTACATATTTTGTTAGTCTATAAAATGCTACCAGACTATTTATTGTTTTTTAAGTTTTTCCTGTTACAGACTAACTTGGCTACCCCTCTGGAGCACTAAGGACTAGTTCATAGAGGAAGAAGGTTTGAATGGTATGATATACAAAATTTTGCACAGCCCATCATGTCATACACCAGATCTGCACCCAGACTAAATTATATCCCTTTCCCCACATCAATGAACACATCTCACAAAGCTTAGCTAATTTAGCCACAATCCATACATAAAGAACAGAATGGCATTTTATGCACTCATATACAAATATGGTGAAATTTAGCTACTGATGCATTTTTCTGACTTCTTCATACTGATATGATAACTTCAAATAAAATTACCATATCTTCAGATGCAAAATGAAAGGATAAAAAGTGACACATAATGTGTTGACAGTATGATCCTTCCTAACGTCAAACTACTGACATTCTATCCGTTTTTCAGTACTGCTTGTTGGCTTTAATTTTTAACATTCTATCCAGGTGTCAGCTGGACTTAATCATGTCTTATGGGAGTTAGACAATTAATGCCAATGGGAAGGTCACTATATTCATCAGCTGCTGTTGCTGTCTCACCATCCGATCATTGCATACAGTCTTTTGAAGTCATGTGCACAGTGCTTTTTTCTATATTTCAAAGGGGCAGTTTTACCTTCATGGTGTTTCATCCAGGTGTCTACCATTACCCTCGCTGCCTTCCCATGCAGAGATAGTTATCATAAAGTCATTTGTTGTTCTGACTCCTATCTTTCATATGAACTGCACCAGCAGAGTTGGGCAAATACTGAAAACATATTTCTGTGACTATTGATTTGACCTGAAACTGGTAAATTAACCATTTTGCTTATAGTGAAGGCCTATACAGACAATGCTTGCTTTCAATGAACAGATTTTGGAAGGCCAATAAAGTGCTTTCTACAGGTTATGTATGGAAAGGGTCAAGATTATTGTCAAGAGAAGTAAGGAGGTTTTTCTAGAATATAGAATGCACAGTTTAGCACCATTTATTTTTCTTGCCTTGAATTCATTGTCCTGATCTGAGGTTCATTGCTTGTTGGGACTGTATGGAAAATCCTGGCATAGACAAAAAACTGGGAGAAATATTGTAATTTTGAGCAATCAGAAGAAAACATGGTTATGGGCTATGTTCAGTGTTTTCAATTACATGATAACTACTATGTATGGTAACTAGTAGGTAACCACACTGTAATTTATATGTAATTTTAGGCTATGTGCAAGTCACAGTAATTTTAGTGTTTTGTGAATGATCATTGGCAGTGTTAGCCACCTGCTATGTTACAAACAGGTGTCCAATTGTAAAAGTGTCATAGTCATATGGATAAGCAGCAGCACCTCTTTTTTAGACCTTTTTATTAAAGGGACACTACAGTCAATACCGTCCTGCTCTTTCAAATAACAGAAATAACAGTATTTTGCAGACTTGGGATGATGGGAAGTTGAGATAAACAAAAAGACAGGAGACACAGAGACAGAAGACAGAAAAGGAAGAAGAGAAAAGGGGATAGGAAGGTGATACTAAGAATAGAGAAAGAAAAGGGGGGAGATGAATTTCTAGGATCCTGACAACCAGGATCCACACATTAAAATATATGCCAAGTTAAGACTCAATTAATATTCTAAAAAAAAATTTCATTAGTATTCATTCAGATTTTAAAATGGATTTACATCAACTTTGTACATTTTTGTGTGAGCCTCCCATGTTTTCTGGTGAATCAATATACTTGTAAGAATGTTCTCAGAGGCAGTTAGTTTTACATAAAAGTTGAAGTATTCTGAAAACTTCCTTCTAATGCTTATGTTCATCCAGTCAGAGAACAGAAAAATACCACATACTTTTGGGGACTCAAATGATCAGATTTTTAAATATCCAACATGAAATGCTCTGTTTGTGGCATAATTTAATTAACAGTACTCAAACTATATTGGTTTACTCTGTTAAGATGCTTTTACACAGCACAGTTATTTTGAAATAACTGATGTTATTACTGATGTTCTGAAATAACAATGTGAGTGTCTACAAGGCAATTCCGTTATTTTGAAATTATTTTGAAATAATGGATGGCTTATTCCGATGTCTGTAAACCTTATTCCACGAGGAATAAACCCTATTCCAAAATAGCTATTTCAAAATAGTGGTATCGTGGAAGCTTTACTGCAGCTATTTCAAAATAGCTCCTCCCCAGAACCATTCAAAATAATTACTCCCTAGTGCTTCCTGGGGTTCTAAATTGAGGAAGCGGGTCCACATTAGGGGAGTCTGCCTCGGACTAGTTTCCCTACACTACAGGGAAGTTTTGAGACTTCCCTGTAGAGTAGATGTATTATTTCGAAATAAGCTATTTCAGAGTATTTCTTCCGGAATAGTTTATTCTGAAATAAGCCTCCAGAGTAGACATACCCTTAGAGAATTTTGCAGCAAATGCTCATAATTAGTTCATTGAAAATGAACTGCAGACTAAAAAAATTGAATTGCAAATATGTTTGGATGAAGATGAAATCTGAGAAAATTGCTGCATTCATAGATTATTCTGAAATGCAAGAAGCTACTGTGTATGGGAACTGGTAGGTAACCACACTGTAATTTATATGTAAATTGGTACAAAAAAATCTTCAGCCATTTCTAGATGAGATATAGGACTTTGACTTGCTTCTTGAACATATGAGTTGTTTCCTTTATATTTAAATAAATATAGACCCACAGCTTCTTGGTAAAGAAAAATAATTAATAGCAGCCATTCTTTATCCGTGACTAGGCCCGCCAATGGGGAGGTTAAAACTGCAACTTACCAGGTATTCAAAGGGTCTGAGGCTTCCAGCCACTGCCATTGCTACTGCAGAAGCAGTGGCAGCTGGAGTCCCGGGACCTTAAAATTGCCACCGAAGCCACATGTGGTATGCTCCGGACAGCATTGAGGGCTGCCTGGGGGAGGCTATCCCTGCCCCAGACCCACCCCTTCTGCCTGAGGTCTGCCCCTTCCAGGAGTGCAGAGCTCCCCCAGCTTGTACAGGGGCCCAACGAGTCTGTCAGCCCCAGTAACTGGTTTCCATTCCTCCCCACAAAAGGTGTATGTATTTGTGTGTGCATGTGTGTTAATGGTCACATAAAGAGGATATAAACATATCCTTTTGATTAAGGACTCTGTAAATTGCTATCATGCCACATTCCTTTTGGAAGGAAATTTAAAAGATCCATCTTGAAAACCAAATGATAGAAACTTCATTAACAGGAGTGACTTGCCTTCCACTCAGAAGCAGCCCTTGAATTGCCTGCAGGAGCTTCAAAACTTGAATCCAATTTTTGAGGCAACTTTTGTAATTTCAAGATGTAAATTTTTGCAAATAAACTTGTCACCATAGGACTTCCAAACCAAAGTGTGGCTTTTATTCAAGGACTGCTTGAAATGACACATCTTCTCATATGACACTTGCCAGGCATGCAACATATTTCTTTACTGTGTATGTAGGTGCTGATAACAGGCTAGTAAGTGGGAGGGAAGAGCCTGTAAAATATGTTCTTTAAGTTAAATTCTTAAATAGCTATTCAGAGATAGATTAGAGACCAAATTCAAGCCTCATTTTAAATCACTATGCAATTCCACACAGCCAGTTGGGTTACATAGAAGTGAGAGCAAAATGTGGCACTCCATGTTCATATAGACTGCCACTGTGCTTTGTAACAGCTTGAGCCAGCACCACCAGTGGTATGATCTTCGAGGATTGCTGGTATCCTCTTGCAACTCCAGAACTCATGAGAGACCCCACCTTCCATTCTGAGACATCTCTCTGCAGATCCCCAAATAATTCACTTTCCCTTTGTGCTATGTGCTCAGAACAATATAGAAGGCAGAAACTGTTGAGTCTGTCTTTCTTCCAGGATAAATCACTTTTCCTGTAAATATTCCAGGTCAGACATGAGAGGTTCTAGCATTCTTGCTGGAGTGTCTGGTTTTTATATGTTACAAAGTTGGCAACCTGAGCACAGATACTATCAAAGTGAAAATAGCTGCAGTAAATTCAGTTCCATTCGATTCCTGTTCAGGCCTATGGTAAAATTAAGCCCCATACAAGTGAGCAGTTACATGAGTAGCTGCGTTAGTAGTAAAAGTCAGTGGAACTACTTGCATGAGTGATTATGTATTGATGTGAGTACAGGTTGAACCTCTCTAGTCCAACACCCTTGGGACCTGATGGGTGCTGAATCAGAGAATATGCTGAACCACAGAGGGTCAATATTGTAGTGAATGGATCTCTTTTTATTTGTATTTTGCTGATGCAAATAAATGGAAAAAATCTTGCAATGCTGCTTAATAATGTATGTTGTATTGATACATCCTCTATAAGCCTATGCCTGGCCAAGGCTCATCAGCTCTCTTCATAACAAAATGTTAGTGTTATACAATTTTACTGTGTTGGCAAAAGGAAATAAGCAGCTAAAGCATAAAAAGCATGCTTATGTGTATCAGCATTACCAACACTTCCACTACTTGCTGGGCTCCTGGAAGACATTTAGGGGTAAATTATTAGAGGTAAATAATGCACAGAACACTGAGAGCCAGGACTAGCATTTGTATACAAAATTTACAGGACCACGGGAAACTTGGGCACACCCATCATAAGTGGACCTCCAGCTAACTAAAATCATACCAGACCACAGATGTTGCCAGACCAGAGAGTGCTGGACTAAAGAGGTTCAACCTATTCACAATCTTGCCCTCTGCAAACATGTCAAATAAAACAATGAAGGAAGACACTATGAAATATGAGTGTTTGTGGCAGAACCAGGCCTTCGATTCTTGCTGTTAAAGCAAAGATATGAATAAAAATCCTGCATGTTTGCATGTTTTTCTACATAATTCATGCACTTCTTGCACAAAACTAAAACGAGTTTTTCAGATTTTTTTATGGAAAGGATAACATTTTTTTAAAATCCGTCTCTTCTTGCCCTTATGCACACACAGGTGTTAAGTGCCCTTCATCTCCGAGCTCTTGTGTATCCACTTGTGAAACCCACTAAGTGGTATCAGGACAAGATCTGGGCTTTGCTAAGCTACTAGAGCTTGCCCAGCAGCACTGAATTTATTCTCTATTAAGTGTGAGGTCTAATAAAGTCTGCAGTTTCTTTTCTCATGAAATTCTTAGCAGTCTCACCTTCATCAGACTGTTGTATGGCAACGAGCCATTCATGGAAATCTACTGGATGTATTTACATTTGTAGATGGATTTTTCTACAGCACCATTTCATTCTTAAAGTGAACTAGTCAGAGCTGAGCACTTTTAAAAGTGAGATGGCACATCTTAGGGAGATCAGAAAGAGGAAAAAAACCCCCAAGGGTTGACATTGTCTGAAAGGCAGCTGCGTGACCATCCAATTATTTCAAAACTCAGAAAGCTGCTTTGCAATGCCATGAATTTAATAAGAATGCTATGAAAGGATATTTATACAGATTCTTAGAATAAGTAACCATTCAAAAGCTAGGACTGGGTCAGTCTAGCTGGGGGGAAAATATAATACCTGCTTACACTATATTCATTCATGCTCATCTGAATTAAAAAAAATCCAATTCACACATAAAGAAGTCAGGTCTTCAGGGTAACTGTGTGACAATCTACTGCATTCTTAGCTTACCAGAAATCACTAGAATTCTGTGCCCATTTTGTTGTTCACATGTGTAAATGAGATCTACAATTCACCTTCCTCAGGGAATATTTTGAAGTCTAGGCAGATTTTGCCCTCTCTAGTAGCGTCTCATTCTCTTTCTTTTCAAACACCTTCTCTCCTCCCAAACAAGCAAAAACATAAATTTGCTGTTGCTAACCAATATTTTGAGAGCTCTGATGCATGGCCCCTATTGCCATCCTGAAATCCCAGAGTAACATGGGGGGAGAGGTCTCCTGTCCTCCTGCCATAGAAGGAAGAGTGGCTGGAATCATACCATAGGAATTGTTATAATGGATCAGACTCTACGGTTCAACATTCTGTTTTTGATAGTGGTTAACACCATGTGTTTCAAGGAAGGTGCCAGAAACCAACAGGCAGATGTGGGATAATGTGCCTGCCACAGAAGTCTTTATTTTTACTCTGTCAGTTTTATGGGTATCTTCTTCTTTTCTTGAGTCGCCTCAGTTTCTGTGGAGTGGTCAGTGTGGATGAAAGGCTCACTTGGACACTGGGTGGGGACATATGGACAATGGAGGTCTATGAAGCAGTTTAGTTTTAACTGAGGTAGTTCCAAGTAACATATTTCCGTATGCCATCTGTCTGGTATTTCTTGCCTACCTTGTCTAAGGGGCTATTATTATGTGTTTATACAGTTCCTAATGTGATGGATTTCCCATAATAAATAAAGCATCTAAATGCTACTAAACTGCTGCTGATTTTTAAGCTCCTCTAATCATTTTTTACTTGTCCTGTTCAGATTACTCTTCATGGCAATGAAACAGCATTGGAAAAACATTACACAATTCCTGTCAGAATAGTGTTGCAGGTGAAGGTAGGAAGCACAGTAGGAGAGCAGATCACACCAGAGCCATCACACAAGTTATTTTCTTTTTAAACACATCTCTTTGTATACAGAGAAAGGGAAGACAAGGAGATTTTAAGACACATGGGAACTGTGAGTTTTCCCTCTCTGTCACCAGCTACAAATGAATTTTTTTGTTGTCTGTGTAATTAATGGTGTGTGGATAGTGAAGATATCTTGAACCTTCTAAATGCTGCCTAACATGAGAAGTAAGGTGAAAACATAACCGATACATCCACATATACTAGGTACCTTCTTCCTTCAATTGCCAATGAAGGCAATGAATGAAATATTGGGACTTCAAAGAACATTACCACACTTTGATGATGTTTAATAAAACAGGAAGATGAAGCCAGCTAAAGAAACGTCAGCCATAAATCAGAGTTATAAGGAACTTGTTTGGAGTAAATGCACAGCATGAAGTCAAAAGTAATGAATGAGCTATTTTACTGCTTGTTTTACTTGAGACAACTGACATGGTTCGTGTTACTTGTATAACAGTGCATTGAATGACACACAACAAATCCATTCAGGTTCAGATTCCAAGTGACATAAGTCAGTAGAGATCTATCAAAGTCAATGCAGCTATGCTGATTTATATCATATATGTGTCTGACCTACACTTATCTAAATGTCACAACTGGAAGTATCAGAGGGGTAGCCATGTTAGTCTGAATCTGCAAAAGCGACGAGGAGTCCTGTGGCACCTTATAGACTAACAGATTTATTGGAGCATAAGGTTTCATGAGCAAAAACCCACTTTATCAGATGCATGTAGTGGAAATTCCAGAGGCAGGTATAAATATACAGGCATAAGAAAAGAGTACCAATCAAGAGTAAGGCTAGGGATAACAAGGTCAATTCAGTAGAAGTAGAATGTCTCTACTTGAACTCTGGCCAACCAGGCATTACTGTCATAAACCTGCAATACCTTAATGTACTTTCATTTAATAAAATGTTATAAGGGTATCAAAAGCTAGTAACTTGTATGATAGTTTTAAATTTTGCTTTCAAAAAGTCTGCACATGCCGTTATTGCATGTCAAACAGTGTGTCGCATCCTTATTGATCTTTCCTTATTTTGTTTTTGTTTCAGGTTGGGATTCCCCATGATGATTATATCCTGTACCATTGGGATGTGTTATCTCCTTGTTGCTCATGTTGTACTGGGTTGGAATTCTTAATAATTTATACTTTCAAGACCAAAAGAAGCATTCTGTCTTGTTCAGTCTATACATCAGAGCTCTAAGAAGACACCACAGAAAAAGAAGAAAAATCTCCCCTTTAAAAAGTCTTAGTTTTTGTTATTCATAAACGTATGTCCTGTGAACAATTTGCAGAGCTGAGTATTGAACTTTAATGAATCCAAATGGTTTGTCATGGTCAATATTAATAAGAACACAAAGACACACCATTACAAGGGAATATGTTGTGTCTTGAAACTTGTCTTTTCACAATCTGAGCACAGTCACACATGAAAAAAAGTCATTCCCAATGAAAGATGTTCAGTAGTTTCTTCTTAGGGGTTCATTTGTTTTTGTCAATATATTTAGCAATTTGTGTTAAAAGTAACATTCAGCCTCTGCAAACTAACAATAGACATGTAAGCAGACAATATGTACATTAAGAGAGATGTACCATTGTCTATGTTTAAAATTAAAACCATTCCAATAAGAATTTGATATGGAAGAAATTATTTTGAAATTGACTAATAGGTTACACGCCCATAGTTTTTTTTCTTTTACAATTTCATGTTAATTCAAATCTTATTGGCTATAAAATATAGCATTCAGTTCTTTGGTGGATTACCCTACATATTTTAATAGGTTCAGATACTACCTGTAAAATGAATCAAATTCTGTTACAATTAAAGAAACGTACTAGTTTGTGTTGATCCATGGTTTTAAAAATATCCTGGTAATTTCTATTGCCCTCAACAGGTCTCATGTCATGCTTATGATGATGACATCTAGAGGTTACCCTTTCTGTGCTGAATAAAACAAGTGAGAAAACTGATTCAAAACCCCTTAAATACATTTGTTCGTACACATTCCATTTTACTCACCAATGTATATAATGATTCCTTTTCTTATATATTAGAATCAATCTTGCCTTTCGAAGGCCAAGCCTTCTATATAACTTAACCCCCCACTATACTGTAAGAAAAATGAGAGACCCTGCAACACCAAACATAGTCAAGCATCCCACCTATCCATCATATCTACTCAGCCAAACTACTGGTATGAGTAGGAAATATCATTGGTTTCTATTTAGGACCTGCCAGAAGGACTGTCCTAATCTACTTGGCCTATCAGTGGTGGGTGTACTTTAAGCAGGGAGTAAAATATTCTGTAAAATATCCAAAAGTTTTGGAATAAATTCAGTCTCTTTCTGGAAGTTTGATATGTGGTAATATTTTTCTGATAATTTCCTTAAAATAAACTGATTTACTTCCTGGATCATCATTGCTGCCTTATTTGTATTGTGAGACCAGGTTTACTGAGAGGGTAGGGGACAAAACAAATGAGGAAAATAAGATAGTGTTATTGTTAGCAGAGAGTATTTTTATGTGACAGTAATCGAGTGCTCAGTCACCAAGGCAGAATGGTGATACATCAACATGTTTTCCTGTCATAATACCCTTGTTTCTCACTTCAGCAGACAATGTACTTAAATGAGGTTTATACACATACATCAGAGCACTTCAAGATAATGCAGTAATTTTCATTGACGCCCTTCCTAATTGTTATAGTAATCTGTGCATCAGGATGACTACATGCTCAACATAACTAGTGCACGGGATTGGTTGGAATACTATGTACAATGAAAATAAAAGTTGAAAGCTTGGAAAAAATGAACAATACATTACCTACTCAGATCATCTATTCAATAGATTCTATTGAATGCTTAGGGCTAATATCTCTCGGTCTGATTCTCATTTTCACAAAGGCCCCTTTACATCACACTGGCAATGAAAGCAGTCTTAACATGGATGTAAACTTATGCCTAGTTTGAGGCCTTTTACCAGAACATTGTAATGGGAAACCAGGTTATGTACAATTTCACCCCTTTGGCCTGACAGGAAGTATGTTCAAGCCTCATATTTAAGCAGATTAAACTCCTGTCTCTGGGAAAGTCATTTATTCTCTCTGGGTCTTAGTTTCCCATCTGTAAAGTGGAGATGATAGCACTTTGCTGTGTGTCAGATTGTGAGCAGCTCAGATACTATAGCAAGGGGGATTATATTAGTACCATAGATAGATTTACTGCTTCATTAGTCTATTAAAACCAAGGTGGAACACTGAACATTTTTAGAACCTATATTGGAAGAGAATTCAGAAATAATTAGCCCAGGGGTTCTTGACTCCATGAGGGCCAGTAAGATTATTACTTGGGGGAAGGAGATCATGTGCTTTCAGCTTCCACCCCAAACCCCACTTCACCTCCAGCATTTCTAATAGTGTCAAAAATAAAATAGTGTTTTTAATTTATATTGTACTCAGAGGCTTCTGTGTGAAAGGAGTCACTAGTATAAAAGTTTGAAAACCACTGACTAGCCCCAACAGAGAAGATGTCTAGCTGTTAATGCAGAACACCTGCCTCCTGAGCTGATTTATTATTATTCATCAAATATTTTAATACATTTATGAATAGGACTTGGAATGTATCACTTCAATTCAACCAAAATAATGTTTAAAAATCTATCATAGTTGTTTCAGAGAAGATTCCAATGTTCTTCTTGTAATAAGTATGATATAATTTACTTTTTGTGCCAAACAGGAAGTATTAAAGCATGGGAGGTTTCAACAGAAGTCTCACTTCTCCTGACCTATAAATTCCTCTAGAATTGTAACCATCAAGGATAATCTTACACAAATTTAAAGTAAGATTATCTTTTGTAAATTTGTTATTAATTTTCACCCAGTTCAATAGCTTTGTACATAACTGAAATGTAATAATCAGATTTTTTTCTCCTTTCTGCTGATTGTGGCCAATTTTAACATTTAAAGGCAGAAATTAATTTAACAATTCATTGTAAATAACTTGTATGAAATACTAGCCTTAGTAGGGAATTTTGCCTCTGATTTCAATAGGGAAAGAGTTTCACCCATGATTCACAACCACTTAAAGCATGGAATGTTCTGCAGTATCGACGAGGGGTCCTGTGGCACCTTATAGACTAACTGAAGTGTAGGAGCATAAGCTTTCGTGGGCAAAGACCCACTTCGTCAGATGCATGTATATTTGTGATACTAACTTCAGAAAATGGAAATCCAACATAAGTGGAGCCTATAAAAAGCATTATAAACTACAGCAAATATTGTGTAAGGAGGAAAATTAAGATTGCATTTGAAGACCAAATAGTCAAAGAGATTAAAAACAATTAACTAGAAATATATGAAGTACATAAAATTAGGAAGCCAGCAAAAAGACCATGGATGTGCTGGACTGCCACTGGATAAGGGAAGCATTTAAAGAAAGAGGACAGTACAAAATAGTGACTGATATAGAACAGGTAGCATGCACTTGTTTACTCACTCTTTCTCAAAATACAAGGGGACAGCCAATGTAAATATAAGGCAGTGAATTTAAACTGCTTTATATTTTCCTCGGTGGATAGGTTATTTCTAGAGCTGATTGAAATGGTGTTTTCTTTGGCAAAATGCTCTTTTTTGTGTAAAAACATTGAGATGTTGGAGTTTTCCATTCAACCTTGAAACTAAACTGAGACCTTCCCATTGTTTTTATGGAGACAAGTGACTCACTCCAGAATAGCCCGTCGCATGGTAGCTAGAACATTCATGTGGGATGTGAAAGACCCAGCTGTGAGTGAATCAATTTCATCAACTTTACATTGGGGTAAATGGCATTCACTTTTGTAAAGTGCTTAGAAATCTACATACGGTATGAAGCTAAGTAGTATTTTTATAACTAGCATAGAATTAATATTAGCTGCTAACACTAGTATTTTAAAGACCCAGGCGTGGGAACATATCAACATAGGTAATTAGTGGACGTTAAGTCTCATTAGTAACCACTAATGGACAACTCGGAGGTTCAACATGTAAGAAAATCAGTGATAACTCAAATGGATAGAAACTAAATAAGCTAAACATTAGCCAGAATGTTTTTTTTAATTAAATGTTAAGCAAACAAATGAGAAATAAGCCAAACAAGATAATGAAATAGAGCTGAAGCACTAATTTATTGCTTCTGAAATACATAATTGATAGAAAACTTTAGAGTAGGTGTGCAAACTGCCCTGGATGAAGTTAGCATATATGAACCCAACGGATTCAAAACCAACAAGTGGTTGAGATTTAACAAGAAAGATTAAAACATTTTTTCATCACTGCTCAGGAGGGGGAAGATGAGGCAAGAAATATCCTCTCATGGAGTTCCTCAGATGAAAATGTTAGAGTTGGCAGTAACCAAGTGCTAGATGTAGCAATAAAAATGAAGAGTGGGTATGTACAATAAACTTTAAGTTGAACAGATTTTGCAAGTTGCTATTGCAGCTTTGTTGGCAGTGGCAATTTATTAGTAGTTTCAATCAGCAATTGAGCTAGCCAATCAGAAAGCCTTCAGCAGATTTGCATATAGTCATTCATAGCATTTTCAAGGATGGAGTAATAGACCAGCTACTATTTCCTCAAGAAAAAAATGGATGTGTTTGTCCAGTAGGAGAGTGCAGATCTGGTACATGCTAAGATATAAAAACCTGAAGATTTTAGTGGGGAAAGTGAATGTCTTCAGCCCACAAACTTGGGAACACCAACTATAGTTGTTGTGCAAACTTCTAGTGAGCTTTTCCCTCTCCTGCTTTCTCTCCCTAATTTTTGCCCACAGTCTCTTAATTCTATCAGTCCATTCTCTGCCCTGAATTCAACCTCTACAGCCTCTTTCCAAACTGTTCAGCCTGCATCCACACTGACTTTTCCACCGTCAATTCATGGCCAATAATTTATTCTCTTTATGGCATAAGAACATAAGAACAGCCATACCGGGTCAGATCAAAGGTCAGTAGCCCAGTATCTTGTCTTCCCACAGTGGCCAATGCCAGATGCCCCTGAGGGAATGAGCAGAACAGGTCATCATCAAGTGATCCGTCTCCTGTCATCCATTTCTAGCCTCTGACAAACATGGGCTAGGGACACCATTCCTACCCATCCTGGCTAACAGCCATTGATGGACCTAACCTTCATGAATTTATCTAGTTCTTTTTTGAACCCTGTTAAAGTGCTAGCCTTCACAACACTTCCCCTCATTAAATTATAGTATCCCTAAGGGCCCTTGTTGATTCACCCTGTCTGTTCTCTGCCCACCTTAGCTCTATCAGTCCATCCTATGCCTGCAAGTTACTTCAATCTCCCTTCTGGCCACCGATCAGTTCTCTGTCTCCCCTCCAGCAACCTAATCTTCTCCTTCACCACAGCTTCATTAGCAAAATTCGCCCATTAGCTTCCCAGTCCTGCACATTGTACCTCTTTCTTCTAGCAAAATAAATGTTCTGCCTCCCCGATATAATTACATAGGGTGCAAACTGGATGAGGCCCATACTGCTCCCAAATTCTCTGATCCTATACTCAACCCAAACTCCTTCATACCCAATTTTTTTAACAAGTTTCTCCATTACAGGCATGTGACAACCTATTAAAACATAAATTGCACGACAAAGGAGCCACTCATCCTATGAGCTTCATTGAAGCCCCCTAATGTTACTTATATAAACCTCTTGCCCTTGCTAAATGTCATCTGTCATGAACTCGGAGGACTGAAATTAGAAAAAGAGAATATATTGGAACAGGGGGATTGATGGTTCAAGGGATTAATAACAGGCTACTGAGGCTTTCACCTCAAGGGCACTGTTCAAAGCTAACTAAGGTAAGTATTTACCATAAATCATTTCTAGTGGATGTCTGTTCTATATCTTCTGTGAAATGAGTTTGATGGTCCTGCCCGGTAAACAAGTGCCAGATAATAAATAGCTCTCACTGATAGCTTGAGAAAAATGACCAAAGAGTTGACTAGGTGTCATGGTTGGAGTAATAGGCTTGCTACTAATTCTTCAAGAAAATGGATTGTTGTTTGTTGATTAGAAGCCTGTGACCCTGGCTCAAGCTAGGTGAAAAAACAAAGAGGGAAGGGCACTGTGCAATACAATAGGCAGGTGAAGGAAATGTTAGTGAGGAGGTCTGGATTTCTTCGCTCTTCCTCCATCACGCCCATCACCTAAGTCAATGGAAACATTCCCATTAACTTCCCTGGGAATTTGGCCAGGCCTTGTGTGGAGTGCTTCCCAGTCAAGGTAGAGAGACATTACTGAGGAAGTGTGGAGAAGACTGAAATGATGGTGCGTATGAGCTATCTTCTTTCTGACTGAATAGAGACTTTCAGTCTTCCGGGCTGTTAACTCAGCAACTATTCCTAACACTCATAAATAAATAAATAGAAATAAAGGAACTAATTTTTACCCATATTTGCTACTACCAGAGGTATATGTTCAGTCCTCTCACTTATTTAATATATTGGTCGAACAAAATGCTATAGCCATTGAGTTGAAGGTTTAAGCCCTCAGCAAGTTGGAGACTGTTTTGGTTTGTGAGGGTAAATTGAAAATGTTAAGTTTCTCAGGAAAGCTTGAGGCTCAGGATGCTTTGTTTTCTTTTGCTTTCCTCCTCACCCTCTCTTCTGCATTTACTGTTGTGCTCAGAGAGCTAACAGCTATAGCCACCAAAATTGAATTTTTAGCCTCTCAACAAGCCTGAGAGTGGGAGAGCTGTAAACCACAATTTTTCTTTCTTTGATTGATATAAAAAGAACATGCCATTTGATTTCTTCCTGTGAGGTGGAAGTATTTTAAGCTTTAGGCTGTTGGTTATTTTCTTTGGAACAAGAAGTTTATCAGTGGATAGGTGTTGGGAATGAGGCAATGCATTTCATGTTTGCCTTGAAGGTTTCTGCACTTCCACTGAGTCTGGCCTGTACAAGTCTAAGCACTGTAACATAAATGGTAAAAATGACAGACCTGAATAGTATTCTTCCACCTCTATTTATTGTGAGAGTGAGAAAAATACTCCGCTAAGACTACAGCACCAGAGGTCTCTACTCCTAAAACATGATGTAAGAAAGGAATAGAAATGTAGCCAGATCAAGCTGAGAACACACCTCTGATAAACCAGAATACACCCTATATTGTGTGCCCATGCATTAGAGATCATGGTTTCATGAAAATCTTGTCAATTACTCTTTTAAAGTAATGAATATTACTAAATATATGCCATTAGAGGTGGGACAGGCAGCACCACATATAGCTGTTTCCTAATAATTCCTACTATAAGGCCACATCTAGACTATAGGCTTTTGTTGACAGAAGTTTTGCCGACAGAATCTGTCGACAAAGCTTCTGTCAACAAAGAGCGTCTAGACTGCATTACGCAGATCGAAAAATTGATCTGCTTTGTCGACAAAGAGCATCCAGACTGCAGGATGCTCTGTCGACAAAAGAAGGCACCCGGAAGTGCTTCTGGAAGGTCACGGAGGCAGCCTTAAAGCCCAGGCACTGCTGCATGCTCCCTGCAGAGATGCGTGCTTAAAGGGATCCCTCTGGACAGCCGTTGCTCTGCTCCTGCTTCTGGCTTGCCTACCTCCTAGAAGGAAAGCAAAGGTACTGCAGTTTTTGCTTTGGTTGCCCTACTTCCTCGGACACCACAGCAGTTTATTTTCTTGGGTTTTTTTTCACCTTTTATTTGGCCATGGAGCCTGAGCTGCCCCTGGGCAGGCCATGTGAGATGTCAAACGAAAGCTTATTGTCTATGGATTCTGTATATGCTCTTCATATACCTGTATAATGTCTGTGTGTGAAGTTATAAATATGTACTCTGTGTTGATGCTGAAAGATTCTCTGTCTGAGGCAGAGCAATGGGCTAGGAATGTTTGCCCATGTACATGATAATAAGCAAAGCTCCAGGGAACAATGGACCTCTGGAGGCCAAAGACACACATGGCCACTGACCATGTGACTCTCTCCAGCTTGGAAGAAGCCAAGGGGGGATATATATAAGCCATGTGGCCGACTCCATCTTGGTGCTCACATTTGCTCCTGACCCCAGATGCAGTCTCGCAGGGAATCACAAGCCATGAAGAACTGTAAACCCATCCTGACATAGGATGTACACCAAGGACTTTTAGGCCAGCAGTTATAGCATCTCTGCTGCAAGCCTGCATCAAGAACTGGGAGATTCGATGCATGTAATGTATGATATTTTAACAATCTTACTCTCATGTTTTTCTTTCTTTTAGTAATAAACCTCTAGATTTTAGATTCTAAAGGATTGGTTCAGCGTGGTTTGTGGGAAAGATCCGGATTTTAAATTGACCTGGGATCTGTGGCTGGTTTCTTGGGACCTGACAGAATCTGTTTGGGGTAGGTGAGGTTGTGTTTTAAAACCCCTCACCTGTGGGCAGACCCAGGGGCTGTTTGGGCCATGGAGAGAGCTGGGGTGTCAGAGGGGTTTTGTTCGTGAGGCTTCAGGCTGGCTAGGAAGGCAGCTAAAGTGCTCTGAGGGACTGGTTTGTTGCCTATTTGGGAAGGGCCACCAGTCAGGGGCTATAGAGATCCCCGAGTATGAGCAATTTGCCCTGAGCAGATGCCCTCAGCGGTGCCCAGACCCGGCTCGGTTGGTCACAGCATCTTAGCCAAGCTCGCATACAGGTGGAATGTGCCTTCGGCTGACTGAAAGGGAGGTTCCTTTGTCTCCTCACATGCCTGGAGATGGGGGAACACAACCTGGTGGAGAGGAAAGGGGAGGCCTTCCTGCTGAAGTGGAGGACAGGTGCTGATGGTGAGGAGAGGCCATTTCAGCAGCCCCGGATGGCTGCCATCTGCCAGGATCACCGGGCTGGTGTCCAAATCCGTGAGGCCCTGAGGGAGAGATTCTCAGAAGGAGCCCACTGACCCTCTCCAGGGCCTTCCCCATGGGGAGGTTGGCCTGACCCACCTCTTCCTTTCCCTCTACTACCCTCACTGACTTCCCATTCAGAACACAGAGAAGACCCACTTTTCTTTGTACACAGAAAATTGCTTTATTACAAACACTAGCAGTAAAGAAAATGCGTGAACAGTTGAACAAAACTTTCTCTTTTAACTGTTCACCTATTTATCCACAGAGTAAATGTGTCTGTCAAAAGTAAATATTTTGTAACATAACTCAAATGTCCTTTAACTGGGGTGGTAGGGGACTGAAAACCTGGAGAGGAGAGGGGGGCTCAGGAGGGCTGCTGCTTCCCTGAGTGCAGGGTCCTGCCACTGTCCTCTGTCCTGGCATCACCATGGCCTTGGGATCTGGTGGAGCGAGATCTAGTCCTGGCCTGGGAAGGAGGGGGAGGGCAGCTGTTGGGCCTGTGAGGGCTTGGGAGCAGGAGGGAGGGAGGGGAGGCTGGGGGAGCAGGCAGGGAAGAGGGAGCTGGAGGGGCTGGAAGAATGGGGGGAGGAGGGGCTGGAGGGGCTGGAGGGGTTGGGGGGAGGAGGGGCCTGGAGAAGCAGGGGGAGCAGGGCCCTGGTGTGTAGGAGGAGCGGTGCCTGTGACAGGGCCAGGCAAGGTGAAAAGCTCCCTCATTGTGGCACTGATCTCCGTGCACTGCTGGACCAGCTCGGCCTCTGCCTGCGTCCTTTGCTGGAGGCTCCTGTTGAGGTCCTGCAGGGCCTCAACATGTTCCCTTAGCATGTCCGTTTAGACCCTCCAGTGCCTGCAGGTGCCACGGGTCTGGGATGGTGTGGGACGGGTGTGGTGCTCCCGTTGGATAGAGGGTCCGGCTGTGGAGGAAAAGAGGAGGAGACAATCACACTCTGTGTGTATCCCTGCTGTCCCTGTGGGCATGCCGGGGCTCTCCTTTGGACAGGTGACCCCACGTGTGAGATGGGCAGCGGCTGGAAAGCCTCCCAAGGGCCCCACAGTAGCAATGGAGCTAGCTGGCCCCCCACACTGCCAACCCGCCCATGTGTGGTGACCCCTCAAAGCACTCACCTGATGTTCCCTCCCCAATGTCCATGGACGTCTGGGAGGCCTCTGGGGTTTGGGTCTTCACTGCCTCCTCTTCCTCCTCCTCCTCCTCCTCCTGGTGCAGCTCTCCCGCCTCTCCTACCCGGTCTTCCTTCCTCAGGAAGGGTCGGTCCACGATGTGGTGGGGTAACCCGGACTCCACCACACGCAGTGGAGTCTGGGCTTCCCCACCACCCAGGATCTGCTCCAACTCCTCATAGTAAGGGCAGGTCTCAGGGGCTGTCTCGGAGAGGGAGCTCTGGTCCCGGGCCCTGGCATATCCCTGCCACAGCTCCTTAACCTTGGACTTGACTTCTGTCATGGTGCGGAGGTGATGCCCTTTGGTGGCCAGTCCCTGGGCCAGGCGCTCGTAAATGTCCACATTCCTGCGGCGTGTTTGCAGGGCCTGCAGGCCTTCTTCCTGGGAGCAGAACTCCAGCAGGTTTTTTAGTTTGGGGCCAGACCAGGCCGGTGCCTGCCTTTTGGTGCCCCTGGGTGGGTCCTTGTCTCTGTCCCGAGAAGGGCCAGGGGGGCCTTGAGGCTGGGCCATGGCTGCTCTGGCTAGCTGCCGGACAGCAAGGCTTGTCTGGGTGCCTGTGCCTTTAAAATGCTGTGGCCAGGAACCACAGATGTGCTGTACCTGTAAAGGCCAGACTGTCCACCAGGGCTTCTTCCTGGAGGCCTTTTTTCTTGACAGAACTGGCTCCCTGCATTCACACTTACCTTTTGTCGACATAACTATGTCGACAATGGCATTATTCCTCGTAAAAGGAGGGTTACAGCTGTGGACAAAACTGCCGCGTTCTGTCGACTTGCTATCGACATAACGCGGCGGTAGTGTAGATGCAGGTATAGTTTTGTCGACAAAAGGCCAATTTTGTTGACAAATCCCTGTAGTCTAGACACACCCTAAGATTCCTGGATGCCAGTTGCTTATAACTTTGTCAGTCTTTGACAGTTTGGGTTAAAAATTTCAGAGCTGAGTGTTTTCCTAATGTTATGCTAATGTTTGGGGGCAAAGTGTTCAAAAAATGGTTCAACTGTTTCAAAGACTAAAATCAGTGGAAATACATTTTAAGCCCATACTTTAAAAAAAAATCATGCCATCTTTTTATTGAGGAGCCAGGCTTAGAAGCAGGGACTTGAAAACTGCAAGAAGTCACCAGGGTGACAGGCATGTAGTTTTTCCTGGCCAATAAAAAACTGCACAAACTTGGCCATGTTAAGATGCTTTGAAAAATCTTTGTCCACACATGCTCAGTCAAGGCTGCTTAGGATTTGACAGCTAAATTCTCAGAAGATGCTGCCTGCCGGTTGCATGGGATGAACAGACTTTCCCTGCAATCTGGTCCTGGCTGTGGTGGCTCTGGACCCAGGAACTGAGAACAGGCCCTCTCTCTCTCTCTCTCTCTTTCTTGTACTTTCAGTGCTGCTTTTGCTACTGCCCAGACAGTGTACGGGAGGAATCATCTGACTGGAATACAGAGGGGACAGTCTTAATTCTGGCATTTCCTAACTTCATTGCAACTTAGCAACTTCTATGCTCTTAGAATTGTTGCAAATAATAAGGGTGTATATATTATATGAATGGAAATTAATTGAGTTAAAATCAAATTCAGAGCACTTTAATTCTCAATGAGAAACTCCACATAGGGAGTTAATGCAGTTTAACTAAGTCACGTTAAATTCACATTTTTGATTTATTCTGATTCACTTTCCTGCATGTTCCCATGTCACTTTCCTCCCTGTCCCTAAAAGTAGGGACGATGGGGATTATGTTGTAGGGGGAGCTTTTGACTGTCTGAGAAAATCTGACTGTCTCAAAGTAAGAGAGTGCAGCTGAGGATAACAGGTTTTTTGCTCTTATTATGTTAATGGGTTTTCTGCTAAAACAAAATCTGCACTAAAGTGTTGGGTTTTGTAAACAAGCTGTCAACATCCTTTTAATGTATTCACATTACAGTTTTGGCTTATTATTCCTGGTAAAATTGATGCCAACTTGCATTACTTTTGATTGTGGAATGATACAGACATTGCAGTGATAAAAACATAAAAAGAAACTCACACATTTCTTTCTGATAACACTAAGCAAAAGCCTTGTGTAAATTAAATGTATTTGACTCTTCCATGTTTGAGAGGGAAACAACTTACATCTGCAGTAGGTGAGCAGCAGTGAATATAGCCTGGTCTTAAACAGTTTGCAGAACACATCCTATTTCAGGAGGGAGGGCATTTTATTTGGGATCTGTGACCACATGGCAAGGAGAATCTGCTGTAGTCACATGGTCAGCAGTGAGCTGGGGAAGAAACTCAGGAACTGTCTGCAGAACAGCATGTGGAACAGAATGCGACTGCGGGAGATCACATCTGGGTGCAGGGCTGGGGGAGTAGCAGCTGCCAGTCAGGAAGCCTGTACAGAGGGGCTCCAAGACGAGACACTCCTGAGCCAGGCTCTGAAGACCATAAACTCCTGTTTGCTTGAACACTAGACCTGAAAGAAGAGCCCAGGAACTAGGCCTGAAGGAACTTGACTCTTGATTGAACTGCCCTAGGGGCCCAAACAAGCACAGCAAGGGTTTCAAAGTTTTGGCTGGACATACTCCTGGAGGTTTCATCAAATAACACAATCTGAAATTAAAGATTAATCTTTAATCCCTGGAGATTCCAGAAAAATCCTGCAGGATTGGCAATCTCAGACCAGGTCTATACTAGACCTGGAAGGTCACCATTTCCACAGAGGGAAGTCAACTGGAGCAAATGCTTCTATTGACTTCACATAGTAATCACAGTTTAAATGTGAGAGAGCGTCCATTCAGTGTGGATGCTGTCTTTCGAAAAAGCAGATTGCTTTTTCGATGAGCTTGGGCAGTGTGGATGTGCTCTTTTGGAAGAAGTTTTTTTGGAAGATCTCTTCTGGAAAAGCTTCTTCCGAAAGAAGCCTGCAGTCTAGACATAGCCTGACATGGCTTTGTTACCTGACGCTAGTTACATTGATAAACTGGCAGTGCTAAGCCACAGGTGAGCTCCCATTTATGTGATGGCTGTTCTCTTTGGTTGATACACTGGGGATTGAGCTAGGGACATCCAGAACAACACAGTGAAATCACTACAGCTCAGAGCTGTACAACTTATGTCCTCTGCAGGCTGGCCCACTCACCCATGGATTGCATTAAGGGCCCCTGCAGCAGTAATATCTGACAGCATGACTTCCTTCATTGCTGCAATAAAGATTAAGGGAGAAAACAATTTCTAATCCAATTCTCTCAACACCACCATCACAATAGTCTAGTCACTTCTACTGTACAGATCAGTCTAAACTACTATCAGTTCAGGAAGGTAGTTTTCTCAACCTGTTTTTGTGCTGGTGCAAATGAACAAAGGGTAAAGCAGTAGAGCACCAGACCTGTTGTTACTGGCACTGCCAGAGTATATAGTTAGCTCCAATCCCTCATTAGAACATAGAAGAATCTAGAGAAGGGCTATCCTTGCACTCGAAATAAAACCTCAGGGAACTTTGTGGGATGGGAAGATTTTGCCATTAATGTATTTGTTGGTTTGTAAAGAAATGGCTCGGTGATTTGTGCCACAAGTTTGAAAACAATTAGATTCCCTGGAGCGCTAGGTTATAATCTCAGCCCATATGACAGACACTGATGAATCCAAGCTTAAACAGAGTTCTACTTATGCAGGAATGACACAGAGGGTTATCTCCATAGTTCAAGAAGTTTCTCCTACCTGGATCCTTCTCATTTTCTCTTTAGAGGGTTACTCTTTTACAGGAGCTTTTTCCCAGCAGGCCTTTGGGGACTGACCCTTTATATTTGGCAGATCCAAGTAGCTGAAGCTTTTAAGTGGCCATTTTGGAAGTGGTTGTTCATAGAATCATAGAATAATAGGACTGGAAGGGAGCTCGAGAGGTCATCGAGTCCAGCCCCCCCGCCCTCAAGGCAGGACCAAGCTCCGTCTACACCATCCCTGACAGATGTCTATCTAACCTGTTCTTAAATATCTCCAGAGAGGGAGATTCCACCACATCCCTTGGCAATTTATTCCAATATTTGACCACCTGACAGTTAGGAATTATTTCCTAATGTCCAATCTAAACCTCCCCTGCTGCACTTTAATCCCATTACTCCTTGTCCTGTCCTCAGAAACCAAGAGGAACAAATTTTCGCCTTCCTCCTTGTGACACCCTTTTAGATATTTGAAAACCGCTATCATGTCCCCCCTTAATCTTCTTTTTTCCAAACTAAACAAGCCCAGTTCATGAAGCCTGGCTTCATAGGTCATGTTCTCTAAACCTTTAATCATTCTTGTCGCTCTTCTCTGTACCCTTTCCAATTTCTCCACATCTTTCTTGAAATGTGGCGCCCAGAACTGGACACAGTACTCAAGCTGAGGCCTAACTAGTGCAGAGTAGAGCGGCAGAATGACTTCACGAGTTTTGCTTACAACACACCTATTGATACAACCTAGAATCATATTTGCTTTTTTTGCAAAAGCATCACACTGTTGACTCATATTCAACTTGTGGTCCACTATGACCCCTAGATCCCTTTCCGCCATGCTCCTTCCTAGACAGTCGCTTCCCATCTTGTATTTATGGAACTGATTGTTCCTTCCTAAGTGGAGCACTTTGCATTTCTCTTTATTAAACCTCATCCTGTTTACCTCTGACCATTTCTCTAACTTGCTAAGGTCATTTTGAATTATGTCCCTATCCTCCAAAGAAGTTGCAACCCCACCCAGTTTGGTATCATCTGCAAACTTAATAAGCGTACTCCCTATCCCAATATCTACATCATTGATGAAGATATTGAACAGTACGGGTCCCAAAACAGACCCTTGAGGAACTCCACTTGTTATCCCTTTCCAGCAGGATTTAGAACCGTTAACAACAACTCTCTGATTACGGTTATCCAGCCAATTATGCACCCACCTTATCGTGGCCCTATCTAAGTTATATTTGCCTAGTTTATCAATAAGAATATCATGCGAGACCGTATCAAATGCCTTACTAAAGTCTAGATATATGACATCCACCGTTTCTCCCTTATCCACAAGGCTCGTTATCCTATCAAAGGGTACGTCTACACTACAGCGCTAGTTCGAACTAACTTAGTTCGAATTAGTTAATTCGAACTAAGCTAGTTCGAACTAACGCATCTAGAACTAAAAACTAGTTCGAACTAGCGTTTTGCTAGTTCGAACTAGTAAGTCCACATTGAGTGGACTCTGAACAGGGCTTAAGGATGGCCGGAAGCAGTGCCGGCAGGGCATAAAAGGAGGACTTAGAGCATGGAGATACTGTCTCAGGCTAGCCGAGGGCTGCGCTTAAAGGGTCCCGACCCCCACCCCGGACACACAGTTCTAAGGGGTGCCCCGCTTGCAAAGAAGTTCTGGCTTGGAGTGCCCTGAGTGCCCACACTGGGCACATCACACCACTCGGCCATCAGCCCGGCTGCACTTGCCGCAGGCTGCCATCTGGGGAGAGGGAGTAATTGGGGGGCTGCAGGAGAGCTTCCACCCCCAGAAGCCCGCAGAGCCAGCCCAGTCCTCCCCATCGGGGGCTCGTACCCCATTCCTCCCTCACCTCCTTCCACTTGCCCTTCCCTAGCCCCCCTTCTTATTGATGTACAAAATAAAGATAACGTTTCTTCCAACATTGACTCTGTCTTTATTGAAAAAAACTGGGGGAGACTGGGAAAAGGAGGTGGGAGAGGGGAAGAGAAAGGCTGGGAGAGGGGAGGGCAACTAACATGATCAGGGGTTGGGAACAGGTCCCATATGAAGAGAGGCTACAGAGACTGGGACTGTTCAGCTTAGAAAAGAGGAGACGGAGGGGGGACAGGATAGAGGTCTGTAAAAGCAGGGGTTGGGTGGAGAGGGTGCATTCAGAAAAGTTCTTCCTGAGATCCCATAAAGAAGGACTAGAGGACACCAAAGGAAAGGAATGGGTAGCAGGCTTGAAACTAGTAAGAGAAAGTTGTTCTTGACAAAGCAAATAGTTAACCTGTGGAACTCCTTGCTGCAGGAGGCTGTGAAGGCTACAACTAGAACAGAGTTTAAAGGGAAGTGAGATCAAGTCATGGAGGTTGGGTCCATGGAGTCCTATTAGCCAGAGGGTAGGAGTGGTGTCCCTGCCCAAAGTTTGTGGAAGGCTGGAGAGGGATGGCACGAGACAAATGGCTTGGTCATTGTCTTCGGTCCATCCCCTCCAGGGTCCCTAGGGTTGGCCGCTGTGGGCAGACAGGCTACTGGGCTAGATGGACCTTTGGTCTGACCCAGGACGGCCATTGTAAGCTCAGGGCTCAGTGTCGGGGGTCTCAGTGGACCCCCTTGATTTTCATGCACACCTGGTCCTGGGTGGCCAGGCTGGCAGCTCTCCTGCCCTAGACGGCCACTTTCCTGTGCCTAGTGCGGAGATCGTGGACAAGGTCCACGATGTCCGCACTAGCCCAGGAAGGTGCCCGCCTCTTGCGGTCCAGGGCAAGCTCCCGGGAGCCGCCAGCCTGGTCCCGGCAAGAGGGGGTGGGCTGGGGGGCATCGGGTGGGTGGCTCTGTGCCGTGCCAGGTGCAGGGTCTGCTAGCTGGGTGCTGGCAGGCTTGCACCTGGCACGGGCACCGTAGCCAGCCCGTGCCCCTTTAAGGGGTCCGGGGCCGGGAGGGGGGCATAGAGTTTCCCTGGTGTTGGCCAGAGTGGCCACCAGGGAAACCTGGGGAGGGCTAGCCTCCCACTAGTTCGAACTAAAGGGCTACACAGCCCTTAGTTCGAACTAGCTAGTTCGAACTAGGCGTTAGTCCTCGTAAAATGAGGTTTACCTAGTTCGAACTAAGCGCTCCGCTAGTTCGATTCAAATTCGAACTAGCGGAGCGCTAGTGTAGCGCATAGGAAAGTTAGTTCGAACTAACGTCCGTTAGTTCGAACTAACTTTCTAGTGTAGACATACCCAAAGAAAGCTATCAGATTAGTTTGGCATGACTTGTTCTTCACAAACCCATGCTGGCTATTCCCTATCACTTTATTACCTTCCAAGTGTTTGCATATGATTTCCTTAATTACCTGCTCCATTATCTTCCCTGGGACAGACGTTAAACTGACCGGTCTGTAGTTTCCTGGGTTGTTCTTATTCCCCTTTTTATAGATGGGCACAATATTTGCCCTTTTCCAGTCTTCTGGAATCTCCCCTGTCTGCCATGATTTTTCAAAAATCATAGCTAAAGGCTCAGATACCTCCTCTATCAGCTCCTTGAGTATCCTGGGATGCATTTCATCAGGACCTGGTGACTTGCTGACATCTAACTTTCCTAAGTGATTTTTAACTTTTTCTTTGTGTATCCTATCTTCTAAACTTACCCTCTCTCTGCTTGTATTCACTATGTTAGGCACACCTCCAGACTTCTCGGTGAAGACCGAAACAAAGAAGCCATTGAGCATCTCCGCCATTTCCAAGTTTCCTGTTACTGCTTCTCCCTCCTCACTAAGCAGTGGGCCTACCCTGTCCTTGGTCTTCCTCTTGCTTTTAATGTATTTATAAAAGGTCTTCTTGTTTCCCTTTATGCCTGTAGCTAGTTTGATCTCATTTTGTGCCTTTGCCTTTCTAATCTTGCCCCTGCATTCCCGTGTTGCTTGCCTATATTCATCCTTTGTTATTTGTCCTAGTTTCCATTTTTTATATGACTCCTTTTTTATTTTGAGATCGTGCAAGATCTCCTTGTTAAGCCAAGCTGGTCTTTTGCCATATTTTCTGTCTTTCCTACACAGCGGAATTGTTTGCTTTTGGGCCCTTAACAACGTCCCTTTGAAATACTTCCAACTCTCCTCAGTTGTTTTTCCCTTCAGTCTTGCTTCCCGTGGGACCTTACCTACAAGTTCTCTGAGCTTATCAAAATCTGCCTTCCTGAAATCCATTACCTCAATTGTGCTGGTCTCCCTTCTACCTTTCCTTAAGATCATGAACTCTATTATTTCATGATCACTGTCCCCTATACTGTCTTCCACTTTCAAGTTCTCAACTAGTTCCTCCCTATTTGTTAAAACCAAATCCAGAACAGCTTCTCCTCTGGTAGCTTTTTCAACCCTCTGAAACAGAAAGTTGTCTCCAATGCAGTCCAGAAACTTATTGGATAGCCTGTGCCCCACTGTGTTAGTTTCCCAACATATGTCTGGATAGTTGAAGTCCCCCATCACCACCAAATCTTGGGCTTTGGATAGTTTTGTTAATTGTTTAAAAAAGGCCTCATCCACCTCTTCCACCTGGCTAGGTGGCCTGTAGTAGACTCCTAGCATGATATCACCCTCGTTTTTTACCCCTTTTAGCTTAACCCAGAGACTCTCTACACAGCTATCTCCTACGTTCATCTCCACTTCAGTCCAAGTGTGTACATTTTTAATATACAAGGCAACCCCTCCTCCCTTTTTTCCCTGTCTGTCCTTCCTGAGCAAGCCGTACCCTTCCATACCAACATTCTAATCATGCGTCCCATCCCACCAGGTTTCTGTAATACCAATGATATCATAGTTGTATTTATTGGTTAGCAATTCCAGTTCTTCCTGCTTATTACCCATACTTCTCGCATTTGTATATAGGCATCTAAGATACTGATTTGATCTTGCCTCCCTGTTGTGCCCTGACCCTCCTTTCTCCTTGCCATTATAGTCCGTAGTCCCCCCCATTTCCAACCCATCTCCCAGTCCCGCACATTCAGCACTTACCTGTGGGCTTTGCTCACCTGTCCCAGTAAAACTTAGTTTAAAGCCCTCCTCACAAGGTTAGCCAGTCTGTGTCCAAACAAGGCCTTCCCGCTCCCGCTTGTTGCTTGCTGCATCTTTGTATTTTCTAGCTGGTAAGTATCCCTGTTATGATTCCCTCTGATCATTCTCAAAGTGGATCTTTCAGAAGAGATGCAGCTATCGCAAGCAAATAGAAATACGTGGTATTTTCCCTCAGAGATAGTGATTGTCTCAGCACTCTTGGATATAATTTCCTTACAGTGTTGTACGAAATACTGTGTATTACATCACTCCCAGCCACCACACATGAAGGAGTTACATTTCAGTGATGAATGTGCACTGTACATAGGTTCAAAAAGGGTTGAAAGATGGGTATAATAACAGATGCTATTATTAATAAGCATACATTAATGAAAATTATGAGAGAGAATCTAACAAATGTCAGGAATCTTTTGTATCATGAGAGAATAGCACAGGGAACATCTTAGCTGATGAAAATAAGGGAATCATGCAAGAGATGGTTAGCGGTAATTCGGTGACTAGGTCTGGCTCTCAATGCCAGTACAGTAGTGCTTAAATGGTTTATTCATCTTTACTAAATACAGAACCTTTTCTTTGTTGAAAAATAAAACATAATGTGTGAGGTTTAATTTTTCCTGATATTTCATTCTATTAATCATGGGGCTATCTAATGTCATGAGTCCTACAATGGAGAGAATTACCTAGAGGGTCAGATTAAAGTGTAAAGTTCATTTCAGCAGTACAATATTTGTATACAAGTATACAAAATAATTATACAAAGTAATTATGACAAAATAAAATTAATTCCAGAATAAGTCTATTTTACATATTCATCTTCCTCTATTGTGTTCAAAGTGGAAATCTAGAGCACTTTGAAAAGTAAGATTGGATTACCTTGTAATTTGTGAATATTCTCTTTATTAACTGTTTTTGAGAGAACATATTCCTATTGGAGCAGTATCATGTCAGTGCTATCCATCTGACAATCTGTGCTTCATGTACTTGTCACTCATGTGTCTCACTTGCTGCAGCGGGGGAATTAAATTTGCATCTCATTCTTCCTTGAGAGTATTTGTGAATTTGTCTTTCTTTCTTGTCTCATTGGTTTCAGATAATTGTTAATACAAATTTTGCTTTCAGATTTTTGCCACCTTGAAAATCTCTCCTATGTGGCTGTGCATTTGTTTTACCACCCACTCTTATAGCCCCTAGTAGTGGGAGGGTCACTGTTGTCCTGTTCTGTAAAACTTTTATCCTGTTCCACAAGCAGGATGAAATTGACATCTTAAAAGTTTTTCAGGAAAAAAAAGAAAGCGAGACCAGTCCCAGTATAGCCAATAGGATGGTGATTAGGACGCTCACTTTGGATGTGTCAGACTAACACCCTGGACTTGAACCTGACTGTCCACCATCTATGAGTACCTTAACCAGCAGGCTGTTGGCCACTGTGAAATAAAAAGCTCTTTCTTAAATTCTGATTAGATTTTCTAAATGGATGCTAAAAAGCTTTCCTGATAAAAGTTTCATCAACAATGGCATGTCCTTCTGAAAAGTTTTGGTTTCAATTACCAAAAAAATCATTTAGTCACAAAATTCCTGAATAGCCACCTGACTATTCAGTTGAGATTAGATTCTTCCTCTGCTCTTTTATCTATGAGAGAAAACCAAGAATGCAGGCTGCTGCCATAACATTGTTAGCAGTACCCCGTTCCCTCTAAAAGAAGAAATTCTGGCTGCTTCTACTGTTGGAACTTTGCTATAAATGTCATATTTTTCTGTTGATGTCACTCTTTAAAGATGTTTTGGTGCCTTTTTGTGAAGTATTTTCACCAGTATATTCTGGCAGCTTTATATTGCTTCTGTCATGAAAAGTAGCCATAAAACCAGTTTAATCAGTCACTTAAATCCAGCTGATAATCACTTTGCATCACAGGAGTGGTACCACAGAGCAAAAACATACCAGTGAATGTTCTTAAAAGGGGGATAATATGATGTATACTTGTAGATATACAACCGGTTTGTTTTATTATTGGTTTCATGACTTCTTTTTGTTTCTTTTTCCCCCTCCGTTTGGGCAGAGGTGGACTAGCTAGTTGGTGTGGATATTGTCAGCTTTTTTCTTTATAGAATGTAGCTGCAAACCCCAATTAGTGGAAGGGTGGATGGGCTCTCAGAGGCAAATTCAGAAGTAGTGATGGCAAATTCTTGAATCTTATTTGCCCTCTAGTTAAGGTGGAACTGCAGAAGGATCTTATGGGGTTTGGGCAGGGGAGAAGAACCTTTTTTGGATTGGAGGCCACTAAGCCACAAAAAAATCAGCTGGAGGCCACACACAAGTGAGAAGAAAAAAAGGAAAATCATATCTTCAGTGATGTGGCCCAAAACTAAGGAGAAAGACACTCCCCTTATTCCCCTCACACACCAGAGCCTGGGGGTGGGCAGGCTAACAGATTTTGTGTGCTCCAACCCCACGTGGGGTGGTTGTGGGGGAGTGGGGTCTGGAGCACCAGCATGGGCTCCCAAATACTGGAGGGAGGGAGCCCCAAGCCTCAAGGGCTGGATCCAGGCAAGTGAGGGACCACATCCAGCCCCCAGGCCTTAGGTTTCCCATCCCTGGCTTAGGGTATCCCCATGATTGCGCATCCTTCTCTAATATGCTGGGCTACTCACTCAATGGGAAGTACAAGTTGCACCTCTACAGTCTGAGATTCTCTGGTCCGGCAACATCCGTGGACTGGCATGAAAATGGATGTTCCAGGATCAAAGAGTCCCAGTGCACTGCACGGGGGTAGGGGTCTGGGAGCCGGCGCACAGGTCAGCTGGGTTGTGGAGAGGGAGGGCCAGGAGTTAGCATACAGCTCAGCTGGGCTCAGGAGGGGCTGAGAGCTGGTGTGCAGCTCAGCTGGTTTGTGGGGGAGCCAGGAAGCCCAGGATGGGGGAAGTTGCAGGGAGCCTGAAATAACCTCCCATGGTCTGGAAAAATCCCTCATCTGGGACCAGTGAGATTCTGAGGGTGCTGAACCAGGGAGGTCCAGCCTGTACTTCAAACTTTTGTGCTTTTTAAGGACAGTGAAATCTGACCTCATTTTAAATCAATGGGAATTGTGGTGCTGTATTTCTGACATGACATAAAATATATCGTTTCAAAACTGATGTATGTTGGTTTTGCTGTGCAGCTGAGATGTCTCATGGAAGTTGTTAGTCAGGTGCCATCGTTTTTGAACAAAATATTTTGGTTATTGATTTTCTGTTGTGCAGATTTGAAATTTGCAGTAGAAAATTTTAACAAAAAACTGTTTGTTTTGTCATCTTCCACAGGTAATCCTCTTCCCCCCCACAACCCATTTTCCAATTGGCTTTACCTGCAGTTCAGATGATGTTAGCTTAGAATTCTATCACTGCTGGTATGGTGTATTTCCTCATATTACTTATGTACACTGGGTATAATATGACTCTACTGTGATAAATTTGTGTGTGTGTGTGTGTGTGTGTGTGTGTGTGTGTGTGTGTGTTGGGTGGCACAGGGGGAAGACTAGCAATATTGTCATTTGTGCACTTGCACTCTTTACTAGAAAGACCTTCCATGTGTGCTTCATGATCACATTTACTCCCAATAGAACATGGAAATATCATGATTTCCCAAACAGTCTTTGTATCAAAACAATTTGTAAAATAGTTAATACTTACCCCTGAGAGATCTGGAATACTTTAAAGCTTACCGCAATTTACATCAAGACAAACAAAGTGTTGAAGTCAAGCTTTATCAGTTCAAGCTGTGCACAGTTTGATCATTTGGTGTGGTGTGCAATAAGAAGTGCTTTACAATGTATAGCAACTCTTGTGAATGAGAGCACAATACAGAATAAAAGAACAGCTTTTGCCACAAGAAAGAAATAAAACAAAATCAGCATTTGAAGCCAAGTATCTTCTTTGCTTGCTCAGGGGATTTCATTATTTTCCAGTAATCACTTTTTAAACTCTGAGCAAGTGTGTCATGAGGACACAAATACTTCTTGCCAGCTTCCCTGGAATGACCCCTCCTTGCTCAACTGAACTCATGTCTTTTGAGGCATGACAAATGGGATCAATAGATCATTATGGCTTCTTGTTCACTGCCATGTTTATGCATATGTTTCATATTACTGAGCGTTTTAGGGAGGTAATGCCACATTTCTATTTACTTCAGTGACATTGGTACAACTTTCCCTAAGCCCTCTCATGAAATTCCATGATACATACTGCAGTTGTGCAATTGGGAAGCTAGAAACTACAATCCGGGTGTTTGCTCTAGTCGATAGTTCATAATGTGGGGCTGTTTGGTGGTTGCAATTCTGGGGAAGGGGAAGAAGAGCAATAAAAGATAGTAAAGTTGCTCTGAACTATCTATCCTTGAGGGGTGTTTGCAATCTGATTACTCCAACTGGCTTTTCAAATGTTTGCTCTGTTTGTTTAGGGTTTTCCTCAGGTTTTTGATTGCTGTCACTATGTCGCCCTTTGACACTGCCATTCCCTGGTGTTTGCTTTCCTGTTCTGTTTTCTTCCTCATGACAAATAATATGCTGCTTCCCTTTTCTTTGTCTGTTTGTTTTTGAAGCCCCCCCAAAATTAGAAGAAATGTGGATATTAGCAAGTCAGCAAGTCATCTTCCCCTTCCCCAGATTTACAACCACATCAAGAACCACCGAACAAAGCATACACCTGTATTATAGTATCTAACTTCCCTATTGCTCAACTACAGATATTGTATGTATCATGGAGTTTCATGAGAGGGCTCGCTCACTTTGAAGAGTCAGACATTTCCAGAGTTACTCCTCTTCTCCATAGAATGCTCCTAGAATTATCACACATAGGCAGAAACATGGATTATGGGCTAGTTCTCATCATGTAACCAGTACAGGATTGTGTTCTCCCATATATTTTCTAGAGGCATTCTGTACAAAGGGCATCACTCTTCCTTCTATCACAACTCCCCTGAACTTAAATACCCAGCAAGTGGATCCATTCTCTGTCACCTCTCCCTTTCCCACTTGTTACAAAACATTTTGCACCCCCAAAAGGAAGTAAAATGCATTTCTTCAGATTCTACAGCCCAAAATTCTCATAGTACCTATCCATTTTTGCTGTTATCATTTCTAAGAAGAGGAAGACCAAGGACAGGTTAGGCCCACTGCTCAGTGAGGAGGGAGACATAATAACAGGAAACTTAGAAATGGCAGAGGTACTTAATGACTTCTTTGTTTCGGTCTGCACCAAGAAGTTTGATGATGAAGGGATGCCTAACATAGTGAATACTAGTGGAACTGGGGTAGGTTTAAAAGTTCAAAGTTAAAAATTACTTAGAAAAGTTGGATGTCTGCAAGTCTCCAGGACCTGATGAAATGCATCCTAGAATACTCAAGGAGCTGATAGAGGAGGTATATCTGAGATGTTAGCTATCATCTTTGAAAAATCATGGAAGTTGGGAGAGATTCCAGAAGACTAGAAAAGGGCAAATCTAGTGCCCTTCTATAAAAAGGGAAATATGAACAACACAGGAAAGTACAGACCAGTCAGATTAACTTCTGTGCTAAGGAAGATAATGAAGCGGGTAATTAAGAAATCCATCTGCCAACATCTGGAAGATAATAAGGTGACAGGTAATAGCCAGCATAGATTTGTAAAGAACACATCATGTCAAACAAATCTGATAGCTTTCTTTGATAGGATAACAAGTCTTGTGGATAAGGGAGAAGCGGTTGATGTGGTACACCTAGATGTTAGTAAGGCATTTGATACCGTTTCACATAACCTTCTTATCAATAAACTAGGCAAATATAACTCAGATGGAGCTACTATAAGGTGGGTGCATAACTGGCTGGATAACCATTCTCAGAGAGTAGTTATTAATGTTTCACAGTCATGCTGGAAGGGCATAACAAGTGGGGTTCTACAGGGGTCGGTTGTGGGACCGGTTCTGTTCAATATCTTCATGATTTAGATGATGGCATAGAGAATGTGCTTATTAAGTTTGCAGATGATACCAAGCTGGCAGGGGTTGCAACTGCATTGGAGGATAGGTTCATAATTCAAAATGATCTGGACAAACTGAAGAAATGGTCCAAGGTAAATAGGATGAAATTTAATGAGGACAAATGCAAAGTACTCCACTTAGGAAGGAACAATCTGTTTCACACATACAGAATGGGAAGTCTCTGTCTAGGAAGAAGTACTGATGAAAGGGATCTAGAGGTCGTAGTGGACCACAAGCTAAATATGAGTCAACAATGTGACACTGTTGCAAAAAAAGCAAACATGATTCTAGGATGCATTAAAAGGGATGCATTAACAGGAGTGTTGTGTGCAAGATAGAAGAAGTCATTCTTCCTCTCTACTCTGTGCTCTGAGTACTGTGTCCAGTTCTGAGCACCACATTTCAAGAAAGATGTGGAGAAATTGGAGAAAGTCCAGAGAAGAGCCACAAGAAAGATTAAAGGTCTAGAAAATATGAGCTATGAGGCAAGGCTGAAAGAATTGGGCTTGTTTAATTTGGAAAAGAGAAGACTGAGAGGGGACATAATAGCTGTTTCAGGTATCTAAAAGGGTGTCATGGGGGGGGAGGGAGGGATTGTTCTCCTGGACATCTTATGATAAGACAAGAAACAAGGGGCTTAAACTGCAGAGAGGGAGGTTTAGGTTGGACATTAGGGGTACGTCTACACTAGCCCCTAGATCGATCTAGGGAGGCTAATGAGGGTGACCAGAATTGCAAATCAAGCCCAGGATTTAAATATCCTGTGCTTGATTTGCATGTTCCCGACTGGTCGCCATTTTAGTAGCCTGAAGTAACTACACGCGGCAGTGAAACAGGATTCCGAAATAAAGCCCCTACATCGAATTAGGTGGTAAACCTCATTCCACAAGGAATACCACTTAATTCGATTTAGGGCTTTATTCCGGAATCCCGTTTCACTGCTGCGTGTAGACACGGGCAGTTACTTCAGGCTAGTCAATTTCTAAAATGGCGACCGGGCTGGGAACATGCAAATCAAGCGCAGGATATTTAAATCCTAGGCTTGATTTGCAATTCCGGTCACCCTCATTAGCCTCCCTAGATCGATCCCTAGGAAAAACTTCAGAACTGTCAGGGTGATTAAACACTGGAGTAAATTGCATAGGGTGTTTGTGGAATCTCCATCACTGGAGATATTTAAGAGCAGATTATACAGATATCCATCAGGTGTGATATAGACTGTGCTTGGTCCTGCCCTTGATGACCTCTCGAGGTCCCTTCCAGGGCTTGTATTCTATGATTCTATGATTCAATGCATAATTAATATGTAAAGTCTGCTGGAAAAGCAGTGTCAATTTTTTCCTAAATAATGTGAGAAAATAAAAAGCAGACAAATCATTGGAATGAAGTGGACTAGATAAGCGTTTCCTTGGAAAGTAGGTATGGTTCATAATTGTCTGCGCACTGTTAGAAACACATTCCTGCATGTTGTTGCTGCTAGTCCTATAATTCATACTCTTTAATGGCTTTGGGAGCAAGCTGGAGCTTTTTAAATAATAGTTTGCAAGAATGATAATTGTGGACCTGTCATATGGTACATAAAGCTATAGAGACATGTGAGGCATGTAAGAGGCCTATGTTTTAAGATGATGGCCTGTAAAGGACAGTTGATTTATACATAACTATTATATTAAATCTCAAAGGAACACGTGGAGGTTAAAAACATCTACTTTAAAGGTGAACGTCAAAAAAAAAAAATGCTTATATCTTTACTTCTCCTTTATGGACTTTTGTAGCCTCTGAGCTCTGTTCAATAATGTTGGGGGCCAAAGGGCCTCCAGTTGTCATTTTTCCTTGACGTAGTCTGTGGGTGAGAGAGAAAGTTAGCAATTTTGCATAAGATCAAAACAGTAGTTTTCCAATGTAATCAGAACATCAGGGCTGTGTCTACATTGGCACCCCTTTCCGGAAAAGGGATGCTAATGAGACCAGTCGGAAGTGCAAATGCCACGGGGAATTTAAATATCCCCCGCGGCATTTGCATGAACGTGGCTGCCGCTTTTTTCTGGCTCGGGGTTTTGCTGGAGAAAAGCACCAGTCTAGATGGGATCTTGCAGAAAATAAGCCCTTTTCCAGAAGATCCCTTATTCTCTTATTCCCCTTGAAAGTAGGAATAAGGGATCTTCCGGAAAAGGGCTTATTTTCCACAAGATCTTGTCTAGACTGGCGCTTTTCTCTGGCAAAACCCCGAGATGCAAAAAAGCGGCAGCCATGTTCATGCAAATGCCATGGGGGATATTTAAATCCCCCGCGGCATATGCAATTCCGACTGGTCTCATTAGCATCCCTTTTCCGGAAAGGGGTGCCAATGCAGACACAGCCCAGGAGTATGCTGCTCCCTTTCTTTGTTGTAGAAAGAAAGACTGCAGAGACCACAAAAAACCACTAGAAGCTGGCTAAATGCATGTGTTTGCCAAAAGTAATGCACTCACTTCATAATCCCATGCCATATCTAAGTAAGCAGTGATGCACAAAACCAAAGAGTATGTTTTCAAAACACTAAAATGAAATAGTTTAAACATAGCTGATTTTTAAGAAAGGAGGAACCTACACTTCCAGCAGCAAGTGAATCAACTTTTGCATATTGTGATAATGGATTGTGTCCACCATCACCTGCAACAGGAACCCAATGCCAGTTGCTTCATATTGCTAGCATGTCTGAGGCTACGTCTAGACTGCAGGCTTCTTTCGGAAGAAGCTTTTTTTTGGAAGAGATCTTCCGAAAAAACTTCTTTCAAAAGAGAGTGTCCACAATGCAAAAATGCATCAAAAAAGTGATCTACTCTTTTGAAAGAGAGCATCCAGACTGAATGGACACTCTCTCACATGTAAACTGTGATTGCTACGGATGGAATGGCCATCACTTTTTCCTCTTTCCTCTTCTTCTGAAATAACTCCCTCTTCCCCGTCCACACACGCCTTTTTGCAAAAGAGCTCTTTCGCAAAAAGACTTCTTCCTCATAGAATGTGGATTACCAATGCCAAAAAAACCCCTCTGTTCTTTCAATTTTCTTGCGGAAGAACGCATTTGCAGCGTGCAAGTTTCCTACTCAACTCTGTAGTGTAGACATACTCTGAGATACCTCATAGGCCAGCATTTTAAGTCTTTCCCTGCATGTTACTTTGGTAAGCCAGGTGGTTATTTCTGGTTTGATGATTTTCAATGGCTCCTTCATTCTGTAACTAATGACAGCACACTTTATTTTTCCTGTTGTGCAGCTTTTAGGTGCAAACTACTTTTGTCTAAATCCTCAGCAGAAGCTTTCACACAATCTAATTGGAAAAAGGTTTCAGAAAAATTTGAATTGTACCAAGCATCTTTGTGTTCTCACAAAGCTGTTGATATTCTTCAAAAGAGCACAGAGAACGTAGGCAACATGCTATCTTTTCAATACTCTCCAAAAGAAAGAAGAAAATAGGAAGATCCTAGTGAAAATACTAAGTAGGATTCACATCTTGCTACCCAAAGACTTCCTATACTGAACAAGCTGAAAATATATCCTAAACTGGAGATGCTGACTGCAGTTTTATTCATCTGCTTTGTCTGCAGGCAGAATATGACTGTGATATGTTAAAGTAGTTGAAAAAGAACTAGACAAATTCACAAGTCCAATTGTTCAGAATGAGAACAGAAATCATGGATCTTGAAGTCATGTGGGATATTTCTGTAAAAAATTCAGGAAACTGAAGAAACAATAGTGTTCTCAAAAAAAATAAAATAATGTTTTCTCCTCCCAGAAAGCACTAAATTGACTTAAGCATCTAACTTCAGAAGCCGGTTCACAGCTGTGAATTCCAAGTGGCACCTCTGTCCAGCTGGGATTTAGGTATCTAGTTCACTTTGTCCAGACTCAGGGGTTCTTTCGAAAAAAGTAGCCTTTTTTCGAAAGAACTTCCCCTGTGTCCAGACTCAAGCCGCGTTCTTTCGAAATTATTTCGAAAGAACGCGGCTTTTCTTTCGATGGCGGTAAACCTCAATTTACGAGGAAGAACGCCTTCTTTCGAAAGTTCCTCTTTTGAAAGAAGGCGTTCTTCAATGTAAAGAGGCCGTCTTCGAAAGAGAGCATCCAGACTCGCTGGGTGCTCTCTTTCGAAAAAGCGGATTTCTCTTTCGAAAGATCCGCCTGCAGTCTAGACGCGATCTTTCGAAAGAGGCTCTTTCGAAAGATGCTTTCGAAAGAGCCTCTTTCGAAAGAAGCCTGCAGTCTAGACATAGCCTTTGAGGGACAGGGCTTAAGTTTCAGGCCTGTGCTCAGCATTTCTGATTGGCTAGCATAGGTGGCTCCCTGCTCTGCTTTCCTGGCCCTTATGAATACCATTCCTACATGCAGAACTCTTCCTGGGCATTGTACAGGGAGCCTGAGGACCTGACTTATTTGGGAGCAGTGAATCCTTTTTAGCAGATGCTATCATTTAAAAATGGAAATTCTTTGCCAGAGCTGCCAACTCAGCTCTCTAGAGAACCAGTGCCTAGCATATCTTTCATTTCACGAATGGACATTCTACTGGAGAAATGAGCTTGGTTTGATTTATACTCACAGCATCATTGACACTGTAACACAGAAAATAACAACCATAATCTGAGAGAGAAATCCATCTGAATTTAAATATGACGTGTACTGACTGTGTATAGTGTAAACAGTGGCTGTTGGTAGAAAGGTCTTTTGCCTTTATGTTGGAACTTGAGATCTTTCCTAAATTGCACGAGGAAACATATCATGGGTCTGAATTGTACGGAAATGCCATTTGATTATCATTATTAAAAGATCTTGGATTTTAAATTCTCAAAAGTGAAATGATTGTGTTTAGAAGGTTAATTTAATTATGCATTAAATTGGGACTGTTATTCTTTCCCTGCTGTCTTTTCCATACCTTGGCAGATAGCCTAGTGTATATTATCAGCATGTTGCATGATATCTCTTAACAAAATGATCTCATGTTAATTAAAAGTATTCTTCAAAGGCACTGTGGTGAAACCCCTTCATTATTAAGTGTGTTCATTTCCATTCAGAAGTATCAAAATACATAAACTGCTGCTGAAGATTTAAAATACTAAAACCAAAAATGTAACTAAATAGTCTATTTTCAGTTTTAATTAAGTAATTAAAATGACATTTTGCACAGTAAACAAATCCTAGACTTTGCCCTATTATGATTAATTATGGTGATTAATTATTATGTGTAGATTTTGCTTTCAGTTTTATTTTTTCCCATGCTGCTGTCCCTTTGAATGATGGCAGTTTGTAGAAGGGAAAAAAATGGGCCTCGGAGACCCAGGTCATGACACAAGTCATGTTGATGTTGAACAGAGATGGAAAGAGCAGCAAAACTGTACACAGCCTATTGAAGTTTCAGATACACCTACTGAGCAAGCACTGTCTCTCTCTCTGTGAAAAGACACTCCCTCTATGACCCTCGGTCTCCGTCCTGGTCTTAATATGCTGCCTCTGCCATGCCTGCCTTCCCAGTGCCCTCATATGGACATCCCAATCAGCCATCATCATTTTTTTTACGTGTCTGAGTTAATTATGACTCAACAGTGTTGCATAACAGACTCATTTGGAAAGATTTAATCAAAGATTATCAACCAGAGATTAGTATAGCATTACACAGAAATAATAGATACATTACCACCCTTTACTGTCAGTCCAAGAGCTGGATCTGTGACTCTCCTTCTCTGTAGCTGGATTGACTGGCAGATTTTATTCCCCAACTAAGTTCCCAGATCAGTGCCAATTATAGTGGGTTTCCAAACAGAAAAACCTATTTGCCAAAAGCAGCATGGTTTGATGTCATTTCTATTCATTCTCTGTTTATCTGATTTATACGCGAAGGCAAGATCATTTACAGCAAGGCTAACAACAAATTTTGGTGGGTCCTTCTTTCCTCATAATCTTTATCTAGTGTGACAATTATCCTGTATCAGTTCCCCAGGTTTATATATGCTTACATATGTATATAAAGGGAAAGGTTTCCCAGACTATCGGGAGTGTTATGGACACGAGATTGTAAAATACAGTTTAACACACAAAATTCCTGGTTAAGGTTACTTATCCGTTAAGGACCAGTGTGTTGGGCCTTAGAATTCAACATACTTTCTGTTTATATATTTGCTATTTTTTAGAAAATTAACAAAATATACAGAAAATAAAGGACTAAGAGGGGTAATATTTACTTACAGGTACTACACTTTCTATACTGTAGGGCATAAATCTGGACACTCTGGATGCCGGTGAAAACAAGCCAGAGGATTTATTACACACAGCTGGTGGAGTGCCAATCAGAGGTTAACCTGATGAACGCTGGTTAAGCATTACAATAGATTATATAGGCAGCAGATGGATGGAGGAGAAGCAATTTGATAGGGTCTGGTGACAAGACAAAAATGAGCATATAAGCCAATCAACTACAAAGATTAGTAGCATCTCCGCCCATCACCAAATAAACTCCTTATCTTTAATACAAATAGTTTCCTTAACAAGCTAAATAAGCCAACATCAACAAACAGACAATGAAATGGCAACTTTTGTCTAGTTAAATTATGATGGGTCTGTGAAGCGGTTACTGACCCCTCGTGCTGATGTGATCCATGAGTTTATGGGCCCATTATCTAGGATTAAAGCAAAACATATTAGCAAGGTTGTGTTGGTATCAGTTAGTGTGGCCCCTTGGAATGTGGTTGCCAGGGCAGCTGTGCCTTCCCAAGGTTCCTCTAATCAGGGTAACTGTCCGTGCTGTTAAGTTACAGACCTGTCTCAAATTTAGGATTGAGTAGGGGTTTTTAGCAAAATACTATGGACTGCCTCAGTTTCCCTACAATACTGAATTCAGGCTAGTCCAGCTGGGCCTGGCTGTTAACCTACTTTTAGTCAGGGTGCTATACCACAAAAGGAGCTCCTCAGACAAATTCAGCTGTAACTGGGAACTAGCTTCTCTGCAAAGCTCCATTCAAACAAATGAGTGTTTCCTTCACACAATTAATTTATGACTGTGACAGGGCAGGGGCGCCCTGTACTGAGATGACCCGCTCAACCGCGTACGCGGCGGTTCTCGAGGGTCAGGCCGGGAGCCCCGAGTGGGGCACGCTGCGAACAGCCGCCCATATGGCCCTTGCACGCCCCGCCAACCGCTGTGTCAGCGGTTCGGCGTCGGCGGCCTTCTGGCTAGAAATGCCGGAGGATCCCAGGGAGGCGGCCAGGTGGATGACGCCATCACGCTACTCCGGCCGCCGACGGGAGACGTCACCACACCACGCCGGGTGGGGCCATGGCGGTGGAGCAGATCCGGGGGATTTAAACGCCGCCGGCAGGGAAGGAGGGGGAAGCAGGCCGCGAATGGCCTCCCTCCCCAGGGCCGTTAGGTGGAGGGGCCTGAAGCCGAAGGGGTAAGCCTTTCTCAGCAGGGTGAACCGGAGTGGGGAGAGGAAGCAGCCCAGGGCGGGCGAAGGGAGCCTGCGGGCTGATGAGTTGCGGCTACAGCCCCGTCAGCCGGAACGGATGAAGGTTCCGTCTGAGTCCTTAGGGCCCTGGGCTGGGGTCCATGAGAGGGGGCGGGCCCGGACCCCCCTCTCCCCACCAGGAGGAAACCGCGCAGCTGACGTTTCAGGGAGACCCGGCAAGTTAATGACCTGATTAGTTGGGACGCACATAGGCGACCGTGAGGAGGGGTTTGAACTAACGACCCCGTGGGTGTTGGGAAGGGGGAGTACCCCGTAACAAAGAGGGAGGGGTACCCCACTACACGTGGTGGAGAATGTGGGTACAAGAGCCCCTGGACATAGGGGACGAAGGGGGGGGGATTTTTTAACCCCCTAACTTCCAGTAAGGCACCAGGGTGGCGTGATGGAATCCGTGAAGGTGTTGGATTGGCTGAGGGAGAGTCAGCGCGCATATCAACAATAGCAGACCGTGCTCCTGCAACAGCTGTTTACCCAGCACCTCGAGCAGCAGAAGCGGCTGGTTCAAGACCTGACAGAGTGATTCGAGGCACATCAGGTCCGGTGGAGGGAGCAGATTTTGAATGCCCAGCCCCGGGGCCACCCCGAGGAGACCCCGGTACGGCGGGCCAGAGGGACAAAAACGCGGTGGCTGGCTCCGGCCTGGGTGACGCCCGGAGGGCAACCCCCGCCTAGACAACCTCCGCAGTTGGTCCCAAGGGAGGAGGCCACGGGAGAGGCTGCCCCACCCGAGGGGGTCGGCTCTCGCTGCGGAGAGGAAGGGCAGGTCCAACGGGAGTACCCCTATATGAATTGCCCCCACACTCAGGCCTTGACCGGAGGCTCCACGCAGGAGGGAAGAGGGACGGCCCGGATCATGAAGCAGGTGCGGATCGATGGCCAGCTGGTGGAGGCCCTAATAGACTCTGGGTGCAGCCAAACCATCATCCGGGAAGACGTGATAGGGACCCAGGGACCTCGAGGACCCCTGGTGATGGTCCAATGCGTCCACGCCGATGTGCACCCATATGCAACAGCATGGGCGCAGATAGTGGATGGGGCCCATGAGAGTTGGGTCTTTGTGGTGGTAGCCCCGAAGCTGGTTTATCCCACCCTCCTGGGGCGCGACTGGGAAGGGTTCGGTCGTGTGGTGGCCGAGTGGAGCCGGCCGCCACGGGCAAGGAGCCCTGAAGGTCTGTTGGGGGAGGAGGGAGACCACCCCACCAACACCGAGGACGGAAAAAGGGGGGCCGAGAACCCCCGGGACAGGGAGGACCCGCCGCTCGACGAACATGACCTCTGGGGCGGCGACTTCCTCCAGCATCAGAGGGAGGATCCTACTCTGCAACATGCCTGGGAGGAGGCTGGCGAGCCCCGAGAAGGAGACACCACCCGGCAGCAAGGCCCTTGTTTTGAGGTATGCTGAGACCGGGTGTACCGGGTGACGCAGGGGGTGGAGGAATATGGGACCCTTAGACAATTGCTAGTCCCGACGCGGTACCGCCACCCACTGATGGGGCTGGCCCATGCGAACCCATGGTCTAGGCACATGGGCTACGAAAAAACTGTGCGTAGGATTCTCCAACAGTTTTATTGGCCAGGCGTGTACCAGGAGGTCAAGGATTTTTGTCTATCCTGCCCTGAATGCCAACAGGTGAGCCCGAGGGGGGGTCCCAAAGGCACTGCTGGTGCCCCTACCAATTATAGGCATTCCCTTCGAGCGGGTGGCCATGGATATAGTCGGCCCCCTAGAAAAGACAATCTCCGGGTGCCAATATATTTTGGTGATCATGGACTATGCCACTCGGTACCCGGAGGCGATCCCTTTGAGAACGGCGACTGCCCAAGTATTAGCGGCTGAGTTGGTGAAGATCTTTGCCCGAGTGGGGATCCCTAAGGAGATACTCACGGACCAGGGAACAAATTTTATGTCCCGCCTCCTGGCAGAGCTATGCCGGCTATTGCAAATCCATACCCTACGGACGTCCGCCTACCATCCCCAGACGGACGGGTTGGTCGAGCGTTTTAATAGAACCTTAAAAAGTATGCTGAGGAAATTCGCCGAGTGAGACCCCCGAGCCTGGGACTGGCTGTTGCCAGCCCTGATGTTTGCAGTAAGGGAAGTCCCCCAGGCTTCCACTGGGTTCTCGCCCTTCGAGCTCCTGTATGGGAGACACCCCCAGGGAATCCTCGACATCGTGCGGGAGGACTGGGAGACCCAGGAGACAAGAGTGAGGGGATCAATACCCTATATCTTAGAACTCCGGCAGAAGTTAAAAACCTTGGGGGATTTTGCCCAACTGCACCAACAGGAGGCCCAGGCCCAACAGATCGCCCATTACAATGCCAGGGCCCGCTTAAGAACCTTCGAACCCGGAGATCGGGTTTTGCTTCTGTTACCCACACAGGACTTGAAGCTGTTGGCGAAGTGGCAAGGACCCTTTGAGGTGGTTTGATGGGTGGGCGACGTCGACTACGAAGTACGCCTGGCTGGGCCACGGAGGGAGACGAGAATTTATCATGTCAACCTCTTAAAAGCCTGGAGGAGTCAAGAGGGGCTGATCGGGGACAGCCTCGAGGCCGACGTGGACTTGGGCCCTGAGGGGAGGACCTCCGCCACGGCCCCAAAGCCTAAGGTAGGCCAGGAATTGACCCCTAACCAGGAGAAGGACCTAGAGCAGCTGCTCAGGGCCTACCAAGAAGTGTTGACTGACCAGCCAGGATGTACAACCCACACCCACCACCATATAGATACGGAACCCGGAAAAACGATAAGAGATCCGATTCGGCCCCTGCCGAGGAAGGTCTGGGGGACAGTACGAGAGGAGATCCAGAAGATGCTCCAGTGGGGAGTGATCGAGGAGTCCCGCAGCACCTGGCGGAGCCCCATCGTGTTAGTCCCGAAATCCGATGGCTCAGTATGATTTTGCATCGACTTTCGGAAGATTAACAGTATCTCATGGTTCGACGCTTATCCGATGCCACGGGTCGATGAATTATTGGACCGCTTGGGCCACGCCCGATATCTGTCCACAATAGACCTCAGCAAAGGATATTGGCAAATTCCCCTCACTGCGGCGGCAAAAGAAAAAACAGCCTTCTCGACACCCTTCGGATTTTATCAATTCGTACGTATGCCATTCGGCTTACATGGGGTGGCAGCCACATTCCAGCGGCTAGTAGATAATGTGCTAAAAGACCACCGTTCGTACACCGCCGCATATATCGACGACATTGTGGTATACAGCAAAACCTGGGAAAGGCTCCGGGCCGTCCTGAAAACCTTGAAGGAGGCAGGCCTTACGGCGAACCCCAATAAGTGCCGGTTCGGAGAACGAGAAGTGACCTACCTCGGTTACACCGTAGGACAAGGGCAGGTAAGGCCTCTCGTCGATAAAGTAGAGACACTCCGAAATTATCCACCCCCGAAAACTAAGAAACAGGTACGGCAATTCTTGGGGCTAGCCAGTTATTATAGACGATTCGTACCCTATTTCGCATCACTAGCAGCCCCACTAACGGACTTAACCCAGAAAGCCCGCCCTACTAAGGTGCTGTGGATGGACGCTTGTGAAACCGCATTCCGAGCGCTGAAAGGTTGTTTGACCGGAGCCCCGGTCCTGACACAGCCAGACTTTGATAAGCCATTTATCGTCCAAACAGATGCGTCAGAGGACGGGCTGGGGGCGGTCTTGTCCCAAGGACGGGGAGAAACAGAGCATCCGGTAATGTACATAAGCCGCAAACTGTTCCCTCGCGAGTGTAAATACTCAACCATAGAGAAAGAAGCCCTGGCAGTAAAATGGACTATAGAAATGCTCCGATATTATTTGTGGGGCAACCGATTTACGGTAATGACAGACCATGCCCCATTGCGGTGGCTAGAAAGTATGAAAGACTCTAACACCAGGATTATGCGCTGGTATTTGTCTTTGCAGCCGTACGCGTTCGACGTGGTGCACTGCGCTGGAGCCCGGCTCACGAATGCAGACTTCTTCTCCCGAAAAGACGGCCCCGAAGGAGACTCGGACCCAGGGATAAAGGGACCCTTAAAGGGGAAGGTGTGTGACGGGGCAGGGGCGCCCCACACTGAGATGACCCGCCCGACCGCGTATGCGGCGGTTCCGCTGTGTCAGCTGTTCGGTGGCAGCGGCCTTCCGGCTAGAAATGCCGGAGGATCCCAGGGAGGCGGCCAGGCGGATGGCGCCATCGCGCTACTCCGGCCGCCGACGGGAGACGTCACCACACCACGCTGGGTGGGCCCACGGCGGCGGAGCAGATCCGGGGGATTTAAACGCCGCCGGCAGGGAAGGAGGGGGAAGCAGGCCGCGAATGGCCTCCCTCCCCGGGGCCGTTAGGTGGAGGGGCCTGAAGCCGAAGGGGTAAGCCTTTCTCAGCAGAGTGAACCGGAGTGGGGAGAGGAAGCAGCCCAGGGCGGGTGAAGGGAGCCTGCGGGCTGACGAGTTGCGGCTACGGCCCTGTCAGCCGGACCGGACGAAGGTTCCGTCTGAGTCCTTAGGGCCCTGGGCTGGGGTCCATGAGAGGGGGCGGGCCCAGATCCCCCTCTCCCCACCAGGAGGAAACCGTGCAGCCGACGTTTCGGGGAGACCCGGCAAGTTAATGACCTGATTAGTTGGGACGCACATAGGCGACCGTGAGGAGGGGTTTGAACTAACGACCCCGTGTGTGTTGGGAAGGGGGAGTACCCCATAACAAAGAGGGAGGGGTACCCCACTACAATGACTATATATTCAAAAGAGCTCAACAATCAACAACTCCCCACTAGATACCTACATAGGGGACTGGTCACCTATCAATTCCCATGATTTCAAATCGCAGCTACTGGGTGCAGAGCATTTTTGGAAATCCACCCACTTCATTTTTGTGGCTAAGGGTAATCAGAGTTGGGATTGCAGTTCAGGTTGGCATACTCTGGTTTAGCTCACTTTCACAGCAACATAAGCTAAGCAAAAAAGGCACTGTCCCTCCAGAAAAAGAGCATCAGGACAAGGAGGTTTAGTGGTATAACTATAAGGGTGCAGTATAGTTATTGTAACAGACATCACAGTCTCTGTGCAGTTAGCAACAGGAAGACACCAATCCCCAAGTCTATAGGGTGTTAACTGCAGTGTCCAGCCCTGGAGACACTGAAGATGCACAGAATTACTGTTTCCATGGTGTCGTGGGTCCAAGAATATTCTAGGCCCGGGGGCTCAAGTACAACAAAATTCTGGGCTGGGTCTTTCTCTCAGCCCTGCAGGCTGCCTCCAGGTAATTTTAAAAGGCCAAGAGGCACTGCCACCATCAGCAGCCCAGGAAGGCTAAAGAGGCTTTCTGCCTGCTGTCACTCCTGCTCAGGTGCTCACACATTCCTGCAGCCGCTGGGCAGGTGAGATGTGTTTATCTCCATGTGATGTGCTTGGCCTGAGTGTCTCTGCAGTCAACAAAAGCTGTGGGGCAATGCCTACAGGCAGCAGCACATGGAGATCCCTCCCCTTCATCTAGCTTACCCCAGGTAAGTGCCACATCCTCCAGTCCTCTCCCTGAACTCCTTCCTGCACCCCCACTTCCTCCCTCCACACCTCTTCCTACAGCTATACTCCCTCCTACAGCCTTCACCTCTCACACCCTCTGCATCCCACCCCACAAAGCTCAGAGTCTGCACCTACCACCCAAACTCTATCCCAGAGTCTGCATGCCAGACCCTCTCCCACACCAAAACTTCCTGCCATAGCCTATTTCTCCCCCAGCACCATAATCCCCTGCACCAGTCCAGAGCTCCACCTCCTACCCCTTCTACACCCAAACTCCCGCCATGTAATGCTCCTGCACCCCAGTCTTCTGCTATACCCAAACTCCCACCATGTAATGCTACTGCACCCCAGTCTTCAATCTGCCCCAGCTCACAGCCTACACCCAGCACCCAAATTCTGTCCCAGAGCCTGTGTCTGAAATTCACAGACAGAACAGTGCAGTGACAATCCTCTCTACACATGCTTCATTGTCACTTGGGTTATGTGTCTCTTCAAAACACTCTAGGCCAAACTCACTATGTGCATAGCACTAATTTAAACAAAGGGTAACCTAGATAATGTATAAAATGGAGAAATAATATCTACCTCAAAGGGATGTTGAGGCTAAATATACAAATGTCTGTAAAGCTCTTTGAGAGCCTCAGTTGGAAGTTGCTGATTAGAAGGACTCCTTAACAATTGCATCTGTTTAAAAATTTCTAATGGCACTAACAGAGGTAGTTCCTCATTAGAACTTTTTAATACTGAAATAGCAAAGAATTTTCCATAAAGTTATTAGCACACATGTAGCTTTAATGCATTTATTTTGTAAGCTCAAACGATGTAAGATCCTAGAGTAGTCTGTATTCATACTAGGTTTGTGTTAAGATTGTGAAGCATATGTCTCAGTGTAGAATCGGCAGCAATGTAGTTTTTGTGTTATATAGTACAGTTCCCACTGCCGTAGTGGCTACATTTAAGTTTAAAAGTCAAAGTTTTAAATCTGCTGTTGATTTAAGTCAGCACTTTAGGATATACACTGTATAGGGACACATGCAGAACTTGCATCAGTTTTCGCATAAACATTTGGAAATGTATATTCGTTCACATAATTATGCATTGTTTTTTAAATCTTTTTGGAGTCCTTCCATATAAATGCCCAGCACATGGAATACATACATTTTAGGAATAATTTATATAGAGATTAATTACATGCCTATTGAAGCCTCTTGGTGTAATCTCCGTTAAATGCAATATGACATTTTTGTTTGGTGAACTCTACCACATACTATACACACTTTTTGAAAAATTTTAAAACATCCTTGAAAACTTACTGCCTTGGGTTGGTTTAATTATTCGTGTCTGATTATTTGTGTGTTTTAAATTGAATAATGTGCATGTACATGGTGCATAAATCTAGTCTTATCAATAATAGTACATTTTTTCTCCTCCATAACTATCAATTTTCTCTCCTTTGTACCCAGACAAATATTGAGATCCAAAAATTTACAACAATATACACAAAGGTTTTGATGTAATCCTTACAAAAGCCTGGATGAATATAATGATGTTTAATAAATGGATTCTGGTTTACTATATAATTCAAATGCATTAGAAGGAGTTGTCTTTCTGCAGCTTTGTACAGCTTTATGTTTCAAACATAATCCGTGATCATAAGGCCCCCCACCCACTTCTATGGGACTCTGTGGCTACGTCTAGACTGGCATGATTTTCCGCAAATGCTTTTAACGGAAAAGTTTTCCGTTAAAAGCATTTGCAGAAAAGAGCATCTGGATTGGCACGGACGATTTTCCGCAAAAGCACTTTTTGCGGAATAGCGTCCATGCCAATCTAGACATGCTTTTGCGCAAAAAAGCCCGATTGCCATTTTCGCGATCGGGGCTTTTTTGCGGAAAACAAATCTGAGCTGTCTACACTGCGCAAAAGGACTTTTGCCCGAACGGGAGCAGCATAGTATTTCCACAAGAAGCACTGATTTCTTACATGACATTGTCAGTGTTCTTGCAGAAATTCAAGTGGCCAGTGTAGACAGCTGGCAAGTTTTTCTGCAAAAGCAACTGCTTGCCAGTCTAGGCACAGCCTGTAGGTATAATGAAATCCTTTTGAAATTAGTGGGAATCTGCACAGATATAAATCCTGCATCACTCTGCAGGACTTGGGGCCATAGTAAGCAGTGTTGCCAGCCTTTTTGATTATTTTCCTCAAAATCTTAGACTCTCGGACATGTGTGAATGCACTGGAATTTATTTTCTAGCCCTCAAGATTGCACAGACAAACTTGAAAAATTTGAACCCTAAAAGTGAAAAGCCCAGAGACAAACAAAAAAGACCCCACAATGTTTTATTTGTAAAATCTCATAATTTTTGAACTGACGTCATGATGGGCTTTTATTTCCCCCCCCCCCCCTAACTTATAGCTTTAGAATACTTGGAATTGAACAAATGGAATTATGTTATTAAATGATGATGTAACAAAAGGCTATAAAGTGACATATTAGGATTAGGTGTAAAAAGCTTGTAATGAGATTCACTCACTGGCATTTCAAAGACTAATTGTGAAGATTCTAGATACATTTCAGCTTTTCATTGGAAACAAGATAGGGGGTGCAAAAGAAGAGGAGAACATAGCTGTTTTCATAGTTAATTGAAAACAACAACAAAAGCAACAACCATGAAACCATAATTAAAAAGAAAAGCAAAACAAATATAACCCCTACCCCTTCCCAGAGCAGTTTTAACAAAGTTTAGTTACAGTTTTCTGTATTACTTGGTTTATTATTATTCAGACCTAACACACAAAAGTCACATTTGAAACAGAAAAAGAAATAATAAAAGCAGAGCATTCCCAAAAGCCTTAATGCATAAATCCATCCTTGATTCCTTGGTATAAGGTGTGACAGATGGCATATGCAATTTCCTGCTCTATCCTGGATGAACCTTGTTGAATTAAGTTGGTACCTTATTGAATTCAGTATAGGTACCTTATGGGTTTAGTGTATTAAAAATACACATTTTTATGTACTATTGTGGGATTGTTTGTAACTCTGTAGGGAGGGAGGCATAACTAATGTAAACCCTAAGAAATGTTATGTATTTCAAAGGACTCAGAAACAATGGGCCACAGAAGATTGAACTTTTAGTTGAGTGGATTTCTAGAAAATACTTGGAAGGAAGGGAATGTAAATTCTTCTTACATTAATTGCACCTAGCCATTCCACTGTGTCTGTGCACTCCATGCAGTTTTTGGAGTCATTTTCCCTCAGTACCTGTTGGTATGGCTGGAGTGCCCTCTGTTACCACACATTCCCGTGTGATGGTGTAAGAGGCTAGACCCATCCTTGATCCCCTCGGTTCCTTGTTGCTGGCAGTGATGTCTGTTGGAATGATTCCAACAAACCACAGCAGGCCTGCTTGAGAACTTTGGGAGACAAAAGTCACATCTGCAAAGGAGTGAAGCCTGGCTCAACAACAACAATAATAATTATAATAATAATAATAATAATAAAAATAATAATAATAAAAGATAGAGCAGTGAAGCTGAAGTGCTTGCTTATGGAGGCAGCACTTCATCTCCCTTCTAAAGGTCATTGCTTGGGAAGAGAGCCCCAAGCACTTTAGTTTCAGTACAGAGCATGCCACTAGAGATTTCTATGGCTTAGGCCTTCTTCAGGCTCAGGAGTCAGTCTGGTACCAAACCCAGATTGAGGAAGATAATTTATGAAGCATTCAGGAGAGAGGCTATCTCTTGAACACTCATTGGCTACTACTAGGGGATTACCTCCTCCAGAGCCTGTGCTTTGTCCATCAGGGTATGTCTATACTAGCCCCCTAGTTCAAACTTGCAAATGTAGGCATTCAAACTTGCAAATGAAGCCTGGGATTTAAATATCCTGGTCTTCGTTTGCATGTTCCCGGGCGGACACCATTTTTAAATCCCCTTAGTTCGAACTGACTGCCTGCGGCTACATGCGTCAGTCAGAAGTTAATCCAAAATAAGTCCTTAGTTCAGATTAACTGTTACTCCTCCTGCAATGAGGTGTAACAGTTAATCCGAACTAAGGATTTAGTTCGGATTAACTTCTGACTGCCGCGTGTAGCCGCTGGCAGTCAGTTTGAACTAAGGGGATTTAAAAATGGTGCCCACCCGGGAACATGCAAATGAAGCCCGGGATATTTAAATCCCGGGCATAATTTGCAAGTTCGAATGCCTACATTAGCCACCCTAGTTCAAACTATGGGGCTAGTGTAGACATACCCCCAGGGCCATCCTCTGAAAGAGCTTCTGAATAATAGAAAACTATCAGGTAGGAGCACTTCCCTGGCTAAGTGGCAGTGCTTTTCCATGTGGTCTCAATGGAAAGGAGTATCTCTTCCATGGGCACCCCCAGACCTCATTTGGAGTGGATCTAAAATATTCATTGGTCATTAGCTTTATAAGAATAGATCTGGCAACTATTTCACCCTGGCACAACTCCGTAGATAATAGATCCCTTTCCTTCAAAATGATTGCTTCCCTATTCCTAAAGGACTTATTAAGGGCTTTATTATTAAGTGGACTTTTGTCGACAAAACTGTACCTATGTCTACACTACCACTGAATTCTGTCAACAGTAAGTTGACAGAAAGCGGCAGTTTTGTCGATGGCGGTAAACCTCATTCTACGAGGAATAACGCCTTTTGTCGACAGAGTTATGTCAACAAAAAGCACTATTGCATCCACAGTGCTTTTACAAAAGAGAGCGTCTAGACTCTCTGTCAAAAAAGCGTTTTGCTTTATTGACAGAACTGGCTGTAGTCTAGACGCTCTTTGTCGATAGAGGCTTTGTTGACAGAATCTGTCGACAAAGCCTCTGTCGTCAAAAGCCTGTAGTCAAGACGTACCCTTTGAGTTAACCCACACATATAAGATCCCATCCCTCCTTGGGAACTGAATTTACTTCTGGTACCTCAAAAGGGTAGGTAAGCTGAGAGCCTTAGTGTCAGAGCCTGCCTATAGTTTTCCATAAGAATAAAGTTTATTTTCCGCCTTATCCAAAACTTCTAAAAAAATCCTCGAATTTCCATATTAACCAGGCAATCTATTTTCTGATGTTTTTTCCAAAATCCCATGCACACAAGAATAAGGAAAAATTCTATTTGTTCAATCTGAGAGGGCTTTAGCTTTCTACCATACTATCAAAGTTCTTTAGATACCCCATGAATTTTAAACGTGCCTGTTATTTCGAAATAGTTTTTGAAATAATGGGTGCACTATTTCGGCATCCCCATAACCTGCATTCCATGACAGTTAAGGGATGTGTCGAAATAGCGCGCTATTTCAAAATACAATTGAAAGAAGATACGCAATCTGCATAGTGCAAATTCCGTATCTTATTTCAAGTTTAGGGTGCTGTGTAGATGTACCCCTGGAGAACAGGAATCTTTGGTGGCTTTCTTGGCACAAGTGCCTATCATAGATGTTAGTAAGGTGGCAATTTGGTCATCTGTTCACACTTTAGATTCTCATTAGGCCATTCCCATCAGTCCAGAGACAATGCCACTTTCAGATAAGGTGTCTTACAATCACTGTTTGGGTAGGCTCCATGCCCTCCTCCATGTGTATCTGTGAGCAATGTGGAGTGAAATGGATATGTACAAGATAAAAACCTGCCTTTCTGCAGCTATTGTTCTTTGAGATGTGTTGCACATATCCACTCTATCGATCACCTACCTTCCCCATCTTTCAAAGTCTCCCTGGTGTGAAAGAACTGAGGGGAATTAGGGATAGCTCCACACTCTTATACCAGCATGAAGTGATGCTAGAAACATTGGGCACCCTGATTGGTACCATTGCAGAAATGTATCTCTCACAACGATGCATGGGCATGCACATACCTGCAGTGCTGTGGACATGTACAACACAGGAACAACAGTTACAAAAAGGTAGATAACAGTTTTTTCCCCACCTCCAGTCCAAACTTTTTGAAGCTAAGCCTCAAGGAGAAACCTATTGCCTGGCTGACTACCTATTCACAGTCTGCAGATCGTACACCCAGACTGTTATATAGGAGTCGCTCACAGATTCATAGGGATTTTTTTCTAAGCAAAAGGTGCTATGAACTTGCAACCATGGAAAAATCTCTGAATTTTGAAGGACCTGCCAGAGCCCTTGTTAGAGTCGTGGTGATCTCTGGTAAGTTTATCGGCAGACATTGGGATTCTTTTGTTGCTTGTAATATCCTTTCTCTGTAATGCTTTTTTTCTTAAGAAGTGTGTTTGTTAGGAAAATCTTTGTGGTCAGCTATACTTATAGACAATTTCACAGCTCATAACCTCTCAGGTGAGGGCAAAACAGGCCTGCTTAAACTGGAGGATGTGCAGGAGAATTCACTGTGTAGGCAGGGAACTGTGCAGCAAGGCAAACCCTCCATCGGGAGTGAGGGAAATGTGAATCTCGTTCCAAGAGAGGTGAATATTGGGGAGACAGAGGCCAGAGAGAGCGTGCTCTTATTGATCCATGGAGGAATATAAGTATGGGATAGGAGAAGGGGACAATGAAGGTGTAGTTGCCCTGATCTATGACTCAGGATATTTTATTTTAGGGTCCTGTTGCACTGTGTTCCACAGTGAATCTTCAGGAACCTCATTTAGCCTTTTCGTTACAACAGGAAAGCTATCAGTACCTACCATGTCAGCAAAGTATAGGTTTTAGATGTTGTCTGTCTGCAAAAGAACTGTGTTTGTATCCTAATCAATCAGTGTTTTACAGCTAGGGTCCTTGATGCATAGATTGTCTGCTCCTGACCTTTTCATTTTGCTTTTATTCTGAAAAATAAACAATGCAGAACACTAACATTAAATACAAATCATGGTCTATGAGCACAGCATTAGGTAGGTATACCTGATGGGATAAGTACTGTATGTCTTGCAGAGCTGGTCAGGAATTTTCCAATTCACTGTTTTTAAATCAGAAAATGCCAGTTCATCACCATCAAAACTCCTTGCAGGAAAGGTTTGGTTTTGACACAATTTCCCCTTCAAAATGTTTTTGAAAAAAATATTGAAGTTGTCATGATATGGTTTGACATTTTTAAAATGTAAACCTTCTGCTTTGGGGATCAAAATGACTGCTTAGACATGTAAATTAGTTTCTGGTAAACTATAAAAATAAATGGTTGAAATGGAAACAAAGTGCTGTGAAATTATCTAAATAAAGCATGTTGATTGACCTGATCCATTTTCCCCCAGATTTTTGGTTTGGGAAAAAATTGGCATTTCAGTTTTACATGCCAATTCAGACCGGAACATTTTTTGGAATCTTAAAAATTCTCATGGGACAGGAAGCTCATTTCCCACCCAGTTCTAATGGCAAGGTGAAACATTTTATTTTCTAACAGTGTTGCAAGAAGAATTGAGGTGAAGAGATGCAGAGCTGTATTGTAAATGTCTAATGTACTATGCCTAAAAGTCTGTCTCCTAGCAACATAAACGTTGCTCTTTTGGCAATTTAATATTAGCTTTGTACTTGACTGAAAGCATTCAGTGACAAATTCAGCTGTAGCACAGGGACTCTGAAGAGAAGGAACAAGGGTGATAACTGTAAATGTTGAGTTCTGTATTCTGACATCCCAAAAGCATGCAAAGAATTACAGACCTAGTTCTGAGTCTCTGCTGTACACCTAGGCTATTTGACCTTTGGGGTTCTGATACCCAATTGCCATTAATTTTTATGAGAATTGGGCATCCAAGTCCCTCAGGTAGTTTTGAAAATCCCAGTTGTTACATAGTATTTACTTATGGAAGAGCTCCATGGAAGTTGGTTTTACCCAAGAAAGCTCATGACCTAATATATTTGTTAGTGTCTAAGGTACCCTAAGGACTGTTCATTGTACTCAAATGAACTATTCAGCATGGATAGGGAGGGGACAAAGTCGGGCCCTTAATACAGGATCTCTAACCCAGAAGTTGAAAGTTGTGTAGCTGAACAAGGAGGAGTTCCTTTAAGCTTTCCTCATTTGCATAGTAGTAGAGAGGGAACCATATCACAAATTTATTATTTGCTTGCAAACAACTGACAGAGACTCCTACATGCACTAACATACAAAATGGAATATCTTTCCGACCTTCAATGTGATACTCTTTTTTGTGGTTTTGCTAGGTTACTGTCTTTGAAAAAATGCAGTCGGGAGCAGACTCACAGCCTGGGTCCTATTGGCTTCTGCAAACCAAAACTCTCTACCTGTTTGCTCCCTTTGATTCCTTCTCCAATTCTCATCTTCATGCTCTTTTCTTCACGCAACTCCTTCTCCTTGGGGCTTGAGCTTAAGAGTTTGTGCATTCCCACAACTGCTGTTGACTTAAATGGAGATTTTGAGTGGCTTGGCTTCTCTCAGTTTCAGGCCTTTCCTGAGTAAGGTGTCTGCCTTCTATCCATTTCAGTTTCACCTTAAAAAGTCACTTCATTCCTGGAGTTTGCCAGTATTAATTCACTACAGTAAAAAAAAATGCTGCCCCATGCCACACTGTAGGTCACAGAGCTGACTTTTGCCTTCTTGATTTGTTACCAACACAAAATGAACACAGACACTGCAGCATGGACCGTTTAGAGCCTCACCATTTCAATGGGAACTCTGGAAGAAGTAATAATAATGAATTATTATTTATTATTTGTGTTACAGTAACACCTAGATATTTCTATGCAGACAGGGGCCATATTGGGCACATCTACACAGCAATCCCCCTTCCTCTAGCAGAGTGATATTCTGAGCTAGGATCAACTGTTGGGCTCAAAATAGCAATGTAGAAAGACGTCAGAGCCTGGCCTCCAGCCCGAACCCAAATGTCTACACTGCTATTCTTAAGGGTACGTCTAGACTACATGCCTCTGATCAGCTGTTTGTCGGCTCAGCGTGGCAGCCATGTCAATTTAAATGAAGCGGCGATTATTTAAATTGCCGCTTCATTTTACTATGTCTGGTAGCCTAATCTACATGCCTCTGGCGACAGTATGCCTTTCGGTACAAGCCCTACAAGCCTGACTCATTTGATCCATTCTCTGACACTCAGCATCATGAGCCTTTTTATTGCAGGGTGAACATACCCCTTGTAGTCTCTCTCTCTCTCTCTCTCTCACTCACTCACTCACTCACTCACTCACTCACTCACTCAGGGTATGTCTACACTACCCCGCTAGTTCGAACTAGCGGGGTAATGTATGCATACCGAACTTGCTAATGAAGCCTGGGATTTGAATTTCCCGGGCTTCATTAGCATAAAGCTGGCGCCGCCATTTTTAAAAGCCAGCTAGTGCGAACCCCGTGCCGTGCGGCTACACGTGGCACGGGCTAGATAGTTCGAACTATGTAGCCATTCCGAACTATCTGTACTCCTCGTTTAACTCACTGCACTCACCTTCCTTCCCCCCCCCATCCCCCTTCTGTTCTGTAATGTGATTTGTCCTTTTCATGTGTGTTCATTTTTTAAAATTGTATCCTTTGGTATATATGGTTGTGACTGTTTTCTTCCATTATTTGATCTGAGGAAGTGGGTCTGGCCCACGAAAGCTCATCATCTAATAAACCATCTTGTTAGTCTTTAAAGTGCTACATTGTCCTGCATTTTGCTTCAGCTACCCCAGACTAACACGGCTACATCTCTAAGAGAGAGAGAGAGAGAGAGAGAGAGAGAGAAAGAGAAAGAGAAACAGTCCTTTCCCTGAAGATCTGAAATGTAAACAGACCAGGAAGGCAAAGGAGACCTGGGTTTTGATGTACAGAGAGATTAAGTAACTTGCTTCTGGTCACCGGAATGGCCAAATCCTGGCCCCATTTAAGTAAATGGGAATTTTGCCATTCACTTCAATGTAGGCCACAATTTCACCCAAAGTGTGTGAGAGACCTGAGACTTGACTCCGTATCTCATGGGTCCCAGTGTAGTGTGGCAAGAGCAACCCACCTTCTTCTCATTAAGAATGATTATTCTGTTTTGTGTTACTGCCTAAAGTTAGTTCCTTTAAAATCAGTGACACCAGAAAAATGCACTGTCAAAAGAAAGGTATATTTATGGTATGATTATAAGCTGGGAGATTAAATTACAACAGTTCATTTGCAAATAAAGACCAAGGAATATTGGTGTGTGTATCTGAGCTGTGATCACCAATAATATTTTCATGCATGATTATGCATTTTTTTGGAGACTGTAGTTTAGTTTACTAATTCTGATTGACAATTGCCTTTCCCCCTGTCTCTGTCCCTCCCAGATCTAGGGCTCCACCACACATACATGCAGTTATTCTGGTTGAAAGTTGGTAAATTCACTGAATTATTTGTAGTATTTATTTCATTGAAAAGACTTTTTATTGAATGAAGTCTATTTGTTAAACATTATTTGATGGAAGTTTCTCTCCTGAGTCCACAAACTGTGAATACATGATTTCTTCTAGTACCTTGCCTCATAAACCTATGACAAAATGAATTGGTAAGTCATTATTTACATGCTCAATTTAGAGGAAATGTGGATTCCTCTGATTCCAAGATATTAAGGGTAGAAGAGCTCATTTGCTAGCACTATACGCTATCCTGAGGAACCAACTTTACCATATACAGCATTTGTGCAAGCAGACATAGCTCTAATTCATTCACATTGTGACCACTATGTCAGGGTTGTGTCTGTCACTTTTCAGATACAGTCCTCTTCAGGAAAATACAAACAATATGTCGAAGGCACACCTCAGCAAGCCATGTGAAAGTATAATAAAATTGGCTAATGTAGATGAAGTGTCCAAAGATCCATAAAAAATTAATCTACTGGTGTGACAGTAAGAAAAGCTTTGGACAACAACAGAGAAAAAAAGAAATACATGGGAAGTCATTGGTAGTATGATGATTTGCACCATCTGATGATCTTACTGATAGAGGAGACTAGGTGGGAGAACAGGCATATGAGTATTTTAAGATCACCCTGAAGTTGTGGGCCTGGGATATTGGAAAGATAGATGGGTGGACAGCTACTGCAGAGAGAGGAGCCAGTGAATATGTACTAAGAGAAAGAGGACAAGCAGGTCTTGTTATTTTTGCAAGCCAACTAACTAAGGATTTAAGAAACATAAAAATTCTTCAGGTAAAGTATAATAACACATATTTTTATTTTTTTCCCACCTTAACATATTTATTTTTTCCTTTAAAGAACAAGAGAGATTAGTTGCAAAAACTCTAATATTAATACAACACTAGGCTAAAAAATCAAGCACTCAAAAATTAAGGTAATAATAAATAATTTACATTACTATATATATATATATATATCTATATGTGTATATATATCTATATCTATATCTATATGTATATATATATATATATATATATATATATATATATATATATATATATATATTCTGTTTCAGTTTACCTTGTTAGCTGGAAATCTTGATATGTTATTGTTACTTATTAACTTTTACCACACAATATAAGAGATATTTAACAAGGCCAAAATAAAATGGCAATATTACCATTTATTTTAATGGGAACAGCACCAAATTTTTAGAATGTCCTGATTTTTGAGAGGTTGATTTCATTAATGCTATTTCTCACCAACCTCACAATATAGATGACATGAATATGTTATGGATGGGGACATAATCTGGCTTTTGAATTAACCTTCTCAAAAGTGGTGCTGTGGTTACTATCTCATGTTTTGTGGTCTGTATTTCCTAACATTGTTGCTTTTCAATGCGGAGAGTGAAGTTGATTCTCATCCAATTCCAAAGCTTTCTCTATAGTTTCGCATTCTTGAGGAACAGAGAAAGAAACAGAATATCACTCTTAGTAGTATCGTCATTGCATCGTGTGCCTCATTCAAAGTACATTGCTTATTCCTGCACTCAGGAAATTACACTACCCTGAAAATAACAACACCAGGTTGTCGCATTGTATGTTGTAGAAATAGAAATGAATACCAAACCTTATCTTTATAAGGCTACAAAAATATAATATTGTATGCTTGAGATTGGTGCTTGAGGTGCTGTAAAAATGGTTTAAAGGTGATCTCCTTTGAAAATGGTGTCCAAGAGATCACAGAGGCACTGAATTGCTTTCATCTCTGCTGACAAGCCACTTCTTTTGAAAAACCACATACTGTATGTTCAAATGAAAACACAGGCCAAATTAGTTTTGTGACAGCCTGTCCCCAACACCAACTTTAAATATGCTTTGGAGAGGAAAGCTTAAAATTTTTGTTTGTCTCCTAATCCTCTCAGGATAACATCAGAATTTAACCAACCACTGCCATTGCCTGTAGGTTAAGTAACAGCTTCCAAACAAGAATACATCTGTCAGTGGCAGATTGCAACTAACACTTCATAATTGGTACTATAGAGCAGAGAGATTGATTAGAACCAACTAATAATTTCTGCTGCTTAGCCCTATGCTTTTGTTTGTTTGATTGATTAATTTATGTATGCTTTAAAATTAGTTCCCATATCAAAAATTACTATAAATTTCCCATTTTAATGGAAATTACTTGCCAGCAGGATAAACATCTTTTGAAGCACTTTCTGCAGGTGCTCACCATTATTTGATTTATCAGTATAATAATAAGATTACATACAACTCCATTCCATTCTGCAAATACAAACAAGTCCCCTACTATATTTCTCTTCTTTCATTGTCATGAGAAGCTGCACAGTTTATTTTTTGCTTATAGGACACATTTTTCAACCTCTTTGATTCCTGATTATAACTAAAATCACTGTGTGAAAACTATTTCTGAAGGTTTTTTGGCTTTTGTATTTGTGTAACTATTTGTCTGTTATCTTCTCCCTGAGAGGCTTTTCCTAAAAATTGGTCACATAGCTCACAAGTGCTAGTGAGAATATAGCACGTGACTGTGAACAAATGAAGTACAATATGGGGAATACTTCTTTGAGCTAATTGGAGGGATCCTGATAAACAGAATGGGAAACATCTGTTTTTATGCATCAGCTGCAAATATGAGAAGATTCGTTCAGAGCTGACTTATACTATTTTTAATTATATACTCTAGCCCTTAATAAATACACAATAGCTATCTTTATAATGCTGTCTCCAATGGAAACTATAGAGAAACAAAAGAAGAAACAAAACATGGCAACTTAGCTCTAAGAGTCCTTGCCAAATGTAAATATTCTGCACATTTTTTCTCATTTTATTTTTGATCTCTCTCTCTCTCTCCCTCTCCCTCTCCCTCTCCCTCTCCCTCTCCCAAGGAAAGCAGTCAATAGGAGGAAAAATATATAGATTCTGCCTCCCAATTCAATTTAACACAAATATATTGTCAATACAGAACAGATTTTCTTGTTTGAAAACATTGTTTTGCTCAGTCAAACTAATGGCTCTCAGAAAAGGCCTTCACACATCTTTTTACAGGTCTGGGCTTTTCTCTGGAGTAAAAGTTTAGTTGGAACAGGATTGTACCATTACTACAGTTATTTGACTCAGAGGGCCAATCTTAACTGAAGTAGACAGATACCCATATTTTGCACAATAGTTTAACACAGGAAAGGGGAAGCAGTCATCCTGAGGTGAGCCTGACTAAATGAGTGAGCTAGCTTAAATTATCAGAGCTGCCAAACTAAAGTGTTATCTATATATGAAAGGCTCTTTTGCTCTTCCTTGGCTAAAGCTATGTAGTGAAATTGCTGTAGGAAATAATAGCGTACAGAAGTAAAGCAGAGTTCCGAACATATGAGTAAAAATTGAAAATGGCAAAATAATGTGACAACAAAGTCTTTAAAACACTTGTATGCCTCTGGATAGGTGCCTGGTTTCTATAGACTATTTGGAAAGTTGACAACTGGTGCTAAATTTACTAAACTTGATTTATCACAGATTTAGCAGATTATGCTATCTGACAGCTCCAAGACACATTTGTCCATTAATACTCATACAAGGCTGCACTGCAATAGCCAGTTCCTTATGCTGTGGCCTGCACCTGTTGTGTTTTGGAGAAAAATTGAGTCATCCCTGACAGGTGTACAAAATATGTTATGTAGGTGCTGAATTGCTCCTCTTTGCTTACACAGTGTAGAATGGAACAAAAACCACCAAAACCACTATCATGGAGGATAGTCACAGTTTTGGGAGAGGTGGGATGCAGAGAAAATCAATCAGACTGTATATTTCTCTCTGCCCCTCTGCAGCCTCTCTATGCCTACTGCAATGCACTCCTGTTCTACAAAGCTGAAGGAGGAAGGACCAGAGAAGAAGAAGAAAGAATTGGGAAAAACTACCAGATGTGACATTGTCACAGAGTTCAGGGAGTAAACAGGTGAGCCTGCATTCTGATCACTCTGGCAACAATTTGCTCCCCCAGAGAAATCTGATTGGGGCATGAGATGGACTTAGCTATTCAGGGTAGCAGGCTTGGTGAACTAAAGGATTAATTAGCCCATCAGCTTAAGACTGATAAGAAGAACACAGGAAAAAATCAAGAAGGACAGGAAGCCAACTAGCCGAGCCCAGAGTTAGAGCACTCCTCAAGAAGGGAGATCTTGTCTTCTCTTGGTGCTGGAAAAATGGCTGAGGCCATAAGGGATGTTGTAAATAGTGCTGCTGCATAAAACTATAAAGGTGGTGGAGAGAGCCCAAATAAACAGCACAGTGTGGCTATCTAACCAGTGGAATCTGAGCAGGTTTCTGCAGTGCAAGAAGGCAAGAGTGGACCACGCTCTGCTACAGGCCTTTCAAGCTCTTTGAGACTTACTGCCGCTGTTTTATTTTGTATAGTAGTAGCCCCAGAGAGACGGTTAATGCAGGCACTGTTCCTGGGGGATGTATTCCAAATACTGTAGGTTCTGTCCTTTGCTGCGCATCCTCTGAAGGGTGCAGCAGAAGTAGAGAAAGATTCTGGTGGTGTCCAGAGGCTATTTTGGCTTCTAGCACAGGTTAGAGCAACTTCAGTGCATCTCTACATTATGTGCAAGCTGTGACTAGGCTCAACAGTACACAGAATTGCATAGTTTAGGGTGTAACTCTCAAGCTGAGTATAATACTGTAGTGTATATGAAAAATGCATTAGCCATTGCATTTGGTTCAGCAAAGGATAATCAAAATTTTGTATATTGGACATTTGAATCATAGTATCATTTTAGATAATTGGCTCAGAAATGTTTTATTCTGCAGAACTCATTTCTCATGTCTATCTTCGGTACTTATATGGGAGGAATTTGGGAGAGAATCAGGCTTATTTAGTCTACAGAAGAAAAGAGTGAGGGGGGATTTGATAGCAGCCTTCAACTACCAGAAGGGGGGTGGGTTCCAAAGAGGATGGAGAGAGGCTGTTCTCAGTGGTGACAAATGACAGACTGAGGAGCAATGGTCTCAAGTTGCAATGAGGGAGGTCTAGGTTGCCTACTTTGCTTCAATCTTCTAACAACAAATAATACATGACCAGATGACTACAGGGCTGGATTCTATTCACCCCAGGGCGCTGAAAGAATTAAATGGAAAAAAACAAAACAAAACAAAAAAACCCTTGCAGCCACTGGCAATAACAACTGAAAATTCATGGATAGCAGGAGAGGTCTTGGAAGTCTGGAGATGAACTTACATATTTCATATAAAAAGGGGGAAAAGGAGAAGTAGGTGAACTATAGACCAGTCCGCCCAATTTTGATATCTGGGAAACTGTGAGGGCAATATATAAAATACTCAGTTTGTGAGTACTTGGAGGATGAAGGGCTATCACTAGTATGGATTTACTAAGAACAAATCATTCCAGAACAGCTTCATTTCCTTCTTTGACAGGGTAATTGGTTTGGTGGATAAGGGGAATGCAGTGAGCATAACATACCTGGAGTTCAGTAAGGCTTTTGACATAGTCCCACATAACATTCTGATAAGTAAACTGGAGAAAGGAAGGCTTGGTGGAGCCTACCATGAAGTGGATAGATAATTGGTTAAAAACCACAAAGAGTAACTATAATGGAATGATGTCAGATTGGAGGGAAGTCTCAAGTGAGTTTCCACAGGGATCTTTTCTGAGTCTGGTGTTATTTAACATCTTTACTAATGACTGGGATGTAGCAATAAAGAGCACACCAATCAGGTTTGCAGAAGTCACAACATTATGAGGGGTCACCAACACATTGAAGGATGCAGATAAAAGTCAGAGGGATCTTCATAAACTGATGAACTGGGGTAAAGACAACAAAACAAAATTCAACAAAGACAAATGTAAGGCACCATACTTAGGGAAGAGAAACCAAATGCATAAATACAGAAGGGTGGTTAAATGGCTTGGCAGCAGCATTGTTGAAAGGGATCTGGAAGTTGCAATAGATCACAGCTTCAAGATGAGTGAGCAATGCAATGAGAAAATAACAAATGCAATTTTAGGTCGCATTAACAGAGGCGTAGCATGCAAACCACAGGAAGTCTTCAAATTTTTGAAAGGCTGCCATAAAAGAAGTCAGAGAAAATCTTTTCTCGCTTGCCACAGAGGGCAGAAAGTGATGCATTCAAACTACATCATAAATTAAATCTCAGGAAAGAACATCTTAAATGTAAGAATAGTAAGACAATGGAATAGGCTGCCTAGAAGTCATGGAAGCTGGAGGTTTTCAAAAGGAGACTGGATAACTTTCTGCCTTGGTTAGTTTAGATACAACAAATCCCACTTTTTGCCAAGGCTTTAGCCTGTATGACTCTTGTGGTTCCTTCTAACCCAATGGTTGTATGATTCAAAGCTCCTCCATACCATAAGATCACAACGTTTACTCTATTTATCTTCATGATACTCCCTTAAGTTAGATAAGGGTTAAAATTTCCATTTGACAGGTGAGACACAAACTCAGTGACTTGCCTGAGGTCTTACAGTAAGTCTGTGGGAGAGAAGAGAATGGAGCTCAGTTTTAAGGAGTTTAAGGTTAGAGCTTTAATGACTGGCTGCTTGCCTAGAGCTGATAGCTTGTGCATGTTAAAGCATTAGGATAGCCCCTGCTAATCTTATTGCATGCAGTGGTATATTTTCTCAGGGTGCACCACTTAAAGGCAATGGATACACCAAATGCCAAAAATTTTAAATTCTCATTCAGAAAAAGACATTCACAAGAGCAGAAGGTTTTGTTGATTCCCCTTCTGCTGCAGAGTGCTAAAAACTGGGTAAATATTTAAGCACCAGAGAACTGATTGCCTTCTGAAAACATTTCACAGAAACTATCTCAAAAAGTTTTTCTGGGGGAGGTGGGCATGTCTCCTGCAGCAAGGTGCTGTATAATTGGTGGATACATGCTCTGATTGTGTTAGAGGCTTTTTCATAAACAGTTTTTTTCTCTTTAAAGGAGACATAATAATGCAAAGGGCTGATACTATGTACTTGATCATATGATCCCAAAGACTAAATTACAGGAGATAAGCGAAGGTAGAAGCATTTTCTAGATTGCTGTGTCAGCTGAGGTAAAGAACAATAGCTTCATGGTACAAACATTTCATTCATGTCTATTTTGTTGGGGAAACACACAGGCTGTGTCCAGACTCAGGGGTTTTTTCGGGAAAAGTAGCCTTTTTCCGAAAAAACTTCACCTGCGTCTAGACTGCAGCCGCGTTCTTTCAAAATTAAATCGAAAGAACGCGGCTTTTCTTTCGACGGCGGTAAACCTCATTTCACGAGGAAGAACGCCTTCTTTCGAAAGTGCTTCTTTCGAAAGAAGGCGTTCTTGAATGTAAATAGGGCTTCTTCGAAAGAGAGCATCCAGACTCACTGGGTGCTTTCTTTCGAAAAAGCGGCTTGCTCTTTCGAAAGTTCTGCGTGCAGTGTAGACGCTCTCTTTCGAAAGAGGCTCTTTCGAAAGTATCTTTCGAAAGAGCCTCTTTCGAAAGAGGCTTGCAGTCTAGACATAGCCACAGAGACTTTTCTATCATCCTACTTGACATGGTACAAGTGATCAACCCTTATTAAACTATAAGCTATTGGAAAACATTTGCAGGTTGTGTTAGATGGCAAGTTCCTCATTTAACTGGAAAAGGCATTGCCATGGCAACAAAAATTGATCCTGTCCTATCACAGGTTTTTCCCTGCATGGAGCTTTTCTACACATGCTTCTCATCTTAACATAAAGCCATATTTCAAAAGGTGGCTGGATTTTGGCTGCCAATATGGATTATGTGGTGTGTGGGTTTCAAATAATAAACTCTCAGTTTTTCTAGCTCGACCTGTTGTCTAAGCTGCAGCATGTGTGAAAACATCTTGTTTGGGCCAATGCGAGACTGTTAGCTAGAGAACTACTTTTCAACTTCAGTTAAACAAAGCTCTTGAGGACTGTCAAAAATGGCTAAATGGACATACTGGGCTGGCATCTCATTTACATCAAGGCCCATTTACACCACAGGTTACATGTGTATTAAGGCCCCTTTACAATTCTGGAGTGTGTATGCTACAAGATAAGGGCATGACTCCCAGCTCGAGTACAAATACTTGTGCTTCACCAACAGTTAGCTTAAGTATAACTAGCAGCTTAGCCATACCAAGTACGTACCCATAGTGTTTAGGCAGCTTTGTATGTGGCACGGATAAGCTGTTCTGTTGCTGCCTGTGCTCCTGAAGCTACACGACTCTCTATACTTGTGTGAACTCTTATCAGGTGAGTGAGAACATGTGTCCATGAGCTGGAAATCATACCCCACAGTGCATAGTGTGAGTCATATCAATAGAGCAAAGAAAAACTCGTTTGGGCTCCAGCCGAAGCCTGGAAGTCTACACAGCAATGAAACTGCCCTGCAGCCTGAGCCCCCTGAGTCCAGTTGCTGTGTAGACATATCCGCAATCACTGCTCCATTTGTAATGAAAGAAGTACAGACAATTTTTTTTTAACATTCATAACTGATGCCACAAGCCCAGAGGTTTTGCAGCTATGACCTATCAAGCCTAGAGGTGCCAGGACTCAAAGCTGGAAAGCCCTGGGCAAATGACACACCAGCCTCCATGAAAATAGTCCAACCTTCCTCCTGTGGTGCCTCAGCAAAGAGGGGTTTGTTGTTTACTGCCGGAGGCAATGCCATTAAAGTGGCATCTGTTTGTGTGCACAGATGCTGAAAGCCAAATAGAAGGCACTGTCACCTTTATGTGAATGCAGCTTATAGATCTGAGCATCTCTTCAGCTATCTGATTGACACGCATAACGGTGCGCACAGAATAGCTGCTAGTACTCAAATGTGCAGAGGTGCACATAACTTTGCAAGCGCATCAGTGGAAGATGAGTTAAGGCCCTTTGAACGTCTGTATCAGTTATATTTGGAGGGTATCATTCTGTTAAGCTGTTGAGTTGCTCTATAAATTAATAGGTAATATCATAATATATCCCAGCAGACAATTCATATGCAGTAGGAAGACATCTATTTTTGTGTGGAAGAAGCATATTCACATTGGCCAGAGGCATATGTGCCAGCATCTGAAAGCTACTATTAATAAAGACATTTAGAAGATTATCAATCCTACTGAAATCCTTCACCTAGAAGAACTTCTTGGAAAATCATTTTGGGTTATGTGCTTCCTAGGTAGTACAGGAAAGAGAATTTGTACATCACCTTGTGGAGAGTATATCAGAAACAGATTACATTGGGGTTTCCTTACCAACCAGAATAATCCCACCCCTTACATTTTCAGGAAGTTTTTTATTATTATTATTATGTGTCTTAGTATTTGTAGGTGATATGGGGCTCAGTGTGCTGAACTCTGTTTATATATAAGCAAGCAGTTCCTGCTCCACAGAATGTACAGTGCAAATACACAGAAGATATATAAAGGAGAGGGGAAGAGAAGCAATGTATTATTATCTCTATTTTACAGAGGGGGAACTGAGTGACTGAGGATTACATGAGTTTGCCAAAGTCACATAATGAGGCTGTGGCAATCTGACATGGAATCCAGACCCTGCACCTCAATTCTGTTGGCGCCTCAAGACCCCTCCCATGCTCCAAACCTCTTAGCCCCAGCTCTGCCACATTAATTTCGTCAGGTGCACCAATATGGAGGCGATGTGTCACACACAATCTCCATATTGGTGCACCTAACAAAATTCATTCCTCACATGCAGAGGAAAAAATTAGAGGGAACCCTGCAGAGCACCTGATTATGTCAGCAGTATGATGAAATGTGGCTACACTAACCCAGAGAAGCCAGACCATTTTGCACAAAGTCTCTAAAGGTATTTTTTTTAATGTTGAGGGAAGCGAGTTTCAAAGCATTGGGATTTATCATTTTTGACCTAGACTGATCTTTTCAATGACAAATCACAGGCTGGCTTCCTTTTCCAAAAAGAAATTATCTAGCATCACATACACTGGTGTACTTGGCCTGAAAAAAAGCCAAATTATCTTTTTAACATTTGCTTCTTTAATTTTGGAGGTTTTGTTCTCTGGCGCATTAACAACAGCTTCAAGTTGCTTAAAATACTGCTAGCCAGGTCTATGCAATGACTTTCTGCCTCCAGGTCTCTCTCTGTGTTCTGATGGAACTTTCTTCTTTTTTATTTTTAGCAGTTCTGAAAGGTGGAATAGTATAGCTTTTCCTCCAGAGATGTGGGAATGAGAGCAATTTCCAACTTTTAAATGCTTGGCATGGCATTTGCAGATTTGGCCAGCAGGAGGCTTCCCATGAGTGCAGTTTTGTAGAGCTGCTGGGACGATTGTGGGTTGCGGTGCTGGGCTGGGCCACACCCCCAGTGTTTACTCTGATACGTGGCTTTTGAACATTACTTAAAAGATCACAGGCAACTATCTTTGATTCCACATTGGCCCATCATAAATTATCTATTGAGGAAGTGTTCTCAGGGTACACAAAGAGATTGCTTTTGTATAAATGCAGTTCTCTGTTTTTAAATAATAACAACCACCATTTAGATAGGGCCTAGACAACGCAGGTGTTCTTCTGCCAGTGAATAGAAAGAGCTTATGTTCATTACAACCCCCTTTTCCCAAATTTGTGCTGACAACCTTGGAGAAGCTGCCATATGAACAATCAAATCAAAGAAGCAGAGCCAAGTTGGCTTGTGATGTACTGGAAACATTAGGAGTGTGGGAGGGGTGTCATTGTTTCCCAGACAGAGAAAGTCAAGATTAGTAGGGAAAAGAAACTGAATGCTCAGTAATTTAGGAGGGTTTTACAGACTCCTTGAAGCTAGTTCTCTGTCTCCTTGGTGCTTCTGAGCTCTACCAGATCAAGGGTGAAATTCTGGCTCCATTAAAGCCAATGGCAGAAATCCAAATGTATTCAGTAGAGCCATGATTTCATTCAATAGAGCCAGGATTTCATCCCGAGAGTTTAGACTTAAATTTAGATATTCCACATGTGATAGATTTTACAATAGAATGCTTTGTATGGACACAAGTTGGAAATACTAGGACTATGACACACACTGAAGCTATGACACGTTGATATGTGTTGAAATTTAGCCTCTGGGGTCTTATTTAGAAACTATGATAATATTGAGCTTTTCAGTGATTTCTGATTCTCAGATGATCCCCTGAGTACTATAACTATAGTGCTATACTTTGTACTCAGTCAAGAAAAACCCCACAAACTCCTCCTCCCCTCCCCTCCCCGCAAAAACAAACAAACAAACAAACAAACAAACAAACAAACAAACAAACAAACAAACCCCGGCTGCTGCTACCTGTGTGCCTCAGAGGGTCAGTCAATGTTTAAAAGTAACTAATGTTTAAATGTAAATATTTTCAGCCAATTTCCCATAAGGCCTTCATTCTGAATCTCTGGGGCAGAGGAAGGGAGAAAGGAGGAATAGCTGTGAGAATTTCTCAGACTAACCCTACTTAACCTGACTCAGTTTTGCAAACTGGAAATTTCTCAGGGGAATGTTATGTCTAGTTGCTTTACATTAAGCCTGCAAAAGCATCTGAAAGCTTACTTACGTGAACTTTCAAGGATTAACAAATATATTGTGTTTACAGTATTGGTCCCTTAAGAAACAGCAAGTGACTTCCATGGAATTATGGAGGAATGTGGAGCCCAGGAAAGGAGAGTGGATTCTCTGTGTCTCATGTTGCCCTTACACAACATGGATTATGAGGGCAACTGATAATCAATGTCTATTGGCTAAGATTTCATCTGTGCATGACAAATGTGACAGGTGAGATCTTGCTACTGCTTCACCTCCTGAAATTATTTTCAAATGCTCAGATCTCAGATACCATACACAGAGTCTGGGCAAATATGCCTATATTCAATGATGTTAGAAAAAAAAATCAGCTACTTATGTACCACAGTCATCTGTAGCTAGCATAAATCCACCCATCTTCCTCTTGGCATCATAGTCAGTCACTCACACGTATTTTTAAGTAGTTTGGTGGTTTTGTCATGTGAGCCCCAGTATCGGATGCTCTCTGGGAGAGTCTGTTAACTGGTAAATGTTCAAACACAGTAACCAGCTTGGTCCCTTTATCACAGATAATATTGAAAGCCCACAGTGGCTGTAATGTGAACACTCCACAGTGCTTTGCCCACAGCCTGTATGATTTTGTACTAATAAGAGCTGGTAAAAACAATGCAGATGAAAAGTTTTTTCCATCTGAAAATATGACTTCAATTAAAATAAAAGTGCTATATTTAAAAGTGACAAGTATGGGGACACTCCTCTCCACCCTCCCTCCCCCCCCCCCCCCCAGCCTTTATTTTCTCTTTAGAAGAAAGAATAGAAAGGAATGAATGGAGGTGTGCTGGGGTATAATCCAAGATAATCACTGCATGAGTTAATGTGGGCAATAAGAGATCAATTAACCTTATATGGCACACCTGAGGGAAACTTGAGTAATAAGCACTAATGGCATAAGAAGCACATTTGGAGGGCTTGACCAGGTAGTCCAGTCCAAGGTGGGATGAGGTGAGGTAGCATGGCATGGCTGCTGAGCAGGCTAATGGCTGGTTATGTAGTCTGGAAAAGTCTGAGAGCTCAGAGGGGTTAGATCTCAGAGGTAGCTTGGGCTGGTGGTTAGCTACCTGGAAATACAGGCTGAGGGTATGTCTACACTACCACCCTAGTTCGAACTAGGGTGGTAATGTAGGCAACCGGAGTTGCAAATGAAGCCAGGGATTTGAATTTCCCGGGCTTCATTTGCATAAAGCCAGGCGCCGCCATTTTTAAATGTCCGCTAGTGCGGACTCCGTGCCGCGCGGCTACACGCAGCATGGACTAGGTAGTTCGGACTAGGCTCGGACGAGGAGTAACGGTAGTTCGGACTAGGAAGCCTAGTCCGAACTACCTAGTCCGTGCTGCGTGTAGTTGCGCGGTACGGAGTCCGCACTAGCGGACATTTAAAAATGGCGGCGTCCGGGAAATTCAAATCCCGGGCTTCATTTGCAACTCCGGTTGCCTACATTACCACCCTAGTTCGAACTAGGGTGGTAGTGCAGACATACCCTGAGAGACAGGTGAAAAGTTGTGTTGGAAAATGAGGGAGAAGCAGCAACTTGGGGAGAAGAATGGCTTCAGATTATAAGGAAGAAAAAAAGAGTAGACATATCTGGATCTGAAAAAGAGGGGACTGAAAAAAGTGTTAGGAAAAGCACTGACATCTTATAATTATCAAATCACTGACTGAACATGTAAAAATAGGTGTTCATCCCTTGAAAACAGGCAAATGGATTAGACAATGTATCAGAGGTTTATGAAGAGCTAAAAACGCAGGATGGAGATTTGTTAGTTGAATGTACAACAAATAATTGAAAATCTTCTTACAACTACAATTAAAAAAAATAAAAATAGCTACCTAAATTTATGACAAAAACAAGAGGGTTAATGTATGGGGTACCACTAGGTATGACTGAGGATGAAATTAAAAGGGGTATGGATGAAGATGAAGTGCTATTTGTTAAGCAACTGATTAGCAGGGAGAGCAAACCATCCGCAAACAGACAAGTAACGTCTAAAAGTGCAATGCGACCTGATTTGGTTTATAGGATATCAACTCTTCCGGGTTAAATCATATATCCTGGCCCCTTTGAGATGTTATAAATGTCAGTATTTTGTGCATGTGGCAGCTGTCTGTAAGGGGAAAAGAGACACGGTTAATGTGAAGAAGAATGGTTGTATTAAAATTCAGCAATTGCAGGGGAAAGCACAGTGTAGCACATGAAGGGTGTGTGGCAGCAGAATGAGCTAGAGAGATACAGAAAATTAAAACTATCCATTAATTATCTGAGGAAGAAGCTACCAAAAGAGATTCACAGCTTAATGTGGAAAAAGGAGGAAAATGTCAGTGAGAAAAAAGAACGACTGGTACAGCAACGCGGATTTCAAGCAGGAAAGCTAATATAAATGTGTGACACTGAGCCAGTGAGAGAAAAGCAATTAGCAGGCTAAATGATCCACATTCAACATTTAAAGACATATTAGAGAAGTATATAAATGGTAATTAGGGCCATTTTTTATAAATAGCTAACAAAGTATGTTAAATAGACTAGAGTTTTGAAAGGTAAACTTGTATCATTATAGAATTTGAAGATGTTGAATATATTTGTCTCTATTTATTTATATCTTGTTAGATGTTAACCGGATTAGCTTGTAGTTGCTAAACTTCAGTTTGTTTGTGACTATATTCTATTGAATCAGGCATAAAAAGAAAATATTAACATTTAGATGAAACATATGGTGAAATACCATTGCTTTTATCTCTCTTTGAAGTGTATAGGAAACTACCTATTGACTGCTTGAATGAACAATTGTCTTATGCTAAACAGTGAAACTAATTATTTGTGTATACATGGAAAATAGAATTGACTTCAAAGTCACAATATATATTATCTATTCTTCATCCAATGAATGTCTGCTGCTTTGATTATTTGTTGAGAGGCAAGCTTGCAAGATATCTGTAAAAGGATAAGGCCCCAATCCTGCAATCTTCGATCTGCTCATGCTGCATCAGGAAAGCTTGAGTCACAGAGCTGAGGTCTCCAGCATCAGTTTGGATTGCCATTGTTTCTCATGGCCTAATTGATACAGACTCTGCACATGGATGGCCTACTGGATTACCTATGGAATTGATTCTGAAACAACTTTTTGCAACTTCTCAGCTCACCATCTCTATTATGAAACTGACCTAAAAACTTTACTCATATCTTTATGTATAAGGAGTTTTAACCAAATACACTTGCTCTTTTCTTTTTTAAAATATATTTTCATTTACTTAATAAGAATTTGCTATACGCATTTATTTGGATAAGCTCTGAAATATTCGTTTACCTGGTGAGTAATGTGACTGATTTCTTAGGACTGGTAGAACTTTATACAGAGAGCCTTACATGCATACAAAATGTGTATCCATATCCACACCCATATATGCAAAAATGAGCGGTGTATATCCACATCCAGATCTGTGGATATAAAGTGGATATCTGCAAATCTGCAGGGCTCTAGATACAAAATTTATATCAACATCTGCATGATGAGCCACGGATATCCATATCCATGTCTGTGGGTGTGGATATCTGCAGATATCTGCAGATATAAAGAGAACATCCATGGCTTTGCAGGTCTCTATTTATATGTGGTGAAAAATATTGAAATAATCCTGAATATATTTGATTTGCTTGACTGGGTGGGAAATTTAAGGGGGCTGTGATTTTGGATTCTGGACAACCAGTAAGATATTATAGCAGTTGTTTTGTTGTTGGCTTGGTGAACCAAATTATTACGTAAATCATCAGTTTTGGGAAGTCATCTTCCCCATTCTTTGCTGTTTGCTGTGAGAACATAAGAACGGCCATACTGAGTCAGAGCAAAGGTACCCTATCTGCTGACAGTGACTAATGCCAGGTGCCCCACAGGGAGTGAACCAAACAGGTAATGATCAAGCGATCTCTCTCCTGTCATCCATCTCCACCCTCTGACAAACAGAAGCTAGGGACACCATACCTTACCCATACTGGCTAATAGCCACTAATGGACTTAACCTCCATGAATTTATCTAGTTCTCTTTTAAACCCTGTTATAGTCCTAGCCTTTACAACCTCCTCAGGCAAGGAGTTCCACAGATTGACTATGCGCTGTGAGAAGAAGAACTTCCTTTTATTTGTTTTAAACCTGCTGCCCATTAGTTTCATTTGGTGGCCCCTAGTTCTTATACTATGGAACAAGTAAATCACTTTTCCTTATTCCCTTTCTCCACACCACTCATGCTTTTATATACCTCTATCATATCCCCCCCTTAGTCTCCTCTTTTCCAATCTGAAAAGTCCTAGTCTCTTTTAATTGTTCCTCATATGGGACCTGTTCCAAACCCCTAATCATTTTAGTTACCCTTCTCTCAACCTTTTCTAATGCCAGTATACATTTTTTTTGAGATGAGGAGACCACATCTGTACTCAGTATTCAAGATGTGGGTGTACCATAGATTTATATAAGGGCAATAAGATATTCTCCGTCTTATTTTCTACCCCTTTTTTAATGATTCCTAACATCCTGTTTGCTTTTTTGACTGCCACTGCACACCGTGTGGACGTCTTCAGAGAACTATCCACGATGACTCCAAGATCTCTTTCCTGATTAGTTGTAGCTAAGTTAGCCTCCATCATATTATATGTATAGTTGGGGTTATTTTTTCCAAAGTGAATTACTTTACATTTATCCACATAAAATTTCATTGCCTTTTTGTTGCCCAATCACTTAGTTTTGTGAGATCTTTTTGAAACTCTTCACAGTCTGCTTTGGTCTTAACTACCTTGAGCAGTTTAGTATCATCTGCAAATTTTGCCACCTCACTACGTCTTTCTCCAGATCATTTACGAATCTGAGCAACTCCGTATTTCCCCTTCAGCAACCATGATCAGAAAGGGGAACCAGGGAAGATGTCTGACTTGTAAGCAAAGAGAAATGTAAAGCATTTTTGAAAAATTATTTGCACTTTACACGTAGGAAAGAAGACTGAAAAAAATAAAGATGATAATAAAGCTGTCAGAAAAATATTTGCATATAGGCAATCTCTTGATAGACTACATTCATGCAATTTTAAATGAAGATAATAATATAGTTTAAGCAACATGGTTCTAATGATTTTTGCTGGAATGTACGTAATTGAATAACACATGGTCAGGAATTAAAGAAAACTAGTTTTGAAATGGAAAAGAAACCTGACATGTGTATAAAAAGAAATGTGCTTTGTGAAAAAATGTAGACTTCTAAGGCATGGTGTAATTAAACATGACAGAAAAATAAAAAGAGATGTTGTCTATATATTTATAAAGGATGATTAATTTACATTGCAATAGATGTACAGGATTTACATTTTTTAATGCAATGCTGTTGAAATTCATTATCAGAATAATATCTTTATACAAATTGATGGTGTTTACAGCCTACGTAAAAAAACGAGACAATCAGGAAATGGAAGCATTAGTTGTGGATGGCAAAGAGTCATATATAGTGTGTGGGGACCTTAATAGGAGAAGCAGGAAAATGGATTATTATGGCAAATGCCTGGAACAATTCACTAATATGCACAACCTGGTATTGCTCAATACTAGAGAACCTAGTTTAATTTGGTGGATGGTATCCTTTCCTGTTTAAATCTTGGAATTGTAACAAGCAGTATAGTATGTACTTTAAGCTAGGAAATCTATAAAGAAGTTGGAATAGGAAGTTATCACTTCCCTATGCTAATTATATATCAAGGCCAAGGTAATATTGAAAACATCAAGGCCTGGAGCCTTGGAAAAGCAAACAGAATTTTTTAACAAGCATGCAGTTTCTAAGTACCAGTTGTGTAAGTGATAATCTAGGAGAATTTCATGATAATATTATAAAAGGAGATGTAGCAACAACCAATCTAGTGATATATAAGACATTGAATTTCCATAAATTCAGGAATCTAGTGCCCCAGTGGACTGAAGATTGTAAAGTGGCAAGAAAAGAAAGAAGTAAGGCACATAAGCAAGCGAGTATAATCAATAGCAAGAACTTAATGAGGTATAAATGATGTAAAGCAGTGGAACAAAGAATTATTTGAAAACCAGCGAAAGAGCTGAAAAAATGTATTGAGGGAAAATGAACAACGATTCCATGATTTCAGAGATATATAAACAAATGAAAATAATCTATGATATATGGGGTAAAAACAAATTTACACTTGGTCTTATAGTAAATGACAAAGTTGAAAATTTCAATTTAGGAAAAGCAATAGGGCTTTCAAGTGATTAAAAATTTAATCATGATTAATCTCACATTAAACAATAGTAGAATACCATCTATTGAAATATTTTGGGATGTTTTCTGCATTTTCAAGTATAATGATTTCAATTACAATGGAAAATACAAATTGTACAGTGTTAACTTTACATTTATTTTGGGCTGGCACATTTACCCAATGTTGCTCGGGTACTTAACTCAAGTTTGTGCACTTTTCCCTTGCTTCCTGACAATGTTTATGGGGAATAACCAGGAGGAGTTCTTAAACAAACAGATGAATAGACAGACAGACAAACTCTCTAAAATATATAATAGATTACCAATACTTGCATTATAAAAAACAAAGGAGTATTATTAGTTCACCTAATACAAGTACCATAGTGCAATCTCTTTGTCATGAAAGTTGAAATTGCAAATGTAGAATTATGTACAAAACCAACTGTATTTAAAAATAGAACAGAGTTAAACATTAGAACCTAAAAGTCCATTCAGTCCTACTTCTTGTTTAGTCAGCTACTCAGACAAACAAGTTTGAATACAATTTACAAGAGAGAATGCTTCCCATTTTTAGTTTACAATGTTTCCTGAAAGTTAGAATAAGCTTTTGCATGGCATCACTGTACCCAGTGTCACAAGATATTTATGTGCAAGACATGTTAAAGATTAATTTGTTACTTCATGCTTCAACCACCATTCCAGAGAACATGTGTCCATGCTGATGACTGGTTCTGCTTGATTGAGATCAAAAGCGGAGCAGACTGATGCATGTTCATTTTCATCATCTGAATCAGAGGATCAGCAGTTGATTTTCCTTTTTTGGTAGTTCAGGTTCTGTAGTTTCTACATCAGAGTATTGCCCTCTTATGACTTCTAAAGTCATGCTACACAACTTGACCCTCAGATTTTGGATGGCACTTCAGATTCTTAAACCTTGGGTGAAGTGCTGTAGCTATTTTTAGAAATCTCAGAGTGGTATCTTCTTTTAGGTTCTGTCAAATCTGAAGTGAAAAAGTTATTAACATGAACAACATGTGCTGGGTCGTCATCTGAGACTGCTATACATGAAATATATGGCAGAATGGAGGTGAAACAGAACAGGAGACATACAATTCTCCAACAAAGAGTTCAGTGACACATTTTGTTAATGCATTATTTTTTTAATGAGTATTAGCATGGAAGTGTGTCCTCTGGAATAGTGGCCGAAAGCATGGAGGGATATATATATCCTTAGCACATCTGGCACCTTGCAATGTCTGCTCCAAAAATGCCATGTGAATGCCTGTTCTCACTTTCAGGCGATATTGTAAACAAGAAGCAGGCAGCATTATCTTCTGTAAATTGTAACCAAATTTATTTGTCTGCGCAATTGGCTAAAGAAGAAGTAGAACTAAGTGGACTTGTAGGCTCCAAATATTTAAATTTTTTTTGTGAATACAATTAAGTAACACCAAAAAACTTTATATTTGTAAGTTGCACTCTCATGTTAAAGAGCTCACACTACAGTACTTGTAAGTGGTGAATTGAAAAATACTATTTTTCTTCATAATTTTTATGGCACAAATATTTCCAATAAACTATAAAGTGATCACTATACACTTTATTCTGTGTTGCATAGAAAATTTAAATATTTGAAAATGTAGACAAGCATCCAAAACATTTAATAAATTTCAGTTGGTATTATATTGTTTCACAGTGTGATTAATCTCAATTTTTAAACCACAATTAGTTTTTTTTAGTTAATTGCTCGAGTTAGCTGTGATTAAACAACAGTACTAACAAGCAGACAATTTAGCAAAAGTATTCCAAAAAATTAATAATGATGCTAATCAAAATAAAGATTTTTGTGAACAAAAAAATGTTTGCTAAAAAACACTGAGTTCATACATGGCTAGAAGAATACAATGACATACTGAAGGAAATTTCAGTATGCAGGAATTCAGTAAAGCTATAGACAAAAATAAAAATACAGTCCCAGGTATAGATAGCATCTGCAAAGCAATGCTTAGCACCTACTAGAAGAGAGTTTGTGAGTTTTAGTGAAATTATATAATAAAACTTGGAGAACAGGAATAATACTGACAGAATGAAAGCAAGCTGTGGTCATACTGATAGGAAAACATGGTAAATTGCACATGATGCTTATAGACCTATTGCCCTCCCACATGTGTGGGCAAAATTATGGAAAGAATAAGATGAGAGATTCATAATATACTTAGAAAATATGAAATTATAAACTGTGCACAAAGTGGTTTCAGGAAAGGAAAATGCACAGTTGATTATATCATAAGCTTAGCAACAGAAATACAAAAAAGTGCTATGAAAAATAGTATTTTATATTTGTATTTTTGGACTTCGAAAAAGTATATGACGTACTATGGAAAAAAGACTTGCTGTACAAACTAGTCACAATTGGAATAAGAGGAAGAATGTTCTAGTGGATAAGAGATTCCTTAAGTGATAGAACCATACCAATCAGGTCCACAGCAAATGGGAGCTGCCTGAGTTGAGTATTCTCTGAATCTGGCACCCCAAAAACCCTTCCCGCATCACAATTCCGCACTGCAAATCAATCTCCTGCATCCAAATGCACTCCCAGAGCCTGTGTCTCAGAACCTGAATCTCTTGTGGCTGTTCCTCCATCTCAAAAAGCAGGGACATGTGATAGTTTCCAGAGAGCCACATAGCAAGCCTGCCGGCTCCATTCCAACCAGACTGTCTATGACTATTAGAAATGCCGGTTTATAGAACTTTCCGGTTGGCATAGGGCCAGATTCTAAAGCTTTTACTGTACATAGAAAAAAAGATTTTTTTTTATAAAGACTGAGATGCCTCAAGGTGAAAGAATAAAGTCCAAATGGATTAGAGGGAGTACCATGAAAGTGCAAAAGCATGAAACATGCATGACTTAGCTTTTTTTAAGGATATAAAATTGGATGAGGGGGTGTAGATTTTTGTCTATGGAAAAACTGTGGTAGGTGGTGGTCATAGCCTCACATACTGAAGCTGCTGGCCATACAATGACAGGTAAAGAAAGCCCAGGATGGGAAGAAGCTGGGATAGGAGTATATTACCTAGGAAGTGACAGCAGTAAAGGGATCTACCATCACAACCCAGAGGGAAAGAGATTTGGGAAAGGACAAAGAGGAAGTTCAGGGAGAGGATAGGCCCTGGGATCCTGTCTTGAACTGAGGAGTATGGAGATAATCCAAGAAGAATGAAGTAGCTGCAGGGAGCAGAGGACTATCCCGTGACAAGCCAGAGACAGACAAGGAGATAGAGCTCACATAGTAAGGTGTCTAGGGAAAGAGATGTGAAACTTAGCAGACTCATAAGATCCCTGAGTTGAAAGCTAAAATTGATGTGGGCCTCTGTAAGCATACTCAGTTGTGTATATGGGGGGTCACAGTGTGAGCAACTGACAGAAGGGGAACCAAACAGGGCCAGAGCTAATTCTCAAATACTACCACAAGGGGGTGTACTTGTGGTAATTGGAACCGTCTTTATGGAGAAAATACTTTCCTAAATTTTCACCTTTGCGGGAAACGTAGAATTTTCTTTACAGAAGATTTTTCACATTCAGATTTTTGTGTGAGAAATCTCATATTACTGGAAAATGCTAACAGTAATGATTTGATATTATTATTGATTTATATTACTATTACACCTAGTAGCCCTAAAACAGGCCTTTGTAGGAGAGATGGTTGCAGTTGGCTACAAGCTGGGCAGCCATTTTCAAGCCTTCTGCTGCTGTTTGTCATTAAAATGGATTTCTGTGAACCAGATTACCCAGGATAGCTGGAACTACACATGTTTTTATCTATTCTAGTGAACAAATGATCTTGAACAATTTTCTTCTTGGAAGAGGCATTAACTTTGGAACTTAACAGGGACTCTGATCCAAGTTCTCACGTCATTCTGTGGAGTTAATCCTCAAAATGAACTCTAGTGATAATTGTTTTGGAGAGGATTTTGTGGTGCCAAGGCTCTATGCTTGACTGTCCTTTTGACAAAAGAATCAATGATCTACTTACTCTTTAAAAACAAAACGTTCTTTCCATTGGAATCTTATAAACTATGAGGCATTTATCTCAGTAATTCTGTGTAATGATGTAGTAACCAAATGTAAATCAGAGCTACAATTTCTAGGGGAAAATCATATTATGTACAAATTAGATAAGGTGTCTTGGGTTACTGTCCAGCTTGAGAAGATGGGTGCTATCAGTGGGATTACTTATAGATTTAGGCTCTACACAGTATGGCTGTGTCTACACTGGCCTCCCTTTCGGAAAAGGGATGCTAATGTAGCACTTTGGAATAGGCAAATCCGCAGGGGATTTAAATATCCCCCGCAGTATTTGCATTAACATGGCTGCCGCTTTTTTCCGGCTTGGAGATAAGCCGGAGAAAAGCGCCAGTCTAGACGTGATTCTCCGGAAAATAAAGCCTTTTCCGGAGGATCTCCAATTCCTACTTGAAAGTAGGAATAAGAAAAAAATTCTGTTGTCTACACTGAGGGTTGGATCTAGCTGTTGGAAGCTTTGGAAAATGTTACCCCATGTCCTTAGGCTCACCCCACATCAAAGAGCAATGTCTAAAGGGAGCATAAAGGAGACATTTCACAACATCAAAGAATGTCTCTGAGGGTAGCTTGGTGAGCATGGTGAGGGAAAGGGGAGCACCCATGCTAGTAAATCTGTTTATGTGGTGCAGTTCACACCCCCACAAACAACCTGCTGATCTCACTCTGTCTTCTTCCTACCATCTTTGGAGCGCAGAGTGCCTTCAATGCTGTTGTGAACCAAGCAAACTTCCACTCTGGCTGTTCATGTAAAAGGCCAGGAGGAATCTGACTTGCTACATAATGTGTCTGTACTTTATGTAATGCGTGTACTAATTGTGTAAAGTTGCTTTCTGCTATTCACACAGAAGTTCAGGTCAAGAGGTAACAAATACTATGTGCAGTTAAAACCACACAGGGGAATTGTAAATAGGTAGAATGCAATTAGGTGTATAAGACAATGAGATTAACTCTCCCACTCTCACAGAAAGTTACAGGGGGTCTCTAATAACCACAAGTAATCTCAACTAATTATGTCTTATATCTGAAATGCCCCTGGCAATATGCTAGTATACGAGTCAGAAGGAAGAGCCCTATCACTAATGGCAACTACATTTTAAATATCAATATCTTGGCTAGTTTGTTTGCTTGTTTTTTAAAGCACTGTCCTGTGAGCAAATCTCTCTGCAAATTTCCAATTTTAAATAAATAGAGGTATTGCTTAATCATGGTTGTAAAGATATGTGCAAAATCCATGAATACCTGTCTTCCCACCAATTAAATCATGTCTGAGCTATATTTAAAAACAAAAATAAGCAAAACTTGGAGACCACATAAGTGAAATTTTAGGGTCTGATCCAAAGTCCAAAGAAGTCAACCAAGCTCTTAGGTGGGGGCATATTTAAGTGCAAGCATATGTCCCCCTCAAAAATCAGATGATCAAATGGAAACAAGTAAACATAATGGCCATTATAGTCGAGCAAGCAAAGTTGTATCAATAGTCATATTACTGAAATTAACAAAGCATGTCACTCTTTTTATTAAGATCCGAAATACAATAGGAGCTAGTTAATCTCTACAATTATATTATTATGTCTATATATTGTTTTCTAGCATCTGAGAGCAGAAATGTTGTTATTTACTGCATGTTTCAATTTTTTTGAACAAGTAAGTGAGAAAGTCATTAGCGTAGAATTATAGAATACTAGAGCTGGAAGGGACTTCAAAATATCATTAAGTCCAGTCCCCCTGGCTACATGGCAAGACGAAGCAACATCTAGATCATCCCTAATAAATGTTTATCTAACTTGTTCTTAAATATCTCCAATAATGGAAATTCCACAACCTCCATAGGCAATTTATTCCATTGCTTTGATGCCCTGACAGTTAGGAAGTTTTTCCTAATGTCCAACCTTGCTGAAATTTAAATCCATTGCTTCTTGTCCTATCATTAGAGATTAAGGAGAATAATTTTTCTTCCTCTTCCGTGTAACACCCTTTTAGGTACTTGAAAGCTGTTATTCTGTCCCCTCTCAGTCTTCTCTTTCCCAAACTAAACAAACCCAATTCTTTCAGTCTTCCTTCATGGGTTATGTTTTCTAGACCTTTAATCATTTTTGTTGCTCTTCTCTGGATCTTCTCCAATTTGCCCACATCTTTCCTGAAATGCGATACGCAGAACTGGACACAATACTCCAGCTGAGGCCTAACCAGTGCAGAGTAGAGGGAAGAATGATTTCTCATGTCTTGTTCACAACACTCCTGTTACTACATCCCAGAATGATGTTTGGGATTTTTGCAACAGTGTCACAATATTGATTCATATTTAGCTTATGGTCCACTATGATCCCTACATTCCTTTCTGTAGCACTCCTTCCAGTCACTTCCAATTTTGTATGTGTGCAGCTGATTGTTCAATGTCAAATGCTGATGAAGGAATGACTTGTCTTCTTTGAAATGCTGAGCTTCTATTTGTTATCTGTGTGACTACAGATTGACTGACTGCCTTTTATTATTTTCAGTCTTTCCAATGAGATTGCTCTTTCTTTTGGGTATATTTGTGGTACTCCAATAAATCACAGTTTTTCAGCTTATTGAAAGTGACTGTTTTAGTCCTTAGGTTTCTGTAGGCAATTAGTGATGACATTCTGCTAGATTACATAGTGTAAAGCTGGCAGCATCATAGCTTAATGGTTAACTGTAACTATCATTAATGAGAATGATTTAACGAATGATAACACACTGATATTTCTGAGCTATCAAATATCCTTTTTTTTCAAAAGTCATCCCCTTTCTCTCTGGTAGAATTCTGAAGAATTGGCTAAAATTCTTCTTTTAGCCAATATTTTGAAGAATATTTATATATTTCATATGTTGATATACTGGCCCTTGATTTTGATAGGTTGCGGTCAAGATTTTCAAGCGACTGCTTATTTTGCATATCCATTTTAAAGGGGTTTGATTTTTCAGAAAGTGCTGACCACCCATCCTCTGAAAATCAGGTTTTTAATGATATAGTTATAAAAGCATTGGTTTATTTATTTGTTTTGCAAAGTCTCTATTAAAAAAAGCAGAATTATTAGGTCACCAGCTGTAGCTCTCTTCAACATCCACTTCCACATCCTATATCCAGGGAGAGGTCAAATTCTTAATCTTTTTCCGGACATTTGGCCAATTAAGTCACCCAGGGTGTGTCTAGACTACATGCCTCCTTCGACGGAGGCATGTAGATTAGCCAGATCGGAAGAGGGAAATGAAGCCGCGATTAAAATAATCGTGGCTTCATTTAAATTTAAATGGCTGCCCCGATCTGCCGATCAGCTGTTTGTCGGCAGATCGGGGGAGTCTGGACGCGATGCCCCGACAAAGAAGCCTTTCTTCATCGACACAGGTAAGCCTGGTTTCACGAGGCTTACCTGTGTCGATGAAGAAAGGCTTCTTTGTCGGGGCATCGCGTCCAGACTCCCCCGATCTGCCGACAAACAGCTGATCGGCAGATCGGGGCAGCCATTTAAATTTAAATGAAGCCGCGATTATTTTAATCGCGGCTTCATTTCCCTCTTCCGATCTGGCTAATCTACATGCCTCCGTCGAAGGAGGCATGTAGTCTAGACACACCCCCAGTGTTTAATCTCATCCTGTCTTGACTATTGTAATTTTCTCCCTTCTTGTCTTTTTTTTTAACTAATATCTAGAGTCCTGTGCAGATACAAAATTCGTATCCACCTCCACATCCTTATCCACAAAAATGAGCTGAAGATATTCGCATCTGCATCCACTCCTAAACCATCACTCTGGCATCATAAATTAACATGTGCATTTACACTTACAAACAGCAACGGCAACAGAAACATTTGAAATTACAAGTGTGGCAAAGACTGGTAACCATGGAAGCTGATTGCCTTATCCAGCGTCTTTCATCATTCATCTCCTTCCTGATATGATTTATCAATAACTGACTGCCAAGCCTATCATTTAGAATACACCCATTCTCTCTGTGTTTCCTGTGAAGTGACTTGTACATTTGTCAATGCTGTAAAATAAATAATAGAAGAAACATTGATTGGCTGCCTGTGAAACTTTTGTATTACCCACTTTTTTTTTCTTTTTCTGTGGACAAAAAGAAGACACTTATTTTTCTCAAGCTGTCAAACACTTTTTATGAGCATGAATTGATGTTTTAAGGAACTAACATATTTAAGCGCTGTCAAGATAGAAGACTTAGGGCAGTGGTTTTCAAACTTTTTTTCTCATGACCCAGTTGAAGAAAATCACGGACCCAACACAATTTGACTAGAATGTGAGCTCCAGGATAGGACTGAGGATGAGAATGGGGGAGGGGAGTGTCCTGGAAATGAGATGAGACCTGGAAATTCATGACATCAGTATGTTGTTGCCTCCTTACCAGTGTTTGTCTGTAAAGGGGTGCTTGCCCTTAACTCCAAGTTCATTTATATGTCCTGCACTGGTTTGTCTTCTCTTGGTACTTGGTATCTTGGTACCTTCTAATAGTACCTTGGCCCCTCTGTGGGTATGTTTACACTACAGAGTATTGTTGGAAAAACACTGTTTTTCTGACAAAACTTGAGGAACCTCCACACTGCAATCATGTTCTTTTGATAGTAAATAAAAAGAACAGAAGACTTTTTCCAACAGCGGTAATCCTCATTCTATGAGGAGGAAGCCTTTTTGCGAAAGAGCTCTTTCACAAAAAGGTGTATGTGGTTGGGGAGGAGGTTTTTTTTTTTCAAAAGAACAGGCCTCCAGGAAAAAGCACAGGTGCTCTGGTGGCCACTCCATACAAAGTAATCACAACTCTATAGTTCCTGTCTCTTGGCCCCTCTTAAAGCTGCAGGCACCCTGAACAAGCCTTGTGGCAGGAAGCTGGCCAGAGAGCAGCACCCTGACCACACAGCTTTCCCTTTCACAGGCCTTGAAAGCCAAGTCCACACCTCAAGCCCCCCTCAACTGCCCTGGCCCCTTGCTAGGAGCAGACCTAGGGGTCCCAGGACCCACCCAGGAGAAGCAAGAGGTGTGCACCCTCCTGGTCAGGCCCAGAGATCGAGTCCCTCCTGGAACTGCGGAGTGAGGAGGAGGCCATACAGGATCCCCTGGCAAAGCACAGAAATGTGGACATTTATGGCTGGATGGCCGGCTCCGTGGTGGATCTTGGAACAGGTCCAGAGTAAAGTCAAAGAGCTCCACCGGGCATATATCCAGGCCACCGACCACAGCTCCCACTCTGGGGCAAGACTCCTCACCTGCCCCTACCACAAGGAGCTGCACCAAATCTTGGGGGGTGGGGAAATGTCTTCCCCACCCGTCCTTGTGGACTCTGGACTGGAGACCCCAGTCATCACCCAGCTGGAGGAGGAGCAGGAGGGCCAGGGCCAGCCAGCCATGGTGGAGGAGGATGAGGAGGACACAGGCACTGTGACCCACTCCCTTGAACTGGTGCAAAGGATCCAGGATGTCTCCCAGGCCTCCTCAGATGCCTAGGGAGGGCTCTTCAGGTGAGTGCTCTCACTTTCATACACACAGGGTGGGGGAGGCAGGTGCACAGGGGGTGGGGGGTGAGTGTAGCTCAGGCTGCACATTGTGCTGTGATCCGTTACTGTGTGGCACATGGATGCAGTGGTCAGCCCCTGAGCCAGGGTGGGATCCTGATGCCAGGCTCAGGGGAGGCCACACATGTCCTGCCACAGGGGGTATCCACCCCAGCTGGAAGCAGGCTAGCCACAAGGGCATGGGCATGGGCATGATCCCACACAGACCTGAGGAGTGCCGCAAGCTGTACCTGTGTGTGCGGACCCCTGCGAGGCCCAGGCTCCTCTGCCACCATGAGGGGACCCCACTGTGGCTGGAGACTTCCCTTGGCTGCTTGTCCATGTGCCAGGGGTGGGGGTCTGGAAAGTGGACAGCACAGTCCTCTGTGCACGTCGGGGCCCTTGTGAGACAGGGCCTGCTGTGCAGGCCTGTGATGGGGTGGACAAAGCCCGACATCCCTTCTAGAGGCCTTTCAGCACCCTGGCCAGCAACAGGAGCATTAGAGAGGTCCTCCGAGTAGAACAGACTGGCAGCCCCTGCTGCAGCCAATCAGACTGCAGGAGGCTGATATAAAAGGGCCTGTCAGTTCCTTCCTGGAGCTAGACCCAGGCAGACCTCAGGGCTGACTGGGGAAACACTAGCACTCTCGACAGCTCCGAGTGGGAGCTGGGCATCCTACCTGGTTGGAGCCAGGGCCTGTGGCTGAAAGCTAGACAAGAAGCCAAAGACAACCCTGCAGAACCCCGGACATAGGGAACTCAACCACAAGGGCCTACAGAAAGTGAAAAAACATGCTGCCTGTCTACACTGGTGCGGCGTTCTTGTGCAAGAACACTGATGTTCTAATGTGTGAAATCAGTGCTTCTTGCTCAAGAACTATGATGTTCCCGCTCCGGAAAAAGCCCTCTTGCACAACTGTTCTTGCGCAAGAGGCCAATGTAGACAGACAACATGAATTTCTTGCGCAAGAGAGTGTCTACACTGGCATGGATGCTTTTGCACAAAAGCACATGCCAGTGTAAACACTCTCTTGCGCAAATACTTTAATGCAAAAACTCTTGTGTTAAAAGTATTTGTGCAAAATTTTGCAAATGTAGACGTAGCCTATTAGTATAAACTTTTCTTCATTTATCATATTTTCTTTATCAAACAATCTATAACTACTCCTAGGAGCAACAGTGTGATCACACTGAATCACAAGGATCCTTCTGATCTCTTTCTGTCTTGACACCAGGTATAGATACAAGCAGTCTCTTTGATGCTAACCAGAGAAGAACAATGGACAGTTATAGTTGTTTAACATTCCTTCTTACACTATCTTTATGCTATATTTCATGAAACACTGTAAAATTTTCTGCAAGTGGGGGAAAATAAATGGTGACCTCTCCCACGCAGCACCCACTCGTGACAGCAAAAATGAGATGTCACACTCAGAAAACTATGCATCTATGTGACCCTCCCTCTCTTCTTTTGTATGAGGAATTAAACTAATCAATACTGACATCTGAATGATCATCACTGGACAGCTGAGTTAACCCTCACTGAGATGATGGATGGAGCAGTTTGCATCACACATTTCTTCGGTACTCGGTTCTCTGGAGACTCTTTCTCACACACACATCAGTTATGCTTGGCTCAAATTTCTGAGTTTTTCTTCACAAACATAATAGCTAGAAAAAAATGAAAGCATCAGCTCAAGACAGTAGGTTCAGAGAAGCACACACTGTCTAGGTGTGTACTAGCTGTTTCTGAGCCCTGGCTTTGCATGCTCTGGCAAGCACATCTTGTTGCTTCAGTTTTGTTGTCACTGCTGTGCTGTGTTTTTCAGGTTTTCCCTGTTGGGGAAAGAAGACAGAAGAAAAAGAGAAGAATCTAATAGTCTTTACAGAGGTATTGCAGCTGTACACAGAAAATGTCTGAAACTAGTTCATGTGAAACACTGAACAGTTACCTATTGCCATGTATTTTTCAGCCTATTAGCATAGCACTTAGACCATCTATTTAAATGGCCCTCATCATCTTAGTATATGAGCAGTTCCCAGGTATTAAAAGTGGGAATGAAACCAATATGGCCTTGGTTCTGGTGAACAGTGTGCAAAGTTAGTTTAAGCTGGTGGGGTCTACCCTCTGAAAAGCTTTAGGCAGGCCTACACTATAAACTTGTGTCTACTTAATTTACTTAAGAATACAGTTGCTTCAGTTAGTGCAATGGTTGTGCATGTGTATACTTTGCTCCTTGTTTCAGCAGTTCACATACTCATCAGCAGTGTTTGGGTACATCTACACTACATGTCTCCATCGACGGAGCCATATAGATTTGTTTATTGGGCAAAGGGAAATGAAGCGGCGATTTAAATAATCGCTGCTTCATTTAAATTTACATGGCTGCCGTGCTGATCAGCTGTTTGTCGGCTCAGCCCGCTAGTCTGGACGCTCCCCTGGTGTTCATGCAGAGTAAAGTACACTATGGGTAGGTATCCCATGTGCAACTCACCACAGTCCAGCACACTTTCTTTTGGAAAGTTTTGGCAAAGCATGATGGGGCCAAAACTATTCACACCAGCGTCAACTTTTCCCATCTGTAACTGTCTCATTCCACAATGTTATCTGTATGCCATAATTTGACACCCTTTCTTCTGAATTTCTTTTTGCTCACCATCATCTGAGAGGTGCCTGGAGCCTACAAAATTCTGGGTTATTGTCATGAGTATTGCAAGCACAGAGCGCACAATCCAGGAGTAATTGCTGTGCCTCAGGTAGCACCAGAGGAGTGGGAATCATGAGAATTCTTTTGAGGACAGCTTGCTGTGGGGGACAGCTGGAACCAGTTTAAGGTTGTTGGTAGCAGTCACAGAGAAGATGATGAAGCACCACTTCTGGGCCTGAGAAACAAACGCTGCAGGTTTGGGATGATGAACGGTAGCTGCAGAACTTTTGGATGCACAAGACCACATTCCCAGATCTGTGAGCTGAGGTTGCTCAAGTCCTCTAGTGCAGTGGGGAGATTAAATAGCTGTTGAATTGATAGTGGAGAAGTGAGTTATGATTGCACTACGAAAACTTGTAATGCTGGCCAGTCTGGAATCAATTTTGAGTCAGCTGAGTACATCAATACAACAGGCTACTTTTCTATGGTTACTATGGTTTTTACGGTTGCACATATGTTGACATAAGTATAGCATTATCTGTACTTGCACTGCATCAGCCTAAGTACATTGACCATGGCTCTATTCCCTTGGGAAGGTGGTGTTACTTTATTGTTGAAACAGGATGCTTACATCAATGGGAGAAAAATTTGAATGTAGACACATGCACAGTTAGGTTGATGTTAACTGATTTTCTTTGCCCCAGCCTTGCAGCATAGACCATGCCATAGTATGCGTATAGAGTGAGGTGGGATGTAGGGATGTTTCTGGAAGGTAGGGAGTTCAAGTGCTACTAGGAACTGTGAAATGATAGATAACCCTGTAATAGTAGTTGTCTACTGTGTCCTATTCATTAAAGTCCTGCTGCTATTGTAATTCTCTAGGCCATTTCCACACACACACACACTACCCATTCCCTTACTTCAGGGCTATGTCTCACTAAAATCCCAATGCCACCCTATCCAGGGTTTTGCAGTTCTTCCCACTAGCCAAACACCCGGGCTACGTCTAATTCCCTTATTCCTACTTGCAAGAAACTTGCAAGGAACTTGCAAGTAGGAATAAGAGATCCTCCGGAAAAGGGCTTTATTCCGGAGGATCGCGCCAGTCTAGACGCTCTTTTCCGGCTTTTCCCCAAGCCGGAAAAAAAGCGGCGGCCATGTTTATTTAAATCCCACGGGGGATATTTAAATCCCCCGCGGATTTCCCTGTTCTGACTTGCCTGCTTTGCATCCCTATTCCGTAATAGGGGCCAGTCTAGACGTAGCCCCGGTCTTCAGCAGCTAATCTTGGGCTTCAATCCTGCCTGCAGTACACTTTCCACAGTGAGCTTGTCTATGGCACTACTGCTATCTTAGCCACCCAGTCTGCACGCCTCAAGCTCAAAAGGGTATCTGGCTGGCTCTAGTCCAACAGTTTTCTTTATACTGTCTGGGCACTTGCTACTTCTCACACCACTGCTTCCTGGTGCAGGGTGTGTCAGGACCAAATGCTTCCAGCAAGGGGCTTTGGGGCCTAGTCTACCATGTTATGAGGTGTAAATAACTACACAAGGCACCAGACTCTGGAGAATTAGGCCAATTATATTTTGGGCATTAGAGATAAACAAATCATTCAATCCTTTTGTTTAGAGAAGATGGTTCTATGTGAAGAATTCACAAGGGACACGGTAAACCACTGTTGAACAAGTCATGCTTTATCCATACAACAAAGCTATTTTTGTTTGATACTAGATCATTTCGGAGGATGACATGGGGGATAAAAGGAGCATTATTGGGTTGATAGATCTATTTGTCTCATACAGTTCTGGAAGCCACAATGCATCATCTTGACACATTTTCATTGGGTTATTACTCCACAGAAATGACAGAAAGTGTGTGTGGATGTTGGGGGGTAGAATTCTGTGATGCATCAGGGTTTTCTAAACATCTGTGAAGAGAAGAGCTAATCATGGAATCTTGTTCTTATGAATTAAAAAAATTAAAAGAGAGAATGTAGGATTTCCCCAGTTTTTCTTGTGGCAAAGCATGTCATGGAAAGCATTCATTTTTGTGATGTTATGTTTAATGTTTAGTAACATTTCATGGGGGTGGGGGAACGGGGAACCCTGATAAGTGCTTCTCTCCTTTGGACCTAATGAATAATTATTTATCTGAAGGGGAATATCTCCAATGAGATGGAGGGCATGGGGAAGACAGACTCTATAGCCCAGTTGTTAAGAGTACTCACTTGTGATGTAAAAAATCTTGGCTCATTAAAATCCCTGCTTTGGATCAGGTTGGGATGTAGGGACTAATATAGACCCATCCTCCCTTCACTACTAATTTGGTCATCTAGCTGATCTATGAGGCATTAACTGGGATAAGATTCATTGAGGTTCTGTTCAACCCCATTTTGAAAAAGGGATTGAAAAAGCAGAAAGTTTTTGTTCTTTAAAAAAGTATTTTGAAAGTGTTGTTTTGGCTTTTTCATTTTTATTTTAATTTTTATTGTTGTTGGTGGTAATAGTGGTGGTTTTGGGGTTTGTTTTTGTATGAAAAATTCAGGTCTTGCCTACACTAGAAGACTCTTCGGCTGAGCCTGGGAGTGCATGATGAGGAACAGAGCCCTGGACATGGGGCTGGCAGGAGCTGGGAGCCCAAATACAAAGTTCTGGCTGCGGGGATGGGAACAGAGCCCTGGGCATGGGTTTGTAGTCAAGGCTCTGCATGCTGGCCAGGAGTGGAGCTCTGGGTACAGGGCTGGCAACTTAGGATTGTGGGAGTGGCCGAGACCCTGCACAAAAAATGGGGATGTTGCGGCACCCCCTGCAACCTAGTTCCTGTGCCTATGAAGTCAGAAAAGAAAAATTTTGCACAGAATGGAAACTTTCCAACAATAGTTCTGGAAGAACAGAAATAGAATTTTTAAGAATGCCTAAACGGGAAGCTGGACACCTGGCAGGAGTTGTGTTCCATGGGTCGCCTAGCCTCCCAGCAGCCTGCCTATTGGATTTCTGGACTGCTCACCACTTAGATCTGCTGGGCTCTTTGGGATCCTCAGCAGCTTCCTAGGCTGCCCAAATCCTCAACTACCTGATCCCCAACTGCAAGGCTCTGTTCCATCAAAATATTTCAGCCAGCTCAACTTGCAACACTTTCCAGTGATATTTTACGTGGATTGTATTTGAAGATTTCTGGTGTCTGAGCATCTAGTCCCCATAAACAGTATTTAAAACTTTCACCAGGAGCCTTCTGCTGGTGAGTCATACAGTGTTTCTGGCAAGAAACAGCTATTCCCCTTGCTATGTATCAAGTGAGATTTGCTTTGGAAGTCAGTGGAGAAAGTTGGGCTGGTGGTAATCAGATGAATCACAGTGTGAATATACTGCATTTTGTGGGAAAAGTACGGGTGCAAGCAATCTTGAAACTAACTTGCTGGTGAAACCATGGAGTGTCACATTAGTACCACAAAGTATTTAGTATGTGCTAATCCCCACTGAGTTAAATGTACTATAACTGGCTACGTGAGGGAACGGAGTGTTGAGTACCTCTTTGGATTCTGTTTTTGATGATGCACTGCTTTGGGTATCATACAGTGAAAATAACACATTGAAACAGTTCACGAAATGCATAATGAAGCTCAGCCACAGTAATTCAGGAAGTGGCAGTAATGGCAGTTTGCATCCGCATAATCTTTCAAGAAAGTTAGAACTAAAAAAGGATAGGAACGTATGAACTTCTCAAATAAACTTTCTCTCCAAGCTACTTTAATCCTGTCCCATATAGATGCCTGAAGAAAATCTGAAACTTTTCCATTCCATCATTGCCCATAGATTTTTTTCTTTAAATCAGTAACCACAAACCCCAGTTGTTGTAATCTTAATCACACAGTAGCTGTGCTTTTTCATGGCCTTAATAACATATCAGGCATTTCTCATTAGAGAAATAGCATTCTTAAAGCAGCCAACTTCCTATTCCTTATTGATAATCTAGTCCTGCTGTTTGCTGGGGATACTCATCTAAGCGCCTCATATGAGGTGCTAAATACCTTACAGGATTGAGTAGTATAATTCCATGTGATAGAGAATTATCCAAGAGGTATATGTGGGTCTCCACCTATAAACATCATGGTCTAAATTTATTATTACTTGCTTCTTTGTGTGTCTCTGATTATGCAAATTAGGAATAAACCTGTCTTAAATGTGTTTACAGCTGTACTGTGTTGCCAGAACAGCACAAAGGAAGATGGCCGAGTGGCTTCTTTATGGGGCAGAGTGAATGTACTCTAGGGCCTAGTTTTAGGAGTACAGCATTAACTGCACTCCCTGGCTTTCTTTCTAAGTTGTTTTTTTTACATCTATTGTTGGAAGGTAACATACACTCAAATCACTGCATCTTGACTTCATTTAAATGAAATTTTCATTATAGGAATAGAATGAGTGAGGTCTGTTTCACACGCCTGACAAACAACACAGGTTTTATTTTTTCTCTGAGCCCATAGAAGGCAGGTAAAGTAACTATTTGTTTTAACTCACAAAATCAGCAACTTCAACATGGAGCCTCTGTGAAAAAGAGTTTAACACAGAATCTCATGATGCCGTTTTTAGTCACTTTCCAGAGTACAATAAAAGATCACAGAAGAAATATTTGTACTTCTCCCCTGTCCAAATCCGACTGTCAGGAGGTAAAGGAGGATGAAACCTATGCAACAGAAGACTAATAATTATTAATCAAGATTACTGAAGTAACAGCTTTCTTCATTTTCAATCCCTTACGAGGTACCACAATAACTGGGGTGAGATTCATCTCAGCACAGAGTCCTCTGTTAGGTCCAGGCATCACTTAACTCAAACTTAAGACCTATTTTGGAGGCTCTTGAGTGACACAAGGGCCTTGTGCTGTCTTTCTTCATGGGATGTTTTGTAAGGGGAGAATACCACTTTGTTTAAGATCCAAAGATAGAAGTTTACTTGTCTGTTCATTTTGGCCATCCAGTGACTTTGTATTTGATTAAAGGAATTTAGTTCTTTTGATTAAAGAATTTGAGTGGAAGTCTTGAGGCTCAGAGGTAAGAGTAATAATGGTTGCTAAGATTGAATTCACATTTTAAATTAACCATACAGTGCAAAACATCATTTAAGGTTTTTTCCTGTTGTATTCTCCTGAGAAAGGACCTTTTTTCTTCCTGCACTTCTCAGGAAAACATGCATTACTTGGAAATTCAGTAAATCAGAGCCTCTCCTGTTTGTACTGGCTGAGGGAATTCATGTATCTGTCATCAAGAACAGACAGATTAAACTCATCTAAGCATATCAAATATAATGCAGTGAACTAAGGATTAATAGTTCAGATTTGTTTAGATGCTACAAGGATTTAAAAATATGTCATACCTGAAGAACCTGTAGCCAAATGAGAGATACACTCCAAGATTGATTTAAATGAAATATGTTGTGTACAGGATTAGAAAGAGACCCATGGCTAATATAAGGTTGTCAATACATGGAGTTTGTCTAATGACACAAACCATGAAAGAAGGATTTTGAATGTTTTTTGTAGCCCCAGGCTGCTGAAAGCAGTATCAGTGACAACAGTCTACAGTATTAACTATTAGGGCATTCAATCTTTAGTACGTATTTCATCTTTTCCCAGTTCTCATTTTAAAAAGCCTTTTAGAATGATAATGAAGATAACTTTTTGAATTCTTCATGCTTGAAATTACGCTGCAACTAAGGTGGGCTAAATAGCTGCAGCACTTCTAGAAATGTTAGCATATTCAGCAGCACTATTTTCCCATTCCCAGCCATGTCAGTGGAAAGATGCTTCTGATTTTGACATCTTTTTTTTCCTTTTCTTCCCTGATGGAATGCTGAACTTGAGGTCCTGTTTTCTTATTTGATCACTGAGAACCAGCCATCTCAATTTGCCCTTTCGTATAGAAACTCAGCATGAGGTCGAGAAACCACTTCAGTACACCACTTCAGTACACCAAATTGATCTCAAGTGAAACTCAAATGATACGTAAGTCTTGCATGTCCCCCCAGCATGGGGATGTCACCCCCAGATACTTAGGTACTTTATCAGAGAATGGGGCTTTGGAATCAGCATCAGAGTATGAACAGTGCTGCCAGCACTAGAAAAGGGTTCTTAAAAGATGAGGAAGTAAAAGTGCCCTAAGTTTGTCTTTATTTTTTATGGACTAATCAGAAGGGGATATAGACAGTGAAGGAGACATATGGTTTGAAAATTATCTTGGCATCCATGCCAATAGAGGAAAAGTATTCATCTATAATAGAACAAAACATTCTAATAGTTTCCAAAAACTTGAACTTTGAAGAATAATTGGGAGGGATAGTGGAGGACAGAAGTGGGAGGAAGAAAATAGAATGCAATGAAAATGACATAATGGTCATTTGGTAATTTTGATTACTTGTACTGGCTAATTGACTCTGCATGTGTTCCCAAGCATTAATCACAATGTGTCATAATAATAAACAGAAATCCCTTTGATTGCTAATTTTAGTAGGCATTGCTACATAATGTTTTGTATCTGTGCTAATGAGTAGGAAATCTTGCTTTTTGTCCCATTTTTTTCCCAAATGAATAGTCATAGTTCAGTGCCTTCAATCAAAGAAAGTAATATTAGTAGTAGTCTTAGTCCTTCTTATTAGTGGTGTTACAGCTGTCACCACGGCTATGTCTACACTGGCCCCTAAAAATGGAAAAGGGATGCAAAGCAGGTAAGTCAGCATAGGGAAATCCGCAGGGAAGTAGGAATAAGAGATCCTCCGGAAAAGGCCTTTATTTCAGAGGATCACGCCAGTCTAGATGCTTTTTTTCCGGCTTTTCCCTAAGCCAGAAAAAAAGCGGCGGACATGTTTATTTAAATCCGCGGGGGATATTTAAATCCCCCGCGGATTTCCCTATGCTGACTTACCTGCTTTGCATCCCTTTTCCGTTTTTAGGGGCCAGTGTAGACGTAGCCCACGAGTATATGAAAGATGGTTGGGTAAGTATGACATTAAAATCAATGTCCTTGCAATGTTATTGTGAATTAGCTAAAGTTCAGGGAATGAAAAATAGTTTTCAGGCATATGCAGTAAAAGGGGATACGTAAATCAATTTAAAATACTATAAATATTCAGTAAACAATGATTAAGGGCCAATGAAAATCACGTCTTTTGAAAACTGTAATTCTGATGCATAAAACTTTAAATTGGAAACTCTCATTTTTTATTTTCTCTCTCCTCTTTTTTTTTTGGCTAAAGTGAATAGTTTTAGCAGAGTTTTATTGAGACAGAAGAAGAGACCACATGGGTTAAAGTTATCCTAGATCCAAGTCATCCCATCATGTTGGAAAAGCCACAGGAGTGGACTGGGAAGAAGGTCCCTTATAGAATTTCCAGTGCATTAGTCTGTAAGTGGTGGATGTGCTCCTTTCTCTCTGAACAAGCATGAAGCAGGGGGCTTTGACCAATAAAACCTTCACATCTTCTGAGATCTTAAATGAAGGCTCTGTGCTACTGCTGGTTCTTTGGCATTTTCTCCAACTTCCTGTCAATGTTGCTCTGATAGAGACACATAGACATAGCATCCCCTGCAGAGAGCAGAATGTCTTAGTAGAGGTGATGTGTGGTAGTGTGCAGGGTCATATGCCCCTCCCACAGATTAGTCGGTCATATGCTAATAACTAATACAATAAAGTTCTTCTTCACACAGCGTGTAGTCAACCTGTGGAACTCCTTGCCAGAGGAGGCTGTGAAGGCTAGGACTATAATAGAGTTTAAAGAGAAGTTAGATAATTTCATGGAGGTTAGGTCCATAAAAGGCTATTAGCTAGGGGATAAAATGGTGCCCTTGGCCTCTGTTTGTCAGAGGCTAGAGAGGGATGGCAGGAGACAAATCACTTGATCGTTGTCTTCGGTCCACCCTCTCTGGGGCACCTGGTGTTGGCCACTGTCGGCAGACAGGATACTGGACTAGATGGACCTTTGGTCTGACCCAGTACGGCCGTTCTTATGTTCTTATGCTCTTCCCCCAAGTTGCTCAATCAACTGGTGCTGCCCTGCTCCCTGCCTGTAGTACAGCTGAGCTGATGACCTGTGAGTTGTGCAGGGCAGGGAGAGGCAGATGCAGGCAGAACAGCTGAGAGCTGCAGAGAGGGCCATGACTTTCTGTGAGGAGATGATTGAATGGGGTGTGTGTGTGTGACAGGATTTTCCTGGGTTGTGTGCTCATATTAGCATTGTGCATGGGTCATCTTTGGGGCTCATCTTAATAATTAATTCAGAGATGCATGTTCCCTAGCTCTATTGTCATCCTCCTCTATTCTCAATACTTTCCCTACCTTCCCAATGCATGGATCCTATAGCACGTGAATTTGCTTTTCATGTGACTTGTCCAAAGTCACACAGTGGATATTGGGGCAGAATTGAGAATAGACACCAGGGCTCCAAAACTAATCTGCAAGCCTCAAGCCCAATCTTCCTTTAATGTCACTTTCAACAGGAGTCATTTTGCAGGACTATTAATAAAGACATATCCATCTCATCAATTACCTAGAACTCATATGCACTTATGGCACTGACTTGAAGTGGAGGGGAAAAAAAGGTATTGAATCAACCTTTGAAATCATGAATACCAGAAAGATATTTCTAACAAGTCCAAAAAGAGTCAGGGAGTGGATCTCATTGTCATCAGCTGATAGAGGACTCAGGGGTTGCCTAATAAAACACATTGGGTACTTCTATACTGCATTGCTATTTCAGGATACCAAAGTATCCCAAAATAGCTATCCCGTGTCTTAACAGCAAACCTGTTATTTCAGGTGCTATTCTGATGTCCGTGTAAACCTCATTCTATGAAGAGTAAGGGAAGTTTAAGAATGGTGCTTTATTTTGGAATTTGGTGCTGTGTAGATTGCACCAAATAACAAAATAAGCTATTTCAAAATAGCATCGAAATAAGATACACAATTTGTGTAGCTCAAATTGCGTATCTTATTTCGAGTTACAGTGCAGTGTAGACACACCCTTAGTTTGCAGTAAACTGTGGTATGAAGTCTATGTATCTCTGCTCACTACATGTAAGAACCTTGCAGGCATGCAGTAAAAGTTTCCTAATGAGCTATCAGTCACATGCCAGTATTTAGTCTTAGATAGAGTTACCTGCAGTGTAGTTTGGCTTTAAAGCAGGATAAATCAAAGCTTATTGGACAAATTTCAGTGAGCAGCTGCAGAGTCCACACAGCCACTTGGCGTGCTGCAGGCTAGGGCATGGTAGTTTTACACTTCATCTTCCCACTCATTGAGTGTGTGTATAGACAAGCTCCATTCTTTATGGAAATTATACCATTAATTGTGGAGCTGAAAGATAAATTATAGCAATAGAAGTCAGGCACAAGTGGTTCTCAAGTGAGGGTGTTTCATATGCTGTGATCTTTCTGCTAATAGGAATGCTTTGGGGAGTTATTAGGATCTTTTTTCCTCTGTGTTATGTAAGGAAGCCCCACTGCCTGAAATTAAACAGATCTCTTCTAATTGTGTTTCTCTGAAAAGAGCACTTACAAAATTAAATGGCTAGGGAGAAATATGTGAATAGTACTCTGCAGTAATGAAAGGATATTTCTATACAAAGTGTCTCTGAAGAGGCATGCTGTAGGCCAGACAGCTACCAACTCCCAACTGGTGTTGCCAAGCAACACCACCTCACAGCCTTAAAAAAGAAAATGAAAATTAGTAGTCACTGAGGAAAGTGGTACAGTTTAAAGTTGTGGCGGAAGCATAGCTTAATAAGTGCAATAAAGACCTGGGGAGCAAGAGCATTTGTTGAGTCACTCATTCTCTGTGTGATTGAACACGTCACTAATATTCCTGATCTGTAGCTTGTAGGTTCTTGTCCATCCACATGGTGGCTGAGATCTACCATAGTAGATGTCAGTGATGGATATGGTCATATCCAACTCCCATTTTGATTGCAATCTCCTTTGTGCTTTCACCAATGCTTTTTTTACTGTCACCTTGGATTAGGAACCTAAGGGCAGATATACACTGCAGTGGGGAGCATGTTTTCCAGTATGAGTAGACAGATTAGCACTAAGAGTGCATCTACACAGCAGGGCTTACATCAAAATAAGCTACGCAAATTGAGCTTCGTCAATTGCATAGCTTATTTTGAAATTGGGAGCATCTACACAGCACTTATTTAGAAATAGAATACTCTTCCTCTGACTTCCCTTACTCCCTGTACAATGAGGGTTAAAGGAGTTGGAGTAAGGAGTCCTCCGGCTTGACAGTATTTCAACATTATTTCAAAATAACTACTTGATGTGTAGATGTGGACTAAGTTATTTTGAAATAATGTTGCTGTGTAGACTTCCCCTAACTGTGCTCAAGTTAACATGCTAAAAATAGCAGCTCATAGTTGGCAAGTCTGGATGGCTTTGTATTGAAGCAGTTAACCTGAACTACCAAGCATTGCCATTAATAGTGTGCAAGCTTGAGCAGAACTAGAGCATGCCTATCTACTCATACTCAGAAGCATGCTCCCAGAAGCAGTAAAGATGTGATCCAAGAGGTACTACCAGAAGGCTAGCAACGCACAGCAAGCAAGAACTGTTAACCTGTAGAGTGTCCTAGTCAAATAGAATAATCCAGGACAGTAAGCTGATTACAGGCCAGAAGCACTAGTTCCCTCAAGTGGATTTTTCACCAATTAGTGAATCATAGATTCATAGAAATGTAGGACTGAAACAGACCTTGAGAAGTCATCAAGTCCAGCGCCTGCACTGCGGCAGGATCAAATAAACCCAGATCATTATTGACAGGGCATTTGTCCAACTTGTTTTTAAAAGCTTCCTATGGTGGCACTTGGAAGCCTATTTCAAAACTTAAATACTCTTATCATTAGAAAGGGTTTTTTCCCCTAATATCTAACCTATATTCTTCCTCTTTGCAAATTAAGCACATTACGTCTTATCCTACCTTCAGTGGACATGGAGGACAATTGATCACCCTCCTCTTTATAACAACACTTAACATATTGGAAGCCTGTTAAATGGTTCCCCCTTAGTTTTCTTTTCTCAAGACTAAACATGCCAAGATTTTTTAACATTTCTGTATAGGTCAAGTTTTCTGAAATGTTTTCCTTTTTCTTGTTTTCCTCTGGAGTCTTTCTAATTTTTCCACATCTTTCCTACATTGTGGTGCCTAGAATTGGACACAGTACTTCAGCTGTGACCTCACCATTGTGTCTAACATACAACCCTTCTGTTTATAAATCCCAGAGTCACATTAGCCTTTTGAAACTACATCACAGTGATGACTCATATTCAGTCTGTGGTCCACGATAATCCCTAGTTCCTTTCAAGCAGAACTATCAGCTATTCTCCTTATCACCTGATAAAGAGCTGGAAGCCACTCAGGAAGGTCACTTGATGGATTGGACAGGTGCACTATAAATCTGAAGAAGTGGGTTGTGCCCACGGAAGCCCACGATACCCTCTACATGTTTTGTTAGTCTTTAAGATGCTACCAGACTATTTGTTGTTTTTAAAGTTTTTCCTATAAAATGAATGTTTCCTTGCTGATCATTTGAGCGGAGACCAAAATCACAGCGTGAGTTTGCGCAGGAGGGGAGGAGGGACCTGGAAGGGTCCTGAAAGAACCAGAGTTACAAAGTTTATGTGTCATTTGCTTTCTCTGGTCCTGACAGAGGAAAGAGTGCACTCTTTCTTTTTGGAGAATCCACAGCTTTTGCTGAACTTTGGGAATGTGGAATTGTTACTGGGGAGGCTTACAGCTGGTACTAGTTTTGGGGTGGAGGAGGATGAACTCCTCCAGTGGCCCACTGAAAGTAAGCTGGTGGGGTGGGTTCTGGTATTGACTAGGGACTAGGGTGTTTGCTTACAAAGAGGATGGTGGTGGGTTCAGGATCCCTCCCCTCAGAAAGGCCAACACCCAAGCCACACCAGTGGAAAGTAGGATAAGGGATGCCCTGAAGATAAGGTGGTGGGTTCTGGCATGGCCTAGGGATCAGACATTCATCTGAGAAGGTCAAGGTGGCAAGTTCAAGCCCTGCCTTTTAGGAAGGGGTGCTGGGATCCAAGGATTTGCCCATAGGGCCCAGAATAGGAGACAGGGCCTAGATTCTATTGATCCTCAGCCAGTTTAAGAGCCTATGGGATCCAAAGGTTAGCTCCAAGCTATATTTAGCTTAAAAGTGGTTTTCTTCATTTGTTACCCTTTTCCACAGACATAGACAGAACTTCCAGGGAAGGCACTTTCTTTTTGTATCTAGAAACATATTGGCTGCTGGTATAAGAGTTTTAAGAAACATTTCACTGTCCCCTGACACCTTTTGGCTGACGGCTACACTTGAATTACAGATTAAAGGCGCAGCAACAATTAATATATTTAATTTTAACCATTCCTGAGAAATCACTTACATAATAACTTTGTAATTATTTATCTTTTGATTATTGAAGATAATCAGATTTGCAGTGGAATATTTTAGAAGCAATTTAAATGTATATGTTTTATAAAAACACTTCTTTCTCTGTTACAGCTGGCAGCCCTCTCCCAGTATTACAAAATTTGTAGCTGCAAGCCCCTACTGTTTGGGTGCTTGGATATGAGAATTATCTTTTGATAACTAGAGCTCCTTCTTTTATTTAATTAATAATTAGTGTTGTGGCTGGTGCTTAATATTTTATATATTAATAAATATATAAAATGAATGATGAAATACAATTAATAATAAATATGTATGGTTACTACTGAGCACAAAGTATCCTATGTTATTATTGCCCCACTTCGATGTTTGTCTAGCTTTTGAATTGTGTGCAGAGCCTTTAAAGTGCTTTAAATTTTGTTCCTCATAATAGTAGGATGTGTCGCTCCTTAATTCAAACATGTGAAAACACCATTCACTTTACAGACAGATATTTGGTCATTTATGATGATAATTATTCATGAAACATATGGAAATGACCAAAATGACAGTTATCATCGATGTGAGAGTTACTAAGACATAAGAACATAAGAATGGCCATACTGGGTCAGACCAAAGGTCCATCTAGCCCAGTAGCCTGTCTGCCGACAGTGGCCAGTGCCAGGTGCCCCAGAGGGGGTGGACCGAAGACAATGATCAAGAGATTTGTCTCCTGCCATCCTTCTCCAGCCTCTGACAAACAGAGGCCAGGGACACCATTTCTATCCCCTGGCTAATAGCCTTTTATGGACCTCACCTCCTTGAAATGATGTAGTTTCTCTTTAAACTCTATTATAGTCCTAGCCTTCACAGCCTCCTCTGGCAAGGAGTTCCACAGGTAAACTACGCGCTATGTGAAGAAGAACTTTCTATTATTAGTTTTAAACCTGCTACCCATTAACTTCATTTGGTGTCCTTTAGTTCTTCTATTATGGGAACTAATAAATAACTTTTCTTTATTCACCCTCTCCACACCACTCATGATTTTATATACCTCTATCATACCCCCCCTCAGTCTCCTCTTTTCTAAACTGAAAAGTCCCAGTCACTTTAAATTCTCTTCCTATGGGACCCGTTCCAAACCCCTAATCATTTTAGTTGCCCTTTTCTGAACCTTTTATAAGGCCAAAATATCTTTTTTGAGGTGAGGAGACCACATCTGTACACTGTATTCAAGATGTGGGCATACCATAGTTTTATACAGGGGCAGTAAGATATTCTGTGTCTTATTTTCTAACCCATTCTTAATAATTCCTAGCATCCTATTTGCCTTTTTGATTGCCACTGCACACTATGTGGAAGTTTTCAGAGAACTGTCCATGATAACTCCAAGATCTCTTTCCTGATTTGTCGTAGCCAAATTAGCCCCCATCATACTGTACATATAGTTGGTGTTATTTTTCCCCGATGTGCATTACTTTACACTTATCCACATTAAATTTCATTTGCCATTTTGTTGCCCTCTCACTGAGTTTGGTGAGATCTTTTTGAAGTTCTTAACAGTCTGTTTCTGTCTTGACTATCTTAAACAGTTTAGTATTATTCGCAAACGTAACCACCTCGCTACTTACTCCTTTCTCCAGATTATTTATGAATAAGTTGAAAAGGATTGGTCCCAGGACTGACCCTTGGGGGACACCACTAGTTACCCCTCTTCATTTTGAAAATTTACCATTTATTCCTACCCTTTGTTTCCTGTCTTTTAACCAGTTCTCAATCCAAGAAAGGACTTTCCCTCTTATTCCATGACAATGTAATTTACACAAGAGCCTTTGGTGAGGGACCTTGTCAAAGGCTTTCTGAAAATCTAAGTATTCTATATCTACTGGATCTCCCTTATCTGCATGTTCGTTAACCCCGTCAAAGAACTCTAATAGATTAGTAAGACATGATTTCCCTTTACAGAAACCATGTTGACTTTTGTCCAACAAATTATGTTCTTCTACGTGCCTCACAATTTTATTATTTACTATTGTTTTGACTGATTTGCCCAGTACTGAAGTTAGACTTACTGGTCTGTAATTGCCAGGATCGCCTCTAGAGCCCTTTATAAATATTGGTGTCATATTATCTACCTTCCAATCATTAGGTACGAAAGCCGATTTAAAGGATAGGTTACAAACCATAGATAATAATTCAGCAATTTCCCATTTGAGTTCTTTTAGAACCCTTGGATGAATGCCATCCAGTCTCGGAGATTTGTTAACATTACGTTTTTCTATTTGTTCCAAAACCTCCTCTAATGACACTTCAATCCAGGAGAGCTGCTCAGATTCATCACCCACAAAGGACGGTGCAGATTTGGGAATCTACCTAACATCCTCAGCCGTGAAGACTGACTCAAAGAAATCATTTAGTTTCTCCGCAATGGCTTTATCGTCCGTGATTGCTCCTTTTATATCTCGATCATCTAGGGGACCCACTGTTTTTTTAGTAGGCTTCCTGCTTCTAATATACTTAAAAAACATTTTGCTATTTCTTTTTGAGTTTTTAGCTAGCAGTTCCTCAAAATCTTTTTTTGCTTTTCTTATTACATTTTTACACTTGATTTGACAGTGTTTATGTTCCTTTCTATTTATCTCACTCGGATTGGACTTCCACTTCTTGAAAGATGCCTTTTTGTCCCTCATTGCTTCTTTTTCTTTTTCATAAGCTTTTCTTCTCTTTCTGTGTTAGCTGTGGGGATTGATCAGAAGAGGGCTTCAAAATGCTTCTTACCTTTCCAGTAGGAATATCTAAACTGAGGGTTACTGCTCACTTCCTCACCTTGTCAAGACAACTAACTAACTGACTAACTATTTGCATGAAAATACAAGGAAGTTGCCATCTTGCCACCAGTTGAGACAAGAGAAGATGCAACAATGCAAAGAGCCTGTCTTTTGAAGTTAACCTTTTCTTGACCCTGCAGAGAACATAGTCAGGAAAACAGAAAGCTTCTCTGCTTTCACGAGTCTAAAAAATTCACACCCTCCAACTTTTGAAACCACAAGTTCTTTGTCATGTGCTGCATCTATGCTATCTGTGATGGCACGTGCAGCCTGGGAACCACTGAGATCATGTCTACACTACAGAGAAGACTGACCCCCGCCCCCGGAGGTCGATGTTCTAGCATTCAATTTAGCAGTTCTAATATAGACCCTGAAAAGGAATGCTGAGGACAGCAACTGCTGGTGTCTGGTACTCTTTGTTCTGCAAGGAGTAAGGGAAACCTGTGGGAGTGTGTGTTCCTGTTGGTTTCCCACTGTGTGGGTGTCCCAGCAGTTCAGCCTAAAGTAAGCTGAATTCAGCTACACATTTTGCATAGCTGGATGGCATATCTTAAGCCAACCTGCCTGGTCTAGCGTACACCAGCCCCGAGGGGGCAAAGTATAGCCATCTGAAATAACTGACAATGTTTGTTCAGGTAGCTACTCAGAGTTAATTAAGAAGATGAAATGGGTGAAGCACACAGACAAAATATATGAGGTTTAATTAACACAGACAAATATAATTGAACTATATAAAAAATCAATATACATAAGTATAGGATAAGAGTAGTAAGATAGTTTCCTGCATTGTTCATAATTATAGTCTTTGTCTACACAGCATAACTAAAGTTGAATTAATCTACACAACTTCAGCTATGTCAATTGTTAATTCAGCCTTTGGCGCTATCTACACAACAGGAAGTCGATGGAGTAACACTCTTCCTTTGAATTCCCCTCCTCCTCATGAAATGAGGGTTACCATGAGTCAGATTAAGCAGTCCTCCAGCTCGACATTATTTCAGAATAAAGGCTTGTAGTCTAGACTCACATTTTGTTATTTTGGAATAATGATAGTTATTCCGAAATAATGCTGCTGTGTAGACGTACCCATATTGTGCATACTTGCAATGCTATGGAGACCTTTAGGGGGAAAATGGAAGGAAAAGTAAGTAGAGATCACCCCAGGGGGGTGCTGGGCCAAGCTTCCTACCTGGTTGTTCCATGTTGTCACTCTACAGTCCTACCAACGGGCTGGATGATTATTTCTTTTATGTACATTTCTCCTTCCACTCACACTTGTCCAGCATCATATCTGATCAGGATTTGGTCCTTGCCCATGTGTAATAATGCAGCACACCATGTGTTATATTGTTGCTAACCACTGTTCTGGCCTTTAATGCCTCACTTGTGTCAATGACTGTCCTAATAGTTTTGATATATCATTGCAATTAGCTCCACGGTCACCTTGTTGCAAAAACACTCTACGATGCTACAGTACGTTTGTCAGAGGCTAACCTATTAATTAGGCAATGCATTGCTTTGCTATCACAAGAGACATACTGCTAAATTTTATAACCTTATATCTAGCATCTGTCATTTCATAACCTTTGATCAAGCACATAATATTCATGCTCACTAATGCTGACTGCCAACATCTGCTGGGCCTTATTTTATGTCCTTAATATTTGATGATTAAAAATGATAGCCAAGTCTGGCTTTAATACCTGTATTTTGGTTTTTCTGCTGCTGTTACAGCTTCAATAGCAGCCATTTTTTAAATTTCAAAGGTACACACAGTAAATAAATTCTATTTTACCCCAAATCATATATCCTCCGAGATGCTAATGGGCAACACTGTAGTGCAGCTGTGTCTACATGGTGAGTTACTGCATGGCAAGCTGGTGCATTCTAAATTCACCACCTGACTTGCTGTTCAGTAACTTGATGTGTAGAAGCTTCAGGGGGTAGCCGAGTTAGTCTGTTACAGAAAAAAACAACAAATGGTCTGGTAGAACTTTATAGACTAACAAAACATGTAGATGGTATCATGAGCTTTCGTGGGGAGAGCCCATTTCTTCAGATGACTGGAGTTTTGAGTACAGGATATGAAAACTTGAAATAAATGGGAGAAGGGAAGGGGGTGGAAGGTAGAGAAAGATGCTTGAGAAGCTGGCCTATAACAAGACCACCACTTGTAGATCTGTTAGAGTATGTTAGGCAAGCAGAAATGTTCTCCCACGGGTTTCTGACTGTTCAGGAAGTGGATTTCCCTTGTGGACTGGTCCAGGCTGATGTTGATAGTGGGGTGGAAGTTTTTGAAATCCTTGTGGAATTCTTCAAGAGACTCTTCCATGGGTCCATATGATGAAGATGTCATCGATGTAGCCAGGTAATCCTGTGGTAAGTGTGCCAATGCTAGAGATGCTGGGTCATCCAGGAAATCCACTTCCTGGACACTACAGTACAGTTAAATAATGGACAACTCTCAACCACCCTATATGGGAAACCCACCGACCGCTACTCTAACAGATCTGCAGGTGGCGGTCTTGTCACAGGCCAGCTCCTCAAGCCAAATACACAGGGAAATTCTGGAATTACATTACATACACAAATTCAGTTCACATGCTACTGGGCTTAATCGAGACTTGGGATGGTGAGGACTTTATCACAGAGGGTATGTCTACACTACAGCGCTAATTCGAACTAACTTAGTTCAAATTAGTTAATTCAAACTAAGCTAATTCGAACTAACGGATCCAGACTAAAAAACTAGTTCGAATTAGCGTTTTGCTAATTCAAACTAGCATGTCCACATTAAGTGGACCCTGAACTGGGGCATCAAATGAGGACTTAGAGCGTGGAGCTGCTGCCTCAGGCTAGCCGAGGACTGTGCTTAAAGGGACCCGACCCCCACCCCGGACAGACAGTTCTCAGGGGTGCCCCGCTTGCAAAGCAGTCTTGACTTGGAGTGCCCGGAGTGCCCACACTGGGCACATCACAGCACTCGGCCATCAGCCCGGCTGCACTTGCCGCAGGCTGCCATCTGAGGAGAGAGGGCAATTGGGGGGCTGCAGGAGAGCTTCCACCCCCAGAAGCCCACAGAGCCAGCCCAGTCCTCCCCATCGGGGGCTCGTACCCCATTCCTCCCTCACCTCCTTCCACTTACCCTTCTCTAGCCCCCCTTCCTGATGTACAAAATAAAGAAAACGTGTGTTCAAAAATAGAATCTCTCTTTATTGAACAAAACTCGGGGAGACTGGGAAAAGGAGATGGGAGAGGGGAAGAGAGAGGGTGGGAGAGGGGAGGGCAACTAAAATGATCAGAGGTTTGGAACAGGTCCCATATGAAGAGAGTCTAAAGAGACTGGGACTTTTCAGTTTAGAAAAGAGGAGACTGAGGGGGGATAGGTTAGAGGTCTATAAAAGCATGAGTGGGGTGGAGAGGGTGCATAAAGAAAAGTTCATTAGTTCCCATAATAGAAGGACTAGAGGACACCAAAGGAAAGGAATAGGTAGCACGCTTCAAACTAGTAACATAAAGTTGTTCTTCACAAAGCAAAGAGTCAACCTGTGGAACTCCTTGCTGCAGGAGGCTGTGAAGGCTAGAACTAGAACAGAGTTTAAAGAGAAGTGAGATAAAGTGATGGAGGTTGGGTCCATGGAGTGGTATTTGCCAGGGAGTAGGAGTGGTATCCCTGCCCAAAGTTTGTGGAAGGCTGGAGATGGATGGCACGAGACAAATGGCTTGGTCACTGTCTTCGATCCATCCCCTCCAGGGTCCCTAGGGTTGGCCACTGTTGGCAGATAGGCTACTGGGCTAGATGGACCTTTGGTCTGACCCAGTACAGCCATTGTAAGCTTAGGGCTCAGGGTCGGGGGTCTCAGTGGACCACCTTGATTTTCATGCACACCTGCTCCTGGGTGGCCAGGCTGGCAGCTATCCTGCCCTAGACGGCCGCTTTCCTGTGCCTAGTGCGGAGGTCGTGGACGAGGTCCACGATGTCCGCACTAGATCAGGCGGGTGCCCGCCTCTTGCGGTCCTGGGCAAGCTCCCGGGAGCCACCAGCCTGGTCCCGGGAAGAGGGGGAGGGCTGGGGGGCATCGGGTGGCTGGCTCAAGCTGTGACAGGTGCAGGGTCTGCTAGCTGGGTGCTGGCAGGCTTGCACCTGGCACAGGCATCGTAGCCAACCCGTGCCCCTTTAAAGGGTCCGGGGCCGGGAGGGGAGCCTACGAGTTTCCCTGGTGGTGCCCAGAGTGGCCACCAGGGAAAGCTGGGGAGGGCTACCTCCCACTAGTTCGAATTAAGGGGCTACACACCCCTTAATTCGAACTAGGAAGTTCGAACTAGGCTTAGTCCTCGTAAAATGAGGTTTACCTAGATCGAACTAAGCGCTCCGCAAGTTCGAATTAAGTCCGAACTAGCGGAGCGCTAGTGTAGCGCCTATGAAAGTTAATTCGAACTAACGTCCATTAGTTCGAATTAACTTTGTAGTGTAGACATACCCTGAGGTGCTAACAGCTCTCTGAATGGTATCCTTCCTGCCTTCGCAATCTATTTACTGACTTTGATTTTTATCTGCTTCGATCTAACACCCATTCTGCAGTACACAGGAAGGGGGGTGGGAGACAGATCATCTTTCTCTATCCCCCTTCCCTTCTTCTATTTATTTTGAGTTTTCATATCCCCTACTCATAACTCTGGTCACCTGAAGAAATGGGCTGTGCCCATGAAAGCTCATGATACTATCTACATGTTTTATTAGTTTATAAAGTGCTACCAGATCATTTGTTGTTTTGATGTGTAGAGAAGCCCTTGTTAAGAGTGTAAATATTAAGAGTTCAGGCAGTCTAAGTTGGTGCAACATACACATCACAGGCAAGGGGAATGGAAGAAAGCATAAGACTACACAGATAGACTTCCATAAGTCATCTTTAGACTCACCTCTGATGCTGGTCAATGGAATGTATAACTTCTGTACATGAGTGTGCTATGGCTCATAATGGCACCGTTAGGCTTAATTAGTGCTTTTCTTTCAACTATCCTGGGGAGGATAGACCTCATGGTGTTTTATTTATCCACAGCATTGCTCTGGTCTTGTTGTCATGGCTGAACACAGCATTCAGGTGCTCATATGCATTACAGATGCTTGGTATTTGCAAATGTCAGTTTAATAACAAATCCAGGAGATCTTTTGTAGTGTCATCTGTTTGATGAAGCGTTTGAGGAATGAAAAACAATGGGCTCCTTCTCATGAATGAAACTGTAACTTATGAACACAGGTACAGTACCTTATTGATTGTCATCAACTACATTTACTTCATGGTGAGTACCTGGATATTCTCCATTCTTCTCCATCATTTGTGGAGATTAATCTCTCAGAAGACCACACAATAAAGTTCATTTGTCTTCTATTGATGCTTCCAAGTACTCTAAGCTGTTCTGACTGACTTGCCTGCATCTAGCACACAAGGATTTTTTTCTGGCTGGCAGTTGTTTTTATTTAGGCTGTTTCTATATCTCTGAAGCCCTGCCCAGGGGCAGAAGAGGAGGACCCTTCCTGGTCTGGTGCAGAGCTCCTGGATCTCATTGAGGTCTGGGGAGAGGAGACTAACCGTCAGGATCTCTGCAACAGACATAGGAATGCAGATGTCTACAAGTGGATGGCCACCAGCCTGGGACAAGAGGGCCACATGTGCATCCAGGAGCAGGTGTGCCTGAAAATTAAAGAACGTAGGCAGGCCTAAATGAAGGCCAGGGAGTGGAATTCTTGCTCAGGGGCAGGACCCCAGTTGTGCCACTTTTTTGAGCAGCTGCACTGAATCCTGGGGGCTGGGGGGGGTTGGTCCTGCCCCTAGCATTGTTGTCCTGGTTGCCTGTTGTGAGCCTCCCAGAGGGTGGAGCTGTGGACAAGGAGGAGGAAGAGTACATGGAGAAGGGGGAGGCCAGCACTGACACCTTGCCCGTCACCCAGGAGCTCATCCTGTCACTGGAGCCAGAACCCGGCTCCCAGGGTTCAGACAAAGCCGGGGAAAGCTCATCAGGTGAGTTACAATACTTTCCCTAGACACATGCTGGGGGAGGCAATGGGTGCATGCAGTGGCCTTCACACTTATCCCTCCTAAAACATTCCCTCTCTCATTCACACAAACAATACATTTATATAATTGCAGCACAAAACAAAGAGGGTACTTCTAATTACTTTAACAAAGTTACACATCTTTCAACATTAAACTTCTTTCTAACTACTATAGGGCCTTGCCTAATATTAGCATCACTGTGTATTACAATATTCCATCCCTTTGCTTTAACATCAGAACATGCTAACATCAAACAGAGCTGGAGCTAAATTAACACAGCTGCCTGGCTTGTCTGAGGCCTACATCTTGGCTGTGTCTAGACTGCACCCCTTTTCCGGAAAAGGGATGCAGATTAGACCAGTCAGAATTCGAAATCCACGGGGATTTAAATATCCCCACGGCATTTGCATTTACATGGCTGCCGCTTTTTTCCGGCTTGGGGATAAGCCGGAGAAAAGCGCCAGTCTAGACGCGATTCTCCGGAAAATAAGCCCTTTTCTGGAGGATTTCTTATTCCTACTTTGCAATTCCGACTGGTCTAATCTGCATCCCTTTTCCGGAAAAGGGGTGCAGTGTAGACACAGCTATTGGCTGTGTCTACACTGGGCCACTTATTCCGGAAAATCAGCCGCTTTTCCAGAATAAGCTGCGAGCTGTCTACACTGGCCCTTGAATTTACGGAAAAACAACGACACTCTACTGTACAAAATCAGCCGCTATTCGGGAAAAGCTACGCTGCTCCTGCTCGGGCATAAGTCCTTATTCCGGAACACTGTTCCGGAAAAGGGCCAGTGTAGACCGCGCAGTAGTCTTTTCCGGAAAAAAGCCCCGATTGCGAAAATGACGATCGGGGCTCTTTTCCGGAAAAGCGCGTCTACATTGGCCACAGATGCTTTTCCGGAAAAAGGGCTTTTCTGGAAAAGCAGCCTGCCAATGTAGACGCTCTTTTTCCGGAAATACTTATAACGAAAACTATTCTGTTTTAAGCATTTCCGGAAATTTATGCCAGTGTAGACACAGCCCTTGGCTACGTCTACACTGGCCCCTTCTCCGGAAGAGGCATGCTAATTTCTAACTTTGGAATAGGGAAATCCACGGGGGATTTAAATATCCCCCGCGGGATTTAAATAAACATGGCCGCCGCTTTTTTCCCGGCTTGGGGAAAAGCCAGAAAAGAGCGTCTAGACTGGCGCGATCCTCCGGAATAAAGCCCTTTTCCGGAGGATCTCTTATTCCTACTTATTCCTATTCCAAAGTTCGAAATTAGCATGCCTCTTCCGAAGAAGGGGCCAGTGTAGACACAGCCCTTATGTTTAAGTTTATCCCAAACCTTTTGCTATAACTTAACATACATTCATTATAACTAACTGACTTATTACTTACAAAATTACAGGGCTATAATGGCAGGTTGCATGTGCCTGAGGGTGGGTCCCATCACCTGAGGGCAGGGGCAAGCCACTCGCACAGCTCCAGGAAGGTGTCCTTCCACATGCGGAAGTTCTGGAATCACTGCTGATCCACCACTCCAAGTCCCACCAGTCCCCACTAGTCGGAGCTAGTCTCCCAAAGCCAGAAGTGTGTGGGAAAGAGTAGGAGGGGTTGTGCTGCATGAGCAGCGCTTGAAGAGAAGAGAGGAGGTGCCCTGGAGTGAGTTGCGGATCCTGTTCCTGCAGAGCCACGTGGGCAGCTAGCAAAAACTGCGCCAGAAGGTGCAGCAAGTCTGAGAGCCGGCGACTGCTTTCTAGCAGGTCCGGCTCCATGGCAGAAGTGCCATGGCATCCCCAAGGGCAACCGGAGCACGCAGTGGGAGGAGTTTGCTGTCCCTCGTGAAGGTAAGCAAAAGGTGACGAGGAGTCTGAGATGCAGCTGTAGAGGGGAGCCCCTTTTAGCACAAGCCTCAGGCAGCAGCTTCATGAAGTGACTGCTGTCCTGATTCCCTGCCCAGAGTGCTTCTGGGGGCTTTAAATGCCATGCAGCCTGCAATCAGTGTGGACACATTATTTCAGCATAGCTCTGCATTATTTTGATGGGCATTTGTAGTGTGGACGTGCTGTTTTGAAATAGCTGTTTCGCGTAGTATAGACATACCCTCCTTCATCTCTGCCAATTACAGAAGTTTTCTCCTTGATGGCCTTCTTTCCTAAGCCTGAGAAGCAGCACATTTCAAACAGGATTAAATAACATTGTGAGTCAGTATATAATTTTGGAGCTTATTGCAAAAATCCCTTGACTAAAGGATTTGTTCTTTTTGTGTGTGGTGTGTTTGGCTTTTTGTGTTTCTTGTCCTGGTGATACTCACTATCCTCTGTCACACTCTTACTTGAATTCTGGTCACTGAGTGATACCGGAAATCATTTTATACTGTTAGATTAAGTGAAATCAGAAATAGTGAAAGAAACTTTAGGGGGGAGCTGACTGGTTCCATTACTCATGCTAGTTAGCACAATATTCCACGAGCCAGTCCATTGACTTTAGCAGGAATATTTGTTGAGTGAGGTACAGGAGACCCTCAAAGATAGGAACACCAGAATTATGGACTAACCAGTCAACCAGACACTATATGAATCTGGAATTAAGAAATCAGGCAGCAGCGGAGACACCCACTCCCCCAGAAAAGGAAATACTGTATTAACCCTGCTTGCCCCACCCCACCCCATCCCACCCCACCCCATCCTCCACAGACTGGTTAGCCACGTACAAGGAGGAGATGAAAGCAGTTCAAGTCAGCAGAACTGGGGCAGTGCTGGGCTCTGTGTTGTTTTCCTGTAAGCTGCAGGTTCTGTTTGTTATCACCCCTGCTTTCTGTGAAAAAAGGGGCTGTGCTATTTTCACCCTCCACGCTCATGGCCGGGAGGCAGACATGCTGTTTTCATACACATCCTATTGGAAAGGGGACAAGTTTACAAACTCAGTCCAACCCAGGAGAGAGGCTGACTGCACTGGGAGGGAGCTGCTGCTGGAGTTTGGCCTGGAGTGTCAGCTACTGGAGCTGGAGCCCAAACTGCTTGTATCAAGTTACAAATATTTTAGAGTTACTGACAACTCCATCCCTGAGGTGTGCATAACTCAGAGGCTCAACTTTACTATTATTATGCATATAAGAATCCAATTCTAATTTTGTATTGGTATCTGTTATTGAAGGATAAGTCTACACTATGGGACAACATCAACTTAGGAAACACCACTTCAGCTATGTTACTTATGTAGCTGAAGTCTAAGTAGCTTAACTTTGCTTTTGGTGCTGTTTTCACAACAGGAATTTGAAAAGAGAACACTCTTCCTTCAACTTCTTACTCCTCGTGAAAGCAGGATTACCAGCATTGAATGGAGTGCCCCTCTCACTCTTAACTAGACCTGCTAATTTGAAGCCTGGAAGGTCGACAACGGCAGCTTCATTCTTCCTCTGTAGTGTAGACATACATTAAGTTGGCTATAGCAGGAACAGTAGTACACCTATTATTAAGGTTGCCTGACACATCCAATTATAGGACCCTATTTTCAGTTGGTTATAACTTTGCAAAGTAATTGTTGAGGCTGAAATTTTCCATGCTGAGGGTTTGACACAGTTTGAGCTTTTTTGGAAAAATTTCAGCCAATGATATTCCTGAGAAATAGGCTATGGAAAAATGCATTTTATGTCCATATTAAAAATGCTGGTGACTTTTTTCTTTGAAATGCTTTGGATCACAGACTCACAAATTGCCAGGAGGAGGGACAGCCTTTGTGCCAAAGATATAACTTTTGCCATACCCGGGAAAATCCATCCATATTTGGCCATGGAGGGTATGTCTAGACTGCATCCCTCTGTCAGCAGAGGGATGCAGATTAGTCAGGTCGACATTGCAAATGAGGCAGGGATTTAAATATCCCGTGCCTCATTTGTATAAAAATGACTCAGCACTTTGTTGGCAAAAAGTAGCAGTCTAGAGGGGGATCTGTCGAGAGAGAAAGCCTTTTTTGACAGATCCCTTATGCTTCCTTTACAGGATCTGTTGAAAAAGGCTTTCTTTCTTGACAGACCCCCCTCTGGACAGCTGCTTTTTGCCGACCAAGTGCTGAGTTGGCAAAATGCGGTGGCCATTTTAATGCAAATTAGGCACGGGATATTTAAATCTCTGCCTCATTTGCAATGTCGACCTGCCTAATCTGCATCCCTCTGCTGACAGAGGGATGTTGTCTAGACATACCCAGAGTAAAGTCATGTTTCACCCATGCTAAGTAGAGACTACATTCCGTGAAAATTCCATCCATACTAAGCATGCTCCAGCTCCTGACTGAGCAGGACTCTCCCTGAATTGCAATTCTGAGTTTCTGCTGATAACCTTTATTCTGATATTTCCTAATATTTGAATGCCCAGCTTTGCAACATAAATGTTCTTTCAATTTAAGTTAAATTGAGTGTCTGCTTAAAGGTATGCTAAGATGAAGCAGAAAGAGAAGGCAGACAATAGGAGGATGTAGATATTGCTTTCAGTGTTTTGTGTGAAGCATTCTGCTTTGTGTATGCTGTGCAATAGCCTCAGATTCATCTCTGTATGGGGCAGATTCACTCATGGCATAAGAGGTTGCTCACAATTCTTCTGAAAGAAGTTGCAGTTGATTATGCAAGAGCTGAATTTGACTCTATACCTTCAGGTACCCAAGTGTCTATCAGTCAGTGTCTAGTAGTGTATCACTCACTCAGAACATGGTAGTACAAATATTTTGGGAATGATTATTACCAAATGGATACTGAAAGCTGACAGAAAAAATCTTAACCACAGTTCCTAGAAACCTTACAGCACTGAGTACATTAACTGTGATTGATATGGGACACACTTCAGTTTGATGAAGCCTACTTAGTATTCTCTGGGCTTAGCAAATTACAATCTGTGCTACACATTGATTTTTTTTTTCACCAAGTGAACAGTAATTATGAAGTGTTTTTTGCTGATCATTGTTCATGCTTCATTTATTCATCGAGTTGAAAATAATGTTATGTTTATGTGCAACTAGAGATTTTATAGTCACTAACTGGAAAAAAGCACTGTGATAAGTGGAGATGAACCCAAGCTGTGAACCAGAAACTTGGGTTCTAACCCCAAATAATCCCCAAATTTGGATCTGTTTGGATCTGGAGGACTGGTTCTAGTTCATTCCCAGAGCTGAATGTTAAAACATTTTATTGAAATGTAAACTCTGTTTTTAAATTGTTATGTATTGCTAATGAAAATCAGCTGCAAGGTGAGTGTCAATGGCAATTAGAACGTATGAAATAGTTTAAAGGGCCTTGCAACTTTACCAGTGGGGCATTTGTGGGAACCCAATTTCCCCTACATTTCCACACAATTTCCCATAAGTTTCTGTTACTCTGTAATGGCTCCCGGTGGCTCTTTTTAGATAGAGATGTGGTCAAATTTTCTGCTGGAGCAACTCCACTGAAGTAATTGCAGTTATGCCACCAGAGACTTTGGCCCATAAGATTTTGCCATATCAGATCAGACAACTGTTAGGCAAAGTCCACTGCCTAACACTTGAAAGGAAGATGAATCTTCCTCGAAATTCCATATGTTTAATACTGTAGCTGGTGGAACACTTTTCTTGAACCTTATTCCTGATCATTTTCTATCCTGATACATGATGTTGTTTGAAATACAGCTTGGCTACGTCTACACTGGCATGGTTTTCCGGAAATGCTTTTAACGGAAAAGTTTCCGTTAAAAGCATTTTCGGAAAAGCACATCTAGATTGGCAGGATGCTTTTCTGCAAAAGCACTTTTTGCGGAAAAGCGTCTGTGGTCAATATAGACGCGCTTTTCCGCAAAAAAGCCCCGATTGCCATTTTAGCCATCAGGGCTTTTTTGCAGAAAACAGCACTGTGCTGTCTACACTGGCCCTCTTGTGCAAATGATTTGTGCAAGAGGGCTTTTGCCTGAATGGGAGCAGCACAGTATTTCCGCAAGAATACTGACGATCTTACATGAGATCGTCAGTGTTCTTGCGGAAATTCAAGCGGCCAGTGTAGACAGCTGGCAAGTTTTTCTGCAAAAGCAGATGATTTTGTGGAAAAACTTGCCAGTCTAGACACAGCCCTTGAATATTTATAAATATTGTCAGAATAGCTTTTTAAAAATACAGTCACTGCTCAACTCAAGGGTCTCCTCTTGCAGTGAGTTCCATGGGTTAACAACACATTGGATAAAGTAGCATATTTTAGTATCCTGTACAGTTAGCAGTTATTAATCTCAAGTGACACTGATCTTCTGTAATGGAATAGAGTGAAAAAGTAGAGTCAATTCAGTATACCTCAGAGATTCTCAGGTGGGGCAAGACCACAACCTCCCCTGATTAAGGTGTGTGACAAACTTTCTAGGGGTATGTGGCATATCTAATACATGAGATCATGACACAGAAGATGTCAGGGCAAAATCTGAGTGCTTAGCAGTGCAATGTGCTCACTGTACCCCCTCTAGCTTCTTCAGTTCTTCTGTGTCTGGTTCTTGGTTGGACCACCTAAATAGGTCTTTTAGTAGAATTTTGTATCTTCTGGTATAGTAGAATTTGGTGTGTGTTTGGAGGCTAGGAGCTGTACAAGTAAATAGTAAAGGGTGGGAGGGGAGGAGGGGAGGAGATGATAATTCTTAAAAGATTGAGAACCCCTGCACTATACCATTCCAAGCTTTGTATCTGATCTACTTCAAATTCTTATAGAAAAAATGACTGCTTAGATCAAGAGAATTAAGTATTTAGATGTAGAATTTTCAAAACTCTAATGCAAGTTAGGTGCCCAACTCCTATTCAAAGTCCTACTGCCAGAAGCATTTCATGGTAGCTCTGTATTCACAGGGTGAGATGTTCAGCTAGCTCAGGTAACAGAGTAAATCCAATCATCTACAGCTGAAGATCTGGCTCACAAAGTTTGTTGCAAATGGAAATTTGTCACCTGTGACATATACAGGGCACAATCCAGATTAATGAGTAGCTATTTTACCCCTGGCTTCTAACCTGGGGTGTCCTTTAAATTGCCCTGCTGTTCACAAAACATCTAGGCTACGTCTAGACTGGCATGATTTTCCGCAAATGCATTTAATGGAAAACTTTTCCGTTAAAAGCATTTGTGGAAAAGAGCGTCTACATTGGTATGGATGCTTTTCTGCAAAAGCACTTTTTGCGGAAAAGCGTCAGTGCCAATCTAGACACGCTTTGCCGCAAAAAAGCCCCAATCGCCATTTTCACCATTGAGGCTTTTTTGCGCAAAACAAATCTGAGCTGTCTACACTGGCCCTTTTGTGCAAAAGCTTTTGTGCAAAAGGACTTTTGCCTGAACGGGAGCAGCATAGTATTTCCGCAAGAAGCACTGATTTCTCACATGAGATCATAAGTGTTTTTGCGGAAATTCAAGCGGCCAGTGTAGACACAGCCATGTATTGTAAGTCTGTTATTCCTTTAAGAGAATAATATGCACCCAGCTTTTTACCCAAACATTTCAACTTTAACATACCAGATTAGATAAATTCATGACAGAGAGGACATTATAAGTGGATAAAAGTAATGAGGCATGCAAATCAGAAATGGTTACAAGAAAAAATAAAGATAAAACACTTAGTGGTATCGACTTAAGAAACTAGTTTTGTTGCAAAGCAAACTTTCTCATTTCATGTTCCAGAAAATTACTGACCAAACTTCCAAGAACCCCCCTCTCCAAAGTCCAATAGCTGCTTTCTTTGTCTTTTAAGTGCAGTGAATGCAATAGGCAGGCAGAGGAGGTAACAGGATCTATTGCAGTGTTTGCCCCTTCTTTTTATAGTTTCAGTCCCCCTCTTTAAAACATGACCAGCTGAGAACCAAGTCCGAAATATCTATGTGGAAGGACATTCCCTGCTGTTTTAGTCATCTGTTTGAATGTCCTTTGTCTTCCTTTCCTGCTTGATGACTCTGCTTATTTCTTAAATTCAAATTAAGCTGACCACCCATTCCTTTCTTTAGGACAGATCTATTTGCCAACTTCTGTTTGATAGGGCTCTGGGGCTTGGAACATGCATTAATAATGTCCTACAGGGGACTCTAATTACTTCAGATGCAGCATTGCTACAAATATTCAGAATAAGACTGACAAGCAAATTATGAGTTTCCACATGATACCTTACCAGGAATTCCTTTTACAAGCATTATTGCAGTAGTGTGTAGGATATGAACACGAGGATTTATTCTGCCAGCCATTCCTCTGAGAAAAACAACCTTGCATTGGAATTATAAAATAGCCAAAGAAGAAAAAAGGCAAGCAAAATAAGTGAAATTTTGGTCTTCCCAATGTACTCATCACTTGAGCATCTAATCTCACTTGTATTTTCCACCACAGTTTGATTTTCTGGCAAGAACTTTCAAGGTCTGTTGGGTGAAAATCTGACTTGGTGTAAGCAGGTGCAGTTAAATTAACAGTCTGTAGTTCTAATCTTACAACTTCCTTTCAATTGCCTTCCTCTCGCTTGGACATGTAAAAACAATGAGTAGTCCTGTGGCATTTTAGGGCTTGTCTGCACTACAGAAAAGCTAGCCGCTGCCACAGTCATTCTTCTGGGGTTCAAATTAGTGAGTCTAGTGAAGACCTGCTAATTTGAACTGAGAGGGTGCCCTTGTGCATGCCAGTAATCTTGCTTCTCACAAGGAGGAAGGGAAGTTGAGGGGAGCATGCATCCTGCCAACCTCCTGCTGTGTGGATGACGTCAAAATGTGATTTAAGATACAGTGAACCCTCGTTTATCGCGGTAGATAGGTTCCAAACCCGACCGCGATAGCTGAAAATCCGCGAAGTAGGATCCTCAAAGCCTCGGGGGAAGCCGGCGGGGGGGCATCCCAGGCGCGCCTGGGCTGCTCCCCCGCCGAAGCCCCTCCGCGGCTTTCAAAGCCTCGGGGGAAGCCGGCGGGGGGGGCATCCCAGGCGCGCCTGGGCTGCTCCCCCGCCGGAGCCCCTCCGCGGCTTTCAAAGCCTCGGGGGAAGCCGGCGGGGGGGGGGCATCCCAGGCGCGCCTGGGCTGCTCCCCCGCCGGAGCCCCTCCGCAGCTTTCAAAGCCTCGGGGGAAGCCGGCGGGGGGGCATCCCAGGCGCGCCTGGGCTGCTCCCCCGCCGGAGCCCCTCTGCGGCTTTCAAAGCCTCGGGGGAAGCCGGCGGGGGGGCATCCCAGGCGCGCCTGGGCTGCTCCCCCGCCGGAGCCCCTCCGCGGCTTTCAAAGCCTCGGGGGAAGCCGGCGGGGGGGCATCCCAGGCGCGCCTGGGCTGCTCCCCCGCCGGAGCCCCTCCGCGGCTTTCAAAAGCTTTTGAAAGCCGCGGAGGGGCTCCGGCGGGGGAGCAGCCCAGGCGCGCCTGGGATGCCCCCCCGCCGGCTTCCCCTGAGGCTTTTTAAAGTTTTGGTAAGGATCAATTTTATGTTCACAGTACAGTGAACCCTCGCTACTTCGCGGTTCGACCATCGCGGATTCACGTATATACATAATGTAATGAAAAAAGTCCGCAAAGTCGTGAATCCGCGATGGTCGAACCGCGAAGTAGCGAGGGTTCACTGTACTTCAACTCCAATGATGTAATTAACATAGCTAGAGTTGCATATCTTAAATTGATTTTCCCCTTAGTATAGACCAGGCCTTAGAGACTAACAAAAATATATTTAGTATCATGAGCTTTCATGGGCAAAACCCACTTCTTCAGATTATTTTATCTAACCCTAAACTCAAGCTCATCTGAGGAAGTGGATTTTGACCATGAAAGCTCATATGGTGTCAAACTCTCTAAGGTGCCACAGGACTATTTGTTGTTTTTAAAGTTGTACACTAACACTGCTACCCCTCTAAGACTTTTGGACATATAAATTACACATGTTTACAGTTAAATGTCAGATTAGTGTAAATTACAGGCTGTTTATTCCTGATGTTTATCCAGTTACATTCTATATGTAACTTAAACTGTTGTTGAAGTCATTGTTAATTTTGGCTCTGTATGCACTGCTCACCTTCTTTCTGCTAAGTATTTTGCTGTCAGATAAATAATCCTTCCACTGCATGTGTGTGGGTGAGCTAGTGGTGACTGGTTATGATAGCTGCTGGTGCATTCCCTGTAGATATTGTATATCCTGCACTGTTCTCCAGCTGAAGATAGTATTCAGCATTGGAATCAATTGGATGATGTCTATTATGTCTCTCTCTCTCTTACACACACACACACACACACACACACACACACACACACACACACACACACACACACACTTGACTTTTGCCAGCACATGATAAAATTTTGGTGATAAATTACATTACATCATGATAGCATATTTCAGGGCCTTGAGGCTGTGTTTTCCATTTGAGGAGAAATTAGTGACATGAAGTTTGGATGTTTTAGTTTGACTTATTTATTTGACACTATATATGCCAGTTGTGGAACAGAGATGAAAAACAGTATGCAGGCAATCTTCTCGTTCAGCAATCTGAGCTGACACATCAATGCCTAGTTCCCAAGTATCAATTTTACCCATCCTAAATATCTCTAGTGAGATAAATTAAGACAGAGATCAAACTTCTTTGCTTGTAGTCACAACTCCCTGTTACTCATAGACTCCATGGTGGATGGGGTGGGGGGAAGGAGGGAGGAGGCAGGGTACACACAGCTTACCAGGGATCCTCTTTGCATAATGGTTCAGTGAGGATGTCAGTGAGATTTCTACCAAAAGCCAGTAGCCCAAAAGCCATTGGTCATCATATTCATTGTGGAGTGTATGCATACATAATATTTAAGAAGTTATGTATCTATACTGTAATATTATATTCTTATGTTCTTAAAGTCTTGGGGTTATGGCAGGTCACCAAGAGGTAACATACGTCTGATATGGTCCTGACAGGCAAGAGGTAATTGACCCCCCCATCGTCCTGTATAGTTTTTTAGGCATTGTATATTGTCAGCCTATTTTCATAATAAGCAAGTTGTGAAATGAAAGAGTGCAAAATCAGCAAGAAAGGAAGTCTACAGGATCATGGGGATGTCCTGCTTGTGAATAAAGACAAATGACAGGACTGGTATATCTTGGGGGGCAAAGAACACACTGACTCCATCACCTGGAATACAATCTGCCTACGTGCTTGTCTCATGAAAGGATAACAGCTAGCTTGGTTGTAAAATGCTGCAAGGATTATGGGTAACCAATACAGGCAATCCCTGGGTTACGTACAAGATAGGGACTGTAGGTTTGTTCTTAAGTTGAATTTGTATGTAAGTCGGAACTGGTACATATTGTAGGGGAAACTCTAGCCAAACATTTCTCCAGAGCTCAGTTTTATTCTCCCACATCTCACTTCCCTCAGTCCTTTATTCTCAAGCTGAGGTGTCTGCTGAGAAAAGCTGCTCCGCGTCTCCCTGGTCTGCTGGGGGGGGAGGGGCGCTAGCTTCACATCTCCCTGGTCTGCTGGGGGGAAGCAGCTAGTGTGGGGTTGCCTCACCCCGTTTGTAAGTAGGGATCTGATGTAAGTCGGATCCATGTAACCCGGGGACTGCCTGTAGTCTACAAAACATGAGACTATCTTGTTAATTAAGGCTCTAGAAGGCATGTTATGAGTTTGTTTTAAATGTAACCATCTATGTAACCATCTGTTTCTAATACTTTTACTTGCCACTATTTAGTCTCCATGGCTTGCTAATTAAACTGATATTTAATTTCATTATAGACATATCTAAGCACTGCAGGTGAGGCAGAGTGAGGATGTGAAGTGGAACTGTTCAGCTGAGGTGTAATATTGCTTAGGAAGCACTGAATCTATGGATAATGTGAATGGCCAGTGGTCTGGTCACTCCAGAGAGATGCTTGGAAGATTTCAGAGCTGGGGCAAGCTTATCACAAACCTATAGAGTAACAGCAAGGCTAAAAGGCTTTGAGGAGTTCTTGTGTTGCCTGTGGTAGGGTGGAGTCCAGGAGCTAATCCCTGACCATCACAGATGAGGCTTCCTTAGACTAAGGGCAGCTGGTAGCCAGGTTTCTCACAATCCTGAGTTCCTCTGGGAAACATCATGTTGTCCTTAAAAGAAACTTCACAAAACTAACCAAATAATGCAGATTGTTTCCCCTCAAAGACTGCATAGTGCTTGCAACACTAACGAAAAGACTGTATAGAAGTACCCCCAGTAACTCTCTTGGCAATTCTGATCTTAGGTTGTGTCTCGGAAGTGAGTTCTTCTTCCAGGTCTTTCCAGGTCTTATTATTCTTTCCCTTCCTTTCTTGATGGTCTCCTTCTTGGACCCCGGTTTATATAGTGAAACTGCTTAGCTATACCTTAACCAATTATTTTATGAACATTTTACTAACATATTGTAATGTAATTCCCTAACCAATTATATCCCAACACCTTAATTGATTTTCATCTAGCAAAATTAACTATACAGCAGATAGAAACCATTATAAACCTGAGAGAGATCTTACAGATAAATAATGGAAAGTGGGAACCATACAAACAGAATGAGGATTTCACAACAACAGATATTGAAAAGTAGTTTCTTGCCATCCAAAATGCAATCAAACTTAAGTTTTCTGTGACCATGTTGAGATCTGTTTCTTTATCTGGTGACACCGGTTATGAGTATGACAGGGTCTCTATCTTAGCAGCCTGGTATTATTCTATTTTAATCTATTTTAATGCAATTTAGATGGAATGAGTATATGTGACTTCCTGCTTTTCAGCTCTTTCAATCTGGCTGCAGACAAAGGGCCAGGCTTTGGGCCATCTGATATGGCTCCAGACCTTCCAATATGGCTACAGAAAAAGGCCTTATCCTTGTAGCACCTGATTCAATATTTATAAAGAACTACTTCTGGGTTCTGCCATCAGACCAATAATTCCACTCCTCCCAGGAATGGAAGAGAGTTTTATATAATACATTGTCTATTGATTTTGGGGCTGGGGCAGGAGTGGGGATGAATAACCTGTGTGCTTATTGGGCTGGACTTTCCAAAGATGGGCAACATGCATTGAGAGAATTCTCTTTCATAGTAAGAACATTGGAGGTCTTTCTGTTGAAAATCCCCTTCCTCCATCTCCTGAGAGGATGACCCAAAGCCAAGCTACTGTTTTTTACCTTCTTCTGGCCTCTCACCACATCTCGCCCACCCCCACACTTCTCCATATAACCACTCAGTGCTTGCCTTCCTGTTCTTGCTCAATCCATTTACTCCCCTACATCTCCACTCAGTCCCTGGAGGTGAGTGAAATAATGTAGAGAAGATAAATTCATGATTGTAGGCTGTCAGGGTAGGTGAGGCCTTAATTGTGATCTCCTGATATTTCCAGGCTTATGTTGGAAGCCTAAGCTGTATTGTGAATCCCAGCCAGGCCCAAAGCCAGACTCTTTAGTCGCTTTAATTGAATATTAACTTTATCTTGAATAAGTAATGTTCAGTGCAGTAGGATAACATTTATTGTAATGTTGCCTTTCTACAAAGTGTTTTTAAATCAAGAGATTGATTTGTATGATTTAATAATATTAATACGTTTTGTTTCCTGGTTATTTGCCTTCTGGTTCTGAATTTCTCCCCTAGCTATGATGGCTAGAAACATACTTAAATTAAAAAGAAAAGAAAAGAAAAGAAAAGAAAAGAAAAGAAAAGAAAAGAAAAGAAAAGTGGCTTGTCATGCAATCACACAACTCTGGGAGCTGAAGGTGTAAGAAAAAAAGAAAACAAATATGGTGAGATTTGCCTTGAAATTGCGAGTGTTGGCAATGATGTATAAGCACTTAAACAACCATATCTGCTCTGGATATTTGCTTGGAGGAAAATACATTATTTCAGAAATGTACCATTAAAACTGCTTTTTCCTCCATGAAATTACCTAATCCCTGAGTGCACTGTGAGCATTTTAATAATACCCCCTGAATATGTAGTAACTACTTCTCAAGTTGCCTTGTCAATTGGACATAGAAGTCGCTCATTTCCTATTGACATGGCAACACTCTTGTGGTTGCCGCACAGAAAGATTAAGAATTATTATTTTTCTTTGTGAAAGGGACTTTGATGTTTGAGCTCTATTTTTGGAATTATTCATCAGCTTCTCTTCATGCTGATTACAATTTTTAGTTCATATACAAGAACATTGTTTCTATGGAAGTACTAATTAAGGCTATCTTTATGAACAAATAGGCAAATAGAAAAGCATTTCTGCCACTGATGAATTTAGCTTTTAACCATTTCATTCACAAATGGGAGGCAATGCGTAATCTCCACACCAGAGATGAATAATCATTCTCAGAACTTCTTTGCTGCTTTACTCACTAATTAGATTTCCCGACACTCCTATGGCGTAAGTGAAAATTATGATTCAGTTCTGAAGTAGAAGAAACGGATATAGAGACATCCTACGAATTGCCTAAGTCCATAAAACAAGTCAACAATGGCAGTGGTGAGATGAAAGCTTAAGCACCTTCAATTCTAGCATCATGCTCAATCTTTAGACCATGTGGAATGAATGTGCACAGAACCTAATCATGCCTCCATCACAGAAAAATGTATTTGTTTGTATCAAACACCCAAATATCCATACTCAGGAGCAAGTTCCTACTTCAGTTATAGAACCAGAGCCCCAGCTGTTTTGTAAGTCAGTGCAGCTTAATTGACTTCAGTGGAGTTCAGCTGTGGCTTTGGATCATTGCTTTTTCTGCTTCCAAACTTGGAGTTTGGCTTGGCTCTAGCTATAGGAAAAGACTGGATTTCATAGCACATATTGCCCAGATTAGTGCAAATCTACTTCACTCCACAAACAAAACAAAATGATAAATGTAACACAGTTAATAGTAGGGTTGCCCCTACCCTGAAGCCATGCCCCTTTTTTGGCCTTTCTCCAAGGCCTAGCCCCCACTCACTCCATCCCCCTTCTACCTTTGCTTCCTCCCTTCCACCGTGCTCACTCACTTTTACAGGGATGGGGCAAGGAGTTGGGGTGCAGGCTCTGGGCTGGAGCCAAGAGGTATAAAATGTGGGAGGGGACTCTGGGCTGAGCCTGGGTCAAGGAATTGGGGTGCAGGAGAGGGTTTGGAGTATGGGCCCCAGGAGGGTGCTCGCAGCAGAGCCCAGATTGGGCTCTGACTGGGCAGTCACCTCAGGTGCTTCCAGTCAGCAGTGCAGCCACACTAATGCAGTCTCCCTGCCTGCCCTATGCCTGCATCACTCCCTATGACCCCTGAGTAGCAGGGGCTTCCATTGCTACTCTGTCCTTGAGCACTTATTTCGCTTCTCCCATTGGCAAGGAGTCAATAGTTCTGCTGTTAGCCATGCTGGGTTGTCAAATGATAGTTATACCTAATCAATAGAAAATGCACTGCCATAAGAAAAATAGACAGCATTTAAGTTATTCAGAGGCACATGTGGAAAAATGGTCTAGTAGTAAGGGCATGGGACTAGGCCTCTAGTGAGTTGGGCTTCATTCTTAGTGGCAAATTTGTATTGCCTTGGGAAAGTCATTTAATCTTCACTGTACCTCAGTCCCTTTCCTGTAAAATGAGGATAACACTTCATACATCACTGGGATTTTGTAAGGTTGAAGTTAATAATGGCAAGGCTATCAGATACTATGGTGTTGAGGGCCACATAAATACACAGATAATTAGATGCTATTATCCTCCTTGTGCAGAGTTAGAGTGATCTACTGGCCTCCAGAAAGTCCATTGGAGTTTTGCCATTGACTTCAGTGGGGCCAGGATTTCATCCTTGGAGACAGAGGATAAAGAAAGAGTAAGCACCGTGCCTGGGAGACACTTCAGATCTAGCCATAGGTCTAGAAAACAAGGATCTGGGTTTAAAATCCTGGTTTGCAATGGTACTGACTGTACGATGGATATCACACTTCAGTTGTCAGAGCCTTCGCTTACCCATCTGAAAAATGATAAAATAATGAAATTTCTCCATGTCGTGGGGCCTAAGTAATGCAGGAAGTTCTGAAGGTCAATCAGAAGGGAGAATAAATCTGAGGAATTTCTGGTGTCTGGCCTCAAGGCTACTGCTGTTTTCTTCCCCCCTCCTTTTTTTTAATTCACAAATCATCCCTTTTTTATCACACCGACTCTGCATGGGAACATTTTTCTGACTTAAATTTGTAGCATCCCTCCAAAATCATGAACAAAATTTTTGAACTAAAGAACTAGGTTTCCATTCTCTCCCCCTTCCCTCCCCAGCATGAATAGTTCACTCAGTTCTAATGGAAACCTGCTTGCCCCACTCCAGAAACAGATTCACTCACTGCCCCACTCAAACCAGCCAAAAATGCCATCAATGTATGAAAAAAGAGACCATTCTCCCCACCTCCCATAATTGACATTCATCTAACAGAGATAAAAACAGAGCCATTGCTGTTGTTCTTAATTGGCTATTAATATAACCATAGGAGCTAGGACCCCTAGTCATGAACTTGGACCTCTTTGTGCCAGGCACTGTACAAACACAGAACAAAAAAGACCAGGATTTTGACTGGTCATCTTATCTCTGTTTCTATGATTTGATTTTTAAACAGCCCTGAAAGAGCCCTAATTCATTTTCTTTTCTTCCGTGCTGCTGACAATGAATCTTTTAACTTCTAATCATCTCCTAAATAAAATGAACACCACAACTTCTCTTATCTATAGCCTCTGTTTCTGCTTCATTATATTCTCCCTCTGCCGAGATTTAAGTTAAATGAAGATAAATCAGACTCATTTACTACTGTAGGCATCACTTGCAATACATTTTTCCTTTAGCCAATAACTCCCTCACCCTTCCCTTGAGTAGCATGAGGTAGATATGAACCAATCTGAGCAAAAATTTAGTCCTAATCAGTATTTGGAAAGTAGCAATATATTTGGATTATTACTATTCTGACAAAAAATCCAATGGCAAACACAAGTGATACATGTGTCTGATTTTGGCTGCAGGCAACGGTCCAATTTTTCAATCTATACAATTATGAAGTGCATTGATATGCACTGAATAAAACTCTTCCCTAATTCACACCAGATCTTTTCGCCACTCAAGTCCCACTCACCTCTTTAAAGTAGGCTTGTAAATTATTCATTTAAACTGGATGAATTTCTGGCTGACAAGAGGTGGGAGCCAGGCATCAACAGTTCTCCACTTGAGTGTGCTATATTGCCAGTTCTGAGCATTTGAAAATCACTACCCCTGCCAAGAGTGGCAAAAATCTCCGTTTTCTTCTTTTGCTCCACCTTCCTCACGTATACAGACCCAGGCCATGGACCCACAAAATGACTTTGTTGATGGTGACAGGCTCCCAGTTAGAATGTGGGGCTGCTGAGCCCTGCCAAACACACCAGCCTTTCTCCCTCAGGCTGATAACATCTGACAGGCACTGAACTTACACAGACAGGGACATGCCTATTTGTGTTAGAGGTAATGTCCCAGTCACTCATTAACCAGAAATGGAGGGGCTCCCTGTGTTGGCCATCCACTTGCTCCCAGGGTGGGTGGAGAAAGCTTGAACCCACCACTCTACATTTCTAGGGGAATGCCTGCTCCTCTAAGCCACTCCTGAACCTACCCCACTACCCTGCCATCCCTTATCCTGCCTTCCTAATGTGGGAGCCAGCTGCCTCCCAGCACCCAAGTCTTGCACCCCAGAACTATACCGTTTTACATTGATCAGAAGCCTGACCAGTGTAAATGCATTACCTAGTTCGCTACTCCAGCAAAAGGGTGGTATCTGGGCAACAGCCTTGTTAACCTGAGCTGAGATTTCATAAGCACTTCAGCCAAAACACACTGTTTTAGGTAAAATATAAAACTGATTTATTAACTACACAAAGCTAGATTTTAAGTGATTATAAGTAGTAGGTATAAAGAGTTACCTTAAGAAAATAAAAAGCAAACATGCATTCTGAATAGTAAACTTTCAGTCTAAGCAGGAGTTGAATCATAGAGTCTCTCACATCCTGGCAGATGTTGCAATGCACCATTTTAGTGTCCCTGCATTGGAGGGTTTGGGTAAACTCAGAGCACAGATCCCGTGATGTGACCTTCAGCACCTTAAGTTCTGAAGTCATTGCTTTGTGTCCCAAACCTGGATTACAATGTGATCCCACCAGTCAGTGATTGTTTTTTGGATCCAGAAGTGTCTTCTGTGTGAATGCTACCACCTGTCGTGAACTGGGTCTTGCAACCATCTCACTCAGTTCTTTGTTGTGGTTTAGTAAATACTTCAGGCTCTGTGCTTGAAATGCTCATGACAATAGAGCACAGCTGCTCAGGCTCTGTGCTTCTATCAGAGATGGTGGGCAACAAGAAGGGCCTTGCAGATTTGTGGGATTTTGAAAAAAGGATGAGAAAGTCTGTGATAGTGGATAACATTATAGGATGGCGATGGTTGCTGTCTGGGAAGTTGGCCCCATGCTCCCAGTCCTCTCTGTGAAACTTGTTTTGGTCCCAATGTGCATTGCCAAACTGTCCCAAAAGACTCTAGACAGTGGTGAGTTGCACAGGGGTGCAGCCGCTCTGCATCAATACAAGCACTTCTCGTGATTGTGTGTACCTCTGATAAAGGGAGTCAGGTATTCATGCAAGCGATGTACTAACTGCAGTGGCTGTATGCAGATGTAATTTGAGTGGACTTAACTCTGTGGTCTAGACAGGGCCTAACCTGCACATGGGGGGCTGAGCTGCGAGCTGTGAGGAGAGGCCATCTCACTCTGCACAGGACAGGAGGAGTTTTTCTGTTTTTTAGCATGCTCACCTGGGCTTTGGGAGACCATTGGCTGAAGACCTGCTTCTGCCTGAGAGAAAGAAACCTGCTTCTGCCTGAGACTTGGATGGGCATCAACCATTTCTCAGGCGAGTCCTCTAAACCCTGGGCTAAAGAGTCCTTCTGTGACCCAGTTGATGCTTAACTATTTAATTAAAGTGGACTAAGTTCAGTTAGAAAGGTAGGAGTAGCCACACATCAGAATAACTAGTGGCTCAATAGTACAAAGATAGGTGCTAAGGGAATTTTTACAGCAACATTTTATGCACCCAGAAAGTTTAGGAGCTCACAGGGTTAGGCAGGTGTTGAGCAGGAGTTTTGTGGATTTCAGTGGTGCCTAATGTTGGGATTTCTGTATGCTAGGGTTTGATTCTGAGCCTTTCTGGGGCTGAAGAGTCAATGGGAAAATATGGATTTGCTTGAAATCTTTCATTTGGCCAAGCAATGGAAATCGGGAAGCTGACGACTCCTGTGCATAAAATTGAGCATATTTTAAAGCACTTTGTTAAATCAGTAATATAGAAATAATCTATGGGTGATATTGTTTGAATATGTAGCCTTCCCGTAGTTTGATAGGACTGACATAGCGTTACCATGGAAAATTCTCTAGTCAGAATAATATAATAACATACGCATGCACACACACAAGACTTCCTTAAAATGGAAAGGACATTTAATGACAATCATTTACTGAAATGAGTGTGGATTTTCATGTGTATTTGGGCTTAAATTTATGCCTCATTTGCTCTGATGATTTTATCATTCAAGAAAAGATGTTACTGGTATTTTTTCAATATCCTCTTTGTATTCCTTTTTCACAAGGTTTCCTTCATTAACCTATACTTCATTTATTTATTTTAGCTTTGTACTTATGCTAAAAAATCATCTCAGCAAGAGTGATGTTTCGGATATTCTGTTGCCAATTGTTTTTGTTAATGAAGGAGATCACAACCATGGTGCTTTTCCAATTTGTTAAAGGCCCTTTTCCATATGACTGGAAGATCTTAACGGTAGAATTGATGACAATGTATTTGACATATCAGGTGGCTGTGATTGTGGAAATCAATCACTTAGTTCCTTTTTGATTCATAGATGGCCCAAAGATAAACCAGCATGGTAAGTATGAAATCAAAGAGAATATGATGGATCTATAATAACAAATTATCTCATGGCTTTCCAGTAATGTGACTCTTAGGTCCAGATAAGATGGTAAGATGACTAATAATGAAATCAGGAAAATAATTTTTGTTGCTGGAAATATTAGTCTAATTTAGTGCCATTTTGTTCTGCCAGATGACTTGCTCTCTGAAAAAAAGCTAATGCTTCCTTTTAATGTGGATTTGTACATCTTCTCAGTAAGGTCTGTCAAATGATGGTTTGTGCTCTGAAAATTCTATTCTTGTCTTTCTTTAAATTTGAAAGCACTGTATAGTCAGCTCAGAGAGATGAGCTTTAGATATGAAACCTATTCTTAATAAACCTGATTTGATAATGCACTGCCTGACGTGCAAAAATACCTGGAAGTTACAATAAACGTATGTATGTTAGTACCGAGTTAAATATATGATTCTCAAAGAAGTCATCAAGCACTAAAAGCACACACAATTGTAAGTACAATTTTAGGATTAGATTTAATATTTTAATGTAAAATATATGATCTGAAGATCAGAGACATATGCCTTCACTGAAATATTACCTGAGCAGTTAAGTCTTTAATGTATTCATTTTCAAATCTGGTTCCAGAGAGGTAAAGGCACAGATTTGGTACATTATATTGAAGCTACTGTCAGTTTCCAACTGTACTGCATCTATGCTTTTCCCCATGCTTAGATTGCATGCAAGTGCCTACTGAATTATAATAATGACAATACTGGGGGTATAAAAATACAATAGATTTTGACCTATGTGCAACTGCAACACTTAAGGAGGATTAGGTGCTTTTTTTGTAAGTCAGCATTCCAGTTCCTGAAAGGCTGGGTAGTAGACTTAGGGTAACTACACATTCTGATGTTATCAGGATTGTTCCAACATTAGGGGATTTGTATTCTATAGGAAACTCTCCTGTCTCAATTTTTCAAACTTGCTATTTGGTCACCCTAATGATACTGAAAGCTGAGTAGTTTACCCCTGCAAGGGAAGAAGGATGAAGTGTTCTTGATGAAGTGGAGGACTCTCGAGCTATTTTCTCTACTCTTGGCCTGATCCAACTCCTAAAGAAGTCAGTGGAAAGACTGCCATTGACTTCAGTGGGGGCTGAATCAGGCCTAATAAGAGGAGTGACTCTGGGAATAGAGTACATTTCACCTTTTTTCACATCACTTTTCAGCCAGACTACTCCCAAGTGCTGAGTTCTGTTGTCAGCCTCAGTGATATGCAGGTCAGACATGTCACCCAAGCAGTTCAGTCTAGCTCCTCAGAGCTGAACGTGTCCAGTGAAATTGGTGCAAAACATGACTAGCCAAATGGAAGAACTAAGAATAGGGCTAGATGTATTGTGTTTCTTAATGGGAGTCATGACCAGGGATTAAGAACTGGAAGCAGAAGGGACTGTGACCTGAGGCATTGTAAGGAAAAAACTTGGGAATTAAGACAACCAGTGTGGGACCACTTAGCAGGGTGATGAAAACTTATTGCTAGAAATTAAAGTTCCGATTCATCAAAGCACTTAGGCACATGCTCAACTTTAAGCAGAGATGCTCTCCAGTTGAGATTAATAATATATTTTAAAGTAAGCATGTGCTTAAATGTGTAAGGCTGAATAGCAATTGGAGTCAGTAAAACCATTAATTTGCTTAAAGTGAAAGTGTTGAAGCGGTTTGCTCAGTCAGAGCCTAAATAGGTAAGGTTTTAAAGGGGAAAGAGATAAGGGGAAAACAAAAGCAACTTAAAATAGTAAATTATCATCTGAAGCCTGATATTTAGAATAAGGATAGCAGAATAGGAAATTTTTGTGGAGAAGGGGCAGAGGTCATGCCACTGTATTCTTTTATTCAACAGATAAGCTGTAATGATAAATCTCTGAATGTTGATTCATAGAACTAAGTAGAGCGGAAAATACACTAACTTGGTGCATTTTCCTTATGCATTTTCCTTTTGTATCACACTATCAATTCCAGTCTGACAGCTACTTTAATAAAAGGAGGTCCAGTCACCTCCTTCACAATGCATGCATGCGCAGGCACACACACGGACATATTCTGGGGAAACTGTATTTTTTGAGCAGGGAGGCAACACTAGCCCCTCCCTTTCTGCACAGGGCGGGCATATTACACAAGGAACATCTACACATGGACATTCAGGGCAAGACGAGATCTACAGTTAATACATTATTATTATTATTGTTTTTATAGGTTGGAACTTTCAAAGCTGCCCAATTCCCACTGACATTGAAAAATGAATTGGGCACCTGACTGCCTGAGTTGAAAAAGTGAAGGGCTGCAAATTGCATGTGGTGTACATGAGATCATTACCATAAGAAGTGAAGACAAGACATGTGGTAGGGAAACTAGGTTACAGGTACAAGATTGTGGGAATGATTTTTATATCTTAAACTGGTGTATTTCAGGATCCTTTCTACTGAAGTCTAAAGGATTTTGCCGGGGGTGAGGGAGGGACGGGGACGACCCAGTACAAGTGAGAGGAGAATCAGACCTTTTTGTTTCAATGTTCAGCATGGATCTTGAAAATATATTTATTTTAAATAAAGGTATATCTACACAAAGCCTTTCAGCATGGTGACAGGGAATGTATCACCTTTGTCTGTTTTTCAAATTGTACCCACTAAATGAAATTTCGCTCCTGTTTCGTCTATTGTAATATTTAACAATTTGCTGTAGTCACAGACCCAACTTCATGCACATGCAGACTGTGCAGTCCCTTTGACTTCAGTAGAACTACTCACACGTGGAAAGCCATCCATGTACTGATGGGCAGTTTGGTCACATTTTCATCTTCCAAAATAACCTGACGTGATACAGTGCAATCTAACCAGTAAAATACACATTAATACTTTTTTAAGAACATGAACATCATGTTCATTATAATTACAATAATGGAGGAATCCATTGTGGTGAGGCATTTGAATAATGAGAGTCTAATTAACTTTGGAAATACCAGCCTGGATCATCAGATGGCTTTCACACATGAAGGGAACCTCCCAGGGGTGGCTCTCTGCTTTCATAAAAAGGAGGTGTGTTGTTCTCATATCATTCTCCCCCTGCCTAAATCCCATTGGGTGCTGCTCAATGTGGAACTGATGAGGTTGGGGAGAGAGAATATTGGCTGTTACCCATTGCACCATTCCCTGATCTCCATACACAGATCCTAGAGAGTAAGAAGAATTCATGCTGCTTAAAACAGCAGCATATCACAGGCTCAGTTCATAGCCATTTCCCTAGGTTCTGTCCCCTGCTGCAGTGTCATGCAGCCTAAAGAGAGGTGCTAGCAGTGTAGAATGGTGTGGATAGTCTCTGCTACGTGATTAGCCTAGCAACATTTTATTTTTATTTTTGTATCATTTCAATGGAGTATATTGATGTTTCTTTTTGGAGCATGTTTTGTTTGTCTTGATTTAAATGTTCCCAATTATGGGAAACTATGGGAGTGTTGGACAATGTGTGTGCATATTCAGACAATACCTATTTAATCACAGCAGATGTTGACATTCAAAAATGTAAAGCTTTATAGCCATTACAACACAAATTGTCAACATCACATGTCAAAATATACAAAGAAAATAGCGTTAAAGCAAATGCTAATTGCTTCTCAAGCAGCATATGTCCCTGGAGGTTTTTCGCCTTCCTCTGTAGCATGGGGTACAGATCACAGCTGGAGGATTTTCTTCATCTTGGGGTCTTCAAACTATTTGAAGGCTTCAATATCTGAGATATAGGTAAGAGGATTATTCTAGGAGGGGGTGGGTGAGATTATGTGGCCTGTACTGTGCAGGGGGTCAGACTAGATGATCATAATGGTCCCTTCTGACCTTAAAGTCTATGAGTCTATGAGTCTTTGGCTAGTTGTAAACTTTGATGATCATCCATGGAAATTTTTTTCTTCAATTTTTGTGAATAAGGTTACATTGACATTTACCAGCATTTACCAATAATCCTTCCAAATCCATCTACAATTCATCTACAGTGCTTGGAGGACTTACCCTCTATAACCATACAGTGGCTCAGTTCCATGGAATGTTACTTGACAGGAAACAATGCAAGAGGAAACTCTTGGAAACGTTCTACTTTTCTGCCCCCTTTCTGCAAGTGGTCTGACTTTGGGATTACTTAATCTGGTGTATTTTGCTTTAAGAAAGCAAATGCAAATCCTTGTATGAGCTCCTTTGAATTAACTAAAACACATCTCTGGGATTTGGTGATCACTGCATGCTTATGGTACTTCTCCAAGACCTTTTCATTCTGTGTCTAGTTCCACTGGCTGTGTAAAACAAGGGCATCACAGCACTACATCCTGACTCTCTGTGGGACGCTCAGCCCTTAAAGGCACAGCCCTTAGTACCACAAATACCATCATCAGATTCATTAGCTTTAGAATCTCAGAAAATATTTGTGTTTCTAATGTGTTATACTGCTTCTTTTTCTCACATTGATCTCATTTAAAGAATCAGACTAATACACTAATAACTGCTGAAGTGAGAGATCCCTGGTGCAGAAAAAAATGCTTTGTGCACAATGGTACTGCTTGATAGAGTTTGGATCATCACATCTATTTCATTCAGTCTACATTTCAGGGATACATAGAAATCCAGAAAACCAGGAATAGCAAGTGAATTAACAGATAAAGGGAGTCCTGTTTTGGAATGTAAGTGTCTAATTTGTGAAAGACGCAGCCTAGATTTTTATGCCCACTTGAAATGGATTATAGCACTGAGCCTGCAGTTAGCTATTCTTTGCAATCGAAGCCGTCCTATATGGTCGGTTTAGGGTTATATGAATGAGAACCTTGCACCGGGCACTTGTACAATGACTGTACAGAGTAGATTCAGGACTAAATTTAAACAAGGATATGTTCTAAGGTTGTAATTAACTATGCATACATACAGGCCAAGTTTAATCAAAATGGCCCTATGGGATATTAATAAAGTCACTTTCTACAGAGCACATGTTTTCTCTCATAATTGCACTGGTTTTGGTATTATTGAGAATAGTTTAGACTATTGGAATGCATTCATCTTCAAAGGTTTCTGGTCCACATACTTTACGAACAAGGTTAGTATCATTGTACCCATTTTATGAACATGCAAACTGAGGCATAGGGTCTTACCTAATGTCACTGGCCAAGTTAGAACTAGAACACACCCAGCCTCAGCATGCTGTTTACTAGGCCTCATTGCCTCCCCTGAAGGTGTCTGCTCATTTGCAAAATCCAGTTAAGTCAGTGGCAATCTTTTCATTAATGAGCTTTGGATCAGACACTGTAAACTGTTCAGTTAGGTGTAGATGTGTATTAGCAAGACAAATCCTGTGTTCTCAAGGATTTTGTCAAGTGCCCAAGGGTTAGGATTTAATGTACAGGTGAACGAAGTAAATTGGAAGTGTGAGTGAAATGCTGGTGGAAGGAGATATAGAAAGATAAGAGCTAGATAGTAACAGGAGCTCTTGAGATGAGGAAAGAACAGAAGGGCATCAGAAAGGGGTGAATACTATTGTCTGTCTCCCTGCTTTTTTCTCCCTGAATCTTGACATTTAATTCTCAAAGAGGACAGTGGTAGCTGGAGGACAAAAGAAGCAGAATAGCATGATCTCAGCTTCCACTGATTGCAGTTTGTCAGTGGATTGCCACTTTGAATTTGGGAGTTATATAATTTAGCACTTTCTTGGAGCCCAATTTTGTACCTCTTATTCATTCAAGTAGTCCCATTTATTCAGTAACACTACTCTCAGAAAAAGTAAGTGATTCTCAGCAGGAAGAAGGATTAAAGCATTAAAGAATTTTAACTTGTGTTAAAAACATTCTTTTTATTTACGCTTATAAGATAATAAAATAAGAACCCAAGTTTTGAATTGGTAAAAGGAAGTATCAGTCTAGTTTGGCTTCCCAACCTTTAAACATTTGTTCAAAACAGAAGCAGCTCCTTAATGCAGCATAACTTCATTACAAATAGTGCTTCAAGACTATTTGTTGGGTTTTTTCCCCCCAGTTACAGACTAATTCAGACACCCCTCTGAAGCTTCATTATAAAAGAATTTCTGAATGACAAAATGTAAGGAATAATAATTAAAGATAATTAAGCTTATTAATTCTTTATTATTTTTAGATTTTTCCGTTTAAAATGAAAACACTAAAATCTCTATTCAGACAGTATAGTTCATGTGTTTTGATACCAGCACATGTAACATCAATGTAAATGTTGTTTTCATATTTTTCTTTACTTTTGTGCATTTCAATTATTCGTCCTTTTTATTCATGCCGTAAGATTCATGTATGAAACTATGAGAGACTGGAGTAGACATGCCAAAAACAAGTAATTGAAAATCAGAAGAATTTCAGTGTATCTATTTAAATAGCTTTTTTGTGTAAACAAAAACATTTACAATAGAAACTATCATGAATAACTCCTGTTAGTGACAATATGTGAAAAATCCTTTATTAGGATTATATATTGTAATCCTCATGTTTTCTAAGTATTAAAACTAATAAACAGAAAATTAGGAGAGAATGCAATCCATGAATCATTAAGTCTGTTTTCTGATTTGTGTATTCATTTGATGTACTTTTTTAGGCTATAAACTGGGGAAAATCCAAGAAAATGAATAAATAGATTGCTTTGCTTGCAGTTTCAATTTTTAAAAAATGCATAGTGTAGTCAATCAAGAAATGTTATGGTAATTACCATGAAGATCACAGCTGCTCAGATTCTTTAGATTATTAACATCTTCTAAACTCCAGTAAGAGAGTAACTCGGACATTGCTCTTCCATCAACAAAAAGTGCCTTCATCAGATGTGCTACAGTAGCACAGCAACATCGGTGTAGCTGTGCCAATGTAGTGCCAATGTAGTGCTTCTAGTATAGTGTATATATATATATATAGCTAGCAGAGACCAAACCCAAATATCCTGTCCAGTTCTTTATATATGACAGGTAAGGGATAATGTCAATGTTGACATTTTTGTGTCTCATTTTTTTCTTTTCATTTCATATTATAGCGTGGCGATATGGCACATTATCTCTGGACTGCCATTCTAAAATTATCTTTTTTTTTGACCCTATAAATCAAATCTATGGTAAATCTAATATTGTGCCCAATCCTTTTTTGGGTGGTTGAAGGGAACTTTTAGCATTATTACAAAGTTAAATGTTCTGTTTACAAGAAAAAGTGTGTTGCATGACAGAAAATATGCCATAAACTAGAGTATCTCTGTTATATTAGATCCCTTGATGAAAATAATATTGGGCATCATGCACACACACACACACATACAAACCCCAAACCACCATGGAACAATATTATTTCATGCTGCTATTTTCAATGTCTAAATAATTATGTCCATATGTAGCCAAAAGTCACTGTTTTCTTCTAAAACACTGCACATAAAGATTATAAAATAATTCAGTAAGCTGTGTGATAGCATGGGAAACCCCACTTGACTAGCTGTGTTTTTTCTCCAAAAGGCTTTTTAAGCTTTTAGGCCTAAAGAAAGCTTAATTGAAGTTAATTGAGAAATTAAAAAAGGGAAAAATATTACAAGGGATAAAAAAAACTTTCAGCAAATTAGATCATTGTAAAATGGAACTGTCTTCCTGTGACTCCTCAAGTTCTTTTTCTAAGGGTATGTCTACACTGCACGGCTACTTTAGGATACCATAGGTATCCTGAAATAGCTACCCTGCTTCTACGCAAGCCACTTATTTTTTTGAAATATTTTTCAAAATAACGGGTGCACTATTTCACCATCCTGGTAAACCTTGTTGCACGAGGGAGAAGGGATGGCTCAAAGTAGTGCATTATTTGGAAATTTGGCGCTGTGTAGATGCACCAAATTTCAAAATAAGCTATTTCAAAATAGATTCGTAGCACAAATTGCATATCTTATTTTGATTTTAGGGTGCTGGGTAGATGTACCCTAAATGAACTCACTTGAAAAGGCAGGCTTCATTTATTGTAAGAGAGGGAAGGATTCACAAAACTATGAGTTTGCCAGATGTCTTCAGTAATTTGTGCAATGACAAATCTGACATTATCTGAATTCTCTCATGTATGCTGGTAGGTCTTCATCTGATTCTGAAGTTAATCAGACTCTGCACCTCCCTAAAATGTTCAGCTGCATTGCATCTTGTGGTATCTATATCTGTACACAGCAGAATGGATAACTCCCCAGCCATCTTCTCTCCAATCTGTCCTCCAGTTGCTTCATGTCAGAGCGGCTTCTAAGTAAAGAAAACAGCCTGTGAAGGAATACAGTGTTCAGCATACTTTTGTGACAATAAATATGTGTAGAGGAGAGAGGGAATGAATGATAGAATTACAAAATCCACTGATAAGAACTAGAGTAGGTGGAAGAAATGAAAACATAAATCATAGATTTTTTTAAAAATTGAAAATATGTTCATTGGAAGGTTTTAAAAATATATTTTGAAAATGTTTATGTAATTTTTGTACCATTCATTTTTCATTTTGTAACTGAAAAAGAGAATAAATGAGGATGGAAGGAGAAAGGGATGAAAGAAGGGGGAAAGAAACTGAAAAACCTAAGAAAAAAACCTCTCTGCCAATTTTTTCAATCATCAGCAAGGAAAAACCCCAGAAAATTGGGGAAAAAAACAAAATCTTTTGCAAAACAATCATCTTTTCATCTTTTGTTTGGATTGAAGAACATTCAATACAAAAGAACATTCAGCTAGCACTAATAAGAATAACATATCTTTCTATTTTTCTTTCAAATAATTGTCCCTGTCGCCTGACCCACGTACCATTAAGCAAATGCAAAAACTCTCTAATTATCATTTCCTTATTGTGTGTGTCTGATTTTTTTTCTGTTTCTGTCAATGTTTTGCTAGTCTGCGTAAAGCTGTCTGGTTTTCTTGGGGAGCCAGGGATGGATTCCAACAGTTGTTTAGAGTTAGGAGCATCTCAGATGGCGGTGGCTTTGGGTATTAGTAGAAGAGAAGAAAATATTTATTTTTTATTCTTGTTTCATCAGACAGCTTCAATTAAGTTTTTCATTCTGTTGTTTTCATTTTCTAATTTTTCCCCTTTCTAAAATCCACAGCTTCCTTCCTCTCTTTTTTTCTGCTTGGTGATGGAAACTTTCAATGATGATAATGGATTATCTATCCAGGCCAGTTGGAGGGCACCTAATCTCAGGTCCAGTGAATTCCGGAAGAGCCTTTCTAAGGTCTTCCGTGCTTTGGCTTGGCTTTGGGATACATTGATGCCCTAGGTGCAGAAGGAGTTTGGTTCCTTACCATAGTTATTAACAACTCTAGTTGCATTGGTGATTCAAAAGGAGGGGCTGTGGCAGCCAGAGGAAATGATTCCAGTAATTTTCCACAGTCCTTGTTTGATCAGGACACGGAAGTGAATGAAGTCATAGGTCCAAGAATCAGGCCACAGCTCTATGAACTTGAATATTAAAGGGAGCAGGGGAGTGGGGAAGGGCTAACCTACCCTCTGGAAAACTACCTATTAATTAGATCTAAAGTGGGATGGAAGGTCTCACACAATGTAACCCAAGTGTGAGGACTGGCTCTGTTACTCAACCCCCTATTACTTCTTGATTCAGCCAAATGCTGAATTGTGTCATTTTTCCCTGATAAGGAGGGATGAAGGTACCAATGAAAGAAAGTTCAGTCTGAAAGCTAAAGTTCTTGCTCCCCCTAGGTGAATAGAGTTCCTCACTCCCACTTGGGGCTAGTGTTTGGGTTCACCCTAGGAGCTGGCCCCTTGAGCCCTCTGACCTGCACTGGACGCTGACTGCAAGCCATGACTGATAGCTTATTACTTCCCCTCGTGTTATTTAAAAACATTATTCTGTCTCTTATCAGACCTGCAAGATTTTCTGAGGAAGGTGACCCACACTGAACATCTTGTCAGTCCTGCCCAAAACAAAGGACTCACTGCTTGCTTCCAGATGGTTAGGCCTCCTGCCAAGCCAGGAAACTCATATCTGACAGGCAGGTCTCCCACACAGGGTATGTCTAGACTGCATCCCTCTGTTGGCAGAGGGATGGAGATTAGGCAGGTCGACACTGCAAATGAGGCAGGGATTTAAATATCCCGTGCCTCATTTGCATAAAAATGTCCACGGCGTTTTGCCAACTCAGCACTTTGTCAGCAAAAAGTGGCAGTCTAGAGAGGGATCTGTCGAGAAAGAAAGCCTTTTTTGACAGATCCCTTATGCCTTCTGCAAGGAGGTTTACAGGATCTGTCAAAAAAGTCTCGACAGATCTCCCTTTAGACTGCAGCTTTTTTACGACAAAGTGCTGAGGCGGCAAAACGTGGCGGCCATTTTTATGCAAATAAGGCACGGGATATTTAAATCCCTGCCTCATTTGCAATGTCGACCTGCCTAATCTGCATCCCTCTGCCAACAGAGGGATGCAGTTTAGACATACCCACAGAGAGCAGAATAGGCGGGGCAGGAATGCTTATCTACCTGGAGAGGGACGACAGGCTGGAGCTGAACCCTCCTCCTTAAAATTGACCACTCTGCTCCACTCGTCCCAACTTCATCCCCACACAAACCCCACATCTCTTTTGAGGAGAGCAAAAGGGAAAGGGCTCTGGTACCAGAAGACCCTTTATCTCCCCTCCATCCAAACAGGACCCCAAGTGGTGGTCATTCCTTATCTGTCCAAATAATAACTGCCTCCGCTATGGCATATTTGCTTCCATTTTCCCCTTTCTTTATCTTTGCACCTTGTATTCCTCTACATTTTTCAAGACTGCAGTCCTTCCATGTTCCTACAAAGGGAAAATGACTTGGGCTTTGCTTAATGTGCAATGTATTATGGTTGCTGCCCTTGAAGACCAAGGAAGGTGATTAGTATTTCTCATTTTCCTTCTCTGTCTGTCTCTCCATGCAAATTTGTAGGCTGCAAAGAGAAATTTAGGAGAATTTAAGTTAGTTTCCCTTTTCAGGGGTGTTTTAGGAGAAATAAGTGGCCTAAGTGACTGCTTATGTCTCAGGCTGGTCTTGTTCATTTCTGAATAACCTTAAATGGCTGAGAGATTTTCAGGCACATTTTGATCTAGCTATTCGAAATCATGTAATATTTTTTAATGTAATAGCATGAGCCAGGCAGAGAGATTCATCTCTCTCTCCCCACATTTTATATTCAGCAGGTGACACCTCATTTTTCAAGGTCTGGTGTTGCTGGATAAAAGACACATCAGAAAACTGGTATTGAAATTGTGCACCTTAATCCTTCCTATGTGTGGTAATCCCAAATCCCTGCTTCTGCTCACAGGAGGATCAGCAGCTGTTAGCTGCGCCATCTTCACATTTTTATTTATTCATTTTGAAAACAGTTTCTCCAACTTCTTTAAAGTTACAAAGGAATTAAATTTCAGTGAATGTGACAATAGTTACAAAGTGGCAAGAGGAGGAAAAAAAAATAAACAAACAAACGGTCCAGAAGCCTGCTGTCAGAATAAGCTTTTAAATCTCTTATGCGTGGAGATGAACACAAGGCTATAGGAGACCTAGTACATGGAAAATTAATCATGCTATCTCCAACTGACAGCTCAAGTGATTAGTGCGCAGAGACCTTTCATATCTCAAACCACCAGCATATAAATTTGATCAACTTTAGGTAGCTGATATCAGGTTTATAGAGCCATATTGAAGCAGAAGCTTCAGCTTTAAAATGATAGAACTTTGCCTAAGTAACAGTGATTTAGGAAAAAATAATTTTCTACTTTGCTGGAAAACATAGTTCCATTTCTATGTAGAAGTATCTCATGTCCACAGCCTATCCAATAAACCAGTTTACATCCTCCTTCTGATCCCAAACCTACTCCCTTTAAGCCCATGGCAAAATCACTATTTTGCCTCTTAGGCTCATGAAATATCAGCATATAGGTGGTGACATTCTTGCATTTACAATAGTGTTCAGTTCGTTTCACTCGGTGACTGTGATCAGTTCCCTGCAAGTATTCAAATCCTAATGTTTGAAATCCAAGCTATAGTGGTCAGTCAGTTGTACCTGGTCACATGATCTTATTTCTTCATGACTGAGTGAGCGTACTGAAGATGAAAGAAGGATTGCTTTTAGAAGCCACTGGGGTAAGGATAGAATCTGTCAGGGAGATGTAGCAGTTTAGGAACTCTGAAGGATTGAAAGTTTTTTCCCTCCTTCTAGGTATCATCCAAGGCACCATACTTGCAAAAAAAAAAAAAAAAAAAAAAAATAGGCTAATGTGGATTTATTGGTTAGGTGTAGGCTTTACATTTAATTTTTTTTCTTGCAAGCTTGGCACAAAACAATTGTATACGCACATAATAAACATGTAGAGTGATATCTTGGGAAGCCAATAGGATGTTTGCCATTGAATCAATGAAAGCAGGACTTCACCCAAGGGCTTGAAGGTCATGTCTACACTATGCAGAGGATCAATGCTGCCACGGTCAAACTTCCAGGGTTCAATTTAACAGGTCTAGTAAGGACCCCCTAAATCAAATTCTGAGGGCACCTCCATTGGCACCAGTACCCCTGCTCATCACAAGGAGTAAGGAAAGTCAATGGGAGTGTTTGGGTCAGCCACTTCCCGCTGTGTGGATGGTGTAGAAACTTGATTTAAGATCCGTCAACTCCAGCTATGTATTTAACATCTCTAGAGTTGAGTAACTTAATTGGCCCTTCTGCTGTAGTGTAGATGAGGATGAAGTGTGTCACCTACAATTTTCCATGTAGAATCAGCTGCATGTGTAAACAATGGGTTTGGTAGCTCTGAATACAATTAGTTCTGTGTGCAAATGAGCATTCAAAATACTATCGATACAAGTGGATTTCTTCACCAAAGTTGTATGGGACTAAGTGGGAGCTGGATTGAGGCTGATTTGAAATTCTGACCCAGGAGATCAAGATTCTGGCACCTGATGATAACTGGACTTGACATTTCTTAGGAGAGAGACTGACACCCATCATATGTGGAACATGATGAAGAGGAGTGATAAAACAAGAGAAATATCATTTTTTTTAGTAATTGTCTGAAAGCAGAAATGTAAAATATTGGCAGTGTGCTATGCTTCTCTTTCAATCAATGAAGACAATTACAAATATCAAAATAAATGATTGTCTTTGTGATTACATTGACTTATCTCAGAGCTAAACACATGGCTTCAGTTTAGACTGAAATATACTGTGCAGCTTCCTCAGAAATTAAATTCAATATTGAAAAATACAGACCCAAGTGAGGTGGTTAAAAAGTATGATGGAGGGAGAAGGATGAGATTGTCTAGTTTTAGAGGCTATAAATACATGAACATAGACTAAATAGACCCATTTCCTCATTATTCTAATTGGGTTCTTACAAACCCAACTCATTAAGTACTGCAGGTCACACCGGTTATATGTGTTTCTTTCTCCTTTTCTTTTCCAGAGCAAAAATTGTATACAGATATTCTTAATCTCTTGTGTCCTATGCAGACATTCAAACCATGTCCAAAGTAGGATTGCTATGTGGATTTCCTCATGTTCTATAGAATTTTTCCATACTAAAAAATTCACACAGGCCCTGAGGACACAAAGTTTTATGCCTCTGTTTCATTCCTCAGACTTCCATAATTCCAAGCACTAAGGCTTGTAGGTGAGATATTTACCTATGATCTTAGGGCACATCTACACAGCAAGGCTAAAGTCAGAATAATCTATGCAACTTCATCTACGTCATAGAATCATAGGACTGGAAGGGACCTCGAGAGGTCATCGAGTCCAGCCCCCTCCCTCAAGGCAGGACCAAGCTCCGTCTACACCCTCCCTGACAGATGTCTATCTAACCTGTTCTTAAATATCTCCAGAGAGGGAGATTCCACCACCTCCCTTGGCAATTTATTCCAATACTTGACCACCCTGACAGTTTTTCCTAATGTCCAATCTAAACCTTCCTTGCTGCACTTTAAGCCCATTACTCCTTGTCCTGTCCTCAGAAACCAAGAGGAACAAATTTTCTCCTTCCTCCTTGTGACACCCTTTAAGATATTTGAAAACCGCTATCATGTCCCCCCTTAATCTTCTTTTTTCCAAACTAAACAAGCCCAGTTCATGAAGCCTGGCTTCATAGGTCATGTTCTCCAGACCTTTAAACATTCTTGTAGCTCTTCTCTGTAACCTTTCCAATTTCTCCACATCTTTCTTGAAATGTGGTGCCCAGAACTGGACACAGTACTCCAGCTGAGGCCTAACTAGTGCAGAGTAGAGCGGCAGAATGACTTCACGAGTTTTGCTTACAACACACCTGTTGATACAACCTAGAATCATATTTGCTTTTTTTGCAACAGCATCACACTGTTGACTCATATTCAACTTGTGGTCCACTATGACCCCTAGATCCCTTTCCGCCGTGCTCCTTCCTAGACAGTCGCTTCCCATCTTGTATTTATGGAACTGATTGTTCCTTCCTAAGTGGAGCACTTTGCATTTCTCTTTATTAAACCTCATCCTGTTTACCTCTGACCATTTCTCTAACTTGCTAAGGTCATTTTGAATTATGTCCCTATCCTCCAAACAAGTTGCAACCCCACCCAGTTTGGTATCATCTGCAAACTTAATAAGCGTACTCTCTATCCCAATATCTACATCATTGATGAAGATATTGAACAGTACAGGTCCCAAAACAGACCCTTGCGGAACTCCACTTGTTATCCCTTTCCAGCAGGATTTAGAACCGTTAACAACAACTCTCTGACTACGACAAAATACAGGTCTATGTGGCACTTTAAAGACTAACAAGATGGTTTATTAGATGATGAGCTTTCGTGGGCCAGACCCACTTCCTCAGATCAAATAATGGAAGAAAATAGTCACAACCATATATACCAAAGGATACAATTTAAAAAAAATGAACACACATGAAAAGGACAAATCACATTACAGAACAGAAGGGGGATGTAGGAGGGGGGGAAGGAGGTGAATGCCAGTGAGTTAATGATATTAGAGGTGGGGAAGGGGAGATGTCTGTGAGTTAATAGAATTAGAGGTGATAATGGGGGAAGCTATCTTTGTAATGGGTAAGATAGCTGGGGTCTTTGTTAAGTCCCGTGCGGAGAGTGTCGAATTTTAGCATGAATGCCAGTTCAGAGGATTCCCTTTCAAGTGCAGATTTGAATGTCTTCTGAAGTAGGATGCAGGTTAGCAGGTCATTCAGACAGTGTCCTTTCTGGTTGAAATGACAAGCAACTGTTTTTTCTTTGTGATCCTGTCTAATGTCTGTTTTGTTTTCAACCAGAAAGGACACTGTCTGAATGACCTGCTAACCTGCATCCTACTTCAGAAGACAGTGGGGAAGACTGTGGGAAGGAGTAATGTTAAAGAAATAGCTCTGCGAGTGCTCGTCCCAGTTTTGTAAAGACCCAGCAGCAGGAAGGAACAATTAACAAACTGCCCTGTTCACATGTTTACATTTATGAGCATTTTAAACTATAGTTTTTCAGTGAAGGCTTTTAGCTCCTTCTCCTCTTTTTTTTTTTTAGTGGTTCTCCTATGTTTTTGTTTGTGTTGAAGAAGAATGCTGTGACCATTTTGGAAGTAAAATTATTATAACCTAATCTCTCCAGCCTGCCTTGATTGATCTAAGTGGAATGATTCAGTCATATAGTTAAGGACACACTGTGTTGAACACTTTATGAGTATGGAAGGATGGGGGCAAGTCAAGGACACAAGTAGATTCTCCCACCCTTAGCACCCCATGCAGTGGTGAAACACATTAAAGTTATTGTACTGAGTGAAGGCAAGGGCTCTGTGGCTACATCTAGACTGGCATGATTTTCCGGAAATGCTTTTAACGGAAAAGTTTTCCATTAAAAGCATTTGCAGAAAAGCACGTCTAGATTGGCAGGATGCTTTTCCGGAAAAGCACTTTTTGCGGAAAAGCATCTGTGGCCTATCTAGACTCACTTTTTCGCAAAAAAGCCCCGATCGCCATTTTCATGATTGGGGCTTTTTTGCGGAAAACAAATCTCTGCTGTCTACACTGGCCCTTTTGCGCAAAAGTTTTTCGGAAAAAGACTTTTGCCCAAACGGGAGCAGCATAGTATTTCCGCAAAAACACTGACAATCTTATATGAGATCGTCAGTGCTTTTGCGGAAATTCAAGCGGCCAGTCTAGACACAGCCAGCGAGTCTAGCTGCCACAGGGGAGTAGGAAGATTGCTTCCCTTCTCAATTCTGAACTGAGTGGAATTGGCTGGGTACTGGGGAAAGAAAGCCCAGGCAGAACCTTTTATGGGTTGGTAAATGACTGTAAGCCTCTTGTGCCCCCAGGAACTACAAAAGATGTGTCTCTGCACCACCCCAATTTAAGGCTGTGTCTTACGGGCACAAACATTTCATTAGGTTGAAGAGGGCTACTGGAAGTAGCATTTGTCCATGGTTATTCCCTGTGTAAGTAATTCCCAAATGCTCAATTCTGCTCAAAACTGCAGCAATGTCACTGGAGACCTAGAGAGAGAAATAAGTACTGGGGAGGTGAGGAGTAAATTGGAACTAATAAATGTATTTAAAAAAGATAATGTGGTGGGATTATGTTTATGCTCTGCTATAGGTGCACACAGAAATTTGGTAAATCTCTAGTTTCTTCAAGCAGAAATAAGATTTATAATAATAGGTAACTCATTAAAAAATTCTCTCCATTGTCTTTTTGACCAGTTTATCCCATAATGCTCAGGACTTCTCTTAGTACTGTAATAGAGAAAGGATCAGGAGCATTGTAGGTCTGAGTGACACCATCTGTCTGTGGGGTTTGGCAGTGGGGGTTTGAGCTCATCCATCCAAGACAGTCATGTTTTTTAACTAATTTACAAACCCTGTTACACAGGAGTGAATAATAGGTGTTCTAGCAGTGCCAGTCCCTCCACCCCGAGTGTACTCATTGTACAGCTTAACTGGAAGCTGTGGGTACTTTCAAATGCTGCTGAACATGCTGCCTATTACCTGTGCTCATGGATAAGAGGAATCAGAATTGCATTTAGACAAATCCTCCTATCACAGAAACTAATGTAAAAGACTTTAATTACTGTGGGGCACTTAAATGACCCATTGTTCTACCTGAAATAAAGTCTCCTAGGACACAATCGCCCTGGTAACCATGGGACTCAGAACACAAGAGCTTCTTCAGAAAGCTAGTCCCAGAGTGCACTCATGTTTTTCCTAGTCTTTTATCACTAATTCCACAAGCAGCATTGCAAAACCATTCTTAAAAAAGAAAATTGCTACACTAAAATTAACTGCTGAAGCTGCCTTTGCACTTCTGCAAAGCACAGCTGAGGTGAAATGCCAAGAGGGAGCAAGAAAAGATAGGGCTGAGATGCTTTTGATCTTTCTGCATTCACACCAATTGTATGTGGATTTGAGAACATCAAAACAAGAAGCAATGGCACCATTCTGATAAGATACAGCAGCATGCCAGATCCTTTATCAATGCTGAGTCTTTACAAGGTTCTATAGTGACAGTCTGCAAGCAGTGTTGTGTGTTTGTCTTGACTGTTGTCTTTGATGTTGCCAGTAATTCGGAAATGTACACCACAAATTTCTCCAGTGTTCACTATTAAAAAGTCTGAATGTATCACATAGAGGTATCTTAATGTACTATAGTTCTCCCTGATGTATGGAAATGGCTATGATACCTTTCTAAATATCTGTTGAAAAATGGTGACTTTTAAGGGTAACTAATATCTTGAAACCCCCTGTTCACTAGCCCTGGGTTACTCTCTTCATTTTTCTTTATTCTTCCTGACCTTTTATTTTCCCTTAAAATCTCTATTTCTCTGTTTCCTCTAAGGGCATGTCTACACAGCAGTGTTATTTCAAAATAACAAAGTGAGCATCTACACAGCAAGCTTGTTTTTTCCAAATAATTTTGAAATAAGGGGCTTCTCACTCTGCATTCTGTAATCCTCATTTTACGAGGAATAATGCTGATTCCGAAATAGTTATTTTGAAATTGGGTGTGTGTAGACAGCACAGCTGAAATTATTTTGAAATAAGTGGCCTTCAGGACTTCCCACAGGCACCCTGGTAGCCACTCTGTCCACACTCACGAGAACTCTAAAGTTCCCCTTCCCCTGCAGCCCATAAAGCCTCAGCCACAGGGGAAAGGGCTTGTGGCACACAGCAGGCCCAGCTCGCAATGTGCCACACAGCAGAGTCCTGACAGCTATCACTGCTACCATGGCAGATCCCTGTGCTCCCCCCAAGCCCTCCACATCTGCAAGGGAGCAGGCATACACCTCACAAGCCCCTGCCCAGGGCCAAAAGTGGAGGCAGTCCTTGTGGACAGTTGTGGAGATCCTGGATCTCATTGAGATCCATGGGGAATACTCCAACATCCAGGATCTCTGCACCAGGTGGCAAAATGCCGATGTCTCTGGCTGGATGGCTGACAGCCTGGTCTAGGGTTGCCAGATGGTTTAACCAAAAATACCAAACACCCCTCCCTCGCTCCCCACCCCCACAAAGAAAACCCCACAGGGGGAGGGAGGAGACAAAAGTTGCTGAGCAAAAAAAATAAATAAATAAGAAAACCCCAGCAAACCCAGTATGGCCCCTTTAAGAACAGGGGCTGGGCTCTTCTTATCTTAACAGGCTGCTGGTGTAGTGGCAGAGTGAGAACAACAGCAACAGCAGCTCTTACTGAGCATGCTCAATTGCACTACACATGCTCAGTACGCCCTAGGTATGACTTTCTGAGAGGCATCTGTTTGCGATGCTACGGTGGCCATCTTCTCTGCCTTCTCTCCCTGCTCCGGACCCCACAGCTCCCCTGCAGAACCAGGTAAGGAGGGGGAGTGGGTGAGTGGACTGGGCCCAGCTGCTTAGGGTTGCCAGGTGTCCAGTATTGACCGGTACAGTCTGGTATTTTCACCCACTGGCTGGGAAAAATCAGAAAATACCAGGGGTGCTCTCAATACCCCTCCCCACAGTTAGGAAAGCCCATGGTGGCAAAGCCAGTGATGATGGGGTCCATGTCACCCAGGATGATGACCCTGAGCAGCAGGATGGTGTTAACCACCTGTAGAAGGAGACAAATGTAGAATCACAGGGCTGCCAGGACCCTGAAGGTAGGACTGAAAACCTTCCAGGGAGTGAGCTTCCACCACTCCCCCCCTTCTCTAGGGAACCCCATTCCAATAGTTCACCACCCTCCTGAGACAATAGCATGAGAGCGTCATACCTGCATGACCACAGAACCAATGGTTGATCTTCCCGTGCCAAACTGATTCCTGGTGGAGCAGTAGCTGTTTGGCATGGTGAGCTTCCAAATAGCAGTAGTGACCCACTTCTGGAGGGGGATGGCGAGTCACATCTGGGTTTCTTGTTGCCATGGGTGAACCACTCCAGGAAGGTGTCCTTCCACATGTTGAAATTCTGGAGCCACTGCTGATCATCCCAGTGTTCCATGATGATCCAGTCCCACCAGTTGGAACTGGTGTCCAGTTGCCTGAAGCGGCGGTGCATGGTGGGGTCGAGCTGCACAAGCAGTGCCTCAAGAGAGGAGAGGAGGTGTCCCACAATATGCTGTGGGTCCTGTTCCTGCAGGGCCATGAGGGCAACCCACAGTAACTGCACCAAGAGGTGTGACATGAGGTCTAAGAGCAGTTGACTGCTTGGAGGCAGGTCTGGCTCCATGGCTGAAGTGCTGTGGTGTCTGCAAGGGCAACCAGAGCAGGCAGTGAGAAGGCTTTGCTGCCTCTCAAGGATGTAAACAGAGGAGATGAGCCTGAGATACAATTGTACGGGAGAGGTCCCATTAAGCACGAGCCTCAGATAGCCTAGAGAACAGGCTCCAGGAAGTGACTGCTGTTCTGATGCTCTGCATGAAGTGCTTCCTGGGGGGCTTTAAATGTGTTTCAGGCTCCAATCAATTGAACATTGTATTTTCAAATAACTCAGCGCTATTTCAATGGGCATTTGTAGTGTAGGCGCGCTATTTCAAATAAGGTATTTCGTAGTTTTTATTCAGAAATAGCTTATTCTGAAATAACACTGCAGTGTAGATGTATCCTTTGGCTATGTCTAAACTACAGGATTTTTTTTTTAAGTGGCATTTTTTTATAAAAACTCCACCTGCGTCTAGACTGCTGCCACATTCTTTCGAAATTAAGTTGAAAGAACATGGCAGTTTTTTTTTATAGCGGTAAACCTCATTTTACGAGGAAGAATGATTTTTTTCGAAAGAGCTCTTTTGTAAAAAGGCGTTCTTGAACACAAACAGGGCTTTTTTGAAAGAGAGCATTCAGATTGCCTGGGTGCTCTCTGTCAAAAAAGCGGATCACTTTTATGAAAAAGGCTTGCCTGTCTAGACGATCTCTTTTGAATTAATCTTTTTCAAAAGATTCTTTCAAAAAAGCTTCTTTTGACAGAAGTGTAGTCTAGACATACCGTTAGTGTCTGACCACATCATGCTTGTCGTGGTGATCTTAAGAAATGACTACATAGATTTTTTTCAAAAAATGTTTTAAACCATTTTTTATTTATGGCACATTCATTTAAAAATAAAATATGAAATATTTTACAAATACTTTAAAAATCTTATCAAGTGTCTAGATAAACCAAAATACTTATTTTAGGTTTTTTATTTTACACACACAAAAATTAATATTTTAAGTGAAAAATTTCACAAGTCAGATTGGGAAAAACAATATTTATTTCAAATATGTGATGGAATGAATATCTGATTCACACCTTCACAGTAGTTTGAAAACTCATAAATTGCTGATCATAGAACGGAAAGGAATCTCAAGAGGTCTTCAAGTCCAGTCCCCATGGCAGGACCAAACACCACTTAGACAGTCTCTGAAAGGTATTTGTTTAATCTGCTCTTAAAGATCTCCAATTTGTGGAGATTCCACAATTTCCCTAGGCAATTTATTCAAGTGCTTAATCATAGTTAGGAATTTTTTTCCCTAATGTCCAACCTTGCTGCAAATTAAGTCAATTGCTTCTTATCGTACCAGAGATTAAGGAATATATTTTTTTCTCCCCTCTTTTTGTAACAATCTGTAATGGGCTCAACTCACTGCCACGGCACCTCCTGCTGGTCACACTGTAGTTTGCCACCTCCTGGTTGGCATCTCGGACGTCATCACTCTGCTCCACTGTCTCTATCTCAGAAGCCATGTTGCTCCTTAGATCGTGACGTCCTCTTCTGGACACTGTGCTCCGGCATTGGCCATGATTCCATCCTTGCCCCTCTCCAGGGGTGTCAGCAGTCCTTTGTCTCACACCTGACACCATGGTCAACTGCAAGCAAGCTTTCACCCAGTCATGGGCAACCAAGACTAGTGAGTGGGCCACATGATTGAAATCCACTGGTGGGCAACCTGCAGCCAGCATCCCACTGGGGTTCCACCTGCAGCCCGTCCCCTTGCCCCATGCATCTCTCATGCACTGGGGCATTGGCGTTCCGCATTTCCTACTCCCTCCCCCTCCCTCCCAGCACTTTCAGAGTACCATGAATCTGCTGATTTGTGCTCCATCCCTGCTCTCCCCTTCCTACCCAGAGGTTGAACAGCCATAAATAGGGAGGGGGGAGTAGGAAGTTTGCAGCTCCAGGGTCTCAGTGCCCAAGAGATGCCTGGGGGTGGGGGCTTAAGGGCCTCAGGACAACTGCCCCTTTGTCACCCCCATCAGCAGACCAAACACAACTTTACAACCTAGGGTTCTTGAAATTTTTCCAGTTTTTTTTCTGAGTTTGATAGAAGTTAGTGTACATTTTCTTTCTGTGTTTGCAAGAATGAGACCGTAGGTAATTTCTGCATGTTGACTATGTTTTCCCCAAATGATACAAAAACATTTTTTAAATAGGCAAATGTGATTATAACACTGCAATAGTTAGCAGAGAGAGGCTATGTCTACGCTACCAAGTTATTTTGAAATAAATTATTTTGAACTAATAACTCCTGAAATAACTATTTTGAAATTCCTTTTCACAAGCAGGAGTTATTATTTTGAAATAACAGGCTTCATAGTGGGAATGCTCGCCTTGCTATTTTGAAATAAGGGGAGTTATTTTGAAATAACTCCCCAATGTAGACATGCCCAGAATGAAGTGTGGTAATAATACCTGATATTACTTTTTACATATTTTTAAATGATCAACATTTCATGCTGCATGTGCATTTAAATCCTGCATAATAACTTAAATTTTATTCTCTAATCCTATATATATATATGCATCGTCTTGTTGTATTGTTTCTAAGGGTATGTCTAGACAGCAACATTATTTGAAAATAACTAGCGTTATTTTGAAAAAACTTCCTGTCTACAGAGGAGGAAGTTATTTCGAAATAATGTCAAAATACTGTCAAGCTGGAGGACTTCGTACTCCAACTCTTGTAACCCTGTAACACCTGTAATCCTGTACTCCTGTACGAGGAGTAAGGGAAGTCAGAGGAAGAGTGCTCTATTTTAAAATAAGTGATGTGTAGACGCTAAATTTGCATAGCTTATTTTGAGTGAAGCCCTGCTGTGTAGATGCACTGTAAGAGACAATAAGAGTACATGACATACAAGATGCATAATAACTATAGGAAGGGCCCTTAATTCACAGTATGTAATACAAAATGAAAAAATGACCGAATCAAGGGCTCATCTGGAAAAATTCATGTTTGTGAAGGATGTGGAGTGATCTGTAAAAATTAATGAATACTGTACATGCTATGATTTTTAGGATATTTGCTATATTGCTATATTGGCTTAAATCTTGGAAGGTTTATACTGGATTAAATCAACAAAGCTTCTGGGAAACTAAGGCTAGGTCTACACTATAGCCTTTTTTTCAGAAAAAGCTATGCAAATTGTGCTCTGCAATTTGAGTAGCTTTTTCCAATTGCTTTTCAGGAAGAGGCTTTTCCGTCATGTGGCCCTGTCTAGGCCAAATGGCAGAAATACCTTCTCTTTCGGAGAAGCCCTTATTTCTTGTACAGTGAGGTATACAGGGCTCCCTGAAAGAGCAAGTTTGCTCTTCTGCAAAGAAAAGCAGAAGAGCAAATGCGTTCCCTGGACATGGTGGAGTTTTCCCGGGATACCTCCAGTATCCCAGAAAACCCCTGCAATCTAGACGTACCCTAACAGAAAGGCAGAACAATAACTCAAGATTAGGTACACCCCGGGTCAGATAATAGACAAAGCCTGTGGTAATAGCTATGACGATTTTACCTTCCAGAAGTGAACCAAGTTACACAGCTTGTTTTGTCATGCCAGGAAGCAATGGATTAAAAAGATTGTATAGAATTAGAGTGACTCAGAGCCCATGTCTATACTAGGAAACTATTTCAAAATTACTAAATTCAGTTTAAGAACTCTTGATTTAACAAATTCAAACTAGAGTGTCCTAACTATGGGGAATCCTCGAAATTAGTCTGAGGCAGGCTCCGTTAATGTGGATGCGCTACCTCAGACTTAGAGCCCCAGGAAGACTCTGGGGAACTGTGGGAGGCCTTCCAGAGGCCTGTAAGTTTGAGTTAGAGGCACCAGAATGTCCACACTACCATTATTTTGAAATTACTATTTCAGAATTTGCACTACTCCTCATGAAAAGCAGGAGTACAGAGTTTGAATTCTGAAGTCTGTTATTTCAAAATAACAGGCTTGGTAGTGTGGACACACTGCTTATAAATTCAGATGAGGGGAGGGGTTATTTTGAAATAAATCTTAGTATAGACCAGGTCTAAGAGACTGCCTTCTGTTCAGAGGGCATACTTTCTTCAAAAATACAGTAAACAAAGGCCTTCTTAGGGTACTGCCAAGACTCTGGGTAAGATAGACAGACACACAGATGGATTATTGCTGTAAATCCAGGTCCTAAATCTCTTGTGTTATGCTTTATTTCTGCTGTTAAGATTAAACAATACTTTAATTTAAGAAGGCAACATGACCTATGCAGAGAGGATGAGGGATTTGGGTTTGTTTAGTCTGCAGAAGAGAAGAGTGAGGGGGGATTTGATAGCAGCCTTCAACTTCCTGAAGGGAGGTTCCAAAGAGGAAGCAGTTCTCAGTAGTGATGGATGGCAGAACAAGGAGCAGTGGTCTCAAGTTACAGTGGGGGAGGTCTAGGTTGGATATTAGGAAAAACTGTTTCACTAGGAGGATGGTGGAGCACTGGAATGGGTTACCTAGGGAGGTGATTGAATCTCCATCCCTAGAGGTTAAGTCTCAGCTTGACAAAGCCCCAGCTGGGTTGATTTAGTTGGGATTGGTCCTGCTTTGGGCAGGGGGCTGGACTTGATGATCTCCTGAGGTCTCTTCCAGCTCTATGATTCTATGAGATGGTGGGGGCTGTAGCTGCTTTGTTCTAGTAAAGAAAATCTATTACACTTCAAAAATCCTTCTCCTTGATTAAAAAGGCTATAACACAGGTTAGATGCATTTGTTAAATGGCTTGGATAAAGTTTCTGTCTTTATGGATAGCTTTGTAGGAGAATTTGTTTAGCATGCTGTTTGGCTGCTACCCTTTATTTAAACCCTAGGAAAAGAGACTTCTTTTCAAAAAGATAATTTTCTTTTTATAGTATCTAAAAAAAAGAACCCATGGGGTTTTAGCCTGATTGGGACAGTATATCCCTGTAATCATTTTTTTGTCTCGGGGGAAGAAAATGATGATGAGAAGGAGATATAAAATAAAAACTAAACTAACTTCATTTTTTTCAGTTTCTTAGTTCAGGTAAATTTTTCTTTTTCTTTCCAAAGTAAATGTATAAGTCTACAATTTTCAAAAGTGAATTGTGATATGGTTGCCCTCCTGGAGCTACCTTAATGGACCTGATTTTTAGAAAGTGCTTCATTCCCACCCCCTGTCAAATTGGATCCCTTTAAGATAGTTCAAGGCAGACACCTGAAAATATATTTATTTCAACAAAGAGAAGAATAATTTCAGGAGTCAAAGGAAAGGCATGAGGTTCTTATCCTGCAAACACTTACGCACATGTTTAGTTTCCTCTCTAACACAATAGTAATATTACTGTGGAATATGCAATAAATAGAAGGTAGTGACTCATCTGACACTTTCAACAGTCATGCCTGTGCATTTGATTCACACAGAGCCATACAAGTCAAACTAGCAAAGTTCAAGCATAATTTTCCTGAGCATTTGGTTTGTCTATCAATTAGAGAATGACTCATCCCACCAAAAGCATTACAGCAGAAATATAGATAATTGACTATAGGGTGTTTTACCTGGGAGCGTAGGCTGCCCAGTCATACAAGGAAGAGTTGTGGAAAGGCAGCGAGCCATTGGCTCAATGCAGCATAATAATTTCAGCCCTCCATTGATGGGAACCATAAAAAAACACAGATAGGATGGGTCAGCTTGTTGTCATTCATATTGATCTATCTATCTACCTATTATCCTTAATAATCCTGCAAAGATTTATGCACGTACTTAAAGAATGGGGACTAATCCCATTGAATTCTGAATTGCAGAGATTCAGAACTTCGAATTCAATGAATGAAATACAGTAGGATTTATTATAGAACAAACTGTAGTTAATTAACAACAAATGTGAAAGGATTCACTCACTGCAAGAGCACTTCCTCATGGTCAGGCATGGCTTGATGATTGCCTGCCTGCATGGTGCCCACTACTGAGGATTGGTCCATTGCTGCAATAGTATCCCTGTAATTCAGTTCTCTAGCCAGGTCACAATTTAGTCAATTGTTTCCAGGGCTCTCTCTCCCCCTGCTTTATGCCTCTCCAGCTGCTTGCCAGCATCCTCTAGTTAAACTAGGGCTTGTTTTCCCCCTGGGCTTTCTCCTTACCATTCATCTATTCCCAGAGAGTCACTGCAGACTCCCCTCCCAGCATTTCCACTGGCTCTCAACGTTGTAATCAGTCTGAAACTCCATTGGGTTTCATCACCAATACTGCCTGGTTTTCTGTCTCTCTTTCTCTCTTGTACACACACACACACACGCTCTTAAAGTCATATTAATCCATTCTGATCCCATTCACAGACCACTGACTATAAATAAAGTTAAGGGTTTGCATACATTTTTGCCACATAAGAGCCTGACCCGGATGGAGTACTCATAACCATTAACTTCTACTATTATCTACATGTGCCACTTCGCAATAGCTATAGGAATTTAGTCACAGTCACTAGATTTGCATTCCCAAAAGGAATGCTTGAAAAAACAAGTCCAGCTAGGCATGTTAGTGAAGGCTGTAGAGTTCAGTTCCTCTTCTAGAGTCTTCTAGGGCTAGGAGGCCTAGCATATTTTGACAGAGCCATACTTCTATGGAGCTACAGACCCTCATTGTGGTAGTTCCAGAATCCAGAGTTAGAAGAACAATTCCCCACAGATCTCTATATTCCCCAGATATGGATTTCTATGATCCATGCCTCTCCCTTCAACTCCCAAATAGAGCTCTCCCTTTGACTCCCAAATAGAGCACTAGAACTAGACTCAGCAATGTGACCCTTGTGGTGTTTCAGGGCATGTTCTAGCTACCTACCAGGGGGTATGTCTACACTACCACCCTAGTTCGAACTAGGGTGGTTAATGTAGTCAACCAAAGTTGCAAATGAAGCCCGGGATTTAAATATGTAGAGCCTTTCATCTGTGGATCTCAAAGCACTTTTCAGTACAGGCAGTCCCCGGGTTACGTACAAGATAGGGACTGTAGGTTTGTTCTTAAGTTGAATTTGTATGTAAGTCGGAACTGGTACATATTATAGGGGAAACTCTAGCCAAGCATTTCTCCAGAGCTCAGTTTTATTCTCCCACACCTCACTTCCCTCAGTCCTTTATTCTCAAGCTGAGGTGTCTGCTGAGAAAAGCTGCTCCATGTCTCCCTGGTCTGCTGGGAGGGGTGCTAGCTTTGCGTCTCCCTGGTCTCCTGGGGGGAAGCAGCTAGTGCGGGGTTGCCTCACCCCGTTTGTAAGTAGGGATCTGATGTAAGTCGGATCCATGTAACCCGGGGACTGCCTGTATTAAAAAATTAAGATTCAGCATCCATGAGAGGAAGATAAGTGCATGTAGAGTTCATATTCACTACCACTGAAATGCAGGAGAATAGGAAAGGGAGAAACGTGTTTCAATTTGAAACTGAAGACTGAAATTGTTTGAGGCTCTTATCTGCTCTCAGTGCAAGTGATGGAAAAATCGTAGTTGGCTTCAGTGAGGAAAGAATGGAGCTCTCATCTAAATAACCCAAGAGCATCAGCATTAACACCCTTGTCCGACAACGATCTGCATATCAGTAAGAATAATATCAAGGTTCGTAAATGATCTGTTCATAAACAAATGAGCAATGCTGAGAACATATCAATGACATGAACTTATCACCTTCACCAGCATTATCTGGATTTGCACATTCCTATTTTTGGTCTTTCTGAACCTAATCCCTTTTTTCTACAAACTTTTTTCTTAGCATCTAAACTGAAACTATATTATCAGTTCTTCCAGTGCTTCAGGCAAGAAGAGAATACATACATTTCCTCAACAACATGTCTCACAGAAGCCTATGAAACAAATATCCCAAGAGAAGTGGTGGAAGCCCTGGTTTTTGACACATTGAACACTAACCTGGAAAAATCACTAGTGCACAGCGAACAATGATGCCCCGTCAGTGACATGAAATAGATAACAGAACAGAAACTTTCCATCTCTAGATTTTAAGTCTCTGTTCAGAAAACTAATTACAAGTGACTTACTGTTCAATTAAAAATGAAATGAAATTACATCTACTTTGACTGATAGTTTGGGGAGATACAAGATTCTTCTGAAAAAAATTCTAGTCTAGTGTTGCAAAGCCTGCAAGCACAGAAAGCATGAGCTTTTTATAAACTAAAAATTATAAATGTGTTACATTTAATTTGGTCACCTACTTTTGCCTTTTTTCATTTTTAGAGGGAAGTTCCCACACTAGTGTTGACCAATGTCCATACAAAGTCCCAGAAAACTATTCATGACTTCAGGTGAATTTTGAATGCCACTTAGGCAGATGAGTGCTTGAACAGCTAAAAGTTATGGCGTAGGCAGCACCACCACTTTCTCCACCCCACCCAGATTTGAATGGGTTTCTGAGCACACTTTATAGATTGGGCCCTACTCATGAGTTACAAATCTCTACCTTCCCCCAGTTCATGGAACTTAGGCAGGAGGTGGAGGTCTGGGTGTCTACATGGAGGCAGAAGTATATATACCCAGAGACTGAGACTTATGGATCTATGGAATTTTCAACTTGAAAATGTAGATGGTGAGTGAATTGGGCACCTACAACATCAGTGGGAATTCTGGAGATCACAATGGAGCCTAAAACTTTGATTTAGGAATTCAACACCGAGATGTAGGCACCTAAGTTTGGTGTTTAGGCATCTAAGTACTTTTGTGTATGTCTACACTGCCACCCTAGTTCGAATTAGGGTGGCTAATGTAGGCATTCAAACTTTCAAATGAAGCTTGGGATTTAAATATCCTGGGCTTCATTTGTATGTTCCCGGGCAGGTGCCGTTTTAAATGTCCATAGTTAGACCCACCTGCCCGCGGCTACACGCGGCATGGACTAGGTAGTTCGAATTAAAGCTCCGAATTCAAACTACTGTTATTCCTCCTGCAAGGAGGTTTAATGGTAATTCAAATTAGGAGCTTTAATTTGAACTACCTAGTCCGTGCCGCGTGTAGCCGTGGGCAGGTAGTCGAACTATGGGCATCTAAAAATGGCGCCCACCTGGGAACATGCAAATGAAGCCTAGGATATTTAAATTGTTCGAATGCCTACATTAGACACCCTAGTTCGAACTAGGGTGGCAGTGTAGAAATACCCTTTGACTGTACTTTAGAAAAGGTAAATCTCATCCACAATGTATAAGACATGGTCTAGTATAGCTTCTTTGATAGATTCCCATCCACCTCTGCTGGATCCTCTCCAATGCATCCACATTGTTTCTATAGTGGGGGGGGCCCAGAACTGGACACAATATTCCAGATGTGGCTTCACCAGAGCGAAATATAGGGGAATAATCACTTCTCTAGATCTGCTGGCAATGCTCCTCCTAATGCAACCTAATATGCCATTAGCCTTCTTGGCTACAAGGGCACAATCTTGACTCATATCCAGCTTCTCATCCACTGTAATCTCCAGGTCCTTTTCTGCAGAACTGCTACTCAGCCATTCAGTCCCCAGCCTGTAACAATACTTGGGATTCTTCTATCCCAAATACAGGACTCTATACTTGTCCTTGTTGAACCTTATCAGATTTCTTTTGGCCCAATCTTCTATCTCAATTTGGTTTGAATTGAAGGTTAGGTCATCCCTGGCACATGAAGGAGTTTTGTGTGTGAGATTGTCATGTGGCCTATGGGACACATTTAGTAATAAGAATTAGCTGATGCAATGTTTGAACACAGAGACCTGCTGGAGTTCTGTAAGTTACATGCTTTGCTGTTTAACAACCACCCCTACCCAAAACAGTAATGAGAATTATGCATGGACTCCACTGCAGTACGGAGGGCTGGCACCGGGTCCTATGCACCCACGGGGAGCTGATACTACTTATAGAACCTGGCTGGGTCATTCACAACATCATTGGAGTATAGACAATAGAATTCACTGTCCCTGTTTCTTGGTATTAAAAAAAGGTAATTTAAAGATCATCCTGAAAAATGAGCCTTACACCAGGCACTAAACTCTAGGGGTGTGTCTAGACTACAGGGTTGTTGTTGTTTTTTTTCAAAAAAAGTGGCCTTTTTTCAAAAAAACTTCTCCTGCGTCTAGACTGCTGCTGCGTTCTTTCGAAAGTAAATCGAAAGTGCGGCAGTTTTTTTGACTGCAGAAAACCTAGTTTTATGAGGAATAACGCCTTTTTTCAAAAGTGCTCTCTTTCAAAAAAGCAGCTCGCTTTTTCGAATGTACTGGTTGTAGTCTAGATTCTCTTTTTCAAAAGAGGCTTGCAGTCTAGATGTAGCCTAGGTGTTATGAGCCAGTTATATGAGAGCGCAGAGTCGTGTGGATGACTTTTTGAAACCAGTGTAGAATCTGTGTATGAGTAGGTGCCCGGGGTCAGAATGCAGAGAGGAGCTTCTGCGCAGGTGCCTTTTCACAGCTGTGCAAAACCTGTGTCAGTATGAGCATTATTGGGGTGGGATAGAGGGAGAATGGATACTGTGGCAGCGGTGGTACTATCAAATAAAGCAACAGAGGGAGGACAAACTGTGTGGTTGGAAGATCCATTTCAAGTTGTTGCTTGCGAGCTGTAAATATATCTGTGTCCCTCACCTGGTTGGGGGAAACTGTGTTCAAATCCCATGTCTAAAATCAGACTAGTGGGAAGGATGCTTCTGCGATGAAGATGTGCCTGAAGCTGCTTCAATCCAAAATTAATTATACAAGAAAGAGCTTGAAAATTATATGCTGCGATCCACTTTTTTTGCAGTTATTTTCAGTCTGATTGTGTGTGTACAAAATAATTAAATAGCTGTATGAGGTTACGGAATTGTGGTTTTGTACTCAAATGAATAAATGGAAGCAACAATTGTTAAACTTGGCAACTATTGTGTGGTGATAATGAATGTGAAAACAAAGCTACAAGAAGAGGAATTTTAATTTGAGCTCTCAGTTCATCTGTTTGCCTAATTGTTTAAAGGACGTGGCTTCACGTGTAGGGCCACACTAAATTCACGGCCATGAAAAACACTTCATGAACTATGAAATCTGGTTGCCTCCTGTGAAAATCGGGTCTTTTATGGACTGTAGAGACTTGAGACCAGCATTTCTCAAAAAGGCAATTGAAGGGAGGGGATGCTGCAATATTTCAGGGGCTGTGATCTGTGTTCCCTCTAAGGTTCTCTCCAAGAATTTGAGTCCAACCACCTCCTCCGCAGAGCTGGGCAGTGGCAGCTTGGCTGCTCTGTGGTGGGGCTGTGTGGCAGGTGGCTGCCCTGCCCCAGGAGCAGCAGGGCAGCCACCATGTGGCCCTGGCCCTAGCTTCAGCCCTTCCCCAAGGCTGGAGCCATGGGCTACATGCTGGGTAGTGGCTTGTGTGGAAGGATCAGAGCCAAAGCTGTATGGCAGGCAGCAGCTGATGCAATGGCCCTGGCCAGAGCAGGAGCTGTGTGGCGGGTGGTGGCAGCTCCGGCAGCTCCGGCTGAGGTAAGAGCCACTGGGGCTGGGGGCTGATCCAGTGACCAGAGCTGGCTGTGGCCATGTGGTGGGAGCCCTATGGGGGTGCCAGACCCTTGGCCGACTTCCCCCCTGTGCCCAGCTGAGTGGGGGGCAGGGACTGCCAGGCGGAGCAAGCAGGAGGCCAGCTCGCAGTGCCTCACCTGCCCTGCAGTGCACTAGCAGCCACAGCCCTGCCCCGAAGCCAAGTGTTTACTGAGGCTGGTTCCTCTCCCCTAGTGCAGAGCAGTGGCATGGCCATGGAAGGCTGGACCCAACCGTTGCTGCAGGAGCCATTAAGGGAGCACCAGGGGGCTCTGGTTGCTGATAGAGGTCCCCTGCAGAGTTTTGAGACCTTCCTGCCGGCCCCATGTGCATTCCCCTGGTCTTGGAGGCAGACAGGAGTATCCTGACTTCTCATGCTGAAGCTGCTCCTGCCTTCCCCAAGGGCACCAAGTAGGCTGGAGCTGCTCTGCCCAGTTCACATGTGGAGTGTGCAGGCTGGGGGGGGGCCTCACTATATGCATCTCCCTCTCTCCAGGGGTGGGACTAGGTGCCCGAGAATGGGCTCATTTTAGGTTTAAGCTCATGGAGGGTTTTGTTCAGTTTCCAAGAGCTGTTCCATAATCCTTCTACTTTGGATTTTCTGTTGTTTGGCAATCTTTTGTACAGCAGTGGAGCAGCAACGTTCAACCTTAAACTGGATTTTAACTTTCACATTCACTGATAACCTAATATTTGGGGGAGGCGGAGAGGAAGAGGTATTTTGGTGGGTTAGTTGGTTTAGTTGGTTATTTCAGTGCATGGTTCATATAGTAGTGGATTATGCTGTGGTATTTTACACATCTCTGAAATGTTTTTAAATAATAAATGGCGCATCCACACTACCAAGCCTGTTATTTTGAAATAACAGGCTGGTTATTTTGAAATCTGAACTCCTGTTTCCTGGGGGAATAAGCTTATTTCAAAATAGTTATTTTTGGGGTTATTATTTAGTTAATTCAAAATAATTTCCTGGTGTAGACATGCCTTTTAAGGTGCCTTGGGACTCCTCATTGTATCAATGGGGTAAGCCATCATTCATTTCTTAATTTGATCTCAACTAGAAATGAGCATCAACCAAAGGAAAAAACACACCCTTAAACAAATCTTTAGAATGCCCTCTATTATTTTGCCTTTTGTTTTTATTTTACATTAATAGAGTTACATGGAGCCTTGGAAGAAAAAAAAACCCAACCAGAAAAACCCGGAAATTGCATGTATCACTTACACAAAAAGCTGAGGTGATGATCATAGTCTACGAGGAATAGATTTCTGATTCAGTCTAGCTGAAAAAAACCATAATGAAAACTAATGGTTGGAAATCAGATACAAGTTTTTAGTAGTGAAAGTAATTAACCATGAGAACAACTTACATAAGAATGAGGTAGATTCTCTATTACTTGAAGTCCTAAGACTGGATTTTTTTTCTAAAATATACTCTGTAGCTCAAACAGAAGTTATTGGCTTACTGCAGAAATTAGTAGGTGTGTTGTATGGCCCTGCTATGCAGGAGGTCAGGTTAGATTATTGTAATAACCCCTTCTGGCCTTAAAAATCTATTAATTGAATTGGACTTTTATTTCAGGCTTTATTTTTAGAATTTTTATCCTCACTGCAATGACCCCCACACCACTAGTATCCCTTAAACAATGCCAGAGAGTTACCTGATGTGCTATAAAGTGTTGAGAGCAGGATTTGGCACTTAGGTTGTTTGCTGAAATGCTGCTATGCTTGTTTCTTGCAGAAGCCTGTTACAGCTGCTGCTATCACTCATTCAGATTCTAGTTAGACTAATGGTGAGCACATTGCTGGTCTCTTTCAATGTGATCAGAACGTTATGGTCTGTCAGTAAAGCAAAGCACTTACTCTCAAATGTGCCACTATCCACTTATCAGATCCAGTGAGTGAAGCTTATAACCAGTGCACCTTATTTGGTTCAATGTGCTTAAGTCTTCTGGGAGCTGAGTCACAACCAGAAGTGTGCTGCTTTAGCTGATTTGTTGTTCTGGGAGTATGGAACTATGGTACACTCAGTTTATGGTGGCTTTTGATGACTGGCATGAAGCAAAAGAACTGGAACTCAGTACTGATGCAATTTCCTACTTTTCTCACTCATGGAATAGAGAAGTTAATTAGTGATACAGTTACCATAGGAAGAAGGTCATGCTGTTATATGCGTTTAGAGTCAATATCCAAACTCTTATGTTTGCGTTAAACACCATAAGGTGCCCTGATCGCCTGTAAACCAAAGCATCTTATGTTTGCCAGATGTCATTTCATGGATGATGCTAGCTATTAGCAATGGTAATAATTCCAGGAATATTCTGACCACAGAGGGGAAATTCTGAATAATTTTATAGAAATGTTCAATGAACAGATCTGGTATCAAATCTAAAATGTTATTAATTAAGGAACTCAATTAGCATCAGTATATACTAACTGCCTGGTTATTATTACTGATGCCTGTAAACGGTATAATTGCTGAGAGTCATGTACTGTTCCATACTGAGTCATAATATTTAGAAGTATAAATAAAACTAAATACAGGAGAATCTTATTACTGGAAGGGGCTTGATTAGCTGTAAAGAAGAGGAGCCATAATTATTAAACAGCAGGAACAACAAAAAGGGCCGCAGTTGAGATGGTTGCAAATGTGCTACTGCCACAAGACAAGATGTTTTCATTCAAATTCCTTGACAGGCACTGCAAGCTAATAATAGGCCTTTATTCAAAATGCTAGTGCCATGTAGTCAGTTTTACACAAAATAGTTCAGTCAAGGAAGTTCATTTTATCTTGCTCAGTCTTTTAAAACCAGTGGCCTTTGTAAGTTGGTAACACTTTCTGTTATAGCAGTGTAACTAAAGTCATAATATGGATCTTAATTGGTCTTCATGCAAAATTCTTGTAGATAAGCCAAAATTATGCTGCAAATTCCTGAATTGGTGCTGGTGCACTAGTCAAATGACAACTGAATTGGCAGTTACATTTGTACAATAGGGGATAGCATTTAAAATCTTGGGTTAGATCCTGAGTAAAACTAGGTCAGGTTAGCTCTGTTGAAGCTAAGAAGAGGAAGTAGAGGCTAAAAGTAGCCAACAGAGTTACACTGATTTGCATTATCTGAGTGTCTAGACCTAAATATTCATTGCTTCTTGTAATCACAGTATTCAATGGTACCTTTCTATACTTAGAATTGTAGGCATTCTCTGGTCTAGCAATATCTGTAGTCTGGAATGATTTTATTTAGCCGGATGTCCACCTATCATGGGTGTGGCGAAGTTTCCTGCAGTCCTGTAAAATTTGTTTACAGCCACCAGTCCTGGCTCTCAATGTGTTTGGTGCTGTTATTTAGCTCTAATTTACCCCTAAATGTCTTCTAAGAGCCCAGTAACCAGTGGAAGTGTTGGTAACACTGCTAGACAATATTGACCTTCCATGGTTTGGCAAATTCTCTGGTTAGGCATTGGTCAGGTCCCAAGGATGCTGGGCTAGAGATGTTCAACCTGTATGTCAATCACCACGGGGAAGCAAAGATGAAGTTTTAATGATGACCATTTTATTTCACTGCTACAAATCTAACTTTCCAAGGAGAGACTAAACTGACAAGATGCAGGAGGTTTGTGAGCATTATTGGAATTTGGTGTTCATAATAAAATCGTAAAATTTACCACAATGTGGGCATGTCTACATTACAGAGAATATCAAAGCTGCCACAGTCACTCTTCTGGGGTTAGCATAAGTGGGTCTAGTGAAGACCCGTTAATTTGAACTGAGAGGGTATTCCTGTCAGCACCCACACGAGGAGTAAGGGAAGTTGATGGGACTGTGTGCTCCTGTCAACCTCCCACTGTGTGGATGGCTCCAAACATGATTTAAGATACTTTAACTCCAGCTACATAATTAATGTAGCTAGAGTTGCCTATCTTAAGTCGATTTTCCCCTTTAGTGTAGACCCGGCCTGAGAGACCTCATTACAACAAGATAATTGACTTGGCACTTAAATTTGGTTTATAACATTTCCAAAACAATTGTCACTGTATTTCTGTATTTTACCTGTATTCTCTACATGTTTAATTTGACAGCCCTTAGTAGATGAGGCTGAGGAGTACTAAACCCAGATGGGGGACCACAATCCATGATAATATATCTTGACAATGTCAAAGTTGAACAAATTAATATTTTTTCATCAAATTTTGATGTATTTGCATTTTGTTGAATCATTAATTTGGTTCAATGGCAAGTTCAACATACTTTGTTTCCATGCCACCCGATAGTTCTTTAAATAATGCAGTGTATTGCTTTACCGATAATGGCTTGTATTAAACTCCAATGAGAACATCTCAGGTAGGGTGACTAGAAAGAGAGACCCTATATTGATGAGAACAGAAACTTTTTTTTATAAGAGAAATCTGGTACTTGTGGATGTCTTCTAAAGACATCATGAAGTCTAAGTAGGTAAGCGGCATTAATGATTATAAGAAGGATTAATTTTTTTTGTTTACTGCTCCTGCTTACATTCTTTTTCTGACTGCCTGGTTCATGCTAACAATAATCTCTGTGTAAAAATAATCTTTTCCTAGCACACACTTCTGGGTCTGACCTTTTAAATTTGTCAGAATTAAGCGGTTGCAATCCCATAGTAGCCATTTTGAAGCTGTCTTCTGTCTGGGGTAATGTTCTCTCTTCCAGATGATAAGAATCTGATTTGTTCCCACAACTTTCCCTTTCTTATTGCTGAAGCAATGGTACATTCCTGTGTTCTCCATTCCTCTACCTCTTTGAAACATTTCCAAACAGCTGTGGATATTTATCTCCCTGGTTTGTCTATCATCTTTTTGGCCAAGCAGCATTTAGCTTTTACAAATCTTTTTTCCTAAATCTGAGCAGAGCAGTCCATGGTGCAGCAGGCCCAGCCGGGATGAAGCAGCCTCCTACTCGTGTCACGCCGTGGGCAGGGGGCCACTCCAGCGTGGTTGGACCCACCATGATGTGCTGAGTGGCCTCACCCACGGGATCCTATGTAAGTGGTTAACCAAGTAAACATGATGTTTAATCATTTATCTAATTAAATGGGATTTTGCATCCCTATATTTATTAAAGGAATGTGAATTTTCTATTTAATCTGTGACTGTGTGGAAATGTTTGTGTTCAAGCCAATTAGATGTAACTATGGCCAATGCAATTTTCTTGCTCAAAAGTATGAACACAGGATGATTAATCATGTAGAAAACAAGGTAGCCTTCTCATTTGACCTCTGTGGTGCTAGTGAATATGAAATGTGAAGACAGAAATTCCGGATGTAGCAAGGCAGCTGCCTGAATAGCCTTCATGCTTCATATTCATTTTAAGATATGCCATTTATTGTGTAGTTCCTTATAAGGCCTTTGGTACCTGTTTTTTATTTTTTTCCTCTTCTGCCTTGCCAGGTCTGTCTGTTACTATTCCAGAGATTCCACTAAATTGCAATGACTCGATTTTAGATCTGCAGGTGCATGGAAATTCCCTAATTGCTAATGGTTTAGAAGATGGCAGGTGACTTTTGCCAGCCAGTCTAACAGACATTTGAACTTATGTCGCTCCAATGCAACTTGCAGAATGGCACAAGATACATGACACAAAATTCCAGGTAAATTACAGAACAGAATGTGCTTGAATTTAACCCAGCTATTCAAGCAGCAATAATAAAGTGGGAAAGAGTAGTTTGGTAATGACTGTTTTATTGATTTCTTGTGTTCCAGCCATTTTGTTATTCACTGTATTAGAAGCTAATTATTTTCCTGTTGCACTTAAAATGCTAATGAAATATGGACAGGTTGCAAGTAAATAGGTTTCATGCATTGTTGTGACAGCATAAGACAAAGCACCAGTCTGTTTAGCCATCAGTTCCACAGTGCTCTGGCCTGAATTTTGTAAAAACTAATTTGAATGTTTTTTTCCCCTGCTTTATTCACATAAATCATTTTATGCCAATACAACATGTTTGAAGAGCGATGGATGTGCCAGGAGGGATACACCGTCATGAAGACTACTGGTGACTTTCAAGTTAACACTAATTTTGATTTTTGCCTTGATCCTTTCTTTTAGTGTCCTTGAAGCAGCCAATGACAAAGTGTTTCTTGGAGGTTTACAGAGGCAGTAATATTAAATGAAAACTTTAATCTTGTGTATGCCTGAAACCTAGCAGTATTATTGCTGTCAGTCTGACACAGAATTATAATGATATAATGATGCATGCTACTAGCATTATCTACTCAATTGTCTGTCAGATTCATTGCCAGCTGTCTTGGACAATAACCCTTTTCTGTGCCTCTAATGATATTTAGCTCAAATGGCTGGAAACCTTCTCTATCTTGGAAAGTTTTGGGACGTTAGATGTGTAGCATGAAGGTCAGTAAAATAAAGTGGGTGCCATTTAAAAACAGTCTTTTCCTCTTCATTGTCATTGTGGTACTAATGTTGTAAATATTGAAAGATCCCATTGGTGACTGTAGGTATGTGAAGCTGTGAACATTCAGGGCTGGGTTCTTAGCTCTATGAGCTCTCTTATATCTTCAAATGCCTTTATAAGCATTAATGAATTATTTTTAACATAAATAAGCATGTCTAAATTTCTGAAACAAGCACTGATTTTAGGTGCTGAAGACCTTAAGGGTAGAGCCCTGCGTAGATACACAACTTACACCCACATCCACAGCTGTAGCCAAAAAACTGAGCCATGGATATCTACATTGACGTCCACGGACAATGATACCCGTAGATATAAAGCTGATATCCGAAGACCTTCAGCACTCTTCTTAAGGGGTCTGATTTTAAGAAAACAGTGAGCACTATGACTCTGAAAATCAGACCCCTTTAAGATTCTCTGGTCAGGCCCATCCCAAAATCCACCAATTACTTTTAAAGATTTAGGTAGCAGTGCATCTTCATGCAAAGGGTTATTTATATTTATTTTGCTGTGTCCCAGACAGTGGAAACTGCATTTGTGCATAACTGCTAGTTATGTCTGGTCTAGTGTGGCATGGAAAGGGTTAATGGTATGAGCAAATCCTGCAGCTAAAGTCACTGAACTGAGAAGAGCATTAAGTGTACAATGACAAACATCATTTGGAGCCTGAGGAGTTGAGAAATGGTACTTAGTCATTTAGCCAGGAGAACACAGGGAAGGAAGATTGAAAAAGTGTTCAAAATGTATAACACTATCACTGTCTGTGCTATTAGAATATTCTTATCCCTTCTAAAATGCACAAAGCTGTTCATGGAATATGTCTGTGTATTAAGTAAGTGAGGTTGGACAATATTGAGCAGTCTTAATAATGTTTCTTTTCTCTCTTGCTAAAAGCAATAGCAAAAATCCCTGTGACTTCTGCTGTTGAACAACAACAAACAACAAAACAAAACAAAAAAGGGAGGGGTGGAGGAAGAAATTCGTACAAGAGTGACATCCACTCAGATGGTTTTACTAGCTTCAAGCAACATGCTGTCAAAACAGCAAAATCATATTATTCTAATATAAGAATTATTTGCCTGCTGAGGCTTCCTGAAAATAATTTCAATCATGGCGTATACTATTTTTAACTTCTCTGTCTGTGGCTTTCCTCATTCAGTTCTTTCTAATTCCAGGGAGAGCCCTGGATCTTTGAATTAGTCTCCTCTTAGTGTTCAAAAAGTGTTTAATAATGCAGGAGCTATGTTAATGTGAGTCCAGTAGCAATTCTATGCACATCACAAGCCTCATGAAGAGAGATAATCCTGTAGAGAAGAGCCCTACATCTATTGAATGCCACTTTACACATTTAATAATCCAAGTGAATCAGTTATAGAAACTTTCCTGCCTCTCTTGATGAATGTTGATGCTAATGAATTGACTGATTCTATAATGTATTTCTAAATGTTAGTGTTTGTTAAAGATTATTCATATGGGGTGGAGGAAAGGAGGAAATGCATACTGTTTCTGTAAATCTGTTGTTGGCAGCTACACAAGCCTCTTACTCCATATCTGTCATCTGAAGGAGTGAGTTATGCCCAAGAAAGCTCTGGATGCTATCTAGAGGACTAATCATTTTTAAGAGTTTTTTTTAAGGTGGAGATGGGAAGGTTCTAGATAGAGTATGTAAGATGAAGCAGACAGTGTAAAGGGTACGTTTAGGGATAGTGATTATCCTTATTCTAATAATTTTCATTGTTCAGAATTAGAAGAAAGTGACTTTCTGTGGTTGTGTGTGATAATTACTATTCCTCGCTAAGAACAATGTGTTAAAGGAACTGGGGATATGTCTATACAGCAATGTTATTTTGGAATAACTGACATTATTCTGAAATAATATGTCCGTGTCTACACTACAAGCTGTTATTTTGATATAATGTCAAAATAATGTCGGGCTGGAGGACTTCTTACTCTGACTCCTGTAATCCTTATTTTATGGTGTAGACAGCAGCATAGCCGAAATAAGCTATTTTGATTTAAGCTATGCAATTGATGTAGCTCAAGTTGCGTAGCTTATTTCAGCTTTAGCCCTGCTGTGTAGATGTGCTCTGGGAGACCGCTTCTCCTTTGTTTCAGCTTGAATCCCAGTTGGTGCTCATTTGCTATTGAGATGGAGTGTAACATGGATTGGAATGGAGGGAAAGAAAACTCACCAACGCTGGAACTACTGTGAATCCCTTAGGGTGCATCTACACTGCACCTGTACCTTGAAGTAACCTACACAATTTGAACTATGCAAATTGCATAGCTTATTTTGCAATTTGGCACTGTCTACACAGTGCCAATTTTAAAATAGAATGCTGTTCCAAAATATCCCTTAATCCTTGTGGAGCAAGGTTTACAGGGACAGTGGAATAGCGAATCTGTTACATTTTGAAATAATGAGCTTGCTCAAAAGATGTGGAATAGCTATTTCAGGATACCAGAAGTATCCCAAAATAATGCCGCAGTGCAGACGTAGCCTTAGGGTATGTCTACACAGCAGGGCAAAAGTCGAATTGAGATACGTAACTTCAGCTAAGTCAATTGCATAGCTGAAGTCGAAATAGCTAAATTCAGTTTTTGGCATTGTCTACACAGTAGGAAATTAAAGGAAGAACACTCTTCTTTCGGCTTCCCCTGTTTTTCAAAATAATTTCAGTAATTCCTAAATAATGCTGCTGAGTAGACATACTCTTAGTTCTTTCCTGCCAAGATGTCATTTCCAGGGATGAAAATACGTTATTCACCTCTCTTATACAAGATCCAGCTCAGGAATAACCCACCAATCTTTCATTGCCCCTCATTCATCTTGCAAATCCTTCTCTGAGAGCAAGTTCACATGGAGTTTACAGTCTCCAACTCCAAAAACATGCAAAACTCAAAGGAAAAGGTATCCCTTCACAAGTCCTCACACTACATAGTTATATTCAATGGTTAAGAGAAGGACTGTAGCTAGGCTTTTGTGTCTATTTTAATTCCAGAAGCAATAAAGCACTGTAACCAACATTTCTGTTTGCAGGCTTTTCCCAAGAAGCTTGCTCCCTGAATTCCTGCCTTCTGTGTACTAGAACACTAATATTGTTGTATATCCCTCACTGGACTGGCATCTTGATTCGTGCCAGGTAGAAACTCAAATCACTCTTTTATGCTTGACTTTTAAAAAGTTCTTGCTTTCATGTTGAATTCTGGTGATGGTGCGTTCTCACAGTGTAATTGTACATTGTAGCTTGCATTGTAGCATTGTTAATTTGTTAGCATCTCTGACTACTGTGGCTTTTTGATTGCCTCTTATTTTGGGAGAACCTGGGTTCATTCTCTTTTTGGAAAAAATAATAAATAAATTGTCCATAGATTTCAAGCACTGCTGTGCAGAATGCAGATTTGGCTGGATTCTGTGTTAAATTATCAGCTGCCAGGCAAAGGCTGCTGCGAAAGCTTGATTGTGCTCTGTAAGAGTTTGGGCAAAGATTGGAATGTTATCACTAAAGATGACTGTGTTGTAAATGTACTGAATTGCTCTTCTGATTACTGAAGATTTCAGAAGCTGAGCATATGGCATTCATTAATCTTTTGCTCCATCTCAGGGTTACATACCTGAGTAGAAAATATTGCCAAGTAGCATAGTTCTAATGTATGTTCTAGTGAAGGGAAACATATATTATAAAGCAAACCTGCAAAAGGGGCTTTTTTGGTGAATGCTGAAAACTGTTTACAATAAAAATCTCTTTCTTTCCATCACTGAATATGGAAGCTGGATTTTCAAGGCTTGGGTGACCTCTTTTATCACTTCCTTTTTAGAAATTAGCAGCCACAGAGTGGGGGATGTACTGATATGTAACAGCTTTAAATGACACATTTACTACATCACTGCTCATTTGTTATGACAGAGACTGGGTAATAAAAGACAGGGAACATCTTGTCAGTTCAAAGTTGGAATTACCCAAATCTACAGTTTCTTTTAAAGACATTGTAAAAAATCCTTCATGTCATAATTATACTCATTGCAGAACAAAACACTTGTTAATTTCTGTGGATGCTAACACAGCAGGCTGTTAATCATTCTGCTCTTGGCAAAAGATCATTTGTGTTGCTGAATTGTTGTGATGTATTTGATGAAATGCCATTACAGGATGGCTTATATCTTGCCTAAACAGCTGAAGATTAGAATAATGGAACACAAGAGGTGTATTAGGAGAAATGATAGGAACTTGCTTTGGGCCACGTTGAGGTTTTTATAAGATGTGCATGATGTATATTGAACACAAATCCTGTTTTTGCTTTTGGTGTAAATCAGAAATAACTCCAATGACTGAATTTAATCAATGTTTACTGTACTGTGACAGAGCAAAAATTGGCCCATGGGCTTTACCTATATGTAAGACCATAAATCCTGGAGAAATGTGCCTATAAATATTTCCCATTTCCTTCTTTACAAATATCTTTCCCTCCTTTCCTGATGTATTCTCGTGCATTCCCATGTTAAAGCGGGGTTGATATTGTTTTGAATTTCTCCTACATAAGAACATAAGAATGGCCATACTGGGTCAGACCAAAGGTCCATCTAGCCCAGTATCCTGTCTGCCGACAGTGGCCAGCACCAGGTGCCCCAGAGAGGGTGGACCGAAGACAATGATCAAGCAATTTGTCTCCTGCCATCCCTCTCCAGCCTCTGACAAACAGAGGCCAAGGACACCATTTTATCCCCTGGCTAATAGCCTTTTATGGACCTAACCTCCATGAAATTATCTAGCTTCTCTTTAAACTCTATTAGGGTACGTCTAGACTACAGGCTTTTGTCGACAGAAGTTTTGTCGACAGATACTGTTGACAAAACTTCTGTTGACAAAGAGCGTCTAGACTACATTCAGTTCTGTCAACAAAGCAAGCTGCTTTGTCGACGTGGCAGTGTAGACGCAAAGGACAGTTTAGATGAAATAATGCCTTCTGTCTACAGAACTCTGTCGACAAAAGGCGTTATTCCTCGTAAAATGAGGTTTACTAACATAGACAAAACTCCTGAGTTCTGTCGACGTTATGTCGACAGAACTCAGTGGTAGTGTAGACGCAGGTTTAGTTTTGTCGACAAAAGTCCACCCTTAGGCTGTGTCTAGACTACATGGCTCCATCGATGGAGCCATGTAGATTAGGGTTATAGGCAAAGGCATATGAAGCCGCGATTTAAATGATCACGGCTTCATTTACATTTACATGGCTGCTGCGCTAGTCTGGATGCTACATTTACATGGCTAGCGTGCTAGTCTGGATGCTCTCCTGCCGACATCAAAGCCCTTTGTCAGCAGCCCCATTATTCCTCGTGGGATGAGGTTTACCGGGGCTGCAGACAAAGGGCTTTGATGTCGGCAGGGGAGCATCCAGACTAGCGCACTGAGCCGACAAGCAGCTGATCAGGGGGGATGTAAATGTAAATCATTTAAATTGCGGCTTCATTTGCCTTTGCCAAAAAAACAAATCTACATGGCTCCGTTGACGGAGCCATGTAGTCTAGACATACCCTTATAGTCCTAGCCTTCGCAGCCTCCTCTGGCAAGGAGTTCCACAGGTTGACTACACACTGTGTGAAGAACTTTCTTTTATTAGTTTTAAACCTGCTCCCCGTTAATTTCATTTGGTGTCCTCTAGTTCTTCTATTTAGGGAACTAATAAATAACTTTTCTTTATCCGCCCTCTCCACACCACTCATGATTTTATATGCCTCTATCATATCCCCCCTCAGTATCCTCTTTTCTAAACTGAAAAGTCCCAGGGGCTTTAACCTCTCCTCATATGGGACCTGTTCCAAACCCCTAATCATTTTAGTTGCCCTTTTCTGAACCCTTTCCAAGGCCAAAATATCTTTTTTGAGGTGAAATATCCTTTTTCACATGATAAAGATTCCATTATGAGTGAATCTGCTCCTGTCCACAAAGAAACATGCATTTCTTGGTGTTATTGTTTTTGACATTTGGGCAGTATCTTTGCTCTAAGCAATGTTTTCTTTCAGAAACTACCAAGGTATCTGTGTTGGAACGTTTTCTCCTGTATGTGGAAGAGGAGGAATAAGAGAGGGAGGTGGCTAATAATCTTTATTGTTTAAAAAACCCTAAGGTCACTGGTAGGAATTATGTTCCTAAACTAGCTAAAATTCTGAGGAATAGATTTTTAAAGCCAGGGGACCATAAGATCATCTACTCTTACCTACAGGCCCTTAAATTTAATTCAGCAACCTGTGTACTGAGCCTGATAACTTGTGCTTAACTAAAGCCTTTTCCCCAGAAAGGCAGCCACACTTGATCAATAGATGGGCAATGCATCATTTCCTTTGTTTTACCAGTGAACTACCTTCTTCAATGTTTAAAACATAGATGCCTTATATCTAATAAAAAAACTATGCATACTTCTGCAAAAAGTTGCCTACCCATTTGACAGGGCCCCTCCCTCTTCCCATTGTGCAGGAGCCTAGAAGCTACTTTATTCATTATTCAAAAAGTAAAGTAGAATGTGCAAACAACAGCAGTGATGTTGTGGTTGGTATCTACTACAGGCCATCCGATTAGATGGATGAGGTAGATGAGGCTTTCATTGGTCAACTGAGAGAAGCTTCCAGATCACAGGCTTTGGTTCTCGTGTGGAACTTTAATCACCCTGACATATGTTGGGAAACCAATACGGCAGTACACAGGCAATCCAGGAAGTTTTTGGAGAATGTTGGGGATAACTTCTTGGTACAAGTGCTGAAGGATCCGACATGGGGCCGTGCACGGCTTGACCTTCTGCTCACAAAAACGGAGGAACTAATAGGGGAAGTAGAGGTGGGTGGCAACGTGGGAAGCAGTGATCATGAGATGGTAGATTTCAGGATCCTGACCAAAGGAAGAAAAGAGAGTAGTAAAATACACACCTTGGACTTCAGAAAAGCAGATTTTGACTCCCTCAGAGACCTGATGGGTAGAATCCCCTGGGATGCTAACATGAAGGGGAAAGGAGTCCAGGACAGCTGGCAGTATTTTAAAGAAGCCTTATTGAAGGCAGAGAAAGATACTATCTCAGTGCGTAGCAAGAGAGACAAACATAGTAGGAGACTGGATTGGGTTACAGGGGAAATCTCTGATGAACTTAAGCAAAAAAAGGAAGCTTACAAAAAGTGGAAACTTGGACAAATGACCAGGGAGGGGTTTAAATGTATAGCTTGAGAATGCCGGGGGGTTATCAGGAAGGCAAAAGCGCAATTGGAATTGCGACTGGCAAAGGATGTGAAGGATAACAAGAAAGGTTTCTACAGGCATGTTAACAAGAAGAAGGTGATCAGAGAGGGTGTGCGGCCCCTACTGGATGAAGGAGGTAACCTAGTGACAGATGATGTGGGGAAAGCTGAAGTACTCAATGCTTTCTTTGCCTCTGTATTCATGGACAAGGTCGGCTCGTGGACTTCTGCGCCAAGTGACGCAAGATGGGATGAAGATGGACAGCCCTTGGTGGGTAAAGAACAGGTTAGGAACGATTTAGAAAAGCTAAACATACATAAATCCCTGGGTCTGGACTTAATGCATCTGAGGGTACTGAGGGAGTTGGCAAATGTCATTGAGGAGCCTTTGGCCATTATCTTTGAAAAGTCGTGGAGATCAGAAGAGATCCCAGATGATTCGAAAAAAGCAAATGTAGTGCCCATCTTCAAAAGAGGGAAGAAGGACAATCCAGGGAACTTTAAGCTGGTCAGTCTTACCTCGGTTCCTGGAAAAAACATGGATGGGATCCTTAAGGAATCCATTTTGAGGCACTTGGAAGAGAGGAAAGTGATTAGGAATAGTCAGCCTGGATTCACAAAGGGAAAGTCGTGCCTGACCAATCTGATTAGCTTCTATGATGAGGTAACTGACTCTATGGACATGGGAAAGTCAGTGGATGTGATATACCTTGACTTTAGCAAGGCTTTTGATACGGTCTCCCACAATATTCTTGCCATCAAGTTAAGGAAATATGGATTGGATAAACGTACAGTAAGATGGATAGAAAGATGGCTAGAAGGCCGCGCCCTGCGGGTAGTGATCAACGGCTCGATGTCAGAATGGAGGTCAGTTTCTAACGGAGTGCCCCAACGTTCGGTTCCAGGACCAGTTAGAGGGCAACCAAAATGATTAGGGGGCTGGAGCATGTGACTTATGAGGAGAGGCTGAGGGACTTGGGTCTGTTTAGTCTGCAGAAGCAAAGAGTGAAGGGGGATTTGATAGCAGCCTTCAACTTCCTGAAGGGAGGTTCCAAAGAGGATGGAGAGAGGCTGTTTTCAGTAGTGACAGATGGCAGAACAAGGAGCAATGGTCTCAAGTTGAGGTAGGAGAGGTCCATGTTGGATATTAGGAAAAAATATTTCACTAGGAGAGTGGTGAAGCACTGGAATGGGTTACCTAGGGAAGTAGTGGAGTCTCCATCCCTGGAGGTGTTTAAGTCTCGGCTTGACTAAGCCCTTGCTGGGCTGATTTAGTTGGAATTGGTCCTGCATAGAGCAGGGGACTGGACTTGATGATCTTTGGAGGTCTTTTCCAGCTCTATGATTCTATGATTCTATGAATGGTCAGAAGGGTTTGGGGCAGGAGCTGAATTTTGGGGACTACCTTAGTGGTCTCCCAGCTTTCAGACAGTGGAGGAGTTGTCAATTGCCACCTCCTTTCCTACTGACACACTTTCTCCCCAATGCATGCTAGGTAAAAGCTCTAGGGCTGTGTCCAGACTCAGGGGTTTTTTCGAAAAAAGTAGCCTTTTTTCGAAAAAATTTCACCTGCGTCTAGACTGCAGCCGCGTTCTTTCGAAATTAAATCGAAAGAACGCGGCTTTTCTTTCGACGGCGGTAAACCTCATTGCACGAGGAAGAACGCCTTTTTCGACGGAGATCCGTCGAAAATAAGTGAGTGTGGACGTGGGGAGGCCATTTTTCGAAAATAATGGCCTCTAGGAAGAAGCCCTGGTGGACAATCTGGGGCATGGCTTGCATGTCTCTGGTTCCTGTCTGCAGCCATTTCTTAAAGGGACAGGCACCCTCACAGCCATTTGTGGCAGCAAAGCAGCCAGAGCACACGGCTGGTGAAGTGCAGCATGTCCCAGCCCCAAGACCCTCCTGGCCCTTCCAGAGAGCCTTCTGGGGATCCAACCAGGGGCTCCAAACGCCGGGCACCGTCATGGTCTGGCCCAGAGATCAAGACCCTTCTCGAGCTCTGGGGAGAAGAGGAGGCCTTACAAGCCCTAAAAAGCAGGTGGCGAAATGCAGACATTTATGGCCGCATGGCAGAGGCCCTGGCCCAGAAAGGACACTACCCCCGCACCCAGGACCAGGTGCGCTCCAAAGTTAAGGAGCTGCGCCAAGGGTATGTGAAGGCCAGGGAGCATAGCTCCCATTCTGGGGCAACCCTCCACTCCTGCCCTTACTATAGTGAGCTGGACCAGATCCTGGGTGGTGGTGGTGAAGCACGCACACCACGGCGTCTCGTGCAGTCAGGCTTGGCGGACCCTGTGGTGGACACGCCAGAGCAGGACCCAGAGCAGTCAGGAGACGGGGACATGGCGCCACAGGAGGACAGTGAGGAGATGGCGACCCTCACCCTGGAGCCAGTCACACAGACCCCAGAGGCCTCCCAGGTGTCATCTGACGCAGGAGATGAAGCAGCAGGTGAGTGCAGTGAGGTTGTGTAACACCCAGGGGAGGGGGGGTAGGTGGGTGCACAGTGGGTGATGCACAAGGGAAACCTGTAATGCTCAGGCTGATGCCCAGGTCACACACGGTGTTACCTTCAGAATGTCTGATTCCCCTGTCTCAGGGAGAGGGCATGCCCTTTTGGACAGCTGTTGCACACATGACTGATTGTGATAGAAATGTAGCCGTGTTACTCTGATCTGAGGAAGTGGGTCTGGCCCACGAAAGCTCACCCCCTAATAAACCATCCTGTTAGTATTTTAAGTGCTACAGAGTCCAGTTTTTTAGGACTGATTGTGTCTTCATCTTTTCCTCCACAGCCGGACCAGCCGTGCAAGAGGGCCGCAGCACCCCAGCCCCACCTCCATCTCGGGGACATGGGAGCCGCAGACACAGGCGTGTGTATGCGGACATCCTGAGGCAGCATGTGGAGGCCGTGCAGGAGCTCAACACCATCCTGCTAGAGAGGGCGGAGGCAGAGGATCAGTGGCATGACCGGCTGATGGAGGAGCTGGTCCAGCAGCGCACGTCCCTGACTGCCACTCTCAGGGAGGTCTGCGGCTTGCCTGCTCCTGTGCCTGGTCCTGCTCCTCCAGCACCCCATGACCCCGCCCCACCAAACCCCCCTTCCACAACAGCATCCCTTTCCCCCCCTGGCCCTCCTCTCCCCCAGGCCTCCCCGTCCCAAGAGCACCCTATCCAGCCAACCGACAGCTGCATCACCCGATCCCGTGGCCATGGTGGACCCCGAACACGAGGCCCAAGCAGGAGACTGAGATCAGGCAAGCACCGTGCAACCTGATCCCCTTCCCCCCTACAGGTTTCAAGTCCCCTTCCCCCCTCCAGGTTTCAAGTCCCCTTCCCCCCTCCAGGTTTCAAGCACCCCCATCACCCCAGATAAATGACAAGGAAAGTGTTCAACAAAATGTTTATTGTACATAGTTTGGCATGAAACTAGATTTTCTACATCAAAAACGAACAAAAGCTTTTTTATGTTATACTATTTTCCAGTGAGTGATATTTTAAAAAATAAAACAGAACTTATTATTTTGAGACAAACCCTGGTGTTTATGATTTCTCCAAACAGGGTCAGGAGATGGGTTGTGGAGGGAAGCTTCTTTTGGGCCGGGGCCCAGTCCCCAGGCAGAAGCCCCTCAGTAGAGTCAGTGGCCTCCACTTGAGAATTGCTCCCGTAGGGCCTCCCGTATGCAAACAGCAGACTGGTGAGCCTGGCGGTCTCTTTCGAAAGAGGCTTGCAGTCTAGACATAGCCTAAGAGTGGGACTGGGGCTACGTCTATACTGCAGCCTTCTTTCAGAAGAAGCTTTTCCGGAAGAGATCTTCTGGAAAAACTTCTTCCGAAAGAAAGCATCCACATTACAAAAGTGCATCAAAAAAGCAATCTACTTTTTCAAAAGATAGCGTCGACACTGAATGGACGCTATCGCGCATTTCTGCTGTGATTACTATGGACGGAGTGGCGATTAGGGCACTGGTGCTTTTTCCTCTTTCCTCTTCTTTCGACAGAACTCCCTTCTCCCCGTCCACACACGCCTTTTTCTGAAAGAGCTCTTTTGGAAAAAGGCTTCTTCCTTGTAGAAAGAGGTTTACCACTGTTGGAAAAACCCCTCGGTTCTTTTGATTTTCTTATGGAAGAAGGCGATTTCAGTGTGAATGTAATTGAAGTTTTTTTGGAAAAACGGCCTTTTTCCAAAAAAACTTTGTAGTGTAGACATATCTTGAGTGTCTAGCAGCTTTGCAGCCACAGTCTACACTTAGGCACTATGGAACATGGCCCAGCTCAGTAAGATTGTCCCAACTCATTGCAAATTTCATCAGATGTGAAACTGTGCATAACTGCCACTGGACAGATTTGAACCTGGAACCTCAGGCCAAGAGCTGCTACAGCTTAAGCTATAAAGCTAGCTGCCACTCAACTTAAAATGTAGAGCTCACTTGTTCTTATATTTCACTGTAAGTGGTCTAAGTGTCACTACATGGGACAGTGAACCACACCGACTAGGTGTGTGAATTACACGTGCAATTACCATTTTGCTAACTGGTGCAGACCAAAATTTCACCAGAAAAGATTTACAACAAAAATTTGCTCACAGCTAGAAAAGAGAAAAGGAGGTGTGTTTTACTCCTCTGAGAAAATCTGATTTAACAACAAACCCCATAGCCTTGCATTTTGTCCATAAACCTTCTGTTTGTCTAATAAATAAATAAATATATACATTTAAAATCTGAAATAAAAGCATATGAAAAACTGAAACACTTAGGTAAATTTAGGAAGATTTAGAAAAAGCTAACAACAAACAGACCACAAGCCCAAACCAGCTATGTTTCCCAATGAACAATCTCAAATGTGTAGTCTGCAGAGTGAAACTTTACCCCATTATTTCAATTCAAGTGCAAGATACTGTCCCAGCATTCATCAATTGGAATGTATATTCACGGAGGCAGAAATTCTTCTTTCCTCTCTGTTCATACAAGTGGTTAAGAGCTCAGTCAATACTTATTTTGTCTTTGTGACCAACCACAGATTTTTCAAGGGCGCCCAAAGATATAATCAGTCACACAGTATGTCATCAATGAGCCTGTTTTGACTAGCGTGCAAAATGGATGGTCATATACTACAGCGGGGGATGATCAATGTAGTGCAGCACTCATATAAGTTAGTCACAGTAAACTATTAGATGGAGATAATGCATATTATTGCTAACTTAGGGCAAGTTTACACTTCAGGGCAAAAGCCGAAGCTGGGTCGAAATAGCTTAATTCGGCTTTTGGTGCTGTCTACACAGCAGGAAGTTGAAGGAAGAACACTCTTCCTTTGACTTCCCTTACTTCTTGTGAGATGAGGGTTATAGGAGGCAAAGTAAGACATCCTCCAGCTCGAAATTAATTCAAAATAATGGCTTGCTGTGTAGATGTGCACTATGTTATTTCAAAATAACATCAGTTATTATGAAATAACGTTGCTGTGTAGACATACCCTCAGTTAACATCTATTTCTTTGGAGGATTTTGGAAACATCTAAAAGGAGCTTAACCAGGTAGTCTGTCCCTTTATGCCTAATGGTCGTCCCACCTACCACACGCTGTGACCCTTTACACTTTTTAGACAATCTGACATATAAGGAATGGCATAGGAAACACTGGCAGAGAGGAAATGGTCCCCGGAATAAGTAGTGTTTGGGAGGAAATCCCATTACTGTTCCTTTAAGCGCTTGGAACAAAACCCAGATCTACAAAAGGGGCTTAAGTTCTGTGCCTTTGATGTACTTAATAACTCACAAGAACAACCGTGTGGTCGAGAAAGCCTGAGTTAGATAGCTAGGCTTCCTATGCAATGCACAGGGAGAGACCGGCACATTAGAGTGTACGCCACAAAGCCAGCATGCTTGGCATGGAGCTAACTAAGCATTCCAATGGAGATTGTGTCCCAAGGATCTCTTCATCACAAGAGGTGGAAGGCTCATCGTGTATAAGATATACAGGGATCCCCTGGGATTGGTAGTTACACTGTAGTTCACCAAGAGCAGCATAATGTTTCTATTAAAATCCTGTCAGACTGTTCATTATTATCTTTGCAAAATGTATGTGGAGATAAAGTATATAAGGCTATATATGTGCGTCTAGAGGAAATTATGTTCTGAAAGCCCTGCAGTTAAAAGAAGCTCATCCAGAGGTAGCCTGCATTGACAAAGATTCCACAGGAAACACGTACCTTCCTAGGAAGGCATTGTCCATTGTGTGAAGTGGTAATGAAGAGAGAGCATAGGGCAGTGGTGAACAGACTGTTGACCATTAGGATAATCTGACTGTGGATGTGAGACATTTTGCTGACATAGCCCATCCATTCTGGAACCAGAAAGATGAACAAGGAACCACAGAAGTTGTTTCTTCCCTCTGGCCTGGCATGGGATGGTACCCCAGTGGTGAGTGTTCTAGGAAATACTGAGTGTTGCAGTTTTCAGTAGGTTCTCCCCCTCTCCAGGGTTGGGACTCGGTTCTGGAAGAATCAGGTTAACATAAGATGACATTTCAAAAATTAAGTCCATGCAAAAATGAGCAGGTAATTACACTATGCATGTAAGTGGCCATTTAGAGTGTAACTGTGCAGATCCCTATTGTGTGTGCAGTCATGGAGGAACACAGCCCTTCTTTGCTTGTGAAAGCCTGAGATTTAAACAATAATGGCATATGCCCCAGATCATACAGACTAGACTAGACCAAATAATGCGAGGGGGCCAAAATCTACTATTGTTTACATCAATATAAACTGAAAGCAACTCTACTGACTTATCATAGCATGTAATCTTGATGTCTCTGCCAGCTATAAAAAATTAGATGTGTTCTCCATTTCATATCTCATATCAAGTAGAAGACACTGTTATGCATTTGCAAAGCAATGGTAGAAATGCTTTGTGGTTTTAATAACCTTACTTCTGTAATGTACATAATAAAGTTAATTTAATTTAACCTGTTTCTCCATTATGTATCTCAAATATGTATTTGCAAAGATCTGGCTATAATGTATTGCAAAATACTTCCTGCCCTCTGCCCATAAACATCTCCCATTTGGTCTGAAAAGCTGTAAAAGTCATTGTTGCTTATATCAAAGAGCAGTGATTTTTCTCAAGCAAAAACTCTGTTCCCCCTAGGATTAATTTTGTCTTTTAGTGTGGACTAGCAAGAAGTTTAGTTGCTTACTTATAAATAAACTGTAATCCGCAGAGTGAGTTAGTGGGAAATCCAATAAACTGGGAGTGCAATAATAACAACGAAATGTAAAGGTTATGAACATGTGAATTAGAAGCACTAAATAGTACTTGCATAGAAGAGGGTGCACTTTCGTAACATCCATGAGATGGTAAATGGAACATTTAGAGAGATCCTTAGTGAATTCCTGCATATTCAGCCCATAGTGTAATAATGTCTTCACACCCCTAGCTAAAAAGGCAGCCATACTATTAACCATAGTCATCAAAATCAGGGTAAGGAGATACAAAATGTGATAATAGTATGGGCTCCAGGAGAATTATTCCATTCAACTTTGAAGTGTTCTTCATAATGACAATCAAAAGACACTGCATCCCTTTCTCTGTCACTGCAGCTGTACTGCAGACAAAAGAAAATGTAGATTTCATTGTGGACTACATCACAGTTGACATGATAAACTTTAGGGGGAAAACATCAATATAAAACAAACATATGCATTCTAGTTGTCCTGGAGTCTGGAGGAGTATCTGGGCTGGTTGCCATTCTACTAGAAGTATTGTCTCCAAAAAGATATAACAAAGAATAGCAAAGTTTAAACAATGGAAATAGCAAAGTTTAAATTCTGAAAACATCCACTCAGTGTGCAGTGGCAGTCAAAAAAGCAAATAGGATGTTAGGAATCATTAAAAAAGAGATAGAGAATAAGAGAAAGTATCTTAATGCCTTTATATAAAACCACGGTACGCCCACATCTTGAATACTGCGTAGAGTTGTGGTTGCCTCATGTCAAGAAAGATATATTAGCATTGGAAAAGGTTCAGAAAAGGGCAACAAAAATGATTAGGGGTTTGGAATGAGTCCCATATGCAGAGAGATTAAAAAGACTTGGACTTTTCATTTTAGAAAAGAGGAGATTAAGGGGGGATATGATAGGGGGGATAAAATCATGACTGGTGTGGAAAAAGTAAATAAGGAAAAGTTGTTTACTTATTCCCACAAAATAAGAACTAGGGGTCACCAAATGAAATTAATAGGCAGCAGTTTAAAACAAACAAAAGGAAGTTTTTCTTCATTCAGTGCACAATCAACCTCTGGAACTTCTTGCCAGAGAATGTGGTGAAGGCTAGGACTTTAACAGGATTCAAAAAATAGATTAATGGAGGTAAGGCTATGAGCCAGGATGGGTAGGAATGGTGTCACTAGACTGTGTTTCTCTGGAAGGGATTGTGACAGGGAAGGGATCACATGAGGATTACCTGTTGTATTCCCTCCCTCTGGGGCATCTGGTATTGGCCAGTGTCAGCAGACAGGATTACTGGGCTAGATGGACCTTTGCTCTGACTCAGTATGGCCGTTCTTATGTTGAAGGAGCAGTTTGGTATCTCACTGTAATGTACTGTAATCTTCCATTCAACTGTACTGGAATTTTAAGGACTGAATTCAGAGCTCAATGAAGTCACTGTAAAAGTTTCCTCTCATAGGGTATGTCTACATTAGCCCCCTAGTTCGAACTAGGGAGGCTAATGTAGGCATTCAAAATTGCAAATGAAGCCTGAGATTTAAATATTCCAGGCTTTATCTGCACGTTCCCGTCTGGTCGCTATTTTGAAATTCCACTACCCCGAAGTAACTGCCCGTGGCTACACGCGGCAGTGAAACGGTAATTTGAACTAAGTCCTTAGTTCGAATTAACTGTTACTCCTCCTGGAATGAGTATGCCTCTCCCTCCCCCCAGTTTCTCTTATCCACCATCGGGCCCTGCAGTTCAATACCTCACCCAACTCCTACTGTCTGCCACAGATCAGCTGTTTTGGGGCATCAGGAGGCTCTGGAGAGGAGGAGGGAGGAGAGAGGAAGCAGCATGACCAGGAAAAGGGGTGGACCTGGTAGGAAGAGGTGGGGTGAAGGCAGGAATGGGGGCAAAGGAGTGGGGTGAGGCAGAGTGGGGGCGAGAACAAGAAGTGTAGAGTGGTACACAAGGGAAATGGGTGGAGTCGCTTCAGGGCCTGGGCAGAGCAGGAGGGGAGCTCCCCCTGGTAGATTAGAAACATGGGCTGATTTGTCCTAGGCCCCATGTTCCCTTAGGGATGGCTCTGGTAAATTGGGAAAAATGTTTGATTGTTTTGGTTATGTTTAAATAAAGGACTGTCCCTTTAAGATGAATGCAAAAATGAACAGGTTCACTTTCTGTACTTGTGCTGCATAATGGGAGTTAACTTGTTGCAGAGGCTTCTCCATGTTCATAAAATAGCCTTGCCACCTACTCCTGGTTTTGGATTACAACTGGAGGCAGTAATGCCTGAGGGTATGTCTACACTAGAAAGTTAGTTCGAACTAACGGACGTTAGTTCGAACTAACATTCCTAGGCGCTACACTAGCGCTCCGTTAGTTCGAACTTAATTTGAACTAACGGAGCGCTTAGTTCGAACTAGGTAAACCTCATTTTACGAGGACTAACACCTAGTTCGAACTAGGGCTGTGTAGCCCTTTAGTTCGAACTAGTGGGAGGCTAAGGCTTCCCAGGTTTCCCTGGTGGCCACTCTGGCCAACACCAGGGAAACTCTATTGCCCCCCTCCCGGCCCCGGAGCCCTTAAAGGGCCACGGGCTGGCTACTCACTTTGTGCCAGTTGCAAGGCTGCAAGCACCCGTGCCTGCACAGCCTGCACCTGCCACAGGATGAGCCAGCCATCTGAGGGCTCCCAGCCCTCCATTGCTCCCCAGGACCAGCCTGGCGGCTCCCGTCGATGGCCCCCCTGTAGTTGGGGAAGCCGAGGGCGCCGAATCCCCGTATGACGGCGTCCGGGTCGGCGAGGCGGACCACCCTGCGGAGCAGCACCCGGTTGATGGCCTTGACCACCTGCGGAGAGAGACACAGCAAAGCGCCAATCAGTGGGGCGCCCGGGTGGCTGGGAGCGTGCGTGTCCTGGCAGTGCCCCGCGCCCCACTCCCGGAAGCAACCCCCCTGGCGGCGTGTAGTACGGCCGGGACAGCCCGACCCCTCCGGTGCGGGGCGCTTTCGCCTCCTCCCGCCCCCACCTTTGTCCCTGGGGCGGCCCATCCCCTCCTCGCAGCCCCCCTTCCCCCCGGCTCGGTGGCCGACGAGCGCCGTACCTGCATGAGCACTGCTCTGACGGTGGATCTCCCCACGCCGAACTGGTTCCCGACGGATCGGTAGCTGTCCGGCGTGGAGAGCTTCCATAGGGCGATGGCCACCCGCTTCTGGAGAGGGATGGCGGGTCTCATGCGAGTGTCCCTTCTTTGCAGGGCAGGGGCGAGCCACTCGCAGAGCTCCAGGAAGGTGTCCCTCCTCATCCTAAAGTTCTGGGTCCACTGTCGGTCGTCCCAGCGCTCCAGGACGATGCGGTCCCACCAGTCGCTGCTGGTGTCCAGACGCCAGATGCGGCGGGGCACGCTAGTGCCAGGGCGCCGCCGCGGCTCCTCCACGGCCCCCAGGGCGGCCAGGCGGAGAGGCAGGGGGCTGACGTTCCCCAGGTGGTGCCAGGCAGCCTCGAGCCATTGCTGGCAGGCTTGCAGCAGCAAGTCCAGAACGTGCACCAGAAGGTGCAGGGCGAGCCGTGGCTCCATGTTGCCACCTGCGGCGGCCCCCCCGAAGGGAAGCACCGACACAGACGGGCACAGAGACCGACGCTTTGCTGTCCCTCGGCGAGGTTGGCAAGCAAGCAGGAAAAGCTGAGAACCGGCTGTCCAGGGGGGTCCCTTTAAGCACGAGCCTCAGATAGCCTCAAACAGCAGCCACACAAAGCAACTGCTGACCTGATGCCCTGCCGGAACCGGTTTCAGCTGCCCTTAAATGCCCCCCTGCGTCCAATCAGTGTGGACGCGCTAGTTCGAACTAGCAAAACGCTAGTTCGAACTAGTTTTTAATTCTAGATGCGTTAGTTCGAACTAGCGCTGTAGTCTAGACGTACCCTGAGAGAATTCTTCAAGTTCATACATGTACCGGCTTTTTAATAGAAGATTGTGTTATGAGTTCTCAACACTACAATGCCCATTAAAAGTCCTCTGTGACAGTTTTCAGGGTACTCCAGACAGTGAGTAACCTTATTCTCCCCCTGCCTCCAACATGAGAGTGTGACGGGTTTTGTGTGGGGCTCTGTGGTGGTGGGGTTTCCCCAGGCCATGAGCCCACAGAGAGATGGCCCTCACCTCATTGAAGTCCCTTTGTAGCATTCCCCTGTTCTGCTCAGCTCCATATCCATAAAAAATCACAAAAATAACAGGACTGCACTCCCCAAGGGAACAGTGTTCACATCAGCTTGCATGATTCAACTCAGTATCAGCACTTACCCTAAATGATGAGCTGTTAAGCTATGTCTACACGGAAGGGCTAGAGTCGAATTAAGCTACACAACTTTAGCTATGTCAATTGTAAGGCAAAATAGATTAACTTGGCTTTTTGGTCCACGCAGCAGGAAGTCGAAGGAAGAACACTCTTCCTTTTACTTCCTTTATTCCTTGTGAAATGAGGGTTACCAGGAGCTGGAGTAAGAAGTCCTCCAGCTTGACAATATTTCAAAATAAAGGCTTGTAGGGTAGATGTACACTATAATGTAAGTTATTCCAAAATAATGCTGCTGTGGACGTACCCTTAGATACATGAAAAGTGAAAACATTAATGCCTTTATCAGAGGCAAGTGAGAATAATAGAAGCAAATGACTGCATGTAAAACAAAATCATAATATGATCTCTAGAAACTAAGCATCCAAGTGAAGTTTCACCTGGAGCTTCTGAATTCTGAAGAAGTTTCTATCCCCTGTCCCTCGGATCACCAAAGGCAATTGCAGCATTTTCAGTTAAAGTTAGTTAAGAGTCAAAGTTAATTTCTTCCTAGGTGCAGGAGAAGGGGATGTTCTTCTTTGCCTTCTACTGAGATAGCCCACAAATTTCATTGCCTGTACTCGTAGACAATATAACCACCTGGGGCTTGTTTTTCCTGTTGTGCTGCTTCCCTGCTGACTTCACATCTCTTTGTCGACTTTTTTATGTAAATGGGTATCCATAGAACTCGCTTCCAGTGCTTAATTTACATCTGACAGAGAGATAAGTGAATAAACAACTGACAGAAAGCCTGTTTTTTTTACCCCGCTGCTGACTCATACCTGAATACAAACTCCAGCGTATGTTCATTGTGTACACATCACTCCAAATATAGTATCTATAGTTACATTTTACAATGACATTCAGGATGTGTGTGACCCCAGCTTTCATTTAAGACCTTACATGACAGTTTTTGATGAACCATACCAATGATTCTTTGGTACAGTGTTTCCTAAACTTTTTAAGATGGAGGAAAAGCAAACAACAATTTTTTTTTTATGTGGAACACCAAGGACTTTTTGTTAAGTTAAAAAAAATAGGGTCAGGGAAAAAGTTATTGAGGGGGGAAAAGTCATCTGTCCCTTTTAGGGTAGCCATTTTGAACTCTGTTGTTCTCCGCGGCACACCTCCAACTGCCTCGCGGCACACTGGTGTGCCACGGAACACAACTGAAGAAACACTGCTTTGGTACATACCAGAATCACAACTTTTTTATAACCCCCTTGCCAGTAGTCAAAAAGGACTTTCAAGGAGATAGATTCTCAACAACAAAGGTCAGTGACTAGTAGTTATACAACTGTGATGGATGGGAGGGGTACTGTTTATAAAAGGTTCAACTGAGCAAATCCCTGAAAAAATCCAGTAAATGTTGGCAGGGAGCCAGAAGAGTCAATGGGAAGAGAGTGTTAAGATTTGAATCGAGAAAACAGGTTGCCTGCTTCAATCTGAGAAAAGCAACAGGGGCTGTGAAAGGGTATGTCTAGACTACATCCCTCTGATGGCAGAGGGATGTAAATGAAGCACTTCGAACGTACAAATGAAGCTGGGATTTAAATATCCTGCGCTTCATTTGCATAAACACGTAATGGTGCTCTTTTGAAAAGTGCTATTTCAAAATTGAAACCGCAGTCTAGACTGTGGTTTCAATTTCGAAATAGAGCTTTTTGAAAAGAAAGCAATTACGTGATTATGCAAAAGAAGCATGGGATATTTAAATCCTGGCTTCATTTGCACTTTCGAAGTGCTTCATTTACATTGCGCTGCCGACAGAAGGATGTAGTCTAGCTGTAACCAAAGAGATGGAATGAGATGGGAGGTAGAAATGAAATGTACAGTATTAACCATGTCTAGAAGAACAACACCTTGAAGCAGCAAATATAAGTAGATAGGGAATGTTTAACTAGATGTGATCAGATTGTCTTCTTTGTTTTGTAGTTTGGTTAAACTCCTCTGTACTGAGTCCATGTGCCCTCCCCCACTACACTGTAACTAAAGCCGAATCCCAGGGAAGCAATTCTCTATGCTTCAATCTGTTTTTTTCTCAGTTGCTCTATTACACCTACAAACAACATGTGCTCTACTAGGTACAGGCAGTCCCCGGGTTACGTACAAGATAGGGACTGTAGGTTTGTTCTTAAGTTGAATCTGTATGTAAGTCGGAACTGGCGTCAGCCGCTGCTGAAACTGATCAGTTTCAACCGCGGCTGAATCTGGATGCCAGTTCTGACTTACATACAGATTCAACTTAAGAAACCCAGGCATCCCCAAGTCAGCTGCTGCTGAAACTGATCAGCGGCTGATTCCAGGAAGCCTGGGGCAGAGCAACTCTGCCTCGGGCTTCCTGTAGTCAGCGCTGGTCAGGGGTCAGGGACTGGCTGACTTGGGGACGCTTGGGGCAGAGCAGCTGGGGTGCTGCTGGGTTGCTCCAGTAGCGCGGCTCCTTGGCGCTACTGGAGCAGCCCAGCAGCACCCTAGCTGCTCTGCCCCAGGCGTCCTGATTCAGCCACTGCTGAAACTGACCAGCAGCGGCTGGATCAGGATGCCTGTGGCAGAGTAGCTGGGGTGCTGCTGGTTGGTCCGGAGCGGCGCTGCGGGACCAACGCGGCAGCCCCCAGCTGCTCTACCCCAGGGGTAGGCAAGATAAGCCTGGTCTGCTGGGGGGGGCACTTGCTGTACCCCCCCTTCCCCGCCCAAGTCCTCCACGGCTTTGCTCCGTCTCCCTGGTCTGCTGACCTGCGGGTCAGACCAGGGAGATGAAGAGCAAAGCCACGGAGCATGCCCGCAGCGGGACAGCCCGGGTGCGCTTGAGCTGTCCCGCTGCAGGCGTGCTCCAAGGCTTTGCTCTCTGTCTTCCTGGTCTGCAGGGAGACGGAGAGCAATGCCGCGGAGCACGCCCACAGCGGGACAGCCCGGGCGCGCGGCTTTGCTCTGGTGTCCCTGGTCTGCTGGGGGGGTCCAGCGGCTTTGCTGGACCCCCCCAGCAGACCAGGGAGACCGGGAGAAGCTTTTCTAGCCCCGGAGGACACGGGTGGCGACCCACTGCCCGTGAGCTCTGGGGCGAGAAAAGCCCCATTCGTAAGTGCGGATCCAACATAAGTCGGATCCGCGTAAGTTGGGGACTGCCTGTATATCCCTTTGTTTTATTAATAAAATCTCCCTTTTTAAAACTGTGATCTGATTCTTGTGTCCTAGAATTCAACAGGAGATCTGTGTATGTATGCCTGAGACTGGGAAGTCAGCTATCAGAGATTACAGTGTGTTTTCTTTCTTTCTTTTTTTTTTTTCAAGCTCTCTTGTGGTAAAAGAGCTTTAGTACCCTTTTGGAAGCTCCCAAGTGAATCTTCTTATGCTGAAGAAGAAAGTTGTTTTATTTTCTTTACACTTTCATAACCTACGTCCCAAGCTCAGGGAATCTGCAACCTTGGGGAGTTTTTAAAACAGAAGCCTCTAGAGGTAGATTACTTTTAAACCCTCTTGCAGGCCCCCACTTTTTGCACTCAAAGTGCCGGAGTGAAGAACAGCCTTGACAGCAACTAATAAAAGCAATCATGTCAGAAATAAACTATAGGTGGCTGTAAGACATGGGCTTCTTCTTAGCTGGTGTTGAGATGGCATGTTGACAGAAGAGCAAGATATTTTAATCAAACATGATCGTGTCTGAATCACTGCAGCAGAGAGTGTCACCAATTGCAACTACTGAAGCAAAGCTAGCGAATGGAAGAGCAGAAAAAAATATCCAGATGCACTATCCATAATGAGTTTGGAAGTGTTAGCTAGGCTAGTCAATTAGATGACACACAGATGTATCCAGTCCAAGCAAAACAGTTTGGCATTGAGTTGAAAGGACTGCAAATTGCAATATGTGTCCCCTAATCCACGGATACTTGCAGGGCATATGATAGAAGAGGGGTAATGAAGCTTGGAGAATGACAATCCGGAAAAGTTAGGCAGGGCTAGTGCTAACTGCTAGCCATCATCATATTGGTCCAGCACAATCAATGAGGTAAGTTTAATTATAGTTTAGGAATATGTAAATAACCAAAATGCATAAGTGCTTCTTAATTCATTCCGGCCCACCCAACTGTTCATCCAGTTTTGGAGGGAATCAAACTGCAAATAATTAAACTATGATTTAGACTTCAGCTGGAGACTTACCGGTATGGAAGTCTGTGGATGAATGTAGCTGATTCTGTGGCCTGGATAGCTAAATACAGCATATGTATTTGGCCCTTCTAGAGGCTTCTGCACACATTATTTTGGGAATAGACTCTGGAAGTATATCCCACACACTTTCTGGGTGTGGTATACTATCCCACTTATTCAAATCAAGACTACTTTCAGGCTACTTCTAGACTGCATCCCTCTGTCGACAGAGGAATGCAAATCAAGCATGTTGAAATTGCTAATGAAGCAGGGATTTAAATATCCCGCGCTTCTTTAGCATAAACATGGCCACCGCTTTTTTTCAAAATGGAGCTTTTTCAGAAAAAAATGGTAATCTAGACTGCTGTTTTTTTTGAAAAAGCTCCATTTTGAAAAAAAAGTGGTGGCCATGTTTATGCTAATGACGCACGAGATATTTAAATCCCTGCTTCATTAGCAATTTCGACGTGCCTAATCTACATCTCTCCATCGACAAAGAGGTGTAGTCTAGACACAGCCACAGAGGGTGTGTCTAGACTACAGGATTTTTTCCACAAAAGTTGGCTTTTGTCGAAAAAACTATACCTGCATCTACACTACCGCTGCATTCTGTTGACAGTAAGTCAACAGAACGCGGCAGTTTTGTCAACAGCGGTAAACCTGATCGACAGAGATTTGCCTTTGTCGACAGAGATTTGTCAACAAAAGGGTGTGTATGGATGCAGAGAGCCAGTTCTGTCGGAGAAAAAGACCTCCAGGAAGAAGCCCTGGTGGACAGTCCATCTACATGCCTGGCACCTCTCTTGTTCCTGTCTGCAGCCATTTTTTTAAAGGGATAGGCACCCTGCCAGCTATTAGTGGCAGGAAGTCAGCCACAGCACACGGCTATTCTTGTCCCACGGGATCCCAGGCATGTCCCAGCCCCTTACAGGGACTCTTCTGAGGACCCACCCAGGGGCTCCAAACGCCGGGCACCAGCATGGACTGGGCCAGAAATAGAGTCTCCTCGAGCTGTGATCTGAGGAGGAATCCTTACAAACCCTCCATACATGCCGCAGGAATGCAGAAATTTATAGGCGCATGTCCAAGGGACTGGCCAGGAGAGGGCACCACCCCCGTACCCTGGAGCAAGTGTGGGCCAAAGTTAAAGAGTTGTGCCAGAGGTATGCGAAGGCATGAGATGAGAGCTCCTGCTCTGGGGCAGCACACACTACTGCCCGTACTACACAGAGCTGGCACACGTTCTCAGCGGTGGGGAAGTCTGGACTCCACTGCGTCTCGTGCAGTCTGGGTTATTGGAGCCTGTAGTGGATAAACCAGAGCAGGAGCACGAGCAGTCCAGGGAACCTGGAGAATGAGACCTATTGCTGAGGAGGAGAATGATGTCAACATCGTGACCCACACCCTGGAGCCGGTCACCCAGGCCTCCCAGGTGTCTTTGGACATCAGGAAAGAACCAGCAGGTGAGTGCTGTGAGGTTGTGCCACACACAGGGTGGGGGAGGTGGGTGCACAGTGGGTGATGCACAAGGAAAACGTATCATGCTCCGCCTGGACATCATGCAACTGGCTGTGCATGTGCAAACACATGCAGTGGTAGAGTGTGACATGTGGGTGTGTGCCACGTGGTGCCAGGAGCCATTTCCACAACACATACGGGTGGGTTGGCAGTGTGAGGGTGCATATCCAGCCCTCCCACACCCATTGGCACTTTGGGGCCCCTGTGATGCTCAGGCTGATGCCCAGCTCACACATGGTGTTACTTTCAGAACCTCTGAGTTCCCTGTCTGAAGGCGAGTCCCTTACAGCGAGGACATGCCTTTGGGGACAGCTGTTGCACACATGACTGATTGTCTCTTCCTCTTTTCCTCCACAGCTGGACCACCTGTGCAAGAGGGCCACAACACCCCAGCCCTACCTCCATCTCAGGGACACGGGCGCCGCAGGCACTGACATGCTTATACAGAGGTTCTGAAGATGTATGTGGCAGCCCTGCAGGATCTCAGCAAGACCCTGAAAGGGTGTTTAACCACAGTAGAGGTGTTTAAGTCTCGGCTTGACAAAGCCCTGGCCGGGTTGATTTAGTTGGGATTGGTCCTGCCTAGAGCAGGGGGCTGGACTTGATGACCTTCTGAGGTCTCTTCCAGCTCTATGATTCTATGATCCCAGGTTTGCTTTTAGCTGCAGATGACCGGGATCTGTTGGTATTACACAGGCACACCACTCCAAAGCACTAAGAGAGAGACTCAATCATTGTGCTCTAGTTAGTTTAGGTTAATGCAACTGGTTTGGGGCCAGACTATTGCAATTTTTCTAGTCTGACTTCCTGCATTACACAGGCATTGGAACTTCCCTGAACTCATTCCTGTTAGAACTAGAGACTTTCATTTAGGAACATAACTAATCTTCACTTATGCGCTTTCATTGTTGATGTCATGGGATCAGTACACCCCTCACCCTGGGGATGGGGTAAGGCTATGGTAGCCTTGCACCAAATAAATTTGGTTGCACTCAGTCTAAGGACTCTGTGGTCCAATGGCCTGTTTCATTATGGCTCCACTCATCTATGGAGAACTGTAGTCTAATGGCCAGAGTCAATGTGGCTCTTCTTGGCTGCAGAGAAGAAAGAGGGACTTAATTGCTCCCCTTGGCACTCATCTATCAGTGACCTGCCGTCTTTGTTATTTACCACTCCCCTAATCTTCCCGTCATCTGCAAACTTAATCAGGTTCATCTGTTTTCTTCCATATGATTGATAATAATGTTAAATAGTGGGATGCTAACAATCAGTCTCTGGAAGACCCCAGCAGAAAAATACCCTCTTGACAAAACAAGAGTAAAGGGGCTGATAACTACTACTCAGCATGCTCTGCTGAGGATCCAGAGAGACTGAGAAACAGCAGAGCTTTGGACAGCTTGTGAGGTTGTTCATTTACAGATAATCTGTCTGCCAAGAGACTGCAGTCTGGAATCGCTTGAGAAGGTGAGATGGAATACTCAAGCTTTCCGGGCCTCTCCGAAGCAGCAAATGGACCACAAATATTACAGCAAATTAAACATTCGTGTCAACAGTGTTGAAACTGCACAGAAGCACATCAGAAATATTTTTCTGATTTCGGAATAGACTTTTTCTTAAATAAACATTTTGGGCTAGTTGCAAGAACTTTGTTGACATTTAGAGATGTTTTTATTATAAATAACAGATATTGGAAACCATTCGAAAGTTCAGACTCACAGTAGATTAAAATTGTAGCTTGTTGTTTAAAATAAGCAGTTGAATGCACCACTGTCTATATAAAAACCATATAGCAGAGATTCAAAGTATTGAATCTTCACAAGTTTGTGGAGAAATCTACATCATCTTGATCACATCCTGGGTCATAGTAAGGAACACAGGTGACATTAGTGGATCAAAAATGCTCATTGATTTGATTTGCTCTTAGGGTATCACCAACTCAAAACCTTGGTCTGGTACAGAGTAAGGATGTTAAGGACTAGTTGACTATCCAATAAGAAAATGCTTATCGGATAGTCAGTCGACTAGTCGATTCCCCTCCTTGCTGCCTCTATCAGATAGAGGCAGCAAAGGGGGGAAAAAGGGGGTACTTCAAAGTGGCAGCACCACACGGCTCAGCCCAGCAGGGGCTCTTGTACATTTCAAGGAAGGAATGCGGAAGTGCCTATAGACTAGTAGAGTAGTCGATGGAAATTCCATCGACTACTTGACTAGTAAATTAACTGCTAGTTAACATCCTTAGTACCGAGCTCTAGTGAATCTTTGTTGACTGTACAATGCTTCATTGAAGTGAGTGGGACTCTGCTTGGCTTATGGATTTCATTGTGGGGCTAAGGCTCATGGCTGATACAGAAGTCTGACAAACTCTCCACGCTGATTAACTATTGAGGGATGGAGATATGTCTTCAGCCATACCATATTATGCCAGGATCTTGTTATTTGTCAGAAGCTAAACAGGGCTAGGATAGTTCCTGAATAGAAGGCCTTAGCCTCTGTTTGCCAGATTCTAGGAATGGGCAAAGGAGATCGATCACTTATGTTATATTCTTAAGTTGTTATATTTCCCTGCATGGCCTTTATCCTAGAGGTGAGCCAGTGTTCTATGGACAGCACCATACTTAGATGCTGGACCTTGATTTCTGGAGAGCCTTCTCTTCAACCCCCCTCTCTATTAAGGCTTTGCAGTTTTTTGTTTTGTTTTTTCTCTCTCAGTTCAGGTGTATACTACAAAATTACTTTGGTGTAACTACATCAGGCGAAGATGGGAATAATCCACACTCTTAAATGACATAGTTTTACTGATCTAAGCACTGATCAGACCAGCTCTGCCCCGGGCTTCCTGGAATCAGCCGCTGATCTGTTTCAGCAGCGGTTGAATCGGGGACCCCTGGGGCAGAGCAGCTGGGGTCCTGCCGGGTTGGTCCCGCAGCGCTGTCCTTTGGTGCTGTGGGACCAACCCAGCAGCACTCCAGCTACTCTGCCCCAGGTGTCCCCAAGAGCAACTGGGGTGCTGCCGGGTTGGTCCTGCAGCTCCGAGGGGCAGTGCTACAGGGCCAACAGGGCAGTACCCCAGCTGCTCTGTCCCAGGCATCCCCAAGAGCAGCTGGAGTACTGCTGGGTTGGTGTCGTAGCGCCGCCCCTCGGCGCTGCGGGACCAACCCGGCAGCACCCCAGCTGCTCTACTGCAGGCATCCCCGATTCAGCTGCTGCTGAAACTGACCAGCAGCCGCTGAATCAGGGACGCCTGGGGCAGAGCCGGACTATCGTAACGGGGGGCTATGAGGGGTCTGGGGTGGCATCCCCTCCCACCCCACTCCAGACCCCTCATAGCCCCCCCTTCTGATAGTCCATCATATCTGATAATCCGGCACCCCCTGGGTCCTAAAGGTGCCGGATTATCGGAAATTTACTGTAATATGGAAAGTTTGAGATCCATTAATGAGTGCCTGGGAAAGTTAAAATGTTCCCCAACAGATTTCTGTGTGTTACTTTTTCAAATATCTGATTTTTGTCCATTTATACTTTGCCATAGAGGCTACCCAGTTTGGCCAATATACATGGCAGAGGGGCATTGCTGGCATAGATTTGATGGCAGAGATCACGTTGGTGGATGTGCAGTTGTATAAGCCTCTGATATGGTGGTTTATGTGGTTAGATCCTGTGATGATGTTGCTTGTATAAGGTGTGGACAGAGATGGCACTGGAGTTGATTGCAAGGGTGAGTTCCTGGCTGTAAACAATTGATTGGAAATGTGTCTTGGATGGAAGCTAGAGGCAAGTAGGTAAGTGTAACAGTCGGAAGGTTCTGGTGTAAGGTGATGGAAATGTGACCGTTGTGTAATTGTACTGTAGTGGCAAGGAAGTGGATCTCTTGTGTTGACTGGTCCAAGCTAAGGTTGACATGGGGTCAGTGTGGGGTACTGACCGCTGGAGCCCTGTCCCCTCCAATTGAGAGCCAACAGCCTGTGATGAGTGATGTAGTTACTGTAGAATCTGTTAAATCAGGTAACGTATCAACCTAAGCACTGGTGTAGACAGCACTATGACCATGAGAGCTTCTCCAGCCAACATAGCTACCACCGTTCACAGAAGTGCCGTTATTAAGTTAACAAAAGAGCTCTCTCCTGTCAGCTTAGAACACTAGTTCTCAATCTTTCCTTTTGCACCCCAAGTTTCACCTGACTTAAAAACTACTTGGTTACAAAATCAGACATAAAAGTACATATGTGGCATAAGCACACTAGTACTGAAAAATAGCTTATTTTCTCATTTTTTACTATAGAATTATAAAATAAATCAATTGAAATTGAGTGAACGTATGTGTCACTATATAGTATATATAGCAGTATAAACAATTCATAGTCCATATGAAATTTTAGTTTGTACTGACGTGGCTAGCAATATTGCCTGTTGTAAAACTAGGCAAATATCTAGATAAGCTGATGTACCTCTTGGGAAACCTCTAAGTAACCTAAGGATACGTGTACTGGTTCAGAACCACCAGCTTCTTTACCAGAAGCACTATATGGGACTCAAAACTAGAGCACTAATATTTACACGTGCAGTGGAAAGATTTTAATGCCTATACAAGTAGGCGATGGAATTTACATCATCCAAAACTGCCTACGTGTGCAACATCTATCAACTGTGTGCATAAGTGTTACTGCTTCAAAAGTGTGGAAGCAGGAAAAGGGGAATAGGTTGAGTATCTTTTGAAAATCAGGTTCTTTTAAAAAAGATAAACCTTATATACTCTAAAAAGAAGTGAACCTGGTGCATACTGTCCCAGGTAAAATATAAAATCCATGTGGAAAGTATAAGAGATTACAGGTTATGAATATTATTGAGAGTCACCAAATGGCCATTGTCAAGTTAGGCTGAACTGACTGTATAAGCAGTTAGACCTTGGAAAAATCTTGATTGTACTGCAGTTTTTTAAAAGATGTGTTAGTCACAAGTGTAGTGTGTTTCCTGCCTGGATCTCTGGCTATATGCATTTTTAGGCACTGAGCTGCAGTTTTCAGATTATATCCACAGGCACAACTAACAAGAATGTTACATGGTGTAAAAAACATTATGAAAGTCATAAAGAAATACAAAGCAAATAACAAAGTTTTTCCAATCTTTAAAAGGCAGTTTTCAAACCAGATAGGTCAGAAAAGGATTTGTAAGGTTAAATAGCAGAGAGTATTTTTATTCGTTAGTATTATCATAGCTTTTATCCCTTTCGTATGATCATAGTTCCGATTTCACTCTGCAAGGTGCTGTACAAACATAGAAAGAAACAAATGACCCCTGCTGCAAAATAATAATCTTGTGTATAATATTTCTATGGTTTTGACTGAAAACATGGTTGAAATTCAATGCAATAGTTTAGGGAATCTTTTACAAAATATTGTTTTCTACAGGAATTCAAGATCCTATCTGTAGCCCTGAACAAAGCAGCTGGCCTGTCCCGCTCATGAGAAATCATGGAGAATAATAAGGAGGAGATGTTTCCAAAGATAAATGCTTCAATGCATAATTCAAAATGAGCTTTGAAAATATTGTGCCAGACATGGTGTCACAGTGCTCTGTGCTTGTGTTTCTGAATCTGACCACTGGCTTCCAAGTTCCCAGGTACTGAGGATAAACCAAGGAGCAAACCAGAATTTCATGGCTTTCACTTGTTACCAATAGCTTTCCCATCAATAACAAACTTAAGGGGAGTATTAAGAAAAAATACAGATTCCTTCACAGAAAGGGAAAAGGGATCATTAGCTTGAAGTTCACTCTCCTAGCACCAGTGGATTTAAAAGATGACAGGGGTGACAAATCTCATTATTGTAAGTGCAAGTGGGGAATACCAGCAGATAGCCATTTGTGAACAGACAAAGAGAATCGTTGAAACTGAAAATCCAAAGGCATGCCAGTAATGACATCTATCTATATTAGTATGAATAATCTGATAAAGAGGTTTCTGCAAACTCAGAGAGAGTCAGGTCATGTAATGAAACAAATCACCTGATATAAATATTTTAGAACATGGGCTGGAAGGATTATTTCCAGCTAGCCTCCGGCTTGTTCCCAGAGGCCAGCTGCAGGGAACCAGCAGCACCAGTTGCAGCAAGGGTGCCTTCAGTAGGGGCCACTGTCTGGTGGACAAGTCCCATGGAACATGCTGAGCCTGATTCATTCTATAGAGTTATAGCACCTTTGGCAGGGCCACTACTTAAGGCATCTTCAGCAGTGATGTCAATTCCCTTTCATAGTAGCTATGACTATCTCAGCAGCTGTTAAGTGACTGGCCACGGGGGAACAAAACGTGGGTCACCAGCTGGGTGGTAGCTGTGGACTGAGCTCTGGGACCAAGTGGTAGTGGTGGTAGCTGTGGGCTGGGCTGTGGGACCAAGACGGACCAAGCTTGTCTTTATCTCCTGGGTTATGTCTAGACTGCAGGTTTCTTTCAGAAGAAACTTTTTTTGGAAGAGATTTTCAAAAAAAACTTTTTCCGAAAGAAAGTGTTCACACACAAAAGTGCATAGAAAAAGCGATCTCCTTTTATCTTGCATTTAAGCTGTAATTACTATGGACAGAGTGGCCACCAGGGCACCTGTGCTTTTTCCTCTTTTCTCTTCTTTCGAAAGAACTCCCTCTTCCCTGTCCACACACACCTTTTCCCGAAAGAGCTCTTTCAGAAAAAGGCTTCTTCCTCGTAGAAAGAGGATTACCAACACTGGAAAAACTTTTGGAAGATCACGATTCCAGGGTGGATGTAATTCCGATAAAACTCAGTAGTGTAGACATAGCCCTGGAGGGGTGAGGTTTTACATGGGCAGCTGAGAGATGTTGTATTCTGTGTTTGGGGCTCGGAACAGCAGCATTGCTTGCTTTTGCATTTCTTGCTTGTTTTACATTTCCAGTGGCATTTCAGACTGCGATTTTATGCCCTTGTTTGCAGTGGAGTTTCTGTTTCTGATTTGGTACTGCTCTGTGCCATGCTGTTCTATCTTAGTTCTGATCTTTTAATAAACACAAACAAAAAGGTTCTCCACTACCAAGCAATGAACCCTGAGAATGCAGCACTGTGGAAGGCAATAACAGCCACAGAGCTGAGCAGTAGTATAAACAATAGTGGCAGCGAGTGGCCAGAGCTAACAGTAGTAACAATGAGGGAGTCACAGAGGCAGAATCAGAAGTGGGAAGTGAACCCTCATGAATACTGGACATTGGATCCTTCCTGACCTAGGACTACTGACTTTGAGTGGCATGCAGAAGAGGGACAGAGGCATGATGTGTCAAAGGGGCATTTGTTTTTTGAACTTTCATACTGAAAGGCAGGAAACTGAGGCAAAGGAAATAGCCCAATAAATTATGGGGTTGGTATTTGCTTAGGGTTACATGTCTCCTAATTATGATTATGGTGTTTTCCCAAATTAATGCTGGATTCACTTTCCCTTTTGATAAGTTTTTTTTTTCTTTTGTTATCGACACATGCAGTCCTTGTGAAGGGGGAAGTATTGCCTCTTAGAGGCAGCCGGGGTAGTGTTGTGTTTTCCCAGATTACTGCATAGGGCTTGAATTAATTCTATTTTTAAGAAGAACCCCAGGATATTGAACCCAAGAGACAGAATGGTTGCGCACCTGTAACTAATTGCAAGTCATAACAATTAGTTAATGTTCAAGTTTGTCTCCTCACAGTTTTCACTATTCATTACATTGAACTATCTGCATTTGAAATGCCAAATCATTAAACTGAAGCTACGAAAAAGTTATGAATGTTGAAGAAATGAATAATTTCAAGCTAACATCTTGGTTTTGACCCTGTGTGCCTTGGTCTGGATCTTCAATCCAAACGTCAGTGTGACCTACTTTGTTATTAGGATGTTGAGACTGAGCAGTGAAGAGAAATGAGAAATAACTGTAATGAAATTAAAATTAGCAAAGCGGCTCTAACCGAATGCCTTTGAGCTCTGTTTGCATGCTCACCAGATCCTTGGGGTAAAATCATCTTCTCCGTCATAAGTGACTGCCTCTGCAAACAACACAAAGCAGTGCTGCTTGGTAAACAAACATGCTGCCTCTCAGGATAATGGCTTGCGGGTATTTGTTTGTATTGCTGCCCAATGGGGCAGTTGAAAATGCCTTTGCCATGTACTGGCTGGAATCTCAGACCTGGCGAGGGATCTCACCGTGGTCCTTTTCATTGCACGGAGCAGGAGGGTTTGCAGAACTTCCTTTCCTCTTGTGTGGCTGTGTGAGGGCCTCTTGTGAAGTGGGCCTTGCCCCACCACTGCCACTGGGGAATGATGCTGAAAAGGGGCAGGGTAGGGCTTCCCTCCCTCTCTTCCAATGTGTCTGCCACAATGCTGTATCTGTGGCAGGGCAGTTTTGTGTGACCACCTGTGCAGGTATAGGGCTAGAGGTAGTTAGATCCAACTCTGTTTCGTAACTGCAATCTGCTGATGAGCCCAAACAGGGTACAGCCATTCTGCTGCTAGAGATTGCTGACCCTCCCCTCCCCTCCCCGCTGCCTCACCCCTAAAAGTTATACTTTAGCTGGAGTAGGAAAAGTCTAGCATGTAGAATGAGAGGACGTACCACATGCTAGGTCATAACAAGAGAAGACAGCATATTTGTGAATCTTAAAGTATCTCTTTATTTAGAGGATTAGTGACAGAGGTGCTTTCAAAATAGGTTGGGCATCTAGAATATTGCCCATCCACTTCACAGCTCTGTTTTATTTGATGAGTAAGCTAACACTGGCTGGATCTGATCCAGGGCAATCCAGTTAAAAGACTCTAGGTCCCATGGGATGGTTCCATTTAGTTTGGATCCTGACATAGGGACAAAGTATGACAAAGAGCCATTGCAGAGCTACAGGGCTTCCTCAGAGTCGGCAGGAGCCTCTGAGATCTGTTGTCTTGCCAGCTGTCATAGTTTCCTTGTAAGTCTCATTATATTTGATAGCCTTCTGAAAGTCTCAGCTTCTGGAGTCATGTGATTATAGGAAACGCTTAGCTTTGATTATAGTTTTTAGATGTCATGATTATGGAAAATGTAACACTCTCCTGCCCACCCCGCTGCAAAAGGTTTAAAATCCAGACAGCATATAAAAATATGCTAAAAATATTTCAATAAAAACAGCTTATGATCTGTAGGGGTGATTTTTGACTGCTTGGATTTTGTCTAGTCACTGCAGCTAAACCATGTTAAATAACACAAAGAAGCCTACTCACTTTTAACCGATAAGATGTCATATGGACTAGTTGGTTGTGATATATAGAAAATAAATTTCATTCCAATGAACCTGAATGCTGTAATTATATGCCCCCTTCCTTTCATATATGTAGCTGCTGCATCTGTGTCTTTAATTATCTGATTCTGTTTTCCTTTTCTCTGTCTCTCTTGCGATCTTGATTTATTCTCTCTTTAGACCTCTGGGCAGGTGTTGACAGTACTTTTTAAATGGTCACAATCTGAGAGGAGCTGTCCTGAAAAGCCATTCAGCTGATTGTTAATAGTAGTCGTCAGAATACTTTGTAATTATTCCTGTAAGAATACTTGTATAGATTACGTGATAGGATGATTACAGAGGAAAATAATGGCTGCCTTGAATGCCCATTATTTATCTGGAAAGCATTTTTAATAAAGAAAAAGTGGCTGACATACATTATGTAAATGTTACATTGGTTTTTGTTTTTAAGTTCTTGCTCTTAGCTTTTCTTCTACTTAATTTTCTCAAATACTTTTTTTCACCCTACAGCTTCAATATATTTTGAGATAGATGTTTCATGTGTGAATAACATCTAATGTTGTTGTTGTTGGAGATAACCCACCAGAGTGATTTAGAAACACCCTGGAGACACAATTCAACCTGTCCTTTCTTGGTCACAGTACTTGACATGTAACTGAATTTCCCTTGCATTATGTTCTGCTACATCCCTGTCTCACGGTTGCCTCCCAGCGGCATTCATCCATGATAATGGCTAACAGAGTAGGTTAATAGGATAGGTTCTCACCTTTGTTGAGCTGATTCAAAACCTTGATCAGAGATGAAAATACACGTGAATCTCATCTTTCTTATCTTTACTTAGCTCATATGAACTCATCAGACAATAGTTGGACTTTTCTTAGGGTATGTCTACACTAAGATGTTTTTCTGACAGAACTTGCGGAACGTCCACACTGCAATCATGTTCCTCCTAAAGTAAATTGAAAGAAGAGAGGGATTTTTCTGATGTTGGTACTCCTCTTTCTATGAGGAAGAAGCCTTTTTCTGAAAGAGCTCTTTCAGAAAAAGGCATGTGTGTACGGGGAGGAGGGTTTCTTTTCAGAAAAAGAGGCCTTCAGGAAATAACACAGGTGCCCTGATGGACACACTGTCCAAAGTAATCACAACTCTATAGTTTCTGTCTCCTGGCGCCTCTTAAAGCTACAGGCATCCCTGGACAAGCCTTGTGACAGGAAGCCGGCCTTGGAGCAGCACCCTGATCACACGGATCTCCCTGCCACAGCATTTGGAGCTATGTCCGAGCCACAAGCCCCCCCCAAAAGAAGCCTGCAGACTAGACATTGTCTTAAGAATCAGAGGGGAACTGTTTTAGTCTGTATCCACAAAAACAAGTGTTATGGCACCTTGCCCATGAAAGCTTATGCCCAAGTAAATCTGTTAGGCTATGTCTACACTGGCAGCTTCTTGTGCAAGAACAGCTCTTCTTGCTCAAAAACTTGCCTGCTGTGTACACTGCACGAGCATTCTTGTGCAAGTAAATTTACAGTACAGCGTCGGAAAACAGGGCTTCTTCCGGAAGAGTCAGGGTATGTCTACACTACCCCGCTAGTTCGAACTAGCGGGGTAATGTATGCATACCGCACTTGCTAATGAAGCCCGGGATTTGAATTTCCCGGGCTTCATTAGCATAAGCGGGGAGCCGCCATTTTTAAATCCCCGCTGCTTCGAACCCCGTGTAGCGCGGCTACACGGGGCTCGAACTAGGTAGTTCGGACTAGGGTCCTATTCCGAACTACCGTTACTCCTCGTGAACTTGCATACCCTCGTTCGAACTAGGAGGGTAGTGTAGACATACCCTTATTCCTCTCCCTACAAGGAATAAGCCTTCTTGCACAAGAGCTCTTCCACAAGAGGGCAGTGTAGACAGGCAACATGAATTTCTTGGGCAAGAAGCCCCTATGGTTAAAATGGCCATCAGAGCTTTCTTGCGCAAGGGAGTATCCACACTGCCATGGGCGCTCTTGCACAAAAGCACCTGGCAGTGTGAGCGTGCTCCTGTGGAAGATTTTTTGCACAAGAACTCTTCCGCAAAAGAGTTCTTGTGCAAGAAGCCACCAGTGTAGACGTAACCTTAGTCTTTAAGGTACTACAGGACTCCTCGTCTCTGCTTAAGAAGAGCTCAAGACTGAATCAGTGGAAAACTGCTAATGGATATCATGGGCCATGCCATGCTTCCTCTTCATTGAATGCAGGTCAATATTCTCTGCAGAAGGGCAACACGGAAAGCAAAATACCGGAGATGGAGCTAGTGTAAAGTTGGGAGAAGGGCTTCAGCCCAACTGTGTGCTTCCCAAATTCTGAGCAGAGAAGAAGGACACTGGAGATTTTGGTGTAAGTTATTTCTGAAGTCAAGAGGTATTCTGAGGCTTCTCTAATTTCTGTCAGTCTGAGCTGCTCTCTCTATGGCTTGTAGCCCAGAATTGTTGGAGTTCTGGCCACTTTTGTTCCGCTGCATGCTCCTTCACTTGGAGGCATTCTCCAGGGACCTCCTTGGCTCTCCTATGACAAATGCATACTTTTGGAATGACACAAAGATGTTGTTGAAGAAGCTGATGTCTCATAGGGTATGTCTACACTACAGCGCTAATTTGAACTAACTTAGTTCGAATTAGTTAATTCGAATTAAGCTAATTCGAACTAACACGTCTAGAACTAAAAGCTAGTTCGAATTAGCGTTTTGCTAATTCGAACTAGCATGTCCACATTAAGTGGACCCTGAACAGGGCTTAAGGGTGGCCGGAAGCAGTGCCGGCAGGGCATCAGAGGAGGACTTAGAGCGTGGAGATGCTGTCTCAGGCTAGCCGAGGGCTGTGCTTAAAGGGTCCCGACCCCCACCCCGGACAGACAGTTCTCAGGGGTGCCCCGCTTGAAAAACAGTCCTGGCTTGGAGTGCCCACACTGGGCACATCACACCACTCGGCCATCAGCCTGGCTGCACTTGCCGCAGGCTGCCATCTGGGGAGAGGGGGCAATTGGGAGGCTGCAGGAGAGCTTCCATCCCCAGAAGCCCACAGAGCCAGCCCAGTCCTCCCCATCGGAGGCTCGTGCCCCATTTCTCCCTCACCTCCTTCCACTTACCCTTCCCTAGCCCCTTTTCTTGATGTACAAAATAAAGGACAATTGTGTTCAAAAATGGAATCTGTCTTTATTGAACAAAACTGGGGGAGACTGGGAAAAGGAGGTGGGAGAGGGGAAGAGAGAGGCTGGGAGAGGGGAGGGCAACTAAAATGATCAGGGGTTGGGAACAGGTCCCATATGAAGAGAGGCTAAAGAGACTGGGACTTCTCAGCTTAGAAAAGAGGAGACGGAGAGGGGACAGGATAGAAGTCTCTAAAAGCAGGAGTTGGGTGGAGAGGGTGCATACAGAAAAGTTCTTCATTAGTTCCCATAAAGAAGGAATAGAGGACACCAAAGGAAAGGAATGGGTAGCAGACTTCAAACTAGTAACAGAAAGTTGTTCTTCACAAAGCAAAGAGTCAACCTTTGGAACTCCTTGCTGCAGGAGGCTGTGAAGGCTAGAACTGGAACAGAGTTTAAAGGGAAGTGAGATCAAGTCATGGAGGTTGGGTCCATGGAGTGGTATTAGCCAGGGGGTAGGAGTGTTGTCCCTGGCCAAAGTTTGTGGAAGGCTGGAGAGGGATGGCACGAGACAAATGGCTTGGTCACTGTCTCCGGTCCATCCCCTCCAGGGTCCCTAGGGTTGGCCACTGTCGGCAGACAGGCTACTGGGCTAGATGGACCTTTGGCCTGACCCAGGATGGCCATTGTAAGCTCAGGGCTCAGGGTCGGGGGTCTCAGTGGACCCCCTTGATTTTCATGCACACCTGCTCCTGGGTGGCCAGGCTGGCAGCTCTCCTGCCCTAGACGGCCACCTTCCTGTGCCTAGTGCGGAGATCGTGGATGAGGTCCACGATGTCCGCACTAGCCCAGGCGGGTGCCCGCCTCTTGCGGTCCTGGGCAAGCTCCCGGGAGCCGCCAGCCTGGTCCCGGGAAGAGGGGGAGGGCTGGGGGGCATCGGGTGGGTGGCTCAATCCGTGCCAGGTGCAGGGTCTGCTGGCTGGGTGCTGGCAGGCTTGCACCTGGCACGGGCACCGTAGCCAGCCCGTGCCCCTTTAAGGGGTCCGGGGACGGGAGGGGGGCATAGAGTTTCCCTGGTGTTGGCCAGAGTGCCACCAGGGAAACCTGGGAAGCCTTAGCCTCCCACTAGTTCGAATTAAGGGTCTACACAGCCCTTAATTCGAACTAGCCAGTTCGAACTAGGCTTAATCCTCGTAAAATGAGGTTTACCTAGTTCGAACTAAGCGCTCCGCTAGTTCGAATTAAATTCGAACTAGCGGAGCGCTAGTGTAGCGCCTATGAATGTTAGTTCGAACTAACGTCTGTTAGTTCGAACTAACTCTGTAGTGTAGACATACCCATACTCTGTCTCTTATTACACCGCCTCACCTTACACCACCTCTATTCTACCCTTTATGTCAGCCTTGATAACCCAGAATGGCTAAGAATTAGACAGATGACTAGTGAGTGTGGTTATCTCAGTTTTTGTGTTTCCATTGTACAAGAGGATTATCTAGAAAGTGCCAAAAACTCTCCTTCTGAAAAGCAGCATCTGTAAGGGTGTGTCTAGACTACAGAGTTTTGTCGACAAAAGTGGACTTTTGTCGACAAAACTATACCTGTGTCCACACTACCACTGAGTTCTGTCGACATAACGTCGACAGAACTCAGCAGTTTTGTCAACGTATGTAAACCTCATTTTACGAGGAATAACACCTTCTGTCGACAGAGTTTCTGTCGACAGAAGGTGTTATTGAATGGAAACTGTCCTTTGCGTCCAGACTACCATGTCGACAAAAGCAGCTTGCTTTGTCGACAGAACTCAATGTAGTCTGGACGCGCTTTGTCGACAGAAGTTTTGTCGACAGTATCTGTCGACAAAACTTCTGTCGACAGAAGCCTGTAGTCTAGACGTACCCTAAATGTGTCTCAAGCTGGACACCCAAAATTTGAGACCTTTACATTCATGAGTCAATCTGAAAATACTGGCTTAAATGTTTTTGTAATTTTTAGCACCTGCACAACACCATCCTTGCCATCACGAGCATTTTCCTAGTTAACTAAGGTAGCAATATTTTGCATTGCAGCCAGATGTTTATATTTCTTTACCCTGATCCTTCTACTTATTTTCTTCCTTTTTAGGGAGAAAGAAAGTCAAGGTGGACTGTACAACACTGTACAATATTGTAAAGATTGTCTCTGATGGGAGAAATACATTAAACGGGAAAGTAACTTGTTAATAAGTGCAGTTTTTACTTGTAATTTTATGTTTTCAAATGCATTTGTTTTGAGTTAAATCTCTATCTCAAGCTTTGTTAAGTAAACTGCACTTTGGTTTTTCCTATAGACATGTCTATGTGCTGTTGAACTGAGGCAAAGCTGGTAAAATAGAGAGCATAACTTCCAGGGAGACAGCAGATCAGTGACCATGATGGGTGCCCAAAGGAGATGGGACTGGGCACTCATGTGACTCACATACTCAAGCCTGAGAAGTGAGTCTGTGAATTAATAGGCTTCAGGGAGAGGAAAAATGGGGCTTGGAAATCCCAGAGCTGAGAGCTTTGCCTGCTGCGGGCCAGAAGGGTTGAGAAGATTTTCCACTGCTGGGCCCAGACAAGGCTTTCTCATGCTATAAGCAATTCACCTTAAGTAACCTCCAAAAGTGCCCCACCCGTATAAAGATCTCAGCAACATTTCTCCATCATTCTTCCATATAGAGCTCTGTGGTCTAAAGAAAGTTGATTAATCTTCTGTCATTCTGAGGATAACAGAAAACAAATGTCTTTCCATTAAACTTTGATCAGCATCTCCTTTCCCACCTGGTCAGATTTCATGTATGTGACTCTGCTAGTATTTTCTGAGCACATAGTTAAGATTGAAAAGTTTAATAGGGGAATGATTTGATTTGTGTTAACTCTGAAGTGAAAAGAATTGACTCACTCCCCCATCCATCTGCCCGCCCTCTATCAACACTGACATTTTAATCAGCCTATTATTCCGGGGTAAAATAAAATCACATCAGTCATTACAAAATTTAGACAGTTTCCTGAGCTTGCTGCTCAAAGAGGGCATTTATAGTATATTGCAAACCTTCCTCAGAACGGTCTCTGGTTTAGCTTTATTACACAGATGTACCCCAGCAAAAAGCAAACACTTTCAGTTTGATATTATTACCAATCTTACTATAAATTGAAGGATGGTTGGGTCCCAGGAAAAGAGTTCTGCTTTGTGGATTCAGTGTAATTCCTTCAAATCCTAGAAGAATCAAGCAGAGCAGCAAACCCCAAGTCTTGGATAATGGGTTTCCTAGCAAAAGTGTCAGAGTGTATTATGGCAATCTAGGCTTTAGAACTAACTGACATTTATGTGAAACTATGGTGTAATTTCAACCTGTCTCTTTGGGGCTTTTTAAGTTAGCTCAAGGGGATTCCTGGAGTTAAACTAATAAACTCTGGAAAGAAAAGGATGGAGTGTTTTATAAGTCATCTCATGCCATGTAAAAAATAAAAGTCAAGCATGACAGGTTCTCTCTTTTCACAAAAGAGATTGCCTATGCCAACTGTAGCCTCCATCCATGCTCTTCTTATTATTGACAGTTCAGGTAGTGATGCCTACAGGTAAAGTTACCCAACATTTTCTACTATAAATTCCTCTTTTCAGGCGCTGAACACTTTGCTACATTTTAACTCTATGGGTGGGAAATTTTCCAGCCTCAGTATCTGCTTCAGGCTTATTTAACCATTCTATGATTGGACAATTTCCTCAAAAAAAATGGTTTGGCCAGTTTTCAGATTGAGGTTAACATTTGCCCATGTTAAAAAAAAAGATCATATAACTTTTTTGATGAAAAGCTTTCATTGTGTTTGGGAGTAGGGACTGTAAATTAGGGAAAAGGGTCCCCTTAGTGTCATGTGATACCTGTAAAAATCTGCTCAAATTTGGTTGAGTAATGAGCCTCTGAAAAAATCACAGATTGCACATGATGGATGGATGTAGTCTTATAGATTTCATCTGCTCTGAGCACACATCACTCAAGAGCTCCATGGTCTGAGCAGGACATTCTTTGCAAGTCCTCCTCTTGGCATCCAAAACTGCTGTGACTCTGGGAATAGGACATGAGGATGGGGGGACTGGGATGAGGAACTTGGACTGGGGGATGGCTGGCTGGAACAGGGAGCCAACCAAGTGGCATAGGAATATGAAGCTGAGCGAGGTAGGACATAGGTGTGGACTTGGATGAGGATAAGCAGGATCAGCCCGGAGCAGACAGAATCAAGCTTGGGGGAAGACGGCAGCTGAGTTGTGTGACCGCTAGAAAACACTCCCCTCAGAACATGCAATAGATCCCAGCATTCTTCACTCACCAAACACTTTGATCAACAAAAAGCTGCAAAATGCACAAGAAAAATGTGTTCTTCCTGGCTAGGCCAAACAGGGTAGAACAACCCACTATGGCTATCATGAGCTTAAGTAGCTGAGGACTGTGCTATGGATCTTAAGATTCTAACCACACTGATGAGCCATGTGGGAATCAATATTATACCACATCACGGAATTTCTGTTCCTGTCCCCCCCATTTTGTCTTTTAAAAAGCTAACAAATTATACACAAAATTTACCTTAAAGGAACTCAGAAGTCAAGTACTCAGATGTTTGGAATGACCAGAACTGAGGTTGTCCATTCAACTTTAGTTTGTACTGGGATATAGGTTTTAGCTAATGGATCACATGCAACTGAACCTCTGCCTCATGCAGGACACAGGATGAATGAGATTGCACAGTGATTGATGTCACTTCTGGTAGGAACCCTCTTTATTTATTGCAGAAATTGGAAGATTTCTAATGAAGAAATCAGGGGACTGCAGGGAAGGAAAGGGTGTTTTGATGGTTTAGGGAGCTGAATGGCAACCTTGGCATTTCTTCAAAACAACAAGGAGTCCAGTGGCCTCTTAAAGACTAGCAGATTCATTTGGGCATCAGTTTCATGGGTAAAAACCACTTCATCACTTATTTACACCAAAATAAATGTGTTAGTCTTTAAGATGTTACAGGACTCTGGGTGTGTCTACACTGCACCATTATTCCAGAAAAACAATACTAGCGTCCATACAGCAATTGTGTTATTTAGAAAGAAAATCGAAATAACGGAGGGCTTTTTCCGACATTGGTAAATCTCATTCCGTAAGGAATAATACTTCTTCCAAAAAAGCTCTTTCAGAAGAGGGTATGTGTGGACTCTCCACTGCTGCTATGTTGAAATAGCTCCTCACCGGGGCCATTCTAAGTTATTCCTCCCCAGTGCCTCCTGGGGCTCTAAATCGAGACAGCATGTCCACATTAGTGAAGCCTGCCTCAGACTCATTTGGAGGCTTCCCTGTAGAGTGGACTGTCTATTCTGAAATAAGCTATTCCGAATATTTCTATTTCAACTCTGTTTCGAATAGCTTTTTCTGAAATAAGCTTGCAGTGTAGACATACCCTCCTTATTGTTGTTGCAGATACAAACTAACAGGGATATCTCTCTGAGACTTGGCATTTCTGGCATTTCTTAACTTTTGAGGGTTTGATTTTGCCACTATAACTTTCTTTTAACATATTTTATGTAATTATTATTATTGCATATGCATCTAGAGATCCAAATGAGATCCAGCTTCCATTGCACTGGACACTACATACACACGGGGTAAGGAAATAGTCCTTGCTCCAAAGAGCTTGCTATCTAAGGCTGTGTCTAGACTCCATAGTTCTTCTGGAAAAAGATACACAAATTGCAAACCGCAACTTGCATAGCTTTTTCTGCTTCTTTTTTCAGAAGAGGCTTTTCCAACATTTGGCCCATCTACACTGGGCCAAATGTCGGGGGTAACTCCCCCCCCTTTTTTTCAGGCCATACCTTCTTCCTCATAAAACAAGGTTTACAAGGATGCCAAAAAAAGGCATCTGCTCTTCCAAAAAAAAAAAAAATCAGAAGAAAAGATATGTTCTTTGGATGAGTTCCTCGGACCTCCGGTATCCCGGAAAAACTCTGCAGTCTAGACCAAACAGAGAAAATAGCCTTGAGAAAGGAAAGATCTTTATCTTCATTTGATTCAGAGAAACTGAGCTGCAGAGCTATGCAATGTCTTGTCCCCGTCACACAGGGAGTCTGTGGCATACCCAGGAATTGAATCCAACTGTTCCACTTCCTACTTGGGTGCTTTGGTCACAAGCCCATTCTTCTCTGATGTAAGACAGTTTCCTCTGTGAATTTGTGCCATCGAAGAACATACTTAACAAATGGCAATATAATAAGATCCCTTGGAAAGCAAACAGTTTGTTGTGTTCTACCATTGTGCCTGTAATTAAAAACCAGTTAACCCAAATACAGATTTTCCAGCTCACTGGGTCTCTTTTGTTTTTTGCTCTGGTTCTAAATGACTATAGTGTTTGAAAAGACACTCAGCTGACATTCTATTATTTTAATATTCTGAAAGCTTTTTGAAATGTCAAGAGATGACTTCATCGGTGTGTCTGAAAAGTACACGTATGAGCTGTAGAGAAAGCTTGTCTATAAAATCCAATTGCACTATTCAGTATTGTGGATATGTTTCATAAGCATTTGGTGCACCTTTATGCAGAATGCCAGCACTGGTTCTAGCCACCATTTAAACTCCAGCTATGGGGAGATCTTCAAAAAGTGCACGAGGGCTAGATTTGTAAAAGTATTTAGATGCCTCAATATGTACATAGGCACCCAGTGAGATTTTCAAATGTTCCTAGGTGCCTAACTCACTTAGCTGCTTTAGAAAATGCTACCCTGTATTTCACACAAACTACTGAACAAATGTGAGGCAAAAAGTGAATAACCCACTTTTAAGTTTCAGAGGGGTAGACACATTTGTCTGTAACTGGAAAAACTTAAAAAAACAATGAATGGTCTAGCAGCACCGTAAAGACTAACAAAACATGTTGATGGTTTCATGAGCTTTCATCTGAAGAAGTGGGTTGCACCAACAAAAGCTCATGATACCATCTATATGTTTTTTTAGTTTCTACGGTGCTACTAGACCATTCATTGTTTTTTAAGTTTTTCCACTGTTAAGTGCCTTTCATGCTGGCCAGAGGGGGGAAGAAAACATTTGAAAAATTCCCAGTGGTAGAGAAGGCTGAAACTGGGGATATCTCATTCAAGTAAAATTCATGCAGAAGTCATCCAAATATTTTGTTTCAGAAATAGTGACACATGGTGTTTTCACAATGAAATATTCTCCTAGGACTAGCAGCTGCTGTTTCATGCTTGCTAACAACAGCAATGAAAAGTGACAAGAATGTCAGTTTCATCCAGCAGCTATTCAGGTGGGGTTCCCAAGGTCTGTGGCTCTGGAAGGCTCCACAGTGTTGACTTCCCCAGGGTGGGAACCCCAGGTCTTCCAGACTCTTTGGCTAACTGGATCCTAGGGCAACTGTGTTAGGAATCTGCATGGTAGGGGCTGTCCTAGATGCTCTGGTGCCCAAGATCCTGGGGCAGTCCTGATAATGGGCTGCTGGAAAGCTATGGACACTGGAACGTAGATTCCCCAGCTCAAGACAGTATCTTGGAAGCTTGGACTCCCCAGTAGCTAGCAGGGGGAACTATGCAGACCTCTAATGGAACCTGCCTGTGATCTGATGAAAATAGGTCAGACACAAACTATTTTTGCCAAACACTCTGAGTACAACAAACTGGTATTTTCCCCACAATTTTATTTTCAACCTACTGTACTCAAGAGAAATATACATTACAAGTGAATCGCCCTTTGCCTTCTACAGGATCAACTGTTTCATCCGCTCCTGTTCCCCAGAGGTGTTCTAACTAGGGCTGACTCCCAAGAATAACAGGAATAAGTGCCTGTTACAATGAATAATCTATAGCTATGTTAAAGCAATCCGGTGTTCCAGTAATGAGTGAAGCCAAGCTAAGGCTACTAGGGAGCAGGTCTAATTAGATTCGGAGCTTTCAGTCAGGAAGTTTTGTTTTCTAACAGTCTAATGCAGCTGGCTGAAAAGATAATGTTCCTGCTTATGCACTGATTGAGCTCTTGTGTTCTCCCATTAGTTTTATAACTCTTCCTTTTAGATGACTGTATGAACATAGGGTATTTGTATGTCCTGCAAACATATCAGATCAAGCTTTGACCTGGTCACTAGCTCAGAAGTGGAAGTGTATTAGATTAGAAGCATATTTTTATGGCACTGTGCACAAGAGATTTATGTGTTACAGTAAGCAGAAGTGATTTACTATATGGTGTTTTTCCATCTGAGTCAGTAAGAGAAGCAATTGAATACTACAGAAACCCTTTTGCTAGAATTGGTTTTGATATTTAAATACAGATGCTTTTGTTAGGTTCACATCCCTCTGGACTCTCTTTCCTGCAAATAGTCTAGGAAAATAAATTTGCCAGCATGAAAGCTACTAAAAACATTGAGTATTCACAAAAAGCAAATTTCAAATTCATAGGTTCAATTATTTATACCAAAGTTGTAATTCTATTTGCTATGGTCAGGCAAGCAGGGAATCAAAACATAAAATGTACATACATTTCCCAGCTCAAGGTTCAGATTTATAATATCAAACACTGAAAAGAAATTGCTTTAAAACATGCTATAAAATATTGTGAGAATAGTGGGGAGAAAAATTACATTAACACTGTACCAGGCATAATATCTGACAGTAGCTGTAATTTCTGTGGAAATAAGACAAAACAGACTTGGTCTTTGGAAAAGAGGTTTAAAATTTCCTTCCTCCTGCATTTCCCTAAATGACTTTTCTTCCTTTCGATAACTGAGTTATGCTTATTCGATCAAAGAGCAATAACATGTGACTTGTATCCATAGTTTGAGTTTGACTTCAATATTTGAGGAGGTGATGGCCAGTTGGGTTGCCTATAAAGGAGAAGGTAAATTATGTGCTTTCCACAGGGACACCATTTCGTGTGTGTGTGTGTGTGTGTGTGTGTGTGTGTGTATGCAACTTTAACCATGATTCCAGGGGCTAGTTAGGGAACTTAAAACTCTAGTGTTTTTGCAAATAATAACTTGGATATATCTGACAGGAGCACTGTATCTAATTCCTATATCAAGATAAAAATTAAATAAATATTAGACCCACAGAGCTCTAATGTAAACATGTTCTGGCAACTTGTGGCAGGTCACTTATGGGACACTAGTTAGTATTAAAATTGTAATGTATATTTTTATTCTGACTAAAGTCAGAAGGAACCACTGTGATCACCACATTGCAGGCCACAGAACATCACCAACCCACCCTAACCTCTGGCTGAGTCACTGAAGTTCTCAAGTCAAGGTTTAAAGACTTCAGGCTACAGACAATTCACCATTTACACTAGTTTGAATGACCTCATGCTGCAGAACAAGGTGACTACCCCTTCCCCCCTCTACCAATCTGACCAAAGAGAAAATTCCTTCCTGACCCCAAATATGGTGATCAGTTAGACATATGAACAAAACCAGAGAAAGAATTATCTATAGTAACTCAGAGATCTCCCCATCTAATGTCACATCTCCAGCTATTAGGTATTTTTACTACGATCCTATCATACCAGCCCCTTCATAAACATATCAACAGTCTTGAAGTCAGCTAGCTTTTTTGCCTCCACTGCTTCTCTTGGGAGGCTTCTTCAAGACTTCACTCCTCTGATGGTTATCTACCCTCAGCCTTCTATTGGTTAGGAAAAGCAAGCTAAGCTCTTTGCATCTCTTCCCATAAGATAGGTTTTCCATTCCTCTGATCATCCTAGTAGCCCTTCTCTGCACCTGTTCCAGCTTGAATTCATCCTGCTTAAATATGGGAGACCAGAACTGCACACAATACTCCAGAGGAGGTCTCACCAGTACCTCCTACCATGTTACTGACACTTGCGGTCTCTACTGGAAATACCTGGCCTGATGCATCCTAGGCTCACATTAGCCTTTTCATGGCCACATCACATTGATGGCCCATAGTCATCCTCTGATCAACCAATATTTCTAGATCTTTCTGTTTCACTGACACTTCCCTAAATGCATGATCTTGCAACAGGGTGGGGAAAGGGGGCAGTTGCCCCAGAACCTTGTGATTTAAAAGGGCCAGGAGCTCCAAGCCACCACTGCTGCTACCGTGGAAGCAGCAGTAGCTGGAGCCCTGGACTCTTTAAAGTTCTGCCAGAGCCCTGAGCAGTGTAGTCCTGGTGACAATGAAGGCTGGCCCTGCTCCTTCTACCTGAGATCCCGCCCCTTCCAGGGGCTTAGAGTTCAGACCTCCACTCCTCACACATGGCCCAGGGCTTTTTAGCCAACCCTGTCTTACACTTTGCACTATTAAATATCCCATTTCTATTTCTCCAATTGACAAGGTCATCCAGATCTTCTTGTATGGCATTGTGGATCTTTTCTGTATTGCCAATGCCTCCCACCTTTGTGTCATCTGCAAATTTTATTAGCACACTCCCACTTTTTTGTACCACGATCAATAATAAAAATGCTAAATAAGGTTGATCCCAAGACTAATCTCTGAGGAATTCAGCTAATAACCCACTTCCAGCCTCACAGTTCACTGTTCAGCATGACCTTTTGTAGTTTTCTCTTTAACCAGTTCCTTGTTCACTTTTCATTTCTCATATCAGTCCCCTTCTTCTGTAGTTTAAGTAATGATTTCCCACGTAGCACTGTAGCAAATGCCTAACTGACATCCAGATCGATTAGAACTACTGCACTTCCTTTGTTTTTTTTTTTTTTAAATTATTATCCACTCAAAGAAAGATATTTGGAACGTTGTTACCGCCTCTTGGATGCAAGAATTGAAACAATCTACAATTACTTTCTATCATTTAAGCTACTTTTCTTGGGCTGTTCACTAAGCTTGTAACACATCATTTAACTTTAGGAAACTTCCTGGCAGCTAGTTTGTTGATAAACAAAGTTCTGACTCCCTGCCTTAGGGATATGAACTGGGAGTAGCACAGTTCCTGTCTCCTCTGTGGCTCTCACTCAGGCTGCCTGCCTTTCAGAGTTGCAGTCTGGGGTGGGTAATGCCCTCCCATGCCCCTCGCCCCAAGTGGAGCTACTTTTACTTGTTCTGTACCTCTTTAAAGACAGATGATTTGTGCTTATCTACAAGAGCTGTCAGTTGAGGGACCTTACACCAATGCTATTTTAAAAGCCAAAAGCCAACCATATAAACAAGAAGTTAACAAAATATTATAGGTTCATTCATACGCAGCTTTTAGACTCAGGCTGATATTTTTCTGCTTAACAACTCACCATTTTCCACAAATGTGCATCATAAGAAGGGCTCAGAGTTCATTTTGTTTCAGAAACTGGGCTGATTTATTTGTAGGCATTTCTATGGCATTAATCTCCATGGTACCCAAGGACTTCAGAGGCAAAATTGTTTGTGCTGTAGGATCATTTAAAGTGTGACCCAGACTACTTATAGTGCATTCATTCATTTCCACACTATTCGGTATTGAATATTTTTGCTTAAATTAATGATGGAGCTGATCTGCACAGTTTCCCTTTAAGCACCATTTGCCATCAAATAGCTTTCTACCATTTCTCAGGGCAGAGAGATTTTGTAAATAACCCATATTAAATGTATAAATAACATAAAGCTAAATCCAATTCTTGGAAACCATGCCATATTTTTTCTTATTTATGGTAACCTCCCCCCCCCCCTTTTTTTTAGTCATTGATTAATATGATGACCTATGCATGTCACAGTGTACAGATCCTTCATGACACAAGCAGGGTAATATCTAATACCATCTATGGTACTTATATGAGCCCCATTGCCATTGTACTTGAGTGCCTCATGGTCCTAATGTATTTATCTTCACAGCACCTCTGTGAATATGTGTGTGTTTGTGAGGTGCTACAAATGTGGAAGAGAAGCAGAAAAACCAGGTGACTTCCCCGAGCATATCCAGGAAGTCTGTCGCAGAACAGAGAATTGAATGAATCCCTAAGCTAGTGTCATAATCCTCAGGGAAGAGAAGCCTTCCCCTTCCTGACTTCCTTTTGCAGGTAATTGGCCCTGCAATCATTGCAGCAGTGTTTTCAGGATACCAGAGAAAGCAAGGTGATTACTCCCAGGGTGCTAAGTGAAATGGGTGTAACTGCGAGTACAGATGTAGCTGTGTCTTTGGGTTTTTATAAGGATGTTAGGGTGTAAACAATTAACCATTTAATTGATAAGTGGATGCTTATTGGCTAATGGTGTCAGTTACATTCAGCTTCCTGAGGAAGTGGCTTTGCTGTGGTAGGGCAGTGAAGCCTCCTTCTTGGGCAAGAACTGGGTTTCTGGCTTAGTTAATCAGGACAGGAGGGATTTATTAGTGTATGAATTGACACATCAGGTTATGTAAAGGACTGTAAACCTCACAGAAAGGAGAAAAGAGAGGGAAAAGAGAACCTACAGGGAGAAGTGACTGATAAATCTGGAGTGGTGACCTTTCTCCTTGAATGTCCATTTTACTGGTAAGTGGCCTCCAACGGCATGAAGAGGAAACATGGTTTTTCAGTTCTGGAAGAAAGGGATTTTTTGCTTTCTTTTAGGCCACCACTAAAATAGGCATAGAAAGGAGACATTTTATATCGAGCCAATAAGGACTGTGATGCATATCACATCAGCAATGCTGCCCTATGTCTCCTGCATGATTAGTTTCAATTGGTTCCAGCACATAAAGAAAACTGCCTATTTGAACTATAGTCATTTCTACAGACAAGCGAGAGAATGGTTTGGAAACTGCCAAAGCTCTCAACCCACTCACTAAAAGGATAGCATAGCACTTCCTATCTTTCTTAGATCATCCAATAAATCTGAGAACAAGGGAGGGAAAGACACAGCATGAACATAGCAATAGGACTTGAACCTTCATCAATTCCATGACATCTGTATTTCAAGAACAATACAGCAAGGTAATGATGACATGAAGGAAATTGCATTCTGATCCTCTGTGAGGGTTTTCAAGACCTTTGTACCTACTTTGATACGCTCTCTCACTTTCTTATAATAGTCAATATAATGTGCTGACAGAAAGTTATTAACATGGTGCTAATATGACACCTTACAGTAGAAAAAACATGGATACAGAGAAATAGTTCTTGGTAAAACCTCATAATACAGTGACCTCTCATTTAATGTGGAAGAATAAAGTACTTTGAAATATACACATGCCTTTGTTGTATCTTTCCCATACACATTGGCCTCAGAGGCCATTGTATTATACAGTGGGACTGAGCAAGGTGTGAAATGTAACCAGGATATACAGTAAACAGAAACATATTTTATATTGTGGGTAGTCTACGTTTTGGATCAAAAACTAGAATATATCAAAATGCTGAAATGTGTGAGCATCTGGATCATAAGATTGTCATTTTTCTAGTTCCTTGTAATGGAAAATTATTTTTCTACTTTTTTTTTCCTGTGTCTTTTTGAGAATGAGATTCCATTTGGCTGTCCATTCTACCTCCTCAGAAAGCATTGGTGAGATTAGGAGCATCAGCAGTGCCCTAAAGATGGGCTTCTCAAAAGAGCTCAACAATGATTCAGAGGATTCAGTGGGAGCTGAGTTAGGGCAGCAATCCACATTTCTGAATATCCCACTCTGATGCTCCATTCCACAAGTGCTTCCTGCGAGGAGGCTTTGAAATCTTCTCACAGATGGCTGTTTATAAATCAGGTTCGGTTGTCAGACTCAGCCAACATTTCCAACATGTACAAAGGCTGTTTGGTCCAGAGCAGTGAATTGCTTGCCCAATATTAATTTATATAAAACTAGCTGGGGTTCAAACTTGGAGTCCGAATTACTCATAAAATAGTGTTTATTTACTGTCAGTAGATTGCATTAGAATCTGATAAAGCACATGAATAACACTGTCATTATGTACAAGGCACAAAGAAACAACTTTAAATGCTCCCAATGTACAAAATACTTCAGTCTTTCTAAAGACTTTATTAAAGGCAGGCTTCAGAGTAACTTCATTCTGAATGTGCTGATTACCCCCTCTCCCCCCATTATTAAGAACAGGGTGCTACTCTGGGAGTGAGAAACATGTTTCAACAAGCACTTTGCTAACAAATTACTTAAAACATTTCACATTGTGCAATAAAACTAGAGATGGACTAGAGCGGTGGGAAGCCATTAGCCACTGCGGGAGAGGTGATCACTGATGGAGCATTTCAGTTTCCTTTCTGAACTTAACGCTCAGGAAAATCCCCACTGAAATGTGACTGTATCTGTGGCACAAAGAGGCTTTCTACTTTTTAAAGAAGATTTCAAGTCTTACAAAACTTTCATCTTTCCTGGCACTTTTGTTGAGCATTCGTCTCTGTGCCCGGAGCCACCCATGTTGTGGGGGATTTCCTTTTACATTGAATTTTTGGAGCTCATGAAAAGTGCTGGCATGATAGAAAATCGGAGGTCTTCTAATATCTAGGCTATGTTTACACTGCAGTGCATTTCCGTGTCTTTGAACACACCCGTTATTTTGAAATATAATGGGCTCGCTATTACGACGTCCCTCTAAACCTTATTCCATAAGGAGTAAAGGACATTTCGGAATAGCAATTTGTTTTGAAATAAGTGCTGTGTAGACAGTGCCAAATTTCTAAATAAGCTTTTTCAAAATAACGTTGAAATAAGATACACCATTTGAGCTAAGCAAATTGCGTATCTTATTTCAACCTACAGTGCAGTGTAGATGCACCCCTACAGAGCAGGGACAGAACACACAGTTACAGTGGAATTTACACACATCGCCCCATCCAAGTGCCTCACCATTGACTCAGGGAGCTCATTCCTAAATGTAATATTTTCCATCTTCTTTACTATTAAGACTGCAGTGTTTGTACTGAATTTGCTAATAAGGATTCCTGCAGTGACTGCTTTGGTATTTTTTGAGTGTTGGAAACTTGTCTTCTGCCTGCCAGCTATCTGGAAAAAGTCTCAGCCCCCTGGTCAGTTTGATTGCATATAGGTGGCTACACCTGAAATGGGGAATTGTGGGCTTCCACTGAGTGCAGAGATATGAAGGCAAAGTGTCTATATAAGGCGTGTGGGGAGTTGAAAGATACACTGATTTGGATACTGCTTTCTAACAAAGCGTGAAATAACTGATTCCGCAAAAGGGCTCTGACCCCACTCACCCAGACTTGTGTGCTAATGAGCGCTTTAGTGTCAACTCCAGTGCTCCCTGTAAGGTAAGCACTTGGGCAGCCACCTAGAGACTGAAATGCTGCCAGCTGATTAGCAGAGCACCCACAGCCGACAGCATGTGTTTATACTGGTGCTGCACAGTTGCAAGTGCCTCAGTGAACACACCACCATGTATTCTGCACACGGGAGAAAACAATAGAGGGGACACTGGTCAAGACATGACGACAAGTGAGAGGTCCCAAAATGCAAAGCAGGCATGACACAGACTGAAGGCCAGGGTTCCGGTACATGCTGTTGTGGCTGCAAACTGGAGTAGCAGGCACAACATGGTCGTTGTGGAGGACATGGGCAAAAAGAATGGCCAGACAGCGTTAAGTCAGCGAAACCCAGCATGCTAGGAGCCGAGGGTCATGGTCTGTGATGCGTAATGGAGTAGCACTGGGATAGAAGGCACAGAGAGAGCATGCCATAAAGAATGGCAGGCCCCGTCCCATTGTACTGATTGAATTCCAGAGTCGAGCTGCTGTGGGAGCCCCATCGGTGACCCAAGACCTCTGTATAACATACGGGAAACCAAGTGGACACAGTCCAGCTGGTGTGCACATCTATCTGAATCTGCTAAATGACATTTAGCTCCTCTCTCAGGCTGAGCCCTTCTGAGGGTGGAAGAGTCCTTTCCAAACCCAGAACAGCAGCTCACTTCAGTAGCAACAGACTGTGCAGCTTGTGTCCCCAGGGCCCAGCCAGACCAGGTGCAACATCTTGGGGCTCTCCCAGTTCATCAGCATCACCTGCTCTTCCCCTTGGTGACCATGCCCATGAGACCTGTGCAGGCATGCCTCCGTGTAGAGAGAATGTTTGTCAGGATACTTGATTACTCCATGGCAGATAGACGTGTATGGCTGGCTGAGACAGTTGGACTGTGTGCTCTTTCTGTTAATGCTGGCATCTCATTAACATGCTCTTCCACAACTTTCCTTAGTCCTGCAGTGACTTGTAAAATCCTCTTTCTCTTCCCTCCCCTCCGTTCCCCTCCCCCAGGTAAGTACACCTACTTATTGTAGGTCTGCAGGTCTGTTTTGTTCTGGCCTCCTGAATGTAGCTTCTGCTTTTCCTCTGGGGATAATATGGATGTGTGCAGTAGCTTTCCCTGCTAATATTGTTTAATACCTAGTCTGGTGATTTCAGCTGGCTAGGCCCTCAGATGAAGGTTGTAATACATTCTCTAGTTTTCCTGGTCCTGTAACCAGATCTTCTTGTATTGAACCAAATGTATGCATATGTGTGTGTTGGTGCAGGGAGAGATCAGGAAGAGAGCAATTTCCTCCCTTGTGCACCTTCAACTTCACATCATGATGGGCATACCAGGGCCTGTTCCTGCTGCAGGGTAGAGCCTCTGATACGGCTCCTAATGGGGCAGTGCTGCCAAGGGATGTGTGTGGAATGGGCAGCAGTGTCTGTAGCTGTTCATAGAACAGCAATGTTCAGCAGATTGTCAACTGAGCTTGCTCACATGTCTTTGACATTCCACCCATTGTGAGGTCTGCAGGTGCAGCCACCTGGCCTGTCTTCCATTCGCTCTTCTCCCTTACCTGGCCAGATGTTGGTGTAAGGGGAATGCCACTCAGTGCCCCTGCTTGTGTATGTGGTGCTCTAATGCAATGATATGCTACATGATGGCTTTTGCCTGTGAATGTATATGGACTGATAATAGCTCCTGAAATGTCTTTGGGGTATGGTTTGTCATGCTGTGGGGAGGCAGTTCAAGCTTTTCTTGTACTCAGCTGTTTTCCCTTTAGTAAATTTGGCCCCTTTGTGGGAGGTATCTGCTCTAGGGCTAAGGGTATGTCTACATTAGGAAATTATTCTGAAATAACTTATTTCAAAATAATAACTCCTGTAAAAACTATTTCTAAATAGCTTGTCCATGCTACAGGGAAACCTCAGAATTAGTCCAAGGCAGGCTCCCTTAATGTGGATACACTACCTCAACTTAGAGCCCCAGGAAACACCGGGGATAATTACTTTGAATGACTTTGGGGAGTAGTTATTTTGAAATGGCAGCAGAGGAGTGTCCACTCTACCACTATTTCAAAATAAGCATTATTCCTCTAGGAAGCAGGAGTTATTATCTTGAGCCAAGTGTCCTGGTAGTGTGGACACTCCGCTTGTTATTTCGAAAAAAGAGGAGTTATTGCATCTCTGTAAACCTCGTACTATGAGGCATATATTTGCATATCTTTTTCTGATTTACCTTGGTAGTCTAGATGTAGCCTTAGTGCACACTGCAGATTAATCCTCTCTACTCCAGCACTCTCTAGACCAGCAACATCCATGGTACAGCATGAATTTAGTTAGCCAGACATCCACTTACTGGGGGGAAGGGGGGCTTTGCCAAGTTTCCTGTGGTCCCATGGTCCCATAAAGTTTGCTTATACCTACAAGTTCTTGCTCTCTGTGACGTTATTTAGCTTGAATTTACCTCTAAATGTCTTTGAAGAGACCAGAAAGCAGTGGAAGTGCTGGTAAATGCTGCTAAGCATAAGCATGTTTTTATACTTTATCTCCTTACTTCCTTTTGCCAATACAGTAAAATTGTGTAACACTTTCTTACGAAAAGAGCTGATCAGCCTTACCCAGGCATAGGCTTACAGAGGTTCTATCTGTACAATCATACATTTTTAAGCAGCTTTGCAAGCACTTTCCCATTTATTTGCAGAGGTGAAATAAAAATGAAGAGACCCACTGACCTCCCATGTGTCAGCAAATTCTCTGGTTTAGCACCAGTCAGGTCCTGAGGGTGCTGGACTAGAGAGGTTCACCCTATATTAATCCCGCTTTCCTCAGGCTGGGGTTGGCTCAGAGCCCATTTGGCTGGATGCCATCCTTTGCAATATCACTTGTGATTGGTCATCTTTGTGCCATGTGCACCAGCAAGGTCACCTCACTCTACTGTCCCAACTTCCTCCCCCTCCAAGATGAATTACAGGCTGCATAAATGAACCTCATGGTAGTGACTTTGTAATGTGACTTAAACACTACTGAACACAGCTCAGCTACTCCTTTCCCTCCACACAATATTGTGTGAAGCCCCTAAATTTGAAAAGGCCCTTGTACTGCCATCAGCTTCCTTTTGTGTTTGTTTTTATATGGTTGCAAGAATTCATTTACCAATGTACCTGTAAAACTTCTCATAAAATAAAATAAATACCTACACATATAACAGGAATAGCTGTGAATCTTGGGGCAAATGTATTAGATAGAAGCACTGTCACCAAACCCCTTACCATCATGTTTTGACTCTTCACTTACTATCATAAGTAAGCCAAACTGTGATTTTTTTTTTTGGCATTATACAGGGCTACAGGGGAGAGAAGCGTACACCCAAAAGGATCTTTATACCACTTGGGAAACATACAGCTTTAGAAATTACCTATATTTGAGCTATCTAGTGGAGAATTTCTTTATGATCCACAGTGCTTTATCAATATTACAGTGAATGCAAGGTTTCAACTTTGCCCACTGATGGTTGGCATCTCTATTTTTGGAAGTACCAAAGTCCCAGGTGTAACCAAAATATCTTTCTCTATGCACATGGGCACACACAATAGCAACATGCATCAGCTCTTTTGGAGCTTAGTGACTATTCAAATATCCACCACCAAATTCATTTTTGGAAAGTTTAACATTTTGCCATTTCATACTGCATCTGCCTGGAAACTTTGCATATAAGTTACCAACTGAACACACATTTCTGTGTCTTATTTGGTTCATATAATAAAATGCATGAATTCAGCAACATATCAGTTAGTGAGTGGTAAATAATAAGCCTGTCATGGATGCAGAGATGATTTGCTTTTAAAAAGTAGCCTTATAAATAAATGTTTTATTTGCAACAATTTTAATTTTTTCATTAAACAAAATTTTATTGAAATAAATAAAACACTAGAACTTGGCTTTTTCCTAAATTGTAAAAATTTACATTCCTTAATAGAATGTTGAAAGGTTCTGTTTAGTGTGATTAATGCTATGTCCTATCTCATGTTTAGTAAGTATGCAATGCTTTGATAACTACAAAAGAAAATGAGTCCACTTTTTTTAACTTAGATTGGTTTGAGGATTAAATAATTTGAGAATGGCAGACAGTAGTGAGAAAGTATGGGGTAACTTTTTGGAGAGTAAATTGAGAGGTTCGGGAGGTTTAATTCAATACTATGGAAAATTAATGCGTCCTAATCCAAAAGCTCTATTATAAATTGTTTGATCTTTGCATCTTTCTCTTTCTACCATTGGCTATGTTGCTGAGATTCACTGGGTCTGGACAGCTGCCTATATACCTGAAGGGCACTATCATTCAGAGCTCTGCAAAATTCCATCTCCTTCCCCAATCAACGTATACATACAATACTGCTCAGAGAGCTAGTAGGGAGGTATGGTCTGTGGGGCTTCCCTGTTCTGAAAATACCCAGCTGTATACCTCAGTTTTATCTGCTCCAAACAGCACTGTTGAATAGTTTGTTTCTGATGCTGCCATAATCCATGCCTTTGTCTCACCAAGATTAGACTAGTGCACTGTACTCTGCATGAAGGTGCACCTGCAATTAATGTGGAAACTGCCACTGGTGCAGAATTTAGCTTCCCATTTATTAAGTAGTGTATCTCTCCCTAAGCAACAGGATACTGGCACTGCACAATTTGCTTAATGGTTTCATGGTGGAGTTTAGTGTGTTCATTTCGAACACTTAGGGTGACAAAATGTCCTGATTTTATAGGGACAGGCCCAATATTGAGGAATTTGTCTCTCATAGGAACCTATTACCCCCTACCTGTCCTGATTTTTCTCTCTTGCTATCTGATCATCCGCTAGGATCAATCAAACTCTAAGTGGCCTAAGTCCTGCTTACTTGATGTTTGTATCACTGAGCCATAGTGTGGAAACTCTGGGTGCATGTTCATTGGGGACTTTTGATTAAAAAGAGAGGGAGCTGCTGGCATGGGTCTCTCTCTGTAGGACTTGAGAATTTGGGAATTATGCTGAACCTTGGGTGAACTTATTCTCAATCTGGTGACATTCAGGCCATGCCGCAAGATGTATGCATGGATTTGAAGAGGGAGTTGGGATCATGGAGGGAGGCCGAGAGCATTATCAATATTTGACTTCATTTTGGGCTGAGTCAATTTTGGGTTTAGAGGAAGAGGACACTGGTGGGTATAATTCTTATGTGGCTAGGGTTGCCAACTTTGTCATCTTTAAAAACAGGACAGAACCTCCTCTTCCCCCTAGACCTCCCCCTTGCCCTCCTTCCTTCCCGGAGGCCCTTCCCCCTGTCACTTGCTGTTCTTCCTGCTCTCCCCACCTCTTTCTGGTCAGGAGGGACTTGCTTGAAGTGTTGGGGCTGAGAGCTGCAGACTCCTGATATGGGTAGGTGGTGGCCCCGGTTAAATTGGGTATGTCCTGGATGATGACTCAGCACCTCCCCGCCTCCCCCAACTGCAGTAGCTGAATTTGCACGTCCAGTCAGTAGACCTGACCAGACACCACCAGGTCCCCTTTTCGACCACACTTTCTAGTTGAAAACCTGGCAGCTGGCCATCCTAAAAAATGGGGCCACATAAAGTTCTGTCAAGGATGCCTAGTGAGAGGTGCTTAGTAATGGGAATAAAAATTAAAATAAAAGCACACAGGAAATGCAGCAACCCTTTTTGGGGCATTAGGGAAATTTCTAATGGTATGTTTATTCCAGTATGGTTGGATAGTCTAGAATAAAAGTATCTGAACTGGTTTAGTTTACCAACATACATATATCAGTTGTTACGTATTGTTATACCAGTATAGTTAGAACAGTACAACAATATGTAACTACTGATATATGTATGCTGGTAACTTCCCAATGTACACCAAGCCCTAAGAGTTAGATTAAATTAAGAAAACAAATTCTTTGGAGTTTGGGATTTGGAAGTCTCTATAAAAACAACACTATATAGCATTTAAAAAAGTATTATGGTACAATAACTATACATCAAAGAAACTGCATCATATCTGGGTCCATGTTACTCTGCTGCTGTTTTGTAAAGGCTGTAAGTGCAGCAGAATCCATGTTGGATCCATGAACAAACTGATCTTTATTTCTTTTCAGTCTACAAATCAGTGGTTGCCAAATCCGAATGCTGGAACCCATTTTCTAAGAAATGAATATTCGGTATCTCCAAAAATTCCTCATAAAGCATGATATCCCAATTACATTGCTGTCATGGTACTTCTGGTATCATCTTTGCTTCAGACAGTATTTCAGGATTTCTTTTCAAACTTATTTCCTTTGCAAAAAAAGTACAGTCACCAATATATCCACTCAGTCCTTGGCATTTTCTGGCAATATGTGTATTTATTTGTATTCAGAAATACAAATGTTGCAATCAAAATACAAATATAAATATTGGTCTAGACGCACAGCCCTACGCTTTAACACAAAGTACAGTGGAATGTATGTGCCTTTAGGGGAAAGTTATCTGAGAACTTGAGGGTATGAAGCACAGAGATGTTTGACTTTTCTGGATGGTTTAGAATGTGGGGTTCCCTAGGATGGCTATCTTGACTAGAATGACATACTGGTACTAGTGCTACCTGTATTATCCAAGGCACATTGGGCACAGAAGTTTACTTTCATTTCACTATGACATCACAAGCTGCACTGCTAGCAAAGAAATCACACATCTGTAAGAAAAACCTAGAAAGTAAAGAGAGTAAGAAATGTATGTTTATTCTTGGGTAAGAAAGGTCTATTTTGGCACCATATGTGTGGATTTCACTCAGGGGCGGCCCTAGACTAGCTGCCAGCAACTGGCGCCCTAGGCGAACAATGCAATCGGCGCCCCCACCTCCAAACCCTTCAATGATATTGCACCCCCATTTGGCACCCCATTTAGCTAGGCGCCTTAGGTGACCACCTAGTTCGCCTATATGGACAGGACACCCCTGATTTCACTTAACTCCCAAAACTGCACTTACAAAACAAAAAACAAACTGGAAAAAAAAGTCAGTTGCTTATGTTGCTTTATGTTGGACTTTAAAAAAAGTTACCTGTGACTATTACATTTTGGACAGTAATGTATGGCAAGTATCACATGGTGCACTAAATGACAACGAATCTACATGTCTCCCTAACACAAGTAAATAAAAAATGAGAGATTGACCCTGCAGACTTTGTCCCTACAGTTAATAGTGGCATGTCTACACTATAGAGAAGATCGTCTCTTGGAGGTCGATCTTTTAGCATTCGATTTAGCAGGTCAAGGGTAGACCCCCCCCCACCAAATCATACACAGAGGGCAGCCCCCCTCCCCAGTGTTCTATACTCCTCATTCTGTGAGGAGTAAGGGAAGCTGACAGGAATATGAGCTCCCATCAGCCTCCTGCAGTGTAGACACTGCAACAGCTCAGTTTAAGATAAGCCAAATCAAGCTACGCATTTTGTGTAGCTGGATGGCATACCTTAAGCTGATCTGCCTGGTCTAGTGTAAACGTAGGCTAGGAGTGTTGTATGCTTAAGCTAATGGTGTAATTTGATTTTATATGCATGTTCTATGCATTGTTCATCTGCACCACACTAATGAAAGCTCCATGTCCATGAATTCAGCAGCATTTAATATTTAAATCCCGCAATAGGGTCCCACAAATTCTACAGAATGTTCAGTGTGAGATACTTTTTCATTAGTAGTTCCCAACTGTGCTTTTATCTGAATACTGTGTGGCTGGCCTCTTGAACTGTTATCATCTTTTAATACTTCTTATTAAGATTTATATCATGCCATTTTTTTTGCGGGGGGGGTTTGTGGGACAAATTCAAAACATTAAGGCTTTCAAACACTGTGTCCAATGCAGATGAAAAGAAGGCAGCAGATTTTTCTCTGTTAGCATGGCATTTTATTTTATTCTTTTGTAATTGTGTTGGATGTTTTACACGTATTTTTAGATAGTTATATTAAAAGAAAAAGTGAGACTTTTTGAGCAAGATTCCAGCATTTCTAATTCACTCATAGGGGCCTACAAGACTTCTTAGAACTTTTTAACCATTGAATGGGCTCTGTAACAAGTTGTTAGCAGAATAATGGGCTTTCAATGTTAATGGTTCCTTCTCGATGTTCTGTCATGTATATGACAGGGAAGACTTCTCTCTCCAGACCATTGCCATAGACTAGTAGTTTGGTAAAAGGTCCACTGACACAAATGTTAAATGTAATAGGGGGAAAAAAGGCTTAATCACAAAAGAGAGATGATCGCTGTCATTCCTGTAGGTTCCACGGTATTAAACTCTGCAGGTTAGGGAGGTCCTGAGCTAAACCTGAATTATTTGTGACATGCTCTCTCTCGAGCTGGGTGAAAATTGCAGATTTGGCATCAAAAAACAATTTTGAGAATTTGTGTTGATTTGCCAAAAGTGAAAGAGAGAGACTTTTAAAAACTGAAAAGAAAACATTTTGTTTGGACATTTCTTCCAAATTAAAGATTTTTATGTTTCTCTTTAAAATGACTTTTTTAAAAAAAATTCCTTCAATTGTATTTAAACAAAAACATTACAAAGCTCAATTAGTGAATAATTTTGTTTCTGACAGAAGAAGACATTTTGTTGAACCCAAAATCATGTTTTCCAGTTTTTTCTATTTGCCATTTTTTGGTGGACCCAAAATATTTTTTTCTCAATTTTTTTTCATTGTCAATGAATCAACCCCATCTCCCAGATATTCACCTCATGTGTTGCTGTTGCTCTTTTGTCAAGTGTGTCTGGTTATTATCCAGACCAAAAAAAATGCCTTGCAAATAATTGACTAGATCAGTGTCTAGGGATTAACCTGAGAGAACCCACAAGTCAAACTAATGAACCACACAAATGTCATTGGCTCTCCATTTTCTTTCATCTGCTGTAGCTAAGCCAATTATTAGAAGACCAAGAAACACTATTTAGATATGCATTAAAGAACCCCTGGATGTCAAATACTGAGGTAATAAACATTATGATGAATGGCCATGTCTAATTACAGCTATCTCTTGTGTACAAAAATACATCGCCAACTTAGGCTCACAGTGGAAGAGGAAAAAGAAAATAAAGTTCGTAGCAGAAGGGAAGATATAATTGCAGATCTGGGATAGCTATGCTCAGAAATGTCAGTGGTCAGTAGCCAGATGCTGAAAGGAAAATAATACTAGGGAGTTGTCATGTTCTAAAGTAATTAAAAACCAGTTAGAAAAGTTACATCTAAATTATTTTCAGATGACATAACTGTACTGGTAGCCAAATCCTGGGCATGATGCCAAAAATGGGGGAAAATCAGTATGTTTTTCCCCACCAACCATACTGTGCATGGGAGGTAGTTGTTTCACTTCCCACATTAGTTTAGCTCAAGAGAGGGCAGGTAATCTCAGTGTTAAAGCACCATTGTGAGAGAGGAAACATTTCAGATGCCAGGAGTGAAAAACCAAGACACTCAATTGTCTGATAACTAAAAAAGAGAAGGGGTCACTTGCATGGGAACAGGCATAAGTGCTGTGCCGATTGTGTCCTGGGGGATGATCTCCATTTTTTCCCATGGAAGTAGATGTACTCTTAAAACAGAAAAAAATATTTTGAATTGTTAGCAGCCCCGGGTGCAAGTGGATGTGATCCAGGGCTTGTGAGACTTTGTTGTCTGTAATAAGCAAGCATAAGTCAAAATGCCCACCCAAATAGGCTTGAAATGAGAATATAGCAGTTATCAGATACTGTTCTTGGATTGATGTTGCTATTTAACATGGTTTCCAGCAAGTCATTTATAAAATTAATGACAGCTGCTCAGTTACCATAGTCTTTCTCTTGTGCTCTTCATTTCTTAAGAATAAAAATGGGCAGAACTTAATGTGTGAGTTGAAGCAAGCAGTGGAAAGTTTCTCCAGCTATGTGTCTTTTTGGCAAAGGGTGGCTCAATATTCCCATCTACCAAGTCTTCCCAACTACTCTCCTTCCCCAAACATGCACTATTGAGTAGTAAAGTATCATACAGTTGTCTTAGAAGAGGAACTGGGCCAAAAATATACCTCAGGACCTGTTTTGGGAGTACAGATTCTTCTGCATACTTTGACAGAGTTTTTGGCCTATTGGATGGTGGAAGTAGTAAATGTGATGTATCCTGATTTTAGGAAGGTTTTTGATACAGTACCACGTGCTATTCTCATAAGCAAAATAGGGAAATATTGTCTAGATGAAACTAGTGTAAAATAGAGGCAAACAGGTTAAAAAACCACACTCAAAGAGTAGTTCACCATCGAACAGGTGGGATGCATCTAGTGGGGCCACACAGAGGTCTGTCCTACGTCTGGTGCTATGTAATATTTTTTTATTAATAGCTTGAACAATAAAGTGGAGAGGATGGTTATAAAATTTGTGGATGGCACTAGCCTTGACAAACTGGAAACTTGGTTTGAAGTCCACAAGAGGAAAATGTGAAGTACTACCTTCAGTGAGGAAAATCAAATGCACAACTATAGCATGGAAAATAAGTGTTGAGTCTGTAGTACTACTGAAAACCATGTGGAGTTTATAGTGGATCACAGATTGAAAATGAATCATCATTGTAATGCCATTTGGGAAAAGTTTAATATTAATCTGAGGTGTATTAACAGGATTTTCATCTGTAAAAGAAATTTGGATTGTATAATAGATACCTCATCTCCCCAAATTCATCTTTATGCTAGCTAGTTGCATGTGATTCCTGCTGGTGCTTTGTTTGCATATAACCTGTGGCAGGGGGCCCTACTGATTAACCGGAACCACTAAGCCTCACCCTTTAAGGGTAAGACTTACCAATTAACTGGTTAACCTTTTACCTCCCTAAGTCCTACAAATGGTAGTTTAGTTCCTGGAGTAAAATAAACTTATCCAGAAAAAATGATCAAACATATCTGTTTTCTAAGAGAAAACCAAAACCAAGGAGGTTGCTGTACATTAGCTTTCAAAGTTGGAATAACCAAGAAGTAATAGCTTTTGTACTGAGCTGGAGTGTTTTTATAAAGTTTCAAATGCTGAAAGTGCTTCCCTTAATGCAATAAAACACTTCTTAAATTCTGGTTGAAGTAAATCTGCAGTAGATAAAAGGTGTTGTTATTATACATTCTCTTCTTGGTGCGTAAAATGTATTATCTCAAAGGGTAATGAAGCAAAAGGACAAAGAACTTTGGTGGTTATTTTAACAAGCTATCTCAACACAGGTTGTCTATTGATTTTTCACAGAGAAATGTAGAAGCATTGTTTTTATTGGCCATTCATATTTAAAACCTTTTTATTCAGTATGGCAACGTAAATGTTATTGCTCAGAACTGAAGCTGGGTAAATGTGAATCAGTGCCATTAGTTCTTTTGCCTTTCAAATTTTTGCATCGCAAAAACATGAATAAGTTAATGCCTGCAACAAAGCTAATTAAAGATAGGATCTTCTCAATAACTAAAAAGTAGAGTGTTAAATTTGTGTTGTGACACCCCAGAAATGTTTTGAGCTTCTTTCTCCCTCATAAAGAAGCTGAAAAAACCATGGGTAGAATATGATTTTCATATCACATTAGCAAGGGTGTGGATAGGGAATATAAATATTCTCTGGGACTATAAATAGGAAACGGGCATGATGCAAATATTTACATTTTGAATTATGCTGAGCCCGACTTCGTCCGATTTTGCCCTAGGTCAACTGTGTCTTAACTGCCATCAGAATATTAAGCACTGAAACAGACAAAGTCATGGAAACTAGCAACAGTTCCAGGGGCAATGACTATAAAAACACTCTCCAAGAACCTAGTGTCTCTCAGCTGCCTCCTTTATGTACAGTTTACTGCACTGAAGCTCAAAGGACCAAATTAGAGACAGCAGAATAGCCCAGTTCAAGAGGACACATTTCACACAGCCCTCAATAGATAAGAGGAGTAGCAAGTGAAGGATACAACTGCATGTTCTTGTTCCGTGTGTATTGAAATTATGTGACTGGTTTCAGTATATCACTACTGGAGCTGTTGCTGTGAAACTGCAGTTCTAGAAAGCTAAGGAAGATAGACATACATTTGTGGCAGGTGGTATTTTGCTGCAGTCATGCTGGACTGGGGGAAAGATGGGTGTGTGGGTACCCACATGCTGTCAGGTTTGCAGTTGTCCAAGAATAGCTATGGAAGTTTACCTTCAGCAATACAGAGGCTAAATTTTGGTCTGGCACTTCGCTATTGTACAGGATGTGGATGAGCAGGGTGTTTAAAATTCTCACCATCTGTTTGTGTCAATACTTATAAAAGAGAGGCAATATAATCAGACTCCTAAAAGAATTAATCTTCCAAGGGAGGACCTGAGGGTACTGTGTGTGCTTTTAGCTGAGTTGGGGAGAAATCATAGAAGCATGGGAGTGGAAGGGACATCCAGAGGACTTCTAGTTCAGTACCCTGCATGCAAGGCAGAACTGAGTATTACCAAGGTAATGAGTAAAGTCCAATCACGGTACTGCATAGTCTAAAAATGGAATATTCCATTTCCACTGAGTCTAAGAAAATCCATCTAAGTATATAACTGCTTAATAAATAAAATGTTATTAATCAAAGGTCTAATGATGCAAGCAGCCCTCTTTGTCTAGAACACTCCCGCTGAAGTCAATTGGTGTTTGTGTGCAGAGGGTTACCATGTTCAGGGTGCAGAAGATAACGGGATCTGTTCTCTTTTTTAGGCTTATTGTGGGTGGCTCTTATCAGAGAATCTATTTACTTGGTTTTAGCCCTGAATATTTAGCTTTATCTCGCTTTGTTAAGTCCACCACCCATATTGCTTAGACAATAGCTGAAATCCAATGCAGGGAACCCACAATACCACACCAGCGCACAGAAAGTTTACAGAATGACAGTGAGCTACAAAGGAAATGTGGTTTCATTATGAATATGTTGATATTTGGGGAAGATGAGTGTTTGTTTCAATTTATGGTAGGAGATAGGTAGGATAGACTTCACTAAAATGAGGTCCTGATCTGGCCAAAAAAAACCACCCCATTTTGTTTTCTCTTCAAAGGAGACAATTACTTTTTTAGTACTTCTGCTTCAGATTTGCCAAACATGCAAGAGTTTTTCTAGATCCAGCTTCTTTTTTCTATTTATCGTTTGTCTTGGCTATATTTTTATGATACTAGAAATATGTTGAAAAAACTATTTTTAGGTTTCTTGTGAGCTATTTACTTAATTAAAAACACTCTGCAAAGACAGAAGCAGCAGCAGTGAGATTCATTGGTGTTTCCAAGACCTGACTAAATTACGGTTCCATGTAGTTACCAGGGGAGACGACAGCCTCTGCAGGCCCCTAGATAAGGTACACGGAGAGGATGGCTGCACACTCCCAGAAGGGACGGGGCCTCAGGCAGAAGGGACATGGCTGGGGCAGCCAGACCGCTGTGCCGCACAGAGCACACGGCATCTTAGTGGTGATTTAAAGGACTTGGGGTTCTTGGACTCTGTTACTGCTATTGCAGCAGTAGCAGCAGCAAGGAGTCCCAGTTACCTTTGAATCACTGGTCTTTGCCCTTCCCAGTTCCCCCTCATCTTTGGCAAGCCTAACTCTGCTATTAGTCCTTGTATGTTTATGGGATTTTATATATGTTTCCATTTGAGGACAGAAGGAATTGTTCTTCAGATATAACGTACAGTACATTATTTTCAAATACACACGAGGCAGACTTACGTTTTAATCTAACACACTCTTCTTGCTTGATGTGGCTATTTTCAACTAACGAGCACAGAGAACTCATTGCTACTTGGTTTTTGGTGGAGAATGTTAAGTTTTTTGTTGTTGTTTTAATAAATTACTGAGCATTTGCTGAAAACGTAAGAGGTTTTTAACAGTGTAGAAATATTTTAAAATGTTGCAAAATGGACAATTCTTAATAATTTAACTTGTGAAACATGTTCCAAAAATACAAAATGCTTTTCCAAGTTAAAATCTATTTGGTTATTTAAAAAAAAAACCAACCCTAGTCTTTTCTGATCCAATAACTGTTTTGATTTACACCCAGTGTTAAAACTTGCCAGCTCCTATACTGAATTACATAGATCAATTTTTTTCAGTGCTTAACTCAGACAAGACTCTCATTGGAGTCTTCTGTAATTAAGGACTTCAAGATTTAATTCTATAGGAAAAGAATATACTTGTTTGTCCTCCACTCTGTAAAGTAATTTAAAGGAGCAAGGGAGGAGAAGAAAAATGCATGGCTGAACTTTGCATTAAATTGTAATCTGCAGAAAATCACATACCCCTACTGCTATTAAGTAGTGAATCTTACATATGTCCTATCATGTATAGTCTGCTACAATATCACAAACAAGCAGAAGTCCTGTCCAGTTTCAAGTAAACTATTCCAGAAATCATATGCCATTCTGTTATGCTTGGTCAGTTTTTTTTTTAAGATCTAAATGCTTATTAGTTGCAGCTACTTCAGAGATAGCTCAGAGTTTGAAAAAGTCAAAGACATTGCCTGTCTTATAAATCAGCTTTTCACCTCAAATTAGAACCAATGTGTACAGAAAGGGAGGGCTAAGCCCATGCATCCCATAGCTTTGCAACAGAAGGGCGCTTGCATGGTTTGAGATTTGTCCCATGCAAAGAGACAGCCAAGACAAGATCTCCCAACACCTGTGAAATGGGTCTCAATAAAAAAATGTGGCCTGCATTGGTATGAGCTTAGACATCATGGCTAACCAGTGCCTGTGGGAGTTGCTTTGAGCCCTGGGGACTTGGGGAAACTGAAAGAGACATAAGAATGAAGAACCCACATCAGATGTTTGACCTTTGTTTCTTGCTTGAATGCTGTCTAGCTTTCTATGCCAAGGGAGAATAGTAAAGGTCCATTATATAAGAATTAATAAACATTGCTTACAGTACAAATTCAGCTGAATTTAGTAAGAATCTTGTACTTAAAATGAATAGCAGTCAGGAGAATTGTTCAAGGTTTTTTCTTTTTCAGGCAACTATATATTAAAATCCTTCATTGATTTTGTGATGACAAAAGTAACGTGGCCTGTATAATTTGAGATGAAACTGACCATGTCCTCCTTCACTTTTTCATATTCGCCATCCCCAAGAAATGTGAAACAGTAGTCTTCACCACTACCGATAAACTTAAAGATAGAGGTATCCAACCCAATAGACCAGGTTAAACAGCAGGAACGATGTTGGAAAAAAGACCCTGGAATAGGAGTCCAGTTCTAAGATGTCTATGTGAATCCGTCCTCTCCTCCATGAGCCAGATTTACATTCTTCATAACAGCAGAAAAAACTCTGGCAGTCTTTCCCATCCAGACACTCATAGACACAAGTCTCTTCAAAATCTTGCCAGTACATGGCATTGTTCAATGTGATGACTGTAGGTGGTGGTCTTATATCAAGTACAGAATAGTTCTGGGGAGAAGGGAAAAAAGACAAACATTTGAAAAACTTCCTTTGATTATAGAGCTAGAAATCTGTAAACAGCTGAGGACCTAGCCCATAGATGTTAGAGATATGTGGCATATGTGCAATTGATACTTTTGGTTTTAGAATCAATGTCTTTGCTTTTGCAAATATGCTTCATAGGGTAATTTTGATATGCAGTTACTCGTTCAAATTAATTCTAGCTGTGTGTTCTTCATAGATGCTTCAAGGCAGTTTTCATACTTAAAGTGCGTATTTATACTTACCAATGTATCATAACATTAAAATTATGACTATCAAATCTATAATTAGAGCTGGCATGTGGGCACATCAGTTATTTTATGGGGCAATCTTCTTCCTATTAGCAAATAAAGCTGCATTAATGCTACCTAAGCTTATCATGAGTGAGAATAATAAGGAAAGGGAAAAGGAAAAGGAAAGGGAAGAAAGAAAATTAGCTGTGAGTGACTAGAGATGAAAGGTGTTATCACAGACTTTCAAAGAAACATCACAGGATGCAAATGTATTTAGCTATCTTTATAAGAATAAGAATAATACTAAAAAAATTTCAAAGCTCTATCTTTCTACCTCTATGTACATTGTATTTCTTCTATCCTGCCTTCTACCCCGTCTCTTCTTAATACTTTGAGTTCTCTGCTGTAACACCATTTAATTTTCACATAGCCTTCTCCTGTAAGAACCTACTTTTCCCTAAGCATCAAGTTTCCTCACTCTGCAAATCCCACCTTGTCTACAGAAGTCAGTGGAAAGACTTGCAATGACTGCTTCGATCTTTGCATCAGGCCTCACAAGTGCCTGCCAAGGTTCCCAAGGTATACATGAAATAAATACATTTCAGAGTTTCACCTTTCTTTTTCTTTCATCTTCCCTTTTTCCCCTTCCCCACTGGATGTATTAATGTTTATAGTAAAGATACCCTTACATTCTTAATGAGATAATGTCTACACTACAGAGTTAATTCGAAATAAGAGCCCCTATTTTGAATTAACTGTAATAGCTGTCTACACATACAAACTGCTATTTTGAAATTAATTCGAAATAGCAGAGCGCTTATTTCAAACTAGGTAAACCTCATTCTACGAGGAATAATGCCTAATTCAAAATAGCTAATTCGAAATAAGTGCTGTGTAGACACTTATTTCAAATTAGCTGGCCTCCAGCCCTTCCCAGGGAGCCCTGGTGGCCACTCTGGGCACAACCAGGAAAACTTGTCTGCTCCACGAGTTCCCGGGGATAGCAGGATGTGATGATGCAGACACCTGCCGTCCTCACCTTGCAGGGGTGGGGGCTGGGTTTCACCCACTGTGTCCCCAAGGAGAATTGACCATTTCTCTTGTTTCACCACAGCCGCAGCACCTGCGAGTGCAGGACGCACCACCCCGCCTGGACCCTCCACCTGCACCTGGGCCAGCAGGTGCACCTGCAACCAAGAGGAGTTCCAGAGGCAGCAGCTGTAGTTGCAGGGACTGCAGGTCCACAGACAGGAGTAGTGGTGCAAGAGGACCTGCAGCTGTGGCGGGGGAGCCTGAGGGAGCTCTGGGAGCAGGGCCATGCCCTCCGCGAGCACCTGCAGGCCTTGGCGGACCAATTGCTGCCTCCTGCTGCTCCAGCCCCTGCAGCCACCCCAACTATCGTTCCTCCCCCACCCTTACTCACCCTCCCGCTTCTTCCGCACACCCCATCCCTCCTGCCCCACCCTCCACACCCACTCTCCTCCGACGCCCCCGCACCCACAGTGCTGCGAGACGGGAGAGCCAGCAGTACCCCTAACCCTGAGCTTCCCCTCCCCCTTCATCCCCTTGCCTCCCCCTTCTAGTTCCCTCCTCCCAGGTTTCCCCGCTCCCCTCTCCTGCCCTCATTCCTACCCTCCCCCCACTGCAGTTATGTGAAATAAAGACATTGTTTTGTGGCAACACAGGTGTTTTTATTGTAGATCACGAAGGGGGGTTAGGAGGGGGAAGGAGGTGGGGGTGGAATGTAAGGCACAAGGCCCCAGTGGGGCACACCAGGGGGACTTCAGTCCTTGTCCACCTGGAAGCTCTCCCGCAGGGCTTCCCGGATGTGGCCAGCCCCCCGAAGGGCCTCCCAGCTGGCAGCCGTGCAGGGCTGTACGTACTGGCCAGCCATGTGGTCAGCCTCTGCCATCCAGGCTGGCAGGAAAGCCTCCCTCTTCCTCTCTCACAAGTTGTGGTGCACACAGCACGCTGCCCCCACGTTCAGAATATTGTGCTGGGAAAGGTCAATGCGGGTGAGGAGGCACCTAAACTGTGCTTTCAGTCAGCTGAAGGCCCCCTCGACCACAATGCGGGCCTTGCTGAGCCTGGCATTGAAGGCCTGCCGGGAGAGGCTGAGGTGTCCCATGTAGGGCTTCATCAGCCAGGGCTGTAGGGGATAGGCCGCATCCCCCACCAGGCACATTGGCATGTTCACGTCCCCGACCCTGATGTGGCAGTCGGGGAAGAAAGTCCCAGTGTGCAGCCTCTGGCACATGGACGAGTTCCAGTACCCCCGCGCGTCGTGTGTCTTGCCAGACCAGCCCACACTGATGTCCATGAACTGGCCCCGGTGGTCACACACAGCCTGCAGGATCACCGAGAAGTACCCCTTTCTGTTGATGAAGAGGGAGGTCTGGTGTTCCGGGGCACGGATGGGGATGTGTGTCCCGTCGATTGCCATCCCACAGTTGGTGAAGCCGAGGGCGCTGAACCTCTGGATGACTGCGTCCAGGGTGGTGAGATGGATGACTCCATGGAGCAGCACCCTGTTGATCACCTGCAGAGACACACACAAAACTGAGGGTCACTGGGGCACTCGGGTGGCTGGGAGTGTTCGTTCCCCACCATTGCCCCACTCCCAGGAGCAACCCCCGCTGCAATCCTGGCCACCGTGGGCAGTCTGTAGTGTGGCTGGGGTGGACTGACCCCCTCCCGGGGAGGGCACTTACACCACCACCCCCCCGTTTTCCCTGGGGCAGCCCACATCTTCTTTGCAGCCCCCCATCCTGGCCCAGTGGCTGGTGAGTGCCGTACCTGCATGAGCACCGCTTTGACGGTGGATCGCCCCACGCCTAACTGGTTCCCGACGGATCGGAAGCTATCCGGCGTGGAGATCTTCCAGAAGGCGATGGCCATCCACTTGTGGAGGGGAATGGCGGGCCTCATGCGTGTGTCCTGTCTCTGCAGAGCTCCAAGAAGGTGTCCTTCTTCATCCTGAAGTTCTGGGTCCACTGTTGGTCTCCCCAACACTCCAGGACGATGTGGTCCCACCAGTCGCTGCTGGTGTCCAGACGCCAGATGCGGCGGGGCATGCTGGCATCTGGGTGCCACTCCTCCAGGGCCCCCAGGTGGGGTAGGGGGAGAGCCAGGGGGCTGGCCTGCAGCAGAAGGTGTCAGGCAGCCTCCAGCAATTGCTGCCAGGCTTGTAGCAACACGTTCAGCATGAGCACCAGAGTACCCAGGAGTGGCTTTGGCTCCATGGTGCCGACTGCAATGGTGTCCCAAAGGAGAGTGACCGAAGCAGGCAGAGAGGAAAACACTTTGCTGTCACTCGGCGAGGTAGGCAAGCAAGTGGGAAAGCTGAGAATCGGCTGTCCAGGGCATCCCTTTAAGCACAAGCCTCAGACAGCAGCCACACAAAGCAACTACTGACCTGTTGCCCTGCTGGAACCAGTTTCAGCTGCCCTTTAATACGATCCAGCATCCAATCAATGTGGACGCTCTATTTCGAAATAGCAAAATAGCAAAACACTATTTCAAATTAGTTTTTGAGTCTAGATGCATTAACTTGAAATAGCGCTGTAGTGTAGACATACCCTAAGTTCCTTGGCACAGGGCCTTGTTATTTTCAGACCACCAACCACACCAAAATGTCTATAGTAATAATAATAATATGATACAGAACGGCACCAGAGGCTGTTGTAATGTATTTTAGCTCCACATTAAATGCTGTGCTACTAAAACACTGTCATAAATGTGACTGAAGCTTCATCAGCTTGCAAACTGTCACTTCAGCATGGATCCACACAGGGATGTATACATTACAACATCCAGTATCACAACACCTAGCTTGTAGGTACCCAGACAATCACAAGAACAAACTTGTGATGTCCGAAGACTAAATTAAGTTTTCAGGCTCCCTATTCAATGAAAAGGTAGAGTTAGGCACATAACCACATGACCCACCAATGCCAGTACACTATGAGGGGAGCTTTCTGAGCTGGACAATGAGAGATGTGAGTGGAAGGAATGTTTCCTAAATCCTACCCCTCTCATAGAGAAAGATGCTTATTTCCAGGCTTCAGGGAGGCACCTATCTCTGCTATGGGTCCAAGATCAGGAATCCTCCTGGAACCAGGCAGATTAAGTCATTTCTTGCAAGAATGAGGTGGGTGTTTACTTCATTCCACACAAAATAGAGTGGAGGGAGGATGAGAGGTGATGGTTACCTTATAACTGAGTGATTACATCACTCATCTGGAAAGTAGGAGACTCACATTCAATTCCCTCCTCTGCTAGAGGGGGAAAGGATTTGGACAGGGGCTTCCTACCCTCAGGAATGTGCCAATTCACTGAGCTCTGAGATATTCTGATGTGGGTCTCCCACAAACTCTCCTTTGGAAATGATTCCACTGTCATCACTGGGCCAGAGAGTGTGAAAGCACGCACAATAGTGAGAATAACTCTATATTCCAGTGGGACTAGGCTCCTGCTCCTATCATTCCCTAATTATTCAGACTCACTAATTTTTAAAGTGTCTGAACAAAATAATTTCAAGAATGGGATGTACCAATTTCTCTAGGAAAAAGAACTTTCCAAAACAAACAAACACAAAAGAAAAAAGGTAGGTGGGACTTGCAATGCAAACTCTATTTTTAACTGTTTAAGAGTCATTGATATATGTGCCATGAGAACTAGTTTCATTTTTGTTAATGTAACTTCACGACATAATTTGTCTTCCCAGTTTCTATATATTATTTGCTAAAGCAGATATGCAACGAGGCATGGGTAAAAATAAGACACCTCTAGCCCTCGAAGATGGTTTGGAAAGAGCATACAGTCATATGTATTTCTGTTCCATTCTCAGAGTGAAAAAACAAACTGACCTTTTAACAAAAAAGAAGAATATTCATAGTGAGGCTCACACATGACATTACATTACTGCATCTTTCATGAATAAATTCAACTAGTGTCAACTATATGTGCATGCATTAATTTGCTGCTATTGAATAAAATAGAGTACTCACCATCATGTGACCAAAACTGACATCAGGTAGCTCAAATAAAGATAAGAAAACCGTTCAGAAAAAAAAACTTTACTTTTTTATATTGATCTAGTTTTTAATATTTCTTAAAATATCCCTTAACAAAGGCATTAAACCGCTTCACAACCTTTAATGCCTGTCATACGCCCAGAATTCCTCTTCACCCATTAACTTCATTTATTTAGTAAATAACAGCAAAGCCAGCCTTCAAATTCATGTCACTTAGCAAATAGCCACATTTTCAGTCAATACACCTCCCTTGTGTTAGCATCTTGTCACATATGCCTTTAAATATGTCCTCCTTATAACTTCCTGTTTTCTGCTTCAGCCTTTCCACACCATTATCTTTTCCATTTGCTCAAAGCCAGCTCACTTCTAGCTTGCGATAGAATTCCTTTCATTGACTCCCTTCTCATTTTCTCCTTTTATATGCAACATATACTTATAAGGCCTGTTTTAGAAGTTTAAAGGAATTTTCACAGGATTGGCTCTTGGCTATTATTCTAGTTTCAACTCATCCTTCCCCCATTATTCCTTTCTTTTATTCTCTTTCCACTTGTGACCTATTTCCTGAATCCTGTCTTCTCCTTCCTCTTTTCCCTTGAGCTTTCACTTTAATTCCCTTCTTCTCAATCTCTCTACTCTCATGTGTCACATCTTTGATTTCAAATGAACATGTTTCCTTTCTCCAGCCTGGAGAAACAAACCAAAACTTCCCTAAACCTCTCTGACTCCTATTTCCCACTAAACAGTTAGAGTGACTGAGCTACTTATAGTCCCTCAGTTTCCTCTTGATTATTTCTCCCTTTGATTGCTTGTCTTCTGAATTTTGCATTTTACTCCACAGAAACATCTCATAAAAGTGAACAAAACATTCTCCTGGGAAAATATTTAAGAGCAGTTTATTTTAGGTGGTTTTTTTTTGGGGGGGGGGGGAGCTTTGTTGCCATGAGTCCAAATGTACTGGGCTCAGAAAGAAACAAACTCATTAAAAAGACCCAACGCTGTTTTCTGAGCCTAAAAATGACTGTTTTAAAGTTCACTATTTCATTTACTTATAGGTCTAGGGGCAAATGTGGGTTCCCATTGGAGTGGTAGGGAACTGGGAATCAACTTTTCTGAACAGTATCAGGCTCAGGTTTCTAGACACGAAGAGCCAACCTTCAACAGACTTCATAGCAGAAGTGTTTATGTAATTGGAAAAACTGTTAAGGGTGCAGGACTGAAACTTGTCTGACCCGGGCCACGTACAGTGATAATTTCTTAGTGAAAATTTCATACAGGGAGTGGAGAGGAGAAGAGGAAGAAGGAATCATTTCTGTGGCAGGTTGGTTTAAAAATAAGTTGTGATTGTTTGGGTTTAAATAAATCCGGGGAGATTATTTCTTTGAGGAGGCAGGTGATACATTGAACAGTGCATGATAAATATGTTCCATACTAGATTCTGCAATCCATATACATGGCTATCACTTCTACCTTCACACATGTTTACTTCAGCACCATCTCCACGCAACACTGGTACTCATACTTTTCACACCCACCACTTACTCTGTCACTCCCCTAAACAAGGATACCTCCACCTTTCATTCCCTATATCTTATGTACACATTCAATCTCTGAAGCCCCATTCTGCACTCCCACACAGATGTACTCACTCACTATTCATCCCTACTGCAGCCTGTCATTCTCTGAACTCCCTGAGATGTGCACCAACCCCCCCAAGCCTACATTAACCTTCTCTTCTAGGTACTCATGCTCACTACCACAGTGCCTGATTCCCTCAGCTTAGCAGCCTATTCTCCCACTTTAATTGCCCAAGGCCTTTTTTGAAAATCCTTGCAACTGGGTCCGAGCAAGGGATCTGTGCCATTTAAGCGCCTCCAGGTTTTTTCAGTTGGAGGCCAACTTCCTTTCCATTAATCTGCGCAGCTGAAAGGCAGGGAAAGAAATAGAAGGAAGGGCAGCTACTGTTGATGCTGCAGGGTCACCTGGCAGCTGTGGAAGGTATTGTATTTGGCAGCAGCATGCCTGGTGCCTACAGCAACTTCTTTCTCACCTGCTTTCTGAGGATGATCAAGAATTGCGGAGGGTTTGGGCAAAGTGGTGGCATTTTGTAAAAGCATATGGATGGAACATTCCAATATTGGCTGTGAGGAAGATTATGCTCCATACCCTTCAATAATAATCTTAGGTGACCACATCTTACCGACTTTTTCTTCTTGGTACAGTGTGGTTTCCTGCAGCTCGAGTAGTAGTTGAGGGTTGCATACTCCATCAGAGCAGCAAAGACAAATAAAAAGCATACGGTCACAAACAGGTCCATGGCAGTGACGTAGGAGACACGAGGTAAAGACTTTCTTGCAATGGTACTCAGTGTTGTCATGGTCAATACAGTGGTAATACCTGCACACAGAAATTGCATTTACATGTATACAGTATCGTTTCTTAATAGCAAGGAGGAAATTTTTGGAAACACATACAAGATAGTGGACTAAATTTCAACAAAGAAATTATAGAAAACTTATCATCCTCATGGGATATCAATGAATAGTAAACATAAAACATTTAGTGAAAAATTAAATCTTCAGTACAATTTGTAGACAAATGGTATTTAGTACAAAAATTTCAAAACTAACAAAACATTTGCCTCTGTTACTTTTAATATCCTCCTCCTGAAATTCTGACATTTCTCTCTTTTTTTTCCAGTCGGCTCCCTCCACATTTCCCTTCCATTTTCCCTTTTCTTTCTCTTGTTTCAGTGGTGGGGTTTTGAGTGGGGGTAGACGGAAAAGACTGTGGAAAATACCTACATCTGGAAAATTTGGAGATTGGGTTTTTCAATTAAAACCTGAAAAATGGTGAAAACAAAATTTCTCACTAAGGTCAAAAAGCCACTGTTTGTCAAAGGAAGATTTGAGGGTTTTTTGTAACCAGCTGTACTTGTCAATAAAGATATAAACCCTAGTCCTGCACTTGGCAGTTTGCTGGCCAACAGTTGTTTCCATGCAGAATCTCACTGGCTGAGATCAATATCAATCAACAGAAGCAGTCTGACTATTTTATAAATTTACACGAGTGAGGTTTTAAGCATTAAAACTCTGACAAAGACTGGATGAAAATTAAGGCTTATATGAACTGCTACTGTAACTTGAAGGAAGTGGGCAGTTTAGTTCAGAACATATTCTTTCAAATATAATATCTTGGCTGGAGAGACTGGTATTTAATCTAATACGAATCATCTTGATATGAAATATGCTAAAACTAGACAGTCTGGTGCATACTAGAAGTGAAAGCTGCTTGTGTGCATTGTTCAAATCTGGAAATCGCTCTGCCTCAGAAATGTTTGAATTTTTGCATTAGTATTGGCAATACTTTTTTTTGGGGGGGGGGGGGGGAGGGAGCAGGGGGAGAGGAACACAAGGCTTTTACAGAAAAAATAAAACTAAAAGTTCCTGAATGGCTTGGAAGAATTTAAAGCAGCCTTTGAAATACATCCCAGAAGACAGCACCTATTTAAAACAGCACAGGCATAAACAATGTTAATTACAAAAAAAGAAAAAAAAAAAAAGTGATGTTTTGCAACAGCATGCAGCATTTGAAATTGGGGGTAGGGAGGGTGATATAAAACCTACATCTCATAGTAAAATTACTGCCCACACATAACACTCTATGTGTCTATGGATTATTTTTACCTAACTTTACTCATCTTCTTCATAAAAGGCTGCCAGCACTTGATTTGTAGTGTTTGTTATGGATTAAAGTGATTCACAAGTATTCAGTCCTCTCCCACATCATATTTAATAGCAATAAAATTACCGGAAAAGCTAGCAAGCTGAAGTGCTAGCAGAATGTTAGCACCACGCATCTGTATATCTCTTTTATGTCAAAGAGTAAATAATGTGATATGTCAGAGGCCTAATATGAGCCTCCAACATCAGCTCCAGGAGAAGGAGCACTTTGTTGAAGGATAACCCAGGCATGCCTGACTTGATGCTGATGGTAAGAGGGGAGTGTTCTGATTTTTTTTCCTCTTCCATAACAGTCGCTGAAGGCATGGGCTCTAAGGTCTTGGAAATACCTACCTACCCCAATGGTAGTTAAGAAAGCAAAAAACTTCTAGAAGACCCTCCTAAGCATATCAGAGACAGATGTGGCCACAATAATCCATGAACCCATAACTCCAGGGCCCACTACTATGATTTTCAATATCAAGGCAGGAAACCCTATGTCCTGCAAAATTCCTGCTAGTTCAGAACACAACCACACCCTGGCACAGTAACCCATCCTCACAATGCTTTGCACTGACTCCCCCGTGAATCCACAGATCCACAGTCAGTCTCTGTCTTGATTCATGATTTGTTCTTTGGTGCCAGGGAGATAATTCATTCATTCACTCACTCACTCTCTCTCTTGCTCTTTCACTCTCTGACTGCAGTCTCCAACGATAGGTAGGTTCCACAGGCACAATAAAATTACAGACAAAAGGGATAACTTGGGACTCTGAACTATGGAAATCCTCAACTCAATGAACTGAAAGTGACTATAAACCTGGTCACATTCACAACTTACATGAAACACCCATCTCTTTGAGCTTTCAGGCAACAACCGTTTTACACTTCCAGTGCCCAATCAATCTTTTATTTTATTAACAATCACTCCCCCATAGGTTGGTGCCCCGGGCAGCTGCCCAGCTAGCCCCCCCGCTTAATCCTGCCCTGATTGGGATTGGATTTCTTCTTCTTCAGAGCTCAAATATTTATGGTTTAGGCAAATAATGTGTCATTGCTTAGGGCAGTGGTCACCAACCAGTAGATCAGGATCTACCAGTAGACCTTGAAGCCTCTGACAGGGGTTCCTGACTGGTTTGGCCAGGAAACTATCACCCACTGTCATGCGGCTCCTGCCCTCTGCCTTGGTACTGCACCCCTGGAAGCCTCCTGCTTGCTGTACAGGGGATGGGAGGGAAAAAAGGAGGGGGTGCTGATGTCATGGTGTCCCGCCTCCCCCCACTCCTCTACCCCCACCCTGCACAGAGAGAGGGGGATGGAGGGAATTTGGCAATGCAAATCTCTGTCACTCTCACACATTGTGTGTGTCTCTGTCATTGTCACAAACACACTGTCCTTCCCTCTCATCTCCCGACACAACACATACGTGTGGGGTTGTTGTTACTCCTTTTACTGCTTGCAAAGTGAGTTAGTTTTGGGTTTTGACTGGTCTGTGCATTTCATAACTTTCATTTCTCCCTTACGCTTCAATTTAACTCTTTGAGTGGTGAGTTCTAAAATGTCTAACCTGTCGTGGCTGGAGTCATCATTCCTGTGGTAATTGCTGCTCCTGGAAGTGGCTGGCATGTCCTGGCAGCCCCTGAGACAGGCAGAGCAGGGAGTCTCCGTATCCTGACCTTGCCTGCAGACACTGCTCCTGGAGCTCCCATTGATCAGTAATGGGAAACTGTGGCCAGTAGAAGCTGTGGGCTCAGTGCTTGTAGATGAAGGGCAGCACATGATACCACAAAGCCATTGCTGTACATGCCAGCCGCTTTCAGGGGTGGTGCAGAGCTGGAGTAAGCCTGCCAGTCAGAGCCTGCTTCCTGAACCCCTATCCCAGCCCTGAACCTCCTCCTGCACCCAACCTCCTGCTCCAGATGTGAGTTCCCCTGCACCCAAACTTCTACCTAGAGCTTGCACCATGAACCCCCTCCTAGACCTCAATCTCCTCCCCCGCTCTGGACCCTTTGGCCCAAGACCAGAGCCTGCACCTCTACCTTAGCCTAGTGAAAGTGAATGAGGCCTCGGAGGAGGGATGGAGCAGGAGCAGGGCCTCAGAGCAGGGGCAGGAAGGAAGTGGGGCGAGGGTAAATCCTACATTACACTTAAATCAAGAAAGTAATCTTATGGTTAAAAAGGTTGAAGACACTGGCTTAAGGTATGTCTGCACTGGAGTCAAATAGTGTAAATTCCAGGTTTAGGAGAAATACCCGAGTGAGCTCTGAATGAGACAGCACCCTAAAAACAGAGCATGGCCATGGTGGTGTGACGCGTCGGAGGGGCTAGCTAGTCTTAGAACAAATACAATAAACAATCATGAAAAGCTATTTTTGAAGTAATACAAATTTGATCCAGCTTTCATTGTGTATAAGCAAGAAAAACTCTGTTTTATAGTATCACATACTGAGCAGGAATGGAAAAAATAAAGGCATAAAACACCATACATCAACAGACTATACCTATATGCCAGGCACATTATAAGAACCAACACTTTATTTCCCACAAAATATTGCCTAGATTCTTTACTGTGGCCACACTATTATTTCATGTGAAATCATTTTCGTGGCTGATGTTGAGGAAACCCTATGAGAAGTCTCTTAGAGTGCGTCTACACTGCACCCGTAGCTTGAAATAAGCCACACAATTTGAGCTATGCAAATAGCATAGCTTATTTTGAGTGCCAAATTTCAAAATAAACCTCTATTTCAAAATGTCCCTTAATCCTTGTGGAACGAGGTTTACAGGGATGTTGGAATAATGTGCTTGTTATTTTGAAAGATATTTCGAAATAACGGGTGCACTGTCAAGACACGGAATAGCTATTTTGGGATACTGGAAGTATCCCGAAATAGCGCTGTGGTGCAGACGTACCCTTCTTGTGGGGAGAAACTTGCACCTTGTTCTAAAATTTGCGATGCTTTAGAATTGTCTGTTATATTTCAGCAGACTTTTAAGACTTACCAAAGATTTGAATTTACTAGCAGGGTCATCCTGATTTCATTTCCATAGCTTCATATCACAAGTGGGGTGAATGTTCTCAGTCAGAGACATGTCTGAGTTTAAATTGATTTTCTACCAATGACATCAATACTAAATTTACTATTTGATAAATCAAATAAGACTTTCCAGCAAACTAAGGTGGCTCAGGGGATTTCTAATGGGTGAAAAGTGTTTTACCCTTAGGTCACTGGTATGAATTTAATCATGATCAATAATTACATTAATATTTTACCATCTGATAACTGCATACAAGACTTTGCCATACAATGAAAATTACTGGGCTGAATCTGGCAGTCTCAGAGGACTCTTGGATTACACAACAGGAGAGGCCCAATTACCCTCTTACATATGAGGGTCTCCTCTGCCAGGCAGGAGTAAGGGCACATCGAAGGGGCAGCATGGGGACAATGGCACTATAGTTGCCCAAGATGTAGCTAGCATGTAGATAAGATTTCATTTGCTCTGTCTGTCAGTTTCAGCACTGTTCTTGAGCACTAAATTCATTTTCAAAATGTAAGTGATTGAAAGATGGAATTGAAAGGAAAGTGATGTGAGTTTTTATTAAGTGCCACCGTCGGGCTTGATGCCTGCTTTATTTTTGACACTTGCAATTTCAGATGCTATATGGTAACAGTATGGTAATAGTATGAGATAATGTATGTGCCAAAGAAAGCAGTTTCTGAAAACTTCAGCTGAATTAAATCCTCTGAATTTCAAAAACACCTCCCATCTTTACCCAGTAGAATTTCTCTTCTCTTCAAATTCCAGCCAACAGATGTGGAGTGGTAGCTTTCAAAGAAGATAATTTTCACAGTTAATGAGAAATAGAAATACTAGAGAGCAGTTCTAGCTCTGTAAAGCACACAAGGAAGCAGCACAGTCTAGTGGTTAGAACATATAACTGGGAGTCAGGATTTGTGTTATCTGCTTATCTCTGCCACTGACTCAATGTGACCTGAGGAGTGTACCTTCACTTCTCTGTTTCTCAGTCCCTCAGTTTCTAAAGTAGGGATAATGATACCCACCTTCCTTAAATAAACAAACAAACACTTGTGCTATACACATATGTATACACAGGTGTGCTATACACATATGCTGTCATAGGGATTATTGGTACAGTTCTATTCTCCTCTCAGAACCAAATATTCCTTATTCCATTATTTCAGTATACAAGTAGCCCGTTCCTGACAACTGTGCAGAAAGGGATAAAGCCTTTATTTCATACAACCCGGAGTAGTTGCCAATTGCTCAGCACATTACTTATTAGTTTCAGGGAGTGAAGTCCCCTCCCTCCCCCAATATAACGCCATTTAAGTAAATTAAGTTACATCAGGGGCAAATCTGCCTCTCTCCTCCCCTGCCCAGTCTCAAAATCATTTTGACTGATTAGCATTAACGATTTAGAAAACCCAGGATGATTTCAGTGAATAGCCATTAACTGTGTTGCACACAAATCCATGGTGCACTATTTTCAGAAGCAGGTACAATTTATGCTTCTTTTCAGTTCAGATGGATTTATGTAAGTGCACTAAAGCAAATAAAGAGCACAGGTGTGGCTATTGTGAAGATTGACAGTAAACTGACAATTGGGAGACATTTGGGATCTAATGGTACTTATGTCTTACTTTCCAGTTGTTTGATGCTTATATTTTTATCCCAGTAAATAATGGGTTAATTATTTCTCAGAGTATATCCGCATAGGCTTCTCTGGACGCTATCTAACCAAAAGGAGTGGGACATGTAATTCATCTAGATCAAAGTGTTCCATGGGCCCACTTTGGGAAAGCCACTAGCAAGCCCACACTGCTTTGTTTAACTGAAAGGTCCATAGCCACAGAGCTTCTTTGCTCCTACTGGCTCTGGTTCAGAATTTTCAACCAAAGGGAGGTGCGGGAAGTGGCGTGGTTTGAGAAACATTGTTTGGAAAACTTAGTTTCTAATTAGAGTCTCATTCATGTCTATTAGAATGTCTTGTTCCTATTGGGTATATGTCTCCAGGCACATTCAGAGACAATATATTGGTGTGACTAATGTTATAATTGTCACTCTTGTTAAATTAGCTTGGAAATGGACCTGTGCAGTATAAGAGAACAAGCAAGCTGCTTCTAATAAGAGAATGCCATTGACATTGTGAAAAATTGTAGTCTGGAGTTAAGAATATGGTTTGGGTTTGGGTTTTAGGCTCACCAATCTGACCAGAAAGTTTCTAGGTTTGTCCTCCACCCTGGTTACAGAAGTTAAGAGCTAGAGAGCTCTATGTTTGGAGGCAGGTCTCAGAATCTGTTGCAATTACACTGACACTGTGGGTGGTACCAAATCAAAGCTATTTTTATTACAACTGCCATGGGGTTAGCCAGATCAAGAACACATCCATGTCTACTCAGGCAATCTGAATCCAACAGGTTACTCTTTGGGTCTGGCATCATTAGCAATACAAAGTCATGAGTTTTCCATAAGGTGCTAATCTGCATCACCACAGGTTTGGACATCATGACTCCCCACCAAGAAAGTGTGCGTATACGTCAAAGAGGACAATTTGGAGGTTCTAGGATCCTTTACATGAATGATACTGATTGCTGTCCCGGTATTTACAATAATATTTCGGAGGCAGGCTTCTACCACAGCATAGGTCTTCCATTTTCATCTTTACCCAGGGCCACAACATTGTTCGGGGCCTTTTGACATCATGCAGGATAACTATTGACATAAATGGACACGAAACCTTTGGACTCTTCCACCCTCTCAGGGGTGTCCTTTTTGGCAGGTGAGTATACCCAGTCAGGGGACAGAGATGCATCTAAGGAGGCCACTGGTTGTTTGGAAAGTTTTGGATGAGCGCACCAATACTAGCTCATTCAAGCACGTCCGAAGCACCTACAGGTCTTGTCTCTGTGCATCGAGGGTTTACTGCATCACCTTAAGCATTGCTTGCCATCTCGCGAGGAATATTTTGTGCCACACCAATGAAGAAAGAAGCATGGTCCAGAGGCTCGCCTCTAGATCCATGTGCGTATCCCTGTCAGTTATTTCACGAAGTAGCATTATTGGCCTGATTAGAACAATGTTGAGGTCTAGGAAATGTTGAGTTATTTTGGGTCTGGCCCTGAGGTGTCCCATTTGGCCCCTCAATCCTTATTGTGGGGTCCTGTGGATCTTGTAGGGCTACCACTGGAGCTTTTTCACCTCCCTTAGGATTCCCCTGTGACTAGGCCTTGGCTAGCAGATTCAGGGCCTCACCCAAGCAGGTCTTCTCATGTGTATGTATATTGACCTTTTCCTGTAAATAAGGATGAGAATTATTAACTAGCAAACTCACATACTGTGATTCCTCTGGCTCCATTTCCATGTGGTTGTCCCAAGCTGTGCTCATCCACAGATGAAAGTGATGAGAGGATTCTTGTGGTATTTGTGTCAGATTTGACAGGATTGCCACTCCAGCCTGGCCAGGATGTTAGTTTTGCACCAACAGGGCCACCATTTCTGCAAAAGATTTCTCATCTTTCTGGTATTCCAAAGGTAAGGTGTTCCCTAGTGCCTGATTCACAGTGAGCTGTAGGATCTTGACCCAATCCTCCTTGTTTGACAGATCAAAGATCTGGGCTGTTTCTTGGACTTGCTGGGCATGCATGGGGATGGAGGAATCCTCCATACTCCCTGACTGCTTAGCAACTAAACCTAAAGATTGAGTGTTTGCTACCACTGCCATGGGTTAGCTAGAGCTAGAGCTAGAGCTAGAGCAAGAGATACTTGAATGGTCACATTCCTCACTCATATCCAAACCAGAGTCCTATGGCTGATTGTGATAGAAATCTCAGTGTTCTCACCAGCACTATTAGATGAAGTGTCTGTAGGAAAGCCTGGAGAATGGTTAGTGGAGTACTTGGAGGAATTCCCCCAATGCCAGTTGAGGGCATTGGTATACTGATGAGTAACATTCCTCAATGTACCCCAAGAAGGTTCACCTGGGATGGGGGATGATACCACTACACACCAATAGTTTGGGGGTGTCCCGGTTTCTGGTGACCCTAAGAGTAATTCCCATGTGAGGAAAAATTGAGAACTCCCTACCTCATAAGGGGTTATGAAGATAGAGGGTGAGGGGATTGACATGTCTGGGATTGTTTCCCTAGGCTGCAAACTTACATGCTTTCTCTCCTGCAGCCAAGTGACAAGAGCAGAACATAAATCAGGTGTTTGCATAATTTCTGTTATTGCTTGTTCTTCTCTTGCAAGGTGAATTTCCAAAGACCCTTCATCCTCTGCCCCCAGCATTACCATCAGTGAAGGAGGTTGCCCTGGGAGCACTTTGGTTCCAGCAAACAGTGCTGTTGAAGGAGGGGAGGATTGCAAAAGCTCACATAAAAGTAGATGCCTAACAAAACAGTGTCCACTTCAGACTCCATCTCTGAGCCCGGGGAGTCACCTTACTCTTCTGACCCTGTGGCTAGCAGACTTCCCTCTTCCATTATCAAATCACTTGCTGATAATGGCCTATCGACTTCCTCCAGTGAAGGAAGAGCTGCCAGCTCTCTTGCCTTTTTCCGAGTCACTGGTCCCTTAACTAAGTCCACCGCAGCTGGTTTCACTGGTCCTATGGGGAGAGGGCCTCTGATGCCTTCCTTTTTGATTTTCCCTCATCCTGTGGAGATTCTTTTTCTGCACTCTGAACACTCTCTCTTGTAGTGTCAGAGTCCTCAGTGGTCTTTGCTGTGCCCTTCCACAATGCTTTGTCTACCTCTAGTTTTTCACACTACTTTTCCAACTGAAACTTAGATGTATACACAGCTCTTAAACAGTTTACTCCTTTTCCTTTTCCATGTCTGAGTTTCTTTTTCCAGGTTTTGGACTTCAGCCTGACCTGCTCTATTCTACAAAATAATGCCAACCGTGCCTCTGAGGACTTAAACAACTAGTTCTTTAACTTCTGAATCTTTTCATCTTTCTTAGCCAATGTTGCCTGAACCTGTTCCCCCAAGGCATGACAGATGGTTATGAGGCACTGCATAGAGATCTCTTTTAGCTCTTTGGGCTTTCTATCTTTCCTCCTTTCTTCCGACTCAGATATTTGGCTTACCAATCCCCACGGAGGATCCCCATGGTCTTGCAAACCCTCTGCATCTCTTAATCTCTCCAGACTGCCCCCATGCATCTGAACTTAATGGTTAACGTACTATTCCAAATGCATCCCAGAGATGTGCCCACTCTTCCATCTCTAGTTCATTCATTAACTCTATGTGCCTGCTTTAGAGATAACTCACTCCTACAATAAAAGATAAAACTTCACTCTATGAAATGATTGAAACTTAATACAATCTCTGAACTGTGAGATTAGGAGGCATCCAGATCAGAAAGCAGTCCCTCCTTATGGACAAACACACAAAGAATAACCCGGACTGGTCCCAAAATTACTTAAAGAAGTCCCAAAATAGAAGGACAAGGGGTATAGGTCCTTCTATTTGCTCAAAGGCAAAGAAGTATTGGTGGATCAAGAGGTATAAAAACCTATCTAGGGAGCCTGGGAGTAGTGGGGTACTACTGGCCATAGCCCAGGGGAACTAGAAAGGGGAAAACCTGACCTGTAGGTTCCCAATCACCAGCTAATTGGCAGTGCTGAAATAAACAGCTCCCATGGCTATGAAGGTGGGTTGCTGTATCCAGACTCAACCACTTAACAATGAACCATCAATCCCAGCTCCTTAATACATTCACATGCCTTCCACGAGTCCAATCCCTTGCGAGGTTATATTGTCTTCTCTCCCTTGGGCAGCCTGCATCCTGAACCCCTCAGCCCCACCCGAGCCCCTCAGGCACTCATTAGTGAGGATGGGGGGGGGGGCTGAGGGTCCCCTCCCCACATTTATATGGGAACATTACTGACCTGAGCAACTCTGGGTAAATCCTCTAGTAGTATATAGCTGTTCAATTCAAAGCTTACCAATGCAATACTCAGCAGGATTCAAAGTGTTATACGCAAGCAGAAAATCAGAGCACATTTGTCAAAAGGTTTGTTAAGATTTGTGTATTTCTGGAGTGCAGCTGGGACATTTGTGAATTTGTGTTGTCCTCACAGGGAGTGATTTTTTAGAGCTGAATTATTTGTTTTTCATTAACTAATGTATGCTGTCAGTGGTCTTAATGCAGGGTCTCCGAGTCTCTTCCTATTACATCTCCTGCAGAATAGCTCCATCATAATGAGCCATCATTGACTGGAAGAGATGTCTCCTGTCATCCACCAAGAATAAAGGCTCATTTAACCCAGTGGCAAGATGGACTGTGTACTTACAGCAGGAACAGCTGACGTTTGGATTCATTGCTGAAGCAAAGTGGTAGCTAGTGGGAAGCCTATACTTAAAACATATTTTTAGTAGCATATTTTTGTTGTCATTCAGGATGACGAGCTGGAGTATTATTTTAAGACATTAGTTTTGCTTATTTGTGTGATGCAGAATGGTCCCAGCCTGATGCTGACAAACTTTAATAGATGGCTGCATAGCAACAAAGAAATTGACATCCTAGGCCCCACTCACGGAGTCTAGCTCCCCAGTGTGAGCTTAGTAAGATAACTTCTAGAAAGAAGTTTAGATCACGTAGTGATTATTTTCATTTCAATAAGACATTTTAAAATATTTTCCAATGTAGAAAATAGGCAGATGGTGATGACCCTTGCATATTTGCAAGGGGACTCCTACAAGCTAAAATGTAACCCCAAATAATCTTCCCTTCTGTTTTAATGTGTATATAGTTCATTTCCTATTACAGCCCTCCCCTGTGTTCCTGAAACTTGCACATCCTGCAGCTTTTGGGTTAGACCTTGGGAATTCTGCCCAATTATTTTTAACATAAATTACACTACATCCACAGTTTGGCTCTTAAGTGACCTGATTTTCAGCAATGCTTGGGAGCTGTTGGCACCTCTGAAAAACAGGATGCCTAGTTATGTATCTAACTTTAGACACCCAAACTTAATCACTTGAAACCAATTTCTTCTTACTCCATGACCGTTTGTCTGTATATAAGGGACCAGCAGCTGAAGGAAGGAATGAAGCAGTCTACTGTGCCTATTATTCATAAATCCTACTAGGGAAACCACAGAAGGATCAGTGAGGCAATCACATATTCTGAGCTATTATGCAAACAAAACAGGTGGCAGACTCATTTATTTTTATTTAGGCTTGTAGGAGCTGACAGTGATGACGTACTGTAAATATCGAGTGCCCAGTGCTTTTCTAATTGGAAAGGAGATGAAATATTCAAATGATACAGCAGGATATTTGTTTATATTGAACACCAGCATAGAGGAGACAGATTTAAGATCTTACCTAGTGCTGTTCTTGCTGGTGTAGCATCTTTTTTAATCCAGAATGATACCCAGGATAACACAACTGTTAGGATACAGGGTATGTATGTTTGAATAGTGAAGTATCCCATTCTTCTACTTAAATCGAAGTATATCGTCATGACTATGTAATCACCTGCAACAACCAAAAAGGGAAAGAAACCAAAAAGGCTATTGTGATGAAGTTCAGTTACTCATTCGCCTCACTGGTAATTTTTAAACTATTGTTTCCAAAATGCACAGGGTATGAAACATTTCTTTGTATTCTGAAACCATCTGTGCAAAAAAGCTCAGGGACAATGCAGCTGAATGAAAGCTCAAAATTCCCTTTGAAAAATTTTTTCATTGTTTCTGGTAGGAGGCAAGGAGTGGAGACAAGACACTTTCTCTCACCTGATCTTAAACCATGGGTTTCCCCAAAGCTTCACTGCTTCCCGAGGCTAGAACTTCAGAATGATTCCATGGCAGCTCTCAGTAGGCTACCATCTTCCCACAAATCTGCAGTGTCCATTTCACCTTCCCTCTGCTTTCCCTCCTGTGATGCACCCTCCATGCCAAAGTCCTGACTTCTGATTTGATTGGCTTTACCATTTCCCTTCAGACCATAATGTTGATCTAACACCTACTGCTATGGGTCCTTCTGCAAGATGAAGTACTCCAGTTCTTACCCCATAAACTGAAAACTTGTTCATAGAGGTTGAAAGCACAATATGTAGAAACCTTAATTGACTTCAGACCAGGTTTTCTACCACACAATAACATGACAAAATATAGCATCCTCTCTCAACGCTCCTTACTAAATTTTCTATTTTCTTTGTGATTGGTTAGAACTTCAGAAGTGCTTAGTACCAAATTTATAATTGAGTAGTGGGCAAAAAAGTTCCCTTGTAATAATAATGTACCTTATACCACCATTTGTAAATTTTGTTTTCCATCTAGGTTTTTATATTGTACCCATTAGGAAAGTGGTATCCAAGTTGAATCTCAAATGCAGTTCTCTAAGCAAGAAGTAAAACAACAAACAGCATATCTTAGTATTTTGCAAAGTGCTGTGGCCTTCAGGTGTATATGCCTTTGTCTTTGAAAAGGCATAAAATTGTGTAGATTTTCTTATTTATGGAGGCACTTGATCATATCCTATGGAGAGTTCTTTAACTCCCTCACATACAGAACACATATGTCTCCTATGGTTGTCATGCCCTAAAGAGTGCTATGTGAAACCAATAATAATTGTGTGATATTGTTTTTGACCTGTGAGGTATGGGGGACAAAATACGATATAAGCATACTACTGAGACACATGCATAACCCTCAGTCATGAGCACTGTGAAGAGTGCAACCATGCATCTACTGATGCACTTTTAATATACAATATCCAAGCTTGTATTTCTCTTTTCTTTACATAGCTTTAAAAGTCCCTCAGTGATTGCAACTACTACAAATGTGGCTTGATAAACTTGCTTGGACTTCTTCTCTATTCACGCAGCAGAAGATATGTACAATAATCAACACCCTGCTTTTTCCAGCAGAAAGAACTGTATTTCTAATTTAGGGTTAGAGGGATCTCCAGGCATTTAACACAGCACTGTTTGGATACTCTTAGAGCTGCTGCTAGTCTTAGTGTGGGGAGGAAATCATCTCAACATTAAAAAAAAATATAGGAAGCACTTATGTTTGTTATGTCGACACTATCCTAATAATAAGTAAAAGCTAAGTGTTGCTCTGTACACTGTGTGCTGGCCTGAGGCTTTTAAAATTGGCTGCAGATTCCTGTGCACATCTAAATTGCATTTTAGATTTTTTTTAAACCTTGCTCAGACCAACTCCTTTGAAACAACCTCATTTTGTCACTCAGCCTACCGAAGGCCTACCTCAGTCCCTTGTTATCTAAAATTTCTCACTCGTGGTTTTGGTTAGTGTATACAGCAGTAGAAAGTACATGCTGAGTTGCACACACTACAATGTTAAAGCCAATTATTTAGTATGCAGACCATCAATAATCAAAATCACACAGCTTCTATTCTATAGGAGTATAGAAATGTCAAAGGAAGAGGTTTTGAGTCCTAGAAGCATTAGCAATCAATAATAATAAATAATAATTAATAATACAGTTATAACAAAAGTATTTTTTCTGCTTTGTGAGACATCATTGTGTATGGTACATTCATTCCATAGAAATCCCACTGAGAATGTGATTTCCAAATAAGGAAAAAATACATCACAGATCTACAAAGCAGATTTCAGAGGAAATCCCTTTTTAAGGGTAAACTGATACCATGGGCTTAAAAGAACAAAATAATTTCAAAAGTAGTTTTAGTTATCAAGAAATTAAATCATTTCTCAGGAGACTTACCTAAAATTTTAACTAAACAATCAGACAAGTTCACTGAAATAATGAAAATTGCCTGGAGGCAAAACAATCTATTACAGGCTTATATAACATATATATATCTTAAGGCAATACATCTTTTAAAGTAATCAAAAGATTGAGGCAGTATTTCTCATGAAACCAGGATGACTCTTCTCTGTGACCCAGACTACCTTTATTAGTTTTAGGATGTAATTTGAAAATAGGACCAAGTGTGGAAAAATAATTATTTTCTAGAGATTCAGAACCTGCGGTTTTAAATGAATGGTAGTAAGCAGCAGCATATTGTCTTTTTCTGTTAAAAACTCATGAAGACTTGAGTGAACTGCCAGAAGTTTTCCTATACCACATAAGAACTCAAAATGTGAATAGCTCATAAAAAGAAGCAATTCTTTTAAACAGATCTTTTTACAGTCTGACCACACTAATGTGCATGGCATAGTAAATTCAAATCTTTAATTCAAACTTATGTTCTATCTTCTACAGTTGCCTCACCATCTTACCCCCTCATCTTCGCTCATTCTAGAATTTTTACACAAGGACTAAAATGAATAGTGATCCCATTTGTATTACTAAAAGTTAAATGAAGACTAATTTTAGTGATGTGTAATATAAAAATACCAGGGACCATCTGTCACTACTGAGAACAGCCTCTCTCCATCCTCTTTGGAACCTCCCTTCAGGAAGTTGAAGGCTGCCATCAAATTCCCCCTCCCCCCCACCACCACCACCACCACTTTCTACAGATTATATAAAACCTAATCCTTCAGATTCTGCTCATAGGTCATGTGCTTCAGCCCCCTTATCATTTTGGTAGCCCTCTGCTGGAACCTCTCCAATGCATCCACATCCTTTCCATAATGTGGGCCCAGAACTGGATGCAATACACCAGATGTGGCCTCACCAGTGCCAAATAAAGGAGAATAATAACTTCTCAAGATCTGCTGGAAATGCTCCTCCTAATGCACCCTAATATGTCATTAGCCTTCTTGGCTACAAGGGCACACTGTTGACTCATATCCAGCTTCTCATCCACTGTAATCCCCAGGTCCTTTTCTGCTGAACTGCTGCTTAACCAGTCGGTCTGCAGCTGTAACAATGCTTGGGATTCTCCCTTCCCAAGTACAGGAGACTGCACTTGTCCTTGTGGAAACTCATCAGATTACTTTTGGGACAAATTGGCCCAATCCTCCAACTTGTCTAGGTCACTCTGGACCCTATCCCTGCCCTCTAACTTATTTACCTCTCCCCCTAGCTTAGTATCATCCGCAAACTTGCTGAGGGTGCAATCCATCCCCTCGTCCAGGTCATTAAGAAAGATGGTGAACAAAACTGGCCCTAGATCCAATCCGGGAGGCATTCCATTTGAAACTGATCACCAACCAGACATCGAATCATTGATCATTACCGATTGGGCCCAACAATCTAATCAACTTTCTATCCCTCTCACAGTCCATTTGTCCAATCCATACTACCTTAACTTGCTGGCAAGAATATTGTGGGAGAACATATGAAAAGCTTTGTTAAAGTCAAGGTATATCACATCCACTGACTTCCCCATGTCCACAGAGCCAGTTACCTCATCATAGAAGCTAATTAGATTGGTCAGGCATGACTTGCCATTGGTGACTATTGCTTTTGGTGGTGTTGACTATTCCTGATCACTTTCCCCTCTTCCAACTGCTTCAAAATAGATTCCTTGAGGATCCCCTCCGTGATTTTTCCAGGGACTGAGGTAAGGCAGACTGGTCTGAGTATATTACTATTAATCTATATAACTCAGAGAAAGCTCAAACTCATTTAACATGTTCAATTTTATATTTTTCATGAAATCTACTTATTGGTTGGTGGGTAAATTTCCCCAAACTCCAAGTTTCAGTCTCTCTCTTCCATGTCTGAACCCAGAGGCATCAGCCCCCAATCCATGGCTCTTTTTTCCCTTCCACCCAACCTTGTGCTGATGTCCTTTGCTCCCAAAGCTCTCCTTTGTTATTTCTTTCTAGGCATCCCACCAAGCCTGCTGTGCTGTTCTATTAAGCTGAATAATTCTTACTGGGCTAGTTACTCTCTACTTTTCATTGCCTAGAGCATCCCTGACTTAGAAGCAGCTCAGATTGCAATGCACATCTGTGATCTGAATACAGCCAGTCCCACTCTCAGGTTACTAAATGAGTTAGGAAATCTTGAAGTATTATTTGTTTATTGATGCCACTTCCGTAGGTGACTTGTTGATCCAATTTCTATGTTGCACTGAAATGATTTTGCCAGATGCTGCCCTCTTGTCCACTAGGGAGAGAAAGACCTTTGGAAGATCCATCAACTGAGCACAATCATGGATGAGGCAGCCTGGCCACAGTGACACTAGAAAGAGGCTCTTATTTAAAAAGAACGATAAAAATAGGACATGGTAACTGTTTCTTTGAGATGCAGAGAAGATGAAGGCAAGGGAATACATGTCCCAGTCTCCCTTAAAATCTTGAACATCAAAGCAAATATGTTAATGCTTAGTGTGGTCTTTTATTCCGATACCTCCAAACCACATTATTTTTTGTGGATCACTAGTTCTCAGCACGATGGGAGAATCTTTGATCTCAAGCATTCGGGGCTGAATGATCCTAAGGCCTAGAGAAAAATAAAATGATTGAGTTCAGCCTGGTACTCAGGTGTTTTCCCCAGATTGCTACAGAGTTGCTCTGACAGGCTTTGTCCAGTGTGAATAATTACACACAAGTGTGCACAGCTGAGCAGAGAAGCACATTTGTACACATTCGAACATGCACATGTACTAATTCTGATGTGTAATATCACATATGATCTGTGTGAAAGATATTTTAAATAAATGAGCCTAAGGGCCTCTAGGGGTGACTTTTAGTACTATTTGTATTATCAGAGTAGTGTAGCCTAAGAGCCTTAATCATAGATCAGGAGTCATTTGGCTAGGCATTATACAAATACAACAAAAAGATGGTGTCAGCCTCTAAGCACATGCAATGTAGATTAATAATTGCTCTAGTCATGGATTATGTATTGTTCACAGTCCAGACCTGGCTATTTAAAATAATATTTAGAGTGCATTTTTCGTAGAAAATACAGAGAGTCAATTTATTGCAAATGGCTAGCAGTAGTAGTTAATTGTGCTGATATTACATAAGTTATAGGTCTTTTTTAAACACACAGAGGCATGTATAATGGTATATGGGGAGAAGGGGAAAGAAACACACACATTCCAAAAACATCACTTTTCATAACAAGAATTTTTAGGGTTGTTTAAATAATATAATAAGAAAGACATAAGAGTAAATAAAAAGTGGTTAATGTAATGAATGGATATTAAGGATGGTAATGGAAGATTTGATGGTCTCATTGATGGTAATGGAAGATTTGCCTTTGACTCAAGTAGGACCAGGATTTGCCCCTAAATAATAACTTATAACAAAACAATCTCTTATTTAAATATGTGCCGTTTTCAAGGTATTTTTTCTCTGTAACAAGATTAGGAAGTATAACATTTGAGACCATATTTGCACTTGAAGCTATCTGTTGTTTATTTACTGTGTTAGATTCAGGTAATTTACATTTGATGTTATTTGTTCTTCCATAAGCAATAACCTTTCATTTTCTTTGACAGAACTAACATTTGCAAGAGCCCAATAAAATGTCAAAGTTTAGTTAAATGACATTGTGTCTGTTTTGAAAATCTGACGACCAATACATATTTATATGTATTTTGTCCAATGATTTTGAATGGTAGCATTAAGTCTGGAAAGATTTATGAATGATGTTATAGCTCTAATTAATTCATTTTGGCAAATTTTGGGAATTATTGACATTTCATGTAAGAATTAAAATATTTCAATTAAACCTTTTTCAATAGTTTAAATAACTTGTGAAAACCTAAAAGCTAGTATTTATTGTGTCTTAAAGAACTCTTTATATATTGTACCTCTACATTTCTAGGTAGTTAATTTGAAATTTGGTTGCACATATTTTACTGTCTTCATCTACAATATACAACTTCAGCTGTTTGGGAGTACAGGGAAGATAGACCAACATATGTGTATACAGCTGCATGTAAGCAGACAACAGCAAATATATAAACTCCAAAACAATAAAGCTTGAGTTCATACAGTGCTTTTGGGTGGTTAAAATAATTTGATTCTTAGAATGATAGCTTTATTCTGAAAACCTAACTGTTCCTTGCAACAGTACTATAAAGCATAATGCTTCTCCTCAAAATAGCATCCTACTCATCCAAGCACGGCTGTTAACATCAGAATTGCTTTTAGATCATGTCTAGCCATAATGACATTTCATTTCAGAGCAGAAAATAGCATTTTGTATGCTCTTCCAAATACAGAACTAGTGAAAACGATTGATTGATTGATTGATTTTTCATGTTACTATTGCAAGATACAAATAATATTGAGCAGTCCTCACAAAAAATGCAGGTCCATCAAGCCAAGAAATGTGACTAAAAACATATAATACCACAAGCAGAAATTCAGTCCATGATTACAAATCTAGTTCAATTTTTGACTGAACAATGGAAAAAACTACACATATAACCTCTGTCGCCTAGAATGCATTTAGTACATGAAACAAAGAGTAAATTGAAGTCCAAATATGGTAGAACATGAATTATCTATTACTCTTTATTCATGGAGAAAATGCCACTAAGTATCATAATTAGGCTCCTCTTTTGATTCTAAGAAAAGATTAACAATATTGGCTGTAGCTTGATTAATAATAAATTACTGGCTCCTAGTGCTGTGTCTATGAAGATAAAGAGGACTCCAAGACTTTGAAATATGGATTATTTTATAGAGTTGTATAGCATTGCAAGGGTTATTGGCTGGGAGCACAGCAATGGTCTTAAAACAAAACATTCTCCATGGTCCATGAAGTACAGAATGCAGCAGAAGTAATAAGCCTACACTAAGCTAATGCTTCTCAAACTCATTTCACTGTTAATAATTGTCCAAACATGCCTGGAGAGCCAGAGTTTTATATCACCTGTTAGTGCTGATCACGTCCCACTGATGTATAGTAGTAGGACTTTTAATAACACAATCTATTGAGAATATACTTGGGGTACAGGGCTTGGTCTCTTTGTTTTTAATGATGTTTTGCATGAAACCTCCCAGGCTTTAGTGTCAACACTTTTATTATTGAGAATTTCATTTAGACTTATACAATTAAGACTAGAAATAAAACCTAAATTACTTTGAATTTCAGGGCCTTTCCGATTTCAATAACTGGACCTGATCCTGCCTTGCTAGTGTTGAGTATGACTCAAACCAAGGAGACTTATTTTCTAGAATTCTTTATTCAGTTGCATATTTTTTAACAAAATGCCAAGTTACTGAAACTGAAAATTCTTTTTATGGAAAGGGACAATTTCAACACATTTCTCATTTAGAAAAACATATTGAAACTATCCCATTTTGACATTTTATAAATGAAAAGTTACATTGTCCTACTTCAGTATAAGACTTTTCAGTAAAAAAATTGAGTTTAATAAAAAAGAGGCCAAAATCTGAATGAAATGTTTTAAGTGACCACAAGCATTTCTGCCTACCCTTCCCTCTGCCTTCCCAAATTTTCAGTTAGCAAAATGTTTTAAGATTTGGACTTTTTTCCAGATCTGGGAAGGAAAACTTTTTGAAATTTTGAAAACTGTTATGGGATTGGACAACAGTTTTCTAGCTGCCTCTATTATTTCCAGGTTTAGATGCAGATAAATTAGTAGCAATTCCATTTCCCTCCCCTCCATGGCAAAAGCTTCATGAGAATATCTTATCTCATGAGATTACTGTGCATTTTACAAAAATCAGTTAACCTCACAATACTTCCACCATCTATGGTAGAAATCTCATGAAAATATATTACAAAGCTCTGGTGCTATCATACTTGAATCCCAAAATAAAGCAGTCTTCATTTATTTTAAGACCCAAAGGGACCATTGTGATAATCTAGTCTGACCAGCATAACACAGGCCATAGGACTTCCCTGAATTAAACACTGTTTCAAGGGGAAAAGATGTGGAATATATATGTCAGTGCCTGGAACTTTATTTTGTTTGCACGTGTGAAATGTAATCAAGTCCCAATCACTTGTTGCTAAGCAATCACTAACTTTTAGTTCTGTGATCACCCCTCTTTATATGTCAATATGAGGGCTAAGATATAAAATTCCCTTGCATTTGATGCAACACTTTTTGAGTTAGAAAATTGTCATTTTTAATATTTAGAAATTCCAAGGATGTTTCAAACTAAGGGCATGATTTAAGAAAAAATTCTGCGGGAAGTAGGAAAAGTTGTGTCAGCATATAGACCATTATATATAATTATATTACATCCTGCACATTTGGGTAGGGGGACAAGAGAAGGAGGCCAAAAAGGGGAAGACAAAATGAAGCATAGTAAACTATTCCTCTTGTTTTAGTACTGGTAGTATGAGACCTCCCTCATAGGTAGCTCAGACTGAAGTCCCCCATGGCATCAGTTGTTTTCTTCTCCACACATTATTGTTAAGTGCTTATGGAGTTGATCTTTCTGCTGTTGGTGTGAATTGGTGGCCTGTCGCTGACATCAGTGAATACACCATTTTGCTGTGTCTGTTGATCCATAAGTGTTCAAGATCATTTTCTTTTGAGTTGTCAGTGACTCGGAAACAGGTAATGCCATTTTTTTGACAGAGTGTTATTCTCCCGCCCCTTACCTTCTACAGTAAGTTATAATCAGTGATTTTAACATTCTAATCATGCAAATCTTCCACCAGGTTGCAGAGATGCCAGTGAGGTTGAATTTAGGTTCATAAAAGAGTAATTCAAATTCTTTTTGTTTATTACCAAGGCTCCTAGCGTTGGTGTACAGCCAATGAAAAAAATCTTTTCATATCCCTTAGTACCTTGATTAATTTTGCTCTCAATGGTATAATTTTGTGCTAAATGAGTGCTCATTTATTCTCCCTGCTTTTCACCCTCCCCGTCTGTTGATTGTTCAGTGCCCTCCTCACTAGTCTAAATAGCCCAGCCATAGAAGATTGCTTCACCTTCTATTGAGCCTTGAACTTATCTTTAGCCCCTGTCTAAACCTGATCCAGAGCTAAATGCTTCCTGGTCAGCTCTTCTCTTCTTGTAAGTTCTACTTGTACTTTGGAATGCTCAGACCACATACAATTCTTTATATATTTTTTAATCACAGGTATGAAAATAGATTGTACCTCCCTGAATCAGGACTTTCTGCTCTGGCAACATCTGTGGTCCAGTAGTCAGGCAGTAGGAGGGCTGTTAGCTGGGAGCCCTGCTGGGCTGGGAGACTCTCAGCGTTAGGAGCAGCCCAGAAGGGGAGCCAGGACTGCGGGGCCATGCAAGTAGGGGAGCCGGGGCTGCAACAGTGCAGCAGGGGGACTGGGCAATAGCAGCTTAGCATCAGGGGCAGCCTGAGCCGGGGCTGCACAGCAGCCCGCCAAGCCAGAACCGTCAGCAGGCAACCTGCTTGGGATTGGAAGCAGAGCCAGCAGCAGACTAGGAAGCTGAAAGCAGGGGACCTCCCCTGGAGTAGCAAATTCCCTTGTTCAGGACAGGTCAGATCCTGAGGGTGCTGGACCAGGGAGGTCCAACCTGTATTTCCTTTTCTGCTTCACAGTTACAAGTCACTTTTCTTTGACATGTGATTGCTTTAGTCGTGTGCAATACGTGCATACATGCCATGGGTTCACATGCATAGCTTCTCACTGTCCTTAAAATAGTTTCCTTCACCTGGCCAAATCCTATCTCGAGATACAAGTCTGAGAAGTCTCTCACCTGTAATACACTAATTATGCAAAAACCAACAAATGCTCTTCCCCCTCAGATAAATGACTTTGCAGTGTTTGTCCGTTCAATATATTCACATGATTTGTGTCATCTGTACAATTTAGACTGTAGACTCCATTGACTGTGTCTGCGGAACAGTAACCGTGTTCTTTAAAACTGTTAAAGAAACAAAGTTCAAATTTAAGTTGAGTTTGTCATTATCTGTCTCCTCATTGTCTCCCAGGCTTTCCTTTGTTTACTGACGGATTCTCTAGGGTTTGTCTTCTGACACATAACAATATAAACTATCTTCAACACAAAAAAGAAATATGTATTTTGTTTCCTTTAAATTTCTCAGATGAATTGTCATATTACTCCAAAATAACCGTCAGCACCAACACTAGTATGGAGAGGAAAAACATACTGGCATCTTCCCTGTGGGTCTCTCAACTTCACCATACCAATGTACAATGGCTTCTTTTTCTGTTGGGCCCTCAAAAGTTACTCACCTCCTACACATGTTGAAAGAGAACACCTCCCCACACACAAAGGATTAGCAGAAAAATCAGCCAAAATGACTTTCAAAAACTGAATTGTGCTATGACCCCGTGTACCAAATTGCAAAGCCACTTGCTCATCTTTGATCCACTTACTAAGGTTTGGCTCACCCACCCCTATTTCTTGCAGTGCTCGGAGCCCCAATCTAGGTCTGAAAACGTGACACATTTTGTATGTTGTATCCTTCTAAAGAGCATCGGCAGTATTATTTTTGGTAATTACTTTTAATGTCAGCTTTCCATATTTAATTGGTAAATCGTAAATATCTAATTACAAAAGTTAGGTCTTTGTTTGAAACAGCTTTGTAAATTGTAGTCTTATATTCTGTAATCCACATGTCTGATCCACTCCAGTGACTCTCTGTGAAAACTTTGCAAGAGGATAGGGGGAGATTAGAAAAGGGGTCTCAATTGTCAATGGATAAACCACGATATTTTTTACTAATTCAGTACATTTTAGGCTTAGCATTCAGGGTTGAGGAATCAATATATGCCACCACAGCAAGCTGACTGCCAATTGTGTATGATTGTGTGTTGTATAATTTTTTATTTAAAGGAGTGTATTGCTATTATGTTGCCATGGTATCCAAATCTCCAGAGGAACAAAAAACAAGTAGAGAACGTAGTGTGATTTAAATAGATGTAAAGTTATTTCTAACTAAAGGTTTGTAAAACATTAACTGGATATATATCTTTCTTTTATTGAAGTGGGATTCACCATGCCTTTTTCATTCATGTGGAAGGGCTCAGACAAAAATCAAAGTGTTGCAACTGACGGGAGAAGGTATCTTAGGAAAGGATTGCAGTGACTACTATTCCAGTGTCGCAGCAGCTTTAACACCATACACAGATTTTAGCAAAAACAACTGTCCTAACTGACCACCAAAGACCTGATATCAGTTACTGCATGGAGCAGAGATTCCTACTGGTACCATGTTGCACAGTAGTTTTGTGATATGCTAAATAGGAACAAAGGCCCTTATGGTCTAATGGAACAAATAGACTCCAGGAGAAAGGCCAGTGAACTAATCCACTGCACAACTTTGACTATGTCTACACTGGAAAGGTTTGGTGATGAAAGTGCTTTCGACATGCACAAGTTGTCAAAACTGCAAAGAGTCAAACCTGTTTTTCTGCTTCCCATTGTCAATGTTTCATGGCCACACTGTTAGCACCCTGTCAACTGAAAGAGTAAAGCAACATGGATAAGTATCCAACAATGCCTGGTGTCATCTTCAGTTGCTAAGCACTGTGGGAAGGTACAATTATCCTGGTAGGCATTTTGGGAATGTGAAAATGTCCCGTCGGCCATCTCTTTGCTTCCTGCTTACTTTTTTGTCACTTGCTGCAAACTCCAGCATCTGCTGTGAGAAATCACGGATCTCACAATTCTCTCCCATTCTGTGTTCAATATGCTTAGGACATCACACATTGCAGCAGAGCTACTTATGCAATTAATAGCAAAGGGTGAAGGATGCAGACAGCATTGTGAGTGGCAGGGACAGCACCAAAGTAGCATTGCATTGGGCTGTCACAGATCAGCTGTGCCCTGTAGACCGTCCCTTTTGGGCTAGAGAAACCAGCACTGAATGGTGGGATTGCATTGTCAGGCAGGTGTGAGATGAACATCAGTGGGAACAGAACTTTCCATGCATAAAGCAACTTTCCTGTAGCTGTGTGCTGAGCTAGAGCTGGCCCCTGAACTGCGGTACAAGGACTTTCAAATGAGAGCTGCTCTCTAGGCAGAGAAGCCTTTGTGGAACCTAATGATTCCTGTTTGCTACTGTTCAGTTGTAAATCAGTTTGGAGTGGAGAAGCCTACCATGGGGGCAGCACTTATACAAGTGTGCAGGGCAATAAAACACATTTTGCTGCATAGGACTGTGACTCTGGGAAAAGTGGGTGACATAGTGGCTGGCTTGGCTGACATGGGCTTTCTAAACTGTGGAGGGGCTATAGATGGCACACACATTCTCATTGTAGCACCACTGCACCTCAGAGTACGTCAATCACAAAGGGTACTTCTCCATGGTGCTTCCGGTGCTTGTGGATCACTGTGGGCATTTGACACACATAACAGTGGGGTAGTCTGGAAAGGTGCATGATGCATGCACCTTCAGGACAGTGGCCTGTTCAAAAAGCTGCATGTTGGCACTTTCTTTCAAGACCAGAAAATTACAGTGGGGAATATGGCAAGTCCCATAGTGACTCTAGGTGACGCGGCTTACCCCTTGCAGCCCTGGCTCATGAAGCCTTACACAGGGCAGCTGGACAGCAGTATGGAGCATTTCAACAATAGGCTAAACAGATGCTGCATGGTTTTTGACAGATTTCAAGTGAGGGGTGTCTTTATGGCAGGCTGGACCTTTTGGAGGATCATATCCCAAGTTGGTGGCTGTTGCTTACATAATTTGTGTGAGAATAAGGGTGAAGCATTTGCCCGTGGATGGAAAAATGAGAGACGGTGTCTGGACACACAGTTTAAACAGCCAGACACTCGTGCTGCCAGAGGAGCCCAAAGGGTGGCCATCAATATCGGGAGGCTCTGAGGAACCACTTTGACAATGAGAGGTGCTGACATTTCTGTGCATTGGGGTTGCTTCCCTGCCTCATCCCACTGTTCGTCCAGAGTGAGGCATTCCCATAAAACCCAATGGCTATTTCAGGCTTCCACATGGACCAGAGCAATTGGTGTGGGTTGCGTCACACAAAATCAACTCATGGAACCTGCCTGGCATTTCTCTTTATTGATATCTTTCAATCAGGATGCTCTGTAGTAAGGATTGGTAAAGGTTATTGGAAAACCTCACAATGGTTTTTATTGTCCAATTGTTAAAGTCACAACTGCTTTCATAGGGAGTGGAATGTGCTGGGGAAAAACATTACTTGGTTGTTAAAATGAGTATGTAAGCATAGAGGGAAGTTTGCTGGATAAATAATTTTACATGTGTGGCCCTGGAGGCTGATTTGTGAGTGGAAAGGGATGGTTGCTGTGCATGTTTTGACGGAGAGGAGTTCTGTCAAAGTTCTGCATGTTTTGACAGAGAGGACTTTGGTTATGTTTGCTCTTGCAGTTTCATAAGACGCTTCAGCATCTCAATTTGGTCTTCCGTGAGCTTTAACATGTGATCAGGGATTTGTGCTCTCACTTGCATTGCCACAGTTCTTCTTTGTTCTCTTTTCTCCATTTAAAGCATTGAGTGATGCACACAACCTTAACCAGACTCTTCCTCCTCTTCTGTGTTTTTTTTCTTAATTGATGAAGTATGTCTGCTGGTGAATGTGCCTGACACCTCCAGGCCTGCTCTGGGAAAGTAACCATTAACAATGAAGTGACTGTACTTTTCATGATAAAGATTGTAACATTTCACTACTATGCACGTGTCTGAATAAAATTTACCACTTTCCTTGTTACCCTGGAGGCAAAAACAGATCTCTCCAGACCTTCTAATCACACTGAGTTTTAAAGGTGGGATAATGTGAGAAGAAGGAGGGTTGAGCATGGGTTCCCAAGAAAGTACCATCTGCACTTGTGCAGTAGCTGCACATGGAAACAATTCGTAATAATCCTACACTTGTCCACAGGCTGAGATTACACTGTCTGGCATATCTCTGCTGAAGGTTAATAGGCAAACCCAGGCTCAGTTGCTGCATGCAAGCAGTGGGGAGAGAAGGGACACTTTGCTCCTTACACTGCCAAACTGTGTACCGCCTTGGTTCCAGCAGCACTGTATGATAAATGGTTTGGGAAACAGTGAGGCTATGTCTAGTCTGCAAGCCTCTTTCAAAAGAGGCTTTTTCAAAAGAATCTTTTGAAAAAGCCTCTTTTGAAAGAGAGTGTTTAGACTGCAACCACCTCTTTCAAAAAAGCAAGACGCTTTTTTCGAAAGAGAGCACCCAGGCAGTCTGGATGCTCTCTTTCAAAAAAGCCCTGTTTGCATTCAAGAACACCTTTTTTTGAAAGAGCACTTTTTTCAAAAGGCATTCTTCCTCATAAAACGAGGTTTTCCGCAGTCGAAAAAACTGCCACGTTCTTTCGATTTACTTTCGAAAGAACGCAGCAGCAGTCTAGATGCAGGGGAAGTTTTTTTGAAAAAAAAGGCCACTTTTTTTGAAAAAACCATGTAGTTTAGACACATCCTGAGGTGCCAGATTTGCAGGTGATACTAAACTGCTCAAGATTGTGAAGTTCAAACCAGACTGTGAAGAGCTTCCAAAGGATTTCATAAAACTAGGTGACCGGGCAACAAAATGGCAAATGAATTTTATGCTGATAAATGCAAAGCCATGCACACTGGAAAAAATAATCCCTCTATATGTACAAAATGATGAGGACTAAATTAGCTATTAACACTCAAGAGAGAGATCTTGGAATTACTGTGGATAGTTCTCTGAAAACATCTACTCAATTTGCAGTGGCAGTCAAAAATGCAAACAGAATGTTAGGAATCATTAAAAAGGGAGAGAGAATAAGACAGAGAATATCTTATTACCTTTATATAAAACTATGATATGCCCACACCTTGAATACTGAGTACAGATGTCATCACCTCATCTCAAAAAAGATACCTTAGCATTGGAAAGAGTTCAGAAAAGGGCAATAAAATTATTGCCCAATACAGACCTTGGCAGGCCTTATCCAGCTTACATGGGTACTATATATATGTACACACACACACACACACACACACACACACACACACACACACACACACACCTCTAAAGTTCAGGCTGTGCCAGCATTTTCTTATTTTTCAAGTGTACAAGTCCACATTCATTCTAAGCTGAAATTTGCCAAACAAGGCAGTAGCTTGGAATTTTTTTCTGTGGACTTTCAGAAAAAAAATTGTCCTAGCCATTTCTGATTTACAAGTGCTAAGGAACAAGTTTAATTCATATGAGAGACTATTTTTGGTGCAGCTTAAAAAGGGATTTGATTAAATATTACATTGAGCAAGTACAATAATTAATCAGTGACATGATCTAATTGCTTTGGGTATTTTGGAAATGCAAATAAACTCGCTTATTAGCAACCCCTCTGGAAACATCCCCTCACTGTGTAATGACTGTCAAAAAAAAATTAGGAAAAAAAGGAGTCATTAGGAAAGGGGTAGATAATAAGAGATAAAATATGACAGTGCCACTTTATAAATCCATAATATACTCACATCTTGAATACTGAGTGCAGATCTTGACACCTAACCTTAACAAACATATATTGGAATTGGAGAAGGAACAGAGGAGGGCAAAAATGAAGAAGGATAAGGAACAGCGTCTATCTGAGGAGTGTAAAAGGAATGGAACATCTCAGTGTGGAAATGAATAAAGGGGAAATATGAAATTATCTTCACACAACACATAGTCAACCTATGGAACTCTTTGCCAGAGGTCGTGCAGGCCAAAACTATAGCTGGGTTCAAAATGAACTAAATAGGTTCCTGGAGGATCGATCCATCAATGGCTATTAACTGGTATGGGGCAGGCATGGAACCTCATGCTCTAAGTCAGTGGTCTCCAAACTTTTTACACCCAAGATCACTTTTTAAATGACAGAACAAGCCAAGATCTACTGCCCCACCCCTTCCCTGAAGCCCCGCCCTCTCTATTCTCCTCCTCTCCATCACTTGCTATCTGCAACCCTTATACTGATGCTTTTTTCTCCAGTTCTTCTGTAGGAAGAAGTTTTTCCAATATTTGGTTGGTTTAGACTGGGCCAAATGTCAGAGAAAAACCTTCTTTTGGAAGCCACCTTATTCCTCGTGGAAAGAGGAATACAGGGGTGACCGAAAGATTATGTTTGTTCTTCCACTAAAAGAAGTGGAAGAACAAATGCATCCCTAGATGCAGAAGAGTTTTTCTGGGATATTTCCGGAATCCTGAAAAACTCCTGCAGTCTAGCCATACCCTCACTGGGTTGAGACAGGATGTGTACGCTCTGGGGTGGGAATGAGGGATTTGGGTGTGGGAAGGGGTGAGTGGTGCAAGCTCTGGGAGGAAATCTGGATGCAGGAGGAGGTGGATAAGGGAACACTGGCTCATGAAGGGGACTCCAGGCCAGGCAGTGTTGGGGTCAGATGTAGGGTTAGGGTGCTAAGCAAGCCACAGGCTTCTGGATGTGAGGGTTCAGGAATTTGGGTTGGGGTATGTGAGGGGCTCAAGGCAGGGGGTTCCAGTGTAGGGTCTGGGGGAAAGGAGAATGCAGAAGTGTTATGATGCTGTGGCCAGATGGGGGCTTGGCCCCAATTGGGGGTTTATTGGCCAGGCTTCATTTTTAAATACTATGTCAAACATGAAAAGTTTCCACACCGTCTTTATTTCTGAGAAGGGCAGGGAACCTGTTTTGAGTCAGGGGTCACTGACCCACAGAAAAGTCAGTTGGGGCCACACAAGTGAGATGCAAAAAACCCTCCTCCAAGCCGCCTCCCCCACCCAAGCTTCACTAATGTGGCCCCAACTGTGTTAGTGGGAGAAGGGGACATAGTACTGGGGAAGGGTGCTAGTGGGTGCTTCAGCAGGGGACAGGGTGCCAGTGGAGACAGATTTCTGAGGCTGGGGAGTGGGGAGAGGGAACAGGGGAGAAAGGAGAGGGAACAGGGTGCCGGGAGTGCAGGGTATAGGGTTCCAGTGGGGATAGGTTTCTGCGGCTGGGGAGTGGGGAGAGGGAACAGGGGCTGGGGAGAGGGAACAGGAGCCAGTGGGGTCAGAGAGTCCCCTGCACCTCCCCCCCCCCAGGGAAGCTGGCACATGCCTCCTCCGGGGCCAAACCCCCCACTCGTGGCACTGCCAAACCCCCGTACGCTTGCCCCGGGGCCAAACCCCCGCGCATGCCTGCTCCGGGGCCAAATCCCCCCTCCCACAGCACAGGGAAACCCCTGTGCTCGATTCACCCCTCCTGCGGTGCAGGGAAGCTGCCGCACTCCTCCCCCAGGGCCGATGCCCCCTCCCGCAGCTCGCCTGGCATGCCACAGAGCTGTGGGAGGGGAGCAGCCAGCGCACTTCCTGAACCTCCAGAAGTGGCACGAAGCTGCAGGCAGGACTTCCGTCCACCCCGCAGGAATCCGGCACTACGCTGGAGGTAGGCAGTGGGGCTTCTCGGGGGTGGGGAGAAAATGGAGGGTGGGGGGAAAATGGAGGGTGGGGGGGCCCTAATGTCTTGCGATCGACTGGTGAGGCCTCTAAGTGTTGCTCTGTTTGCCAGAAGCTGGGAATGGCAATGGGATGGACCATTTGATGATTCCCAGTTCTGTTCATTTCCTCTGAAGCACCTAGTATTGGCCTCTGTCAGAAGACAGGACACTGGGCTAGATGGACCTTAGGTCTGTCCTGTATAATTGCCAGAAAAAAGTTGTCATTATCCAGCAGTGGCTAATAAGCAGAAGAAAGATTTACAAGGCAGCAGGCAGGGAAGGAAACACAAGGACATGCCTTTGCTGCAAACCTGCTTTCAGGCAGGGCCATAACAGAGCGGGGCTGCAGCCTAGATGCCAGGCCTTTCTTATGTGAGCAGAAACATTGAGGTTTCAGAAGGGCTGTACCCTTCATCTCGTCGTGCTCTCCAGGGTTGGGACTCAGCATATTCCAGTGCTTCCTTCCTGTGTGCCCAGCACGGACAGTGCTGGGAGAGGTACCATGCAGCCCCAGCATCCAAGATGCAGCCTCTATCTCCACTATTACTCTCTCCACAGCCTTTTGTTCCAGCCCTTATGTGGTTTCTGTCTTCTGTCAGATTTCCTGGGCCATAGCCCCAAAAGGAAGTGCTGGGATGGACTGAGTTCAGTACCATGGGCAGGATCCAGAGGATGCAGCCAGAAAGTCCCAGAACTTTCTTCCCTGGCTATAACCTTGCCCATCTGCCTTCTGCTGGGGCATTTCTTTCTTTCTTTAAGTTGCTAATAAGTGGTATGCCATTGGCAATTTCCAAATCCCACTTACTCTCCTGCTAAGAGGATGGGATTGGTTCTCAGAAAAAATGTTGTCATTATCCAGAAGATGCTAATATCAAGTTTGCTACTAAGTGGAATCTACTGTGACACAATTAAGTGGCCAAGCTATATATCATCAAAAAATGTCTATATCTGCAATAACGGCTTTTTTTAAACTCTAGAGTCACTCCCTGCATTCTCCAACAATTCTTCCCTTCCCACTCACTCCTTCCAAATTCCAGCTGCGTTCCCCATCTGGCTAATCTCATCTGAATCTATCCAAATCCATGTAGTTCCCTCTGTTACCCTCTACTCTCTTCTCATGACATTTGTGCTACCCCTCTGCAGATACCTTTACAGAGATGTGTGAGAGTTAGCTACATCTGAGCTGGACACAAGAACTTCTATACTAGCAATTTGTATACTGGCCCCAAGTTGCATTGCATGCTACCCTGCATTGGGAATCGTTGCTTGAATTGTTTGTTCTGTACTGATTTACAGATTTTAATTGATTAAAATATTATTTTAAAATAATCTCATTAGTCCTTTGATGAATGCAACTGAACATATGAATAATGTAATGAATAATAAATGCAAATGACCTCCAGGAAAATTTGCACTCATCCAAGCAAATATAAGAGTCTCTCATCGATAATGAGTGGAAAGTCAGTTAATGAGGTCTTATAAATACATAGACGTTTGTCCCTACTATTTTTCATGGGTGGCAATATAATAGCTCACAAGACAGTGGATGAGTTTACAGAGACAATACTGTAGTTATACAAAGGCCTGGATGAGTCTTCATAGAAAATATTATAGTGTGGCCTAGTACCAGAAAGGGATGAAGTATATTCTGCTGTTGGGTTTCACAGATATCTGGTGACAACAACAAAATGACCAGACTCAGGAATAGTGAGTTCCATTCAAGGCTCTAGAGGAGAACGTTCTTGAGTAGTCACAGACCCTTCTGTCCATTTTCCACAAGCAGGAGCCATTTTGCTCTGTGCCCTAAAATCTTCTAAATCCAGTCTTCTCCCAACCTGTGGTTCGTTGATCCAGAGCCGTTCTCATCACCTAGCCAGTTCCAGTCACCAGTCTTTTGACTTTTCTCCTCTGGTCGCAGTCTCCTTGCTCATCCATTCCCTGTTCTCTCTCCTTCCCTCATACTAGTTCCCAGCTTTCTTCCTCACCCCACCATATGTGTGTTGATGTAGATAAAGACACACAGCACCACATATTTTCAGCATGGCAGAAGATTAGCAGTGGTTTCTCAAGGTACCATAATAGAACTGATGTTCTTTAACACATTTATTAATGATCTAGGAAAAGAGGTAAAGAGTGGTGGCAAAATCACCAGGTGAGACAATTTTTTTAGGTTCTTCAATACTGAAAAAAATTATGAGGAACTCCAGAAAGACTTAAGACAGCTAGGGGAATGGATAAAACAATGAAATTAAAATTTACCCACTACTTTTTTAAAAATAAAATATTGATTTACAGCTGCACATATTTTATGGTGTTAATTCAGCTTCATCTAGCTTGCTTTATGGAGTGAATTCTCTTTTAGGCCATATAATTTCCGCATACTACCACCTTTGGAAAGATGGCAGTTTAGCTAACAATGGACCAAGATAAGTGTCTGATGGAGGCAGAATTGCAGTTTTTTTTGTAAAGCTCACTTACCAATGAATCACAAATAGTTGCTTTTCCCACCAGCTTACCCAAGGACATGGTTCTTTAATAAAATTGTATTCACTTTTGCTGAGTTTTGGATGGCTGAAAATATTTGATTTATAGAACTACTGCTATTTATTATTAGTTCTAAGGATGTGAACCTGCTCAAAACTGTAAGATGACAAACCAGAGCTGGAAATCAACAAAGACACATATAATACTGATTCTTGAAGTGCATTCACAGAGAGTGCATTATGCTGTCTTTCATTAATGTTATTGATGCACATTGCACTCCCCATGTGCTGTTATAAAAATGATTCCTGGTTTCAGGGTTCATTTCTCTGGAGTCAGATGCTGATCTAAAGGTTTACAAATTGTAGGCCAAACAAGTAAATCCTTTTCTTACTTTTTTCTCCTTCTAAGTTTCTTACCTTTGCTGTTCCTTTTTGTAAACTACAAGGCACTTAGTTCTAATGGTGATCATCACACTATAAATTCACATGTAATTTCAAATTATTAAAAGGATATATAGAATCCGATGAAATATTGAGACTCAAGTTTGACTGTGTTACATCTTTCTGGGGTCATTTAAACATGGGCAAAATGGATACAGAGAGCCACCATTCTGATCTGAGGGAGTTTTATACACACTTTGCACTGGCAGATACATTGTCTTCTATGTTTGTCTTTATCTCTCTAATTCAGTTGCTTGCTTGTAATATATAGCAATTGTGAAGTTTTCACAAGTCCCTTGTGGGCAGGCTAAAGAGACAAACAGAAGACAATCCATCTCCAATGCACTTTATTCTTTACACTCAACCCAAGTAACATGCTCTCAGTACCTGTACAAAAATGGTGCTAATGGAAAAAAGAATGGGACTCTTTAAAAAATTAATGCAAACTCCTAAAAAAGTGCTTTCCACTGCATTCTGTGTCGAAAAGTGTTTTAAATAATCAAACACTGAGATCTGCAAATGTTCAGTACAATGAACAGAGAACCTGAGAAAGGCCAATTAGGTCTATATGTTTTGTTCTTAAATTGGTGCATTACTTGAATCAAGTATGAATCACAACTGATTCAAGAGAGAAATCAGGTTTTTTTGTAGGGGCTCCAGAATTAGAATTCTACCACTAGCAGAAGGGGAAAATTGAGGATGGGGCAGGGGAGGACAAAAGCCATCAAAGATGGTCTTGTGGTTACTAAACTGGGGCAGGAACAACCTTTGCATTACATGTATGTACAGTCCCTAACATCAGGTAGTCTTGATTTCCGATTGGGATCGCCAGATGCTACTACAATACAAATGCCTAATAATAGTAGTAAGAGTCTTAAAGCACCAGGCTAGGGCTTAAATTTGTGTTCTGTCCCTGACTCTGCTACAGATATCTGTGTGAATTTGGGCAAGTGTCATGGCCATGAGGGAGAGCCAGCAACCTGGGGACTAAGGGGTTAACTGTATCGTGCCGGGTAGCAGTCAGCCAATAGAAATGCAGATAGGGATTTCAAACTCAGACAAAGGTATTTTTGGGTTTTCTCTCTGTCTTTGGCCAATTTGCACTCTAGATACTGAGGGAGACAGAAGACATGTCTGTCTCCAAGAAAAAAAAGTCTCTTCAAAATGTGTAAGTAGGGTAAAAGCTTACATAAATCTGGTTCTGCCTGAAAATAAGCGGCAGAACGGCTCTTGCACTAGAGGAGACTTTTGAACAAAAGCCCCTTGTGCAAAAATGGTAGCTCATTTGCATATGTTCTTGAGCAAGAGAGCGCAATGTAGACGTAGCCCTAGTGTTGTCTCTGCTCCCTGACTGGATGCCAAGCCTTTTAAGAATAGTGAATGACCAATGAACATACAGCAAAAAGTTCTGGACAAATAAATACTAATACTAAACTTTGATGATCCCACAAATCATAGCAAAGTTACCAGTGTTTTTATGGTAAAATATTCATAATTCTGTTTTTTTTTAACTTCAGTCAGTTCCTCTCCAAGATTATCTATAGGTTTTTTATACTGATAGAAATTCAAATGAAATTATATATGACCTTTCAAGGTCCCTCCCAGTCCTATAATTCTATGATCAGTGTATTTTTGAAATTCTTATGCCATAGTTAACTGATTGCCACTTTTGAGTACAGCTGGTTCTTTTGAGTACAGCTACAGATTCTGGAGAAGTTACTGAAAACAATAGCAACATTCTAACATAGGGTCAACGAAAATGATTTGCTTGTCTAGAAAGAGGCAACAAACACATAAATACATAATAGAAAGACTAAATTATTCTGGCTCATTTTATTTCTGAGCTATCATCCCTACTAGAAAACATGTTATGCAAACTGCCCATTGAACTCCTTTTGTAATTCTCCTTAAGGAGTAAAGCTAAGATACGATATTATAAACATTGCTTTTTCAGCTTTGAGGAGGGCTATTAGAATGAGCAATATTCAAGGCATTTGACCAAAACAGAATAAAACGATGAGTGAGAAGAGTTGTTTTAAATTTGCAGTGACCCTTCGAAATATCAGAGTTACTTTATTTACGGTTTGGGCTGAATAACAGAAATAATTTAATTGGATACCAGGTGCAGTAAATAATTGGCTGTATAAGAAACCATTTCATCTGGTCTGAGCTAAGGTCCAATAATTGGCAATGGCATCACTTGTTTGTTAAAGGATACTAGAGCGCAGTAAGCAGGGGGCACAGCTCCCGCCAACCTCATGTCTCTGGAGCTAGGCAAGTTCGGCTTTCCTCCCAGCCTCTGGGGATGGGAGGGCCAGAGACACAAAAGCCCTGGCCTCTGACCCCTGGCCACTGGGGGAGGGGAGCCTGGGAGTCTGCCCCACCTCCCGCAGCCAGCCTGGGCCTCTCGCCTTTCCCCCCACAGCCTTCCCTCACAACCAGCCCAGGCCTCTCGGCCCCCACCCCACACCCTCCCCTGAAGTCAGCCCAGGCCTCTTAGCCCTTCCTCCCCCCCAGCCAGGAGAGAAGGGCAGGGTGGCACAGGCCACATTCTGAGCTAATGGGGTTAGAAGCAGGGAGGAAGAAGGGTGGAGGCTGGGTGGCTGAGGGAGGAGGGGATTTGGGATTCAGAGTGAGGTGATGACATCACTCTGCCAGCCCACTGGAAAAGGGTTTTTGTTTTTTTTATAGAGAGAGAGAAAAAAATAAGCTCTCAAAAGGTTCATTGCTAATATCTGTCTGTTCGCACTGGAGCCAGGCAACAATGAATCTAAGCAACCTTGAGTTTAGCCTATTTGTAAATACCTTGACCAAAAGCTTAGAAATGTTTTGCTACTCTTTGGGGGTAGTTAGTAGCTTGTTATTCAGGTTTTTTAGGCAATGTCAGAGCAATTGCATGAATATCACTCAACTTTTGAATTTAACAAAATAATTTTAAATTGCTGTTGTGATAAACCCCTGCAGAAATAATAATTTCAAAAGTATTGGAAACATTTTGGTTTCTAGACTGTCTTTAAATATGCCATGTCATAATACAGTAAAAAAGCATCATTCTTCAGTGGCCCGTATCTGAATCCTAACAAGTTTTTTATTAGTCAGAGAGATACTTGGGTAAGCACTAGGGGTTACTACTCATTTAGCCAGGACTATGGAGACCAGCAATCAGCTAACTTAGAACTTGAATGCCAGCGCTCAGCTGTCAACTATTCTTCAGCCACAGCTGTACTTACAAGGTATCATTTAAATGGGCATAGCTCAAACTGCATAGCTTATTTCAAGCTGGGGTTGCAGCGTAGACACACCCTTAGAGAACATATTCATTTAAAATTACACAATGTTCCATTATAAAGTTGTTTGGATCGTTCCGCTCCACTTGCCCATCCAGTATTTCAGCCAGGGAGTGGGGGCAGGGCATGAAGGCTTATCCCACTGGGCATTCTAGCTGGGTAGCAGGCAAGCCCTCAACATTACTCCCCAGCATGAATGCTGGGTAGGCAGAGCAGGAAAATCTTCTGACCCCACTACATCCCTGCCTCAGCCAAAATTAATAAATTATAACAATCATGGGTGAGTAAAGTATTAAATTGTTGTTTTCAAAATATTTAAAACTGACAGGCTGCGCCTACACTGGCAAGATTTTGCGCAAAAGGGCCTCTTTTGCACAAAACCTTGCCACCTGTCTACACTGGCCGCGAGCATTTGTGCAAGAACACTCATGTTCTACTGTATGAAATCTTGAGCTAATACTCTGATGCTCCTGCTCAGGGATAAGTCCTCTTGCGCAAGTGTTCTTGCGCAAGAGGCCAGTGTAGACAGGTAACATCAATTTATTGCGCAAGAAAGCCCGATGGCTAAAATGGAAATCTTTTGTGCAAAGACACGTGCTAGTATAGACACTGTCTTGCGCAAATACTTTTAACGGAAATACTTTTACGTTAAAAGTATTTGCGCAAAATCATGCCAGTGTAGATGTAGCCACACTGTATACATTTCTAATGTATTTTGCCTGATGTAAAAAAAAAATCTGGAAACAAAACCCCCTTTATTTACATTAATTCTTATGGGGAAATTGGATTTGCTTAGTACCATTTGAGTTAAAGTAGCATTTTTCAGGAACATAACTACAACAGTAAGCAAGGAATTACTGTATACAGAACTCTGGGAGGAATCTGTAAGCCATTTTTCTGTTCAGGCTGTAGAACATGCATCTGTATTTCTATTCTCTTAACCAAATTCCACCCTCAGTCAATAGCATTACTAGAATCTAAGAACAGCAAAATTTGGTTTACTGCTTAGAAAGATGTGCCTAAAGTTATAAAGTCTGCAAATCCAAAAAAATAACTCTAAGTATTCTTACCATGGGAATTTTCTACAATTATCACATACTGACATGAATTCAAATATGGAGTAGTGTTTTGGCAGTTATTATAAGAAAATATTTAATCTACAGTTTATTTTACTGAATGAATGCCATCCCTTTGATGTACAAATATAAGGATTCTGCTTCAGGAATCATGTCAGGCAAATTTGCAGTATTTAAATTAAAACATTTGTAAGTGTTTTTACTACAGCTGCAGGCTAATAGACAACCATAACACACAGCTATTTGTAGATTATTTTTGTCGAATGATCATTCTGCTGAAGAAAAATAAGACAGATGATGGGACAGCACCTCGTTGTACTGCAGGGCTCAGCCACTGAATGAGCAGGTAGTATTTCTGCTGCTGCCCACACTCAGGGATTATGTTAGGGAATGGCAATTTTAATTTACTTCTGCACTGAGACCAAATGTCAAAAAATATCATTTATAATTTGAGGAGTGGCTTCCTGTCCCTGTAGTGCAGTCAGGTGCTTAACTCCCTCTTCTCAGCATTTCCTATTGGTTAGTTTGAGTGGCTTCCTGCTCAGCATGCTGGCTTTTGGTTTCCTGTTCTTAGGTGCCTAGCTCACCCCATATGTGGGAACAGTTTAGAAAAGACTAAGGGGAGATATGATAGAGGTATATAAAATCATGAGTGGTGCGGAGAGGGCCGATAAAGAAAAGTTATTTATTAGTTCCCTAAATAGAAGAACTAGAGGACACCAAATGAAATTAATGGGTAGCAGGTTTAAAACTAATAAAAGAAAGTTCTTCTTCACACAGCGTGTAGTCAACCTGTGGAACTCCTTGCCAGAGGAGGCTGTGAAGACTAGGACTATAATAGAGTTTAAAGAGAAGCTTGATAATTTCATGGAGGTTAGGTCCATAAAAGGCTATTAGCCAGGGGATAAAATGGTGTCCTTGGCCTCTGTCTGTCAGAGGCTGGAGAGGGATGGCAGGAGACAAATCGCTTGATCATGGTCTTCGGTCCACCCTCTCTGGGGCACCTGGTGTTGGCCACTGTCGGCAGACAGGATACTGGGCTAGATGGATCTTTGGTATGACCCAGTATGGCCATTCTCATGTTCTAATTAGGGGCTCTGAATTCCACAAGGGTGCAAGGTGCCTAAACTCTAGGTATTGCCACACAGAGCTTATGTGCCCTTTGTGGATCTATTCCTAAATTTAGAGTAACCTTGACTACCTTCAGTTGCTCTTTTTAATGTTAGTGCAAATTAACTATAAGGTATTCAAGACCATGTTGGCACATATGAATAATCACCCAGTTTTGAATCTTTAAAGTCTTGTTAAGATTGTAGATTCACCACTGAATGAAAATACAAAGCATCCTTTGAAATAGTTTCTGCTCTAAATTTAGCATAATTACTGTTACTGAAAGGGCTGCAGATGACATTCTAACAACCTTGGGTCAAGGCCAAGAATACAGAGCTTTATTTATGAATATAACAAAGGCTTTTGATAGAGCTGACCATAAATTATCAGCACAATGGCTGGATGGCACAGGATTTAGTACAAAAGTCATAGACAGATTGGGCAGCAGCTGAGTGGAAAATAGCTCCCAAATGATTAAATTAGAGCAGTCCCACAAGCTTTTATATTGGCTTACAATCTCAGTTACAGGTTGCAGTGGTATTAATAGCAGGGCTATGAATAGTATTATCAATTCATATTTTAATGTATACCAAAAAAACTCTACCTCATGACTGACAAAAAGGTTCACGTCTCTTAGTTACCCTCTCATAGATGAATACAACTAATGAACCCACATTTTGAGGAGTCATTTACAACTATGAAATGTGAGTGCAACGCAGCTGGCAAGGAAAACTCAACCATTCTGTCTGCAGTTTCCCTTATATGTGAAAAAAATTCATTCTACTCTTGACCTCCTGCATACAGTGATCTTGCTGCCCACCAGTGGCTAACTGTGATGAACCAGGTGTGGTCTATGGTCTGGAGGTTTCCCATTCCTGTCCTAGTGCCTTGAGTTATGGTGTCTTGTGGGAAAACTTCACTGTCCACTTAAGCTGACTATCCAGAGGACCAAAAACCAAAAACCAAACCAAAAACCCCTGACTGTAGGAATGTGAGATACTTTTGGCAGATCCCTGAGTCCAGTAGGGCTGTGTCTACACTACAGAACAATAGGGCTTGAACCCTGAATGCCTGCATAACTCAGAATCTTTGCTCTCTTCCTTCTCCTGGAACTCTGAGTCTGAGCCCTGGGTTAGCATGGTTTGTGGTCAGAGAAAAGGGAGATTAGGCGTGAGCCTAGGACTGCACTCTAGACATACCCTTACTCTGCCCGCTCAGTGATCCCCTTGCCACTTTGCTCATTAGGTGGAGTATCCAGAGAGTGGGGGTTCTTTCTTCCCTGCTCAACTAACTATGACTACGGCATCACTGAGTCTTAATTACTTAACTGTATCCTAGTCAGAAAGGGAACCATTAGTGCACAGCATCAAGGTCCACACAGAAACCTATAAAGTAGCAGGGTGGTGCTAAAAAGTTAGAACTTCAAAAGTAACTTCAAGATTCCTCTTTGGTTAAACAAATAGAATCATGTGAATTAAGTAACCATATCAAATTTCTCACTAATTATTCTCCCAACGGAAAAATTTAGTGCATTAAGTTTTGTACATGTGCAAGAGGAAGTTGTTTCATCCCTTGCTGAAATCTTTGGCTTAAGTCAGGCCACGTGTAAAAATATGTAAATGAATTGCAGTAATGTGATGTCTCCAAAATATTAAGTCAATGCTAAAAAAAATCATACCAGAGTAATAACTGCACTGAAGAACTGACTTAGAGTAGCTTAGTTAGACATTCCTGCTTAGTTAGTTATTCCTGCACAACTAGTAAAGATTTGTGAATTTGGAAGGACAGTGAATCAAGATTTGCAAGCCACAATGTACATTTCACCAATAAAATCAAAGTACACTTTTCATGTAGAAATGGCCATTTTTCTAAGCACAGCATTTTGGCACTTTGCGATGATGAGACTTCAACCATTCCTGTGAAATAATCTATGCAACATTTTATTTTAAATGAGTAGAACAGTGGGGTAATATTGAAAAGAAAAACAACTATAGTTACCTGAATTCTAAACAGTACAACACATTAATAATTGAATTAATTATTCTAATTGAGCTAGCTACATATAGGTCTTTAAAAATATGAACCTGCCAAACTCTCTTCTTAAGATGCTTGTTTATGGAAAATAATACACCAAAGCTTGTTTGTCTAGCTAGCTGAAAATTCAATAGTGAAAACAACAACTTAAAATAAAATTGGAGAAAAATGAATAGCAGTTTCTGATACTTCTTGCCTGTCCTTGTGACTCCCCATTATTTATTCTTTATAGTTTTAAAGACACATTTTCCTATATTTCAATATATTTCTCTCTCAATTTGCTCTATGAAAGACCCACACAATGGAAACTACTTAATTGTGTCCACAAGACAAAAACATTAAATAGGTGCAGGTTTAACCTCTCTAGTCTGGCACCCTTGGGACATGACCAGTGCTGAACCAGAGAATTTACTGGATCACAGGAGGTCAATATTGTCTATCAGGATTGCCAACACTTCTACTACTTATTGGGATTTTAAAAGACATTTAGAGGTAAATTAGAGCTAAATAATAACACAGAACATCTTGCTAACTAAAATCATGCTAGACCACGGATGTTGCCAGACAAGAGAGTGCCAGACAAGAGAGGTTCAACTTTTATACACAAAATGTTCCCAATGCAAAAGTAAACAATAAGAATAGAAAAAAAAGTTCTTATAATTTGGAAGAGATTATAGCAATCTTCTGTGTTATGTATAAGAACAGAATGTAAAACATTTTCAGACAGAAATGTGATTTTAATTTGATTGCATTCTCCTCTGATTAACTACTTTTTTTTAGTTGCTATCTACTGGACAATTATTTACTTAGTGCTGTAATTTAAGTAACCACTTGTAAGGTATGGTAGTATTTTAAAACTAAGTACCTGGTCCAACACCCAAGTCTTTGGAAAGCTTCCATAAATGGCAACTGGCTTTTTATCAGGCCTTAGGTCATGATATTTAGAAGTTAGCTTTCTATGACCTTTGCTTGTCTTTTTATAGTCAGACAAATAACTTTTCCTGAAGTACATTTGCTGAGCAGTATAAAATCTACACACTAGAATACAATCATTTGCAGTTGGCCTTGAATCAAATGTTGGCCTATCAACTTGTTATTGTTTTCTTTACAAAACTGTGAAGTCAAGCTGTAAAAGCCAGTTTGAACATAAAGTGAAATCAATGAGATTTAACTTTTCCCTGGTTTCATCAAAAGGTACAAAGTGAATGAATGCAATTCATCAGTGGCATTCTTTTGTATTTTACTCTTAGCAACATACCATTTAGTTAGTTCAGCAAAACATTTTAGTATACCATTGCAAAGTAGGTCACCTAAACTGAGTGCTTTGTCCTTATCTGGATACTCACTTAACTTACTTAACTCTAAATGCTTTAGGTACCTAGGTTCCCAGCTTGGGTGTGCAAATAGAAAGTGGGTGCCTAAGTCTTGGCATCTAACTTGTATTATAGCTGACTGAGTCATAGTGGCAAACAGGATAGGAAAAAACTTCAACAAATTTCATTAACAAGAGGTCATCTGTGTGCATAGCTTTGACACATTTTGCACTAGAGCATGTGTACTTTCAGAAAACTCATAGCTCATTCACTTGAGCTCACTGCTTCAGATGAGATAAATATGGTTTATGTGCACCCTCAAGGATAAGTTCTATGAGATTTCCTCCAATTGCCTACTTTATTCTTAGCAAACAGAGGAATGGAATAAAACACAAGCGCCAATATAAGCAGACAAAACTTCATCAGCTTAACCTTTGTTAGGTTTGCCTACGATTTTTTTTATATATATATTAATGTCTCCATGTTTACATTTTTAGCAAACAGATCCTTACTATGAAAAACACACGTCCAGGATAGGAAAATCACTCTCCAAAATAGAAAGAAGACATTATCCATCATTTCCCATTTAATCAAAATATAATTCACAAGTTAAATGAATAAGGAGCAGAAATCCCAAAATATTGCATGAGAAGGTCACAAAAGCATTACAAAATTGGGAGGCTGTTAAAAGAGAAATCGATGTTCCCCCCAGAAGAGCCATGACTTATTGCAGGTACTGTATGAGACTGATTATCATTTGATGTGTGGATTTCTTTGAACAGGGGATACAGATACTGATTTGTTGATTAGGACTGTTAAGTAGGCTGATTTATTACAAATATTGCACTGTAGAGTAATATTCTGACAGCAACATATTATTGTTAGAGCTTATAAACACCAGGCTACTTCTCCACTGATAGGCTAAATTATAGTTTACTACCAAGAAAGAAAGCTCAGAATATTCCCTTACTCCAGAGAAGATTATTAAAAAAGTTATATTTGTTGATTTCAAGGGAAGGCTTTGCAGTCAATGGTTTCTGAGCCTTATTCTGTTCACACTGGAACACTTTCTACAGTGGAGGTGCTGAGAGCCATTGAACAAACTATAAATCATGTCTATAATGGAAACTATGTTAAGCCAAGGAGCGCAGCAGTGTTCCCAGGACTCCACGGGGCCAGGGTTCCCTAACTGTGGTGGGGTTATAGATGGAATTCACTTCCTTATCTTGGCAAGGAGTACATAAGCCGCAATGGGTACTTCTCGATGGCTCTGCAGGGGCTGGTGGATCACAAGGATCGTTTCATTGACATCAGCCTGGGATGGTTGGGAAAGATGCACGATGTGCATCTACACATCATTAGGAACTCCTACCTCTATGGTAAGTTGCGAGTGTAAAAAATTTCCCCAGACCAGAGAATTACCACTGGAGATGTTGATGCCATCCAAAGTGATCCTTGGTGACCCAGCCTATCTCTAGCTCCCATGGCTTATGGAGTCATACACAAACATTCTGGATCGTAGTAAGGAGCAATTCAAATATAGGCAGAGTAAGTGCAGAATGGTGGTAGAATGTGCTTTTGGGCATTTAAAAGGAAGGTTTTGCAGTCTACTAACTAGATTAGATCTCAGGGAACACAACATTCTATTGTGGTGACAGCCTATTGTGTGCTCCATCATGCTTGTGAGAGGGGAAAAGGCATCTGACAAGGTGGGGAGGGATGAGGCAGATCAGATAGGGACGGATTTTGAGCAGCCTGACACCAGGGTAATGAGGAGAGCACAGCAAGAAGCAGTGCAACAGGTTTTGAAAGACAGTTTTATGAATGGCCAGTTTTGAGAGTCATATATGTTGCTCTCAAGGAGATGCCCCTGCATTTAGTGTCTTCTTGGCCCTTAGCTCCTATGGGAGCATAGGCCATCAACAATTCCTTTCCAAGCCTCTCTGCATTTAGTGTGCTTGCCTGTAACCCTCAACCATTTCAACCCAATAAAGAGATGATTGTTCAGAAATCAAGGGTTTTTTTAATTTAGGGAATACAGCAGGAACAAAACAAAAAAAAGAGTCCAGGGTGGGAGCTTTGAGGATGGGTAGGTGATCACAACTGCAAAGAGAGTCTTTCGCTTCACAATGCATCCTTTGAAGTGGAGTGTGAAGCCTCTGGAAGAAGAGGTATGGAACTCATCGAGGAGGGAACATTGCTCCACAAGTACTGGGAGGGTTGCCCATTCATGGTGGCATCCTGGAAAACCACTATGAGATCTATCACAGCTGCTATGGATGACAAGACCCTCTCGTGGTGCTTTCAGTTCCCTGCACACTATCCTTTCCGCATGCTCCACTCGCATTTTCTCCAGCAGCATGTTCCTCCATTTGCTTGCACGCTCCCTGTCCAAGTTGGCAGAATGCATTTGTTCCTTGAACATCTCTTCCGTAGTCCATTTTCAGCCTGTGGATTTGTGTCAGGTGGACAGCTGGCAGAGTCAGGGGACTGCACAACAGGCTCCCTGCTGTTCCTACTGTAATGAAAAGTGAAGGCAGACTTTACAGCAGGCACACTGTAAAGCATAAAACCTAATTTCTTAGCAGGAAAGGAAGATCTGTCTAAAGACAATAGGGTTATGTACAAGGCCACAGTTATGCTCTTAAGTGCCTGCTACGCAGCAGTGACACTTTAGAATTCTTAGAGGAGCAGCTGGACTCATTTTGGTGGGAGGCTTGGAAAGGGACAGACACGAACGAGCCTGTAGGCGGGAGATGGGAGGGGGTCTGGTTGTGATGGCAGCCCCCCCGCCTGTTGGAAGAATGCAACTTTCCCTTACCACAGGAGAGAACAGGTGGGAGGAGGAAACGGTCCAGGCATGGTGGCAGGGGCCCAAGCCATGTTTCATTGGGGGTGAGCAAATGGAGGATTACTGCAGAGGCATCAGCTAATAGCTTCCCCTGCTTCATCCAGGTTTGCCATATGAGATATCAGTCTTCTCCGAATCGCACAGAGTTGATAGGGAGCAGACACTGACTGAATGAGGCCAGAAACCTGGATCTTATGTTGCAATGCTTTGTGCTGCAACGATACCAGCCTACTTATTGCTGGCTTTGTGTGGAAAGGTGTCCTACTGTGGAGACAGAATAAGGCAGGTCTCTCCAGACACCTTGTGAGAAGGATTAGAGTTCCTCTATCAGAGCTTTATGGAGTTGTGCAGGGAGGATTCCTGCTGTTCCGGGGAGCCCCTGCTGTGTAGGTACAGTGACCCCACAGATCACACCCAATTGTCTTAATCCACTTATAGCATGATAGAAAATGTGAACTCACCAGACGTGCCCTATCCAGGATTAGTGACCAACTGGGAGAAATCCTGGGAGGAGGGGATTGTTTCCAAAGGTTTAAAAAATTCTTGGCTCTCTCTGACATCGGTTGTCCCATTTCTCTGCTGAGTCTTCTCCTCCTCTTCTACCTCCTCCTCCATACTACGCTGCTGTCTGAGTCTGCTTGGGTGTCTTGAGAGGACCCATGGATTGGCTAGGGAAATTTGGGTATGTCTACAATACAACACTATTTTGAATTAACTTAATTTGAAATAGTGAATTCGAATTAAGCTAATTCGAAATTATGTATCTATACACAAAAACTATTTTGAAATAACGTTTTGCTATTTCAAAATAGCGCGTCCACACCGAGTGGACCCTGAACCAAAGTTAATGCTGGCCGGAACCAGTGCCATCAGGTTAGGGCATCAGGTTAGGACTTAGTGTGTGGGATTGCTGCCTGAGGCTAACTGAGCTCCGTGCTTAAAGGGACCTACCCCCACCCCGGACAGACAGTTCTCAGGGTTCCCTGCTTGCTTGTCTACCTCGATGAGGGACAGCAAAGCAGTCCTGGCTTGGAGTGCCCTGAGTGCCTGCACTCAGGACACCACAGCACTCGGCCACATGGAGCCAGAGCTGCCCCTGGGCACACCGGTGCGTCTCGTGGGGTTGTTGACATCAGCCCGGCTGCACTTGCTGCAGGCTGCCATCCGGGGGTCCATCGAGGTGCTGTCAGGATCCAGGAGGCCCTGAGGGAAAGCGTCCACCCCGAGGAGCCCTCGGAGCCTCCCCAGTCCCCCCCACCAGGGGCTCATGCCCCATTCCTCCCTCACGTCCTTCCACTTAACTCTCTCTAGCCCCCCCTCCTGATGTCAAATGAAAGAAATGTATGTTCAAAAATAGAAACTGGATTTATTGAACAAAACTGGGGGGAATGGACCTCTGGAGAGACTGGGAAAAGGTGGTGGGAGAGGGGAAGAGAGAGTGTGGAAGAGGGGAGGAGGAAACCTGGGAGGAGGGGGCTGGAAGGCAGAAGCAAGGGGAAGAAGGGGGAGGGGAAGCTCAAGGCTTGGGGTTGAGGGTCTCGCCAGACCAACTTGACTTTCATGCTAACCTGCTCCTGGGTTTGCATGTGGCCTTTGGTGGCCAGGCTGGCAGCTATCCCGCCATAGATGGCCGCATTCCTCCATCTACTGAGGAGATCATGGACGTTAGGGGCATCCCCCCCAAAACCTGAATAATGTCCATGATCTCCACCCTGGACCAGGAAGGCGCCTGCCTTCTCCAGCCCCGTCAGGCTCCTGAGAGCTGGCAGACTGCTCCTGGGGAGAGGTGACGAGCTGGCTGCCAGTGGCTCATGTTTTGGGGCCACTGCCTCGGTGACAACTGCTGGCTCTGGGCTGGCAGGCTTGGAGCTGGCACAGGCACTGCAGCCAGGGTCTACCTCTTTAATGGCTCCGGGGCTGGGGGAGAGGAGAGTAAATTTTCCTGTTTGTGTCCAGAGTGGCCTGGGAAGGGCTGGTGGCCCCCTATTTCGAATGAAGTGTCTACACAGCACTTAATTCAAAATTGCTATTTCAAATTTGGTGTTACTCCATGTAGAATGAGGTTTACCAAATTCGAAATAAGGGCTCCACTATTTTGAATTTATTTCTAAATAGCGGTTTGCCTGTGTAGACATTATTAAAGTTAATTCGAAATAACTGCTGTTATTTCGAATTAACTTTGTAGTGTAGACATACCCTTGGTCGGGTCCCCACTAAGAATCATGTGTAGCTGCTCATAGAAGGGGCATGTTTGCAGTAATGCTCCAGATCATCTTTTTGTTTCTTGGTATGACAGCCTCTGCTCCCTTATTTTCACTCAGCACTGGTTGGCTTCCCTGGCATATCCTTCCTCCTCCATGCCCTTTGTGATCTTGGCATAGATATTTGCATTTTTTTTGTTTTTTTCTGGCTCATAGTTCAGTGAGAACAGATTCCTCTCCTCACACAATAGTGAGGCCCAGGATCTCTTGCACGCTCCACACTGGTGCTCATCTGTGACTCTGGAAACTCATGGCGCTTATGGAACTAATGGTCAGGTGTTTTGCTCAGGTGGCTACACACAGGAAATGACATTCACATTTTCCTGGGGCTTTTACTGTTCACCGGGAGAGCAATTGAGTTGAAAGTTGTGGCCATAGTGGTCAGGGGAGTGTGGTGCGGGATACCTCCTGGATATCACGAACATCGACTTTCAAAGTGTTGCATCTGCTCTATCACAAAGTCAACCATGCAAGACTGAATTTAGCAATTATCCCTCATGAAAGCAGGAGTACAGAAAACAACTTTAATGGTCCTTATGGTCAACACAACAGGCTGGTGGTGTGGACTAATTGTTTAGAAAATTGACTAAGTTTGATCTAAACTCCCAGTATAGACCAGGCTGTAGTCCTCCTTTGTTCAGGCTAATGAGTGAGGATGTCAGGAGGGAACAGTCTTTCTGTGGGGGTTTAATTTTGCCTGGGTCTTATGTAAGTCATGGAAGGGGAAACGCCTTGCTCCTTTCAAACACATTGTGGCCCCAAGTTAAGATTTAGGCAGAGTGTGGTCCTGCGCGAGGAGAGGAGAAAATACATCACCATCATCTTCATCACTAAACATCTCCCTTACATTTATGGAAACTTTGTTAAATAGCATATTTCCCCATCTGAAGTGATACACAAGCACTGTAAAGAAACAGTCAGTATAAAACTCATCACAAGCAGCTTAGGGTGGAATAAGTAAAGTTTCTCTATAACCAAAATTGCTCTGAGTGGATGTAATAGTAAAGGTAGGATTCTCCTAATGGACTCTCCACCCTTTTAGCAGGTGTTGGACCCCAGAAGATGCTGAAGGTCAATTTGTCTAGAGACCCTGAGGCAGACACAGCTCACTGAATGCCACATTTGGGGTATGTCTACACTACCCCGCTAGTTCGAACTAGCGGGGTAATATATGCATACCGAACTTGCTAATGAAGCCCGGGATTTGAATTTCCCGGGCTTCATTAGCATAAAGCCGGCGCCGCCATTTTTAAAAGCCGGCTAGTGCGAACCCCGTGCTGCGCGGCTACACGCGGCACGGGGTTCGCACTAGCCGGCTTTTAAAAATGGCGGCGCCGGCTTTATGCTAATGAAGCCCGGGAAATTCAAATCCTGGGCTTCATTAGCAAGTTCGGTATGCATACATTACCCCGCTAGTTCGAACTAGCCGGGTAGTGTAGACATACCCTTAGATATAATGAAGCCAACATAATGCTGTTGTACTATTCAATTCCTACCAACTGCCCTTCTCCTCCTATGGATCCCTGAGCAAAACAGAGGGCCCTCTGCAGGTACAGAGGAGACTGATGTCACAAAATACCTTACATGTAGGACATGATATCTGGGGGGGGGGGGGGGGGGGGGGGAGAGGAAGGGTAGGAGAAATCTTGTGCATGGAATGGCATGGACCATAATCAGCCTCTGATGTCCTGAAAACAAAGTTTCCCTAACAATCTCATTTTAATGCTGAAGAATTTGGGGTTTCCATACTTGTAGAGTATAAAACTGTTAGAAACAGGTGCTGCCTCTGTATGACATGGCACATTTTTGAGACTCAATTTTTTCTGCCTCAGATGGTCACTTTTTTAGAGGCTAACTCCATGGAATGTCATTCAGACATACCCTTGTGCTAGACCTTTTCAAGTCGGGCATTTAAAAGAGAGAACATACCCCACAGCGGTTGTCCTGTAAAGAGCACTCATGTGACAAGCACTCTTTGATGTGCCATCAGGACGCAGTTGGGAGCCACCAGTGCTTTGAAAATGTCATTGACATTTAATAAACAATTAAAGCTTCATGAATAGTCATTAAATGAATGTCTTTAGAGCTGGCATCTAGCTTTGGAGTGGGCGTGGCAAGAAAGGCAATTAAAATGACTACAGTCATAAACTGCAAGATCTTGAACCATATTTTTTTCCATTAATTATAAAAAACCCTCTTTTCTTCAATGAAAACATTTGTCATTGTGGATGGGAAATGTCTAATGTACAGGCTGTCACCTCCGTACCTGCAAATCCCAGGCCCAATACTTCTACAATAACACTGCATCCAAATCTGAACATGGTCATGTCTTATCCATGTGATTTAACTGGCTCTATAATGCCATCCAGTCTGTGGAGCAAGCTCTCTTCAATTTCCTCAGTAACACAATGGGCTGTTCCCTCAGGTCTGGGCTGGCAATCTGTTTACAGACTAAATCAAGGGCTATGTTATTTTCAAATGCTAGGTAGACAGTAATCATCTTACTGCAAAAAATTCATTTCAGTGATGTTCCAAAGAGACAGCACATCTTATATCCACATATTTTAATACAAGAATTATAAATAAGCACAAATACATTTCAGGACCTTTTATGAAAATGTACCTTTCTTAGTTAATATCTTCGCTCCCTAAAACAGAAGAATATTTTACAGAGAGCATTAACATAGACCTATAAAAGGTGTCTTTGTGTATGTCTATATCTAGAGTCTCACAAAAAAATCTTTAGTTAGCAGATAAGATTATGGAACTACATCAAACACATACAAATACTACACATTGATTTAAAAGACCTGAATTTGTGTACTTATAACCCTAGCTGGTGATTGCCATGTTTTGTAATGTTCAGGGATTTTTTTTTATAATGTGAGCAAAAGTACATGTTGCTTTAATGATTAGTTAAAGTTTTTGTTTGGAGTATTACTATGCTCTTTTATGGTTAGTTAATGAGATGAGTTCTCATTTATATGAAAGCCCCTTCAGACTGCACACGTTTGGCAAATTAAAAGGGTCTTGAGTGAGTGCAAATGTGATTTATGTGGTGTAAAGGAGCCAATCTTTCTATATCTTTGGTTTTAATTAATGTTCTAAAAACTTGACTGGGGAAGAAGGATGTCAAGGCTGGAAAGGAGACTAAGGAGCAATGTAGAGCAACACCACCACTCAACCTATTATGCCTAAGCAACAGCTCCTCCCCAGCTTCCTCTTTCCCTTCATGCTTCTGCTGTCTTTTGGCTGCACTGTACTTTAAATACTAACAATTCACAGCCAGCATACTATTCATGGGTTTTAAGGATTACAAAACCTACAGTGCAACAAGGTTATTCTGATATGAAACTACAGAAGATTTTTTTCACGTGTGTAGTAGCCTTTTCCGTAGCCCAATATTAGAGGGCTAAACCAAATCTGTGCTGTTTGTAACCAGCCTAATATCTCTCCTAATAGTCTTCTATTCAGGGCTGGATCTAGGGGTGGCTGGCCAGAGTGGTCACCCTACATGTCAACTTCCAGGGATCACTGTACTGGATTTTCTTTTCTGCTCCCTTCTGATTGGTGGCTGCTTTTTTTTTTCTTGCTGATTGTCCAGGATTCATATGTTTATTTTTTGTTCAGTTGGTGCAGGAGTAGGACCGAGTGGGAGGTACAAAAACATTTTTTCACTTGGCAGGCAAAAAGCTAGGGACCTCAGACATTAACAAAGATACAAATCTTCTTTGGCCAGCAAGTCATTACCCAGATTATTCTCCCCCCTGATTGAAAACCACCTTGACTTTGGTTTAAGCTTCTGCTGATTTGGGGCATTGATTTTTTTTTAATCTTTCTTAGATTCCAGGAATTGTGACATCTTTGTGTGGGAACCACTATTACTTGCAAAACCTAAACATGTCTTCAGTTACACACAGTCTCTAAAAGAATTTTAAAAGAATGACTCTGTGAAGTTCATGAAGTTGTCACTTGATAGGTTTAATTATACTACAGGAAATGGGTTATACATATAGTGGCCCCACTTGCAATATGTTCCTCTATATACCTGTTCTATATCACTTATGCTGCAAGGTTGCTGAGAGAATATAGAGACATAAGCAAGTAAACCAGTGATACTGACAAAGGCCTCACATTACACACACAATTCTGGAAGGATGTAACAGTGTCATAAAATGTTAGAAAACATACAGTAGAAAAAATTTAAAAAATAATGCATAGTATTTTTATTTTTTTTTCTATTACAGACTAATATGGCTACCCCTCTAAAACTTATATACATTAGAAGTGAAATGATATTAGGCTAGTGAGTCCATTTGGAATGCAGGGCTGTTTCCTACAGTACATTTTCTAAAACTCTGTCTGGTCTAGTTTTAACTATTCCATGTGTTGGAGGTTTTCACAATTTTCCTTGGGAGGAACAGAATAACACAGACTGCTAACACAGATATTCAGACTGCTTTTCTTTTTAATTTCATCTTGTTGCTCATAATTGTATTTGGTGTAGCCTTAAGTAATTCTTTTCTTTCCATGGATTCTGTTAAAAGATCTGTGCTGACTAACCCCGCACAGTGTCCAACAGATTCCACCTGGCCTCCACAAAGATAGCTGACCTCATTTTGTTTTTTTCACATCTTTTTTATATCTGTAGATTGCCAGGACCTGCCCTCCTCCTCATCAGATAGGCGAAATAAATGAGTGAGATCTTGGACTAACGAGACAAGCTGAATATCTAGTCTAGGTACAATTCATTTTGTAAATTAGTTTCTATAACTCCTCCTTACACATTTTGGTGCTCTTTTGAAAAAAAAATCCAGTTTGGCAATAGTTCCTGTTATTGTGATTCCCCAAGTCATCCCTTATTTTGTTGATGTATATTTAGTATCATCCCTAGTAGCTGAAGTCTTATGTCAGAACCCCCCATTATGCTAGGTACAAACATAAAACAAAAATGATGTTACAGTACAAACATAAAACAAAAAGATGGTCTCTACCCCAAAGAGCTTTCAGTGAAGAAACTACCATCTCTCTCTTCCATTATAGGATTACCTCAAATCTCAAGCATATTGGGGTTGTCACTTTAATTTTCTGTGTCATAATTTAAACATAACTTTTAAGCATAACTTCTTTATAATATAACTTTTATAATATTAAATTATAATATTAAAGTAAAATAACTTTTATAATAATCTATATTCCAGACATTTAATAAGAAGCCCAGTTCATAATTAAACTTATTCATAAGAAAAATGGAAACAGAAGCCCAGCAGCAGAGTGGGGGCTATCCTGTATATTGAGTCGAGTGTAACATGTATGATTATCTGCCCTATGGGTGGGTGGTGTATGTGTGCACCCATTGCAAGGAGCTCCTGACCCTCAGAGACCAAGTTTGAGCTTTGGAGGCTAGGGTGGCTGAACTGGAGGAGCTAAGGGAGGTAGAGAGATATGTTGATGAGACTTTCTAGGACACTGTAGTACTGTCCCACCTCCAGTCTGAGAGCCCCAGTTCTCTTAAGGAGGATGAAAGTCTCAAGGGAACAGAGAATTCAATGGGAGCAGAGGGAAACCATCCTGTAGTTGTGACCCTCCTTCCAAAGGATGTTGCGGTATCCTCTTGCACTGAGGATACCTCTGAGGGGGAAGGAATGGGTTAGGGTGTTAGTAGTGGGTGATTCAATTATTAGAAACATAGATAGTTGGGTTTGTGATGACCGGGAGAACCGTATGGTCACTTGCCTGCCTGGTGTGAAGGCTGCGGATCTCTCGAGGCATCTAGATAGACTTATGTGTAGTGCTGGGGAGGAGCCAGTGGTCGTGGTACATGTAGGTACCAATGACATAGGGAAGGGTAGGAGAGATGTCCTGGAGGCCAAATTTAGGTTGCTAGATAAGAGACTGAAATCCAGGACCTCTATGGTGGCATTCTCGGAAATGCTTCCAGTTCCACGAGCAGGAACAGGTAGGCAGGCAGAGCTTCAGAGTCTCAGTGCATGGATGAGACAATGGTGTAGAGAAGAGGGATTTAGATTTATTAGGAACTGGGGACACTTTTGGGAGAAGGGGAGCCTATATAAGAAGGATGGGCTCCACCTAAACCAGGGTGGAATCAGACTGCTGGCACTAAACATTAAAAAGGCCTTAGAGCAGTTTTTAAACTAAGAGATGGGGGAAAGCCGATTGGTGCGGAGAAGCATATGAATCGGATGGAGAGTTCTCTTCGAGGAGAATCCATTGATAGAGATTCTCTAAGCTGCAGTCAGAAAGGGTATGTCTACACTAGCTCGTTAGTTCGAGCTAGGTAGGCAAATGAGGGCAACTGGAGTTGCAAATGAAGCCCGGGATTTAAATATCCCGGGCTTCATTTGCATGTTCCTGGGCGCCACCATTTTTAAATCCCCCTTAGTCCAAACTAACTTCCCGCGGCTAGACGCGGCAGTTAAACGTTAATTCGAACTAACTCATTAGTTCGAATTAACTGTTACTCCTCATGGAGTAACACGAGCAAAAGCCAACTTGGTTTCTGTAAAGGGAAATCATGTCTTACTAATCTATCAGAGTTCTTTGAAGGGGTCAGCAAACATGTGGACAAGAGGAATCCAGTAGATATAGTGTACTTAGACTTCCAGAAACCCTTTGACAAGGGCCCTCACCAAAGGCTCTTACGTAAATTAAGATGTCATGGGATAAGAGGGAAAGTCCTTTCTTGGATTGAGAACTGGTTAAAAAGCAGGAAACAAATGGTAAGAATAAATGGTAAATTTTCAGAATGAATAGGGGTAACTAGTGGTGTTTCCCAAGGGTCAGTGCTGGGACCAATCCTGTTCAATTTATTGAGAAAGGAGAAAGGGGTAAGCAGTGAGGTGGTAAAGTTTGTGGATGATACTAAACTGTAAAAGATAGTCAAGACAGAAGCAGACTGTGAAGAACTTCAAAAGATCTCATCAAACTGAGTGATTGGACAACAAAATGACAAATGAAATTTAATGTGGATAAATGTAAAGTAATGCACCTTGGAAAAAATAACCCCAACTATACATACAGTATGATGGGAGCTCATTTGGCTACGACAAATCAGGAAAGATATCTTGGAGTTATCATGGATAGTTCTCTGAAAACTTCCACACAGTGTGCAGCGACGGTCAAAAAGGCAAATAGGATGTTAGGAATTATTAAGAAAGGGATAGAAAATAAGACCCAGAATATCTTACTGCCCCTGTATAAAACTATGGTACGCCCACATCTTGAATACTGTGTACTGATGTGGTCTCCTCACTTCAAAAAAGATATTTTGGCCTTAGAAAGGGTTCAGAAAAGGGCAACTAAAATGATTAGGGATTTGGAATGGGTCCCAAATGAAGAGAGGTTAAAATGACTGGGACTTTTCAGTTTAGAAAAGAGGAGACTAAGGAGGGATATGATAGAGGTCTATAAAATCAAGAGTGGTGTGGAGAGGGTGAATAAAAAAAAGTTATTTATTAGTTCCCATAATAGAAGAACTGGAGGACACCAAATGAAGTTAATGGGTAGCAGGTTTAAAACTAATAAAAGCAAGTTCTTCTTCACACACCGCATAGTCAACCTGTGGAACTCCTTGCCAGAGGAGGCTGTAAAGGCTAGGACTATAATAGAGTTTAAAGAGAAGCTAGATAATTTCATGGAGGTTAGGTCCATAGAAGGCTATTAGCCAGGGGATAGAAATGGTGTCGCTGGCCTCTGTTTGTCAGAGACTGGAGAAGGATGACAGGAGACAAATGGCTTGATCATTGTCTTCGGTTCACCGTCTCTGCGGCACCTGATGCTGGTCACTGTTGGCAGACAGGCTACTGGGGCTAGATGAACCTTTGCTCTGACCCAGTCTGGCCATTCTTAAGTTCTTATGTAATTTAGTAATTCACTTTATAATTAATTATTTAATTGGTAATGATTGTGATTATTTCCTTTGGGCCCACCTATAACCTAACTGTGATTCATTTAATTTTGGTCACACTGAAATCCTGCAGAGCATTAGGGACTTGGGGAATTTTTAGGAAATTTTGACTAATTTGTGGAATACATCATATGGAAAGATTGCATCATCATGTGACACAAATCACCCAATAACTCAAATGACTCATTGCTAAGGGATGCTGTGAAGGCCAAAACAATAACAGCATTCAGAAAAAAAAAATTAATCAAGTTCATTGAGGATAGGCCCATCAAATGCCACTAGCCAAGATGATCAGGGGAGCAACCCCATGCTTTGGGTGTCCTTAGCTCCTCATGGCTAGATGTGGGGACTGGACAATGGGGGTGTGTCTAAACTACATGGCTCCATCAATTGAGCCATGTAGATTAGGCTGATCGGCAAAGGGAAATGAAGCCGCGATTTAAATAATTGCGGCTTCATTTAAATTTAAATGGCTGCCGCGCTGAGCCAACAAACAGCTAATTAGCTGTTTGTCGGCTCAGCGTGCTAGTCTGGACACTCTCGCGCTGACCTGAAAGCCCTTTATCGACCTCTCCGTTATGCCTCGTAGGATGAGGTTTACTGGGGAGGTCGATAAAGGGCTTTCATGTCGGCAGGGGAGCGTCCAGACTAGCGTGCTGAGCCGACAAACAGCTGATCAGCTGTTTCTCGGCTCAGCACGGCAGCCATTTAAATTTAAATGAAGCCACGATTATTTAAATTGTGGCTTCATTTCCCTTTGCTGAACAAACAAATCTACATGTCTCCGTCGACAGAGCCATGTAGTTTAGACATACCCTGGGGATGTATCACTTGATAATTATCCTGTTCTGTTCATTCCCTTTCAAGCATCTGGCATTGGCCAATTTTGGAAGACAGGACACTGATCTAGGTGAACTATCAATCTGACCCCGTATGACGGTTCTTATATATATTTTAATCAACTACTGAAAAGCCAGAAATATTGAACCTGGCAAAGAATATCTGAACAGAGAAAATCTCTTTTCCAGGCACTCCTCAATGTTTGTATATGAAACATCCTCTACGTCAGATTGGCATTTTAAAAAATTACACATAAACACCAGGGTTTCAGTTATCGTGATGACAAAGGTCATGTAGGAATCTGTATAGATAGATTTGAGCAGCCCAATTTTCAAATGTTGGTACCTCACAATGGAATGGAAATCCCACATTTGGAAGCTCAAATCAGGATTCAGTGCATGAGTGCTCATTTTAAGTGCCCATCTGAACATCCAAACGTTAGATCAGTATATCCTCTAACAGTGCTGGTACATGGAAATTTGGCCTACAGCATATATCTAATGGCAGAAAATAAATTGACTCTAAAGAACATGCTATGTGGGTTTTTTCCCCTTGAGAAGTAGCAAGGGTAATGGGGGTAAAAAATGTAATGTCAGCTGGCTATGTTCTTTAAATTATAGAAGAGTATAAAAAAGGAATTTGTTCTGTTACCTCATGTATTGTTTGTGATCTTACATGACTATGTGAAGCTGGCTTCTGACTTGTGCAAATGGAGTGGGTATGTGTATTTAATAGGCCACCGTCAGCAACTTCATATTTCAGATGGGGCTGTTCTATGCATTTAACGAGATTTCTTGAGGAAAACTGTCAAGCTAGCTTGACTCCTGGTGAGCACAGAATAGAAGTGGCAGGTCACTCACACTATCTTCAGTTTTCTCACCATCTCTCCTAATTAGTTTCTTACCTCCTATCTCAGATTTTTGGAACCATAATGTATCCTGGGTTTGACCGTGATCTACCAACACCCAGATTACAGTTAACTTGCCTAAAGAGCTAACACATCCATATTCATTATTCAAATAGCAGAACAAACTTTTATAGTTGTTCCATTTGTTAATACTCTCCATAGCCAGACCCAAAAGATTTACTAATATGTTCATTACATTTCAATGAGAAAATACTGTCTGTCAGCCATGAGAATGCATTATTGATGCATGAAGATGAGCCATCAATTATCCATGTTAAGCCCACACATCAGTGTGTTTTACTCTTTATCCACAGTGCTCCCCAATAAATAATATAGATGTGCTTAAATTATACTTTTAAAAAATTCATAATTGGTTAACATTAAAAGTGCAGACTGCTACTAACACCACTTGCCACATTTATTGATGTGTAACTTACTTCAGCATCATTTATAGTCTTTAGATGGTGGTTAACTTTTATGAGTTACCAAGTGCTGCATTCATTGTTTATATTGAGTTATGTTTAACTTTCCAATTTTAGCAATCTATGTCATTTAATGCACAGCTAATTTATTATTAATTATTGTTATTATTAGACAGAAAAAGATTTCTGTGGAAATAAAATGGTCATTAAGTTTTAATTGAAATCAATTGATAAGGTCAGTGGAAAAAGGCATTAATCAGCTGGAGATGTTCTTTGGCTTTGAAACATTAAGAAAAATACTCAAACAGTGAATGAAAGTTTAACTAGTCATGAAAATATTTAATTTAATTAGTTCTACCACTATGCTCTAGGCTAAGGTAATAAACAGTTAATGTCCTTGATGTCTGATACTTTAAAAAAAAATCAATGATCAAAACATATGTCTCAGTGCATGAATAATTTAATAACATCTAATTGCAGAATGAGCATATTGCGGCAACTTAAAATGTAGTGTAAACAGCAGCTGCAAGTGAATACGATTCCTAGGTTGGTAATACCATGAAGAGAGAGGAAAGGCAGAGGGAAGGGTTTTGTTAGAAATCCAAGTAGATAGTCAAATAGATTAAAGTCTGGAATTTGGCACTTTGCATATGAACACTGTAAAAACTGTAACTCCCTGAATTCAAAGTGTACTAAAATGAAAACAAATTTTCAACAAATGCCCAATCCATTACTCACCATGTATATTCATAAATAATGATTGTGTTTGAGAAAAAGTAATTTAAAGGCAACATTTTCAAAGTAGGGTCTCTAAAGTTAGACACCTAAATAGTAGTGTCCTGAACAGTTGAAGTTCCCACTGAAATTAATATTTACGGAAAACATTAGACTTTAGCTTGCCAGAAGAATAACATAACTGCTTAAAATATAAACACAATTAAACTCAAATATATTCAATCGATTGCAGTGTAGAAGATTAAATAGCTGAAGCATGTCAGATTCAAGACACAGGTGAGAGCATGTTATACACCAGTGTTTCTTAAACTGTGTTCTATAGCACACTGGTGTGCCGTGAGGTAGTCAGAGGTGTGCTGCGGAGAACAGAATTTCAAATGGCCACTCTTAAAGGGACAGGTGACCTTTTTTTTTTCCCTCAACAAAAAATCCTTGGTGTTCCGCATAAAAAAAATATTGTTTGGTGTTTCTCGGTCTTAAAAAGTTTAAGAAACACTGTTTTACACCGATCTAGAGTGTAGAAAACCGCATATTGAACTTTTTAACATTGAGAACTGAGCATTCATTCAATTCCTACCTGCAGAGGTTGTCACAATTTCTGAAGTATTCCTGAGACCCATGAAGTCAAACTGATAGAGTCTCCAAGATTTCTGGTCTGCAGCCTCTACTGAGTTTTTCCTCCATCTGTATACCATTTCTTCCTTAGGATAGCCATCTGTAAATTTTTAAAAAAGTGTTACCTTTCTTAAGGAAATGGTGGAAAAACATATGTATGATTTTTGATAATTTGAGAATGTTGAAACTCGTGGAGGTCATTTTATTGATAAGATTCAGAGGAAGATAGTTTTATGGCATAGAGAAGACCCAATAGCAATATGTTTACTGGAAAAGACTACTCTATTAATTCACTCACACACCATATTTCTATAGAGATCAAAGTTCAGAAGAAGTTGTGGGGAAAGGGCAGATTAGGGCTGGTCAAAAACATTCTGTTAAAATTCTTTACAGGAAAATTGTGTTTTCTAATAAATACTAGCCAATAGCCCGTCATAGAATGGGATTTTTTGGGTCTCTCCCTCTCTCTCTCCTCCCTCCTGCTTCCCCCCTCTCTCTCAGCTCTCCTCCGCCTCCTGCCTCTCTCTCCTTCTCTTCTCCCCCTCCTGCCTCTCACTCTCTCTTTCTCTTCACCTCCCCCTCCTGCCTCTCACTCAGGGGATCATGAGGGGGCAAGCAGCTCAAGCAGCTGTTTGGGCTCCACACTCCCCATGCAGCACAGGGACCGCGGCGTCTAAACGGCCACTTGCTCCTTCACGGCGGCCCAACTGAGTGGCGCAGAACTCAGCTGAGGGCGATGGTGGGAAGTGAAAGTGTGTGGGGCCCCATCCCCGGCCATGTATGTCACTGCCCTGCCCCCTTCTCCTCTCGCCGTGGTGCTCGGCTGAGTTCTGCGCCACTCAACTGGGCTGCAACAGGGGAGCAAGCAGCCATTTGGGCTCCCCTGCGGCAGCCCAGATGAGCAGTGCAGAACTCAGCCGAGTGCCACGGCGGGAGATGAAGGGGGGGGCGGGATGGTGATGAATATGGCCGGGCCCCACCCCCAGGATGTATACATCACCACCCCGCCCCTTTCCCCTCCTGCCGAGGCGCTTGGCTGAGTTCTGCGCAGCTCAGCCGGGCTGCCACAGTGGAGCAAGCAGCACAAGCGGCCCTTTGGGCCCCATGCTCCCCATGCAGCACTGTGCTGCATGGGGAGCGCGGGGCCCAAAGGGCTGCTTGCGCTGCTTGCTCCGCCGCAGCGGCCCGGCGAAGCAGCGCAGAACTCAGCCAAGCGCCATGGCGCGAGGCAACAATGCCCCCCAGAGGCGACTCGTAACGCTACAGTGTTACAGAGTCACAGACATTGGGCTACCATATATATGATTTTTGTGGTAAATATTTGCTTTTCTGGATTTTTAAAAATATTTCTCTGAAAAATCCCAAAACTGAAATTTTTCATTTGAAAACTAAGAAATAGTATAATCTGGCCAAACATCTTTCAGTTCTCAGCTGGTTTCTGGCCAAACAACAAAAAAGTTAAAATTTTCCTCAAAAGGAAAAAATTATTAGTGCTAGGAAATCAGATCTTTCAGTGATGCAGATTTTTATACTAAATGAAGACACTAATTTATGACACTAATTTAGCATGGACGAGTCTCCATAGCTGTTTATTTTACAAGCACAAAAATTAGAATGTGTGAAATTTCACAATAAAAGGGAAGATAAATCATTGAGCATGACAGTTTTTTTCAAATTAACAGTGTATACCATGAGATTTCTAAAGTAAATTAAGCACAATGCACTAAACCTAAGCAAAGCTTTTGTCAGAATATGATTTCAAGCACATTAGTTCTAAAAGCCAGGAAATGTAATAGTGCATCACAAGATCTATACAACTGAAAGGGCACAAACCCTTTTTTACCACCACAGCAATAATTAATAATAATTCATTCTGCCACCCAATATTTACATTTCCTTCTTTGTTTACAGAATATTTAATTCTCTATCAGAATGAGCAGAGACTTTCCAAAAATCATTCATATAAACTATATTGAGAAGGATATCTAGAAAAGAACAAGAAGCCCTTGCTAGTTGAGTCTATAGTCCTGAAAACACAAAAGGATTGAGCACCAAAATCCCATTTTAGTCATCAGTGTTCCAGTTTGGGGCCCACTGTAATGAACAACCCCCACGCACCCACTCCAGACCTTACTTAGCATCTAAGTTTCTGCAGTAAGATAAAAAATAAAGCAAAACGGTCTGGAGAGGGGATAACTTTCAACTTTTCACTTAGGATACTCACAACTTTCACATTAGGGTATTGACCTGGGATGTGGGAAGACCCCCAATTCAAGTCCCAACTCCTCTTGAGGGGAAATAAGAGATTTGACGTAGGATCTTTCCATTCTCAGGTGAATGTCCTTGTCATAGGGCTCTAACGAGGTGAAAATAAGGGTGCACCCCAGTGCTCAGCTCTAGCAAGAAGAGCTGGCTGAGCTGTGGCAAAAGCTATTTAAAGAGCTGGTAGAGACCTAGGTGGTGATAGGAGAGTACCGTTAAGAAATTTAAGTTTCTTTCATCCCTGACTCTGAGGTATTCTGATATAGTTCTTTTGTAATCTTTCTGGGTAAAGTTTTTGCAGCCTTGGATAACTACCTGAAACATCATTTGGGCTGGATTTTATATCTATATGAGAGAGAGACAGAGAGAGAGAGAGAGACAGAGAGAGAAACAGAGAGAGAGAGAGAGAGACACAGACAGAAAGAGAGAATGAAAATTACTCTAGAGGTTGATAGTTAGGGAGCTCACCTGGGATATGGGAGACCCAGGGTCCAATACATCTGCTCCAGTTGCTTTAATTATTTATCTAGAATGCCACAGTTCTGAGGCTATGGTTACACTGCCTTTTTTTCCCCCAGAAGTAGATATGCAAATCACATTTTCATTTGCATATCTTCTTCCGATTCTTTTTGCGGAAGAGGTTTTGCCGATATTTGGGCCAAATATCGGAAAAAAACTTCTTTTGCAAGATTCCTTGTAAATCGAGGTTCACAGGGTCTTGCGAAAGAGGTTTTTTTTGACATTTGGTCCCAACTACACGGGACCAAATATCGGCAAAATCTCTTCCGCAAAAAGAATCAGAAGAAGATATGCAAATGAAAGTGCGATTTTTTTTCTAAGATATACAAAAGGGCAGGGTAGCCGTAGCCTGAGAGAAGAGACTGAAGGAGCTTTCATACAAGAATATCCAAAGCCCAGTGGCAGGGCACTCACCTGAATGAAGGCAGAGACAAGTTCAAGTCTTTTCTCCCATTCAGGTGGAGTGGGAAGTTGAAATGACATAGTCCATGTGAGTAACCTAACCATGGCGCTAAAATTATGAGGGAGGTGGTAATCTTCCTTTTGATTTCCTAATAAAACAGCAGAAGCCAATAGAGGATTAAGCACACACCCCACTAGACACTCAGCATCTCCCATTGGCTAGCTTTGCAGCTGTCTCCCTAGCATATTAATTTTTAGAATGACAGGCAAAGGTGCCACTCTTTCACTATTTTCATTGTATGGGAACTGAGATGCCTAACCTGGGTTTGTGTGGATCCCAGTGATTTCCTAGAGCCTAACTCCTATTGTGATTATCACAATGGTGTGTTCTGGCTTTGAAATCTATGACTCCAGGATATAGTGTTTTCTAATATATAACCTAATACATTGTTAGTCATCTGGTAATTAATACAGCAGATATACATCAAACTGTTATGACAGGAAAAATGAAAAGTTAAGACTGCCCATTTAAATACAATCCACTTGTTTTTTACAATATTTTTTTCTTTCTCTGCTGAACATGGTTACAGCCTAATACTTGTGTTGAAAAGAACATACTCCCACATTATCCCTCTCTAGAGCTTGCTTAAAGTTTATTCATTATTATAAAGACTCCTTTATTTATCACCCATCCCAACACAAGAAAGATACCTTCAAGTCCTTCACTTCTGATCTGTACAGCATGAATTTAGAAGGCAATATTAATATATTTTCTGTCATTGTTTGCACAACTAAGTCCCCTATTCGAGTTTAGCAGAAGAATTCTAGTGCTTAAAAGAGAATTCATACTGCAACAATCTGTGGGGGATTTAGAGGGTAATCTGTTGCCAGAAAAATGCTATATAATTAAGCAGCAGAAATCCTGTGAGGCTTTAAATGCCCAATCCTAACTGACTGAGTGCATTGATAGAATTTGCTCAGTGCACACTTCTAATTGAAATTAATTTGCTCCCTTCTTTACATTTAATAGCTTCTCAGAGTGACACGAAAGGTTTGTCTACACCAGTGTTTCTGAAAGTGTTTCATGGAATCAGTCTCAGAAACACATTAACTGGCCACCCCGGTTGGTTTATTTACCGGCACCACAGCTCCCATTGGGTCCGTTTCATCCTTTGCAGCCAATGGGAGCCGTGAGGCTTCTTGGCTGCGACGCCGATAAATAAACAAACCGGGGTGGCCAGATAATGTGTTTTTGAGAGTGATTCTGCAGAACACTTTCAGAAACACTGGTCTACACTCAGTGCCAGACCGAGCCATAGTTGCACCCCGGGCAATGGGCATGCGGCGCATGCGCAGCCTGGCCCCAGGCGCATGGTGCATGCATGGCCCCGCCCCTGGGCATGCGGCACCCCTTACCACTTCAATCATGCGCCCACCCATGGTGGTGGACTCGGGACTTGAAATGCCCATTGTCGCCCATCCGGAGTTCACTGCAGTGGAGAAGTAGGAGGCCATCCCTAGAGGTTTTTAAGTCCCGGCTGGGATGATTTAGTTAGGGTTGGTCCTGCTTTGGGCAGGGAGCTGGACTTGATGACCTCCTGAGGTCTCTTCCAGCCCCAGGATTCTAAGATCTAATCTGTATATAGTGAAGAACTCGTTTTGCCAGAAACAACCAGATAGTTTTATACTGACTAATGTAAAGTCCGAAATACTGGGAAAGTAAGAAGCAGTAAGTGTATGCAGCCTCCTGAATTCATTCTGAAATAGATTGTGAATCCCATTTAGGATTTCTATCTAGATAGATGCATAGTCAACCTGTCAGAAAATAATACTATCTAATCTAATCTCCCAGTGTTCTGTGAATTTCCAGATGCTTTTACTGCAGTGAAAGGAAGTTATTCTGAATATTACAAGTCTCAGCATCAATCATTGTCCTGGAACCATATGAACCAGACCTCAGTTGACCATCATGCCATTGCATTAATACTTATTCATTCAGAGTCACGGGCGTCTGCTCTTTAGAATGGTTGGCTTGCATACATCAAAAAAGATAAAACACTTACAACTTAGACAGGAGTTGTTTCACTTTATTGAATGACTGCTCTTCACTATACACCATTTAGACTTGCAGACTTTATGTTTTCAAAAGATGCTACACAAGTTTTTTTAATCATGTTCCTTTTCAGTACAGTCATGTACCTAAAATATCTGTAAAAAATGTCTAGCCTTTCCAGTGCTTCAGTAGCTCTGTCAGTTTCCAATGAAAGAACACAGATGCACCAGTTTGTGAAGAGTCTACTATATAGATGGAGTGAAAATTATATAGCCGGAGTGTACCTATGGCATTGGGGAGATGTCGTCAGTGTAAGACAGGACATATTTCTCTCTGTAGACTGATCCTTAGTTGATTCAAGTCACCAAACAGGAAGTATTTTCTAATTTTATTAAACATTTACTACACACCACTAATTGGGCTCTATAATCAAAGTAAGTCTCCATCTAATAATTTGCCCTATATGCTCTTCCACTTTGTGGAACACTGGAATTGGAATTCCACTTTGAAATTCCATTTTGGCTGCAATACTACCCATGATTTTCTGGATAAAAGATATCAAAGATCAGTCTCATTTTTTTGTGACTTCCCAACTTCTTCCACTTCTCTAGTACAATGGATGGCAACAAATTACCCAGTCTGCTTGCCCTTTTTTTGGCATTCGGCCATTCAGGTTGAATAATCAGCAGCACGTGTATTTAAAATCTTATTTCTCTATTTGTGACAGTTCACTATGCCGTGAATAAACCTTGCCCCCAGAAGGAATGAGATTTAAATGCATTAAAGTTATTTTATGGACTCTTGATTACCAGGCTTTGTATAACTCTACAATTATGTGCAGTTGGTGAAGTTTTCTTCTAAGTCAGATCATATTCTAATGGCAAGTTCTGGTATTTATTTAAGAGTCCAATGGCAAGTTCATCCCTGATGCCTTCATGATTACTTTTTCCAAACACACAACTGCCTGCTAATCTAGTTCATACAAATGCCTTGTAAATGCTTATGCATGTTATTCCAGAAATATTTTTAGACTATGTACAATCATCTTTAATTTTAAAAGTAAAGTAAACATTACAAGATACGAAATACATGTTTGCCATATTTGGGGACAAAACAACTGAAAGCAGGAAAGTTTTCCATAGAAAAGATAAAAGTTAGTTTTTTTGTACTTCACTTTCCTTTTGTTATTGAAAAAAATTAGGTCACTGCTTCCACTTCTTCCACTGTATTTTTAATCAGTGTATTTTAAAAAATGATATTTTTTCTTTGCATTTGCACTGCAATTCTTCCAGTGCAAATCTGATCATTTGTGCATAAATAGAGGTCTAGCTTTGAAAATAACTATCTGAAACAGTGGTCAACTTGCTTCATATGCCTTGATTTTGCACAGCAGAAAACAGAAAGATCAGCAAAATAATAGGTGAACAGTTCAGTGCTTATTACCAGGGCTCGACAATTTATGTAATCTACTCGCCTGTGGCGAGTAGATTACAAGCCGGCACAGCTGCACAGCGTGGTCAGCGCATGCGCAGCGCGGTCTGCGCATGCACAGCGTGCCGAACCGCACGGCTGGCGAGCGGGGCTCGCCGCGGTTTGGCAAGCCCTGCTTATTACAGATATCTCAAGACAGAGATTAATTTTTCCCTTTTCCTGTTTGGATTCCTTGGAGAAGAAGAATATCAATGAAAAGCCCCAACTTCATGAGGCTTCAGAGAGAGAAAGAGAAATCCAACACATTTTACTTTTCACAATGAAGGGCTGAGAAGCATTGAAAGTTACCATCCTCAAGCAAAAAAACTTCAAAAACATGCTGCAATGTGAAACTGTTGAGCAGAAGTCATATACAAATTTGACACCATTAGAATGGGTCTGAACCAAGATTGGGAATGGCTCACACATTACCATGATTACAGGCCATCAGGAACACCATCCCTGATAACAGCACTGCGCATCTGATTACAGAGCTCTGCGATTTTGTCCTCACCCACAACTACTTCCAATTTGGAGACAATTTGCATCTCCAAGTCAGCAGTACAGCCATGGGTACCCACATGGCACCACAATATGGCTGAGCTTGAACTTTTCCTCAGCTCTCATCCCCTAGCCCCCTTACTTTACTTACGCTACATCGATGACATCTTCATCATATGGACCCATGGAAAAGAGACTCTCAAAGAATTTCACAAGGATTTCAACATCTTCTACCCCACCATCAACCTCAGCCTGGACCAGTACACTTCCCGGACACTACAGTACAATTAAATAATGGACAAATTTACACCATACTACACTGGAAACCCACCAACTGCTACACTTACCTTCATACCTCCAGCTTCCACCCAGACACATTTCTCAATCTATTGTATATAGCCAAGCCCTAAGATACAACTGGCTTTGCTCCTATCACACAGACAGAGACAAACCCACAAAGAATCTTTCTAGAGCATTCCTAAAATTGAAATACCCACCTGAAGAAGTGAAAAAACAGATTGGCAGAGCCCAAAAAGAACCCAGACATGAACTACTTCAAGACAGGCCCAAAAGAGAAAATAACAGAATTCCACTTGTAATTACCTACAACTCAACAACTCAAACCCCTCCAACGCATTATATACAATCTGCAACCCATCTTGGAAAATGATTCCTCACTCTCAGAGGCCTTGGGGGAAAAGCCTATTCTTGCTTCTAGATAACCCCCCAACCTGAAACAAATTCTTTCCTGTAACCATGCTATACAACCACATCATAAGCATCCAGGAACCCAGACCTGCAATCAGCCGCGGTGCCAACTGTGCCCACATCTATACAAGTGAATTCATCACTGGAGCCAACAACATAAGCTACCATATCAAAGGCTCATTTAACTGCACATCCAGTAATTTGATCTATGCCATCAAATGCCAGCAATGCCCCCCTGCAATATATATTGGACAAACTGGACAGTCCCTACAGGAAAGAATCAATGGACACAAATCAGATATACATAAAGGGAAGATATAGAAACCTGTTGGAGAACACTTCAATCTACCTCATCACTCTTTAAAAGATCTCCAGGTGGCTATCTTGTCACAAACCAATTCTATAAGCCAAATATTCAGAGAGGTGTTGGAATTACACATCCACAAATTCATCCACAAATCCAATGCTCACACTGATAACCTCCTCAATCAAGATAGCAGATGGCTGGGACACTGTCAACCTAACATTCAATGAAGGTGCCAACAGCTTGTTGTCTGTGTAGATTCTTGCTTTAGTACACTTCCTATGTAATTGCTATCCTATGATCCTTATCTGCTTCTTTTAACTATCTAATCTTTAGGATCTTTAGGTGCTTATAGGTTACCAGTTCTGCCTACTTGTTTTTCCCTTTGATATTTTCATACCCTCTGCTTCTTGTTTCATGCCCCCTTCCTTTTATTCCCTTCCCTGATCTCCCTTCTTTCCTATTTATTTCCAGACAGCCCATCCTAAACTCAAAACTCTGGTCATCTGAAGAAATGGGCTGTGCCCACGAAAGCTCATGATAACATCTACATGTTTTATTAGTCTATAAAGTGCTACCAGACCATTTGTTGGTTTTTAAGTTTACCATGATAAAATTGTTCTTTTTTAATGTGCCACCGGACTCCTTATTTCTGCTGAAACAGATTAGCATGGCTACCTCTGAAACCAGCGGTGATTAGGTTCAAATTAGACACTCCTATTTCACAGTACGGGTTTACACATTCCTTCATGAGTGTTCAGATTTATTAGGGCACAATTTGCTTATCAATTGCATTAACTTCACAAGGACAAATACGTAAGCAGAAAGCATTTCTGGAACACCCCACATGAAATCTAGATTATTAACTTAAAGTAAACTGACTGATTGTGGCACTAACATTCTGACACACTGTCTTTTGGAACACTCTTTCTGCTAACATGACTGTTTGGAGATTTGGACTCCAGGTTTGTATAAGATTTCATACCTGTTCTCACCTTGATTTCCACAAACCATTACTATTTGTATCAGTCTCTCAAGTCAATGTTTATTTCATTTTCCTATATCTCTCCTGCACATATGGGCCTGTTGCGCCGAGTGATAAGAGCTGAAAGGGAGATAATAAATGTGACAAAGGTCATACTAAAGGACACAGTCATCTTGAATATCTCATTTCAAGCTGAATATTGCTCTAGAAAAAATGTTGCAAATAACACAAAAATACTGTTAATTGGGAGGTATGCCATGGTGTATGAGGAGAATCTCTTTTTTGGGGAAGAGGAATTTTTAATTTTGTGATTCTGAGAGAATTGTGTGTGCAATCAGTTACTTTTCTTTCTTCGTTGCTGGCAGTCAGTTATACTTTATGCTCTTATAGAAGACTGGGCAACATCACACACCATTCATCTTCAACTCTGCTGTGCGGAGAGTACATGCACATTCTTCTTCAATCCCTGAAAAAGGGTGTTCCTTAGTAACAGCAGAAGCAAAGCTGAATCTGTTCATATACCTATCTGCTGCTTTCCCCAGAGAGAAAAGGGAAGAAGAGTCAGCTTGGTGGGTTTGGTGACAGCAGGCTTACATTTGACCTAAAGACCTTCCTAATGATGAGTCGGAGTGCTAATGCCTGTGACAGTGGTAAGTGTGTAGGAGCAAAAGCGTGGGGTCAAGGAGAGGCCTGTCATGCAGTGGCAAGACAGCCAAGTTAAATGTCAGCAGAAGCTGCATTCTGAAGGACAAGCCACATGCCAGTGTCACACTCAGTCAGACAATACATGATAAACATTCTAGACCTGTTCAGGGGGTGGAGGGAGGTGGCAGGCTCCAGAAATTATTGCTGCTGGTGTTTGTTTTTCTGCTGAGAGAGAGGGGATACCCCATTATGCAAGCAGAGGCTTACTTTCCAGAGTGGTAATGAACAAATCTTACTCATGGCTCACTGGCTGTGGCAGTAACATCCTGCTTTTCTTTTGAAACACTCTTTCTTCTGGCATTCAGATGTCTCAGTGACCACCTCCTCACCCCAAGTCTAAACCATGGCTATGCCTGATGCCATGTCACAGGGTTTAGATAAAGAAGCTGAGGAAATCCAGAAATAGACCGTTCCAGTATGTCAGGTTGGTGTAATTGTTTATTTTTCTTGTTAGGAGGTTTCAGTAACCGGTGATTGGTTCTTTAAAGAATTTGAAACCACAGACAGAAGAATACTTCCTTTTAGGGTTAAACAAAGAATGTATTTCTATTTACTTTTATAATTAAGTTTTCATTTAAATCAATTCACTATCTTTAATTCTTTTAAGACAGTGTAACATACAAATAAGGAGAAAAACCAGTACAAATAAAATGAGAACAATAATCCATCCTTTAGCTATACTCTCCAAAGTTACCTTTGAACAGTTTGTGGAGTTATCAGAGGGTATGTCTACACTACCCTCCTAGTTCGAACTAGGAGGGTAATGTAGGCATACTGCACTTGCAAATGAAGCCCGGGATTTGAATTTCCCGGGCTTCATTTGCATAAGCGGGGAGCCGCCATTTTTAAAACCCCGCTGGTTCAAACCCCGTGCAACGCGGCTACACGGGGCTCGAACTAGGTAGTTCGAACTAGGATTCCTATTCCGAACTACCGGTACACCTCGAACTACCAGTACACTACCTAGTTCGAGCCCCGTGTAGCCGCGCTGCACGGGGTTCGAACCAGCGGGGTTTTAAAAATGGCGGCTCCCTGCTTATGCAAATGAAGCCCGGGAAATTCAAATCCCGGGCTTCATTTGCAAGTGCGGTATGCCTACATTACCCCGCTAGTTCGAACTAGCGGGGTAGTGTAGACATACCCAGACATACTTATATAATACTTACATTAAGATAGATAGAAACATTGTTTAGATTCTGGAGAGATTCTTTTATTTATGTCTTTCCTTTCGGATTTTTCGTTGAAACTTACGACCAGTGTTCCCCTTTCAGAGCTTATGAGCGGCAGTGAGATTCAGCACCAGGGAAGGAGCCCTGGTTGATCAGAGCTGGCTTTTTTGGATTCACAACCCGTCCAATTTTGGTCTGCTTAGTTCAACCTCATATACCCTGTTTCGGTATTTTTCCTCTCATCTGGCTATGCTGACGGTAATTTTTGTTGTCTCATGCTGCCTTTTTAGGAGTTGTTTTTTACTTTCATCTACTTTTATTTCCCTAAAAGTGAGGTTATCAGTACTTTGTTGCTTTTTCAGTTTTCATCTACTTTTATTTCCCTAAAAGCAGGGTTATTGTTGGTCATCCAATCAAATTTTGGTTTTTTGCTGCCTTCCTTTTACACTTTCAACTATATTGGTGCTCATTTGACATATACTGGGTAGGCCATAACACATCCTTTTCACAGGGGGAAGGGATGGGTGGCTTATACATGCTTTTTTCCTTGCCTGCAGCAGCAGCTGTTCAATGAACATTTCTTTATCCAAATTACTGAACGTTGCAGATTGGGACATCCATTTCCAAATCTCTCCAGGGTTTGTTCTTAGAAAAGTTTTATGTCTTAAGTATGCAAGATATGGCAACTTCTAATTAGCATGCTTAAAATTATGGTCTCTTTGGCTACAACTACACTGCACTGTCGTTCAAAATACAATATGTAATTTGAATTATGCAAATTGCATATCTTATTTTGATCTTATTTTGAAATAGCCCATTTCATAATTTGGCACTGTCTACACAGCACCAAATTTTGAAATAAACTGTTTTTCTGGAATATCCCTTACTCTTCATGGAATGAGGTTTACATGGATGTTGGCATAGCGAGCTTGAAATAATGGGCGTGCTGTTAAGATTCAGGATAGCTATTTCAGGATATTACAGTATCCTGAAATAGAGCTGCAGTGTAGACATAGCCTGTGATACCACAGTCATAAGCTCTTTGAGAGACATCAGTTAGAGGACAAACAGATTAGATCCCCTTTCAATTGTCTAAAATAAAAATTTCTCGTGATGTTGTAATTCTACTAACAGATTCATATTCAAAGAGCTAGAAACCTAGGTCCAAAACTGAAGTAATTCACGAATAAAATTAGATTGGTGGCATCATCCATTCACTCTATTTAAAATATTTAAGTATGAGGCAATTTATAAGGCAGCTACAATTAATGACACACATATGGAACATGTAAAGGACACTTTTTAAAAACATGAAATGATTTCTGTCAGCAGTTGTGCCAATTGCTCCCTCTAATTTGCACTGGTAATTGATAGCTAATTAAATGGCACATTAGAAACACTGAAAAGCATGGGGAAACAAAATAAAGCAAACTCAGAATAATGGGAAGAGGATCAAGTACAGCCTTTGTAAGCAGGAGCACCTCCTCCTGAAGCTGACAATCATAAAAATGCCAAAAATGTGCTAATCACATCAGTATTATTATATGCACAGTGTGTTGCCCCCAAAGAGTTGGTAATCTCAACAGGTAAGGAACAGGGGAAGGAATGGAATACATTTTCTTATCCTTCCTATTTTTCCACTGTCTATTTAGCCTCCTTGTCTAGTGTTTGTTCACCCCATGCCCATATGTGCAGCATACACATATGAGACCTAGCCATTTGGTCCCATTCCCATCATTCCCCAGTAGAAGTTCTTATCCTCTCTCCCCATAATTTGCCACACCCATAGTTTCAGTTTTCTACCTACACATGATTCACCACAACCTCCATGGCCCTTTCTGGGCCATTCACAACTCCCTGAAGTTGATGCTGCTGAAGATAGGAGGGTTTGAACAATCAGCGAGGCGCAGATCTTCAAAGTTATTTAGGAACTTCACTACCATTGAAATCAATGCCTTTGAGAATTTGGGCCTGAGGCTTTGTGATTGTGCTGCACACTGGTGCTCCACCCTGATGCTCAGTCTTATCTGTCTAACCATCTGTTGAATTAGATTCTGCTAATGAAGACCATCACTAATATAGAATTTCCCCTTCCCCTTAATAATGCGGTGATTACCAAGTTTTCACACTTTTTTCCGCACAAGAAACTTGGGAATGTTCAGTTTTTAAAGTAATGTACAGTGGAAAAAAAATCCCAACTACACATATACAACGATAGGGACTCACTTAGCTAAAACCACTCAAGAGAGAGATCTTGGAATCATTGTAGATAGTTCTCTGAAACATTCACTCAATATTCAGCAGCAGTCAAAAAACCAAACAGAATGTTAGGAGTCATTTAAAAAGGGATAGAGAATAAGACAGAGAATATCTTATTGTCTCTATATAAATCCATGGTACACCCACATATTGAATGCTGCATACATATTAGGGATGTTAAATTTCAATTAATCAACTAATCCAGTAGTAGATGGAATTTGATTTGGATTTGATCAGTCGATAAGGGGGGTACTCACTATCCTGCTGCACCTCTCTTTGGGTGTGTCTAAACTACATGGCTCCATCGACGGAGCCATGTAGATTTGTTTGTTCAGCAAAGGGAAATGAAGCCGCGATTTAAATAATCGCGGCTTCATTTAAATTTAAATGGCTGCCACGCTGAGCTGACAAACAGCTGATCAGCTGTTTGTCGGCTCAGCGCGTTAGTCTGGACGCTCCCCTGTCGACATGAAAGCCCTTTATCGACCTCCCCGGTAAACCTCATCCTACGAGGCATAACGGCGAGGTCGATAAAGGGCTTTCAGGTCGGCACGGGAGTGTTCAGACTAGCGCACTGAGCTGACAAACAGCTGATCAGCTGTTTGTCGGCTCAGCGTGGCAGCCATTTAAATTTAAATGAAGCCGCGATTATTTAAATAGCGGCTTCATTTACCTCTGCCGATCAGCCTAATCTACATGGCTCCATCGATGGAGCCATGTAGTTTAGACACACCCTTTGAAATGTACAGAAACTGCCCATGGCTCTTGAATATTTCAAAGAGAGAAACGCAGTGGGTTTGCTGCCTCTCTCCCTTTGAAATGTACAGGAGGAGCCAGCTGTACCTATACATTTCAAAGGGAGAGAGGTAGCGGAGCCTACACCATTAGGGACCCTCCATGCCTCTTCCTTTGAAATGTACAAGAGCCGCAGGCAGCTCTTGTACATTTCAAAGGGAGAGGAGCAGAAATTAGGATTGGCATGAGCAGGACTGTTTCAATCCCTGTTCCTGCAGCTTCCCCACTGCTCTGTGCCTCCCATACCCCACTGAGATGGTGCTGGAGAACCAGCTTTTAAGCTGGCTCCCCCCTAGCACTGGCTCCTACTCCCCCCCTTTCTGCCTCTCTCTGGTAGAAGCAGCAAAGGAGGGGGATGCGACTAGTTGAGTTCCTACTCGATTATCTGATAAGCATTTGCTTCTTGGGTAGTCTACTAGTTGAATAGTTGCTTACATCCCTGATACAGATATAGTTGCCTCATCTCAAAAAAGATATATTGGCACTGGAAAAGGTTTAGACAAGGGCAACAAAAATGATCAGGGGTTTGTAATGGATGCCATTTGAAGAGAGATTAAAAAGACTGGGACTTTTCAGCTTAAAAAAAATGATACTAAGTGAGGATATGACAAAGGTCTATAAAAATCATGAGAGACATGGAGAAAGTGAATAAGGAAAAGTTATTTACTTGTTCCCATAACATAAGAACTAGGGGTTCACCAAATGAAATTAATAGGTAGCAGGTTTAAAATCAACAAAAGGAAGTTCTTCTTCAAACAGTGGACAGTCAACCTGTGGAACTCCTTGCCAGAGGATGTAGTAAAGACCAGGGATTTAACAGGGTTCAAAAAAGAACAAGATAAATGAATAAAGGTTAGGTCCTGGGCTAGATGGACCTTTAGTCTGACCTAGTATGGCTGTTCTTATGTTCTTACATTCTTAATTATTTCTTCTCTTTCTCCTCCCTCTACTGCTATTACTTTTCTACACTCACAATCACTTTTCCCTTCTTATTTTCCTCCTTTTTCTCCAGTTTTCAGGGCATGATTTGGCTGCTGTGATGACTTTGGAAGAAGAGGAGAAAGTTCTTTTAACCTCTATTATGACTGTGCCATAGGATAAGGAAACTTCTCTGCTGTAGTTTATTTATATCCAACTCTTCTCTATGGCCGTGTCCAGACTCAGGGGTTTTTTCGGGAAAAGTAGCCTTTTCCCGAAAAAACTTCCCCTGCATCCAGACTCAAGCCGCGTTCTTTCGAAATTATTTTGAAAGAACGCGGCTTTTCTTTCGATGGCGGTAAACCTCAATTTACGAGGAAGAACGCCTTCTTTCGAAAGTTCCTCTTTCGAAAGAAGGCATTCTTCAATGTAAAGAGGCCGTCTTCGAAAGAGAGCATCCAGACTCGCTGGGTGCTCTCTTTCGAAAAAGCAGATTTCTCTTTCGAAAGATCCGCCTGCAGTCTAGACGCGATCTTTCGAAAGAGGCTCTTTCAAAAGATGCTTTCGAAAGAGCCTCTTTCGAAAGAAGCCTGCAGTCTAGACATAGCCTATGAGCTACACTTTGCTGTTCTTCCTTTCTGTTTGGCAGGAAGAGGTCAGAAAACTATGGAAATTAAGAAAGGTAAACATATGAAGGGTGCATTTAAACAATCATGCTAAGGTGGTAGCCAGATTACTCATTCTTTGTCCCCAGTGTTTAGCACATTTTCCAATAGGAATGCTCTGGAATTTGGCTCATTTGTGCCCACTTGGTCAAATTAATTTAGTTTTCAATTTGATGTCAGGCAGTCACTATTCTTATTGTAAATGCTTGCACGGATCATGTCACATAGTCCCGTATCTATTTTATAACGGTACTATTTCCAATTTATAAACCATTGTGGAACAATGCATTGTAAAGGTATGTCTAGACTACATGCCTCTGCTAACAGAGGCATGTAAATTAGACATACCGACATAGTCAATGAAGCAGGGATTTAAATATCCCCCGCTTCATTAGAATAAAAATGGCCGCTGCGTTGTGCCGGCTCAGCTGTTTGTCGGCATACACCGGCAGTCAAGACGGGGATTGGTCGACAAGGAAAGCCTTTGCCAACTGATCCCTTATGCCATGTGCAACAAGGTTGGTTTTCACCTGCAGCATAGGTCAGCCTACCTATAACACTCAGGGTTGTGAAAAATTCCTACCCCAAGAAATGTAGTTAAGCTGACTTAAGCCTTGGTGTAGACCAGGGGTGGGCAAAAGAGCCTCACAGGCCAGATCCGTCCCACCAAGTGGGTTGATCCAGTCCGTGGAAGCCCTGCTGCTCCCCCGCCCCCAGACCAACTAGGGCAGGGGGAAGCACATGACGTTTCCTCCACTCTGCCATGAGCACGCAAGTGCTTAGAAGTGCCACACACTCCTCGCAGGGTTGGAGGAGACTTTGTGTGCTCCCTGGCCCCAAGCCATGATTGACCTGGGAAAGGAAAGGGGAGAGCACAAAGTCTACTCTCACCGCCGGTGGCATTGGTGCCTAGGGGGAACCTCTTGCGGGGGGAGGTAAAGGCGCTCCCCCAATCCCACACCAATCATAGTCTGTGGGTGGGGAAGCAGGGAAGTATCCTGGCCCTGCCCCTTCCATTTGAGGCCCCGCCCCTTCCATTTGAGGCCCCGCCCCTTCTGGTGCAGCCTGGGCAACTTTAAACATTTCTGAAGTGGCTCCCAGCAAAAAATTATTGCCCACCCCTGGTGTAAACAGTGCTGAGTTGGCAGAAGAATTGTCCCATCATCCTAGAGATTGCTTCTCAGACAGGTGGAATTACTACAGTAACGGAAGAATCCCTTCCCCTTTAGAAACATGTTTAGTCAGAGTATGCCCAATGCTATAGTCAAGATACATTTACTTTAAGCTAAACACAAAATAGGACTGATTTTTAAGCATAAGAAGTGATGCTTGTTGTATGAGGCTATTAGAAATGGGGAATGCGGGTTAAATTGTTATTGAAAAGGAGTTTGAAATCAGCAAATAAGAGTTAGCAGGAAGATGCATTACAAATGGTAATAAGACCTGAAACTAGCATCTCTTCAAGTCTGATTTTTCACATCTAGCATTTGTGGATCATTACAACGATTTGTAGCACACACATACCTGCTAACCCTAAGTGGTCCATTTCAAATCCTTTATGAATAACAATCTAATCCATATTGTCTGATCTATTACAAGTGGCCTTTACAAGACACATTACCCCTTATAAAAATCTCTTCCCACTTGCATTTAGCTCAAACACTCTGATTTCACTTGCCAGACTTGAAGAGCTCTGAATAGATCAAAAGTTTGGAATTTCCACTTATAGAAGATGTTCCAGATATTGCCACACCTATTTTGTCTCATGTCCTGGGACCAAACACCAGTACAGTAACACTACAAGCAATAGTAAAACCAGAATAGACAGAATGAAATCTTGGATGAACTAGATTATAAGCACTCACATCAGTGCTTCAAAACAACTGGTGTTTAGACAAAACTACTTCAGATAAATGAGGAAACAATGCGAGAAAAAAGTCAAAGCAGGACATAAAATCCTGAACCTATTATAGAAGCAAATTTCAGACATGCAGTTCTTTGGCTTAGTCATATTCTTTATTTGTTAATAAAAAAAATCCCTAACACTTAACTTGTATTAAAAATACCTTTCGCCGAGTTCAAATGTAATAGGTTTTTTTTTTTGCTAACAAACAATATAATTTTATTTTTAACCACTGAAATTGCTAAGAATGTAATTGTAACTTCAATCTATGGCCCTCAAACAAAATCCCAAAGAGACAAAAAGACAGGCACAGATAGTGCTGTTCAATCAATCAGTTATATATCAGGCAGAGAAAATGTGTTCTTGCTTGCCTGAAATCATATAATCAATTGAACAAGATTCTGGTGGAAAGTCAGAGCTCCAGCAATGTAAGTCACTAAACAACAAATAGGCTTCTTTCCTTCCCTCTTTTTTGTAGCTGCTGGGGAGGGAGGGATGGGCAGGACCAGATGACTGGCTGTACTACTGGCCCCTGTTTACTGCTGCAAGGCTTTGCTCCTGTCCCTGGGCCATGGAGCTCCACAGACATCCTACTTTTCCCCCTGAGTGTCACCCAACACATTTCACTCCCTCCCTCCCTGAGCTTGGGCACTGCAAATGAGCAATTTGCAGTACTTTCAACACCCTGGGAGGGCAGGAGCGGAATTGTTCTGAGTGTGGGGCCCAACTTTTCCTCCCCTTTCCCCTCCCTCCCCACCCCCGAGAGTACTATGGGGATACCAAACCACTAATGTTGCCAGACTATGAAAGTCTGGACTATAGACTGTATTGCCTCGTGTCGTATCCCTGCCCAAACCCTACCTACAAGCCAAACGTCTTCTTACATCCTGGCCATCTTTCCCCTTCTACAATAGATCTCCAGTACTGGGTATTAGTGGATATTTTATCTCAGGTGATGTCCTGATTTCAAATGAAGTTATGTATTCAAATGACATAGCTGTTCCATAAACAGATTTATATTAGCTTGTGAATATGAAATTGGCAAAACGATAAGCAAATCTTTAAAACTGAGCATAGCAGGTTAGCCAAGAGAATTCTATTTTTGTGAATATTTTGTTAGCTTTCAGATATATCTATCTAGGACTTGCATATCCTAAACAACATAGCACGCAAGACTAAGCAACAGAAGGTAAAGGCAAAACAAGCTTTTTGTTGTAAATCTGGCCTTACCATGAAACAAACTGAGGCGGTCACCTCAAGGACCAGACTGTGCGGGGGGGTGCCACTAGTACCCAGAGTGTAGAAAATTGTGTCTGCTGCTGGTGCATACGTACTCTCTGCACTACCATGAGAGGAGAAGAACAGGAAGAAGGCAGAATTGAGACCTTTCAAAGTTTTGGCCCAAATGAGGAGGTATAGGGGGGTCATTTGAGCTCCCTGCCTCAGATGCCAAAATGTTGTGGGTTGGCCCTGGATCCTGGAATACTTTTTCTGAAGGTTGACTGACTAGCTGTCTCTCCCACTCTTTAAATCTGTGCATGGTTCTGTCCCATGCTGGATACCATATAAATCACTGTTATTATTAAAGAAAAATGGAAGATTCAGGTATCCTTTTTGACAGTATTTATTTGAAATCTATGTGTACCATGTATGATACACAGATCTTAGAAAGGCTTTTGCCCACACCCTTTCATAATGAACAAGGACCTCTCTGAATGTGCTGCTTACATTACAAATATTGCTGAGAACCTGGGAAACTGAGTTACCAGGTATTCACTGGTGGGTTGGGATGAACAGTCTACCCACAGATATGGTAGGAGAAAAGGAAGAGAAAGGAAGCAATTCATAAAATCAGGTAGCTAACTTACCTAGTTTTCTCATGAATGTTCATGGGTTAATGTGCCCCAACTGTGCTTCCCCACCCATGGAACCACTTAATATACATTTTTCATTGCACTACTTTTAGCACACCCTTTTCTGGAGGTGCTTTCACTTGCACAGCCTATCCTCACACCTACTCATTTGGCAGGGTTTGTATTTTCTAGTGCCTTGAGGTATGTCTGTATTAGAGCTGGAACATATACATTGCAGCTCGAGGAGACATAACTGCACTAGATCTTATTGAGCTAGTGTGCTTAAAATAAGTCCAGCTATGGTGGTCTGAGAAGGGTGCAGGGGTACAAAGGAATAGAACAAACATGTAAGGACAAAATCAGAAATATATAATTAATTTTTTGCCTTGGCCTACCAGGGGGATACAAAAGGCAGAAGCACAAAAGAAGAATTAACCAGCACTTCACCCTTGGGGCCTCTCGAATACCCTTATAAAAGACCATGCAAAAAAGAATATGTTGGTCAGAGTTGAATTGAGTTGTCCATCTCATCTGAAGAAATTCCTAAAGTAAATGAATAACAGTAAATATAACACTCTAGTCTGCAGCATAAACACTGAAACAAACACTTTGTTATCAGACTGACATCCTGCCATGCAAATTAATGATGAAAAAAACCCGCTAAAAGTAAGAAGTGAAAATCATGTCTACATCTAAATTTATTTACCCTGGTCAGTCCAGGCAAAAATTTAGTGAAAGGGCATCTCAGATTCATTTGTCACATTTTTTTTGGTAGCAATATATAAGTATCATATTGACTGTCCCTGAAGTTCAAAAACACACAACACTGGCTGAAAGGAATCAGAGAAGCTATTTAACATAAAAGGCGAGGTAGATATCTTCTGTTGCTTAGTGGTAAGTAAGGCATAATCTCTCTGATTTTTTCCTTCAGGAAAAACAAATTGAACAACACAGTAGTGAGAATTTTTTTAAATTATTTCTTAAAAGTTTATCCACCTAAAAACATGTAAATAAATTTCACTTGTGGAGACTGGGGTTTTTGCTTGTCAGAGACTACTAGGAGTTTTCCTAGTCTAATATTCATTAATCCTAATGCTGTTTCTAATCTTGCTACCATTCTCTCCTCTTTTTTTCTCATTACAATATTTTAGGTTGTGTTTATATATAAAATTTGCTATATAATACACACATCTAGAAGGTCAGAAGTCTGGTTTGGCCTTCAGAAAAGCTATGCAAAATGACATATCCCAAACCTCAGGGTTACCATTACATTGAATTAAATGATTTTTATGCACAATTGTGTTTTGTCAGTTTTCATGCAGTTTTGTTATTATGGCATTTTTGACTTTGACTATGTCTGAGCAGGTAAACCTTGAATATAAATGTCAGGACTCGTGTAATTCTTAAATTTTGAACTGGTTGGATACTGCAGAAGAGGATCAGAGCCAAATTTTACCTCAGTTATACCAGTGTAAATCTGGAGTAATTCCAGCAGTCATACTAGACTTAGTAACTATGATGGTGGCCATTTTGATTAGCTACTTTAGTGTTGTGAACTAAGACCAAGACAGGATATTTTTAATTATTTTTTTTGTTTTTGTTTTTAACCCCTTCCAAGATATTGGAAGAACAGAAACTTGAGTTTTTAATACAAAATAGCACTTTAAACATTTTAAAACAGGACAGTTCACAAAACAAATAGAAGAAATATTAGCATGGTGAGTTTGCTGAAGTTGCCTTTAATAGTGATGCTTTAGGCTAGGGTGACCAAACGTCCTGATTTTATAGGGACAGCCCTTGGATATGAGTGAGGCTTTATATCATAAAGGTACCTATCACCCCACACTCATTTTTCACATTGACTGTTTGATCACCTTACTTTCAGGGCCTGACCCAAAGCCTATTTAAGTTAACTGAAGCTCCCAGAGATGTCAATAAGGGCCTGCAAAACATCCCATTTACTGTAGGTGCACCACCTTGTGGCTGGGTCTGGAAATTAGCTCTCACTCCCTCTATTGCTCTGTTCTGCTGGTTACCCTCTTTCTCTGCCTCAAGCTATTCCTTCTTCATGACTCTGCTCTCTGGCCAACTGACTACATAGCGGTCCCCCTTTTGGGGTAACTAATGGTCACCAGACAAACTGTCTAGACACAACCTCTGATACTCTTCTGTTTTAAGTTTAGGGCCAGTATACAGGGTAACAGCCTGCCTACTACGCTGGGTTCCAGTCAAGAGACCTTAGGAGCCAACCATCTAGGTCTACTCAGTCCCCAGATTCTGTAACTGTTTCTCTCAGCTTCGTCTTATCCCACCTCTCTATCTCCTTGCCTATATCTGAGTTATGTTCCTTCACCCTTCTTGGCTTTTTGACAGACTCCCTAGTCCAGGACAGGATCTGCAGGCTTACTTTCTCCCTGGACTTTTCCTTTTCCATACCCAGCTCTCTTTTCCTCTAGAATGTGACTGAAAGTCTTCTCCTGCAGCTTTTTTCTGCTTTCACATCCTCTTTTATACTTATCTCAGCTTTTCCCGCAGCTGGCCTTCATCTGCAGTTAGGGCCTGTTGATACCTGGCTTTACTTCAAGTGCAGCAAATAAAGTAAATTGGCCTTTTCTGGCCCATATTAACATGTGCAGGACTTTCATGAAGTGAACATCCTATTACACGGCCACATCCAGTGCCAATGGAAGAATTTATTTTCTCTCACACTGCATGCTGGTTTTGCCCTCTATATTGGGGTGAGGGAAGAGAGAGAGAAATACACATTATGCCAGAAAAGTGTGAATAAACCATCCAGGGCATATCATTATATCTGTCTGTCTATACAGCACATACTCATTAATCTGGAAGAAAAGTTCTGAAATTTTCTTTTAAATAATTATACATTTAAAGCCAAACTTGGCAGCAAATGGGATGCTGTAAGAAAATGGAGAACTGATTAAGCAGTGCTTTCAACTTTAAGTTTTTTATAAGATTGGATACTTGGCAGTGCCCTTTCTCCTTGGACAACTGTCCTCATTTAAGACACAGGTAGAAGTGAAATGGTTGGTATATACTAATACTTTACTAAGCATTTAGCCACTATATAGATCTATCATACATTTTAGCACAATTGCCAAGGAGAAGAAGAGGCTGTGGTAAAAAGAACTAAAATACGATGTGAAGAGACAAAGTGATAGAGGCCCAACTTAAATGTATACCCCAAATTAAACAACATACCAGAAGAACTAAAAAAGAGACACCGGGGCTTAACAACCATGTAAAAGAAACATAGTGATAGAAATGTAGCCGTGTTAGTCTGGGGTAGTTGAAGCAAAATGCAGGACAATGTAGCACTTTAAAGACTAACAAGATGGTTTTTATGCCCACAAAACAGATATCAGACAAGATCACAAAGAGAAAACAGTTTCTTGCCATTTTAACCAGAAAGGACACTCTCTCAATGACTTAATCACCTGCATTCTGCTACAAAGACCTTTTACATCTGCACTTGAAAGGGAATCCTATGAACTGTCATTCATGTTAAAATTCAACACTTTCCAACAAGGACTTAACAAACATTTGAACTATCTCACCCATTACCAAGACAGTTTCCCCAATTATCACCTCTAATACCATTAACTCACAAACATCCCACTCTCCCTACCTCTAATATCATCAATTCACAGACACTTACCTTCCTTCCTTCCTCCCCCCCCCCCCCCCACATCCTCCTCCTGTTCTGCAATGTGATTTGTCCTTTTCATATCTGTTCATTTTTTTTAATTGTATCCTTTGGAATATATGGTTGTGACTACTTTCTTCCACTATTTGATCTGAGGAAGTGGGTCTGGTCCACGAAAGCTCATCATCTAATAAACCATCTTGTTAGTCTTTAAAGTGCTACATTGTCCTGCATTTTGTAAAAGAAACAGTGAGAGATAAGAACATAAGAATGGCCGTACTGGGTCAGACCAAAGGTCCATCTAGCCCAGTATCCTGTCTACCGACAGTGGCCAGCACCAGGTGCCCCAGAGAGGGTGGACCAAAGACAATGATCAAGTGATTTGTCTCCTGCCATCCCTCTCCAGCCTCTGCCATCCCTCTCCAGCCTCTGACAGACAGAGGACAAGGACACCATTTTATCCCCTGGCTAATAGCCTTTTATGGACCTAACCTCCATGAAATTATCTAGATTCTCTTTAAATTCTATTATAGTCCTAGCCTTCACAGCCTCCTCTGCAAGGCAAGGAGTTCCACAGGTTGACTACACGCTGTGTGAAGAAGAACTTTCTTTTATTTGTTTTAAACCTGCTCCCCATTAATTTCATTTGGTGTCCTCTAGTTCTTCTATTTAGGGAACTAACAAATAACTTTTCTTTATTGGCCCTCTCCACACCACTCATGATTTTATAGACCTCTGTCATATCCTTCCTTAGTCTACTCTTTTCTAAACTGAAAAGTCCCAGTTGTTTTAACCTCTCTTCTTATGGGACCCGTTCCAAACCCCATTTTAGTTGCCCTTTTCTGAATCCTGTCCAAGGCCAAAATATCTTTTTTGAGGTGAGGAGACCACATCTGTACACAGTATTCAAGATGTGGGCATACCATAGTTTTATACAGGGGCAATAAGATATTCTGGGTCCTATTTTCTATCCCTTTCCTAATAATTCCTAGCATCCTATTTGCCTTTTTGACTGCTGCTGCACACTCTGTGGAAGTTTTCAGAGAACTGTCCATGATAACTCCAAGATCTCTTTCCTGATTTGTCATGGCCAAATTAGCCCCCATCCTACTGTACGTATAGTTGGGGTTATTTCTCCCGATGTGCATTACTTTCCACTTATCCACATTAAATTTAATTTGCCATTTTGTTGCCCAATCAAGAAGATCTCACCAAACTGAGTGGAGTCCCTCACAGTCTGTTTCTGTCTTGACTATCCTAAACAGTTTTGTATCATCTGCAAACTTTACTACCTCACTGCTTACCCCTTTCTCCAGATCATTTATGAATAAGTTGAAAAGGATTGGTCACAGGACTGACCCTTAGGGTATACCACTAGTTACCCCTCTCCAATCTGAAAATTTACCATTTATTCCTACCCTTTGTTTCCTGTCTTTTAACCAGTTCTCAATCCAAGAAAGGGCCTTCCCTCTTATCCCGTGGCCATGTAATTTACACAAGAGCCTTTGGTGAGGGACCTTGTCAAAGGCTTTCTGAAAATCCAAGTATACTATATCTACTGGATCCCCTTTGTCCGCATGTTTGTTAACCCCTTCAAAGAATTCTAACAGATTAATAAGTCAGGATTTCCCTTTACAGAAGCCATGTTGACTTTTGTCCAACAAATTATGTTTTTCTACATGCTTCACAATTTTATTCTTTACTATTGTTTCTACTAATTTGCCCGGTACTGAAGTTAGACTTACCGGTCTGTAATTGCCAGGATCGCCTCTAGAGCCCTTTTGAAATATTGGTGTCACGTTGGCCACCTTCCAGACATTAGGTATGGAAGCCGATTTAAAGGATAGGTTACAAACCACAGATAACAGCTCAGCAATTTCCCATTTGAGTTCTTTTAGAACCCTTGGATGAATGCCATCCAGTCCCGGAGATTTGGTAACATTAAGTTTTTCTATTTGTTCCAAAACCTCCTCTAATGACACTTCAATCCGAGACAGTTCCTCAGATTCATCACCCACAAAGGATGGTGCAGATTCAGGAATCCCCCCAACATCCTCAGCCGTGAAGACTGAAGCAAAGAAATCATTTAGTTTCTCCGCAATGGCTTTATCGTCCTTGATTGCTCCTTTTATAGCTCGATCACCTAGGGGACCCACAGGTTTTTTAGCAGGCTTCCTGCTTCTAGTGTACTTAAAAAACATTTTGTTATTTCTTTTTGAGTTTTTTGGCTAGCTGTTCCTCAAAATCTTTTTTTGCTTTTCTTATTACATTTTTACACTTGATTTGACAGTGTTTATGTTCTCTTCTATTTATCTCACTAGGATTGGACTTCCACTTCTTAAAAGATACCTTTTTGTCCCTCACTGCTTCTTTTACATGGTGGTTAAGCCACGGTGACTCTTTTTAGGATTCTTGCTATGTTTTTTAATTTGGGGTATACATTTAAGTTGGGCCTCTATTATGGTGTCTTTAAAATGTTTCCATGCAGCTTTCAGGGATTTAGCTCTAGTCTCTGTGCCTTTTAATTTCTGTTTAACTAACCTCCTCATTTTTGTGTAATTCCCCTTTTTGAAATTAAATGCCAGGGTGCTGGACTGCTGAGGTGTTCTTCCCACCACAGGAATGTTGAATGTTATTATATTATGGTCACTATTTCCAAGCAGTCCTGTAACGGTTATATCCTGGACCTGATCCTTCACTCCACTCAGGACTAAATCGAGAATTGCCTCTCCCCTTGTGGGTTCCTGCACCAGCTGCTCCAAGAAGCAGTCATTTAAGCCATTGAGAAATTTTATCTCTGCTTCTCTTCCTGAAGTGACGTGTATCCAGTCAATATGGGGGTAATTGAAATCCCCCATTATTATAGAGTTCTTTATTTTGGTAGCCTCTCTAATCTCCCTTAGCATTTCAATGTCAGTATCGCTGTGCTGGTCAGGTGGTCGGTAATATATCCCTACTGCTAATTTCTTTTTATTGGAGAATGGAATTACTCTCCATAGCGATTCTATTGAACATGTTGATTCACTTAATATTTTTATTTCGTTTGATTCTACATTATCTTTCACATACAGTGCCTCTCCGCCATCCACCCAGCCTGCTCTATCCTTTCTATATATTTTATATCCCGGTATGATTGTGTCCCACAGATTTTCCTCATTCCACCAGGTTTCAGTGATGCCTATTATGTCAATCTCCTCATTTAATACGAGGTACTCTAGTTCACCCATCTTATTAGTCAGACTCCTAGCATTTGTGTACAAGCACTTTAAAAATTTGTGACTGCTTATTTGTCTGCCCTTCCCTGATGCATTGGATCCCTTTGTATGCGGTTGTTTGTCTGCCCTGGCCCATGGTTTGCCCTCTCCCCTCCTCTCTTTCTGACTACAGCTTAGAGAATCTCTATCAATGGATTCTCCTCTAAGAGAAGTCTCCCTCCGATTTACATGCATCTCTGCACCAATCGGCTTTCCCCCATCTCTTAGTTTAAAAACTGCTCTACGGCCTTTTTAATGTTTAGTGCCAGCAGTCTGGTTCCACCCTGGTTTAGGTGGAGCCCATCCTTCCTGTATAGGCTCCCCCTCCCCAGTTCTTTAAAAGGTATATTTTAAAAAGTGGAAGTCAAATCCTAGTGAGGCAAATAGAAAGGAGCATAAACACTGCCAAATTAAGTGTAAAAATGTAATAAGAAAAGCCAAAAAGGAGTTTGAAGAACAGCTAGCCAAAAACTCAAAAGGTAATAATAAAATGTTTTTAAGTACATTAGAAGCAGGAAGCCTGCTAAACAACCACTGGGGGCCCCTGGATGATTGAGTTACAAAAGGAGCACTTAAAGACAATAAAGTCATTGCGGAGAGACTACATTAATTCTTTGCTTCAGTCTTCAGGGATGAGGATGTTAGGAAGATTCCCGAACCTGACCCCTGTCACCTTTGTAGGTGACAAATCTGAGGACGTGTCACAGATTGAAGTGTCATTCGAGGAGGTTTTGGAATTAATTGATAAATTTAAAAGTAACAAGTCACCGGGACCAGATGGCATTCACCCAAATGTTCTGAAAGAATTCAAAGGTGAAATTGCGGAACCATTAACTAGGGTTTGTAACCTATCCTTTAAATCAGCTTCTGTACCCAATGACTGGAAGATAGTTAATGCAACGCCAATATTTAAAAAGGGCTCTAGAGGCGATCCCGGCAATTACAGACTAGTAATATTAACATCAGTACTGGGAAAATTAGTTGAAACAATACTAAAGAATAAAATTGTCAGACACATAGAAGACCATAATTTGTTCAGCAAAAGTCAACATGGTTTCTGTAAAGAGAAATCATGTCTTACTAATCTATTAGAGTTCTTTGAAGGGGTCAGCAAACATGTGGACCAGGGGGATCCAGTGGATACAGTGTACTTAGATTTCCAGAAAGCCTTTGACAAGGTCCCTCACCAAAGGCTCTTACATTAATTACGATGTCATGGGATAAGAGGGAAGATCCTTTCATGGACTGAGAACTTGTTAAAAGACAGGAAATAAAAAATAGGAATGAATGGTATATTTTCAGAATGGAGAGGGGTAAGTAGTGGTGTTTCCCAAGGGTCAGTCCTAGGATCAATCCTATTCAACTTATTCATAAATCATCTGGAGAAAGGGGTAAACAGTGAGGTGGCAAAGTTTGCAGAAGATACTAAACTGCTCAAGATAGCTAAGACCAAAGCAGACTGTGAAGAACTTCAAAAAGATCTCACAAAACTAAGCAATTGGGCAACAAAATGGCAAATGAAATTTAATGCGGATAATTGTAAAGTAATGGGAAAAATAACCCCAACTATACATGTAATATAATGGGGGCTAATTTAGCTACAACTAATCAGGAAAGAGATCTTGGAGTCATCATGGATCATTCTCTGAAGATGTCCACGCAGTCTGCAACAGCAGCCAAAAAAGCAAACAGGATGAAAGGAATCATTAAAAAAGGGATAGAGAATAAGACGGAGGATATCTTATTGTCCTTATATAAATCCATGGTTCACCCACATCTTGAATACTGCTTACAGATGTGGTCTCCTCATGTCAAAAAATATATACTGGCATTAGAAAAGGTTCAGAGAAGGGCAACTAAAATGATTAGGGGTTTGGAACGGGTCCCACATGAGGAGGCATTAAAGAGACTAGGAGTTTTCAGCTTGGAAAAGAGGAGAGTAAGGGGGGATATGATAGAGGTCTATAAAATCATGAGTGGTGTGAAGAAAGTGAATAAGGAAAAGTTATTTACTTGTTCCCATAATAGAAGAATTAGGGTCTACCAAATGAAACTAATGGGCAGCAGGTTTAAAACAAATAAAAGAAAGTTCTTCTTCACACAGCACATAGTCAATCTGTGGAATTTCTTGCCTGAGGAGGTTGAAAAGGCTAGGACTATAACAGGGTTTAAAAGAGAACTAGATAAATTCATAGTGGTTAAGTCCATCAATGGCTATTAGCCAGGATGGGTAAGGAATGGTGTCCCTAGCTTCTGTTTGTCAGAGGGAGGAGATGGATGGCAGGAGAGAGATCGCTTGATCATTATCTGTTCAATTGAGTCCCTCTGGGACACCTGGCATTGGCCACTGTTGGCAGACAGAGTACTGGGCTGGATGGATCTTTTGTCTGATCCAGTATGGCCGTTCTTATATTCTTATGTGATAGAGTCGCAATGACTGAACTGCTCATTTGCTTTGGTTTTATAGTGCATCTTTCCCATTCATCCACCAATTTATTCTTCATGTATCAGGGGGTTTTCAATCTTTTCCATACCTTGAACACTTTAAAAGAAATAGATAAAAGACCCTTCTCCCATCTAATCACAAACAATGGAATGTGGATCAGCTGTGCGGCTGGCATGTTGGAAGGTGGAGTGAAGATTTAATTCAAACCCCACCTACATGCACAGGACAGACAGCAATGCCTCGCCCCCACCCCAGTTTCTCTCCCATTCATTCAGATATCTGTTCTCACAGGGCAGTAAGGGGCCATTGAAAACCAACTTTTGTGAAAATTCAGATTGGGTAACCTACAACGTGCCCAATAAAGATATCCATGCAAATACCATGCTCAACTCTTGTTTTCAGAAGCTATAATAGGACTCCTACTAAAAGACTCATGGTCAAGGCTTGGGGAATCTCTCACAGTATTAAACAAAACACCACAGTGTGATTATTACATTCAAAAGTATACATTATAGAGATCCCTGTGATCAGTTAGATATATGAAAGTTTTTAAAAGTTTAAATGCAGTGATGCCATCAGTTATAAACATATACATCACAAATGTAGCTTTCTGACAATTTTTATGTCATTATAATGAAAAGGTTATCAGGAAAAGATATATATCAAAACAGTAATTATGCTACTACTTTGAATATTCACAAGTTAGCAGAGTGTTAATCAGTTTGGATGAGACTCTCAAATGCATGAGTTGATTTTTTGTGGACTTGTGCTGCTAGCCGATTTTGGAAATCCTTCAGTATGTCAGTAAGTCAAGGAATTACACTAGGGATAAATTTGGCCCAGTGTACTTGAAAATGAAGAGAGCTTTTGTCAATGTCATAAAGTCTCACAGCCTTTTAATCAAACTAATATGAGCATGAAGTTAAGGAAAGCAACATTTTGATTGAAAAATCTATTTTCCCTATTTATATTTTCCCATAATACTCTAATTTAGAATAAAAGAGCAGATGAGGACATGGGAGTTCAATATTCAGAAACTTAGCAAAGATTAGCTAATTAGTGCTGCTTGAGTGACAATAGTTCACATAACTGAGATGCCAGGTTTTATTTTTAATTAAGTGGTATATGTTGGCTTAGTGGGGAGATACAATTCCAGACAAATATCTTCTGTTCTACCAGATAAACCTGTGTAACAGGGGGAATGCCATTTGTAGATGCTACAAATTGTTTTCGATGACGTTTCATGGAAAGGAATTCTCCTGAAAACGAGATGTTATTTGGTTCTGTATGTGCTTTAGGACTAAAGGGAATGATTTCATTGAAGTTTAAAGCCCTGCCAGGTGGGCAATAATATGGGGCTAGAAGAGTCTGTCAGTCCAAAAGAAAGTGCTTGTTGATTTAAGATAGGGTTTGGCATCGCACTTGAAATGCTGCAAAGAATTTCTCAGGTGAAAATGTCTGTCCTCGTAGGGAGCACACACATGGCACAATCTACTTGTAAATGTCATAAAGGCATGTATTCTTAAATCCCTTACCAAAAGAATGTTTCCTTGTTCTCAGTTTAGCTGTTCTGCAATAGGGAATGATGTAGATGGTTTATCCTTTTATCTCTAGTAGCTTTCAAGGTGCAATAGAAAGGGAAGGCTTTTGAAATTTATCATCAAGCATCCAGATTCTATTTTCCATTTCACATCAAACATCCTAGTCAAAGGTGCTAGGCTATTAAATGTCTTATTTATCATCAGCTTATTTGACATTTGTGATCCTCTGCAATACTCGCTGAGAGATTCCTTTCCCATCTTCAGTGCTGATCAATACAGTGTAATAGATATTGAATGGAACTACAGATTGAACCTCCTAAATCTGGGACTCTCTGGTCCGGCAACATCTGTGGTCTAGCAAGTCCATGGTTGTTGGCTGGACCAAAGAGTCCCGTGAGAGCGGAATCTGTGGAGTCCCGGCTGGGCCAGTAGTGGCTATGCAGGATAACACCGGTGCCAGATGCCATTTGAAAGCCTATACATCATGCAGGGAACTACAAGCATCAGAGAAGTCAGGTGGCCTTGGCTGGGGAGCCCTGAGGACTCTTTGGTGCAGCAGGAGCTCTGGCCGGGGAACCCTGGCAGTGGATCCAGGTGGCAGCTGAGAGTCCTGGTCCCAGAAAGGGAATCCCTGGTGGCAGTAGGGCCAGCAAACCCTGGGAAATCCCTGGTGGCAGCAGGTTCAGTGGTGGTTGGTTGGCCCTGGCCAGGAACCCCTTCAGGGACAGCAGAGCCAGGCCACAGCAACAGGGCAGGTGTCAGCCAGGATGCTTTGGGGCCGGGAAACCCTGAGGAACCTCTGATGGTACCAGGGCCAAGAATTGACAAACAAGACTGACAGCAGCTGGGCGACCTTGACTCGGGAACCCCTGGTGGCAGTGGGCTGAGAGCTTCAGTAGGACCAGAATTAGTGAGGAAGTGGCAGGGCAGGGAACCCCAGCCTTGAGAGCCCCAGGGAGAGGAACCAGCAGCAGGGCAGCCAGCAATGGAGCACTGACCTCCTGTGATCCGGCAAACTCCCTAGTCCAGGATGGCTCAGGTCTCCAGGGTGCCAGACCAGGGAGGTCCAACTTGTATGCATAAAGCGCTCATACAACTTACCAGGTTAAAAATGAACTCTAACTCCAATAGAAAAAGATCTGGTGAAAACTGTGGACAATGCAGACTTTTGTTCAACATGCAACCAGGTCTGGCCTTACCATGAGGCGAACTGAGGCGGCCACCTCAGGTGCCAGATTAGGGGAGGGTGCTACTAGGACCTAGAGTGTAGAAAATTGTGTCTGCTGCTGGTGCATATGTATTCTCTCTGCTCTAGAGATGGTGGAGTGCCATGAGAGGAGTAGAACAGGAAGAAGGCAGAGTTGAAACCTTTCAAAGTTTTGGCCCAAGCAAGGGGGCATGGGGGCATCATTTGAGCTCCCTACCTCAGGTGCCAAAGTGTTGTGGGATGGCCCTGCATGCAACAGGAGTAAAACAAAATCAAACAAAATGTTTAAAAGAATGTCAGTAGGACTGAAAATTTTATAGAAATCAATGGCAAAACCTTAGCTGGAACATTGTGTTCATATTTGATCACCTTACCAAAAAAGTAGAAATAGGAGTTCAGAGAAGAGTGACAAAGATGATATGCACAGAATCCTCTATAAGAAAAGAAATTGGGGAGTGTATACTTTAGATAAGAGATGGATATACTAGGCATGATAAAGGCATATGATAGAAGAAATGATAGAGGTTAAATGGGTATTCTCTTCACTGTCCCTCATAATACAAGAATCTACATAATACAAGCTACAAGGGACATTAGATAACTATCAAAAGCAGCAATTAAAAAAATATTTAAAAATTTGTGCAACAGTCTGTGGAATTCGTTACCATAATTATGAATCCAAAAACATAGTGGGGTTCAAAACAGGACTGGACATACATTCAGTCCTATGTCCTTTTCCAAAATAGCTTGGAGGCAGATTTTTTTCAGCTTTCTTCAGAAGGTTGCTGGTCATTCATTTCTTGTTTTTGTCTGTGGAAACTAACATTCCTTCTTTTCCCATCAGGATGTGTCATTCCACTATATTTCTGTGGTGCTCCTCGTCCTTGATGCTACCTAGACTGCTACATTGGAAATTATTTATCTACCACATAGTAATAGCCATATCAGATCAGACCAGACCAGATGATGATTTATCTAGTTCCATATCCCAACTCTTTAAATTCACAAGGTCAATTACAGTTGAAAACTATGATTATTACAAAGCTCTTCTGCAGCAAATGGCTGACAACACCAAGGTCCTTGCTCACTGAATTTATGTTAGGGGTTACCTCTCATCATCTGCATAAGAGAAAAATCTACCTAAATAAAGTAATGGGCATTTCCCACTACGTAGTGTGGTCAATAACAGGAAGAGGTGGAGAATAACTGTCCAAGAATGTCACCATTTATATTAATATTAGATGAAAAAAGCTTATTTAGAATGAACTCCTTCCTTAAAATCCACAAACATTCATTGGTTTATGGCTGATTCTGTGTTGTAATTTTGACTGTTCCTGGGTCATTTCAACACTATCCTTAAAATGCACATTTTCTTACCAGTTCTCTAATTGAAGCCAAGTTCTTAGTTCTTTAACTGTTAGGGATGAATGGACTTCATAAAGTATAATCAAGAGGATTTCAAAAGTTTTCAATATCTCACTGATCATGTCCTGGCTTCAACTATTCATGTAATTATTGTTAACATACTGTACTGCAGTGTAGGGCATATAGCTGCAGGATGTAGTGGTGCAATAGATGCGATTACACCACCTCACGTGTTATCTATCACCCCATAATGTGCCAACATTTTTATGGCTGACCTAGAATGTTTCCTCAGCTCACATCCTCTGGCACCCCTTTTCTACTTACACTGCACTGATGATATCTTCATCATATGGACCCATGGGAAGAAGAGGGTTGAAGAATTCCACAGGGATGTCAAAAATTTCCAACCCAATATAAACCTCAGCCTGGACCAGTCCACACAAGAGATTCACTTCCTTGACACTACAGTACATATAAATGATGGTCACATTAACACTACCTTATACTGGAAACCTGCTGATGGCTATTCTTATCTTCCTTCACATGATCAATTGTCTACAGCCAAGCCCTAAGATACAACCAGATTTCCTACAATGGCACAGACAAACACCTACAAGATATTTATCAAGCATTCTTAAAACTTAAATACCCACCTGGGGAAGTGAGGAAATAGACTGACAGAGCCAGACAAGTACCTAGAAGTCACTTACTTCAAGCTAGATCCAACAAGGAAAATAACAGAACACCACCTACAGCCCCCAGCTCACACCCATCCAGCACATCATTGACAATCTACAAACTATACTTTAAATGACCCCTCACTCTCACAGACCTTGGGAAACAGGCCAGTCCTTGCCTAGAGACAGCCCCCCAAACCTTAAGCAAATAGTTACCAGCAGCCACGCACCACACCACAGATACACACACCTAGGAACCTACCCTTGCAACAAACTCCATTGCCAACTCTGTCCACATGTACAAGTGATACCATAACAGAACCTAACCACATAAGCCACAACAGCAGAGGCTCATACCTCTAATATGATATATGGCATCAAGTACCAGCAGTGCCCTTCTTCCATGTACATTGGCTAAACTAGACAGTCTCTGCGACAAAGAATTAATGGTCACACAAGAGGGCTACGCCTAGACTGGCATGATTTTCCGGAAATGCTTTTAAGGGAAAAGTTTTCCGTTAAAAGCATTTTTGGAAAAGAGCATCTAGCTTGGCACGGATGCTTTTCCACAAAAGCACTTTTAGCGGAAAAGCGTCTATGTCAATCTAGATGCGCTTTTCCGCAAAAAAGTCCCGATCGCCATTTTCGAGATTGGGGCTTTTTTGCGGAAAACAAATCTGAGCTGTTTACACTGGCCCTTTTGTGCAAAAGTTTTGCGCAAAAGGACTTTTGCCCGAATGGGAGCAGCATAGTATTTCCGCAAGAACCCTGACAATCTTACATGAGATCGTCAGTGCTCTTGCGGAAATTCAATCAGCCAGTATAGACAGCTGGCAAGTTTTTCCAGAAAAGCGGCTGATTTTCTGGAAAAACTGACCAGTCTAGACACAGCCGAGCTGTAGGGGGCAAGATTTTATCCTTCCTGGGCATTCAATAATGGATTTAAAAGTAGCCATTCTTCTACAAAGCAATTTCACTACCCAATTAGAGAGAGAGACTGCTGAAGTGGAATATATTTACAAATTTGACACTCTCAACTTGGTCTTGAATAAAGCTATTAATTAGTTAACGCACTCCAAAGGCAATTTCCCCTGACTTTGATATTCTCTTTTACATCAAAAACTATGAATGGGATGCATTCATCCTGACCCAATTGGTGTCATTATCACTGGTCCTACAATTGACATGTAACTGCTTTTGCTGTTTTTATATATATATACACACACACACACACACACACACACACACACACTGTAGGACCAGTGTTAATGATACTAATTGAGTTAGGATGAATGCATCCCATTCACAGTTTTTGATGTGTGAAAGAGAATATCTAAGTCAGGGGAAACTGCCTTTGGAGTACGTTAACTAATTAATAGCTTTATTCAAGCCTAAGTTGATAGTGTCGAATTTGTAAATATATATACACACACACACACACACACACACACACACACACACACACACACACACTCTGGCTACGTCTACACTGGCCCCTTCTTCAGAAGGGGCATGCTAATTTTGAAAGTGGGAATAGGGAAATCCGCGGGGGATTTAAATATCCCCCGCAGGATTTAAATAAAGATGTCCGCCGCTTTTTTTCCGGCTTGGGGAAAAGCCGGAAAAAAGCATCTAGACTGGCCCGATCCTCCGGAATAAAGCCCTTTTCCGGAGGCTCTCTTATTCCTACTTTGAAGTGGGAATTGCTGGCTGCTTAGCTTTGTGGGTAGAACTGAAAGGTTCTGACTGGCTCACATTGGCCACATTTGGGTCCGGCACCACACCTTAAGGCTTAATCTTTTTATTCATGCCCCTCAGTGTGAAAGAAGCTATTTGCATGTATATTTACATGTATATGCAACCACACTTAAGTTGCGGCCCTTGGCATGTACTAGGAGTTTCATTGTGGCCTCCAGGGATTCCAAAGTTGAATAGCCCGGCCCTAAGGTGCCACATGACTGCTCACTGGATTTTAGAGTTGTCCATAACCCATGTCAGCACTGCGAACATATGTCATGTATGAAAACATGTTTCCTATATGCTTTGAACTGAATGATGATTAACTTATTTTTGGCCTTAACATGGATAAGGGCAGTCTGTTTAAAAATGTATTCACTGATCATCGTTAACTCTAAAGATGGCATACTAGTAATAAAAAAGTGGTTAATATGAAAGTAGGAAATGGGGGCATTAGCTGGGGTCAATGCCTCACTGCGATAGGCATACCTAGTATAAGGCAGTTCCTGTTCTGAAATGCTTGCAAATCCAACCAGACAAAGCAAACTAAGGCTGGGAGGCAAAACAAGCATAGAGAGAAAGAGACATGCTCAAGATTACATAGCAGCTGAGTGATACAGCAAGGAGTAGAATCCAGGGATTTGAAGTCCCAGTGCAGGGACTGAACAATTACATTATTAGGACTGGGAGAATTTTCTATGTGAATAGCTTTCACCAAAACATCCTGAGTTTGGTGACTGAAATAATGAATTTGGGTCAACTTAAGCTAACGATTAAGTTAAAAACCACACAAAATACCATCAAACAACTTCATCTCCACACCACCACAAATTTGGGAATGGTCAAACAGTTTATTTCAGCATTTCTGAAACCAAACATTTGAATTTCAAGTGTAGAAAAGATGTTTCATTCAGGAATTTCCCCAAAATGTATATTAATTTTATTTTTAAACCCCCCACAATAAAACACATTTAAATTTGAATAAAACATTTCATGTGGCTCAAAAATGGACAACATTTTTCCTTTTCCCAAGAAATCTGAGTTTTTTTGGTTTGGCCACCAACCTGAAAATTGTTTTTTCACCCAGTTCTACACATTATGCTGCTTCTCCTACCAGTTATTTCATTTTTAAACATAACTTGTCCACCTAGACTCAATACTAAGTGGTGGTTGACGTAGACTTGTTTCTTTGTTTAATGAGTTTTAATATCCAGGTTGCAATTGTTGCAGTAGGCTTCATAAAAATCTACACAGGTATCTTCTTGACAGCTTTTCACTGCTTTTGTTAACAGAACAATGCTTTGAGTGCCTAGGTTGTCTCCAGGTTTAATGCATATTTCAATTGGGGAAATTTACCTACAGTATTTAAGTATAAATACATGAGTATTTATTTTGAGCTAATTCTATGGTGGTAACATATTATATTAAATTTCACTCAGAAAAATGAAAAAGTAAAGAGCATCACATACTCTGTACAAAGTAATAAAGATTTAAGTCGTGTTATTATCCATCTTTTCTCACGAAACATAGCAAATCTAATATTTCTGTTTGAGCTGAATGCGTAGGTCAACATCTTCCATAACTCTTCATTTCCTGATCCCATATCTTTTCTGCCTTAAGGTACAACATTATTAAAATAACAAGAGCCAAGTTTTGATCATGTTTTATAAATATTTCACTAAGGAAGTGATCCTGATGCTTTTGCTCACTCTGGGCTCAATCCTGCTGGGTGCTGAGCAATCTGGCCCTCATTCAATAGAGCACTTTGCATGTGAGTAGCCCCATGAACTTGAACAGGATTAGTTATGTACTTAAAGATAAACTTGTGTTTAAGTGCTTTACCTGATCAAGGCGAGCGTGCTTGGAATCTTTCAGGATGAAGCCCATCTGTGTTCAGGAAAAACTCCCAGAGAGGTCAGTGGAAGTTTTCCATGGGCATAGATGGTCTGCTTGTGAGAAACTTGGGTGCATAGTAGCAGAAGGACACACAAGAAACCTCCTTTCTACCATTGGCAGCTGCTCAAGGACACATCATAATGCCCTCTGGGGAATGCAGAGACTGCTCCCTGATCCTCATCTCCCACCCCTCCGGGGAACAGAGCAACCAAAAAAAGGGGCGGTCATGCTCCCTTTCCATATAGCAGTGCAAAGAGTGAGATTGTTACATGAAGGAGAGCATTCATAATGACTAATGCAAAATAGACATGGTCCATGTACCAGGAATAATGCCAGAGAACTTGAGGGAGCCAGTCTTCCTCTGTGCTCCTTCTGGAGTGACACAATTATGACCTGTACCCTATATCAGGGTTGTGGCTAAATGCCAGTCTAGCCCAGAATTACTAGAGGCTTTAGGGCAGATTTCAGTGTATATATATAAAGAAGAAGTTCTTATGGATTGCAAATAACAGAGCTGGGTATGATTATGTAGCATGTTGGCAGATGTTGTTTTAATGGCCTTTGACTTGCTATGGTGGTAGAAACTCAATTATTATTTCTTTTTTTATGGAATAAACCTTACAATTTCCTCTCGGTGCAGAGATCCAGCTGTTTCCGGGCTAAATTGAAAACTCTGTGCCTGAGTTTGAACTCCCACATTTACGAAGAGATACATCCATAGAAGGTATGAGGCTGCCCTAGGATGTTGCAACACTTACCAGCTTTGAGCCTTTTGAGAATGTAGGACAACAATAAAAATGACAATGGACCACTTCTATCCAATGCTGCTCCCTATTCTAACTTCTGGACAATTGGATACTCTAAAAATGCAGGAGCGTATTGATAGTTTTCTGTAAGTAATAATTCAGAGTTTATAGAACACAGAGGGGACTCTGGAGCTGCTTGTTTGAGAAACACGGCCATTACAAATATATTAAATTATTTTTCAATAAAATATTTCATAAACAGCAGCTGGGAAGCAATATTTGATTCCTTTTCTCCTTTAGAACTCTAGCAGCAGACTCTGTGATAAATGTGTACTTGTAGGCGCCAACTGATAAATAAAAAACGCAAGCCTGCAAGAACTCTCTCTCTCTCTCATGATGCTTTATCATAGAGCAGAATTTAGAACAACAATACTGAGTGCATGCTTTATTTTTTTGGAGAGGGGAAGTGGGAGGGGTTGAGGTGTTAACACTCCGGAATTAATAATAGTATACAGAGTCTTTCATATTCAGGACATTATTTCAAAGACAGATTGTGACTGAATGTTGTTACCATCTAATCACTGTTTGATTAGAAATGGGTGGGAACTGGGTATCTTGTGACTAGAAGTCTAAAACATAAGATGGGTGAACTAGAGTGCCTCATGTTAAAGGAGGATACTGATATAATAGGATCAAAAAAACTTGGTGGAGTGAGGACAATCAATGGGACACAATTATTCCGGGGTACAAAATATATCGGAAGGACAGGACAGGTTGTGTGGGTGGGGGACTGGCATTATATGTGAAAGAAAATTTAGAATCAAATAAAGTAAAAATCTTAAATGAATCAACATGTTCCATAGAATCTCCATGGATAGTAATTCCCTGCTCTAATAGGAATATAACAGTAGGGATCTATTATCGACCACCTGACCAGGACAGTAATAGTGACTATGAAATGCTAAGTGAGATTAGAGAGGCTATCAAAATACAGAACCCAATAATACTGGGGGATTTCAACTATCCCCATATTGATTGGGTACATGTCACATCAGGACGAGAGGCAGACACAAAATTTCTTGATACCTTAAAAGACAGCTTCTTGGAGCAGCTAGCAGTTTTTGGCTAGCTGTTCTTCAAACTCCTTTTTGGCTTTTCTCATTACATTTTTACACTTAATTTGGCAGTGTTTATGCTCCTTTCTATTTGCCTCACTAGGATTTGACTTCCACTTTTTAAAATATGCCTTTTTATCTCTCACTGCTTCTTTTACATGGTTGTTAAGCCACAGTGGCTCTTTTTTTAGTTCTTCTACTATGTTTTTTAATTGGGGGTATACATTTAAGTTGGGCCTCTCAAACTCTCAAAAACTCAAAAGGTAATAATAAAATGTTTTTTAAGTACATCAGAAACAGGAAGCCTGCTAAACAACCCTGGATGATTGAGTTACAAAAGGAGCACTTAAAGACAATAAAGTCATTGCAGAGAAACTAAATGAATTCTTTGCTTCAGTCTTCAGGGATGAGGATGTTAGGGAGATTCCCAAACCTGACCCCTGTCACCTTTGTAGGTGACAAATCTGAGGACATGTCACAGATTGAAGTGTCATTTGAGGAGGTTTTGGAATTAATTGATAATCTTAAAAGTAACAAGTCATTGGGACCAGATGGCATTCATCCAAGAGTACTGGAAGAATTCAAATGTGAAATTGCAGAACCATTAACTATGGTTTGTAACCTATCCTTTAACTCAGCTTCTGAACCCAACGTCTGGAAGATAGCTAATGTAATGCCAATATTTTAAAAGGGCTTTAGAGGCGATCCCAGAAATTACAGACCAGTAAGTCTAACGTCAGTACCGGGCAAATTAGTTGAAACAATACTAAAGAATAAAATTGTGAAGCATGTAGAAGACCATAATTTGTTGGCAAAAGCCAACTTGGTTTCTGTAAAGGGAAATCATGTCTTACTAATTTATTAGAGTTCTTTGAAGGGGTCAGCAAATATGTGGACCAGGGGGATCCAGTAGATATAGTGTACTTAGATTTCCAGAAATCCTTTGACATGGACCCTCACCAAAGGCTCTTATGTAAATTAAGATGTCATGGGATAAGAGGGAAGATCCTTTCATGGACTGAGAAATGGTTAAAAAGCAGGAAACAAAGGGTAGGAATAAATGGTAAATTTTCAGAATGGAGAGGAGTAACTAGTGGTGTTTCCCAAAGGTCAGTCCTAGGATCAATCCTATTCAAGTTATTCATAAATGATCTGGAGAAAGGGGTAAATAGTGAGGTGGCAAAGTTTGCAGACGATACTAAACTGCTCAAGGTAGTTAAGACCAAAGCAGACTGTGAAGAACTTCAAAAAGATCTCACAAAACTAAGTGATTGGGCAACAAAATGGCAAATGAAATTTAATGAGGATAAATGTAAAGTAATGCACAATGGGAAAAATAACCCCAACTACACATGTAATATGATGGGGGCTAATTTTGCTACAACTAATCAGGAAAGAGTCATCATGAATAATTCTCTCAAGATGTCCACGCAGTCTGCAGCGACAGTCAAAAAAGCAAACAGGTTGTTAGGAATCATTAAAAAAGGGATAGAGAATAAGACAGGGTATGTCTACAGTGCAGTTAATTCGAAATAACAGCCATTATTTTGAAATAACTTTAATATTGTCTATACATGCAAACTGCTATTTTGAAATTAATTTGAAATAGTGGAGCGCTTAATTCGAATTTGGTAAACCTCATTCTACTAGGAGTAACTCCAAATTCAAAATAGCTATTTCAGATTAAGTGCTGTATAGACACTTAATTTGAAATAGGGGGCCTCCAGCCTTCCTGGGGAGATCATGGACCTTATTCAGGTTTGGGGGGGGATGCCCCCAACGTCCATGATCTCTGCACTAGATGGAGGAATACGGCTGTCTATAGCAGGATAGCTGCCAGCTTGGCCACCAAAGGCCACATGCAAACCCAGGAGCAGGTTAGAATGAAAGTCAAGTTGGTCTGGCGAGACCCCCAACCCTGAGCTTCCCCTCCCCCTTCTTCCCTTTGCTTCCCCCTTCCAGCTCCCTCTTCCCAGGTTTCCCCCTCCCCTCCCACCATCTCTTTTCCCCCTCCCACCTCCTTTTCCCCGTCTCCCCAGAGATTCATCCCCCCTCCCACAGTATTGTTCAATAAACTCAGTTTCTATTTTTGAACATATGTGTCTTTTATTTGACATCAGGAAGGAGGTTAGGGAGGGGTAAGTGGAAGGATGTGAGGGAGGAACGGGGCACGAGCCCCCGGTGGGGAGGACCAGGATGGCTCCTCGGGCTGGACGCTCTCCCGCAGGGCCTCCTGGATCAAACAGCCCCTCCGATGGACTCCCCAGATGGCAGCCTGCAGCAAGTGCAGCTGGGCTGATGGCAATGACTCCACGAGACGTATTAAGGCTGTAGTGTAGACATACCCACAGAGAATATCTTATTGCCCTTATATAAATCCATGGTATGCCCACATCTTGAATACTGCATACAGATGTGGTCTCCTCATGTCAAAAAATATATACTGGCATTAGAAAAGGTTCAGAGAAGGGCAACTAAAATGATTAGGGGTTTGGAACGGGTCTCATATGAGGAGAGATTAAAGAGACTGAGACTTTTCAACTTGGAAAAAAGGAGAGTAAGGGGGATATGATACAGTTATATAAAATCATGAGTAGTGTGGAGAAAGTGAATAAGGACAAGTTATTTACTTGTTCCCATAATACAAGAACTAGGGGCCACCAAATGAAACTAATGGGCAGCACATTTAAAACAAATAAAAGGAAGTTCTTCTTCACCCAGCACATAGTCAATCTGTGGAACTTCTTGCCTGAGGAAGTTGTGAAGGCTAGGACTATAACAGGGTTTAAAAGAGAACTAGATAAATTCATAGACGTTAAGTCCATTAATGGCTATTAGCCAGTATGGGTTAGGAATGGTGTCCTTAGCTTCTGTTTGTCAGGGGTTGGAGATGGATGGCAGGAGAGAGATCGCTTGATCAGTACCTGTTCAGTTCACGCCGTCTGGGACATCTGGTATTGGCCACTGTCGACAGACAGGGTACTGGGATGGATGAACCTTTTGTCTGATCCAGTATGACCGTTCTTATGTTCTTATGACTTGCAATGGGCACACACCTGATCAGGGGTGAAGTATATTGCTGAGGCAGCAGAAGGAAACTTGCTCTGGTAGTGCCCATGCCACAGTTGTTCTATGGATAACAGAGGACTCATTCTTCAGGGCTGCCAGGACTGCAGCTCTCATGAGAGCTAACATTTTAACTTAGAAACCAAAAATAACCTTCTCAAAAAACAAGTGATGTTTTATGTTCACAACAAAACATAGCTGCTTTTTTACTCTAAGTCCCTCCAGTAAATTGCTGGATATTGAGTACAATGCGTAACGCTCAACACTGACAAAATGTGGCATACTGCAGGTTGGTGTGGGGGAGGGAAAAATACACCTATTTTTGTACAGAGCATTGAAAATTAAAAGGTACTTGTGCTGCTGATGTGTACGGGGAGGGCAGAATGAGGAGACACCGAATACCTATGCTTCCCAGAAATTGAATTAAGCCTGCTGACATACTCTTCTTCAGAGGCTATTAATCAGCCTGCCCAGCCTGCTAATGTGCATGCTAAAGAAGCTGTGCTCAGAACAGAATCACTATGTTGGTTCACACAGTGCTTTCTCTTAGTGATTGACAAACGCGAATGATATGTTCTGTAGAGCTGTGTGGATGCATCGGTTGAACAGCAATACAGACGTGTAACAGCAGAATGGAGTAATTATACACATTAGATTTTTGAGCCAAGAAAGGAGCCCACTTCTCTGATGGCTCCACGGAAGGCCCCCAATTGTTTGTATACACATGGAACTTCAAAATGGGAATAGGATATATAAAAGATATAGTAAATCAATCATTCCTTATCTGTTTCTTCCAGGACTCTTTTAGTTTATTTTCTTGGAAATCTCCTTTTGTAATGGGATGGAACAATACCAAAGGCCAAAATAGATAGAGGAGTGAGGAGGCCTGGGTAGCATGAAGGATCATTAAGAGGAAGGCAACAATTCAGTTTTTGAATAGTCAACAGATGTAACTTTTAAGTGTAGAAGACTGAGATTGGTTAGTGATGGGAAATGCAGAAAGAAAAAAAACAAACTGAAAGGGAATGTCAAAGCTTCCTTTTCCCTCACATTTTTTCATGCCATTAGGCTCAAAACAGGGGTAAATGGGCACAATTTAAGGTCATGTGATATATCAGGGGTCAGATTTAAATTATCTAAATGGTCTATTCTGCCTTTAAAAAACTCTATTAATGTAATGTGCTATTGTAGAGTGCTTGCCACCTGTGTGTCTATCCCACTGGATTTTCATGCATAAAACACATGAAACCACATTGATGTGAGACTCCCACCTCAGCTGGCATATTCCCCCTATGATACTTTTGAGTTAACCGAGCCCTATTTTTCTGTGGCATTACAATAGAAAAAAATGAAACTGAAATTAGACCAATATGATGTTATTCCCTGTTGTCAATAATACTAATTAAATCAATGCTTTGCAGAAGGCCTCCCTTACCCCCATACCAACATCTTCAATCTGCTTTTGCATTCCTTTTATCAAATCCGCCAACTACTGTAAGACCGTATTAAAATCAGATCTCCACCAGCACAAGTAACAAGAACAAAAGTGTAAAACTTCCACTCTTTTCAATGCAAAGATTTCAGAGGGAAGTTTCAGGAAGTGGTAGACATTTCCTACTTCTCAATATCAAGCCTTTGTTGGTACAGAAAAGTTGTACTGAAATGATTCTTAATAATAGCTGTCAGTAACATGATATTAGTTAGGCTGATCAGATGTTTAGGAAGAGTTTAGGGAAAAAAAGATGTTAAATCAATGGTAAGTGAATGGATTATAACTGGAACTGGTAGCAAAAGGCTCTTTGCATAGATTTGTTTTAAAAAATGCACAAATATTTCTCCTGAAAAATATTTAGTGTTTCCAATGAAAAACAAAAGTTTTTAAAAAAATCCGTATTAAAGGTTTAGTTTTCCCTTGAAAAAAAGGGAAACTGTAATTGAAATGACCAAAAATTGTTTTTGATAAAAAGCCATTTGTAATCAAAGCTAATTTTTAATTTAGCAATTTTGACCAACTCTAACTGTAACTTTATATTTCACACTGTATTTTTTTTTAAAGTCCCAATCCTGTATGCACTTATATTCATGCTTAACTTTGACTAGTCCCAGTGAGCGGAAAAGTTTAGCTTATGCATCACTTTTTGCAGTTTTGTGCCCATGAAATATTCCCTAGATAAACTGATGTAGAAGATTTTAGAATACATTGGCTTGAGCCGCAACGGAAAACCCCAAAAGGAGAGAGTTCAGCACATTCTGCAAGTGAGGCAGGACCCTTTCTTTAAAAAGCATGGTAGGGTTGGAAATGAATGTGTGGGTTTTATCCATGAAAGCTCATGAGTCTATATATTATTGTTAGTCTCAAAGGGCATGTCTATATTACAGAGTTATCATATATATAGTAGCCCAATGTCTGAGAGTCTGTAACGCTGAAATGCTGGCTGTTTCCTCTGGGTGGCGCTGTTGCCTGAAATGCTGGCTGTTCCCTCTAGGCAGCCCGTGCTGCATGGGGAGTGCGGGGCCCAAACAGCCACTTGCTCCCCTGTGGTGGCCTGGCTGAGCAGTGCAGAAGTCAGCCGAGCACCACGGCGGGAGGGGAAAGGAGGTGGAGTGGTGATGTGAGGCGTGACAGCTGCTCCAGGACCTGCACCCTGGCCGTGAACATCACTGCCTCACTTCGCCTCCCGCCGTGGCGCTCAGCTGACTTCTGTGCTGCTCATCCGGACGTCGTGTTGGAGCAAGTGGAGCAAGCGACTGATTGAGCTCCGTGCTCCCAATACAGCATGGGGAGTGTGGAGCCCAAAAGGACATTTGGGTTCTGCGGTCCCCCGAGTGAGAGGCAGGAGGGGGAGGAGAAGAGAAAGAGAGAGAGAGACAGAGAGAGAGGCAGGAGGAGGAGGAGAGCTGAGAGAGAGGGGGGAGGCAGTCGGAGGAGGAGAGAGAAAGAGACAGAGAGAGAGAGAGACAGAGCAAGAAACCGGAGGCTCAGGAGAGAAGACCGACGTGGAGGACAGACCTGAAAATCCCGTCTTATGATGGGCTAATTGGCTAGTCATATATATAGTAGCACAATGTCTGTGACTCTGTAACGCTGCAGCATTACAGTCTTGCCTCTGTGGGGGGCGGCGTTGTTGCCTCCCGCCATGGTGCTCGGCTAACTTCTGCGCTGCTCATCCGGGCCTCCGTGGGGAAGCAAGCTGCGCAAGGGCCGTTTGGGCTCTGCAGTCCCTGTGGTGCATGGGGAGCGTGGAACCCAAACAGCCACTTTTGCTACTTGCCCCCGCACGGGGAACGCGTAGCCCAAACAGTCGTTTGGGCTCTGCGGTCCCCCGAGTGAGAGGCAGGAGGGGGAGAAGAGAAAGAGACGGAGAGAGAGGCAGGAGGCGAAGGAGAGCTGAGAGAGAGAGGGGGGAGGCAGGAGGAGGAGGAGGAGGAGAGAGAGAGAGAGAGAGAGAGAGACGGACATGGAGGAGAGACCCGAAAATCCCATTTAATGATGGTCTGTTGGCTAGTTTTGAAATAACTAGTGTTATTTCAAAATAACAAGGCGAGTGTCCACAAAACCAAGCTCAATATTTCAAAATAAAGGGCTTGGTATTTTGAACTAACAACTCCTGCTTGTGAAGAGGAATAGCTTATTTCGAAATAATAACTCCCGAAATAACAATTTTGAAATAACTCAGTAGTGTAGACATAGCCTGAGGTGCAACAGGACTACTCGTTGTATTTTAATTTACAGACTTACACAACTACTACTCTTTCTGAGACTTGGAAAGATAAAGACATGTTCGGAAGGAACTTGGTTCATTCTTTCCAGCGTAAAAAATGCAATGGGTAGTTTGTGTACCACAGTGTGATTATTTGAAAAGTATGATCACTCTATCACAACTTCATTCATATATCAGCTGCAAAAAGTCATGTAGGTTAATTAACAATGGATAAGTCAACTTACAAATCTATTTAAGATACTTGCTAATGCTTCCCAGGTATTGTGATTAAATGGACCATTCTTCACACAAATCAATAAATGTAAGCACAGTATCTATGATCAGCTATAGTCAATGTACTTTTAAAAAATTATTTACAGTAAGGCCTCAAGCTTAAAGATGCATAGAATACTATCAAAATATTTGGCGCAAGGAATTTACTTCAGTGGTATTCCAAACCAAGTTCCTAACTGCATCCCATAAATGTTCATCTGGGTGATTTTTAGTTAAAAAAATGTTCATGCAAAACAAAAGTCTAGCACAGGAAGACTTTGCTCAATCAACTTGAAACTTCTAGTTTTCATTCTTTTTATAAAAGTTTCAGTTATCCAACTGGCAATACAGCAGTAATGCCATGCCAAATAACTTAGGTGACTGTCAATAGCTGAAGATATGCAAAGTCAGTAGTTCCTGAATAATTTATAGGCCAAAGAATTCAAACTATTTCAAAAACACATTTATGAAAATCAAAATATATTCATGAATCATTTGGAGAAAAGGGCTAAATGTACTGACTAAATTATATCTGAGTCACAGATTGACCAACTCTTTTCATGTTATAAGACCATACAATATAAAACAGAGGGCAAGGGGCCAAAAATATGGGTTTAGTTCAGAGTTCTTCCAAAAAATACTTGAAATTAACTTGGTTAGAGAATGTTACAAACTGATAGTGCTTACAGATGGGTAGCTTTCTTAATGTATGCTTTCCACAATATACAAATATCAACCAGTTGCTCTATCAGAGCAAATTCTGTTACATGGGCATAAATCCAAAATAACTTGACATAAACAATTATATATCATATTTCTGTTCATAGATCTTATCCAATTCCATGTCTACTCCTGAATTAAGGGAGCTCCATTGCAATTTAAGTGAAGGCAATTTTTGGCCTTAAACTTGTGAGAACACTAATATTTCAAAACATAGTGCCAGATTTATACTGTACCTTGCAAGAACTATCAGTTTCAACCAACAAGTGAGTGTGACACAATCTGACCTATAATGTTCTTCCTGGTTCATAGATGGAATTTATTCTTACAATGGTGGAGCACATCACCAGTACAAATTTGCTTATTAAACACATTAAACAATGGCAATATTTATTTTCCTTAATTATTATTCTATAAACCGAAGTTGATTTCCTGGTGTGTGGGTTTTTTTTAATTGAATTCCTGTATGTGACTAATTATTTTTTCCTATTGGTCAGTGACTTCCTGAAAACAATGTCCTGATCACTAAATAAAATGAATGAAATCACTATAGTGTTGAATATACATATTCATCTTCAAAAGCACAATGACTCATAGAAGCAAATGTATGCATGCTGATTGAATGACAAAAGAAAAAAGAAAAAATGTCTTAATACTGCTCAAATAAATCTATTGCTTTCTTATAAAAGAGACCGTGGTTTTATGAGGATATATCAGGCTCTCTACACATTGCATCAGAACATTATTTTAAATAAAAATAATAGAACTTCAGTGTTTCTTGCCGGGACTTGTCGTCTAACAAAAACACATCTCCTTACCTAACCCTTTCCCTGTTCCTTATTTTATTTGTTGTACTGCATCTCAGAAAAAAAAATGCTTTTTTCCCCAACATTAGGGAACAGTTGAGAAGGCAGCAACATATTTTCCAAAGGTAAATTTCATATTTACCAAGGTAGGCAGGTATCTTCAATATCTCTTTATATTTGTGGCTGCCTGTAGCCAGACGTGAACCCCCATTTTAACATCCATCTTTGTCTGCTTGAAAGCATGCAGGACACACAAAGCAGAAAAACAGCATGATCTTTGAAAACCTTGGAGCAGGAGGTTCAGATATGCTGGCTCAGTGACCATGGACAACTGTAAGCAGAGATAAGAGGGTGGTCAAACTAAGAGGCTGCACAAAAGTGCCCTTGACTTAACCCATATTGATATGAACACACAGCAGTCCGCGGGGGGAGGAATCTCCCACCCAACATGAACATCCGGCACTCCTAATTTAGCTATCTTCCTCTCTTACAAGTGTAAATTAACTTGAAACTTGTTTGTAAGAACTGGCACCACAAAACGGACCAGTACAATTTGGCATCTTAAGATAAGAAAGAGAATACGGGCCCCCGGGAGTATAAAGATGAGTCCAGCAGCACTGGACTTACTCTGTGTGTCAATCTACCACCTATCTGCTGGTCGGGTTTGGTGTTTGACCTCCCGAGGTTCCAGAGGGGACGCCCACCTCGTATTTGTCTTTCCGAGGAATTGAGGGACCGACCCTGGCCTGACACGCTGGAGTCGAGAGGCACAGAAGGGGGTAAAAATTGTACCTGGATATGGTCCTTTGTTTAAGTATATATATACATAGTGTTAGAGCTCTTTAAAGATTAAGCTGTCACTTGGTACCATTATTTCTATTTTCTATCTTTACCTTTTTCCTGTAACTATTTTTAAGACTTATATATTTGCTAGCATTTAAGAAATAGAGCAATAGCCATTGTAACCATATGATTTATAAGCTTCTTTAATAAACCTGTAATTGTTTAAGCTTTAACCTGACTCCTTCAGTTGCTGTAATAGAACTAAGCACAATTTAAAAGAACTTTAGCCGGTCATAAAGGGACAGTCATATGAAGAGCTTGGATCTGTGTCACTCCCAGGTGACAGATCCGTTGGGGCACCTTTCAGACTTCCCTAGGCTGCCCGCTGAGAAGGAATTTTGTGTTCTAGCAGCTAAAAACTAAGGAGTAATAAGCTCTTCCTATATAAAGGGGCGTCTGTTGGCCTGCTGGCCACCCTCTGCGATGGGACCCCGGTCCTAGCAGTAAAGTCACGGACGTTAAACTTTCAGGGCTCCCTTCAGCCTTCTGGCTGCCCACTGCGACGAGACCTCATGTCTTAGCAGTTAAAGACTTGGGTGACAACACACACACATACTGCCCTGACCGTCGGCTGACACTGCCCAAAACAACCTAGGTCTGCTTAAGACACAATTAAATGTATAGTTTCTATAAAATTCTTGGCATTCTCTGTTGTTGTCATAACTGTGCTATTTATTAGATAAACCTATAAATAGACATCTCCCAGTGCACAAGAACATTAATTATACATACAGTTTCTCACAGATCTGTATACTGGATGTTTATGGAACTTGTTTGTTTATGTAGGACACAGACAGTAAAACACAAAGCTATTCATTACCTCAAATAGATTGAAGATATTAGTAGATGTGCCAGAAAAACACGATCAATTAGAGCTCCCTTCTGTGAGATGAATTATTTCAGTGGGAGATGAGTGCTCAACTGTCTGTTTCCTCTGCTTTCTTTCCTTCCCCCCTCACTATTCCCCAGACTAATGTCCTTATATTGTGTAATAAGGCCTCTGTTCAGTGAAACACTTATGTGCATGAATAAATTTATGCAAGTGAATTATTCTGTTAAATCTAAATGATAGATGTGCAATGTATTAGTACTATAACTTTTAAGTCACTTTACACTACAATTAGCTGTCAGCTCAAATGTCCACCATCTTTCTAGAGTTGGGTCACAAAAGATTTGCATGTCAGCACAGGTAATCCATGCTGCAGCTCATTAAATAAACAAGTTCTTTCAAATGAAATTAGGAGCCTCCCTAATTCTCTGCCCAGAAGTTAAATCTTTGATGATTTAGAAACTTTGATGAACTTTCTCAGTTTTTCATTTTTCCACCCCTCAACACATTGGGATTCCAACTTCAGCCAGAAGCAAAAGTACCAAACTTGGCTAGGAAGTTCTAGAAGCATTTCTGACTGAGCAGCAGTAGGAAGTAACAATGCTCTGAAGCAACACTATGCCTGTGAAATTCTAGTACTGTTTTGCCAGTCTAGATAATGCAAATGATGAGCTTCTAAAAATATCCAAACAGAGCTGTTCTATCACTACTATGATAAATGTCAGGGATTTTTTCATGCCAGAAGGGACAAGGATAACAATTTATCTGGGTCTTCAGCAAAACACCAGCCATTTCACCCAGTTATTTATTTTTCTAATGGAAAGAATTATTCTTCACTACTATAAAGGCAAACACTAATGAGACCAATGACACGTGATAGAATTGCAATGTATCTTTTAAATTGAATATATTTCTAAATTTAAAAATTCCAAGTGATAAAAGACAGACTTCAGATGATAATATTTCCTCTTATGCCAGACTTTCCTTCCTCATTCTCTCCCTACTTCTACATACACTTGGCTCAAAAGGCTTGCATTCCAGTTCTCAATTAAACTCAATACACCGATGAAATAAGGTACATGATTTGCAGTGCTGGAAGTCCTTGAATTCCCCCCTACACTAGTCATGTTGCAAGACGTTTCATAGGCAGTGACACTAGGAAGTTCAGGGAGCTGTAGTATTCCAATACAGGTATATACTTGCAGAGCTCTGTTTGAAAGACTACAACTCCCAGAATATTCCATTCTTTCACATACTGCTGCAGAGACATTTTAGAGATGATACCTGTTACGGGAAAAAATTTGGGCAGTCATGAATTATTATGGAAAAACTAGAAAACTTTCCTTTACAACTTACAAATTTACATTCTGGAGTCCACATGAGGTTAGTTTTAGACAGTGAGGGAAATTTACAAACCAAGGATTTTCATACAGGAAATAAAAAAGATGGGTCATACACAAAGAAAACACTTTTCCATTGCTCCTTTTAGTGCTGAAGGAAGTAGGACACCATTAGATGATCTCCCATCAAAACAGTGCGCAATGTTTGGCTGGTACAACTAGAAAGTGTGATACTAATAAATCAGATTTAATAATTTATCATTTGAGTTTTACATGACTTGGATAACAATGACCTAGGAAGTGGATTTGGAAGTTATGGTATGTTTACAATCCTTCCAACCACCGTACTTCCTTTTGAATTACAGGTAGAGCGAGTATGATCCAATTTATGTTTGAAATCCTCCCTATCTTGACTAGAAGAGATATTTTGTAGAAGATGTTTTTGTGCACGTTTGATATGAACAGGCCATAGTAGACTCAGAGATGTTGGAGAATGACTGCCAACCAAACAAGAAATAGCTTGTTTATGGATATTGTTTTCCCTCTCCCTAAAGGATGAATAGCAAATATGAGAGAGAAGTACTGAGAACAAGTAAAAGAATCAGGTTTAATACAGCATACTAATATTATTTATGTAAACTTCTAATACACTGGCCTGAAAATACATCTCAATATCTATTCCCAATTATTCCTGCAATATTATTTTTGTGACTGCCAACTGTTCAGTGGTTTTGATATAAGGATTGTCAAGAGGGACTAGGACTAGGCAGGTTTTGAACCTAAATCATATCAAAGGGACAAAATCTAGTACATCATTCACTGTATCACTGGTCTTAACTATTTTGTAGTGAAAACATTGTAATGGTTAGACAAATATTTTTTACGGTACCAAAAAGTTGTGGAGTTGTGTTTCATTAATAACTCTGATGGACAAGAACATGACAAAGAATTTAAGGAAAATTCAGCTCTAAAAGAAAACAGTTACAGTTTCATTACATAGTCTCAAATCGGATGATCGGTGTGCTAAAGTAAACACCTTGAATTCCTATGTGTATCATCATCACCTTTGTACATCACTTTTAAACCAGGCATAGTGGCAGCTGCTCTTTCTGTATGCCTATTGACACTTGATTTTTTAACATGCTTTATAGAATGACCAACTGTTTGAATCTTTCTCAGTGTTTGGGTAACAGTGGTTCTACTGAAAATCTTTTTTACCAATATAGCATTCAGGTTTTCTTTTTCAGTAGTTTTGAACTTTGTGGTCAACATTATAGTGTTTCCTGGGAGATGCAGAGATTTCATGTCTTGACAAACTAAAACCATTTTTCTCTTTCCTATTTTCATTCACAGGTTTTGGTCATTATTGACTTGGAAGCTGCAAAGCCAGCACAACAGTTTTCTCATCTGATTTAACAATCTATTATCTGAGGTTTACAAGTACATTTAGCATGATTCTCATCTTTTAGGTCTTAAACAGTGTGAACACACATTCTGTCCAACAACAATGACTTTTTTATAATGGTCCACAGCCAATCTGAAAGCTGTGTGTTTTCTTGACCTCAGCTAATCCTCCAGATTAACGTGACCTTAGGAAACTGACACAATGTTATATACCAAGATCTTCTTGATAATTGACATTTGGATAAAAAGACTTTGACTGGATTATTTTTATCAACAGTTTGGAGGAACAGCTATAAAGTCAGAGCAAATATTCTCTTTCTCGTGAAATGGAGTAACTAGCTCCATATGGAGATGTTTAAAGTCTGTACAACTGCCAGGTCAAATCCCGAGGGTCTTAACCTCAGATTTCAGTCAGCACTCAAATGTGCTTTAAACACAGAAGTTGTGGTAAGGAGCTACGTAGACACTCCAAAGCTCTTAGAGGTGTAGAGGCTATGGGCCTGCTGCCCTCCCCCCACCAAGAAGTATATGGGGTACACAGTTTATTCCCTAATCTGTGCCCTATGTGCTCTGTGTCTAGCTTTGCTGACCAATTGGTGAAAGAAGTGGCCATGGATCTGCATATTCTTTGCCCCATTTGGAGTTCTACAAATCCTAGGAAAATAAGAACGGGGCAGACCACATTTCCCACAGAAAAGACCACAGAAAAGCAAGGCTTGAATTCCACATAATAGCCAGGTATTGCTTGACTAGGGGCCATTTGTACTTGCATAAAGGCAAGGCAGAGCATGGCCTTCAGTTTCTCCCATGTCTCTAGCCAGGCCACCTTCAACAGGTTCTGATCGTAGTTGACTTGAGTGAAAACTGAATAATAATTTCAGCATTTGACCCTTATAGCATATTATCTTTGTAACTCAAGGACAGAAGGAAAAATAACATGGAGTCTTTAGACTTCACAGTGAGAGCATATTATGCAACCCACATTTGAATCCTCCTCTTCTACCACAACATTATCTTTTAAGCACAGAAAAATTATGAGCAGTAGTGGAGAGGAAGGAATTTGTTAGAACTCTTTTGATTGCTGTAAGATTTCCTGTCTATTCAGAAAACACAAGGAGACCCTAAAGATAACTGAGTGCTGACAGCTAGAAAGATTCACAGAAGAGAATTTTCTTTTGGACAAGAAATAGACAGTTGTGTGGTGGTCTAGTTGGATGTAGATATCTGAAGATATCAGGTGGTCATTTTAGGACACACACTAAGAAATAGCATACGGTCATGAAAAGATAGAGTATATCTGTCTTTGTCTATGAGTCTGAGAAATTCTTTAAAGTATGGATACACTAAGAATCATAGATATGTCTACACTTTGAGCAAGAGGTACCAATTTTGCCTCAAGGGAACACCTCTGCATTAGATATGATCAAGCTATTGAACTAAAGTAAGTGGCTAGCTGCAGTGACATGAGGAGATAGCCACTCTAAGGGTATGTCTAGACTGCGTCCTTCTGTTGGCAGAGGGATGCAGATTAGGCAGGTCGACATTGCAAATGAGGCAGGGATTTAAATATCCCTTGCCTAATTTGCATAAAAATGGCCACCGCATTTTGCCGACTCAGCACTTTGTCTGCAAAAAGCAGCAGTCTAGCAGGGATCTGTGGAGAAAGAAAGCCTTTTTCGACAGATCCTCTAAACCTCCTTGCAGGAGGTATAAGGGATTGGTCAAAAAAGTCTTTCTTTCTTGACAGATCCCCCTCTAGACTGCTGCTTTTTGCAGGCAAAGTGCTGAGTTGGCAAAATGCCACAACCATTTTTATGCAAATTATGTGCAGGATATTTAAATCCCTGCCTCATTTGCAATGTTGACCTGTCTAATCTGCATCCCTCTGCCGACAGAGGGATGCAGTCTAGACATACCCTAAGTGTTATCCCAGCTAAGAAAACAGGTATGTATGTATGTATTTGGGGCAGGTAGTTCCTCATGTTACTGCAGATACACATTCTTTTTAGTGCCCTAGATCAGTGAGAGTCAGCATGGATATGTATCCTTGAGCTATAAATTACACCTTCTAGTTTAAAATGTAGACCAGGAATATCTGTAGGAACTTATCCCATAGCAAATCAGCCAATGTTTGCAATGTGGTTTTAAAATATAATTAAGTTGCCTACTCCCACCAAGAAGAGCATAATGCAGTACCATCTCCTCTTCCCTCCATATATACCTTAGCTTCAGTTACTTCCACAAAGAGGGACGTGAGATGTTCAAGTTACACAAAAGAAGACAGAACAACAAGGGTTGAGGAAGGAAGAATGTTTGGCAAACATTTTTTTTTTTGCTGGAAGAGAAGCAAATTTTAAATGATAAGTTAAAGTAACCATGGTAACCATGGGCAACACTTTGATGACTTGATGGATGAACATCAATATTTAGGTTCCTTGTAGCTATAGGATCAGTTTAGGGGAGGTTGGCTCCTCTAGCCCTTTATCCTCACCATAGATATATTTCATCCCTTGCTTTTATCGGCAGATGATTTCCAACAAGACTTTACAAATTTAAGCTCTGTCTGCTCTTTGTAAATATCAAAGGGCCTATGAACCGATTTATAGGAGTTAAGCTTTGCCCCAATGTCATTTTGGGGTTTCTGTGCCTCTTGTGACACTCAGCATTTGAAGAAGTGGGTTGTGCCCATGAAAGCTCATGATATCATCTACCTGTTTTCTTAGTCTTTAAAGTACTACTAGACTATTTGTTGTTTTTTAAGTTTTTCCTGTTACAGACTAACTCAGGGTATGTCTACACTACCCCGCTAGTTCGAACTAGCGGGATAATGTAGGCATACCGCAATTGCAAATGAAGCCTGGGATCTGAATTTCCTGGGCTTCATTTGCATAAGCGGGGCGTCGCCATTTTTAAATCCTTGCTCGTTCGAACCCCGTGCAGCGCGGCTACACGCGGCACGAACTAGGTAGTTCGAACTACCTAGTTCGTGCCGCGTGTAGCTGCGCGGCACGGGGTTCGAACGAGCGGGGATTTAAAAATGGTGGCACCCCGCTTATGCAAATGAAGCCCGGGAAATTCAAATCCCGGGCTTCATTTGCAATTGCGGTATGCCTACATTACCCCGCTAGTTCGAACTAGCGGGGTAGTGTAGACATACCCTCAGCTACTCCTCTGAAGCTTTTGAATGAATGATGTCAGGATTGAGGAAGCATCAAGCAAATGATGTCAGGGTTGAGGAAGCATCAAGCAAAGTCCTTCCAGAACATGAAAGTAAAATTTCACAGGCACATCTCTCTTTATTTTTAAACGAAGAAAACAATAAAAAAGAACCAAATTGAATTTATTACAGTCGCTGCCTACATTTTAGCATTTTCATTATCTCTAATTCCATTTTCTAATGCTATCACAAATAGAGATGAAAAATAAAAGATTTGTTTTGTGAGCATAGCCTTTGAATGATAGGTTAAATACAGTGCAAATTGCCTGAGACTATGCTAATTCTACAGTTCCTCCCTTTGGCCTGAGCAACGCCACCTACTAACATAAATGCTTCTTCCCTAGGCAGTCACTCTCCTTTAGACCCAGTTTGGGTAACTAGCCCCTTGTGTTAATGACTCACCAGAATCCATTTAATATTCCCTAGCAGGATCGACAGCTAACAAATGAGAGAGAATTTCAGGCCAAAGATGCCAACTTCTAAGACCACTCTTTATTCAAATATCCACTGATATGCATGCGTGTTTTTGAGGTGGATTGATATTATAGCAGGGTTTTCACAGTTGATGAACAGCAAAAGCTTTGCCTCCACAGCTGTTGTTTGAAAGTTAAATGTGAACCCAAAGGACTGATTTCTGTTTTGTATCAACTCAACTTTTTCAGGTAGGAGGTGAATTCAAAGCACAAATGGAACCATTCCAAAGGTTTGGAAGTGGGTCAGTACACTGAAATCTAAAAGCAAGATTCTTTTGAAGCATCCAAGGCTAATGTGTCAGGGTTTCCAAAGTGCCATATTTATAAATGTGCATAGCCTTCTCAAATAGACAATGCAACTGTACTTTACAGAAGAGAGAATAGCACTGAATTAGCACTGAAGTATAGTGCTACTCTGGAAACAGAATGGATAAAAACAGCTCTTTACTATTATCAGATCTGCTCATCATGTGCATTCAGTCTTATCTGTTGACTTTACCAGAATATATTTTTCTACTGCCATATATTCCTGATTGCTCTGAGAATCAGCAGAAATATGAAACAAAAAGCTGAATTCTTTATCTTTTGTGTTGTCAGTAGAATTATTTACCAACTTTCAACTTTAGGGCTAAATTCTTCCCTTCAGTTACATCTGAAGATAGAACCTCTATTACTAGTACAGACTGAACAGCTCTAGTCTAGCACCGGTGTCAAAACAGAGAATTTGCTGAACTATCAGAGGTCAATATTGTCTAGCAGCATTACCAAGACATTTAGGGGCAAATTAGAGCTAAATAAAAAAGAACACAGAGCTAAATAACACAGATCTAGGACTGGTGGCTGTAAACAGACTTTATGGGACTGCAGGAAACTTGGCCACACCTATGATAAGTAGACATCTGGCTAACTGAAATCACGCCGGACCATCGATGTTGCCCAGCCAGAGAGGACCAGATTAGTGGATCAACCTGCATTATCATCACTGTTGATAAAATGAAGACAGTTCAGTTTCTGGATGTCTTCTAAGTTGAATTATCTGGGTTTTACATTCAAATAAAAATATGTATTTCTTGTGAAATTAAGTGCATTTTATATGGAATTCCTGACCTATCAGAGACCTGGATCTACGTGACATCGTTTTTGCACAGGCTTTTTTCAGAGTAGAACCACACTTCATATCCTTTATGACTGATGACATGGAAAGTACAATATTCTGTCAAACTGACATGGCTGTCCTAGTCTAGTCCATGTTTTTGATAGCACTCGTCTTAGTACAGAGAAATTCCAAATATGAATTTGGAATGCAAAGGACAATGTTTTGGTTTTGTCTCCTGTACTCAAAGAGCCATGGGATACTCTGAGCCTCTGAGCACCACAACGAAAAATTGCCCGGGATCCCCGGTACTGAGCAGTGACTAAACAGCAATTATCTTCAGTTCAAAACACATATCAACATAACATCAGAAATTCAAAACACCCTCCAAGAACAGCCCAAGTGTATACTTCTACTTTAGTTTGCTAATTGTTCATATACAAAGCCTACAGCTATGAACTACTGACCACAATACAGCATTGGAAATAGTATAGGAATAGGAATCCACATTTTTGAAACATTTCTTATCATTTGGAAAACATACTCCCCAAACTGAAAATGACTTATGGCCAAAACATACATTAAATTCCAGGTACTTCACAGTTTATATTGATAAGTCTCACACTTCCATAGGATTTACTACTTAAATTCAGCTGCTTAGCTTGTTGAGACATAACATGTATGCCAAGGGAGCGCCCTCTGGCAATCCTATTCTTCAGCAAGGTCCTTAAGTGAATGGATGTTGCCATTATATTCACTTTTATTTCCATGTGCATCATGGATTACATGCTACATCTGTTCTACCTTTGAATGGAAATGATTTTTAAGAGCAATGTTGACATACAAAGTATTCATTATAACAAAATTCTAGAACGGGGTCTCCAAACTTTTCTGCCCGAGGGCCGCATTAACTATCAAACAGCAGTTCGGGGGCCGACTACACACTTGAGGTCCAAATCAAAAACAATCAAAACATGGATGTTGTTTTTAATTATTTATTTAATATTATTGTATTCAGTTATTATTTAATAACACATTGATACACTACACATGAACACCTGTATTAGTGTGAATGGTGAAATTGTTTCCTGGATGCCAAAATAGAGCCCAGCCCACTAGTGACTTCATGAGAGAGCTAGCCAATAGGATAAGAACGCACTGGCCAATAGGGAGCAATTGTCCACGCCAAGTCCCAACCCCTCTTGCTGTGAGGGACGCGCAGAGCCCGGGCTCGGCCGTCGGTCCGCAGGGCGTGTGGCCGTCCGTTGGCGGCTCCAAACCCCCGCACCCCCGGCCGGGGAGTCTCGCTGCCCAGGGCAAGGGCTGCGCGGGTCCAGAGTCCCTCCTCCGTCCCGCTGGCTCCTCCGGCTTCCCTCTCCTGGCTGCCTGCCCAAAAGAAAGTGAGTGCCGGCCGCCCCTGTCCTTCCGGCCCCTCCCCCTTTTGAGCCGGCACGCACGGGGCGTGCCGCTCACCCTGGCGTCCCTGCCCCTTCTCCTCCTGGGTCCTGCCGCCTTCCTCGCCTGCCGCGCCTGCGGCTATGCGCCCTCGCTCCCCTCCCCGTGGGCTTTCCCCTGGGTTCCGCTGCGCTGCGCTGCTCAGCGCTTCTCCGGGGGAGGGGCTGTTAGTGCGGGGAGTTTCTTCCCCGTCACAGTCTCCACGGGCCGGATGAGAGGGCCTCGCGGGCCGCATCCGGCCCGCGGGCCGTAGTTTGGAGACCCCTGTTCTAGAACAACGCCAATACCCAGCTTACTCCAATGAATCAATTCTGTTTGGGGGACAAGGCTTTTGTGAATAACCTTTGCAAGCATGAACCAGCTTAGTACTTGCAATCTGATATGGCAACTATTGTCTCCTTAATAATTGGAATTCTAACAAGTTAAATTTCTCATAATCTTACTTAACCTTTCACTTTAAACCAATCTTATTTTCTGGCTCTAAAAGTGTTCTTATGCTCCCATTTCATATCAGTGGGTAAATAATTTTCCCCGTGACCCTATCTTTGAATTCTACACAAGTAGCTGCTTCAGGTTCTGTTTTGCTTCTTTTCTTCTTTCTTTTTATCCCATCACATGTCTTTCAAAGGCTTACTGTAGTATTAATGCACCCTTGATTGAATATCTAACTGCTGAGACCTCTCCTGCTAATACAGCCATCTACCCAAACCTTTCCTGTTCCACTTCAGGAGGAAACTGAGCCCTGTGTAGTTTTCCATGGGAAACATAAAAACAAAAACAAAGAGGTCATCCTGAAAAGCCAATAGTGAAATACTAAAGGGACTTACATGAGATGTGGGAGACACAGACTCAAGTCCCTACTCTGTACGATTTGGAATGGGGATTTAAGTCTAGATTCCCCAGATCAGGGCTCTCCCCATCAGGCTATGGGCTATTCTGCAGTGCATCTCTCTCGATGTCTCTTGATAGAGGTGTTCCACTTTGCATAAATATTCTCTGAAAGAGAACCTCTCTCACATCCCAGATTAGTGTCACAATATATGGGCAGTGTCTTCAGCTACCTATTTTTATTCATCTCCATCACAGGGGGTATGTCTACACTACAAAGTTAATTCGAACTAACAGACGTTAGTTTGAATTAACTTTAATAGGCACTACACATAGAAACTGCTAGTTCGAACTTAATTCGAACTAGCGGAGCGCTTAATTTGAACTAGGTAAACCTCATTCTACGAGGACTAATGCCTAGATCGAATTAAGTAGTTCGAATTAAGGGCTGTGTGGCCACTTAATTCGAACTAGTGGGAGGCTAGCCCTCTCCAGCTTTCCCTGGTGGCCACTCTGGCCAACACCAGGGAAACTCTTCTGCCCCCACTCCCGGCCCCAGAGCCCTTAAAGGGGCACGGTCTGGCTACGGTGCCCGTGCCAGGTGCAAGCCAGCCAGCACCCAGCCAGCAGACCCTGCACCTGGCACAGCACGAGCCAGCCACCCGCTGCCACCCAGCCCTCCGCCTCTTCCCGGGACCAGGCTGGCGGCTCCCAGGAGCCTGCCCGGGGCCGCAAGAGGCGGGCGCCCACCTGGTCTAGTGCGGAGATCGTGGACCTCATTCATGACGTCCGCACTAGGCACCAGAAAGTGGCTGTTTAGGGCAGGATAGCTGCCAGCCTGGCCACCCAGGAGCAGGTTTGCATGAAAATCAAGGTGGTCCAGTGAGACCCCCGATGCTGAGCCCTGAGCTTAGAACATAACAATGGACATACTGGGTCAGACCAAAGGTCCATCTAGCCCAGTAGCCTATCTGCCGACAGTGGCCAACACTAGGTACCCTGGAGGGGATGGACTGAAAACAATGACCAAGCCATTTGTCTCGTGCCATCCATCTCCAGCCTTCCACAAACAGAGGCCAGGGACACCATTTCTACCCCCTGGCTAATACCACTCCATGGATCCAACCTCCATGAATTTATCTAACTTCTCTTTAAACTCTGTTATAGTTCTAGCCTTCACAGCCTCCTGCAGCAAGGAGTTCCACAGGCTGACTATTTGCTTTGTGAAGAAGAACTTTCTGTTATTAGTTTGAAGCCTGCTACCCATTAATTTTATTTGGTGTCCTCTAGTCCTTTTATTATGGGAACTAATGAAGAACTTTTCTTTATGCACCCTCTCCACACCACTCATGCTTTTATAGACCTCTATCATATCCCCCCTCGGTCTCCTCTTTTCTAAACTGAAAAGTCCCAGTCATTTTAACCTCTCTTCATATGGGACCCATTCCAAACCCCTAATCATTTTAGTTGCCCTTTTCTGAACCCTTTCCAAGGCCAAAATATCTTTTTTGAGGTGAGGAGACCACATCTGTACACAGTATTCAAGATGTGGGTGAACCATAGTTTGATACTTCCCCTCCTCCTTCTTCCCCTGTCTTCCCCCTTCCAGTTCCCTCCTCCCAGGTTTCCTCCTCCCCTCTCCTACCCTCTCTCTTCCCCTCTCTCACCTCCTTTTCCCAGTCTCCCCAAGTTTTGTTCAATAAAGAGAGTTTCTATTTTTGAACACGTGTCCTTTATTTTGTACATCAGGAAGAGGGGCTAGGGAACAGTCAGTGGAAGGAGGTGAGGGAGGAATGGGGTACAAGCCCCTGATGGGGAGGATTGGGGTGGCTCTGCGGGCTCCTTGGGGTGGAAGCTCTCCTGCAGCCCCCTGATTGACACCCCCCCTCCCCCCCGGATGGCAGCCTGCGGCAAGTGCAGCCGGGCTGATGGCCGAGTGCAGTCATGTGCCGAGTGTGGGCATTCAGAGCACTCCAAGCCAGGAGTTAGACAAACAAGCGGGGAACCTCTGAGAACTGTCTGTCCGGGGTGCGGGTCGGGTCCCTTTAAGCACAGCCCTCGGCTAGCCTGAGACAGCAGCTCCACGCTCTAAGTCCTCATCTGATGCCCTGCCGGCACTGCTTCCGGCCAGCCTTAACCTCGGTTCAGGATCCACTCAATGTGGACATGCTAGTTCTAATTAGCAAAATGCTCATTCGAACTAGTTTTTAGGTCTAGATGCACTAGTTCGAATTAGCTTAGTTCGAATTAACTTTCAAATTAAGTTAGTTCGAATTAGTGCTGTAGTGCAGACATACCCAGGGAGATTAGCCCACACCCTGGATTTTAGGGCACCCACCGGGGATGAGGGAAACCCATTTTGTGGTCTGAAGTATGGCAGCAACTAGAGTCTTGATCCTTTCACATTCCAGGTGAAACACCAAGATATTTGGGAGGGGAGGTGTATGTATGGTTTCTCCTGAAATTCCGTCCTGGACTTGAGAAAACTTTCCTGATGAAAGTCCTGTCAGATGAGTATACTCCTGGAAAATCTTTTCCTTTTGATGAAGCAGCATTCCTGTCTCTCTCGTTTAAAAGTTTCCAACCAGCCATACTGGAATCATTGCTATATGCTCACCTAGCTAAGTGTATGTGAATATGCTCTGTGAAGTGACTACATTTCTTTTGTCTTCATATACAGCCTTGTGCAAAGTAAAAAAAAACCTATTGATACACACACAATGTCATTTGATCAATGAAATACAATACACAAGCTATGCAGAATCAACAATAGCAATCCAATGGATCCAACAGCAGCCAGATGAAATACTTCTCAGCTTTGCACATTATCTGGGATTTAAGCATCTCTCTGTGCCCCTTCTGTGACAACAGGATGCCTTGGTTAAATGTGATTTAGGGATTTCTTATATAATCTGATCCCTCCTGAGATGGCACATTCAGAAAAGAGGATTTTTCATCACCTGCCAAAAAGCACTATTTCATTATTTCTGAATCTGTAAAATAATGCTTGAGTTCTGACAACTTGAAGCTTGTTTGGAGAGGAGTTTTCCAGTGAAAACTTTCTGATGCAGAAGGCACCAGATACAGTGGAGCTGCTACTGTATCTGCTGCCCAAAGACAGCTAGGCCACTGAGGTGTCATGGCCTCCTATACACCAGAGAGTGATGTCCTGAAATGGAGCACATGACAGGAGCAGTTTTGTGGAAGGGCAAGGACAAAGGTCAGGATTTCTTTAATGAGTTCACAAATAGCTTGGACTCCCTTTGCACAACTGCTTTTTGACTGGCTGTGCCTGTGATCTTCACACACACTTTGAATTGGCAGAAGGCTGGGACAATTTCATCCTTCCAAATCCAGGGTTCAGCCACAGAACAAAGCTCCTGTGTTCAGGTGCTGCATGGAGCCATGATTTCACTTTCAGTGGTAACCTCCATTTTTCCTGAATACAAGCAACAGCTGTGCTTAAGGGTATCAAACCCCTTCAGAAGGTCCTGTTGCATTCAATGCCACTGTGTAGCAAGGAATTCCTTGCTGTGCAGTGGTGGTACAAACTTTACTGTTAAGTACAACCTGCAATTTAAACCTTGCTGCCTAACCATGTTTAGTGAAGAAACAATTCTTGTTCCAGTTATGTAATGTCTTTTCATGAATATGCATCTCATGTACTGTGCAAGGCTTTCAAAGGATTCTGAAATGTAAAGGAGGAAATTAAGTAAAATTCACAGTGATCTTTCCTGACAATAAAACATTATTTGTGATCTCTAGATGGCTGCTTGGACTATGCTATTCTCTGAGTGTCCTTCGCATGCTGATCTGTGTGCAGACCAGCACTGGGCAGGACTAAGTAACAATGGTTCTCGCAGCTGGGTTTGAAGTGTTGCTATGGCAACAGAAAAAAAGGTGATGTTGAGATTTTTATACACATAAGGAAAAGCTATTATAATAATTAGGTAATGGTTTACCTTTCTTATGTTCGGTTTTCAGGGGCACTTTGCGATCCCCATTTTCAAAGTGCTTCAGATCTTATGAGCTTGGTGCTAATTTTCAGGCTTATTTGTTCCTAGAACCCTAGCTAAGTAAGAATTCACCAGTCAGACTACCTTTTATACTGATGTAACTCGTGGACTCTTTGCCGGGGAAGTTTATATAATACACCACTCTCCGTAAGTCAAAAACTCCTCTCCAGCAGCAAGTTTCAGAGTCCAGGCCTACGCACTTGGGAACATGGGGAATCACACTAAGAGCTAAAAATAGCAGTGTAGATATCTGAAGGTTGGCTGGAGCCAATGCTCTGAAACCTGGCAAGGAACATGGGTCACAGACCTTGGGCTCCTGCCCAAGCATAAACACATCTACTCTTATTTTCACTCTTGTAGCACAAACCCGAGTCAGTTAACTGAAGCTCTAAGATTTGCTGCTGGAGCCATTTTTCTGTAGTGTATATGTAGCCTCAAGAATCTCACCTATTGCTCCTGCAGGAGGCTGATTAAGGGCCAGTTTCACCATTGTGTTACTCCAGTTTTATACAATTTAGTGTCATCAGTTTTAATGGTGTTACACCAGCGTACAAACAAGAGTGACTGTAAAAGTCACTTAGAACTTAACAGAATCCTCACCTATGCAACTTGGGCTGGACAGCGTATGTGGATGCACAAAATTTGGATGCAAGTATCAATAGGGAGAGGGGAAGAAACTGCCGGAAAAGGTTGGAATCTATCACTTGAGGAGGAATGAATGGGAGATCACAGAGCTAGAGTGCCAAGAACACTTTAATTTGTCATCATGAACCTTTAGGTTCTAACTGGGCTTTGATCAGATGGCGTTGCTTCACTATTCCAAATGAAGTGCGCATATGCTGTTATATAACCAAACCCACTTCTTTTCTGGGGTCTAGCTTTACTTGGAACTCAGATAGTAGCAAAACAGAAACTTCAGCCTAAGCTTTCTCCTTAAGCCTCATGAATTCTTGAAATATCTACCCATCTCTGCCTTTTTTTTAATAAGGTCACACACCTCAACTTATATCCCAACAAACCAGACCTGCCATAAATAGCCAATGACATTTATTCAGCAGCATCAGGTGGGCTTCTAATGCTAGTCAATTGGACAGGCTAGAAGAAAATCTCCTTCACTTCTTAGCCTAGTATGGTATGTCTACACTAGCCCCCTAGTTCGAACTAGGGAGGCTAATGTAGGCATTCGAAGTTGCAAATGAAGCCCGGGATTTAAATATCCCAGGCTTTATTTGCATCTTCCTGTCCGGGCGCCATTTTTAAATCCCCCTAGTCCGAACTAACTGCCCGCGGCTACACATGGCAGTCAAACGTTAACTTGAACTAAGTCCTTAGTTCAAGTTAACTGTTACACCTCATTCCATTCCATGAGGTGTATCAGTTAACTCGAACTAAGGACTTAGTTTGAGTTAACGTTTGACTGCCGCGTGTAGCCACGGGCAGTTAGTTCGGACTAACGGGATTTAAAAATGGCGCCCAGATGGGAAGATGCAAATAAATCCCGGGATATTTAAATCCCGGGCTTCATTTGCAACTTCAAATGCCTACATTAGCCTCCCTAGTTTGAACTAGGGGGCTAATGTAGACATATCCTTATAGATGTACTGTGGTTGGGGCTTGGATCTTAGTGCTATTTCAGCTTAATTCTCTGCTGTTTGTGAGTAAGCTAGATGTTTGAAAAGTCTTTGTGGGATTTAGATGGTTGAGTTTCTCCTGCTTCCCAGTTTATACAATTATGGTACTTTTCTTCTAGAATTCAAGTTTAGTGTACAACAGTCTTATTTAAAGGTTAATTAATGTGATTTCTGATCAATCATGTTTCCAATACTGATTCACAGACTGAAAAGGTCTGTCCAAAGACAAGGTAAAAAATGGACCAAATGACTTGCCTGTAGTAATGTGGAACAATTTGACTGTTATTAAATAAGATTATAAATAAGATTATACACTAGGGAGCATCTAGACTGCAACCATTTCATTTGAAAAAGTGAGCTGCTTTTTTCAAAAGAGAGCACCCAGGCAGTCTGGATGCTTTCTTTCGAAAAAGCCCTGTTTGCATTCAAGAACGCCTTTTTTTCCAAAAGAGCGCTTTTGAAAAAAGGAATTCTTCCTCATAAAATGAGGTTTACGGCGATCGAAAAAAACCCACGGCAGTCTTTCGATTTAATTTTGAAGAAAACACGGCTGCAGTCTAGACACAGGGGAAGTTTTTTTTAAAAAAAAGGCTACTTTTTTCGAAAAAACCCTGTAGTCTAGACACACCCCAATTCTAAATGGACAGAACTATCACAAAGAGGCAACATATAGCCATTTTACTAAACAACTATTAGCTTTGTTTAAATTGGACTCAGATAAGATAGTAATAATAAAATACATGTTATTATTATTGAAAATTATGTAATTTATCTGAGAAACTATCATTTTATTTACTTACACTTTCTCCGAGGCAAGTAGAACTGTTGATAATGAAGGTAATTTTCCTACGTAAGTATTAGGTGACAAGATGACAAATATAAGAAATAAGGTAATACAACAATTATTTATTTTTATTCAGTGTATCATGGTTATTCATCTTTCCTTGGGAGTTAAGTTGTTAGTGCCATATAGGAAGGAAATAATTCCACTTCTCATAATTTTTTTTATTCTTAATCACATTTTTATCATTAGTAACTGGTTTTCAGTACAAGGGTCCATTCCAAAGCTCTTTAAAATAAATGGATGTATACTCACTGATTTCAAAGCGCTTTGGATTGGACACATCATGCTGAATGAACTCTGGCTGCTCTCAAAGACTCTGAACAGCTACACATCTTTGTTTAAATTTAGCAAAGCTGGATACTTCTCACACAGCACAGTAATACAAATTGGGAGGGCACACTTCTGAAATAACTCTTCTATTAATTTTCTGACATCAGACCAGAAGTCCTTCAATTTGGAAAAACCCAGAAAATATGAAGAAGAATCCTTACAGTCTCCACTCCAATATATTGCCACGTATGGTGTGTCTATTTTATTTTTCAAAACTAACAAGAATATCTATTCATAATTTTATTTTAGCATTATATCAATGAGGGGGAACTTGCTGGTTGTTATGAATAGCACATTTTATCTTTCCAGTCCCCTGAAGAGGTCTGCTGGTTCATTGCTTTTTGCCAACACAGCTGTTAACCTGCTGCAAAATGTTAAACTTCTCAATTCACATAGTCAATACTGCTCTGTAGTTCTGTAATAAAGTGTATAAAATACAAATATGATACAAATGTGTGTGGGGGGGGGGGGGAGAGGATGGTAATCAGACCTGATTAGCTTGTAAACCCCTTACTCGGGATATATTTATTTTAATTCTTGGATTTTGTAAATATCTTAACTGTACAAAAATCCAAAATTTTTGTCAGTCTAACTTATGTTGCTCTTGTGAGCATGTAACTCAATTTTCTACAAATGAAATTTAGAGTAAGGACTGGATGCACAAAAGAAGTTAGCAATCACTGCACCTGATTTGCAGGTACCTAGAAAAATCACTTCAATTAAAAAACCTGAGTTAGGCACCAGAAATTCTATACTGTAGAGTGAATGGGGAGACAGAGGCATCTTTGACTGATTAATAAATGCCAGCAGGAAGCAATCTAAGCCACTTAATGGGATATGCTGAGGAGATGAGTGTATGCTAAACCCCACTCCTTTCAAGGAGACAGGTGCCTAAATCTGGTCTTCACAGAAGCACCTATCTCTGCTCATTGGAATTCAGTACCTAACATACTTTTTGGATGGAGCCAGAGAAGGGAAGGAAGATGATGCCTTCCCTCATGGCTTTATTATATAGATAAGGTACTCACATTCAATATGTCCAGTTCAAGTCCACCCTTCAACTGAGGGGGAGAAGTGGTTTGAACAGCTCTTTGCCATCTCTCAGGTGAGTGCTGAAACCACTGGACTATGGGATATTCTGATGTAGGTCTCTTTCAGTCTTTCCTGCTGAAACTGTTGCACTTCAAATGAATAGGGTCATTAGAGCTGGGGGTCTGGCTATGTAACTCCCAAATCCTTGGTTTGCACTCTAACTACAAGGCTAGAGTAATTTTCATCTCAAAGAGTTCCTCTCCCCTGCACCTCAAGTTTAGCATCAGCCTATTGGACTGGGTCTCCTCCCCAACATTTGGGTGTCTAAAGGACTATCTTCCTCTGCTTTGTGTATCTTTCCTCTAGATGAATGAAGGAGAGAAAGATAACCATGCTCATGTTCAGAGGCAGAAATATAGGCATGTAGGAATCTTTTAGGGCCAAAACTTAGGTGCTGAGTAACTTTAGGTACCTATGGTGATCTGTGGGAGTTTTCTGTCTCATAGTAGCACCTAAAACTGGGATGTAAGTGCCCACAATAGGGAGCTAAGTACTTTTTCCTTCTGCACATCAGACCTAAGACACTTTTGAAAATGGTCATTGTTTTAGAAAATATTGGAGCCCTTCCCTTGGACTAGCCTTACAGATAAGTTAAGGAATTGATACAAAGATATAGGATCACTAAACATTACTGACATTTTCCTGTTCTAAGAAATGAGAGACATCTTTTCTCTTGTACTGAAATGGCTCAATTTTAAGAAGCAATTGGAGTCTCCTGCAAAATGGTTAGCACTATCCTGTCAGCTAAGAAAAGAGGAGATTAAGAGGGGATATGATAGAAGTCTATAAAATCATGACTGGTGTGGAAAAGGTGAATAAGGAAAAGTTATTTTCTTATTCCCACAATATAAGAACTAGGGGTCACCAAATGAAATTAATAGGCAGCAGGTTTAAAGCAAACAAAAGGAAGTTTTTCTTCACTCAGTGTACAGTAACCTGTGGAACTCCTTGCCAGAGGTTGTGGTGAAGACTAGGACTTTAACATGGTTAAAAAAAAGCTAGATAGATTCATGGAGGTTAGGTCCATCAATAGCTATGAGCCAGGATGGGTAGGAATGGTGTCCCTAGCCTCTGTTTGTCTGGAAATGGGTGACAGGACAGGGATCATGTTAGGATTACCTGTTTTCCCCTCCCTCTAGGGCATCTGGTATAGGCCACTATAGGCAGACAGGATACTGGGCTAGATGGACCTTTGGTCTGAGCCAGTGTGGCCATTTTTATGTTCTTATGTCTCATCGCCTTCCTAGGCTCAGTCACAGACATTTTTCAGAAATTGAACCTATCCTTAACTTTATAGGGAAAAAGTAAATCCTGTGCTACTGCATCTAATAGACAATGTATAACTTTACTTCATTTGTGGTAGGTAATTCAGAATATTTCCATGAAAAATCTTTAAGCCCTTCATGTTACCCTCCTTCCCTGAGAGCACAAACCTCTTTAGCCCCTTTTCAGCATCCAAGAATGTAAACTAAAAGATGACAGAACAAAGAACACAGTACTTTTCAGCTAGTTTAATCAAGATTTGGATGGTACTGCTAGGAGGATTGTGGGAAGGTTTCTTTCCCAGCTCGGACTCTGAAATAAACTTAGAGGTATGACCTCGAGTGTTGCACTATAAATCAGATGCTTTAAATATATACAGGATCTAATTTAAGTGCTATAACACAATTACTGCATATTAAATGAGATCCACTGCAGCATTAAGAATACATTTACTGAGGTTCAACAATTATGTAATAGCTGTCTAAGGAACAGATGCTCAGCCAGTGTAAATCAGGGCAAGCGCACTGAAGTCAATTAAATTGTGATTCCAGTCAATGGAGTTACACTGATTTACCTCAGATGAGAATCTGTCCCGAGGTTTCTGTTAGAGATGTCAGTAACAGAGTTATTGTTTTCTAATTAAATACTAATTAATTATTAATAGGCAAAGGATTTCTCTTTTTTTCATTTTCTGATATTGCACTAACGTGTTTGTGTTGAGCAAGAGCTGGGGTTTGTCTAAACTACAGGGGTTTTTTTCCGAAAAAAGTGGTCTTTTTTCAAAAAAACTTCCCCTGCTTCTAGACTGCTGCTGTATCCTTTCCAGATTAAATCAAAAGAACGCGGCGTTTTTTCGACCATGGTAAACCTCATTTTATGAGGAAGAACACCTTTTTTCGAAAGTGCTCTTTCGAAAAAAAAGGCATTCTTGAATGCAAACAGGGCTTTTTCGAAAGGGAGCATCCAGACTATCAGGGTGCTCTCTTTAGAAAAAGTGGCTCGCTTTTTCGAAAAAAGTGTTTCAGTCCAGACGCTCTCTTTCGAAAGAGGCTTGTAGTCTAGATGTAGCCCTGGAGTCAAATGGAGGCTGAGTTCAGCACCGGATGGAAATTAGAGCTCTCTTGGGGGTGCTCTGACTTACACATCTGGTAAAGTACCCCTTGGTACTCCTGAGGATTGCTAGGACAGTGCTCTAGTTGGTCATGCCCCCTCCCTGCAAACCACGCACAATACACTTTCTATTGCAGTGATCTTCTGAAGGTTTTGGCCCTAAATGCATTTTAATAGATGGTTTAACAATAGATCACAGGTTAGCAAGCTTATTTCTCATCTCACATGCTCAAGGCACATATTCTTGTTACATAATTCGGACAAGTCCTAGTTCTCAACCCTTGTAAATAGTTTCTTGGTTGTAAAAGCTGATGGGTCTCTTGGGATATTGCAAATGGAGTCCTATCAAAGACTTTTCTAATCCGTTTCCCTTGATCAAGAAACAATTTTAATTTTCCTCCCAATATTAGCATTTATGGTGTTGCATCACGAGTGACTCTTAGAATGAATGAACTGCAGTTTTCTATTAGCAATTTTCAAATTTCAAGTTCATAAGACATAGTCATACAACCAGATGACAGTTCAAATTTTTGTCTGTGGGTTTGTTTTCTAGGTAACATGCTCTCGTCTGCTAGGCCCCAGGCAAGGTAGGGTTGTAGGCTCCGAATAAAAGGGGTGCGGCTGGAGGCTCGCTTCCCAAGACAACCCTTTAGCACTGTCCATCCTGCACCACTTGGGGCTCTAACAGTGAATTTAAGGGCTTGGGGCATCTACCCCTTTTGACTCCTGTCTGTAGCCCTGGATGTCCAACACTGCTGCTGGCCTGGCATGGTATCCCCACCAGGGCATGGAGCTAGACCATGGGTGATGGCTGGATGGGTCACATGGCACACACAAGCCAATGCAGCTGCTGTGATTTAAAAGTGGGAGGGAGCCCTGGGTGGCCTGGGGCTCCCTTCTCCCCCACACCATTACCACGATTTAAATTGCCATAATTTAAAAGCAGCAGGGAGTTTCCTGATGCCACCAACACTACCATGGTGGTGGCAGTGGCCAGGGGCTCCAGGTCCTTTTAAGTTGCCCAGTCCCCTCCTCTACCCCTCCCGCTGCCCTCCTGTTGGCAGACCTGTGCTGTGTTGATGATTATCGTTGACTCATTTGATTAAACAGCGGTTTATTATGTTGAGAATATCTAATGGGACAAGCATGCTATGTAGCTATAATAAATAAACATTGTTTTAAACTGTGTGTGTGGAGTTGGGTCAGGCTGTCTCTTTGTGTGCTATGCTAAGCTGACAGCATGTTCCTGACTAGATTCCATGGTACTGAAAACCTTGGGAGAGTGAGCATGAAGCTGCTTGTCAATCAGCCCAAAAGACGCTGCATGAAGAACAACAGTACAGTCTTGCTTCCCTGCTTTCCCTCAGTATATCTCAGCTCTGACTTGAGGGGCTGGAGGAAAGGGAGGAGACTTTCCATGGCTGAGTTAGGATTTGAGGGAGCATGCCCATTCAGTCATTATTACCTAGTAATTGTTCCACGCTTAAACCATGCTAAGCACTGAATACAGCAAGTGAGAAACATCCAGACAGACCTAGGGGGCTTGCTGGTGCTGCAACTGAGGAGCTGACATGGGCTACGTCTAGACTACAAGCCTTTTTCGAAAAAGAGCATCTAGACGGCAAGCCGCTTTTTCGAAAGAGAGCACCCAGGCTGTCTGGATGCTCTTTTTGAAAAAGCCCTGTTTGCATTCAAGAATGCCTTTTTTCGAAAGAGCACTTTCGAAAAAAAGCTTTCTTCCTCGTGAAATGAGGAGTACCACCGTCAAAAGAAAAGCCGCGTTCTTTTGATTTAATTTCGAAAGAACGCAGCTGTAGTTTAGACGCAGGTGAAGTTTTTTCAAAAAAAGACTACTTTTTTTCGAAAAAACCCTGTAGTCTAGACACAGCCATGGAGGGTAGGAGGAAGGGCACAGGAACAATATGGGATTTCTTAGGGTTGCTGTTAATGTGTGTGATATTGATGTATTTGTTATTGATGGATCCACTGTCTCAAATATGTATTTGTGAGGTTTCTCCTTTGCCCTCCCATTCCTCTCACTGCTGCTACTGGTGGGCCCGGAACTGTAAAATGAATGATCTCAGGAAAGGGGCTTGGTAGCCTGGGACTGAGAGTGCAGGATGGAATGAAAGAAAGTATGTACATAAGAATTGGGAGAAGGAAACAAAGAGCATCAGAACTGACAACAGTGAGGGTGGCTACAGGGGGCATGTGAGACAACTTCAGAGGTGTAATTTTACAGCATCTTGGAGAGGGGCTGCCTTACAGCCCATTTTATCATGTTGTAATCAGGCTACTAATGCCCTGCCAGTAATGAATTCCCTTGTTGGAAAGGAACTCTCTGCCCATGTAAGTGTCCTGCAGCTGGTTCCTATGCCTAGAGTTGCTCATGCAGCATTAGTGTTTGTCAGAAATAGAGAGGGGGGAAATGCCAGGTATGGAAAGGCGACACAGCAGAATAGAGTTCTGCTAGGTCCATGATTCAGTTTAAAGAAACCAGACAATTAATTGCAGAAGGGGCTAGGATCAATCTTAACCATTGGAATTGTAAGCAGGTCCCTGACACATGCCCTGCTCTTACCAGCGTCTCCTGTGCGGAGTGGAGTTCTGGCATGGGAGAAGATCCCATTAAGTTAAAGTCTACTGTTTGATATATTTGCTCATTAACAATGTACCGGGATTCATATTACTGGTTTGTAGTAACCTTTATTAATATAGTGAGAAGAAGGAATAAATGGATGCAACAGTAAAAACATCCGTTTTAATTTTTTCTCCAATTTACATAGATGTTATGTTTCTAATACATTTGGTTATACTAAACTTGTAGAAGTCAAAAGCAAACTATTAAACAAGGCATTGCCATTACCTATAATATCTTTTAGGAGCAATACTTTTCATAGCTGTCTAAGACCATTAGTAACTAGGCTTAACATATTATAATCATGCTAAATGAGGTTATTCTTTTCCCACCACACCTGCAAAATGTGCTGAAAATGATCATAATTCCAGTAATCACAAATCAGAATTCAATTTTTCTCCCTGAAATGTTGACGGTATAAATGGCTAGAACAATTTCCTTTAGTGGAGTGATCTGTTTTTTATTAAATCCAGATTTAAAAGTAACAATCTGCTGCATCTCAAGTTTAAGGAGCTTTAGATTCTTGATGTGTTTTTTTCCCTGTCACAAGAGTCTGTTTGGTAGTTATTATTAATAGCAAGACATTTTCATATAGATCTATTTACAATTATAAAGTAAATCTATTATATAAAACTTTGCCTATTTATCTTGCCCGTTTGTTGTTTTTCTTTAACCTAACCAGATAGATGCAAAATTTTAGGTTGTCAGTGTGGGTTTTTTTGTGAGGAAGAAGGGACTCGGTGATATATATGAAAGGAATAGCTGTTATTTGTTAAAGTAACTTCAATCTTTTTGGTAGACTTTAATTTTTCTTAACTAGAGATATATATGTTCTACTAGGAAGTCCGAAACCTAGAAGAAATTGTTGCTATAACTGAAAAATACTAATGTAGCCTAAAGATACCTAAACTATGATTCATGACTTCTGGTGTTCCTCTGAGTATTTGCTGATAGTGTGTAGGCTAGTAACATGGTACTGGTCTTCTCTTTTTTCCTGCTGCTGACCCATGTTGAAGACGGCAGAAAATTCATGACTTCTTTTGCTATTAGTTTTCCATGTAAGCATTTGCTACAGTTGCTACATGTAATTAGAAATGGGAAGGCAATCTACCTGACTGAAAATGGGGAAAGCAATGGATGCAAGAAATTTCACACTATGTAAAAACACTTGAACATACATCCCTGCTTCAGGATTTGTCAATAGCATATGCCTATCTAATCTGTCTGTAAAACAGGTCCCTTGCACCCTGGTCCTACAAATACATAGTCCTCTTTCCTCCATAGTCCCTTTCCCTACTCTTGTAGGGAAGTCTTTTTTTTTCCTCATCCTGCCCACTTTCTCTTTCTTTGCAACACTATCTCCAAATTTCTCCTTGGAGACAACAACCACAAGCACAGTTCCTTTCACCTATTCCTCCATTGCTAATCAAATACGGCTACTGGCTTCCACTCTCACACTTAGTCCTTTAATGCTTTTTTGTTTTGTTCCAATTTAGACTGCAAATTCTAGGGAATAGAACCTTACTAGGCTTTTTAAAAAGTAACATACATACCTGTTAAATATACCTGAAACTTGTTTATTTTTAAGATTCAGAATACTAATGCAAATGTATATTACTAAAATAATGAAGAGGGTTTAAGCTGCTCACTGAGTCTTTAGACCAGCAAACAAGTTTGAAGAAAGCCATGGTATTTTTTTTTTAAGGAATCATACAGCCAGTGAAAAGTGAATGACAGCAGTAAAGCTTTTGAGGCCACGCTGTAATGTTTAACAATGGAAACTTACAATATTATGCTTATGGGAAAATTACCTGGAGTGACTGCATTGATCTGTAACTAGCTAGTGTATATAAAATATTAAAAGTAATGTACCTTTCCACTCTTTTACCACTTGAATTGGGTTTTGCACAGGCAGACATACAAAAATGGAAACATGAGCTTTTGAATAGCATTTAGGAAAAATAAATATAGTCCCCTTACTAAAGGGGCCTCTGTTTTATTCTGAAAAGTCCCTGTGTGCTACAATCCAGACTACAATTCCCATGAGCCCTTGAAAAAAAAACCAGGAAGGGAGGACTCTGGGGAGAGAGAGGACTGCTCTCTCCATGTGCTTGAAGAAGAGGCCTAGGAGTCTGGGACTCTGCCTTGGAGTTTGGAACCAAAGGGGGAGCCAGGCTGCAGCCAAGGACATTGATCCAGTGCAGGGGCTGTTGGAGTGCAGCTACTAGATGCCTGTTGGAACTAGGAGTTAGCAGGCTGCTTCCTATAGGCACAGCATGAGGCAGTAAGTTTTGGGCCTTGTTGGAAAAGTGCTGCCTGGGACAGAGCTGCTGTTTAGCCTGGACCAAATCCTCACTACAGCTGCAACATCAGCGCGCCAACGCAAGCAAGTGTCTGGGACTGAGTCTAGGGGTGTGCACACTCTGGGATGGGGTCACCATTAGTACAAATGGTAGCTGTATAAGCGTCAATTATTGTTATGTGTTTTGTTAATACTATTCATTGCTAATTCTGTTAATCCCTGTTTATTTAAGTTAAGTAAAGATTGTTTATTTTAAAGTATTCTATTAGATGTATATGATTTGTAGTTGTTGTTTTGGATCCATATTATAGTTGGAATGACTATGTTCCTGGAGGCTCTCAAGGCACCAGTGTGTGTACAAGGCCAGCCAGGTGGAGGCACCGCCATTTTACATTCATTGTCAGCAAGGGACTGCAGCAAGGGGGTGGATAGGGCTTTCCCCAGCTAAACACCATCACCACTGGGGTACTCAGGCTCTCTTTTGGGTTAAAACACCAGGCACCCAGGCACACCTGTCAGTGTGACCTCCTCCCCAGTAACCCGGGGAGGAAAAAGGGGGTTACATAAAGAGGTGACTTTCAAGTAACTGACACCTCTGCACATTCACGTGCGTGGGACATGGTACCTGGCATCAAGGTGAATAACAGCCTTGAAAAAGTAGTGTCTGATGGGATGAAGTCACGGCGAATGGGATTTTGTCCCACAGTGACATCATCACCCAACTCTAAGTATGAATCAGCGTACCACCAACTGCCTCAGATTTTTCCCCCTAACCACTAAACCAGATGTTATATAGAACTTGGAAGCATAAGGGAAGGCAGATGGGAAGTATGAATGCAAAGTGGATACCAGTAAAGAACAGTAGCTAGCAAGTAACCTTTCTTGATGGGGACCCTGTGTATTCTTCCTCATGGGCGATTAGAAAGCAGTGTTCCAGGAGGAGGACGTTGGGAGGGCAGTTTCTTAGCTCAATATAGAGTATAGCATGGCTTTCCCAAGAAGTAGAGACTAGTTAGAGTGTGCACCAGTGTCCATGTTGCTATGCTTCTATTAATTTCACCTTTTCATTCTATTCACAAACTCACCAGTTTCTGAAATGAATTTGCTAATCAAAAAGTCATTTTCCAGTTTTTTCTTGGATTCAGCCTTTTAAAATTCAGCCTTAGTAGTATTTGAGTTTATATTCTTCTGTAACAGTAAATATGACACACTGCATGTGTGTGAAGTAGCACTTCCTTCATTCCTTCCACTTTTCTTCTTATTAAATGATCTCTTTTTTTATAGGCATAAGAGTGAATAAAGGAAGGTTACAACTTACTCCTATAATTTTTCTAGTGATGCCCCCTCTAACTTCTCTTTTCCAGATTACAAAAATCACAATTTTTTATTGTTTCATTTATTCTTATTTGCTTCCAGCATCCTCTAACATTCTTTATTGCCTTTCTGTTCTCTGGCAGCATATCACAGCTACGGCTTATTTTTCTTAAAGGTGATGACCAAAATTATCTGAGTGAATCAGATAAGACGATTTTTGTTGTATTGTCACTATAATATTTACTTCCTATTTGCTTTTATACTGTTGTAGGCATCTCTGGTAAGCTTTAGTTTTTCTTCCCCAGAGGATTCCAGAAGTTCAAAGAATATTGGAGTACAAATATAGACATGTTTGCCAGTGCTCATTGCCTCACATTTGACATTTCATGTGTCACTGTGTTGATGCACATCTCAGACCGTTTAAATTCACTGTATGTTAATTTGGAGTTCTTGGTAACTGAAGTATTTATCTGCAAATTACATCAATTCTGTGCCAACTCCTACTCCTACAAACAATCATACATTGAAAACTGGCCTCACTACTGATCTTTGGTTCCATTACCCTTTACTAATTTCTCTCCTGTTGGCACAGTTACTAATCAGAAAGCTTTGAATCCCATCACTTAACCTGTTTTTAATCCACAGCGGTTCATTGTCCTTTATCCTACACTTATTTTTTCTTAATAAACTTTTTAACAACCAAAGCAAAAAGCCTTTTGAAAAATCAAAATAACAATGTGCCCACCAAATTACATAACATTTTGTATATCAAGAAAGAAGGCTATATGAATCTTATATTAAGTAGCCATCTGCCAAATATTTTTCTACATTTGATGGATCAAGATGGTTCTGGCAGGTGCTTTTAAAACAGAGTGCACATGTTTATGCACGTTCAACTGCCACTTTGGAAGACAGTTTCCACAGATTGCCATTTGGGCTGTGGGTTGTGAGGCATTTCACCCAGGAGCAAGACATTTTTTGAGGCCACAGAATGTAATATGGTTCACATGGATGTCATGTTGACCATTCCACCCCACCATCGACCTCAGCCTGGACCAGTTCACACAAGAGATTCACTTCCTTGAAACTATAGTACCATTAAATGATGTCCACATTAATACCACTCTATACTGGAAACCTACTGACCACTCTTCTTACCTACATGCTGCTAGCTTACATCCATCCAAACCCTGAGATACAACCAGATTTGCTCCAATCCCACTGATAGAGATAAACACCTACAAGATCTTCACCAAGCATTCTTGAAACTTAAATACCCACCTACAGAAATGAAGAAACAGATCGACAGAGCCAGACAAGTACCCAAGAATCTATTTCTTCAAGACAGGCCCAACCAGGAAAATAACCCCACAAATGGTTATCACCAACAGCCCCCTAGGTTAATCCCCTCCAGCATATCATTGACAATCTACAACCTAGTCTTTAAAATAACCTCCCACTATAGTAAATGTATTACCTATAAAAAATTATAATAAATCAAGATCTTTAATAGTTGCCTTTTTTTATTTATATGAAAAGTTACCACCAACATTACAAGCAACTCCAAATTCTTAATGTCCTCCTAAAGACGGCGTATTAGTTTCCGATGTTAAATGCCTCACTGAATCAGCAAGAACATCTTAAACTGATAAGCCATGCAACGATCCATAAAAGGAATCAAGTGGGAAAATGAGGGCCCAAACAAAAATGTCAATTCCATTTAATGGACATAATATACCTGGGAGAAATTTTAGCATAACGAGGTCTACAGGTAGATGACACTACAGTTGTGGTCATTGGATTTCCTGCTCCAAGACAAAAGGAAAATTTATTTGTACCAAATTTAGCTGCCCAAAGCAGCAGTCTGAGAGCACTCCTGTGCAAGAGATGTGCAATGCACATGGGAGGCAAATCTTAGGTGACTCCTACACTGCATACCAGCGATAACTGTGTGTAATGTCAGGGTGGCTATGTGCTACAATGACAAACAAGGTGTGTCTACTCTGCAGCGCATAATTGCACATGTCAATGAAAGTCTCTGGCAGCAGTGATAGGCTTCTGCAGCTCCCCAGGGCCGGAACCTGTCGCTGTGGGGTGCAAAGATTCTGACTCCAAGGAGGCCACAGGAAACATGCCAGAGCCTTTCCCCACTGAACCGTCTTTCCATACAGCAAGAAAGGACACCACTGGATGGTAGGCAGAGTAGAGAACTATGCAGAGTTTGTGAGATGCCCTCCTATGCCTTATGAGAATTGGCTTATGAATTTACTTATGCATAACTCAAAGACGCTTTAGGTAAAATACCTCATGTAAGTTGTCAGTTTTAATATTACAGTCCATTGAATCTGTATATTCTATTTTTGTACAGGTATCATTCTTGTATATGAAGTTAGAAATATGAAGTGTGAATCTATTTATATTCTAAATGTGTTAATGAGGGCTATTACTGGTACACCAGAAACCTAATGACTCTGTGATCAAAATGATAAGCCGTGAAGTGTCTTGTTTGTCCTGTGAGCCCAAATGGTGGTTAATCCTAGAAAGACATGTGACCATACCACCTTGTACTGAAATCCATCTTGGACATGGTGATTTTCCATGGGGATGGGAAATGAAAAACAAAGGATTCCTACTCTTGCGAAAAGTCTATTTAAACAATGGGAAACAATGGGAAGCAATCAGCCTTTATCATCAGCTGTTTTTTTACCTAAGGGGTGGGTAATAATTTTTGATGGGGGGCCACTCCCAAGCTTTTGAAAAGTGGTCAAGGGCAGCACTCTTCCATGATATTAATGGAGGAGGTGCGGGATCTGGGATGGAGGTTGGATGCAGAAGGGAGTTTGGGGAAAAGACTGGGTTGCAGGAGAGAGAATGGAGTCTGGGAGGGAGCTTGGAAAAGGAGGAAGTTGTGATCTAGGGCAGAGGACTGGGGTGAAGGTTTTGGGATGTGACCTAGGTTAGGAGGGGATTGTGATCTCGGGCAGGAGATTGGGGTGCTAGATCTGGGAGGAGGCACAGGTGCATGTGGAGTAGCGGGGCAGGAGTGTGGGGCAGAGGGTTGGAGAAGGTCAGAGTTGAAGTGCCAGAGGCAGGCTGAATCTTCCCCCATCCCCTCTGGACTCAAAGAGAAAGCTCCCTGCAGCCATGTTTCTGAGTAGCATGTGGGGCATGCGGGGGAGCCTGCCTTTGCGGGCCATATTTTGTCCAGGCCTGCCCTAAGAGGATATGGAAGAACTTTGAAGAAGGCTGTAGATCCAACTCAGAGTAAAAGATCTACTCTGATTTGAAGTTTATGCCTGAAATAAGAACAGCTGTTTAGAGAAAGAATTTGCATGTAACAAGTTTCTCCTTCACTTTTGGGGGTGAGAAGCCAGCTCCCACACACCTTGCCTGGGAGCCTGCAGAAGTTGTTGTCCTCCCTGCTATCAATCTCTCCTATCAGAGCTGTTCCACTATGTATAAGTAATTAAATATTTATTGAGAGAGAGAGAGAGAGAGAGAGAGAGGGTATGTCTACACTAGCCACCCTAGTTCGAACTAGGGTGGTTAATGTAGGCAACCGGAGTTGCAAATGAAGCCCGGGATTTGAATTTTCTGGGCTTCATTTGCATATTTCCGGGCGCCGCCATTTTTAAATGTCCGCTGGTTCGGACTCCGTGCCCGCGGCTACACGCGGCACGAACTAGGTAGTTCGGACTAGGCTTCCTAGTCCGAACTACCAGTACACCTAGTCCGGTAATTCAGACTAGGAAGCCTAGTCCGAACTACCTAGTTCGTGCCGCGTGTAGCCGCGGGCACGGAGTCCAAACTAGCGGACATTTAAAAATGGTGGCGCCCGGCAATATGCAAATGAAGCCCGGGAAATTCAAATCCCGGGCTTCATTTGCAACTCCGGTTGCCTACATTAACCACCCTAGTTCGAACTAGGCTGGCTAGTGTAGACATACCCAGAGGGAGGGAGCGAGTGCGAGTGAGAGAGCGCGAGTGAGAGAACGCGAGCTCAGATGGGAGAAGTCATGTTCAAATCCCCGCTCCAACTAGGTAAAAATAAAAAAAAATTGGAGATAGTCGAGCCCTATTAGATGACTTAGTCTCTTCTCAAGGCAATGAAGTACTTGTTTCCAGTCCTTTTCCCACTCTAGTTGTAAACCTCTTAAACCTCCACCACTGTCCCTGGAAACTATTCTATTGTTTAAACATATTTCTTTCTTACCTTTATAAAGCAACAACAAAAGAGGCCATCTTTTATTTCCAATTGGAAGTGGCAGATATCAATGATTATTAAAGAAAAGGTTTTGGATAATTATATGCTGATTTCTCTAGCTAGTTGGGGTAGTCAGCAGAAAGCATTTACTGGATGTGCACATTTAATGTTGTTCCCCAAGAATGGGTCAACATTGCATGCCCAGAGTTTGAATTTAGGCTCAAGTCTAATCCCGCTTCTGTCTACAAAGACATCATGGTAACCCAGGGATGTCCTGATACTCTAAATTAAGCCCTGTGCATTATGGCAGCTGTATTCTGACTGGAGGAGTCCAGCACAAACAGCAGAATGGAGCCTTGAGGCAACTAAACTATAAATCCCATGTGGTACTCAGACTTCATTGACAAATTGAAATATTTTGGTTTTTGACCAAAATATTGTGGTTTTAGGGAGTCAACTTTTTCAATGAAAAACTGAAATTTTCCATGGAAAGCAAATATTTTTCCAGGAAGAAACTGGCTAGTTGCTTACTCACACCAAATTAAAATAATGAGTACAGACTAACCCCTTCACAGTGATTTTTGGAGGAAAATAGTGAAGCAGTGTAGTGTAGTTCTCTCAGGTCACATGTACACTGCATGCTTATTTTGGAATAACTGACATTTCAAAATAATAAAGCGTGCATCTATACAGCAAGCCATTATTTTGAAATAATGTCAAGGTGGAAGACTTCTTACTCCAACTCCTGTAACCCTCATCTCATGAGAAGTAAGGGAAGTTGAAGGCAGTGTTCTTCCTGCTGGATGGACAGTGCCAAAGGCCAAATTAAGCTATTTCAACTTCAGCTACACAATTGACATAGCTGAAGTTGCGTATCTTAATTAGACTTTTGCTCTGCTGTGTAGACACACCCTCAGTTTGAATCGATCAGGCACACCATACTCTAAGGTTTTGAATAAAGGGCTGTCCTATGGAAAGATAAGGGAATCTCCATAGTATACTGAAAAAAAAATCCACTGTTTACCATTTTAAACACATCTAGCATTCGCTTGTGAAGAACTGGGAAATTGTTTTTTGATGAAATAACATATAGAAGTAGTCAGTTTCCTCCTCACCTTATTGTTATGTACCAGCTATGAAACTGTTAATTCTCTTTCTTAGAAGAATACAGTGGCTGTGGGGAAAAGTCACCAAAAACATGAATGAACTGAGAGGAAGTAAAGTCACTGGAAGGTAATTAATGCCAATATTTAGGCATTTAAACAAGTCTGCAGGAATACCAGATCCTGGGGAAATGTGGATGGGAAGAATTTTGTGGGCTGGTTTTGACTAGGTTCCAGAGGACGAGCAAACAAAGAACTAAAAATTTTATTGGGTGAGCAATCTGACAAAGAGCAATGGTCATTCACATTCAGTTCAAGAAATGACATGGAACTATGACCAAGCACGTTCCACTCAAAGGGTTTGCAGGATTCTGAAACCTATCAGGGGTTCCATGTTGAAGATGGGTGATAACTGATAAACTAGGCATGCAATTAAGTTGCTTGCTGTTTTCAAGATATATTTTTTCTGTATTGCTTTTTGCTTTTCATAAATCTTTTGCTTTATAGAGACTGGCTGGTTATTGGTTATGCCTGTCATTACCCCTAGAAGGCAAGTTGGCAGGTGCTGAACTAAATTCAATATAAGTCCCCAGTCTGGAGGGAGAGGAACAAGAGTTTTCATCCTTAGAAGGGTGACAGCCAGAGGCCTGAGACCTGTGTGATATATCCTCACAGAAACCATGAAGAAGTCAGAGGGTCAGTTACCTCAGTCCTGTTACACAGCTACAGAAACTACTTTGCTTTGTGTGACAATATAATACCCTTCAGGTCTAGAAAAAACATCTTGTAAGACAGGTAAAATGTCAGTAGCTATTTCAATGTAAATAGAATTGGCTAAAAGTGCTTCAAGTATTATATTCTTAGGCTACATAATGCAATTATTTATTAATACACATTAAGTAATGTATTTATTGGACTGACATTTTTAATTGCAATTAGAAGAAATAATTACTTATTTGTTAGACTGTCAATATAAAATAAATATATCCTTGTGGCTCAAAAGAAGGGAAAATCATCAGCCAAAATGTTTGCTATGAAATCCACCGAGATAATTTCAGGTAACAGCTAAATCAAGAAAATTAAGATTAGATTTTATCCCTTCAGTTTTAGAACAGAACTTCAAAGCTATTTCCTTAGCCTTCCTACCTAGATCCTCTCCTTCAGAGATGTTGCTTTCTCTTACAGGAGAAGTTTTTCCATGATCCTTGCCCTTGGTTTTAAAATGTGATTAAAAAAACCCCTCTTCCCCTACTGTGAAAAGCAACTCCAAATCCTTCATGTCCTCGGAAGGATAGTGCATTATTTTTCCACGACAAGTTCCTTATCAAGTCAGCAAGAACCATCTTTAGCAAATAAATGATGCAAGGACAGTAAGAGTGATCTCCTGCTGAAAACGAAATAACCAAAGAGAACAATCTTTCTGGAATCAACAGAAAACAAATTAAACCAGAACATTTCCTGGTAAAGAAAAATTAAACTATTATTCTATTTTAAAAGTGACAGAGAACAGGCTGTGGGGGAAAAAACCCAAGGAATGTAAGAACTCTCAGACTGATATAGAATGGATGAATCCATGGAGGCAAATTCAGTAGCAACAATGTTCATTTTTTTATCGTTCAAGTAACAGTGCTGACCCAGTAACAAATTTTCTTCCACATGAAGACACAGACTCTATTCCCCTTGATTTTGTTAGGTGGGATTTTTAAATGGACCTATGGCAGTGTCACAGAGTGACTGGTCCTTTAAGAAAAAACAACAACTGATCTGGTAGCACTTCATAGACGAATGAAAGATGTAGATGGTATCATGAGCTTTCGTGGGCACAGTCCACTTCTTCAGATGATGAAAGCTCATGATACCATCTACATGCTTTGCTAGTCTATAAAGTGCTACCAGACCATTTGTTGTTTTTTTCTGTAAACAGACTAACTCGGCTACCCCCTGAAGCTCCTGGTCCTTTAAGAGGAGTTTGATCTTTTCAGGTTGCCAGCAGAGTGTAATCCAGCAGGGAGCAAGGAAACTTGCTTTGACTGTCTTACTGATGGGCTGTGGAGTGTAACCAGTGTGTAGATATGTTTATAGACAATTATAATATAGAGATGCTACCTCATAAGGGCTAGTATTACAAACAGAAATGTGGAGATGAGCCCTGAAGACAGGGTTGGGAACACCAGTTAACCAGAGAGACATTCTGCAGTTTTATTAAAGTTGTATTCCTTTCTCAATCACTGGTTTGTTATTTAATGAATCCCAACGATATTACAACTATGTAGAGGCAGCAGCACTGCAACAGTTTTTGGTTTGGGGGTGCTAGGTTGCACCTCCCTCCTTATCCATTCCTCTCACCGCACCCTAGAGCTGAGGCGACCACCTAGGAACCCACACATGGGCCTAACCAGGACCCTGGGGTCTGGCAGCCAGCCAGGAACTCACATGTGGGCCTGGCAGCCATGGCCCTGGATGTCAGGGGTGCTGATCTTGGGCAGCAGGGCTGAGGGGCTGGCAGCTGTGACCCTGGTCCCAGACTCCAGGCAGCAGGAGCACAGACCCCAGGTGGCACAGACATGAAGATGGGTCATCCAAAACCCTGGGGTGCTAAAGCACTCCCATCGCCCTACTTCCCATGACTGTGTGTCAGGGACAGCTATGGAGAGGTCAGAGGAAAGGGTATGATTGATATGGAAGGACTGTTGTGTTGAACAGAAGTTTATTTCTTCAGCACAAATCTGAGTCCCTGAAGAAAAGAAATTGTGTCTGGACTATGTTCTCTAGTAAGCAGGCGAGTGAGTTAGCTTGCTGGCATCCCGCAGGAAAACTCTCCTTGACTTTGCTGTTGGGCAAAGGCTAAAGCTCAATCTCAGTTATGATGGATCCTTTTAAGAAAATAGCAGCTCTCTTTCCTTCATTCAGTATGAGCCTGATATATCTTCATTTTTAAAAGCGTTAACTATGAAAAGAAGGTTAATCTTTGAATCCTAAGGACAGTGAAAGGTAAAAATCTGAAAGAGAATCCACCCCTGTGTAGAGTGTCACCATACAACCTGTGCACTGCAATAGGTTAAAAAAATAATTTCTCATCTCTGTTTTGGAATTGCCTATTAAGTGTTTGTGCTACTCACGGGGTAAACAGAACTCCTTGTTAAAAACCAAAAGTCAGTTCCAGAAAGGACAAAAGCTACCAATAGAGCCATCCTTATGTGCAGAATACACAGCTGTGTAGGACACTCAAAAATTTGGGACACCACAGGGTCTTAAGGGCTACCCACCTGCCTCTTCTTATCCCTGTTCTGTGGCGTTGCTTCCTCTAGAGAGGATCTAGTTAACTTAAAAGTGAAAAAGTCTGGCAGACCTATTAGTGGAACATTCAACCTGTGAAAGAGCCATTGACATGGTAATGAACCATTTAACAGGCATTTGCTAACCCCAGGTATATACTGTCAGTTTCTGAATTTACTTTTTCTTTTACATTCCAGCTCAGCTTTCCCCTTGATATTTTTATACCACTACCTCTTCTTGTTTCCCCTCCTCCCATTTTTTCCTTCTCTCCCCTCCCTCTTCCCTATTTATTTTAGTTCTGGACATCCAACACTCTGGTCATCTGAAGAAGTGAGCTCTGCCCACAAGAGCTCATGATACCATCTACATGTTTTGTTAGTCTTTAAAGTGCTACCAGACTATTTGTTGTTTTTTGAATTTACTATGTTAGTCTACAGGACTTTAGTTTACAATTTGCTATAAAATATTTTATTAGTGTGTCACTGAAGATTAAAAAGTCACATCTATTAAAAATAATTATTCCTCTGCACTGGGTAGCTACTGCGCATAGGGCACCAGTTTAATAGTACTGTGTAGGGTCCCATAAATCCTAAGGAAGGCCCTAGCTACCAAGAGGTAAGAGAGTGGTTCTAGCCCAAAACGGATAATTTTTCATGTCTGGTTAAAAATCCTGAAGGGGCTGTGTGGGTGTGTGTTTGTAGTTGACATTGGTTTGGGTTTCCTTACATCCCACAGAGGTGGATTCAGGCTACAATCAGAGATGGGCATGTCATTTCCTCCCCTCCCTGCTGCTGATTGTGCCACTGAAGCCATTAGAATTTCCCGTCTGTACTCAGAAGAATACATAACTGGGATTATTTCTCTCATATGGCAGTAGAATAAATGAGGATTGTGGTCAAGTTTAAGAAATAATGTGGTGCGTTTTTTTTAATTTTAGTAAAAATGTGAGCAGCTGAATATTGACCTTGTGTTTTAACTATGTACTTCTCTACCAGCATGATATCCATGTAAAGAGTTGTGTTTTTTTTTTAAATGTGATTGTAACAGGGCATGGCTCGCTATCACAGATGCATCCTACTTGTCACTCAGGGTATGTCTACACTACAGCGTTATTTCAAAATAAACTATTTCGAAATAGTTAATTCAAAATAAGTTATTTCGAAATAACATGGCTACACACAAAATGCATTTCGAAATAGCGTTTTTCTATTTTGAAATAGCACGTCTACACTGAGTGGATGTTGAATCGCATTTAAGGCTGGTTGGAACCAGTTCCGGCAGGGCATCAGGTTAGAAGTTGCCTTGTGGCCAGGGCGGCCAGCACAGCACCCTGGGAACGGCTGGAGGCCCCCTATTTCGAAATAAGCATTTACACAGCGCTTATTTCAAAATAGCAATTTCGAAATTGGCGCTATTCCTCATGGAATGAGGTTTACCAATTTCAAAATAAGCCCTCTGCTATTTCGAATTAATTTTGAAATAATGGAATGGCTGTGTAAACACTAGGAAAGTTATTTCAAAATAACTGCTGTTATTTCGAAATAACTTTGCTGTGTAGACATACCCTCAGGGAATCAGCTCTTTGGTGCTGCTGCTCCCCTTTCTGGCTGGTGTCTTGCCCACTGTACTGGTTATTCTCCTACCTCTGTGTATTAGGTCCCACAAACCTCCCAGAACCTTGCGTCCTCCTACCTGAGTACTGCCCTACCACAGTGCCCCTACACTCTGTGGCCCTCCCCATCAGGGAACCTCCCAACCCCTTATGCTCACCTTGCCTCAGTGACCCCACTGCCAGTCTTTATCTAGGCCCTGCCTCAGGGGCAAACTGCAGTCTGAAATGGCCACTCATCATTGGCAAGGTAGTGTGGACCTGCTGCCTTTTCCTATTCTGGCTGCCTCCTGGTACTCTGAGGCCTTGCTTCAAGCCCTGAAGCCTGGGAGCTTGCCTGTCCAGAGATTCCCCAGCTCTGCTTCCCTTTCCCCAGCCCTGCTCTAAATCAGGAAGCCTCTAGCTTCACTGGCAGCCAGGTCCCTCCTGCTCTTCAGCTAGAGCAAAAGCATGTCTGTCTGCACCCCTCCAGAAGACTTCATTTATACTGCTTTCAGCTGGGCCCTAATTGCCTCAAACCTGCCACAAAGGCTGGGTCCACAGCTCCAATGCTCCAGCCCTCTCCTCCGCTGGGTTTTAACCCCTTAAAGGACCAGTGCCTCGTCATGGTGATATTAGAATGACTTCTTAGAATGACTTGTTAACATACAGAATAAATTGCCAATGTTTGTTATAGTTAGGGCAACATCCCAAACTTTCCATCAAGTTGGGGCACCTATAATTATACTGTTGATTTAATTTGGCTCATGTCACTATTGTACATCTCATATGTTCTTCACATCTTGTATCCATGCAAGCTGCTTTCAGGGAGATGTCTTTGCTGCCATTTGAGAAGCAGAGCAGCCTGCAGAAACTGAGAGAGATTATAATACCATCAAAATTGTTCATTTTATTTCCTTGAGCATACAGTATGGACAAACATTGTAAACAGACACTTTTAGTCTCAGAAATAATACTGTAAATGATAATGATACTCTAAACTTAAACTATGACTGTAGACTTGCAAATGACATAATTATAACATGCATAATTATAACAACAGGAAAGTTACAGGTCAATTATAGGAGCACAGAACAAATGAACCAGAATGTTTTTTAGCATTATTTACATCCATTGAAGTCAAAGCATTCAAATTCCCAAGGAGATTTTTAGAAGGTTGGTGTTCAGATTTTAATAATTCAATTTCTCCACATTATTTATTATGTTTGGGTCTAACTCAGTGATTCTAAAACTGTGGTTCATGGACCATAGTAGTCTGCGGCTGCCTTCCAGGTGGTCCTCGGTTTGAGCTCAGCCCCCTTTCCTCCCTTTCTTTGGAGCACCAGTGCTGGCTTCCCACTGGGGGAGAAGCAAAAGCCCCGAGTCTCCACACTGGATCCAGCTCATGAGGAAGAAGTGGAGCCAGAAGTAGCTGTGTGCACAACTGCTCCCCCTCCACCAACCAGGGGACCAGCAGCACATGGATGCTTTTCCCCTGCTACTCCCATTGGCCAGAATCCAGCTGATGGGAGCAGCAGGAAGCCATGCCAGAAAGTGGCGAGGAATATGAAAGCAAATAAGTGCCCCCCACCTCCTCATGCCCAGACTTCACATTGCCACCACCTTCATGCAATCCCTCCCACCTTTGCCAAGACCAGACACCTGACTCCACCTCTAATCCCTCCCTCCTGGCCAGATACCCAACCCCACCCTGCTCCTGCACCCTTCCCCCTCCTGCTCCTGCACGCTCCCTCCTGTCCAGACATCCTATCTCCGTCTTATACCTGTACCCACCCTAGCTCCTGCACCCTCCCTCCTGGCCACACACTGTGCCTTCCCTTGCCCTGTCTCCTCCCCCTTGGCTAGACACTCTACTTTCAGCTTGCTCCTGCACCCCATCTCCTGCCCAGACCTCACGCCCCTCACCCACTCCTGCACTCCACCCCCTGACCAGATCCTGCAGCCCCATCCTTATGACACTCACTGGCAGCCCTTTTCCTCACACTTAACCCCTCATGTTTATTCCTGGAACCACTAAAGAGTAAATCTGGCCTATGGAAAGCCTTGAATCTCAGTCCTCCCTGTCCCTTCCCCAAAGCATCACAAGAGTGAGGTGTGTCAGTTGGGGACACATCAGTGAGGGTTGGGAGAGTTGGAGAGTTTTTTTCTTCTCACTTGTGTGGTCCCCAAGTGATTTTTCTGTGGGTCAGTGGTTCCCGATTCAAAAAAGGTTCCCCACCCCTGCTATAAATGAAGAAAACATTGAAACCTTTTGTGTTGAACATAAAGTAATATTTTACTTTATTTAAAATGAAGTTTGATAAATTAACATGAAAAAGTTAAAACAATCTGTTTAATAATTTAAATTAATATTTTCTTTCTTACTGGTTAAATTAAGCCATTCTCCCTGCTGCAGCACTAGCAAAATGGCTTGGCATAATTATATATTTAATAGAGAGTTTCCATTAGCAACTGGTGATCCATGGAAAGGTTTGTAACGAGCCAGGTGGGCAATGGACCAAAACGTTTGAGAACCACTGCTCTAACTTGACCTTAATGGTCATATAATTCACTAACATACATAACTTACAGAGGAAAAAGCATTAAACATAACCAAGTAACAACAGCTGTCTTCAGCTGCTCAGCTGATTTTTTATCCAGCTGTTAACTATCTGAACAAACTTCTCCCAAAGAACCCTCTTAGTTTTTGTGAAATACCAGATAATACATAATATTAATCTGCAGAAAGCTATTTAAAAATAGTTACGTTAGTGTTCCCCATTCAGTATAATCTTCATTTTCAGTAACAGAGAGCTGATAAATAAGTCTTACAGTCTATGAGCCAAAGCATTCATAATTCACATGCTGATTTATTCTTGAAACTGGCAAGAAACATAAGCAAAATTCAGATGTACTCATCTGAAAACTTGCAAAAATATTTTTCTTTACACTTTTCCATAGGTGAATATGCTGCATTTAAAGAATATATCAGCATATTCCCTGTTTTCATGTTGGTAACTTTTAAGTTGCTTACTAGGTTATCTTGAAGTGTGGTTCTGTGGATTTATTTTTTAAGTTATTCCAAAGGTGCCTAGAACACATGAATGAGCACTTGTTAATATGTCTATAAAACAGGACTACATTCAGTGTAAGAAGACAAAGAACCCATGAAATAGTCTAAACTACACAGTCTCTACAAGTAAAAGCTAGAGTAAAACAATAGGTTGTAAAACACGTAAGCCAAAGGTTATGTTATACAAGTGAGAGAAGCGTGCTTAAAAATTAAGGTTCTTCCAAGTCGAGTGTTCAGATCTCTAATGCTAGGAAGGTTAGTAGGAGTACTGCTCTGAACTGTCATTAAGTCATAATTCAAGAGATCATCTCTCAGAAGGGTAAACAAATCTTTAAACATCAATGTTAACACTGATGTTAGGAATAGTCAGAAGTTATAAAGGTGGCATTGCACTATTGGTGTAATATATTCTAGGTACATACAACCACCAAACAGGGAGACAGTTGGAAGATTTTTCTCCTGTGGATACACAGGACAAGATTCTCAAAGGTATTTAGGCTCCCAACTTACAGTGATGTAAATTGAAATCACAGGGGTACATCTGCACAACAACATGATTTCATAATAAGTGCTGTGTAAAGACCCCCAATTTTGAAATAAGCTATGCAATTGACATTGCTCAATTTGCTAGCTTATTTTGAGTTAAGCCCTGCTGTGTAGATGTGTCCTGGGAAGTTAGGGACTAAAATATCTTTGAGGATCTGGGCAACATGCCTCAAGGACTTGTTTGTTCTGAGTATGTATGAAGCATAGCACAATGATCCCTAATTGTTCCCTGAAGACTTTCATATAACACAAATAATGAATGAATACGATAGTCTAAAGACACACAATAAAAAAAAGGTGGTTTTATCGCTGAAAGTCTTCACACTTTACAAATGTGCATGCAATATGTTTTTCCCACTCACCTAACCATCAGATTCCCAACCCCTGGCAGTTATACAAACATCAAGTAAGGGGTGAATGAAACAACACAGCTTTCATAGCTAAGTAAAGCTCTCCTCCAGGGCAGAGCAAAGAGCCATAATCCATTAAAGCATATATTCCATAAACAGGACAGGAATAAGGAACAAAAGGTGGAAAGTATTATTCTCCCTTTATAGATTCAGTTGAATCTCTAGCTCTTAATCATCCCTCCCCAATACTACACAAGCAGACGTCTCTCTCTAGCAGAGGAGAGATTATCTCATATATTGTCAGATATTTCTCACATTAAACAGAAAACTAAAGCAGAACATCACCATTTAGAAGACCTTCTCATAGTTAATATCATAATTACTGTATTTCATTCATCCTTCACTAAGATGTGGCACCTATTCCTACAGTCCTAGTAACATATTACAAAAATGAGATTGTTCATTTTAGTTTAGACATATAAAAACAGCCTATTCCAGTTTCTAGTCATCTTGCTAATTTTTAGGAACATAATCCTGAACAATGTAACAACACAGCAATAGCAAAACAATGACAGGTCCCCAAAATAGCAAGTCAGCAAAAGGATGCAAACCAAAATAATATCAACATCTCACCTCCCAGAACATCCCTCTCCCCCAAATAAAACATGCCAAATGCCTTAACCCTCTACAGGCTCCCTGCAAATAAATAAGCTTCGTAATATCTTATTAAGGTCAACAGATTTGGGCTATTTCACAGAAAGGTAAGAGACTGCCTTCCAAAATCATGGGTAATAACTTGCCAGCCACTCCTACTTTCCTATAAACCAAGGAGGCTCCATCTAGAACATCTCTGAGGTTCTTGTGCACATATAAAATAATTAGGCTGTTTTTTCAATTTTCTCAAGTCTCACCTTGCTCAGCAACAATTTCAGGAGGGATATTGACAAAACTGGAAAAGTTCTTTATAATATATCATCCTCTTTGGTGAGTGAAATGGCAACTATGAAGCAAGATCTTGGTTAAAACAACAAGGAGTCTGGTGGCACTCTAAAGACTAATTTATTAGGGAATTGGAGCATAAGCTTTTGTGAGCTACAACTCACTTCCTCAGATGCTGAAGAGAAAAAGAAAGAAAGCACCATCATAATCTGGGCAAAGAAAGTAGAAGCACCTAGATCCTCCCTCAGGATGGCAAAGAACCCAAGGGAAAAATGTGAATATCAGGCAGAAAAAAGCACCAATATTACTACTCATTTCAGGCCTCACAAACAACCCAAGTCAGACAATATTATGCAATTTGTTGACTGCCAGGAGGTATGTACATCTGAGCTGAAATTTTGAAAAATTCAATCATGTCTACATAAAGTTAATAGGCTGGCACAATGGTCCAATAGCTTAAACTATCTAATGACATGGAAAGCATCTTAATAACAACATTACTTTGGGTTGTATTATCTGCATTTTGTCATCTACAGTACAAATCAATGCAAACTTTTATTTAGTGCTATACATAGCACTTTTCATCTTCAAACTATTTTGCAAAATCATTTTTTATTCTATTTAAATGTCTGATACATTTTTTGTTTACAAAATCCTTTGTAACTATCCGTCCCTATCACTCTAAACAAGTTTGTGTCTTCTATGCTTTTTTAATAAAGCTTCTATGATCAACAACAAAAAGCTGCACTTTTGTGAAACTAGTTGCTTAAATAATAGAAAATATGAGCTGACTTGGTCCTTTAAGACATATCTTGGTCATTTAAGCCCCACTTAAGATGGTGAAATTTATGTCACGCAGAGAGGGTTTTTTTCACACCCTTGTGTGATATAAATTTCACCGGCATAAGTGTTAGTGTGCACAGTGCTATGTCTTTAGGGGTATGTCTAGACTACATGGCTCTGTCGACGGAGCCATGTAGATTAGGTTTCTAGACATAGGAAAATGAAGCAACGATTTAAATAATCGATGCTTCATTTACAGCAAAATGGCTGCCGTGTTGTGCCGCCCAACAGCTGATTGGCACAGAGCAGTTGTCTGGACGCTCTGCGGTCAACAAGGGAAGCCCTTGTTGACTGCCCTGTTATGCCTCGTGGAATAAAGTTTACTGGGGCAGTCGACAAGGGCGTCCCTTGTTGACCGTGGAGCATCCAGACTACCGCGCTGTGCCGCCAAACAGCTGATTGGTACAGCGCGGCAGCCATTTTGATGTAAATGAAGCATTTTCCTATGTCTAGTAAATTAATCTACATGGTGCCGTTCACGGAGCCATGTAGTCTAGACATACCCTAAAATAGCATCTTCTTTGATATAGGAACAGCTACCTGAGAGCTCTTACAGAGACACAGCTGTATGGGTACACAACAAAGCGCCAGTCTAGAAGCTGGTCTTGCAGAAAATAAAGCCTTTTCCAAAAGATCTTTATCCCTCTATGATAGAATAAACTGAAATATTTTGATCTGATAATATTTAACTCTGTGAAATAAGAGTTAAGGGATCTTTCGGAAAAGGCTTTATTTTCCACAAGATCAGCGTCTAGACTGGTACTTTTTTCCGACAAAGCTCTGTGCAGAAAAAAAGCGGCAGCCATTTTTATGCTAATGAAGCGGGGGAGATTTAAATCCCCGCTTCATTAGCAATTGCGATACGTCTAATTTACATCCCTTTTACGAAAAAGGGATGTAGTCGAGACGTAGCCATATTGTTTTGAAATAGTACATTCATACTTTTTTATTTAATCTGACTTCTGCACGTTACATTTTTAATGTTTTCTGTTCATCTATACTTATCCAAAATTCACTGCCATAAAGATCTCATATTTTTATTGTTAGCCATTTTAAAAGCTAAGCACTATTCACTTATAGGGATGTATGTGTTCAGTAGTCAATGCACCAACAACCTCTGTGGGCCCCTGAGCAAGACTGGATGAGGCCCCAGCACTGTGCTCTTGGAAGGAGCAGGGCCTTGAGCAGAAAGGGCAGTGGTGGGAGAAGCCAGCCCTCTGCACTGCCAGAGCATGCCATCCACCTGCCAGCTCTCTGGCATGGCACTCCAGTGGCAAGTTAAAGGGCCCAGGGCTCCAAACACCACAGCTGCACCCCTTTAAATCTTCAGGCCCCAGGGCAACTTCCCTCTTTGCCAACCCCCACAGTGGCAGGCCTGTCCGTAGTTCTCCATGTACCACACATTTATCTCTTCAAAAAGCAGCATAAACATTCTTAGCTATCATTTATTAACTCTGGCCATTTTGTTATCCAAAGCCCATGGAAGGAGGCCTGTGTGGAAGATGGAATACCATTTTCTAAAGGATTTTGAGATTTAGACTATTGTCATTGTTGCAGTGAAATCTGAACATTTCAAAATGCTCTCCAAAACAACATTCTGAAAAAAAACCACATTTGTTTTATTTCATCTATTTTTAAATAATTATATTATATACAGTTATTAAAAATATAATAAACTAAAATAATTTCAAAATGAGAAAATGAAATATTTTGATCTGATAATATTTAACTTTTCCCACTTTTTTATAACTAAAATGTCTCCAAAATTAATATAATTTTATGAAGATGTCAATATTGTAACTAGCACATGAGTAATGTCATACAATATGACATATTATGCATGTAATGTATGGCATATGTACTACTAGTGACATGCCATTAAATACTATAAAATAATAGTATAAAAATGAAAAAAAACACTTCATTATGAAATTAAACTTGCATAATTTTAAAAAAATCTGAAAAAATTATTTTCATTTATGAAAAAGGAGTTCACAGGTAGAGTTATCAAAATTATCACAATTTTGTGAAAAATTTATGTTTTAGATTCAGCAAAAGTTTTTCATAATAAAAGTTGTTTAAAGTTTTCTAGGTAGCTAATGACCATTTAAATGATTCTCTTTTTTTTAAAATTCTGACCACATCAAATCATTCCATAGCTGAATTGTACAGTACTTGCAATTTGATATTTTTGTAGCTGTGAGCAGCTTTTGCTCAAGTATGCCATGTTAGCTAGGAATGAGTGATTCTGGAATTTACAGGTTTTTCCACTTGGTACACATCTTTATTTTGCCACCTTCTATATCACTATTATTTAGGTATATTTCCTGGAGCTTTACACTGTCCACTTTCACAATATAATAGATTAAGCCCAAAACGCCTCATAGCCAGCTGCTCTCCTTCAAGACAGATAAAGTAGAAGCAGGCAAGCAAGTATTGCAATTTAATAGTATTACAGCTCAAGTGATGGCTTGGATTTTAGTCTCTATTGCATCGTGTCTTATGGTTCATCCTTATTACAGCTGGTTCCATTAAATTGAATTACCGAGATATAGACTATTAGTTACAAGATTTTGAAATGAGTGCACTAAGCCCTGGAACAAAATGAGGCATACAGCTGGAATAACCTGTCCCTTCACTGAGACCTATTTTCTTTAAAAAGTCATGCTGTTAGTATATAACCACAATTGTGAATGCTAAAATCACGCTACTGTCTAATGACATTTCTATTTACTGGTGCTGAGTGGACTTTATTATTAATTCTCTCTGTAAACATATGAGATGAATCCTCAGATCAGCTAAGCATGAGTTGCCCTCTCCCCCAGCCCTGTTATTTCCATATGCCTTTATCAGAGTATGGCATAGGGACAGCGTGACATTGTACTAGTAACACCAACTCTATGCAACCTGGGGATTCGGTTGCCACCGGGAGCTTGCCACACCTCCGTTAGTACAGATTTCTGTCCAGAACAGTGAAAAATCTGTTCCACGATGTTCCTTTATAAGCGACCTGATTCCATGCACATTGTGTTCCATGGAAAGACACCCATTCAGTCAGCTTTGGATCTGGTCTATATTCCTCTCATTGGGTATGTCTATACTTGCCCCCTAGTTCGGGGGCAATGAGGAGTAACAGTTAATTTGAGGGAAGGGTTTTGGATCGGACTACCACATCTACACACGGCGAGTTAAATCGGGTTACCGGCATTTTAAAATGGCGACCAGCCGCAAATATGCTATTCAAACTCGGGATATTTAAATCCCGCGCTTCATTAGCAACTTCGGTATGCTTCATTTGCCTCCCTAGTCCGAACTAGGGGGCAAGTGTAGACATACCCTTTTATGCCAAGGCATGGTATTACTATGATTTGGCCTTTCCATTTCCTTCGCAGCATTACTTCCTATCACAGTGTATAAGCCTCTTTGTTAGCCTGGGGTAGAATTTTGGGTGTGACATTTTGATATTCTTATATCCTGACTAATATGTGTGCACAAATGTGTGTGGGCATATCTAGACAGCAGGGCTAAAGCCAAAATAAGCTACACGACTTGAGCTACGTCAATTGTGTAGCTTAAGTCGAAATAGTTTATTTTGGCTTTTGGCACTGTTTACACATCAGGGAAGTCTGAGTTAGGGCACTCTTCCTCCAACTTCCCTTACTCCTCCAAAAATGAAGATTACAGAAGTGGGAGTAAGAAATCCTCCATCTTGACATCATTTCAACATCATGCCAAAATAACTGCTTGCTGTGTAGATGCAGACTATATTATTTTGGAATAACATCGGTTATTTCTAAATAATGCTGTTGTGTAGACATAGCCTGTGTTACGTAGGGCTTCCCACTCTTTAATCACAAACTCAAAAACATCTTTGTCCTATTCCCTGCCATGCCCCTTCCTTGAGGTCATGCCCCTTCCACAGCTCTGCCCCCACTCAGTCCATTCCCCTTTCCTCAATCACTCACTCTCTCCCACCCTCACTAGCTTTCACCAGAATAAGGCAGACAGTTGGGGTGTGGTCCTCTGCCACTCCCAGAAGAGGCCCGCACATCCCTGCAGCCCCTGCAGGTATGTGTGTGTATAGAAGCGGCTTCACATGCTTCCCCTGCCTTTGGGTTCCACCCCACATTTCCAACTGGTTGCAATTCCTAGCCAATGGAAGACCCACTGCCCCTCCGTTCCCAACCCACCTGGAAGCTGCATTCAGGGATGTGCCAGCTGCTTCTGGGAACAGTGCTGGGCCAGGGCAGGCACAGAGCCTGCTTTAACCCTGTTGCACCACCCAACTTTTAGAGGTTGATCTCTCAGTTTGGCTTCAGCAGTCTCTGGGAGATTGAGTCTGCTTGTGGGAGACTCCAGGTGAAAGTGGGAGCACTGGCAACCCTAGAGTTACATCTGCCCACAAACTGATGGAGTGAAAAGAGATAAGAGATAGAGCTAAAGTGTTAAGGTTATGGTGGGAGTGTAATATACAAGTATACAGTGGAAGACTGCATAAGAAACACTATACCTGGTCTACACTAGGGAGTTATTTTGAAATAATAAGGGGAACATCCACACTACGAAACCTATTATTTCAAAATAACAGGCTGGTTATTTCAAAATCTATACTCCTGCTTTCCTTGGGGAATAACACTTATTTCGAAATTGTCATTTCAAAATAGTGGTAGTGTAGATGCTCTGCTGCTGCTTTTTGAAATAACTATTCCCCAGCATCATTCAGAGTAATTACTCCCCAGTGCTTTCTGAGGCTCTAAGTCAAGGTAACTTGTTCACATTAACAGGACTAATGTCTAGTCAGACTAATTTCAAGGCTTCCCCATAGTGTGGGCACCACACTATTTCGATTTTGTTATTTCAGGAGTTATTAAATCAATTTTAGTTATTTCAAAATAATTTCCTAATGTAGACATGCTCTAAAAAAAGAGAGAAAATCCTGGCCTTGACCAGAATACAACCTCCATACAATTCCCTTGGGAAACAAAAGAGGTGGGACAAAGAAAGAGACTCTTGAACCTCCAAAATAGAAAATGACCATAAGTTGTAAGGGGTGTAACTAGGGGTGTGCACAACAGTCATATTTGGGAGACTAAGATGAAGGAGGGGGTAAATGGAGAATGAAACCTGGGGAAAAGGCTCTGCAGTATCAGAGCTGTGTACACAACACTGGGAAACAGACTCTGCCAGCACGTGCAGCTAAGGATACATTTGCTTGCAACTAACCCAGTAAACATCGCATTGCCTGCACTTCAGACTTCTGGGGAGGAGGTGAAGAGAAAGCCCCTAACAATACCTACCAACAGCACATCTGGCACAATATAAGCCTGGGGGTAGGTATTCATGTTCATTACATCATGTTTGTCAATGCTGTACACTGCTTTTAGTGGAGTGGCCGCAATGTGACACCATAGTGGTGTGTTGCACCATCAAAACTAAAACTGTCTCTTGATCCTCAGGATTGAATTTCTGGGGTTGATATTGTTAAAGCAGCAGAAGGAACTTAGGGCTTCTAATTCCCTTTGTTGTGTCTTGCATGTAGAAGCAAAATCACAGAGAACAAGAGTGAGGTTACTCATCAGTGGCAAACACATGTGGAATGCTATTTCCCTTCCAATGCAGCTATCTTTTCTCTCTCCACACACAACAGATGTATGATGGAGAGGCCAAAAATGTGGGGGAGTTTGGATCCTTGGCAGCCTATAACATTCCTATAGCAAACTATGTGAAGTATAAAGAAATCAGGATAATATGTTTTTAAGGGCAAGATCCCCAGCTGATGTAAATCATTAAGTCTCCATTAAATACAATGAAATCTCCAAGAATGTTAACAATATTTGTTGTCATCACAATACTAAATATTAAATTTAGTTTAAAAAAAAATCCAAACATTAAATAACATTTTAATGTGAGTAGTGTGTCCTGTAATTTCTGCTACTAACACTAACCTTTATCCTTTTTATTTTCTTGTATAGTTACTAATAGATCTTTGTGAACACTGCACACATATTCTATGTGCTTGTTAGGTTAATAACATTATTTCCTTCAGAAAATTGCTTGACTCATTGCTTTTTGGTCTTTTATTTTGATTGCTGGCTAATTGACTTATTTTACAGCTTTTTGGTCTATCTTTTTGTTTGTTTTGCCTTTCTTCTATTATAAAATTAATTAGCTTCCATGATGTGGTTTTTCCATTAAAACATAATTAGAGTTTTGATGTATATGAGTTTTATCTCCAACATATATTTTCCATTAGATATTGAGTATTGTCACTTTTAAATCACAAAACGTATTTTTAATTTTTTTCGTTTGAGCTAGAAAGTTGATACAAAAGTTTGAAGGAATGAAAATCTAGGGAATAAAATATGTCTACATGGTGGAACGTAGACCTTCTTTACCACATCACCTTAGAATTTAGCTCTACACAGCAGAATTACAGTAGTTATCTTCTATTTCTTCCTGTAGAAGAATGTAAATTTAGTTCTCAAGTTTCCTGTAGTCATATATTCAATTTTAAATGTTCATAAATTGTAATTTTTAAGTTTCTGGGCTTTTGTAAATATAACCAAGTGAATAACTCAAAATTCAAATTGAAAGCAAAATAACAAAAAACTCAATTCACTTCATATACATTTACCCTATTGTGCTTGCATTACATGAATATTTTAGTGAAAGCTCATTCTGGAAGGAATCTTTCTAAGAACAAGAACTTTCAGGCAGATATTAGACATTATGTAGTGAACGTGAATTATGAACTCAAGCATTTGCATTGGTAATCTGATTCGAATAGCTCTAAATCATCCAGGGAGCAGAAACAATGCCACACATTGTGACAGAACTAAACACACTGAATATTTACAAAGTGCTGACAAACACCACTGGAATCATGGTGGCTACTGAGACCCTGCACAAAAACTTAGGGTGCTGCAGGACCACCACCACCCCAGTTTCTTGTGCCTATGACTGAACATTTAAAGACATACAGTAAATGTAATGATCAAGGGTTTTAAAGCATCCTGTCATGTGTCATACAAGACTACTTTGAGGCTTAGACACAACATGACTATGTTATTAAGGATTCCAGCAATTGCCCTATGTCAAGATACACCAATTCTTAAAAAAAAAGTACATATTGCAATAATTATTTGTGTCCAGGAATTTGTTTCTCATCCGTAAATTCAAGCCAGGTAGCAGAAGAGAGAAAAACAACTTTCCTCATATTCCTGTCATCTCTGAATAACACAGGGTCACTATTAGCCAACTACTGTGCACAAATTAGGTTGCTGGAATGAATGCAACCAGAACTCTTGAACTGAACTTTAGATGCCTGAAGCTCCAGATTTTGCAATTTTTTTTGCCAAATGCTAGTGATTAAATTTCAGTTTTACCAGTTCTCCCTTCATAGGAGCCGAAGTTAGTTCCATCTTTCTGCATATTTGTTACATTAAGCTTAATGACTACATTAATAGTTTTGGATTGCTCAGTTGGCTACTATAAGTGCTAGGGGACATCTTTCTCCATTGAGCTGTAAGTCTGGTGTCTATGATGGAAATTTAAATGTTATCAGTCAACACAAAACTGTCAGAATCCACCCTCCCCAAAGTACTGTCAAAAACCTCAGAATGTGGTTAACAGGATACATTCATGAGGAGATCCCCCTCTGACTTTCCCAGTAAAATACTGAAGAACACCTGGATGACATAAGCATTATATTCACAAGAAAAATCAAATGGTGTCATTATTAGATACTTTTAATTATGCAAAAGCAATGAGGAGTCCTGTGGCACCTTATAGACTAACAGATTTATTGGCACATAAGCTTTCATGGGCAAAGACCCACTTCGTCAGATGCAGGTAGTGGAAATTCCAGAGGCAGGTATAAATATATAGGCATAAGAAAAGAGTACCAATCAAGAGTAAGGCTAGCGATAACGAGGTCAATTCAGTCAGGGAGGGTGAGGCCTACTTCTAGCAGCAGGTGTGGAGGTGTGAACACCAAAAGAGGAGAAACTGCTTTTGTAGTTGGCTAGCCATTCACAGTCTTTGTTTAATCCTAAAATGATTGTGTCATATTTGCAGATGAACTATAGCTCAGCAGTTTCTTTGAAGTCTGTTCTTGAAGATTTTTTGTTGCAGGATGGCTACCTTTAAATCTGCTAGTGTGTGTCCAGGGAGACTGAAGTGTTTTCCTTCACGTAGCCATATACAATATTCGACTCCACACCTAAAGACACATATTTCACATCAATTTTTTCTGCTTTCCAAGAATACATACGAGTCACACTGTATGGTCCAATCATACGCTCATCAGGATTACAATCTATTCAAAGCAATCGTGTTATTATTCCAGAAGCAGGGCTAGATTGAGGGGCAGAAGACCCAGGCAACTGTCTGGGGTGCTGGGTCTGGAGGACACCAGCATCAGGATATTGTTTTTCTTAGCAAAAAAGAAAGGGGAAAGAGAATGTTTCAAGTAAAATGTGTGGGGGAACTCCATATATGGATTCATTTTCACTAACTACATAGAATATTCTGGACCTCCATAGAATCTTGTGGAACCTTCCAGACATTCTGAGGACATCTATACTTCACACTGAGGGTATGTCTACACTGCAGAGTTTTTTCAGAAAAACGGTTGTTTTTCTGAAAAAAGGTTACTTACTCTAATCACAGTCTTTTGAAAATCTCCGCTCTGCAATCACATTCTTTTGAAAAAAAAAAATCCAAAGAACAGAGGGGCTTTTCTGATATTGGTAAACATCTTTCTGTGAGGAAGAAGCCTATTTCCAAAAGAACTCTTTCCAAAGAAGGCGTGTGTGGACAGGGAAGACGGAATTCTTTCGCAAGAAGGGGAAAGAGAAAAAAGTACACGTACCATGTTGTCCAGTCCGTCCATAGTAATCACAGCTTAAGTGCGAGATAGTGTCCATTCAGTATGGACCCTATCTTTTGAAAAAGCAAATCACATTTTCAAAGTGCTTTTGCTGTGTAGGCACTCTCTTTCGGAAGACTTTTTTTGAAAGATCTCTTTCGGAAAAGATTCTTCTGAAAGAAGCCTGCAGTCTAGACATAGCCTTATTTTGGAATAAGCTATTCTGGAAGAAATTCTCTGAAATTTCTTATTTTGAAATAGTGTGTCTACACTACTGGGAAGCCTTGAAATTAGTCCGAGGCAGGATCCCTTAATGTGGATGCATTATCTCAATTTAGAGCTCCAGGAAGCACTAGCGAGTAATTATTTTGAATGGCCCTGGGGGTGGGGGTGGGGGTGGGGAACTGTTTCAAAATAGCAGCAGTGGAGCAGCCCCACTACAGTTATTTTGAAATAGCCGTTTCGGAAGAGGTGTTATTATTCCTCATGGAATGAGGTTTACAGAAGTCAGAATTAGCTATCCGTTATTTCAAATTTATTTTGAAATAACGGAATGGCTGTGTAGAAGCTGATATAGTTATTTTGAAACGACCATTATTCCAAAATAATGCTTCTGTTTAGATGCACCCTCTGAGAATTACATTTTCTTTGAACCTCTTAGAATGTTATCAGCCGTGCCCTCATGAGTATGGAAAAGGTAGGGCTTCACCTGTCAGAGAGATAAAAGAATGAAGTGAGAGCCTCGCTGTGATATTTTGAAACTTGTTTGATTGTGCCGTCGTGAAAGTGCTGAAGACTTGTTTTAAGACTTGAAGAATCTAAGTAGAGACCAACACAAGACATGTTCAATGAGACACCAGAGATATCTATTGAACTCCTCTCTATGCAACAATATAAAGAAATTCTGTTACTTCTGTTGCCATGCTTTACACATAATATTTCATGATTTTTTTAAGACTGTGGAACATATACTTTTGCTCTCTCTAGTACTGTATGTTTTACCTGTATGAAGAAGCCTTCAAAAGCTCCATATAAGAAGGAAAAAGCTCAATTGCAATCTAATTTGCAGCAAGGGGCAAAACTAAGGGGAAAATATCTGAAACAGATCATCATAATACGGGCTTATGTCAGTAGTGATTGTCTCAGCAGAGAAGAAATTAAAGAATGATGTGTAAATGATGGGACTCCTATTACTGAGGGATTAGCAGATTTATCTGAAGGTAAGGAACAGAAATGTGAAAAAAATGGTGGGGAATCATTCCGTTTCCATGGCAATGTAAAGGAGAGTGATGATAAAGAATGTGGCTGCCATGGAAAGGAGAATAATGACAAAGGAAAATAATGACAAAACATCTGGTTTACATAAAAAGAAAATAAATGTTAAAGAAGAATCAGCCTTGCATGGTGATAGAAAATGCAGTGAAAAAACCTGCATACCAGAAAATGATACATCAGACCCCTCTTTACATCAGGCCCTAGCAATCCTAAATATTGCCATTGTTGATCATACATATTTGAATGGGCAAGGAAAAATTAAGCATATGGTGTTAACAGTAAATGAGCACCAAGTTATAGTTCTGAAAGGCACATTGTGAAAGAGCACTTGAGAATTGTATGAAACTGAATCAGCATTGTCTAGTTTACTTTAACTGACAAAGTGTGCTATTTTTGCTGCAAAATATGTGACAAAAGTGCTAAATCATTGCCTTCACTTTCTGGGTACAGTTATTAGCATAGCTTATCTGATACTCTGAAGTAACACGAAAAAGTCACTCAGCAATTTTACAGCTTACTCCAAATGGATGGATATCAAGTCCAGACTCAAGCTAAATAAAAGTACAGATGCAGAAACCCAGCACATGATTAATGTAGACACCAAGCACCTGAGAAATGTGATTGAGCATCTCATTTCAATTACTATCAAGATGAGGTTCAAAGCCTGGTAAACCAGCTCATTGACTTCAAGTTTCTGGTCTCATTTGTGCTTTGAACAAATTAAACATCATGATAAAATCTGGTTTTGTATCACCCTAGTAAACCTTCGGTAGACAGGAAAGCACACTTGAAGAATTGCATGGACTATCAGTAGAGGCTGACACATGAGGAATGTTCAGATGCCAATGATAAAGATCTCTATTTTGAGTTGGACAACATCTGTTACATCCTGCAACATGGGAAGCAATCTCCACTCCAAAAGTTTCACAGGGGTAGCTGTGTTAGTCTGAAAGCTACTTCACCTGTAGCTTGAAATAAGCTAAGCAATTTGAGCTATGCAAATTGCAAAGCTTATTTTGAAATAAACCACTATTCTGAAATGTCCCTTAATTCTTGTGGAACAAGATTTACTGGAATGTCAGAAGAGCGAGCCTGTTATTTCAAAAGCTACTTTTAAATAACGGGCTGCTTTAAAAGATGCAGAATAGCTATTTTGGGATACCAGAAGTATCCCAACATAGCACCACAGTGTAGACGTATCCTAACTGAATAAACTTAAAAAACAGCAAATAATCTTGCAGCACCTTAAACCTCTTGCAAGTGTCAAACTTGTAAGGTTTAAACAAAGATCTTAACTGGATGGCCCACTACATTCCATACCCTAATGACATAAAAAGCCAAGCACTGGGTACTTAGAGTACTTAGAACCCACTCTATCAGCCTCTTTTACCATGGACACTCTTTCCTTCTCCATCCCCTCTTTCTCTGCTATTTATTTGTCCCCTGGACCTCGTAACTCTATTCATCTGAAGAAGTGAGTTGTACCCACGAAAGCTCATACCACCATCTACAGGTTTCATTAGTCTTTAAGGTGCTGCCGGACTATTCATTGTTTTTAAAGTTTTTCCTCTTCAAGTTCTCCAATTAATTCATGTTGTACCACTAAAGGAGCTTTTCATGATGTGCAGACAGCTTTGAGGATTCTGCTCACACTGCCAGTTACAGTTGCAAATGGTGAGCCTCATTAAAATGTGGCTTTGATTGATGATGGCCAACAAGAGACTGACATCACTTGCAATTTTGTCACTTGAAAATGCCATTGGCCCGTCTTTAGATCTCTCTGACACTGTGTTTCAGTTTGTGAGGGCAAAAAAGAGAAAAGCAAGCTTTGGAACTAAAGGATTAAGTTACCATTCTAAGTTGGTCACCCACATGCACACTATTTAATTCTGTCCTCCCTAATGCTGGTGCAGAATTCAATTTCTTTATGTGAATACATTTCAGTTATTCTTAAAATTAAAATGTTTCTATACGATTAAAGAAAATAAGTTTTTTTCCTATTTATATATAGCATGAATGAATACAGAGTCACAGATCATAGCATACACAATTTTCATCCTATATGATAGGGATAAATCATGCAAGCAAATTGTTCATCAAAGTTATAAAATTGGTTACAAATACAATAAAAATCAGGTATTCAGAAATGTAACAAACTAGAGTGGAAAGTGGCTCCAATGATATTCCTCACCTAGAACACCATCCATTTAGGGCTCCTAATAAGATAAATATCGAGAGATACCTAAAATTACTTTGACTGAAACCTATACAGGTTGGACCTCTCTGGTCCGGCACCCTCGGGACCTGAGTCATCCCCAACCAGGGAGTTTGCTGGACCAGGGGAGGTCAGTGCTCCCCTGTTGGCTGCTTCACTGCCAGCTCATCTCTCTGGGGCTCCCAAGGCTGGCACTCCCCACCCTGATACGGCCCTGCTAAAGCTGGCTCAGATGAGGCTCCTTTCCCTGCTGCCCACTCACTGCACCAGGAGTTCTCAAGGGTTCCCTAATCCACTGAATCTGGAAGTTCCCAGCTGGGGCTGCCCAGCCACTGCTGACTGGTCACCACCGACCATAGTACCTCCAGGTTCCCCAGTTCCAGACAACCCAGCCACCAGTGGCCCCGCTGTGGCAGCTTGGGCCTATTGCCAGTGGGGGTTTCCCGGAGTTCCCTGGCTGGGGCCAATTGGCCAGCCCTGCTACCACTGGGGTTTCCCAGTCAGTGCTGCCCGGCCATCCCAACCCTGCTGCAGGAAGATCTCTGGGGTACCACTGTCAGCCCCACTGCTAGAGGCTTTCTGCCTGCATGGCCCTATTGACACCAGGGGTTCCCCAGCCAGGCCAGAGACTTCCCAATGACTCCTGGCCCCAGGATTCAGCAAACTCTAAGTTTTCCAGGTTGGCTCCTGCTGCTGGGGCTCTTTGGTCTGGTAATATGGGACCTTGCCGGATTACAGATATTGCCAGATCAGAGAGTCTCGGATTTGGGAGGTTCAACCTGTAAAACAAGGACCTTCCTTTGAAACCAATATTTGCAACGAGGATTTGTAACGTTCCAATGTAACTTTAACATTTTTCCATAAAGGCTAATTAGATTATTTTTCTCAGTTTGCCTGAAATATTTTTGAAATATATCCAAGTGTCTCATCTCTTTTCCATAACTGTATTGACATCATATTTTTCTCAATTCTATTTGCTAGAGAACAAGATGGTTAACCAAAGGTAACAGATTTTACATAAGTCTAATACAGACATTCAGACACTCAATATATAGAGTGATCCAAGTTATGTAAATTTTAGTCTTCCATACACCATACTTGTGGAACTTGTAAGATAATTAGTTGTATTCTTCATTGTTCAGTATCCTGAAGGACAGTTCATAGGTCTTCCCCTATAATTTATAATGTTCTTTTAGGATTTAGCATAAATTTCACTGAAAATATATCTAACAATCACTGGGAAACTCCTATTTTAATTATGTGTACCTATTCCCAGAATAATTTCATTTTCTCATGAATAGCCAGACTTTGTGCAAATTGTTTCATGTGAAAGTGAGATCATCATAGATTATAAAACATCATTAAGAAATATTGTATTTTATGCATGCACCCACACACTCAAAAATTCAATGCATATGAATAAGCAAAACTGTCTGTTACCAAGATGCTAAAAATCTGCAAAAACACAGAAATTGAAAAATAAATTGTCGCACATAACAAAATGACTTGGTATGAAGATTAAAATGGGAATTGTCTTCCTTTTTCTTACTATCTGCTCTCGCAAGACTGATAACACTTGTGAGCTTATAATGACATTTGATTTGTGTATCCTCAATTTTATTTGATATAGGCCAATAGAATTTTCAAACTCCAGAAATACATTTTGTATGTAGACTTATAATTAACTTTATGATTTACTATATGAAGATTATTGGCTGACTTGCTTTCCCAGTATTGTTTTCTAAAGATTTCATACTCATTCTTAATACAAAAATGAATATGGAAAATTCTGATTCAAATATCAAATTAGTAGTAATTATGTGATTAGAGTAATACACTTTACAAGAAAACCACTTCCATGATTAATGTTAAAATTATTTGTGTGTGTGTGATCATACAGTAATTTCCAAATTTCATAAAAATAATTCTTAATAAAAGAAAATGAAAGATTTATTCTCATAAAGAACATAATTTAAGTAGATTCAGGGGGTAGCCAAGTTAGTCTGTACAGAATAAACTTAAAAAACAACAAATAGTTTAGTAGCACTTTGAAGACTAACAAAACATGTAGATGGTATCATGAGCTTTCGTGGGCACAGCCAACTTTTCAGATGACCAGAGTGTTGGATGTCCAGAACTAACATAAATAGGGCAAAGTGGGGTAGGGGAAAGGAAGGGAAGAGAAGGAAAAAAATAGGAAGGGGAAAACAAGAAGAGGTAGTGGGTATAAAAATATCAAGAGGAAAGCCGAGCTGGAATGTAACAGGAAAAACAAATAGTCTGTAGGCACCTAAAGACTGGATAGTCAAAGGAAACAGATATGACTCATTAGGAGGCAATAGAGAAGAAGAGTACTAACACCAGATACTATACAGACAAAAAATCATTGGCACCTTCATTGTTTGGTAGGTTGATAATGTCCCAGCCATCCGGTATTTTTATTTAATTCATTAGCATGAGTATCAAATTTATGAATTAATTGTAGTTCCAGTCTTTCCCTGTGTGTTTGGCTTGTGGAATTGGTCTGTAACAAAACAGCCACTTGAAGATCTGTTAATGAATGCCCAGGTAGACTGAAGTGTTCTCCCAAAAGGTTTTTGTATGTTCCCTTTACGGATATCTGGTTTGTGTCCATTAATTCTTTCCTGTAAAGACTATCCAGTTTGTCCAATATATATTGCAGTAGGGCATTGCTGGCATTTGGTGGCATAGATTACACTCCTGGATGTGCAGATAAATGAACCTCTGATTTGGTGGCTTATGTGGTTGGCTCCAGTAATGAAATCGCTTGTATAGATATGTGGGCAGAGTTGGCATCGGAGCTGATTGCAGGACTGGGTTCCTGGATGTTTATGATGTAGCTGTGTAGCATGGTTACCAGAGAGAATTAGTTTCAGGTTGGGGGGTTGTCTGTAAGAGAGAATAGGTCTTTCCCCCAAGGCCTCAGAGTGAGGGATCATTTTCCAAGACAGGTTGTAGATTATGGATAATGCACTGGAAGGGTTTAAGTTGAGGACTGTAGGCAATGACAAGTGGAATACCCAGATGTGAACTGCTTCAAGACAGACCCAAAAGAGAAAACAACAGAATTCCACTTGTCATTACCTTCTCCTCTATTTATTTTAGTTCTGGACATCCAACACTCCGGTCATCTGAAGAAGTGGGCTGTGCCCACAAAAGCTCATGACACCATCTACATGTCTTGTTAGTCTTTAAAGTGCTACCAGACTACTGGTTGTTTTTTAAGTTTATATAATTTAAGTACTTTACTGAACTTCCAAAATTATCAAAAACTGAGGGAAAAAAAAGCTGTAGCTGCCTGTGTTCCACTCAGACTAGATTACAAAACCCATGATTGCGATTTGAGCTATGGAATAAATTACCAGAGAAGGTGAAGTAAGAAAGAATATGTCTATAATGGAGAACAGATCATTCTTAAATTTCATCATACTCCAGAAAGATAAAACATAAAAAATCCAGCACTCCCAGCCTGGCCATGCTCCCAGCCCTGCTCCCGTCTCTGCCACTGGCCCTGTTCATGCTCTGGCCCTGCTCCCAACCCATGCCACTGCCCGCTGGCCCTAGCAATACTCCCATCCCCAGCTGCCAGCCTGACTACAATCCTGGCCCCTTCGACTGGCCCAGCTCGGCTCCAAACTGCCATCCACTCTGTTGCTGGATTCCTAGCCAGCCCCCACGCTCAGGCACTGGGACTCTCTGGTCCAGCAACACCCACGGTCTGACATGACCAGAGAGGTCCTATCTGTATATTTTTTCCAAATAAGCATGACTGAGTTCACTGGCACCAATATTATCTAATTCGGGGTTTCTCAACTCTTTTTTTTTTATAAAGTACCCCTCTTTAAAAAATATATAAGTACCCCCCGTAGCTACAGTTTTCAGACACAATTTTTTTCTACCATTGCAACACATTTATTTAAACAACTTAATTGTAGCTGGGCAGGTGATGAAATTTTTGGGTGTAAAAAGTACAAAAATAATAAAGCACTATAAAACTTCAAACAAAAATTCAGTTTTCTCCAAATTTCAGTTGTGTTGACGTACGCCCCAGACTTCTCTTGAGTACCACTAAAGGTACTCGTACCACTGGTTGAGAAACACTGATCTAGAGCAATACAAAGTATTTATCCCTAATGTTCACTTTTTTTGAGAGACAGAGAAGGAGAGAGGGAGAGACGGAAAGAGAGGAAGAGACGGAGAGAGAGAACACCTATTCCTATGACGTGAAGATTTAAGCACAAAATATCACATCAATAAAGCAAACCAACATGTGAGATTTCTATATAATATCAGTCAGAATTCATCAGACTGTACAGCTCTGTTGATTTATGAGGAAGAAAAAAAAACAGCTTCTGAGAAAAATATGTTAAACTACTTGAAAAACAAACAGCAAAAGAGGAGATAGAAAAAAGTAATTAGCAGGGAACATTCAGAAGTACTAGACAAGTAATGTACTTAATGTTAGAATTATCTCATTATTCAAATATAGCTGCACTAGTTTTGACTATGCCAAAAGAAACTTGCCAGTGGAAATAGTAAGATTAATTTAATTGAATCAGATATAGTATTTTCCTTACTGGTTTAGAGCAGGGGTCATAAAATTCTGGGTTGCAGCTTGTAAGGGCAAACAGCTAGCTGGCTCTGAGACATTTTGTTTACCTGTACCTCTATACGTACAGGTGAAGGCAGCTCCCATTGGCTACGGACTGCTGTTCCCAGACAATGGAAGCTATGGGAAATGGTGTCACAGACCACACCACTTGCTGTAGCTCCCATTGGCTGGGAACAATGATCTGTGGCCAATGGAAGCTGTGATCACCGATACCGGCAGAGGTGCAGGTAAACAAAGCATCTCACAGCTAGCTAATGGCTTGCCCTTACCAGTTGGGACCCAGAATTTGAAAATTCCTGGTTTAGACTACTGACTTATGGTTGTGAATTTGCTAATCATATATAGATATTAAACAAATCCAGGAATATCACTCTTCAACCTAAAATATTTGAGTCAGTATGAAGCAATGGTAAGCAATTATATTCATGGTTGAGAGTTTTTTGTTCATGAATAGTCTGGGTTTTATGGTTTGTTACTAACCAATATTCACAAAATGCACTTGTGTAGCGTAAAACTATAGTAAGTCATGTTTCCCTGCCATGCCAAGCATCTTAGACCATTGTAATATCAGACATATCTCAACCAAATCACCTAAGACTATACATGGTTTGCATTCAGTGGCTCATTGGTGTATAACACACACAATTCCAGACCCTCACAACAGCACAAATCCCTCTCTCACCACCTCTGGAAATCCACTCAACTGTCCCAGCTTAACACAACCCACACAAATTAATACAACCAGTGCACACAATAACCCCAAACATTACACTGAAACCTAAAACGCTGTGACTGCGAAGAGATAGAAGATTGCTATATAAGTATGGTTGAGAGTCCTTTTTGTTTAGATCATCACCAGACTTAAGAGTTTGTGACCTGTTACTATCCAGTTTTTAAAGTTCTCAGCCAATCTCAGCTATTTTACCGATATGATTATGAATTATACCATGTGAGAGCACAGACTTTCCGCTGCTCCTGTTAATTACATTATATCATTATCCCATCATCTATATTACCTTAATGTGAATAAAAATATATTAATTGCATTTTATAATCACTCTTTTAGGTTTTTATGAAAACATAAATCAAAATGGGCTGCTCTTACAGGAAAAGAATATCATTATTTTAATTGAAAATATCAATTTTTCATAACATTATTAGATGGGGAAAGAAATATTTAAATGACCCCATAGCATACATTTTAAAGGGGTGTTGGAATTATTTTTTCATTTCTTGAGTATTAAAAAGGGGGGCATTTTTATGTATTGTTTATAATATAGACACATATACAAAACCTTTCTTTACTAGATAATGCTGTGCAATGGCCTTCACTTATTTATCATATAATCTTATTGATCTTGCCTCTGTCTCCTAGGTGTGTCAACTCCCTCATGGCCTCATGTCAGAAATTAGTTTGCAAACTCCTTGAGGCAGCAAGCACTGTGCCTTCTAATCCCCTGTGAGTCACACCGAACACTTTAGAATGCTGTAAAAAGTAATATTGAATTTTTATAGAATAATTTTAGTGAGGTTTATAATGGATTGTCCTACTTAAGCTAGCTGGCCTGGTAGCTGGAGATTACTGGGGTTTAGGGACACCTTGGCCATACTTCAGGAGCAATCCCTTACCCAGAAGCTTAAGGTGTAAGGTGAAGTCACTATGCCAGTGCTACAGGACCTCCTTATTCCCCATGAGAGTGCAAACAATACAGAACATCTCATCTATGATTTTTATGGCTATTCTGTGCTACTGAACCAGTGAAAAGTGCTTATAAAGTGTTTGGGTATAGGGCCCAGAGAATGGTGTGGGAAAACTGAGAGACCGGAAATAAATTCAAGTGTTCTATTTTCTGATTCTCCACTATGCTATTCCACTTTTATACCGGCTTGACTCTTCGGAAATGTGCTTTGTTTTTGTGCTACAGTAGAATTCTTTGTGCCTTCTTTGTGTAAAGCTGGGAATATATCAGTGACAGAAAACATTAAGATCTCACATTCAGGTACAAATGGATTGACTCACAACATCGGGTTGAAACTCTCTTAACTGGGATTCTCTGGTCCGGCCATATGTATGGTCTGGCAGAACAACGAATGTTCTAAGAAGAGAGTTTCAGTGGAGAGGTAATGCCTGGGAATCCTGCAAGCTGGCAGGGCAGTGGGAGCCTGTCACACAGCAGTGGGGCTTCCTGGCTGGGCAGTGGGAGTCCCGCACATCGTAATGGGGCTGACCAGAAGGCCAGCAGGAATTGGGCGCTGTGGTGAGAGCCCAGTGCACGGAGGTGGCAAGGCTGCCTGGCACAGCAGTTGGAGGCCAGGGAGCAGAGGTGACGGAGTTGCCCAACAGGGAAGTGGGGGCTGACAGGGCAGTGTGGACCAGCCAGAAGGGGAAGCCAGCTGGGAGGCTGGCAGTTGGGCAAGTGCTGAATGGGGCTGGTGGTAAGGGGCCCAAAAATAACCTCCCCCGGTCCAGCAACATTCATTATGTGGGACCAGATAGGTCTCGAGGGTGCTGGACCAGGGAGGTCCAATCTGTACCTCAGAATCTGACTGATTTAGCAACGTAATGGCCAATAGACACCAGCAAGATTGTACATATAAGATCAAACACTGTGGCTTGCAGGATATCACTTGAGAGAAGCTAAGCACCTCAGCTTTCATTCAAGTCAATGACAGTTGAGGGTATTTAGTACCTTTTGTGAAACAGACTGTGTTACTCTTGGGCTACGTCTAGACTACATCCCTTTTTCATAAAAGGTATGTAAATTAGACATATCACAATTGCTAATGAAGCGGGGATTTAAATCTTCCCTGCTACATTAGCATAAAAATGGCTGCTGCTTTTTTTTGGTACGGAGCTTTGCCGGAAAAAAGCGCCAGTCTAGATGCTGATCTTACGGAAAATAAAACCTTTTCCGAAAGATCCCTTATCCCTCTTGAAATAAGGGATAAGAGATCTTTCGGAAAAGGCTTTATTTTCCGCAAGATCAGCGTCTAGACTGGCACTTTTTTCTGGCTAAGCTCCGTGCTGAAAAAAAGCGGTAGCCATTTTTATGCTAATGAAGATTTAAATCCCCGCTTCATTAGCAATTGCGATACGTCTAATTTACATCCCTTTTACTAAAAAGGGATGTAGTCTAGACATAGCCTTGGTGTTTATCTACCCACAAATAATCTCACTGAACTCATTTGCTCTTCCTATGTGAACAAGTGCCAGCTGACATGAGTAAACACTGCACAATCTAGCCCTAAGTATCTTGCAGTATCAGAAGTATAATTTGTGTGTCAGCCTACCGCAGACATAATAAGGGCTTCTTATTAACATTTTTCCGTCTTGTGTTTTGACATGTGACTATTTTACGCTTTCACGTTGACAAGGATTCTGAGACGATATACTCCTCACTATTTAGAGTATTTTATATCATTACATTTGTAGTACTATAGCAAGAGAGCTGTCAGAGTTGGTTATAAACCCATACTTTCATAGAGAAGGTATCCAACTAAAATAGAACATGCATGTTTCTCTGTTTCTGAGCAATCTTTTACCTTCATTAGATTGTCTTTTCATTGCAAGATTTGAAAATGCACTGGTTGACTTTCCCTCAACATTCAAGACAGAACTTCTGACTTTTGAAATTACAAATTATGCATTAACAATATTTGTCAAGAGGATGGCTTCACTTTGTTATTTTGAAAATAGTATGATGACATATGTGTTGAAAAGTGGCTACCACAAATTTACAATAAATATTTTTCAGAATAGTGCAGCATTTCAGGAGTTAAGTACCACTGAAATCTGTGTACAGGAAAAGGATTCTATAAATGATGTAAATTGAATGAAACTCATAATGTCACATAATGAAGTGTGTCATTCTTGTGATCATATACAATATACACCACTGAGATATCTCAATGGATGAATTGTAGCATGTCCAAAATTCTCATACGGTTACACTAAAATCTGCAACAATGTAATGGAGTGTCTCACACTCTTCCATTATGCTATGGATCAAGGCTGCAGAAACAGATTGTCAAACCATGTAGTGAATATCCAAACAGTCAGGGAAATAGTGGCTTCAGATTTTCCAATCTAGATTGAAATAAAAACAAAAATGCTGAGAATCCAAACTCTGACTTCAGGCTTTTGTTCAAACAAGCCAAATACATGGCCATCTGGATAGTATTTGAGTCTTTATAATTACATTATATTTGTTGTGCCATCTGTCTCCCCAGTCTCCCAGCAACTAATCCCAGGCCTATTGGAATACAATACTGCCCCATAGAACACAATAGTTACATTATATGCTCCATGGCTTTATTTTGCAGATGGAACCATTCTATTGTCAAAGATACATTTTAGGATTCATAATTTGCAATATAAATTCATTTAACAAATAGGATACATGCATCTGAATAGGTCTGTCAATATTTATTGAATGTTGACCACCACCTCATAGAAGTCACATGTAAGGTAGCTACTGTGATAATCATAAGGAATTCTTTGCTCAATTCTACTCTTCATTCAGCTCAAAATGCTGTTCAAGACAGGATTTTTTTTTCATGAGTAAATGATGTTTACAGCACTGATTCAAGAAAGACACCATTAAATGTTAAGTACATACTGCAAGTCTGTACAGGATTGGGCCAATATAATATCACTGTCCTATGTGCTCCTGCTTGAAGTCCTGGTCCCACTGAAGTTCATAGAAGCCTGTGCATTAACAACCAGGCTTTGATGCAGAACTTGTATATGTTCCATTGTCATTCAACAGATAAGTCCTAGTACAACAAGGTTAATCCTCAATTTTAAGAGTGCATTTCTTCTCTGTTCATTCTTTCCAAACACACACACTATATTATATTTGTTTATTAGTACCATCAATAGACTTCAGTTTCATCATGCATAACCAAAGCAATGAAATAAGTATTTTAATCAATAATTAATCAATAATAAGTAAAATGTATAGATAGGCAGAGAAAAAAAATGCTTGTTGAAAACAAGTTTGATTAAGAATATTTACGTTAAGTATTTTGACATGCGATATTGCCACTTTGTGTTTTAAAGTAACAAAGCTAACTCTTTGGACTTCAATGTCTACGGTCATTAAATAATTATTTGTTCCCCCTCATACTGTCTGATCCTCTCAGATTCTCCTACAACTGTAAACATTTTAACTTACAAAAATTAAACAAAATGCTTAGAGCACACAATCATATTTAAAAATTGAATTCTGCCAAACCTATACTATATTTAATTGTGTATATTCTATACCAGTATATCTATAACTAGTGGTTGTCCATAATATATCTTCAAAAGTGAAAATGTCTGAAAATGTACTAAATTCAATTCTATATCTAAATGCCGCCTGTCTGTATTGTAAATATTTCTGATATGATACTTGCCTGACCGCTGATGGAATAGAGCTTAGACATGGAATGAAAGGGATTCCTGACTATACCTTATAAGTGGCTTATACGACTCAGGACAGAATCAGGATGTCTAGGAGAGGGATCCCCAGCACCCATTTGTGACACATATAGCAATTTCTTGCAGTACTCTTTGGAGCCCTTTGTATTAGATGCCAATTTCATGTAAAATTGTGGGCTAGATCAGTACATGATCCTGAGGAGAGACGTGATGGAAGGTTTGGGTGAGCAAAGGACTGTATTGAACAATGCACCACATGAGAATGGACTTTGGGCACAAGATGCGTGAAGTCGATTTCCTGGAAAATATCTATGGGTAAGTGAATAAAAATTCACCGCCTCTGGTTTTGCACACTTCTCAAATTAACAACATAGAAGTGCTGGGGCTCAAGCAATAAAATGGCATCTTACACACAGCATTCCATTGCACATGCAATACATAGGAGGTCATACTGCATAGAGGATGCCTTTAAAATGGGGTCCTCTGTACAGCATGAATTTTCATGCACCTTATGTAAGAGGTCATGCTTTGCCCAGAACTGGCAGAAGAGCTGCTGGGGCCTAGCCCTGGCAAGCCCTTGCATAAATTAAGCCCTGGGTATGGAAAAAAGCCTTTTCTAGCCACAGAGGAGTGGACCTTTGTCAGATGATCCTGTTACATGAAACCAGATTAAAGGCCCAAGTAGTATAAGGGAAAGACTGAATTATTCATTGGTTGTTCTGGTTATGAAATGGAGCCATTTATGAATTTTTAACCCTGGGGAAAATCCAGTTATGGGTTCTGAATAACTGACACCTACCATAGACTGAGGCTGGATTTGGGATTACTACTGGTAAGATTTTTAGTATGGATGTGATTTCGCTTATTGTTTTTAATTTTTTTTAACCCATAGTATTTTCACCATAGGTGTGCTTGCTAACCTAAGGTGTGTCTAGACTACATGGCTCCAGCAATGGAGCCATGTAGATTTGTTTACTCAGCAAAGGGAAATGAAGTGGCGATTTAAATAATCGCCGCTTCATTTAAATTAAAATAGCTGCCGCGCTGTGCCGCTCAGCTGTTTGGCGGCACAGCGCTGTAGTCTGGATGCTCCACAGTTGACATCAAAGGCATCTGTCGACCTCCCCGGTATGCCTCGTGGGATGAGGTTTACTGGGGAGATCAACAAATGCCTTTGATGTCTACAGCGCTGTGCCGCCAAACAGCTGATCAGCACAGCGTGGCAACCATTTTAATTGAAATGAAGCGGTGATTATTTAAATTGCCACTTCAGTTCCCTTCGCCTAGAACCCTAATCTGCATGGCTCCGTTGACGGAGCCATGTAGTCTAGACATGCCCCTAGAGCTGTATGCCAACTCATAACTGCTGGCTCTTAGAGTGCTCATAGTCTGAAGAGAAAGCGAAGTACAGATGCTGGCTTGTTTAGGCATTCTAGCATGCTGGGACTATCACTGTATAAGCAGGGAAGGGGCAATTTAGAAAACTTCTTGTCAGGAGGGAGAGAGATGTGAGTTTCTACCCAAAATAAGTGACAGCTGAGGAGCAGGGAGCCCAGAGGGATGCTGTTGGTGGACAACACAGGATGAATGTAGTTGCAGTTGCCTGGAAATGTGGCACCACTGTTTTAAATTGAAGTTAGAAGAAAGTGTTTGTAACTTTTTCATATTGGAAAGGAGGGGATAGAAAAGGAGTTATTGATAACTCTTCAGAAGACTGCAGTTAATAGGCCTGCTTGTTTTGATCATGCTAGTAGCTCCTTTCATTGATGGAGGTATTTGGTTCAAAATAACGGTACGGAAGAAACAAGTCTACACACAGATTTTGTCATGGGGAAAGGGTTTTAAACTACAAATCTGAAAACTATATTGTCTGGTGTGCTCAATTTGTTCTTTGGCAAGTATCACTTCCACCATTCCTTCCACACACAGGTGCGAGCCTTTGACAGTTACTGATTAGAAAGCCTGAATGAAACTTCCTGATTATTGCTTAGTTCTCTCATCTCATTTGAATGCACGCGTTTAGTTGGCTGTGCTAGATGAAAGCACCTCCAGTTGGCTGATAAGTAGCATATCAAGGACTTTGGAACCAGGTAACGGCTTCATTTTACTGCTAGCATACAAGTCAGTGATGTAAAATGCACACCGGCGTATCTTCACATACTTGAGGGAAACCCTTGGAATGCAAGTGTCCAAATGGAACATCAACAACTGAAAAAAAAACCAAACCCTTCAACTACCACCACCACCACCACCACTGTACAGGTATTGTAGAAATAGCCAGGAAGGAAGAAGGCTTTGTAGTTGTGTTGTATGTAAGGCAGTTTCAATTCTTAGTTCTTGCTGTGTAACTAATCATTAGACATTTTCTATTTTGCAGAGTAGTATCTTTAAAAATGACTTAACAATAGGCCTACTTTAGTGAATTTCAGATAAATACTTAGTTATCTAGAGTGATGAGTGACTCTCTAACATATGCTGTATAGAAATGACTGGGAAGATTGCTGGAGGAAATTCACCTACACCTTGTAACTGATTAGGCACAAACAAGGATGATGAATTCTTGGGGATAGTAAGCTTCTACACTCAAGCATATATTACAACATCCCAATTATGCTTGCTTGCAACTCAGCATGTAAGGTGCCTGGGTCATTACCTTCAAAAGAACTTGCAATTTAATTTCAGAAATTATAAAAATGTGGTAACAACACAGAGAGTAGGGGATAGAGGAGAGATAGGGTAACCAGATGGGGCAACCAGATGGGGCAATCAGTAAGATTAGCCAACAAATGGTCTGGTAGTACTTTGTAGACTAACAAAACATGTAGATGGTATCATGAGTTTTCGCTGGCACAGCCCATTTCTTCAGATGACCAGATTATGAGTAGGGGATATGAAAACTGGAAATAAATAGGAGAAGGGAAGAGAAAGGAAAGAGGAAGGTAGGTTGGTAGGGGAGGAGGGGAACAGGGCATTATTAAATATCTGGAGAATGGATACTTAAACTTAAGCAGATAAAGATCAAAGTCAATAGATAGATTGCTGAGACAGAAAGGATACCGCTCAGTTACTCAAAGGCTGGAGAGTGGCATGATGGGGCAAAGGTAGGTTTAAAAAAAATGATATTGTTGATTTAGGCTAAAGTGAAATTTTCCTTTATATCTAATGTTAATCTCTACATGTAGCAAACCCTGTGAGTAGTGGTTTTCTATTGGTGACCCCTTTCACAAAACAAGCCTCTGAGTGTGACCCTCTTAAAATTTAAAACACTTTAACCTCTGCCTTTGATATTCACATTTACACATCAAAAGCCGTGAATGGGACACCTCCAGCCTAGCTCAATTAGCGTCATTAACACTGATCCTATAATTAAAAGGTAAGTGCTTTTGCTGTTCTATACAGGCTGGATTTTGTAGTTTCCACTCCAACTGATCTGATGAAGTGGGTTTACCCCCAAAAGCTCATGATATATGTCATGGGATGAGTCCACCCATTCCCTTTGATGGTGGGGCGGCAGGCCTCTGATGCCCCTCAAGTGGTACTCCACCCTGCGTGAGTCCTAACAGCTAAAATCAATAATAAGACCCTTTCATATCAAGGCCATAGTGCTGCTTCCTTCCCATAGGGCAGAGTGGCCTAGCAGCCAGAGTCAGTAGTAAAGCTCCCTTCTTGCAGGACAGCATGACCTAGCAGCCAAAGTCAAGAAAAAAAAAAGCACTTCTCTTGGGTTTGGTGAGGAGGGAATAAGGGACCCAGGTTTGCCCTCTCCACTAGGTCCCACATCAGGGCCCCCATCAGCTGTGGAGGAGTCCACTACAAGCTTGGCGGGGAATCTTGCCAATCTCTCCTGCCTAGTCTTCTCTTTCCTCCAGCCTGGGAACTTCTGATGTGGTTCCCTGCTGACTGATAACAGCATTTGGATGCACTTATGCTTCCCTACAGGAGCTCCTATGGCACCTCCTTCCTCGTTGGCAGTTCACCCAGCCTTAGCTGCTCCATTGGCCTTCATAACTGGCCTCCATCTGGACCATGTCCAGCAGGGCTGTGGGTGCAGGGCCTTCTCAGCCAGGTAGCCAGGCTTAACACCTACAGCCCCAGTGCAAAGATTGGTACACCCCATCACAATATGTTTGCTAGTCTTTAAGGGTATGTCTACATTACCAGGTTATTTCAAAATAACTATTTTGAAATAGCACATCCACACTACAGGGAAGCCTCAAAATTAGTCCAAGGCAGGCTCCCTTAATGTAAATGCACTGTTTTGACTTAGAGCCCTAGGAAGCATTGTGGAGTAATTACTTTGAATAATTCTCAGAAGTAGTTTCAAAATAACAGCAGCTGAGCATCTGTAACCGTCAGGGATCTCAACTGATCTCTGGAGCTCGGGATGTGAAGGGATCTTTCAGAAAATGCTTTATTTTCCAAAAGATCTGCGTCTAGACTGGAGCTTTTTTCCGGCAAAGCTCTGAGCCGGAAAAAAGCGGCAGCCATTTTTATGCAAATGAAGCAGGGGGGATTTAAATCCCTGCTTCATTTGGAATAGATATCTGTCTAATTTGCATCCCTTTTACGGAAAAGGGATGTAGTCTAGACACAGCATAGAGGTCTGAGGTTCAAATCTGCCTGCTGTTGATTACATGGCCACACTAACCCAGTTCTGAAATAGGTGTTATTCCTGGTAGAATGAGGAATGTATTTCAAAATAACAAACCCTTTATTTCAAAATAATTTTGAAATAACAGGGTTTCTACATGGATACTCATCTTATTATTTTGAAAAAATGAAATACCTCTGTAGTGTAGACATGCCTTAAGGTGCCACAGAACTGCTCATTGTTTTTAAAGTTACAGACTAACACAGCTACCCCTTTGAGACAGCTGTATGTATCTGAATTCAGTAGAAGATTTTACAATTGTAAAAAACATCTCAGTGTGATATAAACAATTACTGAAACTATTTTATCTTTTCAAAATTATTTGAGGACTGTCAAAATACTTGAAATACTTTTTCTGAATACTATATGCACACAGACAACTCCATTTTTTAGTCACTCCACATCAGGTCAAGACTAAAGAAAAAATGCTTGTTCTACTTCCAAATCAGTTGTGTACATTTCCATAACAAGGATTCCTGGGTGATACTCCATTAAAGTCATTGGGAGTTCTGCCAACAACTTAGATGGAGCCAACGTGTCCCCTCTGGTAGACCCATGTGATCTACTTTGTTTTCTGAGAGACTTTTCTTTCATTTAAAGCCAATCTTTATTGCTACCAATGGCATACTTACGGTCTTCTTCAGTCAACATGCAATGCCTCTCCATTCTGAAACGGTGTGATGGGGCCAATACCCACCTCTCACGAGTACCCCCTTTGGTCGTGAGTGCCAGCATTCTGTATCCTCTAATGACTCCGCCTACTAGTCAGGAGTCACTAGATCTGCCTGGGACTCTTTCTTTAAATAATCTCAGTTTTGGGATGGGGCTGTATCCCCAGCACTTCTCCTGTGGAGTCACTATTCTCTTGGGGTACGTCTAAACTACATGGCTCTGTCGATGGAGCCATGTAGATTTGTTTTTTTGGCAAAGGGAAATGAAGCCGCGATTTAAATAATCGCGGCTTCATTTAAATTTAAATGGCTGCCGCGCTGAGCTGGCAAACATCTGATCAGCTGTTTGTCGGCTCAGTGCGCTAGTCTGGACGCTCCCCTGTCGAAATGAAAGCCTTTTATTGACATCCCTGGTAAACCTCATCCTACAAGGTATAACAGGGATGTCGATAAAAGGCTTTCAGGTCGGCGCGGAGCGTCCAGACTAGCACGTTGATCAGCTGTTTGTCGGCTCAGCACAGCAGCCATGTAAATTTAAATGAAGCCACGATTATTTAAATCGTGGCTTCATTTCCCGTTGCCTATCTGTCTAATCTACATTCCTCCATCGACGCAGGCATGTAGTCTAGCCACACCCTTGGGGCCCTCCCCAAGTTCAGTTCTAACTCAGTATGAGCAGCCAGACAGAAGCCTCTTGCTTCCCTGATCCTTGCCCCCTCTTAGCTGTGGTTGTGCTGCAGTACCCCAGGAGGCTGGGCATCCAGTCCATCTCCTCCCAGCACCTAGTAGCAGCTCAGCCCAGCAATTACAAACCCTTCCTCTGATCTTGCTAGGGCCCAGGGCTTTGGAGTGTGGGAGGGGGCTCAGGGCAGGAGGTTGACATTGGACTGCGGGCTCTGGGCAGGGGTTAGGGTACAGAAAAAGGCATAGGGATGGGACAAGAGGCAGGGGGCTTATCTGAAGCAGCTCCCTTTGTGGCACAGGCATGGCCTAACAATTACAGGTACTGGAACCTGAAGTAGTTTCCATTAAATACAGGGTTTCCTGTTTGTTACAACATCTGTTAGCACCCCTGCTATAAAAAGTGTCCCACTACCCCAGCCATAATTCCCCACTAATGGGAGCTGTGGTCAGGCCTGCCATCAGGGTAGCAAAGGAGGCTACTGCCCTGGAGCCCAGTGTTTCAAAGGCACCTGGCACAGCTGCTATTTCAGCAATGGCAGTGGCCAGAGCCCATGAGATGCTGCTCTGCCACTCTGTGCATCTTTGAAGTCTGGGGGTGGAGCAGTGGTGCAGTCTGGGCAGCACTAAGGACTGACTGCCCTAGGCCCTGCCCCTTCCACCCTCAGCCCCACCTCTTCTGGGGGTGCAAAGCTGGGCCAGGGAAAGAGGAACCCTTGCCACACATCCCTTCAGGTAGCTGAATGTTGCTGGAAACTGGGCAAAAGTGGGTAGAGTTAAAGTGGTGTGGAAGCACTAATTACAGTAACGTGCACTTTCCTGCATGCCACGCACAAGCTCTCAGGAGGTATTGCCCCCGCTATTACCAAGTAGACAATGCATCTGCTGCCCAGTCATACAGCGCACATGATAAACTGTGAACACAGACATAAAATAACTGGTGACAGTGAACATATTGGTGGGAATGGTAGATGAATGGGAGAAGCCAGTTTGCAAAAGTAAGTTCATGTAGTGGTTGCTTAGACAGAGACACATTCTAATTAGAGTATCAGTGGGGGATTTTTGCTGGGGTGGGAGCAGTACTCTTTTTGTTGGTGATTTAATACTGTTGATGTAAATTATAATGAGACTATGCTCAGGGCATTATTGAACATAGCTGACTGTTCCTCAGGTATAGTGTCAGGAAGTATACCCCAGTTTACTAAAAGACTCTAATGTAATAGCCAGTTGGGATTTTCTTCAGTCTTCAACAAACAGAATCGATCCATATGTTTCACTCCAAAATTACAGAATTAACAATAAATAGCAACCATTTATAGTCTGTATTGATTTATGTTTTCCTAGGAAAATGTTAAAAACCCCTAATTCTCTACTGTTTTATTTAATTCTGCACCATTAAAAACATGCACAATCACAGCAAAGTTTTCTGCAACTTTGATTTAGCACTCCTTGGGTTACTTTGAAAATAAGAATATGTCATGTTATACACAGAAAAAAAAGTGCTATATTATTAAAATCCATAGAAATACCCAAACAACACCCTCTAAGTATGGAAAATATTAAAATATTCAATGTACCAAAGCACAGGGCACATAAATATAATTTGGTTATGGGATCATTATGGAGAGAATTTTTATAGTCAGAAAATTGTCTTTTCAAACCTGTAATTTGAAACAATTAGTCTATCCACAGTTGGTGAGCTAATGGCCTATCTAAAGGAAGAAAAGTTATTAAGAAGGTAAGATGCACATATTATTATCGCCAGTTATAAAATAAGAATAAAGATAATTGTAAGAGTGATCATCATGCAGGAATACAGCATTACTTAAAGGCTACTGTCTTAGCTGACAGACCCAAAATTAAAATTACTCTAAAAATAGCACTTATTTTTCCCACTGTGGGCAAAAAAAATACAGTAATTGCTTCTTGTATCAGATTAAAATCTTAGTTTCTCACCATGACACTAGCTAGGCTTTGTGCTGGGAAGCTCACGGAAATTGGGGAAATTAATACACAACCTAAATTAGGGGCAGATCAGGAAGGCACAGTACAGTCATGACTCTAGCATCTCTCTGCAGAAGTATAAATGCAGGCCCTTCTCCCAAACCATACTCAAATTTCTCTGCATGTCAGGGTAGTTTGAGCTGTTCTGAAGTTCAGCTTTTACTGGGAGGGAGTATGGGCTAGAATAGCAGAGAAAAAGGAGGGACAAGGCAGAACTGGGAGACAAGATCAAATCAGTATCTTAGATGCCTATATACAAATGCAAGACTTATGGATAATAAGCAGGAAGAACTTGAAGTGCTAATAAACAAACACCACTATGACATCGTTGATATCACAGAGACTTAGTGGAATAATACACATGATTGGAATATTGGTATAGAAGGGTACATCTTACTCAGGAAGGATAGGCGGGGGGGGGGGGAAGGGAGGAGGTGTTACCTTATATATTAAAAATGTACACACTTGGACTGAGGAGGAGATGGATGTCTCTGGGTTAGGCTAAAAATGGTTAAAAAAAAGGGTAATGTCATGCTAGAGGTCTACTACAGGCCACCTATCCAGGTGGAAGAGGTGGATGAGGCTTTTTTTAAAACAACTAACAAAATCATCCAAAGCTCAGGATTTGGTGTGATGGGAGACTTCAACTATTCAGACATCTGTTTGGAAATGAGCTCAGCAGGGCACAGACTATCCAATAAGTTCTTGGATTACATTTAAGACAACTTTTTATTTCAGAAGGTTCAAAAGGCTACTGGGGGGAAGCTGTTCTAGATTTTATTTTAACAAGTAAGGAGGAACTGGTTGAGAATTTGAAAGTGGAAGGCAGCTTGGGTGAAAGTGATCATTAAATCATAGTGTTCATGATTCTAATGAGTGGTAGAAGGGAGAACAGCAAAATAGAGACAATGAACTTCAGGAAGGCAGATTTTGGTAAGCTCGGAGAGCTGGTAGGTAAGGTCCCATGGGAAGCAAGAGTAAGGGGAAAAACAACCGAAGAGAGTTGGCAGTTTTTCAAAGTGCCTATGACAGGATCCAGGGCTGGGGCTGTACCCCTGTCCCCTTGCTGCTGTCTCCCTCCTGATTACTAGTGCTTCCCACACCCCCACCCTGGTGTGACTCGTGTTCAGTGCACTCTGCTGGAAGCTTTCTAAATGTGAGCAGCAAGCGTTCATTGCTCTCTGGGATGGAGAGGGAGAGGGGGGCCCGGGTCCACCCTCATTCACGGGCCCCAGCCCAGGGCCCTAAGGACTCGGATCCTCTGCGATCCGGTCTGGCTGATGGGGCATATAGCCAAAACACACCAGCCCACCAACCCCTCCTGTTTGTGACCTGGGGTGCTTCCTCTCCCCCTTCTACTCCTGCCGGTCTGCCCGATGGGGCAGGGACCTCAGGAGTCCTCGCCCTCCCCCTTACCCTCCTGGCCCGGGGCCTCGAGGCTCACCTCACCCCGAGTCGTCATGGTGCCCCCGGAGCTGTTGCCAGGCAGGGGATTCGGTTCCTTGGAGTCGTGTCAATTTCTCCTCTCCCTCTCTACCATGACCGTGGCGTTTTTAAACTCCTCACCACTTCCGCCTCCCCGGGAGAAGGGCCCAGGCCGTTCTGACGTCCCGGGGGAGGGGAAGGCCCGCCCCCTCCGTAACGTCTGCGCCGTTCTTTGATGCAGCCCTGGGGCTTGCCAGCTGTGCTGCTGCGTGGGAGCACCCAACACACCAACAGTGCCCCATGCCTTGTGCCCCAAACAGGGCTTGCCTGGTGGGGGCTTCGGTGCAGGATGGGGGCGTCCCATCACAGGGCCCAAAAGCAAGCTATTCTGCTGTGTAGGAAAGATAGAAAGCATGGCAAAAGACCACCTTGGCCTAACCAGGAGATCTTGCATGATCTAAAAATAAAAAAGGAGTCATGTAAAAAGTGGAAACTAGGACAAGTTACAAAGAATGACAATTACAAAGGATAAGCAAATAATACAGGTATGCAGAGGCAAGATTAGAAAGGCAAATTATGTCAAACCAATTTGATAGCTTTCTTTGATAGGATAACAAGTCAGAAAAACCATCACCACTTTGGTTGGTCACTGAGTTTACGTAAATATGTTTGGAATTAAAGGCCAAAAAAAGTCAATCCAATTAATAAAAATGTTGATGTAAGTTCCAGTTTTTCAGAAAGAGGACTGAGGAACACTTGCAAAATGTGCAAAATTCTGAAAATATTCATTTGTGTATGTTAAGGACCAATTTACACAATAGCATATGCAAATGCTCGCACATTTAATCTCATAGATTTTGTTTTTTGTCTTTGGAAAACTTGGCTCCACATTAGCAAAATATTAGTAAGTTTAAGTTATCCTTTAAATTTTCACATTTTTAAGGATCATTGAACTCTTTGTTAAATGCTTTCTTCTACAAACAAACAAACTGGTAAAGTTAAAATCCAGCTCCATATAATGTATATTACTTTCTAATTATTTCTAATGCATTAATCCATCAAAGAAGTGCATTTTGAGAATGATCACTATCAGGAATTAAGTTTGTTGGATTTATGGCCATTCTAGGCTCCTTGAATAAAAACAAATAAAAAGAAAATGCATTTTAATTATCTCATCTGCCCTCACTGAGGATTTGTCTATACTGCAAGTTTTTGCGGCAGAAAATATGCTAATGATATTGTGACTTATGCTAATGAGTTCCTCATTAGCATATTTTCTGCCGCAAAAACTCGCTGTGCAGACAAAGCCTGATTAAAATCCACTCAGCACTGACTTCTGACTCTATAATAAAGTAACACAATTAAAATCATGCAAGGAAGTATATCATCATCATGATGACCAAATTAGTAATTTAAGTATTTTAGAAAAATATAGATCAAAGTAGCTAAGGATAGTTACAATGGAAATAATTTGCAGATCTCAACATAATATACCGTGAAGTGATCGAAGAGATATGGCATTGTTTCTTTACTAAATAGATATACTACTGTGAGTAGGCTACTTACATTTGACCTAGAGTTCTAGATTTGTATCTGACCATATTATCAGAATTATAACTAAGTGAAATGGAGTGAATTAAAGATGTTGTGTCATCAGAAAGTGTATATCTTAACTCATAATATATTTAAATCAGATGCCTAAACCTATCTTGATTAATTCCTTAATAAAGTGAAGTAAAAAGATGGTCAGTCATAGGAGAAGAGCTATAAAATAATTTGTTCAGATATATACAACAAGAAAAACAATCACATAGACTGAAACTACAGGCTAGCACAACTCTCAGGAATGTTTTCTCCATGCCTGCTTTTAACTTTCATTTTATTATAAACTAGCAGAAATACCTGGCCTTTTCTGGGGAAAATATAGCAAAAGGTGTGATGAATTAACTAAGTCAATTACATGAACATAGCATAATGTATTGGAAATTCTTTTCTCTTATATATTACTTTAAGAAATTAACATAGCTAGTGATGTGCTTACAAAACAACAAACCCATAGGGTCTCTTTTCTCAATCCCCACAAATCAGGAAGGCCCATCTTCCCTTAAAGACTCTATGCAAACCAATGCCTGCAGCCTCCTTGCCAGAAGCCCTGAGAAATGGAGGGGATGTCTCCTGGGCTCTGCTGCAGCAGCAAATCACTGCTCCCGAAGTAGCCACTCCCTGAGTGCCTTCAGTGCACACTCCATGGGGCAACCTGAATAGAATTCCTAGCGACAGCTGGACTCGTTGCATTGATCAGACAAGGTGAAACTCCTTCAGACCAGGTGCAATGAGTGATATCTAGATGATCAGAGCATGCAGCACCTGAACGTACCTGTTCTAATGAGACTAGGCAGTTCTGAGTGTACCGTGTCCTCTTCAGGCTCCACGGTGCTCAAAACCTTGTCCTCCTACCATCTCCTCTTTGTACTGTGAGCTGAATCCTGCAGAGTGCATAATGCCCCGAGTGGCACTTGCTGATAACACACACAGCCCTGCCAGGAGAACGCACACAGCCCAAAGGAGGGCGAGTGGTGGGAAGGCTCCTTTGGGTGTGGGGGGGAGGGAAGCAACTTTAATTTCCAGAAGGGGTTCACTCGGAGCCTGGCTGCGTGAAGATGTTGAGAGGCTGTGATAGCTGGATGCTTCTCCCAGCCACAATTAGCAAGGCTAGTTCCCAGCCAGCATCAGCCCCATTTGGGTCTGTCCTGGAGACCTGCTGGTGCCCTAGTATAGGGGAGGTTGCTGATTCTCTGCCCCACTGCAGCCTCTCCCCTATGGGCTTTCCCTTGATGGTGCTGCAGGTGCCACATGCTTTATCCTCTAGGATCTCATAGTTGCAGTTTGTAAGACACGCTTAACAGAAGAGTCCAGCAAACGCCTATGATCAGGCACTACTAAAAGCTTATTATCAGTGGGCCCAATTGGGGCTCGGGGGAACCAATTTAGAGATATAACCAATCCAGTGATTTGAGTTATGAAATCAGGAGTATCCATTCAAAATGTTGTGTTTCTATGATCAGGCACTACTAAAAGCTAATTATCAGTGGGCCCATTTGGAGCTCTGGGGGAACTGGGAGAACCGATTTTGAGATATAACCAATCCAGTTATTTAAGTTAGGAAATCAGTAGTATCTGTGCCAAATTTGGTGTTTCTAGTTCTTACTGTTTCAGAGATAGTAAAAGCAAATTAGTGGCCCAATTGGGGGTTTGGAGGAACTGATTTTGAGATATAACCAAACCAGTTATTTAAAGTTAGGAAATCAAAATTTGGTGTTTCTAGCTCTTATCTTTTTGGAGTTCTTTTGGGACAAACAAACAAACTTTCAGAAATATTTAGAAGAAGATGATTCTTAAATGGAATAATGAAATACCTATAATTACTTGTTCCACTAAGGAACTTGAAAATGTTCTAATGATGAGAGTATAACAAATGAAAACATTAGTAAGAGAAAAGAATTGCTGGTTTCAGATAATAAAATACTGATTTTGACTTGTGTGGCTTTCAGAAAAATTTCACTTGCTATTGGACCCTCCCTGCTTTAAACTGTGCTTTTTTTTTCTAAAATCTTAAATCAGAACATATTTCATCATCCTCTGTTTAAGAAAAAGCAAGTTAACAGTGGACCATCCACTGATAAAGTCTTATTGTAAACTAGAGGTTGGCAAACACTGGTAAAAAGTTAACTGGGAACTTTTCCCAGATAAATAGTATATTACTAGAAACCTAAATGAGCACAAAGCTGTATTAACATAGGCATTGGGGGGTGGGAGGGGAGGATACCAAGGGATCCAATTCACAATAGTCTCGCTAGCCTGATGCAAAATTCCAGACAACATAGAGATATGAAAGGCAGAAAATAGCTTCAAACACTCTTTTCATTTACTTACCTCAAGAATCTACATGAATTTTACACCAGAACAAACTATCACATACAGCCAAGGTAATTTAAGACTATAATAGTAGTATAAATTTGTATAGAACTCTAAAGCAAGAAGTGAAGTATCTGTTTTGGAACACCTGCAGACACTGATGAAAAGAGGTGAAAAATCTCTGTGAAATTCAGCTGTCAAACAACCAGAAAGGAAGTTTAACAGACCTGCTCTTCCTTTTGGACTTCCTGCCTCTTGTTCTGGAAGGTCTTTCCTTTTTCCCTTCTCCCTGTGAATAAGGCTCCAGAGATCTGTTCCCTTGCTGTTTGGGTGGAAAGAGTTTACAGCCAGAGATGAAAAAAAACCATTATAAGGTTATTTTAACCTATCAATGACTCTATAAATTTGATAAAGTGTTGAGTTAAAAATGTGGAAAGTTAACAGGATAAAAATGTTGGCAACTACCCTAGTTTCTCTTGTATACCCACTATGGATGATTTTTGTCCCAGAAAGCTATAGTCAATATATTAACTAATTTTGGTGTAGTTTATATTCATAATAATTACTTTTTAAAATATGAGACCCGTTTTTCAACCCTAAAATGCCCTAAAGTATGTCATTGAAGAATAGTCCCACCTGTTTTAATAAACATGGTCTTGATCATTAAAGCCAACCTTCTTCTCTGAAATCCACACTCATTTCTTCTTAAAAAATCAGTCTACAGACAGATTTGCTGCTTTTTTTTTTAAAAAAAATTGAAGTTCCAACAGATCACAATTAAAAGAACAATTTTACTTTTGGAAACTCCTCTTCATACCAGAACATGTAACAAGTATATCCTTCCCTTCTTCAGTAGAATTTGTTTTACTTACTATGGTAAGCTTATATTCAATAAGTACAGCTGCAAATATAGAATAAAACTGTCTACTTTCATTTCTAAATCTACTACAAACTCATTTTTGTAACACATATGTTGTCCATGGTCGTCATACATACCTGTCACAGCTGAGGATAGCATACACCTACGGGAAATCTGTAACTTCTACTAGCTATTGTCTTCTACTCCTAATCATACCTCCCCAAAGAACTATAGCTTCTCCTTTATACCTCCCCTCTGGGGGGAAAAAGCCACTTCCAATAGCAACACATCTGGTCCCTTTCTTTGCATTGAAAGAGAATTTATATTCCTAACTGCTAAACTAATCCCTGGCATATGGTAGACACCAAACAATCAATATGCCTAAAGAATTATTTGAACATTGCAATATTCTAGTCTATAATATTTAGTAAAAAGCCAGCCATATGTAATGTTGCAAAAGAAACTGTCAGGTCAATTTATGTCCAAAGTGTGGGTTATATAAAAATCAAGATTTTACTAGAATTTAAGATTAATATCAGTGAGCCATAATCTTTTAAAAATCCCAGTACAAAAAGCACACAATTTGTAGATGGGATCAGACATCCCCTGCAGTATATTTGTAAAATGTAGCAGCATTGTGTCAATGCACAACAGATGGAAAGAGAAACCGACTATAAACAAAAGTGAAAATGGATGAGCTATTTTATTTGTGCAAAGAGATGGAAATGCAAAAAATAGACAATTAGCATTAATGGTGAAGAGTTCATTACATTTTACCTTTTTTGCCAGCTTTAGTCACCTTAGGGACTAGTAATAAGACTCATAGGAATAGTACAAGTCGGCACTATTTTTGTGCTATTTATATTAGGCCAGTGGTTTTCAATCTTTTTTTCATTCGTGGACCCCTATACATTTTTGAATGCAGATGCAAACTCTTTTGGAAATGTTAGACAGACTACAGGTTGAAAACCACTGGAATAGAAAATGTTGTTACCCTATAGAGAAAAGAGAGTATATAGTAGGGAGTCTTGATTTATAATTGGTGTAAATTTACAGAATGAAAACATTGACACAAACTCAGATGTTCCTATGACAATACAAAAATCATTAGATTAATTCTGTTTTCTAAAAACATATCTGGGGCCAGATTGGTTCCATGTTATAGTGGAGACTACATAGTTCTGCAGCTAATGGCTTTGCCCCTAGGAAACCAATCTAATCAACACAATTTAGAGCAGCCTCGAGATATACCATTGGCTCACTAATAGCAATTCTTTACAATATTCTGAGTACTTTGAGGAAGAGGCTAAATAATGGCTTGAGTGCAAAGGGGAAAAAAAGAAAAACAGTAATGGTTGGTGGATCTGTGAGTGTGGTTTCTATGGCTAAAATTCTCCCCTGAATGGAAGAAGGTGGGGAGTCAGGCTGAGGTAATGCGTTCTAAATTATTCTTCTGCCAGTTTGTGGCCTGGTGACAAGAAAGGATGCCCTCCCCTTAAACCTTTCAAAACTCCTGCAAAGCATTTTGGTCTTATTAGGTGTTTAGAAGTCTGATGTGATTATGAAACGTATAGACATATCTATCAATAAATCCCAATGGTAAATACCATATAGCATTGCAAAATTATGGGGTAGATTCAGTATCTCAAGCTGAGTGCCTGCCATCAGTTCTGCCTCTGACACCAAGTCAAAGATAAGCCATAAATAAACATAAAAATCATATATTGCACCACTAGACATGGGTGCAGGTTGAGTATGATGCCATGGGTGCACAGTTGGCTATATGGCATCTAACTATTCTGCATTGCCGGCCCAGCTCCTTCTTGATGTGTAGACCACTGACTTAGATTGCACTCTTTCCTTTACACTCTCTGATTTTTCCAGGTGCTAACAAAAGTTATTCTGATGGGGTCACAAGCATCAAATTAGGATTTAGCAAATTCTCTTCTTAAAATTTAACTATTACCAGTGAAAAAAGAAAGATCCAGGTAGCATCAGCTGTCCCTGAATCTCAGCAGATCCTGTAATTAGACCCGTTAACAAGCAAGTCATCATCAGTTGTACCTCTTGGCACTTTTATATGAACAATAGTTCCAGGTATATAGGATGTTGCATAGAAAGAAAATAGAGAAGCAATAGCCTCTCTTAGGCGCTTGAGCATTTCACTGCACATACAACAAGTAACAACTGCAATGCCCTGTAATGCTGTCCAGTGTCCACCCACATACACCCCTGGCTTTTGGATCACTCTCTTGTATGCACAAAAGCACCAGCCATGTATATAAAAGAAAAGGCAGAAGATGCTTGGGAGTTACAGTCAAGCTCTCTCATCCTTTCTTGCTGTATTGCATTTGATTTTCTGGGCAAAGTATTTCACAGAGCCCAAAGAGAGAACTGAGCAGAGGCAACACAGCCAGATTTACCCAGTGGTGAAATTTAGGGAGTGAGTGATTTCAGAATGGCCATGAAGACATATGAGAAGGCAAAGGGAAGAGAGAGGAGGGGAAGGAAGCAGTGGAGATAGTCAAGGCAAACGTGGAAGAGGGGACAAGGGGAAAGTAAGTCCTGCTGTGCTGCAAATGGAGGCAGGCAGGTGGAACCTGAAGAGTGCTATATGAAGATCCTACTGAAAAGCAAATCAACTCAAATATTCTGGGATATTCTGAGATGTTGGATATGTCTGATATTGATATGGATATGCCATGGAGATACAACAGATGGAAAACCAGAGATCTGATTGACTTCCCCTCTTAGTTCTACATGTTTTAGATTGCTCATCGGCCAGAAATATAGGAATACACCACAGCTGAATGACATACCACTAATTTAAGTGGGTTAAGAGAAATATCTCCCATATGATGAGATTATTCCATAACTGATAACTATAGGTTTCTTATATCTTCTTCCTAAAACTCTGTTGGAAATAGATACTGGTCTAGAAGGACTTACTGGTTTGATCTATGTAGATGGTACCTTGAGCTTTCATGGGCAAAACCCACTTGCTCATGATGCCATCTACATGTTTTGTTAGTCTTTAAGGTGCTACTAGCATATTTTTTGGTTTTTAGGTTGGTGGTTTTTTGTTTTGTTTTTTTGTTTTGTTTTTTTGTCTGATCTAGTATGTTAATTCCTAGGCTTCTAGTTCAGATTCTATTTTGGTATATTAAAGAGCTTACCCCATATCCACCCATCATACAGTCCAAAAAATACTTCATGTAAAATTGAGATTCATTATTGAAGATAGCAAAGAAGAAAATAAAAAAAACTATTTCCAACTTTCAAACACTCACTTGATCACAGTGTGGATGCAGGAAGGAATTGTTTCTTTGCAAATAAAGGTACAGCTAAGTACCAGACTCCTCCTTTATTTTTGCTATTTTTCTAATAGTATCCCATTGCCCATCCTCTGTCTTATCATGATCACTCATAAAATGTGTCATTCACGTGTTGACAGGTCAGGCTATTGTGTTTGATTTTAAACCACTAATAAATATTTTGTTTTTTAACTCTAGGAATAAAAAAAAATTGACAATTGGCATTAGCAGTGCTGCATTTCTAAAAGTATTTTAGTCTTGCATGATCCCATTGATGTGGGAGTTACACATGGTTGAGAATCAACAGGAAGTATGACATTGCACTGCATCCTGCAGGATACTATGTATACTTTAACCCATTTACTTTGGACCAATGAAACTCTGAACCATTTGTTTTTTGTCCTTATGATTGCAGAGAAAAGTTTGAAAATTTATCTTGGGTGTATCCCCATGGCTCAAAAACCAGAAGTAAAGAAATTGGATAAAAAAATTATAACAAAAATCCTCATGACTTTTAAGACAATCTATTGATGGGGGAGGGGGGGGAAGAGGATTGACTTATGATTTTTGATTGTTCGTTAATAGCAATTTTGCAACAACTTGGATTAGCCATTACATTCAACAGCAAGAGACATGGAACCAGGTGTTCACTGTAATATCCAAATAGCCAACATGTGAGATGCCAAAATCCGGATCAGCCAGCATGGCAATATTAGGCCTGTATTTAAGCTTCTATGCCATGTGCAAAATAAGACACCCACAGCTCCAAGCTAATTAAAACTGCATTTAGGCAGCCGTGACACATGTACCCAGGGATGTCTGCAGCTTGTCCAAACCAAGTCTCACACTACATTTCCTCCGACTGAAGCCCACGAGCTGTTGTGTAAAGCCTCCGTCCAAACTATTACCCTGTAAATTGGAGCTACTTGATTTACACAAATTTTCTGGAAATACATTAAACTGTAAGTTCCTGCCAACACATGACTTAGAGAATGACAAAAGCTGATGCTAACTGCACTGCTGTGACTGTGAATTCTGTTGGGGGTGGGAGCAGTTGTCTGCTAAGTCACTTTATTATTGATGATTTGTAGATGATTAAGATGGGAACCGATCTCAGTCAGTTGCTGAACTTTGGAAGGTATCTTTGTAACTATTGAGCTTTGAAGCTTTATAATTGTTTCTTTGTAACTTTCAGCTGCTTTGCTTTTTAAGTTCAGCAACTTATTGTAAGCTCCCTGTTTGTTGAACTTTGCAATTTTGTAATCTTTGTAACTTTCAGCCACTTTGCTTTTTAAATTCTGTAACTTACTCTAAGCTGCATTCCACCCTATGAAAATCCTCTGAGGCTACGTATAGAATACAAGCGACTTTCGAAAGAGAGCGTCTAGACTTCAAGCAGATTTTTCAAAAACATGAGCTGCTTTTTCAAAAGAGAGTCTAGACACTCTTTCAAAAAAGCACAGTTTGCATTCAATAGTGCATTTTTTCGAAAGAGTACTTTTGAAAAAAGGAGTAATTCATCATAAAATGAGGTTTACTGCGATCGAAAAAACTGCCACATTCTTTCAATTTACTTTTGAAAGAATGTAGCTGCAATCTAGATGCTCTGACCTCTTGACTTGATTGCCACTCTAACCATTAGGCATGATTGCCCATCCCACTTTATAACAAGGGAGTATCTTATGCACATTAAATATATGCTTATATATTTGGATGGATCTAGGCCCTCATTCATTTGAATGGGCTGGTAATTTATACCCTCACACAGTACCACAGTGACATAAAACCAAACGAACATAGATAGAATGAATGAGAAGTACTGCAGACACTAGTCTCCAACATTTTATATTGTTGACCTGTGACCCCAGAGACAATCTTAGGAAAGTTGCTGTGCAAGATTAAACTATCACATACTACGGCATACTCAAAAGTTTTAGAAAATGATAATCAAGTCAATTAAAGCTGTAATGTTGCAAATAGGGGAAATAAATGTAACAAAATGGGATTTGAAATAAATATGAAAACTAAACAATTATCATAAGGCCTGATTAATTAGCACAATGCTTATAGGGTTCACCTAATGTAAGATTTAGCAAAAGGCATCTTTGTAATAAAACAGTAAGCCATATAAGCTTGAAATAATAGATTCCAGGGGATTTTCAGCATAAGTAACCTGGAAGTGAAACCACATTTACATATCAAAACCATTGTGAGACTTTTAATTATCATCCCTGGAATGACAAACATGAGAAGGGGACTAAGACCTAATTCAAATAGGGTCCCAGATATGTGGAGAATGCAAGGGAAATGGGAATAAAAGACGACCAGGTTATCACTTGGTTGAGATATCAGGCATGGCTGAATAGCAGAAATCTGAGTATGACAACCCTTGATATAGTCAATGCCACTTAGCTTTCATTAGGTTGTAAGTTAACATGAGAAATGTATTGTTTTGCACAGCCTAAGGTTATAAGGAAGTACAATGTAGGTGGTTCTTTGTTATATGCATCTGTTTTCATACAGTTATGCTTACACTTGGATTTTAAATAAAGCCCTCATATCTCTATTTGTGACACCATTCACACTTTTCATAACAAATTTAATATAGCTGGTCAGTAAAGAACCTGTTTTTAGTGACAGGTACATTTTACACTTCTAAATTAAGAAGCAGCTATAAGATAAATTAGCTAAGGCCAGAATTTAGGTTTGGCTCGACCTTAGTTCTTTGGAAAGAGATAACTAGATGAATGAAGGTATCCAAAAGGTTCTTCAATTTATTTCATGTAATAAAATGTGATCTCATTTCAATGGGGTTTAAAATAATGTTTGAAGATACATGCTAGTGTCTTGACTTCCTTTCAATCACAGAGCTAAACAAGTTTGCAATGCACAATTTCCATGCTGTAGCTCTAATTGTGGCTATTGTATATATTTATATACATACATGGTAAAATAATGTTAAAGAGCTCAAATGACCTTCCTTCAAGATCCAATATCATACAACAATCCTCCGTGGCTAGAAATGAAAGGAGATACTATAGATAGAAGGACATGGAATGAAGGATTTTAAATAATGACACTTCACAGAAAGATGGCTATTTTAGGTAATTGTTAGGGCTTCCTCGCAATTCCTCTAAACCTTTTACAAGAGAGGGATATAAAATATAGTCTCAGTAACATTTGCAAAACTATACATTTCTATACAAGTGTTTTTCTGAAAGTGTTATGGCAGATAGAGACAATTGATTTGCTACTGCTGTTTGTCTTTCCTATTTCAAGGGGAGCCTGGGAAATGCATTCATCTATACATTGAAATTAAGATCAAATGATGAAGCAGAAGGTTTAGTCCAGTGGTAAGGCATACACCCAGCCCATGGGAAACCCTCATTCAATTCCTCTCATTGCTTAGTGAGAAGAAGAGATTTGACCAGGTTTACCCACCTTCTGACTTCCGTATCTTAATCACTGCACTATGGAACACTGCGATCCACAGAAGTGTCTCAGTCTGTCTTAAAGACATTAATATGTACTATTTAATTATTAATTGGGCCAGAAACTGAGTGTCACACTCTAGTGCTAGGGAAAGTGAGAGGTCCCTGCTCAAGTACCATTTTCACATTAGCCAAAGGAGAGAACTGAACCAAGGCCTCCCCCCATCCCAGGGGCTACCACATCCACTAAGTTTAAGTGCTACAAGAGAGGCTGTTTCTTTCTTTCTTTCTTCCTCTAGTTACTGACTCATACAGGAGTTTTGGCATGTGGGGGCCTCTGTGGTAGCAGAAAACATAAGAATAGTGATACTGAGTCAGACCAAAAGTCCGTCTAGCCCAGTGTCCTGTCTTACAGCAATGGCCAATGCCAGGTACCCCAGACAGAATTAACAGAACAGGTAATCATCAAGTGATTTATTCCCATGTTGCCCACTACCAGCCTCTGGCAAACAGATGGCAGGGACACAAGCTCTGCCCATCATGGCTAGCAGCCATTGACAGACCTATCGTCCATGAATTTATCTAGCTCATCTTTGAACCCTGTTAAAGTTCTGGACTTCACAACATCCTCTGGCAAGGAGTTCCACAGGTTGACTGTATCTTGTATGAAGAAATACTTCTTTTGTTTGTTGTCTGCTGCCTATTAATTTCATTTGGTGACCCTTAATTCTTGTGCTATAGAAAGGAGTAAACAACTTTTTCTTCCTTACTTTTCCAGCTCCTGACAAGTTTTTATAGACTTCTATCATATCAGTATCTCTTTTCCAAGCTGCAAACACCCAGTTTTTATTAACCTTTCCTTGTGTGGCAACTGTTCTATACCCCTAATCATTTTTTCCCTTTTTTCTGAACTCTTTCTAATTTTAATATATCCTTTTTGAGATCAGAAGACCACATCTGTGCACAATATTCAAGATGTGGGTGTACCATGGATTTACATAGAGGCAATATAATATACTCTGTCTTATTGCCTATCACTTTCTTAATGATTCCCAACATTGTTTGATTTTTTTAATTGCTGCTGCAGATTGACTGGATGTTTTTAGAGAACTATCCACAATGACTTCAAGATCTATTTTGAGTGATAACTGCTAATTTATACCCCATTTATATGTATAGTCATTTTATATGTATAGTTGGAATTATGTTTCCCAATATGCATTTCTTTGCCTTTATCAACATTGAATTTCATCTGCCATTTTGTTACCCATTTTGAGACAAAAATGGAGGCTCTGAAGGACCTTTTACAGTGAAAATTTACTGAATAAGATTAGGTGCCTTCAGGGCTAGGCTGCAGCTGAGCATAATTATACCTAAAACTGTGGTTTAGGTAGCTAAATCCTTGTGTGGGGGTCTAGTGGAGGCACAGGAATAGTAGAGGGACATTGTGTAGAGGACAGGGACAATAGGATATTAAAGGATATATGGGAAGGACGCAGGGATTCTGGGGGAAAGAAAAGGAGTTGAGGAAGACAAGGAACATCACAGGAGAGGAGAAAGGAAAGGAGCAGTGGGTTAGAGAGGGCTTTGTGGTGATCCAAGAAGGAAAGTAGAGAAAAGGGAAAGAAAGATGGTACCCAGCCTGCAGTAGAAAAAGAAACATGAAGGGAGTGAAAAATCTGTTGGTGTCAACAAAAGGGGTGTGTTGTGGTGGTGTGGGGAGGGAGGGTTCTAGAATACTAGAACTGGAAGGGATCTTGAGCTGACGTCAAGTCCAGTCCCCTGCCATCACAGAAGGATCAAACTGACAATCTAGATCATCCTTGACAGGTGTCTATCCACCTTGCTCTTAAATATATCCAGGGATGGAGATCCCACAACCTCCCCAGGCAATTTATTTCAGTGTTTAACCAGTTAGGAAGTTTTTACTAATGTCCAACCTAAAGCTCCCTTGCTGCAATTTAAGCAGATTGCCTCTTGTCCTTCTTAAAGTAATGATGAAGGCCAGGGGACAGGAAGATGAACTCTCATGCCAGTACATGAGCAATCAGAAAGTCAGTCTGTCTTAAACTTTTCAGAAGAACATGTCAACTTTAACAAAATGTTTGTAGGGAAGGTTTCTCTGGTTGAGGATGTGATGGGGGGGGGGGGGGGGGACAATTTTCAAATCCCTGTTCTGATTCAGAGGTGAGTGTCCTGACCAGGCTATTGGATATTCTGGGATTTCTACATCTCTGCTTTTGCATATTACACACACACCATTTGCCCCTATACATACATACACACACACACACACACACACACACACACACACACACACACACACACACCATTTGCCCCCTATACAATGTGAAAATGTTTGAAATCTAAACAATTTTAAAAGGAGAGAAAAATATTTCCTGCTCGCTCTATTCTTGGGGAGCACAGAGTAAGATCTTTCAAATACAGAGAAGCTCTACAATGCTGGGTGTGAGAAGGAGGTCTGGCTACAACTTGATTCTTAACATGTTCTATGTTCACATTAATATCTTAAGAATAACCCAGGTTTTCAGCCAAATGAGGGTTTGCCTTGTTTACATAGTATAAAATCAACTACCATAAGTGAATGCTACTGAAGTGATATGACCACTATTTTGAACAGGATATGAACAGAGGTGGTCAAAAAAGAATAAGAATAAAAAAGAAATCGCAAAAAAAATTTTTTTTGCATAGGTTGGTTGAAAACTCTTCTTGAACTTTTTTACAAAAATTAGATTTTATTTTTAAGACATTCAAAGAAAAAACAAATTTTGAACACTAATAAATTTGATCTATTTTTTTCAACAAGCTCTATATAAGAACTATTTTGTTACCGGAGGAACTTCATGTGTATATGTAGGGGATGGGGGGAGGGTGAGGGTGTAGGAGGATTGAAGAGTTAGGAAGGGCTGTGGACAGGGGATTTTGGGGGGGGGGGGGGAAGGAGGGAGGATAGGCAGGGAAGCCAAGCCCCCAGCTACAAGATTCATACCAGGTCTGCTTGCTCTTCCCCTTCCTGTTTCTGTCATGGAGACACACAAAGTGCACAGCTAGTCTGCTCCCTGTGCTATCCAGCCAGAGTGAGGAATGCAGCAAATTGTACACTTTCTCCTCAGTCCCTGACAAAGGGGAACTGCCAGCAATGTTCCTATATGAATTGTGGGGAGCAGTACTTCAGCGCCTCTTGCCCTCCCTAAAGGGCCCTTGAGGAGTAGAAGTCTTGGAGCTGAGCCAGTCCTGGATAGGTGGGGCACATCCCCCACCAACCCCTTTCACCTGGCTGGTGATTCTGTTTCTTTTCTGTTTCGTTTTATGAGAAGCAATCCCATTCCTAGCACATCCCATTTTCCTGACATAACCAAGCCCTGACCTTGCTTTCATTTATGTTAAGAGGAAGCTGTATACCAAATTTGGTGGTCCTCACTCTTACCGTTTAGGAGAGTTTTTGAACAAACAGACAGACAGGCTTGCTTACAGACAAGCGCTCTCTCCCTCAAAACTCACACACACACCTTCCACTATCATTTTGCGATCACTGTAACACTACTCTTTTTCTTGGAAGTCTCCTTACAAGTACCAATTAAGCCTCATATTGTTTAGATTATTATTGCTGATAGGTGCAATGACCAGCATCATCTGGCAGCAAATTCTGTTAAGCATGGACAGAAAATATTGCTGAATTTTCTATGTAAATCAATAAAACCTAAAGTACCAATCCCTACACTAAATCTGTTCACAAGCTGTTGGGAAGAACTTCTTCTCAAGCACCTCTCTTAGGTCAGACAAGAGAAGCTGTAGAGAATTTGAGGTAAATCCTTGACGGAGAGAGGGAAAAAAAATAGGATTACCTTGCACAAAGCATATATTATTAAATCTCTGAACAGCTCAGTTTCCCTTACTTTAGAATACATCTCTGTTGATGTGTTATAGGATGGGTGCTTTCTGTCTACTTGAGATAAGCTATGCTGTCTCATCACAATGCTGATTTTAAACAACTACTGTGATCAAATACGTCTTTAAAATTATAAAGTTCCCTTCAACTGAAAATCATTACTCATACTAGCACATTTGTCTAGGCTTACGCATCTGTGTAGCTCATTTGATGGTAATGAACAAAAGCACTCACACATTGTAAGTGTCTCTGCCTTATTTTTTGATTATTGAAAAAGGGCAACAGATCTTCCAGCATTATCTTACAGGTTAATTGGCGAAGCTAGTGAGTATTTGTTCTTAGTGGTTACCATTTTTATCCTTCATTTTTTCAACCCTCTCCCAAAAAGTGACAAAGTAAATGCTGCTTTTTGAACAAGTATTATAGTAAATATTCTAAACTTTGTTTAGCGTGCTAAACTCAGCAGGGGCTGAGTAACCGAGAAAGAATTCAGCTAGCCTTCTGGGCAGTCGTGTACAGCTGGCATGGAAAACAGTCCTGCAGTTTCAGAGCTATCAGTAGTAAAGGCTACCTCAGTCAAATAAGTCTACCCCATTGCAATCTCACACCCTGATTGCAGTGTAAACATTCCCTCATTTGCTAGCTTTGAAACATTCACTCTCCACTAACCCAATGTAGCATGAGCTAAGCACACTTTAAATATCCAAATCAACCTATTACTAACTGTACAGTTTAAAAGTACAGTACTGAAGAATTTAAATCTAAAATTAAATAGAGTATAAGCTGTGTTTTCCAGCACTTTAATATCCTGAAAATTCAGTTCAAAAGCACCTCTCATAATGACAATACCAGGCCACCTTCAGTTAACCAGAAAAATTCTGATAGCCATCCAGCATCATTTTTAGGAACATAAGAATGGCCATACTGGATAAGACCAAGGGTCCATTCAGCCCAGTGTCCTGTCTGCCAACAGCAGCTAATGCTAGGTGCCTTAGAAGGAGTGAACCAAATAGATAATAATCAAGCGTTTTCTCTCCTGCCAACCATCTCCACCCTCTGACAAATATAGTCTAGGGACACCATTCCTTACCCGTACTGGCTAATAGCCATTAGTGGACTTAACCTCCATGAATTTATCTAGTTCTCTTTTAAACCATGTTATAGTCCTAGCCTTCACAACCTCCTCAGGCAAGGAGTTCCACAGCTGGACGGTGCACTGTGTGAAGAACTTCCTTTTATTTGTTTTAAATCTGCTGCCCATTAATTTAATTTGGTGGCCCCTAGTTCTTATATTGTGGGAATAAGTAAATAACTTTTCCTTATTCACTTTCTCCACACCACTCCTGATTTTATATACTTCTATCATATCCCCCCTTACTCTCCTCTTTCCAATCTGAAAAGTCCTAGTCTCTTTAATCTCTTCTCATATGGGACCCATTCCAAACCCCTAATCATTTTAGTTGCTCTTCTCTGAACCTTTTCTAATGCCAGTATATATTTTTTGAGATGAGGAGACCACATCTATATGCAGTATTCAAGATGTGGGGGTACCATGGATTTATATAAGGGTAATAAGATATTCTCCATCTTATTCTCTATCCCTTTTTTAAATGATTCCTAACATCCTGTTTGCTTTTTTGACTGCTGCTGCACATTGCATGGACGTCTTCAGAGAACTAACCATGATGACTTCAAGATCTCTTTCCTGATTAGTTGTAGCTAAATTAGCTCCCATCATATTGACATTTTCTAGCACTTGCAGAAGTCAAGTTTGTAAATTTGCAGCAGTAAAGTTTGTGTGTCATACTTCTGCGTATAATATAATTATCAGATATTATTCTAACCCATGCTGCAACTATGGCTAGAGTTTAGTGACAAATTCATGAACCATTGATGTAAAGCTTGAGTAACCAGCCCATCTGATTCACTGGAAACTCCCATTCCCCGTAAATGCCAGGTAACAAAGGTTACACTGTACTTTATTGTGGATAAAGAGATGGCTCACAACTATAGCCACATTAAGGTTTTTAGACCATAACGGAGTACTTTTTAAGGGGATTTTTTAAAAGCCAAAACAAAAAACTTGAAGGTCAGAGGGGTTAGATAGCTCCAGGGATTTGGAGTGGGACATGATTTAAAAGTTTAGGAAGAAAATGAATGAATTGATAATGTGTTGTTCTAAGATAAACATCAAACGGAAAGTTGCAATTGGCTCCATAAAGGGGAATAATCTCTGCAGGGCTATTACACAATTCCACATCACATGGTGGAATATAGAACTAGGACTTCTTAAAGTTAAAACTAAAACTGAATTTGATACCCACACTAGACAGGTTATTTGATAATTAAAGACAAAAGTATAGTGTTTTCTGATTTCAGAGACATATGGCGCCCAAAATAAAAGGAGAAAGAGAGAAGATTTATTCACTGCCTTGTAGTATGCCATTTCTTCCAAATTAATTATCTTGTCAGGAGGCAAAACTGCTTTTCATATGCTGGGATTCAGTCAGCACAGTCAAGAAGCCTGGACCTCAACAGCACTGCCTTAATAGAAAGGGATACAGATGAAACTTTGCTGATATGGTTTTAACTTTGTTAATAGTACAGCTGGCAGAAGTGCTGCTTATTGCATTTTCCTCCTTTCCTTAGGATCTTTTACACTTCTGTGGGGGGAAATTCTACATTAACGGATGGACTTAGTCTGAGTTGACATCTCTCCATTCCTGGCCACTCCACACCCCAAAATTCTTTCCCTTTATTTGTTCTGCTTTTGATTGTCTGTGTAGCATCTAGCACTGAATAAAATGCACCAGTTTGACAGTTCAGTGAGTATAACAGTTTTCTCAAAATGCTTGAGAATTAAACTGCATAATTTCTATTAAGTGGAGCTGCTTCATTTGAATGATAAGTATGCCACTGACGTACGTGAATAAAAGGAACATTTATTTTAAAAGATCCGGCATCAACATTGTTAAAGCCGCTAGAAATTAATGTTCTTTGTTACTATGAAAATTTTTTATATTTTCTAGAATATGTGTTATACATTTGCTCCCTTGCATGATTCAAAATAGCCTGAATCTTCATATATGTTATAAAACTCATCAAATTTCCACAGGCATTTGAAAATGAGGCAAAGGGAAAGGAATTCTTGAAAGAAAAGATTATTTGAGCTTTTTAATTGTCTGGCTTTTGGATGGTGTATTATACTGAATTGTATTGCTGTAATTTCAGGATATTGTGTGTGATATACTTTAAAGTTATATCAAGAGTGCCTAGAGGATATGAACAGATGCATTTTTTTGCATATGTAAAAATCTTAAAGAAATATAAGAAGCAAAATACAATTAAGCTGGGGAAATATCTTTTTGCACATTAGATAGTCCAGGGAGGAGCTTCTTGCTGTGGTTTCAGGAACAAAAAAAAGGAAGTTCTTATAGCAACTTACTCACAAAGCAACTAAATCAGCTCAGAACCCAAACTGAAGTAAATCATAATAAATACTGAATGACAAGTTAGGTAGGTGTTACTACCACATAGACACCTGCAACATAGTGAGTCACCTTCTGAAGCACAGACATTTAAATGTTATAGCAGTAAATACATTCATTTTCTAATAAAAAAGAATGGATTGCTGTCAGTAAATAGACATTTTCATTTTAGACATTTACATTTTAAACACAATTAAACCTTTATATATATTAGAGTTGCTTGCCTTGACTCCATAACTAAGGCCGAATATAAGTTTCTATTCTAAAACTTATTTTCAATCCTCCTCCCCTGCAACTTTTGCTTGGAGTAACTATTTTACAAAGGAAAGAGAATTTGAGAAGAACTGGTTTTCTGGGAATTATGGAAGCTTTGGATCAAAAATATTGATATGATACTTAATCCAAAAACACTCTGCTGAAGAATTGTTGCCAGTGTTTTTCTCTGACACAACTCTTATCAGTATGCATAAATGGATGACTCCATCCTGTAATATATACATGACACACAGAAGTGCTAGGAAGAAACTACAGTGCTGCTAGTTGCAATAACCTAGAAATCATGAGTCATGCTAAAACTTTTGCCATCGTGTGTCTGGCCTGAAGGAGTTTGGGCTTTAATTTAAAAAAACAGCAATTTCAAAACTAATGATAAACATCATGGCAGCTGACACTAATCCTGCATAAGTTAGGGATCGCTATCTAGTGGATGCCACTACTTTAGTTTGTCAATCAAACAGGGTAGCCTGCCTAGATTCAACCAGGAGTCCTGTGGTACCTTTAAGACTAACACATTTATTTGGGCCTAAGCATTCATGGGTTGGAGTCCACTTCAGATGCATGATAAAGTAGGCCCATGAAAGTTTAGATGCAAATAAATTTGTTAATTTTAAATGTACCACAGGACTCCTCATTGTTTTTACTCAGTGGTTTGAGCATTGCCTGCTTAAACCCAGGATTGTAAACTCAATTCTTGAGGGGGCCATTTAGGGATCTGGAGCAAATCTGTCAGGGATGGTACTTGGTCCTGCTGTGAGGGCAGGGGACTGGACTTGATGGCTTTTTAAGGTCCCTTCAGCTCTATGAGATAGGTATATCTCCATTTATTATTATGAAACAGATTAATATGTCTGCCCCTCTGAAACTTGTTACCTAGATTCAGGTTTTTACTCCCAGTCCCTCTTCTTTGCAACATGCAACAAAGATGTGCTACATGTTTTCCTGCTTTGCTAGAAGGAAAGCTGTTTGAAATTGTGCAAATTTCAAGTTCTTCATTAATGTTTTCATCAAAAATTCAATTTTTGATAAATAATAAGACCACACTACTACATTGTGGGGAAAGTTTTGCCTACTTTAGTTGGAAGTAGCTTCAGTTTCTAAGGCTCTTTCCATGTTATTCAGAAAACCTTGAGAGGGTCACGCTCAAGAAATAGAGATATTTGGTCTCTCGCACAACAAATACCTTAAACTCTCCTGCTGGAACAGAAATCCTGGGAAGAACAAGAAAGGGAGAGGGAAATCTACCTAAACTAACCTATGTTAATCAGCTCTCAAGCTTTGCAAAATGTTGAATGTGGGTCCAAACAGCAGGCTCATTACTTTGTCCTGCCTAGCTAAAACAGAAATGGTGAATATTCATAAGGATTTGGCTTAGATTTTTTATGTCTATCCCTCTTTCTCTGTATTCAATCACAGTATATTGTATAAGAATCTCAACTGTTTTCTGGAGCTATACAGTAACAAATGTTAAGAGAGACAGCCAGAGTTGTTGACTCGAGTCCCACGACCTGAACTCGAGTCCGACTTAAGTTGCCTAGGTGACTCGACTTGAGACTCGACTCGGGTTCATTGTTTGTGACTTGAGACTCAACTGGAGACTTACTAATTTTGTTAAATCGACTTGGTGAAAAATTGTCCGAAAATGCCAATATTGATGGCTTGTACAAAAGTGACTTGACATTTTTTAAATTAAGACTTGAGACTCAACTTGGAACTTGACTCGAAAGTGACTTTAGGGATTCGAGACTTGACTTGGACTTGACAATGATGACTTGAAGACAACACTGGAGACTGCTGTCTATATTCACATATAATATATTTCTCAAGATGAATAAGGGCAAGTTAGTATTCATTTGACATTTGCAACTGCATACACAATTCTGATATGAATTTCCCATGAATTAAAATAATTCTCTATTACCATTACAGTTAGATTAAAAAATAAAGCTGCAATTCCATCCACACTTCATTTGATTGGACTGAATCCATATATACCAGACCGGTGATAAGTTTGCCTATGTTATAACTATAGATTGTGCTGTTGGAATGTCTAGACCGAGTTAGAAGAAATGTTGAATGTATCTGCAGTATCATGAGTGACTATAAAGGAGAGGAAACAACAGTTTTAGAGTCACTTAACATAGACATGTACTGAGACATATTGAAGAGGATGGATAAACAAGAAAGTAAAAAGAATAAGTGTTTGGCTAAACAGACTTTCTGGGAAATAAATTATTAAGAAATTATTAAGACTTTCGGAAAACTCTTAATAAGACTGGCGTCTGGGCAACGTGATAGCAGATGAAATGAATTGATAAGTGTAAGGTAATGCCCATTAAAATGAACAATTTAAAACTACTCATACATTCTAATATTTTCTAAATTAACTGTATTTATTCAGGGAAAGATCTAGGTCTTACTGGGGACAGCTCAAGAAAATTTCTTTTCAGTGGACATTCAAAAAGCAAGCAACATTAGCTGCATTAAGAAGGATAATAATGGAAATATAATACCACAAATTAGTGATTAAGCCATCACTTTGAATATGGTGTTATGTATTGATAGACCTGTCTGAAAAAATGTCTGGAAGAAATAGAAAAGTCCAGAGAATGGCATAGAAATAATGAGGTATAGAAAGTTCCATAAGCAAATATTAGAAAAGAATCATTTGCTTCAGAGAGAAAACAAAGACATGGCAGACGTTTAGAATATGATGGCTCATATAATGGCTCCATTATTTATGCTTTTTTACTGACAAGAAACAAAACAATTATACTTTAAAAAAAATATTTAAAACTGCTAAAAGGAAAAAAACTTTATGAAATACCAAATTAACCCATGGAATTCATTGCTATGAGATATTGAGGTCAAGAGTTTAATAAAAGAATAAAGACAAGATTGAAAATTATCATCTTCTTCAGTTGCATCAGACAGTATATAACAATAGAAACCCTCATAGTTCAGTTCATAAGCCCCTTTCTAACTATTGCAAGATGGAAAGAAAAGGTTTCAGCATTTTATTATTACAATTTTTCCATTTTTCTCCTCTTTCTCAGGCATCCAGTACTGGTTATTCTCAGGTGTAGAAAACCAGTTTTGAGAAATTATCTATGCACCTCAGTATAGCAACTCCTATCTTCCTGTAAGAAGAAAGAGATGAAACAGTCACAAACACTGAATCAAGAATTCCAGCTGCGTGGTATCTGGAAAAATAATATGGTTCAAGTCTGAGAGAGGTAACTATGTTAGTCTGTATTTGCAAAAACAATGAGCAGTCCTGTGGCACCTTAATGGCTAACAGATTTGAGCAGAAGCTTTTGTGGGTAAAAACTTTACAAAACATCAAATTAGTTTCCATGCCATGTATGCTACAAAGTGTTTTTTACCCACAAATACTTATTCCCAAATAAATCTGTTAGCCTTTAAGGTGCTAAATGCCGCCTCATAATTTTAATATAATTCAACTCCTTCAAGTCAACCTCTCAGCTAAAAAGTTCAGATTAAGATCCAGATTCTTCCTGAATACACTTCTCTGTTGTTTAGTTTATGAGAAATACGCTCTCACCTACGAAAATGTCAATAATGAAAACTCAGCATGGGATATAAAATCAAGCTGGGTTCTCTCTGACTTGTGCCTCACCGGTAATAAGATTCTGCAATCAGAACTTGATTAATACTTCTGTTGATACTACATGAGACAGAATAGAATACGACTATCTGCCAGACCAGAATTTGTTTTTTCTAGGCTAATGGGAGGGAAAATAAAATAAAATATAGTTGAAATCATTACTTTAGTCAGAAAACTAAATTGACAAATCTTAATACCAAATATCTAAACTGAATAGCAATAGAAGGAGTTTCTCTATTCTAAGGGATACATTTGATGAAATGGTATTTTTATGTAGAAAGAAAGAGAAGATCTGTTTTTCCTGCACACACTGACAATAATAAATGCAGATGAAATTGGTGAAAACTTTTTCATATTTCTTGCAATTTTTAACTCTTCTGTTTTTCATGATTTTCCATTGCAATTTTTTTAAACTATTTTTGAAACTTCAGAAGACTGGTCATTTTTCACATTGAAGTATGACTAATATTTAGTAAATTATGCCATTTTTTGTTGAAACTTCATATTTGCATATATTTTACCTGACATGAAAGTAGTCTAGTTTGCTCATACAGTATGGCTACATCTATACTGGCCCCTTCTTTGGAAGGGGAATGCTAATTTTGAACTTGGGAATAGGGAAATCCGTGGGGGATTTAAATATCCCCCGCGGGATTTAAATAAACATGGCCGCCGCTTTTTTTCCAGCTTGGGGAAAAGCCGGAAAAAAGCATCTAGACTGGTGCGATCCTCCGGAATAAAGCCCTTTTCCGGAGGATCTCTTATTCCTACTTCAAAGGGCTTTATTCCGGAGGATTGCGCCAGTCTAGACGCTTTTTTCCAGCTTTTCCCCCTCAGATTTCCCTATTCCCAAGTTCAAAATTAGCATGCCCCTTCCGAAGAAGGGGCCAGTGTAGACATAGCCTATATGTGTTTAATAGGCTGTTCATCTATTGTGATTGGACTGAACACAGGGCTGGGCTCCAACACTTGAGTTCCATTCCCATCTCATCTAAAGAATGGTGGCATCACACCACAGTAGCTTGGCTCTTTGAACTTGGATTAGTTAAAAGTACACTTGTAGTGTTCTAGTTCTCTACACTGATTTAGAGTTTATAAAGCACATGTAATTCATCTAAATATTTTGGCTGTGTATTTTTACTTACAACTGGAACTGCTAAATATATCAACCTAATTAGAAAATTAATAGAGTGTAAACTGCCTATATAGATTAGGTGCTAACATTGGGAAAAACAGCAAAATCCTACTAAATGCATTAATTTCTGTAACTACAAAAGCATCCAATGAGTCACCTGTAAAAGTTATATCTTTGTTTGTTGACAATAAAAGGTGAATTTTTTAAAAATAATCTAGTTATTCTGCGGAGACTTCACTAGACGTATCAGCAAAATGGCAAACACCATATTGAATTCTTCCCTGTACAGTGATTGGATAAGTGTCTGGGAGAGGGAAGAGCTGAACAACTCACATCTGGAGCCTTGAGTGGCGTGAGGTATCCATAGCAGGAAAGCCCATCCCTTACTTCCTGCTGACAGTCCTCCCTATACTGGAGGATGGGAATAGTGCTTTAAGAAAAGGACCAGTAACTAGAGAAAAGCCCAGACCCACACACCAGCAGAAATGTAGCTAACTGGCAGCATACAATTTGGCTGGTGTGTCTGTTCCACAAAACCCAATATTCCCTTTTAATTAACTACTATGGCCTTAAGTGGATCAAAAACAACAGAAAAAATAAATTAATTCCCCCCCCCCCCCCCGCAAAAAAAAGCCCAGGGAGATAGCTCTTTATTTGTATTATCTTACATTGTTCTTTGCTCAGCCTCCAGCTCAGATATATCTAAAAGTGGTAAATCTTCAAACTCTGCCACACAGATTATTCTATACATTAATGGTACAGAAAGCATACAGTCCTAGTGACCCTGACACACTATATACAAACACTGGGTCTTGAGCAATCAGCTGCCATATGGGATGGCTGTGCTTCTGTCTGATCTAGTCTCAGGTGCTTCTATTGGATCGAGTGGAACATGTGCAAGTTAAGATCATAAAGCCTACTTGATACGTGGCCGGGGGTAGGTCCTGAGGAATAAGTAGTAGCTGGAAATTATGCTGGGACTGTTTCCTATAATAATCTACTCAGGGGTTTTTTTTCCCCCTTTTTACTACTATTGTATTTGTTTTAAAGAATGCAAGGGATGGAATCTGCCTTCTGCTTTCACTGGCTGAGAAGAGCAAAAGCTCAGACTTTGGCAAGTGGAGGATGGAAAAGGAGAGAAGGCATGTGGCTCTGGTATTTGTTTCTACTGTCTACAGAGCCTAAGGGAGACACCACAGAGATCTTATGCAAACTGGGCAGGAAGATCTTGACAGGTAAAAAGTTCATTCCTCTTCTAATCAGGAAAATTTCCAACAGGAAATTCACACAGAAATTAATGCTTTTCCAGTTAGTTTTAACTCCCCTTCTATACTATTAGCCCCATCCCAAGAAGTGCATGGGCCTTTTTTGTGCACTCAGGCACTCTGGGATCCAAATTACCATATTTACTCATTATACACAATATGCAAGGCCTGGCTATATATATATATATATATACACACTTTTCTGGCAAAGTTGTAGTACCTTCTGAAACATAGAAGACAAAGGATAACTAGAGGCCTCTCAAAGCTAATTAAAGGAATACTGCCCAACTTCTATACATTAATGGAAAGCACCATGATTCCCAGAGACCAGGAGTTGTCTTGGAAACTCCACATGCTTATACTCAGGAAATTGGCTCCCTGAGCTACTATCCTTGCAGCTCATGAGGCTTATAGTCTGTTTTACTGCAGTGCTGTAGGTTCTGCTGCCAACCAGAAATGAATTCAGAAATCACTTCAGAGATGAGAGAGAGAGGTGGATTCTATGAAGAGAACTACACAGCATTTCTAGCTGATGTTTCCTTCTCCCATGGGTTTTTGAACAAGAGGGGATTTTTAGGAGTTAGTAGTCAAATAAGTTAAATTAGCATGGTAAAATGGCCCCATCCAATCCACAATATTTTTCTAACTCTCCCTGGCTACCAGACCATTTGACTGCAACTCACAAAGTCAGGAGGTCTTGCAAGGACCTAGCACAGTGTAAAATTTATTTAGTAAAAGTTAAAGGGAATTTCTAGGAAAGGTGCCAAGTTTTAGATAGTAACATAGTTAACATCCAAGTGTCTGTGCAGAGAGGTATGATGCTGTGTAAGAAATCTGTGTGGGTTTTTTTCTTCTTTTTTTGCTGTTGCCTGCAATTTAACTTTCAACTCTGTGTGCTTGTGTATGACCATTCTCCTGCAAATTGTTTAACCATTTAGCTTTTTGTTTTATTCACAAGACAACACATAGTGGAATCTAAATTTGCAATAAGCTCCTCCTCTTGGAAATTTGGCATAGCTGATAGTAATAAATCATTCAGGTTAGATAGACATCTGTCAGGGATGGTGTAGGTGGAGCTTGGTCCTGCCTTGAGGGCGGAGGGCTGGACTCGATGACCTCTCGAGGTCCCTTCCAGTCCTATGATTCTATGATTCTATTATTCAACCATTGACCTCATAAGTCTTGTGGAGCATCATGTGTCTTCAAATTGCAATGTGTGTACATAACACTGAAATCATCATGAAGCTAGAACACAAACAAATCACCAAGGAGATTTTTTACATGAAAATTTACAAAAGCAAAGCAAAGGTAGTGCTAAGTCTTCAAGGAAAGGAATGTCATTTGATAACTTCTAGTGAACAGTATTATCAGAGCAGATGAGAAAGTCACAGAATCATTTTGTTACAGTTTTTCATGGGTTACATTCATACTTCAAGAAAACCATACAACTGAAACAAATGGAACCCATGGCTATGGCCATAAAACTCTCATGGTGTTGCCCACATGAACCCAAAGTTTGAAAGATATTTGTAGTTGAACCTTTTGAAGTTCAAATCCTATTCAGTGCAAAGCAAAGAGTTGTTCCTCTAAATAAGATAATGGCACAGAACACAGCTTAATCGCTTTTTGGAGGTGTTCCTAACAGTTATTATGTCTTCAAATTGAAGAAAGGATTGGGCTGATTTCTCTGCCTTTCAAGAGTTGGCCATCTTCTCTGGATATTGATAAATCTAGGGTATCAAACTCATTTGGCAGAGAGAACCAAATTTCATTTTTTATTATTATTTTTATTTTTGATTATACCTATAATCAAAAATAGCATAAATTTAAATCTATACACTAACTTTAGACTACAGAAAAATATCAATGAGATACTTCCACAAAAATCAAAGACAGAATATGGTCTTTATAAACAACTTACATTATTTTCTTGTTGAGTAACTTATTGTCACATTAAATTCACTGGGAAAATCTGCTTCCTTGAAAAACCACTACAATTTTGTTCACTATTTCATTCTTTCCCATCTTATTTTTCTATTTCTCTCCATTTCCCCCACCCACCTTCTCTCCCATTCCATTCACTAAAATGATCACCAATAAAGCAGTCATGCTGATAATATAGTGTCATCATTAGACTTTAAGATTAACATCTCAGTAAGATCAATATAGACCGAGGAGTATACAAATCTAAGTAACTATTTCAGGCGATCTAAAGACCCAGAAAGACATTTCAGCAATAGTTACATTTGGAAAGTTACTTTTTATTTTCAATTACAAGTTTGATTCTGCTTACTCTGAATATATCAAATGGACTGTATCTGGCTTGTGAGCTCTATGTCTGAAAGCATTTTTGCCCAGTATTTCTATAACTGCCACTTGTAGGATTTGAACCTTGAACCTGGGACCTCATGAGTTGACTATAGGAGCCTCTACCCATGGTGTAGAGGTCTCTTGATCTTAACTTTCGCTGTGGTCTAGGTACCACTTGCATTGCTCAGTAACCACACTAGGTATGTGGGTTACATTTCTACATCACAGAATTCATAAAAATACTCCAAAGTTCATTTTTGAAAAATTTAATGGATTAGATTGCACATTTTTTTTTTCAAAATATTTGCTTTGTGGAAGGAAAAATACCACCTTGACCACCTTACCAGGTTCCAAATCCTCTCGAGCTGGGCAGGATAAATACTCTTCTGTACTACTAATATACTTCCCAGGAAAAAAGGTAGTGTGTATCACATAAATGTGTTTTCCAAATGATTTTACCTCTCTATTTATTTTACAGAGATGAAGGAAAAATGATATCATTTAAAAGGAAAAACAAAATCATAGATTTCCCAGTCCTTCATTGCTATTTACAGAGTACCTTCTCCGAGACAGGATTTATTGAAGTGCACACTTTTCGTTAAAGCCCTTTTAAAAAATACTAGCAGCACATCACTGCTGATGAGTGATTAGTTTCAGGCAAAGGAAGTACTCTGTCAAAATATATTTGTAATACCTTTTCTACCCAATCATCAGAAAAGAAATATTTTCCCTAAGATTATTTCATATCAGTGCAGAGATTGTAAGGAGAGAATAAACACACAACTTAGTATTGATTATATCATAAGAAAAAAAAACAGAAATTAAGAAAGAGAGCCTGGCCAGAAAAAAAAAGTCTTTTTGGAAGGGAACACCAGTTGTAGTAGAACTGAAATTGAGTCATTATTAAGCACCTATAATTCACATAGTAAACATGTTCAATTGGCTCAACATTGCCTTTCTTTAGAAGGCAAATCCTACCTCAGGGGGTAAACAACTGATGGTTTTGGAGGGTGGGGGGGAGGAAGGGTTGTTGTTTGTTTTTGTTTTGGGGTGGGGTTGGGGGGTTTTTTGGTTAAACAATTCAACTTTTATTTTTGGTTCAGAGGCAACAATCAGGAATGTGCCTTCAGCAAACATTTAATACAATTTAGAAAGCCATAAACCATGTTTGTAGGCACCCTTGCACAGACAATACCTAGCATGATATTATGGGTGAGCTTTCACATTCATGACTTTCTTTTCTAAAAAGTCACACTAAAACCTAATTTTTCCCATATTCGGGAGAAAAGCCTGCAATGAGAGAGACACATTAAAGCAAATGCCAAGCCTGTCCTTTTAAACATCACTTACCACATTTGGATCATGTTTGTAATTACATTTCTGCAGCAGCATAATGTTAATTGAGATGTGCCATCTCCCATCTCCCATCTCTGGGGTGTTCATGTTAACAACAGGATTCCTGCCAACCTCCCACAATGATGACAGCATTTATCGACAAAATTACACACAATACAATCCAGTTGGAACCACCATGCAGCTGAATAATACTAGAAAAAAATAGCCTTAGTCTAATGACATAGTTTATTTCTGAATTATGAGGCAAAGTTGCTACCATGCTTTTTCCTCATAAACTCAGATATTAAGAGATGATTAGGCCTATATATGAACTACACATTTGTTCATAATACCATAAATTCTCATCTGAAATGGCACATTATTTTTATAACCATCTCATTATAGCACAGACTGATGTGAATATCTGCTCCTTGTTAAACTACAATTATGACCACAAACAAAGATGCTGTTGCTTGCAGCGATACCAGTACAATTCTACATGACAAAAACTTCTGCCATCGATACTGAAAAGAAAATACACACATGATAACAGCAAAAGCAAACTGCTGTTTCCAGTACCTGTTCAAAAAACCCTGAACAACCTGACAGAAATTAGAGACAAACTGGCATCTCTCCACATGGTTCAAGTATAATAGATATGCACTGAAGCAGTACTTACAGCTAGAGAATATCAACGGGCAGGAATGTTCATCCATTGGGAAATTATGTAGCTGCAGCTGGCATTCTGCGTTGATGGTGAGCCTGTGTTAAAACCAGGTAATTGTCACTATATATCAACCCAACAAAAAGTTGAAGGAACAGGTTAGAGTGATCTTTGGTAATTGGCCAACACACAACCGAGAACTTTTGAAGCACAGCCACAGAATTAAGGTAGGTGTGTGTATATGTGCGTGTGAACACACACACACTCCCCCCAGATTGTGCTTTTAAAATCCCACTTCAGAGATCTTTAAAATCCCACCACAAGATCTTTTAAAACACATTTAACAAAGATATGTCCAACTTCAACAGACCAGCACAAATGTTTGCAAAAAACCCCTGTCGCATTTTAAAGCTTTGTTTGAAATGGTTTATTAACATAGGACACACTACAAATAAGGCCAAATTTTAAATTACTATTAAGACAGAGGTTTGAGTCCATGCAACAACAAAGTCTGTCTATATATTTAAGTGGATCATATATTTTTTTTGGAAGCTATTTTCAAATAATGAACCATGCATTAACTTCACTCCTGAAATTCTCCCAGCAAATAGTAAGTTTTAGGAAAACTAATTAAAAGGCAAACAAACAAAGTAGATTTGAGAAGTTCTGGATGCTTATAAATTTAGACTGACAGCCAGAAAAAAGGCTATAGAAGCTCAGTTGTAAGCAAATTAGTTCTGCTCAGGCGTTTCAATTGTACAGCAGGACAAGACTCCAAGGCTGTATGCCCTAAAGTGGCCAGAGGAGAGAAGGAAGAGAAAATGGAACTGGCACAAACTTGTACACTTTCTCTTGAATTTAGAACTTTAGTTATCTCAAGGCTGTTCTTTCTGAGGCATCTGCAGTGAGGAAATTGGTGATGCTGCAATTGCCTCTTAAATACAGTTTTGTAGACTCAATAGGCTGCGATAATGAAGGCTGCCTATTTGTTGCTGAGTTGTATGTCCTAGGTGGTGAATATTAAGGTTTATAGAGTTCCTCCTACCTAGAGGAAAGTCTGAGGGGTAAAACTGGAATCAGAGCTCCTTCTGTATATTTAAAATGCTCAGTCAAGCAAAGAAGGGCTGTAATAAGCTCAGCAGGCTCCAGAATCCCATGGCCTGAGGTGGTGCAGCAGCATGTGCCCGTCAATCTTTCCTCTCTTCAAGGCCCCCAGTGAAACTCCACACAGATCAGTTTCAGGGGCCCTTCTGGCAGGGGTTTATTTATTTTCCAAAGCCAGTGAACCAAAATGGCAATAAAATGAGGCAATTACTCTGCTAGCCTCAGTCTCTGCCCTCACAGGTATCTTCTCCTCTCTTTGGCAATCCCAAAAGTCCCTGCCTTTCCTGCAACTCTGTCATCTGCCCTAGCTGCAGCTCAGCTTTCTAGCTCAGGCCCTAACTCTTTCAATCAGGTTCTCTTACAGGAGGCTGCAGCTTACTCCAGTTCTTCTGCACCACAGATTCCTCTGCCTGTCATCTGCTATCCTCAGTGTCTTTATAGACACCAGCTGCCCCTTATCAGGCCCCATTGAAAGGCCATTTATAAGGGTGGACTGGACCAGTTCTCTCATCCTAAACTCAAAACTCCAGTCATCTGAAGAAGTGGGCTGTGCCCACGAAAGCTCATGATACCAGCTACATGTTTTGTTAGTCTATAAAGTGCTACCAGATCATTTGGTTTTTTTAAGTTTAAAAAGTCCAGTCCACCCTTTGACAAAAGCCAAAGGTTTTCTTATTTCCAGTGTATGTTAAGATGTTTTTTCAGTTCCTGAGATGGATGGTGTTCTCAGTAACACTTACAAAACTCTATTACATCAGTGCGGTTTCATAGGGGTCTATAACTGTGCACAATTTGGCAAATATGGGCCAGATAAAAAGGAGGATACATTCAAAAACTAACCAAATGAGCATCTTCTCTCATTCATCAAGGTCCTCTTTGAAAGCCCACTGAAGTGACTGAGATACTTTCCATGTACAAAAGTGAGCTTTAGATCACACCTCAAAAGAGGAGGATCCCAAAAAAAACCTCATGTAGGGTACATCTACTTAGCAGTTAAGCACCTGCCACTGGCCCAGCTCGGTTGAATCGAGCTCATGGTGCTCAAGCTATACAATTGCTGTGTAGACAGTCAGTCTCTGGCTGGAGAATACAGTGAGGGAGAGCCCTCCTTTAGTCCAATCCCGAAATCTACCCAGCAATTTTTAGCTCCGCAGCCAGAGCCCAAGTCAGCTGAGCTGGGCCAGCCATAGTGGTACTGAAGGACTTTTATTCTAGTGTACACACACTTTTAGTGGCAGTTTCCAGCTGTCAAATCCCTTTCTTGTTTGACAGTAAGTAAATAGGAACACTTGTCATTGAAGCTCAACTTCCATATACAGTACAAATATCAATAGCGTGATGATGGACTGAGGAGGATGAATACAATCAGTGCCTCAACTGTGTAGCATGGAAGATATATTTTACAAATAGATTGCTTGCTGTATAGAAAATCTTGTTCATTGTGGAATTCCACTTTTGAGTAGTGCAACACCTCCACTGAATAAAAGCAGATGTCTTTATTAAAATGCAGCCTTTTAATGCAAATGTATACTTTATGATAGTCTTGCCGAGATAAGCTCTAACATTTCTTCCTATCATTCACCTTTTTAGCAAAACATTTCATGACTTGTATATAGAATTTGACATTGATGCTAAACATTACACACCTAAACATTAGCATACTAATTGAGGAAGAATATCTAAATATGTAGTTTGCATCCTTTTTTCTTCTTCTGTAGAACTCAAAGCTTCTGTAGAACTCAAAGCATTTTCACAAATTGGTAGAATAAGGCATAGAGTAGTTAACTGAATTGCGCAAGGGCACAGAGTAAGTAAATGGCACAGATAGGAATAAAATCCAGTGTCAAATCCTGGTGTAATTAAGTGCTCCAAGAAGCAGATTAATCTTTCCCCAGAGGCTCTGTTTGGTTTATATACACCTCTAGGCATATAAGTAAGTCCAATCTGAGCTAATCTGCCCTCTGAAGTGGAGCTGGCTGGGAAAAATGTCAACTTCCCTGCAAAAATTTTCAACCAAATAGATTATGTTTCTTTGTATTTGCAGAAGTTTTTCTTGGACTTTGGGGGGTTGGGAAAGGAATCTAGAAATCTAAAACTTAAAATGTTCAGTCTACTTGGAACAGCAACCCAAACTCTGTAGGTGCTTTTTTACTGAAAACACACAAAAAAAAAATGACAAAAAACATGGTTCATGTAAACTTCTCTTTTGTCAAAAAAGAATACATTTTTCATCAAAAATATTTTGATTTTTCCCCCAGCTCTATCAAAATCCAAGTCAGGAAGCTTTATAGGAACCAATTCTCATGCAAGATATCTGGGACTGCATGCTTGTAGATAAATTACAAACATGGAGAGAGGGATTTGGTCACTTCAGCTTTTGGTTCCTGAATACGAAAGAGAAAAAAGGCACAAAGTGAAGTTTTAAAAAAATAAGCAAGTTTTTAAAACCAAAAAAATTATTTATCTTGAGGATTATTTTGAATTTTGACAAATATTTATGGCATTTCTTTTAAACCACATCAATTTATCTATCCTTTAAACATATTCCGATATAAATTAGGAAGCATGTAGAAAACAAAATATCTAAAAATACTTTGCAGAAAAAGAGACCAAATATTTTTAGCTACAGTCTTCCTTCCTACCTTAAGGTGTACAAAATTTTCCCATCATTCCATATTCTCAGAAGCTGATTGGGTGTAGTGATCCAGTGAGCTTCTGCTGTTTTAGAGTTTCGGAAGATAGTGTCTGGTATCCATATCAATCCAACCATATTACTGTTTAGAGTCAGTATTTTCATGGTGCTGTTGAAACGAAGACGACTGTCTGTCCATGTCTGAGCAAAAAATATATCTATTTGGTATTCCTGTAATTAAAGCACAACATACAAATTGAAGTCAGTTCCACATATTCCACTTATATTTGGTCTTTGATGGGATATAGTTAAACAGCTGTATCATCAATCAATGTAACTCAGGATAGTTCTAGTAAAATCAGTGGGTCTGTGTTGATTTACACAAACTAAGGATCTGGTCTTCGGAAGTTTTTTTTCTTTGTTTTCATTCTCAATTATTTTGCTTTAGGAAAAAATAAAAACAACGTGATCAGCATTGCCCTCTGTGGTGGAGCAAAGCTTGCTAAGCCAAAAGGTCAAAGAGGTCAATTGCTTAGGGGCATGAGTCATTTAAAATGGTTCCTGGGCCCCTGACTGCTACCTCTGCCACAGTGCACTGGGGCTAAGGCAGGTCTGCCCTCACACTGCACTGCTCCTGGAAGTATCTGGCATGTCCCTTTGGCCCCAGAGGAGTAAGGGGCAGGGAATTTCTATGTGCTGCTCCTGCCCCAAGCATCGACTCTGCAACTCTCATTGGCCAGGAACTGTGGGAAATGGAGGCTGTCGGGCTGGTGCCTGTGGGTGGTGATGCATGGAGATCTCATCAACCCCTGCCTAGAGAGTTGCACCAGTCACTCTCAGAAGCCGCCCAAGGTAAACACAACTCCCTTCATTCTCTCCTACATTCCAGTCCCCTGCCTAGCCCAGATCCTGCCCCCCAACTCCCTCTCAGAACCTGCACCCACAGCCTCTCCCATCTCCCAATCCCCTGCCCAGCCTAGAGCTAGCACCCTGCACCCAAACTCTCTCCCAGACTGATCCCTCCCACATTAAAACTTCCTCCCAGAGTCTGTACCTCAAACCCCTTCCCATACTCCAAGCCCTTGCCCTAGCCTGGTGAAAGTGAGTAAGGATGGGGATGAGTGACTACCAGAGGGAGGAGTGAGTGGGGCAAGGCCTGTAAGAAGGGGAAGGACAAAAGCATGTTCTCAGGGACGGAATAATGGAAGAGTTGTGTGATTAGTCAGTTGGCAAGCCTAGTGGGCAGACACCTGAAAGCCCTGGCCTGCCAGAAAAGCATGCTGAGAATCACATTTGGACGCTCACTGTGCACCTGCCAGCACAGGTGCAATCCCAGCCAGATGTTAGGTGGACAATGTCCACACGGGCACAAAGTGTGTGCACCTGGGGGGCCCTTTAACTGTTCTCTTCTGGGGCCTGGAATTGCTGTCAGCATTTACCCAGCATCTTGATCATCCTTTTTCTTGCAAAGTCATTCTCATGCCTGGACAATATATCTGCCTCTGTGTGAAAACAGAGTCTTTAAGGAGCTGCTAATGAAATGGAGGTTTGAGATTCAGGTAGCATTAGACAAATATGACTAGTGCTGAAATAAGTCAGCTGAAGAATGATAAATTGTACCAAACATGGTACACATGCAGAGACTCACACAGTGTTCTGTTTCTAAACAGTTGCATGTATAGTCAGAAAGATACTGGAATTATAGATACTCATTTTTCTTTATAGACACCTCTTGTATTTCAAATGCCAAGAGCCAGAACTCTTCTGAGGCTGCTATTAATACACTAACATGATGGTCCCAATGCTACAATCTTAAACTTTTATATAGTTACATTGTTATTGCCATGGTTCTGTTACTATGTAGTCATTATAAGGTGATAAAGTTGAAGTTAAACACACACACGAGAAAATGTGTATATATTATTACATAAAAAAAAAATCACTTTGTTAACAGATATTTAAGTTGCAAAATCCAGTGCTTAAAATACCAGTTCCACATCTGCCTATGGGATCTTCATTCTGCATCCTGGTGCATCCAATCTATACACTGAGTGATGGGGTGGGGGAATGGGAATCTTGCGGGAAATCACGATTATACTGTATAATTAAACACTTTATCATCATGCATAAACATAAAGAGGGCAGAATTAAGGTGTCTTGGCCAATCTGGCATTTCCTTGCTTGAGTCTTTGTCTAGCCTTATTTTCATTTAATATAGTTTTTCCATTAAGTTGCCTGGTTTTTTTCTTAGAAGAAAAAACATACAAATTCCATTATGCACACCAGTAACAATGTATCCATTGTATGTTATTAGCAGGGTTTGTGCCATTAATTTATCCTAGTATTCTAACTGTATCCTGAGAGCTATCTGGTTATACTGTGTTATTCCTATAACTAACTTCTTTTGCAGGGCTTCCTTCAAAATTAATGTTATAACACCAGAAAGCCCTATTCATTGACACTATTATCTGAGAAACACTCCCTGGGACTCACGCCTTTACTTGATGAATAACTGATGGAAATGTAAGAATTCTTAGCATGTATAGGAATAACAGGTAATATATCACCTTACGATTTGCAGCATAACTACTAAGAGTTCCTAGAACCTTTCCTTTTAACCTTCCTAGCAGGGATTTTTATTTCTGATTAGCTTTATTTTCAAGGGTAGGACTAGAAATTTGAAGCTGAAGGGAACTTATTTTCATCTTGGTGTGCAGGGAATTGTGCATCTCTTTTGACAAGAAAATCTAACAAAGTATCTAGCTCTTACTTGATAGTTATTTCTATTTTTAAACACAGGGGAAGTATTCAGAAATTACAGGAATGGGGAAAATGGTCATAAAATGACCCATCTACATATTTTAAAATATCTTCAGAAATCATTGTTTCCCTACTGAGCCACTATTACAGAGAGTGGATTATCCAAATTATGTTCTAATATTTTCTTGGTCTCTGCCAACTCCTCATTGCAACATCCTAGAAATGAAAAACTTATATATATTCACCAAATACAGAATCGATTGTGCTAGACATGGCCACATGTCTAGCAGCTTTCCCTAACTGCTGAGCTTGTGGAACTCTAGTGTGCAAGTAGAAACCAGTACTTATTGAGCCAAAGTTATGAGGTCATATTTATATATCTGGCTGATGAGTATGGTGTATTTATACACAACAATGGACTGAGCAAATATATTCATATTTGAAGTTATTTTAAGGAAAAGAATGTTTCTTTTGATTGCCAAATTATTTCTAAATTTAGGATCAGCTGTAATTCTCTTTTGGTTTATTGTGCACATTTAGGATTTTGCTTATTCAAGAGAAGATAGTCCTGAATTGTTTAATAACAATGAATAGTACAGACTAACCAAAATACATAGAATCATGAGCTTCCATGGGCAAAACCCACTTCCTCAGATGAACTAGAGTGGAAACAACAGAAACCAACATACAACAGCTGAAGAAATACCTGTCACTTGTAGGACCCATGTTAATGAGGCTAATTAAGTAGGCTGGATGTGTGATTTTGATGCGGAAATACAGATCTTAATGGCAGGAGAAATTGGCTTTGTAATGTGCCAACCAGTTAATGCCTTTGTTCAGGCCCAGGGTAACAGTGTCAAATCTGTAGATAAAAAGTCTGCAGAACTGGAATTTCTGTAACTGGTTAGTGAAATTCCTTTGTAGAAGAATGGCTACTTTTAAATCCACAACTGAGTGACCAGGCAGGTTAAAATATTCCCCTATAGGTTTATGTGTGTTACAATTTCTGATGTTTGATTTGTGTCCATTTATCCTTTGTCACAGAGACTATCCGGTTTGATCAATATAGATTAAAGAAGGGCATTGCTGGCAAATGATGACACATATCACATTAAAGAATGTGCAATTGTATGATCTCCTGATATTGTGGCTTATGTGGTTAGGTCCTCTGATGGTGTCGCTTGTGTGGAAAGAGTTGGCAATGGGTTTTGTTGCAGGGGTAGGTTCCTGGAAGAGTGTATCTGAGAAGTAATGTGTGTCTGCTGGAAAGGATTGGCTTCAGCTTGGGGGTTTGTCTGTAGGCAAGGACTGGCCTATCTCCCAAGGCCTGTAAGAAATCATTTTCCAGGATAGATGTTAGATCGTCAATGATGTACTGGAGGTGCTTAAACTGGAGGCTGTAGGTGATGACCAGTGGTGTTCTTTTCCTTGTTGGGCCTGTATTGAAGTAAGTGACTTCTGGGTACTGGTCTGGTTCTGTCAGTCTGTCTCCTCCCTTCCCCAGGTGGGTATTTAAGTTTTAAAAATGCCTTAAAAGACCTTACAGGTGTTTGTCTCTGTGTGATTGGAGCAAATCTGGTTGTATCATAGGGCTTGGTTGTAGACAATTGATCATGTGATATGTCCTGGATGGAATCTAGAGGTAAGACTAGCAGTTAGTGGGTTTCTGGTACAGAGGGTGTTTATATAACCTTCTTTTATTTGTACCATAGTGGATATACCAGACAAGTCAAGGAAGTGGATCTAGTCCAGGCTGATGTTGATAGTGGGATGGAAATTGTTGAAACCCCTGTATAATTTTTCAAGGGTCTCCTTCCCATGGGTTCATATGATGAAGGTGTTATCAATATGCTCATGATTCTACATATTTTTGTTAGTCATTAGGGTGCCACAGAACCACTCATTGTTTTTAAAGTTACAGACTAACACAGCTACCCTCTGAAATTGTTTAATTGCTGTCCACCATTCTTTTCCCCACACTTCCCACAACACATATTCCTTCTTTTTAAATATTTTAGGTAGTAAAGTAGTCCAGTTGGTGTTTGCTATTAAATACTATATGTAGAACTTCCCCTAGAGATTATTCAAAATGCAACTGGTAAAGTGTGGGCCAATGGTGGGGAGATGCAACTCCATTTACTTGAATAATTTGCTTACACCAGGGCTGAATTGAAACCTGTGTGCATATAGCACTGTGTTGCATCCTTTAATAATAAAACATGGTCTATTGTTTTAAATGTTTCTTTGTCCTACACTTGTCCTGAAGTGACTTATTTAAGCAGTATCACATAACTCAGTAAACAGCATTTTCCCACTAACATCTCTCCTAACAATTTAGCTCTGCTTAAAAGTATCTCATTATAGATGCAATGTGCTATTTTTGATAATAAGGGGGTAGACCAATATTTATATTTGAAAACTGAACTGTAATCTTCCCTTTTTTTCTTCATCCACTAATTCATTTAAAAGGGGATACTAGATTAGTACAGTACAATCACTGGAATTACCTCATTCTTCAACCAAATCGTGAATGGGGTTTGGTAGTTAGCTTATTTTGTTTTTGAGCAAGAGACAAAGGTCAATTTTAAAAGCTGGGTGTATGAACTTAGGCTCCTTGGACCAGATCCTGAAAAGGTATTTATTTGCATCACTCTTGTTGAGTCCAGTGGGAGTCAGACACCTACGTGCCTTTGGTGATCTGGACCCTAAATTTTAATTTATATGCATCTACATGGAAGTGACTTGATTTTCTTAGACACTAAGGGTGTTTCTCCTAGCAGTCAATGGATAGCATTCATTGCAGGATGGAGGGATGTGCAATGGCCATTTAAACTCCACTTAGAGATTGTGCAAAGAGTCTGAAGAGTGTTCACCTGCAGGTGATACTTACCTTTCCATTCAATTATATAAGGGCTTCCATGCTAGACTGCCTCACATAGAGGTAAATATTTGTACCATAATGCATGAAAAGACAAGGATCACTTTCAATTCACTGGTTTTACCTTTTAGAGGAATGTCAATTATTTTATAGAAGATAATACTAGCATTTATGATATTTAGGCAAAACATAAGCTTTGTCGTAAGTTCTGTGTATAATCTTCTGCCAAGAAAATACTAATAGGAGCAAGGGGTGTGTGGGTGTGGTTTTGTGTTTCTGCTAACTCAGAGGAATACTTGATGAATGAAGAAATCAGAAAACAGAGAAACCAATCTCATCAGTTACGGCTAGAGACACATCAATTTTCTGAGCACATATTTGAGATGTTTCCTACGCAAATACAATTTTGCCTGTTCATGGGAATAAATAAATTTAGAAATTATATATAATAAGCCAGCTCCTAATTACTTATTTCTGAAATATAAAAGTAGTGTGTACCCCTTGGCTTGAGAGACATTGTGTACAAAGAATGGGAGGAGTAGAGAAGCAGGCCCAGGTCTTCATCTGGACCATAGATATCATTGTAGTGGGTTGACTAATGTGTCTTAACTTAGCTATGATGGGACCATGACAATAAAGGGATGGGTTGTTGTGGAAAGAGTAGGTATATGTCTGGGGGGTGGGGGGAAGGAGGAGAGAAGGCGAAGAGAGTGAGGGATTGACACTTTTGGGTACTGGATGATCTAATATGAGAATTATTTGGAAGTATTTTGTGGGCATGTGGATTGGAAAAAGAAATTGCACATTTAGCTTATTTTCAAACCATACCAACTATCTCTTTGTTTCCTCATTCCTGAAGAAGACATGGAGAAAAACTCTTAAAAATAGTTCATATTATTAATGTCCTTATTCCCCAAATGAGCAAATCCAAGATCACCAATCTTAATTTGCAATGCTTGGGTTTGCTCATAATTTCATTGAAACATCTAGAAAGACGATATGAGAGATCTTTTGCCAAACATATAGGAAAAAGGGGTCATGGCAAAACACTAAAAAAAAAATCCAACAAGAGAATTGTTACAGCTAGTCATTACTTAGGGTCACTTTTTGAGCATTCAGTGCTACAGCTGTCTGTCTCAGGTACAACTTTTTAAGACCCCTCACAAGCTTTAATGTGTTTATACTAACAATATATAGGACTATGTAGCACTTTAAAGACTAACAAGATGGTTTATTAGATGATGAGCTTTCGTGGGCCAGACCCACTTCCTCAGATCAAATTGTGGAAGAAAATTGTCACAACTATGTATACCAAAGAATACAATTTAAAAAAATGAACACATATGAAAAGGACAAATCAAATTTCAGAACAGAACATCCCCCTTCTGTTCTGAAATTTGATTTGTCCTTTTCATATGTGTTCATTTTTTTTAAATTGTATCCTTTGGTATATATGGTTGTGACAATTTACTTCCACTATTTGATATGAGGAAGTGGGTCTGGCCCACGAAAGCTCATCATCTAATAAACCATCTTGTTAGTCTTTAAAGTACTACATAGTCCTGTATTTTGTTTCAGCTACACCAGACTAACACGACTACATTTCTATCACTATACTAACAATGTTCCTGTGAGGAGGGGAGGTGGTGTGTGAATGGGTCTGAAGGGATTAATGAGAGCATGCAGACACAATCAGCTTTGCTCTACTATACCTGCATGAAGCATCAAACCTGGTGGTAGCAGTTAAAAGGGCTGACCGCAGCAATTCAGCTCTAACAAGGAAGGACAGCAAATCTCTGGAAGATACCCAATGATTGGAGCCTGGTGGGAGTCGGGTAACTGAGGGGGATACTGGCAAATAGAGGCTCTCTCAAGGAAGGTAGCTCTACATGGGGGGGGGGGAAGCACAGCAATTGTGAAGTAGCAGCAAGAAAGAAGTTTGACTCTGTGAAGATGGGCCTGCAGGGAGCATGAAATCTCCAGCTGGGTCAGGGTCTGCCCTACAAGTGGAGTGGAGAAAACTTTCCTCAGTAAGAACAAACTACCTAGTAGGAACTGCAGCTATGAAGTGAGCCAGTGGGAGAAGCTGAGAGAGAATGAGACTAATGCACTAAGAGTACAAGAAGAGTCTGAGGGAAAAGCCCAAGAAAGGCAATATGTAAAGTGGACCAGTGAGGTAGCTGGAGGTATGTGTAGTTAGGCTTTGATTGTCTGTTCAAGTACTGGAACCCACTATGATGCCCTACCAAGGAAGGTAGAGTAGAACACCCTTCCCCCAACACATGGAAAAGGACTGCTGAACTCCCTGATCCAAAGGCAAATACTTAGGGTCCTATCTGAAGTTGGACTCCTATTTGTTTGACTTTTGGTACTCCAGATGTGGTAGGAGTCTGTGACAGTCAGAAGTCTGAAATACAAAAAGTAGCTGACTACCACAAGGTTAGAACAGCAGTCAGCAGGAAGCTCTAATATAGAAGAGATTTCAATGACATCCTTAGTCATCAGGTGGGACACTGGTTTAAGAACTATGTTTACATCTCCATTTTACATAGTGAAACTAAGGCACAGAAGTTACGTGATTTTTCCCAAGGTAACACAGGAACGCTATAGTGGATCAGGGGATTTAATCCAGCTCGCCTAATTCCTAGTACAGTGCTTTTAATTAATTGGATAATCCTGTCCCTGCAGTCCATCAGTGGCCACTTTCAAGTAAACAAAATGACTGGATGTTCAGAAACATGCTAGATATCCCCCACAAAAACAAAGATATAGCCTCTGCTCAAAGGACTTAAATGTAGTTTGGCACAAATCAGCCCTATACATAAAAAAAATACCTTTAAATAAACATGGGCGGGGTGAGAGAAAGCTAATGCATAGGTGATAATAATACAGATATACTTGTGAGATATAAACATATCAAAGTTTTTATTCTGACGTAAAATACATCATGGGTATTGAATTTGTTTTTAAACAAGTTAGGCATGTGGACACAAGACAACACACACAACTTTCTGTGCAAATTGCTTACATTGTCGACTGTAAATGCACTTCCTAGACTGTGTTTGAGGTAATTACAATTTAACTTGTTTAAAAATCAGACCAAATACCAGTTTGTTTTCTCATTCTCCAAGGAGACATAAAGAGAAACTTCTTCATGTTATTGAATGCCCTTGCTTCTCACTTGGGCAAATTCAAGACCACCAGCTTCTATTTGCAATGCTTAGTTTCATTCACCCATAAAATACGTGAGTACATTTAGAAAGACAATATGAGGCCTATCTCACCCAACACATAAAAAAAAGTGTAACAGTTTTAGGTAAAATACTAAAAATGTCCAAACAAGACAAAATATTACAATATCATAACTATAAATACACTATTCAACATATCAATCACTACAATGCTATATTTCTAACAGAGAAAATCTTAAGTTTTGATACATTCCAAAAATGCTGTTTCATTCAACATAACAGAAGAGTATATCGGAAATTGGTTCATTTTCAGATTTGTGAATTTTGCCTTAGCTAAACACTAATATTTGCAGTATTCTCTATATTGTCTATACAGTATACTTAGGAAAGACTGGATGTAATATTAGCTAAGGCATGCTCTTAAGGATCCCTGCGGTTTTGAGTGAGACAGATGACAAAAGGACAGTTTTCAAAAATGTTCTCATCTGCCCTTCAATTGTGCATATACAGTTTTGCCTAAAGAAATTTTGGACAATCTTGTGCATTTACCTGTTATACTCAATACATGCAAACCACTTTTATGCACAATGTAAAATTCAAGTGGAATTGGTGTATAGAATTTGTGTCATCTGATAGCACAAACAAATGGTGTGAAACTAACTTCCTATACACTTCCAAAAATAAAGGCCACATTTTGAAGATACAGCTCAAAGGGTCAGGATTTCAACCAAAACTTCAGTCTCAAGATATTTATTTCCACTGGCCACATTTCAGAAAGACATTATGTATAGATAGAGATATATAGATACACAGATGAATACACATGCACACATATGTATAGTAATTAAATACCCAAAACACAATTCCTAAGTTACAGTCCACTATTATAATGTTTTTTTAAAACCAAAAAGAAATGTAATTCCTGTATAACACGTAGGGTACGTCTCCACAGCAACATTATTTCCAAATAACTAATGTTGTTTCAAAATAATTTTGAAATACTGTCAAGATGGAGGACTTCTTATTCTGATTCCTGTAACCGTCATTGTACGAGGGGTAAGGGAAATTGGAGGAAGACTATTTTGAAATACGTGCTGGGTAGAAGCTCCAAATTTTGAAATAACCTATTTTAAAATAAGCTACGCAATTGACGTAGCTCAATTTGTGTAGCTTATTTTGAGTTAAATCCTGCTGTGTAGACGTACCCCTAGATAATAATCAAATGTACATTTTCCAATCATGAATGTTGAAAGTGTGATCTCAACTGTCATACATAGATAGCGATATTTAGGAAAAAAAACTCTATTCTCTCTCCATTCCAGTTTCAGAAGTATACTCCAGTGCAGGGTTGGGAACATTTCAGTCCGTGGTCTGGATGTGGTTCCCAGGGTTGGTCCCTTGTGGGCCCCCACCTCCATGTTTACCTGCTCCTCCACAGGTATCGGAGTATCACAGCTCTTGTTGGCTGCTAATCACCATTCACGGCCAATGTGAACAGCAAGAAGCAGCATCACCTGGTCCATTATGCTTCCCAACACTCGCATTGTCTGTGAACGATGATTTGCAGCCAACCAGAGCTATGATCCTTTGATACCTGTGGAGGCACAGGAAAATATAGCAGTGGCGGCTGGCCAGGGACTAACCCTGTGGGCTGCCATTTTTTGTATTGCCCACTCCTGCTCTAGTATTATATTATTCCATGGCTACAATGCAGTTATCTAAATTTGTGAGCATATATGCCGAAGAATAAAAAAGAAATTCTGCAATTACTCTTGTAAAATGTTTATATTGATATAAAATACAACTCATAGGAGGGACAAAACAAATGCAGCTGGTATGTATGTGTGGGGCACTGCAACTTAAATTCAGTTTTCCTTTATTATTAGAAATGTAATAGTTAATATATGTAGGTGATTGACAGGTATTCTTGATATGTCTATCTCCCTACTAATTGCATGCCTGACATTAGAAGTAATTGTTGCCAGTGTGGTTTTTTTTTTCCAATTTACCCAGATCTGGAAACCTCTCAGTTGCCGTGGAAACACGCCCACCTCTATTCCTCTATATTGAAGCAATAGTTCCCCTCCCAGTTGCTATAGTAACAGCTTGCAACAGGTTCCTCTTCACACCACAGCTGCTATTCCGTTCTGCATTGCAGCTTTGGTCCTCACAGCTGTTAATTGCCTTATTGTGATGGAATCCACCAGAGCTGTGTAACTAGAACAGGGGTAGCAATAAGCAGCCCATGGGCTAGATGTAGTATGCCAGAGTTAGCTCCTGATGGGCCACAAGATGCTTTGTTTACCTAAGCACCTGCAGGCATGATTGCTCACAGCTCCCATTGGCTGCAGTTCACCACTCCCAGACAATGGAAGCTGTGGAAAGTGTGTGTGTGGGGGGAGGGGTGAACTACAGCCAATGGGAGCAGTGAGTAATCATGCCTGCAGGTGCTTATGTGAACAAAGTACCTTGTGGCCCATCAGGAGCTAACTGTCTTCTCTGATGAGAAAACTGGCTCTGGATATGGGTAAAGTGGAAGATATGATATACCTTGACTTTAGGAAAGCTTTTGATACAGTTCCCCCACAGTATTCTGGATCGCAAGTTGAAAAAGTATTGCTTGGATGACTGGACTTTAATGTGCATGGAAAGCTAGCAGAATAATCAGGATCAATGAGAAGTGATCTATAGCCTGATGTCCAATGGTCAGCTGGTATCAAGCAAAGTATCCAGGAATTGGTCCTGGGGCCAACATCTTCCTTACGGATTATCTGGATGGTGGAATGGATTACACCCTCAGCAAGTTCACGGATAATACTATGCTGGGGGGAGAGGTAGATATGGTGGAGTGTATAGAAAGGGTAACTTTGACAAATTGGAGAATTGGGCCAAAAGAAATTTGATAAGGTTCAACAGCGATAAGTGCAGAGTATGCACTTAGGATGGAAGAATCCCAAGTACTGCTACTGGCTGGGGATCAACCAGCTAAGCAGCAATTCTGCAGAAAAGGACCTGGGATTACAGCGGGCAAGAAGCTAGATATAAGTCAACTGTGTGCTATTGTTGCCAAAAAGGTTAACAGCACATTGGGCTGCATTAGTAGTAGCATTGCCAGCAGATGAAGGAAAGTGAATATTCCTCTCTATTTGTATTGGTGAGGCCACATCTGTAGTATCCCTTTATAGTATGGAGTATGGAACAACTTCCTTATGAGGAGCAGCTGAGAAAATTGGGCTCATTTAGTCTGCAGAAGAGACAAGTGAAGGGGGATTGAATTGCAGTTTTCCACTAGCTGAATGGGGTGGGGGTTTCCAAAGAGGATGGAACTAGGCTGTTCTCAATGGTGACAGATGAGAGGACAAGCAGCAGTAATCTCAAGTTACAGTGTGGGGTGTCTAGTTGGATATTAGGAAAAAAACCTCTTTCATTAGGAGAGTTGTGGAGGACTGGAATAGGTTACTTAGTGAGGTGGTGCAATCTCCTACCTTAGAGGCCCCACTTCTTCAATTTTTAGAATGGTGAGGTGTAACTAGTGGTGTCCCCCAGGGGTCTGTTGTGGAACCAGTCCTATATAGCATGTTCATAAATGGTCTGGAGAAAGGGGTAATCATTGGCAAAAATTGTAGATGATATACATTTACTCAAGATAGTTAAGTCACAGGCAGAAGAGCTTCTAAAAGGCTATCACAAAATTGGGTGAGTGAGCAACTCAATGGTAGATTAAATTTAATGCTGATAAATGTGAAGTAGTGCATAACAATTCCAATTATACATATGAAATGATAGGGATCTAAATTAGTTATCACTCAAGTGAGAGCTCTTGAAGTCATTGTGGATTCTCTGAAAACTTCCACTCAATGTGCTGCAACGGTTAAAAAAACAAACTGAATGTTTGGAATCATTAAGAAATGGATACACGGGAGGGAAAATGTCTTATTTTCTCTATATAACTTGATGGTATACCCACATCTTGAATACTTTTTGCAGATGTTGTTGCCTCATCTCAAAAAAGGTATACTGAAATTGGAAAAAGTTCAGAAAAGGGCAACAAAATGATTGGGGTATGGAACAGCTGCCACAAGAGGTGAGATTATTGAGAAAAGGACTCTTCACCTTGGAAAGAGATGACTAAAGGGGAATAGTATAGAAGTCTATAAAATATGACTGGTGTGGCAAAAGTAAATAAGGAAAAATATTTACTCCTTCCCATAACACAAGAACGAGGGGTCACCAAATGAAAATAATAGGCAGCATGTTTAAAACAAAGAAAATGAAGTATTTCCTCACAATGTACAATCAACTTGGATTTTAAAAAAGAGCTTGATAAATGCACGGAGGATAAGTCCCTAGCTTCTGTTTGTCAGGGAATGGGAGACAGGGGATGGATCATTTGATGATTACTTGTTCTGTTCATTCTCGATGGGGGCACTTGGCATTGATCACTGGGCTAGATGGATCTTTGGTCTGACCCAGTGTGGCAATGCCTATGTTCTTGACAAAGCTGTGGCTGGCATGGTTTAGTTGAGGTCAGTCCTGCTTTGAGAAGGGGGTTGTACTAGATGGCTTCCTGAGGTCTCTTCCAACCTAATCTTCTGTGATATGGGAATATACTACAGGTAAAATTCAGAGTCACAGTCACTTAATTTTCCTTATTGGTACAGTTCTGCATTTACACCAGTTTGACAGAAATAGAGTTTGGCTCTAGTTTTGTTGCTCTAATTATATTTCAATACAATAATGAAGAGATCTTCTTTTTCCTCACCAATGTTTCTAAAATATATTTCATAACACATCAAGGTGAATGTTTGCTTCAAAAGTGGGGCATAGATCAGTTCATAACATACCATTTTATTGCCAATAAGAGAAGAAAAAATATGCACAAATAAATCTGTTAGTCTATACAGACTAACCCAGCTACCCCTCAGACTTGTATTGAGTTGCAATACGTCACACTCAAAAACAGAGCCAGAAAACCAAGAAAATGATAGTTAAAACTGGCCTTATGAGTTGTTCTCAGTCATTTTGGAATTGGGTGATCTTTCCTCAGAAATGAAATACTGTATCACATAGACCACTGAACAACTGAGGTTTTAATTGTCTGTCTCATAAAGAGAAGCTCTTCCCTTCCTGATAAATAAATATAAGCCAGTTGTAGTTAGAATGAAGAAGGTTAGTTGGCTGAAAAGTTGCATTAATAAAGTTCCTCTTTGTCTCCTCACAAAAAGGAGAACAGACTTTTGAGGTGTAAAGACTGTGACTTTTCTTTGCTTGAATTCAGTGACTCTCATAATCAAAAGTTATGTTACCAGACTGTGGAAAAACCAGTGAGAAGACACTAAACTTTTTACCAGACTGTGGAAAAACCAGTGAGAAGACACTAAACTTTTTACTTTTAAAATTTTGTTTGAGCTTAACTTTTCTTTGGTCCTCTAATAACATGAAGCTTCAGAGTACTTGAGAGGGGTGCTAGACTGATTAGTCATTTGGGGACTTTTCAAAGATGGAGACTTTTAATGCTGTTTTTAATTGTGATTTTTATATTCTTTGATAGTAAGCCAACATTAATTATCCTTAGAAATTTCATGTCCTTCAAAAAGCTTCTAGGTTAGGAGACAGGATTTGGATAGGAGTGAATGAAATACTGCAGAAAAGTGTCAAAATTGAGGTGTGCTGAGTGGTCATATTTCAATGAATGAACACCAAATGTACTGCAGTAGAATAGCCCCTGAAGTCAGTAAGGGCAGGTTTTACCATAGTGTGAGAACTTTTGTCTTAACGTGTCAACAGAAATTTTTTTAAATAAGTCAGAAACTAATAAAAAGAGGGACAGTTACACAAAGCTTGGTGGATCATCAAAACGACATCGTAATTTTTCCTAACCTAGCATTAAATCACTCAGAATAAAAAAAAGAACAAAAAAGGCATTCAGAACAAATTAAGGCAGCCTGAAATTTGACACAGTTCAACGTGCAAATAATCCTGATATGCAGAAATAATGAAACTAAAAACAGGATAACAAGATGAGATTAAATATACATGTGTGTTTTAAAAAAAAGAAACCCCACACACAAACTACTGAATAGATCAAAACATCACTTAAACAAATGGCAAATGGACTGAAATGATCCAGATGAGTAACACATGAGTGGAAGCCAATGATCAAAATGTAACACCTGCTGTCACAAAACAACACATATGCTGAAAATATGTTAATATCCTGGAACAGTAATCCCACTCCTACCAGGGACAATAATATTAAAGCAGATAATCGCAAACAAGCAACTCTTCCTTACAGTAGCCTTTTAACAAATATGTACAGGTGTTTGTAATCTGAACACCAGCTGAAGAGGAATGCTTAAAGAGAACAATCAGAATCTCATAGAAATTCAACAGAGGGTAATGTGTGACTAAATTGTATTCATAGAATTGTAAAATTAACAAAGCCTACAAATGCTGGATGAACAAAATCCAAATTCAGTTTAGAGCTATTAAAATATAAACATGATTAAATAGCTCTGTCTCAGAATACTCACTTTTTATTAGAGTGTAAGCTGATAGCGCTACCTACTAAGCATGTCCAATGCTTCCCATTACAGAACTGTTTCCAGTTGGTTATATCTTTGCCAAATTTCACTTATACTGAAAATTTCCATGTCAGGACAAATTATTTTTTGAAAAATACAAGCGTAATGGGTCAGTAATTTTTGAGAACAAAGCCAGGGGAAATAATTTGTTTTGCTGACTTTTGGGTTTCAGTTTTCACCAAAAAGGCTAGTAGTGATAGGACATCTAACATTGTGAATGTCAATGAAAATGAGACAGGATCAGAGGCAAAAATAGAGAAAGAACAAGTTAATATTAATTACAGAAGTTAGATGTCTTCAAGTCGGACTGATGAAATAGGCCTGATGAAATAGGTTCTAGAATGCTCAAAGAGCTGACTGAGAAGATATCTGACCAACTAAGTGATTCATGACTTTTGGAATACAAAGATAAGAGAGATTCCCAAACACCAGAAAAGGGAAATGCCATGTCAATCTATAAAAAAAAGGGTGGAGTAAGTGATAGATGTGGTATATCTTGATTTTAGTAGAGCTTTTGATATTCTCACCTGGCCTTCTTATAAACAAATTAGGCAAATATGAGCAAGGCTAAGATTTAATCATGGGCATTTTTAGTAAAAGTCATGGACAGGTAATGGACAATAAAAAAAATCATAGCCCGACCTACCTGTGACTTTTACTATAAGTAATGCTGACTAAATCTTAGTTATTCCTGAGGTCAAGCACTGCAGATGCTCAGGGAAGACCAAAACTATCACATAACTTCCATGACATCCGTAACAGACTCATAGCCTTGACTATAAGGTAGGTGCATAACTGTTTGCAAAACCATTCCCAGAAAGTACGGATGAGCTGTTCACAGTCCAGTCGGAAGAGCATATCTAGAGGTGTCCTTCAGTTATGGATCTGGTTGCATTCAATATCTTCATCAGTGTTTTAGATAATGACTATTTGCCAGAGTAAGTAGGGATCCAACATTATATTCTGAATGTCCCTTGCCTCTGTTTGCTGGAAGCTGGGAATGGGCGATAGGTGATGAATCACTGAGGATCGGTCTATACTTTTTGTTTTTTGAGGAAGAGGAAATGCAAATGAAGCACTGATTTGCAAATCTCATGCTCATTTGCATATTCTCTTCCAATCCTTTTTGCAGAAGAGTTTTTTGCAATAAACCCCTGCAGTGTAGATGGGGCCATTTTTTGGGGAAAAAAAAAAAACCTTTTCCGCAAGATCCCTTATTCCTCAAAAAATGAGGTTTACAGGATCTTGCAAAATTGGTTTTCCCCCCCCCCAACAAATGGCCTCGCCTACACTGTGGTTTTTTTGGGTTTTTTTTTTTTGCAAGATTCAAATGCCTCCTAGCTGATTAGCTGAGTGCCCACAGCTAGCTTTTGTTTCTACTGGTGATGCACATTTCATACATGCTTCAATGCACATAATTTATTCTGCACATAGATGAAAAAGATTAGAGGAATCATTGCCCCCCCCCCCATCCAAATCTGAAATGGCAGCTCTATCAGTGACCAGTGAGACAGGCTCTGAGGCCACTACAGCAGCTGCCAGCTTGTCCTGGGCTCCCTGAGCAGCTGTAGCACCTACTGGTGCTGCTGGCCTTGGGGCTGCCCCAGCTGCTCAGCTGGGCCTGAGGACAGCCGCATCAGCTCCTGCAGCTGCAGAATTCATGGAGATCCTGGTCATAGAATCAATTACTTCCATAACCTCCGTAACAGACTTACAGCTTTAACTGTAAGGTGGGTGCATAACTGGTTGGAAAACCATTCCCAGAGAGTAGTTACAAATTGTTCCCAGTCCAGCTGGAAGGGCACATGAAGTGGCATCCCATAGGGATCGGTTCTGGATCTCGTCCTGTTCAATATCTCAATCAGTGATTTAGATAATGACATAGAGAGCACACTTATAAAGCTTATGGATGATACCAAGCTGGGACAGTTCACAAGTGCTTTGCAGGACACAATTAAAACCGGAAATGATCTGGAGAGATCAACTGAAATAAATGGGATGAAATTCAATGACATTCAATGCAAAGTACTCCACTGAGGAAGGAACAACCATTTGTACATATACAGAAAGGGAAATGACTGCCTAGGAAGGCACATTACAGAGAAGAGTCAGAGGACCATAGTGAATCTCAAGCTAAATATGTGCCAGTGCCGTAACACTGTTGCCAAACCCCTCCCCCCCAAAAAACAACAACAAAAAAACCCTCCCAAATATAATTTTGGAATGTATTAACGAGTATTTTTAAGCAAGAGACAAGTAGTAAATCTGCTCTGTTCTGTGCTGATTAGGCCTGAATTTAAGTTTTGTATCTAGTTCTGGGTGCCACATTTCAGGAAAGATGTGGATAAATTAAAACAAGTACAGAGAACAGCAACAAAAATGGTTAAAGGTCTAGAAAACCTGACTTATGGGGGAAAATTGAAAAAAGTTGATTTGATAAATCTTACGACGACTGAGAAAAGACATAAGAACATAAGACTGGCCATACTGGGTTAGACCAAAGGTCCATCTAGCCCAGTATCCTGTCTGCTGACAGATGCCCCAGAGGGAGGGAACACAATAGGAAATCCTCACCTGTCATCTGGGATTTTGTCATTTCTTGGTAAAATCCAGTCAAAAGAAAGGTTTTGCCCAGAGCAATCAAGAGGCAAAAAAACAAACAAACAAACAACAACAAAATCCTGCTAGAGACACCACAATTAGAGAAAAATAGGTCCAGTTTCCTAGACAAGAATTAGGCGTAAAGTGGACTTGTGAGTAAAGTGGACTAGTGAATCTTTCTAGGGAAATACATCTGGCTACTCTCAGCTGACTGAAGTGAGATTCCATGTTTCACCTACATAAAAACAAAGAATGAGATAGAGAACTAGAGTAAAGAAACTTCCTTTAATGTGGAAAAACAGCAGAATGGCTAAGATACTAATGTTTTTCATTGGGGAAAAATGAAGTTTGCATAGTATATTTACATAGATTGATTTAAAAAGTCATGCTGTATCCACAAAGGGGGTATGAGATACAGCAGTCACATTTATTTCTGTATTAAGAAAACAGGAGATGATACCTCAAATACTAAAATGTGGTTACTGGTGAATTTTGACTTATGATGGAAATAACTCTGTAAAGTGTGGTTTGGGGGAAGGAGTTTTTTCTTTATAGATCCAGGTTAGTAACCTGTACATTAATACACATGATAAATGCATATTTAATCCACATGAAAGTCCTAGAATTGCAGGAAAATTATCAGGGAAAGTTATAATACAAGAAGTTCTTTCTGAAAAAAGAAGTAATTTTAGTTTTGTGTTTTTTAAAGGTTAGTATTTACTGCAGAATCAATTAGATCAAACTTTTCAAGGTGTCCAACATGTCAGTAGTAGCTCAGGGATGCTTTAACATTTCTTTCATTTCCTTAGGAAGTTTTCACGTTTGCTGAAGGATGAGTGGGGTCATATACTAGGATCATTATTCATAATGATAACAGCCTTTTTATTTAACATGTCTACAAAGTGTAAACGGTTTCTCTTGTTTCTGCATATAGATACTTTCTTTCAAACACTGTATTGACTTAGCATGGAAACAGGTCAGAAAATGTGAAGTGCAAACTCTGGCAGAAATGCTTTTCAGTTCATTCCAAACGTCTTCAACTAATGGGGATCAATTTATTTCTCTTTGTTTGTTGCCTGTATATCTAAAAGCTTCATGTACAGTATTTTTCACAATCCTCAAGTAGCTAGTCATTACACACCTTTTCCCAGCCTGTCAGTCTGTCTGCAGATACAATCCATTCTTCCTTTCTGCTTTGAGAAAATTATTTTGTCTAGCCTGTGGTCACGTGCAGTAATTTTTGTTCCTTAAGACAGCTATTTAACTTTTTAAATATACTGAAGGTTTGAGCCTCTGTTGCCCCCTTTGTTTACCATATCACACAATCCTCAGTACATAGAGTGATCAGATGTCCCATTTATAAAGGGACAGTACCGATGGAGCTGACAGCCTGCATTGGCCCCTGGACAAGGTGTGTGTGTGTGTGTGTGTGTGTGTGTGTGTGTGTGTGTGTGTAGGTGGGGGTTGCTCTGTACTCCCAGAAAAGGCGTACCCTCAGGATTAAGGGGTGCTCTGTCTGAAGTGCAGCGTGCCCCCATCCCAGCCCCAGATAAGGACAAAAATGAAGAATACTGATAGGATTTTGATGTAGAAAAGAATTGGCAAGGGCATGAGCATTTTTATGAAATACTGATTTCCAACAATATATGAATTGCAACTTAATACAAAAATGAACCCAGCATAAATAGGGCAGTGATATTAGAGAAGCAGGGATAAAATTTCTCAATGGCTTAAATGACTGCTTCTTGGAGCAGCTGGTGCAGGAACCCACAAGGGGAGAGGCAATTCTCGATTTAGTCCTAAGTGGAGCGCAGGATCAGGTCCAGGATATAACCGTTACAGGACCGCTTGGAAATAGTGACCATAATATAATAACATTCAACATTCCTGTGGTGGGAAGAACACCTCAGTAGTCCAGCACCCTGGCATTTAATTTCAAAAAGGGGAATTACACAAAAATGAGGAGGTTAAACAAACAGAAATTAAAAGGCACAGTGACTAGAGCCAAATCCCTGAAAGCTGCATGGAAACTTTTTAAAGACACCATAATAGAGGCCCAACTTAAATGTATACCCCAAATTAAAAAACATAGCAAGAGACCTAAAAAAGAGTCACCGTGGCTTAACCACCATGTAAAAGAAGCAGTGAGGGACAAAAAGGTATCTTTTAAGAAGTAGAAGTCCAATCCTAGTGAGATAAATAGAAAGGAACATAAACACTGTCAAATCAAGTGTAAAAATGTAATAAGAAAAGCAAAAAAAGATTTTGAGGAACAGCTAGCCAAAAACTCAAAGAAATAACAAAATGTTTTTTAAGTACACTAGAAGCAGGAAGCCTGCTAAAAAACCTGTGGGTCCCCTAGATGATCCCGCTATAAAAGGAGCGATCAAAGACGATAAAGCCATTGCGGAGAAACTAAATTATTTCTTTGCTTCAGTCTTCACGGCTGAGGATGTTGGGGAGATTCCTGAATCTGCACCATCCTTTTGGGTGATGAATCTGAGGAACTGTCCCGGATTGAAGTGTCATTAGAGGAGGTTTTAGAACAAATAGAAAAACTTAATGTTAACAAATCTCCGGGACCGGATGGCATTCATCCAAGGGTTCTAAAAGAACTCAAATGGGAAATTGCTGAGCTGTTATCTGTGGGTTGTAACCTATCCTTTAAATCGGCTTCCGTACCTAATGACTGGAAGGTAGCCAACGTGACACCAATATTTAAAAAGGGCTCTAGAGGTGATCCTGGCAATTACAGACCGGTAATTTGCTTGCTTCAGTACCAAGCAAATTAGTAGAAACAATAGTAAAGAATAAAATTGTGAAGCATGTAGAAGAACATAGTTTGTTGGACAAAAGTCAACATGGTTTCTGTAAAGGGAAATCCTGTCTTACTAATCTGTTAGAGTTCTTTGAAGGGGTTAACAAACATGCGGACAAGGGGGATCCAGTAGATATAGTATACTTGGATTTTCAGAAAGCCTTTGACAAGGTCCCTCACCAAAGGCTCTTGTGTAAATTACATGGCCACGGGATAAGAGGGAAGGTCCTTTCTTGGATTGAGAACTGGTTAAAAGACAGGAAACAAAGGGTAGGAATAAATGATAAATTTTCAGATTAGAGAGGGGTAACTAGTGGTGTATCCCAAGGGTCAGTCCTGGGACCAATCCTTTTCAACTTATTCATAAATGATCTAGAAAAAGGGGTAAGCAGTGAGGTAGTAAAGTTTGCAGATGATACCAAACTGTTTAGGATAGTCAAGACAGAAGCAGACTGTGAGGGACTCCAAGAAGATCTCACCAAACTGAGTGATTGGGCAACAAAATGGCAAATGAAATTTAATGTGGATAAGTGTAAAGTAATGCACACCGGGAAAAATAACCCCAACTATACGTACAGTAGGATGGGGGTTAATTTGGCTACGACAAATCAGGAAAGATCTTGGAGTTATCGTGGCCAGTTCTCTGAAAACTTCCACACAGTGTGCAGCGGTGGTCAAAAAGGAAAATAGGATGCTAGGAATTATTAGGAAAGGGATAGAAAATAAGACCCAGAATATCTTACTGCCCCTGAATAAAACTATGGTACGCCCACATCTTGAATACTGTGTACAGATGTGGTCTCCTCACCTCAAAAAAGATATTTTGGCCTTAGAAAGGGTTCAGAAAGGGCAACTAAAATGATTAGGGGTTTGGAACGGGTCCCATATGAGGAGAGGTTAAAGCGACTGGGACTTTTCAGTTTAGAAAAGAGGAGACTGAAGGGGGATATGATAGAGGTATATAAAATCATGAGTGGTGTGGAGAGGGCCGATAAAGAAAAGTTATTTATTAGTTCCCTAAATAGAAGAACTAGAGGACACCAAATGAAATTAATGGGTAGCAGGTTTAAAACTAATAAAAGAAAGTTCTTCTTCACACAGCGTGTTGTCAACCTGCGGAACTCCTTGCCAGAGGAGGCTGTGAAGGCTAGGACTATAATAGAGTTTAAAGAGAAGCTAGATAATTTCATGGAGGTTAGGTCCTTCAAAGGCTATTAGCCAGGGGATAAAATGGTGTCCTTGTCCTCTGTCTGTCAGAGGCTGGAGAGGGATGGCAGGAGACAAATTGCTTGATCATTGTCTTCGGTCCACCCTTTCTGGGGCACCTAGTGCTGGCCACTGTCAGTAGACAGGATACTGGGCTAGATGGACCTTTGGTCTTACCCAGTACGGCCGTTCTTATGTAGAAAGTGATGCTTCTGGTCAAACAATTATGAAGCACCTGGCTTTGAATTGCTAAACAGTTTAGGCTCCAGTTTGTCCACTGGCTTTATAGAGTTGTTTCAGAAGTTTGAGAAATGGGTCACATTCCAAAAGATTGGAAAAGGAATAGCTCTATGTCTTTGTGACAGGCTCTTCCCCTCACCCACATGCTTTGTGAAATGGACTTATGGACACAAGTATGCATAGCTCAAAGATGTTTTGGACAAATTATTTCATGTAACCTATCAAGCTTAATACACTGGGTCTGTATATCTTATTGTAGTGTATTGACCATTCTTGTGTGTAAATGTATGATTGAATGCGTTATGGTTTAAATGTGCAAAGAGTTCTTGCGCAAAAGTTCTTGCACAAGAGCGTGTCCACGCTGCCATGTGCTTTTGCGCAAGAAAGCTGATGGCCATTTTAGCGATCAAGAAACCCCTGTTCCCATCCGCACTAGCCTTTTTGTGCAAGAGCGCTTGCGCAAAAATGCTTATTCCTCATTGGGAGAGGAATAACTCTTGCACAAAAAGCCCTCTCTTCTGATGATCTACTGTAAACTTTCTTGCGCAAGAACAGGCTTGTAGTGTGGACACTTTGCAAGTTTTTGTGCAAGAATGGCTGTTCTTGTGCATGAAGCCTGCAGTGTAGACATAGCCAGGGAGAAGAACTTCCTTGGTTTGGAGGCATAGCTGGAACAAGAACGGTTTTAAGCTGAATTGTAATACATTTGTACTGAGGTTTTAGTTTCAGAATTAGCTATGCGTTTTTGTTATTTTAACTTTGTAATCTATTTTGCTCTGTCTGTTCTCACTTCTAGCCACTTAAATCCTACTGCTTATACTTAATAAAATCACTTATTTACAATCAAGCAAAGAGTAAATAATTGTTTCCTGGGGGAGCAATCAGTGTTTCATTGTTAAAGGGAGCTAACCAAAATAATTCATTTGGGATTCTGATACCATGTATCAGAAGGAGGAGTATCCTATGAAGCTGGGCCCAAAATTGCATTTTCCTTGGATCTAAAGAGTTTTAGTGTCTGTCCTGCTCCTTGGGGGAGGAGGCTGTGATCTCACCTCTGTGCCTTTGCTGGGAGAGACCAGCGAGCTGGCCCAGCAGGACAGGGTAGCAGGAAGCCCCAGAGAGCAAGAAGGTGAGTGGCACCGGCCCTGTCAGTACCCTGGGAAGCATCCCTAGGGAGTCTTCTTTGATCACAACCCATCATACCCTTTTCCTTGAAAAAGAGGAAGCAATCATCTTGCTCAGATTATTGGTGAATAACACTGCTGTCAGACTCAGGGAAAGTGTATACAACCACACTTTTGAGCCAACTGAAATGCTGCCTTGGCCCAAAAATGAGATAACCAGTATGGATGCCTCACAGGTCAATCTACAAATCCATACTGCATGCACTCTGCCCGATGGTACTGAAAAGACTAGAGTGACAAATGGTATAGGGGTCAATTGTGGAAGAACTTTGTACGTGCTAGTTTAGGGATGGTGAGGCCTGCATTCTTTCCCCCCTTTCCCTATATCTGATGAGCCAGAAGCCAGTCTTTGGGAACATACGCCATTTAAGATAAGCATTGTTGCTAGTATAGCAAAAACAAGTATAAGATAAGGATACCTAAATACAAGAATGCATAAACAATTCTGTTTACCCTAACATACTGATCACGTAAACAGGGCCAAAGAACAAGTAGAACTAGATCAGAACCAGATCGATAACTAACAGCTAAGCCCTACATCAGCACGTAATGAGTAACCCCTGGAAATTTCCAAACTGCAAAACAAGGCAGGAAAAACTGTATTTAAGGCTGCCTCAAAGCCTAGCAAATTGGACCTCACCGATGGGCTTTGGGTATCGGTGCCTCGGAAACTGAGACAACCTCCCGCTTCGTCCGCAGTCTACCCGGGGTTCCAGGCTTACAGGAGGGATGTAAGATATGCTGCTTCTTTGTTATATTGTTCTTCCATTTATGGGGCACAGCTGTTAACTGTCAGGAAATAAACTACTTGGCTGTGTCTACACTGGGCCACTTATTCTGGAAAAGCAATGATGAGCTAATGTAAAATCGTCATTGTTTTTCCGGAAAAACTATGCTGCTCCAGTTCGGGCAAAAGTCCTTTTCCGGAAAAACTGTTCTGGAAAAGGGCCAGTGTAGACAGCACAGTAGTCTTTTCCACAAAAAAGCCCCGACTGCGAAAATGACGATCAAGGCTTTTTTGCGGAAAAGCACATCTACATTGGCACGTATGCTTTTCCGGAAAAAGTGCTTTTCCGGAAAAACATCCTGCCAATGTAGATGCGCTTTTCCGGAAATACTTATAATGGAAAAACTGTTCCGTTTTAAGCATTTCCAGAAAAGGGTGCCAGTGTAGATGTAGCTTGTGTTTGACAGATACCTGTGTAGCGTCCTTTGTACTTTGAGAGCCCAGTGTCGGACCCGAGACTTACTCTTGCCGACTACAAATGAAAGTTAAGGTCACGCTTGTAGATTTTTCAGACTCAAACTCAGTCCATCAATCAGCTCTTTGGATACTGTGAGGCCACCATAGGGTGCCAGAGGACTTGGTGTGCCTCATGGGGAAACTGTATCACAGAACATCTAGCTGGGTGAAAGTCGATGTTGGCATTACAGATGGGTTTTCAGTTCAGTCAGGAGTGCTCTAAAGGTGAAATCTCTCACCTACATTATTGAATGCTCTAAGAAGCTATCCAATGACAAAGCTAATTGAGGAGATATGAAATGTAAAGATTCATAGAATGAGGATGATATTGGCTTATTTGGAGAGACTACTGACCCAACTACAATGAAAGGTGTTAAAGTAGTCAAAAACTGCAAGAATCTAGGAGACATGAGATTAAAGGTGATAATAATCAAAGCTATGCATGCCTTCTATAAAATAAAAATGAACAGCTTGCCAAAACTGTGTGCCCAAGGCAATGGCACTGAATGGGTGAATAGTTTTTATCTGCATGGGTAGTCAGTTGATAGCAGGAGGCTCTCTATTTAAAGAAGTCATGAATCAGATTGGTCTTGAAGCAGTATTTTGGCATCTTTAAAGGCCTTTGTTTGGGTTGTAAGGTGTCAGAGACAGCTGAGATACAAGTGTTCAATATAGTGGTTATGACAGCTTTGTTATATGGAACCTAAACATGTCTGTTAAAACAGCTTAGAAGAGGAAACTAAACGGTTATCAGTGTAAAAAATTACAGTGTATTCATCACATCCACTGTCTTATTTTTGTAACAAATGCGAAGTTAGTTAGATAATCCCAGCAAACTGCAGTCATACACAGTTGAGAAGACGATGACTGTGATGATAGGGACATTTCCAACGTACACAGGAAGTTTTGTTTTTTGCAGAAGGTTTTTAGAGCTGAGCGCAAAGGAAACAGAGCATGAGACCAACCACAAAAAGGGCTAGAAGATGTAATTGAAGCATTTAAGCAATCTACATCCTCCCCTACTGACTCTTGCTGAAGATGACTTGCAAGGGACCACTGAGGATAGAAGTCCATTCTCCTCACCACCATAGCGACAATGTAATATTGCTGCTATTGACCAATCAACTTATGACTTCGCCTCCAGCCATGCAACATAGTCCACCCATTTCAGGATAACCCAGTAGTCCAAATAATAGTCCATCAATCAGATGGTGGGCCTTCAGTCTGACTCTAGTGTCATTGGTTCTTACCCTGGTGTCTAGGGAGTTTAGTAGATCTCCTAACCCTTGTGTCCAGAAGTTTCTACATCATATTCCTGACCCTCCCTTTCCACTGGGTTCCAGTCTAGGACTGTTTTAATGACCAATAAATGCTTTTCTATTTAGATTCTTTGCTGTCTTTCCGGGCTGCTTCCAGTTGTAATCCCTCTTGGCCTTTTTGCATAGCCTCTTCCCAGGCTGGCTGTATATTGGCATCACTCCCTCTAGATCTCTCCTCCAGTTTATTGCAGAGCTTCTTAGCACTTACAGACATCCATCTGCTATTGCTGCAGGAGAGTTTTGACCGCTCCCCTCTGACTCTGTCAAAATTTCCCTGCTGCTCCTTGCAGGCCTCTTGGCCAGTGCAGAGAACCCTAGAAGGACTCCTTTCTCTTAGCTTACCTTCCCTACTGTCTTTGACTCCCTGCTGCAGGCCTATTTTCCTTCAGAGAAGCTCTACCTGTTAGAAGTCTAAGTCAGCTCTCTGGCTCCAGCCAATTTTCTTTCACTGAGTCTCAGCGATTTACTGTCCTTCTTGGCAACCTCCCAGCTGAGCTTTCAATCACTCCCTACAGGCTTGGTATGTAGTGCAGGTGTAGGAAAGCTGGGCTGACTGAGCCCAAAAGCTCTCATTAGTTGATAAGAGTGTTGGTATGCCCCATAACTCATCCTTTCATATTTTTATTCTTTTTTATGTGCTTGTTTGTTCAGCATATTCATTGAACTCACCTATTTCTTGATTCAGAACTAGGACACAAGTTTGCCATATAACATTTTCGTTTTCTCCCCCCACTCCTCCGCATCCCAGTGATTTTCTTAAGCCCTCATAGCATGAATCTCCCAAATCCTTATTTATATTTCTTGTTGGCTTCTGCATAATGAGCTGACCTGCTTTCTCTCTTTCAGCCTACAGTCCTCACATTCTGTAGAGTCCAAACTCACCCTGTTCCCAACAGTGTTGTTTTAAATATTGGTAATAGTAAGTTACAAACTTTAGCTCAGACCTTCATCTCAGGCTTGCTGCTCCTAGGATTCTTTTTTCTAAGCTTCTCAGCCCACATCCTATAACCTCTTTTCCACAAAGAACCACTCCCTATGCATGGTAATAAGTGGAGTCCCATGAAATATTATGTGGGTTTTTTTTTAATTTAATTTTATTTTGTATGTGGGAAATCTAAGGGTGTTGAGGGACTTAACACCATTTGGGTATGGTCCCTCCAGCCCTCTGTCATGATAGGAGGGTGCACTGGCCAACTGTAAGTGGATTGTATTGCAACTTAGTGCACAAGGTCACAATACCACTCATTCAAAAATGCTTGGAGGGGAGAAAGGACCACCCCTGAGCAGCAATGTGACCCCCATTTGCCTGGTCACAATGCTTGAAGATGGGTCAAATCCTAAGGGGAAATGTCTGAAGGAAATTGTTTTATTTCATTTTTATAGGTTACTTTTATTTTGCATGACTAAAACAGTGAACTCTAGTAATTTGCCATCTGCATCAGTGAGTCAGCATAAGCCATAGTATGTCCAGTGTGCATATGCCTTCTCTAAGGTCCTTTTAAAATGGCAATCAATTCTGTGAGGATTGATAGGCAAAAAGATTTCATCTCTTTCCAGCTGCAGATGTGAACTGGATTTTAGACATAGGTGGCCATAAAAAGATTGCTATTTATAGTCTTAGGTGATGACAAAGCACAGTTGTTGTTCTTATCTTTCATGATGGAAGATGATGTTGACAATGTTGTTATATTTTGTGAGTACAATTATGGCTAAAAGGGCCAATGTCCAACTGGCAGTCCTTCCCACATAGAGTTACATATGTAATTCTATAGCAAGGAAGGAATTACATTCTGTACCCACAGAATCAGCCACTGTTTATGACTCAGCCGCTGAGCCTCAAGATCCGTATGACTATCAAGCTCAAAGGGAGTATCCCCATCCTGGATTTCTGCTTGCTGGCATGATCTGTCTGCTGCTGATGACTCTTAGTTGATGGCATGAACATTGTACTGCTTAAATTATGTTTCAGTGTGTCCTGAAGGCATTTCCTTTGGCTGCTACATCTGTAGTTGTCCACATTCCATTCAGCATATAGCAACTGCTTTGCCATTCTTGTGTCATCCATCCCCACTTCAGTGTAACAATGATACAAATAAGCATGGGCCCAATCCCAGTAGAGTGGCTGGGTTCCAGAACATCTTTCTTGGTAACTTTATCCTGCCACTTGGTGTGGATTATGGTGCAAGGATTTCATAAATGAAATGGTTCTTTTCTAGGAGCTTAATGTGGTGCCTGTAGCAGGGCCATGTCTCGCACTTATACAACAAATTGGACAGCACACTATATTCACTTCTAGCTTGGCTTGATGCGTGTTACTGCTAGACTCTGCCTGGTAGTTTGCCAAATGATGAACTGGCTTTGATGATGCAACTTATCTCCTTTTCTATAGTAGCATCATTCAACAATCAGCTGCCAGAGTAGCAGAAAACTGTTGCAGCATGCATCTGTGTGTCACAGATGGTGACTTTTGGTTTTGTTTCCCTTGTTCAGATTGATACATGACTTCTGTCTTTTTCAGATTGATTGGGAGCCTGTATCATTTTGCAGATTCTGTGAATCTGTCCAAAAATCAATTGTGTCTCTTGTTGAGCATATGCCTCTAGAGCACAGTCATAGGCAAACAGCAACTTGTGAATAATAGTCTCAAAGAACTTTATGGAAGATCACACCCTGTTCTGGTTGAATAATTTTCCAGAGGATTGGAAACATATCCTGGTACTGACATTCAGATCTCTTGCAGTATTAAGTACTGCTGCATAGAAGAGATTGAACAGGATTAGGCCAATTATATAGCCATGCTTAATACCATTAGTGATAGGAACTGGATGAGAAGAGTGTCATCAGTGAAGAATCATCTAAGTATTTTATCGTGAAATAGTTTCATAATGTTGGTGAATATTTCTGGACAACCTAAGTTACATAATAGCTGCCAAAGTCCAGGTACAATGATGATATTCGAGGCTGATGAACACAATATAAAATCCTGTTGCTAGTCTATGCATTTTTCTTGCATGTGACTAGCTACAAATGTCTGCCATTCCTTGTGTGGGCCCAAAACTGCATTGCGACTCCGGTAGCATGAAGTTAGTGATGTTGCATAGCAGACAAAGAATATTCTGGACAGAACATTTCCAGAGATGGGGAGAAATGAGAGATCACATAGTTGCCACAATGTGACTTTTTACCTTCCCTTTTGTTTGAAGTCTTGCGATATAGCTTTATTTCTCCATACAGGGAAAAAGAGTCCATACAGTTGCTTCGGCAAGATCTTGCCTCCATACTGAAATATTTCTGCAGTAAGGCCATCTGACCCAGCAGCTCTTCAGTTCTTCCACTGGAAACAAAGACCTCCTGCCTTATGTAATTTCTATTTAAGGCTGGGAAGCAAGGCAATCTTGGCTCTGGTCGATTGTCTCCCTGTTCAAGAAGGAAGACTACTAAGAATGTCTGAAGGAACAAAAGAACTAAACAGGAGAGGGAAGGACTGAGTCCAGTTGGCAAACAAGGGATTAGCCTTTAAAGACAACAGGAACTATGAACTGCAGAAACTCAGCTACCCACCTGAAACCATATGTAGAGTGACAAATTACATGTGTAACCTGTTTCTTTAGGGTATTAAGCTTAGTTCCTGCATAATCAACTTTGTTCTATCTGCTATCCCTTACAATTACCTGTTGTAGTCAGTATATTTTTTATTTATAAATTTGTGCAGTTCATATCTGGGGCTGAGGGTGAAGAAGCTGTGCATCTCTCTCCACCACATTGAGGGAGGGGGACAATTTTTATGAGCCTGCATTCTGGAGATTTCTCTACACGTGCAAGACAATATTATTTGGAGGCTTACACTCCAGAGAGTGTGTGCACCACAGTGCTGGCCAGTTCCCCAGATGAATATACTACAAAGAGCTTATTTCAGTCTACATCTGCAGCTAGTTGTGGTCGTGCCTGAGTGTGTGGAAAGGGGCCTGGAAACCTTTCACAACAACCCAGTGCCAGGGTAACCTGGACTGGTGGGCTCAATGGGACCCCAGCACATCCACTGGCATCCCAAAAGTGGGTGTCCAAGCAGTCACAGCCTGAAGAGGCATTTATTCCCTATACAATTCTAGGTACACTAGCCAATTAGCCTCATAAGATGGGATTTTCAGGTCTCTCCTCCACCTTGGTCTTCTCTCCTGAGCCTCTTGTCTCTCGCTCCATCTGTCTGTCTGTCTCTCTCCTCCTACTGCCTCCCCCTCTTTCTCTCAGCTCTCCTCTGCCTCCTGCCTCTCTCACCTTCTGCCTCTCTCTCCCTCCATCTTTTTCTTTCTCTTCTCCCCCTCTTGCCTCTCACTCTCCCTTTCTCTTCTCCTCTTCCTGGCTCTTTCTCCCCTCCATCTCTCCCTGCCCCAGTTCCCCTTCCCCTCCCACTGTGGCACTTGGCTGAGTGCTGCCTGCTCAGCTGGGCCACTGCGAGGGAGGGGGGCAGGGCGGTGATGTACACGGCCAGGGGGTGGGGCTGTGTATGTCACCGCCCCACCCCCTCTTCCCCTCCTGCCATGAGGGAGCCCAAATGGCCCCTTGTACTGCTGGCTCTGCCGCAGCAGCCCAGCTGAGCGCTACAGTGGGAGGGAAAGGGGGGGCAGTGACGTACACGGTCCCACCCCCTGGCCGTATACGTCACTGCCCCGCCCCCCCTTCTCCTCCCACCGTGGTGCTCAGCTAAGTGCTGTGCGCTCAGCTGGGCCACTGCGGAGGAGCCCAAACGCTCCCCAATGGTGGCCCAGCTGAGGGGTGCAGCACTCAGCGCCACGACGGGAGCGGAAGGGGGGGGCGGGGCAGTGACGTATATGGCCATGCCCCCTGGCCATGTACGTCAGTGCCCTGTCCCCCTCCTCCTCCTCCCACTGTGGCACTCCGCTGAGTGCTGCACCGCTCAGCTGGGCCGCGGCGGGGGAGCAAGTGGCGGCAAGCGGCCGTTTGGGGTCCGCGCTCCCCGTTCATGCTCCCCATGTGGCACAGCACTCAGCAGAGCACCAACATGGGAGGAGGAAGGGGGGAGGGTGGGGCGCTGACGTACATGGCCCGGGGGCATAGCCGTGTACGTCAGTGTTACGGACATTGGGCTACTATATATATATATATATATATATATATAAATAAAATATGATGGTACACCTAAGGGTGAGAGATCCCAGTTTGGTTTAGAATAAAAAGATATTTATGTAGGTCAGCATAAAGTGGGATCTTAATGAGTTTGCTGTGCTTAGTGCATGAGACAGTTTAATAGGGTAATGCACTGGCCTCTGTCTTCTGAAGACTGAAGACATTCTGAATCTAAGGTGAATATATTAGACATGATGAGGCCTGATTCTGTAAAATGTGCTTCCCTCTCCACAAATCCTGTTTAATTCCAAGGGATCTGAGAGTGTTCAGCAGTTCTCAGAAGTCACTGGCGTCTGTGCGAAAAAAAATCAGCCCCTTGATCCTATTACAAAACCAAGCCAGTGTGATTAGCTATTCCTGCACAAAAGATTCATGAGTGGAAGAGCAGCGATAACCAGCTCAAGAATGAGGTGCAGGCAGAACTGATACATGTTCTTTAGACTAAGAATTAAAAAGAGGAAGAGAAAAGGAGTGGAGCTGTTATGCAGAGAAGGTGGTGTACAGATTATGGATAATCTATGGCTCAAAAGAATTTGCCTCAGTTTTCAATAAAGATGATAATGTAGAACATAGGGCAAAGGTAGTCCTGGCTAATGGGAAGGAGTATAAAGAAACTGAAGAATATTTAATTGTAATCAGGATTCTTAAAAATGGACTGCATAATTACACTCTTGGGATGGCAGAACTTTCTGATAATTTTTTCTGCCAGGACATTCTCATACTCTTCCCACCTCTGCCCCCACAGTTCAGGCATGATCTAAGGTTGTGGCCACAGAAGGCATTCCTTGTTCCCCCAGTTCTCTCCCTTGCCAACATGGAATGCTAAGTAATAATCAAATTAGGACTCCTCAGGAGCAGGGAAAACACTTGGTGGGGACAGAGTGTGTGTGTGTGTGTAGGGGGAAGAGATTTAATAGACAGAACTCATCCCAAAGAATTCAGGTTACAAGTAAGTAATCATGTAGTGTACTCTGCATATTCCCAATTTGGGGATAGTTTGGCAAGCATGAGTAAAATGAAGGAAAGGAGGGAGGAGTCCAAATTAAACAATGACGGGGGCACCGCACTTCCAAACTGCATGAGGCCAAGTTGCCAGATCCAATGCATAATATTTTGTAAACATGTAAATCAAATCCCACCTTGCATATTTCAGTAAAAGGAGTATTTTTAGCAAATGGTAATCTCCCTAGTGGACCAGGATATAAGAGAAAGAGAAGGAGAGAGTGAAGCTCCACTGTAACACTCTTCAACACACTCTTTAGCCCATCTAGACGGGGACTATGCTAAATGACCTAATCTTTAGAGTTTCCTACATAGAAGATGAATAATTTAGGAGAGGCACAGAAGTTTTTAATTCTGTCCCAGTAATATGGGAGTAGTCTCTTCATAACCAAGGAATGTAATCTAGATTCCTTTGGACATGAAGGAGGTTTGGAAAAAGTATCACTACAGTATTAGTTTGATTGACATGAAATTCAAAAATCACCATAGAAAGGAATTTAAGATGAGGTCTAAGAACAACCTTGTCACTACAAAAAAATAGTGTAAGATGGATTCTCCCACCAAGGCATGTAACCAACTCACTCCTTTAGCAGAAATGATTTTATAAAAGCTGTCTTCAAAGAAAGGTGAAATATAAGTACAGCTCCCTAGAAGTTCAAAAGTGGGGGGGACGGGACATAAGTGGTGTTAAAACTAAAAATTCAAATCTGATGGATAGACAGGGTCCTATGCTGGAGGATACAGATTCAATATATGTTTACAAAGTTTATCACCAACATACTTGAAAAAATTGATTTTCCATTCATGTGAGTATGAAAGGCGGCTAAATGGACCTTAACAGAGGAGGAAGCCAAATCCATTGTTTTTTAGTTGTAACAAATATTCTAAAATAAGTTGCACTGGAGCTGAAACTGGGTCAGCATTATTATTGGTCACCATAAGACAAATCTTTTCCATTTAAGATGGTAACTTTTTCTATCAGAGAGTTTCTTAACATTAATTAGAATTTGCTGCACCTCAGCAGAGCATTGATTTCTCTACAACTGTCAAAAGCCTTTGCCCAAGCTATCAGATGTAATGATTGGAGGTCTAGGTCGAAGACTTTCCTCTCCTGCTGAGATAGCAAATCTGTTGATAACAGGAGCATCTTGTAAATGCAATTGGATAAATGGAATAACTCAGTGCACCATTGTTGCCTTAGCCATGCTGAAGCAACTAAAATCACCCTGGTTAATTCATGTCTTGGTTTCTTTAGGAATTTGAGCCTGATAGAGGGTGGGAAATGCTCATATAACACCCTTTCTCCAGTCAAGTAGAAACACACCCCATCAATGATTGATTGTATGAGCCCATTCTTGAGCAAAAATAGGGACATTTTATATTGAAGGTATTGGCACTCAGCTCTTCTCATTGTTGAAGAAAAGCTCTGTAGATTGGAAGCTTGAATTTTCCACCAACAGAAGTTGGACCTACCTTGCCTCTCTCATATCCTGGGTTCCAGAACACTTCAAACAATCTTGAGTATAAGTTGAAGAGAAGAAGGTACAAAATGTTGCCTGTGATACCTGAACATAGGCATAGGGGCTTTTCTTCAAAAAGAAGACAGCAGCCCAGGAGATTTTGCAGAGGACAGAGTCTCCTACATCTTTTCCAACACCTCAACAGTTTTTCCTATAACTAGTCCATCACTTTCAGAGGATAGATTCTGTTTTAGATTTTGTTTCCATTGGAAAAGATGCTCATAGCCATGCATGCCTAAAAAAATATAGCTATTGCTGATGCAACAGATTCTAAGGCATCTTTGGAGACATAAAATGACTCTTGTTATGGAAGGGCTTGAAGGCTATTCTCTCTCTCCTTCTGGGCTTGAAGAGTAACCATGCTAAAGAGAGAACAGTATGCTGAGGATGATTTCTGCCTAAGCATTACAAGCACCAAAGATGCCTGTTGGACCCTGCAAACACAGGCACCTCTTGAACCCATACTTCTTAGCATACTCATCAGTTCTAGCATGGTGTATCTAAACTATCTTAAAACCAACTATAAAAGGTAAAAGGGCACTTACGTAACTATGGATCTAAGGAATCCAAAGAAATTCACATCTGTTCACTGCTCCGACTGGAAGGAATTGAAGTGGCAATAGGCATCACACTTCCTTCTACAACCATTACTTAAAAACGTGCTCAAAGGCTGGAGGTGAGAGTGGGAGGAATGAGTGAGCACCCAGACAGTCTCTGCTAACAGAGCTTTCCACCATCTCAGCCATGCACCAGTTGGTGCATCCCAAGAGTGGAAGAAAATAATAAATGAAGACGGGGATAAAGTGGGATAAAACAACATTAATTTATCAAAGGTATTGTGTGACAGACTAACTTGACACCTTTCATTGCTAAAAATAACCATATTTTATCTATTCAAGTTCAGTGAAGCATTTGATATTCCATATCAGGACAGGAGAATACAGGGATTAGTACAAGTGTAAGATGGGTAGAGTTGGCTTAAGGGAACTCGATAATGAGTTGTGAGTAAGAGAACTATTGGACTGGAGGGTGGTTCTTCATGGAGTCCTGCAGTGACTGGTTTTGAGACTCAATTTTTCAGCAGTGACCTTGGGGCAAAAAGTAGTAGTGCGCGGATGACACAAAGTTGGGAGGCATTGTCAATGAAGTTGAGTTGTACAAAGTGCAAGGTCACGCATTAAACTAATATCATGAATTTCTGGGGCTCATCATTTGGAAACAGGAGGAGGAATGTATTATCTGATCACAAAATGACTGAGCCCCAATGTGATACATCCATGCAAAAAAGAAAATGCAGTCCTAGGGAACATCAGGCAGAGTATATCCTCTAGAGAGAGAAGCAATGTTGCCACTTCACAAGGCACCGGCAAAGCCTCATCCGGACTACTCTGTGTAGTTCTTGTCACCCATGTTTTAGAAACTTGAATTCATCATGGAACACATGCAGACAAGGACTGTTTGGATGATCAGGGAAATGGAGGTCCTGTCTTATGGGAGCTTCATTTGTGTAGCCTGGCAAAAAAAGGCTGAGAGGAGATATGATTGCTTTCTATAAATACATCCTGGGTGAAGCCCAATGATGGAGAAGAGCTCTTTAAGATAAAGAGACAAGATTGGCACAAGCACAAATATGTATAAAATGGCCATGAACAAATTAGGGGGTTTCTACTACTTGAGTGATATTTTACATCAGTCTTCCAACAGAAGTTGGGATGGGGAGACAACCTAGCTTGATTCAGGATGGAGCATGATAAATTTATTAATGGAATTGTATGACAGGGTTGCCTGTGATAGCAGGAGTATGGAACTTGATAGGACTGGAAGGAATCTCTTGGAACATTTCCTTTGTAATGCAAAAGGAGACTGAAGTGTGTTGACCGAGCTATCAAAAGAAGTTACACAGTATCAGCCTATGCTATGAGTCTCACTAATGTGAGACAAGCAATTTTGTGTGTTCAATGTTCAGTTACTATTGAGAAAAAAATTAAAAATTCTATGTAGAAAAAAAGGACATGTGGTAGTGCTTTGTATCAATTTTCAGTGTCACGCAGAAACAGACCTAAAATGTGATGTGCCTTGGGCTTGGTGATAAGTGTGTTGTTTTTTTAAGTTGGTAAAGTGCAGTTAGCTACCCTCTGTTTGCTGCTTCCCAATTCACACTTACATTTCTATATTTATCCCTTCATTTGGCTTTTTTAGTCAGGTGTTTCCCATCACTGTAGACATCTACGGCTAATCAGTTAACTTGCTTATTGCTTGGAGTCACAACATAGATTTCCTATCACTCACACCTTTCATTTATTAGCGTCTTATACACTAAAGGACCAGAGAGCACACCAGGGTTGTTATTTCTCCCACAAACGGTGTGTGAGGACTAAAAGGAGAAATACATATCAGTTTCTCTAGACAATTTACAATGTCTTGAGTTATATTGTCTCTGCATTTGGGTAACTCTGATTCTCTGTCTGCTCACTGATATGTAGTAGGCATTTTTAAATGTCTGGAAATTGTTTCATTTATTTAAATCAGCAAACAAGAATTGAATGAGCAGCTGATCTATATTTAAAAGTTCAGGCTAAGAGATCTGAGAGATAAGAAATCCTATAAAATAATAGATTTAAACAGTCAGTTCATTGATTTGTAGGTGAAGTTCTGCAGAAATCCTAAGCACTTCAGACTTTGAGGCTTGGAGCTCAGTCGTGACCATTAAGCTCTTTGTTTGCTTTGTCACTGATGGGTGACAGGCATTTCAATCTGATGCAGACCTTTATATACACTGCACATCTGTACTCTGTATATAGCCAGCTGAAACCTCTAGGCCTCAATCATAGGGTTGCCAGATGGTTTCAACAGAAATACCGGACAAACACTTGAAATTACATCATAATCTATATTACATCTTATTTAGAAAATACTGGACATTCATATTTTCTCAATTTGTTTCCCAAACAGAAAGCTCAAATACTGGCCTGTGTGATGGCACGTTGGGGTTTTTCCATCTCCTGTACCCCCGTAATGGCACGGACAGACTCCACCAGCCAGTAGAATAGAGGGAGTTTATTGCTTCTCCAGGATACAGCACAGCACAGACAAAAAACAGGGCAGGCCTAGGATGCCTCAGCCTCCCTTGAGATGGGGGAGCCTGGGCCCCTAAATCCCAGCCCATTGCCTAGGCTGCTTCCTCCATACCACCAGCCAGAAACCTCACTCACTTCCATCCCTGCCCCCAGCCAGGACTCCACTCCCCTTCTTCCCATTGTTCCACTCCCTGGGAGATAACTCATCAGACAGGTTCGAAGCCCCCTTGCATAATGACTCATCCCCTGCCCTGCTGGGTCGTGCTGCAGCCAGCAGCCAGTGGAAGTCACTTACAACCCACTGCCCAGCATAGCAACCAGCAAGGTACCCCTCACTACGTCACAGCCTGTCTGGTTCAAAACCAGACACCTGGCAACCCTACCCAATCATGAAGCAAAATCCCATTGAGACTTGGACCCAGAGTAGTAATTTTTTTTTTAAATAACTGTCAATATGCACAGATTTTATACAGCTAGTTATTCCTTTAATATTTTTAAACAGTGCATCTTGGTGTTGTAGAGGTGTCTACAATTAAATCTTAATTACATATGAATATATCTGAGTTATGTGGTCACTATAAAAGGCATAGGTAACCATTAAGCAGCTCCTTAAAACATAATAGCTCCAAAAAGAAGTCAACTTTTTCTTTGACCCTGAACTCAATTTTGATGAACAGAGTCATTCATTCAATAAACAATTCCATATAGACTTGCAACAGTGACTATCTCTGGAATTGCAAAGGCACTGACTGTTACCTCTGAATTACTATTTTGTGTTTCAGGTATATTTTTTTCTTCATTTTTGCTACCTCTTATTTCAGGGGATTACTCAAAAAATCATCTAAAATAAGAGATAATCAATTCAGCTGCAGAAGTGACATTATGGACACTCTTTTCTGATCCTATCACTTTCTTTGCATGGATTGCTATTATACGTTATAGAGTGTGGTGGACCAAAGTTAGCGGGCTGCAGTAGTTTGATGGAGGGCAGGTATACAGTTTAGCACTGAAATAAGTAGGCTAATTTTCAGAACCATGGGGCATCCACAACTCCTGCTTGAGTCAGTGAGACTTCAGAAGTGCTCATTTTTTAAAATTAGTAACATGTTAGATATCTAAACATAGCTTTGTGGGCCAAACTTCATGAACCCAAGTTTGTACAATTTGTCCTGTGTGTCAGGAGATACCTTTCCTTTTATATCACTTTATATGGGAGTATTCCTTTTGATTATGGATGTAAAGAATACATGAAGAGAAAAAAAACAAAATGAAAAATGTTCTTCATTACCTACTACAGACCCCTTTCAGTCTATCAGTTAACTCTCACAATTAACCAATTAAAAAATTTTGCAATTACTGAGTTTTTAGTTACACTTAAATAGAATACCAGTTGACATTTATTAAATATGTTTGGATCTTTATACATTTTCAAATATTGATTTCAATTAGAGTAATTGAAAGTGAGCATTGAATAATTTGTATCATCACTTTTACAGTGCAACTATTTAATGAAATAAATAGTATTTTTCAATTCATGTAATAGAAGTATTGTAGTGCAATTGCATTATTGTGACATTGCAACTAAGAAATGTAGGGCTTTTTGGTTATTTAAGTGCCCTCAAAAAAAAAACTAGGCAAAATTTTAGAGTCTGCAAATCCACTGAGTCCTACTTCTGGTTCAGCTAATTGCTAAGACAAAGTTAGGAAATAATGCTTACATTCAAGTGTACTAATATTGCCTACTTTTAGAGTAATCAAAAAATGAGAACAGGAGTTAGCCTGGGACTTCTGTGGAAGGCATTGCCAGATATTTTCATGCCAGATACACTAAACTTTTGAATGCCCATCTTACTTTGGTCACCATTCCAGAACACATCCTTCCATGCTGATAATGCCTGTTAAAAATAATGCCTTAGATTTCTGACTGAATTCCTTGCGAGAAAATTGTACATCCCTGACTCTGTTTTACCTAGATTCTGCCATATTTCAGGTTATATGAATCTTGGATGACTACTCTATGCTTTTGCTAAGGATTTAACTGAACACTAAGAAGGTATCTATATGATATTTCTAAAGATAGCTATAGCACTTGGCTCATGGTTTAAGAATATGAAGTGCCTTCCAAAATCTGAGGGATAAGGTGTGGCATGTGCTCTCAGAAGTCTTATGAGCAACTTTTCTCGTGTGCAAATCTGAACCTGAACCACCAAAAATAAAAATCAACCTTCTGCTGGTGTGTTCTGAATCAGATGACAAAAATGAAGATACATTGGTCCATACTGCTTTGAATTATTAAGAAGAACCCATCATCAGCATGGACATGTACTCTGGAATGGCAGTAGAATGAAGGGAGATATTAATATTAAGTACATCCATAAGCATGTAAATATCTTGCATCACCAGCTACAACAGTGCCATGTGAACACCTGTTCTCACTTTTAAGTGAGCTTGTCAACAAGAAGCAATAGTCAACATTATCTCCTTGTCCTGGGGTGGGTATACCCGACCCCCGCAGAGGCAGGGCATTAGGTATCTCAAAGAGAGTTCCACCCATGTGAGTCTCAGTCCGTATGGCCCAGGGCCAATAACTACACCCCATCCATAATGAGGCAGTCTGGCCTACTTGCCACAGTCACTAAAACCCCCTCTTCTTGAAGGGTAGCGAGGCCCAGCAGCCAGAGTCAGTAGCAAAGTCAATATCAATGCCCCTTCACACAGTTCAGCGTGGCCTAGCAGCCCAAGTCAATAACTGTAGTTGTAGCATCCTTTGAGGGTTAATGGGGATCAGGTAAGGGGACCTGAGCCCACCCTTTCCTCCAGGTCCCAGCCCCCAGCCCAGGGTCTTGTTAGTGGTGGGATGGACCATCACTAGCTTAGCAGGTAATCTGCCCAAAACATGCCAAACTCTCCCCACCCAGGGCAAATTACTATCAGACTCACTACAGCCACCTTCTTTGCCACTTTCCTATGAAGTGGGGGCTTCTCTGGCCATTTCCTACTGACTGGCTCTGTGGTTTGGTCCATTCACAGTTCTTCCTCCAAAGCTTTGGCAGCACCTCCTTCCCTAGCAGTAGTCAACCCACACTGAGCTGCTCCACCAGCCTTTATATCTGGCCTTCAGCTGGAGCATGCCGAGCTAGGCTGTGGAGGCAGGGTTCTCTTTGCCATGTAACCCTGGTTAACCCTTACAGGTCAAGGGAGGGGCTGGTATACCCTGTCCCATTCCTACTAATGTAAATAAATGTGTTTATTTATGTGACTGGCTGAACAAGAAGCAGGACTGAGTGGACTTGTAGGCTTTGAAGTGTTATGTTTTATTTCTGAATGCAGATTTTTATTACATAATTCCACACTTGTAAATTCAACTTTCATGATAAAGAGATTACGCTACAGTACTTGCATTATGTGAGTTCAAAAATAATATTTACACAGTGCCAATAGGTGCAATCACTTAAAATTAACACTCTACACTTTGTATTCTATGTTGTAATTGAAATCAATGTAGAAAATATCCAAAACATTTACATTGATATTCTACTATTGTTTAAAAGTGAAATGAATCACATGATTAACTGCAATGTAACTGCTTAACAACCATAATTACTATAGCTAAAAACACATTGCATGACAAGTTTCAGATGCTAAACTGGTGAAGTTTGCCAGTCACACCAATACTAGAAAAAACAACAGAGCAACACGGAACAGAAATCCCTCCGGTGCTGTGGCAATTCTAAAGGAGAAATTCTGCTTGCTATGATAAATGTTTGTGAATCCTACCTGCAGAGTCAGCAACATTTAGACTCTAAATGGGAGATTATTGATGAAGAGGGCACTAGCCTCCTCCAGTCACAATAGCATAGAGGAAAAATACTGAAACAATCTGCATTTTGCACCTAAGTTTGTATGAGCAGGTGTATGACAGTATTCTCCATGGTGTGGGTAGGGAGAGGGAGATAGGGAAGGGAAATGGAGGACAAAGGTGAATTTAAGTTAGAAAGAAATAAAATTACTTTCATATATATATATGCCAGCACAATTAATTTAAAAAGTTTAATTTAGTGAAACATGACCATCTACCAATATAAACCATTAGAAGCAAGAAGTGTGCCAATTTATGGCACAACTATTAACCTAACTCTAATGTCTGTGCAACATCTTTACCAGGCCCTTCCTTTGGAAGCATACTGCATACAGACTAATCACCCTCATTGTGTAATATCATACTTTAATGACAACTTCAACTACTACATCAAATATTCAGCATTGATATTTGCAGGAATGAAGCATGTAGAGAAATGATGAGGTAGTAACTTTGCATATTGTACGGTGAAAACCTATAAGAAGCTTCCCTTTTCAGTTCCCTGCCTACAGCAGGCCCTATCTATTTTTTGCTTCTTCATTGCAGTTGCCCTCTGTCAGTAAAGGATTCAACTTTAATACACCAATAGACCTTTATATTAGTAAATTGTCCTATGATTCAACACCCAGATCACAGTCAGAGGGACACAAACTGCCTAATTTTAATGGAAAATTTTATGTGTTCCTGGTACACCACCAGTTATTTCATGTTGTTTGATAGCAGAGTGCAAGTTCTTACCACAACTGAGACAGAGGCTATGTCTAGACTACATAGAATTTTTGAAAGAGGATATGCAAATTCTGCAGGAATTTGCATATCTTCTTCTGATCTCGCTTTCAAAAGAGGATCTTTTGAAAGAGAAAGTAGTCAGGGCTTTTTTTTCTGAAAAAAAAAATCCATCCATTTTCGAAAAAATTGCTCTTCCTTAAAAAAGAAGGAGGTTTACACAGCTTTTTTTTGAAAAAGGATTCCCCCCCCCCCCCCAAAAAAAACCATGTCCAGATTACTTTCACTTTCGAAAGATGCTCTTTTGAAAGTTAGATTGGAAGAATATATGCACATTCCCACAGAAATCTCTGGGATTTTGTCAAAATAAGTTTGAAACAAAATTTCAGATTATTTTATTGATGTTTTAATATAATTTACTAATAAAGTAATTAGTATGTCAATTATAAAGACAAACCATTTCAGCCATACTAAAATGTTTTGATTTCCCATCAAACCTGTTGACAAAACATTCATTTTTCCAGTCAGCATTTTGACAGCAAACTGTTCCATTGGAAAAATTTGAACCAGCTCCATTCTTCACCTGAGACTGGCAAGTATCACTGAACATTTTTCAGATAATGAAGCAAAAAATAGAAATTACGTAAGATCACCAATGGCAGAATTAGGGATAGACTAGAACTCAAGTTCTGTGATATGGCAGACCTATGTCTCATCCAGGGATGTAAAAATGCATTTAAATATGTAACCTCTAAAAATCATAGCTGTTACACAGTTACATGTGCTACTGCGGGCTCTGCAGTATAAAGCTTAAATAATCTTTATACTGCAGAGCCTGCTGCAAAGTCTCTGGGGGCAGCTGCCAGCTCTGCTCCCAGGGAGCCAGCATGTGACCTACAGTGGGGTGTGTAGGGAGCTGCTCCAACTCCTACTGGTTAACCTTTTTACATCCCTAGTCTTGTCCACATTGCCTTTACACTTAATGTGCCAAATCCATGGATTTGTATAGCCTGTCCGCAATCACTAACCACTAGAACACACTCCCCACCTAGATCCTGGAAGATATCCCAGCAATTACGATGCAATGTTTTAGTGTTGTCCAATAAATAGCTTTTCCATAAAAATAGTTATACTGGGCCAAAGTAATGTTCCATCTAGCCTAATATCCTGTCTGACCATGGCCAGTACCAGATGCTACAGAGGAAATGAACAGAACAGGGACTCCCCTACTGGCCAGTCTCAGCTTCTGGCAGCCAGAGGTTTAGGTAGTTCTTTTAAACTCCCTCCTCTGACCCATAGCTAACCTCTATGAACTTATCCATTTCTTTATGGAACTCAGTTATACTTTTGGCCTTTTACAAAATCCCCAGGCAACAGATTCCACAGGCTGACTATGCATTGGGGGAAGTAATACGTCTTTTATATTTGTTTTAAACCTGCTGCCCATTAATTTCCAGATGACCTTAGGTCCTTATGGAATATTAAAAGAGGTAAACAACACGTCTCTATTTACTTTCTCCACACCATTCTTGATGTTATAGACTTCTATCATTTCCTCTCTCCACGTGAGGAAAAGTTACTTTTTTTTTTTTTAACTTAGATGAAAGAGTGCTGTGGTACTGAAGAGCCAGGATTCAAAACCTGCTTATGACAACACATACAAGGAGTCCTTGTGACTGAACAGAATAGAATCTGTTTTTCCAGTTCTCTTTTAAGACATCTGTTTTAATTAATTCTCACATTCTCCATCCCAAGAGAAAACAGCCTTTAAAAAAAGATTTTACAAACAATAGGTACATCATAATACCTTGAATAATGTTGATAAATATACAGTATTTCTATTATTTTAGACTTATTTGCAGTTCATGGTGTCAGTGTGTGTATTACCAGTGACACTGTACACACTAAGTTCTCTGTATGAGTTCCAAAGTAAAACCAACACAATCTTTATAAAAAGTAGCAACTAGAAAGGGGAGGTCAGGAGTCTAGAAGAAGCAGGAGTTGTGCTTGGCCATATCAGCCAGAAAGTCATTTTGATGAGGAACTAATGGATTAAAAAAATAATATAAACAATGTGTGACAACAAAATACAATGGAGGAATCCAACATATCAGAGCAGAAGCATTAGGACAGTGGTGCACAAACTTTCCTGTCATGTCCCTACCAATAAATGGAATGTGTTCTTGCTCTCTCCCCATTGCTACACAGCCAAGGCCACCTCCAGCAGTGGAGCTTGGACTGTAGGAAGAGCTGGGAGAAGAAAAGGACCTGGGGATTATACTGGATGAGAAGCTGGATTTGAATCAACAGTGTGCCCTTGTAGCCAAAAAGGCTAATGGCATATTAGGGTGCACTGGATGGAGCATTGTCAGAGGATCCAGAGAAGTGATTATTTCCTTGTATTTGGCACTGGTCAGGCCACATTTGGAGTATTGCATCCAGTTCTGGTCCCGTCCCCCCATTACAGAAAGGATGTGGACACATTGGAGAAAGCCCAGAAGAGGGCAATGAAAATGATTAGGGCACTGGAGCACATGACCTGTGATTAGAGGCAAAGGGATTTGGGCTTGTTAGGTCTACAGAAGAGAAGAGCGAGGGGGAATTTGATAGCAGACTTTAATTACCTGAAGGGAGGTTCCAAAGAGGATGGAGAGAGGCTGTTCTCAGTAGTGACAGATGGCAGAATGAGGGGCAATGGTCTCAAGTTACAGTAGGGGAAGTCTAGGATGGATATTAGGAAAAACTATTTCACTAGGAGGGTGGTAAAGCACTGCTGTGGGTTACCTTGGGAGATGGTGGAGTCTCCATCCATAGAGGTTTTTAAGTCCTGGCTTGACAAAGCCCTGGCTGGGATGATTTAGTTGGGTTGGTCCTGCTTTGGGCAGGGGGCTGGACTTGATGACCTTCTGAGGTCTCTTCTACCCTATGATTCTAAATGCAGATGGGTTAGGCGCTGGGGCTAGAGGCAGAGCTGATCTGTGAGCAGAGAAGAAATGAGGACAGAGTAGATCTGGGCCTGCAAGTGGAGCAAGGTTGTGGATGGAGAGAGAATGAGAGGAGATCTGGAGGCAGAACAGGATTCTGGCTGTAATGGGGCTGAAAGCATGATGTTTCCCAAAGCCTGGGCCCCCATATGCCCCTCTGAACATTTCTCCATGCCCTCCATGTGGGCTCACCCCACAGTCTGGGAACCACTGCATTAAGAGTTAGATTCCACTCATTGTGATAAATTAAATTTCTCTCCTCTTGATTGGGCACTACTTATAAAATTCTGATCTGGTAGCATCTTTCATCTACAGTACTTTGTACAGCTGTAGAGGTTCAAGCCAATGGGAAAAGGTCAGCTTTTTATTTCTCTATTTGCTATAAATACAGTGCATAAAGGTTCAATGGGTGGAGTTGGTATCTATCACATGGCAGGTTTTCCATAGCAGTTGCATGTGTGACACAATGAAGCAGTGTAACATACTATAGTTCTAATGGTATAAAGTACACATATCTAGCTGTTTTAGGATTTTATACCAATACCCATTGCCATAATATCTGAGCACCTTCCACATAAAATCAATAGCCACTGGGAAGACCCAAGTAGATTTCATGGTGTCACTTTTTCCTTTTTGGAGGTGAAAACTACTAGGGTACAATGTTCCTTTTTGATTGTTTGCAAGGGCTGGTGAGGAGATTAGTAGGTGGTTGGAAACTTAAGGAGTGTGTTTGTATTATGAGCTTCACTTTTGCTGGATAGTCTCTCATGCAGGAAGATTTGGCTATATTTCCTAAAGATAATCTGACTCTGGATTCACTTGATCCCTTCTGAAAAATAGGTCTGTAGCCAGACACTAGAAACCCAGAATGCTTTGTCTCCAGCTCTCAAATTCTTCATTCTTGACTTTGCGATCTGTATTGTCCCAGAGGAGCACAGCTGTCATAGTTGTTCACAGATTGAAATTCAGTCTTTGTTGTAGCTGAGGCTTTATCCAATCATAAGGATCAAAGCCTTACATCTCAGTATCCAGAATTTAACTCCTTTGGCTCTAAAACATGTTAAATTGTTGTATTACATCATACACAGTCAAATGAGCATTAACCATCAAGCTTATTTTTGGCAGATACAATCCCCATGAAGTCCACTATGCATTATGTTTGTACCAAGAGTAAGAACTAGTAGTTTGATATTCCATTGCTGTGCATCTTGGGTACTCATTTACAGATCAGAAAAGATAGTGCTTTACACTCCTTTGAAGATGGGTAGCAAGGCAGGGAAGATTCAAATCATCAGGACCAGACTTCCATTTACACAAAGACCCCTGGACACTTCTCTAGCAGTGTAAAGAAGCCTTACATGGGCTGCAAATAATATTTAAAACCAGTTCAAAGCTCTCTACACTGCTTGTATCATGAAAAAGGATCTTTATTTGTATGTTTGAGAATCAGGTGCTTTCGAGAGAGTTAGAGTTTGTTCATAAATATGACGACTGCACATATACCCCATAATCGTACGTTGTTACTCTCTTTTAAAGGCTCCTCAGGATCAGGATTGTCCCTAATTAAACTCAATTTTACATTTAATTATAATGTTAATAAAATTCCCATACATAGGCTTTTGCTGACTGTTCAGTTATTCAAGATTAGAAAAGCAAAATGCATACCTGTTTTCTACAGTACACAATACTGACATAACATATAGAAAGCAGGAACACATGGCTGTACTTAGATGATCTAGTTATTGGCATTACAGAAAAGTAAATATAACTGTATTTAACATAGCTGAGCTATGACTTTAAAAACTAACTTGAGTGGTCTGGGATCTATTATCAAATTATCCTAATTTGCAATTTGAGCAAACAGATTAGATTGCAGTGGAACATAAAAATCCAGTTCTCAGCTAATTTCAACGGCAAGATAATCACAGACTAATCCTATGTTCATTTTAGTCCAATACATAATATAGGCAAGATTATAAGGGTTTTAACTCTAGTCACTGCTGGCCCTACAACTGCAGGAATCAGAAGGTAAAACCTATTATTTTAAAATAAAAGCTGTTGGATCATAAGCTGTCACACTGTAGCACAAGGCCGACTCACCACTCTGCACTGGGCAAGTGTCTCCATGAGGGACAAATTGGAGATAATTGGTTAAGGACTGGACAGATATCCAATTAAGGAGGTAGTTCAGCTTGTCAGCTGAGAACTGTTAAAAAGAGACAGAGGGAAAGACTAGAGAAGATCTCAGGGAGCCGAGATTTCTCCACTCCATAGCCAAAACACTTGTATAGTAAATTGTAAATAAAGTGCTCATGGCACATCTAGACTGCAACAGGCCAAGTGAGCTCCACAGGTAACGCACAGTTATAATAGAGTGCAGGATACAATACTCTAAAGTACAAGATCATACAATCATAGAAGATTAGGATTGGAAGAGACTTCAGCAGGTCACCTGTTCCAGCAACTTACTCAAAGCAGGACTAAATCAAATTAAATCATCCCAGCAGGGGTTTTGCCAGGACAAACCTTAAAACTTCTAGGGATGGAGATTCCATCACCTCCCTAAGTAACTCATTTCAGTGCTTCATCATCCTCCTAGTGAGATCATTATCTCCAATATCCAACTTAGAACTCCCCCACTAATTGAGACCATTGCTCCTCATTCTACCATCTGTCACCACAGAGAACAGCCTCTCTCCAACCTCTTTAGAATCTTCCTTCAGGTAGCTGAAGGCTGCTATCAAATCCCTCACTCCTCCCCCACACTCTTTATCTATAGACTAAATAAACCCAAATCCCTCAGCTACTCCTTGTAAGTCATATACTCCAATGTCAAAGAGAGGGGAATAATCACTTCCCTCAATCTGGTCTCAATGCTCCTACTACTGCAGCACAATATGGTATTAGTCTTCTTGGCAACAAGGACAGAGTTGACTCGTATCCAGCTTCTCATTTACTGCAGTCTCCAAGTGCTGTTCTGCAGAACTGCCACTTAGCCAGTCTGTCCCCAGCCTGTAGCAGGATGGCACAATCCCAAGCGTTAAGTGCAGGACTCTGCATTTGTCCTTGTTGAACCTCAAATTTATTTTGGTCCATTCCTCTAATTTGTTTAGGTCACTCTTGACCCTATCCTGCATATCTGCCTTTTCCCTCCCTCTCTCCTTCCCCAGTTAAGTGCAATAATGAAGCAAGGCAAGGAAAAACAGTTTGTCTTATTTTTAGCAAATTTTCTTACCCTTAAAATGTTTGAAATATTTTGAACTTGAAAACAGCTGCTTCTACGTGGCTCAACTGTGGCATATTTATAAACATTTTACATTGATCAAAAGTAACCAGAAACCTAGCTACAGGATAAACTCAGGCTGCCCCAGCTACCTTTCCAGGAGAAATCTTGACTGAATACATAGCAACTGTAAACAGAGGAGCAAATGAATATCACAGATTTTGTAATGTGTGGAGTTTGATTCTAAAAAGTCAAACTTCATGAATTTATGAGAGCAGTTGATTCCCTCATAAGAATTTTTTAAGTTGCATCCCATGTGACACTGACTCACACAACTACATAGGCAACGTGCACCAGCTGACAAGAGGGTGAATACACTTATGATTTGGGGTTGATTGATGACCTGAAGCTACATTGAGTTTAAGGAGATAGGTAGGACAAGTCTTGGAAGACCAACACTTGGCTAGCTTTTTGGAACAAGTGAAATAAAATTAAGAGGTTTTGTTTTCTTGAATAAAACAGAAGGCTGCCTCAGACAGTGACTTCATTTAAAAATACTTCTATTTAGAAGACATATAAGACACGCATCAATTAAACCTTTAAAAGGACCAATGACTGCTGCCCATTTTAGAGAGAGAAAGGACTTCCAAGTAGAGGTTGTCATGCACAGACTTCATAACACAGCCCATGTTCAACACCATGCAGTTGTATGGAAAGGGAATTATGAATACCAAAATTGTGTGTATGCGCATGTAGGGGGGTGGTTTTGGTTTTGATTTAAAACAGGATTGTGCATTCCCAGAGCCGCTCCTCTGCCTCTTAGTAAAGACAATTTTCAAAGTTTAGTAATCACATTCTCTTTCATACAGAATAGCTAGTGTATTCACATGTGAGAATGCATAAAAATGATCACTTAAGGTAGCATTAACTATTTATGTGTATCATTGTAGCCACAGGCTCTGACCAAACTAATGGCCATATTTTGGCAGGCACTCTACATATAAATATGAATACATAGTCTTTGCCCTTAAGATCGTGTTCTCTAAATAGGTAGTAAGGAAAACTGAGGCACACAGCTGTGAAGTGACTTGCAATGTCACACAGAGTGTTGTGGCAGAAACCAGAACAGAGTAGGTGCATAAACATTGGAGCAATCTCTGACTGTAACATCCTAAAATCACTTCTAATAGTTTGTTATAGGCCAATGTCAGCAGTATGGGACAGTTAATCATTTAAACATGCTCTGTTCAAACTAATCTTCTGGAAAGCTTGTCTCCCAATCTCAGCATTTAAAATACTCACAGGCACTGCATCTTGACATCATTCTGTTATTTTAACACTTCCATCCCCTTATACAACATTTTTATTTTCCTGTAAGTCCAACTCCAATTGACACATACTGCTTGCCTTCCCCAGGATCTAGCTTGCTTTCCTTCCTTTACCAAGTATGAAAGGACTTGCTGAAATGCATGCCTAGTTGTCTGCTGCATGGTATTTCCATAGGCATAATGCTGCTTTGATAAGAAACATGTTTGGGGCTCCGAGAAAGCTTGTATGACAAGTACAGATGTAGTCCTGTTAGTTAACTGCTAAGTTATTTTAGTAACCGCTTCCTGAACCTATAAATAAATGAACAAGAGAAAAAAAAATCAATACATCAATTTTTAACACAGCCCCATCTCACAAGAGAAAGAGTTTGTGTAGGGAGTCTAAGAGATGAGAAGTGACACTATCTGCAACAAGATTGCAGGAGGAGAAAGTGCCACAGGAGTTAGAGATAGAGGAGAAAAATCCCACCATCTCACTCATTCCTTTTCAGTGGGAATTATGCTTAGTACTAAATTGGGGCCCAAATATAAAGGCTAAAAGTGCAGTGGGGCAGGTTACCCTTCAAAAACATGGAAATGGTCTATTTTTAATTAAAAGGTTTTTTTAAATGTTGTGGAGTTTAATTTATATTTTGATTTTTTCCCCTGCAACAAAAAATAAGAAAAAAGACAAAGAACAGAAGTATAAACGGATGGAAAGAGAGAGAAAGAAAAGGAAACTAAAGAAAGGTAATAAAATGTATTCCAGCCAATATGAGTTTATGGAAACTAGATCTTACCAAATTGACTCAGGTTTTTTTAATGAGATTGAGCTATTGTTTATGTAATATGCTTAGACCTTAGTACCACAAGTCATTTTGATAATCAACATGAGAATATAACACTGGCATGGCACATAAATCAATTTTTAAAAAACTGGTTAACTGATAGGTTACAAAATGAGAAATCATCATCAATAGTACATGTGTTTTTAGTGGGGTTCATATTGGGTCGGATCTTGATCCTGGCCTAGAGTATTTAACATTATCAGTGACCTGGAAGAAAATATAAAATCACGGATTAAGTTAACAGATCACTCAAAAATGGGAGCAGTGATACATAATGAAGAGGATGGATTGCTGATACAAGAGCGATCTGGTTTACTTGGTGAGCATGTTGCTACAAAACACTATTCATTCTAATACAGCTAATGTAAATGCATTCATTTATGATCAATTAATGTAGACCAGTGGTCCCCAACCTTTCGTGGCTGCCGGGCGACCGGGGACGGGGCTGCTCACACACGACGGTTCCGGGGGTGGGGCCAGGCATGTGCCGCACGCCCGGGGGTGAGACCGCCCACACTCCCTGAGCCCAGGGCCAGCACTGCGCATGTGCTGCATGCCCGGGGCAGGTGCTTCCCATGTGCCCTGGGCTGGCACGTGCATGCGTCGTGCGTCCGGGGTAGGGGCCGCCTATGCGGCACGTGCCCAGGGCCGGCACCATGCATGTGCCGCGCGCCGGGGGCGGGGCCAGCCCAGATGTTTCAGCAGGCGCACATAAATGCCCCAGTGGGCGCGATGGCGCTCATGGGCACCACGTTGGGGACCACTGATGTAGACCATGCTTACTGGATGGAGGGCACTATCTTTGGACCTATCTCTGAAAAAGATTTGGGAGTTTGTGACAGGTTATCAGCTTAACAGGAGCCCCAATGTGACACTGCTCAAAAGGGCAAAGGTGTTCCTGTGGGAGGCATAAACAGGGTAGGAGTAGAGGTTATTTGACCTCTGTATTTGGCATAGCTGTGACAACCAGTGGAATACTGTGTCCAGTTCTGGTGTCAACAGTTCAAGAAGGATGTTAATAAATTTGAGAGGGTTCAGAGAAAAGTCACAAAATAATTAAAAGGATGAGAAAACATGCCTTGGAGTGATCTATTTAGCTTATGAAAGAGAAGGTTGACTGCAGTCTGTAATATTTAATAACAGGGTCTTCAATCTAGTGGAAGAATGGCTGGAAGCTGAAGGTAGACAAATTCAGACAGGAAATAATCTGTTTAACAATGAACATAGTTAAACCCTTAAAAATTTTACTGAGGTCCATCACTGAATTTTTAAATCAACATAGGTTGTTTGTCCTGTAAGATCTGCTCTAGGAATTATTTTGTGAGAAATACTATGCCTGTTACCCTAGTTTGACCACTAATGTGTGTCTACACAGCACCCTAAACTCAAAATAAGATATGAAATTTGTGCTATGTAATTTGCATATCTTATTTCAAATCTATTTTGAAACAGGTGCCAAACTTCAAAACAACATCTACACAACACCAAACTTCAAATTCCAAACTTCAAAATATCCCTCTTGCAACAAGGTTTACCGGGATGCTATTTCAAAATAACAGGCAGTTTGTGTAGACGGGGAGTAGCTACACGTGCAGTGTAGATGTAGCCTAAATGTTCACATGGTTCAGTCTGGCCTTGGAATCTATAAATGTATTAAAAGGAGGGGGGGGGGGGGGGGGAAAAAAAAAAAAAAAAAAAAGAGACAGACATCTTAGTGTCTCTGTCCTCTAGGAATTACTCAAAAGTTTTCTAGAAAAATCAGAACAAACCTTTTCAATTTGTCTGAGGTCAAACAGTTTAATGCACATTGAAAAACATCATCTAAACTATATGTACAAAATGATGGGGAATCAATTTATCACTCAAGAGGGAGATCTTGGAATCACTGTGAATAGTTCTCTGAAAACATCCACTCAATGTAAAGCACCACTGGAAAAAAAAATATCGAAGGGACGGAGGATAAGACATTATTTTATTGCCTCTATATAAATCCATAGTACACCCACATTTTCAATACTGCATGCAGATCTGATCATCTTATCTCAAAAGGTATCTTAGCACTGGAAAAAGCTCAGAAAATGGCAAAAAAGTTATTAGGGGTATGAACAGCTGCCATATTAGGAGATTAATAAGACTGGGACCTTTCAGCTTGAAAAAATAAATTACTAAGGGGGATCTGATTGAGGTCTATAAAATCATGACTGGTGCCAAGAAAGAAAAGTTATGCATTTGTTCCTATAACATAAGAACTGGGAGTAACCAAATAAAAATAGGTAGCATGTTTAAAACAAAAAGTAGTATTTCTTCATACAGAGTCAACCTGTGGAACTCCTTGCCAGAGAATATTGTGAAGACCAAGACTTTAAACAGGATTCTAAAAAGAATTAGATAAATTCATGGAGGATAAAGTCCATCTATGGCTATAAGCCGGAATGTGTAGGAATGGTATCTCTGTTTTTCAGAGACTGAGAGGGCGGATCACTTGGTGATTGCCTAATCTGTTCATACTCTCTGGGACACCTGGCATTGGCCACTGTCAGAGGACAGGATGCTAGGCTAGGTGGACTTTTTATCTGAACCAATATGGCCATTCTTATGTTCTCAGTGTCTTTCATTAATATATAATTGTCCTTATTTTACCTATTTGAAGGACTAAAAGATAGAATTACTGATTTCCTTTTGCAATATCTGGAGAAAAAGACAATCCTGTACTACATATGCTCACTAATTACGTAACCCTTTATGAATATCAGACTGGTAGAATACATTTACAATAAGTAATAATATACCATATGAACAAGTTACAGAGTAACTAAAAAGCTGTATTTTAATGGAGGCATCTGGTTGCATAGTGATCACCAACTAGTAGATTGGGATCTACCAGTAGATCTTGGAGCCTCTGGCAGGTAATCCTGACTGGTTTGGCTGGGAGGCTATCAAGTGCCTGCATTTCAACTGCCCCTCCCCCACTTCACTGCTGCTCTTACCCAGAGCCTCAGAGCTGCCCCCCGGGGAACCTCCTGCTTGTTGTGCAGAGTGGGGGAGACAGAGGCAGGGGGTGTTGATGTCACTCTTGCCCTCTCTTCTTACCCCATCTTCACAGAGTGAGGAGGGTGGGGCCTTGGCGACAGGGTAGAGCAGGGCCTCAAAAAAAAAAAAAAAAAAAAGGATGGAGTAGGGATATTTGGGTTTTAGGTAGATCCTGGACTTAAATTCAAAAAGTGATTTTGTGCTTAAAAAGGTTGGAGACCCCTGTCAACTCTACAGTTACATTTCTCGTCTACCATGAAAACACAGGTGATGTACTACAGCTTCAATTCTTTTTCCTTAGCAGCACCAGCATTCCATCCATTTAACTGCCCTTCTGCAAACTTGCCTCTACAAAATGATTCTGTAACATTGCAAAAAGTTACTACACCAAACATCCACAGCTACTAGTATAAAGGGAAAATAACCTGATAAAGAGTATGGGGAAAGGACAAATGAAAGAGAGAGTGTTAAGGTGGAGGCATGTTGTTTGTGTGTTTTGTAGTTGTGGGATTGGGAAGGTGTGTGTTAGCATGGAAGGAAGATGAGTGTTGGATTACATGGCTTTTCTTTTCCTTGCTTTTACAGGTCTTTGTAGATATGTTCCATTGTATAGCAAATGTAAAGTGCTTCACAATGAAGACTTGTGTATTAATGGTTAGTTAAATGTACTGTGGCTGTATTTATTGTTTGTTGTAGTAAGCTAAAGAGATCTTAAGCTATGGTGTTGTTGAAATTATTTCAGAACAATGGTAAAATCTCAGCATATATCTGGCCAATGCTTCTCTCTGAAATTAAGGCAAATGTTTCATGAAGCTCAATTCACAGACACTTTGCGCATTGCGTAATTATTTATATCTGTGCATAACAAGCACATAATAGGCATTCAGTGGTTTGAACTAATGTTAACAACTCTGCAATATATAGGACAATAAACTACAGGCAAACTAGTCCCAAAGTTTACAGCTGTCTGGGATCCAAACTTGTTATAGTGATTAAAAATAAAGCCTACTTAAATTTTTAGAATGCTGATCACTGTGTTTTAACTTTTCCCTCCCTGAAAACTACATTTACTATCACAGGGAAATGTGAATTATGGGAAAAGTGTTTGTGGAGCATGACATGATTGAAAAGAGCAAGGATTAATACTTTGAAAACTACATACCTAAAGTCAATTTATAGCCACCTGGGAGCTCCGGACTGCAAAAAATCTTTGCAAGTTATTTGTTACTGCATGAGTGGATATGTTAATCATAGAACATGCATCAAGAATAAATTATACTTTATAATGATTAAGAGCTATCTGCATCCAAAATAATTGCTACAATAATCAGTGCTGAGCTTTTAAACAAAAGCCAAAGAATTCAACTGGGAAATTATTTGAAAATATTTTCTCCATTCTTTAGTCTGAGCTATTTCCAGTGACCTCTTTGCAGCATCCTTATGTTTTGCTTTTGAAAGCAGTTTCAAGGGGGACCAAAGTAATAATTTTAAAGCTATAATACAATCTAGAATTGCAAAAATATACAGGAGTTTGCCACAAGTGGTCTTTTCAAGAGAAAGCTGCACTTATACTTTCAGCCAGAAGCTTGAGCTTTCTAAAGGAAGACAATAGTATTTTCAGGAACTGGGCTCTCCACTTTATCAGAGAGGACATTGAATTCAACTGCAATAGGAATTCTAGTGATAAATCTGGAAACTCACTTCCATCCTAATTTAGGTTTATAATGCCCAAAGCAAACTCTGGTGCAGTAGTATGAAGGCAGAATTATGGTGATTATAAGTCACCTGGAAAGGAAAATGATGCATAGTTTGCTACCAGAGATTAAAGATAAGAATGATCATTCAATGAAAAACAGGATGATTTTTATATATATAAAAAAATAAGGACTTAGTCCTGAGAAGTCTTGAACAACATAATATCTTCTATTGTTGAAGTTTAGAATCCAAATCCCGAGGCAAAAACTGCAGTTGCACAAGACCTATCTACATCAAGCCTGAGGGGATGAAAATGAATATTTTTAAGAAAAGCCTCTAACATTTGAGTTCACTCCATATTTTAACAAAACAAAAACAATCTTAAAGTAACTTGCAAAGCAGGATTCTTTCCTGTCAGAAAACTTTCTTATAATCCAAAGATTGAAGATCTTTAGGTCCATTGAGTAATTCCTAAAAATTACCACAATAAACAATAAGATATTGCAACAGATTTTTTTTTAAATGGAATTTACGTATTACCTTTTTTCCCCCACAAAAGCACTGATTGGGTACTCCAACATTTTTTTGAAATGAAGGTTTTTCCTCCATTCATTATTTATATTCTAATGAAAATTATATGCATCAATCTTTTTTTCAGAGATGCACATAAAAGAAAATGCCCGTATCCAAAGACCATTGAAATCAATCAGCCTTTGACCCAAAACGATGTTTTGGTAATCAACATGTTTTATTTCACTTTTGGCTTTTTAAAATTTTGTAAAATAAATAAAAAAAAAAAAAACCAAGAAACTTTGAAACAAAAGGCTTCCCCCCATTTTCTTCCAAAAGCAAAATCCCCTCACAAGCAGGACCAGATTTCAAGAAGCATTTATGTCAATAGAATCACACTGTCTGATAAAATATGATTCTGTCAACGTTTCTCCAAACAACTCTCCGCTTGGGCAGGAAGATTGCAAGATTCCAATTACTGCTCTACCCACATACTCAAGTGTTAGGACTGAAATATATTCAATAGGAAGTCCAAGCACCTTTTATAGAAACTCATGTTTTCGGTACCTCTATTCTGTGGTTTTTAGTTTGGTATCCAGTAGCGTTTAAAACACCCATCCTTTGAAACTCAAGCACTTTTTAAGACAAGTCTGGTTTGGGCACCCAAATTCACTAGTCTTTTTTTAAATAATCTAGGCTAAAGATCATATAGAAACAATCTTTCCCTCTTCACCACACATTCTTCTGCTTTGTTATTACAGTACACTAGAGTAGCTAGCAGTGTGCAAAATCTACACTTGTAAATGGGTTTAACATTCACTTTCTTTTTATACAGTGTATAGAAGTCAGAGAACAAGCTTTCAGAATTTTATTTATATAAATTAATTTTCTCCAGGCCTTGATTGGTGCCCAGGCACTTTTCCACAATATTCAAGATCATTCTATTTAGTGCAGTGGTGGGTGGAAGAAATGGGAGTGTATCTGAGTCATCCATTTTGAGTTAATGACTGTGTCTCTTGTGGAAGCCTAGGAAATATATATGTTCTATAAATATGGAACTAAATATTCCATTTATTGAAAGACAGATTCCTGTCCTGACCTTGTCTCTGCAGACTTAAGCACACAAGAAATATAGTGAATGCATTCATGTCAGTTTCTCCACACAAACAAATCTTTGCATGCATGTCACAGGGCCAACCGCCTTCCTCACAAAAGTCAGAACATTCTAGAAAAATTACAAGAGTAACAGGAAAGATGTTTCATAACCAAATACAACCAAGTGAGTCATGTGGGCTTAACAGACCACTTGTTCGTGGTGAGGGAAAGGAAGGAAGGAAGGCTGTCTGCAAATGGACGGGGGAAAGAATAGGAGGAAGAGAGGAGCTATTAAGACTCAACAGGGGGAAAGCAACCAGCTCCAGGCTGAGAGAGAGATCACGGAGGTTCTACCTGTTTATGGTCTATTTCTGCCCCTTTGATGCCCACTCCCTTGCAGGCTGGCCCAATGCCAGCACTGCAGCAGCCACTCCAGCTCCTTTGGGTCCCACTCTTGCTTCTGTCTCCTTTACCTGCACCAGGTGCAAGTGACATTACGATGCATACAAGCACCACAATATTTGCATTGCAGGCTGTGTCTAGACTGGCATGACTTAACGGAAAAAACTTTCCGCAAAATATTTCCGCAAAAGCGTGTCTAGATTGGCACAGATGCTTTTGCGCAAAAAGTGCTTTGGCGCAAAAGCATCCATGGCCAGTCTAGACGTGATTTTGCGCAAGAAAGCCCCGATCGCCATTTTAGTCATCATGGCTTTTTTGCACAAAACAGTTCTTCCCTGTCTACACTGGCCCTCTTGTGCAAGTATTCTTGAGCAAGAGGGCTTTCCCCCGAGCAGGAGCATGAAAGTATTTGCTCAAGAAGCACTGATTTTGTACATTACAAAGTCAGTGCTCTTGCGCAAATTCAAGCAGCTAGTGTAGACAGCTGGCAAGTTTCTGCGCAAAAGTAGTTGCTTTTGCGCAAAATCTTGCCAGTCTTGATGCACCCTCCCAGTTCTGCCACATTTGTTTCTCCATACATTTGCTGTGAAGATTAGACTACTACAATACATTCTACTGGGGGGACTTTAATGAGGCAGACACACCTCCGTGTTGTTCCTATTTATGTTTCTCTGGTGCTGGGTATCTACATTTAAATAAATATAGGTGTTTGCTTTCCACAGTATGGTTGTCTGGGAATATTCAATCAGCAGTCATCTTTGCCCCCAAAGGGGAAGAATTGCAAGTGTCTGAAACCCAACAGTGTGCCCAAGGCCTGTGGAAAAACCATGAGGATTTATTCAGAGCCAGGAAGGCAAGAGTCTTAATACTTGATGAAAGTGCACTTAGATCAGAAAAGAGACACAAGTGCAGCTTGTGTCCATAACTACATTTTTATATGCACATTGGACACACATTAAAAACAGAAATTCTTCCTACGGGCCTGAATGATTGATGGAATCTTGAATGTTGCCTCCCTTGTTCTTTACAGGATGACGAATATGGAACAGAGTATTAACTTTGACATTTGGTTTTCTCTCGTGCAAAGATCAGTCTTAAATCTGCTGTAGAACCTTTTAAAAGGGATATGGGGCTGGCTTCTGGCAATGTTTACATTTAAGACCCAGGTAGTATGGAACTTGTATATGCTGCTGAAGGTCCCTTTCCAAGCTACAGGGTCTTGCTGTCTTGAGCTTATCCACTTGATTTCACATTCCAGTCAGGTTGAGCTGTTGTTCATGGGAAAGCATGGCTACCTGCGGCATGACCTCATATGCCTCCCTAGCAAGATTCCTGCTTTGAGTTGGTTAATGGCGGATATAAATGATTACTGCTGTATCAATGGGGATGAGGCCATTGGAAGAGGAACTCTGGCTTCTGAAATTAAAAAGTACCCACTAGAGTTCCCTGCAGCCTGGCCCAATACTAGACAGCGGCAGTCCAAACAGGACAGGAAATGATACAAGTCCGAACATGCATGTTGACAACCCCATATCTCTGGCTGACATTTATGGGAATTATTTTCTGGTGTGGGTCCAATGGTGAAAAGTCTTGGTTAATGAGCGTAGGGCTTCTGCTACTATTGTAGGGACAGATGGATACTTGCCAATATGGAAATCTGTGAGATGAAATCCTTTTTGTCAGATGCCTTTTGAAGTCTCTTTACTAGCAGTTCCTCAGGTGCAGCAGCACTAATTTTCCAATGAAAATGGCTCTTTCAAGGAGAATATTTTCAAGCTTCTAAAGACCTTGCCAACCCCTGTCTGACATTTGATCTAAAGGACATTAAGTGAATGCTTTAGTCACACAAATGGTGCATCAAAGAACCCAGCCAGAGATCAGTATTCTGTGTTCAAATGCAAGCTCTTGCCAAGGTAGCAGAAGTGTGGTTCTGTGCACTGACTAGTCTTTACTAACTAGTAGTGACAGTAAGGATTGATACAGCTTGAATCAGTATAGTTGTCACTTTTGGAAAGTCCTTGGACACAGTGACAAAAAGTGTAAAGGTAAACAATTGGTGCTAATAATGATTTTGAGCAAGATAATTATGAAGCATTTCCATAACAGGAAAGAAGAGGTGTGTCCTTTTAGCACGATTGACTTTAAAAAAAGTCACCATGTTCTACCATGGCAAGGAAGCCTCTGATGCTATTTGTTAATTCTTTATGCTGAGTGAAGCAAAGCAAGTTACCAAACTCTACACACTTGCAGTTTTCTTTAACCTGGTCTCTCAGCAGATTAACCCTTATATCCTTTGCAATATATTTTTTCAATTAGAATTGATTTTTTTTCCTGTTGAGTGGCAATGACTGCTTGCGATAGGGAAAGATTTAAGTACTGAAAATTATTGCCTCTTATCCATAAATCAGTGAGAGAAGCAGTATGAGCTATCTCAGGCACCCACCCTGATTTTTCAATGACATCACCTAGAACACTGCATCTGAAGTGCAACAGGATATGCATTCAGGTCTGATCACTGAATTATCAGAAACAAAACAGTGATTGAAAGGAGTTCAACCACATGATTTTACTGCTGTTCTCTGATGTGTAAGACTTGGAAGTTAAGTAGTTGTGCATATTTGATGAAGCAACATGGTTAAACAACAGCCTCCAAATTGTGATTATAGGTCATATTTTATATTTTAGCATTGCCCCTAAGCCACAATCAAAAGCAAGGGGCTGGAATGCGAGGCACTTTACAAACACAAAAGAAAATAGGTCTCTGGCACCATAGAATGTATAGACAAGACAGACAACAGGCAGGGAGTGAGAGGCAACATACAAGCAAAGTAATCAGGCAGATGTGTGGGAAATAACACTTGCAGGTTGTTCTGCTAGCATGCCTTTTCACCAGCTAGCTGCTTCTTGGCAACCAACCTCTGCTCCTACGGCTGGCTCCACCCTTGGCAGATCACTCTTCCTTCCCAAGATCATGCCTCCACTGCAGTAAAACCCACACAGCTCTGCAACTTGAGCTCTGCAAACTGGAGTCAGCTAACACAGGTGAGCTATACAGTTTGGCTGCATCTAGACTGGCAAGTTTTTCCGCAAAAGCAGCTGCTTTTGTGGAAAAACTTGCCAGCTGTCTACACTGGCCGCTTGAATTTCCGCAAGAACACTGACTTCCTACTGCCTGAAATCAGTGCTTCTCGTGGAAATGCTATGTTGCTCCCATTCGGGCAAAAGCCCTCTTGCGCAAATGCTTTTACGCAAGAGGGCCAATGTAGACAATGCAGTATTCTTTTGTGCAAAAAAGCCCCAATCGCGAAAATGGCGATCGGGGCTTTCTTGCACAAAACTACGTCTAGATTGGCACAGACACTTTTCCGCAAAAAGTGCTTTTGCAGAAAAGCGTCCGTGCCAATCTAGACGCTCTTTTCCACAAATGCTTTTAACAGAAAACTTTTCCGTTAAAAGCATTTGCAGAAAATCATGCCAGTCTAGATGTAGCCTTTCCTTTCAGTATAGATGTTTGGGAGGGAATTTGGGCCCCTGCAAGTGTTTCATTGCAGTGTAGATATCCCCATAATGGCTGGTGCCCTGGATGGGAGAGTCTCCTAAGAATGAGTCCCTCCCTGCTGGTTTCAATGTAGAGCATCCCAGCAATGTGTAATGTAAAGGAATTCTTTATGAGGAAACACTCATGTAAATGTGTCCTATATGGGAATATACTAAAGAAAAGGAAAATTTAGACTGATTAGCAGACAAATTCCAGATTCATCTATGAAATAAAATAGTTAATTAGCCACTTAGACTGGGACAAGAACCAAGTTGCCTGTAATTGAAGAATAATTGGATGGGGTTTCTCAATTAAAGTTGTACTAATCTGGCCCAGAAATATTCACATGCTGACAATCAAGTCTCTCTGATAACGGATATTGGTTTGGAATACATATCCCATCCCTGGTCATTTTTAGGAATCAGGAACAAAAAGGGGGAGAGTACAGGGACTGGCTTATAAAACTGATCTCCTTTCAGTGTCATTATGACTTAATTTATCGCCTCTTTTTATACCCTTAGGCCACAATAAAGCAATGTAGCAAAAGACAGTGCCTACAATATGCAGGCTAGCACACAACATCTCCTTATGTGCAATGTAATATCCAAGGCAATTATCCACTTTTGGCAGTTGAACTGCCCTAAAAAGGAGGCTAGTTTCAGTCATGCGAGGATAACTTACCACCACAAATAACTGGCTGACTGCCTTGTTTGAGCTACATTGCTGGCATCATTACAAAGAGATAACAACTGATGTGGTTTACTCACCTTTTTTAATGCAGTGCCAAGAGCAAACATAACATAGGAAAAGGCAATAGTAAAAATTCCCATGAGACTTCAAGGCTTCACAGATGAATGGTAGTTTGCGTGTGGTTCTAGAGGGGTTGTATTCTCTTTTCTAAAAACATACGTTGTTTTTCTACAATCATGAAAACATCTCTAAAAATGAAATTAGCAAGAAAAGGGACTATTTGTAAATGGTGAGAAAAAAGGCATTGCCTAGTATGCTGTTTGACCATCTCTTTTCAAATTTTTCTGTGCAAATTGAACAAGTTACACTTTGCATATGTCTAAACACTGCATCACTAACTTCACCTCCACTGAAAAGCCCAGGTGCAAAGGCTTAGGTTCATCTGTTGCCACCCAGCACAGCAGGCAACTCTGATCTCATCATGGAACCCCAGTATAGGAAGAAATGGCAACAGTGTTTTAGCATATTTTAACTCCTCCCCCACCAAAATGCAGACTCTTTCAAACCTCTTATTAGGAAAAGAGAGCTGATTAACAATACTGGAACTACAATGATCTAGAGATCCAGAGCAAAATGATAATAATAATCACAATCACTCAACAGTTTGTCACTTCTCTCCACTATGTAAACCAAAACATTTTAATCCTCTCAAAATGCTGAGTTTCACCTTCCTCCAATATAGACTTTGCTTTATTTGGCTGATGTCTTCAATAAATGATATAGACTAGTAAAATAAACCCCCAGCTATTTCCAGTAATTCAGTCATGGCTCTGTGATTCAGGAAACATCCCACATCTTAAAAATATGTAAGGACTTGTACCTCTAGTATTTGTTTCGGAGCCTCTTTGCTTCAATTCTTTAGTGTTCTCCACTGCCAATTCTTTTGTGGTTGTAGATGCTTTTTCTAGTACAAAGTCCTGTTACTGGCAATAATGCACAAAAACAGCTGGTCCCAGACAGCTAACCAGTAACATTACAGCACCTCTGGGTTCCAGATATTCTCCATTAATGTCTTTTCTTCCCTGAAGATTAGTTACTTAACAGAAAATGACAAGATAATTTCCCTAATTAGCTGCCTAGGCAAACCATTTGCCCTAATGCAAGTGAGATTCAGTCTATTATTCGTCTATCACTCTACTTTTGCCTCCCTGCCAAAATATCCCAGGTGCCTTAAAGCAAGAAACCATGAATCAGTTTCACAATTTACTAAACCATTCTAGTTTTCAAGGTTGTGTTTATGCAAGTCATGTTTATGAAAGCATTACTTTTAGCAACTACTTGTTTTATCCCAGAGAACAGGGTTTTACTAATTACTACACGGGTACTTTCACAGTGCTAAGAAGACACTTCATTGAACCTTTTATAACTTCTCTAACATGGTTTCCATTTTCCTGAGGTAGTTTTGTATTCATTTAGATGGAATACATGGGGCCAAAACCTCAAAGGTTTGTAGTTTGGTATTCAGAGACTGTAGTCTTCTTAGTATTGTGACAAGCATATGATTCAAAATCCATTTTTGTTTATTTTCTGTATTTTAATTAAAAGGTTCAAAACAGTTACAATATTTGAAATGTAACTAAGGCTTTCATTTTAACTATAATTATTTCTCTCTTTTGCTGGAGAGAATTCAGGAATACCCCCTCTGCCCTATGTCAGACAATCTTTAGATGGTAATAAAGAATAAGAACTGCCTTTTTGGAGAAAAGAGAAATTAGTTGAGAGGGGCTGGTGATGCTGTTGTTAAAGTCCGGTCTCTTTTCCTAAAAGTCAAAACAAGATAGACAAGTGGGAAAACCTTAGCAAAAGGTAGAAAATGCATCTTCTGTCTCTGGTATTAACTTTCACATGCAATCTCACTGCTGGAGAAAATTAGGATCTTGTGTTGTGCCTATCAGCCACTCCAAAAATCTAGCAAGTTTATGCCAGTATATTTAGGACATTGTGTTGGTCATAGGCTTAAAGCAGTGTTGCAAAATTTACAGTTTTATCTGTCTAACCAGGCTCTTATTAGACCAAAGGCAAAAGGAGAGGAATAGGAAAGTACATGAATAAGGTATAGAAGGAAAAGGACACACTGAGTGTGGTGAAAGATTTACACCCCATGTGGACGTTTAGGTTTTAGATGGAGCAGGTGGAGGTAATGATGCCATCTGGCTCCCTCTCTGGCTGATCTGGGCAGGATATTTCTCAGGATTACAATGAAGCTGCTCTCCCAGGAGACAGTAGGGTACATGGAATAATTTGTGCCTTCTCCTGTTCTGGTCTTTCAGTCATCTAATGTTATAGTAGCAAGCTTCCTCCCCCCACAAAGTCTTTCTCAGGTCTCAAAGGAAGTGATGGCTCGGATAGATCAAACTCTCATTATTTTGTCCACCATTAAGGCACAATTTTTAACATAGCAACTTTGGTTCACTGATTTTCAGTCCCATGCTTCTTCTGTTTACGAAACCTGATCATTATGCTGTCACTGAATTATATCCCTAGGACTCTGTTTGGATTAATTCAGACTTTGACTCTATTTTGCACAGGCTCACCCCACCCTCCTCAACATTTATTGTTAGAGGTTGTTGTGCCATTTTATTAGCTTTCAGTCACTTTTCAATAGCTGAGCTCACAAATAGGGTAAATTTGAAGGGCTAATTATTGCAATAGCATATATCTCCTTTCTCTGAACTAATTCCCAAGTCCATTAAGCTGGAATCTTCGCCCTACTTGGAACTGTTATATGTTGGGACAAATTCTTTCCACCTTTACTCTAGCACAGGTGATCTGGAAGACTCAGAATTTCACTGAAGTGTGAAGGGTTCAAGTTTAAAAAGGAAGGAATGTTAATGAAAGAGTAGGAAATCAGGGCTGCAGGAAGTTTCCCTATAGGAGGAGACCAGCAATGAATTCCAGATGGCATAATCTTCCTGAATGTGCATATCATATGGCTGATCCCCAAAATAGCAGAAGTGGTGTCAGTTACCCACACATGGAGATTATTTTATTAGAAATGTACTTAATCCTGAAAATGTATCTTTACTATGTTTCTCTTACCAGACTAAATGATACCTCTGCATCAGTACACTGCCTTTTCCCACCAATTTCCTCAGTCAATCCTTCTAATGCTACAATTGGCTTCAGACACTATTTTCAGTTAACCTCACTTGTTTTCCATCTTCTCCCTGTTGCTGTACTCCAGTTACTGGATAGCACCATTAACAGCCAATACTTGCAGAGTGTCTCTTATTTATTAAGCTTAGTATGTAATTTAATACAGTGATGAACATAACAAAAACTCCCAATACTTTGATCATTTCAAAATGTCAGCAGAAATTCTGACTGACCTGCTTGATTTTCTTCAAAGAGCCTCCACCTTGTACTGTACACTTGCCTTTTTAAGACTTCTAAGAAGCTTCTCATGGATTGTGGGGGGGGGGGATACATTTCTTTTCAGTGGTTATTTCATTGTTATTTTCATATTTGAAAAAGGGCGGCAAATTTCATCTCCCCATGCTGTGCTCTCATGCAAAGCTTTTCAGATATACAAATAATCAGCTCCTATGCTTCTGGTGAAGTCTTTCCCCCTTGCTTCCTCTTTTTTTTATCAGAATGAAAAGTGTACTTTTTTTCTGTGTGACTCTCCTACAAAGCCCCTCAGGCAAACAAATAATCAGTTCCCTGAAACTTTTAGCCTATAGCTTTCTATCTTACCAGTCATCAGGAGTTTGACAGACATTTGACAAAATAAAAACTTACCACTGGTGAGAAAAGCATTGAGCTGTAGTTTGGGACTTTAACCATTTTTATTTCTATTCCACCCCTTTTGTAACTTTTACAGGTCACAGAACACTAAAGAGCACTTATAGAAGCAGAAGAACAAGATAATCCCTGCTTAATGGAATGGTTAAAAAGGTCAGAATCTAACTTTCTGATTGATAAAATAGTAAAACAGGTGAATCTAGAATGTTTGATTACTGTAATCTATTTACCCAAAATTGGTACATCCTGACATCAGCTTAACTGTAGATGTAACTCGACTATATTCCAGCTGTAGCAAAGGTTTTAAAAACATTGAGGAGGCTAGATTTTGTTTTGTTTTTAATTATTCATGTGTCTGTAAATCCAGATATCCTTAGATACCAGGAGTCCAATATCAGATGGAGCCATACATTCATCTAAAATATCTTACTCTGCAATGATTATCAGCTCCACTTTGTAGGGTCTATGGGACTAGGAGTGACAACATTGAATACCATTGTGAAAGTAGAATTGACCTTCTTCCACTGAGGTAAAGTTTCTATTCCTAGCCTTGCCGAGCCATGACATAGACTTTAAAATCATTACAGTTTTATGTGATAAAACTGTTACTAATATGGGTGCTGACCCTTGCACATCATTGGCTGTGTCTACATTGGCATGATTTTGCGCAAAATTGCCTGCTTTTGTGCAAAAACATGCTGCCTGTCTACACTGGCGGGGAGTTTTGCACAAGAACACTGACGTTCTAATGTGTGAAATTAGTGCTTCTTGAACAAAAACTATGATGCTCCTGCTCAGGAATAAGCCCTCTTGCGCAACTGTTCTTGCGCAAGAAGCCAGTGTAGACAGGCAACATGAATTTCTTGTGCAAGAAAGCCCGATGGCTAAAATGGCCATTGGAGCTTTCTTGCGCCAGATAGCATCTACACTGGCATGGATGCTTTTGCGCAAAAGCACATGCCAGTGTAGACACTCTCCTGCGCAAATACTTTAACGCAAAAACTCTTGTGTTAAAAATATTTGCGCAAAATCTTGCCAATGTAGACGTAGCCTTAGAGTTTGGTGAATAGTGATTTGTTTGTGGGTGCAAGGACAGGTAATTACAAATTGAGAGATAGAGAGAGGAAAAAACCTCAAACAAAATGTTGGCTGAAGAACTTCAGGAATTTGGAATAAGGCCCAGAGAAGTCAGATTAATATATTCCCATACACACAGGCTACGTCTAGACTGGCCCCTAAAAATGGAAAAGCGATGCAAAGCAGGTAAGTCAGCATAGGGAAATCCGCGGGGGATTTAAATATCCCCCGCAGATTTAAATAAACATGTCCGCCGCTTTTTTTCCGGCTTGGGGAAAAGCCGGAAAAAAGCATCTAGACTGGCCCGATCCTCCGGAATAAAGCCCTTTTCCGGAGGATCTCTTATTCCTACCTTCAGGAAAAGGGCTTTATTCCGGAGGATCGGGCCAGTCTAGACGCTTTTTTCCGGCTTTTCCCCAAGCCGTAAAAAAAGCGGCGGACATGTTTATTTAAATCCGCGGGGTTATTGAAATCCCCCACGGATTTCCCTATGCTGACTTACCTGCTTTGCATCGTTTTTCCGTTTTTAGGGGCCAGTCTAGAAATAGCCACATTTAGTGAGACAACAGACCTTTAGTCACTCTTAACTTAAAATATACACTTGAGAAATATTCATAATAGGACACTGGACAGATGAAGACGTAGTATCAGTGAGCATGAATTTGCAAAGAACAAGTACTGTTAAACCACCCTACTAGATTTCTTTCACAGAGTAATAAGCCTTATAGAGTGGGGAAGTGGCAGATACGCTATATCTTTTGATATTGTCTCCCATGACATTCTGATAAACAACTAGGGAAACACAAACTAGATGGAGCTAATCAAATGTGGATATGTGACTGGTTGGAAATCCATTCCCAGAAAGTAGTTATCAGTGGTTCACAGTAGGAATGTAAGTGACTAGTCAAGTAGTCAACCTCTTGCATCCCCCCTCCTTTGCATCAGAGGCTGCAGGGCACGGAGGGAGGGGAAGCAGGAGCCAGTGTTGGGGGAGCTGGCTTAAAATCCGGTTCCCCCCAGCACCATCTCTGTGGTTCCGCTAGCCCCTTCTATGCTGCTGCCTAAAGGCAGCCGTGTGGGGGTACGAGTTCAGGGGGAGGGAGAGACAGGGGAGGCTGCTGCAAAGAGATGGGACTCTCCCATGGACAGGGGCTGCTGCCAGAGCTGTCTATTTAAAGTAAGTCCTGGCCACATCAGCCCAGGCTGGCCGTGAACATAGGCTGCTCTGGTAGCAGCCCCTGTTCTAGGAGGTCCAGGACCGCTGCAGCTCTGCATTTTAAATGTAATAAGAATGTTCCTACAACATTTAAAATGTGGAGTTGCAGCAGGGGTAGCTCCTGGGCCTGGCAGAAGATGGGACAGAACATCTTCCCTTATCGACTAATCATGGAGTTGATACAAATGATCAACTGACAGTCATGGTGTTGATACATAATATCAAGTGGGGACCCACAGGAAATGATTCTGGGTCTGGCTCTGCTCAATATCTTCAACAATGATTTAGACAATGGCATAGGGAACACTTAGGCTGTGTCTACACTGGCACCCTTTTCCGTAAAAGGGATGCTAATGAGACACTTCAGAATTGCAAATTCCATGGGGGATTTAAATATCCCCCGTGGCATTTGCATGAACATGGCTGCCACTTTTTTCCGGCTCGGGGTTTTGCCGGAGAAAAGTGCCAGTCTAGACGGGATCTTGCAGAAAATAAGCTCTTTTCTGGAAGATCCCTTATTCCTACTTGAAAGTTGCCATGTGCGTGCTGTGCTTTTGCACAAGAGCTCCCATGGCAGTGTGGATGCTCTCTTGCGCAAGAAAGCTCTGATAGCCATTTTAGCCATAGGGCTCTCTTGCGCAAGAAAACCCTGCCAAGCATCCACACTGCACTCTTGAGCAAGAGCTCCTGCGCAAGAAGGCTTACACCTGATAAAAAAGAGCGTAACTCTTGCGCAAGGAGCCCTCTCTTACCATGCTGTACTATAAATTTTCTTGCACAAGAGCAAGTGGGCAGGGTGGATGTCTGCAGTTTCTTGCGCAAGAGCGGCCATACTTGTGCAAGAAGCCGCGAGTGTAGACATAGCCTGAGATAAAGCCCTGAGTTATTGGTGAGGATGCTGCCTACAGGAGGGGAAGCCTTTACAAGAGGGGAACACTAAGGGAACAGACTCAGACATTATAGAGGGAGCACTGAGCTGGACCCCTGTTAAATGTGTACCTGGTAAGTAGTTTGTTGATTGCACACAGGGGCTATGTCTATTCTGGTGGGATCTTGTGCAAGAACTCTTGTGCACGAGCATGTCCACACAAACGTGCTTTTGCGCAAGAGCATCCATGGCAGTGTGGATGCTCTCTTGTGCAAGAAAGCTCTGATGACCATTTCAGCCATAGGGCTTTCTTGCACAAGAAATCCCCGCCGCACATCTACACTGCCCGCTTGTGCAAGAGGGCTTACACTTGTTAGAAAAGAGTATAGCTCTTGCTCAAGAAGCCCTCTCTTAACACGCTTTACTGTAAATCTTCTTGAGCAAAAGTGGGCGGGCTGTGTGGACACTCTGCAGAAGAATAGCCATTCTTGCGCAAGAACCCATCAGTTTAGACATAGCCAGAGGCTGTGTCTAGACTGGCCTTTTTTTCCGGAAAATCAGCCGCTTTTCCGGAAAAAAATTGCCAGCTGTCTACACTGGCTGCTTGAATTTCTGCAAAAGCACTGACAATCCCATGTAAGATTGTCAGTGTTTTTGTGGAAATACTATTCTGCTCCCGTTCAGGCAAAAGTCTTTTTCCGAAAAACTTTTGAGCAAAAGGGCCAGTGTAGACAGCAGAGATTTGTTTTCTGCAAAAAAGTCCCAATCGCGAAAATGGCGATCGGAGCTTTTTTGCGGAAAAGCGCGTCTAGATTGGCCACGGACGCTTTTCCACAAAAAGTGCTTTTGTGGAAAAGCGTCCTGCCAATCTAGATGCGCTTTTCCGAAAATGCTTTTAATGGAAAACTTTTCCATTAAAAGCATTTGCAGAAAATCATGCCAGTCTAGACGTAGCCAGAGTGCGTATGACTCAGCCAGAGGCTTTAGACTGAAAGAGGGCTAGATGTTCTTGTGCAAGAACATGCCAGTATAGACATAGCCACCGTGTCTACACATAATCCATCAGTCTCTAATGCGCTCTCTGCGTAGAGCTATCCACAGTGGTTCTTTGCTCTCTCAGCCAGGCAGTCTCCTCCTCTATCCAAAAAATAGGACTATGTAGCACTTTAAAGACTAAGAAGATGGTTTATTAGGTGATGAGCTTTCGTGGGCCAGACCCACTTCCTCAGATCAAAGAGTGGAAGAAAAGATCTGAGGAAGTGGGTCTGGCCCACGAAAGCTCATCACCTAATAAACCATCTTCTTAGTCTTTAAAGTGCTACATAGTCCTGTTTTTTGTTTCAGCTACACCAGACTAATACGCTACATTTCTATCACTCCTCTATCCAGTTTGAGGTCTCCAGAGGAACTGAACTGACTCTAGTCCTGCAACTCCTTTTATAGGACCTTCCTGGACCCTGATTGGCTGCTTCTCCTGTAGCTACTCTGGCCTGCTTGGAGGACTTCTCTGTAGGCTGTCTGAGACAGGTGTGTGGCAGGACCATAAGGTCTCTAGCAAGGGGATTCTGGGACTGGTACACCCTGTCACAATTGCCTAGAAAGGAGTATTATGGAGAAGAATCTGGGGGTACTAGTAAATCACAAACTCTGTGAGTCAGTGTAACACTGTTACAGAAAGAAAAAGAGCAGACATTCTGGTTTGTATTAGCAGAAGTGTTGTAAGGAAGGCACAAAAAGTAATTCTCCCACTCTCTTCAAATATTATGTCCAGTTCTGGGCATCACATTTCAAGAAAGATGTGGACAAATTGTAGCAAGTCCAGAGAAGAGTCACAAAAATGAGTAAAGGTCTAGGAATCAAGACCTATGAGGGAAGATTGAAAGAACTGGGTTTGTTTAGTCTGGAGAAGATAACGGGGGGGGGGGGGGGGGGAGGAGGAGGGACACATGTTAACAGTTTTCAAGTACATAAAAGGTTGTTACAAGGAAGTGGGAGAGAAAATATTCTCCTTAACCTATGACAGTAGGGCAAGAAGCAATGGGCTTAAGTCGCAGCAAGGGAGGCTTATGTTGGGCATTAGGAAAAACTTTCTGCCAGAGTGGTCAAACACTGGAAAAAATTGCATAGGGAGGATGTGGCATCTCCATAATTGGAGATTTTTAAGAGCAGGTTAGTCAAACAACTGTCAGGGATGGTGTAAATCAGGCTTGGGTAAAATACGGCCCATGGGCTAGATCTGGCCCACCAAGCTACCAGATCTTGCCTGTGGATGCAGTGGGAGCCCCAGGCAGGCTCCCCACTTGCCTTGCCCCACCTGCATGCCATTCAGAAATGCAGCTGCTGGGCGGTTTCGCTTTAAAATCTGTGAGCCCGGAAGGGAGAGGGGGGAAGGCTTTAGGAGCTACTGCTGCCCATACCACAATCCCATTGGCTGTTTTTTGGCCAGAAACTGGCCAATGGGAGCTGCCTGTTTCAATATCAGGCAGCCAAGAAGCACTATGTCTTCTCTCTTCACAGAGCACATGACTGCAGCTTCTACAGGTACAGGGCAGGCAGGGAGGCTGCTTCAGGAAGGTGCTGGCTGATAAGTCTCCTGGCCAGAGCCTGCTTGTGGCACCCCAAACCTTCCCTGTGGCTCACAAGCTTGTAAGTTGTATAATCATTTATATAGTCACCTAGTAGGATAAAGCAATTCAAATTAGTCAGCAATGTAAATAGTAAGGTTCAATTTAAAGATAAAGTATTCTGTATATAATTTTTGTTTTTAAAACCCCTGACTGTCTTGGTCCCTAAAAATGACCCAGATCCAAAGAGAGGAACATATTCCAACTCTTTATTTTGGAACACAAGAAAGTGACAGGTCTGTAGTCACTGTGATTTGCCACTGACGAACAGGTACATCTTGCTTCAGCAGCAGCAGTCCCTTTCTAATTAGCTTTGCACCAGAGACTTGGTAGAAATCTTGCTGCTTCACTGAAAATAGGATACTAACACATAAACAAAACCAAGCCAACTGTGATAGATGGCGTTTATTTTGGGATTACTCTTTGTTATTTAAGAAAAGACAGATATCCAGAGATTTGCTGGTGACAACTCAACATGCTTTCCAGTTATGGATTCTGGGTAGTGTAATTAAGTGTCCTGTAAAATTAAATGATAACTATAACAACTAACCAAAAGAAGAGATGGAATAAAGACTTGGGGCTTATTATTATGGTGCAAATGTATTATGATAAGTAACACAATTAAACCAAGGTTTCATCTACACAGCACACTTATTTTGAAATAAGCTATTTTGGATTTTTTTTCTGAAATAACTTATTATGAAATAGCACATCTACACTACAGGGAAGCCTCAAAATTAGTCTGAAGCAGGCTTCTCTAATGCGGATGTGATACCTCGAATTAGAGTCTCAGGAGACGCTGGGGAGTAATTACTTTTAATAGCCCCCGGGGGTAGGGGAACTATTTCAAAATAGCATCAGTGGAGCATCCACCTTACTGCTATTCCAAAATAGCTATTTTGGAATAAGCGTTATTCCTTGTGGAATGAGATTTCAAAATAAGCCATCCGTTATTTTGAAATTATTTCAAAATAACAGAATTGCTGTGTAGATGCTTGCATTGTTATTTCAGAATAAAGTCAGTTATTTTGAAATAACTGTGCTGTGGAGATGCACCCTAGCAGAATATTGAACCCTATTTGTTTGCCCTTGCCTGAGTTTGTGTTAACCATTGGTAGCTAACAAACATTTTAAATGGGACTATCTTTGTCCGCACCAAGATGAAAATCATGTTTCTCAAATGTTGGTTCATTTTATTTTGAAAATAACAGTATTTCATTCACTCCACATAATTTTTTCTCTGTCTTTATTTATTTATGTTTGCAAGAAAATAAAAATCAGCTTTAGTTTGAAATGGACTATGGAATTGAAAAATCAATTATTAGCTCCTCCTTTTACAAAAGATAGCCACAAACTGAAACACACAGCCTGATTCTGCAGTTGATGCATATGCACAGGGCACCACATGGATTCTGTAGCTAAGGAAATTGTCATAAACCCATCGTTTTATTATTTATGAATGTGCTCCTGAATCCATACTTTCATTATTCAAAAAATTAAGTATCTGATCTTTATGCTCATGAACAAATATCTCCCAATGTGTGAACGCAATCTAATTGCCTGGCAAAGTTCTGTGCATCTGAGCCTGAAACAAACTCAGTGTTGTGAACTGCCCAATTCAATGCACTGGATGTTAACTTGGAAACTGAATGAGGAAAATTGGTTATCTATTTCACTGATGATCATTTAAGCAAGAAACCCCTGCTAATGAGCTTATCACACAATCCCAAACTCACTCACTTTTTTCCGCAGTCCAAAAGACCTAAGTGGTCCAGGTCAGTGCGGAGAAAGCATTAAAATATATTAAAAAGTGACAATGAAAGTTTTAAGAAGAGATGATTTGCTATGACTGATATTCATTCTCTCCCCTATCTTATCTGTATGTTCCAGTAGATGTCTGGTGTACAGCAATGGTACTAGGTAGACTTGCTGAATAGATGACTGTTTTTACAGAAGATCAGTTGTATGCTATAATTACTATTATTACTATAATAATCATTCAAGGAATTCAAAACTCTTAGAAGATTAGTTAATACAAGCATTACTTTTTAAAGAAACCGGCTTTTTTCTGGTTATCATTATTTTGTCACTTCAAAGCTCTGCTGAAGTTTCAAGCTTCATTTTCCTGTGGAAGACATCATTACATTTGCACTAACTTTACCTTTTAGTAAGTGCCTTTGTGCACTTTTATCTAAGGATGAAAACGAACTGCAATATACAGTGCAGAGAGCACTACTTTTATCACCACACAGACAAAGTCAAAGAGAAATAAGTATTGTAAGGCAAATATAAATGTACCACAGGTGAAGATGGGGCAAAGACAGGGCTTGACTGTTCGCTACAGCACAGACAAGGATAGGCTGTGAGAAAAGAAGGCATAGCCATATAATATAAAAGCTGCAAGTATATGGGCTGAATCAGGCTTTTTTCTGTACAAAGCAAAGGTAATAAAGTCTGAGAATCCTTGGTTAATTTCCTGGAAGAAGATGTGTCAACTTTTGATGGACACCTCCAGATTTTGGGGACTGAAAGGGACACTATGAACACCTCGCCTGACTTCCTAGGAGCGGGCATGGCTACACTGCAGCAGGGAAGTGTGAGTCTGAGGAAGTGGGTCTAGCCCATGAAAGCTCATCACCTATTAAACTATTTTGTTAGTCTTTAAAGCGCTAAATAGTTTTCCCTTTTGTTTTGTCCCAGCTCAGAAGAGAGTCTTGTGCTAGCACTCTAAATATAGCATCGTGGACATTGGAGCCTGGGTACCTCCTAAATCCAAACCCACTTGACCCATGGGTCCAAGCATGGGTAGTTAACCTGAATCCCCACCCACCCTGCTACTTTTAGTGAGCTGGCTTGAGCAGAGCTAGTGGGTCTGTTTGCTTGAGTTGGGAATCACATCTTCCCGCTGCAGTGCGCATATAGCCCAGTATAACACAAGCCATAAAGCTCCCCTGAATTACTTGACTTAGTGCCGGTTTCTTAACAGAACATCCATTCTTGATTTAAAAATTGCCGGTGGGGGAAAATACAGCATGACCCTTGGCAAATTAATACACCATTTTAATACAATAATATCTTATTTGTAGTTTGAATTTGGTCAAATTTCAACTTCCATCTATTGGCTTGTGGGATACTGTCGGCTGTTAGATTGTAAATTGGATTCCCAGATGGATAATTATAGACTGCAATCAAGTCACCTCTATCATTTCTCTTTGTTAAACTAAACGTATTGCATTTTCTGGAGCTGCTCACAGGCATACGTGAATCATTCTAGCTTGTCTCTGTACTTTTTCCAATTTATCAACATTCTTCATGAACTGGGGACAGCAGAACTGGAAACAGTTTTCCAGCAGTGGCCTCATCAGTACCAAATTTAGAAGTAATTTAAATTTCCTACTCCTCATCGATATTCTCTTGTTTATGTATCCAAGGGTCACATAAGCCTTTTTTTTTTTTTTGGCAACCGTATCACATTGGGAACTCATGTTCAGCTGATTAAACACCATGCTCCCCATGTACTTTTCAAAGTCACTGTTTCCCATGATAGAATCCCCCTGTCTTGTCGATATAGTCTGCACTACTTATTCCTAGTTGTATACATGACATTTGGCCATATTAAAATACTTTAAAAGGGCTACTGTGACCCTGATTGCTCTGCATGCCTTTCTATCCTCAACATTATTTCTGATGCCTTCAGTTTGTATGATCCACAAACTTTAACGGTGATATTTTTGTTTTCTTCCACAGCATTGATAGAAATGTTCAATAGCACAATTCCAAGAACTAATCCTTCTGCATACCCCACTCCCCAAATGTCCCTTTTTCATGATGTTTTCCAATTTTTAATTACACTGATACCTGTGAGTTAGCGAGTTTTAATCCACTTAATGTGTACCATGTTGAGTTTTTCTTGTTCTCATTTTAAAATGTGGCACCAATTCAAATTCCTTAGAGAAGACAAAGTATATTATGTCAACACTATTATATTTATTAACAAAACCTACCAAAAATATATCAAGTTAGTTTTGCAAGATCTATTCTTCATAAAGATCTCTTGATTGTCATTAATTTATATTACCGTCATTTAATTTTTTAATCAAGTTCTGTATCAGCAGTTAACCTTTTTGGTATATTTGTTTACATCTAGTATTCCAGAATTGCAGCATTGCCAGAGTTACTGAAAACTCCAAAAGTTCCAAAGAATTCCTTATCCAGTTCTTTTAAAACTCCTGCATAAAAAGTACCAAAACTTGCTGACTTTAAAATTGATTAATTTTAAATTGATGCGATGCTCTTTAACATTCTCCTTAGTTACTGTTAGAACATAAAAGTGTTTCATCATCAATCACCATCATCTGATATGATACATTATTTGGCCTATTGCCAGATACAGAACAAAAAAGTTTATTGCACACTTCTGTCTTTTATGCATTATAATGGATAATTCTACTATTGTCATCAAGTAATACACCAATATCATTAAGATTCTTTTTTTCCTAATTTACTTAAATTCCTTATTGTAAGAATATAAGAATGGACATACTGGGTCAGACCATAGGTCCATTTAGCCCAGTATCTTGTGTACTGACAGTCGCCAATACCAGATGCCTCAGAGGGAGGGAACATAACAGGTAATCATCACATGATCCCTCACCTGTAATCCATTTCCAGACAAACAAAAGCTAGGGACACTATTACTACCCTTCCTGGCTAATAGTCATTAATGGACCTAACCTCCATGAATCTATCTAGTTCTTTTCTGAACCCCGTTAAAGTCCTAGTCTTCTCCACATCCTCTGGCACAGAGATCCATAGCTGATTGTGCTCTGAATGAAGAAACACTTCCTTTTATTCGCTTAAAACCCGCTGCCTATTAATTTCATTTGGTGACCCTTAGTTCTTATATTGTGGGAATAAGTAAATAACTTTTCCTTATTCACTTTTTCCATACCAGTTATGATTTTAAAACCTCTATCATATCCCCCTTAGTCTCCACTATTCTAAGCTGAAAAGTCCAAGTCTTTTTAATCTCTCTTCATATGGCACACCTTCCAAACCCCTAATTATTTTTGTTGCCCTTTTTGAACCTTTTCCAATGCCAATATATCTTTTTTTGAGATGAGGCAAACACATACCATGGGCATACCATGCTTTTATATAGCGAGGTAATACAGTTTTCTCTGTCTTATGCTTTATCCCAGGGGTGGCCAACCCACGGCTCTCAAGCTGCATGCGGCTCTTTGCTCAAAGAAATGCGGCTCTTGCTAGTTCTGAGCCAGGTGCCTGGACTGCTCATGGTCGGCCACTCTGCACACGTGCCCCAGCTCCTGGAGGGAGAAGTGCATGGCGGAGGCTCCAGTGAGACTCAGGCTTTAGGTTAGAACGGGGATGGGGGTGGCTGGAGGTGCCTGGCTCTGGGGGAGGGGAGGTGCATTGGGTTACAGCAGGGAGGCTAAGAGTGCCTGGCTCTGGAGGAGGGGAGTGGGATTGGATTACAGCTGGGGGGAGGACTGGGGGTACCAGACTCTGAGGGAGGGGAGCAGGATTGGGTTAGAGTGGTGGGCTGAGGGTGCCTGGCTATGGGGCAGCAGTAGGGCATTGGGTTAGAGAGGATAGAGTGGATAGAGTTGCCAGGTGTCCAGTTTAGAACCAGACAGTCCAGTATTTGAGCTTTCTGTTGAGGAAACAAATTGAGAAAATATAAATATCCAGTATTTTCTAAATAAGATGTAAAGTAGATTGTGATGCAATGTCAAGTGTGTCTGGTATTTTTGTTGAAATCATCTGGCAACCCTAAGAGTTGGGGGCTGAAGCACCTTAAACTCAAAGTCTTCATGGATGCAGAATAAGGCAGCCAACACAGATGTCATATTTAAATTCCAAGGCAAAAAAAGCATCAGCATGCATCTGGTTTACTCTGTGTTTCCTTAAAGAAAATTCAAAGGCTATTGTTTGCCAGGCTGAAGCAATTATTCTGAGATATGAGTCTCCTTTGTTGTTTTTGAACCTCTTATATTTGCAGTCTGGGACAGACCTGAATTTTTAGAACTATAAAAAAGCCATAATATTCATAAGTTAAAAAAAAATGAGGAAAGCATACCAGAGATCAACAAGCTGGAGTGAAACAGACAATTCAAATTGTGCTAATTTACTTCTCAGTTCAGTTTAATTTAAAAAAACTCACAGGACATAATAGGGCAGTAGTGTTATATTTTAAATAGATGGTGGAGATGCTTTTTTTTTTTGAGTGAGAATATTACTATATTTTTAAAGATTTTTTTTTAAGTTGATGTTTGTTCCTTGTCAAGTTCTCTGAAAATCTGTGGACTGTCCATGGATTTTTTAAGTGACTAGAGACTTTTTTATTGGCTTGTGTCCGAAATGTCCCATAATTTTATTTTTAACACTACATTTTGTGTACTATATCTACAGTATCTATCTATATAGATATAACAATAAATATATAATATGTGGCTCTTTGCACTCTATTCATAGCTATTTTGGCTCTTTGTCTCTAACTGGTTGGCCACCCCACTCTAGATAATTTTAAATAAGTTGAATAGGATGGATCCCAGGACCGACCCTTGGGGAACCCCACTAGTTACCTCTCTGCACTCTGAAAACTTACTATTTATTCCTGCCCTTTGTTTCCTGTCTTTTAACCAGTTATTAATCCACGAAAGGACCTTCCTTCTTATCCCATAACAACTTATTTTACTTAAGAGCCTTTGGTGAGGGAGCTTGTCAAAGACTTTCTGGAAATCTAAGTATACTCTATCCACTGGATCCCCCTTTTACACATGTCCATTGACCCACTCAACGAATTCTAGTGGATTAGGAAGGCATGATTTCCCTTTACAGAAATCATGTTGACTTTCCCCCAACAAATTATGTTCATCTATGTGTCTGACAATTTTATTCTTTACTGTAGTTTCAACTAATTTGTCAAGTACTGACACTAGACTTACTGGTCTGTAATTTCCAGAATCACCTCAAGAGCCCTTTCTAAATATTGGCATCATGTTAGCTATCTTCCAGAAGCTGATTTAAAGGATAGGTTACAAACCACAGTTAATAGTTCCACAATTTCACATTTGAGTTCTTTTAGAACTCTTGGGTGAATGCCACCTGTTCCTGGTGACTTGTTACTTTTAAGTTGATCAATTTGTTCGAAAACTTCCTCTAATGACATCTCAATCTGGGAAAATTCCTCAGATTCATCACCTAAAAAGAATGGCTGGGGTTTGGCAATCTCCCCAGTATCCTTAGCCATGAAGACTGAAGCAAATAATTTATTTAGATTCTCCGCAATGACTTAATCCTCTTTGAGTATTCCTTTAGCATCCCAATCATCCAAGGCCTCACTGGTTGTTTAGCAAGCTTCTGCTTCTGATGTACTTAAAAATCATAAACATATTTTTTAAAACATTTTGCTATTACTTTTTGGGTTTGGGGCTAGCTGTTTTTCAAAATCCTTTTTTACTTTTCTTATATTTTACAGTTAATTTGACAAAGTTTATGCTCATTTCTATTTTCCTCACTAGGATTTGATTTTGACTTTTTAAAAGTTGTCTTTTTATCTCTCACTGCTTCTTTTATTTGGTTGTTAAGGAAGGTGGTACTTTTTTGGTTCCCTTACTGTGATTTTTAATTTGGGGTATACATTTAAGTTGGGCCTCTATTATGGCATCTTTGAAAAGTTTCCATGTAGCTTGCAGAGGTTTACTTTTGTCACTTTACCTTTCAATTTCTATTTAACTAACCTCCTCATTTTTGTGTAGTTCCCCTTTCTAAAATTTAATGCTACAGTGTTGGGCTGCTGAGGTGTTTTTCCCACCACAGGGATGTTAAATTTCATTACATTATGGTCACTATATCCAAGTCGTCCAGTTATATTTAACCTTTGGACCAGATCCTGTGCTCCACTTAGGATTAAATCAAGAATTGCCTCTCCCCTTGTGGGTTCCAGACCAGCTGCTCCAAGAAGCAGTCATTTAAGGTATCAAGAAATTTTATCTCTACATCCTGTCTTGAGGAGATGTGTACCCAGTCAATATAGGAATAGCTGAAATCCCCTTTATTTTGATATCCTCTCTAATCTCCCTGGCTACGTCTACACTGGCCCCTTTTCCGGAAGGGGCATGTTAATTTCACCTATCGTAGTAGGGAAATCCGCGGGGGATTTAAATATCCCCCGCGGCATTTAAATAAAAATGTCCGCCGCTTTTTTCCGGCTTTTAAAAAAGCCGGAAAAGAGCGTCTACACTGGCCCCGATCCTCCGGAAAAAGCGCCCTTTTCCGGAGGCTCTTATTCCTACTTCGAAGTACGATTCCAGAGATTCTATAGAACATTTTGGTTCATGTAAGATTTTTATTTCTATTCTACTTTTTCTTTCACGTATAGTGCCACTCCCCCACCAGTCGTTCCAATATATTTTGTACCCTAGTATGACTGTGTCCCATTGATTGTGCTCATTCCATCAAGTTTCTGTGATGCTTATTATATCAATATCCTCCTTTAAAACGAGGCACACTGGTTCACCCATCTTATTATTTAGTCTTCTAGCACAAACACTAGAATAAGCACTTTAAAAATTTGTCACTATTTATCTGTCTGCCATTTCCTGGTGTGTTAGACTCTTTTTCATTTGATTGTGTCTCATCTGATCTGACCCATACCTCCATCCTCTCCTCCTGACTAGAACATACAGAATCTCTATTAATAGACCCTCCCCTAAGAGCTGTCTCTGTGCGATCCATGTGCTCCTTCATACCCATCGGCTTTCCCCCAGCCCTTAGTTTAAAAACTGTTCTACAACCTTTTTAATGTTAAGTGCCAGCAGGCTGGTTCCATTTTGGTTTAGGTGGAGCCCATCCATCCTGTATAGGCTCCCCCATCTAAAAGTTTCCCCAGTTCCTAATAAATCTAAACCCCTCCTCTGTACATCATTTTCTCCTCCATGTATTGAGATTCTGAAGCTCTGTCTGCCTACCTGGCCCTGCACATGGAACTGGAAGCATTTCAGAAAATGCTACCCTAGAGGTCCTGAATTTCAATCTCTTTCCTAGCTGCCTAAATTTGGCTTCCACAATCTCTCTCCTACTCTTCCCTAAGTCAATGGTACATACATATATGAAGACCACTGGCTCCTCCCCAGCACTACACCTAAGTCTATCTAGATGTCTCGAGATATCCACACCTTTTGCACTAGGTGGACAAGTCACCATATGGTTCTCCTGGTCATCACAAACCCAGCTATATGTTTCTAATGAACAAATCCCCCATTACTATAATCTAATGTCCTTAACTCTGATGCTCATAAATTTCTCCTTATATCTATTTTCTTTCACTTGTCAACTTTCTGCAATTCCTAGCTTTGATTTCATTACTCTTAACGTCCCCTTTGTCTATTTTCTTTTTATATGTAGATCTAGAGCTTTATAGTTGCTTACGCTTCCTGTCTAAACCAGGTTGCTTTTTAAGCAGAACAGTCTTCTTTTCCAATTGTAGCTTTTGGGGTATCTAGTCAGATGTTTCTAAACAACTTCCAATGATCATTCACACTTGGCTGTTTAATTTTGCCCTCAGAAGATTTGGCCCATAATTGTTTTCAGTTTTTTTAAACTGGCACTTTTTGAATTACTAAGGCTATGTATAGACAGCGGCGGTATTTTGGGATACCAGAAGTATCCCACGTCTTTAAACATGCCTGTTATTTTGAAATAGTTAGCGAAATAACGGGTGCACTGTTCTGGCATCCCTGTAACCTCGTTCCATGAGGGTTAAGGGACTTGTGGGAATAGTGCTTTATTTCAAAATTAGATCAAAATAGGATATGTGAATTGCATAGCTCAAATTGCATATCTTATTTCCACCTCTGGGTGCAGTGTAGATGTACCTCAAGTGTGTCTGTGTGTGTGGGGGGGGGGGTGTTTATTATGGGTTTGTATTTTATTCTGATTGCACATAATAGATGTGATCAAGTCATAACTTGTACCTAAGATACTCCAAATGTTTGTTCAATGATCATTTCTTTTTTATCTGTCAAATGAGAGCTAATATAGAATTATCCCATACTGACTGAAACACTTATGGATTTAGGAAAATGTCATTTATAATATTTAGAAACTCTGAAGATGTTTTAAGTATGGGCGTCTTGAGCACCACAGTTATAATAAGTAACTGTTTTTATTTGCCTTGTAGTTATTTGAGCTAGAATGATCTCAGAATTATATATGTTTACTCAAAACAAATTGAAATAATTCAAGAGAGACAAACAGACATGGGACTTTTGGGATATAGCCTTCTTAGCTTATTTTTAAGCAAATGTACATTTGTTTAGAATGTTTCAACTTCTATGAACAGACAATTATGTTTTAACTGCAAAGAATTAATATTTCAGTCAACTAGCTGTAACGGGCTATACTTGCAAAGTGATTTCAGTTGGTTCAAATAGTGAGAGAGTTTATATCTGAAGGAAGAACATATGCAGATGAAATGATGAGCCTTATTAACACAGGGGCTGATATGGTCTTCAAAAAAGACAATACAGATGGTACCTTCCTAAACTGGAAACCTCTGGTCTGGCAACAGGACCACAGAGCCCAGGAGCAGGGAAGTCTGATGGGGGAGGGGCAAGGGAAGGAGGGCAGTAACTTGGCTGGGAGCCCAGTGGCAGGGCAGGTGGGTGGTAGAGCTGGGAGCTCTAGCCCTGGGGAGCCCCAGCTGGGTCTATGACAGGGAGCTGGGGCTGGAGCCTGGCTGCAGAATGGCTGAGCTGGAGCCCTAGTCTGGGGGAAGTGGGATTGGCACAGGTCCATGAGGGGAGACAGACTGGGTGGCCAGCAGGAAAGGAACCTTCTCTGGTCCAGCAAATTCCCTTGTTCAGGACCAGTCAGGTCCCAAGGGTATCGGACCAGGAAAGTCAAACCTGTACTTGATGAAAAGGATATTGATTGATATATAAATAGTTCAAATGAAGCAACAATTAATTTTACTCAGTATATTTCCCTTATCTATTTCAGTAACACTGCCTGTACATTACAATGCAATCAAAAATAAATTTTGCATATTATAGCGAAGAAGGGTACAATAGAAAGAGCTAATATGACAGATATAGATATTGATACAGGGCAGGTTAGAGGTCTTGATTAGAAGAGAAGAGAGGCAGCTCTTTAAAAAATAACAGCTATGGCCCTGGTTAATCAGGAGCAGCTGAGACAGGGCTGATATAAATCAATTAAGGGCCAGCTGAGCAGACTTCAGGCTGCCATTGGACCTCTTTAAAAGCCTTCCCTGTGGGAAGGAAGTGTGGAAGAGGAGTTGGGAGAGTGGAGAGGTATTGTCAACTCATAAAGAAAGTCAGAGAAGCTGAGCAAGACAACTTCAGCATTGCCAAAGACAGCAGGGGAAGGTGAGGGGCTCTGACGGAGTATTTGGGCTCCCCTCACCAAGAAGCCTGAACTCCAGCTGATAGCTGGGGGAGGACTGGTTGCTCAGCCTCAGCTAACCAAAGGACATCTACCCCACACCCTTTTAGCTGGAGACCAGCAGCCCAATCCTGCTAAGGGTCTGCAATACCTAGATTGCAGCTAGTGAACTGACCAGGGGCCTGGGACTGCCACTGCCACAATATGGTAAAAGAAGATGTCCAGAAAGCTATTTTAATTCACTGAAACCATATGGAAACACAGATTAGAATGACCTACATTAACAATTAATGTTTGAGGCATTTCAGGGGTCAAAGGAGAAAAGGAATCCTCCCTAGAAATGGGGGAAATAATAAATATCTTTAATCATTTTTTACATAAAAAGTAAAAATGATTCACTTCAGTGTAATTTGCCACCACTTTTACATGTTGACTGTGACCACTTGGGTGAGCAAAGCCTGTAATGGAAAGAGTAAGCATTGTAAATATTGGTGCAAAATTCAGACATGTATGTGTTGCCAACTTATAAACTCTTGGGGATTTGGAAATCATTGAGTTAGGATTCACAAATATTACCATCTGATTTAGCTGAACAATCACACAGCATGAATAATCACAAAGGCATGAATAATGAATTATAAATAGTCACAGTAAATAGTTTGAGAGTAATCTGGAGGCTGAAATATGTTTACATAAACTTCTTTATTGAACAATTTCAAATCACCAATAAGTCCAAAAAAATCCAGACAATTTAAAAACAGAATATAGGGCTAAATTCACTCAATGACTTGTTTATATGAATGCTGTGTACAGCTACTCTGTGTAGTGCAGCCAATAGATAGCAGTAACAACTGAGAGATTTGCAAATCCCCTTTCTTAAAGGATAGAAGAGGTAAAGTCAGTGGCTCTCTGCAGTTGTTTAACTTCAATCAAACCTCACAGGCTTTTAGGGTTCACCTGTCACTATCCATGATCAGACTCATCTCAACACACTTAAGGATTTAGAGAGAGCTTTCATAAGCTTTTTGACCAATCTATAAAATTAACATTCATTACATTAGTGTAATATTCAGAACCAGAGGACAAAGTTCAGATTTAGAAGGGAGAGCATTATTCAATGCATACATACTCTAATGGGCAAGCTAAAACAATTTTAACAAGGAAGTGAGCTGTTGTGTTATCCCTAGGGCAGCTGTAAACTACTACACAGTTGAAATTAATATTTTCTCCATGGCTGTGTCTAGACTGGCATGATTTTCCAGAAATGCTTTTAACGGAAAAGTTTTCCATTGAAAGCATTTTTGGAAAAGAGCATCTAGATTGGCATGGACGCTTTTCTGCAAAAGCACTTTTTGCGGAAAAGGGTCCGTGCCAATGCAGATGCGCTTTTCCGCAAAAAAGCCCCGATCGCCATTTTCGCGATCAGGGCTTTTTTGCGGAAAACAAATCTGAGCTGTATACACTGGCCCTTTTGCGCAAAAGGACTTTTGCCTGAATGGGAGCAACATAGTATTTCTGCAGGAAGCACTGATTTCTTATAGTAGGAAGTCAGTGCTTTTGCGGAAATTCAAGTGGCCAGTGTAGACAGCTGGCAAGTTTTTCTGGAAAAGCGGCTGATTTTCCAGAAAAACTGGCCAGTCTAGACACAGCTCATAGTTTTTAATTATCTGATACAATATTGTTACTGTAAAACCAAATACATTTCATTTTGAACAATTTGTTGTGCATCAAAGTGAAATTTTTGTTCTTTGCTTGTCTGTCTGTTTTTATTTATTTATTTATAGCTACTAGCAGTATGTTTCTATCCATAAATATCAGTAAAAAGGCTAAAAATCAGCAGGCTTTTAAACTTAGAGAAAAATTTACTTTTTCAAAAAGAGAGAGTGGGAATGGACAGTAATTTCATTTCCCTCTTTCTGCCGGATCCCTTTGCTCCAGGTCAAAGCTTTTTATGAAGTATAGTAGCGGAAATAGAGTTTGGTCACCAATTGACTCTTTTAAACCCTATGCCTTAGTCATTACTTTGACAGCAAAGTGGACTAGTTACTTTTGAAAAATAAGTAAAAAGGGATAATACCTCCTGAGAAGAGCTTGAAGTTCAAAATTAGAATTTACAAAACAAATGTAAGCCACCACAAATCTACCACACCAAAAAAAAAAAGTTGTGTAAGCAGAAAAGGAGAGGAGAGATCATAAAATCTAAGACTTACTCTATGATCTACATACATAGCTAGTTAGGTTTTATAAATACATTGAGGCTATGTCTGCACTGCAGGCTTTTTGAGCAAGAACACCTGTTCTTGAGCAAAAACTTGCACAGCTCCTACACTGTACGCACATTTTTGCGCAAGTAAATTTTACAGCACACCGTCAGAAAAGAAGGCTTCTTGTGGAAGCGTTATTCCTCTCCCCACAAGTAATAAGCTTTTTTGTACAAAAACTCTTGTGCAAGAAGGCAGCGTGGACAATCAACAGGGGTTTCTTGCTCAAGAAACCCCTATAGCTAAAATGGCCATCAGAGCTTTCTTGCGCAAGAGAACATTCACACTGCCACGGACGCTCTTGTGCAAAAGCACATGGCAGTGTGGACTCACTCTTGAGCAAGAACTTTTGCATAAGAATTATTGCTCAAAACAGTTCTTGAGCAAAAAGCCTGTAGTGTAGACGTAGCCTGAAGATACACGAAGAGGAATGAGTACTAAGATCTTGCAAAGATGAACATTTCTTTTCTATGTATTTATCTTGGGCAATTTTTAAATGACTTATGGTATTTAGATCTCTGTTTTCCAAAAAAAAAAAACACTATCTAGGAGTCTGGATTGAATTTGAGATGTAATTAAATCAATGGCCCACATTCTTAGGTCTACTTCGGTTTTATATTTCAGCCACTTTTATGCTGTCCAAATCTTGGAAATGGGTAGAGGGTCTTCCAACCTCTGCCAGTAGGTAACAAATTTCAAGGACCTAATACACAGTAGGAAATCATTACAGTTATGCTGATTATCAATAGGTATGACAAAAAGCTCTCCGAGTCAGCATATATGCACTATTAGAATCATACAACTCTTTAAAACTGAGGGTTTACAAGAGACTGGTTTGAACACAAAACTACAAGACAGGAATTCAGTACTCAGCCTGGCTCTGAAATTGATTGCTGTTGAGGACATGGATAATTCACTTAAAATTTTTGTCACAATTTTCTCACAAATAAAATAGGGTAAGTGTATGCTTACCTCACATATGATGTGCAAGATTCAATAATGCTTATCTATTATATATTTTAGAAGCTTTGTGTGTCTGTCCATCTATGAGTCTGTTTGTTCAGAATGGTAGGAGCTAGGACCACCAAATTAGATATGCAGCTTCCTCTGATCATAACCTAAAGCAAGGTCAGGGTTTGCTTGTGGTAGAACAATGGGCTCTGCCTGGAACTCAATTGTTTCTCATAAAATGGAACAGGAAGGGTCTGGTCGGAGGGATAGTTATACTGTAGAATAATCATAGTGGCAGCAAGAAGCTAGAGATGAGTACTGGGACTACTATAACTCCATTGGGCCAGCAGGGGTCAAGGGTGGAGAAAAGAACAGCATCTACTATATATTTAAAAGAATTTGTCTGTTTGTATGTCTGTCTGTCCTCCAACCAGGGGACAAGCACCCCTCCCCCAACAAGGTTCCCTCTAAGCTGCTCAACAGCCTGCAGGGATGCTGGGAGAGACTCGCTGCTCAGTCCTCAGCAGGGATCTGCTGCTCAGTCCTCAGAAGGTAGCTGAGGGAGAAGTGCCCCTCCCCCAGCCAGACAGCTCTGCCTGCAGAGAACTGAGCTGCTGGCTAGGCAGCAGTGCTTATTAAGCAGTTGAAGGTCCATGCTTCCACGCAGCTGAACCTTGTCCCCCAGTTGTGCCCACTACAGCTGAAGTGGTCTTGGACAGGCACTTCTCACCTGTCCCCAAGCTGCTTCAATGAGTGAGGGCTGGGATTGTCCTCTCTTCCTAGGGCAGCCTGCACACTGAACTATTCATCTCCAGCCTCACCTCACAACAATGATGAAAATGAAGAAATACAAAACTTATTTGAGTGAAGGACCTGAGCAATGCCAGGTAAATCTTCTAGAGAAGGTACAAAGCTAAGTACAGTGTTATCTACAACATACATTTACAGAGTTTCTCCACCTGTTTGATCAAGAACTCCTTCTAAACGGTAAGAGCTAGGACCAAATTCAGTATTCAGCTTCTTATCATAACTTAAAGCAACATAAAGGTTTGGTTGTGTCAGGGAAGTGGGATGTGCCTGGAATGGAATTGTTTCTCATAAAACCATACAGAAAACAGACAGAATAACCAAAGCAATTACAGTCTTTACAACTGACATAATTGAACAAATGTTTAAAGAGACTGAACCAAGATGAGCCAGAACAATAGGATGAACCTGGAATAAACCATACAGAAGAGAGTTAAAATGGAGACATTTGGAGTAGTGTTCTGTTTCAGCATTACTAGGCAATGTCGGGTAAATCTGCTAGTTAAAAATAATCACGTAATTGCCCTGCTGTTTAGAAAAGCTGAAATTAAATTTAGCAAAGACTCAGCCAAATGTAAAAACATTAATAAAAATTTGTCAGTATAAATATTTATGCAAAATGTGTTGTTCTCCCCTATTTTGTGTGTGTAATGCTCCAATGGAAAGGAAATAGAAGTGGTGGTGGTGTTCAGTGAACAATTAGAGGTGCCTGAGAACTCTTGGCAACTTGTAGTGTCAATCCATTAATATTTATAAGTGAATATTATGTATTTTGTGTGAGCAATCTCTTGTGTTCTCCAAGTGCTTTTAGAACTGAAAATGTCTCAGAACAGTTTTTACAACTAGCTGTTCTGAAAACGAATGTACAGTTTCTACAGATTGAGATGTAGTAAGATGATGTAGTGACAGCACCTCAGGCGCTAATATTTTATGTATTTTTTCATGTTCTGATTTAAAAATGTAGTAACTGCTACTCTTCTTACCAACTTCAATACACTCCATGGGAGTTCAGCTGTGCCTTTCCATCCAACAATATTCCAGGTGGGTTGGCTTGAGAATCTAGTAATGGAAGGACGATCTGAGCTTTGAGTCCCTTATTTACACAGCCTCATGCAAACTGAAACCAACAGGCTTTGCACCAACCTGTCTCTAATCTCCTGAATTAGGGTGCTAAAATAGAAGGTACCCATGTGTGGGTGCATGTGTTAACTGGCTTGTGTTATACAGGAATCAGACTAGAATATCTAAAGGCCCTCCTGGCCTTAAGATCTGTGATCCCAACATTAATTATCAGAATGAAAACACTCAAATATAACACAAAAGAATACTTAAAAGGATTATCTAGACTAGATGTAGTGGCAGTGTAATGATGATAATGCGAGAAAGAGGTTAAGAGTTAAAATCATAGAATCATAGAGCTGGAAAAGACCTTAGATGGCCATCAAGTCCAGCCCCTGCCCAAACTGGACCTTTCCCACTGCAACTTGAGACCATTGTTCCTTGTTCTGCCATCCATCACTACTGTGAACAGCCTTTCTCCAGCCTCTTTGAATCCTCCCTTCAGGAACTGGAAGGCTGCTATCAAATCCCCCCTCACTCTTCGCTTCTGCAAACTAAATAGACCCAACTCCCTCAGCCTCTCCACATAAGTCATATGCTCCAGCCCCCTAATCATTTTGGTTGCCCTCTGCTGGACCCTCTCCAATGCATCCACATCCTTCCTGTAATTGGGGACCCAGAACTGGACACAATACTCCAGATGTGGCCTCACCAGAGCCAAGTAAAGAGGAATAAGCACATCTCTGGATCGACCGGCAATTCTCCTCTTAATGTAACCTAGTATGCCATTAGCCTTCTTGGCTACAAGGGCACACTGTAGACTCATGTCCAGTTTCTCATCCACTGTAACCCCCCGGTCCTTTTCTGCAGAACTGCTACTTAGCCTGTTGGTCCCCAGCCTGTAACAATACTTGGAATTCTTCCATTCCCAGTTGCAGGACTCTACACTTGTCCTTGTTGACATCATCAGATTTCTTGTGGCCAAATCCTCCAATTTGTCTAAGTCACTCTGGACTCTATCCCTTCCCTCCATCATGTTTACCTCTCCCCCTAGCTTAGTGTCATCTGCAAACTTGCTGAGGGTGCAATCCATCTCCTCATCCAGGTCATTAATAAAGATATTGAACAAAACTGGTCTCAGAACCAAACCTTGGGGCACTCTGCTAGAAACTGACCTCCATCCTGACATCGAGCCATTGATCACTACCCGCTGGGCCTGACCTTCCAGCCAGCTTTCTATCCCTCTTACCGTCCATTTGTCCAATCCACATTCCCTTAACTTGCTGGCAAGAATGTTGTGGGAGACCGTATCAAAAGCCTTGCTAAAGTCAAGGTATATCACATCCACTGACTTCCCCAAATCCACAGAGCCAAATCATGAATCATGAATCCATGCTGACTATTCCTGATCACCTTCTCCTCTTCAAAATAGATTCCTTGAGGATCCCCTCCGTGATTTTTCCAGGGCCTGAGGTAAGTTCCCTGGATCATCCTTCTTCCCTTTCGTAAAGATGGGTACTACATTTGCCTTTTTCCAATCATCCAGGATCTCTCCTGAGCTCCACGACTTTTCAAAAATAATGACCAAAGGCTCCTCAATGACATTTGCCAACTTCCTCTGTACCCTCGGATGTATTAAGTCCAGACCCATGGATTTATGTACGTTTAGCTTTTCTAAATAGTTCCTAATCCATTCTTTCCCCACCACGGGCTGTCCACCTTCGTTCCATATCGTGTCACTTAGCGCATTAGTCTGAGAACTGACCTTGTCTGTGAATACAGAGGCAAAGAAAGCATTAAGTACTTTAGCTTTCCCCCTATCATCTATCACTGGGTTACTGCCCTTACCCAGTAGGGGCCCCACACCTTCTCCGATCACCTTCTTCTTGCTAACATGCCTGTAGAAACCTTTCTTGTTATCCTTCACATCCCTTGCAAGTTGCAATTCCAATAAACTAGAAATGGATATAAATGGGCAAGAGTATAAATATTAGTATTAACGGATAAAAATAAAGATTGAAACCAGAACAAAAGCATATAATGAAAATATGCATTATATAGAAAATGCACTAGGGTTACACAAAATACAGTTTTCATGGAAACCTTTTAAAAACTTTTGCTACATAGTCACCATTATGCAGCACTTTTGGCCTATAAATCTCAAAACACCTCAAAGGGAAATCAGATTCATTGCATTTTACAGATGGGGACATTGAGGGTATGTCTACACTACAGAGTTTTGTTGGAAAAAGAGCCGTTTTTCTGACAAAACTTGAGGAACGTCCACACTGCAATTGTGTTCTTCCGCAAGAAAATCGAAACAACAGAGGGTTTTCTCCGGCATTGGTAATCCTCATTCTACAAGGAAGAAGCTTTTTGTGAAAGAGCTCTTTTGCAAAAAGATGTGTGTGGACAGAGAAGAGGGAGCTCTTTCAGAAGAAGAGGAAAAAGAAAATGTGCCTTGGTGGCCATTCCATCTATAGCAATCACAGCTTACATGTAAGAAAGCATCCATTCAGTCTGGACTTTTTTGATGCAATTTTGAAGTGTGGACGCTCTCTTTTCAAAGAAGAAGTTATTTTCGGATGATCTCGTTTGAAAAAAGTTTCTTCTGAAAGAAGCCTGTAGTCTAGATGTAGCCCGAGGCACAGAAAGGTAAAGTAATTCCCATAATTTCACACAAAAAGTAGGGTAAGATTTTTGTCTTTGAATATGCTCCCTCTAACAATAAACTTCATTAACAATTATGACTTGGTTGATAGTTCTAATATATTAAAACGTGATGTAACAGTTTCAAAACATTAGCACTGGATGATTTGCAGTTAACATTTACTGTACAACCAAATCACTATTATTATATTAAAGACATGGTAATTTATCACAACACAATTAGCTGAAAAGTCATGCATATAAATTAGTCCCACTTTCAGATGCTAAGAAATCCTGAATTCCCACTGAGAATTTGGGGGTTTCTTTTGTTGTTTGTTTTATTAAGCATTGCAAATTCTTTTGAAACTAAATTCACAAGCAACATCTCCTGACCTCCTAACTCTTGGGAAGACAATGTGGACAATAGAAATCAGTGAAGCACCTAATCCAACATTTCTTGTGTATCTAAATCTCTCACTAATGTTAATGGGAACTCTGAGTGTGCAAGAAATACAAAACCAGGCCATAAACTGACCATTTTCAGTATTCAGTATAAGACAATATATTTCAACAGCTACAAATTCAATCTTTATCTGTAAAGATTTTGATTAAAATGTTTTATGTACAATGAATTTTGTAGTGAATAAGAAATATTTGAAACCCAAATGTTGTAGTAATAAATAGAAATAAAGGCACGTTAGATTCCAATAACTTTTTAAAGTATAAAAACAGTAGTAGCTGTGTTAGTCTGATCTTGGTAAAACAAAAGGAAAAAAAATACGTAGCACTTAAAAAACTAACAAGAGTGCTATATTTTTTCCCTTTTGTTTTACCAAGTATAAAAACAGAGATTCAGACCTTGAGGTTAAGACTTTTAGCTCAGGAGATTAGAGCAAATTGCAAATGTTTTAAAGTACCAAGTAACCCATTTTTTAATCTTTTCTTGATGTTCTTTATTGAACAATCAAAATGTACGAACTCTCTCAGTGTACCTTCATATAACTATTATATAAGTAATTCAGAATACATTTTCTGTTACTATACCATCTGCAAACACTAAGCTAGAGCTGGCTGGAAAAATTCTGACAAATTTGGTAAGAGGGGGTAGGGGGTAAAACTTACTGGATCCCATGGCTGCTGAGCAATCAGGCTCTGATTCAGGTCCTCAGACTTTCAAACCACACTCCTGACTCCTTACTAGGCAGCCCCAAACTGGGACAGGATCCTTCTTTTTCTCTCCCATCCAGGCCTGGCATTGGCTACAGGTAAAGTGGGTGGCGCTAGCTGGCTCCACAGGCTTCCTTTAAACCCTGATGTGCTGGATCTTCAGTTCTTCGCTCCGTCAGGCTAGGTATGACCCTTTTTTTTAACATGCCAGCAATAAACAGAGATTTAGAAAAGGCAGAAGTGGTGCAAATCTTTTTCTGGAGGGAGAAGTGCTGTTGGCGAAAGGGTAATGAAACTGGCTTCTCTATTTACACTGGGCATCACTGCTGAGTCTGGATTTCAACATCAGACATTGCTCGTTTTATTGAATAATTACCATACACTGCAAATTTGAATCAGAAACTCGTAAAGCTTCCATTACTCTTTATGTAACTAATTTTAATTATTTTGTGATTGGTAACATTAAACATTTTGTTTGCACTAAAACAGGGGTGGCCAACTCACAGCTCGTGAGGTGCATGAGGCTCTTCAAGGAAAAATTGTGGCTCCACACCCATGGCTTGGCTTCTGCACCCGTGGCTGTTCTGTCTTCCTCTACTCTGACCTTTTTTCCTTGTCTGGTCACAGAGCCACTTGGGGCAGCTTTTTTTTTTTTTTTTTTTTTTACTCAACTTCTTTCCCTGAGCTCTTTGCTCTGTATGCACTGTTTTGGCGCTTTGTCTGTAACAGGTTGGCCACCCCTGAACTAAAATGACAGTTGAATAGGTGACTTGCTTTTAATTTTGTTAGAAAATATTTTGTATGAACTCTAATCATAAGTTATTACTTTATTTCCAATGAAAATCAAAAATAATTATTTAAACCTTTCACCCAGCATATTTCTGTGTAAAAAGTAGTGCATTCAGCTAATTTAAGCAGTAGGGCTGTTAATGCAAAATTTGGTACCTGTAGGTAATTGAGGAGTATGACTTTATTTTGCACCACAACTCTTCTAAATAAATAGTAGACAGTGGCTACGTCTAGACTGGCCCCAAATTCCGGAAAAGGGATGCAAAGCAGGTAAGTCAGCATAGGGAAATCCGCGGGGGATTTAAATATCCCCCGCGGATTTAAATAAACATGTCCGCCGCTTTTTTTCCGGCTTGGGGAAAAGCCGGAAAAAAAGCGTCTAGACTGGCGCGATCCTCCAGAATAAAGCCCTTTTCCGGAGGATCTCTTATTCCTACTTTCAAGTAGGAAAAAAAGTGGCGGACATGTTTATTTAAATCCGCGGGGGATATTTAAATCCCCCGCGGATTTCCCTATGCTGACTTACCTGCTTTGCATCCCTTTTCCGGAATTTGGGGCCAGTCTAGACGTAGCCAGTATGTAAAACCACATCAAGTTGCTTTTGTTTCAGATCTCTAAAAAATGTCACACCAGCTGCTCACTGGGTATGTTTATGTATGTAATACAGTGTACATGTGCGTGCACACACACACACACACGGTTTATCTGCAGGACAATTTGTTCAGGGTAAGCTGGAGTATAAATCTACCCCACACTAACCTCCTTTGGAATAACTGTTCATATGGACCCTGCTGACCTGCATTAAAAGTGTCTTAATGCACTTTGCTTACCTTTGAAAGAGAACTGATACGCCATACTAACGAACAATTAGGGCATGTCAGCAGGGTCCACATGGACAGTTAGTCATGTAAAAGGTTCCTATTTTTTTTATTAGGTCTAACTGAAGAAGAGAATGAGGAGTTTTCAATGAATCAGAAACATGTACATATTGTTTGTTCAGAAGCAGAAGGTTTTAGTCATCCCAAACAAAGAGACCAATTTTCATATGTGGGTGCCTTAATTGGTTTCACCACCTACACTGTAAATGCCAATATGAGCATCCAAATATGATATTGGGATATCTGATTAAAGAGCTAAATCAAATAACAGGTCTATATGTCACAGTTGTCGGCAACTGTGTCTATATTCCCCCACCATGGTCCCTTGAGGACACCTCAACTCTTAGGACCCCAGCCATCAATTCCCTTGGATAGAGATCCGGATCTCTTTTCTTCCTGACTGGTTTTTTTTCCAGGCTGTACAGTTCCCTACCTGTAACCTATAAATTCCCAGCAAGCCAGACGGACTAAACAGTCAGTGTCTGCACTTCAGTCATTTTCCAAAAAGCTTTTGAACAGTATAAGTGCCAGCAATTATATGTTACCACACAGCTGTCTATAAATAAGCACCATTAACGTAAAGGTAAAAGAGGAAAGTGTTACTGAGCAAACACATTAACAAGAATGAAAGTCTACAGACACATTAATAACCTTACCCAGAGATCACATCACTCCCAACTCCAATAAGGGCTCTGGTAGAAGTCAGTCTTTCAAACCTCACAAGGGGGCTTTTCTGTGGGTAGTTTAAACCAGCTTTAGCTCAGAACCAGAACCAAGGCATAGTTCAGCCTTTCCTTTATACAGCTTGACCCTTTGATCTTGGTTTCATGTAAGAAAGATCAGCAAAGACCTATCCCCAAAGCACAGATCCAAAAGACTAGGGCTGTGTCTAGACTGGCAAGTTTTTCCGCAAAAGCAGGTGCTTTTCCGGAAAAACTTGCCAGCTGTCTACACTGGCCGCTTGAATTTCTGCAAGAACACTGATGATCTCATGTAAGAAATCAGTGCTTCTTGTGGAAATACTATGCTGCTCCCATTCGGGCAAAAGTCCTTTTGCGCAAAAGCTTTTGCGCAAAAGGGCCAGTGTAGACAGCTCAGATTGGTTTTGCGCAAAAAAGCCCCGATCGCGAAAATGGCAATCGGGGCTTTTTTGCGCAAAAGCGTGTTTAGATTAGCATGGACGCATTTCCACAAAAAGTGCTTTAGCGGAAAAGCATCCATGCCAATCTAGATGCTCTTTTCTGCAAATGCTTTTCATAGAATCATAGAATAATAGGACTGGAAGGGACCTCAAGAGGTCATCGAGTCCAGCCCCCCGCCCTCAAGGCAGGACCAAGCTCCACCTACACCATCCCTGACAGATGTCTATCTAACCTGTTCTTAAATATCTCCAGAGAGGGAGATTCCACCACCTCCCTTGGCAATTTATTCCAATATTTGACCACCCTGAGAGTTAGGAATTTTTTCCTAATGTCCAATCTAAACCTCCCCTGCTGCACTTTAAGCCCATTACTCCTTGTCCTGTCCTCAGAAACCAAGAGGAACAAATTTTCGCCTTCCTCCTTGTGACACCCTTTTAGATATTTGAAAACCGCTATCATGTCCCCCCTTAATCTTCTTTTTTCCAAACTAAACAAGCCCAGTTCATGAAGCCTGGCTTCATAGGTCATGTTCTCTAAACCTTTAATCATTCTTGTCGCTCTTCTCTGTACCCTTTCCAATTTCTCCACATCTTTCTTGAAATGTGGCGCCCAGAACTGGACACATTATTCCAGCTGAGGCCTAACTAGTGCAGAGTAGAGCGGCAGAATGACTTCACGAGTTTTGCTTACAACACACCTGTTGATACAACCTAGAATCATATTTGCTTTTTTTGCAACAGCATCACACTGTTGACTCATATTCAACTTGTGGTCCACTATGACCCCTAGATCCCTTTCTGCCATGCTCCTTCCTAGACAGTCGCTTCCCATCTTGTATGTATGGAACTGATTGTTCCTTCCTAAGTGGAGCACTTTGCATTTCTCTTTATTAAACCTCATCCTGTTTACCTCTGACCATTTCTCTAACTTGCTAAGGTCATTTTGAATTATGTCCCTATCCTCCAAAGAAGTCGCAACCCCACCCAGTTTGGTATCATCTGCAAACTTAATAAGCGTACTCTCTATCCCAATATCTACATCATTGATGAAGATATTGAACAGTACGGGTCCCAAAACAGACCCTTGAGGAACTCCACTTGTTATCCCTTTCCAGCAGGATTTAGAACCATTAACAACAACTCTCTGACTACGGTTATCCAGCCAATTATGCACCCACCTTATCGTGGCCCTATCTAAGTTATATTTGCCTAGTTTATCAATAAGAATATCATGCGAGACCGTATCAAATGCCTTACTAAAGTCTTTTCCGTTAAAAGCATTTGCGGAAAATCATGCCAGTCTAGACGTAGCCTCGGTGTTTGATACATTCACCCTTCACTAGATTTGCATTTTCATTCACTTTCCCCTAGATATTTCACACCTCTTGTCCCAAAATACCACTCTTGGCTGACACATTTTTCTGTATTGTCCTTAGCTCATCTGAGTCCATAATAATATTTAACCTTTGCATGTAACATAATGGATTCCAAAGATACTTAAGCTTCATTCAAAAAGGATTTTCAAAGATATTGGAGGAAATTGCACTAAAGTGCATAGTGTTTGTTATAAGTGTAGGAAAGAACAAATTCTATTTTAAAAGCACTTTCTTCCTTAATAGTTTTTTGTAATGGTTTAAAAACTTCCACCCCAATTGTTGACTTCCCCACTATAATATGTATGTTAGAGTGCTGACTAAATGCATCTTATTGTATTAAACAGCAAAGACCTCTTCCATCTCAAGATGATCCATTACAGACCTTCTTTGGGTACGCCAAAAATTGCAAGAATTATGCCTTAAAGTTGTTGTTAGTATTAAATGAGTACATACTGTTCACTTTTTAAACATTTTGGTTGGAAAAGAAGTATTAGAAAATTCAGTCACATAGATTCTGCAAGATCTTTGTTGGCTTGCCTCCATTAGGATAAAATTCATATCCAAAGGTTTGGCAATAAAAGAAAAAAATCCTCTACTTTGGCTATACAAAATGCAAAGTTCCACAGTTTTTACTGATTCTTCAATATTCTTCTTCACAGATGGCCACCAAGCATGTTGTCTAGCTAAGGCTTTTACAAAACCTTGGGGTTCGCAGTAAGAAACCCATGGTCTGGACACAGGTCACCAACCTTACCCCCTGGCAGGCTGCCAGATTATTTATTTATCTGAGCATTTGCAGATATAGCCACTTGCAACTCCCATTGGCCATGGTTCAAAATTCCTGCCCAATTGGAACTGTGAGAAGTGACACAGGGTGGGCCACCACTTCTAATACCTTCCATTGAGTAAGAACAGCAAACTGAGCCACTTGAAGCTCTGGGGCTCTGTGTCTACAGATACTCAGGTAAACAAATTGTCAGGGGGCCCACCAGCACCTAAGCCTTATGAACCGCATGTGGCTGGAGGTTCCCCACCCCAATATAAAGGATAAAACTTTAGACAACTTTTCTGTTCATGTGGTCAGAACAGAAAACAGGAACACGTCCTCAATTGTTGAAAGAAACACGGAGGTGATATAGAGCAAAATTTTCCATGAGGAGCCATTATGATTTTGAACTATATATGTAGAAACAGCCTGTAGTGGAGATGGATTTGCCACTGGGAATTTGTTAAAAAGCACCCACTGAAATATCATGAAAATGAATCCCTACAGCCTAGTAGATCTTGGTATACATAGCCATACAAAAACAGCATATCACAGCACAGGGAAATAATAATCCCTCTGTGATGGGGTAGGTTCCCCCCGCACTAGGCCAGAAGTGGTAGACTCCATTCTGAGTACCAGGGAGGCCACACACCCTGTAGCCTACTGGGCATGCTCCTGCTGCTTGGGTATAAAAGAGGGCTATTCAAGGCAGAAGGGGTGGACCTTGGGAGGGGAAGGAGCCCACGGGGGAGTTCCTGGACAGCCCCTGCACTAGCTGCCGGAGCCGTACCAGATGCAGCCGCAGCCAAAGCTGCACAAGACGCCTCAGCAGTTGCAGCTACAGCGACTATGCCGGGCAAGGGAGTCCTCAGACTGGGAGTGACCACTGGAGCCATATGCAGAGGACAGCATAGTGCACCAGGGGGTAGGAAGTGGCCCAGGGTGGAGGATTGGCCTCAGCTGCTGCCAACAGGGACCTGGGCCGGGACCTGGTGGAGTGGGAGGGCCCAGGTCCCCATTCCTCCATAAACCAGCTTCCTAGATTTAGAGGAAGCTTACCTGTGACTAGGCTGTAAACCTATTTGCACCCTGAGGGAGTGAGGCTGTAGCCATGACTAGGCCTGAGGAGTCTTAATTACCCCAATAGGGGAGCACTCAACTTGTGAATAGGCCCGAGGAGGCATAAATAGCCAAAGAGACGCTGGGCTATGTTAATGGTTGATGCACATTTTTTTTTGGCCACCCAGATCATGTAGAAATTGTTAGACTCCGAAAATGCTAGCTAAAAGCTTCAATCTCTGGGTAAGCATGCTCAGCTCAGGCTAAGAACCTCTGTGAATAAGCAATGAACTGTTCCTCAAATTGGCCAGGAGGGAGAGAATCCAGCCCAAGAAAGAGCAGCATTAGCCACAAAAATTGAGGCTTTATCAATATTTTGGCATTTCATTACATTCCCGTGTATTAAAAAGGAGTTTTAGTGGTTTGAAATCTGCTTGGCATGTTGAACCTTACTCCAAGATAACATTCTTTAATAAATGCCTTCTTGAGTTGTTTTAGCTATCAAGGTGTACTTTTGGAAAACTCACCATGCCAAAGAATAATTACGGAGTTTCACCTTTTGGGTGAAAGGGCTCCTAGAAAACCTTCCACTGATGACAGTGTTGAGTAGATCCCTTCATAATTTACAGAGGCAGGGCTGAGATGCCACTGGAATCTTTCGTCTGTTTGCCTGCTTTCCTCAAGGTTCTGCAGTAGCCACTTCAGCAACCAGCCATGAGACCAACACATCAAGAAATAGCCACATGTCTACCCTGGGAAATAGAAGAGTGCAGTTGTCATCTCCCCCTGCCACTCAGACTCCAGAGGCTGGGTTCTGTAGCAAGGGGTAACTGAGGGTATGTCTACACTACAGCTCTATTTTGAATGAACTTAATTCGAAATAGTTAATTCAAATTAAGCTAATTCGAATTAACGCATCTACACAAAAAAACTATTTTGAAATTGTGTTTTGCTATTTCAAAATAGGGCATCCACACTGAGTGGACCCTGTGGGGTGACTGGGGGAGGGAATCCCACTTTAGGCCAATCCCCAAGGCCATAGGGGTAGCATTAGGGATGCAGTGCTGAGGCAGAGGGTAGGCAGTGCCTTAGGAATTTAGCATAGAGCACCCTTTCATTTGTGAGGTAAATCTACTCTGTTAAATGATCTAGACTTTCAGGTCTTTTCACCTTTTCTTCTTCAGGTAATATAGCAGAAAATGTAAGGAATAGCTTTGTCCTACACTTTCAAGGTAGCCTCCATGCTAACTGCAGTAGCCTATTGATTGACACACACACAGATTTAACCTTATTCCAGTTTAATGAGTGGAAAGAGCCAACTTCTGACCAACAAAACCATTCCTGTCTCCTGCTGTATGTAGAGTGATGAAGGTGACTCCCTAAGTCCTTCATTTTACTGCTTCGTGTCCCACTGAAATCAGTGGTGGTTTTGCAACTGACTTCAGTGACACAGACTCTATCCCTGTGACATCCATTCAGTTCAAGTAGCTGTCAGGAGACAACTTATGTTAACAGGACATACAAACAACTGCTCTTGCCCCAAATTAAAAACAAACAAAAAACCCACTATTACATAGAAAATAAAGGCCTATGATTTGGCAGAAAGGAAAGAGTATTCAAAATGCCCGTTCATTTGAGCATAGTGATTTTGAATAAAGCAGCACAAACGAATGTCCATTAGCATATAAGCAAAGTTAAATGTAAACATCCAGAAATGTCTGAAACTGAAATATAGAGTTATTCCACATTTGTGGAGTTCCACAGCTTGTATAAATTTTCTATCTTCCTGTAAAACTCATCATCTATAATTCACTTTAAGAAACAGATGTCAAGCTACAAAGTTATCACAGGTTCCAAGGTGCCTATCATGAAAAAAGGAGGGATGAAATCTCAATTCTATTGATGTCAGTGACAAAACTACCATTAACTTTAAAGGAGCCAAGCTTTCATCTCAGGAACTTTGAGTGTTTCTTTGCAGTATGCCTTGTAACTAGTTGCCTGCTTATCTGCAGTTCTTAGTACTCCATATAGTATCTATTTTTATGTTGAGATCTTTCTACAAATAGTTCCTTTTGTGTTTTATAACCCATGGTTCTATAAAGCCCATCTCATAGGCTACGTCTAGACTGGCCACAAATTCTGGAAAAGGGATGTAAATCAGGTAAGTCAGCATAGGGAAATCCGCGGGGGATTTAAATATCCCCCGCGGATTTAAATAAACATGTCCGCCGCTTTTTTTCCGGCTTGGGGAAAAGCCGGAAAAAAAGGGTCTAGACTGGCGCGATCCTCCGGAATAAAGCCCTTGAAAGTAGGAATAAGAGATCCTCCAGAAAAGGGCTTTATTCCGGAGGATAGCGCCAGTCTAGATGCTTTTTTTCCGGCTTTTCCCCAAGCCAGAAAAAAAGCGGCGGACATGTTTAATTAAATCCGCGGGGGATATGTAAATCCCCCGTGGATTTCCCTATGCTGACTTACCTGATTTGCATCCCATTTCCAGAATTTGTGGCCAGTCTAGACGTAGCCATAGGGTATGTCTACACTACAGCACTAATTCGAACTAACTTAGTTAGAATTAGTTAATTCGAACTAAGCTAATTCGAATTAGTGCATCTAGACTTAAAAACTAGTTCGAATTAGCGTTTCCTAATTCGAACTAGCATGTCCACATTGAGTGGACCCTGAACCGAGGTTAAGGATGGCCGGAAGCAGTGCCGGCAGGGAATCAGATTAGGACTTAGAGCATGGAGCTGCTGTCTCAGGCTAGCCGAGGGCTGTGCTTAAAGGGACCCGACCCCCACCCCGGACAGACAGTTCTCAGGGGTTCAGCGCTTGCAAAGCAGTCCTGGCTTGGAGTGCCCGGAGTGCCCACACTCGGCACATCACAGTACTCGGCCATCAGCCCGGCTGCACTTGCCGCAGGCTGCCATCTGGGGGGGGGGGGGGGGTCAATCAAGGGGCTTCAGGAGAGCTTCCAAGCCACCCCAGTCCTCCCCATCGGGGGCAAGTACCCCATTCCTCCCTCACCTCCTTCCACTTACCCTTCCCTAGACCCCCTTCCTGATGTACAAAATAAAGGACATGTGTGTTCAAAAATAGAAACTCTCTTTATTGAACAAACCTCGGGGAAACTGAGAAAAGGAGGTGGGAGAGGGGAAGAGAGAGGGTGGGAGAGGGTAGGGCAACTAAAATGATCAGGGGTTTGGAACAGGTCCTATATGAAGAGAGGCTAAAGAGACTGGGACTTCTCAGCTTAGAAAAGAGGAGACTGAGGGGGATATGATAGAGGTCTATAAAACCATGAGTGGTGTGGAGAGGGTGCATAAAGAAAAGTTCTTCATTAGTTCCCATACTAGAAGGACTAGAGGACACCAAATGAAATGAATGGGTAGCAGGCTTCAAACTAACAACATAAAGTTCTTCTTCACAAAGCAAATAGTCAACCTGTGGAACTCCTTGCTGCAGGAGGCTGTGAAGGCTAAAACTATAACAGAGTTTAAAGAGAAGTTAGATAAAGTCATGGGAGGTTGGGTCCATGAGGTGGTATTAACCAGGGGGTAGAAATGGTGTCCCTGGCCTCTGTTTGTGGAAGGCTGGAGACGGATGGCATGAAACAAATGGCTTGGTCATTGTTTCGGTCCATCCCCTCCAGGGTACCTAGCATTGGCCACTGTCGGCAGACAGGCTACTGGGCTAGATGAACCTTTGGTCTGACCCAGTATGGCCATTCTAAGCTCAGGGCTCAGGGTCAGGGGTCTCAGTGGACCACCTTGATTTTCATGCAAACCTGCTGCCGGGTAGCCAGGCTGGCAGCTATCCTGCCCTAGACAGCCACTTTCCTGTGCCTAGTGCGGAGGTCGTGGATGAGGTCCACGATCTCCACACTAGACCAGGCGGACGCCCGCCTATTGCGGACCCGGGCAGGCTCCCGGGAGCCACCAGCCTGGTCCCAGGAAAAGGCGAAGGGCTGGGTGGCAGCGGGTGGCTGCCTCGAGCCGTTCCAGGTGCAGGGTCTGTTGGCTGGGTGCTGGCAGGCTTGCACCTGGCACGGGCACCGTAGCCAGCCCGTACCCCTTTAAGGGCTCTGGGGCCGGGAGGGGGGCAGACGAGTTTCCCTGGTGGTGCCCAGAGTGGCCACCAGGGAAAGGTGGGGAGGGCTAGCCTCCCACTAGTTCGAATTAAGTGGCTACACAGCCCTTAATTCGAACTAGCTAATTCGAACTAGACGTTAGTCCTCGTAAAATGAGGTTTACCTAGTTCGAATTAAGCGCTCCGCTAGTTCGAATTAAGTTCGAACTAGCGGAGCCCTAGTGTAGCGCCTATCAAATTTAATTCGAACTAACGTCTGTTAGTTTGAATTAACTTTGTAGTGTAGACATACCCATAGTTCTATCAATGGGCAATGTGCTGACATATTTCTTAAGTCTACTGAAATTTGTATCAGAGATTCAATTTTTGTTTCCTCTGAAGAAGTCTATTCTTTTCAGCAACTCAAAATGATATTGGTCCCACATGATCTTGAACTCATGAATACATTTTTTCATAACTTTTGGAACATTCTGTTCTATTGCATCTTAATCAAGTTGGGCGTATTCCTTTCACATCTAGTTAAAGAAGTGATTTATTCTTGTTCTTTACTAGAAATGGTATCATTTTCTCTAGAAAGCTGAGTAACATTTCCATATCTTAAGTCTTGTCATGTTGGATAAGCCCTGTTTTTCCAATATGCTGTCATTTTCATTTACAATAGAGTATTAAACACAATATTTAAAGAAAAAACCTGAAATTGAAGAATCCCACTTCAGTCTGAAAATTGTTACTGAATACTATTGTTACAAACAACATTTATGGTTACTAAAAAAGTTAGTAGGGGGTAAATGTATTCTTTTTTAAAATAAGTTTACTTAGTACAATTGACAGCATTTGGTGTCAATTTCATATTGCTGTTTCTCCTGTATAATCCATCTAGAACCAGGAAATTGTTAAACACCTTCACCATCCATCAAAGGTAAAAGTCAACAATTTGGTCTTGCCCATATTTGTGTCACAAGAGTCATTCTACAGCAATTGGTCAGATTGCTCCATTTTAAATGAGCCAAAATAATGCGCGGTATTATGTGTCTCTTTGAACTATATGTAGCCTTACATAGAATATAAAGGACAACAGAAGCAGACAGGTGAGATAGCTGGGAGGCTAGGCATGCCCCAAACATGGCAGGCCACAACTATGTCTATGTTCTTCCACATTCCCAACATGGAAGGCTAACAAGTTCCATTGAGAGAGGCAGATTAAGGGGGTGGAACACTCCTATCCCAAAACAGAACAGAAGTGAAGACTTTCCTGGGGTAAAGAATGTTAACACTTGAGCTGGTGTTAAATCTACATGCACTTCAGGGAGAGCAACACAGCAGAAGATAGAGGCAGAGGACATTATTAATATTTTCCTGTCATGTTTTGTACAAGAAGCATTGTATTTGGCTACATACATGAAGCCTGAATTTGCAGGTGTATATGTGTGTAATTGAGAGAGAAGCAGGGGAATCTCTACTGGAAACAAAGGGGAGCTGGTGGAGTGGGTTGAGTGCATTCAATAGGACCCTGATCCAAGTGCCAGCAGTAGCACTCTGCTTGGAGAGGACGGCAGGATGAAGGTGCCAGTTTAGGGAGGGAGTGCTTCCTGCAGGACAGGCTACAGGATATTGGACTTGACATCCCAGCTGCAGGAAAAGCTTCTGAAACTAGGACCAAACTGATGTTCCTACATACCTACAGGATTTTGTTGGTGCAATATGGGGATTTGGGAGTGGCCTTCTTTTAAGTAGCTGTCCCCTCTCAAGCCTCAACTCAAAGTGGCTTTTTGATATGAAAGATGCAATAGCCACTATGCCACATTTTCCATTTCCACGTTAAAAGCCTCAAGAAGGAGGTAGGTGCAGTTTGTTGGTATTTGCTTGCTTTTTTAAACCAGGCAATCACCACAGAGATTCCCATGTGGAATCTATCCCGTATCCTCCTGTCAGAGAATTGCCCCTATAGAAAATAGGCCTGTGTTACAGGCAGATCTCAGCAGGATCTGTGGGGGCCAGGTCCACTTGCATGCAGATCCTATGCCCCTGCACTTTCTATGCCCCGATGCATCCCCCCCGATCCCATACAGCAGAGCTTGATTGAAGCCATTTGATCAGAGATTCTCTCAGCAGCCCAGACTTTTGAGGACACTCAGATGCTCCACAGAAAAGTTAATGGAGTTGGACTAAACTAATGTTCTGGGAACACTGCACTGGGGTAAAAAGGGAATTATTTGTTCCCTATTCTCCATCCTACCTCCTACAATCTACCTCCATCCTATCTCTTCCTCTGTTCCTCACCATACATGGAGAGATAATCCCAATACCTGACCCGCCAAACCTAATTTACACAGTGGAGGGTTCTTCCATGCACATATCTGGCTGACCATGATCTGACAGGCTTTCCTGCCTGCCAAAATACAAGACTGAGAGGCTGGTTGTACAGTGGTAGGGGAAGGTATTGTGTAGCTTAATTCGACTTTTGCCCCGCTGTGTAGACATGCCCTGAGAGGGCCTGAGTGGAGTTTTCTTTCTTGGGCTTTAAGACATCAGGTCTTAGAAGGAGGAGGAACAGCTTCCTCTATCAGAGCTTGAATCTGGAACCTGTGGTTGGATTGAAAATAAGCCCACAGGACTGGAGTACAAACCCCCTTCCCATTGACAACACTGCTTATGTGATTCTGACAGATGTCTTGTTTATAGCAGCCTGTGGAGTGGTAGTACATAAACCTGACTCCCCTCTTCATCCTCCATCCTTTCTTAAATTTTCCCCTTCCTCTGTTTCATCTTCACCCTGACTCTTTCCTTATGTATTTTCTCTTGGTGCGTCTACACAGCGGTGCTATTTGGGAATAACAGCCGTTATTCCAAAATAACAATGCTAGTATCTACACAGTAATTCTGTTATTTCAAAATAATTTCGGAATACCTGATAGCTTATTTTGAAATCCGTGAACATCATTCCACAAGGAATAATGCCTATTCTGAAAGAGGCAGCAAAAGGGGGGGGGGGGGAGGAAAGATGGGGTATTTGAAAGTGGCAGTGCAGCATGGAGCCCGGGTTCAGCTGTGTAGCACTGCCTCTTTGAATGCCGCCTCAGCGTTTCAAAGGGGCAGTGCCCCACAGCTGATCCTGGGATCAACTGTGCAGTACTGCACATGGAGCCCCGGGTCATTGACCCCAGCTCCACGTGGAATTTCAAAGTGGCAGTACAGCATGGAGCCCGGGGTCAGCAGGAAACTGAGTACCCCACTGACCCCAGGCTCCATGCTGTACTGCCACTTTGAAATGCACAGGAGCCCCTACTGGGGATTCTTGTGCATTTCTAACCTGGCACCCGCATGCACCCCAGAGTCAGCAGGACTTCCCTCTGACCGTGGGCTGCACACAGAGTTCCACATTCCTTTGAAATGTACAAGAGCCCCAATAGGGGCTCTTGTACATTTCAGAGGAGGAATGCGGAAGTGCCTATTGACTAGCTGAGTAGTCAATTAATCGCTAGTTAACATCCTTATTCCGAAATAGCTATTTTGAAATAGCTGTAGTGTGTTTGCTCCATTGCTGCTATTTTGAAATAGCTCCTCCCCAGGGCCATTCAGACTAATTACTCCCTAGTGCCTTCTGGGTCTTTAAATTGAGGTAAGACATCCACATTAGGGAAGCCTGCCTCAGACTAATTTTGAGGCTTCCCTATAGTGTAGACATGCTATTTTGAAATAAGCTATTTCAGAATTTTTTCCCGAAATAACATTTCAAAGTAAGCATGCTGTGTAGACGTACCATTTCTCTCTCTCTCTCTTGCCTTGCCCTCTCCAAAACTGTACAGAACTTCTTTAAGACGGCCACCATTGTTGTTTAAGGTTGCTATTAATTTACTTTTGACATGAAATAAATTTTGGATCTGTACCAAGATACTGTTTTCTATTGCTGTATATGAAAACCTCCCTCAGACTTTGCTCAGATTAATAAATAAAAGGCATATGAACATATCAAACCAAAGGCCAATTTAAAATTCATGAAGTGTTTGTGGTAAATAATTACCACTAGCAGCGCAGCTCCAGAACGTATAATTAAATGTCACAACACAACACAGTTTGTTTTAAAGCACTTTAGTGCTTGATAAGAAGCAACGGTAACAGGAACAATCCTGGATTACCATCTGAGAATGCCCCGATAGTAGTTTTGTGATTTCTGCGCTATCATGGTGCTGAACTCTGTCGAAACAGAAGCTAACACAGGATGAATCTCTGTGAGATGCCATTAAAACCTGAGATTCAGAAACCATCCATTATCATAGTGTAGAGATCAGCACTCAGGATGTGTTCATCATGGATAATTAGGTGGACATTGTAATGTAGAATTTCAGCAATATGCTTCATTATATTCTCTAAGGCAAGGTTGAGGGAGGGGCTTAGGTTAACCCCAGAGATTGTAATTTCACTGGTAAGGTAAAAATTACATAACTACTAAACGGTACAGTCAGAAAAATCCCTGATAGAAGAGAAAATGCCTAAACTCATCAAAGTTAACTTTAAAAAAAATTAAATAGACCACAGAGGTGCTGTTATACTCCCTGGCTTGAAGTGGGTATAACATACAGTGTTTACAGTTTGTTTAAATTGCTGTCATCACTCTCCACTACACAAATTGTTCCAGTATCCCTGACAGACAGCTTGTTCGGGTAATTCACACTATAAGACATTTACTGCGTGATAACAGAAATACCCAATTGCTGTCAACACACACTGCTAAGTAAATTCCACAGCTGAAAGACAACACAAGTGTTGACCGAGGAAACGATGGACCAAGAGTTGCCAGAATTACAACAGCCAGGTACTAATATACTGTGTACAAGTATCTAAAATGGTGTTACAAGGACGAGAGAGAAAAATTGTTCTCTTTGGCCTTTGATGATAGGACAAGAAGCAATGGGTTTAAACTGCAGCAAGGGAGGTTTACACTGGACATTAGGAAGAATTTCCGAACTGTCAGGGTGGTTAAACACTGCAATAAATTGCCTACGGGGGTTATGGAATCTCCATCATTGGAGATATTTAAGAGCAGGGATGATTAGATGGTGGTTGGTTCTGCCACTAGGGCAGGGGAAAGACATCTCAAGGTCCCTTCTAGTTCTAGTATTCTATGATTCTGTGATCCTCTCAGCTGAAAATTACCATCCAAACTGTGCCATTGAGGATGCGCTATGAATTGAAGGAATATATGAACAGTAAGTCTTGGGAATGTACTTCTGCAGATCAGAACACTTACATGTGCACTCAATGCAATATACACTGGAATGCTGAGGGACTCATCTGCTTAACCTTTAGCACTTTCAATCAAACAAGCACCTGTATGAAGCAACTCATGGCACTGTCAAGTTGATTGGGGTGGATAATGAGTTGCTGGTACAAAGAGCTGAGTTGTTCATACAGGCTCTTTGACATTTGACTTTCAAATAGAGCATAAATGAACAGACTGATGCAACAATGAGGTACAAGCCATAAATGATATCATATTTTCCGTGTAATCCGTAATTCTTGAGTCAGAAAGTTTGTTAATATCACTATACTGGTGCTGTACAGTACACACACAAAAATTGTGTAACAATGTGCAACCAGAAGGTCAGCTCTGCCTGAAAATGTTTGGTTTGGCTTTGAAAAAGTAGGACTTCAGCATAATAGGGAATTACATAAGCATAGCAGGGAAGGCATTTTCGCCAAGTTAAAACAATTGTTTTGTACACTATTTCCTTTCCCCAATATTGATGTCACTAAAAACATGCTCCATTGAATTAAGTTTTCAATATGTTGAATCTGAATTCCTCACATTCTCTTACAAATGTTTCCCCATCTGCTACCAGTGGCATCTCCACTGTTCCCTCTGTGCCCATAAAGTCATCACTTCTGCTCAAACTTTTCACTCCCCTCACTTCTTTGCTTCACACACTGGTGCTGTTGTTAACAACCCTGACACTTTTTTCTCTACAATGTCTCCACAATAAGTCCACCATTATGTGCTTTGGCCTCAAGAACTGCATCTTCCTTTCTAGTCCCCTCTTTTTTGTATTCTTAGGGTGTCCATCTCCAAAACATCTAGGATCTGACCTTTGTACACAGTTTTGAATTGCACTCATACCACTTTATCAGTCCAAAAAAGGACCTCAGCAATAAGATAATCTGTTGCATGTGTTGCTTATAGTGGAAAATCCTCTGTATGCTCCATGGAATATCTGCAAATGCTGTGATCTCTGTAAACCCAAAATTAACTTGAAGTGAGCCTGCTGTATATGCATGTTTTAAACTCCAAGAACATAAGAAAAGGGAGTTTCTCACCTCATGCAGTAACGAGTGTTCTTCAAGATGTGTGTCCCCGTGGGTGCTCCACTGTAGGGGTATGTCTACACTACCCTCCTAGTTCGAACTAGGAGGGTAATGTAGGCATACCGCACTTGCAAATGAAGCCCGGGATTTGAATTTCCCGGGCTTCATTTGCATAAGCAGGGAGCCGCCATTTTTAAAACCCCGCTGGTTCGAACCCCGTGCAGCGCGGCTACACGGGGCACGAACTAGTTCGAATAAGGCTTCCTAGTTCGAACTACCGTTACTCCTCGTGAAATGAGGAGTAACGGTAGTTCGAACTAGGAAGCCTAGTTTGAACTACCTAGTTCGTGCCCCGTGTAGCCGCGCTGCACGGGGTTCGAACCAGCGGGGTTTTTTAAAAATGGCGGCTCCCCACTTATGCAAATGAAGCCCGGGAAATTCAAATCCCGGGCTTCATTTGCAAGTGCGGTATGCCTACATTACCCCGCTAGTTCGAACTAGCGGGGTAGTGTAGACATACCCTAGGTGAGGGGTTGCCCTGAGCCGCAGATCGGAGCTTTGTATAGCAGTTTCCCCTGTTGAGCCACGCATACCCAGGAGGCATCTCGAGCCCTTCCCGCCTCCTGAGGAGCGTGACTCAGCCCCCTCCCTTTCAGTTCCTCATCTCCGCCCAAGAATTTGACTCCGAGCAGAGGGGAGGTAGGGAGGGTCGTGGAGCACCCACGGGGACACACATCTCGAAGAACACTCGTTACTGCACGAGGTGAGTAACTCCCTTTTCTTCTTCAAGTAGTGTCCCTATGGGTGCTCCACTGTAGCTGACTACAAAGCAGTATTCAATGTAAGGCTGGAGGGAGCCGGAGTCATAGTTTAGCAGTGATAGAGAGTACTGCTGTGGCAACTGATGAATCACTCTTGAGTTCTGGAAGGATAGCATAGTGTTTAGCAAAAGTATGGTCTGAAGACCATGTTGCTGCCCGATAAATGTCTCTTAAGGGGACATTGCCCAGAAAGGCTGTAGAAGCAGCCGTGGCTCGAGTAGAATGCGCTCGTGGTGGGCGTAGTAGCAGTCTTTTGCCCAGAGAGTGGCATTTGATTATACATGTCGCTATCCACTTTGAGATTCGTTGCGATGATATTGGTGTCCCTTTGGATCGTTCAGCAATGGAGATAAAAAGTCTTTCAGATTTACGAAATGGTTTTGTTCTTTCTAGGAAGAAGGCCAGAGCCCTCCGGATGTCCAGAGTGTGCAGGCTGGCATCTGTCTGCGAAGAATGCAGTTTTGGGAAAAAGGTAGGTAATACGATTGGTTTGTTGAGATGGAATTCTGTACAGACCTTTGGGAAAAACGTGGGGTGGAGTCAAAGTATGACCCTATCCTTTGTGAAAACTGTGTAAGGAGGTTCTGACATTAATGCTCCGAGTTCGCTCACCCTCCTGACGGAGGTGATGGCTAAGAGGAAACTTTCATAAAAAGGAAGGGAAGTGGTACTGTTGCCAGTGGCTCAAAGGGAGGTCTGGTGAGGCAATTCAAAACAAGATTTAGGTCCCACAAAGGGGGTGGGGCCTTATGTGGTAGTTACACATTCTGGAGTCCCTTGAGGAATCTCTTCGTAATAGGATGGTTAAAAATGGAGACGCCGTCTACTGAGGTACGAAATGCTGCTATTTCAGAGAGGTGTACTCTTAGAGAGGAGATTGACAATCCTGATGCTTTAAGGTCCAGAATGTAGTCTAGGATGGTATTTAGTGGTGAGGCACGGGGCTCCACTTTGGCTCGCTGACACCAGTGACAGAAACGTGTCCATTTCTGTTGGTAAGTTTTCCGAGTAGACTGTCTCCTGCTATGGAGGAGGACGTCTTTTACTCGCTGGGAGCAGCACTCTTCTACCTCCGAGAACCAGAGAGAAGCCATGCGTGAAGAGATTTGTTTCACCTCGTCCTCCAAAAAACTTGCTGGAGGTAGGGGTTGTGGCCGAGGCAAACTTCTCCGGGATGCAGTGGAACAAGGTGTGAAGCGGTGTCCATATGGCTCCCAGTGTTCCCACGGTCCCCATTGCGGTGGATAAGGTGGAGGTGGGTAGGCCAGTATGGGTGCCATGGGCCATGTTGTGGCGGAGCCCTATAATGGTGGGAGCGAGCCTTCCCAGGTGATGAGTGTCACGAGGAATAGTCCGTGTGGTGGTCATCATCAGGGGATGCGTCATGAAGAGACAACGGTGATATCGACCTGGGAGGGGATTCCCTTGATGGAGACCTCCCAGGAGAGCAAGAAGTAGAGGGCAAGCACAGATAATGATGCCTGCTGTATGGATCAGTCTCTTGTTGGGGCTGATCCCCAGCAGCCTCATCTGGCTGCTTGTCCGGCTGTGGGAGGACCAGCGGAGCATCAGCTGGTGCCAGTGGCTTCAGAGGCTGCCCATCCTTTTGCTGCAGTGCCGTGACTTTAAGAGGCACCACAGCTTTAAGCCGTGGTGTAGCTTTTGGAGCTGCAGAGGCTTGAAGCGGCGCCGGGGCTGGAAGCGGTGCCGTGCTCTGAAGCGGCACCGCGGTTTGAATCGGCGCCGGCTTTTCATGCAGTGCTGGCTGCTTAGAGAGCTCCCGGGGCCGCTCAGCTGTTGAGCGCCCCGATGCCGGCGTGGAGTAGGAGGATCGCCCCAAAGCCTTAGTGGCAGGGGACTTCCCAGTCTGGTGTGCCTCTCCTCTGTGTTTGGGAGAGGAAGAGGCTGGAAGAGAGCGGGATGGAGAGGCTCTCAGTCTCGGGGCATTTTTGGAAGGCGGCGGAGGCTCTTGCCGTGGTGCAGATTGTTCTCCCACAGGCTGTAGAGCTTTTTCAAATAAAATCATCCTGAGGCGGAGCTCACGGTCTTTTCTGGCTCTCGCTGTCAGGGAATTGCAGTGGGTACAGTTGTGGGGAGAGTGGGTCTCCCCCAAACACCGTATGCAGTCCGAGTGGCCATCTGAAGCCGGCATTGGGTCCCGGCATTGACCGCACTTTTTAAAACCTGAGGAGCCAGACATTGAGGGCTCTCCACCTCTTGAAATTATTATATTTATCTTTTATATTGTTATATTTTATGTGGTTTTGCTTCTTCTTCTTCTTCTTCTTCTTCTTTTTTTTTTTAAGTCTTTATGTGTTTCTTGTTTTGACAGGCAGGAGAAAGCTGGTTCACCGGAGTCCCGGTCTGAGGTAAGTTCAAGCCCCCTGAGGGGGGGATTTAATTAAGTCTATTTTTCCTATTTCTAGTTTTTTCTTTGTTTATAAAAAAAAAAAACAAGGAAAGAGTAACTAGGATAAAACAGGGGAAGCTAACTATGCCTAAATAACTAAGGGGAAAGGAGTCAGATAGTCTGACAGGGAGCTCCTGGCTGCTCCGTCCGCTGACGAGGGCGGTTAAAGAGGAACTGAAAGGGAGGGGGTTGAGTCACGTTCCTCAGGAGGCGGGAAGGGCTCGAGATGCCTCCTGGGCATGCGTGGCTCAACAGGGGAAACTGCTATACAAAGCTCCAGTCTGCGGCTCAGGGCAACCCTTCACCTACAGTGGAGCACCCACGGGGACACTACTCGAAGAAGAACAAAATAATGCCTATACTGGATCAAGCCAAATGACCATCTAGCCCAGGATCCTTTGTTCTGACAGTGACCAATCCCATGTGCTTCAGAGGGAATGAACAGAACAGGTAATCATCAAGTGATCCATTCCCATGAAACGAAAGGCAAAAGTAATCTTTCCACCACACAATATTATAGGTCATAATCCTTGTCTTTGCAGCAATGCATTGTAAATGGCAGCATTAAAACGCCTATTGAATTTATTTTGTGTAGTGTTTCCTGAGTATGTAACCTGTTAGATACAATTTACCATTCATGACATGGTAACACAGATCAGCAGATTTCTTGTTTGCATTTCTCATGCACAAAATTTCCAAGAGCTTATGCTATTTTTTCTTTTGAAATTATGGTTGTCCTCACGTAGTTTCAAAGCAGTGCTACCAGCAGCTGAGATTGCTTCTCTAATCTGAGAGAATGCGGGTGGTCCACTTTATAATGGACACTTGGAACAGCAGGCAAACCACTGCATGTGCATTACTGGCTCATACCTTCTTACATGCCTTTTCAGAGGCTGGTTGCCTACTCTGTGCCTTTTCAGAATGCCCCCAAGCCCTGCAGGAGTGTGCTCTGCCTCTCCCACACTTTTTCAACAATAACTCTATCCTCTTCCCTTTAACCTACTCCTTTTTCTTGCAACCCCTTTTATGTCATAACACTTTTCTGTTTAGGTACAGTGTCAGCTTTTCAAAGCTGCACAGGTACAAGCCAGTTATTTGTACAGGTGAATCAAGAGTCTGATCCAAAGCTCTTTGAAGTAAATGGAAATATTTCCATTCACCTCAGAGAACTTTGGTTCATGTCTAAATGCCTATTTGTCCATTTGCACATACAAATATACATAATTTTAAATTTTTATATGCACATAAATTGTGCAACTAATCAGTTGATTATTTGTACGTACAAAGTATGCAATGATATGTTTTTGAAAATATAGCCCGAATTTCTCTCTCACACTTACCACTACCACATCCTATTCCATATTTCTAGATGCTCATTTAATCATTTCTTCTTTCAGTAGGAAAGTCTTGAATAAATAATTGGCAGAGTGATTGCAATAGTTTGTGGGTGAAGTTACCTGCACAGTCACAATTATGAAGGAAACTGAAATTTCCATGGAATAAAATTAAAAATATGTTTCTTCTTTTTACACAGTGCTAAGTATCAATGTTATTACATATAGCATAAAACTTCTGCATTTTTTTTTCTGATGTCATTAATTTTACTATCTAATCTTGAGAGGATTTTTTTAGAAAAAGGTTTACATTGGTCTGTAACAAAGTTTCAGTTGTTTTGATAAAAATAAGTAACTTTACATAATTTTGCTATGCTGATTTAAAAAATGTCAGCATAAGGATTTTTCACAAATCAAAAAGAAAAAAATGGACGTTTTTCATGCATTTTATTCCACATTAGGTATTAAAAACTTGGTAAATAGTAAGTTATAGTTCTTTTAGAAGGTCTGTTGTAAGTCCTTGTTTAAAGAATAAAGGACCAATGTATGAAATTTAACAATCGAGTAATTTTAAATGATTAGATGCGACTGAATCAATACTTTTTTGACAACTTTTTATGCATTTCACCATCACTCTCTCTTTTCAGGGACCAGCAGTAATCAGCCATCATGTTGACATCCCAGCATCCTTGATATCTCTTTTCTATCGTCTTGATCTCCTGATGAAATCTTTCCCCTTGATCTTCACTGACACTTCCAAGATTTTCAGGAAAATAATTATTTTCAAGAACTTAAAACTATATGAAGTGATTTATTTTCAAGAACTTGCATGCAAAAATACCTCAAATTAATTGAAGTCATCAAAATGAATGACATCCAGCTTAATTTTGTTGAAGAGGATCACCAAATTATTATATTATATATTATAGGAGTAACAAAACAGAATGGTTTCATGGTTTTATGTTTTGAATGATATATACAACTGTATTTTCTGCATTTTTCTGCATTTTTTCTGCATTTTCCAGGTAATCCCCTAACATGGCATCTTGAGGTTGCCTGAATGATCCAGACATATTTTGTTACATTTGTGGCAGTTTTGTTCCAAAGTCTTGATCCCCAAGTTTTATACCAAGGTAGGTGTGATATACATTTCTAACAAAATCTGTTATGTACTGTCTTTGCTTCTTTGGATCATTCAGGCAACCTCAAGATGCCATGTTAGGGGATTACCTGGAAAATGCAGAAGAAATGCAGAAAATACAGTCGTAAATATCATTCAAAACATAAAACAATGAAACCATTCTGTTTTGTTACTCCTATAATATATAATATAGTAATTTGGTGATCCTCTTCAAAAAAATTAAGCTAGATGGAATTCATTTTGATGAATTCAATTAATTTGAGGTATTTTTGCATGCAAGTTCTTGAAAATAAGTCGCTGCATATAGTGTATAACACATTATAATAGCATTTTTAAAAAAGTAGACTCCACTTTTCATAAAATCTGTATGTCATGGGCAAAAATGGACACAATATTTGAATTCAGCACCCTAAAATTAGTTAAGAACAGTTATTTGTTCTCAAACAATGGAACCCATGCAGAAGGATGTTAACTGTCTTCACAAAAGGTGGGTTACTGCAGCGGCTAAAATAGATTTATCAATGACAATCCATTACTTCTCTCAGTCCTACATAGTAATAATTCTCCATTTTTATAACTACTGTATGTTTAACCTTTAAAGTTTCCTGAGAGATAGCTGTTCAAGGTAAATGATATTTACAATGCAACACTATTTGGCTTAAAATTAGGATATGTCTAATATTATGGTGTTATATATGATTTTAAGCAGACATTTCTAGATACCACTGGTGATTTCCTCAAAGTGCCTTCTATGTTTACTGATCTCAAGGCATTTCTTTTTCTAAGGTGAGCGCCAGAATCCATAGCACATGATAATTAGGATTACTCAAAAGATCAGTTCATCTTTCTATTCTACTTTCCTTGCAGCTACTTTCCCTTCAGAAGAGAAAACAAAGGATATTAGATACCTTATCTCCAATAAGGCTCAGTTATGCTCAAGACTGTTGAAAATAGACACACACAAAAAACAATTGTAAATACTAGTCATTTAGAAAAGCATTGTGTTGTCTTTGTAACAAGAGGCGATTTGTATGACTCGGTACAAAGGAGAGAGGACTATTGACTTGGTGTATTAATGACAGATCCATTTTCATAAGAAAAACTGAGGATTTAGTATATAAAATTCTGACATGTTTCCCTCCCTTGCCACACCTTTTGGGTGGTTTCTAGTATGTAATCCCATCACTGCCATGGTTAATTAATTGCAAGCTCTAATTTGCCTTTGCTGCAAAAATGTTAATGAATTTTGCAACTAAATCATTCACAGCTCCTTGTACCTCAACCATTTTTGAAGTATGCTAAAAAAGTATATAAATGTCTTATACAGATCCTTAGGATATTCTCCTGGGACCAACACAGCTATAGCAACATTGTGACTGTGTCTTCACTGGCCACTTATTCTGGATAATCAGCCGCTTTTCCGGAATAACTTGCCAGCTGTCTACACTGGCTTCTTGAATTTCCGGAAAAGCACTGACGATCTATTGTAAAATCATCAGTGCTTTTCCAGAAAAACTATGCTGCTCCTATTCGGGCAAAAGTCTTTTTCCGGAAAACTGTTCTGGAAAAGGGCCAGTGTAGACAGTACAGATTTCTTTTCCACAAAAAAGCCCCGATCGCGAAAATGACGATCGGGGCTTTTTTGCAGAAAAGCATGTCTACATTGGCACGGACACTTTTCCGGAAAAAGTGCTTTTCCGGAAAAGCATCCTGCCAATGTAGACGCGCTTTTTCCGGAAATACTTATAATGGAAAACTGTTCCGTTTTAAGCATTTCCGAAAAATCATGCCAGTGTAGACGTAGCCTGTAGGTGCAGCTCCTTTCTCCCCTCATGAATATACAGTGATGACCCACTGCTTTTAACACATTTTAGGGTTCCCTTGGAGGAGAGGACTCCAGAGTGTGTGGGCACTGTCACAGGGAAGTACCGCTAGGAAAGGCACCGTGGTCAGGAAGGAACATGAGGCCTGAAGCAGTGCAGAAGACAGATAACTGAGGATGAAACACTGCCAACAGAAGCCACTCCAAGGCTGAAGAGCTAATTCCTGAGGACCAGCAGGAGGTACCATGGTGGTGAGTTATGGCTCAGTTACACCTTCCTACTTATTTCAAGAGTTTACTCTAGTTTGGACAAGAGACTGCTCATGGTCCAGCAAATAGCCACAAATGATTTCATAATGGCAGCACTGCCACAGCAGTGGCTGTACTTTCTGTGCAGGTGATGATTAACATTTTAGGCTTATTAATTATCTTCACTGTTCTTACTTATTTTAAGTTTTAATTTTTGAAGCCTATAAGGAACCCCTAATGTATGTATTAGATAGGTCAAATTACTTTGTGCGTTATCACAGACACTATAAAACCAAATTATCAACATTCAGATATCTATTGAATCTATCATTATCTTTTCCAGGTCCTTCAGCCTTCCCATTATAGTGAACCTTTTGATTTGTTCTAATAATTTTTACAGTTTCTGCAGAAAATCTGTCCTTATAGGTCCCAGTTTTTCTACATTTTATAGAAAATTATGGATGCATGCAGATTTATTGGTTAATTGAAGTAAAACTGTCATATCATTCACAAGATTTTGATTGAAACTTGAGCCTCATTCTTCAGCAGAATTCATATTTATTTTAAATATGCTGGTGTGCAAGTGGATAAAGTGAGAGTTTGTTTAAATGATCAATCTCTTCTTGATAACACTAGTAGAAAATTAGCTAATTGAATCAAATCATGTTCAGTGAGTGGGTATATGATATTAAAATAATTTGTTTTAACTATAATATGTGTTTATGTCAGCACCCTCACAGATGGCTATTTTACAAGATGAAACAAAATAAAATCTCAACAAGCTGATGGGCTTTTTTTCTTTTTAGACTAGTGTAAGCTTTACAATTAGGTCCTGATTTTGCAGAGACTTATGCACATGCTTAACTTCATGCATTATTTGTGGTGGCACTGAGTTCAATCAGCATTTACAGGTGTAAAATTAAGCACACTGGATATTTTAGGTAGGAGACCAAAATCTCTAGACAGTTCAAGTGGAATTTCCATTGGGTTCATTGCTTCTCCACAGTTTTTAATATTCTGTGTAGATTCAAAAAGAGATATTTTAGGGAATCTAGTGTGACAAAGCATATATTAGGGATGCATGTACTCAATTACACGATTAACCGATAAACCTGGGCTCATCGGTTACTCCCAGGGCTCGACAAATAATGTAATCTACTCGCCCGTGGAGAGTAGATTACAACCCAGAAGAGCCGGCGCAGAGCGATCTGCGCATGTACAGAGTGCAGAACAGCGTGAAACTGTGCGGCTGGCGAGCGGGGCTCACTGCCGCTTGGTGAGCCCTGGTTACTCCTAATGGTGTTACACACACACACACACACACACACACACACACACACACACACACGTCCCTTTGCTGCAATGGGTGGGGAGGTGGCTACTTTGCTTTATTTTTGTGAGATATAATAGAGTGAAAAAAATGTTTATTTAGCATTTTGGGTACATCAGATTTTTAGGAACTCTTTTTTTTTAATGTGAGGATGAATGGATGTTTGTTACATAATCAAGCTAAACTATGAGGAAAATATATTTCTAAACATTAACTAGGTAAATCTGCATTTGATTTTTTCACAGCTATATTTTTATCAATATTTGCTTTCAATCCAGTATAGCCACTTGTAAATTAAAGATTTGGATTATATTGAATCTTTAGTGGAAGGTATTTTATGCTTAAGGATCCAGTGCTCCTCTGACCTGCACCAATGTAAAATCAGGTAAAAATCTAGTGGAATTGTAACAACATACATTTTAAGTGAAAGGACAGCAAAGTGCTAATTTAAAAGATAAAGGAATACATAAAATATGTGCTAAGATATTAGTCAGTAAAGCTAAAAGATTTCTTACAGTTAGAGAACAATGCTCCCATACTTCATATTTTTGATCCTGGACCAAATCTTGCAATTGAACCCATATTTATTAAGGACAAACTCCTGTCCCAACCCTCTGGCCCAATTTGTCAGGCTGTGCACTGGACAGATGCAGCAGAGCTTTCTCTCAGACTGCAGAGCCGCATTGCAGAGGCTTTTTAGTCCATTTGCTGATTTGGCCTGTGCTTCTTGTAACAATTTTCCTAGTACGCCCAGAGGTTATTATACATCTGCAGACATCAGATGAACTCAGCAGCCTTATAAAAAAATAATGAGAAGTAAACCTATAAGCAGTTTTTACATGGATTGACCATAGGTTGGAACAGGTGGACACACTCTCTGACATATCAGTATATAGAGCTCTGGGACTAGATTCTCACTGTAAGTAAGTCAAAGGAGCTAGGACAATGTAACCAGCTGAAGATTTGGTCTATGAGGTTTATCTGCATCTTGTAAAACTCCTCATTCATCATCAATATATTCATTTCCCTGATCACAAATCTTTGCACTGTCACCTACTGTAAAATGATAGCAAAGTCAAAGTTCAAGTTCACCCTTGGCATAAATATTTAAATGAATGGAGTTGCACCTACTTATGCCAGTAGTGAAATACCTCTCAATCTTAGCTCATTAGCACTGTCTTAAGTAATGGTTAGTTGAAATGCACAGGGATTAGGAGCACTTGAAGAGAATGTTACAGTTCCATGGACTTCGGCTGCCTCCTGGCTTGCAGAGAGAATGGCTTTTGAAGACTGTTGTTAATGACACGTGGGGACACTGTGGTAAACCAAAGGCCTATAATTTGTAGTTTATTTTAGGGATGTTTTTGCTGAACTGCAGCTTTGATGGTTATGAAAAAAAGGAAAGAAGAATTAAATAAGAACCATAAAGGATAAAAGCCAAGTTTTCTGGAGGGCATTTTTCAGAAAAAGAGTTGGTTATTTATTTTCCTCTGCTCCTTAAAGGAAGGAGAGTAAACTTGGTTGGCAGGGCCATTCTTAGGATTTATGGGGCCCTATTAAACTGATGCCCAATGGCAGTCCGGACATTTTTTAGAGATGGGATTTTATAATCTTCAACAACACACTAATGAAATATTTTAAAAACAAATTTTAAACTAAGGTTCTTTACACTGCCACAGTAAATTCAGAAATTGATAGTATATACCTGAGGTTGACAAATGCCCGTTAAATGGCTTCATTTCCATGTGAATGACTCTTCCCCAGGTTTGATGTTCTGCTAATAGGTCTGGCAAGCTTTCTCACTTTAAAATTAATTAGAATGCAGGACTATGTAGCACTTTAAAGACTAACAAGATGGTTTATTAGATGATGAGTTTTCGTGGGCCAGACCCACTTCCTCAGATCAAATAGTGGAAGAAAATAGTCACAACCATATATACCAAAGGATACAATTAAAAAAATGAACACATATGAAAAGGACAAATCACATTTCAGAACAGAAGAGGGATGCGGGGAGGGGAAGGAAGGAAGGAAGGTTGGTAAGTGTCTGTGAGTTAATGATATTAGAGGTGGGGAAAGTTAGATGTCTGTGAGCTAATGGTATTAGAGGTGATAATTGGGGAAACTATCCTGGTAATGGGTAAGATAGTTGGGGTCTTTGTTCAATCCGCAAAGTGAGGTCTTTGCGCAATCTGAAAGTGTCCGTCTGCTATGTACATTGGACAAATGTCTCAGACACTTCGCCAAAGGATTAATGCCCACAAAACAGATATCAGACAAGATCACAAAGAAAAAACTATTTCTTGCCATTTCAACCAGAAAGGACACTGTCTCAACGACTTCACCACCTGCGTTCTTCTACAAAGAGCTTTTACATCTGCACTTGAAAGGGAATCCTCTGAACTGTCATTTATGTTAAAATTCGACACTCTCCGGGGGGGCGGATTGAACAAAGACCCCAACTATCTTACCCATTACCAGGATAGCTTCCCCAATTATCACCTCTAATACCATTAGCTCACAGACATCTAACATTCCCCACCTCTAATATCATTAACTCAGACACTTACCTTCCTTCCTCCCTCCCCCCCCCCCGCATCCCCCTTCTGTTCTGAAATGTGATTTGTCCTTTTCATATGTGTTCACTTTTTTTTAATTGTATCCTTTGGTATATATGGTTGTGACTATTTTCTTCCACTATTTGATCTGAGGAAGTGGGTCTGGCCCATGAAAGCTCATCATCTAATAAACCATCTTGTTAGTCTTTAAAGTGCTACATAGTCCTGCATTTTGCTTCAGCTACACCAGACTAACAGGGCTACATTTCTATTAAAATTAATTAGATCCTCTCAGGAGGAAGTAGAGCCCCAGAACAGAGATAGGAAGAGGCAGGTGGGTGGACATTAAGACCCAGTGATGCCCCAAATTTTGGGGGGACCTACACAACCGAATATTCTGTGTATGGGTAAGGACAGTTCTGCTAGTTGATCACTAGAGGACAGCGAAAAGATTTTTAAATAACACAGTGTATGAAAGCAGACTAAATGTAAAATGTGTGTCTGATATGAGATTCATAAAAGTTACTGGTAGGGAAAACATGGCTAAATTAACATTACCTTACCCTCCCAGTTATTAACTTAAACCAGAGTGAGCATGTTAGCTGGAGAGCAAAAAAAGAGAATTGCAAACAGGTATTTCAATCAGTTTTCCTTACTCAATAACCTTTTCAGAGTCCCACATAAACATACACAGTCTAGTCAGAATTAACTAAGGATGAGAGAATTACAGGCAGCAAATATTCTTTTATGGTTTAATTTAATTAGCACTTCTAGCAACTGAAGTGCTTGAGTTTTTAAATCAAAATTGGTTTGTAATGATTTCTTTGCACAAATAAAGCAGTCAGGCACTTGTTATTGAGTCAGGGTTTGGGGGTTTTTTTGAGTTGACAATTCAGCATTTCAACCATCACTTCTTTTTTTTTCAAGCACTCAGGAATCTATCTACACTTGTTTTAAACCAAGACTTTTTTATTGTCCTTTTTTATTATTTCTTTAAATCTTAAATGTATTGTTTATGCTGCTGTACTTTAAAAATGATTTGACTTTCTCAACTACTTTCTTTTATTCAAAACTATGATGTTTGCTAGGGTTATTGTACAGTATGTTTCTTACAGTTTTCCGAATGCATCTAGTGCCTCATTGTAAATGAGCAGCCAACAGCTAACCTGAGCAACTTTCTACAAAAATGCCTTGAGAAATGAAACATTTAAGAAATTTCTGAGCAAGAGAAAAGTCATCCAGCAGCAATGATATTGTTACACCCTTCTATTGTACCAAGTGTTTTCAGTAGACATGATGAGGCTAAAATAGGGGAAGAAGAAGTAAAAAATTACTTCGACAGGTTAGATGCCTTCAACTCATCCTAGAATACTCAAGAAGTTGACAGAAGAGACATCTGAGCCATTAATGATTATCTTTGAAAAGTCATGGAAGACGAGTGAGATTCCAGAGGAATGGAAAAGGGAAAATATAGTACCAATCTGTAAAAAGGGAATAAAGACAGTCTGAAGAATTACAGAACAGTCATCTTAACTTCCAGGAAAAACAATGGAGCAAATAAGTAATCAATTTGCAGACACCTAGAAACATGTGAAATTTCAGATTTAGATAGCTGAAATAATGAAATTTGTGATTTTTAAAATCCTATGACTGAAATTGACCAAAATGGACTATGAATTTGGTAGGGTCCTATACATAAGAAACTGTTACAAGAAGGAAGTAAATTATTCTCCTTAACCTCTGAAGATAGGACAAGAAACAATTGGACTAAACTGTAGCAAGAGAAATTTAGGTTGGACATCAGGGAACATTTCCTAACTGTCAGGGTAGTTAAATACTGAACTAACTTGCCTATGGAGGTTGTGATATCTCTGCCATTAAAGATTTTTAAGAGCAGGTTGGACAAAAATTGTAAGGGATGCTTTAGTTTATACTTTTATTCATGTCTTAAATTCAGGGGATCAAGTTCCCTTCCAGGCCTACAATTCTATGTTTATATGGTAGATATGAATGATCACTTTTAATGGGCTACTTTATAATGCCTGTTTTAGAAACATGGAATTGGGAAGATATAGGGCCTGACTGAGCAAAGCATATGCTAATTTACTGAAGTCAAAGAACTACTCAGAGTTAAATTAAGCATGTGCCTAGTTAATCTATGCTATATCAGGTCTCAAGTCATCCCCATCTGCTATTTTTCGTCAATAAATATTACATTAATTAAGATTTCAGTGTAGGTCATGTATTTCTTCCTTTCCCTCTTCCTCATATTTTTTTTGAAGATCTTAAGGATACCTTAAACATAAAGAGGACATGTGGAGTAAATATTTAGTAGTAGAAATATCAACAAATTTGGCAGCTTGTTCTAATTAAATTACAGCCTACTTCTAAAAATAATTTCAGACTATTTAGCATCATTATGACTCATGGATTGCTAGAATAAGTGATAAAAATGAAAAGCTCGATCGAGCTTTACACTGTACCTATTATAAAAGCACCTTCTTTTCTAAAATGTTTGTAAAGATAGTTTAATTGATGTGGAGTGACAGTAATTTCTAAGGCTGTGAGCCTTTGGTTCAGCTAATTTTCTTCCCAATCAGTATAAAGTGATTTGTAATTTTTATGATCAAAACTGAATTTTCTTAAAGCATTTTAACATTTCTGTCCCTGTGGGACAGTTTCCTCTCTGTCTCCAGCCCAGAATAAATAAATAAATGACAGCATACAATTGTTGAGAGAGACAGAAATTGCTAGCAAATATTTTAAAATGGGTGGTGTTCTTTGTCTCAGTTAAAACATAAAACTTACCCCCTTTTAAAAATAAAGGCATAATGTTTTATTATTTTACGCTAACTGTTCATTTCCCCCTATTTAGATTTGCATTGATGACTAAATTAAAATAGTTATTGACTAAGAGAAATAATATATCTCTCAGCCCATCACAAATTCTGCATGAGAAAATATTGGGCAGGTATAGGTGTTAGCCTCTACACACTTCATTGCATGTTCAAGGCTTGATTTGAGACTCTTAATTTTAAACCGATTGTTTTCACTTCAAGTTTTTTTCCAGTTAAATAAAAGCTGTTGCAAACATTTTCTTTTATTACTAAACATACGTCTCCTAACTGAAAACCCTAAAGAGGGAGAAGAAATTGGTTAAAAATATTGTTGGAGGGTGTTTATAGTAAAATTTACATCTGGGGGTATGTCTACACTAAAGAACTAATTATAACTAACTTAGTTCAAATTAGTTAATTCGAACTAAGCTAATTTGAATTAGCGCATCTAGACTTAAAATCTAGTTCGAATTAGCATTTTGCTAATTCAAACTAGCATGTCCACACTGAGTGGACCCTGCACTGAGGTTAAGGATGGCCGGAAGCAGTGCCGGCAGGGCATCAGATTAGGACTTAGAGCATGGAGCTGCTGTCTCAGGCTAGCCGAGGGCTGTGCTTAAAGGGACCCGACCCCCACCCCAGACAGACAGTTCTCAGGGGTTCCCCACTTGCAAAGCAGTCCTGGCTTGGAGTGCCCTGAGTGCCCACACTCGGCACATCACAGCACTCGGCCATCAGCCCGGCTGCACTTGCCGCAGGCTGCCATCCCGGGGGCGGGGGGTCAATCAAGGGGCTTCAGGAGAGTTTCCACCCCGAGGAGCCCGCAGAGCCAGCCCAGTCCTCCCCAATGGGGGCTCATGCCCCATTCCTCCCTCACCTCCTTCCACTTACTCCTCCCTAACCCCCTTCCTGATGTACAAAATAAAGGACACGTGTGTTCAAAAATAGAAACTCTCTTTATTGAACAAATCTCGGGGAGACTGGTAAAGAAGGTGGGAGAGGGGAAGAGAGAGGGTGGGAGAGGGGAGGACAACTAAAACGATCAGGGGTTTGGAACAGGTCCCAGATGAAGAGAGGCTAAAGAGACTGGGACTTCTTAGCTTAGAAAAGAGGAGACTGAGGGGGGATATGATAAAGGTCTATAAAAGCATGAGTGGTGTGGAGAGGGTGCATAAAGAAAAGTTCTTCATTAGTTCCCATACTAGAAGGACTAAAGGACACCAAATGAAATGAATGGGTAGCAGGCTTCAAACTAACAACAGAAAGTTCTTCTTCACAAAGCAAATAGTCAACCTGTGGAACTCCTTGCTGCAGGAGGTTGTGAAGGCTAGAACTAGAACAGAGTTTAAAGAGAAGTGAGATAAAGTCATGGAGGTTGGGTCCATGGAGTGGTATTAGCCAGGAGGTAGAAATGGTGTCCCTGGCCTCTGTTTGTGGAAGGCTGGAGATGGATGGCACGAGACAAATGGCTTGGTCATTGTCTTCGGTCAATCCCCTCCGGGGTCCCTAGGGTTGGCCGCTGTCGGCAGACAGGCTACTGGGCTAGATGGACCTTTGGTCTGACCCAGTACGGCCATTGTAAGCTCAGGGCTCAGGGTCGGGGGTCTCAGTGGACCACCTTGATTTTCATGCACACCTGCTCCTGGGTGGCCAGGCTGGCAGCTATCCTGCCCTAGACGGCCACTTTCCTGTGCCTAGTGCAAAGGTCGTGGATGAGGTCCACGATGTCTGCAGTAGACCAGGCGGGCGCCCACCTCTTGTGGACCTGGGCAGGCTCCTGGGAGCCACCAGCCTGGCTCCGGGAAGAGGCGGAGGGCTGGGTGGCAGCGGGTGGCTGGATCGAGCTGTGCCAGGTGCAGGGTCTGCTGGCTGGGTGCTGGCAGGCTTGCACCTGGCACGGGCACCGTAGCCAGCCCGTGCCCCTTTAAGGGCTCCGGGGCCGGGAGGGGGGCAGAAGAGTTTCCCTGGTGGTGCCCAGAGTGGCCACCAGGGAAAGCTGGGGAGGGCTAGCCTCCCACTAGTTCAAATTAAGTGGCTACACAGCTCTTAATTCGAACTGCTTAATTCGAACTAAGCGTTAGTCCTCGTAGAATGAGGTTTACCTAGTTCGAATTAAGCGCACCGCTAGTTCGAATTAAATTCGAACTAGCGGTTTGCATGTGTAGCGCCTATCAAAGTTAATTTGAACTAACGTCTGTTAGTTCAAATTAACTTTGTAGAGTAGATATACCCTGGGTTATTGTTCTCATAAGCTTATTTATGGCGTTACTCTTCCCACAACTGTCATTGACTCACTCTGCAACCTTTATGCTGCTGTACCCTTGAAAAGTAATATAGTATTACTCCTGGGTTAAAATGTCTGTTATAGTGTGTAAGGCAGCAAAGGATAACCTAAATTAATGAATGGGTGAGGCCCTCCATGTCATTGGGCCGCAAGATTATTATAACCAAGATACCTAGGATTTGCAGAGTGGGCCAATAACATTGCAGCACTGCTTTGATTGAACACAGCGTGAATGCCTGGCTCTCATAATGTTGTGTGCAATCAGCACGCACCTCACTTCATGTGCCCTTGCTTGGTGTGTATGTCACTTCAGTCATACCAGTTGGGGGAAAAAACCTGTGTAGACAGAAATCAGTAGAATCTGGCAACTCTACACATGGACAACGGTAAAATAAACAAAAAAGTCTTGTGGGCCACACATAGAACTGCAATGTGCCACATGTGGCCCTCAGGTCGCACGTTGACCACTGTTGTAAAGCATAGCCTGGCTCCCTATTATTATTATTTTTGACTCCCTAACTTGTGGAGCTAAATGGCAAAACACATTACTTATTCCCTTTTGTGTTCTCTTCATTTCCCTTCTTTTCCTCCGGCATTATAGATCTATTTATAAAGGCCTTTATGAGCAAATGGTGTTCTTCATTCATTAAATTTTCATTCCAGTAGAGTACTGTTTTCAAAGATAACTCTTGAAATTCGCTTTTTCCCTCTTTCTTTGCATTGCTCTTACAATACTATTTTTATAAGTAATGGATTTCTGTGATTTTATAAAATACACCCTTCCCCTCCCCCATAGGCACGCTTTGTTGGCCAATATACCTTTAAGGTATAGAGAATAAAAAGCAGCCTGTTCACACCCAGGGAGTATCATAGGGTATGTCTACACTACAGTGTTATTTTGAAATAGCTTATTTTGAAATAACACGTCTACACACAAAATGCATTTCAAAATAGCATTTTGCTATTTTGAAATAGAGTGTCCACACTGAGTGGACTCTGAATCGCACTTAAGGCTGGCCAGAATCAGTTCCAGCAGGGCACCAGGTCAGGACTTATTGTGTGGGGCTGCTGCCTGAGGCTATCTGAGGTCTGTGCTTGAAGGGACCCCCCGGACAGCCAGTTCTTAGGTTTCCCTGCTTGCTTGCCTCCCTCGATGAGGAAGAGCAAAGCATTTTGTCTCTGTGTGCTCTGGTTGCCCTCACTCGGAACACCACAGCACTCTGAAACATGGAGCCAGAGCTGCCCCTGGGCACTCTGGTGCTTCTCTTGGATGCATTGCTGTGAGCCTGGCTGCACTTCTGCAGGCTGCCATCTGGGAGGTCCATTGGGGGGATGTCAGTATCCAGGAGGCCCTGCGGGAGAGCTTCCACCCTGAGGAGCACTAAGAGCCTCCCTGGTCTGCCCCACTGGGGGCTTGTGCCTCATTCCTCCCTTACATCCTTCCATTGACCCCTACCTAACACCCCTTCCTGATGTCAAATAAAATACACGTATTTTCATGAACACAAACTCTATTTATTTAACAAAACTGGGGAAGGGGAATGAAACTCTGGTGACACTGGGGAAAGGAGGCGAGAGCGGGGAGAAGAGAGGGTGGAAGAGGGGAGGGAGAAACCTGGGAGGAGGGAGCTGGAAGGGGGAAGCAAGGGGAAAAAGGGAGAGGGGAAGCTCAGGGCTCAGGGTTGCGGGTCTCACTGGACCAACTTGATTGTCATGCAAACCTGCTCCTGGGTTTGCACGTGGCCTTTGGTGGCCAGGCTGGCAGCTATCCTGCCATAGATGGCCACGTTCCTCCGTCTAGTGCGGAGATCATGGATGTTGGGGGCATCTCCCCAAAACCTGAATAAGGTCCATGATCTTCACCCTGGACCAGAAAGCTGCCCACCTTCTCCGGGCTCTGACAGCGCCTGGGAGCTGGCAGACTGCTCCTGGGGAGCAGTGGAGGGCTGGCTGCCAGTGACTTTCTGGCTCATGTTTTAGGGCCATTGGGTCAGGGGCAGTTACTGCTGGTTCTGGGCTGGCAGGCTTGGAACTGGCACAGGCACTGTGGCCAGAGTTTATCCCTTTAAGGGCTCTGGGGAGGGGAGAGGGAGAGAAGTGTTCTTGGTTGAGGCTGGAGTGGCCACCTGGGAAGGCTGAAGGCCCCCTATTTCGAAATAAGTGTCTACAAGGCACTTATTTTTAAATAGCTATTTCGAATTTGGCATTATTCCTCATAAAATGAGGCTTACCAAATTCGAAATAAGCACTCCACTATTTCTAATTTAGTTTGAAATAGCAGTTTCGCTGTGTAGACACTAGGAAAATTATTTCGAAATAAGGGCTGTTATTTCAAAATTACTTTGCTGTGTAGACATACCCATATAGACTAATGATAAAGGAAGAGTTTATTGGTTGTTTAAATCAGTGTAAATTCTGTTATAGTATATGCACATAGTCATTTCTATTTGTCTTTCTATTGCTGAATAGAGATATAATAGCTTCATATACTGTGCTTGTTTCCTGAATGACCAACAGAAAACAGTAAACTTGCATTAACATTATTGTTGGAATTTTAATTTTTTGTGGATAATTGTATACCTGTAGGCTACATGTACACTGCAGGCTTCTTGTGCAAGAACTGTTTTGCACAAGAGTTCTTGTGCAAAAGGTCTTCCACAAGAGCGCGTCCACACTGCCATGTGCTTTTGTGCAAGAGATGTGCTTTTAAGCAAGAGCATCCATGGCAGTGTGGACGCTCTCTTGCACAAGAAATCTCTGATGGCCATTTTAGCCATAGGAGTTTCTCGCACAAGAAAATCATGTTGTCTGTCTACATGGCCTTCTTGTGGAAGAGCTCTTGCGCAAGAGAGCTTATTCCTCGTGGGAAGAGGAATAACTCTTCCAGAAGCAGCCCTATTTTCCGAAGCTGTACTGTAAATTTACTTGTGCAAGAACGCGTGTACAGTGTAGACACCTGGCAAGTTTTTGTGCAAGAACAAGTGTTCTTGCGCAAAAAGCATGCAGTGTAGACATAGCTATAATGTGATAGTTTGGGATTTTATGTGTGCACACACATATATGTGAGAGACGAGAGAAGTGAATGGGATGGAAATACCAAATTATTATAGACCTTTACAGCAGTCTACAAGTAGCTCTATTGACTTCAGTGGGACTACACAGAAGTCAAATCTATAGTGGAAGCTAAGGTTGTGCTTCCCAACTCTCTAGTGCTCAGCATATGTTACCCCAGCTACACTGCTCTTTTGGAATGCTAGTTTGATGAGCACTAGCATTAGTATGTCTACATGAGCTGGGAATTATAGCCCTAGCTCCAAGTGTAGATGCAGACATATATAATACATAGTAAATATATCACAATTAGGGTGTGACAGGATTAATTCAGTCAGGAGGGTGGACAGAATTGCTGGGCCCCTGGACAAGATGCAGGGCCCTGGCTTCACACTCCCAGAAGGGGCAGGGCCCCAGAAAAAGGAGCAGAGCTGGGAGGCTAACTTCCTCCAGCCAAGCCCTTCAGCACTGTCTGGAGCACACTAGAACTTCGGTGGTGATGTAAAGGGTCCAGGTCTCCAGACGCTGCTGCTGATGCAGTAGCAGTAGCAGCAGCTGGGATCCCCAGGCCCTTTTTAATCTCTGGGCTCTGGGACACCTGCCCTACACCTCCCCTGCCCCCAGTTGTTAGGCCTGAATTCAGTCCACAAACTAGGAATGCTCCAAATTCCTTGCTAGTGCTATTTTCCCACAGAGCAGAATCTGTGACTAATGATTTCTACCCTCTCCAGTTGGCTCTGAAACTCCATCCCATTCTGAAAAGATGCCTTTGTCACTTCCTATATGAGCTTCAGCAATGCAATATATCTGAGCATGAAGCCTTCAGCACTTAGAGAACCCCAGCCTATATAGATTGCTGCAACCCATCTCTCCAACATCATTAGCTATGGTGAACACATCAAACCTGACCACCACTTACCTGCTGAGCAGTTGCAGAGTCCTGACGGCTGAGAGTCCAGAGAGGCAATTTCCTGCCAAAGTTTCATTGTCATTGACATGTTCCTGCAGCATGCTTTGATTTTGACAAATTGACATTTTCTGATGGAAGATTTCTGACCAGCTCTACTATACAGAAGAGACTCAATAATCTGGGTCTACATTGTTAATGGTTGATGAAAACTTGAAGTGATCTATTGTCCTACTCAACAGGCAATAATAATAAGTGTTAGAAGCCAAAAGTCTACACCCTTAAATGGGACTCTCTCATCTGGCAACATACATGATCCAGCAGGACTAGGGAAGTGCATCTACACAGCACCCAAAACTAGAAATAAGATATGCTATTTGTGCTATGCACATTGCATACCTTATTTTGAGTCTATTTCAAAATAAGTTATTTTGTCATTTGGGTCTGTCTACACAATGCCAAATTTTGAAATAAAGCCATCCCATACTCCTCATAGAATGAGGTTTACAATGATGGTGAAATAGCACGTCCACTATATTTTGAAATAGCAGATGCATTCAAAAGATGCAGGATAGCTATTTTGGGATACTTTGCTGTGCAGACATACCCGGGTTGTTCCTGGACCACAGAGCCAGGTATAGGGAGGTCAGGTCATGTGGTAGGAGAATGGTGGAGGGGGCAGCAACTCGCTGGAAGCCATGAGGGGATGCAGAAGGACAGGTGGCACAGTGCAGAATTCTGCCTCCTGTGGCCAGGAGGTAGCAGGGGGCAGCAGCAGCCACAGAATTTCTTGGGGTCATGGAGCTCAAGGTCTTCAGCTTGGAGCTCGGGTCCAGCAGTGGCTCCTCAGCTCTAACTGCAGAGCTCAGGTCTGGCAGCGCCAGCTAGGGAGCTCCAGCCTTGGGAGCCATGGCCGGGCAGGCAGCAGTGGTGCCAGACTGGAGCCCTAGCAGAGGGCAGGAGTTCAACATGGGCCATGTTGGGATGGACCTCCCGTGATCCAGCAAATCCCCTTGTTCAGAACCAGTCAGGTCCAAAGGATGCCGGAGGAGGGAGATCCCACCTGTACGGAGACCCAGTGAAGACACCCTTTAAGAGAACAGTCAGCATGTTGCTTTGCTTCTTCCAAGTGAATGTTTGGATACTTCCATTGCATGCAGGTTCAATGGTAAGATTTGGACTGACATAGGGACGGTCTACAGAGAAATGTAACCCTGGGGAAAATGGGACTTGAGTCTGTGCCAGAGAACCCTGGGCTTGAGCTTCTGCACTGCAATCCTAGGCTAAGGATTTTCTAACACATACAAGAGCACTGGTGTAAACACTGCAGTGCACACACCCGAGTCCCCAAGAGCTTCCCACACCTCCCCACCTCAGTGTTGATACTCAGGCCCTGTGAATGGGTTGCCTGGTGGGAAAATTCTACTGCTCACTTTGTTTCCTAACTGAGACGGTGTGATGGATGGGACTCAGATAAGGTGCATCGGGGTGCCTTCAGTGGCTGTCTCAGTACAATGACTGCAGCTTGCACCCAGGTGCCCTTTATGGGCCTCACATTGTCACAGTTATGAAACAGGGTGGGCAATTTGAAAAGGCTTTATACTGAGCTGCCATCTGACAAATGGGCTCTCCGCCTCCACACTGGCAGGAAACTGCCCATGTGCCCTTGTTCTGTGGATCAGTGTTGTCTCCAGGGCTGTCCAGCTATAAAAGTGGAACTTTGTGATCCTTAATTTTTAAACTAGGATATTCAATGGAGAGGCTTGGGGGTTTTTTTGGCTGGGTTTTTATTCCTCCAGTTTGTTTTGAAATTTGACATAAAAGGAAGGTTTCCGAGGGAAAACACACACACATTCTCACATACCCCCGGCCTAGCTGCTGCTCGCTGCAGAGCAATGAAGTGCATCCCAATGGCTTGGGGTGCAATATGCTGTAGCACCCCATATAATTCCCTTCTACCTGCCCCACTACATTCTGGGGAGCAGGCACAAGGGATCCCCAGAAAGCTGTGGGGAAGTTTTGGGGCTGGCCTCACTTACTGCCCTCACTGTGCACACTGGCTGGGTACCTCTGCACACATAGTCCCAGAGAGGGAATCAAGCAAAGAGCAGAGCTGGGCCCAAACAGCTGCCCTGCAGAAAAAAGAGTAGCTAAGGAGTTGGGGATCATCCTTCCCTTACCATGGTGAGCTGGGAGCTCTGCCACTTCCTCTTCCTGCAGCACGGCCACTTACTCTCTGCTCTCTGCCAATTGCTCCCATCCCCTCCAGGCTGTCCCTGGGAGCTGAATGTGTAGGGGTGCTGAGGCAGCATGCTTGGCCATGCTCTTTGGCCAGGAAGCAGGTCTATTTGCAAAAAGTTTCTTCTGATGCGTCCCCATTGAAAACCCTGCAGGTTCTCCGACTGTTATTCAACAGACAGAATTAATGCTGATCTGTGCTGCTCCTTTTTGCAAAGGGAGGCATGGCTTGTGTTTGCAATAGAGTGCAACCCACTGATTGCTGGCAGAGAGAGGGCTTACACTGCTGCATTGACATACCTATAGTGCCGTGCCTTACAGTACATGTGCATGCAATACTTCAAAAACGCCTGAGGTGGAAGCATGAAATGAATCCTGGGAATTTAACAATGGATTAAGAGAAGTTTAGAAAAGCTGATCTAGATGAATGTTCTCCTGCTCCGATTTTATTCTTGTGCATGGTTTCGCCAATGTGTGAAAGAACTCATGTATCAAATGTCTAAGCCTTCAGGCTGTAAAATGTTCCCACTAGTTTATTCGGTCTGTTTATGGAGATGCATTACTTCACAAATAAGATAAAATACAATATGTCCACTATGAACCTAATTTTGGCCTTTTTTTAGCCCCCATATAAAACTTCCATTTAATTTGACATGTCTAGTAGTTGATCTGATGAGAGATGAGATTTTTTTTTCATTTGCTTGAGTTTATTTGCTTGTTTTTGTTTTTTAAGTAAGGTTGAAGTAAATCGACCCTTTATTCAGTTGTAGGACTTGGTGGGAAATATTAGGTTTTTGTTTTCACTACTCAAACTTCAAGTTGTAGTACTAGGGTATGTCTAGACTTCATGGCTCCATCAACGGAGTCATGTAAACTAGTTTACCTGACATAGTCAATGAAGTGGTTATTTAAATAATCCCCATATCATTAAAATAAAATTGGCCACCGCGCTGTGCCGGCAATCAGCTGATCCGGCACAGCACGGCGGTCTTGACACGGATCAGTTGACAAGGGAAGCCTTTGTTGACTGCTCCCTTATGCCTTGTGAAATGATGTTTACAGGTTCAGTCGACAAAGGCTTCCCTTGTCAACCGATCCGCACCTAGACTGCCGCGCTGTGCCGGATCAGCTGATTGTGGGCACAGCACAGCGGCCATTTTATTTTAATGAAACGGGGATTATTTTAATCCCCGCTTCATTGACTATGTCGGGTAAACTAGTTTACATGGCTCCGTCGACGGAGCCATGTAGTCTAGACATATCCTTATAGTCTACCCCAGAGGGAAGAGGGTTACAAGCAGGTAGAGGGAGCCTGCAAAATCTGGGCTATTCAGGGTGAGGAGCAGTCAGCCAGTCAGGGCCAGACTGGGCCTAATAAAAGCTGCAGAGCTCACTTTTGTCCTGAACAGTTAAGGGAGAAGTACTTAGGTCCTAGTAGGCGAGGGAGCCAGTGGAACTTTGGACAGAGCAGTGCTGGGCTGGCTGAGGGGAACTGGAGAGAAGCCCCACCAAGGACAGAGGACTGCTGATACCTCCAGAAGGCGGTAAGAAGGGAGTCATGGCCAGTGCCAGAGGGCAGTATTGTGAAGAGGATGCTGTGGTCCAGGGAGTGATGTGGGTCCTGAGCCAGAGGGTTAGGATAGAGGAGCAGTATTATGATGCATGAGACACAAGAAGGCAGCACACTCCATAAACTGAGCTAATTCCCAGAATGATCAGCAGGAGGGGCTGCTGTGGTGAGTCAACCCCATTACACTTCCATTGCTGTGGTGTCCATTTCTAATTCAAAACCAATTATCTATCGCTTTTCAACTAGTCTCAATTAGGTAGGGTTTTGTGAAAACAACATGCAGTTATTAATATTACATTACAACTGTTATTGAGTGGGAAAATCCTAAATGATCAGAGCACTGAGAGGTCTCTTATGGAAATTATATGCACAAGACAGTGACCTTTCCAAGCTACGTCTAATCAACATTTTTAGTTAAGTCATTAGGTCTTTCCTTCTTGAAGAAAGGCCTTAATGATATGTTATATTTTGAAGGTTAACTAGGGTTGTTTTTCCAGTAACATTCAGTGCATTTTTACATACATTTTGGGAGTTTCACACTGATCTTTATAAATTATACTATGTGACAATCAGCTAAGAATTATAGAAAACGGCTTTGAAGAGGAGGTTGTCAACATACTACGGCATTGCTTCTACCAAGCAAGTTTGTTCAGATCACAAACATGGTGGGTGAAGAACCGCTGAATGTTTCAAAGGTACTAAAAAGAAAATATTATGGACTCTTTAGATAGGTTTTCATGTGAAAGGTCTACATATTCAAATTAAAAAGTTCACCCTTTATAAAGGATCAAAAGAATCCTTTGAAAGGGTGGAAATCTCTGAAGTGGACTTGCATATACCCAGGCAAACAAAGGAGTAGAAACTGAAACAGGTGGTGTATTTGGAGAAAGAAGGCATAATTAATGTAACTAGATAAATACAATGGCAGCTGAGTTGTGTATTGATGACTACAATAAAAGGGGAGGTAATGTAACAGGGCAAATAAGGACAGGACACCTAAGAGTACATCTACCCGTCAATAGAAAGCCATGGTACCATGTTTCAGAAGCCCAGGTTAAATTATTTAGACTTTGGGGCTACAATTAGCAGTGCTGACATTCAGGCTCAGGCCGGAGGTCAAGCACAGAGATCCACCCACTTAGTGGAGTTTCACAGTCCAGTCTCCAACTAAAGTCTGAACATCTAAAATGGCAAATTTTAGCTCTGTAGCCCTAGTCCCATAAGCATGTCAGCTGACCTGTGTCAGCTATGACCATGCAATGGCTCTTGTATTGCAATGCAGGCGTATCCTGTACAGAGGCCCCAAAAACTGTAACAGAAGGAGATTTCTAGTTACCAAAGGGAGATTACTTAAGAAGAGACACTTTGCTGAGACTTGACATTTCCTTGGTGAGATGGAGTCTTCCAGTTACTGGTGGGTTACTGGGAGAGAATAAAATGGAGCCAAATTGTGCCCTCTACCCCTGTTGAATCCCACTGAAGCAAATAGTATTGCAGTTTGGTTATGAAGTTGAATTTAGCACAAAGACAAAGTTGTAGGATATGCCTTTTAACTTAATCAATATTTTGTAAATTTTGGACAATTTCTGGGCTATCTTAAATGTTCATGAAAATTCATTGAACTTCATTCTCATTAAACCAGCCTAATTGTATTGATATTTCAACTCAGTAAGGAATTTGATCATAGTGAGGTTTGGAAACTGGCAAATTATGATGCCAGTTGACCTCATCCTAACACAGACAAGTACCTACAGTGGGCCCATTTCTCTACTCTTTTGTACCGTGTATAATCATGTACATTTATGTAAAGAGGTCTCTCTGATTTGGCAAAAAAAAAAATACAAGCCCTTTGTGCAGGTACAGATGTTTACACAGGATACAAGGGAATACACAACTTGACATACTACTTCAGTTTTGATTGCTTCTTTCTGATATGGGCCTGAGATCCCACCTTTCAGAGGCAATCCAGAAATCATGCATAACTATCCCCCGTCTACTTTATACTCACTGGCCTTACACACCAGAGTATATTGGACCACCAAATGGAGTCTATATTTCTGTCCTTTTCCTCATAGATGGAACAGGTGAGCTACTCTGTGTCCTGTTGGCCCCATTTGCCAATCTCCTTACACCTGAAGCAGCATAGGGTGGCTAGATAATACATACCATCCTCTTTTCCACAGGGGCTGTGTCTAGACTGGCAAGTTTTTCCTCAAAAGCAACTGCTTTTGCGCAAAAACTTGCCAGCTGTCTACACTGGCCGCTTGATTTTGCGCAAAAGCACTGACGTTCTACTGTCCGAAATCAGTGCTTCTTGCGCAAATGCTTTGACGTTCCTGTTCGGGCAAAAGCCCTTTTCCGGAAATGTTTTTGCGCTAGAGGGCCAGTGTAGACAGCTAAAAACTGTTTTGTGAAAAAAAGCCCCGATGGTGAAAATGGCGATCCTGCACAAAACCGCATCTAGATTGGCACGGACGCTTTTCCACAAAAAGTGATTTTGCGGAAAAGCGTCCGTGCCAATCTAGATGCTCTTTTCTGCAAATTCTTTTAACGGAAAAACTTTTCCGTTAAAAGCATTTGCAGAAAATCATGCCAGTCTAGACGTAGCCAAGGTGTCTAAGTGATATGACACTTGTGGAGGTGTAAGAGTGCCAGGAATCAGGGCCTGAAGCAGCAGAGCCAGGCTATAGCAAAGCTAATGAGCACAGTGGGCCTGTAGGAGGCTGCCTCATTGGCTATACCATCCAACTGGTGGCTCACTCTTGAAGACCATCTATTAATCCAGCAGCAGCAGTCTGGTGGCTCCTCAAAGCATTTCTCAGTAGCTATAAAAGCTGTCATGCCTTCCTGTTCCCAACGCTGCGCTTGCATTGCTCCAGTTAACCTGGTTCAGACCTCAGACCTCTGATCTTTGTATCTGGTCTGTGACTATGGGCTCCTATTTCTGGCTAATTGTCTCCTGCTCTAACCACTAGACATGACAACTCATGTCTGTCTCTGACAGGAAGTGACTTTCACCGCTAAAGTTAAGCAGGACTTTCCGTGTAGAAGCCAGTAATCTCAAGGAGTGGAAACATATCCCTGGCAAACAGCCAAGTTGAAGAAAGACTATCTCCTTTTTAACAGTCCTGTCAGTCTAAGTCACGGTGCATCTTGACATCTGTAGTGGCCCATGTCCCCCAGATACAAGAACTTGTACTTAATTTACCCTGACATTCTTTCACTAAAATCAAAGAACCAGTAATGGCAAGTGTGAAATACTATACTCGGGAAGGAAAAATCTAATGCACAAATACAAAATGGAGAATAAATGTCTAAACAGCAATATTGCAGAAAAGGAGGTGGGGATTATAAAGGGTCACAAACAAAATGAATTAGCAGGATGATGCTGCGGTTAAAAAGGTCAATGTTATTCTGGGATGTAACAACAGCAGTATTGTATGTAAAATGTGTGAGTTAATTGTTCTGCTCCTCTTGGCACTAGTGATGTCTCAGTTGGAATACAGTGCCCCATTTGGGATGTCACACTTCATAATATGAAGAAACTGGAGAGTCCAATGAAGAACAAGACCCATACAGAAAGTGTGAAAGAACTGGGCATTTATAACTAAAAGAAGAGAAGGCTGTGGGAGAGGACATGATAGTCTTCTAACATGTAACAGATAGTTAAAGAAGATGGGCCCCAGTTGTTCTCCATATCCACCTAAAGTAGCATAAAATAATCTGCTTAAACTATAGCAGAGGAGATCTGGGTTAGATTCAAGGAAAATTGTCTAAATGGTTATATATTGGAAAAAACTTCCAGGGAAGTTGTAGACTCCTCCCCAAAAGTTAAAAAAAAAACCTGTTTAGACAAACAGCTGTCATAGTTGGTCTAGGTATATTTAATCTTACCTCACAGCAGGGGGATGGACTAGATGACCCCTTAAGATCCTTTCCAACTCTATATTTCTGTTTATGTTACTATGCTTGAAGATTGAGGGTAGGTGAAATTATAAGGGAAGGTGCAAGGTTGTTTCTGGAACCAATATGAAAGTTTCAACATTTAACACTTACAACTCAGAATGTATGGTCCTTAAACATTTGTGATACCAGACCCATCCTAATTTTTGTTTTATTCTTGTCTAAGAATAATTTATTTCTCATTGACATAATATGTTCAAAGCCTGTTTGCTCAGAGATACTCTGGCCAATAAAGTAAATAGAAAAACTCTTACTGACCTCAATGGGCTTTGGATTAAATCTTTACTTTGCATCATCTCAGTTCAAAAACATTCCTCATTCTTTTGTGCCATCCCCACTTCCAGCATCATAACAGAGAAGACAACCAGTGCAAACATCAAACTCAGATACTACTGAAAACCAACTCTGAAATCCACCTCACCACTTCCTCTCTGTCTTTTGTTAAGAATCGTATTTAAAGAAGAAGTATTTTAGAGTGGGTAGTTCCCAGAGACCAATAAGTAAGACTGAGCTATTCATGAGACCAGAAGTCATGGTTAGGTAGGCATTTAAAATGCTCTTCATTCCTCAGAGAACTGAACCCAGGAAATACAATGAGTCACTATGGCTACGTCTAGACTACAAGCCTCTTTCGAAAAAGAGCATCTAGACTACAACCAGTACTTTCGAAAAAGCAAGCCGCTTTTTCAAAAGAGAGCACCCAGGCAGTCTGGATGTTCTTGTTCGGAAAAACCCTGTTTGCATTCAAAAACGCCTTTTTTCGAAAGAGCACTTTCGAAAAAAGGCATTCTTTCTCGTAAAATGAGGTTTACTGCAGTCAAAAAAAACACTGTGTTCTTTTGATTTAATTTTGAAAGAATTCGGTGGCAGTCTAGATTCAGGGGAAGTTTTTTGGAAAAAACCTTGTAGTCTAGACACACCCTACATGCATCAAGGCGCAGGTTCAGTGCTCTAACCCTTGCAGCCACTCACAACGCAGCCACCCTACACACACCAACACACTTCCAATCCTGAATTTCCCCAAGGTCATCTACTCTGACATGTCCAACCTTCCTCTGGACAACACTGAACCATCACAAGGTTCACTGCTTCTTTAAAAAGAGATTTAAAAGGTACAACTTAGATGTTAACTTTAATTACCAATCACTTCAATTCAAACAGAGCACTGGCTTGGTTTATATGAAAGGCAAAATACTTTTAATCGGAAAGAGATGTTTTAAGTGAGTCAAAGTAAGAGAGAAAAATAGAGAACAAGAATGGAAAAAAGCATCTAAAGTCTAAAACTTATTTGAGTAAGACACAGTATTTCTTTGAGGTGGATTGTTTACCTGTCTTTCTCCTTTCCAGCCAAGTCAGGACCTTCCACAAAAATATAAGAAGCTTGTTTCTCTAGCAGTGTGTTACACACTTTTCATGTGTTGCTCCAAATCTTAAGTTCCATTTGATTTGTATTGTGTGCTCCAATGGTCAGATAGAGTTGTTCAGCCTGGGGTGCTGGATTTCTCTGGGCCCACAGCATGCTGAGGGTGAGGTTGTCATATCTTGTGTATCTTGCCTATCTTGTGTAAGTGTAGAGAAGTTAAGCAAACACGTATTTGTCAGTCATGTTTCATTAGTAAACCCTACATATCTGAAGAGAAAGTAGGATTTTGACATAAGACAGCATCTCTAAATGATCAGGAAAATCGGAGTTTGAACTTTACCCCAAAATTAGACCCTTGCATGGGTAAAATCTAAATTCTAGAGAAAGAAGATGTAATAAGCTAAACAACTTCCATAGACACTTCCAAATTATTCTATTCTAGACAACACAAAGGGCACTACACAAGTAAATACTTTTAAGTTGTAATTTGAGGAGCTATATTTTGGTGAGAGTCAGCTTTTTTGTTCAGTGATATTGACTTTTGGTATCTGCAGTTTCAAACTGAAGTAATTTTCAGCAGTGTGAGTGTTATCATTACAAACCTCTACTGCTCTGTCTGCTGTTCAGCCTATTCACTTCTCCCTCAACCTCTGACCAGCAGTTCGATTGCTTGCCTGTATGAGAGAGAAATAGTTTCAGCTTTTCTTCCCTACCTCAGCCTCCTACACAGTGAGCTGTTTGATATGATTGAAGCTCCTTTTAATCTCAAGCCTTCTCGCAGTCTTGATTGTGTGTATATAGGTTACCAACACTGACATAATATTTATTTCCTTGGCATCTATAAACACCTTATACAACTTTTCAGAGGTTTTCATTCTTGCTCATATGTGTTAAGAGATTTCTGATCAACCTAACATACATTTAATGTGTTGGTGAGAAATTGGATTGCTTATTATTATATATTTTTTTTTTACAAATCCATTTTCTTAGTGTTTACACTCTGTTTCACACAAACCTTTTCCACAGCAGTAGAACCACAGAATGACAAACAACTTCTATTCTTGAGGTATTTGTAACTGAATTGAATGAACCATTTTTCAAAGTTTACAAATGAACATTGACTTAATACAGCTCTGAAACTTTATCATGCAAAAGAAAAATGCTGCTTTTAACTATCTTCATTTAAATGAAACAAACACAAATAATCTGCTTGTGCAATATTTTTAAAAACTTTTCTTTTATTTTAATAGTTTGCATTTAACACCTTACAGTACTATATTTGCTTCTTTTCCTACCCCTCTGCTGCTGTTTGATTGCAGCTCCCATTTTAAAATGGTGTATGACAGGTCAGTTAGTAACTTTGATATTCATTACCGAGGTTCTATTGTAGTTTACTCATGGAAACAGTTTCCTTCTTTTACTTTCTGTGCATAATTTCACCTAGGTATTTTTAAGTTTAGGCCAAGTCCTTCACCAGGTATCAGATTTTAATATACATGTTAACCCTTTGAAATGCACTATAATGTAATATAGCCTCAGAGTTATTGGCATCCATTTTGTTTTGTATTGTAACAAAATTTGCTAGTATTCAGTTGATAACTGTTTTTAATTAGGCATGTGTATCCTGAACATTAGCATTGAACTATGATTGTAACAGGATTTAAAGTTGTTTCCTTTGAATACTTGTTCAGTTTTAAAAACACTATGTAATAATACTGAAATAATTGTTATAATACTGAAGCCTTTTTATAGTTCAATCCTGCCTTTGTGGTATTTAATCTGTTTTGCTCATTTTATTACTACTTTTTGCTTGTTTGTAAGCCTGCTGATATGATGTGACCAACATTAGAGTTTGGATTAAAGTACACCTTAAATAAATTTGCATTCCTTCTGTGGTATTGATTTTTAATTCTGGTTGTTGAATATTGTTAATGATACTTGACTATTAGTTCTTTAACCAAAAGTTATAATCTTCTTTTGTTATACATAATTAGTTTGTATCATTCTTTGGATCTTTCTACCAAAAGGCTAAAGCTAGTTTGTTCTGGAGGTAGCTTTCCTATGGGCTATTGGAAGTGTATGGAATGAACTCCTGCTAGAATTAAGGACCATCATCAACCTCACTGGCTGTCACTCTTGCTCCTGGTATACACTAGTGGATAGGTTTGAATTATGATACACAACTTCAACTACATTAATTGCATAACTTAAATCGAAGTATCTTAAGTCGAATTTTGGCACTATCCACACTGCAGGGAGTCGAAGGGAGCACACTTTCCCATCGACTTCCCTTATTCCTCATAGAAGCAGACCTACTGACATTGACGGGAATGCCCCTCAGGTCTCATTAGACCCACTAATTCGAACCTCGGAAGATCAACTGTGGCTGCTTCAATCTTCTCTGTAGTATAGACATGGCCTAAGAAAAATGCACATCACCTTGACCATGCCTTCTCTAACATTATTATACTGCAACAAGTGTATATACATGTATACATTATTGTATACATTCAAAACAATCTACTGCACATAATTCTCCCCCTGGGGAAAGAAAGAACATAGGCATGACAGATGTAAGTCATGTTGGTTGATGCACTACTGGAAGATGCTCAGAAACTTTGTGATTATTATGGTATAAGGACCTATGCAAAATAGAATTACTTCTGACAGACTCATTTGCATACCTTTGCTTCTTATTGATTTTAGATATTGTTTAAACAAACGAGTTTTATTTCAAAGTTGAATTTCTTTGGTTAGCATGCCTATGGGAAAGAGCTTATGGGGACATAATAGAAAAGCACATCCTTCACAGTCTCACACAACAATTATCAGTAACTCTGATTTTAATTTTCCCTGAAATCATCAACTAATTGTTATCGTCTCTATTATTTCTCCCAATTGTGAAATTTTGACTTTTTTTGGGTTATTTTAATATGTAGACTTACTAACACTCTGGGCTGTGAGAAACCCATCCTTCTTATCCCCTCATGGGAATCGATCCAGTTCTATTCTGCAGCCACTGAAGTTGGAGATTCTGTGCACATGGAGCAGTTTCAGAGTAGGAGGGAATGGGGGTTATTTTGGAGCTGCAGATAGAGGGTAATTATGCAGGAGGTTGTCCTATCACCCTGCCTGGATTATTAAACTGGATCCTAGATTTGACTGACATACAGTAGAGTGGATTGGGTTATGTTGTAGTAAGTTGAGTTTTCCCTTCCCACTGAGTTTTCCCTTCCCTCTTTCATCTATTTAGAAAACTTATTTTCCTCCTGTTGGGTACACAGTATTTCTTCTTGTAACTCCTGATTAAGCACCCATCAGGTTAACAGCTTCCTTGGAGCACAGCAAGTCTGGCTCTTAAAAGCAGTGTGAACTGAATGTATAATTTTAAAACTTTATAGAGCTATTAAAATAAATGTACTAGAAGATACAGTCTGAGTTCCCAATTGATATAATCAAGAACATCAAAGAGCTCATTTTTAAGGTGTCACCATAAAATGCTAGAAAAGTGCAATCCAATTGGTTTTCTAAGTAATGTGGCTTTTACACTGTACAACAGTCCAGACCGAGGTGCATTTGCTTTATCATTGAAACAAGACATGGAACTCTAAATATAAACAAAGTTTTTCAGTCAATTTTGTAAAAGTATGTAATTTAGTTTTCTAATTATTTTGCTGCAATTCATTTTGAATTGAACCCCCCCCCCCCCCAAGTCATGGGATTTGTTCCACTTGAGGATTCAGAAAGGCTGAATATCATCTTGGTGGGAAAGGGAGAGTATTAAACTAGATGATCCTTGTGGTTCCTTTGAGCCCTATGATTCCATGATTCAAAGATTTTGACGCCTATGCAACAGGATAATAAAACAAATTGGTGTGACACATTATTTACGTTAGCCTGAGTTGCACAGACTCTCTGCTGAGCTTTCAAGTTATTGTGGCTCATAGTTCAGCTGAATTTTTTTTACAGACTAGTCAGCATTTTAGAACATTGTTCTGTATCAGAACAATATACTAAAAGTTATCTCTTTTGTTTAGACATGAAGAATTTTTTAAATGCAAACTTTCTTTAAAGCAATTTTAAAGGGATCCAAACATAGTCAAAATTTCTCCAAAATATAATCTGATAAATTACCATAATCTAAACTCAATAGAAATTTTAAAAAATAATCATCTTGCACTCCATGCATTGAAAGACCACATAACAACTAAAAAACCATCGGTGTGTGGCCTTAAGTAAATGTTGAGAATAGGAAGGTCTAGAAATGGTTTACAGGACTGAGGCTGAAGAGGAAACAAAGTATGTGGGGGATAAAAGTTGCAGAGGGCTTGAAAGCTTCTTAATAATAAAGACATTAGGCCTAACCACTGGCAAATAAGTTCGAAACTTTTGACCTAACTACACAGGACAACAAAGCTGAAGAGTTCTGACAACCTAAAAACTCAGTGCATTCAGGGTCTCTCACCTTGCTCACCTTCCAGTTCAAAGACAGATCTATTATGTGCTATTTCTTCTCTTTTTCTCCCTCTCTGCCACTCCTTGCTCCAAGTAATATGTGTTCTATGTATTTTCACATACATTTGGTTAATCAATGGGTTCCAGTTTTAGCCCTCTGAAGTCAGTTGGAGCTCATCTGGCCCTGAGGAGAGACTCAGTTTTGGAAATATTATTCTCCTTCTAGAAATATAGAACTGATATTGGTCTTTATGTCCAATACTTTCATATTGGGTATCTAAAGTTAAGCACCTACTTTCATTTCTAGATGGTTAAATGAATTTGGCTTTGGTTTATTAAAAAGTGTTGATAACCTACAAAACCTGAGTGGCAAAAAAACCAACCCATCGGTGCTTTCCAAAAAAACCGGATTCTTTAGAGCTCTTGGAACCCCTTCTTACATTTTTGTCACAACCAAATTAAGAAGAGACATTGAATGATGTCTCTGAGAATTCTCTCTGTTCCGGGACATACTTATAACACCCCTTTCATCATTCTGTCCTGACTACTCAACACATCTCAGAATCACCCAAAATGCTATTCTATAAAGTTGGAAGTTATGGGGATCCATTTATAATGTGTGTGGGGGGCTTTTTTTTTTTGACAATTTAGCTTTCAACCAACTGCGCACAGAATAGTTTGGGATGTTTGTTCTCATTTCTGGTTCTAATGGCAAGGAAATCATTCAGGTTAGGAGAAAAAAAACATTTAAATAGAATTGACCTTTTCCCTTAATGGAAGAAGTAATAGCTGACATCTTTCAAAATCACTTTGTAAAGGTTTTGTTATCACATAATCAGTTCTCCATCATGTCCCTGAGATTTCACGGGATCCAAATACCTAAGTGTTTCCCATTGTCCAAGCAACATGAAAAAATCCATGAGAATTAGGAAACCATGTGGGAGGGGGAATAAAAAGACTCCATCTTCTCTATTACAGTCAAGTTTAAATAATGTCACTTCTTCCAAAGAACTTAGATGCTCCAGTAATTCAGTAACTGTGCATTCAAAAACTAAGAACAAAAGAAAAGAACTTTTAAAAGTTAAAAGATCCTACATGAAGCTAGTGTAATTTGTACAGAAACTACGCCTTCTGAAGCCTATATTGATGATGTACTTTGTAAGATTAGCTATAGAGCCCATGTTTCAGAAAGGCTTTATTGATGTGCTTTCATCAGTATTTTTTGTATGTTTAACTTATTTACTTTTAAACTCACCTTATGGTGAACATTATCAACAGTAACATGACTATAGAGTGTGCTCCATGGGAACTGCTTTTACAAGGTAAATCCTCCTTGCAGAGGTCCAGTATAAGGCAGAGGGAAGGGGGTGTCCAGAACTACTTCTTGGATTTCCTCACCTGTGGAGCCTGCTGTCCTTTTTAACAGTGTGCCCGGGGTTCTGCAAGTCAGTGTTCACCAGGCAACGGGAAAGGTGGGCCCTGCAGGGAGATTTAGGACACAGATTCTTGTATCCTTTCCCTGCTTGCCCTGGCAGGGGAGTGGGGAGACCCCTATAAGGGTATATGCTCCACTATCCACGATTATGAAACGAATATATACAGGGCTCTACATATGGTTTTTCAACTCATGGGACCCCTTTTTCCATATTTGTGCAGAGCAGTGCAACTTTACTGACAGGTCACCTTAAAGGATATACATTTCTAAATGTCTAACAACTCTTTCATGCATTTCAGCTAAAAGCCTATTCTCTGTATTAGTGTCCTCGGTATTTTTAATGAACTTCAAGACCTTTCAATGATTTATTCCTAATGGTATAGCAATACCTATTCCACAGTGCCTCACATTTCTGTATCAGAGAAGGGCTAAAAGCAAGGGGGGTTGATTTTTCAGCTTGTCTTTCAATCAGCAAATAGGAACAAATATGCAAATTATCATCAGTGTACATTGTGGCTCAAATGGGACCAAGAACCTGACTAATTTATTTGGTGAATTCTGCTGCTGTTTGAGATGTGATTTTAGACAAACAAATCAGAAGTTCCTCTGATCTATTTATTATCAAAAAATATCCCCCCCAAAAAATATCCCCTACAATTATCCCCCTCCAAAAAATGCCAAGACTCCTTGGGCAGTTTACTTTAAGTACATAAGCAGTTTACTTTAAGTATTCAATGTACAAAATCCATGCTGCTTTAATTTAACAGATAGGCTATGTCTAGACTGCAGGCTTCTTTCAGAAGAAGTTTTTTCAGATCTCTTCCGAAAAAACTTCTTCTGAAAGATAGTGTCCACACACAAAAATACATCGAAAAAGTGATCTGCTTTTTCAAAAGAGAGCGTCAACACGGATGCTTTCTTACCACCCGGAACCACTTCAGGCAGGGCTTTAGGTCGCCAGTTGCTTCTGAGTGCTGGTGCCAGAGCCTTGCAGAGACACGTGCTTAAAGGGACCCCCTCTTGGACAGTCATTTCTCTGTTTCTGCTGTGTGCTTGCTACCTCTTCAAGGGACAGAAAAGTTCTCGCAGTGCTTGTTGTGGTTGCCCTGCTTTTTTGGACACCACAGCTTTTCTCTTGGTGCCATGGAGCTGGAGCTGCCCCTGGGCATGTGTTGGCCCCACACGGCCATGCTGCAGTTTTTGCAGCACTTTGTGCCAGCTGCCTTCCTGGTCCTGATCAAGCTTGACCCCGAGCCCATTCTTAGGACCCTCTCCCTGGGAGCGGAAGCTATACTGTGGCAACCACACTCCACAGTGGAGTGGCATTTCTGGAGGCTTGACACCAGTTTGGACTGATGGGACTGGAGGGTCATGGAGCAGTGGGATGTCCAACAGTGGCTCCAAAACTTCCACATGCGGAAGGCCACCTTCTTGGAGCTGTGTGCGTGGCTTGCCCCCATCCTGAGGAGATGCAACACCCACCTGCAGCCTGCCATCCCCCTAGAGAAGCAGGACACAATTGCCATCTGGAAGCTCACCACCCCGGACAGCTACTGGTCGGTAGGCAATCAGTTTGGCATGGGGAAGTCCATCATCGGGGCCCTCCTCATAGAGGTAAGGCACTCTAGGGCTGCAGTCCCTGCATGGGGGGGTGCAGGGTTCTGGAAAAGAGGGACCCCTGGGAAAGAGGGGTTGGGAGCTTTTGATAGGGCTCTATTCAGAAAGTGGACACAAAACAAGAACAGTCACAACTTAACTGGGTTTCTTTGAAATATTTTAAAGATTATTCCTGGGGATGATGGTGGGAAATGCTACAGCACTTGCTCATCTCTGGTATATGACATAGTGTCTCATTTCACAATTCTGATATATGGCTCTGACACCTAACAAATTGATCAGTATGTCACTTTATTTTCTGGCATGCCCCTCGATAGAACCCTTGTAATATTAAGTGTGACTATAAAGTGGTAGCACGATTATTCATTGAACATGAAAATTTATTTTCCATTTGGACACAATAGCGTCTCTCTCTCTGGGGCTCTCTTCTGTTTTCATGGTCAATTATATAGCTAAGTAAGATCTCTACTTCTTACATTTAGGATGGGATTTCCATAGAATCCTAAGTATAAGTACATTGGAGTTGGTGCTAGGGTAGCTAGTAGTGGATATAGAGCAAGAAGGGGTCTGTATTCACAGAAAATAAGGATAGTCTTGCTTTTACTCAGATTAGAGTGTGCTGGGTCTAATCTCTACACAATTGTCAGAACAGGATAAAACAAAGACCCAACAAATACCAGAGCATCCTTGAAGAAAGGGAAAGTAAGCCTTCCAGTCATAGAATCATAGAATTATAGGACTGGAAGGGACCTCGAGAGGTCATCGAGTCCAGCCCCCCGCCCTCAAGGCAGGACCAAGCTCCGTCTACACCATCCCTGACAGATGTCTATCTAACCTGTTCTTAAATATCTCCAGAAAGGGAGATTCCACCACCTCCCTTGGCAATTTATTCCAATATTTGACCACCCTGACAGTTAGGAATTTTTTCCTAATGTCCAATCTAAACCTCCCTTGCTGCACTTTAAGCCCATTACTCCTTGTCCTGTCCTCAGAAACCAAGAGGAACAAATTTTTTCCTTCCTCCTTGTGACACCCTTTTAGATATTTGAAAACCGCTATCATGTCCCCCCTTAATCTTCTTTTTTCCAAACTAAACAAGCCCAGTTCATGAAGCCTGGCTTCATAGGTCATGTTCTCTAGACCTTTAATCATTCTTGTCGCTCTTCTCTGTACCCTTTCCAATTTCTCCACATCTTTCTTGAAATGTGGCGCCCAGAACTGGACACATTATTCCAGCTGAGGCCTAACTAGTGCAGAGTAGAGCGGCAGAATGACTTCACAAGTTTTGCTTACAACACACCTGTTGATACAACCTAGAACCATATTTGCTTTTTTTGCAACAGCATCACACTGTTGACTCATATTCAACTTGTGGTCCTCTATGACCCGTAGATCCCTTTCCGCCATGCTCCTTCCTAGACAGTCGCTTCCCATCTTGTATGTATGGAACTGATTCTTCCTTCCTAAGTGGAGCACATTGCATTTCTCTTTATTAAACTTCATCCTGTTTACCTCTGACCATTTCTCTAACTTGCTAAGGTCATTTTGAATTATGTCCCTATCCTCCAAAGAAGTTGCAACCCCACCCAGTTTGGTATCATCTGCAAACTTAATAAGTGTACTCTCTATCCCAATATCTACATCATTGATGAAGATATTGAACAGTATGGGTCCCAGAACAGACCCTTGCAGAACTCCACTTGTTATTCCTTTCCAGCGGGATTTAGCACCGTTAACAACAACTCTCTGACTACGGTTATCCAGCCAATTTTGCACCCACCTTATCGTGGCCCTATCTAAGTTATATTTGCCTAGTTTATCAATAAGAATATCATGCGAGACCGTATCAAATGCCTTACTAAAGTCTAGGTATATGACATCCACCGCTTCTCCCTTATCCACAAGGCTCGTTATCCTATCAAAGAAAGCTATCAGATTAGTTTGGCATTACTTGTTCTTCACAAACCCATGCTGGCTATTCCCTATCACTTTATTACCTTCCAAGTGTTTGCATATGATTTCCTTAATTACTTGCTCCATTATCTTCCCTGGGACAGACGTTAAACTGACCAGTCTGTAGTTTCCTGGGTTGTTCTTATTCCCCTTTTTATAAATGGGCACTATATTTGCCCTTTTCCAGTCTTCTGGAATCTCCCCTGTCTTCCATGATTTTTCAAAGATCATAGCTAAAGGCTCAGATACCTCCTCTATCAGCTCCTTGAGTATCCTGGGATGCATTTCATCAGGACCTGGTGACTTGCTGACATCTGAATTTCCTAAGTGATTTTTAACTTGTTCTTTGTGTATCCTATCTTCTAAACTTACCCTCTCTCTGCTTGTATTCACTACGTTAGGCACACCTCCAGACTTCTCAGTGAAGACCGAAACAAAGAAGTCATTGAGCATCTCCGCCATTTCCAAGTTTCCTGTTACTGCTTCTCCCTCCTCACTGAGCAGTGGGCCTACCCTGTCCTGTACATGAACCTCCCCTGCTTGTGGTTTCTCCCAGCCCAGCGAGACCCACACCTTCCTATAGTAGACTCCTCCCACCATGTCTCAAGAAGCTACTTGTAGGCCTTATAAGGCACAAGCCGACCTATAACTAACTTCTGGTTTAAAAGGGTTCAGACTGCAAAAAGCAAGAGCACACTATAACGCTATTCTTCAATTTCTATTCTCAAATGCTAAGAACTATTCACCATGGATAGATTCCATTCAACCAGGGTGGCTGCCCGTCAGTGGTGAATGAAGAAATGCCTCTTATTTGTAGATCAGTTAGTAAAGCACTTTGGGATCCTTCTGCTTGAAAGATATTATAAATGAAAATCATTATCTGTAAGTCATTAGTGATTAATTCATTATCATCTGATGGCTAAGTGGTATCTTACATGAATTGAGTTGCTGTTCACTTAATTTGCAAGATCCTAAACTGAAGAGGTGACTCTGCAGAACTACATGAAAATGGAAAGACAGCTGTAGCTATGCGACAGTAGAACTTCAGAGATAAAGTTTAAACGCTTTTGTTCTGTTACTGTTTGGGAACTCCCTGAGGAATGTGTTGGTGAAATAGGATGAACTTGGTGCAAAAAGTTCATGGAGGGGATTTATCATTCTGTCTATGAAACAGTAATGATGAGCAAAGTAAAGTATTGCACTTCCCCTAGGCACAATTAGATGAGAATCAAATTAATCTTGGCATTGGAATCTGTCTTGGAAAAATTGATTTAATTGTACTAAAGAGGCAAATGAAGTTTAAAATAAAAGAAAGTGCACAACCTAAAGGAGCAAACAGCTAATGTAATAGCTGTCACTTTAAACATACAGGATGAAAGGGAAATACAATTAATTTCTATGTTATTCATTTATTTCCAATGTCTTTTACCACTCAAAAACACAAATATTTTTGAGAGGCTGTACATTTTATTGCTGTTTCCCCAGGTGACCATAAGTGGAGCACACTGAATGTGAATGTCATTGTGATTGAAAATGGTTTCATATAATAAAGCCAATTAGAGTAGTGCACTATTTCCCTTCTGAGCTTATTACTCCGATGAAACAAGTCAACATGTTAAGAAAAGAAAAGAAAAGAAAAGAAAAGAAAAGAAAAGAAAAGAAAAGAAAAGAAAAGAAAAGAAAAGAAAAGAAAAGAAAAGAAAAGAAAAGAAAAGAAAAGAAACTATCATGATGCCAAATGAAATAGCTTATTAAATTACCAGGACAGCCAGTTATATACTCCCATCAAACCCTGTGAATGACAATGATCTTTTCATTGGCAGATCAGGGATAAACAGACAAGTTATGAGTGCAAGAATGAAATGTAGAGAAGAAATGTAGCTCACGTGTAAAATGTGTTTTAATACAGCCAAATGTATCTAGGAACAAAGAACTCATGTTATACCTAAAGAATGGGAGACTGTATCCTGGAAAGCAATGACTGAAAAGTATTTAGTGTAAAAACCACTCAACCAGAGCTGCCAGCTAATGGTGCTGTAACTAAAGTGATCCTTAGATGCTTAAACATGGAAGTAGGGAATAGAAGTGAGAGGTGATTTTACCTCTTGTATACAGTTTTATTGACACTGATATTAGAAGACAGCAAAGATATGGGAAAATTAGATAGCCCAGAAAAGAGGTACAAATGTGATTTGAGGACTGGAGAAAATGCCTCACAGTGAAAGACATAAAAAGCTTAATCTGTTTCTCAAAGGATTGAGATGACTTCATTACTGTTCATATGTTTATTAGAGGAGAAAATACTGGGTACCAAATGGTTCCTGAATCTAGGAAAGAAAGGCACAACAAGAACCAATGGCTGGAAGTTAAAGCCATACAAATTCAAAACAGAAAGAAGGCACAGTCAGTAATTGATCATGGGAACAAACTACCAAGGGAAATAGTTTCAGGATGTTTTAAAGTCCAGACTGGATACCATTCTTAAAGATGCTCTTTAGTCAGACAAGTTATTTGGCTCACCAGGGGTAACTGTGAAATTCTATGGCCTGTGATGCACTGAGCCGGCCAAAATGTAGAATTTTTTTTTATTTGTTACTTTAAAATTTTCCTTAAACCCGAAATTTTGTTAAAAAATTATTCTAGCACTTGTGAATTGCTATTAGCTGTGACAAAACAGATGAGAATTGGTTACACTCAGCAATAGCCAACATTCCCTGGATCTGTGGCTCTATGTCAACCTTGCCATGTAGACACCCCTCAAATAGGGAACTCAGGCTTCCAGCTCTCCAGGCCAGCTGGGCCACTTGACCAACACTAGTAATATACAGGAAGTCAGACTAAATGTTCCTTCTCCCTTGTATGACAAGTATCCTGCAGTATTCAGTGTCAGAGTTTTATTTTTATTCTTCTAATTACTGCAAGTATTACTTGTTCTGTGTGTGGTTAGCAACTGATCCCAAATCCATTAAAGTCAATGGGAGTCTTTAAACTGACTTTGGATCAGACTCATTGTTCCTATTTGCATCTGATCAAATAAAATAATTAAGATAATTCTGAGCTAACCCCTGTTCCCAATCTGAATGTCCCAGTCTTTAAGGATGTTTTACATCCAGATGTGTGTGTATATTTGGAGACTTCTGTCCACCTCTAATTTATAACCAAAAATAAAAGAGCAGTGGAGAAGAGTGGGGACAAAAGCATCTGAATATTCTGTATCATGTGTTCCATGTCAAAGCTATTATGAAACTGCAAATATACCATTGAACTAACCATCTGTGAATGTCAATGTTATGGAGCAGGCCAGGCCTTGATGCCAGAAAAGGGCATAAAGAAGTTCTCCAAGGAGGCTAGAGTGGCTATGATGGAACCAGCCAATCAGGACCCAGCAAGGCCTATAAAAGGAGCAGCAGGACTAGAGTCAAACTCAGCCCCGCTGGAGATCTTAAGGAGAAAAACCACAAGTGACTTGCTGGCTGAGGGAGCGGCAGCACCACGGAGACCTCTGTGTGGGGCGCTATTGTGGAATAGATTATGAATTTTGATAGAGCCCTGAGGTAAGAGTGAGGACGCTGTCTCCAAGGGGGAAGCCCTGGAGCCATCATTCTCCGTGCGAGTGTGAAATAGAATGAGAGATCATATAGAGTGTCAATATGGGCCCTGGTAAACAGGTACCCAGGAAGGGGTTTTGAGTGATGCACACCAGGCTGCTCAACTCGTCCAGAAGGCTGAATAGACAAAAAAGGCTGAAGAACAGAGTGAATGCAGGCACGCATTCTCAGCCAGATAAGGGCACTCATAGAAGGTGAGTGGCATCCCATTACAGTCCAGTATCAACCAGAAGTTATCTTTTGAATGTATATTTCTCAAAATAAAAAATCCTCTGTAATTACAGTAGGTATACTTTCAATGTCTTTGGTATATTTATTGAAGTCTATTATCCAAAGTGACTGTTTGAACTTCACTCTGTTACAATTTATGACATATTCAATTTCCTGCCTTTCCAGCTTTCCACATCAATGCATTTTATATTGTTGGCAAGAGGTTTAGATGCTCATACTGTGCATACCATTCTAGCACTTTACAAAACACAGACAAAAGCACGTTTGACTTCAAATCAACTTTCAAGGATTTCTTTTCTCTACAGAGTATTTCAAAGGCTTTTGTTTGAGTGTAGTAATATCAAAGTTCGGAAGGAAATAAAATACCATCTGCAGATTTTCTGGTAAATTGATTTTTGGACACATCACTTTACTATATAAATAAACTTAAGGAATCTGCAGTTTAGAGATCACATTTTCAAAATGGTATCCTAAAGAATTCCCCCTAAGTTTGCACAGATGCTCCAAAAGTTTTGTTTTGATAGAAAACATTCACAGCAATTCCTGGTGAAATCCCAGTCCCTCTGACAACAGTGGAAATTTTAATATTGATCTCAATAAAGCTATGACTACATGCTTTGTTTTGACAGAGAGAGAGAAAAGTATTTAAAAGTTTTGAAGTTATACCAAAATTATTGTTTTGAATTTTCATCAAAAGCCTGCACATAAATAAAACAAGTGCTTTAAGGAAACATTTGGATTTCATTAATGCTATTTTTCAATGGATTTTTTAGTAAATTTATTTAACTAGCTGCATTGTTTATGAAATCTTGCTATGGCCTATACTGGGTTGTACAGTTAAGCAGCTGAACTTGTGACTGCTCTATGCTATGTTTTGTCAGAGGCAGTGATAGTACAAATAGGATGCCACTGCTCTCCCTGGCTTGAAATAACACACACCAAATATATGGTTTCTATTACCAGTGCTCCCCAACCCCAATATAGAAATTGTTCCAGGACCCCTGGCCAGAGGATGTATTTTAAGTGTAGCGAATTATGGCTGGTATTATCAAAATAACATTTGTTTCTAGCAGTTTAGAAAGGCCACACTTTCTCCATTACTGCATAAAATGCTGATAAGGATTTTACCCATCTTTCCCTCTTATCCATTCTAATTTCTTGAAATCAGCCCTGATGAGATCTAAATGCTGAAACATCTGAGTAATGATATTTAGTGCTTCCATAGTGGTTTACATTCTCAAATCATTGTGCAAATATTTAGCAGTTCTGTCATTAAAATAAAAATAAACAAATACTTGGAGAATAAATTAAACTACAAATGGGCACCCCTTGTGAGATGAATGGCACAGTAGTTGATAAGAATGTCCAAAGAATCTGAGGGAACTTTAAATTAATCCAGATTCTTGCCTTCAAGTTACTGAAAGGAAAATGTATTTTGCAAGCGCTGAACAAAACAACCTTTTCTGCTTCTCTGTGCCCTTTCCTGTTTCTGCAGCAGCAGATAAACAACACGAACTACTATAATTTCCAAGAACTGTGCATGTTCATGTTGACACCATCAGTTATACTGAGGCAAACAAAAGGGTAATAACTGACATTAAGAGTTTGTATTCCACATTAAACTAAAATAGCTTTCAGTGTCTTCCAGACATTCTTACTTCCCCTCTTTCCACATACCCCCCAAAAAACCAAACCCATCCACCAAGGCTGTGTCCAGACTCCATGCCTCCGTCGACGGAGGCATGTAGATTAGCCAGATCGGAAGAGGGAAATGAAGCCGCGATTAAAATAATCGCGGCTTCATTTAAATTTAAATGGCTGCCCCGATCTGCCGATCAGCTGTTTGTCGGCAGATCGGGAGAGTCTGGACGCGATGCCCCGACAAAGAAGCCTTTCTTCATCGACACAGGTAAACCTGGTTTCACGAGGCTTACCTGTGTCGATGAAGAAAGGCTTCTTTGTCGGGGCATCGCGTCCAGACTCTCCCGATCTGCCGACAAATAGCTGATCGGCAGATCGGGGCAGCCATTTAAATTTAAATGAAGCCGCGATTATTTTAATCGCGGCTTCATTTCCCTCTTCCGATCTGGCTAATCTACATGCCTCCGTCGACGGAGGCATGGAGTCTGGACACAGCCCTAGAGACTCAAGAAATGTACTAGTAAAATGACACTATTTTCAAAATAAAAATCCAGAATGATTGTGGCAACATTTTTCAGGGTCATAAAATACTCAAATGTTCTAGATCCTGATTTCTTTCTTTCACGTATTCTACCTGCAGGTGAAAAGTTCTGTCTTGAACAGATGGAGGACAGTCCACTCTACCTCTTTTCCTTTCTACCCTCTGGCAACACATGGACAGAAAGGAAGCAAAAGACAGAAGAACCACCAGGTATTCATCCCAGTGTGTCTCCCCAGGCCTACATCGAGACTTTCCATTCACTCATCTGTCACTGTGTGTGTCTATACTGCAATCACAGGGTGTGACTACACTTATGTAGATATAGATTTGCTACCATTTAGGGTGAAGCTCTGGTCACTTATTTAGCCTGTATTGAATCTATGGCTGCTGAAGATTCACTGATCTGATACCTGCTACCTGACATAACCAGATTAAAGCTAGCTTAAATGTGACGACACAAACTGCACTCATATCCTTGACTGCAGTACAGTTCAAAGGGACATTGTTAAGGGCCCAAAAGCAAGCTATTCTGCTGCGTCAGAAAGATAGAAAATATGGCAAAAGACTGCCTTGGCTTAACCATGAGATCTTGCATGATCTAAAAATAAAAAAGGAGTCCTATAAAAATGGTAAGTAGGACAAATCACAAAGGATGAATATAGGCAAACAACACAGGAATGAGGGGCAAGATTAGAAAGGCAATGGCACAAAACAAGCTCAAACTAGCTACAGGAATAAAGGGAAACAAGAAGACTCTTTATAAATACATTAGAAGCACGAGGAAGACCAAGGAGAGGGTAGGCTCACTGGTCAGTGAGGAGGGAGAAACAGTAACAGGAAACTTGGAAATGGCAGAGATGCTTAATGACTTCTTTGTTTCGGTCTTCACTGGGAAGTCTGAAGGAATGCCTAACAGTGATTGCTAGTGGGAAGGGGGTAGGTTTACAAGATAAAATTTAAAAAGAACAAGTTAAAAATCACCTAGAAAAGTTAGATACCTGCAAGTCACCTGGGCCTGATGAAATGCATCCTAGAATACTCAAGGAGCTGATAGAGGAGATATCTGACCCTCTAGCTATCATCTTTGGAAAATCATGGGAGACAGGAGAGATTCCAAAGGACTGGAAAGGGGCAAATATATAAAAAGGGAAATAAGAACAACCCAGGAAACTACAGAACAGTTAGTTTAACTTCTGTGCCAGGGAAGATAATGGAGCAAGTAATTAAGGAAATCATCTGTAAACGCTTGGAAGGTGGCAAGGTGATAGGGAACAGCCAGCATGGATTTGTAAAGAATAAATCATGTCAAACCAATCTGATAGCTTTCTTTGATAGGATAATAAGTCTTGTGGATAAGGGAGAAGCAGTGGATGTGGTATACCTAGACTTTAGTAAGGCCGTTGATACGGTCTCGCATGATATTCTTATCAATAAACTAGGCAAATACAGCTTAGATGGGACTACTATAAGGTGGGTTCATAATTGGCTGGATAACCATACTCAGAGAGTAGTTATTAATCGTTCACAATGCTGTTGGAAAGGTATAACTAGTGGGGTTCCGCAGGGGTCTATTTTGGGACCGGCTCTGTTCAATATCTTCATCAACTATTTAGATATTGGCATAGAAAGTACACTTATTAAATTTGCAGATGATACCAAGCTGAGAGGGGTTGCAACTGCTCTGGAGGATAGGGTCATAATTCAAAATGATCTGGACAAACTGGAGAAATGGTCTGAGGTAAATGGTCTGATGAAGTTTAATACAAACAAATGTAAAGTGCTCCACTTAGGAAGGAACAATCAGTTTCACACATACATAATGGGAAGCGACTGTCTAGGAAGGAGTACGACAGAAAGGGATCTCGGGGTTATAGTGGACCACAAGCTGAATATGAGTCAGCAATGTGATGCTGTTACAAAAAAAGCAAACATGATTCTGGGATGCATTAACAGGTGTGTTGTGAGCAAGACACGAGAAGTCATTCTTCCACTCTACTCTGCGTTGGTTAGGCCTCAGTTGGGGTGTGTCTAGACTACATGCCTCCTTCGACGGAGGCATGTAGATTAGCCAGATCGGAAGAGGGAAATGAAGCCGCGATTAAAATAATCGCGGCTTCATTTAAATTTAAATGGCTGCCCCGATCTGCCGATCAGCTGTTTGTCGGCAGATCGGGGGAGTCTGGACGCGATGCCCCGACAAAGAAGCCTTTCTTCATCGACACAGGTAAGCCTCGTGAAACCAGGCTTACCTGTGTCGATGAAGAAAGGCTTCTTTGTCGGGGCATCGCGTCCAGACTCCCCCGATCTGCCGACAAACAGCTGATCGGCAGATCGGGGCAGCCATTTAAATTTAAATGAAGCCGCGATTATTTTAATCGCGGCTTCATTTCCCTCTTCCGATCTGGCTAATCTACATGCCTCCGTCGAAGGAGGCATGTAGTCTAGACACACCCTTGGAGTATTGTGTCCAGTTCTGGGCACCGCATTTCAAGGAAGATGTGGAGAAATTGGAGAGGTTCCAAAGAAGCCCAACAAGAATTCTTAAAGGTCTAGAGAACATGACCTATGAAGGAAGGCTGAAAGAATTGGGTTTGTTTAGTTTAGAAAAGAGAAGACTGAGGGGGGACATGATAACTGATTTCAGGTATCTAAAAGGGCGTCACAAGGAGGAGGGAGAAAACTTGTTCATCTTGGCGTCTGAGGATAGAACAAGAAGCAATGGGCTTAAACTGCAGCAAGGGAGGTTTAGGTTGGACATTAGGAAAAAGTTCCTAACTGTCAGGGTAGTCAAACACTGGAATAAATTGCCCAGGGAGATTGTGGAATCCCCATCTCTAGAGATGTTTAAGAGTAGGTTAGATAACTGTCTATCAGGGATGGTCTAGACAGTATTTGGTCCTGCCATGAGGGCAGGGGATTGGACTCGATGACCTCTCGAGGTCCCTTCCAGTCCTAGTATTCTATGATTCTATGTCCCCATTGACTCACTAGGCCTGTATTGCTAGGGTAACCAGATGTCCCATTTTTTAAAGGGACAGTCCTGTATTTAAGCCCTACTGCACTTGTCCCAATTTAAGAAAAATAGGAAAACTGTCCCATATTGTATGTCTCCCTCTGCCCCCATCAGTAATGGTTGGTCCTGCTGCTGGCTGGCTGGATCCCTCCTTGCCAGTCGCCTGCCCACCAGCAATGGGGTCCAGTAGCCAGTGATGGGTATGGGGATGCAAGGCCGGTGAATGGACAAAGATAAAGCCAGTCAGGCTATCTGCTCCTCTGCTAGCCCATCAATGCAGCTCCTGCTGCATTCTGGCTCTGAGTCAGCAGCCCTAGCCCCCATCCCATTTTTAGCAGGCACTGGCTGCAGTGGTTGGTGAATGCAGGCAGGTGCCAGATGGTGGCCAATTATATGTCACCTTTGCTGACCACCCATCAGCCCTTTATATGCTTCTCTTCTCACTGTCCTTTTCCTGCTTTGTTCCTTCAATCCCCTCAACCCCACTGTTTCTTCATATCCCAAACCCAGGGACACGTCCCGCGCCCAGCGCTGCATGAAGAACCAGCCCTTGTTTGGATTACTCAGCTCCCCAACAGCCTGGCTGACAGGCTATGCCCTTTCCCCCACTGCCTCTGGCTAGATCAGTGCCACAGGAAAGTGCAAGACCCTCTGGCCCAAGATGTTGGCAAGGCCAAAGCCCCACACAGTGCTGGCAAGCAAAGCATCTCTGCCCCTCAGCTAAGCTCTGGAATGATGGGAGAGGGGTCTTCAACCTATTCATGCCATTTTCACTCACCCTCACTACTCTCATTTCTGGGTCTTGCTCCCAGGGGACATGGACTGCTCCATTCCCTAGCCACCTTCCTCTGATGAGCCACATCTCTGTTTGGGTTTGCTGAAGCCTTTGTAGTCAGGTTCCCTGGGCCCTGGTGCACAATGCATCCTTGGGGCTTAACCCCTTCCTGCCTGCACTGTAACCAGGGCACAGGAAGTGGCTGAGTTATGTTGGTGGCCAGCAGCAGCCTGGAAATACTAGCTGCCTTTTGAAACTGTGTGGGCAGGAAGGGACAAACTGCACCCAGCCACATGAGAGAGGTGGCAGGGAAAGAGATGAGCACTGCCAGATCATCTCTTTCCCTCCTCTCACTTCCCAGCAACTGGAAGCAACTTCCCTCCCTTCCCTCCCACAGAGTGTGTAAAAGCTGCTGCTGGCCGCATTCTGTTGTGAGTCCTGGCAGAAATCTGGGGAGGCGGGATGTAACCTTAGCATTGCCCCAGGAAGACATTGGGTCAGGGACCAAGAGAGGCAGGTTTGTCTTAGGAGTCTAGTGAGAGATGGCAGGCAGAGAGTGCTAGGCAGGAAAGTTAGGTCAGTCACTCCCCATCTGCGAGAGTTGTATGGGAGTATGTGTATGTTTCACCCCCTTTCTTTTAAACTCTAGAGCTTTAAAGATAAGAAGGTAAATACAGCTATGCAGTACTTCTTTTTAACAGCAGCTCAGTCAACTTAATGTTAATTTGAATGGTTGTATTATTGATTGCTGTTGAACTCACTTGAATATGAATAAATTTAACAGATGTCCCATATTCAGCATAGGGAAATATGGTCACCCTAAGTATACCCTCAGTAGTTATACTTAACACATTAATGTAACAATGCACCCTAAACAAATGATGGCAATAACACCCTGAAATTTTTTGGCTTATGAAATGAAAAACTGGGAGTTTTCATATGTGCCAAATGACATTCCTGAGATGCCAGAATATCCTATAAGAACACTCTCTGGCTGCATCTACACTGGCATGATTTTGAGCAAATACTTTTAACGGAAACGTTTTTTCCGTTAAAAGTATTTGCGCAAGAGAGCGTCTACACTGGCATGTGCTTTTGCGCAAGAGATGTGCTTTTGCGCAAAAGCATCTGTGCCAGTGTAGATGCTCTCTTGAACAGGAAAGCTCCAATAGCCATTTTAGCCATCAGGCTTTCTTGCACAATAAATTAACGTTGCCTGTCTACACTGGCCTCTTGCGCAAGAATACTTGGGCAAGAGGGCTTGTCCCTGAGCGGGAGCATCAGAGTATTTGCACAAGAAGCACTGATTTTGTACATTACAACGTCACTGTTCTTGTGCAAATACTCATGACCAATGTAGACAGGAGGCAAGATTTTGTGCAAAAGTGGCCGCTTTTTAAAACCAAAAAGTACTTTACACAATTGCCATTTTAAAAACCAAAAAGTACTTTACACAATCTCCTTTGGGGTCATTTTAATAATTTACCTAAGATATTAAAAAGATAAATATTTTAAATTATTTATAACCTTTTTCAAAATGTCATTTCTTGTGCAGTCCAGTTCTTTGACTACAATGCCTATGAAATGTCATTGAACTCCTAGATTTCAAATGTCTGTATATAGGATCAGAGATGAGTCCTGGAGTCACCTTCTTCTGCAGCATGCTGGTACAGGTCACTTGCCAGATTCTCTAGATCTCTCTTGCTTATTTCCCTGACATTGTGGGGGTTTCATGACTGGTGTGCTGTAGTCCCTCCTATTCTCTGCCTGTGGCACATCATAGTATAGTCTCCTGTGGGCTGTAATACTTTGCTCTAATTTTGACTGTTGGGTTTCATTTGAAAGTAGTGTTGATGATACGTAGTATACAAGAGGTCAGACTAGATGGTCATAAATTCTATGACTATTGTGGCAAAGCCCTTGCTTTGGCCCCTTGCTCTGGGACCCCTTCTTCAGGCACAAATCACCCAGAGACCCTTTCTTGTGCAATCATCCATGTCTTTTATTGTCAGTGCCAATTTACCACCACCTTCTATTTACAGAGCTTTGTTTGTGTCTGCAGCAAACTCAGATAGCCTCTGTAACTGGCTGGGGCACACACTCAGCCGCTCTCTGGCTCCTCCCCTTCCACTTTCTCTCTGGTTGCCTTATATAACCCTTTGGCTAATGAGGCCCACAGCTGTTTCCCAGTAGCCCCCCAGGCATGAACTTGCTCATCTGGCTTCAATTGCCCTTTTCAGTTAGGCTGTAGTGGCAGAGCCCTGGCTTAGCCAGCAGCCTGTCACACTGTTTATGTTTCTTTTCCAGACAGACTCCATGAGTAATTACAAAATATATATCTGACTAGAAAACTACCTTGCTCCTACCATGTTCACTATATATAATTGCATTGTGGTTGATTAATTTAGCTCATTTCTTTGTGACTTTTCTGAGGACAGATTTTGATTTTTGCAGTTTTGTTAATTTCTTCACATTCTTTGACAAGCACTTTGTGCAAACATATTTCAACATATGAGGTTCATAAAATATTCACTTTAAGCATCGTTCTGCTCCCATATAAGTCAATGGGAGTTTTATCACTTCGTTTTAATGGCAGCAGGATCATACCCTTTGGCTATTTGCGAGGCATAATCTGGTAAGTCGCATAGTATTATTTTTGCTTCCTAACTGGATGGATGAACTTCTGTAAAAAGGAGGAAACTCAAAAAGGTTTTGAAGCTGGTTGTACAGACACTTCCAGTGTTAATCTTTTCATGAACAGATTAACATATTTATGAGAATTCCACTTTCCATAACCATTCTTACAAAAAACATCATTCCTATTCACATAAAGGAGCTTGCATCAAAGCAAAGTCAGGGATTTTAGTCAAAGGACATTTCCCAAAAGGACCAGATTTAGGGCTGGGTGACCTAGGCTGCATGTGCCAAGCTTGGGATTTTTTTTTGTTAATGTCTTAGAATGTTCTGGACCTTTGTAGAATCTCATGGAACTTTCCAGACTTTCTGACAGCTACGTTTGCCTTGAAACTTCTCAAATGTTTTCAGCCATACCCTCATGGGTATATAAAGTGCATGGAGTTGCTGCTCAGTCAGTGAAATATACAAAGTGAAGTGTGAGCCCAGCTGTGATATTGTGCACCTTATTTTATTGTGAAAATGTACTTGTATTTTAAGACTTGAATAGTTTAAGTAGTAACTTATAAAGGGCATTTTAGTGAGATACCAGAGATCTAGTAAACCCCTATCTACATAATAAAAAAGAAATACTGTTGTTGGTTTATTGCCATGCTAAGCATATTTGATGACTTTCTAATACTGTGGAACATAGACTTTTTCTCTCCGTAATTCTGTCTGGTTTACCCCATAGAAAATAAAAGTTGTCCCCAAGCTCAGTATAAGAAGACAAAAGCTCATTGCAAATTAGTCTGAAGCAAGGGGCAAATTTGATGGGAAAAATATAGGCTTTAAACAGTGGCAATATAGTAACACAGTCTTTAGGCAGTAGCCATCATCCCAGTGCAGAAGAAACTGAGGAGCAAAGTGTAAATGATGGACTCCTATTATTAAGGAATGAGCAGATTTACCTGAAAATAAGGAATGGAAATGTGAGGAAATATAGAGGAGAGTGAGGATAAAAACTGTGGCTCACATGAAAAGAAGAATAATAAGAAAAATCTTTCCGTGAAAAGGAGAGAAATAATAATGTAGAATCAGCCTAAAATGATAAGAGAAACAAGAGTGAGAAGAATTGCATACCATAAATCGATACACCAAATATTGCTTTATGGCCAATAATTCTAAACTGCAGACTTTGTACAAATTTGAATGGGCCTGGTCAAATCAAAGATATCACACTCCTCAGTAAATGAGCAAAAGTGACACTTCTCACGTTCACACTGAAAAGAATGCTCAAGAATGGTGAGAAACTGAATTGGCATTGGCTAGTTTACTCAAAATCATCTGACAAAGTGTTCTGTTTTTGTTCCAAAACATTTGACAAGAATGCCTTACTTCAGGGGTGGGCAATAATTTTTGTAAGAGGGACCACTTCACAATGTTGATAGCAATCACGGGATGGTCCCTTAAGGAGAAGGGCCTCAGTGACAAGGGGCGGTTCTCTTTAGGCACTGCACATGGGGGAGGAGACTGTGTACTCCCTGCCAGGGTGCATGATGCCCAGAGAGATCTAACAGTTCCCTCTGGTGCTGAGTGCCTCTGGTGGAGGAGGCAACTTTGCATGCTCCCTCGCCCCCAGGCTCCAATTGTTCCCAATTGTCCCCAGGCCTGGGGACAGGGAAGCACTCAAGGTCTCCCCACTCCTGCCACCCCACCCAACTGGGGCACTTGACACCTAGAGGGAACTGCCTGCTGTTCTGAACAGCTGGTGGTTTCCTCTGGAGATGTGCTCCCCTGGTGGGGGGAGGGCCCCTATTCCTGGGTCTCAATTGGCCTGGGGACGCAGGTGTGGCAGGGCAGGTCGTGGGTTGGATGAAACAGCTTGGTGGGCTGCATCCAGTCATGGGCAGATACCCTCCCATCTCCTTCAGTTTCTGTCTCCTAAACGGATTTAAAATTGGTGGTACCACCAACTGGTTGACCCCTATACACACTTAATGGTGTGTCTTGGGAACCTCCAGGAATAACTCTATTCTAATAAAAGAATAAGAATCTGTGAATGGGTCTGACTGAAAAATATCTATTATAAATAATATGCATCCAATATACTTAGTGTTAAAACACCTTTACTTAGCAACTTAAAGAAAGGGGGTATAACAGACTAAGATAAAATATCTCTATTAATTTAAATCCATACGGGGCAGTTGACTAAAATCGATTAACAAATATAGTATACAGTAATAAGTGAAACTTGCATTTACATTACCAACAACCCTGGAGGGTACGGTCCTTTGGATATCAAAGTGCTAAACACTTGAGTGGTCATGCTTAAAGAGCTGCAGCTGGAGGCAGCACTCCTGTGTATCAGTCCAGTCAAGGCTACATTCTGCACAACTCCTTTGAAGATTGGAGCTGACTCCATCAAAGGTCCTCAGCAGGCTCTCATCAGCAGCTTCTGGCTTCCTAGCAGAAGCTCCTCGTATGGACAGAGCAATCTCACTCCTCTCCCAAAATGGAGATCAGGGGGATGAGGGTTCAGGCTGAGAGTATGGGATTTGGGGTACAGGAAGAGATTCTGGACTAGGACTAAGAGGTTCAGAGTTCAGGAGCTGAGGCAGTGTAATGAGGAGCAAGAGAGGGTTCAATGTGCAGGCTCTGGGAGTGAGTTTGAATGCGGGAGGACCAATCACTTGGGGCAGGGCACCACATGGTGCCTTCCTGGCTGTCTCTTTGCCTACAAATCAAGGGACATGTCATTGCTTCCAAGGACCCATTCAGAGCCAGGTAGGGAGTCTGCCAGCCCCATAACAACTGGATTTTTAATTGTCTGGTCCATGGTGCTGACCAGTGCCACCAGGGTCCCATTTGACCAGACCTTCTGGCAATCCTATAAATGTGCCCCACCCTCACGTTGCCTCTGCCTGCCCCTGCTCTTTCCCTGCCCTTCAGCATCTCAGCAAGCTCCACCAAGCAACTGATCAGCAGGTGACTGGTGGGTGCTAAGCACCTATTATATTTTTTTGTTTTATTCTAGACAATAGACACACCTAATGAATTTTAGAGCCTGAGAAATGTGAAGCAATAATAGATAAGCCAAAAGACAAACAATTCTGAGTCTTTTGTTTCTACATAATAGCTTCTGCTTTGAAAATACTCATTTAGAAATCCTGACATGTTGATTTAATCATTGCACATTTGACACTTTCTGCAGTCCCTCTCCTGTAATCTCTAAAATGCCTTTTGAGAAAACAAAAGAAAAGAAAGAAAAGAAAGAAAAGAAAGAAAGAAAGAAAGAAAGAAAGAAAGAAAGAAAGAAAGAAAGAAAGAAAGAAAGAAAGAAAGAAAGAAAGAAAGAAAGAAAGAAAGAAAGAAAGAAAGAAAGAAAGCCAAATTGAAACAGAGGATCAAAAGAGATATCTCACTATGCAACACCACCTTAGAAAGTTGCTTATGAATTGGGTTAGATTACAAACTTTTGCAGTATGAAGGTCTCCTATTTGAGATGGCTTCTGTGTTTTTGTGCTGCTGCAAATGAAAGAGGGCTACAGAGACAGTGACAGACTTCAGGAGGGAGTATGGGTGCAGGAGAGTATTCAGGCCTGGGGAAGGTTCGGAGGAGGGAGCACAGGGTCTGGGAGGGAATTATGAACTGGAGAGATGGGGAGAGGAGATATAGAGGTTTTGGGTGGTGACTGGAGGCAGGAGGGAGTGATGGCCTGAGGCAGGAAATTGGGAGCAGAGAGAAGGTGGGGTGCCAGAGACAGGCTGTGGCTGAGAGGTATTTACCTAGGCAGCTCCCAGCCAACAGCCCAGCAGAAACCTGAAACAGTCTCCATGCCTGTCTGCTGGGCTAGCTGCTCCACATGACTCTGCTTCAGGACTGGGAGGAGGGAGGGAGGGACGAAGGAGGCTTCTCACTGCCCTTGACTCAAGCAAAATTTCTCAGTTGCTATTGACCTGAACCTGGTCAACGGGAGCTAAAGGATTTGCTGGGGGTAGGGACAGCACACTAATTCTCCTATTCGTTCCCAGCTTGTAGAGCAATTAGCAGCAAGCTGTTTAAAAAAGTGTGAGCTGCTATGTAGTAAGGGTGTGGGCGAGGTGCCTGTGGGCTGGATCCAGTGTCTTGGTGGACTGCATCTGGCCTGCTAGCCACCTCTTGCCCACTCCTGCTCTAGAGGCCCCAACCAAGTTCAGGACCCCATTGTGTTAGACACATATATAGTAGGAGACAGACCTACCTCAAAGAGAAAGAGTGGAAGATGCAGAATACTATCAGACCCATTTCCCTGAAACCCAGGGAAGCTGAATGACTTGCCCAGGACATACAAAGAGTCACTTATTGAGGAGAAAGTCGATCAGTGTAATGCAAACTGAATTCTAATTCTCATCAGCCACTAGCAATACAGCCTGAGAATCAAAGCTTTCTGAAATTACCTCAGTGAACATTTACAGACACAAGAGCACTAGTGGCTAGTGAGAATATCCATGCATGGACCCGTGCAAAGAAGTTCACACCACCAGCAGAGTAGCTGATGGGAGGAGGGTAACAAGTAACTGTCCTTAGAGTTCGTAAAAAGTGAAAGATTGTTTTATGTCAAAGTATTTAATGTGATGGAGAGCAGATTATACAGTTTATTTTTAACTGGAAACACTATAAGCTGAGTCCCAAGCCAGTGTCAGACCCTCACAAACATTCTGGTTCCTAATAAACAGATTCTGTTGTAATGTTTAGAGGGGGCACACATACATTTTTAGAAGTGCACAAAATATGTGTGATGTACACGGTGGGTTCAGCTTGTCGTTCTTGTTTCACTGAACTGCTTGCTAGGCAAGATATGTAATAATCCTTCCATGATATTTATGAGTAATTTTGGCCTGAGCATGTATTTTCCTGATTGTTAGACCAATAGGAGAGCTCTTCTAATTACTCACATTTTAAATCAAACCGCTTTTTCTATGCAGGGCAATCACCATGTATTCTGTTTTATTAGACAGTCTGAGTATTTCCTATACTAAAAGACCATCCCACTCCTACTGAAAATTGGAGTAAGCGTGGAAGAAGCACCCCCAGGCACTTGAAATACATGCTGGAGGTAGTAATCAAAGTCAGCATGTGTTTCAAAGCTGAATGGCAAATACTTTAAAATGGCAGACAATTTACACGCTTAAAAGTTTGTCCATTGCATACATCCACAACTGGGAACACAGGCCTTCCAGCACCCACTAGTTTGCTTTGGAGCTGCACAAATGGAATAAAAGTTAGAGTAACTGGTTTTGGTTGGAGGGAATACACTACTGCTGCAGTTTCATTTAGAAGATAATATGAATGTTCATATGTGCTAACAATACTGTTTCCTATAAGTCTGATACTGATATAGCCATTGTTAAAATTCAAAGTTAGGGTTAGCTTTCTAAGATGTTGGATAGTAACTTCTTGATGAGATGGAAAATGGATGTGCCTTTGTGTATAGTCAAAATATCCCAAGTCTTCCAGATAGGTTCATCTCACCTTTTGCTAGGTGAGGACTCAAAAGACTGTTAGACTTGAAATAAAAAACATTGCGGGGTAATGGCTTTGATAGAGCTAACATTATCTACTTATTACAGGTGATGGCCTGTACAATAAATCCATAAGCCTTCACTTTCACTCTACATGGAGCTGTTTTCCATACTGCAGAAAGCAGGGCCAACAGCCTCCATAGGACCCTGGCAATGTGTGTATGGTGGCGGGAGGCCAGCTCCATGCTCCTGGAAGGGGTGGAGCTCAGGGCAGCCAGACCTCAGTGTCTCTCCTGCCCTTAGCGCTGCTTGGAGTACATGGCCCAGCACTCCGGCATGGCACTTCAGCTGTGATTTAAAGGATCCAAGTAAATTTACCTCTTTGCCCCCCACCCCCATAGGTAGGCTTGACTACAGACCAAGGTTAACGCATAGCTCTGATAGACTTACAATATCGTACAATATCCAGGACCAACCTTCTAGAGTTCTGATACTTTTTTAGTAATCAAGTTATATTGTATTGAATTAGGTTTAATAACTTTGGGTATGTCTACACTGCCAACCTAGTTCGAACTAGGGTGGCTAATGTAGGCATTCAAACTTGCAAATGAAGCCCAGGATTTAAATATCCCGGGCTTCATTTGCATGTTCCCAGGCAGGCGCCATTTTTAAATGGCCGTAGTTCGAACTACCTGCCCGTGGCTACACGCGGCAAAGACTAGGTAGTTCTAGTTAAAGCTCCTAATTCGAACTGCCATTAAACCTCCTTGCAGGAGGAATAACGGTAGTTCAAATTAGGAGCTTTAATTCGAACTACCTAGCCCGTGCCATGTGTAGCAGGTAGTTCGAACTATGGGCATTAAAAAATGGTGCCCGCCTGGGAACATGCAAATGAAGCCCGGGATATTTAAATCCCGGGCTTCGTTTGCAAGTCCGAATACCTACATTATCCACCCTAGTTCGAACTAGGGTGGAAGTGTAGACATACCCTTTGGGATTTGTAATAATAAAGCATTTGTGTATGTGTTATTGTTGAATTTCAGGCCCTCTCAGAGAATGACAGAGGCCCAAGCCACTTTGAGTTTAAAAGGCCCCAGCCCCAAGCACCCAACGTATCTAACTTCTCATCCACAGGGTTACGCTAAAACCAAAAGAATATATGAAAATGAACACTTGAGGCATTTATTTATTAATGATTAAATGATTATACTAACAGCATGTATATTAAAAATGTAACTTTAATTATGAATATCCGCTGCAAGCAAAATTCTTCATTTTAGGAATGCTTTTTGGCTTTGTTGTGTGCCGACTCATTTATTAATGAAGAGAAATCTAATTTACATGAAACATCACAGTTAATATTAAGCATTGTGAGGCTATTCAAACACTCTTGTCCCATCATAGAATGATGATAGTTCTTTACTTATTTTAACATGTTGAATGTACATTCACCTGAAGCCACTGGTGCAGGACGACTGACAAAAATACGTAATGCAATTGTGATATTAGGAAATACAGTCAACAGGCTGAGATTGAATATTTCTTGAAGCAGTTCTTTTGGCTTGCAGTCTGATTTAAAGTTGGTGGAATGCATATGTTTCAGGAAGATGATCTCGTCACAGAGATCCCTTGAAATTTCATTGTTGTACTTATGTTGAAACTGTTCAGCTGCTGAATACAGATCTTCATCGCTCAGTTCTCTGAACTCCCAAAGGAATCCAAAACAAATACAAATTTGTCACAGTGACTCAAATCGATGTGTAAAACCTGATTTGATGGAGTTAATAATAACAACAACAAACCATTGACTCAATAATGCCTTTCTGCAGCAGACTGAGATGTTTGGCTGTGATTGGTGGAATACTCAAATGAAATGTCAATACCCTGTGTTAATGATTTGGACTCAGAAAGGATTGTGTCCCATTGATCACAAATCTTTTGAATATCTTTACGAAGTCATTCAATGTTATCCCTCACAACATCTAATGTAGCATTGTGTGCTTCAATTACAAGATTAATTTCATGGATCATTTTTAGCAACTTCATCCACACGGACAACATTAAAATGCATTCAAATTTAGATGTATACTTCTGAATTGACTTAATGTCAATGACAGGGTGTGCTGTGAGAGTAAGAGAGTCAAGCTCACTTAACAGCCTTTCTGACAGAGTTCAAATGCTATGCAACCAGTTTAATGCCATCAGTTTGTGCTGACCATCTCATTGTCAACATACCATGAAGGGAAACAGGCAGAAGCTGCTTCTGAATTTCCCACTTTTGAGGACTGCTATTGAAGAGGTTGTACAACTGCTAGATTGTTCCAAAGTATGTGATTGCTTCCTTACATGATTCAGTGCAATCAACGCCAACAAGATTTAATGTGTGGTTGCCACAAGTAGAGAAAATACAGTTTGGATTTTGCTCAAGAAGGACTGCTTGTACTCTATTGTACTTCCCAGCTGTATTAGATCCATTGTCACAGGCTTGGCAAATGCAGACTTGAAAATTTAATTTGAAGCCTTCCAGAATTTCTAATACACAAGTGGCAATTTCTTTTTCCAGTTTTTTTCATAAAATTATCAAACAAAATGAATCATTCTTTAATTGAAACCTTTGAATTGCCTGCAATTTTAACATATTGAACAACCAAGATCATTTGTTCTATATGAGAACAGTTTGGAGTTGCATCAATAATAATTGAAAAGTACTTTGCATGCCATATTTCTTAAAGAATTATTTGCACAAATGTCCCGCACAGCTCAAACTCATTTTGTATTCCAGTAGACCAGCGTTTCTCAAACTGTGGGTCCCGACACCCCGGGGGGTTGCGAGCAACTTAGAGGGGGGTCATGAACAACTTAGAGGGGGATCGTGAGCAACTGGGGGGGGTCATGGTATCACAAGTTTGAGAGCCCATGCAGTAGACAGATAATGGATTTGCATTCCATTCTTCACTCAGTGCACAGTCAACCTGTGGAACTCCTTGCCAGAGGATGCAGTGAAGGCTAGAACTTTAACAGGGTTCAAAAAAGAGCTAGATAGACTCATGGAGGTTAGGTCCAGCAATTGCTATTAGCCAGGATGGGTAGAAATGGTATCCCTAGCCTCTGTTTCTCGAGGTGGGTGACAGGGGAGGGATCATGTGAGGATTATCTGTTGTCATCCCTCCCTCTGGGGCATCTGATATTGGCCACTGTCAGCAGACAGGATGCTGGGCTAAATGGACTTTTGGTCTGACCCCATATGGTCATTCTTATGTTCTTATATTCTTATGCATGCATTTTCCACTCTCTTGTGATTCATCACACTTAACATGGCCTGATAAAAGTGGATCCTACTTGCTAAGAAGCTCAAGTATACCAACAAAGTTTCCATTTGTAAGATCATTGACTAGAACCAAAGCCAATCCCTGTTCAGAATGAAAAAGAATGACATTCAATATATACTTAAGAAGTTTTTTTCAGTTGTCAGTTTCTGTGTTTATTTTACTCAGGAGTAAGTTTGCAATTGAACTGTCAGCTAGTGCTGCTCTACTACCTGATTTCCATGTAACATAGTTATCTTTATGAGATTCTGAAATTTCATGTGCAGGTATTTGGGCTTTAAACTTCCTCCAACATCTACTGATGCTCCAACCAGATGGACAGACAGTACTGATTCATTTGAAGTATTACAGTTAAAAAGGAAACAGGATACATATTACAGAGCCAGCTTTTCCATGCATCAGCAGAACCAGTCTCTTGTGTAGATGTCTCCATTTGGAAGAGGTTTTGTCAGCAGATGCGTGGAAAAAGCATGATTTTCAGCATCTTTTGGTATATTACTTGGAATCTGAAAACAACTAACTTTGAGAAATTACTAGATTTGAGCAACATTGTTCTTATCAAGAAGTCCAATATTAGGTTATGATGCCACTGTTGTTACACAGTGTCCTGTACTAGTCAAAAGTACTTGTTCTTGCTGTGCAGCATCTCCGAGGTCCTCATTTTCTGCCTGCAAAGTCTCTAAATCGCGTTTAGATTCTACAACTATCGCTACTGTTGGCATTTCTGTGTCTTGATTAATGACCTCCTCATTTTGAGGCAATGGCATTGAAATGTCATTTGTGGGTACAAAGTTTTCACCATCAGAACTGGAAGTGTCACTGTCAGTTTGGTCACTGTCTAATGGCTGAGGCGTCTTTTCTATGAGAAATGATATTATTGGCTTTAAACTCTTTATACAGGCAGTCCCCGGGTTACGTACAAGATAGGGACTGTAGGTTTGTTCTTAAGTTGAATTTGTATGTAAGTCGGAACTGGTACATATTGTAGGGGAAACTCTAGCCAAACATTTTTTTTAGTTTTGGATAGCATAGGGAAAGGTTAACTCCCCTCTAATGTTTGTTTTGCTGTCTGTTCCCCTGTTCAGAAGATTTCACATCTATTTCTGTCCCTGTGACAAACTCAGGACTAAAGGAGTAACTCATCAAATACCAAACAGCTCTGCACCATGCTTTGAGCTAATAGCTTTATTTCCACACACCACCCAGGGTTCTAGGAGGAGGGTCCTTTTTTTGCTAACACAATGAGGCCAGCACTTTGTTTGTTTTGGTGGAGTCTTTGTTTGCCCAGGGAGCCCAGCATGTATAGGGGGAGGAGGGGCGGAGAGGCTGCTTTTGTCTGCTGTTCGGCAGCCTGTTGCTCAGGGGAGGGGGCAGCCTGTTGCTGGCAGGGGGGTGGGGGGGCAGCGGGCGTGGGGAGGCACTTTTCCTCTGCCCGGCAGCTCTGTGGGATCCCTGTCCCTGTGGCCAGCTGCTGCAGGCAGAGGCCAGTTGGAGCCGGCCGAAGAGGAGGAAGAGGTGGATTCTAGGACCCAGGTGAGCGAGCCCCAGGGACGCTGCTGCGCTCCGGGAGCCCGGCATGTATAGAGGGGAGGAGGGGCAGAGAGGCTGCTTTTGTCTGCTGTTCGGCAGCCTGTTGCTCAGGGGAGGGGGCAGCCTGTTGCTGGCAGGGGGGTGGGGGGGCAGCGGGCGTGGGGAGGCACTTTTCCTCTGCCCGGCAGCTCTGCGGGACCCCAGTCGGAGCCAGCCCGAGGAGGAAGAGGATCCTAGGACCCAGGTGAGTGAGCCCCGGGAATGCTGCTGCGCATGTGCGGGAGTTGCCTCACCCCGTTCCTATCTAGGGATCCGACGTAAGTCGGATCCACGTAAGTCGGGGACTGCCTGTAGTTGCTTTACTCTGTTGCTTTCACCATCTCTTACTTGCACTATTTTCAAATCTTTATTTCATTTTTATAAAGGGGTTCTTTTAAAGCACTCAATAAATTAATTTGCTAAAGGCTATCAGTTATACAAAATTTTCATTGTTTATACTTCACAATGAATATTATATATAATGGTTTGCGGGATTATTTGCTATGAGCCTTATAATCTTATTTTGTCTGCTAACATGTTCCTATTATTAAATTCCTCTAATAACTGGTATGTTATTATGAATATGAACAAGCAGCAATTGCCAGATTAGATATAAAGTTTATTAAACAACTAGAATTAAAAGTTTACTATCACAAAAAAGGCTTTAAAGATTAATTTAAAAGTGGACAAAGAGATAGCTTACAACTGAGCCTGATATGGTTATTGTATATGAAGACACATACGAAAAAAAAAGAATACAAAAATCTCCTATGCAGAAAAAAAATCTAATATAAAGGATAAACTCACCCTGAGATCAAGCAAAATCACTTTACAGTAACAGAATGAATTACGACTTTCAAAACCATTAAACTATGCAAAGACTGTAAATAGCATTTCATAATGTAGAAACACTAATCACAGAAGCTACTTCAGTCTCCAGTCACACAGATGAAAACTTGGATGTGACCGAAAAATTGGTGAAGGCCCAAGGTCCCATGATGATTTAAATCAATTTTTTTTCAGGTATATATTTAGCTTCTTTTGTTGTCTCTGTTATAACTGCAAGGTGTATAATAAATGGAAATGACTTGATAGAAAAATGTCAAAATTTGAGGTCTCTTTGTCTCCTGAGGCCCAGGTCAAATGGCCCTCCTGTTTCCACCCCATCATTCCCGATAGGCCTGGTGGAATTGTATGTAATTCCCTTATGGGAATATAATTCCTCCAGTTATCAGACACCCCTTCAGACATATGCATATGTCAATTCAAACTGGATTCCCCAGGGACCAGACAAAGAAAGGATTTTTGAATAAAAAGCCTAGTTTTAAAACCGACTTGGGGCCTTCTTCCTTATGCAGCAAATGAACAGGACCTCTGGTCCACAGAAGGAACAGTCCTTAAGGCAGGTTAGAAGGACTTGCTGACTGAGACTCCATAAGACTGGGTGTTTGTTCTGCGATGAACTTGAAACTTCAAAGAAACTCATCTGAAGAGAAACCAAGCAGGCCTGCAGAATGAAGGCAAGGAACTGTTCAGCCCGGAAGGAGGCTGGAGGGAGAGAGATGTGGGTCTTCACCCAAGAGAGGCAGCAGGAAGGGAAGCTGAAGGTTAGAACAGGTACCCCTTCCTAGGGGAAATTCAGGTGCAGTTGCCTTGGGCAGTGATCACGAAGCATACCGGAGCAGTCAACAAAGGTTTCTTTTGTTGACCGCGCCACGTCTAGACTGCTGCGCTGTGCCAGATCAGCTGATCATCGGCACAGCGCGGTGGCCATGTTTATTTTAATGAAGTGGGGATTATTTAAATCCCTGCTTCCTTGACTATGCCGAATAAATTAATTTACATGACTCTGTCGATGGAGCCATGTAGTCTAGACACACCCAAGGGGTTTGAACTACCCAAGGGGTTTGAACTGCCCAAGGATAATCCATGTTAACAATTAAAAACTGTGATCACAACCAATTTCACAGACACCTTCTATTCCTTCTATCTAGGCCAAACGAGGACTGGGCAAACTACGCCACAGACTGGAATATCTAGGGAAGACATTTAGGCACAACATAAACTACAATGGCATGCTGTTCAAATAGAATAACATGAAGAATTTCTCATAATAGCTCTGCAGATAAATATGCCTGAAACTTGTATGTATGTGTATATATATAGTGTTGACTTTAGGATCATGATGTTTGTTCTCTAACATTCACTATCTCTAGAATGTCCTTATAATTACAAAAGAGCCTTGACCATTAAGTAATTAATCATACTGTCATCATCTGCTTGATCAGCAGTTCACCATTGTAGCGCAGTGGATGCTTGTACTTTCCCCATGGGTACCAGTAAAGATCAGATACTCATAGAGGTCGATGTCTTTTACTCTGAAAATTATTTGCCATGTTACAGTAGACTGAATGCCCAGTTTTCCTGTCCTACTCAATAGTCATAATACCAGCATGCCCACATACATTACAAACCTTTAATGTTGTCATATTCAACATTTATAAGGGGATTTCTAGCCATCACAGCCAGTGATTTTTAAATCCCTGATGTATTGTTAACTCCTCTAATTCAAAGTAAAAGCTTCTAGTCTGCACTAAAACAATGTCCATATTTAATTAGATTTGTCATCCTGTGTGTGTGCTGTAGTACACCTAAATTCCCCAATATAGTGAGAAACCTGCCTCATCATGGTTTATGCAGCATGTTGACTCTATTTAAGAACTTGGTTTTGGTGTCATTGCACTGCAATTGCTTAAATGCAATATAGTGTTGTTAATTAATCATACTGCATGTACCCCCGCCACACATACACACCAATCCCAGCATCAGGCTATCTTTCTCCAAAGAGAGCAGAGTAAAAGGGAACACCTATAATAAATTCAAACTTGAATTTGGATTTTAATACAAATATAGGAATCTCTCTCTAATCTTTGCCTATTGAATCATAGTTAGAGTAACTCAACCAATTGCAAACACAGATGCAGTTTGTACTTCACAGCGCTTACCTTCATTTGCTAACTAGTGACATATGTTGCTCCACTGTTTTGTTGCTGCACAATAGGATCAGATGCCTAGGTGTACTGTTAATCCATGACAAATAACTGGAAGATTTAGTGCTCGTATGTCAAGTTGCTTGATTTACAACTGATTGACTTGAATATCTTCCAAACTATGAAATAATTTAGGAATTGGATGCTAAAACCCATCAGGATATAACAATTCCTTTCCCAGCATAACAGGCCAACATTACTAACAGCATCCAATTCGCATTCTTGGATGAATCCTGGAAACTGCTACCTCTTATATTCAACAGTAAGCCTAGCTAGTGAGCCTTATTCCATTTCCACCTGTGTGCATGACTAGTACACTTCATGATCTGCACCAGCGCCTCTGCATATCCAGTAGCACTGCATATAACAGACTTTTGGGCTATTTTGCCTCCCTTCCCCTTCCTGGATCTCACCATTCTCAAAGTATGAGCAATTTTCTATCTGGATCTGAACTCCCCATCTTTTCCCCATCTGTACTATGGATAAGTGACAGTGCCAACACTAACCAGGCTGTATCTGTTTAGTAAATTCAGGCTGAATTTAGCTCTACAACATTTATAGATTAACGTAGCACAGAGTAGTGCTATGCATTTCTAATCAGCACAGATTCAAAAATGATAAGTACATTCATAATACCTACTTCAATTTAAAACAACTCTTTAAAAGTGTGGCACTCAGTCTCCAAGATACTAGGGCAGATACTCATATAGAGCTGCCTGAAGGAATGACATTATTTATGAGACATATGAACTTGCAAAATGGAATAGTTTCTATAGGGCTCAATTCAACAAGATATTTAATCCTAACTTAAGAACACAGTAAAGCCACTAAAAAAAGGCCAAAAGTTGGTGTAGACTGTTCAGTCGCGTTTTGCCAGTTTCAAACCTCTTAAATAGGCTGATTCAGAAACTTGATAGGCAGAACTTGCACCATATTACTCTGATGAGCAGAAACTTTTAAAAATCTTCATTAGAAAATCTTGACTCCTAGCCCTGACTTATGAAATAATAAGTGGAGCGTCCACACTACGAAGCCTGTTATTTTGAAATAATAGCTCCTGCTTTGCTTGGGGAATAACACTTATTTTGAAATATTTATATCAAAATAACATTAGTGTGGATGCCCTGCTGCTGCTATTTCAAAATAACTACTCCCCAAAGTAATTTAAAGTAATTTCTCCCCAGTGCTTCCTGGGGCACAAAGTCGAGGTAGCACGTCCACAATAATGGAGCCTGCCTCTGACTAATTTTGAGGCTCCCCCATAGTGGGGACATGTTATTTTGGTTTTGTTATTTCAAAAGTTATTATTTAGAATTTAGTTATTTCAAAATAATTTCCTAGTGTAGACATGCCCTTAGTGTCATAAAGAAACAGATTTTCCTAGATATTTAAGACTGCAACTCATACCTTCCTCAACCCCATACAGGGGTTTTGATACTATGCATGCTGCATTTTACATCTAGATAGCAGGGAAGGAAATCTGATTTTTACCTTGACCTTTGATATTTGTTTATTACCCCCAAAAGAATGTATTTAACACAACAGGATGGCAACATGAAGAAAAAGTCGTTACCCAGGATAGTTCAAGATACTACTTTTCCTCTAATTTTCCAGCTGACTAAGAGTATGTCTACACTTGCACCCTAGTTCGAACTAGGGATGCAAATGCAGGCATTCAAAATTGCTAATGAAGCGGGGGTTTAAATATCCTGTGCTTCATTAGCATGATCTTGCCGGCGCGCTAGCTCAAATCACAGCTGATTTGAACCAGGAAGTATGCGCCGGGACGTGTTAGTTCGAACCAAACCCCTTGGTTCGAACTTACATTACTCCTCATTTTTTGAAGAGTAACGTTAGTTCGAACCAAGAGGTTTGGTTCAAACTACCACATCCCGGTGCGCACTTCCTGGTTCGAATCAGCTGTGATTTGAACTAGCGCGCCGACAAGATCATGCTAACGAAGCGTGGGATATTTAAATCCCTGCTTCATTAGCAATTTCGAATGTCTGCATTTGCATCCCTAGTTCAAACTAGGGTGCAAATGTAGACATACCCTAAGGCACAAGGAAAGCTAGTGATTTCCTAGCCATATCAGCAGTAAACAAGAGTCACAATCTTGGTTAGAACCTGTCAATGGAGAGACTTTGTACATTTCAGTCTCATCTGATTTAAACACATGAAACTTTACTATGGATCCAAAGCTTACCAAAAATCATCATTTTTGTTTGGAAATTGTATGAGAAATCTCACATGTTGTAATGAAGTCTCCACTGCTTTTTGGTGTCATGTTTGAGATGAAACGAAGAAGCATAGGAGAGCTCTTATTTTCCCCCATCCCCACCCTCAGTTAAAGTTATGAAAAAACTCTTTATGGCCTAAAATGGTTTACAATTTAATTTCATTTTGGATCCTAAAGCTGTTTTGTGAAATGGGCCACACAATTGTTACAAATTGAAGCCTAGATGGCATTGGAAAGGGCTTAACAGTGTAGTTATACCAGGAAAAGCTCCAAATGGAGGTCATTTTATAAGCTATGCAAAATCCCTCTTTTGCTAGGCTATGTCTACACTACATACTTCTTGCGCAAGAAGCATTTTGTACAATGGTTTTTTCACAAAAACTTCTTGCCAAGAGCACGTCCACACCTCAAAGCACATCGCAAAAGCAATGTGCTTTTGCGCAAGAGAGCATCCACACTGCATGGACACTCTTGCACAAGAAAGCTCTGATGGCCATTCTGTGAATGGCCATCAGAGCACCTGTGCTTTTTCCCCATAGGGGTTTCTTGCACAAGAAGCCCCTCTGGAGCATCCACACTTACTTTCTTGCACAATAGCTGTAGCGGTAAAAGTAGTTATGCATCAGAAAAGGAGGTTTACCTACAGCAGAAAAAGCCCTCTGTTCTGACATTTAACTGCCCATTTAATTGCTCAAGAGCTCATTTGAGGTGTGGACACTTCACAGGTTTTTGGTGCAAAAAGGTAGGGTAAATGTGAGCCTACATCCTTATTTAGTGCAAACACTAAATTTTGTCTGGTTTGTACTGGTTCTTACTTGCTCCCTTATTTGTTCTCATGAAAGCAGATATATAAGGAACACAGTGGTTGTTCATTCAGCTACTGCACAGTAGAAAAAGCTATGTTGTGAAGGCCATTTCAAACAGGGATCATTCACCACCAATGCTGCCTATAGGTCAGGCAGGGGGAAGTAGATGGTCACCCCCTTTTCAGTTATAGCTTTAGTCCAAGAGCTAGTGAAGACCCTCAGTTTGTACAAGCTATATACTCAGGCACTCTGTTTGCCACTTTTTGCAGTCTCCTAATATGGGATTAAAAATAAATCTGGATGGAATATTGATGACAAACAACAGTTGACAAAATATAACTATTTTCAGTTTTACACAGAACTTTGATTTTACATTTGTAGAAATAGAGAGTGAATGTGTGTGTCCATCTTTTAGAGGCAAAATGAGCTAGTGGACTAAAGGCTGGTCTGGGAGCCAGTAAGGGTATATCTACACTACCCCGCTAGTTCGAACTAGCGGGGTAATGTAGGCATACCGCACTTGCAAATGAAGCCCGGGATTTGAATTTCCCGGGCTTCATTTGCATAAGCGGGGCGCCACCATTTTTAAAACCCCGCTGGTTCGAACCCCGTGCAGCGCGGCTACACGGGGCACGAACTAGGTAGTTTGAACTAGGCTTCCTAGTTCGAACTACCGTTACTCCTCATTTCACGAGGAGTAACGGTAGTTCGAACTAGGAAGCCTAGTTCGAACTACCTAGTTCGTGCCCCATGTAGCCGCGCTGCACGGGGTTCGAACCAGCGGGGTTTTAAAAATGGCGGCTCCCCGCTTATGCAAGTGCGGTATGCCTACATTACCCTCCTAGTTCGAACTAGGAGGGTAGTGTAGACATACCCAAAGTTAGTTACTTTTTCTAGTACTTCCTGTACTGTGAATTTATATAGTACTGTCCAACTATATAGTTATATCAGAACATATATTCACCCATATTCTAGAATGGAAAACAGGTTTGTAGCAGTTAAACCACTTTCTCGGGGTACTATGTTAGAGCCAGGATTGAGACTACGGAAGAGTAGACCATAGTGGCCTCCATAAAAAAAGTTTTGTAAGATCTGTCTTTAAAAAAAAAAAAAGACTTTTACAGAATAGGTGAATTTCATTCCCAGTGGAACAGACAGCAAATGTCAAGCAGCATAATCAAGACATCTTCTGAAGAGATGGATTCTTGAAGCTTTTCTCTATGAGCATTTCCATTTTTTAAATGGGGTCATTTTTACAAAATGTCTGAGGTGCAGCATTCTAGCAAATTTTCATATCTTTTCTTCCTGACATTCTCCACAGGTTCATGTTGTATGAGGAAGCTAGTGACCCTTGGTTTTTTTGTTGCTTTTGTCCCGATCTGGTCATGGTCCCATAGCCCTTGGGAGTTCTTTATTCTTCCTATAGGTTTACAGCCCTACTCCAGGAATGCAGCCCATTTCCAGTACACGTGTATATCTAAGTTTAAATTGTTGCTTCAACAGAGCTTGCAATTTGTCATTGCTTAGTTTCCTCTTGGGTGGTAAACCACTGTACAGTTCTTGCCTGGCTCTAAAGTAATAAAATTAGGCCGCTCATTCTGTCTCCGTCATTATATGGATTTATTTGGCAGGTTAATTCAAATTGTTCTGCCTACAGAAATCATTTACAATCCATCCCTCTGAACAGCGATCAGAAAAACAGGATATTCGGGCCTCCTACTCTGAGCTCCAGAAGTTGGAACAGCCTCAATAGCCATTTCAGTACTTTGAATCTTTTAACTGCTTTTATTATGGCTATAGCGACTCTGCTCATTGCCATTAATTTGTGACCTATTTCTTCCAGCATTCACATTTAGCTGTTGTTAGTGTGCATGGATTCTTTATTACCTGACAGCAAGCATTCACACCACAGAGGCAGTGCTTTAAGCTGGAACCATAACAACTGAGTACAAGGATAATCAGCTACAGTTCGAATTGAAAGTATTTGTACATCTTTTGCCTTGTAATGCAATAGCTTTGTTCAACTATGGTCCCTTTCCCTAGTTAGAATATGGCAGCGAGGGCTTCCTCTTGATGCACATAAGGTTCCAAATCCAGATTTTGAGCTTTAGAAAGAGGTTCCACTTTCAATATCTTAACTCTACATTAGATTTCTAGAGTGCAGCATACCTGGACTATTACTTACATGCATTGAAGGCTTGTCCAAAGGGCCAAGTCAGCATCATTGTTCAAGTACAAGGAGGCATCATCCTCACCACAGACAGCTCACAATTTAAGACAAGATGCGACAAATGAATATAACAAACAGTAGGAAGGAAGGACTGGGTATTGTGCACAGCTTCACTGTTCCAGCTCAAGATAAAGGTTATATTTTAGGAATATAATGCAAGTTATCCTCATTTTATTTTAACCCAGCTACAGATATTAATCTCCTAATGCCCAAATAAATGGGCTTATTCCGATCCCAGCCCCTGTACTGTTAAGATATCACTATTCAGGCCTACCTGCAAAGGCCTATATGTTAAGAATTTATGTGTATTCTTATCATTTAGCTAGCTAGAGGGGTATAAAAACAAATAACCAGAATCACAATCTTCCTGTATAAGTGCCTTCTCTCACTATGATAGTCTAAGGCCTTGTTAAGATAAGGCCTTTGGCTGAGCAGCAGGGGCAACGACAGGCTTGGAAACATGGTCACATCCTCACCAGTCACATTGTCTCCAAATAAAGAACAGATCCTAGAATGTTTAAAGAAAACTTAGGTTACTAGCTTTCTGTCTGGCAAGGACCCTCTTACCAATAGTTGGTATTCTGAAGTCGTCATTTCCATAGTGTTTTTTCATGATGGTCCCTACTTCCCTATTGTTTCCTGTCTGGTTCTGTGATTGTTTCTGTCTGCCATATAATTAAGTTTGCTGGGTATAAACCAAAAAAAGGTGCTGGAATCTGTTTGGTTAGATAATCATGTTATGATATGTTAGGTTTGCTTAGTTAAACAGTAAAACGATCCATTAAGGCTGAGCTAAGAAGAAATCAAGTTTTGCTATATAGACTAAGGTGAACGAGGATGTGGGGAGAGGACATTGCAGTAGTGTTTTGCTAAGGGGAATGAGAACAGGGAATAGGGAATTAGGAACAGGGACACAGGGCAAAGACTCTGCGGCATCAGAGCTGGGAATGGAACACTGGGGAACAGACTCTATCAACTTATAGAGGTAAGTCTGACTAGTGTGAAGGGCTTTGGAATCATGCTTGCTGGAAATGAATGCCAATAAATATTGAATTATCTGCATCTCTGGACTTTGGGTATTGCTGCTCTCTGTTTATGTGAGAAGGACCAGGGAATGGGAGTGTGAAGGGATTGGACCTCTAACATACACATTGATCCAGTTGGTTTATAGGGGCACTGCAACTGGCCAGTGGAGAATTCACTTGATGGAGAAACAATATAATGCCTTCATACATGGCTCCAAGCTGCTCCTCTCACAGCACCTGCCATTGTGGTGAGTGCTGGGAAATGAGGGTCTCACACAGTGTTGAGTACTAGCAAGATTCTGGGTGTCAGAGCAGTCCAAGGGCAAGCTGAATAAGTTTATTGTAAATTAGAATGACTGGTAATTTTGGTTTACGAGTGGCTTCAATTCATTAGGAGGGAGGTTGGGATTGACCAAAAAAATCCATTCTTCCGCTGAAACAAAAAAGGGTCTGCACAGCCAGTTGTCCTGGCTTAACTATACCTGATTTAAAATCAATTCACGTTCTACCTGTGTGATTTTATCAGGTAGACAAGCCCTCAGTGACAGTTTACATTGAAGTCATTAGCTAAACCATAGGAATTAAGGCATTCCATCCATCTTCTACTTAGTAGTTTATGGTCTCAGGGAGCTAAAAAGACTATTAGCTTTCTCTCTCTCTCTCTCTCTCTCTCTCTCCCCTATATTAATTAATAGGGCTGCAAATGGGAGAACTTTTAAGAAGTGTTTTCTAGTGGCTCTCATAATAAATTGGGCAATTTAAACACTTGAGAAACCAAACAGTTGCAATTTTTTGTATAATTACAGGTTCAAAAGCAGTTGTATTCTTATACAAATATATTTATAAAGACAAAAACAGGAATAAAAATGTCAAACCTGAGATTTTGCACACAAGTAGAGATATACTAAAAGAAAGAAAGAAAGAAAGAAAGAAAGAAAGAAAGAAAGAAAGAAAGAAAGAAAGAAAGAAAGAAAGAAAGAAAGAAAGAAAGAAAGAAAGTGTTATATTTGGGAAATTCTAAAAGGTCTCTGCACCCTCATAAATGGAGGTGAATTTCTGCATGTTGTTGCTCTTATGAGACTAGTACACATTTCAGTTGATGGTTGATCTACACTTCTGCTTCAGTCAGTGTAAGTTACATTGCGGAGGGGTGTGGTGAAAAAATCACGTGCCTGAGGCCATGTCTACACTGTGGAGTTTTTCGAGGATACCCGGGTATCCCAGAAAAACTCCGCTGCATCCAGGGAATGTGTCTCCTCTTCCGACATTTTTTGCAGAAGAGCAGACGTGCTATTTCAGAAGCCCTGTAAACCTCGTTTCACAAGAAAGAAGAGCTCATCTGAAAGAGGAGGTTTTTCTGAAATTTGGCCCATCTACACTGGGCCAAATTTCGGAAAAGTCTCTTCCAAAAAAAAATTGGAGAAAGGAAGAGTAGTGTAGCCATAGCCTGAGTGATATAGCTTTAGCTTACATTGCCCTAATACAGCATCTACACCACGCTGTGTCAGGGGAAGATGCTCTCCCGCTGACTTACCTTCTGCTTCTCAAGGTGAAGTACTATATTTGACAGGAAATGCTCTCCAATCAATACATTATATCTTCACCACTAAATCAATGCCATTGCATCAGTCACAGCAGCTCCATTTTAGCACCCTAATATAGACAAGCCCTTAATCTTACTGTAATGAAAGCAAATTAGTTAATCATTAGCTATTGCTCCAATTTGTTGGGTTGGAAACACAGCACCCTGATGCCGTGGTAATCAACAGGAAAGACATATTCACGTAGCTTTAGAATTCCAACAGCAAAGGTGATGGACCCTGTTCCAAGATATTTTAGCAATAAATGTATTTACAAAATAATTATTTGTTAATAACCAACCAATCTTGAATATATATAGTTTCACTTCTGGACTACACTTCAAAGCAACAATGCCTCAGTCAGCTGCCTCCTTCAGGGACTTTACGCTTTTACAGAACCTTCCATCCAAAGATCCTAGAATAGTTCATGAACTCCAGGGAATCACACTGCACACCTACTGTAAGGAACATCTTATTCCATTATATAAGTAGGAAAAGGGAGATGAGGGATTAAATAAGGAAATCTGTGCCAGAACAAAGGCTCAAAAGTGTTAGAAATCAACCTGGGTGGGCATTCCTAGTGGCTAGAGTAGTAACTTTAGTTTGGGAAGTGAAGACAGAAGTCAAAGCTGGAATCAGAAGCCAAGAGTGCATTTGCATCAAGGCTGGGAGCTGGACTACAGAAACAAGAGGGCTGGAGGGCCACTGTCAGACAATGGAGAGTTCCAAGCCATTACATGATATCTGGAAGACTGAGCTGCTGTAGTCTCGTAAGATTTATGCATCTGCCCTGAGCGTCACCAAATCAGCTCCTGACTGGCCTCACCAGGTTGCCAACTTTCCCACCTGGATGAATCTGACACCATTCATGGCAATGGTGTCTGGTTAGGAAAGTTGGCAGCTCTAAGCCAGGATTGGCTGTAACTTCATTACCTCACAAGAACGCCCAATCTTGTGTTTTCCTCACTAAATTGCATGTATCTTTTTTTAAAGTATTTATGTCCATTGAGAATTTCACGCTCGTCATTGTTTACTGCATCTCTCAGCACATGGCAGGGCACAAAAACGAGCATGCAATAAAAGCCTCAGACAGAAATCTTTGCCCTATCTCTATTTTTCAGATTTGGCTTAATTGGCATTCTGACAATTATGAAAATGCAGATTGGCTCTTGTGGGACACAAATCACATGCATGACTTCGCTGCATCAATATACAGATCAGCCCACAGTAAAAGTTTTGCACAAATATATCTTTAAAAATGCAACACAAGAAATATGTTGACTGGTCAACAAAGGATAGATAATCTAGGACTTTGGCCATGTAAGCAACTGCTCAGAAATTTTCTATTACAGGCAGTCCCCGACTTACGCGGATCCGACTTACGTCGGATCCGCACTTACGAACAGGGCTTTCTCGCCCCGGAGGTCGGGGCGAGAAAGCCCCGTTCGTAAGCTGCTCCGGTGCCCCTGGTCTGCTGGAGACCGTCTCCAGCAGACCAGGGGCACCGGGCGGGTTCCCGCGCTTCTGAGGCTTTGCCAGCAGACCACAGGCACCCAGACTGAAGCGGCAGTTCCCCGCGCCTCTGAGGCTTTGCAAGAGCAAACCAGGCTTTTGTTTTGGACTCTGGGGCAGAGCAGCTGGGGCGCTGCCGATTGGTCCTGCAGCGCCGCTCTGGGCACTACTGGACCAACCCGGCAGCACCCCAGCTGCTCTGCCCCAGGTCCTGATTCAGCCGCTGCTGGTCAGTTTCAGCAGCGGCTGAATCAGGACGCCTGGGGCAGAGCAGATGGGGTGCTGCTGGGTTGGTCCAGTAGCACCAAGGAGCGGCGCTACTGGAGCAACCCAGCAGCACCCCAGCTGCTCTGCCCCAGGCGTCCCAAGTCAGCTTCTGCTGAAACTGACCAGCGCTGACTACAGGAAGCCCCAGGCAGAGTTGCTCTGCCCCGGGCTTCCTGGAATCAGCTGCTGATCAGTTTCAGCAGCAGCTGACTTGGGGACGCCTGGGGTTCTTAAGTTGATTCTGTATGTAAGTCAGAACTGGCGGTCAGTTTCAGCAGTGTCTGAATCTGGACGCCAGTTCCGACTTACATACAGATTCAACTTAAGAACAAACCTACATTCCCTATCTTATACGTAACCCGGGGACTGCCTGTATTTCGTCACCTCTAGCAGAGCTGGTGTTAGTGTATGTGTTTGTTCATCAGTAGCGACTGGTCCAAGTAGCAGATGCTACTATATATTATATCCTTCAACAGCTTCTCTGAGGATACCATGACATCAAGCTGTGGATTGATAGAACCATAGTTATGCCCATTTTACTGCATGGAAGTGAAATGTGAGAGCTAATGAACAGCATTGGACTGAAATTTTTGACTGTTGTCAGCTTTGCCAGCTGCTCATTCAGGACACAATCAGAAATGGGACTATTTGAAGGCAAACTCAACAACTTCCATTAGTAGTGGTTCAGTTTTTGCTGCTTTTTGGCGTGGACATATTATTAGAATGAAATTCCTACAGATTCCGAATCCTGATTTCCAAGGACTATCACCACATAGCCAAGAACCACATGAATATCAAAAACTTCAGTGGCATGGTAAAATTGCTAGTGATGGACATTGAAGGTATGTCTACACTGTACGCTTATTTTGGAATAAGCTATTTCGAAAGAAATGCTCCGAAATAGCTTATTTCAAAATAGTGCATCTATACAGCAAATACTCATAGAAATAGCACTGAGCTATTTTGAAATAGAGCGTCCACACTCATTGGACACTGAATCACATTTAAGGTCACCCAGAACCACTCCAAGTAGGGCACCCAAACAGCAGTTATTTCCTGAGCTGCTGCCTGAGGCTATTTGAGGCTCATGCTTAAAGGGGCCATCCCGTATAGCCATGGCTCAGGTTCCTCTCTTTTGCCTATCTCTTAGAGCAGTGGTCCCCAACACGGTGCTATGGCGCCCGCCGGGGCATTTGTGTGCGCCCGCCGACAACCTGGGTGCGCGGCGCTCGAGCGGCCCCGGGGCACATGCGGGCGCTCGGGTGCACGGCGCTCGAGCGGTGCCGGTGCCGGCCCCAGGCGCGCGGCTCAGGCGGCAGCGCCGGCCCCGGGCCCACGGCACAAGGCGCTTGGGCAGACCCAGCCCTGGCCCTAGGGCATATGCCAGCGCCGGGTGCAAGGGCATCCCAGTCCCCTGGTGTGCCCCCGGACTCGTGGCCCTGCCCCCGGCCGCCCGGCGCGTGAGTGGCCCCCACCTCCCAGGCGCCCGGCGTGTGGCCCCAGCTCCCGGGCACCCGGGAGCCTCTAAAGGTTGGGGACTACTGTCTTAGAGGGACAGCAAACTCATTCCTTTGCCTGCTGTTGTTGCCCTTGTGGACACCTCAGCTCTCAAGACATGGAGCTGGAGCTTCCTCCCAGCAGTTGACAGCTCTTATCTGTTGTGCTGCAACTCCTACAGCAGTTTCTGCAGGCTGCCCTCCAGGTCCTGAAGAACGTAACCCCCAGCTCATCACAGAGAAGCTCGTCATCTCTCTGTGGGCTCAGCTCATTAAGCTAGACTCCATCATGCCTTGCCGCTTCTGGCATCTGGACTCCAGTTCCGACTGGTGAGGCTGACTCGTTATGGAGTGGTGGGACGATCAACAGTAGCTCCAGAATTTCTACATGCAGAAGGACACCTTCCTGAAGCTGTGTGAGTGGCTCGCACCTGCCCTCAGGTGACTGGACACCCAGATGTGACCCGTCATCCCCCTTCACAAGCAGGTTGCCATTGCCATCTGGAAGCTTACCACTCTGGACAGCTACTTCTCTGTGGGGAATCAGTTTGGTGTGGGGTGATCCACCATCACGGCCCGGGACATGCGGCTATGGCATTCTCAGCTATTGTCCCAGGATGGTGGTGAAGTGCTGGGAAGGGATACACTAGGGAAAGGGGGGGTTGGTGGTGGTGGTGGTGGAAGCCCCCTCTCCAGTAGGTTCTTCAGTCCCACCTTCACAAAGCCTTGCCGGGGGGATGAGGTAGGTAGGGGGTTGCTCTTGGTATATGTCGGGGGAGGAGGGCTCAGGGACCTTGCAGAGGCTCTGGCAACCCTGTGATTCTCTGCTTGTTTGTCTCCTTCTAGAGGTGGTGAGGGCCATGAACATCATCCTGTTGCACGAGGTCATCAATTTCAGCAATGTGGGCCCCATCGATATCGTCTTTGCCAACATGAGCTTCCCCAGCTGTGGGGGGTGGGGGAGGGCTATGGATGGCATCCGCATCTCCATTCAGGCCTCTGACCACTGGGCATCTGTATATATCAACCTGAAGGGGAACTTTCCAATGGTCGTTCAGGACATCAATGACCACTATGGCCAGTTCACGGACATCTATGTTGGGTGGTCACAGAAAGTGCATGATGCCCGTGTCCTGATGTGCATTGTAGGGGACATGGCCTACCCTCTGTTGCTCTGGTTAATGAAGCCCTATACTGGACACCTTGACCACACCAAGGAACTCTTCAATGCCAGGCTCAGCAGAACCTGCATGGTGATGGAGGGCGCCTTCTCAGCTGGCTGGACATTGGAGCGTGAAATATCGCCCAAGTGGTGGCTGTGTGCTGTGTCCTTCACAATTTTTGTGAAAGGAAGAGGGAGACATTCCTGCCAGAGTGGGGGGAAGATACCAAGCGGATCGGCAGGGCATTCGAGCAGTCATTCATGGCTGCCATCCGGCAGGCCCATCATGGGGCTGTGCACATCCGGAAGGCCCTGGGGGAGAGTTTCTCACAAGGACCCCAGCGACATTCTCCCCTGGGCCTCCCCACTTGGGGCCTGTGCCTTACTCCTCCTTGCCTTTCCTCCCACAGTTCCGCCCTTCCCCCTCCATCCCCTGCAGAGACAATAAACTACACTTTTTGTTTTAGAAAAAATTAACTCTTTGTTTTTTGATTTGGGGTAGAAGTAACTGGGAAGGGACTGGGGAAAGAACCTGGGAGAAGGAGGAGAAGGAGACGTGGGGGAGGAGAGGTTAAGGGCTAGGGCTGGGAGCGGCACCTGGTTCTGGTGATCCGACCGCGGTGGGTGCAAAGACCTTGGCAGTCATGGTGGGGGGAGGGGCTAGGGAGAAAAGCAGGAGGGGCAGGAGCAGGGGCAGGAGTGGCAGCAGGGGCAGGCACCATGCTGGTGATGAGAGCTCGGACAGCTATGCAGATGGTGTGGTCCTGATCCAGGATCTCCTGCCAAGTGTCTCGCTGCAGCTGGATATCCTCCTCCAGTTTCTGGTCCAGGGTGTGCTGCGGGGCTCGCAGTGTGGAGATGTGCTCCCGCTGGAATTCCTCCTGGGTTCTCCTGTGCTGGTGGGTCAATCAGGGTTAGGAGGTTGCTCCGGGCAGGCCTGCACAACTCGGAAAGTGGCGAGGGCTATATTGCTCCAAAGAAAACAGCTACAGGACACAAGTAGGGTTGCCAGATGCTCTCCCAAAAAATACCCAACACGCGGGCTAAACATTTTTGTTGCGCAAAAACCCCCCCAACAAACCACATGTGTTGGGCATACAAAAAAACCCTCCGTGCTGCCTGGTTTCAGCACGCAAACACAGGAGGCGCCACCAGGCTTCCATCCAGTACCCAGCTAGAAATTTTGAAAATATTTTTTTACCGGGCAGAGAGCGCAAATGCCGGACTGTCCAGTAGAAAACTAGACACCTGGCAACCCTAGCTGCAAGGTTTGGGGGAGGGGTGATACTTTATTAAGAATTTTTCAATTAAATCAGGCCTGCACAACATACAGCTCCCAATGCCCTTACCCTCTCCTCTCCCAGCATCACCCTGTCTCCCCGCCCACTGACACCTCCCCTCCTGCCCTTTTCCTCATTGTCTCCACTTGGCCCCCTGGCATTTGTCTCTCCTTCACCCTGTCCCTTGGTTCCTTCCCCTTTCTCCTGACCTGCCCCCCCCTCAGCAAAAGCCCCTTCCCCCCCATACCTGGCTTCTGCCTTCCAGTTTTGGGGGCTGCCGGAGCCTTTTTCGGGGCTGCCAGAGCCAGTTTTCGGTGGTCACCGGCCATAACATCACGATGCCACGTCATGCCAGTGGCTCGCGTCCCGCCTCTTCGCACCAGAGCTGCATGCAGGCAGCCCGGCGGTGAGAATCACCACACTTTCCTCTCCGCAGTGGCACTCAGCTCCTCTGCCCGGCTGGCGGATTGGATGGGGCCTGTCAGGGTCCTGAGAGCTGCCTGAGGCAGTGCTGGCAGCTGTGGGAAGGCTTGACTGGAACAGTGCACTCAGCCATAGCAGCAGAGAAGGCTGTGCAGGGTGCTGCTGTGTAGCACAAAGTGAACAGGACTGGCTTTCTGCCACAAACCCTTTCCTTCTGCCTGCAGCTTTAAGGGCTGCAAGGAAAGGGAAGCTATAGAGTAGTGATGAGTGTAGACAGAGCAGCTAGCAGGACACCTGTGGGATTTCCTGGAGGCCCCAAATTGCGAAATAACTCCAGCTGCCTGCTCTACACAGGCACTATTCCAAAAGAGCTATTTCAGAATAGGCTTTATTCCTCGTAGAATGAGATTTACAGAATCTGGAATAAGCCACCCATTATTTCAAAATTATGTTGAAAAAATGGGCTTGCTGTGTAGATGCTCACAAAGTTATTTCGGAATAACTTGTTGTGTAGATCTACCCAAAATGAATATCAAATCAGATCACCTTAAGGACCTGGCCAGTGATTAATCCAGGTGACACTCAATTTTCAAGGATGTCATGTCCCTTTTGGATTTGTCACAATGGGTTACTGGGAAAGATAAGAGGTTACCACTTCCCACTAGCAAATGTAGTCCCTGATGTCAATCAGTATAAACTCATGCCATTAGCTGTGACGGTTCCAGATTGAAATCATGCTGATGGTCTAAGGGGGGGCACTAACATGAATGAGAGGCTGACATTGTTCTCTATTGACCAGAATTACTCTGAGAAGAGTTAGAGGATAGGGTGGTGGTTCATGGCACTAATACAAACAGTACTCCTACTTACCACATAGTACATACATTTTTTAAAAAAATCCTGATACAATCTTCTCCTTGAAAAAATGGAGAGAGGGAGAGACCCAGAGACACAGAGAATGTATCATGCAGGATAGACCCTTTTCATGTTACTTAGTGTGTTGCTGCTAGATTCTCAGATAATACATTGTGTAACAATGTGAATAGATTAGAAATACACAAAGTTAGTGTGTAAGTGGAATTAATCTGTTGTGCCTTTCTTTATGATTAGCAGCTGTTTCCTGTGGAAGTGTGGAGTCTCTTATGTTTCCCTTCACTCAGCACTTCTTGGGTTTTATGGGTTTACGAGGTGAGTTTTTATAATTAAGTGAGTTTTTTCTTTGTTTGCTTGTTTGTATTGGGGTATAAGTTTTCTGTGTGCTTGGTTTTCTAATAAAAATGAATTTATTTACTTATTTATTTTGGCTTAAGCTTCCTCTGTGGTTAGTTTTCTTAAAATAGAGAAAAGGAAAAGATAAAAAATGAGTAGGTGGCTGTAATGGAGAGGCCTCTGTATAGCTGTCTGCTGGTTTCTCTTTGAAGGCCCTCTTTAATATAAATTTCCACACTGCATAATCGTGTGCGGAGGATGGTGGTGTCTGAAGACACTTGACTAGGGAACTTTTCCTAGGGAATGCAGATGTGGGAGAACTTACGAGGAGATTCAGTGCCCTGGTCCGCACTGCTTTCCGCAGCTCCCGTTGGCTGGGAATGACAATTCATGGTGAAAGGGAGCTTCAACAAGGGTGTCATTTATGAGGGGATAGAGAGCACAATACCCCTCCTTCCCAAGTTTAAAGCCCCTGGATTTCATACTTGAGGTCTGCTTAAAGTTGCATGCCCTGACTCCAGAGGCAGTTTTTAAATGCAACAGAATTTGAGCTGCTGCAGCTTTGCCTTTGGGGCAGGGAGTTTGTCATAAAAAAAGGGGAGGCAGGGTGTTTAAGAATAACAAAAGGCTAAGCAATCCAATAATTAAAGGATCATTAGATCATCATGAAAACATTGTTGCTACTCCACTTAAAAGAACGGGGGAAGGGGGGGAGAGTAGGAATGAGTGTTGGGCTGCAGGGATCTGTATTTGGATTACTGTGTTAAACTTACAAATGTTCTTGAAAAAGAGGTGAACAGGGAATAATCAAAGCTGACTACAAAGAGCTACATAAGGATTTCACAGAATTGGGTGATAGGGCAACTCAAAGGCAAACAGAATTCAGTGATGATAAATGCAAAGTAAGGCATATGGAAAAATATAATCCGCTATACATACAAAATAGCTGATACCACTCAAGAAAGAGATACTAGCAGGTGGTGAAACAACTCTTTATTGGTCTGGATTACACCACAAAATGTGGCACTAAGTATTATCTCCATTGTACATGCTGGAAAACTGAGGAAGTGACCCAAAGACAGGGATCCAGGGTCAGAGGCTATATCACTGGAAAATCCCCTCTTAGCTTCAATTTTTTATTGCATTAGTACATTATTTCTGCATTTCTATGTATAGTCAAAAATATCCATGTTTGATTGTTTCAGAGCAAACAGATTATTTTAAAAATTTAAAAATGATAAGAGCTATTATCCATTATTGCTTCTCAACATTAATTTTTATGGCTATGTCTACACTACAGAGGTTTTTTTTGGAAAAACAACTGTTTTTCTGATAAAAAAAAAACTTCACTTACATTCACACTGCAATAACATTCTTTTGAGAAAAAAAATGAAAGAAGAGAGAGGTTTTTCCGGGTGTTTTTTAAACCTCTTTATACGGGGAAGAAGCCTCTTCCCAAAAGAGCTCTTTCAGAAAAAGGTGTATGTGGATGGGGAAGAAGGAGTTCTTTCAAAAGAAGAGGAAAGAGGAAAAAGCACAGGTGCCCTGATGGCCACTCCGTCCATAGTAATCACAGCATAAATATGAGATAGTGTCCAGTCAGTGTGGATGCTATCTTTCGAAAAAGTGGATTGCTTTTCCAATGCACTTTGGCAGTGTGGATGCTCTCTTTTGGAAGAAGTTTTTTCAGAAGATCTCTTCTGGAAAAGCTTCTTCCAAAAGAAACCTGCAGTCTAGACATCGCAGTGCTTAAGTGGCTATTACTCTGTGTAAAGGAGCATAAGTAGGAACAGCAGTCAGGATAAATATTGTGTTAATGTTTTAAGGAACACTTAGGGTATGTCTACACTACAAAGTTAGTTTGAACTAACGGACGTTAGTTCGAACTAACTTTCATAGGCGCTACACTAGCGCTCTGTTAGTTCGAATTTAAGTCGAACTAACAGAGCGCTTAGTTCGAACTAGGTAATCCTCATTCCACGAGGATTAAGCCTAGTTCGAATTTACTAGTTCGAATTAAGGACTATGTAGACCCTTAATTCGAACTAGTGGGAGGCTAGCCCTCCCCAGGTTTCCCTGGTGGCCACTCTGGCCAACACCAGGGAAACTCTATGCCCCCCTCCCGGCCCCGGACCCCTTAAAGGGGCACGGGCTGGCTACGATGCCCGTGCCAGGTGCAAGCCTGCCAGCACCCAGCCAGAAGACCCTGCACCTGGCACGGATCGAGCCACCCACCCAATGCCCTCCAGCCCTCCCCCTCTTCCCGGGACCAGGCTGGCGGCTCCCGGGAGCTTGCCCAGGACCGCAAGAGGCGGGCACCCGCCTGGGCTAGTGCGGACATCGTGGACCTTGTCCACGACCTCCGCACTAGGCACAGGAAAGTGGCCAGCTAGGACAGGAGAGCTGCCAGCCTGGCCACCCAGGAGCAGGTTTGCATGAAAATCAAGGCGGTCCACTGAGACCCCCGACCCTGAGCCCTGAGTTTACAATGGCCATCCTGGGTCAAACCAAAGATCCATCTAGCCCAGTAGCCTGTCTGCCAACAGCGGCCAACCCTAGGGACCCTGGAGGGGATGGACCGAAGACAGTGACCAAGCCATTTGTCTCGTGCCATCCCTCTCCAGCCTTCCACAAACCTCGGGCAGGGACACCACTCCTACCCCCTGGCTAATACCACTCCATGGACCCAACCTCCATGAGTTGATCTCACTTCCCTTTAAACTCTGTTCTAGTTGTAGCCTTCACAGCCTCCTGCAGCAAGGAGTTCCACAGGTTGACTCTTTGCTTTGTGAAGAACAACTTTCTGTTACTAGTTTGAAGCCTGTTACCCATTCCTTTCCTTTGGTGTCCTCTAGTCCTTCTTTATGGGAACTAATGAAGAACTTTTCTGTATGCACCCTCTCCACCCAACTCCTGCTTTTAGAAACCTCTATCCTGTCCCCCCTCCGTCTCCTCTTTTCTAAGCTGAAAAGTCCCAGTCTCTTTAGCCTCTCTTCATATGAGACCTGTTCCCAACCCCTGATCATTTTAGTTGCCCTCCCCTCTCCCAGCCTCTCTCTTCCCCTCTCCCACCTCCTTTTCCCAGTCTCCCCCAGTTTTGTTCAATAAAGACAGATTCCATTTTTGAACATAATTGTCCTTTATTTTGTACATCAAGAAGAGGGGCTAGGGAAGGGTAAGTGGAAGGTGGTGAGGGAGGAATGGGGTATGCACCCCTGATGGGGAGGACTGGGCTTGCTCTGCGGGCTTTTGGGGTGGAAGCTCTCCTACAGCCCCCCAATTGCCCCCTCTCCCCAGATGGCAGCTTGCGGCAAGTGCAGCTGGTCTGATGGCCGAGTGTTGTGATGTGCCCAGTGTGGGTACTCCGGGCAATCCAAGCCAGGACTGCTTTGCAAGCGGGTCACCCCTGAGAACTGTCTGCCCGGGGTGAGGGTCGGGACCCTTTAAGCACAGCCCTCGGCTAGCCTGAGACAGCATCTCCACGCTCTAAGTCCTCCTCTGATGCCCTGCCGGCACTGCTTCCGGCCATCCTTAAGCCTGGTTTAGGGTCCACTTAATGTGGACATGCTAGTTCGAATTAGCAAAACGCTAATTCGAACTAGTTTTTTAGTCTGGATCCATTAGTTCAAATTAGCTTAGTTCGAATTAACTAATTGTAGTGTAGACGTAGTGTAGACGTACTCTTAGTTATTTGTCAAGAACAATAGAGAAATAATGCATAACAATGCTACATATATAACATGCTCTGTGTTTATAAAGTGTTTTGCTCTCTCTTGTTTAGAATTAAGAGGATTTAATTAAATCAGATGGTGAGCTACTCCACAGCTCATCTGCCTATTGCCTATTCATCACCTGAAGTAATCCTTTTTGTGACATAACAATAAACCATTAACTGTGATGGTACAAATGAAGGATTAAAAACTGGATAGAGAATAAAAAATGGACTATGTGATAGCTAGTGTCTGAATGCAAACATAATTAGAAATAAAAAAGTGAAAGACTCTGTGTGTGTATCATAACATCTAAGAATTGATTTTCCATATTATCATGCTATAAGTTCTTAATCAGATGTCTCCCAGCAGTGAAAACATTTGAAGAAAATCCGTTGCTGACTACACTGTATTTCTCATATCCTGTTAACAATTCCCAATTATTAAGAAAACTAATAGAGTCTTTTGAACTTCCAAACTCATGGAAGGCAGATTAGCTTTAAGACTAATTGGAGTTCTTTTCTGATATACATTATAAAATAGGGTGATCATTGTCTCAGTTGACTGTTCAAACAAATTAAAAATTATTTTTCTGAGTTTATGCAAACCACATTACCATATCACGTGGTTTGGATAGCTTTAACTAATACTGTTATAAATTTCATAATAATTTATTAAAGAGAGTTTCTATCAATGGCATCGGCACTCATGTTTTCCCACCTTTCAAAAAAAGTTGTTCAGAGCTAATTAGAGCTGGAAAACTATGCAAACAATTTATCTAATGAATTTTACAACATTTGCTGTTCTGAATTATCTATTTACAGGCTAATTTTTGTAAATATATTTCCTAATTTTTAATGTTCAATGAACACTTTATGCAAATATATTTCAGCTTATGGTTTCTTGGATTGCCTTGCCAGCCTTTCAAAATTCATAGAAGTGGGAGCATTGTTTCTATTTCATGAGTGGATGAGAGACTATATTATCAACATAAGCATGAACAGTACATAGCTATATTTGTATATTAAAAGGGTAATGTGCATAAAGAAGAGTAATTTCCCAGAATTCATGCAAACATAGGTTCCTTTACACAAAGCTAATAAAAAAGGAATAATTCAATAGAAGGAACAATTAGCCATATTCAAGAATGTTAATAAATAGGGGTTGGGTTTTTTTTGCTAGGGATGGAGACTCCACTACTTCCCTAGGTAACCCATTCTAGTACTCACCACCCGCCTAGGGAAATAGTTTTTCCTAATATCCAACCTGGACCTCTACCACCGCAACTTGAGACCATTGCTCCTTGTTCTGCCATCTGTCACTACTGAGAACAGCCTCTCTCCATCCTCTTTGGAACCTCCCTTCAGGAAGTTGAAGGCTGCTCTCAAATCCCCCCTCACTCTTCGCTTCTGCAGACTAAACAGACCCAACTCCCTCAGCCTCTCCTCATAGGTCATGTGCTCCAGCCCCCTAATCATTTTGGTTACCCTCCACTGGACCCTCTCCAATGCGTCCACATCCTTTTTGTAGTGGGGGGGCCCAGAACTGTTCCTATGTCAGCGGTATCTGGGCAGTGACCTCAAATGGCTACCCTTACGATATGGATAAGTATTATTTACAGGTCAGGAAACAGAGAGGTAAATTGGTTAAAGTCTTTTGCTCAAAGCTACAGAAAAGAAATAACAGCTTACTTAACCAAGCTAAGGAACTCTATTTTAGCTTAGCATTTCATTTCACTTCTCAGTAATAGAAGGAACCTAATGGCCTTTATTGTGTAAGACAGAGGTTCCCAACCTTTTCGACCATATGGACCCTGTGATGGGGCAAGGCTGTCCCGCACTCTCGCCCGAGAAGGGGAGCTGGCGGCGCAGCTGGGAATGTGGAGCACAAGCCATGGTGCCACAAACATGGCTCAGGCACCGGAAGCTGAGCCAGCACCTAGGACGGATGTCAGGGGCTGATGACGGGGCGAGGGCATCACCATGCCCCCTCCGGGAGTGGAGGAGGGCCCGGGGGCGGGGGGAGGCTACGGGACCCACGCCTGTGGATGCTCTGGCAAGCCTCACAGGGGGAGGGAGGGATGCTGGTGCAGGGGGTGGGACTGATAAGGGGCTTAGGATAAAGGAGGGAGAGGGGAAGGAGAACGGGAGAGGCAGAAACCTGTTGGGTGCACAGATAAGTGAAGACTGGCAGGAGGCCGGCTGGGAGGAAGTGACCCAGTGTAGAGCTGGGAGGATGCCTGAGGGTTGGTGCGTTTAGGGGAAACCCCCCACCAACCGAGACGGGGAGGATTCTCCGTCCATATGGTCCTGGGTTGGGGCCTGGAGAGAGGGCGGGCCCAGATCTCCCTTCCACAGCCGTGTGTCAAGCCGTAGTGCAAGGAGATTAGGGGGAGGTCCCCCAGGTTGCACCAGGTGGGCGCGAATAAACTTGTAATTACTAAAAACTGTGCGGAGGGTCACATGGGTTATTATGCAAGCGGTTACAGACCCCTTTTCAATCTATTAAAATTTCACGGATCCCCCCCAAATGATCTATTTTTGCTAGTGGTCCAACTAAACCCTTCCCACCACTCTAATAGCTTTTGAACGGCTAGAGCAGGGTGATGTAGTCAAAAAAGAGAAAAAAATGTAAAAAGTGACTGATCCGTTGATAAGCTGACTCCAGAGCACAGTTGCAGCTTGTCAGCTTCGTCTGAGGGACATGCAGACTGCAGGGCACAGAGCTTCTCGGGTTCCATTGGCTGCTGTTCACCCACTCTGCTTGCTCAGCTCCTGTCCCCTCTGACACCTGCCCATGCGGAGAGCAAGGGGGCTCTCCTGGCCAAAGGGAGCGCTGCAGCTGCCATCTCTTTAAAGGTGGAATTTCAGGAGGGTAGGGGGCAAGGGCAGAACTTTAGGAGTGGGGGGATGGGGCAGCAGCTGTGTGCACTGGGATGCAACTCGCTTTTGATCCCATTCCCCAGATGCTAAGGGAGCAAGGGGAAAGTGCTTGCATCCCATGTATGCCTCTCACACACCAGCCAGGTGTGAAAGACATGCATAGCATATAAGCACTTTCCCCATCTCCCTTAGCTTCTGGAGGATGGGATCAAAAGCAAGCCGTGTCCCGGTACGCATGGCTGCTGTGCGCGCACACGCACACGCGTGTTCCAGGATGGGTGGGAGAAGAAAAGTAAGGATCGGGCCCATCATGGTGGGCCTAATGGCCTAATCCTTACTTTTAAGAACTTTTGGTGGACCCCCTGCAGTGCCCTCATGGACCTCGAAGGGTCTGCGAACCACCAGCTGGGAACCTCTGATGTAAGATATTTATTTGAGCAGGTAGCAAATAACATAAGTAAGTTGGAATAATGTTTGAGTCCTACCACTTTTGGCATAAATGGTCATACCCTGAGCTTTAGGGAACTGAAAACTCCCTCAAAGATTTTCCCCCCAACTTCAATAACCACCACCCCGTCCTTTAACCTCTCTCTACAATGCTCTCATTAGCATCAACTTCTTGAACACCTTGATCAGTTTAAACAATGAGGCTGTGTCTAGACTGGCCAGTTTTTCCGGAAAATCAGCCACTTTTCCGGAAAAACTTGCCAGCTGTCTACACTGTCCGCTTGAATTTCCGCAAAAGCACTGACGATCTCATGTAAGATTGTCAGTGTTCTTGTGGAAATACTATGCTGCTCCCGTTCGGGCAAAAGTCCAGTGTAGATAGCCCAGATTTGTTTTCCGCAGAAAAGCCCCGATCGCGAAAATGGCGATCGGGGCTTTTTTGCAGAAAAGCGTCCGTGCCAATCTAGACGCTCTGTTCCAAAAATGCTTTTAACGGAAAACTTTTCCGTTAAAAGCATTTCCAGAAAATCATGCCACTCTAGACATAGCCTGAAACTCTACAGACAGCTGTATAAAAAAAAGCCCACCCACAAATCACCACACTTACCTTTCTTACCTTTACAGATTTAGTAACCATCCAAATCACACCAAGAATTCTATTACAGAATATGCTCTGAGGAGAAGGTCTTGTATGTGCACCTTAAAATATTTTTAAAACTGTCTTCCCAAACAAGGACTCCGCCAGAGAAGTAGATTACATCATTGTATGAGTTACCCAAATACCCCAAGGAAACCTGCTTTGATACATACATAAATAACCCCTCCACCACCAACTACACACATCTCCCACCCCACCTTAAAACCCATATGAGGTACCATCAAATAATAACTGCTAACAACCTGCTAATAACTCCAAGTTCTTTACCAGAAGAAAGTTTCCTACAGACCAGCTCAAAGTGATACCAGACTCTGTCAAAACACTAGATGTAAAAGTGCAGACATATCTCCATTGCTAAATGATCAACAGCCTCCACAACATATCTTTCAAAATCCTGGGATTCTCCGCATGCATGTCTGTTTGTAGTGTACCTCATCCATTGCTCAAGCAATGTGAGTGAAACAACATGATCACTATACTCTCAAATGAACTCACACAGAAAATGATAAATGACAAAACCACTATATTACCTCCCTGTGAACCCTTTGGACAAAATGATCACTCTATACCTGACCTCTTAGTCCTCATCCTCAAAGGTAATCTGCATAATGCCTTCATACAGTGAGCATGGGACCTTAAATGCATAACTTTGCTAGATTCCAAAAATCATGGACTGAATAGAGACACTAGATTTATGGCTTATTGCAAAAATCTATAAAAGGCTGCCTCCATCCTCGACTTCCCCCTTTTTTCCTCACCGTGATTTTGTTTGTGTTAACGAACCACTTCCTCTAGAATGATCCCTAGAATGATTACTTATTCTAAACAGTGTGTTCTGCCTGGCTATGTCTACACTACCCCCCCTAGTTCGGGGTCCGAACTAGCCGGCATTTAAAAATGGCGCCGGCCGGCTTTATGCAAATGAAGCCCGGGAAATTCAAATCCCGGGCTTCATTTGCAACTCCGTATGACTACATTACCCCCCCTAATTCGAACTAGGGGGGGGGTAGTGTAGACATACCCCCTTGTATTTAGCTGTGACACTTTATTTTACAGACCTGAAGGAAGAGTTAGGTTAAAGCTTAAAAGCTGGTCTCACCAGCCGAAATTGATCCAGTAAAAGCAGCGGGGGGGAGGGGGGGGAGAGGGGGGCGACAGACTTGCCAGACCCCTCAACAAGGGCAGGGGTGGCTCCATGATCCCAGAAGGGATGGAGCTTTGGGCAGAAAGCGCGCTTCCCAACCTTCAGAGTGCCTGGAGCGTGCCATGTGGCACTCCATTTAAAGGGCCCAGGCCATTTAAAGGGCCCAGGGCTCCAGCTGCACTTCTGCTGCAGTAGTGGTAGTGACAGCTGGGAGCCCCATGCCCTTTTAAATCACCGGGACCCAGGGCAATTATCACCTTTGTCCGCCATGATGGCAGGTCTGAATAAAAGATATTTCTTTATTCAACTAGGCTCTCAAATATTATGGGACCAAAACAGCTACAACTACACTGCATACAAGTAAAAAAGTCCTATTCGTGATATTACTATGTTGCATGTATGTAGTGAATTTGTACGATGTTCTCAAAACAATGGACAATTAAGCTCTCACACTTTCCATCTACTGTAATAGCGATGAATAAAATAAGGCTGAATGACATGTCAAAATGAAACAGCTGATTAATGAAGGAGTTGAAAATAAAATCTAACTGACCTGTTTTCAAGTTACCTGCTTTAATCACTACAATTAATACTGTGGTAAAACACAAAATGTTCAAGGAATAGTACTGGACTAACACAGAGAGGATACAGTCCTGCCCCAAAGAGCTTGAAAGAAAGACAACAAACAACAGACATTGCAAAAGATTTGAGGCAATACAAAGAGATGTAGCTTTGTTATGTATGTTAGTAAAATAAAAATAAATTAATAAATAATCGGACTCTTGTACTCATGTTAATTTATTATTCCACAATTCTCATTAAAGTGAATAGACTTGTCATAAAGTCTTTCACTTTCTCAGTGAGTTGTAGTGATGAAATGCACCAGTAGAGCCTAGCAGGATATTGCCTGTGTACATCAAGATGTTATTGCGTGAATGATGAACCATAAAAATAATTTACAGAAGTCTGAATTAAATTGACTATGCCGTCAGCCTCACTTTCAAGTGATTGTAGGCAAAACTTAATGATTGAAATTAAAATCCCCTGATTATAACAATATTGCAATCACTCTGTTGTAATACAGTCTTGATTTTGTCTAGATGATTAGAATGGTAAGAATTCATATCTCAGGATACATGTACACACATTTACCAGTTATAGAAGAAAAGGAGAATTTGCAGTCTGAAGAATACGCGTAGGCAAGATGAAAGATTTATGAACAAAATACAAGTCTTATCAGAACAGTTTAAAAACAGAAAGAACATCAAATTCCTTGTAATAACATGTTTCCATATCTACAGTTTTAAAAGATGCAATGTTCTAAGATGTATTTTTATTTGTGTCTCTCATGTGCAATCCACATTTTTAGTTTATCTGGAACAACTTCATAAATTTTCCTTATTTCTTTAATGACAGATTTTATTACTTTCCTACTGTGTTACTGTCACTCTGTTCTGTACTCTTTGTGTTGTAGAAGAGTATAATAAAAAATAATGAACTTGAAGATGATGTGATTTTCAGGACTTAAAAAAGCACAAGACTTTATTTGATTCTCTTTACCAACAAATCAACTATAACATAGTGCAACTCCTAATACTAAACTGGTAGGCAATTTGAGAGAGCACAGCAAATTGAAAAATTCCAGTTTTCAAATAAATCCTCTACTGCCCCTTGAAATGTGATTTTACTATTTTGTTGATAGTTATTGCAACTGACATTAATAGATATTCATTGACTAGGTGTGTTCTGAATGTTTCTGGGTCTGTGAAGAAAAAGAGAGTCCTCCAGGAATATTTTTCATCTCTCACTTCCCTCTGCAGATCACAGCAGTTTCTTATGTATCGTACTGTGCATCATGAGGCCTTTCTGCACACTGAAAGATTTGCTATTGGGTCATGGAGGGCAATTGCCCTTATCATATTAAGCAGCAGCACTATTAAAGTGTGATTCACAGCATGAACAGCCAAGCCATCCCTCATTCCTCCTCCCTGATAACTTGCAGACCATGTAACCTCTCAAAAATGTTGCACTGGTCTAATCATGCTTGCTAGTTTTCTAAGGGTACATCTACACAGCAGTGTTATTTTGGAATAACTGATGTTATTCCGAAATTACATAGTGTGTGTCTAAACTACAAGCCTTTATTTTGAAATAATGTCAAGCCAGAGGACTTCTTACTCTGACTCCTGTAACCCCCATTTCATGAGGAGTGAGGAAAGTCAAAGAATGAGTGATCTTCCTTCGACTTCCTGCTGTGTAGACAGTGCCAAAAGCTGAATTAAGTTATTTCGACTTCAGCTATGCAATTAAAGTAGCTGAAGTTGTGTAGCTTAATTTGACCTTAGCCCTGCTGTGTAGACGTACCCCCATTCCAGACTAGGCCTGAATCCTACACCCCATTCTGCAAGTTAACCCCTTACACCTTGATTCCACCCCAAGATGGGTCTTAATTCCCCCCCCCCCAGCATACACCATGGCCAGGTGTAACCCCATACACACACACACACTCAGGGGCCTAACCTCACTCCCCACCCAAGGACCTTGTGGGGTAAACTGAGGCAGTCCATGGTACAGGTATCTTGCTGAGAACTGAGAACTCAAATCCTAAATCATTAGGCCAGGCCTGGGAAGCACACAGACAACAGTTAACTTGACCGTGGTCATCCTGGCAACTACATTCCAAAGGGGCCTCACTCTGATAAGGCCTGGCTGGCATTAGCCAGGCTGCACAGTTTTCCTTACTGTCTCCTGTAATTTCAGATTAATCAGCTTGGATCCCAAGGACTGTGTCAACACAAGGAAGGGGTCATCTCACAGTAGACATCATAATTTCAGCAAAACAAGTTAACATCAACATGTCCATTTTGGGGGCTTCCACCCTGTTTATGTTGGCTCATTTAGCTTGTTAGGAATAACTACGTGTATTAGTGATAACATGTTTAATTGGCAATGGGCAGAGACACTGTGTAACCTCATAGTTCATTGGCTTATATGTTCATCTAATTTCCGCTGCTAGACCTATCAAATCACTTCCCCTCTGATGCCTATATAATCTAATGTATGTTTTGGTTAAGTCAGTGCTCACCAGGCTAATCCCTGATGGGTACTCCACCAGCTGTGTGAACCAATAAATCCTGTTTGTTTTCACCTGCACCCAGTGTGTCCAGAACTATTCCCTACAGACCTAAACCCCTTTCCTCAAACCTATTCCTCCCCTACCCACACACACACCTTCATGTATCCAAGATCTTAACTTACATAAGATTTCACTATATTGTCTTTAGTTAACGTGCCCAGTGTCTTCCAGGGCTTGTGCATTAACAAATTAAAATGTAGCACTATAGTTAAACAAGAATCTATCATCATAACCTTAAACCTAGCTTTATCGGAATGTGCTGAGAACAGGTAGGGGTTTTCAAAAGGTTTTTGTAAAGCATTTTCAGAAGTAGAAATACAGTTTTCATAAAGAACTCTGGACAGTTAAAATTTAAATGCACATCTAATGAGGTTTATAAACCAACTGTTAGTAAATCTACATTGGTTTCTATTTGAAAAAATAGGAACTCATTATTTATATACTCTTGACTTTTTAGAGTTTATCTCTTGATTTATGAGACAGTGGCGATGGCAACACTGAGAAAGTTAAAATCACATGACTGCACTGAAGAATGCAGGCACTTTTACATAGGCAGCACATACTTTTCCTGGGGCTTTGTCCTTCAGAATTGGGCCTTGTATATCTTCAGGTTATATACACACTGGCAGATTTACCCAGCATTGCTTGGGTACTAACCTCATTTTTTTAAAATACAAGGAAAACGTACATGTTTTATTGAAATGATTGCATTTTTTCAAAAATATGGTGTTATTTCTATTAAATAAATGTTAGTTTATTTTAAAAAATCAAAATTCCATCAAGTATATTTTTAAAGCATCATCATTCACTATTTTGTTAACAAAGAAAGGGCTATAGTGAATTTGGTTTCCAATTACATTCCCTTCTAGTTTTCGAGCCATAAGCAATAACTTAGCTAGGCCAAAATAGGGCACTGCTCCAAATTTCTCTGTTTTATCTCTTTTCTCTAAGGTATATTGAGAAGCAATCCTGTTCTAGGATCATCCTATTTTTCATCTTGGTTCATTTTCTTTCAATATTCATTCATGTATGTCAGTTTTGTGTACTGTGCTTGATTTGGTGATTTTGTTTTCTGTATGGTTTTATGAGAAGCAATCCCATTCCAGGCACAGCCTGTTTTTCTGGCACAACTAAACCCTGACGATGTTTTAACTTATGATAAGATGAAGCTGCACACCAAATGTGGTGGTCCTCGCTCTCACCATTTAAGAGGAGTTCTTGATCAAACAGACAAACAGACAAACTCTCTAAAATATATAGTAGGTACAGAGACCAAAGTGGGGGTGCACTCACTATGACTGGATTTGATAAATTGTCAGTGTATAATCATTCCAATAATGAACCCAAAATAACTGAATGAGACCCACCCATTCCACTTGCCCTCTCTCCTACTTCTTCCATTCCATCAAAGTAGCAACAGATTAGCCACTAATCCAAGAAGGGGGCAGGGAGATGAAGGGTGAGCTCCCAGATGGAATGAATAAGGAGAAATATATGGGTAAAAGATGGATAGAAAATGTGAGAGCTACCCTCAAAATGGAGGAGAAACTGTTATTATTATGTTCACGCATGCACTTATATACACACACAGATACACACATACATAGTGAAACTTCAGTTATCTTAATGGCCCAGAGGATACAACCAAAAGTCAAGGAATTGGAATTCTCATTTTTGAGGAAATTTGCAAATTTCAGATAATCAGAGTTCCGCTTACTCATATATATAATCAGCATAATCAGTTTACTCATATATAATTCATATATGCCAATAGCAAACACTATAAATAATTTTGAAACACCATGTGTTCACAAGTTCATAACTTTCTGAACTATTATTTTTGGGTTGAACTATTTCAGGTCTAACCTCCATCCAAAAGGTATTTCACACACACACAGAGCCCACCAACTACTGGCTTCAACTCCTCCCTATAAAAGCTCCCACAGTCCCCTTTGTCTCTTAAATGAGAAATGGACTAGGTTCTGGACTCGTTGTTATCCATGCAGTTGCTGCACTCCCCAGCAAGAATCACAGGTCAGGGGCAGAGTTTCCCACCTACTGTGACCATCCCTAATCATTCCCTGCTTGTCATTCACATTTTGGGGGCAATCAACAACCTTTTCTAAACACGGAATTAGAATGGGACCTGAAATAAAATTCTTGACAAATGTAACAAACCAAAGCAGGGAAGCAGGTTCCAAAACTAAACCAGGGTCCAGAAGTGACTACTGCAATTGGTCTTTCTCTTCAAGAAGCTGGGCAAAAACTGTGACTCTGAAAGCCCTCGTACTTGGGTGTGATCTGAATTTTGTGCTGCAGGCCCCTCAAGTCTCATATCTTCTTCTTTGTTATATGTTCACATCTGGTAGTATGATTGTTGCTCCTCCCAGCATTTGTCACAGACCTTTAGCTTAAACTTCTGATGAAGCAACCGGACTTGGAAGGACTGCAAGCGGTGCAAGCAGCTTTGAAGCAGCACTGGAAAAGACTGACATTTCAAAGATTTATATAAGATACGTTTCTGAAAAGGGGAAAAGAGCAGGAATCTGGATGCAGCTGTTTACAGTGAATGAGAAACAGAAACAGACTAATTTTCTTTAAAATCCCTTTTCTTTGGAGGTCATGCTAAAACATGTTCTGTATCTAAATAAAGGCAAAGAACTCAACCTTGATTTTAGACGGAGACATTTATCAGAAATCCTTTGCAGATTCCTCAGTTGGAAAGGAAATGACTGAAAGAGATCCTATGCAATGTTTTATCTGTTAAAAATCAGGATAGGTCTACACAGCACCCTATATTTTATTCCAAAATAACATATAGGGTGTGTTTACACTGCACGTGGAGCTCAAAATAAGCTATACAATTTGAGCTACACAAAATGTATAGCTTATTTCAAGTTAATTTCGAAATAGCTTATTTTGAAATCTGGCACTGTCTACAAAGCACTTATTTAGAAATAAATCGCTATTCCAAAATGTCCTTTATTTCTCAAGGAATGAGGTTTACAGGGACATCAGAATAGCAAACCCATTAGATTTTGAAATAAAGGGAGTGCTCAAAAGATGCAGAATAGCTATTTCAGGATACCTCAATTATCCTGAAATAGTGCTGCAGTGTAGATGTAGCCACAGTATGTGTCTATACTACTAGCCTTTATTTTGAAATAATGTTGAGCTGGAGGACTTCTTACTCTGACTTATGGTAACCCTCATTTTACAAGGAGTAAGGGAAGCTGAAGGAGAGTGTTCTTCCTTCCACTTCCTGCTGTGTAAATAGTGCCAAAAAGATGAATTAAGCTATTTTGACTTCCACTGCACAATTGACGTAGCTGAAGTTGTGTAGCTTAATTCAACTTTAGCCCTGCTGTGTAGACGTACCCTCAGGGTGAGATTCTATTGCTTAGACAGATAATTGGAGGTGTATATTGATTTTGTGGGTAGGGTACTGCACAAGGCACCTATTCCTTGCTATGCCACAGATTTCCTCTGTGATCCTGAATAAAATAACTTATAGAGCTGGATGGAAATTTTATATGCATAATTTCTGAAGTTTTTATTAGAATTTTACACAGGGTTTGACAATTGAAATATAAATATTTGTGGTTTAAATCACTAATAGTCTGAGCAAAATATCGGCAAGAAACAAACCCAATATTTTTGACAAAAAACATAATTTAAGCAAATTTTCCATTCAAAAAGCAGATTTACAAATATGTTTAATTGTCTCTAGCATAATCTGGTTTCCTATCTGTATAATAATGTGGCTAATAAATACCTGCTATGCCTTCTGGTGAGGCAGGTTCATAATATTTTAAAGCAGAAGTAAATTTAAGCCCTCCAGAATTAGGAGGTTTCCCATGTCTGTAGAGTTCAACTTGAACAGATCACAATATTGCTGCACACATCTTAAATGTCTTCATCTTAACATACCCCAAATAAATATTGTTTTCCAATTCATTTGGACAAAGCCTGCACCCCCTGATGCTGCCTAATCCCCTGCCCCAGATTCAATCCACAGCCGTATCTCACCTTTGATCCCAACTCAGTGGTTGCACCCCCCTAAAACTGCACCCTCTTCCCCCATCCCAATGAAAGTAAATGAGGTTGGGGGAGAACGAGTGATGGAGGGAGAGGGATGGAGTAAGCAGATCAAGGCCTTTGAGAAGGAGCAAGGCAGGAGTGTGGGGCAAAGATTTTTGGGTTTATGTGAGTATATATATAAAATTAGAATGGGTGACCAGGATGGGATTTTTTTTAAATGGGCTTGTGCCTGTTTTTATTTCTCTGTAAGATGTAATTTATTTATTGAAAAAAACCCACTAATTACATTTTCAGTGTAAACAGAAACCTTTCCATCTGTAACTAACTACAGTCTTATTTCAGATTTGTTTTTATTGTGCTTAGATCTTATTTAACAATATACTCAAACCCTCCACACACACCCAAAAATATTGGTAACACTGAGCAATACCCCAGGAAGAAACAAGGAATAGAAAATATCTGTCACATGGGTCTTAAGCTAAACTAATAGCATAAATGTCAGTCACATGGTCAGCAAGGCAAACAAATAGTGTATCTGTATTACTAAGGCCACAGTTCTGCAAAATTTAGAAAAGTACAAAGCCACTAGGACAGCTCACGGTCAAATTAGAATTGCCAACTATCTAATTACATAAACCCAAAAATCTTTGCCCCACACTCCTGCCTTGCTCCTTCTCAAAGGCCTTGCTCTGCTTACTCCATCCCTCTCCCTCCATTGCTCGTTCTCCCCACCCTCGATTACTTTCACTAGAATGGGGGAAGATGGTTCAGTTTTTGAGGGGGTGCAACCACTGGGTTGGGATCAAGGGTGAGATAGGGCTGTGAGTGAATCTGTGGCAGGGGATTAGGCAGCATGAGGGGGTGCAGGCTTTGGGAGGGAGTTTGGATTCAGGGCAAGGCTCAAAGTTGGGGCAGTAGGCTAAGGTGTGGGATGGAGAGAGGGATGTAGACAGCGTCTCAGGGCTGAGGCAGGGGTTCAGGACACAGGAGAAGGGTTTGGACAGCACGAGGAGAACTCCTTGCCCTAAACAGGAGCTGCAAGGATGTGCCAGCCATTTCCAGGAGCAGAATGGAGCCAGGTAGGCAGGGAGCTAAGGCCACTGTTAGGCTACGTCTAGACAACATCCCTTTTTCGCAAAAGGGATGTAAGTTAAACGTATCGCAATTGCTAATGAAGCAGGGATTTAAATCTCCCCCGCTTCATTAGAATAAAAATGGCTGCCACTTTTTTTCCACACAGAGCTTTGTTGGAGAAAAGCGCCAGTCTAGATGCTGATCTTTTCTATTATGAAATAGAGGGATAAGGGATATTTCGGAAAAGGCTTTATTTTCCGCAAGATCAGCATCTAGACTGGCACTTTTTTCCGACAAAGCTCCGTGCGGAAAAAAAGTGGCAGCCATTTTTATGCTAATGAAGCTGGGGAGATTTAAATCCCCGCTTCATTAGCAATTGCGATACGTCTAATTTACATTCCTTTTACGAAAAAGGGATGTAGTCTAGACATAGCCTTAGTGTCTAATCTCCCATTTTGGCATCAGGGGCCTCCAGGGGATCAAGCATGATTCCAAGAGCCTCCTCGCAAATAAGAAGGGTTGGCAACCCTAAGTCAGAGATATGCCTGATTGTGTGAAGGTCTATAGATCAAGCTTGACTTTTCTCCAGTCTCTCTCTTCTTCCCAATTGCAGAGGCCTATATCTATCTATCTATCTATCTATCTATCTATCTATCTATCTATCTATCTATCTATCTATCTATCTATCTATCTATCTATCTATCTATAAAATTAGAATGGGTGACCAGGATGGGATTTTTTTTAAATGGGCTTGTGTCTGTTTTTATTTCTCTGTGAGATGTAATTAAGTCATAGTGTTTTCTTCGTAATTAAATTCTTCTTGCTTGCTGTGTTATCTTTATCAGAAATACCAAGCTTGGCTTCCTTAATTTTGGTGGAAAAAATGTGAGGGCTTCCAAGCACAATTATTTCGAGTTACCAAGCCTCTACTGGAGGGGCAAGGCTGCTTAAATCTTTAGGTAACATGTCTTTCACCAATAGGAGTAGAAAGTTAAATAAGTATGCACAAAACAAAAACAATGACTCAGATTCTCAGTAGCAGCACTCACCATGCCAGTTCATGCTAATTTAAGAAATGATCCAGAGAATTTTAATAGTTGACTAGAATCCCCCCTCAGTCACTTAACTTTCAAACTCATCATTCTTTTGATGTACTTTTGTGTTAGTTTATCAGTTACCACAGAATCTTTCAGAGCAGATAAAACCTGTATTTTTAATGTGAAAAACAAAACAAGTGCACACCATCTTTCAAGCCTCTTTTATAAAGAAAAATAAATAAAAAGGACATTGGCCCAGTATTTGTTTTTGACTTTGCAGGTCTTATCTTTAATGCTTCTGGTTGGTTTCCTAAGTGGGATACTGTTTTGTTACTCCTAACTTACAACAGAGGTTATTCATCTCAATGACCCATAATTATTGTAGGATGAAATAATAAAAGATTCCAGAGAACTAAAGGCACTTTCTTCAAGGAGGCTCCAGGATTCAGTTATTACTATGGTAACATGCATTTATTCCCTAGCATTTCCTTTCTCCTTTTATCTCTTACTCATAGCATCAGAGGATAAAATTTTATAGCAGCCTCTTCACAAGCTCAAGCTTTGGATTCGAAAGTCTTAGGCTAATGCTTGATTACCATCATGCAGCTGTACAAATTATCGGGCATGAAATAGCAATTTATTCTCAAACTGATGTTCAAAAAAAAGAAATATTTCTTGTGAACAGCCTATTAGATTGGACATGGAGAAATTTTAGGAGATTGCAAATACATAGAGACTACTGGGACATTGTTCAAATACTGTCTGTTGCACTGGGCAGATACAGATGTGCAAAAATATCCCTTTGTACTAGAGACACAGTGAGAGGATGAGAGTAGACTTTCAAGTATGTCTAGAATTTTAACTTTAAAGAGTGTCTAAGCACAAAGGAGGAAAAAGTAAGGCTCATTTAATATTTCTGAATCGGCATATTCAAGTTTTCATTATGCAACTCCCCTTAAAATGAACTGGGATGCATTTGATTAGACCAACATACTCCATTGTGAAATACATAAATAAAGTTGCATGGCAACAGAGTTCCAAACTTTCCCGTATCTCATGCTTGTCAAAATTATATAATTACTGAAGCAATGTGTTCTGAAAGGCCTAAGTGCTAGTACTAAAGCAATGTGCTAAAGCCTAAGTGCTGATACAGACACTTATCAAAGTCTATGTGAACCAAAGGGATTTGGTGAATCAATCCCTATCCATAATCAACAGTGACTCGCGCCATTTCTGTTCTGGTATACAAGAGTGTCATTCTTCGGAAAGGAAAGTCAGGCTTTGCCTGACAATGGACTGTGTCCCCCACACCATTTACTGACCCAGGAATTCTTTCCCTCTCCCCAAATATAGGGCTATAACACACTGAAGACAAGCAAGCTTGATGAGGTGTTGAGTGTCTGGATTTAATAAGCTAAGATTGATAACTAAATTCAAATGGAATTATTTCATGGAAGATTATCAGAGATTAATACAACACTATACAAAGTACAGAAAGAACAAATACATTACCATCCCAGTAAGGTAGAAAGTTGGTCTTTGTATCTCTCCCCTCTGTGACTACTGGGATGCTGTCAGCCTGCACTCGGCAACCTGACTTTCAAGCCCTCTATCTCTTACAGGGTATGAAAAAAAAAAACTCCCTTTTTGAAGGGAAAATTGCTTTTCTGTGATTAATTTCACTGTATTCTATTTCTGACATTTTCATTTTATCTAATTACATATGGAATTTCTTTTATGGTATCTTTAGATTACATGATCGATAATGACTGGATTAAAATTCCCTTTAGCTTATCAGTGACAGAAGTGAAAGTGGCAGATCTTGATGAGTTAAAAGTATTTTTTTCAATTGATCCTTATTTCATACATTACAGAAACATCTTTGTAATAACAAATTCCTCATATCAATCAAGGAACATAATTAGATCATAGGCAACTCTTATCAATCACCTAGTCTTCTTTAAATCATACTTCTGCAGAGGCTTTTCATTAGTTTTAGGAGTCTTTTCCTTATAAATCTATATTGTCACAAATGTGGAGGCATCAGCAATAATGTGGTATAACCCAATACTTGGTCACATGGAGTTCCTCAATTCAGTTCCAGAACCAACACCTTAGGCCTTAAAATCCAAACACACTCTTTGCTGTTAACAAATATTTGGGAGAACAGTTAGTATGCAGATGAATTTAATATATAAGAAGAAGAGGACTGAAAAGGTTAATATTTACTAACAAAATCAATGCCAGGAGATTGTGCCACACATGGCAGATAGACACTCCAAATAGGTGGGGGTTGAGAGAAGAGAAGAGATACTATATACAGATGGTGCCTCCTGAAAGGGAAAATCCAGGCCAGACTCAAACAAGTCAGTTCTAGTGGATGTTTTAAAATATTTTTTCTATTATGGCAATGTCTAAAATGTAATTCAAAGATCAGGAACCCATTGTGCTAGGCATTATACACACAAGAGGAGGCAGCCCTTGACACAGGGATCCAATCTAGGGCTATGTGTACACTGCAGGCTTCTTGCGCAAAAACTTTTTGCACAAGTGTTCTTGCGTAAAAAGTTCTTGTGCAAGAGCAAGTCCACACTGTCAAGAGATGTGCTTTTGAACAAGAGCATCCATGGCAGTGTGAATGCTCTCTTGTGCAAGAAAGCTCTGATGACCATTTTAGCCATAGGGGTTTCTTGTGCAAGAAATCCCGGTTGCCTGTCCACACATGACTTTTTGCGAAAGAGCTCTTAGGAGAGGAATAACTCTTGCGCAAAAAGCCCTGTGTTCTTACGATGTAATGTACTTTTTCTTGCGCAAGAACTGGTTTGTAGTGTGGGCGCTCCGCAAGTTTTTGCGCAAAAGCTCTGCAGTGTAGAGATAGCCCTGATGTCAGGCAGGATATATCTGATGAAAAAAATACATAGAAAAGTTTGGAAGGGCAGGGTAGCAAAATGAAATGAGTGCCACCCAAAAACTCAAGCTAGGGCCACTGGATCCAGTGTTTCTCATGAATGAGAAACAAAGCTTAGGATCTGTCCATTATAGGGGGCTGGTGCAACAGCTACAATATGTCTGCAAAGACACTCAGGCTATGTATCCCGGAAAAGTTCTGCCGTGTCCAGGGAACACGTCTGCTTTTTTGGAACAGTTTCCAAAGAAGCAGGTGCATTCTTTTGGCATTCCTGTATTTCTCTGTGAGAGGAATAAGGGATGTTCTCAAAGAGGAGATATTTAGCCCCGTGTAGACAGGCCAAATTTCAGAAAAGCCTCTTCTGAAAAAAAAAAGTGGAAAGTGATGTGTAAGAACTCTGCAGTCTAGACATAGCCTCAGTGATCAGTCATCAGGGTTGGGAATAAATCTGCCCACTCCAAATCTTTTTCATGGTCTGTCCCAAAATTTGTGCAAAGAGGATAATCTTTCCTTTGGAACTCAATTCTACAAAGAATATTACCTAGTGATAACTACCTGGTATTTGTTCTCCCATGCTATATACGTATTTGTAATTTACCGATGAATATATATAGCCATAAACCATCCTATATTGTACTGGGACCACAGAAAGGATGAGGATAATCAACTTTTAAGACTGAATTAACCTCCTCTAAAATATTTTTATAGCTAGCAAGCTTTTAACTATATGCTGGTACCAACATGAAACTGTTAATTCTTTGGTGGTTTTTCACAATGCACCAATTTTATATAGTAATTTCTAATTAATATAGACATTTGCCAACACTGGGTTGATTTTTAAGAACATTGTGTTCTTTTTCTGATGGACAGTATTATGACACTTTAAATCAGCTTTAGAGAGAGAGAAAAAAAACAAATTGGTCAAACCTTCCTAGAATTCCAAGGGAAACTGTAAAATCTTTGAACGTGATTGTCTCAGTAATACGTTCTTATACTTAATTTCCCCTCTTTATCTTACGCTACATTTCTCTCACTGTTATATTTTGACACTGGGAAGTCTTATTTGCTAATGTAGATGTAGACTGTAGGCAGCAGTTCCACCCAAAGAAATAAAACAGAAAGACACATTCATGTACAATAACTTTTACTGCTGCTGATATACCTGGCGTCCAGAAAGAAGTGCATCATAGATGACTACACACAGTTCTCAAGGCATAACACCTAAATATTCAAGTAAGATAGAAAGCAGAACTAGCAGGATCTCTCTCTCACTCTCTCACACATACATACACACACACACACAGAGGCAAATGAGAGGGTGAATGAACATTACTGATTACAAGATAATGCCTGAATATGCCCCCTAAGTCTTGCCTCCTTTGTCTAATTGTAGTATTTTTTCTGCTGTCAGTAAGTTTTATTTCTGATGTGGCTGCTGTTAGGTAGACGGTATAGGGACATAAGATTGGGTTCCTTTCCCTTACTTCCTTATGTGGGTGTCTAGTCTAAGTCAGCAGAAAGACCTTGGTAATTCAGCATGAATTGCTGGAATTAATGCTGAGTTTTTTCTGGTGAAATATCAAGCACAGAAGACTTATGGAATTACCAAAATGACACTTGGTCCCATAATATTAATGTAGCCACAAACTTTCTACATTTGATAGTATAACATTTTTAATGACCATACTAGAATCTGTCCAAAAATGTGAAAAAATCATTCACAAAACATCAAAGTTAGGAATTAATCATGATAACCTTTTTACAGTGAAAATAGTTTGCTTTTTTTTAAATCTCAGCCAGCTCTAGATATCACATTTAATAAGAAAAAAAAGAAAATATTATACCTGTGGAATGCATCCAATTTAATATCTTTTTAAATTATCCTGCATATTGACTGCTTGGTAGTTTAATACAAGCAATGTAGGAATATTTGTTTATTTGCAATAAATCAGGGGCAGGCATATGGGAGCTTGAATAGAAAAGGGCTATTGGCCTTACAGTGCTTCTAAGCACCTTTGGCTCTACCAGTGGAGTTTAAATTCTTTGATCTCAGGCCTATATATTATAGTATCCGCAGCCACATTGAATCTCTGGTATTTTTCAGCAAGAGAGCATTTCTGAAGATCAAGCATAATCATAATGCTGTCCAATCCCCAAGTTCAAGAGAAAGCAATTAATTCTGGGGAAAAAATGCTGATATCCCATGTAACTCCTTTTTCATTTACGAGACAAACTATTTACATTTAGTCTCAGAGGAGTAACTGTGTTACCCTGTAACTTTAAAAATTAGTAGTCTTGTGGCACCCTATATATATTTTTGTTAGTGTCTAAGGGTATTGCTAGACTGTGAGGATCTATCGGAAAAAGATACGCAAAATGCACTCCACATTTTTTGTATCTTTTTTCCGATACTTTTGTTAGAAGAGGATTTTCTGAAATTTGGCCCTTCTAGACTGGGCCAAATTTAAAAAAAAAAACTTTTTCAAAAGCCCCTTTCTTCCTCGTGGAATGAGGAATATCAGGGCTTCTGAAAGAGCGTGTTTGCTCTTCTGCAAAAAAATGTGGAAGAGCAAAAGTGTTCCTTGTATGTGGCACAGCTTTTCTGGGATACCTCCAGCACCCTGAAACATCTCCCTTCCCTCCCTCCCTCCCGCAGTCTAGCCATACCCTAAGATGTCACAGGACTACTCATTATATTTACATTTAAATTACATCTTGCTAGGAACTGTGTATAATCAATCAGGGTATGTCTACACTACCCCGCTAGTTCGAACTAGCGGGGTAATGTAGGCATACCGCACTTGCAAATGAAGCCCGAGATTTGAATTTCCCGGGCTTCATTTGCATAAACTGGGCGCCGCCATTTTTAAATCCCTGCTCGTTCGAACCCCGTGCCGCGCGGCTACACACGGCACGAACTAGGTAGTTCGGACTAGGCTTCCTAGTCCGAACTACCGTTACTCCTCATTCCACGAGGAGTAACGGTAGTTCGGACTAGGAAGCCTTTCTCACCAACTTCCTCAAAGTTGGCAAATGTCCAACAGCTATCAGGAGTAGGCCCCCAGTGAATACAATTATTTTAAATCCTGCAGATAATTGACAAAGTATTTACTGAGCAACACAAAGAGCCTATCCATCTTCCAAAAACACTTGTGCCAACCACTTTTTCTGTTGCCATTTTCTGTCCCATCAAACTGGTAAGAGGTGGAATGGTAACTTCCTAATGTTTCAGAGGGTATGTTTACACTACAAAGTTAGTTCGAACTAACGGACGTTAGTTCAAACTAACTTTCCTAGGCGCTACACTAGCGCTCCGTTAGTTCGAACTTAATTCGAACTAACGGAGCGCTTAGTTCGAACTAGGTAAACCTCATTTTACGAGGACTAACGCCTAGTTCGAACTAGCTAGTTCGAACTAAGGGCTGTGTAGCCCTTTAGTTCGAACTAGTGGGAGGCTAGCCCTCCCCAGGTTTCCCTGGTGGCCACTCTGGCCAACACCAGGGAAACTCTATGCCCCCCTCCCGGCCCCGGACCCCTTAAAGGGGCACGGGCTGGCTACGGTGCCCGTGCCAGGTGCAAGCCTGCCAGCACCCAGCTAGCAGACCCTGCACCTTGCACGGCACAGAGCCACCCACCCGATGCCCCCCAGCCCACCCCCTCTTGCCGGGACCAGGCTGGCGGCTCCCGGGAGCTTGCCCTGGACTGCAAGAGGCGGGCACCTTCCTGGGCTAGTGCGGACATCGTGGACCTCGTCCACCATCTCCGCACTAGGCACAGGAAAGTGGCCGGCTAGGGCAGGAGAGCTGCCAGCCTGGCCACCCAGGAGCAGGTGTGCATGAAAATCAAGGGGGTCCACTGAGACCCCCGACCCTGAGCCCTGAGCTTACAATGGCCGTCCTGGGTCAGACCAAAGGTCCATCTAGCCCAGTAGCCTGTCTGCCGACAGCGGCCAACCCTAGGGACCCTGGAGGGGATGGACCGAAGACAGTGACCAAGCCATTTGTCTCGTGCCATCCCTCTCCAGCCTTCCACAAACTTTGGGCAGGGACACCACTCCTACCCCCTGGCTAATACCACTCCATGGACCCAACCTCCATGACTTGATCTCACTTCCCTTTCAACTCTGTTCTAGTTGTAGCCTTCACAGCCTCCTGCAGCAAGGAGTTCCGCAGGTTAACTATTTGCTTTGGGAAGAACAACAACTTTCTCTTACTAGTTTCAAGCCTGCTACCCATTCCTTTCCTTTGGTGTCCTCTAGTCCTTCTTAATGGGAACTCAGGAAGAACTTTTCTGAATGCACCCTCTCCACCCAACCCCTGCTTTTAGAGACCTCTATCCTGTCCCCCCTCCGTCTCCTCTTTTCTAAGGTGAACAGTCCCAGTCTCTGTAGCCTTTCTTCATCTGGGACCTGTTCCCAACCCCTGATCATGTTAGTTGCCCTCCCTTCTCCCAGCCTTTCTCTTCCCCTCTCCCACCTCCTTTTCCCAGTCTCCCCCAGTTTTTTTCAATAAAGACAGAGTCAATGTTGGAAGAAACATTATCTTTATTTTGTACATCAATAAGAAGGGGGGCTAGGGAAGGGTAAGTGGAAGGAGGTGAGGGAGGAATGGGGTACGAGCCCCCGATGGGGATGACTGGGCTGGCTCTGCGGGCTTCTGGGGGTGGAAGCTCTCCTGCAGCCCCCCAATTACCTCCTCTCCCCAGATGGCAGCCTGCGGCAAGTGCAGCCGGGCTGATGGCCGAGTGGTGTGATGTGCCCAGTGTGGGTACTCCGGGCACTCCAAGCCAGAACTTCTTTGCAAGCGGGGCACCCCTTAGAACTGTGTGTCCGGGGTGGGGGTCGGGACCCTTTAAGCGCAGCCCTCGGCTAGCCTGAGACAGCATCTCCATGCTCTAAGTCCTCCTTTTATGCCCTGCCGGCACTGCTTCTGGCCATCCTTAAGCCCTGTTCAGAGTCCACTCAATGTGGACTTGCTAGTTCGAATTAGCAAAACGCTAATTCGAACTAGTTTTTAGTTCTAGACGTGTTAGTTCGAATTAGCTTAGTTCGAATTAACTAATTCGAACTAAGTTAGTTCGAACTAGCGCTGTAGTGTAGACGTACCTAGAGTGTTTTCTAAGAAACTAAATTTTACAATTTAAAGAAAAATGAACAACAGCTGAAAGTCAAACCTCAGATGTAACTTCATTAGTTCATCACCAGCCTACCAATAAGAAGATTTAAAAAGTTAATGGATTAAAGTGAAGAAAACAAAAGGTGGGAAACATGAAGATTAAATAGAAAAGAGAATGAAAAATCAAAAATACTTTTGACAAAATAAGAATAGAACAATCCAGTTTAACCTGAAAATTAATAGAAAAACCTTTGGATTGTAATTCATAGGATTTTTTGGGTAGAGTGCTATCAATGAAAGAAAAGTGTCAAATAAGTAGGGTCTCTGGTCCTAATGGTCTGGTGTTTAAACAGTTTTATCCTGTTTAAAAGGAAAAAAAGGACGCTATTCAATGTGAGCAGTGTAAAAGTGTGGTAGCTCAGGTAATTAAAGAACACAAGAAAACAAGACATTCTTGCTATCAACTCTAAACTAGGTATAATTGATTTTCACTGTACTTGACATTTCTTATTACAGTGCTGAGAGATAAGGCATGTAACACTAACTTGGTATGTAAATAAATTGCACTGTTACTTGTTCACCTTCAGTACAGACCTGATTCCAACTCTAGTGAAGTCAGTGGAATAACTTTATAAGGGCTTTGGATCAGTTAATATCTGTTCTGCTAGAGATTTTTAATTATTATTATTGATGATAAGAGGATATCAGGAGGCCCACAGTTTAGAAAATGCCCACACTGAGTGTAGGTTCATACTCAAATCTCTGAACTGCTCAGATCAGATATTGCGCTGGGAGGACTGAAGATTTAGCCATATATTAAGAGTGGCTAGAAACAACACAATAAAAACACATGTTCTGGGATCATAGATTCTACATGTGCAGATCTCTAGATGTGGGAGCTTGAATACACAATTATCAGCATGTCAGAAATTTTTTCTTTTTGTACCTCCAACCTTCCTGTTGGGGCCTGTTTCAGGTTTTCAGATGGGGCTATGTTCACCATGGTCCCACTTCCAAGACTGCATGACCCCTCTAGGTCCTAGAGAAATGTGGTCTACCAGCCATGGTCAATCTATTATGGATGTGAGGCTTATCAGCCACACTCAGTACGGATGGTGAGGTGTGATGTCTCCCCACTTAGCATCCAGGCCCACCTGCCATCACCAGCCCTGAGTGTGCTACATGTGGAGCACGAGGGCTTGCTCCTCTCTGCCTGGTGCCAGCGTCTGGCTGGCCTCCATATTGTGAAGTGCTGGCAGTCTTTCAGTAGGGGCTTGCAGTACACCTCTTTCCTCTCCAGAGGTCAACCCTGAATGAGCTGGGATGCTCCCTTTTATACCTAGTGTCAAGCCAGAGAATGCCCAGCAGGGTCGCAGGGAGGTATGGCTTCTTTGGCCCAAAGAGAATTAACCCCTACAGTTCCAGAATGGGGCATGCCCTGCTACTGGAACTCTACTTGGATATTTTATTTTCAGGGTCTTCTGTTTTGTTTTGTTTTTAGTGTAAGTGGAGTTATAACAAATACTATGGAGGGTAATACTATTCAGAGTGTGAGGGCTAAAAATAGACATACAAACAGTCACAAGTACAGGAAAACACTAGCTAGTTAATAGTGTTATGGATTCAGTTGTAGGCTTTATCCTTCTAGATTTCCTTACTCATTCATTCCATTGGAAGCATTTCTCTGAATTTAGCCATAGAGGTTAATTGTAAACATAACATGTCTAGAACACGGTGTTAGGTGTTTACAGTGGGCATGCATGTGCCTCACTTCCTGTTGGTGGAGCACACTTATTGTGTAGTATATTCTTACTTTCATCAGGAAACTATGTTCACTCTGTTAGTTATTCTTTAATTTGTATAGCCTCATTTTTAATTATTCTTGACTAAAGAGACACCCACTTAAAATATCTGTCAGGTAAGGTCAATATTCCATATGCTCTATTCACATGGGAGACCATGCCATGTTAGGAGTTCTAAAGCTGCCTGGTGTAAGGGAAGTCCGACAGTGACTACTGTGCAGATTGGCAGACTGCAATGGCACAAGGCTGGGAGCCAAGGAACTTAAGAACTGTTGGACAGACAGCCACTTTTTTTGAAAAAACCCTGTAATCTAGACACACCTTGGGTACGTCTAGACTACATGCCTCTGGCGACAGAGGCATGTAGATTAGACTACCCGGCATAGGAAAATGAAGCGGCTATTTAAATAATTGCCGCTTCATTTAAATTTACATGGCTGCTGCGCTGAGCCAATCAGCTGTTTGTCGGCTCAGCGCGGTAGTCTGGACGCGTGGGGGTCAACATCAAAGGCATTTGTCGACCTCCCAGTTATGCCTCATTCCAGGAGACATACCTGGGAGGTTGACAAATGCCTTTGATGTCGACCCCCGTGCGTCCAGACTACCGCGCTGAGCTGACAAACAGCTGATCGGCTCAGCGCGGCAGCCATGTAAATTTAAATGAAGCGGCAATTATTTAAATAGCCGCTTCATTTTCCTATGCCGGGTAGTCTAATCTACATGCCTCTGTCGCAAGTGCATGTCGCCAGAGGCATGTAGTCTAGATGTACCCCTTGAGTACAATCCAACAGAATTAATAACACCGCGTTGTTATTTTCAGTGCACATCATTCTACTACTAAGCTCTTAGACATGATATCTACACATGACACAACTCAAATCGGTTTCAAGTTCAATGTCAAATTCATCACCACCACTCCTAAAGGAATCTGCAAAATGAATCCATGAATTAAAAAGGAAAGTCTTCAAGATGTTACTTCTCAGCTCTTAAAAAGGAGAACATTTTAAATTTAAACAAAGATTTTGGTTTCTATTATTCTGCTATTGATATTATTATTAGAATTGTACCTACCACGTAATAACATGGGAAAAAATTAGACTGTTCAGTTGTCCTGATTCATAGCATAATCTAATCATTATCTAGTATCCAGCAGAAATTCTGTCCTCACCATGTTAGCAAGTCATAGTTCAAGGTGTGACAGAAAACTGTGGTGATCTTTATGCTTTATTTTTCTACTAGAACATTTATCCAGCATTGCTTGTGTTCTTAATTCAATTAATTTTTTGTTTTTCTACATGTAAATCATTGCTCTAGGAGTTCAATATGGATGCTTCACTGGAGAGAGAGGCTATGTCTAGATTGCAGGCTTCTTTCGAAAGAGGCTCTTTCGAAAGCATCTTTCGAAAGAGCCTCTTTCGAAAGATCGCGTCTAGACTGCAGGCGGATCTTTCGAAAGAGAAATCCGCTTTTTCGAAAGAGAGCACCCAGCGAGTCTGGATGCTCTCTTTCGAAGACGGCCTCTTTACATTGAAGAACGCCTTCTTTCGAAAGAGGAGCTTTCGAAAGAAGGCGTTCTTCCTCGTGAAATGAGGTTTACCATCATCGAAAGAAAAGCCGCGTTCTTTTGAAATAATTTCGAAAGAACGCGGCTTGAGTCTGGATGCAGGGGAAGTTTTTTCGGGAAAAGGCTACTTTTCCCAAAAAAAACCCTGAGTCTGGACACGGCCAGAGAGAACAAATCCCCCACCCCCACCCTCAACTACAGCAGCTTGGGGCCAGGTGAGAAGCATCCCTCTATGGCAGCTGCAGCTCCAGTGGGCACAGCTGGGGGAGAAGTGCATGTCCCCTACCTGGGTCAGGACTAGGTTCATAGGCCTTCTGCACTCCCCAGCCGCACAGAGGAATGGAGCAAACTGTGTGTTTTTGCCTCTCTCCATGATGAAGGGGAATAATCAGCAATGTTCCTGTACTAATCGGGGGAAGGGGGGAGAAGGAGGAGGGATGATGCATCCCTCCCTCAACTTTACTAAAGGGCACCTGGGGGGATGAGAGGCTTGGGGCTGAGGCAGTGTAACCTCCAGCTAGCCCCTTTCACCTGCTTGGTGATTTTCTCTTTTCTGTTTGGTTTTAGGCATCCTCATACAAATTGGGGTGGGGGAGGGGGGAAGCTTCAGCTCCCCTTCCCCCACATAACCAAACCCATTAACTTGCTTTAAGTTATGATCAGAGGATGTTGAATGCCAAATATGATGTTCTTAGCTCTCTCCATTTAGAAAGAGTTCTTGAACAAGCAGATAGATGGACAGACTGATAGACTCGCTCACTCATTCACAGACAGACAAACCCTCTCAAATATATAGAAGATAATTATAGACTCCCTCAGTCATAAATCCCAAACAACATTTTTTTCATCACTTGGTTTTCTGTCCCCTTATTGGGTGTCTAGGATTATATATAGACAATTAGCTGTTTATTTTTTAAAATTTGACTGATGTGCTGATACCAGAAAATGGGCCTTGTTCATCCTCTTCCATGTTACAAGTAGGGGTGGCTGAGGATGAAAGCTATACGAGGAATCCACATCTTTCTACTACTGGGGAATGCCAGCTTTGTCTTCCCACAAAATAAGGGCAGAACATCACCAAACTTTCTTGATTATGGAGAGGTTCTATGGAAGATCAGAGGCATCCAGGAAAGGATTTGTCCCCCCCGCCACACACACACACACACACACACACACACACACACACGGTGTGTCTACACTACAGCACTAATTCGAACTAACTTCATTCAAATTAGTTAATTCGAACTAAGCTAATTTGAACTAGTGCATCTAGACCTAAAAACTAGTTTGAATTAGCATTTTGCTAATTCGAACTAGCATGTCCACATTGAGTGGATCCTGAACCGAGGTTAAGGATGGCCGGAAGCAGTGCTGGCAGGGCATCAGATTAGGACTTAGAGCGTGGAGCTGCTGTCTCAGGCTAGCCGAGGGCTGTGCTTAAAGGGACCCGACCCCCAACCCAGACAGACAGTTCTCAGGGGTTCCCAGCTAGCTTGTCTAACTCGATGAGGGACAGCAAAGCAGTCCTGGCTTGGAGTGCCCTGAATGCCCACACTCGGCACATCACAGCAGTCGGTCATCAGCCCGGCTGCACTTGCCGCAGGCTGCCATCCGGGGGGGGTTAATCGGGGGGCTGCAGGAGAGCTTCTACCCCGAGGAGCCCACAGAGCCACCCCAGTCCTCATCGAGGGCTCGTACCCCATTCCTCCCTCACATCCTTCCACTTACCTGTCCCTAGCCCCCCTTCCTGATGTACAAAATAAAGGACACGTGTGTTCAAAAACAGAAACTCTGTTTATTGAACAAAAATCGGGGAGACTGGGAAAAGGAGGTGGGAGAGGGGTAGAGAGAGGGTGGGAGAGGGGAGGGCAACTAAAATGATCAGGGGTTTGGAACAGGTCCCATATGAAGAGAGGCTAAAGAGACTGGGACTTTTCAGCTTAGAAAAGAGGAGACTGAGGGGGGATATGATAGAGGTCTATAAAAGCATGAGTGGTGTGGAGAGGGAGCATAAAGAAAAGTTCTTCATTAGTTCCCATAATAGAAGGACTAGAGGACACCAAATGAAATGAATGGGTAGCAGGCTTCAAATTAATAACAGAAAGTTCTTCGTCACAAAGCAAATAGTCAACCTGTGGAACTCCTTGCTGCAGGAGGCTGTGAAGGCTACAACTAGAACAGAGTTTAAAGAGAAGTGAGATAAAGTCATGGAGGTTGGGTCAATGGAGTGATATTAGCCAGGGGGTAGAAATGGTGTCCCTGGCCTCTGTTTGTGGAAGGCTGGAGATGGATGGCACGAGACAAATGGCTTGGTCATTGTCTTCGGTCCATCCCCTCCAGGGTACCTAGTGTTGGCCGCTGTTGGCAGAAAGGCTACTGGGCTAGATGGACCTTTGGTCTGACCCAGTATGGCCATTCTTATATTTTTATGTTCTGAGCTCAGGGTCAGGGGTCTCACTGGACCACCTTGATTTTCATGCAAACCTGCTCCTGGGTGGCCAGGCTGGCAGCTATCCTGCCCTAGACAGCCACTTTCCTGTGCCTAGTGCGGAGATCGTGGACGTTGGAGGCTTCCCGCAAAACCTTGATGAGGTCCACGATGTCCGCACTAGACCAGGCGGGTGCCCGCCTATTGCGGCCCTGGGCGGGCTCCTGGGAGCCGCCAGCCTGGTCCCGGGAAGAGGCGGAGGGCTGGGTGGCAGCGGTTGGCTGGCTCATGCCGTGCCAGGTGCAGACTTAATTCGAACTAGGCATTAGTCCTCGTAGAATGAGGTTTACCTAGTTCGAATTAAGCGCTCTACTAGTTCGAATTAAGTTCGAACTAGCGGTTTGTATGTGTAGCGCCTATTAAAATTAATTCAAACTAACGTCTGTTAGTTCGAATTAACTTTGTAGTGTAGACCCACCCACACACACACACACACAGGCTCTGGCCCTTGATAAGGCCTCTCCCCAAGTTTCCTGGCAGGACCATCAGTGGATAGCATGAAAAAAGCTCCACAGCCTGTTCTTAATATATTCTGCAGGGTCTCAGGTTTGAGAAAGGTGTGTCCCCCTTCTTCCATAACTTTTCCCATCTGGCCCAGCCAGGTTTTTCCTTGCTGCAGCACAGATCCTGGGTGCACACAGTAGACTGTTAGATCTAGGGCAGAGTGAAAGAGCTGGAAAGCTGCTGAGCCCCCTTCTACCAGGAAGGCAACAGAACTACTTGCTGAGGCCAGCCCTGAGTTTTTTATCACTTAATTTTGACTTAGGGTGAAGAAATGCAGAGCTTGACCTTGTCCATTATAAAGGTTGTTTTTAATAAAGAAAAACAAGCCATGGTTGTCATAAAGTCCTCCAGCTTGCATGTTCAACCACCCTACAGCTTTACTCTACCGATTACTACCTACAGGCTTGCCCTATGTCATTTAATTTAATATGCCTCAAAGCTGGCAAAGGGATGGCTCCCCTTGCTGAACCTGGAAGAAGTGATCACATCTACATCCCTATTCCTCATTCTGCAGCACCCTAGGAAGGCATATACACCAATGCAAGACGGATACCAAAGACTACCCCTCTGATCTGGTAATGTTCTGCACCCTCGTGGCACAAGTGCCAAAGACTGCACAAAGAGGAAAGGAAAAGTTTATTGGGCATTTTCTTATATGTACCCTTTAAATGGCCTCCTTCCTGCGCTTTTAAAAATGGAAGTAAGTGTCTCACCTTGGGATTCCTTTGGAGACCTTTTGTACTTTTCTTATCCAGAACATATGGTCCAGTTTTGAGAGGACACTGCATTCACCTGCCAGGGATCCAAATGCTCAGACTTTAGAGCTTCACATACACAAGTCCACTTGTTTTTTAAAAAAAACCTGTGTCATGTCAAAAGATAAGCCTTATATTTCTTTACCCTAAATCAAAACTAAGTGATAAAATGCTCATTGTTAGGCTGTGCCCATGCAGGCCAGGCCTAAATACAGGATAAAACAACTCCAAATTCCTTTGCACATTATATGGTTTATATACATTATTACTAGCTGCTAGCATCTATAATTCTTGAATCTCATTGGTCTGGACAGTGTACAGATCATGAATAGACCAATCATTTATAACCTCACCTTATCTACATGTTAAGCTTATCATTTTCAGGTATTCCCACTTATCTTGATTAGCCCAATATCACCATCTCTGTTGAATTATCTCAGAGGTCATCAGAGCTGAGTCCCATAAATTCAAGAACCATATGATAGAAGGTTAGAGTAAAGGAAATGGACCCTTAGTTTTTATCCATGGAAAAGAAAACTGGAAATAAACTGGAGTTCTAAATAATTACCTTTCAGTTACATAGCAATGTTTTAAGGTAACTTTGTCATTGGGTATATGTGCAGTGTGATCAAAGATTCACAGCACTGTGTGTTTTCTTCACAGGGTAGACATACGCAGAGAGATCCAGGCAGCTGTGTGTTTATACACAATTCCATATTTATATTCATCTGAATATAACTTGCATTAAGTAATTTTACAAAATTAATTCCTTAAATATGGGTTTCAGTAGAGTCTGCTGCATTAGAATACATTCCTGTCTTCTTATTTGAAAGAAAACAATGCAGACACTGTAATCTGTAAAGCTTTATTTATTATTCATAACATTCTGTTGTCTGGGTTCCCAGGTAACAAGTGCAGAAAATACATCGGAAGCATCACAGTGAAAAGAAACTCTGCTGCAGCACAGATTTGAAACACATACCTCTCAAACTTATGGTAGCATTTCTAAAGGTCATAAAAAAAATGATGCACCTGGGTGCCAAGGCATAAGCATTTCTTAACATGAAAGCCTCAAATTAAGCTTCTATTGCTAGGATATTTATTTCATGAAAAATAATATTGCTGTGGCTTTCCGTGATGCAGAACTGTGGGCTTTGTAAAGTCAGGAATTCCATGAAGTTGTCTTAAAGAGCAATGCACCATGTGTCTCATGGTGTAGTTATCCTTCATTTTTAGGGACATTTCTTAATATTGTTCCATAATTACACTTTAATTCTATATTCACTACATTAATGCTCAGTTAAAATTCTAGCAAGATAGCTTCTAACACATGCCAGCAAAGCAAGATGAGGTAAAGCTTCTTTAAAATACTCAGCAGCAAATGATTCTTAGAGGTGGATATGTATTTCATATCAAGTGATTATAAAGCACAGTTCACCCAAAGAGATTCCAAAACAGTTAGGCTACATCTAGGCTGGCATGATTTTTCCGCAAATGCTTTTAACGGAAAAGTTTTCTATTAAAAGCATTTTCGGAACAGAGCATCTAGAAATGGAGATCGGGGCTTTTTTCCGCAAAAGCACTTTTTGTGGAAAAGCGTCCATGCCAATCTAGACGCACTTTTCCGCAAAAAAGCCCCGATCGCCATTTTTGCGATCGGGGCTTTTTTGCACAAAACAAATCTGAGCTGTCTACACTGGCCCTGTTGCGCAAAACCTTTGTGCAAAAGGGACTTTTGCCCGAATGGAAGCAGCATAGTATTTCCGCAAGAAGCACTGATTTCAGACAGTAGGAAGTCAGTGTTCTTGCAGAAATTCAAGTGGCCAGTGTAGACACAGCCTTAATGTTTCATACTTTAAAGAACTAGGGAAATCTCTTCAGGATCAGAGAGATGCTTTATGCATGTAGGGTGTTAAGTGGCAGATTGGCGCTACAACCCTCATCTTCATAAACAATCCTTACTCACTTGAGTAGTCCCAATGACACTCAGATTGCAATAAGAGTACACAGTGGAGGGCTATTTCCAGCACTAAAGCTCCCAGCAGGTGAATATTTCAAGGGAACTGATTCATATGGACCCAACATGAATTAACACTCATCTTAGAATTAATTGCATTTCCACTGAGCAATAATTAAAGTTCAGATTCAAATGTAATTATACCACAATCAAGTGCTTTAGAGTTTAGCCACAATCATCCCAAGCTACAGTCAAAGAGCAGGAAGCAGTTTGGAAATAACTGCTCCTGGCATCCCAGCACTGTCTCCAAATTTGTTTCTAATACAATTATATTTTTAAGGCTGCTTAAAAAGGAGACCTTTATAAATCACAAGTTTATCTTCCAGATTTTCAACCTTTTCTACTCACTTTCATTGTCATTCCACATTAACAGTCTAGTAAAGTGGAACAGGAAGGGTCTTGTCTCTTTTGTTTGCAAGTCAAGTACCTTGCAACTCATGGCACTGAAAAGAATAGTTAAGAATATACATAGCAGCCAGAAATGACAACTTGTAGCCTGTCCACAGTTGAGCCCTTCATGTCCAAAACATTGAAGAATAATCTGCACACCATTACTAGGAAATTAGCCTGTTCTCCCCCATCTCATGTGGCAGAATAGATGTTCATTAATATTGCCACATGTCTAGTGTGTACCTAACCCATTAACTTTACATGTGAATTAGTTGGCTTTGTAAGCACTGCAGACCTTACCTTCTAACCCTTACTAGCCCTTATCGAATAGATCAACAGTCTGATACAGGGGTTGATCTAAAAAGCTTGCTAAGTGTTTAATTGCTACATGAGAGAGATGCTCAAATATATAGCCAGGAGCACTATCAATGCCAACTATCAAGGAGTTGCACTCAATGTTTTGGACTTATTTCTCCTTTGAATTGGTGGTTACAAAGACAGGTTATTAGCTGAACCCTTGATGTCTTAAAATTATTCTTGGAAGCATATTTGGGCTGCAGTGCCAGTTACTGCAACAGACTTTCCACTGGTGGATGTATGTCTGCAGAGCAGTAGCCTTTGGTATATTGATGCTATTAGGGTGTTAAAAAGAGGAATGTCTTGACATTGTAAGGGACTTTCTGACTTTGAGTTTTTAAATGGTCTGTTAGAACAGCATTGCCATTAAACAAAAAGTGCAGTTGAATTACTAGCTAAGAAAATAACCATACAGACACAGAAGGTTGGAATCTGTCAGCTGTAAGAGAGGATGGGCCTTAGATGGCGCTCTAAAGGGATCTGCTGCTCCTTCAGATAGTCATTACATACACAGCCAGTTAAGAAATTCTTCAGCAACTCAAATGAAATTCACTAGGCTAAACTACAATATGCAGGTATCAGAGGGGTAGCCGTGTTAGTCTGAATCTGCAAAAGTAGCGAGGAGTCCTGTGGAACCTTATGCAGATGGCTCTGTAGCTAAGGGACCAGTGAGATGGATGATAGCTCTAGAAAAAGGCAAGGCCAGGCTAAAGGCTAATGACTCTGAAAAGGGTAGATATTATCAAGAAAACAATCATCAGAGGAAGAAAGAGGAAGCAAAGAATAATACTTAAAATTGATGCTTTACCATATTGTACTGATTAACATTACCAGCAAATCAGATATACAATACCATTCATTTTAAAAATACATGTTATTAGCACTGAACCCACGGATGATTACTTGGAACCACTAAAGACCTACTCCCTTCCTTTCCCATCTTATGCTCCCATTGATTCATCACTTAAAGTGATCCAAGTGTTAAGCCCTTAGTGCCAAGAGAAATTAACTGTTGCTGAGCATTCCACAGGCCAATAAATCATAACTACCTCCACCTTGGATCTCAAAGCACTTTGCAAAGGTTCTAATACCACTATCCCTGGTTAATAAATAGGGAGACAGGAGCATATGGATGTTCAGTGACTCACCCAAGCACTGGGAATGGCACTGTGCTGTCCATTGGGCAACATGATGCAGCTACTGCAATGAGAAATACTTCAAGTGCAGTTTTTCCCCAACATCCCATTGACTTTAACTGAATGCTGCAAAATTACTAACCTTTGAAAACACAGATGAAACTTAAAGTGATCATGACAACTTAATCTATGTGTTCTTATTACAGAGAGAGCTTCCTTCCAAAGGTCTTGCACATATCCTTTGAATATATGTAGATTTGTTCAGAGGCAGCAGATACAGGCATACAACATCTTGTTATCTCCAAAGCATTTCTCCCTCATGACCAATGACTGATTTTAGTAAAAAACTAGAATGGTTTCATTTCATTCTTCCTTTAATTATGTCTCTATGTTTGGCAACTACCTCAGAATATTTTGTGGCTGTACCTTGTTATTATCTAAATCTTGAGTTCTCCACTCTGTTATTAAGGCAAGATACTCATTTAGCTCAGAGGGACTTTTTACTCAGTTAATCACAATTTTTCTGATGACATATCAATTCTGTGGGATTTGCCAAATGTGATCCTTAAATAAATTGAGATTTATTTATAAAAATTGCTGTATGACAGACTTTGCACCTGCATGCAACATCTTTAGAGACCATACTGTATTAAATCTACGAATGATTCTTCTGTGTCCATTCTCTACTCCATGTGTCAGAGTTTACCATAGCTCCTCCAGGAACTAGAAATACTGGTAAGATGATTACGGAGAGATGAGTCTAGAGACTAAATCCTTGTGTGGTTTGCATATGCCAATTCAAGATGAGTTTTTCAGAGAGTAGGAGACAAAGAAAGGGTTTGAACTGACATAACGCTTTCTTTCGAATCCAGCAAACAAACAGGACCTTTTTTCCAAAGAGGGGTCCCAGTTCTTGTAGAAAGTCAGGAAAGACTTTGGCTTACTGGAGTCCATAACATTGATAGTGACTCCTGGTATCTTTAGTGTGTGTGTAAATTCGTTTGTTATTTTTATGTGTTTTTCTATAATGCTTTTACCTTAAGAATAAAAGTGTTTGCTTTGAAAGAGCTATGTGATAAGCTGTAATGTCTAGCATCCCTCGGAGAGGTTCTGGCCTTTTCTAAACTGTCTTACTGGGGATATTGCACTGTAAGGCAGGAAGCTGTGGAGTCTTAAAAGCCTTAATCAGAAGGGAGTGGAACAAGGTTGGCTTGTTCAAGACAGGTGATGGTTGGAGACCTGAGATCTGATTGAGAACTCCTGGAATAGATTTCAAACTGACTGATCGCTGTAGATTAGAATACTGTACAACTTGAGTTCTAAGTCTTGCAGTGCATGTTATATCAGGCTTTTCATTCAAGGTATAGTTACATCAAACCTAATATATTGCTAAAATCTCGTGGTGAACTTGGTAATATTAATGACAGTGGGAAAGCACAGATACAGCTGTCAACTAGAACTTATCCTACAAGTAAAGTACAACATATATTTGCTGACAGTTACCAGATCAGTTTCTCATATTTGTTATGAAGATAGACAATGGCATACTGAGCCAAGCCAGTGGTACAGTGTGCCCAGAATACTTCTGACAATGGCAAGTATCAGATTCTCCAGAGAAAAGTAAAAGTTACCCCCAAACTGGACAATTATGGAACTTCAACTTCTCTCCCATAGCAGGTGTTTTTCCATACCCCTCAAGAGCTAGTTGTTAGTTTGTCATGATGTCTGAGACAGCAGGCATGTTTCTGAATTCTGCAACTTGTTAGCATAACTAGCAGGACTCTCATTACCATAATAGAAAAATAACCTCCAGACATTTTTCTTCAAATTGGCCAAACAATCAGGATTCCATAACTTCTGAGATGACTCTCTCTCCTTGAGTGATCAGTAAATCATCTAGCATCTGCAGCAGCAAACTCTCTATTCACCCACGTGTTCAGACAAAAGAGAATTAAAAGTGTTTGGTTCAGACAAATCTTTTTCAGAAGGGGAGATGATGAAGGAAAGGCAGAACATTCAAATTCTTGAAAAGAATTACCACGGGGTTGACATCAGGTAAACAATAACGAGACCCTCAGCCAATATGGCCAAAAGGAATTATAGGAAAGAAATAACATAAAAATAAAGAGAAGCCAAGAAGATAATAACTACCAAAAGATACCTTTTCATCTACAACACTTCCCTTGGCCGCTGAAATCTGTAACATCAATCTGTACAGATGAAAAAATGTCCCCAAAAACTTTTCTCGCGACCAAAGCTTTGACTGAATAATCTGTTGAACAAATGGAAGACTTGAGAACACAGACCATGATTTTCTATATCAATTAGTTATTTTAGGTACCTATCTGAAATAGGCTTGGTTTTCAGAGTACAGAACTCCACCATCTGGAAAAAAACAGCTCTTTTAACAGAGTATTTCAAGTTGGGCACCCCAGAATCGCAGCAACTAAAAAAATGTACTAATCACTTTTCAAATCTTGGCCATAACACCATTTAAAACAGATTCAGATTGGAACTTGAGACATATGTCTACAGGAGAATGTGCTCTACTACTTGAGCCAAACATGAGACTGCTCTAACTCAGCCCACCCCTTCCCTGCCTTTGCAGCATTCACCCACGGTTCCTGACTCAGAGGAGCCTCTCACCACAGCAGCCCTATTACAGATTTGATTAAAAATTTGATTCAATACAGAATCCAATTTTGATTACAGGTTTGACTGAATATGGAAACTGTGTTGATAACATATTTGATTCAATGCAGAGTTACATCGCTAAGATGCAACAAAATATATCATCAGAAAGAAATGAAGTTACTGGAGCCAATGCGCTGAGACAGAGTCAATCACTAGAGGTGTTTCCGAGGAAGCCTTCATAATGAGAGTCCTCTTATTGCGCAAATTTCCTCAAGCCATTATATTTTTAGGTCTTGTTTAGTCTCTGCACACTTATGGGTGGAAATGCAGATTTCCTTTCCTATGATTACAGTACAGCATGATATAGGTTGCCAATGAAAACATAAATAAATACATATATAAAACCAACATTGGGTTTCCTGCAATGGCTTCAGTCAAACTCTGACAGAATCAAAAGAAATAGAATCTAACCTAAAATGTAACTCCAATGGCAGAATTAAGCCTAACACTGTTATTTTTCAGTGAGTAGGACTCCTATCCTACTGTTATACTCATACAAAAATAAGAAAATGATTCAGGTCATTACTTTCTCAAGCCAATATATCACATTGGCCGTGTACTGAGATTGAAACCCCTGCTATCCCTTGAGCCCCTCACCCATGTGCCCCACACCTAGCCTGAACTGGGATGTAACTCCCATTGGAGGCGTACAGATAGTTCGGAATAGCTTGCTAGTCCGAACTATCTAGCCCGTGCCGCGTGTAGCCGCGCGGCACGGGGTTCGAACAAGCCGGCATTTAAAAATGGCGCCGGCCGGCTTATGCAAATAAAGCCCGGGAAATTCAAATCCCGAGCTTCATTTGCACGTTCGGTATGCATACATTACCTCGCTAGTGATAGAAATGTAGCCGTGTTAGTCTGGGGTAGTTGAAGCAAAATGCAGGACAATATAGCACTTTAAAGACTAACAAGATGGTTTATTAGATGATGAGCTTTCGTGGGCCAGACCCACTTCCTCAGATCAAATAGTGGAAGAAAGTAGTCACAACCATATATACCAAAGGATAGAATTTAAAAAAATGAACAAATATGAAAAGGACAAATCACATTGCAGAACAGAAGGGGGATGCGGGGGGGTGGGAAGGGGGAGGAAGGAAGGTAAGTGTCTGTGAATTGCTGATATTAAAGGTAGGGAGAGTGGGATGTTTGTGAGTTAATGGTATTACAGGTGATAATTGGGGAAACTGTCTTGGTAATGGGTGAGAAAGTTCAAAGACTTGTTAAGTCCCTGTTGGTAAGTGTCGAATTTTAACATGAATGACAGTTCAGAGGATTCCCTTTCAAGTGCAGATGTAAAAGGTCTTTGTAGCAGAATGCAGGTGGCTAAGTCATTTAGAGAGTGTCCTTTCTGGTTAAAGTGGCAAGAAACTGTTTTCTCTTTGTGATCTTGTCTGATATCTGTTTTGTGGGCATTAATCCTTTGGCGAAGTGTCTGAGATGTTTGTCCAATGTACATAGCAGACGGACACTTTCGGCACATGATAGCATAGATTATATTTCTGGATGCGCAGGAATATGTGTTCTTGATCTTATAGCTCACTTGGTTAGGTCCAATAATGGTATCAGCAGAATGAATATGTGGACAAAGCTGGCAACGGGGTTTGTTGCAAGGGAAGGTACCAGGGTTGGTATTAGTGTGGTATGTCCTGTGGTGGTTGGTAAGAATCATCTTGAGGTTAGGTGGTTGTCTATAGGAGACTATGGGTCTGTCTCCCAGAGCCTCTTTGAGTATGGTATCCTGTTCCAATATAGGCTGTAGTTTATTGATAATGTGTTGGACAGGTTTAAGTTGGGGGTTGTAGGTGATGACAAGTGGTGTTCTATTGTTGGTTTTCTTGGGTCTGTCTTGAAGTAGATGGTTTCTAGGTATTCGTCTGGCTCTTTCAATTTGCTTTTTTGTTTCTCTGGGTGGGTAGTTGAGATTTATAAATGCTTGGTAGAGATCCTGAAGCTTCTGGTCTCTGTCAGTGGGGTTAGAGCAGATGCGGTTGTATCGAAGGGCTTGGCTATAGACGATGGATCGTGTGGTGTGTTCTGGATGGGAGCTGGATGCATGTAGGTAACTGTATGAGTCGGTGGGTTTTCTGTAGAGAGTGGTGTCTAATTTTCCATTGTTGATTTGTACGGTGGTGTCCAGGAAGTGGATCTCTCGTGTAGAATGGTCCAGGCTGAGGTTGATGGTGGGGTGTAGGTTGTTGAAATCTCTGTGGAATATCTCCAGTGTTTCTTGGCCATGTGTCCAGATCATAAAGATGTCATCGATGTACCGTAGGTAGAGGAGGAGTGAAAGGGGACGGGAGTTGAGGAAACGTTGTTCTAGGTCAGCCATAAAGATGTTAGCATACTGTGGGGCCATGCGTGTACCCATGGCTGTGCCGCTGATCTGGAGGTATAAGTTGTTCTCAAACCGGAAATAATTGTGGGTGAGAACAAAGTTACATAGGTCTGCTATCAGGTTGGCAGTAGTGTCCTCTGGGATAGTGTTTCTAATTGCTTGTAATCCGTCTTCATGTGGGATGTTGGTATATAGAGCTTCTACATCCATGGTGGCAAGGATGGTATTATTGGGGAGGTTATCGATGTTTTGTAGTTTCCTTAGGAAGTCAGTAGTGTCTCGGAGATAGCTCACAGAATCACCTTCTGACCCCCGACCAGGATTGTTCTATCTACTTCCCAAGATCCATAAACCTGGGCACCCCGGACGTCCCATCATCTCTGGTATTGGCACGCTCACTACTGGTCTATCCAGCTATGTAGACACTCTTCTCAAACCCTTCGTAACCAATACCCCCAGCTATCTCCGAGACACTACTGACTTCCTAAGGAAACTACAAAACATCGATAACCTCCCCAATAATACCATCCTTGCCACCATGGATGTAGAAGCTCTATATACCAACATCCCACATGAAGACGGATTACAAGCAATTAGAAACACTATCCCAGAGGACACTACTGCCAACCTGATAGCAGACCTATGTAACTTTGTTCTCACCCACAATTATTTCCGGTTTGAGAACAACTTATACCTCCAGATCAGCGGCACAGCCATGGGTACACGCATGGCCCCACAGTATGCTAACATCTTTATGGCTGACCTAGAACAACGTTTCCTCAACTCCCGTCCCCTTTCACCCTCCTCTACCTACGGTACATCGATGACATCTTTATGATCTGGACACATGGCCAAGAAACACTGGAGATATTCCACAGAGATTTCAACAACCTACACCCCACCATCAACCTCAGCCTGGACCATTCTACACGAGAGATCCACTTCCTGGACACCACCGTACAAATCAACAATGGAAAATTAGACACCACTCTCTACAGAAAACCCACCGACTCATACAGTTACCTACATGCATCCAGCTCCCATCCAGAACACACCACACGATCCATCGTCTATAGCCAAGCCCTTCGATACAACCGCATCTGCTCTAACCCCACTGACAGAGACCAGAAGCTTCAGGATCTCTACCAAGCATTTATAAATCTCAACTACCCACCCAGAGAAACAAAAAAGCAAATTGAAAGAGCCAGACGAATACCTAGAAACCATCTACTTCAAGACAGACCCAAGAAAACCAACAATAGAACACCACTTGTCATCACCTACAACCCCCAACTTAAACCTGTCCAACACATTATCAATAAACTACAGCCTATATTGGAACAGGATACCATACTCAAAGAGGCTCTGGGAGACAGACCCATAGTCTCCTATAGACAACCACCTAACCTCAAGATGATTCTTACCAACCACCACAGGACATACCACACTAATACCAACCCTGGTACCTTCCCTTGCAACAAACCCCGTTGCCAGCTTTGTCCACATATTCATTCTGCTGATACCATTATTGGACCTAACCAAGTGAGCTATAAGATCAAGAACACATATTCCTGCGCATCCAGAAATATAATCTATGCTATCATGTGCCGAAAGTGTCCGTCTGCTATGTACATTGGACAAACATCTCAGACACTTCGCCAAAGGATTAATGCCCACAAAACAGATATCAGACAAGATCACAAAGAGAAAACAGTTTCTTGCCACTTTAACCAGAAAGGACACTCTCTAAATGACTTAGCCACCTGCATTCTGCTACAAAGACCTTTTACATCTGCACTTGAAAGGGAATCCTCTGAACTGTCATTCATGTTAAAATTCGACACTTACCAACAGGGACTTAACAAGTCTTTGAACTTTCTCACCCATTACCAAGACAGTTTCCCCAATTATCACCTGTAATACCATTAACTCACAAACATCCCACTCTCCCTACCTTTAATATCAGCAATTCACAGACACTTACCTTCCTTCCTCCCCCTTCCCACCCCCCCGCATCCCCCTTCTGTTCTGCAATGTGATTTGTCCTTTTCATATTTGTTCATTTTTTTAAATTCTATCCTTTGGTATATATGGTTGTGACTACTTTCTTCCACTATTTGATCTGAGGAAGTGGGTCTGGCCCACGAAAGCTCATCATCTAATAAACCATCTTGTTAGTCTTTAAAGTGCTATATTGTCCTGCATTTTGCTTCAATTACCTCGCTAGTTCGTAGTAGCGGGGTAGTGTAGACATACCCTCAGAGAATAGAGACTCGTATGTCCATCAGCGAAAGACTGCTCTAGAAAGACCTTTACCAAGTTTTGCTAACCACCAACACCGCTGTGAAGTGCCAAGAACTGACTGTTGGCCAATGCTTCTCACTGCAAAAAGATCCCTCCATCTCGAAATGATCCTACCCCGATTGCTGATAAGCCTCTCTCTTCTGGTCCTGCTTTCCTACCTGCTGGACACCAGAAGAACCAAAATATTACAGGGTGATGTGCTGGTAACCTCTCCCCTGCATGATGCTGAACCACGACTATTTCAAGAAAAAAGAGAGGAAAAGTCCGCTCCTCTGACACTGCCAAAGCCCAAAGATTTCTGACTACAAAAGGACATTAAGAACTGACCTTGGTGAAAGAAGCGAAGTATTGTATATTGCCAAGGAGAAACTTGTGGGAGTGGTCTGGGTTTCTCCCTTTGATCTGGACTCTGTGCTTATGGACAGGTACCATCAGCATGTACCTGCCCTCCCTAATTTGGTTACTAATTATGATATGTTGTGTTATGTTACTAAAATTATAGAACAGCCCCATCATAGAATTATATTGGGGATATTAATGATTATATTGCTTTTGCTTATTAAAAGTTTCATATTTGATTGTTGTAAAAGATGTAGTAATAGAAGTAGCTTTAATGTTTGTACTAATTATGTAATGTTTAATGAAAATAAAGGTTTAGAAAGGTAGTTGTGCTGTAAGCACAAAAGGGGGATTGCGGAGGCAGGAAAAGGGAATAAGGGAATTTGTGTGCAGCCATCTTGGTCTTGTTAACAAGAGAGCAAGAGTCAGGCTAAGTCTGTGGCCTGACAACGCGAGATCTGTAATTAGACGCTGCCTTCGCCTCTCGCCTCCATACAGAGATAAGGATAGAATGCTGACTCTGGTAGGGACCTTGAGATAAGGAGCATCTGGGTGGAACTAAATAACTGTTAGCCATTGGTGTTTGTAATGGGAAGGAGACTAATTGTTATTGTTATTATATTTAATAGACAGTATATAAACTGCTTCATAATTGCTTGTATTCAAAGATCTGCCTCGGTGAGGGGGGGGACTCCCCCCCTGTCCGAACCAGTTTTTCCCTTGCTGCAGCTCATAATAAAACTGCCTCTGGCTACTTGTTGCTTACAAACTCAGAGTGAGGACAATGTTTTCTTCCACAAGCTTGACAGGGACACTGGATAGTAAGAAACATTGCTAATTGATAGATAAATAAATAAATTAAATTAAATAATAGCATAGCTCTTATTTAGAACTTATCAATCTGCAGGTCTCAAAAAACTTTCCAAAGAAGGACAATATCATTACCCCCCCTTTTGCATATAGGCAAACTGAGGCACAGAAAGGGGATGTGTGTCATAAAGCAGAGACAGAAGTGGACCAAAGTCAGTGTCTACTTCTCTATAAATAATCCACCCTCCCTGCATGAAAGGACTCGCTCAAAGGTACAGATAGACCAGCTAGCTCCAGTTCATCTAGTACTGTGAAAACTGGACTCCAGTTCTTATCCCAAGAGCTTTTCTGAATATAGCCTAGAGACCTAGAGCTGCATGGGAGGAAAAATTTCAGTCATTGAAACAAGCATATTTCTATTCCAAACCCTGCTTATTGAACTGAATATCCTGATATTGTTTTCAACAGTCAGGCTGAATAGCATATTAACATATATTGTAGGCTGCTGTTCAGAATCATGTTTTGAAGAAAAAGCATTACTTGCTCAGACTACTATTTATACAACAAAGCAAATGCTTTTAAGTAGCTTTTGATGCTTTTGTTGTCAATAAAAGACTGTAAATGAATATTGCAGGCCCACATACTGTGGGCAGTTAGCTTATTTAAAAAAAAACTATCCCTTTGGGTATCTGGGTGAGGGAGGGGAGAGATTTAGAAACAGATTAAATGTTTATGTCTGGAAAAAAAGCTATTGAGCAGGGAGGTTACTGCTTTTCAATGATTTTAAAAAAATATATTAATGTTCTGCTCTGTCAATGGTATTATTGTAACTATGGGGATTTCCCATGTCTATTCATAGTATTATTACTAGTTATATGGTCGTACTGTAAGACTAAGTGGAGTAATAACATAATAGTATGACACGATAGGATTTGAATTATAATACAGCATTCTCATGTGTAGCCTACAAATTTCAGCAAGGAGAAAAGAATATAGCAAAATAGTATTCTGTTCCAATCTTACATGTATTAGTATAGATCATAAAGATATAGATCATTAAAATCTGCATAACCTCCACTGGGAGGGCACTTCTAATGTGTTTCTTTAAAGCTGGTTTTGAGTTAGATCTGCTGGTTAACCAAGAATTCTAATTTGGGCTCTAAAAAGACATTATGAAATCCATAATGCAGACTGCAGACAGTTGCATAATTAGAATAATTCCTAATAGTTCTGCTAAGACCCATATACTATAATGCTACAAGTGGAACTGAGTGGCTTGAAACTTAAAAATGTCATTGTCAATCTTAAGCACTGGCAGATGCATAATAAATTGTTCTATTCATTCCTTTCTAAAGAGATTACAATGAAAAGCAGTTTCCTCCCTGGGCATGTCTACACATCAGGGCTAAAGCCAAAATAAGCTACGCAACTTGAGCTACATCATTTGCGTAAGTTAAGTTGAAATAGCTTATTTCGGCTTTTGGTGCTGTCTACACAGCAGAAAGTTGGAGAAAGAGCACTCTTCCTCCAACTTCCCTTACTCCTCATATAATGAGGATTACAGGAGTCAGAGTAAGAAGTCCTCCAGTTCTACATTACTTTTACATTATTGTAGTGTAGATGCAGACTTTGTTATTTCAGAATAATGTCAGTTATTCCAAAATAACGCTGCTGTGTAGACACAGGCTCTTTGGCCTGGAAGTGGTGATTCAGACTAGTCACCTACAGAATGTAATATGGGATTTTCTAACATATGACTCCCAGTTGGATATTGGCTGTTGGCTATATACCCTCAATCTGAGGGGCCAAAAATATCAGGGCTGACCTCTGTTTAAATGTCTAGCTCTAGACTGTTCACCCCTAAGAATTATGGATGATTTATGGGTGCACTTCTTCTACAGTGATTTCAGGCCAGCCTTTGGGAATCTGTGTAGCTTATGGTTTCTATCTAGCATTTTGCAGCTGGCAGGGCAGTGCCCCAGAAGCTTTTACTTTTGGTCATTCCCTCCCAGCAGGTTCTTGCAGCTAAACCAGTTTCTCTTCTGAATGGTTAATGCAATCCTTGGCCACAAAGAGTGGCACCTCATTAACATAAGAGATAGCAAGGGGCCATAGTTTAAGTTTAAAAAAAACAGTACAGTTTATGGTGTGTCATGCATTTGGAGGTCAGGCTAAAGGATCACAATGGTCCCTTCTGGACATGGAATCAATCAAGTAATGAAGTGAGACAAAGGCATGCCTCTGTTTCAATCCCTGTCATAGATTCTTCCTTAGCCTGTGGACTGGTCTCTTAATCTTATTGGTTTACATTCTTTGTGCTCAGTTGTCTATTGCCTTGATAGCTGTGTAATCATTTACACTTGTGCAAAGTGAATGTAAAGTGCTACCATTCAGAGTTGGTAGGATTCTGCACCCATTTTGCACAGTTGTAAATTGATGGATAAGATGAGAAACTGGACCATCAAGAAATTTTCCATGATGTTCAGCCAGTTTCTGTTGTATGATGGACATAAGCAGGAGCAGAATAAAGCTAATACTGAATGCTTAAGAAATTCCCACCATCAAAAACAACATTAATCCTCTTTCATTAGGTCTAGCATACTTTCCACTTCAAGAAAATCATTGTAGGGCTACTCCATATTGCACTTTTTCCCCTTGAGGAATTTCAGTGGAATAGATATTGTTTATTACCATCACAATTTATTATGTTTTATGTCGTCTTCTCAAAAGGTCAGAGTACAACAAAGTGCAGATAATAAGCCACTACCACAACAGATGCAAAGAAGCATTACCTCAACTGCAGCACTAAAGGCCTTAAGTAGGCAATAGTGACATTGTGTGGTTCAAACATACAGTCAGACACAATACTCCTCTTTTAATTGATGCAGGGTGGGAGTTCAATGCTCAAATTACGAAATATTGTCAAGGGAACACTGCAGTGACTACAGTTTTAGCTAATAATGGCCTGCTGTTTTTAACATTCTGAGGTTTCCACAATCATATCATCGTTCAAAAAAGAACAGATAAAGGATTACCAGACTTTGAGGCCATTCATCACTTTTGCTTCATTAGGGACTAAATAATTCAAGTTCTAAAAGCTATTTTAAAAAGACAGAAACACAAATCTTTGTAGCAAAGTTGCTTATGTTCTTTGTAGTATAGCAAATATCTTCTGCAATAAGAAAATGCCAAGTTTTCATAACCCAACATGTAAAATGATCAAATGAAATCCTAACAGCAGGGCTGACAGCCACCACGAGCTCCGGGGCAAGGTGTGGAAGGGGCCCTAGCACTGTGTCCCGAGAAGGGGTGGGACCAAGGGTAAAAGGGGCGGGGCTGAGAGCAGTCAGCTCTTAGCACCGCTCAGATTGTGGTGTGTTGCCTCAGCCCTCAGAGCAGCACAGAGTGGCACTCCTGTGGCAAGTCAAAACAGTCTGGGGCTCGGCCGCTGATGCTACTGAAGCTCTAGGCCCCTTTGAATCTCTAGGCCTGCAAGCAATTGTCCCCGTCCCCTGTTGGCAGGCCTGAATACTAACAATGATTCTAAAGACAGAGGTTAAATTGTTTATTGTGTTACAGAGAAGGCAGAAATATTCAATACATATTTTGAAAGGTCCAGGATGGTTTATTCATCTCTTATGTTGAAAAAGGAAGAATTTCTATTCAAACCATAACTGGAGGCAGGGGGATGTTAAACAATAACTATTATAGTTGCACAATTTGAGATCAGGACTAAGTAACTTGAACCAAAGACTGTTACAAGAAATGGCCAAGGATTTCTGTGAATCATTAATATAGATTTTTTAATAAATCTTCAACTCCAGATGACTAGAAATAAAAGCTAATGTTGTGCCAGTATTTAGTAACTGCAAATAAGAGAACGTAGAAATTGGGCACACAATTTTAACAGTGAGGGCACTTAACCATTAAAAAAATACTTTGGGGTGTGGTATATTCTCCATCACACCAACTCTTTAAATCAGGACTGGAAGTCTTTCTACAAGATATGTTATAGCTTAACTAGATGGTATGTACTTGCTACAGAAGTTAATGGATGAGGTTGTCTGGCCTGTATTATATCGAACAGTGGTAGATAACCTACAACCTGAGGGCCATGGGTGGCCCATCAGGGTTCTATGTTTGGCTCACGAGACATTTAATTTACTGTTGACCATGTGCTGGGTTGCCAGATTCCACTGTTTTCCGTCTGCATAGGCTTTTTTCCTGCTAGTATTACCAAAGTGACACACACTTAAAGTAAGGGCACATGAAGTGAGGTATGTGCTGATTGACTGAGAGAGCTGTGCACTCTCTCTGGATCCAATCAAAGAACTGCTACGATTCAGTAAGCACAACCACAATTCTGGGTACACAAGTGCAGTTAGCAAAACTACCCTATTCCAGAAGATAGTCTTGGTTATGATAATTTTGCAGCCCACTGAGATGAAAGAGGGCCATTTATTCAGCCCACTCAATAGCCTGTGTTGTCCATTACTGATGTAGAAGGTTACAAAATAATTACAATGGTCCATTTTGGCCTTAAACTCTAAGTAAATTTGGAGCACCTGTGGTTGTCATATTAGTAGATGTTGGTAGCCATCTTTTAGTTGATGAAACCTTGATTAGCATTGGTCAACTTCTGTGTACTCAATCCTGTGATGGTATCTTGTCTATAGGTAGCCCCAGGCAAGATCTATGTATTCAGACCCAATCTGTATTGTTTGTGGTGCTGCTGAACAATGCTCCATGGCAAACAGGAAGCCTGGAATCCCCCATATGATTCTCTACAGCCAGTAGAAGATCCAGCCCCACTGCAACAAGACCCTACAAGTAGTGGATGTGCCCCAGCTTAGTATATGTATATTCATATTTAGTTGAACATCTAAAATCCGGTACTCTCTGGTCCAGCAATATCTGTGGTCTGGCAGGACCGCAGGTATAGCTGGACCAGAGAGCCTGGCTGGGTGTGGGGGTGGCCAGGATCAGAAATGGGTCAGAAGTGCAGCCCCACCAGTGGCAGCAGGGCCAGAGGCTAGGAGCACAGCCCAGGATGACAGTGGAGAGTTCAGTCCCTGGCCGGGGCTGGGGGCAGTAAGTACATACCCAGTCAGGGCTGGGAGCAGAGCCTAGTGGCTGGGATGGCACCCAGCAATGGGGCTCATGGCTGGGAAGGGAGCCTTGACCTCCCCTGGTCCAGAAAACTCCCACCCAGGTCCTGGAGGGTTCCAGACCAGGGAGGTCCAAGTTTACTACTTCTTATTGGTAATATAAGCTTCTATTTAAAACTAAAAAAAGGAAATTCAAAATTCAGCTCACAGAGCAACTGTCATTTAAGGTCAAAAGGAACTACTTGCTGCTGAGCGCTGTAAAATCTGTCACAGAAGTTTGAAAATAAAGCCTGAATTTACATATGCTTGCATAGACACAATAGCATTTTATGTTGACACCAAATCATAATATATTCATCTCTGAATACCCATAACATAGAACTGAAATCCTGATATGATCAAAATGCAGGATTAAGTATTAAGGGAGTTGCACTGGGTACAAAGAGTATCCGCTGTAAAAGGCTTTTATGGAAAGTCTAAGCACAATTATAATGATCTGTCAAGTATCTAATAAGGATTAGGTTTTCCCTGAAAAAGATTACGTTGGAGTCACTTCCATGAGCTCATGAATGGAGGTTCCCTTCAGTAAACTAATTAAAACAGGCTCAGTGTCTATGAATGAATGTCACCTATCTGATCCAGCAACAAACTGAAGTGGAAGTCAAAAGGTCTTTTTTGTATTCTATGCAACATGACTATTATATTATAAATCCAAAAGTCTATGGAACTGCACAGGAAAGGTTGGAGCACAGAATAGGATTTGAATCAATTACTGCAGGCATTGCGGGAAAACATTCTTATTTTACATTTGGGTGACAAGTCTCTGCCAGTCTTGAGTCCTGGCATCATATGAGAGAGCCATTTTTCTAATTGATCCCCTGGAGGCCAGTTCAGTAGTCGAGTGGGTTGCTTAATGAAGGACTCTATCTAGCTCCTCCATTTCTCTGAACTGATGGGAATTGAATACATTTCAAAGGTGATGTTCTTTGTATTTGACAGTAGGGAGAATTTTATGTCAATCTCCTGCAAAACTTTCCAGATGATGCAGGAGTGATGTGGGAAGGTTCTGAAGAAACAGGTCATGGTTAAGGATACGATTTGGTCACGGAGGTTACAGATTGTGTGACTTTAACCGACCTCCTTGCAAAGCTGTCCCGTTCATTGGATAGTTCCAGGCAGTTGCCCGGGCCCCTCACTTTGGGGCACCACAGGGACCAGGGCATCCAGGGGTGTTGCCAGGGGACCTGGCACTGGCAGCAGGGGCTGGGCACACCCCCACACTCACCAGCGGCAGTGGGAACTGTGGGAAGTGGGAGCCAGGTCTGGAGAGGGGGAGGGCTGTCCTTGGCCCTTCCTCCTGGGATGGTGCTGCCTCCATGGCTTCATTGGCTCCAGCTGTCAGCCCCCATTCCCTCAAGCTTCAATGTCACACCCCTTTCCTCACTATACCCTGATTTTGTACATTCTCCCCTTATCTACCACTCAGGCTTCACACCTCTCCCTTCTATGAATATACCCTGATTCTGTACATTTTGAACAAGACTCTTTTGAGAATTTTGCTGAGTTTTAACATGACAAAAATCTTATCCCAAGTCATGTTATAAAGCTGTGGGGATTGGGAGAGAAGACGAGTGGTATCTGGGGCTCTGAGAATGGAAGTAGTAATCAACAAACGTCTCCAAATTGTCATCTGACAATATGCCCCAGGTTATATTCTGGAGAGACCATCTCTAATAGTGTATGGGTATAGGACTTTAGTCTGTACCCATTCAACTCCTTCCTGCAGTGAGCCTACCCATAGGAATGCCAAGTAATGCCATTTTGTATGTTGATTTCTGTCAGTCCACTAATATTTCACATAGATAACTGAATAATTAGATACTGTAAATACTAATTGATCTTAACAATAGCAATCTAGAGGAGAAAGGCATTGTGGCCAATTAATCTCTCTAGCTTCCAAATTATATCGGTCAAATGGCATTAAAGTTTATGTGATGAGGTCCTACAACAGTGACAAGTAGCAATGAGTGCTAATGTCCCACTTTCTAAATCAATAACTCCTCTGGATCTGCCAAACACAGATAAGGCAAGAAACACCATCCTATAGCCTCCAATCTTGTCTGAACGGGGACAGTATTGTGACAGTCACATTGTTAGGCTACGTCTACACTGGCCCCTTTTCCGGAAGGGGCATGTAAATTTCACCAGTCGTCGTAGGGAAATCCGCGGGGGATTTAAATATCCCCCGCGGCATTTAAATAAAAATGTCCGCCGCTTTTTTCCGGCTTTTAAAAAAGCCGGAAAAGAGCGTCTACACTGGCCCCGATCCTCCGGAAAAAGTGCCCTTTTCCGGAGGGTCTTATTCCTATTTAAATCCCCCGCGGATTTCCCTACGACGACTGGTGAAATTTACATGCCCCTTCCGGAAAAGGGGCCAGTGTAGACGAGCCCTTAGTGTATCTATGCTACAAAGCTTTCCATAGAAGTAATAGTTAAAGTATAGGAGCAAGGAAGGATAAAACAGAATTTACCAAGTTTACACATTTTATTCCTCTCCATAGGCCCCACATCAGGCCATTTTGCTCATCTAGTCATGTAGGGCTGGATGCTTCCTCTGGAGTCTTTCATCAAGTACTTGTAAATAAGGTGCTGTGTCCTCAATGTGTGCGAATGACAATACTTCCTGAAATTCAGCAGCAGAGATCTCATGAACAATTTGACTGAGAAACATAAACATGTTTGAAAGTTCTCCTCTGGCAGGGCTTCTGGAGCTCATGGGGGCCACAGAGCTGGAGGGGCCACCAGTGCTCATGGAGCCAGAAGAACTGCCTAAGCCAGTAGGTCTGGGGCAAGTGGAGCCCGGTGGTCAGGAAGAGGAACCCAGTAAGGAAGTTTGTTCCCCTACTTCCCCTCAACACCCTCTGGCCCGGGGACAAACTCCCTTTTCTGGGACAGGTCAGGTCCCGAAGGTGCTGGACCAGGGAGGTCCAACCTGTACTTCAAATTGCTAGGTGTGACGGAGCAGTCGGGGTTCCTCTGATCCTGCACCCCCGTAGAAGCAAGAACAGATTCCTCCAGCTGGTAGAATAGAGGGGATACAGCACAGCATAGATGTGATGTGTTTATAGGAGTCTCGGCCAGGATACCTCTGACCCCTTGAGATGGGGTTCCTAGGCCCCTGGATTCCATCCCTCTCCTTAGACTGGTTCCTCCATGATTCCAGCCCAAGACTGACCCTTCCCCCAGCACACACTTCCTTTGTCCCGTCTCTTTCCTTAACAAGCAGAACTGGTTTGGCCACTGTCATGAGGCCCCTCTTGCTGGGCCCTGCTTACAGACAACCGCCAGTGGGGGTCCTCTACAGCCCACCGCCCTAGCATAGCAACCTGCAAGGTACTGACACTGCATCAGAACATGTGGGCGAGTCAGTGGGAATCACACATCACAACATAGGGGGCCCCCAGGATACGGAGCAGACAGCCCCCCTACTATGCCACACCAGGTCATATATGTAGGAACTAATACAAATTTTTGATATAAGGACTTAGCTGCAGGCGATAGAAGAGAAGAAAAATCTGGGCATGATGGTTAATAATATGATGACTATGAGCTGTCAATCTGATGCAGCCATGAAAAAAGGCTCATGCAGTCTTAGGATGTATCAGGCACGGTGTTTCCAGTAGAATCAGAGAAGAGTTTAGTGCCACTATACAAGGACTGGTAAGATCTCATCTGGAATATGGTGTACAATTCTGGTGTCCTGTGTTTAAGAAAGATTCATTCAAATTGGAAAAGGTGCAGAGAAGGGGCTACTAGGATGATCAGAGAAATGGACAGCCTATCTCATGAGAGGAGACTCAAAGAATTTTGCTTAGGCTAAAGAAGCTAAAGAAGACGGAATTTGCTCTCTAGAAATATGTCAGGGTATGTCTACACTACCCCCCTAGTTCGAACTAGGGTGGTAATGTAGGCAACCGGAGTTGCAAATGAAGCCCGGGATTTGAATTTCCCGGGCTTCATTTGCATAAAGCCGGGCACTGCCATTTTTAAACGAGGAAACGAGGAGTAACGGTAGTTCGGACTAGGAAGCCTAGTCCGAACTACCTAGTCCGTGCCACGTGTAGCCGCACGGCACGGAGTCCGCACTAGCGGACATTTAAAAATGGCAGCGCCCGGCTTTATGCAAATGAAGCCCGGGAAATTCAAATCCTGGGCTTCATTTGCAACTCCGGTTGCCTACATTACCACCCTAGTTCGAACTAGGGGGGTAGTGTAGACATACCCAAAGAGAGATAAATATTGGGGCAAGTTAAGTCCACATTGGCTTTTAAGAACAAATGGTTATAAACCGTTTAGACTCAAAGATAGGCAAAGATTTCTAACCAGCAGAGGAGTGAAGTTCTGGGACAACCTTCCAAGGGAAGCAGTAGAGGCCAAAAAAACCCCCCAAATCCCCAAACCTTAACTGGCTTCAAGACTGAGCTCGATAAATTTGTGAAGGGGATGATTTAGTCTGCCTACGGTGGCATGTGGCCCATTGGTGATTAACAACAGCAAAAATCCCCAGTGGCTAGAGATGAAACACTAAAGGACGAGGGCTTTGAGTTACTATGGAGAATCCTTCCCAGGTATCTGCATGATGGATCTTGTCCACATGCTCAGAATAGAGCTTATCACGATATTTGTAGTCTGGAAGGAATTTTCCTTTGGATCAGTTTGGTAGAAACCCTGGGGGTGGTTTTCTTCCTCTGTAACATGGGGCATGGACAACTTGCAGGTTTAAGCTAGTGAAAATAGTAGATTCTCATGAAGTGTTTAAAGCACGATTTGAGGACTTCAATAACTCAGTCAGGGTACGTCTACACTGCAGCGCTAGTTCGAACTAACTTAGTTCGAATTAGTTAATTCGAACTAAGCTAATTCGAACTAACGCGTCTAGAACTAAAAACTAGTTCGAATTAGCGTTTTGCTAATTCGAACTAGCAAGTCCACATTGAGTGGACTCTGAACAGGGCTTAAGAATGGCCGGAAGCAGTGCCGGCAGGGCATAAGAGGAGGACTTAGAGCATGGAGATGCTGTCTCAGGCTAGCCGAGGGCTGCGCTTAAAGGGTCCCGACCCCCACCCCGGACACACAGTTCTAAGGGGTGCCCCGCTTGCAAAGAAGTTCTGGCTTGGAGTGCCCGGAGTACCCACACTGGGCACATCACACCACTCGGCCATCAGCCCGGCTGCACTTGCCGCAGGCTGCCATCTGGGGAGAGGGGGTAATTGGGGGGCTGCAGGAGAGCTTCCACCCCCAGAAGCCCGCAGAGCCAGCCCAGTCCTCCCCATCGGGGGCTCATACCCCATTCCTCCCTCACCTCCTTCCACTTCCACTTCCCTAGCCCCCCTTCTTATTGATGTACAAAATAAAGATAATGTTTCTTCCAACATTGACTCTGTCTTTATTGAAAAAAACTGGGGGAGACCGGGAAAAGGAGGTGGTAGAGGGGAAGAGAAAGGCTGGGAGAAGGGAGGGCAACTAACATGATCAGGGGTTGGGAACAGGTCCCAGATGAAGAAAGGCTACAGAGACTGGGACTGTTCACCTTAGAAAAGAGGAGACGGAGGGGGGACAGGATAGAGGTCTCTAAAAGCAGGGGTTGGGTGGAGAGGGTGCATTCAGAAAAGTTCTTCCTGAGTTCCCATTAAGAAGGACTAGAGGACACCAAAGGAAAGGAATGGGTAGCAGGCTTGAAACTAGTAAGAGAAAGTTGTTGTTCTTCCCAAAGCAAATAGTTAACCTGTGGAACTCCTTGCTGCAGGAGGCTGTGAAGGCTACAACTAGAACAGAGTTGAAAGGGAAGTGAGATCAATTCATGGAGGTTGGGTCCATGGAGTAGTATTAGCCAGGGGGTAGGAGTGGTGTCCCTGTCCAAAGTTTGTGGAAGGCTGGAGAGGGATGGCACGAGACAAATGGCTTGGTCACTGTCTTCGGTCCATCCCCTCCAGGGTCCCTAGGGTTGGCCGCTGTCGGCAGACAGGCTACTGGGCTAGATGGACTTTTGGTCTGACCCAGGACGGCCATTGTAAGCTCAGGGCTCAGGGTCGGGGGTCTCAGTGGACCTCCTTGATTTTCATGCACACCTGCTCCTGGGTGGCCAGGCTGGCAGCTCTCCTGCCCTAGCCGGCCACTTTCCTGTGCCTAGTGCGGAGATCGTGGACGAGGTCCACGATGTCCACACTAGCCCAGGCAGGTGCCCGCCTCTTGCGGTCCAGGGCAAGCTCCCGGGAGCCGCCAGCCTGGTCCCGGGAAGAGGGGGTGGGCTGGGGGACATCGGGTGGGTGGCTCTGTGCTGTACCAGGTGCAGGGTCTGCTGGCTGGGTGCTGGCAGGCTTGCACCTGGCACGGGCACCGTAGCCAGCCCGTGCCCCTTTAAGGGGTCCGGGGCCGGGAAGGGGGCATAGAGTTTCCCTGGTGTTGGCCAGAGTGGCCACCAGGGAAATCTGGGGAGGGCTAGCCTCCCACTAGTTCGAATTAAGGGGCTACACACCCCTTAATTCGAACTAGCTAGTTCGAACTAGGCTTAATCCTCGTAAAATGAGGTTTACCTAGTTCGAACTAAGCGCTCCGCTAGTTCGATTCAAATTCGAACTAGCGGAGCGCTAGTGTAGCGCCTATTAAAGTTAGTTCGAACTAACGTCCGTTAGTTCGAACTAACTTTGTAGTGTAGACATACCCTCAGAGTTTAGGGCTGTGTCTACACTGGCCACATAACCTGTAATAGCTATGGAAATAGCTACTTGCAAGTAGGAATAAGAGATCCTCCAGAATAGGACTTTATTCCGGAGGATCGCGCCAGTCTGGACGCTTTTTTCCGGCTTTTCCCCAAGCCGGAAAAAGCGGCGGCCATGTTTATTTAAATCCCGCGGGGGATATTTAAATCCCCCGCGCATTTCCCTATTCTGCCTTCTCTCATTTCCATAGCTATTACAGGTTATGTGGCCAGTGCAGACACAGCCTCGGAGTCTATTACAGGAGTAGTGGGGGCAGTTCTGTAGACTGCAATGTGCAAGAGGTCAGACTACATAATTACAATCATCACTTCTGACCTTAAAGTCTATGGCTATATCTAGACTATTTCCCTCTTTCAAAAGAGGGATGTAAATTAGGCAGATCAAAAGTGCAAATGAAGCAGGAATTTAAATATCCCGTGCTGAATATGGCTTTTAAGAAACCATGTTTCCTTTCAAGATCTCTGAACTGGATCCTCAAGTAGTATAAGTGCACATAGCCTCACTGAGGTCAATGGAGATGTGCTTATTTATAGCTGAGGATCTGACTCCATCCTTTTGAAAGAGGGGTGTAAATTAGGCAGATTGAAAGTGCAACTGAAGCGGAGATTTAAATATCCTGCGCTTCATTTGCATAATTGCATCACAGCATTTTTTTGAAAAAGGATATTTCGAAAGTGAAACCGCAGTCTAGACAAGGAGTATGGGATCTTTCAAAAAAGGGTGTTTTTTTTTTAAAGAACCGTGTCTAGACTGTGGTTTCACTTTCAAAATACCCTTTTTTGAAAGACCGCTGTGATGTGGTTATGCAAATAAAGTGCAGGATATTTAAATCTCCGCTTCAGTTGCACTTTCAATCTGCCTAATTTACACCCCTCTTTCAAAAGGATGGAGTCAGATCCTCAGCTATAAATAAGCACATCTCCATTGACCTCAATGAAACTATGTGCACTTATACTACTTGAGGATCCAGTTCAGAGATCTTGAAAGGAAACATGGTTTCTTAAAAGCCATATTCAGTCTTTAAACTGAACGTAATGTCCTATCCACTAAATTATTTTACACAGCTCTACTGAATAGGAAGAAAGAAAATCCTACTGAGAGATAATCTTTCATGGTGCATTATTTACAAAATATATTCAACAGTATTAGTCTGAACAAGTAAACTATGAATAAGAACATTGGCAACACAGAATAAGTACAAAGAAATGACTATTTACTATGGATCTGCTACAGTTCAAAGCCTATTTTTCAGTCTTCCTGACTGGAATTCTCAATGTCATTATCACCTGTGGCTGAGACTAAAATAATGTGATGAGAAAAGAACAGGTACTTATAAACACAAATAAAAAACACCATGTAAACAGAAATCTGGGAACAATGAAGTGTCCTACATTTCCCAGGAAGGCAGAATATCATTTGGAATGGGGCTTTTAAATAGTAAAAATATTAACTGACTGAGAAATACTAAACACAAAGTCTAAAAGAATAGAAGGTGAAGAGCTACTGTGTTGCTGTGTGATTCTGCTTGAGTTTTTTTAATTATAATTATGTTGACACAGTGTTACCAGACAAGCTACTCCATGGGGGTTCCCAGTAGGCTGTTGCAGAAATGTGCTAATGTGTCCCTTGGAAGCAAATGGGAGTTGTGAGTAGTAGAAAGAAGTGATTTCCTCCTCTTTGTGTGGCATTAGTGAGATTGATACTGGAATGCTGCACACACTTAATGCCCACCTTTTGAAAAGGAAGTTGAAAAATTGAGGCATGTGCAGAGATGAGCCTCACACATGACCTGCAGGCTGGAAAAATGCCTGACAATGAGACTTAGGAGATCAGTATCTTTAGCTTATCCAAGAGATTGAAAGGTGAGGTGAATACAGCATATAAATTCCTTCCCAGGAAGAATACATCAGGCACTAACTGTCTCCTGTATCTAGTAGTAAATGGCATAACAAGAACCAAATAGCTAGAAGCCAGGCAATTTCAAATTAGAAATCAGGTACACAGCTAATTTTGAAGAAGATCAACCATCGGAACAAACTACCAAGGGATGTTGCAGATTCTCCATCTCTGGCTTCAGATCAAGACTAGACACCTCTCAGGAGGGCATGGTTTAGCCAAACACAAGCTTTTTGGCTCGGTCAAGAGTAACTGGGTGAACTATTGTGATTTATGCTACACTTGAGGTCAGACCAAATGATGTAATGGCCTTAAAGTTGATGAAACTGTGTCAACCAATACTATCATTATATCTTGAATGCAATGCATTACCCTACTACTTCAGTCTATTCATCAGACATACAAATTACTATTTCAAGGTAGGACTTAGGGAGATGTAGTTGTAACCAGAGTTCCCTTTAATTTACTATTTGTAAATCATTTGGAACTAAGGGGTTTTAACCTCTTGTTGTAGTGTGAACAAGCACTAGAGATGTGTGCTTGTAGATCCAGAGGTTCCAAATTCAATCCCCACAGAAGGGGGAGGGACTAGAATGCCTATGTATATATGAAATTTAGAGTGCGTCCAAACCACACTGTTTTTCCGGAATAACAGCCATTATAGCAGCCACATAGCAATTGTGTTATTTTGAAAGAAAATCAAAATAACAGAAGGCTTTTCCCAATGTTGATAAACCTCATTCCACAAGGAATAAGGCCACTTCCAAAAAAAACTTTTTTGGAAGAGGGTATGTGTGGGCATAGAATAGGGAGATTTTTTTCAAAAATAGAGGCCTCCAGGAAATCCCACAGATGCCTTGCTGGTCTCTCCATCCACACTTCCTCTTCCTCTGCAGCTCTTAAAGCTGCAGACACAGGGGAAAGGACCTATGGCAGGAAGCTGGCCCTCAGAGTCTCCAGCCACAGTACAGCTCACAGTGCCAGACATCTGGCCACCATGTTCCAGCCACAAGCCCCACAAGAGGCCTTTGCCCATTCCAGGGAGCACTCACAGGGCTCCAGGAGCCTGCCAGGGGCCAAAAGAAACATGCGCTGTCCTGGTCTGAGGTAGAGATCCTGGCCCTCATCGAGGTGTGGGGTGATAAGGAGAACCTCCAGGATCTCTGCTCCAGACAGCACAATGCCAATATATACACTTGGAAGGCTGATAAACCTGGCCAAAAAGGACCATACCCGGACCCAGGAGCAGGTCCAGAACAAAGTAAAGAGCTCTGCCAGGCATACGCCAGGGCGAAGGAGAACAGCTCACGCTCCAGGGCAGAACCCCACTCCTTTCCCTATTTTGAGGACTTGAACCACATTCTGGTGGGGTGGTGCAGCCCCTTCCCCATTCCTGGTAGTAAACTTGGGGTTGGAAACACTAGTCATTGCCCGTCCACGAGGAGGAGGAGGACATGGCCATCACACTGGAGCCAGTACCCCAGGGCCTGGATGTGTCCCAGGCATCCTCTGAGGCTGGGGAAAGATCATCAGTTGAGTGGTCTTAGTTTTTCACACACACATAGTGGGAGTGGCAGGTGCTGAGGGGCTGTGATTTCCCAGGCCTGCTTGTCTGTGGGACATGGGGTGGGGTGGGGTGGGAAGCATGGTCCCCTCTGTAAGACAGGGCCTGCTGTTCAGGCCACACATGGCCTTGCTCCTGGGATATCATCTTCCTCTGACCCAGGAACTGTTGCTCTCAGCTCACAGATGAGGGCAAGGCCTCAGGGACAGTGTCTCTAGGGATGACTGAACATCTCTCTTTATTGTCCCCAGACAGACCAGCCATGACTGTGGGGCGATCTACACCACCTGAGCCAGCCACCTGCTCCCGGAGGAGTTACAGGCGCAGGAGGGTCCAGGAGGACCTAATGAGGGAGCACATATCCATCCTCTGGGACATGCAGGGATGCAACATGTGCATGACCGACGAGGCTCTCCTGACCTATCCAGCCCCAGTCCCAGTCCCAGTCCCAGTCCCAGTCCCAGTCCCAACTCCTGTTCCCCCTCATTCCAGCCCCTGCTCCCATTCCCATGCCAGACCCCACTTCAGCACCCCTCCCTGCCTATTCACCTAGCCTTTCCAGGGGGATGGCAGGTCACATTTGTATGTTCCATCATGTGAGGGCAGGGGTGAGCCAGGCACACAGCTCCAGGAATGTCTCCTCCTTCATGCAGAAGATCTAGAGCCACTGCTGGTTGGCCCATCACTATAAGATGAGCCGATCCCACCAGTCGGAACTGGTGTCCAGCAGAATAATTTTCCAGACGGCAAAGAATTCTGAAGCTTTTCCCCGCCTCTTACAATTTGCGTTTGTTCAAAGCAGGAATGGGCCTGATTTAAACTGAACTATTGCTAACTATATATTTTAAAATGTATTGATTTACACCATGGTAAAAATGAAAGTAATTGGTACCTGGCAAGGATATTGTGAGCCTTAATTTATCAGTAGCTTTGAAATCCTTTGATAAAGATGGAATGTAAGTGCAAAATACATTACTGTGTCAACACACTTTTCCCATCTTTGCACATCAGATATCTTGTGAGGCAGGAGTGAGACCTGTCTTCCTTTTTGACTGTGTCCAATCGGCTCATTGCTTCAGAGATGTACAATTTCACATCTCTACTAAAGCAGCCATAGGCATGTTTTTGTAAGGTAAGTTTTCCCTGAAATCTACATAGTGAGTAGTGCCTTCGTTTACTTATATGAAATCAGCCTTTGGGATGCTGGACTGACAACTCATCTTGATGTTCGTCAAACTGCGGGTAGCATCCGGAATGAAAAATTGAATTGCCTCATTAGGAAAAACATATGCATACATGTTATTAGTTTACTCACCTATAATGACAAAGATGTTGACTTGTGAAAACTGGAACAATTGTATGATTAATACGTATACTCATACAGCTAAACAATAAAATTAAAAAAAAACCTGCTACTGGGGGGAGGGACTGTTTTGAATGGAATGCAAAAAGGACATGAAAGAACAGCTATTCCTTCATGTTTGAATGCTATGCAGTGCTATTAAACATCCAGTAGCTGTTGCCAGCTTTAGTCGCTCAGGGACAAATTGATGATATCCATCTTGCTGCTGATAAACTGGCAGACCCTCCCAGAGATAATATGTTGCAGTTGGATCCCACATGCGTGGGATGGATTCTTAGGATTTCCTTCACTTGAGATGGTTGCCTAGGACACAAAGTGACCCAGACATTTAAAAATAGAGCAAGCGCTGCATGCAGGATTAGAGGCAGCATCCTCCAAATTAACTAAATGAAGGTAAATCAAAATATGAGGGCTGAGTAGGAGCTCCTTCATAGCTCTGGGCTGCTGACAAATTGAATCCATCAATCTGAATGAGGAGTGCTTGCATCTGTGGAAAGCTCCAGCATTTCTCCAACAGGCAAGTGATGTCACATCACAGAACTAGCAATGAAGCTGTCTCCCTATTAGTATCACTTTGCTAAAGCCACATAACAACATGAGAAGGATTAACCCATCATCGACCCTTCAAAAAAATAAATATTCAGCCCTGAGTGCAGTGGCTCCACAGCTGCCACTGAAGCTATAGATGGAGAGAGACACACACCCTTCCGTGCCCCCTACACACTGATGCCAAACAGTGCACAGAGGTAAAAAAGCCTCCACGTGTTCCACAGTGAGCCTGCGTAAGTGGTACACGTGCGGTTGTAATGACAAATTGCTAATGTCATTCTGTGCTGTAGAATCTATTAAAGATGGGTCTGATCCTGAAAGATACCAAGCATCTTTCTACAATTTCTACTGAAGTCAGGATCAGGCTGTTATGGACATGCTCTCTCACTTGTTCAATATGCATTTCATCCATTTAGTTTTAAAGATTGCATTGCTCAGAAAGTTTCAACACACAGAATCTCATTTGAACAATACAACAGAATTACATTCTTCCCATCAAAAAGCTGTATTATATATGGTAAGGTTTTTTACTTGACGAGGGGGTGGAGGAGAGTAACAACATCATAGACATTTCAGTGAACTTTTTCAAGCTAATCCTGCTTGTAGTAGGATTCCTTGGAATGCTAAAAGTGAACACTTAACACATGACTTTCTGAATCTCATGCTTGGAGTGTAAATAGAGTAACAAAACTGATCAGTTAGGCTACATCTACACTGCAGGCTTCTTGTGCAAGGAGCTTTTTGTGGAAGAGATCTTCCACAAAAACTTCTTGTGCAAGAGCACGTCTACACTACAAAAGCGCATCGCAAAAGTGATGCATCCCCACTGCATGGATGCTCTTGCGCGAGAAAGCTCTGATTGCCATTAACAGAATGGCCATCAGAGCACATGTGCTTCTTTTGATAGGCTGTTTTTGTGTAAGAAACCCCTGTTTGCCGTCCACACACGCCTTTTTGCGCAAGGGCTTATTCCTCGTAGAAAGAGGAATAACTCTCTTCTGATTTACTGTAAATAGACATGCACAAAACCAGCTGTTTTTTGTGCAAAAACTCTGCAGCATAGACATAGCCTGAGTATGCATTGTCCAGGCAATGTGAAAATGGACAAAAAAGGAAAGCAAGAGTAAATGGGATCTTGACCCTGAAATTGGACTAACATGAGCAAAACACCCAGTTGAGGAGCTCTATGGATTCAAATGAGGTGCCTCACTGGTGTCAAGCTCTGCCCACCTGGATCTGATTTCTGTTACAGACTAACACAGCAACCCCTCTGAGACTTTTAAATTGTTAGAATTATCTTGGCATTAAGATCCAACGTATTATTAGTAACAGAGCTAAAGACATTGATTTTAAGTATGGTCTTTATACTGGAATTGTCCCTTTGAAATATCCTGTGGGCTAAATAATGCAAAATAATACCAGGTGAAAAGAACCCTCATAGCTGTTGTAATCACAGTCTAAAGGCATCTATAATAGCAGGGAAACTGTGCAACTTACAAAGTAGGTGAGGTAGGCTTTCACAGCTGTATTTGGATTGTTCTCACTGATTAGCCCAAATCCTCCTCCTCCTTCCCATTCACGTGTCTTCTGCACAATAAGTGAAAGGCTGCTTCATAAATAGGACTCTGGAGTCATTTTTTTGCTAATGATTTTTTATAACAATTATGGGTAGAGAAACTAGTTCAGATAAAGTAAATATGAGTAGAATATTCAACCATACTCACACCAATGCGCTTTTTTTTAATTAGCATTGAATGTCTGTCTGTTTTACTTTAGAATGACCTTCTTAGATTTCCAGTCTACTCGTGGAGAGAAAAATTTTGTCCATTCTGGAAAGGTTCGCAAAAGCATATCCATTTTTGGATCTTTAACCTAACAACTTTGGAAAACTATGATTTATCCACTGGTATTTATCAATGAATTTTCCACACGCAAGTAAAAACAGTTATATACCATACACTGACATTTACCACCTTAAATGTTAGAACTATGTGAGCAAACATTTATAGGAGTATCATTCACTTTTATTTTTCTTTCATACAGGTTACCTATTGAGCAAAGTGTTTAGATGCCTATTTTTTAACAGACTAACAGCAAATTATGTAAGATAAAGCATGCATTTCACATGATTTCATACTGCTCCCCATCACTGCAGTATTTAAACAACAAGCTTTTGCCCTAACTACTAGGCCATCTTTCTTCTCTAGCAGTTCCATGAAGATGTGAACCTAGGACTCAGATTAGCAAAACAAGCATATTCTTAAAGGCTGTGTCTACACTGGGCCACTTATTCTGGAAAATCAGCCACTTTTCCGGAATAAGCTGCAAGCTGTCTACACTGGCCCTTGAATTTCCGGAAAAGCAACGACGCTCTACTGTACAAAATCAGCCGCTATTCCGGAAAAACTATTCTGCTCCCGCTCGGGCATAAGTCCTTATTCTGGAACACTGTTCCGGAAAAGGGCCAGTGTAGACAGTCCAGTAGTCATTTCTGGAAAAAAGCCCCGATCGCGAAAATGGCGATCGGGGCTCTTTTCCGGAAAAGCGCGTCTACATTGGCCACAGACGCTTTTCCGGGAAAAGGGCTTTTCCGGAAAAGTAGCCTGCCAATGTAGATACTCCTTTTCCGGAAAAACTGAAAACGGAATAGTATTCCGTTTTAAGCAGTTCCGGAAATTCATGCCAGTGTAGACACAGCCAAAGTGTTTTGGTGAATAAGGATGAACTCAAGCACATGCGGAACTGTCTTAATGTATCATGGCCCTACACAATTACATTTGGCACTGTATATACATATAGAAAATGTTCTATATGGCTCATGACTAATCTCAGCAACATAAGCAAGTAGAACAATGATTGCTGATACCAAATCATGTGATATCGTGATACAATTCCATGAAATAGCTTTATTACATGTAACTTTCAGAGACTTTCTGGCAGGAGAATCTTTCCATTCGGGAGCAATGGATTTATTGTGTCACAATAATTGCGTTAGATCACACATCAAGATGCGTCTTTGTCAACCACTTGAATCAGAGATAATATGCAATTTTGGTGGTTGTGACTAAATGTATATTATCATAAGATAGCTTTAGAGTATGTACTAGTCAGGATGCTTTTATATTCACTTACCATTTTTTTAACTAGATTAGTAAATTATATTACTAAGAACGTAAGCCTGTTTGTACCTGAGGGATGAATTTAAATTATTATTGCATTTGTTACCTTGAGAAATTATGATGGAGCCTTTGACTCTAAAGGGAGACCTTACTGATTTGATGACAGCAACTGCAGTTGTTGCTGAATAGATTGTGTTATTAAAATCTGTCAATTTCCTGCCTCGCCTGCCTCTTCCACTATCCATTACAGAAAACAAGAAATTGCTTGTCAAAAATGTTGCAACTAGAGGTGATAATTTTTGTTTCAAACCAGAGAGTCACATCTGTTTTTGTTTGCGTTAAAACTGGGATTCACAAATACAGTCCCTTCTGCCTAGATGCAGTGCATTCTATATAAATATGTTAAACACATTTTAACACCTTGCAGAGAACCTACAGCTGCAACAAATTCTGAATTTTCAACTACCCCTTCTACTGCTTGGCTAATACCACGACCCATTATCTGAGCAATCCTAAAAAATAAACCATGTATAGCTAATTTGCCTCAGATAAAAGCCTCAGTGATCTGTTAGCTTTTGCACTATAGCCTGACCATTTACATGAACATGTGTTGGACCTACAGGAGAAGTGAGTTCTAATTTGAGGTCCCTTCACCAAGAAAATTCTACCTCTGGACTCAGATAGCAAATCCAGAGACTGAAAACAGAACATTCAGTTCATCTGACCTGCTCTAGCTAAGCACGAGCAAATAGGTGAACTTTTTAAACTAGGCTCAAATCTACACAATGTTTTAAATCTGTAACTCAAGATATTAACTTTCATCTGGAATCAAGTGTCTTCCTGGTATACTTCCTGGGTGTGTGCAGAGTTAGGAGACACCTCACTGCCACTTTCTCTTAGTGTAAGGAAGCCTTGTTTCTGTGTACCATACATCAACTCCTGAAACTCTACCAGCCCCCTGTGGGCCTCCAGACCCTGCTGCTATGCTGCCTCAGCCCTCAAGCTTTCCAAGCACCTCCCTGGATTTGGCCACTGTTTTGATGCTTCTAAAGAAATGGTATATCCCAAATAGCTGCTCCACTTAACTCACAGAACTTATAATTGTTTGCCATGAAATCAGGCTGATTTAAAGCACAGGTTCAAACAGAACTACTGGAAACAGATATACACCAAATACAATCATAGCAGACATTAATTAACAAGGTATTTTCCCATCTACTGAAATATTGCTCACCCCAGATCTGTGCAGCATTTTACCACCAAGCTGGCTGTGATCCTTCTTTCATGAGATAAGCATTTAGTCATTTTGCTTCAGTTTGGTTCTTCTCCTTTGCCTTCTATGATATCCCATACAAACAATCCTTTGTCTTTATTCCTAAATAGGGCACAGCTCTGCTGTTTGTTTTACCCTGTAATTTTCCTCATCTCTCTGTGCACTTGGCTCAGTATTTAATTAGGTCTACAGTGCAAGCACACAACACAGAAAGGGCCAGACAAAGAGGAGGGTGTTTTATTCGAGAAGTGCTACTTTCAGGCAGGAGATATACACAATCTAAACAGAAAGTCAATGTCCTTACTACTGAAAAGTCTCAAAGGGGTATCTGTATCTGAAAAAAACACAAGGAGTCCTGTGGCACCTTAGAGACTAACAGATTTATTAAGGCATCGGCTTTCATGGGTAAACCCTGCTTCATCATATGAATAAGTAGGTTTTACCAATGAAAGCTTATGCCCTAATAAATCTTTTCGACTTCATTTCCACTTGTTGGAGGATCAATACTCATGTAATCAATCTCCCAGGGTTCCATTTAGTAGGTCTAGTAAAGACTAGGGATGTAAAATAGTGATAGGGATGTAAGCGACTAGTCGACTATCCTATAAGCATAAGCTTGTCAGTTAATTGACTAGTTCTGACAAGTCACTTCTCTCCACATCCCCGCCTCCCCCCTCCCTGCCTTGCTGCCTCTGTCAGAAGCAGCAAGGAGAGGAGCAGGAACCGGTACTAAGGAGAGCTGGCTTAAAAGCTGGTTCCCCACCAACACCATCTCCACCTATGGCAGGGGGGGCAGAGGGATAGCAGGACTGGGCGTGAGCTAGGAATCAGCTGATTCCTGGATCGTGTTCAGTCTCAGACAATGTGCCTCTGTTTTTTAAATGTATTAAGAGCCTGCCAGCCTGCACACCATTCTAAGCACCAGGGATCAATTGTCCTGACTCATGCTAGGTCCCCCACACTGTGTTTCAGCCTTTTAAATGCATTAAGAGCCTACCAACTCGTAATGCATTTAAAAAGCAGAACTGCAGTGGCGTTAGCTCCTGGCCCCAGAAGACTCAGGTGTCTGTGGTAGCCAGAAGTATCCCTGAATGGAAAATAATATTAAACACTCTTACGTAGTGGGACAAGCACTATCCTTGCTACCCTATGGAATTTATTCCCTCAACCAACAAGAATTACCTTCACTTAATCCGAATTAGGCTTCAGACGGGTTTTCATCCAAATTGCTATCTGAACCGGGCACCAAGAAAGAAAGGATATGCCCTATCTGGATCAGCTATATAAGTACATGTAAGACAATGACATCAAAATGCCTGTTAGCAGTGCAGCCAAGCTCTCTCATTGTATTCTCATTGCCATGCTGTGCAGGAGGCCTGACAAAATATTTTGGAACCAGCAGCATGCTTGAAATTAATAACAATTTCAGAGGCTCAAATGGAATTATTAATCAAAGATTATTAGTCAGATTAGTACAACATCACAGGGTATGTCTACACTACCACCCTAGTTCGAACTAGGGTGGTATTGTAGGCATACCACACTTGCAAATGAAGCCCGGGATTTGAATTTCCTGGGCTTCATTTGCATAAGCCGGCCGGCGCCATTTTTAAATGCCGGCTCGTTCGAACCCCGTGCCGCGCGGCTACACGCGGCACGGGCTAGATAGTTCGAACTAGCAAGCCATTCCGCACTATCTGTACGTGGAACGAGGCGTACAGATAGTGCGGAATGGCTTGCTAGTTCGAACTATCTAGCCCGTGCCGCGTGTAGCCGCGCGGCACGGGGTTCGAACGAGCCGGCATTTAAAATGGCGCCGGCCGGCTTATGCAAATGAAGCCCGGGAAATTCAAATCCCGGGCTTCATTTGCAAGTGCGGTATGCCTACATTACCCCGCTAGTTCGAACTAGCGGGGTAGTGTAGACATACCCATACAGACTAGAGAAAGAATAGACACATTACCACCCTTAGGGCAAGGCTTAGAGCTAGCGTTATTGGTGAGACACCAGCAGATTGCATTCCCCACCTAATTCCCCAAACTTTGGCCTTTTTATAGAGTGTGAGACAAGGAATCCCCTTTTTAGAGAGAAAATACTTTCCCACAATTAATTTCACTGTGTTCTCTTTTGACATTTTCTCTATTTATTTATGGAGCTTCTTTTATGGTAACTTTAAGTTACATGGACAATACGCTAAATGGAATTCTAATCAGTCACGGTTTCATCCCTTACAGAACCCATCTGTACTAACAATTAGCCCTTATTGACCCCCTCCTCCCGTTCATTACAGAAAACATTAGTCATAATAAGCATTTATCAATCACTGTCACTGAACTCACCCTTGCATTCACACTTTACACACTGTAATAGTTTTTTAAAATGTATGCCTTGAGGTATCATTCAAAAATTAAGAATTCACCGGTTAGTATTATCATGGCCAAATGTGTATGGGAATATTATATGTAAAGTTATGAATGTAAATTTAAATTGTGACTGAAATATGTTTACCAGACAAGTTTTAGGAAGGATAAAACCTGTCCCTCAAATGCAAAGGACAGGCAGATCAGCAGTCTTCCCTTTCTGGTGCCTTCAATAATTCATCTTGCATGGCATATTTAACCTACATTGCTGAGAACTTTGGGAACTTAAAAGAGTTGAACTCTTCTCTTAAGGAGTAGAATATGAATGTGAGACTAATATAAAGACCAAACTTTGAAGTTTTTCTTCTTCCTTCAGACTCCATCCCTTAACAGCAAGATAGGTTCATCCATCATATTCAATTCCTAGAAGAGTTACCCAGCTTTCTTTGGAACCTTAATTCATTTTTATTGTTCTGGAAAATAAACTGAAAATGTACATGTTTCATTTAAATCATTGCTCTGGGGTGTGGTTGGGGATGAGAGGTTCAATGTGCAGACTGCCCTGAGGAGAGAGGATAACTCCAGCCCTCTTTCACTGCAGCAGGTTGGGGCTTGGTGAGAAGTGCTTCTCCATGGCCACTGAGGAAGGGGTGCATCTCCCCCAGCTGTGGCAAATCCAGGTTAGGCTGAATGGGAACCACACAAGGACCATCTGTCCTCTGGCAGCCATAGCTCTGGGGTAGCTCTGGGTTGGGTGCCACAGCTGGGGGAGAGGTGCCCCTTCCTTCTGGCCTCAGCATAAAGCAGATGTGGTTGGAGGTGGGAGACAAGTACCTCTCACTGCACCCCACCACCGAGCGGCCATGGCCGTGGGCAAGGCTCCCACTCACATGGCCCCAACACAGCTGTCATAGCTAGGAGAGAGGTATAGCCCTTACCCCAATCCGAGAAAGGAGCTGCTGTGATAGCTCTTTGCTGGGGCTGGTGAACAGAGGTGTCCCTCTGCACACCTGCCCTGAGCCCCTGCCCTCCCAGAGCCTGCCCATAGCCTCTTTCAACATTCGTTCAGTTATATCAATTTTGAGGACTGTAGTTGATTTGATTATTGTCTTTTCTATTTGGTTTTAGGAGAAATAATCCCATTTGAGGCACATCCCATTTTCCTGTCACAACCAAACCCTGACCTTGATTTAAGTTATAAGAGGAAGCTGTATACCTAGCTCTTACCATTTAGGAGAAGTTCTTGAACAGACAGACATGTAGAGACACAAATACTGTCAATATATATAGTAGATAAAATATACAAAATTTAGTACAGTTGGCTTTTTTCCTATATATATGCATATAAAACAAAAGCTTTTATAATTTGTTTTTATGTCTGGCAAGTTTATAGTTGCCAAACATCAGAAAATGGTTAGGATTTGGGGGATTTAAGTAAGGTGGCCATGGTTGGTATATTTGGGAAATTTTCAGATAGCTCAATTCTCTCATCCAAATAATTCAGTTCTTCCACAACCTCCTCCTATGAAGTCATTTTCCTTCCAAACCAGCATATAACAAAAGTTGTCAGAGTGAAAATATTTGTCTACATTCATGTGTAACTAATTGCACACACTCAAAAGTGTAAGGCAGAGATAAAGAGAGAAATGCTCACCAATGCTCACTCTCAGAAAATCCCTTTACATGTACTAACACGTGACTGAGAAAAAATGCAAAGTAATGCACATTCCCAATTGTAAAACAATCCCAACTATTCATATAGAATGATGGCATTTTAATTATCTGTTACCACTTAAGAAAGACCTTGGAGTCACTGTAGATCGTTGTCTGAAAATGTCTACTCAATATGCAGCTGCAGACAAAAAAAAAAAAAGCTAATAATATTAGAAATCATTTGGAAAGGGATAAACAAACAAACCAGGAAATATCATAATGCCACTGTGAATCCATTGTCCACCCACACTTGAATGCTGTGTGCAGTCCTGGTCACCCCTTTTCAAAGAAGACAGATTAGAAAAGATACAGAGAAGGGCAACCAAAATTATTAGGGGTAAGAGATAGCTTCCTCATGTGGAGAGATTAAAATGACTGGGGTTGTTTAGCTTGGAAAAAAGACGACTAAGGAGTGATATTCTACGTCTATAAAATAATAAAAGGGGTGGGAAAAGTGAATAAGGAAGTATTATTTACACATTTACATAACACGAGAACCAGGGGTCACCCAATGAAATTAATAGACAGCAGGTTTAAAACATACAAAAGGAAAGCAACCTGTGTAACCTGTTTCCAGGGTGTAATGGAAAGGCAAAAAAGTTTTAAAAAAGAATGAGATAAACATTGATTAACCTGTCCTCCATGAAGTTATTAGCCAAGATGATGAGGGTGCAACTCCAGGCTGTGGATGCCCTTAACCCTCTGACTGTTGGAGACTGGGATTGGGTGACAGGAGATGGATAACTCAATAATTTGCCTTGTTCTGTTAATTCCCTTTGAAGCATTTGGCATTAGCCACTGTCAGAAGAGAGGATACTGGGCTAGACGGATCATTGGTCTGATCCACTGTGGCCATTCTTATGTTCTCATAAACTCACTATGAAATCAAAACAACCATTAACCAAAGACTGCACTGACAGCACAGACTTGCCCTCAGAAAAACACCACCACAACATTTCAGACAAAATCAAAGGTTACCTAAAAGCACAACTTCTTTGGAGAGAAAAAAATATTAGGTCTTGGGGGTAGGGGGAGGAGAAAAAAATACATCTGCTGGAATTCAACCTGAGCCATAAGCCCCTTTTCATACAAGTACAAACAAGATGCATCATTCACATAGTTCTTCAGCCCCTGCTTCCAAGCTGATGGAGGCCTGTCATTTGTGGTTATCCCCAGCAAAGCCTTCGGCCAAAGCAACTTTTGGCAGAAGGGTCTCAATTCGAAAGGAGCTTTTGTGTTTTACCAAGCAAGCAGCAGATTTTAAAATCAGCCCACTTCAGGATGGCTGCCATTGGAATAAGTTAAACTGCGTCTGGAGATTGACAGATTTTGGTTAGTCGCAGAAGTGACATGAACAATTGTAGGTTAACAATATAATGAGCAGGTTGAGCTGGCAAAGGTGAGCAGGTTGATCCACTCGCTGACTCTAAGACCCCTTGCCCAGGAGCAGTAAGACAGTGGCTCTAGGAATTCTTTTCTGTAAAATTAATTCAAAGCTTTCCATCTCTGAAGACTATTTCCTGCTTTCAGAATAAACTGAATTTGTATGCTTAGAGCCACTTAATCAAGAAAGTGTTCTGTTCTCCATTCTCTGCCAACAAGCCAGACACACAGCACCAAGGAAGCTAGCCAGAGATACACTGCTAACTCTGTATAAACCATATGTGACCTAGTTTAGGGCCCCAGATCTTCTTGTGAAGCTGGATACTGAGATTGTATTTTGAGGTGTATGAGTGGATACTGCAATCAGAGGCCTGTGGCATGGCTTCCATTGGCCCAGCTGACTTGGGCTGCTGTGCTAAAAATTGCAATGCAGCTGTTTGGGCTCGGGCTGGGATTTCAGAGCCAATCATGAATGTCTACACAGCAATGTTTAGCCCCTGAATCCCTAGCCCTGTAAACCCGAGTCAATAGTGTCCACTGCTGAGACTTGGTGCCAAGGGATTTTTATTGTAGTGTTAGGGGGGCTCACAGCTTTTGCAGGCTCCCATGCAAGGTGCGGAAGCAGCTGCACACCTCAGAAATGGTTGGAGCCTCAGGCAGAAGGGCTGGGGCTAGGGGTAGCCAGTCCTCGGCAGTGCCCAGACCTAGGTGCTGCCCCCCAGCCCTCAGAGCTGTGTGGAGCATGCAGCACCATGCTCCAGCTGCAATTTAAAGAGCCCAAGGCTCCAGTTGCACAGTAGAAGTGGTGGTGGCCAGGAGCCCCAGGCCTCCTTGAATTGTCGGACGCTGAAGTAACTGCTCCTTTTGTCCCTATCCCCCCTATTGGACAAGAAGCAAGGGGCTAAAATTGCAGCAAGGAGGTTTAGTTTGGGCATTAGGAAAAACTTATCACTGGTCAGGGTGGTTAAACACTGGAATAAATTGCCTAGGGAGATTGTGGAATCTCCATCACTGGAGATATTCAAGAGCAGGTTAGACAGACACCTGTCAGGGATGCCCTTGGTCTGGCCGGGAGGGCAGGGGACTGGACTTGATGACCTCTCAAGGTCCCTTCCAATTCTAGGATTCTAGGATTCTATGGTTGGCGGGCCTATGCAGTCTAGACACACACAGGGAATCTCTCTAAGGGTTGGCCAGGATGTTTCTCTCACTCTGCTTACTGATTAGCATGCATTATTAATAGAATGTCTTTTTCTTGACTATAGGTTGCATTCAATGATATCTGAGAAGCTGTAATGACTGTAAGGAAACTAAGGAATTTAAACCATAAAAGTTAGGGTAAGTTCAAAATGCTTTCTGAATCCAGCTCTTATTGATACTAGCCAACATACAGAACAAACCTTTCCCCTACATTCATCAGTTTTGTTTGGTACCCCTTTAATGCAAAACACACATGCTCTTTAAATTACCTTGTCAATAGGAGTCCTTCATAATGTTGCCACTCTGCTAAGCAGTGGGACTTTTCAAGCCCATGCTGGTTGGTTTCACACTGGAAAAATCAGTGGTGCAGATTCTGGATGTGTTTGCAATGTCAGACCTGGACCAGAACTAGTCAAACAGAATGCAGCCATTCCTCTCTTGCAGAAGTCTAAACCAAAAATCCATATCCCAGGCAGTGAATCTGCCTACAAAAATGCCATCAGTTAGAGAAACTAAGGCAGAGAACAAACTCTGCAGGTGCTTGCACCTCTCTGTGATTAGGAATATACAGTCCACTCTGGAACAGAAGGGGTTAAGGAACAACTGTGAGCCCAGGTGATCCTGCCCAGCCTCACCTGCTGAGCTGGTGGCAGCTGGAAGTGGGGCTTAGGTGGGAGCCAGACAGCTCAGAAGAAGTCTGATAGGGCAGGGAGAGACCTACCCTGACAGCACCAGTAGAAGGATGCGAGAGAAAAGTGTCTCTTTGTGAAGCCCTGAGGGGCTGTAGGCTCAGTTATTCTCTTTTTCTTTGTTACTGTGTCAGGCTTTGGAAGGATAGCGAGAGTTATGAACGGAGTGGCAGCTTTAAAGCACTCTGCTAGATACTGTTGCTTTGCACATGGCCCTCGCCTGGAGTCTGGCAGAGTGGGAGGGCCTGGCCTGCCTTACCAGCCACACTCGCATGAAGAGCACAAAAATCTCTTCCAGACTCTCCATGGTGGAAATCTGGAGAGGGTAAAGAATTTGTAAGCTCCACAGCTGGGACTGGAAACCCAGGGGGGTTATAAACATACTGAAGGTCCTCCCCTCCCCCCCGCCCCATCCTCTGTTGGGAGTGTTTCTCCAGAGAAGGATCCAGCTAACTGGAAACATGTCAGCCTGACACACCCATAAAAAGGCAGAGTGCCACAGGATGTGACAACGGCCAGTGAGAGGCATTGGAAGTTGAGTGAATAGAGATATTAGGTCTCTCTCTAACCACTAGGCAACACCACTAATGGAATTCAACAATCAGACTCCCACAAGAAGCAAGGACACCACAAAACTAAGGCCAACAGGAACATTTCTTTGAAGACTGAGCACTGCTTACACATGAAGAAAGAGACCCTGTAAGGCTGTGTGTCACAGTGCCACCTGGTGACTCCTGCCATCACAGCAATAGACATTCATGTAAAGCCATACTTCACTGGCTAGCTCGGGGATGAATAATTGCGTTATTGAAAGCGAAGCATTTCAGCTCAGCAAAGACAGGATTCTAACCCTTATCTAAATTGGGCTTCATGGAGGACGAGCTTAATCTTTTCAGCTGTAAGAGGTGGAAGGTGCTAAAATGAGGGCAGACAGTACAGCCTTCAATTCAATGGGTATGCAAACATATGCTGTGCCAACTGGAAGCCTCTATTTTCTATCCCCAGGAGAGCACAATGAAAGTTGCTAGCTAGCTAATGCCAACTTACTAGTAAGAAAACGTGCACATAAAGATACAGTAAAAAGAAAAATGAGGGAAAGCACAGAATGCCATGAATATAAACATCTAAAGGGCTTTTCCAACCAATTATTTTTAAACCATGCAAAAGGAGTATGTCAAGTAGACTAAACATAATCATCTAGCTATTTGTTTTGCTTGTGACAGGCAGTTTCCTGCAAATCTAATCACACTAAACTACATTTTTACTAGGGCTAGGAAATGAGTTGGAAGCAATTGTTTCAAAGTTTTCCTGTAGATATATATTGTTTTCCCCTGACAAGGGAGCTCCCTCCCCATCATAAATGCTGCCACCTTGAAAGTAACCACCATCTTCTGCATGGAAACCAAAGTCCAAATTGTTTTGAAGTTGTCAAGAAAAATATCCCTCTGAGGATTCTAAGCAGGAGAGAGCTGACAAGACGTCCAAGAGGGATTTTTGGGAGGAGGCTACTGTGATACTTCCCCCGGGGATGATGGGGATTGTGAGAAACCTCCCTACTACTTGCTCTTAATGTGAAGCAGTCTTGTCTGTGTCTACTGTAGCTCAGCTTCTGGAACCAACAGCTTCTGGCAGCACAAGCACTCCACGCCTCCACAGGCCTCGCTTTCCCTGTGCAGGCTGGTGATAGGCACACAGCATCCCCCAAAGAGTGCTCCCTGCAGTGCCCAGCCCTTAACCACTGCACACGGAGATTATCAGGTTTTCTGGCCAAGGTAACACTGTACATATCTCGAATGCTACAATTCAAGATTGGGTCCTGATTACTGAATCACTAAAATACAGGTAGAGTGAAACCAATCACAATTTACTTAACAAAAGCTTATTAAGGAAATGTCTAGACCAGGGCTGGAAAAGATGCTGCCTGGGGGCCGGATCTAGTCACCTCACACTTTGATTCAGCCCATGAATTGCATCTGGCTGTTTTCTACTTAGATCCTGCTGCCTATGCCACTAAATTTCCAAGCAGTGGCTCAGGCAGTAAGGTTCTGTTTAAGTGGCTTGTGGTCATAGGACTACCCCAGCAGGGGTCAGAGGCACGAGCCCTTTAAATAGTCAAACAACCCCAAGGTAGCAGCAGGTCCTGGAGCCGCCAGCTCTTTGCTGTGTTTTTAATTCAAAGCCTCCAGACCCGGACAACTCTGGGGGGAGGCTAGTTCCCAGACTGCCACTTTCACCCCAAGCCCTGCCCCTTCCAAGGGTGGAGCTGGCCTAGGACCATATACCGAAATTCATGAAGTTCCCCTTCCTACAAAAGTATTGCCCACCCCTCCTCTAGACTGTCGAGTTTTGTAAACAAATCTCTTATTGATACCTAAAGGTGGACAAAACAAAAATCGCCAGAGGGTGTTCACACTTGGTCCCTCTGTCAAGAAATCATGTCCACAATGAGGGCACCATGGTCAACAGTGTGAGCAATGCACTGTGTGTATGTAACCCACAGCGCAGTGTTCTGGGAAGGCAGAACTGATCCCTGCACAGCTAGGGATTCAGTTCACCCACAGCCTTTTCAGATATTGGGAGTGGCATCATGAGTAGCTCTGTAAGCTCTCCATGCTAAGTAATGTCACAGCAACACAGCAGCCCTCCCCCTGCAGCGAAAGACTGCCTGCTTCTGTGTTCCTAGTGCAAGGAAGCAAAGGAACAGTTCAATGATTTGCTCTTTGTTCCTCAAAAGGAGCAGCTCACTCAGCTGTCAGACACTTTCCTGAGCTTTGGAAGGGGAGGAGGCACATGCCTGCAGGGCAGCAGAGATAGCAAAAGGTCTGAGTACAGCCATCAGGGCAAACATTGTGGGATACTGGCAGAAGCCGCTTCTGTCGACGAAACAAATAGCGGAGTCTACACTGTTTTTTTGTCAATAATAAAGGGAGGGGAAAAGAAAAAGGTTTCTTTCAGGGTTGGAAGTTTTTTGACACTGAAACTGGGCATTTTTCCCAATAAAGCTCTCTCTGCAGAGTGCATGCTCTCACTGTTATGTCGCCAAAAGGCAGGTTTTGATGCCAAAACTTTGTAGCGTAGACAAAGCCTAAAAGATAGTGAATAAGGACAATGATGGAAACAGAAATGGTGACATATAAAACAAGAAATAGAACACGCTTCCTAGAATTGAAATAACTGTACCTGCCTAAGCCCTCGTCTAAAGTATTTTTTCACCTTAAATGAATCTTCCAGCATCTCTAGCCAACCCAGTCAGCATTCCTCTTTCATGAACGTAAATACCACTGTGCTTTTTGACTCCTTGGTGAATGATAAAAAGAGGTTTGTTCACCTCCTCCCTCTAGTCTATACCCTGGGAATAGGGGCTCTCACCTCCTGAATATCTCTTATGGATTGTGGTAGTACTGTGGTCTTTTTCCTCACACCCTGGTATCCTTTGCAGGCTGCCAGCTGTTTTTGATGTGTTGTCTACAACTTGGCCATCTGGACAAGTCACAATGTCTAAATGAACATCTCCCAGGGTAGCAAAAAGTCCAATAAGTGAACAGTCCCATTGCTCTTGCTAGGGCCTTCAGCATCACCCTTTAAATACGGTCCTTTGTTCAAGTTTTCAAGTAAGTCCTGTCCCCTTCTTGGAGTTTATGCTATGGTGGCTGGTGGGGAAAGATGGGCTTTCCCACTACTCCCATTCAACCCAGGGACCCTATAAACAGCCTTATGGGTCATTTTTAGCTTCACTCGTCCCTCAGGGTTAAGTCCTCTCTGTCCCTGAACACCCAGCAGAAGCAAATTCAGCCACAACAAAACTCTGGCTGTTCCTCAGTCATCTCTAGTGCCAGCCAAGAACTGATCTGCCAAGGCTCTATAGTTCCTTTTTATCTCAGCCTGCTGGGCTCTGATTGGTTTCTTTACTGCTTCTCTCATGTCACTTCGCTGCTTCCTGGGGAGAGGGTGTAGAAGGACTCAGGAGGCCTCTGCAAAGTCCAAGTGCACCCCTTTGTGTCCCACACCTCCAAAAGTCACTTTGCCCCAAAGTCAGGATATTCTCTGGTTTGCTGACTGCATGTTGCTTTCACATGGTCATGTTCACTTTGCATGCAAATAGAGGTTCCTTTGTGTTGACTTACCATGCTTAATTTGCATAAACAATGAGAAGTCCTGTGGTACGTTATAGACTAACAGATTTATTGGAGCATAAACTTGCATGGGCAAAGACCCACTTCATCAGATTCATGTAGTGGAAATTCCAGAGGCAGGTATAAATATACAGGCACACGAACAGAAAGGAGTCCAATCAAGAGGAAGGCCAGAGATAACAAGGTCAATTCAGTGCTTAATTTACATGTGACTTGAGGCATAAGAACATAAGAACATAAGAACATAAGAACGGCCATACTGGGTCAGACCAAAGGTCCATCTAGCCCAGTATCCTGTCTACCAACAGTGGCCAGCACCAGGTGCCCCAGAATGGGTGGACCGAAGACAATGATCAAGTGAATTGTCTCCTGCCATCCCTCTCCAGCCTCTGACAAACAGAGGCCAAGGACACCATTTTATCCCCTGGCTAATAGCCTTTTATGGACCTAACCTCCATGAAATTATCTAGCTTCTCTTTAAACTCTATTATAGTCCTAGACTTCACAGCCTCCTCTGGCAAGGAGTTCCACAGGTTGACTGCACGCTGTGTGAAGAAGAACTTTCTTTTATTAGTTTTAAACCTGCTCCCCATTAATTTCATTTGGTGTCCTCTAGTTCTTCTACTTAGGGAACTAATAAATAACTTTTCTTTTTCGGCCCTCTCCACACCACTCATGATTTTATAGACCTCTATCATATCCCCCCTCAGTCTCCTCTTTTCTAAACTGAAATGTTCCAGTCGTTTTAACCTCTCCTCATATGGGACCCATTCCAAACCCCTAATTATTTTAGTTGCCCTTTTCTGAACCCTTTCCAAGGCCAAAATATCTTTTTTGAGGTGAGGAGACCACATCTGTACACAGTATTCAAGATGTGGATGTACCATGGTTTTATACAGGGGCAGTAAGATATACTGTGTCTTATTTTCTATCCCTTTCCTAATAATTCCTAGCATCGTATTTACCTTTTTGACCGCCGCTGCACACTGTGTGGAACTTTTCAGAGAACTGTCCACAATAACTCCAAGATCTCTTTCCTGATTTGTCATAGCCAAATATACATTCTTTGTCTTGCAGAAACCCTGTTTGTCAATGCTACTTTGATTCAGACTTTAAAACATATGCCTGCGTGTCTATAACTTACATGGTGATAGTACAGACATTTCACAATGCTATTACTGGCCAGCATGATCCTGGCTTTCAGTTGGATCTCACATGACACTGTTAATACATAAACACTGTGGCTATGCCTAGATTGTGGCACTATTTTGGGAAACCGCATGTATCCCAAAATACCTATTCCACGTCTTTGGAGCATGCCCGTTATTTCAAAATATGTTTCAAAATAACAAGCGTGCTATTCTGGCATCCCTGTAAACCTTGTTCTACTGCCACTCACCTTCCTGCTCTCTGGAGCTTCTCACCGCTCTGTCCTGCTGGGCAAGGTCCCCGGGGTCTCCCACAGCCAAGGCACATCACGCCCCCCTGCCCCGAAAAGCAGGACAGACACTGAATCTCTTCAGGTCTAAGGAAAGTGCAGTTTAGGGCCCAGCTTCCTGGGATACCACTCCCGAAATGGGATCAGAACCCCAAAGGAATTATTTGGGTAAGCCCCCTTTAGAAATGAAAGGGGGAATGTACACCCTGACTGCTCCCCCAGGTAACAATTATTTACACTGGGCTTGATAGAAAATAAAAGTGATTTTATTAAGCAGTAGGATTTAAGTGGTAATAAGTGAAAACAGGCAGAGCAAAGTAGATTACAAACTCAAAAGAACAGAAAACGCTTAGCTAACTCTAACACTGAAACCTCAGTACAAATTCATTACCCTCTAAAACTATTTATTTTCCATCAAAGTCTTCCAAACCAGGGTTGTCCCCCACCCTGGGGGTTTTTGGTTCCTTCCCTGGGGTGTGCCAGTCAAAGACCCCTCATTCCTACTTTCCTATTGTTTTGAAAGATTCCCTTTTTGCATGGGAAGTCACCTGGCCACTACCTACCAATCACTGTTAAGACAAAAGGTTATTTGCATATAATTGCCCAGGCACTGAGGCCTTCTAGCAGTGGAACCACCCTTGATGGCTTTCCATTCACATATTTAAAAACCATAAAGTATTCCTTACTCCATATGTCTAACTTTACACACAAGAATGATCCATGCACCAAAATAAGATAAACAGACCCAGCGGATTATGACATAAAGATTGATAGGTTACATGAAGCACTTTGTCCAAAACATGTTTAGTTATGTGCATTCATGTCCATTTGCATAATCATGGTATGCTGGAGCTAGAGTCATGGACCCTATTGTGTTAGGCACTGTACAAACACAGAGCAAAATGTTGGTCCCTGTCACAAAGTTGTATTGTCAAAGATCTTTAAATATTTGTTCTCCTGCTCTTAGCCACAAAGGTGCTAGTATTTGTTTAAAGAGTAAGATAGGAGTATTTTGCAGTAACACTAATGCCAGGTCTATAGTAGGTTTACAGATATAGCTTCACTGACAAACACTTCTGGTGTGGACACAGCCTGTAATAGCAAAAAAAGTGATTTTGCAGCATTGCTAATACCACGTCTAAGGCCAGATCTATACTTGGAAAGTTCTGATGTTATAGTTTCTCTAGCACAGTGTTCCTAGAATGGACAAAGCGTATACAGGTTGGACCTCCCTGGTCCAGCACCCTCCAGACCTGAGTAGTCCTGAACCAGGGAGTTTGCCAGACCAGGGAAGGTCAAGGCTCCCTACTGCCGACATCCCCTCTGGTGCATGACTTCCAGCCGCTGGGATCCATTCCCAGCCCTGGCCACTGGGATCCACTCCTGGTCCTGGCTGGGGCTATGTTTCCTGCCCCACTGGCCCTGCTGCTGCCAGCCCCGGCCAGGGCTCTGCTCCCCATCGCTCTGGCCTGGGCTGTGCTCTCAACCATCAGCTTGGCAGTGGCTCCCAGCTACTGAACCTGCTTCCATTGGCCAGGGCTTCGCTCCTGACCTTGGTCACCCTCACTCCCAGCCAGCTCTCTGGTCCAGAAATATTCATGGTCCTACTGGACCACAGATGTTGCTGGATCAAAGAGTGCCAGATTTCAGAGATTCAACCTGTACCAGCAAAACTGAACGTTGGAGTTGTATAGCTTGTTCTAGGCTCCCGGAGCAAAATGAGCTAAACCTACAAGAAGTAGAGTTTTGCCAGTATAACTGCCTCTAAAGTGGGGCTTTTGTATGTGCTGCAGGGCAGCACGTTGCCTAACGGATATACTATAATGGCAAAAGTTTCTCATGTAGACTTGCCCTACATTGAAGACCAGCCTCCATAATGTGAGTATTTATTCAGTGAATGACAGTCCTGTTTAGTTACAAAATAGATTTCTAAACAGTCTAAGAAAAAAATGAGATCCTGTGAGCACAATGAAAATTCTGAAGATTATATTCCTGAAATGTTTACCCATTTAACCTTGCTACAGCTGTCAAATGCTTATTGTTTTACTTTTTCTTTTTCGGTTAGGCTGCTTCTAAGATATGTCTAGTGTCTTTAGTGAGACCTCTGAGAGCATCTACATTTGTTTTGGCTTTCCCTCTCTTCTTACGGTGCTAACAGAACTGTCCAGATGGCAAAGAAATAATCAGCCACATTTACATAAATATAGTGTCATCCACCAGAGGATTAGGGAACATATTGTGGAGAAAATAATGAAGATAAACTGAGCAACTTTCAGGTTTGCTCAACCAGAAAGTTCTTATGCATTCCTTTACATCACACAGAGGTCAGCCAAAGAGTCATTAACATTGTATAAAAGAGGAAGACAACTAATGCTGCTGCAATTTAGGAACAATTAGAAAGGAGCATTTAGGTCAGACAAATCTTTAGGAAAGAGTCAGATCCTCAGCTGATGTAAATCAGGATGATTCCATTGACGCTGATAGAGCTATGTCAATTTACACCAGCTAAACATCTAGATCTAAAGTTTACTGTCACAGTGGAATGAACAGCAATATGAGTACAGTGAATACTGTGTTTCAGACAGCAGTCACATTCATTGTTGCTGTGCACCTTGTGTTGTCATTTCCACCAGCATGAATGCTGATCATTCCATTCCAATTTAGTAGCATTTTGCATTTCCTCTGCCCTTCTGCGGTGGTATAAATGACTATACAAAGTGAAGACAAAGGGGAATATGCCTGAGTATACTCTGTGCTGAGACAAACATTGATTATTTTGTTTTTAATGGCTAATCTTTCAGTATGGAATATTTTAGGAGAATGTCTCAAATTTATCTATGGCATAATCCTATACATTTCCTTGGAAATTCAGTTGGCCTTTTATGGCTAATGTACTGTTTTAAACATTACATACAGGTAAATGCATAAGTCTTAAACAAATACATTATCACCTACTGTACCATGCCTGGACCTCTATGTAAAGCCCTAATTGAATCACACAAAAAATGATGGAGTGGACTGAATTTATTCTGCATTGTTGAGCCTGATTTCAAACTAGCATCGAAAGGAAAGACATTAGCCTACAGTATTCTGACCAAACAATATAGCTTGATGGCTCATCTCAGTTTCTAATGAACTAATGTTTGCATAATGCATGAAGCCCAATTTAGGGAAATTGAAACTACTTTGCCTTAAAGATAGCCAGATGTTTAGCAAGTATGTGATCAAATGACAATTTCACCCAGAGAAATGAAGATCAAGACAGAAGCCCATTACTAATGCAAGAAGAAATCTTTCATTTCCATTCACAGTGAAGAAGACCTGCCGATAACTCACTGCTTTTAGTGCCATGGTCATCAAAAGCAATAAAATTAAATGACTGACATTGTTAGACAGAGAGAGGTTTTATTACCCTTTGAGTTTGCTGGATAAGAAACTAGTTAGGGAGTTTATTGGCTCCAGTCACCCGCCATAGATTGGGATCACAAAAAATTAATACTTTATTATATGACAAAGGTCAGTTTCCACTGACTTTTCTAGCTACTGTTACAAAAATAATGGATTAATTTAAGAGCAAAATACACTGGCTCTGATGGTGACAACAGAAGTCAGGAACTCTGGAATTCCTCCTTTGTTTGTGGTTCCAGTTACTCACTACCTAACCAAGTGGGGAAAAGCCACTTCTAGTCCCTCAATCCTACTCTAAAAGAGCTACACTTGCAACCACTGTCAGTTACATAAGGTTTTCTAGACAAAAAGAGCTATTCTAAGGGAGTCGGCTGCCTAATCCTTTAAACACAAGTGAAAAACTCTACCCTCTTTTCAAAATATGCAGAATGACTTGGAAGAGGCAACTCAATAGATTAGCCTGAGGGAACTCTCCTAGTTAAAGGGACTTCTTTCAGACAAGGAGGCCTAGTCTGAAGACTGAGTCTAGGACATGACAATGAGAAAGGGTAACGGGCATAATCTGAATCCCATCACAAGTTGACTACATGAGTTAGGGTATGGCCATTCTTTGGAGACCAGTATCAGAGGGGTAGCTGTGTTAGTCTGAATCTGCAAAAGCGGCGAGGAGTCCTGTGGCACCTTATAGACTAACCGAAATGTTGGAGCATAAGCTTTCGTGGGCAAAGACCCACTTCATCAGATGCAACTGATGAAGTGAGTCTTTGCCCATGAAAGCTTATGCTCTAACACTTCGGATAGTCTATAAGGGGCCACAGGACCCATCTTTGGAAACCAACATCCAGTAACAAAAATGTAAGGTACCCAATGAGAAAGATAAATCCTGAGTGCTTGTGAAATAACTCAGTTGGTTTGTAAGCAATTACCACATATAAGAGTCAATAAATCATAGTTACTGAGACAGATTGAAGATAGAGACAGCAGCCTTTGAATACTACTTATAGAAATTGCCCAGCCCAACATATCAGCTATGTGAATGTCCAACTAGAAATGTGTGAATGATTTATGGCAGTATGAGTTTGCATCATTATAATACATCTGTAACTACCTTAACCTATAAAATAGGATTAGTCAAATACAAAGATGATTCTCTCTTTAGACAAAAGCAGAGAAACAAAGATCTGCAAAGAAACAGCCACCCTGGTTGAATTTTAAGAGCATTTCATGGTTATAGAAAGGGGATAGAGGCATGTAGCAGTTGTATAGGAGGGAGAAAAGTTATAAATAGGCTCAGTACTTAGCAACAATTGAGTCAAGTCCTCTTCTCTTTTCTGATCCAGAGTCAAAGGTGAACAGCAGCCTCACTGTTGGAATGCACCTGAACTGAAGTATCTCAGAACAGTTGCACTTTTAGCATAGCCTCATAGAAGCAAGCTGTGCAACTATCACTGAAAAAAATCAAGGCTGCTCATTCAAGCTGCCATAAGAGTAGACTTCTCTCCATCAGTGGAAGGGAGGGTCACTAATATTTCTAGCAGTTTGTCCATCACACAGTTCATATCAAGAGCCCTCACTTTACATATGCTACGTTTTGCTTTTCAAAGATGTGAGGACAAGGAGCTTGTGGTCTACCAGAGATAGATTTTCTTTTGAGTGAGAAGGAAGTCTCTAAATTATGCTTCACTATAATTGAGGGTGGTTTATCTAACTTCATTTACATTCACTCCACACCTTCTGGGCCAAAATTATCCACTCCCACAGAAATACCATGGAAATCTAATGGAAACTCCACAAAGGTCTACCATCTCATCAGCTACTATCTCCTCTCAAGTAGAAAGGGTTTGAAATGTCACAACAAGAAAAGAAGACAAAGGAATCCAACAGAGACCTAAGTTTTGTGGGAAAGCCAGTGGATACAAGATCCACTGGCATTGAATGCAGCAGAACTTCTTCTGCCTTCAATGTGTAAGAAGAAAGAAGCCACTCAAACAGATGCCGGGGCAGGCAGGTCTACCAGTCCAGATCTGACAGCAGCAAGATGAAAATGGCCCTTTGAAAACATACAAAGAACCTGGAAATTAGCAACTTCCACAATATAGGTGGCACCTTTCCAAATCGGAGAAAGTAATAAATCACTGTAATGCTCATTTCTAATGATATTCATGTCTGAATTTTAGCAAAAGCCTAGTGGAGTCTGTATATGTCTAATGCCTTTGCAGAAATGGGAATCTCTGGTATTCTGTAGGTTATTAAGCCTGCACAGACAAAGCATTCATTATATTCCTTAATTCAGTAGAACTACCCAGGAGCACTAATTGATTTGTACCAGAGTTAACACTGACTGTGAGCACCTGTGATTCAAGGGACACTGTGTTAACTAAAAGCTTGAAATGAAGTTGAAATATCATTCTTCCTATTTTGATACAGAGCCATGCGAGACTCAATGAAAATTTGCCTGATTAAGTGGGTGGTATTGTGTCCAACAGAAAATACAAAAGGCATCCAGATCCTCTGGGTTTGATTTAATCTAAGGTCAATAAAAAATGAAGAATATTTTTTATTTTTTTTTAGTAGTTGGTAAATGGAAATTACACCTTAGCAATCAACTAAACTATAGAAAACAAAGACTATTCTGTGATTCATTGGAAGACTTGGGACCATATTCCATTCAAGTGTGCCATCAGTTTCACTATTGTAAACCTAGAGGGACTCTATTGCTGCAATTGGAGTAATTCTAGATTTACATTGCCATGACCAACATTAGACAATGTTGTTAATAGTTAAAATTTAATTGCCAAATATTATTAAGGAGGACTGTTAATAAAATACTAGTCTCCATTACAAAGTAAGTCCACTATTGAATGGCTCCATACTAAAAAATCTTGCATATGTGTATCAAGGAAGTGCAGTGCACCCAATAAACAAGATTCATTTAATTGAACACGCTGGGAAAGCTTCGTGCATGGTGTAGAACAAACTTGAGGAGTTTGAGGCTATCGAGGGATCAAATTGATCTAAGCAAGGAGACTCAGAAGTTACCCAATGCAAAAAGCCCAGCATTGTGACACTCCATGCCACAATTTTATCATAGTTTTCTGAATTAGGGAAGTGATCCATAGGCTACAGTCAAGAGAAGAGAGTGGATTTAATTGGCATTCATTAGCTAGGAAGAGCACAGAAACCCTTTCTTGTTCTTACAGAGGCATTGTTTAGGTAGGAAGAATAGCATTTCATCCTCATTCTGCCTCAGCTATTTGTGTAGTGGCTATTTCTGTTGAGATTGTGCAATTTGGGGCTGTTTTAATTGTGTCATTAAAAGTCAGTTATACACAACTAATTTAAATTGGAAAAGCATGGAAGTGAATGAGCTCTGGATCAAGCCCTCGATGAATAGCATGTGGACTAGGCCAAGATCCAGCAAAATGTTTAGGGCTATATTCAGTCTCTCCATCCCATTAAACTCGTTGGGACTACTCATTTAAAGTTAAGCACAGACTTAAAATGTTTTGCTAGACTGTGGTCCAGAACAGGAGCTTGAAATTTTTTAGAATTATACATCAAGTGTGTTTGAAAACAAAGCTTCCAGCATTTTCATGATCTGAACTTATTAAATAAAACAAAATCACCCACCATTGCCCTCTGCCCTCCCCCAGTTTTTTGGTAGTTACTATGAGGGAAGGAAATGAAGGGGTGGGCCTCTGCAAAGGAAATGACACTCCAAACTACAAGTTAATGACTGACACAACATAGTACTGCTATAGAAGTTGTATCTCAAAGAAGCTGGACAGTTTCCTGTAACTTGTGGAACCAACCTTATAGGAGTAAAATGAATTTTATTGAATGAAGGTAAACCTTAGTGAATTAGGGTTAATAGCTTCAGGGTAAATTGCATCAAAACACAATTGCATTTTTGTCATTGTGTGTACCCTTTCTAGTAGGAGGGGAATGAGTATATACTTTGAAGTCATCCCCCGGGTAAGGTTTGCATATATTAGTTCAAAATAGATTATCCAGGGAAAAACAGACAAACAACGAATTTGGATAAATCATCTGGTTTTAAACTGGATCAGGGCCTCCTTCCAGACGGTACTCCTAGTTCCTGGAGGGCCCCACTTTTAGAGTAGGTATGGGCCCACCAGAATCTGTGTTAGGGTCAGGATGAATTCTAATAAGCTTATTAACATGATTAGGTTATTTTAATATGTTTTCTCTGTGATGCTTTTTACCTTACTAATAAAAGAGATTTGCACATAAAGTGCTGTGTGGAACTATATAATTGTTAGCATTTAGACCCGTTAACTATTTCTGAAGAGAAAGCAAGCCAGTGCCCATGTGCAACATGCCTGTGCTGAGAACAAGAGTGAAGTCAGGGAACTGTGAAGCTTAGAAATACACCAGTCTGAATTGAAAAGGGAGGACACAGCTGTGTAGATGAGAACACTTGCCCTAGATGGACCACTGATAGGAAAAATCGGCAGAGTTGGTCTAAAATGTAACAGAAGCCAGTAAAGAAATTGTGTGTGTATGTGTGTGTATATATATATATATATAACCTCAATAGAGTTGTGGGATGGAATAAAACTGTAATTGCAATTAGTTTGAAAACAGGTTTGCCATAATACTTGAAGTTGGGCAGATAATATTTCCATAACTGAAAGTGCTTCAGAAGATACGTTTACTTTGAATAAACAGGTGTAGAGTGCAATTGGAAGTTAGCCTTCCTTACAAGCCACAGACTGTATTTGATTGGCAAGTGTCTATTTTCAGACATATTTAAAAAAAGAATACCTAAGGTGTCCGGAAAGAAAAAAAAGTGAGCATGTCTGGACTTTGAAATTGCAGTTCAAAGAAGTCTATCAATATATTAAAGGGCATACGAGTGTAAAGGATTGGCTTTATTCTATAACACTGAACTGTGAACAAAGAGGAAATAGAGCATACATAAAGATATGAGGAAGCAGACTAGATAGTGGATACAAAAGAAGGTGGCAATAAAAAGCACAAAAGAAACAGCAAATAAATTATATTTTCAAATTGTATGAAAATTAATGAGTGAACATATATCCGGGGAATAAGTGGTAACTTTATGAATAGCTAAGTATATGTTCCTCACATTCTCAAGCAATGTTTTTACCTGAAGCTGCACTGAAAGGATTTCAGATTCCACAGCCACAAAGAGGTCTAAGCACAGTCTTTTCTCATCTTGGGTTGTGACCTCATTCAATGTCAGCTGCTCAACAAAGTTAGATGTGTCCACTGTGCGTATACACACCTGATTTGGTTTTCTAGGGTCTGAATTGCCATTAGGGTATATTGTGTTTCTTTCTGCCTTACTGAGCTTCTTGAAGAAGATGTCGGAGAATAAAACATGTAGGTATGTTTCCTGAATTACATCTCAACTTCAGCAGAAAAGTATTGTGACATGTTGGATCACAGAAGTCCCCTTGGGGTTGTCCCCCCATATGCTGATCAAGCCACTGATGCTTGACTTCCTGCCCTCTGCGGCTTCTCACCACCCTGTCCTGCTGAGCCAGAAGCTCTGGTTGTCTCCCCCAGTCAAAGCACAGAGTTGGGGTTACCCTCTGCCCCCCCACAGAACAACTCAGACACTGAACCACCTCAGTTCTGGGAGGACTCAGCTATAAAGTTTTGGCATTCAGGAACATACCCCCAAAGAGGACCAAACCCACAAGTAAATCCTTCTTACCCTGTGTAAAAGTTTTACAGAGAGAATACTCATAGAGATGCTTGCTCCCAAAGAGAGATATGTGCAGTGATTGCCCCCACCCTTACAGTAACAACTATTTACATTGTGCTTGATAATAAACAAAAGTGTTTTATTAAGTATAAAATAGGATTTAAGTGATTGCAAGTAAAAACAGACAGATCAAAGTAAATTGCTAGACTAAAATAAAGCACGCCAGCTAATCCTAATACACTGAGAAATTTATTACATGCAAATTTTTACCTTTAACAGTACTTGTTCTAAACATCTCTTTCATAAGATAAGCAGCCTCCTAGTTTGGGCATGATCCTTCCCTTGTTCAGTCTTAGAAGTTTCCAGCAGGCATCGAAGGTGGTAAGTGGGGAGGTAAGAGGTGTCTCCTGGCATCCAGTGACTGCTTCTATTGCTTGCTTCCCTCCCTCCCTTCCCCGTATCCCTTTTGCCCCAAGTGGGAATTCTTTGTGCTCAGTTCAAACTTTTCTCATTTTGATTGGAAACATACCAGATCCAAAAGGGGTGCCGGCATCAGGTAGCCTGGCCACATGTCCTGGTACAACCAACTACAATCCAGACTTCCAGTAAAAACAGAACCATTCACAGATCAATGACTTGATAACTGAGCGACTAATTTTCCAGAGCATAGGTTTGGCCCTCATTAGCAAGTTTAGAATTATACACAGATCCATACTTCATACTTTTAGCTTCACACACAATAATGATACATGCACAAAATAGGATATCACATTCAGCAGAGTGTTACTTCAAAATTGATATGCTACATGAAGTATTTTGTCTAACATGTCTTCAAGTTATAGATTTTCATATTCATAAGCTAATTTTCATAAAGCATGGGGGGGCATGACAAGTATGTCCTTTTCAGCAGTTGTGGGTTACAATGGACAAGAAGCTGGATATGAGTCAACAGTGTGTCCCTGTTGCCAAGAAAGCTAACAGGCATATTGGCTGCATTAGTAGAAGCATTGCCAGCAGAACGAGGGAAGTGAGTATTCCCCTCTATTCGGCAGTAGTGAGGCCACATCTGGAGTACTGTGTCCAGGCTACATCTGGAGTACTGTGTCCATTATAGAAAAGAGGTGGACAAATTGGAGATAGTATAGTGAAGGGCAACCATCAAGATCCAGACCTCATGGAAAATAAAAAATGATAATAAATAAATAAAAAGGTTTCAGGGTCCATTCAAAAGTATTTGGCAGTCTGGATTTTGCATCACAGTCTGCTTATAGACTATATCCCCTCTGCTGCTACTGCAAAAAATGGGACTTGATGCATATGCATTGATTTTCTGAGCATCATTTTGAAAACTAAAGCTGGTCACATATTTTAAGATATTGAAATGTGTTATGTGAAATTTGAAAACTATACTTTGAAATAACTGACATAAAAAGGATTTTTTTAAAGGGATGGTCCTAAATGTTAATAAATATTAGCCTGCTTCACTAGAATGGAGTCTTCTAACACATCCTTTTCATTACAGCAATGCTCTTAAACGGTAAAAGTGATTAAGTTCCTGTGACACATCAAATATCATGTCTCACAAGTCACAATCTCTAATGATATTTCACCATGAAGTGGCCAGTGATGGGTTTTTTAGAACTTATCTGTATATACAGAATAAAGTTAAACGCATATAATATACACACTATATATACATGGACAATTCTAATGTGGTTTTATATTAAATGCCCGTGGCAGTTCTTTAGGCAGCCAGCTGATATGTCTTTTAATGATCACAATTCATGTTCCATTTTTTCCCAATAAGGCTGGTTTATAAAATTGACTTTAAAAAAAATGCTGCCCTGAAGATTTCAGATTCTACATATTCAAGTGCTTTTGTGTATCTATGGTCACCTCTGTCACTTCATATAACCTTTCCCCTGCTGGAAAAATTCTCTTTTGAAGTTAATGCCATCTGAGACAAACATCCTACATCATTCCGCTTGATTTTTCCCATCTATACTCTCCTCTTTCTTTTGACTGCCCAGGAGTTCCTCTGCTATTTAATATTACCTCTGTTCAGATTGCTCCCCAGAGATCCTTCTTGCTGAGCGGACTCTGTACACACAGACCCCACTGCCTTTATAGAATTGGGAAGTTACCTCAATGGTATTGACTCAGACCTGATAGGACCCTTTGTAGGGCCATTTATCTGCAAGGGGGAAGATGGGACGTTGTCCCCTCATAATTCTATGGGGACTACAGCTCAAAGTTCTAGTAACCCCCGAGTGGAACCTCTCCCTTTTGTAGTTTTGAGAGCAGGAGACAGAGGTCCAAGATCTGGAACCAGAGGCGCTCTTTTATATGGTCTGTATTTTATATATTACATGCATGTGTACACACACACACACACCGGTGTTGATACAAGGGAAGCCATTTTGACAGGGCCATGGGAGAACAGGTGGGGATGAGTAGACAGACAGAAAGACTTGGCCTATAGCTGACCCCTCACGCTCCCAAGAAAAGCTTTTTAGAGAGGCTACTGCACTAGCCTGGAGCAACCTTATAGTCAGGAGAGTACAGGGACTGTAATAGTGAGCAATACTGCCTTCCTCCTATGCAAGGGCACAGACAAAGGGAAGGCTTCCTTCCCACTATTGCTCTCATAGAATGCTCAACGCTATCTGGCTCCTGACTATGCCTGGTTGCAGTTTACAGACTATTTCAGTGACTGTTGTAGGAGCTGCTTTTTGGCTGAATTACAGGCAGATGCAATATATACAGTAGACTACTCAATGGCAGCTCCAAAACTAAAGTTGGCCCAGTTTAAAAATCTCAATAGTTTAGACTTCCTGCAGTAAGAAACTCCCTGAAAAGTGTCAAGACTAGATAGGATTGTTACTCAAGTTCCACTAGAGATAAAACTACCCATGAGTTGGAGGGAACCCATCAAATAATTATTTACGTGGTTAACTCCATGCCCATTCCAAGCCTACCTACAAGTTATAACTCACAGCAAAGGTTTTATATATTCTACATTGAGCTAAAATAGTGCCAAAAATGCAAGATCACAGCCAGAAATTTCCTAAAGTCTCACCTTTATTGATTTTATTGACAGGAAATTTAACTGGAGCTCTTTCACTTGGTCCTCAACTTCAAATGCATACTCTGTGACCAGGAGGAGACCAGCCCCACTTTAACAGTGGAGAGTTAAAAGGAGGATCACACTTCTTGAAGTGTTCCTCTGAAAAAAGCATAACCTCAATCTTTCACCAAGGCCTCTTCCATTCTGGGGATCCTCAGATTCTTTACTTGAGAAGCTGGAGACTGCTGGTAATCCAGTAAATGAAGAGTTGGGGCTGGGCTGCTGGAAACACAGAGCCTCCATGAAGATGGCCCTGAGCTCCTGGCACATCCATGTGTGTCTCTAGGTATCCTCCACATTCCGAGGACAAACTCCATCTCCATGGCATAGTATTCAGGAAAGATTCTTTAAGGCAGGAGTGGCCCCAGGCCACCAGAAGGGACAGGGCCTCAAGCAGAAGGGGTGATGCCAGGACACTTCCCATGCTTCCCTGCCCACAATCCCTGACTGTTCTGGGGGTGGGGGATTACACGAAGTTTTTGCCTCTGCTTCCCCCAGAGAACCACCAGCTATTCTGAACAGCTGGCAATTCTCTATAGGCACCCGTGCCCCTGGCAGTGGGAGGAGACCTCATATGCTCACACCTCCCCCAAGCCCTGATTGCTCTGGGGCAGAGGAGCAGCAGGGCCTCAGCAGGCTGGATCAACCTGCCTGGTGGGCTGGATTGGCCCATTGAAGCCCTTTTGCCCACCCTTACAGTAAGGGAACCCCCAGTGAGATTTTCTCCCATTCAGACATCCTCTAGGGCTCCAGCCCTGGTTTAAGTGGATTCGCTTTCCTATCATGGACACTGGTATTCACATTATTTCAGACAATAAAATGAATTGAATGTTTCACCAGCTGTTCCCTTTTTCACTCAGATGGAAGAATAATGAGGTATTCGCATTTATTTTAACATCCAATTATAGGCTGGACAAAGGTATAACAAAACTTGGTCTGCAAAAATTTGCTCAAATATTTAATTGAACACTGTGATGTGGCATCTGCCTTGCACTGGCCGTTTAAGGGTGTCAATGCTGTTCCGCACTCTGGCCCTCTGAATGCAGTAGTGGGGGGGTATGCAAAGAACTCAAAAGAAAAAAAAAGAAAAAAACCTTTACCTGTATAGACACTGGTTACCAAAAAGTTTTCCCCAAAATCACAATTCACAGATAGTGGGGAATTGCTGCCACCATCAAGTGATTTTTATTGCTAAAACTGGAGGTGAACACTTGAACACACCCCAGGGGTACCCCAAACTCTTTGCCCCAAAAGTGCTTGGAAAAAGAAAAGAGAAAAACAAACTGCAGTTTCTGGTAGGTGACCCCTCAGTTGGAGGCATGCAGATACACAGACAAACAAACAGACAGACCAACCTGCCAGCACACAGAATCAAATCATCACCTTCAAAAATGTGATTTTTATTGAAAAAACAAAAGTTGAACTTGATAAAACATACTTGGTTGCTAGATGTTATAGAACAACTAAGGAAAACAAATTAAAACACAAAGAAAAGTCTCTGGGCACAATGTAAGATGGCAAATGGGGAGGGGAGGCATAGATTCACACAGAGTAGTTCAAACCAAATTACAAAATAAAGAAAAATACCTTAATTGAGACTAGATCCACTTTTCCTTTTACTTACTTCCAATTTTCTCTTTTCTTCAGTCCACTCCCATGCCCCAAATTCCTTGGAGACATGGCAGTCCTGCCTGGGTTTAACTCAGTCTGGGTATGTCTAGACTACATCCCTTTTTAGGTAAGGGGATGTAAATTAGGTACGTCGATATTGCAAATGAAGCCCAAATTTAAATATCCTGTGCTTCATTTGCATAATTACAGCTGCCGCTTTTTTTTCGAAATGGGGCTTTTAAAAAAACCCAGCAGTTTAGATGGGAATCTTTTGAAAATAAAACTGTTTTTTGAAAGATCCTGTAAACCTCATTTTTTGAGGAGTACAGGAACTTTTGAAAAAGGGTTTTATTTTCAGACAATTCCCGTCTAAACTGCTGGGTTTTTTTTGAAAAAGCCCCATTTCAAAAAAAAGTGGCAGCCTCAATTATGCAAATGAAGCGCAGGATATTTAAATTTCAGCTTCCTTTGCGATATTAACGTGCCTAATTTACATCCCTTTACCAAAAAAGGAATGTCGTCTAGATACACCCTCTGTGTGTCTCTATTCCTGTTTCTTTTTCCTACACAAAGAAAGCAGGCAAGGATCTATATGCAATCCAAATTTTAACACTCTTATCTCGATTGGTTCTCCAGGCCCCCTGGCCAATGCTTTTGCTAGCTACCTTAGTTTAACCCCTTAGACACTGAGTGCTGGTCAGCACTCCTCCTGTCCATTACAAAGGGGATAAAATCCAGCCCAGGAGAGGGCTGGAGCACTGGAGTTATCAATCCAGGAGCGATTGCTGATATGAGCCAATTAGGACCCAGCTGAGGGCAGTATAAATAAAGGCTCCTAGAGGGGTGAAGACAGACTCACTTTTGCTATGGAGCAGGAGGGACCTGGCTGCCAGGGAAGCTGGAAGCTTCCTGACACAGGGCGGGGCAGGGCTGGGGAAGCTATGGCCAGGCAAACTCCTAGACTTCAGGGCCTGAGACTAGGCCTGAGGCTACTAGGGCTGCAGAGAGGCAGCCAGGGTAGGCAAAGGCAGCAGGTCTACACCCCCTTGCCAATGCTGAGTGGCCATTTCAGACTGCAGTTTTCCCGTTAGGTAAGGGAATAGATGAAGACTGGCAGTGGGTCACTCAGGCAAGGTAGCTATAAGGGGTTGGAGATGCCCAGAGAGGGAAGACCCCAGAGTGTGGGTGCATGGCAGTAGGGCAGTACCCAGAGGGAGAGGCTGCCATAGTCTGGGAGGGATGTGGGTCCTAACACTAGGTGGGGGAGAACAACAAGTAACAGTGGGTGAGACACCAGAAGAAAGGAGTGGTCCAGAGCTGAAATGCTAATTCCCAGAGTGTCCAGCTTGAGGTGCCATGGCAGTGAGTGCTCGCTGTGTTACAAACACCCATTGCTCAGACTGCTTTGTAATTTAAGGAAGAGAGTTTTACCTCCTAGGTTGTAACTTAAGCTATGCATGCATGGTGTTTGGGCTCTAGGAGAGCAATGTACAATTTGACCTCAGCATGGTGCAGGTTTAGAAAAGCAGCCAAGATCTATAGTTGGAAGAGAAGGCAGGTTAACTCCTTTCCACACACCTGTTGGTGAGCTCATACTTAAAATATTGAAGAACATGAAATCCAATTTGACCGGTTTCTTTTTGCCTAATAAGAAACTGTTTAGCAATTATCTGTAAAGAGTGTCTCAGTATTTACTAACTTGACAGCTGTGTGATGGATGACTAGAAGCAACTGTCATGCTGAGAATGAAGGAAAGGGCTGGAGGGGTAGGCTCATGATGACAAGAATGATTCTTTTCCTAAGTTAGTCTTCTCAGATGTAGACAGGATTTGTTGCAAGCAAGATGAAGGGACTGCTGAAGATAAGCCATTCAATATTCATTCAGTTGTGAATTTGAGACTGGGCTAATCTCAGCTCTCACTTGTACTTGTGTACGTATGTAGTAACTCCACTGACTTCTCTGGTGTTACCCTAGTTTTATTCTAGTATAGCAGAGTGGAATTAGTTCCTTTGGCTTCTGCCAAGATTTCTCAAGTTTAGAGGCCTAAAATTAATCTCATAAATCCATATTTTGGCAATTGAAGAGGCCTGATTTTCAGAAGCACTGAGCAGTTCAAGATCCTGAAGGTTTCATTGAGATTTGTATGCATTGAACATTTCTGAAAAGGAGACCACTTCTCCTCAGGTTGCCTAAGTCACCCACCATACCAGATAGCAGATTTTCAAAAGACCCCAGAGGTGATCCTGGCAATTACAGACCAGTAAGTCTAACTTCAGCATCAGACAACTTGATCTGAAGTAATAGTAAAGAATGGAATTATCACACACAGATAAATATGTTGGGGAAGAATCACAGGTTCAGTAAAGGATAATCATTCCTCAACAGTCTATTATAAGTGTTTGAGTGGGAGGACAATAAAAATGTGGACAGGGTGATACAATCAAAGCAGTGTACTTGGACTTCCAAATGGCCTTTGACAAATTCCTTCACCAAAGACTCTTAGGCATACTAAGCAGTCAAGGGATAATACAGAAGGTTTTCTCATGTATCAGCAACTGGTTAAATGCTAGGATACGAAGCATACAAATAGACTGTCAAATTTCACAGTGGAAAGAGTTAGATATAAGGGTTCCCCAAGAATCAGTGCTGTTTAACATTCATAAATTATCTGGAAAAGGGAGTGAACAGTAAGATGACAACATTTGCTGATAATACGCTACTCGAGATAGTTAAATCCAAAGTTGACATCAAAGAGTTACAAAGGGATCTCACTAAACAGGGTGACTGGGCAATGGAATGGCAGATGAAATTTAATATTGATAAATTCAAACTAATGCTCATTGGCAAATCTAATCCCACCAATACAGAGAAAATGAAGTCCAAAATAGTTGTTGCCACTTAAGAAAGAACTTAGAATTATTATGGATAGTTATCTGAAACATTCACTCAATGCATAGCAGCTGTCAAAAAAGCTACAAATGTTAGAAATCAATAGGAAGGGAATAGATAATGCCACTTCTATACCACTTATAAACTCATGGTACACCTATACCTGGAATACTGTGTACATTCCTGGTGATCCCTACTTAAAAAAGATTAGAAGTGGAAAAGGTACAGAGAAGGCCAACAAAATTACTAAGAGTATGATATAGCTTCCATAGGAGCAGAGATTAAAGAAACTAGGACTGGTCATCTTCAAAAAGAGACAACAAAGGAAAAATTATAGAAATCTATAAATTCAATTTTGTGGAGCAAATGGAAGTGTTGTTTACCTCTTTACATAACAAGAACTAGAGGTTATCTGATGAAATTAACAGGCATCAGATTTAAAACATACATGAGGGAATGCTTCTTCTCAAAATGTACAGTCAATCTATGTAACGTATTGACCAGGGATGTTGGGTAGAATATAAGTGACTGAAAAAAAGAATTAGATACATTCCTAAAGGATGGGTCCATCAGTGGCTATCAGCCAAAATGTACTTGGATACAACTACATGGTCTTGGTGCTTCTATACATCTGACTGCCTGAAGTTGGGGCTGAACAGTGAGTGGATCACTCAAAATTATCCTGGCCTGTTCATTTCTTCTAAATAATCTGGCATGGCCACTGCCAGGGTACTGGACTAGATGGAGCACTGTTATGATGCAGTATGGCCATTCTTATGTTCTTATATTCTAAGTGCCTAAGCACCAAGGTTTTATATTTTTGGATTTCATCTATGGACACAGTAAAATCTTCTACTGATAACAGAAATATCCCTTCTGAATATTTCAGTATTATTGCTTTGTGGTGAAAAAACTTTAGTTACCACTTTGCTCTAGATCGTCTGCTACTTTTATTTTAGGAAATATTTTTCCTTCCTCAGCTTCTATAGCAGAGAAATTGGGCTTTAATAAATATGTAGTTTCCTGGAATAAATATTGAAACAATAGTGTTTCATCCCTATTTAGATACATAATTTTTATACTTTATTTAAATCTTATATATTTCCTTGCATCCTCTTCCTTTGAAATATCTTCTAACATCTTCTAATATCTTCTATTTACTACACAATTCAAGCTGGTTTTCTTATACTACTGTTGCTTTACTGAGCATAGCTTTCAGTGTTTTTACTTATTGCTCTACTCGTGTAGATTGAGTAATTACGACCACTATCAAGGTTATGTTGTCTGTTACTCTTTGTAGTGCCATGAAAACTTGACATCAGAATGCCAGTACTACTCTAAATATTACAAAGCCCCATTTGAGAATATATTAGAAACAGACTTCTTAATTTATCTCTTCACCAAAGTTTCATGAGGGAGCCTACACTCAAGGTTAAAACACAAGTAAGCCTGCTGTGCTTTTCCTGTGGCATAAAATTGATTCCAAGTACTGCTGGCTCACTTGACATGATATTTTTCATCCTCTTAGATTGGGCAGTTCCTATAAAATTCAGTTAATCCACAGGAGTTTTTTTTGTGACCGAAGATACACCTGTGTTTCCAGCAGGCCAGAGCAGGATTTACAAGCCAGTTCAAGGAACAAGGGAGAGGAGCAAGAATGGGGAAGAAACCTAACATGGTAATAGTTAAATTCTCTCATTCCCCTCAAGTAAGGGTACACATTAGATACATATAGTGAAGTGAGCCAGAGGAATGTATGCAGAATAGAGCCTCCTATAGACACATTCTTCTGATTTTCAGCCAGAGAGTTAGATAATTAACAATTTAAGAATAATATAGATGCCTCCACTGTTTCACATTCTATGCTTCAGCTGAAGAAATATAATCAAATGTTTTGTTCTCTCAGAGGACGTGACACTGAATTGTTCTCAGTAGAGATTATTTGTTCCATCTTGGCTTGCCAGATCCCATTTTCACTGAGTCCAGTTTTTGGATTTTTTTTTTTTTACATATACATTAACAAGCCATTGAAAAAAGGCATTGGCATTCAAACTCAGAACAGTGTTTCAAAACTCAGCCTTCCTCCCCAGTAAGCTAGAAAAACAATTCCATGTATGATGTAACATTTATATTACTGTTGAACACCCAGAGCTCAATCAGATTTGGGTCACTGGCTAGGTTTTGAACACAGACAATGGCATTCCAAGTGTCTGCTCTGAAGAATTTAAGTATGAGATTTTAGACATGAGCAGATCAAAATATTAGCAAAACCTCTTTCCTCCAGTTCCTGACCCCATTTCTGAACCACGTTAAGACAAATTTCATCTTTCCACACAACGGAAAGTGATTGGAATACATGAATTGAAGCCAAAAGCCAAAAGCAATCCAAGCCTATGTAACTATGTCAACACCAACCTAAAGAAGAACAAAGTCACTGAAAAAATGGAGGCCTTTCCTGTTTGCTAAACCTTTCTGCTAAATCAGGGGTGGGAAACCAACAGCCCACAGGCCGGATTGGGCCCAGATTCATGACTTACTTGATTCTGGCCCATGGCAAGATTCAGGGGACAAATTGTACTCAGCTCTATCCCTGCAGCAAGTCTCGGAGCATGATCTCCAGCATACACCACTGTCAGGGGAAGCCTCAAGCTCATTGGGAACCAGGTCAGTGAGTTTTGTTTTGGTTTTCAGAGTGGGGATTGCACTTGTTGGTAACCAGGTCAGTGAGTTCTCACTTGTGTATAGCCGCTGACTGACTTTTCTGTGGGTCAGAGGCCCCAACGGAACAAAAGTTCCCCACCCCTGAGCTAAACAGTAAGCTAGAAGTGAGTGTTATATCTCTGATCATATCCAGCATAAACCAGTGGTGTCAGACACACCAGCAACGACTACCATCCCTTCTGACAGTTCTGCATCCCTTGGCTGCATGGTCACAGTACCACTAAGAGTAATTCTTTTTTCCCTAGAGCTCTAAGGGAAACTGAAAGACATTATCTTCTCCCATTGGAGAGCTGATACACTGATACAGTTAATATTGGTTTTGATCCAGTTAACTAAACACTTAAAAAGACAAATCTTCTGTACAGGCAGTCCCCGGGTTACGTACAAGATAGGGACTGTAGGTTTGTTCTTAAGTTGAATCTGTATGTTAGTTGGAACTGGCAACCAGATTCAGCCGCTGCTGAAACTGACCAGAGGCTGACTACAGAAAGCCAGAGGCAGAGTTGCTCTGCCCCGGACTTCCTGGAATCAGCCACTGATCAGTTTCAACAGGCTGAATCTGGACGCCAGTTCCGACTTACATGCAGATTCAACTTAAGAACCCCAGGCGTCCCCAAGTCAGCTGCTGCTGAAACTGGTCAGCGGCTGATTCCAGAAAGCCCGGGGCAGAGCAACTCTGCCTCGGGCTTCCTGTAGTCAGCGCTGGTCAGTTTCAGCAGCGGCTGAATCAGGACGCCTGGGACAGAGCAGCTGGGGTGCTGCCGGGTTGCTCCAGTAGCAGACCAACCGGCAGCGCCCCAGCTGCTCTACCACAGGCGTCCAGAGAAAAGCCTGGTCTGCTGGGTGGAGGGGGGGGGCGCACTAGCTGCGCCCGCCCCGCCCCCCCAGCAGACCAGGGAGACGTGGGCGGCGGACCGAGACGCACCGTGGTCCCGCTGCCCGGGTCCTCCGCGGCTTTGCTCTGCATCTCCCTGGTCTGCTGGTCTGCTGGAGACCAGCAGACCAGGGAGACGGGGAGCAAAGCCTCAGAGGACGCCGGCAGCGGGACAGCCGCGGCGCGTCTGGGCTGTCCCGCTGCCCGTGTGCTCCGCGGCTTTGCTCAGCGTCTCCCTGGTCTGCTGGGGGGGACTCCCCCCCCCCCAGCAGACCAGGGAGACGTGGAGCAGCTTTTCTCGCCCCGGAGAACGCGGGCGGCAGGACCGCGGCACATCTGGGCATCCCGCCGCTCCCGTCCTCCGGGGCGAGAAAAACCCCATTCGTAACTGCGGATACGATGTAAGTCGGATCCGCGTAACTCGGGGACTACCTGTGTATAGTTCTGCGCAGGGACATATATTGTGAATACCTAGCTTATTTCTAAGATGAACATGGATTAATTTTACATAGAACTGTTTCAATTTAATTTCCTATATTCCTAAACCATATGATTTGAGCATCATTTGGAACATTTTCCTGAAAACAGGTTTGTTTTATACCTGTCCTTCTGAACAGAATTTTATCATCCAAGATATATCAACATTTCATGACAGGCAGCACCCAGCATGATACTGCTGGGTTTATTTATTTCTCCCAGGAAAGGCACATACGAATTGTCTGAAAAATAGAACTATTTCTGCTGACTTATTTTTCACTACTTTCCATCAAAACATGTTAGCCTAGTGGTACATCTCTCACCCCACACTCCCTTCAAAAGCAGTATTGATGCCAAGGCAAGGAGCCCAGATAAAACCATTGTTAGCAAGACACTTACCATATTTATTGATGATACTGGGCCAATGCTGTTAACATAAATGTCAACATCAATAACTGTTGGTTTTACTGTGGAAGAAAACAAAAGGTAGCATTTAATACCACCCTACATAGGGCATACTCACCATGTTAAACTTTTTCATCATAATTCCATATACTTGTCTTTGATTAAATCAAAAACAAAACAATTGATAAATAAAACAGCTCAAACATTTTGAAGAACTGGCAAGGTTCCTTTAAATAGCCTTTATGTTATGCTTTCTGCCTCTGTACTCCCCAATGTAAATTCCAGCCCAGCTCACTGTCTCTTTATGATCTCTATTCTTTTTAGTAGCATCAAGGAAATTAAACTGTTTGAGGTTACTTAGTGGCACAGATTCAGAAGCTAAGCTACAAGGCATCCAAATTGATTCAGCTTGGAATTTCTTCCAGTCTCCCCTCATATAAACTATATTATCTATGTGCTTAGCTACCCTAGGAAACTCTTTCTAGACTTTGGTCTTGTCTACATAAGAAAGTTGCACTATGTTAATGAAAAATCAGTTTAACTGATTGTGTTCAATTGGAGCAATTCCCCCTCGCCTTTTTTTAGGGAGCGGGGGGAGAGTTAGATTTAAGAATTCATAATTGACTTATGGTAACTTAAAATAAACCTGAGTTTAACCCAAATAAGACTGTTCATATAGCCTTTTGCTCTGCCTTCACCTAATTAAATCAGTTTAGTTAACTAGTGCAACTCTCATGTAAGTAAGGTCTTAGATTCCTCCAGACTCAGGGGGCTAAACTGAGGTGTGATGTGATTCATTAAAAGACCACCTTAAAGTTTCTACTTACCTCAAACTACTGGTGACTGAAAGCATCAGGGCTGGTTTTAAATAACATAGGGCTACTTTAAGTGGGTTGTTCTCATCCTACTTTCACTTACTCCTTCTATCTCCTCAGCACACAACTTAAACCAATTCAGATATCAGTTGTGATAATTACTGTCTCTGAGGGATCCTATCTTATGCCATACTTCTGAATTTATCCTAGTAGACACAGAATCATAGAAGTGTAGAACTAGAAGCAGCCTTGAGAAATCATCTACTCCAGCCCCTGCACTCATGGAAGGACTAAATATTATCTAGAATGTAGGTAACAGGTAGAACTATCTTGTATGTAGAATGTGAACAATTAAAGAGATTGTAAAATTGTTTGGCTTTTTTAAAATGGGTGCTTATTTCAGTGGTTATGAGAAACAATTCCTGTTCAGCCAACCACCATTACAATAAACATGTAAAAATACAAATTTACAGGAAAATACAAAAGAAATACAAAAAGAGTATGAGCAGAAATAGAAACCCAAAGATTATAATCCCAGCCTTCATTCATAAAGTGGTTCTATATTGTCAAAGTGTAGTATTTGGCAATTTGGATTATTTAAGGTAACAAATTTCATTTTTGACTGAAGAATTGACTTATGGTGGTACAATTCAAATCCTGCTTACAGCAATCAAAAAGAAATCTGAACCCAGTTGAACAATGCAATTCTAATTATACCCATCTGATAACAAAATAGGAGCCTAACTGCTGCTAGCAAGGAGACTGGCTTCAAAATTCAGTAACTGGTAGAACTGTAGAAATCTACAATGACATAATTTAGGTAAAGATTGGAGGTAGTAGGGAAGCCCAAGCTGCTTTATTTAGTTACTAGCAGATGTCCCCAGCATTGCTCGTATCTGCAACTGAGTTTCCTTTTTGAAAAAATAAATGAAAAATAAATGTATTTCATTGATTGTATTTTTCAGAAATGAAGGCTGGAGTGAGGTGGTGAGAAGGGGTAGGTGGCTTAAAGCAAAGGGCTGGGATGTGGGGGGGAGCTCAGAGAATGGAGAAGGGATGCTGAAGTCAAGGCAGGTGGGAGGTGCAGGACTCAGGGCAGGGGGCTGGGAGGGTTACTGGGGTCACCCATGGTAGCGGAAGTGGTGCTACTCTGGCAGCAACTCTTTCCAAGGGGCTGGGGCAGTGCTCCCCTGCCAGTGGGTCCCCCCATCAGTTGCCTTCCCCCATGGTCTGTAGGCTGCTGGGGGGGGGGAGGAAGAAGGCTCCGGGGGCTTCCTCCCTCCAGCTCTCCCCCTGCATCACCCCTCCCCCCCGACAACCAGAGAGGGGCCTGGCTCGGAGGACTGTTCCACCCACTCCGTGGGTGGGGTAGGCTCCAGGTTTGGGGTAGGGAGACTGCTTACCAGTGAGCTTGCAGGCAAGATGACAGCCCCAGCCCTGCTGACCACTCTCCTGTGCTGCAGCTGCCCCCAGTGGCCACTCTCAATATCGTATCCTTCCCATCTCTTGCCCCTCCTTTTTGCATTCCTCCTCTCTCTGCTCCCCCCCCTCCACATTATGGGAAACAGTCCCATTCCTGGCACTTCCTGTTTTCCAGGCACAACCAAACCCTGACCTTGTTTTAACATAGGGTAAGAGGAAGCTGCCTCCTAAATTTGGTGGTTCTAGCTCTTACCGTTTAGTGGGAGTTCTTGAAGAAATGGGCAAACAGATGCACAGAGACACACAGTCTAAAATATATAGATTGCCTGTTGGCAACAAGACCCTGACACTGCAAAGGCAAATGCACATATTTAACACTATGTACTGATTAGTTCCACTGAAGCTAGTGGAACTAGCCAAAGTGCACCAATCGGAGGGTATGTCTACACTACAAAGTTAATTCGAACTAACAGCTGTTAGTTCGGATTAACTTTGATAGGCGCTACACACGCGATCCGCTAGTTCGAACTTAATTCGAACTAGCGGAGCGCTTAATTCGAACTAGGTAAACCTCATTCTATGAGGACTAACGCGTAGTTCGAATTAACTAGTTCGAATTAAGGGCTGTGTAGCCACTTAATTCGAACTAATGGGAGGCTAGCCCTCCCCAGCTTTCCCTGGTGGCCACTCTGGGCACAACCAGGAAAACTCCTCTCCTCTCCCCCAGCCCCAGGCCCTTAAAGGGGTAGACTGTGGCCAGACGGCACTTGACACAGCCAGCCCTGCCAGGAGTCTGTGCCCCGAACCAGTGGCCCCAGGATGAGCCAGGGCGCCAGTGCCAGCGAGCCGTCCCCTGCCCAGTCCCCCAGCACCCAGGGGCCATCCAGGGGCCGTAGATGGCGTGCACCCTCCTGGACTAGTGTGGAGGTCATGGACCTCATTGAGGTTTGGGGGCAGGCCCCCAACGTCCATGATCTCCGCACTAGGAGGAGGAACGCGGCTGTCTATGGCCGCATAGCAGCCGCCATGGCCCGAAAGGGACATAGGTGCACCCAGGAGCAGGTGCGCCTGAAAGTAAAGCAGCTGCGGCAGGCGTACACCAGGGCCACCAGGGGCGGTGCCGCAGCAGGGGCTGCCACCTGCCCCTACTTCCCTGCCCTCGTCCGACTCTTAGGGGGCGGGGTGGTCCGTGCCAGCCCGGGGGACAGCGAGCCGGGACCAGAGGGCCCTGACCCGGGCACACCGGAGGGGCCACCACAAGCAGTTCCAGCACCAGAGTCGGCAGGCTCGACCAGGGAGACCGTACCGGGTAAGTAGTTAGAATTAAGTAGTTCTGGGGGGGGAGGCGGGAGGGAGACCAGAGACCACGTGCGTGGGCCATGCCTTCCACGGATCACGCAGACACCTGTGCACGTGCGAGCACGTGCCATGCCACCCTTGGGCAGGTGGCTCCAGCTGCATGACACCCAGGGGCCATGGCCCAATAGGAACATGCATGTGTGAAGAGACCTGACATGCTCCCGACCCCGGGGCAGGACCCAGCAGGATGCTTTCCCTTCACATGTCCCCTCTACACAGAGGCAGGGGACATTTCCCTCCCCCCCCCCCCGCCACCCCGGCCACACTATACACGGCACGTGGGCATGGGTGCAGTCTTAGGGCAGCTCCCAGTCCCGGGGAGAGCCAGACATCCTGACCATGGCCTTTGTACAAGCACAGCGGCTCTGACGGTGCAGGGCATGGTCGCCCTCACGTCGTGGGGGTGGGAGGGAAGGGGCTGGGTCCCCAGGGAGAACTGACCACTTCTCTTCTTTCTCTACAGCTGCACCAGCTGCTCGTGCAGGGCGCACCACCCCGCCCGGGACATGCTCCCACACCCGTGGCCTGCTCTGGACCACCACCACGGAGCAGGAGTACTGGGACCAGCACCTGGGGTCCTTGCGAGCCGTGCACTGCACAGTGCAGGCCTGGATGCGGGCAGACCTCCAGCTCCGCCATGAGCAGCTGGCTGAGGTCCGAGGGCTGAACTCAAACCTGCAGGCCCTGCAGCAGAGCATGGTGCCCCATGCTGGTCCTGCGCCTGCTGCCCCCCCAACTACTGTCCCTCTTCCCACTCCTGCCACCTCTCCCACCTCTTCCTCCTCAACCCCCACACCCTCTTCCTTAATGTCCACACCCCCCCACCTCAACCTCTGCACACTCCACCCCATCCCCCCGGGGACGCCGAGGCCCCCTCCCTCACCGTGTTGGGAGGCGGTTGGCCCGGCGAGACCCCCACCCCAATCTCTGAGTTTCCCCTCCCCCTCCTTTCCCTTGCCTCCCCCTTCCAGCTCCCTGCTCCCAGTTTTCCTCCTCCCCTCTCCCACACTCCCTCCTGCCCTTTCCCGCCTCCTCTCCCCGTCTTCCCACAGTTTTATTCCCCACCCCAGTTTTGTGAAATAGAGTTTCTATTTTTGAACACGTGTCCTTTATTTTTTACATCAGGAAGGGGAGCTAGGGAGGGGTAAGCGGATAGAGGTGAGGGAGGAATGGGGTACGAGCCCCCGATGGGGAGGACTGGGCTGGCTCTGTGGGCTCCTCGGGGTGGAAGCTCTCCTGAAGCCCCCCAAATTGCCGCCCCCCCTCCAGATGGCAGCCTGCGGCAAGTGCAGCCGGGCTGATGGCCGAGTGCTGTGATGTGCCGAGTGTGGGCACTCAGGGCACTCCAAGCCAGGACTGCTTTGCAAGCGGGGAACCCCTGAGAACTGTCTGTCCGGGGTGGGGGTTGGGTCCCTTTAAGCACAGCCCTCGGCTGCCTGAGACAGCAGCTCCACGCTCTAAGTCCTAATCTGATGCCCTGCCGGCACTGCTTCCGGCCATCCTTAACCTCGGTTCAGGGTCCACTCAGTGTGGACATGCTAGTTCGAATTAGCAAAACACTAATTCAAACTAGTTTTTAAGTCTAGATGAACTAATTCGAATTAGCTTAGTTTGAATTAACTAATTCGAATTAAGTTAGTTCGAATTAGTGCTGTAGTGTAGACATACCCTAAGTCTGTAAGGTTAGGGTTAGGGTTAGGGTTAGGGTAAGGGTTAGGGTTAACATTAGTTAATTCGAACTAAGCTAATTCGAACTAACGCATCCAGACTAAAAAACTAGTTCGAATTACCGTTTTGCTAATTTGAACTAGAATGTCCACATTGAGTGGACCCTGAACCGGGTTTAAGGATGGCCGGAAGCAGTGCCGGCAGGGCATCAGAGTAGGACTTAGAGAGTGGAGCTGCTGTCTCAGGCTAGCCGAGGGCTGTGCTTAAAGGGACCTGACCCCCACCCCGGACAGACAGTTTTCAGGGGTGCCCCGCTTGCAAAGCAGTCCTGGCTTGGATTACCCGGAGTACCCACACTGGGCACATCACAGCACTCGGCCATCAGCCCGGCTGCACTTGCCGCAGGCTGTCATCTGGAGGGGGGGGCAATTTGGGGGGCTTCAGGAGAGCTTCCACCCCGAGGAGCCCACAGAGCCAGCCCAGTCCTCCCCATCGGGGTCTCATACCCCATTCCTCCTTCACCTCCTTCCACTTACCCTTCCCTAGCCCCCCTTCCTGATGTACAAAATAAAGAAAACGTGTGGTCAAAAATAGAATCTCTCTTTATTGAACAAAACTTGGGGAGACTGGGAAAAGGAGGTGGGAGAGGGGAAGAGAGAGGGTGGGAGAGGGGAGGGCAACTACAATGATCAGGGGTTTGGAACAGGTCCCATGTGAAGAGAGGCTAAAGAGACTGGGACTTTTCAGTTTAGAAAAGAGGAGACTGAGGGGGGATAGGATAGAGGTCTATAAAAGCATGAGTGGGGTGGAGAGAGTGCATCAAGAAAAGTTCTTCATTAGTTCCCATAACAGAAGGACTAGAGGACACCAAAGGAAAGGAATGGGTAGCAGGCTTCAAACTAGTAACAGAAAGTTGTTCTTCACAAAGCAAAGAGTCAACCTGTGGAACTCCTTGCTGCAGGAGGCTGTGAAGGCTAGAACTAGAACAGAGTTTAAAAAGAAGTGAGATAAAGTGATGGAGGTTGGGTCCATGGAGTGGTATTAGCCAGGGGATAGGAGTGGTGTCCCTGCCCAAAGTTTGTGGAAGGCTGGAGAGGGATGGCACGAGACAAATGGCTTGGTCACTGTCTTCGGTCCATCCCCTCCAGGGTCCCTAGGGTTGGCCGCTGTCGGCAGACAGGCTACTGAGCTAGATGGACCTTTGGTCTGACCCAGTACGGCCATTGTAAGCTCAGGCCTCAGGGTCGGGGGTCTCAGTGGACCACCTTGATTTTCATGCACACCTGCTCCTGGGTGTCCAGGCTGGCAGCTCTCCTGTCCTAGACGGCCACTTTCCTGTGCCTTGTGCAGAGGTCGTGGACAAGGTCCACAACGTCCGCACTAGACCAGGCGGGTGCCCGCCTCTTGTGGTCCCGGGCAAGCTCCCAGGATCTGCCAGCCTGGTCCCGGGAAGAGGGGGAGGGCTGGGAGGCATCAGGTGGCTGGCTCGAGCCGTGCCAGGTGCAGGGTCTGCTGGCTGGGTGCTGGCAGGCTTGCACCTGGCACGGGCACCATAGCCAGCCCGTGCCCCTTTAACGGGTCCGGGGCCAGGAGGGGGGCAATAGAGTTTCCCTGGTGTTGGCCAGAGTGGCCACCAGGGAAACCTGGGAAGCCTTAGCCTCCCACAAGTTCGAATTAAGGGGCTACACACCCCTTAATTTGAACTAGTAAGTTCGAACTAGGCTTAGTCCTCATAAAATGAGGTTTACCTAGTTCGAACTAAGCACTCCGCTAGTTCGAATTAAGTTCGAACTAGCGGAGCGCTAGTGTAGCGCCTATCAAAGTTAATTCGAACTAATGTCCATTAGTTCGAATTAACTTTGTAGTGTAGATATACCCTCAGTCTGTTGCATTGGGGGCTAAATGTTCATGCATTGTTTAAATCTATTTTCTAGTTAAATTGTATTTTATATCGGTATGGTATAGGTTTAATAAATTGAATTAAATAATCTGCTGGCATAAATGGCCTATTTAAAACAGTGGAGAATTTGGCCTTCTAAGTGTTAAATGCTTCAGATGTCTTATAAACAGAACTGAGAAGATTGCTGATGTCATGTGAGTGAACGGTGAGCCCCAACCTCAAATTTCCCCACTAATTCCAAATAAAATATATCTGCCAAACTATTACATCTCCTAGTATAAGAGAAGATAGACAGCTTCCCTGACCAGATTGTTTTGCTTAATGGTGTTAGAAGATATAAGTGCCACATCTTGTTTCTACACATTTTAACAGAACTGTAATTAGCTCTGCTGTTAAAAACTGCAGCTCGTGTAGAACATGGATGCCTCATGGTTAGAAATGATCAAAGAAAAACCCCACAGGTACATAGGTTTAGAGCTGTTATAGTAGCAGTTTACCCCTGGGACTATTGAACTGAAAAAGGTATCATGTTGGGACCAGCTGGGTCTCAAATGTTTTTACATGCAGTGCCTATCAAAACTCTTCTCACATTTTCAAAATCAACTGAGTTTGATGGAAAGAAGGAGATACGGGTTGAAACTCTCTTAACCAGAATTCTCTGGTCTGGCAACATCCATAGTCCAGCATGGATCTTGCAGGACCAGAGAGTCCTGCGGGAAGGCCAGCAGGAAGGATACCTGCAGGGCCAGCAGGGCAGTGGGCTGACCTCAAGGAGCTGACGGTGGGTCCACCCAGTGTGTGACAGCAGGGCTGCCCAGCAGGGTTGGAAGACTTGACATGTGCTGCCCAGCAGGACTGAGAACCCTGGCGCATGGCTGCCCAGAGGCCCCAGCACATGGTGTGCACAGCTGCCTGGAGACGCGGTGCTGGGCTGCCTGGTGGAGCCATGGCAGCAATGGCTGCCCAGTGGGTCGGCAGGGCAGTGGGGCGAGCAGGAGGTGGGGAGCCGACTGGAAGGCTGGCAGACAGGCCAGGGGGGCCAGTGGCAGGGGTTCAAAAATGACCTCCCCTGGTTCAATAAAAGCCCTCATCTGGGACCAGTCAGGTTTCGAGGGTGCCAGACCAGGAAGCTCCAACTTGCAATTACATTAGTAATTTCAGCAACCCATTCCATTCTGGCCACATAATCAAGTGTTCACAAACACACATAGTAATACATTGATTTAGCCTTGTCCGGAGCTGTTGAGCTGCTGATGGAGCCTTCTTTCTTGTACTGACATGTAATCAGACCTCACAGACGTTGAGGAAGCATCCAAAATTTTCATACCACACTAAAAACTGACAGTAAGATTACAGATGGATACCCCACTCCTCAGAACGGTTTTGTCAGAGGGATCAGCCAGAAATAGTTCTAAAGAGCTGTCAAAAACCTTGGGAAAATCCTGACAGAACCTTGTGTGTATCATAAGCAGAAGTCTGATTAAAGGTTGTCAAGAGATATATCAAACTTCTCCCAATGAAGGTTTTTGACATATTGTTTATTACATGGCAGTTATTTTTGCTAAAAGACAACACAAATGCGTCCAAATTATAGAACTGTAATGCTGATGGAATACTGACATACTGTAATATTTATGGTTATTTAATTGCTTGCCATATGGATTTTTAATTTTCAAATATCTTGGTGTTAAAGGAAATTTATAAAACTCGTCAAAATATCTGCAAAATTAACATTATGTCAAGAAAGTACCAAAATGTATACATCATGCAATTCTCACTCTATTCAAAGGGAGAAATTCTGCTTTCATTCATGCCAGTAAATCAGCCATATATCCACTGGTTTTAGTGAAGTTGTAATTTAAATATATATTAGTATTTAGATTTATACAAACAGAATTTGATATATCTATACTGTATGGACCTGACTACCCAGTGAAATCAATGGAAAGACTTTGCTGGACTCTGGATCAGTCCCTGGGTATGTCTACATTACAGTATAAGACTGGAGTTTAAATGCAGAATCAAACCTGACTCTCCCCTTCTTGAGTTAAGTTCTAGGGTTCCAGGACCCCATAGAGATGGAGAGTCCAAGCCTGCATCAAGCCAGGACCCAGGAATCAAGCCATAGTCTGTTTCAGTGTAGATACAGCCCCATTGAACTTGTGCTCTGGACGTTTGCCTAGAAGTATCCCTCAATCCCATGGCCAACGTTTTGTTCTCTGACCAGTAACGTTTGGTGGATAGTCAAGTTTTCCCACATTGCACCATGAACAAAGAGCTAAAGCAGTCATATTTTGACTGGGATATGGGTGGTTAGACTTGGTCCCACCTGCTACAGGTTAGATGCTGGTGCCCCACTGTGACAGGGCGTTTGCCCTGCACTGGCCCTTTAAGGGCAAACCCCATCCTGAAGCAGGGCTGGGGAGCTTAGCCCCAGCTGGGACTGCATTAGGAGATGAGGGCCCAGCTGGGGGCTATATAAGAACCTGGGCGGTGGCTCCCAGGAGGAAAGTCAGTGAGGGCCTGGCTGCTGGGGAAGCAGGAGGCTCCCTGGAGCTTAGGCTAGGCTAGGCTAGGCTAGGCTAGGCTAGGCTAGGCTAGGGGAGGGGAGCTCTAGCCAAACAAACCCCCAGACTGCAGGGCCTGAATAACGGCCCGGTGGAGAAACAACAACCCCCGGAAGGGGGCTCAGAGACGGACTTGGGCACTGCCAGAGGGCAGTGTGGTGAAGAGGACGACGCGGCCTGGAGGAAAGAGGGGAAGCCCCACCAGAGGGAAGATACGCTGCCAGCAGAAGGAGCTGATTCCGGAGGCAGACGGAAGACCCCCGCTACGGTGGTGAGTGAACCCCCTCACAGATGGTAGAGAATGCGGGTGTAGCTCTGAACCCCTAGGCTAAAAGGGGTACACAAAAAAAGGGGGGGAACAACCTGTCCAAAATGGTGGTGAACCCCAAGAAGGGCGGAAGGTGTCTCCCCGGGGTGAAGGGGAGGACAGCCAGGACAATGGACCCTGCCCAGATATTTGATTGGCTCACTGAGCAACAAAAACAACAGCAGCAACATCAAGTGCAGTTGTTGCAGCAGCTGGCTGCTCAAGGCCAGGAACAACAAAGACAGCTGGCTAGGGAAATAACGCAACAACAAGAAAGATGGGTGCAACATGGAATAGGACGAGGCGCCAGCGTTGGGCCGGTGGGAGAGGGAAGCGAGGGACTGGTAGGCCCCCTGCAGTTACCCATATGGCTAATGAAGATGGGGCCTCTGGATGACCCAGAAGGATACCTGGTCACTTTTGAGCGGGTAGCGCAAGCTGCCCCTTGGCCTGAGGAATATTGGGCCACCCTCCTGGCACCCTATCTCACAGGGCCGGCTCAGCTTGCCTATAGGAGCTTGGCAGCCCAGGACGCCCTAAAATACTATAAAGTTAAAGAGGCAATATTGGACCAGATAGGCGTGACCCCGGAGACCTATAAGCAGAGGTTCCGAAGCAAGCGATATCCGCACGGGGCGCGACCGAGATTGGTGGCCCAGAAGCTAAGGGAACTGGCCTGGCGATGGCTAGAACCCAACAAGCGGGACAGTCCCCAGTTGGCGGACGTTGTAGTACTGGAACAGTTCCTCCAAATCCTCCCCCCGGGGGCCCAGCAATGGGTACGTCGTCATTGCCCCCAAACGCTGGCCAATGCCGTCACAGTCATGGAAAATTATATGGCGGCTGAAACCCCGGGAGGAATGGGAAGGGGGGATAGAGAGACTCGGGGGGAGTGACCCTTAAAAGGCCGCGGGAAGCCAGAAAGGGGAGGCCGGAGAACTGAGGCTCGCTGGGGCCTGGGCCATGGATGGGTGAGGAGACAGGCCGAGAGGGAAGGCCCCCCCCCCGGGAACCCCAGGATAGGAGGGACCCAGGAGGAAACGCCCGGGGAAGGACAGGCCGAAGGGGGGTCCTCCCGTAACCGCTGCTATGAGTGTGGACAAGAGGGGCACTTTAAGCGGGAATGCCCCTTTATGGACTGCTCCTTTGGGCAAGGGGTATCCCTGGGGGTGTCCTCTCGCCCTAATCGAGGAGCTACAGTAACCGCCCAAGTGTTGGTGGAGGGGGTCCCGGTTCAAGCATTGGTGGACTTGGGTTGCAGGCAGAGGATGGTCCGTGAGGATTTGGTCCCGAGTCCCGAGCCCGCTGGGACCACAGTGTGGGTGAGGTGTATTCATGGAGACATACGGCCCTATGCCACCCCTTGGGCGCGGCTACAATGTGAGGGTGAAGAGGGCATTTGCCAAGTAGCCTTGGCACCTCAGCTCACCTACCCAGTGGTACTGGGACGGGATTGGCCAGGTTTCTGGCAGATGTTACAGGCACGGAACCAACCCGACCCGGCACCCCAGAGGGAAGGGCTGGAGGCCAGTGAAATCGAGCCTGACTGGGTCACCGAGCAAAGAAATGACCCAATGCTGGCCCACGCCTGGGAGCAGGCCTGAGGAGAAGAGGAAGACGGCCCACTGAGCCCACAAGGGGCATACTTCAAGGTACGGGGGGACTGCCTGTATCGCGTGGCCCGAGAAACTGAGGGGTTGGGGACGCTCTGGCAGTTGCTGGTACCACGCCGCTACCAGCATAAGGTACTGGAGCTGGCCCATGCGAACCCCTGGTCCGGGCATCTGGGCAGGGAGAAGACCCTACAATGAATTATACAACGCTTCTCCTGGCCAGGAATATACCGAGCCGTTCGGGACTTCTGTGATTCGTGCCCCACCTGCCAGCACACGTGCTTACAACTATGCCCCAAGGCTCTGCTAGTACCCCTCCCCGTAGTAAGCGTCCCCTTCGCCAGAGTGGGCCTGGACCTGGTAGGACCAGTGGAGAAGTCCTCGACGGGGTTCCAATATATAATGGTCCTGGTAGACTACGCCACCCGCTACCCTGAGGCAGTACCACTGAGGAACACCACTGCTCCCACGATAGCCGGGGAGCTAATCATCCCCTATATTGCTGATGCATCCCCTATGGCTATGTCAAAAGGCTTATTAGATGACACATTTGAATGTCTATTTAATAGCCTGTTGTATGTAAGCATCTTTACACTTCGTCACAGGACAACCAAGGGATGTAAGACTCTGATCACATTTTTCTAATTTAGTATTAATGAATGTTGCTACTTAAAGACCTCAAGTCTCTTTTGTAGCTGCCATTCATCCTTGGTGCCCATTTAATTAATTTTATGAACATGAGACCACAGTTGAATATTTTCTGCAGAAAACTGCAGAAAGACCATGACAATCTCCATATTTGAAGCCTATGGAGACAAATCTATATTGCTGCACAGGGCTCATATTTAATATTTAGAAATCTCCCTCACTGGAAGATTATTAGGCATGAATAGAGGTTCAAAACTTTAAAATACCAATGAAAAATAAAATGTTTAATGTTATTAAACTTAAGGCTTTTTTTCTATTAGAGAAATAGTGCAAATCTTAAATTGGCTTGGTCTTTTACCGGGACATTGATGCCAATATTATGGATCCATAATTAAATCATTTTTGTTTAAAATAAAGTGCTATGTTTTTATTCTTAAAGAATGCCTATAATTGTGTAACCAATGTATAAACATTGTATGGTCCCAGTTCCAAAAACTAGTCTGTATTCCAGGGTTGTAGAAACTTCCACAGGAGTTCTGCATGCAAAATGCTAGTAGGATTAGATCCACAGAAATTAGATATTCTTGGAAATTATGTAATGTTCCAAAAGATCTGATAATTCAAAGAGTAATTGATTACCACACACATTGCCACTTTTACACTGTGGCAAGGCTGTACTTTAAATAAGCCTATGACTGAGTAATGATTAGAGCTGGAAGACTAAGTTTTGGTTCACTGGCAGTTAGAACTTTTTAAAAAAATCAACTGGAATTCTTTTTTGAAAAAATATTTTGGCAACTCACCCACACCAACATGCACTGACATTGTGTAGTGGAAGCCCCCTCCAGGTCAATCCTCAAGTACTGCTTGCTAGAGAAACACTGGAGCTGTTTTTATCATAGTAAAATCCACAGCAATGATGCAGAAAGGCATGTATTGAGTTCCCAGGCTCAAGCAGTCACAGAAATAGAAACTTGGGGTTTGTCTACATTGTTATGAATTCTAATTCACACCAATGTGTTGACATTAACACACTCTTTGGAATTTTTAGTTTGCACCAGCAAGGCCAATGGTACATATCAGATTGGTACAAATGGTAATTCACATTCTTCTAATGTACATTTCTGCACCATGTAGACAAGACTTTAGGTGGTGCGGGAATGTTGACCCTGAAAATGTACGCACCCATCCGTGGATTATAGGTTTGTGGTCCATGGGCCAGAGCAAGTGAGGGCCCTTCTCCACCCAGCATTCCTCCTAGGGAATAAGCATTAGGATGCAGGGGCTCCCATTTTTCTGGGGGACCCCCAAGTGTCCAGGGCCTCTATGTCCAAGCCCCATTGACCCAGTGGCTATTCCTCTGCTATGGGTACCAGTTAAGTATAAGTGTCTGTCAGGAGTCTGATGTATTACAGTGGGGAAAAAACCTGTTATGTAAGTGCCTAAACAAGAGATTTAGGCACTTAATCAGGGTTTAGACACCCAAATAGCTCTGTTGTTCAGGATCTTAGATATTGCATTTTTATGTTGTCATTATTATCTCAGCCTAGTAAACATAGTTTGATTAATGCGGATTACTATATTGAAAGCTGCAATATTCTTACAGTGAGTACCATATGTGTGCAGCTTTGTAACACTGCCAAAGCATGCATGACCTGGCACATTAATTGGTTACTTTGACCATTACTTGTTTCCACACACCCCCATAGTAGGGTGCAAAATGGGATGTGCAATGTAAATCAAGTGGAATGATGGTAACAGATTACATAGGAATAAAGAGCTGGGTAGGTCAAGTTCCTTCTAGACTTCTTAAACTTTGAGGGTTTTAAAGTTAAAGACTTTTTTTCGTACAGAAAGTGTAATTATTTTTCAGGCTCAGGAATCCATTGACATCTATGTTTAGCCTTAGCAGTATTTTTAATGAATTATTTGTGGGTGGGAGTGACATTTACTAGTCTTTTAATCCGTCTTAGAAGTTCCCATGTGATGGGGAATACATACCCCTTAGGGAAGGTGCTCTCCTCTAAGCTCGTATAAGGTCCAAAAAGACTTTTAGCAAGTCCACAGGAGGTCAGGTGGTTTGGGTGCAGTTATACCAGGGTAGAATGTGGGGCCAGTATACAGTGGGAACAAAAGTAGAGAAAGGATGTCAAACAATAGAAACATATTCAACTACAGGCAGTCCCCGGGTTACGTACAAGATAGGGACTGTAGGTTTGTTCTTAAGTTGAATCTGTATGTAAGTCGGAACTGGCATCAGCCACTGCTGAAACTGATCAGTTTCAACAGCTGCTGAATCTGGACACCAGTTCCACTTACATACAGATTCAAGGTAAGAACACCAGGCATCCCCAAGTCAGCTGCTGCTGAAACTGATCAGCTGATTCCAGGAAGCCCAGGGCAGAGCAACTCTGCCTTGGGCTTCCTGTACTCAGCCGCTGGTCAGTTTCAGCAGCAGCTGACTTTGGGACGCCTGGGGCAGAGCAGCTCGGGTGCTGCTGGCTTGGTCCAGTAGCGCGGCCGCTCCTCGGAGCTACTGGACCAACCCAGCAGCACCCCAGCTGCTCTGCCCCAGGCATCCTGATTCAGCCACTGCTGAAACTGATCAGCAGCTGAATCAGGACTCCTGGGGCAGAGCAGCTGGGGTGCTGCCGGGTTGGTCCAGTAGCGCCAAGGAGCGGTGCTGCGGGACCAACCGGCAGTGCCCCACCTGCTCTACCACAGGCCCCCGGCTTTGCTCCACGTCTCCCTGGTCTGCTGGGGGGGGGCACTAGCTGCACACCCCCCCCCCCCCAGCAGACCAGGGAGACATGGAGCAAGGCTGCGGAGGACCCGGGCCGAACTGTGGCGCTTCCAGATCAGCGCCGCGGTCGGCCCGGGTCCTCCGCGGCTTTCTTCAGCGTCTCCCTGGTCTGCAGACCAGGGAGACGCTGAGCAAAGCCACGGAGGACCCAGGCGGACCCGCAGCTTCCAGATCAGCTGAAAGCGCTGCGGGTCTGGCCCAGGTCCTCCGCCGCTCTGCTCAGCGTCTCCCTGGTCGGCAGACCAGGGAGACGCTGAACAAAGCGGCGGAGCACCTGGGGCCGGACCCGCGCCGCTTCCAGCTGATCTGGAAGCAGCCGCGGGTCCAGCCCCGGGTGCTCCGCCGCTTTGTTCAGCGTCTCCCTAGTCTGCAGACCAGGGAGACGCTGAACAGAGCGGCGGAGCACCCGGCTGGACCCGCGCCACTTCCAGCTGATCTGGAAGCGGCCATGGGTCCGCCCCCGGTGCTCCGCCGCTTTGCTCCCGTCTCCCTGGTCTGCTGGCTCTGCCAGCAGACCAGGGAGACGGGGAGCAGCTTTTCTCGCCCGGGAGAAGGCAGGCGGCGGGACCAGGCGTCCCGCTGCTCTAGTTCTCCGGGGTGAGAAATCCCCATTCATAACTGCAGATCCGACATAAGTCGGATCCGCATAACTCGGGGACTGCCTGTACTTAATGTATTATATTTAAGAAATTCTCTGTTCAAAATGAATTTATATAGAGTGTGCCACCTTTCTCTGCCCTAGTTGTACAATGGTTACAGAAGGTCTGTGGCTGTTTCTTTGCCAAGAAAAGCCTGCCTGAGAAGGGAACAATATCCTACAAGAGCTTATCTTTGCTCTAGGAAGAGTAAGCAGAGACAAAGGAAAATGCTTTTGGGGGGAAAAGGTTACTTTAGCGTGGTGCGTGCATGCCACCACCACATACCACACATTGTCTGATTTTAACCAAACTTCCCAGGAAATACTCAACACTGAGATTAAGATGTAAAGCTTTTAGGGGCACTGGTTTTTTTTTCCAGGAAGCAATGTAAGGGGGAGTAAAAATCAGCTATATAATGGAAAATTATTACCTTCAGCCTTAACCATAGACTAACTATACCTACTGAGTATGAGTTTGGCTGACATTAAATACCTGCCAAGCTTCCATAGCCATACAGGTTCTTAAGAGCATAAGGAAAATAATGATTTACACTTTGAACACATACAACACTTTTCACCAGATAGTCATCACCTACAGAGAGAAAGCTCTGAGTAACCCAATCTGATTCTGGGTTAAGTATTATTTACATTAATGTTCACATAGCAAGACCTACTCTGATATTTCTTTTATTTGCTTGTTTGTTTTTTTGTTTAAGAAGTTGCATTAGTAGGAATCACCTCTGAGTGGAAGCACAGCTCAAACTAATAAACCTTTATGGGCATGTCTATGCTTACCAGAAGACTGACGCTCTGGAGATTGATCTTCTAGCATTCGATTTAGTGGATCTTGTATAGACCTGTAAATCAAACACTGAGGGCAGCCCCTGCCAGTGTCTGGTACTCCTCCTTCTGGGAGGAATAAGGGAAGATGACGGGAATGTTTGCTCCCGTCAGCGTCCTGCTGTGTGGACACCACCATGGCTTGGCTTAAGGTAAGCCAACTCTAGATATGCATTTTACATAGCTGGAGTTGCATACCTTAAGCAGACCCTCTAGTCCAGTATAGTCCAGGCCTATCAGATCATTGTATGTGAACCCAACATTCTTATTCATTCTACAGTAAACTTCTGATAATCCGGCACCTTTATGACCCAGGGGTGCTGGATTATCAGATATGCCAGACTATTGGAAGGGGGGGCTATGAGGGGTCTAGGGTGGGGGGAGGGGAGTCGACGGGGAACTGCACAGCGTGGGAGAGGGCGGCGCTGTGGGACCAACCCAGCAGCACCCCAGCTGCTCTGCCCCCGGCTTCCCCAAGTCAGCCGGTGCTGAAACTGACCAGCAGCTGACTTGGGGAAGCCGGGGGCAGAGCAGCTCCAATTGTCCAGCTGGCCGGAGCACTTCCGGGTTCCAGTTGGTGCCGGGCTATCAGGACTGCCAGATCACTGGATGCTGGACAATTGGAGTTTTACTGTATAATGCTACAAGCATCTCATGCCAGGTAAACATATCTTACATTCACCAAACAGCTGCATTCCAGAACCTTGTCCTAAATGGTAACACACCCTGCCTCAGGAACACTCCTAAAAGGGCTGGTACATATTGTAATATACAGTACCATTGAAAACCAGATCCTCTTCTGGTGTAAATTGACATAGCCCCACCAACTGCCTGAGTTTTACTTTTCACGGATTTCTACTAAAAGACAAAAGCCCTTTGTTTGTTTTGCAGGCTCTAGTAGAGCTACACTGATTTATGCCACATTCAGATTTTACACAATGTGTTTTGTGTTAATCTAATTCTGTCAGATCATACACGTTTATATAAAATGCTGTCAGCACATTTTCCTGATGCTCCAAAACAGCAATATAACACCTTTTCCAGTCATCAATATCTTCAGTAAACAATACAAATACCCAATATGTAGCCATCAGCAGTTATTTATGCAATGCTCAATTTATTAACTTTACATTTACAAAACTAGACTTGCTGACATCTAGTTGGTTTTGAAGCAACATATTCACTGAAACAAAGCAAGAGTGGATTATACTGAATTTACCAATATAATTTGAGTGCTGCTTCAAACATGCTTTGCGTAGATAATTATTTCCCAGGTTAGCCTTTTCAGAGAATTTCCATAGCAAAATATAGCTGCTGTTGTGCACATTGGCGGGGGGGATGGGGGGGACGGAGGTACCATTATTGGTAAAGGATTCCAAGCAGCAGCGCTTCCACAATGGATGACTGGGAAATCCATTTTTTCTCCCCACTCCTTGCTAGACTGTGGGATAGAAGTTCTGTCCCACACTCTGGTAACCTTTCCAGACATGCCAATGGATGTGAATTATCCATGGAACACAAATGGCACTTAAGTATTCTTTCCATTCATTCTCACTTGCTCCGTAAATGGCTTCCACAAGCTATATATTCCCACCCCTTTGCAGGAGAGAAGACAATTTTTTCTTCCCTTTTCCTTCCCTCACCCTACTCAAAGGATTCATTTTCCAAGAGGTAATGATGATATCTGGCTTAGGCATTGTCCTATCTTTCTCCACTACTTATCTTAGATTTTGAGCTGTTTGAGAAAGGAACCATCTGTGTTTGTGCAGTGCCTAACACAATGGGAGCTGGGGATTATAAGAGCTACTGTAACATATATATTAAAAATCCATTTTAAATCCCTCTCTTCTTCCCACTAGAAGTTTCCCCTTGATCTCTGAGACTCTGGCAGACCAGGTGTCAAGGCTCCAGACCCCATTGCACACTGAAAGCCACAGATGGAAGCCAGCCTGGCTCACCTGTGTTAAAATAGATATAAAATTGATAGACATAAGTTTTGTGTTTACACCTTATGACTGGTTTGTAGGATGCTTCATGCATTAGGCTTACTTACCTGTACATTATGTCATAGAGGGATAGCAAATGTTTTATTTGTAAACCTCTAACTGTGTAACCCACCAAACAGGAAAAAAACATGAATTAAATTAAAAAGTAATTGGAAACAAAAGAACTATTATGGACAGAGACCTTGTTGATTATATTCCTCACTTTCCCTAGGAAGCAGAGACCTGCATATGAACTCATCCCCTTAGCTCTGAGGTGAAGTGAATAAAAATCCCTGGCAAGAAGAAACTTGGTTTCTTAGACTATACAGGGGCAAGAATCATTAAGCATAAGCAAAAGACCCTTAGTTGTTTTACAGGGATAGCCACAGGCATTGTCTTTGGTTTGAGATCTGAGTACAACTGACCTGGTGCAAATGACTGGAGCGTTGAGGCTGAGTATAAACTGAATATTGATGTGATCTTTTTTTCATATAAATGACCATCTATCACAAACTCAAGCCTGCTTGTGTGGCAAGATAGACAGGAAAGCCCAAGGGGACTGCCTATGACTCCACAGTAAGACTGGTTTAGTGCTTTGAGTATTTGCATTTATGACTGGGTTGGTGAAATCGAATTGTAAAACATATAACCACGGTAAGGTTGTTGCCCTGCTTCTTAGTAGTCTACCCTGGGATTGGCACTCCAGATAATGTGACAAAGGCATCTCTAGTATGTATATGCTTGCTTTTCTGAGAAGTATAACTAGGAGGAAGTGAGAGGACTGGGGTGTATATATGATCCTGAATTGACAACTCACATCTCCTTGCTCCCTAGCCGGGGAAACCTCAATGCTGTCAGTCTTTGTCATAGCAGGCCCCAGGAGAAGATGAACACTGGTGAGTAATAATTTTATCTGCTCTGACAGATATGGCAAAGCTGTCTCTCCAATATAATCTAGAAAATATTTTGATCTGTGATGCAGTCAGCATCTCCCTACCATTATGTCTGAGACAGAATAGCTGGAGATGATTTAAGGAAATAGGTGTGGCAATCAGCAGCTGACAGAAATAGAGGCAAAGCACACAGAAGCAGCAGTCCATAGTGCACTTCAGGGTTCATTTCTGGTTGGCACTCCAGGAAAGTGGATAGGGCTGAGGAAAGACTTCAATATAGCTTCAGCAGTAACTATTATAATTTGGGTAGTGCTTAAAATGCAGTTCTACTATAAAAAAGTGACTGACAAAGTGCTATCTTCTCAGATAACAGAGTTTCTCTCTGTGTGGCCTCAGAATCTGCTTATTTGGGTTACAACCGGAAGTTTTTAGATGCCTTTTTTTCTCCTGTAAAACTTTCTGAAGCCAACACAGCAAAGAGTGACAGAGATGGATTGGACTTCTCCCTGCACATCAGGAACAGAATACCTCACTATACTTGTGCAAACACGCTAAAGGCAAATGGGAGTTGCACAGTTGGCTAAGGGGCAAATTTGACCTGCAGAGCCTTTCTCCATAGATATGAAAAGGTAAGAGGAAGGAAAGAATGCAGTTTTATTATTAATCCAGGTTGAGTTTGTGGGATTGGCAGAAGAAGCCAACACAGTTTTACTTTAAAAGGGAGCATATTTGTTTGGACTCATGGGTACCCTAGGGATGGTAACCAGAAGCTATGAAGGCTTAAACATATAAAAGAGAGTGGAGGAGGCAGCCAAAGTGCCAGTGCAAAGAAGATGGAAACCTGGGTATGGATGGATTGAAGTAGTGGGTCTTTTAAAAATCCACACAAACATAAGGCCTTGAAAGATCAAGAGCCTGCCCTCATAGAACTGCTTGTGTAGCTCTGTCAGTACCAATGCTGGCATAATTGTGGCAAGACTCAAATTTGTTTATTAATAAGACAGTCTCCATGTCTGAAACAGCCCTCATGAAGTATACTTGTAAAATCATTCTTGTTTGGTCTCAGCTAACATGGATTCATGAATGCATTGCCTTGAAATCCATGACTTGCCCATGAGGCATTTTTTAATTAAAGTCAGACAGCTTTAAAAGCCAGTGCTTGTGAAAGAGAGCAATACTAAAACAAGGTGATGACTATCTCATGTACACAAGGCCACCTTTGTCTGTGGCAAGAATGGCTCCCTTTTAAATCCTGGGCCAAGTGCTAGAAAACATGAAAAACTCGCCCCTGTGCAGGGTGGCTATGAGCCATGGGAATCTCTAGCTATTAGCTTTAGAGGCAATCCACAAAGGCACGGAAGTCCCATTTTTATGTATCACTGATGCTATGTGTACACTGGGAAGGTCTGGTGACAAAAGCACTGTCAACATGCAAAAGTTATCAAAAGTGAAAAATGGTCAAATCAGTTTTTCTGCTTCCCATTGTCAATATTTCATGGCCACATTGCCAGTACTCGGACAGACAAGAGTAAAGCAATGTGGGTAAGCATCCCACAGCGCAGTGTTGTGGGAAGGCAGACCTGATCCCTGCACTTCTTGGGATTTCTTCTGAGCTCTAAGAGCTCTCCGTGCTGAGGAATGTCAAAGCAACACAGCAGGCTCTCCAGTCCTCCCTCTTTAGCAGCAGTTCTGCTGTCACTAGAAAGACCGCACCTGGCAACAGAAGAATTCCAATGATTTGTTCTTTGCTCCCCAAAAAGAGCAGCTCACTGAGCTGTCAGATTCTTCCCATAGCTTTGGAGGGGGACGGGTGCATGCTTGCAAGACAGCATAGACCACAAAACACTGAGCACAGTCATCAGGGAGGACATTGTGGAACACTGGCAGAAGCCAGTGTTCTTGACAAAACAAACAGAGTCCACACTGACTCTTTATCGATGATAAAAAGAGGGAAAAAGATAAGTTTTTCTTGGGACTAAAATTTTTTTGATGCCAAAACTGGGTGTTTTTCCCAACAAAAAGTGCACTGTAATATGTATGCTTTCACTGTTTTGTCAACAAAGGGCCGTTTTTGGCAACAAAATGTGCCAGTGTACACAAGACCTGAGATTAGCTTCATTTTGCTGCTGTCAAACCCTGTAGGCACCAAAAGGCCTTGTCTACACTGGCACATTTTTTCACCAATAATTGCACTTTGTTGACAGCTATTCTCATAGCTGGAGTCGCATAACTTCTATTGACTTTCTCCAGTAATGTAGACTTGGCCTAAATTGAGTATATGAGCATTACAGAGCTCATAATGCTATTAAATAATTTCTTTCTGACCTGATACAGATGGTGATATAAGCATTGAAGGAGATTGCATTGTCATAGAAACCCAGAATGGCAAGTAGCACTATAGTCATACTGCAGTTTTAGAAATCAATGGGCGGCAAAGGTCTCTGAAGAGAGGAAACAGCTCTCATAACAAGGGGCTCAATTTGCTTTTATAAGTCTCGAGACTGAATGTGTCAGAGTCCTTCCTGTGGACCAATGATAAACACAAACTGAGAGCACACTATTGTCAAATGTAATGGGACACCTCCTCATCTGACTTATTGTTGTCATTTTGGAAATGTGATACTCCTGTCCTACCCACTTTTCTCACTTCTGGATGCTCTCTTTCCTATCTCCTTTTCTGCTTGCTCCTGTCCCCATCACACCATTCTCTATCCCTTCTCTTTCTTGCTACATCCACAGTTTCTCTTTTTTTGTTCTTAGCTTTTGTATTTTGTCCTTTCCTCTCTTTAATGCCCCCTCTTATTTCTTATTCTCATCCTATCTTTGTTCCTCACTCTCTCCTACCCACAGACTTTCTATGATGGGAGTACACTGCATGCCCCGCTACATAATGACCCAGCCCTACTACACACATGAAACCTCTCCCTTATTTTACTTTCGCCAGCCATAAAAGAACCCTACAGGACATTCTCCTTTAGGTATAAAATTACTACAGAGAACACAGTAACTCTTCCTGTAGGTGTCACAAATTATACTTCTGAAGCAATGAAGTCTTCTCTGGTCTCTGCATGTGTGTCCAAAAGAAACTGTTGCATGTAAAAATGAGATCTAAATGATATAATGCAGTGAGCGGTACTTTTCCAGATGCTTCTAAAATTGAAAATCAGCCATGAACTAAATTGGACATAAGCTGGCTGGGAAGTGAAGTGATACATAAATGAACTAATCTAAAAGAGCATACATTTTGTCACTTGCTATTGAATTTCCTTGGTGTTTAAAAAATTGTTAGCTATATTAATAGGTAAATTAGTATTCTTCTATCTAAAAACCTCAATAGGAATAACAAAATGTAACCATTAATGGGGAATAAGTCAGACCTGGGCTTCCTGGAGTTCAGGCTGCATTAATGTAAACCTCATTCAGTGGCCCATTGTGTTGTCAGTTATTTACTTGTCATTGGATAAATATGAAGTTAGCTCTTTGGTCCAGTGTTTGTACTCAAGCTAAATGTCAGAGCTTAATCCTGTGTGTTGGGGAAATCCTGTTTCTTTGGTAACGTCTGATCTTACTCCACAGCCAGATATGTAGTTGGGCTAGAAACACAAAGAGGATTTAAGTTTTTACTTCTCAAGCCAAGTCTACACTGGCAAGTTACAGTGCAGTAATTCAGCTCCCAACACTGTAATTCCTGAGGTGTTCACATTGGCAAGACACTTAATGCACACTAACTCTGCAGTTGCTGTGCTCTATGTAAACCACCTTGATAAGAAGTGTGGAGCTTTCTGTGCTCTGGATACAGCACTGGGGGGACAGAGTGGACACATGAATTGTTTGCTGTGTTCTGACTGCCCTCCGAAAATGGCCCATAATTCCCCAAGTCCTGTCTGCTCTTTGTTTGTGGAACTTGTCTGTTTGCCCCGCAGGCATGTGCACATCCCCTTTCAGAGCTCCATTTCTGATAACCTGCATGCTGTAGAGAGCAAATCAGTCAGATGAATGCTCATGTTGTTGAACACAGAGGCAGGCATTTGTGTGTATATGTGTGTGTGAGTGTGTGTGTGAGAGAAATTGCCATGCAAAGAGCCAGGAAGGGAGCAGGGAGGCTAAGATGTCATGGTTTCTCCCTTCCCTCCCTCAAGATGGGTTGTTTCCTGCTGCTACCTGAACATACAAGACAGCATGCTGACATCCCCTAAAACACAGTATCCCCTCCTGCCCTTCATACACATACATTCACTCCCTGTCACATTCTACCCCCAGTGCTCTCTGTGGCATTACAAGAGTTGCTAATATGCACGCACTCCACCATCACAAGGAGCACAGTGTGGACACACGACAGTGATTTTCTTGAAGCACACTATGAACTGTGCTGTAACTACCAGTGCTTTACGTTTGCCAGGGTTGACATGGCATCAGTGTTTCAGTGCCTGAGTCCTAGATGTCCTTATGCCCAGTGGAATTTTCAGCCCTGTGTTAGATATCTAGGCTCCCTATGCATTGTATGAGGAGAGTTAGATGCCAAGAAAGGATGTCAGAAAGCTGAGCAGGAAACCAAGTAATCTAGCCAGGAATGAAATGCTAAGGATGGGGTAGTGTTTAGGGACCGCATCTACCAAGGGACTTAGGGAACTAATCAGTTGGCAGAAAAACATCCCTGTCTTTGACCAGGATTCACAGGTGTGAACCTTCTCCTGGAGTTAGGTTCCAGAGCCAACTCAGTCCTTTCTGGTCAAGAAAAAGCCAGCCCTCCCTCCTCCCCCGCCCTCCACACACAAACACACTATAACCAATAGCTCCTGTCAAGGCTCTTCCTTACTCTGACACTCTGAGGGTATGTCTACACTACAGAGTTAGTTCAAACTAACTTAGTTCGAATTAACTAATTCGGACTAACGCGTCTAGAACTAAAAACTAGTTCGAATTAGCGTTTTGCTAATTCGAACTAGCATGTCCACATTGAGTGGACTCTGAACAGGGCTTAAGGCTGGCCGGAAGCAGTGCCGGCAGGGCATCAGAGGAGGACTTAGAGCGTGGAGATGCTGTCTCAGGCTAGCTGAGGGCTGCGCTTAAAGGGACCTGACCCCCACCCCGGACAGACAGTTCTCAGGGGTGCCCCGCTTGAAAACCAGTCCTGGCTTGGAGTGCCCGGAGTGCCCACACTGGGCACATCACACCACTCGGCCATCAGCCCGGCTGCACTTGCCGCAGGCTGCCATCTGGGGAGAGGGGGCAATTGGGGGGCTGCAGGAGAGCTTCCACCCCCCAGAAACCCGCAGAGCCAGCCCAGTCCTCCCCATCGGGGGCTCGTACCCCATTCCTCCCTCACCTCCTTCCACTTACCCTTCCCTAGCCCCCCTACCTGATGTACAAAATAAAGATAATGTTTCTTCCAACACTGACTCTGTCTTTATTGAACAAAACTGGGGGAGACTGGGAAAAGGAGGTGAGAGAGGGGAAGAGAAAGGCTGGGAGAGGGGAGGGCAACTAACATGATCAGGGGTTGGGAACAGGTCCCAGATGAAGAGAGACTACAGAGACTGGGACTGTTCAGCTTAGAAAAGAGGAGATGGAGGGGGGACAGGATAGAGGTCTCTAAAAGCAAGGGTTGGGTGGAGAGGGTGCATACAGAAAAGTTTTTCATTAGTTCCCATAAAGAAGGACTAGAGGACACCAAAGGAAAGGAATGGGTAGCAGGCTTGAAACTAGTAAGAGAAAGTTGTTGTTCTTGACAAAGCAAATAGTTAACCTGTGGAACTCCTTGCTGCAGGAGGCTGTGAAGGCTACAACTAGAACAGAGTTTAAAGGGAAGTGAGATCAAGTCATGGAGGTTGGGTCCATGGAGTGCTATTAGCCAGGGGGTAGGAGTGGTGTCCCTGCCCAAAGTTTGTTTAAGGCTGGAGAGGGATGGCACAAGACAAATGGCTTGGTCACTGTCTTCGGTCCATCCCCTCCAGGGTCCCTAGGGTTGGCCGCTGTCGGCAGACAGGCTACTGGGCTAGATGGACCTTTTGTCTGACCCTGGACGGCCATTGTAAGCTCAGGGCTCAGGGTCGGGGGTCTCAGTGGACCACCTTGATTTTCATGTACACCTGCTCCTGGGTGGCCAGGCTGGCAGCTCTCCTGCCCTAGACGGCCACTTTCCTGTGCCTAGTGCAGAGATCGTGGACGAGGTCCACGATGTCCACACTAGCCCCGGAAGGTGCCTGCCTCTTGCGGTCCAGGGCAAGCTCCCGGGAACCGCCAGCCTGGTCCCGGGAAGAGGGGGTGGGCTGGGGGACATCGGGTGGGTGGCTCTGTGCCGTGCCAGGTGCAGGGTCTGCTGGCTGGGTGCTGGCAGGCTTGCACCTGGCACGGGCACCGTAGCCAGCCCGTGCCCCTTTAAGGGGTCCGGGGCCGGGAGGGGGGCATAGAGTTTCCCTGGTGTTGGCCAGAGTGGCCACCAGGGAAAGCTGGGGAGGGCTAGCCTCCCACTAGTTCGAATTAAGGGGCTACACACCCCTTAATTCGAACTAGTAAGTTCGAACTAGGCTTAATCCTCGTAAAATGAGGTTTTCCTATTTCGAACTAAGCGCTCCGCTAGTTCGATTCAAATTCGAACTAGCGGAGCGCTAGTGTAGCGGCTATGAATGTTAGTTCGAACTGACGTCCGTTAGTTCGAACTAACATTGTAGTGTAGACATACCCTGAGTGCAGAAGGTGGGGGCCTGGAAAAGACCTTAAAATACCTTGCCTCTATACGCTTCTGCTTAAAGTTCCCCAAAATCACAGATTCCCTGGCTTTGGAAGATAGGTTGCCACCACCAAGTGAACCAAAAACCCATGTCTTCTTGAACCAAGGAAGGAAGCACTTGGGAGGTATCCCCAAGCTCTGTTACTACAAAAGAGCTTGAAAAAAAAAGAAAAAAACAAACTGCGATCTCTGATAGCTGATCTCTCAGTCTTTGAAATGCATACAAGACCTCCTATTACCTTCAAGGACATAAGAATCAAATCATCACCTTAAAAAAAGATGCTTTTACTAACAAAACAAAAAGATACACTTGATAAAGTATACTTAGTTGCTAGGTGTTAGAGTAAATGAGAAAAGAATGGACTATATCACAGAGAAATGACATCTCTGGGATACAGCTTAAAATACAGTGTACGGGAGGTGGATTTAGCACCGAGAAGTTTAACCAAACAACAAAACAAAGAAAATCTGATCACATTTAAATAGACATTTCCCTATCTACTTACAATCTGTGTTTAAAGGCCTAGTCCATTTCCATGCCCAGTATTCTTTGTAGGCATGGTAGTTCTGTCTGGTTCAATTCTAATTCAAATTTCAACACCTTTTCCCATTGGTTTCCTGGTTCCCTGCCAACACCCCCTTTAGTCACTGACTGCTGGCCAGCCCTCTTCCAATCCATCACAGCTCTGTAGTAAGGCATTCACCTGGGAAGTCTGTAAGTCAAGGTAACATCCTTGAATTAATTAATAGTGAGAGTGGAACAGCTTCAGCAGGAAAGAGAGAGCACTCTGCCTGACTAGATGCGACAACTTGGAAGGTAGGAGACCAGGATTTGTATCCCTGATCCAAAACAATTTGCTGACTTCTGTGAATTCCCTTTTTAAAAGCCCAACTGTCCCCCACATATGAACTATTCTGCCAAGCTTGGGACTGTGAATTCCACAAGGCAACAGCACACCTATGGGTGAAGTACTGTAGTGCCTAAGTCCCTTTGTGAATCTGGCCATTATGGCTTGATGCAAAGCTCACAGAAATAAATGAGGCATTCCTTTGACTTCAGTGGAATTTGGAGCAGGCCTTTGATGTCTGGTTGTGGGAGAAGCAGCAGAGCACAGTAGAGGAGTTTTCCAGGTAAGAGCCAATGCACCAGCTTCTGGACTTTGGTGCAATTTGCAACAATAGCTTGCCCCAGAGCTGGTATCATTAGTCCAGTGACTATGACTGATAGTAAAGGTGTGGCCCAGATGCTAAACACTTCTATGAATCCTCTAGTACAAGCTGTTAATTTGAGACACTTTTTTTTCCCAGAATACAATAACTTTTCTATGACATAATGGGAAGTGTCCAATACAACAGTTAAAACCCAAATCTTTGGAAGCACTGAAGGTGGATTTGGAAAGATAGTGATTTTTCCAATACTTGCCAACAGTGTGAGCCTCCTGTGCTTTCAGATTCCCTTCAGGACACTTAATAAGTGTGCTATTCCTGGCTGAGATGCACTGTGACTGTTTGAGTATTAAAACACTTGAAGTATGTCATGTGGGCACTCAGGGTGTGCCTAGACTACATGGCTCCGTCGACGGAGCCATGTAGATAAGTTTACTAGACATAGCAAAATGAAGTGACGATTTAAATAATCACCGCTTCATTGACATCAAAATGGCCACCACGCTGTGCTGATCAGCTGACTGCCGGTACAGCGCGGTAGTCTAGATGGGGATCAGCCAACCCCAGAACCCTTTGTCATCAGATCCTTTATGCCTTTATGTCTAGTAAACTCATCTACATGGCTCCGTTGACGGAGCCATGTAGTCTAGACACACCCTCAGAGACCATGGGCAGAAGCAGTGTGAGGTCTGGGAGGGAGTTTGGGTGAAAGATGGAGATGCAATCTGGGACAGGGGATGGAGGTGCAAGAGGGGGTGTTGGAATTTTGGCTGCGGCCTAGGGCAGGAAGAGGTTATGACATATGATTGGAGTGCAGGATCTGGAAGGGAGTATGGGTGCAGGAAAAGGGGAAAGAGGGTTTGGGGAGAAAGTGCCTGGGGTGCCAGAAGCAGGTTCTGTTCAGGAGACTTACCTAGGAGACTTCCAGCCAACAGCCCAGCAGGTTTCTCAGGCAAGCTCCCTGCCTGCCTCACTCTGCACTGGCTGTAGGGGTCATGTGGGTCTGTTAATAGCTATGAGCCTGAAGGGAGGGGGGCTGCTTCATACTGTGTCTGTTCTTCAAGCAGGAAGCTGCCATTGGCCTGAAAATTAGCCAATGGGATTATGCTGAGGGCGAGGGCAGCATGTAAAGCCTCTCCACCCCTCCCCCTGGGCTCACAGCTGTTCAAAGACAAACAGGGCTCCTCAGTATATTTTCTGAGCAGCGTGAGGGAGGAGGGGCAAGCAGGGAGCCAGATCCAGCAGGCTTGCAAGTCATATTTTTCCCAGCCCTGACCTAAACAGACCTCTGAAGACATAGTCTGACTTTCAAAAGTGTTGCAACCCTCAGCTGCTCTCATTAACTTCCCTGGGAGCTGCTGGGTGCTTAGCACTTTTGAGAATCAGTCCACCTGTTTAAGAGCCTAATTTTAAGCCTCCATTATCAAAAACCTTGGACTCGTAAAAAAACTAGAAAAACCAAATGCAGAGCAAAAGTTGCATAGATTGGTGAATAGCTGCTGCTCCATTAAAAACAGGAAATGTTGAACAAATGGAAAGCCCTGATGAGTAGGGCCGGATTAAGGCATGGACTAGCCGGGCAGCTGCCCAGGGCGCCAACCTATGGGGGGCGTGTGATGGCAGCTGTAAGGGGCTCAGCGCCCCTTATAACTGCCATTACACGCCTCCCATCCGGCTCCCAGATCGCAGGCTGCAGCAGCTCTCAGTGGTCACCCTGCAGCAGCCATCCGGGGTGGGGGCAGCGTTAACCCCCGCAGCACTGGCCAGCAGCGCCCTTCCCCCCGGAGCCGCTGGGCCCTGCACAGCCAGGCTCGGCCCACCCTGGGTGGCCCCGGGCTAGCCGGTCTGGGCTGGGTTGGGTACATGTGTCCTGTCGCCGCCAGCTCCACGCGCCCTCCCCCACGCGCCAGTGTGGGAGTGGGGCTGCGCATGCGCCCTCCCCAACCCAGGGCGTAATTCAACTGTGTGCCCGCGGTGCTGGAATGGTTCGGTCTGGCCCTGCTAATGAGTAGTCTGTTGGACCTCAGTACAAGATTTAACTCTGTGTCTATCAGCAGTTGAACTTCTGCCTGGTTACGAAACATTGTTTTCAACTCAGTGGTATAGTTGGTATCTTACGTACCGCAATTTTTTTCTTAGTATTCCAAACTGTGATTTCTCTTTTATGCCCCATGATGTCTAATGTATTTCCCCCCAAGATACCATTTTGATACAGATGCCTCAGTTAAGGTAGGAAGATTAATATACAACATTTATCTATCTCAAGTGATATGTTTACATCTCTGGAAGCTCGTGAGAGAAAATTTAGGTTAGTTCTTTTCCTTAGCTCTCACGCTTTGGAAATTAGGAGCATTGAACTCTCTAGCTCAATAAAGCCACTCGTTACTGTGCTCCGTGGGAGAGGAAGGGGTGATATTGCAGTCCTGGCAGGGGATGCATGAGGTTTGGGATTAATATCTGATCTTCCCTGGGGCTTCTTGTTTGACCTTGGGCAAGCGCCACAAGTCTTCACCTATAAAATGGCAATATTATTTCCCTCCACCACAGCGGTGTTGTGATAAGTTAATTAATGACTGGGGAACACTTACTTGCAGGACTGAAATTATGGTAATCCTATACATAAACTCAACCAACAGATTCCAGAACTGTAAATGCTTTATCCTGTGCTCAGTAATGTAACTGCTTTATCGAAAACAAGATTTGTGACTGTTTGGAGGGAGAGATAATGGGAATTATTTTGGCACTAAATGACCTTTCCAATGTTGTAGAAAATATACGACCACTACTAATCTTATAGAACTCATTCCTGGATTCTGAATTATTAGCTCGCCCCCAGAAGCATCCCATAATTTATCCTGTTCAAGTCTGTGTCAGAGAGAGATGATTTATCTCCAAAGTTGCTGATCTGAGGACAGGTTGTACAGAGCAAACTGAAATATCAGTCCCTAGCATTTCTTGTAGATGTTACTGCTAGCTGGAAACCTTGTTCTCACTGCAGCTCAGAAGAACATGACTCCATCAGGTATCAAAGATTTGCTGAAACTTGTCTAGTAAATTAGGGAGATGGAAAGATTAACTGTTGCTGTACAGCAAAAGCACAAACTTCTATCAGTTGTGCTCCTTGCCAGCATGATGAAAATGTAACTGTACTTACTAATTAAAGAGTCCTATGTAGAGATGTTTTATCAGCATAGGATAGATTTATTAACATTGTACTACTGCCTAGCTGTTTAGCATTTGTTATAACAATAGGCAGCTCCTACTCATCTCTAAACTGTCCAGAAGGGAGGACTTTTAGAGGGCAGATTAAATATGCTTGGTGTCACCATATTTCTGTTCTGTTTGTACTCTGGGCTAGGGATTATCTCCCTGATCTCTCTGTAAAACTCTATCAGTAGCAGAGCATGCACAGTTGGACATCTTAAGGTTAATTCCCTCACCCTTTTTGTTCCTCTGCCTATACATAAGGTGAGGGAAATGAAAAAGAGAAACTGACTCTTTATTTCCCTCTCTCAAAGGTTATGACCAAAGGAATGATAAAATGGGAGATAGAACTATACATCTTGTGTTATGGAAGAAAAGATCCTGCTCATTGACAAATGAGTGAAAATAGTTGATTAAAGAAAGGTATCTGTTGGGTTTTTTCGAATCCAATTCCTATAATAGATCCATATTGCCACTAGACTCCCACATTCCATCTGATCACCCTGGAGACATTTCTTCTAGCTTCTGATTGGAAAATTTAGGAAACTCCCCACAAGCTGCCTTTCCTCTTCACAGAGGTAAATCCAGCCCCCTCCTTCTCATCTGCAGGAGGCCCTTCACAAGGGAACTTATGTAGTTTTACGGCACAGTTGGAAGGGGGCCAGATATGAGTCCACTAGGTTTCTCTTGCTGTTTTTGATAGTTTTGTGGACTGTCGTTTTAATCATTTGTCAGGATGCCAGAGAGCTTTTTTGTCTTGTGTGATCGAATGGAAATAAATATATCCCTGATTCTGCCAATGACCAGTTATAATCCTGGACAAACATTTTAATATTGCTGTCCACCAAACTGTCCTGTTGTAAAACACATCTGATCAAGCTGAGCTTCCTACTGTGAGAATTAGTATTTGTAAACAGCTATAAAATGCAAGGATGAATGGTCTATACTAGAACCAAGCCTGAACCAAATGCCTGAACATTGCTGAACGTGGTCAGAGTTTGGATCTAAATCTTAACTTTGCAAATCAAGAACACTATTAATAGAAACACAAAATATTTCAGGCTGGATACCTTTGTATATTTTCTACAGAAAGAAAATGAGGACTCACTTCCTATGTCTGGCCGAAGCTTTTTGTCATAGTCTCTCAGCAACTTGTTTAATATAAGAGTCGCATCTGTGTCTTGTGTTTTTGGAGCTAATACCCATTTCTGGTTGCCTGTTACATCTTCATATTCATCCTCTTCAACCTTTCTGGAACTGCAATACAAAAAAATCAAATGTTATGTTACATAAATTTATATTGACTCATCTCAACAAGTAGTTCAAAGAGTTTGAGTTCTTTATTCTGTTTCATCTAATTTTAGAAATATTTTTATTAAAAGATGTATTTATTGCCAGACGTAAGAGTCTGTGTAGGGGGCACTAATTGGAAATAATTATATAATCCATCCCACTCCACTGGTTATCACTGGAACTTCTGTGGATTAATACAGGTAGCAGACTAGATAACTTTAAAAAAAATAAAAATAAAAGTAACCTATTAACTGACAGCTAACTGGCTACCTGGTAACAGAATTCTGTGGTAGGTGAACATCCTGCAGTATTATACTGATTCCTTCAACACAACTGATTCATCTCGTGCACAGCAGGCTAATAAGAATATTAAAAATTCAGCTCTTTTAATACTTCCTGATCATTTCATCCTATTAATAAATGATATTGAATTTCAGAACTTAATGTGGTACAAGGGTTAGAATTAAGAACATGCTTCTTGAATGTAATACAGATTTTCTCAAGTACAAAAATGCCTTGTGTAAATCTGAATCTCACAATCTAAGCCATTCTGTTTTTATAGTTCTGCACTCTGGGCATTTCAGGAGCTAAGGTTCCTCTTTCCACAAGAGGTAGATTATCTTTGTTACGTGAGTAAGGCATTAAAATAAGTTGACAACTAATAATTGTCCAGAAACTTCACCTAGTGCCACAGGTGCAGGAGCTAGAGGTGGGAGGATGGGGGGCAGTGACATCTCCTGGACTGAACTGGTTTCCTTTATATACAGGGTTTAAAGGTTGGTTCAGTGGAAGTCAGCACCCCCCAGTATAAAAAATATTCCAGCATCCCTGACTAGCACAACATACAGTGTTTTTACACATGGGAATTATTTGCATCTGTCCTACCAGTTGCTTTCTGAGTACAATGCCAAATGTTGACTTCACTCTCTAAGTCTTTTATGGTTTGAGTTTCTATATTTTAGAGACCATATTTAATTTATTCACCACATTTGAGACTCCCTGGGACAGAGATTTGCATTTATGCAGCTGGAAGAATATCTCAATGGTCTCCATTGTCTTCTACATTACATACTGCCATTCCAATTTGATGTAATTTTACACCACTTTGGAAAGTGTGAAGGACTACACAAGGTGCAAAGCAATGGAGAATCAGATGCATAAGGCACAGCTATACTAGAGATTTGCCCAGATTAGAACTAAAGGTATTTATACAGCTGCATCAGTCATGCTCCCAATGTAGACAAGGCCTATAGACTCTTAAACTTGTCTTCTCCCCTGCCCATTCAATACTAATGTATTGACCTTCTGGGCATATTGCAAGTCTTAACTTTTTACTCAAGCTTTTTATGAAAGGATGAGCTGAGTTAGACCTACAAGTTATTTTCACTTCTTCTTTGATAGATTCAGGAGTATTTTAGGAGTGGTGTGTATATTGGATTATTATTTTTATATGGTTTAAATGTCTAGACTGTTCAGATTGCCTGTGATAGGCACTATGTATACTTAAAGGAACATCTACAATTATCATAGTGAATAAAAGATGTATATCCTTCAAAGAATATACCATATGTAAAAGACTTGCAGGGAGAAGGGGAGTTGTTTTCCTGCTCACAAGTCTACATAGAATTATTTCTAAATGGAGCCACTGGGAGTTCTATATGTGGAAGACTTGTAGGATGAAGCTAAAATAGGAGGACACATTTTTAATGGTGAAACTTTTTTTTCCTGGCACATGAGTTATATCTTTCAGTTCCTTTTTTTTTTCATCACTCAGTCTAAGATTTTTTTTCTATGAAACCCCTGATACATTACATATATTTGGCTTAACATTTTTCAGAATCATTCTGAAACATACTATTTTTATACATATTTCTTGTGTCCAACAATTAATGATCTGCATTGAAAACTAGGTATTTTCAAGGGGGGAAATTCTGTCCTGAGCTGTACCCTTGCAACTCCACAGAAGAAATCAGGCTGTATGAGTGTAAATGAGGGCTATGTTCCCATTTAAGATTATAGCTTCCTTAAAAATAATAATCAACAATAATCTAACACTTGCTAATCCTTTAAATCTTCTTGCTCCAGTAGATTGTTTCCCAGAAAGTGACATTCTGGAGGTTTGTGTTTTCATCTAGATGTTCGATTGCAACATGGGGGTTGAGAGAGGTAACTAAAATATTCAGAATAATTCATGCTAACTGCAGTGTTGTGCATTATGTAAATCTTTACAAGCACTTTTATTGCCTTCATTTATGTGCTTCTAAACCAACAGGCATCTGCTAAACATGTAGGATGCATTGCCCTAACAAAATTGCTTAGTTCCCCACTCCCAAGGAGCCACAATCATATTCCAAGACTTTTCAATAGTCACAGAGAAAGAGAGACTGATTTCTAGATACAATGGAAAGCCGAGCTGTCACCCCTTCAAGTTCCTACAACATGAGGATTTTTTTCTGTAAGAGGAAAAGTTGGAAAACAAAAGAACGGGGGACCTCTCCCCAAAAAAACACATTTGAAATGCTGTAGGAAGATTTAACTGGTAAAAGTTGTCTGCAGCCTCAGTTTCTAGAGCTTGCCATCTGCTCTGAAGAGCTGACATTAATAAACAATGAGGTAACCATGGGCTGCGGGAAGAGGGAATAGGGAGGGGGAAATTGCCTCTGTGGGGAATGAGTGGCAGATAGTGAGAGGTGAGCTCAGAGGGGGTTTGAGAAGCCGCGCCACCCTCGCTGTTCGGTTTATAAAAAAACAGTCTGATAATCTTCCCTATTCGGGAATTCAGTATTCCAGCGTGGAAAATGACTATGCACTAGATTGTGTGGGAGACACAGCAAGTTAACTCCAAACGTGTCTGCGTCTTTCAGCGTGCTGTGCTAAAGGGAGATGCCTCTGGCAGTTTGCCCAGCCAGCGGTCCATGGGAGACGCAATGGTCTTACCGAAACTTAGCCAGTGACTTTTTCAGTTGAAACGGAAAGTATTTGCTGCGCAGCTTGCGCTACAGCTCTGCGGTGTCAATGGGAGGGGGTTAACCCCAGCTCACTTCATTAGAGCTTCCTGGAGAGTCATTGCATGGCCCCCTTTTTCCTCTTTAATACTCTAGATTCGTTTTAAAAGATCACCCCCAAGAGGGAGTTCCCGTCTCTCAGGGCTTGATCCTCGGAGTGGCTGAGTGCCCGGAACTTCCTTTGAAGAGCCTGATTCTGCAAAACCTGCTCACCTGAGTAACTCTTCCTGGAGTTCTCCAATGCATCTCATTGGCACTCAGGCGAGCAAGGGGCTGTTCCTCGGAGGCAGGGCCGGCTGGGGTTGAGCCCCCAACAGACGGGACTGGGGCTTATTCACAAACGGCACAGTCGTGCCGAGATGACATTTGCAGAGCGATGGCTCCGCAGTGGATTGTGCTGTGATCGCTAAGGTGCTCTGCTAGCCCTGTAGCACTGTGATCGAAGGAGCCCCGCACCCCGGATAACCTCAGGCAAGAAATGCAGCCAAGCCACATGGCTTTGATCTTGCCAAAGCAACCAGCCTCGCCAGACACTGAGAGGACCCGTTCGCACCCGCTGCAGTGACAGAACTGGAGAAGCTGGCACGAGCCTTTCGGGGGCTTGGTTGTTGAGCTTGTCTGATTGACCCTCCCCTAGGCAGCCTCCCCTGCCTCCAGCCACAGCGTCCTGTCGCTCCCTCTCCTGCAGCAGGGTACTTCGGAGACTCCTGCCCCCCTTCCCCCCGCGCCGATTCAGTGCTAGTCTTGCCCCAGTCTCACACCGCCCGGCCAGAAAAGCCCCGCGCCGTGGCTGTCAAGTGGGTCCAGCTGCAGCGAGGACGCAGCTGGCAAGGCGAGGTCAGGGCTCGCTTCATTCCACGCCAAGCGAAGTAAGGGGAAAACTTTTTTGCGGAGCCCGGTGAAGCGGAGAGATTTGATCCAGCTCCCTGGCAGAAGCGCCTCAGTCCCCCGAGCCTTGCCTGGCAACTCGGGACTCGCACACAAACCCGCCCAAGTGTAAGGACTAACGCGGGCTGGGGGGGGGGGTTGATCCTCACTAGCTGATCTGCTTACAGCGCAGGGCGGGCCGATACAAATATTGCCGAGCATGAGGGGGGCGAAAGGCAGGGGGCAAGTCGCCTCCCGGGGCTCCCGGATTAAATGTTTCCCCAACTCTGGGCCGCTATTCCGGCCTGAGCGACAGACCCTGCCAGGGGCGCCCCGGCGCAGACTTACCAGGCTTGAAACACGGCCAGGAGCAGGACAAGCACCAGCACCTTAGCTGACATGATCCGAGCAGGGAGCAGGTGCAGCCGGGTGGGTCAAGGCTGCCGGCCGCTCCCGCGCCAAAGGGCTGAGGCTGGGCTCGTCTCCGGCTCCGCTTGGATGCCCGGCGCGAGCCCCTTCGCAGGCTCCCGAGCCCCCAGCCAAGCCCCCCCAGGCCGCGCGCCGCGGGCTGGCAGGGGCTGCGGAGCTCGCGCCCTGCCCCTCGCCGGCAGGCAAAGGGCTGCAGCAAGGAAGCGGCGGCCCCTCCTGCTTCGCCGAGTTGTCTGAGCCAAGCACCTTCAGCCGGGAGAGCCAGCAGACCAGGCAGCACCACAGCGGCAGCAGAGCGGGTGGGGGGGGGGGGAGGGCCAGCCCCCCCAGCGGATGCCCCCGGACCCTGCCCCGCGGCCAGGCGCTGGAGCCGAAGGCGGGGGGGGCTGCGCGAGCGGGCTCAGAGCACCTGGGTCCCTCTCCCCGTCCAACAGGTCCCGGGCTCGTCCGAGAGGCGCGGAGGCGGCGAGAGAGCCCCTCCCCCGCGAGGGGCCACACGGGGGAGCGGGAGCGGGAACTCCCGCCCCGGCGCTGTCAAATGCCAGTCCGCAGCGGGGCCGGGTTCTCCGCCAGAGCCCCCGCTGGGCTGCAGGTGCCGGGCGGGGCGCGTCCCCCCGGGCGGGAGCCCATTCTCTCCCGTTCGCTCCTGGCGAGGAGGAGCCGCGCTCTGACAATGGCTGAGGCCAGCCCAGCCCGGCGCGCCCGGCGCTGCGAGTTTCCTGGCGCGCGCGGGTAGGTCTCAGCACTTGCAACCATTAGAAGGAGGCTAGCGACGAGCGCGAGGAGGGGAGGTTCAGACCCCTTCCCTCCCCTCCAGCACATCTGGAGGTGGAGGCGGGAGGGCGCGGTTAAGCCTGAATCTGCGCTTCTTTTGGAGACAACTCCGGGAAAGGGGCCAAGAAAGCTCCCCTCTGTCTGGCAATGCAGACACCCCCCGTCCAATCCGCGCCTGGTAACCCTAGTTCCAAACGGGATGGCTGGGTGATTCCTGAGAACCGTGAAATGAGATTATTGATCTAGACTCTAAATTGATCTAGATGCTGGGGGAGGGAGGAGTAGTACAACAGGTGTGCAGAGAACGTCCAGAGTCTCTAGCATGCCCACAGGGGGTACGTCTACATAATGCATTCTCCACCCCAGGAAATAAGGACCGACGAGCAAGTTTGTCCCAAGCCAATCAGCATAATAGTATGCGGGATGACCAGTACGCTATGTGCCATCCCACCGCGATTAAAAATATCGTAGAGGAAATATTGTTAGTAATTTATTTACTATTTCAGGTCTGTGTGTGCCTTTCTCCATCAAACGAAGGATACTCACTTTCTTGGAAACAAAAAGGGGTGTCAGAATCGTTTATTTATATTACATCAATTGAGAAACAAGAGAGCCTGGCAAAATACAGTATGTGTTCATTTTGGTGGGAAAGTAAAGCTTACAGTTATCATTTCTTCCCTTTACCCCCAGGGCTATAAAGTGATCATAAACATTTCATGCAGCAAAAAAGAGTTGTACAATAAAATCTAATCTTGTGCTCAGGATAACTTGTATGTGAAGTCTAAAAATAGTTATTTACAGAGATAACTAGAAGGATTTGTGTTCCCGATGTTATTTATTACTGGAGTGGTACAGCTTAGAGGAAATCCACTATGATCCGGCATTTAACTTCCAATGATGCGCATTTCCTGGAACCTATAGTTGCATTTGACACTTTATTCATTAGTTCTTGTGTGTTGACTTTATCTAATTGCACTGAATGTAAATGATTATCCGTCACCTGTTATAAAACGTGTATCTCTCTCATATCGCCAGCAGGGGAGTCCAGAACAACTATGGAGGTTGTTCTTTGAAACAAGACGGAGCAGAAGTTCAAAGGACAGCTTTATTTTCATTTTCAGTGCTCTAAAATTCACCGTGCTGTCTATGTCATGAAGTGGAGCTTTGAAATGTTTCTTTAGAAGAAAAGAGCTCTTTTGCGCTGCTTTGATATGCGCATTTGAAAGGTTATCTGCAATTATCAGGATTTCTTTCGGATAAATGACAGACAGTATTTCAAGTGTCTAAAACAGACTGAGGTCGAGTTATAAACACATGTAATTGAAGGAATTTCTTTAGTAACTTTGCCTAATTTATTATTCCCAACGATTGATATCTTAGGTCTCAGGGCAAGGTGGATCGTCCTCCAACAAAGTGGCATATTATATGTATTATATATGCATCTCTCTTCCCTATTGGAAAGTGTATTACCCTAAATTTAAAATGTATCTTAAACTCCCACCTTAAAGTTCCTGGCGATTTGAGAGAGGCGAGCGGGTTTGCTACGGCTATACAAACACCAGCCGCACTTTAGCTTTGAGGACGTAAGGCAATTACAGCGCAGCAGACACATTGCTGAGGAAAAATCTGCACCGAAGCTGGATACAACACTGTCCGCGAGTCTTCTCAGCGGTGGAGTCGGGAGAAAAGTTGGCGTGAGACCGTGCTAGTCTGGTGCCCCTTCTGGAACACACGTTGTGTGTGGAAGCCCGTCAGGGGATTTCCAGCTGTGTTGCGGGTGGCGAGTGTGTGTTGGCAAACACATGAGCATCCTCTCTGCTCGCAGCTGTCGAGTCCAAGCGCCTTCCCCAAATTCAGCACCAGAGGCTTGGACAGTTCCCGGGGCCGTAGCGTTTCCTCGGCTGCCTTCCTATAGCTTTGTCCCAGTCCCCAGGCGGCTGGTTAATCTTACAACTACATTTATACCCGGGGGAGCAGGAGGCGATCGGTGTTGGCAAGTCACACAATGCACCAGCCTTCCACTTCCAACAAGTGTCGAGGAGTTTGTGCTCTGGAGCAGCTGAACCGAAAGATAGACTGATATTCACCCCACCCCGGGAAATGTGTCCTAGAGCTGAATGGCTCTCTCCTCTTCCCAGGCAAGAGTGTAGCCCACCGCTGCTTCTCCTTCTTCCGATGACAAGGAGAAGCTGCTATTTTTTGCACGATTCTTCCTTGGCTGCAGGAGCCTCTTGCGGCTGAGATGAGAAATACTTCTTAGCAAACACTTGGGAGAGGGGCTTTGCACGTTCCTTTTCGGATCCCGAGATAACAGAATCCCCCAGCTGCTGTCTGGAAGGCTGCGGCAAGTGCTCACCAGGAAGGAGGGGAGGGGGAGTGTGTACAGACAGTTTTTAAATTGGGAGTTTTGGTAAGGAATCCTGCCGTCAATTGGTGTGCAGACTGTCACAAGCCGAATGAAGACGAGTCCCCAGCTATTAAGGGATCATCTAGTCCGCAGGAGGTCAGCACTAGAAAAACCTGTAATCAAACAAAACGTGGTTTCTTGGCCCATAATGCAAGCATGTGTCAACGGCCCACTTCATCTTGAGTGGCCCTTGTATTTAGTGTGAGAAGTTAGCACAACTTCTATTTGTGCCGCCTTGTATTTCACTGTGACACGCCTAGTTGTCTTTCTCAGGCCTGAAGAAGAAAACGGGAAAAACTCTTTCTCACTAGCAGAGGTTGTCCCCATAAAAGATATTACCTCTCCCTCCCTGTTCCCCCATCTCTGTAATGTCCTGGAGATTTGTACAGCCGGGCATCACCACCAAACAATGTTGAAAGTAGCTCCTCTCTTTTCCTGCCAGTACAGCTTTCATCTTATAGAGGAACTCCTCTGGTGTCATATGCCTCTTATAGAAAAGAGTGTAGTGCTAGTTTCAGGGTGCAGTTTGTTTCTATAACCAGCTGCTGCTTTGATTCACTCCCATCACTCCATCAGAATCAATCCAGGTAGTACCACCTAATGCTGGAGTTAAACAGTCCCTTACTTCCCTCCCCATCCTTTACACTGCACAAGCCAGCTATCCCTGCCCACCCTCCCCATCCCCATTCTATTGTCTCTTCCATCCACTTCTCATGCTGTCCCAAATGCAATTCTAAAGTCCTTGATGGAGAGACCCATCTTCAGTCATAAGTACCCTTAAAAGTTTTGTGGGCATAGCTATGGTGGTTCTGGGTGTGATTTTTATCAACCTAGCTATGCCAGCCAAAGCTCTGATATAAAAGCATAAAAGCACTTTTGCCAGTATATCATGTTTTGTTCCCTGAGCTAGAATAAGGCAAAAAGCACTTTTATGCCTGTATAATATGTCTACTCTAAGGGTATGTTTACACAGGGCCAAAGTAGAATTCAGCTACACAACTTCAGCTATGTCAACACTCTTACTTTGACTTCCCTTATTTCTCATGAATGAGGGTTACCATGAGTCAGAGTAAGAAGTCTTCCAGCTCAATATTATTTCAAAACAAAGTCTTGTAGTGTAGATGTGCACAATGTTATTTCAGAATAACGTCAGTTATTCCAAAATTATGATGCTGTGTACAGTGTTTTATTGGTATTTTAGAGTGTTTTATTGGTATTTACTGGCAAAACCCTCCTAATACAGATACAGTATTCACCAGACAGCTCAATGAGGCACAGATCCTGATTGCAGCCTCTGGGCATTGTTATGGTAATACAAATAATAACAGTGCTGCAAGTCCTTGCACATTATTTATGTTGCATTGAAATACACATGTATATGGATCATTTACAGTTCCACTGCAGCAGCCTCAAGGGATGCTATCAAAGAAAGCAGAGCCCTCTCTTGCACATCTGTCATACTATATACTGTGGGTCTGTGGTGAAAAAAAATTCCTTCCTAGTATTCACAAATGATTACCTTGCAACCTGAAGAGAGAATTGATTGCTCTTGTTAGGTGAGTGTGTAATGTTACAAGTGTTATAAGTTACCATTAAATCAGCCAGCTCTCTCAAAGCTCCCCCCTATCTTTAACTGAATGGCCTCCTGTGGCAATGAATTACAGAACTCAGCTATAACTTCATAAAGCTGTATTACCCATCCTTCATTCTAAACTTATTGTAAGCAAGAGTCCCTTTAATTCTGTAACAGAGGAGGGGAGACCTGATCCAATACCAACCAACATTTAAGGGAGTCTCTCTATTGCTGCCAATGTATTTTGGTTCAGGACCAAAAGAAGTAAATGAGCATTTTTACTCCACTGCTCATAACACTAACATTCTCAGTCTTGTTCATGCTTCCCCCCCCCCAATACTGATACCCTTTTCTTTCTACATTTAACTACCCCATTTACCTTCTCTGGATCTAGTCTGCCTTTGCAGATAGACGAACTGAACCTGGGATCTCTGGAGCTGCTGGGATGAGCCTTTACAGTTAGAGCTAAGAGACAGCTGCCTCACAGCTAAGGGTACAGAGCAAATTCATTTTCTCATACTGTAAGTGGCCTAAGGCTATGTCAAGACTGCAAAGAAAAGTCAGAAAAAGATATGCAAATTGTGAACCGCAATTTGCTTATCTTTTCTCGCTTTTCTTTTCGGAAGAGGCTTTTCTGAAATTTGGCCCATCTACACAGGGCCAAATTTTGGAAAAACCTCCTCTTTCAGAACGTCCCTTATTTCTCATACAATGAGGAATACAGGGATGCCGAAAGAATGTGTCCACTTCTTCAGAAACTGTTCCAAAAAAAGTGGACGTGTTCCTTGGACATGGCAGAGCTTTTCTGGGATACCGGAAGTATCCCAGAAAAGCTCTGCAGTGTAGACATAGCCTTCGTGTCACTACATGAGACAGTACACCACACCCAATAGGTGTGTGGGTTACATACTTCCTCTAGCTCAGAAGCCCACTGAGCTTCAGAGTAATCCCAGTTGAAATCCTGGAGGAGCCTCCATTTAGGGGAATCAAGCTTGGAGCTTAGTGAATGAGCCTACAGCTTGAGGTAAAAACTGGTTGGATGTGACCTAAGGCTGTAGAGCAAACTCAATCTCTCTCTCTATGGCTGTGTCCAGACTCTGGGTTTTTTTTGGAAAAAGTAGCCTGCGTCTAGACTGCAGCCACGTTCTTTCGAAATTAAATCGAAAGAATGCGGCTTTTCTTTCAACGGCGGTAAATCTCATTTCACGAGGAAGAACGCCTTTTTTCAAAAGTGCTCTTTCGAAAAAAGGCATTCTTGAATGCCAACAGGGCTTTTTAGAAAGGGAGCATCCAGACTCACTAGCTGCTTTCTTTCGAAAGTACTGCTTGCAGTCTAGATGCTCTTTTTCGAAAGAGGCTTTTTCGAAAGATACTTTCGAAAAAGCCTCTTTCGAAAGAGGCTTGCAGTCTAGACATAGCCTATAAGTGATCTAAGTGCCACTATACAGGACAGGGAACCATACCCAGCAGGTGTGTGGGTTACACTATCATCAATTGAAGTGACCATTATTAAAATCAAGATGCCAACAAAAAGGAAAATTATTGTTTTTTTAATAACACAGTAATTATACATTTAATATAATAAAGTATGTCTCTTTGGAATTTACCTTTAACTGCTGTTCCATACATTGCATTTTTGTTAAATTACCAATAAAGATGCCAAATCTTTAATCTTAGCTAATGAGGTCCAAACATGATGCTATAGCATCTCACCACCTCTCAGTCTTGTAATGTCTTTAGTCTCAGAGCCCCCTTGCAAAGGATAAAAGTGATGTTGTTTCCATTTCACAGACAGGAACCTGAGACACAAAAGAGACTTGTCCAGAATTCATAGAGGAGTGGTCCACAAAGTTTTCAGGGTCATTTCTCCTCTTTTGTTTGCCCCCCCCCCACCTGAGTTGGGGTCAGGGCTCCCAGGGACAGATGTGGATGGGATAAGGAGCTGCAGCTGTGGCCAGGCTGGGGGTCAGGGTCAGGGTCAGGAATGAAGCTATAGCCACAGGCTTAGACAGGGGCTGAGCTGGGCTGGGCTGGCCTAGGGGGATGGAGGCCAGGACAAGAATCAGAGTCTAGCAAGATGCAGAGTCACCACTTGGGTGTTGTCAGGTCCTATACTAGTAGGGGGGCACAGCTGAGATCAGAGTGGAGTTGGATGGTGCTCCCTTGCCCATGGGGCCTGCTGCACACCCCAAGTGTTCCTTCCTGCCCCCAGAAGGCAGTGAACCCCATGGTTTGGGGATCTCTGAGATGGAAAAAATCTAGAAAAGATGAAGTAACAGAGCCCTCTTCTCCAGAGCCCCAAGCTTGTGTTTTAACCACTGTACCATCACAGCCCATCAACATTAATGGGAAGTCTGAGCTATTTTTTCCAGTGTGTATCATTTTAAATTTGCCAAAGTTTAAATTTCACCTGTCATTGTTCTGTCTAATACGCACAAATCTATCTGGGGGTTCTTGTGATTCTTCAAACTTTTACCTGATTGAAGCAAATGACTTAGCAGCAACCATAAACTTTACTAATTTTCTTTGTATTTTGTATTCAGCCACTAATCATTGAAACATCATTGTGGGCAGTCTCTGTTAATTTCTCTTTCTCCATATAGTGTGGCTATTAATTGCCTCTGTCCTTGCACATATTCTCTTTTCAATGTACAAGATTTTTTCCTCAGACACAAAGGTATTTCCTCCCCCACTCCCTCCAGTATTCTAATATTAAATGCCACTTTACCTTTCTCTAGATGTAAATCCTCTCTAAAACATAAATAGACCAGGGGAATGCAATTCACATCCACCCAAGTCTATCTTTTACACATCCAGCAAACATCTATAAACTCTATACTAACAAGAAGCCAGACAAGGGCTCAATCCTGCAAACATTTGATCTCTTGAGCAACTATATGCATGTCACTAGTTACATCAAGGTCAAGGAGACAATTCAGATGAGGAAATTTACTCAAGAGAGGTAGGTGTCTGCACTAAATTTAGGCATGCAACCCTAAAAGGGTAGGTGATCATTCTAGAACAATAGTGAGCAGCTCAAGAAAGGGTCATTTAAAAATAATTATCTTTCACTGGGCCTCTTTTTATAACATAAGAATTAACAAACCAAAACGAAAAGATTTCTTTGGACTCCACTTGTTCCTGCATAGGAACAGCCCACATAAAGGAGAGGAAACACTGGAGTTTTCACTCACTGAATATCCTAGTGAATCTTCCATTCCCTCTGATCCTAGATGGAGTAGAGCAACCTCATTAAAAATATTGGACACTGGAGAGAGACTGCATGAGACCAAACTGAAAGAAATACAAAGGGGAAAGATGGGGGGCCCATATCCCTTTAATTGTACATCTTCCCTCCCCACTGGTTGCATCCAGATGCTGAAATAACGGGATCCCATAAATGCATGAAGTTTGCAAGAGATAAGAACTGGTCACAAAAACTATTTTATCTTCTCAGGTAAGATTCTGCAGAGCACACAGCAGAGCAGGACATTGACACTTGGTCTCCGGAGTTTCAGGGAACTACCCTAGCCACTAGACCATCTTCCTCACTACTGTTTTTCGGACAGCTTCCACTCTGCTCTTTGGCTTTATTGGCTCAGGGAGAACACAGTTCTTTGGCTCCTCCCGGAACCTCCCAAAAGACGTGGTCCTACAACATGGGTGGGAAAGCAGCAAAAATTATTACATCTTTTATTTATAATCTTCTGTTTCCTTTTCAAAGTTGTTAGGGAGGTGAAATGGAAGAGAGGCCAGGAAGAAGTCAGAGAGTCCCAAACACTTCTCCAGTACTTGGCCTGTCCCGTACCTCTCTATGGAGTAGAATCCTTATAAAGGATTTGCCAGGAATTGGTGGGGAAGGGAGAGCCCTGCAGTATATATTCTGCACAGGCTCCCCGGCACACACAGATTCAGAGTAGATTCAGGGCCTGATTCTGCACACATTGACATATCCTGATGCATATTCAATAGCTCTACTGGCACCAGAGATAGCGCTTCTATGACCAACATCACTTGTGTGTGTTTGCTGAAAAATTTAGTATGACAAAGGTTTTCCAAACCATTAAGCTAAAAACGGATGACATTTTGCAGCCAAGTACTGAATGCATTTTTTTATTTAAACTTTAAGATCAAATTACAAAAGCTACTGGAGCAAGGGAGCAGTCATGCCAGGCGTTTAAGGAAAAAGGTGAAAACTTAAATTACACTTTCTCATTCATTGTTGAAGCAAAACACAATGACAGCAGCAAGGAAGTAATAAAGAAAAGTTTCAGGCAAAGACCAAAATTCTTGCATTGTCTCTGAAAACCCTCGCTATCACATGTAACTTGCATTCTTTATCACCTTTTTTTGTGTTGATAGATAATTTGGGATCTCTTGCTATTGTGAGTAAGATATAATCATTATTTCAGAAGCATCTTTTTCATACATCATCTTCAATGGAAGATGTTGTCCAAACTCCCTGAATTTGTTACCTTAATGAATGTGTATATTAAGGACTTTAATGTTTTATCTGCATGGTATGTTTTTAGTTTATTTTCAAGATAATTTTGTGTAATGTATGCCTGATTTTTGCAATAAAAAATTAGAATTACAGGAGAAAAATGTAGTTGGAGTATGAAAAAACTGACCTTTCCTCCTAAGGTAAGATTTTACAACTTTTATTTACATTGAATAACACCTTGCTCCTGAAGCAGTCCCATATCTGTGACCCAGATTCTTGGCTCTGTGTGTGTGTGTGTGTGTGTGAATCAGCAAAGTTCCATTCAGTACTAGGTACTGTGTCAAATTTCCACTTGCTGAGAATCTGAAGTGATGGAATTATTTGTGAAATAAGATGCTATTTGGAGAGAGTAAGGGTGATGGAATGTGACCCTATAAGAGATAATACTCTATTTACCACATACATTACCCACAGTACCCTATCAGATGACAATAATGGAGCATTTCTGTAAAATACAGGATATGCCTATGTATGTATAACTGTACATTGGACATATAAAAACTACAGATATGTAATACGCTTGAACAGTTAAAAATATAACTTATTTTATTTACAAACTATCAATGCAAGATACCATGTGCCACAGAAGCCATGTTCAATGCCCGCTCTTCTGTTCTTCTAAAAAGATCTGTGGCTGTAATAATTCATGTCAATGTCTCAGAAATATCTGAGGTTACATGTAGAAACAATCAAGGCAATATTATTTGTACATATTATTAAACATGCAAAAACTTCCTGAAGAATATTGCCCAAGAATAGAAAGTCTTCTGGCCTTCATATTCTCCATGGTAGTGTTTGCTTTATTAGTATGGCTCACAAGTGATTTTGGAGTCCTTCAGTTTATTTTGGAGAAGTAGCATCTCTAATAACAGGTTCCCTATTCAAATACGTAGCCCAATAGACCAAGTTAAAAGTTCCAAATAACACTGGAAAAACTATTCGGGACATTTTGTCAATCTTACTGATGCTGTTATAAGTCTTTTTGCTTTCAGCAGGCTTTTCTTCAGCAGATTTCACTGCAACAGTAGTAGAGCTTGAGATGACTGATGGGGCTGAGTCCTTTGGTATGTTTGGTGGTGGGCCTGTCTTTCCAGCACTGTAAGCATTAATTGATTTGTTTCCTAGTAATTCACGCTCTTTTCTCTGAAATATAAATCAGGAAACACCATTTAAGGTAGAAGGCAGGTGTAAATGTTCTCAAGTGTAAACAAAAATTTCAGCATAATAATCAGTTATGCAAACTGTTCACTACTTGTTCCTGTTTCAAATCCCAACTATGTATGTCCTGAGCTTCAAGCCCTTGTTCACCCAAACCTTCCACTGATATCAGTGAACACTGAGCAAGGACTGCAGGATCAGGTCCTGGATTAGCATGAAAATTAGCAAAATCCTTTACTGATGTGATCCTCGCCCTGGGTCAGTGCTTAATTTTCATCAGGGCTGAGCCCTGGTACCTCTAGACTTGCCATGTCCGTTAAGGAAGTAAAAAAGTTCATTTAGCCCTGACACTGAATTGCTTGAATCCTGACACCTTTCTCATTACAAGTTAAGCAATACCCTGGGTTTGCATGAATGGATGTAAAAGCCTTGAGAAAGAAACATTTAGCTACTGCTGTTATCCCAGTGTTTCAGGATGGCTAACAAATTACTAACATCACATCACCAACAAAAAAAATCAACATGTGAAAAGGCCTGGGATCCCTTGTAAGATTTTGTCTTGATATTTAGTTATTTCACATGGGATTCATGTAACGTGTATTTGCCTGCAAATATAAAGTTGCTTTATGAGATTGTTTGATAAAACTCATTAGACTAGCCCTTATTATTGACAATAGTCACCAAAGAGCCCACTGAAGTCCTGATGCTTATACATGTAACTTTCACATGGGAGTACTGTAGTTTTAGTGAAGTTGATCAGATTATTCATGTGAATAATGTTAGGCAAGTAAGCATTCAATAGTCTAAGTGTTTGCACACAGGGCCTACTTTTGTAATAATACTGGGGATACTGCAGTTCAAAAGTTCATGGTTTCATGCTGTATTTTTTGTTTGTATTGCTTTTATGGCGATTGATGTGGGGTCCTGATTTACTGCACTCAATGCAGGCTTTCCTATTCACTCCAGTAACAACAGGATTGGACTGCCTAGATTCATTTGGTGCTGTATAATTGTTTAAATCCTTAATTTCAATGAACAAAATCCATAGCAATTAGAGCTATTAAAGCTATAATTGTTTTTGTTTGTTTGTTTTAGTGTCTGAACTGAAGAAAAAACATTGTTTCAGGTTGATGCAAAAAAGGGGTGGGGGGTTATACAGGGTGTATCTCCCTAGTCCAGCATCCTTAGGACTTGATCCGCCTCTAACCAGAGAATTTGACAGATCAGGGCAAGTTAATTCTGGTCTCTTTGCTGCCACTGGCTGCAGGTTTCTACTCTGCTGGTAGCAGAGGGGCCAGCATTGACTAAGCAAGAACTGGGGCATGGTGCTCAGGGAAAAGGCAGGATGGCTCTGGAGCCCTACGGCTGGGGGCCAGGAACACAACCCCATGGGAGGACAACAAGCCTCTTCCTCTGAGCATCCCCCATTCCCACTCTTCCCCTCCTTTCTTCTCTCCCTCCCTGAGCTTGAGCACCACACATGGGCTATTTGCAGCATTGGAAGCAATGGGATTTTAGGGGAGGAGTTGTTGAATGCAGGGCCTGGCTTTTCTTTGTGAGTGCTCTGGCCTGGGAGCAGCCACAGAGATACTGGATCACAGATGATGCTGGATTATAGAACTCTGGGACATGTCCATTAAACCTGTATCAGTGAAAAGGGGAAACAAAAGTTTTGGGTTTGTGATGGGCTGGACTAGGCCCCAACATCCCCCTGACAGGAGGGGTGGAGTAGAGGTCCTCCAGACACTATAGAGTGGCTGTGTCTGCGGCAGCCTATCAGGACCCAGCAGAGAGGTATAAAAGACGCTGCAGGGCTGGGGCTTGGCATTTCCTTTCAGGAGCTGGACCCATCCAGGTCTATACCCTGTCTGGGTGATCAGCACTATGACTAGCTTCCACTGTGAGCTGAGCCTAGATCTGGGTAAGACTCAGAGGCCAAAGACCAGCCACAAGCAGAGACTTACTAGTACCGTGTACAGGGTTAATCAGGCCCTGGTTCCAGGACTTTTGAGGGAGACCGGACAACCAGACAAGGACACTGCACAGCGTCACTTGGCCGCAGTGGGGCGCTCACCAGCGGGTGAACCCGTTACAGGGATATGTTCAACCTTTTAAAAAAATTAAGCACATTTTGAAATGAAAGATGGTTTCAAAATGAAAATTCAGCATGCTTGCTTTGAAGATGCTGAAATTGAGTGTTTTTTCAGCTGAAGCTCTTTGTGAATTCAGAATGAATTTGTGAATAGTTTGGGTCAAGTTTTGCATTTTCAGGGAATAAACTATTTGTCCCAAAAGTTTTACCCAGCTCTGGTGGTGACATACATTTAAGTCCCTCTCAGTCATCCTTCCAAGCACAGATCAGATCATTTTCATGGCCAAGATGAATGTTTCCTATACTATCCCACAGCATAAGCACTAAAAAAAGTTCAGTATGCCCAGCAAGTTATCATCTGAAGGTCAATGACATGAGCAAATTAAATACATGTTTGTAGAGCAGCAAATCGTACATCCAGTTACTTGTGCTGTAAAAGGTAATTGAATCTTATTCTAGGGATTCAAAAAGTTGTAAATTAAAAACCTTGATTTTTGCAGCTTCCAAAGCTTTTTTGCCATCCCATGCCCAGCTTCTCTTTGTAAAGTAGTTGACTGTGGCAAATTCAATCAGCGCAGAAAATACAAAGGCGTAACACACAGCTATAAACCAGTCCATTGCTGTCGCATAGGCCACTTTTGGCAAGGAGTTGCGGGCACTAATACTTAAAGTGGTCATGGTAAGAACTGTTGTTACTCCTTTAAAAAGAAAAAAAAAAGTTAAGTGAGACTTGGAATGTTGTGTGACTTCAGCCCTGATGCCTAAGCATGGAAATAGTTCTTTATATAGCATTTTAACAGTCTATGGTGCTTTGGTTACCAAAAGATAAACAAAGTCCCTGCCCCGAGGACCTTATTTCTGACTTTTGGGGCACCCAGTTCATCTTTAATTTCTACATCTTTAAAGAATATTTTAAAATTTGTTTCGCTAAGGATTAGTGGTGTGAACCAAAATCTTACTTATTTAATTTTTTTAAATTAATTAATTCGCTTTCACAGACAGAACATTTATCGCAGCCCTCATTTATAAAAACATTACAAAAATCTGCTGTTCATGTACTGAAGAATTAATATAATCTTCAGACTTTCTATTACTTGGAGGGATATGTTTGTGTAAAGATCCATGCAAATCGTATAATCTTTTTTTTTTTCTTCTGGCTCCCAGCCAATATAGAACATGGATTTGATAGAGCAACCAAACAGTTCAGACTATCACAAGTAGTAAAGAGAAACGTGGATGTCACTTTACTATAGAGGAACTAATAAACTAAACTAATTAGGAATAATTGTAGTCATAAAGCAGGATTTCAATATTTATTTTACCACATGGAGATAAAAAATACCCAACATAAAATTATTTTCGAGAATTCATTCCCAATAATTGTAAGTATCCCACTGCCACTGAAATTAATGATAAAACTGTTACTGAATTCATTCATGGATCCACCTTCCAGTTTATACTCAAAGGAATAAATTCGACTATCACTTATACCTTTTTAAATCCAGAAATTCCACAGATCTTACTGGATTTAAATGTAACAGAGTGGAATTAAGACCTCAATCCTTTGACCTCAAGGTAGGTATTTTTTGTATTGTCCTGGGCCATATGTCACCATTGAATGTAAAGAAAAATGCCCAATTGATCTCAGGAAAGAGTTCTGTATAAATGTCAATAACAAGATTTGGCTCCCTGATATTCGTGGGGGAAACTGTCTATTGTACAAAACTGATTTTCCCCAGCTACTGTGTTTTTGTATTGCATCAGTCTTGGGTGTTTACTTTCTGTTTACAAGCAATCTTCTAGTGATAATTTGAGCTGTTTAGACATCTCAAAAGGATTTTACTTATTATATATTCTGTAATATGCATACAGTTTATAAATGAGTAATTATATTAATTTGTACTGATTATAATACCCCTATTATCATCAGTACAAATTAATTGCCACTAATTAACCTCTTTTATGATTCATCTAGATCAGCCCTGCACCTTGAATCACAGACACACTAAACTTTTGAAGAGAAATCAGTGCTTTCATTTCTATGTCTAGAATATGTATTAACCCTCCACGCCCTCCCTTCCCCCTCCATGCTATCTACTAGGTTTGTTTGATCTAAATTATCTGCCTTTTTTCCTGATTGAAAAAATAAATACATACAGATTTGATTTCTTCTTCCCTCTTCTATCACTAACCCTCATTTAATTCTTGTGTAATTTTCATCAGAATTGAACTAAAGGAGTTCTAAGCATGACAGGAAGAAAGCCGATGAGTTAAATTAGTTCAGAACTAGGGGGAAATAGAAATCACCAGGAACAGAAATAAATCATAGTAAATTATTATTTCTTTACACAAAGTCACCCCTTTGAGTAAGACAATATTTTTATAATGACCACAAAGAAGTGAAGTACTCACCAAAGACAGTTCTAGCAGGGACGGATTCTCTGTTTAGCCAAAAGGACACTTGTGATAAGATCACGGTCATAACACATGGAAGGTACGTCTGGATGACAAAATAACCAATCTTTCTTTTCAGGTGAAAATGTGCTGTCATAATAGTGTATTCACCTAGGAGGAGAAAAATGCAGTGGTGGGGAAAAGTCAGACCATGCCTAAAATTGATGGATCCTGCTGTTTTCTGTGCATACGTTCCCAAAATCCACCACGTGCTGGGAGAAAACATGCCGCCATTTCCACTGCACCAAAAATGCCTGATCTTCCAGAGAGCCTAGTTCTGGCAATCATGGAAAAATCAGAATTTGAAACATACACCCTCCTGATGTTTGTACCTATGCCTCCAAAATGACACTGAATTATACACAATGAACTTCTCCTACTGCATTAAAATAGTTTTAGAACTTGGCATGTCTCAATGCACCATGGCTTCAGAGATTTGTATAGGTGACATGAGTTCTGTTAGCTCTGGCCAATATTTGATTTGTGGGCCCCAAATTTCACCATCAAAATAAACAGTACATCCAACTGGTCCTAGGGCATCAAATAGTTCCACAACCAACACATCCCAGCAGAAAGTACAATGCTGCAAAACCCCAGATTTGGTATCAGGATCCAGCCTGACTGTGACAATTTTTGCTGCCAAACCCCCAGACATCTACAGGGATATCTAAGGGAACATATCCAGACATTCCTACTGTACTGAACATGTGTAAATTATAGCACGTTCCAGTGATGCAGAATTCCAAAACCTGGATGTAGAACATGGGCCCCACTGAAACACCAACCCACTATCAGAGAATACTTCCTACCATTCCTAGAGCACCACACAATCCAGCAGGCTCAAGCACCAGGTCATCAAGTTCAGTCCCCAGGACTAAGCACTATCTAGATTACCCCTGATAGATGCCTATCTATCCTGCTCTTAAGTATCTCCAGTTATGGAGATTCCACAACCTCCCTAGGCAATTTATTCCAGTATTTAACCACCCTGACAGTTAGGAAGTTTCTTTTAAGGTTCAAACTAAGTCTCCCTCACTGCAATTTAATTTGCTTGATTCTGCTTTGAGTAGGGCTGAATACCTCCTGAGGTCTCTTCCAATGCTAATCTTCTATGATTTTTTGATGCTATGACTTACAAACACAGTCACAATAGGAGATATAGCACAGCTGCAAAAAGAATTGCAATTAATCCTCAAAAACAACACGAGATAAACCCTAGGTAAATGTAAAGACTTTTCAGACTAGATACATATAATGTAGGAAAGATGACAGTGCAAAAGTTGATTGTTCAATTAGAGATGTGAATGGTTAACCAGTAAGCATCACCCTGAACAAATGATGCTTATGGGTTCCTGTCAATGCTGTTCCCCACTCTGGCACTCCGAGTGCAGAAGGTGGGGACCTGCAAGATACCTTAAAAATAGCTTGCCTCTATAGGCTTCTGCTTAAAAGTTTCCTAAGATCACAGATTTCCTGACCTGGGGGATAGGCTGCCACCACCAAGTGAAAAACCCCTTTCTTCTTGAATCCAGGAAGAAAGCACTTTTCTGGGGGGGAGGTACCCCAACATCTTCTAATACAAAAGAGTTTGAATAAAAAGAGGAAACAAACTGTAATCTCTGATAGATGACCTCTCAGTTCCTGTTCAGGAACATTTTAACCTGTCCAGGCACTCATTAATGGATCTAAAAGTGTCTATACTATTACAAAGCAATTGCAAAAAACAGCTGCAAAGAGAAGCTGCAGAAGTTGCCTTCATCTGCAAATCTGACACCTTTAATCAAGGTCTGAATGGGCCGCTACATTCAACACCCAAATGACATCAAAAGTATTGAGAACTTCCAGCCTACACTATTAGCCTCATTTAGCATGGACACTGTAAGGCTATGTCTAGACTGCTGCTTTTTATCAGAAAAAGGTATGCAAATTACACTCCATAATTTGCGTCTCTTTTTCAGATAGTTTTGTCGGAAGAGACTTTTCCAAAATTTTGCCCGCCTATGGTAGGCCAAATTTTGGGAAAACCTCCTCTTTCAGAAGGACCCTTCTTCCTCGTGGCATGAGGAAGACAGGGCTTCTGAAAGTGCGCGTCTGCTCAGTCACAAAAATGCCGGAAGAGGAGACGCGTTCCCTGAACATGGCAGATTTTTTCTGGGATACCTCGTATCCTGGAAAAACTCAGTAATCTAGACATAGCATAATTGACAAGGTTTTATCCTTCTTTTTCCCACCCCAGCCCATCTTTTTCTGTTACTTATTTATAACTCTGGCCCCCTTTTTCCATTCATCTGAAGAAGCAGGTTGTGCCCACAAAAGCTCATGATACTATCTACATAGTGCAGGACCATTTGCAGTTTTTTTTCCAGTTACAGACTAACACGGCCACCTCTCTAAGGGTACGTCTAGACTACATGCCTCTGTCGCCAGAGGCATGTAGATTAGGCTACCAGACATAGTAAAATGAAGCGGCGATTTAAATAATCGCCGCTTCATTTAAATTTACATGGCTGCCGCGCTGAGCTGACAAACAGCTGATCAGCTGTTTGTCGGCTCAGCACGATAGTCTGGACGCGTGGGTGTCGACCTCAAAGGTATTTGTTGACCACCCAGGTAAGCCTCCTGGGATGAGGTTTACCTGGGTGGTCAACAAATACCATTGATGTCGACACCCGCGCGTCCAGACTATCGCGCTGAGCCGACAAACAGCTGATCAGCTGTTTGTCGGCTCAGCACAGCAGCCATGTAAATTTAAATGAAGAGGCGATTATTTAAATCGCCGCTTCATTTTACTATGTCTGGTAGCCTAATCTACATGCCTCTGGTGACAGAGGCATGTAGTTTAGACATACCCTAAGACTCTCAATCTTAGGCATGCATACACAAACCTCCAATTACCTTCCAGGACACAAGAATCAAATCATCACCTTAAAAAAGATGGTTTTATTAAACAAAACAAAAAGATATTCTTGGATGCTAGATGTTTTAAAGCAATTGAGAAAAGAACAATTTAAAACACAGAGAAAATTCCAACCCTGGGATACAACTTAAAGTACAGTATATGGGTGGGGAGGGGGGAGACACAAACCAAACAAGAGCCTGATTGCATCTCAACAGACATATCCCTATCTACATATAATCTGTGCTTCAAGGTCCAGTCCATTTCCATGCCCAGCATTCTTTGTAGGCATGTTAGTTCTGCCTGGTTCAATTCATCTTGTTCCCCCAACTGGCTTAAAACTCACATAAAGAAGAACAGCAGGCAGGTATATCTTCCATTCAAATCTCAACACCTTCTCCCATTGGCTCTCCTGGTACCTACCCGTAGCTATACCCTTAGCTATCTGAGTTTAATCTTTTAGTCATTTAATGTTGGGATGTTCAGAAAAAGCCAGCACTCCTCCTGTCCATTACAGTTCTGGTTAAACAGTGGGGTCTGGAGCAGCTCCTTACCCACCATAGACTGGGGCTGCTCCAGCCCCACAGGGTCCACTGCAGACACGGGCACTTCAGCCAGGTTGGAACAACCCCTCTCTGCAGTGGGCCTGGGCATGCTGGAGTCAGGGGCTGCTCCAGCCGGATGACAGCAGCCCCCTCCTGTCCTCCTTTAATTGGTTAACTGGTTAAACATTACATTTAACTAGTTAATCAATTAAATGGGATTTTACTTCCCTACATTCTCCTAAAGGAGGCAAATGCTGTAAATACACAAATACTGGTGATTTCATTTATCAAATGAGAGAGCTAACGTGACTCCTCCAATCATTATACCATTTGGGATATTTTGCTTTCAAAGATTACATTTTGAGATTACTAGTGTTCCTGAAAATGACCCATAAAAGACGGCAGAGCTATTAGAGAACATAAATGGTGTAGTCCTTTTTATGGGCAACACATCAGTGGAGGAACATAACAACATCTTCAGTGAAGTCCTGAGCTAAACCAGAAAGTACTGACTCAAGTCATATAAAAGAAAGTATGTTTTCCAAAGTGATTTTTTGGAAACCATCTTGGGTGATAGCTACAAGGCTTTCCTGCAATGACAGAACCACTGAATGAACAATTAAAGGCCAATACTCCCTGGCTACGTCTACACTGGCCCCTTATTCGAAAGGGGCATGCTAATTTTCAACTTCAGAATAGGGAAATCCGCGGGGGATTTAAATATCCCCCGCGGGATTTAAATAAAGATGTCCGCCGCTTTTTTTCCGGCTTGGGGAAAAGCCGGAAAAAAGCGTCTAGACTGGCGCGATCCTCCGGAATAAAGCCCTTTTCCTACTTGAAAGTAGGAATAAGAGATCCTCCGGAAAAGGGCTTTATTCCGGAGGATCGCGCCAGTCTAGACGTTTTTTTCCTGCTTTTCCCCAAGCCGGAAAAAAAGCGGCGGACATCTTTATTTAAATCCCGCGGGGGATATTTAAATCCCCCGTGGATTTCCCTATTCTGATTTACCTGCTTTGCATGGCTTTTCCGGAATTTGGGGCCAGTGTAGACGTAGCCCAATAGAAATTGTCGATATCTTTAGTTTGTTCCAAAGACTAAACCATTTACTGAGCAAACTGTACAAAGTGCAGGTACAGAACTAGGAGAAAATATTCACTTATACCAGGGGTCGGTAGCCTTTTAGCGTATAGTCCATCAGGATAATCCAATGATGGACTGCAACTCATTTTGCAAACATTGATCATCCACAGGCACAGCACCCACAGCTCCTAGTGACCGCAGTTTGGCATTCGCAGCCAATGGGAGCTCAGGGAAGTGGTAGCTAGCCCATCCTTGCAGCCTGCTCTGCTTCCTGCAGCATATTACCCTGACAGACTGAGAGACAAAGATTGCTGACTGCTGACCTATACCAAACCAGCCAGAGACAGTGTTTGCGCACAGAAGCTACTCTAGTCACCAAGCCTTACCCCTTCTGGCCATATAGTTAAAAAACAGTATGAGTAACAGACAGATGTACCTTAAGAAAAGTATATTTGAAAAAAAGTGTTAGAAATTGTTAAAATGCAGAACAGAAAAAGAGGGTGACAAGATGGAAATTTAAACTGTGTTATAATGGAAAAACAAAAAAGTAGTCATGTAGCACTTTAAAGAATAACAAAATAGTTTATTAGGCAATGAACTTTCATGGGGCAGACCCACTTTTTCAGATCATATTCTGAATATGATCTGAAGAAGTGGGTCTGCCCCATGAAAGTGCTTCACCTAATAAACTATTTTGTTAGTCTTTAAAGTGCTACATGACTGCTTTTTTGTTTTTCCATGATTAGACTAAAACGGCTATCTCGCTGTGTTATAATGTTTTGTCACCAGGTGGCGCTGTTTGAAGATTACAGTAGCACATCTTCACTAATGTTGCAGCAAGGTTTTTTGGTTTTTGTTTAAACAAGTAAAGTTGTTGTTGCTAGTGTCTATTTTGCCTCTCTGTGACAATCTTGACATAGATCATGTGGGATCCTTCTCGTTTTGGCACATTAGACTCCAAATTCTCCTAGCTACACAAAGAACACGTCCAGCATCTCTGCTTGTATTAATACATTCCAGATCTCTTTGCATCCATCCCTGTGTCATTCCTGGAACCTGCTGATTTTTGGACTCAAGCCCCCAAAATGCACTGCCAAAACAGATAGCCATATCTCCTTTGCTCATATGCCAGACAAATCTAGCACCTGGAGAAAAGCAGTGGGGAAACTGTCACACTTCTTCCCTGAGGCTGTGTCTACACTGGCACCCTTTTCCGTAAAAGGGATGCTAATGAGACACTTCGGAATTGAAAATTCTGTGGGGGATTTAAATATCCCCCGCGGCACTTGCATGAACATGGCTGCCGCTTTTTTCCGGCTCGGGGTTTTCCCTGATCTGCACTGGCTGTTTATGTGTCTCCAGATAAATTTAAGGTCTTAACCTATAACTCCCTAAAAAGCTGAGGGCCAATCTACCTGAAAAAGTGTCTCAATCCAGGGGAAGACTTGTTTCTGGAGTCTCAGTTTCTTGGAAAAAAGGATCCAAGAAGTACACTGAGGAGAGGGACTCGCAGAAGGTCTGGTATAAAAACAAGTAGCACATTCCTAGAATGGGACAATTTCATATATACCCACTGATTTATGATAATCTCACACCAAGTATGCAGGATTTTTTGATGCTCTACATCTGGCTACATGTGCTCTCCATTTAGCAGGATTAGTTTGTGGACAGGGCCACAGATGGGCTGGATCCAGCAAGTGTTTGTGTACCAGCTACATGGTCTTTGTGTTGCTACTACACTGAGATGTATTGTAACCTGGATTTACTTGGTCAACTAAGGCTATGTCTAGACAGCAGGCTTCTTTGAGAAGAGATTTTTTCAAAACAACTTATTCCGAAAGTGTGTCAACAAAGCAAAAGCACATCGAAAAAGCAATCTGCTTTTTCAAAAGATAGCATCCATACAGAATGGAGACTACGAAAAAAGTGGCCTTTTTTCTGAAAAAATCTTCCCTTGCGTCTAGACTGCTGCTGCGTTCTTGGGAAAGTAAATTGAAAGAACGCAGTAGTTTTTTTGACCGCGGAAAAACTCATTTTATGAGGAAAAATGCTTTTTTCCAAACATGCTCTTTTGAAAAAAGGCACTATGTAATGCAAACTGTGCTTTTTCAAAAGAGAGCATCCAGACTGCCTGGGTGCTCTCTTTTGAAAAAGTGGCTTGCTTTTTCGAAAGTACTGGTTGTAGTCTAGACTCTCCTTTTCGAAAGTGTTTTTTTTTTAAAGTATCTTTTGAAAAAGCCTCTTTCGAAAGAGGCTTGCTGTCTAGATGTAGCGTAGCTCACATTTAAGCTGTGATTGCTCTGGACAGAGTGGCCACCGGGGCACCTGTGTTTTTTTTCTCTTTTCCTCTTTCCTCTTCTTTCAAAAGATCTCCCTCTTTCCCGTCCCCACACACCTTTTCCCAAAAGATCTATTTCTCATTGAAAGAGGTTTACCAGTGTTGGAAAACCCTCTCTGTTCTTTTGATTTATTTTTCAAAAAAACTCTGCAGAGTAGACATACCCAAAGAGTGGTCAAATAGTGTTGCCTACTTTGACAGTATGATTTGAGGAAGGGGCAAGGAACACAACAAAACCTGGTAGGAAGCAGCAGGCAGATAATAGTTTTTGTAGTGCTATGCAGAAAGTATGCATAGTGGCTGCTCCTTTTTAAAAAAAATTGCAAACTGCAAAAGCCAAGTTACTTGCTTTCATTTGTAAGGACAGTCATGGCTGATTCACATCCTATCATTTTTTTACATAGTATTGAGCCATTGGTCCCACCATGGTCACTCCACAGATTCCAGCTCTGTCCACTGTTCATTTTTCCAGTAAGTACCTCTCCACTTTCTCCCACGCTGCCTGATAATGTGTGTGTTATCCCTTCGTTCCTCCTTGTGGCCCAATGTGGCACTGCAAGTATGCCTCAACTTTTCCCCAAATTTAGGCAGCATTAATTTCACTTTACCATCTTGAGGAGATCGGGGTGGGAGCTGGGGGGAGGGGAAGTAGCTGCTGGTTCCAGCCTGGAATTTGCATTTGCATCCATGAAATTTGCATTTTTCTCTCAGCCACCATGCCTGCAAAAATCTCAGCTGGGGTGGGTAGGTGACCACGACTTTTGTGCTGCCTGGTGTTGTCTCGTTGTTACTTTGTGCCCATCCCAGACATTTATTTTGTTCACCTGCTGCTGCCTCTTGTATTATGCAAAAATGACATTCTGGCCACACTAAAGTCAATGGCAAAACTCGACTGAATGCCGCAGCACCAGGATTTCTCTCTTAGATTTAAGCTCTTTGGAACAAGACCTCATTTTGGTTATATATCTATGCAGAGTCTGTCACTGTAGGATGCCATTCTCAGCATCAGTAATCCTAAGACACTGTTAATAATACAGAAGAAATGGAGCTGCTGCATTTCTTCTGCACTTACTTGGTAATATTTTTGGTCCCAGATTGAAAACTGAGCTGGATCCAGGTGTTAGGCTGTGTGATTTTGTGCTGCTGCTGAGTCAAGTTGCAGGTCTACATCGGTGGGCCCCAAACTTTTTAGTTAAGCAACCAAACAACTGCATATTGTCTTTTTTTTTGGGTGGGGGTGACCCATTCAGAATCTAAATTGGGGTGGTGGGGCAAAATCATAGACCAAAGTCCTCCTCTGCCACCTTCTCTTCATCTTGCCAAGGGGACACTGACCATCCACAGCAGCATCCTCTATCCTGGCACCACAGCTCTAATCTCAGAGTGGTGCAGAGGGAATGCCCCAAGGTGTGGGGGGCTGTTATGTGAAGAGTTAGCCCTGCACTCAGCCCACAGTGAAGACTCCTTTCAATGCAGGGATGGGCTCCCTGCTCTTGGAGGCTCCCTGCTCTTGGAGGTTCCACCTGGCAAAGGAGGTCACAGCACCAGTCCATCATGATGACAAGGAGCAGCTTGGAGAAATGTCAGTGGCGTTGTGACCTGCCCATTCAGTTGCAGTGTCACTCAGATTTGGCCTACGCAACCCCTTGCAGCATCACTCAGGAATGACCTGTTTCTCTGACATGACAAGAATAGTCAGGTCAAATTTGATAGCAGTTAAAAATGGTGCAAAAGCAGGAGGGTGCTGAGCTAAAGCCCGTGGGACAGAAGCCATTTGTGCAGTGTAAATGCTGAGCAGGCTAACTATCCAACTTCCCTGCCCCTGGGTCTCTCCTCCACACTGATCCTGTGATCCATTGACATCCTTTCCATGATGCAGCCCATCCTTTGAGAAGCATTGACCTAGATATGTTGATAGAGTGTGAGTTGCTACATTAAAAAAAAGAATTAGACAACAGAATTTTGGAGAAAGAATATGGCTAAAAATGGGCATGCTCCAGTAAGATCCAGATACTATATCTGTGTTTTTCATATGCTCTTAGGCTGGATACATCAAGGTCTACTTTATCAGTCGTGGAATGGTGGCTACACTTGTAGGCTGAGACCCTGGGTGAAATAAAATGCGAGATTCTGGCAGAATCCAGGTATGTCAAATCTGTATTGTTGTGTCACTTTAAACCAGACTATACATAAAATCATAAAATCACAGAACTGAAAGGAACCTCGAGAGGTCATTAAGTACAGTTGCCTGCACTCATGGCAGGACCAAGCACCATGTAGACCTTCCTTGACAGGTGTTGGTCTAATGTGTTCTTAAACATCTCCAGTATGGAGATTCCACAAGCTCCCTTGGCAATTTATTCCACCCTAGCAAACAATTTTTCTTAAACTTCCATTGGCAATTGAAGCCCATTTCTTCTTGTCCTATCATCAGAGGTTAAGGAGAATATTTTTCTCCCTCCTCCTTGTAACACCCTTTTAGGTACTTGAAAACTGTTATCATGTCCCCTCTCAGGCTATGTCTAGACTACGGGGGTATTCCGGGATACTGGAGGTATCCTGGAATAACTCTGCTGCATCCAGGGAACACGTCTGCTCTTCTAGGTTTTTTTTTTTTTTTTTTTTTTTAAGGAAGAGCAGACATGCTATTTCGGAAGCTCTGTCTTCCGCATGCCACAAGGAAGAAGGGCTCTTCCAAAAAAGGAGGATTTTCTGAAATTTGGCCCAGTGTAGACAGGCCAAATTTCAGAAACGCCTCTTCCTACAAAACTATCTGAAAAAGGTACGCAAATTGTGGAGTGCAATTTTCGTACCTTTTTCCCGATGAAGCATTGTAATCTAGACATAGCCTCAGTTTTCTCTTTTCCAGATTAAACAAATCCAGTTCTTCAGTGTTCCCTCATAGGTCATATTTTCTAGACCTTTAATCATTTTTGTTGTTCTCCTTTGGACTTTTTTCAGTGTGTCTACATCTTTGCTGAAATGTGACACCCAGAACTGGAAACAATACTCCAGATGAGGCCTAATTAGTGTGTAGTGGAGAAGAATAATTGATTGATTTACACCACTTCTGCTAATGCATCCCAGAATGATGGTTCCTTTTTTTTGCACAGGGTCACACTGCTGACTCATTTTTTAGCTTGTAGTCCACTATAACACCCAGATCCTTTTCTTCAGTACTCCTTTTTTGCCTCAGGATACACAAAGATCTGTAATTTTTTTATATAGATGGAACAGCTAGCTGTGTTCTATATTGGAATTTGGGGGTGAGTAGAGAAACTGGCAAATTCCAGCACATTATATATTTTGGATCAGGATTTTTGTAGCAGTGTGGTGCTGCATTATGAAGAAATCCAAGATCTTTGGTGCAATGAAAGGGGCTGGACTTGTTCCAAATATCTTCTCTATGTAGGCAGTGCAGGGATATTTTGACACATACAAATGGCTGGATGTATTCTTTATGTATGAAGTGGAAGTACTGGGGCTTTGTTCTGTTTTTTTGCAACACTGTTCCATGGGAGATTTTTGTGGCATATGTGTTCCCTACATAGCCAGTAGAATTTGGGGGCTTGAGGGCAAAGATTAGCAGTCTCAGAGTTTTTGAAGCATGCCAATGCTAAAATGTGCCAGATTCCATGATTTTTTGGTGCAGTCTAAGTATCAGAGAATCTTTTTTGTTCAGGTAGTACGTGGGGAGCTGGATGCAAAAATCAGTAGCATACAGTAAGACAGATTTTACTTATTTCTAAAAAGCATCAACTTGAAATGATAGCATCAAGAATGTGCAAAACTTGAATATATACAAATATTTCCCTTGGGCTGTTGAAAGGGCTGTACAGTATTTTGACATGTGGCGCAAAATATATCCAAAGTATCCAGACTGTTGGTTTGTGCAATATTCTTTCTTCCTTGCCCCGCACATTCTACAATTCTGTACAAAGGAGAAATGTCTTAAGCATCCGATCACAAGTAACCCTGATTACCAGCCTACAGAGAGCTTGATGAAGTACAGAAAATCCATCACTGACTGATGCTTTCCCTGTGTAAAATCGGATTTTTGTATTTTGCTAATCCCTGGTTACAATCTGTGTCCTGCTCTTTGTGATCCGCCCTGCAATCAGAATCCAGTCTGCCCAGATGCAACCTGGGACATTAAAATATCCTGGATGTTGGAAAACAGTAATTTATTAGCCTAATCTTAGGAAAAGAAGGGGAGGTGATTTTGGGGCACATTTTTTTTGATCCTTCTAAGGTTTCTGCTATTTCCGGAGGTTGAGGAGTGCAAGCTACCTTCAGCGGCAAAGCTGAGACGTGGAAGTGGCCCCAAGCTGACACCCTGGAGAGTCTGCTTGGGACTGTTTTATTTCTCCTGGGATCAGGGAGAGTTTCTAGGAGATGCTCCCATACATCCCCTGGATCTTTTTCTTGGCAGTGTTGAAGGCAAAAGGCGAGCTGCCCTTCATTGCAGAAAACAATGCAGCTATGATGGTGAACTGGTAAGGAAACATGTCTTTGTTCTTTAATGGGAGGCAGCTTGTTTTCTCCATGAGGCTCTTTGCTGCTAGGGTAGCAACTGTGATTATTTCAACATGCATATCCTGGCTGCTGAGTCTTTTGGTTTATTTAGCAACTGCTTTATGGATATGGAAGGGCTTGAGAACGGTTAGAACTTGCAGGCAAGTGAAGGATAACTTTGGTTTGCGATTGCCTTGCACTATGCAGAGGAAGATTGCTCTTCTTCTGGGATTGTTTGGGGAGTAAATAGTAAGCCTAGCTGGACTCAAGATGAGTCCCACCTTCCACAGGGCTATTTGTTTGTTTGTCTAATTTTGAATAGAGAACTTCTCATTCCTTAAACCACCCTACCAACTTTTGTGGGGGGAAGGGGAGGGAGAGGACTGTGCGCACACTGAAGTGTCCTAAATATCCCTTCCATGGAGAGAAACAGGTTACCAGTCTGGTTTACACCTTCTCCTCGGGGTCTCAAATTAGACCTCAGAGCCTGTCGTTTTTAGCCAATGAAAGGAGGTGCCAGGTCCTCACAATAAACACACCTTGGTGCTTTACTAGTGTTCCTTTCTGCCCAGCTCACTGCTCAAATCTGTATTCTAAAAGTTCCCTGTGAATAAAGCCACGCGTGTGGGGAGAACTGGTTTTGTTTAAAGGCAGGACACTTTCAGTTCCAATCATAGGAGCCCTTCTACTCTACTCCATTAATTCCCTCAAGACAAGTGTATTATATAACCTATTAAAGCCTCTGTGCTGCAGAACCCAAGTAACTGTCAGGGCTGGTCGGAATTCACCCTCCCAGGTGCCCCCCCTCCTCTTCCATCAGAGCACAGGGCTGCCCTGACATGGAAGCCTTAAACAGGAGGTGGGGGAGAGAAGGGAGGGGGCTCACGTGGGTGGCTGGGCTGGGATTAAAGCTTCTTTGCCTCTCTAATGCTGCCACATCTGGCGCCTCCACTTCCAGTTACGGAGGAAATGGGAATCCTTGGGGTTAGCACCTCCTCTCCGGCCACGTGGAGTCCCCGACACGCTGCAAAGCCCAACAACAGCTGCCACCTTCCCTCTTCCCCTCCCCCAAATGCTTTCATCAAGTGAATCACTATAAACCTAGGGATTGGTGCACAGCTCACGGATAGGCAGTGTTTATCTCCCAGGGCTGTTCCTCCAGCAGGGAAATAAGCCAACAATAATGCTAGGATATCAGCAAATACAGTAGGGCCTCAGAGTGAGGAACACCTCCAGAGCAGAAGTTGTTTGTAACTTGGAAGTGTTCTTAACCCTGAACAAAATGTTATGGTTGTTCTTTCAAATGTTTGCAAGGGTAAATTGACTTAAGATAGCTTTGAAACACTACTACACAGGAAAAAAATGTTGCTTTCCTTTATATGTTTAGTAGTTTATGTTTAGCATGGTACTGTGCTGTATTTGTTGTTTGTTTGATTGTTTGTTTGGTTGGTTTTGGCCTGTATTGCTGCCTGATGGCATAGAACCAATTCCAAATGAGGTGTGTGGTTAACTGGTCAGGTTGTAGGTCTGGTGCTCGTAACCCTCAGGTGCTACTGTGCAGTTGCCTAGTGCTGATATGCATCTCCCTATTGCCCCCATCAAAGAGCCAGGAGTCTGTAAGCATCTCCCCACTGAACCTCATTTTCCCCTGAGCAACTGTGTGGTGGAAAGATGCATTTTACCACACCTGTACTGGTACTGATGTTTTCAGTTCCTACAGTCTGGCCCATCAGATGATACTGGTTAAGTCGTGACCCATCTTCTGCAACAACCACAGATGTAGTGGTGCTATTAGTCCAGACATAGACCACTTCAGAATTGGGATAAGCATCTGTTAATAGAAATAAAGATGAGAAGTCAAAACAGAGATTAATTTCCTAGTGGACTCTTAAATTATATAGTTTTGGGAAGAGGAGGGGGTAAAAGAGAGGAGTGACAGTGGGTAAGAGAAACAAATAAAGATGATATAACAATGTTCCCATATGTCCAGCTTTCAAAGTATTAGGTTGAAGCCTACTCGTATAACAGATGTGTGGGATGGTGTGTAAAGGGGATGGAACAGTGGAGTTACAAATATAATCCTTTAGGGCCATTTGATTTAGGAGAGATTTTTCACTGGAAGAGTGAAATGTGCAGGAACTGGTGTGGGAGTGTGCAGGCTGGTGTATATGCCTGAGAGGGGTTGGTGAGTGTGTACACGGGAGGTGGGAGGCTGATGTTTCTGTATGTGTGTGTGTAGAAGGTTGCTCTGTGTGTGTGTGTGTGTGTGTGTGTGTGTGTGTGTGCGTGTGTGTGTGTATTTGATATGATTTCTCTGTGCCTCTATGTTCTTTTGGAGGTCCCGGGAATCAAAGAGAATGGTAGAGTTGCCAACTACATTAATTTATTGTGAATCTCACCATATTTTGTATTTTTTTTCAAGCCCCAGCACCTGGATCATATTACTATACAAGAACTTCAGATTTCACATTTAAATAAAAGTTTCAAGCCTTTGTGGTTGTAAAGGAAAGCTTGAAAACAACATCAGTAAAGTCTTAAAAAGCAGGAGATTTTTAAACAAAGACTGACTTTTAAGAAAATCTTATTATTTTGGACTTAAGTGTCTTACAATTTTTGAATGCTTGGGGGTGGCAATGGGGTTGCAATGAACCACAGACCATTTTACTAAATTATCTGGAAAAACTATTGACCAGGGCCCCAATTTCCTTGCAAAGAGAATGCAAATTGCAGGTGTGATGGACAAAAAAATGCTTGGTAATAATGTAAGAATATTTATATGAAACTTAATATAAACACAGATTCATGTTGGACTAGAGAAATGTTTATTATAGTGTCACCTTCAGTAGGGTCTGTGCAGGGTTGCAGCACAATAGCTGGATATTTTAAGACTATTCAGGCACATACTTGAACATAGGTCCCAGAACTAGGAGTGTGGGGAATGGAAAGGGAGGTGCTGCAGCACCCCCCTCATTTGATGTGGTTTCCATTATACACTGGATTTCCAGTTTGGTTCAGTGGCTCTCAGCACCCCCCACTATAAAAATTGTTCCAGCACCCTTGCACTTGAAAGATAACGGGCAAATTGTTAGCTAGCACTAAGGGTTCTCTATTCTGTTTTCAATAAGTTGTAAACCTGTTTTTTCTAAAGCTGGTAGCCTGTCTTTGAAAGCAGGAGCCCAGAGAAGGACTTAGGGATCATTGCTAAGGCTAAGATTTTATCATCCTATTTTCAGTAAAAGTCACAGACTGCTCACGGGCAACAAAGAAAAATGTATGAAGCCCACCACTTGTCCTCAACTGTTACTAAAAATGTATGTGGTAAAATGAAGAGCACCTGATCCCTACCCTGCTCTTGGTGTCCCTGGCTTGGAACCCCCACTGCCTGCAGTAGTTCAGAGCTGCTGGGTCCTCTGCTACCCACAGCAGCTGAGAGTTGTGGGGCACCCCCACAGCTTGCAGTGGCTGGGAGCTATAGCACAGAGGGGCAGTGGGGTCCCATAGGCTCTGAGCCACTGCAGGCAGAGGGGAGACCTTGGGAGGGAACGCCACTCCAAGCATCTGAGGGCTAAAGTAATGGAGGTCTCTGGAAGTGAGGGATTCCATGACTTCTGTGACCTCTGCAACAAAATGATAGTCTTAATCATTGTTCAAAATCTCTCAAACAAGAGTGCTCAGTGAAATCATGTCGCAAAAAGGGCTCATAATCCTTGGCTGTATAAAAAGGGGAATACCAGACAGAAGTAGGGAAGAAATACTGTCTCACATGCAGCATTGCTGAGACTGCTACTGGAATACTGTATCCCATTCTAGAGACCATTCTTCAAGAATATGGGCTAGGAGCTTGCTCCATCCACTCTACTCATCTACTTCCTTTTGGGGGAGGCATGTAGCCTCATTGACCGAACATTGGCCCAGGACTGAGAACACTGGGTTCTATTTCCAGATTTGTCACTGGCCTTCAGGATGACCTTGTGGAAGTCACTTCACCTCACCTCAGTTTCCTCATCTGCAAATACCTAAAATGGTGTTACAAGGAGGAGGGAGAAAATTTGTTCTCCTTGGCCTCTGAGGATAGAACAAGAAGCAATGGGCTTAAGTTGCAGCAAGGGAGGTTTAGGTTGGACATTAGGAAAAAATTCCTAACTTGGGGTGGTTAAACACTTGATTAAATTGCCTAGGGAGGTGGTGGAATTTCCATCACTGGAGATATTTAAAAGCAAGTTGGATAGACATCTATCAGGATGATCTAGACAGTGCTTGATCCTGCTGTGTGATGACCTCTCAAGGTCCCTTCCAGTTCTAGTATTATATGATTCTGTGGTGAATATAGTGACCTCCATTGTGAAGTGTCTGGAGATCTACAGATGGAAAAAGCCCTATATAAAAGCAAGGTGTTTTATTAATTATCATTTTTGTGGTTGTTGTTGTTGTTGTTGTTGTTGAAATAGTAAAGGGTTCAAAGAAAGGCCACAAGAATGGCCCAAGGCATCTGATGTGAGGCTTAAGGAGCTTGAACTTACTGAAGACAAGGTTGAAAAGTGTCTTGGTCGCTGTGTACAGATACTGATCCATGGAAAGTGATCTGAAAGTAGGGGATTTTCAACTTCTCTGAGAAGGGCATAACAAGATTATGTCTGGAAGTTAAAATTAGAAAAAAATCAACCTTGAAATAACACACGATTTCTTAGAGGAGAGGGTAATTAAATTCAGCAACAGATTACCAGGGGAGGGGCTGGACTCACCATCGCTTGGAGTGTTTAAGACATGACATATACCTTAATACAAACTTTCAGCTTGTTTCTGGAAGACGTTCTGCAGCCTCTGTCAGTGGGAGGCAGGGGGAAGTTCAGGCTGGCAGATCAAGGTAGTCCCTTGTGTCTTTGGAAGCTGTAATTCTATAGTTTCTCCCTTCCTTCATGGAGGAGGGGAAGAATAGGAATATCTCTGTTGCCCTTGATATACTCATAATGCTTGCAGCTTTGTACAAAGTCAATGACTATAAGCAAGTCTCATGTTTCAGGGCTTCAAGGGTCAGGAAGGAATTCCCTCCTCCCTCCTCACCCTATCCCAGTGCACAGTTGACCAGATGCATTCTGGGTTTGTTTGGGTTTTTTTCTGCCTTCCTCTGAAGCATCAGGGATTGGCCACAGATGGAAACAGGAAACCAAACGGCGTAGATGAATGCTCTGAGGTGGTACAAAGAATCTTCCTTCTGAGGTGCCAGACTCACATGACTTGCTCACATGTCCAAGGTTAAACTCCTCATCAGATTTGGGTCAGAAAGGAATTTTCCTACATGTCAGATTGGTGGGAGATGTTGGCACATTTTGCCTTCCTTTGCAGCATGGGGCATGGTTTATCTGCTGGGATAAACTAGACATAGAACACCTAGTCAATTCGCTCCCACTGTAGGGGCCTTGGGCATTGGTGGCATATTGGTCACTCCTGTTCTCTGTCTCTGGCACACAGCACTAAACTCTGAACTCAATATAGCTGAAATAGAAAGGCTTGTGATATACAAGACGTCAGACTACATGATGTAATGGTGGCCTTAAACTATGAAAGTATGAGATCAAAAAGGGCACTGAAGAGTTAAAAAAGCAGTCTCTGGAGAAGAAAGAGGGTCAGTTGTCAAAAGCATCTCAACTGACACAGACAGAGCTTCTGTGGAGGGAATCTGAAGGAGCTGGCAACTCTTATGGAAAGGCTGGCATGCTACAGACTCCTTTAAGCCTTAAGGCAGCTGTCTGGTTACTGGTTACCACTGCCATTGCTTCTGGAGAGGACAGAATTGTTGGGCCTGCTGAGGTAATCACAGATGATGTATATCGGTCTGCAGCTTGGGACAGCACTAAGATTGGGGGGGGATCATATGATTCCATCCCAACAGAAATTATTCCTCCAGGTCTCGGACCTGAGCTCTTTTGCAAAAAGGCATTCTTCCTCATAGAATGAGGAATACTTATGCCAGAAAAACCCTCTGTTCTTTCGATATTTTTTCACAAAAACATGCTTGAGGTGTGGACGCTCCACAAGTTTTTTTTCCGAAAACGGCCGTTTTTCTGAAAAAACTCTGTGGGGTAGACATAGCCTCAAAATACATTCAACCAAAACTGACAATCCTATTCAGGAGCCCAATTCCTGAGCTCAGAAGTGCTGTTGTTCAAGGAAGTGTGATGGCAGATCAGCTGAAGTTGTATGGAAAAGTCTTATGTTCTTAAATACAGAGATGCTTGCTCTTCAGTGCAAAGCAGCAAAGAGGAAGCTGATGTATGCTGGAGACATTCCAGGCTCTAAAAAGCTTTGTTAATATATTGCCACCAAACTGAATAAAGATTTGTGTGATTTTCTGACCTCCAGAGAAATCACTCCCCTCTAGAAATACTGCTAAGTCATCCCTTTTATGGATGATTTTACCCCAGAGCTCATAAAAAATATGAGGATCGATCTTTTTCTTTTTCTTTGCAATACCCCAAATTACAGGAAGTGTCAAGGGCCTTTTTTGCTTCTTCTTCTTTTAGTAAAAAAGACTAGGGGAGTTTATCTCACTATCTCCTCCCTACAGGATTTTTATTCCCCTATTTGAGGTTATACACTGTGTTCTAAAAATACAAACCAAAAAGTGAAATCCTTGCCAGCTGCATGGAAACTTTTTAAAGACCCAGTAATAGAGGTTCAACTACAATTTATACCCCAAATTAAAAAAAAACATAGAGAGCCAAAAAAAGTGCCAATGTTGCTAAAAAGCAAAGTAAAAGAAGCAGCAGAGTTAAATCCTAATGAGGAAAATAGAAATAAGCATTAACTCTGGCAAGTGAAGTGTAAAAATATAATTAGGAAGGCAAAAAAAGGAATTTTAAGAGCAGCTTGCAAAAGACTTAAAAATAATAGCAACCTCCCCCCCCCCCCACAAACCTTTAAGTACATGAGAAGCATAAAGCCTACTAATCAACCAGTGGGGGGAAGCATTTAAGGATGATAGCAAAAACTAAATGATTTTTTTGGCATTGGTCTTCATGGCTCAGGATGTGAGGGAGATTCCCAAACCTATCCTATTCTTTTTAGATGACAAATCTGAGGAATTGTTCCGGACTGAGGTGTCATTAGAGGAGGTTTTGGAACAAATTGGTAAACTAACCTGTAACATGTCACAAGAACTAAATGGTATTCTCCCAAAAGTTCTGAAGGAACTCAAATGTGAAATTGCAAAATGGCTAACTATGATTTGTAAACGGTAACATATCATCTAAATCAGCTTTTGTACCAATGACTGGAGGATAGCTAATCCAATGCTAATTTTTAAAAAAGGGGCTCCAGATGTGATCTCCATAATTACAGGCTAGTAAATCTGACTTCAGTACTCAGGAAACTGGTTGAAACTAGTAAAGAAAAGAATCGTTAGACACACATATGAACATAATTTGTTGAGGAAGAGTCAACATGGTTTTTGTAAAGGAAAATCACACCTCACCGATCTACTAGAATTCTTTGAGGGGGTCAACAAACATGTGGACAAAAGAAAATCCAGTGAATAATGTGTACTTAGATTTTTTCAGAATGACTTTGACAAGGTTCCTCACCAAAGAACCTTAAGTAAAGTAACCTGTCATGGGATAAGAGGGAAAGTAATTTCGTGGATTGATAACGGTTAAAAGATAGGAAACAAAAGATAGGAATAAATGGTCAGTTTTCAGAATGGAGAGAGGTAAATAAAGGTGTCTTCCAGGGATCTGTTCTGGGACAAGTCCTATTCTACACCTTCATAAATGACCTGGAGAAAGGGATAAAGAGTGAGGTGGCAAAATTTGCAAATCATACAAAATTACTCCAGATAGTTAAGTCCAAAGCAGACTACGGAGAGCTTCAAAAGGAATCTCACAAAGCTGAGTGACTGAGCAACAAAATGGCAGATGAAATTCAGTGTTGATAAATGCAAAGATATGCTCATTGGTAAATATAATCCCATTTATATATATAAAATTATACGGTATAATTTAACTCTTATAACTCAAGAAGGGGATCATGGAGTCTTTGTGGATAGTTCTCTGAAAACATCCATTCAAAGTGCACTGGTATTCAAAAAAGCTAACAGAATGTTGGGAAACATTAAGAAAGGAATAGATAATAAGATAAGAAATATGTTATTACCGCTATATAAATTCATGGTATGCCTTCATCTTGAATAGTGCATGCAGACGTGGTTGCCTCATCTCAGAAAAGATATATTGTAAGTGGAAAAGGTACAGAAAAGGACAACACAATTATAAGGGATATGGTACAGCTTCCATATGAGAAGAGATTAAAAAGATTGGGATTTTTCAGCTTGGAAAAGAGACATTGCAGGGGGCAGGGCCGGCTTTAGGAAGTGCGGAGCCCAACTCAAACAATTTTGACGGGGCCCCACAGCAATTTTGGTTGAGAAAAAAAAAACAGCACACAAAAAATCCCCTGCCAACAAGCACACCCCCCTCTCCCACGGCACAGGAAAATCCTGCACTAAACTCACACCTCCTGCAGCGCAGGCAGCCAACGCACTCCTCCTCCAGGGCCAATGGTCCCTCCTGCAGTGCACCCGCCCAGCACACTTCCGGGTTCAAGTCGCGGGGCCCCTTTAGGCGCGGTGCCCGATTCGGGGGAATTGGGTGAACTGGCCTAAAGCCGGCCGTGGCAGGGAAGATATTATAGAGGTCTATAAAATCATGACTGGTGTGAAGAAAGTAAATAAGGAAGTGTTTACTCCTCATAACACATGAAATAGTAGTCACCAAATGTAATGAAGAGGCAGAAGATTTAAAAAAAACAAAACAAGTATTTCTTCATACAACATGCAGCCCACCTGTAGACCCTTTGCCAGAGGATGTTGTGAAGACCCAAGGCTATAACAGGGTTAAAAAAAGAACTAGATAAATTCATGGAGGATAAATTCATCAATGGCTAATAGCCAGGATGGGTAGGAATGGTGTCCCTAGCCTCTGTTTGCCAGAAGCTGGGACTAGACAATAGGAGATGGATTACTTGATGGTTACCTGTTCTGTTCTTTCTCTCTGTGGCACTTGGCATTGTTCTTTGTTGGAAGGCAGGATATTGGGCTAGATGGATCTTTTGTCTGACCTAGTATGGCTGATCTTATGTTCTTTTGTTCTTATATAGATGCAGTGACTTCCTGAATATGTATATAGTCTATAAGAAATAGCTCTGAGACGTGTGAAATGTCCATGTATACAAATGGGGTGTCAACATTGTTGATTATATCACTTTGGGTAATTTTAGAAGACACATTTTGTTAATATATGCTTGACCCACAATCACAAACTTCCTCCGTCTGTTGTTCAAGCATCCTCCTTGACAATTTATGAAATGCAGTTATGCAGTGTCAGATTGAAATTTGTGGTGTGGGGGTAGTCTCAGATAAAATCAATGTAATATCAAGATAAAGCAGGCTATAATATACCAGTTATCATAATGAACGCCACAACAATCTGTTTTTCTATTTAAAATAACGTTCCGTAAGGTTTCCAATCTGCCCTGCTGAAGTGCTTAAACAGGAAGTTAAAACAACCTTGTGTGTAGCTACGAGAAAGGCTTTCCATTTGACAGATAAAACAAATGCTAGATCTCGGTTCAGTCTTTTCCATGCTTCACCCCCTACCTCCAGGAAAAAGGTTTCTAGTAAAGTAAGGGAGGCAATTTTTAATGGGTGGATATCACTGATGGTGAAGTGGGAGAGAGGCTGGGAAACTTGAGGGTTGTGTATTTGATCTGCAGACAAAATGTGGCACATGTGGTGGTGTGATTCAAAGCCAATAAACCACTTGTCTTTTAAAATATACATCATATATCTTAATTTAGGATATATTATTTCTCTCAGAACTCAGATGATTACTTTGCTATTCTTTATCAGTATATTTCTGATTGCCTAAAGGAGGAAACCCTTTTGACTCCTTCTCTCGCCTCCTCTAAGCACACACTGCCAGCAGAAAAAGAAAGACGGTAAAGTTGGTACAATTATATAAAAATATAGACGTGTCTGAAACTCTTCAAAGCTTAAAAAATGAGTGAGTGCTAACTGATGGCTGCTTTCAATGAGCAGTTTATAAAAAGCTTGAGGAATTCTGATTATCTACCAAAATGATGATGTGAAATAATGTTTGCTAGACTCCTGGCCAATGAGCCATATGACGTAATTTTTCAAAATCAACAAACACTCTAAGGGTATGTCTACACTACCCTCCTAGTTCGAACTAGGAGGGTAATGTAGGCATACCGCACTTGCAAATGAAGCCCGGGATTTGAATTTCCCGGGCTTCATTTGCATAAGCGGGGAGCCGCCATTTTTAAAACCCCGCTGGTTCGAACCCCGTGCAGTGCGGCTACACGGGGCACGAACTAGGTAGTTCGAACTAGGCTTCCTAGTTCGAACTACCGTTACTCCTCATTTGCCCACTGCCTGATAGAGCAACCAACCAGGGCTGCTGAAGGAAGCAGGCAGAACTTTCTCCTCATCCCCTCAGCAGGCCCATGCCATTGTCACAGGAAGTGATGCAGGAGGAGAGCTGAGAAGCCCACTTACCCAGGGCCACTCCATACCCCCCTGCAGGACTTGGCCTAGGGGAGGATTGGTGGAGGGGGATTGAAGAGCACTGAGAGCTGCCTCCAAGGCCAGCCTAGAAGAGGGAGAGAGGATCCTGGCAGAGCCCTCCTCCCAGCCTGTGGGAGAGAGGGTTGAAGAGCCCAGGAAGAGCAGAGATGAGAGAGGGGCCGAACTGATATGGGGTCAGACTTGATGGGGGATGTGGGCAGATATGGGGGTGGAATAATGGGCAGATCTGATGTGCAAAAAGAACTGATGAAGAGGCTGGGGAAGTAGAATTTTTTTGGAGTCTGGGGTGGAGGTTTGAGGGGCAGAATGATTTGCCTGGCAAGGGTTAGGCAGATGCGGGGGTGGAAGCGTGTGGAGTAAAATTACATTCCCCAATGCATTTGGGAATGATGGCAATACTAATAGTCAGAAACTCACACTGGGGAGGATTATGGGGAGTTCAAAAAACAAATAGACCCCAAATGCCCAACATAATCCTTTTTACATAGTCTTATGATTTTTTAAGTCTGACTGATGATTCGGGGAGGGGCTAACTCGTGATTTTTGAACTTCTGAGGTTTGTGAATCCTGGCCTAAGAAAACATGAGAAAGAGTCTGTAACAAGACAAACCACTAGCCTGTAAAGACGTAAATATCCCTGCTATCATATAACTGGGTGTAGAAGGAATCTATCTATATATTTTAGTAATGTCTGTCTGTCTATCTCTGAGCCTGTTTGTCCAAGAACTCCTCCTAAATGGTAATAGCTAGAACCACCATCCTCTTATCCTAACTTAAAGCAAGGTCAGGGTTTCGTTGTGCCAAGGAAACAGAAAGTGCTAGGAATGAGTCTGTTTTCCATAACATGGAAAGGGAGGAGCACAGAGAGGAGGGACATGATACTTAGAGTGGCCACTGAGGCCAGTGAGCACAAGGGAGAGCTATATGAGAAGCAGCAACTGGGGGCAACCACACCACCAAGAGAGAGGCCGACAGGGTTGGGGTTCTGCTATCTTGCCTGCCACCAGACCAGGAAAGTAGCTGTCCTGCCCCCAAGTCCCTCCCTGTCTGGCCCTTGACCACAGCACCAGAAGTGGGGAGAGAGAAAAGGCCTCTTGTGGCTGGAGGGGCTAGGAGGAGATTGAAGGCCCCTGGCAGCTGGGGAAGTTGCAGGGGAGTAAAAGTTCCGGTCAGAAGAGGGGGCAAAAGATAGGACTCTCCACCCTGAGCCACTCCTCACTCCCAACACATACACCCATGACTCCCTTCCCTGACTTATGCATCCCCCACACTGCCAGCTCCCTGCCCAGAAGGACCCAGCAATGCCAGGTAATTCTTCATATATGGACCCAGGTTGCAATAGGACAGTACCTGTAAGAAGTGTAAAGTGACTTTCACCGCTGACAGGGGTAGGGTTGCCAGCTTTCTAATCACAGAAAACCAAGCACATTGACCCCATCCCCTGACCTGCCGCTTCCTCGAACCCCCATCCCTGCCCCAACCCTTCTTTGAGGCCTTACTCATTCCATCCGGACTCTCTTGGTTGCTCACTCTCTCCACCCTTATTCACTCATTTTCACTGGGCTGGGACAGGGGTTTGGATGCAGGGTGGGAGGGGTTGAGGCTGGGGGTGCAGACTTCGGGGTGGGACCAGAAATCAGGGATTCAGGATGTGGGAGGAAGCTCCAGGCTGAGGCAGGGGAGCGAGGATGCAGAAGGAGGTGCATTCACTGGCTGGGGATGCCTGCTCTGGGGTAAGATGAGGGATGAGGGAATAGGGTGCAACAGGGGGCTCCAGCCTGTGGCATGGTGCTGGGTTGCAGAGAAGGCTTGGGATGTAGGGACTAGGTGGTGCTTACTCCAAGTGGCTCCCAGGAGCAGTGACATGTCCCTAGGCAAAAAAGCCAGGGAGCTCTGCACACAGGCAATCCCCCCACCCCGCTCCCATTGGCCACGGTTCCCCGCCAATTGAAGCTTCGGAGCAGGCACTCAGGGATGAGGTAGTGTGAAGAGCTCCCATGACAACCCCTATACTTAGAAGCTGGAGGGACATTCCAGCCACTTCCAGGAGCAACACAGAGCCAGGGAGGGAGCCTGACAACCCTGCACCAACCAGATCTTGAATGGCCTGGTCAGTGGTGCTGAGCAGCACTGATGGAGGATGCTTTTCATCCAGGTGTTCTAGTCAAAAACTGGGCACCTGGCAACCCCATGGGGGTGTGGCATTTGCTTCACCTTCCATGCAGTTGAAACAGCCCACCACTTTACAATGCCAGCTCCCAAGCATGTTTCTTGGAGCCACTTTCTATGTGCTCTGAGGACTGGGAACTTCTGGTGGGATTGTGTGCTTGCCATGATATTGTTCCTTCTATTCAACTGGAAGCATGATTCCTGCAGTTATTGAAGATGGGACAGGGAAAATAGGCATCAGAGCAGAGATGCAGGGTAGCCCTGGCTTATAAGGGATCTCCTAAAATCAGTAGGCTGGACCACCTAAGTGTGTTGGCTGTGGACAAGTATTTTTAACAGAGCCGCCACTTGGAAAATATAGCACTCAAGTCAAAATGTTTAGAGCTTCTTCGCCTCTGCACATAAAATACCCAAATTAGGATGATTTAGATCAAATGTACAAGTCAGTGGGAACTGTGTATGTGTGGATCATTTACAGGATCTGACCTTAAATCACCACCAAATTAAAAGATAATACAGGATGAACCTCCCTAGTCCAGCACTCTCAGGACCTGACCTGCACCGACCCAGAGACTTTGCCAGACCGCAGAAGGTCATTATTGTCTAGCAGCATTACCAACTCTTTCACTGCTTACTAGCTCTTAAAAGACATTCAGGGGTATATTACAGCTAAATAACATCACAGAGCTCTGAGAGCCAGGACTGGTGATTATAAACAAACTTTTTGGGACAGCGGGGAACTTGGCCACACCAATGATAAGTTGATATCTGGCTAACTATAATCATGCTGGACCACAGATGTTGCCAGACGAGAGACGTCAGCCTGTAATTACCTGCATGGCTTACCCAGAACAATTGTGTTTGATACCCAGATGATGAGATACAAAACAATTTAAGAAGAATTTTGAATTCTTGAATATATGGAAGACTAAAGGTCTACTGGATCCTGTAGCTGCTGCATTACTAGAATCTACCAAATTCTAAAGTAAGCTGTAAAATATCGCATAAATCTGGACTAAATATGTCCAAAATTACTCTCAGATGACTAATAACTGGTTGAAGAAATAAAGGTGTTCTAAAGAAAGCTATCTTCACACTTATATTTTGTTCATTTTATCTGTCTAGCTACATTCTTATACTATCTTTGTCACTACCGTGACACCAGCAGAATGATTAAACTTGGAACTGCTGCTAATCCTTATCAGTAGTAGCCTACTGTCGAGATCCCAGGCCCATGAACTGGTAAAGATAAATTATCAGATTATACAAATGGGATTCTTTTAATTATAAAGGATTTTATCTGTCATGCAATACAAAATATTTGAATTTTGATAACTATTTTTTATGGGATTTGGGGATATATATTTTAAAGGCTGAAATATCTGCCCTATGGAATTGGGCTTCACTTTTTAAAAAATATGGAATTGGAATTGTGCAAACCAAAAATATGTTTCACTTAGACATACATTAAACATGGAGTTAAGGAATTTTGTTAAGGCCAAAAACTAATTAAAAATTAATTGAAAACTCAAGAGACTGATATAACAGAGCTCCTGACCTCTATCAATTTGTGCTTTAAAATGGGTAATGAAACTCCTTTTAATTGATCTGTTTTATGTGTTGCTTATTCATTGTCTCCTAGACTTACTTACTGGAGACTGTTAAAATAGAATTGCTGAGTTCCAGGTTTATTGTCTTTTGAAGATTTCTGTGCCAAATGTATTTGTTTGTATCTGAAAAGATGCTGTTACTAACTGATGAAAACAGATTTAGGTCCAGGAATCAAACTGTGCTCTTTCTAGTTTTGTGTATCAACACTAGTTATAAATAAGGAATCTGTACTTGATAATGACTGTGAAAATGAGGTCAAAATTTAGCTCTGTAATTGGAACTTTTAATTAACAGTTTTGTTGAACATGTGTCAGCCAGAATACAATCCAACTTATAATTCACTAAGCACTAAAAGCATAAAGAAAAGTAGTAAAAAATGTAGTTTCATATAAAAACTAAGTAGATGTGATACTGAATACAGACAGAGCAAATCTGTTGGGGAGAAGCTGCATTGCTTCATATAGTTTTCAAAGTAGAATTGTATTTTAACTGGGATGAAAAAAATTGTATCCACATATCTATGGAATGACAGCATAAATCGAAGATTTTTAAACAGTATACTGATTTATAAAACTAATTCTTGTATGATGTCTAGATAGTATGGTTACGAGGGACTTACAATAAATAAAACAAGGATTGGAAAGCAATGATACAATGTAATACTGCCAATGCATGAAACAATGGCTCCTGGCCTGTAGCTCATCTAGCGTTCTACTTTGCATGTTATGGGGCAGCTTGGAATGTGCAGTAACTTTCCCTGAGCATGCTGGAGGTTCTGTGAGTAGCAGGCAGGGCTAGCTGTGAGTCAGAACTGTTTTGGGAACTAGGAATAGGAATATTTAGGCACAAAAGTTTACACTTTTGTTTTGTGTAGCAGACTCAAATGCAGTTGCTCTCTTTCTGTATGTCATACAGCTGTGAGACTTTTGAATGCTGGTCAAAACCAGGTCTGAAGCCAATTTGTGTAAATTTTACATCAGACAGTTAAATGTCCAAGGTGCTATATCTCTCAGATCTGACTGCCCTCACCTATCAGACATAGAAAATTGAGAAAGGTTTCAAAGGAAGTCTCCACCCAATCCTTCTCAAACCAAACCCTGATTTCTCCTTTTTCCCTTTTGCCTTAAAATGTTTTCCAAATCTTTTTTTTAATTGTTCTTCATGACAAGCCTCATAGACACAGTTCATCTCCAGTAAAGAGATTGCTTACTAAGCAGACAGTATGAGGCTTGCAACCTTTATAAATTTGTTTGTAACAGCAGGTATCTTTGCAGCTCTTTCAAAAGATGCTGACTGTGTTACTGGAAGGCACTTCCAAAAAAAACAAGCCCCATCAAAACATTTAAATTATATGTGATCTTGCCTATTTGGTGGCTGCCTTATCTACAGATGGGACACCAGATGTTCAGCTAGTGTGCTTCAGTGGAATTATATCAATTTATAACAGTGGAGGATCTGACCCAGAGTTTGCCCCAGACATGTCTGTAACCTGGAATTACATATGATTGTAAGCTGCACACAAAAGTTTAAATGTAAGTGATGGAAGAGAGTGCCATTCAGGGTTCATGTGGTACACAGCCTGTGCTCACAATAGTTTCTGCTCAGCTCCCTCTATCCTCCTCCTTATCTCTGCTATAAATCTAGCCAAGATAAATTTATTGGCTTCTAAAACAATGTGAAGTTATGAATTTTCTGAACTAACAAATATGCAGTTGCTCATTAAAAACAGCCATTCTTCTGAGGACTAGAGGGTAACAAAGGTGCTCATTTATAAATGACGCTAGACATAGGTGTCAACTGCATGAGTGAGCCAAGGCTGAAGCACCCATGGAAAAAATGGCAGATTCTGAGCACGCACCAGAAGGCACCCTTTGCCTCACTCCAGCACCTCCTGTCCACTGTGAATCAGCTGTTCCACAGCATGTAGGTTATGCTAAGCAGGATTGGGGAGGAGTGAGGGGGAGGGGGTGGAATGGGATTGGGAAAAGGCCATTGTTCTAATGCTTCCCTCTGCAATAAATCCTGAGCATACACAAATAAATTAAAAGCCTTAGGAAAAAGTTAAGGATGTAACCCCCTTCTGCAAGAGCACCTCAGCAGTGACCACATCAGCTGCACTTTTATGGCCAAATGAAAGTCAGTAGTGATATAATCTTGACCTGTTTAGCTCCCAAGGCACAAACCATGAGTTAAAAGAGAATCTTCATTGTGTTGTCAGTATTATGATCGCTCTGTGAGCAAGTGACTAGATTCACAACATTAGCTATTCCATTCTACAACACCAGGCAAAAGTTCACGTTGCTGGTGTAACTTGGTGTGGGAAGTTAATTGGTATGGAAGTGCAAATGCACACACAGTTATGGAGATACTACACACAGAAAATTGGCTTAACCAGATAATTACATAATATTAACTAGACTTCCATCTTTCCATAATGCAGCAGTTCACACCTTGAAATATTAGGCAAGCATTAACTCACAAATAATAACTACTTCATCTTCAGGACAACCCAGTGATCAAAGTTAAAAGGATTTAATTAACACCAGCAGTAAAATGAGATTTTAGGAGTTAAGTCAGTTGTCTGGGCAGGGGGTTCTGTGGTCTCTGGATTAGACATCTGTCTGTCTGACCAAAGCAGTGGGTTGTAATCCTCATTCTGACACTCATCTGCTGTGTGACTTTGAGAAAAGTCAATTAACTTCTCTCTGCCTCAGCTATTCTAGCTATTTACTTGCTTCCATATGGGTACCTTAAGTGAACTCTGCTTCTAAACTACTACCAAGGCTAGTCAGTGAACAAGATGCAACAACAGTTTACAGTTTTGGGACCTTGCCTCTTTCACTTACTTTTTCTTTGTTTGTTTGTTTGTTTGTTTGTTTGTTTGTTTGTTTTTACCTCAGTGGATCAGTTTTGCTTTGACAAATTTAGGGAGTGAAGAATCAGTGCCAGGTGTATAATGGAAATCCTCCTTTGAACTCACCCATGAAGGAAGTTAGCTTTTTATCCATAATATATCAGTTTTAATACAAGAGCAAACTGCTAGGGTCAAATTCCTTGCTGGCATAAACTGATGTGGCTCCCCTGACTTAAATGGAGCTGAGTCTGTTTATGCCTTCATAAAACTTAGTCTCCAGAGTCCTCATGCCAAGGTTTATCCTTGGTCTCCTTTTTTTTCTCCAAATAATCTTGCTCCCAGTGTTCTCTCTGGGTATGTCTACGCTGCAGAGTTTTTCCGGAAAAACAGCCATTTTTCCAGAAAAACTATACTTACGTCCACACTGCAATTGCGTTCTTTTGACAGAAAGTCAAAAGAACTCAGGGATTTTTTCTGACAGTGGTAAACCTCTTTCTATGAGGAAGAAGCCTTTTTCCAAAAGAGCTCTTTCGGAAAAAGGCGAGTGTGGATGTGGAAGAGAGTTTATTCGAAAGAAGAGGCCTCCAGGAAAAAAGCACAGGTGCACTGGTGTCCACTCCATCCATAGTAATCACAACTTAAATGCGAGATATCATCCATTCAGTGTGGATGCTATGTTTTGAAAAAGCACATGGCTTTTTCATCGCACTTTTGCTGTGTAGACGCTCTCTTCCAGAAAAACTTCTTCCGAAAGATGCCTGCAGTCTAGACATAGCCTGTATGTGGTGTGCTTGTGCAGTCAATCAGGAGAAATTCAAATGCTACCCAGCTGACTAGCAGAGTGCCCACAGCTAGGTTTTATGTTGCTATTGGTGGTGCACATTTGCACATGCCTTGGAGAACATAAAATTATTCTGCATGTAGATAGAAAAAAATCCACACATAAATGGAAAAGATTAGAGGGAACGTTGATTGCTACCATGTGACTCTTAAGCGCCCTTACACTTAATATGGCAATGTAGCTGAAGGAGGTTACACATATTCACATAGGGTATGTCTACACAGCAGTGTAATTTCAGAATAACTGGCATTATTCTAAATTATCATAGTCCATACCTATACTACAAGCAGTCATAATGTCAACATAAAAGTGAGCTGGAGGACTTCTTACTCTGACTTCTATAGCCCTCATTTTAGGAGGAGGAAGGGAAGTCAGAGGAAGAGTGCTCTAACTCAGACTTCCTTCCGTGAAGATATCACCAAAAGCTGAAATAAGCTATTTTGACTTCAGCTACGCAATTGACGTAGCTCAAGTTGTGTAGCTTATTTCGGCTTTAGCCCTGCTGTGTAGATGTGCTCATAGGGTACGTCTACACTGCAATGCTATTGTGGGATACCAAAGGTATCCCGCAATAACTACTTTGTGTCTTTTGAACGTGTCTGCTCTTGCAAAATATGATGGATGTGCTGTTACAGCATCCCTGTAATCCTCATTACACGAGGGATAAGGAATGTCTCAAAACAGTGTTTTATTTTGAAATTTGGTGCTGTGTAGATGCATCAAGTTTTGAAATAGCCTATTTTGAAAAGGAATTGAAATAAGATACTTAATTTGCATAGTGCAAATTCTGTATCTTATTTCGAGCTAAGGGTGCAGTGTAGATGCACCCATACAGTGCTTTTTCTGGAATTGCACCAGCTGCACTGTACACTGGAGCCTGTTATCTCTGAGCAGGTACTTTTGTATTAAAGTTGAGGCCAGCTACAATCTAATTCATTTAATTCATTAGATGCTGCCTTTCACCTCCTAGCCTGGTGCCAATGTGACCTTTCATTTGGCAAAGACAAAGCACTAAAAGGTATTATTTCTACTCTGGTATTTCTGACTGTTTTGCGGTGAAGTAAGATGGTGAGTCCTCCTCCAGGAAGGGGCTTAAGCACTGCAATGCTAAGCACTGCAGCACCCAATTTCTAACTACCTAGAAAATCACAGGAACAGTGCTCTGATCCATAGAACCTGCATTAGGCAGCTTGGCTCCCTATACAGCGAATGAGGATCGATCAGCGTCCCAGAAGGCGATCCACAAAAAGCAAGCAGGCTAGGTGGATAACCACCTAAGCAAGCAATAAGAGAGGCCAATGAAATGGGGAATATGCTAATCTGCCCCTCTCAAAAGGATAGACACATTCCTGCAGCTGAAGTTAGACAAGTATCTGTTTGCCTTCTGCAAACTGAGGGAAAGCTAAGTTGGGGCAGAGGGAGGCTGAAATAAAACTTGGCAGGAAGAGAGGCAAGACCTTCCTTATGACCTAGCTGATAGGGTACTCACTCAAGATGTGGGAAACACCTGCTTCAAATCCCTTCTCTGTATAACAGGGGAACAAGGATCACCCCCTCCCTCTTAAGATGAGTTACCCTGACCATTAGGCCATTGTTCTAATGCTTCACTAGCCCAAATAATTAAAGTAGAACAACTTCAGTACTGAATATACAGTGGGAGTGACTGTGCAGTCCATTGGTTAGAGCTCTCACCTGAGAAATCCCTTCACGCTGGGTGGGGAATTGAACTGGGATTTTCCCAAAGCCCCAGTGAGCACTCTAACCCAGTGGTGGGAAATCTGGGGCCTTACGACCTCATGCAGCCCATCTGGGTAATCCAACTGAGGGACACAAGACGTTTTGCTGACAGTGATTGTCTGCAGGCACTGCCCCCCTGAGCTCATAGAGGCTGTGGGTCTCTGTTCCTGGCCAATGAGAGCTGTGAGAGTGGCACCTACATGCAAAGAGGACAGAGAGCTGTGCAGGCCACCATTTCCTTCAGCTCCCATTGACCCGGAACAGAGAAATGTGGCCACTGGGAGCTGATGCCTGTGGACAGCCAGTGTAAACAAAAATTCTCACTGCCTGTAATCAGATTACCCTATTGGGCTGCATGAGGTCTCCAGGCCACAGGCTGCCCACCACTACTCTAACCACTGGGCTAAATGTCTCCTTCCCAGATTCTTTTATGTGAACTCACTTGAGGGGCTTAGGCTAATTTGAGAATCCCTACCAGTTTAGACCCTGCAAGTGGACAAAAATGCATCTTTCCAGGTTTTATCTGTACTGGGGCTTAGGCAGAAAATCATAAGTATCTGGGTGTCTACTGTGAGGCAGCACCGCACATGTCCAGAGAGTGAGTTTAGATGTGGTGGCAGCTTAGCAGGAATTGTGTGGGTTGCAGCAGTTCCTAAAAATGGGACTTATCCATGAAGGTACTAGTTGCCTAACACGTGTGGTGTTCATTCTATATCACTATGCACATTTTCCCCTCCCCCCACGTCCCGTCCTGCCATCCCCTAGTTACCCCTTACTTTGAATTATTTTGGCAAAATATCTTGTTGCTACAGAACAAAGTCCCATCTACTTACAGTACTCACAGAGCCCCCATTACTGTAGCCTTTCTGAGGGTACGGCTATACTGTGGGTTTTTTTTCTGGAAGAGGCATGCAAATACCACTTGCATTTGCACACCTTCTTCTGTTTTTTTTCCCGAAAGAGGCTTTTCTGCCATTTGGCCCCATCTACCCAGGGCCAAATATTGGTGAAAACCCCTCTTTCAAAAGCCCCGGTAAACTTCATTTTACGAGGAAGAAGGGGGCTTTCAAAAAAGGGGGGTTCTGATATTTGGCCCCATGTAGACGGGGCCAAATGGTGGAAAAGCCTCTTCTGGGGAAAAAAATGGAAGAAGCTATGCAAATTCGAGTGCTATTTGCATACCTCTTCTGAAAGAAAAACCACAGTGTAGCTGTACCCTGAGAGCTTAAAAATTTATAGTTGTCCTCACAATACACCTCTTGAGTAGGGAAGTACATTCATGCCTACAGGGACTCAGGCACAGAAAGGCTATGTGACTTGCCCACAGCCACACAGGAAGTCTGTAGTGGAGCAGGGACTTGATCCCACATGATAGACTATCCACTGAGCTATCCTTCCTCTTTAACAATTCTGATCCCAGGCACTCATAGAATTCAAACTTTAGCCATCTATCTTGGCTAAGCAAATCCTTCATCTTGGCAGGGAATAGATTAGATAAACTTTGTGGTCCGTTCCAACCCTATGGTTCTATCATTCTGTGATTCAAATCTAACTATAAGCCACCCACATGGAAAATAAAACAGCAAGATTGATCTTTGTCAGTACCAGAGAGTTTTTTAATATTGAAGGAATGTCATGCCACATTTGACTCTGCCTTTCAGAATATCAACAGTTCAATGTACATACATGCAACCAGAAAAAGCAATATCCTCCCGCCACCTTGATTACCTTCCAGTTGCTTCTCAAAAATCAACTCTCCTGCTCATCTGTCCATGTACTCACTCTTTTGTTCTGCCTCTTGCTACTCTGTGTGCCCACTGACTAGTTAGCATTCTTCCTTTCCCCAGCCCCCTCAACCTATTCTACTGATCTAGTGTTTAAAATTTACTTCCATTATATTTCCTGCTGTTTTTCTCCTGAAGGGCTGCTTATAAATATATTTAGGGGAAAGAGGAAGAGGAAAGAAGGAGAGGTGTATATGGGTTATAGCATGCTTATTATGAAATCCTTGTGGACCCTGTGGAAATGGAAAGCAGACTTGAAGAGGATGACTGGAGAGAGGGGACTGGGCACTAGACAGCCTGTGGTGAGGGCCAGTGGCCACCGTGGGAGGGCTCTGGGTTCCAGATCACACAGAAGTGGTGTGGCCTCAGGGGAAAGGGCATGAACATAGAAGGAAGAGGTGGGGCTAGGAGCTATTCTCCCCCAAGCAGAGGTTCAAGAGCCCATGCCTGTCTGGGTGGGGAGGAGAAAGAAGGTAGGAAAACTGAATCATATTGGACCTGCTCTGGCAAAGCATTTAAGAATATGCTTCAATGCTTTACAGAACTGGAGCCTTTGCTAACCTAAATACAAATTATAGTAAATAAAGTTACTTCTCACACTCGGAGCATTCACATAGAGATTCTTTACAGTAAATATGGTAAAGCCCTTAAATCTGCCAAATGAAATACTTCTACATTATGACCGTGTTGCACTTTAAAAGCCACAGTTGTCACTATATCAAAGAACAGTAGCAAACATCTGAAGCCCTTAACAGAAGTAGAAGAATGGTTCAGTGGTTTGGGTATTAACTTAAGAGTTAAGAAATGTGGTTGCAATTCCCTGCTTTATTATATACTTCCTGCATTGGCTTGGTTAAGTCACTTTTTTTTCTGTGCCTCAGTTCCCTGTATGTAAAATGAGGATATCGGCACTTCCCTACCTCACAGGGATATTTTTGCAGAAACACGTGAAAGATTGCAGTGAGCCCAGATATCATGGTGTTGGGAATACCTTAGAGGGTGAATTTTTTATTCTGATATTTATTGCAGTATGCAATTAGCTTCTCTCACACAAATCACGTGAATCCATGTATCTCATTTTATGATTTTGAAGTAAAATCTGTAGTTTGTTCTTAAATCTTTAAGTTAGGATTTTGTAATGCAAGTGAGTGACAGAACTATAAATTATATTGTCACTGGTTAACATCAATCCATTTAACTGATGCATTTGAACCTACCGTAAAAAACATTTGAATCTGGGTGTTTGTTTATTTGTTTATTTATTTGCACTTTGAGGGAAGGGAAATCAAGTAACCGAGTTTGATAACCATTACTGTATGCAGTATTTTTTTCTTGTTATCAACATTAGGGATCACAAGAAAACAATGCATAACAAATATTAAAGCAGCACACATACAGCAGATAAAAGCAAAGATTAATCTTGGTAGGATTATAGAATCTACATTGATACGTTTAAAAAACAGGAGGCAGGGAATCCATCAGTTAACTTGTTTCAGGGACTCATTAAAAACCCTGACTGGTAACTTCAAAAGCCTTTGGAGAGTTTCATTCCACCTGAAATCTGTGTTTTGATTACTGAAATAAAAAATATCTATTCTAGTAGCCTACTCTGTACTTTAATTAAGGGCTTTGTATTTAAATATAGCCATACAATCCCCTAAAGTTATTTTTAAAGTAAGCTGCTGGTAGGGCAGCATTATGGTGGATTACAGATTCAGGGTATCAAGAAATATCATCTCTTCGGCACACAATTTAGAGGATAATGTGTGCGCATATATGCGAACAGTAGTGTGCATGAAACTATAATGTTAGTATGTGTATGAATGCAGGTTTGTGTAACAAGCTGTAGAATTGGATTTATCAAAGATAAGATGAGTAGAATTTCCTGTTTTGCTAACTCCTAGATAGCTATAATCTATATTTGTAGCTTTAGGGGGTAGCCGAGTTAGTTTGTACAGAAAAAAAACAACAAATGGTCTGGTAGCACTTTATAGACTAACAAAACATGTAGATGGTGTCATGAGCTTTTGTGGTAGTCAGTGTTACATAGATAGAAAACATCGAGGGCACATCTACACAGCAGTGTATTTCCAAAATAACAAAGAGTGTGTCTAAACTACAAGCCTTTATTTTAAAATAATATTTAGCTGGAGAACTTCTTACTCCGACTCCTAGTAACCCTCATTTCACAAGGAATAAGGGAAGTCAAAGGAAAAGTGTTCTTCCTTCACTTCCTGTTGTGCAGACAGTGCCAAAAGGTGAATTAAGCTATTTCAACTTAAGGTATGTAATTGATGTAGCTGAAGTTGCATAGCTTAATCCGACTTTAGACCTGCTGTGTAGACATACTCCAAAGTGGTACATATGTAAGCTCTGAAGGAATATACTTGACACTTGGAAAAGTTCCACTTTTCCATACCTGTAAAAAAAATCAATAATTTAAAAAGTTATTTGGTTGCATCTAGTACTGAATAGGGATTATTAAAATACCCCCACTCTCTGTCATCCTTGTGACATGCAGTTTATCAGGATGTATACATGATCTGGAAAGTAGCTGCTACACAGAGTTTGCTCTCTATCAGACTTTAAAAGCTGGGATGGCTGATTGAAGGGAATCAGATCATCCATATCTAATGAAAGATGCACACAAACTGTCGTGGCTGAAAATGAAAAGACAAGTCAAAACTATAGTAATAGTTCTTAACCGTGACAAGAACTTACAGCTTCCAAATTTTAGTGGGCAAGCATGTGCATCCATGGGGAAGTCTTCAAGCTGCATGGGGCATTCAGCAGAAATGGTCAATCTGTGAGAAGAAAGAAACAAAATCTTCATTTTACTCATCACTATGTAGGCCCTTCACTGTTGGCTAGTTTCTGACATACACATTTTACATGGGGCTTCTCCTGTGAAATCAGAGCAATGCTCTGGTTACGTGGGATGTAACATACAACATAGGCACGTGTTTCGTGATGCAGGCTTGATCTTGCAGTTTTTACTTTGGTGAGCAGCCTTTAGTCTTGTAAATAATCCCAATGAAATCATTGTTACTACTTGAATGCAAGAGAACTAGTATGTTGTATGCTGTTGTATGTAGGCGATAGTTTTTTCAGGGGGGCCACTCCGAGAATTTGGTAAGTGGTCATGGACTGCACTGTATTAATGGAGGGGGTGCGGGATCTGGGGCAGAGTTCAGGTTCAGGAGGGAGCTCCAAGCAGAGGACTTGGGTGCAGGAGGGAATGTGGGATCTGAGAAGGAGTTTGAGTGAATGAAGAAGGAGTGACCTGAGGCAGGGGGCTTGGGGTATGAGAGGGGGTGCCAGGAACAAACTCTGGCCAGGAGGTGCATACCATAGGTCGCTCCTGGCTGGTGGCCCACATGCCACTCCTAGCATTTGGCTGATGGGGCAAGTATGTCTCTTTGTGCCCCTTGGTAGGAGGGGGGAAGCAGGGCTGTGTGTGCTGCCCATAACTGCAAGCACCAACCTACAGTGAAGATGGAGCTGGGGGGTGGGGAGGGGCAGCACACGGAGACCCACTGACCTCCTCCCCACAAAGGGCTCACATGCTTGCCCCAGTAGCTGGCCACTTTGAGTGACGTGTGGATCTGTGCAGGCGGTATATTGCCCACCCTGTGCAGGTGGTAGCCCATGCCTTTGGTTTGTTTGTGTCTTTCAACTGAAACTAAGGCTGTGTCCAGACTCCATGCCTCCGTCGACGGAGGCATGTAGATTAGCCAGCTCGGAAGAGGGAAATGAAGCCGCGATTAAAATAATCGCGGCTTCATTTAAATTTAAATGGCTGCCCCGATCTGCCGATCAGCTGTTTGTCGGCAGATCGGGGCAGTCTGGACGCGCCGCGCCGACAAAGAAGCCTTTCTTCATCGACACAGGTAAGCCTCGTGAAACCAGGTTTACCTGTGTCGATGAAGAAAGGCTTCTTTGTCGGGGCATCGCGTCCAGACTCTCCCGATCTGCCGACAAACAGCTGATCGGCAGATCGGGGCAGCCATTTAAATTTAAATGAAGCCGCGATTATTTTAATCGCGGCTTCATTTCCCTCTTCTGATCTGGCTAATCTACATGCCTCCGTCGACGGAGGCATGGAGTCTGGACACAGCCTAAATGACAGCTCCCATGAGGTTCTGCGGCAGCATAGCCAACTCAGAATGTTTGTGGTTTTGGACATTTGGTTTCTGAGGTTTTGGTTTCATTTTTCATCAAGTTAAAGCAACACCCAGTTTTTCACTGGCAACCAGTTCCAATTGGACATTTTTGGCCAATCTCCATTGTAAATCCTTCAAAGCAAGAATTGTCTCTTTTCTTTTTGTACAGCACTCAGCACAATTGGCTCCAATCCTGACTGGAATCTTTGGAAGCCACCACAATAGAAATATTTAACAATATGGATAAGGGTAGCAGGATTCAGGTCTCTGCCTCACATCGGGAATGTTCCCGTGCTCTCCTTCTTTGGAATAAAAGTCAAGGCTCTTATGTGGATGTTCCATTTTCAGATCCTGTAGATCAGAAGCACTGTATTTTTGTCTCTGTCCCATCCTGGAATTATGCTGAAGTCTGTGGAGCACAGTCCTGGTAGCTCAGTGACAAACCTCTTTCTTTGCAAAAATCTGTGGTGGAGCCTATACCAGTGTGCTCTGGTTTCCCTTGCAGATGCCACAGCACTAATTATAGGGAGCTGGAGCTGCTGCAAAGCAGTACGAGGCTCGCAGACCTCATGCTGCGCATCATGGCACAATTCGTCCAGACTGCCCACATGCTGCTCCAACAGGATGACAACCAGCCCCAAATGGACCTCTTCACTCAGGTCCTGGAACTCCTGCAAATGCCCCTCAATCCTCTGGACACTGTTGAATGCTGCTTCTAGCAGTTCAGACTGGTGGGACCCATTGTCAAGCAGTGATGGGACAACCAACAGTGGATCCAGAACTTTTGCATGCAGAAGGCCACCCTCCTGGAGCTCTGCGAGTGGCTTGCCCCTGCCCTAATGCAACAGGACACCCATCTGCAACCTGCCATCATCCTGCAGAAACACATCGCTATCGTCCTCTGGAAGCTTGCCGTGCCAGGCAGCTACCATTCTGTCAGGAACCAGTTTGGCATGGGGAAATCCACAGTTGGGGCCATGCTCCTGCAAGTAGCCAAGGCCATCAATCACATGTTGCTACAGAGAATTGTCACTCTGGAAAATGTCAACAGCATCATTGATGGCTTTGCCAACATGGGCTTCCCCAACTGTTGGGGGCTATAGAGGGCACCCACATTCCCATCCTGGCCCCCAACCACCGTGCCTCAGAAGGCACAAGATGTCTGCATCTTCCAGAACTCTTGCCTGTTCCGGAAGATGCACGCCAGCACTTTTTTCCATGACCACACTGTCAGGGTCACAGATGTGGACATGTTCATGTGCATCCTGGGTGATGCAGCCTACCTCTCGCTCCTCTGGCTTATGAAGCCTTACACAGGACACCTGGACCTCACCAAGGAGAACTTCAATGCTAGGCTGAGCAAGTGCCGCATGGTTGTGGAGTGTGCATTCAGCTACTTAAAGAGGAGGTTCAGGAGTCTCCTCACCCACCTGGAACTCAGAGAGCACAACATCCCCTTTATGGTGGTGGCCTGCTTTGTGCTCCACAACCTCTGTGAGAGCAAGGAGGAGACTGTACTACCAGGGTGAGGGGCAGAGGCTGAACAGCTGGCCAGGGCTTACTAGCATCTGGACACCAGTGCCATACAATGAGTACATCAAGGGGATGTGCTCATCCATGAGGCCTTGAGGGAGAGTTTCAGCCAAGGCTAACCATGAGACTCTCCCCTTTGCCTCTCTACAAGCCCGCCCCCCCAGCATTCCCCTTGTGTGCCTTTCCTCTCCCACCGCTCCCTTTCCCTGCCCCCCTCCCCACCTTCCCACCTCCCCTGCAGAGCAAATAAAAAAGCCTTTAAAAAAAACCAAGTATGTTTATTTGGGAGTGTGACGGGTCTGATCTATCTGCTAGTGACCAGTCCGGTCTGTCCGCCGTATTGTCTTTACCCTGACCCTTTTCAGATATCCCAAACTTCCCCTTAGTCTTGTCTTGGAGTCGCTATGCTAGAAAGTCTGCCTACACCTTTAACTGCGCCGGGCCTCCACCTGTAGCTGGGGGTGGGGTGGGGGAAGTGGTGCGCTATCTCCATCTCTGCTCATTGGGTATTCCCTCCTCAGAGGGCAAGAGGGAAGGGGGGCCTGGGCCCGTCCTCACTCACGGGCCCCAGCCAAGGGCCCTAAGGACATGGACCTTCTGTGGTCCGGTCCGGCTGACAGAGGCTCCTTGCCAAAACCCATCAGCCCGTGGGCTTAGTGCTGCCATGCCCTGGGCTGCTTCCTGTCTCCCACTGGCCTGGCCGCTTCGGCGTGGGGCTTACCTGGACCTCCAGCGGCTTGATCGCCGCGCTTTGCCCCCAAGCTTGGGTCCCTGTGGTGCCACGGGGGCCCCACTGGCACTCAGCCTCCCCCCACACATGCCACATACACACACATACACACACACACACACATCCTCTCTTGGTGCCGGGCGGCGTTTAAATTCCCTGCTGCTTCTGGCATCCGACGTGACATCGCTCTGACGTCACGTGCGTGGCTCTGCCTACCCCATTGTGTTTGGGATGCGTTTTATCCGCCGCGTCTGGGGCAGCAAGACATTCTGCAGCCTATGAGCACCCGGCACAATGCCGGTACCTTGCCCCCCATGCCATGAACAGGACATTCGCGATGGGGGCTGCAGTGCATGGCTGCGGCATCCCGTCACAGGGAGATATAAAAAAAAGGAAGGACTAGGGAAAGAATTTGGAATGAGGAAAGAGCAGCGAGTTGGTCTTAGGGATGGGGCTGGAACTGGCACTTGCCTCAGTCAGCTCAGGAAGCTTCAGCTGCCCTCAAGGTCCCACCACCCTAAGTTCTGGGGCCCTGGCATGTCCTGGGGGCACTAAAAGGGGAAGCCTCTGGGACTGGGTGGGGGAGGGGAAGGTGCTGACAAAGATCTTCATGTGCCACAAGCCCTTTTCTTGCAGACTGCTGCTTTAAGCTCTGCAGGAGAAGGGGAGCAGTGGAGCTGGCTGGTGTGGCCAGAGCAGCCACAAGTGCAGCTGTGAGAGGTCGCTGGAGGCCAATTATTTCAAATTAGCAGCACCAGTGCTTCCACATTAATGCTTTTCCGAAATAACAATTTCAAAATAAGTGTTATTCCCCCAGGAAAGCAGGAGTACAAATAATCAGCCTGTTATTTTGAAATAACGGGCTTGGTAGTGTGGACACTCCACTTGCCATTTCAAAACAAGGGGGGTTATTCCAAAATAACTCCCTAGTGTAGACCAGGGCTGAGACAGTACAGAATGAGGAAAATGGCAATGTGGGGAGAAGAGGAATGAGTGTGCATGGGGAAGAGAAGAAGATGGAAAACAAGGGATACATAATGCATCTGGAAAGGTAACATCAGCAGTAAAGAGACAGAAAATTCAACTTGATGGAAATGATACACCATTTCTTACTGACAGACTGAAAATATTGCTTCTAAGATGTGGTAAGAACAATAGGTGAGGTTCAGGTCACCATCCCTGAGGCAAGGATGTTTAAAAAAAACTTTAAAACCCAGAACATAAAAGGTAAGATGGCTTCCAGGTTACGTGTACTTTCAACAGCTATAAACCCATTTCCTGCTCACCTGTTCTGAGATTGCCATTCTATAACCATCAGACACGCGATCATCTCCAAGAAGAATCATGTAACTGCAGCAAAAGAATATACCTCATCTGAAATAAACTGGGATCTCCTGAAAAGTGGCCATATTGATATCTTCACTCTGTTTCTCAGAAACCTCTCTGTCTTGAATAACTCTAATATCTATGGGGAGTGAGCTGTAGTTATCCCGGTGTTTTGTCAAATGGCACACACAACCCAAACAAATTGTTCCCATGACTTAAAATTGAAAGAGGAGGAGGAGCTGCAATGGGAAGGTTGCTTGCTATCTTCCCAATTTACAAGGAGCCCAGAGTTGTCTTGTACAGTCCGTCAGACATGCTGACTCACCCAACCTTTGTTTTTTCTCACCTTCTACACAGCCTAGAACTAGATTTCTCTTCACCCCAGTGACTGCCTCTGAAAAGGAGAGATACAAAAACTGCCCATCTATATCCAAGATCAAATCCCCTTGGTTATAACTTCAGTCTGCTGCGCCTACAGGAGTGGATCTAGCCAAATAGCTATTTAAGAAAAAAAATTAATGTATGCAGAGGTTGGCTGCTAGGCTGTCAGTATTGGCAGCAGATGTATCCAGGCTCCAAACCAGCCATTTTCTCTCTCCCGTCTTTTTTAAAAGTACAGGCAGTCCCCGGGTTACGTACAAGATAGGGACTGTAGGTTTGTTCTTAAGTTGAATTTGTATGTAAGTCGGAACTGGTACATATTGTAGGGGAAACCATAGCCAAACATTTCTCCAGAGCTCAGTTTTATTCTCCCACACCTCACTTCCCTCAGTCCTTTATTCTCAAGCTGAGGTGTCTGCTGAGAAAAGCCGCTCCGCGTCTCCCTGGTCTGCTGAGGGGGCCACTAGCTTCACGTCTCCCTGGTCTGCTGGGGGGAAGCAGCTAGTGCGGGGTTGCCTCACCCCGTTTGTAAGTAGGGATCCGATGTAAGTCGGATCCATGTAACCCAGGGACTGCCTGTAATTCAAAATAACATGCAGCAGGGAGGGGTTAAAATAAAAATGGCCACCTTTCCACAAGTTTTGTTCTCTATATCAAGCAAGTACTTCCACAAATGAAAGTGGTCTAATATATTCATAGGGCAGCAACTTACTCTAAATGTAATATACAGTTGATCTATTTATTTCAGAGGGATAGCCGTGTTAGTCTGTAACTGGAAAAAACTTAAAAAACAATGAATAGTCTTGCAGCACCTTGGAGACTAACAAAAAATATAGATGTATCATCAGCTTTTGTGGGTAGAACCCACTTCTTCAGATTAATGGAATTTAAGGAATCCAGTTTTCAAAAAGTAGCAGAGAGGGGATGGGGAGGAGGAGGAAAAAGAAGAGAAAAAAAGGGGAAATAAATCCAGTTGTATCTTAGGGACCGGTTGTAAACAATTGATTGGAAATGCATCTTGGATGGAAGCTAGAGGCATGTAGATAAGTGTAACAGTCAGTAGGTTTCTGGTATAAGGTGGTGGAAATGTGTCCATCGTATAATTGTACTGTAGAGTCAAGGAAGTGGATCGCTTGCGTGGACTGGTCCAGCCTAAGGTTGATGGTGGGGTGGGATTTTCTCCAATCCCATAGACAAAGATATACAGGATTTATATTTAGCATTCTTAAAACTGAAATACCCATCCGAAAAAATGAAAACACAGAGGGTACGTCTAAACTACATGGCTCCATCGACGGAGCCATGTAGATTTGTTGTTTTGGCAAAGGCAAATGAAGCCGCGATTTAAATGATCGCGGCTTCATTTAAATTTACATGGCTGCCGCGCTGAGCCGACAAACAGCTGATCAGCTGTTTGTCCGCTCAGCGCGCTAGTCTGGACGCTCCCCTGCCGACATCAAAGCCCTGTGTCGGCAACCCTGGTAAACCTCATCCCATGAGGAATAACGGGGCTGCCGACAAAAGCTTTGATGTCAGCAGGGGAGCGTCCAGACTAGCACGCTGAGCGGACAAACAGCTGATTAGCTGTTTGTCGGCTCAGCGCGGCAGCCATGTAAATTTAAATGAAGCTGCGATCATTTAAATCGCGGCTTCATTTGCCTTTGCCTATGTGTCTAATCTACATGCCTCTGATGACAGAGGCATGTAGTCTAGACACAGCCAGAGTGACAGAGCCAGATGAGCACCCAGACCTCAGCTACTTCAAAATAGGCCCTACAAAGAAAACAACAGGACACCACTTGTCATCTCCTACAGCTCCCAACTAAAACTTCTCCAACACATTATCAACAATCTACAACCTATCCTGGAAAATGACCCCTCACTCTCAAAGGCCTTGGGGAACAGACCAATCCTTGCCTAAAGACAACCCACTAACCTCAGACAAATTATTTCCAATAACCACATAGCACATCTCCATCAAAGTCACCCAGGAACCCACCCCTGCAATCAACCCCTATGTCAAGTCTGTCCACACATCTATACAGGCAATATCATCATAGGATCTAACCATGTAAACCATCACATCAGAGGTTCATACAACTGCACATCCACTAATGAAATCTATACGATCAAGTGCCAACAATGCCCCTCTGCCATGTTTATTGGTCAAACTGGACAGTCTCTAAGGGTATGTCTACACTACCACCCTAGTTCGAACTAGGGTGGTAATGTAGGCATACCGCACTTGCAAATGAAGCCTGGGATTTGAATTTCCCGGGCTTCATTTGCATAAGCCGGCCGGCGCCATTTTTAAATGCCGGCTTGTTCGAACCCCGTGCCGCACGGCTACACGCGGCACGGGCTAGATAGTTCGAACTAGCAAGCCCGTGCCGCGTGTAGCTGCGCGGCATGGGGTTCGAACAAGCCAGCATTTAAAAATGGCGCCGGCCGGCTTATGCAAATGAAGCCCGGGAAATTCAAATCCCGGGCTTCATTTGCAAGTGCGGTATGCCTACATTACCCCACTAGTTCGAACTAGCGGGGTAGTGTAGACATACCCCTAGAGAAAGAATTAACGGACACAAATCAGATATTCAAAAAAGCACCACACAGAAACCTATTGGGGAACATTTTAACTGCTCCGGGCACTCATTAATGGATCTCCAAGTCACTGTATTATTTCAAACCAATTTCAAAAGATCAACAGGGAAGCTACAGAACTTAATTTAATTTATAAGTTTGTTTCATACAACAGAAGTCTAAACAAAGACATTGACTGGATGGCCCACTACATTCCACATCCTAATGACATAAAAAACCAGACAAAGGGACTTAGAGTGGGTACTAAGTATTCTTACCAGCTTCATTTAGCATGAACACTCTAAGGGTAGGTCTACACTACCACCCTAATTCGAACTAGGGTGGTTAATGTAGGCAACCGGAGTTGCAAATGAAGCCTGGGATTTGAATTTCCTGGGCTTCATTTGCATATTACCGGGCACCGCCATTTTTAAATGTCCGCTAGTTCGGACTCCGTGCCCGCGGCTACACACGGCACGAACTAGGTAGTTCAGATTAGGCTTCCTATTCCGAACTACCGTTACTCCTCGTGGAACGAGGTGTACCGGTAGTTCGGAATAGGAAGCCTAATCCGAACTACCTAGTTCGTGCCACGTGTAGTCGCGGGCACGGAGTCCGAACTAGCGGACATTTAAAAATGGCGGCGCCCGGCAATATGCAAATGGAGCCCGGGAAATTCAAATCCCGGGCTTCATTTGCAACCCCGGTTGCCTACATTAACCACCCTAGTTCGAACTAGGGTGGTAGTGTAGATATACCCTAATTGACTATTTCTTTCCCCCTTTTTTTTCCTTCTTTTTCCTCCTTTTCCCTCCCCCCCCCCTTTCTCTGCTATTTATTTGAAAGCTGGGTCCCTAAACTCCATTTATCTGAAGAAGTGGGTTGTGGCCATGATATCTCATGATACCATCTACATTTTTTGCTAGTCTCTAAGGTGCTGCAAGACTATTAATTGTTTTTTAAGTTTTTCTATTTATTTCAGTTTTCCCTTTATCTTTTTATTTAAAACACTTTTTTGTCTATAAATCTCAAAGGCTGGTAGGGATCATTATTCCTGTTTTAGAGGTATGTAGGCTTGGAAGGATTAGATTTTTATCAGTAGATGTTGATGTTCCTGCATGAACACAAGCTGACAAATATTTCCATTGAAATGTACAGGTAGTAAGAAAAATTCAGCTTGAAATCTTATTAGAGTTTGATTAAGGATATTTCACATAGGATAGTGACAATTTGTGTTTTTAAATGTTATCCAACCTTTAACTTTTTGAATTGTAACATCTATAGTCATTAATTATTTTATCCCTTCCACCTATCCACACATGTTTTGTAACACTTCACCTATAACTTTCCACAACTCTGAAATTTTAAATCAATTAAAATTGGAAAATACATGTGTCAAGATAAACCGATCTCTGTCAAAATCACTTTAAAAAACATCAAACTCTGCAAAGTCTACAGTTCTGGTGAGCTGCACTACTCCCCCTTCCACCTGCTCTGCCTGCTGGCCCATGGCTCCAGCTAGCTATGCCACTCAATCTGCATGCTCCTCCACCAGCCTCCCTGTCCTCCTTCCGTGTCCCCCAGAGCTCCTGCCCCCACAGCCATGAGAACAGCCCTGCCCCATGGAGTGGCTGCCCTCCGGCATGGAATGGAGAGTGCAGGTGCTCGGGCTGTGTAGGGCCCCAGAAATCAGAAGGACGGCCCTGCTATTGATGTTAAATTCCAGCAAACCATATTTTATAGCTAACATAAATACATACATAGTGATCCAAAAGGCAAGATGTCACAAAATCAGGAAAAAGCCAAGAGAGAAAATCCACATTTGGAGCATTGAGAATTGAATATTTGTCCTTTGCCTAGCTGTACAATTTTCACTGGACTGAGAATGAAAGGTTTTTAAGTCACAGATGCAGTGAGCAATTAAGGGCAGACCTCTGGGATCTATAGATCCACTTCCTACATTCAGAGTGGGCTCCAGATTAGGGATGAATCCCCCCCAACCATTCCAGAGGTGGGTGGAACCCAGGCGTTCAGAAAGCCCTACAAGAGCCATCACCACCATAGGGAGCCTGTAGGCTACAATAGATTCTCAACTTCCTATCACTTAGGCTATGTCTAGACTGCAGGCTTCTTTCGAAAGAGGCTCTTTCGAAAGCATCTTTCGAAAGAGCCTCTTTCGAAAGATCGCGTCTAGACTGCAGGCGGATCTTTCGAAAGAGAAATCCGCTTTTTCAAAAGAGAGCACCCAGCGAGTCTGGATGCTCTCTTTCGAAGACGGCCTCTTTACATTGAAGAACGCCTTCTTTCGAAAGAGGAGCTTTCGAAAGAAGGCGTTCTTCCTTGTGAAATGAGGCGTTCTTCCTCGTGAAACCGCCATCGAAAGAAAAGCCGCGTTCTTTCGAAATAATTTCGAAAGAACGCGGCTTGAGTCTGGACGCAGGGGAAGTTTTTTCGGGAAAAGGCTACTTTTCCCGAAAAAACCCCTGAGTCTGGACACGGCCTTATTGAGTGCAACAGAAAGAGGAGGAGGAGCCATAGACTATGCTAGAGAGGGAAGCAGGAACCAGAAGTTGCAGAAAGCTGTCAAATAGCTACCCTCTTGACAGGGAGATAAAGCAGCTGCTAGGGAGTTGGAAAAGCAATAGGAGGCCCCTTGGGAAGATATACGCTGGCTGCCTTGCTCTTCCAAAAGCACCTTCCAGAATGGTACCTGAGGCTGGCAGCCATGAGAGAGGCAAGCCTGGGCGCATGCAGAGGCATCCACCTGCACAGGGGCCTTAATGGGCAGAAAAAAGAGGGGGAAATGAAGAGATGAGTGAAGCCATCAAATGTTTTAAAGGAAAAAAGGAGACCGTGGAATGGGGTCACTGAAAACTTTTAGGAGATGATCAGGGAGAATAACTGCAGGATAATCAGGGACTGTGGCAGTGGGATATTGAGGATGAAAGGATTGTGACAGGATACGCAATACCTTTCCCAGAGATACAAAGCTCTTTTGTTCATTCACGCTGTCAGCAAAATCAGGTAGATCTTATTAGCTCTGCATATCTATGCATACCCCTAGCGGCTGAAACAGGAAAGTATTTAAATACTGTGTATGTGTGGAGGAGAGTTCCTTCCATTTGTTCTGGAGGCCCCATGTAACACGGCTGTGACCCTTGCCTCCACACTAGAAAGTGGTGGACACAAACTGTCAAAACTACCTCCCCTCTGTAAGGCTAGTTGCCATCTACATGTTTTGTTAGTCTACCAGACTAAAGTGCTACCAGACTATTTGTTGTTTTTTAAGGTTATTCTTTGTTAAATTAGCTTGGCAATGTTGGCTTGTAACTCACCTCAGCCCCATTTCATCAGCTATTGATCTTGCTAGGAAAGGGTCAAGTGGACTTTGCTGGCTCTGGCATTACCTCACATAGGCAAAAAAGTCATAGGTGTGGCTGAGGGGACAGATTTTAGGCACTTAGGGTACATCTACATTGCACACTTATTTCAGAATAAACTATTCTGGAACAGTTAATCCGAAATAGCTTATTTCTAAATAGCATGTCTACACTGCAGGGAAGTCTTACAATTAGTCCAAGGCAGGCTTCCCTAATATGTAAGCACTACCTTGATTTAGAGACCCAGGAGGAATAACTTAGAATGGCCCCGGTGAGTGGCTATTTCTAAATAGCAGCAGAGGAGCATCTACACACACCTTAAATCGAAATAGTTAATTTGGAATAGGCGTTATTCCTCGCAGAATGAGGTTTACAGATTTTGGAATAAGCCATCCATTAGTTCTAAACTATTTCGAAATCATGGATTGGCTGTGTAGACACTCACACTGTTATTTCGAAATAATGCTAGTTATCTCGAAATAATTGTGCAGTGTAGACACACTCTTGTGGAGCAGTCTGAAAAAGGATCTCAGTGGAAAGCTCAGGGAAAAGCTTTGAGCTAAAGTTTTAATTGACTGATTTCCCTGTTTTTCTGCAGCCAATGAAGCCAAACCCTAGGAAAGTGATGAGTTTTGACTCTATAGTGTGTTGACTGGGTTTCATTTTGTGTTTAAGGGACAAGAGTGAAAATTGTTTCCTCACAACCCCTGGGGGTGGGAGAGAGGGAACCCCTCTGGTATAAAAGGAATATAAATATTACAGATGTAATAAAGAAAAATAAAAGAGCCCTGATACATTATATCCATAACAGATACCTGATTCTGCTACTGCTCTTCTTTTACTGAATAAGTACAATGATTCACATGATTTAGTAATTGCAGTATGCTCTCATCAGATGATTATGTGCATAAACTAGCAAGCCACTTTTTGGTGCAAATGAATACATTGCTAAATTCACTTAACTATCCACTCAAGCTTGACCTAAAAGATATCTGATTAATAAGGTGAACATCTGCTATATCTTGGGAGACTTTCATGACAAAGTTTCTTTCTGAGATGTTCACACTAAAATATGGCTTTGATTCTGGAGAAACTATTTGGTTTAGCAAGCCACATTGCATCACATGCTGGACAACAAAAGCTAACTTATGTCAGTTTCAGTTCTTGAAACAAGCATAACTCTTGGAACATATTTAAAGATCTCCGATTATTCCTAGGCATTTACTTATAGCCTCAATATAATCTGTGCACAGAGAGGATGGTGGATGATTTAACACTGTAAAGACGTCCTAAGACATGGATAAACACTTAGCCACTATCTGGCGGCTGAAAAAGTCATGCTAAGGTGATGAAGTCTTGAAACTTGCCTCTGACTAGCTAAGAGAGTTGTCTGTAACATGGTTGCTGGCAAGGAAGAGGAAATGTACATATAAAGGTATGTCTATACTGCAAGGCTATTTTGGGATACTAGAAGTATCCCAAAATAGCTACCCCACGTCTTTTAAACATGTCCCCTATTGCAAATTATAGTAGACTCGCTATTTCAGCATTACTGTAAACCTTGATCCACAAGTGATACGGGATGTCTCGAAATAGTGTGTTATTTCAAAATTTGGCACTGTGTAAACGTGCCAAATTTCAAAATAGTCTATTTTGAAATAATTTATATATACACCAGCAACACCATCATAGGACTTAACCAGATCAGCCATACTGTCACTGGTTCATTCTCCTGCACATCCACTAACGTAATATATGCCATCATGTGCCAACAAGGCCCCACTGCTGTATACATCGGCCAAACTGGACAGTCCCTGCGTACAAGAATCAATGGACACAAATCAGATATTAGGAATGGCAACATACAAAAACTTGTAGGGGAACACTTCAATCTCCCTGGACACACAATTGCAGATCTAAAGGTAGCCATCCTGCAGCAAAAAAACTGTTCAGGACCAGACTTCAAAGAGAAATTGCTGAGCTACAGTTCATCTTCAAGTTTGACACTATCAACTCAGGATTAAACAAAGACTGTGAATGGCTAGCTAACTACAAAAGCAGCTTCTCCTTTCTTGGTATTCACACCTCCAAATCACCTACTAGAAGTGGGCCTTATCCTCCCTGATTGGATCCATCTGGTCATCTCCAGCCTGATTCTGGCCTGCATATTTATACCTGCCTCTGGAAATTTCCACGACATGCATCTGACGAAGTGGGTCTTTGCCCACGAAAGCTTATGCTCCAACACTTCGGTTAGTCTATAAGGTGCCACAGGACTCCTTGTCACTTTTGAAGATTCAGACTAACACAGCTACCCCTCTGATATTTTGAAATAGAATCTAAATAAGAGTTGCAATTTGCATAGCGCAAATTGTGTATCTGATTTTGAGCTAAGAATGCACTGTAGACACATCCTTACTGGTAGTTATGATGTTGCTTCTCTCATGATGCCCCAGCTATTCAGCCTGAATCACACTGGGTAATATTCACCTCTGTCTTGAATGTGTGAGAAAAGCAAGAAAAGAAAATCTGTCCTTCTGGGCTTAAGTTGTGCATAGGCTTTATTCCAGCCCTGTGTTCATAAGACATTTTACACATTATGATTCTTGTCCACAGTCATTTCAAGTGTTGGAATCCAGTTGAAGTGAGCATAGTCTAGTGGTTAAAATTCATGGGTAGGAGCCAAGAGTTCTGGACAAATGTATAACTGGACTTCTGCCCCTAACTTATGATTCATTCATGACACTTAACTATTCTGTGCAAAAACTTATCAGTGTCCTACCTGACTCCAGTGTTGAGCCTCTAATTCAATAATAGTTGTATGGCTATGTAGAAAGGTTTGAAAACCTCAGATGGAAAGAGTTATACAAGTAAGACGTATTCTAAATACTGATGTGATTGTGAGTTTCATCCTGCACAGTAGGCAATTCAGACTTGTATTGTAAAGTAGAGGAGAACTTTTATCACAATTGAGTCAAATCTATGACCCAATGTATGCTGAAGTTATGGATGCATACACTTTAGGCTGCCTAAACCAACTATTGATCTGAATTGACCTGGTGTGGAAAAGGAATCCATACCCATGCTACCTACTGGTGGACATCTCAGGCAAGTAATCTCCCCAACCATGGACTGCCTCTGTACATGTTGAACACTGCTCTCCTCCTGCTGCTTTGGAGAGAGCTACTGGGGCTCTGGAAAAGGAGTAATGTTTGTGAGAAACCAGGAGGAGGGAAAGGACAAGCAAAACTACTTTGAGATTTTGAGGGAATCTCCCTTCCATTGTTCAGTTACCGGTGTGGTGGAGGATTCTTTCTCTTGGTGGGGTCCCATTTCAGGTTCCTAGTGAAGACTGAACTCACCATTTACAGCTTATTCCCTTCCTTCTGCAACTTTTATTAAATTACTTTCTTCTTATACATAATAGGTAGATATAGAGAGATTATACTGAGTTTAAATTAATGCTGACCTTAGCTGGAAAATATTATGATTTTTAAAATATAAAGTTTGGGATGGAGAGGGAAAGGGATCCTACATAATCTTCCACATTTCCTAGCTAAATCATAGACCAAAAATCTAGCACCTGGAAATATGAGGAGGAAGGGTGCCTAGAGGATACAAGCCAATGAATAGATTATATGGAGAAATAAAACAACTGTATAAACTTTGGCTGAACAACTTAACATTAATATCTATACACACCACTTAAATCAGCCTCTATCATATGAATAAAGGATAGCTAATGTAACATATATTTTTAAAAGGCTCCAGAAGTGAATAAAACAATTATTAACTTCAGTACCAGGCAAATGGGATGAAACTATAGCAAAGAATAGAATAATCAGAAACACTGAAGAACGTGATTTGTTGGGGAAGAGTCAACACAATTTTTGTAAAGGGACCTGTGCTGTTCAACTTATTCATAAATAATCTGGAAAATGGGGTGAATAATGTGACAACAAAGTTTGCAGATGATACAAAATTGCTTCAGTAGCTGTGAAGAGTTACAAAAGGTTCCCACTAAACTGGATGATTGAGCAAGAAAATGGCACATGAAATTCATGGTTGATAAGGGAAAATTAGAATGCACATTGGAAAAAAAATCCCAACTTTACATAGAAAATGATGGAATCTAAATTAACAGTTACGACAAAAGAAGAGATCTCAGAGTCATGATGGATAGTTCTCTGAAACTATCAGTACCACATGCAGTAGCAGTCAAAAAAGCTAATTGTATGTTAGTGATAGAAATGTAGCCGTGTTAGTCTGGTGTAGCTGAAGCAAAATACAGGACTATGTAGCACTTTAAAGACTAACAAGATGGTTTATTGGATGATGAGCTTTCGTGGGCCAGACCCACTTCCTCAGATCAAATAGTGGAAGAAAATAGTCACAACCATATATACCAAATATACATTTTTTTAAATTGTATCCTTTGGTATATATGGTTGTGACTATTTTCTTCCACTATTTGATCTGAGGAAGTGGGTCTGGCCCACGAAAGCTCATCATCTAATAAACCATCTTGTTAGTCTTTAAAGTGCTACATAGTCCTGTATTTTGCTAATTGTATGTTAGTAATCATTAGAAAAGAAATAGATAAGGAGAGAAAAATATCATAATGCCACTGTGCAAATCCATGATATGTCCACACCTGGAATACTCTGGAGTTCTGATCACGCCATTTCAACTAAGCTATGTTAGAATTGTAAAAGGTACAGAAAAGAACAAGAAAAATTATTACAAGTTTCTGTTTCAAGACAGATTAAAAAGACCAACTCTATTCAGTTTAGAAAAGAGACTACAGAAGCCTGTAAAGTCATGAATAGCATGAAGAAAGTGAATAGAGAATGTTATTTACTCCTCCACATAGCACAAGTTTAAATTAATTAATTAAATTAATTAATTAACAACAACCAATTAAATTAATAGGCAACAGGTTAAAAGCAAATATTAAGACGTAATTTTTCACACAATGCACATTTTACCTCAGGAGTTGTTGTGAAGGCCAAAAGTATAACTGTCTTAAAAAAAGAAATAAATACATTCATGTAGGATAGGTCCATCAATGTGTATTAGCCAAGACAGTCAAAGATGCAAAACCTATTATCTCAGGGCATGTATATACTTACCAGAATATTGACACTCCGGAGTCTGATGTTCTGGCATTTGATTTAGTGGATCTAGTATAGACTCCTAAATAGAATGCTGAGGGCAGCCTCATTGGCATCCTGTACTCCTCCTTTTGCAAGGAGTAAGGGAAGCCAATAGGAGTGTATAAACGACAAGAAGTCCTGTGGCACCTTATAAACTAACAGATTTATTGGAGCATAAGCTTTCGTGGGCAAAGATCCACTTTGCCAGATGCACGCGACATGCATCTGACAAAGTGGGTCTTTGCCCACGAAAGCTAATGCTCCAATAAATCTGTTAGGGTATGTCTACACTACAGCGCTAATTCGAACTAACTTAGTTCGAATTAGTTAATTCGAACTAAGCTAATTTGAACTAACGCATCTAGACCTAAAAACTAGTTCGAATTAGCATTTTGGTAATTTGAACTAGCATGTCCACATTGAGTGGACCTTGAACTGGGGTTAAGGATGGCCGGAAACAGTGCCGGCAGGGCATCAAATGAGGACTTAGAGAGTGGAGCTTCTGTCTCAGGCCAGCCGAGGGCTGTGCTTAAAGGGACCCGACCCCCACCCCGGACAGACAGTTCTCAGGGGTTCCCCGCTCACTTGTCTAACTCGATGAGGGACAGCAAAGCAGTCCTGGCTTGGAGTGCCCTGAATGCCCACACTCGGCACATCACAGCACTCGGCCTTCAGCCCGGCTGCACTTGCCGCAGGCTGCCAGATGGGGAGGAGGGTCAATCGGGGGGCTGCAGGAGAGCTTCCACCCCGAGGAGCCCACAGAGCCACCCCAGTCCTCCCCATTGGGGGCTTGTATCCCATGCCTCCCCCACCTCCTTCCACTTACCCCTCTCTAGCCCCCCTTCCTGATGTACAAAATAAAGGACGCGTGTGTTCAAAAATAGAAACTCTCTTTATTGAACAAAACTGGGGGAGACTGGCAAAAGGAGGTGGGAGAGGGGAAGTGAGAGGGTTGGAGAGGGGAGGGCAACTAAAATGATCAGGGGTTTGGAACAGGTCCCATATGAAGAGAGGCTAAAGAGACTGGGACTTTTCAGCTTAGAAAAGACGAGACTGAAGGGGGATATGATAGAGGTCTTTAAAATCATGAGTGGTGTGGAGAGGGTACATAAAGAAAAGTTCTTCATTAGTTCCCATAACAGAAGGACTAGAGGACACCAAATGAAATGAATGGGTAGCAGGCTTCAAACTAATAACAGAAAGTTCTTCTTCACAAAGCAAATAGTCAACCTGTGGAACTCCTTGCTGCAGGAGGCTGTGAAGGCTAGAACTAGAACAGAGTTTAAAGAGAAGTTAAATAAATTCATGAAGGTTGGTTATAATTCATGACCCTGTTAGTTTATAAGGGTCCATGGAGTGGTATTAGCCAGGGGGTAGGAATGGTGTCACTGGCCTCTGTTTGTGGAAGGCTGGAGATGGATGGCACGAGACAAATGGCTTGGTCATTGTCTTCAGTCCATCCCCTCCAGGGTATCTAGTGTTGGCTGCTGTCGGCAGACAGGCTACTGGGCTAGATGGACCTTTCGTCTGACCCAGTATGGGACCTTTGTTCTGACTCAGGGCTCAGGGTCGGGGGTCTCACTGGACCACCTTGATTTTCATGCAAACCTGCTCCCGGGTGGCCAGCCTGGCAGCTATCCTGCCCTAGACAGCCACTTTCCTGTGTCTAGCGCGGAGGTCGTGGATGAGGTCCATGATGTCCGCACTAGAGCAGGCGGGCGCCTGCCTCTTGCAGCCCCGGGCAGGCTCCCAGGAGCCGCCAGCCTGGTCCCGGAAAGAGGCGGAGGGCTGGGTGGCAGCGGGTGGCTGGCTCGTGCCGTGCCAGGTGCAGGGTCTGCTGGCTGGGTGCTGGCAGGCTTGCACCTGGCACGGGCACCGTAGCCAGACCGTGCCCCTTTAAGGGCTCCGGGGCTGGGAGGGGGGGGCAGACGAGTTTCCCTGGTGGTGCCCAGAGTGGCAACCAGGGGAAGCTGGGGAGGGCTGTCCTCCCACTAGTTCGAATTAAGTGGCTACACAGCCCTTAATTCGAACTGCTTAATTCTAACTAGGCGTTAGTCCTCGTGGAATGAGGTTTACCTAGTTCGAATTAAGCGCTCCGCTAGTTCGAATTAAGTTTGAACTAGCGGTTTGCATGTGTAGCGCCTATCAAAGTTAATTCTAACTAACGTCTGTTAGTTCGAATTAACTTTGTAGTGTAGACATACCCTTAGTCTATAAGGTGCCACAGGACTTCTCATCATATATGCAGATTCAGACTAACATGGCTACCCCTCTAATAGGAGTGTGTTCTCCCATCAGCCTCCCGCAATATGGGTGCCGCCAAGACTTGGCTAAAGGTAAGATAACTCCAACTATGCATTTTTCACAGCTGGAGTTGTGTACCTTAAGCCAACGTTCCTGCTCTAGTGTATACCAGGCTTCAGTTTCCCTAAAACCCAGAAGTTGGGACTGGACAACAGGGCATGGATCACTCCTTAATTGCATTGTTCTGTTCATTCTCTCTGAAAGTTTGGGCAATGGTCACTGATGGAAGACAAGATACTGAATTAGGTGGACCAATGGTCTGTCTTAGTATGGCTGTTCTTATGTTTCTATTCAAGAGACATATGCTCCATCTTACTGACCTGACTAACTAAGGAAGAGAGAACCCCCAGGAAATTCTCCCTAGATTTTACATTGAGCCTGGTGAATATGTGAGAAGTTTAATTAGAGCAATATGATATAATTCATAGCTGTATGTCTGTCTTACAAATCTTAGAACTATGAATTAAGAAGCACCAAATAAGCAGAGACGTATAGTAATAGTAACAACCTAGACATTTATGAAGTTTTAACATCAAAGAGGGATATGAATTATTTTGCTTGGTTGCTGGGAGTATAATTTTGAAGTAATGGGGTGAAATTTAGAAAAGGAAACTGAGGCTGAATATTAAGAAAAAAAGCTTCCTAAATATGAGATATCCAAGGAACATGTTTTGAGATCCATCACTTGAAACTTTGCTAGGGTAGAGTAGACAAGGTACTAGCAAACAGACTGAAGAAGGTCACAGGAAAAGACTGTGAATAAGACAATTCACATGGACTTTTCCATCTCTAATTTCTGTTGTTATATTGGGTGCTAGAAAGAGACTTTTAATTCACTGGGAGTCTGATCTTTCAGCACAAATATAAATGTCCTAAGGATAACGTTATTGGCAGTTAGGAAGATAATTATAATTTCAGGTAGTGAAAAGACTAGGGAGCCCATGCTATTGACTGACTTCCCTGGTGAAAGGCAAATAATAGGCAGCCATGCAGAAGGCTGATGAAAGCCAGCCCTCATCACACATGATCAAAGTCAGAAGAACTGTGGAAGAGGGAAAGAAACCGGGGAGAGGGTCTACTCTTTCCCAAAAAGGAACAGCTTTAAAACCACAAAGACTCCCCTGTGAGCCAGCAAAGCTTCTCCCATGGAAAGTAACATTATTTTTAAAGATGTCAAACACTGTATAAAAACACCCTTCCTCCTCAGTTTGAGACCTTCAGTTCCTCATCTACACCTAAAAACATTAAGAGAACCACTCCCTTCAATTCTAAACACTAGGCTTTCCTTATCCTAGAAAGCAAATTTTCACCTAAGCACTCTTGAAATTTTAAAAGGTAATCACTTGGGTATGAATGAAGTGTGATATATGGGACTTAGTTTAGCATCATCTTTGAAATTTCAGATTTCCAGGATAAGCAAAATGGATACAATTTTCAGCTAAGTCTTTTAAAGTATCACAGGTGAACAGAAAAATTGCTTGTGCAGTCTGACATTGGAATGCGACATTTTGGGACATACATGGAGATGCAAGGCATGTTGTATATCTGTCTTTCATCTATAACATGCCGATTCACTCCATATGTCATAACAACAGGTAGAGGGCTGGTTCTAGGTAAATAAGAAAATGCCCATCCCTCTCAGCTAACATTCTGCTTTCCCTAATCTTTTCTTTTTCCAGGTGATGGTATGTTCTTGCTTTGTGGTAGAGCCAGCTCACTCTAGCAAACGGAGGGCAGAGATTAAGTGACATGGCATAGCAAGAAACCAAGCATGTGCCTCATTTTAGACATGTGTAATATACTACAAAAAGCTGTAAACCTTATGGTTTAATGTTGTAACATATCTTGATTGAGTATTCTACAAGCCTGGGTTATATTTATGTCACTGTTGTAAAGTATTCTGATAATCTGTTGAATGTAAAGGATATTGTGATGGTGTATAGGGAAAATCAGTGCAAATCTTTCACAGAATGCATCTAGAAAACAAGATGCTGCCCTCAGTTTCTCAGAGTTTAAAGCAGATTTCCCCTTCTATGTTATCAGCATAGATAAATATGTGAGATTTGTGGCATATATTGTCTCAGATAATCCACCACAAAGCAACCTTTTAGATAATTCACTGATCTTTCAGAACAAATAGAAATGTGCTTCATGTAATGTTACTGCCAGTTAGGAACATGATTATAATTTCAGGCAATGAAATTATTAGGGAGCCCTTTGTAGTGATTGGTCTTCTCACAGTAATGGAAACCAGGTAGCCATGCAAATTCTTTAAGGTCTGTCATCTGTCTCCAGTATCTTTGACCATGATAAACTGTTTACTTGCATGTGGACCCTGGCAGGATGATGGAATCCTCTACAATGGTTCTATTTCTTTCAGAAGAAGAAGTTTTAGGCAACTACTCACCAACTAAGGCTATTTCTTGCAGGAGAGGGAGTTTGGATCATTCCATCTCTTCAATGTGTATATGGTAAATTAGGTTGCAGTGTCTTTATTAGCCACGTGACATTCCTCCTGTTTGTTTCCATCACACCTGTCCTGTTCAGTGTGGCTTGCCCAGTGTCTAACAGTTTGGCTACAGTTTCAGTTTTTCCCAAAATATTTAGTGGCAATTGGACATCTAACTTAATAAAAGCATGTGAAAATGAACCAGCAGCAGAAACAGGGAAAGAACAAATTCAAACTTATTTTGAGAAGTTAGATGTCTTCAAGTCACCAGGCCCTGATGAAATACATCCTAGAATATTCAAGAATCTGACTGAGGAGATATCTGAGCCATTAGAGATTATCTTCAAAAAGTCACAAAAGCAAGTTAAGATTCCAGAACTCTGCAAAAAAGCAAATATCCTGCCAATAAAAAGTAGAATAAGGACAACCTCAGGAAATACAGATCAGTCAGCTTAACTTCAGTAACTGGAAAAGATGTTAGAGCAAATAATTCAGCGATCAGTTTGCAGACACCGTGACAATAATAACGTGATAAGAAACAGCATCATGGATCTGTGAACAAATTGTGTCAAACCAACCTAAAATCTTTCTTTGATGGGTAAGAAGCCTTGTGGATGGGGGGAAGCAATGGATGTGATATATCTTGACTTTAAGGCTTTATGGCTTTTGATGATATATGGCATGACCTCCCATAAACAAATAAGAGAAATACGATCTAGATGGAGCTACTATAAGATGGGTACATAACTGGTTGGAAAACCATTCTCAGAAAGTAGTTATCTTTGGTGCACAGTCAAGCTGGAAGGGCATATCAAGTGGGGATGTGGTCTGTTTAATATTTTCATCAGTGATTTAGATGATGGCAAAGAGAGTGCATTTATAAAGTTTGCAGATGATACCAAGATGGGAGGGGTTGCAAGTGCTTTGGAGGATACAATTAAAATTCAAAATCATCTGAACAAACTGGAGAAATGTTCTGAAGTAAACAGGATGCAATTCAATATGGACAAATGCAAAGTACTCCACTCTAGGAAAGACCAGTTATTAGCATACATACAAAATGGGAAATGGCTGCCTAGGAAACAGTACTGTGAAAAGGTATCTGGGTATCACAGTGGATCACAAGTTAATTATGAGTCAACAGGGTAACATTAGAAAAAAAAAGCAAACATTGCAGGGTGTATTAGCACTGTTGTTCTCAACTTTTGTATTCATGACCCATTTCACACGCCAATTCTCTGTGTGTGAGCCCTCCTTTTAAATTAAAAACGCTTTTTCATATTTAGCACTATTATAAATGCTTGAGGTGAAGCAGGTTTTGGGGTGGAGGCTGACAGATCATGACCCCCCCACTTAATAATCTTGTGACATGAGCTACGTCTACACTGCAGAGTTTTTGCGCAAAAACTTGCAAAGCGTCCACACTACAAGCATGTTCTTACGCAAGAAAAAGTACAGTCAATTGTAAGAACACAGGGCTTTTTGCGCAAGAGTTATTCATCTTTTTAGAGGAATGAGCCTTTTTGCACAAGAGCTCTTGCAAAAAAAGGCATGTGTGGATGGGCAGCAGGGGTTTCTTGTGCAAGAAACCCCTATGGCTAAAATGGCCATCAGGGCTGTCTTGTGCAAGAGAGTCCACAGCAGTGTGGATGTGCTCTTGAGCAAGAACTTTTTGCGCAAGAGCTCTTGTGCAAAAAGTTCTTGTGCAAGAAGCCTGCAGTGTAGGCGTAGCCCCAGTTTGAGAACCCCTGCTTTAGCAGGAGATTCGTAAGCATGACTCAAGAAGTAATTTTTCTGCTCTACTGTGCACTAATTAGGCCTCAGGTGGAGTACTATGTCCAGTTCTGGACACCACATTTTAGGAAAGATGTGGACAAACAGAAGTCCAGAAAAGAGCAACGAAAATGGTTAAAAGTCTAGAAAAGTGACTTTAGAGGAATGTTTGAAACTATTGGATGCATTTGGAATTTTGAATTTGTAGCTACTATAGAATGCAATTGCCTTTTTCTTAGGTGATATTTCTTGTAGTAAAAAACTGATATACAACACTTTGCTTTGATTTTCATTCGAGTGTAAACCAAGCTATCTGTGTAAGACCAATGCTTCCTGGTTCACAACATTGTTCCAAAACTGCGATGGCTTCACATGGAAAGTGATCAATTGAGCTACTGGAGCTGATAGCACCCACATTTAGATAGGAGGACAGTCTTCTAGACCTTGAATTAGATCATCAGAAGTTGCACTAACAATGGGTATGTCTAGACTGCATCCCTTATGCCTCCTGCACAGAGGTTTACAGGATCTGTCCAAAAAAGGCTTTTTTTCTTGACAGATCCCCCTCTAGACTGACTCTTTTTGCTGACAAAGTGCTGAGTTGGCAAAAACGGCAGCCATTTTTATGCAAATTAAGCATGGGATATTTAAATCCAAGCTTCATTTTCAATGTCAACCTGCCTAATCTGCATCCCTTTGCCAACAGAGGGATGCAGTCTAGACATACCCATGGCTACGTCTACACTGGCCCCTTCTCCGGAATAGGCATGCTAATTTCGAACTTTGGAATAGGGAAATCCGCTGGGGATTTAAATATCCCCCGCAGGATTTAAATAAACATGGCCGCCGCTTTTTTTCCGGCTTGGGGAAAAGCCGGAAAAGAGTGTCCAGACTGGCGCGATCCTCCGGAATAAAGCCCTATTCCAGAGGATCTCTTATTCCTTTTTCCCAAGCCGGAAAAAAAGCGGCAGCCATGTTTATTTAAATCCCGCGGGGGATATTTAAATCCCCCGTGGATTTCCCTATTCCAAAGTTCGAAATTGAAAGTAGAAATAAGAGATCCTCCGGAAAAGGGCTTTATTCCGGAGGATCGCGCCAGTCTGGATGCTCTTTTCCGGCTTTTCCCCAAGCCAGAAAAAAAGCGGCGGCCATGTTTATTTAAATCCCGCAGGGGATATTTAAATCCCCCTCGGATTTCCCTATTCCAAAGTTTGAAATTAGCATGCCTATTCCGGAGAAGGGGCCAGTGTAGACGTAGCCAATATGTGTACACAGCAGTATTATTTCAGAATAACTGACGTCATTCCAAAAAAGCAAGGAGCGTGTCTACACCGCAAGCCATTATTTGGAAATAATGTCGATCTGGAGGACATCTTAACTCCAACTCCTGTAACCCTCATTTCACGAGGAGAAAGGAAGTCGAAGGAAGTATTCTTCCTTCGACTTAAGTGCCAAAAACTGAATTAAGCTATTTCAACTTAAGCTACACAATTGACATAAGGCAGTGGTTCTCAAAGTGCAGTCCATGTACCACTAGTAGTCTGCAGCCGCCTCCCAGGTGGTCAGGGTGGGGGCTCACCTTCCCATACAGCAGGGAGCCCACACTGCCACTGCAGCCTTGTGGTCGGTGTGCAGCTGCAAGGCTGCAAGGCTGCAATAGCAGCTCCGGCCAGCCAGCAAGGAGGTGAAGAAAGAAAACTCACCCTCCCCCATGTGAGCCACGGATCTAAACATAGAGGAGTGCTGCCACCATGGTAAGAGCAGTGTGCCCTTTGGTTGGACCTGTGGGGCAGGCAGCAGGTTAGGCTGTGCAGAGCTCAGTCAAGTGGAGCAGACTCATGTGCACAAGCAGCTGGCACCCCCCCTTTCCCGGCAGCAGGTTGGGCTGTACCGTGCCCGGCAGTGGTGAGAGGAGGTGATGCTGAGGACCGTGCACATGCAGGAGGCAGGTGGGAGCCTTTTGGGGCCCTGCACCAATGAGGACTTGGTCTGAGGGCAGCATGCCAAAGACTGGATCCTTGCGGAACCCCATCCCCTGCAGGGCTCAAAACCCCATGGTCATCTACCCACTCACCCCTGCCCTTCTGTGCCATGCCCAGACTCCCTGTCCCACCATTTCCCTGACACACACACACCGCGAGCCACCTTGACCCCAGCCCTATTCCAAGGGACACCCTGCCGCCCATCTCCCTGAACCTCCTCAGCCACTCTGCCCCCTAGCTTTAGCCGTAAGCACTCCCTGCCCCGGTCAAATACGCTACCCCTAATCTGGTCCTGCACCCTCCCTCCTGACGAGACATCTACCCCAACCCTGCTCCTGCATCCACAGTTGCTCCTTGCTTCTGCTCCTCCCTTATTCCTTCTCACTCCTCCTGGCCAGACACCCTACTCCCATCTTGCTTCTGCACCCTACCTCCATCCCAGACCTTATACCCTTCACTCCCTTCTGCACCCTACCTTCCTCACAGATCCTGCACCCCATCCCTATCCCACTCACTGGCAGCCCTGTCCCAACACTGAACCCCTTATTTTTCTCCCCACCCAACAGATGAAGGGGGTCCATAAAATCCACTAACTCCAGAACCCCAGAAAAGTAAATCTAGCCTATGGAAAGCCCTGAACCTCAGTCCTCCACGTCCCTTCCCTTCACCTCACCCCATGGGGATGGAACACCAGAAAAGTGAGGTATCTCAGTTGGGGGCCACATCAGTGAGGATTGTGGGTTGTTGGAGGAGTATTTTTGCTTCTCACTTGTGTGGTCCTCAACTGATTTTTCTGTGGGTCAGTGGCCCCTGAAACAAAAAAAGGTTCCCATCTCTGTCATAAATAAAGAAAACATTGAAACCTTTTGTGTTGAACATAAATTAATATTTTATTTTATTTAAAATGAAGTTTGATAAACTAACATGAGAAAGTTAAAGCACTTAATCTGTTTAATAACTTAAATTAAACCAGTCTCTCTAGCTGCAGTACTAGCAAAATGGCTTGGGTGTAATTATGTAATTAACAGTGAGTTTCCATTAGCAACCGGTGGTCCGCGGAAAGGTTGACATTGAGCCACGTGGTCCATGGGCCAAAAAGTTTGACAACCATTGATGTAAGAGAATGTCTACATTGGGGAGTTATTTTGAAATAACAAGGTGAGTGTCTACCCTACCAACCCTGTTATTTTGGAATAATGGGCTTGTTATTTCAAAATAACTCTTGCTTGTGAAGAAGAATGAGCTTATTTCAAAATAGTTATTTCAGGACTTATTATTTTGAAATAATTTATTCTGAACTAACCTGGTAGTGTAGACATAGCCTAAAGGATTGGATCCCTGGGAAAATTGATTTTGTCTAACAATGAGGAAGCAACTGATAGAGCCTTGAAAATGAATGAAAGGGAAGCAATGGATAGAGGCATAGGAAGAGGGGGAAAGAGAGGAAATTAATGTAATTAACTTATTTTGAGACTTACTGAAATTTTTTTGGCTTGGCTTGGTTTGGTTTGCTTGTTTTGAATGTTTTTATATTTGGACAGCTCCCAAATCACTGGCCAGACATTCTTCTAATGTAAACACAGATGTAAATATAGTCTCTTTATTGATGAGAACAAACTACACTGATTGAACAAAAGGGATTCAATATAACTAGCTATTGCCTAAACTCTGGCCTGTATTTCTAAAGTGCAGTTCTGCTAAGGACTCCCACAGTTAGGTCCATATAATGAAATCCACAGCTGTGAATTGATAATATCTGGAATAGGTCCTGCAATGATGTCTATATAAAAAGAAAAAAGAACAAAAACACCCACCCATGCCCACCCACCCGCACACACACACACACACACACACACACACACACACACACACACACACACACAAAGCAAGACTTTTGACTGAATAAGCTCTTTTGTTTTTTAAAAAAGAAAATCTTGAAAAGAACTGGATAACTTCCTATTAATTGTAGTATCTATACAGTTTACAAATATGCTTATTTTGCATTACAATATTTTATGAAAGCATAGATTATAAAGTAAAATGTTCCTGAGCATTATACAAATAAAATCAGTACTTTTGAACTTAATGTTACATAAAATGTTTTGAGCACTAATACCTCTTCTGTAAATAGTAACAACAAATGTGGTTATGCTGCCATCAAGTGGATATTTAAGTTATACATATTCCACATTACTGAATTTTATGTGGCCTCCATGAACAATAACAATATTTATATATTTTCAAATTTGCACAAGAGTAGATAGGCAGTTTATGAAATGATTATAACTTTCTAAGAATGTCAGAAATTCAATGGTACACATTTTGCACACATTACTTTTGCTCACATTTTGGCTATAAATGCAGATTTTACGCTCCCACCATTTCACTGTAGAAGTTTAATTCTGACAGTTTACCAAAACTCCTCTTTCTTTATACTCCATTCCCACTGTAAAAATAATATATCTCATTTAACTGTTTTGTATGGAATAAAGCTTACTTAACTGCTGTTCCTATTTTTCAAAAGCTTTACGTAAGGCCAGAGCTTCACATATTTCCACATATCTACCTTGTATTTTTATTTCTGGTATAATGAGAGTATCTGATTTTTAAAAAAGTAAAAAAAAATTAACTTTTTTCCTGCTTTCACAAAGTTACAAAATCATATATAGACCAACAGAAGAAAAGATGCATTTTTAGCAAATGTAAACCCATTCCTCTCATTAAGAAGACAATACTGCCCCCGAGGGGCAGAAATAGGATTTGCAACATTAATTGTATGATCTGGATAAACTTAAAAAACAACAAATAATCTGCTAGCACTTTGTAGACCAGAATTTCTTACACTTTTTTTTTAATAAAGTAGCCCTTTAAAAAAAAAAATTATGAGTGCCCTGAGTACCTACAGTTTTCAGACACACAAAATTTATTTTTACCATTGCAACACATTTGTTTAATAAACTTAATCGTAGCTGGGCAAGCGATGAAATTTTTGGGTGTAAAAAGTACAAAAATAATAAAGTGCTGTAAAACTTAAAACAAAAATTCTGTTTTCTCCAAATTTCAGTTGTGTTGACATACTCCCCCCTCCCCAGACTTCTTTTGAGTACCCCTAAGGGTACTCGTACCACTGGTTGAGATATCCTGTTATAGACTAACAAAACATGTAGATGGTATCATGAGCTTTTGTGGGTACAGCCCACTTCTTCAGATGACCAGAGTTTGTACAACATAAACCTTACAACATAAAATTTATTTCAGGTGTTCACTGCATAGAACACAGCTGTAAAGTAATTATTATGTAAAATCAGTATATATATTATATTTTTGTTTTATTGTGATGTAAAGGGACTTTGATAGCATGTATGCATAGAAGCATATTTTAATATTTCACTGGGAAAACTTTAAATACTTTGTTTATTTCTGTCCTAGACTCCTATCAATAGAAAATGCAAAATTCAAATAATGTATTTTCATCATAGTGAAAATATATTTCTTCAAAAATTCTAAAGCTGGAAGTTTGAAATTAATATAATTATTTAATTGCTTTCCATTTAAATGGAAGTGATTGGGGGAGTACTAGTTTGCATGTGGTCCTATTACTGTGTATAGGCTATTAAAATAAAGCATCATATCTGTTAATATGGTGGCATAACTCATACTCCTCGTGAGGGGTAACAGTAGTTCGAATTAGGATCTTTAATTAGAACTACCTACTCTGTGCTGCATGTAGCTGCGGGCACGGAGTTCGGACTAAGGGGGATTTAAAAATGGAGGCGCCCAGGAACATGCAAATGAAGCCTGGGATATTTAAATCCCGGGCTTCATTTGCAACTCCGCTTGCCCTAATTACCCTACTTCGCTCAAACTAACAAGCTAGTATAGACGTACCCCTAGGGTGTGTCTACACGGTAAAGTTATTTTGGAATAACAGCCATTATTCCAAAATAACTATGCAAGCATCTACACAGCATATTCCGTTATTTCAAAATATTTTTCTTTAAACAGGCGGCTTATTCCGACTTCTGTAAACCTCATTCTACAAAGAATAATGCCTATTCCAAAATAGCTATTTCAAAATAAGGCGTGTGTAGAATCATAGAATCATAGAATAATAGGACTGGAAGGGACCTCAAGAGGTCATCGAGTCCAGCCCCCTGCCCTCAAGGCAGGACCAATGTAGTTGCTCCACTTCTGCTATTTCGAAATAGCCCCTCACCAGAGCCATTCTAAGTTATTCCTCCTGGGGTTCTACATTGAAATAGAAAGTCTACAGTAGAGACGCCTACCTCAGACTAATTTTGAAGCTCCCCTGCAGGGTGGATGTGATATTTTGAAATAAGCTGTTTTGGAATAACTATTCCAGAATAGCTTATTCCAAAATAACTGTGCAGTGTAGACGAAGCCTTGCTGACCTGATTAAATACTATACATTTGGAATTCAAAACAGATTGCAAGGCATGGCTCACATTGCTCTCTTCCCTCTCCTCTTTGGTAATCATTCAGACAACTTACGTGGAAGGCTATAAAAGTGGTTCAGATATCTCCAGCCATGACAGAGGGCCTGATTCTCTGAATATACAGATTATTGCTGGTGTGCAGACTGGGAAGCTCCATTCGTTACCTCCAATTCTTCCTCGGAGATGGCTGGGAAAAGCACCCTACATTGTCAGGAGGTTTGCCTGAAAATTCACAGACCACCGACAGCCAAGAAGATCTGGGGGTATATCTACACTACCACCATAGTTTGAACTAGGGTGGTAGTGAAGACATACCCTGGTGGAGGCCACAAGAAGCAAGGCTTATCCTCATGCTGAGGCCCTGTGCCTCCACACCACTGATAGGCCCCTAACTGCCCAAAGTGACACCCCTAGACACAGAGGAGTGGGGAGAGGGAATTACATAATATCTAGGAGGAAATGTTTGCTTGTTAATGCTGACTCACCATTTATCTTGTGCTGGTATTCTCAAACAGGTCTGTAGAGGTTACAGCACAGTATAAAAAAGGATCCTTACAAGGGTAGAGGGGAATGCTCGTAGCAAAGAGAGAAGCTGTGTCCTTCCCTTCCACTATTCTGACTCCCCTTTTTTTCTCGCCCACACCCAAGGTTTTTGGGGGAATGCAACCATCGCTCCAGCCCTTAATACCCTCCCTTCTTCCTGGATTCCCAGACCCAGGACTTGGAAGAGAAGTCGCTCCATAGTCTGGAGCCACAGAGTCATGTTTCCCCCACTACAGAACCAGAGAGGTGCATCTGGCTTCAGGTTTCTTTCTACTGATAACTTTAAAATGGCCTTTTGGCCTTTCATGCAGCTATGCCAGTAAGAAGCTTCCCAGCTTGCACTTTGCTGCCAAACCTTAAGGGCTAAATGAAATAACAGTGGAGTTACAATAGGGTGGAATTTGTCCTCGGTCCATTTCAGCTGACTTTAGTTATGTATACACAGCAAAGAAAAACCCGCTGCTGGCCCATGCTGGCTGACTCAGGCTTGGGCTACAGAGCTTCTTTCATTGCTGTTTAGACAGCTTGGTTCAAAGTAGAGCCTTGCTGTGGTGTGATTTGGGAGGGTCCCAGACCCTGGGCTCTAGCTCAAGTCCAGATGTCTACACAGCAATGAAACAGCTCCACAGACCCATGAGCCTGAGTCAGCTGGCATGGGCCAGCACCAGCTGTCTGGTTGTTGTGTAGACCAAGCCCTAGAGACAAGGTAGGGGAGGTAATATTTTTTTTGGACCAACTTCTGTTGGTGGGACGTCCAAGCTTTTGAGCTACAGAGAGCTCTTCTTCTGATCTGGGAAAATAAAGCAGAGTGTATCAGCTAGGTACAGGTTGCTGAGCATATACCGTGGGGTAACACAAGCTGTAGGCCATGGCTTGAAAAGAAGCGGGCAACTGAGGGTTAGATTGGTATGTATAAGGTGTTTGAAGTAGGCAATTGGAATAGCACACAGGATGTGTGTGACAAACTGTTGTACTGAATCATAAAATCATTGTCCCTGTTGAGTCCATGGAGTCTGGTGTTCAGCAGAGTTATGGATTTAAGCTTTGTTCAACATCTTTATTAATGACCTGGATGAGGGGATGAATTGCACCCTCAGCAAGTTTGCATATGACACTAAGCTAGAGGGAGAGGTAGACACACTGGAGGGAAGGGATAGAGTCCAGAGTGACTTAGACAAATTGGAGGATTGGGCAACAAGAAATCTGATGAGGTTTAACAGGACAAGTATAGAGTCCTGCACTTGGGATGGAAGAATCCCAAGCATTGTTACAGGCTGGGGACCAACTGGCTAAGAAGCAGTTCTACAGAAAAGGACCTGGGGGTGACAGTGGATGAGAAGCTGGACATGAGTAAACTGTGTGCCCTTGAAGCCAATAAGGCTAATAGCATACTAGGTTGCATTAAGAGGAGGATTGCCAGTCGATCCAGAGATGTGATTATTCCTCTTTACTCAGCTCTGGTGTGGCCACATCTGGAGTACTGTGTCCAGTTCTGGGCCCCCAATTTTAGGAAAGATGTGGATGCATTGGAGAGGGTTCAGCGGAGGGCAGCCAAAATGATTAGGGGGCTGAAGCATCTGACCTACAAGGAGATGCTGAGGGAGTTGGGTCTATTCAGTCTGCAGTAGAGAAGAGTGAGGGGGGATTTGATAGCAGCTTTAAACTTCCTGAAGGGAGGTTTCAAAGAGGCTGGAGAAAGACTGTTCTCAGTAGTGATGGATGGCAGAACAAGGAACAATGGTCTCAAGTTGCAGTGGGAGAGGTCCAGGTTGGATATTAGGAAAAACTATTTCACTAGGAGGATAGTGAAGCACTGGAATGAGTTACCTAGGGAAGCAGTAGAGTCTTCATCCCTACAGGGGTACGTCTACACTGGCCCCTTTTCTGAAAGGTGCATGCTAATTTTACAGGTCGTAATAGGGAAATCCACGGGGGATTTAAATATCCCCCGCGGCATTTAAATAAAAATGTCCGCCGCTTTTTTCCGGCTTTTAGAAAAGCCGGAAAAGAGCGTCTACACTGGCCCCGATCCTCCGGAAAAAAGCCCTTTTCCGGAGGATCGGGGCCAGTGTAGACGCTCTTTTCCGGCTTTTCTAAAAGCCGGAAAAAAGCGGCGGACATTTTTATTTAAATGCTGCGGGGGATATTTAAATCTCCCACGGATTTCCCTATTACGACCTGTAAAATTAGCATGCCCCTTTCGGAAAAGGGGCCAGTGTAGACGTAGCCCAGGTGTTTAAGTCCCGGCTTGACAAAGCCCTGGCTGGGTTGATTTAATTGGGATTGGTCCAGCCTTGGGTGGGGGGCTAGACTTGATGGCCTTCTATGGTCTCTTCCAACTCTATGATTCTATGATTCTAAGCTCCCAGGATTGCAGAAATTCTGCCGGTGCCCTTTGAGCATAATGACTGGAGAGCTTGGATATAGAGTGATCGCCTTGTGAAAAGTCAATGATGTAAAGTAAAAGTGCAGTCTAGACAGGGTTTTTTGGGAAAAAAAAAACCTTTTTCAAAAGAACCCATACTCCTGAGGAGTTTTCTCGAAAAAGGTTTGGGGTTTTTTTTCGAAAGAACCCCATCCAGACTGCACTTTCATTTTTGAAAAACCCTTTTTTGAAAAAGCGCTCGGACGTGAATATGCAAATGAAGCATAGGATATTTCAATCCGTGCTTCATTTGCACTTTCATTTTGCTTCATTTACATTCCTCTTTCGAAAGAGGAATGTAGTCTAGACGTGTCCCTAACAGATGTATTAGGACATAAGCTTTCAATGCCACGGGACTCCTCATTGTTTTTGCAGATACAGTCTAACATGGCTGCCCTTCTGAGACTTTGTGAAAAAGTGTTCACTCACATTTAATAGGGTGTTTTTGTCATTTATCTTCTTTTTTTTTTTTTTTTTTTTTTTTTGCATGAGTTCATTCAAGATTGAAGTGATTGTCATGTATAGTCCACATAGATGTAATTAGGGTATGGGAGATGAGGCACACCATTTGTTGTAAAAGGCATGTGTATGACTCATGAATCTTGAAAGGTGTGTTGTGGGGATACTGATCATCTTAGCAATGTAGATATATTTACAGGTTCTACACCAATTGTTCTAGCAGGATCTGGTGGTGCTTTGTGTTGGTGTGTGCCTGTCTGTGGGGAGCACTTCTGATTTTGAGCTTTGGGATACCGAAGGGTTGTTTGAAGTCCAGAAGAAGGGGTTCAGTAAAGTTTCTTTAAGCATGTGGTCCCCATCAAATGTGGGTTTTAATGGTTTGATGGTACCTCCTATGGGTTTCAGTGTGGAGTGGTAAGCGACAACTAAGAGCATTCAGTCAGTGAGTTCTCTCGCCTCTCCTCCCCTCCCAAAGCAGGCTCTTCTAGGGTATTCGGGTGGTGCTTTCCAGGATAACATGGACATAGTTGCATTTCTAGCACTTTGTTAGTAAAGTTCAAATTTCCCATGGGAAGTTCATACCCTTTGGTGTTTACAAATGGAAGATGCTCTACTCCCCCGGAGACTGATTTCTTTGTCATTGCCTACAATGGGTTGAGAGCTCTGGGAGGGGTGTAACTTTACCTACTGACACACATTGTGCTTTCTTCTTGTCACTCTTTTCAAATGTGACATTTTACGCTATTAGCCATTTCTGTAGGGATTAGTTACTACATATTATTTCTGACACTGAAATGTATCTCAAAAATGCCCGTTGTGGAAGAGCTGACTCTCTTAATGTAGCACAGTGCCTCAGAGACATCTTGATCTGATTATAAATTATACGCACACTCTCCTGGCCTAGGATTCAGTAGGATGGCATTTACAATAGGATGACAAAAAAGCTTTATTTTAAATTTTTAAATTGTCATCAAGTCAAATGTAGGCTGTTTAAAAAGAGATGGATTCCAATCCCTATTATGTTATAAACAGTAAAATTTATTTCTGCTCCTTTTTTCCCTCTTCCCCTGAAACATAAAAAAAAGACTAACAAAGCATGTTGATGGTATCATGAGCTTTCATTGGCACAACCCACTTCAGATTAATGGAGTTTTTAAAGGTCCAGTTTCTAAATAAATAGCAGATGGGGGCGGGAGGAGAGAAGGAAAAAGAAGGGAAAAGAAAGAGGGAAAAAAAGGGAAAAGAATAAGCACTACATGAAGCTGATAGAGAAGGTACTAAGTATTCTTAAGTACCTATAGTTTGGTTTTTATGTCATTATGATGTGGAATGTAGGGAGCCATCCACCCAAAATCTTTTTTCATACCTCTGTTGAAGGAATCAAACTTGTAAATGAAGTTAAGAACACTTAGTACCTTCTCTATGGGTATGTCTAGACTATAGGGTTTTTTCGAAAAAAGTGGCCTTTTTTCGAAAAAACTTCCCCTGCCACCACATCCTTTCAAAAATAAATTGAAAGAACATGGAAGTTTTTTTGGTCGCACAAAACCTCATTTTATGAAGAATAATACCTTTTTTCAAAAGTGTTCTTTCAAAAAAAGGAGTTATTGAATGTAAACTGTACTTTTTTGAAAGAGAGTATCCAGACTGCCTGGGTGCTCTCTTTCAAAAAAGCAGCTCGCTTTTTCAAAAGTACTGGCTGTAATCTAGATGCTCTCTTTTGAAAGAGGCTTTTTCAAAAGATTATTTCGAAAAAACCTCTTTCGAAAGAGGCTTGTAATCTAGATGTAGCCTCTCAGTTTCATGTAGCATAGACACTCTAATTAACTACTCTTTTCCTTTTTTCCCCTTCCTTTTCCTTTTTTAACTCCCCTCCCCCATCCGCTATTTATCTGGAAACTGGATCTTTAATAACTTCATTCATCTGAAAAAGTGGGTTGTACCCACAAAAGCTCATGATACCATCTACATGTTTTGTTAGTCCCTGAGGTGCTGTAAGACTATTTGTTGTTTTTTATGTTTTTCCACTTATACATTAACATGACTACCCCTCTGAAACTGTATGGGATTGGTTATTTAGTTGTGCTGGTTTGTTTTAAATACCTTTATTACAGTACAAAGACTTTTATTTCTTCTTTCTTTTAATTCCTGGTCATTTCTACATTTTTCTGTTCTTTTCAAAAAGTTAGGCATTAGAGATTTTTAGGCATTGCTTAAATCTGGCAGATACTCGTATGTGATGAGCTTAGAATAAACACTTTCTTCTCTATATTTTTTTAAATCGCTTCTTAAGTGCTGTTCGTATGACTACACTTTCAATGAAAGCCCTGTTACAGACACAAAGCAGTCTTAATTACTGCAGATGAATTACTTATAACAAACAAAGCAGGCTTCAGTAATGTAGGAGTTGTATTAGGAGAATTTCAAATAAAGTAGGTTATGCTGATATTACTGATATAATCTCTGATATAATATCTAGGTTAAGAATTGATAAGGCTTCATAATACCATCAGATCAGATAAGAAGCAAGGTCTGGAAAAGTTCACACACAGATCTGATTCTCAGACTAAAAAAATGTACCAGCTTTGTCTTAAAATGGAATTCATTTAATAGCTTTGTAATGCTGTATCTGCCACCTGCAAGGCTTTTATTCCAGTGATGGCTTGTCCTTTAGCTAAATTAGAACTAGAAATAAACAGAAGCTTTAAGAGTTCAAGATGTACTATACCAGAGACAGATTTAACTTTTTGATTGTTAAGACAGTTCTCTCAAATCTCATCAGCAGAGCTGTTGAAAACACAAATAATAAGAGAGTACAGGTCTACATAAAACAGTAGGACTGAATCATCAATTCCACTGAGAATATGCATTCCATTTCACCGAAGGAAATATTTCAGCATTAGCTCTGTTCAGAAGCTGCAAATTAATTAGTAGTTATAGGCAGTGATTATGCTTTCCATTTTCTCTTGGTATTCTCATAAAAATGTGCAAAAAATCTACTTAGTTGACTCTATTGTGAGAAAAATATGATATTCCAAAAAAGCAATTGTAAAGCTACTAGGGAGTAAAAATAAGAAGAAATCAGAAAAATCTTTACCTCATGGTATAGAGTAGGGTGCCATCATCTTCAAGGCGTAGAAGTTTGTTTGGTGTTGTCATGTTGTGAGCTATAGATTTTTTACCATTATGGAAGAAAGTATCTGGGGTCCATATCTTGCTGGCAAGCAGGTTGTTAAGAGGGAGACGTTGCATCGGTCCTTTGAATTGAAGTCTTTCATCTTTCCAGCTTTGTCGAAAAAATACATCAATGGTGTATTCCTGGCATAAAGAACCAGTCATGTTAATAATGTGTCTCAAAAAATAATCATTTTTACAGTTATTTTAACAACATAAATAGTACTGATTTAGGATCCATATGCTATAACCTACCATTTCTGTGTCTGACACTGGACCAAAACTGGTAACATAGATGTCTGTTTTCACCTGAGTTATTCTCTCTGCAATAAAGAGATACAGAGCCTGAATCAGTAAATGCTATAACAAACAGACACTCTGTAGGTATTCATTTTTGTATTAACAACTACATTTGTTATTTTAGGCCAGCATTTTCTAAGAAGCCCAAAACTTTGAAATTCAATGGGATTTGAGTGCCTAACTCTTTGGATCCTTTGACTATCCCAGCCTTAATGGTTTTTTGAGCAGGGAATTTTGTTAATACTTTAAGGCCACGTCTCCACTTGCTGTGCTAGAGATCAATTTTATGGCGTTCAATTTAGTTGGTCTAGTAAGGACCCACTAAATCAAATGCTGAGGGCACCCCTGGTTGGCTCCACTACTCCTTGATTTGCTAGGAGTTCGGGAAGCTAATGGGAGCGTTTTTGCACATTGACCTCCCACTGTGGAGACAGCACCAAGCTCATCTTACGGTATGTCTACTCCATCTACATTACCTATGTAGCTGGAGTTGCATACCTTACGCCGACCTTCCAGCATAAATGAGCAAAGAGCCCAAGTACCATTTTTTCAGTGGTGGCATGGTGGTGAGAGTAGGTGTGGAAAGTCTTCTAAAATACAAAATATATGAATGTTGACTGTAACTTTGCCCTACAGACATGCATGAAAGGCCTGATTCCTGAAAGGCATTCCTCTATCCCTTTAGAAATCAATTACATCCATGCAAAATCAGAATGGTAGCATTGTACATACACATCACAGTTTGATATAACTGACTAAACTAGACACAGGGCAATAGTGAATCAGCTCCCCTAGTATTTATCCTAAAGAGTGTAAACTATTCATAGATAACTCCCTGCACAAAGAAAGAAAGAACTCTTTGAAATAGTAAGCATTGTGTAAGAACACTGAAATACACAACATGATCTGTTAGTTCCCTTAATTTCATTTGGATATATCTTTTTTGCCTTGTTTTTTGGTTATCACTTTCAGCCATGGGATTATTAATACTTCTCTGCAGAGAGGGCTATGGAAATACTATTTTTTAAGAAAGGACTTGGACAGATGGTGGACCAACTCTGGGAGAGGGCTGGGGCTCCAGGAATATGGGATGTGTGCATGAATGTCTGAAAGAAAAAAAGCAGCTAGGAGAACACCTTGATCAGAATGAAGAGAAGAGCAGCAAAGTGAGTGTAAATCAGGCTGTAAAAAGATTTGAAAAAACAAAATAGGGAGAGTAAGCCTGTGCAGAAGGTGGGGAGAAGACAAAGGAGAAATATGTAGAGGGGTTGGTCAAGATCAAAATAGCAGGGATGATGGATGCAATTTTAATTACTGACATTTTAAAATAGCAGATATAGGTGCTACAGAGTAGGTGTATACATACAATTTTATCACATCTAGCTGATCACAGAAAAGGATATTTTTAATTTTTACCTCTTCTAGAGATTTTTGTCAGTCATACTTCATAAAATATGTTTGATTTGTTCTGACGGGTTCGTACATGTTATTTTTCAATTATGGAACTTAAAATATTTGGAAAGCTGAAGTCAGGCATCACATTGTAAGGCAATATTATCAAAAAGAACAAGAAAAATCTATTCAACTACACAAATTCTTAGTGATGACTAGAAGAATTTGTCATAGGTCAACCTGACCCAAACCTGATTTGAATCCTATGAAAATGACTGTAAAGATTTCAGAGGGCTTTTGGAGACTGGATTTTCTTAGGACATACACAAATAACTAAATAAATACATTATTTAAGGCCTAGGGCATCAGATAAGATCCACAGTATTACTGGTGTAAGAGCTTCCCCATTTCTTATAGGTAATGTTATGGTCTCACAATGGAGCTTCCTATGCAATCCTTATTCAGGAGAGATTTTCATGGACTTGTAAAAGAGATTTGCCTGAGTGAGGATCAGGTCCATTATGCTGTGACTGGGCCCTGACTAGAGATTTCTAAATGCTGACACAATCAGCAGTGGACTGTCTTTATTACTGAAAAATATAAACCACCAGGGTTATTCTAAATTAGTATTACAAATAATCTATTGTGGAAGTTGTTTGTGCTGTTTGCTAAATATAATTCTGTACATTACACACAGTATATATTTACCTGCCATATTCTTTCACTGAGATGTACCAGAGTTGAATTTGTAGCACTAGAAATGTTATCAGTGTGATGGACCACTCTAAGCGACAGAGGATTCTGCTCACCTATACTCACCTGAAACCCCTCTGTGGTTTGCTTTATTGAAATGTATAGCAAAATATCATACCGCTTTAAGAGCCAAATGTAAATAACCAAGCTAGGCTGCCATTACCCAAAGTGCAATGTAAAGCATAGTCTGTGTGGCTTGCTTCAGCTGAGGCCAGCACAAAGGTATGAAGTCCCAATAACTCCAGCAATGTTTCAGAGGAAAAGGAATCCCTGGTTTTCCTTCTAAATGTAGCCTTCCAGAAATTGACTAGCCCATCCATTCATCCTTCTTTGGCTGTTACTCTGTTAAGTGGGGATTGGTTAATTGCCCACAGTTGGATTCAGAGATACTGTGGATCCCTACAGTCAAGGTGAGCAGCAAGGGTTCAGATTCTAAGGAGAGCGTCGTCTCACCAATTTCTAGACAGTATCTTTTCCCTCATCCCAATCAGCCATTTGTTTACAAAGGCTCTTTCTATTTCCTTTTGGTTAGGTAGACAGAACAACTATACTTAAGAGGTTTGTTCCACTGACAGGGTTCTCAAGTTATATAGACTTTGCTGTAGGAATTACGCAATAGAGACACTTGATGCAATAGCAATAGAAATTGTACCTCCCAGTCCTGGGCGCAGTCTATTGTCATAGCCATCCAGTAGGCCATCCAAAATCCTGGTGAATATGGTAATATTATCATTGATGTCATCTTTCCCTGAAGCTGTTGGCAATTGTGAAAAGCTGTTTTAAATATATAAATAAAGGAAACTGATTAAAAGCTGTGCCAGTCACATAGGGGTGAGGATTGGAGATCAACTTCCTTTTCCTTCCAATTTTCTACTCTCTCCCATAATTTTAAGATACCAACTTCAGCTACGTCAACTGCATAGCTTAAGTAGAAATAGCTTAATTCGGCTTTTGGTACTCTCTACATAGCAGAAAGTTGAAGGAAGAACATTCTTCCTTCAACTTATAGAATCATAGAATCCTAGAACTAGAAGGGATCTTGAGAGGTCATCAAGTCCAGTCCCCTGCCCTCATGGCAGGACCCAATCCCTGACAGACGTTCATCTAATCTGGTCTTAAAAAGCTCCAGTGATGGAGCTTCCACAACCTCCCTGGGCAAATTATTCTAGTGTTTAACCACCCTGACAGTTAGGAACTTTTTCCTAATGTCCAACATAAGCCTCCCTTGCTGCAGTTTAAACCCATTGCTTCTTGTCTTATCCTTACAGGCCAAGGAGAACAATTTTTCTCCCTCCTTCTTGTAATACCCTTTTAGATACTTGAAAACTGCTATCATGTCCGTTCTCAGTCTTCTCTTTTCTAAATTAAACAAGCCCAGTTCTTTCAGTCTTCCCTAATAGGTCATGTTTTCTAGACCTTTAAAATTTTTGTTGCTCTTCTCTGGACCTTCTCCAAATCTTTCTTGAAACGTGGTGCTCAGAATTGGACACAATACTCCAGTTGAGTACTAATCAGTTCAGAGTAGAGCAGGAATGAAAGCAAAACTTCCCTTACTCATTGTGAAATGAGGGTTACCATGAATGGTAGTAAGAAGTCCTCCATCTCAACACTATTTCAAAGTAAAGGCTTGTAGTGTAGACATGCACTGTTATTTTGGAATAATGTCAGTTATTTACAGTTTACAGACAAGGAAAACCTAACCTGGTATCCAGGACATAAGAAAGGAACCTATATTAATTTTTTTCAAGTATATTTAGAATGAAAAATACATTACTAAAACAGGGTATGTCTACACTACCCTCCTAGTTCGAACTAGGAGGGTAATGTAGGCATACCGCACTTGCAAATGAAGCCCGGGATTTGAATTTCCCGGGCTTCATTTGCATAAGCGGGGCGCCGCCATTTTTAAAACCCCACTGGTTCGAACCCCGTGCAGCGCGGCTACACGGGGCACGAACTAGGTAGTTCCACGAGGAGTAACGGTAGTTTGAACTAGGAAGGCTAGTTCGAACTACCTAGTTCGTGCCCCGTGTAGCCGCGCTGCACGGGGTTCGAACCAGCGGGGTTTTAAAAATGGCGGCGCCCCGCTTATGCAAATGAAGCCCGGGAAATTCAAATCCCGGGCTTCATTTGCAAGTGCGGTATGCCTACATTACCCACAGTGACATACCCACAGTGAAAATAGTGGCTCATAAGGAAAAATGACTGAAATAGTTTCACTGAAACATCTTTTTTGGAGGGGGATTGAAAAAAATATTGCTTACCAAAAAGTTTTCCATATAAAATTTCATTTCTGGTCAATTGTTTTGTTTTATTTATTATATTCAAAATGCCAGAACTCACATTTTCAGTAAGAATGTTTACCCTAGATTGGTTTTGAAAACTGAAAAGACATTTTCTTTTTATAGCAACTAAAAAATGTTGATGGGAAAGTGTGTGTGGGGGGGGGGAGAGGAGGGGAATTAAAACGAGCTAGCATTTTTTGACAACCTCTTCTAATCCCATACTCCCAGTGCAGCCACTTATGCATTCCCACAATACAGAAAAACTCCACTCCCAGCTGTTTTGGACCATATGGAGGCCACATGGAGGCACTGCCTCTGTGTCCTCCTGCGTTCCCAATCTACTTTCACAGGACAAAATCATGTCTTATGCAAAGTCCCTATGGACAGAGACAATATTGCAAAAATCTAGGTGTATCTGGCTTTACATCAGACAAATGGTGAGCTTCATACTCATTCCTCTCCGGTGGGAGAGTGAGAGAGGAGAAAATGTGTGAAATACACCGTGGTTCATGAGTGTTCTCCTTTCAGAGTGGAAAGGTTTGGGTATTTGCCTTGTCAGAGGATGTAAGGACTAGGAAACACATGCAGCTGTAAGTTCACCAGGCTCCATCCTTGCATGTTCTGGAATTGATGGTCTCTAAGTCATGTTCACGCATGATCCCTTCCCTCCACACATATATCTTACTTTCATTTACCCATTGCCAATCCCCAGAGAATGCAGTATGTATGTCCTCCTCCACAAGAATCTCAGAGGGCTTTGCAAAACACCAGTTTAGCCTCCTAGCACTCTTACACTAGGAATTACTTCCATTTCACACCAGAAAAGATCAGGAGATTAGGGACCTAATTCTGATCTATTTTACACAAGTATTACATCTGTGTAATTCCACCGTCTTCAATTAAACTACTCCTGGTTTAAGTAACATTGGAACTTGTCCCTGAGTCAATTGCCAATGGGTCACACAGTACGGTTCAAAACCACCTAGTAGGTGTGAGATCTTTTCCCCTGACCTGACCCATTATAGCAGGTAGAAGTGTCTGAGTGGTATAACAAGGGTGCTGCCAGGGGATTCCCTAATGTAGGCACTGAGGAACAAAGGCAAACACTGCCCTTGACAAGCCTTCTTGTAAGCCATGATAAAGGGGATCATTGGGGGGGGGGGACTTAGAAATAGTGGGGGGGAGGGACACTTATGTTCTTATGTTCACTTCTATGTGGGACCATAGCAGGTAGTTGTATGGAGATTTCCAGAAATGCTAAAGCTCATGAGGCAGCCCTGGGAGGCTGCTGTAACTTGGGCTCTGAGGGCTAATTATGCTAGGAACCTCTACAGCCCCTTGAGCATCCCAAGAGAGTGCAGAGCCTTGAAGCCCTGTTTACAGCCTTCCCCCTAGGTTTTTAGAGGCACCGCACTGAATCTCACCCCTCGCCCAAGCCACAAGAACTATTCTCTGCAGGTTAATTTAATTCCCAGTTCTGTCTCTTATGATCACATCTACTCCATTGGCCATTTAGTACCAAAGTGAGGTGGATGATGCAATGCAAATGATCAACTAACATAATATGGCAGTTTAATCCACTAGATTCAGACTAATTATACAAGGATTCTGCTTGTTGGTTTAGTGGGCAGTTGATGGATTTCAGGATAATAGGTTGTACACTTAATGTCAGTGAAGGTCAGCTGCACCTTCAATTTAGTTGAAAACAACATCCTAGTTAATGGAGGTAAGTACCAACTATTTTAACTATTCAGCTAGCATTGCTGACACAAAAGGAAAATCCAAGAATTCTGTTTAAAACATGTAATCAATTTCTTTTCCCCAACAGCAGCAAAAGCACATACTCAATTATGTCTCCTGGTAGATGGAAAGATGAAATTGCCCTTTTCTATAAGGAGATTTTAAGACTATTAAGGGTTCGTTATTTTCCAACTCATTCCTATCCCCAGCTCTTACCCTGCTCTCTGGTGAAAGAATTAAATTACACATTAAACATTTTAATATATTATCAGGATTGTTAGATTTTAAAGCTATCTCAGAAAAGGGAACTCAAAATGCTAGTTCAGAAAAGGAAGCCTTCTTTTGGTGCCTGGCCAACTGAATTTCTCCAGAAGTGCCGATATACTCCCCTCTGTTTATTACATAAACTATTAATTTGTCTCTGCATTCCAGTATAATTCCAGTCCTACAGGAAACTCTATTCTTCAAAAAGAAAGCAAAAAAGAAAAGCAGCATTGAAGTCTGAAATATTTTCCAGTGTTTCATTTACCCTTTCTTGTGAAAGTGCTTGAGAGGATTGTTGTCAAGTAACTACCAGTATATCATCGCCTTATCACAAACAATCTGTTAGTGTTAACTGTCAGGCTTTGGAACAAACTGCAATAGAGACAGTGATGCTTAAGACTGTGAATGATTTACCTTCCAATATGGATGACTGAACATCTTTAGGGAATTACAAGCTTTTGCATTGCTGGACATTTCTGCTGCTGTTGATGGTCTTGATCATGCTGAACTGACTAAAATATTAAATTGGTCTGACAAGAAATACGCTTGGTTTTGCTCATGTTGATTCTATCTTAAATAGTTTGTCTCTTTCACTTTTAATTCTTTTACTGTCTCTGGGGGTCTCTCCTGGGTCCACTGTCATTTCCAAAAATATTTCTTTTAAAACAACTAAAGCTGCTCAGTAAATATAACCTATTAAATTATTTATAAAACTAAAGCATTTAAAAGTAAGAAAATGAAGGCTGAAGAACGTACTTAAGGAGATAGTGTTTTACAGCACCCTAAAGAAACACATTCTTATCAAACATAAATATTTCATTGTAAAATTACAACCTTAACTCTGACCCAAGGTAAATGATTTTATTAGCAATCTCAAAAAATAAACTGCACACAAAACCCCTCTTCAAAATGTAAAGCTGTTTGCATGTTTATGTTTACAGTATTGTCGTAGCTGTCTTAGTCCCAGGGTATTACAGAGAAGGGGGATGAGATACTCTTTTAGCTGTCTCTCTGAACAAAAGAGCCTCCCTGCTACTCTGTTTATATGTGGCAGATATTGCAACCCCATATAGTATCTTCTAGAGAGCACTGTATTAAATGTAGAAATGGTTTGTGTATGAATGTCCTCTACTCTACGGAAGTGGGGGTGGGAACCCACCACAGCTCCACGAAGAACTAAAAACAATGAGGTTTGGTTAAGACAAGTTGTAAACTTGAGTTCCAATGAGTTACTGGAGCTTGACCCAGAGACCAAACCTCAACTACAGAGACCAAGAAACAAAGAAAGAACTTGGGATATATAAAGGCTGAGTATAAATAGATTCAAGATCCTTCTTTTGATGATCAGCAAATGGACAGGACTTTAAATCCTAAGGGAACTCTGCCTTTGCAGAAGGGGCATAAAGGATGTTGGTCTCTCAGATTCCTGGTACAGAAAAGGGGCAGTTTTCTGGTATATTAGTGAGTATGTAGGAACTTTTTTAGATATTTTCTCTGTGATGCTTTTATCCTAAAAATAAATGTATTTTGTGGTTAACTTGTAACTGCTGGCAGACATTGGTTATATCCTCATAGAGCAAGCAAAGCATAGACCCTGGCTTGCTGACGATATTGCAGTATATATGACAGGGTAATGTGCAGCGTTAAAACTCACAATCAGGAAGAAAAGAAATGTGGGTCTCCACCAAAGAGAGGTAATGGCTGGGAGTCTGAAACCTTAAATGGGAGTCTCAAGGGACTCTGGAGAAGAAATACAGGTGCAATCAACTCTGAAACTGTGACATATACCTCAGTGACAAATGTTGATCAATATTAAATACGTATTACCGGTACTATAGTCTTTCTGTAATTCAGTATTACATGCCTTCTTTGGAGGAAGCGATGCCCAAAACATGCATTAGAGTGCTGCTGCACAGAAGCAGCACAGATTTTTATGAAGATGAGTTAAGCTTAGTCCCTTCTATCAAAAAACTTTTGCCAAGCCCCCAGTACATATTGCACTCATTCCCCAGCGCTGGTAGTTTTTCTGGTAGTTCTACAGATACTGAAACATTGCACTTGTGTTTGTGTTTTGTTTGTTTGTTTGTTTGTTTGTTTGTTTGTTTTTTTAAGTAAAGGGGTAAAAAGGAAAGAAGGACTAGGCTGCAAGTAGACAAATATGGAAACTAGGGTTCTTTTCACCAACGTACTACAGGTTGAACCTCTCTAATCTGGGACTCTCTGGTTTAGCACAGAGGTTGCCAGACCAGAGAGCCCCTGGATCAGAGAGCCCCAGCTCGGGGCAGCAGAATCCTGGCACCCTGGGCTGTAGGGTGTTGGCGGCCTACGGCTGGCCATGGAGCTCTGGCAGCCAAAAAGCAGCTGAGCTCCAGTAGCCCCAGGACAGGAGAGCCTTGGTGGCCCAGAGCAACAGAGTCCTGACATCCCTGGGCCAATGGAAGCCCATTAGATTAAGATATGTAAAAGTAGCCAGGACAAAACACCCAGAAAATATCTTGTAGAGAAAAAATTATTGCATTGGCAGGTGACTCAAGTTAGTAGGGTTCTTATATTTCTCAGTTACTCTGATTACTCTGTTAGTTAATGGGTAATAACACCAACCAGCATCCTCAAATGATTTCCTCTTGGCCATATTTCAGAAAACCAAACATATCCCCTTTGCTCACATAGAGGGGACTTCTGATTCACTTGAGGCCTTAGGTGTAAAAGAGAAAGTTTCTGAGGTGATGAAATCAGCCTTCTACTATTTGATAAATTCCTAGAATTATTCCCTTTCCTGGGGTAGATATTGCGCCTTTCTGCCTCTGGGATAACTCACTGTCAAACTTTAAGGCTAGAGATAGCTGGTGGAGAATTACCACATTTGTGTAGGATATATCTCTTTAGGGGTGGAAAGTTGGCAGAAGCAACTCTGCCACATTCTCTGCTGATCACCTCCTCCTAACTCCAGAGCAAGGGAAGAGAAGGGGTATATCAGGAGGAGTGTGATTAGGAAGGGGCATGACACTATGTCTTATCTTCTACTAACACAAGGTTAGAATAGAACCCGTGGCTCTTACATTTATGATGGCTGAGGATCAGGGAACTGCAATCATCCATCACTCTGTACTGCATGAATTTAGATGAAAAGCAGGACCTTCATTACAGGCATCCCAATTGCTTTATTAATAATAGAACTGGTTGAAAAATGCAGAAAAAATGTTGACTTTTTCAATGAAAATGTTTGACCAGCTCCAATTAACAGTTTTCTACCTGCAGAAAGAGTCACCAGCGAGTTAGACTGGCTGCAGTTAGGATCACCTCACTTCTCATCTTGTACCAATAGTAATGGTTCCCAGTGAAATTTCTTATTAGCTAAAATATATTTCTGGGCACTCATAAGGTGAGCCTTTCCCAAATTACAGCTAAATTAATCTTTCCATATTGTGATACTCAGGTAAACCCAAGAGGCAAGAGCTACCCCACAATATAAGATACTGAATAAGTGACTCCTTGTTCTATGGAATGACTGCTCTGGTCAATTGATTCAGTTAATTTTATGCTTCACTCCAGAAGTGTGCCACTGGGGAGAATCTTTCTACTGTGCTCCACCCCCAGTGAAATCAGACACCTTTCATTTGTTCTGTGGCAATCTGACACTATTTCTTGCACACTCAAAACACTCAAAGTTTTGGGTGTAAAAGGAAAAAAATGTCAGAGCCTTTGTCTAATCTGAAGATGTTTGCTTTTACAGCTACTGTAATTGATTTTTTACTATTCATTAACATTATAGTACAGATTAATTTTTAATTTAAGTATAAATGTAAAGCATCTAAAGCATCTTAAAATACCTCGGTATAGTAAGGTATAAAAATCATGGTCTGATTTTAGCAAGCTTGAAGTCTGCTTCATTCATATTAGACAATGAAGAACAAGGCTCATAAATTACTGTTATAAGAACAATGCTGGTTTGGTATATTTTTGTATTTTCTTCTTCTTTGATCTATATCTCTGAATTTTAATTTCATAACTTTTTAATAACACCATTTATCTATGTTTACAGTTCTACACCTTGCTTCTCTCTCACCCCCAGTTTAATGTTGTATCTAAGCCTCAGCAGTCATTCCATATTTCTGATAACCCCAAATTACATCTGAGATTTTGATTTTGCTGAGATTTTTAAAAACAACTGGGGGATTTAGATACATAATTCTCATTTATTTCATTGGGTATTACATGTCTTAGTCCTGCTAGGCAGATCTGAAAATCACAGCCTTCACCTACAACTTCTTTTTGTGTTTTGTTTTAAATATTTGCCATTGTACAAGAATGGCAGCCAGTTTTTCTTCATGTATAATAAAACACACTAAAATGTAGCTCTGCATACCGAACCTAAATGATCCTAAATTATTATAGTACAGTCTAGTGGCAATAACAAATGTTAACTGCAACAATCAAAGGGTTACCACTGTTTACATACTACTCTAATATTTATATTAATATAGTGTCTTTTTATGCTGAAGCATCTCTGAAATATACACTGACACAGCTGCTGCTTCTGAGGCAGAACTATACTACCTTCTGCCTCAATGCTGCTGCATGAGTAGAGTCACAATTTGACCCTACAGCAGCAATTGGACATGAAGGGCTAACACTGCAGTGGATACATTTACTCTGTAGGGTAAATTATTGGATCACAAATGGAAAGAATGGAATTGTAGAATACTTACTAGCTATTTGACTAACTCTTAGAAATAAATTGGCCCAATTTGGCAGGACTGTCTCTTTCTGTTTATATGGGGCTATGTCTACATTATGGGTTTTTTTCAGAGGTATCCCGGAAAAACTCTGCCGCATCCAGGGAATGCGTCTGCTCTTCTGCTTTTGTTTTGCAGAAGAGCAGACATGCTTTTTCAGAAGCCCTGTCTTCCTCCCAGGGCCGGCCTGAACCATTCGTGCGGCCCGGGCCCCAGGAGCATGGAGCTGTCTCCAGGAGTGTGGTATATGTGCGACCCCGCCCCCGGGTGCACGGCACTCCCGGGGCCCGGAAGCCTGGCGCATGCGCGGCCCTGCCCCCGCCTGGTCCGGCAACCCCGCGTAGCGCCCCCTACAATGGGGCAGTAGCCCAGACATCCTGTAGCTTGGGCTGGCTCTGCTTCCTCCTTCCATGAGGAAGAAGGGCTCTTCTGAAAAAGGAGGCTTTTCTGAAATTTGGCCCAGTGTAGATGGGCCATATTTCGGAAAAACCTCTTCCGAAAAATGTTTTTGCATACCTTTTTCTGATAGCTCAATGTAGTCTAGCCATAGCCTGGTACAAGGCCACATAACTCAGGTGAGTTGCAGGTCACAACTGAAGAGCACTGCCAAACCTTTGTCATGAATCCTCGATAGGGCTTATTTCTATCCATTATTTGTTTATTGTTTTTAGCCACTGTATTTAGACCCTCTTTTCAAAGACTAACAAATCTACACTTTTTCTGTAAAGATAGTATCATACAGAAGTTAAAGGACTGAATATTATCCCAAAAAAACCATGGATAATTTTAAATTATTGTATTTTTTTCCTGTTTACTATAGCAATGAAGTGAAAGGGCAAAGACCTCAAGGTTGCAATCCTAGAATATTTCTCAAAATAATATTTTTTAGCAAATTGTCACCATCTCTGTAGAACCAAACTATCACTGTCTACTCCCTCCTCACGTCTATAATAAACATACTCACAAAAAACATAGACAGCACCTATCACTTTAGGCACCTAAATCCATGAATCAGGCCCCTCTGAACCCATAGGTGGCTGATTCCTCATTTAGTGCCTATGTTTTTGCTATAAAAGTTCCCTTGACACCATGTTTCTGCAGCTGAGCATGTGCACTGAACCTCTATGCCAGATGTCCTGAGACCTAAGGCTCAGACCAATGCAGAATTCAGGGGAAGCTAAGCATTGCTCACTTGCAGAGCCTGGTTCAATTATCATGTGCAACCCACACACCTGCTGGTTGTGGTGCTCTGTCCCATCTAGTGGCACTTAGACCACTTACAGAGAGAGAAAAAATGAGTTTCTTTTACAACTTCAGCTGAGAGCCATCTGGCTTTTAGATCAAGCAGTAGTGGCTCATACACTAAGCTCCAGAGGTCCCAGGTTCAGTTCTGCCTGTCAGCATTACACATGCTCAGACCTTGCCTAGTAGATCAGGGCCTACAGAGAAGCTTTCATGGAATGCTGGAGGAGGGGGAGAAGACATTTATACAGTCTCCCAGGGGTGGAACCTCCCTCCTGATTTCTAGCCCAGAGAGTAAAACATTCACTTGGGATATGGATGAGCCACAGTTTTCCCCCCTCTGCCTGAGTAGGAGCAGAAATTTGAACAGGGACACTGTCAGTTCTTAGCTGAGCACCCTTACCCCTCAGCTATGGTACATTCTATTATGAGTTTTCCTATGTTACAACAGGGGAAGTGGATCTCCAACTTCCCAGGTGAGAGCTCAAAGCATCAGACTCTCTTTCACATACTGGCCCAAAGTCAAAGCTGTTCCCCTGTGGATTAGCTAATGAAAGAATCATTGGGCCAAAGAGGATACAAGCATGAGGATGACTTTGTAGGCTGGTAGTTAGAGCACTCACCTGACTAGAGAATTCCTGTTCAGATCTCTTCTTCCCATCCACTGGAGGAAGGACTTGAAATACAGTCTGAAATTTTCTTAACCACAGAACTAAATGCTATGAAAGCAGTTCTTGTCCTTGTCCTCCTTCCTCCCTTTGATGGGATATGAGGTTATCATTCTCCTCTCCTAGAACAGCTAACACCAGGAGAGGGTTCGCAGCTGGGAATCCCAAACAGAGGTAAGTGCGCCTCCCCCCCCCCCCCCCCCCCCCCCCCCCGCCATCTGGATATAAGCATCACTCTCTGAGAGAAAGGCAATGCTTAAGACACATGCAGCAACTCCATGTCTCCCACTGGCTATCTTAGACAAAGAGCGACCTAAGCTGGGTTTTGTGAATCCCACATTCTAAGGCAATTTCTCTCTGCCCAATTCATTGCAGAGGCCTAAGAGCTAGGCATGGAGGTTCTGACCATCACCACACAGAGGTATGTTTTGTGAATCTAGATCCAAGAGCCTGATTCTGTTTGCAATACGGTCCAATGGGAGTTTTGCCAAAGCCTTCAATGATAGCAGAAGCAGGTGTACCATAGGTTAGTATTTTAATTTTTCAGCTGTTTGGCATCTTTGTAGTATACAGTTTTAGAACTGTTTGCTTTTTCTCAGCAGACTTGTAGCAGAGGTCTGAATGTTTTAACAGACTTATATAGGAAATGGGTCTGAGCCTTCAAGTTCAGATCTAAAAGTATGGGGCAGATCACAAGCAGGGTGCTTGTTTTTTGCATTATGAAGAATCACCAGTTTGGCTCCTGTTCTTCAAAATTCTTCAAAAAATTAATCATGTTGAAATGTGTCTTGATTTGAATCTGTCTTTACTATATATTTTTTCAAAGTGAGGAGTTGTTAATGTGTGCCCCTGGATAGGTTTCAATAAGGAAAATTTATCTTTCAAAATTGTATGGAATATATTTTCCTAAAATATAGTCACTTTAGATTTCTATGAGCCTTGCTAAATGCTCTGTGTAAAATTACCTTCATAGGCTATTTCTGGTACAGTTAGTGAAAACAGATAATTATTTTTTCAGAGTTGAAATATAGTAGTTATATTTTCTATATGTAACAATCAGAAAATAATGATTCGGGTAAACACCTAAAAAAGTTAAGCAAAATTGTTTGTAACATGTTCTGTAGAAATATTTTCTCAGCTTTGAAACCTGTATTTTCATTTTGAGTAGGATCAAGCTCTCTTTTAAACAATTAATTTTAATAACTGGGAGTGCATACTGAATTCTCTCTGCCCTAATACAACCTGCACATTCGCCAACTACACCGTGTATACAATAATCCAGCAGAAGAAAGGTGTCAGCAATTTTAATTTCAAAACACACTAGGGGCTCAATCCCACCAATGTCCCAGCATTCTGGACTCCTTCCAGGAAAGAACTAAAGCATATGCTTATCTCATGTGCTTAACTTTAAGTGCTTAATTTTAAGTATTTAAAGTTAAGCACTTTTTCCCATTGAAATCATGTGACCTGCATCGACTTAAGTTTTGTATCTAATTTAGTGCCTTGCTATGGGGGTCAGCACATTCAGCACCTGGCTGACTTGACCCCTATGATTGTGATTCTGAATTTCTTGTACACACAAAACTCCCTTTAACTTCAATATCCACCATAGTCAGCAGCATTGCAAGGGATGTAAGACTGGTCCGTAAACTGGTAAGGATCAGAACATTTCACCAGGGAAACAATTGTTCCTTTCCCCCTGACATTTATAGTGGAGCAAAAGCAAGTCTATTTTTCTTCTTGCCAGGAAACAGAGCTTTAGATGTTCTTAGAGTCTATATGACTATATGGCCGTCAGTTAAAAAAATGGCCTTCAGTTAAAAAAAAAATCAAACATATGACAACTTACCCAAAGTGACTGGCTAAACTCATGAAAATGCAGAGAAGGAAGAATTTTTTGATCATGATAAGAGCAGGGAACATTCCATTGTCCATTCCAAATGAATTTAATGATATAAGCAGTTCTTTTGGAAAAGATATTCCTTTCCTGCTATTTTTCTTAAGCTGTAAGAGCAAAAAACAAAACAAACAAAAACAATGTAAATTAAAAGAGAAACAGATAATAGGATAACAGCATTCAGACAACAACCAAAATTGTCTGTTTTTAGCTACTTATGTTTACCTGTGAACATGCCATGTTATATAGTTGAAAATGTATTTTTTCAGGGCATTTTAATCTTGTGCTAATAACAAATTACAAAACAAAAGAAATTACCTTTGTTGATTTGCTCATCAAGCAAATAATGTAGAATGATAGAGCTGTTTACTAGTTTCCAAATATTGGTTTTAACTCTTATCTACTTTAAGTAACAGCTATATGCTGGATAATCAAGTGCTGATTGTGTATGTTTTTCTTAGTTACATTCTTTTCATAATCACAATTCAATTACAAATTTATCTTTTCCAAATCTTTTGTTAGAAATCCTCTACTATCTGGAATTCAGGAATGCCAATATATTGTGCATTAAAAAGACAAAATCATTCTTTGTTTTAAATGCATATAAACCTCATGCTAAGGAAACAATTTACAATAATATAATATCTGCCTGTGGGATTGATTGTCACTTTTTGGATGTCTGCTCAATGATTAAGTAACCTGATAATTACAGTATTTGGGAGAGCTATCTCTCCCTGCTCAACTCTGTGCCCTAATTAAAGTCTTTTACTCTCTCCCTCTTTCTCTCTCCCTCTCTCTCTCTCTCTCTCTCTCTCACACACACACACACACACACACACACACACACTCTCCTCTCTCTCTCTCTCTCTCTTCATTTTGGACATGCTCATGCAAATACACAAAGCCTCTCCACTTTCTCTTTCACAGTCCAAAAAACCCCAAATGTTTTAAGGTTCCAGTCCACAACTTTCCCTCTCAACTCCTAGAAATATTCAATTGACAACACAAGGCACCATTCAGTGAGGCTAGGGAGCTCTCTCTTGATCAGTCTGTAAAAACTCATCTATGAAGAGCCAGGGAGCCATTTCTCCTGGAGTCCTATTGACAGGTAGCTTCCCACAAGCATTCCCCAACAGTCCAGCCCTTGGCTGTAGCAGAAATTGGTCAGTGGGTTGGTTCCCTCTCTCTCTCCCACCCTGTAGCCTAGGATATTGCAGAGACCCACAAAGCCATCATCCCCTAACCCTCTGCCTTCCACACGCAGCCTCAGCCCTGTCACCAACCCTGAAATCTCTATAGCCACCCCCTCATTTACTTGCTCACCCACCTCCTGACGCTCCATGCAGCCTCTCCAAAAGTACCAGCCCACAGTGGAACACAGTCCCAGAGCCCACTACTGCCCCTTTTGCTCTATGGGTCACTGTGCCCTGATGCCCTCAAGCTGCCCAATTTAGCCAACTTCTCACAAAAAGCCAAAAGTGGCATGCCTGACGCACAAGTCCCACAACACCACTGTCCATGGTCAGCAAGACCGCAGTATGCATGGCCAGCTCTGGCTGTCTCATGAGTGCCTAGTGTGCCAGGCAGTTTGCACGGGTACATATAAGGTAGTGTAGGGCCCAGCCATGCACAGAACACAAGGTGCGCTGGATGCAAAGGTGCTCTGTGGGGATCCTCCCCTTGTGGGATCCCAGCCCTCCACCACATGGATTCAAACATCTCCCATTGTTTTGTAAGGCAGGAATAATTCCTCTTCCTACCTCTTCCCCCCAATGCTTACCAGCTGCCCTAGTTCAGGAAGGGGCTGCTCAGGGCATCCTTTTTCTTGAGTCTGCTGCAATACAAGGCTGGGTGATGAATGTGGGAGGCTGAAAGTTTCCCAAAAGCACCCAGGGATAGTTCTGTGGCAGAGTGAGACCCAGGCAGCTCCCTCCTGCCAGACTGCGCTTGCTTTTCTTTCCTGCAGAACTCTTGTTTCTTGCTCTCTCTCCCACCTGCCCTAGGATTGCCAGATTTCTACTGCGTTAATAATCCAGAGTCTCTTAAAAACTAGCCATACATTTAGTAGCCCAATCTATTTATTGAAACCAAGTTTGTGGGGGGGGGGTTTAATGAGCACATTGGTCTGTACATAAGTAACCAAATGAAAGCTTTCATTAGATCCCTAGTACAGATTTAATTAATTGATTAGATAAATAAGCTACAAGTCCCATCAGGAGTTCCCCACGTTAGTAACAAAGCTACGAAGTGACAATCACATTCAAAATCCACCTCCTCCGCCTCTGGGGAATGCTGACAGGGAGGTCACTTCACCAGTCGCCCCCTACTTCAACCTTATTAAAATGCCCTTTGCAAATGGAGATCTACAAACCCAGCCCAGATGAGACCCTTCCATCAATATCCTGGCAGCCAATTAATTAACCCCCCCTCCCTCCCGAAATCCTTCCATCCAGAGTCCCCTACACTTTAGGGAAACTCAGAGCCCCAATATCAGCTGTCACCCAGCCTTCCCTCTCCTCCAGATAAACATCCGGCATTCAGAGCCCCCTGCCCCCAGTAATCACCCAGTCACCCCAACAAACACCCCGCAGCCCCCCAAAGAGCCTGATACCCAGATCGCCCCTCGCTCAGCCCTGCCCCGTCAAGCCCCAGAGGGGCAGCTACGGATCTTCCCCCTGCCTTGATCCAGCCTGGCTGCTGCTACCTCCCAGCCCGGGGTCCGCTCCTCGCCCAGCCCCAGCCTGCGGGAGGCTGCCGGGCTCCAGCGCTCCAGCCCGAGGGGCTCTGCAGCAGGCGCTCCCGTCGAGCAGCCGCCGCTGTGCGAGCAGGAAGGCGGGCGGCGGGGCAGAGCCTAGCCCGGGGCAGGTCGGGGGGCAGGCGGCGCGGCCCCGCTTACCTCCTCTGCGGCTGGTGGCTCGGCTCGGCACTGCCCGGGGCGGGGCGGCGCCAGGTCCCGGCTCCTCGCTGGAGCCACGAGCAGGGAGGGGCAGCATCTTCCTCGTGCTGCAAAGTGCGCCGGGGTGGGGGGAAGGGTGAGACCCTGGCAGCGGGGAGATGGCGGGACAGCCCCCCCCCCCCCCGCCTGAGCAGCCCCGATCCCCCCTCCTGGGCCCGGACACAGGCGGCTGGTGCCTGGCGTCTCGGCGGGCAGAGGCAGCAACGCGGGGCGGGAAGCGGGGATGCCCCGGCTCTGTCACGCGCCGAGCTCTGGTCCGCTCAGCAGCCTTGGAGGCTCCCGCGCAGCGAGGCCAGGTGAATGACCTGTGGGGCTTGTCACTTCCAGGGAACCCTCCCCCCCCCCCCCCGACACACACAGCATAGGCACTGCCCCCCCCCGACACACAGCATAGGCACTGCCCCCCCCCGACACACAGCATAGGCACTGCCCCCCCACACACACACACAGCACAGGCACTGCCCCCCCACATACACAGCACAGGCACATCCCCCCCCCCGACACACAGCATAGGCACATCCCCCCCGACACACAGCATAGGCACATCCCCCCCCGACACACAGCATAGGCACTGCCCCCCCCCGACACACAGCACAGGCACTGCCCCCCCCCCACACACACACAGCACAGGCACTGCCCCCCCACATACACAGCACAGGCACATCCCCCCCCCCGACACACAGCATAGGCACTGCCCCCCCCCCACACACACAGCACAGGCACTGCCCCCCCCCCCACACACACAGCACAGGCACTGCCCCCCCACATACACAGCACAGGCACATCCCCCCCCCCGACACACAGCATAGGCACTGCCCCCCCCCCGACACACAGCACAGGCACTGCCCCCCCACATACACAGCACAGGCACATCCCCCCCCCGGCACACAGCATAGGCACTGCCCCCCCCCGACACACAGCATAGGCACTGCCCCCCCACATACACAGCACAGGCACCCCCCCCCGACACACAGCACAGGCACTTCCCCCCCCACACACACACAGCACAAGCACTGCTCCCCCCCTTCCGCCACGGGACACAGCACAGGCACTGCCCCCCTCGGGACACACAGCTCAAGGATCCCCCTCCCCCCACACACACAAACACGCACACACAGTAGAGGCACTACCCCCCTCTGGGACACAGCACAAGCACTCTCCCTCTTCCAGGACACACAGCACAGGCACTATCGCCCTTCACCACTCTCACACCCCAGGCACTGCTCCATAGGATTCACAGCACAGGCACTATTCCTTCTCCCTCCCCACATTGCCCCTAGGCACTGACCACTAACTGAGTTCCTTCCCCCTGGAGGACATACACACATCCCAGGCACTGCCCCTTTCCAACTCCTCAGGGACTCTCACAGCACAGGCTGCCCCCTTTTCCCTCGTTCTGATCCCAGCCCAAAATGTAGCAGTCTATCAACAAACTAGCCCCAAACCCATTTCTCATTCAAAAATAAAACAAACTGCAACTGGCATTTTAAAATTGCCCAGGTCTGCAGGAAAAAGGCAGACTTGGCAACACTGTGCACTGTGTATTCCCAGCTGCAAGATGAGCAACTCACCAGGTAGCTGGGAGCCCACAGAGGCCACCATGCCCATAGCAGAAATAGGCAGGCAGGCCAGTAGTCACCATGTCTCTTCCGGAGGCAATTTGCGGGATGGGATTGGGACAGACTCCTGTCTCCCCAGTGCAGTCTCAGGCGTATGGAATGAGGAGGCTGCAGAATAAATTGCACCGGGCAGTGGATTTGCGTACTGTTTGGAATGTCTGAACCACTCCAAGTTTCAGGGCTGGGTGCAATGCTCAAGAATCATTTTAATGACCAAAGGCAAGGTGGATATTTCGATGTTTTAGGCACCATGAATCCTGCATCTTGGCACTGAGTTAGACCCTTATGGTTCCTCCTAACCCTATGACTCTATGAAAAGAAAAACACATTTATTGATATGCATGCCTTATCCTGGGACCACTACATCTCCCTATTATTGTTTACTGAATGCTGACAATAGGCTTGAAGCTTTAAAAAGCACTTAATAAAATATAGATGATCCTGGAGGTCCTTCCTATACCAAACCCTAGTATATTTTAATGACATGTATTAATTTAGTATTTAATAGGTATGTGGTATACCTAGAGACTTCTGTGTATGCTGAAATAAGGAAGGCATCTTTTTCCAGCTCCTTTGATACCCACATGCACACACATGCTATTGCCACCTCTCCATAATGATGTCCCCTAAGACAGCAAAACATACTGCCTCAACCCACCGGATAAAAAGGTCAGTCCTTCATGAAAAGAGCTCTCCATTAACTCCAAGGGCAACTGACTGATGAGGAACATACCTTCTGTGCCTAGTGCAAGAGGCATGTCATAGAAATCCCTTCACAGAGAGTAAGTGGGCTTTATTTTTTGGCCTTCATTTTGTAGAGGTGTTTCATTCGATTGCCTTTTTTTCTTGTTCAGAAATGTAAAGTCTGTGCTGATGTAATTGTACTACATAGAATTACTATATTTAAAGACCTGTTAAGATTCCCATTATAGGCACTCCAGTTTAAAATGAAATTTTGTAGATGATTGATGGCCTATACTGCTCTAAAGTTTTAAATATTTAAGTGGCAGTTTGTACTAGCATAGTTAATAGTTGTAATATAATTCCTTATTACATGTTACTTGTGTTACATATTTCAGAAGACACTGTGATAACTTAAATATTTTACTGTGAATATATACTTAGGATAACGTGCAAAAGTGAATAAACCTCTGCCATGCAGAATATTTGGAGTATTCTTGTCACTATGCATGAAACCATTTAATAAATCTGTAAGGCCAGGTTTACACAGGACCTGGAAGGTCAGTTTAAGGTACATAATTCCAACTGCACAAAATGTGTAGGTGGAGTCATTTTACCTTAAGCTGAGCCATGGCAGGGTCTACAAGTGCTCCTATCGGTTTCCTTTACTCCTTGAAAAAGGAAGAGTACCAGACACCAGTGAGGGCTGCCCTTGGCACTTGATTTACAGGTATATATCAGATCGACCTCTGGAGCATCGATTTTGTGATAAGTATAGATGTGCCCTAAGAGTTCAAAAGAATTGTGATGATATAGTAGTGTGAGTGCACCATACAAAAATGCACCAAGATTTAATAGCACACCATTATAGATCTAGTGATAAGATATGTGGCCTTCAGACACCATAATGGAGCAATGGAACATTTTTTTTTCTTTTTAAAATACCCATAAAGAAAGATCAAGGAAATTAAACAAGGAAAATATAAGACTTATCCTGCCTCTGTTGAGGTCAATGGCAAAACTCTCGTTGGTTTTGTAGATCAGGATCATGCTGGTGCATACACGAATATAGCTAAGAGTCTGACTGAAAGTCCCAAAGGCAAGCAAATTTAGAGTTCATTGCCAGATCCTGCAGTTCTCACTTAACAAAACTCATGTTGAAGATTGGGCTTCATGAGTGTAACCTTCTTTTTTATTCATCTGTGGTGCTTATGCATTTTCTGTTAAACATAGCATCTATGGAAGTCTTAAATGCAGAGCCAATCCCTTATATTTTCTTGTTGTACATTAGTAACATAAATTGATATGAAATTATGAATGGGTATTAATAACAGAATACCATTTTGTGTTCTAAAATATCTATACAAAATGAAATGGGTTAAGAATAGTCTTTAACGATAGTTTTCTTGCATTTGTGGCTTTAAATCTGATCCTTGATTTTGCTTTGACATTGATTTTTAATACTCTGCATTAATTATATGTAAAGGTGATAAAGCAAATTTTCTCCCTCTTAAATAAAAAACATAATTAAAGGTGCTGGCCTAGATTCTTCATTTTAACTAGTAAGAGTTACACATTTTTTGCTCTGTGTTCCACTTTTCATGATGATGTAATCTAACATTACTTTCTTTAACTTGTTAGATCTTTTCCTCAGAGCCATATGCTTTGGATGAATATTTATTTAACTAAATCAAAGAGAGAAATCATTAAAAAAACTTCTTGAAATTGGATGGCAGTAAAATATTAGACCACTTGTAACTTCTTGAAGAAAAAATAGAAAAGGGCATTTTTCTTTAAAATAGAACATTTGATAAATACCAGTTTAATTTTAGAATATTCTGCTTGTCATGAAAAATGTCAGTTTACAAGCATACTCGCTAAATTCCATCTGTCAGCATTTTTTTCTGATATTTAGTTTTCTTGGTAAATATCTGTAGTTTGTTGTTAGACCGATAGAGGGCAGCATAGTTCCACATAACCATAGTGTTAAACAGCACTGATATCTTTTGAAAAGAGCCATGCTCAGAGAATGGTCTCTGTATGTGAAGTTAAAACACTTAGTCAGATGGTGGAGCACTTACACTATCTCATTCCTTGTATACTCTGCAGAGTCCAGGACCTATGAGTTCATGTGGTTGTATATATAATTGTGGCAATTGCAAGGAAAACACAAAAGATAATCAATCAAAGGCAGAGTGCAAAGTAAATGGCTTTGGCTATCAACCAACTACTGTGCAATACCACAGATATGATACAGGAAAAATAAATCGGCTATGTAGAAAACATATAAAATATAAGGGGTCAAATGGGAGAATTATGAAATTACATCAGGGATGAATTTGTTCCTTTGGTTCTAAGCAGAATTGCTGATTTTCCTTATGCCATTTTTATACAGTACTATTGTAAAGTGGAATTGACCTTGTGTAGCAATTAATTTATCCATCATGACACAGTATGTTCAAAATATGTTATTCATAATGAATTACATTTACCCTCATGACACAGTATGTTCAAAATATGTTATTCATAATGAATTACATTTACCCTCTGCACAGAAGTTGTATTTTGAGAGATTAAATCAGACATTAAATGGTGACAGAATAGGCCTTCATGTTGAACCTCTGTGCAGGGGAGAATTTCACCCAATGAGAATTGTAACAAATCCTACGAATAATGGGATTTGCTTTGTCTTCAGAGAACAATATACTATATTGTATGTGAGTTTCAGAATAATTGTTTCAATAGTTACTTTGTGGTTTATGGTCATCCTATCTGTATACTAAGCCTTCCTGTTTAATTTTAAAGTATTTTATTCACTTCTGTAAGTGAAAAAAATTATGTGATCTTTGCAATGACCAAGAAGGTATTCCTATTGTTACCAACCTGCAGCCCATCCAACCATTCATGACAATAACTACTTCATGATGTGGTTTTGGCTTTTGTTAGAAATCAAAATGCAAGCATCTACACAGCAATTCTGTTATTTCAAAATAATTTTGAAATAACAGACTGCTTTTTCCAACTTTTGTAAACCTCATTCCGTGAGGAATAACTCCTTTTCCAAAGTAGCTATTTCGAAATAGCAGTAGTGTGAATGCTCCATTGCTGCTATTTCAAAATAACTCCTCAGCAGGGCCATTCTAGGTAATTACTCTCCAGTGCTTCCTGTGGCTCTAAATCGAGATAGCATGTCCACATTAGGGGAGCCTGACTTGGACTAATTTTGAGGCTTCCCTGTAGTGCAGATGTGCTATTTCGAAATAAGCTATTTTGGAGTATTTCTTCTGGAATAGCTTATTCTGAAAAAAGCATGCAGTGAAGATGTATCCCCAGAGAATTACTAGACCCGCAGTTTTCAAAATTACAATCCCCCACAGCTTACCAGTTACACCTTAGAATACAGCTCTGATTAAAATACATCAACTAGATTTCTTTACAAAGAAACCAAGGGGACTTCAACTATCCAGATATATGCTGGGAAAGTAACACAGCGGGGCACAGACTATCCAATAAGTTCTTGGACTGCATTGGAGACAACTTTTTTTTTCTGAAAGTTGAAAAAGCTACCAGGGGGGATGCTGTTCTAGATTTGATCCTAACAAATAGGGAGGAACTGGTTGAGAATTTGAAAGTGGAAGGCAACTTGAGTGAAAGTGATCATGAAATCATAGAGTTCACAATTCTAAGGAAGAGTAGAAGGGAGAACAGCAAAATAGAGACAATGGATTTCAGGAAGGCGGATTTTGGTAAGCTCAGAGAGCTGATAGGTAAGGTCCCATGGGAATCAAGACTGAGGGGAAAAACAGCTGAGGAGAGTTGGAAGTTTTTCAAAGGGACATTGTTAAGGGCCCAAAAGCAAACTATTCCGCTGCATCAGAAAGATAGAAAATATGGCAAAAGACTGCCTTGGCTTAACCACGAGATCTTGAATGATCTAAAAATAAAAAGGGAGTCATGTAAAAAATGGAAAGTAGAACAAGTTACAAAGGATGAATATAGGCAAACAACACAGGAATGCAGGAGCAAGATAAGAAAGGCAAAGGCATAAAATGAGCTCAAACTAGCTACGGGAATAAAGGGAAACAAGAAGACTTTTTATAAATAAATTAGAATCAAGAGGAAGACGAAGGAAAGGGTAGGCCCACTGATCAGTGAGGAGGAAGAAACAGTAACAGGAAACTTGGAAATGGCAGAGATGCTTAATGACTTCTTTGTTTCGGTCTTCACCGAGAAGTCTGAAGGAATGCCTAAGATAGTGAATGCTAGTGGGAAGGGGGTAGGTTTAGAAGATAAAATTAAAAAAGAACAAGTTAAAAATCACCTAGAAAAGTTAGATGCCTGCAAGTCACCAGAGTCTGATGAAATGCATCCTAGAATACTCAAGGAGCTGATAGAGGAGGTATCTGAGCCTCTAGCTATCATCTTTGGAAAATCATGGGAGACAGGAGAGATTCCAGAGGACTGGAAAAGGGCAAATATAGTGCCCATTTATAAAAAGGGAAATAAGAACAACCCAGGAAACTACAGACCAGTTAGTTTAACTTCTGTGCCAGGGAAGATAATGGCGCAAGTAATGAAGGAAATCATCTGTAAACACTTGGAAGGTGGCAAGGTGATAGGGAACAGCCAGCATGGATCTGTAAAGAACAAATCATGTCAAACCAATCCGATAGCTTTCTTTGATAGGATAATGAGTCTTTTGGATAAGGGAGAAGCAGTGGATGTGGTATACCTAGACGTTAGTGAGGCATTTGATACGGTCTCACATGATATTCTTATCAATAAACTAGGCAGATACAACTTAGATGGGGCTACTATAAGGTGGGTGCATAACTGTCTGGATAACTGTACTCAGGGAGTAGTTATTAATGGTTCTCAATCCTGCTGGAAAGGTATAACAAGTGGGATTCTGCGGGGGTCTGTTTTGGGACTGGCTCTGTTCAATATCTTCATCAACGATTTAGATATTGGCATAGAAAGTACAGTTACTAAGTTTGCAGATGACGCCAAGCTGGGAGGGTTTGCGACTGCTCTGGAGGATAGGGTCATAATTCAAAATGATCTGGACAAATTGGAGAAATGGTCTGAGGAAAACAGGATGAAGTTTAATAAAGAGAAATGCAAAGTGCTCCACTTAGGAAGGAACAATCAGTTTCACACATACAGAATGGGAAGTGACTGTCTAGGAAGGAGTAAGGCAGAAAGGGATCTAGGGGTTATAGTGGACCACAAGCTGAATATGAGTCAGCAGTGTGATGCTGTTGCAAAAAAAGCAAACATGATTCTGGGATGCATTAACAGGTGTGTTGTGAGCAAGACACGAGAAGTCATTGTTCCTCTCTACTCTGCGCTAGTTAGGCCTCAGTTGGAGTCTTCTGTCCAGTTTTGGGCACCACGTTTCAAGAAAGATATGGAGAAATTGGAGAGGGTCCAGAGAAGAGCGACAAGAATGATTAAAGGTCTAGAGAACATGACCTATGAAGGAAGGCTGAAAGAATTGGGTTTGTTTAGTTAAGAAAGGAGAAGATTGAGGGGGGACATGATAGCTGTTTTCAGGGATCTAAAAGGGTGTCATAAGGAGGAGGGAGAAAACTTGTTCATCTTGGCCTCTGAGGATAGAATGAGAAGCAATGGGCTTAAACTGCATCAAGGGAGGTTTAGGTTGGACATTAGCAAAAAGTTCCTAACAGTCAGGGTAGTCAAACACAGGAATAAATTGCCCAGGGAGGTTTTGGAATCCCCATCTCTAGAGCTGTTTAAGAGTAGGTTAGATAACTGTCTATCAGGGATGGTCTAGACAGTATATGGTCCTGCCATGAGGTCAGGGGACTGGACTCGATGACCTCTCGAGGTCCCTTCCAGTCCTAGTATTTTACGATTCTATATGTGTAAGTTTATTTAACAAAGAACAGAGGTTCAAGTGATGGCAAGAAGAAAGTCATAACAGCAAAATATATCTATTGTATTACAACTAGATTTGACTATGGTCCTCTGTTCATGAAGTAAGCCCACTGTCAGCTTGCTTTTTACGTGAAAGATACCCAGGGTGTGCTTCTGGAACCACAGATAATGTCAAAACATTCCTGTGAACTTTGTACATAAACTAGACACCCTTCCTCCTGCACATTCAGCCTATCTTAGATCGATAGAGACACATATCCTGCCCCTCTTCAAGGAACGTATTTGTTTCCTCCTGGTGATTAGCTTTAACTCGCAGACCTTCAGAACATATATTTAGTAGAAGTACATAACTCCTTAAACTGTTATCCTCACTTACATTTTATAATGGTTATGATGACCCGTAGAAACTTCACAACCTAGCCTTTGCTAAATTATATGTGTGTTTGACCCAGGGAATCCCTATAAAGCTATATGTGCCCATTATTCTCTGTTCCAGTTGACATAAGGAGGTTCCTAGGTCAAAGGCATGCTTCCCAGTGAAGTGAAAGGGTAATTAGTAGGGCTGTCAAGCAATTACATTAATCATGATTAATTGCACAATTTAAAAAAATCACAATTAATCATGCAATTAATTGCACTGTTAAATATACTAGAATACTATTTATTTAAATGTTTTGGATGTCTTCAACATTTTCAAATGTATTGATTTCTATTACAACACAGAATACAAAATGTACAAGGATTATTTTATATGTATTTTTATTACAAATATTTGCAAATAGTATTCTTAATTACCACATTACAAGTACTAGAGTGCAATCTCTATATCATGGAAGTTGAACTTACAAATGAAAAATTATGTAATCAGATCTTTAGAACTCTCACATTATTATGTTGTTTATGTTTTGCCAAATCTACAAAGAAAGGTAACTGAGTGGATTTGTAGGTTCTAAAGTTTTACACTGTTTTGTTTTAGAGTGCAGATATGTAACAAAAAATCTACATTTGTATGTTGCTCTTTCACTACAGTACTTGTATGATATGAATTTGAAAATACTATTACTTTGGGGGGTTACAGTGCAAATATGTGTAATAATAAATAATCATATGAGGTGAGCACTGTACACTTTGTATTCTGTGATGTAATTGAAGTCAATATATTTGAAAATGTAGCCAATATATTTTAAAATGTAGAAAATATTTCATAAATTTCAATTGGGATTCTATTATTTAACAATGAAATTAAAACTGTGATTAATCACAATGGCTACGTCTACACTGGCCCCTTTTCCGGAAGGGGCATGTAAATTTCACTAGTCGTCGTAGGGAAATCCGCGGGGGATTTAAATATCCCCCGCGGCATTTAAATAAAAATGTCCGCCGCTTTTTTCCGGCTTTTAAAAAAGCCAGAAAAGAGCGTCTAGACTGGCCCCGATCCTCCGGAAAAAGTGCCCTTTTCCGGAGGGTCTTATTCCTACTTTGAAGTAAGAATAAGAGCCTCCGGAAAAGGGCACTTTTTCCGGAGGATCGGGGCCAGTCTAGACGCTCTTTTCCGGCTTTTTTAAAAGCCGGAAAAAAGCGGCGGACATTTTTATTTAAATGCCGCAGGGGATATTTAAATCCCCCGCGGATTTCCCTACGACGACTAGTGAAATTTACATGCCCCTTCCGGAAAAGGGGCCAGTGTAGACGTAGCCAATTAGTTTTTAAATCATGATTAATTTTTTTACTTTATTATGAGTTCATTGCAATTAATCAACAGCTCTAGTAATTACATACCATCTTTTAGTTTGTGCATACCTCCTACACAATGCTATGAACAGTCAAAAAAACCATGTAATATACTTTTCTCTTGTCTGGTATGCATGCTATGAACTGAACTAGTTTTTATGTGACCTATCATGTTGGTGTCTGTAAACATTGTTTAATGGAGTTATGTAATATTTGGCCTGGTTTTGATATGTGTGTTTTTTAGAAAACAAAAGAAATGGTTTTGCTCATTATCTGTGGTGATTCAAGTCCAAAATCCATAAGCATCTGATAAAGTTCATCCCAGACTAGGTTGATATTCTGTGTTTATTCAGGTTAGAAAAGAATGAAGGCGTGCATTTTCTGTTTCAAAGATAGGCTTTTTGTACTCTGCTAGCAGCACCCACGTAAATCCATCTCCACATATTAGACTAGCTGTTTATTGAACACTGAACATATGTTTGGACAGAACAGATCAGGAAGACCTTTCTTATTTCCACAGAGAAGATCAATTTCTACCCTTAGATGCGTACCACCAAAGTCAATGGGAGTTACATAGCATAATGAAAACGAAAATGAAGCCAATAGATTTCTTAAATGTTGAGGTCAGAAGGGATCATCTATTCTGACCACCTGTATTAGAGTCCATAGAATTTCATCCAATGAATCATAAACCCCCAATAATGGTATAAACTGTGACTTTCTTGTTTGCCTCCTTCTTGCTTTGTAAAAATGCAGATATTTCTTTCTTGGCAGCCATGAACTATGCAGCACATCACGTCATCTGTGTCTCAATCAACATGTTTCTGCTGTTAACTAACTTTGGACCTGATCTATGTATCATTCTATACTGACAGCACATATGTAAAAGGAGATTGTGGACCAGTGAGAGTGACATTAAAGTAGAGGAGGATTTGAAATAATGAGGGTACCCACTCAAAACTTAAGGGGCACATACAAGAGGAAAATGGTATAGTTTCCTCATAAAGAAACATACTTTATCTTTATATGTGTCTACAGCTCTCTAAACTTTCATATCACAATCCCCTCTGAGATATCTGAACCCTATTCAAGACAACAAAGTTGCAGTAGTGTAAATTAAGGCAGAAAATGGTCAAAAGGAATATGGAAAGTGGAGTTTAATGTAGAATTTTTCAAAGCAGTTGTGCTTGCTGCTTTTACTGAGAAATATCAAAGTGCTATTCATCACAATGGATCGCTTCTGCAGATGTTACTTTATTGTTACCTGATCTTGCAAGCAATTATGCCCATGAGTAACTCCACTCATGTGAGTTCAACTCATCTGCTCATGAGTCAGCAATCAGGGCTTGCAGCAGAGCCAGGCTCCCTAACTGGCTACCATCACTGTGACTGTTGCTGCCTTGGACCAAGCCTTGTTTCTCTCTTTGCCTACTATCTTGCTTGTTCCAGTTCCTGACCTCAAGCTTGACCCATGGCTCTGGCTTCTGACTGCTGGCTCCAGCTTGAAACTTGGCTCTGCCTTCTGGCTTGAGCCATGGCTCCAGTTTCTGACTGCTGATATTTGGTGCCCAATACCTGATTGCTAGGATAGATCACTCTCATCCTAGTTGACTGACATAATGTATGGAAAATTATTCCCATGACAAAGTTTCTAAGAATCTGTAAAGTTCTCCCTGTTCATCACTTATGAATACAAATCATTGGTGTTATTAGCTGTGTACATCAAGTCCAGAATATAAGCAATAGGCACACAACTGCTGTCATGGATGGAACTTTGACCTATGTTACTTTGTGAATTAAACCGCTGCCACCTTACACTGAAAAACACACTATGAAGTGGTTTGCCCATGCCCACTCTGTTCTGCAGAAATGAAAACATGAAAAGGATACTCAGAAATGAGATTTCAATGAAGAGATCTTCAGCTTGTTTTCACTGCAGCATCCCAGCAGCTCAATAAAACAGTTTGTCAGGCACACAACACCCTGTATTCCGTTTTAAGCAGTTCCGGAAATGTATGCCAGTGTAGACAGAGCCTTAGTGTTTAGTACTTGTTAAAAGGAACACATGGAATTAAAAGGACAAAACAAAAGAAGACCATGTGGCCCAGAGTGCCCTCGGTTTAAATAGCACACTTCATGAAATCAGTCAAATTCACATGTTCTTCAGGGCTTTTTGGATGAGAAATTGGACTAACTTAAGAATGCTTTTCAGTTTTAACTGGGGCTCATCTTGGCTTTCAACATATTAAATCACCATCAACGTTATAAACAGCTCCATACTAATGTGGATGTCAGGACTAATCACTGTTATTGTAATAGCAGATTACAAAGTTAAAGACAATTTCAAGGACTATTCTATTTCCTCCCCCTAACAGTCTCTTCTTAGGATAATATATCAGCATGGTGTATAACAGTATGGTGTATAACAGTATAAGACCATGCTGTGCAAGAAATGCCCCTACACATACACATACACGCGCGCGCGTGCGCACACACACACACACACACACACTCTCTCTCTCTCTCTCTCTCTCTCTCTCTTTCTCTTCCAAAGGGAATAGTAATAGAGATGTAGACGTGTTTGTCTGGTCTTGCTGAAACAAATGGCAGGACTATGCAGCACTTTAAAGACTAACAAAATGGTTTATTAGGTGATGAGCTGTCGTGGGCCAGACCCACTTCCTCAGATCAAATCTCCTAATAAACCATCTTGTTAGTCTTTAAATGCTGCATAGTCCTGTCTTTTGTTTCAATCTTCCCAGGGACAGTCTAGCCACAGGTGTAGCACGTGCACTTTGCTGAATTCTGGGCCTGTTCCCCAGTAACTCTTAGTCTCACAAGCCAATTTCAGGGGCAGTAAGCCATAACCTGGCCCTCTTTCCATAATGGCCTTCAGAGGTGGTCATCCACAGAGGGGAGCACATAATGCCTTGAAAAGGTGCATGCAACTCTAGGAGGCAAAAAGCTTCCTGTGGTTGGCGTAGGACTGTACAGCTTTGAATAGCCTCCATGGCAAGCTTGTGTTTGCCTGGCACAATCTGGCTTCTGGTATCCACCTGTTATCTAACTTCAAAATATAGCTTGTCACCACATTATGTTTTCAAACATCTCATTTAAAAAAAATGTTCTGACTGAATCATATGTAAAAGGTTCATAAAAAGATACTGATAAAGGCATAGGTTAAAAAGTAAGCTTTAAAAAATATTTGCTATGGAAGCCAACGTCATAGTCTTTTCAGAAGGGAAACTGGAAAAGATACTAGCACATGTCATAATGGAATATGCAAACTGTCAACTTTGGTTCCTTCTCTGCAGATTAATTACAATGGATGTGTGGCAATGTCATTTAGAAATGAAAGGCTCCCATCAAGAAGAAAAGTAGTTATATGTTGATTAAAACAACAAGTTTGTGACTTTTTTCAGCTTGAAGCTGGTTTAAAGACTGTGCATTTAAACCTTCAAAAAGTAATGAGGGTCTCAGAAACTTAATGATAAGACATAACTTTGCCATGGAAATTCTCTATTAAAAGCTTCAGTCTTAGGCAAGAAGTAAACTAGATCTGTTTCAGCTAAGTACATTTTATTCCCATCATGGATATGTCTACTGAAATGCTTCATTAAGATTTAAGATATCTAATAATAATAATAATACATGTCTCTTTTAAAATGACACCCTGGATGTAAAATAAGTGGTCCATCATAAGATAAATACATGTAACTATAAGGCTATTAAAATCTTAGAAGGGCTATAGAACAGTTACTTGAGTAAATCATTTTTCACACTTCAACATCATTAGGGATGTTTTAGAAAACACATGAGGGCTGCATTATACAATGAGACTAGAGCCACTTTTAAGATTATTTAAGATTAAGCTAGCAGGCTGTCAAAACAGCTGGGTTCTATTCCCATCTCTGTTACTGGTTCACTTTAGAACTTGGTAAATCATTTAATCCATCAGTGTTCAATTTCCCCATCTTCTAAATGGGTATAAACAGAGGACTTAGAGGCTTCATTAATGAAAGTTTGTATATCCCTTGTGGCCTTTAGATGAAGGGTGCTATATCGTTAGTATCTGGTATTTTATTGTTATTATTGTTATAGCCTCTAGACCAATCAGAAAACATACTGTGCATGGTACTTTTTTGTGTTATCTACTGGAAGCACCACTTATCTAAAGTTGATTATAAACAAAGCTATGCAGCAAACTTACTCTAGTGGATAAATGAACACAATGAGATCTTGACCAAATATTAAAACCACTCTAAATTTAAAAAATAAGTCTCGTGCAATAAAAGAGAGTAGGGTGGAGTGTTCCATTATATTTAGAACATTTAACTAAATAATTTATATCTATTCATGTTTTATAAAAACCTGTAAAATATAAATGGTGTTAGTACTTTCAAGTTACTTTTCAGATAAAGAGTGTCTTCTTGCTCTTCCATAGAGTGCCAGAACTACTTAGCTTCACTGTACAGTTCTCTCACTTTACACCTTAATGTTAACTAGAGAGAATGAGGAGATATATACATTTAGCTATTGACATAATTTTGATCTTTTGCATCAGATCCTAATGATCCTTTGCACCAGAACTTTATGATGTTTAAGGGAAGGTTGTGGATAAATGAGTGTCCCTTGCCCATTTAAAATCTATTGTTTGGGCTGATACCAAGGAGGAATGTTAAAAAGACTGTTGTGTAACTGTGTAACTGCTGATAGTCTAAATGTTGATCTAGGGTCAGGGATAGCCTAGATGTTGCTTGGTCCTGCCATGAAGGTAGGGGACTGAACTCGATGATCTCTTGAGGTCCCTTTCAGTTCTATGATTCTATGTTCTATATAAAATACTTCTTGAGGCAATGATATGATGTGCTTAGATGTCCCAAAAGAAACAAATACTTTAAATATTCAGCACAGTTCTGAAGAATAACATAAGGAGAATATGAGTTGTGATTTTACATTCAAGTTTCCTAACACTTTCTGAGTCAATTTTATTTGATTTTATAAGGGCTCCACCTTTCACAATAATTATAAAGTTAAAGATTACTAGGGAGCTGTGCCCCCTGCTCGCTCCGCATGCCAAACTCTTCTGTCTGCCACAGCCAGATTGTGGCCTCTCCTCTTACCCATGCTGCAGTAGGAGTGGGGGCTACCACCAGCCCTTTCTGCAGCCAGATGTTGGCTGGACAACAGAGCCTGCCACAGGATAAGGTCTGGAGACAGGATGCTGCAGCCAGATGGGGGCTGCGCCCCAAGTGGGACCTCGTTGGCCAGGTTTCATTTGAAATAAAGTAAAATATTATGTCTAACACAAAAAAGGTTTCAACATTGTCTTAATTTACGGCAGGGGTGGGAAAACTTTTTTGGATCAGGGGCCACTGACCCACAGAAAAATCAGTTGGGGACCACACAAGTGAGAAAAAAACCCTTCCAAAAACTCTCAACCCTCACTGATGTGGCCCCCAGTTGAAACACTTCACTCCCCCAGTGCTCCAGCCCCATGCAGGGGAGGGGGAGGGAAGGACTGAGGTTCAAGGCTTTGTGAACTGAATTCAGGCTTGGCCTCCTGCTGCTCCCATTAACTGGATTCTGGCCAATGGGAACACAGGGAAAGCCTCCAGGCAGTGTGCTTATGCACTGCTGTTCCCCCAGCCCGTGTGGGGGAGAATTTCTTCCCCGCATAGCAAGGCTTGGGGCTTTCTTTAACACCCTGCACCCACAATGGAAAGCCAGAACTGGTACTCCAACTGGGAAGGGGAGGGTGATGCTGCAATGCCAGGCAAAGGGGGACTGGGCCACTCAGGTCAGTGCTGCTGGGTGCCTCCTCACCTACCTTACAGAAGCACCACCTGTTGCTGCAGTCCCACTTATGGCTGATGGGAGGGAGCCAGTCTGGGCTTGGGAAACAGGCTGGGTTTGGGTCTCACTGGGGCAGCTCAGCACTGGGCTCAGGACATAGCCACTCAGCGCATGGTGGAGGATGGGGCAGCGGGAAGCCAGGAATGTGGGAGTGCCTGGCCCTGTACCTGGTGCTTCTCCTGAGCCTATTAGGCCCAGCAGCCCATGAGCGCCAAGAACAACAGCGGTGTTGCCCTGGAGCAAGTCATGGTACCCGAGGTTGTAGGAGGCTGCCTCCATTCCTGGTGAGAGTGAACCTCACACCAGCTGAAGCAGCCCCTGGGTGCGAGGACAGGCTGCCTGGAAAGCAGCAGCCAGAGTTGAGTGGAAAGGACCCTTGGGAGGTGGAATCTGCCCAGGCTGGGCTGCCAAGCGGCTTTGCCAGCATTCGAACAGTGTCTGCGCAGGGCGAAACCTGTGGATGCAGAGCGACGTGATGATGTCACTCTGTCATCCCACAAGATTTTTTATATATGTATATATATGTAAGGAGGGTCTGAATCAATGCTTCCATTATAGCCACTTGGAATGGGAAAGGAATCATGGGTGTGGTATATCCATTACATTTGCTTAGATCTGCTAGGTATTCAACAGTTATGTAAACACAGTTCAGGCTGGAATGAGAAAGAAATCCTGGGTGTGGTTATGTAAATACTGTTCATTCTGCTTGCTTAGGCCTGCTATATAGTCAATTGTTGAAATGGTGTTTTGTCCATTGTAACCAACTTGGCTGTTATGGGGGGGTCACAAACCATGTTAACAATGAATGCAGGAATTGTAAGAGATGACCACCAATGCTTACAGTTATTGTGGCAATGTGCAATGCAGAAAAGTCAGACTGTTTTTAGCTCAGTTCAAAGGAGAGACCCTGTTAGTGTAAATACACTTGAATGGACTGAGGCTGCTCCTTCAGAGTCCTGTGGATTAAACTGGGGAGAGGGCCACTAGGCTGCATGCCCTCCAGATGTGAGCTGTAAGACTGGTCCAACCTGTTTCTTCCCACTGTTTCAATGATAGAATTAAAGAGAGGCTCCATGAAGATGCTGGAATCTCTTGTGGCTGGACTGTGCTTTGGGCCAAGAGTTGAAATCACGGAGAGCTGAAATCACTAGGTTTAGCCCAGAGCCAAATCTACCACAAGCCAGCGGAAGGTGCAATGAGCAGAAGCTAGCAGGGCAGTGATGGAGAGGCATTAGGAGCCGCCAGCAGAGCAGCAACAGCAAGGGCAACCAATGAAGAAGCATGAGAAGCAGCAAGCAGAATGGTGGCAGCAAGAGCGACGAAGGGCCAGCAAAGAGGCACCCAAAAGCAGCGAGCAGTTGGATGGCGAGTGATCAGTGGAGTGGGTGAGATGCCTTCTACCTTCCCTCCACCTCAACTCAGAATGGGAGGTGAACTCTGCAGATGCACCTCTGAAGTCTGGTCTGCCCTGACCAAGGGCAGTGACTCAGTGGGGTGCAGAGAAGGGTTGGGCATTTGAAGGGGACATCTACATTTCTGGACTTGAGAGCCAAAGAGGAAAAGGACATTGCCCAACTTACTTGAGCTGGGACAGTTACTCATGGTTTTTGTTATGAATTCTGTTTGTGGTGGTTTCTACGAACTCTGTCTGTGGTGTTTTTCTAAATTAATGCCACATTACTCCCTGCTCTTTTTATTAAAGGTTTCTTTTTTACATTCAGACTCTGTGTCTGTGAGTAGGGAAGCATTGCCTCCCAGAGATGCCCAGAGCATTGCCTCCCAGAGATGTATTGTGTGAATTTCCCAGGTTACTGGGGGGTGGAGAGGGGAGGCTCGAGCCAGTTCTCTGTTGGACAGATGGAGAGGAACCCATAGATATTGAACCCAACCCCGGCTCCTACTGGTGCTACTTGGCACAGAGGTTACATATAGAGGGATTTAGAATGATTGTTTTGATCTTTGCTTTCAAAATGAGAAGTCTCAGTAGGGTAGCCTGCATCTGCAAAAACAACAAGGAGTCCTCTGGTCTACACAAATAACAAGTGGAGCGTCCACACTACCAAGCCTGTTAATTCAAAATAAGGAGCTGATTATTTTTCAGAATAACAACTCCTGCTCTCCATGAGAAATAACGCTACTTTCAAAATAGTTATTTTGAAATGGTAGTAGTGTGAACACTCCACTGCTGCTATTTCAAAATAACTACTCCACAGCATCATTCAAGGTAATTACTCATCAGTCCTTCTGGGGCTCTAAGTTGAGGTAGCGTGTCCACATTAAGGGAGCCTGCCTAGCACTAATTTCAAGGCTTCCCTGTAGTGTGGACATGCTATTTCAAAATAGTTATTTTGGGAGTTATTATTTCAAAATAAGTTACTTTGAAATAATTTCCTAATGTAGACACGACCTTAAAGACTGAGGGTATTTCTACACTAGCCCCCTAGTTTGAACTAGGGAGGCTAATGTAGGCATTCAAAGTTGCAAATGAAGCCTGGGATTTAAATATCCCGGGCTTTATTTGCATGTTTCCGTCCGGGCGCCATTTTTAAATCCCCCTAGTCCGAACTAACTTCCCACGGCTACACGTGACAGTCAAAGGTTAACTCGAACTAAGTCCTTAGTTCGAGTTAACTGTTATACCTCGTAACTGTTACACCTTATCGTGGAATAAGGTGTAACAGTTAACTCGAACTAAGGACTTAGTTCGAGTTAACGTTTGACTGTCGCGTGTAGCCGCGGGCGGTTAGTTCGGACTAGGGGGATTTAAAAATGGTGCCCGGATGGGAAGATGCAAATAAAGCCCAGGATATTGGGAAATAAAGTGGGCTAGTGTAGACATACCCTAAAGGATTTATTTGAACATCGATTTTCATGGGTAAAATCCACTTTGTTAGATTCATAAGTTGGAACAGTGTAAGGTTTTTATCTTGTTGATAATTTTGATTGGGTCTAAGATTAGCATTTTTTCCAGTACTTGCTTTCTTGAACATATTTCCTTAATTCAACTTATGATTCAATCAGGCCATGTATATTGGCACACCTTTTTAACTGACTTTCCCATAGGCTTTTTAGGAATGGGCTTTTGTTTGTGCAAATGTTTGTGGGGTGGAAGCTTACATTCATGAAAATATAGATATTTGTGCAAAAAATGAATATATGTGTGGACAAATGTATGTGTTCATTAAATATGGTTAGGAAATTACTTTTCCCATGAAAATATTATAGAAAATGAACCAAAATGAACAAAAATGTTTTTGTTGTTTTAAACTGAAAATCTAAACATTTAAATCATCCTTGCTTTCTAATTGATAGCAATTAAAATGACATTTTCAGTTGTGCTGATTTAAAAAACTGAATATTTTCACTTTAAAAAATCATGACAAATTTTGGTTTTGACTAAGGCCCATTTTTCAGGAAAAAGTAGTTTACTTGAGTGGGTGGGGAAAAGGTCTTCTGATCTTTTCCATTCATGAAAAAAGTGACTTCCTGGTCCTTCTTTTGATAAGTGAGGCTTCAGCCATGACTGTGGGGCACTTTGCGTAAGCCATTATATGAATACAGAAAAAAATCCCTGTCCTAAAGCGTTTAAAATGTAAAGTTTTTAATCCACAAAAGGAATGTGGTGTGTGGACTACCAAATCCTTGGCTGTCATGGATACTGTGAGCAATATTTCTGGGTTGCAAGAGTTTTTGGTTCTTGTTGGGGATCTGCCAGAAGATACGGTAACAAAATATGAATTTTCTATATAGCCAATAAATCTAGTTTATACAGTTCTTGTTCTCTCACAGATATTTTAAAATCTGAAACAAGCACACATTTGTAATTATAATGCCTTCTTGTGCAAAAAAGACAGGAAAATATTTTAAATGTCCTAAGTCTCTTTATTTTCTGCTGTGCTACGCTTTCTAAAGTGTTTCCAACTCTGCAAAGGATTTAACAACCCAGTGATATTTTTTCTGGTGAAGCTCCTGTTAATATATGTTATACCATCCAGCAAGGACACAGAAAATATTCTGTGTGAATGTAGGTGGCCAATCAAACAGCATGAATGGTAAATTCTGAATATTCTAATAGATATGCACTACAGTTTACAAGAACACTTAAAGAACCGTGGCTTAAAGAACCGTTTAAAGAATGGTTTAAAGAACTTAAAGAACCGTTCTCAACAGTGAACATACCCGGGAAAGTTATGTTAGTGAACAAAAAAAAAGGGGGGCTGAGGGGAGGCATATCTGACAAATTATTCAGAATTCTTTCCCCTTTTTTTTCTTTTTTTCCTTCTCCCCCTATCCCATCCCCTCTCTGTGCTACTTACTTGAAAACTGGATCCCTTAAACCCCATTCATCTGAAGAAATGGGTTGTGCCCACAAAAGCTCATGATACCATCTACATGTTTAGTTAGTCTCTAAGGTGCTGCAAGACTATTAATTGTTTTTTTAAATTTGTTCATAACAAAATAGCTCATCAAGATCTTGTTAGCATTTAGGCTTTGTCTTAATCCTTAGGATTAAGTTACAGCAAACTAATGCCACTTTGCTCCTGAGTGAATACATCCAATGGGTGTTTAAGGGCTTTAACTTATGTGGATTGATTTCACACTTGTAGTTGATTCACGATAACTTTCTTGGGTGTCTCCTTGAAGACAAGCCTTTAGATATTACAGTGATAGACAAAGTCTTTTCAAAAAGATATTTTTATTATACCCGCATTACTCATTTTCCTCCTTAAGATGGAGGAAAGTATTTATGAAACTAAAAGGAGGCTTAAGGAGGTGGCTTAGAATTTTTAATGTATATTTACTTGACAAATGAGAGCATTAAGGGTCTGGTACTGATTTTGGACTGCTGTCAGTTAGGTTAAAACTCCCATTTCTTTCAGTGGTGCAGGATCAGGGCCTCATAAAGCTGTTTATCATGTTCCTCACTGGCCCATATAATAATATACACATTGTTTTTCCTAGTCTGTGGAAAATTCTCCAGGGATTACACAAGCATTAAGGCCAAGAGTTTCTAGAGTGATAGTTATTTGGGCTGCTCAGTTTTGAGTCCCCAACCTGAGATACCTTAAATGGGCCTGATGTTCACAAAGTGCTGAACACTACCTTCTGAAAAACAGGATTAATTGAAGTATCAAATAAAGCATCCAAAAACTGAGACAGCCAGAAATATTAGTTACTTTTCAAACCCTTGGCCCAAATGCATTTGAAAGTCAACACTTCTAAAAATAAAAATACTGTACAAAATAATTGTGTAACTCCCAAAGGTTAAGAAGGACATATTATCAAACTTTTGATCAGCCTCACAGGGCATATAGTGCCATAGGAAATAGGAGTGCAAATTTTAAGCACACATTCAGTTTGGATGCTATCTTTCGAAAAAACAGATCACTTTTTCGATGCACTTTTGCTGGGTGGACTCTCTTTTTTTCAGAAGCTCTCTTCCAGAAAAGCTTCTTCCGAAAGAAGCCTGCAGTCTAGATGTAGCCTGAGAAATGTAGCTTTGCTGACCTAACCCCTAGTGTAGACAGTGTTAGGTATATACCAAAATTCTTCCATGAACTTAGCTACTGCCTCTTGAGATGGTGAAATTTCTATGCTGATGGGAGAACTCCTCTCATTGACATAGGTTGTATCTACACTGACTTGTTATACTGGTGCAGCTGCAGCTGTCCACTGTATTATTTTAAATGTATACGTACTCACCTACTTTAAAAAAGAGAATCGGAAACTGTAAGACACACACACACACACAGAGTTACCAACCCTTCAGAGATCCTACAGCTTTCACCTGCGTACGTATATATATGCAGCACATGCAGATGAAATCTATAGGATCTCTGAAGGCTTGGTAACAGCTTTAGTGGCACATTCAGAGTTAATTCAGGAGCATATGTTTTTGAAAAAAAAAATTATAAAAAGAAAGTGCATCAAATGAATTTTGTTTACAAAATTCATCATGTAAAGTCCTTTGAAATCACACCAAACATAGTTTCATCCCATATATGTTGAGAGCACTAATAAATTAAACTGAGAGTAAGTACAAATCAATACCTTGACACAGTCTCATTTTTACACTTAGTCATTAATATCCTTTGTACTTGATCCCGTAATGTAAATCAATATGTAGATTTCTGATTCATGGTCTTGAGTGATGCTAAGCATCCACAGGTCATGTTGACTTAAAAGGAAATAGAGGGTGTTTGGCACTTCATAGAACTGGCCCTCAAATATGTTGTACTGACAGTTTTTGTCCTGTATGACATTATGCTCTCTGCACTGTCAGAGGGGCCGACAGAATTTCTGGCAAGGTGGTGGTGGTGGGGTCCTAGCTCCGCACTCCTGGACACGGGGGAGCCTTGGGCAGAAGGAAGGAGCTGGGAAGGCTAACTTCCTCCCATCAGACATTCAGTGTCACCTGGAGCGTGCCACCTGGAGATCCAATGGTGATTTAAAGGAACCAGGGCTCTGACCACCACCACTGATGTCATAGCTGCAGCAGCAGCTGGAAGATTTGGGTGTTTGAATAGCTGGGCCCCAGAGCAGTAGCCCCCTTTATCCCTTTCCTACCTCTCCGATCAGTGGGCCTGTGCACTGCTGATGATAGAAAAAAAGGAATATCCAGGGATGCAATGAAACCTCAAGGAAGTTATAAAACTATCATACTCACATGTAACTTAGGCATCAGAATTACATAAAGGAATATTGAATGCTTACTTAACATAACATTTGAATAAATCATGCTCACTGAAACATTTATTTCAGCTAGAACAGCATGCTGTAAGCTCCTCATACATAAACATTTTTTGGCATTTATTTATGAAAACTTGGTGCACATGTGCTTTATTTATGCATTAAAAATAAGAGATAGATAAGTGAATTTTTATTTATAGCAGAATCCACCAGTCGGCTGTCTGCTGTGATTTTGACAGTCCACAGAGATAATTCAATAACCGTGTCTTTAATATCAAAGGATTCCTAAACACAATTTGCAGGGTTTGCATTTGACATTTAGCATATTCATTCTTATTTTTGATAGGTTTCTACTCATTTAAAATAATTTATCAGCATCAATTATTACCAAGCACAAGTTCATATATTAAAAGTCCAGAAGGAAACATTTTGATCATGTAATCAGGCCTTCTGTCTCATGCAGGTCATAGGACTTCCCTGAATTAATTCTTAATTTAACTAGAAGATAACTTTGAGAAAAACATCCATTCTTAATTTGAAAATTGCCAGAAATTAAGAATCCACCATAGCCCTGGATAAATTGTTGCTGTGGTTGATTGCACTCACTCTAAGACATTAATGCCATATTTTCAGTCTGAATTTGTCTATGTCCACCTTCCAGGCATTAGCTCACACTATGTCTTTGCCTCCAAAACTGCAGTGCCCATTATCCAATTTTTGTTCTCCATGTAGATATTTATAGACTGTGATCAAATCCATAACCTTCTGTTTGTAAAACTAAATAGATTGCACTCTTTGCACTCCTCAGTCCTTTAATCATTCCTGTGATAATTCTCTGAAGCTTATTCTATTTATCAACATCCATCTTGAACTGTGACCACAGGAACTGGACACACAAAATGAGCAAGTGTTTGCCGGGAGCACCCATCCATGTTACCAGGTGTTGACCCTTCTATGGAAAGCTTATGTGGTTTCACAGGTCCAGGTGTCTCATTCACCCTATTGTATGTAAGAGAGATGATTGACTAGACTTGCAGTAGAAACCCAAGCAACAACTAAGCCTGAAGAGAAGTTTAGAACTGATTTTTCCATTTTATTGCAAATTTCAGGATAATTGAGTCAAATTCCAGAAAGGAGGTGAATTTGCACTCTATAGAGCATGAATGCTGTTGAAGTTGGGTAAAGCACCACTTTAAAGGGGTTAAATACAACGTAACAGAATGCAGGAGAACTACCTGGTCCCTACAGAAAAAGAGATGAACCAGATCTCAATTTTCTCTTTCTGCTTGAGGTGCTGTGTGAGAACTATACATTTACTTTTTCTTCAGGCAAACAGGAAATCATTACATGGGTGAGAGAGATCCATGTCCATGGTCACATTATTGTTTTGAACTCCAAAATGGAGAGTTTTCTGTTAATTTACTTTGTTTTCTTGTTATAAGCATTATCTCTTGAGTTTAAATATTAACCTTTGCAACTGTATTTTTCTACTAAATAACTCCATTAAATATATCGTATTATATATTCTTATGGAACATTTGTGATGTTTTGTGTCCTGGCTATAGTCCAGCAATGATAATTACATTCCACCTTTAAATACTGCTGAAATACAAAGTGAATATGGTGTTTTTCTTTATTACTTTCCTTAAAATATCATGCATTATTGAAAAGTGCTAAACATAGCTTGTAACATCATACAAGCTTTGTGAGTTGTATAAATTTTAGATATATAAATTATGCCATATAAACATATAGATTAACATAATTTGGTGGTGGGGGGGGGAAGGTCAACATGGTTTTTGTAAAGGGAAATCATGACTTTCCAATCTACTAGAATTAGTTAAGGGTATCAAGCATGTGGAAGAGGGTGGATATAGTGTACTTAGATTTTTAGAAAGCCTTTGACAGGGTATGTCACCAAAGGCTCTTAAGCAAAGTAAGCTGCCATGGGATAAGAGGGAAGGTCCTCTCATGGACTGGTAACTGGTTTAACGATGAGAAATAAAGAGCAGGAAAGAATGGTCAGTTTTTAGAATGGAGAGAGATAAAGAGTTGTATTCCCCAGGGGTCTGTTCTGGGGCCAGTCCTATTCAACATATTCATAAATTATTTGGAAAAAGAGTCTCAGAAGGGTAGCAATGTTAGTTTGTAACTGAACAAATTTTAAAAAAATACTGAATGGACCTGCAGCACCTTTAGAGACTAAAAAAAAATGTAGATCGTATCATAAGCTTTCGTGGGCACAATCCACTTCTTCAGATGAATGTAGTAAGGAGTCAAGAGATACAAATAAAGGGTCCAAATATTTAGCTCTACTACCTGTAGACCCCTTGGTTCATTCGTCTGAAGAAGTGGGTTGTGCCCATGAAAGCTCATGATACCATGTATATTTTTGTTAGTCTCTAAGGTGCTGCATGGCTATTTGTTGTTTTTTAAGGGTTTTTTTTTAAAGGGGTAAAGAATGAGGTGGCAAAACTTGCAATGATACAAAAACTACTCACGATAGTTAAGTCCCAGATAGACTGCAAAGAGCTACAAAAGAATCATTCAAAAATGGGTGACTGGGCAACAAAATAGAATCATAGGGTATGTCTAGACTACATGGCTCCATCGACGGAGTCATGTAGATGAGTTGACTAGACTTAGGAAAATGAAGCGATGATTTAAATAATTGCCACTTCATTTACAACAAAATGGCCACTGCGCTGTGCCAGTCAGCGGTTTGGCGGCACAGCGGGGCAGTCTGGATGCGCCACGGTTGACAAGGGAAGCCTTTGTTGACCGCTCCGGTAAACCTCATTTCATGAGGCATACTGGAGCGGTCGACAAAGGCTTCCCTTGTCAACCGTGGCACATCCAAACTGCCCCACTGTGCTGCCAAACAGCTGATCGGCACAACGCGGTGACCATTTTGATGTCAATGAAATGGTGATTATTTAAATCGCCACTTGATTTTCCTATGTCTATTAAACTCATCTACATGGCTCCATCAATGGAGCCATGTAGTCTAGACATACCTATAGGCTACGTCTAGACTGGCCACAAATTCCGGAAAAGGGATGCAAATCAGGTAAGTCAGCATAGGGAAATCCGCGGGGGATTTAAATATCCCCCGCGGATTTAAATAAACATGTCCGCCGCTTTTTTTCCGGCTTGGAGAAAAGCCGGAAAAAAAGCGTCTAGACTGGCGCGATCCTCCGGAATAAAGCCCTTTTCAGGAGGATCTCTCATTCCTACTTGAAAGCGGAAAAAAAGTGGCGGACATGTTTATTTTAATCCGCGGGGGATATTTAAATCCCCCGTGGATTTCCCTATGCTGACTTACCTGATTTGCATCCCTTTTCCAGAATTTGTGGCCAGTCTAGACGTAGCCATAGAGTCCAAGGACTGGAAGAGACCTCAGGAGGTCATCGAGTCCAGCCTCCTGCCCAAAGCAGGACCAACCCTAACTAAATCATCCCAGCCAGGGTTTTGTCAAGCCAGGACTTAAAAATCTCTAGGGATGAAGTCTCCACCACTTCTCTAGAATCCTAAATGCTCTCTGCATAATTTAAGGACTTCAGTTTACAGAACTGTCAGTCACTTTAAAATACTATGTATGCCTTCCTTTCTCTCAGACACAATTACCTTCTATAAACAATCCAAAGGTTGCTATCATGAGCTTTCGTGGGCACAACCTACTTCTTCTTTTGTACCTATGAAAGCTCATGATACCAGCTATATTTTTTGTTAGTCTCTAAAGTGTGGCAGGACTTTTTGTTGTTTTTTAAGTTTTTCTCAGTTACAGACTAACACAACTACCACTCTGAAATCAAAAGGTTATATAGATACAGCAAGGCATTTTCCTTTACCTAAAGAGCAGAGTTGATGTTCAAACTCATAGTACAAACGTCAAGTACAAGCAACCCTGAATTGGTCCTCATCAAGCCACCAAGTACTTTCTGGAAGATATTCTGAATGTCTCGTATTGTGTTGCCTAACAAATTCTTGATCTTGGAGGAAGACCATGACATTTACATTTAGCAGTTCAGAGGTCAAGTCTCAGCTAACAGTTCAGTACAGTTTGTTCACTGTGTTTTCCTATTTCCTATCAAGTGTGATTTATGGGGAAAAACAATTGAGTTAATATTTTAAGTACTTTAATTAGCCTTTCCTAGCAACAAAGTCACCACCACCAGCAGCAATGCCATATGCCCTCCATTTGATTTACCATCAATGACTGCCTGGCTGCATGCAGTGTTTCTTTGCTTAATAGTGGTTGTAAGCAAGTGCATGCATACTATTCAAAGCATTTTTGTTCTTTTATTAAATCTTGTGATAAAGATACCTTATATATAATGATATTCCTATACCACAGAGTGTTCTTAATGTAAGTAGTTCATTACCGTGGAGCTTTTGTGTGGAAAGAATCACTTGTAATCCTTTCAGAAGTATAGCTTCCATTGGTACTAAGCAGAAAGCATCAATAGGAGATGAAATCAATTTACTCATCATTCACACTGAGGCATCTTTCTTTGCAGAGACTAATGGGGTTTTGTAAGTATACTCCTGTGCAGAATGAGAGAGTTTCAACATCAAGGGGTGGCTACATTTTTGTAGAAGAGAAAGAAAATGTGCATTATCAGTATGAATAAAAACCCCATTCTGAAATTTAACTTTTAAAAGACTGCATTTGATTCCTTCAGTTTTCCACTTGCAATCACAGTGACATCATTTGCCTAAATTGTTCTTCTAATACATCTTTGAAGTTTTTACCTTTCTTTTCAAGAGAAAGCCTGAGTCAGTTCTTTGTGCTGATGTTTGCTAAGATGAAATGTGGTCATGGAGCTCACTGTTTTGCATTCTCTTATGAATTTTAATTGTTGAGATCTTACAGGAAATTGATCTGGGGGAGGAGGTAGTAGTTCAGACACTGGGAGGGGGCATGGGCACAGGAGAGGGGGTAGAGGATTTGGGTTACATGGGGTAGGGGAGCAGGAGTGGCAGGACTGAGGGAGGGACTAGGATGCCAGAGACAGGCTCTGCCAGGAGACTTACCTGGACAAATCCTGGCCAGTTGCCCAGCAGGTTTCTCAGTCAGACTTCCTGCCTTCCATGCCCCTGCACTGGCTGTCGGGCTATGTGGGTCTGTGAACAGCTACAAAAACAAGGACAGGAGGGAGGGATACCGTATATTCCGGCGTACAAGACGACCTCTGAAGTTAAAAAACATCCCCCAAAAATCGGGGGTCGTCTTGTACGCCGGATGCCCCGCCACCGGAGCCCCTCCGCGGCTTTGAAAGCCTCGGGGGAAGCCGGCGGCGGGGCATCCCAGGCGCGCATGGGCTGCCCCCCCGCCGGAGCCCCTCCGCGGCTTTGAAAGCCTCGGGGGAAGCCGGCGGCGGGGCATCCCAGGCGCGCATGGGCTGCCCCCCCGCCGGAGCCCCTCCGCGGCTTTGAAAGCCTCGGGGGAAGCCGGCGGGGGGGCAGCCCATGCGCGCCTGGGATGCCCCGCCGCCGGCTTCCCCCGAGGCTTTCAAAGCCGCGGAGGGGCTCCGGCGGGGGGGGGGGGGGGTCAGCCCAGGCGCTCCTGGCGGCTTTGCTCCCGGTGCCTCTGGTCTGCTGGGGACCATCTCCAGCAGACCAGGGACACCGGGAGCAAAGGAGGCGGAGGGGCGCTGGGGTATAAGATGAAACCCTATCTTTTAATTAAAAAGATAGGGGGTCGTCTTATACACCCAGTCACCCTATACGCCGGAAAATACGGTATTTTGCTCGCTGCCTATTATTCAAACAGATAGCTCACATTGGCCAGAAACAGGCAAATGGGAGGTGCAAGATTAAGCTGGGGTGGGATCAGTGTGTGAAGCCTCTCCCTCCTCGCCTGGGCTCTTATTTGTTCAAAGACAAACAGGGCCCTCCAATACGTTTTTCTGAGTGGTGAGGCTTCTGCTTGCACCAGCACACTGGATGTAGAAGCTTAGCAGGCTGGATCTGGTCCATAGGCCATATTTTACCCAGCCCTGGCATAATTTATTAGTACTAGGTAGGGCCCCATAAATCCTAAGGACAGCCTGTTTGCTGTCAAGTGTAGTGCCCTTTCTTGTCTCTGGGTATGTCTACACTACCCTCCTAGTTCGAACTAGGAGGGTAATGTAGGCATACCGCACTTGCAAATGAAGCCCGGGATTTGAATTTCCTGGGCTTCATTTGCATAAAGCCGGCCAGAGCCATTTTTAAATGTCGGCAGTTCGAACCCCGTGCCGCGCGGCTACACACGGCACGGAGTAGCTAGTTCGGATTAGGCTTCCTAATCCGAACTAGCTGTACGCCTCATTCCACGAGGAGTACAGCTAGTTCGGATTAGGAAGCCTAATCCGAACTAGCTACTCCATGCCGCGTGTAGCCGCGTGGCACGGGGTTCAAACTGCCGGCATTTAAAAATGGCGCCGGCCGGCTTTATGCAAATGAAGCCCGGAAAATTCAAATTCCCGGACTTCATTTGCAAGTGCGGTATGCCTACATTACCCCGCTAGTTCGAACTAGCAGGGTAGTGTAAACATACCCTCTGTGAGTTTACCCCTCAGTTCTTGCCCTTAACTGTCTTGGGATGGACTGTTGTGATTCTTTTCTTAGAATAGGATCAAAGTATATTGTTCTTTGTTACCCACTTTTATCATACTGCAGGTCTGACTGGGTTTCAGGTACCTGCATTTCCTCCCTCTGACAACTCGTGGCCTGTGAAATTGACTAACAGCCTTTCTAATGTATTTTATTTAGCAGTTGGAACAAAGCATTAGCGAACATGATTTTAAAACAACAAACAGCTAAATGCACAGTTAGTCTCAGCAAAACATATGTTTCACTAGTAGCTCAATTTGATGGGCTTTCCTCTTGAGTTACAGGTTAAGCTGTGTACCAACAAACATTTTGAGACAGCAAGATATCTCCTGGGACACCAGCCTGGTCTCAGTTCATCTCTGAAAGTATATCTGCGCTGCACAGTTAAACCAGGTTCTTAACACAGCCCTCCCCTACCTGCCCCATCATCCACACATAAAACCCTCTGACCAGGGTTTGGAGATGCTTTTAGATCTGAGTAGCTCACTCAGCTCAGGTTGTGGGTTAGAGCCTGAGCTCCAGGCTAACTCAGGCTGGAGCCTGCCAACTCACCAATGAGGACAGACAGATTCTCCCGCCTCTGAAACAATTGATTGGAGCATCTCAGCACAAAGAACTGTGGCATACACCTCCTGGACATACATGGATGTATGCAGAAACACTGAGGACATGGTAATTTGGGTGTGACTTTGCTGTGGGGAGTACTTGCAATCTGGTTAAGGTAACCCTGGGTATGTCTACACTACCCCGCTAGTTCGAACTAGCGGGGTAATGTATGCATACCGCACTTGCTAATGAAGCCCGGGATTTGAAGCGCGGCTACACGGGGCTCGAACTAGGGTCCTATTCCGAACTACCGTTACTCCCCTTAATGCCACCCAAGTGTAATGCCCCTTCCCCCCCAGCCCTCAGAGCTGAGATGTAAAGGGCCCAGGGCTGTGGATGCTGTCACTGCCACAGTAGCAGCAGTCAGAAGCCCCAGGCCCCTTTGAATCACCAGGTCCTGAGGCAACTGCCCCCTTCCTCTGTCCCCCCACATTGGTGGGCTAGCCTCACTTAAAACATACTACTTGCTTACAAAATCTGACATAAAAATACAAAAGTGTCAAAACGCAGTATTAGGGTACGTCTACACTAGCCCCCTAGTTCGAACTAGGGAGGCTAATAAGGATGACCGAAATTGCTAATGAAGCACGGAATTTATATATTCCATGCTTGATTAGCATATTCCTGGCCAGTCACCCTTTTGGAAACTGACTAGGCCAAAGTAACTGCCTGCGTCTACATGCAACAAAGAAGCGGTATTCTGAGATAGACCCTTAGTTCGAATTAACTGTTACTCCTTGTGGAATGAGGTTTAACAGTTAATTTGAACTAAGGGGTTTATCTCGGAATCCCGCTTCTCTGCCGTGTGTAGACGCGGGCAGTTACTTTGGGCTAGTCAGTTTCCAAAATGGAGACTGGCTGGGAATATGCTAACCAAGCACGGGATATTTAAATCCCGCGCTTCATTAGCAATTTCGGTCATCCTCATTAGCCTCCCTAGTTAGCACTAGGGGGCTAGTGTAGATGTACCCTTGCTGAAAAATTACTTACTCTCTTTTTTACCATATAATTATAAAATAAATCAACTAGAATATAAATATTGTGCTTACATTTGTGCTCAGTGTATAATATGTAGAACAGTATAAACAAATCATTGCATTAAATTTTAGTTTGTACTGACGTCACTAGTACTTTTAATGTACACTGTTGTAAAACTAGGCAAATATCTATATGAATTGATGTACCCATTGAAAGTATTCTCTGTGTATCCCCAGGGGTATGTGTACTCCTGGTTGAGAACCACTTGGCCAAAGCATACATCTAGGAATACGCCATTATAGTGGTTCCTGCATTGTTAGGGTAGTTAGACCCAATTCAGTCTTAATGGATTGTAATCACCCGTGATTACTTGTGTTATGACTGTGTGTATGAATACTGTGTGATCCTGGCTGTTGGACTAACATACATAGCACACCAATCACAGTTTGGGATACAAATCAATAGTCATTTTAGAGCACCTCCCACATTTATCACACCATTCTCAAAAATGACCTTGCTTAAACTGCTGTTGTTATATTAATAATATGAGCAGTGTCAACAATGTTCTGCAAACATTGTCTGAGCCTGCTCTTCCTCTCATTAAAATCAATGGAAATTTGGAACTGACTTCAAGATTTAGTTAGTTCCTTCTGTCATGTCAGCAGAAAGAACCTTATAGAAGATAGTTTAGTTTTGAAGGTGCCACAAGAGTAGTGACTATTGTTTTGTTTTTAATTTCTCTGCAACAGAGTTATAGATTCATAACTTAAAACATGTTGAGATTACTTCCTGCATATTGTAACAATCTTGTCATGGCAAATGTTGGACAAGACAATTATCAGATATTTTTTCCATATCTATATTCTATAATGAGGGTGTGAAGATCCTGAAGACCTAAAATTCTGTTTTATTTAGATTATCAATATAGAACATATAAATAAATCAAATGTACTTTCTCTTTTTCTAGGAATGCAGTTGAAGAAAACAAAAAATTATATGCTATTTATGATACAAGGTAAGTAATGAACAATAACTTCTAATTGCCATTATGTTCTTTAAATGGAACATTGACCCTTTTAAAATGCTATACATCTTTATGAACACATACTTAGAAAGCTACTTATTTTGAGCCACATAATAATCTTTACATTAAGGTAGAAAATATTTCAGATCCTTGTGTGTGTATATCTATTCATTTAGGCACCAACTCACATACATCCCTAACAATAATTTCATTTTAAAAATATATTTATGTGGACAAACTCATCCTAGGTATATTTTTGATTATTTGCAGTGGATGTATATATACTAATTTCAATAGCTATATTAAAGAAGAATTTGGCACACTATCCAAACTTAGAGGCTTGATTTTGGGCAGTCAACTTCCTTTCCTGTCACTCATGCTCAGAATGCATCAAAAACGCTGTTGGCATTATTGGTATGAAAGGGAAGAGCTATCTGGTACAGCCAGGGAACCTATCAGGGTCAGGTGAGAATGGGGGTGAGGGTTTATTCCTGAAATTCAAGTGTTCAATAGAACTTCTATAGGCATCAATAGGGGGTGTGTCTGGACAGGGTGCAAGTGTGGACACAGTCTACTCATAGACATCTTTCCATATTCTTCAGACACTGAAAATATTGCTTACAGACTCCTTCCTTGTGTTCCACTGTCTGTGAAAGCCATACCTTTTCATAAGTGTGGCCAGATCTACATTATGGCGCTATGTCGAACTAAGATAGACAACTCCAGCCACATGAATAGTATAGCTGGAATCAATGTACCTTAGTTTGTGTTACTCCCACTAAGGGGGGAGGGACGGTTGATGGGAGAACTCTCTGGTCAACTCCTCTTACTCTTCTTGATCTGCTGGAGAACTAGAATTGATAGGCGGACGATTTAGCAAGTCTTTACTAGACCTGATAAATTAACACCCAAGAGCTAGATCCCCACATTGCTGATCTCCTGGTAAGTATAGATGAGGCCTAAGAAATTGTGTACAGGACAGCAAAAAAGGCTTACAGCCATCTGTCATTTATTTTTTTTATTACCCTTTATTATCATCTTCAGAACTCTTCTTACTCTTACTAAGTCAGAATTGATGCCAAATCATTGAAGTTTTTTGCTTTTGTTTTGTTTTGTTTTGAGTCTTTGCACTTTCTCGTTGATCAGGAAAAACTCAAAAGGACATTTGTCCAAAAAAAATCAGCACAAGCTTATGTCTCTTTGTTTGTTTTAGCTAGTCCTTATATAAATGCTACTACTGTATTAAAGTTAGAGTTACCAGTAATCAGCTTGACCTTTTCTGCAGATATATGTAACATTCAATATCAACAAATCAAATAACAAGCCCTTTTCTATTTTGTTCTGGGCTTGTGCAGTGTATAGTATGATGAAGCTGCAGTCTTGACCAGAACCTCTGATTGTTATGGTATAAATAACTAACATAAAGCCCAACTAACAAATCATACAAACAAACAGTGTTCATAATACTTTTGGACAAATATTAAAATACATATACGTTTGATGTAAATATTAGGATTCTTGGTGAACGATTGTAGATTGGAACTCTTGACAGTCTCCATGTTAGATCTTCCATCAACTGCCAACTCAGAAGCCTCACTTTGTTTGTTTGTTTGTTCCAGACCTAAATTGTACATTTCCCAAGACAGTCATTAAGAATATTATTCCGAAGGCACTTTAGACTTCTCTAATGTATATATGTTAGTTGAGTGCATAAATATTAATCTTTATTATAAAAAACCTAGGTTATAAAGAGCCCTGACCATTTGCATCTGTGCCAAATTGTCAATAGATTTTTATTTTGATGGGTCTGACTCTTATTCTGCATAATTCAGAACTTTTGCCATATAAAAAATTGTGGCCATGATACAAGATTTCTATTTTAAATCTGTTAAGTAAAGCAAATTTCAGCCAAGTTTTCTTGGAGTTGAGAAAATAATGGTCTTAGTTTTTGTAACTGAACTATAAAGAATAATTCAGAACCATTTAGGTCACACATCACATTAAGGACCAGAGTCTGTTCCCATTATTCACATTGATTTAAACCTCACCTGAATGTAGCCAAACTGAAATGTTAAAATCTGTAGGATGTCAAAACCTTCAAAATAACTATTTTAGTAAAATTAAATGAAAAACAAGAGGTTATGCAACTGAAACAAATGCATTTATGCAACACCATTCACTACCTGCTATTTTGAAACCATAGGAGAGGTACTCAACATGTGCAAAGATGCACAATGTGGTCCTAATATGCACACTAGATTTACATGAGATTATTCTCCTAAATATTTTGTCTAGCCATTATGATTCATCTTTTGAAAAGATGTGAAGGCAGTATGTGTGGTTATGAGACAGGATTCACAGCATTCCTTAAGACCTGACTCTAACTGCACAGTCTCCAGACTTTTGTCTTCACTCTAAAGGTCTGCCTACCACAAGAAATTTTAGGCAAAGGGGTGGGGGAAGTGAACAGTGTCTTCTTTCTGGAGGCCATTTCAAGATTTTAATCAAAATCTTTTGGGCCATTTTTTTTCCAGTTTTTTTGACAAAGTCAAGCTTTTCTACAAGGAAAAATATAAGTTTTCCAATTACATGAATTAATTACATCTCAGCAGATTAAGCCAGCAGGATATTTAAAATGCTACAATGCAGAGCAGACAGCTAGTAGTATAATTCCCAGTTTAATACAATTAAGATCCCTAATTTCTCAAAAGATATTGCTACAGTTCTAGCATTGATTCTCTCTTTCCCCTTTTGGATCTTGTCTGCCTTTAATTTGGGTTTCTGAGCCATCTGAATTTACATTTTTATCCGTAGGCAGATAGCATCTTCACCAAAGTCAGCCATAAGAAGCCAAAGGAGAAAATTAAGAGAAGATGCTCCATCAGATAGTTCTGAGACCAATACAGAGACTGAGCTGTGTCCATTTTGCCAGTTACATCCAACTCGTCTGCCAGTGCTGAGTGGTTGAGTTCCTCTTCCCTGATTTTCAATCCAGCCTTTCTGCTGCAGCTTTGGTGATTGATCCCTTACAGAGAATACACAATCTATGAGTTGCTTGCAAGCAGACCTCCCTAATGCATTGATTGGCTCCTAGAATCGCGATCTCCCTGTCAGTGCCTCCTCTTCTGTTTCTTCAGTAATATGTTAAGGTGTATGTTCTTGACTACCATGAGGAAAGCTGGAATATTCCTCATCCTACATCCACATTTTTCAACAAGTCCCACCTCCAAAAAAATTATTCTTAGCATCTAAAATCCCACCCCCTCTTGGAGCAATGATTTCCATCATTGTATCTGCACTTCCAGTGAACTACATCGTATCTATAGACTTGGCAGGCATATGCTTTTATATATCTGATCAGCAGCTGCACAGATACCACCTTAACTTTTGATACCTGATCTTCCATATAAGAGGTTCAACTGCTCATTTTTGGCCTATCCATTTTCCTAGAGATAACTGTGGCAGACATCTGGAAAAGAGGAATACCAGTTTTTCTGGTCATGGACAATTTTTTAATCAGAGGCAGATCAGATACACATACAATGTCCAGTCCTGAAAGCTACAGTTTTTCATCAGAATAAACAGCTGCACTACAAATTTTCATTTTAAATGGTTTCAAATATATGATTTGATCCTGAGTGTGAGATACTAACTGTAGAATTGAGAATGGAATTCATTCTCTCCACCAGTGACTCTCAGACTTTCCTGACTACTATATCATTTTCAGGTGTCTGAAGCCTGAGTCCCATTGCCCAGAGCTGAAGCATATAACTTAGCTTTATGCTGTGGTGTGGGGCCAGGGCAGTTTCTCTGCTTGCCATTCCATAACAAGAGCCCTGCACTTGCAACCTTCCCTTAGACTTCCCCTGGGTTAAGAAACATGGATATAGATGGGTTGACATACCACCTGGAAGACCTCTGTGTACCCACGGGGTGCCTATACCCCTTGCTGAGAACCACTGCTCTATACATATTCCATTCTGGTCCTCCCGCTGAGTCTGCCCATTAGTGATTGTTGTCATGGTGCCTCTTTGTATTCTGGACTACAGATCAAGGACCAGGAGATCACTTATTCTTTTTCATTGACAATCTTTCATGTATAATGACTTTCAGTTACTACTTAGATTGAAAACATGGTCCAGGAGGACACATGCTTCATATCCTACTTCCAATTCCCTGTCTCAGGGATTCCCCCAATTGGACTATCTTTTAAGCTATCAACAAATAAATGGATATGGTTAGTCGGAGAGGTCAGACAAGAGGAAGAGTATTTTAAGTAATAAAACACAGCAGAGTCTACAGGAATGTTGGTTCAGTCAGACCTCTGATATATTTCCAATGAACCTGAAGAGGGCATTTATCAAATGTGCTGAATCCTCTAAAGAATTTTGTTAAAATTAGAAAACAGAAAATCTAAGAAAAGTCCTCAATGTTTTAAATGTTTTATGCTATAGTCTATTGTCCATAAGCTGTATCCTTTCAGCATTTTCTAATCTTTTCTTTTCTTTCTTTAGGCTTTTTGGTATTTCTCCCCAATTTGCAGATTCCCTGTGCAGCCATAGATTCAATATGGCCAACCCCATGTAGTCACAAATGATGTTAGGCCTTAAAATCATGAAGATCTTTCTATCTGTGTTTTGTTTTTTGAGACCCAGGGGAATGCTCAAGGGTTGAAACATTTAGGGGCTTGAATTCTCCCCCCTTTCCCACAGTTGCTGAGCATTCACAACTTTACCTGACCTCTGTGGAAGCTACAGTTGTTCAGCAGCTGTGAAAAACAGGCCCAAGATGCCTGAATCTGGGTACTCAACATTATCGGACCCTTTTGAAAATTGAGACTGCAGGCACTTCCACGAAGTTGCCCTGCCCACTGAGGGATTGCCATCCTCAGGCACTTGCACTAAACTCCTAAATCTCACCTAATCTCCTTGGCTGCGCTAACCCCCACCCCCCATGCCAATCCCAGCCCCCAGCCCCCAGACTCACAGAGGCATGAGCGGAGCGGGACTGGGGGCGGGAGGAAGCAGCACTCCGCACTCACTCCTGTTCTCGGGCCCCAGTGAGCGGAAGAAACTGGCTGCAGGGGCTGCCCTCATTTCCCAGCGCTGCCCGCTCCCCGGTTGGCCTGTGCTCGCCCCCAGGGAGGCGCGCTCCCCGCGTGGCCCTAGCGGTGGGGTGGGGTAGGGGTAGGTGGAGGGAGCCGCGGCAGGGAGCTGAGGCACTGGCGGAGCCTGGCCCGGGGCGTTGCGCGGTGGAAACGCTCCTCGCTCCTCAGCCCGGCTGGGAGGTGCGTGGCTGCGGGCGCTGGCAGCTGCTCCCGGGGGCCGCCTCGGGCTCAGCCGGTCACGCGTGCCCCGGGGATCTGCCCCCCGGGCAGTGGCGGGAGCAGCTCCGCGGCACCTGTGGCGCCTGCCTCGCTGCCGGGCCTGCGGGTGCCCGGAGCGCGGGGCCGGGGTGGCTGCAGCTGGAGGGGGGAGGGTGGCGCTCGGGGTGCCCTAGGGCACGGCAGCCGGTGCAGCGACCATACACCGGCCCGGCCCTGCCGAGCTTCCCGCCCTCCCGGGAGGAGCCGCCGCTCGCCCAGCGCCTGAGACCCCGGCCCCGGCACAGCCCGCTCCCCCGCCCGCCCAGCCGAGGAGCCTCCCCTCCCCTCCCCGGCGGAGGGAGAAGGGGCGGGCGGGAGGCGGGGAGGGGGAGCCAGGCAGCCGGGCTCCGGCGGAGGGGGCTTCCTCCGGGGCTCGGCACAGCCCGGCGCCGGGGTCTCTGCAGCCCGGCGTGCGGGCGGCTCCCGGGCCGGGCTGGAGGGTGGGGGACTGTCGCCTTCGCCTCCGCCTCTTCCTCAGCGGGCGGCTGTCGGGTCGCGGCGGCGGCGGCGGCGGCGGCTGCTGCTGCGCGGAGGGAGCCCGGAGCGGAGGGATGTGGGGCTTTGGGGGAGGCAGGATCTTCGGGATCTTCTCCGCTCCAGTCCTGGTGGCCGTGGTCTGCTGCGCCCAGAGGTAGGGGCTGCTCCGCGCCGCCAGCGGGGCTGGGTGCAAGGGCTGCGCTTATGCAGGAAACCGAGCTGATCCTCTCTCTTCTGCCCCTCTCCCCGGGGCTTGCCCCGCTCGCCTCTCTGCGCTTCCCCCCTCCGCTCTGCCCTCCCCCGCCCATTCTGCCCTCTCACCCCCCTCCGCTCTGCCCTCTCTCCCCCCTGCTCTGACCTCTCCTACCCTCTGCTCTGCCCTCTTCCACCCCATTCCTATCTGCTCTGCCCTCTCCCATCCCACCCCCTCTGCTCTGCCCTCTCCCACCCCATTTCTATCTGCTCTGCCCTCTCCCACCCCATTCCTATCTGCTCTGCCCTCGCCTCTCTCTGATGCCCATTCCCCGTCTCCTCTTCCCTCTTCAATGCCCGTCCACCTTTTTGCGCTGCCCTCTCCTACCCCCATACCTCCTCTGCTCTCTCCGGCTTCCTCATCTCCTACTCTATCTCCCCTATTCCTTCCCACCTTCTTTTTCTCTTTCTTTTCTTTACCCCCCACCTTGCCTTCTTCCCACCTGCACTTGCCATTTATCCCACAGCGTGAACGATCCAGGAAACATGTCCTTCGTGAAAGAAACTGTGGATAAATTGTTGAAAGGCTATGACATTCGCCTCCGGCCGGATTTTGGAGGTGAGTTGCCTTATTCAGGCAGAACTGTGGTGTCTGGCTCTTTCCTGTGTCTGTATGTGTGAGTCACTATCCAGCTCTCTGTGTGGATGGGAAAGTGTTTCCTTTTAGGGAAAAACGTGTTGCCAGCCGCTCTCTGGGTAAGCTGATGGCTTCTCCTCCCCCTCCCCAGGGCCTCCTGTGTGCGTTGGGATGAACATAGACATTGCCAGTATCGACATGGTTTCTGAAGTCAACATGGTGAGTACTCAGTTGGTATCTTCTGTACTCAAAAAGACTGGGACTGGGTTTTGTGTTGTTTTGTTTGTTTATCTTGGTTCTGCAGCTGTTAGAGGTGTGTTTGGTCCCCAGAGCCAAGGGACTGAAGTGTATTAATTGGGGCTGTGGTAGGAGCTCCTAGCTGTTGCTGATTGAGGGACCGGTTCCATGGACCCAAGGCTGAACAAGTAGCTGATCACTTGTAGCCAGAAGCTGTCCTTAGATCAATCCATCTGGTGGAAGCATTTGCCAATGCTTCTAGGTCTCATTTATGAGCTGGAGGCTGCCAGGGGCATTTTTGTAGGTGGGTCTATGTCACAGGTGACAGGTACAGCTGGATTGAGTTGGAAACTTGATATCCCTGGAGAAATGTTGTGTTTTATCTTTAGTGCTGGAATGTGCTTCTTTTTGATTTAGGGAGCTACAGCAGAGAATATCATACCACAAATGTGCCAAAGGGCAATTAATTCTCTGGCAGAGGGGTTGGATTTTGTTCCTGGTATGGGGTACAGCCTGGTGCTGAACCACTTTGAAATGAATACAGTATACAGCTTTATGCTATAAGGAGCTGTCCCAGGTGCTGTAAGTGAACCTCTTCTTTCCTGAACTCTTCTGAGCTTAAAAATTACATCTAAAAATGTTATGTGAAACAGGATTTAAACTGTCCAGATCATGAGCAGGTTAAAATATCCATCTCATATTGTATGTCACTACTACACAGTGTTTACTGGATTGCTCAAATGGACTGAAAACAGTATAGAGCAAAAATAGTATTTGTTTGCTGAAAACATCAGTCCATTGATGATCAACCAACTGCATTTTACTTCATGTAATTTCACTTAAATTTAAACTGTCTTATAACATGCTAAACTTTTTTGTTAATGGGACCTAACTCAGACTCTTGATTTAAAAGAGGTATTTGATTTTATTGTTTGTTTATTTAATGTGAAAGCTTTAGAGGCTACTGGAAGCAAATAAAAATGCAGATTAGACACTGAATTGCAGACAAAAATATAAATGTAAAAGACATTTATATTGGTCTTATCAATTTTATGGGTAGTAAATATAGTGTTGAAATATTTTTATTATATGCCAAAATACTGGATTTATCAAAGGGCGTCTTTTAAAATATTTCAGATAAAGTGACAACATGTATGCAAAGCATTTGGAAGATTTAAACATTTACATTTAAATCTGTCTCAAATACTAAATACCAATAGTAGTTTTACTAGTTAATATAAAATTAACTTTTCCTCTCATAAAAATGTTCTCTGCAACTATTAAACACAAAGCTTTAGGTTGCTCAGTTGCAATTCAGGAGCAATCCATCCGAAATTTCATCAATAAAAGTAGCAAAAAATAGAGAAATCAAGGGAACAGTTGATAAAATCATACAACTATTTTACAGTCAGAAGAAATAATTAAAGGAAATGTTATGTGCTTTATCTTTTTTTAAACACTGTTTTTTTGAACAGGAGAAAAATAATATTCTTTAACCAAACCTCAGGTGATAAACCAGGATTAGAGAAAGTAACAAGACCTCACAGCTTAGAATGTTTTTTTTAAAGCTTTCAAACCTTCTCCCCAATTTCTGTTCTCTCTAGTAGAATCAACCCGGGATGAAGAGTTAAATATATCTAAAACAGCACTATACCATAAATATGGTATTTCAGCCTCTCAAACTAATTCTTGGGGATCTATCTGATTCATTAAAGCAACATACAAACTATCTTTTTTGTTTTCTTTAGTAGACTGAACATGGGACTAGATGGCAGGAATTCATCCCAGTTCCAAATCTGACGCTGTACAGTCTTGAACAAGTCAATCACCCTCCAGATATCTATGGCCAGGTCTAAACTACATCCCTCTTTCAAAAGAGGGATGTAAATTAGGCAGATCGAAAGTGCAAATAAAGCGGTGATTTAAATATCCCACACTTCATTTGCAGAATTACATCATAGCATTCTTTCGAAAAAGGGTATTTAGAAAGGGAAACCACTGTCTAGACACGGTTCTTTAAAAAAAACAACCCTTTTTTGAAAGATCCTCTACTCCTCAAAAAATGAGGAGTACAGGATCTTTCGAAAAAGGGGGTTTCTTTGAAAGAGCCATGTCTAAACAATGGTTTCCCTTTCAAAATACCCTTTTTTGAAAGAACGCTGTGATGTAATTATGTATCACTTTCATTTGCACTTTTAATCTGCCTAATTTATACCCCTCTTTTGAAAGACAGATGTAGTTTAGACATAGTCTCAGTGTCTTCCACCTGTGAAATCAGGATAACAACATTAATATATTCCACAGGTTTTTACATTTCATTTATAGCATTTTTGGGTCACCAATCTTTTGAAAGCTGAACCTTAGGTTCCTCCTTCCCCCTTTCAGGGAACTGAAATTCATCAGTCCCTCTCTGAAATCTATCCATGTGGTGTTATATATAAATTAAGATATATAAAACTTTTTCTCACACCCTTGTGCGTAATCCTTCGTGCTTCTCCCTATCCCCTTGCACTTTGAGAAATGTGAATGAGGGTCTTAATACACTTCCTTTCCCTTTTTATATGCTTCTTACATGAACAAGGGTATAATTAACAATGATCTCAAGTGTAATTGGCATCTGAATTTGCAAGAAGAGTGGGGCAGTTCATAGCTCAGCTGCTATTTCAGGCTCTCAACAAACTCTGCATCATTTGCATGCCACATTTTCAAGATTTTCTCCACAACTAGACCAGCTAGTGCCTTTTTTATCAAAATGGAAGATTGATCTTGTGAGAGTAAATGAGAGATTTCACTGCACCCCCCTGGCTAATCTGTTGGCTTCACCCCATGATTTGGAAACTCTGCATTGTGGATTAAATTAATATTTGTACAGCATTTTGTATATACCCAAGTGCTACGTAAGACATAAGTATAATAGAAAGCCAGAGAATGAAACCTGTATTCCTTTAGTCATGGAAGACTCTGTGCTAAATTCTGAATTAGCCTACCCATGAGCAGAAGGTTGTAAAGGACAATCATTATCAACAACCCTGCTCTCACCTTATTCCACTACACATGCTAATCAGATCTTGGGTTAAGGAATAGCTATCTACCTACTTCTACACTTAATCCTCAAGACAGGTCATTGATGTTGGGGTGTTCGACCCTTCTGATACACTAGCCTGTGCAGGTGGGCTGGGGTGATGTGTATTTGTAATATTCTGCTGGTCAGCAATTTACTATACACTCTTCTCAGTCCCCAGAAGTCAGAAGAAACAGGTAAAGAATTGATTCCTTCACTGCTCTGTCCATAGGGCATGTGGCAAAGCTGTAACCTACCACTTATTTAGTACTCATTCATGGTTAACAGGTGTTATTTTATTCAGAATTTCATAATAAAATGCAGGCTAAGTTTCTCGTAACACTAATATAGAGTGCTTCTAAAATGAACTGATGAAAATTAGATTTTGTAACAAGCACAGTATTAATTTATTTTGGAAAAATGGACTGAAAGCCTTTATGGGTTTGGTTTTGGATAATTTATTGCAACATCAATTTTAAGGGAATAAAAACATCCAGAGTCTTCATTCACAGCTAGGTTCAAACAGTGGAGGCGGGTATTTTTTCTTCATTTGTTTCAGAATCTAGATTTGTTTGGAATAAACCCTTACACCTATAATGAGGGGACAGAAACAGGAGATTATTTTGTTTACTAAATTATATTTTTGCAGATAGTAATTTGCAAAAATATAAGATATATTTAGGTTGAAGAACTGAGCCAATCTGTTGAACATTCATGCTGGCTATCAAATTTTGATCTTCAAAAATACTGTTTCATTTAATTCCATGCAGACACTACGAGCTTTAACCTTTAATCTTATTAACAGTTTAAAACAATCTTGCAGGCATTACTCTCTATAACATTTGATAACTAACATAGATTTCTTTAATTTAAACTTTTGCTCTGACCTTTTATATAGTTATCCTATTAAAATTCATCTCTGTACTAAAGATAAAATAACCAGAGGAATATAATTATTAGATTTTATGCATATAAAAAGATTTCTAGTGTGACATTATTATATGTTCCTTGTAGGAAACACCTAATGGGCTTCTTGAGATATGATGGCAACTTTTTGAAACTAAAATGATGGTTTGAATTGTATTCTTTCCTGAAACTTTAGGAAACTGTAGATTCCCACCAAATTCATTTCATATAAATCTCTTGTTACTGTAAATTATGAATTAGTTCATAATGAAGTTAATTTTAATAAATGTTGCAACATTTTGGTGTTTGGAACTTCTTTCAAGGGCAGTTCTGCTGACAACCATTAAAAATCCAAGGGTCATTCAGTTGAAAACTATTTAAATTCCTTTAGCCCCATTTGACTTGACTTAGCTTGTTTTTAACATGGAAAATGGCATTTGGCCCTTTTTATTTCTGTCTTTTCTTCCTGAACTGAACGTAAGTGCTCTTTGCTAGAGACTGAATTCTATGGGACTACTAGTGGAATAAAAAGTTGAAACTGATAGGGCTATTTGAAGAGCTAGGTCACAACCATTGCCTCTTTCAAAAGAGAGCATCAGACTACAAGCAGATTTTTTGAAAAAGCCAGCCGCTTTTTCAAAAGAGAGTCTAGATGCTCTCTTTTGAAAAAGCACAGTTTACAATCATTAGCACCTTTTTTCAAAAGAGTACTTTCAAAAAAAGGTGTTATTCCTTGTAAAATGAGGTTTACCACAATCTAAAAAACTGCCGTGTTCTTTTGATTTACTTTTGAAAGGACATGGCAGCAGTCTAGATGCAGGTGAAGTTTTTTTGAAAAAAGGCTATTTTTTTCGAAAAAACCTGTAGTCTAGACACATCCTGGATGATCAAGATGCTAAAGGAGTACTCAAGAATGATAAAGTCATTGCAAAGAAACTAAATGAATTATTTGCATGGGTCTTCATAGCTGAGGATGTTAGGGAGATTCCCAAACTTGAGCCATTCATTTTAGGTGATAAATATGAGGAATTGTCCCAGACTAAGGTGTCATTAAAGGAGGTTTTGGAACAAATTGATAAACTTAACCGTAACAAGTCACCAGGACCATATGGCATTCACCCAAGATTTCCAAAAGAACTCAAATGTGAAATTGCGGAACTATTAACTGTGGTTTGTAACCTATCCTTTAAATCAGCTTCTGTACCCAATGACTGGAAGATAGCTAATGTGGCACCAGTTTTTAAAAAGGCGTCTGGAGAAGATCCTGGCAATTACAGAGTGGGAAATCTAATGTCAGTATTGGGCAAATTAGTTGAAACTATAGTAAAGAATAGAATGGTCAGACACATAGGTGAATATTATTTGTTGGGGGAAAGTCAGCATAGTTTCTGTAAAGGGAAATCATACTTTACTAATCCACTAGAGGTCTTTGGGGGTTTCAACAAGCATGTGGACAAGGGAGATCCAGTGGACAAAGTATACTTAGATTTCCAGAAAGCATTTAACAAGATCCCTCACCAAAAGCTCTTAAGTAAAGTAAGTTGTCATGGAATAAGAAGAAAGGTCCTCTCACGGCTTGATAACTGGTTAATAGATAGGAAACAAAGGGCAGGAATAAATGGTCATTTTTTATAATGGAGAGAGGTAAATAGTGATGTCTTCTAGGGATCTGTTCTGGGACCAATCCTATTCAATATATTCATAAATGATCTGGAAAAAGGGGTAAAAACTGAGGTGGCAAAATTTGCAGATGATACTAAATTGGTCAAGATAGTTAAGACCAAAGCAGACTGTGAAGAACTTAAAAAAGATCTCATAAAACTAGAAGTCTGGGCAACAAAATGGAATATGAATTTTAATGTTGATAAATGCAAAGTAATACATATTAGAAAACATAATCCAACAATACATACAAAATAATGGGGACTAAATTCTTTATTACGACTCAAGAGAGAGAGATGTTGGAGTCATTTTGGATAGGTCTCAGACAACATACACTCAATGTGCAGCCCCGGGAGGGAGGGGAGAGGGAGGAAGGAAAGCAAATAGAATGCTAGGAATCATTTTAAAAGGGATAGAGAATAAGACAGAAAATATCTTATTGCCTCTATATAAAACCATGGTACACACACATCCTGAATATTGCATACAGATGTGGTTGCCTCATCTCAAGAAAGATAGCATTGGAAAAGTTCAGAAAAGGGCAAAAAATGATTAAGGGTTTGAAACAGCTGCCATACGAAGAGAGGTTAAAAAGACTGGGACATTTCATTTTAGAAAAGAGGAGATTGAGGGGGGATATGATAAGAGTTCTATAAAATTGTGACTAGTGTGGAGAAAGTGAATAAGGAAAAGTTATAAGATATGCATAACATAAGAACTAGAGGTCACCAAATGAAATGAATAGATAGCAGATTTAAAACAAACAAAAGTAAGTACCTCTTCATGCAACGCACAGTCAACCTGCAGAACTCCTTGCCAGAGGATGTTGTTAAGGCAGGCCTTTTAGCAAGGTTCAAAACAAAGATAAATTCATGGAGAATACGTTCATAAATAGCTATTAGCCAGGATGGGTAAGATTGCCGCCCTAGTCTTTGTTTGTCAGAAGTTGGGTAATGCGCGACAGGGGTAGGATCACTTGATGATAACCTGTTCTGCTCACTTTCTCTGGGGATACCTAGCATTGCCACTGTTGGAAAACAGGATACTGGACTAGATGGACATTTGGTCTGGCCCAGTATGGCTATTCCTATGTTATTATGTTCTTATATCACATTAATTATTAATATGTTTGGCATGATCTGACCTTTAAGTTATAATTACTTTTTATTGAAAATTGGTCTGCATCTTCCATAACTAATGGAGAAAATTTTAAATATTCAGTAGTTTATATTTAATTACCTCTTAATGTGAGATTTGTCCTAATCCTGGTTTCCCTCCAGCCTCTGCCTCTGCACCCCAGTTCCTAGCACAGTCTGTCCCTTCGATGTCACCATTTGTAATCTCCTACCTGTCTGCTTCTTCCCCGCCTCCTGTTGTTTTGTTGTGCCTGGAATGAGAAGGTATCAATAGTCAATGATCTCCTCTTATCTTGTTGCTTCCATCTCCTGTCTGTCTGAAAGACATGGATCTCTTTGTCTGGTACTGCCTCTGCAGCTACTCCCTTTTACAGAGGTTGCTCCTTCTCATACACCTTCCACCCTGGTTCAGACCGTTTTGGGGCTGTGGGACTTCTCCTCTCCAATTATAGCACCTTCCAAGCCCTCCTTTTCCCCCTTTCCTCTATTTCTAACCTTCTGAACAGCTTTGCATCTGACTATTCTCCTTTCCCCCTCTGTATACTAGTCATCTACCATACACTCAAGTCTTTCCCATCAGCCTTCTTCTTTGATTTTGACTCTCTCTCTTTCTCTCCTCACAGTCTCCCATACTCCTCTGTGATTTCAGATTCCTTATAGATCATACATTGGACCCTTTGGCTGTACGTTTCCTTAGCCTCACCTAGTCATGTGAACTGGAAACCTACTTTAATTCTTGCACTCACCAAAAGGCCATTCACTTAAGTTGGCCTCTGATCATTCCATTGCTGAGTTCATCTTCTGACCTTGTATATTGCTCTTGAGCCTCTTCCCTTATATCTGTCACTTGCCCTAACTATAACCTCCAGGCCATAAGTGTCAAAGACTACTTGTCTGCTCTTAGCTCTCTCCTCCCCGCCCTCTCTTACCTTTCTTCTACTGATATATTTGTTGATCCACTCCTGCCCTCACTTTCCTTCACTCTTGACTTTTCTACCCCTGACCCATTCATTGCAAGGTCTGGTTTGCTAAACTTCAACACTGGCTTATCCCCAGATACACTTCTTACATTCCAGCTCTGCTGTTGTGGAGTGTCTCTGGCAAAAGTCCCATGATCAGGCAGACTTCTGCCATTATAAATAAATTCTATTCTCTTTCAGTGCTGCTGTTTTAGCTAATCAGCTTTACTTCTCTATCTTAATTGAATCTTATGCTTGCAATCTAACCACATTTTCATCACCTTTGACTCAGTCTTCAAATCTTCCCTTCCTCTTGTATTCACTTCTTTCTCTGAACAGGATTTTGCCATTTCAGGACTGGTTCTGTTCAGTATCTTCATCAACGATTCAGATATTGGCATAGAGAGTGCGCTTATTAAGTTTGCAGATGATACCAAGCTGGGAGGGGTTGCAACTGCTTTCAAGGATAGGGTCATAATTCAAAATGATCTGGACAAATTGGAGAAATGGTCTGAGATAAACAGGATGAAGTTTAATAAGGACAAATGCAAAGTACTCCATTTAGGAAGAAACAATCAGTTTCACTCATACAGAATGAGAAGCGACTGTCTAGGAAGGAGTATAGCAGAAAAAGATCTAGGGGTCATAGTGGACCACAAGCTAAATATGAGTCAACAGTGTGATGCTGTTGCAAGAAAAGCAAATATGATTCTGGGATTTATATGATTCTGGGATATAGTCTAGACATACCCAGAGAGAGATCTATGTTTAAATTTTTCTGATCCTTTTTGTATAACATCTCAGAAATATGGCCTTTCTTATCCATGCACGTAGCTAAAACTATCATCTAGCTCTCTCATCATTTTTGTGTCTCAGTTTTTGAAATGTCCTCTCTCACAAATGCTGAAGTGTTTTCTATGACAAATACAATTGGGCCCCACACTGATACGTTCAGAATGGTGCTATAAGATCATTTTCCTAGCCTGTTGCCTTGACACTTTCACACCCTTTATTGAATTCCTTTCCTTCCTTTCCTTCTCTATTTCATCAAATAGAAGATGCTTGTATCCATTTCAAGGCTCTTCATGGTTAGGCTGCACCCTGCTTATCATCTATCAATCACAACCAAGCCATCCTTGATCCCCTCTGTTCTCCCTGGGATGCCAACCTCCACTGTTCACCTATTACATTTTTTAACACTCTTGTTCTTTCTCTCATCCTGCCCTGAATACTTGGGAGGGCTCCTTGTAAACATCCAGGAACAGGAGTGGCCTTAGGCCGGCTGTGGCAGCTGGCGCCCCAGGCGGAACGCGCGATCGGTGCCCTTGCCTGCATGACCATCAGTGGCTGTGACAATCATTGGGCGCCCCGGGTGCCCCATGATGTCATCATCGGGCACCCCGGGCACCCCATTGAAGGTGGTGCCCTAAGCGACTGCCTAGTCTGCCTATATTCATAGGCCACCCCTGTCCAGGAACCTACCTCATTTCTACTTTCTAATCCCTCTTCAGAGTTTGCTTTTTTGGAATGATTCCTACAAAAACTTGCCTGTGATCCGGCTGCTACTGTAGAGAAACCACTGTCTGTCATGCTGATCGATATTTGTTTAATTGTTTACTCCCACATTTGTCTATATCCATCCATTGTCTCTTGTCTTATACTTGGATTATAAACTGTCCGGTACAGGGCCCTGTTTTTATAGCACTTAGCACAAAGAGATCCTGGCCCATGACTGGGGATTCTAGGTAAAATAAATTAATAATACTAATGTATTCTTTAATTAGTGTTATAGAAATGATGTGAGCAATTACAATGTACTGTTTATAACCTATTGATAAATAAGTATATAGTATAATTTATAATAAGATAGCAGGTTTTTAATTTAATACATTGTGTATGCATGTATAGTAACTGTAGTTTGTGCAACTGATCTGCATAGATAAGGCAAGATTTTCAAAGAAGGCTCACAGTCTGTGCAGAACTCCATTAATATTATATCCTTCTTCCTCAAAAAAATGAGGTTTACAGTGTTCTTTCGAAAAAGGTTCCCCCCCCCCCCAAAAAAGAGCCACATCTAGACTGCTTGCTTTTTTGAAAACACCTCTTTCAAAAAAGTGATCAGAAGAAGATATGCAAATCTGGGCTGAATTTGCATATTTTCTTTCAAAAAAAAGTAGTCTAAACGTGCCCTTTTGTGCATGTTTTTCCATTACTATGTACACAGCATCCCACAGTTTTGCCTACAAATGGATATTTAGATATCTAGCCATTTGTGTGCATACTTCTAGTAGTTGTATATGCAATTACAGTAAATACTTGTTCAAAAAAAAAAGGTTAAAGTGCATTTATGAGTCTCTGCCTACTGACACTGTACAACAGTACCAGAGATCATTCACAGATTTCTCCCTTTTAGGAACAGAAGATTTAAAGATAATTTGCTCTGATTTGTATAGCTTAGCTTTTTATCTATCTCTTTATGCTATTTTGCTTTGCTGCATCCTGGACTCTATTCTTTTTTGTACTATATATGATTTTGTTTTTGCTTGGATGTGGCTAATGTAAGCCATTAACAACTATTACATTTCTTATCAGCAAGTTAGGCTCCATCTTGGCCTGATAGTATCATTAACCTGTGAAACCTGACATCAGTGATCCTTGCATTGTGTGTGGCCTCTGAATAAAATAACTTAGATACAGATAAATAGTTTTCAAGCACACAGATATCCACCCTAGTTATTTTTAACATATTGTGGCAGAGCTATGGCTGTGCCTGTGGCTCCTGTACTTCTGGTGGATAGTGTTTAGCCTCAGAGTCTCACTATGTCCCACCACACAGCCTCTTTCTTTACTAGAGGCAGGGTTCACAGCCTACGCAGCCATGGTCATCACAGGCCATGGGGGTGACACTCTTCTATAGTCCTGGCCTCCTTATCCAGGTGTTACTCTAGGCTCTGACCCAGGGACCCTGAGGCAGTGGCAACAGGTGGGGCTTGTTCTACTCCCCATCTAGCAACTACTTCCCTGGGCTGCTTCCCCAGTATCTTTCCTCCATTACCTGAGCAGCTTGATCCACTCCTCCAACACACTCTTCCTGACTTGCAGCTCTCACCCAGACTCCTCTCACTCTTAGCACTTTGGCACCTCCCTTCCTTCTCCCACACCTCTGGCTAACAGAAGATCCCTTTTAAACCAGTCTCAGCTGGTTCTTGATTGGCCCCAGGTCATCTAATTGCCTGACTCCCTTGGCTCTGGAGTGCTCCTAATTAGCTCCAGGTGTTCTTAACTGGCCTGATTGCCCAGACTGCTTCTGGAAAGTTCCTGCTTGTTTTAGATCAGTCCCTGCCAGTTTACCCAGGGAACAGAGATTTACTTAATCTAGGACTCACATACTTTCCATCTAGCACTCTTTTATATCACTGGTAGCTCCTTTATTTGAGAGGTCTTCCGCGAGATCTCTCTGAGCTGCCGGCCTTTTACCAGGACCTCCTCTGGACCTGGAAGCTCTTTGCAGTGACCAGGTCCTTGGTGCAACCATGGAGGTAGACCTCCTCGCAAAGCCCCTGCTATACAATCTCCATATTCGTGTGCAGGCGGCGGAGTCCCCTTCGGTGCACCAGAGGCTGGTTCTGACAGAAATCACCAGGATCAGAGACCTCCTAGACTACGACCAGGGAGACTGGGTGAATCCTCTAGCGCTTGCCCAGCACATGAGGCTCTTCACTCTGTGTACTCCCTGGTGCGTAAAGAACGCTTTGCTGCCCACTGCTCAGGTTTATCTCAACAGATTCCTGGGAGAGGTTGCACCCTGCCTGTCCCTCACCCCTGGCTCTCCTGATCTCTCCATTGGTCCTCAGCTCAGTGTACCTTCCCAACTGCCTCCCCCTCATCACCTGAGCTGCCTGCACATATTGCAGCTGGTCCCATTTTGAACTGTGCGAAAGAGTCATCTGTACATGCTCGTGCTTCACACTCTCCACTTCTCCACTCTCGTGTCCCACCCACATACCAAGTGGCGGGGCTGCTTGCCATCAATAGAGGGTGCAGAGCCCCGGTGGGCCAACCCCTATTCCACTTTGGTTCCATGGCCCACTGGGGACATCAGCTGGAGAATCCTTCCCAGTACTGTGAGCATGGGCATGTACTTGGCACGGTTCACCCCTGTCCTCCAACCTTGCCCCTTCTGTGGTGAGAGGGAGACCCTGGAGCACATTTACCTTGAGTGAACCAGGTTATAGCCCCTCTTTCAGTTCCTCCAGAACCTCTTGTTGAGGTTTTGGCTATACTTCTCCATTCACCTATTAATTTCCGCACACCCCATCCGTGGCCCCACAAAGTTGTGGGACCTCCTCCTGGCTATGGCCAAGATGGCAATTTATAAGACCAGGGAGCAGAGGTTGGCTGAGGTAGGTGCCAGTTTTCGTTCTAGCATCCATTCATGCATCTGGGCAGAGTTCTACTGGCGGCATCTGCTGGCTCTCTCAAGACCTTCGAAGAGCAGTGGAGGCTGACTGGAGTTCTCTGCTCAGTGTCCCCATCCGGTTCCCTCGTTTTAGTTCTTTGACCCTGTAACCCGTGTCTATTTTCTTTTTCTTTGTCCCCCAGAATCATTTGGTGTTCAGGGTTCTTTGGATCCTCCCTATAGGATGAGGGAGGGTTCTTTAGATGTGGGCGGGCATCTCCCAGACCCCAATAGGAGCACTCTTTCATATCTCTCTGACCTGACCCTGTCACAGTATTGAATATACTACTTTCCTAGCAGTAGCCAGGAACTTTTCTATTAGCAAAACACTATTTAAAAAGACAAAATATTTGGAGGATTAAGAAAGTGCACTTTTACTTTACAGTAGTTTTAAGATGTGGCTCAGGGACTAGGTCTTAATATAACTAGGTAGGATGAATGAAAGTTATGGCTCTGATGGCTGTTGAATTATGTGCGGTAAATTTCTAATCTTGTTCTCACTAACTACAGAACCATATAACCAAACTTCCATCACAGTTTGGAGTCAGGTTGTCAGACTTAGCTGAAATACCAATGTGATAAACTAACCTTTCCCTTTAACTTAGTCTTTATAAACTTGTGGTGATAGTATAATGTTGTATAAGGAGAATCACTCTAGTGCTGCCTATACTATTTCCTTCCTTCCTGTATATTTATATATATAGGAGATTTCGGTCTTCAGGGCTTGTTGATCTGATACTATTTGCAAATTCTTATTTCAATAAAATTGAATCAAAATCAATATAACCAGTAGGCATAATTAGCAATATAATCTGCTATTTAAGAGGTTACTGTATTCATGAAATTAGTCTTACTTAAAGTCAGACTATAAAACTGTTGTTTCCAAAAAGTATGTAATCTCTTTCGGTATGTCTACACTAGCCCTCCAGTTCGAACGAGGGTGGCTAATATAGGCATTCGAACCTGCAAATGAAGCCCAGGATTTAAATATCTCGAGCTTCATTTGCATGTTCCCAGGCAGGCGCCATTTTTAAATCCCCGTAGTTCAAACTGACTGCCCACGGCTACACACGGCAGTTAGAAGTTAATCCTAACTAAGTCCTTAGTTCGGATAAACTGTTACACCTCATTGCAGGAGGAGTAACAGTTAATCCAAACTAAGGATTTAGTTCGGATTAACTTCTGACTGCCGCGTGTAGCCACGGGCAGTCAGTTCAAACTAAGGGAATTTAAAAATGGGGCTCGCCTGGGAACATGCAAATGAAGCCCAGGATATTTAAATCCCGGGCTTCATTTGCAAGTTTGAATGCCTACATTAGCATCCCTAGTTCGAACTAGGGGGCTAGTGTAGACATACCCTTCTATATTAATGCAGTAATAATTTATTTTTATATTTCTTCAGAACTGCAAGTCAGTAACCTGACTTCACTAGATTCCTACTGACTCATAGCAATTTTAAATTCTCTTGACAAACTACAGTTAGTTGCTATTGTAAGTGCATTTAATTTCATTATTTTCTAAGGAGAAATATTGTCTACATTGCATTAGGAGTAGTGAATAAACAATGTTTTTATAATGAACTACTGCAATTGCCTAATGTTATGTGTCATAACAAGCAGCTACCTTGTAAATATTGTCTCTCTTTAAAATTTAAAATTTTTATCAGTCATTAAATTATTATTAGCTTAATGTGTATTTTGTAATAAGATTCAGTTGGAAAAATTGGGACATCTCAAGTAAATGATACAATTGGATAAATATTACTTAATATAAACAAAAACAACGTTTTCTTAGCTAGAGAAAAAATCTACATGAATCAATCAATAATTTCTAAATAATTTTAAAAGTATATTCAGAAAGAAAAATGTTGTTCTGCCTAGCAATGCTTGTAGAATTCTGTCCATATTCCTTATGTGGACTGGCTATATTCCTAGTTATGTTTTTAATAGATTTGGCTGTGACTTTCATAAGTAGACTGAGAACCATTGCTCTCAGGTGAGTTGTAACAGAAAAAATATGGATGTGGCAGACTATGAGGAGAAAAGGAGGTAAAATACAGTTTTCCATTATTATATCAATTATATGAATTATAGGAACGCAGTTATGGAACTTCTGCTCATATTGTTAAAAATTCACAGGAATAATTGGATTGGTTTCAGCAGCACTTCTTGTGTCAGTAAATATTGCCAATGTGAGCCCGGTGATGGTCAGAAACATTCCTTAGATCTGATTCAGCTCCCACTGAAGTCAATTGGAATCTCAGCATTGACCTAATGGGTACTAGACTTTGGCCCCTTAGCATACGAGAAGGCAGTACTTCCATGTGCTGGACCATACCTTCTTTCTTCTGCTGCTGAAAATCTTTGAAAATGTTAGCACTCTGACATAAAAATTTTATGTAAAATGCTGTAAATGGTGCCGATTCATAAATATTTGCAAACTCTTTATATATTGCAGCTTTTCCTTATCCTTAGATGATAGGAGTAGCGATATCCAGGAATGAGTGATATTTGTACTAGCTTCAGAGGGGTAGCTGAGTTAATCTATAACTGGAAAAATTTTAAAAACAATGAATAGTCTAGCAGCACCTTAAAGACTAACAAAATATGTAGATCAGGGCTACTCAACTTTGGAAGACCCAGGGGCCATAATGATACTCACAGCACATGCTGAGGGCCTCAACTTAAGTGTGGTTGCATGTACATGCAAATATAAATGCAAATATATGCAAATAGCTTCTTTTACACTGATGGGTATGACTACAAAGCACTTCCCACAATGCCCCAGCACTCCTGGTACCTCCTCCATGGGGGCTAGAAATGCTGTCATCTTGTTCCCATCTGTGCCAGTCAGCCCATCCACTTGCATCTTTCATTACTCACTCTGCACAGGAGACACCTTGCTGTTGTGGGCATGTTCCCAGTTAAGCCCATGTTCAAAGGATCACACCTGCAAGCCACAGGTTGAGCCTCGCGTAAACCCAAACTGCACCACGGGCTTCATTTGCAACTTTGAATGCCTACATTAGCCTCCCTAGTTTGAACTAGGGGGCTAGTGTAGACATACCCTTACCGTTTCGATTAGTATAATAGAAAGGGGTTTTGTATGTGTGTGGGAGAAGGATTTATTAATACTTGGTAAAACAGAAGGTGGTTTTAGTCTCTCCAGAATAAACAGTTTTTTATTCAAATGTGACAGCTGCTGAAAATATATATATAGCCAAGAGAGAATCAATTCAAAAAGGGAGTTCATTTAATATTTGTAATTGAATTTCACACTTCTATATTTCAGGGGAAAAAACGTGTCAGCATGTATAACTTAGTATTATAAATTATAACCATAATTTTAGCAAAATAATTTGTTCTCTCAGCAGTTAGGAACCAGTTTCAGGTTATTTTGTTACTGTAACCTGCAATATAAATTTTGTATTGTATGAAAGGGAGAAGCTGGGGGCTCTGCATTTATACTAGGTAATTGTCAGTTTCATCACGCTTAATGACTTTTTTTTCTTTATATTGATCTGAATGTTGAATTTTCATTAGTATATGTGCAAAGCCTGTAGTGGGATACTAAATTGTCTTTTTTACTGCATTATCACTTAATTCATTTGCACTCTAAGAAAATAATTTGAAGATGTAAAATAGCATAAGGCCTAGAATATGGGGCTCTTTGAATATATAATTATGAATTTAAACAAGTTACACTTAACAAATCTGAACTATCGCTAGCTCAGGTTCACTTTTGGCTTTTGCAATTCTAACATTTTGTCTACTCCTGCTCTAGCACCAGTGAAGTTCCAATAGTGAAAACACTCTTTTGGGCAATATATGGGAGATGTACCACTGTTACTTTGTACTGTTCAGAACAACTGGGAATGTGCTGCATAACCACTGTAGATGCCCTTTGGGAAGCAAAAATCCCAGCCAACTCCCACCACCTTCTCTCCAAATGTAGATTCAATATTCCTAATCATTCACTTTATTTTCTGCAAGTGAGATACTTCAGGCCTAAAATTGTAGGAACCCTAGGAAAGGCTTAAACGAAAGTAGAGAAACAGACTCAGGCAAGGGATTTGTGCAGTTATGGACAAGCTCTTTCCACTCTCTTGGTATTTCTCTTCCACTTAATCCACAGCAATGTAGTAACCCTTACCTGAGGAATCTTATTTAATTTTAGCTACCACTGTGCAATGGATTCACCATTTCCTAGAAAGATGCATATATATTCCTTTATACTCCACAAATATACAAAACACAAATGATATAACTGTGATGTTGATCTTAGGAATCTGTATGTGTAGATGTTATCTTATAGAAACTTATGACCATGAGTGGCTTTGCCAGTGTGAGTAGTCCCATTGACTATGAGCTGCTTGTATGTATAAAGTGTATACAGGACTTATAAAATAGATATTGGATCTCATTCTGCTGTTAGAAGAGCCTGAGTGTTCAGGCCCCAAAATATGTGGATCATTCTTCTTCCATGCTAAACTTTGAGACATTTTCTGGATTCAAAGGATATCCATGTTGGGCCCCCTTCACCTCTCTACACGGCCACCTATCTTTCATACTGCCCCATGTCAGCATGGACATGGCAAGATAGAGTTTCACAGAATCATGGGGGATCCTATTCAAGCCCTGCCAAAGAGTTTGCAGGGCCCAAGGCAACATGGTGACAGTAGGGCCTGGCCAGGGCAGCGAGCAAGCGGCTTGGCGAGCAGCTGCTGGGCAGCGTGGGGCCCTGAAGTCAACTTCCTTGCTCACCTTGCCCTAAGGCTGGGCCTATTCTATGCAATTTACTGCACACTACTTACACTAACTTCTTTCTTGGTCAAGAGGGAGATTCAGACTCTAATCTTCTCCTGCATCTTTAGGCCTTCTAGGTAGTGGAAGGGAAAGAGACTCATAGCATAGAGTTAACTTTCTCCCCCTCATAACTTCCATATTCCAGACCTGCAATCTTTAATTTCCCTCTTCTTTCAGAGTACTGGTAATTTGGAACTCAGTATAAGTAGAGTTGAATCAAAAACCAGGAGCTGGTACAATCATAGGAGAACAATCAGTTGCAGAGATGAGGAGTGGTAGTTGAGTCTGAATGGAGGCAGAAGGGCTGCATCTACACTGGCAAGATTTTGCACAAAAGCAGCTGCTTTTACTCAAAATCTTGCCGCCTGTCTATACTGGCCGCGAGTATTTGTGCAAGAACACTGATGTTCTACTGTATGAAATCAGTGCTTCTTGTGCAAATACTCTGATGCTCCCACTCAGGGATAAGTCCTCTTGAGCAGGTGTTCTTGTGCAAGAGGCCAGTGTAGATAGCTAACATCAATTTCTTGCGCAAGAAAGCCCAATGGCTAAAATGGCCAACGGAGCTTTCTTGTGCAAGAGAGCGTCTATACTGGCATGGATTCTTTGTGCAAAAGAAAACCTTTTGTGCAAAGGCACATGCCAGTATAGACGCTCTCTTGCACAAATACTTTTAATGGAAAAACTTTTCCATTAAAAGTATTTGCACAAAATCATGCCAGTGTAGATGCAGCCAAGGTGTTTGACATTGGGCGCTAGGGACTGTATGTGTTCATGGGATTACAGAGATTATCCATGGACATGTGTCATGATCATGGAAGATGGCCAGCTGCCTGGGGACTAAGGGGTTAACTATGTCCCTTACCTAAGCCAGGTAGAGTCAGCCAATAAAAATGCAGATAGGAATTTCAAACTGGGACAAAGGAATTTTTGAGGTTTTCCCTCCTTTGTCCCTGGGCAGTTTCTCTCCAGTTACTGAGGGGGACAGACATCATGTTTCTTTGCTTTAGTCTTCACAGCTGAGGACGTTAGGGAGATTCCCAAATCTGCCCCATCCTTTGTGGTTGATGAATCTGAGGAACTGTCCCGGATTCAAGTGTCATTAGAGGAGGTTTTGGAACAAATAGAAAAACTTAATGTTAATAAATCTCTGGGACTGGATGGCATTCATACAAGGGTTCTAAAAGAACTCAAACGGGAAATTGCTGAACTATTATCTATGGTTTGTAACCTATCGTTTAAATCGGCTCCTGTACCTAATGACTGGAAGGTAGCCAACGTGACACCAATATTTAAAAAGTGCTCTAGAGGCGATCCTGGCAATTACAGACCGGTAAGTCTAACTTCAATACCGGGCAAATCAGTCAAAACAACAGTAAAGAATAAAATTGTGATGCATGTAGAAGAACATAATTTGTAGGACAAAAGTCAACATGGTTTCTGTAAAGGGAAATCATGTCTTACTAATCTATTAAAGTTCTCTGAAGGGGTTAACAAACATGCAGACAAGGGGGATCCAGTAGACAAAGTATACTTAGATTTTCAGAAAGCCTTTGACAAGGTCCCTCACCAAAGGCTCTTGTGTAAATTACATTGCCATGGGGTAAGAGGGAAGGTCCTTTCTTGGATTGAGAACTGGTTAAAAGACAGGAAACAAAGGGTAGGAATAAATAATAAATTTTCAGAATGGAGAGGGGTAAATAGTGGTGTCCCGCAATGGTCAGTCCTGGGACCAATCCTTTTCAACTTATTCATAAATGATCTGGAGAAAGGGGTAAGCAGTGAGGTGGTAAAGTTTCCGGATGATACTAAACTGTTTAGGATAGTCAAGACAGAAGCAGACTGTGAGGGACTCCAAAAAGATCTCACCAAACTGAGTGATTGGGCAACAAAATGGCAAATGAAATTTAATGTGGATAAGTGTAAAGTAATGCACATTGGGAGAAATAACCCCAACAATATGTACAGTATGATGGGGGCTAATTTGGTTATGACAAATCAGGAAAGAGAGCTTGGAGTTATCGTGGATAGTTCTCTGAAAACTTCCACACAGTGTGCATCAGCAGTCAAAAAGGCAAATAGGATGCTAGGAATTACTAAGAAAGGGATACAAAATAAGACGCAGAATATCTTACTGCCCTTGTATAAAACTATGGTACGCCCACATCTTGAATACTGTGTACAGATGTGGCCTCCTCACCTCAAAAAAGATATTTTGGCTTGGAAAGGGTTCGGAAAAGGGCAACTAAAATGATTAGGGGTTTGGAACGGGCCTCATATGAAGAGAGTTTAAAGCGACTGGGACTTTTCAGTTTAGAAAAGAGGAGACTGAGGGGGGATATGATAGAGTTATATAAAAACATTAGTGATGTGGAGAGGGCAGATGAAGAAAAGTTATTTATTAGTTCCCATAATAGAAGAACTAGAGGACACCAAATGAAATTAATGGGTAGCAGGTTTAAAACTAATACAAGAAAGTTCTTCACACAGTGTGTAGTCAGCCTGTAGAACTTCCTGCCAGAGGAGGCTGTGAAGGCTAGTTCTATAAGGGTCTGTCTACACTACAGCACTAATTCGAACTAACTTAATTCGAATTAGTTAATTCAAACTAAGCTAATTCGAATTAGTGCATCTAGACCTAAAAACTAGTTCGAATTAGCATTTTAGCAATTAACCGAGGTTAAGGATGGCCAGAAGCATTGCCGGCAGGGCATCAGGTTAGGACTTAGAGCGTGGAGCTGCTGTCTCAGGCTAGCCGAGGGCTGTGCTTAAAGGGACCTGACCCTCACCCCAGACAGACAGTTCTCAGGGGTTCCCTGCTTGCAAAGCAGTCCTGGCTTGGAGTGCCCTGAGTGCCCACACTCAGCACATCACAGCACTCGGCCATCAGCCCGGCTGCACTTGCCACAGGCTGCCATCCGGAGGGGTGGTCAATCAAGGGGCTTCAGGAGAGCTTCCACCCCAAGAAGCCCACAGAGCCACCCCAGTCCTCCCCATCAGAGGCTCGTACCCCATTCCTCCCTCACCTCCTTCCACTTACCCCTCTCTAGCCCCCCTTCCTGATGTACAAAATAAAGGACACGTGTGTTCAAAAATAGAAACTCTCTTTATTGAACAAAACTCAGGGAAACTGGGAAAAGGAGGTGGGAGAGGGGAAGAGAGAGGGTGGGAGAGGGGAGGGCAACTAAAATTATCAGGGGTTTGGAACAGGTCCCATATGAAGAGAGGCTAAAGAGACTGGGACTTCTCAGCTTAGAAAAGAGGAGACTGAGGGGGGATATGATAGAGGTCTATAAAAGCATGAGTGGTGTGGAGAGGGTGCATAAAGAAAAGTTCTTCATTAGTTCCCATAATAGAAGGACTAGAGGACACCAAATGAAATGAATGGGTAGCAGGCTTCAAACTAATAACAGAAAGTTCTTCACAAAGCAAAGAGTCAACCTGTGGAACTCCTGGCTGCAGGAGGCTGCGAAGGCTAGAACTAGAACAGAGTTTAAAGAGAAGTGAGATAAAGTCATGGAGGTTGGGTCCATGGAGTGGTATTAGCCAGGGGGTAGAAATGGTGTCTCTGGCCTCTGTTTGTGGAAGGCTGGAGATGGATGGCACAAGACAAATGGCTTAGTCATTGTTTCGGTCCATCCCCTCCAGGGTCCCTAGTGTTGGCCACTGTCGGAAGACAGGCTACTGGGCTAGATGGACCTTTGGTCTGACCCAGTATGGACATTCTAAGCTCAGAGCTCAGGGTCGGGGGTCTCAGTGGACCACCTTGATTTTCATGCAAACCTGCTCCCGGGTGGCCAGGTTGGCAGCTATCCTGCCCTAGATGGCCACTTTCCTGTGCCTAGTGCGGAGGTCGTGGATGAGGTCCACGATCTCCGCACTAGACCAGGCAGGTGCCCGCCTCTTGCGGACCCGGGCAGGCTCCCGGGAGCCGCCAGCCTGGTCCCAGGAAGAGGCGGAGGGCTGGGTGGCAGCGGGTCGCTGGTTCGTGCCGTGCCAGGTGCAGGGTCTGCTGCCTGGGTGCTGGCAGCCTTGCAACTGGCACAAACAGTGTAGCCAGCCCATGCCCCTTTAAGGGCTCCGGGCCCGGGAAGGGGGCAGTAGAGTTTGCCTGGTGTTGGCCAGAGTGGCCACCAGGGCAAGCTGGGGAGGGCTAGCCTCCCACTAGTTCGAATTAAGTGGCTACACAGCCCTTAATTTGAACTAGCTAATTCGAACTAGGCGTTAGTCCTCGTAAAATGAGGTTTACCTAGTTCGAATTAAGCGCTCCGCTAGTTCGAATTAAGTTCGAACTAGCGGAGCACTAGTGTAACGTCTGTTAGTTCGAATTAACTTTGTAGTGTAGACATACCCTAACAGAGTTTAAAGAGAAGCTAGATAATTTCATGGAGGTTAGGTCCATAAAATGCTATTAGCCAGGGGACAGAAGTGGTGTCCCTGGTCTCTGCTTGTCAGAGGCTGGAAAAGGATGGCAGGAGACAAATCGCTGATCATTGTCTTCAGTCCATCTTCTCTGGGGCATCTGGTACTGACCAATGTTGGCAGACAGGCTACTAGGCTAGATCGACCTTTGGTCTGACCCAATACAGCCGTTTTGATGTTCTTATGTTATGTTCTTATGTTCTCATGTCTGTCTCCAAGAAAAGACTCTTCACTATCTGTAAGTAGGTTAAAGTTTAGATAAATCCGTTAGGTTTTATTGTTTTATGGTTTGGGAATCTGATGTCTGTGCATTTAAAAATGGGGTTTTCTCTTTTTTTAAATTAAGGTTTGGCCCATGGTGGAATTCCCCATGAGTTTATTAATTAGTGACTTTTCCATCTAGTCACTATGCTTGTAACAGGAATATTGTGGTGAAAATAAAAGTTATTTCTCTTTTCTTTTTATTAACCTGGTATTGGTTAACTTTTTGTGTTCTGGTTTTTACTTTAGGGATGAGATTTCCTAGGTCTCTCCCTGGTTTCCTTATCATTATTTGGGTGGTGGCAGCAGATTTTTATCCCTAAAATCTAGGTTTTAAAATTTTGGGGGGAAGTTTTATACCAAAGCCTGGAAAGATAAGGTTTTGGGGTACTTTTGCGGGCCCCCACTTCTACATATATCATGCCAGAGTGGGGAAGAAGCCTTGACAACATGCCAGAGAAATAATGTGTGTGGGGGGGGGGGAGGGAGGGTATTTGTGGGGGCATATGGGTAAATAAGGGAAATGTGTTTGGGTCAGGAAATGAACTATAGGAAATACTTCCATTACTGGTCTTAAACTCTTTACCAAAGAAATGGTATTTCTTGTACTTGATCAGAAACCTGGTTTGACCAGCCCTGATACAGGATAGCAACTTAAAAATGCTGAGTGTCTATCTGGAAGATTATTATAGCTCATTTAAAATGAAGGGCAGGAACAAATAATCATAAGAAAGGATGGTCAGTAAATTAGAAAATGCACTTGAGAGTCAATCAGCTGACCTATACAATGGAACCACTTCAGTGGCATACTCATATATTATTAACCTGACAATAAAGCTTTGTGTCAAAAGTTAAAGTTGCTGGAGAACAGGCAATGGAGTTGGCTATAAAACAACTACTTTAACATTTTTCCTGGCATATCCATTTGTGTGTTGTTAGTATTTATCTTTAGATTTGCATGCTGGAATTGGAAACCAAGAGATTACTTGATGCAAGCTCCTTATCCATTATCAAAATGTTTTCCTTATGTTTACATATAAAAAAATCTCAACCTCTAATGAGAAGATCTCTTGCATTTAGCCTTGCTACATAAATAACTCAGCCAAAACCCTGATGATATGTCCCTTTGCTTACATGAATTACATCTAAAAGGGTCATTTATAATCCTGCCTTGTTTTCTTCTAACTACAACCTAAAATAAAAACTTGGGATGCCATTTTAGTAGGGTGCTTGCAAACAGTCTGCTGTGTCTGCAAAATGTTTTCACTGAAAAAAATTTTCTCCACTCAGGCTACTGTTCCTTTTAATTTGACTGTTGGTGCTAACTGAGTAGATCTCTTTAAGACAAAAGTAGTTGTTTAAATGCTTAACCATTTATCTTTCCAGATTTCCTGAATGGATTATTTTAATAGCTCAAGGAAGTGATTAAATTTCTTGTGTTCAATACAATAGATTAAAAAGCTGTAATTTTACCCTCTGTTCCCTTTCTCCTTTCCATCTACACTGGACTTTGAAATAGGAGACTACATTTCTAATTTTACTTTATTCCTCTAGTCATTTCCCTCAAGTGGACCTGTGACATCAGAGTAGCCTAGAGCTGGCTCACAACTCTGTAGACTTTGTAAATATCCCAGCATGAGCCAAATTTGGAGATAATTGATTAGGACTGAGTGATTAAGTAGTTAACAAGAGAGTCAACTCCTCATCTGAGTACTGGTAAATGGGAGACAGGAAGGGAATGGAGGACTGACCATCTCTCAGGTGCTACAAGTGCCAAAGATACAGGTATGTAGCAAATGTTTGAAGAGGGAAAAATGAGATATGGTAAGTGTGGGGGAAAGCATGCCTATGAAAATTGTATAGAGAGGGTGGCAATCAAGTGTAGTAACTGTGGTGATAATCACAATCTGACAGATTGCGGGTGTATTGAGACAAGATAAACTAAACAGATACCAAAACAAAATTATTAATAATACATTTGATGCAGAAGCTGTACAAAGACTCTCAAAATATCAGGGAGAGAAGGAAGAGAAAGAAAATGAGCACTGGGGCCTGCAGAGACAGAATCACTCTGTAAAGAAAATGGTAAACACCACAGACTGAATAGATGATGATATACTAGCACAGGGCAGGGGGAAAAGAAAGGTTTATTGCCTTTAGTGATACAAGTGATGAATTGCAGATAACAAACAGGAAAAATCAGAAAAAAATAAAATGTATAGCAAGGGCAGCAGAAAAATATCTGCATGTTGGCAGTCTGACAATGAACTGGATTCATGTGATTTTTAATGGGGCTAATAGTGAAACATGAGTAATATGGGGATCACATGGGTAAGATGGGGATCTTGTTGGAATGCTCATAATAAATAGCAGATGATCAAGAATGAAAGGAAAATATCTTGGAAATAAACACCAAATCAGATATTACATGTATCCTGGAACCATGGCTGATTAAAATTCCAGAGTATACTGCCTTTACGCAAGATCAAAAACTAGCAAAAGGAGGAGGTATTTATACTTTGATAAGGGAAAGGTTAAACTACATAACAGCAGAGAATGAAGAAGTAGGTCAGGAATATAACACTTCTGACATCCCAGTGCAAAACAGAAATATTCCTGTAAGGATTTATAATGTCTATAAGCCATGTGGGCATTCAGAAAGCGCAGAATTACAAGAAATAGCAAAGAATACTAAAATACCGTATATTACATGTGGAGACTTAAATAATTGGAATACATTGTGGGGAAGAAAGACAACTGACAAAAATGATTCATACTTAGAAAAGTTCATTGAAAAGAAGCTAGTTATTTTAAGTGTTGGAATCCCAACTAGTTTTAATGCAGCAGCTGGTAGTTTCTCTAGCATAGGCCTGGGAATAATAACAGCAAACATTGTATGTAGATGCAGTTGGAAAATATGTAAAGAAGGAGTGGGGAGCAATAATTTCTCCATTATTATTACTTAGCTCTGAAAAGTAAGATTGAAAATTACCCATCTGGAATTTTAAGAAATCCAAATAAATATACAGAATGTGTGAATGATCTTTTTGTAAGTGATGACAGATCATTACAGTGACAATTACAGATAATTACAGTGACAATGTAATATAATGATTAATAGCAGCAGCTACTATAGCCATATCCAAGGTATCAAAGTACCTCAGAACTAAAAGTTCACTTTCATGGTGGAACGAGGAATGAAAAATAGAATTTAAAGAAAGGAACAAAACATATACAATAGCAAAAAAATACAACAAATAGCAAAAATCTAAGGAAGTATAAAATAAATAAGGCAATAGCACAAAGAATTAAAAATTTAAAAGAGAGTTGGGGGCAGAACTATGGGTTGATAAATAGAAATACCGGGACACCAAAAATATACAGGCAAATTAGAAGAATGACTGAAAATAAGACTAAAAGCAGTCACATTCTGGATCTTATAGAGACTGACAAAATAGTAAGAAGTTCCAATAATGAAAGAACAGAAGTTTTAATAGGGACTTTCTGATTAGTTAGTTATGGTGAAACTCAAGATGCAGTTTTCCACTAAAATAAAATATTTGTTAATAAATTACTTTGGGGAGCAAATGGAAAAACAAAGCCTTAATCAGAACATTTATTGATTATGGCTGCAAGCTTTTGGGACAGCATCAGAATCAGAAGATAAAAAATATTAGATTTAATGCAAGCCCAGGCATGATGAAATGTGTGATATGTGGATGTACTACAGTTAACGTCAATGTGAAATGGATCTAACTTTCTGGACCAAAACTAATGGGGATTGGAATGATGAAAGTATCAAACAAATATATGAGGACTGTTGGGAATTTGATAGACAAACTATAGCACATGATATTACAGCTCCACATGCCATTCAATTTCAAGTGTGAATGCAGAAATTGAAAGACCTGGAAAAGCTAAACAAAGTCAAAACTTTGTCATGGGAGAATTAGTTATGGATGAGAAGTCACATGTCCAACAGTGGATTTTGATTTAGATGGTGCTTGGTCCTGGGGACTGGATTTGATGACCTCTCGAGGACCCTTCCAGTTCTAAGTGTTCTATGATTCCATGACTATATGATTTATTTCATAAGCTGAAGGTGAAAAGAGACACAAGATATTAAAATGAAATATACCAATATATAGATGAAAAGTAAAGACATTTTTGTCAACTAAATACGGATGGTTGAAAAAGATATCAAGAAGAGCAGGGACAGCATATTGTATACTAAAAGTTAGAATTGATACATGTAACATAATATGATCTTGTAGCTGTCATGATAGCCAAACTAGTAGCATTAATGCTAGTATTATATGGGATCTGGGTTTTCTGCCCAACAGCAATGGTCTTTTTTTAACTCGATCTCACTCTTTATGGCAGTGAAAAAGGGTATCTCAGTATGGGGAAGTGATTTAATCAATGAGATTGTATTTCTAATAATTAGTACAGATGGGGATACATCTAACATTAGTTTGTATCCCAATACACATCGGGATAATGGAATGAATTGGTGCACAAAGCAGCTAAAACTGCTGTAAGAAATGAAAGGATTGACACAAAAATTGTTTCTTCAATAAACAGGAATTTAAAAGCCTAGTAAAGAAAGGTAAGAAGGGCAAAACACTTTGAATTAATAAAAAAATAGGAATAAGATTTTTTTTTTCTTTTAAAATTGTACCCTGGAGATGAGCAACATACTTCTGGGCTTCAATTGGGGAAATGAAATGGGGTTTTTTAGAATACTAACTGGCCATTGTGGCTTAAACTGAAGTCTTTTTACAATGAATAGACACAAAAATGGGCTGTGTACTTTGTAAGGTATAAGAAATAATTTATTACTTTTTATTGGTGTATATTAGGACTTTGATAAAGTAAGCATACCCCAGTGCTTCTTGGGGGTCTAAGTCAAGGTAGCGTGTCCACATTAAGGATATGTCTATGCTACAGAGAAGATTGAAGCTGCCGCTGTCAATCTTCCAGGGTTTGAATTAGCAGGTCTAGTTAAGACAGCTAATTCAAACTGAGAGGGGCAGTCGAGTTGATGCTGATAGTCCTGCTTCCATGAGGAGTAAGAGGAGTTGAAGGGAGAGTGTTCTTCCTTCAACTTCCTGCAGTGTAGACTGTGTCAAAAGCTGAGTTAAGGTACATATCTTAATTCCACTTTGTCCTGTAATGTAGATGTACCCAAGAAGCTAAGGATTGCAGAGAGACCTCTGGAGCAAGATAAAGCTTGGGAAACTTCAAGGCCAGGTCTACATTGAAGGGTAAATTGACTTAAGATACTTCAACTCCAGCTATGTAATTAACATAGCTGGAGTTGCGTATCTTAAATCGTGTTTTGGCACCATCCTTACAGTGGGAGGTGCAGGAATGTTGGCGCCAACGGAAGCACACTCTCAGTTTGAATTTGTGTATCTTCATGAGATCTGCTAATGTGAGCCCTAGAAGATTGATTGCGACAGTTTCAATCTTCTCTGTGGTGTAGACAAGTCTCAAAAAATAATGTATGTAAAATACACTATGATGAACCTATGAGAGAATGGGTGAGGACTGCTTGCAAGGGTTAGGAAGTGTGTCCTGTGACAAGGCTGTTTAAAATAATACATTAATTAAATTTTCTCATCTGCTGGTAGTTGTGAAGAAGACAGAGAAAAATATTGCTGACTTTGAGCAGAAATGCAGGCATTTGTTTCTGAACATTTATTTAGCTAGTTATTCCAAGAGCTGCAACTTTTTCATGCACAGCATGTTAATATAAAAGTCCTAATTTTTTTTGCAGTACTGTATTAATATAAACTAATAGCTGATCACATAGAGATTTTTAAAAAATCTTAAGCATCTATTGTACTATATTATGTCATTGTCATTGAATTCCATGTTTCTCAATAAGTACTGTTGATTTCTTGTGACCTCTTTTGCAATGATAAAACCAAAGGGGACTGGAAATAAAATGCTATAGTTAAATATATAATTAATGACCAACTACATCTGGGTAATTAATTAAAGCATAGCAATAATACAGTAACAGCTGACAATTTAGAAGTTGGATATTGCTAACTGCTCCTAGAGAACACAACATTCAATTGTTTATCTTTAAAGATGATTGAATTCTTTATACATATTGAAATAATAGATGTGAACAATGGATAAGATATAATGCTGATGAAGGCAATCAAAGGAGAAATGTATCAGGGTTACTTTCAGTCTGACACTGACTTGCATCTATCATTACAATATTTTGTTGTGAGTCTGTTAAGATTTGCTCTGTTGTCCCTTTCTGTGTCTTTCTGCCTATTGTTCATTACTGTCCTTTTCACGGGCTACGTCTAGACTGCAAGCCTCTTTTGAAAGAGGCTTTTTTGAAAGATACTTTCAAAAAAGCCTGTTTCGAAAAAGAGCGTCTAGACTGCAAGCAGTACTTTTGAAAAAGCAAGCCGCTTTTTTGAAAGAAAGCATCCAGGAAGTCTGGATGCTCTCTTTTGAAAAAGCCATGTTTGCATTCAAGAATGCCTTTTTTTCAAAAGAGCACTTTCGAAAAAAGGCGTTCTTCCTCGTGAAATGAGGTTTTCCGCCATTGAAAGAAAAGCCGTGTTCTTTCAATTTAATTTCGCAAGAACGCTGCTGTAGTCTAGACGCAGGTGAAGTTTTTTCGAAAAAGGGCTACTTTTTTCGAAAAAACCCTAGAGTCTGGACACAGCCCAGAAGATAACTTTGTTTTTCACAACTGGCAACATGACCAGCATTACATGGCTACTTTGTCTTCTGCATAGTCTTCAAGATGTCTTTCCCTATGGTTGGTTTCCATGGCTCAGTGCTCAGCCTTAGACTTCTATTAATTGTCTGTCTCATTTTCATATCAATGTGTCATGATTGCCAGTAGAAACTTGCTAATTTTTCATAAAGCAAAAGGTGCCGCTTTTTTTATTGATAGCATCCATCTGTGTCTTTATTTATTGTGACTTACGAAAACACGTTGGTGATTAAATCTCAGGTTCCCAGGCACTTATACAAATATTAAAAATTACAATCAAGGATAAATATTTTTTGGACAAATAAGTTTTACCATCCAGATCAATGTCAAAATACTTCAGTTTACATTTCCATGTACGTCTCTTTGGCTGACACCAATAAATGTTGAATATTTTCCAAAACCAAATTACAAAATGCAGCAATATTTCTTATTTACAATTGGTTAAGTTCAATGGAGGTTTTTGTTTGGTTATGATTGCTTAACTTAACATGGTTGCACTTCTTCACAAATGCATTGGTAGGAAGGCAATTATTCAGAAGGGGCCTATCAGATCAAAAGAATTCAGTAATTATCTCTCCACAAATATCTATTTTCATGATTTACTGAAACAACTCTGAAGGAAACTATTTTAGAAGAATATTTTCCCTTCCTTTTTGAAAGCAAAAATATCTGGAGAGAATTTTAGAAGAATATTTTCCCTTCCTTTTTGAAAGCAAAAATATCTGGAGAGAATTTAACTCTGTATTCTAAATTCTTTCTATCACTTACATTGAAGCCATTGGTGTCATGAGAACAAAATTTGGCCCGCCATCCAATATTATTATTGTGACACAAACTAGCAAAGCAAAGCAGTTCAAGATTAAGCCTGTTTGTCAGGCCATAATATGTCCTGAGTGTGATAGCATATATATCACACATGCGCAAACCATCACACCATGGCTTGAATCCTTAAATAATGGGCTCAGGCCTTAGGTGCGGCTGAAGGTTAAGGAACAGTGATAGTCTTCCACCGTATTTCTGTCCCTTAAAATGTTGCCATCATAACACTTGGGGGCCTTAACTCACTGGATTTATCTATCTATCTAATTTTGAAAACATGTTTTAAAGGCACATTTATTTTCAAAAAGTCTGATTCTTTTTTTCAGATGTTACCTAAGCTGATGTGAAATAACACAATACATTTGGGGGATACTGGTAGACTCCATTCTAACAGTTTCTGGCATCAGCAAAATTTTTAAAAGGACTTGAGCAAGTCCTAAAAATAACCATGTGAACTTTATAGCTTGGGCTGGAGTTTAGGCTCTAAGTGTAGGTGGTCAGGCATGCTTGACAGCCTACCACAACATCCACACAGGTGTTTATAGTGGGCTACCTTGAGCCCCTGTAGCTTGAGCCTGTCTACTTGGGCTGGAAGACTCACTCCTATCTTCATTATAAACATATCCTTTGTATGGGGGGATCATGTCACATTTGTGCTAGGGACAGGGGCAGAGTGCATGGTGCTCCACCTGATCTTCAGCTGGTACAGCACTCTCACCTGCAGGCAGCCCCACTTCAAGTTGTTCATAGAGTCACTTCAATCCCTGGCCAGCCCAGGATCACAGGGGCTGATAGTTGGCTTACAGCAACAGACCCAACTGTCTCCCCAATGCCCCCGTCCTTCCCCAAGATGTGCTCAATTTAGTCCTCAGCTGCACAGGGTTTAATCTAGTGAATATTTTTTCAAAACTTTATATCATTAAAACAAACAAAGACTAATGACTATATATTAGTTAGTTCAATTTTGGTTGTACCAGCTGGGCCAACACAATTTTTCCTTGGCTTCACACCAGAGGAATAAATAAACTAGGACATGAGTCACTGACAAAAGAAGAAAAAAAGACTGATTTATTTATTATTCACTAATCTCTAGGGTTTTAGTGTCATTCAATGTTAGTGTGTATCGCAAAGATATTACTGAACACTTAACAATTCAAAAAAGTTACTGTCATCATGAGATATGTGGGTAGCTTGGGACCAACATCCATAGGAACTGATTTTAGATGAGGCTTCCACTTTTGCCTTCTCAATTAGTTCTGTGTGCCTGCACACGAATGAGTTTATATGTGCCGAAGTGGAAATGGTCATTTGAAAATCTGGTTTTTCTGTCATGGATACATCTCATTTTTAGACTAGTAAATCAAATATTGGCCTTTTTAATGCATAAGTTTGATATGCAGTAACTTAGAATCATTTCTACTCAACATCCCCACTAACCCAGCCCAATTAGCTGAGTCAGGTTAGAAGCCATTAAAGTGCCCCAAAGGCTTTCTGTCCAAACTGTTGTGAGCCTTAAAATTTAAATGTCAGCTTCTCTGAGAGAGACAATGAGAGAGAGACAAGATAGGTGATGTCATATCTTGTATTGGGACAATTTCTTTTATAGTTGTTTTGAGTTTCTTGCATGATCTCGAGGCAGGATTACTGTTTTTTAATATTTCTGGTGTGTGGGAGTATGTGATGATTTCTTGTTTGAGATAGCGATTTCCAAAGCATGAGAGATACAGGAGAGGGTTCTTCATTTTTTCTGAAGTGTTTCTGCAATGCTGATTGGCATATTTAGCACTTTAAGTAGTGGTCAGAAAGTTATAGATGATGAATCCTTTGGGGATGATGATTTGTTCAGTTTCTCAACAAGTCACTGATAAGTTTTGCTTTCTTTTTCTTCATGTTGTGGAGTTTCTATTTCAAAATGCAAAATTCATTGTTGTTTGCTGTTAGCTGTGTGGGTCCCAGGATCATAGAGACAGAAAACACTAGAACTGGAAGGGACCTCGAGAGATCATCAAGTCCTGTCCCCTGTCCTCACAGCAGGTCCCGATACTAGAATACTAGAGAGACAAAGTGGGTGAGCTGATGTCTTTTTCTTATCTGTAATAAATTTGGTCCAATAAAATATATTCTCTCGCCCTCCCGCCTTTGACTCTCTAATATCCTGGGGCCACCATGGCTACAACACTGCCAACAGTTTCTCTTGGAATACTTGTTAGGCCAAAGTCCTGGGAAAAAAATAAAACATTTCATTTAAAAAATGTCAGAATGGATGGAATATTTCAGTGTTGTTGAAACATTGTTGATTGTTTCTAAATTAAATTTCATTAAAAAAGAATATGATCCTGTAGAAAACTTTGACAAAATAGAATTTTCTGATGGAAAAAAAAAATATTAACTTTGAAAATTCAGTTGGTTCTTCTTAACAAGTATGTTACACAAAATATAAAATTCATACTAGAACATACGGGCAATAGAACCATGGGAGGGGAGGCAAAAGGGCCATCCTCCCCACTATTAAAAAATATGAGGGCCATGCCAACTCGCTTTTTAATATGGGTATAGTAGCCTCAAGCAGGTGTGGAGTGATGGTCTGTATTTTGCAGATAATATAGGTGATAAGTCCCTGCCAGTGGGGACTTATCTTTACCTGATAGGGGACCTGAGATGGGCCTTATCCCCCACTATGGGGTTCCTTCCCCTGCTCCTCCTCTTTGACCATCCCTCCCCCCCCCCCCCCCCCTTCTGCTGAGGCCCTACATACTTGCCAGGCTGAAAGCAAGAGCTGCAGCACTTTGGAGAGCCCTGGGCCCCATGTGCAGGGGAGTAGACACAGGACAGCAGCTGCTTTCAGGCAGATAGAGGTTCCAGGTCTCCCTACAGCAGCCTAGATTCTGAGTGACTCTTAGCACTGCCCAGCTCTAATGTCTGACCTAGCCAGAGTGTGCAACTTTGGGGGGGGATGAGCCCTTTGCCTACATGTCATGGCCCCATTTGGAGAGGTTCACATCACCACATTACTGACAAGGAACAATAGTTATATTCCCCAGCCAAACTGTAAAAGATGGGGAGAGGTGTCTTGTGGCCTTTTTTACCCTAGGCATGCTCATGGAGGACTGGCCATGATCTGGCCTATAATGCTTTGTTTTATAGGCACACTTTGTGAATCATGCTCTGATAGCTTCCTGTTTTAAGTCAGTTTATTACATGTATATTTCTAGCACCAATGATTTCAAGGGCCCTCCCTGGACCATTTTAATCTGTCAGCAGGGCTATTGTATCAGCAAACTTTAGAGAAATAAACGTTAATTATCTTAATTTTTTTTTCTCTGAAGATACATAAAAACCACAGCTTACATCTCAACATACTTCCCCAAGGTGGGCCTAAAAGTTAAGCTAAACCAATACAAATGCCTATATATTGGCTTAACGGTAGCCACGCTAGAAGGTTGTACCAATTTAACTAAATCATTTCTTTCTACTAATTTAGTTCAGTTAGTAGAGAACCTTTCTTTAGAAAAAGCCCTGTATCTCCCTGAACAAGAGCAACAGCAGTAGGTATGGTGTGGAACCAGCTGCAGAGTGAGGAATAATTGTGTTTCTTTGCAGGAATAGACTTAAAATAATTTGTGCCTTATGTAGACTAGGGGGGGGGGGGGAAGTATGTTAACAGAGACTGAATAACACTTGGTAAAACTCTGCTGTAGATAAATCAATGTGTACTTTATCATGTGCTAAGATGATTGAGTTAAAGCCTGAGGAAGTCTACAGTGTGCTTTGTCTACATTAGACTTTTCAAAAATGTTTCTAACATCACATCTCTTAATTCCTCAACAAGGCCCTTGGGTACCAGAAAGTCACAGAACCAATGGACTTTCAAGACAGATTTACTATATCCCCCAAACCCATTCATAATTAGATAATTCCTCATTCTTCAAATATCCTGCTGTCATGGTTACCGTCTGTGCACAGGAAAGTTGACTCCGGGCACATACATGCATGGAAAATTTGAAAAAATGCCAGCATCTTATCAGAAAAGCTGCTACTATAGCAGCAGGAAGGATTAATTAATTATTTTAAAATACAGAGTGAAACATCTGTTTAAATTATGTTCTGTCAAATTACTTTTGTCATAAGGTTTTTAAAAACTTAGAAGATTGCACATCATTAATTTTGCGTGTCCTATGTTTAAAGTAGTAGAGGGTGACTATAGTTTTCTATATATTCTTATAATTATATCTGTAAGCCCTCAACCCAGATGAACACCCTGATCCTCCAAATGATGATTTTCTCCTGCCACACCTAACAAATGAAGCAATAACTCAGTAATGAGACATCTAACCTTCCTGCAAGAGCACCTCTAGCCTCTTTATATTCCAGCTGCCAAGTTCCCTCTTGTTGGAAAATTCTTTTATGGGACACCCTGCAAGTTTACATCCCTCTTTTTCATGTAACTGAAGCCCTTCAATTTCACAAGTGCATGAAATATTCCTAAACCCCTGAATATGCATCTTCATATCTTCTGGAGAATATGCAAAGACTGATCCCCGGCTGGCATAAATCAGCATTTCTGCTTTGGAGCCAGTGGTGCTATGCTACTTTATATCAGCTCAGAATCTGGCTCTCATCTCCAAATTTCCCTGTGCTATGTATTCAGAAACTGTTTAATGTTCTAAGTAAGTACAGTAGTAACAGGCCTTGGAGAACTTCACAGTAAAGAAGCAGTAAATTATTTCTTTATATGAGATTTTTGAAAATACTGGATTACACTCTGCTGTGCTACATTGGTAGAAATCTGCTGTTCCAGATTCACACTAGTGCAACAGAGCAAAACTTGGGCCAAAGTACTTAATTATTAAAAATAGGGCATTTTGGTTGTATAGTGAGTTAGAGCATCAGCCATTCACATTCACAGGGCCAAAATTTCTGTTTGGATTGCTTTGTTTGCCAGATCCTGTATTTTCCTTGGTGAACGAACCACTGAAATTTTCAGGCACTATTGGTAATGTACTTGTAGACCAAAGCCTATTTAAGTTGACTAGAATTAAATCAGGGGAGTATTAACACCTCTCAAGGACAGTTGTACACAAAACAAGTTAAACATTTGATTAATTCACCTAGAGAGAGAATAGAAGAAGTTCCTCTCAGTTCTACTCACAAAGATCTCAGCCATAGGAATTTGTCTGTAATGACTAATGAAAACATAATGATGAAAAAGGAAATGAAAATTATTTTTTAGAACTTTGAGTTTTAAACAGGTTATATCAAAACACCAGTATTGTATACATGGTATCTAAAAATAAATTATTAAATAATTATTCACATAATGGTGCACAGCAACTCATAAGATTAGGCTCAATTATTTGTAACATTGATTGGGTAAAAGAGCACTAGACATCTAAAAGGTTTCGTTGGCTGTTTGATTGATTTTGTTTTCTGTGAACTTGGTTTAAAAATAATACTTTGAAAGTTTCAAGTGAATGTTTTCTGGCCTCTTGTAAATACCATTGTCAGTGAATTCCTTAAGATGACATGTTGCCTTTTGTTCAAACTGTTTCTGCTTGAAGAGTTCATAGGCATTTTTGTAATGTCTGAACTGCTTCCACTCATGTGGTAGACTTTTGCCTCTAGGGTATAGTCTTGTATTGCACTCAATCTTCTGCAGATCCAATTAACATTTTGGAAAGATAAAAACCTGGGTAAATTCCCTGTTTCTAAAGTGGAAAGAGTAAGACAAAGGAAGCAAAACTGTTACATTATTGTTCCACACAGCACTATTATTTTTGTTCACATACATTTACAATTTAATGGTTTAAAGTGAGATTTCTTGCTTTAGACTTTTAGTGTTAGTGAATCTAGTTATAGATTACTCCTCTATCATGAAGTTTTCTCCATTAAGCTTCTCTTCCATATTATTCTAGGGGATATGTCTACACTGCAGCGTTTTCCCAGAAAAACTATACTTACGTCTACACTGCTATTGCTTTCTTTTGACAGAAAGTTGAATGAATGCAGGAGTTTTTCTGACAGCAGTAAACCTTTTTCTACGAGGAAGAAGTCTTTTTCCCAAAAAAACTTTTTCGTAAATAGGCGTGTGTGGACGCAGAAGAGGGAGTTCTTTGAAAAGAAGACGCCTCCAGAAAATAACACAGGTGCCCTGGAGGCCACTCTGTCCATACTAATCACAACTAAAATGCAAGATAGCATCCAATAAATGTGGATGCTATCTTTTGAGAAAGTACATTGCTTTTTTGTTGCACTTTTGCTGTGCGGATGCTCTCTTTCAAAATAAGCTTTTCCAGAAGATCTTCCAAAAGAAGCTTGCAGTCTAGACACAGCCTAGGCTAAAAATTGTCTTATTTTGATATGGTTTTCCTTCTTTCCCTCTCCTTCCACAGTTGCTGAAAATTCATTTTCCCTAATAAATAAGATAAAGCCAAATGCTTACCAGTGTTGAAACAGATACATTTTTTCTTTAGCACAGTCACAATGTTATTTAAAGATTTCAAAACCAGTTAGAAAAGCCTGCCTAATTTGGGAATATTAGTATATTACAGGTAAAATAATGGGACATGTTCTAGTGATATCTGATGAAAGTAAAATTCTAGTCCCTCTCCCGCTCCTCCCCTTCTACTAGGATGTAACATATATCTGACCAGACCTTTATATGTATAGTAACACTACTAAAAAAATCTGCTAGTATTTCTGCACATTATAATTTTAGGCAGTACAAATCATAATGCAGCACAGCTGTTACAATTGGGGGGATGTAAAGATCCAGTGATTTCTTTACTGTAATCCCACAATACTCCAAAGACACTTCACAAGATCCATGTAGATTTTTTGCTCTGTTGATTTAAAATAATTTCTTTGGTGTAGAGAAACTGGTGGTGACCTCTGTAAAGCTGTACAAGTGTATCTATCCTCATTACTTACTTTCAATCACTTAGAACTGGTGGAAATTTCAGGAAAAAATTGTCCAGGTTTAGTCTCTGCTTCAAGATGATTTTGTTGATTCATGATAGTTTGAGCAAACCCTGGTCAGCCCTTTTGGGAGCAGGACTCCTTTTAAAAGATTAAGCTATTTATGTCTTCTGTTCCCTGCAGCTTGGCAAAGCACAGAAGACTGCACTGGGGAGAAAACAAAATTTCATCTTTTATGCTAGGTCTACTGACTTCTTCAAAGTCTAGGAAGGGAGAAATTCTCAAGATGTGTAAGAAAATGCAAGGATCTCGCAGTGGGGGAATGTTTCATGCAGTCATTTTTGGTGGATAGCTCAACTAATTGATAGAATTGGGGATGGGATGACTTACTGTGCTAACATGTCTGAAGTATTTACTCTGTCTAAATCCACCCATTTTAATCAAGGCAAGATTAGTTCAGACCCCGCCCTCTTCCTGCTAAATATTATTAATGCTAAAGGGATTCATTTCATTATTTGGTAAAATTGAAAGAAGGAGAGATAAAATTGTATATCAAGCTACTTTTGCAGGAAGGAGAAGGAAAAATAATTGCTATGAATATGTTGTGTGCATTAGTTTATTGGATGTGTACCAACATATTTGTTGAGTTCTTACTCATTGTAACCAAAAATTACTCAACATTTTTGATATGTGAAAATACTCAATTAAGTTATGTTTGGAAGTTAAAATCCTCTCTACCTTTGTGATCGACAAATTTGAATTAATGCAGAAAAGATTGAAATAATCTTTTCAAATTTGTAAAATAATTTTAATACTGCTTAAATTTGTTCTCTGATGTTCCTGAGTATGTGCTCATTTTAATAACTTGAATCTGGGATAAGATGTGTTTGGCAATAACTTTCTTGCTGAATGAATATATGAAGGGGGTGATGATGCAATAATGGACAATGTGTCCTATGCCACTTGCCTCTTCCACTGTTAGTCAGATTCCGACAGAAATGATTCAGATATCTTATCTTGCTGTCCACATTGCTTTGTAAAATAAAGGGTAAAATAACAGCTGCTGATTCATATTTGAAGTTTACCGTAAATTTTCATCTGTTCTGTAACTGAGATGGATATATCCATCACTGATCCCCTCCCCCAAACAATTAAAAACCTAATAATGACTTAACTCAGCCGATAAATATGGCCCAAATGCTCAAAACTGAGGGCTAAAAGTTAGGTAGCTAACTGATTGTGCTTAAAACTCCAGTTCCTCACTAAATTTACAAGAATCTGGAGGTGCACAGCACCTCCTAAATTCAGGATAATTTTTATTTTGGGGGTATAATTATGAGTTTAAGTGTCTGCCTTTTAGGCTATGTCTAGACTGCAGGCTTCTTTTGGAAGAAGCTTCTTTGGAAGAGATCTTCCAGAAAAACTTATTTTGAAAGACAGCATCGAAAAAGTGATCTGCTTTTTCGAAAGATAGCGTCCACATTGATTGGACACTATCCTGGATTTAAGTTGTTATTACTATGGACGGAGTGGTCACCTGTGCTTTTTCCTGGAAGCCTCTTCTTTAACAAAAAAAACCCTCTTCCCCGTTCACACACACCTTTTTCTGAAAGAGCTCTAGAAAGAGGTTTACTGCTGTCGGAAAAGCCCCTGTTAGAAAAATTTTAGTGTGGACGTTAGTGTAGTTTTTCTGGAAAAACTCTCCATTGCAGACATACCCTCAGACATACAGGCCTAAAATCCAGAAATAGCTAATGATTTGGGTTGCCTCAATTGCTGAGTGCCTTATTCAAGACCTTGAAAAGGCCCGATTTTCAGAAAGTGCTGATAGAATCCATTGTCTAAAAATCAAGCCCCTTTAAAATGCTTAAATTAGGCACTCAGCAATTCAGAAGTAGACTGTTTCAGGAGTGGCATAACAGAGACCAGAACCTGGACCTGTGTTTCAGTCTGGCATTTGTGCAGTTGGAGCATGGTGTAGTGACAACTAGATAATGCTAAAAGTATATATTGTTGCAACTGATTTTAACAGATTTTAAACGTTGCTGGGAGTATAATGGTATTTTCTAGTGTTTACATCCTTCCCCCCGCCCCCTCCCAGAAATATTCAGAAAAAATATAGCTCTTTCCAGTTTGTGACCATATTACTACTGCCCAAGAAAAGATGTGCTGGGAGAGATAGGAAAGATGTGCATGCAGAAGGCAGCCATTAATGGGTTGCCTGAGCCTTCCTTCTCCACAAGTGTAACTCCACTGAACTTAAATGAAGTTATTCCAGTAACTGGTATGCTGTCTATCGAAGTGCAAAGGTACTCATAATGCCCTCAGAAAAAATGGGTCTGAATGGGGCATGCCACAGGCCACATATTGACAAGTGGCTGCAGGTACAGGCGCTTAGAGCTCTAGTAACTACGGTGAACTTACTCCTTGCATGTATCCTGCATTCATGCTCCTACCCGCTGTACATGTATAATGGAATTGACTTCAGAGGGGTCGAGATTTCACTCAATACCTCCATTCACAGCTGCTCAGTCAGCATACCTTCTACTTTGTTAAGACCGTAATGAGCTTTTATTATTGAAACCAAAGGAGAAGCCAAATTCAGCCCTTGTGTAAAAGGATGGACCTGCTTATGCCTGGGCTAAATTTGGCACAAATGGATTGAATCCTGATTTGTAAAGATGTAAATGCCTACTTTGGGCCCCTTGTCTTCATTTATGCCCAGGCTTAACTTTAAGAACACTTGTAGTCCCACTGGTGTTAAAAGCTAAATTTACATGAAAATATGTATCCAAACAAACTATTTATGGTTATAGCTATAGATAAGCATTTGTCATCTTAAACTGAAATTGCGTGTTTAACCAGATCGTCTGGACATACCAGATTTTAATTGGGATCCAACATACTCCTAACAGCCAAGGCTAATGTCATTGGTGTATATACTTCCCACAAATATTAAGAACAGTTTGAGTTGTGCTCCCTGGAATGTTCTGAAAAAAATAAATTTAAGCTTGCAAACTGAAACACATAGGCTACATCTACACTGCATAGTGTTTTCAGAATAAGCTATTCTGAAATAACTTATTTTGAAATACCACGTCTACACTGCAGGGAAGCCTCAAAATTAGTCCAAGGCAGGCTTCCCTAATGTGCTATTTTGATTTAGAGCCCCAGGAGGAATAACTTAGAATGGCCCTGGTAAGGGGCTATTTTGAAATAGTAGAAGTGGAGCATCTACACACACCTTATTTCAAAATAGCTGTTTCAGAATAGGTGTTGTTCTTTGTAGAATGAGGTTTATAGACGTCAGAATAAGCCGTCCGTTATTTTGAAGTTATTCTGAAATAACAGAATTGTGGAGCTCCATAGCCAGCTGTGGGCCGCCAGCATTCATCAGCCCTGAGGCTGCCCCAGGGCACCAGGACTCCACTGCCTCTAGTGCAGGTTCTCTGGTTCAGGGGCTCTCTGGTCCAGCAACATGTATTGTCTTGCCAGACCATGCATTTTGCTGGACCAGAGAGTCCCAGGCCAGAGAGGTTCAATCTGTATATGATATGAGAGTCTGGCCCATGATGAGATTGACAACAATCTGAACTGATCCTTCCCAGCTATTCACATTTTATGTCTACAGTTGTTGAAAATGCCATAATCCTGCTTTTGTTTTATAGCTACTTAAAACTGCTGTTTTCCCTTCAAGATACAAAACCCTCATAGTTTGTTCACACCATTCTTTGGACTATATGAATTATGGCAGTGGTCCCGAACATGGTGCCTGCGGGCGCCATGGCGCCCGCGGGGCCATTTGTGTGCGCCCGCCAAGTGCTCGGGGTTGGCCTGGCCCCGGGCACGTGGTGCATGCATCGTGCTGGAGCCGGCCCGAGCACGTGGTAAGCGCCGGCCCCAGGAGCGCCGCGAATTGGCCGCTCATGCCCCGGGCGCGCGGCGCTTGGAGGGTGGGAGGCGCCCGCCACGGGCGTGCGGCGCTTGGGGGGGGCACCGGCCCCGGGTGCGCGGCGCTTAGGAGGAACGCCGGCCCGGGCGCGTGGCAGCCTCTAAAGGTTGGGGACCACTGAATTATGGGGTATCCACTCAGGGAATAGAATTAATGTCTTACAGCTATTACCAGCTGCAATTAGCCAACCCTGCTCAGATTTGAAACACTGGGAAATGAACAAATGCACAACAAACAAATGCAAATAATATGTACATTTTGAATAACATGCACATGTGAGGAAACTGATGTGCTTACAGCTATTCTGGAAACAGGGAAAAAAGAGATGAAATTTGTCAAGTAAATTATTCTGTGTGATTTATTCACTGAACTTTAGAAGCAGTGATCAAGTGTAGTGTGAGCACAGCAGTTGAGCAAGATAAGACATCGGTTTTTAAATTAACTTTAAGTGCTAGAATGTTGACGTGAATTCCTAGCATCTTAAGCTCAGGAACTTCTGACAGATTCATTGCATATTATCATAGCACTGAAGAATCACTGCAATATATTTTTTGCTTTTAATTTTTTATTCAGCATATGCCTTGTTTGTGATTTTTTAATATGTACTATGGTTCAGGTTCTACACTCAATCCATAATTTGTACATAAGGTAGCAAAATTATCATAACATTATTTTACCTGTCCAAAAGCTTTATTACATTGTAGAAATGATAGTTCCTCTGCATGAATCAATTTGTTTTTAAGTAGCCAAGTGTGTGATCAATTTTTGAATTTTCCAATTCTTTGTGGTCTTAGAAAATTTCTCTCCCGTCTCTCTCTCTCTCTCCCCCCACCCCTTCTTGTTCTCCCTTCCCACATTGTACTTACTGTGGTTAATAAGTTCTACCATCATTGCCAAACGTTCTCACCTAAACCACAGACTAAATTGCATCAGGTCAGGAGAAATTAAATTAGTACTGTTTTCATTCCTGGTAACCTACATACATATACCTGTTAATATAATTATTGTTGTTTTAAAAAATATATAATTGTAGGTGTTTTTACGTGTTACTATATCAAATCTTCTGTGGGCTGCATTTGTATATGGAATGATAAAACTGGAGTATGCAGAAAAGGAAACACAGTGCTATTAATTCACTGTTAGGTAATGACAAGGAGCAAGTGTGAGTGTGTTTCAAAATCAGTTTTTCTATGATTGCTTTAAATATTCCTCAGAATTTCTTCTAGTCAGATCTGGTTTCTAGCATACACCAGCATTATGTTAGAATTTTTGAAAATTAAATTCTAAGAGCTGGATTGATTATCCTCACTCATTTTGCTCAATGTCTTCTCCATGTGTGGCCCCACTGAAGTTAATTGAATGGCTTCTGAAGTAAAGTTCTAATAAACCAGAGGGAAAATATCAGAATCTAGGCCTTAATGTGATTTTGCTATATGACCTAAGTGCTCATGCAGCATTTCTTCATGATTATGTTTTGTATGACAGATAATGTGGGTGAAAAGGTGGTTTCTTCCTGCTTTTGACTGCCTTACGCTTTGATTATCAATGATATATTAAGAATTTCATGACTCTCTTTATAATCACTTTCCTAATTCTGAGTTGGATACTTTTACTGATATACATAGGTGCAATATTTCTGAAAAAGAGCTGTTTCTTTTCTTCATTAATTGTCAGTAATTATATGGTGCTAAATATTACAGTATTGCTTTCTTTTGTAGTCATTCTCTGAATAGCCAAAAAGTCCCATTCACCATTGAAATATTTATTAAAATTTTTAGTGGATATAATTTAATAGACTCAGACTTCCCACAGGGCAGTCGACGCAAATCACTATTAAAAATGCAGGACATGTAAAATAATTTCTGCCATCAACTAATCAAAGGAATGAAAAATAGAGAACTTTTGATACACAATAGTGAGTCTAATTACTTTTCTATTCATTTTAGAAAAAATCCCTTATCCTGAATATGTTGTGATAGCATCAAAGTTCTGCTTCTTTATTAAGTATATTGTTGAGCTTGGGAAATAATGGGAAATTAATTTTTACTGTTATTTTTGGTATTTTTTTCTTTCAGAATCAGAATTTCTTTCAGAATCAGAATTTTTCATAATCTGTTTAAGTGCACTTTAATATATATAATTATATTTCCTAATATAACTATATTTCCAACTAATTATAAAAGTTGGAGAATGAGCTTTTAATAGTGAAATACCAGTACAGAAGTTTAAAACAAAAAGAGTTACTTTGTCACTTGGACTACATGCCTGCACAGGAGAAATAAGTGAGATTAAGAACACTCTTGCACTCCTAGGCATGCTACCTGCTTATTTCATCCTGAACTCCTGAAATGCAGAGGCAGGAAATATGCATAGCTTTGGCCCTTCATGTCCACCCCGCCTTTCAACCCCTCTTCTCCCAATACCCACTCCTCTCCTCCACCTCCTTCCTCTTGCCCCCATTGTCCCTCCCCTTTCCTCTCCCAGCATGACCCTGTCCTCTCCACTGTCCCACCACCATTGATACCTTCCCTCCCCTCCTTCATCCTGCCCTTTTCCTCATTGTCCTCTTGGTCCCCTGGCATTTGTTTCTCCTCTACCCTACTCTTGGTGCCTTCTCCTATCTTCTCCCCCTGCCCCCCTCCCCTCAGCACAAACCCCTTCCTCTCCGCAGCCACACCTCCCCCTGAGTTCTCCCTCTGCCCCTTCCCTCACCTTCTGCCTTCCACATGGAAAGCAGTTTGCGGGGCTGGAGCCAGGCTGTGATACTATTTTTATTACTGCGGTCCCAGCCCCAGCTGCTCCCAGGGCTGGACTGTGTGCCAGAACTGGAGCAGAAGCTGCCCACCATGCTATTTTTAGTACCACAATCCTGGTCCCCGCGAACTGCCCGGCTCCAGCTGGAGTCAAGTGGCAGCCACACAAGGCCCACCCGGCTGCTGTGGCTGCTGCTTGATTCCAGAAGGATCTGGAGCTGCCCACAGGGACCCAGACTGCGATACGAAAAATAGCACCACAGGAGGCCTATGGTCCAGTCCTGGCACCTGCCAAGGCCAAGCATGCCCCGCTCCATGTGGCTCCTGCCGGGGCTCCAAGGCATCCTGGAGGAGGAGAAGAAGGTGGTGCTGCCAGATCAGGACCCTGCATGGCAGAGGCGGTCCTGCAGGAGGAGGAAGGGGAGAGGGAGAGGCTGCACATCACCAGAAGCTGGCCCAGCTGCTTTACATGTCCTGCAGCCGGGGGAGAGGGAGGAGGCTGCTCCGCCGTGCGAGGAGAAATGGCATGGTGCGGTGCTTCTTGCTGCAAGCCGGTGTCCCATCGAGTAGTCAAATGTCTGGCAGGGCTTTCCGGAACATTTCACTACTTGATGGGCACCTGGACAGAGTATATAAATTCGTGACAGTCCTGGAAAAATTGGGACGTATGGTCAGCATAGTTATACCAGCAGCAAAATGCTACCACCCCAAAGGGGAAGCAGAGAGAGGACAGTACCTCAGAGGAATGTTTTAGAGGCACAGTGTCTGATTTGGCTTCTCCTGTGGCAATGGTCTATATGCCTCATTCTTTTCTCAGTGCATAAAGGCAAAGTCTAACCCAAAGACAGAACACTAAAATTTTAGCCAGTGCTAAATACGCAATTTTACAAGTACAGTAGCAGAATAGAAACAAGCAAGAATACTAAAGGCATAGAACAATTTAAAACACATTCACATTCATACATTCACATTCATACTCAATAAAGTCCTTTTAATCAGAGCAAAACTATCAAAAATCTCTAGGATTCTATGGTAATCTCCACAGCGCAGTTAAAGAAAATTGATGTGTAACTACAACAAGCACCACATGTGATTGCCTCTTTTATTATGCAAACATTTTTTTACTTATTTGGTGCTGCCTCGACAGTTCTCTTAATTAAAGCTTCTGTTAATAAAAGAAATTTTCACTTTATTGAAAAAACGTAATATAGCAGATATTGTTTAATTAAATGCCTTGGGCCAAAATCTTCCCTAATAGCTTCACTTGAATTACATCAAGGATGATTTTGGCCCATAGTTTCCACAGAACTAAATTACTTTGCAAGTTAGTATTTAAACCAGAAAGCAAAATGCTATTAGTGGAAAACAGCTTATGTAGTCCAGTATCATAAATATGTTAGTGGTATTACGATTTCAGCTATTATGCCACTTCAGCAATTTTCTGGGGAATATGCTAGTTGAAGAGGGTATAATATAAAGTAACAGCACTGACATGTTATATTTAAAAAACTTTTAAAGTTCCTTATCTGGGTAGTACATTTACATAAACTATTAAACATAAACTGTTCTCACACTATCCCCAAGTTAATTGTTTTGTTACTATTAGAGCATAAAGGACTTTGTAAAGTTATCTGTGATAAAATTTTTAATCCCTTTGCCACCTTACGACTGCACAAATATATCTAAGATTATGTACAATGTTCCTTTAATTCATGGTTAATAGAAAGGAAGGAGAAATACAGGAGATTAAATTAAAGAGCTAAATTGTCTCAGTTTAAACCCATTAAGTTGAATTCCCTGTCTGGGACCGCTGACCCAATGTTACTGCAGGCTTCCATGTAAACACTTGACCCCGCCAAATACTGTATTGCCAAATAGCATGTTTTGGTTAGCTTTGGCAGAATTAAAAACAAAAATACTTCTGTATTTTCAGCCATGTAAAGATCATACACAAATAAGTTAGATGTTGTGTGTGCACTTTGAAGCTCTTTTTTAATTTTGAAAAATATCTGATGAACTAATTGGGAGCTGGCGAAAAAAAAATCCTTTGAAGAGGAATCTTTACTATGCAGTCTGTCAAAGACTTACAATGCTGGCTTCGTGACTGAAAATGAAGTCCTCGAGGCAGTACTTTCAGATGAGTTAATGCATGTTTTCTCCAATGTAAAGAATAACTCTTCTTAGGTGGAACTTTGGAAGACAGTCTGGAAAACTGGCTTAGGAAGAGGCCTATTCAACTTTTGTGAAATTAGGGTTACTTGGAAGCCTAACAGAGGGCTGGGTAGTTTTAGGGGCTGTGCCTTTAAGCACTGAGCTTCCCAGACAGAGAGTTTGCGGCAGGGCATTGTGAAGCTGTTGTTGGTGTTAAATAGCATGCACAGCCTCTTGGAACTGGATGCTGTATAAAGCCGAGTTCTTGCAAACAGCACAAACCCTGAGTCATCACTGAACACCACAGGCTGCACAAGCCTGAAAAGATTTTCTTGAGACTGCACAAAAGCTTGTTCGGTCTCTTGGGGCTTTTTCTTTATTTGGCAATTATATTGTTAGGAAATTGCTATGGAAATTTTTGTTACTTAAGTCATTCAGTTCCTTCAGGACCTACAATTAAAAGTAATATATTTCCCTTCTACATTCCTAATGCTCTCAAGTCTTTTACTGAGCCTTCTGCTTCTCTGAAATGTACAGCCCATCATTCACATGTTAGAATCTAACAAATAGATTTAAGAATTTTTGGACTCTGTGGTTTAAATCCCCCACACTAGTGTGAGATTAGGATATGCTAATTCTAAATACTCTGTTACGGTATTGAGAATAGATGATGACTAACAATGAAATTCATCCCTGTACACATTACACTATGTACAATTGAATCCCATTTAAGCACTGCTTTGAGTATTTGCATAGTACTTGGGCACTCTTGCTACCTTGCAGAAGTTAGTTAGTCTTGGGATATATGGTGCTTTTCTTAAATCCCCATGAGGTTACATGAAAAATCTCAGTTTTGTTTTCTGGGCCCTCTTGTTTCTGGGGGGAAAGCCTGAGAGAGTGAGGTAAGAGTACCCTAAAGGCTTTGAAGCCACAAAGTAAATGAAAGTAAGCCTATCTTTGTTATTTTAAAAACTTCATAGAGATTTTAAGCAAATCTTATGGGTTTTGGGTCCTGACTCCTCATTTTTAGTGCTTCAGGTTGGCAATGCTACTTAGGTGGAGCACTGGCCTTGTGCTGACCTTCTGCACAGGTGCAAATGCCATCTTATCTTTTAGCCCAATCCAACCATTTTCTATGTACCTTCAGCCAGTAGGCTGCATGTGACCTTCAGGCCACAGGTTGCCCACCACTGATCTCGGTTTATCCTGTTTAATAGAGAGTTAGAATGTGGCTTAGAGGCACCAGAAAAATCATTTCAGGTAATAGGATAAACTAGGAAGAATCAATTTTAACCACAGGAAGAATATAATCTTTGTAAAGACTAGAAATATCAGTGATACTTTTGTATGTGAAATCTATCAATTGGTGTTTAACAAAAATATCACCTCGTCTAACCCCCAGTTGTAATTTATTTGTGTATGTTTTATTTGCTTTTAATAATGATGCATGAGGCATCAACACAGAGCAATGCCTACTTTAAAAAAGGAAGCTCTAAAGGAAGAACACATCTTATGTATGAAATCTATTATTTATTTTTGTCAGTTCAACTCAAACTGTTTGCATGATTACAATTAGATTAACAAAGAGAAGAGTATGACAGACTTCACAGGTGGTATTAGGTGCACTCCAATAAATCTTCATGTGACTCTGGTCCTGTTCCCCCGGCTGAGCCTAGGCTGACAGTGGCTCTCTACTTCCTCCTGGCCCTTCCCAGGACAGGGGCAGGCAATCTCCCGGGTTCCATTCCCCCTCTCCCCCTCCAGCTTCTCCCATGGTGGGGCACTCTCTCCCTACCCTCTTAGCCTCTCCTGCGGTGTGTCTAGACTACTGAGTTTTGTCGACAAAAGTCGACTTTTGTCGACAAAACTATACCAGCGTCTACACTACCGCTGAGTTCTGTCGACATAACGTTGACAGAACTCAGCAGTTTTGTCGACGCTGGTAAACCTCATTTTACGAGGCATAACACCTTCTGTCGACAGAGTTCTGTCGACAGAAGGTGTTATTGCCTGTAGGGTTGCGTCTAGACTACGGGGTTCTGTCGACAAAGCAGCTTGCTTTGTCGACAGAACTCAATGTGTCTGGACGCTCTTTGTCAATGGAAGTTTTGTCGACAGATTCTGTCGACAAAACTTATGTCGACAAAACCCGGTAGTCTAGATGTACCCCTGGGGTGGGGGATTTTCTCGCTCCCCCAGGCCTCTCCTGGGGCAGGAGGCATGATCCTTCTTCCCAGTCCCTCCTGGAGGGGGCTCTCTCCCTCCCCTCTGGCCTCTTCCAGGGTGGGCGGGGATGGCAAGGGCTGTCCGCCTGGCAGGGGGTTCCACTTAACTTTTCTGGTGGCAGGCATGATTGCAGCGCCTCAGCCCTGCTGGCCACTCCCTTAGTGGTATGACTGCACCCTGTGGACACTTTGCAGGATAGCTTTCCCCTGCAGACTTACTGTCCCAGTGGTCACCCTCATATGAAGTCTCTCCAAACAGCAGTCACACCCTTGGCATGCTATTGAAAACAGCCTTTCCCTACAGCTTCTGGTTGCCCTGACACAACCAAACCCTGACCTTGCTTTAAGGTAGGAGAAAAGGAAGCTGCATGCCAAATTTGGTAATCCTAGCTCTGACCACTCTTACATTAGTAGGAGTTCTTGAACAAACGGACTCACAGGTAGACACACAGACAGACAGGGGCACTCTAAAATATACATATAGATTGCTATAGTACAATAATTATACTGGTATAACTATTCTAGGAAACTTCTCAGTATAGACAAACCTTTACACTATAGTAGTGAGGAATGTTATAGATTAATTCACTCATATTTGAAAAACTGACTGGGGTAGAGACACTAGAAAACAAGTTTCCCTGTTCCAAACAAGGAGCTGAAATATGAAAAACTCACGTGCCGAGCTGCCTGACTGAACCAGGAGACTTTTTTGAATCTGGGGATAAGAGATCCTGTTATGGCTACCCTCCTGAAAACAACAGTTTATTGCTTTGGTTAAACATCAGAATTAATGTGAAAAATCCCTTGATTAAGGCAAAATCTGCAAAACGAAGTATTGAAATGTTAAGACTCGTAACACAATCCATGCTATATGGTGTTGTCTCATTCTAGCTTTGCTTACACTGTTTAATAAAGTAGGTTTTAAAGATATGTAATACATATGGTATGTACCAGAACTGTGAATGGGTGGCCTCCTTCCATGCATCACCACCTATATATCCAACCCATGTGGGCTTAAAGGGAGGAAAAAATCCTAGGGAAGAGCTAACCCCAGGCCATGGGACAAAAGAAAGTGAAGCCAGTCAGAGAAGTCCCAAGCACCCTCAGCAGGTTATGACACTGCTGATGTGATTAGACTTAATTCCTCAGTTTCACATTCAATCTTTCCTCCATTGTACTTGATTGACTCTATACCCCAACCACCTTCCCTGCCTCCTCTTTCACAGTCTAGTCAAATAAACCTCAATCGACTATTCTAACCTACTTTGTTCCCTCCCTTCCTCTGCTCTGTCCTGCTGCATCCCCATCCTTTTAGTGACCCCAGTTCCTTTCCTTTGTTATTCTGTTTACTTTAGTTAGCTCTCTTCTACAATCCCTCCCCTTAAATATATATTAATACATTATGACACCAACATGACATTTTCTGCCATCATGTTATTTACTTTGCTTGCATGTTCCCTTCAAATTGGAAGCTCTTCAGGACAAGAATTGTCTGCTACTCTGTATACCTAGCACAAAAGAGCCTATCTTCAGTCAGTTCTTAGGGGCTATCGTAATACAAATCAATACATTGATAATTAATAATGTGTTGTGAATACTATTGTGATGAATCAGTGTCATACAAGTCTCAACATAGTATAATGATTTTATTTTGGGGGGGGGGGAAGAGAAACTAAAAGGAGAGGAGGAACAGAAGAATTTGCTTTAGTATAATTTTGTACAAGGATTGCAAGAGATTAGTTTTCAAGTGAATTTATAGCAATGTACATGTAAAAAATAGTTTTAATGCTAAAATATCATTGATTTGTATTCACCTAGTACATCAATTTAATTGTTTTTAAAACAGCATATTAATTTAGATAAGTAAACAACATTGAAATAAAATATAATAGCTTAAGTGAGGGAACATATATTTAAATAATAATCAGGATTTCAAAGAGATAAATAAAACATCAACATCAAACTTATGTACAGAATCTAAGTATGCCATGACCATTATACTTAAAATTGATGATAAATGAGTATAGTGAAAGCATTGCTCTTCCATTTGAATGATTCATTTTTTTTCTTGAAAACTAAAAATAGTTTCTTATTCAGATAAATAATCTAGCTGTGTCTCAAAGAAACCATTTTTCTTTATCATTGTACTTATGTAAGCGTACTTTCTCTCAAACATTGGCTTCAGGTTAAAGAGTACAATTTTATTTTTCTTAAATTAACAGTTCGTGATCTGGATATTTCTCCTTTGATAACTGAAGACACATGCACATCTATTATCACATAGCTTTCATGTCTGTGTAAAGTATACTGTGCTCGTGCAACATCATGAAAGGGACACAGACAAGTCTTGAAGGTTACAGTGTGCCACAACAAGTCAGAGAAGTGTGTTTTGTAAAGCGGATTAATGTGCTGTGTCTTAACTGCCCTGTGTAGATCCTGCTAGCTTGTAAATGTACATAGTTCTCATTAATGCTAAACTGCCACGCACAGGATTGTTAGAGCACAAAACATCAGAGCATTTTACAAATCGCACCCTTCTAATGCTCTTTGCTTATGCTGCATAGACAGGCGCCCTCTAAGTGAAGAGTTGAAATGATTGATTTCCATGTGTTGTGCTTAATCAACATTTATACAATACATTCTTTTTGTGGACTGTGTATGGCCCTGAAAAGGGTGGATTTGACGCTGTTCCTATATGATTGAAAGTTAAGCCATTCTGGGTTTTTTTTCCTACCAATGATATGAATCTGGGTTGTTTTTTCAGAATTTCTGATTTTTCTATGATAGTGGTCCCCAAATTGTGGGACATGCTCCCCTAAGGGGGCACATAGGAATTTTCAGGGGGGTACACACACACAGGCTGTGTCCAGACTCAGGGTTTTTTTCGGGAAAAGTAGCCTTTTTCCGAAAAAACTTCCCCTGCGTCCAGACTCAAGCCGCGTTCTTTCGAAATTAAATCGAAAGAACGCGGCTTTTCTTTCGATGGCGGTAAACCTCATTTCACGAGGAAGAACGCCTTCTTTCAAAAGTTCCTCTTTCGAAAGAAGGCGTTCTTCAATGTAAATAGGGCTTCTTCAAAAGAGAGCATCCAGACTCACTGGATGCTTTCTTTCGAAAAAGCAAGCCGCTTTTTCGAAAGTTCAACGTGCAGTCTAGACGCTCTCTTTCGAAAGAGGCTCTTTCGAAAGTATCTTTTGAAAGAGCCTCTTTCGAAAGAGGCTTGCAGTCTAGACATAGCCCCACACACACACACACACACACACACACACACACACTCTCTCTCTGTATCCATGAGCCACTTAGCATGCAGCTCCTTGTAGAAGGAGCATATCTTTAGCACCGCACAAGAGTGACAGTTGGCCTCCCTAGCCATCTGGTATGCCCGCCTCATCTCCTTGATCTTAGCATGGCAATGCATCATGTCCTTTTTGTGTGCCTTCTCTTCCATGCCATGAGCAATCTGCTCATTGACATCAAAGATCATATGACTGGCCTGGAGCTGTGACTGCCCAGCGTCTTCTCCCCATAGACACAACAAATCCAACCATTCCAGTTCAGTGTTCCCAGGTAATTAATCAGCCGCCCTCTGCCAGTCCCACACCATCAGTCAGTCAGTTCCTTTCATGGAGCCCTGAGCCTCTGACTGGGCAGGGCTAATTAATCACCTGTGAAGCTGTGCTGCCCTGCAGCTTAGAGGGAACACTGCTCCAGCGTACACCAGGCAGGAGAGCATTTGCTGCGGAAAGCCAGCATGTGTAGCTGGGAAGATGCTATGTGAACTCTCTACATTGAGCAAACATGTAGTGGAATTTCAAAAATTCTCAGTGCTATAAAAGGGGAGAGTTGCATGCCTATGTACCTGGCTGCTGGGCAGTGAAGTTGAAATTACTGTCCAGGGTAGTCATGATGGGCATTGTGGGATACTTTCTGGAGGTCATATTACATTGGTCAGCTTAATTGCAAAAAGCTCTATGCCTCTCCTCAATGTATTTTATTATGCTGGCATAGCAGGAGTGTTAAATTGATGGGAGAAGCATTGCTGTATGTAGAGCTTCACTGTTTTGTTGACAAATCTGTATAGTTTAGTTTAGACAAGGCCTGAGAGTCAAACAGACTCGCAGGAGGATCCAGACTTGCTAGTAGAAAGTAAGTTGGTACTCCTCTGGATGTTCCTGCAATGTTAGAGGAAACATAACTTGTACTTCAGCATATACGATTAGGGGAAACTGAAAAGGCATGTAGGATGTTTGTTATTTAATAATCCTTTAGGGCTTTGCTCCAAAACAAAATACTTTATTTACAAAGGCTATTTTTTACTGCAAGGAAGAAACACAGATTCCCAAAAGGCAGCTGGACTTTAGGATGTTAAGCAGTTGGCACACTGTCCCTGGGCCTGATCTAATAAAAACAGAAGAATCTGAAGTTGGGCCCTACCAAATTCACCGCCCATTTTGGTCTATTTCATGGTCATAGAATTTTTAAAATAATAAATTTCATTATTTCAGCTATTTAAATATGATTTTTTTCAATGTTGTAATTCTTGGGTTCCTGACCCAAAAAGGAGTTGTCATTGGGAATTGCAATATTATTTTAGGAGGGTTTCTGTACTTTACCCTTACTTCTGTGCTGCTGCTAGTAGTATGCTGCCTTCAGAGCTTGGGACCCAGTCAATAGCTGCTGCTCTCCGGCCATCCAGGTCTCATGGAAACACAGAAGTAAGGATTACAATACCACAAACTCCCCCTTCCCTCTCCCTTCTCCCCCCCAACACCATTAAAATAACCTTGCAATTCCCCTGCTGCCTCCTTTTGGGTCAAGACCACAATTTGAGAAATGCTGTTCTCCCCTGTGAAATCTGTATAACATAGGGTTAAAGCACATAGGGTTAAAGCACAAAAAAGACCAGATTTCTGGTCTGTGACATGTTTTTCACGGCCATGAATTTGGTAGGGCTCAAATAATAAGGTTCCACCCTAGAATAGGAAAGACCCACAGGTCCAAGACCTGAAGGGGAACCTACAGTGGTGCTACAAAGGGAACAGAAGTGCAATAAGTTGTGTAACCATGACAATGTATTGTGAGCCTTAGTACACTAAATCTCTTCAGGAAACATCCCCCTAATGGGATTCAGCTGCCCCCCACTTACCCTGTGAGAAGTGGAAATGAGATGAGTTAGCTCAGGGTACTCCGAATGAGCTTGAAAATTTATTCTCAAGAACTACTAACATAGCTACAGCACTGAAAGGAGAGTTCCTAGAGACTGAAGTCTGGTGTTTATCCTATCTAGGACATTGGGCAGGGCCTGGTCTGAAGGAGGTGATGCCAGGAGCAAGTGATTTTGTTAATTACCCTGGCTACTGGAGGCTAGAAGGCGATGGTTAGAGGTGGGGTTATGAAATTTCTTGAGCACTGTAATAAACCTACTTGACAATCACCTTCAAAATGTAAAACAATCTCCAATATGAAGACAGATTGATACTCCACTGCAACATTGGTGTAGCTCAGCTGTCTCCTGTAGAGTTACACTCACATCTTAATCAAGGTAACTACTTAAGGAATCAGTCATTAATGAGTCATTTCACACCTTTTAAAAATCTTTCAGAGCCCTCAGACTCTTCTGACTCTCCTAATTACCAGTGAATAATGTTCTCAAAATGTCTTTCTTCATCTCCTCATGGCTGTGTGAGCTATACATCGCTAACATCTTTCAAATAACCCTCATTTTAAGTTTCTAGTGCAAGCAGTTTTTGGGGAAAAAAAAACCATGTAAAATGTGTTAAAAGAATCTTAAACATAATTAAGACCTATTTATTTCTAAATCTTATATCTCAAAGCAAGCTCACTAAATGAACTTAACTCTGGACAAAAAAAGTTTCCACTGACAAACAATATATACAATATAAGAAACTGAAAGTAGGTAGCAAAATTAGTTTTATAAGGGAATTCAGACATCAAAGGTAACTGTGAAAAGGTTTTTCTCTTTCCATTATTCCTTTTGTACTCTAGCAGTATGTTTAAAAGACAATTTAAATTCATTGTGTTCATGATTTCTGAAAGGTTTATGACACAAGTTCATAATAACAAATCTCATCTTCTGTATTATGTCAAAAATATTACACTGAAATACATGTCTAATGTTCCAAGGAAAATTAACCCAAATTGATAACATATTTCCCTTATAAAAAAAAAAAGGCAGATTAAAAATACCAAACTGGTAAAGCAACTCAGTTGTGTAATAGCCTTCAGCAATAGGATTCTGAGTACAACTGCACTTTCCATTCACCTAATGGGAGTCAACATGACAGTATTGTTGTGCAAAACTATTATATTTAATTGCAATGGCTTTATGTTGGCTTTCTTTAACTGGAAAATGTTCATGGCTAAAAATAGAACTTTTCCTTTCTAAGGCACAGCCATAGAAACTGAAACAGGTTGTATACTGTTCAGCATTCAGAGGAACTTAGGCGTTCACATTTGAAAGATTCCAAATTGTCAGAATAATGTTGTTTTTTTTCTCTCTCCTTCTTCATTCCTTTTTCCCCTCTTTATTTTTAATGAACTGCTATTAAAGAGATGACATTCTGAACATGGGAAAAAGATGTGTGGATTTCATTCCAGTTAAATCCATAGACATGTAAAATTATAAGATGACTATGATTTACCATTTTGTGTGTCTCTCTCTACTGAATAGAAGACAACCCAGCCCCTATAAAGAGCAGAGACAGATACAAAAAGTAGTGGCCTATTTTCATTCCCATGCATGTAGGAGGAGATACTTTGTCAGCTCACCCCTTCCCACTCTCTTCAAGTTGACATACTGTGCCTAAATCCACTCCTCAGTGCTGAGCTGCTTTTCTCTGCATAACCCAAGCAGATGATTTTTTCCAACTTTTCATAACTCATTACTCCCTCTCCTTTCACTCTCCATTTCCTGATATGACTGAGATTTTCTCAGAGCTTTTGCCTTCTATAGTACTTGCTTTCAAAGCTGTTCGTACTTATGCCAATTCAAACTGCTATATATCTCGCAAATACTAATATTTATGACATTGTTTCAGAATAATCACACCTTTATTCCCTCTTTGTGATCCACCAAGACCACCCACTTAAAGATTTCCAATTCCCTGTTGTCGGGTCTCTTGGTGGAAATTTGCATCTCATTCACTTCTGACAGATGGTTTTAAAGCTGTACATCTCCCTGATCTACACTGAAATATCACCAGCAAGTCAGTCTTCCATACAAGCCAGCACTTGTATTTTGTTTTCTCCATAGGCTATGAGCAGTGTATTCACAGTGGTTATGAGTTACCACATAATTCCTTAGAAGCCATCACATTTATTCTTAAGGGAAAAGCGTTACAGAGAAAATAACAGAAAAATGATTAAAAAACCCCTGCATACATCTAAAAAGCTTACCAGAGATAACCCTTAACTCCATCATAGGGCTCTGGTAGGTGTCTATCCTTCAAATTCCACAACTATTTTCCCTGTGGCTATAAGTTCATATCAATCGATAGATGAATAATCAGAATGAAGGCCTCAAGTCCATTTACGCTTGGGCTATTTATCCCGATGCCCTTTCTTTTTTCTGTTGGTCTCTGGAGAATCCAGTTTAAACCAGAGTATGCAAATCTCTCCCAGAGGTGGTGGTGGAGATCACTGGAAGTGTTAAATTTGAACAATTTTCCCAACCATCCCCAACTGTTTTCACTTCCTGAAAGAGCTGTAGTAACCCTCTCCTCACTGAGGCTATGTCTAGACTGCAGAGTTTTTCCGAGATACTGTAGATATCCCAGAAAAACTCTGCAGCGTCCAGAGAAAGCATCCACTTTTTCAGAACATTATCCAAAAAAGCGGGCACATTTTATGAGGAATAAGTGATGTTCCAAAAGAGAAGGTTTGTCTGACATTTGGTCTCATGTAGCTGGGCCAAATGTCAGAGAAGCCTCTTCTGAAAATACAAGCAGAAAAAGATACGCAAATTCACAATTTGCATATCTTTTTCCAGGGGGGGAAATCATCAGTATAGATATAGCCTGGGTGCATAGAATCCTTGGTCTACAATGTTACAGGAACCATAAACAATGTTACATAAACTCAATGCAACCTATTGTGAGAAGTTGCCTTGTCTATTACATTGTCAAACAACTGTACTTATTTTTAAAAAAATTCTTGTTGACACAGCATGCCTGATCTTTTCTTACCAACTGTGGTATGCCAGGAAAAGAATGACTTTTGTCTTTGGATGCAATATAGCCCTGATAGTGCGATGTGCAGAAAATAATTCAAAACTCCTCAGGGTAGCTTTGTACCCACAGCTGTTGCTCAGAGATAACAGAAAGATGAATATTGTCATTTTAGACAGCAAAAGATGATGTTTTCTGGAATCAGTGAAAAGATCATGTAACTACCCTATTGGCTACCTACTTCTAGTAGTATAAAAATTAAATAACAAACAGATTTTTTTTAAATGTACATTTACATTTTTTGTTCAAGCTACACAAATGGATTGATATCCCTGAGGGATGATGTCTGCTGTTACTCTACCAAACATGCCCATAATGGGTATTATCTATCAATGGCAGTATTAAGAATAAGGAGGGCAGACAACTGCTTGGGGTGCTAGATTCCCAAGACCAGCAAAATGCTCACTTTGAAAATCAAGCTCCTGTCTTGTAATCTCTGGGGCTATGCCTACACTGCACACTTAGTTTGAAATAACTCTTGTTATTTTGAAATAACAGATTGTGTGTCTACACAGCAAGCCTGTTTTGAAATAATTTCTAAATAGCGTGCTTCTTACTCAGACTTCTGGAACCCTCATGTCATGAGGAGTAAGGGAAGGTGAAGGAAAAGTGTTCTTCCTTCGACTTCTTCCTGAATAGACAGCACCAAAAGCTGAGTTAAGCTACTTTGACTTCAGCTATGCAATTAACATAGCTGAAGTTGCATAGCTTAATTTGACTTTGTCCTGTAGTGTAGACATACCCTGGTAGTGCAAGGTGAGATACGGTGCTAGTTATGCTGCCACAACACAATAACAGTTCTTTCCTCCCCAGCCCTTGCCTCAAAGATGTGTTGATGAATAGTGTGTATTTTCTAAAATTTTACCCTTAGATCATACTTTTTCACCAACCTAAGGGAGTTTTCTTTCCCCACATCTCTCCAATTTCTGTAAGCTACTCTCCATACACTGTATACAAATATATGTTCACCACTGTGCCCATAGATTTTCAAAGTTTTATTTTTATAGATATTGCTATGGACAGTTTTGACATGCTATTTGTATTAAGGAACTTGACAGATACTACCAAATATTTTGCACAGATCATTAAATGGTAGGTATTTACTGACACTAATATGGAAATGATCAACAAAGGCAGGGCTTTAAGCCATTCAGTCAGTCAGGACTATTTCAAAAACATTTTAGAATCTCCAATAGGCAGATACTTACTCATTGAATATGTTGTGTTCTGGTTGCTCAGTGTTTTGGTTTTGGGGGTAGGGGTTGCAGCTATTGCACACACTTATACAAATTATACGTATAAGTATACCCTGCACTTTTCATACAAAATTTGTTTTGCTTGGAAAATGAATATATTGATGTGTTCTTTCAATCACAAGTTAAATCAACTTGCATAGTTTACATTAATTTGCATTATAAACATTAATCACATAACCTTAACCTTTTCATAGAATCATAGAATCATAGAATAATAGGACTGGAAGGGACCTCGAGAGGTCATCGAGTCCAGCCCCCCGCCCTCAAGGCAGGATCAAGCTCCGTCTACACCATCCCTGACAGATGTCTATCTAACCTGTTCTTAAATATCTCCAGAGAGGGAGATTCCACCACCTCCCTTGGCAATTTATTCCAATATTTGACCACCCTGACAGTTAGGAATTTTTTCCTAATGTCCAATCTAAACCTCCCCTGCTGCACTTTAAGCCCATTACTCCTTGTCCTGTCCTCAGAAACCAAGAGGAACAAATTTTCGCCTTCCTCCTTGTGACACCCTTTTAGATATTTGAAAACCGCTATCATGTCCCCCCTTAATCTTCTTTTTTTCCAAACTAAACAAGCCCAGTTCATGAAGCCTGGCTTCATAGCTCATGTTCTCTAAACCTTTAATCATTCTTGTCGCTCTTCTCTGTACCCTTTCCAATTTCTCCACATCTTTCTTGAAATGTGGCGCCCAGAACTGGACACAGTACTCCAGCTGAGGCCTAACTAGTGCAGAATAGAGCGGCAGAATGACTTCACGAGTTTTGCTTACAACACACCTGTTGATACAACCTAGAATCATATTTGCTTTTTTTTTGCAACAGCATCACACTGTTGACTCATATTCAACTTGTGGTCCACTATGACCCCTAAATCCCTTTCCGCCATGCTCCTTCCTAGACAGTCGCTTCCCATCTTGTATGTATGGAACTGATTGTTCCTTCCTAAGTGGAGCACTTTGCATTTCTCTTTATTAAACCTCATCCTGTTTACCTCTGACCATTTCTCTAACTTGCTAAGGTCATTTTGAATTATGTCCCTATCCTCCAAAGAAGTCGCAACCCCACCCAGTTTGGTATCATCTGCAAACTTAATAAGAGTACTCTCTATCCCAATATCTACATCATTGATGAAGATATTGAATAGTACGGGTCCCAAAACAGACCCTTGAGGAACTCCACTTGTTATCCCTTTCCAGCAGGATTTAGAACCGTTAACAACAACTCTCTGACTACGGTTATCCAGCCAATTATGCACCCACCTTATCGTGGCCCTATCTAAGTTATATTTGCCTAGTTTATCAATAAGAATATCATGCGAGACCGTATCAAATGCCTTACTAAAGTCTAGGTATATGACATCCACCGCTTCTCCCTTATCCACAAGGCTCGTTATCCTATCAAAGAAAGCTATCAGATTAGTTTGGCATGACTTGTTCTTCACAAACCCATGCTGGCTATTCCCTATCACTTTATTACTTTCCAAGTGTTTGCATACGATTTCCTTAGTTACCTGCTCCATTATCTTCCCTGGGACAGACGTTAAACTGACCGGTCTATAATTTCCTGGGTTGTTCTTATTCCCCTTTTTATAGATGGGCACAATATTTGCCCTTTTCCAGTCTTCTGGAATCTCTCCTGTCTGCCATGATTTTTCAAAGATCATAGCTAAAGGCTCAGATACCTCCTCTATCAGCTCCTTGAGTATCCTGGGATGCATTTCATCAGGACCTGGTGACTTGCTGACATCTAACTTTCCTAAGTGATTTTTAACTTGTTCTTTGTGTATCCTATCTTCTAAACTTACCCTCTCTCTGCTTGTATTCACTACGTTAGGCACACCTCCAGACTTCTCGGTGAAGACCGAAACAAAGAAGTCATTGAGCATCTCCGCCATTTCCAAGTTCCCTGTTACTGCTTCTCCCTCCTCGCTAAGCAGTGGGCCTACCCTGTCCTTGGTCTTCCTCTTGCTTTTAATGTATTTATAAAAGGTCTTCTTGTTTCCCTTTATGCCTGTAGCTAGTTTGATCTCATTTTGTGCCTTTGCCTTTCTAATCTTGCCCCTGCATTCCCGTGTTGCTTGCCTATATTCATCCTTTGTTAGTTGTCCTAGTTTCCATTTTTTATATGACTCCTTTTTTATTTTGAGATCATGCAAGATCTCCTTGTTAAGCCAAGCTGGTCTTTTGCCATATTTTCTATCTTTCCTACACAACGGAATTGTTTGCTTTTGGGCCCTTAACAACGTCCCTTTGGTCTTTATAATAGTCTAAGATATTTGAGAACACTTTTTTGATTCTCTTGAAACCTCCCTTCTATGCAAACACAGTGAAGACTACTTTGTTTAATTTTGTTTTAGTTTGCTAGATGATAGTAACCTACACAAATGTTAAAATCCATCTAATTGCGTGTATATCATTTGTGCAAATAGAGTCAAAGAGTTTAAAGCAAGAAGAGACCACTAGATCATCTAGTCTGACCTCCTGTAGATCACAGGCCACCAGCATAACCCAACACCTACATAAAAATACCCGATGTCTGAAATTAGATCAAAAGTGTTACAGCTCATAGGAGATAAATTAATAAGTGCCATAGGCAGAGAAAGGCAGGAATTAAGGGGCACCAGTGCACATGCCTTTGTTCCTATGATATTTGGCCCACAGAATTCTGTGGAAAGTTAAATCATTTTAGATTGGGCAATAAATTATATCTCAGACTAGACAGTAAAACAAAGAGTTATGTTTCTTTTCCTTCAAAATCTGTGTTTACACAACCTAAGTGATAAAATTTAATATCCTTCTGTGTATAAGTATTTAGAATTGGAGCATGACTGGATAATCTATTGTATTTGAATTGCTTTATCTCCACACGTAGAACCAAATAATTCCTTTCACCATTGTGGGTGTGGTAGCCAAGCCATTCCTGTGATATTTCAGCCATCTTGTCTGGTTCTGAACAGAATCATATATTATCCATTCCCCTGCTTTTGGATTTGATTTTGTTTGAAGTTACTTTGATCCAGGCCATCTCCATTGTTGAACAATATATTTGCTCTTCTGACTTAGGTCAACTTATGGCCTTACTCTTAATTACATTGTAGATATCATATATTCATGGTTATGCTTTATTTCATTATTTATTTTCTCTCCATCTTTAAACTCAGAATTCATATCTAAGATACTCTCCTAAGTTCTGTCATCCTCGTTCTGTTTGCACAACCAAAATTCTGTTCCAGGCCCCTACCTCAAATCTCAACTGTTGTAACCCCTTCCTTTCTGGCTTTTCTAAAATGTAGCTGTTCAGACAATCCACTTTTCCAGGAACTCTGAAGACATCACCCCCTCTTTGAATCCCTACACTACACTTCCATTTCACCACATCAAATTCAAACTTCTTGACTTCATCTCTAGGGACTTTGACATATTTGTTTCTTTTGCTGCTAGCTTGCTCTTGCTACTTATCACAACACCCTCCTTTGCTCCACAAAGGATGCTGCCTACATCCATCTATCTGTCACCTTTTCACACAAATACTTTTTCTGTGCTGCCCCTTATCATTGAACTGGTCTGTCTTCATTCTCTTCATGCAGATCTGTTCTAGAGATCTAATAACTGTTTTTGCTGTGAAGCCTATAAGAAATTGGCGAATTAATGATCACTAGGTTCGTGGGGATATTGAATCACTTTTTATTTATCTAACAACAGCAAATGTGAATGTATTTAAATTATTTAGATTCTTTTCCTCTCACCTTTTGTACTTCACTTTCCTTGGGACAGAGATTGTCTTCATGTCTGTCTACCATAGTGGAACACAAATCATAATTAGGATCTTTGGGCACTACTGCAATATAACTAAGAAATAACAGAAATAGATGTTTAGAAATTTATAACCCAGGAATTATTTGAAGTCAGCTGATGTTATTGTGTTATGCTACTTTGCTTCCTTGACTTTTTTCACACTGACATTTTAAACTTGGAATACTCAGACTGTTGGGACTTTTAACATCCAGATTCACTTGGAAAGTTATTTGCTCTGTTTAGCATTGTGAAGTGATGCTTTAAACAATTTTATGTGCTTCAGTGCTAATTTTATCTTATGACGATAAAAATGTTGCTTTAAAAAAGTAAGATGTAATGAGAAAAGTGTGGTCTGATCATAGGACTGGGAGATCAGTCTTCCTCAGTAGCTCAAGAGAAGTTATTCAGCTGTTCTACCTCAATTTCCCATCTGGAAAATGAAAATATTTGTCTACCTAAAGGCTATTCTGTGACATAAACATAGGTAATGTTTATAAAGGGCTTTGAAAAGAGTGCTAATAATAACTACAATAATATTTAGCTCTTATGAAAACTATGAATGAAAGCTGATACGTGTTATCAATAAGAGTGTTTCATATTGATCAATAAGACACAGCAGAAACAATATTACAAATAAAAGTTATTGAAATGTGGGTCTCAAATGAAACCTTTCCAACAATTTCCAGGAATGTTTATGCAGTCCATTTATTTAGACAATCCAAATGTCATATTTCATGTTATCAAGACTCATTGATTTGTACTTTCACAGTCTGGATTCATAAGTTTGATCGTCCAAAAAGATCCGAGACTAAGGACTTTATTAAAAGCTGCATAGTAGAGTGGAGTAAGAAATCACAGTGGTAGTCCATACTAGTTATATTATGCATATTTTACTGCCTGTGATTCTCAAGAGTTCAGCCATTGACTTGTCTGTGTAGGATTTCCAGATAGAGACTTGATTGGAGCGGTTGCAGGCCATCACTCATTAGGAGGAAGCACTGATACCTAATATAATGATCTGGCCAATAGTAACTGGACACAATGCCTTACAAAGAAATACAGGCAGTCAAAAGTCCATGTACTGCATTTATTAATCTGAATGCGGAGAGCAGGGTTCACAGCTGTGATTTGTATTCAAATGGCTATTCATCCTGAGAATATGCACATGTAGTTAATGGAATGTACTCTCTCTAATTTATTTCTGGTCTGAGCTGAACAGATTTTCAAAAAGACAGCCTAGCGTAAATTAGGTTCATGCCACATTTGAACTGGCTAAGTGGGTGGAAAGAGACATGAAAAGCATTACTGGGATTTTGTGTCTCTGCTCCAAGCATACCAAGCTTTCTACCCCCTTCTGAGCCGCTTTGCCTGCATGCTGGACCACATTTTATGCTCTCTCTGTCTGTAAACAAGAGTGGCACCCAATTTCATTGCAGTAAGCATTAAAGAGTTAATGTCTTAGTTGTATGTAAAATGTAGGTATTTACATAATTAGAATATACATTTAAGGGCCAGTAAGCATGAGAATGTAACCATGTTTGACATACTGTAGAGCCCTTAAGGCTTTAGAAACTTAGATTTTCAGTATCTGAATAATGTAGTTGTCATAAGTTGATGTTACCCTTTCAGCATCTATGTATATAGTCCTGACAATATAAACCATGGATTGTCATATGCTGCATGCCACACACTGAGATATTAACATTATTCAAACTGCTTTGGTTCTTCATTATACAATTTTTTGATAACAATACATCCTGATATTAGGCCCCCATAGTGAGGTTTCATATTAAGATAAGGTATAATTGTCCCCATGCCAACACAATAGTGAGAACTGGATAGGGTTTAGGATAAACATACCTTTAAAATTATATGCAGTGTTGTTGTAGTCGCATTGGTCCCAGGTTATGAGTCAGACAGGGTGGGTTAGGTAGTTATCTTTTATTGAACTACCTTCTATTGGTGAAAGAGGCACAGAGCTCTTTGTAAGCTTGAAAACTTGTCTCTTTCACCAACAGAAGTTGATCCAATAAAAGATATTACCTCTCCCACCATTTCTTTCTAATCTTTTAAAATTAGCCTTTTGTTTTTTTTTCTGTCGTCACAATATGAAGACCAATTCAGATTTTTTGTTTCTGGTATTGTTTTGGGGTTGTTGATTTTTTGGTTTATTGTACACCAAAAAAGTCATTGTATGTGTTTATTAAATAAAAAAACCATAAAGAACAGAAACTTAAAAGCCATGAAAGTATTTTAACAAACTCCTTCTCCCTCTCCCTCTGCAAAAAACAAACAAACTTTTTCAAATGTCTTTGGTAAGAGAAAGAAAGAAAATGTGTTTACATGGTATATACTAACTTGCTGTTAATTGTTGATTCTGTGCCTCTCTAAAGATGAAACAAGAACAGTGAACACAAAGAGGGGGTAAGAAAAGAATAGCAGATGAAAGCATGATGGAATTTTTGGTGTTAGTGCTTCCAGCTCAATAGCTGAAAGATCCAGGCACTGCACATTGTCCAAGACACAGCTTACCTTGTTCTAGACCTGGCCTAACCTCTCTAATTCTGACAAATGTTTGACTGGATCTTATGAGACAACGGTTGGGTTTGTGGTGTGTTTGTTTTGTTGTTATGGTTTTGCTTTTTGGCAAACTTTGGCTGTCTGGGATTTGCTTTTTTCCTTGCTAAACTAGTCACAAGAAAATGTTTGCAGATTTATATTTCACATGGCTGGTTAAGCTGGACAATAAACCAATTTAAGCAAAAAGAGAGTTATGAAAGAAGTATGAGCAAAGAGGATGAATAGGAGAGCAGAAATTGCAGGCTCGCATTTCAGTTGCTTGGGGCATAACCATGGAAATAGTGGTGCCATCTGTTTTCCCTTCCTTATTTGGTTTGGTTAGGGGTTGTTTTTTTTCTGATTCAGGAAGATGAGAGCTTACTAATGTGGGGCCCAGTGGGTGCCCCAAACTGAAAATTTTCTGAAATTAGCCATAAAACAGAAATATTCATATCGGGGCAGAAACTGTTTTCCATCAATGTTAAAACATATTCCCAGTGTCTGTATCATAGATGGCAACCATCTCTTATTTCAGGTATATTCTGATCTGTTCCTATAATTACTTTGTAACCTCCTTAGAGTAACATTGTAAACAACTAACGTGGACCACGGGAACTCCGCTCACCCTGTTTCTCAGAGTACATATGTACTCTATTTCAGCAACAGTTTTATATAACTTGTAGAGAGGGTTCAAATGACCTTCCACTCAGGTTTCAACCAAAGATAGGGTTTATCACAACGATTCAGATGTCTCATTGTCTCCATGATTGGGTTCTGCTGGTGATCATAGGATTGGAAGGGACCTCGAGAGGTCGAGTCCAGACCCTGCCCTCAAGGCAGGACCAAGCTCCGTCTACACCATCCCTGACAGATGTCTATCTAACCTGTTCTTAAATATCTCCAGAGAGGGAGATTCCACCACCTCCCTTGGCAATTTATTCCAATATTTGACCACCCTGACAGTTAGGAATTTTTTCCTAATGTCCAATCTAAACCTCCCCTGCTGCACTTTAAGCCCATTACTCCTTGTCCTGTCCTCAGAAACCAAGAGGAACAAATTTTCTCCTTCCTCCTTGTGACACCCTTTTAGATATTTGAAAACCGCTATCATGTCCCCCCTTAATCTTCTTTTTTCCAAACTAAACAAGCCCAGTTCATGAAGCCTGGCTTCATAGGTCATGTTCTCTAGAACTTTAATCATTCTTGTCACTCTTCTCTGTACCCTTTCCAATTTCTCCACATCTTTCTTGAAATGTGGCGCCCAGAACTGTACACAGAACTCCAGCTGAGGCCTAACTAGTGCAGAATAGAGCGGCAGAATGACTTCACGAGTTTTGCTTACAACACACCTGTTGATACAACCTAGAATCATATTTGCTTTTTTTGCAACAGCATCACACTGTTGACTCATATTCAACTTGTGGTCCACTATGACCCCTAAATCCCTTTCCGCCATGCTCCTTCCTAGACAGTCGCTTCCCATCTTGTATGTATGGAACTGATTGTTCCTTCCTAAGTGGAGCACTTTGCATTTCTCTTTATTAAACCTCATCCTGTTTACCTTTGACCATTTCTCTAACTTGCTAAGGTCATTTTGAATTGTCCCTATCCTCCAAAGAAGTTGCAACCCCACCCAGTTTGTTATCATCTGCAAACTTAATAAGCGTACTCTCTATCCCAATATCTACATCATTGATGAAGATATTGAACAGTACAGGTCCCAAAACAGACCCTTGCGGAACTCCACTTGTTATCCCTTTCCAGCAGGATTTAGCACCGTTAACAACAACTCTCTGACTACGGTTATCCAGCCAATTATGCACCCACCTTATCGTGGCCCTAGCTAAGTTATATTTGCCTAGTTTATCAATAAGAATATCATGCGAGACCGTATCAAATGCCTTACTAAAATCTAGGTATGTGACATCCACCGCTTCTCCCTTATCCACAAGGCTCGTTATCCTATCAAAGAAAGCTATCAGATTAGTTTGGCATGACTTGTTCTTCACAAACCCATGCTGGCTATTCCCTATCACTTTATTACCTTCCAAGTGTTTGCATATGATTTCCTTAATTACCTGCTCCAGTATCTTCCCTGGGACAGACGTTAAACTGACCGGTCTGTAGTTTCCAGGGTTGTTCTTATTCCCCTTTTTATAGATGGGCACAATATTTGCCCTTTTCCAGTCTTCTGGAATCTCCCCTGTCTGCCATGATTTTTCAAAAATCATAGCTAAAGGCTCAGATACCTCCTCTATCAGCTCCTTGAGTATCCTGGGATGCATTTCATCAGGACCTGGTGACTTGCTGACATCTAACTTTCCTAAGTGATTTTTAAATTGTTCTTTGTGTATCCTATCTTCTAAACTTACCCTCTCTCTGCTTGTATTCACTACGTTAGGCACACCTCCAGACTTCTCGGTGAAGACCGAAACAAAGAAGTCATTGAGCATCTCCGCCATTTCCAAGTTTCCTGTTACTGCTTCTCCCTCCTCACTGAGCAGTGGGCCTACCCTGTCCTTGGTCTTCCTCTTGCTTCTAATGTATTTATAAAAGGTCTTCTTGTTTCCCCTCATGCCTGTAGCTAGTTTGATCTCATTTTGTGCCTTTGCCTTTCTAATCTTGCCCCTGCATTCCCGTGTTGCTTGCCTATATTCATCCTTTGTTATTTGCCCTAGTTTCCATTTTTTATGAGACTCCTTTTTTATTTTGAGATCATGCAAGATCTCCTTGTTAAGCCAAGCTGGTCTTTTACCATATTTTCTATCTTTCCTACACAGCGGAATTGTTTCCTTTTTGCCCTTAACAACGTCCCTTTGAAATACTTCCAACTCTCCTCAGTTGTTTTTCCCTTCAGTCTTGCTTCCCATGGGACCTTACCTACAAGTTCTCTGAGCTTATCAAAATCTGCCTTCCTGAAATCCATTACCTCAATTGTGCTGGTCTCCCTTCTATCTTTCCTTAAGATCATGAACTCTGTTATTTCACGATCACTGTCCCCCATACTGTCTTCCACTTTCAAGTTCTCAACTAGTTCCTCCCTATTTGTTAAAACCAAATCCAGAACAGCTTCTCCTCTGGTAGCTTTTTCAACCTTCTGAAACAGAAAGTTGTCTCCAATGCAGTCCAGAAACTTATTGGATAGCCTGTGCCCCGCTGTGTTAGTTTCCCAACATATGTCTGGATAGTTGAAGTCCCCCATCACCACCAAATCTTGGGCTTTGGATAGTTTTGTTAATTGTTTAAAAAAGGCCTCATCCACCTCTTCCACCTGGTTAGGTGGCCTGTAGTAGACTCCTAGCATGACATCACCCTCATTTTTTACCCCTTTTAGCTTAACCCAGAGACTCTCTACACAGCTATCTCCTACATTCATCTCCACTTCAGTCCAAGTGTGTACATTTTTAATATACAAGGCAACCCCTCCTCCCTTTTTTCCCTGTCTGTCCTTCCTGAGCAAGTCGTACCCTTCCATACCAACATTCCAATCATGCGTCCCATCCCACCAGGGTTCTGTAATATCAATGATATCATAGTTGTATTTATTTGTTAGCAATTCCAGTTCTTCCTGCTTATTACCCATACTTCTCGCATTTGTATATAGGCATCTAAGATACTAATTTGATCTTTCCTCCCTGTTGTGCCCTGACCCTCCTTTCTCCTTGCCATTATAGGCCGTAGTCCCCCCCCCATTTTTACGAAGAAGATTAGTGTTTGGCAGATGATTTTAAACAACAAACAAACAAAAATCAACATACTATACTCCTTCATATGGTTGATGGATTTCCATTCCAAATGGCTACATGACTGCTTTTTTTTATACTCCTTCAGATTATGAAACTTAAATGATGATATTGTATCAGCTGCTCGGCTGGAGGTTGAGTCTGAGCACCCTCTTGCAGGGGAGGCAGGGAGTGAGACTTCCTGTGCTTCTCCTGAGCCCAATTCCTGATTAACCCGGGGTCTGGAGGATTGCACTAAGTCTCCTCCCGCCACCAAGGACTGTGGGTGGGGAAGCACAGAAGTGTCCTGGCCTGGCTCTTTCTGCCCAAGGCTCTGCCCCTTCCAGGGTGACCCAGGGCCACTTCAAAAATTTCTGAAATGCCTCCTTCCACCCCCGCTAAAATTACTGTCCACCTGTGAACTGTACAGATCTGTGATATTTGAGAGAGACAATGGGTTTTCAGTCAGTAATTAGACTAAGTAATTTTATGTAGAAATTTGTAAATAATTAATCTCTTTTTTTTTTTCCTTTTATGTGATTTGTGACTCTTCAAAGATTACACTTTCACACACTGATTGACATGAATAGGATAGAAGTACTGCTGTACTGTGGAGATATGCACATGCATGAATAATTAAATACATTCTCTCCATAAGGTTATTGATTTGATTACGTCAACAGATTTCAAATCTGCTACTGATATAAGTAACTGATTATTTGATTGTTCCGAACAATGAACCAACTGAGATCAAAAGCACTGTTGCATGATCTCTAGTTGCCATCTCATTATCAAGAATAATATAGCATCAGGAAGGATCATTCCATTTTGGTGCAGGAACATCATTTACATGTGGAAACATTTAGAGGTAAATTACTATCTGCTCTAGAAATATTAGACACAGATTTTTCTACCTCTTCAAGTATGAAATCCTGGCACCATCAAAGCTAATGACAATATTTCCATTAATTTCACTAAAGTGAGGATTTTACCCTCTGTGTCTATATTACCAAGGTGCACTTGTTCTGCAGTGCTTTCAGATCTCAAAGTTGAAGACAACAAATTTAAATTCATTTTTGACTGCTTGGATTGAAGGGGACAAATTGAAAATGAACTGGAAATGAACTCAAGTATAACCCCATATGAGAATTGTTTTTTGTGTCCTTTTCTCACTTATCTTCCTTTGACTCATTTAGGAAAATCTTTTTTTAGTCCTGACAGGGCAGCAGCTTATTTCTGTGACTGAACAATCAGAATAGAAACTGGGGGAAATACACAAGGGGATTACATTTGTTTGACATTAAAATATTTACCCTATGCTTTTGCCTGCCACTCATAATATTCGGTGACTTAGTTGGCTGTTGCAGTCCTGTGTATGCAGTCTGCAGAAAGCTTTTTCTTCTCTTTTTCTTTTACTCCTGTAATAGACTTTTAAGAGATATAGACAGATATTAAAGCAGAGTTAGTGCCACTCTGTAGGCCCACCACATCAATGGCGTTACTATAAGTTCATCTAAAGTGTGATAGTGTGGTCCATAAAAGGTCTGTGAATGCAGATGTCCATCAGGCTGAGGGAGAAAGTCTGAATTATAGTCAGGGTTTACGCAGATTTTAAATACCAGCACCACTGGTTTAAAACACATCCATCCCTTTATATGAAGCCTTGCTGAGGAGATGGTGCAGCAGGCTGTAAAAAGATTAGACAGTAGAAATGTACTTGAATAGGGCTGAGGATCTGGTTCCAGGCCTGCATTTAGGCTGAAATGTTAAATCTTTTGTAGGTGAAGATGTTCATTGGCTTTCTGTGAATCAACTATCCTGACTGATAGATGGCTATTTTGTCATCTGGAGATCATTTTCCTATCAGAAGAATAATTAATTATGGCAGAATAATAAATTATGTGTTCCTTCCTAGCAAATATTCCTTCCTCAACACCGGTGAATGTGATTTATAAAATAGACTGACACGAGTGAAGAGTTCTGTGTGTGTTAGGGATGTAAGCGACTGGTCAACTATCCGATAAGCATAAGCTTATAGGTTAGTCGACTAATAATGTGAATAATCGCTTCCCTCCCTTATTGTCTCTATTAGAGAGGCAGAAATAGTGGAGCAAGAGCCTGTGCTAGGAGGAACCTGTTTAAAAGCCAGTTTCCCCCCAGCACTGTCTCTGCATGGGGAAGGGGATGTAGATGTACAGTGGGAAATAGCATGAGTGGGGACTGAAGCAGTCTCCGCTTGTGCCAGTTCTGCTGCGATTCTGCTTTTGAAATGTACAAGAGCTCCCCCTCTGGCCCCACACTTCCTACGGGGCTTCCTTTTGATATCTACAAGAGCCCCGCCACTCTTTGATTAGCTAATCTAAATTTAATATCCCTAGTGTATGTATGTACCTTACATTTATTTCACTTCTATTTAATATGTTGCAGCAGATCCCAGACTCAAGTAAGTGGAAAGGTTGATCAATAGAAATTTTGTGCCAAGAAATACACATGGGTGGTAGGTAAAGCACTAGCTAGCTATTAACCAGTGTATTATTTATTCACAGAGTAATATTTCAGGAATACTCTCATGCTTAAAGAACTAGACTGAGACAAACTAGACTTGGATTCTGTTTCTAGCTTTGCCACAGATTTCCTATGTGACCTAGCTTAAGTAAATCTCTCTGCCACATCTTCCTATCTGTAAAATATACTTCCTTGCTTCTGAGACTAACATCTCCAATATCTGAGGTACTCAGGTCTTAGGTAGTGAGTGCCACAGAAAATTGTTTAAAAGCATTTTTTCTGTGTAAATATAGAGATATAACTTCTATAACAGTTAATGAGTGGTAAAGTTTGTGTACGCTTTGAATTGTTAATGTACTGACTTTTGGACTCTGATATGATCTTGGGAGGTCCTTAAAAATAACAGTAGTCTATACATTATAATAAATTATACTGATCAAGAGGAACTGTAATGCAAACAGAGGGACCCAAGTAGAATAAATAAATAAAATGGGCTTTGCGTTACAATAAGCTCAGTTAAGGCCTAGTAAGATATCGTGGTTAGCAAGAGACCTAGCAAGGACTGGCAAGTAGCATAAGTACATGACCAAGTGTTATAAGTTTTACAGGGGCTTTTGCGAAGTGTAGCTTGTGATAAACAAGTATATCAAAGATGTACAGTTCCTGGGAAGATTTTTAATATGTGTAATCATGAGGTTAACCACACTGATGTACCAGGAATATTGAGAAAGATATCAATGCACTTGTCTTGTATCAACAACTGAAGCCCCAATTATGGTTTTCCAGACAGCCATGTGTGCAGGAAGTCCAGAAAACAATTTAAATATGATCACTGGATATGTGCGGAGGATTCAGGGGGAAAAAGGTACAAGAAAAGATAGAAATACAATCTTTGGTTGAGACACAAAAGGTGACAGAATAGTAGAAGTCTTAGGGTACGTCTAGACTACCGCGTTTTGTCGACGGAAGTTTTGTCGACAGATACTGTCGACAAAACTTCCGTCGACAATTTGCGTCCAGACACATGGAGTTCTGTCGACAAAGCAAGTTGCTTTGTCGACAGAACTCCGTAGTCTGGACGCAACGTTACAGGCAATAACACCTTCTGTCGACAGAAGTCTGTCGACAGAATGTGTTTTGCCTCGTAAAATGAGGTATATCAGCGTCGACAAAACCGCGGAGTTCTGTCGACGTTATGTCGACAGAACTCCGCGGTAGTGTAGACGCTGGTATTGTTTTGTCGACAAAAGTCCACTTTTGTCGACAAAACTAGGTAGTCTAGACACACCCTTAGTACTGTCAAGCTCATTTATGATGAGCTCCACTTGTTTTTATTCCCATCTTCACTTCTAAGGGTCTCAGTAAGATTATGAGTATTCCCAATGTAGGGGGTTGTTTTGTTATATTTATCTTGATTTATTATATTTTTGCGTGAATTCAATTAAGTTTGCTTGATTGTATTTGTATATTGCTTCTGTGTGTGCCCACCAATCTCATTCTTAAAAATAATCTTCTGTAGCTACCTGAACAAAAGTGTACTATAGTAAAACTCTAATTGTCCAGCACCCAATTGTCCAGCATTCCCAATAGTCCAGCATCAAAATGTCAAGCGCTCCTGGCGGAACCGGGATGGAACCCAGAACTACTCAGGTCAGCCACTCTCACGTGGGTTACAGCAGAGAGGAGAAGTGTTTGGCTCTGGGGAAGGGGAGGAGGAGGGGAATTGGGTTACAGCAAGGAGGAGAAATGTTTGGCTCCAGGGAAGGGGAAGGGGTGGGGTAGGGGGACTGGGTTGTGCACAGTATCCCGGCCAGCTGATTGAAAAGCTGGCCACTCAGTGCATGTGCCCCAGTGCCTGGAGGGAGATGCACATCTGTACCTGCAGTTCCGGAACACGAGCATAACGTGGGAGGGGGCGAAAATTGGGTTGGGAGCATGTAGTACCTCCTGATACTCCAGCATATCTGATAATCCAGCACCACCTAGGTCCCAAAGGTGCCAGATTGTCGGAAGTTTACTGTATTTTGATATATACATAACAGTTTAATATTAAAGATGTCAAGGATAACACCAGTAAGATGATACAGTTATTTAGCACAGATAAGCACGTCACAATGAAGAATTGTACTTTAAACTGATACTAAATTGAAGACTTATTTGGCTAATTTCATATATATGCGGTGGCAGTGGTGGGGCAGAGTGAGGGTCCTGAACAGAGAGGATGATGGCTTTCAGGAATAAATGTTGTCCAAGTATGGAATATGCAGGGTAGGAAATGAAGCAAAGTGTTGGCAAAATGCTCAGGCTAATTAATGATGCTGGTATAATTGGGGAAAGGAAGTGTCACAGAAGTGATTCAATAAGAGATGAGATTGCATGCTTTTTTACTTGTGGAATTCTGTTGTGGAGGTTAAAATGTCAGAGAGAAAACTGGTGCTGCAGAAGAATTTTTTTCTTCAAGACCTGAGGTGTTTCCCTCAGAGATGGCCATTTTTCTATCTTCATAAAGTAAGTTGGTCCAGATTTGATAGTTCATCTCCAGAAACTAAGATACCTGTAGCTAATAGCCTTGACTTACTAAACAAAAATGGAAGGATGCTTTAAAGCTCAAAATATCTACTAGCAGTTACAGAATATATTCATAATCATTAGGTCTATCATGAAATAAAAGACATCAGCAGAACAGGAGTTCACAAATAGAGCTGTAAACAAGGAAGTTTTAAGGGTAGTTTGGTGTGTGTATTTTTTGTTTTTCTTTTCTCCTTCCATATTCCCCTTTTTGAGTGTAAGAGGGAAGGCCATAACATCTACAAAGGCAGCAGTGGTTGTGACTTGAGGATTGGAAGAGATAATGAAGGTGAGTGGATGTGGAAGCTATGTGATATACATTCTTTTGGACAAGGTTTCTGAAAGGTACTTTGCTTTTATGAAGAGCCACCTGATAGATCTGAGATGTGGAGATGCAGCTAGAAATTGTGACTTGAGTTTTGAAGGTGATCAAGCAGATGATACAAGGAAGGAGAAAAAGAGTCTTGAGAGACACCTCAAGATTTGCAGTTCCATGCTGGATCAGAGAACTGTAAGGGTAGAAAGTGGATAGTTGAAACGTGAATTTGAGAACAAGATAGATGAAAAGACCAGCTAGTGAAAGTGAAGCGGATCTGATTAGCAGACTTGCTGAATTCGAAAATGCAGGGGAGAGACAGGCAATTGGAGAAGATGGGAGAACATGAAAGAAGAAAAGAGTCCTATAAGAAAAAGGGAAGAGACTATTCAGATAGCTGGAATTCGGAGCCCCAGGAGTATAGAAGATGACTTGCAGGAGATTCCATATGAGAAAAGAAGACACGAATACTTATCGCTAAAAGAGAACAGAAGGGGGAAGGTTGGAGAATTACAAGAAAATCAGGAAGAGGCAGGTATACTTGATTGGAAGTGCCTATCAAGAGGAACAGACAGGCCATTTCACCAGACCTGATCCAGACAGCAGAAGGGTGTGCTGTCTGCCAGGACCTAATGCTGATGCCAAAGAGAATCCTAATGGGAACAGGGAATAATCCATTGGTTGACTTCTGGTGGAAATGAATGATATAGCTAGATTCTTGTTGGGACACATCAAGAAAGACTATGTCAGTCTGGAAAGATGTTTAAAAAAATGGAGACTTGGGTAGTCTTCAGAGGGATTCTACCAGTTCTAAGGAGAGAAGTGCAAAGGCAAGACAAGATTATGATGATCAGCAGATGTTTCAGGCGATGGTGCTATAAGGAAGGCTTAGGCTTGTTCAACCACTGTGAGGCATTGGCAGACAAAGGACTGTTTTCACAGGGTGCTCTCTCCCTGAGTAGAAACGGAAATAAACTTCTGGGATGCAAGTTGGTATAATGATTAAAAGAACTTCAAACCAGGAATTTGGGAGAGATGATTGGAAGATGCTCATGAAATTTCCATGCCTGATTCTAATACTAGGTGTGAGGAAAATCATTAAAAAAAAAAGGATACAGCATTAGGGAAAGAAAAAAACAGAGGACAAAGGACAACAAGAGGAAGGAAAGTGATAATACCAATCATACTAACACTCAGATAGGCAATACTGGTAGTACAGTGACTGCACCAAAGCAGGTGAGATTTTCAGAGCAAGCCAAACGGAAACAACTAAAATTTCTGCACACAAATGCCAGAATCCTGGGTAACAAAATGGAGGCACTAGAATTACTGGTGCAGATAGTGAAACCAGATACTATAGGGATACTATAATATGGTGGAATTGTAGTAATGATGGGAGTACAGCTGTTGAAGGGTATGTGCGCTTCAAGAAAAGACAGATATAAATTTAAAGCTGATGGAGTAACTTTGTATGTTAATAAGTTAGACCGAGAAGAAATTAGAATTGATGGAATGGATACAGTGTAATATGTTTGTCAAAATCATGTTGGGAAGAAAGGTAACAGAGGCTCCACTGAGATAGTGTTTGGGATTTGCTATAGATTATGTGATTATGGGAGGCTTACATTTCCCAGATATTGGAGGACAAGTGCTTTTAATAAGGATAGAGGCCAGATATTCTTGGATGTGATAGCTGACAGATTTCTTCAACAAATAATCACTGAACCAACCAGAAATGATGCCAGTTTAAGTTTAGTATTATAAGTAGTGAGGATCTCATAAATGAGGTTTGAGTGATCATGAGTTACTTCATTTTATGCGAAATAGAAAGGAAAAGTAGATCTGCAGCTAAGGTCTTTTATTTCAAAAGGGCAAATATTTAAAAAAATTAAGAGAATTAGGAAAGTGAACTGGACTGAAGAACCACAAGGATCTTAATACGTGGAGGAGGCTTGGAGCTACATTAACTCAAAGTCATGAAAATTTTCCAAAGCCTGTATCATAGAATCATAGAATATTAGTACTGGAAGGGACCTCGAGAGGTCATTGAGTCCAGTCTCCTGCCCTCATGGCAGGACCAAATACTGTCTAGACCATCCCTGATAGACATTTATCTAACCTACTCTTAAATATCTCTAGAGATGGAGATTCCACAACTTCCCTGGGCAATTTATTCCAGTGTTTGACTACCCTGACAGTTGGACATTAGGAAAAAGTTCCTAACCTAAACCTCCCTTGCTGCAGTTTAAGCCAATTGCTTCTTGTTCTATCCCCAGAGGCCAAGATGAACAAGTTTTCTCCCTCCTCCTTATGACACCCTTTTAGATATCTGAAAACTGCTATTATGTCCCCCCTCCAGCTTTTCTTTTCTAAACTAAACAAACCTAATTCCTTCAGCCTTCCCTCATAGGTCATGTACTCTAGACCTTTAATCATTCTCGTTGCTCTTCTCTGGACCCTCTCCAATTTCTCCACATCTTTCTTGAAATGCAGTGCCCAGAACTGAACACAATACTCCAATTGAGGCCTAACTGGTGCAGAGTAGAGTGGAAGAATGACTTCTTGTGTCTTGCTTACAACACACCTGTTAATGCATCCCAGAATTCAGTATCATAAAGATTAAAAACTCATAAAGAATAGTTGCAGACCAAGCTAGATGAACAAGGTGAATTGAGAGAAATAGTCTCATTTTGAAATAGCTGTTTCGGAACAGGTGTTATTCCTCGTAGAATTATGTTTACAGATTTCGGAATAAGCCGTCCATTATTTCAACATTATTTTGAAATAGTGGCAGTGTAAATGCACTCGTTATTTCGAAATAATGCTAGTTATCTCGAAATAATGATGAAGTGTTTCAGAGTTCTCAAAAAACAGAAGTTTCAACACTAAGAAAAAAGACATAAATAACTTAAACAGTAGCAATAAAAATAACTAATAAATTCTGTTGATTTCATTCATCCAAGGTATATTCTGTTTATCAATTCTATATTTTATTTGATTTATCTCACATTATTCAGTTTAATGAATTGAAATAGGTGGTTTATCATTTAGTTTGAAATGACCAATTAAATATTAATGTTTCTAAACAAATAGATTTATATTGATATATTTTTCTATATCCGCATTAGAAGTAGTGGTCATTTTTAAAATGTTTTGTTCATATAAATGTATTCTTTAAAATAAGATATTCCGATCCATGTACCTACATATATGGAGACTTACATATTCACCCAAACTTACACACACATATTCACCCTCAAAAAAGCAAAACATAGATTAGTCCTGATCAAAACCTTATAGAAAATTTCCCATTGACTGAAAAAGGCTTTGAATCAAATGCTATATACCCAAATTTTAACTAAAGGGTAGCAGTATTAATAATTGCTAATTCTTAATTTTTATTTTCATTGAATCAGAGTTGGTTATGTCATCCTTGCCCTTATAGGGAGAACCAGGAAGGATACAATTAGTAATCACTGCCTCTGATTCTCTTACACTACTATGTTTTATTTGCTCTAGGTGTAAAGAGAGAAGGAAAAAATATTGGCATTAGTTCCAGGTGACCTACATAACTCGCTCATGAGTAGTAAAGCCACAAGTATTGTGAGGTCAATCCAATCTCATGTCAATAAAATGTTATACAGTACCACTACATATCTTACTAATGCCACAAAGTTAGAAACAGCTGTTCAGTATTGCTGTTCATATCCTCCTCTAGCAAAACTGCTTTGCTTTATATACTATTGATGATAGTAGTAAAGGCAAACCAGCTGTCAGAGAAAGTGTGAATACTAATACATTTTCTAACACTAAAAATGTTTTGAAATAATTTTTTACAACTTAAAGTTATCTAAAATAGATTATGTTGAGATAGATGTAACAAATGTAATAAACTGTTTTGGTGATAGATGCTTTCTGTTTGAAAAATAGCAACAACAAGATACTTGTTTGACAGGATAGAGATGTTAGAAGTAGCAAATGCCAGTCTGATGTTAGAAGTAGCAAATTCCATTGTCTTATATTTGTAGACAGAGCACAGAGGAGATGTATTCTTCTGATGTAAAAATGTGATTATTCCATACTTATGGTCATACTTATTATTTCTTGCATAAAAGTTTGTAAAGCAACTATCATGATGGGTTGCTCACGTATAGTTAGGGATCCTAGGCACTGAGGTCATAAATGATAATATATTAAATACAAATACAAGCTGTGTCATACCTGTGCTTATGATATATGGAGTGTGTCTTAGCTAACGCTGCTGATACCACAGCAAATTGTGAAGACTCTGCAACTTTATTAGTGTGATTCTTTCTCTTCTAGCTTTAGTTTAGGATTTTAGTTGTAGAGATGGAGAAAAATGAAAGAACAGATAGCTAATTCACACAATCAGTTCATACTGTTGTACAGACATTGTTAGCAGTAGCAGAAATATAATCAATTCATACCTTGGCTGTCACAAAATGAAAGTTCTGAGAGGAAGGTGAGGAATAAACAAATACAAAAGTCTTGCATTTCCAGTGCCTAATATAAACAAAGTAACTGTTTTCTAAGAGAAATAGAGTAAAATCTGCAAAGCAGGCTGACAACTTTACTGCCCTTGGCAATCACATCTTTTCCCCCAGTTTTAGCCAAGTTGTATCATTGCTTCTACACAGAAATTCATTTTGTCATCTGACATTTTACTGCTATCTGTTTTTTGCAATCTGAGATGGCAGCCACTGATTTTTGGAAGAAAGAGGTGTTTTTACCTGTTTCCCACAGCAAATACAGGAGAGGTTTCCCTTTTTTGTATAAGGAGCCTCCCTTTTTGTACATTTAATTTATAGATTAAAAATTCCTTTAAATGTCTCAGTAAAAGAAATGAGGAAATCATGTATTTAAATATATTTTACATTTAGTAGGTTGCATACTGATGGTATCCAGAATTGGAAGCACTGAAGTGATAGTTTGGCTACAGAAATGAAGCGATTCAATACATAAACAATTAAGAACTCCTTTGTTTATTCCTTTTTACATTTTAAGTTTGTAGAATAATGTCCCTTTTGTTTCAGAGACATACAGGGTTTAACTAACTTGCCAATTACTTTTACTTAAGCTTCTGAGATTTAATTAATTGTTGAAATGAAAAAGAAAGACTGTTACTGAAAAAATATTTCATAAATAAAACAATGACATATATGTATGGTCTTTGAATCATTTTCCTACCATTTACATTTTATGGTATTTAGCCTGAATAAAAGGCACTTAGTACATTTGTGGACTTTTATGAAATCTGTGATTGATTAATATCTTTCAGCTTAACAACATTTAGGGTCTAATTTTCAATAATTCCAATAATTCAGCTTTACTATCCTTGGAATCTTTTCATACAAATTGCATTCCAAAAATCTTTAGAAGCATTAACTGTAACTTTTTTGAAAGTTCCTTGCTTAGCACCTCAAATACTAGACTATTTCTTTAGGGCACATCTACAGAACATGGAATATTGATGCTGCCATGGTCAATCTTCCCGCTAAATCAGACTCAAAGGGTGCACCCCTCAGCACCAGTCCTCCTGCTTCTCATGAGGAGTAAGGCATTTGCTCCCATCGGCTTCCCACCGGGTGAACGGCACAGCAATGCTATTTACAATACATCAACTCCAGCTACACAATTTACATTGCTGGAATTGCATATCTTCCTTAGACCTTCCAGTTTAATGTAGATCAGGCCTTCACATGTTATCCAAGTTGGGGTGGTCTACACACATACATGATCCACTTTTAGTTCTTGTATTAATTCCTTTCTTTTCCAGTTTAACACTGAACAAGAGACCGCATTATTCTTAAAGGAACTGTCTTTTTGTTTGCATTACAACAGACCATCTGCATAGAATCTTTCCACCACTCTGGCCCGGTTTTCTTTCATAGTTTAAATAAGCAGTACAGATTGAACCTCTATAGTTTGCTACTCTCTGGTCTGATGACATCCATGGGGTGCCATGATTTTGGTTAGCCGGATATCCACTTTTCATGGGTATGGTCATGTTTCCCAAGGACCCCCATAACATTTGTTTACAGCCACCAGTCCTGGTTCCCAGTGTTTTGTGCTGTTAACTCCCTAGTGTAGACAAGGGCTATTTTGAAATAACTCTCCTTATTTCAAAAGAACAGGTGGAGCATCCACACTATCAAGCCCATTATTTCAAAATAATGAGCTTGTTATTTCAAAATAATAACTCCTGCTTGTCATGAGCAATAATGCTTATTTCAATTGCCTGCTTTTCAGGGAGTTGCTCTGCTCTACAGATACTGATGTAGCTTAACTGCAAGCATAATCTCGTCTGTGATATATACGGGGGAATAGCCATGTTAGAGAAGATTAAACCTGTTTGGATTCATATGCATGGAGGATTGGGTAATTTAAAAATAACAGCCGAAAAACAGAAATAAAACAAGTAAGAGGGATAAAGCTCCAGTAGGTTCAATCATATTAAAACATTCTTAAGCTTATGTGGAAGATGATAAAGAAAATAGAATCTTGATTCAACAAGATTTTGTTTTATCAAACATCCAATCAGGTATGTTGGGTGAATAGCCCATGACAGTGAGATATGTGTTTGAGGGAATCCAGCTGTAAGGATGGAATTTGTTTTAATAGATGGAGGGTAGTCTTAGATTAAGGAAAAGGTCTATCCATATATACTCAGCAATAGTAACCCATTAACTGGATAAGCCACAAGGAGTCCTATGGCACCTCATAGACTAACATTATTGGAGCATAAGCTTTCGTGGTCTTTGTCCATTAAAGCTTATGCTCCAATAAATGTTAGTCTATGAGGTGCCACAGGACTTCTCGTCACTTTTGCAGATGCAGACTAACACAGCTATCCCTCTGATACTTGACACCATTAACTGGATGAAATTTAATTTATCTATTTACCTCTGATATTAATTCATATAATTTAACTGTTAAATTCTAATTATATTATTTTGACTAACTGTAATTTAAGTAGAATAAGTTATTAATGAGACGTAGAGTAAAATTTTCAGAAAGTATCTAATTGAATGAGACACTGCTATCCCTACAGGGCATCTAGGGACTTGTGAAATGTTAGCTCTTCCCTCAAGCAGGATGGGTTTTTTTCCCTGCAAATACTAGATTTGCCCCTAAAATGCATTTTGGTGAGTACAAACTATTTGTGAATTTGGATGAAAGTTAGAAAATAATGTTTGCATCCCACTAAAAACACAAAAACCACCTGATTTCTTCTGAATAAGTTAAAATGCTTCATCTCAACATTTTAAAAAAATTGCCATTTTGATATTTCATTTTGAAACTGTCATTTAAAATGAAATTTTGTTTTGAAAATATAGATTCAAATAAACATTTTATTTCAAAGTGTCAGTTTGAATCAATATTGAGAATTGATAAATCTGAACAAAATGTACTGTGATTTTTCATTTTGGTGAGGAAAAAATGAAAAAAGTTTCAGTTTGAAATAAGACAACTTTTAAACATATTTCTGTTCAACCACTGGACCCCAAAAAATCAAATTATTCACTCTCTGCTATTTTTCCTTGCTTTGATATAAATGAACATTCATATTGGTACTGACCAATGAAGTTTAATATTGATAGTTTAGAATGATATTGTTTTATTAAATGTCTTCAGAATCACTACTAGCAATCTTAAGGTAATTCTTTATTAAATATGAGTATATTGAAAAGACATGTTAGCAAAATATCTAAACTGGTACACTGCCTGAATATATCAATGACAAACCTCCTATTGATTTCAAAAGGGGGAAAGATTTCATCCTGAATTTATTATGATTGGAAACTTACATGACTGACACTGTATTTCATAGCCACATGCAAAAATATCTTGCTATTTTGAATCAATCAATGAAGAAGCATTCAAAATGAAAATGTTGAGTAAGTATCGTAAGTGTGAGGTTTTACAGTGTGTAAGTAAGGTAGCCAAAGTTCTTGGCAGTGGAAGCTGATACAGTGTTTAGCCTTTGGATGTACCTTTCCTTTATTTTTACGTACACACAAGTAGCATTGTGTGTGTGTGTGTGTGTGTGTGTGTGTGTGCGCGCATACGCGCACACATGCAACTAATTATGTAAATAAATATTTAGGTATGCACAAAAACTTGTCATGTTACTTTCAATTTGTAATACATTGGCATCATCTGGTGCTATTTGTACAGTTGTTTGCAAGGGCTTCTCTACACTACAGAGAAGATTGAAGCTGACACAGTCGAACTTCCAGGGTTTGAATTAGCAAGTCTAGTGAAGACATGCTAATTTGAACTGAGAGGGTGCTCCCATCGGTGCTGGTAGTCTTGCTCCTATGAAGAGTAAGGGAAGTCGAAGGGAGAGTATGCTCCCTTCGACTTCCTGCAGTGTGGACAGTGCCAAAATTCGAGTTAAGATACATCTATTCCAGCTATGTAATTAATGTGGCTGGAGTTGCATATCTTAAGTCGACTTTCTTCTTTAGTGTAGACCAGGCCTAACAGATAAATCCAGAACTCTAGTAAAAAGTTTTCCTAAACAAGGAATATATTACTCCATTTGGAAGATGATTCTAGAAATTATAACAAGATAGGACTATAGAAAGTAAAAATTCAGTGGTGCTGATTCCAAAGGGAGTCAGTCTGGTATATTACCATTTTACGCAATACAGGCAGTCCCCAGGTTACGTACGAGATAGGGACTGTAGGTTTGTTCTTAAGTTGAATTTGTATGTAAGTCGGAACTGGTACATATTGTAGGGGAAACTCTAGCCAAACATTTTTTTTAGTTTTGGATAGCATAGGGAAAGGTTAACTCCCCTCTAATGTTTGTTTTGCTGTCTGTTCCCCTGTTCAGAAGATTTCACATCTCTTTCTGTCCCTGTGACAAACTCAGGACTAAAGGAGTAACTCATCAAATACCAAACAGCTCTGCACCATGCTTTGAGCTAATAGCTTTTTTCCACACACCACCCAGGGTTCTAGGAGGAGGGTCCTTTTTTTGCTAACACAATGAGGCCAGCACTTTGTTTGTTTTGGTGGAGTCTTTGTTTGCCCAGGGAGCCCAGCATGCATAGGGGGAGGAGGGACGGAGAGGCTGCTTTTGTCTGCTGTTCGGCAGCCTGTTGCTCAGGGGAGGGGGCAGCCTGTTGCTGGCAGGGGGGGAGGGGGGAGGCGTGCAGGATGCGAGGCCGTGGGGGGGGGGGGCAGCAGGCGTGGTGGGAGGCACCTTTCCTCTGCCCGACAGCTCTGCGCGATCCCTGTCCCTGTGGCCAGCTGCTGCAGGCAGAGGCCAGTTGGAGCCGGCCGAAGAGGAGGAAGAGGTGGATTCTAGGACCCAGGTGAGCGAGCCCCGGGGACGCTGCTGCGCTCCGGGAGCCCGGCATGTATAGAGGGGAGGAGGGGCAGAGAGGCTGCTTTTGTCTGTTCGGCAGCCTGTTGCTCAGGGGAGGGGGCAGCCTGTTGCTGGCAGGGGGGTGGGGGGGGCAGTGGGTGTGGGGAGGCACTTTTCCCCTGCCCGGCAGCTCTGCGGGACCCCAGTCGGAGCCGGCCCGAGGAGGCGCATGTGCGGGAGTTGCCTCACCCCGTTCGTATCTAGGGATCCGACGTAAGTCGGATCCACGTAAGTCGGGGACTGCCTGTACATTAATCACAGTTAGTTTTAAAAGAGAATCAGAATTGGCTAGATTTTCAAATGTGTGCCACATCCAAAAATGGGACCAGATTTTCAAAGGAGTTCTGCTCCCAATACCTAAATAAAGCCACCAGTCTTTTAAAGTACTTAGTAATAATCAGCTTCTACTGTTCTGAATAGAAGCTGCAGTGTCTTGGGCAATTTTGAAAGTCTGGCCATCTGAAAATGAAGTGCTTGTCAGATGAAAGTGGAGAAATGGAAGACATCTGATATATAACTAGTTCACATCAAGTACCAGAAACTTCACACACATTTAATTTCACAATTTGAAATATGGGTCTTTCTTTTATTTTATATAAATCAAATTAAATGGTAATTCTACTTGTGTTGGTAGCTGATAATTGCAATTCTAATTAGCAAAAATACAAACCTTATTTCTCATCAGCATAGAAGCTAATTAATTAGCATTATGGATTACATTCATCTCTGGTTGCATAAATAGATGTAGAATCAAAGTTCAGGGTAACTAGACAGACTGGACCAATATTTATCTATTAGTTTCACATTGATTTACACTGAAATTTGACCTATCTTCTGGTGCATCTTCATGCGCTACTAGTATTTGATTCCGCTCTTACTCTGTGGGTATCACAAATACCAATAATAACCTTCACAAGGAATAATCCATTTTAGTCTCCACCCTAACAATAATTTGCAGTCTATTTAAAGGTAAAATGAGCATTTAAAATCCAAAAAGTTCTTAATATCTAACATCCCTAGCAAAGAACACGTATAGACTTAAAAATATTTTTTAAAGAAGTGAAATATTTGAAAATCTCTTCTTAATTTGCTATGGTCTTTGTTTCGCCTACAGGAGTTGATAATATTACCCACACATAACTTGAGATGAATAATGCAGCTCCCTGCTTTATTTTTAAGCTTTTGATGGTGAACAGTTTTTGAAATTCAGACAATGAGCCCTAATCCTGCCATTGGATTTGCATAAGCACAGTGCCACTGAAGTCAGAGGTGCTCTAGGACAGTGGTTTTCAAACTAGGGGTTGTGACCTAGTGTTGGGTGGTAGAATGTTAGGCACTGGGTCTCGTTGCTGCAGGGTGATCAGTGGAGGTGCTTTGAGCTGTAGGAGGGGGTTCTGGTTTTGGGGCGGGTATCAGAGCTGAGGCAGGAGGGGGTTACCTCGATTGGCTCCTGGTTAGGAGCCCCAGCATTGGCCAGCAGCAGGCCCAGATCCTGGGGGAAGGGAGGGAAAAGAGTGCAGAGGGCTGCATGCACAGCCCCTGCCCTGAGCACTAGCTCTGCACTCCCATTGGCTGAGAACCTGATGCTAACTGCTTTTGTGGCATAGCATGGTCTGCAGTGCCAGGACAGGCCGGAAGCCTGTCTTAACCCCCTCCGCTATGACCACTGACCAGGAGACATTCGAAGTAAGCCCCTCCTACCTCAGCCCTGACCCCACTCCCAAAGCCAGTGCCCTCTCCTATAGCTCAAAGCTCTCACCCTCAGCTCCACTTCAGAGCCCACACTTTAATCAAATTATGTTGGGTTGCAGGCATCAACATTTATTTTCAACTAGGTCATGAGAAAAAAAGTTTGAAAACCACTACTCTAAAAGGATACCAGTGTCCCTTTACATCCTTTTTAGTCTACAAATATATATAATTATTAATTGAGATTCGTTCGATTTTAAATTTTTACATAGACACGTAGTTTTTATCCATGTATACTCTAATAATATGTAAACCATATATAAACAAAAATACCTCAGTGGTAAGATATATGTCCTCTAGTGCCTCTGCTGACTACTATGTTGAAATGGGAATTTAATGTCAGGGGGTTATACCAATGAATGAATGTGAATTGACAAGAATGTGTGTATATATGTGGATGTCATAGAATTTCAGTTTTAAAAGAAAATTAATGTAAATTCTCAGCTATACAAATACAACTGTCTTATTAAGACAATATTTTCACTTTTGGCTCAGTTATTATTTATTAATTTCCAAAGCATAATACAGATACTTAATAATAAACTTCATTCCAGCATTTGTTTGTATCATAAGCATATTACCTTCACTTCATGTGAACCTTATTTTTCATGTTTTCATGTTATGCGTATACAAGCACTGAAAGGTAATAATTAGGACATCTGCTTACATTTACAAGAGCAGATGTTGAATGAATAAAAATGAACAAAACTATGTCTCAGTACTACTGAGGAATGGAATCTATTAGGATTCCACAAAGGGTACAACTACACAGCAGAGTTATTTTCGAATAACTTAGTGTGTGTCTATACTGTCAGTCTTTATTTAAAAATAATGTCAAGCTGGAAGACTTCTTACTCCGACTCCTGTAACCCTCATTTTATGAGGAGTAAGGGAAGTCGATGAAAGAGTGTTCTTCCTTTGACTTCCCTCTGTGTAGAAAGCACCAAAAGTCAAATTAAGCTATTTTGACTTAAGCTGCACAATTGATGTAGCTCAAGTTGCATAGCTTAATTCGACTTTTGCCGTACTATGTAGATGTACCCTAACAGTCAGTCAAATATTCTACATTGATATCTTTATGCTATCTGCAAAAAACTATGTACCAATTGAATCAAAACTGAATTGCACAAGTATTTCTGGACATCAATTTCTACTTTCTTTTCTCTGAAAGCATAAATTATTTGTCAGCCATAATGGCTGAAATTAGTAGTGTGCATTGTCCAGTTGATAGCAATGCTTATTAACGCCATATGACAACTAAATCAGTTAATGGACAATTCAGCAGTATTCTAAACACCTTAATAACACTCTGAAGCTTTATAGTTAGTACCAAAAACCACTGCTAACTCTTCTGAGCTAGATGATCTATGCTGGGAATTTTGTATATGAAGAACCCATTTGATCATCGTGTTTTAAATGCTGTTTCGAGTGCTAATCTGCATGTAAAAGAAAGAGGTGAAAACAACTTTAGAATGTGTAAATGTTAGAACATATTTTTATTCAACCAGTTGTTGTTCATTTAAAGTGCTGGGAGGGAATGCAAAGAAGATTTTTTTCCTCCTGTGTAGATACACCAAAAATATATCATTTTCAGAGTTTGAGCTATTTAACTATAATAGTTAAATATTATAGCTGGGTTAGCAAGGACTATGAACTATATCTGTAGTAACTAAAATCTGTGCTAACTAAGGCTTCGATTCTGTACATACATAAGGTATGTGCTTGACTACTCTTGAATATTTAGTCACTAATAGGGTACCTCTACACAGCAGCGTTATTTCAGCATAACTGGTGTTACTTCGAAATAATACAGTGTGCATCTACACTACAAGTCTTTATTTCAAAATAATGTCAAACTGGAGGACTTTTTACTCCGACTCATGGTAATTCTCTTTTCAAGAGGAGTAAGGGAAGTCAAAAGAAGAGTGTTCTTCCTTCAACTTCCTGCTGTGTAGACAGTGCCAGAAGCTGAATTAAGCTATTTCAACTTAAGCTACACAATTGATGTACCTGAAGTTTTGTATCTTAATTCGACTTCAGCCCTGCTATGTAGATGTACCCTATGAAACCAACATATCCAGCAAACTCTGTCAGAACTTTGATACATCAGCCCTTTTCACCCACTGTAAAATGAGGGTACATCTACACAGCAACATTACTTCAAAATAACTAGCATTATTTTGAAATAGTTTAGTCTGTGTCTACACAGCAAGCAGTTATTTCAAAACAATGTTGAAATACTGACAATCTGGAGAAGTTCTTACTCTGAGTCATGTAACCCTCATTGTATGAGGAGTAAGGAAAGTCGGAGGAAGAGTGCTCTGTTTCGAAGTAAGTGCTGTGTAGATGCTCCCAATTTTGAAATAAGCTACGCAATTGACGTAGCTCAATTTGCATAGTTTATTTCAAGTTAAACCCTTCTGTGTAGATGCACCCTAGGGCTACATCTAGACTGCAAGCCTCTTTCGAAAGAGGCTTTTTCGAAAGATACTTTTGAAAAAGCCTCTTTCGAAAAAGAGCATCTAGACTGCAAGGAGTACTTTCGAAAAAGCAAGCTGCTTTTTCGAAAGAAAGAACCCAGGCAGTCTGGATGCTCTCTTTCGGAAAAAGCCCTGTTTGCATTCAAGAATGCCTTTTTTCGAAAGAGCACTTTCGAAAAAAGGCGTTCTTCCTCGTGAAATGAGGTTTTCCGCCATCGAAAGAAAAGCCGCATTCTTTCGATTTAATTTCGAAAGAACGCGGCTGTAGTCTAGACGCAGGTGAAGTTTTTTCGAAAAAAGGTTACTTCTTTCCAAAAAACCCTTGAGTCTGGACACAGCCTAGGAGAGTGTTCATGCAGTGAGGGAAAACAATTTGGATACAGAAAATAACTTTACTTTTATTATTTCAACATGTTTGTATCAATAGTGAAGAAATACAGATATTTTGACCCCGTCTTTTCAATTAGGAATCTCATATCACACAAAATTAGGCATTTCACCTTCAAATGTGTAAGATGAATATTTTATGTAAAATATATTAACAAGAGCTTTTCCCATGAAACATTTTCTTTATGTCTATATTTACATACATATGTTAATATGAACTTACTTATAAAGGTGATTTGCATACTTTTATCCTGGGTAGGTTAAAAAAGGTTTAAAGCAACCTGCTTATATGCCATTGAAAATTCTTTGTATGTAATTAAAATAGATAAAGGCATATATTATTGTACTCCATCACCAAAGAATTCCATTTTAAAAGGGTTAAAAGCACATGTTCTAATGTGCCACATAAGTTGAAGTGGCCCGTTAACATCCAATTCATAACTTCCCTAGACACTAAAAATCACTATCTTAGTAAAAACAATGAGAAGTCCTGTGGCACTTAAAGACTACATACCAGATTTATTTGCACAAACTTTCATGGGCTGGAGCCCACTTGTGATAAAGTGGGTTCCAGCCCATGAAAGCTGATGCTCAAATAAATGTGTTAGTCTTTAAGGTGCCTCAGGACTCCTTGTTGCTTTTGCTGAAACAGACTAACAGGGCTTCTTCTCTGGTCTTAGTAAAAACATGGATATATAGTTTATTGCAAAACTCTGTAACCCTCTACCCCTCCTTTTTGTTTTTTGACTGCAGAGGTGTTCGTGGGCCAGTTCCCGTTGCGCGGTTCCTTAGACTATGTGCTAACTATTTATGCTAAATTTGATCTTGGATCTTCTATTTAGCTCTAATACTGATAACTTTCTCTAGACAGGAGGAAGAGCTGTGTGTGGCTGGAATGCTTCTGTCCTGGGACTGACATTCCTACAATAATCTAGAGGTGACTCTGTTACAGGCTTCATTGATGCTTTGGTGCTGAAACATTTGCAGAGGCTCTTTCTCTGCGACTGTATGTGTGCCAAAACTGCATGCCATTTACCAGCTCTCTTGCCAGACATTCCTCCTACTTTGGGTAGGAGACACTGAGGCTGGGGAGACACTGCCATGACATTATTGTGAACAGATAAAGAGCCAACCCTCTTGTGTAACCATCGTCTCTCAAGACATCAGCATACCAAAGTGAAGGACTAGTGGTGAGTGCACAGCAGAGTTCTCTGTAAGCTGAGCACTTGGACAGCTACCAAAGAGAGATTCAAGTCCTGCCCAGCTGATTAGCATAGCACGCACCACTATCAGCATGTGTTTATACTGGTGTTGCACATATGAACATGTCTTGGTGCATGCAACAAAATTTATTCCACACATGGATGGAAGAAATTGGAAGGAACATTGATGCTCAGGCATTTTCTCTCTTGCTATTCAGAGAAGGCTTCTCTTCAGTTGCTATAGCCACCTTCTTTCTTTCACATGGCAATGGCAGGCATCTTTACCCAGTTGCTATGTCAACCATTCTCTTTTTGCATGCAGAATGCCTAACAGCGGTTGATATGGCAACCCCCTCAGAACATTTATACATGCCCAGTATGTGACAAACACTTTGGAAAAGGCACTTTTGGTCTCTCAGCATGTTAGCAAACTGAAGGGCAGCAACCTAGGCAGAGCACATTCACACAACCCTACTGAGGAGAAGTGCAGACATTCAACATGAACTGCGAGCAAATGTTGATTTGAGGGAGCCAAGATAAAACTACTGCCTTCCACTCCCACACCTGACTATATAAGCACATCAAGGATAAGGGCCAGCTCTGACTGTTACCACAGAATACTGGTAAGGATAAGCAACGATGGTCCACAAGATGATAACATGACAAACCTCTCCTCCCACACATGCAACTGCACATAGAAAAGAAGCTTTCTAAACATGAGACATTCTGGAAACTTTCTCTGTTCCTGCATCAAGTTCTCGGAGGCTGCATATTTATATCTTGCCCTCCATGTGCAGCAGAAGTATAGCCAGCTGATTTTTGGACTGTCATATTTTTCAAGGAAAAATGCATTAAGATGAACTGAAATATTTAATGAATGCATGTCAAATTCACCAGATTGGTTTGGATCGGGCAGCGAGGTAGAGTGGAGGGTGCAGTGAAAACAACCTAAAAATCAAAATGTTTTGTTTCCATATTTTCAGAATGAATTTTTTTATCTTTTGTTATGATGAAAACTTTTCATTTTGAAATGTGATTAACTTTTATTATTTAAAAAAAATAAAAGGTAAACCTTAAAAAAATAAATGAAATGTTTTGTTTGATCTCAAACAATGTTTTTTCCCAAATTTTTTGCTCTCTGAAAAAGTGTTTGTGTATATTTATTTTAAATTATTTTTCTTTGATGTTTTGGTATGGCCACTGAACCAAAGTATCAGTTATTCACACTTTAATCAAAAGAAGATGAAAAGAAAAAATCGTGTAACTCTTGTAACTAAGTTTCAAAAATAAGCTGCTTCCTTGAGAGTCACAGAATCAGCCTTTTAAAAGTATTTAGTGTCCCAATTGACTTGGTGCAGTTAGACCTCAAAGGGTCCATAAAATCCATGCATATGTTGTGTTCAACTGCAACACTCAGGTGCCCAGTTCTGCTTCATTGGAGGCCCCCAGTATGCCTGCCTTGTAATGTGTGCTCTGGACACCATGGCTACATCTAGACTGGCATGATTTTCCGCAAATGCTTTTAACAGAAAAGTTTTCTGATAAAAGCATTTGCGGAAAAGAGCGTCTAGATTGGCACGGACGCTTTTCTGCAAAAGCACTTTTTGCGGAAAAGCATCTGTGCCAATCTAGATGCGCTTCTGCGCAAAAAAGCCCCGATCGCCATTTTCGCGATCGGGGCTTTTTGCGCAAAACAAATCTGAGCTGTCTACACTGTCCCTTTTGCGCAAATGCTTTGCGCAAAAGGGACTTTGGCCCGAACGGGAGCAGCATAGTATTTCCGCAAGAAACACTGATTTCAGACAGTAGGAAGTTAGTGTTCTTACGGAAATTCAAGTGGCCAGTGTAGACAGCTGGCAAGCTTTTCCGCAAAAGAAAAACTTGCCAGTCTAGACACAGCCCATGTGGCTAGGCAATGTCTGGTCCTCCCTATGCTACAAAGGATGCCAAACAATAGACACACAGTTGCAGGCAGGGAAGAGGGAATTTTACTGAATAAATACACTGTGCTTCAGTGAAACAAAAGACAGGACTATGCAGCACTTTAAAGACTAACAAGACGGTTTATTAGGGGATGTGCTTTCGTGGGCCAGATCTACTTCCTCAGATCAAATTGCAGAAGAAAATTGGCATGACCATATATACCAAAGGGATACAATTTAAAAAAACAGTGAACACATATAAAATTGACAAATCAGATTTTAGAACAGGTATATATGGTCATGCCAATTTTTTTTCCACAATTTGATCTGAGGAAGTAGGTCTGGCCCACGAAAACTCATCACCTAATAAACCATCTTGTTAGTCTTTAAAGTGCTGCATAGTCCTGTCTTTTGTTTCAGCAAGATCAGACTAACACGGCTACTTCTCTATTACAGTGCTTTAGTGTTTCAAGTCAGAACTTGATGTTTACAGGACTTGAGCATTTCAATTTATCTGAGATGTGCTAGACAGAGGCTAATGTTTCCATTACCGGTGTTTAGGGCAAGTGCCTTGAGCAGTGCCAGAGATCAATATTCAATGGTTGGAAGCTTGCTCAACATCTAAGTATGGAAATGCAAGTAATGCATAGAAAGGCAAGAGTGTGCAGAGAGAAACCTTTCTGCACCTTACTGAGACAGCAGTTAGTATAAAAATTAAATTTTCTAAAATGCCTGAGCGACTTAAGAACCTAAGTCTCATTCATTTCAGTGAGACTTAGGTTCTTTGAAAATTCTATCCTTTGATATTACTCAATATGGCCGTATTTTAAACAGGAAGGACAATGCTCTTGCTACATTGAATATGTGACATGTTTCCATCCTGTTGTTATTTTTCTGTTAATAATCCTATAGATTCATTGTACATTAAGTTAGTGTTCTCATTATAAGAACAGGGCTGAACAAGTAGTAACACTGCTGGATAACTTCTGTTGACTCATTGAGGTAGAGGGGGCTGTTTAACTCTACCAGGATATTGTGGAATGGGATGAAGAAAGTTTCTTTAGGAGGAAAAGGAAACCAAGGCCTGAAAGAGTGAGGTCCCAGCTAGGAACCATCATGAACAGCTAAGCTTGGGGAGAAAAGCTAAGTGTGAGTGTTGCGTTATTATTGTTAAAACCACCCTAAAGCCAAACCCCAGAGTGTATTTAAACTATATGTGGGTATGTCTACACTACCCCCCTAGTTTGAACTAGGGGGGTAATGTATGCATACCGAACTTGCTAATGAAGCCCGGGATTTGAATTTCCCGGGCTTCATTAGCATAAAGCCGGCGCCGCCATTTTTAAAAGCCGGCTAGTGCGAACCCCGTGCCGCGCGGCTACACGCGGCACGGGCTAGATAGTTCGGACTAACAAGCCATTCCGAACTATCTGTACGCCTCGTTCCACGAGGCGTACAGATAGTTCGGAATAGCTTGCTAGTCCGAACTATCTAGCCCGTGCCGCGTGTAGCCGCGCGGCACGGGGTTCGCACTAGCCGGCTTTTAAAAATGGCGGCGCCGGCTTTATGCTAATGAAGCCCGGGAAATTCAAATCCCAGGCTTCATTAGCAAGTTCGGTATGCATACATTACCCCCCTAGTTTGAACTAGGGGGGTAGTGTAGACATACCCTGTGAGTGTACATATTCTCAGAGCAAAAGGCATGAATTAACACCTTTGGTCACAAAGTATTCATGCCCCATTTGGTTCCTGGAAGACATTCTGCCTTTAGGGAAGGTCCCATATCATGGCATAATCTCAAGGGCTAGTTCATGCTTATAGAAATAAAAGGAATGTTCATTCTCACAATGTTTATATTAATAAATAACTACATGCACTATTTGAGGATTCTTCAGCATTGTACAGAAAATGGAGTAGACCAGGTACGTTTCTCAAGAAGTTTTCACTGTCAGAAGACCAAAACCAAAACTGATTAAAAAGTTAGCAAAATGCTTTTAGTGTCCTAGAATATGGTACTGTCTTTAACTACTTATGCTATAAATTACTTCATGTTGGGATTATAGTTTCCCTTTTTTGTCTTCTCACTGTTAGATTAAAAAAAATGAGCTGTCATTACGTGTATTTCCCAAGAATTGGGGAGAGAAGGAGAAATGTGATACTCTCCCATAACTCTGCATGGCAGCTGTTGGTGAATGCTGACTTTTTCCATGCTGATGAGAATTTATTTAACTGAAACCTTTCTACATTTATGTATTTCTAGAATCCTTCCTGCATATACTGGTGTGCCTATCAGTGTGTGAAAAGTCAGAAGCAGGTTTTAAAAGCAGAGAATGCAGAAATTTAGCTTCCACTAGCTTTAATGGGAATCATGTAGCTCAGTCCCTGATTGATGTTTTAAAATTATGCCTCTTATTCTACAACAGGAGTGAGCATTAATTTAAGAAGGGGGGAGGGGGGCTTCACAAATTTTTTAAGTGGCCCCGGGCTGCCCTTGAAGGGACGGAGCCTTGGGTGAAAGGGGAAGGGCCATGACGCTTCCACGCTCTGCCACCCAGACCCTGATTGCCCTGGGGACATGGGGAGCATGTAAAGTCTTTGCCCCTTGGCACCTAGAGAGAACCACCAGCTCTTCAGCTTTCCCTCTAGGCACTGCATGCCCCTGGTGGCAGGAGAAGATTTTGAGCATTCCCCCGCTCCCAGGCCAATCAGGACCTGGGGCCATGGGGGCGCTTGAAGTCTCTCACCCTCAAAGTCTCTCCGAACAGCTTCCAGTTCACTCTAGGTGCTGCACATCCCTAGTGGGAGGGAGGAGACATCGCACACTTCCCTGTTCCTAGTTCTTGATTGGCCTGGAGGCAGGGGGGCATCAGGGCATCTGTGGGATGGATCAACTTGCTTGGCAGGCTGGATCTGGCTAGTGGAGACTCTCTTGCCCACCCCTGCTCTACTGTAACCATATCTAAGGCATGGGAAGACTACTAGATGGGTTTTCCTGGTTTACTTTATCACTTTTGATGAGTTTAGTTGTCGGATCAATTGGTATTTTTCCATTGCCAAGTGTTAGCAGCTGTTGAGCAAATTGTCCAGCAGCCACATCACCCTGCAATTGAACTCGCATGTTGTTTTTTAGTTCTAGTCTTCGCACATATCTCCATAGGTATGAAAATTTTAAGCAAGCTTTAAGTTCATTGGCCATTGTTCCCTTTGGGATGATGGGCAATGTTTGTCGAAAATCACCTGCTTAGAGTACAACAACTCCACCCATAGCTGCCTGGTTATTTTGCAGTTCTCTAAGAGTTTGATTTAGAGCCTCCAATGCGTGTTTGTGAGCCATTGTACACTCATCCCATTTGATAAGTTCACAATTTTGTAGTACTTTAGCTTGATCTGTTCCTTTGCTGATATTGCATAGAGGATTTTCAGTATGTGAAAGATTAAGAGGTAATTTGAGATTTGAGTGAGCAGTGTGACCACCATGAAGTAAAGTAGCAGCAATACCAGAAGAAGCCATTGCAATTGTAATTTTTGATTGCTCCCTGATAATGGCTAAAAGTAAATTTATGACCAATGTCTTTCCTGTTCTTTCTGGTGCATCACGGAAAAATATTCCTCCAGTTTTCTTATAAACCAAGTCTAAGATAGCATTATAAGCGTATCTTTGATCAGTGACCAGTAGTGGTTCATTTGCATATGTACTTAATTGACTTCACTGAGTTACAATACTCAACATTGATATGGGCCGCAAAAATCCGAGAATATACCCAATATTGACAATATGGTATAACCCACTTGTTGTCGATTTCAATTTCTTGATAAGAGTTATTAATTTTTATCTTGATTTTTTTTTTATCTGTAAAATCACCGTCTTCCACTTTTGTCCTTCTGTAGAAGATATCCATCTTCACGTGTTTGAGTTTCTTGAAGAAGATTCTGTGGGTATTTTATGGTACACTTTCCATGTACCATGCAGGAAGATTTAGGATTGGTACTACCACACGGACCGTCAATTAGGTCAAACAGATTAGGATCTTGTTCAGGATCAGGTAGCTCTGCACTAATAAAACTATCTATTTGATCTGACCTAATTTTTTCTTTCATCCATACTAATATGTGGGCATACGGTAATCATCTCTTTTGCCATTCGATAGAGTACATCCAACATTGAGTTTGTCCAAATAAATGCCCCTTGGTAATGGTATCCATGATCTTTATAAGTTTTTAGACGAAAGACTCTTGCCGATAAATCATGCCGATCATAGTAAGTTTGGCCAGTCATTAGCTCTGCTTGAATTTCTTGCCATTTAGGATTACAAGTGAATGTCACAAATAGGTCAGGTCTACCGTATTTTCTGCCATATGTCATAGCATCTTGCGTATATTCGTGCATATAACATGGGCTTCCAGTAAATGTTGATGGTAGAATTATTAATTGACCAAGGTTGTTTGCATTCCCGTCATTAGCCATTGCATCTCTCAGGTGAATATATGCATCCACTCTACGTTTTTTTTTTTATTTAAATGACTATACAGTAATTGTTCGCTCTCAATCTTGGCATACATATCAACGACATACTGAGGGAAGAGTTGACTGCACCTCAAAATGTGATAACCATTTTCTGCTCGCACCATTAAGCATAACATTTCATTGACGATACTTTTTTCCATTAATAGGGATTTTTGTTATTGGATCAATCTGCATAATTTGAAAGTGATAGCCATTTTCTCCTTGCAAAAAAATGAGAGGGTATTGTAATGCATCATAAGATCTGTGCGTTTCTGCCACTTTCTGCAGTTGATTGTTTCTTTTTTCCAAGATGATATCGCGTCTCTCAAATTCATTTCCTACAATGACAATCGCCACCTCATTTGTCAAAGGTTCATTAAATCAATGCTCATGTTCTCCTCCAGCAGGTCTTTTGTCCACTCAAATGACCACTTTGTATTCATCAGAAGTCATCCTCTGAATAGCAGTTTTGAAAATATGTACATAGTCATTATGTTGGTGAAGTATTCATTGTAAGTCCAAAATGATATCTGGGTTTGTACTGGGAATGTTATTGCAGCATTGGTATGTTTCTTGATTTTCATCACCCATGAAATAAATTTGAAGAAATTGATGCTCTTCATTTGGAAGTGGCAACATTGATCCTATACGATGATAAACCTGGCCTTGAACTTTAAAAGTAGGCATGAAACCTGGCTCAAATATTTTGTTGCTTGTACCAAAAGACGTCATTTGGAAACATGAGTTGTACTTTCTGATATTTTGCAAGAAATGTTTTGATCTGGATGTTAATCCTGACATCAATGATTGTAGCAGTTCCAGAGGAGGTTGGAGTATTTGTACGCTAATTTTGCAATTCAAACAGCACATGCTCAGTGTTTCTCCAATCCACTTTAGAGCGCTACAATGTAAACATACTTTGTTCATTCGCCCAATGTCAAATTGAGGCCAATTTTCATTATTACCTCTTAAAATAAAGGATAAGGGATCTTTCGGAAAAGGCTTTATTTTCCGAAAGATCTGCGTCTAGACTGGCACTTTTTTCCGGCAAAGCTCCAAGTTGGAAAAAAGCGGCAGTCATTTTTATGCAAATGAAGCAGGGGGGATTTAAATCCCCGCTTCATTTGCAATTGCGATGTGTCTAATTTGCATCCCTTTTACGGAAAAGGGATGCAGTCTAGACATAGCCCATATGTTTGCATTCTACTGAAAAAAAAGTTGCAATAACCTGAGCCCTAGCACTCCAGGAAAGAAAGATGCCCTGTGAACATTTATGGACTAGATGATAAAATGTGCACTTTGTTCAGTTTCCTACATAAAGCAATAAAAAGTGTATTTCATGCTCAGGGAAGAGAAGTAGTATTTTTAAATCAAGCTCTAGTACTTTCTAGTATTAAAGCTCTTATAAATAAAAACATGAAACCTCAAAATGAATATTTACGTATGAAGGTTAGATTCTGCTAGTGAAGGGTTAGGGAATAGAGGTCTTCCTCCACCACCTTGCATTGTATGCATGTGGGCCAGGTAGAATTGCAATCCCTGAATTCAGGGGAGAACAGACACTGCTTCCTATTTACCCCAAGTGTGAAGAGAAACCCAAGGAGGGTTCATCTACACAGCAGGGCTAAACTCGCAATAAGCTACGCCACTTGACCAATGCTAATTGTGTATTTTATGACAAACTAGCTGATTTTGAAGTTTGAGGCTGTCTACACAGCAATTATTTTGAAATAGAGCACTCTTCCCCCAATTTCCCTTACTCCACATACAATGAGGGTTACAGATGTTGGAGTAGGACTCCCGTTGTTTCAAATTTATTTTGAAATAATGGGTTGCTGTGTAGATGCACACTACGATATTTGAGAATAACTGACATTATTCCAAAATAATGCTGCTGTGTAGTCATAGCCAGAGGGTCATAGATGGTTAAGGATTAAGGGGAGCAAGTGGTTCCATCTCTTCCCTCTTCTACCTTCTGCATCAGCCATTGGAGTTGTCCAGCTGTATGCAGAATGAATAGCCATTAAAAGTGTTTGCGTGTGCAATGCACATGCTTCCATGTGCACAAGGAAGCTCTAGCAGGTATTCTATGTTCCATGCACAATCCAATCCATGGAGTTAAACAGTAAAGTTTGAATAAAATGCTTAAAGCTGCTTTCTCTTTGTGTACTGCATGAAGAATAAATACCATGTTTGCCATAGTAGAATCTATATTAGGATGGTGATCTGAGTATCACTGATTTGTATAGATAAACAGACGATTCATTTAAATGAAATTAAGGTGCTGAACATAAGTTTAAAAAAAAAGTAGTGACTTAATCTGAACTCTTACAAAAGAGACAATCCAGCCACCTAGCACAGTAATAATCACTGCAATGTTTGGGTATGAGGTAGAGAACTCCTTGTTCATTAGGTTCCTGATTTACTAAGATGGAGCCAAAATAAACAGTATGATGAAGGGATTGTACAACATGAATTGCTATATATGTTATACTTAGCTAGCTAAGTAGGGCAATCAGCTAGCTGTTAACATGTATCATATGTCGTGCAAAGAAAAGAGGGTTCCTGAAATCCCCTTTCCAATTGTGTGCGTTAACAGATCACACTAGTGGTTTTGTGCCTTTTTTTTTCTGGTCCTTCTAGGTCAGGAGTGGGCAACTTTGTTGGCTTGAGGGCACATGAAGTATGGAAATTACATGGAGGACCAGGCAGGAAAGGCTGGGGGAGGCTATGCCTCCCCAAGCAACTAGGTATGACCCCAAACCCTCCCTTATCTAACCCTTCTGCTCCCAACCTCCCAGGACTTCTGCCCCCTATGCAACCTCCCTACTTACTATTCCTTGACAGAACTCTGAGAATCCAACCCCTATCCAGCCTCCTCCTACTCCCTGCTCCATGACTGTGCCATTTGGAGCATTGGAGCCAGTGGCGCTGCAGCCATGCTGCCCAGCCTCCTCCTGGCAAGTTCCTGACCCCAATCCCTGGCAGGAGCTGGGGAACCAAACTGAAGGATCTTATGGGCCAAGGCTGTAGTTTGCTCCCCTTTGTTCTAGGTTTTGCAAAAAACATCTTATTATAATAGTGTGCACTGTACGATACTCTCTGGCTATGTCTACACTACAAGGTTTTTGCACAAAAACGCCTGTTTTTGCGCAAAAAATGGTGGAGTGTCCAAACCTCAAGCATGTTTTTGTGCAAGAAATCTACAGACAGAGGGCTTTTGCCGGTAGAATTATCCCTCTCCCCACAAGGAATAACTCCTTTTTGCATTACAGCTCATGCACAAAAAGCCAGGTGTGGATGCTCCAGAAGAGGTTTTGCTCAAGAAATTCCTCTTGGAAAAAGCATAGGTGCTCTGATGGCCATTCTGTGAATGACCATCAGAGCTTTCTTGCGCAAGAGCATCCATGCAGTGTGGATGCTCTCTTGCGCAAAAGCACATCGCTTTTGTGATGTGCTTTGAGGTCTGGACACATGTTTGCGCAAGAAGTTTTTGCGCAAAAACGCTTGCATAAAAGGCTTCTTGTACAAAAACCCTGCAGTGTAGACTAAGCATCTGTGTATCCACTATTTCACTACTTCACAGTCTCCTGACATTGAAGATTTAAAGCAAAGTAAAGTACTGTGCTAACTTTATTATTAAACAAGCTTTAATTAAGCCACAACTGATAGAGAATGTAGTTATTCCTATTCATCAACATAAGAGCGCCAGGAGGTATATGGTCCTCCTGATTCATTAATAGGAGCTATGCATGTGCAGTGAGAACAGCATATACCTTTTTGCTTGATGAGTTAAGGTTGATTAATCCCACTAAGAAAAGCTTTTCAACCAAAAGATTGTATCAGATTATTCTGAACAGTCATATCAGATTTGGTCTTTAAAGCATACACTGCACTCTGTCAGTTCTACAAAACCTCTTTCCTACTACTGCTTGGTTCCTTCATTTTAAAAGCTCTTAGCTTCTACAAAGAGGACAACTTACTCATTGGCTATAATATTGTATAGAAATTAAAACCAGTTTCTTAAAGCAAAATCTCTTGCACGATTAAAGAAAATGATTCAGTCAATAAAAATCCCAAGGACTTCAAATGTTGAAGTGGTAATAGGTTTTATTTTATTCTGAGGAGGAATGTTTGGGTCTGATTTGAAGTACTGAGTAGGGATGATGCTTCAAACTATAATTTCTCAGCATGAAACCTTTCTCAAGAATGGATATACAGGCTACCATGAGCCCTAACAGTTTTACTTAAACACATTGATGAAGATTCCCAACCAACCTGAGAGAAGCAAGCCTGAGGGGTTTGGTTCACCAGCTTGCTAAACCACATGCAAATGGAGCCATTTTGTGGCTCACACTCTGATAGTTCACTGTTTAAATATATGTTTGAAATTTACATTAACTTCTCTGTGCTACCTGAATGTTTTTGCTGTTTAAAGTACTTGTGTGTTATTGAACATCATTATTTTGATAGGCAGTGATTGTGTACATCTTAAATAACCAATTTGGTTTTCATGCAAAGAATGATGAGGATAAAGGATTTTTTAAAAGGAAATGTCATCACATTTTAAAATCAATGAAAAAGCAGATAATTTGAAAAAGAGGAAATCTTAGTATGAAATTAATTGTAACTCTAAGGGTATGTCTACACTACCCCGCTAGTTCGAACTAGCGGGGTAATGTATGCATACCGAACTTGCTAATGAAGCCCGGGATTTGAATTTCCCGGGCTTCATTAGCATAAAGCCGGCGCCGCCATTTTTAAAAGCCGGCTAGTGCGTGTAGCCGCGCGGCATGGGCTAGATAGTTCGAACTACGTAGCCATTCCGAACTATCTAGCCCGTGCCGCGTGTAGCCGCACGGCACGGGGTTCGCACTAGCTGGCTTTTAAAAATGGCGGCGCCAGCTTTATGCTAATGAAGCCCGGGAAATTCAAATCCCGGGCTTCATTAGCAAGTTCGGTATGCATACATTACCCCGCTAGTTCGAACTAGCGGGTTAGTGTAGACATACCCTAACTTATTATGCTTAGTACTATAAAATATCTAGATGCAGTTCTATGTTTTTGTGTAATGTATTAGATTACCACTGGCTTTCAACCTTTTTCCATTTGAAGATACCTAAAACATTTCCAGTGGAGGTGTTGATTTTAGGCGTCCATGGACCACTGTTTTATAGTAATGACAACCTTTCACTGATCCCTTAGAGACCAGAGGTTGAAAACCACTATCCTAGCTATAGTCAGTGCATGAACCACATCAATTAAGGTTTGTTACAGAGGCTAGGAACTTCTTCCCAGCGTATTAAGTGTGGTTTTATTCTTGATATGGTCAAGTAAAATTTTCAACATCGTAAAATAGCAAAAGATTTTTTTTAATGGTTGAATACTGTTAGTAGCCTATATATATGTTTAGGGTCTTAAATAAGTGACCCGATTTAAAAAAAATGCTGAGTATCCAGCACCATCAAATGATTCTTTACACTCAAAACCATGAACACAAAATGTAGAAACTAATATAACCATGGTAGTAGAAATTGTGCTAGAGTTTACTTACCACTTGTGTGCACTGCAGCTCAGCCTAACTTATGGTAGGTAAAATCTTTACACCATGCCATTACATGTTCTCATTCTGTATGTGCACATACGCACTGCAACTTCCTAATTTTGTTTTTTGATATAATTTTGACTGCTGTTTAATATTTTGCCTGGGGTGCCAGAGATTGGCAAATTAGTCCCATCTGTGTTTGTTTAATGATCGGTAAAATGGGGATTATAACAATATTTACCTATTTTTTAGTTCCCCAGTCCACAAAACTCTCTCTTATGAAAATGTCACACAATTTATAGTGGTAATTTGTGGGACAAAAAAGAGAGGGGAGAAGATGCCAAAAGAAGTTGAATTTGCTAGTGGTTTTGAAATACACATTTAAACATATTTAAAATCATTCCTGAATTCTTTAACATTATCTAAAGTTTTAATGGTTTAAATTGTTTTTTGGCAAGGTAAATGTAACTCAAAATGTAGCTAAAATTGAGAACCAGAAACAATGAGGGTGTTAAACTGGTGTTAGTAAGAATTTATTTTTATGCAAGATGTAACTAAATGTATAAAAATTTGTTTCCTCAGTAATGAATTGTTGATTCTCTAATCAAGCACCGACTATAAGTTTTCTTTTCTTCTCCTTTTTCCCATCAGGATTATACCTTAACAATGTATTTTCAACAATATTGGAGAGATAAGAGATTAGCTTATGCTGGGATACCTCTCAATCTTACGCTTGATAATCGAGTGGCTGATCAACTCTGGGTGCCCGACACTTACTTTTTAAATGACAAGAAATCATTTGTGCATGGAGTTACAGTGAAAAATCGAATGATTCGCCTTCATCCAGATGGAACAGTGCTATATGGCCTCAGGTCAGTACTTTGTGATGAAGATTTCATAGCCATTGTTTTGTATTGTTATTTGTTTCTGGGTACAAGGTTATTACACAATCAATGTAGCATATTATATAACATTTTGCAGAAACCCTGAAAGATGCTTGTAGAAAACAAATTACACACTCAGTGTGTCTTAATTTTGCCACCAGTGTCTTCAGTCACTTTATCTGTTTATATGACATCACTGTAACTGGAAATTTCTGTAGCTACAGGAAGTTGAAAGGGAACCACTAACTGCAAACCTAAATATTTCATTCAACAAATATTGGCAGTGAGGTTTAATTTGGGTGCTGAGTTCCACTTTTGAAGTAGATGGTGGAAAAAAAGTAAAGTCTACATTGTTAAAACATGAATATTTGTACCTTCTAAATTTTCTGTTTACTCTGGAAGTGTAAAGGGGTTTTAAAGGACACTGCTTTCAGGCCTGCTAATTGTGTGGGGAGGGCATGGGGTCAATTGCCCAGGGGCCCAGGCAATTAAAAAGGGCTGAAGGGCTCTAGCCACTGCTATGATAGTGGCAGCCAGGAATCCCACTGGCCCATTTTAATTCTCCCAGGCAATCCACAGGAATAGGCAAGGGGGCAGCAAATGAAGAAAATTCTAATTTCTGTGCAACATCACTGTTATTAAGCATTGCGAGCCCATTCAAATGCTCTTGTCCCATTGTAGAATGATGATAGTTCTTTACTTGTTTTAACACATTGAATGTGTATTCACCTGAAGCCACTGATGCAGGGAGACTGACAAAAATACGTAATGCAATTGTGATATTAGGAAATACAGTCGTCCGGCCGAGATCAAATATTTCTTGAAGCAGTTCTTGAAGTAGTTCTTTGGCTCACTGTCCAATTTAAAGTTGGTGGAATGTATACATTTCAGGAAGACTTATCTCATCACAAAGATCTTTTGAAATTTTGTTGCTGTACCTTTGTTGAAACTGTTCAGCTACTGAATATAGATCTTCATCACTTAGTTCTCTGAACTCCCAAAGGAATCCAAAAGGGTACAAATTTGTCACAGTGACTCAAATCGACGTACAAGACCAGATTTGATGGAGTCAATAATAACAACAACAAAATTGACTCAATAATGCCTTTCTGCATCAGATTGAGATGTTAGGCTGCAGTTGGTGGAAAACGCAGATGTAATGTCAATACCCTGTACTTTCTGAGTCCAAATCAGTAGGCTTGTGTCCATTGATCCACAAATGTTTTGAATATCTTTAAGAAGTTGTTCAATGTTATCCCTCTCAACATCTAATGTAACATTGAGTGCTTCAATTACAAGATTAGTTTTGTGGATCATTTTTAGCATCTTCATTCACATGGATGATATTAAAATGCATTCAAATGTAGATGTATACTTTTGAATTGACTTAATTTCAGTGAGCGTCTGTGCTATGAGAGTAAGAGATTCAAGCTCAATGAAAGCCTTTCTCACAGCGTCCGAATGCTGTGCTACTGGTTTAATGCCATCAGTTTGTGCTGATCATCTCATTGTTGACGTGCCATGAAGGGAAACAGGCAGATGATGCTTCAGAATTTCCCACTTTCAAGGACTGCTCCTGAAGAGGTAGTGCAATTGCTGGATTGATCTAAAGCATGTGATTGCTTCTTTGCATGATTCAGCGCAATCGAGGCTGACAAGATTTAGTGTGTGGTTGCCACAAGTGGAGAACATACAATTTGGATTTTGCTCGAGAAGGACTACTTGTACTGCATTGTACTTCCCAGCCATATTGGATCCATTGTCATAGGCTTGGCCAATGCAGACTTGAAAATGTAATTTGAAGCCTTCTAGAATTTCTAACATATGAGCAGCAATTTCTTTTCCATTTTTTTCATGAAATTGTCAAACAAAATGAATCATTCTTTAATTGAAACCTTTGAACTTCCTTCAATTTTAACATATCGACCAACCAAGGTCATCTGTTCTTTATGAGAACAGTCTGGAGTAGCATCAATAATAATTGAAAAGTACTTCACATGTCATATCTCTTCAAGGACTGGTTTTTGCACAAATGTCCCACACGGCTCAATAAACTCATTTTGTATTCTGGTAGACAGATAATGGACTTGCATGCAAGAGAGCAGAAAATGCAATTCACAAACACGCTTATCATGGCCTGATAAAAGTGGGTCATACTTGCTAAGAAGCTCACGTACACCAAGAAAGTTTCTGTTTGTAGAGTCACCGATATGCTGACTGGAACCAAACAAAGCCAATCCCCATTCAGAAAGAAAAAGAATGACAGTCAATATGCACTCAAAGAGTTTTTTCCAGTTATTAGTTTCTGTGTTTATTTCACTCAGGAGTAAGTTTTTAATTGAATTGCTGAGGCATCTTTTCTATGAGAAATGATATTATTGGCTTTAAACTCTTGACTGCTGCTTTCCTCTGTTGCTTTCTCTGTCTCCTGCTTCTACCACTTTCAAGTCTTTGCTTCATTTTTATAAAGTTTAAAAAACCAACACCACGGTAACATGACTTAAATTAATTCACTAAAGATTATTGATTGTAGAAAATTGTAATTGTATGTACTTCACAATTAATATTATCTAACAACGATTTGGGGGTGTTCTTACTACAACCTTATAGGCTTATTTCAAAGACTTGAAATTTCATCTGCTAACATGTTCCCATTATTAAATTACTCGAATAATTGGTGCGCTATTATGAATATGAACATGGGGCGATTGCCAGGTTAGATGTAAAGTTTATTAAACAACTAGAATTAAAAGTTTATCATAAAAAAGCCTTTAAAGGTGAATCTAAAACTGGACAAAGAGGTAGCTTACAGCTGATCCTGATATGGTTATTGTATACAAAGACACACAGGAAAAAAAAGGAATATGAAAATCTCCTGTGCAGAGACAAACACTTAATTTAAAGGTTAAATTCACACTCAGACCAAGCAAAATCACTTAACAATAAGAGAATTAATTACCATTTTCAAAACCTCTAATCTATACAAAGACTGTAAACAGTGTTTCATAACGTAGAATCATTAATCACCGAAGCTACTCCAGTCTCCAGTCACACAGATGAAAACTTGGATGCGACTGAAAAATTGGTGAAGACCTGAGGTTCCACAATGATTTAAATTAATTTTTTTAAGATATATATTTAGCTTCTTTTGTTGTATCTGTTATAACTGCAAGGTGTATAACAAATGGAAATGACTTGGTAGAAAAATGTCCAATCTTGAGACTTTGTCTCCTGAAGCTCAGGCCAAATGGCCCTCCTGCCCCCCACTCCCAATAGGGCCTGGATAGGGCTTCCCAAGCTTCCATTCTGTACGAATTAGGGAGGAGCAAGCCAGTTTATCTTATACATGTGTGTCTGTGAGTCTGTTTGTTCAAGAACTCTTCCTAAGTGGTAAGGGCTAGGACCACCACATTTAGGATTCAGCTTCCTCTTATCCTAACTCAAAGCAAAGTCAGGGTTTGGTTGTGCCAGACAATGGGGGTATGTCTACACTACAGAGCTTTGTTGGAAAAACAGCCATTTTCGCAACAAAACCTGAGGAACGTCCACACTACAATTGTGTTCTGTAAGAATATTGAAAGAACAGAGTGGTTTTTCCAGAATTGGTAATCCTCATTCTATGAGGAAGAAGTCTTTTTGGGAAAGAGCTCTTTTGCAAAAAGGGGTGTATGGACAGGGAAGAGGGAGTTCTTTTGGAAGAAGAGGAAAGAAGTAAAAGCACAGGTGCCCACAGCTTACATGCGAGAGAGTGTCCATTCAGTCTGGACGCTCTCTTTCGAAAAATCAGATCACTTTTTATATGCACTTTTGCAGTGTGAGCGCTCTCTTTCAGAGGAGAAACTGGTGGCCACCCACTACTTCTGCCCTGAGCCCCTCTTCTCCCAAATCCCTGTCCAGGCTCCTGCACCAAATGCTCCTACCCATAGCTTCTCCTCACCCCCTGCTCTGACTTCTGCACCTTCCACCGCCTACCCTGAGTGCCTCATCATTCCCCAACCCTGATTCCTGTACCCCCCAAACACTCCAAGGTTCCTGCCCTGAGTCAGCCACATTTCCAAGTCCCTGCTCTGACTCCTGCACAGCCCACACTGCCAGCCCCATACCCAAAAGGACCCGTGCAATACCAGATAAGTTTAAAATAAAATAAAATGAGCCCCACAGAAATTTGGGAACATGCATGTTCAGCAAGTGATTTCTGCACTATCAACTATGTTTATTAAACGGTGATTTTTGCTTTTGCATACTATGTACCCTTGTTCCAAATACTGACAAGTTTTGCAGCAATCTGGAAAATTACTTTTGAATTTTTCCCTTTGTGAATTTAAATATACAAACAACATAAAGCTCCATTTCAGCATTTCTCCCTCTGGCATTCAGGGGACTTGGGGTAAAACAGTCCCACTTGTGAGGTTTAATACTTCATATTGATTTATTTGCAGTATTTACAGGGTAGGCCTAATGGTTGGCCTGAGGGTGCCTTTAAACAAAACCAAACTAAAATATTATATTTCCTTTCTTCCTGCAGTATTGCCTCTTATTCTGCCAACCAACTGCCAGCCCCATCCTCTCTAACCCATTCTGGGCCCAGCAGTGGGAACAAAGGACCCCTTCCACACAGAAATAAACACAAGATTGGCCCTTATGGGGAAAAGCAGCTCTTTACCTAAGAGAAGCCTTTTCCCATCACTGCATGCACCCCTTTATATTTTGCTTCTCCTCCCTTGTCTCACTCACTGGAAGAGGTTTTCAAAGGTCACAAGCAGCTCTTAACTAGACTCAGTGTATCCTTAATCAGCCTGAAGTAACTTCTTTCAGTTCACAGGAAAAAGATCTTTAACCCTTCTAAGAGTGATACACCTGCCTTCAACTATCCTCCCAGAACTATCAGGTCTGATTTTGTTACAAAATGTTCACAGCACATTTTAAAATCAATTAATATTAGTTATACAGCTAAAGCTTCATACTAATCGGTATAAAATCATTTATTTGGTGAATTTAGTTTGCTCTTCTGTAGACAGAGCATGCCCATTACGCTTTCCTTGAATGTATTTATTGTTTGAATATACTCACTGAGAAGAGAATGAGAGAAACATGGACTTCAATGCCCGCGGCACATAGAGGATACCAAACTTACAACTTCCTACCCTCATCACTGTGGCCCATTTTTTGCTGTTCCTCCAAGAGAGAAGCTCCTGAAATTAAATCCTGGCAAAAAGAAAGGGGAAGCATTCTGAAACATTTGCCAAAACCTTAGCATCCTTGATCAAAGGAATCAAGCATTTCATTGCAAAGGTTACTTGCAGACTTGTGTTCCATCTAGGCAATGCTGCTTTTGAGACATAAAATAGCATCAGTAGCCAAAAATACCTTCTGCCATCTTCATCTGGTCATGAGGCTATATGCCTCTTCTTTAGGCTGTGTCTAGACTACACCCCTCTTTCGACAGAGGTAAATTAGACACTTCAAAATTGCAAATGAAATGGGGACTTAAAGTGCCATTTTGAAAGTAAAACCATGGTCTAGACGGCAGGCTTTTTGGAAAGATCCTGTACTCATTTTTTGAAAGAGCGCCATTACACGATTATGCAAATGAAGCATGGGATATTTAAATCCCCACTTGATTTGCAATTTTGAAGTGTCTAATTTACATCTCTCTGTCGAAAGAAGGATGTAGTCTAGACACAGCCTTAGTGAGGATCTGGCCTCTGTAGCTGTTATGTTTGACACTCCCAAAGCTCAGTTACTACAATATACTGCATGATAGAAAATATAGGAAAGCTACTGATGGAGGTGATCTTCTGAGCAACACTGATGCCTGAAAATGCATGATTCAAGTGACTTATATGTCATACTGACCCCATGTTAGATCCTGTAAAATTCAGAACCCTGATCTTCAAAGTTTTCAAGGGATTGAGCCTAGGTTATCTCTGGATTCTTCTTCGCCACAACAACCACTATCCATCCAGAACAATGGAATTAATAGTTCCAAGGAGGAGACTGACTGTTGGCAGCACAACATGTAAAAGGCACATTTCTGCACAGCAGCTTTTCCTCACCAATAATTCGAACAAAAAAGATAATATTATTTACAAAGCGGGGGTAGAAAGTAAAGTATCCTTGCTTGTTGTAGGCTTACCAGATGCTTTTTTTTTTTTTTTTTTTTTTTTCTTTGCTCTTAGACAATATGGTGGTGGAGCAAGTTATAAACAGCTAAAATGAGAATTTTTGCAAGTCATTTTAATCTGTGGCTTGATTATTTTTTGTTCAGTACTCAGTATTTCAATATTCATGCTGTATTGGTTGGTTATGGTTGGTCAGATAAAGAACATGACCTTCTTTCTATTCTTTAGTTGGATGTATATAATTCTTACAAGCAGGATGTCAAAATTAACCATTGGGACTTTCAGAGTATGTCTAGACTACATGGCTCACCCAATGGAGCCATGTAAACTAGTTTACCCGATATAGTCAATGAAGCAGGGGATTTAAATAATAAATAGCCGCTGCGCTGTGCTGACAATCAGCTGATCCGTCACAGCGTGGCAGTCTAGACACAGATCGGTCAACAAGGGAAGCCTTTGTTGACTGCTCCCTTATGCCTACTGAAATGAGGTTTACAGGAGCGGTCAACAAAGGCTTCCCTTGTTGACTGTGCCGCGTCTAGACTGCTATGCTGTGCCGGATCAGCTGATTGTCGGCACAGTGCAGTGGCCATTTTTATTTTAATGAAGCGGAGATTATTTAAATCCCTGCTTCACTGACTATATCGGGAAAACTAGTTTACATGGCTCCGTCGACAGAGCCATGTAGTCTAGACATACCCTCAGACAGAAATACTTTTGTTTACTTAGATTTACTTAAATTCTTTGGGGAAGGACCTATTTCTTTGTGTCTGTACAGTGCCTACTACAACAGATTAAGAGCCTTTAAACAACACAGTGATATAAATACTAACACTTATATTACTAATAATAATATTGCAGTTTAGAGAGCGGTACCAGGAGATAAGCTAACTTGGGGAATTTTAGAAAATTGTCAACCTTTCCTTTCTGTATTGTATGCATTCAAAGTGTGTGTGTGTGTGTGTGTGTGTGTGTGTGTGTGTGTGTGTAATCTGATTTTTCTCTAGCGCATGTAATTGCTTCTCTACCAGTGATCTGCTGAGGGATTCTGGGAATTTTGTCATCCTGCTGTACCAGAGAGTATCTCATTCACAAAACAAACAAAAACCCTCTTCTTGTGCACATAGCTGAGTAAACTAAACTTTCTTTCCATGAGATTGTATTCAAGGAAAATGAAGTCACCTGAAAGGTCACACAAACAACATTACTGCAGCAAATAATTTTGTACATTTGACTAAATGTGATATTTACCTATCTGTTTTTTTTAAAAATCTTGAGTTTGATGTTTGGACTTACAAGTTCACATCTTGATTTAGTACATAAATGTCTTATATAGTTTTTATGGAGCACATTCTTCCTGACACTGCAACCCTGCAATACATAAATGTTGAGGGGTTTAAGACAAAGAACATTATCTTAAAAGACATAAGGTATCCTAATATGTTGAAGGCAGATACAAATTTGCAAGCAGCATCATTTTTAGTAAATACTAGCAGAAATATCCGGCGTTGCCCGGGGAAAATATAGTAAAAGGTGTGATGAATGAACTACATCAATTACATGAACATAGCATAATGTATTGGAAATTCTTTTCTCTTATATATTACTTTAAGAAATTAACATAGCTAGTGATGTGCTTACAAAACAACAAACCCATAGGGTCTCTTTTCTCAATCCCCACAAATCAGGAAGGCCCATCTTCCCTTAAAGACTCTATGCAAACCAATGCCTGCAGCCTCCTTGCCAGAATCCCCAAGAAATGGAGAGGATATCTCCTGGTCTCCGCAACAGCAGCAAATCACTGCTCCCCAAGTAGCCACTCCCTGTCCATGGGACAACTTGAATGGACTTCCTAGCGGCAGCTGGACCAGTTGCATTGATCAGACAAGGCAAAACCCCTTCAGACCAGGTGCAGTGAGTGATATCTAGATGATCAGAGCATGCAGCACCTGAATGTACCTGTTCTAATGAGAATAGGCTGTTCTGAGTGTATCGTGTCCTCCTCAGGCTCCACGGTGCTCTAAACCTTGTCCTCCTACCCACCTCCTCTTTGTACTGTGAGCTGAATCCTTCGAAGTGCACAATGCACTTGCTGATAACACACACAGCCCTGCCAGGAGAATGCACACAGCCCAAAGGAGGGTGAGTGGTGGGAAGGCTCCTTTGGGTGTGGAGGGAGGGAAGCAACTTTAATTCCCAGAAAGGTTTCAGTCGGAGCCTGGCTGTGGGAAGATGTTGAGAGGCTGTGACAGCTGGATGCTTCTCCCAGCCACAATTAGCAAGGCTAGACCCCAGCCAGCATCAGTCCCATTTGGGTCTGTCCTGGAGACCTGCTGTTGCCCTAGGATAGGGGAGGTTGCTGATTCTCTGCCCCACTGCAGCCTCTCCCCCATAGGCTTTCCCTTGATGGTACTGCAGGTGCCACATGCTTTATCCTCTAGGATCTCGTAGTTGCAGTTTATGCAACATGCTTAACAGAAGAGTCCAGCAAATGCCTATGATCAGGTGCTACTAAAAGCTTATTATCAGTGGGCCCAACAGGGGTTCTGGGGGAACTGATTTAGAGATCAACCAATCCACTGATTGAAGTTAGGAAATCAGTAGTATCCATGCAAAATTTGGTGTTTCTAGCTCTTACCATTTCGGAGATCTTTCAGAATTATCAGTGGGCCCAGTTGGAGCTCTGTGGGAACCGGGGGAACCGGCTTCAAGATATAACCAATCCAGTTATTTAAGTTAGGAAATCAGGAGTATACGTGCCAAATTTGGTGTTTCTAGCTCCTACCATTTCTGAGATCTTTCAGGACAAACAAACAAACAAACTTTCAGAAATATTTATAAGAAGATACCGAATTTATCTTTTATAAATGTCCATTTTCTGTCTACTTGGCATTTGCTAATAGTTAAAGACACTAATAGTTGTGAGACCCTAATTCAGGCTTTGCATTAATTTAACCCATCCAGATGCCATGGAGGATCTGGAACTAAGTGACCCATTGTTCAATGTAATAAATATTTTTCATTTAAAATAGAATGGGATAACAGCATAATAATCAAAATTACATATTACTGCTTTCTCTTATTGTTTTGAATTGGAAATACCAATCTTGAATTATATGCAAAATAATGTGATTTAATAAGAATTGTGACTTTGCGAAATTCATAATAGTTATGAATATAAAATTTAGAATGTTCCTGCAGTGATCAAAGATAAAATATGTGATTTTTTTCCCACCAAGTGCATTAGTTGGTGCTAGTTTTATGTGTTAAATCAGAGTTACTAACAGTCATACTGCAGCAATTTTAGCTTCCATAATGAATAACCCTGGGCCTACCACCTTGCCTAAAGAGACAGCAGGGCACTGGGCAGATGTTCGATTGAGATAAATCCTTCTCCTAAACCACAGAGCAGGTGTGGAAGCTGCTCACTAAACTATTCCAGCCCACTGGGACATGTGTTAAACCCCTACATCTATCAGGGCGAGCAAGCTATTGATCAGCAGGCAAAACATGTAAAAGGGATCATCGGAAAGACTCCCTCCATTGAACAGCACTCAGGAAAACTTATGTGAAAAGCGTGCCCCAGAAAGTGATGTCAGAGCCTTGCTTCTAACTCCATTCATCTGAAGAAGTCGGCTGTGCCCATGAAAGCTCATGATTCCAGCTACATGTTTTGTTAGTCTCTACGGTGCTGCAAGACTATTTGTTGTTTTTAAAGTTTTTCCAGTTATAGACTAACACGGCTACCGCTCTGAAGGAAAGTTTCAGATTCAGATTTTTGTTTAGGAATTAATTAACCATTTTTCAAGTGTGTGACTATGAATATCAAGAAAGGTTAATTTGATTTTAAAATGTGGACCTAGTCAAACACAGAAGGTAGTTTAAACATGAACTTAATAAGAAAGCAATATTAGATGGATGATGTTCCCTTAAAGGCTAAGACCTCACTTCAACAAAACACTTAAGTGTGTGCTTAAACACATGTTCAAGTTAATTGCTGAATCAGAGCCTATGTGTCTATATTAATTCACTATTTTTTAAAATTAAGTTCAATTTCTGAGTCTACATGTGGCTTACTTTGAATGAATGCATATACAGTATTGTATTACTTTGAATTGAAACATATATAATCATTTGAACATATTGATCATTTCAATATATACTGCACATTGATTAGTCTCAGAGGAGTAGCCATGTGAGTCCGTACCTGCAAAACAACAAGGAATCCTGTGGCACCATAAAGACTAACAGATTTATTTGGACATAAGCTTTCGTGGGTAAAAAGCACGTCATCAGATATATACATAGAGGGATGTCATTAATATAAACAGATTGGCCCTGATTCAGCAGTGAACTTGAATATGTGTTTAAGTTTAAGCACACACTTAAGTGTTTAGCCAAAGAGAAGTCTTAGCATTTAAGGGAGCATCATTCATAATTCCATGCATCTGACAACAGGGGTTTCACCCAGGAAAGCTTATGCCCTCGTTGTTTATACATTGATTGTAAAATATTCTGATTTTGGAGAGAATGTACAAGTTGTACTATCACATTTATATATGGATTATTCTTTTGAATCTATACTTCTATTGGCTGCTATGGTTTTTATTTCTTTACATAAGTTTTGCTAAGACATAACCACAGGAAAACCATATTGTGTGGTAGTTAAAATAAAGACAAAGAAGAAGAAAAACTGAACACCAATGTAGCATAGAAAGAGCCACCGAATCTGGTCTGTGGTCACTGCCTACTGTAATGCCATGTGTTTGTATTTTAGAATCACAACGACTGCAGCTTGTATGATGGACCTAAGAAGATACCCATTAGATGAACAGAACTGTACTCTGGAAATAGAAAGCTGTACGTATATATGAAGATACAAATGATATCCAATTCAGTTGTGAGAGCTGTTTTCCCCTATACAAGCATAGAACAGTCATTCTGATGCCTAATAAACCTGTGAATTCCTTAATACAACCACCCTTTGGCATGTTTGATTTTATGCTGCTTTTAAAATATAAGGGAATTGTTAATTTCAGGCTGCGTGTTGTATTGATACAAAGTGGTGGTAGGAAATTGAAAGAATAAAACAGTTCACCACTCTTGACTGATTAGGTGGAGATAGTGGCTGGATACAAATCTACACAAGAGAACAAAGGTTCATATATTAATCAGCTTGACTTCGAAGACAGCAAACACTGAGATACAATTTTCTTTCCATGTGATTTATTATGCATGAATGGCCTTGCCAGGGGACCTCCTTGGCCGTCATGCCCACTTATGATTTGGAGTTCAGCTCTACACACAAGCAGATTCGCTCTTGAAACCTGGTTTTCTATAACTGGAATATTCCGATATTTTATAATTCTGTTTCAAGAGCCATTGCTCTATTTCTACTGCACAATGGGAAGTGAGGGAACATCTACATACATAAAATATAGTTCATGAAGAACATTCTAATGAATTCTTTGTGTAAATTACACTTGACTTAATCCCACTCCCATTGGCATTAGTGGGAGTTTAACCACTAATTTCAGTGTGAATGGGAGAAGACCTCTCTCTCTGATATGTTTGTTGTATGATAGAACTGTCTGGCTTTTTCTGTTAATTTAATATCTCAAATTACACCAATCTGTAAGCAGACTGCTGTAGTCAGTACTGGGCGGGGGGAGCTCTACTTAATACTGGTTGTATTTATACCCTGACTATAGGCTATCAGGTTGCCTTCATTCTTCCCCTGAATTTCATCAGAAGTAAAAAACAAAATAAAAAACTTGCCTCAAATACTAATGAGCTCTTTAATCTAATGGAAGCAACCCTTTAAGAGCACAACTTAGAATGGTAATATATTTGAAAACCACCCTATGGAATAAAGTAGTTTATAAAAATTACAGCTGCAAAGCCATCATCCTCTCTGGAATCTTCTGAAGTACTATATACTAGATTTTTCATGGCAGAATATAATAGAGGGTTTATTTTGCCTCCTGATATCTGTGCTTTGTTTGAAGATGGCTATACCACAGATGACATAGAATTTTATTGGAGAGGTGGAGATAATGCAGTCACAGGCGTAGAGAGGATTGAGCTTCCGCAGTTCTCCATTGTGGAATACAGACTGGTGTCAAGGAATGTTGTCTTCGCCACAGGCAAGTGTTTCTTTTGTTCACATGTTCACTGTGTTCCCATCCTCCTTACATATGTCAGCTGATGGTTACCTGTTCTATTCATTCCCTCTGGGGTCCCTGGCATTGGCCACTGTCAGAAGACAGGGCAAGATGGATCTTTGGTTTGACTCAATATGACCATTCTTATATGCTTATTATTGAATATAATGCTAGTGCTGGATGCCACATTTTTTATAAACTATTAGCTGATAAAGCTACTATGCAGTAATCCTTGAAACAGGAATACTTCTCAATTTATTTTTACACATGAATAGTCCATGAGTATTGTCTCATACTTAACAGAGAGGCTAAAAATCTTTGAAATTGAGTATAAAGTCTTTCAATTTGAGCTGTCAGTTCATGCTACCCCATAGTGACCCTTCCAGAATTGTGGGAATGCCATATTTTAAAGAACAGCTGAAACATCACTGATATGCAACCGTTGAGGGTGTGTTTGGATTGCATTCCAAATAGTGGATGCAGTGTATTTTATACCTTATGTTTCCCTAAGGTATGTGTTTACATGTAATAGGCAACTGAAGGCATCTAGTTTCTATACATCCAATGCCTCCAATAGTCGGTTTTGTGGTGTATTCCTGGGTCCAGAGGTTCCACTTTCCCTCCCCAGAAATGTAGTTTTAATTGACAGAATTTCACAGTATCTGTGAAAATTAGAATACTTATTGAGATGATTGAAGACAGCCTGGATTTAAGTATTTAATATCTTTGAAAATGATATCTTTGAAAATGTTGGTATGAATGACTTGGACACATAGCGATTCCTTGGCAGAGCTGGGACTTCAGCTCTGGAGATAAAAGCTCTCAGCTCTCTCTACTCAGACCATGCTGCCTATTGCACCTTTCTTCTCAAACCATTTAATAAACTAAGCTTCTTCTTCAAGTAGCGTCCTTATGGGTGCACCACTGTAGGCATATGTGTCTCAAAAGGGAGGTTTTTGGTAGCAGTGCCAGTTGAGCCAGGGCATGTACCTCAAGCCTATCTAGAACTCTCACTTCCTTTTCAGCTGCCTTTGGCACCACAGAGAGAAACCAGCTGTCCCTCCCTTACCTGTAATATTAGCATAATGAGCAGCTTTTGTTCTCCCTAATACTGTTCCTTTTTTTTTTTAACTCCCTTGGGATTAAAAAGGAGGAGAAAGTGGGGGAGGAAATCCTTTGGTTTTTAACCCGTCTGGGGGCATCTCCTGTCCTGGTTCCCCCCACCTCTGGTGAAAAGAAAAGAAAGGAAAAGAAGAGGAGGAGTAAAGAGGAGATATTCGCTTCTGCATTCCTCATTGCTAGAGATTGATCTGCCCCCAACACCCACCCGGGGTCATTAGCTCTACCTGCTTTGAGAGGTGCCACTCCTGTAAGCAGTTTCTATAACAGTCAGACACTCTCACTGTTTCTGATTCCTGGGACAGCCTTATAGAAGTGCTTCAACAACCACAGGAAGGGTACTGACAAAGCCTCTGTCGAAAAAGAGTGTCTAGACTACAACCAGTACTGTCGACAAAGCAAGCCACTTTTTTGAAAGAAAGTCTAGACGCTTTCTTTCGAAAAAGCACAGTTTGCATGCAATAGCACCTTTTTCAACAGAGTACTATAGAAAAAGTGCCTTATTCCTCGTAGAATGAGGTTCACTGCCGTCGACAAAACTGCCGTGTTCTGTCGACTTACTGTCGACAGAATGTGGTGGTAGTGTAGACGCAGGTATAGTTTTGTCGACAAAAGCCCACTTTTGTTGACAAAACCCTGTAGTCTAGACACACCCGAACTGGGAGCTGAAGTTTAAAACTCCTCTTTAGGGAGAAGGCACTTCAGTCTTCAGGGGTGTATCTAGACCACAGGGTTTTGTTGACAAAAGTGGGCTTTTGTCGACAAAACTATACAAAACATAATGTCGACAGAACTCAGCAGTTTTGTTGACGGCTGTAATCCTCATTCTACGAGGAATAATGCCTATTGTCAATAAAGTTCTGTTGACAGAAAGCGTTATTACATCTACACTGTCCTTTACGTCTACACTCTCATGTCGACAAAGCGGCTTGCTTTGTTGACAGAACTGGACTGGATGTAGTCTAGACACTCTTTGTTGACAGAGGCTTTGTCAACAGTATCTATTGACAAAGCCTCTGTCGACAAAAGCCTGTAGTCTAGACGTACCCCAGGTGACTCCTGAAACTTTATCCCCAGAGACTTAACTTAACAAGGGAAGAGTCATTAGAAATCTACAGTAGATTCCTCCAGCAAGTTCAGAATCATTACCAACCAGAGGGGTTTGTTTCCCCAGAGCTGTCACTTTGGTACTAACAGAAAAACCAAAGCCAAGTGGTTGGCAGCCAGTGGGGGTTTCCCCAGAGCTGCCCCTTCCCTACGGACAGGAAAACAAGCTTATCATGGCATCAGCACAGCAGCCACTGCTCTGAAGCTTTTCCCCCCATGCAGCTCTGCTCTGCAGCACAAACTGCAGTAGTAACACATGATAAGCAAGAGGCAGTCAGGTTCTCAGGCACTGTTAACACAATTGCCATCCAGTCCTGAAAAGAGAGTCACAGTGAAAACTGCTGGTACCAGGTTGCAACGGAACTCCCGTCTAGGGAGTATTCTGCACCTTCCCAAGCATCAGTACTGACAGTGTACCGCGGACACTCCTCTGCAGTGCCAAATGAGCCCATGGTAACACATGAGCTCTGGTATCCTGGAAATCTGTGGCCTTGGTACCCGGGAAAAGAGAGTTGCTGTGCCATTTCTAGAAGTGTGGCACTAACAACTTTCAGTACATGGATCAAGAAAGCTCTTGCCTAGAGAGTGCTCTGCACTATCTCAACCACTGGTACCAAGAAAGTACCATGGACATTTCGTCATGGTGCTCAGGGAGCCCAAAGTTCCACATGAACTCTGGTACTCTGGAGACATGATGTGTGGGGAAGAACCACAATCCCCACTAGGTGGCACCTGGGCCTTGGTACCAAGCACATCCAGGCACCTGAAATCACTCCTGGAACCAGGCTGTGTACTGCCAATACCCCAGTCAGTGCCACCCCTACCCAGTGACAAGTCTGACAGTGACCAGAAGGAAGTCATGGCCTATTGTTACAATGCAAGGATCCTCCCCAGCTCCATCGACCCCATCCACAATCGTAGTATGAGACACCATCATCCATGCCACACACCCCCATTGCCTTATTGCAATCCTTGGGCAATATAACACAGGTTACAGCCATCCACTGTCTCTCAGAGTGGCTGTGCAGAGCCCCTGAGCCAGAGACACAGGAAGCTTTTTCAGAACAGGAGGATCATGCCAAGAGGATGGCACATGAGCTATAGATCCCCCAACAGGAGGTGGTAGATTCACATCACAATTGGGGGATATTCTGCACACCACCTCCCAATTAACGAGGCGATTCTAGATACTACCAACTCCATCTTTGTGGATGTGGTTAATGCCTGAAGGAAACAACATGATGCCAAGTTAGCCCCACACAGTTGGATTGGACAAGATGGAGTAGTTGTTGCTGATTCAATTGCTTAGAATTGTGAATCACCAAATTGTTAGGGCCAAATATGATTTTATCAATTTATGGAAAATTGAAAGTGTTTCTGGAACATTTCCTGGAGACACAAAAATAACAATTACAGGGCATCCCCTTCTGGGTGTGTGTGGAGGGTAAGAGGGAGGGGTTATTGGCAGTCAGGTGTCTCTGCTTCTCTAATTGCTGACTGTTGTCTCCAAGCCTAGCCCCTCGCTTCAGGGGAAACCCACATTCTGTCCAAGCCCCAAAACAGTGGGGCTAAACATTGTTCAATGGGGAAGATGAGCACCCAGGCCTTCCTGCTACTCTGGGCCCTGACCCAGGGTATGTCTACACTACAGCGCTAATTCGAACTAACTCGTCTAGAACTAAAAACTAGTTCGAATTAGCGTTTTGCTAATTCGAACTAGCATGTCCACATTAAGTGGACCCTGAACCGGGGTTAAGGATGGCCGGAAGCAGTGCCAGCAGGGCATCACAGGAGGACTTAGAGCGTGGAGATGCTGTCTCAGGCTAGCCGAGGGCTGCGCTTAAAGGGTCCCGACCCCCACCCCAGACAGACAGTTCTCAGGGGTGCCCCGCTTGCAAAGCAGTCCTGGCTTGGAGTGCCCGGAATGCCAACACTGGGCACATCACAGCACTCGGCCATCAGACCGGCTGCACTTGCCGCAGGTTGCCATCTGGGGAGAGGGGGCAATTGGGGGGCTGCAGAAGAGCTTCCACCCCCAGAAGCCCGCAGAGCCAGCCCAGTCCTCCCCATCGGGGGCTCGTGCCCCATTCCTCCCTCACCTCCTTCCACTTACCCTTCCCTAGCCCCTTTTCTTGATGTACAAAATAAAGGACAATTGTGTTCAAAAATGGAATCTGTCTTTATTGAACAAACCTGGAAGAGACTGGGAAAAGGAGGTGGGAGAGGGGAAGAGAGAGGGTGGGAGAGGGGAGGGCAACTAAAATGATCAAGGGTTGGGAACAGGTCCCATATGAAGAGAGACTAAAGAGACTGGGACTTTTCAGATTAGAAAAGAGGAGACGGAGGGGGACAGGATAGAGGTCTCTAAAAGGAGGAGTTGGGTGGAGAGGGTGCATACAGAAAAGTTCTTCATTAGTTCCCATAAAGAAGGACTAGAGGACACCAAAGGAAAGGAATGGGTAGCAGGCTTCAACCTAATAACAGAAAGTTGTTCTTCACAAAGCAAAGAGTCAACCTGTGGAACTCCTTGCTGCAGGAGGCTGTGAAGGCTAGAACTAGAACAGAGTTTAAAGGGACGTGAGATCAAGTCATGGAGGTTGGGTCCATGGAGTGCTATTAGCCAGGAGGTAGGAGTGGTATCCTTGCCCAAGGTTTGTGGAAGGCTGGAGAGGGATGGCATGAGACAAATGGCTTGGTCACTGTCTTCGGTCCATCCCCTCCAAGGTCCCTAGGGTTGGCCCCTGTCGGCAGACAGGCTACTGGGCTAGATGGACCTTTGGTCTGACCCAAGACGGCCATTGTAAGCTCAGGGCTCAGGGTCGGGGTCTCAGTGGACCCCCTTGATTTTCATGCACACCTTCTCCTGGGTGGCCAGGCTGGCAGCTCTCCTGCCCTAGACGGCCACTTTCCTGTGCCTAGTGCGGAGATCGTGGACGAGGTCCACGATGTCCGCACTAGCCCAGGCGGGTGCCCGCCTCTTGCGGTCCCGGGCAAGCTCCCGGGAGCCGCCAGCCTGGTCCTGGGAAGAGGGGGAGGGCTGGGGGGCATCGGGTGGCTGGCTCGAGCCGTGCCAGGTGCAGGGTCTGCTGGCTGTGTGCTGGCAGGCTTGCACCTGGCACGGGCACCGTAGCCAGCCCGTGCCCCTTTAAGGGGTCCGGGGCCGGGAGGGGGCAATAGAGTTTCCCTGGTGTTGGCCAGAGTGGCCACCAGGGAAACCTGGGGTGGGCTAGCCTCCCACTAGTTCGAATTAAGGGGCTACACACCCCTTAATTCGAACTAGCTAGTTCGAACTAGGCTTAATCCTTGTAAAATGAGGTTTTCCTAGTTCAAACTAAGCGCTCCGCTAGTTCGAATCTAGTTCGAACTAGCGGAGCGCTAGTTTAGCACCTATGAAAGTTAGTTCGAACTAACTCTGTAGTGTAGACATACCCTCTGAGACAAATGCCAGGGGGCCAAGTGGAGACAATGAGGAAAAGGGCAGGAGGGGAGGTGTTAGTGGGAGGGGGAACAGGGTGATGCTGGGAGAGGAGAGGTTAAGGGCATTGGGGGCTAAAGGGAGGAGGGGGAGTTGCTGGGAGAAGGCTTGAAAGGAGGGGTGGGCGTGAGGAAGGTGGGGATGGAGCAAGGCATGTGTGAGGGCACAGGGGCATGAGGGGAATGAGGGCAGAGGGTGGTGAGGGGGTGGGCATCAGGGAAAAAGAGGGCAAAGGGAGCAGGGGCAGCGAGGGAAGGGGGAGGCACCAGGAGGGTGCAGGGGTAAGTGAAGGTGCAGGTGCCAGGGGATTCTGGGGGTGAAGCAGAAGGGCAGACACCTGCAGGGGAGGGATCAGCACCAGGAGGAGAGAGGCAGGGCAGGTGTGTAGAGGGAGGAGTTAGGCGAGAGGATGAGGAGGGGCTCACATGATCAGTGTGGGGCTACTGGAAGAGTGGGCACGGGGGGACCCCTTTTTGCTGTTTTTTCTCCAAAGGGGGGGGGGCGCAATATTGTGCTGCCCTGGGTCCCACAAAACTCTCATCCGCCCCTGCGGGTGGCCAAGTTTCCTGCAGTCCCATAAATTTTGTTTACAGCCACCAGTCCCGTCTCTCAGTATTCTATGCTGTTATTTAGCTCTAATTTATGCCTAAATGTCTTCTTAAGAGCCCATTAAGAAGTAGTAATGCTGTTTGTTAGACAATATTGACCTTCCATGGTCTGGCAGATTCTCTGGTTCAGCACTGGTTAGGTCTCAAGGTTGACGAACTAGAGAGTTCAACCTGTATTAAAATTATTTTGAAAGCAGAAGTAGTCTATCTTCAACTGAAAATAGCAATGATTTTCTAGAAAGGTTCCCTTCTGCAGAAAGCAAGAAAGAAAGGTCACATTTAGAGACTGACCTGAAAAGGGAAGACATAACCCACTTTGTATGGAAACTTCATGACCCATTGTAGTTTCTAGCCAAATTAGCTCCTAGTTTGAAAGAGTACTTTTAATAGACTTTGAAAATTAATTATTTGGCATGTTCTGAAAGATCAATCTTTAAAGTACATTTCTAATTAGCTAAAGAAATATCCTGGAAGAAGAGATTTGAATATGAATTTTGTAGCTGGCCATCTCTGATATCTTGGTTTTTTTCTTGAATAAAACAGCAAGAGACTAATTTAGCCTTGGAGCTAGGTATTTCAGCTCAGCTCAGTGGCTTTTAATGAAATCGAAACAGACACAAGTAATTGCTTTTTACCAAGCATTTTGATAAATGAGAAGTTGGGGTTTGTATTCAGCGTATTGATTAACCATTTATTTTCCTCTCTGCATTCTCAGTCATATCATTAGTCAAAAATACTTTAAGGCCAGATTCTGCCACTCTTATATGCCATGAGTCGGTACTGAACTTTTCCAGTTATCCCTCTTGAATTGGTGGCAGTCCTAATGCTGAGTTTGAGGAAGGGTCTCAGAAACAGGCCCCTGAACATGAACGATTTTCAAGACTAAAATATATTTTCCTATCATATACATGAGCTAGAAAACAATCAGTAAATGTATTGAGCCTTCATTATCAAGGCATTATCAAGCCAGTTACAATCTAATAGTTGAGCAAACCAGGAAATCCTGATTCCATGAAATAATTAATTTCTGTTTAAATATAGGAGAATTTGATTATAATCCCTTGATCACATGTAGATGAGATCACATGTAGATGAGGCTTCTGTGCACAGATCTTCCACACAGAAAGGGCAGAATCAGCTGCCTTCATAAAAAAGGTCCCTACCTTTCATCCCTTTCCGAGTTCTGTGGTCAACATGCTGAGGTAGCATGGGAGTAAATGAGAAAGGAGTAGGAGTTGGCAGAATGAAAGCTAGGCTGAGGGTGGTTGGAGTCCCGCGTTCCCAGGTGTCACCAACCACCAGTTGCCCAAGGGATAGAGCTGGTACTCTTGTATCATAGCTAAGTTAAGGTAACTCCAGTGGTGTAATGGATAAGATCATGGCTTCTAGAAGCTGGGTTTGAGCCTTGCCTGCCCTGTGGGCAGTAGCACCACCAGCCTCTGGAGGGATAAATCTTTAGGGATACAAAGTCAGCTAAGGACTCTGGATGGGATTGATATGTGAGGTGCAAACTCCACCCCTTCTGTGGGCTAAATAAATTTGAAGAAACTCCCTGAGAGAACCTTGCAGATGTTTACTCCACTGTCCCCCTGCTGCCTGGTTTTCCCATTGTAGTGGGTGCCCAGTCCTTGATTTATTTTTAAAACCTCTTTTGTTTTTACAAAATGGTGTGTACTCAAAGCAATTTTACTGGAAAATTAGATAAAAGCATTAACATTTGTTACTGGAAATGTAGGAGAAATAGTTTATCCTTGGAAGTGAGACATTGTTCATTTAGAAAATGAATGTGATCAAGCAAACTAAAGCACCAGGAATTGTTCACCAAAAAATATAGACTGCTCTGCATAGTAGAAAGGTTCATCTGGGTCCTTTAATGGGATAAGTTACTCCCTGTCCTCCTTAAATGAGAGGACTTAATTTCTTTTAAATATCACAGCTGATTGAAATTGTCGTAAGAGTTGAAAAAGTGTACTATACATTAATATTTAAAATGAAGATTTTACAAATGGCATTTGATCTATCAAATCTTTTTTAAGGAATTGTTCCTTGTATGTGCATGTGGACTTTTCATGAACACATGTAAAATATACCCTATAATTTTTAAAAATAAATTTGCAAATCTTTCCTTTTTTAGAGGGCCCAATTCTGAAAAGCAACGAGATGCATAAACTGCTTCTGAAATCAGTGGGAATTGATGGAGCTCAAAATTTCACAGAACCAAAAAAGTGCCACTGTGGCTTAACAACCAAGTAAAACAAGCAGCGAGAGATTAAAAAGGCATCTTTTAAAAAGTGGAAGTTAAATCCTAGTGAGGAAAATAGAAAGGAGCATAAATTCTGTCAAATTAAGTATAAAAGTATAATAAGGAAAGCCAGAAAGGAGTTTGAAAAGCAGCTAGCCAAAAACTCGAAAAGTAATAGCAAAATATTTTTCAATTACATCAGCAGAAGGAAGCCTGCTAAACAACCAGTGGGGTCCCTGGACAATTTGGATGCTAAAAGAGCACTCAGAGTTTATAACGTTATTGTGGAGAAACTAAATGAATTCTTTGCTTTCGGGCTTTGGTCTTGGCTGAGGATGTTAGGAAGATTTCCAAACCCGAGCCATTCTTTTTAGGTGGCAAATCTGAGGAATTGTCCCAGACTGAGATGTCATTAGAGGAAGTTTTGGAACAAATTGATAAACTTAGCAGTAACAAGTCACCGGGACCGGATGGTATTAACCCAAGAGTTCTCAAAGAACTCAAATGTGAAATTGTGAAACTATTAACTGTAGTTTGTAACCTACCCTTTAAATTATCTTCTGTACCCAATAACTGCAAGATAGCTAATTTGACACCAATATTTAAAAAGGGCTATAGAGGTGATCCTGACAATTACAGACCAGTAAATCTAATGTCAGTACCAGGCAAATTAGTTGATACTATAGTAAAGAATAGACTGGTCAGACACACAGATTAACATAATTTGTTGGGGAAAAGTCAACATAGTTATTATATAGGGGAATTATGCCTTATTAATCTGCTAGAGTTCTTTGACAGGGTCAACAAGCATGTGGACAAGGGGAAATCCAGTGGATATAGTATACTTAGATCTCCAGAAAGCCTTTGACAAGGTCTCTCACCATAGCTCTTAAGTAAAGTAAGTTGTCATGGGATAAGAGGAGAGGTCTTGGTTAAAAGACAGGAAACAAAGGGTAGGAATAAATGGACAGTTTTCAGAATGGAGACAATTAACTAGTGGGGTCCCGCAAGGGTCCTTACTGGGGACCAATCCTATTCAAACTATTTATAAATGATAAGGAGAAAGGAGTACACACTGAGGTGGCAAAATTTACAGATGATACTAAACTGCTCAAGATAGTTAAGACCAAAGCAGACCATGAAGAGCTTCAAAAAGATCTCACCAAACTAAGTGATTAGGCAACAAAATGGCAAATGAAATTTAATGTTGATAAATGTGAAGTAATACACATTGGAAAAAGAATCCCAACTATACATACAATATGATGAGAACTACTCAAGAGAGAGATACTACTCAACTACTCAAGAGAGATCTTGGAGTCGTGGATAATTCTCTAAAAAAAACTATTCAGTGTGTAGCAGTAGTTAAAAAGCAACAGAATGTTAGGAAGCATTAAAAAAGGAATAGAGGATAAGACAGAGAATATCTTATTGCCTCTATATAAAACCACGGTACACACCTTGAATACTGCATACAGATGTAGTGGCCTCCTCTCAAAAAGGATATATTTGCATTGGAAAAGATGGAGAAAGGGGCAACAAAAATATTAAGTTTTGAATGGGTCCCATCTGAAGAGAGATTAAAAAGACTGGGACTTTTTAACTTAGAAAAGAGGAGACTAAGGGATGATATACTAGAAGTCTATAAAATGATGACTAGTGTGAAGATAGCAAATAAGGGAAAGTTATTTACTTGTTCCTGAAACATAAGAACTAGGGGTCAACAAATGAAATTCATAGGTAGCAGGTTTAAAACAAACAAAAGGAAAGTTTTCTTCATGCTGTTCCCAATCAACCTGAGGAATGCCTTGACAGAGGATGTTGTGAAGACCAGGACTTTAACAGGGTTCAAAAAATGAGCTAGATAAATTCATGGAGGTTAGATCCATCAATGGCAATTAGTCAGGATGGGTAGAAATGGTGTCCCTAGCCCAGGGGCAGATGACAGTTTTGCAGGGCCCCGGGCAGCATAATTCCACGGGGCCCCCCATTTGCCACGGCGCATGCACGGGGCTTTCTGAAGCGCGGGGCCCGGGGCGGCCGCCCCGTTCACCCTGCCCTATATCCGCCCCTGCCCTAGCCTCTGTCAGAGGTTGGTAATGTATAACAGGAGAGGAATCATATGATGATTACCTGTTCTGTTTACTCCCTCTGGGACACCTAGCATTGGCCACGGTGGAAAGATAGAATACTGAGTTAGATGGCCCTTTAGTCTGATTTAGTATGTCTGTTCTTATATTCTAAGCAGGCCGTTTAAGTATTAGAAAATATGTTGTTACAATACTGGACACTCACTGAGTTTTTTGATTGACTGGCAGAAATATAATACCCATGGTAGTAATGTAAATATTTAAATCAAGGAGCACAATTGACTTAAATAGGCTTTCGATCAGCCTCCCAACTTCTGGCAGTTACAGGTTGGTATGTTTAATTTCAGTATGAGGCAAATTGGTTGAAACTGTAGTAAAGAACAGAATTATTAGACACAAAGATGAGCTCATGTTGGGAAAGAGTCAGCATATTTTTGTAAAGGGAAATCATACCTCACCAATTTTAGAATTCAACAAGTATGTGGACTAGAGTGATTCATAGAATATAGTATACTTACATTTTCAGAAAGCCTTTGACATCCCTCACCAAAGACTTTCAATCAAGCTAAACTGTCATGGGGTAAGAGGATGGTAATTCCATGGTTAACTGGTTAAACGATAGAAACCAAAGGATAGGAACCATAAAACCATAGAGCTGGAAGAGACCTCAGAAGGTCATCAAGTCCAGCCCCCTGCTCTAGGCAGGATCAATCCCAACTAAATCAACCCAGCCAGGGCTTTGTCAAGCCGAGACTTAAACACCTCTAGGGATGGAGATTCCACTACTTCCCTAGGTAACCCATTCCAGTGCTTCCCTACCCTCCTAGTGAAATAGTTTTTCCTAATATCCAACCTGGACCTCTCCCACTACAACTTGAGACCTTTGCTCCTTGTTCTACCATCTGTCACTACTGAGAACAGCCTCTCTCCATCCTATTTGGAACCTCTCTTCAGGAAGTTGAAGGCTGCTATCAAATCCCCCCCTCACTCTTCGTTTCTGCAGACTAAACAGACCCAATTCCCTCAGCCTCTCCTCACAAGTCATATGCTCCAGCCCCCTAATCATTTTGGTTGCCCTCTGCTGGACCCTCTCCAATGCGTCCACATCCTTTTTGTAGTAGGGGGCCCAGAACTGGACACAATACTCCAGATGCAGTCTCACCAGAGCTGAATAAAGGGGAATAATGACATCTCTGGATCTGCTGGCAATGCTCCTCTTAATGCAACCTAATATGCCATTAGCCTTCTTGGCTACAAGGGCACATTGTTGACTCATATCCAGCTTTTCATCCACTGTAACTCCCAGGTCCTTTTCTGCAGAACTACTACTTAAGTGGTTGGTCCCCAGCTTGTAACAATGCTTGGGATTCTTCCATCCCAAGTGCAGTACTCTACACTTGTCCTTCTTGCACCTCATCAGATTTCTTGTGGCCTAATCCTCCAATGTGTCTAAGTCACTCTGGACTCTATCTCTGCCCTCAAGCGTATCTACCTCTCCCCCTAACTTAGTGTCATCCGCAAACTTGCTGAGGGTGAAATCTATCCCCTCAACCAGCTCATTAATAAAGATATTGAACAAAACCGGTCCTAGAACCGAATCTAGGGGCACTCCACTAGAAACCGACCACCATCCTGACATCAAGCCATTGATCACTACCCGCTGGGCCTGGCATTCTAGCCATCTTTCTATCCATCTTACTGTCCATTTATCCAATCCACATTCCCTTAACTTGCTGGCAAGAATATTGTGGGAGACTGTATCAAAAGCCTTGCTAAAGCCAAGGTATATAACATCCGCTGACTTCCCCATGTCCACCGAGCCAGTTACCTCATCATAGAAGCTAATCAGATTGGTCAGGCACGACTTTCCTTTTGTGAATCCATGCTGACTATTCCTAATCACTTTCCTCTCTTCCAAGTGCCTCAAAATGCATTCCTTAAGGATCCGTTCCATGATTTTTCCAGGAACCGAGGTAAGATTGACCGGCCTATAGTTCCCTGGATCGTCCTTCTTCCCTTTTTTGAAGATGGGCACTACATTTGCCTTTTTCCAATCATCCGGGATTTCTCCCCATCTTCATGACTTTTCAAAGATAATGGCCAAAGGCTCCTCAATGACATTTGCCAACTCCCTCAGTACCCTTGGATGCATTACATTTGGACCCATGGATTTGTGTACGTTTAGCTTTTCTAAATAGTTCCTAACCTGTTCTTTACCCACCACGGGCTGTCCATCTTCATCCCATCTTGCATCACTTAGTGCATTAGTCCGGGAGCCCACCTTGTCCGTGAATACAGAGGCAAAGAAAGCATTGAGTACTTCAGCCTTCCCCTCATCATCTGTCACTAGGTTACCTTCTTCATCCAGTATGGGCCGCACACCCTCTCTGATCACCTTCTTCTTGTTAACATACCTGTAGAAACCTTTCTTGTTATCCTTCACATCCTTAGCCAGTCGCAATTCCATTTTCGCTTTCGCCTTCCTGATAACTCCCCAGCATTCTTGAGCTATAGATTTAAACCCCTCCCTGGTCATTTGTCCAAGTTTCCACTTTTTGTAAGCTTCCTTTTTGTGCTTAAGTTCACCAAGGATTTCCCCTGTAAGCCAATCCGGTCTCCTACCATGTTTGCCTCTCTTGTTACGCGTCAGGATGGAATAAATGTTCAGTTGTCAGAATGGACAGAGTGAAGTAGTGATGTCCCCTGGGGTCTGTATTGGGAATAATTCTGTTTAACATATTCAGAATAATGTGGAAAAATGGGTAAGCAGTGAGATGGCAAAATTTGCAGATGATATAAAACTACTCAAGCTAATGAAGTCCAAAATAGAATGAAGAGTTACAAAGGGATCTCACAAAACTTACTGATTGGGCTACAAAATGGCAAATGAAATTGTGTGTTGATTAATGCAAAGTAATGTTCATTGGAAAACATAATCAAAACTATGCATTTAAAATGATGTGGGTCTAAATTAGCTCTTACCACCCAAAATAGATCTTGGAATAATTGTGGATAAATCTCTGAAAATATCCTGTCACTATGCAGTAGCAATAACAGAATCTTTGGAATCATTAACAAAGGGGTAGATAACAAGTCAGAAAATTTCATATTGCCTCTATATAAATCTGTGGCATGCCCACATCTTGAATACTACATGCAGTTCGGTTACTCCATCTCAAAAAGATATATTGGAATAGAAAAAGGTACTGAAACAAACAACAAAAAATTATTAGGAGCATGGAACAGCTTCCATATGAGGTGAGATTAATAAGACTTGGACTTTTCATCTTGGAAAGAGATAACTAACAGGGAAAAGATAGAGGTCTATAAAATCGTAACATGTGGAGAAAGTAAATAAGGTGTTATTTATTCCTACTCATAACACAAGAACTAGAGGTCACCAAATTAAATTAATAGGCAGCAGGTTTAAAACAAGCTAAAGGGAGTATTTCTTTCACTTAACGCCCAGTGAACTTGTGCAACTCCTTGCCAGATGATGTTGTGAAGGCCAAGACTATAAAAGGGTTAAAAAAAGAACTAGATATATTCATTGAGCATAGGTCCATCAGTGGCGCTTGGCAGGCTTGGCAGGCATGCCAAATTATGTTCTGATGTGTCCCTAGCCTCTGTTTGCCAGAAACTGAGAGAGGACACCAGGGGATGGATCACTTGGGCCTGGTCTATACTAAAGGGGAAATTTTACTTAAGATATGCAGGTCCAGCTACGTTTATTACATAACTGGAGTTGACATATTTTAAATCATGTTTTTGGGCTGTCCAAATATTGGGAGGTTGATGGGAGCAAATGCTCCTGTGCAACTTCCCTTATGCATGGTGATGTAAAGGACTATCGGTGCCAATTGGGAGCACTCCCTCAATTCAAATAAGCAGGTCTTCACTAGACTCATTAATTCTAATGCTAGAAGATCGACCGCCGGAGAGTCAATTTTCTCTGTTGTATAGACAAGCCCTTTATGATGACCTATTCTGTTCATTCTCTCCAAGGCACTTGACATTGACCACAGTCAGAAGACAGGATACTGGACTAAATAAAGAGGAAATATTGGTTAGCTCACCATTCCTCTCCACTAACTTTTAAAAACAGGCTATAATAATGTGTAGTATGTCTCAATGATAATTGAAATATAATGTTTAGCATGTTTTGAAAACATTTTATCTATCCCAGTACCGTTTGACTGACCTGGTATGGCCATTCTTATGTTGTGTTCTTTTTCTTACTATTACTGAAAATAATTTATTTCTGACACTTTAGGTAACACATTTCACATTGTTTGGGTCTATTTGATAAGTGTCAGTTCAGGAACAGTTATTCTATCTAAATAATGCATGATGCAAAATTGATTTTAATTATAATTATATTAAAATTAAGTTAATCATATTACATTTTGACTGTTAATTGTACTAATGCACTCAATAAATGGAACATGAAAATAATTCATTTAGGGTATGTCTACACAGCAAAGTTATTTTGAATAACAGCCATTATTTCGAAATAACTTTACTAGTGTCTACACAGCCAAATCGCTATTTTGAAATTAATTCAAAATAGCGGAGCGCTTATTTTGAATTTGGTAAACCTCGTTCCATGAGAAATAATGCCAAATTCAAAATAGGTATTTCAAAATAAGTGCTGTGTAGACACACATTTCGAAATAGGGGGTCTCCAGCCTTCCCAGGGTGCCCTGGTGACCACTCCAGCCTCAACCAGGAACACTTCTCTCCCTCCCCACACCCCGGAGCCCTAAAAGATGTTGACTCTGGCCACAGTGCCTGTGCCAGCTCCAAGCCTGCCAGCCCAGAGCCAGCAGTCACTGCCATGACCCAGTGGCTCCAAACATGAGCCAGCAAGCCACTGGCAGCCAGCCCTCCACCACTCCCCAGGAGCAGTCTGTCAGCTCCCAGGAGCCTGCCAGGGGCCAGAGAAGGTGGGCGCCTTCCTGGTCCAGGGTAGAGATCATGGATCTTATTCAGGTTTGGGGGGGGGGGGGATGCCCCCAACATCCATGATCTCTGCACTAGATGGAGGAACATGGCTGTCTATGACAAGATAGCTGCCACCCTGGCCACCAAAAGCCATATGCAAATCCAGGAACAGGTTTGCATGAAAATCAAGTTGGTCCGGCGAGACCCACAATCCTGAGCTCTGAGCTTCCTCTCCCCCTTTTCCCCTTGCTTTCCCCTTCCAGCTCTCTCCTCCCAGGTTTCCCCCTCCTCTCTCCCACCCTCTCTTCTCCGCTCTCCCGCCTCCTTTCCCCAATCTCACCAGAGTTTCATTCCCCCCCCCAGTTTTGTTAAATAAAGTGAGTTTGTGTTCATGAAAATATATGTATTTTATTTGACATCAAGAAGGGGGCTTAAGGAGGGGTAAGTGGAATGACACGAAGGAGGAATGAGGCACAAGCCCCCAGTGGGGCAGACCAGGGAGGCTCTTAGTGCTCCTCATGGTGGAAGCTCTTCTGCAGGTCCTCCGGGATACTGACAGCCCCCGATGGACCTCCTGGATTGCAGCCTCCAGAAAGTGCAGCCAGGCTCATAGCAACACATCCACGAGAAGCACCAGAGGTCCCGGGGCAGCTCTGCTTCCATGTTGCAGAGCGCTGTGGTGTCCCAAGTGAGGGCAACCAGAGCATTCAGAGACATAATGCTTTGCTGTCCCTCATCGAGGTAGGCAAGCAAGCAGGGAAACCTGAGAACTGGCTGTCCTGGGGGTCCCTGTAAGCACAGGCCTCAGCCTCAAGCAGGAGCCACACAAAGTAACTCATGACCTAATGCCCTGCCGGACCTGGTTCCAGCCACCTTAAATGCGAGTCAGCGTCCACTCAGTGTGGATGTGCTATTTTGAAATAGCAAACCGCTATTTTGAAATGCATTTTGTGTGTAGATGCATTATTTCAAAATAAGATATTTCAAAATAATGCTGTAGTGTAGACACTTAGGGTATGTCTACACTACCCCCCTAGTTCGAACTAGGGGGGTAATGTATGCATACCGAACTTGCTAATGAAGCCCGGGATTTGAATTTCCCGGGCTTCATTAGCATAAAGCCGGCTCCGCCATTTTTAAAAGCCGGCTTGTTCGAACCCCGTGCCGCGCGGCTACATGCGGCACGGGCTAGATAGTTCGAACTATGTAGTTAGGGGGGTAGTTAGGGGGGTAGTGTAGACATACCCTTAGATAATACTAGTGGGAATTACCCGGCATTGCTTGGGAAAGTGGAGGAACAAAATTTAGAAAAACAGTAGTCCATTATCATTTTTCGAATGGTAGAAAAGTTGCACTGAGTTCTATAGGGATTAAAATATATAAAAAAGTATAAAACAACCGATTTTACATGTTATCATCAAAAACTTTATTGTAAACTATATTTGTTTTATTATTCTTAACAAATATGTACAAATGTTTCCACTTCCAACTCTTGAACACACAACATAGAGTTGTCCATGTGAAAAGCAAGATGTCTCCAAATCAATTCTAACTACTTTAAGTGACTGTCTTTGCGCTTTGTTAGTATACATTGTTGAAATATAAGTTGACAGTTGATATAACTGAGGTGAGGAGCCTGAGGGGAGGAAGGAGGAAAGGAGCTGCGTGCTTGCTGCTGGCGCCCGAGCCTGCCCTCTGCTTCCTTGTCCCTCCGCTGGCCTTAGTGAGTGACTGGCCCTGCTGTTTTCCCCAGGAAGCGGCTTCTCCCTGCACTGCCAAGCTCCGTGCAGCCCTGGGGAGAAGTGTCGATCTCTCATCTCTTTCCTCCCATTTCCTTAAAACCTTCTCCTGGATAAAAGGTTACCCCATGCAAAGTTTGGTTGCGGTAGCTCTTATAGTGTCCAAGTTATTAGTGTACAAACATTCTCGTTTATATATTAGATTTTACATAGAGATTTAAGCATCACTTATTACAAAAATTCCAGAGCTCAGCCAATTGTTTTATAATTAAAATTTTATCTTAGTACCTCTTTTCTCCATAAAATACAACCAGTTTTAATATTAGGGCATTCTCTGCAGAAAGTCCAGAATTCCTTTTGAATAGCATGCATTTGGTAACCAGTAATACACGTAAGGCATTTACCCTTCTGTTCTATAAATGTCATAACATCCCATCAAAGGTACATGATTTAGTTTCTATGGAAACTAAAGTATTTTGTCTACCAGGGTCTTTTTTCAGTATAAATAAGTGTTATTTTCCCCCTTTTTCTTAGGTGCCTATCCAAGACTCTCACTGAGCTTTAAGTTGAAGAGAAATATTGGATATTTTATTCTTCAGACCTACATGCCCTCTATACTGATTACCATTTTGTCATGGGTGTCATTCTGGATCAATTATGATGCATCAGCAGCAAGAGTTGCCCTTGGTATGTGATAAGGATGAGTGGGACATTAAAATGTCAAACTAAATGTAGCCTTCAGAAGTTGTTAAAGATTGCAGCATGTCAGTATTTTGATATCCCAACCTCACTTATGCCAAAATCATGTCATTTTGTGTTGAGTCAATAATGGCTTGTTCTCTCAATGCAGAATGTAACTATCATTAAATCTCTAATGTGAGTTCCTCAAACAAAGCCCAGTCTTGCTCACATTAGAATCAGTGGCATGTTGCCAATGACTTCAGTGGTGGCAGATTCCAGGATCATACTCTGAGGGCTTGAGTCTCAGCTGTATTCATGCTTAGCACAGCCAAGTGGGAGGGAGGTAAAGTGGTTTGCGCAGCACCTAGCATAGAGGGCGGGGTCCTAGTCAACATCAGAGGTTCCTAGGCTCTAAAGCAACCCAAGTAATAAACAATAATAATAACATGAGCTTTCATGGGCACAAATCACTTCTTCAGAGGAATGGAGTAAGGGATCCAGGGTACAAATATATAGCAGAAAAAGAGAGGGGATGGGAAGGAAAAGAAAAGGAAAAAATAGGAAAAATATTGTCAATTACAGTGTCTGTTAAATCTGTTGGTAACTCTGGACCCCTTACTCCATTCATCTGAAGAAGTGGGTTGTGCCTACAGAAGCTCATGATACCATCTAGATTTTTTTGTTAGTCTCTAAGGCCGTGTCCAGACTCAGGGGTTTTTTCGGGAAAAGGCTACTTCCCCTGCGTCCAGACTCAAGCCGCGTTCTTTCGAAATTATTTCGAAAGAACGCGGCTTTTCTTTCGATGGCGGTAAACCTCAATTTACGAGGAAGAACGCCTTCTTTCGAAAGTTCCTCTTTCGAAAGAAGGCGTTCTTCAATGTAAAGAGGCCGTCTTCGAAAGAGAGCATCCAGACTCGCTGGGCGCTCTCTTTCGAAAAAGCGGATTTCTCTTTCGAAAGATCTGCCTGCAGTCTAGACGCGATCTTTCGAAAGAGGCTCTTTCGAAAGAGGCTCTTTCGAAAGAAGCCTGCAGTCTAGACATAGCCTAAGGTGCTGCAGAACTATTTTTAAAAAGTGTTTTCAGTTACAGCAGGGGCGGATTAAGAAAGGGGCTAGCTGGGGGGCTAGCCGGGCAGCTGCCTGAGGCGCCAACTATGGGGGGCGCCTGATTGAAGTGGTAAGAGGCGCCGCATCGCTGGGGCCAGGCTGCGCATGAGCCGTGCGCCTGGGGCTAGGCTGCGCCTGCGCTGCACGCCCACTGCCCAGGGCACAGCTGTGGCTCGGTCCGACACTGAGTTACAGACTAAAACAGCTACCCCTCTGAGAATAAAAATAACAATTAGTCAGCCACACTCAAAGGAGTTGCAAGAGTCAGCCTGGGCAGTTCTGAGGGCTTGCTGCCCATATTCCCAACCCTTCCACCCAAAGCCACACTCTTCTGGTGTGGCCTGAATTTGAGTCCCCTTCTCCTCCACCCCTCCGCCACCCCTGACACACACATTACCTAGCATCTGGCAAAGTCTGTTGGTAACCCTGACCAAGACTCCACTTCAAAGGCCAAAAATCAATCTGGCAGGTTCTCCTGTGAAAGCAGCCAGTATTCCTAAGTTATTATGGAGGATGCCACCTAAAATCCGTAAGCTATCCCCTTGTCCTGCATCACATTCAAGATGGTAAGCCTGATCCTTGAGTACTCTGTATCTTGTGTAGTCACATACACTAGTGCAAAATGGGTGTAAAATGCTCTCAAACCAGAATGATGGTGTTTAACACTCACTCTGCACTGCAGTACTATGTTGTTTCAGATCCTGTCTAGCTTAGATGTTTGCTTAGGAAGGGATTCACTTATAGAACCTTGTTGACTAGGACTTCTGCAAGAGGTCTGTGTTTTCCTAAAGGTTAAGTTCCTCTGAGGGTATGTGTACACTGCAATTAAATGCCCAGGCTGGCCAGTGTCAGATGACTTGGGCTCTCAGGGCAGGCTGCAGTGCTGTAACGCCGTGCATAGATATTTCGTCTTGGATTGGAGTCCAGGCTCTTGGACCCTCCCCCATCACAAGATCCCAGAGCTGAGGTCCCAACCTGAGCATCAATGCCTACATCAAAATGTTACAACCCTGTAAATCAAACCCTGCAAGATCAACTCAGCAAAAATGGGCCAGCTATGAGTATTTAATTTCAGAGTTGGCATATCCTGTAGTGTGACTGGTAAACAGTTTAATATGTTCTAAGATATGTTGAAATGTATAAATGACAAGGCTGATACAAGGATCAGTTTGATTCCATCATGCTTTGAACTCCCAGTGTTAGTGTACTGAGCCAAATTATGCCCCAGTGTGATGCCATTGGTTCCACCCTACTCCCCAATATGTTTAAGTTACGCCAAGCTAATGAAGAAACTTTCCAAAACAGAAGAGAAAACTAATACATGATCTACTGAAACATATAAGATGCCCACCCTTCTATTTCTTTATTTAGGAATTACAACTGTACTGACTATGACAACAATCAACACTCATCTTCGGGAGACTTTGCCTAAAATTCCCTATGTTAAAGCCATTGACATGTATCTTATGGGCTGCTTTGTATTTGTCTTCTTGGCCTTACTTGAATACGCCTTTGTTAATTACATCTTCTTTGGAAAAGGCCCTCAAAGGCAGAAGAAACTTGCAGAAAAGACAGCAAAGGAAAACACTGATCGCTCAAGATTTGAAGGCAACCGGGTAAGAGCCTTTTATCTCCTAAATGCAATACAGTGATTTGTTCTACTACAAATAAACAGACAGACAGAGAAAGAAGAAACACAAAGAAAAACCCTGCCTCCCTTTTTGTGCAAGCCGTTTGTGGGCACAATGTTTCATTTATCATCTGAGTGCATGTCTGTATCCAAAAAGAGGTATTTAGATATACCTGACATGACATAAATAGTGCCCACATATAAACAAGGGTGCAAAAAGGGAGCTAAGTTTAAGACTGTTTTGAAACCAAGGCCATAAATTCAAAGGGTGTAACAGTCATTTGGACTGTGTGCCTACACAAGGGAATAAGGAAAAGTAAGAACCCCTTCACATACCAAGAGTCTGGGCAAGCCTGCTTACTACCTTCTCCTGGGGCAGGTGGGAAGAGAGTGGCAGGAAATAGGTGACGGAGCATTGGTCACATCCACTAATTCACTGATCAGCTCCGTTGAGCCAGTGTGCATGGTGTCATTACTTACTGCTGCTGTAGGCCAGCAGCAACGTATTGCTCCTCATCCTGGGTGGCAGTGGATGTATATCAAGGGTAATATACCTCATATGGATGTCTGAAGCCCAGGGAATTCTGGGGCTATTGGTGGGTGGTGCATAAAGTCACATCGCAGATCTGTAATAATGTTCTTAAGTAAATCACCTTCATGGTTATCTTATAAGGAAAGAATATGTATTGAGGAAGGTGTGTCTGTGAATTAATGACAGAACATTTTGTAAAGCATTTTGGTTTTATGGAACTGCATTTTCCATGAAAAAAATTGTTTTACTTAATTTTTTCTGACCAAGTCTACTGAGTACTACTGTATTTATCTGCCCCTTGTATTACTACAAATGATCACACTGACAAAGTAACTAGCTGTTTCTCAAGTAGCTCTATAATGTAATATAATTGCAATGTATACTTTATGACTCTGGGACTATACATCATTCTACATGTGCCAGAGAACTGTTCCTGTTTATCAGGATGTTATTCCTAGTAAAGCAGCTTTTAAATGAATGAACTCATTGTAGTCTGACCATACTTTGTGACCAAGACTTCATCACAGATGGCAAGCATTATTTAGGATTAAGCTAGCATGGAGAGTGAATTTTCTCTCATCAAAGACAGAGCTGGAAAAGAAGAGTGTCACAATGAAGACAGTAGTTGAGGCTTAGATAGAAGCTGGTAATTCTTCCAATCTGAACTGTCTGTCAAATGTAATCCATTTAAGTTATTTAAGTCATTCAATGTAAGTTTTTACATGAGACCAATATCTGTCTCCCCCATGGCTCACTGTTCTGCTACCCTGAGATCAAGGAGTCTATCTTTATATTATTAAGAGAACTGGAGTATATTTAGTACTAATGAAAGTGAGGTAGCAATAGTATTGATTTAAGCCAGGTACACGCTGGGTGGACATTGTACAAACTTCCCCCCATGCAGTATACCAACTTATGGCGTTCCTGACCTACGATGCCTTTACTATTATACTTTCGCTCCTGCCATTTTTCACAGAGATTGTGAATTATTCTGAACTTTGTGATTGTTAAATAATGTGCACTACTGGTGACCAGAAATAATTAATGTTCACTTGTGACCTGATGTCAGGATATAAATTCAGGTCTCTGAGGGGGGCTATTGTGAAAAGAAGTCTGAGTAATGTTGATGAAAAGGCATGTGATTGTGTTGAATATGGGGAGGTTTTTTTAGTATTCAGAAACACTTAGGATAAAGATCTTTGTGCTACACATTTTGTCCCCAATCCTCAGCTGGTGTAGGCTGCTATAGTTTCATTGAAATAAACAGAAGCAATGATTTCACTGTCACTACTCCTATTTATAACACCTGAAAACTGGAACCATTCAAATTATACATTGTCACAGAGTTAGCAAATACTGTAGGTGATAATAAACCTATCTGGAAATTAGAATTTTCTGTTAATTTCACCAGTAATCACCTTAGTTCAGGGGTGGGCAATAAAATGGCAGCGATTTACCAGGGTTAGCCCCTGGTGGGCCGCTGCCACTATATTTACCTGCAACTTTGCAGATACCAGCAATTGCAGTTCTCTTTGGCCTCAGATCACCGTTCCTGGCCAATGGGACTTGCAGGAAGCAGCACAGACTGGGACACCATTTTCCATAGCTCCAATTCATCAGGAACAGCAATGTGTAGCCAACAGGAGATGCAATCACCTGGACATGCGGAGGCACAAGTAAATATAGTGGTGGCGACCCACCAGGGACTAACCTGGTGGACCAGATACAACCCATAGGCTGGTATTTGCTCACCTCTGCTCTAGTTACACAAAGAAACTACCACTGTCCAGTTGGCAAGGGAGATGTGTCCAGCATGCCTCTGCAAGAGAGGGAGGCTTGTTTCTATCAGGACCCTTTTGGATGAGAGAAGTAGAGAGATCATTATTGAAGGAAGACATCTTGAATGGAGGAGAGAAAATTACAGCTCATGCAATGCACACCTTCAATGCTGATTCACTTTATTGGTACAGAAAATAAAGGCAAAGAGCTTGCTATCTTAGTGCAGGGTCATCAGATGTTGTTCCATGAGGAGTTATTCTGTCGGCGAGAATCATCAGAGATATATTGATGCTCTAGTAGCACCTGTCTCACCTGCATTCCCTGACTTTCCAGTTGCTGATCTTATTTATTATTAAATAGAGTACTGTGTCTTGCAGGCTGGAGGCACAGCAGCTTCTTGGTCAGGATCCCTTGATCTTAAAGTAATAAGGTCTGGGCATGCTAGTGAGGCAGAGTACTTATTTCTTGGGTAAAGAGAACAGGGGGAGGATGGGAAATGTGTCATTTCTTTCATGTGGCCTTCCAGCCATTAAAAGCAATCACATTAACATGATGGATGTTTATACTGTAGCTCAGCTTTTAAATGTCATAGGACTGAAATCTGACATATAGGCTACCAAGCTTGGTTGCAAATATTCCTTTTAGGTATGTTACAAAAGGGCTTTACGAGGTTTCATTGCTCTTATTTGACCCTACACCAAGAATATTTTCTATTCTAGAAAATCCATTGGTTTGGCAGAGTTTTTTTTTATTGATGATTAAGTTTAAAAAATGGCTTGTAGTTCAGGCTCAGTAATTATGTTTCATAATGGCTGTGTTTATGTTGTACCAGCCTTGCATTTGAAAAGCTGAAACTGTATGACACAATTATCTCCATGTTGGTCATACTGCCACAGACGTGCCTCTCAAATGTCATGCTTTTAGGCAGTTCCTCTGACTTGCTCCTGATATGCTGTCACCGAGTCATACCCTGTTTGGGAGTGCTATACATGTTGTTGCCATTCTTCCTGTCCATTCCACTCCCAGCTATTCTTGCTTCACTTGTTAATATGCCAGTGTGTGAAGGACAGAGAGAAAAAAACATCATAAGTCTGGTCAAAAGATAAAGGAGTGTTCCCAGTGACCGGCATAAACAGTGCTCCCACATTTTCAGCAACTGGTATTATCAGTACAGGCAGTCCCCGGGTTACGTACAAGAAAGGGACTATAGGTTTGTTCTTAAGTTGAATTTGTATGTAAGTCGGAACTGGCTCCAGATTCAGCTGCTGCTGCTGAAACTGACCAGGGGCTGACTAGAGGAAGCTGGAGGCAGAATTGCTCTGCCCCCAGCTTCCTGGAATCAGCCACTGATCAGTTTCAACAGCGGCTGAATCTCGAGCCTGGGACAGAACAGCTGGGCTTCCAGGTAGGTCCCTGCAGGACCAACCTGACAGCACCCCAGCTGTTCTATCCCAGGGTCCACAACAAAATCCTGGTCTGCTGGGGGGGGGGGGGCGCAGCTAGTGCACCCCCCCCCCCAGCAGACCAGGGACATGGGGAGCAAAGCCGCAGTGGAGGCGGGGTGCCGCGCCTCTGAGGCTTTGCTCTGGCAAAGCCTCAGAGGCACAGGACCCCTCCGCCTCCCCAGCTTTGCTCCAGGTGTCCCTGGTCTGCTGGAGATGGTCCCCAGCAGACCAGGGACACCCGGAGCAAAGCCGGGGAGGAGCGGGACCCCGCCGCCGCTGCGGCTTTGCTCCCGGTGCCTCTGGTCTGCTGGGGACCATCTCCAGCAGACCAGGGACACCGGAAGCAAAGCCGCAGCGGCGGCGGAGTCCTGTGCCTCTGAGGCTTTGCTCCAGGTGTCCCTGGCCTGCTGGAGACAGTCCCCAGCAGACCAGGGGCACCCGGAGCAGCTTTTCTCACCCCAGAGGTCGAGGTGGCGGGACTGCTGCGCTCTGGGCGGTCCCGCTACCTGTGAGCTCCGAGGCGAGAAAGCCCCATTCGTAAGTGCGGATCCGACATAAGTCGGATCCGCGTAACTCGGGGACTGCCTGTAGAAGTATTATGGTACATGGGGGAGGAGAAAGAAAGGAGAAAGAATGAAGAGAATATTCAAGGCTCTATCCTAACAGATATCAACACTGAAAGATGCATGGTAACAAAAATGAGTGACACACAGAGACAGTAAAATAGAAATAAGCTATTTCTGTGTAGATATGTCTACACTGCATCATAACTCAAAATAAGATATGCAATTTGAGCTATGCAAATTACAGATGCGATTTTGATGCTGTTTTGAAATAGCTTATTTTGTCATTTGGCGCTGTCTACATGGTGCCAAATTTCGAAATAAAGCGCTATTCTAAAACGTCACTTATTCCTCATACAATGGTTTACAGGGACGTCAGAATGGCAAGTACAAAATAACAGGCTTGCTGTGAAGATACAGGATAGCAATTTCAGGATACTCTGGTATCTCAAAAATAGTGTTGCAGTGTAGACAAAGCCTTTGTGACTCCCCCCACCCCGGAAATGTGTCAAACTACTGTTCACTTTTAGATATGTTTAAATAATAATAATAATAAAAATACTTACACAAGGCACTAAGGGTATGTCTACACTACAAAGTTAATTCGAACTAACGGACGTTAGCTCGAATTAACTTTGATAGGCGCTACACTAGCGCTCCGCTAGTTCAAACTTAATTCGAACTAGCGGAGCACTTAGTTCGAACTAGGTAAACCTCATTCTACGAGGACTAAGCCTAGTTCAAACTTACTAGTTCGAATTAAGGGGTGTGTAGCCCCTTAATTCGAACTAGTGGGAGGCTAGCCCTCCCCAGGTTTCCCTGGTGGCCACTCTGGCCAACACCAGGGAAACTCTATTGCCCCCCTCCCAGCCCCGGACCCCTTAAAGGGGCACGGGCTGGCTACGATGCCCGTGCCAGGTGCAAGCCTGCCAGCACCCAGCTAGCAGACCCTGCACCTGGCACGGCTCGGGCCAGCCACCCAATGCCCCCAACCCTCCCCCTCTTCCCGGGACCAGGCTGCCGGCTCCCAGGAACTTGCCTGGGACCGCAAGAGGCACTAGGCACAGGAAAGTGGCCGTCTAGGGCAGGAGAGCTGCCAGCCTGGCCACCCAGGAGCAGGTGTTCATGAAAATCAAGGTGGTCCACTGAGACCCCCGACCCTGAGCCCTGAGCTTACAATGGCCGTCCTGGGTCAGACCAAAGGTCCATCTAGCCCAGTAGCCTACAACCCTAGGGACCCTGGAGGGGATGGACCGAAGACAGTGACCAAGCCATTTGTCTCGTGCCATCCCTCTCCAGCCTTCCACAAACTTTGGGCAGGGACACCACTCCTATCCCCTGGCTAATACCACTCCATGGACCCAACCTCCATCACTTTATCTCACTTCTCTTTAAACTCTGTTCTAGTTGTAGCCTTCACAGCCTCCTGCAGCAAGGAGTTCCACAGGTTGACTCTTTGCTTTGTGAAGAACAACTTTCTGTTACTAGTTTGAAGCCTGCTACCCATTCCTTTCCTTTGGTATCCTCTAGTCCTTCTATTATGGGAACTAATGAAGAACTTTTCTTGATGCACCCTCTCCACCTCACTCATGCTTTTATAGACCTCCTATCCTATCCCCCCTCAGTCTCCTCTTTTCTAAACTGAAAAGTCCCAGTCTCTTTAGCCTCTCTTCATATGGGACCTGTTCAAACCTCTGATCATTTTAGTTGCCCTCCCCTCTCCCATCCTCTCTCTTCCCCTCTCCCACCTCCTTTTCCCAGTCTCCCCGAGTTTTGTTCAATAAAGAGAGATTCTATTTTTGACCACACGTTTTCTTTATTTTGTACATCAGGAAGGGGGGCTAGGGAAGGGTAAGTGGAAGGAGGTGAGGGAGGAATGGGGTACGAGCCCCCGATGGGGAGGACTGGGCTGGCTCTGCAGGCTTCTGGGGGTGGAAGCTCTCCTGCAGCCCCCCAATTGCCCCCTCTTCCCAGATGGCAGCCTGCGGCAAGTGCAGCCGGGCTGATGGCCGAGTGGTGTGATGTGCCCAGTGTGGGCACTCAGGGCACTCCAAGCCAGGACTGCTTTGCAAGCGGGGCACCCCTGAGAACTGTCTGTCCGGGGTGGGGGTCGGGTCCCTTTAAGCGCAGCCCTCGGCTAGTCTGAGGCAGCAGCTCCACGCTCTAAGTCCTCATCTGATGCCCTGCCGACACTGCTTCCGGCCATCCTTAACCCCGGTTCAGGGTCCACTCAATGTGGACATGCTAGTTCGAATTAGCAAAACGCTAATTCGAACTAGTTTTTTAGTCTGGATCTGTTAGTTCGAATTAGCTTAGTTCGAATTAGCGCTGTAGTGTAGACATTCCCTAAGAAACATAAAACATAATGAGAACTGGCTAAACTTCGGAATTTCCATCTTGCAAGAAATTCTAAAATGTCATCATTTGTTTTCATCTAGAATTGGGGCAAAAACTCTAAATATAAAATATTTGCATGGAATAGAAAGTCCAAATAAATTTTCATCCAGAAATGACAAAATATTTTGCCTGCAGATCAGTTCAGCATTGAATTGTGATCATAAAAGCTGTCATTGTGCCTCATGGAAGTTGTAGTTCAGGTGCCTCATGACCTCGCTCTTATCTATTCACTAGATTCCTCAGCTGGCCTACATCTTTAAAGATGAGTTGAGATCCTGAGATCTCCTTAAACCCCACAGTAGTTTAAATGGAAAGAAAGACCACTATGTATTGTGGGAGATACTGTTCAGAAATAGAGGTACCTGAACTACAGCCCCTATGATTCACCATAGCAACTCAGGAAGACAAAAATTAATGTCAAAATGGCCTGAAACAAAACATTTCAATCCAGATGCATAAACAAAATTGGTTTTTATTCAGGTCATCTTAACCTGATTTCAATTTTCCCGACTGAAATTTTCTGTAGGAAAATTTTAATTCTACCTTGTTCATTATTCTCAGTTTTGTAGGTTCTACATTTTTTTTTGTCAACAGATTTTTCATTGGAAAATTCGCACATAGCTCTATAACTACTATTACACAGAAGTGTCAAAACAATCATTTATAAGGAACTCTGCCAGCCCACCACATAAAATAAAGCTGTTTTCCACTCCTTCATCATTCTACTCCATCATCCTCCCTCTCCAAAATTCATGTCAAACAGATGTCTTTTGCAGCTTATCCAGATGCTCACCAATCTAGGTTATTTCAGATCAAAGGGACAGTATGTTCCAATATTCTGGAATCCATATCTCAAACACCCTATGAGCCACCTCCAGCTCCTGCCTCCCTGCTGATCAGTCGTGGTACATATTCAATTAAAATATTGTCTTTGTTCTTTTTGCCCTATTTGGTGTTAAAATCCCTACACAATTCCTCACAAGGTATCTAGAGCAGTGCAGGAACTGTAATGGGTCTGCTGACATTCTATTAGGACCACATTATTATGGAGATCATACCACTGTGCACCTGGAAAACCTTGTACTGTAGTAATTGTTGGGCTCTGGCAAATTACCATGGCAGATTTGGTTGACCAGGATTGTAACTAGACTGCTTTTAGGCGTGCAAGCCAATTGTTGGAGCAATTCATATACACCAATTTTTGGGCTAAGAACTATTTTCCTGTTTTGATCTGCCTGGACCTGACCGGCTAAAAATTAGATAATAGTATGACACTCCTATATTCACAGCACACAAACCAAAAAGTTAGATGAAAACATAAAAACTCTTGAGGTTGCCATGTAATGCTATTCTATTTCTTATAATTCAGAACAATTATACACAAGAACCCCAAAATAGAAAAGAGGATGCCTCCAAGACAGGAAAGCACAACTTTGCTTTACTCTGATTTAAGTTGTCCCTTTCCAGACTGACTGCTCCCACATTCATACTTCACTGCAGAGTCCCCTGACTGGAAGCAACACCTGAAGACTACCCTTTCTGACACATTCTTAAAAGGATAGCTTGCAGTTCCAATACAGTTCTCAATACACCACAGATACCTCCATTCAATAGTATATCAAATTAATTAGCATTTTCGTTTTTCTATGTAACAAGGTCTGAGCCTGAAGTGTGCAATTGAGGCTGTTGTTACATGTTTTCCTTTACTATTTGGTGTATTTCCACATGTCAAAAAGGTTCCTCAACATTTCTGTATTGTATTGCTGCATTTCTTTGCAAAAGTCTCAGATTCCTTGCACTTTCCGTTCTCTCTAAACTTTTGGTTGTAAAAAACAGTCTCCAACTCTTAGACACCTAAAATCTTCCATCTATTTATCTATTTAATTAATGTAATATTGACCTCCAAAAATGATCTTGTGAATACACAAATGATGATTGTTGTAATTATTACTCTGCCATATAGAAGGTTTAATTATGAGATGAGGTCTATTATGACTTTAAAATCATTAGCTTGCTGATAATTTGATGATCAATGCCATTATGAAATCCTATGAGAGTAAATATTTGTAAGACAATCACGGAGGGGAAACTATTATTCTGATTCCATTCACTCCTTCATTTCTTGCTTTAATAAATCTAAGCAAGTTTATTAATTTCATGGACTAAAGAGAAGGAAATTCATATAGCATCACATTCAACAATTAAAAATATAAGATCAACCATTAACAGAAAATATATCCTACATTGTGTGCCATATACCAGTGGTGTACGAGAAATTTTAATGCTTGTAAAGAGCAGCTATATGAGAACAGGTGGATAAGAAAAAAAAAAGCAACTCAAGCAAGAAATCAGAGAGACTCTTAGCAGCGAATTATTGGTGGATTAAAAGACAGTAGAAGAGAGGCCATCATACCTGGTCACTTGTTTTATTGAGCTAGCTGAGCATTTCTGCATATTATTTGTAAATGGAATAATTAATTTTGTTTTATTCTCTATTTAAAGTTTCCTACCTCATGAGACCTTTTGCGGAAGAATGTTTAAAGTAGTCTTGGCAAGAGTCTAGTTAACTCAATATATGTTGGTACTCATCAATTTCAGCTAGACCATGAAATGGATGAAAAAATATTAATTGGTAACAGTCAGTGCAAATACAGCCTCCCTTCCTTGCACCTCCCTTCCCTTCCATGACCGTGCATGGAGATCTGTCATCGCCCCAGTCATTCACCCACCAGCCAGATGCAGGGAGACATTTTCCCAGTTTTCAACTGAACACCAGGTTGAAATGGGCTCTCCCTAGCCTGATGAAAATGAGCAAGTGAGTTAAGGTAGGAAAGAGAGAGAGTGCTGGAAGGATGGAGAGGCAGTGATTGAGGTAGGGCCTCACAGAAGGGGCAGGGCCAAGATGTTCAGTTTCACTCGATCAGAAAGTTGGCAAACCTAGAGCCACCCCTAGGCAGGAATTGTTCAGCACTGGAGTGGCTACCCTAAGAATTCTGCCGACCCTGGGTATCAGCTCATATCTTTCAAGCCTGTGAATGTTGCTCCACCCAGTTGTGTTTACTGGATAGCAACAGCAGATGCCCCTTCACTATGTGGTCCATTTGGCAGTACTACGAATTTAGAGATTAAAAGAAACTCATCTTTAGACCTTAGTAGACTGACTAATATCTCAGGGCAGCTACCTGAAGTAATAAAGTAACCACATAACAACTGAAAACGTGTATTTCAGTAAAATATTTACTGTCTGAGGTTTTATGGCACAAATATAAAAGTTGCATTCCTGTATTTATAGAAGAGCATGCACAAAAGGCTAAGTACACTTAATCAGATTTTGTAAAAATATATTCCTTTAGAAATTGATTTCCAAGGTCACACAATTACACCTGTTCTGTACGTATGCTTAGGATCATGTAGTTGGGGTGGCTTGATGGGGGGTTGGGTCACCTGAATATAATGCACAGATTCCTATGTTTTGCTTTAATTTATACCACCATGTTCAGTTTCAGTTTTAATAAGCAGCTTCGTTTTTCTTTTAAATAAGGCTTTTCTGCACTAGGGCCATGTCTATACTAGGAAAGTATTCCGAAATTACTAAATTCGACTTAATAATTCCAGATTTAACAAATTCGAACTAGCAAGTCCACACTACGGTGAAGCCTTGAAATTAGTCCAAGAAAGACTCTGTCAACATGGATGCGCTACTTCAGACTTAGTAGGATGCACTGGGGAGTAATTATTCAAATTATTCCAGGGAGTAATTATTTTGAAATAGCAGCTCTAGAGTTTCCATGCTACCATTATTTTGAAATAACTATTTCAAAATTAGCGTTACGCCTGATGAAAAGCAGGAGTACAGATCTCCAATTCTGTGGCCTGTTATTTTGAAATAACGGTTTTGCTAGTGTGGAGACACCACTTATAAATTGGATCGGGGGAGGGGCGTATTTCAGAATAAATTCCTAGTGTAAACCAGGGCTAGGAGTCTAGAATTTGAGTCCCTTATAGAAGTACTACTCTGCTAATGATACAGATTCCATTTTTTTGGAAGGTCCCTCACCAAACGTTCTTAAGTAAAGTAACTTGTCCTGGGATAAGAGGGAAGGTCCTTGCATGGATTAATAACTGGTTAAAAGACAGGAAACAAAGGGTAGGAATAAATGGTACAATTTCAGAGTGGAGAGAGGTAACTAGTGGTGTCTCCCAAGAGTCTGTCCTGGGATCAATCCTATTCAACTTGTTTATAAATGATCTGGAGAAAGGGGTGAATAGTGACGTGGCAGAATTTTCAGATGATACTAAACTACCCAAGGGTATGTCTACACTACAAAGTTAGTTCGAACTAACGGACGTTAGTTCGAACTAACTTTAATAGGTGCTACACTAGCGCTCCGCTAGTTCGAATTTGAATCGAACTAGCGGAGCGCTTAGTTCGAACTAGGTAAACCTCATTTTACGAGGACTAAGCCTAGTTCGAACTAGCTAGTTCGAACTAAGGGCTGTGTAGCCCTTTAGTTCGAACTAGTGGGAGGCTAGCCCTCCCCAGCTTTCCCTGGTGGCCACTCTGGCCAACACCAGGGAAACTCTATGCCCCCCTCCCGGCCCCGGACCCCTTAAAGGGGCACGGGCTGGCTACGGTGCCCGTGCCAGGTGCAAGCCTGCCAGCACCCAGCTAGCAGACCCTGCACCTGGCACGGCACAGAGCCACCCACCCGATGCCCCCCAGCCCACCCCCTCTTCCCGGGACCAGGCTGGCGGCTCCCGGGAGCTTCCCCTGGACCGCAAGAGGCGGGCACCTTCCTGGGCTAGTGCGGACATCGTGGACCTTGTCCACGATCTCCGCACTAGGCACAGGAAAGTGGCCGTCTAGGGCAGGAGAGCTGCCAGCCTGGCCACCCAGGACCAGGTGTGCATGAAAATCAAGGGGGTCCACTGAGACCCCCGACACTGAGCCCTGAGCTTACAATGGCCGTCCTGGGTCAGACCAAAGGTCCATCTAGCCCAGTAGCCTGTCTGCCAACAGCGGCCAACCCTAGGGACCCTGGAGGGGATGGACCGAAGACAATGACCAAGCCATTTGTCTCGTGCCATCCCTCTCCAGTCTTCCACAAACTTTGGGCAGGGACTCCACTCCTACCCTCTGGCTAATAGGACTCCATGGACCCAACCTCCATCACTTTATCTCACTTCCCTTTAAACTCTGTTCTAGTTGTAGCCTTCACAGCCTCCTGCAGCAAGGAGTTCCACAGGTTAACTATTGGCTTTGGGAAGAACAACAACTTTCTCTTACTTGTTTCAAGCCTGCTACCCATTCCTTTCCTTTGGTGTCCTCTAGTCCTTCTTTATGGGAACTCAGGAAGAACTTTTCTGAATGCACCCTCTCCACCCAACCCCTGCTTTTAGAGACCTCTATCCTGTCCCCCCTCCGTCTCCTCTTTTCTAAGCTGAACAGTCCCAGTCTCTGTAGCCTCTCTTCATCTGGGACCTGTTCCCAACCCCTGATCATGTTAGTTGCCCTCCCCTCTCCCAGCCTTTCTCTTCCCCTCTCTCACCTCCTTTTCCCAGTTTCCCCCAGTTTTTTTCAATAAAGACAGAGTCAATGTTGGAAGAAACGTTATCTTTATTTTGTACATCAATAAGAAGGGGGGCTAGGGAAGGGTAAGTGGAAGGAGGTGAGGGAGGAATAGGGTACGAGCCCCCGATGGGGAGGACTGGGCTGGCTCTGCGGGCTTCTGGGGGTGGAAGCTCTCCTGCAGCCCCCCAATTACTCCCTCTCCCCAGATGGCAGCCTGCGGCAAGTGCAGCCGGGCTGATGGCCGAGTGGTGTGATGTGCCCAGTGTGGGCACTCAGGGCACTCCAAGCCAGAACTTCTTTGCAAGCGGGGCACCCCTTAGAACTGTGTGTCCAGGGTGGGGGTCGGGACCCTTTAAGCGCAGCCCTTGGCTAGCCTGAGACAGCATCTCCATGCTCTAAGTCCTCCTTTTATGCCCTGCCGGCACTGCTTCCAGCCATCATTAAGCCCTGTTCAGAGTCCACTCAATGTGGACTTACTAGTTCGAACTAGCAAAACGCTAGTTCGAACTAGTTTTTAGTTCTAGATGCGTTAGTTCGAACTAGCTTAGTTCGAATTAACTAATTCTAACTAAGTTAGTTCGAACTAGCGCTGTAGTGTAGACGTACCCCAAGATAGTTAAGACCAAAGCAGACTGTGAAGAGTTTCAAAAAGATCTCACCAAACTAAGTGATTGGGCAACAAAATGGCAACTGAAATTTAATGTTGATAAATGCAAAGTAATGCAAATTGGAAAAAATAATCCCAACTATATATACAATCTGATGGGAACTAACTTAGCTACCACTACTCAAGAGAGAGAGCTTGGATTCATTGTAGATAGTTCTCTGAAAACATCCACTTAGTGTGCAATGGCAGTCAAAAAAGCAAATAGAATGTTAGGAATCATTAAGGAATCAGTAGGGATAGAGAATATGATAGGGAATATCTTATTGCCTGTCCACAAAACCATGGTACATTTTGAATACTGTGTACAAATGTGATTGCCTCATCTCAAAAAAGATATATAGGCATTGGAAAAGGTTCAGAAAAAAGCAACAAAAATGATTAGGGGTTTGGAACACATCCCATATGAAGAGAGATTAAAAAGACTTGGTCTTTTCATCTTGGAAAAGATGAGACTAAGGGGGAATATGATAGAGGTCTATAAGATCATGACTGGTATGGAAAAAGTGAACAAGGAAAAGTTATTTACTTGCTTCCATAACATAAGAATTAGGGGTAACCAAATGAAATTCGTAGGTAGCAGGTTTAAAATGAATAAAAGGACGTTTTTCTTCATGCAGTGCACAGTCAACCTGTGGAACTCCTTGCCAGAGGATGTTGTGAAAACTAGGACTTTAACAGGATTCAAAAATGAGCTAGATAAATTCATGGAGGTTATGTAAATCAATGCTTATTTGTCAGGATGGGTAGGAATGGTATCCTTAACCTCTGTTTGTCTGAAAATGGATTACATGAGAGGGATCATGTCACCCTCTGGGTCATCTGCAATTGGCTACTATTGGTAGACAAGATACTGAGATGGACCTTTGGTCAGATCCAGTATGGCCGTTCTTGTGTTGTTATGATGCTGGTATAACCGACTGGTGAAAATGAGGTACAGGTCTCCATCTCTGCTGATGCTCAAAGGATATGAGTTCTTACAGCCCCAAGCTACAGAGCTTTAAAATGCAAGCTGTAGACAGAGATACATTTAGTTCTAGAGGTCTCCAGGTCAGTTCCTGGCATGTTGGCCAAAACAGCAGCTGTCATACCAGGTCTTATTTAGTATAGCCCCTCCAGTACTATTTACAACTATGTACCATTTAAATAGGCTGTCTATTATACTGTTCATTCTCATGTACTGAATTTTACTCTGAAAATTAAAAGGTCTTGCTTCTGTACATAAAAGTGGCAATGTTATATTAAGGTTTGTCTTTAGATATATGAGACTAGCTGGGGTGGTTTTATTTTCAGATATTATTCAATTTTCCTGGATTCCATTTTTGTATTATTAAAAAAAAAAAAACTTGTCAAAGTGTGAGGAGCATGTACCAAGTTTTCAAAACATGTACCAGGATGGGCACAGCAATTACTGTTGGAGGAAATGCTAATGTTGTAGCACATGGAATATGGATGTTTGACATTTGTTTGAAGACTTGACAACATTACAGTACTTTGCACAACTTACCTCAGACTCTGATCCTGTGATATCTTGCACCCAGTATACTTACTTACATCAGACTGAGTATGTTGAGTGTATGCTCACTGCTACCATTATGATTTGGTAGTATTTTACACCTACTTTGCACTAGCAAAAATGATTACATAAAAGTGTAGGGCAACAGGTGAATTACGTGCTTCATTTTCTTTTCAACATCAGTGCAAAACAGTCAGCATTATTTTAACAAACTTCATTTTTAGTAGGTGGAAAATTAAAACATAGACTTTTTCCTTCTCCAAAGTTTGCAATACTTTAAAATCCTTGACAGGTTTCCATTTTATATTCAAACACTGAGCTCTTCCTTTATCGACAATCAGGCTGAAATTAACGGTTCTTTCATTTACTCTCACCAGCATGAACATTTGTCAAAGCAGCAATTGATAGAAAAGTTAACTTTCAGACCAGTGATGAGATTACTCGACAATGTCACATGTTATACCCACAAATGTAAAATATTTTTAAAGTTTCCAAAAACAAAATAGTGAATTGACTTTTTTTAAAGCAAGCCAGATATCTGTGGTCTGATTGTCCACTGTCTTGCGTACTTGATAGCCATTTACACAAGAGCAAAAGTGGCTGTAAAATTATACCTTTCTGGCTGACTACACAAGAGACAAGGCCTGGGATAATCAGGGAAATAAAATCTAGAATGCAGTTTCCACCATCTTATAATTATTTTAGTTCATGTGATAACATATAGGAGTAGAGTCCTTTTAATGTAAAATAGAGTAAGTTGACAACATTAGTTTTTCATGCTGTTATTAAAGCAGTTGTTTACACATGTACTATTCAGAATGCACAAAAGTGTCTATATTATATTTAAAAAATAGGGATTGATGAATTACTAAACATAACCACAGAGTGAATGTGCAGGCAAAATATTTCCTCCTTTTCCTCTGACAGAGTACAGTGATTGACTTGTAAGACAAAGGTATGATTTAAAAAAAAACCTTAAAATTTGTGGCATATTAAACAGATGTGCCAGCTGACTTGTACTCATGGGCTCAGGCAGAGGGGCTGTTTTATTGCTGTGTAGTTATCTGGGCTCTGACTGGTGACTGACCTTTGGGACCTTCTCTCCTAGCAAAGTCCTAGAGTCGAGCTCCAGCCTGAGCGAGAATGTTTGCACAGCAATGAAACAGCTGTGAAGCCAGAGCCCCACAAACCCAAGTCTGCTGACCCAGGCCAGCCATGATTAGCTTGTTGTGTAGACATACTGTTGGATCTAACACCAAAGATAACACTTGTAACCATCCCTGTAATAAACTAAGTAAAGATTTATCAATGAGGAAAAAGGGATAAGAACGTTATTTACAAGTTAAAACAGATAAACATTCACACACATGAGTTGCAGCCTTCAGTTCCAGTGACAGAGCTGCTGAAATGTGCCAGCTCTGTATGTCCTTTAGGGCTAACCCAGGTGAGTCCTAGTGGTTTCTTGCTGGTGTTTAGGAATCTTTGTTTCTTAGAGTTTAAACAGCATAAGAGGACCCTAGTTCCTTCTGTCCATTCCCAAGAGTCCATGTAGTAGTGCAAGCACTTCTGCACCATGTGTACGGAGGGGACAATTGACCAAGTCTTTGTTCCATAGTGGCGCATTCAGACTCAGTAGTCCTTCCTAATGGCAGGAGATAGCACCTTTTGATAGGAATCCAGCATTTTGCATTAGATGAAGTCTTTGGTGAGTTACAGAACAAATGTTTTACCATTATAAAGCAAACACTTAAGTGTTAACTTATAGCATGTGTCAGGGGTCTGCCCATAAAGGCACTCTGCCTGGGAGTCGTCTGTAATGGTCCTCCCTTTTACGAAGTCCCGTAGCACTCTACCCTCTGGGTCAGCCCCTGTGTTTCTCTAGCCCTTTTCAGGCCCCACCTCCCCCCCACACACATCTGCAGCCTTGACAGACTGGGCGGAGGGGGGGGTAGAGGTTCCCTTGGGGCGTTGGCTGGCACTGCGACTAGTGCGGTGAACACCCTAATCTGCCTATATATTATTATTTGGTTCTGCGGGAGGGACGGGGCGGAGAAGGGAGACTCAGGCCCTCCCACTCTCCGAGTCTCAGCCCTGGGACCTAGAGACAAAGGGATCTTTGTCCCTGTCTCGGCTGATGAGGCTACTGTCTGCAACTCGTCAGCCCACAGGCTGTGGCTCCTTTGCCTGCCCTGGGCTTCTTCCTTCTCCCCCCCCTTTAGTTACCTCTCCGTTGCCAGGTGCCCTCCAGCCTCCCCAGCTGGGGTCCACTCAGACAACCCTACTTCCTCCTCTTTGTCCCTTGGCTCTCCGGGTGTCTTCTCAGCATCCTCTCAGTCATCCAGGGGTGCTTCCGATGCTACCAGAGAGTCCCTACACCCCTTCTCTTCCTGGCAGCCTGTAGACCTTTTAAAGGTCCCATGCCTGTGCTGCCCCTCCCCTTGCGCTGGCGTCAGGCTGCCCTCTTATTCCTGGCATGCTCTGTCCTTTTTGACCCCAGTGTCACCAGACGTTGGGTTGGGAGGCGTGTTCAGCATCCCTGGCCAGAGCACAGCTGGCTGCGGCCGCAGCACCAGCTCCACACCACCCACAGGGAGCGTACAAGACTGTGCTGCTCCATCACAGCATGGAATACAGATATTATATGTAGGATCCTGGAGTACAGATATTACATGCAGCATCCTACAAGTATTCCATACAGTTTAAACACTAAGCATATTCTTAGAACACTAATTTTTTTAACTATACTAACTGATGGGTGAGTCAGACTGATCTCCAGCTATGCATTTGTCACTGTTCAGTGAAGCCCAAGGCCTTCATGAGCTGGCACATGGTCTACCAGCATCACCTCATACTTGGTGATTACTATCTGGTCTCCCCTCCCAATCTTCTCTTCTCCAGACCAAACAAACACATTTTTTTTCAGTCTCTCCTTGTAGGCCATGTTTTTTTTATACCTTTAATAATTTTTATTACTCTTCTCTGGACTTTCTGCTAATTACCCACATTTATCACAAACTGTGATGCCCAGAAATGGGACCCAGTTCTCCAGAGGAGGCCTGTATCAGTGATGAGTAGAGTAGATTGTTGTTGTACTTTGTTTTAGACATTTTTGTTAAAGTTTCAGAATTATAGGATGCATCGTATGGATCCTGAAAATTACCCTCTTTTTAAATATTTATGGTGCTTTCTGACTTTTCATCCAACTCAGGCTCTAAGTAGAATAATGTAAAAACCCATCATTTTGCACACATGCAGAGAACTCTCATCCCTCAGAGATGGGGAAGATGGGTTTTTGGGTAAGATTGATTCTGAAATAAGATAGTAACCATTTGCATATTTAGTCATTGCTGAGTCAGCAGAAAATTAATGCTTTGGCACTTGGCTGTTTCTGTTTGCCTGAAAGAGCACTTGATGCTTCTTCTTAAAATGAGGTCTACATTCTAAAGGCGTGGTGTCCAACCAGTTCTGAAGCAGTAGCCATTATGGCTACTCAATCAGCCAAATAGCCACATGTGACTGGTGGCTAGCATGGTGGACACCCGGATTCTAAACTAAGTCTGCATCACTCACAGGGATGTGAAAAATACACAGGAGCATCATAATTAAGCCAACCACCTCTACCAGTGTAGACAGTGTTAGACTGAGGGAAGAATTCTTTAATTGACCTAGTTACCAATTCTCAGGGAGGTATCGTGAAGCAATGCAGCTGTAAATCTACAGCTGGGCCACTGCAATGTTTTGAGTGTAGACTTAGAAACTGTTCATGGAAATAATTGGCTGTGCCCCAAGGAGTGGCAATGAGGGGCAGAGAGGAGTACTGTGGCTGAAAAGAGAAGAAGGATAGGGTAAAAAGAGAGGAGACTGAAGAGGAGAGAAGGAGAGGGGAGAATGACAGTGACCAAGATGTTCAGAGGGGTAGCCGTGTTAGTCTGTAACTTGAAAAACAATGAGTAGTCCTCTTGCTCCTTAGAGACTAACATATATATGTTTCTATGCCTTTGCTTTCTTGCCTCTGTCTTCACAGACAAGGTCATCTCCCAGACAAATGCACTAGACAATGCAGTATGGGAAGGAGGTGGACAGCCCTTGGTGGGGAAAGAACAAGTTAGGAACTATTTAGAAAAGCTAAACATACACAAATCCATAGGCCTGGATTTAATGCATCCGAGGGTACTGAGGGGGTTGGCAAATGTCATTATGGAGCCTTTGGCCATTATCTTTGAAAATTCGTGGTGATCAGGAGAAATTCCGGATGATTGGAAAAAAGGCAAATGTAGTGCCCATCTTTAAAAAAGGGAAGAAGGACAGTCCAGGGAACTACAGACCAGTCAGCCTTACCTTAGTCCCTGGAAAAATCATAGAGGGGATCCTCAAGGAATCAATTTTGAAGCACTTGGAAGAGGGGAAAGTGATAAGGAATAGTCAATGTGGATTCACGAAGGACAATTTGTTCCTGACCAATCTGATTAGCTTCTATGATGAGGTAACTGGCTCTGTGGATATGGGGAAGTCAATGGATGTGATATACCTTGATTTTAGCAAAGCTTTTGATATGGTCTCCCACAATATTCTTGCCAGAAAGTTAAGGAAATATGGGTAGGTTAAATGGGCTGCTAGATGGATAGAAAGCTCGCTAGACTGTCGGGCCCAACGGGTAGTGATCAACGGCTCGATGTCATGTTGGTGGTCTGTTTCTAGCAGAGTGCCCCAAGGATCTGTTCTAGGACCAGTTTTGTTCAACATCTTTATTAATGACCTGGATGAGGGGATGGATTGCTCCCTCAGCAAGTTCACAGATGACACTAAGCTAGGGGGAGAGGTAGATACACTGGAGGACAGGAATAGGGTCCAGAAAGAGATGGACAGATTAGAGGATTGGGCCAAAAGAAATCTGATGAGGTTCAATAGGACAAGTGTAGAGTACTGCACTTGGGACGGAAGAATCCCAAGATTGTTACAGGCTAGGGACCGAATGGCTAAGTAGCAGTTCTGCAGAAAAGGACCTGGCGATTAGAGTGGATGAGAAGTTGGGTATGAGTCAACAGTGTGCCCTTGTAGCCAAGAGGGCTAATGGCATAGTAGGGTGCATTAGAAGGAGCATTGCCAGCAGATCCAGAGACGTGATTATTCGCCTTTATTCGGCTTTGGTGAGGACACATCCAGAGTATTGTATCCAGTTCTGGGCCCCCTACTATAGAAAGGATGTGGCTGCATTGGAGAGGGTCCAGCAGAGGGCGACCAAAATGATTAGGGGACTGGAGCGCATGACCTATGAGGAAAGACTGAGGGTATGTCTACACTACCCCGCTAGTTCGAACTAGCGGGGTAATGTATGCATACAGAACTTGCTAATGAAGCCCGGGATTTGAATTTCCCAGGCTTCATTAGCATAAAGCCGGCACCGCCATTTTTAAAAGCCGGCTAGTGCGAACCCCGTGCCCAGATGAGTTAAAATGTTCCCTTACAGGTTTTGGCAAGGAAGCATAAAGGAGACTGCAGGAGCATAGAAAAGCATGGGCAGAGAGCCCAGGAAGAGAAGAGCAGGAAAGGAAATGTAAACATTAAAGTGGTGATCACAATATTGATAACCTGAATAAATAAAAAATCATGAATCAGTTGTACATTTTAAACAAAATAAGCCAAATCCTCAGCTGGTGTAGCTCTACATAGCTCCATTAAAGGCAATAGAATTACACACATTTCCACCAGCAGAGGATGTTGTCCAAATAGTACAATTATATGTATTCATGAATCATTCAGTATATAGTACACTGCCATTAGCAATATAGTTTTTCTAATGCTCTGAGAAGAGATGATGCAGCTAGTGTGCAACTGCCAACACTTTTAAGTGTTTTAAAACTTACTACAGGCCTTATTTAAAATAAAATTTGACATTTTGCATCCATTAGCTATTCATTCTTCACGCTATCCTATCAATTCAACTCAGTCAAGAAGTATTATTATAGTGTTCTTGTTTTGCAGAGAGTTTAAGTGATTTGTTCAAATTGAAGGAGTCATTGGAAAGCTAGGATTAGACTTCAGGAATTTCTATCTACTAGCCCCAAACTCAGTTCTCCTGGACTATACTGCTTCTCTCTTTGTACACGCTTTGTTTCTTTCTCCTGACAAGTGCCTCCGTCTACTAGCTTTCAGATACATGTTCAAACTGGTACCTTCTAATTAGTTTTATATGGAGTTTGATAGAAATATATGACTGCACAACTTTATGTAACGTAATTATATTTTCAGATCAACTAAGTGATTGTTTTTCATGTGAACAGTTTAGTTTTTGTGATCATTTTTAGTTTGGATATATAAAGAGTGAGACCTCACAGTGTTCATATATGTATGTATGTATCATAATTTAGTGACTATATCCTGCGGGTTATATTTGTTTTTACAAACCCCACATTTCCCCCCCACACACACACACACCGGGTTCTACTCGGGTGTGGGGTATACAAAATTTTTTTTACACACTGCCCGGTTCCTGCTCAGCCTCCAGCCTCCGGGCGGTGAGCACTCCCCCGCCTGGTTCCTGAGCAGCCTCCAGCCTCTGGGCGGGAAAGCACTCACGGCCCGGTTCCTCCGCAGCCATAGGAAGGGGAAGGGGGAGCGCTAATCCAGCTGCACAGGGACTGGGCAGTGAGCACTCCCCAACCTGGAGGCTGATGGCTGTGCAGTAACCGGGCGGAGCAGCGCACACCGCCCGGTTCCTGCACATCTGGATGAGCGCTCCCCCTACCCCTTCCTATGGCTACGGAGGAACTGGGCGGTGAGCGCTCCCCCTCCTGGAGGCTGGTGTGCGGGGCATACAAGATTTTTTTTAACTCAAAAAGAAAAAATCGTGGGGTATATTCGAGTGTGGGGTGTATTCGCTAAAAGACGGTATTTATTTGTTTACTATGAATAGCAGTAGTAATAATTTGTATTATAGTAAAGCTTAGGGACCAAAATCTTAGATTTGGAGTCCATTGTTCCAGGAACTTGTGCAAACATATTAAAAACACTCCTTGCCCTGAAGTGTTTATTCATAGAATCATAGAATACTAGGACTGGAAGGGACCTCGAGAGGTCATCGAGTCCAGTCCCCTGTCCTCATGGCAGGACCAAAGACTGTCTAGACCATCCCTGATAGACATTTATCTAACCTACTCTTAAATATCTCCAGAGATGGGGATTCCACAACCTCCCTGGGCAATTTATTCCAGTGTTTGACTACCCTCACAGTTAGGAACTTTTTCCTAATGTCCAACCTCTCTTGCTGCAGTTTAAGCCCATTGCTTCTCATTCTATCCTCAGAGGCCAAGACGAACAAGTTTTCTCCCTCCTCCTTATGACACCCTTTTAGATACCTGAAAACTGCTATCATGTCCCCCCTCAATCTTCTCTTTTCTAAACTAAACAAACCCAGTTCTTTTAGCCTTCCCTCATAGGTCATGTTCTCTAGACCTTTAATCATACTTGTTGCTCTTCTCTGGACCCTCTCCAATTTCTCCACATCTTTCTTAAAATGTGGTGCCCAGAACTGGACACAGTACTCCAACTGAGGCCTAACCAGCACAGTGAAGTATAAGACAAGAGACAATAAGATACATCAGATGGGGGATGTGCAAGGTGCTGGACAATATGTTCATGGCATACCAGTTGCCAGGTCCATTGTCGAGGGTTTTTTTTAGGAATCATAGCAAAGAAAAGTTTTATAGAGGAATGTGAATGAGGACAAGAAAGTGGTCTGTAAGTGTCGATGGGGAGCTCCTCCAGTGCTTCTGGAGAAGCATGGGAGCAAGCATGAAAATCCTTGTTTAATATTTTAATAAGTGGATGATAAAGGCAGAGCAGAGGCAGGAGCTCCATCTCGTTAGTTTATAAGTAATCATGGTTAGCATGGGGATAGGCCATGAATGCCTTAAATAATGAGTGATTTTTGTTTGAGGTGGTGGACCAAATAGAGCCAGTAGAGAGATGCAAAGAAAGGGATGACATCATCAAAGCAGTGAGCCAGGAAAACAATATTTGCTGCAACCATTTAAAAAAATATGGTTAGACAAGCCTTCATTTTCAAGGCTAGGGAGGAGGTGGTTGCACCAGTTGAAATGAAAGATGTTGAGGGCTTGGATGGGACTTTATGGCTGGTAAAGAAAGGACAGATTGTATCGATGTTATGCAAAATGGTATTTCAAATGCTGTTTACAATTTGGAAAAAATCAATTTGGATTAATTATGTTATGAGACAACTGTAAGTGACAATTGTGTGCAAAAGGGTTAGTTGTACTTTTCAAATCTTCTGAGTGTCTTTCACTTCTTCTGCTGACTGCCTCATTCTGTAGACCATGCTTAGGTTTAGCTATCTTGCATTCATTTTTGCAAACCTCAACTATATATTCTCATACAAACAGCAGATCCAGATTGTTACTGTGGTGAAAAAAACTGGATTTCTTCACCCCATTGAGGCTTCTTAACCCCACTGCTTCAAAGTCTCAGAGGGGTAGCTTTGTTAGCTGTAACTTTAAATTTTTTAAAAAAGAACAAGTGGTCTTGTAACTCCTTGGGGCACATCTACACTGCAAGGGAAAAGTCAAATTGAGCTATGCAACTTCTGCTACATCAATTGCGTGGCCCAAGTAAAAATAGCTTAATTTGGGCTTTTGACGCTGTCTACACAGCAGGAAGATGAAGGAAGAATACCCTTCCTTCTGCTTCGCTTATTCCTTGTGAAATGAGGGTTGCAGGAGTTGGAATAAGAAGTGCTCCAGCTATACATTATGACAAAATAATGGTTTGATGTTTAGACATTAATTTTGTTATCACCTAAGTTTAGTTATTAATTTTGAAATCACCTAAGTTATTCTGAAAAAACATTGCAGTACCCTTAGGGTATGTCTGCAGAGCAAAGTTATTTTGAAATAACAGCCGTTATTTCGAAATAACTTTACTAGCATCTACACAGCCAAGCTGCTATTTTGAAATTAATAGCGGAGCGCTTATTTCTAATTTGGTAAACCTCATTCCAAAACACTATTTCGAAATGCATTTTGTGTGTAGACATGTTATTTCGAAATAACTTATTTCAAATTAGCTATTTTGAAATAACGTTGTAGTATAGACATACCCTTACAGACTAACAACAAATTATATAGCATCATGAGCTTTCATGGGCACAACCCACTTCATCAGATGAGTGGAACAAAGAGGCCAGTTTAGTTTGCTTACTTTTATTTCTAGGAACCCTAGTTCTTTTATCTTTGTTCTGTAATCCTTGCTCTTTTATTTTCCTGATTTTCATTCTCAACATTACATATTCTTATCCTGTTTGTATACATAGAATATATAGAGAAAGGATAGAGCAGGCCGGGTGGGTGGCGGAGTGGCACTGTAGTGAAAGATAATGTAGAATCAAATGAAATAAAAATATTAAGTGAATCAACATGTTCCATAGAATCGCTATGGATAGAAATTCCATGCTCCAATAATAAGAAATTAGCAGTAGGGATATATTACCAACCACCTGACCAGGACAGCGATACTGACATAGAAATGCTGAGGGAGATTAGAGAGGTTACCAAAATAAAGAACTCTATAATAATGGGGGATTTTAATTACCCCCATATTGACTGGATACATGTCACCTCAGGAAGAGAAGCGGAGAGAAAATTTCTCAATGGCTTAAATGACTGCTTCTTGGAGCAGCTAGTGCAGGAACCCACAAGGGGAGAGGCAATTCTCGATTTAGTCCTGAGTGGAGTGCAGGATCAGGTCCAGGATATAACCGTTACAGGACCGCTTGGGAATAGTGACCATAATATAATAACATTCAACATTCCTGTGGTGGGAAGAACACCTCAGCAGTCCAGCACCCTGGCATTTAATTTCAAAAAGGGGAATTACGCAAAAATGAGGAGGTTAGTTAAACAGAAATTAAAAGGCACAGTGACTAGAGCCAAATCCCTGAAAGCTGCATGGAAACTTTTTAAAGACACCATAATAGAGGCCCAACTTAAATGTATACCCCAAATCAAAAAACATAGCAAGAGACCTAAAAAAGAGTCACCGTGGCTTAACCACCATGTAAAAGAAGCAGTGAGGGACAAAAAGGTATCTTTTAAGAAGTGGAAGTCCAATCCTAGTGAGATAAATAGAAAGGAACATAAACACTGTCAAATCAAGTGTAAACATGTAATAAGAAAAGCAAAAAAAGATTTTGAGGAACAGCTAGCCAAAAACTCAAAAAGAAATAACAAAATGTTTTTTAAGTACATTAGAAGCAGGAAGCCTGCTAAAAAGCCTGTGTGTTCCCTAGATGATTGAGCTATAAAAGGAGCAATCAAGGACGATAAAGCCTTTGCAGAGAAACTAATGATTTCTTTGCTTCAGTATTCACGGCTGAGGACGTTGGGGAGATTCCTGAATCTGCACCGTCCTTTGTGGGTGATGAATCTGAGGAACTGTCCCAGATTGAAGTGTCATTAGAGGAGGTTTTGGAACAAATAGAAAAACTTAATGTTAACAAATCTCCGGGACCGGATGGCATTCATCCAAGGGTTCTAAAAGAACTTAAATGGGAAATTGCTGAGCTATTATCTGTGGTTTGTAACCTATCCTTTAAATCGGCTTCCGTACCTAATGACTGGAAGGTAGCCAACGTGACACCAATATTTAAAAAGGGCTCTAGAGGCGATCCTGGCAATTACAGACCGGTAAGTCTAACTTCAGTACTGGGCAAATTAGTCGAAACAATAGTAAAGAATAAAATTGTGAAGCATGTAGAAGAACATAATTTGTTGGACAAAAGTCAACATGGTTTCTGTAAAGGGAAATCCTGTCTTACTAATCTGTTAGAGTTCTTTGAAGGGGTTAACAAACATGCGGACAAGGGGGATCCAGTAGATATAGTATACTTGGATTTTCAGAAAGCCTTTGACAAGGTCCCTCACCAAAGGCTCTTGTGTAAATTACATGGCCATGGGATAAGAGGAAAGGTCCTTTCTTGGATTGAGAACTGGTTAAAAGACAGGAAACAAAGGGTAGGAATAAATGATAAATTTTCAGATTGGAGAGGGGTAACTAGTGGTGTACCCTAAGGGTCAGTCCTGGGACCAATCCTTTTCAACTTATTCATAAATAATCTGGAGAAAGGGGTAAACAGTGAGGTAGTAAAGTTTGCAGATGATACCAAACTGTTTAGGATAGTCAAGACAGAAGCAGACTGTGAGGGACTCCAAGAAGATCTCACCAAACTGAGTGATTGGGCAAAAATATGGCAAATAAAATTTAATGTGGATAAGTGTAAAGTAATGCACATTGGGAAAAATAACCCCAACTATACGTACAGTATGATGGGGGCTAATTTGGCTACGACAAATCAGGAAAGAGATCTTGGAGTTATCGTGGACAGTTCTCTGAAAACTTCCACACAGTGTGCAGCGGCGGTCAAAAAGGTAAATAGGATGCTAGGAATTATTAGAAAAGGGATAGAAAATAAGACCCAGAATATCTTACTGCCCCTGTATAAAACTATGGTACGCCCACATCTTGAATACTGTGTACAGATGTGGTCTCCTCACCTCAAAAAAGATATTTTGGCCTTGGAAAGGGTTCAGAAAAGGGCAACTAAAATGATTAGGGGTTTGGAACGGGTCCCATATGAGGAGAGGTTAAAGCGACTGGGACTTTTCAGTTTAGAAAAGAGGAGACTGAGGTGGGATATGATAGAGGTCTATAAAATCATGAGTGGTGTGGAGAGGGCTGATAAAGAAAAGTTATTTATTAGTTCCCATAATAGAAGAACTAGAGGACATCAAATGAAATTAATGGGTAGCAGGTTTAAAACTAATAAAAGAAAGTTCTTCTTCACACAGCGTGTAGTCAACCTGTGGAACTCCTTGCCAGAGGAGGCTGTGAAGGCTAGGACTATAATAGAGTTTAAAGAGAAGCTGGATAAATTCATGGAGGTTAGGTCCATAAAAGGCTATTAGCCAGGGGATAAAATGGTGTCCTTGGCCTCTGTTTGTCAGAGGCTGGAGAGGGATGGCAGGAGACAAATCGCTTGATCATTGTCTTCGGTCCACCCTCTCTGGGGCACCTGGTGTTGGCCACTGTCGGTAGACAGGATACTGGGCTAGATGGACCTTTGGTCTGACCCAGTACAGCCGTTCTTATGTACATCATCAGAAAGCATTAGTGCAACCATGTCACAATTGTTTTCAGTGTCAAAACTAGATTGTTACTCATGAAGAAAGAATCTATCATACAAGTATTTTACAAGAATGTAATAAATGCAGTATAGCTCTCCTGTGACACTTATACACCTATGTGTGTCTAGACTGCATCCCTTTTCCATAAAAGGGATGCAAATTAGACACATCGCAATTGCAAATGAAGTGGGGATTTAAATCCCCCCTCTTCATTTGCATAAAAATGGCTGCCGCTTTTTTACAGCTCGGAGCTTTGCCGGAAAAAAGCGCCAATCTATACGCAGATCTTTCGGAAAATAAAGCCTTTTCCGAAAGATCCCTAGAGGGATCTACATTTGTACACTTCCAAAGTACTTAGATGACTGTTAAAGCTTCAGCACATCCCTTATGGAAAAGGGATCGCTCCATCCATTGCTGAAGTAGAGCTTCTGGAATGGTGATGTTTAGCTTCAAAAAGGAGGATCACACAACAGTTTTGGGTTGAGAGTGAAAAATATTGTTTGCAGTTGAAATTGCAGGGTGAATTTTAGCTGGATGGATTTAATAATGAGAACTGGAAATGAACCTGGATAATAAAATAATAATATATTCTTAAACTAATTGACATGGAGGGTCATAAAAAGTGGAATTAAATAGTCAACAGAACATTCTTTATGTGCAGAGGAGTATTCCACTGGCAAAAAATTAGTGGGGGATTGAACCAAATACTTGTACCAGCCTTACTCCCCATCAATATCGGTAGAGTAGAGACAGACTGGACATAAGAAGGGACATGAAACAGTGGAATCTATTATGCTCAATTCTCCAGTGATGCAAGGACAATGAAGAATCTTAAACCAATGGCATTACTTAGATTTATTTTTCAGCAACTGTAACTTCCACTGGGACTGGGAGGCAGGGGAACATGAAACCACAGTTTGCTTTCAGATACTCTTCTCATCTCCACTGTATTGAATTGGAACAGAGAATCTGGCCCACAATCTTCAATAACCTTACGAATCAGAACCTCAGTTCATGATCATTCAATAAGACAATCCTTTCCAAACAGCACCCTGTCCTCCAACTCCATGCTCATCATCAACTCTGTACAGGCTCAAAGGAAAGAGTGCTATCTACTGACCATTCACTGATTTCTCTTTGTGAATCCTGTTGCTGTTGCTTTATGGTCTCTCATCCAATTGGAAACTTCTGCTTTACTATGATTACAAAACTGTGTAAATGACTTTGGAATGAAGAATGTAACAAAAAATTGTAAAGAAGTCCTCTGTTGCTTCAAAATATAAACACAACAAATGGTCCTGTTGCACCTTCAATACTAATCAAAATATATAGAATCATGAAGTTTTGTGGTCAAAACACACTTAATCAGATGAATTGAAGTGGGTTTTGCCCACTAAAGCTCATGATTCTATGCATTATGGTTATTCTCCAAGGTGCTACAGGACCACTCATTATTTTTAAAGTTACAGGCTAACACTGCTGCCCCTCTGAGATTTCCAAAATGTAAGGCATTCAAGATTTCCTTAGAAACACTTCAGTAATCTTTTCTTTGTCTTGTGAGGATAGGAGAAAATCGAATACGGAAATGCTAATCTAGTTTTATTTATTTTCTTACAGTGTAAGGCCTTTCAGGGTGATTCTCTACTCCGCCCAAAAATGCAGATAAATTACTGAACTTAATTCTCTAAAACAGAGTTTTTCAAATGGGGGAAAAAAGTGTTTGGAGATGGTAAAAGTGAAATTGTATGTAATATGCTTTTTTTTTATTATGACCCTGACCAGCAAAACACTCAAATATATGTCTAAGTAAAACAGATGAAGAGTATCATTTAGTTTGATTTTAATGAGGTCACCTGTGTGCCTAAAGTCAGATAGGTATTTTGTTGATTTGGGAGCCTATATGAACTCCAGTTTTGTTTATATATGAAAACAAATTTGGAATCCTAACCATATGAATTTCCTTTTGCAAACAAGGTGGATGCCCATGGAAACATTTTGCTAACATCGCTGGAAATTCACAACGAAGTGGCAAGCAATGAAGTTACAACCAGTGTTACTGATGCTAGGAATTCAACAATATCCTTTGACAACTCAGGAATCCAATACAGAAAACAAAGTTCACATAGGGAAAGCTTTGGAAGGCGTACAATGGATAGAACAGTACCCCACAGCAAGAAGAGCCATTTACGGAGGAGGTCTTCACAGCTAAAAATAAAAATCCCTGATCTAACGGATGTGAATGCTATAGACAGATGGTCACGGGTAGTGTTTCCATTCACATTTTCTCTTTTCAACTTAATTTATTGGTTATATTATGTTAACTGAGTGACTGCTTTTCTAAAAGACTTCATTAACAATACATGAAATATTGCTCTGCCTGTCAAGTTTATATATATATGTATAATATGAACTTTTATTATATATAAAATGCACATGTATTTGTGTATACATATAATGTGGAAGCATGTATATATATAGACATGTGCACAGAAGTGTATTCTATATATACACATGCACACAGGTATATATATACATTCTGAGGTTATGGATAATTCAATATACAATGCACATCAAAAGAACTTTTTTAAATTGAAAGACAGCTGTCCTCAAAACAGTAAGCCTTGAGAAAATTGAATATTGTATAATATCACTTTGACTGTCATAGAAATTTTCAAACAGTTGTAATTATATATCAAGTCGGCATTCATAAACATTATGTTTGTAAAAGTTGACCTACACATTGAACGTAAACTAACACCGTTCCATTGGTAAAGTTAAAATTTCATTTGTATTGCATATCATCAATGTTACTTTCATCAAGCCAAATTAATTTTCCTTGCAAACAGTTCTTGTTTTTATATGTTGTAATAGATTTTTTTCCTGGCAATTTTCAGTGATCGCTTGCTTTCTCTTCTGCAGTAAGTAAGCCTAATCCTTGGATGAGTGTTGTTTAGTGTTTTGGAGAAATTCATGTTCATGTTTCCAAACATCCATCTTAAATATCCATCAGCAATGAAAGGAATATTTTGTAAGTACTAAAATGTACAGTGTAATTTTTTTCACTTGGACTGGTTCCAGCTAATATTTCATTCTGAAAAACAAGCACATTTTTAGTGTAATTTAGCTAAGAATTCAACTACTGCCAATGTGTTCTGCATCTGCTATAGATTTTAAAGGTCATTATTCTAGTGAAAGTGTAAACACGTCTCAGGTTATTTGCTAATTCAACATAAAACCATCAAGCTATATTCTTTATTAAACATGCATTCACATGATCAAACATTCTTATAACATTGTATGTTAATGTAAGATATATTTGCATAATATGCATATATATGTATATTTTAACAAGATTTTTCTTTTTGTGCTTACTATTGTGATTGCATGCTGTGTCATATTTTTGTTTGTGATGTTACAACTTTTTCTTATCTAGACAAATAGAGTACTTCTAATATTTCAATAACAGCATTTTCATATTTTATTTTATACATACAGCATATACACAAACTCATACAGCTAGTATGGTCCATTCATAGATCATACATGATAGCAAATAACATATCTTGTTTCAACATTAAACATATTCAGGCATTCTTTATGCAACTGTGACCACTTTTGTTTTCATTCCAATTCATTCCCTCATCAGTATCTGACTTTTTAAATCTAGTACGTTCTACTAGTAAAGACACATCCGTTTCGGAGCTGTAATCCTAATTTACTATTTAACAGAAATAGATCTTTCTAAAGAAAAAAAGATATATTTTTTGTAAACACTGTTTTTGACACACACATCCATAAATAGAACCAAGTACAGTAGTAGACATAGATTGTAAAAGGAGTTAAGGGCTGGATTCTGCCAGCTCTTTGCCTACAAAATCCCTATTGATGCAATAGGAAGTTGGCAGGTATTGTTTCCAGTTCAGAGTGCAATTGACAAGGATTGGTGGAGGAAAAATATGTGGATGTGCAGCTGCCAAGTAAGCGAGATAAGATTAACCTAAAAATGCTGCCTTTGATCTAAAGTATCCTATGTTTTCAATAATATCTGACTTGTTTGTAAGTACCAGTGATATTTTTGCTGCTGCAATGTAAATTATTCATTCCCATTTTAATCTGTCCAAAGGAACATAATTCTCCCATACAACTTTCTTCTGAGCTGAAACTCAACATACACGTTCAGGCGGTGAGATCTGAGTTGCAATCTGGTTCTTGAGCTGCTCGGTTTGCAATAATGTGCTCTCTCATAAAAGCAGCTAGTGGCAAGTCTGCGATTTAACCCTCAGTTGCTGCTACTCACATCAGACAAGTTAAACATATGCACAAGAGATCCTGAGATCAGAGCCTTACTGAGATCAGATCTAGCTGTGTCTAGACTGGCAAGCTTTTCCGCAAAAGCTTCGGGGCTTTTTTGCGGAAAAGAGCGTCTAGATTGGCATGGATGCTTTTCTGCAAAAAGTGCTTTTGCGGAAAAGCGGCCGTGCCAATTTAGACGCTCTTTTCCGCAAATGCTTTTAACGGAAAACTTTTCCATTAAAAGCATTTTCGGAAAATCAATCCAGTCTAGACGTAGCCCTCATGCATATTTGGCTACAGTGGGTTTATGCAGAGTGTTCATTATTGTCTTATTCAAGTGCACACAAGCTTTTTCAACATTGGTCAAAGAATTAAAAGGTCAAAAGGGCTCTTACAGCAGAGCCCCAAAACATCTAGTTCTTTTAAAAATTCCCCGATACAAATTTGCATCCAGCAGGATAACATATTTTGACCTCTTACACATTTGCAAACTGACAGTTAAAGAGCATATTTGCAACACTGGCATAATTACAATCAATTAAACAATTTAATAAAATAAAAACTACACATTTAAAAAGGATTTTAATCCAAAAATACAATTATGCAAATATTTTCATAAACAAAAACAGTTTATAACTTTCCATAATTTTTAGAATTATATCTGTATTGTAAACCTATTTTTGAGAGAGCTTTGCAAATAGTGATCTGCTCAGCTGTGTTGAATAAATGGGTTAAATTCCTTCTTCTCTTGGCCCAGATATGAAGGGTGTTGAACACTGTATGGTCAAATCTCATGAATATATCATGAGTCTGTATTTTTTCCTAAAACCCCGAATCCGGGAGTCATGTGAGACACAGCTTTCATTTTAAAAATGCCTACGTTTGCAGCTCTCATGATTGTAGGAAAATACTTTAAAATTTGACCCCTAAAGGCTCAAATACACAAGACAAATAAAAAGAACCCCAAATTTATTATTGTTTAAAATCTCATGATTTGTAGGCCAAACTGTAAGCTATTTTGTGGGGGCTGAATCACAATTTTTGAACACATGTGAGGGACATCTCTGGAAGACATAAGCTTTCTCAATTCTCATTAAAGTTAATGGCAGTTGAGGTTGGTCAGAGCTTCATTTGATTGTCCTCTTGCTTTCAGGAAAGCAAACAGGACCTTCCACTGATTAACAAAAACCTTTCTTGTCATTTAGGGCTCAACAGAAATCCATTGAAGTCTGTGGTGGTCTTTTTACTTAATACCAGTGTGGGTTGGCTCTAGCTCTTGGAACTAGATTGTAACCTGACAATCTGGAATGAGTCAGAGGTAGTGTATATCTGCGCTAACCCAGGAACACATTAGATAATAGTTTGGGTCTCAGCGAATCACAATTCACTTTCTTTCCTGCTTCCTTGATTGGCTGTGGAGAGAGCAAGTTTGTAGACCACTTTCCATGGAAATAATTTACTCTTCCATCTATTAAATATATACAATTCAATATTTTAAATGTTCACAGGATTCTGTCTGTCATGCTTCTTTCCAAAGGGGTTGAGGGAACACACATTTCAAACCTTAGGCTGATATGATAAAAGCCAGGAAACTCTAAATTAAGGTCAACACATTGTCCTGACATCATTGTGCCTTTTGTCCATCTTCCCTCATCTCCAGCCTCACCCCACCCAGACACATACCCACACACAAGAGTGTTTGCCTTAATTTTAAATTTTCTGGCTTGTGCTAGTGTTTTCCAGAATGTTATTTAATTATAGGTGATTTAAAACTCACACAAATCATTCTAACCCAGTTACACCAGAGTAAATGGATTTCATAGCCATTTAACACTTTTTTTGTAATTCAGTGTAACTAAGCTGTCATTTCCTCATCATTCATTCAATAAAGGCATAGAGGAAACTGAGATTATCCAATTGTAGCCCAAGGGTTCAATAAGAGGTAGAAATATTATGATGGTTAATTCTAAATTGATTTCAGCCCATTGTAAAGATAAAACTAAACCCCAGTCTTTTGTTTTTAGGGCACATTTATGTGTTTTTGGTATATTTCAATCATGGGGAAAAAATAGAATAGAGAAAACTGAATGATGATGAGTTGCTATATGAATATGTTCATGAATGAATACTCAAGCATTAAAAAGGGACTTAAAGATTAATCGCTTCTCTTTTACTTGGTGGAGAATAAAATACATTTGGTGAGCTCATGTTTATTCTGATATTACATGTCCCTGATGTTTAGTCAAATACTTTTAAAAGTTGAGTAAAAGATTTCCCAGTTGACATGAAAATAAAAATAAATGCTTCTTCCTTCTGAATCTATCATATCCTCAAGTGTTTTCTACAGCATAATGAGAAGAGTGTAAAGTTACATCCACTTTAACTTGGAGAGATGTGGCCACCCAGTCTTGCAAAGGAAAGGTATAGTGGTGCAAATCCTCTTCATGCTGAAGACTGCATAATCTTCCTTCACTTCCTGTGTAGCTTCTACCAGCCCAAGAAGCAAAAATACATGTGAGATGTGAATGAGACAACTCCTGTTCTTGATAGTAGCATTCTATCCCCTGCCTCCATTCATCAGACACACAGCTATTTTTTAAAAACAAGCATTTACATGTAGTGATTGTTTCAGAAGCAATAATTGTAATCACTATATTTTTTATTAATATAAATGTTGGTTTAGAGGACTCAGAGTACTGAAGACTCCAGTAGATTTAAAAAGTCATAACAGTTACAAGGGAGATGAAACCAAGAGAAAGCAGGATATTCAGAATGAAGACTAGCTCAAGCTTCTAAAATCTCAGATACCTGTGCAAAGATAACAGAACACACCAGCTTTTGCCTTCTTGAGTCCTTGAGCAACTAATGGTTTGTGTCACAATCTAAATGATTGTTAAAAGTATTAGACTTTGTGGGTCTTCTCTAAAACAATGAAATCAGGAGAAGGATTCCCACTGATTTCAAAATGTTATGAATCAGTTTGATGCACAGGGAGTTTTTTCAGTATAGCTATGTATGGATGCTTTTATTCCAGAATGAGCAAACCTTATTGGCCATGTCTACACTATACAGAAGATTCAAGCTGTCACAGTCAATCTTCCGAGGCTTGAATTAGCAAGTCTAGTGAAGATCCTCTAATTCAAACTGAGAGGGTACCCCTGTTGGCACTGCTAATCCAGCTTCTCATGAGGAGTAAGGGAAGTCGATTAGGAGTGTTTGCTTCTGTCAACATCCCTCTGTGTGGATGGCCCAAAAACATGATTCAGAATATGTTGACTCCAGCTACATAATTAACATAGCTGAAGTTGTATATCTTAAGTCAACATTCCCCTTTAGTGTAGACCAGGCCATTCTGAATTAGCTTAATGCAATGAATTAAACTATTACTGAATAAGGAACTCATATTCTGGAATAAGTATGAGTATATGTGGAATTAATCGGGAATAGTTAGGCTACTTTAAATTATAAATATGAAAGAAGATAAGGTGTTATTTGTGTGGAAAATCCCTAAGAAAGGAAGTATAAATCATGCTGATTTAACATATCTGTAATCTTGTAAAAAAAGCCAAAATACATGTTTTAGCATTTTGAATGTGGGAATTTCTGGTTAAGTGTGTCTTTCAATGTATTCATTTTTAACAATGTTAAATATATATGGTAGAGTATTTATTAAACCCTTACAATCCCATCTAATAATTATTTAGGGAGTTGAAGTCCCATTGCAAGTGAATGTGTATTTTGCCTAAAATTAATAAGGCCATTTGTTTGCCCAGCATTTCAGAGTTGATAGCTTAGCTGCCACAAACAAAAAACAAATTGTGTCTTAACTATTCCATAGAAAAACTAATAGAAGAGAAAAATGAAGCTCAACAATAAGTCTAAGAATAAATTGAGGCCCCCACACTTGTTTAATTATTATTTTCTAGAATAAAGGCAGCAACAGTTATAGTTGCCTTCAAATTCTGTTTAAAAGTATAATTGTCAATATGACTGGTGATTTTGGATGCCTCAGATTTTAAGTGCTTGCCCTGACACTCCACAATGGGGCCTGATTTTTAGAAAAGCTGTGCACCAAGCCTCTCAAAAGCTGTTGCAAACTGGACCTCCAAAAATCACTACTTATTTTTGAAAATGTGGGCCAAAGTGTGCAATGTAGTGATATGTAGAGAATCTGTTGGGTGACAAATAAGTAAAAGAGGCAGCCCATTTGAACTATACATGGTCAAACCAAAAATGCTAAATTCCAACAACTACTTGCTCCACTGCGAAGAAAATATTAAAAGGGGATTTATTTGGATGACTAATACAACATTTGTAATGTGCTTTTCTAGCATGGCTCTGTCCTGACACTGCAGCATAACTTACAATATATCCCTTCCCTTAGCATCATGTCAGAAATAAAGCTTGAATGCTCAATTTTAACTCCACACACTAGCATTTCAGACAGGACCAATACAAGCCAAAATAAAACATGAGGGGGTGAAGTACTCACTGTGCTACAGGCAAACACTAGCAATACTTGTCTGACCACCACATCATAACAATCTTCAGGTTATCATCTTAATGTCATATCTAATGTACTTTGTTTTATAAATTAACCATTTGGTGATAATATAACTGGTGTTCTTCTCGTTGCTGCCACTACATTTTATATGTACATATTGATTTGGGGGGAATCCTAAGGTTTGTCTACATAGTAGGGGTAATGCAATCTATGTGGGGATGATTTCTAAAGCACACTAAGTTGTTACACACCAATTGGTCCATGCAGACCCTGATGTTCACTAAAGATTCCCTTCTGCTTCCAGCAGCTTTACATTAAAACACATCAGCAGGGTCTATATGGATCAATTAATGTTCAACCTGTTAGTGTGCTTTAGAAATCACATCCCATAGAACACATTGCTCCATGTAGATAAGCCCCTAGCATCAAATGGTGTTTACTGCCCAATTCACTAGGCCGCGACCGGACATTTTCTTTATTTTACACTCACATTGCAGGCGGGTGTTTCTGCACCACTGAATCAGTTTGTAAACAGATGCCTAACTTATCTGTGGGCTCAAGCCTACAAACTGAGTAAAGTGATTACTAAGGATGAGCAAATGATTTTTTTTAGTTCAGCAATTGAACTGAAAATAGTCAGTTGGTTTCAATCCAAAACTGTGCTCTCCCCTTCCTCCCCTCCGCCCCTCACTGAAATAACCAAGAGAAAAAGTGTGTAGCTGGATGGAAACATTTTGAACAGCATGTCAAATGCTGATTTGAAGCTACATTTTAAATGAAATATGGATTTGAATTGACAATTATTTTCTAAATGGTTTGTTCTGAAAATGTCTTTCTACATAAAATGGAATTAAACTTTGCAAGGAATCCTGAAAGTGTTTTTATGCTAGTTTTCTATGTTTCTAAATCATACTGCTTCTAACACCTTGATTCAGCCAAGCACTTAAGCATGTGCTTAATTTAAGCATGTGTATAGTCCATCTGAGGTCAGTGGGATTGCTCACATTAAGTTAATCACATGCTCATAAGGTTGACTGAATCTGGCCCCAATTTTGGCTTTAATCCTTAATTTGCTGCAAAAAAATAGCTTCCAAAGAAGCTTTGAGGGGTGTAACAGAACTTGACAAAATATCTAGTGCTTCCTCAATGCACACTATTTCCAAAGCCGCGGCTATTAACGTGTAACCCCTCTTGTTCACTAGCCCCAGCGTGAGGTTATTCGACATAGGGGAAGCCATGCAACTTCTTACACAACTGTGGGAGGCTAGGCCTGAGGCTCCTTGGTGTGCTCTGCATTATGTGTGTGCACCTAAGACACACTAGCAGAAAGAGGCTTTAGTCTGTTAAAAACAAAAACAAAAAAACCCTCCATGGAACAGTGTGACCCACACCCCTAGGCTACGTCTATACTGCAACCTTCTTCCACAAAAGCTTATGCAAATGAAGCACGGAGTGGAATACTGCCATGCTTCATTTGCATAATTAATGAGGAGCCATTTTGCACAAGAGGCTTTGGCGCATAAAGGAGCTGTGTAGGCAGCTCCTTTTTGCGCAAGCCCCCTCCCCTTGCTTAAGAGCCGTTCATTTTTTCAGGAAAAACGGCTCTTGTGCAAGAGGGAGTTTCCCCTGATTAATTATGGGAATGAAGCGCAGTGATATTCTACTCTGAGTTTCATTTGCATAAGCTTTTGCAGAAGAAGGCTGCAGTATAGACGCAGCCCTAGTGTATTTCATGGTCCCGTGCAGTGGCACCTAGACCATAGCAACAGATAAGAACAACAGACCTCTACAGCATGTACTGAGAGCCAGCAGGCTTTTAGCTCAAAGGATAGAAGCTCCTATACTAAGCTCCAGAGGTCCCAGCTTCAAATACACCTGGATAAAATCCACAACAGGATCACAGTTCAGCAGCCGCTCCTCTCTGCATGCAGCCTGTATGCTGCTTCTAGCACAGTCCCTGCTGAGGGCAGATAATACATCCTGGCAGGAAGTTCTCGCAGCATGCTGCAGTTTGCAGTCCATAACTTGTAGTTCCCAGGGCTGCTGTTGAAGCATACTGGACCTTGGGCTACAAATGTTTATAGTGACTGGGAGTGTGGTGATAAATAAATCAAAGATTTTCTCCCAATGGGCTAAAGAGCAGCAAGATCACCCCACCTGGCTGTTTCTCAGAATTGGTTCTGCCGTGATAAGAGTTCTCCATGTCCACTACAGGGGGACTAGATTTACAAACCCGCCTCCTCCCCTCACCCACACACATAAAATGAAAATAATTCAGGCTGCCTTGTATAGGTGCTGGAACTAGGAAGCTGGACATGTGCTATTGCACCTCCTGGCTTGAAGCAGTCTCATATACAAGGTTTACAGTTTGCTTCAGCAGCTCTCAACACCCCCACTGTACACATTGTTCCAGCACCTCCGCTGCCTTGAGATGGCCCGGTGGATGCTGGTTTGATCTGTAGCATTTTGTTTAGAATCAGCTGATTGAGAGCCAAGAAAGCACAGCATGGAGAAGATAACACCGCTATGTGTGCCATAGCTCTGTTCTGCTCAACTTTCCTTTGCATCTGTAATGATAAAAAGCAAGAAAAGTTGATTACAGTAGAATAGATGCACACAGCACTGGCTTGGTCTTCATAGTCATGTCAGCTGCTAGGAAATCACCTGAGATTGGAGAGCCTTGATACTAGCTCATACCCATACCATTTTCACAGTGCAAGATTAATTCTAAAATCTTTTTTTTTTTTAAGAGCATTTCTGAAAGACCATTACCCCTGCATAGGATGCACCCCATAAAAATAAGCAGCAATTCCTGGGGAAAATTGACAAAAAAGGTACAATCTTGAGAATCTTTTCTCAAATCTCCATACAATTGGCACATCTGACTGTACCTGATTTTAATTATCTAATAGTTCTATAACATTTAAAAACATACATTTCATAAATTTAGATTTTTCAGATTAATTTACCCCATCATCACCTGGTGTGAGACTTTCTTTGCACAGAAATATATACTTACGTTCTTTCAGTAAAACACATTAGTGACTGTTGCAGTCAATAGTGTATCTCAAATATCGAAGTGTACATTGCATGGCTAGTGAAAAATCACACTAGGGCATAAATTTCAAAATACTGAGTAACTGGTTACACTTGCAGAGTGTTCTTTGTTTGTAATAATTTGGATTTTCAATATTTAACAATACAATTCTATGCATTTAATTTGCCTCTACAATACACATTTCCACTGAGCAATTTTCTTATAGCCTAACTGATGGTGAATTTCTCTTTATCATCATTTCTTGCAAACGTGTGCAATTTCAAATGCTGATGACAGTTAACATTCACAACGATGTAGTTTTAATTATCAAGTTGATTACTTAATCTGAAACGCCAGATGCCTAAATATCATGAAAGGTTGAATAGAACAAATCCTGATCATTCATCTCTTTCAGTATTAGAGGCATTTGTTGAATGTGAAGGTGATTTTTAAAATAATTAATTTGGAATATCAAGGGTCTGATTTTTATACTTAGATTTGCAATATTTTTGCACTGTATAAGTATATTAATATAAATGCAAGCCAGATCCCAAGGATTTACAAAGAACTGGGGGACCTAAAAAAAAAAGTCATTTTCTTCAGGGAGAATATAGCTAAGGCTCACTTAAGCTGTATAAAAAGCTGCCATCTTTTCCCAATTTTCAATAGTCTGTAACATTTTATTATTAGAATATTCATGTAAAACACCATGATCTTCACCTCTGAAAGCAGAGAATTTGTCTATATTCTTTGCTTTTATTTGTGCAATTTACAAATTCATGTTCCAAAGAAAACCAGCTGCCATAAAATCTCATATTATTTTGTATGCACTCCTCACATATGCTGGCTTGTCAAAAAACTATAGACCATAGTGTGGAAAAATATCTACTAGTGATTAATTTAACCAGCTAGAAGATTCAACCAAATGATTTCCAACAAAGACAGGATCCAAAGCTCATTGTTGCCAAGACTTAGACTTCCACTGATTTCAATGGACTTTGGCTAAGGCCGAGAGTTAATGTCACCTGGTTTTGATATCCATTTCCTTCATTAAAAAGGTCTCTCAATCTTTTACCCAAGGTGCACAGGCTTGCACAGTGTCAGGTCAATATAGAGCAAGGGTTTAAAATCAGAAATTCTAATAGTCATGAGGGAAAGAAATGCATGTGATTCAGGATTAATTAAATATGCAAAAACTGAACAACTGGGTAGGCAGCATTCACACTGACCTACATAACCGACATTTCCCCTGTTGTTCCTGAGAGCAAGAACAGTCAAGCAGCTCTCTTGCTGGTTCTTTTGATATCAAAGTAATTACCTTTTATCTTGCATGTTCAGTGGTGACTTCTACACCTGCAGTGCTCTCAGGGTAGCTGCTTTAGCTATTGTGTCCCCACTTCAAAGTCATACCTGGTCCAGACTCATATAATGCCATCTGATGATGTGCGGATGGATTTTATGTGGGATATTCCATGGGTCTTAGTGGTGCTCTACAAATTCATTCCCAGTTTTCCTCTCTAGCCAAACAGGTCTGTGGCAGTGGCATGAGAACAAAACTCTGTGTAAATAACTTCCAAGTGCAGTTATTCATTACTGCAGACAGTTCTGGAAGCGAATGCAAGCAGCATTTGGCAGCATGAGCTTTGGATAGGAAGGTCATTAAGCAATCCATGGCACGCTCTCTTGAAAGGCATCGATGGAGCAGAATGATGAGGAGTCAAAATGCTGAGTCAGTGTCAATGGGTAACTGTTTTGAGGTAGTAGGGCCTGTTTAGTTTGATAGATTTCTCCATTCCACCTGACTTCAAACTATTTGATGATCACATGGAGGTCCCTCAGTGGAATGGCACGTCTTTTCAGTTTCAACAGCAAGGGATCATATTTCAGTCCCATAAGTTGGGATACTGACAACTAAACTTTCCTCTCTCTCTCTCTCTCTCTAGGTATCAAGTGTGGCAAAGTTCTGGCCGTGTCCCAACAGTCCTGCACATCTAGACACATGGTTAATGCCTCAGAGGCTTGCTGTGACTTTCCACACAGCCTCTTGCCCTTTGTTAGAGCAAGGGTCATGGCTTACTTAGCCATCCTCATCATAGGCAAGCCCAAGGATTGGGGTGAAGCCCCTCTGTAGTTCTTGTCTCCTCCTCCCCACTCCCAGGGCAGTCTCTGTAGAGGCATGGAGAGGGTTGGGGGAAACTCAGGCCTACCCACTACTCCAGATTCTTAGGCAGTGGCAACTTAGGCAGTGCTCCCAGTCTTGCAACCTTTCCTTGGGACACTTCTCCCTAGTACCTGAGTACTCGCCTGCACAACACACTTCTCCTTGCAGGCCTCAGCTCATCCGCAACATGCCTCTTCCTCTCAGCCCTTGGCTTTTCTCCTCCCCCTTGCCTTTCCTGAAAGGAAGCTTTTTAAACTAGCCCTCGCACGCCTTAATGGGCTGCAGATGCCTTGATTAGCCTGCTGCTTCCAGCAAGCTCTTAAATTGCCCAGGTGCCTGCCTGCCTGGATTAAGTGGCCAGTTCACTCAGGGAACAGAAAACTATCTACCCAGTTCCTGTATATTTGCCCTCCACCAAACTGTTATAGTCAACTGCCCTAGGTCTGTCACACAAGGCATTTGTGTGACAAATATTCTTGGGAAAGCACCCAACTCTGACACCTCTTGGCAATGATGGTTCTCCTGTCTCCTTGGCTGCACTGCATGAATAGATCTTGGTTTGAGACAGTTTCTTCCTTCCTTTCTTCCTATAGCTCTGTTCTAATGCCAGCATTGACTAAGGCCTAGTCTACACTTCTCCCCATCCCCCTGTCGATCTAAGATATGCAACCTCAGTTATGCAACATACTTACCACAGAGTCTTCCATGAGATAAGGTCAGAGGCTTCTGTTCTCACATCAACTCCGCTTACTCTTCTTGTCCTGGAGGAGTACTGGAATTGACAGGAGAGTGCTCGAGGTCAATCCACCGTGGATCGATCGCTGCAGTGTTGGTCCACCATATAGTGAAGACAAGCCCTTAATCACAAAGCTGTCTTCAGTGGATTGTTAAACACTATGGCTACGTCTACACTGGCCCCTTTTTCGAAAGGGGCATGCTAATTTTAAACTTCGGAATAGAGAAATCCGCGGGGGATTTAAATATCCCCCGCGGGATTTAAATAAAGATGTTCGCCGCTTTTTTCCGGCTTGGGGAAAAGCCGGAAAAAAGCGTCTAGACTGGCCCGATCCTCCTACTTTGAAGTAGGAATAAGAGATCCTCCAGAATAGGGCTTTATTCTGGAGGATCGGCCAGTCTAGATGCTTTTTTCCGGCTTTTCCCCAAGCCGGAAAAAAGCGGCGGACATTTTTATTTAAATCCCCCGCGGATTTCCCTATTCCAAAGTTTAAAATTAGCATGCCCCTTTCGAAAAAGGGGCCAGTGTAGACGTAGCCTATGCATTTTCTTGGCATCTGACTGTTAATCCATGACAGAGTTGTGAAGCAAGATGTTTGTATAAACTATGTTCAGTAAGCACAAGCCGGTTTATAGTAATCTGGCCCATGATGGCCTGAAGCACCTTCTTTCACCAGCTCAGCTAAACAGAAAAATTGCTCATAAACATTCTGCTTAACAGTCACCAAGGGGGAAAGAAAGAGTAAAGCAATATGCTTCATTTATAACAAAACGCTGCCTCCCCCAGATGCCCTGCAGGACAGACTTGGCACAAACATCTTCTTGCACACATTTATGGGCATTGATAGGAACAATTCATGGTTCTGCATATCTCTCCAGTGTTCTTAGCACAAAAGCACACAGAATCAAAGCCTGCAAGTTCAGGCACCCTTAGGCTGGACCGAAGGACTCTTACAAGGTCCTTGGTTGATGCAGGTGAATGTTTCTAAAATTACTGTTGAATTAAAAGCTGAAACTTTACTAGTGATGGGTGACCTTACAAAGGGCCAAGCCCCTATTGTATTAAAATCAGGCTTGTTCAGACATGTCAAGTTCAACATCCAAAAAAAAAAAGACACTGAATTTAGGTCTTAGATTCCCAGGCCCCTTATGTGCTCAGCTTTGGTTTGCCTCAGTGTGAATTGAGGGCACTCAGCAACTCATTGAATCAAGCCATGAAACTTTATATGGATTAGAATGTGGGTGTATTTGGTATCTGCAAAGCACTTTTATTTAAACAAGAGCCTCATGTACACAGAGGAGCTATGCTCTGACATGTTAATGATGAACTGTTGGTTTATAATACAAATGAAGGAGCTAATTGTGATGGGAACTGCTAAGCAAGTGGCCATAACTCCCATTAGCCCCCTCTCTGCACAGTCCCTCCCTCCTGAATAGGGTCAAGGGAAAATCCTGAATCAGGAAGTGGGCAGGTTCTAGAATAATTGAATCCTAGGGTTGGAAGAGACCTCAGGAGGTTATCAAGTCTTGCCCAAAGCAGGACCAATCCCAACTAAATCATCCCAGCCAGGGCTTTATCAAGATGAGATTTAAAAACCTCTAGAGATGGAGATTCCACCACCTCCATCTATGACCTATTCCATTGCTTCACCAGCCTCCTTGGGAAAGAGTTTTTCCTAATATCCAACCTAGACCTCCCTCACTGCAATTTGGGGACCATTGCTCCTTGTTCTGCCATCCATCACTACAGAGAACAGCCTCTCTCCATCCTTTCTGGAACCTCCCTTCAGGTAGTTGAAGGCTGCTATCAAATCCCCCCTCAGTCTTCACTTCTGCAGACTAAATAAGTCCAGATCCCTCAACGTCTCCTCCTAAGTCATGTACTCCAGCCCCCTTATAATTTTCATTGCTCTCCACTGGATCCTCTCCAATGCATCTACATCCTTTCTGTTGCAGGGGGCACAGAATTGAATGCAATACTCCAGATGTGGCCTCACCAGTGCCAAATAAAGGGAAATAATCACTTATCTAGATCTGCTTCTGTGTTTGGAAGCAGCCACATGGCTCATCGGGAGCTTCAGAGTGGCTGGGTATAGAGAGAATTCCCCAGGAAACACATGAGAGCCGCTTTTGGAACAGGCTGTGATGTCTGGCTGCTGGTCAGGAAGCAGCAGCAGAACAGGAAGCCAGTGAGTAGAGATGCCAATGAAAGACACTAACCAAGCCCAGCCTGGAAACATGAAAATGCCCATTTGCTTTGAACAGAGACTAAACTGGAAAGACACTCCAGGTGCTAATCCTGAAGATTCTCAGCTGGACTGCCCCATGAGCCTCAAAAAACTGCTCTGGCTCCCTTTGACTTGTCAGGCTGTGTCTACACTGGCCACTTATTCCGGAAAATCAGCCACTTTTCCGGAATAACTTGCCAGCTGTCTACACTGGCCGCTTGCTTTTCCGGAAAAGCACTGACGATCTAATGTAAAATCTTCAGTGCTTTTCTGGAAAAACTATGCTGCTCCCTTTCGGGCAAAAGTCCTTTTCTGGAAAACTGTTCCGGAAAAGGGCCAGTGTAGACAGCACAGTAGTGTTTTCCGCAAAAAAGCCCCAATCGCGAAAATGACAATAGGGGCTTTTTTGCGGAAAAGCGCGTCTACATTGGCCATGGACGCTTTTCTGGAAAAAGTGCTTTTCCGGAAAAGCATTCTGCCAATGTAGACGCGCTTTTTCCGGAAATACTTATAACGGAAAACTGTTCCGTTGTAAGCATTTCCAGAAAAGGGTGCCAGTATAGACGTTGCCTCACTGTTTAATTATCCCTCCTGTGACAGGGTCAGTCCTACTCCTGGGTCCCAGACTCCTGTTCAGCCCACAAGCTGCAGTCTAGGTACTGCAGCACAGGTTATGCTAATCCCTTACAATATTTTGTGAGGGGCTGTCCCTTGGCAAAAATGACTGTTAGGACAGATGCTTCTGGTCAGTCTGGGCTAGGTTACCAGTCCTCCCAAACTACCAGCTGGACTCTCTGGTTGCTCGGGGGAAGGGAGTCCAAACACTCCTTGTTGGAGTGCCTCACCTTCCCCCTCCCTTGGCAATGCTGTCCTTCTCTTTATCAACCTCTCTGACTCTAACTTTATCAGTAGTAACTCCCCTCTGCTTCCCTCCAAGCTCCTCTTCGACTCTCCTCCCCCTCCCCCACAGGGAAGGGTTTTAAAGAGGGCCTGTGGCTGCCTGAAGTCAGCTCAGCTGGCCCTTATTTGCTTTACAGCTGCCCTGTTTCAGCTGCTCCTAATTAACCGGGACCTTTGCTATTTTACAAGCTCTTCAACCTGCCCCGTCATGAGACCTTTATGTAGAGCAGTGGTCTCCAACCTTTTTACACCCAAGATCACTTTTTTAATGACAGAACAAGCCAAGATCTACTGCCCCGCCCCCTTCCTTGAAGCCCCGCCCTCTCTATTCTCCTCCTCTCCATCACTTGCTATCCCCAACCCTTATACTGCTGCTTTTTCCCCCCCAGTTCTTCTTTAGGAAGAAGTTTTTCCAACATTTGGCCTGTCTAGACTGGACCAAATGTCAGAAAAGCCCCTTCTTTTGGAAGCCCCCCTTATTCCTTGTGGAAAGAAGAATACAGGGGTTACCGAAAGATCATGTTTGCTCTTCCACTAAAAGAAGTGGAAGAAAAAACGCATCCCTAGATGCAGAGGAGTTTTTCTGGGATGTCTCCAGAATCCTGAAAAACTCCTGCAGTCTAGCCATACCCACACTGGGTTGAGACAGGATGTGTAGGCTCTGGGGTGGGAATGAGGGATTTGGGTGTGGGAAGGGGTGAGAGGTGCAAGCTCTGGGAGGAAATCTGGATGCAGGAGGAGGTGGATAACAGAACACTGGCTTGGGGAGGTAGCTCCAGGCCCAGCAGTGTTGGGGGTAAGATGTAGGGTTGGGGTACTCAGTAAACCACAGACTTGTGGATGTGAGGGTTCAGGAATTTGGGTTGGGGTATGTGAGGGCTGAGGGGCAGGAGGTTCCAGTGTATGATAGGCTCAGATCTATGGTCTGGGGGAAAGAGACTCTAGTGCAGGAGTGTTATGATGCTGTCGCCAGATGGGGGCTTGGCCCCGATTGGGGGTTGTTGGCCAGGCTTCAGTTTTAAATAAAATACTATGTCAAACACAAAAAGTTTCGGCATTGTCATTATTTCTGAGAGGGGCAGGGAACCTGTTTTGAGTCAGGGGTCACTGACCCACAGAAAAGTCAGTTGAGGCCACACAAGTGAGATGCAAAAAAACCTCCTCCAACCCCCTGCCCCTGTCCCCCAAGCTTCACTAATGTGGCCCCAACTGTGTTGGTGGGAGCAGGGGACATAATACTGGGGAAGGGTGCTAGTAGGTGCTTTGGCAGAGGACAGGGTGCCGGGGGGAAAGAGTTCTGCGACTGGGGATAGGAGACGGGACAGGGAAGAAGGGGACAGGGTGCCAGTGAGGACAGGTTTCTGAGGCTGGGGAGTTGGGAGAGGGAACAGGGAGTTGGGGGGTGGGGAGAGGGGCCAGTGGGGGCAGAGAATCCCCTGCACCCGACTCCTCCCAGGATTCTCCTGTCCCCTCCTTGAGGGAACATGAGAACGGTTAAATGAGAACACACAGCCCTGCTCTGTAGCATGAGGACATCAAAACAGCAGTCTGCAGAGTGTAAGGACAGTTCACAGTCTCTTCCTTATAGGCCCCTTAGAGGCCTTAGATGTGCTGCAGGGGGGCTGCAGGCTGGACATGCTTGCTCTGGCAGTGACCACACAGCCTCAAGCTCTAAGTGGCCAGACCCCTCTCCCAGTCTGGCCTGCTGGGCCTCTTGGCTGGTGATATCTCCCTGCTCAGAGCCTCTCCCAGCACTTTGATGGTCCCAGCTGCTCACCACACCCAGCTGCAGGCTGTGCTGCTTTGCCAGTCTCCAGCTCCTTGCGTTGCTTCTCTATCCCTTTTGGCTCTCTGAGCACTGCCAGTCTGCTGCTCAACACAGCTCCTTGGGCTGTGTGTGCCTGGCTCTGTTGCTGCAGGACTGCCTCTTCACACAGCTTGCACTGCTCTTAGCTGTCTCCCAACTCTCTCCTTGCTCAGAGAGACCCAGAAAAATCCCAGCTCACAGGGAGGATGGGGCCTGGCCTCTCACTTTCCTCGCTGGCCTGTCCAACCTGTCAATCAGGCTGAGCTGGAGTGTTGGCTGCTTTCCATTGTCTCTGGGGTCTGTCAGTCTCATGGACACTTCCCCTTTTGACACTGGGAGTTGGCGAACCAAAAACTCCCGCAGAGTTTTAGTAAGGGGCTAACAGTCCCCTTACATAAAGGAACAGGCCAAGTTAAGCTGGGCAGGGTACAACACAGACATATTTTTAGAACTGAGCACCAGCCTTGCAAAAGCGAAATGAGCTATGAATGTTGTACCTATCCACATTGTCCACTTCCCAAAGGGCCAGATCCTGAGAGGTGCTAAGTGCTTTCAGCTCCCATTGGCATTAGGGAGAGACTGAAGGTGCTGAGGACCTCACAGCTACACGCCTGTAAAGCACCCTGAACCTTATGCAGTTAGTACTACAGTAAAACTCCAATTGTGTGGGATCCAGTGGTCCGGCACTCCTGATAGTCCGGCACCAACTGGAACTGCTGCTGAAACTGACCAGCAGCGGACTTGTGGAAGCCCTGGGGCAGAACAGCTGAGGTGCTGCCAGGTTGGTCCCACAGCACCGCCTCTCACCAGCACCCGGTTTGCCCCATGCCGCGCCGTTCTCCGCCTGACCCCCCGCCAGACCAGTCACAGCCCCCCTGCTGGAGTACCTCCCGTATATCCGATAATCCGGCACCCTCTGGGTCCCAAAGGTGCCAGATTATTGAAAGTCTGCTGTATTTCTTCCAGTGAAATCCAGAGCTGGTACAGCAGGTCAGTATGTAGTTCTTTAGCAGAGCTGAGTCAGGAGGTTTGCATTATGACTATACCTTTCTCAGTTAGAAGCCAGTTCTGCAGTCAGTTCAAATGAACTATTCATTATGTCTATACACAGTAAATTTGTTTGTTACTGCTGGCTTTTCAGGGTCTACTGCCGATACACAGTTGCTTATAATAAACCTTGAAAAAAATATTGCATATGAGGTCAGCTGCATTGCAGAGTACCATTTTTTATCATTACAGAATTTACAATATGTGGATTCTAATTATTTTAGAAACTCTAGTTTTATAGTATCAAGGGCAATCCAAACCTTAAAATGGCAGAAGTTGCAAGCGATTCTATACAGAATGAAAGTATGCACATAGTGTTCTTACAGGCAGTAGTATTTACCAGAGCTGCCATTGTGTGATTTTAAATTCTAATTGCTGACATGAAATGCAAATGATTTTGTAAATTATTTCAGACATGTTTTAAAAATGTAAATTGCATCTTATGCCAAAGGCATTTAAATATATTATTTTCATAGTTTACTACTAGTTTTCTGGGGAAGCTCTCCCTTAGATCTGGGTATTCTGTTCTTTAATTTTTAGCAATGAACTGTTTTTTTAATTTATTTATTTCCTCTTTGAGTGGAATTTTCCTTTTGATGAATGAGTGTAGGAATTTAGCAAGTTCCAAGAATTTGTTGGGTTGGACCATGGTGGTGGCTTTTGCAATTAGGTGAACTATTTCTACCTGCAAGTCAAACAGGGTAAGGGGTAATTTCCCAGATAATGTGGCACCAGGAAAATGTAAGCACCTTGCTGGTGTTGGACAAAGCCCTCAGGAATCAAGGTAGTTTGATTTTATGATGCTGGGCACAGTTGTAGCCTGCTTGATTATCAGATCTTTTCTTGGGAGTTTTTTATTTTCTTATGGGTTTGATTATTTGTTTTATTAATAGGTCGATAGGTTTCTATTAGAGTATATTTTGGCTGTACCACAAGAAACCTGCAGGTCACTTCCTTTATGTTGAGCTAAGCAAATTTAGTGTACATATGTTTGGAATCTTTCACCTACATAGATAATGATGAACTAAAGATATGGTCTGTAATATAGGGGGTATGTTAAAGTAGGTTGGTGTGGTAGGGGGAGTTCCTAAGTTCATATCTTCTTAAACTTAACAAGTTCTCCACCACTTGGAACTTAGAAAGAACCAAAACAACCAGTTAGGACAGAAATACCAAATGTGATTCCTAACCACAAAAAGGCCATGGTAACAAATTGAAATATATGATAATAAGTTGAAATCACTGAATAGGAAAGAAACATTCCAACATTAGTAAGGTGAGGAAATAAAAATATGGAAAAGGGGGGAAATCCCTTACTGACTATGCATCAAATTATAATGGCATCAGCATAATATATTATAAAAAAGCCAGCATTGCAGCTTATTGGTGGTGTATGTGTGTGTGTGTGAGAGAGAGAGAGAGAGAGAGATCCCTCGGGAGGTGCCAGAAAGATGACCAATGGTGATGATGGGGAAAGTGATGATGAGGAGGAGGAAGATGATAGCTCAGGGTGTTTTACAAGAGATTGGGTGACTATAAGGATGTGCAAATAGACATCCTGTTTCTATCTTACTAACTTGGCATGGCTGTGACTATGCTAAATGTATTAATAAACTATATTTGTAAATATACAAAAGTTCCTGTTGTGTGAATGTTGCAACTGTGCGCATCGGGGTCCCCAACTATAGAATAATTTAAAGAATACTGGGCCTGATCTTGGGACAAGAACCAGTCAACCCTCGATGTAATTACTGGGAATCCTTAAATCTTCCATATAATTAATACACAATATAAATATAGGGCAACACAGTATGGAAAGCTAGTTAGGAGCCAGCCTATCTATATCTTTCCTTAAGCGAGGTGAAGCCGTTTATGCACAGATTGTTGTTTCCTAGATGAGATGCCAGGCATGATTCCTCGGGCTTGTCAACATTAACATAGTTTCCATAAAGTGGGGTATAAATTTACCCTACACTAGCCTGCAGGGCACCCACATGAGAAGGGTACATTTTTACCTGGACTCAGAGGCTCAGGGAACCCTGGCTCAGACTGCAAATTGTGGTGTGTGTGTGAGAGAGGGCCCATGTTACAAGTTTGTACTGGACCCCAAAAAATTACGCTTGGGCCTAGCCTGCCATGTACTAAGTGTCCATATGGATGTCACTACTGCACACTAAAAGTTCTGTGGTGTGTTTTGATCTACTCTGTTGCTCTGAAACACTAGTAATGATTCTAAAGACACACTAGTTGAGGTTCCTGAAGGCCACAGTAACTGTGGAAGTAGGCTAAGTAGCTGCTTATAAGTTCACCAGCATTTCTATAAATCCCTAATATAAAATGGATCAAAACTGGGACCTTTGGAGGTAAAAGCATGAACCTCTACTAAATTAGCTAAAAACCAAGACTATCCTGAGCAGCTGCTAAGGGAGAATTTTTTTGGACAGTTTTTCATGTGACAACAAAATAACACAAGGTTACTCCTCTGCCAAATTTCAGGTTCCTGCTCCAAAGGATGGGAGATCTAGAGAGAAAATTGTAGGAATATTTTAATATGTTCAAATCAACATGTTTTCACCTGATCTCATTCTTGGAAAGGGCTGAACCACTTTTACTGAAGCTATCCCAAGAAAATTAGCTGAAGATAAATACCAAGTCAGGGGATTTCAGACAAAATACTTACAGTTTGGCTAAGTTCTAAGAAACCAAAACCAGAGTCTTTTAATAGGAAGTGTTGGGTATCCTCAACTATAGGTGGCCTATAATTTGTTCAACTTACAAGTAAAAAGATGATTTTTGCTGAAATACCCAGCTCCAACTACCAGCCCCATTTTCAAAAATCATTTTGAAGCTCTCAGATTCATAGCCATGTGGACTAGAAACATGTCTTATCTTTTTAAAAAGCACCAAATATTGTGAGATCTATGATAATATTGTGAGAGAGTCCTGTAAACTCAAATTTGGTGCCTGAAAGTCAAGGTTTATTCTTCCTTCCTCATAAATATATTCACCAACATACCAGTCACATTTAGGCTCAACTATAGAGAATGTCCTGCAAACACACAGGAAGAGACAGCCTCTGGCCTGAAGTGTTTGTGAGGAAGTGTGTACATAATTCATTCCATAGCAAGTATGGAAGGATTAAATTCCTTGAAGTGAAGACCAAGTAGGGGCCTGTTCCAGTATCTCTTATAGATACCTATACTAGGCCTAAACTGGAGGCCTGCCCCCACAGTTGATCAGGGCAAACCACAAAGCTCAGGCCACAACTGAATTCAAGGGACAAAAAATGCAAAAAAACTGAATTGGAATGTTCATTAAATCCAGGCAGTGGATCGGGGACACTAAGCAAAGTACCTTGGACTGCGCCTGCTGCTCCTCAAAGGAGCAGCTCTACTCCCTTAGGGTATGTCTACATTACAGAGGAAGATCTTCCAGGGTTCAAATTAGTGACTGTCTAGTTAAGACAGCTAATTCAAAGTGAGAGGAGCACTCCGGTCAGTGCCGGTAACCCTGCTTTCATGAGGAGTAAGGGCTTCTTGCAGAGTAGACAGTTACTAAAACTGAGTTAAGCTAGTTCTGTTGGCTTCCAGAGCTTGATCAGTCTAATTGTCCAGCTGTTTTAAGATCTCATTAATGGGGGCCCATGTTCTTGTACTGTTGGGCTACTGAGGTCACAAACTGCAAGTGTCTGTAAACTTTCCATGTTTAAATGGCTAGCTCTTAGCTGCTCATTCAAGATGAGACTTCAAAGGAGTATAATGTAATTACGTATCTAAATTCTAGGATCTTAAAGGAACTGAGCACCATTGACAGGCCTGGCTTCAGTGGGTGAATAACAGTGAGCCTGCAAGTCTGGTTGAGTTTGTTTAATGGAGTTCCATTTCCTTGACAAGCAGCTCGCTGTCCTTCTGACACCAGACCAACACTTTTTGAGTTCATAGAAATTCTGACTACAGTCTGATTAGCTGAGAGCCTCACTTGCAGCGATGTGTCTTGTCTAAAAGCTCACTGCCGGTCAGGATTGCCATGAAGTAAGGTTTCCATTAACCCCTTCTAAAAAAGGCGCCAGAGTCATGGATGAACTGAGACCATGTGGTGATGGTGACAGCAAGAACATTATGACATGATCTCATTTAGACTATGATGAAAAATTTTTGTATCAGCAGAGGCTTCAGCCTTCCACATGACAGGGAGCGATAGATGTAAGAGAAGCAACGCATGGACTGACCCCTCCAAGGGCACTTTTTAAATACTTTGTTTTGTTTTCTTCAACATCAGAATGACAGGATTATGTATTTTAATTAATCTGCCCCTACACGTGTGAGACTGATGCACTTTTTTTCTTTTAGAAGTGAGCTTGCTCCTCAGGCATGACTCCCCATTGGGTGTCCCCCACTTACACAGCTAGAGGGTCATCAAAAAAATCCACCTTGACAGAAAATCAGCTTCCCTAAAAATGGTCTCCCCAACCTACTAAACATGCCAGGCAAATGCTCCTCACGACGCACACATATCAATTCCATAATTCACGCTCTAGAAGTAATTGCTCCCTTTGAGCGTATTTATAGATCCATAGAAGCTCCTGGCTTCCATGCAGTATGGCACAAAAGTTCAAAATCTTTCAGAAAGCAGCCTGGTTCCCAGAGGCCAAAAAGCTCCTGATCTGGCTGTGTTTAAAGACATTGTCTAGGATGAGCAAACGCAAGACTTCATAACTCAGACAGTAAATAGAAAACCCAGCCAGAAGCTTGCTCTGTGAAAGAAAACCTGTTGGGGGTGCCTCTCTTCCAAGCATAAGGAACCACAGACTTCTAGAACTTGGCAGTAGTTTTGAGGTTCATGCAAATATATTCTTTTCCTTTTGGCTTTGATCTGCATAATTTTATCATCACCCCTTCTCCCATATCACCTTACTCCCTTGCCCAAATGTTTGGTTGATGCTCCGGAAATAGCCAAAAATTTCTTTTGAGCTTTACAGTCAGTTGGAAACTGCCAACTTTCTCCAGGAGCTTCATAGGGGTTTTTCCTCCAATCATTAACTAGCCTGGTGTATCACACTTGCTGCTCTGTCTGGAAACCACCAGGCATGATGACCTGCTAGCTCCCTCCTCTCCTGCTGTTGTCCAGGACAATGAGCTATCACACTTGCCCTTCCCAGTGTTTTTAAAATGGTAGTCAAGATCTGGTCATTTTTGCTCCACATTCAACAGCGGTAGGACTATGAACAAAAAACAGATGCTGAAAAGGGGCAGAGATTCAATCTTTCCTTGGTGTCTAATATGGCCGTCAGCTCCTTCTCACTATTGATCACTGTTACTGTCTCTTAGACAAATGCTTTACAGCTCAGAAAATTGTAAAACATCTCTCATTCCTCTGAGTGGGAACCAGGTGAATTTTGCAAGTTGTGAATGTAGCAATAGAAATCCTATCTCTAATGGGGAAAATATCTCGCTTTCATGGGTAATCTCAAGTTCTTTAAAACAAACAAAAAACAAACCGGCTGATGCACACAATATCAAATCCTCTTGCAAACTTACAAGAAACCTGACTTATGTTCCTGGAGACAGCCATTCTAATCCATATTCAGGGATCTGAGGCAGAGGCTCATGTGATATGTTACACTGAGACAGCACTGAGACATTTGCCAGCAAACTCCACTTACGATTTTATGACCATTTAAAAAGTCATCCATTCGTCATGCACACCACTGTAGTGGGGTAGTTATGAAGCAGAAATACCTTCTTGAACATTTGCTATCCTCAATGTTTATAGATGTCTATACCAGTCTTCTCTCTAAGCTGGGGGGCAGCCCAGCTTCACAGGTGATTAATCAGCCACACCCAGTCAGTCAGCTCTGTGCATGGAGCCCTGAGCCTTTGACAGAGAGGGGCTGATTAATCACCTGTAAAGCTGTGCTGCCCCACAGCTTAGAGTGAATATGGGTCTGTACCTCTTCCAGGTCAGTGAGGGTGCATCCTCACTGCAAAGCTCTTTTGGGATATCGGAGTAGCCTGAAATAGCTATTCTGTGTCTTCACAATAAGGCCGTTATTTTGGGCTCACTATTCTGATGTCCCTGTAAAACTCATTCTGCGAGGAATAAGGGACATTTTCCAATTTGGCACACTGTAGGCAGTGACAAATGATGAAATAAGCTATTTTGAAATAGCATTGAAATAAGATACGCAATTTGCATAGCTCAAATTGCATATCTTATTTCGTATTACAGTGCAGTGTAGACACATCCTGAATGTCCAAAGGTCCCTATTTTGGATGCTTCTCTTCCTTGGAGTTTTCCCCAAGGCCATGGAGTGATAGGGAGGTAAGGAGTGCACCATCTGGGTCTTAATTTCCCCCAGAGTATGTGTGTAGGGGACTCCCTTGTACAGTTCTGTGTCACATGGTGATGGGAAGAAGGATTGCCTTGGTTGAATCCCATTTTATTCCCTTTCTCTTCACTTCAGCATGGCAGTCACTACTTCTTTTGCAGCATGGAAGACAGCCAAGGAAAGACAGACAGCAACATATAAAGTTTTGCATGGTTAACATTTAGCAAAACCACTTCTCTATGATTAGTCAGACATCACCATGATTTATAACCACTACTGCCACCATTTTTGTCTTGAATTCTATGAATGAGTGTAATATGAATGACTAGATTTAGAGTAGAACTTCAGAATTATGAGAACCTTTTGACTAGAAATTGTTCATAACTCTGAAATATCTGTGCAAGACATTATGGCTGTTCTTTCAAAGGTTTAATATCAAACATTGAACGTGGCACAGATTTGAAACTTTACTATGTAGATGAAAAATGTTGCTTTCCCTTTATTTTTAATACAAGTAGTTTATATTTAATATGGTATTGTATTGTATTTGTTTTTTAAAGTCTCTGTTGCTGTCTGATTGTGTACTTCTGGTTCCAAATGAGGTTTCTGGCTGATTGGTCAGTTGGTAACTCTGGTGTTTGTAACTCTGATGTTCTACAGTACTGTGTGTACTGTATTCATTCCATAAGGTAACAGCAGAGGGGCTAGAATTAGTTAGTTAATTTTACAGTAACATGTCAGTGAGGTAGGAAAGTGAGAAGAACAGGCACAAAGTCTCCCAAACATTTTTTTTCGGGTACTTCCAGAGTGATTATACTAACCCTAGTGCCCAAAAGAGAGGAGAAGCTTTTTATTTGGACCTACCTGAAATATTGGGTATGTCTAGACTGCATCCCTCTGTCGGCAGAGGGATGCAGATTAGGCAGGTCGACATTGCAAATGAGGCAGGGATTTAAATATCCCGTGCCTAATTTGCATAAAATGGCCACCACATTTTGCTGACTCAGCACTTTGTCAGCAAAAAGCAGCAGTCTAGAGGGGGATCTGTCGAGAAAGAAAGCCTTTTTCGACAGATCTCTTATGCCTCCTGCAAGGAGGTTTACCGGATCTGTCAAAAAAGGCTTTCTTTCGCGACAGATCCCCCTCTAGACTGCCGCTTTTTGCTGACAAAGTGCTGCGTCGGCAAAACGCGGTGGCCATTTTTATGCAAATTAGGCACGGGATATTTAAATCCCTGCCTCATTTGCAATGTCAACCTGCCTAATCTGCATCCCCCTGCCAACAGAGGGATGCAGTCTAGACATACCCATTGTAGAGAATCCATTACTCAGGCCTACTGACAGAGGGAGATGAAGGGCAACTACCTCAGGGCCTGTAAATTCAAAATGGCCCAGGGCTTCTCACCACTGCCACTGCTACTGTGCTTTAAATCACCACCCAAGAAGCATATTCTAGGAAGAGCTGAAAGCCTCGCAGGGGGGAGGCTAGCCCACAGTCTTACCTCTTCTGCTCAAAGCCCATCCAAAAGTACAGAGTTGCACTCCCACCTTGGCTAGGGACCTGGCAATTCTGTTGAGGCCTCCCCCACCACGACTACTTTCCAGCATGCCTTTTGACCAATGTTAAAAGTGCTACAGCACAGGGAGGCTAAAAGTATTCATCTTTACACAAGAGAGCACTTTATGAATTTAATGTTTCAGACACATTTAAAACCTGGGGTACGTTGAGAAAACGATTGCTCTGATAAATGAATAATCGTGTGGGAAAGCACTGAGGTAGGCAGAGACATTTTCTGTATCTTTCTAAGGCAAGTTGTGGGTTCACCTTCATCCTTGCCTGGACCATCGATTACATATCAATTGTATTCTAATAACTTTCATTTTGTATGAAGTGCCACACAACCTATGTGGAGCTCCACAATACTAGCTTTCTTTGTCTTTCATTTACTTTACTATCATTTTACATTTGAAACTTTAATGAAAATAAATGAGCCTTAACAATTCAGAGACAGCAGGAAAACTGGCAGTAAATAAAGGATGACTTCATAAAGCAGGGAAACAGTCACTTTTATTATTTCCATAGGAGCTTGCTTTAAGTCTCAACAGTTTACCCACCAAAAGGCAAATTTGTGAGTCAAACACATCTTTGTTACATTGGTAGCTGCTGTCTTCCTAGGCTAACATGGTACATAATCTTAGAATTACTGGAAGCCTTTTCCAGTGGACTAATACGGTAAACTTCCGATAATCCGGCATCTTTAGGACCCAGGGGGTGCCAGATTATCAAATATGCCAGACTATCGGAACGGGGGGGCTATGAGGGGTCTGGGGTGGGGTGAGGGGGGATACCACCCCAGACCTCTCATAGCCCCCCTTCCAATAGTCCGGCTCTGCCCCAGGCATCCCCGATTCAGCCGCTGCTGGTCAGTTTCAGCAGCGGCTGAATCAGGGACACCTGGGGCAGAGCAGCTGGGGTGCTGCCAGGTTGGTCTCGTAGCGTCGCCCCCTCAGTGCTATGAGACCAACCCGGCAGCACCCCAGCTGCTCTTGGGGACGCCTGGGACAGAGCAGCTGGAGTGCTGCCGGGGTGGTCCTGCAGTGCCAAGGGGCAGTGCTATGGGACCAACCCGGCAGCATCCCAGCTGCTCTGCCACAGGCATCCCAGATTCAGCTGCTGCTGAAACTGACCAGCGGCTGATTCCAGGAACCAACCCGGCAGCACCCCAGCTGCTCTGCCCTGGGCTTCCTGGAGTCAGCCGCTGATCAGTTTCAGCAGCAGCTGAATCGGGGAAGCCGGGCACAGAGCAGCTCCAATTGTCCGGCTGCCCGCACTTCCAGGTTCCTGATGGTGCTGGACCATCAGGAGTGCCAGAGCTTTGGATGCCGGACCAATGGAGTTTTACTGTAGCTGGACAATATTGTTGAATGGCTGTATTAGCAAAGTAAGCCTATTGATTTTTTATACCTTTGATCTTCTATTCCATCACCCTTACTGCTCACCAGTCTTTACCAGTGCATCTTACTGGCCGTGTGAACATGTTAGCAAAACCTTCTAAAGATGGACAGTCTTTTGCCCTTCAGCCACTCCACAGAGATTTAAACAGTGAGAAGTCCTGTGGCACCTTAGGGTACATCTAGACTACAGGCTTCTGTCGACAGAAGTTTTGTCGACAGATACTGTCGACAAAACTTCTGTCGACAAAGCGCGTCCAGACTACATTGAGTTCTGTCGACAAAGCAAGCTGCTTTTGTCGACATGGTAGTCTGGACGCAAAGGACAGTTTCCATTCAATAACACCTTCTGTCGACAGAAACTCTGTCAACAGAAGGTGTTATTCCTCATAAAATGAGGTTTACATACGTTGACAAAACTGCTGAGTTCTGTCGACAGAACTCAGCGGTAGTGTGGACGCAGGTATAGCTTTGTCGACAAAACTCTGTAGTCTAGACACACCCTTATAGACTAACAGATTTATTGGAGCATAAGCTATCACGGGCAAAGAACCACTTCATCAGATGCATGCAGGGGGGGGGTCTTTGCATCTGACAAAGTGGGTCTTTGCCCACGAAAGCTTATGCTCCAATAAATCTGTTTGTCTATAAGGTGCCACAGGACTTCTAGTTGTTTATGCAGATTCTGACTAACACTGCTATCCCTCTGATACTTGTCATCAGAGATTAGAAACTTTGTATTTCTTGTCCCTAAGGGTATGTCTACACAGCAAAGTTATTTCGAAATAACAGTCCTTATTTCAAAATAACTTTAATAGCATCTACACAGCCAAACCACTATTTCAAAATTAATTTGAAATAGCGGAGTGCTTATTTCGAATTTGGTAAACCTCATTCCACAAGGAATAACATCAAATTCGATATAGTTATTTTGAAATAAGTGCTGTGTAGAAACTTATATCGAAATAGGGGGCCTCCAGCGTTCCCAGGGTGCCCTAGTGGCCACTCCAGCCTCAACCAAGAACACTCCTCTCCTTCCCCTCTCCCCGGAGCCCCTAAAGGGGTTGACTCTGGCCACAGTGCTTGTGCAGCTCCAAGTCTGCAAGCCCAGAGTCCGCAGTCACTGCCCCTGACCCAGTGGCCCCAAAATATGAGCCAGCAAGCTACTGGCAGCCAGTCTTCCACCACTTCTGAGGAGCAGTTTGCCAGCTCTCAGGAGCCTGCCAAGGCCCAGAGAAGGTGGGAACATTCCTGGTCCAGGGTGGAGATCATGGACCATATTCAGGTTTGGGGGCAATGCTCCCAACGTCTATGATCTCCACACTAGACGGAAGAATGTGGCCGTCTATGGCAGGATAGCTGCCAGCCTGGCCACCAAAGGCCACATGTGAACCCAGGAGCAGGTCTTCATGACAATCAAGTTGGTCCAGCGAGACCCCCAACCCTACGCTTCCCCTCCCCCTTCTTCTCCTTGCTTTCCCCTTGCAGCTCCCTCCTCCCTAGTTTCCCCTTCCCCTCTCCCACCCTCTCTTCTCCCCTCTCCCGCCTGCTTTTCCCAGTCTCATCAGAGTTTCCTCCCCCCCGCCACAGTTTTGTTAAATAAAGAGTTTGTGTTCATGAAAATACATGTATTTTATTTGACATCAGGAAGGGGACTTAGAGAGGGGTAAGTGGAAGGACACGAGGGAAGAATGAGGCACAAGCCCCCAGTAGAGCAGGCCAGGGAGGCTCTTAGTGCTCCTCAGGGTGGAAGCTCTCCCACAGGGCTTCCTGGATACTGACAGCCCCCCGATGGACCTCCTGGATGTCAGCCTGCAGAAAGTGTAGCCAGGCTTACTGCAACATGTCCACGAGAAGCACCAGAGGGCCCGGGGCAGCTCTGGCTCCATGTTGTCCCAAGAGAGGATGCTGCGGTGTCCCAAGAGAGGGCAACCAGAGCACCCAGAGACAAAATGCTTTGCTGTCCCTTCTCAAGGTAGGCAAGCAAGCAGGGAAACCCGAGAACTGGCTGTCCAGGGGGGAGTCCCTTTAAGAACAGGCCTCAGATAGCCTCAGGCAGCAGGCACACAAAGTAACTCCTGACCTGATGCCCTACCAGATTTGGTTCTGGCCGGCCTTAAATATGATTCAGCATCCACTCAGTGTGGACACGCTATTTAGAAATAGCAAAATGCTATTTTGAAATGCATTTTTCTTGTAGACGCATTATTTCAAAATAAGATATTTCGAAATAACACTGTAGTGTAGACATACCCTAAGACTGATTTATTATTAAGACCCCCCAAACAGACTAAAATATCTTAAAGATAGCAAAGTTTACCCAAAAGTGAGAAAAACTGTACTAAATCAAAGGAAAATGGTGTGAAGAATGGTATATCTAATTTGCAGCCAACAACTGCTTAGCCTATTAATTTCAGGCAACTGTCAGTTTCTCAGAACCTCTTCCTCCAATCAGTTTGTAGCTGTTCAACTCTGCACCCTTTCATATCAAGGCTGCTACATTTCAGAGCCCTTTTATTTCTCTGGTGTCCTTTTCATGAAATATCCTTCAGGATCTCTGATCTAAGGCTGTTAATATTTATACCATAACAGCTAAGCTGTGATATGGGTGTATTCACATTACAATAATTAATGTTGGTTCATGTATTGTCTCTTGGCACATCAAACTACCAATTCCTACTGGACTTTGAGAGGAACAGAGGTATTTCATATAATCGATCCCTCTTCTATATCTGTGTTTTTTCCTCTGACTTTCTTTCCTGAAATCTAGCAGTTCAAATGCTCCATTTATTATGCCGGTATTTTGATCCAAATAAAATGTTATGGTAAATGGGTTCTACATGTGGATGTTAATGGCTGTTTCCCAGCCTCCTTCACGGGTCTGGAATGTTCTTTCCTTTAGCGGTAAGCAATAGATCAAATCATTTTCAGTCATTTCCTTAAAGTTACAGTGATGACTTGGAATCACCTGGGACTGTTTTTTGAAGATGCTTGTTGCAAGTATATAATAGTGGATTCTGGTATGAGGTAAAGAAAGGCCAGACTGACAGATAGAAAATCTATTGCATATTTCTGAAGTTAGAGAATTAAAGTAAGTGAACACAAAACCACAAAGACAAACATACAAAAAACTATACCAACAGCTAGTATATCACAAAATGAACACACCTCTATTCTTTTTGTCAGCTGACAAACTTAAGTGTTCATTACTTCACAAAAATTAGAAATTCACTTCTAAAGGTTCACAGAGTGTTTTGTATGAATAAATTCATTCTGGACTGCACTACTGCACTGTTTTAGGAAGTTTTGCTGAGAAGCGAGGAGAGACTGGGCATAATTCATCACAATACTCCTTCAGTTTTATTCCACATGTGAGTGTAAAATTGGAGTAATAGAGAAGTGAACCAGTCTCAGATTGTACAGACTAGTAAACGTGGATTAGTGAAGTTAAACTCTGTAGGAAGGGTTGCCTGTTTTGTGAACTTCTGCAATGATGAGGCTGTTCTTTTCTAAATTAAAATTTATGAACTAAAATCAGATGCAGCTTTTGTGTGGGGGTTTGATATAGGTGGTGGCGTATTGTAATTACTGGGAAAAATCCCTTGGTTATGTTGGATACAGGTCCCATTTAGTCTTAACTACAGGTTGCAGAAGTGCAGCAATGTATATGATAAAATGTATCCCTTCATGGCATATATATCGTCATATGATGACTGGACAGAACTATGTGATACATCATATTTATCATGTAAATTGAATTGTCTTACACTTGGCAGTAATCCATTTCTACCATGGCTACCTCAAGGATTCTGTATCCCTGAACACCTTCAGATACTATTCATTTTATAAAGCAGCCTACTGGAGGAATATTTCTCTTCTCTTTCATATAGAATTTCCTCCAGAACATTCACAAATAGTCCAAGGACCAGGATAGCAATATTCAGTCCTAGACCAGTAGAAATTTGTTTCAAGCACTGTAACAGACCAGTGTCTGCTTTTAAGAGTACGTCTACACTGCACAGTTAGTTCAGAATAAGCTATTCCAAAATAGTTATTCCAAAATAGCTTATTTCCAAATAACACATCTACCCTGGAGGGAAGCCTCAAAATTAGTCTGAGGTAGACTTCCCTAATGTAGACGTGCTATCTTGAATCAGAGACTCAGGAGGAATAACTTAGAATGGCCCTGGTGAGGGGCTATTTCGAAATAGCAGAAGTGGAGCACTACACACACCTTATTTTGAAATAGCTATTTCGGAAGATGCGTTATTCTTCATAGAATGAGGTTTTCAGAAGTTGGAATAAGCCGTACATTATTTTGAAATTATTTCAAAATAACAGAATTGCTGTATAGACGATCACAGTTATTTTGGAATAACAGCTTTTATTCCGAAATAACTTTGCTGTGTAGACACACTCTAAGGCTATGTCTACACTCGCGGCTTCTTGCGCAAGTACGGCCGTTCTTGCGCAAGAATCTGCAGAGCGTCCACACTGCCCACCCACTCTTGCGCAAGGAAATTTACAGTACAGCGTGTTAAGAGAGGGCTCCTTGCACAAGAGCTACGCTCTTTTTAAACAGGTGAAAGCCATCTTGTGCAGGAGCTCTTGCGCAAGGGGGCAGTGTGGGCACTCAGCAGGGATTTCTTGCACAAGAAAGCCCTATGGCTAAAATGGCCATGAGAGCTTTCTTGCGCAAGAGAGCATCTACACTGCCATGGATGCTCTTGCGCAAAAGCACATCTCCCACATGGCAGTGTGGACATTTTCTTGTGCAAGAGTTCTTGCACAAGAACCCTTGCACAAGATTTTCTTGCACAAGCAGCTGCCAGTGAAGACATAGCCTAAGAGACTGTAGCCAGCTAGCCCTGTATGATAGTGGGTTGGGGGTATAGGTGTGTGTGTGCATGTGAGTTTGTGTGTGGTGGTACCTATGAAGGGCTGAGATCTCAGCTGGAAAGAGAGAAGCAAAACGGAGGCTGATTTGTGAAACAGTTCTGGAGCAGAGCAAGATAAAGAGTGAAAGGTCTCTGACCCCCTCCAGACTGCACTGAGTATAGAAGCTGATTTGTTTTGTGTTACTTTGCGAATTTTTGGTTTAGTTTGATTTAATAAATTATGCCCTGAAGAAAGGGCCTGAAAGAGATCTGGGCACAATATGTAAAACCTTTCTGGGCTGAGGAAGATGTCCCTCTATGGCTAATGATTGCAGGGCTGACCAATGGGAACATCACACTATTAATGAGAGGAGACAGCCACTTTCCAACAGTTTCATTCTAGCCTTGGAAAATCGAGAGGACTCTGACCTCTATGGGCTTAGTTACACTATGCAGAAGTTCGACACTGCTGCAGTCAATCTTCCAGGGTTCGAATTAGTGGGTCTAATGAAGACACACTAATTCGAACTGAGAGGGCATCCCCATCGGCACTGGTAGTCCTGCTCCTCATGAGGAGTAAGGGAAGTTGACAGGAATGCTTGCTTCTGTCAACCTCCAGCTGTGTGGATGGCACAAAAAGCCACGATTTTAGGTAAGCCAATTCCCTCTACGTAATTAATGCAGCTTGAATTGCGTATCTTTAAGCTGACCTTACCCTTTAGTGTAGACCAGGCCCAGGTATAGAAAAGCTTTTTAAGCTTTGTAGTGATTTTTATAGCACCCTATATAGGAGGATTCTTTACAAGTGACCAGATAAATAAAAATTCACAATACAGGTACTTTAAAAAACTATATATACCATTTTATAAATAGTAGCTACATGGCATATGCATCCTGTAGATAATGCAGGATGGAATGTAATTCAGTCCAGAGCTTTTACCTATATTCATGCAGAATAAGTTGTTAAATTGTACCTTATGTCGCTTTTTAAAATAATGCCACTAAATGCAATTCACGCTGCTTAAACGTATGTCCCTTCTCCCTATGTACACATACTTTTAAAAAAAATTTTGGCCAAATCATTAAAGCTCATCAGCATCTGCTTAACTTTAAGCATGTGAGCAATCCAAATTGATGTAAAAAAATCTAAGTGAACTACTAATGTATTTGGATCTCTGTAAATACAAGATATTTTAAATGGAGAGAAATTGCAGGTACAGTCAAAAGCTTGACATATGAGAGAATAAATTTGTTTTGAACATGTTCTCAATGGACTTAAACAACATCCTGTAATAACAAACCTTATGCTTAGTGCATGCTGTTTGAAAATAACTGACCTTTAAAAATACTATGTATATTATGTAATATATCTTTGGGATAGCAGTTAATTCAGTCACGTATGGTGCAAAAATTAGTTCTCTAGAAGATCATAACATGTTTCAAACCTATATCATGAGTGCAGAAAGTACACTAAGTTAGAGGGCTAACCACCGTTAGGTTGTACATTTAGGTAAAGAATAATTATGATGGAAATCCAAGGGCATGTCTTCATTCGACGTTCTGGTATTTGATTTAGTGGGTCTAGTATAGACCTGTAAATTGAACACTGAAGGTAGCTCCAGACAGCGTCTGTACTTCTTGCAGTCATGAGGAGTATGAGAAGCCCTTAGGAGTGTTTGCTCCCATCGGTCTCCAGCAGTGGGGACAGCTCCAAGCTCGGCTTAAGGTAACACGACTCCAGTTACATATTCTGTGTAGCTGGAGTTACATACCTAAAGTCGACCTTCCAGGTCTACTGTAAACCTGGCCTAAGACAGTACACTTTTTTAAATAAAAATCCATGTGTTTTACCTGTGACTGCTCCATTTAAAATTATTGTGACAAAATGTGATAGCTATTGCTTACAGAACATTAAAGAATCAGTATTTGTTCCATATCATTAATTAAATTTTGTAAACTTTAATTTTCATCTGCTATTTCCTAAGCAGCACAAACTTTTATTTCACACACTAGTGAAGAAGGATGTCTTTGTCTAGATGCTATTCTGATGATACATTAGGTGTTCTGGTCAGGTCACCAATAAAATATATTAAGCTACCACTCCACCTATTCATTGATGTACAATAGTAGCAAAATTGGTATTTCCCTGGGTAAATTGACTACATTGCATTTGTCATAGTAACTTACACTTTTGCCTGTTGAAGAACATTTTTCTTCACCTTGACAAAGAAAAATAAACACTTAGCTTGTTAGCTTTAATTTCTAATCCTGAATCACATGGAAGTTGGATGTTGCTCCCAATAAGTTAAAAAGAATTTTGCCTTTAATTTCCTGGGGGTATGATAGAAACTTTTCCAAGTAAGTAAACAAATCTTGAGCTTAACACAATGTTCCTTTGATGCCCACTTGACTATTTCATCTAGGAGTGATTTTTCTTCCTAGTGAAATGGTTAGATTTGGAAGAATTAGATTTTTATAGGTAAACGTTGATAAACACTGATTTCATGGTACACACACACACAGTGATGAAAACATATTTACCTAGATGACAAAACTTTATAGATGGACAAAATAAGAAAACTGCTGCTTGAGAATGGCTTAGAGTTTGATTATTTTGTATATGTTGATGTGATGTTGACATTGTGTGTTTTAATGATTATAAAGCTTTACATTTTTGAAGCTCAATGTTGTCATTGAATAACTGTCTGATCATCCATCATTTCCCACAACTGTGAATATTTAAATGATTTAAACTTATTTTTAATTTTTATTAAACTAATATCAATCAAAATTATGAATAAAAATAAGAGTTGAGTTCTGCTCAGTCTAGAAATAGTTAAACTGGATGGAGATGGCCCTTCCTAAAACATACAGAAACATTAATTTTAAGAGAACAGCAGTTAGTTTGGACTAGATAAGCAGCAAGACCAACTCTTCATATTTTTCGAAATCAACTCATAAAGCACTCCTTCAAATTTCAAGAAGTGGTTTCTGAACTGATTAAAATCCCCCAAATTAACTGTGTAACAGATAATTGAAACAAGGATGAGCTCATTGCTATGCCAACTTTTGATATCTCCTGTCAAAAGCTCTGTGCCTGGAGGCTGGTTCATCCATCTGCCTGCTGAAAATAATCCCTTTAGGGTGGCTTTTTTTTCCATTTCTGCATGTATTTAATTTCTGTGCCTCCCACAGGCAATACCAAAAGATCTAGCCTTTTCGAAATACTCACTCAATTTATTGTTTACCTTTTTCAATGCAAAAAAGAAATAGCATCCCAATGGCATACTACATAGTCAATGGAGCTTAGAACATTTGACAAATGCAATTGAAGCGACCGTTGCCTGTATCTTAAATGAAATTGATGTTGTATATCCTTCACCTTAAAGAGCTCTTAATGAATTAGCAAAGTGCATTATCTGATTGCTGGCCATTGTGCTCTGTATTGTAGCTGAATTGTGATACATATGAAGCAGCACTGCCATATCAGTCAAAGAAGAGTTTGACAGAGTTAATAGCTGTGTAGATCTTGTCGCCACACTAATTGCATTCAACCTTCTCCTTTGGACCACTGCACACAGGAGTTAATCTCTAGTCTGCATCATCTCTTGTGTCTGGTCAAAGGTTGCCAACTTTCCATTTTTTCCAAACTAAACATTACAGGCCCCCCTGCTACCTACTTCTCTCCATCAGTTAAAAAAATGATGGGACTTCATGATATAGCTTTCCTGTCTACTTTGAAGAACTTCTACTCACTAGTCTTCCTTGATGTGTAATCTCTCCACTTACCTCACTTCTTTAGCTTATAACTCCCCCTCCCGCCTTATCACAATGTTTTGAGGTATGGACCCTTTCTCTAATGGCTTGTCTAAAAGCTTCACAGCAAATGTGGCAATGACAGTACAAGAGCTATCAGAAGACTTGGATCTTGCAGCCATTCAAGAGCAATTATGTTAACAGCACAAATACAATGGACTGAAGTAATAACCTGAGCAGAAACTTGTATTATGTAGCTTTCTATGACATTCTCTAATCCCTGGCTTTTTTTGAATATTACTAAGCCCATTCAGCATCTTGTAACTAGGGAAAAGATGGCATGAGAAAAATGAAGGCCTATTAGCCCCAATTTACCAAAGCATTTGAGCATAATCTTAGTGGGCTAGAGATAGTTTGCTGAAATAGGGCCTTAATTTCTTGACAAGATAGACGTACTTTCCACTGTTCACAGCTAGATTTCTGTGTTGGAGTATGTGGTAGGAATGGATCTGCTAAGATCTATATTAATAGTCAGACCTTGCCCCACCTGAGCTCTAATTGCATCTGGTTCCCATACCAATGTGGCCCTAAATAGAGAGATAGCTGCATGGAGTTTGCTAGGCTGAGAGGCAATAATTCTGCTCCTAGCACTAATGTTCCTATTGCTGCCACCATTCTGGCTCTTAACTCCAGCTCTTCACCATATATAGCTAGGCCACTTTGAGGCTTAGTAATATTTTCTGTTCTGAGAGGCACTGTACATCTTTGATGATTAAAGGGAACATTTCTCTGGAAAATAACGTTGGGCACATTCCTCATGGAATAAATTCCAAGATAATGGAGACTGATAGTTTACCACATTACAAGTCCTAGTAAAGGTAAAGTGAAGGTTTAGAGACTAAGTGTTTCTATGTCAACTCTTGTAAATATGTACAAAGATCCACCTTTTTTCTCTACAATTAGCAGGTTAAAAAGGTAAGTTTTCAAGATCAGTTTATACATTTTCATGATGTATTTTACCTAAAGTCACACAATAGTGTAGTCCTTGAATATATCACTTGACGGAGGTGGGGAGAGAGAAACTCATAGTAGCATTCTGAATGGATTTGAGCAGGGAGAGATGTGGCATTAATCAAAATGAGTGTTAGCTGAGAGGATGGAATGAAAAGGCCACATCTTAGAGAGCTTGCGGAGAAAGAATTATCAAAACATAAACATAGCCTGGATGTGAGGATCTAGAGAGAGATCTGTGCTGAAAATAATCAAGGCCATAACACTGACCTCAGCACAGAGGTCAATATTGTTTGTCTTGTGGAGCGTGTGGGGGTGGTGCTTTTCTAGTGTGGGGGTGTTTGTTTTGTAGTATCTTAGTCGTGAGCAGAGAACAATGCCAAGAAAAAACCTTTTATTATAAACACAACTACGTGCAGCAATGCGTCAACAAACTTCCTGTAGCTCTGTATGAAGTCTCTCTTTTCAGGTTGTCCTGGGCTTCTTTATTTCTGGCTGTGTCAGCAGGAAGTGTCACAGGGAGTCCCAAAGACAGCAAGGGGGAATGTACAGAAAGCATGGCATCTCTGCTTCCTGGCCAGTTACTACCACATCACTCATTTGCACAACGATCAGGAAAGGAGGTAATCATCTGTGTTAAAGTTGGAGGTAGAGAGCAGGAAAGGTGGATATTTAGAGCAGGTGTCTCAAACTCCTGGCCCACAGGCCATCCCCGGCTAGAGCAGTTGCACAATCTGGCCTGGGAGTCCCTGAAGATTGGGGGGGAGGGTTGTCCATTTCTGATCCCCAGACTTGCCCCTTCCTGCCACAACCCTGCCCTCTCCTCCCATGGTACTGCAGCCCCTAAGGGACACTGTCTTGGGGATCCCTGAGTGTTTGGTGTGGGGTGGCAGCAATGGTCAGCCCAGCCCTCCCACCCACACACATGCTCCTCATAGTGATAGGAGCAATAGGGAACCAGAACACAATGGAGTATGCTCTGTTTCTCCATGGCTCCCACCACCATGGAAAGTGTGTGTGTGGACAACTGCAGCTACCCTTCTCTGTCAGGCCTTCCCGGTAACTCCCCAAGGCTGCCTCTCTCAGGGGATAGGGCACCATGGGAGAAGAGGGTGCAGTGATGGTGGGAAGGGGCAGAGCTTAGGGGATGAGAGCAGAGTGCCTCTCCTTCCTCCCCCCCGGCAGCTGGGCCAGATTGCACAACTGCTCTGGCTGGGGATGGCTCAGCTGCGGGGGGGGGGGCTGGGAGTTTGAGATCCCTGATTTAGAGCTTTGTTTTAGTCATGTTGCCCCTGAGTTGACAGCTAGACATCCACAAGGAGGTGCCAGACAGGTTGTGATTCTAGAATAATGTATCCCTTACTCTGCAGGCTGACTCTTTGTGTGGCATATCCACAGATCCCTCAGTTCTTCCAGAAGGAAATGACCCTGTTCTTAGAAACCTGAGGGCCTGGACTCTGCTCCCTGCTTGAGTGGCCAGAAAGTGTCTTGAAGTAGCAGCAGAAGAGAAACTGCCTCTGTATCTTCTTACGGGAGTGAATGGATGTTATTAAATAAGCCTTTATCAGTCTCATCATCGCAGGGACTCTGCCTGCTTATGTTAGCCCATCAGCAAGGAGATAGTGAGGTCACACAGCAGTAACTTTCCTAGTGTTGGACATACCTAAGTGACTTGCACAAGGTCATGCAGGAAATCTATGGTGGCCAGGAAACTGCCCGTTGGAAAGAGAGAAGAGCTGAAAAACTAGGAGTGCGAAAGGGGGCAGTGATTGGACTGTCACTTGTTGTACTGGTATTTTCTAGCTGTTGCTAGAAAAATTACTGCTGGAGATATGGGATTGCTTTATCTCAGGAGGACCTGCTTGACTGAGGAGGAGGACTGCAGGAGCCTAAAGTCTTTTCATGAGAGTGATCCCTGATGTAGTATCCACCATTATGCTGGATCTGGGAGATAGCAGATCAGGACTTCCCCAGAAAGTTTTGGAAGCAGTAGAAGCAGAACTGGGAGAAGCCGAGTAAAAGCTATCTCCAAGCAAAATGTGGCTATGGGAGGGGAACCCACTGAGTATTGTTTACTTCTGGAAAGGAGATGCCAGCCAAGCTGAGGGTCTTCTAGCTCTTGTTGAGTACTTGTGAGTGTGGTACAGGAGGGATTCTTCAAAAGGACTTGAAGCCACCCAGGGAGGCTGTTTTCCTCAGGCTGTAGAGTTCTTCTGCCTTGGGACTCAAATAACTTTTGAGAGCTGATGATGAGAAAGGCAGAACTGGGGTCAAATTTCACTATGGCAAGTCAAATTTGCAGGTGAGAATGCAAAAATATTGCATCTCTATGAAGAAATCTTTCGAAGAAAGTATTGAGAAAAATTTGTTCATTAAGATCTACATTCTTGCATATTTACGTGGGAAGTAAACAAGGGTATTTTTCTACAATTTTACCACTCTCTTGCATGGGGATGTTTTCCTATATGCTGCACTCTGTTCTAAAAAGCACCTCCACAGTCCATTTTAGAAGGGTAATATGGATGTACAATTTCTTTGGAAATGTTGCCTTTACCTAGTGACAGACACTGAGATAAAGTTGTATTTCTGAGGTATTTAAAGGAAAAGACTTCAGGGGGCAAGATGAAAATGATTCACAGTGTTAACTGAAACTTGAAAGAAAAACTAAATTCACCAATTTAAACTCTAACTTAATCAGGTTATGGGTTGTAACTTAGGGAAATAACTTATAGTTGTTTTATTTTCTTGATAGTGTTGGCAAAGTAAAACCTGTAATTTAGCACCCACAAAACAATTTTGTTTAAAATATCAGTCATAGAGAGTCTGAACTTAGACCCACAAACCCATCATTAACACAATTAAAGCAATGAAGAAATGTTAACATTATCACTTAGTATTAACTTAAGACTCAAGATGGCAATGTAGAAAATAATTTCTAAGGTTTCTCTAGGAGAGCTGCTTTTGAATCAAAATAGCTTCAGTCTTTCTTGAAGTAGAAGGATCAGATTTTTACTCTATATTTCAATGATGACATAGTAAAAACTACATCTACAGAGACATCCTACTATATGTAGCTATCTACAATACACACGTGGGATCTGATTTTGCCTCGTCTCTAGCCTGCTTATTGTTGCCCTTAAGGGAGGTCCTTAGGGGTTTTTGGTAGCCAGCATAATTTAAAATCATTTAAGTATCACCAGGAGTGGGTTCGGCTTTTTGTCAGGTTGAAGATCAAGGGAGCAGGAAGGTGTATACAGCCATCTCCCCACCCCCTTCCCCACACACACACCTTCCTCTTCAACTGCAGCAAGGGAGGTTTAGGTTGAACATTAGGAAAAACTTCCTAACTGTCAGGGTGGTTAAACACTGGAATAAATTTCCCAGGGAGGTTGTGGAATCTTCATCACTGGAGATATTTAAGAGCAGGTTGGATAGACATCTATCAGGGATGGTCTAGATGGTACTGGGTCCTGCCGTGAGGTCCCTTTCAGTTCTAGTGTTCTATGGTTCTATTATTCAAATTCTGGTAAAGTCTGAACTAAAGCTCTATAGCTAAAGGTTGCAACAACTTACGTTATCTGCAGATTGACATGCAGGGGGGAGACCTGTAACATACATGAGTATTAGTGGGTTACATAGGCACCATCCATATGATACAATGGGTTTATTTGGGACTATAAACACATTGTATGCTCAAACCTTAGTGGTTACCATCTCCTAGTTTAGAATATTGCAACTTTTATTGAGACCAGTGAAAAATGGGTAACTAGAACATTGTATATTGCTAAAGGAGGGAGGGTATTTCCCCCTTCCAAAATCTTCATTATACCAGGATCTAGCTTAGAAGATTTTGGAACGAGGAAATACCTGTCAAGATAAAGATCATTAAAACAAATCTGGAGCAGAACTTCAAACTTACTTCATCACACAGAGAACCAAAGTGTATCTGCAGTAAAGCTGAAAGTAAATGACCTGAGCAACCCTATATAGCTTCAGGTCCTTTTAGTCATTGACTTAAAATGCCATGTGACCTGGTATAGCTCAAAGGACCATATGGAAGCAAAATCTGACATACATGTATTGAAGGAGAGACTGTCTATCTGAAAAAAGGTAGTCAGGCTGCAGCTTCTGGGACAAGAGGGATCTACAGGGGAAGGGTTCAGACACCTGACTGGGAGAGAAGGCCGGACCCCTTCTCTCCTTCTCCCTGACAATAAGGGGAAATTTATCTTGGAACAGTCAGCTGGGAAGCCCCAACTGAGTGTCTGAATTATAGAGATTGAGGGAGGAACCCTCTGCTGAGTGCTGGGACAACACCCAAACTGAAGAGAGGACAGGGGAGGTAGGAAGTGTTCCAGCTACAGGAGATGGAGCCTCTTCTGTGCTGGGCCCGGGGCTAAGACACAGTAGCTGGTGGCCTCACTGCTAGTAAATATATAGAGTGAAATATATTTGCTTCCAGTGTTTGCTGAACAATTTCTAATATCAAAATGTAAATTTAAAGCCTTTGTGTAGAAAAAGACACAACAAAATTTTCAGTTACCTAGATCTACGTGTATTGTAGTCCACAAGGATCCTGAATGATCACTGAATGACCAAATCCGGAATGATCTAATTCTACCCTCTTTATCTTATGACTCAAGCTTCTCAAATATGTTATTCAGTAAAAAACAAACTCATTTTCAGTTGAGCCCATGTAGATAGAAATGCAGAAAATCATTCGCAGAACAGGTGAATTTTTTTCTGAAAAATGGCTATCCAAATCTTGAAAAGAATCCTAAAAGCTGGAAAAACAAAAATAACAGTTAGCACTTCTATAGCACATTTCCCCTGTGAAGGGCCTTACAATTATTAGGAACATAAGAACAGCCATTTTAATTCTCTCAAAATTCCTTCTGTGAGTGAAAAAGAAAAATAACCTCATAAAACTTTATCATGATTTATTATTTTTATCCCCTGAGAATATATTTTGAAAGCACTCCTGCCAAGTGCTTTTATATGGATGAAGTTGAACTTAATTTCAAGTGCTCCCAGTAACCAGAAGAAAAATGACAGAAATGAAAGCTAAATGGGCCACCATTTAAATTAATAAACCTGAGACATTATCAAATCCTACACAAAACATCCTGTTGATTCTCCCACTGTCACTTACCATACAAATTGGTCCATTACTGAGCAGCAATTTTTGAGATGCTATCACAGCCCTTCATCAAGGTGCCATGACTAGTCATAGAAAATAAAATAATTGTGCATTGGGTCAATAAATCACAATTTAACCCACTGCAGCCTTCAAGTGGGACCTGGGATTTGTAATTGATTTTTTTCCCTGAAGATACTTAATAATATTTTATGCTAAAAGTTTGCATACACTACAGGCTTATCAATATATCAAGTGAGAATAACAGGAAATGAGAGAAGTGAGTTTGGCTTTGAACATCTTCTCTTACTTCCTCACCAAATAATTCTCCGTGTTTCTGTGATACAAGAAAATCTTTCCAGATACACTTCAAAATTCTATCCTTTCCGTTTATTTTTTTCCCCTCATACAGGGAACTAATTGACATAAAAAGAAAGCTGATGGAATGGAACTTCACAGAGGAATACAAAAAGTACTTGGACAAGAAAAGGAAAGAAAAGAAAACATTACAATGTATAACAAATTATAAAGCACATACAATGTTGCAGTCTGGGTACACATTGCCATATCTCAGATACATGCATAGGGCATCTAGAACAATAACATTAGACTTATTACAATATAACATACAGATACTTTATGAATGTGTATGGAGTCATCAGCAGGTGGGATTGAACCTATCACCTTAGGAGCTAAAGCCATGTGCTTCTGCAGCATGAGCTAAAAAACAACAGCCTCCTAGCTAAAGTTGTAGATCAGGCTTCATGCTCCCTTTCTCAGTGCCACTGGGTTACACATATAAAACAGTACAATATCATATTCAAGAAACATTAGGATTACAATTTTCGAAGCAGTGATGAAACAGCCACAAAACGGGGTTGGGTGTCCATGCATTCCATTCTTATTGATGGGCATACGCGGTTATTTCTAAAAAATAATCATAAAAATTAGACTTGCACTCTTTTAACAATCTCTCTGAATCATCTAGGGTCCTTCTTGCTTTGTCAAGTACTCTGTTGCTGTTTGCAGTCTACTCCTGCTGCTGCTTTTCTCCACTCTCTGGTCTTCTCCTTTCTTTTGTCCTTTTCTCTGGTTTTCTTCACTGTCACACACACCAAATCTACTTCTGGCCAGCCTTATGCTTAGTTTTTGGCCTCTTCTGATTAGTTGCCCTTTCAAGCTGAGAGCTCCCTGCATGGCTGGCAACTTGACATCATTTCCTCTTCTTGCCTCCTCCCTGTTCTGAAGTGAGATGAGTACACACTTCCTGAATTTTGTTAGAGCTTTGTTTCTTGCTTGCTATTGGTCAGCTAAGTGTGTCCTCCATCTTTGATGTTTTCTAACCAAAAATCAGTGTGCCCACTATTTGGGATTTTTAGCTTCAAACTATCATTATTTATAGCTTAGCTAAAACATCCAGCCTAAAATTAACTGCTATTTACTACAAACTAAAGCACTCAGATGCTACCACTACCTTTGTAATGCTAATTCAGAGAGGTGAATTGCTCAAGATGTTTCTCACACCCCACTTCCCAGATATCAGTATCTCTGTCCACAGTACTGTAATCTATATAGGATTCAAGCAGGTAAAAAATCTCTAGTAACGGACATATCTTTTATGAATGTATCTAGTTCTTTTTTGAACCATGTTGTAATCTTGCTTTTCACAACATCATCTGGTAAAAGAGTTCCACAGGTTGACTGGTCGTAACTAGTTCACGGGTTGTTGGTTACAGCAATATTTGAAATGATTAATGAGGAGGATCTGCAATTTCAGCACCAATAAATCTGGAACTCCTAGCAGATCTTGCAGGCAACTTTGATCAGCAGAGTGCCTTAAATACATAACACCGTTCTGAGAATTATCAGAAATATATCTAATAAAATGGACAGAACAACATGTGTGTAGCGCCCCCTCTCCACCTGGTTACCTTCTTTTAAAGCCAATCTCCTTTCAGGTTCGGATGGATAGGTCTGGGTTCTTCTGGATCCCGCCACCTACTCAATTTTATTCTTTCTGATTGATGTACTTGGCGGTGCCTCCACCCCCCTCACTCCTTCCTAGCAGGGTCACCAGGGCAGCTTGGGAGGAAAATTCTAGCCCAGGATAATCCCCACGTATTTGTAAGATAGTTGGAGACTCCCAGAAAATAACACAAACACATACACTATAATAAACACAATTATATTAAACAGGAGACAATTATAACAGAACAGGGTAACACTATTTTTAGGGTCACCGGTGCCCAGCAACTGTGAGGTTAGTGTCCCGTTGGTACGCGTACTTTGTTGGGGCCCTTGATGACTGTTGACCACACAATCCTTCTCTGCAGAGGTTTAGCAGTGGGGCTGACTAGGTCCAGTACAGCCCAAAGGACTCACAAATGGGAGAAGATGGCAAATCCCTCCACAGTTTAATATGCTGCAGGTAATAAAATCCCCAAACAAATTCCCTGACTTACTAACTAAAAATTGGTGCACTCACACACTCCATGAATGAGCCTCAGGTTGAGAGATGACTCAGTCTCTGCAAAGGGGCTGCTCTCTTCTCACAGGGGTCCTCTTTAAGCAGGAACCAGGCTGCTTCGGTCCCAGAATTTCCCCTCACCACAAAGGGCTGCAGGGCTCAAGATGCAGACCACACAACTGCACCAAAATTCAAAACTACAGCCTCCCAGCCCAGCCTCCAGACCCACACAGCAGGCAGCAGCCCTGAACTTGCTGCTAGAGCCCAGCTGACCATGCAGTGACTCTCTCACCCAGGGAGCTGGAGAGCCAACTCCGCCTGGCTGGGGAAGCCTCCCAGCAAACTCCACAACTGGGAATCAACAGTGGAGACATAAACCCAGCTGAGGGATCCTGCCTTCAGGTCCCTAGAGGCTAGCTCTCAGGGGGAACCCTGCATGCAGGCCTGGGGCTTACTAGCTCCCACACACTCAGTCCTCCCCTTTTCCTGGCTGGCTCCAGACTCCCCTCAACAATGGTCTCTCCTTCCCCCTGGGAGGGGCATCTCACTCCCTGTGGGTTGCCGGGCAGACTCTGGCCCTGGTAGGGAGGGGGAGCCAAGGCAAACTCATAGTGCCTCTCCCTGAGCTGCCAGCAGACAAAGCCCCGGGAATCCAAGCAATCTCCTTGGGGGTTACATGTGGTATTTGCCTTACCACACTATTTAATGCTGGTGTCTATCAGCACTAAATAACTACTTAAAACTAATTGGTTCCACAGATTCTCCATGTTCTGTCTCCAGTGTTCCATGCTTCTGCTGTAATGAATCTCTTAACAGTTTGACGTACCATGTTGGTCTCCGATGCAACAAGATGTCCTCACACAGACACAGTCCCATTGAAATCAGTGTGGACAAGACATGACCTCATGGAGTTGCTTGCATGATCCAGGCATGTGTGTGAAACTCATATGTTAATTATTATTTCAGAATGTAGATGCCCAGCTTTTGAATATCTCATAAGGCAACTGTTCCTGAAATTTTAAATTTGTGTCAAACTCGGCTTTCATCTCTATGCACAAATACCATTACCATAAGTAGCCATGGCAGGTATATATTCAGAGGGCAGAATTTCCCCTTAAATGTGGGTCTTGTGTGTATCTACACAATACACACACACACACACACACACACACACACACATTTCCTCTTTTGGTTCATTACATCAAAGTCACAGTATATTTTTTTAAACTAATTTCGTGTTTTGTTAGTTGCAATAGTAAAGCAGGAAAGTACACATCTTCTGTTTTAAGAATCCATGAATACATATCAATGCACTGCATATCTCTGTGCATTCTTAAAACACAAAATGTGTATTTTCCTGCTTTACAATTACAACTGATACAAAACTAAATTCACTTTAAAAAATATGCTGTGACTTTGATGAAAGAAACCAAAAGAGAAAATGTTGGAATTAACACCCTGATTCAAAACAGCAGTTGACTTCAGTGGAATCAAATGTGCTTAAGTTCTTTGTTTTATAGGAGATGTGTTTAAAGTTATCCATGTGCTCTGCTGAATTTGGTGAACATGTGGGTCTTGATTCTGGGCTCTACTGGTCTTTAGATTTGCAACAGATTTTCACAAAGGTAGGGAATCTAGTTTCATCCTTAACTCACCTTGTAGCATTCAGTGATTGAAATCTCAGTTAAGTCATACATTGTTTAGATTCTGAAGCACCGAGTCCCATTGAGTTAAGAGAAGGACAGGATCTTCTTTAGCTGAAATATCTTGTTTTTGACAAGATGACAAAATGACTCCAGATGTCATTTTAATGTAGTTTTGTCTTATATTTCATAGTTTAACAAGCAGTACTGCAGTGATCAATAACTGCGTATATTTGCAGCTTGCCTGACTACAGAAACATATCCCTAAGGGAATCCAAAAGAAGTAAAGTAAATGATATTGCTAAGACACCCATTCTGATACAGAAAGTATGTGGTTAATTGACAGCGATTAATAAGACAGCATCTTAGTTATTGGGGACATTTTCTTAGAAGTTCTGTTTAGTGTGGTGTGCAGATGAGACAACATGTGGTAAGTGCTGATGTCAATGTGTTTGGTTTAAGAAGAGCAGGCAGCAGGATATGTGAGAGCCAGCAATTATCAGATAAGAAAATTATCTTTGTTTGCTTTCGCATTGGCAATATTATTCAGGTGACATCGTCAAACTTGTAATTACTTTACATGAATGAAGGAAAGTAAGTTAAAAACGTAGAAATCTGAAAGTGCAGTGAAAAGCACTGATTTTGAAGAACACACTTATTTCCTTAATAATTTCACAACAGAAGCTGTTCTCTGTGCATTTAGAGGATGCAAATCAAATTAATTTTACCTCATTGGATACCCAGCCAACTGTGGAAAAGGTGGAGGCAGATTTATTTACCATCAATAAAAAGCAGTATTTTGTTACAATGGACAACTGTCCCATTTTGGAAAGTCAGTGCCCTGCTGGATACAAGAAGTATGTCAGTGATTAGCACACTGAAGGCCCACTTTGCAAGATTGAGGACTGTTTATTAACCACCACCAAATTCCAGTTTTGGAAGAATTCAGGGAATTTGCACGCAAATAGAAGTTTGACTACTATTCTGTCTCCCCCATTATGCTCACAGTGTAAGGGTGAGGTGGAACCCACTATGAAAACATCTGAGACTGTTACACTAGGCTGTCTTTTGTGATCCCTTGTTGACATTTTGATTCACAAGAATACCCCATCACCGGGGTGCCAAAAAAACTGCTGCAGGCACTGATGGAGCAAAGGGCCAACGCCTGCTGCTGGTGAGAGGAGTCCTGTGGAAACTAGAAGGATGGAAATACTGCCAAAATAAGGTGGCCGACAGAGATTGGAGACAGGCACTCCTGTGAGAATCCAGCAACTAGAGGGACACCACAAGGAGTGGACAAATGGAGTTATGAGAAAGGAGGCTGCCTGGTTGGTATCAAACTGGACAGTCCTCTTTTTGTGAGGTTTGTCCGCCATCCAGCAGTGGAACAAAACCAGACTAGCGTGTTTGGTATCAAACAAGGGACACTTTTTAAGAGCATATAACTCTACCTCCTCCAGTACGATTTTGAATGTCTGATGTGTACAAGGACATACTGTTGGGGGCAGGGCAGGCACACTTTTAAAATGGCATGTTGCATGACCTTGCATGAATATGAGGTCACACCAGTGGGTGGTAGGGATGGCACACTCTTAAAGATGCAATATGACTTCTCACGTCCTGTTTTGTGCAAGGTCATGCCAAGGTGGGTTAGGCCATCCTGGTTGAATAGGTCCATTGAGAGTCTACCTAGAGCAGGGGGCTGGACTTGATGACCTTCTGAGGTCTCTTCCAGTTCTATGGTTCTATGATCATCACAGAAAACCCTCTGGAATCCAACTCTGAAGGGAGACTCCAAAGAGAGAAAGTTTGCAAGAATGTGACAGAGTTGACAGGGAGACAGACAGAGGTTGTTCCAAGAGTGGTCACCTGTTGAGGAGATCAAACTTTCTCAAAGAATATGTAGTTAGCTGAGTCTCTGGTAAACACAAGACACCAACTCAGCTATATACTAGCTATATACTAGCAACCTCTGACCAAAGGAACATGGAGTGGGGATCAGGGGATCAAATGTTATTTCAATGTGTATATTAAAATGTTTGTAAAATAGGAAAGATGTATTGTGATCAGCTGAGTCACAGGGGCCCACATTTCATGTAGGAACTTTTTACTGAAGTCATAGCAGGAAAACTGGGAATTGGAAGAGTTGGGCTGGTGACACACAGCCACATGGAGCAGTGCACAAGGTTTATTAACATGACATTTGTTCAACTTAATGTAGATTCAGCTTCACTCTTTGCTAATAAAATGCACCTTTGTGCTTTTCAATGGTACATTTACAGTAGTGTCTCATGAAAATTGTTCTAATGCTAGCCTAAGAGCAATGGCTCCTGTGCTTTTTAGGCTAAGCAGAGAGAATGTCAAGTTTCATCAATATCCATTAAAGTACTAGAAAATACCTACTGCTTATGCTTAATTTTTTTTTGAAGGGATTACATGTGGTAACAAGCATTCTGCTCAGTAATCCATATTTATAGGGTCAGATCCTCAGAAGTTTAGTATGAGAATTCTGAAGCTAAACTAGACTAAAGTGTAAAAAATTAGAAAGGGATTATATTTTATTGAGCTTTTCAGACCTTTTCTACATTATAAAGAGATTGATGAGGGAAGGCTTATTAAGAAGGTAAGGCTTTCACGAGAAAGAAGAATCCTTTGCCAAAAGTCCCAGGAAGAAAATTCTCTTCCTAGATCTCAAGGACGAGACTAGCATTATTTAGATCATTTCAAGGATCTGGCTAGTTGGAATTATTTTTGTTCATCTTTCAGAGACAATTTTATCTCACTCACTAGGCTCCAATTTCAAATTCAAAGTCTGAAAATTAAAGTCTTCCTACTGACAGCTGACAATATACGGCATACTTAGAAGACCATGAATTATTTTAAATAGTTTCATTGCATTTTTAACTAGATTGTCTTAATCTCTGGGGGTATGTCTACACAGCAAAGTTATTTCGAAATAACAGCAGTTATTTCAAAATAACTTTCCTAGTGTCTACACAGCCATTCCGTTATTTCAAAATTAATTCGAAATAGCAGAGAACTTATTTTAAAATTGGTAAATCTCATTCCATGAGGAATAGCACCAATTTCAAAATTGCTATTTCGAAATAAGCATTGTGTAGACGCTTATTTCAAAATAGGGAACCTCCAGCCCTTCCCAGGATGCCCTGCTGGCCGCCCTGGCCACAAGGTAACTTCTGACCTGTTGTCTTGCCGGAATTGGTTCCAACCAGCCTTAAACACGATTCAACATCCACTCAGTATGGACACGCTATTTCAAAATAGAAAAACTCTATTTTGAAATGCATTTTGTGTGTAGATGCGTTATTTCAAAATAAGCTATTTCGAATTAACTATTTTGAAATTAGATATTTTAAAATAACTCTGTAGTGTAGACATACCCTAGGAAACTATTATAATTTACTATTTATATATAATACATATATATTATGTAAGGGCTTTCTGGTTGTTTAGGATTCAGATGTTAGTACTATAGAATGTACTTTTTGTATCATTCTAATAAATAAACTCTTGGAATTCTTGCATTCTTTCTTTTGTACAAACACTCTTTCTATGCTTTGAAATGTCCTTAGCCTCTGTGTGCCAGAATCTGGAGATGGATCACTTGATAATTACCTGTTCTGTTCATTCCCTCCAGGGCATCTGGCATTAGCCATGCTGGAAGTCAGGATACAGGGCTAGATGGACCTCTAGTCTGACCCTGCATGACTGTTCTTATGTCCTTCTATTCTAACAGGATTAACTGAACTTCATTTAATCATAAACAAAAGATATATGTACAGTTCCATACTAACTGTGTGATTTAGAACAAGAGCCAAAAATATCTTGCACCAACATCCTATGGTGTAAAATTCACAGCACTAAAAATAGAAACAAATAATTTTGTAACCTGAAAGATATTCTGTTTCTTCCCTCCCCTTTCCCCTTAAAACAGACCTTACAACTCTAATAGCAATCCAAGTAAATTATTGTCCTGTGTAATCTAAAAATTAGAAGGAAAATTAATTTCATCATCTCTCTCTCCTCAAAGCTATCTGTGGATGAGCCATTTATGAAACTAAAGCTATTAACTGGATGATGAAGGAATCCTGCCAAGAACAGACATGACTGCTCCTGTGGGACCTCCAAATACTATTAATACTTTTTTCAGTAAATTAATCCCTCTTCTTTGATGTAGAATACTGATGGAAAATTGTTTGCCTTACACTGAGAGCAGAACTCGAGCTAGCTTTATAGTCCTTAGTGAAAGAGATGGTGCCAGGCTAGGATTGCTTTAGGAGTTCACTGCTATGAGAATTTTTGACAAAGGCAATTCTTTCTTGTGGATAGATTAATAGGTGCAGGTTCCTTACCATAAAAATGCCTTATAACACAGGTTCTCCAAAGGTCTGTCATATCACAAACACACAGTTCCAATCTGAACAGCTAGAAGCAGCCATCATCTGTCTTATTTATAGACCTTCCTTACCAAAAATAACACAATCCACACTGCCTCCAAAACCATTGTCAGCAGCTGTTGCAATATCATTCTTTCCTGAAAAGAAAATGTAGGTAGAGGATTTTAAAGGCACAGAGGGTGGTTAGGTATCCAACTCCCATTGAAAGTCATGCCACAGCCTCGGGTGGAGCTGCATGAATGGCAGTGTAATGGAGAGAAATTTGAAGAAAAATGCTGATGTATACACAGTAATTTAGATCCTGTAGATGCTGCCAACATCCACTCACTGCTGGGTGAGTGAAAGGCACCCAACTTGAAATAACTTCATTCTTCTGGTTCGGAGGAAGGATTAGAATTCACATCTCCTACCTTCCAAGTGAGAGCCTTAGTCACAAGGCAACAGTCATTCTCTCTTGGGCCCTGTGAAGATTTATGTATTTACAACAAGTAGAGCCATCTCAGCATGAGAAATTGGGTGAATTGGCCTGGTCTTTAGAACACTCACCTGATATGGGAGCAAAGTGAGTTTAAGTTGCTGTTCCAGAGTGGGGATTCAGACCTGGGTCTCCCGCATGCCAGGAAGTGCCCTAGCCACTATTTTGAAATAAGCAGGAGCTGTTATTTGGAAATAACAAGCCCATTAGTTCAAAATAACAAGTTTAGTAGTAAACAACGAGAAGTCCTGTGGCACCTTATAGACAAAGTGGGTCATTGCCCACAAAAGCTTATGCTCCAATAAATCCATTAGTCTATAAGGTGCCACAGGGCTTCTTGTTGTTTATGCAGATTCAGACTTATACGGCTACCCCTCTGAAGCTTAATAGGGTATGTCTACACTGCCACCCTAGTTCGAACTAGGGTGGCTAATGTAGGCATTTGAACTTGCAAATGAAGCCCAGGATTTAAATATCCCGGGCTTCATTTGTATGTTCCCGGGCGGGCGTCATTTTTAAATACCCGTAGTTCGAACTACCTGCCCATGGCTACATGCGGCATGGACTAGGTAGTTCGAATTAAAGCTCCTAATTCAAACTACCATTTTTCCTCCTGCAAGGAGATTTAATGGTAGTTCGAACTAGGAGCTTTAATTCGAACTACCTAGACCGTGCCGTGTGTAGCCATGGGCAGGTAGTTCGAACTACGGGGCATTTAAAAATGGTGGCACCTGGGAACATGCAAATGAAGCCTGGGATATTTAAATCCTGGGCTTCATTTGCAAGTTTGAATGCCTACATTAGCCACCCTTGTTCGAACTAGGGTGGCAGTGTAGACATACCGGTAGTGTGGATGCTTGCCTTATTTCGAAATAAGGGGCGTTATTTCAAAATAACTTCCCAGTGTAGACATGTCCAAAGTGGGCATCTCATACTTATTTCCTGAGGTTCCTTGTACTCACTCATGCATCATGAAGTGCCATTCTGAGGAGCTACTCTTTATTTTATCTTTGGGGTTTGGACAAAGCAAGCCAGGCTTTGCTCTAACTATGGGCTGAAAAAAAAACAGGAAAAGAATTTCTCGTCCACTGGCTCCTGTTTGACCTTCAAAAAGGCAGGACTGTTGAAGACCCTATTTGTGGTATTAGACAGCAATCCAACCTTCCTCCTCCATCTGTAGAACACTTATGTGACATTAGCTGTTATTTGCCCTCCCTGCACGGAGCGTAATATCACAGACTTCTTTCTGCAGTTGAAATAATTCAGGAACATTGTTTTCTGATGATACGGGATGATGGAAATGCTGCTAAAAGGCATCTCATAGGCCAAAAAGAGACATTGAAAAAGCTACTAGGAATTAAATCTACTTGCTGAGACATTCTATGAATTTTGCACAATGCCTAACTCCCTTCGAGGATGGAGTGTGTATGGCTGCTACTAAAATGTAAACAGTTCAGTTTTATTTAGGCTTATCCAAACAATACTGCAATTGAATTATTCCATTTCACTTTTTCCAGACACTAAAATGCCACATGGTATGATGGATACAGCACCTAGCTTGGATTTAGAAGACTGGTTAAGCCACTGACCTACTGTGTGATCTAAAATCACTTAAGCAACTTAGGAGTATTATTATTATCATTATTATTTATTATTTTATTATTATGTTATGATTATTTTATTAAGACACAGGCATTTCGAGGCCAATAATCATTAGGACTTAGGCATCTAAATACTTTTTAAAATCTGTCTTCTAAGTATATAAGTCCGTTGAATGTGTGACTTAAGCTCCTAAGTCACTTAAACACTTTTGAAATTACCCTTTGCGTCTCGGTTTTCCTTCCCATCCATATCTATTTAGATAATAATAGTGCCTGCTCCCAAAGAATTACACACAATAGGACTTGAATCTCAGATAGGACCTTTAGCAGGGAATACTGTAATATAAATATTAATGACTAGCAGAAATACCTGGCTTCACCCAGGGAAAATATAGTAAAAGGTGTGATGAATGAACTACATCTATAACATGAACATAGCATATTGTATTGGAAATACTTTTCTCTTATATATTACTTTAAGAAAATAACATAGCTAGTGATGTGCTTATAAAACAACAAACCCATAGGGTCTCTTTTCTCAATCCCCACAAATCAGGAAGGCCCATCTTCCCTTAAAGACTCTATGCAAACCAATGCCTGCAGCCTCCTTGCCAGAAGCCCTGAGAAATGGAGGGGATGTCTCCTGGGCTCCACAACAGCAGCAAATCACTGCTCCCCAAGTAGCCACTCCCCGAGTGTCTTCAGTGCACGCTCCATGGGGCAACCTGCATGGACTTCCTAGCGGCAGCTGGACCCGTTGCATTGATCAGACAAGGTGAAACATCTTCAGACCAGGTGCAATGAGTGATATCTAGATGATCAGAGCATGCAGCACGTAAACGTACCTGTTCTAATGAGAATAGGCTGTTCTGAGTGTATCGTGTCCTCCTCAGGCTCCACGGTGCTCTAAACCTTGTCCTCCTACCCACCTCCTCTTTGTACTGTGAGATGAATCCTTCGAAGTGCACAATGCACTTACTGATAACACACACAGCCCTGCCAGGAGAACGCATGCAACCCAAAGGAGGGCAAGTGGTGGGAGGGCTCCTTTGGGTGTGGGGGGAGGGAAGCAACTTTAATTTCCAGAAGGGGTTCAGTTGGAGCCCTGCTGTGGGATGATGTTGAGAGGCTGTAACAGCTGGAGGCTTCTCCCAGCCACAATTAGCAAGGCTAGACCCCAGCCAGCATCAGCCACATGTGGGTCTGTCCTGAAGACCTGCTGGTGCCGTAGTATAGGGGAGGTTGCTGATTCTCTGCCCCACTGCAGCCTCTTCCCCATGGGCTTTCCCTTGATGGTGCTGCAGGTGCCACATGCTTTATCCTCTAGGATCTCGTAGTTGCAGTTTATGTGACAGGCTTAACAGAGGAGTCCAGCAAACGCCTATGATCAGGTGCTACTAAAAGGTAATTATCAGTGGGCCCAATTGGGGTTTGGGGGAACTGATTTAAAGACATAAACAAACCAGTGATTGAAGTTAGAAAATCAGTAGTAGCCGTTCCAAATTTGGTGTTTCTAGCTCTTACTCTTTCAGAGATCTTCCATTTTGGAGATCTTTTGGAATTTTCAGTGGGATTAATTGGAGCTCTGGGGAAACTGAGGGACCGATTTTGAGATATAACCAATCCAGTTATTTAAGTTAGGAAATCAGTACTATCCATGCAAAATTTGGTGTTTCTAGATCTTGCCGTTTCAAAGACCTTTCAGAATTATCAGTGGAGCCCAATTGGGGCTCTGGGAGAACCGGGGGAAGTGAGTTTGAGATATAACCAATCCAATTATTTAAGTTAGGCAATCAGTAGTATCCATGCAAAATTTGGTTTTTCTGGCTCTCACTGTTTTGGAGATCTTTTGGGACAAATACACACACACACACACACGCACACACACACATACAAACAAACAAACACACAGACAAACAAACAAACAAACAAACTTTCAGAAATATTTATAAGAAGACTAGAAGATTTACCCAGCATTGCTCCTGTCCTTAACTCAAATAAGTTTTGTTTTTCTTCATTTAAGGCATTGCTCTGGGGTGAGGCTGGGGATGACAGGTTCAGTATTCAGGCTGCTCTGGTGAGAGAGGACAACCACAGCTCTCTATCACTGCAACAGCTTTGAGCCAGGTGAGAAGCACCTGGCCATGGCTCCTGTAGCTGCAGTGGGCACAACCAGGAGAGGAATGAATGTCCCCAAGCTGGGGGACAGACAAATGTATAGATGAACAGACACACAAACAGAAAAAATATGAAACATACAATAGATAGCTGTCCTTTTCTCCACCCCTGGCACCTGTTGGCTAATGGGATTAAAACAGTCCTGGTCCCCATTTCTGGTCCCTCGCAGCCACCTTGTGACCATTGTACAATATAACTCTTCCTCCTAGTAGACCCCTCCCTTTCCATTTTATGAGAAACAGTCAAATTCCAGGCACAACCAAACCCTGACCTTGCTTTAATTTAGAAGTGGAAGCTGTATACCAAATTGTTGGCCCTAGCTTTTACTGTTTATGAGGAATTCTTGAACAAATGGATTCACAGATGGACAGACAGATAGACAGAAAGGCATTTGTAAAATATATAATAAAATGATGCCCTATGTTTGAAAATATCAGATCCCGTTTAATCAATTTTTCCACTTGTAGAAGCAGGAAAATATAAAAAGGTAGTAAAACTAGGCTGTTTATTATGGGTAATACTTATTTCAGATGTAACCACCTTGACTTGGTTAGCAAATAGATTCTGACCCAATACCGGCTTTCTTCTAATGAATTTGAATATGTGGTCACATTTTTAACTTATTGGTTATTCACAGACTTATTTGCTTCAGCTACTTACTGCTCAAAACATTCTCTGCTTGATCTCCCAAGCACATGGTGTTGCTTCTGCTCCCTGACTGGAGGACTGAACCACTCAAACAAAAGAAATGTTATAGGAAAGAACACTCAGGCATGAATCTGTGCAATGAATAAACACTTATGCTAGCATGATGATTTTACCTTGCAGCTATCTGAACACTCACAGCAAATGAATGGCCACATATTATTGACCTAAAGTCTGCACCTGTTGCCATGAAAATACTTGAAAATTAGTTTTGTTAGAGCAGCTTTATAAAAAATACCATTTTCTATGTTCTCAATGACTTGCTTCTTTAGAAATAAGGCAGTACAATGTCTCCTCTACATCAAGGCTGATTATTCTGATTTTGTACCAGTGTGGAACTGCTGATTTTAGAAGGCAGCTCTTCACTCTGTCATTCCACTGACACATTTTTTTAATAACAGAACTTTTCTGGAGTCCATATTTCTCTCTCTTTCTCACTCTCTCCACTGCTGCCCAACAGCCCTTGGGACTACTATAGGGCTATGACCTGTCTGCTGGTGCTGGCAACTGATCCACCAACATTTCTAGTTACATCTTGACTTCTGATCCTCTGCTTTTTGCTAGCGGAAGTGTTGAGAGTTCTTATTTTGCATGAGGATCTCAGTACAGATTGTGAAAATCAAAACATGGAACATACACAGTTGTGACATTAAAGCATTCCAGTACACAGAGCCACATTACAAGGTTGTGACTCTAAAGTAAAGGATCATTCTGATTCCTACATGATACAAAGTGCCAATATTTTGGGGGAAAGAAGCAGTATACGAAAGCGCTGCAAACAATTTTCATTTGAATTTTGGGATTTAACATGCAAAGCAGACTTAATTTTGAACTTCTTATAGTTTAAAAATAATTGTACTCATGGAAATCATCACATTCAGTGGCAAAATTTCATATTCAGACCCCGTTTCCTACTGCCCTTTTCCTTACTACAGCCTGGTGTTGTGCACACAGCTGGCCTGCACTAAGATATCCTGTGACTTCAACCGTCCCTTATCACATGTTTGTCTCCCTCAACCCTCGCCCCCCACTTCATCTTGTCTTTCAGTTTGTATGCTCTTTGTGGCAGGGACTCTTCCTTTGTTATATATTTGTGCAGTGTAGTACAGTGGGTCCCAACCAGATCAAGGCTGAAAATAAGTAATAAACCCCTTTACCTTGATTTCACAATCTTTTTTGAGGTATGGACATGGCAGACATTGTTCTAGATTAGTGACATGCAAAAGTGCCTCCCCACAATCAGAATCCTGTGCACTTTTCAATCTGATCCTACTAAAACCCACACAACATATTTTTCTGCAAATATTAATTACCTGGCTATCAGCTGCATGGAGACATCTCTAAATTAAAAAGCAGTCTTGAGGCAAAACTTGGCAGAGAAACATATGTGCATTCTATATCCTCTGATACTGTTCTCTGAAGTTTTCTTAATGGCAGGAATAGGTTAGTTGGGTTAAAATAAGTGCAAATTACAGCACTTTCACATTCTCTTTGGACATGGAAAGTTCAGCTAGCTGAAGGTACAGGTTTAGTATTGCATTCCAGCCAGAGACCATATTGCACATCTGGTTATATTTTTAATACAGTCTCAGCTTCGTTGTGCCGTGTTCCCAGAGTGTTGCAGGGTAGAATGGTCTGATGTGAAAAAGGAACTTCGGCAAAATGCATCCTCCATTTAAATATAAACTAGAACCTTTAATAGGCTGTGAGCCTGGTACAGGCCTCCTGGGATGAAGGAATATCATCCACAACCTCACCTTTACAAAGCTTAATGTATCAGGCATCCAGGTCTGTCTGGTGAGTGTAGCAGACATAGTGCTGTGATAGTCTTCCTGTGTTAGCTCCTGTAAAAGCCACATTTCTCAGCAGTGCCAGTTAGTCTCATACACATTGAGCATCACTTTTCACTCTCTCTAATCCCATCTATTTGACTTTGTAGGCGTGTAAGTTGTTAATGCACTGCAGTTGTAGGAGAGCAGGAGAGTTTAGCACCACTAGCATTCTCCATCAATATTGGTCATAAATACTTTATTAAAATTCCTGCTTTTTCTACATGCATTTGTCAACCAGAAACTGGCAGCAATACAAATGGAGATTATTGAAATTTGGTTCCCTAAAGCAGCCATTAAATCACTTAATTTTTTTCCACTAGACAAACGCTGCTCGTGTAAGTTTTTAATTGCCTAGATTGTCAGTTTTTGACATCTTAATCTCTCCTGATGAGCTTGGCATCTTAAAAGAGCAGAGCCTGCATACTGAATTGTACCTCACAAACAGCAACAGTGGGCTGCAGCTGGAATCCAGTTTACATGAATGCTACATGTCTACCATATTTCCTGGCCCTGATTCCATCCACCCCATTTTTATAAAGCTGTAATTACATTTATTTCACTGGGGCTGTTTTTTGGTTATATCTGTTGATTCGAGAATCAGAATTTGTCCATTCTTAAAGAATTCCTAAAACAGGAGATCAATTTTCAACCAATCAAAATATGCCTTTGAGCCAAATATTAGTGGGCTAAATCCTGCACTGGTATAAATAAGCACCACTGAAGTTAGTTTATGGCAGGGGTAGGCAATAATTTCTGGTGGAGGGCCACTCCAAGAAATTGGTCAAGGGCCGCACTTTTCTGTGAAGGATTTGCAGGATCTAGGATGCAGATTGGGCACAGAAGGGCACATGGGGTAAGAGACTGGGGGCAGGAGATGGTGTGAGGTCTGAGAGGAAGTTTGGGTATAAGAAGAGGTTGTGACCTGGGTCAGGGGATAGGGGTATAGGGTCAGGGAGGTGGTATGGGTGCAGGAGATTATTCTGGCCCAGGAGAAGGGCACTAGGAGAAGGTACAGACTATAGAGGGTGTGGGTGGTGACTTGGGGCAGGCGTATGGGGTGCAGAGTCTGGGAGGATGTTTGGGAGCAGGAGAGGATTCTGGCCTGGGGGAGTGGTGTACAGAGTCTGGGAGGGAATCGTGACATGGAGCAGGGCATGCAGAGGGTTTGGATGGTGACCTGGGGGAGGGAGTTGGGATGCGGGAGGGGCTGGGGTGGCAGAGGCAGGCTCTGACTGGGAGGCACAAACCTAAGCCTGCAGCACCCCCAAGGCAGGCTGGGCTCCCTTGCCTGCTGCAGCCCCCAAATCACTTAAAACTGCAGCTGTTCCCGCCATGTGGCTCTCAGCACTGGAGGGGGAAGAGACTTGCACTGCACCCATCCTACAAGCCAATCTCTCAGCTCTTATTGGCTGGTTGTTTCCATCCAATAGGTGCTGAGAGATTGGCTGGGGTCAGTTCCTATTGGCTAGTTGTTTCTAGCCACTAGGAGCTGAGGGTTGGGCTGTGAGCAGGGAGATCACACAAAGCTTCTTCCCTCCCCACAGAGCAGAGAGACGTGGGGACTGAGCATTAAACTGTGCAGCTACATGCCTGAGGGTCCCGGTAGGGTGGTCCGTGGGTTGGATCTGGTGGCTTGGCATGCCGGATCCAGCCCCTGGGCCGTATTTGGCCCAGTCCTGGTTTATGCTGACACAATTGACTTTGCTGGTGTTATACTGATGGACACCAGTTCAGGAACAGGTCCATTGTTTTTATGCAGCTTCTATTCCTTAATATTTCATTAAGTATACACTCTTGAGATGTTCTCTACCTTGCACCTCAAATGCATTGTATATTTACTCTTTTTAGAGGAAGAATAATTAAAATCAACTGAATTAATATTTTCCAGAATACTGGATCAAAATAGGCATAATTCTACACTGTGTAGTGACAAGAAGACTATTCCATTGTACAAATGGTTGCAAAACAAACTTCTGAACCCCTAGAAATGGGAATATTATGAAGGTATGTGCTTACCATATGGGAAGTGATACAAATGGCCTTGTTGCCACCACAGGTTTCATAGAAAAAGCTGGAAAAGCACTTTTGGTGAATTTGAGCAGGCTACAATGGTGCCTATAAAAAGAAGGCAGATACAGTAGAGCTTAACACAGTGATCCTCCCATACTGAGAATAATTATCTGACAAAATGGGTGTTCATACCTCCAAAAAGGTGGTGCAATAAAAGTAAAGAGGTTTATTACTTATTTGCAGAAATGTCTAAAGGCCTTGACCAGGTTAGGGCCCACTGCACAAATATATAGCAAGGGAAGAGTCCCTGCCACAAAGAGCATACAAATTAGACATTGAATGTGTGGGTGTAAGACTTGGTCACCAAACATATGTTAGTGGTGAATATGAATTGGTTACATACAGCCTCTGTGTCACCCCTCCCCCCCTTTTATACATATAAAAGCGCTATAAAATTCAGAACTGCATTCAGGCCAGAAGTTCATTGTGGATAATATGTTTCTAAGAAAGGAAATGGGAACTCTTCTTAGCATATAACACTTGGATCCACTATTGCAAACAAAATAGCATCTAAGCATTTTCCAAAATTCCTATACGGAGGCGACTAAGAACATAAGAATGGCCATACTGTGTCAGACCAAAGGTCCATCCAGCTCAGTATCCTGTCTGCCGACAGTGGCCAATGCCAGGTGCCCCAGAGGGAGTGACCTTAACAAGTAATGATCAAGCCTTCTCTCTCCTGCCATCCATCTCCACCCTCTGACAAATGGAGGTTAGGGTATGTCTACACTACAAAGTTAATTCGAACTAACAGACGTTAGTTCTAATTAACTTTGATAGGAGCTACACACGCGAACCGCTAGTTCGAACTTAATTCGAACTAGCAGAGCACTTAATTCAAACTAGGTAAACCTCATTCTACGAGGACTAACGCCTAGTTCGAATTAAGTAGTTCGAATTAAGGGCCGTGTAGCCACTTAATTCGAACTAGTGGGAGGCTAGTCCTCCCCAGCTTTCCCTGGTGGCCACTCTGGGCACCACGAGGGAAACTCTTCTGTCCCCCCTCCTGGCCCTGGAGCCCTTAAAGGGGCACGGGCTGGCTACGGTGCCTGTGCCAGGTGCAAGCCTGCCAGCACCCAGCCAACAGACCCTGCACCTGGCACAGCTCGAGCCAGCTACCCGCTGCCACCCAGCCCTCCGCCTCTTCCCGGGACCAGGCTGGCGGCTCCCAGGAGCATGCCCGGGGCCGCAAGAGGCAGGCGCCCACCTGGTCTAGTACAGACATCGTGGACCTCATCCACAACCTCCGCACTAGGCACAGGAAAGTGGCCGTCTAGGACAGAATAGCTGCCAGCCTGGCCACCCAGGAGCAGGTGTGCATGAAAATCAAGGTGGTCCAGTGAGACCCCCGACCCTGAGCCCTGAGCTTAGAATGGCCGTACTGGGTCAGACCAAAGGTCCATCTAGCCCAGTAGCCAGTCTGCTGACAGTGGCCAACACTAGGGACCCTGGAGGGGATGGACCAAAACAATGACCAAGCCATTTGTCTCGTGCCATCCATCTCCAGCCTTCCACAAACAGAGGCCAGGGACACCATTTCCACCCCCTGGCTAATACCACTCCATGGACCCAACCTCCATGACTTTCTCTCACTTCTCTTTAAACTCTGTTATAGTCCTAGCCTTCACAGCCTCCTCTGGCAAGGAGTTCCACAGGTTGACTACACGCTGTGTGAAGAAGAACTTTCTTTTATTAGTTTTAAACCTGCTACCCATTAATTTCATTTGGTGTCCTCTAGTTCTTCTATTTAGGGAACTAATAAATAACTTTTCTTTATCAGCCCTCTCCACACCACTCATGCTTTTATAGACCTACATCATATCCCCCCTCAGTCTCCTCTTTTCTAAGCTGAAAAGTCCCAGTCTCTTTAGCCTCTCTTCATATGGGACCTGTTCCAAATCCCTGATTATTTTAGTTGCCCTCCCCTCTCCTGCCTTCTTTTCCCAGTCTCCCCGAGTTTTGTTCAATAAAGAGAGTTTCTATTTTTGAACGCACGTGTCCTTTATTTTGTACATCAGGAAGGGGGGCTAAGGAGGCGTAAGTGGAAGGAGGTGAGGCAGGAATGGGGTACGAGCCCCCGATGGGGAGGACTGGGCTGGCTCTGTGGGCTCCTCGGGGTGGAAGCTCTCCTGAAGCCCCCCGATTGATCCCCCCTCCGGATGGCAGCCTGCGGCAAGTGCAGCTAGGCTGATGGCCGAGTGCTGTGATGTGCCGAGTGTGGGCACTCAGGGCACTCCAAGCCAGGACTGCTTTGCAAGCGGGGAACCCCTGAGAACTGTCTGTCCGGGATGGGAATCGGGTCCCTTTAAGCACAGCCCTCGGCTAGTCTGAGACAGCAGCTCCACACTCTAAGTCCTAATCTGATGCCCTGCCGGCACTGCTTCCGGCCAGCCTTAACCTTGGTTCAGGGTCCACTCAATGTGGACATGCTAGTTCGAATTAGCAAAACGCTAATTCGAACTAGTTTTTAAGTCTGGATGCGCTAATTCGAATTAGCTTAGGTCGAATTAACTAATTCGAACTAAGTTAGTTCGAATTAGCGCTGTAGTGTAGACATACCCTTAGGGTGTAACTAATGCCAGTGATCAACCAGATTCATTACTGATAGTCTATCAATGGCAGTCTTTTACTCACAAAAGCTGAGGCCTTTTAGTGGGGCGGCGCAATACATAAGCTGGCACTCTTCATGCTGAGCTGTTTGGGTGCATAGTTAGATTCAGTCGCCAGGGCAGTAAGACTGGACCCTTTGACTTTTGCATTCTCTCTACAATAAATTACAAGTGCAAGACAAAACTGAAGAAAAAATATACAAAACATCTTGACTCAGCTGCTGATGATTCAAGCTGATGTAAAACAACAAGGGAGGGTTTCTCCCTTATCTTGCTCCTGCCATGGTATAAAGCTGCATCTCCATTAAGGGGCCAGAAATACTCCATGAATAGACCAGGGAGAATTTCTCCAGCACAGGCATTGGATCGTGTTGCCATAAGTGGCATCACTGTAGACCCCTTCACAAGCTTGTGGGACAGGGGTTTTACTGGAGACAGGGACATGAGTGGAAAGAGACAGGACCGGGGCCATGCGAGGGGGTCGGAGGAGTGATAGCACATACTGCTATAGGGATTCTGGGCTGCTCTCAGGTGTACCAGTGGCAGCGCTGCAGTCACCTGAGAAGCACAAGGATGCAGCATTGGCTTAAAGCCACTTTTGCCTTCTTTCCCTCTTCCTTACTCTTGTGCCTCCAGTCTCACTCTGCAGGTATAATGTTTTTTAACTCCCTTTGTTTTCTGTTTATACTGATTTTTACAAAAAAAAACCTTGATTTTACAAAAAGTGTTATTCAGTTTGTTCTGATTGTCATCCTACTTAAAATACATACACCATAATGTGCCCCTGTATAAAACTATGGTACGCCCACATCTTGAATACTGTGTACAGATGTGGTCTCCTCACCTCAAAAAAGATATTTTGGCCTTGGAAAGGGTTCAGAAAAGGGCAACTAAAATGATTAGGGGTTTCGAATGGGTCCCCTATGAGGAGAGGTTAAAGCGACTGGGACTTTTCAGTTTAGAAAAGAGGAGACTGAGGGGGGATATGATAGAGGTCTATAAAATCATGAGTGGTGTGGAGAGGGCTGATAAAGAAAAGTTATTTATTAGTTCTCTAAATAGAAGAACTAGAGGACACCAAATGAAATTAATGGGTAGCAGGTTTAAAACTAATAAAAGAAAGTTCTTCTTCACACAGCGTGTAGTCAACCTGTGGAACTCCTTGCCAGAGGAGGCTGTGAAGGCTAGGACTATAACAGAGTTTAAAGAGAAGCTAGATAATTTCATGGAGGTTAGGTCCATAAAAGGCTATTAGCCAGGGGATAAAATGGTGTCCTTGGCCTCTGTTTGTCAGAGGCTGGAGAGGGATGGCAGGAGACAAATTGCTTGATCATTGTCTTCGGTCCACCCTCTCTGGGGCACCTGGGGCTGGCCACTGTCAGCAGACAGGATACTGGGTTAGAAGGACCTTTGGTCTGACCCAGTACGGCCATTCTTATGTTCTTATGTTCTTATGCTTAATTAGCAAAGTACAATACAATGCATGAGTTGTATGAGTTACAATAATACGTTTGTCTTGGTATATATGCAAAGCTGCCTGTTGAGGTAAGGCTGTGTATGAGTCTATCTGGAAAATACACACAATAAACAAACAAGCATGCTCTATAGTGCATGTGCATTTGAATGTACAGATGAAAGTCACACTCTCCACACAGATGTAGGTTTAAAGATTTGGCACACTACAGTGGGAAGAAGATGAAAATCTGTATCAGAATATGTTTCAGGACATAAGTTAGTATTTGAAAGTTAAAAAAAACAGGAGAAAATGAAGTTGAGTGTATGCACTGCAAATAGTGTGGCCCAGTTATGAAACGCTAATCAAGTCTACAACAGTAAACTGCTTATTCAAATGAAAAGTTTTATTCAAGACCTATTGCAATAGTGGCATTGTGTTTTGAGTTATCTTTTAGTTCTGCAGCAAAACCACATTGATGAACAGAATTCAAGCATTAATCTACTGATTACTTTATCCTCTGTCTTTCCTTACACCAAAATAAACCCCGATATTTACCCAGAAAATATATGAATAGGTTTTTGCATTTATTTTCACTTGTTTTTGTTGTTGTGGTAATAAACACTGAAAAATTCTTGGGAAAATAAATAAAATAAAAACTGAAAATTAAGGGCCCTAAATATTTATTATAGCGCTAACGTGCTTGATTTCCTTTCTCCCGCCTCCTGCATATTTTAAAAATTTGACCTAATTTATTATTACATTAAATTTCTTTTGAACTGCTCATGAACTGGAGAAAATAAGAAACCAAATTAATGGAATGTTAAATTGTGACTTTAACAGGAAGAATTCAACATGGCTAGAAATGACAACATGGTATCAGACTCTCAGCCAGTCAGCTACCAAAGAACCTATCTCTAGAAGAATGAAGAAGAAAGATACAAGGGACATACTGTGATGGACCGGGCCATGTCTGGGCACAACTGAGGGCGTCCGCTCAGGGCGAATTGCTCAACTTTGGGGCTCCTTACAGTCCCCAGACTGGTGACCTCTCCAAACAGGCCACAAACCAGTCCCACAGAGTGCTTCAGCTGCCTGCCTGAAGCCTCACGAGCAAAACCCCTCCGACACCCCAGCAATATTCATGCCCCAGATGGTCCCGGGCCTATACACAGGTGGGAAGAGGGGGGTCCTAGCACCCAATCCCACCTACCCCGAACAAGTTCTGTCCGGTCCCAAGAAACCAGCCACAGATTCCTGGTCAATTTACCCTCTGGATCTTACCCACAAATCACGCTGGGCCAATCCTTTAGAATCTATATCTAAAGGTTTATTATCACAAGCAAGAAAAGTATGAGAGTAAGATTGTTAAAGAATAGTATGTTACATGCATCGAATTTCCCAGTCTTCGATGCAGGCTCTAGCAGAGATGTTACAGCTGCTGGTTTAAAAGTTCTTGTTGCACATCCTAGCATCAGGATGGGTTCACAGGTCTTCCGGGCTTTTCGATCCCTGCAATGCTGCCTCTGGGATGAAGTGCTGAGCTGAGAACCAAATGGCATCGACCACATGGCCTCTTTATACCTCCTTCCTGGCCTCTTCTAGTATGTAGCAGGTCACCTGGACAGAGGCCAATCTCTGTGTTCCCTGCTGGCTGCTCTCAGGTGACAGCCCCCATTCTTTAGGTGTGTCCTTGGCCCATTGAGAGCCATTGTCCCACAGGGCCTCGGTAATTAGCATGTCCACAGGCCCGGCCCTTTACCACATGCAGGGAAATCCTCAGTGTCCATACAAGTACATGCTAATAATTGCACACACAGACATTATACAAACACATGAACAGCGTACATAGGATTATCAGATAATAAGCTTCTATTCAATACCTCACATGGCCCCCTTCTGTACCATTTTTGGGGCCAACACCCCCACCTATGGGTGCTTCAGTGATCTGGCTGCTCCCCTCAAGATCCAGCAACGTGACACATACTTGTTAGTCTGGAGAAAATGCCTTAAAGAGCTCAATCTGTTTAGCATATAAAAAAAGATTGACAAGTGACTTGATTACGTATAAGTGCATAGATTGGGAGAAAATGACAGGTATTAAGAGCTCTTTAATCTTGCAGAGAAAGGCATAGCAAGTACCAAGGGCTGGAAGCTGAAGCCAGACAAATTCAAATTATAAATAAGGCATAATATTTATGTTGATTAACCACTGGAACACACTACCAATGGAAGTGGTGGATTCTCCATCTCCTTCTTAGTTTGAATTCATCAAGATTCATAGATTGTTAGTCTTAGACTATGAATTTTGGCATTTTCAAATGGAGATTGTGTGCCCTTTTGGAAGTTATCCTTTAGTCTCATACAAGTTCTTGGGCTCTCTAAAGGGATAACTGGATGAAATATATTGAGGTGCGATATGCAGAAAGTCAGACTAGGTAATCTCATCTATTGGTCCCATCTGGCCTTAAATGCTATGCATCATCACTCTTTACCCACGGTGGTAGAGTAAAGTCATGAACATTTAAATGCCGAAGGCTGACAAATATAACTTCAGTTTCATCTAGAAACTTCTGTGGAAAATAAAAACGAGGTAATTTTTATAAGTAAAAAACTCACAAAAGTAAAAACTTGCACAACGTATCTGCACAATTATAGAGAAAAAGAGGCAAGAAAAATTGCATGTATGATATGTGTAAGAAATCTGGAAAATGTCTATAATATTTACTATCATGTATGAGACTGTAAAAGGGAGACAAGATGGATAAAACCATGGTATAAATAAAAACATTTCCTCAGACACTGTAGTCATGTTTTTAGCTATGAAGAGGGTCCCTCAGCCTCAGCTTTGGCAATGAGGAAGTTTGCTGTACGCTAAGAAGAGAAAGACACTGAGCTCTTAAAAAATTCCAGCAGCAGAGAAGGAAAGGGGGTTGGGGGCGGGAATATCAGCAAGCCAAGAGGCTGACACCCAGAGACTAAGGCAGGGGTGGGCAAATACTGGCCTATGAGCCAGATCCGATCTGCCAGAGTTAACTGCTGACAGGCTCCCACACTGCCATCGTTTCCTGCACCTCCACAGATATCACAGCTCCCATTGTCCACAGATCACCATTCCCAGACAATGGGATCTGCAATCACCTGTATCTGCAGAGTTGCAGGTAAATATAGTGTCAGCAGCCCACCGGGGCAGCCATTTTGTTGCCCACCCACGGACTAAGGGCTAGTCTATGCTAGCAAAACCCACTTGGACCTGCTAAGTAACACAGTTGGCAACAAGGTTGGGTGTAATCCAGAAACTCAGAGAGTGGCTGAATCATAGGATCCCACACAAAGGAGAAGGGCAGGCATGGGCCTGCCACTTGAAAGGATGTGCTCAGGGGGCCTGCCCAGAGACCGTGACAGAGGATAGATCATGGCTCACAGCAGGCTCAGAAGTAAAAATTTGCTCTTGACTTTGACTCTTCATGGGGTATTATGCAAGTGAATATTAAGAAGACAAAGATTATTTAGAAAGATTAATATATTCATTGTAATGACTGAACAAGCTATAATTTAAGGAACAAAAAAGGCTCCGGATTTTGTGTGACTTTTTAAAATATCATTGAAATGAAAAGTTAAAGAAGCTGGGATTGTTCTGCACTTTAATACAAAATTATCATTCTTTTTTTGGGGAAAAGAGCCCTCTGTGGTTGTCAGCTAACATCATCAGGTGCCACTCAGAGCCTGTCAGATAACAATATGTGAACTTCTTGTTATTCACATGATCTCATTGCTTGTAAGACTCTGCCAGGTCCATTACTCGCCCTGCAAATGATTTGGGTTAGGATGGGGTGGGAGTTGCTAACATGGAAATACTGCATTTTGGGGAAGTGGATTAATGTCCATTTAAATGCAAAAATGAATGTTGGCAATGACTTCAACAGCACTAAAAGTCCTTTAGTACATAACCAAAACTAGTACTAGGGATCATTCCAGCCAGCTTTCTGCATTTACAGACGTCTCTATGCACTGAAGAATTCTGTTTTTCATAAAAATAGGGAGCTGCCAGCACTGGGGAAGAGCAGAATTTGTCACATGAGGCAGAACATGTCCACAGTCCTCAAGCTGGGTTTTCAGCAGATAGCAGAAACCAATACGTTTGTCAGGAAAAGCAACATGCTGAGGAAATATTTCAGAGGGATAGTCTTTTTAACGTCTCACTCCATGTAGCTGCTATCAATACTGCATTTTGCTTACTACAGGGGAACAAAGATGTAGCAGCCCACTCCTTGCAACATTATACATTTTGTCTTTAGTTCATTGCCCGTCAGCTATCGACGTCTTTATCTCTGTAGCTTGTAATGACTGCTCAGACTACGAACAGCTCTCTGATTTCACTGCATATGCAGTTCATATGCTGTTTTTTAATGTGCTATTCAGAAACGTAGGAATTCTGCCCAACAAAATGAAGCCAAGAGTTCTCAGTGTGTGTTCCATATCCAGTTTGTATCACACTAGCTATGGCTATCTTACAAAATGTTCTGTCTGTTTAACAACATCAGAAACGTCACATACTTTAAACAAACATCTTGGTAGTATAAAAGTTTTCTTAGTTTTGCCTTTTGATTTCAGGGCTAAACCCAGACACTTTCCTCACTCACATTTGTTTCAGAAGATGTCTTTCATGAATAATGTCTTTGGGATCAAGTCCTTCATCTTTACAGCAATTTCCCTTTTGTTTCCTTCACGATGTGAGATTCTTCTGGGGAATTTGAAATAAACAAATCATTCGCTGCATTTGCAGTGACCAAATAAATCCCATCGCAACTTGTATGACCAATTCAACTTTTCACATTGAACTTTTATGTACAAACAAGGGTCAAGATTTTCACAACAGAGATCTTCTGGATCCTCAGGACTTCTGAAAATGAGGCCTCAGATATAAATGGATTTAGAAGACTAATTTTAGGCACCTGCTTTTGAAAATCTTGGTTCCAAGTTACCTCTGTTCCTCTGTTTTTGAGAATCTTGGTTCTAGTTACCTCTGCACTAGAAGACTTGCCCAGTGTTGCCTGGGTCCACTCTGGCTGGGAGTGCGTAAGCTTCCTACTGGCACTCGGGCATAGTGGGGGAGGGGTGGGCTGTGCAGGGTGTCCAGGCGTGGCTATGCTGGGTGGCCCTGCAGTGCTGGTGAGCAGCTGCCGGTGGATCCTGGGCAGGGGTGGGGAGCAGGGCTGTGCTGCACTGCCCTGGTGGTGCTCCAGGAGGGAGCAGAGCGATGGGTCTGGCAGGACTTTCCCCCCATCAGTCTGGTGCTAGGTCCAAGGGGAGGAGTTTTGTGTAATGGGACCACTTACTTGGGCCAGTGACAGGCAAGATACCAAGCTCCATCCCCAGCTGGCCAATCCCTTGATGGTGCGGCTGCCCCCAATGGTCACTCTGCAGTATAGCAGTCCCCTGCACTCACTGCCCCCAGTGGTTACTGTGAGTATTATTTCCCTCCACTCTTTGCACCATCCCTTTTCTTGTTATGGAAAACAATCAAATTCCAGACACATCCCATTTTCCTGGCACTACCGAACCCAGACTTTGCTTTAAATTAGGATTCGAGGAAACTGCATACCAAATTTGGTGGTTCTAGCTCTTATCCCTTAAGAGGAGTTCTTGAACAAACAGTTTCATGGACAGACACTTTCACAGACAAACAAATCTCTAAAATAGAGAGAGAGATTTATTTGTTTATTTAATGGAAATACTTTTTAGCAATCTCTCATTTCCAAAAGTCTTAGGAATGCAAATGAATGAGGATAGGGTGCATTGGTTACATAATATATATGACTCAGCTATTAAATCTAGCCTTAAAACAGCAGAGGGTATGAGGGTATATTCCTTTTAGGAGGCAAACTTAGTTTAAAAATCAAGTTGTATTGCTGCAGTTTGTGGAACAGAATAGGTTCTGTTCCATTTCAGACAAAATTTCTGGCAACTAATCTAAAAAAAGGATAGGAAATTGGACTATTTCTCAGGAAATAAACTATAGCCTTCTCCTTTTCTTAGTCATATGCATGTTTTAGGATTCTTTAGCACCAACAAGCATAAAATATTTTTACAAATGTCAATCTGTCAAATGTGCATTGCCAGTCAGGATGACCACGGTTGACGGTGCTGAAACAGGCACTGTGTAGCGAAGTTCCCAGATCTGTCTCAGTCCTACCAAACCACAGATCTCTGAGACAGCTCCATGGGAGGCATCAGGGAGTGTACCTGTTGGCACACTGATGGAGGGGTTTTGCCCATCTTGGTAACAGGGCTGAAGAACAGGCACTGCTGCTTTTGAATAAAATGAGTGATAGAAGAAAGGCCAGATTTTTGCAAGAGATTGACATTTGCAAAAGGGCAAGCCACTTTATGCTCAGACTTTGGTCCTGACAGCTAATGTGGACTACTTCTAGCAGCTCTATGTCTCCCTGTAACAGGGTCCCAGTTTCTGACACATATAACAAAACAGGTAGCATGCAGGTTTGATACCACCTAAACTTTGTCTCACAGCAAAGACATGTTTGCTTTCATGAGCAAGACACGGACTATAAGCTAGAGTCAGAGAGAATTGTTTATTTAACATCTGGTATGTTGCAAGAGTTAGATCTCTGCTTGCAGCCAAGACAGATTAACTCATTGATGCTCTCCATAGTATTTGACTCCACCTGCTCTGGGGGTTCTGATGGCCCAACACATAGGTTATGGTCCTTGGTTTTCTGCCATGAGGCATTCAACCTAACACCATAGGCAGCATCTTAAAGACTTTGGAGAGCAGGAATGAAATTTTCTGACTTCTCAAAAGCAAGGCAACATCTTCATCACAATCTTGGTCAATAAACCATTTTCTTGATTAACTTTGTTTCATATAATGTTCTGCTATCCAGCTGATAGTTTGACAGAATAGCAGAAATATCAGTCTGACCATAATCCTTTCACTGTTTCTTTGTATGAATGCTCATATTCATTAAGCATGCATCTATACAGCACCCTAAACTTGAAATAAGATACGCAATTTGCGCTATGCAAATTGCATATCTTATTTCGATTCTATTTTGAAATAGCTTATTTTGAAATTTGGCACAACACCAAATTTCAAAATAACATGTTATTTTGAGACATCCCTTAACTTTCGTGGAACGAGGGTTACAGGGATACCGAAGAGTACACTCATTATTTCGAAAAATATTTTGAAATAATGGCAGTTTATTAAGATGCGGGGTAGTTATTTTGGGATACCTAAAGTATCCTGAAATTGCTGTGCAGTGTAGATGTACACTTATTGACCAGATCACTAGCACTGCGATTCTTTCAAAAACTATGCATAGACTTAACTCTAAAGCATAGAGACTTGGTTGCAAAGAATCATAACTTGAGTTATATAATATAGTTGTCATGATTTGTCAATGCAGCAAGTGAAAATCTCAAAGGTTTATATCAGGCTTTGAAATTGCAAATTAAATCTTTCTATAGAAGTCTATTTTTCTTTTGACTGACAATTTAGTCATCATACAGCTATTGGGAATCTTTCCCCAGTGGGAATTTGACTAAATGAGAATAGGTCCTGAAACCCTTGTGAAAACTTCCTTTGAAAAATGCCAGTTTATAGAAAAGCCAGAACAACACTCCAAGATTGTGTTATTGGTTTTGATGTAACACACACAACTTTCGTTGTAATATTTTGCAAGACCTGTGGAGCAGAAAGTCTGTAAAGTGGTCAGTGACACACGGTCCTGACTCAAACCTCTACACACTTTGGTAATATCAATAATGAATATTAACAGAGCATTCCAAGCTTTTAAATAGATTCTCTCCATGGTGGCAATTTTTTTCATTATGTATTTTCAGTGGCATCACTCCATAATGGTGCTTGAGCAAAGTGTTAGGGATAAGTTCATGGTATCATATTATTTACTAGTTTCATATTTATCAGAGTTATTTTCTTAAATATTCTTTAAATCACAATAGAAAGATATTCCTTGGTTGTGATAGCTACATTTAAATATGGGGTCCATGATATCATGGGATGGTCTAGATGGTCCTGGGTCCTGCCATGAGGTCAGAGGACTGGACTCGATGACCTCTTGAAGTCCCTTCCAGTTGTAGTGTTCTATGATTCTATGACAAAGGAACTATGAGGAAGAGAGAATAAAGCTGTCCTTTTGTTGGATATTTTTGAAAAGTCTCACATGCAATAGGCAGAAATTGTCAGGGCGATGGAAGCCCCAGTCTTGGAAGATTTATGTAAATTTTCAGTCACTTCAGCTGGTTACATTCGTTGATGATACGGTATGTTATTTGGTCACATGCACTTCTGTATCTGATGCACTCATTACTCATCCAAATGATATCCCGGTGATCTTTTCAAGTTCTAAGGTAGCTGATGCTTAGTTTTCTCATTAATACCACATTCAATGTGATTCAAACTGCAGAAGTTGTACATCAAGCACAAGGTTATCTGACAAAGACTGAGTGGCTGGCCTGATGTCAAGGGGTAAAAAAATATCACACACTGTAATAAATGAATGCATATAAGTGTATCTATAGCTTTATCAACCTAAAGCCAAATTATAAACAATAGAATGTTGTTGCAAGTGGTGGAGGTACATACCTAGTTTTACTTCTTCCTGAGTTCAGGTTCCACTGCAAGCTAGGCATGATATTCCCAAACCCACTCCTACCTTCAGGCTCTTGGTCTGGCTTTTGCCACAGGCCAGTCCAATGATGCTAGCAGTGGTGATGGTGAGATCTGGGCCCAGTGTGGAGGTGGGCACAAAACCTGAGTGGTGCTGGGACCTCTTGTGCCATGTCAAATTTGGCCAACTGTGCGCAGTCACACCACCTCTTACTCAATTTGGTACAGCTACCTAAGGTCGCAACACCACTCAATGGGGTAGGTAGTGCCCCTGGTGTAAGCATAATGGGTAGTGGAATCACAACCAACATTCTTCCTCTCTAACAACTATATTGAATCAAACTTCTTACTTATGTCAATTGATATTTCCTCTTATTTGTTTAGATACATGGGGGAAGACTCTCTTTTGAATCTTAATTATCCATAGAAGTAGCGAGAAAAAATGGCTTTCAGTAATTTAAGTACTGGCTAAGTAATTATGGGATGTTACTTCTTAGCTTACAGACTCTTCTTAAAAAAACCCATCTCTGCAGAATCCTCTTCAGAGGTTACAAGTAATAGGACTTAGGGTGCTGGTCTAACCACCATTTCATCAGAGAGAGGTGATCTCATTAGTTCTGACACTTGGACTGTAATGGCTTTAAATAAATACCAGGTCTCAAATGTCTGGATATTGCTGTGTATTGTGTGGAGATGAATGCAGTAATGATATCTAGTATGGAACAGTTCAGGCTAAGAATGTGTTCACCACATGTAGCTGTTAGAGGAGAAGGGAATAAAAAGATGGAGAGGCACCACCTGATAAGAACCAGCAAGACAGGAGTTAATTATCTACCACATCTCCTAGGTGCTGGGGAAAAAGTATTCAATCAGGAGTCTGGAGAGAAGGGCCAAATGAGCCCACAGGAGGGAAAAAGCAGCCATGAAAACAGCTCTTCATTCAGAGAAAGAAGGCTTCTGAAGAGGTGACCAAAGAAGGCTAGATTATAGACTGAGCAAGGGCTTTCTCATTCTCCATTTATGTTGAAACCTTTGCTTCTTTCTTTTATAACCAGTGCATGTGAATGTTCATGAACAACTACCTAAAGAAAACCATGTTTCATGGTACTCTTGATGATGAAAAGCTGGCTTAATTATACAGTGTACCACATTCTTTCCCCTTTCACTGTTGCTTCATCTTCCCTGCAATTACTTCACAAAGATGTAGTTAGCTTTTTAATCTTGCTAAACTTTCTTGCTATTCTCTGAGATCCCTCCAGGTGTCAATATCTTTCTGACAATTTGGTTTTCAAATACAAAAAAAGGTTCCAGGTGTGATCGCACCAGTGCAAAATAAAGGACAACACTTTCATTCTTTCTTGGCACTGCATAGCCAAATCAAAACCTTACGTTGGCCTGTTACCCCCTCCGATTCTATTATAGTCTTCTATATAAGTTTTTGTCCAGTCACCTTTAGATTTTTTGGCATTACCACTCTCTAGTTCTCTCTTTTTCTTTCTCTCTTTTTTTATTTAATATGTATTTCAATACTGTTATAATGCTCATTATGTTTTATAGTTAAATTTCAAAGTGCCTGAGTTAGAGAGGGGAGGGAAGATTAATTTTCCTTCGGTATTGTGTTATTCAAAGTACCTTTAATCATCATGTGTCATAGAGCGAAGTTAGTCATAATAGACAAGACTACTGGCTTGAACAGGTGAGTTAATGAAGGACAACCTTCCTGAAAGACCACAACAGTAGTCTGACCTTAGATTTCCAACACAGGACAGAAGAAGGCAGTAGTCACCTGGTAGTCAGCCCTCTGAGGGACAATAACAGGACTTAAAGGATCCTGGGTCCTCACTTGAAAGCCTGCCACCATAAATAAGAAGAGCAAGTGGAATGCAGTGGGAGGGGGACAGTGTATGGAAATGAGCCGAACTTGACTGATCACATTGGAATTGATCTCTAAGGGCTGTGCTCTCATATGCAGAGAAAGCACTGGGGAAGGATGAATTTTTACAAAGCATAGATCTGTATGAATGCCCCATTGATAAAAATAGCCTCTGGAAGTAAACACAATATAGACAGCTATCTCTAGCACCAGTTCTAAAATAAAACAGACAGAGTTTGGTCTAAAATAGTTTTTCAACATTTTCCCTGAATGATCAGAGGAGTTTTTTGAAGTACAGTTCATTCCTATCCCCTTGTGGTTTTTTTTCCTGATTATTGGAAAGACAAACTAAGATTACTTTGTTGGGTCTCCTTTCATTCGTCCTTCTTCTATGAGTCAATGCTACTACAGTTCTATTGTATCTAACCCTCTTTTTTAAAAAAAATAGTCCCTCTTTTTATTTCCAACTGCAGGACATCTCTTCTCTATTGTAGTTTTGTCCCTCACCGTTGAAACTAGAATATCTTGCTTCAGAAGCTGGATCCATCAATTGGCTTTTTAGTGCCTTCTGATTTTTTCCCCTGCTTGTCCAAATAACATACCCCCTTTGCAGCATGGACACATTCACTTCACTTCCTCTCTTTAATGCCCTATTTCTAGCAGTGGTTCCCTCAGTCTCTCACTAACCTTACAGTCTAGTTGCACATTCTAATGCCTTAAGTATAAAGTGTCAGCTCCAATTGTATTTTTATCTTAAAGATGGGGTAGCGTGTTCACAATGGAGATGCTAACCATTACGTGGATTTCTATTGTAGGAAGAACAGAAATGGGGCAGCAAGCTGTGTCCAATACGCAGAATGGGCTGAAACTGTTGGATCATGCCATTTCCTCCTACCAGCTACTCAGTCTTTGTTCATCTCATCCTTACCCCAGAAGCCTACAAATGAGAGCTTCTTAAAGTGCAGCAGAGTACTGAGATCTAAGGAAGCATTTGATAGTCAGCCACCATGAATATTTAGTTAAAAGATTTATATTTAGTTAAAAGAAGAGTCAAGCTTTGAATGAAAGTTAGAATATTCTTTGTTGGAATGTATCATAGTGCAGTTGCAACTCTAAGTATCTGGACAAAAGGTTCCTACAAATCCAAATTAAAACTAGGTTTCCATTTTCCCCACTCTCTTCTTAAAGTGCCATCTTACCTCTTATTTATAAGATTTATAAAACAACCCCCTCAAATACCCATACAGCAGTAGTCTTCTGTGATGGGGTAGGGAGCCCACTTTGGAGCTGGTAAGTTCACCTGGTTGAAGACAAAGCCTAGCCAGAAGAGGAGCTGTGTATTGAGCATAAAGGAAGGAAGCAGAGAGGCAGAGGGGTTTATGAGATGGCTGATGTGTATGACAAGAGAGGAGGGCAAGGGGCACTCTGATATCTGATAATTATGGGGTTCTCAAACTTTGTGATACCGTGACCCCCCTCTAAGCTGTTCGCCACCCCCCTCTGAGTTGCTCACAACCCCCTGGGGAGTCGGGACCCACAGTTTGAGAAACACAATGATAATGAATTTCAGCTAGTGAAACCCATTCAAGTGTACCCCAATTCATGAAATATGTCTAAGGTTACTTCTATACTTACCCATGGAGCGACGTTTCGGAGGTTGATCTTCTGCCCTAGTAAGAACTCACTAAATCGAAAGCTGAGGGTGCCTCCATCAGTGCCAATATGCCTATTCCTCAGGAGCAGTAAGGGAAGTCGATGGGAGCATTTGAAATCAAAGTTTGGATCAAGGTATATCTACCCTAGCTATACAATTAACATAGTTGGAGTTGTATATCTTAATTGAACTTATCCCCTAGTGTAGAACTGGCCTGATAAGTGACATGCAAGGGTATGAACAAAAAAGTACCTATTAGTCACATCACATAATGTAGTTACAATCAACTGATGCAGTTATAGACATTAAGTGAAATTATAATTATTATTAAAACGTATTTGCCCGCCAAACAGATGATATCCCACCCTTAAAAGAAAATAATGTGGATTACTGGGAAGTTACTTCCAACAAAACATGCAAATGGACTCATCAAGCTAACAAGAGGTGGGGGCAAACCACACTGTCACCTTGGAGGAGGAGATTGATAAGGGCATTAATGTTCATTCAATTGCCCTAAGTGGAGCAGGAATTAAATAATTTGCATTTTATCAGACAACCCAGTGGGAGGAGAAGCAGCAGGACCATTCCTTCAAGACCAACTTCATGTTTCCTACCTCATAGCTAGAAACAGATTGTTATGTAGAGGTATCCCTCAAAAGAATCCATTCCAAAGATCCCCTGGGCTACAGAAAAGAAGAGGACAGAATCCAGAATTATCTATCTTTCACGTAAGAATACAAAGGCAACCGCCCTTTGATTTTGGGGGATAGATCCTGACCAGTCAGCCATCTTCATAGAAACACATGGTGAGAATTTATCTTCAACCAAATCTAGCTTGTTAAATTTAAGTTACTAGAAAGTTTTTTGTCTGTATGTCTCTTATAACCATTTAATCCGTATCCTTGTACACACTTAAATCCTCTCTCTTTGAAATTAAATTAATTGGTTTTCGTTTTAATCTACACCAACCGAGTGCTCTGTTTGAAACTGAAGTGTTTCATAACTCCTCTTAGGACTGGACTGAGTATTTCAGAACACATTTTGGGGAAATTCAGCACTGGGGAAAATGTGCAGTCACTGCACCAGTTGATAACCAAACCTGGGGGAGATGAGTGGAAGTCTGCATACAATGCATTGAACCAAGGCTGCCCATTACACAGACATGTAGTGCATGATTATTTCTGACTATAGGCATCCCAGGCAGAAAAATGTAGCAACAAAACTTTAAGGTAATCTTCACCTTTCTAGATTGTATCCCAGAATGTAATAATGTGTCAAATGTCATAACAATCTTATTTCAAAATTAAAAGAATTAGGTAATCTCATTTAGAGGGCATCCTGTTTGTCATTAATGAAAGACACTACTTTGTGACCAGGTACATATGTGTGTGTGAGAGAGAGACAGACAGACAGAACAAACTTTGTGATCTCTGGCTCGCAGCAAACAAAAGGTTTGGCTGTGTTGAGCACATTCATCATGTCACAGGCCCCATGTTATGATGGTGTCTTTCACACAGAAGAGTTAATAAATAGCAGTTTGGGGAACATAGGTCATGAGCAATGCAGAGGTCAACATGTATTCATAGAGGTTAAGGTCAGAAGGGATCCTTAGATCATTTAGTCTGACTTTCTAAAACATATTCACAGGCAACATTTGTTGAAAAATTGTGTGCAAATCCAAACACTATTCATGAGCAATTCACCAACTGAGGATACTTCCAAAAATGTCATAAATTGCATTCCCTGCTCCAGTTTTTATGATGTCTAGATTGGTGAGTATTGCAGTTTGAAAGAGACCTCCCCTAGTAATAGAAATATATGTATATTTGGAAATAAGAAAAAAAAGGTTCAAACTGTGGCTTGTTTAATAGCTGTGAAGAGCCTCATCTGGCTTCACTCAGCTGTGTAATGAGATGATCCTTTCTCTAATCACAAAAGAAAGACTGAAATGTACCTATATTATGTAAGATACTTTTTGCTTGATCAGAAATATGAGTACAGCAAACGCTGCTTTCATCTGCTAGAGTAGTTGTTACTCATGTATTTTTGAAGTACTTTCACTGTATTTTGTACAATCATGAATGCTTAGTTATAAGGCACATGCTGTAAACAGCATTTCACTTCACCCTTTAAAATAATTTTGTACTAAAAAATTTTGCAGTCACAGAGATATGCGGTTTTGGGATAAAGGGTTTTGCAGGTTTGAAGACTTTTCAGCTGACATAGGTGAGTAATACATTTTAAACCTATCATAGTGTGTATACATAGTATGGACTAAATTTTCCTTTCACATATACACATGTAAGGCTGTGGACATCAGTGAAGTTGCACCACTGAAGCTAGAGTCATTCCTCTAAGGCTATGTCCATACTGCAGGCTTCTTGTACAAGAATGACCGTTCTTGCGCAAAAACTTGGGAGCATCCACAGTACAGCCTGTTCTTGCACAAGAAAGTTTACAGCAGATCATCAGAAGAGAGGGCTTTTTGCACAAGAGATATTCCTTTCCACACAAGGAATAAGCCTTTTTGCGCAAGAGCTCTTGCGCGAAAAGACTAGTGTGGATGGGAACAGGGGTTTCTTGCTCAAGAAACACTTATGGCTAAAATGGCCATCAGAGTTTTCTTGCGCAAGAGAGCAACCACGCTGCCATCTCTTGCGCAAAAGCACATGGCACTGTGGATGCGCGCTTGTGCAAGAAATTTTGTGCAAGAACTCTTGCAAAAAAAGTTCTTGCACAAGAAGCCTACAGTGTAGACATAGCCTAAATGTATCCTTACATAAAGCTGGGCAATGCTCAGGATTTCCAGTTCATGATAGGCTGACAACTTGGCAGTTGAGTTACCTGGGAAACCAGCTGGCCTGAGTGTGAGAGCCTTGGGTCTCCCTGGGATCCCGGGACCTTGGAATTTCACCTAGGACTACATGCTACCAACTCCACAGCACTGAGCCTTGGAAACTCTGAGAACTCCCACAGCGGAACCAGAGCCCTAGACCTTGAGACCCCCCCCCCCCCCCCCGCTAAAGCTAGATCTCCTTGGGGCATCTGGAACTCTTCTAGGCTCCTTCACAGGGAGCCAAGGTGCCCCAGGATGGTTGGGCTGTACCAGAGCCGAAGATCCTGGAGGCCCAGGGTCTCTGGCCCAGGGGCAGTCTACATGGCAGAGCTCCCCTGTAGCTTACCAGGTTAGCCATGAGGGAATCCGGCAGGGTTCTAGCAGATGGGATTTCACCACTTCTCATCTTAAACCCAATTCATTTTCACAAGACATTTCTGATTTGAGAAACAGCACGTTTTATACTTTCCAAACAGCTCTACACATATGTTAAAAGTGCATATATTTGATACGCTTCAGATAACTCACTGAACTAAAGAAGCTTCAGATAAGCTTCAGATAATTCACTGAACTGAAGAAGTGGGTTGTGCCCATGAAAGCTCATGATACCATCTACATTTTTTTTTTTTAATTTATCCTGTACAGACTAGCTCGGCTACCCCCTGAAGCAGCTAAAAAAAGCACAACATTCCCTTGATACAACATAGTCACACATAATTAACTAGCTTCCTGAATGATACCTGAAGCTATAGTTTTCCGCAACATTTCAAATATGTTGATAAGTAATGATACATTTTAAAAAATGCTAGATAAAATGGCTAAGACCCAATACAGCGGAATATTGTTCTTAAGCTATATTCAGGCATTAGCAAGACACCACTGCATATAAGAGGTAGTTTAAGCTAGTGCTGTAGTAGTATGGAAATGGTCTGCTATATGGGCCTTCTCAAGTGGAGTTCTTGAAAAACTAAAATTAAAAAGTGCAAAGTAGGGCATTATTCTTATTAGTACAAATAGATAGATAGATAGATAGATAGATAGATAGATAGATAGATAGATAGATAGATAGATAGATAGATAGATAGATAGACTTATAATGTTAAATGATATTTTATGAGGACTTTGTGGCAATGACTGTGTCTGTAAAGAATTTAATCTCTAGATTAGAAAAAATAGAATCTGAAAATGACACAAAAATAAAAGGTTAAGGAATGGAGGACCAGGAGGTAAAACAAATATAAATGAGTCCTATTACCTCTCTATATACATACAAGAAACAAATATAAGGGTATGTCTACACTACCCCGCTAGTTCGAACTAGCGGGGGTAATGTAGTCATCCGCAGTTGCAAATGAAGTCCGGGATTTGAATTTCCCGGGCTTCATTTGCATGAAGCCGGCTGGCGCCATTTTTAAATGCCGGCTAGTTCGAACCCCGTGCCACGCGGCTACACGTGGCACGGAGTAGCTAGTTCGGATTAGGCTTCCTAATCCGAACTAGCTGTACTCCTCATTCCACGAGGAGTACAGCTAGTTTGGATTAGAAGCCTAATCCGAACTAGCTAGTCCGTGCCGCGTGTAGCCGCGTGGCACGGGGTTCGAACTAGCCGGCATTTAAAAATGGCGCCGGCCGGCTTCATGCAAATGAAGCCCGGGAAATTCAAATCCCGGGCTTCATTTGCAACTGCGGATGACTACATTACCCCCGCTAGTTCAAACTAGCGGGGTAGTGTAGACATACCCTAACAGACTATACATAAATCTCTCATCACACATAGTTTTAGCATAATATATACCTCTCTTTAGCTATATTTGAAATGTTTCATTTATATGTATATTTTAGAGTGCATCTATTTGTCTTCTTGTGGGTCTGTCTGTGAGGCCATTTGTTCAAGAACTTCTCCTAAACAGTAAAGAGGTAGGGCCACCACATTATTATGCAGTTTCCTCTTCTCCTAACTCAAAGAAAATTCAAAGTTTAATTGTGCCACGAGAACTAGGAGCCCTGGCAAAAGGATAGTTTTCCATAACAACCAAAGGAAGAGGCTGCTATTTTGAGGGATGTGATATGAGAGCAGCCACTGGAGGCAGAGACCCTACAGGTGAAAGCTATCCTGTAGAGTGTTTGCTGGAGATAGCCTAATTACCCCACAAGACTTGGGCTCCACCATCTTGCCTGCAAGCACACTGAGTAAGTAACCCCCTTGCCCCCAAGCTCTTCCCCCTCCTGGCCCTTGGCCACAGTGCCAGATTGAGGGAGAAAAAAGGCCCCTGGAAGAGGGGAGGTTGGGGAAATGGGAGGAGGGGGGAGAAAGAAGACCTGGCCCTTGGGGAGGGTGGTGGAGGAGGAAAAGGGCTCCTGGAACTTGAGAAGTTTGAAGAGGGAGAGAAAAGGGCCCAGTAGCTGGGGAGAAGGGGGGCTGGGATAGAGAGAAAAGGCCCATGACAAATGGGAACTCCCACCCTGAGCCTCCCACTCTTGAACCAGGAGGATGTCATCTGCATATAGAAGGATTTTTGTCTCCTGAGTTCCTGATTTGATACATTCAATACCTTCCTGTTCTCTAATTAGTGCTGCAAGTGGTTCTATTGATTAGGAGCAGTGAGAGGGGGCATCCTTCTCTAATTCCCCCCAAAAGATCAAAGTAGAAAGGGAGATATTGTAGCTATTTGTTAGGATGCAAGCACTGGGATTCAAATGTAACAGCTTTATCCATGAAATAAAGGATTTATTTTCCCAATTCAAATTTATCCAGAGTAAGAAACAGATATTGCTAGTTCAAAGGCTTTCTCTGCACTGAGTGAAATGGTTATATAAAAATTTCAAGAATGTTAGTGGAATGCCATAACATCAATCAACTGGCTTGTGTTATCTGAACCATGCTTTTTTAAAATAAATCCCACTTGATTAGGGTGACACATATCACTTATTACTTTTTCAAGACTCTTAGGACACATCTACACTGCAGCATTATTTCAAAATACTTCATGTTATTTCAAAAGAACACAGTGCGCATCTACACAGCCAGCCCATTATTTCAAAATAATTTCAAAATAACAGGCTTCTTATTCCAACTTCTGTAACCTTAATTTCATGAGGAGCAAGGGAAGTCGAGAGAAGGGTTCTTCCTTTGACTTCCTGCAGTGTAGACAGTGCCTAAAACTGAGTTAATGTTCTTTGACTTAAGCTATGCAATTAACATAGCTAAAGTTGTGTATCTGAATTCGACTTTGTCTCATAGTGTATATTTTTGAAAATATTTGTACAGAAGTATTGATTAAAGAGATGGATTTATAGTTATTACACTTTTGCACAACCTACCTGACTTAAGTAGTACAATAGTTAGAGCTTCCCTCATAGTAGGAGGTAATGTACTTTTCTTTATGTCATCTCTGTAAGGCTGTGTCTAGACTGGCAAGTTTTTCCACAAAATCATCTGCTTTTGCAGAAAAACTTGCCAGCTGTCTACACTGGCCACTTGAATTTCCACAAGAACACTGATGATCTCATGTAAGATCGTCAGTGTTCTTACGGAAATACTGTGCTGCCCCCGTTCGGGCAAAAGCCCTCTTGCGCAAATCATTTGCGCAAAAGAGCCAGTGTAGACAGCACAGTACTGTTTTCCGCAAAAAAGCTCTGATTGCTAAAATGGCGATCGGGACTTTTTTGCGGAAAAGCGTGTCTATATTGGCCCCGGACGCTTTTCCGCAAAAAGTGCTTTTGCGGAAAAGCGTCCTGCCAATCTAGACACGCTTTTCCAAAAATGCTTTTAATGGAAAACTTTTCCGTTAAAAGCATTTCCGGAAAATCATTCCTGTGTAGACGTAGCCCAACTGTATAACAGCATAGGAGCCAGAATTTCTTTTAGACTTTGATAGAATCAATGCTTTTTTGTGTGATGGTATGGCGTATTGTCACCTTTTTTGGGAGCACTCACTGCTTTCCTCTGGCACAGCCCCCAGCCAGTCCTGGGAGCACTCGTGCCACACCAGACAGAAGCCCGCTCAAGACACATGACTGCATTTCGGCCCTGACCTCTTAGGTGTGTTTGTTTGTTTGTTTGACAAAAAAAGCACTGGATAGAATTATACTTTTAGTTATATTGTTAGGCCAGTGTGGCATGGGGTCTTCCCTCAACTCATTTCCTCCTTGACCTTATTGCCTCTGATTGCAAAGGAGAGGCCATCTTGGATTGCTACTCTTTGGAGATTTGTGAGAAGCTAATTATTGTTAGATGTCAGAAATTATTCTGTTCCTCGGGGCCAGGTGGTGAATCATTGCTGTAAAGAGCCTAATAGAATTTCAAAAATTGATCACTGATCTCTTTTTGCTTAGCAATATCCTACCCGTGTTCTGATTTAAGTGGTATCATTTGGGACCTTTGATCTCTCACTTTTCATGTAGTTTTCCATTGCTATCTCCCCTAACTCCCAGGATGTTTGTCTAAAAGGAACAAACTTGACTTGTGCAGAAGTCAATCTATTTATTTCATACTTAAGATCGATCATTTTTAATGCTTTCCTTAGAAGGTGTAGCTTGCACTTTCTAAATCTAAATTCTAAATTGATTTAAGTTGTTCCAGGAACCAAGTCTGCCCAGTCCTCTTTCTAACCATGGAATAGGAAATGATCCTTCCCTAATAAAAGCTTTTATTGTATCCTTTAGGGTGGATTGGGATATCTCTGATGTATCATTTGTTTAAAAGAAAAAACAAATTTCTTCTGTGACATAGTTTTGAAAATGTCTCCAAAGGAGAGGAGTTTAGTCTTCATCTTTTACAAGTCCAGTTTATCTCAGAAGGGGAAAACTTTAGCATCACTGGTACATGATCAGAAATGATGCTACAACTTCATTTAATTATTAAGCACTTAATTCACCAGATTCATAGAAATCAGGAAAATTTTGATGTGTAATATGGGATGAAAAAATCTTTCATTTTAGGGGTTTTGCAAGGGCTAAACATTTTTAATCTCAATTCTTTCCTATAATCTTTTATAATGTTTATAGCATGTGATTGTGTATGCCACGGCTTGGCCTGCCTTGTGTAACAAAGTGGTCAACACATTATTAAAGTCTCATGCTGACTGATTTTAGTGGTGTGTTATTTTAAAAGAAACTTGTTTAAAAAACCTTGGATCATTTTATTGGGACCATATATATTAATCAAAATAGACAGAGAGAGTCAGATCACCTTCACTACCAAAAATCTGCCTTCCATCTTTATTTACATCTAGAATTTATAAGCTGAGTCTTTTGTGAAACAATATTCCTACAGGATTGGTCTTACCTTGGGCAGGGGGCTGGACTTGATGGCCTCCTGAGGTCTCTTCCAGCTCTATGATTCTACATCTTTGGCTGCTGAGGATAAATTGTTGAACACTCCTTCCCTTAGCCATTCCACCCTAATTTTTTCAGACTCCAAATTGACAAGGTGGGCTTCCTATAGGAAGATAATATCTGCTTTCATTATTTTTAGATGGGCATTAATACTTTTCCCTTTTATCGGGTGATTCACCTTTGATGCGCCAGGAAATACAATTTATATTATTAGACTTAAGGAATGTTTAGGGCAACTATCTCTTTATCAGGTGCCCAAATAGCACCATTGCTTGTGGCATTTTTAGTTCCAGATGTAGGAATGCTATGTATTGGTTCTCCCTCACTGCCCTGGGCTTAAGGGGAAGAGATTAAGCCAGGGCTGGGCAATAATGTTTGCTCAGGGGCCACTTCAAAATTTTTTGAAGTAGCCCCAGGCCACCCTGGAAAAGGCGGGGCCTAAACAGGAAGGGATGGGGCTATTCCATCCCCTGACCATGATTGGTCTGGGGATGGGGAAGCCCTTTGCCCCCCCCCTTCTCATTAGGCACCCATGCCCTGGAAGAAGCTTGGCATGCTCCCTAACCCCTAGGCCAATCAGGGTCTGGGGGCAGGGGAGTGTGGGAAGCCTCCTCCCGCCCTGCGAGGAGCACGTGGCACTTTGAAGCACTGTGTTCTGCTCGCAGGGCAGGGGCAGAGAGGAGAAGGCTTTGCATGCTCCCCCACCCCCAGGCCCTAATTGGCTTGGGGATGGGAGAGCAGCAGGGCCTCTGCAGCCTGGATACACCCATTTGGTGGGTCGAATCTGGCCCACGGGGGACCTTTTGTCCACCCCTGGGTTAAGTAGCAATAAGAGGTAAAAGGTAGGGATAATGTGAGAAACAGAAAAATTGAGAAAAAAGAAATGAAGGGGTCAGAACTAACCAAGGATCACTTAAAATATATCAGGGTATGTCTACACTACCCCACTAGTTCGAACTAGCGGGGTAATGTAAGCATACCGCACTTGCTAATGAAGCCCGGGATTTGAATTTCCCGGGCTTCATTAGCATAAGCGGGGAGCCGCCATTTTTAAATCCCCGCTGCTTCGAACCCCGTGCAGCGCGGCTACACGGGGCTCGAACTAGGTAGTTCGGACTAGGGTGCCTATTCCGAACTACCGGTACACCTCGTTTCACGTGAAACGAGGTGTACCGGTAGTTCGGAATAGGCACCCTAGTCCGAACTACCTAGTTCGAGCCCCGTGTAGCCGCGCTGCACGGGGTTCGAAGCAGCGGGGATTTAAAAATGGCGGCTCCCCGCTTATGCTAATGAAGCCCGGGAAATTCAAATCCCGGGCTTCATTAGCAAGTGCGGTATGCATACATTACCCCGCTAGTTCGAACTAGCGGGGTAGTGTAGACATACCCTCATTCTTATCCAAATGGAAATAGGACTCAACCCAGGAGTGTTATCATGGGGTGGCCTTGTCACTCACTACCCTCACTGAATTCCCTCTAACTTTGGGCTTGTCTACACTAGCACTTCAGTCAACGTAACTTATATCACTCAGGCTACGTCTAGACTACAGGCTTCTTGCACAAGAAGCTTTTTTCGGAAGAGATCTTTCAAAAAAACTTCTTGCACAAGAGAGCGTTCACACTGAAAAAGCTCATCGAAAAAGTGATGTGCTTTTTCGAAAGATAGTGTCCTGACTGCCTGGACACTATCTCACATGTAAGCGGTGATTCCTATGGACAGAATGTCCACCAGGGCACCTGTGCTTTTTCCTCTTCCCTCTTCTTCTGAAAAAACTCCTTCTTCCCCGTCCACACACGCCTTTTTGTGAAAGAGCTCTATCACAAAAAGGTTTCTTCCTTGAAGAATGAGGATTACCAATTGCGCAAAAAGCCCTCCGTTCTTTTGATTTACTGTCAAAAGAATGTGCTTGCAGTATGGACGTAACTCAAGCTTTGTCAGAAAAACAGCAATTTTTCCGACTAAACTCTGTAGTCTAAATACAGCCTCAGGGATGAGAAAAAGCCACCCCCTCTGAGTAACACAAGTTAGTACTACTAACCAATACTAAGTTGGAAAGAGACACTCTCATGCTCACATACTCTTATAGGAGTAATTCCACCAACAGGAGAGTACTCTTCTGTCTACAGAATGCATCTTCACTAGGGATACGTCTAGACTACAGGCTTTTGTCAACAGAAGTTTTGTCGACAGATACCGTCGACAAAGCTTCTGTCGACAAAGAGCATCTAGACTACATTCAGTTCTGTCGACAAAGCAAGCTGCTTTGTCGACATGGCAGTGTAGACGCAAAGGACAGTTTAGATGCAATAACGCCTTCTGTCGACAGAACTCTGTCGACAAAAGGCATTATTCCTTGTAAAATGAGGTTTACCAGCATCGACAAAACTGCTGAGTTCTGTCGACGTTATGTCGACAGAACTCAGCGGTAGTGTAGATGCAGGTTTAGTTTTGTCGACAAAAGTCCACTTTTGTCGACAAAACCCTGTAGTCTAGACACACCCTAGATGTGCTACACCAATAAAGAAGGCTACCAACTGAACTGCAGTGTTGGAAAAAATAAGCAAATAATTTTAGGTTGCATTAACAGACACATACCATGCAAGTGACAGGAGATGACAATAATGCTCTATTCAGCATTGGTTAGACCTCAGTTTTGGTCACCACTGTATAGAAAGGATTCTAAAGAAACTGGAAAGGAACCAAAGACAGGTGACAAAGATAATCAAAGCCATACAAGCAAAGACTGAAGGATCTGGGTAAGTTTAGTTTGGAAAAAAAAGTAGATTTGGGGGGACATGCTAGACGTATTCAAATATTTGAAAAGCTGCCATAAAAAAGAGGGAGAAAAGATGTTCTCTCTTGCAACAGAGATCAGGACAAGATGCAGTGGGTTAGAACTACATCAGAACAGATTTAGATGAAATCTCATGAAAATGTCCTAGCTATAAGAACAATGGGGAAACAGACTGCTGAGGGATATCATCAAATCTGCTGCAATGGAGGTTTTCAAAAAGACTCTTGATAGCCACCTATCTTGATTTCAAAAAAACGACCATCGTTGCCAGCTCGGGGGTTCCAGCCCACGAGGAGAAGGAAGAGGAGCTGGAGGAGGAAGAGGAAATGACCAACACCATTACCCTGAAGCCGGTACCCCAGGTCCTGGATGTGTCCCAGGCATCCTCCAAGGCCAGGGAGGGATCATTAGGTGAGTGCTCCTAGTTTTTCACACAGGGTGGGGGTGGCGGGTGCTGAGGAGATGTGGTGTAATTGTCACTTGTCCTATCCATCATGCTGCAGTCTGTGCATGTAGAAGCATGTGCAGTGCCAGTCTGCACCATGCAGCCCCAGGAGGCAGCCCCAGAGCACCCCTGAGCTCCTGCTCACAGGCTCTGGGGAGGCCAAACACACTTCTGACCTCTGGTGGGATGCCCTCCCAACCCCAGACACTGCTGGAAGGAGGCTGGGAACGAGGGCACACGCACGTCTGCATACAAACTCTGGAGTGCTGCACACGGGCATCCCTGCGCGCTCGAGGCACCACCCGTTCCCAGGGACAGCACTGCCAGGCGCAGGTGTGTGTGTGTAGCACCAATGGAAGCCCAGGCAGCTCCAGGTCCTTCTCCCAGCCATTGGATCCCAGTGAGGCTGGACACTTCCCTTGTCTGCTTGTCCATGGGACAGAGGAGACGAGCAGGAAGGATGGTCCCCTAGGGACCTCTAGGCCCTTGTGAGGCATGGCCTGCTGTCCATGCCACACGTGACCTTTCTCCTGGGACATCGCCGTCCTCTGCCCGGAAAACTATTGCTCTCCACTCACAGCTGAGGGAAAGGCCTCAGGGCCACTGTCTCCAGGGATGACTGACCACCTCTCTTTATTCTCCCCAGCCGAACCAGCCATGACTGTGGGGTGATCAACACCACCTGAGCCAGCCATGACCTGACCCCTGGAGAGTCACAGGCGTCGGAAGGTTCAAGAGGACTTAATGAGGGAACACGCAGTAGATGCTGGTCCAGAAGGTCCAGGATGAGGTACAGTGGTGGGCCCAGATGCAGAACAGGCTGCTGCAGCAGGGCCGTAACATGTGTGTGACCATCCAGGAAATGATGGCGTACCCAGCACCAGTCCCAGCTCCAGTCCCTGCCCCATCCCATGTCATCCCCTGCCCCCCTCCCAGGCCTGACCCTGCTCCAACATCCCCTCCTGCCTATCCCCCTGTTCTCCCAGGACCTCCCCACTCCTGAGGTTGCCGAGTCCCCAGACACAAGGTGGAACAAGCACCTGAACCGCAGGTCAGCCTCAGCCCCAGCTCTGAGCCCCCCCCCCCCTGCAAGGTTCTAACCCCCCTCCCCATTTCCAGGTTTTCAGCCCTCCCTCCTCCCCAGTTTATTTTATCCCAATAAAAAAACCCAACCAGTTCTTTTTTTCAAAACAAAACATGTGTGATTATTGGGTCTGCTGGCAAGGAGGTTGTAGGGGGGAAGGGAAAGGGTGTTGTGGGAAAAAGGACTCCCAGATGCACACTCCCACCTGATGGTTCTGGATGATGGCAAGTGTGCATGGCTGCTCAAAGGCCCGTCCCTCCCGGATGGCATCCCCCCCCCCCAACGCAGTAGGAACGCCTCCCCCTTCCTCAACACAATGTTGTGGAGAACACAACACATGGAGATCACCTGGGGGATGTTGTGCTCAGGTCAAGAGACACCTGAACTGCGCCTTCAAGCACCCGCAGGTGCATTTGTCCTGGATGTGGGCCGTGCCAAGGTGGCCATTGAACCAGTCCCTGCTTCAGTGTAGGTGACTGGTATAGGGCTTCATCAGACATGACATTAGGGGGTACGACGCATCCCCCACAATGCACAGTGGCATCTCAATGTCCCCAACCATGATGTTGTACTGGGGGAAGAATGTGCCTGCCTCCAGCTTCTGGTAGAGGCTGGAGTTATAGAAGATGCGGGCATCATGTGCCTTCCCCAACCAGCTGATGAAACTGTCTGTGAACTGTCCGCAGTGGTCAACCAAGGCCTGCCAGACCATGGAAAAGTATCCCTTTTGGTTTATGTACTGTGCGGAATGATGGTTGGGGGGCACAGATGGGGATGTGGGTTCCATCTATAGCCCTCCCACAGTTGGGGAAGCCCAGCATGGAAAATCTGGCCATGATAGGGTCCAGATCTTCCAGGTGCTCAGCAGGATGGTGTTAATGGCCCTCACCACCTGCAGAAGGAGACAAACAAAGACACAAAATAGAGACTCAAAGGGGGTGTCTGAACCCTTGGGAGGTCCCTGAGCTCCCCCCTCCTTCTACCCCAAACACCCCAGCAGCCGGTCCCTATTAATCCCCTCCCCCCGTCTTCCCCCTTCACAGGTCTGTGTGAGGGCAGAACTGCAAAAAACTCTAGAGACGGGGCTTCCCCCCACCACCACCAGGCCACTCCCCACACCCACAAACCCCTCTTTCCCTAGGGGCTCTCTTTTCAGTACTCCATCCCCCTCCAGAGACTGCAGCCTGAGAGAGCCTTACCTGTACAAGGAGGGCCCCAATTGTGGACTTTCCCATTCCAAACTGGTTGCCTATGGACCGGTAACTGTCTGGCATTGCGAGCTTCCAGACAGCGATGGCGACCTGCTTTTCCAGGAGGATAGCAGGTCACATCTGGGTGTCATGTCGTCAGAGGGCAGGGGTGAGCCAGGCACATAGCTCCATGAAGGTGGCCTTCCTCCTACAGAAATTGTGGAGCCACTGCTGGTCATCCCACCACTCCATCACTAGATGGTCCCACCAGTCAGAACTGGTGTCCAGCCTCCAGAACCATCTCTCCACTATGGGGTGCAGTTGCAAGGGCCTTGCTTCCACACACAGGGAGAGGGTCTCAAATATGAGCTCAGAATTTGAGCTCATGCAGGGCCATGAAGGCAGCCTACAGAAATTGCTGCTGAAACTGCAGCATGGCCGTGTGGGGCCATCGCATGCCCAGACGCAGCTCTGGCTCCATGGCAAGGATGTCCTGAAGGTGTCGTGTGGTGTCCTGAAGTAGGGCAACCAGTCCACGCACTGCAAATGCTTTGCTATCCCTCAGAGAGGTAGGCAAGCAAGCAGCAGAAGCAGAGAAACGGCTGTCCAAAGGGTTCCCTTTAAGCACGCATCTCAGATAGTCTTAAGCAGCAGCACCCGGAAGTAACTTCTGACCTAATGCCCTGCCTGAACTGGTTGTCTGGGTGGCCTTAAATGCGAGGTAGTGTCCAATCAGTGTGGATTCTCTCTTTCGAAATAGCAGATCGCTATTTCATTGCGCTTTTTGCATATGGACATGTTATTTCGAAATAAGCTTTTCCAGAAGATCTCTTCTGGAAAAGCTTATTCCGAAAGAAGCTTTCAGTGTAGATGCACCCTAAGACAAAATGGTGGACTTCCCCCTATATAATTCCATATTCCTTCACTGCAGTGATTGCAGTAAATAACTGGTCAAGGTGTTTTAATGCATCATGCCTGTATCTTCTGCAGGGGGCATCTTTATAAGCTGCAGGGAAGGAAATGAAGTCCAGACAGTTTCTTCCTATTAAATGTAGCCCTCTTTTCTACCACATCCTTGGCGTAATCTGGAAAAATCATGAGCCTGTGTCCTTTCCCAGTTGGAGTTTTACGTTCATAGGTTTCTTAAATGTATATTTTAAAATCGTATAATTATAGCCTGGGTTTTTTTGTGGTTTTGTTTTCTGTTTTGTTTTCCAAAAGGGTTTTAGTGCAAGTGAGTGACAGGCTCTCTCAATATCTAAGTTCTGATTGGAGCAGAGACAAAAATAGCATGATGATAAAAATTCCACTGGCCTCTTTTTTTCTAGCCCCCATGGGAGACCCACAATACTCAGACTGCTTTTCCCCAATCATCCCTCCCGGTTATTAGCCAGCAGTGATTTACTAGTCCTTTCCTGTTGCTCTACAGTTATATTCATAGTACTCACCTATATCTTCTAGCAAGGAGATTCTGTTATTGATGCCTAGCCTTGAAAATTAGTTCAGTCATAGCATCAGCTATTTTTCTCAAGACGGTCAATTCATAATTTCATTATCTTCCAGGGGGGCAGCTTCTCCCTAAGCAGCCATCTTGGCTGCAAGAAGTCTGTCAACAGCTTGTGCTTTCCTTAGGATTTTGTAGAACGCCATGAGCTGGAGCAGCATCCATAATAGTACTAAGTTGAGGGAAAAGCATGATAGTAGAGGAATAGCTGATGAATATTAGATGGAAAAAAATAGAAAACCATTTGCCGATGGCTCTGATATTTATGAGGTGGGGAAGTAAACTGCAAGGCTATGCAGATACCATCCAGTAGTGTCTCCCAGAATTCATGTTAAATAGGAGCAGTTCTTATGGGTGCTGATATTTCTAAATACAGACCGAGGTTAGACAGGAATAGGTAGCAGATCAGCAGAGATAGTCAGTGGAAAGCTGGGGATAGTAATGGGTGATGATGTGTGATGGGCAGAAAGCAAGTGGGCAAAGGGTGAAGTGGGGAGTGGAAAGTAATTGGGTGGGAAGCCCAACTTCTAAACTCCCCTTTAACAGGAAGCAACATCATTTCTGCTTTCTTTACTGGCTTTTAAGTAGGCATAGAAATTTGTACCGTATGCCCACCTTTCTGCATTGGCCAAAGCCTGGCTAAGGAATGAGTTTACTACAATAGTTCTGAAGCAACCACTAAGCCTGTCCTGATCCCTCTTCAGTTAACTCTCTTGGCCTGCTACTGATGCCAGCTAGAAAAGAAGGAATGGCAAACAAAGTGAAAGTTCAGGAAAGGATGAGTTTTTCATTTTTATATGTATTTATTGTTAATGTTGGGGTGATCTCAGGTGTTTGAACCACTTACCACAAGGAAAGTTCAAAATTTTGGGAAGACTTCTAAACTCCTGTTATCAGCAGGTAGATAAACAGTGTTCTGATAGGGTGGGCCTCTAATGGTTGGCCATTTCAGTTTGATGTGCTTCAGATTATTAACCAAAAGTTCCTGAGCTGCTCCTGAGAGTAAAATGAGCAGCTTTTGTTCCGTTGATTGTCAGCTCTTCAGGAGTGAGCGAGAGCACATCTTAATCTGCTTTTTGTAAAGCACGGTGAAAATGTAAGTGCTTTGTAAATGATTTTTAATCATTAATATCCTCTTTCAATTGCTGCATAAAGGTCTTAGCCATTACTGTAATGATAAACAGTGTGATAAACAGTTCCCTTTCTCCAATCTCTGCATCAATATATATCTTCTGTGAGGTTTTTAATAGCTGCTGCCCTACAAGAAAGAAAATTAATCTCCATTTTGCAGTGAAATAGTGCTGAATTTTTGCAGGGATTTGCTCGTTAGTTCTGCATTGCAGCCTGTCATGGTCTCAGAGTGGCCTCCCAGGTGAATATTTATTACTTTGGTACTCATTTAGTAGTAATTATCTCATCTCTGTCTGCACTAACCTGTTACAGCTAGTGCTAATTTTTCTCTGCTGGTGTGTAATTCTATTACATAGCCCATCAGCGGCCTGTTGCTCCTTATTGCAAGCAAGAAAAGTAGCACACTCCCATCACTACAGTTGCTAATATTTGTCCCTGCTTCATTAAATATCAAGTACTGCAGTCACAAAACATTAAGTAATGGTCATGTACAATTATGTGGCGCTAATAACACCATGCTCATCAAGCTTTCTGGGAAATTATTTTTCCCCAGTTCCCTTTCTTTATTTGGATAATATCAGTGAGGTTGTAAACCTGCTATTTAATAGATCCATCATTTTGACAAGTCATAGAATCAAAAAAGTCCAGCAGGAAGAGCACTTAGAAGTAAAGGTTGTAGCCAGTATTCCATGATGGGGCATAATCTGTGAACTGTAGGCCAATAAAGACTCTACTACCAAACCACACACAGTGCTGAGGACAAGCTTGCCCTTTATTCATAGATGGAATTTTTATTTATAATTTCTTTACTTCCCTACACATACATATACTATAGATAGCACAGCTCTCACACTTCCCTACCTTGGTGCCTTGCATTCAGTACTAAACTCTCTTCAGGACCCATCAACAAGACTATTTAACTGACTCATCTCCCAGGAATGAATATTCTTCCACTACTGCACTTCTAACTTGACCAAATATGGGAACAAAAGGCCAGGATCAGAGGAAATTCCTGGCTCCACTTAAGTTAATGGATTTTTATTGCCACTGGCATCAGTAGAGCCAGGATTTCACCCCAGGGCTACGTCTAGACTGGCATGATTTTCCGCAAATGCTTTTAACGGAAAAGTTTTCCGTTAAAAGCATTTGCGGGAAAGAGCGTCTAGATTGGCACGGATGCTTTTCCTCAAAAGCACTTTTTGCGGAAAAGCATCCGTGCCAATCTAGACGCGCTTTTGCGCAAAAAAGTCCCAATCGCCATTTTCGTGATCAGGGCTTTTTTGCGCAAAATAAATCTGAGCTGTCTACACTGGCCCTTTTGCGCAAAAGCTTTTGTGCAAAAGGACTTTTGCCCGAACGGGAGCAGCATAGTATTTCCACAAGAAGCACTGATTTCTTACATGAGATCGTCAGTTTTCTTGCGGAAATTCAAGCGGCCAGTGTAGACAGTTGGCAAGTTTTTCCACAAAAGCAGCTGCTTTTGCGGAAAAACTTGCCAGTCTAGACACAGCCCAGGAGTTTAACCTGCATTACATATGATAGTGGAGAATGCAAGATTTAGGCTACCAGGCACATTCACTGACGGCATTTTAAATCTTTAAGGTAATACAAAGTAAAATATGATGGAATGTAAAATGTTCATAGCAAAAGACCTCTGACTGTTTCCTATTTGGGTCAGCAAAAGGCTAAGGCTGGGGGATAGGAGTTAGGAAAGGAGAATTATGGGAGTCTCTTGTTAAAATATCAGTCAGACATCAATTGATATGGATGCCAATGGGGGTTTTGATTAGTATACATTTTTCAAAGTCTTCAAAATTTTGCCTCCAGTCACCGAGAAAACCAATCACCGTTCTTGGCATGCTAGCATTTCTAAGCGAACAGTGATAGGGACTGCAGATTTGATATAATTTCTGCATCTTCATTCACAGTTGTTGTTAGCACTCTCTGAAACTGATGAGGGCATTCTTACTGGAAGTTTCAGAATTCTGATTAAATGAACTCGTTCCTTCTCCCAAAGACTACAGATGAGGGATTTTAAACTCAAATATTGATGATGCCTTTAGTCGATTTTCTTGATAACTCCTAGGGATAATGAAGCCTTTAAACTTAACTTCTTCACATATTTCATACCTTTGCTTTGTTAGCATTAGAGGCCACAGAAGTGATATAAGTTTTAAGCGACTGGAAAATATTCCAGGCTCAGAATTTCAGAGCGACCTGAAGTTGCTGGATGTCCAGACCATGGCATTCACTGATGTCCAAACCAGATGTTTCAATGAAGATCTTCAAATCAATTTTGGCTACTTGCCCCTAGACTCTTCTTTCCCCCAAACAGCTCCCTTTTCCTCCCTCTCAGCTCCTTGCACTACTAGCACTGGTACTGGTTATTCTGTTCCTCAAGACAACTCTCTTGTATCCCCCCCCCCCCCCACGACTGAATCCAAACTGGCTATCTGTCTTGCACAATAGTTCTCCCTAGTTTTAATGAGAGCTGGCTGGAGTGGAGACCATTTTGGGTGAACATTTTCATGAAAATGATTCCCTTTTTTATATGATTAAAAAGATGGAAATTTTCAACCAGTTCTTCTTTTTAACACATCAAATTGTAGAGTCTTTTAGTGTTTCTTGTATGTTGTTGTTGCCTTGGGAACTATCACTTGTGGGTGGTGGCAAAGAAACTTGACTTATGGGGGAGGTATCATGGAGACTAAAATACAAATCATTAAGAAGGTTTTCTGAATGGGAAGCTAACTAGAAGGCTTCATCTGGACTGTTTGTTTGTTTGTTTGTTTGTTTGTTTGTTTGTTTGTTTGTTTGTTTGTTAAAAAACATGAGATGAGAGAAGCAGGGAATTAGTTATGGAGAGAGAAGAGCAACCAGGTCAAGCGAAGAATTAGGATCAACTCTTAACTAAAAGATTACATAATTCTGACTCTTTTAGATGACTTTCTTATTTGTACTGTGTTACTGGCTCTCCTTGGTGACATTGTGTATTGTAGGGAATGTAGAACTGACCAAACCAAAAGGGAAGATCTAAGAAGAGCAACAATGACTCCAGCCCTGATCCATCATCATTCAATTCAATGAGAGTTTTGCCATGGACATTAATGCCCAGTCCCTGTAAAGGAATGCTAAGAAGAGTTGATACTATAGCAGTCCTAGTGGGAGCTGAGAACTTTTGAGCATCAGATCTCTTTTTTAGAAGCTTAACTTCAGGCACCCATTTTGGCTTGTGCATGTAGAAGTTATAACATGGAGATCCAAGGAGATAGAATAGAGGTGTACTAGGAAAGGGCTTCTAGTCAAAGAATGAACCCTAATATGCTATTTTTATACTGCAATCTGGGTATCTGCTCTCAGATGATTTTTCTTATTTTTATTGCTTCGGGGGTAGCTGAGTTAGTCTGTTACAGAAAAAAACAACAAATTGTCTGGTAGCACTTTATAGACTAACAAAACATGTAGATGGCATCATGAGCTTTCATGGGCACAGCCCACTTCACTGTGCCCACGAAAGCTCATGATACCATCTATATGTTTTGTTAGTCTATGAAGTGCTATCAGACCATTTGTTCTTATTTTTATTGACTGATTAAAATCAGTCATTTTTTTCAGGAGACCGAAGGACTTCTAGAACTAGTTTGTTTTTCTTGTTACTTATGAGGAAATAAAAGAATACTGTTTTTTCCTCCTGAAGCTCATTTATCTGTACCATGCATTCTCCGGAGGTGTGATGTTCCTTGATGTACTTCTAGCAATCATTAGTGAAAGAGCTTAAAATAGGGTCTAACTCCAGCACTTTCATCACATCCCTTGAAGTGTCATGCTAAGTATTCACTGAATAATTGATTCGGCAGTTGGCAACATGACACAAGTGGTTATGAATATGCAGCAAGAACTTTTGCTAACCTGAAATTAAAAAAAAAAAATACAGGAAACTTTTGTGAGAGAAGAAAACACTCTGTACAATTGTTTTGTAAATGGAAACAAAAGAAAACAATGAAAGGATTATATTTGAGAATATGTGCTCATAATATTGTTCTCACATGGATATCTGTTACTCAAAATATTCAATATCTGCTTGTAGAACTATAGGTCCAGTAAAGATTATTTACAGGCTGTTGCAATCTACATTTCTTTGGAGTCAATGTAGCAAACTTTCTAAATCAATCATTTGTTATTAACATCAGTGGACTCTCCCTCTAAGGGTATGTCTGCACAGCAGCATTATTTTGGAATAACTGATATTATTCCGAAATAACAAAGTGCATGTCTATACAGCAAGCCACTATTTCGAAATAATGCATGTCTAGCACAGCAAGCCTCAGTTATTTCGAGTTGGAGAACTTCTTACTCCGACTCCTGTAACCTTCATTTCACAAGAAGTAAGGGAAGTTGAAGGAAGAGCGTTCTCCCTTCCTGCTGTGTAGACAATGCCAAAAGCTGAATTAAGGTATTTTTACTTCAGCTACACAATTGACCTAGCAATTGATATAACTGAAGTTACGTATCTTAATTCAACTTTTGCCCTGCTGTGTAGACGTCCCCTAAACGTTTAATAACTATAGGCATTCAGAAAATGAGCAGCCAAAATTAGGAAATCATAAACCTTTGAATTAGGAGTTTGATGAATCTCAGGATCAGGCAACATACACACAATACGTAGAATCGTGGTTTATGAAAATTTAGGACCTATGCATTGACATGTGGAGAAGGGATGGAAAAAAGTGGTAGAGAGGTAGTAGAGCTGTCCAAATAATTATCTTATCTCTGTCAGGGCTGAAAAATAAAATAAAAACATAAATTGTAGTGGTGGAGATCAAAAAATTTGTTTTAGGTATCTTTTACTTAGATCAAAGGGTTCTCTGAAAGGTTCTCTCCACATCAGTGGAGGAAGAGGCTGCTCTGATATCACCCTTAGTCCTATGGTAAGGCCATTCACCTGGCATGTGGGAGGCACAAATTCAAATCCTTCCATGGGAGAGGGATGTGAATATAGCTCTCCCTCCTCCCAAGTACATGCCCTCAGTGCTGGCTGGTATGCCATTCTACAGTTAGGCTCTCTTAATCTCTCCTCTTGAAGCTCTGTGCTTTGTATAATATACTTAAATAGTCATATGGCGGAGAGAATGAGAATGACTCTCACTATGTCAGTGAGGGAAAGTGGTGGATCAGGAATTTGAATCAAGGTGTCTCCCACAGTTGAGTGCCCTCACAAGTGAGTTAAAAGATTAGGAGGGGGAGGGCTCCTCTTCTATGAATGGTGCCTGACAAATGAAAATATTTCATTTTGAGAATATCAGAATGGTTCATTTTGACATTTCCAAAACACTTTGTTTTCACTTTGATGAAAACGATTAGTCAAAATCAACATGAATTTGCAAACAACACATCAACCCAAATCTGTAGTTTTGAGTGAAAAAATTGTGTCCCAAAAATGTTGACCATCTCCATGCACAAGTGCCAAATTTGAGCAATGGCCAATTCAGTTATAGAACTGGTTCAGTAAAAAATAGTACCTTGCCCTAACCCTTTTCTCTGTCTTTTAAAGAATTCTAAAATTTCAATTCCCCAAACACAGTGAGGGGCTGCTGACATTTTAACAAGAACCTAAACCAATTTTCCTCAGCCACCCTCCCAATCAACCTGTAATAAAGCCCATATCCTAGTGGCCCTTGTGCTCCAAGTATGGTAAAGGATTGAAGTTTTCTTTTGTTTACTTAGATGCTTCTTCCTAATCAAAGGAGGCAACACTAGGTTCATTTATTAGATGAATTTTTTGCAAGAAACGTTTGCATGTTTTTATACGGTGTTCAGCCTCTCTTCTTTGACACTACATGGATCTCCTGGTCTGGCTGTGGAGAAGAGAGAGAGATAGTCAGTCATCCCTGGAGACACTGTGCCTGAAGCCTTACCCTCATCTCTGAGGTGACACCGAAAGGTGTCAGTTGAGACGAAGGCGATGTGCTTCCATGTGTGGCCTAGCCCGTGGGCCCTTTCCTGCAGCAGCCCAAATGTCCAAAGGGGGAGCCTTGCTACTCCCACCTTCTGGGAACAGTGGTGGTGTCCCACAGAGAGAGGACTTCTATCCCTGCCCACTGGAGGAGAGGTGGGAGGGGGAGAGGTGTGTATGAGCAGCAGACACCGCTTGCTGGGGAGGGTGTTGCTGGGGTCCTTTTCACTTCCTTTCCCCTAGCAGGTTCCCATGCAGAGGCCTGGTGTCCTCTGCCTCACTGCACTTGACCTGCATAGGATGCTGCCCCAGGAGTGTGGGCATGACTGTGTGCCATGTGTGGCACTGCTTTGTATCTGTCATGGCCCCAGTCTCCTTAGTGGTAACCTGTGATGGGAAGATGTCCCACCCCGGGGTCAGGAGTAAGGCAGGGGGTCTGACATGGCAGCAGGGAAGGCAGAGCAGGGCACTGCTGTGTGGCACAGAACGGGCAGGGCCTGCGTGGTGCCACTAACTGTTTCCTCTGTGGCTGCACCTTTAAAGGCTGCAGGGGAAGGGAAATGATAAGAGTTTTGATGGGTGAGGACAGAATGGCCACCATGCCAGCTGTGAGAATCAATGGAGGCCAATTATTTCAAAATAACCACAGCTGCCCTGTCCGTACACACCCTATTTCCAAATAACTATTTCAAAATAGGCATTATTCCTTGTGAAATGAGAGTTTATTATCATATATATAGCATCCCAGTGTCTGTGACTCTGTAATGCTGAAACACTGGCTGTTCCCTCTGGGTGGCGCTGTTGCCTCCCAACGTGGTGCTCGGCAACATGCGGCATGACAGCACCTCCAGGCCCTGCCTCCTGGCCATGAACGTCATTGCCCTGCCCCCCTTCACCTCCCGCCATGGTGCTCGGCTGACTTCTGCGCAGCTCAGCCAGGTCGCCGCGGGGGAGCCCAAACGGCCACTTGCTCCACTTGCTGTTTTGGCACGACAGATAGTGTTGAAATCAGAGCTTTCTGTCCCCTAAGGGAGGCATCTCTCTGCCTCTTCCAGGAGGGCTTGGCTCCAGCTGTCACCAAGGGCAACCAATGACAGGTGAACAATGGGAGACTGAAGAAGATCTCATTTAGTAAGAATAGCAGAATATGTTAATAATTGCATTTGGAAATAGCTCATAGGTAGAACTGAGCAAATAACAGATTTTTTGGTTGAGGGTTGAACATCAAAATTTAAAAAGAAAATTCAGGTTGATTGTCACCAAAACTTTTTTTTTAAATATCGCCATCAAATATGAAATACTCAGATTTTGTATGTTTTGATCAATCTGAAACAAACTTTTTTCGTGTAGGTTTAAGATTTGACCGTTTCAGGTGGTCGACATCCCTATGAGATGTTTGGTTGTTTCATTGAACAAATATGAAATTCAAGTTTAGTGTCCCAAAATGGATTTTAAATGCAAACACAAGTAATTGAAAAGATATTGCCTGCTCTACTCATGTGTCGAGACACCATAAGAGGTCCAGCGTAGTGAATAGCTTAGGGTATGTCTACACTACAGGATTATTTCAAAATATCTTATTTCGAAATACAGTAGAGTCCCAATTAGCCGACCTAAATGGGAGAGACAGGTGGTCGGATTACCAAAAATGTCGGATAATAGGGAATACGGGGAGGGAGGGATAGCTGCCAGCACCACTTGGTCCCCATCCCTGCCTGGCCCCGGCCCCTTCCCTCCCTGCAGCTCCTGGGTGTGGGCTGGAAGATTGGCCCCGCTCGCTGCCCTGTTGCTCTCCTGGTGCTGCTGATGCTGCTCCTGCCAGTGCCGCTTCGTCCCCATCCCTGCCTGGCCCCTTCCCTCCCTGCAGCTCCCGGGAGAGGGGAGAAGAGAAGGTGGGAGAGGGGAGGGGGAAACCTGGGAGGAGGAAGCTGGAAGGGGGAAGCAAAGGGAAGAAGGGGGAGGGGAAGCTCAGGGCTCAGGGTTGTGGATCTTGCCAGACCAACTTGATTTTCATGCAAACCTGCTCCTGGGTCCGCATGTGGCCTTTGGTGGCCAGGCTGGCAGCTATCCTGCCATAGATGGCCACATTTCTCCAGCTAGTGCAGAGATCATGGATGTTGGGGGCATCCCCCCAAACCTGAATAAGGTTCATGATCTCTGCCCTGGAACAGGAAGGCGCCCGCCTTCTCTAGGCCCTGGCAGGCTCCTGGGAGCTGGCAGACTGTTCCTGGGGAGCGGTGGAGAGCTGGCTGCCAGTGGCTTTCTTGCTCATGTTTTGGGGACACTGGGTCAGGGGCAGTGACTGCTGGCTCTGGGCTGGCAGGCCTGGAGCTGGCACAGACACTGTGGCCAGAGCCTACCCCTCTAAGGGCTGCAGGGAGGGGGGAGGGAGTAGAGTGATCTTGGTTGAGGCTGGAGTGGCCACCAGGGCACCCTGGGAAGGCTGGAAGACCCCTATTTTGAAATAAGTGTCTACACAGCACTTATTTCGAAATAGCTATTTCTAATTTGGCGTTATTCCTCGTAGAATGAAGTTTACCAAATTTGAAATAAGCCCTCTGCTATTTAAAATTTATTTCGAAATAGTGGTTTGGCTGTGTGGATGCTAGGAAAATTATTTCGAAATAAGGGCTGTTATTTCGAAATAACTTTGCTGTGTAGACATACTCTTAGTGATCTTAGCAAATCCAGGAGGAAAATAGGCTTTAGCTGCATCTTCCTTGTATTCCCTTGGGGGAAAGGCAGCTGCACACTGTCCATACAGCCAGCTTTACGTAACTGGACAATGTTGTTCTTAGTTAACATCATGCCATAGCACAGATGAAGACACATCCTATTACTGCCCCTCATTCCACCCCCCATTGCAACAACATTAACATTAACAACAAGCACTCTGACGCCCCTGCCATTCTTGTCATAATTGCGCCTTGATGAAGAAATACAGCTGCATCCTAGCTCACTGATTATTTTTTTAATTGGATGAAGATGACAAGAAATCTTTAGTGTAACAATCAGAGAAGGGAAACATAAAGAGAAACAAACAGGACCCATCTTTCCCCAGCATCACCCCTCCCATCTCCATCTCTAACTTACGTTGAAACAGGTTTCAGCTATTTTGAAAGTCTAAGATGCTGTGTCAATTTATCATGGTGTCTTTAAATTAGTGCTCCAAGGTAGCAATGAAATTAATGTACGGTATTTATCTGTAAACAAATTGTGTGTGACAGCCTGCTTAAAAATCCTGTTTTCCCTCTTTTTGTAAGTAACAAACAGAAACAAATGCTACACTTTCCAGAACTGAATTTCTAATTAAGGAAAGGAAGAAACGGGGTCAGTTAACAAATACATCAAAGTATTTCATGAAAAATCTGTTTTCTCTTGCTAGCAAGAGTGCCAGATATTACATTCTGCCAATGCAAGTTATCTGTATAAAAATATATGCTTGAATTTGTCCACAATGCAAGAGTACTTAAACTTAGCCCTGGTTTTAGATTGCTTTCCATCTGGTTTATCTGCCACTGAAGTACTTAGTATCCCTCGTCATGGACCAGGATCTCATTGTGCTAGGTGCTGTACAACACAACACAGAAAATAAAAGTATCTGCTCCCATGAGTGTTTGTTGCATTAGAGACCAAATAAATTGAAAGTTTAAAGAAAAAATCCATCCATTTTCCTCAAAACAAGAGCCTTGGCACTTGAATCTCATTTATACTAAACCCAACTATACCACAATGAGAACTGGTTCTAAAATTTTGGCAGATGAGAAGTGTTTATCACATTTTTACAAAAGAAGAAACTGAAGCACAGGGATTAAGGCTATTTCTGTAATTGAATCTATGTGGGTGGAATCTTGTGCCCACACGGATCCAGTGCAGGATCGGCAGCTACATGCAAGATTTTAAAACATTTCTGCAAATTCATTGCACATATCATCTTGAAGCTCCCTCAGGCCGAATTCAGCATTCATATAGGGGAGCCGATAACTTCTGTGTGCCTCTGGGTGAGGGGTGGGGAGGTGGCTCCATGCTCTTGGAAGGGATGGGGCCCCAGGCAGAAGGGGCGGGACTGGGACAGCCAGGCCTCTGTGACACCCAGAATACGATGTGTCCCCCTCCCCCTCCTCAGCCTTCAAAGCTGCACGGAGCTCCAGCAGTGATTTAAAGGGCCCATGGCTCAGGCTGCTGCCACTGCTGCCAGGCCCCGTGTCAACTCCCCACTGTCCCCCCACTTCCCCCTGTCAGCGAGCCTGCATGCATGTCAACATGTTTCTGAGTTCCATTGCACAAGCACGTGTCTAAAATTACACGTTTAAGTGACCTGTTGAAGAGGGATAGACTGCTAAATCAGAGCCTCTGCATGCTCAGCACTTTCTTTTGTTCCCATTGTGAATACTTGCCTTTACTTTTTTTGGGGGGGGGGGCTATTTTTTTTGTTTTCATAAAAATACTTTTTTCATGCCTGTGGTTCTGTGGGTTTCGATCAGTGATTTTCAATCTAAGGCCCATGGACCCCTGTGGGACTATGTCTAAGATTTCTAAAGGGGTCTACACATTCAATTTTTTTTAAGGGCCCATGAATTAAAAAAAAAGTTTGAAAACCACTGATCTAAATGGTTGGTCATTTTTGCGTGGGAGGGATTTGTTTGTTGAAAATGCTGACTCATCAAAATGCAAACATTTTTGCCGATGTTCTGATGGGAAAGAAGAGGCAGTCCCCCTCACAATAGACAACAACCCTGTGGGATGGGCCTCTATCTGGGATATGAGAGGCTTATTTCGAAGTCACTATTCTAAATCAAGCAGAACAAGGCTATGAACTTGCCTTCACATCACTACTAGGCAAGGCTCGTAATCACCACCCTACTAAGAGAATCTTGTTATCCTTGCTTTCAAAGGAGCCAGAATTTCATGTCAGGTGCACATCTTCCATTCCTGGAAGAGGGCCCTTACCTAGACAGAAGTTTAATCTGTCTCACCTTCTCCATACAGACCTGAAGAAATCAGAAGCAATGCTTCAAACACCTAACAGAGATGGGAGGCTTTTCTAGTCTGAGTCTTTCCTGAAATCAGCCTTCTCAATCCACCTTAGACTGACTTAGCCAATAAGCTGATGACCCCTTCTAGCGAGACAGGCAGTTGATGAACTGTGTCAGTTTACCAATGCTATACTTTTTTTCTCTATCACAAATCTAATTTTACTACTTTAAACCTTGGCACAAAACCAATAACATTATAATAAAATATTGATATTTCTGGCACCTGTTACAGATGTCGTTAGTCTGCTAAGCCAACACAACTGCTGATTTTAGTCAAGCAATTATAGATTTCGGGTTCTCTCAGGGTGTTAGAGGCTGCAAATTATCACTATTTATCTAAGCCAGTATTTTGCAAACCATGTGCTTTTTAGACTGTGTGGTCCACAGAGCACATACCAGTGGTGAAGTGTTTGGATGCTACATAAATGAGCCTGGCATAAATAGCTTGCTCAATTGCATGTTTGTCAGATGGCAAATCACAAAGTACTTGGTGCTTGCTTATTTCCAGCTGCTTCTGCAGGTGTCTGAGGCACCTTGTGAATGAGCTCGCTGGGAATTTTTTGATCTAATGTTTTTCTGTTAGAAAATGCCAGTCCATTGAAAAATCAAACTTTTTTGCCAAAATGTCTCTGTTTCAATGAAACCTTCCTCTAAGCTTGCTGGCCCCATGAATATTAACACAAAGTGGCACTATTCTTGCAGCTTGGAGAGTCTGATTCCATAGCCTGCTGGTGCTGACCTATGCCTGCTATGTTTACCTCCCAGCCCTGAATCAGGGAAACCAGAGACTTGAATGTGGGTCTTCTATCCCAGTAGATACCCTAATTAGCCATCTGTTGATTATTGTAGGGGTGAGTAGCATGCTTTTAAAAACAATTTGAAAGTTCTCATTTTTGTTCCAATACAGAATGAGAAGAAATTTCTGAAACCTCTAAATCTTTAACAAAATGGAATCCCTAGGTTTGGTCCAGCTCTAGCTAGATACAAAGTGGCTAGCTTAGCAGCTACTAAAGAGGAGAGGGAGGAAAAAATTCTCTCAGGGCCCCAAACTAGGAAAGCAGCCAGAGACCATCAGGAGTCATGGGGGGGGGGGGGGGGGGGGGGGGGGGGGCAGGAGAGATTCTGTTCTATTTTATTTACAAAATCCCCAAAACAAAGTCAGGCACTCTTCCCATGCCGCTGAGTATGTGTATGCTCTCCTGATTTCACCTTCACCTAGAATGCCAGACTGTGATGCCCTTACTCACAATGAGCAGCCACTGAGTCTGCAAGTTGTTTCATAGAAGTCAATGCACCTGCACGTGTGAGAAACGGCTCATCGGTGCAAGGTCAGGAATCGTAATCGGGCAAACACTACTGAAAGGAGATGAATGTGCAGGAGCACTGGAGAAAGCGGGGAACCAGGAACAGTGAATGAGAGAAATGAAACAAAAAGCAAAAAGACATTTTTTCCTAAAAAAAGAACACCTCATTTGTCACATTAAAGGCTACTAGAATACAAGCATATCTTCTCAATGTTACTTTTCCAATAGCTGCACTTGTGTAATAGGGATTGGGAAGATAGGGCCATACAATGGAAAAGGTTTGAAAATCCATGATATTAGTCAAATCAATCAAATCAAGACTGTAGAGCAACCAACCCAGGAGAAATGATTTAAATAAAATGCCTCATATCAGAATAGATACAGAAATGTAGTGAAGTCTTCTCAGATGAATATCCAATGAAGCCATAAACCTTTCATGGGTATAACATTCTAGTATACCAAAAGGTAAAATGTAATAGGAAACTGGCTTGATAGACCTGGTAAATAATTATGTTTTGTATGAACTAACTTTCAGTACATTAAATTTTGCAACATATAGCAGAGGCCCAAGTATACAGTTGTTAACAGAATAGCAATTTTAAGTATTCAAGTTGTTTGGTTGCTGCCACATTAACTTGGATTTGTATTGAATTTATATGACAAGCAGAGAAGGAGGTCTTGAAAACAGAATGAAGGAGAGAAGCAGTGTAGTGTATATGCTAAATGACTTCAGAGCTCTAGCGTATAGTGAAAATACTATGAACTCCATACATGTTGGGCTATTCTTCCAAAAAGAGCAAGCAAGACCAACGCAGTGATAAGGGTTTGGAGTTAAAACCTAGTTTTAATATAAAGCAAATCTTTCTGTTTCCAAATGGGGTGACTAAAACAGAATGCTGAGAACACCAAAAGAAGAAGGGATTGATCTAAACCAAAAAAGGAAATAAAGGGCAGAGAGCCACTTAGAATCACAGAAAAGACTTTTATTGGCTTAAGCTTTATGAGAATAAATGAAATTGCAATACAGGGCATTTGCACAGGAGCAGCTTGTATAATCCCTCTCCTTCTGTCATGCTCCAACGTTACGTTCCTGACAAAGGAGAAGAACTAAAAGGAAATGTAAGGTTTTATCAGTAAAAATAAATATAATCATAAGCAGTCCTGTAGGTTTGCTTGAGAACTCAGCTGAAAGCTTTCTTGCTTTTCTTTGTTCTCTAGTTATTCATATGTACAGAATAGATTATTCCTTAATTAACTTCACTGCTGATTGCTAACTAAACAAGAAAAGTCATGTTTGGTGGGTAGAATACCGATCTTTTTACAACATAGTATTTGTTTTGATAGCCATTACAATAATGGCGTTGTAAAATCTTTAAACACCATTCACTAAAATACTAGCAGACTTATAAATACAAATTATTTGATTTAACCAGCCCAATTATTGAGTTTTACATGCACTAATTTATTTGCAGAGGATGTGATTGCATAGTATCATATATATAGTAGCCCAATGTCTGTGACTCTGTAACACTGTACCATTATAGCTTTGCCTCTGGGGGGGCGCTGTTGCCTCCCACCATGGCACTCGGCTAACTTCTGCGCCGCTCAGCCAGGCCGCCGCTGGGGAGTAGGAGGCAAAAGCGTCCGTTTGGGCTCCATGGTCCCTGTGCTGCATGGGGAGTGCAGAGCCCAAACGGCTCATTCCACGAGGAGTAACGGTAGTTCGAATTAGGATCTTTAATTCGAACTACCTACTCCGTGCTGCACGTATCTATGGGCACGGAGTTCGGATTAAGGGGGATTTAAAAATGGCAGCGCCCAGGAACATGCAAATGAAGCCCGGGATATTTAAATCCCGGGCTTCATTTGCAACTCCGTTTGCCCTAATTACTCTACCTAGTGCGAACTAATGAGCTAGTGTAGACGTACCCTCATGGACTTCAAAGGTGTTTGGATCATACTTACATTGAGCAACACTTCTGCTAAATATTTTGTCTTGATATTTAAAACATTTTAAGGCAAGATAAATAATGATTGAAAGATCATGCAATGAAACCAGATATTAGCTGCTTTGACTCAGTATGAGAATTATTCTGGGGTTCAAAACACTGTGGCTACATCTACACTACAAGGTTTTTGAGCAAAAATAGCTGCAGAGAGTCCACATCTCAAATGAGCTCTTATGCAATTAAATGGACAGTTAAACGGCAGAACAGAAGTCTTTTTCTGCCGTAGGTAAACCTCCTTTTCTGAGGCATAACTGCTTTTAGTACTACAGCTATTGCGCAAGAAGGCAAGTATGGACACTCCAGAGGGGTTTCTTGTGCAAGAAACCCCTATGGGAAAAACCACAGGTGCTCTGATGGCCATTCTGTGAATGGCCATCAGAACTTTCTTGCACAAGAGTGTCTAGCCTGAAAGTGCAAGTGTAATCACCACCGAGGCAGATTTGAACTGGGACCTCCAGAGCTGACTCTAGAGCTATGTCTACACTCGCGGCTTCTTGCGCGAGTAATATGCAAATGAGGCTAAGCGTGGAATATCACCAAGCCTAATTTGCATACCTAATGAGCCACCATTTTTTTCAGAAGAGGCTCTTGCGCAAGAAGGAGCGTCTACACTGCCCTTTCTTGTGCAAGAAAAACCCTCTTGCGCAATGCCGTTCTTCCTGAAAAGTAATAGGTGTAACAGCATTGTGCAAGAGGATTTTTCTTGTGCAAGAAGGGACAGTGTAGATGCTCCTTCTTCCACAAGAGCCTCTTCTGAAAAAAATGGTGGCTCATTAGGTATGCAAATGAGGCGTGGTGATATTCCACGCTTAGCCTCATTTGCATATTACTCGCGCAAGAAGCCGTGAGTGTAGACATAGCCTAGGAGCCTCTACCCTCTGAACTAAAAGCCAGCTGGCTCCCAGCCCATGCTGTAGAGGTCTCTTGATCTTAACTGTTGCAGTGGTCTAGGTGCCACTTGCATTATTCAGTAACCACACTAGAGGTGTGTCTAGACTACAGGGTTTTGTCGACAAAAGTGGACTTTTGTCGACAAAACTAAACCTGCGTCTACACTACCGCTGAGTTCTGTCGACATAACGTCGACAGAACTCAGCAGTTTTGTCGATGCTGGTAAACCTCATTTTACGAGGAATAACGCCTTTTGTCGACAGAGTTCTGTTGACAGAAGGCATTATTGCATCTAAATTGTCATTTGCGTCTACACTGCCATGTTGACAAAGCAGCTTGCTTTGTCATAGAATCATAGAATCATAGGACTGGAAGGGACCTCGAGAGGTCATTGAGTCCAGCCCCCCACCCTCAAGGCAGGACCAAGCTCCGTCTACACCATCCCTGACAGATGTCTATCTAACCTGTTCTTAAATATCTCCAGAGAGGGAGATTCCACCACCTCCCTTGGCAATTTATTCCAATATTTGACCACCCTGACAGTTAGGAATTTTTTCCTAATGTCCAATCTAAACCTCCCTTGCTGCACTTTAATCCCATTACTCCTTGTCCTGTCCTCAGAAACCAAGAGGAACAAATTTTCTCCTTCCTCCTTGTGACACCCTTTTAGATATTTGAAAACCGCTATCATGTCCCCCCTTAATCTTCTTTTTTCCAAACTAAACAAGCCCAGTTCATGAAGCCTGGCTTCATAGGTCATGTTCTCTAGACCTTTAATCATTCTTGTAGCTCTTCTCTGTACCCTTTCCAATTTCTCCACATCTTTCTTGAAATGTGGCGCCCAGAACTGGACACAGTACTCCAGCTGAGGCCTAACTAGTGCAGAGTAGAGCGGCAGAATGACTTCACGAGTTTTGCTTACAACACACCTGTTGATACAACCTAGAATCATATTTGCTTTTTTTGCAGCAGCATCACACTGTTGACTTATATTCAACTTGTGATCCACTATGACCCCTAGATCCTTTTCTGCCATGCTTCTTCCTAGACAGTCGCTTCCCATCTTGTATGTATGGAACTGATTGTTCCTTCCTAAGTGGAGCACTTTGCATTTCTCTTTATTAAACTTCATCCTGTTTACCTCTGACCATTTCTCTAACTTGCTAAGGTCATTTTGAATTATGTCCCTATCCTCCAAAGAAGTTGCAACTCCACCCAGTTTGGTATCATCTGCAAACTTAATACGCGTACTGTCTATCCCAATATCTACATCATTGATGAAGATATTGAACAGTACGGGTCCCACATAGCTGGACCCTCAGTCAGCAGCCCAGCTGGTCACCCATCTCTGAAGGCTGCAGTGCAGAAGCTAAAGAGGTATTGGATGGTACTGCACTGCTGCTGACAGTGCTCTGCCTTCAGAGTGCTCTGTAGGAAACAGCATAGAAATTGTCGACAGAACTGAATGTAGTCTAGATGCTCTTTGTCAACAGAAGCTTTGTCGACAGTATCTGTTGACAAAACTTCTGTCAACAAAAGCCTGTAGTCTAGACGTACCCTAGGTATGTGGGTTACACAAGAACAAAAACTAGTATCTTTCACCATGGGAAATCAGCTTAAAAGAAAGAGAGGCCCAACCATTTCTGTATTACAACCCTGAATGATATCAGGAGTCAAGCTGAATGAATAACTGATTTTTATTTTCAGATCAGTGGCCATATCAGAAAATCTGGAGAAAATCTGGTTGTTTCAAACCAAAACTGAATTTTTGTTTTTGTTGCTGGAACAAAATATTGAAAAAAATGCATTGGGTTGAAACAAAATGTTTCCAGCATCTGTTCAAATCAACATGTTGATTTAGAAAATGTCAAAAGAAGCTCTCACTTTTTCTAAATTTTTCCTTATTTTTATTTGGCTGAAGCCACTCACCAAATTAGATCAGAATTCATTAATTATTTTGGTTGTGTCTCAGCTGCATTTTTAGGCAAATTTACTATTCAGCCAAAAAACTTCACTCAGCTCTTCTTAGAACTAAGATGAAAGCCCGAATCTTCACTTTTCCCTGTCTCTCCTGCCACCATCTTTCTCTCTCGTTCAAACATTTTATCCTTTCCATAATTCTTTGTCCCCACCTTTTCCTGTCTGACTATGCTCTTTGCCTCCTTACCCTCTCCTGTTCTTTCTTCAGTTGGTTGTCTTCTCTTCTCTCCTCACTTGCTTTGCTGCATAAATTCAGATGGAGAAGGATGGCTGATGCTTGGGATCCCAGCTCTGAAGACAGAGCAACTACCAGGAGCAATGCAGAAGTAAAGATGGCACGGTATGGTATTGCCACCCCTAGTTCTGTGCAGTTGCCCACATAGCTGGACCCTCAGTCAGCAGCCCAGCTGGTCACCCATCTCTGAAGGCTGCAGTGCAGAAGCTAAAGAGGTATTGGATGGTACTGCACTGCTGCTGACAGTGCTCTGCCTTCAGAGTGCTCTGTAGGAAACAGCACAGAAATTGGGATGACAATACCATACCATGGCATCTTTACTTCTGCACTGCTCCTGGCAGTGGCTCTGCCTTAAGAGCTGGGATCCTAACCATCAGCCACCCTTCTCTGAAGGCAGCGCCAACACCAACAGCAACTGCTGAGATGGCCAACCCTTTCAGGAAGCTACGCTACTGATTTTTAGTTGTAGCTGACCTCTGGGTTGTGATTTGAGTTTGTTTTCTTTGGATTTGAACCTTGACTCTGTTATATTACTGAGAACAGGCTCACAAAGATATTATTGAGTTTATAACCATCCTGTTCTATTGACCACCTTCCTGAATTTAGTTTGATTTCAAATTTTGCAGAGTATTTTTCCCTTTTACATTAGCTGAAATATACTTTCTGGCTACGTCTACACTGGCATGATTTTCCGGAAATGCTTTTAACGGAACAGTTTTCCATTAAAAGCATTTTCAGAAAAGCGTGTCTAGATTGGCCATTTTCGCGATCGGGGCTTTTTTGTGGAAAACAAAGCTGAGCTGTCTACACTGGCCCTTTTGCGCAAAAGTTTTGTGTAAAAGGACTTTTGCCCAAAAGGGAGCAGCATAGTATTTCTGCAAGAACACTGACAATCTTACATGAGATCGTCAGTGCTTTTGTGGAAATTCAAGCGGCCAGTGTAGACAGCTGGCAAGTTTTTCCGGAAAAGTGGCTGATTTTCTGGAAAAACTGGCCAGTCTAGACACAGCCTCTGTGTTGAGAAGGGCACAGCTCTGCCTGGGACATTTCTAGAGCCCCAGTTCTGCAAGGTAACTTGTGCTTAATTGATAACATTGATGATGTGTGCAAGGATTTACAGTGCTAAATCCTCTGCTGTCTTGGAGAATAAGGCCGAGTCTGTGCATGCAGTGATACAATTGTACTGACCCAACTGTGCCACTGCAGCATATCTGGTGAAGATGCTCTATACTGACAGAAGCAAGCTCTCCCGCTGCTTTACCTACGTGAGTGACAGAAGCTGTGTCAGCAGGAGATGCTCTCCCACTGACATAGTGATGTGCATATGAGTGCTGATGTTGTTGAAACTTTTGTCAGTCAGAGGGGTGGTATATTCACAGGCCTGAGCAACACATTTGCCATCATAGGTTGTAGAGGAGATATAGGTTTCAGGAGGGAACAGCTACATAGAAATGCAGATTTGGGGGTGGCCTCTGGGATGAAAAAAGCAGCGTTTCACCATGTAATAATGGTCTCTTGGCACATTTAATAAAGGTGTTACTAGTCTGTTGCATTGCAAATGAAGTAAGATGTCTTTCTTGAGAAGGAAGTCTTGGATGCAGGTGTGACTGTAGTCTGCTATTAATGTCATGTTGATAGCATCCTTCAGTATGAAAGGTCTTTATTACCCTGATCTAGACTTGTTCCAGTCATGAAGTCGAGGTGCAGAAAACCCAATTCAAAGCTTTATTTGGTCGCCATTTCAGGGAAGACTAAGAAGATGAGCATGGTTTAAATAGAGCTTCTGGTACCAGGAAAAGTGCTTACACGAGTTGCCTCATTTGATTTTGGTTTTCTTTTTCTTTTTTTGCTTGACATAGTTAGACTTAAACTCCTCACAGGGACGTAGTACACACTGATGGGAGATCTAGACTTGTGAGTGGGCCGTATGAGTAGCCCTCCTTCATCTCAGTGGGCTGCAAGACGGTAACAATGAAGAATGTCTCCCGGGAGAGGGTAGTTTTGCTAGCTGTGTTTGTGTACCTAGAATTTGTTGTGTGTGCTGATTGACTCATAGCAGGGCTTTGATTGAATGCAGAGGGAGCTCATGGTTCTCTCAGTCAAAGTTGTGTGCGTTCTGCATGCACCTCACTTCATGTGCCCGTGGTTTTCATGTGTGTCTCATCAGTAATACTGTTAGGAAAAAAAACCTATGCAGACTGAAACTAATGAAATCTGGCAACAGTAAACAAAAACTCTCATGGGCCACACATAGAACCCCAGTGGTCCACATGCATGTTGAACATTAGTGATGTAGATACATTGTTTATAACTTTTCCCCTTCCCAAAACAGGAATAAACTCTATGGGTAAAGATATCTTTTATACCAGTATAAGTGTGTGCACCCTAGAAGGTTTATACTGCTCTCCTGACTATGGTGTAGCCAGAGGAATACAACTTCTGTAGGTAAAAAGTGCTAAACTGATTTCAAACAACATACTGAAGATGGAAGAGTATCCAAAGAGCTACCTCTTGATTAATGTAGGCAGCTGCCAATAAATCTGTGAGAATGACATTTGAAAGGTCTGGGATGAAGTATATTAAAGCTACAGGTGGACCTTTTTTTTTAAATTGATTTAGATTTCAAGTTCAATCACAGCAGTCCAGAGTTAGTCCACTTCTAAGACATATGGTAAATGGTAAAACTTTGCCACCATAATATGCAATAGTAACAAACCCTGTCAAAAGTGTCCTAACAAGTATCTCCCAAAGAGTCAGGAGAAGTCTCCATGAAATCCACTAGAGACCTCTCTTTGCTAGTTGGAGCACCCACAGGGAAAAATGAATGGGTGCAGAGCATCCTCAGGTACCAAGCATGCCCCTTCTGCTCCTCTCCCCCCAGCTACTCCCCCTCCCTCCCAGAGCATCTGGAGCACTTCAAACAGCTGATTCACAGTGTTCAAGCTCCAGGAGGGAAGGTGAAGAGTGGGGTAGGAGGCACAATTGAGGTAGGAGGTGGGGCGGAATAGTGGCAGGAAGAGGCAGGGTGGGCATTTGGAAGAAGAGGTGCAGTGGGGATGAGGCCTGGAGTGGAGAAGGGGGTTGAGCACCCTCTAGCAAAATGAAAAATTGGTGCTTATGCACAGAGATACTATAATGCCTGGTATGTTATAAAATCCTAGGCTGAGTGAATGGGTAGGTCGAGGGAACGGGTAGTTCTTTCTAATTCACTTAGGAAGAGCTACCAAGAAGGAATAAATACAATCTTACTGTAATATTAACCCCTGCCTTGCCCTTCTATATCCATGTGCACTTTACTTTGAGGCTCAAAGTTTCATCTTTATTCCAGGAAGTATTGCCAATAAACCAAATGCAACAACAATAAGCTTGATCTCTGCCTCTGGAAAATGGGACCCTCGTTAGTTTGTCAGCACAGGCTTGGCAAACTTAGGCTGTTGTTGTTCAGTAGGCAGTGAAATCATTAAACTCTATATGCAGCTCTGCAGTCCTTGCTTTTAGGCACTAATTGATGTACATGATAACTCAACTTGCTTATTTTTATATGCCAATTACAATTCAGACAACATGTTTGTATCTAAACAGCTCACTAGTGCCCATTAGAGAGCAATATCCAGCATATGAAGAGAGTGCTCTTAGACAGAGCATCCTAAGATGAGACTGTTGTAATTAGAATACAGAGGCACTTCCATTTAAGAAAAAAGAATACTTTGGGGGACCTGAACAAACAGCTTATTTTGTACTTTGCAGTTCTTCCTCTTGCAGCAACTTGCGGAGTCAGGTACTACTTGGTGTGAGTAAGGATGGCGGAATCTGTCCCTTAATAAATAAACTGGTGTTGTTCTCTTCTAACTGAGGGTACGTCTACACTACAGCGCTAGTTCGAACTAACTTAGTTCGAATTAGTTAATTCGAACTAAGCTAATTCGAACTAGCGCATCTAGAACTAAAACCGAGTTCAAATTAGCGTTTTGCTAATTCGAACTAGCGCGTCCACACTGATTGGACGCAGGGGGGCATTTAAGGGCAGCTGAAACCGGTTCCGGCAGGGCATCAGGTCAGTAGTTGCGTTGTGTGGCTGCTGTCTGAGGCTATCTGAGGCTCGAGCTTAAAGGGACCCCCCTGGACAGCCGATTCTCAGCTTTTCCTGCTTGCTTGCCAACCTCGCCGAGGGACAGCAAAGCGTTGGTCTCTGTGCCCGTCTGTGTCGGTGCTTCCCTTCGGGGGGGGGGCCGCCGCAGGTGGCAACATGGAGCCACGGCTCGCCCTGCACCTTCTGGTGCACATTCTGGACTTGCAGCTGCAAGCCTGCCAGCAATGGCTCGAGGCTGCCTGGCACCACCTGGTGAACGTCAGCCCCCTGCCTCTCCACCTGGCCGCCCTGGGGGCCGTGGAGGAGCCGGGGCAGCGCCCCGGCACCGGCGTGTCCCACCGCGTCTGGCGTCTGGACACCAGCACCGACTGGTGGGACTGCATCGTCCTGGAGCGCTGGGAGGACCGACAGTGGACCCAGAACTTCAGGATGAGGAGGGACACCTTCCTGGAGCTCTGCGAGTGGATCGCCCCTGCCCTGTGCAGAAGGGACACTCGCATGAGACCCGCCATCCCCCTCCAGAAGCGGGTGGCCATCGCCCTCTTGAAGCTCTCCACGCTGGACAGCTACTGATCTGTCGGGAACCAGTTCGGCGTGGGGAGATCCACCGTCGGAGCGGTTCTCATGCAGGTATGGCACTCGTCGGCCACCGAGCCGGGGGGAAGGGGGCTGCGAGGAGGGGATGGGCCGCCCCAGGGACAAAGGGGGGGTGGGAGGAGGCAAAAGCGCCCCGCACCGGAGGGGTCGGGCTGTCCCGGCCGTACTACATGCTGCCAGGGGGGTTGCTTCTGGGAGTGGGGCGCGGGGCACTGCCAGGGCATGCACGCTCCCAGCCACCCGGGCGCCCCACTGATTGGCGCTTTGCTGTGTCTCTCTCCGCAGGTGGTCAAGGCCATCAACCGGGTGCTGCTCCGCAGGGTGGTACGCCTCGACGACCCGGATGCCATCATCCGGGAATTCGGCGCCCTCGGCTTCCCAAACTGCGGGGGGGCCATCGACGGGACGCACATCCCCATCCGTGCCCCGGAACACCACGCGTCCCGGTACGTCAACCGCAAGGGGTACTTCTCCGTGATCCTGCAGGCCGTGTGCGACCACCGGGGACAGTTCACGGACATTAATGTGGGCTGGTCCGGCAAAGCACACGATGCCCGGGTGTACCGCAACTCCTTCGTGTGCCAGCGGCTGCAGGCCGGGACCTTCTTCCCCGACCGCCACATCAGGTTCGGGGACGTGGACATGCCCGTGTGCCTGGTGGGGGATGCCGCCTACCCACTGCAGCCCTGGCTCATGAAGCCCTACACGGGGCACCTCAATCCCTCCCGCCAGGCCTTCAATGCCAGGCTGACCAGGGCCCGCATCGTGGTGGAGGGGGCCTTCGGGCGACTGAAAGCCCGCTTTCAATGCCTCCTCACCCGTCTGGACCTGGCCGAGCACAACATCCCTCCCATGGTGGCAGCATGTTGTGTGCTCCACAATTTGTGTGAGCGGAAGGGGGAGGCTTTCCTGCCAGCCTGGATGGCTGAGGCTGACCGCATGGCTGGACACTACGGTCAGCCCCGCACCACCGCCATCCGGGAAGCCCAGCGGGGGGCCGTCCGGATCCGGGAAGCCCTGCGGGAGAGCTTCCTGGTGGAGGAGGAGGACTGACCTCTCCCTGCATGCCACACTGGGGCGTTCTTCCACTCTACCCCCCTTCCCCTTTCCCCTCCCTACCTACTGTACAATAAAGACACCTGTTTTTGAAACAAAAATGTCTGTTTATTTCACAGAACTGGGTGGTGGAAGGGAGGAATGAGGGTGGGAGAGGGAAGGGGGAAACCTGGGACGAGGGAGCTAGAAGGGGAGGGAAGGGAGGAAGGGAAAGGAAAGCTCAGGGGTGGGAGTCCGGCTGCCTCTCCCATCTCGCCACGCTGCGGGTCCGGGGGCGTCGGTGGGAAATAGTTGTGGGGAGGGCAGGAGGGACATGGGGTGTGGAGGAAGCAGGAGCGGAAGCAGGAGCGGGAGCAGGAGGAGCAGGGGGAGCAGGGGGAGGAGGAAATGGGAAGCGGTCGAGCAGGCTCTGGAGGTGGCCTCGCAGGGCACAGCCCTGCTCCTCCAGGGCCTCCAGACTCCTCCGGCGCAGCCTCAGGTCCTCCTGGACCCAGTGGTCCTGGGTGCGGAGCTGGTGGTCCATGAACCAGAGGTGCCGCCGCTGATACTCCTCCTCATTCCTGGTTCTCCTGCTTGCCCAGGCACGGGCAGCTGCTGCAGGTGGTGTGGTGCGCCCTGCAGGCCCAGGTGCTGCAGCTGTGGTGCAACAAGACCAGCGGTCAATTACCCCAGGGGCCCAGGTGTGTGAAACCCAGCTCCCCTCTGCAAGGCCAGGGCCCCTGCAGGATCCCCAGCTGCTGCTCCGTGGTGGGCAAGGCCCAGGCGCACGGTCCCGGGGCTCCCTCTCGCCCCAGCCCCCCGTACACATAAGGGGAACACGACGGTACTCACAGGTGGACGCCTCCCCGGCCTTAGACGACGCAGGCGAGCGGCTCTGTGGGGTGCCTCGGGGGTCCCAGGTCCTGGGCAGGCTGGCGGCAGGCTCCTGGCTCTCAGAGCCCTCCTCTTCCTCCTCCGTCTCCAGGAGCGAGCCCTCTGCCCCGGGGTCAATCACGTCCCGGGGGGCAGGGACGGCATGAGGCCCCAGGATGCGGTCCAGGGCGTGGAAGTGGGGGCAGGCCTCTGGGTCGGCCCCTGGCTGGCAGGCCCGGGAGTAGGACTGCCGCAGGTCTTTGACCTTGCAGCGGACCTGCTCCCGGCTGCGCTGGTGGCCCCTGGCGGCCAGGCTGGCAGCCATACGGCCGTAGACGGCCGCGTTCCTGTGGCTAGTGCGGAGATCGTGGACATTGGAGGCTTCCCCCCAAACCTCGATGAGGTCCACGATCTCCGCACTTGGCCAAGCAGGCGCCCGCCTTTTGCGCCCCCGGGCAGGCTCCTGGGAGCCGCCAGGCTGGTCCTGGGGAGCAGTGGAGGGCTGGGAGCCCTCGGGTGGCTGGCTCATCCTGTGGCAGGTGCTGGGTCTGCCGGCACGGGTGCTTGCAGCCTTGCAACTGGCACAAACTTTGTAGCCAGCCCGTGGCCCTTTAAGGGCTCCGGGGCCGGGAGCGGGGCAATAGAGTTTCCCTGGTGTTGGCCAGAGTGGCCACCAGGGAAACCTGGGAAGCCTTAGCCTCCCACTAGTTCAAATTAAGGATCTACACAGCCCTTAATTCGAACTAGCTAGTTCGAACTAGGCTTAATCCTCGTAAAATGAGGTTTACCTAGTTCGAACTAAGCGCTCCGTTAGTTCGAATTAAGTTCGAACTAGCGGAGCGCTAGTGTAGCGCCTAGGAAAGTTAGTTCGAACTAACGTTAGAAAGGACACAGCATGGGTCAGAGGATGCAAAAATAACATCTAAATCAGGGGTGGCCAACCTGTGGCTCCAGAGCCACATGTGGCTCTTCAGAAGTTAATATGCAGCTCTTTACATAGGTACCAAATCCAGGGCAGGAGCTACAGGTGCCAACTTTCCACTGGACCAGAGGGTGCTCGCTGTTCAATCCCCAGCTCTGCTCTAGGCACTGTCCTGCTCCACTCTTTCCCCCTAGGATCCTGCCACTTCCCACCCTCTCCACTGCGCCTGTCACACCCATGCTTCCCCCCTCTAGTGTCTCCCAGGGTATGTCTACACTACAAAGTTAATTCGAACTAACAGACGTTAGTTCGAATTAACTTTGATAGGCGCTACACACGAATTTAATTCGAACTAGCGGAGTGCTTAATTCGAACTAGGTAAACCTCATTCTACGAGGACTAACGCCTAGTTCGAATTAAGCAGTTCGAATTAAGGGCTGTGTAGCCACTTAATTCGAACTAGTGGGAGGCTAGCCCTCCCCAGCTTTCCCTGGTGGCCACTTTGGGCACCACCAGGGAAACTCGTCTGCCCCACTCCTGGCCCCAGAGCCCTTAAAGGGGCACGGGCTGGCTACGGTGCCCGTGCCAAGTGCAAGCCTGCCAGCACCCAGCCAGCAAACCCTGCACCTGGCACGGCACGAACCAGCTACCCGCTGCCACCCAGACCTTTGCCTCTTCCCGGGACCAGGCTGGCGGCTTGCAGGAGCCTGCCTGGGTCCACAAGAGGCGGGCGCCCGCCTGGTCTAGTGTGGACCTCATCTACGACGTCTGCACTAGGCACAGGAAAGTGGCCGTCTAGGGCAGGATAGCTGCCAGCCTGGCCACCCAGGAGCAGGTTTGCATGAAAATCTAGGTGGTCCAGTGAGACCCCCGACCCTGAGCCCTGAGCTTAGAATGGCCGTACTGGGTCAGACCAAAGGTCCACCTAGCCCAGTAGCCTGTCTGCCGACAGTGGCAAACACTAGGAACCCTGGAGGGGATGAACTGAAACAATGACCAAGCCATTTGTCTCGTGCCATCCATCTCCAGCCTTCCACAAACAGAGGCCAGGGACACCATTTCTACCCCCTGGCGAATACCACTCCATGGACCCAACCTCCATGACTTTATCTCACTTCTCTTTAAACTCTGTTCTAGTTCTAGCCTTGACAGCCTCCTGCAGCAAGGAGTTCCACAGGGTGATTATTTGCTTTGTGAAGAAGAACGTTCTGTTATTAGTTTGAAGCCTGCTACCCATTCATTTCATTTGGTGTCCTTTAGTCCTTCTATTATGGGAACTAATGAAGAACTTTTCTTTATCCACCCTCTCCACACCACTCATGCTTTTATAGCCCTCTATCATATCCCCCCTCAGTCTCCTCTTTTCTAAGCTGAAAAGTGCCAGTCTCTTTAGCCTCTCTTCATATTGGACCTGTTCCAAACCCCTGATCATGTTAGTTGCCCTCCCCTCTCCCACCCTCTCTCTTCCCTTCTCCCACCTCCTTTTGCCAGTCTCCCCGAGTTTTGTTCAATAAAGAGAGTTTCTATTTTTGAACACACTTGTCCTTCATTTTGTACATCAGGAAGGGGGGCTAGGGAGGGGTAAGTGGAAGGAGATGAGGGAGGAATGGGGTACGAGCCCCCGATGGGGAGGACTGGGGTGGCTCTGCAGCCTCTTTGGGGTGGAAGCTCTCCTGCATCCCCTGATTGACACCCCCCCGGATGGCAGCCTGCGGCAAGTGCAGCCGGTCTGATGGCCGAGTGCTGTGATGTGCCGAGTGTGGGCACTCAGGGCACTCCAAGCCAGGACTGCTTTGCAAGCGGGGCACCCCTGAGAACTGTCTGTCCGGGGTGGGGGTCGGGTCCCTTTAAGCGCAGCCCTCGGCTAGCCTGAGACAGCAGCTCCACGCTGTAAGTCCTAATCTGATGCCCTGCCGGCACTGCTTCCGGCCATCCTTAACCTCGGTTCAGGGTCCACTCAATGTGGACATGCTAGTTCGAATTAGCAAAATGCTAATTCGAACTAGTTTTTAGGTCTAGATGCACTAATTCGAATTAGTTAGTTCTAATTAGTGCTGTAGTGTAGACATACCCTGAGAGAGAACTGATCCCAATGGGCAGGAGGAAAAGATGAAGGTGCTGACCAGTGTGGCTGCCAGTGGGAGGAATGTGCTGAGAGTGGAGGTGGGGAGATGATCAGGGCTGGTGACAGAACTGTTGCTCTTTGGCAATGTGCATTGGTAAATTCTGGCTCCTTCTCAGGTTTAGGTTAGCCACTCCTGATCTAAATCAATGAACCACATTATCCCATTATCCTGCGTAGAAGGGGTACACTGTATGTGAGAGGTTGACTGAGAACCAGTGCACTATCCATTTAGCATCTCCAGGCAAAGAACTGCTGAACTGTCTCATCTAAAATTACGAATGGACTGAACTATTGTTACCATGTTTCATTGAACAAAAGGGGTGATGGTATATGGGGCACAATATGCTGCTATGCTCCTGACTTCAAATCTGTCTCTACTTATGATGTCCATATGTACATCATCTTTAAAAGGAGGAAGTGACTGACTGGCTTATTGGTTCAGTAACTACACAGCCTTCCACCTCTTCATTGCTAGATCTGTTTATTTAATACATATGCCACAGGAATTGGGGTTGCCTGCCCTCCTAGGTTCACCAGGAGTCTCCTGCAACCAGGCTCTATCTCCCCAATGCTGCTTAAGCCAACCCAAGAGATTTTAGGCCTCTGAAAGCACAATGGCACAGCAGAGCTAAGGCAGACTCCCAGCCTGCCTTTGCCCCGTGCCGCCCCTGGAAGAGACCAGCAGGTCCCTGCAACACTGGGTGTGACAGGGGAATCTCTGTGCGCTGCCCCTACACTTAGTGCTGATTCCACAGCTCCCATTGACCAGGAACAATGGGAGTTGGGGTGCCGGGATGACACCTGAGGGCAGGGGCCAAGTGCAGAGCAGAGAGACGTCGGACACTTCTGGGAGCCACGTGGAACCAGGGCAGGAAGGGACCTTACCTTAGAGCCTCTGTCCCACTCTCTAGGAGCCGCTTGAGGTAAGCATTGCCTGACCACATCCTGCAGCCTGAACCCTGCTTCCTCTCCTGCCCTCTAAATCCCCTGCCCCAGCCCCCTCCTTCTCTGAAAGTCCCTCAGCATCTACACCCTGCACTCCTGCATGCACTCCGACCTCCTGCTGCAGGTTTAGCCCAGAGCCCCCTTCCAGACCCCAACATTCTTAGCCCAGAGCCTGTACCCCCTCCTACACTCAAACCCCTTGCCCCACCTCGATGAAAGTGAGTGAGGGTGGGAGGGCGAGTGAATGAAGGAGGGAGGGAGTGGAGTGATTAGCGGCAGGGTCTTGGAGAAGGGGAGAGGAGGCAATTTGGCCTCAGGGAAGGGGCAGGACAAGGGTGAGGCAAGGGCATTTGGATTTGTGTGATGAGACAGCTGGCAACCACTGGCGTGTGTATGGGGTGTGCTGGGTGTTCCCAGGCACACCCTAATGTCTGAGGATTGCCAGGTGTCCGATTTTCTATAGGACAGCCCGGTTTTTGGGGCTGTGTCCGGTAAAAAAAAACCAGAAAATACCGGACATGTGCAATGTCCGGTATTTTCTGGTTTTCTGACTGGGCACCTGGAAGCCTGGTGGGGGGAGTGTCTGGGAGGCGGGGCGTGATCAGTGCTGGGAGCCCTGGTTGGGGTGGAGGGGCAGCCCGGTCCGTGCTCCTGTGCACTGGTCAAGTGCGTGGTGGAGCCGCAGCCGGACTGACTCGTGCTTCACCTGGACCATGCGGGGAGCAGGAGCGCCCTGGGATCTGCACTGCCCGGGTCAGTCCCGCTCCCCACCAGCTGATACGCTCCTCCCCCTCCCCCGCCCCCTTCTGGCCGGCCGGTTGATTCTCCCGCACTTCTCCTGATCTTTCCCGGCCAGCCCCGCTGCACCCCCCGCCAGCGGTGATTCCAGCGGCCAGTTCTCCCTTCCTCTCCTGATCTCCCCTGGTCAGCCCCGCTCCGCCCTCTCCCTCCCCCCACAACCCTGCTTCCCATCGGCCGCCCCCCCCCCCCCGATCTCTTCTGGTGAGCCCCTGACCCCCACCTCCAGCTTTGCTTCCTGGGCCACCCCCCTTTCCTCCCTGCCAGCCCCGCTCCCCTCCCGGCTGGTCCCCCCCATGAAATGTGTCCAGTATTTTTTTAAGACTACCTGGTAACCCTATAATGTCTCAAAAAAAAGTGGCTTTGTGTTTTAATTTAATCGCATGATATGCTCTTTTAGTTTTCAAGTATGGATTGCTGTATTATGCAATAAGCGCCGAATTGCACATGTAAAAAACAAATTAAGAAGTACAATGTCCCATGCTTAAGTTTGTATTTTTTAAGTAAAGTTTAGTTGTTAATTTAAAAAAAAACAAATTCAGTTAAGTTTTAGTTTCTTTAGTTTGTTTGATGAATACAAATAATGTCCTTTGTGACTGAATATTCAATAAATGTTTGCCTTTAAAAAAAAATCCCTGGGTGCACACCCTAATGAAATGTGCTGCGCATGGCGATGCTGGAAACTCTAATAAGAATGTACAAATAAACACATTCCACATAAGCCACTATGCAGCCTTTGGTTGTTTCTTCATTGGTGCAGTGATGGTCTAGCTAGACCCCAGTGACATAGAAGGAAAGCCAATGCCCATTTGCCACACCCCTTATGGAGCCTGCCAATCCCCTTATTTTCTTACAATTGCTGTATAATATCTTTGGACCATATGATTTGGAATGTTATCTTTATGGGGCTCAAGTCTGAAAGCCCCAATGGAATCATACTCGGATTCTGTACTGGGGCGGAAAGGTTAATGGGCAGTGATCAGACGCAACTGGTTCCAACTGAGTTGGGATGACTGAAGAAAATATAGGATCTTATAAGCTACTAGCCCTTGTGGGAAAAATTCAGATCTGGTCATTTGGGGGTATTTTTTAAAACTCCTTTTTTGGGGGCAGTCAAATGAAGAGTGTGCTAACTGAACAGCTGGAAAGGCAACTCACATCTAGCGGCATGTAAACATAAACCCTGCAGAGGTGGGGGAGGGGTGCAAATCTCTTGGCAATTTTGGCTGGCTATATTTCAAATCATGAAAATTGAACCAGCCTCCTTATAACAAAGAATGGACAATTCACTCAATCAAAAGTAGAAGATATCTGCCTGATCTCAAAGTCTCTCTCTATTCTTTATGGCATTTCCCTCCACCTCCACCCCCACTCCATTTTACTACAGAGAACTGAAGCGGTATGTAATGAGCCATGTCTCACATCTATTACTAGCCCAGGGAACTCTATTGATCTCATCAGTGTTAAATTAACCTTGATAGTGATATCCCATTTTGGACACTCCTGAGCTGTAGTGATGCCATTTCCTAAACAAGCCTTGGGTTGTATTTCAAATGAACATGGTAACTGATTAATCAATACTGAATGATTATCAAAAGCTGCCTCCGGATTCCTTGCTTTCACATAGCATGTGTCTCTCCCCCATAGGCTGTCCAATAGTTTGTTCCCCATGCCAGAATGCCCTTCTCTCTGGGTATTGTCCCAACTCAGTGGCTCACAGTAACACATACCTTCTGAATTGCACCACCCAATGGGCCGCTTGAGTTACAATGCAGTACGGCATTTGGTTTTGCATTTGTGCTTACTTCACCCTCACAATATGTTCTTTATGTAAAGAACCCTTACAACAGAATACCAAAGTATGTCAACTACATTACACCACTCCATGCCTTCAAGTCTTCAATTTTGGAGGACCAACAGAATGGCTGGGCTCCTGGGCCAGGTGTGGTGGGTGGCGCTCAGTGCACACGGAAAGGGTGGGATTTCAGGTGGAAGGGACAGGGTGGGGCAGCCAGCCCTCAGTGTCACCCGGACCGTGCCACGCAGGGCTCCATTGGCAATTTAAAGAGACTAGGGCTCCAGCCCTGCTGTATAGTGGCAGCAGGCAGGATCCCTTATGAATTGCTGGACCTCAGGACAATTGCCCTCTTCCCCTTCCCCACTTCTCCTGGTGACTGCCCTGCATAAATGCATGGGCTGACTTGGAATGGGGTGCTCTCCTGAAGCTTTGGGTTTGGAAATCTGGTGATGCATCCATGCAACTGATGTTGCAAATGATGCAACCTTGGTGTGATGCAGAAAAGTTAAAGGGGAGAAGTGTAACCCTTTTGATATTAATACTTTGAATTTGGATTCACCTAAGCCTTTCTCTTTGTAGTTAAATAAACTTGGTGTGTGCTTTAATTAAAATTAATCCAGGGCTGTGTTTAAAGTGAGCTGGTTGAGTTATTTTAGTTAAAGCAGCAAACTTAGTTATTGAGTCTTTATGGGGCAGATCTTTACAGATCTATAACATCTGAAATGCCCAGGAAAAGCTGCTTTGGTTCATACTCTATACTTTGGGGGAAATCCAGGGCTGGGAGTCTGTTGGGATCACTCTGCAAGTAGTAACCAAGGCTGGTGGAAGCCAGATCCTGGCTGGTGTTTTGCTAACAGGCTGCTGATGTCAGAGTGACTGGATCAAGGCTGGAGATGCCTTGTGAAATGAGGTTTACCAGAGCAGTCGACAAAGGCTTCCTTTGTCAACTGCGGCACATTCAGACTGCCCCGCTGTGCCACCAAACAGCTGATCAGCACAGCGCAGCAGTCATTTTGATGTAAATGAAGTGGCAATTATTTAAATCGCCGCTTCATTTTCCTATGACCAGTAAACTCATCTACATGGCTCTGTTGACGGAGCCATGTACTCTAGACATACCCTCAGACTGGGGTACACTAGACGTGGAATATCAGCTTAAAATATGCAATTCCAGGTACATAGTCTACGTAGCTGGAGTCAGCTTACCATAAGCTGAGCGTGGTGACATCCACACAGCAGGAGGCCAATGGGAGCAAATGCTTCTGTTGGCTTTCCGTACTCCTCATAACTGTGAGGTGTACAGGCGCCAGCCGCAGCTGCCCTCAGCATACAATGTAAGGGTTTATACTAGACCCCCTAAGTTGAACACCAGAATGTGATCTCTGGGAGACCAAGTGTAGACGTGCCCTCAGAGTGTGACCTTCATGCTGTTTACCTGCTTGTGAGATGCCCAGGTTGGGAGCTACTGGAGCAAAGCATTGTAAGACACCCAAGGTTGCAGGGCAGGTGGTGGCCTAAGTCCTCATTTGTCTGGCTTGCCACCCAGAATACAATAGCAGGAAGAACAGACCAATTCTTTTACCCTACATTGCAAAACAAATTATTGTCACAAGCAACTAAGAGCCCTGGGATATTCCCCCTCCACCCTCTCCCTCCAGGTCCAAGCAACTCTCATGGGTTAGTGCAGCACCAGTGTAGGTGCAGCCAAATGGGTCTGAATTGGGTGCTGTGTAACAGTGTTCACACGTCTGTCACAGTGTTCCCAGATCCTGGTGCCTGGATCTGGGTAAACACTGAAGATATAACCAGAGAGGTGGGAATTTTCCAAGGCATCTAGGTAGTCATTTGTCTAAAACTGTAAATACCTGTGAAAGCCCCAGCCGGAAACTGTATTCAGACAAGCCTAAGAACTAAGGAGTAAATGCTTTTGGTAGGACAATACTGTGAAAAGTCTCTTGGCATTACAAACTGGTACAGCATGTATGTGGGATCAGTTTTACTGTTAACAAAACAATGTCCGTGGCAATTTAGAGACTGGGTAAATGTAATGACACACTGTCCAAATAATTAGTTAAGACTAGACTGTAAAAAATTCAACACCTTGTTACAGGTCATCTGTGATATCAGCACCTGCAATGTATTACAAATTGTTCTTCTAGGAACAGAACATGCATAGGAAGATTTGTGTATAGGTCCTTCAGTAAAGGTACGTCTACACAGCAAAGTTATTTCGGAATAACAGCCCTTATTTCAAAATAACTTTCCTAGCATCTACACAGCCAAACCTCTATTTCAACATAAATTTGAAATAGCGGAGCGCTTATTTCAAAGTTGGTAAACTTCATTTTACGAGGAATAACTCCAAATTCGAAATAGCTATTTCGAAATAAGTACTGTGTAGACACTTATTTTGAAATAGGGGGCCTCCAGCCTTCCCAGGGTGCCCTGGTGGCCACTCCGGCCTCAACCAAGAACACTCCTCTCCTTCCCCCCCTCCCCAGAGCCCTTAAAGGGGTTGACTTTGGCCACAGTGCCTGTGCCAGCTCCAAGCCTGCCAGCCCAGAGCCAGGAGTCACTGCCCTGATCCAGTGGCCCCAAAACATGAGCCAGCAAGCCACTGGCAGCCAGCCCTCCACCGCTCCCCAGGAGCAGTCTGCCAGGCTCCCAGGAGCCTGACAGAGCCCGGAGAAGGCAGGCGCCTTCTTGGTCCAGGGCGTAGATCATGGACCTTATTCAACCCCAACGTCCTTGATCTCCACACTAGACGGAGGAACATGTCTGTCTATGGCAGGATAGCTACCAGCCTGGCCACCAAAGGCCACATGTGAACCCAGGAGCAGGACTACATGACAATCAAGTTGTACAGCTAAACTCCCAACCCTGAGCCCTGAGCTTTCCCTCCCCCTTCTTCCCCTTGCTTTCGCCCTTCCAGCTCCCTCCTCCCAGGTTTTCCCCTCCCCTCTCCCTCCCTCTCTTCTCCCCTCTCCCACCTCCTTTCCCCAGTCTCACCGGAGTTTCATTCCCTCCTCCCCAATTTTGTTAAATAAAGAGAGTTTGTGTTCATGAAAATATGTGTATTTTATTTGACATCAAGAAGGGGGGTTGGAGAGGGGTAAGTGGAAGGATGTGAGGGAGAAATGAAGTACAAGCCCCCAGTGAGGCAGACCAGGGAGGCTCTTAGTGCTCCTCAGGGTGGAAGCTCTCCCACAGGCCTCCTGGATACTGACAGCCCCCCAATGGACCTCCCGGATTGCAGCCTGCAGAAAGTGCAGTCGGGCTTGCAGCAATGCATCCAAGCGAAGCACCAGAGTGCCCAGGGGCAGCTCTGGCTCCATGTTGCCGAGTGCTGTGGTGTTCCGAGTGAGGGCAATCAGAGCACGCAGAGACAAAATGCTTTGCTGTCCCTCATCGAGGTAGACAAGCAAGCAGGGAAACCTGAGAACTGACTGTCCGCGGGGGCGGGGGGGTCCCTTTAAGCACAGACCTCAGATAGCCTCAGACAGCACCTCCACACAGTGAGGGTATGTCTACACTACAAAGTTAGTTCGAACTAACGGCAAGTGCAGCCGGGCTGATGGCCGAGTGGTGTGATGTGCCCAGTGTGGGTACTCCGGGCACTCCAAGCCAGAACTTCTTTGCAAGCGGGGCACCCCTTAGAACTGTCTGTCCGGGGTGGGGGTCGGGACCCCTTAAGCGCAGCCCTCGGCTAGCCTGAGACAGCATCTCCACGCTCTAAGTCCTCCTCTGATGCCCTGCCGGCACTGCTTCCGGCCATCCTTAAGCCCTGTTCAGAGTCCACTCAATGTGGACTTGCTAGTTCGAATTAGCAAAACGCTAATTCGAACTAGTTTTTAGTTCTAGACGCGTTAGTTCGAATTAGCTTAGTTCGAATTAACTAATTCGAACTAAGTTAGTTCGAACTAGCGCTGTAGTGTAGACGTACCCTGATTCCTGACCTGGTGCCCTGCCAAAACTGGTTCTGGCCAGCCTTAAATGTGATTCAGAGTCCACTCAGTGTGGACACGCTATTTCGAAATAGAAAAATGCTATTTTGAAATGAATTTTGTGTGTAGATGCGTTATTTCGGAATAAGCTATTTCGAATTAACTATTTCACAATAAGATATTTCGAAATAACATTGTAGTGTAGACATACCCTGACATATTATCTCCTCCCTGAGCCCCCATAGCCCACTGTCGAGCTGAGATCTGCATACAGTGGGGAATGGGACCTTCTATAGACAGGAGGGGGTGATGATGAATGTATTACATATTATGTTTCCCATCTCCACCTTCTGCCCAAAGGCAGACAACAGGAAATGTTCTAGAAAGTTAATAGAGCATCCAATTATACAGTATTAGTGAGGAGGAGTTCAAGCATTGGCTATGCATGCTCTCTCAGCTTGGCTTCACTGGAGAAGTGCTGATATGGGTTTGGTAACAGCTGCAGGGCTGGGGAGGCACAGCGACACAGTAAATCATATAGAATGTGTGGGTTCTGTGGAACAAACCCAAGCCTTCTTTGTAGGCAGAGGGACACATCCCCCAAAGGAAATGTAGTGTGTAAGGGAACCCTGTATAACTTCCTGTCCCCTCCCTCAGGATTTTCTGGGTAGAAAAACAATTTAGTCTAAAGTTTATCTGAGAAGTGTGATAGGTTTTGAATGTGTGCATCTTCCCTTTCTTTTTGCCCTTGAAAAACAATGCAATACACTGCAAACAACACATCAACACCTAAAGAAAATGGGATTTGGACACTATATCCAAAGGAATAAATCATTCCTGAAAGACAGAAGTGATATTACTCCTGAATTAGTGCTGAATGTTCTTTTGTTAAATTGTATACAATCAAAGCAAGGTGTCAAATTGCCAGCTAACTGTCTGGAGGTCGATTTTTAAACTCACAGATGAGCTAATGTGTTTGTGGTGATGATCATAAAGGGAGGAGTTCACCTTGCATTAGCATTGACTCATCACAATAAATCTGCAATGTACCCAGAAATAGATGTCCTATTTCTTGTCATTGGTCTGTAAGCCATAATTTAAACATTTACACGTCCTAACATAAAGCTTTCTGAAAAATCTCTCTCGAAGGAATGGTCACTACTAGGACAGGTATTTAAAATGTATAAGCATCTTCAGTGGAAACTGAAGATCTTCACTATTTTGCATCTGATCAGAAATATTGTAAGCCAATGAGAGTGAAAAGTGAATGATAATATCACGCTGCTAAAAGTCAAAAGAGGACAGGAGAAAACAGAAATATGTGTCAGGTTATGGGAACTGATGGAAGAAAGAAATTAAAAGGAGGAAAATTACATGGAAAACCCCATATTAATATAAAATAAATCAGTGTGTTGTCATTCAAGAAAATATACTTTGTCGATATAATGTCCCTAATTTGGAATTAGATTATTTTTTGGCACAATTAGCGATCTCTTCTACTGTTTTTATTTTCACAAGATTAACTTACATATTTATGGGTATACCTGTGTACTACTTGTTCAGTATGACCTTTATTCAGGAAAACAATTAATCATGGGCCTAAGGTCAAGTGAAATCAATAAGAATTAAGCACAAAACAAACATTAACAAGGAGTTTACTATCCTATTCTTGATCATTTTAAATGTCTTAATTTTCATGTCACTTTGACCATCCTCTGCTGCTTAAATTTTCATTTTAAAAAAGGATCCCTGGGGAAATGCAACCACAGATTTCTTTTCACACAGGGCAATAAATATACAGGTATAGTTGTCTCTAATAGCCTATAAAAACACTCTAAAGCACTTTTCAGTTATGCATTGTCTTGTATTCAGATCATTTATGAACTACAGTAGAACCTCAGACTTATGAACCCCAGAATTACCTACTTCTGGTCAACCACACACCTCACTTAGAATCAGAAGTTTGCAATCAGGCTGTATCAGAGACAAACAGCCAAATAAAGTATAGTACTTGTTAAATGTAAACTATCCAAAAAAAAGTGAGGGAAATTTAAAAAGACAGCTTTGATAAGGCAAGGAAACAGTTTGTATGCTTGTTTCATTTAATTTAAGATAGTTAAAAGCAGTTTTATTCTACATAGTGTCAAGTATCAGAGGGGTAGCCGTGTTAGTCTGAATCTGTAAAAGTGGCGAGGAGTCCTGTGGCACCTTATAGACTAACTGAAGTGTTGGAGCATAAGCTTTCGTGGGCAAAGACTCACTTCATCAGATGCCCACGAAAGCTTATGCTCCAACACTTCAGTTAATCTATAAGGTGCCACAGGACTCCTCACCGCTAATTCTACATAGTAAAGTTTCAAAACTGTATTAAGTCAACGTTCCGTTGAAAACTTTTGAAAGAACAACCATCACATTTTGTTCAAAGTTGTGAACATTTCAAAGTTATGAACAAACTCCATTCCAAAAGTGTACACACCTCTAAAGTTATATTGTACAATGCTTTGTGCACTGCATTTCTGCTGTCAAGTTTTTTACCTGTGGATTTCAGCATTCTTTTGTCTTTCTTGTACTACTCCGAAATCATTATAACAAAGCAAAAAAGTGTCAGTGCAGTAGCCCAGTTCTGGACAGTTATAGTTAACACATAGCATCCAACTAGTAAGTAGATAATGATCCCTTTACATGAATGTAATTTGTAATTAGATTATCTATTGGCACAATTAGCAATCTCTTATATTGTTTTTTATTTTCACAAGAATAACTTAAATATTTATGTGTTTTCCTATATACTGTTTGTTCAGTATGTTCTTTATTCAGCAAAACAATTAATCATGGGCCTAAGGTAAAGTGAAATCAATAAGAATTAAGCACATGCTTAAGCAGTCTTCTGATGTGTAGACCATTTGATTACATAGGTAAGTCAAAGAGCTATTCTTCAGGCACACTGGGCAAGGGAGAAGTTGTCAATGGATCTATCTATATCTAAATAAAGCATCAGTACATTTTGGGAACAGCAAAATACTGTAGAAAACAGAAAGTGAATGTAAACACTTCCCATATTGTCAAGTAACCTGATATCGTTTGCTATGTTTCATCTCCCTCTGCTAATTATTTTTCTCAAGGTGACCTAAAAGCTTTTCATTTGCCAAGATCTCCATTCAGGTGACTCTTTTTCTCTTGCAAAAGTAGATGACCTCAGCAATATCTTAAATTGAGCAAGGGGACATCAGTTTTTAATGCTGTTTTAGTTTAATCCATCCTTGAAAGGGAAAAGAGAACCTGGGACCTGAGTCGTGGAAGTTAAATACAGAAGAAGCTATTTTTGCTATTGTTTGAAGATGTACTTATTTATAATTCTAAATGTGTGGGTGTTCTGTCAGTGGGAATTACTTCTTCTCCTTCCACCAGTAAGGCTTCATCCTGAAGTATTCAGAACAATGGCACTGACCTCATGAGTAACTAGTATCAAGCCTTAAACTCCAGGCAATTGACCTATATACAGGGAATTCTGAAGGGATTGGGATTCAATTAATTTTTTCCCACTTATTAGCTAGCAGATAATAGGACTATAATTCATTCAAGTTTTCAGTAGGTTTTCAGTCAGAACTTCAGTTTACAAATTGGTATAGTGGCTATGATCCTTTAATTAAGAATTATTGACAACTGGATCTGTAAGTCTGTAAGAAGGACCTTTTATCTGAGTGCACCCATAATGCTTTCCTTTGTATTAGCTGGTGGTTAGCCCTCATTCTGTGGTAGAATCATAGGATTGGAGGAAACCTCAGGAGGTCGTCAAGTCTAACCCCCTGCTAGAAGCAGGACCAATTCCAATTAAATCATCCCAGCCAGGGCTTTGTCAAGTCAGGACTGAAAAACCTCTAGAGTTGGAGTTTCTACCACCTCCCTAGGTAACCCATTCCAGTGCTTCACCACTCCCCTAGTGAAATAGTTTTTCCTAATATCCAATGTAGACCTCCCCCACTGCAAATTGAGACTATTGCTCCTAGTTTTGCCATCCGTCAGTACTGAGAACAGCCTCTCTCCACCCTCTTTGGAACCCCCCTTCAGGATGTTGAAGGCTGCTATCAAATCCCCCCTCACTCCTCTTTTCTGCAGACTAAATAACCCAAATCCCTCAGTATCTCCTTGTAAATCATGTACTCTAGCCCCCTAATCATTTTTGTTGCCCTCCACTGGACTTTCTCTAATGTGTCCACATCCTTTCTGTAATGGGGGCGGTGGGGAGCATTGTATGCAATATTCCAGATAAGGCCTCACCAGTGCTTAATACAAAGCATACAGGAAGACACCAGTCCTCTGCTTCATCCAGATCTTCCAGCACCAGGAAGGGACAGTATGGTGACCAAGTGGCTTAAGGAACATACCATGTAAATATTGCCCTAATATAAAATTTTGAATACTATGAATTTTCTTCTCCTGAAACATGCCTTTTTTACTTTGCTTTTAAAAATACAAGGCCAGTGTAATTTTATATGGAACTCTGACTCAGAAAAAAACATGTGCAAATGTCAGGTGTTCCTGAATGATACACTAATACAAATCGTCTACACTGGAACTACATTCTCTGTGTTGGGTGGGGGTGGAAGATGTCTTGGATAATAAACAATTGACTGCTAAGGTATCTGAAAAATGTGATGCATGCACCTATCTATGGTGAAGCCGTGATTTTCATAAAATGCACATAAGAAAATATATCTGATTCTGTATGGAAATTTTTTATGCTCCATAGGCCAGTTTTGTCTCATGGTGGCCAGGACCAGCTTCTTCAGACTTTGAAGATGCAATAAATCATGAAGCAGGCAGATGTAATACAATCAACTCTCATGAAGTCCTTAATAATTAGAAATTGGCTTAAACCCTGAAACATTTTGGTTTTTTAAATCTTCCTTCCAATACTTTTTGCTTCTATTACCTATTATAAAAATATCCAGCCCTTTCTATACCCTTGACCCCCTTCATCACCCCTCTCTGAACCTATAATAGCTCTGAAATAGTAGAACAAAAATACACAGATTACTTAGCTAATATTGGGAAGATGTGGGTTTCTTGTATCAGGACTATACCAGCTGTAAATGTCCCAAATAATGTGTCTTCCTCTTCTTCTTTTGGCTAACGACTCCATGGTCTTTTAGATTACACAGTTTTTGCTGCTAGGACATTTTTATTCACACTGCATTTTCGTTTGAAATCTAATATCATTCAATTTCTCCATGTACCACCCTAAACAATTTCATTTCTTCTTAGCTGTTTGCTTTCTCTAAATGCTTATCTGCACTTACAGTGATTTTTTTTCAGATGCAACCTCCCTTGTGAACTCTATAGTCATGAAATTCAAGAGCAAACTGAGAACAGAAAATTAAGTCTCTTTAAGATTGATGATGGTGGGTATCACTTACTGCACTGTCTGTGTGGGCTGAAGAAAACTTCTGTTAAATTCAACGGTTATTCAGACTACACGTTAATCTAGCTAGAGGCATTTTGTGTCATAACTATGTAATAGCTCTTCTTTGCAAAATTTAATATTTGCGAGAATGAGCACAATTTTCATGTAGGCTTTGATATCAATTCAGGGTATCCTTAAGTAAACAACTAATTATGGACTATAAAAGGCATTCTTTGCCTCGACTCTGTCAACAGAAGTCTACATTTCCCAAAGCCTATTTCATATCTCAGGTATAATACTCAATGCATCAATTATCTCAAGAAAGACAGTCAGTACCTGTCAGAGTGTGTTTATTTAAATGTGCCCAATTTCAATTCTCCTTTGAAAACCACGCAGTTTCTCATGATGCGTACCATTACATGATAAATTAGAAAGCACAAAATCTTCAATTAACCTTTGCCATTAGGGAAACAAATCCACTGTTTACAGTTTCCCTATAAAATGGATGTAATTTAAATGTTAGAATGGCCCATGGCAATAAAATATGAAAAAACATAAACATCATCAAACCTAACCCAAAAGCGATGGCTTCAGAAAAACGAGCCAATTTATCTAGAGAAGTGAAAATTTCAGCTTTTATTCTCAGCAGGTACAATAGGTTTCTTCTAATTAAAACAATTATTACTCTCCGGTGTGACATAAGCACTGCCTCTCGCCTGCTGTAATTAAGCCCTGTGCTATAAAGGGTTTGCTGAAGAAATGGAAACTGGCTCCTTTCTAATCACATACTACTATACAATTGCTGCAAAAGCAATGCTGGGATTTCCAGGGGGCTTACTTCCAAATGTGTTATCAAAATACTGGCATCATCCTCTGTTCAGTAAAACTCATTTAGAGTCTCTAGTACTGTGAGGGGCTGTGGGCAATGTATTGTCAAGGATATTTTTGTCATGCCCCTTTTGTTGACTTATCATACCACTTATTGCATGAAAAAAATCTAGTCTTTGGAAACATGAGCCTTATGTCCTTCTCTCCTAACTATAAAACCTGAGTAACATCACTGGCTTCAACGGCATGATACAAGTGTAAGTGAATAGTCTTAAATCAAAATATATAACGGCGGTGACAAAATATCCACGGCAATATATTACTGCCAAAGCTACCCCCTGCAGGGTTCCTGTGTCAAGTTGTAACCTATCACATGAAATATCTATAATAAAATGTGGCCCTTTCTAGGCTGGGAACTGTTGTAGTGTAGTGAATTAGTCCATTCTAACTAGTGTTGGAAAGGATCTTCTTGGAGCATCTAGCTGAGCTACTCAGCTTTATCATATTTTACCCAAGTGCCTTGTCTCCTGTAAAGAAGATATCTATTACAGTTGTGTTTAGTTCAAGTAAAGAAGTTAGTACTGTGGATTCCGTGATTTAGATCCTAAGACTGGCATACTTTTTAGATACACTAAAGATCCTTATAAAGCTAACAGGACGTATTTAATGCTCATATGTGAACAATGTACAGCAGTGAGAAATGTTCAGTACCCTAATGGGAGCTGTTAGTGTGATGCTAAGGAACTAGCAAAGAGTTTCTCCAAAAAGGCAATATGGTGTTACACTAGCATTAGACATGGATGTGCATTCCCATTACAGTTTCATTAACAAAACCAGAGCAAGCGCTGGGGCGTACTCCAACTTGTTTCTGTTGGAAGGGTATACAATAGATTGGAAAAATGCTTATCTATGAATTGTCATATCACATCAGCGCAGTGTCGATACATTGTTTCTCAGAGTCAGGGATACACATGGGGAATTCAATAGCTACTAGGGAATCCATAGTAGATTAGGTAGTGTAAAACCCAATTTGTGTAGCCTGGCAATCGCATCTTTTTGCTGCTATGTCTGTGTCATTGGTCCCTTAACTGTTATGATAGCAAATGCCATAAATCAAGAACTAGGCCACCAAACAGAGCCATAGCACTGACCCCTAGGCAGCTTAATGCTGGGTGTGTCACTGCCTCATTTATAAATCGAGTTAGTGATTTCAGCAAATTGAGTCCTGTGTTGTGGGCTGCAGAAGCCTGCCCTCTGAATCTAATCAAATTATTTATCAGTGTGCCAGAGAAAAGTGTCCTCTTGGAGAGCTGCATTACACACCCACATTAGAAAGTGACCTCTGACTGGCTATGTTCCTTCCTTCCTCTGTTATGATATATCACTCGGATGCTCCTGGAATTTCAGGCTGTGTCAAGAAAAAATTACTGTTAACTTTGCATTTAAAGAAGGAGGTCACAAATACAAATGAAGATCCATCCATTATTACAGACTCTGGCATTTGCCCCCAGCATCACTGAAAAGGACTATATGCTGCACTTCTGAATATCCATAACATTGACTAGTAGAGGATTTGTATCATGGCTTTCTCAGTAACTAATGTATTACTAAGAAGAAAGGGGTGGAAGAAAGACAAAACCTGCTCTTACTTGGTTTCAACACTTAAAAAAAATCAGTAAAGGCCAGACAAAATATGTGCTGATGTGGGTTATTGTGAAGTGATTGCTATGTGTTATGCTTATAAGAAACATGCGGGATCTTTTTAGGGGAAAAGACAATATGCTGTGTTTATTGAGAATACAAAGTAAAAAGCATATGCACACATTCACACTGAGGGTACGATTATACTGCCGGTTTTTTTTAAAGCTACACAAAATGTGCTCCACATTTTGCGAAGCTTTTTTCAATCCTTTTGTCAGAAGAGGCTTTTCTTATATTTGGTCGATCTAGACTAAGCCAAATGTCAGGAAAAAAACCCTCTTTCGGAAGCCCTCTTATTCCTCGTGGAATGCGGAATACAGGGACTTCTGAAAGAGTGTGTTTGCTCTTCTGGAAAAAAAAAGTGGAAGAGCAAACATGTCCCTGGATGCCCAGAAAAATTCTTGTAGTCTAGCCATACCCACATGGTTCTGTTGATGTTATAGTTACCCAGTCTGTTGCTTGCGTCAGCCTAGTAGGCATTTAGGCTGTGTGTCAGAAGGGAGGCAGGCTCCTGTTGGTTCAGATGGATTCTCCTTGATCTTTGTAGGACAGAACCAGAAGAACCTTCTCATGCAAATCTATGAGTTTTGCTGCATCATTTTGTAATCAGTCATTTTGTAACATATCTTTATCTGGAGATTGTTTTTATTATTGTTTAATATCAGTCTCCTGATGACTTTTCTGAGTGTTTTCCCATCATGGTTTTGATAGGATTTGTTATCTTCACACATTGGAAGTGCTGGCTTCTAACTTCAGGGGCACCTATCTACCCCTCATCTGTCCAAAAATGCTGTGGGAACATTTAATAGTTCTTTTGTGCCCCCAAATCTCTGACCCTTCCTCTGACCATCTCATGCTGTGCTGGCCTTCATACCAATCTCTTTTGAAACAAACACTCACATTCTTCACTCACACAAACACACATTACCTAGCTGCATCACATAGACAAGGATTACATAGTTGCTTTTATAAAAATAGATCTAGTACAAAATATTCTGTTTAAAATAACGATTACTATTACAAATTCTTCCATAATACAAAAAAAAAAATTCTTACGCTCTTAAATTAAAGAACAAAACAATCCTAAGGGTAAAAGTGTGGCCACGGTGATTCACAAAGACCCTTCTGGTCCATTTCTGCTTTAACATTAATAACAAACACAAATAGCATGTGTAATGCCTCTGTACCAACAGCACTTAACCATTTCTTTTTGCTAGTCCGAAAGGATGGCTGGCAAGGTACACTTAGGTACATTGGATAAGGCTACATTTTAGCTACATGGCTACATAAGTATCTGAAAGTTACTGTTGATGAGTAATGCAGCCCTTCCAAATGTATAATAGTGTAATAGCAACTTGCACCATTTTTATAGTTTTATGTTATTTATATCTATTTTGCTTCAAATCATCTGCAAACACTGGGATTTTTGTAGGCTTCTAAAAATTGTGTTCCACTGTTAGTACAGTCCAGTGAGGCAGCTCTGTAACTTCCTACTCTTGACCCTCTTCATATTTTCATCTGAACTTGCCAATCCATTGAAATCAAATAACCTTGAGGGAGGTTTTCAGTTTCAACAATTGTTCTGAAAGAAGCCTACTACCAGCCAGGTGTCTGTTGGAGACCTGTCAGGTCACCTGCCCAGCTTCTTACCATCCTGGGCTTTGGCATTCAAGGCTGAAGGGCAACCTGCCATTAAACTGCTTCAGAGTGGAGATCCATCGCACTTCATAGAGAATCTTGAACTTTTTGGTTTTCACTCCAAATGGAACAAAATCCAGTTTTGAAAGATCAAAATCCTCCAGGAAATGGATGGAATACCATCTCTGCCCTGCTCTAATAAACACACTAAAGACTTTGAGGCACTCAGGGTACGTCTACACTAGCCCCCTAGTTCGAACTAGGGAGGCTAATGAGGGCGACCAAAATTGCAAATGAAGCCTGGGATTTAAATATCTTGCACTTCATTAGCATGTTCCCGGGCGGTCACCATTTTGGGAACTGACTAGCCCAGAATAACTGCCCGCGTCTACATGGGGCAGTGAAATGGGAGTTTGAAGTAAACCCCTAACTCAAATTAGCTGTTACTCCTCGTGGAATGAGGTTTAACAGCTAATTTGAGTTAAGGGGTTTACTTCGAACTCCTGTTTCACTGCCACGTGTAGACGCGGGCAGTTATTCCGGGCTCGTCAGTTTCCAAAATGGTGACTGCCAGGGAACATGCTAATGAAGCGTGGGATATTTAAATCCCGTGCTTCATTTGAAATTTCAGTCGCCCTCATTAGCCTCCCTAATTTGAATTAGGGGGCTAGTGTAGACGTACCCTCAGATACTATAGTGATGGGGTGCGTATAAATACTTTGATATTATACAGGGTAGAACAGCTTCCCTCAACTACTCCTGGAAAGGATGCTACTGAAGCAGCAACAATAGGCCTGATGGCCTGATTCTCCATTGCCATGAACTTTGTGTAGTCACTTACCCCAGGCCAAAGTAAATGCAAAATGAAAATGCAAAAGGATAATATCACTTTACCCCACTCTGCACAGTTGTAAATCACTGCACAAGGTATGTGGCAGTAGAGACTCAGGCCTTGAGCCCTATTCACCAGACTTAAACGGAGGTTAATTGGTTAATTAAGCTTGATTTGCAGTCTCTTTGCTTCATGCAGCACAACAGCAGCAAGAGCACACCAATGGATCTGATGCGTATTTAGTCAGCTACAGCCGTTCGTGAACAAGGCAACCTGTAACCCCTGTAGTGCAGTAGAATCGATGCTGTTACAGGCACATTATCTGAATTCCATTTCAGTGTGCACAGGAGCAATTCTGCTTACTGGCCTGAATTCTGACTTTTAACATATCCCCCAAGTTTTGCATTGGTGTCAATCAATGAATTTGAAGAAAATGGGATTGCCCAAAACTAACTGGGCAGAATGTGATCTAGAGATGCCTTATTATTATACTGGTGATGAAGCAAGAGTCAGGAAGAATATAGATTAGCCTTTGTTATCCAAAACACTTTAAAAATTAACCTTTGATCTGAGTACTTTCATTCTTTTCGCTAGTCTGTTTTAATGACAAGTTACACAGAGCAGGATGTTAATAGGTACAGAGGAAATGACTGAAGGAAAACAAGGGTTTTGCAAGCATCAAAAAATTGCAGTCTTTGGCTATGATCTTAACAGGCCTATCTAAATTACTTAAGGTTTGATTAGTGCAGCTCTTGAGATCAGATCCATCAAAAGAGTTTCAGTAGGCACTATTTTCCCTGTCAGTCTATAGAGAAACTATACTAATTTGTTGATCAGGGGGTTATCTTTCAAATGAGATCATTTAATCATTAGTGGCCTTAAAAGTTATTGTAACAATTCCAAGAATAGGAGAGTTATAAGTTACAGTGTTTTGGACTAAATTCTAATTCTGATTACTCTGCTTTTTTGTCCAGTGAGGAGTGTTATGTAGAATTGAGACATTTATATTTTTATTAATGCCAAATCTTCCTTAATGTATCTATTTGGTATTGGCTTGTCTGTCTACATTGATTTACTTCATGGATAAATCAATGTAGGCTCTTGTGGGGAATCACAGAAGATTAGGATTGGAAGAGCCCTCAATAGGTCATCTAGTCCAGTGTTTCTGAAAATGTTCTTTAAATCACTTTCAGAAACACATTAATTGGCTGTCCCAGTTTGTTTATTTACAGGCACAGTGGCCATGGAGCGTTGTTTCATACTTTGCGGTGCTTCCTGAGGCTCCTCTTGGCTGCAAAGGATGAAAAGGAGCCAATAGGAGCCCCGAGGCTCCATGGCTACAGCACCAGGAAATAAACAAACTGGGGCAGCCAGTTAATGTGTTTCTGAAAGTGATTTCGTGGAACACTTTCAAAAACACTGATCTAGTCCAACCCTCTGCTCAAAATAGGACCAACATCAACTAAATCATTCCAGTCAGGATTTGTCAAGGTTGGCTTTAAAAACTGCTCAGGATGGAGGGAACAAACGCAAAATAAAACAATGACAAAGATGGTCACACCGGAGAGAATATCAAGGGTCTTCAAAGAAACAGCAAAGAAAGTATTTGTGCTGAAAACAGAGGTAAAATAACATCTCTGCTCCTATTCAAGATTCCCATCTATTCATCAAAGGATTACATTCGCTCTTTTGGCCATTATGTAACACTGGGAGTTTACATTCAGCAGATTATCCCACATTGCCCTCAAATCTTGGTTAGTCAGTACTTCCCAGGATAGAGTCCCACATCCTCTAAGCATGTTCATAGATGTACATGTTTACATTGAGACATAATAAAATGTATATTGTTTTCTGGCACGCAGTTTATCAAGAGATCCAGATCATTGTAAAACAGTGACCCATCCTCTTCATTATTCACCACTTCTTCAATTTGTGTGTCAACTGCAAACTTCACTATTAATGGTTTGGGATAATGAGGAAGGTTTTGCAGGTCATTGATAAAAAACGTTAAAGAACATAAGGCCAAGAATCAATCCCTGCAGACCCAGAAACATACCATACAATTTCCCATTGATAGTTACATTGTGAGACCTATCAGTTAACTAGCTTTTAATCTGTTAAATATGAGCCATATTCATTTTGTATTGCTCTATTTCTTTAATTATCATGTTGCGTCATATCAAGTGAAATACCTTATAGAAATCTAAGTATATTACATCACACTCTTACTTTTATCAGTCAAACTTATAATCTCATCAAAAAAGGATCTATTTTCCATAAATCCATGTTGATATTAATATCTTGAATATCCTGCTGTATGGCTTGGCGTCATGGACCACATATCACTGTCACGTTTTGAAATTCAATCAATTCCTTATGTTCTGCCTATGGAAGATTTCCCATGCAAATTGGCAGAACAATCTTCCTAACATGGAGGTTCTTAAACTGTGTGGTGTCATGGGCCTGGATGCAATGTTTATGAACAACCAGTTTCACTGGACTGGTCATGTTATGAGGATGGATGATACACGGATACTGAAGAGGGTCACTCTAGCCAGCTTGTTCACAGAAAGTGTTCTATTGGTGGTCAGTATAAGCATTACAGAGATATCTTAAAGGCTAACATGAAGTCATGTAGCATATCTCCTGGTGACTTGGAAATCATAGCTCAGGACTGATTGTTTGGGTGGCAAACTATTTCACAGGCTCTCAAATGCTTTGATAGTCAACATATCCAGATAGTCAACATATTACAAGAAAAAGCACAGTGTCCACAAAAGAATGTACAACACCCACAGATGGTGATTTTTATGTGATGTCTGTAATCAGATTTGCTGATTGAGGATTGGTTTAGTCACTGAACAATGGCATTATAGAAGATGAGATCCATTGATCAATGGCTCAGTTCATATATATAAAAAAATTTCCTACACGACACAGTGATATCATTATGTCACTCTGCATCCCACCGCCCACCTCCACCTCAGCCTCACAGCTTTCCCTCTCCCCGGTGGCCCTGACCAGATGACTGCTCCATGAAATGGGGGTGCAGGTAGTTCCATCCCCATGAGTCCCCTGGAGCACCGTCCACCTGCTTCTGGGCCCTGCCCCCAGCTTGCCTGGCCCTTGCAGCTGCCATGCAGCTTTTCTGTGTGTGGCCCGCATCTGGCCACAGCACTTGGGGGGCCATGTTGAAGGTCTCACCCTGAGTGAATGGCTCTGGTGTGTGCCGGTGACCTGTGGCCTGGCCCCTGGCTCAGGTGCACTCTCCTGGGCCTGCTGTGAGCTGGGCAGGTCTTGGCCACATTGCACACCCAGCCCTTTGGGAATGATGTGGTTACGCTGCACACTGGCCACTTCCCCAGCTCTCCATAGCAACCATTCTGCACTCTGGGCTCCCTGGGCTTGTCACGAAGCAAAGCTGTCCCACCAGCTGATCACACAGCATTACACAAACCCCAACAGCCCTGTTTGGAAAGGCTGGGCTGAGCCTGAGAGCACAGCTCGATGAATTTATGGGAGGGATCAGGATGTGTGTAAAGAGGGAGGAAGGGGGATAGGGTGTATGTGGGGATGGCAAGTGCAGTGAGGGGGGATGGTGCGTATGAGGGGGATATAGGAATGGAGGCAGGGAGATGGGCAGTATGGGGTGCAGAGAGGGTGGGGTTAGGGAATGATGGGGGTATAGGAAAGAAGGAAGGAGATGGGAGTAGGGATAGGCAGTGTGGGATGGAGAGAGGGAGGGGTTAGGGAGGATGGCTGGGTGCAGGAATGGAACTGAGGTAGAGCTGTAAGGAGGGGGATGGGCAGTGTGGGATGGAGCGGGGGAGTGCTTAGGGAGGATGGTGTGTGTAGGAATGTATGATGTAGGTGGGGGTAGGAATGGAAGGAGCGGGAATGAGCAGTGGGTCATGGAGCTCTAGGATAAGGACTAGCGGCCCAGATTACCCCACTGGGATCTCCTCCCATGTGACCCAAATCTGGTTCTCAGTAGGATGCAGGCACGCAAAGCTGGGGGCTCCTCCATGGTTCCATGTCTCTCCATTGTGCCCTGTCCACACGGAGCATGTCCCAGCGCTGTGGCAGGAGCTCGCATGCCAGCTGGAAGGGCACATCTGGAATGCTGCTGCCCTGCAAAAATAGGCAGTAACTGGTGCGGACTGCAGGGAATTCTCTCCCTGCTTGGCTTCTTGCACATAACCCTTCCCTTTGCTAGCGAACCGGGTGCCCAGGAGCACCCGGAACAAAGGGGATTTGTTTGAATTGGGCCCCATTTTACTGATTGTGTTTGGTTTTTGTTTACGAGTGAGGCCCACAAGCCTGCAGAGCACAGCCCTTCCTGGCAGGTCACTTCTCTGTAGCCCTGTACTAGCTGCCAAGAGAGGCTCTGAACTCTTCACATGAACAAACTATTTTATTGGTGGGTGGAGTAGGAGGAAGAAAGGAGTTTGTGGGGGGGAGAGAACAGCTGATGATTGAAGGGCAAGAACAGGTGGGATGGGCTGAGAGTGTTCAGACGGAGGGGCCCATCGAGGGCTGTGGTGGGATGGAAGCAGAGAAGGGTACAATGGCTTGAGACCATGAAGAGCGCAGCTGGGCTCAGTGCAAGATTAACAGGCTCTCTGGCCACAAAAGCAGCCAGCGAGAGGGGGGTTGGCAAGTGTAATGAGCAGGGGGTACAGCCCCCCAGTGCCTCTGTGTGTGAGTGTGTGTGTGTATAAATTATGTTACAATACGTTAATTCTTTATTAATCAACTCTAGGGGTACGTCTAGACTACAGGCTTTTGTCGACAGAGGCTTTGTCGTCAGATATGCTACATCTAGACTACATGGCTCTGTTGAGGGAGCCATGTAAAATAGTTTATTCGGAATAGTCAAAGAAGCGTGGATTTAAATAATCCCCGCTTCATTAAAATAAAAATGGCCACTGCACTGTGCCGACTATCAGATGATCCAGCACAGCACAGCAGTCTAGACGTGGCACGGTCGACAAGGGAAGCCTTTGTCGACCGCTGCGGTATGCCTCATGAAATGAGGTTTACCAGAGCGGTTGACAAAGGCTTCCCTTGTCGACTGCCCACGTCTAGACTGCTGCGCTGTGCCAGATCAGCTGATCATTGGCAAAGAGCAGTGGCCATTTTCATTTTAATGAAGCAAGGATTATTTAAATCCACGCTTCTTTGACTATTTTACATGGCTCCCTCAATGGAGCCATGTAGTCTAGACATAGCCTATCTGTCGATTTCATTCCATATCTTGGATGTCAGGTGTCAGATGGGGGTGATGTAAGGTGTCAGCCTTGGTTTCACCCAGAGCGGGATGAGAATAGCACAACCTACTCCAAAAGAGTCTAAATCACAGCTTGTGACAACTCTTATTGTGACTTTTATTCAATAAGATTCCCAGCAGTTCACTCTCTTTTAAAATAATCATTATCATTTTTTACTGGCTACTGAGTTCCCGTCCAAAAGAGACTGCACTTCAGTGGAGGATGAAACGATATCCAGACATGAAGTCCCTGAGTCTCCAAACACTTAGCTGTCTAGACAGATAGTTGACTAGTTTAACTAAAGATGTAAATTTAAACTGATTTAGATTAACTGAAATGAAGAGTTTCCATAGTTTGAGAATGACTCATTTCATTTAAACTCAAATAAGTTAAGACAGGCTTAAGATAAACAAAACCAAGTCATTATTAACATGAAATATGTGTCTACAGGGGGGATTGAACCAACCTAACTACAGCAGTACAAATGTGTCCATAGACAAAGCACTACATATGCAAGTTTGAAGTGTGAGGCCCCTAAGGAAAATGACACCTTACATCCATGCTACCCTTTTATATATACAATTAGCACATGTATACTAGTAGTTTTCCAGGTACTGGGCCTAAATCATTATGCACTTTACAGCTCTTCCCAAGGGATTGTGATGTAAATGTAAATTATTACATTCATTGTGAAATTGTGGCATGACATCATGCCTGAACTCCCCTACGGAGTTATCTGGCAGGTTGTGCAGCGTTTAAAAAAAATTCGGCAGAAAACTCCTGCAAAATCCCTAAAGCTGTCTTTCTATCCGCATGGCTGGTCAGCCATTCCGAAGGCCCCAAGGAGTATACCTTTTGCATTTTTTTTAAAAAAAGGGCAAAATCAACCCAAACTGTCTTTCTGGCTTAAAATAAAATGTAAACAATTCTCTTTTCCCCACAGACACAACACAATCAAAATGTTTCAGATTGTGGAATAAAGTTATAACTGTGAGGAAGCTCCTGTCACTTCCGTAGGTTTTGAATGCTTATTATGTAACACCACTGCTCACAAACTGAGGGATTTGTTTGGCTGTTCTATGCATGAATTGGAACAGAAGTTTCTATATGTGGAAGGAGGCTGGTGAGGGCAAGACACCATGAAAATGGCTTAATAAGATAATGGTTCACACTAATCAACATTTCCCACGCCTCTCCTTTTTTTTTCTTTTCTGATGGTAGTGACCAGCTCTTGGTCAAAAGACCTTTGGCATCATTGCAGTGATGAAAAGAGGACTTAAGACTCCCTTAAGGAAACTTCTCAGGATTCTTGTTATCAGATGTAGAGCTGAAGGAGTAATCGGCTATGTCATCTACATGATTCAGCCATCTTGAGGGTGTTCTGGGGTGGGGTCAAGCTCTGGGGGGGTCTAGCCCTGTTGTTGTGGGTGGAATGGTTATGAACAAGGCTGTTCTCATACGGGAAGTCTTTGAGATGCATTAGAATTATAACTGGTGCAGGGCAACAGATACCACCACCATGGGGTCTATGTTCTCAGACTCACTGACTCTGGGATACATGCAATGTTATAGAAGCAAGCTGTCTAAACTCCCCTTCAAGCCATAATGCAGAGCATGTGCCAGCTCATGCCAAGGCCCCAGGCCTCACTGAATGCTGACAGATACATAATTGAAGCCTGTTGTGCTTACCAGTGGATTAGCACGATCATGATAGGTCTTAGAAGTTAAATTCGTAAGACTGTGTTTAGAGCTTAGACTTTCTAAAATGCCTGTAGGATGCTTCATGTATCAATCTCACTTAACCTCTGCAGACCATGATGTAAATTGAGGTGAAGTATTTGCATTACAAATTTCTCTAATTGTGTAATTCACCAAAGAAGGAAAGAAGCATTAAAGTTAAGTGAGAAAGATGGCCCAGGGAAGGCAAATAAGGCATTGCATAGCATTAAAGCAGAGAGACTCTGGTGCTTGCATTCCTAACTCCCTCCAGGAAGAGAAAATCCATAAATAATCTCATCCCATTAGTGTATCCCACCAGTGGAGGGGGTTAAAAAGCCTAACAAGGAGAAACTTAATCTCTTTTCATTCTGTCTAGAGTTGGAGGGTCAAAGATTCCTAAACAGGAGCAAAGAGATCCCTGTGCTACTTGGCATGGATTAGCCCTGGAAGATGTTTTGAATTGACAAGAGACTAAAGTTCTGTCAGTTTTTGAATCACAGACTGAAACTTAATTGTATTGCTTGCTTTGACCTGTAAATAACAGCTGACAGCTGCAGTGACTTCCACATGACTCTGGCCAGCTGTGGGGAACTCCCAGTCAGGGCCAGGAGCCTCGGTAAGCTCTCCACACCTTCTGGACCTCTCCCCTCCCCAGGCCAGGCCAGGAGACCCATGAATACATGAAACCATGAATAGTGATTCCAAAAATCATGCAGGTCTCCTGTAAGTGGCTGTATATCAGCAAGTCCAGCTTGCTGGGTGGCTACATAGGCAAGCGTGCCAAGGGGACTATTTATGACTCCATGGTAGGACAATTACAGTGATCCAGGAGCTCCCATTTGTTAATGGGTTGATAAAGTATATTTATAGCACATAGAACCAATTTGAGGTGTCTGCCCTGCTTCTGACAGTCTGTCCTAAGGAAAAAGTCTCAGAGGGGTAACCATATTAGTCTATGACTTAAAAAAAGACTGGTCTTGTAGAACCTTAGAACCTAACAAAAAATTATATATAGTACCATGAGCTATTGTGCCTCTTGCTCCACTCATCTGAAGAAGTGGTTTGTGCCACAAAAGCTCATGGTACTATATACAAATGTTTTGATTATCTATAAGGTGCGACAGGACCACTTGTTGTCCTGAGGCAGGCATAAAGGGTACGTCTAAACTACGGTCTATTTTCGAAAGAGGATATGCAAATTCCGTGGGAAATGTTTTTTTCATGAAAAACCCCCTTTTTCGAAAAAAACGCATAAACCTCATATTTTAAGGAAGAGCGTTTTTTTCGAAAAGGGTTTTTCCCCCCCCAAAAATGCGTCCAGACTACTTTCACTTTCGAAAGATCTGCTTTTGAAAGTGAGATCGGAAGAAGATATGCAAAATCCACAGAAATTTGCATATCTTCTTTCAAAAATAGAGCATAGTCTAGACATAGCCTCAGTCGTAAACCATTCCATATAGCATGGCAACATCTACATCTCTCTGTTTATTAGTTTGGAGAAATTAAAATATCCTATGGTTAATACTTTGTTACTCAATAATAATGTGTAGTTAAAGAGTCTCAAGGATTTTCACACAAATGGTTTTAGTCTTCTAAAACCTAGTGTGTTAGAATGTAGTATCAAGTATTTACTGAGCTGACAAGAAGAAAATCTTCTGTGCAGTAGATCTACCAATAAGTGCAAATACTAGCTTTGGAGTCCCATGGGCCATGTCAAATTACCATATCTATGGGGCAGTATCTGTGCTCCAGAAATTGGGGGATTTTTTTTCTAGTGTGGCTTTGGCTACCAGTCTTTTAGTAACTTCTTATTTTCATTTCCTAAGATTTTCAGGTCACTGACTTAACCCAAGCATTGACTTCAGTCCATTGACTTAACCCAGACAGGAATAGTTTCTTCTTTTTACCTATATAGCTTGACTCCCACTCAGTATGGTTCACCCTGCTAACCACCTCATTTGGGCTTCAGATTACAATCATGTGGCATCATAATGCTACTATATAAATCCATGGTGCCCATGCCTGAATACTGCAGGCAGCGCTGGTCACCACAGCTCAATATGTCATAAATGGAAAAAGTATGTAGAAAGGTTACAGAAATGATTAGGGGTGCGGCAGCTATGAGGTGAGATTGAAAAGACTGGGATTTTTCATCTTAGAAAAGAGATAATTAAGAGGGGATATGATAGAGGTCTCTAAAATGAAGAATGGTATAGAGAAAGTGAATAGGTAAGTGCTATTTACCCCTTCATCTAACATAAGAAACAGGGATCACCCAATGAAATTAGCAGATTTAAAACAAACATAACAAAGTACTTCTACACACAACACACAGTTTACCTGTGGAACTCACTGCCTGAGTGCTGGGGGATGCTGTCAAGCCCAAGACTAACAGGGTTAAAAAAAGAACTGGATACATTCATGGAGCACAGGTCCACGGAGGCTGTTATCCAAGCTGATCAGGATATATCCCCATGTTCTGGGTGTCTTTAAACTTCTGATTGCCAGAGGTTGGGCCTGGATGTCAGGGGATGGGTCACTTGATAATTGCCCTGTTGTGTTCTTCCTCCTGAAGCTTTTGGACACTATCAAAAGACAGGATACTGGGCTAGAAGGATCATTGTTCTGGCCTGCTATGATGATACTTTTGATGCCATGGATTTAGTTTAATATTTCAGATTAATGTAATTTATAATAAAATTCAAGACACTTTTGGTAAAACTCAATGTATTTAAGACATTATTTTGTTATGTGTACATATCGGTTTATTTTCTATATACAGGCAGTCCCCGGGTTACGTACAAGATAGGGACTGTAGGTTTGTTCTTAAGTTGAATTTGTATGTAAGTCGGAACTGGTACATTTTGTAGGGGAAACTCTAGCCAAACATTTCTCCAGAGCTCAGTTTTATTCTCCCACACCTCACTTCCCTCAGTCCTTTATTCTCAAGCTGAGGTGTCTGCTGAGAAAAGCCGCTCCGTATCTCCCTGGTCTGCTGGGGGGGAGGGGGCGCTAGCTTCGCGTCTCCCTGGTCTGCTGGTGCGGGGTTGCCTCACCCCGTTTGTAAGTAGGGATCCGATGTAAGTCGGATCCATGTAACCCGGGGACTGCCTGTACTGTACCATAAAACATAATAGATCTCTCGGCTAAAGAGGCAGGACTACAAGGAGTTTTAAAATGGAGTAGCTGAGGGTCACTTTGGCCTTTTTTTCTTATGAAGTATGTTTCCCCTCTCCTCAGGGCTATCCTCACCCATACACATAATATGCAGCTATGTAGGGAACTCGACAATTTGGAGCACCCCAGGTCTCAATATCTACTTACCCACCTCTTCCTATTCCTTTTTCTGTGGCTCTGCTTCCCTCCAGTGAGGATCTAGTTAACTTAAAAAGTGAAAAAAAACCCCAACCCTGCCTGACCTATTAAGAGAACACAGAAAGAGCCATTCAAGTGGTAATGGGGCCATTTAGCAGACATTTACCAATCACTGGTATATACTGTCAGTTTCTAAATGTCCTATATTAGTCTCTAGTACCTTAGTTTAAAAATTGCTTTAAAATATTTCATTAGTGTGTTGATAAAGATTATAAAATCACACCTCTAAACCCCCCCACCGGCTACCATCAGTCATAGGGGCACCAGCTTAATAGCACAGGGATCCATAAATCCTAAGGACAGCCCTGCCTCTCCTACTCCATTATTTACAGTAAGTCAGCAAACAAAGTGCATGTTTGCCTCTGTATATGAAAAATATAGCACATTCCTTTTATCATTACTATCACATTGTCACATAGTAAACTAAAAGTCTTCAGTTAAAGTAAAAATAACAATGACTGTCACTTCTAATATAGGATTCATTTCAAGCTTTGTTCATGAGTTTACACATCTGTGGGAAAAGAGAAATCAATGGGGGGAAAGAGCAACCAAGACATAATTACGTCCTATTTCTCCCTTCACCAAATGTGTGCTTTTCAAGAGACAGGCCACCAAAATGGAGTCCTGGATGGGCAAGGGTCAGTCCTAAGATCATGCATTTTATGACCTTGCAAAGCTAAACAAAAGAGTGCCTTTTTCCAATGAGAAACCACTGGCTCTGAAAGATCCTAGGCTATCAGATTTCAAAGTTGTGATGTCCCTGCAGTGAAGTATGTCATTTTTAGAGATGTGACAACATTAGTAGAGCTGGCTAAGAAATTACATTCTTGCAAAAAACCTCATCAATTTAAAAAACAACTGGCAGGTTTACTCATGTGGTCCTTACAGCTGGATTTGCAGTGAAGGGGCACAGAATAATGCCAGTCAAAATACTTTATTAGTCTAATACAAATTGTCCTGTAAAATGTGGCATATGTAGAATACATGATGTTGTGGCACAATGTCAAGATTTTAACTGGTACTTATTTGGGATGAGCCTTATAAGCCAATGAAGACTTCACTCATAAGTAATTCAGTCATCTCATTTTTGGAAGAGACATCCTCAGAACTAAACTGAGGATAGTATTTCACTCTTGTCACAAAAAAGCTCCATTAGACAGAGGACCTGATTCAGCCAAATGAGATTAGTGGCCAGAGTCCTACTGACTTCACTGCTACAGAAGTGAACCATAGTGATGACTCCCACAACATTTTAAAATAGGAGTCAGAGGCCATAGGATTCTTCTTAAGGTATTCGCTTCGGAGAAAAAATAGACTCTGCAGGAGGTCTCCTTCATGTTTACAAAAGTCTAGGATTATGGGCAGAGTTTGATCCTGTTATTCATGATGAGTAGTGACTTACTACTTTAATATTCCCATTGATTTCAATGAGATTGCCTGTAACATAAATCACTATTCATGGTGAATAAGGGTGATAGAAACTTGGGCTGCTCAGTGTTGCCAATTAATCACTGTTCTTTTCCCAATAAATAAATGTTACAGAGAACAAACTCTTCTAATTTCCATTTGTTCTTCTAACTAACTAAATTATATTAAAGCAAACAAGGAAAATCAAAAAATCACCTGTATCCTTTGTTAAATATCATATGTGTAATTATATTGAATAAGACAGACTAGGTTACAAAATAGTCCAGGAATGCTATTCCCATGTGGCAGAAGAGGAGATCCAACATGTAATCTTATCCCTTGGCTTCTTAAGAGATCTTTGTGTAATGATGGCTGCATGGCAGGCTCCTGAAAAATTTGCAAAGATCCAGGGGAAAAAAATACCTCCTCCATGCTTGTGACACAGTCAAGGGCTGGGTAATTAGGGAGCCTCATGCTGGCAAAAAAACTGTAATCTATAGAACAGTAACATTAAGAAAGAGTCAACATCCTGGGGACTTTGCCAGTGATCTGGGCACTCTAATTGCTGTAATTAAAAGCAAGGCAAAATGTGCAGGAAAAGTAGGTCTCTCATCAACCTGGCATATTCCTGATGTAACTGGAAAGCAGAAAGGAGATTGGCATTTATCAGAGCACTGTATGGTCTGACATAAAGCGGGGGGGAAAGGCTTAATTTTGGAATGTTTGTGTTTCCCCATCCTGTAGGAGTTCTTTTCATAAGCACTGCCATCACTCTAATTATCATGCAGAGTGAAGCAATTTTAGTCTCATAGAATGTCCATGGAGGAGTCCAGGTTAAAATCTAATCAATGGAATACACATTTTTGTATAAGAAATACACTTGTAGACAATATATGTTAGGTGTAGTACGCAACATATTAATAGATACTATGTACACATTATTAATGTGCTAAACATATACATAGTTTCAGATGGGCAGCCGTGTTAGTCTGTAACTTTAAAAATAACAAGCAGTGCTGTGGAACCTTAGGGTGTGTCTAGATGACAGGGTTTTTTCGAAAAAAGTGGCCTTTTTTCTAAAAAACTTCCCCTGCATCTAGACTGCTGCCTCATTCTTTCGAAAGTAAATCGAAAGAACGCAGCAGTTTTTTTGACTGCGTTTTAAGAGGAAGAACACCTTTTTTTGAAAGCGCTCTTTCAAAAAAAGGCGCTATGTAATGCAAACTGTGCTTTTTCAAAAGAGAGCATCCAGACTGCCTGGATGCTCTCTTTCAAAAAAGCAGCTTGCTTTTTCAAAAGTACTGGTTGTCACTAGACATTTTCTTTCGAAAGAGGCTTGCAGTCTAGACGTAGCCTTAGAGACTAACATAGGGTATGTCTACACTACCCCCCTAGTTCAAACTAGGGGGGGTAATGTAGTCATACGGAGTTGCAAATGAAGCCCGGGATTTGAATTTCCCGGGCTTCATTTGCATAAAGCCGGCCGGCGCCATTTTTAAATGCCGGCTAGTTCGGACCCCATGCCGCGCGGCACAGACTAGCTAGACGCGGCACAGACTAGCTAGTTCGGATTAGGCTTCCTAATCCAAACTATCTGTATGCCTCGTGGAATGAGGTGTACAGCTAGTTCGGATTAGGAAGCCTAATCCAAACTAGCTAGTCCGTGCCACGTGTAGCCGAGCGGCATGGGGTCCGAACTAGCTGGCATTTAAAAATGGCGCCGGCCGGCTTTATGCAAATGAAGCCCGGGAAATTCAAATCCCGGGCTTCATTTGCAACTCCATATGACTACATTACCCCCCCTAGTTCGAACTAGGGGGGTAGTGTAGACATACCCATATATATTAGATCAAGAGCTTTCATGGGTAAACCCCACTTCATCACATGAGTTGGAGAGGAAATTACAGAATCCAGGGTATATATAACAGTAAAAGCCTGTCAATTGTAGGACCAGAGTTAATGAAATTAATTGTCATCCTTGACGTGTCCCATTTATAGTATTTGATGTGAAAATGTGAATATCAAAGGTGGGGGAAATTGCCTTTATATACATAGCTGTTGGAAAGTTAAACTAACTGAATGGCATTGTGCATTTCCCATTATTCAGATCACTTATGCCTAGATTAGATAGATAAGATAGATAAGATAGATTAGTGTGTAAAGACAGAGTAGTACAATGTAAAAAAAATGTATGCAGGCTACTCCCTGTCTCTCTGGGAAGTTGTGATCTTGCACCATGCAGTTCACCTTACATCAGTGTGCTTTAAAATATGCATTCAAAACCACCTCAATGGGATATATATATCCCAAAATACCCTGCATAGCTCAGGTCAGCTTTGGCACTGGAAAATACAAAAACATGAATGTTCTGACTAGGTACAAAGTTGGGAGGTATCTTTGCAGTCTGATATTATCTGGAACAAAATGAAAAACAAGGAAAGGTACAAGACTTGTATAAACTGGTGGGTTAGAAATCATTGACTCTTAAATAGGTCCAGTATAAATGGAGATAGCTTTGAATGCATATTTCAGAGCACACCTGTATATGCTGAGTTCTCCACAACTTCCTGGAGAGACAAGGAATAACATGTACCTCTTTTTTACATTGTACTACTCTGTCTTTACACAATGACCTGGCTAAACTTGGTTATTTAGACCCTGGAATATTTTTAATAACAAGTCCCAGTGCAGTCAACATTAGTTGGCTATATTTTTAGCAATAACACTAAGGACAAGGTAGCGCTTATTTTCGTGACTGGGAACAAAGAGGCTAGTGTTTTCCTAATAACAGTTTTCTTTCGTCAGCTCCTGAACGTAACATAAGTGGCTTAGTATTTTTGGAGATACTGATGCTCAAGCCAATATTTACAGTCTTTACATGCCACTTGATGATGGGTTTTTGAGGCAGGTTCAACCCACAGTGACAAGAAAATAGAACTTCAAGTTACCGATCATCCACTCCATTGTCACAGGGAGCCAAATAAAATAGGTTAGAATATGATGATATAGTGTTTCCTCTTTCAGGAATAAAAATATATTTACCATTAAAATATGCTTCACTGAACTTCAGCTAGAATTCTTAGTTCATTCAATGAATACTCCACCTTACATACCACTTTGCAGTTCCCCTCCCCAGGTTCAGCTCCCTCAATTCTCAGCCCACATTTGTTTTATTGCCTAGGAGTTTCCCAAGCTTTTTTTTTTTTTCATACACATGCATCATTGTTGACCATTTATTTCCTTGAGTAGTGATCAGTGTTGATAAGTATCCACTGCAAGAGAGCCCTGATCTTTCCATATCTCCCCTATGTCCTCCTCCTTTAGAACTCTAGCTCCCAGCACTGCCCTGCTACCCCCAGAAGCCATCCTCATGACCCTTCTTTCTGACATGTATCCCAATCCTGCATTTCCCACATCCCACCAGCCACTTACTTTCTTACTACATTCATACTTACCAGTGCTGCTCCATGGGAATACGGGTGGATCCAAATGCTGGTAGAGCTAAACCAGGAAAATGAGACGGGAAGGGAGAAGCAATATTAGATGTGAGAAGGAAGGAATTAATTCCTCATAGGACAGCAATTTAAACAGGGTGAAGAAAGCAGGAAACCAAGATAGTAGGAAGAAAAAAAACAGTGTAGGAGCTTAGAGAGAGAGAGAGAGAGAGAGTAGTGGTAGTATAGAGAGAACTTGCAGGACAGGCACAACAAATGTCAAAACTTTTCTACAGCCACACACAATGTAGCCATGATTCTGGTCAAGTGTATTGTCATTAACTGATGAGGTGGGCTAGCATCTCTGTTAGAGAATGTGCGGTCTGTCTGAGCAGTTGCCGGAGAAATCCCAGAGATTCCCTGGCTATTACCCCAAAGACAACTGCACGTGTATGTCCCCTCAGTGGTCCAGGAAGGAAATCTGTTCTCAGGGTTCCAGCTCCCCAACCATGGCTTTTCTGGGCATCTACCTCCCTTCAGACCACGGTATTTCTAGGCTCCACAGTTCCCTTCCTTCGTTGTGCATTTCCCAGCATAGGCAGGTGTCCCAAGGATGCCTGGATGTTCTCTCTCTAGTTGTAAGGATACCACCCAGCCCTTCCTATGAGAACCTATTTTATTTTTAAGCACCTATTTGCCAGGAAGAAGGAAGGCCCTGGCTCTGAGCCAATGTAAAAGGCTATTTATCTAAAACCCCTTTCTTTGTCTGTTGGGCCCTGGAGAATCCAGTTTGAACTAGCATATGCAAACCTCATCAGAAGATGGCTTCAAAGGCAGATAATGGAGGCACTACTTTAGCATCCCCCTTCCAACTAAGGAAGGTACATCCAATGCCATGACACATGCACAATTACATTAATGCATTGGACTCCAAAGGTAGTAGCCTTAATTCAATACACTGTATCCTAATTCCATAAAATTGGTTCAGGATATTCTCAGGCTGGGGAAAGGACTATTTCTTAATCCCACTTCAAGAAAGCTATCTGGGAGTGGGAGTCATTCTCTACTCTTGCTGTACTTGATGTGACAGGCTGCCATATCCTTCACCTCCTGACATGAGTACTGGAGCTGCAGGTAGCTTAACGTGGTTTCCATCATACACAGGGTTTACAGTTTGGTTCAGTGGCTCTTAGCAACCCCATTGTACACATTGTTTCTGCACCTTGTCTCCAGAAGGGCAGAGGGAGACAGGAGCTTGTACAGGCCCTGATAGTCCTGCTGGAGGAGAGAGAAGCCCCCTGGTACCTCAGGACAGCTCACCTATAGAGTAGTACACACAAAACAGAAACAGTAGCTACATGTATTGTGATTTCTTCAGTGCTGACAGTGACATCTTGCAAACTGCTCAATAGCTAGAAGGTGGTGTGACCATTTGTGATCACTTGTAAGTGATGGTCTCTCTTCAAAGATATGATATGGTATTTGCTGGGATATGTACACATTAATAGGGGTCTGGAATAGCTGTGTATTAGTGGTTAAAGGGATCTGCCACAGCAGGCATTGCCCTGTAAGCATGTTTTCCCCTTTGTCCTTGCAGCCTAGAAAGGTAGCTGGTTTGTTTTCTTATTTGCTCTGTAAAAACACTTTCAGGGTCAGAGCTCTTCCACCCCACACTCCCATAAGCTGCTGATTAAGACAGTATTTAATGCTGATTTAACTAATAACCAATAAACAACAAACGGGTGGGTATAATTATATTCATCACCTGTTTATTAATATTCATTACATGGGAGTTAACGTTGCTAAATAAGAATTTAGGGACAGTAGTAATAGACATGTAAATAAACATACTAAAATGAATAAAGAAGTGTAACTGGAAATGAATAAAGAAGTGTAACTGGTGCCAAGTCTTTGCGACTCGGAACATTGTGTTGGGAGTCTGAGGTTAACATGTGTCAGCAATAAAGTAGTCCATTTACTCCATTCGCTCCTGGGTCACCTGTTTTTTCTCTAACATCTAGCATCATGAACAGGATCCCAGGGGAGAGGCATGCCTGATCATCATGTCTCAATGAATCGCATGAGTAACTCTGTTGGGCTCTTTGTTGCAACAACTTTAGGGATTTTATTAACAAGTTGGTAGGGAAATGGGAAGGGATCATTATGTGGATCCCTCCAAGGGTCATCAGAATTGTTCTGCCATCCAGGAGTTCTTGAGGGGAGGAACAGGTTGTGCTGGTGAAGGCTCTGTGTGAGGGTCTGTCACATTTGTGGGAGGAAGTTAGTAAACTTAATACTGAAGTAGAAACTCTGTAGCAAATTGCTGAAGAGCAGCACACTGTTAACTATCAGAGGGTATGTCTACACTACAGCGCTAATTCGAACTAATTTAGTTTGAATTAGTTAATTCAAACTAAGCTAATTCGAACTAGCGCATCTCGACTTAAAAACTAGTTCGAATTAGTGTTTTGCTAATTCGAACTAGTGTGTCCACATTGATTGGACGCAGGGGAGCATTTAAGGACGGCTGAAACCGGTTCTAGCAGGGCATCAGGTCAGTAGTTGATTTGTGTGGCTGCTGTCTGAGGCTATCTGAGGCTCGTGCTTAAAGGGACCCCCCTGGACAGCTGGTTCTCAGCTTTTCCACTTGCTTGCCTACCTCGCCGAGGGACAGCAAAGTGTTTTTCTCTGCGCCTGTCTGTGTCGGTGCTTCCCTTCAGGGACGCCGCCGCAGGTAGCAACATGGAGCCAGAGCTCGCCCTGCACTTTCTGGTGCAGTTTATGGACTTGCTGCTGCAAGCCTGCCAGCAATGGCTGGAGGCTGCCTGGTTCCACCTGGTGCACATCAGCCCCCTGCCTCTCTGCCTGGCCACCCTGGGGACCGTGAAGCAGCTGTGGCGGCGGCCGGGCACCGGCGTGCCCCGCTGCATCTTGCGTCTGGACACCAGCAGTGACTGGTGGGACTGCATCGTCCTGGAGCACTGGGGAGACCAAGAGTGGACCCAGAACTTCAGGATGAAGAGGGACACCCTCCTGGAGCTCTGCGAGTGGCTCGCCCCTGCTCTGAGCAGAAGGGACACTCGCATGAGGCCCGCCATCCCCCTCCAGAAGCCTGTGGCTCTCCCATCTCACAACACGGCGGGTGCGGGGGCCTCAGGAGGGAGTGGGTGTGGAGGGTAGGGCAGGAGGGACGGGGGGTGCGGAGGAAGCGGGAGAGGGAGCAGGGGCAGCAGGGATGGGAGAAGGAGCGAGAGCTGGGGCAGCCACAGGAGCCGGAGCAGGAGGAGGCAGGAACCCATCCACCAGGGTCTGGAGGTGGCCTCTGAGGCCACGGCCCTGCTCCTCCAGTGCATCCACACTCCGCTGGCACAGCCGAAGGTCCTCCTGGACCCAGTGTTCCTGGTTGCAGAGCAGCTACTCCATGAACCGGTGGTGCCACCGCTGGTATTCCTCCTCATTCCTGGCATGCCTGCTGGCCCGGGCGCGGGTGGCTGTTGCAGGCGGGGTGGTGCGCCCTGCAGTCCCAGGTGCTGCGGCTGTGGTAAAACAAGAGCAGCGGTCAGTTCTCCCTGGGGACACGGTGGGTGAAACCCAGACCCCTCTGCAAGGCCAAGGCCCCTGCATGATACCCAGCTGCTGCTCCATGGTGGGCAAGACCCAGGTGCACGGTCCCTGGGCTCCCTCTTTCCCCCCGACCACCCGTACACATAAGGGGAGCATAATGGTACTCACATGTGGAGGCCTCCCTGGCTTCGGACTACATAGGAGATGTTGTCTGTGGGTTTCCTCAGAGGTCCTGGGTCCTGGGCAGGATCCCGGCAGGTTCCTGGCTCATGGCGTCCTCCAGCTCCTCCTCCTCGGTGCCCAGGACCGGTCCCTCTGCCCCGGGGTCAATGTCCACCCGGGGGGCATGGACGGCGTGAGTCCCCAGGATGCAGTCCAGGGCGTGAAAGTGCAGGCAGGCCTCCAAGCGGCCCCTGGCAGGCAGGCCCGGGAGTAGGACTGCCGCAGGTCCTTTATTTTGCAGCGGACCTGCTCCCGGGTCCACTGGTGGCCTCTGGCAGCCAGGCTGTCAGCCATGCGGCCGTAGACAGCCACGTTCCTGTGGCTAGTGCGGAGATCGTGGACATTGGAGGCTTCCCCCCAAACCTCGATGAGGTCCACGATCTCCGTACTAGTCCAAGCGGTCGCCCGCCTCTTGCGGCCCCAGGCAGGCTCCTGGGAGCCGCCAGGCTGGTCCCGGGAAGAAGGGGAGGGCTGGGCGGCATCGGGTGGCTGTTTCATGGCGTGCCAGGTGCAGGATCTGCTGGCTGGGTGCTGGCAGACTTGCAACTGGCACAAACTATGTAGCCAGCCCGTGGCCCTTTAAGGGCTCCGGGGCCGGGAGGGGTGCAGAAGAGTTTCCCTGGTGTTGGCAAGAGTGGCCACCAGGGCAAGCTGGGAAGGGTTAGCCTCCCACTAGTTCGAATTAAGTGGCTACACAGCCCTTAATTCGAACTAGCTAATTCGAACTAGGCGTTAGTCCTCGTAGAATGAGGTTTACCTAGTTCGAATTAAGCACTCCGCTAGTTCGAATTAAGTTCGAACTAGCGGAGAGCTAGTGTAGTGCCTATCAAAGTTAATTCGAACTAACATCTGTTAGTTCGAATTAACTTTGTAGTGTAGACATACCCAGAGTGTGCTGGCAGCCAGAATGGCTGAAAATTGCATGGATGATTTTTAATCATCTTAAGTCAGAGAACCTAGTACTGAAGGGTCAAGCAGATGTCTTAAAGCATCATACCTTTTTCCCCACCCCCTCTCTTCAAAGAGAGGTACATAAGCATAGGACATTTGAATTTTTTTTAAGAAAATGACCAGGAGATGTGGGGGTAATTAAAAAGAACACTCTCCTCGTTAAATTGATAGTGAAACTAGCCTGCGTCCATGGAAAGGGACCATTCAGCAGGACAGAAAAAAGGATCAGGCCCAGACAAGATGGTACTCAACTGATGAACTATAAAACCAGGCTAGGGGAGGGCATAGTAGGAGGAGTAAGGAAAAGAGTACAGGAGAGGGAATTCAGATCTCTGTGAATGGTGATAGTGTGAGCTGTTGGAAATGTCATCTTGGGAGATTAAGCAAGTGATTTAAGGAAAAAGAGAAAGTGAGAAGTTAACTTGGCAGAGTCCAGGGGGAATTGAGCAATTGAACGTTCTGTAAATGCTACAGAAGGAAATTATTATAGAAAAAGATTTCTTGGTTTCTTTGCAGCCATTCTGAGTGGGGAAATGGGCCCTTTTCCAAAGAAATGTCTGTAAATAATCCAGGCAAAGAGACTATTTAATTTGTGTGTGTGTGTGTGTGTGTGTATGTGTGTATGCACACACATGTATGTATATGTATGTGCATATAAAAATATAGTGTAAATATGTAAGGGTTTTAGAATTTAACCAACAATCATGATTTGTAAAGTTTTGTGGGCTTGAAATTAATTTTTAATAATGCCATTTCATTTCAAGTTGTAAGACTGACAAGACATTTTTGCCATATACAGATAACTAGTGCTTGGCTTTTGATATTTAGCATTTAATCTTTCCAGTACCGTAATGTAGAAAATTCAATATCTTCTTATAAACTAAGTTGTGGCTGTTACAAGGGGCAGGAGAATGGAAAAGATTTTGGATGTCTTGTTTCTTGGCAAAGTGGCAAATAAGAGCAGTAGTTTAAAAATAAGAATAAAAAGAGGGAAAACAGAAATGTTAGGAACACTGAGCCTTAAGGTGGCTCTAAGTAACCAAACCATCACTTTGGTAAGGGTACGTGAAAACTCTGTAAGCACAAAAGAAAGTTACATTGTATATAAAAATTGATGTGCTTAATATAACGTTATAGAAATTAAACTCTAGAAGGAATGTGCATTTTCCTGTAACATATACAATGTATATGGTAACAGGGGTAAATGAAACAAACCTTCTACATAACATCTTATTAGGACTCAAAAAAAAGCCATAATGGTTCGTGTTTTCCTTTTCAGATTATTTAGTACTGTGGGAGCAGGATTTGAAAGTGAAAAGTAATCAGAACTCTGAAAGTTCACTGTCCCTTCTAAGGCTGAGTTTCTGGGTTGCTGATAGATAACTTTGGATCTGAAACCAAGCCAGAAAGTGTCTATGTGAATGCAGACTGCTAGCTTTTAAGGGAGGGTTAGAACTTCCCATAAGTGACAGTACAAAGGGGCTGTAGATGGTTAATATACCTGGTTAATATTGTAAGCCTCCGGAAGGGAGGGGATGGTTAGCAGGGGGAGACAGATCTGAGAATAAAGGGGGGCAGGTTAACCCTAAGTAGGGAAAAAATGTGTATGAACAATGCTGAAATCTGAAAACAGAGATAAAAGGAGCCTGCTATTATGCATGATACTCCTACCTTTTAATTCACTCACACCTCCAAGATAAATTAAGGCCTATTCAAAGATTTCAAGAAGGTATTGAATACACTGGTCTCAAAGATAAATTGTCTAATAAAGGACATGGTAAACATCCACTTGTAAAAAATGTGATGCTAATGTTGCTGTTTAATCCTGGGATAAATTTAATGTTCATAAGTAAACCTGTAACAATGTAAAATGCATATGATTTTATTTTGGAAAAGGAAAAGCCTTTAAGCATGCTGGATTGGTGGTTGGAAACACATCTTGTCTGCAGTATAAAAAGAAAACTGAGGTACACTAGCTCATTAATGTAATGATTGAACAGTGGGAAAAGTCACCCAAAACCCATAAAGGGAAGAAACCATTGAAACCTGGCTTGCTTGTAGAACAAAGTATTGGGGTAACTGCAGGCAAACAGAGAAAACAGCAAGAATATTTGTAAAAGAAAGGAGTGTTTTAAGATATAATGTGCCACCCTCCGAGTGGGGTAGAAAATATTTCCTTTTGTCTTTCAGAACATCAGAAAGCGCTGGTGTCAGCTGAAGAGCAACTGATAATAACATGGATTTATTGTATTTTATCTGTTGTGTTGTATGTTTGTCTCATTGCTAGCATGGCTGTGTGTTGTTTTTGAAAAAAGTGGGGATACTGCATTAGGCAGAAAAGAATTAATAAGCATTTTAATTATATTTACAGAAACTAAAATTGCAGAAGGGACATTGGATGGGAATTTCCCCTACCCTCTGGATTCCCCTGAATTCTACAGGCATGGTACACCCTTTTTATTGGGCATGTCATGCCACTCCCTTTTGGAATAAAAGGAAATGTACTCTAATTAAACCTCTTCCTCTCCCTACCCCTCCACCTCAGACCAAATTGGTAGTTACACACCTATCTCCATGCGGGTCCGCCCTCACCCTGCGGCCTGTGGTTCATAATACATAGGGTTTGAAAATCATGAATCAGCCTGTTCCCCACTGTTTGGTATCTTAATAACACATTTGCTAATTACTTCCAGTTTGCCAAAGTAGGAGAAAAGATGCTGCTGTGGGCCACTAAGAATTCGGTTGACAGAAGTACCCAGAGGTGGCAAGATCTTGCTAACTGTGTATGGGAAGGATGGAACTCCCTGCAAAAAGCTGATTCCTCTACTTGAATCCAATGCCTGGGACATGCTCTGGGGTTATTGGATCGGGCGGGGGGGGGGGGGGATGACTGTTTCAGCGATCAGCCCTTAGCTCCACTGATCATTTATTGAGGGATGACATTTAACCCTGGGAACATCACCGAGTCCCTCATGACTAACCTGGTAGTTAGTGTAAAGACCATTCTTTGGGGGTGTCACAGGGCATGACTCACCGCTATGGCCTCTCTACCAGTAGCACTTGGAATCAGCTCTTGTCAGCAGATCCCCTCACTCTTGGCTAGGGTCTCCCCCACTGCTCCACTCTGTCCACGGTCGTATTCTAGACCTGCATCACTCCCGGACCATGGTGTCCTCTTCAGGATACTGCCTTCCAGCAGTGATCACTACAGTTTTCTCTTATCCCCCTTCCCGGGGGGTATATCAGTAGTCCTGTGGTTCATCCGCAACTGTGGCCAGCTGTGGCCTCCAAGCCCAGACGCTTCATCTCAGAGGCAAGCCACAGTTTGTATGAGCCATGCCTTAGTGACAAGGTGTGATGCAAAGAGAAAAGGGGACCCAGGCCCACCCACTACTCTAGGTCCCAACTCAGGGACCCTCTGGTGGCAACCTTGTCCTGCCCTCCCTCGCCCCAGGGAGGCCCAGGTGGTGGTGGGGCGCCACTGTCTTGTGTTCCCTGGGCCACTTGGCCTGTGACCCCTTTGCACTCTCCTGGCCCTAGTGGCAAGGCCACAGCCTGTCAGATATCAGGCAGGAGTCTCCTTCTTCTAGCCCCTCCCCACATCCGAGCCTGCCCAGTACTGCTCTCACAGAGGTGCTTCAACAAGACCCAGGTCAGCAGTAAAGCAGTCCATTTATCCCATCTGTTCCTGGGTCGCCTGCTTCTTCTCTAACAGTATTGCCAGCCCAGTGGCAGGGAGCCCTGCAGCTGGGGCCGGGGCCAGGGCCAGGGCCAGCAGTGCAGCTCCACCAGCGGCATGGAGGCTGGAGGCCAAGGCCAGGGCTGAGCCTAACATTGCAGATCTGCCGGGGGCATGGAACCTGTGGCCAGGGCCAGAGCTGGTTTCAGCAGTGCAGCCCTTCTGGGGCAGCAGAGCCCAGTGGATGGGGACAGGGATGGACCCAGCATGAGATCCCTGCTGCGGGCAACAGAGCCTGGCAGCTAGTGCTGGGACTGGATCTGGCATCACAGCCCCGCTACAGGGGGAAGTCTGGGGGCTGGGGCCAGACTTGGCAGTGCAGCCTCATTGAGGCCAGCCCCCTAGGGGAAAGAAGCTTGGTGGGTGGGTCGGTGTCCAGGAGGAGAGCCAGACTGGTGGATAGGCTGGCAGTGGAGCCAGATGGGAATGTAGAGCCTGGAGAGGAGCCGGTCCAGTTTTGCTGGTGGATCCTGGGAAAGCCACAGAGTCCATTTTTGACCAAACTTGACCTCCCCTTGTTCAGCAAAGTCTGTCATTGCCAGACCAGGGAGGTCCAACATATACTGGGCTAGTGAACAGGAGAGGCTACAATAGTTACCAGATAGGCTTAAAAAAAATACCGGACACATGGTGGGGTGCGGGGGACCAGCTGGGAGGGGTGCGGGGCTGGCCAGGAGGAAGGGGGGGAACCAGGAGAAAGGGGGTGCTGGGAAGCAGAGCTGGTGGGGGAGGGGTCGAGGGCTGGCCGGGAGATATGGGGGAGGGGGGGCGACGGGAAGCAGAACTGGTCGGTGGGGGCAGGGGGTCGGGTGGAGCAGGGCTGGCCAGGGGAAATGAGGGGGGTGGCCATCAGGAGCAGGGCTGGCTGTGGGAGCTCAGGAGGAGGAGGGGAGAACTGGCCGCTGAAAGCAGCGTTGACGGGGGGTGCAGCAGGGCTGGCCGGGGAAGATCAACCAGCCGGCGGGAGGTAGAGATGGTGGTGGGGGTTGGGTACAGTAGGGCTGGCTGGGGGAGATTGGGAGAGGAGGGGAGAACTGGCCGCCAGAAGCAGGCCTGGTGGCGGGTGCAGCGGGGCTGGCCGGGGTAGATCAGGAGGACAAGTGGGGGAAAACCAACCAGCCGGACCAGGGGGGGAGTGAATTGGTTGGCGGAGAGCAGGACTGACCCGGGCAGGGCACTCCCCTCACAGTCTGGTGAAGTGCGAGTCAATCTGGCTGTGGCTCCACCATATACTTCACCAGTGCGCAGGAGCATGGACCGGGCTACCCCTCCTCCTCCTCATGCAACCAGAGGCTCCCAGCGCCAATCGTGCCCCACTTGCCAGTCACTCCCCCAACCCCCACCAAGCTTCCGGGCACCCAGCCAGAAAGCCAGAAAATACCGGACATTGCACATGTCCAGTATTTTCTGGATTTTTTCACCGGACAGAGGACCCAAAAACCGGACTGTCCAGTAGAAAACCAGATACCTGGCAACCCTCGACAATAGTCTCTGAATAGTTAAATGATAAGGAGGGAATGTTTGATGGACTTTCAGGGGTGGTTACTAAAGCAGGTTTTATTGTAGATTCTTTCATTTAGCAGGGGCTGAATATTTGGGCTTAGCCACTGATTAGTAGGATTAACAGAGGGAAAACATAATGCATTGGTTATACTCTAAAAAGCTACTACTCTCTAAATGGTAAACAAAGCATACAAACAAATCTATCTCTAACAAGACTGAGACCAACCTTCACTTTGCTAAGGAAATAGTAACCAACGTTTTCTCGTACAAAAAGAAAACCCTCCAATGATTTTCTTATTACAAAAAATGACAGAAATATACCTTGCCCCAGGTCAACCACTACAGACTTTTCCCTAGAATGGAAAGGTACAAATATTGATCCTCCCTAAAATCAATTTGGAAGTCCCCAAACAGCAAACTTATTCGACGCTTAACTTGGAACTATAGTATCTCTTCCAGCTACTTACTCCGTTTCCTGTTTTTTCTCCTTTCTTCTTTCAGAACCTGAATGAAAAGTCCAGCCACTAATGTTCTTCCAACCCTCTGCTGTTGCTTTTTAAGTGTTTGTTGCAAGACACATGTTCTGTCTAGTTGGTTTGCACATACTATGAGCCAGCAGCGTAGCTGATTAATTGAAGATATACATATTGCAAAGGATGTGTAATATCACGTCAGGCTCTGTCAGTACACAAAAATGATGGGATCAAATTCAAGTAGTTTCTTGTTTCAAAGTTCTAATTTGATAAGATGATACTTGTGGAGAACATAGAAATATTTGTATTATGTTTTTCAAAGAAATATCAATATGTTCCCACGTGATATTATCCAGCCTATAGCAGAGTTATTTCAAAAGGAGTTGTTAAAAGAACCCAGACAGGAAAGGTAAAAAATGGCTTAAATTAGGAGCATCTCTTCAAACACAATAGTCAGATTTATAGCTCTGAAGAGGGACTCCCTTAACCTCAGCCCTGATGAGAAGGCTGTTTGACCAAGGCTAATAGGAAAGATTGGGCTGTTAAGAGCTACCCTATAGAAATGGAGGGGGAAGGCTCAGCATACAGCAAGAATAGCATAGAGTCTGCAGCAAACAAACTTTAACCTGGGGCCCAGGCAGACTAGGGAACACCAAGAAGAAGGGTAAGTATATGCTGCAATATCAAATCAACCTATCTTACACTGATGTATAGACATTACAGAAATTGAATCGATTTTACACGTCCACAATACATTCTTTGTGTTGGAGGTGCAGGACCTCACCTGGGGTAGGTCTAGACTACATGGCTCTTTCGACGGAGGCATGTAAGGGTACGTCTACACTACAGCGCTAGTTCGAACTAACTTAGTTCGAATTAGTTAATTCGAACTAAGCTAGTTCGAACTAACGCATCTAGAACTAAAAACTAGTTCGAACTAGCGTTTTGCTAGTTCGAACTAGTAAGTCCACATTGAGTGGACTCTGGACAGGGCTTAAGGATGGCCGGAAGCAGTGCCGGCAGGGCATAAAAGGAGGACTTAGAGCATGGAGATGCTGTCTCAGGCTAGCCGAGGGCTGTGCTTAAAGGGTCCCGACCCCCACCCCGGACACACAGTTCTAAGGGGTGCCCTGCTTGCAAAGAAGTTCTGGCTTGGAGTGCCCTGAGTGCCCACACTGGGCACATCACACCACTCGGCCATCAGCCCGGCTGCACTTGCCGCAGGCTGCCATCTGGGGAGAGGGAGTAATTGGGGGGCTGCAGGAGAGCTTCCACCCCCAGAAGCCCGCAGAGCCAGCCCAGTCGTCCCCATCGGGGGCTCGTACCCCATTCCTCCCTCACCTCCTTCCACTTACCCTTCCCTAGCCCCCCTTCTTATTGATGTACAAAATAAAGATAACGTTTCTTCCAACATTGACTCTGTCTTTATTGAACAAAACTGGGGGGGACTGGGAAAAGGAGGTGGGAGAGGGGAAGAGAAAGGCTGGGAGAGGGGAGGGCAACTAACATGATCAGGGGTTGGGAACAGGTCCCAGATGAAGAAAGGCTACAGAGACTGGGACTGTTCAGCTTAGAAAAGAGGAGATGGAGGGGGGACAGGATAGAGGTCTCTAAAAGCAGGGGTTGGGTGGAGAGGGTGCATTCAGAAAAGTTCTTCCTGAGTTCCCATAAAGAAGGACTAGAGGACACCAAAGGAAAGGAAAGGAATGGGTAGCAGGCTTGAAACTAGTAAGAGAAAGTTGTTCTTCTTGACAAAGCAAATAGTTAACCTGTGGAACTCCTTGCTGCAGGAGGCTGTGAAGGCTAGAACTAGAACAGAGTTTAAAGGGAAGTGAGATAAAGTCATGGAGGTTGGGGCCATGGAGTCCTATTAGCCAGAGGGTAGGAGTGGTGTCCCTGCCCAAAGTTTGTGGAAGGCTGGAGAGGGATGGCACGAGACAAATGGCTTGGTCATTGTCTTCGGTCCATCCCCTCCAGGGTCCCTAGGGTTGGCCGCTGTTGGCAGACAGGCTACTGGGCTAGATGGACCTTTGGTCTGACCCAGGACGGCCATTGTAAGCTCAGGGCTCAGGGTCGGGGGTCTCAGTGGACCCCCTTGATTTTCATGCACACCTGCTCCTGGGTGGCCAGGCTGGCAGCTCTCCTGCCCTAGACGGCCACTTTCCTGTGCCTAGTGCGGAGATCGTGGACGAGGTCCACGATGTCCGCACTAGCCCAGGAAGGTGCCCGCCTCTTGCGGTCCAGGGCAAACTCCCGGGAGCCGCCAGCCTGGTCCCGGCAAGAGGGGGTGGGCTGGGGGGCATCGGGTGGGTGGCTCTGTGCCGTGCCAGGTGCAGGGTCTGCTAGCTGGGTGCTGGCAGGCTTGCACCTGGCACGGGCACCGTAGCCAGCCCGTGCCCCTTTAAGGGGTCCGGGGCCGGGAGGGGGGCATAGAGTTTCCCTGGTGTTGGCCAGAGTGGCCACCAGGGAAACCTGGGGAGGGCTAGCCTCCCACTAGTTCGAACTAAAGGGCTACACAGCCCTTAGTTCGAACTAGCTAGTTCGAACTAGGCGTTAGTCCTCGTAAAATGAGGTTTACCTAGTTCGAACTAAGCGCTCCGCTAGTTCGATTCAAATTCGAACTAGCGGAGCGCTAGTGTAGCACCTATTAAAGTTAGTTCGAACTAACGTCCGTTAGTTCGAACTAACTTTGTAGTGTAGACATACCCTCAATTAGTTTACCCAGCATAGGCAAAGAAGCGGGGATTTAAATTATGCCTTGTGAAACGAGGTTTACAGGATCGGTTGGCAAAGGCTTCCCCAGCCGATAGATCTGTGTCTAAACTGCCGCGCTGTGCTGGATCAGCTGATCATCAGCACAGCACAGTGGCCATGTTTATTTTAATGAAGTGGGGATTATTTAAATCCCCGCTTCCTTTCCTATGCTGGGTAAACTAGTTTACATGGCTTCATCAATGGAATCATGCAGTCTAGACATACCCCAGGAGTGCTTGCACCAATTCAACTGCCAGTGCGGGGCATCAGGTTTGGTTTCTCATAGGCAGAAACCAACAGTCCACGTAAACAAAGCAGAGTCTCCATTCATGTTGTGTTGACCTACTACATCAACCTAAGCACTGTGCCTCTTGTGGAAGCAGAGTTATTAAATTGGATAGTGGGTGAGTTGTATCAGTGGGAGCTACATTGGAATGTAGACTCATAGTCCTAGTCTACACCAGGGGTTATTTTGAAATAACTCCTCTTATCATATATATAGTAGCCCAATGTCTGAGACTCTGTAACACTAAAATGCTGGCTGTTCCCTCTGGGCGGCGCTGTTGCCTGAGTCACATCCTTTGCCTCCTGCCGTGGCGCTCGGCTGACTTCTGCACTGCTCAGCCAAGCTGCCGCATGGGAGCAAGTGGCACAAGCAGCTGTTTGGGCCCCGTGCTGCATGGAGATCGTGGGGCCCAAACGGTCGCTTGCGCCACTTGCTCCTCCGCAGTGGCCCGGCTGAGTGGCGCAGAAGTCAGCCGAGCGCCACGGTGGGAGGCAAGAGGGGGAGGAGAAGAGAAAGAGAGAGACAGCGAGAGAGGCAGAAGGCGGAGGAGAGCTGCGGTGGGGGGGAGGGAAAGAGAGAGAGAGAGAGAGAGAGAGAGAGAGAGAGAGAGAGACCGGAGGCACAGGAAAGAAGACCAATGTGGAGGAGAGACCTGAAAATCCCATCTTATGACGGGCTAATTGGCTAGTTTTGAAATAACAAGTGGAGTGTCCATACTACCAAGCTCATTATTTTGAAATAAGGGGCTGGCTATTTTGAAATAACAATTCCTGCTTTCCAAGAAGAATAACATTTATTTTGAAATAGTTATTTTGAAATAGCAGTAGTGTGGATGCTCCACTGCTGCTATTTTGAAATAACTCCTCCCCAGAGTCATTCAAAGTAATTACTCCACGGTGCTTTCTGGGGCTCTAAGTCAAGGTAGCACATCCACATTAAGGGAGCCTGCCTCAGATGAGTTTCGAAGCTTCCCTGTAGTATAGACATGCTATTTTGCAATAGTTATTTCAGGAGTTATTTTTTCACAATAATTTATTTCAAAATAATTTTCTAGTATAGACATGCCTGTACAGAGTTAAGTCAACATGACTCTTTAGTGTAGACAAGGCCTGAGCCATGTCTACCCAAAAACCTGGAGAGAATGCCAAGGAGAGATAAAACAAGATGCATGTAGGCTGCATGGAGGTCTGTTGTTTTAAAGCCAAGTACCTTTGGGCAAAATAAATCAGGCTATTTTGGAAGCACTGCTTTTGGATCACTGCATACTGTTACAACCACAAGCTTCTGAAGGAAATTTTTGATAGTGCCACGTCCATTGCGACTGTTACATCACACAGTTGCAGTGAGGTGCGTAATTCACTTGTAGAGTGCAAGTACGGTGGGACCCCACCCTACAGTGGTGTCCTGGGGCAGCCACTGGGAAAGGTGGTGAAAAGCACGGAGAAGGGTTTCACAGGGTGATGCCTACCTGGGGACCAGGACAATACTAAAATGTAATAAAAAAGATCCTACAATGAAAATGCTTGATAAGCAATAACTAATCAAACACCACAGCCCTCTGATGAAAGTCAATGTGGTAATGTCATTCCCATTTTACAGGTGAAAAAACTGAGCTAAACTCTAAATGGAGAACTGTAAGGTTGTCAGATTTGGGGCGGGGGGGGGGGGGGGGGGAGTGAGTCAGGAATATAAATCAACAGTGAGACCTGGCTCTCAATTTCCAAACTACACTGAAACATTTAAAACTAATTTGCAGCCTCATTGACTCTCTATATTGTAATTATAGCACTGGATGCTTAACAACCTCTGAAATTCCCATCAGTCAGATACTTCCTAATATTTCATGCAGCTGCCTTGCTCTGCTTTCCGCAGTTCCCTAACAATCCATTTTACTGCTGTGGCTTTTTACTGCCCTGGGCTGTTGCATTGATTTGCTAAGTTCACCTTTAGTTTATATATATATATATATATAAACCTCTTTTGGGGTTTTTTTATGTTTGTTCCCAGGCAGCTTGTCAAATACTATCAATTCTCATCTTAAGCACAATAAGCCAAAAACTCTGCTGAGCCTACCTGTCTCCCAAAACTTCCAGCTTCATGTGTGTTTGTGATTATGACAGCAATAGCCAGAGCAAGTATATTGGTTCAGACAGTTAATGCTTCTTCTGGAAGCTTTACCCTTCATCTGATCACTGGAAGAGTTGGTCAAGGGATGTTAAGACACTGAAAAATTCATGGTATAGCCCCACAATCCATAAGGGTTGGGTTTCACAGACCTTTATGTGAGTGCCTAGGAGAGAAGAACACATGAGGACTTTCCTTCACTTGTGTAGTCAGTGCAAAGGCCTTGGATTTACAGTCTCTGGTCCAAAGAGTAAATGTTCTGTTTCCTTCATGAACTTCCAGCACTCTAAAGGAAGAGAGACATGGAAAAGGCACGGGTCTGGTGCCTGCCCTAGGTCCACTGGCCTGCAGAGCAGCACTGGTGGAATGAGAATAAGCTACGCAACTTCAGCTATGTCAATTGCATAGCATAAGTCAAAATAGCTTAACTCAGCTTTTGGCGCTGCCTACACAGCAGGAAGTCCTTATTAGACCACTCTTCCTCCAACTTCCCTTACTCCTTGTAAAATGAGGATTACAGGAGCCAGAGTAAGTCCTCCCGCTTGCCATTATTTCAGCAGTATGTTGAAATAACTGCTTGTAGTGTAGGCATGGACTATGTTATTTCAGAATAACAGCAGTTATTCCGAAATAACACTACTGTGTAGACATATCCTTACAGACTTCCTTTCCTAAGCAATTCACAAGGTCTGCACCTCAGTTTCCTCTTTGGTGAAATTGGGATGATACTACTTCCTTACTTCACATGGATGCTGTGAAGATGAATTCTTTAATAGATATTATGTTTTCTGATCCTATTGAGATGTACACCAAAAAAAACCCCTTTATGCACAGACCGTAAGGGAGTGGGTTATGTTGGAACCCCGCTTCCCTTGTTTTTCTGTTGCTCCTTATTTTCCCCCAGATCAAGGCCATGCATGTTAGCAACTTCATTACAATATAAATGTAGTAAAACAAACCACATCAAACTAAGCATTATGTTTTGCTTGAGGTAGGGAATATCAAACTTGAATGTCTGTGCTCACTTTCTGTGTATAGGATAGTTCACAAGAGGCTGGTTTTTGTAGAATGGCAAGTACCCTACACCCAACACACCCAGAAAGTTTACTTGCACCAGATCACAAATTTCAACTCAGCACGTTTCTTCTGGATTGTGCTACCAGGTGCAGCTGTGTAGCTGAAACAGTGTATCATAACGGGATGTGGCCTCCATTACGAATCACACATAAACACCTCCAAAGCATTGTAACGCTGATCCCATGCACATGCCAGAAATCACCCTCCCATCAGCAGTTTTGGGACTGACTCCTTAGCAAGAGGGCAGTCCAGATACACGTACAGCCATCAGAATGTCTGCATTGACTATGTTAAATAAAAAACGGATCATTCCTTTTCTAAAGGCAAAAGTGCTGTAGGGAAGCTTCTCTAATAAACAGCTCCTAACTCATCCCCTCCCTGTCATAATTGCTGTAGCAGGCTCTCTGACACTGCAGCCAGACTGCATCTGCGCTCTCAGCCTGAGCTGGAGATTGTGACCTTCATTTCATACACACAGCGAAGGTGGATCAAAACTCTTTCTGGAAGGTTGCCATGTAACCTAAGTTCCCTCTAAGTCATGCAGGCACTAAAGGAACCTGCCTGGGAACCTGCCACTGCTGAGGGAAGTCTGCCCCAACCCTAGTCCTAACGTAGTCCGGCCTCCAACCTGCCACCGCCATGGGAGCGATGACCTGAAGTCAGTGCCAGCCCAAACCTCCTGCAGCTGGGTGCCCCAGACCAGCCAGGCTGGTATGGCCCCAGACCTGATGCAGCCTGGGTGGTATGGCTCCAGCTTCAACCCAGCCCCAGCTCCAACCTGTTGGGGAAAGGCATCTTCCCTGATGCCCAGCCCTGGAGTTGACCCATCAGGGAGAGGTGCCTTTCCTTTTCAGCCCAAGTACGGCTGCTCAGAGAAAGAGTTGGGGGGAGTCCTCTCTCCTCACAGTAGCCTTGGTACATCCTCCTTCACTCCAAACCCCTCAACCCAGCCCCACCCGATAGCCTGCACCTAGAGGCAAAGCCTTCACCACCCCGGTACCACAACCCTCAGTTCCCACCATAAGCCAGAGTCCGGGCTCTCAACCAACCCCTTACCCTGTTGCACCCCAACCCTCTGCCTCACACCTAAGCCCCCTCCCATACTCAGAACAGCTTGCCCCCTCACACACAGCGGGATTTTGTTATGTGCACCAATACGAAGGTGATATGTCGCACATCACCTCTTCATCAGTGCGAATTACAAAATTCATTCCACTCAGGAAGGGGAAAAATTAGTAGGAGAACTGCATGCAACACTACTTATTTCTGCCCATTCAAGTGGATTGTACGCAAGAAAATTAGACACATGGTTGACTGCACACCACAGCAGAAAAGCACAAGCTCTAGGCTAGCTCTCTGCAGACTGACTGCTCAAGGCTTAGCTCACACATTGACCTACAGAGCCCACTAATCTGCAAGCAGAGCTAGGATATTCCTTACAAATGTAAAGTGATAACTGTTAAAATGGCATGCTTTCCTGTGCTCCACAAGGAGCACCCCTCAGGAAGAACTCCTTACCAGTCTCTGCCTCCAGGCAGACACCCAGCTTCCTTTTCCAGTGATTTTTTTCAGGATTTTTGAAATTATCAAACTGTCTCTTGGTTTCTTTGTGGGCTAGGAAGTTTTTTCTCCCAAACACCATGAACTGGAAAATCAATTCTTTTTTTCTTTCCAGGGCAAGTTTGAAGAGTAGCAACCACTCCTCCCTTTCCCACTCAGAGCTGTCAGACAGACAGCCGGCCACAGGGAAACCAACTCACAGCTGGTAGGTGGGCAAGGCTCATGCTGACACAGTAGAGCAGGCAACATGCCCAGTTTTGGGTAAATAATAACTGTTCAGCCATTTCAAAAACATTTTTGATAAACATTTAAATCAGCCAAAAAAAAAACCACAGTTCCAAAGCATAAGGAAATCTGAAGCTTCCAAAGCATAAGGAAGTTTGAAGCTTTCTGAACCTACTTTTGGATATTTTGACCAGCAGTATTGGTCAAACATCATGATCTGTCCAAGGCTATGTCTACAGTATGGGGCTTTATTGGAAGAAGGTACGCAAATTGCAATACTTTTTCAGAAAAGGCTTTTCCGAAATTTGGCTCATCTACACTGAGTCAAATTTTGGAAATAAAACCTCTTTCGGAGGAGCCCTTCTTCCTTGTGGTGCTACTAGACCATTAGTTATTTTTTAAGTTGTTCCTGTTACAAACTAACTCAGCTACCCCTCTGAAGCTTATCTACTTACTGTCTTTTTTTCTTCCTCCCCTCCATTTTTTCCTTCTCTTCCCTCTCCCTTTCTCTTATGTATTCTTGGATCTGGACTTCCAACACTCCTATCATCTGAAGAAGTGGGTTGTGCCCACGAAAGCCCATGGTTCCATCTACATGTTTGCTAGTCTTTAAGATGCTACTAGACTATTTGTTGTTTTTTAAGACAGTATGTTAGGGTACGTCTACACTACAGCGATAGTTCGAACTAACTTAGTTCGAATTAGTTAATTCGAACTAAGCTAGTTCGAACTAACGCATCTAGAACTAAAAACTAGTTCGAACTAGCGTTTTGCTAATTCGAACTAGCAAGTCCACATTGAGTGGACTCTGAACAGGGCTTAAGGATGGCCGGAAGCAGTGCCGGCAGGGCATCAGAGGAGGACTTAGAGCATGGAGATGCTGTCTCAGGCTAGCCGAGGGCTGCGCTTAAAGGGTCCCGACCCCCACCCCGGACGCACAGTTCTAAGGGGTGCCCCGCTTGCAAAGAAGTTCTGGCTTGGAGTGCCCGGAGTACCCACACTGGGCACATCACACCACTCGGCCATCAGCCCGGCTGCACTTTCCGCAGGCTGCCATCTGGGGAGAGGGGGCAATTGGGGGGCTGCAGGAGAGCTTCCACCCCCAGAAGCCCGCAGAGCCAGCCCAGTCGTCCCCATCGGGGGCACGTACCCCATTCCTCCCTCACCTCCTTCCACTTACCCTTCCCTAGCCCCCATTCTTATTGATGTACAAAATAAAGATAACGTTTCTTCCAACATTGACTCTGTCTTTATTGAACAAAACTGGGGGAGACTGGGAAAAGGAGGTGGCAGAGGGGAAGAGAAAGGCTGGGAGAGGGGAGGGCAACTAACATGATCAGGGTTTGGGAACAGGTCCCAGATGAAGAAAGGCTATAGAGGCTGGGACTGTTCAGCTTAGAAAAGAGGAGACGGAGGGGGGACAGGATAGAGGTCTCTAAAAGCAGGGGTTGGGTGGAGAGGGTGCATTCAGAAAAGTTCTTCCTGAGTTCCCATAAAGAAGGACTAGAGGACACCAAAGGAAAGGAATGGGTAGCAGGCTTCAAACTAGTAAGAGAAAGTTGTTCTTGACAAAGCAAATAGTTAACCTGCGGAACTCCTTGCTGCAGGAGGCTGTGAAGGCTAGAACTAGAACAGAGTTTAAAGGGAAGTGAGATCAAGTCATGGAGGTTGGGTCCCTGGAGTGGTATTAGCCAGGGGGTAGGAGTGGTGTCCCTGCCCAAGGTTTGTGGAAGGCTGGAGAGGGATGGCACGAGACAAATGGCTTGGTCACTGTCTTCAGTCCATCCCCTCCAGGATCCCTAGGGTTGGCCGCTGTCGGCAAACAGGCTACTGGGCTAGATGGACCTTTGGTCTGACCCAGGACGGCCATTGTAAGCTCAGGGCTCAGGGTCGGGGGTCTCAGTGGACCCCCTTGATTTTCATGCACACCTGCTCCTGGGTGGCCAGACTGGCAGCTCTCCTGCCCTAGCCGGCCACTTTCCTGTGCCTAGTGCGGAGATCGTGGACGAGGTCCACGATGTCCACACTAGCCCAGGAAGGTGCCCGCCTCTTGCGGTCCAGGGCAAGCTCCCGGGAGCCGCCAGCCTGGTCCCGGCAAGAGGGGGTGGGCTGGGGGGCATCGGGTGGGTGGCTCTGTGCCGTGCCAGGTGCAGGGTCTGCTGGCTGGGTGCTGGCAGGCTTGCACCTGGCACCGGCACCGTAGCCAGCCCGTGCCCCTTTAAGGGGTCCGGGGCCGGCAGGGGGGCATAGAGTTTCCCTGGTGTTGGCCAGAGTGGCCACCAGGGAAACCTGGGGAGGGCTAGCCTCCCACTAGTTCGAACTAAAGGGCTACACAGCCCTTAGTTCGAACTAGCTAGTTCGAACTAGGCGTTAGTCCTCGTAAAATGAGGTTTACCTAGTTCGAACTAAGCGCTCCGTTAGTTCGAATTAAGTTCGAACTAACGGAGCGCTAGTGTAGCGCCTAGGAAAGTTAGTTCGAACTAACGTCCGTTAGTTCGAACTAACTTTGTAGTGTAGACATACCCTTAGTGATAATTAGGACTATTCCTTAGCTTGGATAACAATGTTAGATAGACTAAAGCTTTGAAATTTAAACTTGTTAAAGCATAAGAAGATAGTGATTCTAGTACAGCTTGGACCTCTCTGGTCTGGCACCCTTGGGATCTGATCGGTCCTGGATGAGGGATTTTGCCAGACCAGGGAAGGTCATTTCTGACCCCTGCTTCCACCAGCCCTGACCCGGACACTGGCCTCCCAGCTGGCTCCCTCCCTGCTCCCGGCCTAGCGGGTAGCCTCATTGCTGGCAGCCTGCTGCCCTGGCAGCCCGCAGGACTCCCAGTCCCCATCTGGGACTCTCTGGTCCTGGAACATGTTGCCTGACCATAGAGTTCTGGTTTAGAAAGGTCCATGCTATGTTTATCTATGTCTTATTTGTGATTAACAATGTAACCAAGGGACTCCTGTTTAAGGCTGTATTGTGTAAATACAAAGATCAGAAATATTAACATTTAGATGAAACTTAGGCAAAATAATGTCCTTGTCTATAAGTCTCTTTAAAGTTAGTGATAAACAGTTTAATGGCTACTTATCTTATGTTAATCTGTATAGTTAATTATCAATGATATTAAGGAAACAGAAGGTTAAGAACATAAGAACAGCCATACTGGATCAGGCCAATGGTCCGTCTAACCCAGTATCCTGTCTGCCAACAGTGGCCAATGCCAGATGCTCCAGAGGGAGGGAACACCACAGGTAATCCTCACGTGATCCCTTCCCTGCCACTCATTTCCAGGCAAAAAGAGGGACACCATTCCTACCCATCCTGGCTAACAGCCATTGATGGACCTAACCTCCATGAATCTATCTAGATCTTTTTTGAACCCTGTTAAAGTCCTAGTCTTCACCACTTCTTCTGGCAAGGAGTTCCATAGATTGACTGTGCGCTGAGTGAAGACAATCTTCCTTTTTCTTTTTGAAGGTTACTTTAAAAGCCTACACCTGAGAAATCTGAGCTGTCAAGAGAAGACCTGGAACTTTATAAAGAACTCTTGAGTTCTGATCATTTTTATTTCAGAGCTGCTTAAGCTTTATTCAGGGGAAACTATAAGACTGAGATTTCCAGTCCCATCTGGATCACCCTCAATAAGAACATTGGACTCTATCCCATGGACTAATTCTGAAAGAACTATGTGCAACTCAAAAGTTCACCCTCTCTACTATGAAATCCATCTCAGAACTGTACCCATAATTGTATATATGCAGAAAATGGTTGCCATTCATAGTGGATGTGTTCCTGCACCATGGGAGCCAGCACAGGAGCAGCCAACAGCAATCGATGACCATGTGGAAGGTTGGGCAGATGGATCAGCCCTGCTACAGCAGCTCCCACCAGGGGTACGTCTACACTACATGCCTCTGTCGGCAGAGGCATGTAGATTTGTTTGTTCAGCAAAGGTAAATGAAGCCGCAATTTAAATGATCGTGGCTTCATTTACATTTACATGGCTGCCGCGCTGAGCCGACAAACAGCTGATCAGCTGTTTGTCGGCTCGCCGCTAGTCTGGACGTTCCCCCTGTCGACATCAAAGCCCTTTGTCGGCAGCCCCGGTAAACCTCATTCCACGAGGAATACCGGGGCTGCCGACAAAGGGCTTTGATGTCGACAGGGGGAACGTCCAGACTAGCGGCGAGCCGACAAACAGCTGATCAGCTGTTTGTCGGCTCAGCGTGGCAGCCATGTAAATGTAAATGAAGCCGCGATCATTTAAATCGTGGCTTCATTTACCTTTGCCTACAACCCTAATCTACATGCCTCTGCCGACAGAGGCATATAGTCTAGACACAGCCCAGGTGTTGCATCACAGCCGCAGGTCCTCCTCCAGTCTCCGGTCCTGCCAGTCCATGGAGCACTGCAGGGCTCACAGGGCAGTGATATACTTCCTCTGGAGGTCCTCGTGGGCTCTCCGGCCCCTGCAGATCACGCATGGTCAGAAGTATGGCACAGCAGGTGGCGTCCTCTCCCCTCTTACAGCTAGTTCAGCTGTGGAGAACAAAGAGAAGGGCAGTCATCCCAGAAGACACCGTGCATAAAGCTTAGCCCTCTATCTGAGCCGAGACCGAAAGGCCTCAGGTCAGACAAAGGTGATGTGCTTAAGCAAAGCCACCTGAAGTCTAGACAGCCGGCCCTTTCCAGAAGGGGCACAGATGTCCAAGGGGGGAGCCTCACTACCCCCTTATCCCAGGGACAAGCAGGCATAGGAAGGTGCCAGCCAGACTGGGAGCCTGTGGGTGGGAGTGTGGCTACAGGGTGGCTGGGCTTCCCTCTGTGAAGTGCACATGCCAGGTCTGTCAGCGGCAGTGTCCCACAGGGAGAGGACTTGTATCCCTGCCCGCTGGAGGAGAGGGTCGCAGGTTGCTGGGGGGAGGTGTGTGTGAGGGGCAGATGCTCCTCTGCCTCGCCGTGCTGTCCCCAGGAGTGGATGCTGCCCCGAGAGTGCATACCTGTGTGCTATATGCAGCAATACTGAGAGAGAGTGAGGGTATGTCTACACTACCCTACTAGTTCGAACTAGCGGGGTAATGTAGGCATACCACACTTGCAAATGAAGCCCGGGATTTGAATTTCCCGGGCTTCATTTGCATAAGCCGGGCGCCGCCATTTTTAAATCCCGGCTAGTTCGAACCCCGTGCCGCGCGGCTACACGCGGCACGGAGTAGCTAGTTCGGATTAGGCTTCTAATCATTCCACGAGGAGTACAGCTAGTTCGGATTAGAAGCCTAATCCGAACTAGCTACTCCGTGCCGCGTGTAGCCGCGTGGCACGGGGTTCGAACTAGCCAGGATTTAAAAATGGCGGTGCCCGGCTTATGCAAATGAAGCCCGGGAAATTCAAATCCCGGGCTTCATTTGCAGGTGCGGTATGCCTACATTACCCTCCTAGTTCGAATTAGGAGGGTAGTGTAGACATACCCAGAGAGAGAGAGAGAAAGAGAGAGAGAGAGGGAGAGAGAGTGTGTGTCTGTGTGTGTGTGTGTGTGTGTGTGCGCACGCGCGCATGTTCCCAGCCTCCTTCTAGTGGTGGCTTGTGGTGGGTGGGAGGGTGTCGTGTCCAGGTGTCAGAAGTAAGGCAGGCCTCTCCAGACCCCCTGTGAGCCAGAGAACAAGGGTCCTCTGTTGCTGCCTTCTGGGGATGTGTTCCCCAGATTGGTGCTTCACGTGCATCCACATACACAGGTTGCTACACAATCCTCAGGCTGAGAAGGCCGAGCAAGGGGCACGCAGCAGCTCCTCACCACCCACCACCTCCATCTGTGTGTGTCTAGGGAAAGTAATGGCACTCACCGGAGGGGCCTTCCGTGGCTTCAGATGATGCCTAGGAAACATTCTGGGAAGGGGATAACCACTGTCTAGATGTGTCCTTAGTGAGTACTAGAAGCTGCAGCTCCCAGCCCCTGCAGAGAGCTCCCCACATGGCCTCACCTCACCACAGGGGCCATGAGTCACAGCAAACTCACCACAGCCGCCAGGAGCCACCAGAACTTATTGCTGCTCCTGGTAGCTGCAGGGGATTCACCACAGTAGAGTTGCCAGATGGTTTCAACAAAAATACCGGACACACTTGACATTACATCACAATCTACATTACATCTTATTTAGAAAACATTTCTATTTTCTCATTTATATTATCTCAATTTGTTTCCTGAACAGAAAGCTCAAATACTGGACTGTTCAGTTCAAAACCGGACACCTGGCAACTGTGAAGCAGGATGGGGAAATGAGGCCTTTAAAAGAATCCCAATCTCCAAACTTTACCCAAATCAAAGGGACATCAGGGCTGCCAGTTCTACTACTCTGGACACCAACCATCACATCCTCACTGAGCCTCTTCAAAGGTTTTTTGAGTATAAATCTTGGAAATAACCTGTGCTTCATCTCCACATACACTTCCCCACACATCTCCACAGCAGTTCCAGGATGCCAGGCACATCCAAGTCCGCCAGTTTTAATTCATGAGTTACTATTACTCTCCAATCCTCCTCCAAATATGTATATGAAACATAAAATATATCTTTTTGCATTTGTTCTTGTCTGATACATTTCTTGGAGCCCTGGGCCATTAATATTTTAATAGCTCTGTGCATATAAAAGCAAATAATATATATTTTTTATTCTTTTCTATCCAGTTGACAAATGAAGCTGTGCCTGTGCTCACCAAGGAATCTTCACCATCTCAAAGGCCAAGGTAATATTTCAAGGTTATATTTCACAGTGCTACCTTGATCTATATCCTCCATTACACAGAGGACAGAAGAAACATTGAGGATCTGTTATTGATTCTATTAATTCTCTCCTCCCCCATGAGACTTTGTAGGCTCACCAAAACTAGTCAGGGACTGTATCACTGCCTGCCCTGTAACTCTCAGTGCTTCTCTGCTATGCAGCTTTGGCTCAAAGCCCTGACACCATCAGCCTGTTTTCAGCACACTGACATCACCCTGGCTGCCACCTGCCTGTTTACTTCTCACAGGGTGACACAATGCTACTATTCCGGAGTCTCCTCAAAACGGTTCCTCTGCAGTGCTCAGCCCTTCTCACAGTAATGCTTACAAAACATACCCATTTTGCTTCTCCTTTAAAGAGACAGTATGTAGAACTGGCCTGTTAGTTTTGCTGCAGATTTTATTCTTTACTTTGAAACACTGTTCAGAACAATATTAGGGTTATTAACAAGGAACAGATATTTAAGTGATACCAAGTAGAAGAAATTGGGCCACCTCGAATATTTTAAATAGAGAGATTGGGCAAAAACATTTTAAATACATAAATAAATATAAATAAACACACAAAAGTAACAACATGCTTCTAAAACTAAAACCTACTTTAACAAACTAGAGTATTTTGTTCTAAGTAGTTTTGGGGGGACAGTCATTCTTCCAGCATGGCTGGCCAGTTTTTGGTCAGGATCCAGCAAAGAGCTCAAAGTGTGTGATTTCTTTGTCTCATTCAGTGTCAGGATGCCAAAGTGGCTTTCCCTCTCTGCTTATATCCTCCAAGTTTATCTTTGTTTTCAGTCAGGAAACCCTACTAAGGGCTCATCTTGCTGTGGCTACCAGGGAGCTGACACCATGGTAATTTTGGCAGTTTCTTCTCCCTGTCATGATAGTTAAGTGGTTAAGGGTGCATGTAGACTGCCTTGTTTTTCCAGGGTACCAGAGGTATCCTGGAAAAGCTCTGCCACGTCCAAGGAATGCATCTTCTTTTCTGAAAAAAAATTCTGAAAAACAGATGTGTTTTTTGGCATCCCTGTGAACCTTATTCCACGAAGAAGGAGGGATATTCTGAAAGAGGCTTTTTCCTGACAATTGGCCCAGTGTAGACGGGCCAATTGTCGGAAAAGCCTCTTTTGGAAGAAAAGCAGAAAAAGATAAGCAAATTGCAGTTCCTAATTTGAGTATCTTTTTCCGATAGGCTATGTCTAGACTACAAAGTTCTATTTCTTCTTTGGTAGCTTTGTTCACCTTTTATGTAAATGCACTTCCATTGGGTCTCCTTGCTCAATTGACACTGGAGACACTTTCAAGCAGTTGGAGGATGAATTAATCCTTACCAGCCAAACAGATTTTAAGATAATTCCAGCACATATTCATCATTTTATGTATCACCTATACATAGATCATTCAATAATATTAATAACCAGAGTGTTACCAATTTCCATAAGATACCTTGATAAGAGAAGAAAAGCCAGAGGGGAGCCATAATAGTCTTCAAGTAAAACAGTTCTTATAAAGAGAACAGTCACACTCTCCTTTCCCATTGTTCTTTTTATCCACTGAGAGGTAATGGGCTTAAATTTCAGAAAGGGAGATCTAGGTTAGACATTGAGAAGTTTCTCCTAACTGTCAGAGTAGTTAAACCGAGAAACAAATTACCTGTGGAAGTTGTGAAAACTCCATCATAGGAGGTTTTTTGTTTGTTTTTGTTTGTTTGTTTGTTTGTTTGTTTGTTTGTAAGAGATTAATCAAACACCTGTCAGGGATGATCTAAATAATACTCAGCCCTGTCTCACTGCAGGAGACCGGACTTTTGGAGATCCCTTCCAGTCCTACATTTCTATGATTCTGTGATACCCTTTTAGTTACAGATTATGATAACAGTGAGTTGAGGTTCACTCTGCTGGTCAGACAAGCTGAAACTCATTGCTTGATACAAGGGCCCCCCTTGGCCTCTGGCATTGGGTTGCTGTTAGGATCATACTCCCCTGTATGAAAAAAAATCATCTTATGACTGCAGGCTATTTTGATTCATAATTTTCTTTTAAGCAAAGATGCTTGATAAATAAAACTTCAGCAGAACTGCTGCTGATGGGGTGCCAAAGGAATTCTGTTTCAGCTGATATCAACAACATTGCTTATGTGGGTCATCTGGACATGTTCATTTTTCTTTACATCCTCTCTTGAAACACACATTCAGCACCCCTTATATTAAATTGTTTTCTATTAAAGACAACAAAAGGGTGCAAATCATATTTCTAGTCAGTAGCTATACTTGATGCAAGCTATATTATGCCTTTCCCTTCCTTCTCTTTACATAAAGCACAATATGGCATAGAAAATAACATCTTGAATACTGTAGGATGGGGATGGATTCCATATAGAGGGGTTCATCTTCTCAAAGAAGACTTTATATCAAATATCAGGTATATAATACTTAAAATATAGCTCGTTCCAAAGACACAAATCTAGTTCTTCCAAAATATGGTTGAGTCTGTGATGGGGCTGTGACACTGATAATCCAAGTGCCAGCTGTGGCCAAAAGCAATTTAGGCTAGCTAAGTACTGACAAACTCATAGCTGGACACTGAATGGGCTCATCTGTATGTTATGCTTGTTCAAACCTGGCATTAGTGTTATAAAATATATGTAGTTCTTAGACTTATGAAATGCTGGTAAGTTTTTGCCATGCATTCATCTCCCTTGTAACATCTGTATCCCATGTTATAAGGAAATATTTACATTTGAATGTAAAATGTAAATGTAAAAAAAAAATCTGTGTTGCAAGAAAAAAAGGTCCTCTCTTTGCTGCTTGAAACACTCTCAGGGTCAGAGAGACTAAACTGAAGCAGAGATTCTCAGGATCAACCTGGAGCCTTCCTGAAAAACATTTGGAAGAGATGGATTACTTCATCTCTGTCATCTTTTAAGAATCATAAATGGTAATTCCCTTGAGTGTATGTGTTTGCCTGCTTTTACTGGTCAATCACAGTCATTTTCCCCTAGTTAATAAACCTTTGAATAGTTTATTCTAGGATTGGCTGCAGGGATTGTCTTTGGTGGAAGAGCTAGGGTACCCATTGATCTGGGATAAGTGACTGGTCTCTTGGCACTGGAAGCAACTTGAATACTATGTGATTTTTGGTGTGACTGCTTATCACTAAGTTCATCTTACCAAGATGGCAAGAGCTACTGGAGAGACCAAGGAGACTGCCTGTGACTCCATGGTAAGGCAGTCATAGTCATCTAAAAGTTCTTGTTTGTTACTGGCATGGTAGATCTAATAGAACATACCACCAGTTTAGAGGTCTTCCCTGTTGTTGACAGTCTGCCCTGAGGCAGGCAACCATGATCATGAAGCCCACCAGAGGCATTCAGCCCTCACCAGCATGGATGACATTAAGGTGGCAAGAGAGGCCAATCAACCTTAAGCTGCATCTGCTAGGGAGCTAAGGGGAAATGAGACTGATTGAGAATGAAGCTCATCTGGGCAGGAATAGGTATGTGGAGAGCATCCATAAAGCCCAAGAGTTTAGGCAGGAATGAGACTGCAGTGAGAGGTGCTTGCCGTGCCCCTTTCTGCTGTAATAGGAAGTGTAGGAGCCTGAGAAAGGCAGGATAGGAAGCAATCTAGGAAAGGAGTAGCTAGGTTAAAGGGATAGACCTGAACTGCTGGTTTGAGTGTCCCTTGATTGGAACCTGGTGTACAGCGCAGGCCCAGGTTCCCTTACCCATCCCTTCAGGAGTGGTGCAATCAGCACCATGGATAGTGAGACTGCCTGAGACTTTGAGGAAGGAGAATCTGATAACACCCCAGAAGGGGAGACTGGTGGTGACTGGATGGGAGTGTTAAGCCATGAAGTTGCTAGTGGGCAAGTGCCAGGGACAAAGGGATGGACAGTACAGAGACAGTCTCAAGTTCATTCCCCAGATGAGCAGGAGGAGGCACTACCAAGAGGTAAGTAACAGATCCCATTGCAGGGAACCAGGAGTAAGTCATCTCTGGTTGGAGTGGCTTGATAATAAATAGAGATGGGAGGAGAATAGGAGAAACCTGGGATCTCTTCACCTTCCCTTTAGAGATACCGGAATTTTTTAGGTGTCTCCCAAGATCATCTTGCCTTATGGGTGGCTCTCGCTGTTTAGCACAGTCTGTATGATCATTCTCCAAATAGTCCTAGGACACGGTTGTTTTAATTAAAACCAGATTTATAAAGAACAGAGAGAGAAATCTATAATGTAACAGAAGAAGAAAAGAACCAATTAATGTCATCGCTAACTTGAAACCATGCAAAGGTCAAATTAGGTAGATGGCCATTAACTTTAGTTAGTGTAAATAAAAGGATGCCATATTTCACTTCTCCTTTCTGACCCTCTGGGTCAGACATCCCCATGGGCATGCCCTCTCCACTCTGCCATTAATCATACTCTGTCATTCCTTCTTTTTCATAGTAAATATGAATTATTGACGCATAACAAGTCCTCTGGCACTAGTCTAAGCCTGAATTTGACAAGCCACTGAAGTCCTATGACAACATTTGTGTTTTAGGGGCGGGAAGGATTGGTCATAGGAGAAAGGTAGTGGGTATTTGTTGTGGTGGGGTTCTTTCCTGTTCATCACAATCTGGGGCTCCTTCCTCCCAACAGCAAGCTAAGCAGCAATACAACTTTTCCAGCTCTGCTCCCTCAGAACCTGAACACAGCCAGAGGGAAGTGTAGTAGAGACTAGTGGCAGGTTAAAGTATGATTTTTAACATATTTGCCCTTATCCACCTGCTATACTTTAAGCAGGGCCCCCGATACACCAAAGAAAAGTCCTGAAAAATGGTTGCAGCCACCTTTAATACTGCAGCAACATCATCGTATGTGGATTTTGTCCTCCCTCCCCAACCCCAGCAGAAAATGTGTGAGAGGCACCTACATGTAACTTTAATCCATTCTGTGGTGTAGGCAGCCCCTTCACTGAGAGGAGAATCAGCAGCCATTGAGCAGAACCCAGCCATTGCTATTTTCTCTCTCTTAGGCATTTATTTGGTTTTGCTATTTTCTGACATATTGATTAGTTTCTCCATTGTGAGACACACATTCCCTACAGCAGAACAACTGTGGAAGAAGAATCTACCCAGGAGAAATTAAGTCTTCAGTAATCATGAGTGAATGCAGAGCTGAAGACCTTTCCAGAAATAATGTTCTGTACCCACTTGTTTTGCACAGAGCAAGTATTCTACAATAAATATAACCTGCTAGACTTTAATATTCTCTATTCCAGCCTTTAAGTCACTGATGAAGTCTCAAAGTTAGTGCTGTTAGATGTGAAGAATCACATTTTAATAAAATTATATCCTTTCTACTAAGTCAGTGTTTTTGTGCGAAGTGTAAAAAGCTGATTATCGGCTTCACAAGGGAAGGGAGTTGGCACTTGATAACCTCTTCAGTTAGATGCTAAAAACATATTGTAGCTAATTCTGTTGCCTTGGAAAAGTTTTACTATAAAGTGAGTGAGGAAAAACAGCACAAAAAGGAGAGTGAAGATATGCCCTTTGTGTTGGGTTACAAGTTGCAATTGATAGGATTCTTGGCCCAGCTGCAGCAATATAGTGACTCTCGTTTTTATAATTGTAGGCAATTGCTTTATCTCACTGATTTAGCCACATGCTTAAAATTAAGCTCATGCTTGAGTATCTAACTGAAGTTAGACCCTCCAGTGTGATCCACAAAGCCTCCCGAGTTAGATGCCTACATCTCTAGATACAGCACCATTCCAATCCACAAAACTGTTGTTTGGCTGCCCCGAAACCTGTGGGCACGTAAGCTTGTGTGGCTGTCCCTAAGCCTGCAGGGATTTAGTGTTGCCAACTGCCTGAGATCCAGAGCAATTCATAAACAAATCAGAATAGGCATTTAGCTGGCTAAGTCCTACATGGCCATTGAGCACACCTACTGGATCAGAATGCCTTCATTAGCCCAGCCAGAGGAGGTTGATGGTGATGTTTTAATGAAAACCTTCTTCCGAAAGAAGCCTGCAGTCTAGACATCGCATCAGTGTTGTAACTCCTAACCCCTTCTCCAGTTAACACCCCTAATGACTAAAGCTTTGTAGTAGCTCCATGTATGCCCTGGGAAATCAGAGGGCTGGACTCATTGCAGGCACCATGCATTAAATCTGCTCCAACATCTCAAAGGCACATGTCCATAGCATAGTTATCAATTTTGTATCAAAGCCAAAAAAGTAAACTCTCTAAAGAATCCATGGCTTGTGCATAACTCCACAGTTGCATAATTTTCATACAAATATTGTGAGCATAGATTACTCTGGAGTTTTGCAGTTGTTTTTCCAAAGATCAATTAAGATGGAAAAGAGGTGCTTTTGTTGATGCTAGGTACCTTTCTCATCACTGCCTAATGAAAGTCTAGTAATACAGATGTAGCCATGTTAGTCTTGTCTTGTTGAAACAAAAGACAGGACTATGCAGCACTTTAAAAACTAACAAGATGGTTTATTACGTGATGAGCTTTTGTGGGCCAGACCCACTTCCTCAGATCAAATTGTGGGAGAAAATTGGCATGGTCTGGCCCACGAAAGCTCATCACCTAATAAACCATCTTGTTAGTCTTTAAAGTGCTGCACAGTCCTGTCTTTTGTTTTAATGAAAGTCTGACATACTGGAGAAATGTGCAGAGTCCTATTACAAAATACATGACAATATGCAGCTGTTTGGAATAACTCAGTGTTGTCACATGTCTGACTTGTTAGTGGCCACCTTCTGGTATAATTTGGCATAGTTCTATAGACTTCAGTGCCCTGTAGCTGGAATCTATTAGCACTTGATCTTGCTCCCTTGGAAGTCAGAAGTTTTGTGGCTGACGTCTGTGAGAATAGGATTGTGCCTTGAGACAATGAGTTGAAGGCCATATCTTCCTTTGTGTTTTCTTCAGCACTGAGCTCCTGCTCTCAAGTACTAGAAATGTTTACATCTATAATTTATATCTCGTATCATTAAAATGTAAAGAAATTCGAAGCTAACAGCCACCCCTAGGTTTCCCAGTGTGCCATCTTTTAATAGGCTCCTACTTGGCAAATGCAACTGTTCGGGGTCCAGTACCTAGTGGGGCTATTTGTGAGTGCACAGTCTGCTACGAGAGTGCAGCTGCAGCATCAGAGCCTTTAATTATTTTTTTTCAGGACAGGAGCTAGAGACTCTATTGAACAAACCCATATTGTCCCTCTTGTTTTATAGGTGATGTAGAGGTGCGGATTTGTAGGTGTGAAAGGATCTATCAGGATCATAAGAAATGTGTATTTATGTTCTAAATGCCTAACATTCCCTTTACAAATATAAACAAAATAAGTCTGTGTGAAAAGACATTGCAATCTTTTCTTTTTGAAGTATCCATTCCAAATTCTAGGACATTTACAGTGCAGAGAATACAGCTTTCTTGTCACCGTTACCGCTTTGGCTGTGTTGACTGCTGCTGCCAGAAGACAGCTTTTTCAGAAATCAATGAGAGTGCACAGAGCACGAATTTGTCATTTTAAGCTCACCTATCTCATTTGTCAGGTTACATAATAGAACGAGGTCATATCTGTTCTCTCCCTGGAAATCCAGCTGCTGGAATTTTAAAGTAGTCCTAGGTACAGCAGGACCCTGATTAATTGCATTAATCAATACAGTACAATTTTAAAAAAACATATCAATTAAAAGAAAGACACCATGAGAAACCAGTCATTTTTTATTTACCATTTATCACAGCAACCCGGTGTTATTTGCCATCTATAATTCTTAGAACTTTGGTTACCATAACAACAGGAAGCAGCTTTTATACCAAGTGAGCCAAATTCTGCTCTTGGTTACTCAGAAGCAAATTAAGACTAACTCTCTGAAGTACATGGAATGACACTGATGCAAATCCAGGGTAACAGAGGCAGATCTAGGCTTGCTATCTCTTTTATGTAATCTTCCCCCTCCTGCACCCCCGCCCTGTCAGAAAGACAAGATGTTTTTCTCTCCTGCACTGAGTAAGCTCATAACACAGTAGAATAATCAGACTTAATGACAGGTTAAACCACAAAGGAATGTAACATCTTATATGACATTAACTTAATCTGTAAATTTGTATATGAACTGGTCCTATTTAAAAGTACTCCAGGAAGGAGCAAATCAGAATTTATTCATATCATCAATGCATGGTAAGCCTACATCCAAAGAATATAGTAGAATTAGAATGGTACAGAATAAACAGACTTATGCAACTAAAGTATAAATTCAACATCTTTGGCTAAGGCTTAAGACTTGATCTTGCAGTAAGAGCCTGTGTCTCATTAACTTGGATGAGGCTCCAGGCATCTACATGTGTCCACCCACATGGAGCTTCATTTTCATGTACAAAGCAATAGCTGGCCATAGAATCTCATGACCCTTATGCAGTACTCTCATTTAAATCAGTAGAAATACATCCACAGATCCAGATCTGTGCATGAGTCAGTGTGTTCAAAAGAGCCAGAGTCCAAATCAAAACCAAAAATCTTCTTTGTTGGCCTTGATCTGTAAATGCAAAAATACAGTGGCATTTTCCCAACTGCCAGCCAAATGAGAGGTTAGATTAAATACACATAACAAAGAGAGGAACCCTTCTGGAAAAGTGCTGTGGCACTTAGTAATGATTAAACCAATCGGGTCTAAAAATATCAGATCTGAATCTTCACTTGGCTGTGCCAGTTTTACACAGGAGTTACACCTGCATTAAACGGATATAACTATGTGCAAGAGAATTTGAACAAAGAATGGAAACCTTTCCTGTAGGATTTACTTTTTAATAATTCCGCACAATTCTATATAAGAGAAATAATTAAGTTCTATAAGGCAGCTCACAAATTCTATGGAAAGGACATCATTCTCTGTTAGATTCCATAGGATTCTTTCGCAATAAAAAGAGAAACTATTATTCTAGTCTAGTGCATTCTCACAAATTTTAGATAGCTCAAATAGTTCAGGAGTCAGGTGCTTTGCCACATTCAGAACAGCTTAAAACAATCTCATTTTGGAGAGGTATATTATAAGAAAGCCTTATATTAGCAATCTATTGGGGAATATAAATTGAGTCCTACCTTCAATTACAAGAGAGCAATATGGCAGAGCTGAGGTCTCTGTGAAAGTGCAAGGGTATGTCTACACTTGCACCCTCTTTCGAGAGAGGGATGCAAATGAAGACATTCAAAATTGCAAATGAAGCCAGGATTTAACTATCCCGCACTTCATTTGCATATTTGTGTTACTGCCCTATTTCGAAATAACAGAGGCTGTTAAGACACGGTTATTTCGAGAGAAAACCCTTCTCTAGAAATAACTGGTAAACCTTATTGTATGAGGAATAAGGGTTATTTCGAGAGAAGGGTTTTCTATTGAAATAACCACGTCTTAACAGGGTCTGTTATTTCGAAATACAGGCAGTCCCCGGGTTACGTACAAGATAGGGACTGTAGGTTTGTTCTTAAGTTGAATTTGTATGTAAGTCGGAACTGGTACATATTGTAGGGGAAACTCTAGCCAAACATTTCTCCAGAGCTCAGTTTTATTCTCCCACACCTCACTTCCCTCAGTCCTTTATTCTCAAGCTGAGGTGTCTGCTGAGAAAAGCCGCTCCACGTCTCCCTGGTCTGCTGGGGGGGGGGGGGTGCTAGCTTCGTGTCTCCCTGGTCTGCTGGGGGGAAGCAGCTAGTGCTGGGTTGCCTCACCCCATTTGTAAGTAGGGATCCGATGTAAGTCGGATCCATGTAACCCGGGGACTCCCTGTACTGCTATTTCAAAATAGCACTATAACGCGAATATGAAAATGAAGCACAGGATATTTAAATCCCAGCTTCATTTGCAATTTCGAATGTCTTCATTTGCATCCCTCTCTTGAAAGAGGGTGCAAGTGTAGACATACCCTTAGAAATATGATAAAATTACTCTCATGAAAGGGAACAGGCCAAAAGGCAGGGGGGCAAAGCCAAAGGCTGAGCCCAATGCCCTGGGTAGGGGAAGCCAAAGCCAGAACCCATGAGAAGCCAGACATGGAATAGTGGTTTCATCTGCCTCAATTTCCCCTAAGGGGCTTTTAATGAGACTTTCTACTATTGCTTTGCTCCTTCTTGAGTTGAGATATTTGAGTTTCTGGGTATTGCTTCTCTTCTAGTACCTTGATATACTGGTCACTCCCATAATTGGTCCCCATCAGAGACCCCATATCTGGCATTTGGTACCTTGTTTAAGTGCAAGTTCCTCTAGCACTTGAAACATTTTAGGCATCAGACATCCATCCAAGTGCCTGAGCTTCACCATTATTGCTGGGCTTCTTGAGCACTTATACAGATTTTCTCCTGAGGAAGGCAGCATTCCTTTACAACCATGAGTCCTTTACAAGTCTCTTTCTTTCTGCTACTAATTCTGCCTGCTTGCTACATAGTCTCTGGATTGTTCCAGTTTTGGTAGAAAACCCCACATTTTGGCCTGCAAATTCAATAATTGCTTGACAATATAACTAATGCTTTAGTCACACATGGTTCTTAGGCCCCCGAAGAACCTCTGGACCATGCATGGTCTTCCCCTGAGCTTTCCACTACCTGGGGACCCCACTTTTCTTCCAGGAAAGTGATGGGCCCCCTCTTTCAACTGAATATTTTGGTTGCTTATAGTATGCTCCTCAAATGTCTGGGAAAAGAACATGGCTGGCAATGAGTGGCAATACACAGATTCAGCTCATTTTTTACCATAGCATCAGCATCCACATGTTGTCAACACACTGTCCACCAGTGGGTCTCCTAAGAAGACCCTGGTGAAAAGAAGGGCTACATTGGAATTCCTGAAAAAGGATGATAGAAATACCACTTGCTGTCTCATGGAGATATTATTCCAACACATTTTGGAGAAGATTCAGAAAAGAGCCACAAAAAATTATTTAAGGGCAGGGGAAAATGCTTCTCAGTGTGAGATTTAAAGAGTTCAATCTGCTTAGGCTTTTAAAAAAAAAAAATAGGTGATTGGATAATGGTGTAGAAATACCTGCATAGGGAGAAAATAGTGGAAAAGTTCTTTGTTCTAGAGAAAAGAGGTAAAAGAGCAGGAAGTTGGAGCCATGAAAATTTGAATTAGAAATTATGCACATTTTATCATTGGAGCAAATTATTAAATGGATACTCCATTTCTTAATGTCTTCAGATCAAAATGGGTTGCTCTTCTGGAAGTTATGCTTTAGTAATTTGGGGTAATTTGGTGAATTGTGCTATGCTGGAGATCAGACCACATGATAAAATGCTTCCTTTGGACCTAAAACTCTGTGAATCTGTCCTGGGAAGTACTGACCCCCTTTTACACTGAGGTTTTCCATGCACCTTCATGTGTCAAAGGGTATGTCTACAATACAGTGCTAATTCGAACTAACTTAGTTAATTCGAACTAAGCTAATTCGAACTAGCGCATCTAGACTTAAAAACTATTTTGCTAATTCGAACTAGCGCAGAGGCGCATTTAAGGCCGGCTGAAACCGGTTCTGGCAGGGCATCAGGTCAGTAGTTGCTTTGTGTGGCTGCTGACTGAGGCTATCTGAGGCTTGTGCTTAAAGGGACCCCTCTGGACAGCAGGTTCTCAGCTTTTCCGCTTGCTTGCCTACCTCGCCGAGGGACAGCAAAGCGTTTTCCTCTCCGCCCATCTGTGTCGGTGCTTCCCTTTGGGGCCGCCGCCGCAGGTGGCAACATGGAGCCAGAGCTTACCCTACACTTTCTGGTGCAGTTTCTGGACTTCCTGCTGCAAGCCTGCCAGCAATGGCTGGAGGCTGCCTGGCACCACCTGGTGCACGTCAGCCCCCTGCCTCTCCGCCTGGCCTCCCTGGGGGCCATGAAGCAGCTAAGGCGGCGCCCAGGTGCCGGCGTGCCCCGCCATATCTGGCGTCTGGACACCAGCAGCGACTGGTGGGACCGCATCATCCTGGAGTGCTGGAGAGACCAACAGTGGACACAGAACTTCAGGATGAAGAGGGACACCTTCCTGAAGCTCTGCGAGTGGCTCGCCCCTGCTCTGTGCAGAAGGGACACTCGCATGAGGCCCACCATCCCCCTCCAGAAGCGTGTGGCCATTGCCCTCTGGAAGCTCTCCACGCCGGACAGCTACCGATCTGTTGGGAACCAGTTCGGCGTGGGGAGATCCAAGGAGGGGATGGGCCGCCCCAGGAAAAACAGGAGGATGGGGGGGAGGAGGCGAAAGTGCCCCGCACTGGATGGGCCGGTCTCTCCTGGCCGTACTACACGCCGCCCGGGGAGGGTTGCTTCCGGGAGTGGGGCACGGGGCCGTGTGTGACCACCGGGGACAGTTCATGGACATTAATGTGGGCTGGTCCGGCAAGGCACATGACTCCAGGGTGTACCGGAACTCCTTCGTGTGCCAGAGGCTGCAGGCCGGGACCTTCTTCCCTGGCCGCCACATCAGGGTCGGGGACGTGGACATGCCCGTCTGCCTGGTGGGGGATGCGGCCTACCCCCTACAGCCCTGGCTGATGAAGCCCTACATGGGGCACCTCAACCCCTCCCACCAGGCCTTCAATGCAAGGCTGACCAGGGCCCGCATCATCATTGAGGGGGCCTTCGGGTGACAGAAAGCCCGATTTAGATGCCTCCTCACCCATCTCGACCTCACTGAGCACAACATCCCTCCCGTGGTGGCAGCATGTTGTCTGCTGCACAATTTGTGTGAGTGAAAGGGGGAGGCTTTCCTGCCAGCCTGGATGGCTGAGGCTGACCGCATGTCTGGTCACTACACTCATCCCCGCACCGCCGCCGTCCGGGAAGCCCAGCGGGGGGCCGTCCGGATCCGGGAAGCCCTGCGGGAGAGCTTCCAGGTGGAGGAGGAGGACTGAACTCTCCCTGCATGCCCCACTGGGGCCTTCTTCCACCCTCCCCCCCTTCCCCTTTCCCCTCCCTAACCCCCCTTCCTAATGTCAAATAAAGACACCTGTTTTGGCAAAAAAAAATCTCTTTTTATTTTACATAATTGGGGTGGGAGGAGGGAGGAGTGAGGGTGTGAGAGGGAAGGGGGAAACCTGGGAGGAGGGAGCTGGAAGGGGGTGGAAGGGAAGGAAGAGAAGGGAAAGCTCATGGTTGGGGGTCCGGCTGGCTCTCCCGTCTTGCAGCACTGAGGGTGCGGGGGCATCGGGGGGAACGAGTGTGGAGGGTGGGGCAGGAGGGACGGGGGGTGCGGAGGAAGCTGGAGGGAGAGCAGGTGCTGCAGGGGGAGCAGGGGTAGGGAGAGCAGGGGTAGGGGGAGCAGGGGCAGCAGGGGTGGGAGGAGGAGCGAGAGCTGGGGCAGCTGCAGGAGCTGGAGCAGGAGGAGGCAGAAACCGGTCCACCAGGGTCTGGAGGTGGCCTCTGAGGCCACGGCCCTGATCCTCCAGTGCCTCCAAACTCCGCTGGTGCAGCCGAAGGTCCTCCCGGACCCAGTACTCCTGGTTACGGAGCAGCTGCTCCAGGAACCTGAGGTGCCGCCGCTGGTAGTCCTCCTGGTTCCTGGCATGCCTGCTGGCCCGGGCGCGGGTGGCTGTTGCAGGCGGGGTGGTGCGCCCTGCAGTCCCAGGTGCTGCGGCTGTGGTGAAACAACAGTAGCGGTCAATTCTCCCTGGGGACATGGTGGGTGAAACCCAGCCCCCCTCTGCAAGGCCAGGGCCCCTGCATGACACCCAGCTGCTGCTCCATGGTGGGCAAGGCCCAGGCGCACGGTTCCTGGGCTCCCTCTCCCCCCACCCTCCTGTACACTTAAGGGGAGCATGATGATACTCACATGTGGAGCCCTCCCCGGCCGCGGACGACACAGGCGATGTGCTCTGTGGGGTTCCTCGGGGTCCTGGGCAGGCTCCCGGCAGGCTCCTGGCTCTCGGAGTCCTCCGGCTCCTCCTCCTCGGTGTCCGGGACGGATCCCTCTGCCCCGGGGTCGATCACCATCCGGGGGGCATGGACAGCATGAGCCCCCAGGATGTGGTCCAGGGCCTCAAAGTGGGGGCATGCCTCTAGGTCGGCCCCTGGCTGGTAGACCCGGGAGTAGGACTGCCGCAGGTCCTTAATTTTGCAGCAGACCTGCTCCCGGCTCCGCTGGTGGCCTCTGGCGGCCAGCCTGGCAGCCATGCGGCTGTATATGGCCGCGTTCCTGTGGCTAGTGCGGAGATCGTGGACATTGGAGGCTTTCCCCCAGACCTGGATGAGGTCCACGATCTCCGCACTTGACCAAGCGGGTGCCCACCTCTTGTGGCCCTGGGCAGGCTCCTGGGAGCTGCCAGCCTGGTCCCGGGAAGAGGGGGAGGGCTGGGGGGCATTGGGTGGCTGGCTCATGTTGTGGCAGGTGCAGGGTCTGCTGGCTGGGTGCTGGCAGGCTTGCAACTGGCACAAACTGTGTAGCCAGCCCGTGGCCCTTTAAGGGCTTCGGGGCCGGGAGGGGTGCAGAAGAGTTTCCCTGGTGTTGGCCAGAGTGGCCACCAGGGGAACCTGGGAAGGGCTAGCCTCCCACTAGTTCGAATTAAGTGGCTACACAGCCCTTAATTCGAACTACTTAATTCGAACTAGGCGTTAGTCCTCGTAGAATGAGGTTTACCTAGTTCGAATTAAGCGCTCCGCTTATTCGAAGTAAGTTCGAACTAGCGGATCGCTAGTGTAGCACCTATCAAAGTTAATTCGAACTAACAGCTATTAGTTCGAATTAACTTTGTAGTGTAGACATACCCAGAGTTAATCTAGCTTTGGTACCCAAGGAATTCAAATTTCAAATGGGTCAATTGTACACTGGTTTACACTCTCTACAATCCTATTAAAATCAATAGAGTCTGACGTATATATATAAAATACCTCTTGAAAATAAACCCATAAGATTCCATCTTAGTGTATTATTGTACTTTCATTTATGTACTAACTTGTTCTTCCTGACCATCTGTATCAATTTGCATTACATGCTCTATTGCTCGCCTTTGATAATATTCATTGACTTATACATAGAGAAGACTCTAAAATGTGAGCCACCAATAACTGTCTATGAGCATGGAAGTTCTGCTCTCAATTTGTTTATACAAAACATGGCTTTCAGCAGAACATTGTTACGTGGCCAACTGCACAATTATGAGTCCCAATGAACTGGCAGTTGGCAGATTGTTCACTAGATTCCGCTCCCACTTCAATCATTAGGATTTTTGACACTCTTCCAGTGGGGTAGGAGTGAGTCCCATGAATTAGCCTCCTGATTGGATAGCAGACAGCACCGGTGAGAACTGGCATTAGCACATGAACAACAGCTTGGTTTCTTCTTTAATTTAGAAGCACTTAATTGGCTTTGCTGGCATTTGGTTTCAGTGATTATTCTGTTATATTTCCCTGAATGCAATTTTCTACAATAAGGTTAGAAACATTTCCTTCCTCAGTTGACATATGCTAAAGCTTCTAATGCAGCTTTTGGACCATTCAAATGCTCAAATTCCAATTTATGTTCTCTAAAGGAATCACTATTGTGAGGTAAGAAATCTCAGGGTTAATATGGGAAGGTGATGAGTGAGTCACTGTTTTAAGGAAACTTTTACTGGCAAAAGGGAGCTCAGAGAAGGGAAAGGCAGCTCAAGAAAAGACTGAACACAGTGTCCCTGCAAAGATTTTCCATCCGTGAGCAGAGTGAGCTCTGTCTTGTGCACCAATATTGAGGTCATGTATGCTTGTTTGAATAAAATTACACACACACATGCATACAAACACATATTATATATATATATATACAGGCAGTCCCCAGGTTACGTACAAGATAGGGACTGTAGGTTTGTTCTTAAATTGAATTTGTACGTAAGTTGGAACTGGTACATATTGTAGGGGAAATTCTAGCCAAACATCAAACATTTCTCCAGAGCTCAGTTTTATTCTCCCACACCTCACTTCCCTCAGTCCTTTATTCTCAAGCTGAGGTGTCTGCTGAGAAAAGCCGCTCCGTGTCTCCCTGGTCTGCTGGGAGCGGGGGGGGCACTAGCTTCGCGTCTCCCTGGTCTGCTGGGGGGAAGCAGCTAGTGCGGGGTTGCCTCACCCCGTTTGTAAGTAGGGATCCGATATAAGTCGGATCCATGTAACCCGGGGACTGCCTGTATATATATAATTTTAAATTGTTATGTAAGAAAAAATACTAAAACAACAGATAATTAACAAGGTGCATGACCCTGTACCTACTCACCCTGAAAACTACTCAGCATGCTGGCCCCAGTCCCCAACTGTGCCATCAGTACCACACATAGCCAGCTGGTACCTGTATAAGCCTGGCTAACTGCCTACCCCCACACACACCCTGTAGTTGTACTCAGCCTTGCAATCTGCCTCCCCTCCCATATGCCACCAACATATAAGCCAGGGCCATGTTATCTGACCCCCCAAAACAGCCAGGACCTCTTTGTGTGGGGGGAACAGGCAAGATGTGGGTCTGGGCACAGGTCTCAGCCCAAGCACCACTGCCCAGAGACTTGTGCCCAGCCCCACATCTCGCCCGTTCTCCTCCCCTCCTCTCCCCCCGCCAATGCACATTGCCCAGAGACCTGTGTCCAACACCACACCTTGCCCTCCCTCCACCACCCTCCCTGGAATTTACCAGTGCCCGGTACCTCCCACCTAGCCCAATATCCTGTCAGCTGACAGTGACCAATACCAGATGCCCTGGAAGGAGGAAACACAACAGGAAATCCTCACATGATCCCTCCCCTGTCACCAACCTCCAGAGAAACAGGCTAGAGACACCATTCCTACCCATCCTGGCTAATAGCTATTGATGGACATAACCTCCATGAATGTATCTTCTAGCTCTTTTTTGAACCCTGTTAAAGTCCTAGCCTTCATTACATCCTCTGGCAAGGAGTTCCACAGGTTGACTGAGTGCTGAGTGAAGCAAAACTTGCTTTTTAAACCTGCCTATTAATTTCATTTGGTGACTCCTAGTTCTTATATGATGGGAATAAGTAAATAACTTTTTCTTATGCACCCAAACATGCTTTGTGGACCATAGTGTTGTTTCTGTGTCTTTTCTAGAACCCTTCAGGGGCAATCAGCACTTTTTATTCCCGTGTATCATATTCACCTACCTTGCCTTAAAATATTATTAGAATTGTACTTACACATTAGTGGAAACTGTCTTCCAGAGCAATGTGACTCTACTTGTCCAGTTTTCAGCATTTCATGGCACAAAATAAGGCCCTATGGTTGCCAAATTGCATGCATATATGTTGTCCTATTTCCTCCCTTCATTGTTTCTTCTGAATTTATTCAGACAATACTTGCCCTTAGCATTTTCTGGACAGTCATCAGGCATGTAATTCAACAGTTCACTGTCATAATTTATTCAGATCACATTAGAGAAACAAGTTAGTGATTATGCAGGTGTCATAACTCTTCAGGTTATCTCTTTTCCTCTCATCTCTCTGCTTTTTTAAAAACAGATCCATTTTCGTGTGCGTGACATATAAAGGTAATTGTCCCACCTATTCTGCAATACATCTGAAACTGGAATTCTACATCCCCCTGCTGGAAGCTTTGTTTGAGAACTCAGAACACGCCACGGTGATCATTTTTGCAGTTTGAAAAACAGTACAGATTGCTTTGTAAGGAATTCATCTTTCCTTTCAAGCTAATTACACTTAAAGAAATCCCTTCAAAAGACACACACCATTTTAGGTTATAAAATACGCTTGCCATACAAAAAAGCAAAACATCTGCAGAGATACTGTATAATGGAATTTTCTTTGGAGAGATGCCTGGAAAAAAAAAAGTGAAAGAAAAAAAATTAAAAGAATGAGCAACCTTCAGGTTGGACAAAGAGTAAAAATGTAATAGAGACCTGACAAAACCTCTGTTAAATGTGTAACAATTCACACAAGTTTCGCAAAAAAAAACCTATTTAAAATGTCTGTCTACCTAACAAATCACAGATCTCTGGTTATTTTTAAACATGTTGTTGCAACAAAGATAAATAATTTGCAATTATTTACTTCAATGTAGAATGTGATGAGCATATATGTGTGTGTATATTTCTGTGATGCCCCATGAATGCATGTGCAATTATTTGAGTGGTGTATTGAAGATATACGAATCTGATCAACATTTCAGAGGGGTAGCCATGTTAGTCTGTTTCAGCAAAGACAACAAGGAGTCTGGTGGCATCTTAGCCCTGGTCTACATTAGAGAGTTATTTTGAAAGAACTCCCCTTATTTTGAAATAACAAGTGGAGCATCCACACTACCAAGCCCGTTATTTCGAAATAATAACTCCTGCTTGTCATGAGGAATAACACTTATTTTGAAATTGTTATTTTGAAATAGCGTGAGTATGGATGCTCAGCTGCTGTGATTTCAAAATAATTGGCCTCCAGAGGCCTCTCACAGCTACACTTGTGGCCTCTCTGGCCACACACCTGACAGCTCCACTCCTCCCCTCCTCCTGTAGACTTTAAAACTACAGGCAGAAGGGAATGGCTTATGACACCAGAACAGGCCTGCTTGCCCCGTGCCACACAGCACCGTTGACTGGAATCATGAATTACCCCAATGCTTCTTCTGCAACCCCCCACAGCTGACAATACACCCTCAGCACCTTCTGATGTCCCTGGTCAGGGATGAAAGAGGGCACCAGCCTGGACTGGTGTGGAGATCCTGGATCTCATCGAGGTTTGCAGGGAGGAGACCAACATCCACAATCTCTGCTCCAAGAGGAAGAATGCCAATGTCTGTGCTCAGATGGCCACCAGCCTGGTGAAGAAAGGGCACATCAGGACCCTGGACCAGGTCCAGATGAAAATTAAAGAACTCGGGCAGGCCTACCCAAAGGCCACGGAGCAAAGTCCCTGCTCTGGGGTGGCATCACACCCCTGCCAATTTTATGAGCAGTTGGATGCCATACTGGGAAGGGAGCTGGTCACCTCCCCCATCATCATCATTAACTCCGGTCAGGACACATCCAGTGTCAGCCTTTATGAGAGCGGGGCCGTAAAGGAGGAGAAAGAGAAGGAGTAGGCTAACCAGGACACCATGCTAACCAGACAGGAGCTGCTTCTCTACCTAGAATGGTCCCCCTCTCCCAGGCATTGGATGAACCCAGGGTAGGCAGGACTTGGGTGAAGAGGTTCCCCAGTCTAGACAGCTCATCATGAGCCCAAAGCAGCACCTGGGCAGTTTGGATCAACTGCACCATGAGGTGCAGCACAAAAGCCGTGAGCCTGGCACTACTTTGCAGCAGCTCTGGCTCCATGTTGAAAGTGCTACGGCATCCACAAGGACAGCCACAGAACACGGCATGAGTTTGGTGTCTTGCGAGGGGGTAGCACTTGAGAAGTGGCATATGAGAAGCGGCAGTAGAGAGGCACCCCTTTAAGCACGCATCTCAGCTAGCCTCAGCAAGCAGCTACAGGAAGTGACTACCCTCCTGGTGCCCTCCCTGGAGTGCTTCCGGGTGCTTTAAATGTGATGCAGGCTCCAATCAGTGTGGACACACTATTTCGCTGATGCCTTGTACCATGGACGCATTATTTGGAACAAGTTATTTTGTGAGTTATTATTTCAGAATAAGTTATTTTGAAATAATTTCCTGGTGTAAACATGCCCTTAAAGACTAACAAATTTATTAGGGCATAAGCTTTTGTGGGATACAATTCACATCCTTAGAACTGTCTTTGTATTTTACCTATTTGAATGTGCAATACATCAATGCCAGAATTCAATTGTCACATTTTCCTGATGGTCATGTTAAGGAACTGTTTCAATACATCTGTAATGGACAGGAGCAGTGCTGACCAGCATCCAGGGTGTGTCTAGACTACATCTCTCTGTCGACAGAGAGATGTAGATTAGGCACATTGAGATTGCTAATGAAGCCTGGATTTAAATATCCCGGGCCTTATTAGCATAAACATGGCCACCACTTTTTTTCGAAACTGAGTTTTTTCGAAAAAACCCAGCAGTCTAGATGCGGATCTGTCAAAACTAAAGCCTTTTTCAACAGATCCTGTAAACCTCAGATTTTGAGGAATACAGGATCTGTAGAAAAAGGCTTTATTTTCGACAGATCCATGTCTAGACTGCCAGTTTTTTTTAAACTCCGTTTAAAAAAAAAGTGGTGGCCATGTTTATGCTAATGAGGCATGGGACATTTAAATCCCAGCTTCATTAGCAATATCGACATGCTTAATTTGCATCCCTCTGTCGACAGAGGGATGCAGTCTAGACGTAGCCCCAGTGACTAAGAGGTTAAAGTCAGGTAGCTAGCAAAGGTGTTGGCCAAGAGACTGGGAGAACCAATTGAGATAGAGGGATGAAATTTGAATCATATAAGATTACTTGCCTGTTTTCTTTGTGAGGGAGAGAAAAACCAGGAATTGAGAGACACAGAATGATTTAATCCCAGGCAGGACTACCATGCCTCCAAGGAATTTGGGGCATGGAAGTGGACTGAATAAAGAGAAGATTGGAAATAAAGAGAAAAAGTAAATCTAGTCAGGTTCAGGGTATTTTTTCTTTATTTTGTGCTTTGCTTTGAACTGCTCTGTGTGAACCTATGCTTCCATTCCCCATTTACCATCTTCCATTGTGCTCATAGACTTTTTCTCTGTGATTTAATTTGTTTTCCTTAGTTGCTCTGTAACATCTCGCATCCAGGTATGCTTTATCGAGTTTATCTTTTGTTTAATAATAAAAATCACTTTTTTTAAAGGGATGATTTGATTCTTGTGTCCTGGAAGGTACAGGAGGTCTGCCTCAGACTGAGAGGTCAGCAACTAGAGACTGCAACTTGTTTTTCCTGTTTCTTTTTCCAAGCTTTTTTAAGGCAAAAGAGCTTGGGGTACTCGTTGGCAGGGGCAGATATAGGGCAGGGCGAGCAGGGCGGCTGCCCCGGGCCCCATGCTTCAAGAAGCCCAGCGCATGTGCCGTGACGCCACCGCGCATGCGCCATGTCAAAGAGGGGGACCAGCGAAATTGTGCTGCCCTGGCCCCGGTAAAATCCTCATCTGCCCCTGCTCATTGGGGGTGGGTTCAAGTGTTAACCCCTGATTTTTAGGGATAAAACTCACTTGTTGGTGGCAGTGATCCCCTAAAATCTGTGTATTCTGATTCTGTGCGGAAGTTTTTTTGTAACCAGTGCCTATAGACGAAAAGGGTTTTTTTTCCTTTTGAGTTCTTAGCTAGCCCCATCTTCTGCACTCAGGCTCCAGCTACACTGCCTTTTTTTGCAGAAGAGGATACGCAAATCGTGCTTGCATTTGCATATCTTCTTCCAATTCTTTTTTCGGAAGAGATTTTGCCGCTATTTGGCCCTGTGTAGATGGGGCCAAATGTTGGAAAAAAATCTTCTTTCACAAGATCCCTTATTCCTCATAAATCGATGTTTACAGGATCTTGCAAAACTTCTTCTGCAAAAAGAATCCGAAGAAGATATGCAAATGTGAGCGCAATCTGCATAAACTCTTCCGCAAAAAAAGGCAGTGTAGCTGTAGTGCCAGAGTGGTGAACAGCCCTGAAAACATCTGTGATAGCTGTCGGTCACTGCTGTAGCATCTACTTTTGACATGGCTTGGGTTGATTTCTGGTGCTTCCTTGGCATTTGACGTGAGCTCCAAAAAAGAAAGAATTTAGCAATTCTGATGATCTATTAAAATTAAGTGAAAAAATGAACCTGAAATTTGGGAAGTTTTTATCATTGTTTTATTCCCTTGAAAACACTAGGTAAAGCAACCACTCAATTTACATTTTTGAAGGAAGCATTTTCATCTGCTTGTGTGCAAGGGACACCCCGAAGTCTAGTTTCTCTCCAGTAAGCCCTGTGGAATACCATCACCTGGGACTCCAGTCAGAAGATATTCTGAGAGTTCTGGTGTAATGTCAGAAGAAGGGACAGGGGACTTGGCCATTATCCTATCAGGAGTAAATTCTGGCTAACACAATATAGACTATGGCACAATCCATGGTATAAAAGTTACTGAGCAGTGTGATGGGGCGTATCCACCCCGCACTGTTCAGGAGGGGGTTATCTCAGCCCAGAGAACAGGGGAGGCCACACCCCCATTAGCTTACTGGGCATGCTCCGGCTGTACTAGTATAAGAGAGAGCGTCTCAGATCAGTTGGTGTGGGTGGCTGGAGGGGAAGGAGCTTGTGAGCAGCCCCAGCAGCAGTAACCCCAGCCTCACCAACTACCCAAAACAGTGAGGACGTCCGGAAGACACCAATTCGCTGAATAGGGTTGCCAGATGGTTTAATCAAAAATACCAAACAACCCCTCCCCAAAATGGGGAAAAAATTCTATTGAGGAAAAAAAGGGGGGGGGGGAGACCAAAGTTAAAAAAGGGGGGACCGAGAGTTAAGCATAAATAAATAAATAAATAAAACAGCATTAAAACAGCATGGCCCCTTTAAGAAAAGTCTTTGGGCTTTTTGCCGGTGGCCATCTTGTTTTCTTGATCGGCGCCAGAAGGCAGCTTCCCTGCAGAACCAGGTAAGCAGCAGGGGAGGTCCGGGGACCCGGGGACGCAAGGGTGGGGGGCGGGGGCTGGGCCTGGTTGCTGAGTGTGTCATAGGGTTGCCAGGTGTCCGGTATTTTCACCTCCTGGCAGGGAAAAAAAATCAGAAAATACCAGACATTTTTGGTGTCTGGTATTTTCTGAATTTTTTTCCCAGACAGGAGGCGAAAATACCGGACTGTCCGGGTCAGTACCAGACACCTGGCAACCCTATCGCTGAACCAAACGCCGAGGTCCCCATTGCATACTGAGAATGGTAGGAAGTGGCCTGGAATGGAGGGTTGTCCTCTGAGAGCTCAGCGCACTTTGGTGGGCACCCCTGCTGAGCTGGCTGTGGAGGCTTCCACTGCGTACAGGGCCCTGGGCTGGGACCTGGTGGAATGGGAGTCCCACTACCTCCCCCAAACCTCCACAGTAACGCCTCTCCCAGGCTCTTTGGGAGGCTTCCCTAAGAACTAGGCCTGCAGGGCCGTCCGTACCCTAAGAAAGGGAACTGCACTTTGGGACTAGGCCAGGGAGGTCAATTTACCCTAGTAGAGGGAACCGTACTCTAGAACTAGGCTGGTGAGGCCGTATTTACCCTAGTCGAGCGAATTGTACTTTGGAACTAGGCTGGTGAGGCCACATTTACCCTAGTAGGGGGAATTGTATTTTGGAACTGGGCCTGAGGGCTGTATTTACCCCAATAAGGGGGGGGGGGGGGATTGTCCTGCAGACAAGGACAAGGACACCCTGTGACAAGCAGCTATAGGGGGAATTTTCAAATGATGAGTAGCACAAATCCTATCAGGAGGGAGGCAGGTGGGCAGTAATTCAGCAGGGAAGGCAGCTATCTATGTAGACAGCTTTTGTCTTCTGGGACCTTGACTTGCTGTTTGCTTTAGATCTCTTGAATCCACTGGATTGGAAAACATCTCCTTGCAAATTCCACAAGACTCCATACCCAATATGATGGGTAAATGTGCTATATGTCCTTCTAATCATGTTACTGTTGGAACAGTGCAAGTGCTAATACAAGTTCAGCTAAGCTCCATGCTAAGCTCCAAAGTGGCCTCTTCCATGTTTCTTCCGAATGACAGATTGCCAGACATAGTTACCTCTTCTGAATCTTATTCTGGATTCTACATTACGAAACGCAATCACATAATATGGCAAATGTGGAATAAGCCATCCATACTCAAGTCCTTACACTGTAACAACCATTTGACTTCCTTGAATTGGGATGATCCTTTTTTGAAGTCTGCACCCAGTGCTTATTATGTACACCATAACAGGTATTGCCACTATTGTCATACATTTTGAGATGAACATCACTTTCCTACATTTGGGGAAGAATGAGGCTGAATAATGGAAAAGTACTGACACAATTTACAAATAAATATTCTGCATCAAGCTTTACCTGTAAATTCTCCTCCCCCTCCTTAAATCTCATCAGGAGTTGCATAGATACATTATAATTCAAATATGCAGGAGAAAATGTTTAAGATTATTTTAACCTAGCAGGAAGAAAAAAACCAAGACAACAAAAATAAGACTGAGTCTACTTTGCAGTGGATTCTGTAACCTGCATGCAAGAATAGAGAACTTTATTAGTTCTCCATTCTGAATTTACATTATTTACAGCCTAAAGCTAGACAATATTTCTCAATGTGCTATGTTTGGCCATAAATGCTATTCAAAGATTAGATCAAACTTGGAGCCCTATTTGTGTTGCTTGAGTCCTGGAGGTTCACTACTGTTGAGATTTCTCATGCAACGACAAAGGATAGATGGATATCTGAGCAAAAGAGAATAAAATCATCTATGTTGGGAAACACATTGTCAGGTTCACCAATGAAATGGAAGCAACCTGATGCAGAAAAAGCAGAAGAAAATGAAAGAAGCTCAAGAGACGAAATGCAAACTTAAAAAACAAATTCTTATCTAAGAAACAAAAAATGCTGAAAGAAACAAAATTTTGCCAAGAATTCTGATTTCCTTTCTTAGCTACTGGGATGTACAGTAGTGGTGCTACTGACAATATATTTTTCAATGCATGCTGCCCTGAATTGCATTTAGAATAGTGATTTGGTATCCATGCAGGATGGATCTAGGGATGATGGTCTTGTGTGGTGCAGATTAAGCATCACAAAACCCAAGTTCAATTCTTCTCACTGCCATAGCGCTGATATGTGACTACGGGAAAGATGTCTAATCTCTCCCTCTGCATAATCTCTCCCTCTACTGTATAAAGCCAGAAAAAAATCTTCTAAGTTATCATTTCCCTTCTGTTGATCCAATTTTCCTATGGACTGTTTTATTGTTTCTACCACTTTGGCTAAGTCTGACATGGTCAACAGGTCATACTGCTCATATACTGATACCCCTGAATTTCTATTTTCTCACTATAGTCATGAGAACCATTGGATACAAGAACAACTAAATACAGTCAGACGTGCTACTGCATTGGATTATCTTTAAAAATATACTCTCTTGAGAACTCCTAAGTGTAGTGCTGTAAGTACACTCCTTCTGATAACAGAGTTTTGTATAATGAGAAGGGATGCTATTGCCTGCCCATGTTTTTCTGCCCTGATAAGATTTTATTTCTGCTTCACCACAGTTAGTAAAATCCTGTTTCCCTTGTAGCTAGATAATTCAATTCTTTAGTATGCAGCGTCTGGGCTGTCTGTCTGTCTGTCTGTCCCAGACATTTGCCACCTGAAATTAGACAGTAAAGCTGGTACCACTGTGAAGTGCATGAATCTGTTGCCTTCCAGTTCATGAAATTTGCATGGTTGTTTGTCTTTTGGGTGGTAGCTATATTTAAGGGCTGAGGATCTAAATCTGCATATTAACTGTACCATATGGAACAAGCACTCTTTCTTTTTTCCATTAGCAGTTTGCCTGGCTTCCTTCACTTGAAAGAAGTTTTAAGTAGTCATTTAAGGCAAAGAACTTCACTCGGAAAGACTCGTAATCTATTAGGTTTGCCAAATTACTTCCTGCTTTGCTATTTCATTATTATTTCACATGCTGCGTAGGGAAACAAACATCCAAAAGCTTGACATTTTTCCTACAATTGGGTGTACATTTCAGTACGTTTACCAACCAGCACAGTGCTTTTGGAATGGGAATGTCTGTGTTTGCAAATTGAAATATGTTCCTCAGTAAGCTACTGAAAAGCCTGGAGCTAGGGAACCCCAGTTCCCCAGCCAGGCTGCCAATGTGGTTGATTGCCCAGGAAGTCCTTGGCCCCCGCAGCCAGCAGGGCAAGCTACCGGGCAGGCAGGTGGTTTGGTGGGCAGGAAATCTACATGGCTTCCATTAAGGTTCCATCCAAACCGACACAGTTTTGTGGCATGATTTGATTTGGATAAATTGTCATTTTTCAGATAGAAAAATGTCAGAAAATTTGTGACCAGCTCGTGTTTCTTTTTTCTTTCTACTAAAGTAGTGCTACCAACACTGTACAAACACAAGGGAAATCCCAGCTCTGGAGAGCTGATAGTTTCACATGAAAAAGAGGGGAAAGTGATATATAGAAGCAAAGTGACTTACTCTAAATAATGTAGGAAGCCAGTGGCTCGGACAGAAGCAAAACCGAAGTCTCCTGACTCGGTATCTTATGTCCCATTTACTTATCTATATCCAACTATCCCTTGGTTACGCACATGCAATTCTCATTGATTCATGGAACTGAGGGCAAAGTTTAGCAGTTACACAGCTGATGGGAAGTAACTTGTAAGTGAAAAGCATCATTACCACACCAAACGCCACACACAGGTATAAGTATGCAAGAGTAAGAGTGCATAACCTCTACAAGATTCACAAATGGACACAGAGTGTCTTGCCTGTATATTTCAAATACTTTTTCTTTCAGGAGAAATCAATAAACTGTGTGGAATGGAGAGAGTTTAGCCATATGGATAGTCAAAGTATCTGTAGGTCAAGCTCCTGCTTCCTTGCTTACATGAGTAGACCCATTGACTTCAGTGGGTGGGATGTAAAGCAAGAAGGATTTGGAATATAGCAGAAACAATGACCATACATATTGAGTAATGACTTTTGCTAACACAGTGCAAAAGAGGTATCAAGAGGACAGTAAACATGCAGATAGTTTGTGAGGTTCCCACCTCTTCTTTTCTTCTTGGAATAACCTCATTACCAGGGAACTATGTCTTCTAAAATGAAAAAAAGAAAATGCAGATTGTACTTTTTTTTGTTGTGCTTATGCAAGCACTAACCACTATAATCTACAGCAAATAAGGAAAAAACACTTGAAGACCCAGAGAATAAACACAAAGTTTAGAGAAACAATTTAAGGAGTCCTATGTATGATGGAACTATTAAATATTTGCTGAAAGGAGAAGAGGGGTGGATTTGGGAAGGGAGCATACCAAAAGAGCTGTGGTGTTGTTACCTGTGTGCCGAGGTGACTGGCAGAAAGGCATGACTAAGGCAATAGAGCCAAACTCTATCGCTATGTCTACACAGCAGTGTTCTTTCAGTATAACTGACGTTATTCCAAAATAACATAGCGCCTACCCAGCAAAGTTATTTTGATATAATCTAAAAATAATGTCAATCTAGAGGACTTCTTACTCCAACTCCTGTAACCCTCATTTTATGAGTAAGGGAAGTAGGAAGAAAAGTGCTCTTTCTCAGACTTCCTGCTATGTAGACAGCATGAAAAGCCGAATTAAGCTATTTCGACTTAAGCTACACAATTGTCATAGCTGAAGTTGTGTAGCTTATTTTGGCTTTAGCCCTGCTGTGTAGACGTGCCCTATGAGTTCTCCTGCTGTGGAGCAACTCTAGAGGAGTAAAAAGACTCTTCCTCATGCATCTAGACGAATTACGCAGGCTGGGTGGTATGGAGAGGAAATGTCCCTACTTAAATAACACCCAGGCTGGATTTTCCTAATGTACATGTTGGTCCTAAATAATCAGTGCTCTTCTGAAACTACTGATTACAGTTGCAAACAGGTTCAAGAGAACGGACTGATTTATCAGCATTTTGAGTCTAATACCTGTTTCATTTTCCATGTATCTCTTGCCCAGGATGGAAAACAACTGGCCAAGAAGAAAAAAATGACTAAGACAATCTACAGTTACATTTGTTGCTTGTGAGCATCTGGTGGCAATGAGCTGTTATTAATTTTATTATGTACTTTGTAGCCACCCAGAAGCAGTTGGACAAGGCGCTTAAAATAACAAAGTGAAAAGAAGAGAGAACAAGCTCTTTGTTTTAGGCTTCATCAAATCAGTTAGGGCTTCCCTTCTCCTAGCTCTCCCCCCTTATTTATTTATTTCTTGGCTGTGATGATCTGTGTATTTTTCCATAGCCCTCAGAATCCCTAAATAGGAGCAATGCTCTGACATGTACTCCCCCTCAGACTTTTCTCTAGAATTGCAGTAAGGAGAGGGGGTGGCAAAGCCTCATGAGCATGACCCTTGGAAACTGCTTTTCCATAACTTCTAAGAGACATACATTGATATCCCATAACAAAAATATTAAAACAAGTAGAAAGGTTGCACATTTGTGCACTTCAGGCTAAATCTTATGGCACAGAGCAAACTTTATTTTTCAGGAAAATAGCATTGGACTAGGGGGCTGCACCCACAACCCCAGCTGTCCCCTACTGCCAGTGTAGCTGTGTCATAGCTGATAATATAGCAGATGGGGAAAATGCAGATTACCACTCTTCCATCATCACCTCACTGTCCTCAGCCAATACAATGCAAGGAATCGTGGCTCACACATTTGGCTTTCTGAGGGTATGTCTACACTACCCCGCTAGTTCGAACTAGGAGGGTAATGTAGGCATACCGCACTTGCAAATGAAGTCCGGGATTTGAATTTCCCGGGCTTCATTTGCATAAGCCGGGTGCCGCCATTTTTAAATCCCGGCTAGTTCGAACCCCGTGCCGCACGGCTACACATGGCACAGAGTAGCTAGTTCGGATTAGGCTTCCTAATCCGAACTAGCTTTAGTCCTCATTCCACGAGGAGTACAGCTAGTTCGGATTAGAAGCCTAATCCGAACTAGCTAGTCCGTGTTGCGTGTAGCCGCACGGCACGGGGTTCGAACTAGCCGGGATTTTAAAATGGCGGCACCCGGCTTATGCAAATGAAGCCCGGGAAATTCAAATCCCGGGCTTCATTTGCAAGTGCAGTATGCCTACATTACCCTCTAGTTCGAATTAGGAGGGTAGTGTAGACATACCCTGAGAGCCTTTAACCCAGATACTGAAAACTGTTTAGGAACCTATTCCTATTCATTTCAATGGGAGTCAAGTGCCTAAATATCTTTGAGGCTCTGAGCCCTTGTGATGGAGTGTACAAACTCCACACTGGTGAGATGAGAGGTAAAACAATCTAGGCTAGTGAGTGGGCTGTATAAGTGGCCCTCCATCTCAGTGGGCTGCAAGATTGTTGTATCCAAGATGGCTTCCCGGGATAAGGTAATTGGGACCAGGCCTCAGAGTCAAGCCACAGGCCTCTTCCCATATGGGGAATGAGGATGATGAGTCATTGGAGAGGGGAGAAGACAGACCAGAGAATGATCGGAGGAGATGCCAAGGGAGACCTCAAGATAAACTTGTGGTGCAAACTGAAGAACAAGAAGTGAGGTAGGAACTGACCCAGGGAATAGGTGTAAAGGGGTCCACTCATAGCTCATTATTTTCAAATTCCCTGTGTTGGAATCCAGTGCGGGCCTGGGTTCCCCGACCCTCAATCACTAACTCTAGTTGCTAGGCAAGGTCTCCACAGACTGTAGTCACTGGGTGACAGTATTGTCTCTAGGGGTACATCTAGACTACAAGCCTCTTTCGAAAGAGCGCGTCTAGACTGCAACCTCTTCTTTCAAAAAAGTGAGCTCCTTTTTCAAAAGAGAGCACCCAGGCAGTCTGGATGCTCTCTTCTGAAAAATCCCTATTTGCATTCAAGAACGTCTTTTTTCGAAAGAGCACTTTCGAAAAAAGGCGTTCTTCCTTGTGAAATGAGGAGTACCGCCATCAAAAGAAAAGACACATTATTTCGATTTAATTTAGAAAGAACACGGCTGTAGTCTAGATGCAGGTGAAGTTTTTTCGAAACAAGGCTACTTTTTTCGAAAAAACCTTTCAGTCTAGACACAGCCTAGGTGGTACTATTAGCCTTGGTGAAACTTCCTTCCCCCTGACAGCCCTCCTCCCCACTTTAAGAAGCTGCAAACACAAGTTTCAGAGATTAGCTTGGCAGTATAGGCACAGCCTATGCTGGCATAGCTACATAGGCATAACTATATTGGCATACCTCCTAGCATAGATGCAGCATATGCCAACACAACGAGCTTTTCTCCTGGGATAGGAACACCAGCTCTCTGAATGCCAGTAGCAATGCTGACATAAGCATAATCCTGTCTAGAGTGGGGGTTTTGTTGGCCTAAATGTATTGCTAAGGGTGTGGTTTTTTCCCACCCGTGAATGACACAGTGATGCCATAAGAATTGTGTGTGTATATCAAGCTATATTTTCTGCAACAATTAGGATGAACAACCTCTCTGTGTGGGGTATTCAATGACATTTCCCTCTGAACAAGCAGGTTTTTGGATGCTTTTGGCCTTTGGGGATAGTTAAGACAGCCAAAGATTTGACCCACAGACAATAGACATGAAATAATCCCTATTTTCTTATCTGACACATAGCAATGTATATGATATTGTTTTTATCATTGATATCTGTGTCATCCTTATTATCTCAAGAGCTTTACCTTGTTTTATAATTTCACTACAGAGTATCTCAATATGTCATAAATGTTGCACAGAGGGTTTGATTTGATATTGAAAGAGACATTACAATTTATTCCACAAAATCTGAAATTACAAGGCAAATTTTAACTGAAACTTCAAAACTGGAAAAAATGGAGCAATCCCATTTAGTTTCTGCCTGATTTTGCAACTCTCCTCTTCTTTCACCTAAGAGGTGAAAATTATCAGCTGGTGGAAACCATCATAGTTCCTCTGAAGCCAAATTGCAGCAGATACCATGATGGTAATTTACACCAGCAGTGGATTTATTTACATCAGTTGAGCATAGGGATGTGAATGGGTAGTCAGTTAACTGGTTACCTAGTAAGCAACACCCTTACCGGATGATGCTTATCTGCTAATGGTTAATCAGTGCCCAGAAGCATCACCCTGCCTGAGGCCTGCCATGGGCAGAGGGCTGCCCCAGTGTTGGATTCAGGAGCCATCGGCAGCCCCACTCCCAACACAGCGCTGGGATCCAGCAGCCAACCCTATGGGCTGGGGGTTGCTCCTTCCACTTAGTTGGTAAACTAAAGTTTAACCCGTTAAACCTAATGTTTAACCAATTAACTGATTAATCAAGATTTTACATATCTAGTTGAGCACTATATGTTCTTGTTCTAATTGCTGTCCCGGTCTTTGATCTGCTCTGCACTTTCCAGAGAGCTATGACCTAGCAGCTCTATGTGTTCTTTATTCATTTCTGTCATGAGACTGTCTTCAGTCTCATATAGGCCAACATATTGTCAGCATCACAGCTAAACAGAAATGAGTTTAGCTAACACAGTAGCATGTACAGGCAGTCCCCGGGTTACGTACAAGATAGGGACTGTAGGTTTGTTCTTAAGTTAAATCTGTATGTAAGTCAGAACTGGCGTCCAGATTCAGCCGCTGCTGAAACTGATCAGTTTCAACAGCGGCTGAATCTGGATGCCAGTTCTGAATTACATACAGATTCAACTTAAGAACCCCAGGCGTCCCCAAGTCAGCTGCTGCTGAAACTGATCAGCGGCCGATTCCAGGAAGCCGGGGGCAGAGCAACTCTGCCTCGAGCTTACTGTAGTCAGCCGCTGGTCAGTTTCAGCAGCGGCTGACTTGGGGACGCCTGGGGCAGAGCAGCTGGGGTGCTGCTGGGTTGCTCCAGTAGCGCCGAGAAGCGGCGCTACTGGAGCAACCCAGCAGCACCCCAGCTGCTCTGCCCCAGGCGTCCTGATTCAGCCGCTGCTGAAACTGACGAGCAGCGGCTGAATCAGGACGCCTGGGGCAGAGCAGCTGGGGTGCTGCCAGGTTGGTCCAGTAGCGCCGAGGAGCGGCGCTGCGGGACCAACCCAGCAGCGCCCCAGCTGCTCTACCCCAGGCGTCGTGGGCAGAAAAGCCTGGTCTGCTGGGGGGGAGAGGGCACTAGCTGCGCTCCCCGACCCAGCAGACCAGGGAGACGGGGAGCAAAGCCGCAGAGGACACTCGCAGCAGGACAGCCCAGGCGTGCCGCGGCTGTCCTGCTGCGGGCGTCCTCCGAGGCTTTGCTCCCCGTCTCCTTGTTCTGCTGGTCAGACCAGGGAGACGGGGAGCAGCTTTTCTCGCCCCGGAGAACGCGGGCGGTGGGACCGTGGCTCATCTGGGCGTCCCGCCGCTCCCGTCCTCCGGGACGAGAAAAGCCCCGTTCGTAACTGCGGATCCGACATAAGTCAGATCCGTGTAACTCGGGGACTGTCTGTACACTAAATGATCTCAGTTGTTGTGGGGCTTCACCGCAGTACGGGAATTAGAGGTGCAGCAACACTCCCTGGCTTAGAGTGGTTTCCATCATAGCCAGGGTTTACAATTTTGTTCAGTGGCTTCCAGCACCCCCACTATCAAATCTGTTCCAATGCCATTGAGCTTTACAACTTTATTGGAGTCCTGAATTCTTAGAAATTATTCACTTTTCCTTCTTCATTGTTGCTTTTTATTTCCATTCAGTGTTCATGTATTGTCTGACATTGATTTAGGCGAGAGTAAGCTACGACTTGATTGATAAAAACTAGCAACACTTAGTAGCTGTTTTTTTTAAAAACAGACATTTTCACAATCGGTATTCCTCCTTATGGCCATCAGGGCATTTCAATTATTGGTAAAAATGACTACTGAAGCCTCGTGACTTCTGATCAAATTCAAGGCTGGGCGGCTTTTGAATGGGCTCACATGGCAAGACTTCTTACGTCCTTCAGAACAGTGGTGTACCTAATGAGACAGTCATACGGAGCCTGCAGTGATAGAATGTAAGGACCTGGATGAACAATATACTGTTAAAATTATTTGGACTTGAAAGCTGGCACCTTGGTGTAGTCATAAGGCTCTATGTACAAATTCTGCCCTGACTCATGTCCTGTGCCAAATTTAACTTTCTCTAGAGCTAAAGCCAGTTTGATATTAAACTCCTGGAAAGCAGATAATAATATTGAACCTCATCGTACTGTGATTGCAAATAGTTATAGACATGCAAAGAAGTTCAGTTCATCACATTGCCTTTTTCTTTAATGTGCTGAGTTCTGTTGCACTGACAAAGGGAGAATATTATATATCAGAAAAAGTATGTGAGCAAGAGAGTCTCCAAGGCAATGTTTTGACAGTTTCATCATTGTTTCAATGGAGTAAAACCGGTGAAGCGAAATAATCATGGTGCCCTCCATCTTATTTTGAAAACAGCAATTTTCCTGTTAAATTTTGAACAGGAAAACATATTGTGAAGATAAGAATCTATAATAATTATCATTTTTGAACTTTTTCCAAAGCAACAACAAATGTCAACAGAACAAATGGGAAATACATGTTTTGGAGCACTTTTGGCAGGGTTCTGGAAGTTTGGGATATTTCAGATCAACAACTGTCTCAGCAAGCAGTCAGAGGTTAAGAACTACAGTAAAGTTTCATGGAAAAATAATATTAATATCACTTACTGTGATTTCTTTAGGTTTAATCAATTAAGATTGCTGGAGCGCCATGTGGGAAAGCCTACAGCTTCCATAATTAGGCTACCTACAAGACTAAGAAAGAAGAAAGAACATCAGCTTCCACTTAACATTTAACATTCAGAACAAATGGGAAATGTTGCAAAGTAGACAGTTTGTCTTTGTGCAATAGTTTATGATTGAACCAAAAAAATAATAATTTGCAGTGAACAATGTACTTAATTGAATTATCTATTTTTCCAGCTCACAGAAAGTCCAGAAGCAGCTGTAATGTATTCATTGTTTGAATTTACAGGACATATTTTGTTGCACTTTTTTTTAAAAGCTCTTTGGATTAATTATAAGCAACTCACAGTTAGTATTCTAGCTCTCTTGGTTAGCTGAGATTGGTCACAAAGTACATGGTATTGTTTCTGTTCCCTGACTGGATTAATATAACTCATAATCAAGACAATGGCTTGCAAAAATCACTGGGATTTAGAATCTATGAATTTTAAAGTGTCTGGAAGCTGTAATTTGTTTCTGAGCCATCGCTCTAAACATTTTTCCTTAACGTTCAGAATACTTGTTGACTGAATGCAGAGTTTAAATTTAATTGTGTCATATTATAGTCAAAAACGTAATCAAAGGAATTTTCCTACTTGCAGAAGGTGGAGTTGGAACGTCATATGCCTAATCTAAAGGCTTATGTGGCAGACAGTGGTTAGGGGGTTTCAGAAAGTTTTTTTTGTTTTGGTTTGGTTTTTTGGTTTGTTTTGTTTTTTGGTTTTTTTTTGCGGATTTTTTATACCAGTTTGTTTTTGTGCATAACAAAGGCCTTAGACTTTTACTTAATAGTTCCTGCATTAAACTCCTAAATTCTGGTTGTGTTAGAACATCTCTTAGAAATGCATCCAATCTAGATGTAATGACTTCAGGTTCACCACATTCCTTGGTAAGATGTCCTAATGGTTAATTACCATAATTCTTAACACATTGTACCTTATTTCCAGTCTGAATATGTGTGGCTTTAACTTCCAGACCATTTATGTCTTATTGACTACATCACCATCTACGGTCAAAAATCTCTTCCAGCTGTAGGAACTATATATTACAGCCAAGTCATCTCTTATTCTTCTCTTGAATAAATTACATGGATTGAGTTTCTTATGCCTCTCACTGTAAACCATATTTTCCAGACCCAAATCATTCTGGTAACTCTCTTCTGAACAGTGATAGAGATGCAGCCTTGTTAGTCTGGCGTAGCTGATCATTCACTTAATGACCTTAAAACATGCATATTGCTTCAAAGAGACTTTAACTCCAGACTTCAACAAGAAGCTTCAGAATTGTCATTCATGCTTAAATTTGACACTTTATGTATGGGTTTAAACAAAGACTCTAATTATCTCACCCATTACAAAGATAGCTTCCCCAATTATCACTCCTAATGTCATTACCTCATAGAAACTTCCCCTATTATCACCCGTATGCCACTACCTCACAGAAACTTACCTTCCCCCCTCGCCCCCACTCTGTTCTAAAATTTGATTTGTCAATTTCACATGCGTTCACTTTTTTTTAATTCTATCACTTTGGTATATATGGTTGTGTCGATTTTCTTCCACATATTGATCTGAGGAAGTGGGTCTGGCCCACGAAAGCTCATCACCTAATAAACCATCTTGTTAGTATTTAAAGTGCTACATAGTTCTGTCTTCTGTCTCTTCTGAACTGTTTCCAAATTTTCAATCTCCTTTTAAAGTGCAGACACTAGAATGCTTCAAGTATCTGTATCTGTAAAACCAGGTGTAGAGCTATTACCACGAGAAAAGATTCCATTAGGTCCCAAGTTTTTCTATTTCAAAAGATTCATCAGTCAAAAACTAATGGTGCAGTCAGCTCAGGATGTAAGTTTGGGCAATGAACCTGCAAAAACTGTTAACTGCATTCTAAAATTGTGCCTTGAAATTACTAAAAAAGGGAATATAAAATAACTGTAAACTGCATTCTTAACCTGTACAAATTGCTTAGTTTTACAGTGTATTAGACAAGTATGTAATTCTGGATATAAAAATACAAACGCTGCTCACCTTACTGCTACAATTAGGCACATCCCAAACAATGGGACTACTTCTATGATCAAGGCAAGTAGCATTTATTCCTCATTGGGCTGCAATACCTTTGGCACAACAGGGTGAGCTAAGGACAAAGATCTTGCCTCAAGTGATTTTTCCTGTCTTTTGTGGATTTAAATGATATGCTTAATACCACTTTAACATACTTCTCGTAGTTTAATTCTGTATAATAGCAAAGCCAGTAGTAAGTTAATTAAAAAGTGCTATAATGTCTGAAAGAAGTCAGCAGGCTTCTATGGGTTGCTGATCAAAGAGAAAGTGTTTCTTTTTTAATGATGTTCTCTTTTGCTCTGTTAGTTATAGTGTAGCCATATAATCACCTACTTCGTTGCACTCATGTCAAAATTGGATAAAAAAGATGGTCTGAAGTAAAATAAAATTGAAAATGAAATTGACAGATAAAAGTTTAAAACATATAAGAACTGTGATCTTCTTGCCTGGAGCCAAGATTTCATTAATTACAACATTGAAATGATATGTCCTAAGAATGAATAATGAAAGGCAATAGTTATTCAGATTGAAAATTCCTTATCACTTGATTAATGACAATTTACTAATGTAATAGTGCCATTAGTGCCGATCAATTGAAACTGTGACTTACACAATATTTCAACATTCACAGATTTATTTGAATTACACAAACTAAACAGTATGAACTTTATATGCACATAGATTGATTATTTTTAATGTCATGCCCCATGATTCTGATTCTTCCCTCACCATGCACCAGTCTTATTGTGGCACAATTTTTTTTAACATGGCTTAATTTTGCATGAGTGGGGGAGGGACAGAAATGTTAGACATTTGTTTTAATCGGTAGCTATGTATAACTAAAAATCATTCAAAAACATCTTCATACTGTGCAAGTTTCAGTAGTTTAAGTAGCTTTTCCTCACAAACTATTCTCTTCCATTAAGTGGCAGTGGGCTTTTAATGTAGATTTTCTATAAATCATTAAGCATGATAACAATAGACAATGAGATGATGGATATACAGAACAGGGCAAAATAGATACTTTCTCAGTTGTCTGTAATGCTTTCTTTGAACAAACTTATTGTATTAACCAAAATGCCATTTATGTGTTTACTGAATTAAAATATACAACTGGGGCAAGAATGACATCAATTTTAATCAAGTCCCTAACACGGATTCACTCTCTAGCTTTAGATAAGTCAACTTCTCTTCCTTTCTTCCCCTTTTGTAACACAAGGTTATTGTCCTTTCTCAGAGAGAACTGGTTTGTAGAGCTAGTCAGAACATTCTCAATTAAATATTTTTGGTGTCTTTTTTCATTGAAACTGAAACAACTTCAAAACTGATACATTTCTACAAAATATCAGCAAGATGATTTCTGAGGACCAGTATAGATCTGTCAATCTGAAAATGGATGTTTTGTCACAATTCCGTTTTGCAAAAACTAAACACTTTTAAAAGATTTTGTTTTCATTACAAATGAATGAAAGCAAATTTAGAAGCATGGAAAGTTTCATGAAATTCATTGTCATTCTCTGGACAGCTCTAGCATTTAGGATTCTTTCTTGATTATCAAGCATTTTGTAGATAAAAAGCAGTACAAAAATAGATAAGTAAATTTATTGGGGGATTGGTATGAAGAGGGTAATAAATCTAAAAAAGAAGTAATATACATGAGATGGATCTAAATCTTGTCTGTTTCTTTAATATATCAGCAGTTTCCCTTACAAAATATAAAGCTGTGGTAAGTAGGACTATGAGCAAGGGAATTTTGGGGATAAATTACTTGTGAATACATTGTCCTCTTAATTTGGCCTTTTTTTGCATTCATGACCCAATGGTGGGCTTCTCCTCCACTGTTAGGGGACTGGGATGGGAAGGCTGTAGAGTTGGGCAGGCCTGTGGTTACAGTCCTCCCCCTTCTCAGAACAGAAGGCATACATTCCTTAGACATTCCAGCCTCAGCCCAATAGACTGTACTTGGTTTTTGACCCCAACCTCAGCCCCATGGACTAGGTTGGTGCCTAGCTCCACCTGACTGCATGCCAGAACCTTGACTATGTGCTGCCTTGCCCTGATTCAAGGGCAGGCAAATAAACTGCTTCAGCTCTACCTGACTAAAGGTCACAACCCTGATTATGTGCTGCCCTTCTTGAAGACCAGGACCCACTGAGTACCACTAATTCCCCCTTCTTTGTTTTTGAGAAGTATTCTGGCAGACCAAACGGTGAAGAGAGGTGTCTTCCATGAAAGGTGAACTTGGCAGGATGGCCACACTCACTTACACACCCTCAGTTGGATAGCTGGGCCTTGTTATAAAGGAGAACAAAAAACAACACAAGATTTCTAGTATCAGTTGAATCACAAATAATAAATATTGAACATATTGGTTCATGGCCAAATTCGGTTGTTGACAGGAGTTATTCAGATGAAGGACAGCCATTCCCCAAATGTTTTTGCAAATAACAAATATTAAATACAGTATAGTGGAATCCAACAACTCCTGGGAATGCAAAGATACATTTGTGAATATTGACTGTGGTATTTGATTTTTCTATATTTGATTAGTTCTAATTGGTGAGGTTCGTTTAAGCTTTGTCTTGACTAGGAATAGTGGAGGAGTTTAGACTGGGTTTAGGTAACCCATGTTAGGCAAACCTGACTTAAACTTTCACTTTTTCCTAATGCAAATGCAGAGTAACACCTTCTAGTTAGATATAGCTGGTTGAAGTATAACCCAGGACCTTGACAGGAAGAATACGGTCTTGTATTTCTCTCAGAGCTTTAGTCGGCATCATGGTAAAGACACAGTATGATGGAACTGAAGTTGCTCTGTACAATTTTTGCATATTATAGGTTGATCTAATTACTGGCCTAGCATATATTACTGTATGGATATATTGGTTTAGCTTAAGAAGGGTCTTTAAAGAGAAGCAAGCAGAAGGAAAGAGAGTGGTTCAAGATAAACTGTCCCTCAGCAACATTTGCGAATTCTTAAGAGATATTGCCCAGTCTGTTAGCATTGTAGATTTTCCCTCCTCCCAGGCTAATCTGCAAAGTTGTGTTCATCCAGAAAGGTCAAAGCTCAGGAAAACAGAAGAAAACTGGAGGAGGGGAAGAAGAGCGATAGCACCCTATCAAAAGGGTCTTGAGAGAAGGGAGACCAGAGATTAAAGTAAGCGGGTGCGCCCTGGTGCTCAGCTCCCACAAGCTGCAGCAAAAGCCGGCATGGAGCTATTTAAAGAGCTGGCAGGGACCCAGCTTGCAATGGGATAGGACCTGTAAGAAATGTTGTTACTTTTACTGCTGGGGGAGACCTTTCTTCACCCAAACTCCCTCCCAAACCCCATGCTCCCTTCTGCACCCAACCTCCATTGCACAGCTCACACCTCCTCCATTAATATAATGAAAGAGTCTGGCTCTTGACCACTTGGCAAATTTTTGGAGTGCTGCCCAAATTATTTCCCACCCCTGAACTAGAGCTATATTTGAGCAAATTTCCTTTAGTTACACACTTCATATAAAAATACTCATCTTAGGTTTTAAAAACATAAGAATAGCCATACTGAATCAGACTAATGGCACATCTAATCCAGAACCTTGTCTTCCTACAGTGGCCAGTGTCGGATAAATCAGAGAATGAACAGAACTAGAGATCATCTCCTGTCATTCACCCCTCAGCTTCTGGTCGTCCAGGGGTGGGCAATAATTTTTGGTGGAGAGCCAGTCCAAGATTTTGGAAAGTGGTCAAGGGCTGCACTTTTCTGTGGAGAGGGTGCAGGGTCTAGGATGGAGGTTGGGTGCAGAAGGGTGCACAGGGTAAGGGACTGGGGTGCAGGATATGGTGTGAGGTCTGAGAGGAAGTTTGGGCAAAGGAGGGGGTTGTGACCTGGGTCAGGGAAGTTTGGGCAAAGGAGGGGGTTGTGACCTGGGTCAGGGGATAGGAATGTAGGGTCAGGAAGGGGCACTAGAAGGGAGTGCAAAGTCTGGAAGGGATCTGTGACCTGGGAGAAGGGGAAAAGGGGGTTCAGACTACAGAGGGTATGGGTGGTGACTTGGGGCAGGAGGATGGGGTGCACGGTCTGGGAGGGTGTTTGGGTGCAGGAGAGGATTCTGGCTTGGGGAAGGAGTATAGGAGAGGGTACAGGGTCTGGGATGATGTTGTGACCAGAGACAGGGGGTGCAGAGGGTTTGTATGGTGACCTAGGGGAGGGAGTTGGGATGCAGAAGGGGTTGTGGTGGCAGAGGCAGGCTTTGGCTGGAAGGCACTTACCTAAGCCTGCAGCACACCCAAGGCAGGCTGGACTCCCTGCCTGCTGTAGCCCCATATCACTTTGCACTTTGCTCTCAGCACTGGAGGGGGAAGAGGCTAGCTGCTGCCCCCATCCTCCAGGCCAATCTCTCAGCTCCTATTGGCCAGTTGTTTCTGGCCTTTAGGAGCTGAGGATTGGGCTTGGGGCAGGGAGATGGCATGAAGCTTCCCCCTCCCTGCAGAGCAGAGAGACACAAAGACTGAGCTTTAAACCACAGCAGCTGCGTGTGCCTGAGGGTCCCGGCAGGGTGGTCCAGGGGCTGGATCCAGTGGTTTGGCAGGCCAGATCCGGCCCCCAGGCCGTATTTTGCCCAGCCCTGTGGTAGTCAAAGGTTAGGGATATCCAGAGCATAGGCTTGCATCTGTGACCATCTTGGCTAATAGTCATTGATGAACCTATCTTACAAGTATTTATCTTATGTTTTTAAAACCCAGTAATATTTGTATCATTCGAACTTCCCCAGCAATAGTTCCACAGGGTGAGTGTGCATTATGTGAACAACTTCCTCTTGTTTTAAACGTGCCTCTTCTGAATTTTATTGGGTGACCCCAGTTTTTGTGCTATGTAAAGTCATAAATAACATTTCTTCATTCACTTTCTCCACATCATTCATGATTTTATAGACCTCAATCACATGCCCCTTTAAGTTCCTTCTATTCCAAACCAATTCCAATCCAAGTCTTTCAATCTCTCATCACATGGAAGCTGTTTCATACCCTTAATCATGTTTGTTGCCATTTTCTGAACTTTTTGCAATTCTAGTATGTAGTTTTTTGAGATGGGCCAACAAGTATTCTAGATGTGGGTGTAGCAAGGATTTATATAGCAGCCACAGGATATTTTCTGTCTTGTTATCTATCCCTGTCTTAATGATTCCCAACATTCTCCTAGCTTTTTTGACTGCTGTTGCACACCAAACAGATGTTTTCAGAGAACTACCCACAATGACTCTGAGTTATCTTTCTTGAGTGATAAGAGCTAAATTAAACTCCATCATTTTCTATGTAGAGTTGAGGTTGTTTTCCAAAGTGAATTAATTTGCATTTATCAACATTATCTGCCATTTTGTTGCTCAGTCATCCAGTTTAGCGACATCCCTTTGTAACTCTTTACAACCAGCTGTGGACTAAACTAACTTGAGTAGCTTTGTAGCCTCTACAAACATCACTACCTCACTGTTTATCCCTTTTCCCAGATTATTTCTGAATATGCTAAACAGAACTGGTCCTGGTACATATCCTTGAGGGACCCAGCTATTTACAATTTTCCACTGGGAAAACTAAGTTTTTATTCCTTTTTTATCCTTTTTTCCTGTCTTTTACCAATCTAACAGAGGACCTTCCCCCTTTTCCCAGAGGGTATGTCTACACTACCCTCCTAGTTCGAACTAGGAGGGTAATGTATGCATACCGCACTTGCTAATGAAGCCCGGGATTTGAATTTCCCGGGCTTCATTAGCATAAGCGGGGAGCCGCCATTTTTAAATCCCCGCTGCTTCGAACCCCGTGTAGCGCGGCTACACGGGGCTCGAACTAGGTAGTTCGGACTAGGGTGCCTATTCCGAACTACCGGTACACCTCGTTTCACGAGGAGTAACGGTAGTTCGGAATAGGACCCTAGTCCGAACTACCTAGTTCGAGCCCCGTGTAGCCGCGCTACACGGGGTTCGAAGCAGCGGGGATTTAAAAATGGCGGCTCCCCGCTTATGCTAATGAAGCCCGGGAAATTCAAATCCCGGGCTTCATTAGCAAGTGCGGTATGCATACATTACCCCGCTAGTTCGAACTAGCGGGGTAGTGTAGACATACCCATAGAGTTTACTGTGCTTAAGAGTTTTTGAGAGCTCTTGTCAAGGGCTTTTTGAAAGTCCAAGTACACTATATCTGAAGGGAGGGCAAACTTTTTGGCCTCAGGGCCACATCAGGGTATGGAAATTGTATGGCAGGCTCACAAAATTGGGATTGTGGTACAGGAGGGGGTGAAGGCTCTGGCTGGGGATGTGGGCTCTGTGATGAGGCAGGAAATGAGGAGTTCAGGGTGTGGGAGGGGCTCCAAGTTGGAGCAGAGGATTGGAGTACAAGAGGGGGGCAGGGCTCTCGCTGGGGAGGTAGGCTGTGGTGTGAGGCTGTGAATGAGGGTTTGGGGGTACAGCAGGGGGCCCTAGGAAGGGACTGAGGGATTCAGAGGGTGGGAGGGGAATCAGGTCTGGGGCAAAAGGTTGGGGCATGGGGAAAACTCAGGTTTGCAGGCTCTGGGCTGTGCTCAAGCAAGCAGCACGTCCCCCTTCCAGCCAGCTCCTACATGGCCAGGCAGCTTTGCATGCTGCCTCCTCCCCCTCCCCACAGTTCCCAGCCAATGGGAGCTGAAGAGATGGTGTGTGAGGCAGGGATAGCACACAGAGCCGTGAGGGTGCCTCTACACATAGAAGCCAGGGGTCATGCTGCTGTTTCCCCAAGCCATCCGGAGCCATGGCACATGTGGAGGAGGGAAAGCACCAGACCCCTCTCCCCAGGGGCTGGATTAAATTGGCTGATGGGCTGGATGCAGCCTATGGGACATAGTTTGCCCAGCCTTGCTCTATCCACTGGTTACCCTCCTTCACATGCTTGTTGACATCCTTGAAGAATTCTGATTTAAATAGCTTTCTTTTTAAGCCTGTAATTTTGGTAGTTGAAAGCAAAAGTCTCTGCTTTCTGCAGCCATCGTTTAAGTATTCACTTAAACAGATTTCAGCATCGATTTGTAATTGGGAGTTAAAGATTATAGATCAGTGGCACGATACTGTTATCGTTATCTAATGTTATTAGATAATTTAGTGAGACAACAAGAAGGCACAAGTTATTCACATAGGGCCATGCACTGCTCTTAGCAGTAAGAGGGTATAGGAGAAACTAAGATCCTCAACTCAATCAGTTGATTTCTGTAGGATCATACCATTGAAACCTGAACAAAAGGTGCTAGCAGTGACAAGTGAGTATAGCTAGTGGCACCCCCTTAGGAACTTTAAAAAGTGTAAACTGCACTGAGAAAGACGCAGCATTCAGCATCATGCTAGTCAGAAGATACCACATATAGACATATACAACAATGAGCTTTTCCCTTGTCATTTGATATGAAGAATACTCCATCCTACCACAGGCTCAAACCTAAAGGGTGCTGAGCATTTTGACCCTAATGCAAGGGATACACTAAACATGAGCTTAACTTTGTAAAAATGAATGCAAACATTGACTTGAATGGGACCGCTCATAGACTTACTATTAAATGTATGCTTAGTGAATAGCTGAATCAGGGTCACAGGGCTCAGCAGCTTGCAGGGTAGAACTCCATTTACAGGTATCCCATGTGTGCTTGGCCAACCAACTAAATACTTACTTACATTTTGCACACAAAGGTGCCGATGTTTGCTAACAGCAAATGAATGCTTTTCTCAGCTGTCACAATTTGGATCAGTTTTCTAAAACAACTGTTTCCAAGGTATTGTCTATCATGTTTCGGATTTCATGGCTCCTCTTCCAAATGCTTTCATCACAACCACTTTTTAAGGAGTTTGCATATCTTCTGCCTCAGAACTTGTGTGTGTATGTTGTATATTTTCAGGGTAGCCAACTGCTTCTCATAAAGATTTCAAAGCAGATTCTTCCTTTTTCTGGACCTTCCACAGGAATTGGGGGTAAGCTTCACTCTTATTATTTGGATTCATAACCGAGCTAAGCCTCATACGAGTTAGAGCTAAAAATAGCCCTGTAGCTGGCAGAAATCTCTTTACACAGGAGTTTTTGATATATTACACTGTATTGCAGGGTGTTTTTATTTATTTAGAATGATCTGGGCACTCTGGGGAGGGATATGTTTTAGATTTACTCTGCGCTGCCCCAGTCACAGAGTGTATGAAATGCAAAGCAGGGCTGAGCCTCTGAGCCTTCCCCATGGATGTGCAAGCTATAGAATGCTCGATTTTACCAATTCTCTTGCAAGGATCCCTCTTGGTTGATGTAATGCTGATTAAAGCAAGCACGTTTTCTCCTACTGCATGCTCATTCATCGCTCCACAGCCACTTACTGCAGTGACCATGCAGGCTTTTAATTATTTTACTAAGCAGAGAACATTTTTCTTGGAAGCGCATGATGAAATTTTAATGTCTGTGCTTTTAACTCTGAGTACAAAAATACTTAAATAGAAGAAATGCCTGTTGTGAAAGTCCATATAGATTTTATTTCCCCGCCTACTAACATCATAGATTTTTGAGGGCATTGATTATATGTACAGTATTTTTAATGTCTTCTAATTACAGTGTTTAAGCCTTTGTTTTTCACAAGTTTATAGTGGGAGACAATTTGTGTTGTACAGCAGTCACTATGGCAACCTGTCATGAAAGGCCCAGTTATGAAAGGTCAGGTCTACTGTCTCCCACAGGCAATATTTATTTAAAACTTATGGACTGGCTGATATATTTTTTGCATATTCAGGCTGTCTAGACTACACAGTTCTTCCGGAAAAAGATACACAAATTGTGGTTTGCAATTTGTATCTTTTTCCGCTTCTTTTTTCGGAAGAGGCTTTTCTAACATTTGGACCATCTAAACTGGGCCAAATGTGAGAAAAAAAAACCCTCTGTTTTTTGGAACATCCCTTCTTCCTGGTAAAACAAGGTTTACAGGGATGCCGAAAAAATTTCAGAAGAGCAGATGCATTCCTTGGACGCAGCAGAGCTTTTCCGGGATACCTCTGGATATCCTGGAAAAACTCTACAGTCTACATGTACCCACAGTGATATCTCTGTGCATGGTATCTGTGAATAAAGTCTGAGCAAGGAACTGTTTGTTCACTTGCCTGATACCTTCCATTATGCTTTTATGTTGTGGTTGTCCTTCGGTGGTGGTTTGGATCCCACTGTGGATGCATGTGGGCCTTGTTTGTTTGAGACTCAATTTTTTTCTAAATATCTTTGTCCATCATGGCCACAACTCTGTGCCTCATGACTCTTTGCATAAGCAACCAGTGCCTGGCGGGAGGAGATGTAGGGAGGGCCACCCAGAGGAACAGGCATGAGAAGATACCCCATCTAGCAACTAGAATTTTGGTGTTGACACAGGGAGGCAGTGCACATCCAGAGTGCTACCATGAGTCACCTAAGCCCCATGTGAGAGAGAGAGAACCCAAGGAGAGTTTGATATGCTGGTATCGTCAGAGACCCTAAATTGGCTCTTTTCTAATCACTTGGTGAAGAAATCTCATCTTTCCACTCCCATCTAAGGGCATACTTAAAATAAAATAAAAGAACAGGAAAAACAAATCAGCAACTCCCCTGTACATAAAGCAAGCAACTCTGTCAACTGCTGTGCCTCATGGCAGAATCCAAACCCTCAATGATCAAACTGTCATCCTGCAATGGGCTGATTGCAATCAATAGAGATAGTTGATGTGTCATCTGCCTACAGGAGAGCCACATCCCAGACATCTGCTTTGTGTTCAAGTCCTTTTCCTCTAGGACATTCAAGGCCAGGATTCTCGGCTCAAGCTACTTCTGCTAAAGTAGTCCATGAAGGCTATTTTAGGCTCAGAAGTTACAAGAATGAGGTTCAATATACCATCTTTGGCCAGCACACCCCCTCCTGTAGCTAAAGCAGGCTTCCTACCTGGTTCTGCATGGCTCATGGAAGCAACTGTCAGGTCCTGTGGTTCCAAGGCACAAAAGTAGCCAGGGAACCTCCACACACTGCCCCCATACGAATGCCCGATCTGCAACTCCATTGGCCGGAAATTGTTACCACTGGGAGCTACAGGGGTGGCATCTGTGGTCACAAGGACAATGTTCTTGACACCACCCCACAGTCTGCATCTCCAAGCAAAATCCACACTTGCTACAACATCTTGAAGAACTGTAGTTACTGTACAGCTTGTAACTAAATTAAAATGTAAAACTGACCTCTGGTTGAGGGAGGTAGTTTAGCTTCCAGCATATAAAGACCATAAAAAGGTCTAAAATCAGAGCCATGAAATTAACAGGATCTGTTAATTAGTGCCTCACTAAGAAAGTTAAAAGTAAAGACAGTGATTCTTATCAGGTACATTCATTTGTATTGAGATTTTTAGTGTTCACAGCTGTATTGTTGGGACTGCTTTCTTGACAGTTAAGGGACTTGTTAAAAATATTGGTGGGACACATCAGTTTGGTGGGCAGAATCAGAAGAGTTTGTTCATGACTCTTGTTAGTGTTAGGATGGAATATACTCTGATACCACCTTAAAACTATTTGGACAAAGAGGGCTATGGGGAAGAAGGCAACACGTTTAAGTATTCACTATTTCTGGATTCGGAGAAGCAGTTGTGAAGTATCTGGCACAGTCTAAGAATTTTAAGATAAGGTGGAAGCAATCCACAGACCTCTGAACATCAGTAACCTTAAGATAGCCAGAGATTTTGTTAACTGGAGAGGCGTTTTTATATGCGAGCTACTTTTGAGGACATTTATGACACTCAGATAATTGAGAGTTACGGGTAATTGGAGAGCAAATAGGCTTTGACTGTGTAGGGCATTTGCCAATGAAGTAAAGCATTAAGAAATAAGATCACTTACAAGTTTTTAAAAAATCATTATCTTAACACCACTTGATTTTAGTTTTCCTATTTTTAGCACTCCTTCCTTGTGTGATTCATTCTAACCTTATCCCTCCATATTTGTCCTCATTTCTGTCTAACATGGTCTTTTTATTTATTTATTTATTTTGGTTTTTCTGTCTTGCCTTTTCTTTCTTCTCATTTTTTGTTCTCTTTTTCTATTCACTTTCTCTGTTCTCTATTTCAGCTTACATTGGTCATTCTCAGGTTAAATGTCCTTCTTCTCCTTTTTTTTTCTTTATGCTCTTTATTCCCTTGCTGTGATTTCAGAGGTTATAGCTATAGTGCCCACTTAACAAAAAAAGTTAAGATAGCGGGGGGGGGGGGGGAGGAGGGAATGGAGGAGGAGAGGGAAGGGAAGTGGTTAAAAAAGAAATAAAATAAGAGCTCCGTGTAGAGACGTGAAGGAGTAACCAAAGGCACCATACTGCATTTAGATCAAGTTTAGAATGAAGAGCACATAAGAGAAAATATTTCACATAGGAGTGTCCACTTTTCTTCTCACTGCGCAAGTTCCCAAACGTATCTCGGTTCCACATCCTGCTCCCCCATACACCAGAAGTCAGATGAAATAAACTAGCTTAACTCCCGAAAGAAAATACTAAGGGCCATATTATCCTTTCTGGTGCATACCATATCTAGCCATCCGGATCTAAAAACTGGTTATGGTACCAGTACAATAGTGAACTCTGATGTACACAGCATTAATGAACTAAGATAGCCAGTAGGTAATGGTGGAGTTAACTATTTCATCACCATATACAATCTTATTCCAAATAGGTTATGGTATTTTATTCCAGCCCTGGTTGCATAGCATTATGATTATCTGAAATGCACTTCATGCTATCTATGAGAAAGGGAAAGTCCCCAGTATTTAGATTTCTATTCCAATTCAGATTATTAGCTAATATCCCCATTAAGTACATTCTTCACTAAGGTGTGACTGTACTCAGTGGTTACCAGAACATTCAGCTAATTCAACTACAGCACTGATTTTACAAACCTCATCAAGAATAAACATTCACATCTCTCCTTGCGTGGTCATGCTCAAATGCATCTTTCTTTTCCTGGCAGCTCTCTCTGCTCTCAGATCTCTTTCCCTACTCTCTACTCTGTGGCTTTTAAATCCCTTTCCAAGCTCTTTCCCTTCTTCCCCCCTCTCCCCCAATCCTTCTCCCATTTTGTTCTGTGGATCCACCAACTCAAGGATTACCCCCAGCCTGGTCTATGAAAAATGTATATGCTGCAGGGCCTGGCTAAGCACCAGGGCATTGCTCAGCAACAGGTACCAGAAGGGGAGCAGGATACAGTTGCTGGTAGCAGGGGAGAAAGACAGAAAAAGCAACAGCCAAAATCTGCAGGTGGATTATTTCAAGTATCCATCTCTATCTGACCTCTGTTTTGGACTGCCAATATGCAGTGCTACATACAAAGGTCCCCTTTCTCACTGTCAATGCTTTCACTTTATGTCCAAATTCTCCTTCCTTCACTGATGGTGAATAAAAGTGTCCTGTTTGGTTTGGGTAGGCTCAAACCAAAATGAAAATCATTCTGAACATGGACCTCGTTCTGGGAGACTAAAAACTTCTCCAGATAAAGGCAGTTGTCCGAAAAAAACATAGGAGCCATCACTTCCTTGACAGATGCAAGAAAGATTTCCTGCATAAATTCATTTCTAGCTGCACAGGATTCCTGCCTAATCAGCAGATTCTGCTGTAATAAATCAAGAAATCATCTAAGTCAAACAAGTTTTTACAAAAGAAGGCCCAGAATATTAAGCACTTGGAATACTGGCTGGAAGCTTGTGAAGAGCTTGTGAGGTGAATTAGCTCCTAACAAAAGTGAAATATGTAGAGATCTGGGTAAATATTCAGAAAAGCTGCAGGAAAAGCAAAAAAAAATTGAGAATTTATGCATTGCTGTGTGAAGCAATGAAGATAAAAATGATCCAGTGCTGTTTGCAGACAGTTTAATTCCTTTATTACTAAAAATGGTCTCTTTAGAAAGGGCTTTGAAGTAGACAGATTACAATTAATTATTCTGATAAAAAGCCGAGATCTTTCATCTTCAAAGTGCTCTGCAATCAACATATACCAGTAATAATGAGGGCTTTTCATCACTAGCATCTCTCCCATATAATGGGAGCAAAACATGTTCCTTGAGAGTTTGAAAAAGAAACCATAATGAGAGAAAAGAAATGTTTTGGGGTGAGGCTGTTTATAACTAATTGTATTCATACTGTATGAGCAATATGAACACCTAACTATTACATCAACAAATTAATATTTAAATTAAATATATTAGAATAAATTTGTCAATCAAAAGTCCTCTAAGCCCAGGTACATTCTGTACACCTGACCCTGTAAATGTTTATGCACATGAGTAACTCATGAGTAATCCCTCTAAAGTGGTTAGTTTTGATTTATTCTTCATGCAATATGCATGCCAGGATGCAAGGTTCTCATTTGTCCATGAGACTGTCCAGACTTCAGTCAGGGAGGGTATGTCTACACTACAGCACTAATTTGAACTAAGCTAATTCGAATTAGCGCATCTAGACTTAAAAACTAGTTTGAATTGGCATTTTGCTAATTCAAACTAGCATGTCCACACTGAGTGGACCCTGAACCGGGGTTAAGGATGGCTGGAAGCAGTGCCGGCAGGGCATCAGGTTAGGACTTAGAGCGTGGAGCTGCTGTCTCAGGCTAGCCGTGGGCTGTGCTTAAAGGGACCCGACCCCCACCCCGGACAGACAGTTCTCAGGGGTTCCCCGCTTGCAAAGCAGTTGGAGTGCCCTGAGTGCCCACAGTCGGCACATCACAGCACTCGGCCATCAGCCCGGCTGCACTTGCCGCAGGCTGCCATCCGGGGGGGGGGGGGGGGGGGCAATCAAGGGGCTTCAGGAGAGCTTCCACCCCGAGGAGCCCGCAGAGCCAGCCCAGTCCTCCCTCACCTCGGGGGCTCGTACCCCATTCCTCCCTCACCTCCTTCCACTTACCCCTCCCTAGCCCTCCTTCCTGATGTACAAAATAAAGGACACGTGTTCAAAAATAGAAACTCTCTTTATTGAACAAAACTCGGGGAGACTGGGAAAAGGAGGTGGGAGAGGGGAGGGCAACTAAAATGATCAGGGGTTTGGAACAGGTCCAATATGAAGAGAGGCTAAAGAGACTGGGACTTTTCAGCTTAGAAAAGAGGAGACTGAGGGGGGATATGTTAGAGGTCTATAAAAGCATGAGTGGTGAGGAGAGGGTGCATAAAAAAAAGTTCTTCATTAGTTCCCATAATATAAGGACTAAAGGACACCAAATGAAATGAATGGGTAGCAGGCTTCAAACTAACAACAGAAAGTTCTTCTTCACAAAGCAAATAGTCAACCTTTGGAACTCCTTGCTGTAGGAGGCTGTGAAGGCTAGAACTAGAACAGAGTTTAAAGAGAAGTGAGATAAAGTCATGGAGGTTGGGTCCATGGAGTGGTATTAGCCAGGGGGTAGAAATGGTGTCCCTGGCCTCTGTTTGTAGAAGGCTGGAGATGGATGGCACGAGACAAATGGCTTGGTCATTGTCTTCGGTCCATCCCCTCCAGGGTACCTAGTGTTGGCTGCTGTTGACAGACAGGCTACTGGGCTAGATGGACCTTTGGTCTGACCCAGTACAGCCATTCTAAGCTCAGGGCTCAGGGTCGGGGGTCTAAGTGGACCACCTTGATTTTCATGCAAACCTGCTCCTGGGTGGCGAGGCTGGCAGCTATCCTGCCCAAGATGGCCACTTTCCTGTGCCTAGTGCGGAGGTCATGGATGAGGTCCACGATGTCTGCACTAGACCAGGCGGGTGCCTGCCTCTTGCGGACCTGGGCAGGCTCCCGGGAGCCGCCAACCTGGTCCCAGGAAGAGGCGGAGGGCTGGGTGGCAGCGGGTGGCTGGCTCGAGCCGTGCCAGGTGCAGGGTCTGCTGGCTGGGTGCTGGCAAGCTTGCACCTGGCACGGGCACCGTAGCCAGCCCGTACCCCTTTAAGGGCTCCAGGGCCGGGAGGAGGGCAGAAGAGTTTCCCTGGTGGTGCCCAGAGTGGCCACCAGGGCAAGCTGGGGAGGGCTAGCCTCCCACTAGTTCGAATTAAGTGGCTACACAGCCCTTAATTCGAACTAGTTAATTCGAAATAGGCGTTAGTCCTCGTGGAATGAGGTTCACCTAGTTCGAATTAAGCGCTCCGCTAGTTTGAATTAAGTTCGTGTGTAGCGCCTATCAAAGTTAATTCGAACTAACGTCTGTTAGTTCGAATTAACTTTGTAGTGTAGACATACCCGGAGTGTGATAGCAGCTAACTTATGCACAGCTAGCTCAGGTACATAGCCATAGCAGCACTAATAATTATCCAGAGTTCTAGCCAGGCTTCTACAGCCTTGTGGAGAGAGCATGCTACCATGGTTACATTGTTCTTGAACTCAAGTTAGCTAGATTGCAGCTAGTTCAGGTATGCCTACTCATGCATGAGTAGAAGGCATGATACCTCCAAACAAACCAGACACCAGTTTCTTTTTGTATATAACTGCATGACAATTGTTCTCCTTGGTAATATATAAGGTCAGTATGTTGTCCATCATGACAAGGACATCCTAGCTGTGTAGAAACTGACTTGTCTGAGGTTATTATCACCCTTAGCTGCAGCCAAAAATATACCGTGCCTCTTGCCTCTCCCAGCAAGGTTCCTTCTTTTGTTTATTCCACCTTCTGAAGATCCCCAGTTCAACAAGCAGTTATCCGTGAAAGCTTGGATGCTTTAATAATAATAAATGCTTAGAATGATGTGTTAATAGTATCAAAATCTTGCTATCTTTGCATTTAATTTCAACTATATGAATAAGTACAAATGCAGCCAACAGGAGAGAAATCTCTATTCAGAAAATAATTAATCAGCTATGACAATGTCATCAGTCATGTCACCCTTCCATTTTTTAAGCTGTGCAGTTAAAGTTATGGCATCAGTCTATTCAAAAAAGATATATATTTTACATAAACAGTTATTCATTTTTCAGCAGGAAAAAGTTCCAGTGCATTACTAGCCAACGAAGTACATCTGTATAAATCAATCAGAAATCTTGTTCAGTTTGTTTTTGCAGCTCCCATTCTTTAGAATAAGCTTTCTTCTAACACCTCAACATGTAAATTGTACTTATTTAGGCTACGATTTTCAAAGCAGCCTCAGGGAGTAAGGTACTCAAACTCCATTAATGCGGGCTGAGTGCCTGATTCCCTCAGAAGTTTCCATAGTGTATGCATCAGTAGCTTTTAAGGAATCACAGGCTACATCTAGACTGCAGGCTTCTTTCAGAAGAGAAACGATTTCTTTCTTACCGGAAGAGATCTTCTGAAAAAACGTCTTCTGAAAGACGTCCACACTGCCAAAGCACATTGAAAAAGCAATCTGCTTTTTTGAAAGAAGCATCCAGACTGATTGGATAGTCTCTCACATAAAAGGCCACCCAAAACCACTTCACACAGGGTTTAAGGTCACCAGTTGCTTCTGACTGCTGGTGCTGGAGCCTTGCAGAGACACACACTTAAAGGGACACACACACCCCGCCCCCCCCCCCCCCCCCCCGGACAGCCGTTTATCTGCTGCTGCTGTCTGCTTGCCTACCTCTTCTAGGGGCAGCAGAGCTCTCGCAGTGCCTGCTGTGATTGACCTGTTCATTTTGGGACACCACAGCTTTTTCCTTTATGCCATGTAGTCGGAGCTGCCCTGGGCATGCGGTGGTCCCACACGGCCATGCTGCAGTTTCTGCAGCACTTTGTGCCAGCTGCCTTCCTGGTCCTGATTGAGCTCAATCTCAGGCTCATTCTGGGGACCCTCTCCCTGGGTGCGGGAGCAACACCCTTGCAACCGCAGTCGAGAGGCATTTCTGGAAGCTGGACCCTGGTGGTCATGGAGCGGTGGGATGACCAGCAGTGCCTCCAGAACTTCCGCACGCAGAAGACCACCTTTTTGGAGCTATGTGCCTGGCTCACTCTGCCCTCTGATGATGCAACACCCACCAGCAGCCCACATCTCCTTGGAGAAGCAGGTCGCCATAGCCGTCTGGAAGGTCGCTACCCCAGACAGTTATTGGTTGGTGGGCAACCAGTTTAGCATGGGAAAGTCCATTGTCAGGGCCTTCCTCATGGAGGTAAGGCACTCTCAGGCTGCAGTGCCTGGAGGGGGGGAAGTACTGGAAAGGGGGGCCCTAGAGGAAGGGGGGTTGAGGGGTGTGCAGGATGGAGTGGGGGTAAGGAAGAAGCCCCATCCCCAGGGGGTTGACCTCATAGGGAGTGGCTTCTGAGGTGTTTGTAGGGGGAGGAGATAGGAGAGGACGGGCACCTGCCAAAGGCTCAGGCACCCCCTCTCTAATTCTCTATTTTGTGTGTTTGTTTGTCTCCTTCTGCAGGTTGTGAGGGCCATCAATTCCATCCTGCTGCGGAGGGTCATCCAGATGAGAGGTCTGGACCCCATTGTAGCCAGATTTGCTGCCCTGAGGTTCCCAAACTGTGGGGAAGTGATTGATGGGACCCCCATCCCAACATAGAGCAGCCCAGTACATCAACCACAATGGCCTCTTCTCTGTGGTGCTGCAGGCTCTGGTCGACCACCGTGGACAGTTCCCAGACATTTTTGTCAGGTGGTTGGACAGGACACATGATGCTCAGACTTTTTGGAAATCCAGCCTCCACAGGAAGCTGACACATTCCTCCCCCACCGGAACTTTGCTGTTGGGGATGTGCAGATGCCGCTGTGCATCATGGGGAACATGGCCTATCCCCTGATGCTCTGACTTATAAAACCTTATACCAGCCACCTGGACCCCAGCAGGGACCAATTTAATGCCCACCTGAACTGGGCCAGGATTCAGGTGGAGTGCACCCTCAGGCACCTGAAGGCACTGTTCAGGTGCCTCCTGACCTGCCTCAGTGTGGGGAAACACAACACCCCCTAAGTGGTGTCAGCAAGCTGTGTCCTCCACAACACTGTGGAGAGGAAAGGGGAGGCCTTCGCCCAAGGGTGGAGGACAGACGCTGGCTACGAAAGGAGACCCCTTTAGCAGCCGTGGACAGTTGCCATCCCCCAGGCCCATCAGGCCAGTATGCACATCCAGAAGAGTTTCCTGAGGGAGAGTTTCTCTCAAGTAACTCTCCCCCAGGCCTTTCCCCTAAGGGCCTCTGGCTTACTGCCCTATCCCTTTCCCACCACAACCCCTCCCTTCCCACATTCCCTGATCTCTCAATAAAGACACCTGTTTGGTTTTGAACAAAATGAACTTTGTATTTGTCTTTAAAAAAGGGGGGAGGAGGCATTGCTTGAGGAGGGAGCAGAGGCATCGCTTGGGGGACAAAAGGGGGGGAATGGTCATAGGTGGGAGGGCAGGAGGGTGGTAGGCAGGAGCAGCAACAGCAGTTGGGTGTGCCATCATTTCCTTCATGATGGCACACATACTATTGCATCGCTGCATGAGCTGGTCCCTGGCGCAGTTCTGCCACTCTGCATCCTTCTGGATCCTCTGTGCCAGGGTCTGCTGCATGTTGCGCAGGATGCTGACATGCTGCTGCATCAGGTCTTCTTGGACCCTGACATGCCTGCGGGTCCCCCAGGTGGTGGCAGCTGGCACGGGTGGTGTAGCTCACCCCTCAGTCCGGACTGGCCCGGCTGTAGAGAACACAAAGAGGGAGAGGCGATCAGTCGTCCATGCAGACACTGGCCCTGAGGCTGTGCCCTCCTCTGTGAGCAGCAACCAACTGTCCTTGGGCCAAAGGAGGGGGATGTCCTGAGAGCAAGGCTATGCGTGGCCTGCACAGAAAGCCCTGCCTCACAGAGGCCCCGAGGTGCCCAGGGGACCATGCTGCCTGCTTCCCCACCCTCTTTCCACCCCCAGCCAGGGACAATCAGACAAGGGAAGTGTCTGGCCACAGTGGGATTCCCCCCATGGACATCAGAAGAGTTGGGAGCAGCCTGGACCTCCCTGCGCCTTGCTCCATGAGAGCAGGCACTGCCTTGAACATAGAGGCATGCCCGTGTGCTATGTGTGGCATTCCTCAGTGTGTCTGGGGTCATGCCTGTGCCCTGTGGCTAGCCTGCTTCCAGCCGTGGCAGATGCTGGGAGGACGTCCCTACCCCCAACCCCGGGGGCCAGACATGTATGTGGCCTCTCCTGAGCCTGGCAGCAGAATCCCACCCATGCTCAGGGGCTGCCTGCTGAGTCCACATGGTGCACACTAATGCTGCGCATGGTTCTACATGCATGGACTTCAGCACGATGTCCAGCCTGAGCAAGCTGAGCAATGCTCAAACCCCTTCCCCCTCTGTGCCTGCCTCCCCCGCCCTGTCTGTGTGACAAACTGAGAACACTCACCTGAAGATCCCTCCCCGGTGTCTGAGGAGGCCTGGGACACATCCATGCTCTTGGGAACCGGCTCCAAGGAGAGTGTGATGGTGGCCGTGTTGTCCACCTCCTCCTCCACATGCTGTCCCTGGTCCTTCTCTTTCTCCTCCGCTGTGACCTCCGGCTGGGCGACGACAGGTGTGTTGAGGCCAGAGTCCACCACAACGGGTGAGGAAATGGCTTTCTCAATCCCCAGGATTTGGTGCAGCTCCTGGTATCAGGGGCAGGTGTGGGGTCCTACCCTGTCGCACGAGCTGCATTCTCTGGCCCTCATGTATCCCTGGCGAAGCTCTTTTACCTTACTCCGGACCTGTTCCAAGATCCGGGGTGGGTGTGCGCGCTCTGCCAGGGACTTGGTCATCCAGCCATAAATGTCCACATTACGGTGCTTTGGGTGGAGATCCTGGAGTGTCTCCTACTCGCCCCACAGCTCGAGGAGGGACAGGATCTCCACACCAGACCAGGAAGGTGCCCACCTCTTGGTCCCCCTGGGTGGATCCTGGGAGCCCTAGTGCTGTTCCCTGCAAAGGCCAGGAGGGTCTTGTGGCTCCACCTTTGTAGAGCCTGTGGCAGGGAGATCCTGGCAGTCAGGGTGCTCCTCCCAGGCCAGCTTCCTGCCACAAGGCTTGTCCAGGGTGCCTGAAGCTTTAAGAGGTGCCAGGAGACAGGAACTATAGAGTTGTGATTACTTTGGACAGAGTAGCCACCAGGGCACCTGTGTTATTTCCTGGAGGCCTCTTCTTTCAAAAGAAAACCCTCTTCCCCATCCACACACGCCTTTTTCCAAAAGAGCTCTTTCGGAAACAGGCTTCTTCCTCATAGAAAGAGGTTTACCAATGTCAGAAAAAACCCTCTGTTCATTCGAAAGAACGCAATTGCAGTGTGGACATAATTCAAGTTTTTTTGAAAAAATGGCTGTTTTTCTGGGAAAAAAAACTCTGTAGTGTAGATATACCCAGAGAATAATAGTTGGTTGAGCCCCAGAATTTAGGCCACTGGGCTAACTTATATCAGACTCTGAATTTGTCTGTCTTTAATGAAAACAGTGCTTAGAATTCTGTGCTGAGCAGAGAACAAAGATTCTGTTTTGTGGCAAGTTTTCAATGTTTGTTTTCATTCAAAACTAGAAAAAAAACTCGTTGCATACCTTTTTTTGAAAAAGTGATTGTCAAAATGTTCATTTACAGATCAAAGTTAGAACTTTTCAGGGATGTGGGAAACCACTGATTTGAGTTTTTGCTCATTTTTCTGAATCAGACCAGGGTTTTTCCAGCTCTCTCTCAAGGAGGGATTTTAGCCTGAATTGCCCACACCCAGCCTGAATATTGGATCAGAAAAAGACTCTCTCTTTCCCTCCACCACCCATCAAAACTTCACATTTCAGTAACATTTCTTTTAAAAAATATTTCAATTAGTTCTACTGAAGCATTTGAATTATCTTTGTCACTATCATTCAAAAAATTTACACGTTATTTTTTTCTTTGCACGATCATTGACAGGTTTTATTTTTTTCCAACAATGACAATGTTACACATACATTATTAATTTAATTTTGGTGCAACAGAATCAGACCTTTAGACTGCAGGCCCAGTATGGCAATGAAAATAAGTTTCTAATGTGTCTTTAGAAGTTTTTAAGGAAGCTGGGTATGACGCTGACCACTTTTTAGCACTTCAAACAATATCCAATGCTGTAATTGCAAGAGGACATATCAAAGGCATTGGAAATGAAAGAACCTTGTCTTGTAATTCCATAGGAGGAAAATACATAAGAGATATCTATCTTCCCATTTTGTTTTTTAGCACATCTCTTTTAGGAGATTTTCCTCCAGTGGAGAAAGGGAGGAAAGTAATGAGGAGCAAGACATAAACTGATAATATTTCCTTTAAGATCATTTTAATATCTATTATCCAGTGCAACAGAGCATAATTTTTAATTTTCCTTTTTCCCAAGGAACCTTCCTTAAATTAGTAATAAAAGCAAATGCCAGTCCAAGTAGGAAGTGAAATCTTAATAACAACCCTAACTCCATTAAAAAGGAAAAAATATAATTTAAGAATAAGCAGTAAGTATTCATCAATTTCAGAAAGTGATCCCAAAGTAGATGGTAAGAAGCCTAGTTGCAAAAAAGCATAAGGTTTTCCCAACTGAATAAAAGACATTTAATCAGATAACTGTTAAGAATTAACATTGTGGAAATCCTAACTTTCAGGATAAAAATAATCAAAAGGGCTGTGTTTTACAGCAAATCTTGAAAAGGAGCAATAATTGTTAAAAACAAAATATTTTTTAAAATCTTCAATATAGTGTTAAAAGTGGAACCCTTTCAAAGTCAAACTTAGAGCCAAAGTCAAAATCAATCCCACCAAAAACTAAGTTTATAATCTCAGCAACGAAAAAAGTAGAAAACAGAATTCTCACTAATAGTCTGTTGAGTGTGAATCCTCCCTGAAGGTATGTCTACACTACAAAGTTAATTCGAAATAAAAGTAGTTATTTCAAATTAACTTTAATAGTGTCTACGCAGCCAAACCGCTATTTCGAAATAAATTCGAAATAGTGGAGCACTTATTTCGAATTTGGTAAACCTCATTCTATGAGGAATAATGCCTAATTCGAAATAGCTAATTCAAAATAAGTGCTGTGTAGACACTTATTTCGAATTAGGGGGACTCCAGCCCTTCCCAGTTTCCCCTGGTGGCCACCCTGGGCACAACCAGGAAAAATCTTCTCCTCTCCCCCAGCCCCGGGGCCCTTAAAGGGGTAGAGTCTGGTCACTGGGCACGTGCAAGAGCCAGGCCTGCCAGCAGCCACAGACCCTCAACCAGTGGCCGCACAATGGCAGCCAGTGGCAGCCAGCTGTCCCCCGCCCAGTCCCCCAGCACCCAGGGGCCAGCCAGGGGTCATAGACGGCGCCCACCCTCATGGATTAGTGTGGAGTTCATGGACCTCATTGAGGTTTGGGGGGAGGCCCCCAATGTTCATGACCTCCAAACTAGGTGGAGGAATGTGGCCATCCATGGCTGCACAGCAGCCACCATGGCCAGGAAAGGCCACAGGCGCACACAGGAGCAGGTGTGCCTGAAAGTGAAGGAGCTGCGGCAGGTGTACGCCAGGGCCACCGGGGCGGCGCCACAGCAGGGGCTGCCACCTGCCCCCTGCCCCTATTTCCCCACCCTCGAGCGAATCCTGGAGGGCAAGGCGGTCCACGCCAGCCTGGGAGGCAGTGAGCCGGGAGCTGAGAACTCTGACCTGGGCAACCACAAGCTGTCCCAGCACCAGAGTCGGCAGGGTTGTCTGGGGAGGCCATACAAGGTAAGTTCCAGCACTGTCCCGTACCTGGGGGTGAGGCGGGGAGGGAGACCAGGGACTGCGCGCGTGAGCCATGCCTTCCACAGATCACGCAGCCACCTATACACATGCGAGCACGTGCCATGCCACCCTTGGGCAGGTGGCTCCAGCTGCGTGACACCCAGGGGCCGTGGCCCAATAGGCACATATGTCTGTGAAGAGACCGGACATGCTCCTGACCCCGGGACAGGAGCCAGCATGATGCCCTCCCTTCACACACACCCTCTACACAGAGGCAGGGGGCATCTTCCCCCCCAACCCCCGCCTTGGCCACACTGTACATGGCACAGGGGCATGGGTGTGGTCTTGGGGCAGCTCCCACTCCCGGGGAGAGCCAGACATCCTGACCATGGCCTCTGTACAAGCGTGTCGGTTCTGACGGTGCAGGGCCTGGTCATCCGCACCTCGCAGGAGGTGCTGGGCATCATCCACTGCAGCCCCAGGGAGAACTGACCACTCCCCTTCTTTCTCCACAGCCACACCAGCTTCACGTGCAGGGCGCACCACCCCACCTGGGACATGCTCCCACACCCAAGGGCTCCTCCAGACCACCAGCACGCAGCAGGGGTACCGGGACCAGCACCTGGGGGCCCTGCGAGCCCTACACTGCACCATCCAGGCCTGGGTGCAGGAGGACCCCAGGAGCAGCTTGACCAGGACCATGCCATCAGGACCGGCTTTAGGAAGTGCAGGCCCCAATTCGAACAGTTTTGGCGGGGTCCCACCATCCAGGATTTTTTGTTGAGCAAAAAAAGAAAAAGACACCCACACAACAAACCACAACCACACACAAATATCACATCAGAAGTAGATCTGATCAAAATGTATAACAATATAGTTGAACATTTTCAAAAAAAAATGCCATCCTTTATTATGCAAATTTTACACAAAATTAAATCAGTTGCCTTAAGTGTAGGTCAAATATTTTCAATTGCAAACTATCCAGTCTTTTCAATAAAGTTTAAAGTTTGATTTTTAAAAAGTTACCAGAGAGCGTTGCAGTTTTCTGTTACATTGATTTACTTTTTAAATAGCAAAAATGGAGTCTTTCTTAAGAAAGTGTCAGTTCTGTGGTCAAATTCCAGTCCTTAGTGATTTCAGCACCAATGATTTCACTAGGTAATATGGTATGTGACAAAAAAGCAGAGTGGAAAGGGAAACTGAAGGGAGAGACCTCTCTAAATTCACCAGTCAAAGAGCAGTATTGCCAACCCCAAAATCACAAAGAACGCCTACACAAAGTTATGAGAATGGTCTACAAATCATAAGATTTTTTTAAAATAAAACATTTTGGATTTGTATTGGCCTTTTGTTTCTTGAGTATTTAGGGTTCATGTTTTAAAGCTGTCCTCCTTAGCTGTAAGGCCCAGAAGTATAGAGAACTTTTTTTAAATGAAAGTGGAGATTCCTACATAATCAATTGACTTCAGGCCTTTAGAAAAACACCAAGGCTATGTCTAGACTGCATTCCTTTTTCGGAAAAGGGATGTAAATTAGACGTATTGCAATTGCTAATGAAGCAGGGATTTAAATCTCCCCCGCTTCATTAGCATAAAAATGGCTGGCGCTTTTTATCCACACGGAGCTTTGCCGGAGAAAAGCGCCAGTCTAGATGCTGATCTTGCGGAAAATAAAGCCTTTTCCAAAAGATCCCTTATCCCTTATTTCAAGAGGGATAAGGGATCTTTCGGAAAAGGCTTTATTTTCCGCAAGATCAGCATCTAGACTGGCGCTTTTTTCCGACAAAGCTCCGTGCGGAAAAAAAGCGCCAGCCATTTTTATGCTAATGAAGCGGGGGAGATTTAAAGCCCCGCTTCATTAGCAATTGAGATATGTCCAATTTACATCCCTTTTCTGAAAAAGGGATGTAGTCTAGACGTAGCCCAAATATTTTGAGACTCATGGTAAAACAACGGAGGAATTTTTGTGAGCCCATGCTTTGCCCACAGTATAAATTAAAAAAAACACAACATCATCTCCACTAAACATCCTAATGAGATACTGAAAATGGTGAACTGAATTCAACAGCTCCTGATATGAACAGGTATCAACCTAGTTTTTCATATTTGAGATGGGTTATCAGGAATCATACATGACAATATGAAATCTTTCCACTCTCAAGTCAGCATATTCACAAAGCACCTATAATTTTGATGCATGCATTTATTGGATAGTGAAAGAGAAAGGAGGGGAATTAATGTAGATAAATGTTCAAATTAAAAAAAAAAAAAGCCTGAAGGAATTAGGACTGGGCTCCTACATCTCATGTTCAGAACTGACTAGGACACTTATGACCAGATTTTCAAAGGTGTGTAAAGATCAGATAGATCTTTGAAGATCTGAGTTGGCAACTGTCTCTTTAGCAGCTTAATTACCTTTGAAAATCTGAGCATAGATTTCCAAGTCCAATTTTCAAAAATGACTTTAGTCACTCAAGTGCTTTCGAAAATTTTAACTGGGGGCCTAAAGAGATAAAAATAGACAAAAGGCAGGAGATATGGTATTCCTTTTAAAAATGTGTGACATCTATTTTTAACTAAATTTTATATTATTTTTCTCCCAGGGGCAACTGACCCCTCTGGCCCCCTCACTACGCCACTGCCCCACCCCTGCAGATCTATCATCTGATGCATGTACAAGATCTGTGAGAGCCGTCCCATGAATCTGCAGTTAGTGTCTGTGGCGCCTGCCTCTGGGTGGTGTCTCAATGCTGCCACATTCACCTCCAAAGAGGGGGCTTCCCAAAGCAGGCCCTTGCAGCAGACCCCCAAGGCATCCACAGGTCCAGTCTCCTTTCAATGGGCCCACTTTCCAGGGCTCATTGGTCTTAGATCTGGCTTCCATCCTCTCCCCAACCTTTGCAACTGCCCAGAGGTGCTCACCTTCCGCCTTTTCCAGTCCCACCTCATTCACCCCACAGGGACAGTCTCTGCCTCACTTGTCCTAGGGACTATTCTACCAAGACGTAATACAAAGTTTCCAAAGGACTCACTACAAAGCTAAAAACTTCAATGAGAGAATGATTAATACAGAGTCATGTCTACATCTGCTGCAGGGAGACACCTCTGCCTGCCTCCACCCCTCTCTCCCAAAGTCTACAGCCCCACTGCAAAGTGGGGGAGTGGAAGGAAAGAGGGTGAGGCCCATCCAACGGGACTGAAGCAGTCATGAGCAAGCCATGCCTGGGAGCCATTCTCCTGTCCATTGCTGGTGCTGTGTTGCTTCAGGCATACTGAAATGCAGTCACCTCTAGGGTGGGCTGGACAGCTGTTTAACACCTGCACAGGGTTTCAGGCAGGGGGCAGTGCGGGCTGCCTTCCTGCAGAGCCCCCATCAGAACTACTGTGCCTTCCTGGCTTAGGAAAAGAATAAACAGGAGGACTGGAAATTAACCCACCCAGTCTCACGTCCCCTAGGCAGGGAATGAGCCATCTACATTAGGCCCCAGCTGGAGTATCATGTCTAGTTCTGGGAGCTACATTTCAGAAAACGTGAAGAAACTGGAGAAAGTCCAGAGAAGATCAACACAAATGATGAAGGGTCTAGAGAACATGAGATATGAGGCAAGCCTGAAGAAATTCCACAATCTCAATAGGCAATTTATTCCAGTGTTTAACCACCCTGATACGCAGGAAGTTTTTCCTAATGTCCAACCTAAACCTCCCTTGCTGCAATTTAAGCCCATTGCTTCTCATCCTAACCTCAGAGGCCAAGCAGAACAATTTTTCTTCCTCCTCCTTATGATACTCTTTGAGGGTATGTCTACACTAGCCCCCTAGTTCGAACTAGGGAGGCTAATGTAGGCATTTGAAGTTGCAAATCAACTGCCAACCACATATTCTGTAATATCTGTGCTCCAGAGATAATGCAACTGTCTCTATGGTTACGTCTACTCAGCAGTGGTATTACTGATGTTATGTGAAAATAACATAGTCTGTGTTTACACTACAAGCAGTTACGTCAATATAACATTGAGCTGGAGGACTTCTTACTCTGACTCCTGTAACCCTCATTTTACGAGGAGTAAGGGAATTCAGAGGAAGAATGCTTTAACTCAGACTTCCTGCCATATAGACAGTGCTAAAAGCTGAAATAAGTATTCCAATTTCAGCTATGCAACTGACATAGCTCAAGCTGTGTATCTTACTTCGGCTTTAGCCCTGCTATGTAGATGTGCCCTATCACAGCTAGCAACTGAGAAAGGTTTATTAACTTAACTGTTGGCAGTAAAGACTGAAAAGGTGTCAAGTACAATGAAGATCTTGTTCAGCCCATCCCTTTCTCCATTCTTAACGGAACTACCCGGTATTCCTCTTCCCCACTAGCCAACTGAGAAATGCCATTTTCATAATAATCATGAAGAGAAAAGTAAATGGGTTAACTCTGTCCAAAACAACTTTGCCCTCAGTGTGAAATGATACAGGGACTTTTGATGTTTACGGAGAAAAAAATGGAGTTGGCGACAGGCTCTCATTGCACGCTCTGGGCTAGATTCACCCGTACAGTTGATATGCACACAGAAGAGCCCCTGAGACGGTGATCTTTGCAATCCATGCTCCTGTCAAAATTAAGAGCCACCTTCAGGCTTATTCAGCAAACAGCAGGTTGTTTGATGACAAGAGCTACCAGGGGCCAATATACCATTTGGAGTTCAAAGAAGTTGAAGGGGTGCTTGGTCAGTCTTTGTTCCAGCTATCTGATTCATCAGCAGCAGAAGGGCATGGAAGAGATAATCTGTCATCTTTTTGCTATTGGAGGATCCCCATCTACTGAATGATGCTCCTGTGGTTAGCTGAACACATTTTAGGGACATATTTTGTCAACAGTGCAGCATAAAGCCACTGTCCTGCCCACAAGAACAAGGCTCACACTATCACGAACACTGTAGAAAAGGATTCAGTGACTGGCATGGAGGCAGCTGATCTCATAAGGCTACTTTAAAGCACCAGCTTGTCTAAATTTGGATCAAGAGACTCTACACACAAAGTCTTTAAAGAAACTGAAAAACTCTGTCTATTTAAAGTCTGGCATGTCTCACAAAGACAGCGTAAGACAATATAAAGAGGAAACATTGTATAGTGAGCTTATGTTTCTAAGTTGCTCTAATATGTCATTGAAAATGCTTGCTTGCTGCAGTGGGCAAGAAAAGAGCTCCTGCATAGTATAAAATTACATGATTATTACTGCAATTTAGCTCTTAGTTAATGAAGACTTAAACTGCTGACCATATTGGCATGGCATCATCATAAGGTATCCGTGCTTACAGTGGCAAGAAACTAATTTAACTGTAAAGGTTAATCCATTGTCATATAAACATTTGATCTTGCAGAGATCCCATTAACCTTTTCAGAATGTGAAGATTCAGGATATGTGTACAGCAAAATACTAACCTTTAAAAATTGCAGCTCTGACTATATCTGACTATCACATTCAGCATGGGGAGTGAGGGTGAAGGACTGCACCGGCTTCTGAAATAGATCATGCTCAGCAACTCAAAGTGTTTTCTGTTATCACTGGTTTTTAAAAATGCTGTTACAATTAGCAGTTCTGTGAGAGAAAGCCAATTTGAAACTGGGAAATTTGCTTTTCATCTTTGTAGACCTGTGTTGAAGTTGTGCCCTTGGGACAAAAGAAAAGAAAAGCTTATTAGGAGTTTTATATTAGTCACCTTTCTGCATACACATTCACCTTTCTTCAAAGGATTTCCGTGTGATTAACAAACATTAACTAGGTCTCGCAGTTCCCTCATTACATAGGGAAGGCCCATAGACGGAGATTTTTTCACCAAGCTGCAGGATGGCATATTGAGTAATAACAATGCAAAGCAACACTGTAGTACCAACAGAAACAGCTAGAGGGCTATGAGATTCCTTTCCTCCTTAAAAGAGCCATTAGTGTGTTTTATCACACAGTTGGACCAAAAATCCTGCATTGTGGAATAAAAGTGTTGGGGTTATTTTAGCTTTCCAGCTTTTGCAAGATCATAGTGAAAAATTAATGTAATGAACAAATACAGCCACCGAGGACAACTCAGATATTGGATGCAATAAACTAGAAGGTCACACGCTGTGTTGCTGCTGCAGGCTGAGCGGTAAGACCACTGAGAGAGAGCAGTGTATGAAGCCTCTGCCTGTGATATGTTTAGAAAACCACAGGAGTGCCACCAGAGAGTCCTCTATTTGTAGCTATTGGGGGGAGGGAAAGAAAGGCTCTGCAAGGAGTGGTGGAGTAGTAATGGGGCCCATGAAAAGGAGCAGAGATGGGTGATCATGTGAAGTTAGACAACCTTATGCTACACTCATAAGTGCTTTGTCCTTTACCTTTCACTTACTCACTAACCTATCCTCTTCTCCTTGGGCCCCAGAAGTTCACACCCCTCTCTCATTGTGGCTGGAATCATTCTTTTACACACACACACACACACACTTACCTCTCTCCTTCCAGGGTTGATTATAAACAGTCCCTGTTCCCCATACTCACTCTCTCCTGCCCACACAGGTGCTGACTTCAAGGATTCCCTGAGGTGCTCCTCCCCCACCATTCCTTTCCCCAAGCCTCCACACACACACACACACACACACACACCACTCTCCTGGGGGTCCCTGCCTTCCTTCCACTTGCTGCTCTCCACTCACTCCCAAGTCACTAATCAGCTCACCACTAACAGCCCCTAGTCAGCTGTGTCTGGTAGGTGCTGAGCGCCCAGTATTTTTTTCATGGATACTCTGGCCCTGGAAGCACCCACAGAGTCGGTGCCTATGCCCTCCCTCACTTTGGGTCCTTGCATCATCTGACCATTCACAGGTACTTCTCCCACCTTCTCTTGTACCCCCTCTAAAAACCCTTTAAAGACCTTTTAAGTCTGTTGTTAGACTCCTGACTACACACATTTCCCCAAGTTAAATTGAAACTTCCTTCTCTCTTCTCTGGCTCTCCCAGCTATTATCACCTTCTCTTTTTATCTGTGAGGAGGAGTGTCAGGGTGTCAGCATGTTAAACTCTAAAGGGCAGAGCTGACATAGGAGGTGATGTTATTATGCTGGAGAGGTGTTCATGACTACTATCAACCCTTTCTTTGATAGATTGCCAGAGATGGTTAAAGCTTGTATGTGGTGGTAAACAAATTCAAGGGGCTCTGCACATCCCCTGTTTTTCCTTTCCAGTTTTCCTTCCAAATCAATAGGGCTTTGCCTATTGATGCCTAGAACATTCCCAGAACTTTTCCACTGTGGCATTCTAAATGATCACATTGCAAACAGACAAAGCTGAGCTGAGCATTAGGCAGCTCTTTGCTTGGCCAAAACAATTAGAGGAAAATACCCAATCGTCAAGATGCAATCATAATCTCTGCTACAGGCACAGGGGCCTTATTACTCCCCTGTGTGAGCTGCCTGCATCGCTAGAACATGCATAAGTGTGGGAGTGTGAAAAAAAGGTGTTCCCTCTGCCTGCCCAACATGCCTTCCTGTTCACCAGAGCTGTATGCTTATGTCTTACTTCTGTAGTTCCCTACATGGTGACTGACTAAAGGAGTCAGATTTGCACAGATGTTCTAAGGTTGTTTCTCAGTTGTTGTGCCATATGCAGATCCCTGCATGCTGATCAGTGATTCATTAACCATTCATAGCAAAGAGATTTGAATAATGGAAAAATAGAATCTGTTCTATTTCTCACAACAATGCTTTACAATATTGCATTTCATTGTTTGAAATGGAACCTCCATAGAAGTTTTATATGGCCCAGCTATTAATGTGTCTGTCTCCACCATGTGCCCAGGAATAGATTTATTTAGGTTGACATCCTTATATGTTTTTTCTTTCCACTAGTAAATTTATTTGAATTCTCCAACTAATTTAATTTTAATGCAAAAAAAAAAAAAGAATTGTATATGTTGCCTTATGAAGTCTGATTCATCATTTCTACAATCCACCAAATTAAAATAACATGATAATAGCTGTTAAAGGATTTAATTAAAACAACAAATCCTTTGGTCACAGGTAATGTGACATACCATAATCCAACGTACTAAATGCTTTATGCATAGTAAGATACAAAGCTAATATTTTAATCACTAAAATAGAACTCTCTTAGAAACTACGGACCAGTATTTCACAGATGATTTGACCCTTGGAATGAGGAGTAATAGTTCATTCGAACTAAGGACTTAGTTTGAATTAATGTTTCACTGCTGCGTGTAGCCGTGCGGCAGTGAGTTCGGGCTAGTGAAATTTCAAAATGGCGACCGGATGGGAACATGCAAATAAAGCCCGGCATATTTAAATCCCGGGCTTCATTTGCAACTCTGGTCACCTCATTTGCCTCCCTAGCTCGAATTAACAAGCGAGTGTAGACATACCCTAAGATCTTTGGGTCAGCCACTCTATGTTTTGATGTGTTTGTGTAGCACCTAGCACTTAACCGGGGCTACCTGAAACAAAAGCTAGCAATATATGTTTATCTTTCTTTTCGGGTGAATAGAACACAATTTTCCAGTGCATTAGATCTGCTTTGTGCTTTGAAATCTAGGGGATCTTTGGTTAAGTTTAGAGCCATTCTTCTGCCAGTTTGGAGAATGTGGATAAGAGACAAGGAGGCATGGATGGGGCGGTTGGCCCTGAGCTTGGGAGAACCTCAGCAATTAGAATGGTTGCTTACTACTAGCAGCCAGGAAGAGTCCTAAAGGCTGTGTTCTAATTTATGTCTGGGACCCACACTTAGATGAGCCTCCTCTTATCTCCCCAGTAGGGTAGTGTAAAAGATACAGATTGAACCTCTCTAGTCCAGAACCTTCATCACCTGACCAGTCCTGAACTACAGAATTTTCTGGATCATGGGAGGTCAATATTGTGTAGCAGCATTACCAACACTTCCACTGCTTAGAGCTCTTAAAAACATTTAGGGGTAGATTAAAATTAAATAACAGCACAAATTTTATGGGACCATGGGAAACTTGGCCACACCCATTCTAAAGTGGACATCCAGCTAACTAAAATCATTTTGGACAATGGATGTTTCCGGACCAGAGAGTTCTGGACTAGAGAGGTTCAACCTTACTTTTGTGCTCACCTTGCAGCTGTCTCAGGCCTTCTTCATCTGCAGGCACGGATCTGGCCCTTGCTGTAGATTTTAATGGGGTCAAAGGAAATATAGTTCTGCAAGCCCATTAATTTTAGTCATGCTCTGCCTTCATTTATCCTGGTAGCCAACACATATGCAGAATGCTTTTGTGGCTCAAAGACAGAAGCAGGCAAGTGGGAGTACTTTATGAAAACTGTTACTACAGATTGCTATGTAACCAGGGCAAACAACAGCCATTGCTGTTGTGGTGAGCTCTTTTTCAAAATGACTCATGTTTATCTCACTGGTAAGGCAGCAGGAATGGAAAAATAGTCAAAATTTAAAGGGTTTGTTGTTGATAAAATACATACATGCACAATAGGACTTAAGTAATATGCATTTCCCTAAACTACACACTTTACAATCAGTAATAAAAATTGGCAGCCTCTCCCCAATTTAATGAAAGATATACTGCAGTCTTCTATTAATAGCATCATTTCTACAAACTGTATCACACTACATTGACTACTATACTATGAAGTATTGCCATACATAACAATCTGCAGTTAACCATATAAATGCACAAAATATATCCTGTGATTCACTTTGCATTTTTTATTTTGTTTAGTCATTTGTTAATTTAAAAATGCATTAATTTTAAGTCATTAGCATTGATTAGCGAGTCTCTGCTCTCTTTAAATATTTCTACTTATTTCTTTTAATTCTGATCAGAAGAAATAAGATTGGGAAGTAGAAAATTAAAATTGAAAATAAGAACATTTCATAAAAGGGAGATTTGGTTACTGCACATGTTCTAATCTTTCAGAAATGGCAGTTGCAGTAGATGCTAAAACTTTTTTGAGATGGATTTATGCCCACTTTATACATAAATACATATAAATGTGTGTTTATGAACAAAATAATTACTTATTTTTGCAATGACTGTGCCTATAAGAGAATGGGAAAGCTTTTTTTCATTCTGAATTGAGCATTTATATCTAGATTTATGTGAACTGATTTTTTTTAAAACCAAACTAGAAAAAAATGGAAAAAATGGTTTCAAAAATTGACCCCAGATCAAATTATTTTGGTTTTCTTGGTGGAAAACAATATCTTTCAAACTATACAAAAATGCTTCAACACGTGGGATGAGGTTTACCGGGGCTGCCGACAAAGGGCTTTAATGTCGGCAGGGGAGTGTCCAGACTAACGCGCTGAGCGGACAAACAGCTGATCAGCTGTTTGTCGGCTCAGCGCGGCAGCCATGTAAATTTAAATGAAGCCGCGATCATTTAAATCGCAGCTTCATTTGACTTTGCCAAAACAACAAATCTACATGGCTCTGTTGACGGAACCATGTAGTTTAGACATACCCTAAAAGTACTAAGGGGGACTGGCTTCTCCAAAGCCCCATGTAATTCAAGCATTGCTTGGCAACCTGCCTGCTGGGCTGAAAGAGAACAAGGAGCTTGAATGTCCTAGGAATTCCAGGTCCCAAGCTCTCAATCTTTCTTTCCCTGGCAGCCTGATACTCCAGGGTACCTGGTTCTAGGGTAGCCACCTAGTGGCTCTCTCAGAATTGGGGCTGTCAGAAGCCCTGGGTGGAGAAAGGTAATTGTTTTGTGGAGAATATTTCTTCTCTGCCTTAATGTGGCTGTGCACAGAATTCATCTTCAGTTTCAAGTAAAGGTCTGCACTGTGCCAGCAACTGAGGGATGTGGTTGAATGTGGTAGGTGAAAACACAATTTATTATGTAAATGGTCCCCAACCAGGCTCACCAATGGGGGAAGGATCAAGGGGGCAATTACCACAGGGCCCTAGCCCTTTAGAATGGCCATAGGAGTGCACACCTCAGAGCCCTGAACCATTTGCTCTGGCTGGCTTTGAGAACCACTGGAATGGACAAGGCACCATTCAGGTGGTGCTGGGGGCTGGCTGTCCCATCCCTACCCCATTGCCCAGGGGCCTGGCAATGCTGTCGGCTCCCATGGACCTAACCTTATTCTAACTATGTTCTCAAATCATTTTGTTGTCCTGGACTTTCTCAAGACTGTAGCGCAGTTCGAAAAATGGGTAGTAACATGGTTAGACTGTGTCTGCACTCCAAGCCCATATCACATTAATTGAATAATGGCATGTCTCATTGTAAGGGGACTGTTAGCCCCTTACGAAAACTCAGTGAGGGTTTTTGGTTGGCTAGCTCCCAGTATCAAAAGGGAAAAGGTCCATGAGAAATCAGAGCCCTGAGACTGTCAGGTCCCATCCGTGGGAGCTGGGATTTTTTGGGTCTCCGTGAAAAATGGGAGAGAGCTATGAACAGCTGCAAGGGGTTCAAGATGTGCCAAAGGGGCAGAGAAGCAACTCAAGGGGCTGGAGGCTGGCAAAGCAGCATAGTCTGCAACTGGGTGTGGTGAGCAGGTGGGACCAGGAAAAACAGGTGGGGGGAAGAGGCTCTGGGCAGGGAGACACCACCATCTAAGAGGCCCTGCAGGCCAGACTTGGAGATGGATTATAACTCCAGCTGGGGAAAGGGTCCTGCCACCTAGAGCCTGAAGTCATGTGGTCACTGCCAGAGCAAGCGTGTCTAACCTACAGCTTCCTCCCTCCCCCCCGCAGCACAGCCAGGGCCTGAGAAAGAGCCCTGGGACTTATGAGGAAGGGTATGTCTACACTACCACCCTAGTTCGAACTAAGGTGGTTAATGTAGTCATACGAACTTGCAAATGAAGCCCGGAATTTGAATTTCCCGGGCTTCATTTGCATGTTGCCGGGTGCCGCCATTTTTAAATGTCTGCTAGTGCGGACTCCGTGCCTGCGGCTACACGCGGCACGAACTAGATAGTTCAGATTAGGCTTCCTATTCCAGACTATCTGTACGTCTCATGGAACAAGGTGTACAGATAGTTTGGAATAGGAATCCTAATCCGAACTATCTAGTTCGTGCCACGTGTAGCCACGGGCACGGAGTCCGCACTAGCGGGCATTTAAAAATGGCGGCGCCTGGCAACATGCAGATGAAGCCCGGGAAATTCAAATCCCGGGCTTCATTTGCAAGTTCGTATGACTACATTAACCACCCTAGTTCGAACTAGGGTGGTAGAGTAGACATACCCGAACAGACTATGAACTGTCCTTAAACTCCGCAGGCTGCTGTTTGTCATGTCCCCATGCCTCAGAGTGGGGCTATCTGTTCTCTTTTAACCTTTCTCATTTTTTCCTTATTCTTTTCTTTTTAATCAGATGCTGTTTAATAAATGTATTTGCTTTGAACTGTATGTAATGATCAGTGAGTCAGGAAGCATCCAGCATGAAGAGAGCACCCTGGAGTGTGGACACCCTAGCTCAGGGGTGGCCAACCCGTAGCTCATGAGCCGCATGCAGCTCTTCAAAGGAAAAATTGAGGCTCCCACACCCGCGGCTCTTCTCACAGTCCCCTGATCTGATCTTTTTTCCTTGTCTGGGCAGGGCACCACTTGGCGCAGTGAGATCTGATGCTGCGGCCGACAGAAGCCTGCTTCGGCCACACGTGGCTCTGAAAGCGGGACTTTTATTTTTATTTTTATTTTTTTTTGCTCAACAACTTCTTTCCCTCATTTCTTTGCACTGTATCCACCACTATTTTGGCTCTTCGTCTGTAACAGGTTGGCCACCCCTGCGCTAGCTCCTGCCCTAAGTGACTACAAGGTCGGGGATTAAGCCCCAGAAAACCTGGGCCCAGCCTTGTTGGGATTTCAAGGACTCTGCTACTCAGGAGAGTGGAAGAGGAGCGCTCAGGGTAAGGGAAGCATTTGGGTAAAAGAAGTGGGAGTGGGGACTCAGATCCTTTCGCTGGATCATTTCACCGGGGTAGTATAGAAGCCAGGAAAGTCCCCCACAATAGCGGGACCATTCCCCCGCTCACATTGTGATCTCTCTGGCCCACCAACGCAGTAACAACATGCACAGATGGCACTTTACTTTGGGGCACTTGTGGAAAGAGGAGCTCAGTCTTGGTTGTTTTGTGTAGGATGAATGTGTGTCCTTTGGGTTTCTGCTCTGCCCTTTCCATAAGATATTTTTAATTCTGCTTTATTCTTAAAACAACGCGTGTTGAAGAGAATGGAATGCTTGTAAACTGCAGATTTTCAGCAGCTCTTCTGAAATCTTGTAGCTGCAGAACAGACAGCAGAATTCAAGTTCCCAGCTTCATTCTAAGGGTATGTCTACACTAGACCCCTAGTTCGAACTAGGGAGGCTAATGTAGGCATTCGAAGTTGCAAATCAAGCATGGGATATTTAAATCCCAGGCTTGATTTGCAACTTCGAATGCCTACATTAGCCTCCCTAGGTCGAACTAGGGGGCTCGTGTTTACATACCCTAACTGTGTGCCATAAGCTCTACTGGCAGATAGCTCTAGGGGTGGGAGGGTAGTTCATTCATTATCCCCATTCAACCTTTGGACTCTTTGCTAAGACTGCCAACAAGGCCTCTTCTCATTGGAATAATTGAGAATCCCAGATCTTGAATTGCCAATATCTTTGGTCACTCTCTGCTGCCATTTCCAACAAAGTCATATCTGTGCAGGGTGTGCTTTTTCCACAGCTTGGCTACGTCTACATTGGCCCCTTTTCCAGAAGGGGCATGTTAGTTTCACGAGTCGTAATAGGGAAATCCGCGGGGGATTTAAATATCCCCCGCGGCATTTAAATAAAAATGTCCGCCGCTTTTTTCCGGCTTTTAGACAAGCCGGAAAAGAGCGTCTACACTGGCCCCGATCCTCCGGAGAAAGCACCCTTTTCCAGAGGATCTTATTCCTACTTCAAAGTAGGAATAAGATCCTCCGGAAAAGGGCTTTTTTTCCAGAGGATCGGGGCCAGTGTAGACGCTCTTTTCCAGCTTTTCTAAAAGCCGGAAAAAAGCGGCGGACATTTTTATTTAAATGCCGCGGGGGATATTTAAATCCCCCGCGGATTTCCCTATTACGACTCGTGAAATTAACATGCCCCTTCCGGAAAAGGGGCCAATGTAGACGAGCCCCTTCAGTGCTATTTCAAGCAAACTTGATGTAGTGCACAATTTTGCGTATGCAGTTATGTGTGCATATGTGTGTGCACATGCAAGTTTGTGCACTGTTTGTACAAATAATAGTATTCACATAAAACCAGTTTGTGCTCACACACAAAACAAACACTCTCACAGTTGGAAAATATTTTGTTTATGCATGCAAGGGAAGCTGAGAGCGTACAAAAACTGTGTGTACAAGTGAGCTGCATACACAAAGCTGCACATGAATCAAGAATCTTCTTGCACTCCTTTGAAAATTGCACCACAGCTGGGTATAGGTAAATGTCTGCTTTGTATAAAAGCTCTCAGCAGGCACTCAATGCCATATGATTTCCCTTTCAGTAGAGCTCCTGGCTTGGATGTAATGCAGTGAATCTATTTTTTCTCTTCAGCCTGCAGTCTGAAAAAATATTAGACTGGCTTTGTACATGAAGGTCAGGTAACTTAGTGTATAGCTACACTACAAAGTTAGTTCGAACTAACGGAGCGCTTAGTTCGAACTAGGTAATCCTCATTCCACGAGGATTAAGCCTAGTTCGAACTAGCTAGTTCGAATTAAGGGGTGTGTAGCCCCTTAATTCGAACTAGTGGGAGGCTAGCCCTCCCCAGGTTTCCCTGGTGGCCACTCTGGCCAACACCAGGGAAACTCGTCTGCCCCCCTCCCAGCCCCGGACCCCTTAAAGAGGCACGGGCTGGCTACTGTGCCCGTGCCAGGTGCAAGCCTGCCAGCACCCAGCCAGCAGACCCTGGACCTGGCACGGATCGAGCCACCCACCCATTCATTTCATTTGCATAAGAATTAAACTTATAAATGAAGTTAAGTTCCAATCGTTCTCTATGTATTTGGCTTGTGAAATTGGTCTGAAACAACATGGTGACTTGGAGATCCCTTAATGAGCGTCCAGACAGATTAAAGTGTTCTCCAACAGGTTTTTGTGTGTTGCCTTTTCAGACATCTGATTTGTGTACATTAATTCTTTCCAGTAGAGACTGTCCAGTTTGGCCAATATACATGGCAGTGAGGCATTGCTGGCATAGATCACATTAGTGGATGTGCAGTTAAATGCAGTTAGCTGGAGTTGTGTATCTTAAGTTGACCTTCCACTCTAGTGTAGAGCAGGCCTCAGTGCCTTCCAGTAGTGCATTTAGCAACCTCACTAGCAACATCACTAGCTAAATCCCCATAGCCATTTGTCTCTCTCTTACAGAAGAGGCAGAGCTAAAGTGAGGTTTTAACAACATCCATATAGACAAGAAAAGCAGAATGAAGTGCAGGGATAATTTTTTCTTTAAAAATCACTCAGTCTAGTTCAGATCCCTGACTTTTCATTCTACTGCTGCTTTGCTCCTCTTGGCCTTTTGAAGCTCAAGAGAGCATACAGTGCATAAGAAAATATTAAAAGGCAGCAAACCAGGAATGGTCTGTCCTCTGTTTTTTCCAAAGTCTGTGCTTGGTTTAGAGATTGGTATTCTTCCTACTTCCTGTTCCAGTTGCATGAATGCAGTGGCTTATACTAATTCAGGTGCAGCAGGAAATAAATGCTAATGTTTTCAACTTTCTTGGCCTTTTAAGTCATAGAACATGTAATTCTACACTCCTGTAACATTATATTTGGCAAGGTCTGTAAGCACCATCACAGTCCATAAAATAGAAAAAAAGGGAAAGAAATTCTTATTGAGCATTTCTGGAGGTACTATACATTTAGGAAGTGCATAAATTTCATAGCTCTGACTTCTGACTACTCAGCGTAAATGCGTGTCCATTTTAGAGGAACTTTGCTTTATTTAATTTCTGACAATAAATTAATCATCTTGCATGTTAGGGCTAATACAAAGTTGCTTTCTTTACATTCTTTCTGCAACAACAATTTCTGCAACAGCATATACAAAAATCCTATAATCTTGTTTTAACGGTCCCATAAATTGATGCTATTTCAACTTCTAATACAGAAACTCCATTAATGTTGTTTCATACTTCAAAATGGGCCCTATTTATCTGCAAAAACATTTAAAGAGATAAAATATGCTTTATCTAGAAGGAAAATGAAACTTCCCTTCCAGCTATTTAAGCGACATTGTGAAGAATATTGATGGCAAAGGAAGACAATATCATGCCACTGAATTTTCAAAAAACATACTCTGACTCGCATTAGAAATGTTACTCAAATTCACCAAATGCAGTTGTTCTCAGAGTGAGATCTTTTTATTGCAAGTATTCTTTCAGGAGTGAATGGTTATAATAGAGTTAGAAAGGAAAGAAGATTCTATTACAGTTTGAAAGACTCAACTTTAGAATTCAAATAATATTTAGCACATACAGCACACTTTATCTGTACCATAGATCACTAAGGGTATGTCTACACTACCCTCCTAGTTCGAACTAGGAGGGTAATGTAGGCATACCACACTTGCAAATGAAGCCCGGGATTTGAATTTCCCGGGCTTCATTTGCATAAGCGGGGAGCCGCCATTTTTAAAACCCCGCTGGTTCGAACCCCATGCAGCGCGGCTACACGGGGCACAAACTAGGTAGTTCGAACTAGGCTTCCTAGTTCGAACTACCGTTACTCCTCATTTCACGAGGAGTCTAGTTCAAACTAGGGAGGTTAACGTAGACATTCGAAGTTGCAAATGAAGCCCGGGATTTAAATATCCCAGGATTTATTTGCATCTTCCCATCCGGGCGCCATTTTTAAATCCCCCTAGTCTGAACTAACTGCCCACGGCTACACGTGGCACTCAAACGTTAACTTGAACGAAGTCCTTAGTTCAAGTTTACACCTCATTCCACTTCATTTTCTCCTCTATTGTCTGCCTCATGTCTTTAGAGGGTGTGTGTGTGTGTGTGTGTGTGTGTGTGTGCTCATTTTAGAGTGCATCTCTCTGTGTGTCTTTCTATGAGTCAATTTGTTCAAGAACTCCTTCTAGACGGTAAAAGCTAGAGCCAACAAATTTGATATGCAGCTTAGCAATATTCCTGTTTCACCCAATTTAAATTCCTAATTTAAAGCAAGGTCAGGGTTTGGTTGTGCCAGGAGAACCATAAGCCTTGGGAAAGGGACAATTTTTTATACCATGCAAAGAGAGGAGCTGCTGTTCCAAGGAATGCGATGTGAGACTGTCCACTGGGAGCAGCCACATCACCAAGGGAGTGGCCAGCAGGGCTAGGGCTCCACCATCTTGCCTGCCAGCAGACTGCCCCACAATTGGCAAACCTCTTTCCGTTTGTTTTTTCGGAAGAGGCTTTTCCGAAATTTGGCCCGTCTACACTGGGACAAATTTCAGAAAATCCTCTTCTTTTGGAAGAGCCCTTCTTACCCGCAAAAAAATGTTGAAAGAGCAGGTGCATTCCCTGAACACAGTGGAGTTTTTCCAGGATACCAGAGACTCCGTAGTCCAGACGTATCCTGAGTAAGTTAATGCCCCCCCAGCCCAAACCCTTTCCACCCTTCCCAGCCCTTGGCCACAGCACTGGAGGGGAGGGGTACTGAACAGGCCCCTGGGAGCTGGGGGCATAGCCCGGAGGAAGAAGAAAGAACAGGCCCTGAGCAGGCTGGGTGGGTGGCCTGAGGTGGGGATGAGAATAGGCCCCTGCTCCCCAGCCTCCTGCAACTCTCAAGACCCTGCCTTAAAATACCCGGGCAACACTATTAAGTCTGCCAGTAAATATATAAAATCAGCCAGGGTTCTTTTAACAGGCTCCATATAAGATAGCAGAGATATTATTAACAACATAAGTCTCAGCAGAAAATGTTCACAACCCAGTTCTGGTGATTTAAGAGTAGTCAAGGATTTAGCAGACCTTTTAAATATGCTAGCAGCAGAAGGAAAAAGTTGGTGATTTAGAGGGAAAGTCTTAATTTTTCAGATGGCAGGTGAAGCACACCAGAAGTGAAGGAGAGATGGTTTTTCTGGCAAGGAAAGACATGGATCCCAGATAGCGACCATCATCACAGACTAAAGAAGAAGCCTAATTCCTGCGGCAGATGCTAGGCCTACCTATGCTACCTGAGGTGTGGAAAGTCACACAACCCTACTTTTCAGGTTCTACAAAACCACTGGATAGCAGTGGCCATGCCATGATGGCTTTGTTTCACAACTCAGCTGATGGAGAGGGGGCACTCTTATGTGAGTTCTTTAGCCAGGAGATGGTGCTGTTTAATTGCTAAGCTAACCCCACCCCCTAAAAATATAAGCCACTCTTGCTCAATTTGTTTTTAACAGAGAAGACAATTAGTGGGCAGTGCACAGTTACAGCAAACTGTGGCTGAGTTCCTGGCAGCATGAGGGCAACAGAAAAGTGCCTTCAGAATTCTTGGCTCCATTTCTTAACTGTTCAGTGGAAAACACAATTGGCGATTAAGCACTCAATGTGATAACATAATTTCCTCTTATCACCCTGGAAGGGAGAAAAAAAATGAAAGTTTGCCAGTATCATCTTTTCCTGAGTATAATGTTATACTGAGGGCTTCCAGTGGCTCAGCCAGGGGAGGAATACATCCCTGCAGACTATAAGATTTCTGGCTGAAGGCTTGGTTGCAGTAATGTGTGTTAACAGATACGTGCAATGAGTCCTGATAGCAGTGTAGGTGAGGGGGTGGAATTCTACAAACTGATGAGTAGGCTTTCACTAGGAAGATGCTAGTAACAGCAGGGTAGACAAGGGCACAGCTCTAGGTTAAATAAAAGCTGTATAGGCCAGATTGTTAAAAGTAGTTAGACACCTGAAGACCCAGATGGGTGTCCAACTCTCAATGATTCCTGCCAAAAATTCCATTAGGTGCCTAACTGCATCTTTAGAGATCTAAATACCTTTGAAAATCTGGCCTTATGACACTATTTCTATTACTACCCACCAGTGTGGGCACAACCCGTGCAGTTGCAGTTTCCTGTTTGCCTCCCTGTTCGTTCCATTGGCAGTCTAAAGTAGCTCTCCAGACGAAGAGCATTTGTGTAACAGGCTGCAGATTGCAATCTGTGTCCCAGGCTTCACTGTTCTGCTTTGGTGGCATTTAGCACCGCCACAGGCACGTATGTGGCACTGTTCTGCAGAACAAGCAATGGAACCCATCACACCTGACATTTAACATCAATGTGGGTGAAACAGGAATATTGCTAAGCTTGCAAATGAACTCAGACAGAAAGGTGAAAAAGATAAAAACACTGTAACACCCATGGTCAAACCCTTTTCAGTATAATGATCTGTCTGCTCTCGACCTATCAGTCTTCATCCTTCAAGGAAACCTGCACAGCCCCTTCAAATTATGAGTCTGGGAGTTTAAATGCATAACTCTGCTACAGGTTGGATCTCCCTTGTACAGCATCCTTGGGACATGATGACCCATCCTATAGGAGGGAATTTGCCAGATCAGAAGAGGTCCCTGACACCAGTCTCCCAGGACGCTCCCCCTCCTTGCAGCTGACTCTACTCTGGCCCCACTGCCACTGGGCTCCAGCCTGCAGGGGCTCCCCGGGGACGGCACTCCACAGCTGTTGCAGCCCTGCTTCTCCCCCACCTGCCTGGGAATCCCCGGGGACGGGGCTTGCCGGCTGCCCTGCTTTTGCTACTGGCTGCCCCGCTGCTGCCTGCCCAGCAGGGGCTCCTCGGGGATGGGGTTTGCACTCTCAGGCACCAGGGCTCTCTGATCCAGCAACTGCTGGGGTCTTGCTGGACTATGGATGTTGCCAGACCAGAGAATTCCGGATTTTGGAGGTTCAGCCTGAAAACACTAAAACTCATAGTCTTAAAAAAGACACTGAATTTATGGCTTATTACAATGATCTATAATCGATAATCTCCCACTCCTTTTTGTCCTATGACTGAAATTGGGTTAAAGGGCAATTTTGTTGACTGGTGTGCCTGGCCAAAAAGTAGAGAGAATATCTCTCGACTCGCTTCTGTCATCGGGGTTTGTCTCCCCCATTGGAAAAAATAAAACCAACTAAAATATGGGTGCTAGCAAAGAGGGCACTTATTTAATTGTTCAAACAAAGTAAAGAATGTAGCTATAACCAGGACCCCCACAACTAAAGGTAAATGACACAAAGGTAGAGCACGACTGTGACTTGGGTGTGTTCCCTTTCCCCAGGATGGGACCCAGGAAAGGAAATGGAGGATTATGAAACCACTACCATATCCTGCAGCCTATGGACCCTCAGGGTGGTGGGACAACTCCGGATTCCATCTCCAGATGGTATCACAGGTAAAGAGCAATCAGGCTGTGTCAGCTCTGCTTTGGCGCAATTGTGGCTGTATACATGTCCTTGTTGATGAGGGGTGGCAGATGGTAGCACACCTCTTGCATGCACGTAAGTTCACATTCCCACAACCAAAACATATCTGCATGGTGCTGGCGTACCCTCTAAGCGGCTCCGGACCCTGCAACTCAGAAGATCTGCTCCTTGAAACTGAAGAGGCAGCCCTTAAATAAGCTGCTGTTACTGGGCAGAACCTAGGTCCCATGTCTGTCTAGCTTTCCCGCCATAACGTCCAAAGAGCGGGGAAAATGCCAAGAGCAGGTAATGCCCTCAGGGGAGGAAAGAGAAGGGCAACCAACATGGAGTCCATGTTGTTGTTTGGACTATTCCAAAATGGCGTACACATGTTATTGATTACCAAAACTTTCCCCCTACAACTTCATCTTGAATGGTTTCTTTAGAATATGTGCTAAGTACTTATGCTAAACCAAGGGTCAGCAACTTATGGCTTGCAAGCCAAATATGGCTCACTAGGGAGCCAGATATGGCACTTTTGGAGCCCTAGCTCTGCCTTGCCTTGATTCCCCCACAGCAGGGAGCCCATACTGGCTCTACAGCCTTACAAACTCCTGTGAATTTGGAGTGCTAGCACTTGCTTCCTGCAGGGGGCTGTGGGGGCAGGGGGCAAGCCTCGAGCCTCCCCACCAGATTCAGGATGCAGGGAATAAGCAGAGCCAAAAATGGCTCAGCGCACTGCCATCTTCTTTCCCCCAGCTGAGGGCCAGCCTCACAGGAAGGCTTCCTTCTGGTGAATGGGAGCAGCAGGAGGCCATGTTACATAGTGCCTGTGACAAAGTGTGAAAGCAAGTAAGTGCCCCTCCCCCATCCCTTCATGCCCAGATCCCACACCCCCACCATCCTCACTCACCCTCCCGACCAGACACCCTGCCCCCAGCCTGTTCCTGCCCCACATTCCTTTGGCCCCCTTTCCCAAGACAGACACCCTGCCCCCAGGCTGCTCCGGAACCCTCCCTTGCTCCTGCCTTCTCCCTTCAGCCAGGCATCCTACTTCCAGCCTGCTCCTGCATCCTACCTCCCACTCATGCCTCACCCCCTCACTCTGTCCTGCATCCCACCACCTGCCCAGTTCCTGCACCCCATCCCTATTCCATTCACTGGCAGCCCTGTCCCACAAACTTAAGCCCTCATTTTTGGCCCCACCCAAAAATGGGGCTAGGGAGCCCCACAAAATCCACTAACCTTGGAACTCCAGAAGAGTAAATCTGAACTGAGGCCTTGAACCTCAGTCCTCCCTGCCCCTCACTCCACCAGAGGAGTGGGGTGTTTTTCACTTGTGTGGTCCCTGATTGATTCTTCTGTGGGTCAGTGGCTTCTCACCAAAAAAGGTTCCCCATCCCTGCCATAAATAAAGACAATGTTGAAACCTTTTGTGTTGGACATAACATGTTACTTTATTTAAAATGACACCTGGCCAACAAAACCCTCATAACACTCCTGCACCTCCATACCCACCAACCCTGAGCCCATCATACAGCTGAACCCCCTTCCCTGATCCCCTCATACCCCCACATCCCCAGCCCCCTGCCATAAGGACAGAAGACAGCCTGATTGTGTGCATGAAGCTGAATTTGACCAGTTATGATGTAAATTTCAAAGAAATATGTGAAAAGATTCAGCAGCAGAAGTCCCATTAAATAAAGTCTGTGAGTACAATATTTCATTTATGTTATTATTAATCATTATGTCAGTTATCAATAATACTAAGTTGCATATTTTCATTCATGCAAATGGGCATTCTTTATTGGCTCTTTGCTCACCATTTGTTCTGAATTTTGATGTAGTTTGGCTCTTTGGTTTGAAAATGTTGCCAGCCCCTGTGCTAAACAATCTGTTCCACTTTCTATTTAGCTGGAATGTTCTGAGTATTTTTCCTAGACCTGAGGAAGAGCTCTGGTTAGCTCTAAAGCTCTTGTCTCTCACCAATAGAATCTGGTCCAATAAAAGATTTTATCCCCTACACACCTTTCCTATCCGAGGGAAGTGAAATCTGGTGTCTGCTAATTAGTTTATAGACACATTGTTAGTTTCTTTCTTGTCCAGACACGTGAAAAAACAGTAGGCGGAGAAATAATATATTTTAATGACATCCAGCTAATCTGCCTTCCATCAAGTGCCAGCAATGCCTCTTTGCCTGGTATATTGGTCAAACCAGACAGTCTCTGCACCAAAGAGTAAATGGACACAAATCAGACATCAAGAAGGGTGTCATGGCTCCTTCCCCACTCTGGCATGATAAATCCAGAAGTGGAGGCCAGCAAAAGTACTCCAAAACTTTATCTACTAGGCTTTGGTATAAAACCTCCTCCCAACATCTTAACAACCTATATTTTGGGAATAAAATGCCACTGCCACCACCCAAATATTAATAAAGCAAGCAGGGAGAGACTACTTGGGAAATCTCACCCCTAAAGTACAAACATTAACCAATACCAGGTTAATAAAAAGAAAAGAGAAAGAACTTTTATTATCACCACAATATTCCTGCTGCAAGCATAATGACTAGATGGAACAGTAACAAAATAATATACTCATGGAGGAGAAATTTACCATGGGCCAGGAACTTAGTTACAAAGGAGAGCAAAACCCATTTTTAAATGCACAGACATCAGATCCCATTTCCCAAACCATAAAACAATAAAACTGGATTTATCTAAACTTTATCCTACTTACAGACTGTGAAGAGTATTTTCTTAGAAGGAGACATCCTGTCCCCTTCAATAGCTGGAGAGAAACTACTCGAACAAAGGAGGGGAAAACCCCAAAATTCCTTTGTCACAGTTTGAAATTCCTACCTACATTCCTATTGGCTGCCTGCCACCTAGTTTAGGTAAGGGACATAGTTAACCCCTTAGTCCCCAGGATTCTGACGAACCCTCATGATCATGACAAAGGGTAACACACATAAACCTGTAGGGAAACATTTTAACCTCCCTGGACATTCAGTAATGGATTTAAAAGTAGCCATAATTCTACAAAAGAATTTTATCACCTGATTTCAGTTGGAGACAGCTGAACTAGAGTTCATTTACAAGTTCAATATTAGGTTTGAATAAAGATCTTATCTAGTTAACTCACTACAAAGGCAATTTCCCCACTTTTGATATTTTCATCTCCACATCAAATGCTGTGAATGTGAAACATTCGCCCTGACTTAAATAGCTTCATTAACACTGGTCCTGCAATTGACTGGTAACTTCTTTTGCTGTTATATATACACCTCAAATTCTGTAATTTCCACTCCAACTCATCTGATGAAGTGGGGTTTGCACATGAAAGCTCGTGACCTAATACATTTGTTAGTTTCTAAGGCTACGTCTACACTGCCTTTTTTTGCAGCAGAAGATATGCAAATTGCACTCTCATTTGCATATCGGCTGCTGATCCTTTTTGCAGAAGAGGTTTTGCCGCTAAAAAGCCCCGTGTAAACAGGGCCATTTGTCAGAAAAAAAACCTTTTTGCACAAGATTCTGTAAACCTCATTTTTTGAGGAATAAGGGATCTTGCACAAAAGGGTTTTTTTCTGACAAATGGCCCTGTCTACACTGGGCTTTTTAGTGGCAAAACATCTTCTGCAAAAAGGATCAGTAGAAGATAGGCAAATGAAAGTGAAATTTGCATATCTTCTGCCAAAAAAAACCCACAGTGTAGACATAGCCTAATGTGCCACAGGACTGCTCATTGTTTTTAGACTAGCAAAATGTTAATGTTAGGGTAATAGACTAATTCATTCAAGTCATGTGAAATAGGATTTAAATTTTAAAACTGGACTGATCTATTGAACACTAGATTTGGACTGAGGTGCTGCATTATAGTCTTATTCTTGATCCAAGTGATATTCAGTCATGCTACAGTCTAGTATTAGCAGACACATGTAAGCCCGCTGCTGAATCTCTTAACTAAATGCTAACGTAAACACATTTGACAGTGACAGCCATCAAAAGTCACACACAAAAATGGTTCCTTAGCCCAACCCCCAGCTAAAAAAACAAAACAATACAGTGTGTATGAAATGTGCACTGGCTTGAGCAGTTGAAACACCCTGTGAGTCTTAAATATAAGTGCTCGCTGTTCCATGAATGCTGAAAACACACCATACGTGTAAAATGTTGCAAATACCAGGAGGTGGTAACTCTTCAGTGACTAGCAGAGCCTACACTGCCTGTTTATGATGACAGAAATTATATCTGCACAGAAGTAGGGCTTTTAGTTCACATTCTGTGAGTTCAATTCACTCTGCAGGGTACACTAATTTCCATCAATAGACATTCAGGAGAGACTCCTGGTCCTGGGGAAAGCCTCCCAGAAGAGGAGGCATAGTTTAAAAAAAAATGAGCGATGTTGGGTGGATTCAGCATATTTCCTCAGCTGCTTTTGCCAGCTGGTTTCTGTGGCAGTGCCTAATAAGGTTTAATTTTGTCCTCCCACTGTGGAGAGCCTGAGATAGTGAATTCCAGGCTTTTTAGCTCAGGCAGTAGAAGCACGTAACTATTTATGCTAAAAAATATGTTCCATTTTGTATTATATGTGATGCGCTGAGTGCCTTTCCTAGATTCAGAGTTCCTGGATTCAAAACCTACAGCCAGCAGCCTAGTCAATGGCACCATATTAAAAGGGTGGCCCACACTGGTACCTGAGTTGGATGATACTTAGACACAGGTTCAGTTCCTGTAACCAGGAGACGTGCTTATACAGTGGGACACCTTCGCCCTTGTGAACAGTCTGCTATACAAATATGAGTAACTACAGGTTTTGATGGAGACTAGTTCTTTAGCAGAGTTAACAGAAGTCCCTGCTTTCAGTTGCAGAGGTCAAGATCCAGTCCCCACCTGCCAACAACCCATCCCAGAGGGCGCTGTGTTACTTACCGCAAGCAGTTAAGAAGAAAAAGTCTCCATTCAGCCTTTTTTTTTAACTGCTCCACTCCACATTCCATGAAGCTAGCTTTTTCCAACTCTCATCTTTTCCTTCTGCTTATAAAATTCAATCTGTTCCCCCAAACAATTATTTGGAATGTAAGCAAAATTGAATTTGAAGCTAAAAACAATCAGCCTGTTCCCATATTTATATAGCACAACAAAAACCCATCATTGACAATTTCATTTCTTTGTTCTTCCCTCCTTTTTATAAGGGATCAGAGCAATTTCACTGACATAGCGGGGGCACTAGGGATGTAAAATTCCATTTAAATTGTTAACTGATTAAACTATATGTTTAACCAGTTAATCGGTATGCCATGAGCGGGAGGTGCTGGAGCAGCCTCAATGCGCAATGCAGCATGGTGGGCCCAGTCAGGCTGGGCACCAGTTAACTATTTGGTCCAGTAAGCATGCCGGTAAGTCAATGCTTACCTTAACAGTCCTAGACTGTACATGACAAGTTAATAAGCTTGTGAAAATCGGCACAGTAGAGAGTAAGTGTCCTGCCTTCAGGTCACTTGATAAACTCATGAGACTGTTTTGATGTTGTAATTCTTCTCCGTTACATTTATTGTATTTGGTTTTACTTAGTATCAAGCTGTGTTGGTACAGTTCTGTAAACACTGAGCCTGTTTAGAATGTTTTCTAAAGGGGAACAGTTATATCTCCTTTAGAAAACATTCTCCTTTGCACATGTGTTTGAATTAAACTTCTCTATTAAAGAGAAGTTTTCCCCCAATTCACATCTAGATTCTTTCAGTTCTCTTCAAACATGATTTTTTTTAAGAAAAATCAAATTTCATTGTTGCATTGTCAGAAATGTGTAAAGTAGAAAAGAAAGACCAATGGCAACATAACTTGGATTTCTTAAATGCACTATTCAATACAGATGGAAAGAGAAAAATTACAAATTATTTTGGACCAACATCAATGTCCATAAAATAAATATCTTTCACAGGACAGCAGCACAGTTGGTATATTGTAATACACGCCACAGTAAGGAGACTCCTATCCCTACTGAAAATTGGGTCTATACACTCAGTGGGAGGACTATACACTAATTAAAGTGTTAGCTGGCATAATTTTAAATTTTTAGAATCCATCAGAGCAGCTTGGGTTGTTGTCCTAGGTGTTCTCAGGGTTCACACTCAGAAAATACTTCCCTCTATGACTTTTCTAGCCACTGCATGATTCATATATGTATCCTTTATCCAAAAGGAATTACTGAACAGGGAAATGGTCAGTCTTCATAGGTTAACAACAGGTTTACACCAGAGGTGCTTCATGCTGTATGTGTTAAATCCAGACAATAACAGAGAGCAGTAAAGGTTCACTCCAGACAGTTTAGAGTCTGTCTACACGTGAAATGCTACAGTGGCCCAGCTGCAATGCTGCAGCTATAGCAAAAATGTATATTTTAGTATTGGTTATAAGGCCACAAGTATGATGTGTAATGATTTGACATACAATGACTTCCTTATAAGTTCTGACTCATACAGTTACCTACATGCTTCCAGCTCCCATCCAGAACACACCATACGATCCATCGTCTATAGCCAAGCCCTTCGATACAACCGCATCTGCTCTAATCCCATTGACAGAGACCAGAAGCTTCAGGATCTCTACCAAGCATTTATAAACCTCAACTACCCACCCGGAGATATAAAAAAGCAAATTGAAAGAGCCGGACGAATACCTAGAAACCATCTACTTCAAGACAGACCCAAGAAAACCAACATCACCTACACTTGTCATCACCTACAACCCCCAACTTAAACCTGTCCAACACATTATTAATAAACTACAGCCTATACTGGAACAGGATACCAAACTCCAAGAGGCTCTGGGAGACAGACCCATAGTCTCCTATAAACAACCACCTAACCTCAACATGATTCTTACCAACAACCACAGGACATACCACACTAATACCAACCCTGGTACCTTCCCTTGCAACAAACCCCGTTGCCAGCTTTGTCCATATATTCATTCTGCTGATACCATTATTGGACCTAACAGGGGGTATGTCTACACTACAGAGTTAGTTCGAACTAACGGACGTTAGTTCGAACTAACTTTCATAGCCGCTACACTAGCACTCCGCTAGTTCGAACTTAATTCGAACTAGCGGAGCGCTTAGTTCGAACTAGGAAAACCTCATTTTACGAGGATTAAGCCTAGTTCGAACTAGCTAGTTCGAATTAAGGGGTGTGTAGCCCCCTAATATGAACTAGTGGGAGGCTAGCCCTCCCCAGGTTTCCCTGGTGGCCACTCTGGCCAACACCAGGGAAACTCTATTGCCCCCCTCCCGGCCCCGGACCCCTTAAAGGGGCACGGGCTGGCTACGATGCCCGTGCCAGGTGCAAGCCTGCCAGCACCCAGCCAGCAGACCTTACACCTGGCATGGCTCGAGCCAGCCACACGATGCCCCCCAGCCCTCCCCCTCTTCCCGGGACCAGGCTGGCGGCTCCCGGGAGCTTGCCCGGGACCGCAAGAGGCGGGCACCCGCCTGGGCTAGTGCGGACATCGTGGACCTCATCCACGATCTCCGCACTAAACATAGGAAAGTGGCCGTCTAGGGCAGGAGAGCTGCCAGCCTGGCCACCCAGGAGCAGGTGTGCATGAAAATCAAGGGGGTCCACTGAGACCCCCGACCCTGAGCCCTGAGCTTACAATGGCCATCCTGGGTCAGACCAAAGGTCCATCTGGCCCAGTAGCCTGTCTGCCGACAGCGGCCAACCCTAGGGACCTTGGAGGGGATGGACCGAAGACAGTGACCAAGCCATTTGTCTCATTCCATCCCTCTCCAGCCTTCCACAAACCTTGGGCAGGGACACCACTCCTACCCCCTGGCTAATAGCACTCCATGGACCCAACCTCCATCACTTGATCTCACGTCTCTTTAAACTCTGTTCTAGTTCTAGCCTTCACAGCCTCCTGTAGCAAGGATTTCCACAGGTTGACTCTTTGCTTTGTGAAGAAGAACTTTCTGTTACTAGTTTGAAGCCTGCTACCCATTCCTTTCCTTTGGTGTCCTCTACTCCTTCTTTATGGGAACTAATGAAGAACTTTTCTGTATGCACCCTCTCCACCCAGCTCCTGCTTTTAGAGACCTCTATCCTGTCCCCCCTCCATCTCCTCTTTTCTAAGCTGAAAAGTCCCAGTCTCTTTAGCATCTCTTCATATGGGACCAGTTCCCAACCCCTGATCATTGTAGTTGCCCTCCTCTCTCCCAGCCTCTCTCTTCCCCTCTCCCACCTCCTTTTCCCAGTCTCCCCCAGTTTTGTTCAATAAAGACAGATTCCATTTTTGAACACAATTGTCCTTTATTTTGTACATTAAGAAAAGGGGCTAGGGAAGGGTAAGTGGAAGGAGGTGAGGGAGGAATGGGGTACGAGCCCCCGATGGGGAGGACTGGGCTGGCTCTGTGGGCTTCTGGGGGTGGAAGCTCTCCTGCAGCCCTCCAATTGCCCCCTCTCCCCAGATGGCAGCCTGCGGCAAGTGCAGCAGGTCTGATGGCCGAGTGCTGTGATGTGCCCAGTGTGGGCACTCCGGGCACTCCAAGCAAGGACTGCTTTGCAAGCGGGGCACCCTGAGAACTGTCTGTCCGGGGTGGGGGTTGGGTCCCTTTAAGCACAGCCCTCGGCTAGCCTGACACAGCATCTCCACGCTCTAAGTCCTCCTCTGATGCCCTGCCGGCACTGCTTCCGGCCATCCTTAAGCCCGGTTCAGGGTCCACTTAATGTGGACTTGCTAGTTCGAATTAGCAAAACGCTAATTCGAACTAGTTTTTAGTTCTAGACGTGTTAGTTCGAATTAGCTTAGTTCGAATTAACTAATTCGAACTAAGTTAGTTCAAATTAGCGCTGTAGTGTAGACGTACCCCAAGTGAGTTATAAGATCAAGAACACATCAAGAAGCGGACAGGGGACTGCAGACAGGGGAGTTGAAGAGGGAGAGCAAAGCGACCCCACCGCCGAAGAGGATACCCGGTGAGAGTACTAGCTGTGGTGTGAGTGTGTGTGCCTGACTGTTTGAATTTTACAGTTTGAAGTGTGAATTGTGAGTCTGATTCCAGGTGAGTGCTAGCAGTTTCAGTTTCAGCTTCTGTGGCAGTTGGGACTGAGAGCCTGCCATTGTTCCCTTGATTGCCTCTGATTAGCCTCAGGCTCAGCCTTCCCCTATGTGACTCAGAAGGGGGCAGGCCTGACCTAGGCAAGCAGGCTTTAAAAAGCCAGAGCAGAGCGACCAGGGAGCGAAGCAGACAGGGGAGTTGAAGAGGGAGTTGAGTTACTGATGGTGATGAAGACCCGAAGCGCTTGTGCCAGTACTTCTCCTGTCTCCTCCACCTGTGACTGTATCCAGACAGAGAACCTGAGCATGGATGCCTCTACCCAGGTCCTGGTGTGGTGTTGCTGTATTTGTGGCTTGCAATTCCCACTGATTGATTTCCAGGCTGGGGGAGACAACCGTTGTCAAAGGTGCCTGCTTGTGGAATCTCTCAGGCAGCAGGTGGGAGAGCTACAGGAGGAGGTGGCCAGGCTGAGGAGCATTTGAGGCCATAAGGAATTCTTGGACAGTATTCCTGTAGAGTCCACTGAGGTCACTGTCCTAGGATGTGGGACTGTTGACCAGCCACTTATGGAGGAGGCGGTGGTGCAGGGTGCGCACTGGCAGCTGTTTACTTCCGGCAGCAGGCAGTGTTCCCCCCCTGCTCCTAACCCTCCCACTGTGTTGTTACATAACCGTTACACTTTACTTTCTGCAGGAGACAAGGAGTCACCCCCCACAGTGGAGGAGACCAGGCCTTGCACCACTAAGGTTGAGCATTCTCCTGCCACCACTGCGAGGAAGAAACGTAGGGTAGTGGTGGTTGGAGACTCTCTTCTGAGGGGAACGGAGGCACCCATCTGTCACCCTGACAGTTCATCTCGAGAGGTATTCTGTCTGCCAGGGGCCCGTATCCGAGATGTTACGGAAGCATTGTCGAGGATTATCCGGCCCTCTGACTACTACCCCATGGTACTCATCCACGTGGGCACAAATGATACTGCCAGGTGTGACACTGAGCGGATCAAGCGTGACTACAGGGCTTTGGGAGTACGGGTGAGGGAGTATGGGGCACAGGTAGTATTCTCTTCGATCCTTCCTGTCAAAGGTAGGGGCCCGGGCAGAGAGAGGTGCATCCTGGAGGTGAATGCCTGGCTGCGAAGATGGTGTCGCCAGGAGGGCTTCGGCTTCCTTGACCACGGGGTGCTCTTCCAGGAAGGACTGCTTGGCGGAGATGGAGTTCACCTTTCCAGGAGCGGGAAGGCCTTGTTTGGACACAGACTGGCTAACCTTGTGAGGAGGGCTTTAAACTAGGTTCGACGGGGACAGGTGAGCAAAGCCCACAGGTAAGTGCTGAATGTGTGGGACTGGGAGATGGGTTGGAAATGGGGGGGACTACGGCCTATAATGGCAAGGAGAAAGGAGGGTCAGGGCACAACAGGGAGGCAAGATCAAATCAGTATCTCAGGGTATGTCTACACTACCCCGCTAGTTCGAACTAGCGGGGTAATGTATGCATACCGAACTTGCTAATGAAGCCCGGGATTTGAATTTCCCGGGCTTCATTAGCATAAAGCTGGCGCCGCCATTTTTAAAAGCCGGCTAGTGCGAACCCCGTGCCGCGCGGCTACACGCGGCACGGGCTAGATAGTTCGAACTACATAGCCATTCCGAACTATCTGTACTCCTCGTGGAGTTCCACGAGGAGTACAGATAGTTCGGAATGGCTACGTAGTTCGAACTATCTAGAGTTGGAAGTATTTCAAAGGGACGTTGTTAAGGGCCCAAAAGCAAACAATTCCGCTGTGTAGAAAAGATAGAAAATATGGCAAAAGACCAGCTTGGCTTAACACGGAGATCTTGCATGATCTCAAAATAAAAAAGGAGTCATATAAAAAATGGAAACTAGGACAAATAACAAAGGATGAATATAGGCAAGCAACACGGGAATGCAGGGGCAAGATTAGAAAGGCAAAGGCACAAAATGAGATCAAACTAGCTACAGGCATAAAGGGAAACAAGAAGACCTTTTATAAATACATTAAAAGCAAGAGGAAGACCAAGGACAGGGTAGGCCCACTGCTTAGTGAGGAGGGAGAAGCAGTAACAGGAAACTTGGAAATGGCAGAGATGCTCAATGACTTCTTTGTTTCGGTCTTCACCGAGAAGTCTGGAGGTGTGCCTAACGTAGTGAATACAAGCAGAGAGAGGGTAAGTTTAGAAGATAGGATACACAAAGAACAAGTTAAAAATCACTTAGGAAAGTTAGATGTCAGCAAGTCACCAGGTCCTGATGAAATGCATCCCAGGATAATCAAGGAGTTGATAGAGGAGGTATCTGAGCCTTTAGCTATGATCTTTGAAAAATCATGGCAGACAGGGGAGATTCCAGAAGACTGGAAAAGGGCAAATATTGTGCCCATCTATAAAAAGGGGAATAAGAACAACCCAGGAAACTACAGACCGGTCAGTTTAACGTCTGTCCCAGGGAAGATAATGGAGCAGGTAATTAAGGAAATCATATGCAAACACTTGGAAGGTAATAAAGTGATAGGGAATAGCCAGCATGGGTTTGTGAAGAACAAGTCATGCCAAACTAATCTGATAGCTTTCTTTGATAGGATAACGAGCCTTGTGATAATGGAGAAGCGGTGCATGTCATATACCTAGACTTTAGTAAGGCATTTGATACGGTCTCGCATGATATTCTTATTGATAAACTAGGCAAATATAACTTAGATAGGGCCACGATAAGGTGGGTGCATAATTGGCTGGATAACCATAGTCAGAGAGTTGTTGTTAACGGTGCTAAATCCTGCTGTAAAGGGATAACAAGTGGAGTTCCACAAGGGTCTGTTTTGGGACCCGTACTGTTCAATATCTTCAGCCTCAGCTGGAGTACTGTGTCCAGTTCTGGGCGCCACATTTCAAGAAAGATGTGGAGAAATTGGAAAGGGTACAGAGAAGAGCGACAAGAATGATTAAAGGTCTAGAGAACATGACCTATGAAGCCAGGCTTCATGAACTGGGCTTGTTTAGTTTGGAAAAAAGAAGATTAAGGGGGGACATGATAGCGGTTTTCAAATATCTAAAAGGGTGTCACAAGGAGGAAGGAGAAAATTTGTTCCTCTTGGTTTCTGAGGACAGGACAAGGAGTAATGGGCTTAAAGTGCAGCAGGGGAGGTTTAGATTGGACATTAGGAAAAAATTCCTAACTGTCAGAGTGGTCAAATATTGGAATAAATTGCCAAGGGAGGTGGTGGAATCTCCCTCTCTGGAGATATTTAAGAACAGGTTAGAGGACGTGGGGCTGGACTCGATGACCTCTCAAGGTCCCTTCCAGTCCTATAATTCTATGATTCTATATTCCTGCGCATCCAGAAATATAATCTATGCTATCATGTGCCAAAAGTGTCCGTCTGCTATATACATTGGACAAACGTCTCAGACACTTCACCAAAGGATTAATGCCCACAAAACAGATATCAGACAGGATCACAAAGAAAAAACAGTTTCTTGCCATTTCAACCAGAAAGGACACTGTCTCAATGACTTAACTACCTGCATTCTGCTACAAAGACCTTTTACATCTGCACTTGAAAGGGAATCCTCTGAACCTGTCATTCATGCTAAAATTCGACACTCTCCCGCGGGGGGGGGGGTTGAACAAAGACCCCCAACTACCTTACCCATTACAAAGATAGCTTCCCCAATTATCACCTATAATAGCATTAGCTCACAGACATCTACCTTTCCCCACCTCTAATATCATTAACTCAGACATTTACCTTCCTCCCCCCCCCCCCCCCGCATTCCCCTTCTGTTCTGAAATGTGATTTGTCCTTTTCATATGTGTTCATTTTTTTAAATTGTATCCTTTGGTATATATGGTTGTGACTATTTTCTTCCACTATTTGATCTGAGGAAGTGGGTCTGGCCCACGAAAGCTCATCATCTAATAAACCATCTTGTTAGTCTTTAAAGTGCTACATAGTCCTGTATTTTGCTTATAAGTTCTGTATGTTTCCATTTCTCTCTCTCTCATGATTAGATAATGTTTACTGCAAGGCCTTGCTTCCTGTTAGCATTGCAAATGAAGTTGTACCCCTTGTCTGCATCACAAACTAAGTTGTGTCTTGTAGTAACTTTTGATCTTGTCAAACTGTGCAATTGGGGGGTATGAGTGGAGAGGTGTGAGCATGACAGCCTTTCTGGTTGAAATGGCATTGTCTCAATGACTTGATTACCTGCATCCTGCTTCAAAGACCTTTTAACGCCAGACTTGAAAGAAAATCCTCTGAACTGTCATTCATGCTTAAATTCGACAGTTTACGCCTCAGTTTAAACAAAGACATTAATTATCTTACCCATTACAAAGATAGCTTCCCCAATTATCACCTCTAATATCATTTGCTCACAGACATTTACCTCCCACCCTCATACCCCTTCTGTTCTGAAATTTGATTTGTCCTTCTCATATGTGTTCATTTTTTTGATTGTATCCTTTGGTATATATGGTTGTGCCAATTTTCTTCCACTATTTGATCTGAGGAAGTGGGTCTGGCCCACGAAAGCTCATCACCTAATAAACCATCTTGTTAGTCTTTAAAGTGCTGCACAGTCCTGTTTTTTGTTTCAGCTACACCAGACTAACACGGCTACATTTCTATCACTATCCCCCCTCCCCACAAGAATGAGAGACAAGGAAGGGCAGCCTGACAATCACCATCACAGGATTACTCCCAAAAACACAGATTAACACCTCCTAAGGGTGGACGAGTGCAGCATGACACTGCAAAACCCATAGACTCAAATGGAAATGTACGTGTATAAGAAGGGAAGCTCTTGCCATGGGACTCTGGGTTCAGTCCTGCAAGCCATGCCTCAGAGGAGTCTCAGAGGAACCCCAACTCCTCACTCAGTCAGCCTTGCCTGGCCAGTAAGACTCACTTGAGCCACTATGGATTGGTAACTATGCACCATCTGCAGGATGTGTGTGGTGGTGGGGGGGAGGGTTGTCTTTATAAAGCATATGCTAACTGCTTCTCTACTGTATTCTCCATAAACACAGTGTATTGCCTTTTCCCCAGAAAAAGATCCCATGCGCTTCTTATAAGCCTAACACAACTGCACTGCAATGTAAACACCATCTATGCCAATTGGCAGGGCTCTCCCATCAGAGAAGAGGTGGTACCCGGTGAATAGATTTTTCACACCCGAGTGACATAGTTACAATGACATACTTTTTTTGTGTAAACCAGGCCTTAGAAATGATTTAAAAATATGCCAGAAAAAATAATTATTATGATTTAAGAGTGTATTAAATATCCCCAAAACAATGCTGAAACCATGTAAGACTTTTTCAATTAAATAAAAAATTATTCTGGTCAGGATGGCATAAGAATTACAAAAAAAAAAAAAAAAAAAATCCAGTGTATAACACATGGGAAAATGGGGTACTTGATAGTAATGAGTACAAATAGATACAAAGGGGTAGCCAAGTGAGTCTGTAACGGGAAAAACTTAACAAACAACAATTAGTCTAGTAGCATCTCAGAGACTAAATAGTTTCAAGAGGCTGATAAGAACCATTAGTTAGCACTTGGAAAGGAAGATGACCTACACCAGATTCTACACAGACATCAAGAACCATTAGCACTTCATTGTTTGGTTGATTGATAACATTAGAGCCATCCAATATCATGATTCAAACCATTAGTATAAGAATTAAACTTGTGAATGAAGTTAAGCTCCATTCCTTCTCTGTGTATTTGGCTTGTGGAATTGGTCTGAAACAAAATGGCGACTTGGAGATCCATTACTGAGTGTCCAGGAAGATTAAAGTGTTCTCCAGCAGGTTTTTGTGTATTGCCTTTTCAGATATCTGATTTGTGTACATTAATTCTTTCCTATAGAGATTGTCCAGTTTGGTCAGTATACATGGCAGTGGGGCATTGTTGGCATTTGATGGCATAGATCACTTTAGTGGATGTGCAGTTAAACGTGCCTCTGATTTGGTGGCTGATATGGTTGGGTCCAGTGATGAAAACGCTTGTGTAGATGTTTGGGCAGAGCTGGCACAGGGGCTGATTGCAGGGGTGGGTTCCTGAATGCTTATGATGTAGCTGTGCTGCGTAGTTACTGGGAATAATTTGTTTCAGATTACGGGGTTGTCTGTAAGCAAGAATTGGCCTTTACCCCAAGGCCTCTGAGAGTGAGGGGTCATTTTCCTGGATAGGTTGTAGATTTTTGATAATGTGGTGGAGGACTGTAGGTGATGATAAATGGAATTCTGTTGTTTTCTCTTTGGGGCCTGTCTTGAAGGCGTTCATGTCTGGGTCCTTTTTTGACTCTGTCAATCTGTTTTTTCACTTCTCCAGGTGGGTATTTCAGTTTTAAAAATTGTCTATACAGATCCTGTAGGTATTTGTCTCTGTCTGTGGTATCAGAGCAGATCCAGTTGTATCTTAGGGCTAGTAGATAATAGATAGTTAGGAAATGCAAGCAATTGATAAGTTAAGTTCAAAGTATCAGTGTCGGGGAGCAGGGGGAGAGAAAAACTGTGGCAGTGTCGTTAAGGACAGTGGGAAGGAATTATTTAAGTATACAAGGACATAAACAAAATCCTACTATTGCAATAGAGTCTGCTACTATATAAGGATGGTAAAACTGCCAGTCATGTTGTAGTAAATGCTGAAGTACTCAATGAATATTTCTGTTCGGGATTTGGAAACAACAAGAATATGCTTTCTATTCCAAGAGGAAGGCAAACAGAAACTATTACAGTTAAACATTTTTAAATAGGCAGGATCAGATAACTTGTACTCAAGAGTATTTTTAAAAATTGCTGCAGAGTTCTCTGAACCATTAACATTAATTTTTAACAAAACTTAGAATACTGGGGAAGGTCCAGGAGACTGAAAAAATAACTCGTGTTAATATTTTAAGAGAGTTACCTGAGTAATTTAATTTCCCATAGGCCACTGAATCTGACATTGATCCCAGAAAAAATCATGGAAAGGCTGATACAGGAAACTATCAGTAAAAAAAATCAAAGGATGGAAGCATAATTAAAACCAATCAACACGGTGATATACAGAATAGTAGGTCTTATAAAAAAAAGCTGATTTTTGTTTTATGATATTACAAATTTGGAAGATTAAAGTATTGACCTAATATAGTCACAGTTCTATAGGGCATTTGCACAGCATTCTGATTATAAATTAGCACATACAAAATTAATGTAGCTCTTAATAAATACATTAAAACTAGTACATCTCAAAATAATTATAAAAGGGGATTCATCATCCTATGAGGGTGTGTCTAGTAAGGCCCCTCAGTGATCTGTTCTTGGCCCAGTGATTTTCAGACTTTATTAATAATCCAGAAAAAAATATAAAAGCATTGCCAGTAAAAATTACAGATGACAAAACTTGGTGGAGTTGTAAATAATGATGGAGAGGGAGACAGTTATACAGACCAGTCCTTTAAATAATATGTGACAACTCACAGGGGCAGAGGCCAACAGGGTTGTGGATTCACTTCAAGACAGAGTAGATTAATAAAAGCAGCTATCTATCCTTAATCTCGCTACGTCAGTACTATTATAGGCTTAATACTGCCAGATGGTTACACAGCTACTGCAAAGCTGTACAAATAAGCATAGGCAGAGAAATGCGTATAAGAGTAACAGGCACTTGGAAATGCTTACACACTTTCAGGTCTGCGGGGAGTCCCATGCCGGTTACCTCGCACTCGATCACAGTGGACGTGGCTCCAGCTATGGGGATTCAGGACACCCTTTGAGGTCTGGGTCCCTGTTGAGAGTCAATGAGCATGGGACTTCTTACACTAGTTATACTACAGTTGTTTACCGGGTATGCACAACGCCATTCTAATCACTCTTATGAGCTGAGACCAAGGTCAAACTTGTTTACTGCTCAGTAGTTTCTCAGCTCAAGGCACGGGTTAGAGCTGATAAAGCCCAGCTGCTGTTTGGGCTTGCAGCATCCCACACCATGCTAAGCTGGGTACAGCAGGGATGGAAACTTCTATCCCAGGCCTGCTAAGCTGCAAGACCCACATATGACTTTTATGTGACACTATGTATTTTAATAAAAGCAAATGCAAGGTTATACACTTAGGAACAAAGAATGTGGGCTACACTAATAAGATGGGACACAGTGCCCTGGTTGCATTTAGGTTTCATGAGGCATAAATGATCTGCTGATGAAGGGCTCTGGGGTCGGCAGATCCTCGTCTAGACTGCCACGCTGTGCGGACAATCAGCTGATCAGCACAGCACGGTGGCCATTTTGACTTAAATGAAGCGGCGATTCTTTAAATCACAGCTTCATTTCCCTTTGTCGTCCTGCCTAAACTACATGGCTCCGTCAACAGAGCCATGTAGTCTAGACACACCCTGAGTGAGGTACTAGTGCCGGTGTTATGCAAAAGGTCAAAGTAGATAATGATAGTGGTCCCTTCTCGCTGTAGTATCCTTGAAGCACAATCCCATTTAAAATGTTAACCAATTACCGTATTTTCCGGCGTATAAGACGACTTTTTATGCTAAAAACATCCCCCCAAAATCGGGGGTCGTCTTATACGCCGGGTATACAGGCAGTCCCCGACTTGCAGGTATGAACGGGGCTTTTCTCGCCCCGGAGGACACGGACTGCGGGACCTCGCGGTCCCACCGCCCGTGTACTCCGGGTTGAGAAAAGCTGCTCCACGTCTCCCTGGTCTGCAGACCAGGAAGACGCGGAGCAAAGCCGCGGAGGGGCCCCGCTGCCCGAGCCCCTCCGCGGCTTTGCAAAGCCTCGGGGGAAGCCGGCAGTGGGGCAGCCCAGACGCGCCGCGGATGTCCTGCTGCCGGCGTCCTCAGAGGCTTTGCTCCCGGTGTCCCTGGTCTGCTGGAGACGGTCCCCAGCAGACCAGAGGCACCGGGAGCAAAGCCGGGGAGGCAGAGGGGTCCCGCGCCTCTGAGGCTTTGCTGTGACAAAGCCGGGGAGGCGGAGGGGTCCCGCGCCTCTGAGGCTTTGCTCTGGCAAAGCCGGGGAGGCACAGGACCCCGCCGCTGCTGCAGCTTTGCTCCCGGTGCCTCTGACCTGCTGGGGACCGTCTCCAACAGACCAGGGACACCGGGAGCAAAGCCGCAGCCGCGGCGGGGTCCCGCGCCTCTGAGGTTTTGCCAGAGCAAAGTCTCAGAAGCGCGGCACCCTGCCGCCGCTTCAGCTTTGCTCCCGGTGCCCCAGGTCTGCTGGGGACTGTCTCCAGCAGACCAGGGACACCGGGAGCAAAGCCGGGGAGGCGGAGGGGTCCCGCGCCTCTGAGGCTTTGCTCTGGGAGAGCCTCAGAGGCGCGGGACCCCGCCACGGCTGCAGCTTTGCTCCTGGTGCCCCTGGTCTGCTGGGGACCGTCTCCAGCAGACGAGGGACACCGGGAGCAAAGCCGGGGAGGCGGAGGGGTGCTGGGGCGCTGCCGGTTGGCCTCTTAAGGGGGGGTAGTCTTATATGGCGAGTATAAGACGAAAACCTATGTTTTAACTAGAAAATTAGAGGGTCGTCTTATATGCCCAGTCGCCTTATACGCCGGAAAATACGGTAAACTATATGGCAGAAAAGTAAAAGTGCTGTAGGATGTACTAGTGTAGCAGAGTTTGAAGACTGGATAAGTTCTTTGTTTCTGGAGAAACTCCTCATCCCAGTAAAAAGGTCCTAATGTATAGGATCAGAATGGAGGTCAATTTAATCTTAACTGTATCTTCTTTAACTTTTGCAGTTAGGTGGGTATCTTCATATGACCTAGTCAGCACAGAATTTGTACAGATATAAGTATTGCATTTAGGGGGTGATTTTTTAAACCACAATAGTTATAATAGTACAAGCTCTGGGGTGAACGCAGTTATATTCCTATTAATAACTATCAATGCTAATCATTCTTATTACTGGTATAAAAGTGTTTATAGCAGTGCAGCTTATTCTTTCATGTATAGCAGTATAACTGTGTCTGTGAAAAGGGACTATTTGTATAGTTAAAATCGTACAACTTTTGTACATAGGCAAAATCTAACCTATTTTTCTAATTTGGGGACAGATTATGAACTACCTGGTGAAATCGGTGAACAGTTACTTAAACAAATAGCCCTACTGAAATCAATGGCACTATTTAGGTAAATCACTGTTCACCAGCATTAATAACGAGTTAATAAGTTGGGCTTTTGCTTTTTATATTGTTTTAGATCACATTCCCTATACCAGAATCAAGGTTAAAATGATTGTTTTATTCATTCATGTTTATTTTGCACAGACTTTATTAAATTATAATGTTATAAAAATTTAAATGCAGTTTCAAGAAAACGTTAATTTATACTGACCCATATACATTTTGCTCCCCTTTCTCACACTGTGTATTACCCTACTTTTGGAGAAGACTTGTTGATTTCAATGGGATTGTTTTCAGGTTACAAGGGTGTCATAAGGAGGAGGGAGAAAACTTGTTCATCTTGGCCTCTGAGGACAGAACAAGAAGCAACGGGCTTAAACTGCAGCAAGGGAGGTTTAGATTGGACATTAGGAAAAAGTTCCTAAGTGTCAGGGTAGTCAAACACTGGAATAAATTGCCCAGGGAGGTTGTGGAATCTCCATCTGTGGAGATATTTAAGAGTAGGTTAGATAAATGTCTATCAGGGATGGTCTAGACAGTATTTGGTCCTGCCATGAGGGCAGGGGACTGGACTCGATGACCTCTTGAGGTCCCTTCCAGTCTTAGTATTCTATGATTCTATACAAAATCTGGCCCACAATTTAAAAACTGCAACTGGTGCATAAAGGTGAATGTATTGCTTGGTAAACAGACAACTTGATGTGGAGAATCTGATTTTTAATTGTTGTTTATTTGAGTTCTGTTTTTTGTTCATGTTACTATCCTGCCTGCAAAAATGTCCAAGCACAGCTATTTTATGTTTTGAATAAATCCAAAGTTTGAGGTTCTGAATTACAGTATTATGCTAATTCACTTACCAGGATTCTGTAGCTTGAGGCACCATTCAAAAAAAAAAAAAGGTGCTGCAATGTTGCCTCTTTGCTTTGTAATCTGATTGGGTGTGCATATGCCTTCTAACACTGGATAAAAATGAATAAAACCCTGGAGACTAGAGAAGTTTGTGCTGTAAATAGCTTTAAAATGGGATTGTGCTATACATATTAATTTTTTATCAGTGGATAGTTCAGGTTAGAAGGCATATAGAGCTAGGGAAGTCTACCACAGATGTTAAATTTTAGCAGCACTAATGAATCTGGTGTTCTCCTGACCTTATTTCTGCAGCTGATGTTATACTGAAGAATCCTGTCAGAATTTCAGAATTGGCCTTAGCACATATGATTTTTATCATCATTAACTACTCAATTGTTAATTAAGAGGAGTAGTTGTTATCCATTCCCATTAGAACTACAATTAGTGTGTATGTTAATATTTTTTCTTCTTCCTTTTCCTTTCTGCAGTGAATTTATGGGGTTTGTCTTCATACCGAGTGAACTGTTTCTGATACTGTATACTACTTTACATGTAACAAAACCTACCCAAACTAATATAAAGTGATCTCTTACCATTAATCTTCTAAGTGGCATGGTTTTGTAGCTATTCATTATATCCACAATCCACGATTTGGAGACCTAATTGTGCTATGATTCAGATTATTCTACGCTTACATTTTCAGCATAAATTGAGCACGTCTAACTGAAAAACAGTATGCAATGACGACTAATAAATAAGTTGAAGAGGCACTCTCCAAAGAGCAAGGGCATTGTGCGATGGCTAACGCAGTCCCTTCAGCTAGTCCATGTGGTAACTTAGCACGGTGCTTATAGATCCTTATATCAAATTGTGAAGCTCTTTCCAAAAATATTTCAGCTATATGTAGTAGTCCACATGTGGAATAGGAAAATACCCTCATTCCTCTAGATACTTAATCATTTCTGAGAGTGAGGATGTGAATGTTGATTTCAAGATGTCAGATACGTGGCCTATTACACACACCTTTCATGTTGTTGCATTCCACAGAAGATCAGGCTGGCCGACAGGGGAGGCAAAGGGAACAATTGCCCCAAGGCCTGGCAATTCAAAATGGCCTACAGCTCTGACCATCGCCACTAATACAACAATGGCACAGCCAGAGCCCCAGGCCCTTTAAATTGCTCCGGAGCACCGCCGCAGCATGTTCCGGGCAGTACTGAGGGTTACCTGTGGGAGGGGCAAGGCATGGCATGGTGTGCTCTGGGTGTCACTGAAGGTGGCTGCAGCCAGCACCACCCCTTCCACACAAGGCCCCACCCCTTCTGGGAGCATAGAGCTTGCTCCCCTCCCCCACACACATTGCCCAGGGGCCCAGCAAGTCTGTCAGCTCCCCTGCACAAGACTGTCATTTTGCAGTAGGCATCACAATAATCACTGTAATCATTGAGTGTTCACTGTATCCAGGATCACAAAGCGTAAACTACTATTGGTAACACGTCATCATTATTGGGTAGTATTTCTCAGTGTTGTGCCATCTTTGATAGAGTTGAAGTACGGTTATTCTCAGGAAATTGATTCTGTAAGATCAATCCTGTAAGGGATTTCATGTTTGTTGTGTCTCCAGGACTTCCAAGTCAAATTTGTTCAGGTCACAAATTAAAAGGACGGGCTCTTTACTGGCTGCCAGCTCTGCAAACTCAGCCTGACAATGCTGAAAGTCTAGTTGCGTGTTTTGGACTGAGGTTTGGGGTTGGGTTTTTTTTTTCTGGCTAATGCACCAGAGCTAGTTGGAGAAATGTCAGTGGAATCACGTTCTGTCAGAATGTGCAGTTCCACTGAAATAGAAATACTGCACAAACATTTCAGAAGAAAACAGCGGAAAATCTGATCCTTTTTTGGAGCTTGGGATGGGAGTGACCCAGGTTTCTGTGCTCTGACATGGATTTCAATGTATCTTTGTCCATTGTGCCTCAGTTCCCCATTTGTAAAAGGGGAATAATAGCCTTTCCCACTCTCGTGGGGATTGTAGAAAAGAGATGAACAATGCCAGGAGGAAAGCAGCTGTCCATTAAAATGTCATGGAACATTACACTATGTATACCTAAGTGTGTTGCAGGATATATAGACATGTCTAGGCTGTCTGAGCACAATGCCATAAGTACAGTGTTCAGCTTTAATTACAGTGGCATCTGGATATGGCTTTATTTTCTGAAAGTTCAGTGAATTATTTTGTGCTGTAACAGACAATAGGAAAGCAATACAACTGATGATAAACAATAAAGGATAAACTTAAAAAACAACAAATGGTCTGGTAGCACTTTATAGACTAACAAAACAAATGGTATCATGATGACAGATTATCTGAAGAAGTGGTCTGTGCCCATGAAAGCTCATGACACCATCTACATGTTTTGTTAGTCCATTTGTTGTTTTATAAGTTTATCCTGTAGACTAACTCTGCTACCCCCTGAAGCAAATAAAGGGTTAATAGTGAGAGCTAGTTTAAGCAATGTTACCTGGGGAAGTATAATGAGCCATAGTCATGTAGAGTGTTTTTGTCTGAGTCAGGATGTTAACCCTGGTGCTGGGGGTGAAGAAGGTAATTGCCTACTGTAGTTTAAAATCCATGGCTTCAAATAGATAAGGTATTCTTCTTCAGTCTATCTCCTAAAGCTGTCAAGTAGTGTTGCTGGAATCATTACACAGCTGTCATGTTCCAATGCTGTATTTTAGTTGTAAATGAAGTGCTTCTTCTATGTGTGCAGTATTATGTAAAGGACTTTGAGGTTTGTGAGTAGCTCTATGTAAATTTAAAAAAAAAACACCTCTGTGACTAATGCTATGCATTGGCTTGCTTGCTTGAAGAATGAGAGAAAAGTAATAGAATAAAGATAGGACAGAAACACAGATAAAATATAAGCTTCTATTCTCCAGTAAAAGGGCAAAAGGGAAAGAATATGCGATAGAACCTCAGAGCTATGATCAACACAGGAATGGAGGTTGCTCATAACTCTGAAATGTTATGAACATCATGTACATAATGTTATGGTTATTTCTTTCAAAAGTTTACAACTGAACATTGACCTAAGAAAGCTTTGAAACTACGAGGAGAAAGAAAACAAGCTGCTCTTAACCATCTCAATTTAAATGAAACAACCACAAAAAAACAGTTTCATTAGCTTGTCAAATCTTTTTTAAAAAACCTTTCCTTTAATTCTGTATATGCTTCTTTTTTCTTTGCTGTCTGATTGCATGCTTTGGCTCCAAAGGAGGCGTGTGGTACACTAAGCTATTTCTAACTCTGATGTTTGTAACTCTAAGGTTTTGATGGACATTTCCATATAAAGGTAGAACCAATGATGATGCAATCAATACCCTATATAGGTTGTACCTCTGAAATCCAGCACACTCTGATCTGGCAACATCTGTGGTCCAGTAGGACCATGGGTGCTCCTGGCCCACAGAGTCCTGGAGCCTAATGGCAGGAGGGCCAGCAGCCCGGCCAGTGGGCAGCAGGGCTGGAGGAGCCATAGCAGTGTTTGGGCCAAGGCAGTAGAACCCCGGCAGCCCGTGGTAGTGCAGCAGTGGCCTCCTACAGAAGTGTGGGACCCCTGAGGCTGGAGAAATCCAGCCACCTGCGGCAGCATGGCCCTGGGGTACTAGAGAAGCCTTGCAGCATGCGCAGCACTGAGTCAGGAAAACTTGGTCACCCACAGCAGCACGGGGCTGAGGGCCGGAGAAGCCCAGCAGTATGCAGCAGTGTGGGGCCGGGGAGCCTCCACCCATGCACTGTGAGGCTGAAGAAACTGTAACAGCCTGGGATGGGTCTGGGCACTGCTGAGGGCAACAGCTCAGGGCGAGTTGCTCAAAACCAGGGCTACTTACAGCCCTCGACTGGAGACCTTTCCCAAATAGGCCACACACCAATCACACAGAGCACTTCAGCTACCAATCCAGCCAGCAGGAAGCCTTATGAGCAAAACCCCTCAGACATCCCAGCTCTCCCTGTGCCACAATCAGCCTCGGACCTTACACACAGGTGAGAGGTTATAAAACCTGATCTGACCAACTCTGAACAGATCCTCCCGGTAGGGCTGCCAAATGGTTTCAACAAAAATACAGGACACACTTGACATTACATCACAATCTACATTACATTTTATTTAGAAAATACCAGACAGTTCTATTTTCTCATTTATATTTTTTCAATGTGTTTCCTGAACAGAAAGCTCAAATACTGGACTGTCTGCTTCAAAACCGGACACCTGGCAACCCGACCTCCCAGTCCCAAAGAACCAGCCACAGTCCCCGGTCAATTTACACTTTAGATCTTGCCATAAGAGTATGCTGAGCCAATCCTTTAGAATCTAAAGGTTTATTAATAAAAGAAATAAAAGGTTGAGAGTAAGATTGTTAAGGAGAGTACATTACATGCACCAGTCACCAAGTTCTTGATGCAGGCTCTTAGCAGAGATTTTACAAACTGCTAGTTTAAAAGTCTCTGGTGTACATCCTGTATCGGGATGGGTCAGCACTCCTTCCCGGCTCTCTCTCCTTAGCAAGGCTGCATCTGGAATCAGGAGCAATATTGAAGACAAGATGGAGACAGCCTCAAGGCACTTTTATATTCCTGGTGTCTCCCAAGCTGGAGCTGGTCACATGATCAAGTGACCTAGCTGTGTTTCACATGCCAGCAGCCATGAGGTACTGGCTGATCTGCAGGCTTCCAGACACATTCCTCAAGTGTGTATTGGCCATTCCGAGAGCCATTGTCCATGGAGCAGTGCTAATTAACGCAGCCATTCACTGAACAATCCTTCCTCACAATAGGCAGTCCAGGCCCATTGCTCCCTCCCAGACAGAGAGCATTTACAGTACACTAAATGCGCTAGCTGCTCTGCTGGGTGTACTACCAGAGGGAGCATCTGCTCCCTGCACTACACAGGAGGGGTGAGTCAGCACTGGGGGAGGTGTGCACGGGGTTTCCCTGCGCGGGGGGGGGGGGGGGAGAGGAGGGTCAGCCCCGGGGCAGGCGCGCAGGGGGCTTCCCTGCATGGGGACGGGGTGAGCTGGGCCCTGAGGAGGCACATGCTGGCTTCCCATGAGGGGTGGAGAATCCTGGGAGGAGGCGGATGCAGGGGACTCTTTGCCTCCACTGCCCCCCTCCACCTTCTCTTCCCACTCCCCCATTCCCACTACCTATTGCCCAGTTCCCTCTCCCTAGTCACAGAACTATCCCCCCACTCCTCTGTCCCCAGCTACAGAACTGTCCCCATTCCCATCCTCACTCCCCGAACTCTGTCCCCACTCCCCTGTCCTCAGCTTCAGAACTCTGTCCCCATTCCCCTGTCCCGAGCCACTGAATTCTGTTCCCACTGGCACCCTGTCCCCTGCCAAAGCACCCACTAGCACCCTTCCCCAGTTCTATGTCCCCTGTTCCCACCAACACATTTGGGGCCACATTAGTGAAGCTTGGGTAGGGGTGGAGGAGGGTTTTTTTGCATCTCACTTGTGTGGCCCCAACTGAATTTCTTGGGTCAGTGACCCCTGACTCAAGACAGGTTCCCTGCCCTTCTGAGAAATAAAGATAATGCAGAAACTTTTTGTTTGACACAGTATTTTATTTAAAAATGAAGCCTGGCCAACAAACCCCAAATTGGGGCTAAGAACCCATCTGGCCACAGCACCATAACACTCCTGCACTCCTCTTTTCCCCAGATCCTACATTGGAGCCTATCATACACTGGAACCCCCTGCCCTGAGCCCCTCACATACCCCAATCCAAATTCCTGAACCTTCACATCCAGAAGTTTGTGGTTTGCTTAGTACCTTAACCCTACATCTGACCCCAACACTGCCCGGCCTGGCACCCTCTCCCTGAGCCAGTGTCCCCTTATCCACCTTCTCCTGCATCCAGTTTTTGTCTCAGAGCTTGCACCTCTCACCTCTTCCCACACCCAAATCCCTCATTCCCACCCCAGAGCCTACACATCCTGTCTCTACCCAGCAAGGTTACGGCTAAGCTGCAGGGCTGTGTCTATACTGGCGCGATCTTGTGCCAGAGCTATGCAAATGAGGCTCAGCGTGGAATATTGCCGAGCCCCATTTGCATAACTAACTAGCCGCCATTTTGCGGAAGAGACTCTTGCGCAAGACAGAGCTGTCTACACTGCCCCTTCTTGCGCAAGAAAAACCCTCTTGCACAAAGCCGTTATGCCTGAAAATAATCAGCACAGCCCAGGAGTTTCAGGATTCCGAAGATATCCCAGAAAAACTCTTCTGCATCCACGGATGCATTTGTTCTTCCACTTCTCTTAGTGGAAGAGCAAACATGATCTTTCGGTCACATCTATATTCCTCTTTCAATGAGGAATAAGGGGGCTTCCAAAAGAAGGGTTTTTTCTGACATTTGGTCCAGTCTAGACAAGCCAAATGTTGGAAAAACCACTTCCTACAGAAGAATTGGGGGAAAAAGCAACGGTATAAGGGTTGGGTATAGCAAGTGATGGAGAGGAGGAGAATAGAGAGGGTGGAGCTTCGAGGAAGGGGCGGAGCTTCGAGGAAGGGGCAGGGCGGTAGATCTTGGCTTGTTCTGTCATTTACAAAGTGATCTTGGGTGCGACAAGGTTGGAGACCACTGGTCTAGATTATCACAGTGATCTCTTCTGTCTTTACAATCTATGAATCTCTGCTTTCTCCTCTGATTCTGATATGAGGAAACCATATTTTTAAGATCTTTGAATTTGCAGGCTTTGAAGAGCTAAGGATTCATTCATTGTTTGGGGAGAATAGACTACAACATTAATACAGAAAGAACTGGAAATTTATTATCCTTTATCCTAGAAGCTCTTTTTTCCTTTATTACAATATTTACAATTTTCACACTTACAAGAAGTCTGTTCCTTTATAACTGGGTCAGTAGTGCTGGATGTGTGAAACAAATGAAACATCCCTTACATAATTCCAAAGACCTTCTCTCAACACAAGTAGCCTACTATGAGCAATGGAGCGGAGGTGAAGTTGCTATACATTTATGAGATTTTTTTAAATTGTAGCAAAATCAACTGGCAAGAAACATGGGAAGAAAGAGAGAAATCATGCCAAACTAGTTTTCCTATCTATTATTAGTTGTAGTATACTAGAACCCATAGGCCCCAATCAGGTCTGTGCCTACATTGAATTAGATGCTACATAAAACACAAAGGAAGGGATGTCTTGTTCCAAAGTGCTGATGTGATATTAATGATAAACTACTACATCCATAGAGCTTAAACCAATACATAGAATGAGTATTTAATGTTAAAGATAAGAAATGCTGGAAAGGATTACTCTGGGGAAAATCTCCCATCCATCAATGGTGAATAAAAATAATATAGACTTTCATGCCATTAGTCAGACATTCAAGCCTATAAATTGTAATACGCTACAGGTCCAACCCTATCATCCTTACTCTTGTGAGTAATCCCATTGAATTCACAAATACGTGTTGAAGGATAAGGTTCACTCAATCTATATGGACCACTACACACTGAGCTGCCACTGGGGTGACACATAGCAATTACTGAATAATGCATAACATTGCTACACAGTAGATGGTAACATGTCCAGTAACTGGAAAATGCACAAAATTAAATGTCTTGAAGAAAGAAACTTGGGTTCTGCTTTCTTCCCCTTTTTTAATTAAATCAAGTAGTAAAAACAATACTCAGTTTGAAACAATAGACTAATAACATATTCATTGGCAAATACTGGGGACTTGGTTAGAAGATACCAGATATGAACTCTTCAATTAGGCTATGTCTAGACTGCAGGCTTCTTTCGAAAGAGCCTCTTTCGAAAGAGAGCGTCTAGACTGCACGGAGACATTTTGAAAAAGCGGCTTGTTTTTTCGAAAGAAAGCATCTAGTGAGTCTGGATGCTCTCTTTCGAAGACGCCCTATTTACATTGAAGAATGCCTTCTTTCGAAAGAGGAACTTTCGAAAGAAGGCGTTCTTCCTCGTAAATTGAGGTTTACCGCCATCGAAAGAAAAGCCGCGTTCTTTCGAATTAATTTCGAAAGAACGCGGCTTGAGTCTGGACGCAGGGGAAGTATTTTCAAAAAAAGGCTACTTTTTTCGAAAATACCCCTGAGTCTGGATACAGCCTTAGTTACTATATCTGGAGTGTGAAATATGCTACCAAATGAAGACAATCACCTGTGTGAGAAGTTAAAGGAACTTTCCATAGCTTGATGCTATCCTTAAACTACAAAAAAATCAAAAAGTCAGCTTAGCAAAAGCTAGACAGCTCTCTGCCTGCCAAGCATTTCTCGTTCTGGCAGTTTTTCAGATTATTTTTCAGGTAAGACTGATTTGATCTACATGGAATTCTCTTTCTTCATGGTAGCACAGATTTTCTTTTAGGAATAAAACCAAAATCTTGTCTGCTAGTGCCTTAGGCTATACTTACTAAGTAATGGATGTTATACAATCTGTCAGTCAGATGCATTGTCTCCTTGGCTGAAGAAACTTAGTAGGGAGGTGTTGGGGCCATAACTGGAATTCAATGAGGGTCGAGATACAAGAGGGAAGAAGACAGTTTCTGTTTCTCTTAGGGCATTTTTTTTCACTTCAGTGTTAACTCAAGAGATTAGCAACCGGGTTAGTTTAAGTATAAGGAGCCACATTAAACAAATCACACTTGAATTACGATGTGCTGACTTGTGTATCATTCACAGTGAGTATCACTTGCTTTCTGTGAGCATACCCCATGGGTCTTTGTGCTTCAGTAAGCTAAGTGGCTATGTGATTGTTTCCCAGTGAATGGTGGAAGAATTTTTGTACTTCTGGTGCACACATGGGTGCAGGCCCGCCCAGGGGAGGAGCAAAGGGGGCAACTGCCTTGGGGCCTGGCTTTTTTTTTTATTACAATATTTAAAACTTCCACACTTATAAGGAATGTTTATACCCAGGTCAGTAGTGTTGGGTGTGTGGAACAAATGAAACACCCCTTACATAACTCCAAAGACCTTCCCTCAAAACATGTAGCCTACTATTGGCTACTGAAGCAGCAGCTGGGACTGAACCCAGTCCATTGCTGCTGGAGCCCCATACGGTGTGCTGCAGAGCTCGGTGTGCAGCACACTCTGGACCGTGCAGCACACTCTGGGGCATCAAGGCCTGAGCGGCACTGAGGGCTGTCTTCTCCAGTCCTGCCTCTTCCATACAAGGCTATGCCCTTTCCAGCAGCACAAAGCCAGCCCCGTCCCTTGCCCAGGGCCTGCCTCCATGGGTGTATTGTGGGAAGGCACTGGAGGACTATCAGCCTATGTGGTTGTGGAGTGGGGAGGAGTGGTTTAATCTGTCCTTTTGGCAGTGATCAGCCCAAGGGATGGTGGGACCTAGGCTCTGTTCCATACTCCCAGTCAGACCCATTAGCTCTGACTGAGACAGCACTAAATTCAAGGGAGAAGTTTTTGTACATGGATGGCGGAAGAATGGGAGAGGTGCTACGGGCAGCCCCCAAGTTGTAGCCCAAAAGGAAGAAAGTCAATGTACAATGTACACATCTAAACTGATATTATCTAGACTCTGTACCTTGTTGGCTCACTGTTTAACCCTCCTCTTTTACATATGTCTTTTAAAATGTATCTTTAATCTTTCATATGACATGCCATTTGGGTGTAGCGATGACATGAATGCTAATGTGGGTTCTCTTTCTGTAACTAAAGAATGCTTCGCCGGGCTATGCAACCATTTCATTAAAGAAAATAAACAGAATAACACACAAAATTGTATGTACAACCAGATTTCATAGACACTGAATTTTCATAATTCATACACCACAACCCTCCCATACATGCACACACTGCCTCTAATGGCAAAGCAAGAACCACACATGTATATGTGTGTAATGCTCTGTGTCCACCATATCCCAGAATTTTGTCCCTCACTAAATTCTATTAGCCAAGATGGGCAGGGATGGTGTCCCTAGCCTTTGTTTGCCAGAAACTGGGAATGGGTGACAAGTAATGATGGCCGGTTCTGTTCATTCCCTCTGAGACACCTAGCATTGGCCACTGTTAGAAGATAGGTGTAGGGGTAAACTGAGGCAGTCCATGGTATTCTGCTAAGAATCCCTATTAAAATCCTAAATTTGAGGCAAGGCATGGAAACACACAGAACAAGCAGCTAACATGACCCTGGTCGTCCTGGCAACCACATTCCAAGAGGGCCTCACTCCGATAAGACCCTGGCTGGTACCAAAACAAACTTTACGGAAGTCGTTCTCACTGTCTCCTTTAATCGTAGATAAGCCTGAGACCCAAAGACTACACCATCGTGAGGTGGTATCATCTTGCAGTACATGTATCATAATTTCAACAGACATAGTTGCCATTAAAATGCTTGTGTTGTTTATGTTAGCTTATTTAGCTTGTTAGGAATAACTACCTGCATGCAGGTTAGCCCAACCAGTCCCAGGCTATTAGCGAGACAAGGTAGGAGAGGCGATAACTCATATTGGACCAATTTCTGTTGGTGAGAGAGACAACCTTTCAAGCTACACAGAGCTCTTCTTCAGACTCACCAGAGCACAAAATTATACTACACAGACATGGAAATTGAATGCACCCTAATTGCATGCAGAGGTCTTATAATAAACATATTGTGGAGCCACATAATGTCTATAAAAGTATTAGAAGGTAAATCTCTGCAGGCCCTCTATCCCATAAAGAAACCATTACATAGTTATAACACCCCAATAAAACTATTTGACAGTATAATCCAGCCCATGTCAGGGGTTCCTCTTTAACAACTGAGCTGATGAGGAGAAAACTCCAACGGCAAGCCTGTATCTGCAGTTCTGTAAACAAATACTCTACTTGCATGAGAGCTCCAGCAAAAGTGACAGCACAGTAGAACTGGGCCAATCTTCCTCCACTAATCTACAGTAAAAACCAATACACTTCATTGCTATCTCAACCAGAACAGCTCTTTCTGTGATGCAGAACTTAGGAGGACAGTAAAAGCTAAATGAAAAGCTGATCCCCTTTTATATGTCATCATTCCCACCTCTCCCTGTGAGCAACTCCCATTTCCCAAACAGTGGAGCAAACAAGCCCACCCAAAATCTCAAAATACTAAATCAGCTCCTAAAACATTATGATCTGAGTTACTAGGAAGAGCAAATCGAAACCGGCAACAAACTATGCTGTTGATTATAGATTTTTGCACAGAATATCATTCTTGCAGGCTAGTATTTCACAAAAATTAAATGGGCAAAGCTAAGGCAGACTCTCACCCAAATACAGCATCAGCAGTCACAAACTAGAGGGGAGAACGAGAGACGCTTTCCACGTCAATGTGAGAAATGCAAGAGCGTGCAAAAAGCTTCTTCTAATGATCAGGAATCGTTTTAAAAATCTAATAAAAAATAAATGAGAAACGGCTGCATCCAAACCAGGGCAAAAAGAGAGATGGCAAAGGTGGCATTATGCTATATAGCAACCTGCCATCAGAACAGGAGTAGATAGCAATGACAAAGGCCAGAGGGGATCAGAGCCCACATGCAAGATACATGCTGCTTCTGGGCAAGACATACCTGCCTCTGACAGACAGCCAAGCTGTCTGTCTCTGTTGTACACATTGGCAATATCTGTGTAACATGTCATGCTAATAAAGTCTCATTGAATGTAATTATATTTACACCCACCTGCTGTCTCTTTCCTTCCTGGCCCCACTCTGGGTCTCTTGCGCTTTTGCTTGCATGCACTCTCCCTGACCCACCAGGAAAAGGATGAACTGTAGCATTTATTTTGCCCCAACCACCTCCATCTCCTGCAGGATCAGTTATTATTATTAATAATAATCATGTTTTATGGTAGCCCCTAAAGGCTGGCCAGCCAAGAATGGGGCCTCATTGTGGTAGGTGCTGTGCAAACACAGAGTAGTAGGCTGTCCCTGCCACAAAGACCTTACAATCTAAATAAACAGCTGCAACCAGAGAAGCCAGCTGGCCCCAGCAGGAAATAGGGCAGGGGGAGACAGAGAGAGGTTTGATTCAGGGGGCATTAAGTGGAGATTTACAGCAGGAAGAGAGCATATTTCAGAGAAGGGGAGAACTCTTTTCATTATTTCCTCTCCGGCCACAGAGCAAGCGTGCCTGTGCCAGATAAGCTCCTGCAAATTAATTCCTTATGAGTTGGAATGTGTCAACATGGAATTTTAACCCATTGCCCACTCGCTGCCTCACCATAGCCCATTGGAAGAAAGAGATGGACAAAGAGAACTTCCCTGGTGGGCAGTGGGAGTTTCCTGGGAGAGATGCCAAAGAGCCAGCTGAAGGAGCCTGGAACTTCTCTCTTGTAGCATTAATAGGGATAAGAGGGAAGCTGTAAAGACCCTAACAATTTCTAGATCTACTACATACATGGAAGAGACAGACCTATATAAATAAGGCATATTTTTACACATGAAAGGAACTGTACATCAGCAAACAGTGTAAATGGCTAGATGCAAATGCTTAAGTCACTCTCACGCACAAGAGCCATGATTCTAGAAAAAGAACTCCCAAGCAGGTTGGTGTATGTTTAACTCCTCCTTTATTTGCTTTTGCAATAGCTGTGCCTGTAGCTCTGCACATTCAGCAATAGGCAATACTGTAGTTATTAAGAGAAGCGTTTTCTTTCTGTATTTTCTCTCATACGTTGTGATGCTCATTTTAAGTTCTTTATTACCACAACATTGCTTGGGGAAAGATTAGGCTGGAGGCTGTATCCATAATATAATTTTACATATGCAAGTTGGACCTCCCTTGTCCAGCACCCTTAGGACATGACCAGTCCCGAACAATGAGATTTGCTGGACCTCTTAATCCCCCGCCCCTACTGCTGACTGCTTCCTGTGCTTGGCCCACTGCCCCTGGGCTCAGACTCTAGATCTGCTGCCACTGGACTCGGGCACCAGCACCCCTGCTGCCAGCTGAACCAGGGCTCCCTCCCTGGTACTGAAGCTTCCTGCAGCACTGCTAGGGCTGGAGCTCCCCACTGAGTGGCCAGGACCAAAGCTCCTCAGTGGCTGGAGTCAGAGCTCCCCTGTGTACTGCTGGACCAGCTGCTGGTGGGGCTGGAGTTGGAGCTCCCCACTGCACCACCAGCCACCTCCTGGGCCGGAGCTCCCCAGCTGCTGAAGCTGGAGCTGGAGTGCCAGACCCCTCACTATGATGGAACCCTGTGCCATGCTCCCAGCCTTGCCACCAGACCTCCTTATTCCTGGGCTCTGTGATCCAGGAACATCTGTGGCCCTGCCGGACCATGGATGTTGTCAGACCAGAAAGCTCCAGTTTAGGGAGGTACAGCCTGTAGAATATGGTATAAAGATGTGAAAGGTTTTCTTCTGGACACCAGAGTCCCCCTGTATCCAACCTTCAGGTCAAGATTTCTATTTACTATAAACATTTTTCAAAGGAAAATAAAACCACAATAATAGCAAGAAGTTGGCAGTTAAAAAAGAAAACTCTACTTCATTGTAGTAATATATGTTATTATGAAGAAAGAACAAACAGAACACCATCAACTACCACCACAAAGCTTGCAAGAAGGCCACAATAAAAGCCAACTTTTTTACTTTGCTATAACTAAAACTGCTAAAAGGAAAAAAGACAAAATCTAAGGATGTAAATTTCATTCTTTGACTTGAGTTTCTTTGTGATTCTTAGTTGTTAGGCCCTGTCTGTTGTGTAAGCATATTCTATTTCCTTGTTCCATTTTTATTAATAAAAAGAACACATTTTTCATGAGTGCCTTTTTAAAACATACATTCAGGAATTTTTAAAATATATCAGGTGTCTTGCTGACCAAAGCAATTCCTTCACTGGTGTTCTCAAAAGGCAACAGCAATTATGGGCCTGATAAGAGTTCAGCACCTAAATCTCCAACTGAAGTCTATGGCAGTGGAACAAATCAGGCTGTGCTATTTCAGTCTTCTAACCACTTTGTACGACTTTTGTTTTAGTCAAAACTGTTTTTGAATTTCACACAATGGCACAAATATGATCAATTATTTATTGCAAGTGAGGTGAGCAAATGAGCAGCCCAAACATGCCGACTTGTGTTTTGTTTACATTTGTATGTATTCACAAGAGGTAGACAGAAGAAATGGGCGGACAACATAAAATAGTGGACAGGAATGGATTTTGTGGAACTCAAGGACTGGCACACAATCGTCAGGGGGTGGAAACAATTGGTTGTTTGCTCATCTGTGATGGTGCCCCAATGACCAGTGCAGTTACAGGAGTGAGGCTGATTCATAATTCAGATTTATTTTTAAATTTTGTACTAAAATGATCTTTACATGGGATAGCCTGCAGTTGAAGACACAAGGGTTGTTTGTGGTGATACTACACACCTATTTGAGTATGGTATTTACCATAGCATAAAGCTCATAAATCCTTAGCAAAGCTGTAACATCATGGAGGAGAGGAGAGCAGAGTGATACCACAAAATATTAACAGAGAACATTCTCAAGTTACAATTATTAGTGAGAAATCTGATCTCTGTTTCCCTCACTATGGCATGTGGCTGGATTTCTCAGGCAATCAGCAGATTTAAGGAATGTTAAGAAAGGCCCACTGAGTGAGAAGTAGTAGAATAATGAGCCTGCAGAATTTTCAGTCTGAGAATAGAGAACTGCATTGCTAAAAAAGTAAGGGTCTGATCATGGAAATACTTTAGTTCACTCTGGCTGAGGGTCTAGCTCTCTGGGAACAATGATGGTCATAGCTACTCAACATCTCTCCACTTTGATTGGCTGAGAAGGTTCCATTTTTGTATTGCAAACAATAATGACCAGGTGGATCACTACGTGACATAGAACATTATATACATGTCCATTCATTCATTTTCAGCATGAGAAGCATGTACCGGGTATAGTCTCTGACTGACAAAAGTTGGGCATGTATAATAGAGGATGCATAATTCAATACTTGCCCTGTTCTATTCATTCCCTCTAACACACCAGGCATTAGCCATTATTACAAGACAGGATACTGGGCTTGATGGACCATTGGTATGAACCAGGATAGCCATTCTGATGACACAACTACATTGATTGTGGCAATGTACCGCTCAGGGAAGTACTATAGACTAGTTCATAAGCCGACTTTTTCAGGAAAAAAAATCCTGCAGTGAAGAGAGGGGGTCAGCTTATGAACAGGTTCTTTCTGAGCCTCACAAAGTGATGCGTGCTGAAGGACTTGCTAGCTGCTAGCAAGGAATCTCTCAGCTGAGACAAAAGGCAGGACTATGCAGCACTTTAAAGACTAACAAGATGGTTTATTAGGTGATGAGCTTTCGTGGGCCAGACCCACTTCCTCAGATCAAATAGTGGAAGAAAATTGGCACAACCATATCTACCAAAATGATACAAACAATAAAAAGTGAACACACATAAAGTAGACAAATCAGATTTTAGAACAGAGGGGGGACAAGGGGGAGGTTAATGTCTATGAGGTAATGACATTAGAGGTGATAATTGGGGAGGCTATCTTTGTAACACTTTTAACACTGAGCTTTTAACACTTCCCTGGCAGCCAGCAAATCCTTCAGCCCGCCTTGCTTTCTGTGGCTCAGAAAGTGTTAAAAGCTCAGTAAAGTGTGAAGAGTTAAAAGTTCAGTCGAGAGCCTCCCTGCTGGTGCTGACCCTGAGAAGTTGGGACTGGATGTCTGTACTCTGGATTTGGCTTATAAACCAGTCAGTGACCTTTTACCATTTTTTCTCTGTAAGTTTGGGGGATGAGCTTATAAACGAATGGGCTTATGTTCGAGTATATACAGTAGCTTTACTATGTCAGCAAAACAGAGGATTTAGTATGAGCATTTTCTACTTTCTCTGACTAAGAACTTTTTGTGCTCATTATACTGCTGTTTCCCACTCAACAGGCCTCACTTAACATTCCTTTTCGCACCTGAAGTCTTTGGGTGTGTCTAGACTGGCACGATTTTGTGCAAAAGCAGTTGCTTTTGTGCACAAACTTGCCAGCTGTCTACATTAGCTGCTTGAATTTGCGCAGGAGCACTGACTTTGTAATGTACAAAATCAGTGCTTCTTGCGCAAATACTTTCCCGCTCAGGAAAAAGCCCTCTTGCGCAAGAATACTTGTGCAAGAGGACCAGTGTAGACAGGGAAGAACTGTTTTGCGCAAAAAAGCCCCGATGGCTAAAATGGTGTTCGGGGCTTTCTTGAGCAAAATCGTGTCTATACTGGCCCCGGATGCTTTTGCGCAAAAGCACTTTTTGTGCAAAAGCATCCGTGCCAATCTAAACGTTCTTTTGCGGAAATACTTTTAACAGAAAAACTTTTCCATTAAAAGTATTTCCGCAAAATCATGCCAGTCTAGACGTAGCCTTTATGTATAAGTCTGCAGTTCATAATACAAGAGAGATTCAAGAGACTTGACTATAGGATTTTGATTGTTGTAAAACAGTGTTTTTTACAACACAGGAGATTCAGTGGAGAACTTTATCTTCAGTTCAATATAAAGTACCTCCACTGCACAGTTAACCTGAGGGATTAGCACCTGAGTCTGATGTTATAGTTGGTTGTGAGCATCCACACTGCAAAGCAACACTCAAGTTACTGGCTATGTATTGATTCTTCATTAAACTGTGTGTGCCCGGGGGGCTGCTGGGAGCACAGCCCATGTTTTTAGTGGTGCAATAAGGTGAGTCATTCTATGATTCTTTCCCAATGAATTATGGGAGAACAGGTGGGACACAGAGTGGGATTTTGGTAAAATACTGGAGAATTATCACCATTCAGGTGGTTTACGTTTCACACGGAGAGCAAAATAGGCAGGTTGCCAGCCTGAGTGTAAGCATCGCTTGGGCTTTATGGCTTATCCCAGGTGAAAAGCATGACACCATCTTTATGAGAGGTGTTTTGTATGTGGATGGTAGCCAGGTTAGGGACAATACCCTCACAAGAAACTAATTCTGCTGTGAAGATACGTCCTGAGAGACTGTGTGAAGTTTGGGACAACCTAGCAAAGATCTGTTACAGTAAGCAACACGTTGCTTATCAATATCAGTCATTCAGCAAGGTCTTCACTAGATGTGGCTGTGTTAATGTATTATACATTCATTCAATTCCCTCCGGTTACAGTGCAAAGTGGAATGCACGTCAAAACAAGTGGAACTCATGCTTGTCAGTGTTGTCACAGGGTTATACTGAATCTTGTTGATTGGTATTTCTACAAGGGGCAGAACACTGGGCAAAGTGAAGAACACAAGGAATTTGCAGTACAAGTTGTACGGCAGTACTGTCTCATTTATCCCAGGACTCCCATACCAAAAGGTCACACGATAGCAAATATAGATTCACCTTAAAAGGGAATTTCTTAAAAGGGTTCGGGGGGAGGAGTATAGCAAGTACTCAATTTTGGACCAAGTTGTACACATCTGTGCCAGCAGAACAGAAATGTTGAGTTCCAGCTGGAAGTACTCACTGAGGCTTTGGATGTGTTGGAAGAACTTAATTCCATTACATATGTTTTGGACTTATGTTCTTCCTGGCTGGTAAAGGCCAGTAGAGAAGAATGGATCCTTTGTGGGGCAGGTGATTTAAAATAAAGTGTGTATAGAACCTTTGCTCAGTCAGCCATCATCTGATACTGGCAGTCTGGTCAAATATAGACTTTATGCCAATTTTCTATGTTTTGTTAAGACTTTCCTGAGACAACTCTTAGAGTATCTAGACATCTAAAATAAACTTGTCTTGGTGGTTTCAGGCCTGGCCATCTCTGAGTTATACAGATGGCACTGAATTATGCCCTGCTTCTAGTTGTGCATGATCTTGGCTATTAAAGCTAACATTATTGGATCTCTCAGGTCATCTTACACCGGCTTTATTCTGTTCTCAGAGTGATCTCCAGTCCATACAGAAATCCAACAATCGACAGTAAAAGCTTTGTTATCCAGCATGTTGGGGATCCGGGAGTGCTGCTAAGTTAAGCATTCCAGTTAAGAGGGAGGGAACTTGACTGTGGAAGAGGATTCAGGGCTGGGAGTTGGAACACTGGAAGGGATGTGGCTCTGACCGGGAGTTTGGATGTGGGAGGGAACTTGAAGCAGGAGGCTAGGGTGCCAGATCCAGGCACCACTCAGCTCAAGCGACACCCCAGAAAAAGCAATATGTCCCTGATGCTCCTAGGTGGAGGTACAGCCAGGCATCTCTGAGCTCTGCCTCCACCTGCAGGTGCCAACCCTGCTGCTCCCATTGCCCATGGTGCCTCGCCAGTTGGACCTGTGAAGTCAAAGCACATGGATCAGGGTGGGGGCAACACATGAAGCCCCTGTGGCTGTTCCTCTGCCCCGGAGCAGCAGGGACATATCATAGCTTCTGGGGAGAGACACATGGCTAGGTAGGAAACCTGCTGGCTCCGAGCCAATCAGACATTACAGAACATCAGAAAAGAACAGTTTATAGACCTTTCCCCTTGGTAAAGTGCTGGATAACATGGGTTTTACTGCTGTTCAGATTTTTAAAGCAGACTAAAATGTTTTGCCATACAATACTCATTCACTTCAGTGGCAGTACTCACTAAATCCTTAAGTCTGCTTTGAAAAATTCTATCTGTATAAAGTGAAAAATGTAATGGTAATATATTTCACTTGCTAGATTTAAAGACAGTTGTGTTGATGCTTTGAAAATATAACAAATGATAGTGTATTCAAATAATTGTGTTCAAAAGTACATTGCACCCAATATCTCACCCCAGTCTAATAATGTATTGATCCCCTGCAAAAAGAGTTTATCAGAAAAGCATCACTGTGCCTTACTTAAACCTGCTCTGAAACATGAATGCCATAAAAAAGCGAGCTCTATATAAGCTTAGCTATACAAGTGAATTATACAGAGACTGCAGAGGCCAGGTGATGCTATCTTTCACAAGTCAATACTTAATATTTGTGGTTGGTAATAGCAAGACTAGAAATTTGAGTTGTGTTCACAGTTTAAAGATAACTATGCTATTCTTTTATCTCAATCAACAAGTTAGGGAGAAATGCCAGCAAAGTCAAAGTATGTAAATTAATGGCAAATTCATGTACATATACCTACTCAGCAGGTGGACATTTTCCAGACAGCTTTGAAAACTAAAGTAATTAGAGACATTTATCTTCTGTCTGAAGGAACTAATAGGAACTATTTTTACTATCAAGCCAGTATCCTTCCATTCCAAATCTATCCCAAACAAAAGAAACTAATTACACGTTAACTTAGACAGTATTTTTTTTAAAAGTTAATGACTAGAACTTGAACTGAATGGTATTTAACTAAAATCTGCAGAACAAGATTTTCATGATTTCAGGCCTTTCCCCTATATCAGGTAGTGGGGTTCAATTCTTTTCCCTTCTCCTCTCCCACTGAAGTATCATTAACTGCTACTTGATCTACCACCACCCCTTTTCTTTTTAATTTGCAGTCAGAACCAGCTTTTAATTGAGCTGGAGAAGCCAGAGTCAATGTGTACATCTACAGTACTGCTGGGAGTGTGCCTCTAGCCCAGATACACAGACTCAAGCTAGCTTGGCTTAAGCTGGCCCGAGAAAATTGCAGCATGGACATTGCAATATAGATGCACTCTCAAGACCACATGATCCCCTCAGTCCAAGATAAGGGCTGTGTCTAGACTGGCAAGTTTTTCCGCAAAACCATTTGCTTTTGTGGAAAAATTTGCCAGCTGTCTACATTGGCCACTTGAATTTTTGCAAGAATACTGATGATCTCATGTAAGATCGTCAGTGTTCTTGCGGAAATACTATGCTGCTCCCATTTGGGCAAAAGCCCTCTTGTGCAAATCATTTGTGCAAGAGGGCCAGTGTAGACAGCACAGTACTGTTTTGCACAAAAAAGCCCCGATGGCTAAAATGGCAATCAGGGTTTTTTTGCGCAAAACCGTGTCCAGATTGGCACGGACGCTTTTCCGCAAAACTTTTCCTTTAAAAGCATTTCTGGAAAATCATGCCAGTGTAGACATAGCCAAGGTGTTTAACTTTAACTTCCACCCACACTGCTATTTTTAGCATACTTGGTCAAGCCAAATTAGGCCAAGCTTATCTACCCATTCTGGGAAACATGTTCCCAGATGCAGGGTAGATATATCCATCGCATCTCTTCTGTGCTCCACTTTCCTCCCCTTCCATACTAGCTACTCAAGGATTTGTGTCTATTGGGGGAGAAAAAGAAAGAAAGGGAAAAAAGAGCTTTTTTACCTGTCGTAACTACTTATCCTGGGGTAAAAATACAGTGAAGAAAAGGTACTTTAATTTTACTATGAGGTAAACAGCCTCCTGCCTCCACCTGTCATACACCTATCATATATCATATGTTTGTCATAAACCAATGTATAAGCAATGGTCAGCGCATGAGTCTGGGCTAATTATCAGAGCAAAATTCTCCAAAGTTCAAGTGGCATGGATAATTTGTACACAACCGCAGTAGCTTCATGAGTGTAACTGGGATCTAAAGTCCCCATAACATCAGGCTTACATGCACTTTAGTTGTGAAGTGCATTTGAAAGTTTGTCCTGGATGGCTGTACATAGTCTTTTAGTAGTAACAAAGGTGGTGAAGCCATTGTGTGTAATAAGCAGCAAAAACCGCTTTCTCTGCACATACAAACATTATGTATGTTCTATGATGAGTAAAGAAAAGCTGTTTTCTGTTGTTTAAAAAATATGGATGTAATTCTGATCTCATAAGAACTTTTTATTAATGTGTTTCCACCTTCTGTTTTTAATACAATTATTCCTGAGTTCTACCAGAATATGAGAGAGAGAAGTCAAACCCAGAATTATGTTTTGAACTTCCACATGCTCTGGGGATCTAAGAATTATTTATTCCTTGCTACCTATATATTATCTGAAACAATAATGGAGTATGTATTGTCTATTTTGTTTTCTCAAAGTAGCACAGCTCAAAAGAAGCCTCTGTTTTTCATTAAGTTCATGTGTTTTACTTAATTTTATATCTAGTATAAAATCAAACTTAAGGAAGACATAAGGAGAGTAAAGAACTGGCCTGAGGTCACAAAATTTGAACTTAGTACTTCCCTGGTTCCCAGATTACTGCTGTAACCAAGACGATCACAGTGTTTTCATGAAATCCAGAATTCAAGGTTTGCATTTCTCTTACCCAAGAAGGCCTTCAAATGTGAATAGGCTTTAAGGGTTTGTAAAATAAGATATTGAAATTGGTAGGAAACATATAAAAATGGATACAATGACTGATCATCAAATGAGTTGCTCAGATATTATTTCCAAAGATGTGGAGGCTGATGTCTGTACTCTACTTAGGAAGCCCTAAAGAGCACCAATTAGCTGCTGGGGAAGACAAGGAAAAGGAAGTAAACTACGTCCATAGCTTTTCACCTGGGTGAAATCTCAAAACACATAAACAGAAACTTTTCTGGCATTCCACCCCCAAATGTGATCTGGCAATTAACAGCTTACTGCAAAGTTTATATATAAAAGTGTTGGAACCTAGTCATGAGTTACATATGCAAAATTACACTAAAATGCTATATCAGTTAAAACTCACAAAGAGTAGTAGTGTTCATAGTTGAGGTTGACATTTTATCCTGCTTAACATCTTATATAAAACTGTAGAACTCCTACACTATAAAGTAATAGTGAAAAAGGGGCAACTTACTCAAGAAATCTGTTCCTGTCTGTATTGATTCAGAACAACTAAGCTGAGTCACCACTTCTTATTCATGTGAGCCCTACAGATAGTCAACACACCCCCGAGGGAGGGAAACTGGATTTGTTCTTACTTGTGTACACCATCAGTAGAATTGTTTACTGCCAAGCAACTACACCTATGCAACTCTACTGGAGGCAGAGGGCTTAACTCTAACACTGATGATTTAACATAGGAGTCGGCAACCTATGGTTCTAGAGCCAAATATGGCTCAGAATGGAACCAAATATGGCTCTTTTGTCATTCCCAAATTACACACCACTTTTTAAATTAAAATGAAAAATTAATTCAAATTTTTAAAAACACGTAATTACTCATGTCAAGATAAGCTTTTTTGTCTATTTCACCTTTAACTGTTCGTTTTAACAACCATCCATCCTCCCCACTCAATGGGGGTCGTGTATAAATTCTCTTTTTATTTGATTGGTCAAGAAATCTTTCCAGCATCATATTGTGATGGTGAACTCTGTAACCCCCTAACTGTAAAAATGGTGAAGAGTAAGAGAGATGACGAGTAATGAAATTTTCAAAAGGAATGGAAAGACTTCTATGCATTCCTGGAGAGCTCTGGATCTCCACACAGTCTCATTTGTAGTGAGAGACTGTCCTCAAACAAACAAAAAATGAATTTAGAACTGCATTTCATAACAAAACATGCAGTATTCCCTACAAAATACTCCAAAGGTAACACACACCAAAAAAAAAAGCCTGGGAGGAACTGCAGTGAAAAATTAACATCAGTCAAAATAGCCTGCTGGCATGGTCAAAAAAGGTGGGAGCTTAAACTCTGAAAGTTTTTCAGGCTCATACAGCATTATTCAAGAGAGGAAGTCTTTCACTGATGAGGATTACATGAAGAGATGCATGCTAAAAATTGGACATGAACTATTTGACGAGTTTCACAACAAGGACAAAATCTTACAGAAAATTCAAGGCATGCCATTATCGGCAAAAACAGTTCATGACAGAGCTGTGAAAATGGCCCATCAAACTGACAAGGAACAAATGCAAAATTTGAGTACAGCTACTTATTTTTCGTGTGCTTTGGACAAGACAACCGACATATGTGACATTAATCAGTTGTGTATTCTGAGACAATATATTTGTGGAAATGCTGTGCACGAAGAAATGATTGCAATGGAAAATCAAACAAGGGGCAAAGACATCCTTGAAACTGTAATGAACTTTGTAAACAAGAAAGAAATACAGTTGGATAATCCTGAGTTTGTGTATACAGACGGTGCACCTAGCATGGTCGGCAAATTCGCAGGATTCCTTACTCTTTTGTCAGAACAGCTAGACAACCTGCTTTTGAATTTTTATTGCATTGTGCATCAGGAGGCATTTTGTGAGCAATCTTGTGGAACCAAACTCAGAAATGTAATGGGACTGGTCATTCACATTGTCAGTTGGATTCTTACATGAGACCTTAATCAATTTCAGTCACTGCTCAAGGAAGTAGATTCCAAATACCCAGACCTACTAATGCACTGCATTGTGCACTGGTTATCTTGTAGCAAAGTTTTGTCTCATTTTGCCACCTCATTAATGAGATTAAGTCATTTTTGGATATGAAGTGTGTCAAACATGCCAAGCTTTCAGACTCTGACCCATTGCTCAAGTTTTACTGGTCATTTGAATGAATTGAACCATTCAACTCATGAGGCATAAGGGAACGGTCGACAAAGGCTTCCCTTGTCGACCAATCCACGACTAGACTGCTGCACTGTGCCAGATCAGTTGATTGCCGGCACAGCGCGGTGGCCATTTTTATTTTAATGAAGCGGGGATTATTTAAATCCCCTCTTCATTGTCTATGTTGGGTAAACTAGTTTACATGGATCCATTGATGGAGCAATGTAGTCTAGACACACCCAGAGTGATCACTTTGTAAAAAGTATTTAGCCACTGGTAATAAGGTGGTTTTGCCTTTTATAATTTTTAGCTGTCACACTCTGCGTATGTCTACACAGCAACTTGATACCCACAGTTGGACCGTGCAGCTGACTTGGGCTTGGGTTGTGGAGCTGTTTCTCTGCTGTGTAGACTTCTGCATGTGAGATGGAACCTGAGCGCTGGGACCTAGCTAGAAGCCTACACTGCAATGAAACAGCCACACAAGCTGAGCTTGTGAGCCTGAGTCAGCTGCCATGTACCAGCCATGGATGTATAGTTGCTGTTCAGGTATTTCCTCAAGCTACATTTCCCAGTCCTAAAGAAAATCTTTAAGCTCAAAAGCTTGTCTTTCTCATCAAAAGAACTTGGTCCAATGAAAGCTATTACAGGTTGAACCTCTCTGGTCCAGGGCTCTCTAGTCCAGCAACAACTGTGGTCCAGAAGGACCACATATGTTGTTTGATCAGCAAGCCCCAGTGGCAGGGAGTGGAGCCAGTCTGGCGGCCAGTAACCCACATGGCCAATGGTGCGAGGACAAGGAGCCCGGCCGGTGGGCCAGAAGCTGACGAGGGGCCAGCGGCCACAAGCAGGAAGCTCTGCCAAACAGGACAGGTCCTGGAGTGTGGCCAGTGGCCCAGAGTAGAATCCCACCAGTGCGCTTGGGGCAGCGCACTGGCCAGGGCTGGCAACTAGGAGAGGAGCCCCCGGAGAACCTGAGACCTGACCTCCCCTGGTGCAGAACTCCCTTGTTCAGGACTGCTCAGATCCTGAGGATGCCAGATCAGGGAGGTACAACCTGTATCTCTCCCACCTTGTCTCTCTGTGGAAATCATTATTGGAACACAAATTTTACTATAATGTATAGAGAAATTTTAAGAGCTGCTGGTATTTTCGAGGACCCTACACTCTCTCACACTTCAGCAGTAGTTATGAAGAGCTGTCTAACAGTAGACTATTATGGCTCAGGAAAAGCCATAGCAGGAAAAAGTACCTGAAAGAAGGAATTTGAAAATGTGGCCTTGCAGTTTGTGGAAGTGTGCTTGACTGAGGTGGCAAATTCAGTTGTTCATATTCTATCTTCCCAACCATTGAACACTGACTGGTTTGATTTATTTGTGTTAAAGGTAAGTCATTAGTCAGTGGTCGTCCTCTTGCTTCCCACTCTGACTTCTAGAACTTCTTTTAGGGTTTTCAGGAACTATGGAACTGGGGAGGAACACGTATCTTTCTTTCTCACAGTGGCGTTGGTAATTAAATAACATTAATAGGCTCAAAAGCATAGGGTGCAAAAGCATATCTGGCAGCAAGTCACCTGCAACAGCACATGGCATCTGGACCCTTTCCTTTGTTCCTGAGAGTTTCTCTTACATCATGCTCTATGAAAAGGGAAGTTTAGTCAAGCAGGTGTTTCCTCCTTCAACAAAGAGTTGAAGTTTAGCAACCTTTTTCATCTATTTATATTATTGCCTTAAGAGATACATGTTTGGAGGTTTTTTAGTTAGTTTGTCACACTCCAGTACAAAATATTTAAGGTAAGACACTCAACTTTAAGTTGGGGATACTTAGCAGGGAATTATTTTAGGCTGTGCCCATAACTTTTTATTCAATCTTGTATGACTGAATCAGAGAGACTGGGCTCAAATAATTGTTTCCTTCTTTCCTTTGAGATATTGTACTCCTTCCACTTCTTAAAAAGCATGCAGAGAAATTCCTTTTTTTCCCCCACTGGTGCAGCTTTCTTGACCTCATTGAAGTTGTAGCTACTGTGTCTACCTAATCTTTAAATCATTCCTAAAGCTAATTTCTTTACTTGATGCTTCCAGATAAGGGCTACTGGTACCATCTGATAATGGCAGGCAGGCAAAAGCATAATCTGTACCTACAAATTGTGCCCACAGCTAGCCTATATAAAAAGAGATTTGTTACTAGTGTTTCTTGTAAGCTGAGTGCTTCAGTGGCTGCTAGGAGAGATTCCAAGGCTACCTAGCTGATTAGCAGAGCATCCAAAGCCGGCTGCATGTGTTTCCATTGATGGTGCACATTTGCACATGCCTTGGTGCACATAATATAATTTATCCAGCACACAGATGGTAAAATAAATAAGGAATATTGCTTGCTATCCCTACTTGGATCACAACATACAACTAACTATAAACTCTTTGAGGCAGGATTGTCTTTTGCTACGTGTGTGTACAGCATCTGACTCCTGGGGACCTCTATGTGCTACTGTAATACCAATAATAATCTTGATGCTTATGTTATGTTCCTCACTACACTATCCTGAGATGCAAATTCAAGCACTGTCAATGAGAAGAGAATCTATTCCATAATCTAATATATGAAGAGTATCGGTGCCTTTATTAAAGCCAACAAAAATGGATCCTATACATTTTTGCTTCCATTTATCAGACTTGTTTGTTGTCCACAGGACTGACTTTATTGAAATTTGAGCCCATTTTATGGATAAATAACTTTCCTGGTTCAGGTTCATTAATAATAGTTAGACCTGACATTAGCTCGATTGAATTTGATCCATTCAGAGTAGAAGTGCTGAAAAAGCTTTGCCCCCAGAGCGATGAAAAACAGAAGCATAGCAAAGATTTCAGAACTGAGAATGGCATACCCCACTGAAAGAATATGCAGGTCTGTTATAGGGAAATGAACAAAATTATGCCTTGCCCTATAAATCAAATTGCCTGACTGCACTAAGGGATTGTTCTTTGGTTTTGGTTCACTTATTTTTTTCCAGGCAACTGGGATGATTACTGAGTGGGTAGGTTACACAGATTTAATTAAAAACAGACTGAGTGAGCCAGGCTCCAATATTGCTGCTGCTCTTTGATGTTACACTTGAGATGTAGTGGAACTTAAATTATTCTGGCTTCAGCATTGTGGACTCTGATGCTCATTGAATTGTATTGATACCTAAGGGAGTAAAAAAGTCATTGTTCTCCTCTTTCTTGCTTTTGAATACTGTGATACTTCAGTAGAACAATATTAATGAAGGTCCAGGGCTGAAGACAATGCGGGTATGTCTACACTACCCCACTAATTCGAACTAGAGGGTAATGTAGGCATACCGCACTTGCGAATGAAGCCCGGGATTTGAATTTTCCGGGCTTCATTTGCATAAGCCGGGCGCCGCCATTTTAAAATGCCGGCTAGTTCGAACCCCGTGCCGCACGGCTACACGTGGCACGGAGTAGCTAGTTCGGATTAGGCTTCCTAATCCGAACTAGCTGTACTCCTCATTCCATGGAAGCCTAATCCGAACTAGCTACTCTGTGCCGCGTGTAGCCGCGCGGCACAGGGTTCGAACTAGCCGGGATTTAAAAATGGCGGCGCCCGGCTTATGCAAATGAAGCCCGGGAAATTCAAATCCCGGGCTTCATTTGCAAGTGCGGTATGCCTACATTACCCTGCTAGGTCAAATTAGTGGGGTAGTGTAGACATACCCTGCATGAGGAGATTCCTATATGCTCTTGGACTGAAAACAACAACAAAATCCCTACAAGTATTCACTATATACTACCATCTCAGAAGATTATTCAGAAGCCTAATTTTAGAGATGCAGTCTATAAATAATAATTCAGTCAGTATAATTAATGACATTGAAGGAAATTATACAGACATCTGGATTATGCAGCCACTAACAATCCATGAGTTTCTCTTAAACAGCACTTGATATTTTTATAAATTGAATTAGACGCACGCTCACAGTGTATATGAACAGAAATTAAATACATAGTTCCAAAGAAACTACATCTCCCAAACTTGCCCTGAAAGACATTTTATTAATAGGCAATAGTTTATGTAAGCTCAGCAACAGTCAATTCATCTTTTTTAGATTAATTATTTTTACCTGGTAGATAAATCACAGTTAAAATAAATGGCATCCCCCAATGCAGATCTACCCAGTCTGCAGACCTGGGCAGAGGTGGACAAAAGTGGCAATAAAGACTTTAGTAGCTATCTAATCTTGAGGTTAGGCAGAGGTGAGTTTGTTTTCTGGCAGAAGCCTTTAAAATGATCTAATTTATGTCAGGTTATCTATGGACCCATGGGCCCATTGCAGTCACCAGGAATAGCCAGAGCATAGAAATACTCTGACCATATTCCTTTTCTTCCTAGCCATGCCACCTAGCCCGTAAGCAATGAGAAGGGTGGCACCAGGTGCCATTCACAGCTGCCTTTTGCTGAAAGAATTGCCAAATAGTAATTTAAATGAACTTTACGGCCCATTTGCCTTGGCCAACAGCACTAAATACCCATAGCAGACATGAGAGTCTTCCCCTTCATTCCTGCTCAAAAAGATTTGCAGCTCCCTACCAATCTACCATTATTTGTTGAAGTTAAATAAGTATCACTGAGGGCATGTCTACACTAGGAAATTATTTCAAAATAAAGTTTTCGAAATAATAACTCCCAAATTGAAATAGCGTGTGCCCATATGGGGGGGCCTCGAAATTAGTCTAAGGAAGGCTCTGTTATTGTGGATATGCTACCTCGACTTAGAGCCCCAAGAAGCACTGGGGAGCAATTATTTTGAATGATTCTGGGAAGTAGTTATTTCAAAATAGCAGCAGCGGAGCATCCATACTAACGCTATTTTGAAATAACTATTTCAAAATAAGCATCATTCCCTGAGGAAAGCAGGAGTACAGATTTTGAAATAACCAACCCATTATGAGTATGGACACTCTGCTTATTATTTCAAGGAGGATTATTTCAAAATAGCTCCCTAGTATAGAAAAGGGCTAAATGTTCTATGCATCTGTGCACAGTAAAGTAAGCATATGCTTCCTTAGCGCCACACAGATTGTGAGCTCCTTGGGGCAGAAATTCCTTTTTAACTTGGAACAGAAGTAGAATATTACAAGTGTTTCTATTAATGTCAACAGTAGTCAAATAGATTTGCCAGTCTGACTGGTGATTTTGCTTTCCATTTGGCTTGATTAAGAGTTGGGCCCAGGTCCTCAAAAGTACTCAGGGCCCTAATACCCATTTTTCTTAGTGGACTTTACCAGCCTAAATAATTGTTGAAGATCTGGTCCTTTGTACTACACTGAAAAAAGGTTACGAGGAAAAAAGAGTTACCGTCCAGATGTGTTAGAGTGTTAACTAAAGTGAACTGGAACTGAAACATAACAAGCAGCATCTGGTGTTTAATGTAGCCATAGTGATTCTGTAATTAAAGGAAAATAGCTACTGTGCTGAGTCTGTTAAGTATCTGTGAGCTCCAACCTATTTAGGATGCTAAATCACAGCTTATTGCCAAGTTGGCAAAGCTATATGGATTTAAAATAAAAATAGTTTGTGCCAGCATCCATTGACTTTGGTAGAGGGGTCTGACAAAAATAAGCATGAAACTACTACACTGCAGATGTGTTGAAAACATTGAGACAAAAGAGAAAATAATCGCAGTGTGCTATATCCTGTATTAGACCTAGGATTTTTAAGTGGAAAAATTAGACACTTGTTGATACAAAATTGTATTTTATCCACCAATTCAAGGGGAAGGAGGTAACATGATACTCCATCCCCCATCAGTTTCTAGAACTCAAATTAAGCCACACTTTTAAATAATTCTTAGCTTTTACACAGTGCTTCTTTCCCATAGATCAGAAGGCTCTTTTACAAGATGAGTCAGGTATTTTCACAATCAATCTTTTACAAATGGGGAACAAGTCACTGAGTGTATGTCTACACAGCAGTGTTATTTGCGAATAATTGATGTTATTCCAAATTAACAAAGTCCGCGTCTACACTACAAAGCAGTTATTTCAACATAATGTCAAAATACTGTAAATCTAGAAGACTTCTTACTTCAACTCCTGTAACCCTCATTTTACGAGGAGTAAGGGAAGTAGGAGGAAGAGTGCTCTTTCTCAAACTTCCTGCTGTGTAGACAGCACCAAAAGCCAAAATAAGATATTTCGACTTAAGCTACGGAGCTCAAGTTATGTAGCTTATTTCGGTTTTAATCCTGCTGTGTAGAGACATGGCCTGAAATTGAAAGTGTCTTCTTTAAAGTTTCACAGCAGATCTGTGACAGAGCCAGGACAGAATATAGGTCTCCTAATTCCCTGTCCTGTGCCTTAGCCACTGAACTCTTCTTCTGAGGGAATTTGTATCAAAAGTGACCTCAACCTTTCCTTTTCTCTGTTCTTTTCTCCCTCTTTTTCATCTGTTGCTACTGTAACCCATGCACTTAATAGGGAGCTATCTCTTTAAGAGACCCCCGTGGGGGGGAGGTAGGAGTGAGTTAAGTGTTAGTGTTGCTGGGCAGATTCAGCAATCCACCCAGAAACTTCTGGAGTTGGGTCCAGTAGTTTGGGGTCAGACTTCATGAGCAAGCAGGCAGGGCAGATGCTTTTCTAAGGCCTTTGTGAGTTGGAAGAAACTAAGCCAGGAGCAGAGACGTGGCTGCTCTTCCTCACTCTGCAGCCCTATACAGCTGGGTTTCTTTAAGTCTGTTCACTTGTAAGCTAACTGACTAGTTAAATCAGTGAGCTGGCTGCCTAGCAGTGACCATAGCAGAGGAAGAGTCTGCCTGGACTCCAGCTGAGGCTTCCCGACAAGCAACTGGAGATAGGCTTCAGACTCAGCATATGGTGCAGATTTGATTTCAAAGGCACAAACTGAGTCTTTGGTGAACCAAATCTAAGCTCTTGGGACCTTTCAGTCTTTTCTTACTGTGTTTGTGTGGACTGAACTGTTTAAATTTCACTCTTAGTTTTCTCTTTACTTATGTTTATCATGATTAGAGATATTATTTGTGGGGTATAAAATAGCTGTGTTCTGTTGTAAGAATTAGATTATTTGTTTCTTCATAAAATTGTATAAAGTTATTTAATTAAATTCATTCTTTTGGAACTTGAATGTAGGGAGGCTGACACTGTGCAATCCTTGCTGAAATTCCTTACAGACTAAACTCTGGGTCTCCAGTACTGCAGTGGAAGTGGTGGTTTCTTTAGCAAAATGCAGGACAATGTAGCACTTTAAAGACTAACAAGATGGTTTATTAGATAATGAGCTTTCGTGGGCCAGACCCACTTCCTCAGATCAAATAGTGGAAGAAAATAGTCACAACCATATACAGGCAATCCCCGGGTTACGTACAAGATAGGGACTGTAGGTTTGTTCTTAAGTTGAATCTGTATGTAAGTCGGAACTGGCATCCAGATTCAGCCGCTGAATCTGGACACCAGTTCTGACTTACATACAGATTCAACTTAAGAACCCCAGGCGTCCCCAAGTCAGCTGCTGCTGAAACTGATCAGCAGCTGATTCCAGGAACCCCGGGGCAGAGCAACTCTGCCTCGGGCTTCCTGTAGTCAGCCGCTGGTCAGTTTCAGCAGCGGCTAACTTGGGGACGCCTGGGGCAGAGCAGCTCGGGTGCTGCTGGGTTGGTCCAGTAGCGCGGCCGCTCCTCGGCACTACTGGACCAACCCAGCAGCACCCCAGCTGCTCTGCCCCAGGCGTCCTGATTCAGCCACTGCTGAAACTGATCAGCAGCGGCTGAATCAGGACTCCTGGGGCAGAGTAGCTGGGGTGCTGCCGGGTTGGTCCAGTAGCGCCAAGGAGTGGTGCTGTGGGACCAACCAGCAGCATCCCACCTGCTCTACCGCAGGCCCCGGGCTTTGCTCCACATCTCCCTGGTCTGCTGAGGGGGGCACTAGCTGCGTCTCCCCCAGCAGACCAGAGAGACACGGAGCAAAGCGGCAGAGGACCCGGGGCCAGACCCGCGGCCGCTTCCAGATCACCTGGAAGCGCCGGGTCCGGCCGGGTCCTCCGCGGCTTTGCTCAGCATCTCCCTGCTCTGCAGACCAGAGAGACGCTGAACAAAGCGGCGCAGGACCCGGGGCCGGACCCCGCGGCGCTTCCAGATAAGCTGGAAGCACCGCGGGTCCGGCCCCAGGTCCTGCGCGGCTTTGCTCAGCGTCTCCGTGGTCTGCTGGCTCCCGCAGCAGACCAGGGAGACGGGGAGCAGCTTTTCTCACCCCGGAGGAGGCGGGCGGCGGGACCAGGCGTCCCGCCGCTCCAGTCCTCTGGGGCGAGAAAATCCCCGTTCGTATCTGCGGATCCGACATAAGTCGGATCCGCGTAACTCGGGGACTGCCTGTATACCAAAGGATACAATTAAAAAAAATGAACACATATGAAAAGGACAAATCACATTTCAGAACAGGAGGGAGATGCGGGGGGGGGAGGGGGGGGGAGGAAGGAAGGTAAGTGTCTGTGAATTGATGATATTAGAGGTGGGGAGAGTGGGATCTTTGTGAGTTAATGGTATTAGAGGTGATAATTGGGGAAGCTATCTTGGTAATGGGTAAGATAGCCTGAGTGTTTGTTCATTCCTTTTTGGAGAGTGTCGAATTTTAACATGAATGACAGTTCAGAGGATTCCCTTTCAAGTGCAGATGTAAAAGGTCTTTGTAGCAGAATGCAGGTGATTAAGTCATTGAGACAGTGTCCTTTCTGGTTAAAATGGCAAGAGACTGTTTTTTCTTTGTGATCTTGTCTGATATCTGTTTTGTGGGCATTAATCCTTTGGAGAAGGGCAGTGAAGTCTAGCCCGCTCAAAGTTACACTACCACCCAATGAAGAGTACAGCAGTGTAGTGGGGTTGTGACTAGGTATGAACTAAAAGTTAATCATTTATCCCTACTTCATCTCCTTGAGCTTTAGGGTTTCTGGTAAAATGGGTCCTGCAATCCTACTGGTTGGCATGGAATGGGCTCAGGATTTTGCACAACCTATGTGAAGCAACACAAGTTACAAAAGTTCAAATTGCTGTGAGATCAGAATTAGAACCTTGAACTTCACAGCAGTGAGATTTATTTAAGATATGTGGGGGAAAAGCTGCACGGAATGTATATAATTCTCCGTATAATTACCCAGATGATTGCCGGGATACATTTAATCTGACTCAATTTAAATGGCCTTTGAAATCAGGAGACAATGGGGTAGTGCTTTTAACAATGGCATATATTATATTGTGCACCTCGAGGCAGCTAATATTATTTGAGGTCAACAGTATATTTTTCTATAATAAGTTTCCAAACTGAATCTGAAATGAGAATCTGTTCAGAATGAAGCTAACCATGGTGCAGTGCAGCAGAAATATCTCCGGGTGACACAAAGACCGTCTAAGTGATTTTAATGAGGATTTTGTTTTGTAGCTGGATACAGGAGGCTCCAGAGATGCAACCGCCCGAGTTCTGACCCTCTGCACTTACAAAAATGGTTGTAAGTGTGGAAGGGGCCAGAAACCCCCAACTTACCATAAATGCGGTTTCAAGTTACAACGCCCCCGACTTGCAATGCTTCCTCCTGGAACCAATCACGTTGCAAGTCAGGGGCCTCCTGTATACTGCTGTTACAGCATGAACAGTTTTCCAGAAATGTTTGCAAGATCTGGAATTACAGTATTTAAATTAATTTCCATTTTTTCCCCCAATAGCTAATGGAGAAATCTCTAGATAGGAAAAAAATCATTTATTTTTGTTGTAATGCAATATATATTGTCTTCTCAAATGAGTTAGCAAAAATGTGTAGCCAAAATACTTTTTATTGCGGTGAAACCATTGCATTTTGTTACCTTATAGGTGATTCTTCTAGGTCACAGGTGAATATAAGGATAGGATAGTTTGCAGTGGTGCTACCTTTAAATGATATGTGTTCTGTACATTGAATGCAGGCTTCATTTTTCAGTTTCGTTTTTATATATAAGTGATTTTGTGTGGACAAGAAAAGGTTTTAAAAAAACAAAACAAAATAGCTAAATTATTATAAGTCAATAGTGTTCAGCTATTAATAATTATAAGTCAATAGTGTTCAGCTTGAGAAAACCTCAAGGAAACACAACGTGAGAAGAGAAACCAGCCAGCATGCATGCAGCATCCTCTACAGCACGAGAGATGCACAGTATGCCACATCCAGGGGCAGCCCGTCCATATAGGCGAACTAGGTGGTTACCTAGGGTGCCACGTTAAATGGGGCACCAAATGGTGGCGCAATATCATTGAGAGGTTTGGAGGTGGGGGCGCCAATTGCATGGTTCGCCTAGGGCGCCAGTTCATGGCAGCTAGTCTAGGGCCGCCCTTGGCCACACCTAAACTTGGAAAGCTGGTTCCAGAGGTGGTGTTAGACCCCAAAGCTAGATCACCATTCATCTGGCCGAGGGAAAATGTGGGAGTTTCAGTAATGTCAGAAGCTCTCTCCCATTTTGCTCACTACGGTGATTGATAATGTTATCAGCTGTCTACACTTGCCCCCTAGTTCGGACTAGAGAGGCAAACGAAGCATACCGAAGTTGCTAATGAAGTGCGGGATTTAAACAATCAAGTGTGGGATAGCATATTTGCAGCCGGTTGCTATTTTAAAATGCCGGTCGCCCGATTTAACTTGCTGCATGTAGACGCAGTAGTCCGATCCAAAACCCTTCCCTCGAATTAACTGTTACTTCTCATTGCACGAGGAGTAACAGTTAATTCGAGGGAAGGGTTTTGGATCAGACTACGGCGTCTACACGGGGCAAGTTAAATCGGCGACCGGCATTTTATAAGGGCGACCGGCCGTGAATATGCTAATCAAGCAAGGGTTATTTAAATCCCACGCTTCATTAGCAACTTCGGTATGCTTCGTTTGCCTCTCTAGTCCGAACTAGGGGGCAAGTGTAGACATACCCAAAGATGTTAAACTCAAGTTGATTATGAGGATGGTGCAAATGGAAACATGTTGACATGATCTTTTATATACATGGTTTCAATGTCCATTCCTTACAGTAACTATCAGTATATACTATTGACTTTTTGAGAAGGATGGTGACAGGAGGTTCAAGATGCTAGAAAAACAGAAAATGCAATAGTAATGGGTGATTTCAATTTTCCTCATGTTGACTGGTTTAATGTCACCACACGGCATGGTGCAGAGATTCAATTTGTAGAAGAGCTTTTCTTGGAACATCTGCTGCTAGAACATACAAGGGGCAAGACAATTCATGATTTAGTTCTAAGTGGTGCACAGGATCTAGTCCAAAGGGACACCATAGTTGCACTGCTTGGTAATAGGACCATAATGTAATTTAATTTAGCATCTTTGAGTGGGGGAGTACCAAAAAAATCCCTACCATGGTAACATTTAACTTTAAAAAGGAGAACTACATAAGAATGAGGCACTAGTTAGAAATGTAAAAGAGCAGTCATAAAGGCAACAGCTCTACAAGCAGCATGGAAACTATTTAAAACTCCATAATAGAAGCTCAGATTGAATGTATAGCCCAAGTAAAAAAGACAGTAGGAAAACTAAACGAATGCCACCATGGCTAAACAGCAGAGTAATGGAGGCCATTAAAAGCAAAACACATCCTTTAAAATTTAGAAGTCAAATCCTAATGAGGAAAATAAGGAAGAAGCACAAACTCTGGAAATTTAAAATACAAAAGTATGAGAGAGACAAGCCAAGAAAGAATTTGAGTAATAACTTGTTAAAGGCACAAAAAACTAGTGGTATTTTTTAAAGTTACATCAGAAGCAGGAAACCTGCCAAACAAGCAGTGGGGCTACTTAGTAGGCAAGTGGGAAAGGAGGAAGGTCCTGTCATTCATCAGTAACTGGTGCTCATTCAGAAAAAGGCTTCTTCCTCATAGAAAGAGGTTTTACAATGTCGGGAAAACCCCTCTGTTCTTTCGATTTTTTTTCGAAAGAATGCAATTACAGTGTGGACGTAAGTGAATTTTTTTTAGGAAAATAGCCATTTTTCTGAAAAAAAACTCTGCAGCGTAGACGTACCCTAAGACTTTTCTACATGAGCAGTGACTTAATTTAATAAAAAAAATTGAATAAGTGTATTTTATAATCTGTCAAATGAAGGAAATTGAAGGAAAGACTCTATATTAAAAGAAGAGAATGCCAAATTCTGTCTCTTTCCACGGGTGACTTGACCATGTACAGTAAACTTCCAATAATCCGGCACCTTTAGGACCCAGGGGGTGCCGGATTATCAGATATGCTGGACTATCAGAAGGGGGGGCTATGAGGGGTCTGGGGCCAGACCCCTCATAGGCCCCCCCCCTTCCGATAGTCTGGCTCTGCCCCAGAAGTCCCTGATTCAGCCGTTGCTGGTCAGTTTCAGCAGCGGCTGAATCGGTGACGCCTGCAGCAGAGCAGCTGGAGTGCTGCCGGGTTCGTCCGGTAGCGCCGACCCTTGGCACAGGGAGACCAACCCGGCAGCACCCCAGCTGCTCTGCCCCAGGTTTCCCCAAGTCAGCCGCTGCTGAAACTGATCAGCGGCTGACTCCAGGAAGCCCAAGTCAGAGCTGCTCTGCCCCGGGCTTCCTGGAGTTAGCTGCTGGTCAGTTTCAGCAGCGGCTGAATCAGGACGCCTGGGGCAGAGCAGCTCGGGTGCTGCCGGGTTGGTCCCACATCGCCGAGGAGAGGAGCTACTGGACCAGCCCTGCAGCACCCCAGCTGCTCTGTCCCAGGTGTACCCAAGTCAGCTGCTGTTGCGCAAAAACTTGCCAGCTGTCTACACTGGCCGTTTGAATTTGCTCAAGAGCACTGACTTTGTAATGTACAAAATCAGTGCTTCTTGCGCAAATACTTTCACGCTCCCGCTCGGGAAAAAGCCCTCTTGCGCAAGAATACTTGCTCAAGAGGGCCAGTGTAGACAGGGAAGAATTGTTTTGCGCAAAAAAGCCCCGATGGCTAAAATGGTGATCGGGGCTTTCTTGCACAAAATCGCATCTAGACTGGCCACAGATGCTTTTGCGCAAAAGCACTTTTTGCACAAAAGCATCCGTGCCAATCTAGACGCGCTTTTGTGGAAATACCTTTAACGGAAAAACTTTTCCTTTAAAAGTATTTCCGCAAAATCATGCCAGTCTAGACGCGGCCTGTGAGTACTCAATCAGATCTGTTTGACAGCCAATGAGAGGAGAACTTAAAATATTTGTGCTAAATTACTGTTCCTTAGCTCTGTACGCATGAAAAATCAGTGAAAATTAATTTGTGGTGATTTATTTCTTGCAAGTGGCTGAGTGTAATTTAACGGGGAGATGTGGCCAGTCTCTCTTGGGCTAAAACAAACAATTCTATAGTACCTGTGAGATGGCACTGAAGAATCTGTGGTAGATATGCTAATTTAATTGTCCAAATATGCATCCTAAGTGTGACAGATATGCAGGCATTTTAATTATATAACCTTGGAAAAAATGCATTGTGACAGGAGCAGATTATGTCTAAATATATGCAACCATTGTGTTTATATTCAGCACATACATCCAGTTGCTTAGAGCAGAAAGTAAATTACATAGGCCAATTTTGACTGATATAACGCTATTCACTTTGCAGGTATTTACAATTGCTTACCACTACACTGAATTTGGTGCCACACCTGTTAGAATAGGGGTGTTAATTGAGGCAACTGTGTTAAAAAGGAAAAGGTTGTAACAAGGCTTGTTTACAAATTGAAAATGAGTTCCTGACAGCTTTCTCTTCAGGAAGGGAGGAGGAAAGTAGCCTCTGAGAAGCAGCAGTTGCTGCTGTTTTAACAGCAGGGAATAGGGATTGAAAGAGCAGAGAGACAACGCTTATAATTTTCTCAGAGGTGTACCTGTGTTAGTCTGTAACCAAAAAATCTCAGAAACCAACAATGGTCCTGTAGACCTTTAGAGACTAACTGAAAAAATATATAAGTAGTATCATGAGCTTTCGTGGGCACAAACCACTTCTTCAGATGACACAAAGCTCATGATGCTATCTATATATTTTTTGGCTAGTCTCCAAGGGTACGTCTAGACTACATGCCTCCGTCGACGGAGGCATGTAGATTAGCCAGATCGGCAGAGGGAAATGAAGCCGCGATTAAAATAATCGTGGCTTCATTTAAATTTAAATGGCTGCCCCTCTCTGCCGATCAGCTGTTTGTCGGCAGATCGGGGCAGTCTGGACGCGACGCGCCGACAAAGAAGCCTTTCTTGATCGGCACAGGTAAACCTGGTTTCACGAGGCATACCTGTGCCGATCAAGAAAGGCTTCTCTGTCGGCGCGTCGCGTCCAGACTGCCCCGATCTGCCGACAAACAGCTGATCGGCAGAGCGGGGCAGCCATTTAAATTTAAATGAAGCCGCGATTATTTTAATCGCGGCTTCATTTCCCTCTGCCGATCTGGCTAATCTACATGCCTCCGTCGACGGAGGCATGTACTCTAGACACACCCTAAGGGTACATCTACATACTGACATTCTGAAATAACATAGTCTGCATCTACTCTACAAGCAGTTATTTTGACATGACAAAATAATGTCGATCTGGAGGACTTCTTCCTCTGACTCCTGTAGCCCTCATTTTATGAGGAGAAAGGGAAGTCAGAGGAAGAGTGCTCTAGCTCGGACTTCCTGCCGCATAGAGAGCGCCAAAAACCGAATTAAGATATTTCAGCTTAAGCTACGCAATTGATGTAGCTCAAGTTGCGTAGCTTATTTTGGCTTTTAGCCCTGCTGTGTAGATGTGCTCTTAGGTGTTACAGGACAATTGTTGTTTTTTAAGTTTTCTTGTAGTCTTGATGAGGTGAGCATAGGAACTTGTTCAGGGAAAGACGCTCAGAAGAAAGAGCACTTGGAAGAGGAACTGGAGAAGCAGCAGCAAGTCCCACAAACACAGATAAGTGATGTCAGCCACTGATTTTAGCTTTGGGGTGCTCTCTCTGCAGTTGATTTTAGGAAGGTTGTGTGGGGCTTTATTACTTGACTTAACTAAGTTGGATAAGAGAAAAGCTGATTTTAGGATGGGGACAATACAGAGGAGAGGAGAATAAAGAGAGGAGGGCTATGTGTGACTGGGAGATGTTCTTGAGGAGCAGCAGGATGAGAGGTTGGGAGAAGTTTAAGGCTTCAGGGTATTTCTGCCTCATATACCTCATTCCATAAGGAGTAACAGTTAATCTGAACTAAGGATTTAGTTTGGATTAACTTTCAACTGCCGCATGTAGCCGCGGGCAGTTCATTCGAACCAAGGGGGATTTAAAAATGGCAGCCGGACGGGAACATGCAAATAAATATTTAAATCCCGGGCTTCATTTGCAACTCCGGTTCCCTGATTTGCCTACCTAGCTCGAATTAACGAGTTAGTGTAGACATACCCTAGGAGAGTGAGGAGGGTGGGAAGGACAGCTTAAAACTGCCTCTCCCCTCATGACTATGGCCCCTTCATACGCTGACGTTTTGGCCCAGGGCTGACAAGGCAGAACACCACTTCTTCAGGGACTTCCACCAAGAGTTATGGGAAGGGTCTAAAGTGGATCACAAAATTGACTATTTGGAAATAATCTAAAAAAGCCATCTTTATTGCAAGGACTTGGCTTTCCTTTGAGTACATTTATGGTTGAGGATTTCAGAGAATGGAATACACAGGATGCCTCTGTCAGTGCTTCAAGAACTCCTGGTAGTTACTAAATAGTTATGCACCCCTTACATAAGACTTCTGTACAATACAGCAGCTCCATGGAGGAGGATCTTAAGTAGTATTTATTCTGTACATTACATGTCAATAAGATTTTTTTAAATGATTGGCCGGTATGTAGTGTTTGATTAGCTAGTATTCTGTTAGGCTCTCTTTTCACCACTAGATGGCAGGGATGGTTAGTACAGTCTTTTTCTATCTTCCGGTTTAGTCAGCATGTAGGACCAAGCATTATCTCTCGTACAGTAAGTAGGTTCCTTAGCCTGCAGCCTTACCCCGTTTTCCCCATTACCTCTCATTGATGGGTAATGAGGAGAATGGCTGTTGTTAAGAGAGTGTTGGGATTGGGATTACCATACCGTTAATATTAATGGCCACATTTTAAACTGAAAGTGTGGGTGGCGGAGGCATGTATTTTTATTCTAGAAAGAGAAAAAATAACAGAAATTATTTTTGAGAGGGTATTTCATGACCACCTGCTTCTGTGAATGACAGACTACAGAACTTCCCCAAATCTCTGTGTGCAAGTTTTCCCACAAACCTTCTTGGGCCCTGGCTGGCCCATGGAGCCAGGCTGTTCCTCAGGCTTCTCCTCCAGCACTGTTTACATCAATGGCTCCTCCCTTGGTCTCATCATGTTGTAACACGGCTGCCTCCTAGCTGGACTGCACTCTCCTATTCCCTGCCCTGTCCTGGGGAAGCTTATGCGTGCTTTCTCTTCTCTAAAGGGGCTGTTTCTCCTGGATGTAGCTCCACCAATACCTCCCACCTTCCAGACACACTACAATCCATACAGCATGGCAGTGAGATCGGCTTCATAAAGGGTATGTCTACATAGCAGCATTATTTCGGAATAACTGACATTGTTCAGAAATAACAAAGAGTGTGTCTACACAACAAGCCATTATTTTGAAATAATGTCATGTTAGAGGACATCTTACTCCAACTCCTGTAACCCTCATCTCGCAAGGAGTAAAGGAAGTCGGAGGAAGAGTGTTCTTCCTTCAACTTCCTGATGTGTAGAGACAATGCCAAAAGCTGAATTAAGCTACTTCGACTTAAGCTATGCAATTGACTGCAGCTGTGTAGCTTTTTTTACCTTATCCCTGATGTGTAGATGTACTCTTAGGGTGCATCTACACTGCACCCGTAACTCAAAATAAGCTATGCAATTTGAGCTACACAAATTGTGTAACTTATTTCAAGTCAATTTCAAAGTAGCTTATTTCGATATTTGGTGCTGTCTACACAGCATTTATTTTGAAATAAATCACTATTCTGAAATGTCCCTTACTCCTTGTAGAATGAGATTTACAGGGACATCAAAATAGTGAGCCTTTTATGTTTTGAAATAACAGGTGCGCTCAAAAGATGTGAAATAGCTATTTCAGGATACAGGAGGTATCTTGAAATAGTGCTGTAGTGTAGATGTAGCCATAGTGTGCAAACACTAGCCTAGTCCATTATACCCCCTGCAGCAAAGGATAGGAAAATTTCCTATATATTTGTTTCTACTATGATGAATCATTCCCTCACCGTCTTTCAGATTTATGTTCCCCTCAGATTAACACTACATCCTTTAATTGTGTGAAAGTCTCACAAAATCTCACTTTAATTCATCATGCCCCTATCTAGCCCTCAGATTTGACTTTTGCCTTTCTAATCTTTTTCTTCAATTGTTTTCCCCTCATGTTCTGTCTTTACATACTGCTCTGAACAAGAACAGCCAGTCTTTCGGACCCTCACATGAGAGCCAAGCTCTGCTTACAAACCAAAAAATCTCCCATGAGAAACACCAAAACAATATGCCCTTATAAATGCCTTTGATGTTGCTCATTGTTCAAAATGAAAAAAGATTTAATTTTGCCATTCACAGTATGTTCTTAAAAATTCTATTTTAAACATAAAGATTTTTTTTTTGTTGGCTTAAGAGTTGAAAAAACTATTTTCCTTCACATTTTTCATGGTACGGTCAGTGCATCACTGCAGCACTCCCTCACTTGGGCTTCTTTTCCTGCTAACCAAATTTAGGCAAAACTCCAGCATGAAACTTAGTGGGAGTGAAGGAGGAGCATTGTACAAATGTTTGCATTTCTTATTATACACCAATTGTGGCTGTTAAATCTGTCTGTTCTGGCAGGTCTTTTGTGATAAACATTCATTTAAAATCCAAACCAGAAACATAGTTTTAACTCTTTCTTACTGATAACAACTGGGGAGAAAGAGATTTCTCAAACATTGCCCAATGTACTAATTAAATACAAATGAGCAAGACCGGGAATGGAAGAGATACAGTAGAAAGACGTGGGGAGCATCTGCAGTAGCTGAATTATGATAGTTCCCTACCATGTCATCACTTTGTTGATGATGTGGAAATGAAGCAAAACAGCAGCTTTTTCTCGTGATGACAAATGAGGTGCAGGAAAAGTTCCATCTGTGAAGGAATCTAGTAACCAGGCAGTGTTACAGAACACAAAAAGGTGTATTCCCTTACTCCGTTGATTTATGTGTATCTGCTGCCTAGTTCACTACCATGTTTTGCTCTCTGGTACATTATGCTCTTGTGAAATGGGGCGAGCTCAGGTTGAAGGAATGAGGAAACAAACTCCTTGCTTCTTGGTTGAGGAAGTGTAAAATATTTAGGTTGAAAGGATAAGTAAAGATTCGGTATCAGGGGTGAAAATTACCAGCATCTTTGGTAATTAGGAAAGATCGAGGTGCTAAGCTCAGCGCACTTGGGGCATTTATGTAAAGGGAAACTTGAGGCTTGGATAAGAGCAGGGGCTGGACTGAGCTCGATACCATCTCTGTAGTGACTCCTTCAGTTTTGTCGCTCAAATTAACTTTGTTCTATTTAAATATATATTTTAGCTCTTTTGGCCATCAGAAAAACCTCCTACAACCTGGCACCAGGCATCCGTGCAGCTGGTCTGTACTGTTCACAGATCCACTGCTGGGTAGGCTTCCAAAATTTCTTGGCTTAATCTTTGTGACTTCAACATTTTTGTAGGAAGTGAGCAGCATAGTGGTTGGTGCTTCAATGTACAGGAGAAGGCATACCCTTCTCCAGCCAAGCATCTTTACAGCCCTCTCTTTGTGCATAGGAAATACACGGTGGTTTTGCTTAATTTGGGACCTTCTATACTCTACAGAGCCTTAAGGAACCTTTCCTCAAGAGATTTGTGAATTCTCTCCATTTATTTTAATGGAGTGAACACTGAAGGTTAATGAGGACTATTTACAACATTCTTAACTATATCAGTGGGTGGAGCTTGTGTATTTCCTTCATGCCCCAGCCTCTGTAATCTGAACGTTGAGAGACGGTGAGCGCTAAATGGGACTAACTGGTTAAAGGCAGAGGACAAGGCAACATTAAAGGTTTTCTAGAAGAGGGGAGAACATGCTTAGAAAACGAGGGATTAAGAGATCACATCTAAAGTGTTGATAATATTTGTTTTTTTTTATTGCCAGTATCATATTTTGTGTTTCTTTTTCTTAAACCCCAAGGCTACGTATAGACTGGCATGGTTTTCCGCAAATGCTTTTAACGGAAAAGTTTTCCATTAAAAGCATTTGCGGAAAAGAGTGTCTAGATTGGCACGGACGCTTTTCTGCAAAAGCACTTTTTGCGGAAAAGCGTCCATGCCAATCTAGACGCGCTTTTGCGCAAAAAAGCCCCGATCGCCATTTTAGCCATCGGGGCTTTTTTGCACAAAACAGTACTGTGCTGTCTACACTGGCCCTCTTGCGCAAATGATTTGCCCAAGAGGGCTTTTTCCCGAATGGGAGCAGCACAGTATTTCCGCAAGAAGCACTGATTTCTTACAGGAGGAAGTCAGTGTTCTTGCGGAAATTCAAGCGGCCAGTGTAGACAGTTGGCAAGTTTTTCCGCAAAAGCAGATGATTTTGCGGAAAAACTTGCCAGTCTAGACACAGCCCATCTGTTAGAATCTTGTTGTTGTTACCAGTTTTTAAAGTAAGTTTCTAGCCCTGATAGTGCCAGAGAGAAGGTAGAACATGTGAACCCTAAAGTTTCCTGCACCAGAAGGCACAGAAAAGGAACCCACAGTTTCTTATTTTTAAAATCTCAGGATTTGGGGGGGCTAATGCATTATTTTTAAATGCTTCTAGTTGGCAACACTGTGATCAGGATGTATTATCATTTTATTAAGTTGCAGTCAATCAGGGTATGTCTACACTACCCCCCTAGTTCGAACTGGGGGGGGTAAGGTAGTCACATGGAGTTGCAAATGAAGCCCGGGATTTGAATTTCCCGGGCTTCATTTGCATAAAGCCGGCCGGAGCCATTTTTAAATGCCGGCTAGGTTGGACCCCGTGCCACGCGGCTACACGCGGCACGGACTAGCTAGTTCGGATTAGGCATCCTAATCCGAACTAGGTGTACACCTCGTTCCACAAGGCGTACAGCTAGTTCAGATAGGAAGCCTAATCCGAACTAGCTAGTCCGTGCCGCGCGGCACGGGGTCCGACCTAGCCGGCATTTAAAAATGGCGCCGGCCGGCTTTATGCAAATGAAGCCCGGGAAATTCAAATCCTGGGCTTCATTTGCAACTCCGTATGACTACATTACCCCCCCCAGTTCGAACTGGGGGGTAGTGTAGACATACCCTCTGAAAGCAATTTTTGGTGTGAGAGCATGAGGACATGTCCAAAAAAAAAAAGGGAACAAGGGATAAGCGGCAATCGCAACCCCGCCTCCCAGCAGCTGGGACTCACAGGCTGGAAGGCAGGGCCACGATCGGCCCTGGGAGCCTGCGACTGCGCAGAAGCCTTGCGGGGGCGGACTCCTATCCACTCCCCCCGCCAGGCTTCTGTGCAATCACAGGCTCCCTGGCTAGGCTTCTGAAGTGCCCAGAACAGCGATCGTGGCCCCGCCTCTCAGCTGGGACTCCCCACCTGGTAGTGCTCTGGGCACTTAAAAAGCCTTGCAGGGGCGGGGGGAGTGGTTGGGACTCCCAGCCACTCCCCCTCACCCCTGCTAGGCTTCTGAAGCACCCAGAACAGCGATCGCGGCCCCACCTCCCAGCTGGGACTCCCAGGCTGGGAGACGGGGCTGCCATCAGCGCTGGGAGCCTGTGATTGTGCCTGCGATTGGGAGTCCCAGCCACTGCCCCCGCCCCCGCCAGGCTTCTGCGCAATCACAGGCTTTTAGCGCCGCTCCCCACGCCAGGCTTCTGTCCGGTGCGCAGCCAGAAAAATCAGAGAATAACAGACCTTGCACATGTTGGGTACTCTCTGATTTTTTTTTTACAGGACAAAGCACGCAAATACTGGACACTTGGCAACCCTACCAAGGACTGATAGTAAAATTAGGTTTTTAGAATAGGAAAGATGGAAGGAAAGGATTGAAAAGCACAGACATGGGTATGTTTGGAGAGGAATGCTAGATGAGACAAGGTAGTTGTAATCAAATGCTGAGAGGAAAGATGGGTAGGGTCTGCGGTAGGGTGAGTGAGGGTTGGAGTGGGACACGTTAAATTCACATTGAATCCCACAGTGAGGATAAAGTCTGGCAAACATCAGTGAGAGAAGGAGTCTAGGTCATGCAGCAGAGAGTGCCATGTGAGCAGGGAGTGTAATGTTAATATGTTAATGCAGGCAGTCTCTGTTTAAAATCTAATAAAATCACAGTTGGTACAGCCCTCTATTCCAAAGAAAATAAGAATATTAAAAATAAACAACACTCCCCATTTCTTATGACTGGACTTTTACTCAGACCACACACTTTAAAAAGAATATGAGCTCACTCTTTCCTCCTTTATTTTGTTCCAGGTCTCGCCACTTGGCTATATTTTTTTTCTTCTGTAGTAATTTGTAACATCAGATATGATTGGAGAATAGCATGTGTTCATTATCTGAGAAATTACAGAGTTATTCTGAAATTAAAATAGAACTATATTTAGCTCTTAAAATCATAGCATCTTCTGCTTATGTAATACTCAAACCCCTGTGGTTCAACGGCTTTTTGTTTTTGCTACCTATATGGAGCGTTCCTATTTTCATGCAAATACGGGGATGCTATCCCAATTCTTCTCCACCCTATATATTTATTACACTAGCTGCCCTTCAGGGTTTCTTTTGACCTCATTCAAAACATCACCCTTCCACTGGCATTCTCCCCAGTTTCCCTCATATTAACCTGTTTTCATTGAAGGTACAGGCCTCTCAGACCCAATGCTGGGTGTGCCTGTCCAAACACAGAATAATGGGATTTACATTTCGGAGTGTAACATAGTGTATCACTCGAAGACATACTGCCTTTATGGCACAATCTAGCTCACAGTGATTAGTTAGCAAAGAATGGACAGGCAAACATTTGTTTTTGTCAAACAGTGGATAATGAACAAACATTTCAAAGAAACAAACAGTTCTCTCTTGACCCCCAAACAAAGAAAAGGCCACACTCCACAGATAAATTATTTGCAAATGACGACTTAATCAGCAATGCTATAGGGATGAGCATGATAGAAAAGTCTAAGTGGAACTGAAGACTAATGCCAACATTTTGTTTTCTAGTCTTTCAAAGCCAGAAAAAGTTAATCGGTTCTTTCATGGAAGATGGATAGCACAAAGGGATCTTGAGAACAGTCACTGATTTCTGAAGCACTGGATATGTCTACACTGCAGCGTTTTTCTGGAATAGCAGCTGTTATTCCACAAAAACAATACTTTTTTTTTGTTGCTTTTGCGTTCTTTCGACAAAAAATCGAAAGAACAGAGGGGTTTTTCTGATGGCGGTAAATCTCTTTCTGCAAGGAAGAACACCTTTTCCAAAAAAGCTTTTTCAGAAAAAGGTGTGTGTGGACACGGAAGAGAGAGTTCTTTTGAAAAAAGAAGCCTCCAGGAAATAACAGAGGTGCCAATCCATCCAAACTCATCACAACTCTATAGTTCTGTCTCCTGCCAGCTCTTAAAGCTGCAGGTACCCGGGACAAGCCTTGTGGCAGGAAGCTGGCCCTGAGAGTTGCACTCACCATGTGGCTCTAACTGCCACACTGCTGCTAAGCTATGGCCCAGCTACAAGCCCCCCCGAGATTCTCCTGGCCCTCACAGGGAGCATGACGAGGGCTCTCACAACCCTGCCACAGGCCAGAAGAGGCATGTGCCATTGTGGTCTGAGGTGGGAATCCTGGCCCTCCTGGAGTTGTGGGGTGAGGAGGAGACCCTCCAGGATTCTCTGCTCCCCATGGCTCAATGCCAACATATATGGCTGGTTGGCCGAGGCTCTGGGTGCAAGGAGCTACCACCCCAGGAGTCTCAAACAAGTAAGGAGCAAGGTTAAAGAGCTCTGCCAAGGCTACACCAGGGTAAGGGAGAGCAACTCTTACTCCGGGACAGGACCCCACTCCTGCCCCACACAGGGCTCCGCCATATCTTGGGGGGTGGTGAAGCCCCTTTCCACCCTTGGTCATCAACTCAGGGCTGGAGATGCCCATTGTCACTTGCCTTGGGCTTCAGGCCAAGAGGAGGAGGACCAGCTGGAGGAGATGGCCACCACCATCACCCTCATCCTTGAGCCAGTACCCCAGGGCCTGGATGTGTCTCAGACATCCTCCAAGGGTGGGGAGAGATCATTAGGTGAATGCTCTCAGTTTTTCACACACACAGGACGGGGGAGGCGGGCACCAAGAAGCTGGGGAGCGATTGTCACTTGGCCTTCTCAGCCTGGACATAGCGCTGCACTCTGTGCATGTGGAAGCATGTGCAGCACCAGTCTGCATCTTGTGGCCCAGGAGACAGCCCCAGAGCACCCCCAGTCTCCTGCTCACAGGCTCTGGGGAGGACACACAGACATCTGGCTCCCGGGGAGGACACCTTCCCCCCACCAGCCACCACTGGAAGCAGGCTGGGGACAAGGGCACACACATGGTCAGACACAGATCAAGGAGTACCACACATGGCACACGGGCATGCCTGCAAGCGCAAGGCACCACCTGCTCCCACGGACAGAACTGTCAGGTGCTGGTGTGTATGTGGCCCCCATGGAAGGCCAGGATGCTCCAGGCCCCTCTCCTGCCCTGGGGATCCCAGTGTGGACAGACACTTCCCTTGCCTGCTTGTCCAAGGAACAAAAGGGTGAAGCAGGGGGAAGAATGGTCTGCTGGGCACCTTAGGACTTCTGTGAGGCAGAGCCAATGTGCTGGCCACACATGGCCTTGCTCCTGGGACATCACTGTCCTGTGACCCGAGGACTGTTGCTTGCAGATCACAGAGGAGGGCACGGCCTCATGGACATCCCTAGAGGTTTTTAAGTCTTGGCTTGACAAAGCTGGGTTGATTTAGTTGGGATTGGTCCTGCCTTGAGCAGGGGGCTGGACTTGACGACCTCCTGAGGTCTCTTCCATCCCTAGGATTCTCTGAATTGGGCAGCTCGATGTTGTCATGCTCAGATGGAAATATGGGTTCCATCTAGGGCCCTCTGCAGTTGGGGAAGCCCAGGGTAGCAAATCTGGCCATGATGGGGTCGAGGTCTCCCATCTGGATGACCCTGCACAGCAGGACAGAGTTTATGGCTTTCACCATCTGCAGAAGAAGACAAAGAAACACACAAAACAGAGAATGACAGGGGGTGCCCAAGTCCCTGCTCCTTTCCCTCCTGAAGCATCCCAGGAGCCATCCCTTATGAGCCCCCCCACAGGGCTGTGTGAGGGCGGGACAACAGAACCCCCCCAGGGTGGGGCTTCTCCCCCACCCCCAGCCCACCCCCTGCACTCTTTTCCCTAGGGTCCCCCTTTCCAGTACTTCTTCCCCCTCCAGGCACTGCAGTCCAAGAGTGCCTTGCAACCCCTCAGTGCCACGAGGAGGGCCCTGACAGTGGACTTTCCCATGTTGAACTGGTTGCCCACAACCCGATAACTGTGTGGGGTGAAAAGCTTCCAGACGTCGATGGCGACCCACTTCTCCATATCTGGGTGTTCCCTCCACTTTCCCGAGGGTCCCCCTTTTCCAGGCCCACCCAGAGGGAGTGTACGCCAAGAGTGCCTTACCTCCATAAAGAGGACCTGACAGTGGACCTCCCCATGCCGAACTGGTGTCTCACCAAGCGGTAGCTGTCGGGGTGGTGAGCTTCCACACAGCAAGTGTGACCTGCTTCTCAAGGAGGATAGCAGGACAGAGGTGGGTGCCCTGTCGGTGCCCTGTCGATGCCACCCCAGACCTTCATAGCCCCTCCTTCCGATAGTCTGACTCTGCCCTAGGCGTCCCTGATTCAGCCGCTGCTTGTCAGTTTCAGCAGCAGCTGAATTGGGGACGCCTGCAGCAGACCAGCTGGAGTGCTGCCTGCTTGGTCCGGTATCACCGACCCTTGGCGCGGTGAGACCAACCCGGCAGCATCCCAGCTGCTCTTGGGGATGCCTGGGGCAGAGCAGCTGGGGTGCTGCCGGGTTGGTCCTGCAGCGCTGCTCCTCGGCGCTACTGGACCAACCCGGCAGCACCCCATCTGCTCTGCCCCAGGTGTCCCCAAGTCAGCCGCTGCTGATACTGATCAGCGGCTGACTCCAGGAAGCCGGGGCAGAGCAACTCTGCCTCGGGCTTCCTGGAGTCAGCCACTGGTCAGTTTCAGCAGCGGCTGAAACGGGGACAGCTGGGGTGCTGCCAGGTTGGTCCCGCAGCCCTGAGGGGCAGCGCTACGGGACCTACTCGACAGAACTCCAGCTGCTTTCCCCCCGGCTTCCCCGATTCAGCCGCTGGTCAGTTTTAGCAGCGGCTGAATCGGGGAAGCTGGGGGCAGAGCAGCTCCAATGGTCCGGCTGCCCAGAGCACTTCCGGGTTCCTGATGGTGCCGGACCATCAGGAGTGCCAGACCGTCAGATGCCGGACCATCAGGACTACCGGACCATCAGATGCCGGGCCATCGGAGTTTTACTGTATTTCCAATTCCATGGCATGCTTTGTAAGAGTAGCAATGTTTCCAACACTATCTCTTTGAGTCAGGCCTCCCAAAATCACACAACTGGCTTTAAAATCACAATATGATTTTTTTTTAGTTAATAGATTTTTGCATCTTTTCATTTACTTTCTGCTGTCTGAGCCTTTAGTGTGTTTTCAAACTTCTCTTTTCTACCATGAGGTGAGATACTTATTTCCTTAAAAGGCTGAGATTCTCAAGTAATCATATGACTCCAGAAGCAGAGATTTTAAGTAAGAACCCAAGTATAATTAGACTCATGATAAAATCGCAATAGTTGGAATAGGAATGCTAATATTAATCTCTATTTCCTACCAAATTCTAACTTGTTCCTTATACTCTTCCTGAAGGTTAATTACACATGATCTTAGGCTTCATTTCCTGTTCTAAATTATTTTGTAGTGTCCCTTTGAGCTGTTAAACCACTGCTGGACTGAAGTAATGGGTAAGTTAGGTTCCTTGTAAAGAGATAAAAAGATGCATTGAAAGCATGCCATAGTTCTGAGTCAGCATTATCTAATGGTTACCACAGGGACTCTATTCCTGACTCAGGCTTTGTCTACATTGGCAATCGAGAAACAAAGCTTTTGTCACTCTCGTGCTTAAACCACATCTCACCATGACACAAGCTTTGGCAAGTACTAATGTAAACTGTGCTTTGTTCACAGGAGTGCTCTCCTGCCCACAAAGCAAATGATGTTCATAGGCAAACAGTATTTACACTGCCTGACTTTTAGTAACATGGTTGTGTCCGCACAACCCTGTCTCTAAAAGCTATATAGTGTAGCCATATGCTCAATCACAAGTTCACTATGTGGCTTTTGGTACATTTGTCTAATAAGGATAGTACTTACCTTTCTTTGTAAAGCTGCCTGTAACATTTAAATGAAGATTACAATATTTCATAGCTGCAAAGTCTTCTTGTGAGCTTGCATGTGTCCAATGTGACAAGTCTTTACACCTCTGTTTTTATGGGTTCACTCCAGGAGCTAGGGGCTGCCAGTGGCTGCGGGGACCTGGTGCCTTTTCCTTCCCATGGTCTCTGTCCCCACAGCCCTCCAGAACCAGATTCCCGGGGGAGGGGAGGAAGGGGAGTGGGGGATGTGCCATTATAGGAGCAGAGGACAAGTGCTAACCATGTATTTTTACTAGCAGAGCCTGGGGCAAGCCCTGCCCCCATGAGTGGGGATTTTATGTTCAAAAATAGGGGTGCAGCAGGAATTTTGAATATAAGGAAAATTTAGCAAGGCAGGGTACTAGTACTTGGCTTTTATTTCCCTCCCCCTCCATGGCTAGGAGGGAGTGCAAGGAGGTGTGGGGGAAAGGGCGTCCAGTCTTCTCTTCCCTTGTTCTTTGTCAGGGAACCTAAAGGTGTGAATTGCCACTTTCATATGATTTTAGTTCTCACTGAGTTGGGTGTTCACTTGGGACTCATATCTTTAGACTAAATACATCTACAGGTCGGAGCTTCCTAGTATGGCATCCTCAGGACCTGTGCAGTCCAGAACCAGGAGAGCTTGCTGGACCACGGGAGGTCAGGCACCTGGATACTCTCAGGACTCTCCTCCTAGCCAATGCCTTGGCCAGCTGCCAGCCTCCTTCCTCCCTGCTCCCGGCCACTAGGGCACTGGCCTTGCATGCGTCCAGCCCGCCATAGTGGCTCTGCTCCCAGTCACTCTCAATCTCTGCAGATGAGGCTCTCTGGTCCAAGGGCTCTCTGATCCAGAAACATTTGATGTTTCTGGACCACAAAGTCCTGAACCAGAGAAGTTCAACCTGTTCTTGAATAATTTTGTCTTTATTTTCAAGTTTCTGTATCACTTTAGTTCCCTTTCCTTGTGTCAAGTCTGGGGTATAAGGTAGTATGGCCTAATGGTTGGCGCTAGAACAAGGCTTCTACTTCTTTCATCTCCCTCCCTTCAATCCTCCATCTCAGAACATGAGTGGAAAAGGAATGAGGCTTGTTTTGGCTTTTTCCCTCATGGGCTGGCTAGAAAACTAGAATTCCATCTTATGAAAAATGTTGAGGTTTGACACTTGTTTGCATTCCACATCAGCTCAAAACTGAGACTTTTGAAATGTCCAGAAAAAGAGGGAGACCCTGCTCAGAATACGAAGTAGTTCTTTGGTTAGGACAGGCAGCTGGGGTGTGGGAGATCTGGGTTCTCTGATTTGGAACAGGGACTTCAACCTGGGCTCCCGTTTCTCTAGCCTATTCACTATTACTTGTATTTCTCTGTGACTTGCATATCTGATCAGCTCTAATCCCCCTCCTTTGATTAAATGTAGTTTTTGTAGGGCATTTTAGTGGGGCATCTGCTTATTTAAAGCTCCACACTGGAAAACAGTAGGCATGATCTTGCTTCTATTTTGCAATTTTCAAATGTATGACGGTTAAAAAGTGAATGCAGATAGCTTTCAGCCTTAATGAGAGCCAAACAGACACAGCCTCCTCTGCAAACAGAGGCTTGGATTCTGCACAATGAGCAGTGCCACTCTGTAGCTGTTTGTCCCATGACAGACTCCATGGAACCTAGATTCTGATTTAAAGCCTTAGGGCATTCCCATGATATGAAGAGTAGCAGTAGTTTAAAATGTGGGAATCTGGGGTAGTTTGACATGTGACTGACAATATCCTAGACATCTTCTACTGGCCTGAGGATTTTTACTTTTTAAGTTATATGCAGGTCAGATTCAAGAAATTCTTCACAGCTATGAGGATTAGACACTTGCATTTCTTTTTAATGAATTCAGGGATTCTTATGTTTTCTAATGATGTCAAGAGCTGGGGTTGTAAGTAATACAAATATTGCACAAGCTAGCATCATTTGAGAAGGTGAGAAAGCTCTTCTGTCATACTTCCAAAAGACTGGTATGTTGATACAGGAAATAGTTTCAGATGAAATCTTACTGTAAGATAAATGACAAAATTGAAGAGTGGAATGTCCTTCCTTAACCACTTTGTGGCGGAATGACTCCGTGAAACTGGCTAAGTAAGTCATTTATTTAAAAGTTTCAGAGGGATAACTGTGTTAGTCTGTAATTAAAAAAAAACTTAAAAACCCAACAATTGGTCCTGTAGCAATTTAGGGACTAACAAATATATATATTCATTATATATATATTCATTAGTTGTACAGTAAACTTCCGATAATCCAGCACCTTTAGGACCTAGGGGGTGCCGGATTATCAAATATGCCGGACTATCGGAAGGGGAGGCTATGAGGGGTCTAGCCTGGTGTGGGGGGATGCCACCCCAGGCCCCTCATAGCCCCCCCTTCCGATAGTCCGGCTCTGCCCCAGGCATCCCCGATTCAGCCGCTGCTGGTCAGTTTCACCAGCAGCTGAATAGGGACGCCTGCGGCAGAGCAGGTGGGGTGCTGCCAGGTTGGTCCGGTAGCGCCGCCCCTTGGCGCTGCGAGATCAACCCGGCAGCACCTCAGTTGCTCTTGGGGACACCTGGGTCAGAGCAGCTGGGGTGCTGCTGGGTTGGTCCCACAGCGTCAAGAGGCAGCGCTACCGGACCAACCTGGCAGCACCCCAGCTGCTCTGCCCCAGGCATCCCCAGTCAGCCGCTGCTGACACTGACAAGCAGCTGACTCTAGAAAGCCCGGGGCAGAGCAGCTCTGCCTCGGGCTTCCAAGAGTCAGCCGCTGGTCAATTTCAGCAGCGGCTGAATCGGGGACAGCTAGGGTGCTGCCGGATTGGTCCCGCAGTGCTGAGGGGCAGCGCTACGGGACCTACCCGGCAGCACTCCAGCTGCTCTGCCCCCGGCTTCCTCGATTCAGCCACTGGTCAGTTTCAGCAGCGGCTGAATCAGGGAAGCCGGGGGCAGAGCAGCTCCAATGGTCCGGCTGGCCGGAGCACTTCCGGGTTCCTGATGGTGCCGGACCATCAGGAGTGCCAGACCAATGGAGTTTTACTGTATATAAAATCTTTCATGGGCACAAAAAAACTCATGATATAGGTTGCACCTCCCAAAACCAGAATTCTCTGGTTCAGCAATATCCACGGTCCAGTAGGACCATGAATGTTACTGGATCAGAGAACCCTGGTAGCCTAGTGGCGGGAGGGCAATCCAGGGGAGACCAGGCTGAAGTAGCAGGATAGGTCAGGGGTTGGGGCTGGCAGCAGAAACCCACAGCCATGGGGCTGGAGCCAACAGCAGCCTCCTACAGCTCCCAACAGCACACAGCACTGGGACCTTGTCAGGGCAGTGCCTGGTAGCGCAAGATCGTGCCAGCAACAGCCCATGGCAGCACGGGGCCAGGGCCAGAGCCCCAGACAGCCTGTGATCATGGGACCAGGGCTGGGCCTTGCAGCAGCCCTAGCAGCATATGGCAGTGTCAGGCTGGAGCCCCGGAAGCCCGCAGAAGCAGGGCCAGAGCTCGCAAGCTGCTGCAGGGCTAGGACTGGAGCCTGAGCAGTTGGCAGCCCCTAGCAGCCCGACCAGGGCCAGAGCCAGCAACCTGCGGTAGCGTGGGCTGCTGTCGCCTGGCAGGCAGTCTGGCCAGGACTGAAGCAGTGAGACCAGTAACCCAGCAGGCAGACCGGCCAGGACTGGGGTAATCCTGCTGTCTCCCCCTGCTCCCTCTGAGCCCTGGTCTACACTAGAGAGTTATTTTGAAATAACCCCCCCCCCCCCATTTCAAAATAATAAGTGGAGCATCTACACTTCCTGTTATTTCAAAATAACAGGCTGGTTATTTTGAAATCTGTACTCCTGCTTTCCTGAGGGAATAAGCTTATTTCAAAATAGTTATTTCAGGTGTTATTATTTCAAATGTAGTTATTTTGAAATTATTTCCTAGTGTAGACATGCCCTAAGGTGCTACAGGACCACTCATTGTTTTAAGTCATTCATTTAGTATGCATGAAAGTACTTATACTTCCAAACCCCTTCTTTCTTTAGCCATTTTGCATGCTAGTGTAATGTTGGCAGGCGGAACCAAACCTGGGATCTCTTAGTACATGAGCCTCTATTACGTGAGCTAAAAGTCTGCTGATGCTCAGCTAAGGCTGTAGAGTAAACTCATTCATTCTCTCTACAAGTGGTCTAAGTGCCACTACATGGGACAGTGAACCACACCCAGCAGGTGTTTCAGTTACAGTAGCCCTTGAGAAATTGAAATATAAACCTGATCCTACAACATGGGAGGGGCTGGGCAGTGTGGGCAGAGCATGTATGTGGAGGGTGGGGAGGACAAGAAGGGCTTTGGACAGCGGGAGAAGGGAAAGGGAAAAGGGCCACCAGGAAATCTGGCCAATAGCAGGGAGCGGTGCACAGGGGAGCCAGGGAACCTCCATTTTTGTGTGAGTACTTTGTATATATTTTGACCTGTAGTTGCCACGGGTCATGAAGACTTGTGGATGGGTGAGATAAAAAACAGATGTTAGGTCAAAAGTCTCTGGTCTATACTTAAAAGTTAGGTTATCATAGCTATGGCACCTAAGCATGTGAAAGCCTTGCCAACCTAATACCCACAGTATAGATGCCTCTTGATCAATGGAACAATTCTTCCATCAACTTAGCTACTGCTGCTCTGAGAGGTGGATTATTACAATGGTGGGAAAAACCCTTTGCATCTCAGTAAGAGAGGTCTGCACTTTGGCTGCAGCATTGTAGCTGGCCCACTGTAGTGCCCATATTGTACACACATGGTTCCAGTATTTATTCTGCTGAAACCTTTGCATGATTTTAGGCCAGCCACTTGGTTTGGTGGCCAGGTTGACTCATTTTTTTTAAACTTTTGTGGCTGGCAGTATTGCAGTAAAGTTTAGCCATTGAGTCACCAGCAATTACTGGTAACATGGGTTTTCAAAAGCTTCAGAGGGGTAGCCAAGTTAGTCTGTGAGGCTTTGTCTACACTGCGAGTGTAGTGTCCCAGAGAGACATAAGGATCTTGCACAAAATGGGGTTTTTGTGCAAAATGGAAGCGGCTACACTGCTTTTTACGTAAAAACCCTTTGCACAAAAAGAAACAGCAGAAAATACACTAATGATATCATGACTCATGCAAATGAGTCCCTCATTAGCATATTTTCTGCCACAAAAATTTGCAGTGTAGACAAAGCCTAACTGGAAAAACTTAAAAAACAATGAATAGTCTAGCAGCACCTTAAAGACTAACAAAACACGTAGCTGGAATCATGAGCTTTAATGGGCACAACCCACTTCTTCAAGACACTTTAAAATCAGGCTGAACTCTTGTTTCTATCAGTCATGGTTATTTAAATAAATATCCATGATTTCTGGCACTTGGGGATCTCTGATATGACTGAATGAGAAGACATAATGGTGAACAGTTGAAAAAATTTCAAAAGAAACCCCCAAGTTAGTCTTGCTTGTGTAAGAGCAGTTCAGTGGCAACACAGCTGAGTAACTCAGAGGGGTAAGATCATGAGAGTTTTAAAAACCCAATCCTGCAACCCTTCCCATTCATTTAACTACAAAAAGCTGTTCAAAACTGGCCATTTATTTTGTGTGTGCCTGACAGAAGACATTAAAACAGTCGCAAATCAAGTAATACAAAATCTGTATGTAACTTCTTTACAGTGCTCACATTGGCTATGTCTAGACTGGCTAGTTTTTCTGGAAAATCAGCCACTTTTCCAGAAAAACTTGCCAGCTGTCTACACTGGTCGCTTGAATTTCCACAAAAGCACTGACTTTTTTGAAAGAAATCAGTGCTTCTTGCGGAAATACTATGGTGCTCCCATTCAGGCAAAAGTCCTTTTGCGCAAAACTTTTGCGCAAAAGGACCAGTGTAGACAGCTCATATTTGTTTTCCACAAAAAAGCCCCGATCGTGAAAATGGCAATCGGGGCTTTTTTGCAGAAAAATGCATCTAGATTGGCACGGACGCTTTTCTGCAAAAAGTGTTTTTGCAGAAAAGCGTCCGTGCCAATCTAGATGCTTTTTTCCGCAAATGCTTTTAACGGAAAACTTTTCTGTTAAAAGCATTTCTGGAAAATCATGCCAGTCTAGATGTAGCCATTGAGTCTCATAACATTTTGAGCGTTTTAAAATCAAGTTCCAGCTCTTGGAGTCATGTGATTACATGAGACTTTCAGCTTTTGCTTTTACTTTTTTGATTTCTTTGTCTTTTAAACAGAAGTAAGTTTCTGCCCTGATGTTTGTGGAGGAATGCTCAAAAGAATCCTAAAGGATGAAAACCAGAAAGCCAATAAAAAGATCCCCCACCCTCACACACACCTTTACAAAAAGAAGCCCTCATGATGTTTCATCCTGTCTCATGATTAGGAGCCGTGAGAGACTCATGATTATTGAATGCTTGAGATTAGTAATGCTGCTCTGAAAATTCTACCCAATGTGCTTGGGAGATGAGTGTTCATTTCCTCCCACAATCAAGGTCTCCATCTTTAACTGCCATACACTAGTTTTTCCAAGAGGCATGGGTATGAATGATGCCAGCTTTTGATTTTTCTTGGCTTGTGTTCTGTTTTGTAATTGAATAGCAGTTGCTGGTTCTATTCCATACCTAGTACAGAACTTACTTTTTGTCACTCTTCATCAAACATACACAATGCAAAGAAAGAAAGAAAGAAAGACTGATGCATGGCATCAGGGCTCAGACTGACCTGGTTAGCAGCAGCAAATCAGTACATCTTCTTTTTATGGTTTCTTTGTGCTCCAGGATGTCAGCTAGCTTTAAACAAATAAAAAGGTGAAGCCTGATTTTTCAAAAGAGGTCAAGGCTGGACTTCTGAATTCTCAGCACCACCAATTGGAGCCAGATTTTCAGAAGAGTTCCACTCTCACTTAGGCACGGGAGTGAAATCCTAACAAATGTTCCCTCTAATCTCTTCCATCCATATGTGGAATAATGTTATGTGCACCAAGACATGTGTGAATGTGCACCAGCCGTAGAAACAAAAAGCTAGCCAAGGACACTCTGCTAATTATTTGGGTGGCATCTGAATTGCTCCGGAGTGGCTGCCCAAGCACAGCTTACAGGGAATACTTTTGAAGTGATTGGGAGTTTTGACATTGACTTCTGTGAGCCCAGAATAGCCTTCATCCTAGGACATAGCAGCTCCCATTGTGACACTGGGTAGGTTTTTCTAAGGAGCTCAGTATCCAATCTGGTGAGCTCTTTTGAAAGATCCCTCATTTTAAGAGGGATAAGGGATCTTTCGGAAAAGGCTTTCTTTTCCGAAAGATCCGCGTCTAGACTGGCGCTTTTTTCCGGCAAAGCTCCAAGCCGGAAAAAAGTGGCAACCATTTTTATGCTAATGAAGCGGGGGGAATTTAAATCCCCACTTCATTTGCAATTGCGATACATCTAATTTACATCCCTTTTACGGAAAAGTGATGCAGTCTAGACACAGCCCAAAAGTTGGCAATACTGTGGAAAGGCACTGTTTAGCCTGTGTATTTCACAACCTCATTCTTAATGAAAGTGTTACAGCATCAAAGTGTTGTGCCAAAGCCATTCTTAGAAATTCAGATGTACGAGTTTACTAATCTGCACATCTGCTTTTATTTGGGTTAGCATAATTGCACCCATCTCCACACTCACACAAAGCTAGAGTTCATACTCTAACTTTGCAAGGCATGCTATTTTACTATTTAGCTTTGTTCAGAAGAGACTGGCATTAATTAGGGCTTGTATAGTGCTTTGTATGTTGGAAATGTTTCATAAACATCATCTAAAACACAGCCCTCCAAGACATTTGTATGATTATTACCACTTCCCAAATGGAGAAAATGAAGATAAGAGGAAGGACAGTATTGTGGTTTACGGCATAAGGCATGAAATGTGGACTTGGTTCCTGGGTCTGCGGTGCACCTCAGTTTTCCCATCTGTACATGCCTGATTTTCTGTTCTGTCTGATGGTGAAAAGACAGGCAAGCATACGTGCACTGCAAAGAGTAGGAAGGGAGGCATGTGCAGCTTTGTGCTTGTGAGATCCTTACGTGTAAGGTGTTTTACTTGATCGCTGCAATGTCTTGTGCTTAATGCATTTCTCTGGTGTGAATAGTTTTCATTCCACTGATATTATTTCTCTTTGGATATTTGCATAGTTGTGTTGCCCTTCAGGCTCATATCTGTGGGCTAAATATACCTACTTACATCAGGCTAGTATGCAGGAATTTCTGTGGGGGGTGCTTTTTTGTAAAAGTGGAACGTAATTTTTTTAAATATAAAGTTCAAAATGATCACGAAATGAGTGTTCATAAGAAAAGTTAATGAAAAATTTGAGTGGAAACAGTGATTGGTAAAATGATTTTCTTATAAAATACTAAACATTTATACAGTAATAAAGGTTTTATAGAAATCACCTTCTGGGATCATGGTGGCACAGCCGTCGTGCCCCTCTGCTCCCTCAGCTGCCTCTGCCTGCTGCTATTCTACATGCTCCATGAGGCCAGCACCAGGCCAGAGTGGGTGGGACTTCTCGAGGGTGAGGGTACCATTCCCCCAGACCTGCTGCGCTGCCACCAGCCCCGCCCACCTGCAACACAGAGCTCTTCCATCCCCCTAACACAGTGGTTCTCAAACTTTTTGGCTCATGGCCCACCTGGCTCTATGCAAACCTTTTCGTGGGCCACCAGTTGCTAATGAAAACTCACTGTTAATTATATAATTACACCCAGGCCGTAGTGCTGCAGCTAGGAAGAATGGTTTGATTTAACCAGTAAGAAAGGAAATATTAATTTAAATTATTGAACCAACTAAACACTTTAACTTTCTCATGTTAGGTTATCAAACTTCATTTTAAATAAGGTAAAATATTAATGTATGTCCAACACAAAAGGTTCCGATGTTTTCTTTATTTATGGCAGGCCTGAGGGAACCTTTTTTGGGTAGGGGAGCTACTGACCCACAGAAAAATCAGCTGGGGACCACACAAGTGAGAAGCACAAAAAAAACCCCAACCTACCTCCAACCTCCCCCCCCCCAATCTCACTGATATGGCCCCCAACTGACATATTTTACTCCTCTGGTGCTCCAGCCCCACCAGGGAAGGCACAGAGAGGACTGAGGTTCAAGGCTTCCCATAGGCCAGATTTATTCTTCTGGGGTTCCAAGGTTAGTGGATTTTGTGTACCTCCTAGCCTCTAGGGTTGGGACAAAAATGGGGGGTTCATTGTGCAGGAAAGGGTTGCCAGTGAGATGAATGGAGGTGCAGCATTTGTGTGGGAGGTGGGGTACAAGAGAGGAGTGAAAATGTGAGGTCTGGATGGGAGGTAGGGAGTCTGGCTAAGTGGAAGGGGCAAGAGCAAGGCAAGGTGCAGTGTGTGGCCAGGAGGAAGGGTGCAGGAATAAGAGTGGGTGCAGGAGCACGCTGGGGGTAGAGTGTCTGGCCAGGGGGGGGAAGGGTACAGGAGCAGGAGAGGATGCAGGAAGTGGCTTGAGGTGTGGGGGTCTAGGCATGAGATAGTGGGGGGCACTTACTTGCCTTTGCACCCCGTCAGTCCGAGGTACCGCCTCCCACTGCTCCCATTGGATGGATTCCATTGGAGCATTAGCACCAGCTTCCTACTGGGGGTGAAGGGGAGGGAAGAGAGAAAGTACTGAGCTATGTGTATGGCTAGCGGGGAAGAAGCACTCCTCCTCCCCTTCCCCCAGCTGGGAGAGGGAGAGCACTTCTTCCCCACAAGCCAGATCACACAGTGAGGCTTGGAGGTTTTCTCTCTCCCTCCTCCCCTGCAATAGGAAGCTGGTGCTGACATTCCAACTGGGGGGGGAGAGGAGGTGGAAGGGCGAGGCAGCAGCACAAGCATGGGCACCCTGCTGCGGGGGAAAAAGAGGGGAGCTGAGCTCAAATCACGGACCACCAGGAAGGTGGTCGCAGAGCCCCCTCCCACTGACTTAGAGGAACTATGGGGGGGGGGGGGCGGTGCATTTGCACCCTTCCCCACATACAGGCCTGCACATTAACTGTTCATTTGCAAGTGCCTGTATCACTCTGGTTGTGTTTTCCCAAAGTTTGAGTTTTTAATATTTGCCTTTTTAAAAGGTAGAGACCAGATCAGTGCAGAGTGCACTGCCCACTCACCCTGTGCAGCTGGAAAAGTCACTGCAGGGGAACTGAAAAATCCTTGTGAAATTAAATAACATATTACAGGTGAGGTGGTAGTCAGTCTAGTTGAGGTTATCCAGCTGCTCCTCTAAACCCCTATTTTCAGTTACTCATAAGGTTCCCCAAATTTAACCATTGAAACTGAGCTTTTCCGTGCCAGGTGTCTGTCTGCCTGCCTGAGACTCAATTATTTTTGGAGCAAATATGATTCAGCTGCTTGAGAACAAAGTTAGGGGAAAATAGGTTGCTTTTTCCATGTTAAAATGTGTTGTGATGCCGCTTTATTTAAAGAACACTTTATCAAACTGGGATATTTTTAAATGAATCACTATATAAAGTCTTGGTTGACAAGGACTCTTAAAGGTAGATTTGTGTCGCACTCTGGAGAGCCTTGGCAGGATGCAGCACGAAACTAACTTTCAAATGGAAGAGGGAGAAAAGAGAAACCAAACCCTCCCCCTTGTTATGTGTAATGGCAGATCAAAGGCAGCACAAACTGCAACCTTTGGGTTTACCTCCGCAGTGTTTGTGGAAAGCAGGGGGCGCCCGCCTTTGGTTGGGCGTGTAAGTCCAGGGTCCAGGAGGATGGAATGAAGGAGCAGCTTCCAGCAATGCCAAAAACCCGGCGCACACCAGGGTCACACTTTAATTTACTAACTCTGGGGAGTCAAAAGTTCTCCTCCTCCTCCTCCTGATCCCCGAGCTGGCTGCTGTTCTGCCTTCCTCCTCCCACTCTTAAACAGTGCTTCGGTCTCCCGCCTCCCTCCCCAGCTTGTGCCTACCCCGCTCTGGGGTTTTTACTACTAAAGTGCTGCTGCTGCTCCTGCCGCAGCCGTTCTGCGAGCCCCTCAGGAGCGGAAAGAGGAGTGTGGTTGGTGAGAAATGACGCACGGGACAAGGGTTACTGTGTGTGTGTCTCTTGCAGAGACAGACAACGGGACACTCCTCGGTTCCACTAGCCCTTGCCAGGGGAGCACGAGCGAGCTTAGCCTTCCAAGTAGAAGAGGCTGGGCCAGGGAGGGCGAGAGAGTGGGAGGGGAAGAGCTCTCTCCTCCCAAACACTGGGGGTGGGGGGAGGAGGAAGAGAGGCAGAGGCCAAACAAAACGGAGAGTTGAAGTAAAACCTCCTGCCCTGTCTGAGGGGAAAAGGAAAGTGCAGAGTGAGTAAGCCCTGAGGATGATAACTTAGTGCAGAGCAGGGAGGGGCAGCCAGTCTTTGCTCAGTGCCTCTGTTGCGGAGCAGCTCAAGTTTGTGCTGTGTTTGTGTGTTTGGGAAGGAGGACAGGGGAGATGGCACAGGACACTGCTGCAGATGGGGATGTGCCCCAGCTGCAGAAAGAAGAGGAGAAGGAATGGAAGAAGAGGCGGCGGAGGAGGAAGAAGAAGGAAAGCAAGACACGGACTGTGCGCTCCAACTTGCTGCTACCTGGGCCTGAGGCGGAGAAGCCCAAAAGGAGCCCCCTGGCCAATAATCGCCTCAAGACTACCAAGTACACAGCTCTGTCCTTCCTGCCCAAGAACCTCTTCGAGCAATTTCATCGCCTGGCTAATGTCTACTTCGTCTTCATTGCTCTGCTCAACTTCGTGCCAGCGGTGAACGCCTTCCAGCCCGAGCTGGCCCTGGCCCCTGTGCTCTTCATCCTGGCTGTCACTGCCATCAAGGACCTGTGGGAGGATTATAGCCGCTACAGCTCAGACAATGAAATTAACCACATGGAGTGTCTGGTATACTGCAGGTGAGGGAGCAAGCTGTGTTCAGGGGGAGCTGGGCGGGAGACTGGCAGAGATCGGATGGGAGTATTGTGGCAAGATTGGAATGGGGATGCATAAGAAGGGCTGGGACATATTGAGGGGTTGATACAACCAAACAGAGGTTTGTCCCTTCCCTCACATGCTTGCTGCTATGAAACGTGGGAGACATTCTAGAGGACAGTACTGTACATTGCCTACCACAGTGGGGCCCAGCCAATAATTAGGGCTCTTGGTGGCTACAGTAATGTGAAGCATAATGAGCCCTGAGGAATGAGCTTCCATGTAAGTGTTTCCATTTACAAAATTAAACTCAGCATAAGGAAAACACTGGCACCCACATCTTAGGCTTTTATCCCACCCACCCAGTTTGTCGTCATTGTACCTTAAAGTTTTAACATTCCTGAAGCATTTGGGATATGCTGTACTTGCAAATCGAGAAATTCTAATTCATTCTGATGACTGGGAATCCCGCAGAGAATTATGGACTGGTGACAGTTAATGAATAAGCAAAATGTGTGTGCGCGCAGCGTCACAAAATGAATTTCATTCACTTACTAGATAAGTGGTGTTTGATGTATAAGTATTTGTGAGAATACTCCATGGTGTAAGCAATCAATTCTACTGCACTGTATTTGCTAACAGTAACTTAGCATCAGTAACATGAAACCAAACTCTAGCAATGTGCTATTGCTGAGCATTGGATATAGTTTCTCTGTTTGAATTATGGGCTGTGTGGGCTAGTGAAGTGTGAATTAGTGGGGTTCTGCTGTGTTTGCTTTTCTAAAGAATGTGAGATGGGGACATCATTCGCTATTTTCCTTTTTAAAGCCAGTAATTTATCATCTCAAGTGTCATCATCCACTATGAATTTGCTACCTCCCTGTGCTGAGAACAGAGTTTTCCCTTCATTTGTTTCTTCTCTCTTTGGAATTAATTTTTACATGTGATTGGAGCTATATTTTAGGAGTAGATCCTCAGCTGGTGTAAATTAGCAAGGCACCTTTTGAAATCAGTAGTTATACTGACTTACACCAACTGAAGATCCAGCCCTTAGGCCAGGTCTATAGTAGAGTAGGCAGGGTGGTATAGAGTTTTATAGCAACTCATTTTGAAAAACATCACCCATTATTCACGCAATTCATACCTGAAGCTAAGATTTTTTGGGGAAGTTGTGGGAGAGCAGGTATCTTATGCACATGTTTTGAGAGTACTGCTTTTGCTGATTAAGTGAAGCAGGAATGTGGAACCCCTGTTAAGGAGTTTATGTTGTCTCTTGCTGGAATGGGTGGAGAGGTCCTAACCGAGAGAGGCATTCTAGCACATTGCAACTCTCATTACAAGTCAGAACAGACCAAGTCAGAGACATTCACAGCAGGCTTTATTTTTAGTCTTCATCAGATTCTCTTTCTGTTTCCCAGTCTCATGTCACACAGAGAAATCTCAACCTCATTTTTCCCCTCCTTGTTTGTGTGGGAAAGGCCGTAAAAGATTTTTATTTCAGTTGGCTAAAACTGTAATAACTAAACCAAGAAGAAAATATTTATTTAGGACCAAATATCGATACTCCAACTCATGTGGCGCAACCCATGTGCTTATTCCTAGCACTTCCACTTTCTTCAGCAGGGCCATTCCTGGAGCAAAGGAAAGCTCAGTGTGAGTAAGGGTGGCAAAATCTATCCATTTGTGAATACGAATAGAGTAGAAACAGTCTAGTCTAGGAAGGGCAAAATAGGGCTCATTAGCCTGATCTAGTCTGCCACCATCCCACAGCCAAGCGGGAGCCTAGGGCAGTGTCTGCCGTGTTCCCTTTCTGCTGTGCCCCACCACTCTACTCAAAGCAGCTGGCTGTGGGAGCCATGTTCATCTCTGTGCGACATGCACCCCTGTGGGGTGGGTTTGGTGTGCTGCCTCCGGCACAATCTTTCAGCTCCCATTGGCCCAGGGGAGCTACCTGGGTCACGCGTGTTGCATAGGCAGAGCGCGGAGTGCCCCTTCTAATGGATGTATGATGCACATGTCCCCCTGCATCCAGCCACTTTGAACAGCATGTTGGGACACTGTAGGTAGGGAGTCTGCCCTAGGGTTCCTCTGGGCTGTTGGTTGGCAATTGCCTAAAGTAAGTGCCTCCTGGCCAGAGCTTGCAGCTTGAATCCCACCCCCTCCTACACTTCAACTCCTTGCCCCAGGACACAATTCCAATCCTCAGCAACTCCTGCCTCAGTTAACAACTCTACCCCCCTGCACCTGCTTCAGAATCCATATGCCCTCCCAGACCGTGCACGACTTCCTGCACCCCAATCTGCTGCCCCAGGTCACAACCTTCTCATTCACCCAAACTCCCTCCCAGAGCCCACACCCGCTCCTGCATGCAACCTCCATCACAGACCCCATACCTCCTCCATTAAAATCATAGACGAGTGCAGCCCTTGACCACTTACCAAATTCTTGGAGTTGTCCCCCATCAAAAAATTATTGGGATGCAGAAGCTAGCCTCTGTAGTGTGTTTTGTATTTTTCTGCTAATTGATTTAACAGATGAATAAAATAAAATGCATCCAAAGATTTTTTTTTTCCCTGGGTTGGTTTAATCTGAGACTAGGTGCAAAGCCCTGCATTAAAATCCAAGCTGCAGAGGATAATTTGTCTTCAAACCTGAATCTGTGGTGAACTCTTCTTTCATTCTGCTCTGTCCCTATGATCTAGTGGGAGGTATTTCTGGGGTTTCAGGTGACAATATTATTTATTATGTTTAATAATTTGGATTTGAAATATCACAATCTTTTAGGGAAGTCCTCTGGTTTTGTTTTTTATGATCAACTTCTTGGACAGAGGTGACTCTTTGTTTTCTCTGTTCTAATGCCCTGCAGCAATAGAAAAAACTGAACACTGAAATATTTTCTCAGACTGATTCCAAGATGCACACATTGCTGCTGTTTTTAAATATTTGACAACACCACGTGTGGCCTGGGGGCACATGTCCTAAAAGGTCTTCTAGGCTGGGTTCTTGTTTTTAATGTGTTCTTGCAAAGTATGATGTGCATTCACACGCTATACATAATGAAAATTAATAGGAATAACATTGGCACTCATCCTGTATGGAATTATATTTTGTAAGTGATTTCATGTTGCTGAAACAGAGTTAGCATTTTTCATGGAACTTCATGTTAAAAACTAAAGAATTTAGTTTTAGTTCCTGATCCAATGTGTTTTAGGCCCAGAAAAAATATTGCCGCAAAGTGAAAGCTTTCCCGTTTACCGTTCAGAAGGTGACACTGATACCGTTTCTTTTTTGGACATGGAAATTCAGATTTACCAAATGAAAACTTCTGACCTGTTTTCCCCGCCCCCCCCCCCCCCCCCCCCCCTGGTGTTGATCATGTTCAGCTCCTACTGATTGTAATGGGAACTGTGGGTGCTTATTACCTCAGAAAATCAGGCTTCTCCTCCCTCAGTAAAATCCAAGGGAAGGAAAAAAGAGATCATGAGAAACTTGTTTCATGGTGTTTCTGAAATATGTTCCTCTAATGAACAAGTTTTCAGCCCTACAGAAGAAACACAGGGTAGCCTTGTAAAGACCCATGCATAATGTGAGGAACAGGTGCAAAGCAAGTTACATCTCTTGGGATCCCAAGACATACATCTGGGGGCTGAAACCACTTCTCTGCATCCTTCTATAAGTAAAGTGTTCCTGTGTCTGACTCAAAAGGAAACTAAGGATTCAGGGCTGGCCTTACCATGAGGCAAACTGAGGCGGCCGCCTTAGGTGCCAGACTGGGCTTGGAGAGTGCAACTAGGACCCAGAGTGTAGAAAATTGTGTTTGCTGCTGGTGCAGCGAAGCAGCATGGGGGCATCATTTGAGCTCCTCGCCTCAGCTCAGGTGCCAAAATGTTGTGGGCTGGCCCTGTAAGGATTATTCCCTTTTCTCTGCAGGGAGCTCTTTACATTAGACATTGATTGCAGAGAAAAAGAGAGTAGGATTGTGTGATTGGAGTCAAATCCTTTTTCAGCTGGCTAGGAGAGCATTACTCTTGATGTTACCTGATATTACTCCCCATTTCGGGTATGTCTGCACAGTGTTATTTTGAAATAACTTAGTCCGTATCTACACAGCAAGCAGTTATTTTGAAATAATGTTGAAATACTGTCAAGCTGAAGGGCTTCTTACTCCAACTCCTGTAACTCTCGTATGAGGAGTAAGGGCACTCAGAGTGCTCTGTTTCGAAATAAGTGCTGTGTAGATGCTCCCAATTTTAAAATAAGCTATTTTGAAATAAACTATGCAACTGAGTTAAGCCCTGCTGTGTAGACTCACCCTTCAACTCCTATTGTAAACAGGCCCAACTGCTATAAACCCTGATGTGCACTCATGTAATTTTACCATTACTGTAGGCTGCAGGAGTTACCTTCTGTATTGTACATCATGGATTATGACTGTTTTGAGTTTCTATGCTTGAAGTTTGCAATTGTGCAGCTATGCTGGTGGCTGGCCACCAATGAGTGTAACTAAAGCAAAGCTTCAGTGTCATCAAGTTCTGCTGCTGAAGTAATGCTTTCAGCCTGTCTCCCCAGTCAGGAGGTAGAAGCAAGAACTAGGCCATAAATTTTTTTTTTAAATAAGCTCCAGGTGAAGTCTAATTTTAATTGACCTGTCCAAGTTTTTAAAAGTGGTGAGACGCTAACAGAATGGGCCTGTCAACAAACCCTACTATTTCTGGGTTGGTCTGTGGATGGTACATCATCATTAGAAAATAGAGGCTCAGGATGGTAGGCCTAAGACTAGAAAGTGCCTGAAATGTAAGTTCGGAAATCCAAGCTAACATGTCTGCCTCGTTTCTTTTTATAACAATTGCTGTAGGACATTTATTTCCATGGTTGGTAGCAACCTGGGTTAAGAGCCCTTGACTTTTCAAAGGGAGCCATAGACTTCAGTCCTGATTTCACAGACTTCTGCTAGCAGTTCTCTTCATGAAGACTGTCATTAGCTCCTTTGTCCCACACCATGGTCGTGATGCACTGATGGACTTACTATAGCCAAAAACCTGGGTCTGCTTTACAGACCACCCTCAGACACCTGGATAGCTCTAACATTCCAGCTAATAGGAGCCATGTATCAGTCCTCTGCTGGAAGGCAGGACCATCAGAACTAAAACCTCTCAGAACCGTGGTCCAGATTTGCAACAAACTCCAGCAACAAGGTTGGGGGGTTCTCAGATTCATAATGTAGGCCACAAGCTCAGCAAGAGATTGATGTGAGTCCATCCATGATTGTGTAGATCATATTCTCTCCCAGTGCTGATCAAATAACATTTTAAAACAGTTCTTTATGTGGAAAACTAATGCTTGGAAAATATTCAATGCGGTTCGGAAAGGAGACCCAGTCCCATGTGACCACGTTCTCTAGCAGGCCTGTCTCTTTGTAGACTACCAGCAAGAGCACTGTAGACCATAGTTCGGGAAGGTTCTCATTGGTACATCTATACTGGCATAGTTAAGACTCAAAATGCAGCTTTTTGTGAGTGCAAACAAGAACCAAATAGTAAAAAGCCTCTTTAATCACCTATCTTCAGCAATTTGACTATGAAAGTTGACTGTGATATCTTTATTGTCCTTCGAAGGATCTTTCTTTTCATCCACTGTCATCTTTGAAGGTTCAGAAACTTTCCCACAGACAAATTAAGGTGACTTAAAACCAATCCTCCCCCTCAAAAAAACAAAAGACAAACCCTGTCTGTCTTACTTATGAAGCCAGTTTTCCACACTAAAATTGACACTAGAGTTATGAATCCCCATTCTAAAATAAATAAATCTGCAGGTATCAACTTTATATTCATGGACAAGAACATAAAAACAGCCATACTGGATCAGAACAAAGGTCCATTTAGCCTAGTATCCTGTCTTTCAACAGTGGCCAATGCCAGACGCCCCCAGAGAGAGTGAACAGAACAGGTAATCATTTTGTGATGCCTCTCCTGTCATCCATTTCCATCCTCTGACAAACAGAGGCTAGGGACACCATTTCTACCCATCCTGGCTAATAGCCATTGATGGACCTAACCTCCTTGAATTTATCTAGTTCTTTTTTGAACCCTGTAAAGGTCCTGGTCTTCACAACATCATCTGGCAAGGAGTTCCACAGGTTAACAGTGTGCTGTGTGACGAAAAACTGCTTTTAGTTTATTTTAAACTGGCTACCTGTTAATTTCATTTGGTAACCCCTAGTTCTTATATTTTGGGAACAAGTAAATAGCTTTTTCTTATTCACTTTTTTCACACCAATCATGATTTTATAGACCTCTATCATATCCCCCTCTTAATCTTCTCTTTTCCAAACTGAAAAATCCCAGTCTTTTTAATCTCTCTTCATGGGGAGCCCGTTCCAAACCCCTAATTATGTTTGTTGCCCTTTTCTGAACCTTTTCCAATGCCAAGATGTCTTTTTTGAGATGAGGTAAGCACATCTGTGTATGGTATTCAAGATGTGGGCATACCATGAATTTATATAGAGGCAATAAGATATTCTCTGTCTTATTCTCTATCCTTTTTTAATGATTCCTAACATTCAGTTTGCTTTTTTGACTGTTGCTGCATATTGAGTGGATGTTTTCAGAGAACTATCCACAATGACTCCAAGATCTCTCACTTGAGTAATTATAGTTAAATTAGTCCCCATCATTTGTATGTATAACTGGGATTATTTTTCCAAAGTGCATTACTTTACATTTATCAACATTCAATTTCATTTGACATTTTGTTGTCCAATCACTTAGTTTAGTGAGATATTTTTGAAGCCCTTCACTTTCTACTTTGCTCTTAACTATCTTGAGCAGTTCAGTATCATCTGCAAATATATTTACCCTTTCTAAAGATCATTTATAAATAGGTTAAATAGGACTGGTCCCAGTATGAACCGTCCAGGGACACCACTAGTTACCTCTCTCCATACGGAAAACTTACCATTTATGTCTACCTTTTGTTTCTGTCTTTATCCAGTTATCAATCCATGAGAGGACCTTCCCTCTTATCCCATGTCAACTTACTTTACTTAAGAACCTTTGGTGAGAGACCTTGTGAAACGCTTTCTGGAAATCTAAGTACAGTATATCCCCCTTGTCCATATATTTGTTGAACTCCTTAAAGAACTCTAGTTAGGCATGATTCCCCTTTACCGACACCATGCTGACTTTTTCCTAACAAATTATGTTTATCTATGTGTCTGACAATTTTATTCTTTACTATGGTTTCAACCAATTTACCCGGTACTGGATTTAGACTCACCGGTCTGTAATTGCCAACATTACCTCTAGAGCCCTTTTTAAATATTGGCGTCACATTACCTATCTTCCAGTTGTTATGTACAGAATATAATTTAAATGATAGGTTACAAACCACAGTTAATAATTCTGCAATTTCACATTTGCAAAGCCGCGGGGGAAGCCGGCAGCGGGACAGCCCAGACGCCCCGCGGCTGTCCCGCTGCCGGCGTCCTCAGAGGCTTTGCTCCCCGTCTCCCTGGTCTGCTGGTCTCTAGCAGACCAGGGAGACGGGGAGCAAAGCTGCGGAGGACCCAGGCGGCGGGACCGTGGTGCGTCTTGGTCCGCCGCCCGTGTCTTCCTGGTCTGCTGAGGTGGGGGGGGGGGGGCAGCTAGTACCCCCTCCCCGCCCCCCCCCCCAGCAGACTAGGCTTTTCTCCGGACGCCTGTGGCAGAGCAGCTGGGGTGCTGCCGGTTGATCCCGCAGCGCCGCTCTGGGCGCTACTGGTCCAACCCAGCAGCACCCCAGCTGCTCTGGTCCTGATTCAGCCGCTGCTGGTCAGTTTCAGCAGCGGCTGAATCAGGACGCCTGGGGCAGAGCAGATGGGGTGCTGCTGGGTTGGTCCAGTAGTGCCGAGGAGCGGCGCTACTGGAGCAACCCAGCAGCACCCCAGCTGCTCTGCCCCAGGCGTCCTGATTTAGCCGCTGCTGAAACTGACCAGCGCTGACTACAGGAAGCCCGAGGCAGAGTTGCTCTGCCCCGGGGTTCCTGGAATCAGCTGCTGATCAGTTTCAGCAGAAGCTGACTTGGGGAAGCTTGGGGTTCTTAAGTTGATTCTGTATGTAAGTCAGAACTGGTGGTCAGTTTCAGCAGCGGCTCAATCTGGACGCCAGTTCCGACTTACATACAGATTCAACTTAAGAACAAACCTACAGTCCCTATCTTGTATATAACCCGGGGACTGCCTGTACTCCTTTCTATTTTCCTCAATAGGATTTGACTTTGACTTTTTAAATGATGCCATGATAACCACTGCTATGTTTGTGGATTGCAGATCAGATGCGAATACAAAGTTCATATCCATGCAGGGCTTTGCTAATAGGTAATTACCCTCATTGTCACAAATTTAGTCCTAATTTTAGGACTCAGTTATTTGCTGTATTTCATCAGGATCTTGCTTTTGCCTTTGATTCCAGATGTATTGGCTGCCAACGTTGTCAGCTTTATTTTTTCTTCTGCCTTCCTCTTTTTTATAGTCTTGCAAATCTGTAAAATAAAAGCTTGAGCTTACACATCATATCAGGAAAAAAGGTATCCTTTATTTTTAGCATCTGAATGACATTTGCACAACTTAAAGCATTGTGACCTCTTTTTTTTTTTTTTTTCTGGAACCGGATATCTACACTGCATTCATATTTTATGTATTTTCATATAGAATAACTCTTTCCTGAATTAATGGGTTATTTGGTCTTTAACTCTTTTCCTTATACTATTACCTATCTTCCACATGCACAAAGGTTGATTCATTAATACGTAGATGGAGGATGGAAATCTTTTTGAATTCTAATTAGGCTTTCATTGATCTGTTGCCTGGAGTAATTTGTTAATTTCTCTCTCTCTCATTCAAACAGGAACTGGATTTTAATCATTCCAATGTATGCATCATTTTAGTCAATATCCAGTAAGACTTCTGGATAGTGGGTTCATTATCTGTCCTGCTGTTTTTCTAAATGGCTTGTTTAACAACTGGATTTTAAAAAAGAGTAGATTAAATGTGTTCTGTTAGATGAAGTGGTAAATTTAGTCTCAAATGCCTTATCTCAAATTGCATCCTGCTTTCAGTGTTATCCATTGACATATTATTCACACTTTCAAATTCTATTTACATAATTAATATCAAAGCTAAGAAACAGAGTTAGGCAACGTCTACGTTATGGGTTTTGCCAGAAAAGGCAATGCAAATTAAGTGCAGATTAGCATTTTCTCGCATTTCATTTGCATAATCTCTTCTGATCCGTTTTTCCGCAAGAGGTCTTTTTTTACTCAAAAAGGAAACGTCCACACTGCTTGGTTTTTGCGCAAAAACCTCTTGCACAATAACAGATCGGAAGAGATTATGCAAATGAAGCGCAAGAAAAATCTGCGCTTAATTTGCATTTCCTCTTCCTGCAAAACCCATCATGTAGACGTAGCCTGAGATATTAGTAGTTGTTGTTAATAAAGAAATTTCCCCTTGAATAACTGGTGACCTTTATGTGAAATTGTTGGTCTATAAAGTGGGCATTTTTCCTCCTTTTGCTGTTTGCTTTTACCTTCAAGTCATGACTATTGGTTTCCTTGTGATTATTTTTGTTTAATTTTAATTTTTTTTAAAACATGAGTTACTGTAGTGCTTGATTATGTTACCCACTTCACCTTTGTATGGGTTAAGTATTAGGTCATCAAAAAAAGGGTTGTATTTATAATTTACTAAAATACAGAAATATGTATGTGTTCAGCATGCTTACTGCTGTATTACAAAACAAAAATGAGCTCACTTTTGAAAGTGGAGAAACTAAATGAATTCTTTGCTTTGGTTTTCAAACCTGAGGATGTGAGGGAGAGTCCCGAAGCTGAGTCATTCTTTGTAGGTGACAAATCTGAGGAATTGCCCCAAAATGAGGTGTCATTAAAGGAGGGTTTTTTTTTTTTGGGGGGGGGGAAAGGAATGATAAATTAAACAATAATAAGTCCCCAGGGACACATAGGTGAATACTATCATTTTAAATCATCTTCTGTACTAGATGAATGAAGGATGCTCCAGAGGCAATCCCAACAATTACAGGCCACTTTACTATAGTTTCCTAGTACTGTTCAACATAGTCATAAATGATCTGTAAAAAGGAATAAACAGTAAGGTGGCAAAATTTGCAGATGATACAAAACTACCCAGATTGGTTGAGTCAAAAGTTGAACTGTGAAGCTTTGGTAAGGATCTCACAAAATTTAGTGACTGGTCACCAAAATAGCAGGTGGAATGATGATAAATATAAAGTAATGCCTATTTGAATACATCCCAACTATACATACAAAATGATGGGTCTAAATTAACTGCTACCACTCAAGAAATAGATCTTGAAGTCATTGTGGCTAGTTCTCTGAAAACATCTACTCAGTGTGCAACAGCAGTCAAAAAACAAACAGAACACTGGGAGTTATTAAGAAAGGGAGAGTTAATACTGAAAATATGATATTGCCTCTATATAAATACATATTACACTCACATCTTGAGTACTGCATGCTGATCTGGTAGCCCCATATCAGTGTATGTCTACACTACAGAGTTTTGTCAAAAAATGGCCGTTTTTCTGACAAAACCTGAGTTACGTCCACACTGCAATCACATTCTTCTGAAAGTAAATAAAAAGAACAGAGGGGGTTTTCCGGCATTGGTAATACTCTTTCTGCAAGGAAGAAGCCTTTTTCCCAAAGAGCTTTTTTGGAAAAAGGTGTGTATAGATGGGGAAGAGGGAGTTCTTTTGAAAGAAGAGGAAAAAAGCACAGGTTCACTGGTGGCCACTCTGTCCATAGTAATCACAGCTTAAATGCAATATAACATCCATTCAGTGTGGACGCTATCTTTCGAAAAAGCAGATCGCTTTTTCAATGCACTTTTGTGTGTGGACGTTCTCTTTCGGGAGAAGGTTTTTTTTTTTTTTTTTTTTTTTTTTGGAAGATCTCTTCCGAAAGAAGCCTGTAGTCTAGACATAGCCTCAGAAATGAAATAGTAAAATTGGAAAATGTACAGAACAGGATAACAAAAATCATTATGGGTATGAGGAAACAGCTTCCGTACGAGGAGAGGTTTAAAAGATTGAGACTTTTCAGCTTGGAAAAGAAGAGACAGCTAAGGAGAGGGGTATGATAGAAGTCTATAAAACTGACTAGTGTAGAGAAAGTAAATAAAAATGTTATGTACTCTTCCCTAGCTCTTGCATTATGAGAGTCACCAAATGAAATTAATAGACAGCATGTTTAAAACAAGCAAAAAGTAAGTATTTCTTCATACAACATACAGTCAATCTGTGGAACTCTTTGCCCAAGGATGTTGTTAAGGCCAAAACTATAATGAATTTTTTTTAAAAATAGAGAACTTCATTGAGGATAGGTCCATCAATGGCTTTTAGCCAGGATGGGCAGGGCTGCAAAACCATGGCTTAAATATCCCTAGCTTCTACTTGCCAGATGCTTAGAATGGGCAACAGGAGATGATCACTTGATTACCTCTTCTGTTTATTCCCTCTGAAGGGCCTGGCATTGGCCACTGTCAGAAGACAGGGTAGTGAACTACATGGGCCACTGTTCAGATCCCATACAACTGTTCCTATGTAGCTAGTCCTCAGCACCATATCCACTTATGGCAATGGATGATATCCAGACCCTTATGATATTTCAGATTTTATTTACTGTCTCTATCTACCTTTACTTTTTGTTCTTCCTTCTTTCCATTCTTAAATTCTGCTTTTTTCATCTTCTATATCTCTTTTTCCACTCATTTTGCTTTTCTTATTTTCTGTGCTGCTTCCATGATAAATGATCATGGTAAATAGGAGCATTTCTTTCTTTCTTTCTTTCTTTCTTTCTTTCTTTCTTTCTTTCTTTCTTTCTTTCTTTCTTTCTTTCTTTCTTTCTTTCTTTCTTTCTTTCTTTCTTTCTTTCTTTCTTTCTTTCTTTCTTTCTTTCTTTCTTTCTTTCTTTCTTATAATCATATGTGCTTTTCATTCTGCAATTTTAATGCAAAGTCTCTGCAAGAGCTGAGCTAGCTATCATTCTGGGCGATATAGCAGAGATGACTTCTCATTGTTCTCCTCAGCTTTGGGACCAGTGACCCAGCTAATGGTCCGGAACAGCTGTTAACACAGAACGAACAGTGCATACAGTACAAGCAATTTGAATAATACTGCAGTTACTGAAGAGTGGATTTCATCTTTAAAGCTCTAATACCCATTATTACATAAAATACAATCATAATCCATTATAATATATAAGTGAAGTGGTTTGGGGAGGAGGGAGGAACTAGCTGGTGTAGGGAAAACGTACACTTGTCCATCTTGAGCATCCTGCAACTTAATAAGATATATTAAAGAATAGTTCCCTGTCCTCTTGAACATCCTGCAACTTAATAAGATATATTAAAGAATAATTCCCTGTCCTATCTGCCTTACACCATATTTAATGCCACCAAATATTTGATCATCTATTCCCATGGAGACTAGAAAGAAAACCACCAATGTGTAGGTGGGGTGTTCACATATAAAATATGTTCAGGGGTGGTGGTTATGCTTGTTTGTTGTCGATATTTTGAAGGGGAAGGGTGATTAAGCTTCAACCCTTGCTGCACTCATAAATAAACAGGAAGATTTCAAAACTGCAATAATCATTTTGTTCATTCCAGTTCTTATAAGGGGACCAGTATTGGGGGGGAAACTTGGATCCACATCATTCTGAGCTCCCTCGGATAAAAATGTTGTTGAAGTCAAAGGGAGTTCTGGCGAAACAGTGACAGAGTATTTGGCCCTAAACACAAAGGGATTCAGGGAGCCTCAACCTGTGTGTTCCAGTGCTTGCCAGAGATTTTAAAAATATTCTTACTCTTGAAAGAATGTTTAGAATTCAGAGCCCCATTTCTAATGTCTTTGTCCATAAGTTTATGTTCAGTAGCTTTTAGTTTGTCTTGAAAGATTTTTATATCCTTACTCAGTTCTGAGAACTACACTGTCTGTGCTTCATTGCTCCTAACTTGAAAACTTTCCATTCTGTATCTGGCAGACTTGGGCCCAGTTGTTTGAACTTTGTTTTATCACTGGTGGTAACTGTTTCTTGCAGCATGCCTAGTCTTTTAGTCATAACAACCCCTCCTAGGGCTGTCATTTGTCTGACACAACTGGAACAACTGTTTCTGGAACAACTTTATCGCTATCAAAATTTAACTTAGAAAAATGCTTTGAGATACTGCCACACCCTTACACAAAGAGCTCTTGTTGAGGAAAATGGATTGTGTAATTAATTTTTCAACATATGGGAAAAAGCTTAATTATGTCCACATTTTTTCTGATCCAGCTGCAGATCCCACTATGCTTTGTCATATGAGGACATTGTACTTCCTGTAATTTCTATTTGCCTGCCTTTAACATAGATGTTGTTTAACATCTGTAGGCAGTGTCTTCTCAAATAAATGTCTAACTCATGTGTGGTCTAATACTCATGAAGTAATTTATTTCAGTAATATCCTGCAAAAATTAGTTCCACAGAATAATGTACAACAGAATTTTTTAATTCAGTTGAAAGGTGCATGGCACAACGTAAAAAATGTATTATAATATATCTTCCTCATAGCATATATATTGTACACCTATACAATATTGTATATATTTAATGAGAGCACTATGCTCTGTGACAGGTTGTTATGGTCCAAGTCCCAAAAGGCTTTTATACATATTATTCTTTATTCATGCTCCATAGCCCTAGAGTTGGTCACTGTAAAGCAAAATCTTAAAGACATACACGTTCTCTTAGCAATTTGGGATGACAAAATAATCAGCATAAATAGAACATTTGTGCAATTTTTTTAAAATGTAACTTTTTAAAATAAACGTATGTGATTTGCTATATGAGTGCTGGTAAAAGTACCACTTGATTCATGTTTGTCGTAAAACAGCAAAAATATATTTAAGTTTAAAAAGTTCAAAAGATGCCAATGTAAGCAAGGGAAGCTGAATGTTGCATAGATTGTTCTTTATGTCTGAACTCTAAATCCACTTCTGCAAAGAATTTTTAAAAACTGAAGAGAAAGCACTCACTCAACTCCTGTATAGCAATGAAGCCTTTCACACTGGCTTTCAGAATCATAGAGAAGAGTAATCCTAAGGTGCAAAGCTTGATAGTTTAACAGCTTGCTGTGTACAGTATAAAGTTTTGGAGTGAAATCTCGGCCTCATGGAAGTCCATGGCAAAGCTCTCATTGACTTCAGTCACACCAGATTTCATTTCTGGATTTGTAAAACAATATTCTCTTTGCTAGTAAAACACTTGTTTAGGCTTGGTACACTATGGTACATTCGTTCTCCAGTATATAATTGAAACAAATGATCATGCTACTTATAGTCAGTTGTGGTACATGCTAAATATGAATGCTGAATAAATGTTGCTAGAGCAAAATGTAGCTATAGTTGTAAGTTCAAATGAAAAACTTTTATTAGAACAATATGATTTCAAGAACCTTAAATAGCTGAAAGGCGGAATGTTCAAATTTACAGTAAAAAAGATGAAAATGTAACATTCAAGTGCTCCGTAAGCAACATTAATATAATAATTTTTGGCCTTCCTGAAAGGTAGGTATGTTTATCAAATATGAAAACTACTCAACACAGTAGTCCTCAGAAAAACAGCTCCATGTAAGAACATAAGAATGACCTACTGGGTCAGACCAAAGGTCCATCTAGCCCAGTATCCTGTCTGCTGACAGTGGCCAATACCAGATGCCCCAGAGGGAGGGATCACAACAGGTAATCCTCATGTGATCCCTCCCCTGTCACTCACTTCCAGAGAAACAGAGGCTAGGGACACCATTCCTACCTATCCTGGCTAATAGCCATTGATGGACCTACCCTCCATGAATCTATCTAGATCTTTTTTGAACCCTGTTAAAGTGCTAGCCTTCACCACATCCTCTGGCAAGGAGTTCCACAGATTGACTGTGCGCTGAGTGAAGAAAAACTTCCTTTTGTTTGTTTTAAATCTGCTGCCTATTAATTTTATTTGGTGACTCATAGTTCTTTTATTGTGGGAATAAAGTAAATAATGTTTCCAGTGTGAACTTTATTTTATTTTATGTGGTGCCCATCGGAAGCTAATCTCAGACCTTCTCATCATCTTAATCCCACTCATTTTTTACTTTTTTATGTCTGCAGATATCTTAAACTCTGTTCATAGTGGATTTGCACAGCAGAGTATATTCCAAACTACAAAGGAATAAAGAGTTCTTAAGATGTCTGCCATTGTAGGCTTCCAAACACTGTCATTAATAAAGAATAATCAAACTATGAATTTTTAAATGTCTAGAGTGAAGAAAGTCTATGGCTGGTGAAATGGAGCTGGTTAGGGCTTTAAAAGGCTTATGGAATTTATAATCTCTTTATGGATTTTTGCCCTGTATCCAAAAAGTACATTATACTTCTTGCAAACAACATTTAATTTAGCCTTGAAACATATTAGTTCATTAGAAATATATGTGGATGAGGAAATTAAGGCACAGAAAGATCAAGGGGCTAAAGCTACTCAAGAAATCTGTGGGAAAAGCAGGAACAAAATCCAGAATTTAGCCATAAAACCATTATCTTCTCCCTAGTGGCAAGGTGATGATGTAGCTGTCTTATCAAAGACAGTTGAATTAACAACAAACAGGACTATGTAGCACTTTAAAGACTAACAAGATGGTTTATTAGGTGATGAGCTTTCATGGGCCAGACCCACTTCCTCAGATCAAACTGTTTCTTGCCATTTCAACCAGAAAGGGCATTGTCTCAACAACTTGATTACCTGCATCCTGCTTCAAAGACATTTCAACACCAGACTGGAAAGAGAAACCTCTGAACTGTCATTCATGCTTAAATTTGACACTTTAAGCCTGGGTCTCAACAAGGATGCTAATTACCTTACCCATTACAAAGATAGCTTCCCCAATTATCACTCCTAATATCATTAGGTCACAGACATTAACCTCACCCCCCTCTGTTCTAAAATCTGATTTGTCTACTTTATGGCTACGTCTACACTGGCCCCTTTTCCGAAAGGGGCATGCTAATTTTACAGGTCATAATAGGGAAATCCGCAGGGGATTTAAATATCCCCCGTGGCATTTAAATAAAAATGTCCGCCGCTTTTTTCCGGCTTTTAGAAAAGCCGGAAAAGAGCGTCTACACTGGCCCCGATCCTCCGGAAAAAAGCCCTTTTCCGGAGGATCTCTTAATCCTACTTTGAAGAGATCCTCCGGAAAAGGGCTTTTTTCCGGAGGATCGGGGCCAGTGTAGACGCTCTTTTCCGGCTTTTCTAAAAGCCGGAAAAAAGGGGCGGACATTTTTATTTAAATGCCACGGGGGATATTTAAATCCCCCGCGGATTTCCCTATTACGACCTGTAAAATTAGCATGCCCCTTTCGGAAAAGGGGCCAGTGTAGACGTAGCCTATATGTATTCACTTTTATTATTGGTATCCCTTTGGTATATATGGTCGTGCCAATTTTCTTCCACAATTTGATCTAAGGAAGTGGGTCTGGCCCACGAAAGCTCATCACCTAATAAATCATCTTGTTAGTCTTTAAAGTGCTACATAGTCCTGTTTTTTGGTTCAGCTAGACTAGACTAACACGGCTACAGTTGAATTAATGGCTAACTATGATAAAGTGGGTGGTACATTGTTCACTGATTGTGCTGATTGTAGATGGAGGTGGGGGATGGTTATTCAAGCTGTAAAAGTTCAAGATGTTTGGCATGCAATAAAGGGTCTGCATACCAAAAGGTATCTCAGTAGACAACTTCATTTACGGAAAATGAATCAAGACAAATGCAGAGGTAGGTACTTTCTTCACAAAACTCAGAGATAGTGTGAAGAAGAAGATGCATAGTACAAACTGAATGCCGACTTTTCAGAGCATATGCATGTAATACAGAAAATGGCAACCTAACCTTTAGGATACAGGCAGTCCCCGAGTTACGCAGATCTGACTTACGTCAGATCCGCAGTTACTAACGGGGATTTTCTCGCCCTGGAGGACTGGATCTGCGGGACGCCTGGTCCCGCCGCCCGCCTCCTCCAGGGCGAGAAAAGCTGCTCCCCGTCTCCCTGGTCTGCTGGGGAAACCAGCAGACCAGGGAGACAGGGAGCAAAGCCGCGGAGGACCCGGGCCGGACCCGCGGCGCTTCCAGATCAGCTGAAAGCACCGCGGGTCCGGCCGGGTCCTCTGCGGCTTTGCTCAGCGTCTCCTGGTCTGCAGCAAAGTGGCGGAGGACCCGGGGCCGGACCCGTGGCCCTTCCAGATCAGCTGGAAGCGCCGCGGGTACGGCTGGGTCCTCTGCTGCTTTGCTCAGCGTCTTCCTGGTCTGCTGGGGGGGGGGGGGACGCAGCTAGTGCCCCCCCCCCCAGCAGACCAGGGAGACGTGGAGCAAAGCCCGGGGCCTGTGGTAGCGCAGGTGGGGCGCTGCCGGTTGGTCCCGCAGCACCGCTCCTTGGCGCTTCTGGACCAACCCGGCAGCACCCCAGCTGCTCTGCCCCAGGAGTCCTGATTCAGCCGCTGCTGATCAGTTTCAGCAGTGGCTGAATCAGGACCCTGGGGCAGAGCAGCTGGGGTGCTGCTGGGTTGGTCTAGTAGCGCCGAGGAGCGGCCGCGCTACTGGACCAACCCAGCAGCACCCGAGCTGCCCTGCCCCAGGCATCCCCAAGTCATCCGCTGCTGAAACTGACCAGCGGCTGACTACAGGAAGCCCGAGGCAGAGTTGCTCTGCCCCGGGCTTCCTGGAATGAGATGCTGATCAGTTTCAGCAGCAGCTGACTTGGGGATGCCCGGGGTTCTTAAGTTGAATCTGTATGTAAGTTGGAACTGGTGTCCAGATTCAGCCGCTGTTGAAACTGATCAGTTTCAGCAGCGGCTGAATCTGGACGCCAATTCCGACTTACATACAGATTCAACTTAAGAACAAACCTACAGTCCCTATCTTGTACGTAACCCGGGGACTGCCTGTATAGTCTAATTTCAATTAGAAATTGTGTTCATCTTAACTTCCGGTTTACCTATGTGTTTTAGGGTCATTCCAATAGTTAATACTTTTATGGATGCGTGCACTCTCAGTCTACAGGCACAAAGTCCAGGTGATGAAGCAAGAAGGCTACAATCTGTGGTGATGCTAACTTAATTTAAACTGCTGAGCAAAAAGAACAGTGGCAACCTTGATAGATTTATAGACTTGAATCTGTTTTCTTTTGTTTATGGATATTAAAGGAACATCTGAGTAATTTTAAATAAGAGGTTTTTTAAATGCTTCCCATTGTCTGTAATAATCTTAAACGCCTGCAAGTAAATAGTTTTCTCCTAAAAATGTTGTTTACATTTGGCAAGCTTTTGTATTTTTGGTTTTAGGAGTTTTTTTCTGCAGTATTTTGGATGGAGTTAAAATAAGCTATGTTATCAAAAGCTTACAAGTGCACACATAAACCACTTCACTTGGCAAAACAAACTTCTTTTTCCACAAGCATTATTCTTCCCCAGCACACTTTCAAAAATTGTGGCTTTTAACAGCAAAGGAAGATATTGGTTGTTTCAAGCTTGTTGCTTTTCAGCTATTACTTTATATATCAGTAATGGGAGAGGCCGTTAAAATGATATCTTGAAGGACTTCTCAAAGAAGGATCATTTTAAGGTAGAAAACGTTTCAGGGCAGAGACTAAAATTCCTTTTTAAAGTAGCAGATGCTTACATGGAAAAGAAGATTCTGATATAAGAGGTGTCTTTTGCTTCATTATTAATCTTCAGCCATATTCTATATGTGCTGAAGCTTCCAAGTGGCTTCCAAGGGTTAGTCCCATGTGAAGTGAAATGCAGTTATCTATTCTAGGCCTCTTGCCCATCAAGGTTATTAATCAGCCAGATGGAATAGTGTCATCTGCACATCACATCAAGCTGAAAACAGAACTAAAAGGGACCAAAGCAATTCGAGTGCTCCAGTTGACATAAAAATTGCTTACCCACAACCATCACAATTATATTTCCCCCAAAGAGGAAGATACAGCTTAAATGGTATGCTCATTGATGACGAGATGTTTTCAGCATAGACCAAAGTCTAGTACCTTGCCTTTCTGAAGGGAGGAATTAATTATTTAGATCAGTAATTCACCTGGTATGCCTTCTCCCCCCCCCCCCCCCCACCTTCATTTGATCTTACCAGCCATGAGGAACAACTATTTCATAGGCTTCTGTGCTTCTCCCAGTTAGAGAAACCAGCCGAAACATACCTAATGCATTTTTCCCCATTGGACCTTAAACAATCACCATGAACACAGCCAATCTCTTTTTCATCCAGTTAATTCTACCTATGTGTGAATTCTCCCTAGTGTTAATCATTAGGAAGAATTCAAGACTTCTTTGATACTAGGCCAGGAATCTGCATCTGTTAGCCATAACACAGGGATTTAGAAAAATGTGTGCCTAAGTCAGTCTGACTTGTACAGCTCTGATCTCTTTCTCAAACTCTTCATCTGTATACCATGGTGACTTTTGAGGTTATCCTAGAAAAGTTTATTTTATGCACCAGTGTGCCAGTGGAGGAAAATGAGAGGATCATAATATCCTACGAAGTCATCTGAAGCTCTGTTAGTTGCCAAGTTTGTGATTTTTTTTTAAAAAAATTGATATTTTTTAAGCTAGCATTTTGTTAAATTACTAAGATACTTCAGACCCCTTGAGAGGAGCTCAGGCTTTGTAGTTTAAACACATGATACTACAGCTGTAGCACAGGCTTACTATATGATCTTGTATAAGTTATTTAACTGTTCTGTGTTCAATATGTATAAATGGGACTAATTCTGTCAGAAGTGTTTGAAACTTGATATGGAATATTAAAAGGACCCAAAAGGAATGTCTACACTAGAAAATTATTTCAAAATAACTACATTTGAAATAATTCCCGAAATAACTATTTCAAAGTAAGCTTATTCCCCAAGGAATGCAGGCGTTACTATTTCAAAATAAACAGCCCCTTATTTTGTAGTGTGGGTGCTCTGCTTGTTATTTTGAAATAAGGGGAGTTGTAGAATAAGTGGAATAAGTATTTACCCCCCCCCCCCCCCCACCACCACCACCTTATAGATAGCCTCACTCAGTTTTAGTTTCTCGAAGTGACTTTTCCAAGGCCCCTCAGTCAGGGTTTAGGACACAGGGACTCCATTATCCTGCCAGTTTTTCAATTGATTTCAAGGGACCCGTATGTCAATTGTGTCTCAAAATCTGGTGTTCAGTCAATTAAAGCTGCTAAATCTTTTAATCGTATTCTGATATATACTCCACTTTCAGGGAGTACTTAATAAACACCCAGGCCATACATACAACAGGTCTTACCATTCCCCAAATTCAAGTCTGTGGGATTGATTAAATTCTCTCCTCTTCTGATTGAGTGAGAATACTTAGACTGAAGAGATTTTAGGTCAGCATTACTAGATCCCCTAAGAGCATGTGTAATTTATGCAAAAATGAATAAAAAATCCAAAGACATGCCAGATCTAGAAATAGAGCTACTTCAATAAATGTTTCTTTATTAGTAACACTTTTAAAATATATTAAACTCTCTGTGGTACAAGACATATGAAAAGATGATATGCATATTAAGGTAGAAGAAGGAAAGGTGAGAGGAGAGGAGAGGATGCAGAACAAAACTGCGAAACAAGTAAAATTATAGAACAGAATATTCTAGGTCACTCATTGCCTTCCTTAATAGCCAAGGAATAATCCTGTGAAATATCAGTTTCAAAGGTCAAAAGTAAAAGTTTAATAAACGTGTTAAAGCTCTGAATCCCTCACTATTGACAGCTCACCAACTACACCAAATAAGAAACTGCTTGTGAGCAACTTTGGTGAGCAAAGACATGAACAACTTTTCTCATGTGAGTAGTCCCAAAGATTTCCGTGGGTCTATGTTCTGTTTCACACCTAAATTTCCATGGTGATAAATGGAAAGATTTTTATATTTTGCACAAGTGGGGTTTTTTCCTTGTAATAAAAGCAATGTTAAAATTACAAAAGGATGCTTTAAAAGACAGAGGTGTCCTAAACAGTATTAAATAACACTCTGGTGGGCAGTACTGGAGGAGATAAGCTTGTATCCCATGGCTTGTACTTTAACCTAGTATTAATAGTGGTTATAATAATTACAGGTTGTGCCTTCCTTAACTGGGACTCTTTGGTCCGCCAACATCCCTGGTCCGGCAGGACCACAGATGTTCCTAGACCACAGAGCCCAGGTATAGGGGTATTGGGCGTGAGGCAGGAGTGGCAGAAGGGGCGTGAAGACTCAGCTGGGAGTCAGGGGGCAGCGGGCAGAGGGGCGAGTGCTTCAGCAGGGAGTTCTGACCCCTACAGCCAGGCATTAGGGGGGCCTGGCAGCAACAGTCACAGAACTTCGGCCCCAATCACGGAGCTCCAGCAGCGGTAGCTGCGGAGCTCAGACCACACCAACCCCAGTGGCAGCCATAGCCAGGCAGGCAGCTGCGGGGGTAGGCGGGAGCCCTAACTGAGGGGCAGCAGGGTGACACGGGCTATGTTGGGAGGGACCTCCCCTGGTCAAGCAAATCCCCTTATTCAGGACTGGTCAGGTCCCAAGGGTGCTAGAATATGGAGGTCCAACCTGTACAATTACTGTGATCTGGGAAATGTGTTGCTACGTGGTGAACTTTAAACATGTTCAGGATCTAACTGATACCATACGTGCGATTGGACAGGAAAGTATTGAAATTATAACACTTCTTCCAGGTCAGATTGGCAATCGTCTTGGGGTTTTTTTCACCTTTCTATGCAGCATGTAGGTGTGTCTCACTTGTTAGGATTATCTGTTTCTCTCACTTAATTATTTCCTTGCCATTGTGGGGACTTGACCACTGGCATACCTTGGTCCTTCCTGTTTTCTACATGTGGTACATAACAGCCTAGTCTTCTATGAGCTGTCACACTTTGGTTTAATTTCACTTGTGTTTAGTGTGCAGGTGATGGTAGTCAATGATAACCAGGAGCTCAAACTAATTACATTGTCCCTTCTTGCCTTAAATTCTATGAGTATGTCTACACTACAGAGAAGATTGACGCTGCTGCTGTAGATTTTCCAGGGTTAGAATTAGTGGATCTAGTGAAGACACACTAATTTGAACTGAGAGGGACACTCTGGTTGATGCTGGTAGTCCTGCTTCCACAAGGAGTAAGGGAAGTCAAAGGGAGAGTGTTCTTCCTTTGACTTCCTGCCATATGGACAACACCAAAAGTCGAGTTAAGGTACTTCAACTTCAGACACGTAATTAATGTAGGTGAAGTTGCATATCTTAATTTGACCTTCTCCTGCAATGTAGACGTATCCTGTGATTCTAAAATTAGCATTTGCAATTCTAGATGAATAGCATAACTAAAAATAGAATAAATACATGGATTTTTAAGGGAGACCAGACCTTTCTGAAAATCTAGTCTAAAGTTCTTCATGACACCGACCTTAGAATTTCATGAAGTGGTTCTTGCATCAAGTCTGTTACTTCTGGTTCAGTGAGAGCATCTCATTTAGAAAGATATATGGTCTTGATTCAAAGACTTGAAGTGATGGAGAATCTACTGTACCCATTAATAAGTTGCTCCAATGGCTAATTACCCTCACTTAGGGTGTGTCTAGACTACATGCCTCCTTCGACGGAGGCATGTAGATTAGCCAGATCGGAAGAGGGAAATGAAGCCGCGATTAAAATAATCGCGGCTTCATTTAAATTTAAATGGCTGCCCCGATCTGCCGATCAGCTGTTTGTCGGCAGATCGGGGGAGTCTGGACGCGATGCCCCGACAAAGAAGCCTTTCTTCATCGGCACAGGTAAGCCTCGTGAAACCAGGTTTACCTGTGTCGATGAAGAAAGGCTTCTTTGTCGGGGCATCGCGTCCAGACTCCCCCGATCTGCCGACAAACAGCTGATCGGCAGATCGGGGCAGCCATTTAAATTTAAATGAAGCCGCGATTATTTTAATCGCGGCTTCATTTCCCTCTTCCGATCTGGCTAATCTACATGCCTCCGTCGAAGGAGGCATGTAGTCTAGACACACCCTTAGAAGGCACAGAATTTTAATTTTAATTTGTCTAGCTTTAGCTTCTACCACTGGATCTTGTAATGCCTTTTTCGCTAGATTAAAGAGAACTCTCTACCTTTGGGTATCTTCTCCCCAGTGTACATTCTTTTAGACTGTGATGAAGTCACCTATCAACTTTCTCTTTGTTAAACTAAATAGATTATCACATGACATTAGAAACCCAGCATTATCCTTGCTATACATTATTATCGCCAGTTCAATCTCTGGTTAGATTTCCTTCCTATGCATCTTAGATTTCCTGTTAGTTGAATAGTCAAAGATATAATTTAAATGTTAACTTGGTTTTTGACAACCCGAGTTATAAATATAACAGATGTAGGACTTGCTCCCATTTGAAATCAATGGCATTAAATTTAATAGCACAAGTTCAGTCCCATAGTTTCACACTGTAAAATAATAAAATCAGAAGTGAGTGATTTAGACTAGAATATCAGATAAAGTTCATGAGTTCAGCTTATTTTAGACCCAGATGAATTTCTACTCTTTGTTTAATTTTATTGCATAAACAAATTGTTTTTCTTAGATGGTTTGTCAGTTCTGACAAAGGGCCAGATTTTGCCATTGATTTTTCTGCAAAACTCCAGTTAACTTCAGAGGGTGCTCATCATGTGGTGGATGGTACTATGCAAGTGAGAAGCAGTCCTGCTCTCCTTCCCCACACCCATCTTATTTTTAAATCTGGAGGTTATTAACACCTTTTTTGTGCTAGAAATCCAGTTTTATTAGTAGCCTGCTCCAAAATACCACAGAATTCTGTGCAAAAACTGCCATTGTCAGTTGAATAGGCTTTGGATGAAGCACTAGATCATTCCAGAAGGGAAAGTACTGTACAAATACTTGTAATTACAAGTGCTTTTGAATCAGAAAGTATGCTACATTGTTTTTAATATCCACTTTTAGGGGCTAGTCAAGATCAGAAAGATTTGTAATGTGATATAGGGCATTAGCTTGAAGTCTGGATAATTTTTTCCTGTTTGCTCTTTCAATCTGAAGGGGAGAAAGGTGATATTTTCTTACAAGATTGTTTCAGACTGATCATAGATAAATTAAGGTGCTTTGATGTGGTTAAGCAAAACACAGTTACTGATCTAATAACAAATATAAATGTTCTTGGTTAAAATGGGTGTATACATATATTCATTGTTTTTTCCCCTTTTGAATAAAAAAAATGCATTTTTAGTAATGTTTCCTCAAGCTGATTGTTCAGAATCAGCTCAGCTTACACGCTAACGCAGAAAGAATACACAAATACAGCTTTGTACTTGGTCCAGCATAAATTATACTAAATACAAAACTTTTTTTTTAAAGTTAAGCTAACCTGTCTTAAGTTTCTGTTTCCTGGCTTTTGTTGGTTCCAAGTTAGATCAATACCAGAACTTTGCTCTTTCTATTAATCAAAATCCATGTGTGAGAGAGAATTCTTCTTAAGTGTCATAAAAGTTTGATGTGAAGTGGCAGCCTTAACTTTTCATACCTTGGATTGTCTTTATCTCATCACTTGAATGTGTAATGGCCGAGAGTTTCAGATATGAGTGCCTAAAGGTAAGCTCTTAAATCATTATTAGATGTCTAAATACAGTAAGTGGCATTATTTTTAAAAGTGAGAAAATCAGGTGACTTACACTAGCACCTAAATGAGGACTAGGCTCCAAGCCATCAAGCTGTCTTAGGGCAGGTCTATACTGACCAGGAGCTCAGCACTGTGGCATCTATTCCCCAGGGGTCAATTTAGCAGGTCTAGCAAAGACCAACCAAATCAATTGTTGATTATGCTCTCCGCAACTCCAGTACTCCGCTGGAACGAGATGCATAAGGGAGTTGATGAGAAAGCTTCTCCCATCAACTCTCCACAGTGGAAACCCTGTGGCAACTCAGTCTAAGGTACTCTATTCATATAGGTGGAGTTGCATTCGTTAGGTTGACATTGCCCCCTGGTGTAGACATGCCCTGCTTCTTGAATCTCTGGTACCCTGTCAACTGTGTGGGATTAATTCCAGAATCAGGGTCTTCATTATCAAAAGTGAAGACTGAGTTTGGATCCTAACTTATTACATAGTAAAGGCGACTGACTTCAGAGGGTGTGTGAGTTTAGAAAAATCCTGCCTTTTTAAGGTATCTCCAAAACTGGACACCCAAACACTGTTGCCCTCCTAATCACTAGTCACTTTTGAAAGTTTTATCCCTGGAACCTATCTATAGACTCCCATTTTGAAAGTACATGGGGGTGGGGGATGCGCAAGTGTACATGTATACATATGGAGCAAAAGCTCTTATTATTCAGATGGGAAAATGAATGCTAGGCATATGCACTTAGGAGGAATTAACTATTTTCTAATGTATCCCCCTTTCTGCATTACACTGAATAATCTCTTTCCCTCTTTAATATTAACCACTTTAAGGTGTTTGTAAGGTATTCCTGTATCCCCAGTCTATATTTGAGAGTTGTAATCACAGACTTAATATAGCTTGTATAGCTCTATTGTCAAACCTTCCTAATGGAGACACAGCTTATACAGTAAAACCTGCACTATCCAGAACCTAAGCATCCAGAAAACTGTAGAAACTGGCATATTTCTGATGCTAGGAAAAGCAAAACAAAACCAAAACAAACAAACAAAAAAAAGGAAACTGGCCCATTAAATGCTGGGGCCGCTCTTCAGATGAGCATGCAGCACGTACCTGGGGGAGGGGCAAACAGCAGCCGGAAGCAAGCATCTTGGCTCCCCCTGTGGCTGCTGGCACCCCCGGCAGGCCAATCCCCCCGTGGCTCCCACCCCCACCACTCTGGGCAGGCCGCCCCCGCCCTCTCCGCCTCTCTCCCTCCACCTCAGCTTTCAGCCTCCCTCACCAGGCCACATCCTGCCCCATTTCCTCCTCCCCACTGTTCATGGACCCCCCCCCCCCCAGCAGGCCACATCCCAGCCCCTGCACAGCTCCTATGTCCCCTCCTGTAGGTCCCGTATGGCCTCCACCCACCCCACCCCCATCCAATAACAAGAGAGTGCTTATACTGGTGTACTTACACTCATTTATACTGGTATACCTGACATGATTTCCTTGAATAAAATAGTCTATACTGGCTAAAGGACATTTTTGCTTGTATAATTGCTTCTATACAAGTTATTTTTCCAGCATAGCTATGCTGGTCAGAACTGGGACAAATCTCATTTCTGACCAACATAGTTGTGCTGACAAAACTGTTAACCATAGACCAGGCCTTAGATATTTTTGTTTCCTGAAATGGTTTTGTTTGCTAAACTATCTAGTTTCTAACCTCTTCCTTTCTGCTGTCAAAATGCCTAAAACTATGTGCAATATACAATCTCCCCAGAGCTTTAAGAGATCTAGCAATTCTCTATTTTTTTAATGTGATGCTTCCCAAAATAATATTAACTTTATACTGTCATAGTATATTGCAAGTTAGCATTTCTTGGCCATCATTAACCCTACCTCTAATTTAGCATTACTATTTTTCCATGCATTTTTCTCATTGTCATTGAATAACTATGTAGATGACCTGTTTTTCTAGGCTGAATATTTTCTGTTTCCTCTCCATCTATATGATTTCCATAGGCATTTTTACCTTCCTCAGCAGTGTTTACAATCCCAACCATTTTTAGTCGTCTGTGTTTTTAATCAGCATGTGACATGCCCTTCTCTTCCAGATCATTACTCAGGATGCATTTAATACAGCACTCCATTGTGCATCTCCCCCCAACTGGATAGATTGACATTTGTTATTAAGCTATGTTGACAATCCACCAGCTACCTTATAATTCATATAAAAATGCTGTTTATACTCAAGTCAATTTAAATTAACATTTCAAGTAAAAGTTTCATGAAACACTGTATCAATAGCTTTATTGAAGTCTTGAAATGTTATACCCTCTGTTTCTTTCATCCACTAACTTTTCAAAACATGCAATCAAGTTTAGAGTCTTGTCAAAAATATACTTGATAGGCAGTTTTTATCCATGTATTGCTGCCAGGCATGCGAGACAAAAATCCACCATTTTGATCAATGGGAATGCTGACAGTTTTAATTTAAAATATGACTCCAGAAGAGTCTGCCTCTTTTTATCATTGTTATTCACCTTGACTCGTAAACTCTTGGCTCACATATTATGCCATCATCCTAAAATTCAAGGAATCCTGATAGGTAATGAAACTCATGTTGTCTCACTACATGTGATTTGTATACCCTATTGGGGGGAAAAAAACTGTTTAATTCTCTTTAGATTTGCTGACTAAACTCAGGTTCTTAATTTCTGTGTTTATACAGTGCCCCAGTCCTGACTAGAGCCCCTGGTCATTATTGCAGTGCAAATAATACACCATAATATTGGCCCACATTGTTCCATAAATTGCTAGTCAGTCTTCTCTATTAATGTCAATGGGGTATTTTGATTTAAAACTGATTACAAAATATTCCCAATAGAAATAAAAACATCAGATTTATTTATTTATCTTTTATACTAAAGCAAACATGCAGTGACCTTGTTAGGAAGTCTACTTTATGCATAAAGTTGAATAAAGGATATAAACATATTTAAAATAACCATGCTCTTCAGGCTGCTAATTAATTCCCAGTTTGCCACCAAGCCAGTTCCTATTAAATATTTAAAAAGCATATGGATGATATTGGACTGTGGAAGGAAATGAATAGCTATGTATAAAAAAAAAAAAGCGATCAAGTGAGATTCTAAGCCGGTGATATTTAGACTGAGGCTCGCAGGCCACAAGTGGCTCTTTAATTTGTCTCCTGCAGTATGTGATATTAAAAGAGGGTGTGGTTTAATTATTAACCAAACAGGATGTTTTTACTATGTTATTAACCAATTATAGTTGATAAATAGGATTGCCAGATGGTTTAACCAAAAATACCAACCCCCCCAAAAGACATGGAAAGGATTCTAAAGATTCTGTAGGGAGAAAAAAAAAGGGGGAGGCCAAAGTTGTTCAGCCCCCCCAAAAAAGGGACCCCCAAGAGTTGTTAAGCAAAAACAATAAAAAAAAAGCATAGCCTCTTTAAGAAATGCTTTTGAGGCTTTTTGGCCCTAACAGTCTGCCAGCGGCTGTCCACCACCTTGTCCCCCTGCTCCGGGCCAGACAGCTCCCCTGCAGAACCCGGTAAGCACCTGGGATTTTCACCTCCTGATGAGAAAAATATCAGAAAATACCAGACATTTTAGGTGTCTGGTATTTTCTGAATTTTTTTTACCAGACAGGAGGCAAAAATACTGGACTGTCCAGGTCAATACTAGACACCTGGTAACCCTACTGATAAAATAATACTTGTCCAGTAAATATTTCCCTGTCATGTGGTTCAAATATGAAGATGTAGTACTAGAGTAAATGAAACAATGAATTCACACTACTGTGGGGGGGAGGGGGGCGGAGGAGGAGGAGGAGGAGGAGGAGGAGGGTTTTCAGTAATGTTGATTGCTAATTTGGTTCCTGAACCAGTGAAGTTTGAATATCACTGTTCTAAGGAGAAAAGCCAAATAGTCTTCCCAAATTGTAGGTATTCTTGCTGGGACACTGCTGGTTTCATAGGCCAACACAAATGCACTAGGTAATTATGTAGTAACACATTTATTTTAATTGCTAAAATTTATAAAATAGATTATTACAGATGCAACTAGATCAGTAGCAGCTGCTTTTAAATTCCAATGCAATATGGGGATTACTGTCAATGTGAGGAAGTAGTGAAATATTAAATTTCAACTCTGTCAACAACTTCTTTTCTCTGTAAGTCTGGATGACCAATTTATGCAGAAAACCAATGACGGTCTTGTTATTAAAATTTGTTTATTTTTTGAAAAGGGAAAATTCAGATCTTTGTGGAGTACTGAAATGATAATTGAGAAGGCATATTCTGTATTCCAGTACCTACATAACAGGTGCTACTCTTCCATCAAATCTAGATATAGCATCGAAAGAGCTAGAGGCCACTTTTATTACCACTCCCTGAAAGGATTTATGTCTAATTGCTAGTCTCAGGACCTGGAAAGAATGAAATACATTGCACCGTGAGTAGGGATTTTCACCTTAGTTAATCTAATGCCTACTGTAATGAGATTTAGAAGTGCATGTGCTCTTGTTCAAGATCATTAGCATCTGGAGAAACCCAACTCAAAATTGTTCTTACATCCTGTAAGTTCAACTATTAATAATGGAAGCCCTTCAGTCTGTTGTAGCTAGTATTTACAGAGATGCTCATTCACAAAAGTGTGGAGGTTATATTCTACTACTGAACACTGAGTATCTGGGCCAGTCCCAAACAAAATTTTTAATAAACTGGTGTGGATTTGCCCTTGTTCTATCCATTTTTCTTTTAGGTGTTGATCCCAACTTATAAATCTTGTTATCTTGTTAATATTAGTGGGTTTTTACCCTTCTTTACTCAGAAAAAATAAGGATTAGTTTTTTGAAAATAATCTTTGTATGTTGATGTTTTATGATCTGGAAAATGCATCTTTGGATGCTAATATCTATTTTTGCTCTTTTTAGAAAATTAAGAATTCTCTTCCTTAGTTGATTTCCATTGTATTTGGAATGATACTCAGATTTGCTCAGCCTGGTGTCAAATTGCCCTGGTCTACACTTACTTGTCAGTTTTTAAGGCAAAAACTAAGAGTCTCTAATTGTTTCATTCAAACCCTTTTAATCTTATTACATATAAATTATTCCAAATCGTGGTTTGCAGTTGTGTCTAAATGCAACCCCCGAGAGTCAGGGGCATAGTAAACAGAGGAGAGAACAGAGTTCAAATGGCTATCCTTAAAAGAGGCAAGTTTTTTTCTCTCTCTCTCTCTCTCAACAAAAATCCTTGGTGTTCCCCATTAAAAAAAAATATTGTTTGGTGTTCTTCGGTCTTAAAAAGTTTAAGAAACACTGCTCTGACAGGTGATCCTGATTGGTTTAGCCAAGAAGCTATCAAATGCTGTTCTCTTGTCCTCTACCTTGGAACTATCTCTGGAAGCCTTCTGCTCACTATTCAGAATGGGGAAGGGAGTGAAGTAGAGCGCTGATGTCAGAGTGTCCCCTTCCCTCCCCTGTACCCGATCTCCACAGACAGGGGGGCATGACAGGGCTCAGGATGGAGGGAGCTTGCTGGCAGTTGTTCCTATGTCTGAACATGTTCAACATACTTAAAGGGGCAATGAGACTGTCTGTCATTCACACACTTCATGTGTCTGTCACTCACACAAACGCTTTCTGTCTTTCACGCTCACCTCCTGACCCTACATGGACTTGTGGTGGTGTTACTACTTCCCTCAAAGTGTATTGTTTTAAGTTTTTGACTGGTCTGGGAATTTCATAATTTTTAATTTAATATTTTTTGTTTCTCTCTTGTGCCTCAATATTGGTGCACATAACAAAATTCATTCCCTATAACTTTTCCCATCTGTGTGTGGAATACTGGCTGGGAGTGTCTTGGAACTGGGTTCAGTGATCTGGAGGCTCCTGCAGCCACATTGGGAGATTGGATGCTAACAATCCGGCAGTGCAGGGGGACTAAGGCAGACTCCCTCCTGCCCTGGCCCTGCACTAGTTTTGGAAATTGCTGGCATGTCCCTGTGGTGCCTGGGAATCTCCACATGCTGCAGCTCCTTTTGGCCAGGGACAGGAAACCATGGCCCTCAGAAGGTGTGGGGGTGATGCCTGCGGACAGGGAGCAATGTGTGGAGCCACCTACACCTCCCTCTCAGGAGCCACTACTAGATATGCTGGCCAGTTTCGGGAGTGGTACAGGAGCAAGGCAGGGGTCTCTTGAACCCCCTCCTGCACCCAACTCCCCTCCCCAAACTCAACCCAGAGCTTCTCCCACATGCCAAATCCCTTGGTCCAAGACCAAATCCTACACCCCTGCTTCAGCCAGGTGAAAGTGAATGAAGATGGAGCAAGAAGAGGAGATAAAATGAGCAGGGAGGGGCCTCAGATAAGGGGTGGGGAAGGAGGCAAGGCAACTATATTGGGATTTGAGGTAAATCCTGGGTTGCATTTAAATTGAAAAAGTGATCTTGTTCTTAAAAAGGCTAGAGACCACTCATCTAGGTGGAGCTCCATGGTGAGTATGTGCAAGTGACTGGTGGCTCAGAAGTTCTGAGACACTGGTTTTAGAGTCTAGGGTAGCTGAACTATGGAGTCCCATGTCTCAAGAAAGGGTAAAGTAAGAGGTCTGAGCATGAGTGTACCCTAGACACCCTGAGCCAGAAACAATGACCAAAATCAGACCAGACAGCTAGGGACTTACAAGGCTGCGGGATCCAACTGTTGAGCCTGCTCTCCACCGTCTGGTGCTGGTACAGGAGGCTATTAGGCCAAATTCCTTTTAGGACTTTCCTTGTAAAACTGTAGCTGAAGGTGGGGCCGGAAGCCACTGTATCAGAGGCAACGTGGGTAGGGTTGCCAGGTGTCCAGTTTTCGCCTGGTCAGACCGGTAATTGTGTCATTTGGTCAGTTACAAAAATACTGAAAATATCGGACATATAAAATGTCCAGTATTTTCTGTTTTTCTCAGATGGAAAGCTGTGTCTGGTGGGGGCAGAGGGAGCAGGGAGTGGGGGAATTTAAAGGCAAAGCAACATTTTTTTTGGTAGGTTTTTTTTTGCTCGTCCAATTTTTTCCCTGCTATGTTCAGGATTTTTGGGGAAAATATCTGACAGCCTTAAGCGTGGGGTGCCAGGCAGGAGCTGGTCCATGAGGGGAGCCATATTAAAAACAAGCTCCCCTTGTGGACCAGCTGCCTGTTGCCCAGTGTTCTTGCCCCTGATAAAGAGGCAACAGCATGGGGTGGCAGCAGCCCCTTTATAAGGGTGGGGGGGTCTGAGCTCCTAGACCCAGTGCAAGCTGGAACTGAGCTAGGCTGCCTGTCCACCTGGTTCCTAATACACTTTAAATGCAGAGCTGCAGCAGGGGTAGATTCTAGACCAGGCATGAGCCAGAACTGAGCCAGACTTCTGGCCAGCTTGCTAAAAATTTTACTGACAAGGGAAGGGGGAGGGAAATGCATGTAGTCTTTAACATATACGCTTTTGCTTATCAGTTAACCTGTTAATCGACTACACGATTACATCCCTAATGTGTTTGGGTAATATTTAAGGAGTTATGTATCCATCCTGCAAATTAGTTTCTAAAGACCTTGGAGTTAACGCAGGTAACCAGGAGATGACATACCTCAGACAGGTTCCTTTCAGCCAGGAGCTAGGAGACACTTATTTCCCTGTCTGGTTGTATGTGTATTGTCTGCCTCACAATGGAGTCTTATTTTCCTACTGAACCCAAGTTTCAGTCAAAAGTTTATAAAATCTACATAAAAGAAAATGGACACATGAAGGAACAAAACAGCAGATTTTTTTTTTTTTTTTAATGAATGAAGACAAAGGATGGGACTCATATTTCCAGGAAGGCACAGCAGTAAATGTAACTACTGTGAGTGTCCCATGGAGCAGGGGCTGATGTTCCAGAAATACTGAGGGAGAGATGTTGCTATTGCTAACCTCAGAGTCAACGGTGGTCCTGCACAGGTGTTGAGGAGAGTCCTGGTGCTGCGGGTGGCTGCTGGAGTTGGGGAATTGATTGCCAGCAAGCACACGACTTCCTTGTGCTCCAGACAGGTGGTAGCAAGGTGTCACACAAACCTCTGTACTGAAGGTGTGTCACAAACCTCACACCTAGTGGCTTGTGAAGTACAATCTCTTTTGTTAATCCATTTTATTAGAATAATATAAATTTGAGTGCAGTTAAAGACACCATATAGATCTCTGGGTCCAGTAGCGTATAAAGGGATTGTAACTGAGGAGCAATACACTCGGGGAGAAAGTGGACCTATGCTGCTTCCTTTTGCAGACCCCGGTGAAAAGGGAGATGCTGGGAGTTACCACAGTAACCTGTATTACTCTGCTCTGCAGAGACTGTGCAGTTCATGGGCTGTCTTGGTAGGAGGCAGCTGTAGCAGCCCCTGGAGATGTTTATGCTAACAGCTGTTTCAGCCCCTGCAGAACCCCAGAATCCAAGTGGTACACTGGAGGTATAAAGCAAGCCTTGTGGCACCACCATCTTCCTTGGTTATGCTTTCTGTGCTGTGCCTCTCAAAAACCTCTTGCCTTTTGTATGCAATGTGTGTTTTACTGGCCATTTGCTCATGTTAGCAAGGTCAGTTATTTCACACAATGCCAGCCCCATTTATCTACTGTTCAAGTGATCATTGACTAAAAGCAACAGTTTTAAATGTAACTTTTAGTAAATGGCTGGGGGGTGAGGAGGTGAGAAGAGAAATCATTTAAAAATCTTTATTTGTAAATGGAAAGATCAGCACGTGAACAGTGGAATTTGATGTATGTATATATATGATTGAGAATTGCTGCTCAAAGCAGTGATACAATCATGGGGTCAAATTCCTCCTTAGTGTAATGCAACAGTGTAATACAGTCAGTAGAGCAGGGTCCCTGTGCAGCATCATTACTAAAATTAGCTCATTCTCTTTAACAATGAAAGTAACTGCTGTGGTTTGCTGAGTTCTGTGTGTGGCAGTGCAGGGAGTATTGGGGAAGTGTGTATGTGAGGAGGGAGAATTTGGCTCTAAATAAAGTCATATTATGATAATCTTTCCTTGCCTATGAAAGATACAGTGGTTCCAGTCACTCTGTTCCCTTCTTCTTTCACTTTCCCCATCCTGAAGGAGAAACAAGAACTGGGAGAAGAGGGGGAAGGGAGGGAAGCTCAACTCCTTGCCTTCCATATCTCATCCTATTAAAAGAGCAGCAGCACTTGAGCTAATCTCTTCCTTTCCTCCCATGCCAGTAAAAGTTGGAGACAGCAACAACTCAGCCTCACTTCCTCATTTGCTTGGGAAAAACTTCTCACTCTGAGTGCATGCATTTTTCATGCTCTGGTAAAACTACTTTGCTCAGGACTGACACAGTGAAAAATTGTAAGCTGGAAAGCTGCATATTTATGAATAAGGGACTGAGGGTTAAAATAAATGCATTCCGCTATTGATCACAGCCTCTTCCCTTCCATTAAAATAATCAAACTAAATAATGTTACATGCTTTAAAAGTTGCATCTCACTTTAAAGTGCTGCAGGCAACAGCACAGGTAGCCACATCCACCCAAAAGGTTCTTTGTTATTAGCAAGTATATATTTCATGTGGCTTTGTATACTTTTGACAAATCAGGAATTCATAGGTGCACGTGACTAGTGTGTAGGCTCTGCCTTGTCATCCATCTTGACTGAAACTGATATATACTGTTTTCAAAGATATATACAATCAAGCAAAAAGTCAACAGAAGAGAGGGAGTTAATTCTGAGGAATAAATATACCCGTTGCACTAAAGTAAAATTAATTGGGCAGAGAACAGGCTCAAGTGACTCTCAGATTGCAAGTATTTTGTTTATAGTGTGGCCTGCTGGGTAGAGCACTGAACTACAACTCTGGAGATCTGCTGGCTTTATGGTATCACTGGCAAGGTGGTGACCTTGCATAAGTCAATTCCTCTCTCTCTGTCATATTTTCACCCTCTGTAAAATGGAATTAACAACAATTATTTCCTTTGAAAAGTGTTTTCGATCTACAGATGGAATGCTCTATGGGAGTGCTAGAAATGACTTGTTATTTTTATGTATTACCCTAATTCTGAATGTTACAGGGCTATGCAAAAGTGGCAATGTCTTAAACCAGGGGTTTTCAAACTTGGGTTGCATCACTTCCCACAGCTCCGCTTGGCTGGAAATCACAAACCACAGCCAATGGGAGCTGTGAGGCTCTGTGGCTGTGGAGCTTTAGAGTAAACAAAGTGTTGTGGGCCCGCCACGGTGTCTGTGACCCAAGTTTGAAAATCCCCTGTCTTAAACCAAATGACTGTAGCCTAAAAAAAATAGAGCAGGTAAATTATAAGGCCTACTTTTCAGGGGTGAAATCCTGGCCCCAATGAAATCAGTAATAAAATTCCCATTGATTTTGAGGCAATCTTAATCCCCAGTTTCTGCCACAGAATCTAACATGTTAATATTTAACCATATATTAAAAATAAATGTATTTTGTTTGGGGTTGATGTATAATCAAATCGAATATTAAGTCCTAATCTTCTGCACCTACCTAAATCTTATTCTGTGCTTTTTCTGCTTCTGATTATTGTGTTGCAGTATTTTAATCAGGTATTTTACTGGTATTACTGTTTCGTAAAAGAAATAAAAATATAACATATTGTGGCACGTCTCATGTTGATCAGGTAAAAGACAGAGGGTTATAGTCCTGTCTACAGGAAAAACAAATTTTCAATGGGAAATCTTACCCCACTGTTGTGTGGCTTTTTAGGGAGCAATTAAGGAACAGGGTAACCCTGCTGCCCTGATTATTAAGATCCAGTAACTCTCTTATGGCACCTCTACACAGCAGGACTAGAACCAAAATAAGTTATGCAACTTGAACTATGTCAGTAGCTTAGCTTAAGTCGAAATAGCTTATTTCGGCTTTTGGCGCTGTCTACACAGCAGGAAGTCCGAGTTATAGCACTCTTCCTCCAGCTTCCCTTACTCCTCGTAAAATGAGGGTTACAGGAGTTGGAGTAAGAAGTTTTCCAGCTCAACAGTATGTTGAAATAACTGCTTGCTGTGTTGACACGGACTATGTTATTCCAAAATAACGCTGCTGTGTAGATTACTGTTTATATTCTTCTGTCTCTTGTTATAAGTCACATTAAAAATAAAAGCCTAATATTTCGTTTCTGATCATTTCCACACTGGGGATGTAAAATCCTATTTAATTAGTTAACAGTTTAAAAATTAAGTTTAATTGTTTAGACAGGGGTGGCGGGAGAGAGGGGGCTTCGGGCCTGGTGCAAGGCTGCTGATTCCCAGCCCCACACAGGCTGTGAAGTGGAGCAGCCCTCCACCCCACGGCAGGTTGCTCCTGGGTAACCGGCTACCCATTCACATCCCTATTCCACACAGTAGTTTCTTCACTGAAATCCAGTGTGTGTTTTGTATATAATCTGGGTCAAATTCTGCTCCCTGATAAATAGGTGCAATTCTGTTAACAGAGCAAAATATTAATCATTTTTAACTCTTCCTCCTCACTAGTTGTGTGATCTACTTCTCTAAGTCAGATGACTCTCTGTCATCCAACCACCAAAATTTGTTTGATACATGATCTTATTACCTATACATTCTGGTTCAAGTGCCAAAAATAATTTTCTTTGATAACTGATCTATTGACTCAAAAAAGCCTCACAATCCCCTTAAGCTTAGATTGTAGTAAAGGAGCTGGTTAGCACAGCATTCACACTGACCATTTTATTTTCATACCTTTCCAGCATCATTTGCGTGGAACTTAGAACCTTTCCCAGATAGAAATACGTTTTTCTTCTTTTTCTTTCCGTTAACCCTTTTTTATTTTCTATTTCTGTTTGATTTGTGGCTAGATGAATGTGCTTGCTCCAAAGAGAGGCTGCATGCGGTTCAAGACAGAGATCTGGAAAGTGGTTGCAGCAGCAGTAAATTTAAGTAAGGAATAGTTTGAGGTGTAAGATATGAAGAGGTGGCAGCAGTTAGCATGTGTCTGAGCAGTCTTGGAAGCCAAAATCTATTTATAGATTGGAATCACATTATGGGTAGGGAATGTAAAAGGGGAAGGAAGATGGTGTTCTTGAGACTAGTAGTGTTTGGTCTCCCAATGGGAACTGCTACTCTCACTTTTCTCTGTAGTTGTGTTTTTTTATTCAAGAAAGAATATGCTCCTTTACAGCCCTATCCTGATGTCATTTTGTGCTGATTTGTATTAAACTGTACATAAAATTTTGAGAATTAACGTTTTACCAAAGATTCTGTTTCCTTTTGTATTCACTAAGAGCCCACAGGTGTTTTTTTTGAAGTCATTCAAATACATAAGGGAAACACTGCCCCTCTCCCAAAGAGCTTACAGCCTTGGCCCCAATCCTGCAATGGGTTCAACACATACGGACAAGGCCGCTGAACAGTCCTCTGTGCTCATGCAAGACCTACAAGAATTTGGATTTGCAGTATTCAGAGCCACGAGTTTTAGACTAGGCGGAACGAGTAGAAAAAAATAAACAAGATCAGAAGGATAATAGGGAGTAGAGAACAGACACAAAGGTTGAAACAGTAAGAATCATATGGTAACATAAGCCCCAGAGTGCAAAGTCTTATGTTTATATTTTGATGGCTGTTGTAACTATATGTTAATCAGCATACCCATGTAAACTCTGTTTGTGAAGAACATATTAAAAAATAGCATGTTATAATTTAAAGACTGTCCTTATAATAAGCAGTGTATATACGTACGCAAAAATAGTACAATAACCCATAAGAAGCTGAGATACCAGAATCACCCAACAGTGCAGTATAGATGAGATTAGCTCTGATTTAGTGGAATCAATAGACAGTTTATAACTGTGACAGTTGAGAAAGCAGTTTGATTAACTGAGGTATTAAAATTGAAGTTAATTAAGCAGTTTGAGAGAATGGTGTTAGAGAGCTGATAGCAGTACAGTATACTGAAGGGAAATACTAGTCTTTTGAGTTAATTGTCAGAATCAAAGTATTATTAAAAGTAATTAAAACCACATCAGTGGTTACATAACATTTAAATACAGAATGAGAAATATTACAACTGTACCCAGCTTTTAGTACAGGACTTGACCAGAGCCAAACCAGAGAATTTGCAGAACAATGGGAGGTCAGTACTGTCTAGCAGCATTACCAACACTTCCACTACTTACTGGGCTTTTAGAAGATATTTAGGGGAAAATTAGAGCTAAATAACACAGAACCTGAGAGTGAATACTGGTGGCTGTATACAAACTTAATTAACCCAGGAAACTTGACCACACCCATGTTGAGTGAACATCCAGCTAACTAAAATCATGCCAGAACATGGATGCTGTTGGACCAGAAGGTGCTGGACTAGAGAGGTTCAACCTGTATTTAAAATAGACCAAAGTTAAATAATAACAAGTTACCAGCTTGGCCAGAGCAGTCTCCACTTGCCCCCTGGTTAAAACATAATGTTTAACCAGTTAACTGATTCAACAGGTTTTTATATCCTATCTTATATACATGCTGTGTTACAAGAGAGGGGGAGTGTTAGTGGCTGGTAATTCCCACTCATGTCAGGCAGTACATTTGCAGAGGTTTCAATATGAAGATGTAGGCACAGCAGAAATTATATTTTTAACTTTTATTTAAATGCTTTTCTTCTCTTTTTTTCCCCTTTTGTGGTCTCTGGCAACAGTAATAAGGAAGATGAATGAGGGCAAATGAGTTTGGAGGGACAGGGCATTGAGGAGTGTTACACAGGGTATAAGAACAAGGAAGAGGAAGAGAGGAGGAATGAGAGAGAGAAAGTCAATGGGCAAGAGCAGGCAGCATAGTAAGAACAAACAGAATTCATTAGTGGCCAAGAATCCATAGAGAGCAACAAGTGTCAAGGAAGTAATCCGTTAACTTCAATGGGAGACAAAACATTCTGATATGAAGAAATTCAGCCTCTGATATGAGCAGGGATTTAGAACAGGAGAGTCAGTTAGGTGCAGAGGGTTCCAATTGAAGCTATAGCTCTGCCTGTGCTGCAGTTTCTGGGGACTTTTTAAGCTCACAATCCAACATGAAGGGATTTTCATACTGTGCTCTCTGTAGTGCAGCTCAGTTTTTTAGCCCTACTGCACAACTGGAGGAGAGCTCTAGTGCAGCTCACCCCTGCACTGTAGCAATGGTCAAGTGCTGTGTATATAAACCCTGTATTGCAGAAATTGGGCCTTTCAGTTGTGAACCACAGGGAGAAGAGAAGCCTCTGTGTGGCCACTACATGGGTAGAGTGAAGACCTGGTTCCAGGACCATTTCAAAGGGTATTCAGGGCCTGAGGTAACCTTCCCCTGCCACATAATGCACCAGGTGTGGGCCCCGGGGCAATCCCCCACACATCAGTTCCCACCTTCATTCCACCCCTTTCCCAACACCTGCTCTGCCCCCTCTCCTGAGCAACGCAGTCTGGAGAACTAGAGGCTTGGCATGGAGATAGGGCGGCTGCGTCTAGACTGGCATGATTTTCCGCAAATGCTTTTAACGGAAAAATTTTCCATTAAAAGCATTTGCGGAAAAGAGCATCTAGATTGGCACGGATGCTTTTCCGCAAAAGCACTTTTTGCAGAAAAGCGTCCGTGCCAATCTAGACACGCTTTTCTTCAAAAAAGCCCCGATCGCCATTTTCGCGATCAGGGCTTTTTTGCGCAAAACAAATCTGAGCTGTCTACACTGGCCCTTTTGCGCAAAAGCTTTGCGCAAAAGGACTTTTGCCCGAACGGGAGCAGCATAGTATTTCCGCAAGAAGCACTGATTTCAGACAGTAGGAAGTCAGTGTTCTTGCAGAAATTCAAGCGGCCAGTCTAGACAGCTGGCAAGTTTTTCTGCAAAAGCAGTTGCTTTTGTGGAAAAACTTGCCAGTCTAGACACAGCCTGGGAGGTGATTCCCACTCCTGCTCCACTCACCACATGGGCAACAGGAGCCGGAGTGGCCCAGCAGTATGTTCTGTTCCTCTGTGCGACCCCACCGCCCCCGGGAAGTGGAACACGTTGGGGCTGGGGCTCTCTGCTTCCTGCTCCAATGGAGAAGCCACATGCAGAGGTCTGGGACAGAGCAGCAGAGTGGAGCAATGAATTAGAAATGAACATGAATCATTAGGTTGCTCACATTGAGGATCTAGAAAGCAGTTTTCTGTTTATTTTGGAAGTTGTCAGTTAACAAAAATGGTAGTGATTTGTGGTCAGGGAATGTATTTTGAGATGCAGATGGTAGCGCCATATGTACCTCAGTGACTAAGATTGTGTCATTGTTTCCACTGTTAATTTTCTCCTTGCTCTGCTGCTATTCAAAAGAAAAAATTGCTTTGGACAGAAAGTTCTCAGACAAGGTCTTGGCCAAATAGCTGCTTTTTTTTTTTTTTTTTAACAATCTTAAAACAAAACAATGATTTAAGACCGATTTCTGTTCTTCTGTACAACAAAAACAGCCTTGTGCTTTATACAAAAAAATTGAGATCCAATCGAAAATGTAGGTTGGCACATTTGTTTGTGTTGTTAATGTTTTATAGTTTAGAAATACATTTAAATATTTTGAAGTCATGCAGTATGTATATGGAAATTTATCATGCTGAACTAGTGCTCATGCATAGTAGCTGAAGTAGCACAGGAAGATGGAGATTCTTAAAAGTTTTCACCTTGTAGATAGCATCTTTTCAGAATGTCTGTTGAACTGCTTCTCTTTTTCCCTATGCTTCTTGACCATGCAGTCTACCTCCTCTGCTATTGAAGGAATAAAGTCCTCAAGGACACTACAGCAAACATTCGCATAGAAAAATAACATTATTAAAGTTTGGTTTTTTCATTCATATTACTTGTATTGTAGAAGTGCCTACAATCGACAGTCAGGGACCGGGATCCAGATACGCTAGGCACTGTACTATTACAGAGCAAAAAAGATGGTCTTTGCCTGGAACTCTTTCCATCTATGGGTACATCTACACTCTTGACTCCTGTAACCCTCACTGTACAAGGAATAAGGGAATTCAGAGGAAGAGTGCTCTATTTTGAAATAAGTGCTGTGTAGATGCTCCCTATTTCAAAATAAGCTATTTCAAAATAAGATGCGCAATTGATGTAGCTCAATTTGCATAGCTTATTTTGAGTTAAGCCCTGAAGTGTAGACACACCCCTAAGAGTATGAAGAGAGACAACTGATAGATACAAAATTTACAAACAGAGCACAGCAGAACAGTTGGACAAGCGATAGACACTGATCACAACACAATAACAATTGTGCTTTTGTTTTTAAATACAGGCAGTCCTCGGGTTACGTACAAGATAGGGACTGTAGGTTTGTTCTTAAGTTGAATTTGTATGTAAGTCGGAACTGGTACATATTGTAGGGGAAACTCTAGCCAAACATTTCTCCAGAGCTCAGTTTTATTCTCCCACACCTCACTTCCCTCAGTCCTTTATTCTCAAGCTGAGAAAAGCCGCTCCGCGTCTCCCTGGTCTGCTGGGGGAATGGGGGGGGCGCTAGCTTCGCATCTCCCTGGTCTGCTGGGGGGAAGCAGCTAGTGCGGGGTTGCCTCACCCCATTTGTAAGTAGGGATCCGATGTAAGTCGGATCCATGTAACCCGGGGACTGCCTGTACACTGGCTTCAGCTGCAGGGGATAGGATGACACCGTCAACATTGAACAGTAATGAAAATAATTCAGCAGCAGCAGTAGCATTTTGTATGGGTTGCAAAGGGACAGTGTGCTGTGGGGGTATGATGTTGTGTTAGCTGAGACCACAAATACACGCCTGATTGGGAGTTCAGTGGTAGGACTAAGCAGAAAAGGGCTAATACTAGATATATTGAATTAGATATGACCTGTATGTGTAGATCAAATGAGAGGAAGTTAAAAATTACTAGATTATGGGTTTTAGTAATAGAGAGAAAGGTTGGGGTGTTGCCGTTGATAAAGAATGCAGGGGTAGAAAAGGTTTGGGCGGGTGGGTTAGGAATGTAGTTTTGACATTGATAAACAACTTCTGTAACATGATGTGAATTACAGGGTTTTTTTAAATGTTGACTTTCTCTTTGTGTGTGGTTTTTTTTTTTTTTTTTTTTTAAGAAAAATTATTTGTGCACAGTGCCTGGTGTTGCTGTCTACAAATTTAGAGAGATTTTGCTCGGAGTGATCTGTTGAGAGAGAAGGTCAAAGTGTCAGTTTTAACACTGAATTTTCTGGCCTTTTACAATTTATGTCAAAACCCAAAGGCAAAATGTAACTTTTTGATCTCTGTGAAATCACAGTGCTGCTGAATGTTGAGTTTTCTGGGTTGTCTGTAATCTGGAGAAATGTTTTAGATCTCAAAACCTTTCAGTGAATAACTTCTGTGTATCACCTGTTTTCAACTTGAGTGTCTGTGTGTTTCAAAAACATGGTTGTCTAAAGTTCTTCTTTTGGATAAGGGGAAAATTACAATTTTTTCTATGGTACTACATTCTGATATTCTGTCAGGCTTTTCTCTCAGAGAATATAGGAAACAATGAATAGGCCTGTGGTACCTTAGAGACTAACCAAAATATATAGAATCATGAGCTTTCTTGGGCAAAACATACTTCACCAAATGAATTGAACTGGAAAAATAACAGAAACCAAGTTATATAAAGCAGAAGTACCTGTCAATTGTAGGCTAATTAATGATAGTGAGGCTAATTAAGTGGCTGGATGTGTCATACATAGCTTTTGAGGTGGAAATGCAGATGTTAAAGGCAGGAAAAATACATCAAAAGCAGTGTACATATAAAGATATATGTCAGCATATTAAGAAATATATGTAATATTTCAGCTGACTTTATCCCGTTTGTGATCTTTGACAGGCATATGCATTGTAAATCAATGGGACAGAACAAGGAGCCTGAACTATTTGGAAAAGGGAAAGAAAAGATTGTTCAGATGTAGAAAACTTCAGATCCATCTATCCTCAGTGACTGGCTCCATCAAGTCTGTCATTATTGAGATAGAAAGATTGACTTTACTTCAGCAGCAGACTTGAAATGTGTAAAAAATATGGGCTCTGGTTATATGTTGCTACTTGGCATTGATGATACTACTGCTCTCATTTAATTTTAATAATAGAATTATTAAATTGTGTATCTTAGTTTTTTCAATTAGGACTTGTATTTCCTGGCATAATATTGCAAGCCACAGTTAATTTGGATTTAAAACTGGCATATACACAAATGGATTATGAAACCAAATCTCCATCTTTTTAAGAATCATAGCATTATGTCTAGTTATTTGCATGGAGTTTGGTCTGCCCACTCTTATCTGCTGTATCTATTTGAGTGGGAGAAGGTGGTTCATTGGCCTTCGTTTTTATACTCTCTACTAATTTAAATACAGAGCGTTGGCTATGTCTACATACTATAATAAATCTATAGACGCTTATTACAGTGACACATTGGTTTTTCCATTGCTTTAGTAAATCCACCCCCTCGAGAAGCAGAAGCTAAATTGACAAAAGAATTCTTCCATCAATCTAGCTCAAGGGTAGGTAATAAGTGACCCAGATGCAGTTTGGTAGGGTTAGCCCTTGGCAGGCTGCTGATGCTTTGTTTACCTGCGCGTCCATAGTATGGCTGCTCGCAGCTCCCGGCCACAGTTCATTGTTATTGGGCAATGGGAGCTGCACAAAGTGGTAGCATGGCCCGTACCACTCCCCGCAGCTCCCATTGGCAGGGATTGGTGAGCCATGGCCAAAGGAAGCTGTGAGCAGCCATACCTGCACATACACAGGTAAATAAAGCATCCAGCAGCCCGCTGAGAGCTAACCCTGGTGAATTGCATCTGGCTTGCAGGCTGCTTATAGCCCACCCTTGTAATTTCATCTACATTGGGAGTTCGAGTGACCTAACTGTGTCACAAAGTATGTGAAACTTTTCACATACTCATTGATATATATGGCTTGACCTACATTTTAGATGTAGACCAAGCCTTTAACTATGCTTCTCAGATCTACCCTGCTGGAGTACAAGTTAAGGCCTATTCTGCTGCCAACTACTGTACAATGAAGAATAGGAATTTTGCAAGATCCAATACTATTTACTGATCCTTCTAGTCTTGCGGATGTGAAGATGCTGGAAACAGCAGGTCATGTTTCAAATCAGGGTCTCCCCAGGGATTTAAACTTTCAGTCTTCTCATGGAAAGGTAACTGGATCTACAAAGAAAATATTAGGCAATTCTCCTGACTTTGGCCTGGCTATGGCACTTGCAACAATGAGAGTACTGGCATAGACCAGCCATCAATTACTTGAGATCTGATTAGACAGAATGGTGGAGGAATACTGGTGGCATATATGCTAGAAGTCTGGTCTACATGACAGGCCTATATCAGTGTACTGCATCGCTCAGAGAAGTGAAAAATCCATATGCCTGTGCAATTGTTGTCATACTAATCAGTCTTCCCCACATAAACAGTGATATGTCTGTTTGAGAGCTTCTGACATCAATTTAGCTCGCACTTCTTAGGGAGATGGATAAACTACAGCAATGGGAGAGCTCTCTTCTGTTATCTAGAGCATCTTTATTTTAAAAAGGTTGCATGTACCAATGCAGCATTTTAAGTGTAGACCTATGCCTTCACTGTCCCTAGCCCTGATGGAGCTATATGGCAAAATTAAAACAGGGAGATTTAGGAATACTGGGGGGGGGGGGGGGGGGGGGAGAGGAGCTTTTGTAAGGACTATAAACACCCTCAATTTTCAGGGCTTAAAGCAACCTTTGTGTGTCTAAGGTTAGGCAGAATCTTTCTGGGGGTTGGTTACCCAGTAAATATCTACAACAAAGATTTCTCAAGCAATTGGTGCTGGCCTCTGAGCTGAGATAGGGAGATAGATGGAATTTGGGTATGATCTGGAATGACATTTTCCCAGTATACACAGTAGTTATGATGTGATAGAAAAAGTGTAAGGCTTTGTTGTTTCTGCACATTTCCATCTGATAAAACACCATAGGAAGAGGAGTGAAATTCTTTAATAGTAGAGTTTAAATTAAAAAAATTGTTAAGAATTAAGAAATGTGTATAGGAAGACGTGCTTTAGACATCAATTCTTTGCAGTCTGTAACCCAAGAATTATACAAATTCATATTTAAATTTGAGAGCAATGCCAGAAATGCTTTCAAGTGAGGGAAAGAATCATTAAAGTGTATTACAGTACTTCTTGTAGTCATCTTCACTTTCGCCTGTAAAGTACTTTTAAAAAATAATTCTTTCTTTCTTTCTTTCTTTCTTTCTTTCTTTCTTTCTTTCTTTCTTTCTTTCTTTCTTTCTTTCTTTCTTTCTTTCTTTCTATCTTTCTTTCTTTCTATCTTTCTTTCTTTCTTTCTTTCTTTCTTTCTTTCTTTCTTTCTTTCTTTCTTTCTTTCTTTCTTTCTTTCTTTCTTTCTTTCTTTCTTTCTTTCTTTCTTTCTTTCTTTCTTTCTTTCTTTCTTTCTTTCTTTCTTTCTTTCTTTCTTTCTTTCTTTCTTTCTTTCTTTCTTTCTTTCTTTCTTTCTTTCTTTCTTTCTTTCTTTCTTTCTTTCTTTCTTTCTTGATCTCCTTTTGTAATTTATAGTGTGATATTGGATACAACAAAGCATAGCACGGGCAAGTGTTGTATTCAATAGAGAGGTATTTAATTCAGATTGAATCTCTCTAGTCCAGAACTCTTTCGTTCAGAAATTTGTCATCTTTTCATGGGTGTAGTCAAGTTTCTCGCATAAGTTTATTTACAGCCACCAGTCCTAACTCTCAGTGTTTTATACTCTTATTTAGCTCTAATTTACCTCCAAATATCCTTTAATAGCCCAGTAAGCCGTGGAAGTGTTGGTAATGCTGCTAGACAATATTGACTTCCTGTGGTCCGGAAAATTCTCTCGTTTAGAACTGGTCAGGTCCCTGATAGAGAGGTAGCAACACACAGGGTGTGGGAGGTGGTTCACATGGGAAGCTGGCTTTCAAGCCATCTGTCCACATGCGTATTGGCTGCTGTGGAGCTGCCGGTCCCCCACCCCACTTCTGCTTCTCTATCAGAGGGTGGGAGGGACAGGCGGGAGCTGATAGGCATGGGGAACATATTATGCAGAGTCACCTGCCCCACCTTGTTGCCTCCCACAGAAGCAGTGGGGGCAGGTGGGAGTCGGTGCGCGCGGGGAGCCAGCTTTCTATTAGAGTCGGCAGTGTGGGGCAGGGGAGGAGGCAGGGGAGGCTGCCACGGACAGGGCCCCCAGAGAGGAACTGTTGCTGCCCCACACTGCTCCCTCTGATAGAGAAGCAGCAGCGTGGAGTGGCAGGGAGCTCCCCGGGAGTGGGGCCAGGAGCGCATTGGCTACTGGCTCCACCTCCAGGGACTATCGAATAGTTGTATAACTGCTAAAATTTGATGAAGTTACATGATTATTAAATTACACGCTATCTAGCATCCCTAGATTTAACCCCAGGGGACTTGCAAACGATGGCATGCAAAACTCCATCTCACTTGGACGAATGCTAGACCATCACAAGCTCAGAGCACTGAGATGCTACCTGGCCCTTGGAGGAGCAATTATGTTGCACATCCTGAACTAAAATTTAGTTTATAGTATTTTCACTTAGATGTAACTTTACCTATACATTTTCCTTTTTTCGTTCTCTTTAATGAACAAAAGAATTGAAAGGGGCAGGGACTTTGGTCATTTTATCCTAGAGAGGGAAATCCTAAAGCTTCATTTACTTAGTGTTGGGAAGAGTGGCAAAAGAGGGGTAAAGGCTTTATCTTTTAATCTGAGAGATTGGTATTTGCCTATAAGATACCAAACTTCCTGTTAGAAAAAGATTATAATCAACATACAACTTTTGTTCTAAGTAAGGATGAGCTATGAAATTCTGTATGATTAATAATGCTCACTAACATAGAACTGGAGTTAATGAGTCACACTAGTTTCTGGCTTACTTTCTACTTAGTGTCACATTTGCCCAATCAATTTTTACATTTGCCCCACTTTACTATATGTATCTACTGGGCACTCTTTTGAGCACCAGTGTGACATCTGCCCACAATGAAACTATGCAGTAGATACTCTTTTTTTCCACTGTCTTTCTGTTTGTTGGGAGGATTATATTAGTTTATTTCTATTTGCGGCAATAAATTGAGACATGTAAAAAAATTATATTGCTTAAAAAATAAATCCTGTACATATTCTGAGTGGAAAGTCAGTTGTTGCAAGCTAGTGTTGCTTTTTTTTTTCTTCTGTTTGTCAGATCTCAAAGTGTTCTTCTTTTATATTTAATCTTGTTATATCAAGCATGTAAGTTCCTTGACTGAAAAATCATTTATTCTGGGTATCAAATGTTTCATTACAGTGACCCAATTGTAAGACTGTTCTCAGCAACAGAAAATTGGGGGGAAAAAATCAGCATTTGCTTCCAGATTCTAATACCTGAGCTGAGGTTCCAGGGTTTAGGTTTTTCAGAATGTGACATCATTCTCTCTTTCAGAAGCTCTAAAATTCACTATTAAATATATTTATGCCTTATTATTCTTACACCTTCTTTTGAGAAGCTTACCATCTTATGTACCTGCCCAATTGCTAATTGATAGTAAATTCTTGGAGAAGGATCAACAAAGGAAAAAATATTAAGGACTCTCCAGTAAAAAATAAAGATAAGGAATCCATTCAGTAACTTCTGTCATGGATGGGGTTTTGCCCTTTTAATTAAGTTTCTTGAGAGAAATGTATTTTCTTCATCTTTTCTATCTAATTAGTATCAGATTCAGATTCTATTTGTGAATCTTACCCTGGAAACAGATGAAGGGGAGACATATTCTGGACATTATGTAAACTGCTTGGTTCTAGTTTCTACTACATGTTTTTCCTGAAGTCTGGCACAGCACTGTAATCTTACCTACCGTATATTCCGGCGTACAAGACGACCTCTGAAGTTAAAAAACATCCCCCAAAAATCGGGGGTCGTCTTGTACGCCGGATGCCCCGCCGCCGGAGCCCCTCCGCGGCTTTGAAAGCCTCGGGGGAAGCCGGCGGGGGGGCATCCCAGGCGCGCATGGGCTGCCCCCCCTCCGGAGCCCCTCCGCGGCTTTGAAAGCCTCGGGGGAAGCCGGCGGGGGGGCATCCCAGGCGCGCATGGGCTGCCCGCCCGCCGGAGCCCCTCCGCGGCTTTGAAAGCCTCGGGGGAAGCCGGCGGGGGGGCATCCCAGGCGCGCATGGGCTGCCCGCCCGCCAGAGCCCCTCCGCGGCTTTGAAAGCCTCGGGGGAAGCCGGCGGGGGGGCATCCCAGGCGCGCATGGGATGCCCAGCCGCCGGCTTCCCCGAGGCTTTCAAAGCCGCGGAGGGGCTCCGGCGGGGGGGAGCCCAGGCGCTCCTGGCGGCTTTGCTCCCGGTGCCTCTGGTCTGCTGGGGACCATCTCCAGCAGACCAGGGACACCGGGAGCAAAGGAGGCGGAAGGGCGCTGGGGTATAAGATGAAACCCTATCTTTTAATTAAAAAGATAGGGGGTCGTCTTATACACCCAGTCGCCCTATACGCCGGAAAATACGGTAATAGTTTTTAGTATGTGTCTGTAGCTATTTAGCTTGTCCAGTTTAAATAATAAACAAATTAGGCTCAGATTTAGCTTTGACTTTAACAGTTTTAAGCATATCATATGCCCTTCGTTTTTCTAATAATGATTCATATGGCTTGTGTTCTGCAGTATTCTCTTACTTTATGTATCTGGCATCTTCTCTGGTTATGTAACAATATAACTCGCCCAACATTTTCCTTGAAAAACAAAAAGAATAACTCGAAAGTTGTCTCAAGTTTTGCTTTTATAGACCAATTAATTTAAATGGCTTGGAAGGATTTTTATGGATGCGCTGGACTTAGTATTTTTTGTTCTGTCCCACATCAATTGATGCCATCTTGAGAGAGAATGGTATCGAGAATTGATACAAGTAGTGTCTGGGTGATTTTTTGTTTGTTTGTTTCCCCCTTTATTGTGTCCTTTAAGGATTGCTTTTCTTATTCCTAAAGCATCTCATCCCCTTTTCAGTAGAGACAGGTGCTGCTTCAAAAGCTAGCCATTAGGTGTTCTTGGAATGGGGGTTGTATGAAATTAATTGGAGTGTTAAGAGCCTACACTACACTTTGTAGATCACATAAAGTCTGTTTAGTGGCTGCTTCCTGTTTGTGTCTGTGGCAGGGTAGACTAGGTCCAGAGGCCTAAGGCTCCTACTATAGCCCAACCCAGAATGGAGCGGAACAGAAATCTATCCAGCTGCATAGAGTGGGGGGGCGGGGGGGAGGATTAACCAATCAGAGAGACAGTCAGGTATAAGAGATGCTACAGTGCTAGAGTTAATCAGTTGTTGTATGGATCAGGCTGAGAATAGTGTTCCTGGCTGGCTGAAGGAGCAGCAGAACCATGGATGGATCAGTTGCTAGCTGAGACCCAGAAAGCAAGAGAGCTCCTTGTTGATGCTGGGACTGAGTACCTCGAAAATTCAATCCCATGGCATGAGTAAGGCATTTGAGAAGATGCTGGAGCTGTGGGGTAAGAGGCCCAGGGGATAGAAATGCAGTTCAGTTAAAAGGGATGCAATGGGTAGCTGCTATTGGTATGGTCCATGGCTTGGGACCTAGGCAGGCCCAGAAAGTGGCTTGACTTGAACTAGAACCCCTTCCAGAAGTGAAACTGAACTGTTTAGTGGCCCACTTGGAGAGCTGGAGCCAGAAAGGCCCAGGAAGGGTGAAGAGTCTCCAGGGAGGAAACCAGAGACTCTTTGAAGGCTAGCCCAGAAGGGAAGGATGCAGGAAAACAGTATCTCTAGGAAGGAAGCCCCGAGAGTATGGCTACTTAAAGGGTGAGCACAGGGAGGGCTACATAGAGATCAGTGGAAGGGTACTGGGATAGAACCCTTCTGAGGTAAACAATCCATGGGGGATCTGTTTTATTTCACATACGGTATGTGACTCAGCAGGAGGGCTGAGTTGTTAAAAACCACTTGAGAAACCAATGACAGAGGCCACCGCAGACTAAGAAAGCAGGCATATTCACTGACCCGGAAATGCTTGCAAGAGGTGGGTGCCATCCTGTTACAGTGTTTGACTGAGAGTAGCTTCACCAAGGAAAGCCAGAGGGAATTGTTCTCAATTCAGGTTAGCTAACTCTCTTTAAAATAATGAGTAGCACCGTAGACACTAACAAAAAATATCTATGTAGTATCATGAGCTTTCATTGGCAAAACCCACTTCCTCAGATGAGCAGAAGAAGTGGGTTTGCCCACAAAAGCTCGTGATACTATATATATTTTTTGTTAGTGTCTAAGGTGGTACAGGACTACTCATTGTTTTTAAAGTTACAGACTAACATGGCTACCCCTCTGAGACTTTCATAATACAGTAAAACTCCATTAGTCCAGCATCCAATGCTCCGGGACTCCTGATGGTCCGGCACCATCAGGAACCCGGAAGTGCTGGGGCAGCCGAACAGGCTTCCCCCATTCAGCTGCTGCTGAAACTGACCAGCAGCTGAATCGGGGAAGCCGGGAGCAGAGCAGCTGGGGTGCTGCCGGGTTGGTCTCGTAGCGCTGCCCCTCGGGGCTGTGGGACCAACCTGGCAGCACCCCAGCTGCTTTGCCCCAGGCATCGGGATTCAGCCGCTGCTGAAATTGACCAGCTGCGTCAGTTTCACCAGCAGGCTGAATCCGGACGCCTGGGGCAGAGCAGCTGGGGTCCTGCCGGGTTGGTCCCGCAGCGCCGTCCTTTGGCGCTACGGGACCAACCTGGCAGCACTCCAGCTGCTCTGCCCCAGGTGTCCCCAAGAGCAGCTGGGGTGCTGCCGGGTTGGTCCCGCAGCCCCGAGGGGCAGCACTACGGGACCAACCGGGCAGTACCCCAGCTGCTCTGTCCCAGGCATCCCCAAGAGCAGCTGGAGTGCTGCTGGGTTGGTGCCGTAGCGCCGCCCCTCGGCGCTGCGGGACCAACACGGCAGCACCCCAGCTGCTTTATTGCAGGCATCCCCAATTCAGCTGCTGCTGAAACTGACCAGCAGTGGCTGAATCAAGCCTTGAAGAATTGTGGATGTTGAGGCAATGTATAACTCCTTTAAATTCCTACCTAACATTGTTTGTAAAGGTTCTTGAGCTTTGGGGAAAAAAATAAAGGATTCTTCCTAAATTTTGAGTAGGTGTGCAATTATATTGTCTTTCTTCAAAAGAATTGTCATTTTATGTACTGCCTTGTCATGTGAAACCTATCAAAAGGCAGAAACAAAATTATTTTTGGTAAGGACTAGAAAGATATAGGTACTTTTGCTCTTAAAACTTTAACAGTAAAATGGTATCATTTTAAAAACATACCATAACGAAACCCAATCAAATACTGTGATATACCTACATTTAAATCTAGGGACAAAAACTTAGACAGTGATCTGTACTTTCTACCTTTTTCTTAAGACTTTTTCATAAATATACTTCCAAGATCTGGCACAAATATGGGAGCAATCAGACTAATGCAATATTTAGATATCAGTTATGATAACTTCGGTGTGTACACAAGTTTGAAAAAATGTTGCAGGCCTGCCATGGCTGTTTAAAAGTATCTGCTCAGTAGACACTTTGGAATAGTTGTGCCCATTTGTGGCAGATAAATGTTATTCTTTTATGAATTCCAAGGCTTTCCCCATAGCTTTCAGGGCCAAATTTTTGGCTGATGTAACCCTGTTGAATAGGGCTAGTAGATTTCCACCCAAAGTCTATAGGTTTAAACCTATATTTGCAGTTAAAAGTCTGCCCAAAAATGTGGAATTGCTGGCTTGAGTTGTATCTATTTATGCCTTAGAAGAAAACTGGAGGGAAAAGATTTCATTCACTGCTGTCTGCATCCCTGACCAGCAGCTTCAGTCTACTCAGTCTAAATTTTTCAGCGGAAAATAGAATGGGCTGGGGAAGGTGGCTTTCTATCCAGGCATTTGCAGAGGGGACTGGCCCTCCACTGCACTTTAAAATATTTCCATACAAATATTGGAAACTAGTTTACCCATAATGCATCAGTTTAACTCTGAAATAACAGCATTTGTTTCTGTACCATAGCATGGCAATAGTATATCACAAAGCCTAGATTCTGAGGCATTTATCTACACCTCCAGCTTTATAGGCTAAAAGAAAATTATACCTCCCCTGTGTTCTAGAATTCTTGAAGCAAAACTGGTAGCTAAATAAGAGCCATCTGACATTTGTCAATGGCTTTTTAAAGGCTCAAATAAAGTTCCTCACAAGAGGCTTGGGTGACTGGCATAAGTATTGTCGTGGATTAGAAACTGGCTACGAGATAAGAACAGATCAGGGATGTGCAAACAGATTAAAGTGTGGCAGACGGTTACATGGGAGGTTGCAGTAGATCTGTTTTAGCACGGTTTAATTGAATGAGATGGCAAATAGTGAAGAGAGAGGTGGCAAAATTTGCAGATAACTTAGATTATTCACTAGAGAAGATATGGAGGCCCTTAAGAGGCACCCGTCAATTTGACAAACTAGCAGTACAGTGGCAGAAACAAAAACACAGTTGGCAAACACACATTGGAAGGAATAATAATTACATTTCCACTTTAGTGTTTTCTAAATTAACTGTAACTACTCAATAAAAAGGCCTGCACCTCACTGTGAGGAGCTCAGTCAAAATTTACCTTCAACATGTAGTGGTAATTTTGGTTTTTTTTAAAGGTGGGATGTATAAAAATGAATTGACGACAATGCCAAAAAATTATAATGCCACTTTGTAGAAATCTATGGTAAATCCTTACCTGGGATACTGTGTCTTGCTTGGATCACCCTGTCTCAAAACAGATATGCAATGTAAATGATTGGAGGCATGGAAAAATTTTCATATGAAAGAGGGATTGAAGGGGGGCTTTCAGAAAGACTGGAGCTATGAGTAGATGATATATGTTTGAGAGACAAGGTAGGTGAGGTAATATCTTTTATTGAACCAATTTCTTGTTGGTGAAAAAGATAAGCTTTTGAGCTACATAGAGCTCTTTGGGTCTGGGAAAGGTACTCAGAGAATCACTGTTAAATACTCAGTGTCAGAGACAGGACCTAGATCAGGAAGTTTCTCTGTTCCTAACTAAGGGGCAGGGGAGCTTATAGCCTCCACGGGCCCCTGAACAAAGTGGTGGTAGGGGGGCAACTCTGCACTCCTGGAAGAGGCAGGACCAGCGAGCCAGCCAGGGCCAGCGATCCCGCTCTCCACACCATCCATATCATGGCATGTGACCCCAGGGCCAGCGTTAGCAAATGCGGGGCCCAATTCACGGGGGTGGGGTCCGCGCATGTGCCGCGCGCCCAGGGCAGGGACGGCGCATCTCCCGCGTGCCCGGGAGCGTGGCCCTCTTACGCGTGGGGATCCTCTCTTACGCACGGGGCCTGATTCGGGGGAATCGGGAGAATCGGCCTAAAGCCTACCCTGTGTGCCTCTCCATTCCCCAGTCCTCAGAGCTGCACACAGCATGCAGTGCAGCACTCCAGCAGCAATTTAAAGCGTCTGGGGCTCTGGCCACTGCCGTAGTAGCAGCAGTGGTGGCTAGGAGCCCTGGGCCCCATTGAATAGCTGGGCCCTGGTGTAACTGCCTCCTTTCTCTCCCACCCCTTCTGTAAAGAGACTACTTTGTGTCCCTGGCATGTGTGAAAATGTTCCTACAGTACATCCATCCTTAATGAGGTATTTGGCATTCTGTTCCAACATCTCCACCATTCCAGTAGCAGATAGTATACGGGTGTGATAGTTGTCAAGTGTGTGGGAGATTAGGAAATGTGCAACACTACTTAAACAACAAAAATAAATGAAAAGTTGTTAGGCCCCATAGCATGCAAGACTGTTGCCTCCTTTTTAGTCTGGTAACATTTGTATAACACCGCTCATTACAAATGCATTTTTTAATTTCATCCACTTCCGCAGTTAAATTAAAAAAGATCAAGAGCAGCAGTCATATGTGAAAGTGTTCTGAATTATTGCTTGCATTGCTAACAAACCTTTCAGATCTGTGATCCGGTGATTTGTTCTACATTACTGCACCCTTAGTTTCAAAGCAGTTCATACTCATTAGTAGGAAAAGTAAAATGCTGGTTTCGGCAGGTGAGGGTGGAGGGAATGGGGAATGTATCTACAGACAATGTGAAAATTATCTGCCCTTATTAGGTTACAATGTTATGTACTTCAAGCTCTTATTAATCTGTAGTGATGTTTATTGAAAAAATGAATTTTTATTTAAATTTCACTCTTCCTGTTATAAACTGGGTGTGGGGAAGGGACAGCAAAGAAATTCTGGGGGTTGAACCTGGCTTGAGAGATCCCTGTAATATTACCTAACATTGTTGATGTAAATGCTAAATAAATACATATAACCATGGAGACTGTGTAACTCTGACACCAGTAGGGTCAAACAAGGATGAGTTAGGTACATAGGACCAGATTTTTAAAGGCACTTAAGTTTCACTGTGCTTAGTATGCAACACCTGAGTTAGAACTCTAAATTTCACTTCAAAAAGGGATGGCACCTAATGTTTAAATCCCTTTTGAAAATGGTTTCTAGGCTCCTGAACCAATTAAATGTTGCTATCTCGAGTGCAGTACACTTACTGTAAAGTTGTGAGTATAGTGCGCACTTTTTTTTCCATTTTTTAACGTCAAAGTCGGGGTGTGCATTATCCATAGGAGTTTTTTTTCAAAGTTTTCATTTGGCGGTTCCACAGCACTTAATTAATCGCTGGACACCAGAGGTTAAGTTGATTTTTATTAGCATCGACAAGCAACTATATACAGTTTCAAAAAGGTAAGTTAAACAAATGAAATCAACACTGCAGTGCAAACAAGCAAATACCGTATGTTAATTGATCTTTTACTCATCTTCGAAGCCCTCGAATTCGCATTTGTTAGAATCTTCCTCGAACAGATGAGCAATATCTTCCTAGGTATAGCCCTCGACATCTTCATCTAGGTAATACAAATCATTGTCATCTTCGCATACCAGTAATTCGCCCTAGGACGATGCATCGTCGCTCGGATCCATCCACAGGGCATCATCCTCGCTGCCATCCATCGCATTAGAGATGCTGCATTTCAGAAACCCCTTCCTTATGATAGTGGGAACAAGTTCAACCCAGACATCCGCTATCTACTGGGTAACATCTTGCAGCGTTGGTGTTCGCATACGTCCACCTGCAGTAAATGTATGTTCACCTTCCAACAACCAGGTGTTCCGTTTCTGCGTAGTGCATCTTTCATTGGCTTGTTAACTGTCACGTCAAGCGGCTGCAACATTTTGGTCATTCCACCAGGAATAATTGCCAAGTCTGTTTTGTCCTGCTGAAGCCTTTTCTTGATGGATGGCATACGATGACACGGAAATGCATCCAAAACTATTAGAGACCGCTTTCTCATAAGTCCACCTAGCTGCTTCGCCCAAACCGTCTGTAGCCAATTAAGCATTAAAGCTTCGTCAATCCAGCCTTTAGGGTGAACATGCACGTGAACGGTGTTTGGGAATATAACATTCTTTGGCATTGTCTTGCACTTGAACACCATATAAGGAGGCACCTTCGTTCCGTCGGCCATGCAAGCAAGCATTACCTTAAACCTAGACTTTTCATAGCCCGTGGTAGCAATGGAGATGGTCTTGGCACTTTTACTTCAAGCATTCTGTTGTCAGGATTATCGAAATGTAATGGTGTCTGATCTGCATTACCCATTAATGAAAGGTTGTAGCAGTGCTGCTTGTGTAGTTTTCTGATAAACTTTTGGAACTGTAGTACCTTGGTGTCTGAGTTCATGGGTAGCTTCTGTGCGATTGTTGTTCGGCATTGGACTGATAGGCCATGGCGATTCATGAACCGATTGCCCCAACCATGCGAAGCTTTAAACCTGGCTGTGCTAGCGCACATTTTGGCAATGGTCAAAGCCTTCATTCTAACCTCCACAATGCTAACACCACCGCCTTGCTGTCTACGCTCAGCAATCCATTCAACCAGCTTGGCCTCCAACTCAGGATGTGCAGTGCTTTTACCTCCGAGGCAGCGCTTGCAGGCACTCTTTCTGCCATCTCCAAAGCCGAATGTTAGACTCTGCTATGCCATCAAATTCACAGCTGGCAGCTCTGTTGCCATGAGCCTCAGCATAGCTAACAACTTTAAGTTTTTCAGCACTCGTGTAAGATCGCCGACAACACATGGCATCCCAAAGAGAGCATGGAAATGCCATGCACTGTATACTCGTGTGCTCATGCGTGATTACCCGGCAATACAAAAAGGCAAGACAAAATATGGCAAAGTCGGGGTGCACATTATAGATAGGAGTTCTGTTTATGCCGGAATTCTCATGTTTAAAAGGTAGGTGCGTATTATGCATAGGTGCACATTATAGTCGGGATTTTACGGTAGATACCGTTACAAATCTGGGCTGTAATCTTTAGCCGTAATTCTAAAGTACAAAGTTACTAGGTCGTCTTCCGTGTTTTGTTCTAGTTAAAAAAACTGTTGAGGATAGAATAACGGCAGTGTCAATTGCAATGTAACAACAACGGCAGACATTTAGAATACTGTGCTATGTTATTTCATTAAGTATTTATTCTGGTAGTTTAGGAAAGTGTCAAAAATAGCGATTTCCCATTTGCAGTAGCTGTTTTACAAAGTTAATGCCTTGGCTGTTTTAAAAATAAATTTCTTTTAAAATACCAAAGGGAAGCAATTTACACTAATGCTTTTTAAAACACTGTATTTTAACTAGAGCTATTTAAGCAGGAACCTGTTCCTTTTTTTTAACGTACATTCAACAAAAAAATTACTAATTAACTCGTTTTTTAAAAAAAATAAGCTTTAATGAGCAGAATAAGATTAACAACGTGCATGTTAATGTTTCAACTAGATACATCTTTGAAGTGACAAAGAAATTCAGCTGTAAAATAGGTTTACAATGGCTGGACAGAGAGATTGTTAATTACACAACAGATGCAACTATGGTTAATGTGTCACTATAAAAATGCACTTTAAGGAAACAAGAATGTCCTCTGCCCACGCTATATTTGTGGCAGCGTTTTTCAGCAGAGATACCACAGTGACTGTAGTTTAGTGGATGTTTTTTATTAGAATTCCTTTGGGTTGTATATTTTTGGCCCTTTAAGTTTCACATGCAGCATCACACAAAGTTCATACTTGTAAGTCATAGCAGTTGTTAGTAGTCAGTAGGGAGAGGACAAATTTTTATGTTGGATTTCTTTAAATAATAATTCGCAATAACGTTAGTGATTTTTTTGTGTGTGTGAAAATAAGTATTGAAAATGTTTCCACATATTTAGTGGCTAGACTGTGCTGATACAGGATGGCACATAGTTGTGATACTTCAGGAATAGTGCAAAGGAGGAGTTGTACCTCAGAGGCCTAGCCAGCTCCTTTACTGTCCCACCTTTGCCCCCAAGGTGGAGTACTAATCTAATACTAGCCTTCATCAGTAGCCAGTAACTAGCCTCTTCCTCCCCCCCTTCTTCTCCCCCCCCCCTCCCCCACTGGTTAAGCTGAACTGATTGATACAGTTGGTTGAGGGAAGTGGAACACCAGCCAGCCCATCTGCCAAGGGAAACAATAATGAACATACAGAATCATTTTACCCCTACATACTCAGGCCCAGGAGGTTAAGTAGACAATTTAGAGGCTGAATAGAGGGTGTCTTGTTCTCTTTTATGCCATCCTCAGACCATACAGTGTAGCTTGTGATCTAGCCCCTAATTGTTATCCTGCCACATGATCTCTTCATCACCTTTCTATGTCCATTTAAATTTTCTAAAGGAGGAGAATTTGAGAAAAACCTTGGTGTTCTATCTATCTATCTATCTATCTATCTATCTATCTATCTATCTATCTATCTATCTATCTATCTATCTATCTATCTATCTATCTAAAAAATCTGTGATGCAGGTTAAAATCCAGACTAGTCTGAAACATCCCTGCCTAATCAGTGTTTTGATTCATTTCCTTTACATGTTTCTTTGTCAGGAATGAAAAGAAATACATGACCAGATATTGGAAAGAAGTAGAAGTCGGAGACTTTGTTCAGCTTCGTTGTAATGAAATCATACCTGCTGACATATTGCTGCTCTCTTCAAGTGATCCAGATGGACTGTGTCATATAGAAACTGCTAACCTGGATGGGGAGACCAATTTAAAACAAAGACAGGTCATAAGGAGATTCTTAGAGTTGGTAAGTCAGCATCTTTAATTTTTATATAAGATAATGGTTTGTTTGAACTCTGTATGTGATTCACCAATCCAGAACCACGCCCATCAAATAACTTTTCTCTTTTTAGCAGCACTGGTGCTCCACTGCATTACACTTAAACAACTAGTTTGTGCTAACAGTTAATCACATCATGGTATAAAGTAGATATTTGAGAATTGTGTGGGGCAGGCAAATGTTACCTTTCTAAATTACTTCCATTGTATTTTGGGGTTTGTATCACATTTTTAACTTTTCTTTTTCTATGATGAAAATGATCTACAGAAAGAAAAACTATTTCTCATGTCTGTGGGACAAGTCACTTTCAGTGTGAAACCTTCTACCTAAAAATCCATATCCCAGTATGTCCCTTTAGCTTTAAACGTGCAGGATACATGCATTTTAATTGTGTGTGTTAAGCTAGCAAGAGCTCAAGCTGTAAAAGTTTCTTCATGGCTCTCTTGTTGGCAGTCCTTTTTCCACGACAACATTGTGCATGCCAATAAACAAACAAACCAAAGAGGCCAGAAATAGGAATTATTTCAGTTAAATGATTGGAAAACTAGCTTGAGTTTTACTTTGTCTAGCAACCATACTTGCATATTATTCATATGTAGCATAGTGATCATAATACACAGAGGTGCGTGATTGTGAGACGTTCCAATACTGCAGTAACGGAGCATGTGTAAGTACCAAATATATATTGATATCAATGACAAAACTTCAGTTTATTTCAACAAAAGCTCCCACCCAAAGTCAAATATTGAAAGAGAGCTGCAAAGGAAACAGAACATGACCACCTCCTCCTAAAATAACTCAGGAAGCACCAATCCCAGTTTTAGTATCAGTTTAAGTTGTCCCCAGTGTTGCATACCTGCAACTTCAAAGAACTCTAGGGCAAGTGTAGCATCCTATAATTCCTTCAGCAATACATTAACAGTCTTTATTATAATACTAGCTAAAACTCCTGGCATGTGATGTCGGTGTATGTGTTGCACTAATATGAGTAGGGTCTTTACAACCTTTGAAAAATTTGCCCTAGTGAGTATTGGTCAGGGGTATGTCAGAGGTAGTTCCTCAGAGTCACTTTTTAGACAATCAAATGACAAGGAAGATTTGGTGAGTTCTCTGTTTCTAAAATGAAGTTTGCCTCTTTTCTGGACTCAGCTGGAATCATTCTCACCAGAGATGGGCTTATTCTTAGGCTTCAGAGGTGTTTCTGAAGAGTACAGTGTTGCTATCAAATGTTACAGATCATATATATATATATAAAATCCCATAGGAGCCTGTTCCCAAATCCTCTAGAAGAACTCTATCCTGCCCCTTTAATTCACTAGAGCTGAATGCTGCTACATTAACAGTACTACTGTAAAGTGATTCTTAATGGGTCTGTTGCCACGTGGAACTGACTTCTTCAACAGCACTTTTGTTTAAATGGTAAACAAATGAATAGATTGTGCACTCCTTCCTCCTTCTTTATAGTGCACACACATGGATCATGTGGCTTATCACAGGCCAAGGTCAAGATGTGGGAGCCCGTTAAAATATCAGCAACACATCACAGGATTTGAGCTAGCATGCCTACAGCAAGCACCAAGCTTTAATATCAATACTTAACTTTTTTCTTAAAATGTAAATGCTATTTTGCATAAAATCTGTGTGAAGTAGGTCAAGAAGTACTAGGATTTCCATTTTACAGACAGGGAAGCAGAAAAGGGAGCCATATTCTTTAGTACCCTTTCCTGAGCATGGCATGAGGAAATGAGGAGAAGGGAAAAGCACTTCTATGACTCCCTAATTCTGTCCCAGTTCAGAGTTCCTTGCTTTGTCAGCACCCAGGCAGTTTACGGCGTGCCACGTCTACTGTCAGTTTCATGCCATAAAGAGCCATGTCACCAACACAGTCTAGCCAAAGTGCAATACTTTATAGTCTTGCTTCTTCTAGACCTCAGGAATTCCTCAGGATCAGACTGAGGAATCTGTGCAGAGCTGTTATGCCAGCTCTGAATTGGTCTGAGAGCTCCCCCTGCAAAGTGGTCGGTTGTTTTGTCAGGGCAGTTTATACCCTTTTTATGATCTCTACACACTCCATCCGTAGTATTCAGGGTTCAGAGCTTCAGAAAGTTAGGCGAGAGTCAGAATTCCTAGCTGCCAGTCCTGTTCTCTTCCGGAACAACTGTTTTCCACTGGAGAGTGGATGGGTCACTTGTCAGTACTACTTTGAATCACAGTAAGCAATTTCAGTGGCAGTCCTGAGACAGGATGCAGCACTTTGCAGGCCTTACCACATTCTAAACACGTCAGATGGCTCATGCAGATCCCAGAATTGTTTCTTCAGCCATTGTAGCCAGATTGTTCTTCTTAGCTGGTGTATGCCAAGAACCTAGGTTTTATGATAGAGTAACTAATTCATTAATTATTTCACTTCTGCTTTGATTTATCTGAATAATATTTAGTATGAAGGGAACATTATTATTTATATATTAGTAAATGTGATTCTTCTGACATAAAGCCTATATTTTCTCTGAGTATCAATGGGATATATGATTATATAAATGGTGAAAGCTATCCTTGATGCTTTACACGATTTTAATTTCATGGGTTATATTGCCATTTCTCTGGCTTTTGAAGAATCCAATTTGAATGTATGACTCTTCAGTATACATTTACAATCAGGTAAGCTAGCAAATAAATGATCACTTGAGCAAGTAGGTGAGAAAATTTATGTAATTGCAGTTTAAAGATCTAATTCTCCTGAAACCACTCAATACTTGAAGTGCTACTGCATAGTAATTTAGTTTACTAATCTTTTTTCCCTTATTTTGCCGTATAGTTATGAAAGGCAATTCATATTTTTAATTTACTGATTTGCATTTAACCTGCAGTTTTTGTTTCAGTATCCCTGTATGTCTCTTCTCATGTAAACAAATTTTCTATTAAAAACAAATAAAACAGCTCATGAAATGTATTTTTTCAGAATTTTTAAATTTTTCATTTAACTTATACTTACTGTTGTGTGTTTTTAAAAAAAATCTTCCTTCTGGGAAGGAAGATACAAGGAGAGATTTTTTTCAAAGGCATCTGTGCTTTTGAAATTCTCCCCTTAGTATTTAGATACTGTAGACTCAGGACCCTAGATACTATCAAGATAAGCACCTTCAGAAACCTTAAATCAGAATTTTTCTTTCACGTAATTTGCCTTTAGATTAAAAAAAACAGATTTATTGAATACCAGCCCATGGATCAGGTCAATGTGTGTATTGAGACACACTGGAAAGTTAGGCTGAAAATACTTTGCTGTACCAAGTTTTGAATGACCTAACGTTTTAGCAGTGAATAACCAGACTTCTTTTCAGAAAAAACTTAGTGTATCTTGGTGGTATACCAAGTTCCTTCTAAACCCTAGCTGTACTTTATGTAACAGCAACCATTTCTAGTGTGCCGTACCTAATAGGAGACACATTGTGTGAGAAAAATCAATGTGTTTTCTGTATTACTGTGCAGGCTGTTTTGCCACCACACCCTCTATAATTGCTTACGGAATGTTGCACATGTGTTTTAAAATATTTTGTCCAGCCACTCTTCTGAGAGTGGATAAGCAGAAGCAGCCTTCATTATAGAATCAGTCCTTCCTTTCTGGTATCATAAGGATGATTTAGAATATTTTGCTAGTATTAATCTAGACCCATGGAAAAATGTTTACATTCTTAATGCACCACATTATGAAACAACCCAAATATTTTAATACTTTTTTACTTACTGTATTCCTAACAAAATCCACAAAGACTCTTTTAGATGATGTTCACCAGGTTATGGTTTGTAAAACCACTGGCCATGTGGGACATAGGTGGAGTGCTTCATTCAGCAGATGCCCAGGATGAGGCCTTGGGAAAGTGCACACTGGAGCAACAGTGGCAAAGCTGGATTGTGTTCCTTTTTATATCTGGACAGTGAATGTTCATGTCTTGCACCTGCCCTCTTTCTTTCTGAGAGAGCTGGGCCTTGTTTACATAAAGTCATGAACTGGTTTGATTTAATAGATTTAGATGTGCTGGTTCTGCAAAACCAGTGAAAACCCCTCTGTGGACACACATTTTTATCGGTTTATTTTGGACACTTTTTGGATTCAAATTCTCCTTTCAGTTTAACTTAAATTAGTAAAAAAATCAATTTACAAGACCTAGTCAACTTGACCTAAATTAGAAATAAATCTGGTTTAAACCTAAATGAGAGCATTCACCCACAGCCATCTGCATTAGTTTGACTAAATCAGTTTATAGCAACTTCGAATGTTAAACCAATGCAACTGCACATGTAGACTGACCGTGGAACTTGACATATGTTTGATGCCAGGTCTGCCCTACAAAGTGTTGCCAGTGTATCTGTGGCAAGATGTGAGGTCAAAAATCACACCTCTAACCAACATAACGATGCCAGCAAAACTCCTGATGTAGCCACAGCTTATACCAGCACAAGGAATGATTTTGTTTGTTGTTTGGGAAGAACATTTAACAATTCTAACAAAATAATTCCTTGTGCTGGTATAAGCTGTTTCCACAAGAGGGATAGCCTTTATAATGAGAACTAGTGTTGAAAGATTGTGGCTGAACCCCATGAAGGGACAGAAAGTGTGAAAAAGTTCCTTGCTTCCCTTTCCTTTTCTTACTCACTCCATCCATCCCTAGAGGGCCATCCTCAGACTAGCTCTGTGTATACTTCTCTGAAAGGACTAGTAAAAATACTAAATTATAATGAAATGGAGATTGAAATGGAGAATACCTGATCTTATTTAACTATGCAAATATTTTGGATGGACAGGAGCAGGATGCAGAAATGAGGTAAGTCTACATTGCGACGCTATTTTGGGATACCTCTGGTTGACCTCTGGTATCCCAAAATTGCATTTTCCGCATCTTGACAGTGCACATATTATTTCAAAATGTATTTGAAATAACAGGCACGCTGTTCTGACATCCCGGTAAATTTCATTGCACAAAGATTAAGGGACTTGTCGGAATAGCAGTCTATTTTGAAATATTTGCGTAGCTCAAATTGCATAATTATTTCGAGCTAGCGCCATAGTGTAGACTCACCCACGGTGAAAACATTTCTAGCAACTTTCTAGTGTAATTCCCCATTTACTACTTTTTACGTTATTTTGAAAAGTTCATGGACCTTTAAAATTCCAGATATGTGAATGCTAAAATAGCAGATTAATGCTTTATCCCACACGCATTGCCATAATTAGATTAACCATAGGAAAAAGAGTTTAAAAAAAACCCAACCTACAACAAGCAAAAAAGAGAAGTCAACTTCCCCATTTTGTATCTTCTGTACTGCAGTGAAGTGAAACTAAAAACTGACTTTATTTAAGATGAAGCTTTCAATGAAAGAAGTCTTTTTCAGAATGTCCAAACTTGACTTGTCACACTGTATTATATAGGCTTTTTGTTATGCAATGCAAAATGCTAACATGTCCAATCCATTCAAAACCACAGTTCAAAGGCAGATTTTTAATTTTCAACGTAGAAGTAAAACATTCGAAAACCACACATGTATTTTTTAGAAGTTGAAACAGGCTGAAAAGCACACTTTTGGTAGTGCAGTATCAGATCCTTTCAAGTAATGCTATGTTCTGAGAAAATTGTGGATGTCTCTAATTATAAAAATATCTTTCTAACAAGATAATAGAGCAAATAGCAGGACAAAGTACAACAAGTAAAACTTCTTCTTCTTCAAGCAGTGTCCCGTGGGTGCTCCACTATAGGTGTCGGGCTTGTCCCGGTGCCGCAGATCGGAGAACTTTTGCAGCCTTAGTCTGCCGGACCACGCATGCGCGAAGCGCGGCTCGTGCTCTTTCGCGCCGTTTGTGTTCGCGCAGTCCGGCTCCCGCCAGTTCCTCCTGACCGTCCTCGGCCGCGGACGGAATATACGTTTCTCCTCAGCCCTGTCAGACTGAGAGAGAGGAGGAACTCGTTTCATTTGGTTTATTTAATAGTTAGTTCTCCCCAGTTAATTAGTTAGTTATTAGTCGTAGTCATTCTAGTTTAAAAAAAAAAATTTTTTTTCCTCAAGTTATCTGTAAATAGTTTCTCCCCCTGACTCAGAGGAAGACAGGGGCCATCATGCTGGGTTTGCCTGGATTTAAGAAGTGCGGTTCATGCCGGGAAGCAATGCCTGCCTCCGACGGTCACGCTCTCTGCATCAGGTGTCTGGGTGAGGGACACATACCCCAGAAGTGTCCTCACTGCTCTAAACTCACCGCAAGAGCGAGAAAGGACAGGGACATGAGGCTTAAAATGCTCCTGTTCGACAGGTCATTACAGCCACAAGATGGAGCAACTCCCGGATCCCTCCCTGCTCCTTCAGCCAAGCCGTCCCCACAGAGAGCCAAGAAAAGACCTTCACCTTCTCGCTCTCTACCTCCAACGCGGGTTAGCGTGGGGGACAAACCGGGCACCTCGGGTGTGCATGGCCCTTCTAAGGCAAAGCATGGCCGCAGCACTTCGGCTCCACAGCCCGCAACTATTCCTGTACCTAAGTTGCCGTCGGCACCGAAGCCTTCCCCGGCGCCATCGGTACATGCGGCACCGAAAACACCCGCCGCTCCGGCACCAGAAGTGACCTCAGCACAGACTACTCTAACGGCACCGGCTCCCACCTCGACGCCGAGTGTTTCAGGAAGATACATCACCATCGGATGATTTCCGACAATTTCAGGATCTTTTCAGGAGAGTGGCGGCATCACAAAACGTGCAAATTGCAGAAGTCCAACAGAAGTCCCATCACCTCCTCAGGAACCTTCACCCTTCACATCAGGCTAAGGTGGCTCTTCCACTCGATAACGCCATTCTTGAGATTGTCGACAACATATGGCAGTTACCGGCTTCTACACCGGCCACTAACAAAAAAGCAGACAAAAAATATTATGTCCTGGCTAAAGGGATGGAGTTTCTTTTCTCTCATCCCCAACCAAATTCTCTAGTTGCCGATGCAGCCCAGCAAAGAACGAGGGGCCCGCAACAAAGATCAAATATGCCGGACAGGGATATGAAACAGCTAGACCTCTTCAGTCGAAAGGGCTACTCGTCTGCAACCCTTACGCTCCGTATGGCAAATTATTCCGCACTATTCGCTAATCATAACTTCGATAATTACACTAAATTAGTTCCCCTTCTAGAACATCTACCCGAGGGCAAGAGGGAAGTCCTCAAATCAGTAGTCCAAGAAGGCTATGCGGCTTCCAGAACAGCTCTCCACATAGCTTTGGACACGGCAGACACTGCAGCTTGTACAACAGCCACATCCGTGGTCATGCGCAGGGCTTCTCTGCTGCACCAGGCAGCAGTCCCTAAAGACCTTCTCACCAAGGTCCAGGACTTACCCTTTGATAGACAGAATCTCTTCTCCGACAAAACTGACCAGGTTCTTCATTCAGGTAAAGATTCAAGAACCACACTCAAGACCCTAGGCATGTATACTCCTCCCTTTCATCAGAAGAGGTACACTCCCTATCAGAGACAGAGACCGTTCACCTTCCAACCATCTCAATATAGACAGCAGGACCAGCAATGCAGCCAGCAGAAAAGAAGACCTCAGCCAAAAACATCTGGCCGTCTAAATGCCAAACAACAAGGTTGACATCCCAGTCCAGGGACTGTGCACCATTCCGCTAAACACCCATCCCAACCCTCCACAGGCATTATTCCACCATCGCTTGAGACCCTTCGAATACCGATGGTCTCACATCACCACCGACAGATGGGTATTGCAGACAATCACGCTAGGGCATACCATTCCATTCACGACTCTACCCTCACCCAACCCCCCTACCCCATCCCTTTTCAGGGACCCATCTCACGAACCTCTCTTACAACACCACTGTACCCCCACCCAACCCCCCTACCCCGTCCCTTTTCAGGGACCCATCTCACGAACCTCTCTTACAACAAGAGGTCAATTGCCTCCTCACCATTGGAGCAATAGAAATAGTACCAAAAGAGTTCCGGGGACGGGGGTTCTATTCCCGATATTTCCTAACAGAGAAGAAATCAGGGGGATGGAGACCGACTCTCGACCTCAGAGGATTAAATCGGTACCTGCGGAGGCACCGCTTCAGGATGGTTACCCTAGCCACTATCATTCCAGCCCTTCACAGCGGAGATTGGTTCATGTCCCTCGATTTACAGGACGCCTATTTCCATGTAACAATACACCCGGCTCACAGACGCTTTCTACGCTTTCAATTAGGCGCAGGCCATTTCCAATACAGGGTCCTGCCCTTTGGTCTCTCGTCGGCTCCCAGGGTTTTCTCCAAAACGCTGGCAGTAGTAATGGCGTACCTACGACGTCTCGGCGTAATAATATTCCCCTACCTAGACGACTGCCTAATCAGGGCGCCTTCAGTGGCAGAGGCTTTACGTGTGACACACCTCACAAAAACAGTTTTCAAAACCTTGGGCCTGATCATCAACATCCCAAAGTCGGCCATGACGCCACACCAATCAATACAATTCATAGGAGCACAACTCGACTCAACCACTGCTCGTGCTCTCTTACCAATAACCAGATTTCAAGCAATCCAAGTTCTTATACAGGCCATCACCACCAGTCCCAAGCGCTCGGTCCTACAATGTCTCTGGCTTATGGGACACATGGCAGCCATGACATACGTCGTCGAGCATGCAAGACTGCACTTCCGTTGTCTCCAGCACTGGATAACTACTGTTTACACTCCAAACGCTCGAGACGTCCACAAACGAGTACCATTTCCCGCACACATCAGAAATTCTTTAGCCTGGTGGACAGTTCCCAAAAATCTGATATCGGGTGTTCCATTTCATCGCCAACAGCCAACAACACAACTGACCACCGATGCATTGTTACTAGGCTGGGGCGCACATCTGGAACACAATCAGGTACAAGGGCTTTGGTCCCCTATGGAGTTGATGATGCATATCAATCTCCTAGAGCTCCGAGCGGTGTGCAATGCCTGTCGTCACTTTCTCCCAAAGATTTGTACTCAAACTGTCCGAATCCTTTCCGACAACATGACCACAGTATATTATATAAACAGGCAGGGCGGGGCCCAATCCCGGTCACTTTGCGCTGAGGCAATTGCCTTATGGGATTGGTGCATCCACCACAAAATCTCCCTGATTGCAGAATACTTACCCGGTCAGCAGAATTCTATGGCCGATGCACTGAGCAGACACTTCTCCCTGAAGCACGAATGGGAGTTTCAACTGGAAGTCCTCTCAACCATATTCTGTTCCTGGGGATTCCCAACAGTGGACCTATTTGCGACCCGAATGAACGCCAAATGCCCCCAATGCTGTTCAAGGGCAGGAATGGGTCGGAACTCCAAGGGAGACGCGTTCCTATACGATTGGAGCCATCAACTGCTGTATGCATTCCCACCCACACCTCTAATCCCCAGAGTACTAGAGAATGTACTAATGGACAAAGCCACGGTAATCCTGATAGCTCCCTTTTGGCCAAGACAAACGTGGTTTCCTTACCTCCATCAAATGTCAGTGCGTCCTCCATTCCCTCTGCCCAAGAGGCGCGACCTTCTTGTCCAGAACAATCAATGTCTGTTCCATCCCCAGGTCGACCTACTGGCACTGACAGCGTGGTTCCTAGTTGGTTCCAACAAACAGAAATGATCTGCTCGCAGGAGGTCAAGAACATTCTCTTACATAGCAGAAAATTATCTACGAGATCCACCTACCTTTACAAATGGGCACGGTTTTCAGCATGATGCTCGTCGGCATCCCTGGACCCCTACTCCATGCCCATTCACCGTATCCTAGACTACCTCGTGCAGCTCAAGAATTCTTCTCTCAGCTGCGCCTCTATTAAAGTGCACGTTGCCGCAATCACTGCATTACACCATGTTGTAGATGGTTATTCAGTTTTCTCCCACCCGATGATGCGGCGCTTCATGAAAGGCTTGACTAATCTCTTTCCACACCAAACACGGCCAGCACAACCATGGGATCTAGAGCTAGTTCTTAACACGTTAACTCAAAAACCCTTTGAGTCCTTAGCCACATGCGACTTGCGCACTCTCACAATGAAAGTTACCTTTCTCATTGCGATAACTTCTGCAAGACGGGTTGGTGAGAGAGCTGCCTTATCCGCTGTACCCCCATACACAGTGTTTACCGATCAAGGAGTGATTTTACGTCCTCAACCCACTTTCCTTCCGAAAGTGAATTCACAATTTCACATCAATGAACCAATAGTACTTCCCACTTTCTATCCAAAGCCCCATGTCTCGGCAGAGCAAACTCGGTTACACACTCTGGATGCCAGGTGTGCCCTGGCTTTCTACATAGACAGGACTAGGTCCATCAGGAAGACAAACACGCTATTCATGTCTACAGCCACCGCTCTAAGGGTCACCTGTTGTCAGCTCAACGCATTTCGTCAATCACTGTGAACTGCATAAAGGAATGCTATGCTCTACATAGTAGACTGCTGTTGCAGAATCCGACAGCTCATTCAACACGTGCAGTTGCTACATCAACTGCGTTCTTAAAGGGCGTCCCTTTAAAAGACATTTGCAGGGCTGCCACGTGGTCGTCAAACTTCACCATTGCCAAGCACTATGCCATTCCCAACCTTCACCTTCCAGAGGGGGCAGTGGCAACAGCGGTGCGGTCCACAGCTGCAGCACGATAGCTCCGAACCTCCCTCCTTTCAGGGGCTACTGCTGCATATTCACCTATAGTGGAGCATCCACGGGACACTGCTCGAAGAAGAAAAAGAAGTTACTCACCCTGTGCAGTAACGATGATTCTTCGAGATGTGTGTCCCGTGGGTGCTCCATGACCCGCCCTCCTCCCCTCTTCGGAAGTATGATTTTGTCTTTCAGACCAAGAGGATCAGGAGGAACTGGCGGGAGCTGGACCGCACGAACACAAACGGCGCGAAAGAGCACGAGCTGTGCTTCGCACATGCGCGGTCCGGCAGACTACGGCTGCAGAAGTTCTCCGATCTGCGGCGCCGGGAAAAGCCCGACACCTATAGTGGAGCACCCACGGGACACGCATCTCGAAGAATCATCGTTACTGCGCAGGGTGAGTAACTTCTTTTTATTGAGTATAAAACTTAGTGTGTCCTTAGCATGTGGAAGGATTATAAATCTGTTTACTTTTAGAATTTTTAGTTTGTACGGGTTGAAACTCTCTTATGCCAAACCAGAGAATCCCAGGTAAGGGTGCTAAATTGTGGTTATCTGGCTAATCATGTAGTCGATATAATTTGTATTGACTACACAATGACCGTTCTTGCAGAGACGCAGCGAGATAGCGCCAGGAGCCGGCTCAAGCAGCAGCCTCCCCTATCCCCCCTTGCTACCTCTACCAGAGGCAGAGAGGGGGTTGAGGGAACCGGCTTTTTATTAGTTACACTGACAGACATGTGGGTGTGCCAAGCACTATATAAGCAGGAGACAGTCTCCTGCCAAGATAACAGGTGCTGCTTGGTGGCGGTGGTTTAATTATGTTAATGGGAGAGCTCTCTCATCGGCATCAAGTGGCTACATGAACCAGCTTTCAGTGGCACAACTGCTTTCGTGTGGCTGTACTGCAGTAAGGTGGCCTAAGGCACGTTGGAGCTCTAGGAGTAGCATGATACACAGTCCCTCATGTCACTGCCCCACTCCCATTCCGTAGCTATAACCTCACATGGGGGAGGGGCAATAGCAGGGGCTCCTCCCCTTCCGTAGTGGTCAGCAGCAAGGGGTCACCTCTATTCCATGGAACCACAATAAGGCTTCATGGGCTCCATTTCTACTCCAAAAAATCAAGGACAGCTACAGAGGTTATTTTCCTAAAGCAGGGGTGGGCAATAATTTTAGAAGGGGGGGGGCACTTCACAAATTTTGAAAGTGGCTGTGGGCCAACCTAGAAGGGGTGGGGCCTCAGGCAGAAAGGGGTGGAGCTTAGGCGGAAGGGGCAGGGTTGAGAATTACCCTTCTGGGTACAGTGACCTTATTTTCTGAACCAGCTGCAGCTAGTAAGAACAGTTTAAATTAAACTATTAAACAGATTAAGCATTTTAACTTTCTCATGTTAGTTTATCAAACTTCACTTTAAATAAAGTAAAATATTATGTCCAACACAAAAGGTTTCAATGTTTTCTTTATTTATGGCAGGGGTGGGGAACCCTTTTTGAGTAAGGGGCCACTAACCCACAAAAAAAATCACTTGGGGACCACACAAGTGAGAAGCAAAAAAACTCCTCCAAAACTCCCCAACGCTCACTGATGTGGCCCCAACTGAGATACCTCACTCTCTGGTGCCCTAGCCACACGGAGTAAGGGGAAGGGAAGGGGGGACTGAAGTTCAGGGCTTCCCACAGACCAGATTTACTTTTCTGGGGTTCTGGAGTTAGTGGATTTTATGGACCTCCTTAGGCTCTTGGGTAGGGATAAAAATGAGGGCTACAGTGCACAAGACAGGGCTGCCAGCAAGTAGGATTGGGATGGGGTGCAGGATCTGGGAGGGAATTGGGGTGCAGAAGCAGGCTGGGAGGAGGGTGTCTTCGCCAGGTGGAGGGAGCTGGAAATAGGAAGGGTGCAATGTGTGGCCAGGAGAGAGGGTGCAAAAACAAGGGAGGGTGTCGGAGCAAGCTGGGGGTGCTGGGTCTTGAAGGGGAGGGAAGTGAGGGAATTGGGGTGGCATGAGGAGAAGTCTTACCTGGCTTCGTGCTCCCCTGGAAGCAACGGCTGCAGCCACACTGTCCCAGCTGCCCCAGAAGGAGGCCCCGCTTCCATGGCAGCCACGCAGTCCAGGGCTGGCCCCGGAGGCCAGAGGCACTGCAGCCAGAGAGGCCAGAGTAGCTGCTGTAGCCACATAGCCCTGGGTCAGCCCCAGAGGCGCTGATGGTATGGCCATGTGGACCAGGGCCGGCCCTGGAGGCACCACTGCCATGGCCGCAGGCCGGCCATGGAGGCAAGAGATGCCACGGCCACGTGGTCTGGGGCTGGTACCATGGCTACAGACTGCCCAGGCGTCTGGGGGTGCCACTTCTGCAGCCACGCTTCCTCAGGCTGCCTCAGAGGCCAGAGGCATCATGGCTCACGGCTGGCCCCGGAGGCGCCGCTGGCATGGCCACGCGGCCTGGGATGTGTGGCCGCAATAGCGGCACCTCCAGGGCCGGCCCCGGCCATGTGACCATGGCAGTGGCGCCTCTGGAGCTGGCTCTGGACCGCATGGCCAAGGCACTGTTGAGGAACCTCAGCCCCAGTGCTGCCTCTTCTCCAGTGGCTGTGCGAAGAGAGGAGGGGCAGGGCTGAGTTCCTTCCCCTGCAGCGTATGCCCGTTAGGGGGCAGGACCTGGAACTGCCTCCCAGGCGGAATCAAAGCCCTGGGCGGACCAAATCTGGCCCGCTGAGAAGCTTTTGCCCACCCCTGTTCTTAAGCGTGGCTTGTGAGCGCCTCAACATTTTCATAGCAAGGAGCTTAAGGGGGCTCCTTAGAAAAACAGACAGATAGGCTGGCTCTACAGCCTCACAAAAGTGTTAACTTACTCAGAATGGTTCTCAAGGTCCCCAATTCTTCCCTCCTCCTTCTCATCAGAGCTATCACGGAGGTGCTTGGCTCTGGTAGTATGTGAGGGTGGGGTGGTCTTAATACTACAAAAGCATCAGGAGCTCTTCTGCAAGGAGTCTGTGATCATGGACAATGTTAAAAAAAAAATTGATTCCAGGCTAAGACTTTTATGCCAGTTTCTGGTTTGGAAAGTATTGTTGCTGCTTAGTTATATAACCTAGAAGTTAGAGACGGTAATGGAAAGACTGACACAAATATAACAGTGGTGTCATCACTGATGCTACCCTGTAATATTCAACACAGTAATGCTCTAGTTTCATATTATCCATATTAGGACTTTTCTTGTTTTTGAAAGAGTGAGGACTGGAATCTCTCAGAAGTAGGGGCTCCCTGCATGTTACAGATTTCACCCATTTGTAAAATTAGATTAAAATCAGCCTACATAAACATTTCTTCTGTGTAATGTCATGAGATAAACTCTTATCTAAATTGCATTTCTGAGATGTAAATACAATAGGTACATCACGCTTCTGCTTTCACATCTGGTATCCGATTAATCTTAGTACTTACTGTTCATAAAAGAAATTTCCCTAACCAGTCACAGCTTTGTGGTGTTGGGGCTCTGGAGTTCCATTTTAAAATTGCGCAGCGGAGTGGGAGAAAGTGTGCTGCGTGCAGCTTGCATGAAAGAGCTTATGTCACAATTTTCAAGAGAACTCCTAGAAGATCTTAGGAACATAAATGAATGGCAGACTTGCACCCCAACACTCAGACCATTCCTCTTTATAGGAAGGAAGTGACCCTCCTTCTTTTTCTTCTCCTCCTTCCCTTTTCTTTTGGCAGATTTTTGTGGGAGGGGAGAGAGCATGCCAAAGGGCTCCCCTCCTTCCAGCAGCTTCTTTTAAAAGATGAGCAGAAGGCTAAACTTTCCCTCCCTCCTGTTTTTATTACTCAAGAGTAGTATGAGCAGCCCTTACTCCTGACTCTTAGGGACGTGTCTCCACAGCCCGCAGGAGCATCCTTGCCTCAGGCAGTGTACCCAGGTTAGCGCTTTAAAAGGAGCTGTGTAGACATGACTTTGAAGTTATGGCTCCGGGTGCAGCTTGAGCCCTGCAGCCTGCCCTTGTCCTGAGCCCCAGTTCCAGCTGCAACTTCGAAGTGCAGTCTGCACAGTTATTTTTAGAGCCACTAGCGTGAGCCTCACAAATCCAAGTCTCTCGACACAGGCTGACAGGCTTGCAGCCGCAGGCTGTGTAGACACACTCTAGGAGGTTGTGGCAAGGGCAGCAGCAGGCCCCTTTATTTCTGGCAGCTTCCTTAGGCCTTAATGCTGTCAAATTAAAATTCTGTGTGCTCTCTCCTGCATAGCACCCAGGGCATGAAATTTTAATTAAGCAATTTTTGACAGCTAGCAGAAAGACTGGTCACGGTGTTGAGTAACCGTCTCAAGTAAAGGTGAGGAGAGTGTGGACAACTGGGTTGTAGTGAGTACATGGACAAGGTATAGAAGAATAGCTGTGTATCCTCTTGGAGGGATGAAATGCATAAGAGTTCATAAGGTAACAGCCTGTGTTGCGCACACAACTTTTTCAAACACTAACGTTTGGTCTCTTGTTTTTTTTATTCAAAGGTTGGGCTAATGTTTAGGTTGGTTCTTGTTACGTATAAACCAGTTAATCCCTTCCACTGTCTGGCTTGTGGTAGCTATGGATCTCCATATTCTGAACCTTCAGTCAAGTTCTGGATCTGTATTTGGGAAGCTACTTCAACAATAAGATCTTTTTTTCCTCACACTGTAACCTTAGAGCAGCGGTTCCCAACTTTTTCCAGATGGGGACCCATTTTGACAATTCAGGAAGACTTGGTGACCCAAGGCAGTTACAAAATGGCGGGAGGAAGGGGAGCAGAGCCACCTGGGGAGACACTTGGTGACCCTTTTGAAATGTAATGGTGACCCATAGGTTGGGAAACCCTGTCTTAGAGAGTGTTACCCTCCTTCGGAGAACTCACCACAAGGACACGCTTCACTAGCTCGCTGCTTTGGCTTTGGTTATTTGGACATTGCTAATAATCTTGTTTGCCATACATCAGAAGACGTTTGAACTCAGCCATCTGTCTTGTTCACATCTCTCTGGCAGCTGTGCAATATGTAATGTTCTGCTCAAGACCTCACCAGTGCATAGGGATATGTGGGGGGGGGGGGGGGGGAATCGCTCAAAAGTTTTAAACTTTTCATTGTCCCATGACTGACTAAAGCCTTTTCACCAAATTGCTACTCCAGCATGATGGAGAAAGGTTGAAGTTGTTATCCAGCATGTTGAGTATTACTCAGATCATTCATAATATCTTCCATTAGATGACTTCAGTAAGAATAGGATCTGGCTCCTAAGTGTGTTTTGGCTCATGCAACTATACATCCTTGTGACGGGGCGAGACAGCCCCGTACTGAACTCACAGGTTTTAGCCAGGGTAACCTGGCTAAAGAAGCCCTGCCCCTGCAACTCTACCGGGCATGCTCAGACTGCAGTCCAGCTACAAAAGCCTGGGGAGAAGCTGAATCTGGACTGACTGCAGGACTGGAAGGACCTACGAAGGAAGCTCCTGACCCACATCAGCCAGCGGCCCCAGGAGAAGCCAGTGAAGACGCCGGGGCCAGTTGGGACATCTCCACGGCCGTCTACAGAGGAGAAGCTGCCCCCGGGAATGTGGAGGACCCGGCAAACTCATGGGAAGAGACCCCATAACACCAAGTAGAAAGTGGCCCAGGGAGGATGCAGGAACAGCTTCTCCCACCCTGGAAACCTCAGGGTATGTCTACACTACCCCGCTAGTTCGAACTAGCGGGGTAATGTAGGCATACCGCACTTGCAAATGAAGCCCGGGATTTGAATTTCCTGGGCTTCATTTGCATAAGCGGGGAGCCGCCATTTTTAAAACCCCGCTGGTTCGAACCCCATGCAGCGCGGCTACACGGGGCATGATCTAGGTAGTTTGAACTAGGCTTCCTAGTTTGAACTACCATTACTCCTTGTGAAATGAGGATTAACGGTAGTTCGAACTACCTAGTTCATGCCCCGTGTAGCCGCGCTGCACGGGGTTCGAACCAGCGGGGTTTTAAAAATGGCGGCTCTCCGCTTATGCAAATGAAGCCCAGGAAATTCAAACCCCGGGCTTCATTTGCAAGTGCGGTATGCCTACATTACCCTCCTAGTTCGAACTAGGAGGGTAGTGTAGACATACCCTCTGTGTTTTGGTTGGATTCCCTGCTGAGGGAGTGGTGGGCCTTCCTGCCACTCACAGGGCCCTGGGCTGGGACCCGGTGGAGTAGGGTGGGCCCGGGTCTCCCTACCAAGGGTGCAGCCCCACCCCATCAGTGATCTGCCATTACAGCCCCCCTGCAGCCCTGTTGTAAAGGGTTGACCAGTGATGGTGCGTTGGAACTTGTCAGTGGGCCCTGCCTTCAAGGGCCTCCCAGTGTCGGTGAATAGAGGCTTGGGCCAGTGGGCCCTGTGTTGAAGGGATAGCCACTGGCTTTGCATAGAGACTCCAGCCAGTGGGCCACCGAACTCTGCCTTAAAGGGCCTCCAAGAGACCTTGCATAGAGACTCGGTCCAGTGGGCCCTGTGTTAACATGACTTTATATAGAGACTCGGGGTCCTTCCTCTGCCCTCCGGAGGGGGTAGGAAAAGCAGCCCCGTGACAATCCTTGATCTCTCTAAACCAGAATTGCCTGAAAAAATCTAGTTATAGTAGTAGTCATTATGAAAAATAAAGCTGTTAAATTCTGACTTACTACTTGATCTTTTTTCCCCCTAAATACCATAGATCAAAATACTTTTTCTTTTCTTGTGAACTAGCATCCACCACAGAATTTATCTATGCTGCTAATACTGTTTAGACATTACAAAATGATCACTACTCTAATATATAAACAACTGTTAAGAGTGTATTCCGTAGGTTTGGATAAATAACATCATTATGTAATTCTGACTGCACATTAATAAGATGCTAGATTAATTTTGTACTGTAAATGTAGTAGCTTACTGCATAAGGCAATAATAACCTAGAAAAGTACATCAACACTGAATAAATATTGTTTATTTTTGTAAACTTTTGAATTAGAGTTTTGACTCTAATTTTTGTATATCTCCACCTCCCCAACAAAAACATAAAGCCTCCATAACAGCCATTATCCTTCAAGGAGAGGACTGAACAGGATGCTATTTTTTTTAATCAGTTAACACCAGACGCTCTGACTACGGGACAGAAAAATCACAACTAGATAATGTAAGTTTCTTTCCCCCATCCCCATGTAAAAGAGATTGAATACATTCCCCCTATTACCTCCCATCTCATGGCTTTCTGGAGAGGGCATGGACCAGGATCAGAAATCAAACTCAGGTGTCTGATGTGGTAGAGTACAGGAGACCACTAAATGAGAACCTTTTAATAATCAATATACATAATTATTTAACATGTAAACTGGCTCACTTGGGAAGCCACTGGGCTTTGCCTCCTAAGATTTCACAGCTTTAGAGCATTGCCAGCAGAATTATGCAACGTCTGCACTTAGGCGATGTCTAGACTGCAGGCTTCTTTTGGAAGAAGCTTTTCCAGAAGAGATCTTCCAGAAAAACTTCTTCCAAAAGAGCACATCCACACACAGCGAAAGCACATTGAAAAAGTGATCTGCTTTTTCGAAAGAGAGCATCTACACTGAATGGGCGCTATCTCGCATTTAAGCTGTGATGACTGTGAACGGAGTGGCCACCAGGGCACCTGTGCTTTTTCCTCTTTCCTCTTCTCTCGAAAGAACTCCCTCTTCCCTGTCCACACATTCCTTTTTCTGAAAGAGCTATTTAGAGAAAAGGCTGCTTCCTCATAGAAAGAGGCTTACCAATGTTGGAAAAAACCCTCTGATCTTTCAATTTTTTTTTTTCAAAAGAACGCAGTTGCAGTGTGGACGTAACCGGAGTTTTTCTGGAAAAACCCTGCAGTATAGACCTACCCTTAGAGTGAAGGATATGATTCCCAGCCGATAAACATGTATTTGCTCTAGGACAATGTTGCCACTGGTCAGGCTGTCATGGCTACACTGTTATTTATACTTGTGCTAGCTCTTACCAAGTTGCCCTGAGTATGCATGAGAATTGCACCCCTCATTCAAAATGTGGATGCAGCCTCTGAAGAGTGGATGTTAAACTGCAGCATGGTTCTGAGGTTAAGGCACCGAGTTGAGTATTAGGAGAACCACGGTCAATTTCTGGCTTTGTCTCAGACTTTCCATAGGATATTATGTAAGTCATTTGCTTCCTCTGGGTCTAAGTTCCTCATCTGTAAAATAGGATATATTATTATCCCCTTCTCCCACCGCTTTTTAGGTTGTAAATGAGGGGTAGACAAGAGAGTCTCTGCCGGATGGATCTAGGCCACTGATACCCTGCCACTCCCCCATCCTTAGGCCAGTCAGGGTCTGTGGGCAGGAGAGCACAGAAGTGTCCTGGCCCCACCCCTTCTGCCTGAGGCCCCTCCCCTTCTAGACAGCCCGGGACCATTTCAAAAATTTGTGAAGTGGCCCCTCTTCTAAAATTATTCCCCACCCTGTTGTAAGCTTTTCAGAGCAGGGATGTATTACAGCACCTAATACAATGGGACTCAGATCTCAGCTGAAGGCATTGAGGTGCTAATGTAACACCACTGCTGAGTACTACAATGCTGTAGGGACCCTAGACTTATGAGGTATTCAGGCTTAAATGAATCTGAAAATCATAAAATTCCATTCTAAATGACTTCTCCCTTTTTGTGATAAAACAGTTTTTTAGGGGTGGAAAATAAAATCCATTGGGAGGGGGAAATTTTTAGTGGGTGCTGGTGGGAATTTTTTTAACTTCAAACAGTCAAAATAATAATTTGTACAGCATAGAAATTGTACTCTTTGATAGTAGATGGCAGTCTCTGTTGGGTCCCGTTCTATTAGCAACACCTTCAGATTGATGTTATTGTACAAGAACGTAGACAGTGGCATCTCATATGCTGATATATGAGGATCAATATAAAAAGGAGCAAAACTTTGATCCTCATGGAATCTTCTGTTTACTTAGTAGTTTCTTCATATGCATCCAGAGGAATCTCATGAATGCAGTATTTAATGTATTTGCTCATTCATTTACAAAAAGGCAATTTCATGTCAAAACTGTCAGCCACTGTAATACAATACAGACTATGTACACTTTCATTTCATAAGGAACAGATGAAGCCATTTGATTTATTTATGAGCTAAAGAGCTTTAGCAGTAAATCAGAATTGCTTACCACAGACTACTACAGTAATTGGATTTTCCCCAGTCCAAGATACTAGCTGGTTAAAGGTTGGAGTGGCATATTTTAAGGAAATTATGAAAGACCCCCCAAGTATAGAAGCAACAGTAAAAGGTAGAATTTTAGCTCCGAAAAGGTGCCATATATGAAAATTATACACCAGATGGGACAAAAAATTTGTTTTGGGGTGCCGATATGGAAGTCAACTAGTATTATTTCTTTCAGATCTTGACACGATCTTTGTTTAGAAAGACTTTGTTCTTGATGTATAATGGATTTTTTTAAAGCTGTTGGCTTTGTTGGCAGGTGTTCCTGGGAGGAAGGAAATACAGTACATCAACTTGCAATTTCTGTAAAAGTTAATGTGGCTACACAGCTTTGAAACCATACTCTGTTTGCTGAGCTCAGCAGCCACAGAGAGTTTTTATTTGATTAACTTGGCCTTTGGTGTTAAGTGTCCCTAGGATTTCCTCAGAGACATTTATCAAAGAGAGTAAAAAAATTTTAAGAGCATTAAATGAAAATTTATGCTTGATAAACTAAAGACTGCTCAAACGTGACATTGTGTACTATGATAAAAGGTAAAATCTTTCCCTACCTTAGTAAATATTATTTAGTAATAAATATTCCATTTACACAGAGGGTAAATGATAAAAATTCTGCCGCAATGAGTCTGAGCCCAAGTCACCTGACTCAGGCACAGGGCTTGGATTGCAGGGCTCTAAAACTGCACTGTAGGTATTTGAGCTCAAGTTGGAGCCCAGGCTCTGAGACTCAGTCCCTGAACATCTATGCTGTAATTGTATAGACCTTCCACTCAAGCTCCCACGAGCCCTAGTCAGCTGATCTAGACCGGATTGCAGCTGTGCCATGGGTCTTTCACCAGTCTACAGATGTACCCCTAGGGAATGGCTACACTGGGTGTGCAGGGGGGGGAGGAGATTTGGAAGAAAGTATGCAAATTGAGCTTGCATTTGCATATCTTCTTCCAATTCTTTTTCCGGAAGAGGCCTTTCCGATATTTGACCCATTTACACAGGGCCAAATATCAGAAAAAAAACTTTTTTGGAAGCCCCCTGTAAACCTTGTTTTATGAAGAATAAGGGGGCTTCTGAAAGAGGGTTTTTTTTCCAACATTTGGCCCTGTGTAGACGGGCCAAATATCGGAAATGCCTCTTCCGGAAAACGAATTGGAAAAAGATATGCAAATTATAGCGCAATTTGTATGAGAAGGAAGTTCTTCCGAACATCCCTCCCTTACACAAAGTGTAGCCTTGACTTCAAAATTATGTGTTACTAATCCTTTCTCTATACAATATGTAGTTAGGACAATAAAGTGTTTTATTGAAATATCTTGAATGATTTTCATATGTTGCTGGGTTGGGGTATGTGTGAGATTAACTGTTTTCCCCCGTACTTCTCCCCTTCCCCCCAATGGAGAATGATGCTGAATTGAGTCTGGTGTACCAATTCCTCATTTTTTTCAGGAAGAATGGCTCTTGCACAAAAGCCCCTTGCACAAAAACAGCCCCTAATTAATTATGCAAATGAAGCACCACAATATGCTAATCCCGCCCCCCCCCCCCCCCCCCACACACACACACAAGCACACTTCATCTTGTTATTGTTACCAACTAGTTACTCCCCCTAACTGCGCTGGCCTGGTGAGTAAGATAGGGGGAAGGGTGGAGCCAGGCTTCTTTTTTCTCCATAAAAATATTTTCTTATTTTCTTTTCAAATCTATTCCCCTCAGAACAATTTTGAAGGATCCACAATGGCTGTATTTAAAATACTATTTCTGACTGATTATTTACTGTGTTATTAAAATTCACACTGCTTGCAAAAGCAGATTTTTAAAGCATTGCAGAATACCAAAGTGAAATCGGGTAGCACATATGTTGTCTTTTAAAAAATAATAAATTCAGTTTCCTATGAAATCACTTGCTCACAGAGAGTTCACAAAAATCAGGCACAAAAACAAAAGCCAGTTGCATGACTCTTGGCTAGATTTTTTTTCTCCCAGTCAATAATGTCTATCAGTAGACAAGATACAGCAATGCTCAAAACATCAATAGAACTGGCTTGACTTTAGATGCTAGTTTACTTGGGATGTCAAAGTTGTTAGGAGTCAGGCATTAAGCTTCTGGACTGATGCTCCGACATTGACAGGATGAAACCCGGAGTCCTCCTGCAAGTTACCTTACATTTATAGTGGCTTCCTTCTCATGCAAATCTATACCAGGTAGTCATCATACACATATACAAAATCTGTGTCGTCATATATTTATGCAGTTAGTCATCTGTGGCGCCTTCTTTTGGTTGTTGTCTTATGTTGCCATGCTCATCTTCAAAGAGGGTGCTTTCAAAGGCTACGTCTACACTATGAGTTTTCTGGGCAAAAAAAATGCTAATAAGGGACTCATTTGCATGAATTGCAATCTCATTTGCATATTTTCTGTGGATCTGTTTTTGAGCTGGGGGTTTTGCGCAAAAACAAGCAGTGTGGATGTTTTCTTTTTGCACAAAAAACCCTTTTTCTGCAAGATCTTTATGCCCCAAAAAAGGGAGATATACCGATCTTGCGGAAAAAGATGTTTTTGTTGAAAGAAAACATCCACACTGCTTGTTTTTGCGCAAAAACCCCTAGCGCAAAAACAGATCGGCAGGAAATATGCAAATGAAACCACGACTCATGCAAATGAGTCCCTCATTAGCATATTTTTTGCCCAGAAAACTCATAGGCTGTGTCTACACTGGGCCACTTATTCCGGAAAATCAGCCGCTTTTCCGGAATAAGCTGCGAGCTGTCTACACTGGCCCTTGAATTTCCGGAAAAGCAATGATGCTCTACTGTACAAAATCAGCCACTATTCCGGAAAAACTATTCTGCTCCCGCTCGGGCATAAGTCCTTTTTCCGGAACACTGTTCCGGAAAAGGGCCAGTGTAGACAGCCCAGTAGTCTTTTCTGGAAAAAAGCCCCGATCGCGAAAATGGCAATCGGGGCTCTTTTCCGGAAAAGTGCGTCTACATTGGCCACAGACGCTTTTCCGGAAAAAGGGCTTTTCCGGAAAAGCAGCCTGCCAATGTAGACGCTCCTTTTCCAGAAAAACTGAAAACGGAATAGTATTCCGTTTTAAGCATTTCCGGAAATTCATGCCAGTGTAGAAACAGCCATAGTGTAGACAAAGCCTTTAAGTGCTTGCTTCTTACTCCCAAGACCATCAATATATCTGATCTTCTTGGCAGGTCTTACTGTCCTCGTATCTGACTTCCATCCTCTCTCCAACAGTTGTAACTGCTCTAAGGTGCTTACCTTTCATAGCTTATCAATTCATGCTTCATTCGTTCAACAGGGCAATCAATTAAGCAAAAGGGAAGAGATCTATTCTGGTACAAAGACATGACTACAGTAAACTTCCGATAATCCGGCACCTTTGGGACCCAGAGTTATCGGATATGCCAGGTATCAGGAAGTACTCCAGAAGGGGGGCTATGAAGGGTCTGGGGGGTGGGGTGGTGGGGGAAGCCCTGCGCAGCTGCCGGCAACAGGCCAGCTGGGACTGCAAGCGGCAGTGGCGACTTGGGGTAGCCGGGGGCAGAGCAGCTGGGGTGCTGCCGGGTTGGTCCTACAGCGCCGCCCCTCACCTGAGAGGTGCTGTGGGACCAACCCGGCAGCACCCCAGCTGCTCTACCCCTGGCTTCCCCAAGTCCGCCGCTCGTCAGTTTCGGCAGCGGAGCAGAGCAGCTGGGGTGCTGCCAGGCGCCGAGCAGGGGCTGAGGGGCGGTGCTGCGGGACCAACTGGGCAGCACCTCAGTTGCTCTGCTCTGTGGCTCTTCCCCAAGTCCACTACTGGTCAGTTTCAGCAGCAGCAGCAGACTTGGGGAAGCAGCCCGGAGCAGCTCCAATTGTCCGGCTGTCCGGAGCACTTCCAGGTTCCAGTTGGTGCCAGACTGTAGGGAGTGCCAGACCACTGGATCCCGGATAATTGGAGTTTTACTGTATAATATTATACTAAAACTTAATACAAAGTTTCTATATAAAAGGACTTAATACAATATGGAAAAACTTAATATAAGGTTTATGATAAGGTTTAATACAAAGTCATATGAAAATGATATGAAGTTATATGAAGATGCTTAATACAAAGATTTATCTACAATAACTCGAGCTACTCTCCTCAGCCTGTATATTTTGGACACCTGGTTCCCAATATGTATCCAAATACCTATTGTGTTTTAGGTTTTTAATGCTTGTTGTACTGAGCTATATAAAGTAGCTCTCTTGGCAGTTCAGTTACCCATTGTTCGTGTTTAACTTATTTGTTTTTTTTCCTGATTGGAAGTTGAATTCTGAATACAAATGTGACTCTGTCATCTGACTTTGGCCATCTGTCTGAAATGTCTCTATAATCCTCTACCCCATCTTCTCAGCCCTGCTGCTTCTCTTGTTTGTCACAAATGTAACAAAGTCTTCACAAGATGTCTTATGTGGGCCCTTTTGAAAATCTCATGAGGCACTTAATCTGCATCTTTTGACACCTAAATGTTTTTGAAAAATCTAGCCCTTTGTGACCAGAAACCATCCTTTCATACACTGCTCATGATCAATTATAGCTTAATAAATAATTTATTTTATATAACAAATCAATTTGAGATGCAAAACATGTTTTTGTTAAACTGACATATTTAAGTTAGTTTTACATAATAAATTATGGGGACAAGAGTTGGACAATAATTATTTAATGACCTGTTGAAATAAAAAAAGTTAAAGCTTTATAACCATTAAAAACAAATTATCTCTATTATATGTGAATATATGTAAAGTAAATATCCTTAAATCAAACATTAATAAGTTTTTGAGCAGCATTTTTTTTCTACTTTACCTATGTGTATGCTGTGGTTGTTATCAGTGGAAATAGATTTTCATTGGTTTGTGTGTACAATGTAATTGACATTTATTGATATACTGATAAAAACCTAAGCTTTTCAAGCCTATGTAAAGATTGTATTTGGATGTAAATCAACATATAATAGTTGGCAATCAGTGTGAATGAACTTTTCTTTAAGAAAATAAACACAAACTACAAATGCAAAATAAAATTAAAATCCTTTATTTCAATCAAGCTGCTTGCTGATTTAAATTATCAAGATAGGTTATTTAAATCACTTTGATTTAACTCAGTCCACCTTGGGCTATTAATACCTCATCAGCAGGAAGTGTCCTGCTTTTCATTGAAATGAAATTAAGTAAGTGTTCTATGATAGAACATTCTGTCTCCAACACCACAGCCTGATAGTTAGTGGTAAATGTCCAATGACCACAGTCAGTGTATGTATTAGCTTCAGCCTTGTTAGCCAGAGTATCAAGTTGAGATTTTGGTGTTAATTGGTCGGGGGGGGAAGGATCCTACTGTAGGTGTCCAATTACTATATTGGATTAATTCATCTGAACTGATGTAAAGCAATTAAGAAATGTTACTTATTTCATATTCACTTTTTCTAATTCATAATAAATTAACTTGTGGTGCTCCAAGCTTGTGGTTACTTTGTTTAAATGTAAAGTATTTGAAACCCAGGAATGATACTTTGTATATTTTTAGCCTTCTTGGACAAATATGATGTTTCCCCTCCAACCCAAAATAAATTTGGTCCTCTGTCTAACTTCTGTTTATTTCATGCCTTTGAAACTTGTGCTCTTTTACTTTTTGTTAAGTTGTCTATCTCCGTTTACTTTGGGGGCATAGAAGGAGATCATCTGTTAAAGAAGATTTCCTAAAGTACCCAAGGAATTTTAGAACATTGACACTTGTCCTGCTAAGTCATTTTGACTGTGGTAATTTTTGTTGTGTACAGGCAGTCCCCGGGTTACGTACAAGATAGGGACTGTAGGTTTGTTCTTAAGTTGAATCTGTATGTAAGTCGGAACTGGCGTCAGCCGCTGCTGAAACTGATCAGTTTCAACCGTGGCTGAATCTGGATGCCAGTTCTGACTTACATACAGATTCAACTTAAGAAACCCAGGCGTCCCCAAGTCAGCTGCTGCTGAAACTGATCAGCGGCTGATTCCAGGAAGCCTGGGGCAGAGCAACTCTGCCTGGGGCTTCCTGTAGTCAGCCGCTGGTCAGTTTCACCAGCGGCTGACTTGGGGATGCCTGGGGCAGAGCAGCTGGGGTGCTGCCCGGTTGGTCCGGAGCGGCGCTGCGGGACCAACCCGGCAGCCCCCAGCTGCTCTACCCCAGGGATAGGCAAGAAAAGCCTGGTCTGCTGGGGGGGGCACTAGCTGCACCTCCCCCCCAGCAGACCAGGGAGACGGAGAGCAAAGCCGCGGAGCATGCCCGCAGGGGGACAGCTCAAGTGCGCCCGGGCTGCCCCGCTGCGGGCGTGCTCCAAGGCTTTGCTCCCCGTCTCCCTGCAGACCAGGGAGATGGAGAGCAAAGCCGCGGAGCAGGCCCGCAGGGGGACAGCTCAAGCGCGCCCGGGCTGTCCCGCTGCGGGCGTGCTCCAAGGCTGTGCTCCTGTCCCCCTGGTCTGCTGGGGGGGTCCAGCAAAGCCGCTGGACCCCCCCAGCAGACCAGGGACACCCGAGCAAAGCCGCCGCCTGAGAGGCTTTGCTCGTTTGCCCGGGAGCAAAGCCGCCCAGGCGGCGGCTTTGCTCTGGCATCCCTGGTCTGCTGGGGTGGTCCAGCGGCTTTGCTGGACCCCCCCCCAGAAGACCAGGGAGACCGGGAGAAGCTTTTCTCACCCCGGAGAACACGGGTGGCGACCCGCCGCCCGTGAGCTCCGGGGCGAGAAAAGCCCCGTTCGTAAGTGTGGATTCGACGTAAGTCGGGGACTGCCTGTATTGGGTTGTAAATATAGATCTTGTTGTTATAGTAACTGAGTAGGTCACTGGGGTCAGCCCAGCTAGTCTGGGCTTGTGCTACTGAGCTCTGTGCTATGCAATAAAATGGACACTTGCAACTACTCAAGCTCTCTGTCTTTCCACTGATTTCTTCCTATACTGTGAAACTCCCCATGACATAATAAGTGATAAGTGTGCATTCTTTCAGCCCTCTGTTGAATATTTGGGACACATCATTGATGCTACTGGTCTTCATAAGTCCCCTTCAAAAGTTAAGGCTATTGTGGAGGCTCCACCCCCTCAAAATGTTAAGTCAACTTTGCTCATTTCTAGGACTATTGAACTATTATGGAAAGTTTATTTCACAGCTAGCCACGCTATTAAAACCAATTCACAAGCTCCTTGGCCAGAACAAGGTCTGGAAGTGGACTGACGCCTGTGATGTTGCATTTAACAAGGCTAAATGTGCATTGCTAAATGCAGAGGTCCTGACGCATTTTGATCCATCCTTACCTTTACAGTTGGCTTGTGATGCCTCCCCATATGGAGTGGGACCGGTCTTGTCACATGCTATGCCTTCAGGAGAGGAGAAACCAACTGCTTTTGCTTCGCGCACCTTAAGCAAGGCTGAAACTAACTATGTGCAAATTGAACGTGAAGCATTGGGAATCATTTTCGGGATTCAGAAATTTCACCAGTACCTGTTTGGATGGAAGCTTACACTTCTCACTGACCATCGACCTCTGATGGCAATTTTTGATCCACACACAGGTATTCCACCAATGGCTGCTAGTCGTATGCAACGATGGGCATTGTGGCTTTCAGGACACACATACGAGATCAGATATCAGAAAGCCACTCTGCATGGCAATGCAGATGGTCTCTCTAGGCTGCCTTTGCGTGGAACATCTCTACAGAACTCTCAGGTCTCACCTGACTTTGTCCCCTACATGTCCAGGAGAACGGAGTTATCAACCCATTCAGGGTGCTTGTTGTGGGGAATGCGTGTCATTATTCCAAAAATACTGAGACAACAGATGTTAGCTGCATTCAGGCAGGTTATTGTGGAATGATGCACATGAAAGAAATTGCACAAAGCTATTTTTGGTGGCCTGGCTTGGACAGTGACATTGAAGAGAAGGCAAGAGCTTGTATTTCTTGCCAAGGTGTGAGGAATGCAGCTCAGTTGGCACCTCTACACCTATGGGACTGGCCTGAAAAACCATGGCAACGTATTCATGTTGATTTTGCTGGCCCATTTGAAGGTAGCATGTTATTGGTGGTGGTAGATACTCATTCCAAATGGCCAGAAGTCTGTATAATGCCTTCCACTACTGCTGAGAGTACTATCCAAAAACTATGGGGAATCTTTTGTCATTTTGGTCTTCCTGAACAACTTGTGAGTGACAACGGTCCACAGTTTGTCTCTCAGGAGTTTGGAAATTTTATGAAAGCAAATGGGATCCATCATATTACTTCAGCACCCTATCACCCAGCCACAAATGGATTGGCTGAAAGGTTTGTTCAGACAATGAAACAAACTTTGAAATCGGTTAGAGGACATTCACTCATACAAAAGAGTCTGGACACCTTCTTACTATCCTACAGAAACACTCCTCATGCTACAACCAAAGTGTCCCCAGCTTTTCTAATGATGGGACGTCAGCTGCGCACGTGCTTTGATTTGCTGAAACCTTCAGAACCGCGACAAATTGTGCAACATCAGCAGCCAGGTCAAGTCATCAGGAGTGTGTCCAGAGCAAAAGATCGAACCTTTAGTCCTGGACAGCCAGTTTTGGCTCGGAACTATGCTCCTGGAGCTAAATGCATCCCTGCCATTATTATTGCTCAAACAGGACCTGTTTCCTATACTGTCCGGACTGCAAAGTATCTCATCTGGCATGTAGATCAGTTATTGACAGGTTATTCCTGCCCCCAAGGCATGTCTCCAGTTGAGTTGCCCATCCTTCCCACTGCTGGTGAGCTACCGTGTCAAGAATCACGGCTCCTGACTCTCCTCCTCCATCACCACCAGCGGTGAACAATAACCCCCTCCCTGAGCAGGCAGATCCAACAGCCTCCCCTGGTCACACTTCAAGTTCCCAGCCCAGTATGAGGCCTGCACTCATAACATCTTCGGGTGCGAGAACGCCAGATGTCCGCCGTAAGCACAGAACTCACTAGCACAAGCCCAGACTAGCTGGGCTGACCCCAGTGACCTACTCAGTTACTATAACAACAAGATCTATATCTACAACCCAATACACAACCATTTTTAAAAGCCCATCCATAGTATATTGTAGATGTTGTGCCAAAAAAAAACAATAACCAACCATGAACAGTTATGCTTATAAATTAAACTCTTTTTGAAAAGACTAACTCTAACTTTTATGATTCCAGGACTCGGAATTTGACCCCTTGAAGTTCACCAGTGTCATTGAGTGTGAGAAGCCAAACAATGACTTAAGTAGGTTTCGAGGTTACATGTGAGTATTTCTTCTAATTAGTTTCAGTGTATAGTCCCTTCTCTATAAGGCAGAATTTACTTCTAGACTCTCTTCTTCTAGTCCCCTGCCTCATTCCCACTTCAGAAACAAATGAGTCAGGAATCCTTCATACAGCTTCACTACACAAGCCTGATTCATCTCCAGAGCAGGACCCCCTTGTGCACTTACAGAGGTATATCAGTTCTACTGAAAAAAATAGCATGCGATGATGATATTCAAGTCTGTATCACAATGCATATGCATTAGAGGGCTGCATTAGAATGTCTTATCTTTTTTTATCAACAGCACTGCTAAAATTATTCTTTTCTACTGTGTATCTCTATACTGAAGACTCTTTGTCTTGGGGCCAGCATTCAGAACTCTTGCTTGCCCATTCAGATGAGGTTAGAAGTCTCTCACTTCCATTCCTGAAGTTTAATTTATTTGTCAGTTCTGATCAGCTAACATTGTGGTTATAAGTGCCTAAAGCAGGGCACTCATAGATAAAGGACTCTCCCCTCACAATCCCCCAATTAGTGAGGTAAAAAAAAGATTCTGGACATGGGAGGGGGGATCAGTTGCTCATTATTTTTGTTCCGTTGTCTGTCTGACTTTTTTCTTTAAGTGATTCTTCTGGAGGCGACTTAGAAATAGAAATTAGATTTCTCCACTCACATTGATGTTTTCTTCCTGTCTTACAAACAAGTGAATAAAGTTGTCTTCGTTTTTGTGGTGTTGGCTTACAAAATATTGCACTAGCACAACTTTAAATTATTCAGCATAGCACCTTTGAAGCTACATCAGTTTAGACCAGCTGAGAATGTGGTTGTGAGGTTCCCCACAGGGTGCCATCTGAAATGGGGTACCACTGAGCCCCCATGACTCACCAGCCTGGGCTCCCTTCACACTGTACTGGTGTGACAAGAAGCCAAGCCCTCTGGCCTGTACTTTCACCAGCATGCACACAGGCAGGGACTAACCCAGCTGCAGTTACATGCAGGCTTTCTGACCAGTCCTTGCGTGGGAAGGCTACATAGGGCAACTACCAGCTCCTCAGGCGCTCTCCGTCCCCTGGGATATAAATCCAAAATGATACTGTCCTGCATTGCACAGGAAACCTTACAGCATAAGTTCTTAAAATGTGCCCCCTCCCACAATGTGGAGAGAAATATGAAGCAGCCTTTTGCTCCTGAGTTATGATTCCCACACATTGGCTTAGATAAAGCAAGAACAAGTTTAACTACAAAAAAATAGATGTTAAGTGATTATAAGGGATAGCAAACAGATCAAAAATTAAAATAACACAAACTAAAGTTAATACACTAAATAGACAGGATATGAATAAATAGATTCTCACCCTAAGAGATGATAGAATCAGCTCCACATTCCAAGAGACAGGCTGCATTGGCTTACAGCTTGGAATCCCCGGGGGTTTCATTCACAAGCTAAAAAATCCCTTCAGCCTGAGTACAGCACTGCCCCCCACTTCAGTCTTTTTCCTCAGGTGTTTTCAGGAGTCTTGTCATGTATGGGGAGCAAAGAACCACAGACCATGTCGCTCCCTGCTTTGTCTAGCTTTTGCGTATGACAGGAATGTTTTGTTTCTGTGCGTGGTTTCCACACTAGTCTGTAGAAAAATACTGACATCCCAAGATTGAGTCTAGAGATGTGGTCTCATCACATGTCCTTGTAGAGTCATAGTGGCTATTACTCATAGGCTTTCAGAGATAAGCTTTTGCTAAAGCCTATTGTTTTTCCCTAATGGCCCTTCCCCGCCCATTGTTTAGGCTAAAAGCATTATTATCCAGTGGGTGTTTCCCAGGTATAACTACATTTGAAATACAGATTCATAGGCAATATTCCTAATTTTAAATACAGAAATGATACATGCATTCAAATAGAATAATAATATTCATTAAATCTGAAGCTTTCCAATCATGTGTATATATAAGAGCACTATAAACTCACAAAGTACAAATTGAGTACTTAATACTTTGATTCACACCATGATTTTAGTGCAGCTTAGTCATCACAAAAAGTAAATGTAAAGCTAGTGATTGGGAGGACACTCAAAAGTTACAAGTGCATTTCAGAATAAAGTTTTGATGCCTTTCTTTATGGCCCACTGCAGTCAACCTTCCCCCAAAAGCCCTTCTACACATCTTCCTCCTAGCAAATCCTCATCCCCTTTCTCTTTTTAACACTTTCAGTGGAATAAGCTAATGGTCGTCTACTCCTCTCCAGAGATCTGTTCTCCTCGCTGTTGTTTTGAATGAGAAGGTCACTGTCCTCACTCCCAAAGTTACCATGGTCTCTGGTGGAAAAATTGTTTAGTACTACTCTACTATATATGACAACAGGGAATAAGCTTAAAAATTTCTGAGGCAAGCAGATATACCATAAGTCCTGCTGAGTAATTGCTTAGGAGAAGCTCAAGCTTTTAGCCAGTGAAAAAATAAGAGACACCACAATTTTCCTTTTTTTTTTTTTTAATTAATGTTGACTTATTTAGGAGTGCACACTTTACAGATGCTCTCTCTGGTCAATAATTGAAAATAATTTGTGTTAATCCTCCTGACCACAAGAGTTAGGCTTAGCATATCAGAGATCCGAAAGACATACCAAGTGACTTCATCCGTTTGACTTCCACCATGTAATCCGTTCCAGTTCAGTATTAGAAATGCACTATTAAAAACTCCTCTAAGTACTCAGACATCCAGATAGTATAAATCCTTCCCTGTCCAGATTACAAATCTTTATCAGTACAAACTGTTTTGTAAAAAGAAAATTTAAAAAATTCTGCAATAAACACTCCATGTTTGAGGAAGAGCTTTCTGTTTTAAAAACCAGCAAGTTCAGGGAAATTTTTTCATATTGAGCACTTTATAGAATCATAGAACACTAGAACAGAAAGGGGCCTCAAGAGGTCATCGAGTTGAGTCCCCTGCCCTCATTGCAGGACCAAACACCATCTAGACCAGTGGTGCGCAACCTTTTTTAATTTGTGACCCCCCCCCCGCCCCGCCCCCAGGGCTGGGAACATTTTTTGTTGAGCCCCCCCCCAAAGCTGGGAACATTTTGTTGTGGCCCCTTTAATTTAAATCCCCGGTCTGCTTCCCTTCCGCTCACCCCACCCCCGCCGCGTGTACATTAAGTGCCGAGAAAACAAAATGGCGGCTGGCATAGTGCTGCAACCACCCAGGAAGCCAGCCGCGGTCGTGACCTACAGGTTGCACACCGCTGGTCTAGACCATCCATAATAGATGTCTGTCTAACCTGCTCTTAAATATCTCCAGAGATGGAGATTTCATCTGGTGGTAGAAACCAGAAACACAGGCATGCAGATTTTTCAGGACTGCTAGATATTTATTTATAGATCTTCAACTATTTCAAAAACAATGATAGCCCCACAATTTATTTTTCAGAATATATGAGAAACTTGGGGTTGAAGATGAGAGGAAAAAATTTCTATCTTCTTTTCAGTTAATACAGTACAGATGCATCACCCTACTGATCTCACTCTGGCAAATGAAAAACAAGACACACAAAAAAGAAAAACCTAGGTAAAATTAGTTACAGTCAGGCTCATTTTCAAGTTACTCTATTCAATGAGACTTTCTCTGTGCAAATGCCTTCACAATTATTTATTGAAACAGTAATTGCAGTTATGTAGCCATTTCTCATAATTGTGCATTAGATATTTATATATTTATATGCCACATATTTTGGGATGATGTCCATGTGACGTGGCATATGAGATATATTATATTTATCAAGTACGTTTTACCATCTCATCTGCACTCCATTTGTTAACCCATTGTCCAGCAGTCTAACATTCCAAATTTCTGAGGAGCTTAAAAAAGTCGCCATTAAATTTTTTTTTCCATAGAACAATGTTCTCTTAGTCCACTAGATTTCTGAAGAAAAGTCCCAGGAAGGGGGAAAAGTCAGTGCTTAACCAGCACCATGTTAAAGGGTCAACCCTGCAGAGAAAGAAGAGGGAGCTCACTCATCTCCTCAGTACAACCACAGTAGTTGCATACAATATGGGATGTCTAGTTCTTAGACCTGTTTGATTTTATTCCTGGGGGCATGAACACCAAAAAATGAAAATTCTTCATACAATATTTTTAAATTTCTGCAAAATCTTGTGAATTTCATTTGTCAACATAACACTACATACTTATACCAGTAACAATTATTTTTGGTAATTTATTTCAAAATATATCAGCAAATATGTCAGTAACAATATGGACACACAATTTCCCCCCCACCCCCGAGTAGAAAGTTAAAGGAACCCCTGAGACAGCCCAGTGCGTGTTTTTCTGCCCTCTTCCCCCACCCCAGAGTTCAGCCCTGGGGACAGACACCCACAACTCTTCCCAGAGCCCAGCGATGGAAAAACCCTTTGACCAGACACTCAGACTCCCTTGTCACCATAGACCAGCAGCGCCAGCCCCATCCACCTCCAGAGCCTAGGGATTCAGAGGAAAAACAGCCTGGTGCATGGTCCCAGGATTCCACGGAGTTTTCTGCATGCCACCCTCTCCTTCCCTCAAGGCATGCTGGGAACTGAAGCTGCCAGGCGCATTCTGGCTCCCTCAAGGAGGCTGATACAATTGCCAGGCCTCTGGGCAAGGTGCGGGAGGGGGGAGGAAGGCTGCTCTGCACTTCTGGAAGGGGCAGGGCCACAGGCAGAAGGGACAGGGCTAGGGGCAGCCAGCCCTCAGCATCTCCTGGACCATGCTGTACCTTTTCCAGCCAGCCCCTCAGCTGCCCAGAGCATGCTGCTTGGCATCCTGTGATTTAAAGGGCCCAGAGCTCTAGCTTCTGCAGTAACAGTGGCTGGGAGCCCCAGGCCTTTTGAATTTCTGGGCCGTAGGGGCAACTGCCCCATTTGCCCCCTTCTGTTGGAGGACCTGCACTCCCTCTTCCTCTCTCAGCAATGGCTTCTATGTACAAGCTAGGCTCTGCTGGGTCCAGTGGCCTCTAGTGGCAGCCAGCAGCACTTCAGCCTGTTTCTGTGGGAGAAAAGGAAATTCTGCACACACTGGCTGTGACAGTGGTCTCCAACCTTTTCATACCCAAGATCGAGCGGATGAGACCTACTAGAATAGGACCAACGGTCATGAAGGTGGTTTCTGCAAGCGATGTGGTACGCTAAGAGCACGGCAAGACATGAAAGATGCCCTGGTCAACCACTGCGCCCAGCCCATCTCCAACCGTCTTGACATTAGTCCTGCCATTGGAACAAGATGGAATCTGGGAAGAGAGAGTGAGGCTGACTATGCGCACCTCTCCCTCACTTTAATCCAATTCACGCGCAAGTCTTGACATCTCGACATCCCCTAATTCCCGTAACCTTAAAGTCCTGTGGCGACAGGCGAGCGACGAAGCAGCAAGTGTGGATACACTGGGAGCTGTAGCCGCGGACCTGCACACAGGCGGCTCATGTCTAATGGTCGTCTTCTTGCTGGCTGAAGCAACAGCTGGATTCGGCGTCTACCTGAGTGACTGAGCAGCCCTCTTTAGGATTGCACTGCTCACCTCCGTAGTAAGAGGAAGGGGCTAGAAAAGGTGCCCTAAACATTGTTTGCTTCATAGAACCCTGGCCAGCTTACCGCGGCTGGAGGGGATCCCATCTCATGTGGTCGAACAATAAAATTTCAAACAAAATGCAAGGTAACACCACTCACTATTGGCACATGGAACGTACGCACGCTTCAAGACAACCCTTCAGCAGATCGACCAGAAAGAAGAACAGCCCTGGTTGCCAGAGAGCTCACAAGATTTAACATCAATATTGCGGCACTGTGTGAAACTCGTCTAGCAAATGAAGGTCAGCTCATGGAAATAGGAGGTGGTTACACATTCTTCTGGCGTGGACGCAGCGGTGATGAACGTCATGAATCTGGAGTTGGCTTTGCGGTTAAGAATCATCTTGTCCGCAAACTTGCCAGTCTTCCCAAGGGCGTGAATGACCGACTCATGACACTGCATCTTCCACTACCGAGAGGAAAGCAAGCCACACTGATCAGTGCTTACGCGCCCACAATGACGAATCCGGATGAAGTAAAGGACAAGTTTTATGAAGATCTCGATGCCCTACTCTCATCCGTGAAGCGCACTGACAGGCTGATTCTACTTGGTGATTTCAACGCGAGAGTAGGATCTGATCACACTGCCTGGGATGGCGTCATTGGAAAAAATGGAATCGGTAAATGTAACAGCAATGGCCTACTATTACTGAAGACTTGTGCGGCTCATGATTTGATCATCACCAATACCATCTTCCGCCTGCCCACTCGCAAAAAGACGTCCTGGATGCACCCACGCTCTAAGCACTGGCATCTCATTGATTATATCATTGTGCGAAGGAAAGACAGACAGGATGTAAGGGTGACCAAGGCCATGCCAAGTGCTGACTGTTGGACTGACCACAGACTTATCATCTCCAAATTAAGCTTTCACATCAAGCCAAAGAGACGTCCGCAGGGAAACAAAGCTGTGATGAAAAAGATCAATGTCAGTAGACTGAGGAACCCCAACACAGCAGCTTTACTATCAGAAGATCTTGGCAACCAACTCTTAGAGCTGCAATTAGAAGAAAATGCTGAGAAGGACTGGGAACGCTTCCAAGGATATTGTGCACTCTTCTGCACTAAAGGTTCTTGGACCCTCACACAGGAAACAGCAGGACTGGTTTGATGAAAACGATGAAGAGATCAAGGCCATACTTGCTGAAAAGCATCGCCTTCACCGTGCTCATCAGAATGATCCATCGTCAACAGCTAAGAAAAATGCCTTCAACAACATTCGCAGGATTGTACAGAGCAAGCTTCGCAAGATGCAGGACTCCTGGTTGAGTGCCAAAGCAGATGAAATCCAGAAGTTTTCTGATAGAAACGATGCCAAACGGTTCTACGAAGCCCTTAGATCCTTGTATGGACCTCAGCCCTCAGGGAGTTCCCCTCTACTGGACTCAGATGGTGCAACTTTCATTACTGAGAAGACTCTGATTTTACAGCGTTGGGCTGAGCACTTCCAATCCGTACTGAACCGCCCATCTTCCATCAATAACGAGGCGATTGATAGAATGCCCCAGGCGGATATCAACCACAGCCTGGATGTCTCACCATCAGAGACTGAAATCTTACAGAATAGTGATAGAGATGTAGCCGTGTTAGTCTGGGGTAGCTGAAGCAAAATGCAGGACAATGTAGCACTTTAAAGACTAACAAGATGGTTTATTAGATGATGAGCTTTCGTGGGCCAGACCCACTTCCTCAGATCAAATAGTGGAAGAAAGTAGTCACAACCATATATACCAAAGGATACAATTAAAAAAATGAACAAATATGAAAAGGACAAATCACATTGCAGAACAGGAGGGAGATGCAGGGGGGTGGGAGGAAGGAAGGTAAGTATCTGTGAATTGATGATATTAGAGGTAGGGAGAGTGGGATGTTTGTGAGTTAATGGTATTAGAGGTGATAATTGGGGAAACTATCTTGGTAATGGGTGAGATAGTTCAAATGTTTGTTGAGTCCTTTTTGGAAAGTGTCGAATTTTAACATGAATGACAGTTCAGAGGATTCCCTTTCAAGTGCAGATGTAAAAGGTCTTTGTAGCAGAATGCAGGTGGTTAAGTCATTGAGAGAGTGTCCTTTCTGGTTAAAATGGCAAGAAACTGTTTTCTCTTTGTGATCTTGTCTGATATCTGTTTTGTGGGCATTAATCCTTTGGCGAAGAGTCTGAGCATCCCCCTCCTGTTCTGCAATGTGATTTGTCCTTTTCATATTTGTTCATTTTTTTAATTGTATCCTTTGGTATATATGGTTGTGACTACTTTCTTCCACTATTTAATCTGAAGAAGTGGGTCTGGCCCACGAAAACTCATCATCTAATAAACCATCTTGTTAGTCTTTAAAGTGCTATATTGTCCTGCATTTTGAAATCTTACAGGCCATCAGCCAGCTGTCCAGTGGCAAGGCCCCAGGATCTGATGCGATCCCAGCGGAAGTCTATAAGGGTGGTGGTGCAGTGCTTGTCGACAAACTCACTCAGCTGTTCCAGTCCTTCTGGAATCAAGGATCTATTCCTCAGGAACTGAAAGACGCGTCCATTGTACACCTCTACAAGAGGAAAGGAAATCGACAAGTTTGCGATAATCATAGAGGAATATCACTGCTTTCCATCGCAGGTAAGATCCTTGCACGAGTGTTGCTGAATCGTCTGATTGACCACCTGGAACAGGGTTTATTACCTGAGACACAGTGCAGTTTCTGCAAAGAGCGTGGCACGGTGGATATGATCTTCGCAGCCCGACAGCTCCAAGAGAAGTGTCAAGAGCAGAATCGTGAACTGTACACCATCTTCGTGGATCTCACCAAGGCTTTTGACACTGTCAGTCGCGAAGGTCTGTGGCACATCATGTCGAAGTTTGGGTGCCCTGACAGATTCATCTTGATGGTACGTCAGTTCCACGACTTCATGACGGCTCGTGTTCTGGATGATGGAGAAGCTTCAGAGGCCTTTCCCGTCACAAACGGCGTCAAGCAAGGGTGTGTGCTGGCACCAGCCCTGTTCAGCATAATGTTTTCAGCCATGCTGTCAGACGCCTTTCAGAACAGTTCCTTGGGAATCAGACTGAGATACAGGACCGATGGGAAACTGTTTAACCTGCGAAGACTCCAGGATGTCACCAAGATAAAGGAGACTGTGCTACGAGATCTCCTTTTTGCTGATGACTGCGCCCTGAATGCTGGATCAGAGCAGGAAATGCAAACCAGCGTGGACAAATTCGCAGCAGCATGCGACAACTTCGGCCTTCTCATCAACACAAAGAAAACCGAAGTAATGCACCAGCCAGCTCCGCAAGCTCAATATCAAGTGCCCACCATCACAGTGAAGGGACAAAAGCTGCAAGCAGTGGACCAATTTACATATCTTGGCAGCACCCTCTCCCGCTCAGTGACAATTGACATCGAGGTCAACTGCAGAGTCGCCAAGGCAAACTCTGCATTCGGCAGACTGCTGACCAAAGTGTGGGACCGCCGTGGAATAAGCCTTGCTACAAAGCTTAAAGTCTATCGAGCAGTAGTGTTAACTACCCTGATGTACACCAGTGAGACTTGGACTGTATACAGGAGGCACGCTAGGCAACTGAACCACTTCCACACGATTTGCCTCTGCAGACTTCTGAGGATCCGGTGGCAGGATAAGGTGCCAGACACAGAAGTCCTTTCTAGAGCAGGTCTGCCGTCAGTTTACACCTTGCTGATGAAAGCTCAGACACGCTGGGCAGGCCATGTTGCAAGGATGCCAGATCATCGCATCCCTAAACAGCTCTTCTATGGTGAGCTGTTTCAAGGGAAGCGATCGCACGGGGGACAAAAGAAGCGATACAAAGATACGCTTAAAGCCTCTCTCAAGTCCCTGGATATTGACACCACCTCCTGGGAGACCCTGGCACAAGACCGATCAACATGGCACACGCTGATCTGCCAAGGCTGTCAAACATCTGAAGCCAGAAGGACAACCATAGCACAAGAGAAGTGAGCACTCCGTAAAGCCAGAGTTGCAATAGCTGCAACAGTGGTGCCCACACATGTCTGCCCGACATGTGGCAGAACATTCCGTGCCCGTATCGGCCTTATCAGCCATTTGCGGACACACCGTGGACAGTCCACAACCCGTTAGATGTCAAGGTCTTCTTCGAATACGATGGACGAACAACATCAACACCCAAGATGACTTTTTAAATCTCAGAACAAGCAAAGATCTACTGCCACATCCTTCCCCCAAGACCCCACTCCTTCCTTGAAGCCCCACCCTCTCTATTCTCCTGCTCTCCATCACTTGCTATCCCCAACCCTTATACACTCTACACTGCTGCTTTTTTTCCCAATTCTAATGTGGGAAGAGGTTTTTCCAACATTTGGCCTGTCTAGAGTGGACCAAATGTTAGAAACCCCCCTTCTTTTGGAATGCCCCTTATTCCTCGTGGAATGAGGAATATAGGGGTTACTGAAAGAGCATGTTTGCTCATCCATTAAAAAAAGCAGAAGAACAAACGCATCCCTGGATGTGGAAGAGTTTTTCCAGGATATCTCTCGAATCCTGGAAAAACTCCTGCAGTCTAGCCGTACTCTCACAGGGTTGAGACAGGATGTGTGGGCTCTGGGATGGGAATGAGGGATTTGGGTGTGGGAAGGGGTGAGAGGTGCAAGCTCTGGGAGGAAATTTGGATGCAGGAGGAGGTGGAGATGGGGATGCTGGCTTGGGGAGGGGGCTCCAGGCTGGGGAGTGTTGGGGTCAGGTAGAGGGTTGGGGTGCTGAGCAAGCCACAGGCTTGTGGCTGTGAGGAAACAGGAATTTGGGTTGGGCTATGTGAGGGGCTCAGGGCAGGGGGTTCCTTTTTATAATAGGCTCAGATCTAGGTTTTGGGGGGGTGCAGGAGTGTTATAATGCTGTGGCCAGTTGGGGTCTTGGCCCCAGTTGTGGGTTTGTTGGCCAGGCTTCATTTTTAAATAAAATACTATGTCAAACACAAAAAGTTTCTGCATTGTCTTTATTTATGAGAAGGGCAGGGAACCTGTTTTGAGTCAGGGGTCACTGACCCACAGAAAAGTCAGTTGGGGCCACACAAGGGAGATGCAAAAAAAACCTCCTCCAACCCCCTGCCCCCCCAAGCGTCACTAATGTGGCCCCAGCTGGGCTGGTAGGAGCAGGGGACATGGTACTGGGGAAGGGTGCTAGTGGGTGTGGGGCAGGGGACAGAGTGCTGGGGTGGGGGCAGGGTTCCTCTGGGGAATAGGAGAGAGGGGACAGGGTGCTAGTGGGGGCAGGGTGTCCCCTGCACCAGCCTCCTCCCAGGACACTTCCTCCCCCCCCCCGCGGCACAGGAAAGCCCCCACACGGGCCTACTCTGGGACCAACTCCCCCTCCTGTGGCGCAGGAAAGCCCTGGTGTGCGCCTCCACTGGGGACCCCCCTGCAAGTTCCGGCAAGCCACAGACCTGAGGGAGGGGAGCAGCCAGCACACTTCCGGAACCCCCGGAAGTGGCGTGCAGCTGCAGGACTTCCGTCCACCCCACAGGAAGCCGGCGCTACCTCCATTTTTGCTGGAGGTAGGTAGTGGGACTTCTCGGGGGTAGGGAGAAATGGGGGGGCCCCGAACGCCTCATGACGAGCCCTGGTCACTCACGATCGACCGGTAGGTGACCAGGGGGCTATGGGGATACTGGATACTGGAGGTATCTCAGAAAAGCTATGCCACATCCAAGGAACACATCTGCTTTTTTGGAACAATTTGCAAAAAAATGGATGCGTTCTTTCACCATCCCTGTAATCCTCTTTGCAATTTGCATATCTTTTTCCAACTTTTCTTTGCAGTCTAGGCATAGCCACCATGTTAATTTATGCAAAATTCTGCATTGAACAGTGGCACAGAATTTGCCCAGGAATATAATCTACAGAGCCCGTGTTTTGAAAATTTTCCATCCACATCCTTTAGGGTCTTGTGCATCAGCAGATCACTTTGAAATGTGCTATTGTGGAGCAGACACAGATTGTTCTATCTAAATTTGTGTTTTATCTGAGCTAAATTAATAAGAATAAACTGGATATGAGGTGAGCGAGACCTGCTGAGTGCAACTGAAATATTTTAATAACTAGACAACTAAGCTTGAGATTCCCTTATATTACTTTCCTGTGCATGTTACAACTTTATACCTTAATACTCAGGTCTCTAGTGAACAGTATATGCATGGCAATCAGCTATCATTAACATTCATCTGTAAAGAACTTGCATGGGCTATAAAGTCACAAATCAGAGCTGCTATTTCCTCAGTTGGTTTGTAAAAACCAAGTCCACTTATTAACAGAGAAGTTAACTACAATTTTGAGACTTTACTGGAAAACTTAAACTAACATCCTAGTGATTCACAAGCTAAGCTGTAGGGGATTTGGTTTTAAAAAGCAGAGAAGTCGTACTCAGAATAGTAGGATTATTTTAGTTCTTTTGTAGATAATTTAACAAATTATTCCCATAGATTGTGCCAGTCTTTTATACATCCCAAATACAGTGAATGATTGCTTCTTATTGACCTGCTAAGGATTGGAATTCTATGATCAAGGACTGGGACAATGATGAAAAGGGGACAAAGCAGAATTTTTGTAACTCAAAAATCAATAAAACAAAAACACGTGTTCTGTGTTCTTAGAACTGCTGAGAGGAATTCTCTACTAGAGTGATAAAAAGCATTTGTGCTTTAAAGATGCAAAATCTGCACCTTTCCACTGCTAAAACACTTGGCACATTCCATGGTCATCTAAATTAGATATATTTTTTTTTGAGGCAGGGTGTGTGTTTTATTTTTATGTAATGCTTTGTGCACATACTGAAGGTCTTTCAAATGAGCAGCCCCCTTATTCTTTGAATAGTTCCATTATTTTCATATCAGTTTTGCCAATTGTGATTATTTTTATGGTAGTCTCATGGTATTTGGTATGGTTCTTAAAGTCACATCTCCTAGAAGCATGTGATAAAACTCTAAACTTAGCATTTGTTTTTAAAATGCATACATTTCTAGCACTTAGAGTTGTGAAGAAAAATTTGAACATATGACTCAAGTGCACCTTAAAGATTCATAAACCCAAGGTCAAATAAAAGAACCCATTTTAATAAAACCATGATGTTTTAGTTAATTTCATGATTTTGGGGAGCCGGGTTCATGGTTTTTTTAAATGCTCAGGACTGCCAATAGAGGGTTACACTGCACCATACATAAGGATGGCAAAATCTGCTATATAAAATAAAATATACAAAAATAAACTATACTTATAATTTACTTATTCCCACAAAGAACTAGGGGTCACCAAATGAAATTACTAGGCAGCAGGTTTAAAACAAAAGGAAGTTTTTCTTCACTCAGGGCACAGTCAACCTGTGGAAATCCTTGCCAGAGGATGTGGTGAAGGCTAAAACTTTAACAGGGTTCAAAAAAGAGCTAGATAGATGCATGGAAGTTAGGTCCATCAGTGGCTATTAGCCAGGATAGGTAGGAATAATATCCCTAGCCTCTGTTACTCTGGAGATGAGTGACAAGGGAGGGATCACGTGAGGATTATCTGTTGTGATCCCTCCCTTTGGGGCATCTGGTATTGGCCCCTATTGGCAGACAGGACACTGAGCTTAGATGGATCTTTGGTCTGACCTAGTAAGACCGTTCGTACGTTCTTAACCATAAACATAACATTTGTGGCTGCAGCAGCAGCAGTTTTATTACTTTAGTTCTATTTCTAGTGCATTCTGTTTCTCAGCATTTCTCTTTTTTATGAGCTCTGTATTCTAATTTATCTTAAAAAATTAAGAATTCTGTTTTTGATGCTATTTATCTCAATGAATGTTAGTTAAAATATTTCCAATTTTCTTTCACCATCTGTTCTGAAGCATTAAGACACTGGAATCTGATATGTGGAATTTTATTCATACACAGCAAGTCTATAAAGGTGATTTGACTTTTCTCCCCTCTCCCCCTCCTTTCCTCTGCCACCCCTTAGCACTTTTCTAGTACTACTGATGTAAGAAGTTAATTTTTTATTCTTAATGTTTCCCTTGTGGCAATCCATTCTCCGAGACATTTTTTCCCTCTGTTTCTCTGATGTAGTTGCAATTTTTGTCAGTGCATAAATAACAAACTGTAAGAACTTAGCTAGGATAGACATTTTGTTTACTAAGAGTTTCTCATATAACCTAAAGCCCCACTTTTTCCTGTAGTTTGTCTGTTGGGCTTTAGTAGGCAATTGTTTATAGACGCTGATGTTATTACCAGTTAGTGGTTAATTTGAAATATCTTGGACGTATTATATTTATCTGATAAGAACATCCAGCTCTCTACATATCCTGGAGAAAAGTCAATGAAAACAAAAAACTGTTTGGGGTTGCTAAAGGTTTTACTGTGCATAGAAATGTAGATGTTGAAAATGTCCTTATTTCTGTGTGTGTAATCTCAGAGAACAAAAGAGAGTTCCCTGAAGAACTTTCTTCATTTTGTACCTTCAGTGGTAAAGTTGTTGTGTGATATTGGGTTATGTATTTTTCATTTACTAGAAATGTTTGCTGTTTTGCAATTAAGCTTCTCTCGGTGAATCATATGCTTTTACAGAAGGTTTTGGAGCTTGGAAACATCCAAAGCAACTGTCACATATGAGGGGTACACAGCACTGAGCCTCTGAGTTAGCATGGTTAAAACTGAAAAAAATCACTGTCTGGTAGGGTTGATTCTGATATGACACTGCAGGAGCCAATTTACTTCAGAATGGCAATACTGAAGACATGTTCTTCAGCGTGTGGTGGTGGTAGTTGCACAGTTTAAGTATTTGTGGTGTTGGCTTCTGTATTAAGAGTTTTAAGAGTCAAAAAGCTGTGGAAAAGATTAGGGGATTTTTGAGCTAATATTACAGTTTGACCCATTTCTGTCCCCTTGCTAACTATTGACAGAAGGGGAAAGCCATCCTTCCTGTTCTCAACTCTAGATGACAAATTCATTGAATTGATGAGAAAGGAAATTAAAACTGTAGCAAGATAATTATAGCAAGCCAAGTATTTGTCTGTAAATACAGCCGGTCTCCAACTTACGACCATACATACTTATGACCAATGCGGTCCCCGAGTTACGAACACGATCCATGCTTATGAACAGCGCAGTCACCATGTAACCGAATGGGACCCAAGTTACGAATACTTCGAGTTACAGCCAAATGTTTGGTCCATAACTCGCTCGTAACTCGGGGACCAGCTGTAGTTGATTCACCACCTGCTGTAGCACTAATAGACAGCTTACATTCATTTTCTAACTTCTCAGTTCAGAGGGCCAAACAAATGGGTTTTAGCCACACTAGTGCAAACCTGGCTGAAGTTGTGCAGCTCTTGATAAATAACCTAGGTGTGGCTGTGTCTTACAGCTCTGGACAGTTGTATAATAATGCTAGGGATATGAGTGATCATTACAATGGTCTGCAAGCCAATCTGTAATGGAAATGCCACAAAAAGAGTATGTGCCATGTTCTGCACATTCTCTACATTTAATTGGAGTCAGCTGTGTTAATAGTTCTTCTGATGCATATATCAATGAAAAACTATTTTCCACAATCTGACAAGAGCCAGAAATTATTGATTCTTGGCTATTCAAATGAAGAAGAGCTCTATGTAGTTTGAAAGCGTGTCTATTTCACCAATAGTCCAATAAAATATATGATCTTATCCACCTTTGCTCTTTAGTGAACTCATTATCTTATTTTTTCTTTCAATGCTTGCATGGAATTGCTAAGGTATTGCTAAACTGACATGCTGTATCAAACCAGCAGTGTTTCTCTGGAAAACTGTTAGCTGTGAAGTTTACATTTTAGCCAACCTAATTCTTAACCTCTGGCTATGGTGCTTGTGTTATTCCCTTATGCTGTTAATGCCTTACATGACACATTTTTAATCATCTGAGGAAAGTTTAAGTTACTGCGCTAAATGCAAAACTCAGCCATACAGCCACTGTTAGAACCTCCATCACTGACTTGAATAATTATAAAATTCATGCCATGTCTTGTTTGTAGATCAGTAAGAAACATATAGTGCAGTCATCCTGCTCTCATGCATATACATCCTGCCCCTTTACTTCCCTTTCATTGGGCACAAATATATCATCTGGAGAATATCTGTGTCCTTTATCCTCAGGCCACTGTATGAGGATCTAACTATTTAAGCTTTGAGAATAATTCAGGAGTGGGCAAATTCCAGCCCACGGACCAGATCCGGTGTGTAGAGTTAGTCTCTGGCAGGCCCCTACCTCTATATTTACTTGCAGATCACCATTCACAGCCAATGGGAGTGGCAGAAAGCAACACCCTGATCCACGCCTCTTCCCACTGCTCCCATTGGCCAAGAACGGCGATCCATAGCCAATGAGAGCTGTGATCACCTAATGCCTGTGGTGGCACAGGTAAATAAAGATGCAGCGGGCTGCCATGTTTTGTTTTGTTTTGTTTTTGTTTTTTCATTGCCCACCCCTGGGATAATCTGTAGTTTATTTTACTCAATGGTGATACAATTCAGTAACTGAATGTTTTGATTTTGTTATTAAATCTTTTGCAGTATACATAAAAGTGGAAAAAGGGATGGATTAGATAAAGAAAACCTTTTGTTGCGTGGCTGTACAGTTAGGAACACAGAAGAGGTTACGGGGATAGTAATCTATGCAGGTAAAAGACAACTCCTTCTATTTTACTTTACATGTTCACTTGATAATTTCCTTAGATCGTTAACAAATATCTTTATTGTTTAATGTGATTGCTTCTGCAGGGCACGAGACTAAAGCTTTATTAAATAACAGTGGCCCACGTTACAAGCGCAGTAAGCTTGAAAGACAGATGAATATTGATGTCCTTTGGTGTGTCCTCATACTGATAGTCATGTGTCTATTTTCAGCCATTGGTAAGTCCTCTTGAAAAATAAATGCTAAGGATCAAAGTCTATCCTAAGAGTCAAATGCTTTACAGATTCAGAAATATGTATCTTCTATCTCTTGATTTCTGTAGCTACTTCCTTTTCTGTGTAACGTTTTTGGGGGTTTTTTGTTTTTTGCGGGGTTTTTTTGTAGAAAACATCAGCATAGTACATAAGCACATCCAAATAGTAATCTTTTAATGACAGTCTACTTTATACAAATACTAAACCAAATTGGATTAACTATTAGGTCAGACTCTGACACCTTCAGTAGCAATGAGTAGTTCCCTACTTCAGAAGTAGTACTGATATAATTGAAAACAACTCCTCGTGACTATCTGCCAAATTCTGTACTTTTACTTAGTTGCCAAGGTGATATATGAATACAGAGTAAACATAACTAGCACAATACCATTCACATAGCTGTATTATTTAAAAAACGACACTCCTAAAATACAATATTAACCCACCATACTTAAGTATCCAAATTAGCATAATAAAAATTATATGAAGACCAAATTCAAAGGGGAAGCCAAAGAAAAGACTAGCACTGACTTTTTCCTGCGATTGCTAATTCCCTTTAAAGATGAATGTTGAGGGCCAAACACTACCCTACTGTTACTGTTACAAAATTGAGGGTTCCTCAGTTTTGGGCTGCCGAGCTGGAATTATCTTGAGAAGGATTCTGGCTTTTAGGCTACATATACGCTGCAGAGTTATTTCGGGATAACTCTTAATAGCATGCCTATTATTTCAAAATATAATGGGATCACTATTCCGACATTCCTGTAAGCCTTGTTTCATGAGGAATAAGGAACATTTCAGAATAGCGGGTTATTTTGAAATTAAATTACTAAATAAGCTGTTTCAAAACTTACTCCAAATAAGCTAAGCAATTTGCGTAGCTCAAATTGTGTAGCTCATTTCGAGTTATGAGTGCAGTGTAGATGCATCCGACGGCTGTGTCTACACTGGGCCACTTATTCCGGAAAATCAGCTGCTTTTCCGGAATAAGCTGCGAGCTGTCTACACTGGCCCTTGAATTTCCGGAAAAGCAACGATGCTCTACTGTACAAAATCAGCCGCTATTCCGGAAAAACTATTCTGCTCCCGCTCGGGCATAAGTCCTTATTCCAGAACACTGTTCCGGAAAAGGGCCAGTGTAGACAGCCCAGTAGTCTTTTCCGGAAAAGTGCATCTACATTGGCCACAGACGCTTTTCCGGAAAAGTAGCTTGCCAATGTAGACGGTCCTTTTCCGGAAAAACTGAAAATGGAATAATATTCCGTTTTAAGCATTTCCGGAAATTCATGCCAGTGTAGACACAGCCTTAGAGTGCTTAGCACCTACCCACTGAAAACCATGCCCTTTTAAGAAATCTCCATACACTGGGAATCCATAAATTTGTGTCACCTTAAATCATGAGATCTTCTGAAAACTGGAACATTTAGTAAAAAGAAACTTGATGTCCATTTTAAGTGCAGAATTTTTAACATTTTTTTCCTCTAAATTATTTTAAAAATAGTATAAATAATGGAAAGCTTTGCACTGTTGCAAAAGGTCTAGAGAACATGAGTTAGGAGAGAAGACTGGAAGAACTGGGCTTGTTTAGTTTGGAACAGAGAAGACCGAGGGGGCATGATAGCGGTTTTCAGGTATCTAAAAGGGTATCACAAAGAGGAAGGAGAAAAATTGTTCTCCTTGGCATCTGATGATAGAACAAGAAGCAATGGGCTTAAACTGCAGCAAGGGAGGTTTAGGTTGGACATTAGGAAAAACTTCCTAACTGTCAGGGTAATTAAACACTGGAATAAACTGCCTAGGGGAGGTTGTGGAATCTCCATCTGGAGATATTTAAGAGCAGGTTAGATCAACATCTATCAGGGGTGGTCTAGACAGTGCTTGATCCTGCCATGAGGGAAGGGGACTGAACTTGGTGATCTTCCAGTTCTCGTGTTCTATGATTCTGTGAAAATATTCGGTGAGACAATGTCATTTTTATGTATCATTATTTCAGTGTGGGACAAGGGGCAGTTTAGAAACTGGACAGAGAAGCCTTACAAAGGACTTTTTAAAACTGGCTTTATTTCTTTTTTGTAGCTTTATAACATATAAAGAGAAAGGTCCTGAAAGCTTGTTAGGTTTCAAGAGGGGAAAGTTACAGTATTGGTTTTTTTCTGCTTATTTTTAATATTAATATCAGACTTATCAACTTGGGTCTTTCCTGGCTGGGCTAGAAGGTCCTCTTATATGTCTCTCAGGCTATGTTTAATTATTCTCAGACCCTAATAAAAAGGGTAGAATTACTGTATCTTTGGTAAAGGCATCGCTGCTGTTCCAAAATGTTAATACTTTCCTTGTATTAAATAGGAGTTAACAAAGAAAGACAGTAAGCAAAGAGATTGAAATAATATGACTAACATCTTTCTCCTCAGTTGCGCAGCTAATATTCTTTTGACTTTTGTGACAGCCACCATTTCACTAGTTTTCATGGTTGATTCCAGGGCAGAAAAGACTTGAGTAACTCAAGGTAATTCAAGCTGAGCAGCTCCCTTCCCCACCCATAAATAAATAAATCAGGCCTTTCTCATAAATTGTAGCAAAATTTGAAAAGGAACAAGTTCCCTTTTTTTCCTTTGCAGGAAACCAGTGGTTTTTGTTTTAACTTCTTGGCATTAATTTAAGTTTCATCGATTTCAACTTTCTTGCAGGTCATGGCCTTTGGGTGTGGCAATATAGTGAGAAGAAACCAGTTTTCAATGTTCCAGGGATGGATGGCAACTATTTATCCCCGGTTCTAGCTGCAGTATATTTATTTTTGACAATGATAATAGTATTTCAGGTAACAAAGTTGTGCATGCTGGTTCCTGTGTTCACGGTTTAATGATAACAATAATTATCTATACACAGAGAGTGCCACCTCTACCACCAAGGAGTTTAAGGAGCTAATTAAGCATTTAAAAGGCAATACAATAAGATACAATATAATAAAACATGAAAAAGAAGAATAAAATATTTCATCATCAGAAAAACAAAGCCGCCATATGAATGTGCTAATGGTGCCCAAAATGAAAACAGCTCTGAAAAAATCAACAGGCGGGTGTTCCAAATTGTCTTTGTGTCATTGACTTTAATGGAGCCATGATAATTCACACCTGCTAAGGTTCTGTCCCAAATATTCTAGATGTGGTTTTTTTTTTTAACAAGCAAGGTGGGTTACAATAAGGAGGGGCTTGTTGAGGAACAGCAAACTTCGCACTTCGGAAATTATTTCTAAATAACTTATTTTGAGATGATAACTCCCAATATAACTATTTCAAAATAGTGTGTCCACGCTACAGGGAAGCCTCAAAATTAGTCCGAGGCAGGCTCCCTCAATATGGATGCATTACCTTGACTTATAGTCCCAGGAAGCACTGGGGTATAATTACTGAATAACTCTGGGGAGTAATAATTTTGAAGTAGCAGCATTGGGGCATCCATACTACTGCTATTTTGAAATAACTAGTGAATAACGTTATTCATTGTGGCAAGCAGGAGTTATTTCAAAACAACCAGTCATTTATTTTGAAATAACAAGCTTGGTAGTGTGGATATTCCGCTTGTTATTTCAAAATAACTCCCTAGGGTAGACCAGGGCTTAGTGGGATGCCATGCTGAAAAATCTTGGTTACTTTCCTATCTTGAAGGAACACTTAGAACCTGTGGTGTTAGAATGTAGTTACCTTATAAAACCAAGGTTCATTCCAGAATTTAACCCTTTAATGGCTCCAAATGGTTTAGAAGTTATACAGGCGATCAATGATTAGAGTCGTCATCACTCAGCACCTATCTGTAGGAGGTGAATACTGGAGAGATAGAGGGAGAAGAAAGTCTGTTGATGGTGAGATCTACTATATTGTTGAATACTGTGGTGTGGTCAAGAGAAGTGTGGATGTCTCTGTCTTTGGAACATGTAAAACTAGAACTGACCGCGCCAGAAAAGAGCATAATAATGAAGAGAACACGGAAAAGGGATCAATTAAATAACTACCTTTGCCATTTCTAGTTTATTATTTTAATGTATCAAGGTTTTTTTTTCGTTTTTTCTATTAAAAAACCTCAGAACAGAGTTATTTAAATATGCACCCTTTACTATAGGTTTTGTTTAAATAACTATATATGGAACTTATATAGGTTCTATAATAAACATTGCTAGTCTAATTGGCCAAGATGAATTTTGTATATAACCAGGAATTTCTGCATTGAAAAACATTCAAGGCGATTTTATATTCTAAATTGTGTCTTCCATGGATTTTTTGAAAATCCCCAAGAAACTCCTGAATTTTTTTTTTTTTTTTTCCAGAAAAACTGTCTTAACACTTTGTTCAGCAATTACTAAATATGTTCTTCGTTTGGCTGAACTGCCACTCAAAAACTGCAACAGAAAACATTGCTTTCTCTGCAGAACCTTCCGCCAATCATTCATTTTACCTCCCCTGTTCTTGGAAAGCTAACTTAGTGACAGCCTGTTATTTATACAGATACAATTTGGGAGCTATTCATCTATTTTTTGATGCAACATATGCTTTTGTATTTGCAGGATTCTGACTGTACTATATGTTCTCCCCCCCCCCCACCTCTCTTTTTTCCCTTTCCTAGCTTCTTTCAAGCTCATCTTATTACTCTGAAAGCGTTCGCTTCTCTCCGAACCTTGATAATCACATTTCCAGACATAATTATGGATTTCAGCTCTTCAGTTGCACCATAGGCTTTCTTAATCTATCCCAATAAACTCTTTGCAAACATTCTAATTACTTTACAATATTGAGTCTAAGCCTATTAAACTCTTTAAGGTACAGTATAGTACATAAACGCTTTGTAATTTTAGTTGGCCATAAAGTTGATTAGATTATACCAATTTAATATTATATTATTGCCCCTATTTTCTCCTAATTAGTGTGTTTTTATGTATTTTAGGTTCTGATTCCAATTTCTTTGTATGTATCCATTGAAATAGTTAAAGTGTGCCAAGTATATTTCATTCATCAAGATAAGGATTTATATGATGAAGAGACAGACTCTCAACTACAGTGCAGAGCTTTAAACATCACAGAAGATTTAGGGCAGATGCAGTATATATTCTCAGATAAGACTGGTACTCTTACTGAAAATAAGATGGTTTTCCGAAGATGTACTGTTTCTGGCATAGAGTATTCCCACGATGCTAATGGTGAGCCTGATGTCTTTTTTCCTGTCCAATGGTTTTACTTTAGTTTGATTTCACTCACACAAAAAAGTTACTATGGTCTTAAAACAAACAACAAATTGTGTAGGATTTATGATATGTGCATCACAGTTCAGTTCAGAATTATAATTTTATGGGATCTTGAATGTGTTACGAACATTGCTATTCTCTTTGGGTTTACGCGCTGATCCTGCAATGCATTTAAAAATTACTTTAAGGACATAATAGTACCATTGATATCAATGGGACTAAACTGATGGCTTTGTCCCCTCATGTGTAACTTCACTTCAAGATACTCTTTAGTGTCAAGAATGAAAGGTGAACAAGGTTATTAGTATGGCTTTCATGTTAACACAGTAGCAGAGTCTGTTGTAATAATATTTCATCTGTTTTAGCTTTATGCTGTTCACTTCAGTGCCTTGGTGTAATGGGTATCTCTGAGTTAACATTGTTTTGCTGCCAAACAAATATTGCAACTGAACAGAACATCCTCAAGTATCTGACTTTTGAAGCATTACAATGTAATTCATTACCACAAGGGAATGAGGTTGCTTTTAGTTGTCACCCATGTGTCATCTCGTCAACCTCTTAAAATTATTAAATAACTTCCTATTTTGTGATTTTTGTGAAATTTGTATTAAGCTATCCTCCCCGCTCATCCTTTGGGACATGAAAAATGTTACAATCTCAAATTTCTTTGCATACTTGATAGATATTGTACTGGCTTTCTCAACGTAGTAATTAAGCTTTTTAACCTGAAGTACATTATATTTTCCTTAAAGTTCATTTGGAGAGTTCGGCTAACATGCCATGAAAGGAATAAGAGAGACTTATTAAAGGTGAATTCTAAAGTTAAGAAAATCATTTAAAATTGTGTGAGATCCCATGTAACAGAATATTATGAAGGTTTAAATTACAGAGAGCATTTACTTGTATATTAAAATATTTTAAAATAGTAATCCCATATTGCACTTTCACCACTTTTCCTGAGAAGAAATTAGTGCATTTAACAAGGCTGGAAGGATATTATTATTATTATTATTATTTATTATTAACCCTCTGTAATTGATAGGAAAACTGAGAAAAAGAGAAGCTGCAACTTTCCCAAGGGTTCACAATGAGTGAGAGACAGAAGTAGAATTAGAATCTAAATACATCCTAACTCCCAGTTCTGTGCACTAGATAGTAGACCATACTACTTACCTTCATTCTTCTTGTTTATCTGCCCCCTCCCCCGATTTCAGAGCATATTGTGTTTTTTCCAGCAGTTAATAACATTACAGTTCACTAAAATAGTACAAAAAGAGGAGTATTTCATGGGTTAGATTGCATCAGGTGATGCAGTGAAAATAGAAAAGCTTAAACTTGTGTCTTGATGGATAAGTAAAGAAGAAATTAAGGGTCAAATATTGTGTCATATAATGTATTATCAATTTTCAAGTGTATCCATACCTTTTTAGTGATTTAGTATTAGAATATAAATGTTAAAAAAATAATAAAAACAAAACTATGAAACTGAAATGTACAAAATTATCAAATACACATAGTATGCAAAGGAAAGTAGTATTTTTCTTTATCTTCTCTCATTTATAGGCGTTTTTATGCTCACTTGTAATCCTAGTCGGAGCAAAATTTTCAGATTGAAATTTGATTTTTAAATTGATTACCACCTTATTCATAATATTTGAATCTTTCATTTTCTCTTCTTTATATAAAATGAGCTTGCACTAATTCTTTGCTTTTCAGTGTATAAATGGTCATAATTTTCATTGGTTTTAGTCTTCATTTTTAGGATCAATGGCACAATAAATAAGTGTTCTCACTCAAGTTTCATTTTTGTATTTTTTGTTTTGTTTTGTTGTTTGTTCAGTTTTTGTTTGTAAGTGCCTATTCCTCGTGCCCATTTTTGGATGAAGTTATTCCACTGATATCTTGTCTTCTCACCTGCTGATTACCCACTATGTAGGTCTCATACAATCTCTCTTTCAACCCTTTTTCCTGTCAATAGGAACATCTATAACACTTTATGCTCCTGTGTTTAAATTCAAAGGATTTGCAGGAAGCCCCTCCATTACACATACAAGAAGCCGGCAATCCCACCAGTTTGTGTTTGGGATATTTTTAATAACTGATGCTATCCAGCTGTCCTAGTCTCTTCTGGTTATGGATTCCAAATGAGGTTTAGAGAGCTCTAAAATCTGCCACATATAAAAAGATCCAGTGTTACCACATATGCAAGTTTAAAACTAATTTAATACTAAGGACCCAAAGCCACACAAAACCCATTGGCCTCCCTGCATAATCTTATCTATTGTTTTTAAAGGCCTGAGTTTTTTTCTCTTAGTCACAGTATTTCTTTTCATTGTAGTAATTTGACACCAGGAATCAAACTGTGACTAGTGTGTGAGGTGATGAGATAAATGTCAATATCATTGTAAGATCTGATTTATAACAGTAACACTAATGCCATTATTTGGATGCTGAAATCCACAATTCATGTTTTGTTGGAGTGCCTTGTAGGAGTCCAAGTATTTGGAGTCGAAATTCTACTCTGTGTGTCTTGGTTTGAGCTTATATAGGAATGTCATCTGGTGGAACCTGGTAACTCATTTAGCATATTGGCCACAGTCTTCTCAGCTTTGTTCCATGACCTATGATATGCTACAAACTTTGTTCACATCCTGAAAATTCATCCAAAGGTTCTAGGTTGTTTTTTTTAATTCTGTGTAAGTTCTTATTCTGCCCTCATCAACACAGTATCTGAGCACTTTCCAGCAGTGCAATAAGCAGCATAACTAACTATTGTCACAGGTGCTTGGTGTACTTTCCCTTGGCCTCTGTGACAGGGAAAAATTGCATGTACAGTGCAGAATTTTGTTTTGGTAGGATTTTGGTTTTGGTTTAATACATATATATTATTTTAATATAATATTAAATGATGTAACAATATTTTATATATAATAATTTAAATATAATGTTATATAATTTACATTTCTCAGGGGCTGGTTGAGACTGTGGAATGAATTCCACACAGAAAATAAGGATCCTCACAAACCTCACCACCTTCCAAATTAAATGCTATGTACATTTCAACCTTGCCTTCCCTAACAAACTCAGGGCTGTATATATTTTCTGTGTGGAGTTCATGCCACAGTCTCAACCAGCCTCTGAGAAATTTAAATTCTATCACCTGAACCAACGTGTTTAACTCTTTTATGGTAGAAAGTACCAACATGCCTGAGAAGCAGATCTGTCAGTCACAATATTCTTCACAATAGGAGATCTGTTTAGCTATCGTGGGCATAAACTGTGAAGCACCTTGAAGATCAGGACAAAGACCTTGAACTTGGTTTCCCACACTATTTCAAGTATAGGGAGCAGAGGGTAGTGTGGTGATCTTACAGTAGCCTGTGTTGCTGAGAACTGTTGCAGCATTCTGTATGAGTTGGAGTGTCCTAAGGGCTGATGATGTTTTGTCCAGATATATTTCATTTCCCTGGTCCAAACTGGAGGTGACAGAGTTGTGTATAATCATGTCCAGGTCATCATCTACCAAGACAAGATGGTGTCTCCTAGGCAACTTGAGATAGTAGAAACTGGATACAGTAATGTGAGAACTTACGTTCAGTGAGAAGTCCAGGAACATGTCTAAACTACAGACTAACTTGATCAAGTGCAGCTGTATATTGAGGCCCAAAGAAGACTGAACCATGTCTGTGAACTCTTTCGATTGCTTTCCTCAATCCACCAGCACCACCTCTGGCTTGCTTGGATTTAGCTTCAGCCAGCTGTGCTTCATCGATGAGTCGATTTTCTTGATGGTTATGATATGCTTGCAGGATATCTGTTATTTTCTTATGAGCAGATGTTTACCCCCTTCCTGACCCACAGACATAATTTCCACAGTCCAAACTCACCTTGCATCCACCCTGGGGATTTGGCTTTATTAACAGAAAAAATGTAAAAAAAAAAAAGATTGTAAAGATCAACTCAATTCTTGGCTGATGCTCCCTCATGACTGCTCGCTTCCCTTCTGTTTACAGGGGGTAACAAGTCACTTTCCTTACAGTTCACTTAACCCTTTCCCTACCACTAACAGGATGGGAAGTTTTGGACATTTTTAGCTATTTTTCCCCCATTTCAGTGTCTTTTGCTTTGTGGAAAGAATAGTTTCATTTGTCTCTGTGGAAGAGAGTGGGGTCAGCAAAGCCAGAACTGTGTGTTTTAATGGTATTTTTGTACTGTGAGTTTTAACCCCGGTATAACACAGAAGCACATTGGCATTCAGCATGGATATAATCTGAGACCTTCAATGTACAGAAGAAGTTTTCTCTAAGTTTATGCCCTGGGAAATTCTCATAAGAATTAAAATAGTTCTCAGACATTAAGAAGAAAAGATTCAGTGAGGCTTCCTTAAGGAACTGGAAGGGAAGGAAGGGAGGGACCCTTGGTGCTTTCCTACCTTGGAAGTGGTTACAGGCTAGAAGAGGGCTGTTCTGAGTGTTATGCACTGCCCTTTATGGGGAATGGAGTCTGAGATGCTACACCCAAAAGGAGACTGCAGGCGCCCTTTACAATGACCTGTTTAGATCAGTATTCCACTTGTCAATTTGTCTGATTCCATTCATGAACAGAGGTGGCCCACCTGAAAGGAATGGTCAGAGATTTACTAAGGGTTTCCCCTCTGATCCTTGGAAAACTTGCCAGGGATAAACTAATCCTTTTCATCCATAGGACAAAGATACAGCCTTCTAATCGAAGAACTGACACTTGGGCAGTAATTCTTTGAAAAACAAAATAATATTTATTCAATGTGCAAGTATTTTCTGACACAATATACCATAAAAACATATATCAAGAAGCAAAACACTAATCACGTTAGCCCAGGGATGCATATCCGAGAATCCAATACTACAATACCATATAGTTGGAAATAGTTTTTAAGTGGTTATGTAACCCACACACCTACTAGGTGTGGTGTGCTGTTCCATGTAGTAGCACTTAGACCATTACAAAGAGAAAAAAATGAGTTTATTCTACAGCCTTAGCTGATAGCCAGGTGGCTTTTAACTCAAGTGGTAGAGATTCATGCACTAAGCTCCAGAGGTGCTAAGTTCAGTTTGGCATTACAGTTACTTTCTAGGTGTGGTGATCAGTCACATTTAAGTTGGTAACAGCAAGTTTCTTCTTAAACATTAACACTTAGTAATAAATAGACACCTACACAAACATCCAACTTTATTATCTTAAGGAGTGTGTGGGTTCCTTATACTATGGTCCTTTTGCTTATTTCTCTGCCATCATCTTTTCCTCTGCTCCGTCCAAAGGTCCTTCATTGCTGCCATGACTCCTCCCATCAGTGATTTCAGCACTCTTCTGACCTTTTTTCTTCCTCTCCTGCTTCTTCACCTGCTTTTATCTTGACTGACTCAAGCCTGTCATTTCTCTGCCTTATATACAGGTTTTGGCCTATTCTGACTGGCTATTTCCTCAATCCTTATCGTTAGCATGCACATCCACCAATCATCTTTAAGCCTTCCCTGACTGGTCTGTTCTTATGAACCAGTCACAGCCTGCGCTTATGTGTCAGGCAAAGCTGGACCTGATTGAAAACCTGCACCATTCTCAAGTGACCCTTCCCTTCACATTTTGGAGTGACCTTATTTCATTTTAGCCTTCCTGTTTCCAATGGCCCAAATTTTTCCAAATCCACCCGCTTATTATCCCTAACTATGACTGCTTAAACTGCCGTTATTAATTTTTAAGTGCTTACAATTCTAAACAATTACACATTTATATGCATTTTAACATTGGGATTCACTATAACCATTCCGTTTTTGCTAAATTAAATAAGCTTAATTTCTATCTTTCCCTTACTTTAAGCTTGTGATGGCAAGGCACTGTTCTTAATGTTGTATTCCTGACACAGAATAGAGCAGCTGAAAAATCTCTGGTATGGAAGGGGAATACTGACTGTAATTTACCTGGAAGATATCATTTATAGAGCTTTGCCCGGTGTAGGTTGCCTAATTACCAACATATCAGGGTGATTCCGTTAGCCTAATCGGGAAGCTATGATGTTATTCCAGGGCAGGTTGCAAGATGATATGGAGGGTCAATTCATATTAAGTGAAGTAAAGGGCTAATTAAAATAATTACGTTCCTTATAAAATCTTTACCAAAAAAAACTCACCACATAGCTTGGTTGATTATTAGTGCAGTGCAGTTATATTAAATAGATTTTTGATACATTTGAACATAAACAGAACAGAAGTGATACTCTTAGTTCCTGGAAAAAGCATTGATTTTTTGGTTACTTTGCTAATACAAAAGTTGTATAACTTGAACTATGCGATTGTGTAAATTGACATTCCTCAGTTACGTTACTGTGGTTCTGAAAGGTATGTACATATCTACTCTGAATAAAGAGTCCTTTATATGAGGAAAGTCCAAGGACTGAGTATTCAAGTCAGTAAAAGATATTGACACTGGAAACCATCCTGCAACAATGTATTTCAGGACGTGCAGCTCAAAGAAGAAGGTTCTGAATTTGAGGGTAGAGGAATGGGTGGGTGGAAAGAACATAGCATTCCTAAAGAAACATGTTTTGCACAGTTGAAGTGTTTTGAACCTTAGTTATAGTGAATATATTAAACCACATATCCTAGTTTCTTAAAAACGTCTTAATATTTATCATACAAGATATAAGAATGTTTCAGAAACAACCAAAATCCTATTCTGTGGGCCTGAGCCTTGTCTCGTGTACACTCCTGAAAATTTGGAGGACCACCAGAGATTAACTAATTATTCTGAGCACAAATTCTCATGCAATGAGAATCAGGTATCTGTTTCAGACTGTGATCTTATATCTACTTCACTTAAGAAGTAAAGCTTTGGTTTAAAATGGCAAGAATGTATACAAGTGTGAGTTCTAAAGCAAATATCTCCTGGAAACAGAATATTTTCATTTTTTCTCTGCAGACTAGAGATGACTACAGTGTGTGTGTGTGTGTGTGTGTGTGTGTGTGTGTGTGTGTGTGTGTGTGTAAGTGATAGGTTTGTTGAATGTCATTGTAGGGAAACACTGTATGCTTCTGCCGTAAGCAAAAGATTTTTTTTAAAAAATAGAAGAGACAAAAGAAATGAATAATTATACAGAAAAAAAATGCAAAGGGAACTTTGGTACGTTTTCCATGCAATGCATTTTCACTTAGCTTCTGATTTGTATGTCTGTGGAATAAAATAATAATTAGCTCAGGTTTGGGCTTGGATTCATGAATTTTGAAAGATGTTTTCAAAACAGAAACTTTTTCCTGAATGTGAAGATCTCATATTTATTTGGAAAAAGTCTGCAAGTCAGGCACTTAGCCCAAACTGCAGTGGCCTATTATTAACCAGTATAACTGGAGAAGAGCTTGACCAGCTGTGTGAAACATTTTATAAAGATTAAAAGTAACCTTTGTCTGGTCCTTTTCCCTGGAAAAGGTACAAAATATAGAGCAGTGTAACATTCCCTTGGTAGGCCCTTCAGGTGCATGTTCTCAACTATAAGAAAGATTGCTTGTGCAAAATTTGAGTCTGAGATCTTAGACTCTTCAAATCTGTTCCAGTGAGCTTCTGGGTGCCCACAACTCCTGTGGATTATGCTAGAAGTGGAGGGTGCTGCTCAGAAGTTTGCAGGAGGACGTGTAAAAATGTGTCTTTGATGGTTAGCAAAGTGAATTGATAATACTGATTTGAGATGAAAACAGGTGAATGAAAATGAGCATGTTTCCCAGAGTACGTTAGTGTTTACAGTAGAACCTCAGAGTTTGACACCTTGGGAATATATCTCTGAAATGTCCTTAATATATCTCTGTCTATATCTCTGAAATGTCTTTAATTCTAAACAAGATGTTATGGACTTCAGCCACTGGGGGTTTAGGACTGTAACCACTAGGAAGTGGGGCCAGTGTTCTGGGCACCAGGACACAGGACTTTGGATTAGATTGGGGAGGGTAGGATGAGAGAAAGCTGGGGCGTGAGGCTTCAACCCCATAGCATCGTTCTTGGCCTCCGCCCCCCCAGAGGGGCATCAGGGCCCAGTCTCCTTATAGCTCCATTTCATTCCTCCATAAAACAATGTGAAACTTTAGAATCTACAAGTCGATTCAGTCCTACTTATTCACTCAACGACTTAGAGAAACAAGTTTGTTTACATTTACAGGAGATAATGCTGCCTGATTCTTATTTAGGTAACCTGAGCATGGGAACAGGCATTCGCATGGCACTTCTGTAGCTGGCATTGCAAGATATTTGCATGCCAGATATGCTAAATATTTGTATCCCCTTTCATGATTCGGCCACCATTCAGAGGATATGCTGCTCATGCTAATTTAAAAATTGATGTGTTAATTAAATTTGTGACTGAGCTTCTTAGAGGATAATTGTATTTTTCTTGCTCTAAGTTTGTGCCTGCATTCCACCATATATTTCATATTATGGCAGTCTTAGATTATCATCCAGCTCATGTTGTTCGGTTTAAGAACATTTTCATTGAAGATCTGACAAAATGCAAAAAAAGGTGTAAGATTTCTAAAGATAGCTACAGCATTTTACCCAGGGTTTAAGAATCTAAAGTACCTTCCAAAATTGAACAAGGTGTGGAATATGCTGTCAGAAGTCTTAAAAGAGCAACACTCTGACACACAAACTACAGAACCCAAACCACCAAAAAGAAAATCAACCCTCCATTGGTGACATCTGATTCAGATGATGAAAATGATCCGTCTGCACTGCTTTGTATTGTTATCAAACAGAATCCATCATCAGCATGGAAGCATGTCCACTGGAATGTTGGTCAAAGCATGGACGGGCATACAAATGTTTAGCATATCTGGCACATAAATACCTTGCAAAGGTGCCATGTGAGTGCCTGTTTTCACTTTCAGGTGACACTGTAAATCAAAAGCAGGCAGTATTTTCTCCCATCAATGTAAACAAATTTGTTTGTCTTACTAACTGGCTGGACAAGAGGTAGGACTGAGTGGATTTGTATCCTCTAAAGTTTCACATAGTTTTGTTATTGAGTGCAGTTATTTAAAAAAAAACCCCTATATTTATAAGTTACACTGTCATAATATTGCGCTACAATATTTGTCGGAGTGTGATTATAACTGTGATTGTGTGTTTTTAATTTCATGATAGACCACAATTAATTTTTAGTCATTTGACAACCCTAGAAATAATGAATTCAGCTAGAAATAGATATGTGCTATACCAGGACTGCTCTGCACTTCTTTTGCTCGGTGACATCTTCCTTATGCTGATCAAACTGCATAAGTGTTATCATAAACTTTTATAGTTACACAATTGATTAAAGATTTGATTTTAAAAATGGGAAATCTTGCTGGGAAAACTTTGAAGCAAACTTAATTCTATGTATACTTAATTTCTGCTCTGCAGTAGATAATTAATAGACTCCAACCATTCCAATGCATAGCAGTTTTCAATCCTACAGTGTTAGCAAGCTACATTATGACTATACCCACAGACTGAGGTTTCAAAAATTATTGTTGATGGCTTATTGAGGTTGATTATTCATTGTACTTTTACCTAGCATTGTCATGGTTATTTTGCTTAGGATTTCATCCAGACAGAAAAGATGGTCCAGTGATTAGCTTATAACTTGAGAAACAAGGTTCCCTGGTCTTGCTCTGCCAGAGATTTATATATGAACTTGAGCAAGTTACTTAGTCTTTCCCCATTTGTAAAATGGAAAGATTGTGATGTGCTCAGATATTATGATAATAAGGGCTTTATAAGTACCATAGAGAGATTAATTCTGAATTTTTTTGTGGGAAGAAATACATGGGACAAAATTTCCCAAACTTTACTACAGGACAATTAGTTTTCATTTTTTCCTTCACAGACTGTAACTGAAAAGCAAATTTTTATATATTTTTAGCAAACAAAACGTAGTGGAGAGAGATTTTAAAATGTGCATCAGTGGACTTGTGAGCAACTGAAGAGTCCAATAGCCTAATCACAGTTAGTTGAAGATGAGGCAAACAGTGTACTGAATTAAATTGCTACTCATTTTATCTGCTTTAGTCAAATGCTACTGCTGTTCAATTAAGACTAGTCTGTGTTACACTGAAATAATAGTATCATTCAGTCTTATAGTAAGCTGCAATATAATACTAAAAGTAGACTATACAGAGAAACTTCTTTCTGTCTTTGTTCACTTTGTGTATTTTTGTCAATAGCCAAACGTTTAGCCATGTACCAGGAACCAGATTCTGAGGAGGAAGAAATAGCAGCTAAAGGAGGAACATTATCCCAGCGGAACAGTGTCAGCAGTCACCAGAGCATTAAGGTTGTTCACAGAAGCCTGAGTACGAAATCCCACCGACGCACTGGCAGCAGGGCTGAAGCAAAAAGAGCAAGCATTCTCTCCAAGCACACTGCATTCAGCAGCCCAATGGTTAGTTGTGAACCATAATCTTTCAGCATCACAATTGCGTTATGGGGAAAAGATGTAGAAATTTGTACCACATTGTATGCTTTTCATAGCTTTCATCTTGGCTTTTTCCTTTTCATCAAAATTTGTTTTGTTTTCTTATTGTTGTTTAAAAAACAAAGTATGCAAAGATTCTTTTATAAAAAGTCATTCTACTAGGCTCCCAGTTCATAAAGACAAACTCAAATAGTTGTTTTGGGTATTCCGTGATTTTTTCAAGAACAAAATATGTTTCATCCCTTTGTTTACAGCAATTTTGATATTGGATTAAGAATTATAATTGAGGGCTCTAATTGGTCTATGTATTGTGATAGGGTCAGAAGAGAAGGCTATAGAAAAGTAGTGGAAGGGAAAAATATAAGCCACAGACTGAGGCAATCTCTATTCCCAGAGTAACAGGGAGGGGCTGGTTTAGAACCAGCAGAGGCAATCAGAGGCAATGGAACACTTGGGGCTAATTGACCAGGCCTTCAGAGTAAGGCTAGCCTAGGCTAATTAGGACACCTGGGGGTAATTAAGAAAACCAGTTCAGACTGGCTATATAAAAGAAGCTTTGCCTACAGTTAGAATGCAGAGTAGCTGAAAGGACGGAGGAGAGCGCCACTGGGAGTAGGAGGAAAGGAGACAACAAATGAACACTAGGAGGATGAACCAGAGACAGGGAAGGTGTGGGGAAGTCGCTCAGAGGTCTTGGAGCTGTCTCATAGCAGGTGTCACACAGGCAGCTACTATTACAGGGCTCTGGGTTGGAACCTAGAATAGAGTGGACCTGGGTCTCTCTCCTGCCCCCCGCCCCCCCAACCCACCTCCCCATTTCCACTCTGGGAAAAGGACTGTGGAGTTTTATCTTCCATTTTACTATATACCGCCCAATGATGAAAAGAGCTCAACAAACAGCAAATTAAAGCCCTGGGCACGGTGCCTAAAAACCTGGGCTGCTGTGAGCCTCTGAGGCAAGCAAAATCTTCCAGGAAGCACAGGACCCACCGAGTTTTCATAGGAGCTTTATCACGGAATGTGTCCTTTTATCTTAGTTTTGGGGAAGCAGTGATTTATAAAAGCATGAGTAACAAGGACTAGATTGGGAACTATGGCATTAATATATTCAAATTCATGCTGTAATTGCAAATATAAGACATTCCATAGTTTCAACTGTAAATAGTTTGAAATTACCATTAGGTAGAGCAAGTTACATTAAAAGCAAACAAACACAAATTTCCTGCATATTCAGAAAAGTTAAGTGGAACAATGTCATAATTTTTCCATAACTAATCTCTACATGTGTTATTATGTGTCATGTGCATGTTTATCGTCCTGCAGTTTGCTATCCTATTAATACTGCATGTGCCACTACAGTGTGTTGACACAGAAGCCAATGAAAATTTTGCCAAAGTTAATTTGTATTAATGGAGTGGAAAATTAGGTGCAGTATACTTCGACAGTCCTGATTCCAGCTGTCAATGTCCAGTCAGCAATAAAACTGCATTAATGCAAATCCCAAGTGTAGAAAAGGAAAGCTGCAATGCACACTAGTGTTGCTAACTCCAGATTTAGACAATGGTAAGCGCCATTAGCATAGCTTGCAGCGCACTGTATCTACACATGGGGTTTGTACTGGCACAGCTACCTCCCTAGTTTATCATCAGTTGGTAAAAACTGCAATAAATTCCCAATAAAGACAATGCTTTAAAACAAACTTTGTATTTTTTCTGTAACCAGTGTTATACCTTCCTAGGAAATTAATATCTGAAAGGAATGTAACAGCTGTTTAAATACAGTGGGGAATATGCCACATTTTGATTACAGCAGCATATAAGCTTCTCTCGAATTCAAAGAGGTTAAAATATATAAACAATTTCTAAACAATTTCTTAGTGGTGCAAAATGGGTAAGATTACTGTTTTGATGTCAGAATTAGCATAGTTTTGTTGTCTTTTTTATGATATAGGTCTATATATTATGGCAGCCTACAATAATTCTCTTAGATTAGATTGAAAACAGGATGACTATCAGTACATTGCTCAGTTTCCATCTCCAATCCCAAAATAGCTGGATGTTTCTATTATTATGATTAGTAATGAAAAGATCAACAACTATAACATTTACAAGGTAATTGTCATCATTAGGTACCGGTGTAGACAATCTGTTGAAATAATGGAGGCTGTTCATGTCATTTTAGAGCTATTTTAAGTGTTCTGTCAGGGAGAGGAAGACACCTCTGCATTTGTTTACATTCACAACATTAATGTTGCAATTATAAGGCCTAAAAATGTACAAATTTTTGCATGTTGGGGGAAAGAGGACAGGAAGTGTCATTTAATGGAAAATTGAAATTCTTCAGAAATACGTGGGGCCACAAAAGAGGTGCTGATGCATCAGGCAGAACCAGCTCAGTCTGAGATTTGAAATATAGACAGAACTACAGAGTGTTAATACTGCTCTTCCTGTATTTCTAGGAAAAAGACATCACTCCAGATCCTAACTTGTTAGAAAAAGTAAATGCATGTGCAAGAAGTATTGAGATCATGAGAAGTCATGAACAGCCATTATCCCAACTCACACCTGAACTTTCTGACATCTTTGACTTTTTCATAGCATTGACTATTTGCAATACAGTTGTTGTTACCTCTCCGGATCAGCCACGGCAAAAGGTAGGTTAGAGAGACAGCATACTGGAGTGTGAGGCTCCTTTATGTTATATTTGATTATCTCACAAATTTGTAACAAGGATACAGAAACTGACCTTTCCTAGACTGCAACAGAGATGTTTACAATGTAATTATTGGCACCAATTCATACATCAATGTGGAAAACAACATCTGCAAGTTTAAAATTAATGGTGAGGTCAAGCTTTCTTTAAAAGGTGTATTTCAATTTTTTCTCTTACCCCAACAGATTATTTGTACATAATGAATTTTTTGAAGCAGTTCTGACACTGTTTTCCTTCCTGAGTTCACATACTTGACTTCTTAAATAAATATAATTTGCATCTTTGGTTAGTTCTTAAGTTAATTTGTCATCCCTAGAATAAAGGGCACATAATTATAATATAAAATTAGGGATGATTATGACAGGTGGTGATTTGGCAGAGCTATGCACTTACAAAGTAGTGTCATTTAATAATGAGGAGTGGAACAAAGCACTCACCATCTAATGCATTAGATGTAATGTTGGATTTAATATTAGAGCTTATCAGAAGCTGGAATTTCCATTCCACAAGAAATAGTAACATTTTTTTGAATTTTTTTCCCTCTTAGCAGAAAAGCCAATATTTCCCACAAAATAAAAATTCCAAAGAATTTTGATTAGAAGCCACTGTTTTAATGTTAAAGTGCCTTTTGTTTCAATGTTAAAAAGTATAACATAATATTAAATGTGCATAATGTAAGAGAAAATTAATGTTTTAGTATAAAGGAGTCTGAACAAAATGAATTAAAAGCATGTCAGAGTGCAACATTTTACCATATTAAAATGAACTTTCAACATTATCAAAATGAAAGAGAAGGTTTAAATGAGGAGACATGGTTAGTTCTGATCAAACTAATGCGCTAAAACTAGCTGTGTAGCCACAGCAGCACAAGAGGAGAAGCTGGATGCCCCAAATTTGCATCTGTGGGCTCGGATGGGATCATACTCAGCGTGAATAGACCCATTTGCTACTCATACCAACATGGCTCCACTTTATTTTTGACCAGAGCTATCTGGGGTATGTCTTCTCGAGCTGGAATTTGTGTGTGTAGACATACCATTAGAGTGCAAAAGTTTTAATTATATTAACATTAGTTTTTAGGGAGTGATTCCAACACTGGTTCCACAAGGAGGGGTCAATAGTAGTGTAATTCTCAAGTGTACACATACTAGTTCTGGTAAAGTTTCTGGTACAGCATCAGCCTAGGACAGTGGTCATCAATCAGTAGATCGGAATCTACCAGCAGATCTTGGAACCTCTGACAGGTGATCCTGACTGCTTTGGCCGGGAAGCTATCAAGCACTGGCACTTCAGTTGCCCCTCCACCCACTGTCACGCTGCTCCTGCCCTCTGCCTTGGCGCTGGTCCCCCTGCTTGCTGGAGAAACATTCTCACAAACACACACTGCCCTTCCCTTTCCTCGCCCAACCCAACACATACATGGGGGGTTGTTGTTACTTCTTTTACTGCTTGCAAAGTGTGTTACTTTTGGTTTTTGACTGGTCTGTGCTTTTCATAATTTTCATTTCTCTCTCATGCTTAAATTTAATTCTTTGAGTAGTGAAGTCTAAAATTCCTTAACCTATCCTGGCTGGAGTAATTATCCCTATGGTAATTGCTGCTCCTGGAAGTGGCTGGTATGTCCTGCAGCCCCTAAGAAAAGCACAGCAGGGGGTCTCCACATGCTGACTTTGCCTGCAGACACCACTCCTGCAGCTCTCATTTATCAATAATGGGAAACCACAGCCAGTAGAAGCTGTGAACTCAGTGCCTATAGATGAGGGGCAGTACATGGTGCCATGGAGCCATTGCTATACATGCTAGCTGCTTTCAGGAGTGGTGCATAGCTAAGGTAGCAGTAAGCCTGCCTTAACTGCCCTGCTCCACCACCTGGAAGCTGTCTCAGTTAAATTGTGCCAGCCAGAGCCTGCTTCCTGAACACTGTCCCTGCCCTAAACCTCTTCCTACACCCAACATCCTGCCCCAGACATGAGTCCCCCTGCACCCAAACTCCTTCCTGAGAGTTCAGTCCTGAAACCCCCCCGGACCCTGCTTAGGCTAAGCCCAGGACCCTTCCCACACTCCAAACCCCTGGGCCCAAGACCAGAGCCTGCACCCCAAACCCCCTATCCCAGCTTAGTGAAAGTGAGTGAGGATGGGGGGAGGAAGGAGAATGGAGTGAGCAGAGTGAGGCCTCAGAGAAGGCGTGGAGCAGGGGCGGGACTTCAGAGAAGGGGTGGGAAGGAAATGGGGCAAGGGTATTGGAGTTTGAAGTAGATCTTACGTTACACTTAAATTGAAAAAGTGATCTTGTTGTTGAAAAGATTGGAGAACAGTGACCTAGGATTTCTTTTTCACTTGTCCAATCCAGATTGTTGATGCTATAGCTTTTTGCTACTGAGTGAGATTGGCTTCCTGCCTTGAGTTATCAAATGACAATATCAGACTTATTATGTATCCTTTTTATTTTGGTTGTTGTTTTTTATTTCTCAAGGTTAGAGTTAGATTTGAACTTAAGTCTCCGGTCAAGACCATAGAAGATTTCATTCGGAGATTCACTCCCAGCCGTCTGACCTCTGGATCAAACAGCAGCAGTTCATCAAGCCTGACTACCAGTAAATCAATGAACAGACTTGGTTCTGGTATTTTTTCATCTATATCCACTGAGAGCACTTTATTGAAACTGGAAGAGAAGTTGGCGCACACTGCACAGATGAATAATAATGGATTCAGCTTGCAGTCAGGCAGAAGGGCTATAGGGAGTAGACCTGAAGAAGAAGAACTCCGTTATGAGGCAGAGAGTCCAGATGAAGCTGCGCTTGTTTATGCAGCTCGGGCATATAACTGTGCTCTAGTTGGAAGACTGTCAGACCAGGTATCAGTAGAGCTACCTCACCTGGGAAGGTTAACCTTTGAACTCTTGCACACTCTGGGCTTCGATTCCATCAGAAAAAGAATGTCAGTGGTTGTTAGGCATCCCCTTACAGATGAAATAAATGTTTACACTAAAGGAGCGGATTCAGTTATTATGGATCTTCTTCTGCCCTGTTCCTCAGGTATTATTTTCTCTTACTTTTTCCAGTTAACTCTTAGAGCAGGGCTACTCAACACGTGGCCCATGGGCCGCATGTGGCCTGCGGTGCAGTTTGGGTTTACACGGGGCTCAACATGTGGCCCGTGGGTGGGATCCTTTGAACATGGCCTCCGCTGGGAACATGCTGCACAACAGTGAAGCGTCTCCCAGGTGGGGTGAGCACTGAAAGACGCAAGCGGACAGGCTGGCTGGAACAGATGGGTACAGGGTGTTGTCGTTTCTAGCTCCCAGGGAGAAGGTGCCAGGGCATTGTGGGAAATGCTTTGTATTCATGCCTATCAGTGTAAATGACGTTATTTGCATACATATTTGCATGTATATGCAGCCACACTTAAGTTGCAGCCCTCTGAATGTGATGTATCATTGTGGCCCCTGGGTCTTCCAAAGTTGAGTAGCCCTGTCTTAGAGAGTGCTAGAGAACTGCAGTCTCAGCATGTCTGATTGCATCACAATGTCTGTATTGTTTGTGGGTATGCAGAAATGTATTCTAGCAGGACAGCTTTTGCTTCTTTTATAAACTTCTGCTCTTAATAACCAGTAACTTCTTATAATGGATTGTTGGTACTTTGCCTAAAGAAATATGAGTAACATTGATTTCAGTACGAGCTTTCCCAATGGCAAAGCTTATTTTAAGTGGACATTTTTCAAGAGCTTGCCAAATCAATTTACTTTTTATTGAGTACATTTTCCCAACATTGCCTGCTTACTCAGATATTTTTTGTATTAAGAGAAATGTTGCTTTGGAGATTACTAATAGTGGTCTTAGTTTTAAAGCGGCAGATGATTAGTGGTGAATAGACTTCTAACTGCAAACAGTAAGCTTGGCTTTTGGAAGGTGATATTTCACTTAAAAATTCTCAAATATGGGAGTGTGCTGTGAACCAGAAGCAATTTTAATGTCTCTTTATTGTAATAAGTTGGATTTAAAATCAACTCGTTGCTCTGATACACTTAGTTGAGAGCTAGATTTTTTTATGTTGTACAGTCTGATTTTCTGGGCTCGACATTTAATTTTGTACAATTTACAAAGGTTAACCCATTATGAATGGACAGAAATCAAATGCAATACAAATATTTCATAATTGTCATTAGTGCATTGACTTTGTGGTTACTTTCACATTGCTGAAGACTCCTGGAAACAGTGAAAGAATTGTACTGTGTAATTTTCGTTTAAAAACTACCAGAAAAGTTAATGTTAGTGTCATAGTTCAGAGCAACTGTTGCGTGTACTCAGACAGGCTGTCTAAGCACTAGTGATGTTAAAATGAGTGCAATTTGCTAATTCTGTAACCGCTGAAAATGTCAGCGGTTACATAGTTACTGTGAGGTAGCAGCTCCCCAGAAGCCAGTGCACGCTAGTAGATGGCTATTAAGCCAGTTCCCAGCAAATACCAGCTCCTACCTGCTGCCCCGCTCCTGGAAGTTTGGAAAAGTGTCCCTTTTGCTTTGGAACTAATGTAAGTTTCATGTCTGCAGGTCTTGTAGGAGGATCAAGGTGATCCATTAGGTGACTATATTGTTGAAACAGGAAGAGGTCTGATAAGAACTACCTTTTAAAATGAGAAACTGGTAGGGTTGCCAGATGGTTTCAGCAGAAATACCGGACACACTTGACATTACATCACAATCTACATTACATCTTATTTTCTCAATTTGTTTCCCGAACAGAAAGCTCAAATACAGGATTGTCCGGTTCAATACCGGATACCTGGCAACACTAGAATTTGGGAGCAACTTAAACATTCCTGTAAGACACTACACTTCCGTGGTTAGGCTGATATACATTAAAAGGTTACACTTGTATTTTGCTGCTGTACATGTCCTGTGAAGACTGTATAGATGATTTTAAACTATTTAAATACCTATTGCCCCCTTCAGGTTTGATCCTGCAAATGATTGTTGTGTCCCCCATCCCCAGCCCTTAGACCATGTGGTCTTTGAAAAATAGGACCAGCCCAATTTTTGTAAAACATTTGGTACAAAGGTAGCAACGTGGGGTGGCAGCCGCCTGTAACCGTTTGGGTAACCAATAAGCTCATTCTTATTAGTTACTCATTTAAACAGCTAAATTCTTACATCCCTACTAAGCACATGTGCTTGCATTTTCTTCAAAAGCAGCTAACCATTTTACCACACAACTCTTTCTAAGAAGGGGCACTTTGTTCCTAAGGTAAAAGCATTCCAGAGAAAACATATTAAAAACAATAACGGAACCTACGTGCATGATAATAAACTTACCAAAGATTACCCCATCCCTAATACAGGCTCTGTCAGGAGCAATTCTCCCACACTCATCCTAAAGGGTTTTGGTTTGGTTTCAAATTCATTGCAGTTCAGCTCAGAACAAGCACCCTAGTCTTATGCGGCCTCATTAGACTAAGGCCTTCCAACCTTCCCATAAAGATTGGGGCCCTCTGTGGACCAGTGGCCCTGTCTGTTTGCAGAGGCAAGAAAAAGGTTCTGATCGTGTTTAAAACCAGGCTATTTATCCCAAAGTCCTTTCTTTGTTGGACCCTCAAGAATTGAGTGTGAAGTGATACATGTGTAGCTTTCAGGGAAGTGGCTTCAGAGGACTGATACCCAGAGAAATTTATATCAGCATCCTCTAAAGGAATTTCATACAATTCCACAATGCACATACACATCTGCATTTTTAATACAATAGACCATACAGGTATAACCCTACTTCAGTAAGGTTTAACTTAATTTGATAAAGTTTCTCCAGGATATTATAGGGTTTCTCAGTCTGTCACAATTAGTTTTCTGCTTTACAGCAACATAGGTCACAGCAGAGCCAGAAATTCAAGGACTTAACCATAGATCATAATAAAAAGGTTTTTTTTTAAAATGTCAGATAAAGTTACTGATATCAGGGATTGCACTTAATACATCTGAAGTTGTTTGTTTCCCTCCAAAGTGTTAACAGAGAAATTGTAGTGCTGGGAAAGTTTAATAGAGCTCACCAGGCAAAAAAGAAGCTGCATTCAGACACATGCTGTTTCAAAAAATCTGCTACTAGTATCAAATAAATATTCTGGTGTGGGTCAGAAAAGGATAAGGGGAAGGCTTTAAGAGTTGCTGTTAGATACAGGTAAATGCTACAGATGAAGGCGTGGGAACAGAACAACTGTAAACTACAGTATTTGGAGGTGTCCAAATTGACCTTTTTATTAAAAAATAGTCAAAATTCTAAAAACAACTCTTATACAGCATTGAATCATGAGGGTCTGTAACTTTTGGATTTGTAAATATAGCAAAGTGTAGTAATTGCAACTCAAACTCTCACCTTCCTTCCTAACACTGATCAGCTGCCATAAGTAAGTTGTCTGTAATAAAATGCTGTGTGTGTCCCATTGCCTTACATATCAATTAATCTGCCCATGGGTACAAATGTCCTTTCCAGAGGCCAGTCAGAATGCAACAAACAATTCAAGCGTCTACACTACGCCCTTCCTCTCCATGCTGTATCCAGAACACAGCAAGCTCCATGCTTCTCATCAAGGCGGTTCACCTAGAGCGCAGCAATTTTAGAGCTAGTGCACAGTAAGTGCTGTGCCAGTGTGGACACCTTGGAAGTTACACCACTGGGAGCTGATTAACTGCATAGTAACTTGCCAGTGTAGAACTTGGCCTTAAACTGTGATTGTTGTCTACCCGAGTCAGTAAGCTGGAACTAGAGACTGCTTAATGCTCTGTCCCACCCAGAGGACCAGAGCCACCAACACTAATTGACTGATGTTTGTTGCCTAATACAGGAAGACAGAGTGGCCTCCCTCCAGACCTGTGACTGAGGGGCCAGTACAGTATCCACATGTCAAGTTCTATCACTGGAATAAATTATCTGGCTGTGGAGAAGCCATATTAAAGTAGGATGCATGTGTAATTCAGAAAGCAGATGCACAAATGCTATAGCTTCAGTGTTATCTTGTGAATAATCCAAAACCACCAATGAGCTTGTCATCTTGTAACATTTCTGAATGCATTACATTGGAGCTACCCGTATGTTCCACAGAGACTAAGAAAGCTAATGTCTTCACACAATATGCGGGAATTTCCAAAGCACTTGGAGTATTTCCAGGAGAATATTCCTTTCACCTTGCCCAACAGGAGTAAAGAGGAAAGTTACTGCTTAAACTGAGTAGTCAACCTGAGTAAGAATTACATTACATACAGGTCTCACTACAAAAGCAATGACAGATGTTATTAACTCACTTGTGGTGATGGAAGAAGCCCAAGCAAGCAAACCTGACTCTCTCTTGGTTATGAGTAATTAAATAAACACATCATTCTTTGCCAACTGTCAAAGACATCATAACTAAATTTACCTCCGTGCACTGTTTGAGTGGGTGGATGTAAGGTCAAGATATTGGACAACTGCATAGACATCACAGCTATAAATTTTCAACATAGATTTTGGCTGATTCCTTTGGCTACATGGGCTCAAAATCCTTGAAAGAATTATAATTGGCAATGTAAAACAATCGCATACAGACCAAATCCAAGAATGCTTGCAAGGAAACCTGTCTCAGGCTACCTGAATATCAGCACATATCTTTTGATAATTTTCAGACTCCTTTTCTCTGCCTTTTAAATTTAGTTATTTTCTTACTTGCGTCTGACCAGAAGATGAATTTCAGTGCAAGACTAATGAGATCTATGAAGGACTAAAAGGAATTGCCGCGCTCAGTGTTGATTCCCTATTATTTGTATGATAAAACAAAGGAAGTGATTCACTCCTTCATGCTATCCTTGAGAGAACACATGAAAAAAGGTCTATCACTGTCTCTGTTTCAAAACATAAGATATTTTGAACCTTTTCTGGATATGAGGTGGTATCAAACCAGATCCAGTTTATGCAATGTAAGCTTATAATGATAGAAACAGTTCTTAGTGTGTTTTAACTACCTATGAAAAATTGTACCAGACTGAAATCAACTATATCACTGTGGTGGCTTCTACAAAGAGATACTGCATCTGGAGTAAGCAAACCACGTTGCTTTTTCGAATCCTTGAAAAAAAATGCTGACTCTCTAATACTAGTCTCAAAGGGGTAATCCAACTCATGACTACTAATTGTCTCTAATACTAGCTGTCTACAAATGAACTTGTTTCAGGGCTGCTCCCAGAAGGTAATGTCCTATATTACAAAAGTCTTATATACCACAGAGAATAATTATGCATGTGTATAAAAGAAAACTACATGTAATTGTGTTTGGGTGCAAGTTCAGTAAAATGTGTGCTCCAGGTCTGGGTTGCAGCTGAATCAACTATTTAAACAATTCCTGAAGAGATCCCCATCTAGAATGGATCAAAACCACCTAGAATGGAGCTCTGATGGTGTAAATAGAGTATTGGCATTGTTCATCTGCCAGGAAATGATCAAATCTATTGCAGGCACTCTGTCAAGAAAATAAACACTCATAAAAATAGTAGTTCATAGGCATGCAGCTATATACAATACTCCAGAATATTCCAGCAAATGTCCAAAAAATGACAGAAATTGAAAATCAGCAAATAAAAGTTCTGAAGCCAGTAGTACTGGATGAATGGGCAGACAGTAGAAAAGTTCTGCTCCAAACATTGTAAATTAATGGAACTACTACAGTGCACATCATTAACAATGGCTTATTAGACTTATAGCAGAAATGTTTGGATCACACAAATTTTAAAAATGAAAAAGTAATTCTATAGAAAACAGTTAACATCAGTGTGCATTGTGGTAATACACATTGAGTTCATTGGCATGGAAAAATGTAAATAAAGAGCCCAAGATGTTCTTTTTTGGCTCTACTGTGTGTCAACCAAAATTGAACAGTCATTAATGATGTCAGCAACACTTGAAAAGTTCAATGTATGAGTCATATTAAGAAGAAAAATAAGGATGCTACTGAAATGCCAACAAGATCATTTGTATATGTGCACCAATTTAGATTATATAAATGTTGTAGATTATTATAACAGATTTTTCAAATAAAAGAATTGGAATGCTACAAGAAGAATGGCACCAAATATAAAAGCTACATGTGCTGGACATCCTTGAACAAATTATCTTTGCCAATTGTAAAAAAGGTTGCATACAAACCAAATCCAAGAATGCTGGCAAAGAAACCTGTCTTGAGTGATTTGAGTGTTAGCATATATCTTTTGATAATTACTTTCTCAGTTGTTGGCATGCATATGTATTCCCTCCAAACTGTTTCCTAAAAGAAACATGAAACTTGATGTTGTGAAGGCAAACCAGATATAGGCATTCAGTGACAAAAAAAAAAAATCTACTAAGTCATTGTTGATGTGCACTGCCACTTTGGGAAGCATAGGACAGGGACTTGCTGCCCTGAAATAAGGAAATGCCCCCAAAAAATAATACTCATCTGCCCCATAAAATGAAGTACCATTAAAAAGGAAGATAATAAGATCAAAAATAAAAGCAGCATTATTTACCATTAAAAGGAAAAAAGGCCAGAGACTCAATTCAATTCACTAGGGATTTCACTGTTGCTGTTGATTTTTATGCACAGGCACTCAGATATTATTGTCAAGTGCCTGTATAAAACTCCAAGATAGATAAAAGAGACATCACATGGTCGTACCCCTGGTTGAATGTGAACATCCTCATTGGATATGATATTAAAAAATTCTCTATTCACCAGACCCATTGCTAATATTCTTGCTTAGGTGAGAACTGTTAACACTATATCCACCAAACTGTGCCTTCCCAACCCCTTAACTCTAGTTTCAACCACAATTTTCAACCACATAAAGCAAGAATTACAAATAAGACCAATATTATCTAAGGAACACTGCATAGACCTATCCCTCAGACGTCATACAGTTTATAAACCTAGAAAATGTGAAAACTTTCAGAAACTATTTTGGTTTACAGAAAAATTGCTGCCTCGATATCAAGGTTTCTCAAGTATCCTCATTCTTTTGTTTCAGTGTAAAATCTTTCTCAAGTCCACTTCTATGTTCATTTTATCACTGTTATTACAGTTAATTCATATTATTTGTTAATACTGTGATTGCACAGTGTGCTTGAGTCATTTTGATCCTGAAGGATAAAAATATCCTCCCTTTTCAATTCTTGCCAACAACATTTTGAGAATTTTGTATTATTTCTAAAAATAATTCAATATCTTTTGTACCCGCATTAATTTAGAAACATTAGTTTAATAATAAGATTTCTGACACATAGCTCATCTGCCTCTGTTTATTGTCACTTTGAAATCATAATTCTATTCGCGGCATATTTGATTGCTGTGAAGATTATCATAATGTCTCAAAATACTTGAGGAGCAGATGAATACTTTATAAGAAAAGATCGTATTGTTATACAGTTATTCTTGGTGACTTTTAAACTGGGAATTAAAAAATAGATAGCATGTAAAGATAATTGTTTCTAAATAGAAAGCTTTTCAGTGTTTCCCATGAGATGTCAGCAGCTCTTTAAAAAAAATTGCTTCTTAAGCTTTTGTACAGTAAGTGCTGAAGAAACAATTGTATTCTCTAAGGCCATTTAATTGCTATTATTTTTCATTCATTAGTTTTCCCCTTTATTTTTGACTAGATGACCCTAGAGGCAAACATCAAAAAAAAATCCAAAGCAAAACTCAGAATTACCTTAATCTGTATGCGGTAGATGGGCTGCGGACCTTATGTATTGCCAAGAGAGTAAGTATATGCAGGTTCTTAGTTTGCTTTTAAGGAGAGTATTGACAAATCTTTTTGCTGTAGTCCATTAGCAAGAACATTTATTAGGTTTTTTTTTTTCATTTTTCTAGTAATGCATGAATGCTTTTGCATATTTTGGATGTACCTTTACCTTCTCTTTTTAAATAGGTTCTAAGCAAAGAAGAATATGCTAGCTGGTTAAAAAGTCATTTAGAAGCAGAATCTTCTATTGAAAACCGCGAGGAGCTGCTGTTTCAATCTGCACTTCGTATGGAGACAAATCTGCATCTACTTGGTAATTACATGAGAGTTGGACATGAAATTAAAGCGTGTTTAAAAAGTTCAAAGCTCAGTTTTAAACTGCTCTATTTAAATTATTTCTGTGCCTTCACAAATTGGTTATTACAAGACTTTCTCATGAGTGTCTCTTGCATCATCACAAAAGAATGGGATAATAAGTAACACACACATACTGTTTGTCACAGTTTGATCCCTGATGTAATACCAATTAAAAGAATGGAGTAAGACCAGGGATGAACCTAACCCCTTATCTTAAATGAGATTTGCTGACCTAAGTAAGAAAAGTAGAATGTGGCCCATTTTTTCTGCCTATTTTCGTCACGGTGGTGCATCTTGAAAATACTTGAGATTTGTTTTGTCCTTCTGAGGCACTGGAAACGTTGATGATGTGCATTGTATTTATGGTTTAATGGATTGAGGAGGCAGGAACTCATTTCCTCCTGGGCTGTCTATCTGTCCATTGGCTATGCCCTGAAGTCCATACAGCCCTGAAGATTATTGATTACATAGTCCTAGACCAGTACTTTAAAATATTACCAGTACCAATGCAAACATGGGTTCACAGACATAACCCTGACTTACTTACTGATGTGGTCCAGGCTGCCGAGGATTTTCTGCCCACTGCTGAGGCTAGCAAATCTACCATGCCATGGCCTGACACCTGGTAGGCCTAGAGCTCAAAAGATCCAGCACTTCTCCCTCAGCTACAGTGGCAACTCCCTGTTGAGGACAGAGTCTCTCACAATCCTGCTCCAGTAAAAAAAAGCTGTTCTTATTAGTGATCGTGGTGGTCAGCATTTCATTTACATTTGTTTGGTTAATGAAGGCGATTTTAAGACGCAGTCATGAGGGAACAGTTTGAGCAGCCAAGTCTTCTTTTTTTTAATTGATTTACTTGCTTTGTTCATGCATTCAGGTGCCACTGGCATTGAAGACCGTTTACAGGATGGGGTCCCAGAGGCCATTGCAAACTTGCGTAAAGCTGGCCTGCAAATTTGGGTTCTCACTGGAGACAAGCAAGAAACAGCCATTAATATAGCATATGCATGCAAGCTATTGGATCACGATGAGGAAATCCTCACCTTGAATGCTGGATCATTGGTAAACAGATCCTTGGGAGACGGTTAAATGTTATGTTGAAGTCTAAATGTGAACAGTTTTGCTTTGATTTTTAGCAGCTGCCGTTAGAAGGTTGATTCCTTTCTTTCTTCTCCTTTATTTTTCTTCTTCATGTTCAGTCTATATTTCAGGGATAGGATGTGTACAGTGGTGTAGGGCTGGTGGCTGAGTGGAACCCAAGCCCAGCGGCAGAGCCCCTGAGCATCTGCGGCCCAGCAGCCAGCGGCAGGGGCATGTAGCCAGAGCACTCAAAATCTGGGGGTGCTGTAGCAACCCCACACTCCTATCTTCCGCACCTATGGATTGTATGTGGATACTTACTTATTATTTATACTCCCTGGTTGTAGTTCCTTGTATCATGATACAAGTTGAAACTAAATATAGCAGCACCACTATGCATGAATATTTATCACAGCATACTACGAATGCCTTTCTTTGGTATACATTTTAATGTCTTTCTGAGCCTGATGCCCACTGTATAAACTCCATAGTCCCGCTGTGTCACAATAACTATTTTTCAGTATACAAAAGCCAGGACCAGCATTAGCGTGCAGCAAGCAAGGCATCTTGTCCCACATCACAAGAGGGCCTATAAAGCTAAGTTACTTGAGCTTTGGCTTCAACCCCAGGTGGCAGGGCTTGGCACCCCAGGCTTCAGCCCCATCTGATGGGTCTTCTGCTTTCTGCGCTGGCACCCAGCAGAAATAATGCTGACCCTGGTTAGTGACACACCTGAAACTTGCTTGCAGCCTCCCAGGGGACCCAAACTACTGGTTGGGAGCCACTGTGTTATACCATAGATCAGGGGTGGACAATCCATTTAACAAAGAGAGCCAAACAGTGGCGGGAAAAAAATGCAAAGAGCCGTACCAAAATTGTCAAGCAAAAAAAAAAAAAAAAGCCTCCAGAACCGAATTGTTGAGCAAAAAGAAAAAAAGCCCCCCCAGAACAGATTTATAGAGCAAAAACAAAAAGGAGACTGCCCCCTTTAAGACGGCCGCCATCTTGGGCACCAATTTTTAAACCCCGCACCTCCAACCCTGTAAGCACAGGGAAGCCGGGGGTCAGGGAGAGGAGCCGGTGGGGGCTGTTTGGGAGTTCGCAGGAGCGGCTTTATGAGCCGCACTTTTGGGGGGCAACAGCGGCATGCGGCTCTCAAGCCGCGGGTTGGCCACAGCTGCCATAGATGCCTTACGGGACATAAGTATTCATTTATTTCTTATTGGCATCCACTGCAGATACAAGAGCCATCTACCATATGTATTTTAAAGGAGAAAACAATGAATTATTGAGAATTATTTTAAAACCAATGGACTCTAATACTAGGTAATTCAGTCATTCATACTCTGCTACATTGACTTTTTCATTTGATGGTAAGGAAGATGTTTGAATTTCAGTGCTCATAGTCATTGATAACCTGAGCTACAGTCAGACATTGCTCAGCTTGTCTTAAATACATAATAGCAAGGAGTTTGCTGATACAGTCAAACAGATAAGGAATCAGATTGATAGCACCAAAGTAATTAAATGTGGTCATCAACTCAGCTTTCAAATCCAGAGCTTGCGGTAGACTAGAACTATCCAACTACAATTCCTTTTGAAAGGAAAGGGAAAGGGAAAGGAAAGATAATGAGATGTTCCAGTCTTGAATGTATAAAGTTAGCCGGTAAATTGATTTCCTATGGTCTCACTTCTTTACTTCTGATAAATTGACAAATATTTCACTACCAGACTGGTAGTATTTTATCTTACGTGTTCAGATGTTCATAATACATTCTGTTAATTAAGTTTGGTTTGGTTAAAATATAGATTTTAAAATACGTGAAATAATCTTTAATTGTCATTTACAAATACCTGATTAATGATTTGATTAATAGTCATTCTGTGATGTTCATTACCATGGTTAGTTGAGCGCTGATTCTCATTATATCACATGCCAATTCTGTTACTCTGAAAATAATCTGAAAGAAATTAATTTAAAAGCACTACAGTTTAAAAAGGAAACATAATTTCTTTTGAGCCCTTTTTTATCCATTGCTAGCAGTGTTTTCTCCAACAAAAATTAAGTGTTTTTAGCTGGAGTAAAGAAAGAGCAAAGAATAATATAAATAAAAATTGTTAAAGTGGAATCAGTATTGAATGCTCTATAAAGTTCCCCATTTCTAAATCTATAACAAGCATGGTAAGTTGATTATATGATCCCACAGCAGCAACTTCCAATTAAACATTTTTTTTACTATATTTCAGGAGACAAGTGCTGCTTTGCTGGACCAGTGTCTGCGGTATATAGAGTCTAAGTTTTCAAACAACGCAATAGACAAGACTGCAGGAAACATGACAGTTGGATTTGGACCTCTCTCTCCACCTTCATCTTCAGTGAATTCCAGCTTGGGCTTAGTGATTGATGGAAAGACTCTGGCTTATGCTCTGGATAAAACACTAGAAGATAAATTTCTTTCACTAGCCAAGAGATGTCGTTCAGTTCTGTGTTGTCGCTCTACCCCACTGCAAAAAAGCATGGTAGTAAAATTAGTCAGAGATAAACTCAAAGCAATGACGTTGGCAATAGGCAAGTATCCTCATTTATGTGAACCTATAGTTACTTTCATGCACCCTTTGGGAATTTCCCTTTACTTCTGGACACTTCCAAAGCCTAAAAATTCAATTTTAGTTTGAAAATGCTTCTGTGAGCTTAAGATCATTTATTCCCAACAAAAATAGAATTTCTGTAGTGACATCCGGGATTCCTTCCTGCAGAAGTTGGTCAAATGGAGTTGGCTGACTCCACAATGATGCTTGCATATAGCAATGTTTTGTAAAGAATTGAGTGAGCTGACACGATTGACTGTAGCTTTGCAGTACAAATCAGAACAAATCTGTGTTCAGAGTCATTTCAGTTGATCACAATTAAACCCCAAGCCACTGATTTTTAATTGTGAGTTGGCAACTGTGCTGAAGACCGGTTGTCCAGGACTATATGTATTGCAAAGTTGTGATCACCATCATGTCAGCCAACATAGTTCTTCCCTATTTTCCATTATGTGGTTTTTCATGGGGACTGTAAGTCATCCAGTCAGTCATCCAGTTCAAAATCCTACAGCACCCACAAAGTTACCACTTGTTAAATTGAGAAAGCTCTGCTTGTTCCTCACACAGCCCTCCTTTTTCCCACTCTAATGTCACAGAGTGTATCTATTATGCTGAGCCTCATGCCCAATTTTAGGGTCCCTTAATACTTCCAGTCACTTAATATGCAGCAGGAAAGTTTTCAGGAGTTTGTTTCCCTCTTACACATGGACTGCTTAATATTCATACAATGCAGACATGACCTCTGCAGTCTAGCTCCCATTAAAGAGCCCAGTCATACAGAAGTACTCCATTTATGTTTCCTTGGCATGATACATGAAAAACCTAGATAGATGGACATGAAGGGCGTGGTGGTCCCTTCTAAAGTTCTGAAATTGTAGTTCCATGAAGTACAGGTGTTTCAAACGAGATCCCTATGCCATCCCTTCTCACTGATGTTCACAGTACTTGTCTTTCCTTTGTTTTTCTGCTTTAATCATCTCTACTTTAATAATATCAAATAATATGGAATCCTTTTCTTACTAGGTGATGGAGCTAATGACGTCAGTATGATCCAAGTAGCAGACGTGGGTGTGGGGATCTCTGGTCCAGAAGGCATGCAGGTAATGTAGTTTATTGAAAAGATTTCCCAGGAAAAATTTGGACCAAATGTTTTCTGTACATCTGCTTGCATCTTGCCTCCTAGTCAGCTGGAGCAAGTTATCTCTTGACAGACAGCAAAAGTAAATGAGTAAGTTGCAAACTGTCCTGAAGTGTACCAGTTGGGCTTTGTAAAAATCATTTATGCTTGAATTAGAGCATATGTTTCTTCTCCAATCTCTAAGGAGCTTAAACAGTTTACATTCACCTCATAAAACTCAAATTGCAAGAAGTCTTTCAGCACATTTACTTTTTAAAAGAAATCAGTTATTCATTTTTAAAAACCCTCAGCTATGTTCTATTTCTATAATAAATAAAGATTACATTTACTTCTTGCATTTTCCTCCTCTCACTTTTATTCTTCCTATGTCTTGCACTGGTCCTGTAAAATTATCTTGTGGTGTGGCTGGACAAATCCATTTATCGAATGCAGCTAAGATAGGAGGCACTGAAGAGTATACGCCACAGAAGGTTGCACGTGCTACTTGTGTTCCAAGCCATCCCATTCAGACTATATGTCTGTGTTGTGCACAAGACCTGCTCTCCTCTTCCCGCTGGTACATACAGGTCAGATATGGGTCTTACGCTACAGCTCTTGGGATATGAGTATGTAGCTGCGGCAAGAGTTAGGGGAGTGCTAGTTTGGGAGGGGAGCCAGACCACCTTCAATTGTTAGATAGCATAGTTGAGAGCTGAGATTGCCTCCTGAACTCTGTTTTTGTTAGGTGGCCCCCATCTCCACACTGTAGTTGTGGGAACTGTGACTTGTCAGGAGGACAGCCCCTCATTCCTATTACCATGCAAGAGGGTAGAGTAAATGACATCTCTTGCTCAGAGGGTATTGCCTTCTTGGTTAATCTGCACTTTGGTACAGTCCAAGGATACAGATTGAGGTCGTGCAGACTGTGATGGAGCCAACGGGCTCCGCACTCCTGGAGCAGGGGCCGCACAGGAGGAGACTCTGCACGGCGATGTGGCTACTGGGAGCCGGCGCGGGCACCACTTGTGGCGGAGCCGTCACGCTCTGTGTACCAGGGCCGGAGATTGTGCCGGAAGAGGCAGGGGCGATGGCGCCGCTGCAAGACTCCTGTGCATGCGTGGCCAAGACAAGTGGCTGCGATGAGCCAGCCCCTCCCTTACGTAAGAGGAGGGAGAACGTGCGACGGGCCGGCGTGCGCTCCGTACGGCTGGGGCGATGTTGTAGCACAGTCTTCAAAAGAGACCGGCCGCTGTTCAATGGGGGGGAAGCAGGAGAGGTAAGCGGGGACAGAGCAGTGCACAGGAGGAAGGTGGGGGAGTAGGTCTGTCGCCAGGGCAGTCAGGATCTGACAGGCCAAGCGTCGGAGGTCGGGCAAGGAAGGAAGAAGGCAGGGAAGAGGGTGAGTAGGAAGTGGCCCCGGGCAGGGCATGGGGCCCATGGGTCGACGTGTGTTGGGCAGTGTCCCTGTCAACCGTAGGAAGAAGAGAGAGAATGATCTCACCTCCCTTAGGGCCCGGGAAGGGACCCAGAGGAGTGGGCGGGCCCAGGTCCCCCTACCTCCCATCTCGCTGGCGTGAAGCGGAACGCGGAAAGGGGCGACTATTGTATTATCTGGAGAACTAGTGGCTGCATTAAAGACGCTGATCCTGCCATACAGTGGCAATTATACTGGTTTGGGGGAAAATACCCGGGCACGGGCGGGCAGTAGGACCCAGACCAGGACCCTGGGGCGACGCGCCCATAGGGTGTGGGGTGCTCCCGCTTACATGGACCACATGAAGTCCTTTTCCTGTTTGTCTGACAATCTGGCTGGGAAGAAGCTGCTCCTGCTGAGATTTGTGGGGATTCACTCAATATGCGTGTATCTCTGGCCATCGTTCCTGACAACCTGATGGCTAAATGTGGCAGGGCAGTTGGGCAGTAAAAGGTGAAAGCTTGGGTTAGGACTGGAATAGGATTGTTGTTTGGGTTTTTTTTTAAACAGGGTGTTGTGCTGTAATCAGGATCCAAGTAAGGATGAGTCTGGGGGCCTCACATAGCTTGTGTAGGTTTTACAAGCATGGGTTGAATAGAACCCAACAAGCATAGAATCCAGAGCAGGCTGTTTACAAGGGTCCATTTGAAAGCCTGTTGAAGTCAGTGGGAGTCTTTCCATTTACTTCATTGCACTTTGCATAGGCTCCTAGCATCTCTGCATGAACTCAAACCACTGATTTCTCATGAACATCTGAGCTTATAACATCCCACATCTCTTACTCTCTGGTTCTCCTTTTTCTGCCTTCCAAGTCTGCTTTTCCGTTGATCTTGTAATTCTGAGACATCTGGTCTTTCAGTGTCCCTAGCTGTTTGAGTGCATTCTTATCTGAAAGCCTGTCATTTCGCTTGTTATTCCATTAAACCACCTGGATTATTTCTCTTTTTATGTTTATTTTTTAATGAATGTTCGCACATTGTAGGAAGGCTTATGGATCCCCTGCCTTTGATCCCAGGGTTCCATAAGAAGCCACGCATGCCTTTGTACAATAAACAGCTGTCAAAATTGTATACATGCAGGTACTTCAAAGGAGTCAAGCATCTGGATCTCTCAGACAGCAAACTGACTGATTTATTTTTCTTTCACAACCTATGGAAGGAACAGCATGGATTATGAACCATGCTTTCCTAGGAAAATCTAGGGGGGCGGACTAGAATTAAAATGTCAAATCCAAATGATCTTTTGGGATAAAATAAACACACAAGTGTAATTGGATAAAACTGTCTTTCCATTAGAATGTGTTTTGGAATAATTTGGTAGAAATATAAAATTAAGAGAAATAAACAATTTTACCTCATTATTCCACAGTAGATTAAGAACATGTGTAGAGGAGAAGGAGAAACAGATGCAGGCATCCTTATGAATGAATAAGACACTAAACAAATTGCAAATTATAAAAGCAATACAGCTGTAGGTGGAATCTGTGGCCAACTCAATGACCTGCAGAGATCTAAAGCAACTGATATGCTGCTCCATTCATAATGAGCTCCTAATTCTTAAGAATACTTTATCTTGAATTTTAGACAGTCAAAATTAGCTATGATATAGAAAGAAATCATGCTGATTCATATCATAGATATGATTTGGCAGGTTCTAAACTTTCAAGGGAACTTCTTTTGTAATGATTTCTCACAATTTACCAAACTTGCATATATACTTAAAAACAAATTTCCTTAGAGTACTTGGATCTCAGAGGAATGTGAGTTGGACTACATTTGAAAGTCAAGATAATGATCATTAATTAAATTATTTTGCTTTTTTTGCTTTTAACTCAACTCCTTTTTAGCCTTTTTAACTTATCATGATACAACATGTTGTTTGTCTCGCTCTCCCCATTTATCTCTCCTGCGCAAAATAATAATGTTGTCTTTGTATTTCTTAAAAAGAGAAAAGCTTACAAGCATCATCTCTGAGAATCTGTGCAGTCACACTCAACTATAACCCTTGGCCCTTTATCACCCCACTTCCTTCCTGCCATTTGTTACTCATTTCATCATCTTCAATATTATAGATTTTAATATAGAAGCAAGGATACTGTCATTTTTGTGTGTTCTGTAAAGCACCTGTTTTGCTTTGGGACACTATAAAATTATAACTGTCAAAGCTATGGATGTCAACATGAAGTTGACTCTACAATTAACCAATAAACCTAGTATTATCGGTTAATCCTATCTACTACACACTTCCCCCCCACCTAACACAGGCAGCAAGCGGCGGGAGAGAAACCAGTGCCATGGGGAGTCAGCTTTTAAGCTGGCTCCCCACAAGCACCGTATCCTGTGGAGCTGCTCCCTCTCCTCCCCCCACCCCCACACTGTTGCCTTTGATAGAGGGGAAGCAGCACAAATGGTAAAGGGGGACAGGCAGGAGCCAGTACATACGGAGAGCTAGCGCCGTGCAGCCGCCTGCCCGCCCTGCCCCTCTTGCTGTCTCTCACAGAGGCAGCGGGGGGAGGGGCAGGCAGGTGCCAGTGCTCAGGGGGAGCTGATACAAAGGCAGCAGAGTGGAGTGGCAGGGGGCTTCCCAGGAAGGGGGTCGGGAATACACTGGCTACTGGCCCTGCATCAGGGGCCTATTGAATAATTGTGTAACAGCAAAGTTTTGATGTGGTTACACAATTATTCAATTAGTCTGTATCAGGGGTGGCCAACTCGTTACAGATGAAGAGCCAAAATAGTGGTGGATACCAGTGCAAAGAGCCAAGGGAAAAAGTTGTTGAGAACAACACTCCCCGCCCCCACCCTCTGACTGCCATTTGGTCGAGCCACAATTTTTTCTTTGAAGAGCCATGGGTTGGTCTATATCTAACCTCCCTAGACAAAGCATTGAGGACACAATGGGCCAGACTCTTCTTTCACTTACCCCAAGGTGGATTTTAATGAAGTTACTCTTCATTTACATTTGTGGATGTTCGTTGGATGCTTGCTGGCATTTTACAATAATGATTTCAACTCTTCTTTCATTGAAGGCAGTGATGGCGAGTGACTTTGCAGTCCCAAGGTTCCGGCATTTGGAGAAGCTCTTGCTTGTTCATGGGCACTGGTGTTATTCCCGGCTTGCTAATATGGTGCTGTATTTCTTCTACAAAAATGCAGTAAGTGTTTGACTTGACAGTTTTGTGGCTCTGCATGTTTCTAGGGTTTATTTTGTGTGAAATGAGCATGAGGTCAGCCTTAAAAATGGTTTATAAATAAGCTGCAAAGAAGCTTGCGGAGTTGAAAGACAGCTGGCTGCCATTCACAGGAATAGCAGGCCCCACTCTGTGACAACTACAGTGTGCTGAAGAATGTGCAAATTAAGAAACATGAATAAGAAATGCTGCTTAACAAAAGTTTCTTTATAGAGCAGCACCTTTCACAAAAATCTAGCTAGATAGATAGAGGAGCCTTTAATGTCAAGTCCAATCTGTGCTGATCTGAAGTAGAAGTAGGTGTGATTTCTCTTCCTAATCCTGTTTTATAATTGTTTATGCAAATTATAAATTTTCCCCAGTGATCTGAGCTAATTTGGGCCTTCTAGATTTGTCAGACAAGCATATTGGAAGTGTTTTTGTTTTCCCTTACTTCCTTCAGCCAAATAAGTACACCATGAAAGGAGCATATTCCAATACATATCAAAGTATGGGCCTGAATCTCCTCCTTATTACAACAATGCCAATCATGAATATCTCCGTTATTAGATACTGGGCTATTAAAAACTCAGCTCTTCAGCCCTGCCTGAGTCCCTTTGCATCACTCATATAGCATTGAAAAGTCATCTCAGGTTTCCTTCAGCATGGAAGAGTCATTGGCTGGCATGAAGATGCTATGGATTTGCATCACTTGCTCATTCTGTTGCGAGTAGGGATCATGAAGGAGAGGGATCACACACAGCACTCCTGATCTCCAGAGCATAATAGGAGTGAGGATCCATCCTTGTGTGTCTAACTGAGAGGGCAAGTAGCGCCTGGTACAGTTAAGGTTGTTTTCAAACTTCTATATATGAGAAAATTATAAGCCACGATTAAATATCTTTTGGCCTAAAGATTCCATGTCAGATCTCAGTCCAAAGTTAATTTTTAACTGTCGTAGGACAGGACTGTATTTTTTTTCTCAAATTGCTGACCTGCATAGAGCTAGACAGATAATAAAAACTGTCATTGGGTGAGCAATCTTTCCATGAACATGGGCATGACATAAACATGCTAAGCATGGTCTGATCAGAAATGAAATATTTACATACTTTCAAAAACTAATCAAATGCTTCCAAATTCTGAAGTTCCAAACATCTCACTGAGCCTTAAAAAGCCAGCCAAGTTTGAACAGTTGACTTACGCTAGAGCTCCCACCATTGCTACCATAGGTGGAGTTGCACTTGCAGAAATGCAATGTCAGGAAACTTACAGAAAAATGCCAGCATACATAGACTCATGATGCTAGTATACATGGATTGATGTGTTGAGTATCTGCACCTTCCTATCTAGATATTTCTGGTGTGCCCATCACCCTGGTAATATTGAATCAATGAAAGTGGAATATTATCCTTTCGGAGAAATGTACTCAGAGCAATTTTATTTTTAAATGAACACATGCTCAAGAATGATATATGTAAGAACATTCCAGTGATCAGCATGAAAGGATTCAATGTATACATTTGCATTTGTGTTCTATCCTTGTAAAATCTTACATTCCTCTACACCCTTCTCCCCTCACTCCTGATGACGAGTATTATTTTTCATGCCACATTTAGTAAGACATCCAACTGCAGACATTTTCTGAAGCTGTTGCCCCAAGACTTAACAAACTTAAGAATATTTATGTTTGCTCTTCTTCTGCTGCCTTCAGAACCCTTAAGAGCATTCCTACTAACTCTGAAACCACAGTGGGAAATCCAATTTAGATGTTTCAGACATATAGTGGCTTCCCTCAAGAAAGAATTCTAACTTCTTCTAAGATGCAAGCACCTGATTTATTCACAAGGGGACCGCTCTTGATGAATTGTCCACAGGGAATCAAGATAACCGTGCTGCATACATTCTGTTAGATCTTCTATCGCCTCACGTTTTTACATTTGTGTGTAGTATGTCAATCTCCATTCTGCTATAGAACCTATCTAGCTCATAGTTTAATCCCAGATTCATGCACAAACCCTCTCCAGAATTTTAAAAGGTGCTTCTGTCTAGGCCCTAGTTGGTCACATGGTTGCTTGAGGCAGAGTATGAAAAGGAAGAGAAAGCTGGGTCAAACAGATGCCAAGGGAGAGGACACAGTCCCTCTCCTTCTAGCTAGCTAAATTGGGGAAAGCCTCTGAGAATTACGGCTAAGTGTTATTAGTTGATAAGAATATAAGAACGGCAATACTTGGTTTGAGCAAAGGGCTATCTAGCCTGGTATCCTGTCTTCCAGCAGTGGCCAATGCCAGGTGCCCCAGAGGGAATGAGCAGAACAGGGAATCATCAAGTGATCTATTCCTGTCACTCATTCCCACCTTCAGGCAGAGCCTAGGAACACCATCCCTGCTCATCCTGGCCAACAGCCATCGGTGGACCTATCCTCCATGAATTTATCTAACTCTTTTTTTGAACCTTGCTATACTATTGGCCTTCACAGTATCCTCTGAAAAGAAGTTCCTCAGATTAACTGCATTGTGTGAAGAAATACTCCCAAGTCCACCCTGTGTGTTTGTTTTAAACCTGCTACCTCTTAATTTCATTTGGTGACCCTTTGTTTCAGGAAAATAGGAGTAAATAGCACTTCATTACCTAGTCAGGATTTTATAGACCTCAATCGTATTCCCTCTTAGTTGTCTTTTTTTCCCAACTGAAAAGAGATTCTGTGGTACAGTTGATTCGCTTAAGATTTTACCTCATTTGATTCTACACTTTCTTTCACATAGAGTGCCACTTTTCCACCAGCACAACCTGTTTTATCCTTCCAATATGTTTTGAACCTTGGTATTACTACAACCCATTGATTATTCTCCTTCCACCAAGTTTCTGTGGTGCCTACTATATCAATATCCTTATTTAATATGAAGGTATCTTATTTAGTCTTCTAGCATTGTATATAAGTACATGCTATATAAGTACTTTAAAAATGTGTCATGTTTTAGCTGTCTAACATTTCATGATGTATTTGAGCAAGACACTTTTTTATTTAATTTTTTTTATCACATCCTGCCTCCATTTTATCATATTTCATCCTCTCCTCTTTACTAAGACATAGAGAATCTCCATTAATAGATCCTACCGTTAGGGATATCTCTGTCCAAACTAACTAAATGCTCTTCCACACCTGTCAGCTTTCCCTGAGCTCTTAGTTTAAAATCTACTCTACAACCTTTTTGATTTTAAGTGCCAGTAGTCTGTTCCCTTTTGGTTTAGGTGGAGCTCATCCTTCCTGCATAGGCGTCACCTTTCACAAATGTTTCCCAAGTTCCTGATAAATCTAAACCCCTCCTGTATACATCATCATCTCATCCACGCATTGAGACCTTGCAATTCTACCTGTCCTACCTCTGGTTGAGTAGCAGTGAGCTTTATATAGCTCTGATCTTCCTGAGTAGCCCTGCCCCCTAGTTAGACATAGATGGGTGCTAAAAGGCTCATTAGCCATAATGAGGATCAGTGCCTCATTAAGTAGCTCTCAGCCTTTCCTAGTGGACCACTAGGCTCAGCACACACACAGTCAGTACACAGTCCCCCAAACAAACAGATCACATGGCATATTTAAGTCAAGCAGCAAGCACACGACTAACACAGATACACACACAATGAACCTACCTCCCAAGGGTTTGCTTTCAGTTTTTTGTGATTCTTTGGTGGATGGATAATCCACAAGCCTGGAGAACAGCACCTCAGAAGGATTGAGACGTGGATCTTTATTTCCTTTCCTGGCTGTAAAGCTACCCACTAGCTAACATATTCCTTTTCAAGGGTACAAGATGTACCATCCTGCTTCCCCTCAAAGCTGAACAAAGCACGTTCTCACTTCCAGAAACACGTCACCTCCACTGATAGGCAGATACATCTCTAACAGCCAGACTCTGCAGTTTAAATGAACCCCAGCTGTTCTACAGACACTTCAGCCTTGCTGGTCTGGTTGTCTATCCTGCATACATGGTAGAAAAAAGTAGATAGTGTGATTTGTCCATCCCTGAGTGACCCCAGCCATGCTGGAGGCAGCATTTCCAATACCAAGATCATCACGCTCCCTCAATGCGAATGATTCACTTTTCCATTTTAAAGAGAGGATTGTAGGATGTTAAATCTCCATCCACTGTTAGTCGGATGAAATTGAAAAACAAAGATATTTGGGGGTATGTCTACACTGCCACCCTAGTTCGAACTAGGGTGGCTAATGTAGGCATTCCAAGTTGCAAATGAAGCCCTGGATTTAAATATCCCGGGCTTCATTTGCATCTTGCCGGGCGCTGCCATTTTTAAATCCCCCTTAGTGCGGACTCCGTGCCCGCGGCTACACGCGGCACGGAGTAGGTAGTTCGAATTAGGCTCTCTACACCTCGTACCGGTAGTTCGAATTAGAGAGCCTAATTCAAACTACCTACTTCATGCCGCGTGTAGCTGCAGGCACGGAGTCCGCACTAAGGGGGATTTAAAAATGGCGGTGCCTGGCAAGATGCAAATGAAGCCCAGGATATTTAAATCCCGGGCTTCATTTGCAACTTTGAATGCCTACATTAGCCCCATAGTTTGAACTAGGGTGGCAGTGTAGACATACCCATGCTGTTTAAATCAAACACAGCTTAACAGTTCTGCAATTGTATCCTCCAAGCTGTGCTCCTCTGATTACAATCTTGAAAAGAGATTGAGGATCACTGGGCTATTCAGCTATTTACTTTGCCCTGGATGCATCTCCAGAAAATTCTCAAACCAGCACAAGATACTGAAATAGAAACGTAGTCCTCCTTTTGACCATAACAGCACAGAGTTCTGCATTCATCAAAGACATATGGAACTCCAGAAAAATGTCATTATTCACTTACGTTTAGTTGCATTTTTACAGTTGTAATTGGATTGAAAATTAATTTCATGTGTGGCAGATCGAAGATCACAATCCTGTTGAGACACTTTAAGCATGAGTAGTGGGAATTTGAAATAAAAAAGATCAGTTGTCCTTAAGGGGGATTACTCATGATTTTAAGATTAAGCACATGTGCAAGTCTTTGAGGGATTGAAGGCAACATGATTTCACAGAGTTTGGAGAGACAATGTACTAAGATTTACACTGTTGTGTTTTTTTAACTTGTTTTAAATTCCTGACTAATCATGCCTTATGTACTGTTGATTTGATTGCAGATGTTTGTGGCCCTTCTCTTCTGGTACCAGTTCTATTGTGGGTTCTCTGGGTCTTCCATGATTGATCAGTGGTACCTGATCTTCTTTAATTTATTATTCTCTTCTCTCCCACAACTGGTCACTGGTGTGCTGGATAAGAATGTACCAGCTGAAGTGCTAATTGGAGTACCTCAGCTCTACAAAAGTGGCCAGAACATGGAGGTAAAAACTTTGCCTTTCAGAAGATTTTTTTGTGATGGTCATAAGTTTAAATGAAAACAAATCTTATTGGCAAAGGACACGTTGGCTCCAAATAAAGCTAAGGAATGGGAGTCTGAGACATAGTTTTTTCTTGTTTGTTAGCATTTCTAGGTGAACATCTAACACCCACAACTTGCCACAAAGGGGAGTAGACTCAAAGTCCAGGCTCCAGTCTGTGCCCAAATGTCTACACTACAATTTAGAGTCTCACAGCCAAAGCCCCACAAGCGCGGATAAGCAGACCCAGGCTTTGAGACTCAGTATTTTTATCACAGTGGAGATCTACCTTATAATAGTCTTAACCAAAATATCTAAATTCCAGAAACTAAAAAAGCGAGGAAAAAAAGTCTTTTTTAAAAACAATAACTTTAAGTACTTGGCTATATGTTTGTTAGTGCATTTTTTCTTTTCCACAGTTCATTCTAAGCATCTACTCTGATGAGCTAGGTGTTGTTCCACGTTTCAAATAGAGGCAAAAATAAAAGTCAGTAGAGTAAAATGGACCGTTCCCATCATAGCATAACACTGTTTACTCACCAAACATAAGAACTCACTCAATCCCATCAGGGGGAAAGGAGTAACTTGGAAGTGTGCCCAGAACCATTCTGAAATGGGGGGAGGGGCAGAGTGTGGGCAGGACCATGCCTCCCAGTTTGGGGAGGCATTACCTTCCACCACCTCTTATGCCTGCTGCCCATGGTACTATACTTGAAAGAAGAGGTAGGGAATTGCAGAACTGCTCATTTTCAGTGCATTTCTATTGATTTTATTTCTTTTCTTTTCTTTTCTTTTTTTTTAAACAGCTGTTTCTGGTTTTTAAATTTCCATTCTTTGGCCTGCTGCTCCTGAACATTGCAATTAAAGTTCCACAAACTAAATGCCCCGATTTCCTTTTCTATTAAAAGCTGACAAAAATAGCTAGAGTTATTTTAGACAGTTTTATTTGTTTTTCTTCATTGACAAACCAATCTACAGATTAATAAGAGAAACCTTTCACATTCACAAACAAGTTCTTTCTCAAAGCTGAGTCAATTGTCCATTCAGAAGTTCTTTGAATGTATTAAGCAATTTTACATTACATTTAGAATATCTGTCTAAAAAGGCTTATAAAGAAAATCATTCCTGCTTTGTCCCTACGTTGCTCGTTGGAAAAGATTTTTATTGAATTGGTATGTGTGTTGTTTTATTAGACCAAAGAACACAAGAATTTTCTGAGAGTCTCATCTCTACGCTCAGGAAACCTTGAGCTAGAGGAGGAAAAAAATCACGAAAAGAATATTTTTTATCATAGGAAATGTGCAACCAGCATAAGAATATCAGTAAAATATACAAGCATTTTACAAATATGATGTTTACAGAATGATTTCCTCTATATTCAGTTATTATACTGTATTTTCCGGCATATAAGGTGACTGTGCGTATAAGACGACCCCCTAATTTTCTAGTTAAAACATAGGTTTTCGCCTATACTCGCCGTATAAGACTACCCCCCCTTAAGAGGCCAACCGGCAGCGCCCCAGGTGCTCTGCCCCAGGGTCCACAACAAAAGCCTGGTCTGCTGGGGGGGGGGGGCGCACTAGCTGTGCCCCCCCCCCCCCCCCCCCCCCAGCAGACCAGGGACACCGGGAGCAAAGCCTTTGAGGATGCCGGCAGCGGGACAGCTGCAGCGCTTCTGGGCTGTCCCGCTGCTGGAGCCCCTCCGCGGCTTTGCTCCGCGTCTTCCTGGTCTGCAGACCAGGGAGACGCAGAGCAGCTTTTCTCGCCCTGGAGTACACGGGCGGCGGGACCGCGAGGTCCCGCAGTCCGTATCCTCCGGAGCGAGAAAAGCCCCGTTCGTACCTGCAAGTCGGGAACTGCCTGTTTGTTTATACCCGGCGTATAAGACGACCCCCGATTTTTGGGGGATGTTTTTTAGTATAAAAAGTCATCTTATACGCCGGAAAATACGGTATATGATAATTCATGTGAATGTAAAAATGGTTAAATTATTTATACTAATTGGTTAGTAAAATTCAGTACTGTTTCTTAAGGAGTGATTATATTGCTGTTTAAATATTCATTAAATATCATTATGGATTTTTCCTTCAAAGTAAGCTGCATACTTTCATATTTAAACTGTTTTGAGAGTCTTTTGTTTTATATGTAGATGCCATAATACCAGATATTGAAATGTGCTTCGGTGCTAAGCACCCCACTGAAATCAGGCACCCAAAATACATTTGAAAATCTGGCTCTTTGCCCCTAGTCCAGCAAAGATGTCTGCATGTGTAGCAGTTTACACGCTACAAGTATGTAACTCCACTGAAGTCAGTAGGGCTATGAAAGCCTTTGCTTGTTCAGGACCTTAGTTCTAAATTATACCGTCTTGTGAAAAAACTACAGAAGAGGATGCTTTAGAGGCAGAAATTCTGGTCATGGAAACCCCAACTAATCACTCCAGCAGGAGGGTGGAGTTTGTTGGCTTGGGAAGGGAAAAAAGAGTGATGAGGTTATCTGCACAAGCACTGAAAAAATACATTGCAATTTAGATGTTTCTGGTAATAACAAATGACTTCTTCATTTGTCTCTTACGGTATGTTTTTGTGTCACAGGAGTACCAACCACATATGTTTTGGATGAACATGATTGATGCTCTCTATCAAAGCCTCGTTTGTTTTTTCATTCCTTATTTTGTAAGTTATCTCTTCAGACATTCTATTTCATGCAATGTGAGGAACAGGCTTGAAAATACAGATTGAATCCCTTTTCCTTCTTTTCAGATTTACTATGACTCAGAGGTGGATATATTCTCCTGGGGAACCCCCATCACCACAATAGCTCTTTTCACCATTATATTACATTTGGCTATTGAAACCAAAACTTGGGTAAGCTGTCTACAGGAAAATTATATGCTTCTGGGATAGTTTACTTATTTCCTTATCATCATTCTTTAAAATTAACTAAAGCTTGTTTTATTTTCTTCAGCACTTCTGTTTTTATCAGGCATTGTAACCAAACATAAAAATGATTTAAACTTTGAGCAATTTTGTAATCCTGTTTGTAGAATAATGGTTTATGAAAATACACACCTGGATTTTTGTACCAGAAAATTAACAATCAGTTTGTGTTCCTGTTTCTTCTAGACTTTGCTCCACTGGTCATCTTGTGTCTTCAGTATCCTTTTATTTTTCATTGTGGCTCTGATTTATAATGTTTCTTGTCCAATATGTTATCCTCCATCCAATCCCTACTGGACTATGGAAAAATTGATGGGAGATCCTGTGTTTTACTTGACTTGTATTATATCACCAGTTGTTGCATTACTGCCCAGGTACAGTATCTTCCTTGCGTGCATATGTTAGAGGCTCATGTACTTTGTCTGGGGTAGAATTAGAGGAAAGGCGAAGGGAGATACCTGAAAATAATTTTGGGGTGAGGACTTTTCTATTTTTTTAAAATTCTCAGCCAGATAAGGAATATTATTATCTGCATTTGAGTACTTAAGGTTGCTAGCTAGCAGAGTCAAATTACTGGTATATTAATATCACTGGTGGGTGGTTATTGTAGGTCCCATTGTCAGCATACTCACAGCTCTTCTTGGGACAATTTTTTTTATTATAAATGTGAAATCTAAAATGAATTAAGTGTGCTGCTTGCCTGTTCCAATTCTCATTCTGTTAAAGTAATTGTTATACTGTGTTCTGTGAACATTTTTCCCTCGATAAAAATCATAAGCAGTTCCTGTATCTTTGGGGTGTCTTTTCATACATGAATTTTTTCCTCCTTCAGATTTCTGTACCGAACTCTTCAGGGGACTATTTTTCCAACCAAACTTCAGCTTGGACGCCAGTTGAATAGATGGCCTCTGGACGCTCGCAGCCAGATTCTGAACCGGTTGAATATCAAAAAGGAATCTATTCCCCAGAAGCTACCATGTACAGAACATTCCTCACAGGATCCTCAGTCAAATGCTAGTGATAGTTTTAAGGCCTGCAAACAAACCCCTACTTCAGAACCATCTCAGCATGGCTACAACCCAGCTTCCCCATCATGTACAAGGGTAGAACACAAAACAGGACTGAGTGTTACTGTCTCGCCTGCTGGCCCCCTGTTATGTGGGGAAAATAAACACTCTTCAGTGACAAATAGTCAAGAACAATACCTGGAATTTGACAAAATTACTCACAATGCTTCAGAGATGGAGTCAATGTCTGTAGAAGAAACGTTCCCATGGAACTCAACAATAGACCAGTCAGGCTTCAGTTTATTGAACTGGATCACATCAACACCCTTGTTCAGTCGATTTGGGAGACTTTTACAACTCCCACCAAGTCAGTTACAAAATGAAGTGCAGGGCAACGTGTCTGTGCTTGGCTCCACATCTTCTTTGTATCAGGACTTCAAAGGCTTAACAGGGAAGAACTCAAATGACTTTCAAAAACAAATTAAAGGGACCCCAACAGATTGCTGTAAAAATGAAGCTCATGAAATCACCTTCTTATGACATGGGCCTTGAGTACATTTATATTGTTTCTGTTTGCACAGATTTATAGTGAAATTATTCCATTTGTTTCCAGAGATGAAACAGGAGATCAAAGGTACAAAAATTATTTAAAAAATCTTTAAATATTATATATTGAAATAAAAGCTTTAAATATAAAGAAAAAATATACTTGGATGTTCCAATATCTCTTTATTTTTTTCATCACATTTTATAAGAAAATGCAGGACTTTCATTTTCCAGTTGCTTCTCTTTCATTTTGGCAAGTATTGCCCCAAAAGATTTGAATTTCAGGAGCAATTATAGACATGATTATAGTTGGTTCAGCAATCATGAAAAGGAAAATACATAATGATAACACTGTATCCCAGCGGTTTGGATAATTTGTGTGATTTAAATTTATCTGATTTAAAATAAAAAATCTCTGTGAGGTCTGACAATCAAGTTTTTAAGGGGAAAACTGCCAGGCAGGATTTTGAAAGTATCATACTTTTTTGTAAATATTAACAGCATCTTGCCACCATATAAACACTAGCAACTTGTGAATGTTGTCATATTTTGATATCTCCTGAATACATTTTATTTCTTATGATAAAACAATAAAAAATGACCATCCATATACAAAATGGTTGCCTAGTTTGGCATTAATAAGAGTTCAGTTCTTCATTTGCAATCAGTAAAAACAGTTTGCACATGGCAGGTCAGGCCATTCCTTTCTAAAAGGAAAACTATTTTGCTTTATAAAGACATATTTTGGGGGGAAATAAGTGTATGTTATATGTGCAGTATCATATAAGTCAGAGGAAATTGAAAGCATACTCAGCATGTTGCAGTCTGCTCCACATAACTTGCTGAAGAGTGTAAGTCCTGTTTGCTAACGAGAACAGGGAAAGCCCTTTTGTTATGGATTACAGGCAGTCCCCGGGTTACGTACAAGAAAGGGACTATAGGTTTGTTCTTAAGTTGAATTTGTATGTAAGTCGGAACTGGCTCCAGATTCAGCCGCTGCTGCTGAAACTGACCAGGGGCTGACTACAGGAAGCTAGAGGCAGAATTGCTCTGCCCCCAGCTTCCTGGAATCAGCCACTGATCAGTTTCAACAGCGGCTGAATCTCGAGCCTGGGACAGAACAGCTGGGCTGCCAGGTAGGTCCCTGCAGGACCAACCCGGCAGCGCCCCAGCTGCTCTACCCCAGGGTCCACAACAAAAGCCTGGTCTGCTGGAGGGGGGGGGCGCACTAGCTGCGCCCCCCCCCCCCCCCCCTCCAGCAGACCATGGACACAGGGAGCAAAGCCGCAGCAGCGGCGGGGTGCCGCGCCTCTGAGGCTTTGCTTTGGCAAAGCCTCAGGCGCGGGACTTCCCCACTGCTGCGGCTTTGCTCCCCGTGTCCCTGGTCCCTGGTCACTGCGGCTTTGCTCCCGGTGTCCCTGGTCCCTGGTCGCTGCGGCTTTGCTCCCGGTGTCCCTGGTCTGGCAAAGCATCAGAGGCGCGGGACCCCTCCGTCTCCCCGGCTTTGCTCCAGGTGTCCCTGATCTGCTGGAGACAGTCCCCAGCAGACCAGGGGCACCCGGAGCAGCTTTTCTCGCCCCGGAGGTGGCAGGACCGCTGCGCTCTGGGCGGTCCCGCTGCCTGCGAGCTCCGGGGCGAGAAAGCCCCGTTCGTAAGTGCGGATCCGACATAAGTCGGATCCGCGTAACTCGGGGACTGCCTGTATAGCCTTTTTCCACTTCTAGTGTAGTAACTTGAAGCCCAAGTCATTAGTGACCATCTTTCTCTAAGGAGTCTGCTTTCAGTCTGCATATATAATCATTTAGCCCAGGTCTTTACGAGAAAATTACTTTGAAATAACAAGCAGAGTGTCCACACTACAAAGCTCATTATTTCAAAATAAGGGACTGGTTATTTTGAAATAACGCCTCCTTTCCATAAGGAATAGGGCTTATTTCAAAATAGTTATTTTGAAGTAGCGTTAATGTGGACGCTCCACTGCTGCTATTTCAAAATAACTATTCCCCAGAGTCATTTAAAATAATTATTCTCCAGTGCTTCCGGGGGTTCTAAGTCAAGGTAGCGCATCCACATTAAGGATATGTCTACACTACAGAGAAGATTGAAGCTGCTGCTGCCAATCTTCCAGGGTTTGAATTAGCAGGTCTAGTTAAGGCAGCTAATTCAAACTGAGAGGGTGGATGCGATAGTCCTGCTTCCATGACGAGTAGGGGAAGTCAAAGGGAGAGTATTCTCCCTTCAACTTCCTGCAGTGTGGACAGCACGAAAAGTTGAGTTAAGGTATTTCGACTTCAGCTATGCAATTAACATAGCTGAAGTTGCGTATCTTAATATGACCCTATCCTGTAGTTTAAATATACCCTAAGGGAGCCTGCCTTGGACTCATTTCGAAGCTTCCCTGCGGTGTGGAGACGCTATTTCGAAATAGTTCTTTTAGGAGTTATTATTTCAAAATAACTTACTCTGAAATAATTTCTTAGTGTAGACATGCCCACAGTGTGTGCCATCTTCACACACAAACTGATACAGGATATTGTTGTCACTTTACTTGAGTTTTCACAACATCCTATTTTTTGTTTACTATTAGTTATGTAATCCCAGGATTTGCAAACCTTATTCTCTGTCCATTGACAGGAAATCCCAGCCATGTTGGTTCCCATAGATTCCCTCAACATTAAGCCCCAGTGTTTGACGTATGCTGATTTCTAAGACTCTCTGGCTATGTCTACACTGCAGGCTTTGTTCTTGCGCAAAAACTTGCAGATCGTCTACACTGCACGTGCGTTCTTGCACAAGTAAATTTACAGTACAGTGTTGAAAAACAGGGCCTTTTCCAGAAGATGTATCCCTCTCCCCACAAGGAATAAGTCCTCTTGCACAAAAGCTCTTCCACAAGAAGGCAGTGTAGACAGGCAACATTAATTTCTTGTGCAAGAAACCCCTATGGCTAAAATGGCCATCAGAGCTTTCTTGTGCAAGAGAGGATCCACACTGCCATGGACGCTCTTGCGCAAAAGCACATCTCTTGCATGTCGCAATTTGGTTCGGTGATGGGAGCCCCCTGGGGTTACAGCCGACTACCCAGTGAAAACTACTGGATGATGGTGAAACAAATTATTTTTTTATTAAACAGAATGGTTCTTTTATCAAAAATGAAGTGACTTTTAAATGAATTTTAAAACAAGCAATTGCCTAATGGTGGGGAAAACTGGTGCCTAAAAGGAGGGGAAAACTGAACCAAACTGCACTTAACTGATTACAAACGTTGTGATTATCATTCGATTATATTAAATCACTATCTCTAATTCACTTAAGGCAGCGCAGCATGCAAGCAAAAAATACAAAAACAAAGCCAATATAATGATAATAAAAACTCCGTTCACAGCCAGCCCCTCTATGGTTATTTTAGGGCAGCTGGTGGAGTTAGTCATTAATCTACCTCTACAACTTAACAACTCCTGGGTTTCTATTTCTAACACTTATACTTGGCCTAAATACAACACCACTACACAACACAAGATTATACAATTTACACAGTGTGGTTAATAGAACTCAGTTACACTCTACAGAATTACACAGTGAAATTAACACGATTCAACTATTAACTAAACCAATAACTAATATATTTAAGCAATACTTACAAATCCAGCAACGATAACAGCATAAAAACACACTAGAACTCGGAGCATGCTCAGAACTCATGCACCCCTATCTTTGACTCAAAAGGTGGGGAGGCAGCCTCAGGGTGATCAATCCTTCAGCCGGGCAAAAAGACACGTACCCTCAATACACAGAACCTCGCTGAACAAAGGGGTTGAGGGTCTTTTATAACATAACCTGATATCCGGTACCTTATTAGGGTCTGTTCCCTGGCCGGGCCTGACAGGCTGGTAATGAGGTAATGTGCAATAGTGCCCTATAGGTTTTTCATGATGACCGCTTGACGGCCCCGTGGACAGTGCCAGGTGCGGGCATGGTCAGTGTGCATGGCAGTTGCGTCTTATCTCCCTCTGCCTACCTCCTCACCTTCAAGGACTGGTCAAGAGAGTCTTATCCATCTCTTGCAGCTGTGCTCTTTCTTTTCATGCTCACCTCTCTGTTCTTTGATGCCTACAAGGTTAAATTCCGTTCACAGAAAGCTGCATTGTACACTTACAAGTTATGCTTTCTCAGAGTGTGTCAGCGGCCTACATTTTCTGTGAGGGGCCTTTGTGTGGCAGAATGGGTAGGGTGCACACGAGGCCATGGTCAAAAGGACCTGCTCTGCGACATTGCGCAAAAGCACATGGCAGTGTGGATGTGCTCTTGTGGAAAACCTTTTGCACAAGAACTCTTCCGCAAAACAGTTCTTGCGCAAGAAGCCTGCAGTATAGACGTAGCCCATGGGTACTGCAAAATGTTTGTATGTTGGCCTCTTATCACAAACAGACAGAATTGATATAATGTGAAACCTGAAGGGAAGAAGTAAAAGCAATATAAAAAATGGGTTACTATCAGTCTTTATGTATATTGTGCTGATAAAGCATGATATGCAACCATACAGCCAAACAACATTTGGGAATGAGAATATTTCTGTCTTCTTTATGAAGTATATTATTGAGTATGCTAAATGTATCCACACAACTCGCATTTCTAGCTTTTTATTAAACATGAAATTAACTTGGGGAAGGACTTGTGATTTAAAACGGCTTTACAATTTTTTCTTACCTCAAAAAAAGGTGTTAGGTCTAAAATAGAGGAAACCTCTCTTCTTTTTAATAGATTCTTACTGGTTAAAAGTGTCATAATACTTCTGCATTCTGTATTGTTACCTTAGGAATCAGGTAATAGATTTTTGCACATGCTTGTACCACCAAACATATCTCAAATAACCCTGTTGGAAGGATTCATTTGGCAAGTTAGCTGGCAGACATTTAACGTGGACTGTGTCTCATGTGCCAGTCCAATGAACTTTCCTTGATGGGATTATACATTTTTTTTAATGTCAAAGGAAGTAATGGCACACCTCCGTAAAGCTATATCAGTGTGAAAATATTGCCATCTGGTAGAAACATTTCCTTAGCTGTAAAACAGGATGTCAGAGTGAAACCCACTTCACCCACATAACGCCAGAATATTCAGAAATTAAGTGGGTGAAGCTTGGCGAGGCTGGGGAAATGAAATCCGCTCCATGGCCCAACAGTGTCTCTGGCCAGGGCAGGAAGCTGATCTGTATGGTCCTTGTGACTGCTACTGCAGCACAGGTCCAGGTGTCACAAGACAGGCATGCGGAGTCTGTAGCCCTCCTTTTTCTCTCCCTATCATTAATATGTTCTTATATCATTTAGAGCAGTGGTCCCCAACCTTTGGAGGTTGCCGGGCGCCAGGGGGGGTGGCCGTTCGCCCGCCGGGCGCCAGGGGGTGGGGCCCCCCATATCCGCGCGCCCGGGGCCGGGGCCACCTTCAAGGGCCGCGTGCCCAGGGCTGGTGCCCCCCCCAAGCGCCACGCGCCCGGGGCCAGCGCCATCCTCCAAGCGCCGTGCGCCCGGGGCCGGCGCCCTCCCTCCCCCAAGTGCCGCACACCCGGGGCTTGCTCCCTCCTCCAAGCACCGCACGCCCAGAGCGCGGGCGGCCAATTAGCGGCGCTCCCGGGGCCAGCGCTCACCGTGCGCCATGCGCCTGGGGCCGGCTCTGGCACTGTGCATGTGCCACGTGCCCAGGGCCAGGCCAGCCCCGAGCACTTGGCGGGCGCACACGAATGCACCGTGTTGGGGACCACTGATTTAGAGGCCCCAGCTGAGCCTGGAGTCCTATTGGGCTAGGCACTGTATAACAAGTACTAGTGACCTACACATTGATGTTTGTGCAACATTTTGAGATTTTTATTGACGAAAGGTGCTATATAAAAATACAAACATTGTTTATATTGCAATATGTGGCTATGTTAAAAGTCTAGTTCAGGTAAATTACATCAAATGTGGATGTTGCTTCCCTTGGTGGTCCAGTCATCTGGGAATCACATTTTCTCCCTCCTCCTGGAATCCACATTAAAAAACCCAAGCCAAATAAAATATCTTTTGCCACAGCAATTTCTCAGTTCAAACTGTACAGCCCCTGCGGCATTATTCAGTCTCCAGTTAACTTTGGAAGTGTACTTTGTATCTTAACACATGTAAGATTTCTGAGAAACGATGGTATAGTCGGCCAGAGAGTCTGGATAAACATGTCATGCAATGGAAGAGTAGCAAATTTGCAATCCCACCCCAAAGTTCAGAACTTAAGCTCAAGTCTGTCAATCCAAGATGGGAGATTTGCTTCTGTTGCTCTGTGTAGGCATACCCTCTGTTACGTTACTAAGCAATCTGCCACCCAGATATCATGGAAAAGTCTATTTTTTCTCCCATACTTTCCAATAACAATACCCTATATTAAAAATCTATTTAGGTGACTGCAGTTTGAGACACTATTGAAAATGTGCTGTGCTGGCTCTTGGCTGCCTTAGACATGCCAGTCTCCAGGATTGCTGCAGTGGGGATTTTGGATGCTTAATTAGTAAAAAGAATTCCAACAACTGATAGATAGTGCTTATGTGTGAAGCTAATTAAGATTTCTTAATGTTAATGAATAAGCCATTTAACAGTTCCAGGCTGTGTGTCTTCAATTAAAAAATAAAATTGGAATTGCAGCAAAATATCCTTTTTGTAACCTAAAGATACATGCAGGGCCAAATTTGTAAGTGTCTAATTTTGGATGCCCAGCTTTAGATATGTAGGGGCCTGTTTTTTCAGGTGTGCTGAGCACTTACAGCCCCACAGAAATTTAATTTGAGCGGAATTGATTTCAGACAGCATTCCTGGCCTCAAGACATCTGAAAATCAAGCCCTCAGTGTCTGAGGCTGGGAACACAAGAACCAATCAACCCAAAAATTAGCTGCCTTTTTGAAAATGTAGGCAAGGTTCCAACGGTCATGTGTTATTTAAACAAAATGGGCAATGTAAAACTAATCTCCCTGAAAGCAGAACCTATTAAAAGGTTTTGGGACATATTTTGATCTTCTGACCTTTGCTCCAACTTGATCAGTGTCTTCCAAGTGGTTTTAGGGGTGTTTGCTCTGTCCAGTAATTTTCCCTTTCACGTGTAAGGTGGATCATCACATTTAGCCATCCAAGAGAAGGTTTAGCATATCATACCCAAGGGAAGTAAAGAAGGCAAATTGCTGAAGTCTGTTTTGCCAATGCAAGAATTCTTGTTAGGACAAATTTTAAGATGCTATTTATGACAAACTGGGACAAGTGTATCAATGTCACATACCCTCAGTGGGTTGTTCTCTAGATAGGAATCTGTCTGACTTCCAGGCGTTACATCAAAAGACACCGTTGAGACAGAAATCCACAGGAAACAAAACTATAGCAAAGATAAGGCTCCTTGGGGAGAAATGTCTGGGATCCATCCAGATGCGAATAGTTTACTTTTTCCAAGACTAGAGCCTGGGACCAAAGGAGATCCAAAACATCAAGGACCTACAAAGGGAGATTGGTTGGGTGAGCTGAGAGCATACGTCTGTGCTGCAATTAGACACCTCTGCTGGCCTGTGCCAGCTGACTGCTGTGCACTTGGCTCAGGCTGCAGGGTGTAGACATTCCAGCTTCAGCTGAAGCCCGGGCTCCTTCCTCCGTGCAGGATTCTAGAGGCTGCACTACAGCCGGAGCCCAGACATCTATGCAGCAGTTAAACAGGCCCACTGCCCATGAATCTGTCAGCCGCGGGGTTTTAGTTACAGTGTAGACATACCCAGAGAGGCTGGCCAGGATGTGTCAGTGAAAATTGCCCACAGTCTGCCTGACACACAGCCACGGGGCAGGCTGTTGCACTACAAGCTGTTTCTCCCTGCCAGTAGTGGAGTTCAGCGGGTGGAGGGGAGCTTACCAATGCATCAGAAAGGCCATGTGAGTAGGCTTTCATTTTTTACCCTTTGCACTGCCTACTTTGGAGACATGAATACACCTCAGTTTATGTTGGAGAAATTTGTTTCTGGTCCACTGCCACTATCGACTGTCCCAGGTTCCTAGAGAGAAAAAGGACTTTCAGCAGCTGTTGTACCCCCCCTAAAGCAGTCGGGGTCCATAGCCAGGCAGCTGTAACCCAAGTTGTGGTCAGGACTAGGACCCGGTTTACCCAGCAGAGGTAAAGTCCTAAGGAGGTGGACCTTGTGGGTGTGCTTGGTAAGACCCCCAAGAAGGGACAGCTACGCAGCTAGCCCAGTAATTTTGACATATGGGTGTGCTTGCAAACAAATTGAGTGAATACCTAACGACTTGGCCCAATGGGAGTTTTGCCTAGAGAAAGGTCACAATTAAAACTAAGCAAAGATTTCAGGCCCTTACCCCATATCAGCCATGTATTTATTACAATTTATAACATGTCTGAATTTGAACAGTCCCTTGGGCTGTGTCTAGACTGCAGGGTTTTTTCAAAAAAAAGTAGCCTTTTTTTGAAAAAACTTCACCTGCGTCTAGACTACAGCCACGTTCTTTCGAAATTAAATCGAAAGAACACGGCTTTTCTTTTGATGGCGGTAATCCTCATTTCATGAGGAATAACGCCTTTTTTCAAATGTGTTCTTTCAAAAAAAGGTGTTCTTGAATGCAAACAGGGCTTTTTCTTGAATGCAAACAGACTGCCTGGGTGCTCTCTTTCGAAAAAGCGGCTCACTTTTTCGAAAGAAGAGGTTGCAGTCTAGACGCTTTCTTTCGAAAGAGGATTGTAGTCTAGACGTACCCTTAGTGTGTACAATAATTAAAACAAAAATTAAAGAACTGGTGCTGTACAGACAAAAGACACTAGGGTCAGGGTTGCCAGGTGTCCGGTTTTGAACCGGACAGTCCAGTATTTGAGCTTTCTGTTCGGGAAACAAATTGAGAAAATATAAATGTCCGGTATTTTCTAAATAAGATGTAATGTCGATTGTGATGTAATGTCAAGTATGTCTGGTATTTTTGTTGAAACCGTCTGGCAACCCTAACTAGGACCTAAAAATGCATAAAAGGACTCAAGTGTCTAAGTCTCTTGTTTAGGCACCTAAGTCCCAGTGTCAGGACCAATGAGATGCCCAGAACTCCTGCTGAGCTTATGTGGCAGAAGTTGTGTGCGTGCGCCTGGCTGCCTCCCCATGTGTGTCTGACCCAATGTGTCCGTTCTTATGTCCTACAGGGCAGGCCATTAATGGAGCCCTGCACATGACATTATAATCCTCAAAGATGGCACCTTGATAATAATGGCTAGGAAATACTTGGAGGGAAATGACTACTTCCAGGGATTAGTGTAAGGCATTCGTGATGTGGTTTTCATCATCATGTGGTTTCCAGTGATATTTATAGAACCATCCTCTGTTAGCAAAATTACATTGCCAGTTGCTTTGGTGGAGAGCGGAAATTAATTTCTCGCTACATATGCACAGTTATTTGTCCCCTCGCTGCACTTCCTCCCCCCATAAATAAGTGGCTCATGAGCAGCTTGGATGTGTTTGGGGAAATCTGTGGCTTGGCCTCTGAACAGCTAACACAAAAGGAGGGTTTCTGAGATTGTGCATCCTTTTAAAGGGCTGATCCTGCCTGGTGCTGAGTTGAGTCTCATTCAGATCAAGGCAAGTGAAGACACTTAGCACTGCAGAGTTCTGGGTCCGGGAGGTGCATTACAGCACTGATTTTACATGCAGCACGCTCTTGTAACCCTTCGACATACAACATCATTTAACATACTTTTCATAAAGCCAGTGGGAATTTAAATGACACTGATCTGGAAAGATCACAGGTCAAATAAACCAGTTCCAAAGCCAGTTCGAGTGTTGGGCTTCAGCCAATGGCTACTTTTGAATGTACGAGCCAAGTACGAGCTAAAAGCATTAAAAATACAGTACAGTGGCTCTCGAGAGATCAAGTCTCATTCATACACTCAATAAATAATGGGTCTGACTATCCCCTGCCTTGTACCGTGTGCAGTCGTAAAATAAAGCAAAATGCTGCTTTGCTGATTTGACACCCACTATACAGAGGTGTAAGTGACTGCAAAAGGCAGAGGAAATATCAGGCTCAATTTGTGCACTAGATCAGAGGTATCCAAAGTTGGGTCACAGGCCCACCAAAGTACGCCACTAGTGAGGCTGTGGGGCTTTCATAGAATCATAGAATCATAGGACTGGAAGGGACCTCAAGAGGTCATCGAGTCCAGCCCCCCGCCCTCAAGGCAGGACCAAGCTCCATCTACACCATCCCTGACAGATGTCTATCTAACCTGTTCTTAAATATCTCCAGAGAGGGAGATTCCACCACCTCCCTTGGCAATTTATTCCAATAATTGACCACCCTGACAGTTAGGAATTTTTTCCTAATGTCCAATCTAAACCTCCCCTGCTGCACTTTAAGCCCATTACTCCTTGTCCTGTCCTCAGAAACCAAGAGGAACAAATTTTCTCCTTCCTCCTTGTGACACCCTTTAGATATTTGAAAACCGCTATCATGTACCCCCTTAATCTTCTTTTTTCCAAACTAAACAAGCCCAGTTCACGAAGCCTGGCTTCATAGGTCATGTTCTCTAGACCTTTAATCATTCTTGTCGCTCTTCTCTGTACCCTTTCCAATTTCTCCACATCTTTCTTGAAATGTGGCGCCCAGAACTGGACACAGTACTCCAGCTGAGGCCTAACTAGTGCACAGTAGAGCGGCAGAATGACTTCACGAGTTTTGCTTACAACACACCTGTTGATACAACCTAGAATCATATTTGCTTTTTTTGCAACAGCATCACACTGTTGACTCATATTCAACTTGTGGTCCACTATGACCCCTAGATCCCTTTCCGCCATGCTCCTTCCTAGACAGTCGCTTCCCATCTTGTATGTATGGAACTGATTGTTCCTTCCTAAGTGGAGCACTTTGCATTTCTCTTTATTAAACCTCATCCTGTTTACCTCTGACCATTTCTCTAACTTGCTAAGGTCATTTTGAATTATGTCCCTATCCTCCAAAGAAGTCGCAACCCCACCCAGTTTGGTTTCATCTGCAAACTTAATAAGCGTACTCTCTATCCCAATATCTAAGTCATTGATGAAGATATTGAACAGTACGGGTCCCAAAACAGACCCTTGAGGAACTCCACTTGTTATCCCTTTCCAGCAGGATTTAGAACCGTTAACAACAACTCTCTGACTACGGTTATCCAGCCAATTATGCACCCACCTTATCGTGGCCCTATCTAAGTTATATTTGCCTAGTTTATCAATAAGAATATCATGCGAGACCGTATCAAATGCCTTACTAAAGTCTAGGTATATGACATCCACCGCTTCTCCCTTATCCACAAGGCTCGTTATCTTATCAAAGAAAGCTATCAGATTAGTTTGGCATGACTTGTTCTTCACAAACCCATGCTGGCTATTCCCTATCACTTTATTACCTTCCAAGTGTTTGCATATGATTTCCTTAATTACCTGCTCCATTATCTTCCCTGGGACAGACGTTAAACTGACCGGTCTGTAGTTTCCTGGGTTGTTCTTATTCCCCTTTTTATAGATGGGCACAATATTTGCCCTTTTCCAGTCTTCTGGAATCTCCCCTGTCTGCCATGATTTTTCAAAGATCATAGCTAAAGGCTCAGATACCTCCTCTATCAGCTCCTTTGTTTAACTAAGTGTCCATAACCACAGAGCCTCACAGCTCCCGTTGGCTGGAAATGGCAAACCCAACTTTGAAAACCACTGCACTAAACAACCACATTCCTTACTCTGTATGAAATGTCTACACTGGCTCCCTATGGACTTCTCCTTGCAAAACAGCTTGGCTCCAAGTATCGATGCATATACTGGCATGCACAAAAATTGTGGCGTTTGTTTCATGACTTAACTAGGGTGTATTTTTCCATATTTTGATTCAGAGATATCACTCTGTTTATTCTTATTGCATTACTACTGGTGGATGGTAAGTCCTAATGTCAAATGTCAGGGCACAGGAAGGACATTTTATAGAGGCAGCCTCTGATGTTGGGAACCCGACTAGAACAGATAGGGAGATGTTGAACATTAGGAGTTATGCACTGGTGGAAAATCAAGTTCAAGTTGCCTCAGATAACTGGACACCCAAAAAATAAACCACCCAGAATCAGAGGCTATGTTGGACACTTTTGGCCTGGAGAAGTGTGAATTTGGGATTAGAAGGAGGGGATTCTGGGTAGGCAGAAGAGACCATTCCAGCAGACATGCTTAAATTTGTGAAAAGCTGGTCCAGAAACAGAAAACAGAAGAAAACAGAAAGGATCTCTTAGGGAGTTGTCTGCAGGTGCATAGGCACCTTGGTCTTGTTCTTATTTTGTGTATTGTCAGTTCTTGACTGGCAGGAGAGTTTTGCAAGTTCATACTTTCCAAATAGTGCTTCACGGCAATCAAAAATTGGTTTCACATCACACCTTACAACATAATTTAACATAACACGTTTCTATGCATAAAATGCTATTTCCCCATAGCACTTAGTAGAAGCATAGCAATAAAATCTAATCATAATAACAAACAGCGAAAGCACTTTGCATGGTTCCCACAAACACTTAGCCACATCCTTACAGTCAAGCAGTCAAGTGCATGTATAAGTGTCTTCAGAACTGAATCTTGTATAATATTCTTCCTCTCAACAGCTCAGACATTAATCTTCACATTACCCGATTTCCATCCAATAATGTAGGCAAGTACAACATAATATGACAATTATTAGAACAAGGGATCTCTATGGTAAATAAAGGGGCAAATTATGAAAATATTGAATACCTTTCTGATAACTGTTAGCAAATATTTACATTTTAATAGCAAATCCTTTAAATTAAAATTCACATTTCAACAAAATAAATTTAGAAACCAGCTTAATTTGGTGCTGCTAATTTTTTAAACCTGTATTTCTTCATTACTATAATCAGTCTAGTCTGTGGAGTTTTGAACCATGGTTGCCATTAAAGGGTACGTCTACACTACAGCGTTATTCTGAAATATCTTATTTCGAATAGGGTGGCCATCACCCTCTGGAAGCTCTCCACGCCAGATAGCTACTGATCCGTGGCGAACCAGTTCGGCATGGGGAGCTCCACCATCGGAGCAGTGCTCATGCAGGTCTTGCAGTCTCCAGCCACTGTGCCAGAAGGGGCCTGCAAGGAGGGGATGGGCTGCCCTAGGGAAAAGAGGGGGAGGTGGTGACAGTCCCCTCCCTGGGAGGATTTGGTCTGTCCCAGCTGCACTACGGACTGCCTGCGGTGGCCAGGATTGCAGTGGGGGAGGGGTTGCTCCTGGGAGTGGGGGCGCGGGGCACTGGCGGGGAAGGAACACCCTCAGCCACCCTGGCACCCCAGTGACTCTCAATGGTTTTTTGTGTCCCTCTGCAGGTGGTCAAAGCCATCAATAGAGTGCTGCTCTGCAATCATCTCCGTCACCAATTTGGATGTGGTGATCGAGGGGTTTGACACCCGGGGCTTCCCCAACTGTGGGGGGGGACAATCGACGGGATGCACATCCCCATCAGTGCCCCGGAACACCAGGCCTCCCTCTACATCAACCGGAAGGGATACTCCTTGGTCATCCTGCAGGCCGTGTCTGACCGCCAGGGCCAGTTTGTGGACATCAGCATGGGTTGGTCCGGCAAAGCACACGATGTGCAGCTATACCACAACTCCTCCGTGTGCCAGAGGCTGCATGCCAGGACTTTCTTCCCCGACCGCCACATCAGGGTCAGGGACGTGAATGTGCCTGTGTGCCTGGTGGGGGATGTGGCCTACCCACTGCAACCCTGGCTCACGAAGCCCTACACAGGACACCTCAACCCTTCCCAACAGGCCTTTAATGCCAAGCTTGGCAGGGCCCGCATTGTGGTGGAGGGTGCCTTGGGCCGGCTGAAGGCCTGATTTAGATGCCTCCTCACCCAACTGGACCTCTCTGAGTGGAATATTCTGCACGTGGTGGCAGCATGTTGTGTGCTGTATAATTTGTGCGAGCGGAAGGGGAAGGCTTTCCTGTCAGCCTGGATGGCAGAGGCCGACCACTTGGCTGGCCTCTACATGCAGCCCCCACCCAGAAGACCAGGGAGACGCAGAGCAAAGCCGCGGAGGATGCGGGCGGGACCGCGGCGCGTCTCGGCGGTCCCGCCACCTGCGTCTCCCTGGTCTTCTGGGGGGGGCACAGCTAGTGCGCCCCCCCGCCCCAGCAGATCAGGCTTTTCTCGCCGACGACGCCTGGGGTACAGCAGCTGGGGTGCTACCGGGTTGGTTCCCGCAGCGCTGAGGTGCAGCGCTGCGGGGACCTACCCGGCAGCGCCCCAGCTGCTCTGTCCCAGGCGTCCAAATTCAGCCGCTGTTGAAACTGATCAGCGGCTGATTCCAGGAAGCCCAGGGCAGAGCAACTCTGCCTCCGGCTTCCCGTAGTCAGCCTCTGGTCAGTTTCAGCAGCGGCTGAATCTGGACGCCAGTTCCGACTTACATACAAATTCAACTTAAGAACAAACCTACAGTCCCTATCTTGTATGTAACCCAGGGACTGCCTGTAAATAACTATTCCTTCTTTACCTTTTCCACATCAGTCATGATTTTATAGACCTTTATCATATCCCCACTTAGTGTCTCCTCTTTTCTAAGCTGAGAAGTCCCAGTCTTCTTATCTCTCTCCTCATAATTACCCAGGTCTAATGTCCCAGTAATGGGGTAGGCTACAACGCCATTAATTATTATCTTACATGTTTCATATTTCATTTTCTTTTATTTATGGGGCCCTAAATCATACCTGTATCCTGTGTACATCACTATAAGAGCAGAAAATAGTGTTCATTGTTTTTATTTAAACACACTTGATACACACCCTTTGAAAATAGTTTGCATGTTTTTGACAAGTGGCCTTGACAAATACCTGTGTGCTTGAACTTCAGCATGAGCATTTAAAATAATGTGCATACTGCTGTGTGTTTGCTCACGTTGGCATTACGCACATATTCTTACTGCTCCTGATATGCAAATTTTCAAATAATGGATTTGTATACCAGCCATGCTACTTAAGTGGGGATGCTAAACAGAAACAAAGTGAAAACTGAAAGCAGCAGAATTGTTAGAAAAAATTTGTGAACCTAAAGATTAATGTGTCCTTGAAACACCCAGAGAAATCCCTGCAAGTGAGTTGAAGTGGCTGAAAAAAAGTGATGCGGAGCAACAATGAAGCTGGTAACCTTGAAAATTTGCAAGCAGAAGGAAAAGCCATAGAAATACAGCAGCTATGAAAGAAAAAAAGAGGTAAATGTATCTACTGCTGATGAAGTTTCTGCATATTCTGCACTATGTGAAAAATTTGACGCAACAGCAGCCAGTTTGGGGATGCTGAATGTTTGGCCTTATGTAGAAAGATAGATGAAGAAAAACTCCCAACTTCTGTGTGGGTAATTGCAGGGAAGAAAATAATATTTCCAAAAGAACTTTCTTCATGTTGTTTGGATCATAGTGAAGATGTTGCATGATATCATCTTATTTATTCTCCAGCTACTAGGTATGTTTCTTGTGTCACATAGATGCTTTTCTCCAGTGCTTTAACAGAAGGATTTGGCAACTGGAAACATTCCAGACCACTTTCTGAGCATGAGAAAGGTATAGAATGCATTGAAATGGTGAGTTGACTTAGATAAAATGAACAAAATCCTCATTTAATTTAATTCAGAACAACAGTTTTAGAGAAACATTCTTCAGGATGTTGTGGCAATTTTTAAAGTGCTTCTGGGTTTGGTATTTCTGGAGAGAGTGAGAAGTAAGCATTCCAAAACAATGGAAAATATTTAGGGATTGTCCCAAAGTGCTTCAGAAGGTACCCAGCGAGCAACATTACTGAACCTGTTTTCATAGATGCCCAGACACAACAAATACAGGGAGTTTCTTTTCCACCATAAGTATCTTTAATCTTCTGTTTCTATAAAGGGCAGGACACGCTACAGATAAATCACTTTTAATGCCATTACTTTCCTCCACCCAGCTCACCTTGTACAGCCCCCCTTCTCTCCTTGCTGGCTATTCCTCCCAGTTGTATATCCCTCCAAGCACTGAGCTAATTCTTTAATTGTTTAATTAGTGCAGCAGTCATAGAATCCTAGGGCTGGAATAGACTTCAGGAGGTCATTGAGTCCAGTCCCCTGCCTAAAGCAGAACCAACCCCAACTAAATCATCCCAGCCAGGGCTTTGTCAAGCCAGGACTTAAAAACCTCTAGGGATGGTGATTCAAGGCTCCCCCACCCCAGGTAACCCATTCCAGTGCTTCACCACCCTCCTAGCAAAGTAGTTTTTCCTAATATCCAATCTAGACCTCCCCCACTGCAACTTGAGACCATTGCTCCTCATTCTGCCATCTGTCACTACTGAGAACAGCCTCTCTCCATCCTCTTTGGAACCTCCCTTCAGAAGGTTGAAGGTTGCCATCAAATCCCCCCTCACTCTTTTCTTCTGCATCCCCCCTCACTCTTTTCACTGCATTTTCAAATCCCCCCTCACTCTTTTCAACTCCCTCAGCCTCTCCTCGTAAGTCATGCACTCCAGCCCCCTAATCATTTTGGTAGCCCACTGCTGGACCCTCTCCAATGCATCCATATCCTTTCTGTAGTGGAGCGCCCAGATCTGGACACAATACTCCAGATGTAGCCTCATTAGTGCTGAATAAAGGGGAATAATCACTTCTCTAGATCTGCTGGCAATGCTCCTCCTAATGCACCCCAATATGCCATACCCTGGAAGTTACAAACAGTCTTGTTGTAGGCTGAACGCGCGTGGCCTTAGCTCCCGGCCTGTGGAGCCCGGCTGGAGCGCATGGTCCTGTGGTGGCAGAACAGCTCAGATCCCCCTTGAACCTGCCCCTTGAGACTCCAGACTCCACGGATCATTGTACGGCCTGTTACTGAGCTAACCCTCTGGGGTCTGCACTGAGCCCCCACGAGTCCTCCAGGGGCAGATGACCATTTTGTGGGGCCCAGGGCAACACAATTTCGCGGGGCCCCCCTTTGCCACGGCGCATGTGCGGGGCTTCTTGAAGCGCGGGGCCCGGGTCGGCCGCCCCACTCGCCCTGCCCTATATCCACCCTTGCCTCCCCGCTCCTGGCCACGGGATCACAGTTTGATCCAGGGCTGGCTGACCACCTTTCCTCTTCTGTTCAGATTTAGAGAAGAGAAGCCCTGCTACCTGTTCTCAACTTCAGGCGACAAAGTCATTGAATTGATGGGAAAGAAAATGTAAAATACTGTAGTAAGAGGCTTGCAGCCAGCCAAGTATTTTTCTGTAACTGTTTCTTCAGGGTTGCCATAGCAGACTAGCTCACATTCATCTTTTGATTTCTTCTCTCAGATGGGTAAATAACTGAGTGATTCATTGAGTTTCAGTCACATGAGAACAAAAAAGATGCAAACCTGGCTGAAGCTGTGCTGGCTATGATAAATAACCTAGGTTTGGATGTATCTAACTGCTGAGGACAATTGTATGATAATGCTAGTTAGATGGCTAGTTGTTGCAATGGTCTGCAGGCCTACCTGTCATAGAAAAAGTACTGTGCACTAGGGACTTTTTGGTGCCAACCGGTCAAAGATACAGGGAGAGGATAGGGTTTTACAGGAATTCCCAGATCAGATATGTGCATAATAGTTCACCACAGTATTGTATGTGAGGTCCCTGCTGAGAGCTGGTAGCCCACTGGTGGTCATAATCACAGCAAAAAGTGTGTACAGATAATATTAGAATATCTGTGCGAAAATTTATGTTAAGGTCTTGGAGTTGAGGCAGTTCACTCTGTCTGGACATTTGGATATTGTGTGTCGTCTGCCTCACATTGTAGGCCTAGATGCATATTAACTCACTGGCAAAAGGAAAGATTGCAAAATCTACCAGACAGGAACTTCACAACGAGAACCAAGTAACAAGGGGTGTTCCTGTTTAGGACAAAAGACAAAGGACGGGAATGGTATATTGTGGAGGGCAGAAAAAAAATACACACAATCCGTCTGCTAGGAGGAGAGATGAGAGATATATCTGTGCCATGAAAGGCAGTTAGTAGATAACTTGGCTGTTAATTGCTATAAGGGTTTTGGGTGAGTAATATTCTACAGGACACGAGGGTACTTTGCTAATTAAGGTTAGGTTCTAGAATGCATGGTATGAGTCTATCCCAGATGTAACCATTTGTTTCCAGTACTAATACTTACTACTAGTTGTGTGTCTGTGCTTTGTTAAATAAACATATACCCGATTTCACTGAACAAATCCAAGTGCCGTGAGTTACATGGGATGGAGACCTGAGATAAAGCCGGCTGCACTGTATCTTTAGAAGCAGCAAAACTGTAACACTGCAAGGTTCCAGCGGGTTAGAGGCCGTACGCTCCAGGGGGAGATTCAGGGCGCCAAAGGACTGAAGTGTACCTATTGCTAACCCGTAGAGAGACATCGGGGCCTGCGAGACCTAGAGAGGAGTGCTGGTGTGGTCAGCGGAGTTGGGAAACCAATCCCTGGCAGTCAGACAAGGCTTTCTTATGCTAATGGCAGGTCCCTGTGATTATACCTTTTGAAGAAAAGAACTAGTGATAGTAGAGTGCGGAATTTAGGATCTGGATCCAATGTCTTAATAGCCTCTAAGGATGTGTGTTGTCAGAGGATGTTTTATCAGGAGAAGTGTACATTTGAAATGCATCATCTGTACCTACTGTCACCTTGTGTTTGAACTGGGATGTCAGTAGCGAAGACAGCTGTTATTTTCCAGAGCACATTCATATAAACTGTCAACAGGCTCCCCCTGCTGTGGATCTTAGAGCACTCTGCAAACAAGCACTTGGGAACTTCTGGTGCAGCAAATCTCTCTATCCACAATGTAATGGAGTCAGCAAGAAACTTCAGATAGTGCTGAGACTTCCTGGGAAACATGGGGAAAATTTTTTGCTAAGTAACAATTCTACTTCTCTTATTTATTGTATTTTCTCCATTAGTGCTGCCTGGATATGGTATCTCTTCTTTATTAATTAATTGGTCGTGGCAGCTAATTCTTCACTTAACTTCATAATCCTCTGTTTACACAGTAATTATTTCCAGGCCTCAGTGAAGTACAGGGAAGCATTTCCGTTGACTTCACTGGGGTTGCATCAGGCCCAGGGAAAAGAATTCTGTCTTCAGGAAGAATGGGTGTTTTACAAAAAGCAACCGTATTTACATGCAAACATATTTTAGTGACGGATAATAGAGAAAAAACCACAACCAAACAAGAAAGATAAGCAGAATTTTTAAAATAGACTATTTTTCAAATGCACATGCACTTTTAACACCCATTAACGAGAGTTCCCTGAAGACAGTGGCAATATCTGCAGAGAGAAGCAATTTATACTTTCTGTTGTTGAGGGTGAAGGAAAGCCAAGAGGCAATGGGGAGCAAAGTAGTAATGAGATCTTTTGTGTAACTGAAATGTGGATATTGTCCAAAAAGATCTGCTGATGTAAGCTCTAGAAACTCCCTCTGCACCTAAATCATCCTGGTTTAAAAGAAGCACTGATGTTTGAGGCCTGCACAAGTGCTCTACTGGCTGCATTTCTTCTCCTCCCCTCCCATCTCTGATTCACCCCAGTAATACTGATCCGAAAAAAGCAAATGAAGGAAAGAAATAGCAAAGGGATTTTTTTTCTCCTTTATGGAACCTCCTTGCTTGGAATACTGTATGTAATCTTTCTGGCAGGTGGAGCCAGCAGCAGCCAGGGCCAGGTTCAATATCTAGGGGTTCCACCCCATCCAACACCGAACTGGCTCGTTTCCCCACCTCCCCCAGTAATCTGGGAAATTCACACAACACCCCTGGGTGCCTCTGGGAGGCAGTGCTTCCCCAATGGCAAGCAGAGTCTGAGTGTAGAAGAGAGACTTTTAATAAAAGGGAGGGACGTAACTTGGCATTAATTTGGGGAAACACCACAAACAGAGTTATAAACCAAAAACCCCAGGTAGGTTGGGTGATGTCCTTTTCCTCTCAGGTTCTTAGGTCCAGCAACCTAAATGTCCCCTTCTCATGCCCAGCCCTTCTCTGCACCCCACTCAGTTGCTGCCTTTGGTCAGGGCAGATCCAGAGCCCAGAGGTGCATCCACAGAGTTCACCTCCTGTTCTGAGTAGAGGGAGGTAAAGAAGCATCTTCCTCACTCCACTGGTCACTCACCATCTGCCAGCCCACTGCCCTCTCCATCGCCCTGCTGACCGTTTGTCTCACCTCTCTGCCACCACCCTACTGGCTGCCCCCCCCCACACACACACACAGACACACACCATCACAAATGATGCCCATCCTCTCCAGACCAGTGCCCTGTAAAGCATAAGGGGATCCTGAGTTGTTGAATTCTAGTGTGTTCCTTGTTCTCCTCTAAAATGCCATATTTTTTTAGAGAAGGACAGGGAGTACATAAAAAATTCGACAACAGGTTTTCTCTTGAAGGCTGTTCTGGTAAAATAGTGCTGTTGTGTACTATATGTTCCATTCATCTCCACATCAAAAGGTATCAGTGGTAAATGTGGTGGTTTATCATGTTTGTTCATGTTTTGCAGGTGAAGCTGCAAAGCAATTGTTCATGTTGTTGATCAGCTCATTCGACCACTTGAATGTCGGGCTGAAAACTTTGTGGAAGAGCTTCTGATGAGCTTTGCTACTTATGTTAGGAACTTGTTGCTGGAAATTTGCTACTTATGTTAGGAACTGTATGTAGGAAATTCTTCCATTTTCCAATACTACCTCTATGTTGTTGCTGATATTCCAGACTTTAACACCACTCAAAGGGCATTAGTTTTATTGGTGCATTATCTTTGACCTGCAGAGATCTTATTTGACTGAGTAAAGATCTGAGTATAGCTGTCCTATAAATTTACAGTTTTATTCACTGCAAAATCACCAGTGTGGTTTAGTGCGGTTAGCACTCAATGCCAGAGAGGACCAGAATAGCAGAAATTAGGAGTGTTTTAGCTCAGAAAATTCACTGAAGAGATGTCAGAGACATCTTCCTACCTCTTGTCCACGCTGTGTGCTTGGCATGAGATTGTGCTATTAGTACCTTGGTTTAATCAAGATTAAGTCCACTCACAAATGTTTGAAGGAAAAGACATTTTGGTACCAAAGCTCATCCATTCCAGCCGAAAAGTTCTAGCTGGAACATCTCACCATCACTGTCACTCTCCAAAGTAGGCACAGAAAAAACTGTCAGATCCAATTAGTTAGTTGCCTACCTTCCCCACCATCATTTTTTTCTGGTTGAATCATGCAAGGATTTGTTCCTGATGTGTGTGTGTGTGTGTGTGTGTCTTGTCATGCTCCAGAAATGGCAGCCAAGTACCATTTTCTTAGCTGGCAAACTGCAGGGATTAGTCCTAGGTTCTTTACATTGCCCTCCAGGTATAATTATCATTACTTACTGAAGAAGAATATTTACTCAGACAAACCTTTTAAATATAACAGCTCAGTACAGCGAAGTTCCCGCTGAACTGTGTGTTTATGGAACAGCACCTGCCTGGAACCTCACAAGGGTTTTTTGACTTAAGTCTCTCAGGGTATGTCTACACTACCCCGCTAGTTCGAACTAGTGGGGTAATGTATGCATACCGCACTTGCAAATGAAGCCCGGGATTTGAATTTCCCGGGCTTAATTTGCATAAGCGGGGAGCCGCCATTTTTAAATCCCCGCTGGTTCGAACCCCGTGCAGCGCGGCTACACGGGGCACGAACTAGGTAGTTCGAACTAGGCTTCCTAGTTCGTGCCCCGTGTAGCCGCGCTGCACGGGGTTCGAACCAGCGGGGTTTTAAAAATGGCGGCGTCCCGCTTATGCAAATGAAGCCCGGGAAATTCAAATCCCGGGCTTCATTTGCAAGTGCAGTATGCCTACATTACCCTCCTAGTTCGAACTAGCGGGGTAGTGTAGACATACCCTCAGATCTGTTCCCATTTCCACCTGTGAAGGCTATAGCAAAATAGTTTGACATTATTCCATGCTCTTTGCTGAAGTCACTGAACAATCTTCTGGGCATGAGACTAACTGCTAAATCTGGACACCTCTAACACAGATTGTTTTGTTTTTTTAAAGCCTGTGATAACTGTAAGGAGCAGTTTGTAAATAAGGGATGTTAGAAGAACACTCTATGAACTTTCATTCTGGATTACTTTTATTTTGGATTATGAAAAACCTCAAAGAGTGAACAATAATAAAATCTCCATGGAAGAAATAGCACATCTCATTTTGTTAGCGCCTCCTACGTGGTCACCTCAGTAGATAGCAGATTACATTTTAAAATGCAACACACAGAAAAATGACACATAGCCATGTACACCTCAGAGAGACCACCTTTTGTGTAGCCAATTAGAAATACCCTAAGCAACACAACAAATGGGAGAGTCCTACTTTTTCGTCATGAACAATTGCTGTAGCTGCCACAGGTAATGTGAATGGGAGGGCAGATGATCCATGAGACAACCTCTGTTCTAATGTGTAGTCCACATTATGAAAATGTTGAACTTTAGTTTCGGACAATGGGTAAAGTACGGTCATGATAACAGGTAAAGAAATGCCACTGAAGTTTTCTGAATCATACCTGCATTGTACCAGAGCTGAATTTTCCCAAAAGATTTTGGGACTAGAATTTGCTATTGTTTTTTAAGTGTTATTTTTGCTGTGCTTTTTCAATATTAAAATTTGCAATAGTTTTATCTAAACTTATAACAAGTGACTATTACAGACTCTAAATATCTAAATGGGAAATATTTAATAATGGTCTCTTCAGTCTAACAGAGAAAGGTGTAACATGGCCCAGTGGCTGGAAGTTGAAGTAAGACCAATTCCTACCAGAAAAAAGATGCAATGTTTATAGTGATAGAAATGTAGCCGTGTTAGTCTGGGGTAGCTGAAGCAAAATGCAGGACAATGTAGCACTTTAAAGACTAACAAGATGGTTTATTAGATGATGAGCTTTCGTGGGCCAGACCCACTTCCTCAGATCAAATAGTGGAAGAAAGTAGTCACAACCATATATACCAAAGGATACAATTAAAAAAATGAACAAATATGAAAAGAACAAATCACATTGCAGAACAGAAGGGGGATGCGGGGGGGGGGGGGGAAGGAAGGTAAGTGTCTGTGAATTGATGATATTAAAGGTAGGGAGAGTGGGATGTTTGTGAGCTAATGGTATTACAGGTGATAATTGGGGAAACTGTCTTGGTAATGGGTAAGATAGTTCAAGTGTTTGTTCATTCCTTTTTGGAGAGTGTTGAATTTTAACATGAATGACAGTTCAGAGGATTCCCTTTCAAGTGCAGATGTAAAAGGTCTTTGTAGCAGAATGCAGGATGTTTATAGCTGAGAGTGATTTAGCCACTGGAACAATTTACCAAGGGGGTGTAATGGATTTTCCATTCCTGACATTTTTAACTGGAACCTGGATGGTTTTCTAAGAAAAATATAATTTAGGGATTATTTTGGGGAAGTTCTTAGCAGGAGTCTAAACAAACAGATTTCTGTACCCACACAATTTCCTTCAAATGTAAACTACGGTTTAAAAAGGCTTTTGTGACCTAACTGCAAAATACATTCAGTGTAAGGAAAATGAATAGTAGCCTAGAATTTGAGCTGTTTCATATCTGTTTAGATTATATATTTTCACTCTCTGTGAAAAAGCAAACAAACAGCACATCACCTACATTTGTAATTCTTCTCCTTTCTATAGTAATTACTAGATAGAACAAACTAAATCTGGCTGTATTGCTAGAATATGTCTACTATGACAATTCCATACGAGTCCTGAAGGAGAGAAGGGGCCAGATGGACCAATTAAGTGCTTCAGCTGTACCTGGAGGAGTAGTTAGGGAAGACTGAGGATTAATTAAAGAGGAGACTCAGCTGGATAGAAGCCAGAAAGGACTAGAGCCCAGTAGCTCAGAGAAGAAGGGGGCTGTAGAGAGTAAAACTACAGTCACTGTCAGGGTGAGAGAAGGCAAGATAGAAAGTAGCCCAAAGATATAGCAGTAAGGTTGAAGACTTTGCAGATCTTACCTACTTGTCGTAGGGTCTCTGATCTGGAATCCAGTGTTGAAGGTGGGCTTGCATTCCCTTACCCATCACTGGGGAAGTGGCACCATTAAGGGCCAGTGAATGGAAAGATTGCCTGAGACAGTACTGTAGTTCCCAAAAGACTTCGATACATGTACCCCACCCAGAAGAGGAAAACTAGAGCAGCCTGACTGGAGGGCCACACCATAAAGCAAGAGCAGTCAAGCCTTGGGAAAGAGAGGGACTGAGAAAGTGATGCAGAGCAACACTAGGAAGGGATGTTGATGTGGGAAAGCTAATCCCTGGATGCAGCCAGAAAGAGGCACTTGAGCCACATGCAGCTCTTTGCAGACAGAAATGTGGCTCTCTGGGTTACGGCTCATTCAGAGCCGCATGCCTGCTTTGCCACCCCAGTTTCTGGAGGGAGAAGTGTGTGGCTGTTGCAGTGGCAGCTTCGGTGAGATCCAGGCATTGAGTTAGAATGGGAGAAGTCTGGGGGTGCCTGCCTTTGGGGGAGGGGAAGAGCATTGGGTTAAGGGGGAGGCTTGGCGTACCTGGCTCTGGGGGAGGGACATGTGGCTCTTTGCACTACTATCAACAGCTCTTTTGGCTCTTCGTGTCTAACTGGTTGGCCACCCCTGCTCTAACGCATCAGAGAGCTGTGTTTAAACAGAAGGGTTATTTCCTCAGTTAAGTTAATGAGCTGTGATTTTTGGTATGTCTTTAGAAGAACAGAGTAACCATATTAGCTCTCTGAACTGTCCAGTAGAGGGTCAGGCATTGCAGAGCTCATACTTTGGAGAAAACTTAGGACTGGAAGTATGTTGGGTCACCTTGCAGGTTGTAACCAAGGCAGGTGGAAGCCAGAATAGGCCTGTAGACAGGCTGCTGGGGTCCAAGCTGCTGAACCAGTGTTGTCTGGTACACAAACACTTCAAGTTGTGACCTTCATGCCTGTAGGCTGGTTGTGAGTGACCCAGCTGGGAGCTACAGCAGCAAATGGTTGTGAAACACTGAGGATTGTAGGACAAGTGGTGACACAACCTTTTACTGTTCTGGATTGCACCCCAAACTCTGTCAGCTACCTATAAATTGCTTGGACACACTAACATCATGATTTTATAAACTGCTGACTTGGGACCTACCTTGGCTCTGAGCAAGTGTTCTGTGTCCCACTGGAGATGCTAAGCCTTTATATAACACCTTTCCTCTCCGAAACTCAATCCAGTTCAATGTTGCACCACAATTCAAAGGCCAATGCACCTTTACAAGTAGCCCATTACCCACAGCACCACACTCCTTTAATTCTCTTCTCCCATTATTTAGCCTAGTTTTTACTCCCTAGCAAGCAAATGTTCCCTTTTAGCATGGTCCCCATGTAATTTCTGAGTGTTGTACTGATCCGGAAATATTCTGATAGGCAATATGCGCATTGTGCTTGAACACCCATAATGGCTCTGGTTTGAAATCTGATTTGAAGACCCGGCCTTGTACTGGTAAACAGTAACAAGTGGGGCACCGGTTGCCAGTAATGAGCACCTCCAGGAACAGAACGATTACTGAGATGTGAGAGCTTTGAGGTTACAGTCTCTGTGAAGTAGGTGAGAGTTGATGGCCTCTAGCCATAAGCAAAAAAAGTTTTCATTTAAAAGCCCAGCAGGAATTTCTTTTGCTGTTTGTACAAGTAATTCAGAGGCTTTTTTTTCAACATGGCTAAACTAAAGTCATTTGCTCTCATAGGCTGAAAATAATTAATCCTGGACCAGAAAATAGAGTAGAATGACTCTCTTGGGTCTAGTGATAGAAATGTAGCCGTGTTAGTCTGGGGTAGCTGAAGCAAAATGCAGGACAATGTAGCACTTTAAAGACTAACAAGATGGTTTATTAGATGATGAGCTTTCGTGGGCCAGACCCACTTCCTCAGATCAAATAGTGGAAGAAAATAGTCACTTGAAAGGGAATCCTCTGAACAGTCATTCATGTTAAAATTCGACACTCTCCGGGAAGGAATGAACAAATACGCAAACTATCTTACCCATTACCAAGATAGCTTCCCCAATTATCACCTCTAATACCATTAGCTCAAAGACGTCCCACTCCCCCCACCTCTAATACCATCAATTCACAGACACTTACCTTCCTTCCTTCCTTCCCCCCCCCTGCATCCCCCTCCTGTTCTGAAATGTGATTTGTCCTTTTCATATGTGCTCATTTTTTTAATTGTATCCTTTGGTATATATGGTTGTGACTATTTTCTTCCACTATTTGATCTGAGGAAGTGGGTCTGGCCCATGAAAGCTCATCACCTAATAAACCATCTTGTTAGTCTTTAAAGTGCTACATTGTTCTGCATTCTCTTGGGTCTAGACAGACTTCTGCCAGCTACAGCTCTTATGACTCCTCAAAAGCGACAAGGAGTCCCGTGGCATCTTATAGACTAACAGAATTATTGGCGCATAAGCTTTTGTGGGCAAAGACCCACATCGTCAGATGCTTGAGTCCTGTTTGTTAGATTTCAATTGATTGGCATTTTCATTTCTGCTGTAATTTTTAAGGGTGAAGAGACTATACAGAAAGTAATGAAATACAGTAACCATCTTTGAGAAATAACTTCAGGAATGTGTGGTGGCAGCGGGACCAAAAAGTCTCAGTTCTAGGAGCTTTTCAAACAGCAGAACTCTTTATAAGCATATGATTCTTGTAATGTCCCAGACAGCAATCAAATCCTCGTTAGATGTTGCAGTGAGTAGTTCTCGCAGCTCTCTTATGAGGCCTAGAGTTCTTCAGACCAATACTTTGCCCCATTAGTCCTATACCTTCATGCTGGAGGCATCTGATTATGGCACATGTGGGCCCTGTTGAACCATTGACGAGGGCAGAACTTCAAAGGTGTCTGGGTGTGTCTACACTACAGTGTTAATTCAAGTTAATTTAATTTGAAATAGTTAATTCGAATTAAGTTAATTCGAAATAACGCATCTATACACAAAACCTATTTCGAAATAGTGTTTTGCTATTTCAAAATAACGCATCCACTGAGTGGACCCTGAACCGAAGTTAAGGTTGGCCAGAACCAGTACCAGCAGGGCATCAGATTAGGACTTAGTGTATGGGGCTGCTGCCTGAAGCTAACTGAGCTCCGTGCTTAAAGGGACCCTACCCCCACCCCGGAAGAGACAGTTCTCAGGGTTCCCCGCTTACTTGTCTACCTCGATGAGGGACAGCAAAGCAGTTCTGTCTTGGAGTGCCCTGAGTGCCCGCACTCGGGACACCATAGCACTCGGCCACATGGAGCCAGAGCTGCCCCTGGGTATGCTGGTGCATCTCGTGGGTCCATTGCCATCAGCCCGGCTGCACTTGCTGCAGGCTGCCAGGGGTTGACCAGGGGGCTGTCAGGCCCTGAGGGAGAGCATCCACCCCAGTCCTCCCTACCGGGGGCTCATGCCCCATTCCTCCCTCATGTCCTTCCACTTACCCCTCCCTAGCCCCCCTTCCTGATGTCAAACAAAAGACACGTATGTTCAAAAACAGAAACTGGGTTTATTGAACAAAACTGGGGAGGGATGAACATCTGGGGAGACTGGGAAAAGGAGGTGGGAGAGGGGAAGAGAGAAGGTGAGAGAGGGGAGGGGGAAACCTGGAAGGAGGGAGCTGGAAGGAAGGGGAAGAAGTGGGAGAGGAAGCTCAGGGCCCAGGGTTGTAGGTCTTGCTGGACCAACTTGATTTTCATGCAAACCTGCTCCTGGGTTCGCATGTGGCCTTTGGTGGCCAGGCTGGCAGCTATCCTGCCATTCATAGCCACATTCCTCCATCTAGTGTGGAGATCATGGACATTGGGGGCATCCCCCCCAAACCTGAATAAGGTCCATGATCTCCACCCTGGACCACGAAGGTGCCTGCAGCTGGCAGACTGCTCCTGGGGTGCGGTGGAGGGCTGGCTGCCAGTGGCTTGCTGGCTCATGTTTTGGGGCCACTGGGTCAGGGGCCCCGGTGGCCACTGCTGGCTCTGGGCTGGCAGGCTTGGAGCTAGCACAAGCACTGTGGCCAGGGTCTACCCCTTTAATGGCTCCGGGGCTGGGGGAGAGGAGAGTAAGTTTTCCTGGTTGTGCCCAGAGTGGCCACCAGGGCTCCCTGGGAAGGGCTGGAGGCCCCCGATTTCAAATTAAGTGTCTACACAGCACTTAACTCGAAATATCTATTTTGAATTTGGCGTTACTCCTCATAGAATGAGGTTTACCAAATTCGAAATAAGTGCTCCGCTATTTCGAATTAATTTCGAAAGAGCGGTTTGCATGTATAGATGCTATTAAAGTTAATTCGAAATAATGGATGTTATTTCGAATTAACTTTGCAGTGTAGACATACCCTCTGAGAATAGTTCTCTGCCAGTGAAGTGATGCAGAGACATCTTTAGGTCTCCCTTGACGTCTACCAGGACTAAGACCATCAAGGCAGCAGATTGGTACCCAGTGTAAGGAGAACATCCAGAAGGCTACTCTAATTTATGCCAGTGGCCAACACCCCCAAAAGGCCATTAGGTCAGCCTGACATTGCGGTGGCATAAAGGAGCCACAGCCATTCCTCCTTCCTCTCAGGTACATTACCTGTACTTTACAGCCATAAAAACAATGCCTTAGGAGTTTCTATGATGGCTCTGTGCAAGCCCCTCCCTTCCCCCCACCCCCCATCCCCGCTTCCCCCGCAGAAAGAATCTTTCAGTGACTGGATCTACATACTGACCATAGCATTAGTTCCTTTCAAGATTAGGCCAAACCAAGCCTGGTTTAAAGATGACTTGCAACAAATGAAGTGAGGAGGAAGATAGCTAGAGCACCAGCAAATGAGTATGACTGTGCCAAAGACAATCTGTTGAAGCATAAAGTGTAATTCAGGTTGTGGGGTTTTTTTTCCTGAGGCTATGTGGAAAACAGACTAAAGCAATCTGACTGAGGCTCACTCTACACAAGAATAAGTGGTGATGGTAGACCCCGGGGAAGATAACTGTAACAGCTGCCAGTGATGCTATCTACTGCACTGGCTGAGGGTGTTCATATTCCTTTGGTCTCAAGGGACAGTGTTGGGTCTGTTGCATAAGCCCCCTGCTTTGTAACCATGGCCAGGATGAGGGTCTTTTCAATCCATGTCTAGTCAGAAAGCTTTGACTGTTTTGATCAGCTGCAGATAGTTATAGCAAAGTCTGTATCTTAGTCATCTCAAATTGCATTCAGAGATAGTACGACACTGTGAGCAAGGGCTGCAGAGCTAAGCTCTTCTGGTATGAGAAACTAGTCAGATTTTTACATTAGCTTGAAGATCAGTTGATGGCTTTACCCTTATAGCAAAGAGGTGGTTGGACGTATTATAGAGTTAGACAATTCAGCATATCTGTCCCCCAGCATACAAACCCTTGTATGTATCACACATGTGTGATGCACTGGGAAAAATGAAAATAACCAAGATGAGAGGAAAAAACTGAAACACCATAACACTAGTAGCACTGCAGAGATATTATTGTAGTAAGCTTTTATTATAGCTCATTTCTACACCAATTCAAATCTCTGATCAGAATACACTACTTGGTCTTTGGCCTCATAGTTTTTCCACTTGGGAATTGCATTATTACCTCATAAAACACCACAACTATACTATTGCCATTTAAGTAAACACACTGTATTGCTGAATCCCCTAGTGTTGTGGAAATAACACATTTCCTGCCTTTCTCAAGATGTTTGTTTTACAGTTTTGTTGCAAGGATCCAGAGGTCTTGAAAGTCACACAGCAACTCTGGGAGGATGTCAGTTTATTCAGTATTGGTTAGAATTTTGTATATACTTTTTTCTATCTAATGCAAAATGTGTGGGAGTTGGGGAGGGTGGCATCAGCACTGAATAACCATCTATATACTATATATATTATACTAGGCCAATTTCAAAACTGCTCCTCAAGGAATTGTCTTGCCACTGGTGATTAAAGAGAAATTCTGATCTGTGCAACAGCTCTTCATGTGACTGGGAGGCAGGATACAGAATGCATCACAACCTTGCGAGGCTGTCCGCTCTTCATGGTTTCAATTGGCTCAGAGCCAGGGCATATAAATGTCATAGTTGAACATTACAGAGTGTGGGGTGGGAACTTAAACCTACCTCCCTTAACCAGGACTCCCTGGTTTGGCAACATCCGTGGTCCAGCATGTTCTGGCAGGATCATGGTTGTTCCTGAACCACAGAGCCCAGGAAAAGGGAGGTCTGGCAGCAGGGCAGGAGCACGTTGGGGGGCACTGGCTACCCAGTGCCTGTGGGGGAAGGGGCAATCTGTTGATTGAAGGGGACAGGCAGCCCAGTGGGAAGTTCTGGCCCCAGCAGTGGCCAGGGAGCTCTGTCCCCAGCTGTGGAACTCTAGCTCCATCCCTGGCCCTCTTCCCCAGCCATGACTGTGCAGCTCCAGCCTCAGCTGTGGAATGAGGTGGCTGCAGAGCTCTGCCCTGGCTCCAACCATTGTGCTCTGCCCCGACAGCAGTGGGGCTGACAGCATTTATATGACCCCAGGGGGGCTGGGGCAGTAGCAGGGACAGGCTGGAACTCTAACCCGGTGGCAGCACAGCCACAGGGGGAGGGACCTTCTCTGGTCTGGCAAATCCCTTCATTCAGTCAGGTCCTAATGGTGCTGGACCACCAAGGTCCAACCTGTAGAACGAAGCCTAGGAGAATGTCTTTCAAGTAAAAGAAAATTTTGAAGACTCTTTTGAACAATCTTTAAAATTACCTTTCATACCTAACACTTGTAAACGTTTTACCAGTATAATGAACATATCGAAATGACATTTTTATTTTTTCCAGCATATCTGTGCTGACAAAAACCCCAATGCAGATGCAGACTGTAGTCACATATAGCACTTTAGACAGGCATAGATCAATTATTAAATATAGACAAGGCCTTTGTTTTTATTGTGTACTAACTATTCAGTCTATTGAGGAATTCTGAGAATGGCAGGGAGAATCTACACTGGTGTAAATCAGAAGTAATGCCACAAAAGTCAATGGAGTTACACCAGCATGAAGTCAGAATGAGGCCTGGTCTTTGACAAGCAACAGTTGACATTTTTTTCAAGAACAAGGAAATTCATAATGCAGTTCCACACTTTTATTAGCGGATCATTGACTTAAGGGTCAAAAGCTAGAACTTGAATTAAGAAAGTTACTACTAGCAATATGTTTTCCTGGACTCATTTTTGTGTCTTGCCTTCTACATTGTTTGCCAAGAGATTATACTCTTGTTCTTTTTGGCGCATATCCCAGGGTGTCCATCCAGCCATAATGTAATACAAAAGCCTCTCTGCTGGATGCAATACCAAATGAGGGGGTATTACAATATAATTTACACGGTCTAATTGTAGAAATATGATGCAGCAGAAGGGAGGGCTGGTAGACTGAGATTCTTGAGAGGAAAGTTACCTACTTAAATCCAGCCTCATAAACAGAGAAAAATGTATCCCCTCTCACACAGATGGGGGGGGGAGCAGCTCCAAGATAGCCTACTACACCTCAAAAACATGCATCAGGTGTGAGAACTGGCACTTGTGCTGCTGCTTTCTGCAGTTAAATTACCTCAGGAACACATTCTCATTCTTTCCCCCATTTTATCTTTACATACGATTATTAGCTAATAGTAATTAGACATTGCTACCCAGACTCATGAATAAGCCTTTCTTCCTCACTGTTTTAATTTGGGGTGGGGAGGGTTATAAGTGTGAGACTGAATGAAGCTGTTATTGTTGCCAGTATGAACTAGCTGCATAGGGGAGAATTGCCATACCATGTAGTGTAACATCAGCTTTTTGTGTTGCTCTGCATCACTTTCTCAGTCCTTCTTTTTCCCCTAGAATGCTTAAGAGCCTGGGATGTAGGAGTTCCATGTTCATTTTCCTCTTTTGTGTCCCCACCTAATGCTATATCCACTAAACTATTGACACTCCACTGCATGGCTAGAGAACCAGCACTGGCTTGCCCTGCTGTCAAGTGGGTGTAGTCCTGAGCCTCACAGGCCACATCAAGGCAAGCCATGGGTCAGGCCAAGGGTTCGTGTGACACAGATGGGGAAGACCATGCTCAGTGCAGGGCAGGTGCACCTGTCTCCCTTGTGGAGCACGCGTGCAATTCCCTGGTTTGTTCTCCGTAACCCAGCTGTATAGATCCACCTTTAGCTGTGCGGCTGTGTGGCCCGCTGGCCAAAGTCAGTAAACTCGCCCTAATCTACAGGGCAATATGGCCCACTGGCCAGAGTCAAAAAACTCACCCCTGTCTGTAGTAGGGATGTTAACAGGTAACCAGTTAGCAGTTACCCAGTAAACATCACTCTTAACAGGTGATGCTTACTGAGTAACAGTTAACTGGTACCCAAAGAGCAGTCCCAGCATGGGGTGCCAGTCAGCAGCCCATGAGGGTCCTCGAGCAGCCCCTACTCATGATGGGTAGGGAGGGGGGCCACTAGCCCAGCCTCATTTAAATCAATTAACATTTAACCAGTTAATTAAAGAGGATTTTACATGATGAAGAACCTACAGTATCCTGCTGGAGTACAACACTCTTTCCTCCAGAGGGGTTTGTGTCTGTGAGAGTCAGAGACACAAACACTTTGTGCATGAGCAGTTGGTGCAGTTGGGGCTGGGGGAGGCAGGCCCTCAGCCCCACCTACAGCCCCGCCCCCTCTGCTGAGGCCCTTCCTTCCAGGAGGAGGGGAGGAGGCAGGGCATCATGAGGAGTGCTCTCTAGCCTTCCTGGGGCACCGGGGAGGGACAGAGGCAAGGGGGTGCATGCACACACTGCGGCTCCCCAAGCACCAGGGGTAAGAAGGAGGTTGCATGGTTCCAGCTTCCTCGGCCTGGAGCCGTGGGAAGGGCAGGCACAGGGGTCAGCAACACTGCTCCCAGAATACCTACAGTAGGCGTTCTGGGGGCAGACAGTGGGTGTGGCCATGCCTGGCAGTTGGGGAAGGCAGTGACTTCCCCTACCTAACATACCAGATGCATATGACTGTGTGTGTGTTTGAGAAGGAGGCCGACAGAGACATGCATTGCCCCTTTAAGTATGTTGGCTCCACTTCAAGTACACTGCCCTTGTACATAGATGAGGAAGTCCAGACACAAACCTTTCGCTGTGATATCCTGCTTTGTGGAGATGGGGTACAGAGTGGGGGGGGCTCAATTTGGGAAAGGGAGGGCAAGAGAACATCCTGATATCCGCACCCCTCTCTCCATTCCTCCCCCCTCAAACACACAGCAAGCAGGAGGTTCCTGGGAACAGCTCCAAGGCAGAGGGCAGAAGCAGAAGGGCAGTGGGTAAGGGACCTTGAATTGCAACTGCTGAGCTGCATACCTTACAGGGAAGTCAGGGGAGCTGATAGGGGGTCGTAAGCCCACTCTGGTTCTAAGACCCCACCAGGACAGGCTGCTTTTTCTGCAGATAATGTACAAATCAGGCATTCAAATGGCATTACAAGGGAGTGTTGCACAACTTTAAATGAGCATGTGCTCAAATTGATAAGCAAAGTAACAACTAAATGATGTTAACCAGACAATGATAAGTAAGGAATTGCTGTATAAGCATTGACAGACAAATTAAATGGTACAAATCCATTGTTTTTTGTCATGTCTAGTCATGCCAGGAATACCCTCAGCATACAGCAGATATAGTTACCACTTAGGATTCCAGAAAACTACGTTTAATCACATCCTTTGTAGGTACGTTTTTGAGGAAGTAGGAATGGGTTTGAATGCCTAAGACCTGAATCTGAACTCTGCTGAACTTTGTTTAAATTTGATTCTAGATATGAATGCCTTAATAGATCCCTTTCTCTGTGTGCATCAAACAAAAATTGAAGAAGTTCAGATCCAAACTTTGCATTTTGGTTCCCTCTGCATGTATTTGCAATCCTTCATATGTATTAATATACCAAGGTCACTCTGCCTATCTGTGTCAGTTTCATAAGCGTCTCTGTGAAAATGCAGAAACAAGCAAAATAGCAAGTATTTTTGGGGGGGGTCACTTTTTTTAAAACATGCTGTGAAGCTGATAAAAGCAAAACCAAATAAGAGCTTCCGAAACTCAGAGGCTATGTGACTGAATGGTGCACTTTCTCACTCTGACCTTAAGAGCATTGAGGAATGTAGCATTATTGTCCTATTTTGCTGTCTTGTTGAAATCTAGTATTGCATCAGAATTCTAGCATGCAACATGCTACCAAGGACACATTTTTTCCTACCATTTCTGCTTCATTGCAGATAGTTGCAAAGTGGAAATAAAAAAGGGACACAGAAATTAGATGCCCCGGAGATGGTATTTTTCAAAGCTTTTTTTGCATTGTCAGGAGTTGTGTATAGTAACAACCAACAGGGGAGGGAGTGTATGTGGGAAGGGGATATTCAGAACACTTTTGATTCATTCCTGGCTTTTAGGAATGCCCAAGGTTAAGGAAGCTGGGAACTAGACAATAGACCAGGGCTACTCAACAAGCGACCCTCAGGCCACATGTGGCCCACGGCCCATTTGTTTGCGGCCCGCGATGCAGTTTGGGTTTATGGTGCGGTTTGAGTTGATATGCATTTTAACAGTTAAATTCCTGGACTGTCATTGTTCATTAAAAGTGCTGTCATATGGGTGGAGATCGGGTAAATATTGCATTTTATTAATAGCAGCAGAACTGACTTAAATGGGGCCTGTATATTGTGTAGTCTTGCCTTAATCTTTGTATACATGCCCGTTAGTGTGAAAGAAGCTATTTGCATATATTTGCATATATATTTGCACATATATGCAATCGTACTTAGGTTGCGGCCCTCGGCATGTGCTGTGAGTATCATTGTGGCCCCTGGGGCTTCCAAAGTCGAGAAGCCCTGCATTAGACTGTCAGTAACAGGCCCGGCCAATGAATTTGTGGGGCGCAAAGCAGCATGCTGACAGCAGGGCCCAGCCAGGACAACAAGCGAGCAAGCAAGCACCAGGCAGCGTGGAGCCCTGAAAGTGCAGGGCCAAAGGCAACTGCCTTGCTTGTCTTGCCCTAAGGCTGGGCCTGACCAGTAATAATCATGTTAAGAGATATGGTCTGCATATCATGTGCCTGATAGACAAGGTGAGGTGGGAATAGCTTATTCAATGTATTTTTGGCTTCAGCATTTAAACTATCAATATTAGAGTGAGAGAATATTTTGTATGGGATGGAGGTAAATTTGGTCTGAAATGACAGATGTGCTTCTTGGCGGGATGATAGGCGGAGGCAGAATGTAACAGTTCATTGACAACATAGCTTGGTCTAAAATTTCAGCTTTGACCCTTTGTAAATGACAATAAAATTCAGGACTTTGAAATTCCATAAATAGCAAAGACTTACAGGATGCAAGCACAACATTGTTTCAGTGAATTGCAGCGTGTAATTCCATTTAGAGCAAATCTCTATCATGAAGAAGTTTTGTGTAAGCGAAGTAAAAAGTACACAAACAAAAAAGACTTTTGCTATATAAAGGTCCAAAGAGTGTTCAGTTCTGTATAATTCATTCACCATGGGGAGAGAAGGCTTGGGAATATTAAAGTTATGATGATATGAAATACTTTCACCAAAACTGTGAATCTAATGTTACTAGAGAAATGTTTAAATCAAAATCCTCTCACTCAATAATGAAGATCATACACTAAGATTTGCATAGGTCGTGCCTGCAATATGGATCGGATTCAACATATACAGTATTGAAATCAATAGGATTCTTTCCATAGTCTTGGAGGGAGCAGAATAAAATCATCTGGATGACATTTTCAAAAGCTCAACTGCAGACTTTCTAAAACCCAGCAATTCCAATGGTGATACTGACGCTTGCATGTACCCAGCACCTGACAAGCTGAATTCTTTTGAAAATCTGTCTTTTAATAAATCTTCCCATACTCAGAGTAGTCTCCTAAAGCTGGGTTCAATCTGGGATAGAGTTGCCTCTTCCATTGTTCCACACCCGCGGTCAGGAGGAAGAAGCTATCTCCCAGCAGTAGTTGTGAAATTAAATTAAAATACCAAAATAAAACACGTATAGCCTTCACAAAGCAAATACATATAAAATGTCAAAACGAATGGCTTGAGATTCACCAGCATGTTCTAGTTCAAACAGAAATTCATTTCAGTAAGGTCAACAGCTTATGTTTCAGAGGCCGTAAGACTAGAGGATCACAATGACCCTTTCTAGCCTTGCAATATATGCCAGGGGGCCAACCTGTGGCCCATGGGCTGCATACAGCCTATTGGGGTCCTGTGTGGCCCACGAGACACTTTGTTTTCCAATGCTCACACACAAGGTTGCCAGATTCTGCTGGTTTCTGTTCACATAGTTTTTTCCCTAACAGTATTTCTGAGTGCTTCAGAGGGGTAGCTGAGTTAGTCTGTACAGGATAAACTTAAAGAACAACAAATGGTCTGGTAGCACTTTCTAGACTAACAAAACACGTAGATGGTATCATGAGCTTTCGTGGGCACAGCCCACTTCTTCAGATCTGAAGAAGTGGGCTGTGCCCATGAAAGCTCATGATACCATCTACGTGTTTTGTTAGTCTAGAAAGTGCTACCAGACCATTTGTTGTTTTTTAAGTATTTCTAAGTGACACACACATAAAGCAAAGGCTTGTGAAGGGAAGTTCATGCTAATTGCATACAACAGTCACTGTGAGAGCCATGTGCTTCCTCTGCTTTAAATCAAAGCTCTGATATGATTCAGTCTGCACACGCAACGAATTCTAGGTATACAAGTGTAACCCACACACCAGGGCTATGTCTACACTGGCGGCTTCTTGCACAAGAACATCTTGGCAAGAAAGAAGTTTTGCGCAAGAGCTCCCATGGCAGCGTGGACTCTCTCTTGAGCAAGAAAGCTCTGATAACCATTTTAGCCATAGGGCTTTCTTATGAAAGAAATTCCTGCTGAGCGTCCACACTGCCCTCTTGCACAAGAGCTCCTGCGCAAGAGGGCTTACACCTGTTAAAAAAGAGCATAGCTCTTGCGCAAGAAGCCCTCTCTTACCACGCCGTACTGTAAATTTCCTTACGCAAGAGTGGGCAAGCAGTGTGGACGCTCTGTGGATTCTTGCGCAAGAACGGCCACATTTGAGCAAGAAGCCGCTAGTGTAGACATAGCCCTAGTGTGGTTACTGAGCAATGCAAGTGGTACCTAGACCACAGCAACAGTTAAGATCAAGAGACCTCTACAGCATGGGCTGGGAATCAGCTGGCTTTTAGTTCAGAGGGTAGAGGCTTCTATACTGAGGTCCCAGGTTCAAATCTGCCCCGTGGCAGTTACACACGGGCAGTTAGTAAAACAACCCTATCCTAGAAGACAGTCTTAGCTAGAAAAGCCTTGCAATCCACTGAGATGATTTGCTAGCCTTGATTGCCCATCACTGATCTATGCTATGCCACTTTTTGCCTGACTAAGGCAGGAGTAAAAATTCGATTAACAAGTTGTGAATTTGCCCGATAGGAGCTTGGGGCTGAGTAAAGACTTAAGCCAACGTCCTTTGAGATCAGTGGGAGCTCTGCCTCTGACTTGAATAAGAGCAAGCTTGGATCCTGAACAAAGACATCACAAGCTGGCCCACCATTAATGGATCTCATAAATGCTGCTGATAAAATGAGGATCTTAGCCTTTACATATGTTGTTCTTCCAACTTTATGAGATTTATTTTATAGATTCAGAGAGACAAAGCCATACATCAGTGACGTTAACATTGAAAGACAGCAGTGGGTGACAAGGATTGCCAAAAAAAAAAAAAAAGAGAGAGAGAGAGAGCAATGAAAGAAACGTGAAAATGTATGACGTGCTAAGCTAAAGGATAAAGACATAAACATCAGGTAGTTTAAAACGTCAATAAAGATGTTTCAGTGGGATGCAGGCATTATATCAGAGCCAAACAAAGATATGCACCACAAAAAAATAAATAGGGTATCTAATTTTCACTGGCTACTCCATGAATGGTGGGTTTGCTAGGTTGGGGAAGCCATTGCCACCCCAAACTGCCAGCCTAGCCCCACCCACATGCCGCCCCAGAACGCCTATTATAAGCATATTGGGGGCGGAATGTTGCTGCCCCCAGTGCTCTGGGGCTGGGGTGGCTCAGGCCATGTGCCACCCACTCTCCCCATGCTCCAGGGCTGGGGCGGGGGAAGGAGCTTACCTCCTGCAGCCTTACCTTCGCCCACCACCCATGGGCTACTCCTTAATGTCAGAAAACCATGAATGGCAGGTTAACCTATAATTTTGTGGTAACTCATTCCATCACCCTGACGTTTCCAACATTAATTTTTGTGCTTTGAAATGCTGCTATAGCTAGACATTTTGTGATACTAGCTTTGACATCCCAAATCAGTCTGTCTGATGATATTAAAGCCAGTCAGTGCTATGACTGAAGGATGCATGGCAACCCAGTTGTGCTTAACAGAAAACAGAAGATCTGCTTTAAGAATGAATCAGTGACAGGCTAGCATGGCACTATTTGATGGACTGGAAGAGTGCTTGGATGCACCTGACAAGGCCAGTGGATATTAGAGGGAAGCAAATCTGCTCTAAATATATGCAGAATGGTCTCTAACGCTCCAATAACTATAAAATAGTTCATTTGTTGTCATCATATAATATGATGGGGGCTAATTTAGCTACAACTAATCAGGAAAGAGATCTTGGAATCATCGTAGATAGTTCTCTGAAGATGTCCACGCAGTGTGCAGTGGCAGTCAAAAAAGCAAACAGGATGTTAGGAATCATTAAAAAAAGGATAGAGAATAAGATGAAGAATATCTTTCTTATTGCCCTTATATAAATCCATGGTATGCCCACATCTTGAATACTGCTTACAGATGTGGTCTCCTCATCTCGAAAAAGATATACCGGCATTAGAAAAGGTTCAGAGAAGGGCAACTAAAATGATTAGGGGTTTGGAACGGGTCCCATATGAGGAGAGATTAAAGAGACTGGGACTTTTCATCTTAGAAAAGAGGAGACTAAAGGGGGATATGATAGAGGTCTATAAAATCATGACTGGTGCGGAGAAAGTGAATAAGGAAAAGTTATTTACTTGTTCCCATAATATAAGAACTAGGGGCCACCAAATGAAACTAATGGGCAGCAGATTTAAAACAAATAAAAGGAAGTTCTTCTTCACATAGTGCATAGTCAATCTGTGGAACTCCTTGCCTGAGGCGATTGTGAAGACTAAGACTATAACAGGGTTTAAAAGAGAACTAGATAAATTCATGGAGGTTAGGTCCATAAATGGCTATTAGCCAGTATGGGTTAGCAAAGGTGTCCCTAGCCTCTGTTTGTCAGAGGGTGGAGGTGGATGGCAGGAGAGAGATCGCTTGATCATTACCTGTTCGAGTCACTCCCTCTGGGACACCTGGCATCGGACACCGTCAGCAGACAGGGTACTGGGCTGGATGGACCTTTGGTCTGACCCAGTATGGCCATTCTTATGTTCTTATAGGCCTTGTATATGTGGTAGACCTTTTCAAGACCTGTGCAACTATAATGAGGTCTCTTCCCCCTTAGAGCACGCAGATCATTCCAATTAGGATGAATGAGTATTCTGTGCATCCACAGATGGACAAATTCCCTAAAAGGTATGTTTAATCCATGCTGTATACTCCTTACATATTTTCACTGTGTCTCAATTAACTTTAGGGCCATGAAGACCAACCTATTTCTGAACCCAGTTTTAAATCCTCAAATGTTAACCTGCAACTAGAATCACAACCTTCACGTTTGTGTTGGTACACATACAAATGGCAATGTTATAGGACATGGCAAGATGCAATTAATGTGCTGTATTCGTCATAGGTTACCACTGTCCCAGGATTACAGCACAATACTTAAAATACACTTCCTTCTACAGTATCTGTCACTGCAACACTTGAACATATATTATTTTAATTTGGACTGCAGATTATTCAAAACCAAGTAAAGGCATAGGCCAAAAGTTCATCTAGATGATAATTTATCAGCAGTAACTTTGTTGTGCAAGCCATTTAGGTCTAGTAATTCTTTAATGTCATGTTCAGTCATAAGACAGAACCTGTTGCCTTCAGCAATACCTTGATAAATGCTGAGTATGTGAAACTCCACTCGGCAGTTGCCATAATTAGAACAAAAAGGAGAATTTGTAAGGAAAGTTTCAGTGTGTGGATGCTGCTATGAGAGTATTAATTAGAGCTGGTGGGGAGGGGAATTAGCTTATTTACCTGTCAAAATTATTTGTAAAATTTGTAGCAAAGTTGATAAATAGTTTCAGCAAGAAAAAAAAAGCTGGAGGCAGTCACAAAGTCAAGAGGTTTCATTTTTTACATTTTTGAAATTAAACATTTTCAACTCTTAGTTTTGAAATAATGTTACATTTTAAAATTGTGCTAGATTATTAAAAAACAAACATAAAAGGGTGATGTTTGCCTCTATCCCTCCCAAAAAATACTAAAGTCGGGTATTACAGGGCAAACAAAGTTTTGTTAAACTGAAAATAAAAAAGATCTGGAGGGGATTGCTTGTTTTGGGATGAGTGAATGGTTTTGTTCATTTGTTTGCGGGGAGGGTGTTGGTTTTGGAGGTTTGGTGTGTGTTGTTTCTCTTGTTTGGGGGCTGTTGGTTTTTTGTTTTGTGGGATTTTTTTCTTTTTTTTTTTTTTTTTTTATTAAGTCACTGAAATGAAAAGTCAATTGTGTTCACTTGGCTCAACTTGTAAATGAAATATAAAATTGTAAACTTCAGAGTAAGAAGAACAACCATCTGCTCAGAATAGAAAACTGCTGAAAGCTGAAATGAATGATTATCATTTCATTTTGAAAAGTCAATTGAAAAATGAATGAATTCCAAATAAAAATTCTCAACACTTCCCATGAGAAACCGCAGCTTTTCCATTGAAATACTTAGAATGAAGATGTTTTCATCCAAAATTTCTCATGGGAAAAATGAACAACTCTATCTTTGATGGTGATTGGTCATCAGGTGCTTCAAGGGGACGTGAAATAAATCCCATAATAGACAACTATAAAATAACCTGCAAACAAGACATTTCTTAGTAAGGTGCCTCAGTTAGTGGCCAGTTTATGCCCTGAAGCATGAGAGTTAAATCCAACAAGAAAGAGGAGTAGATCTAGGATGAATTGGAAATGTACAAATATCTGCGACATAGAAAAAATTAATTTGAAATGGGAGGACTTAGGTCACAAGTCAGCTCATAAGCAAGCATGGAAAGTAGCTCAGTGTGCTGGAAAGCACTGGATGGACTAAAGTCTAAGGTAATTTCATTTTATGAAATGTAACTTTACATCGTCTTGTAACCCATATAAAGATCTCATCCTTTTTGGGAAAATATTTCTTTTCAGCATTTTAGAATTTCCTGCTAAACTAGTGATGGGAAAATGTCTAAAGATTTGGTTCAGTTTGAGTGTTTATTCAAACCTCTCTGTTCTGGAAATCTTGAATCAGATTACACCTGGGGACTTCGGTCTATGCAAGTTGGTCTCTGTCATAATCAGAAGTGCTGACCAGCAGTTGGTGACTAAGGGGTTAACTAATGCCTCTTGTACCTACCCAGGAATCTGGTGGTCAGTCAATAACAATGCAGGTAGGAATTTTAAACTAGAAGGGAGGGGTTTTTCTCTCTCCGTTTTTTTGTTTGAGAGGCAGAGCAGTTTCTTCCAAGTACTGAGGGAGATGGGAGACACTTCTCTCCAGAAGAACGGACTTCTTACAATGTGTAAGTAGGGAAAAGTTTAGCTAGTCCATTGTGATTTATTGTTTTCCTTGTCTGGGGATTTGGAAATAATGTCTGAACAGTTAATTGTGGGGCTTTTTTTTTAGCCCAGGGTCTTTCCCTGAGTATCTATATCAATTGCGACAAGGAGTCCTGTGGCACCTTATAGACTAACAGATGTATTGGAGCATAAGCTTTCATGGGCAAAGACCCACTTCGTCAGATGCATGTAGTGGAAATTTCCAGAGGCAGGTATAAATATGCAGGCTAGAGATAACAAGGTTGAGGCCCACTTCTAGCAGCTGATGTGGAGGTGTGAACACCAAGAGAGGAGAAACTGCTTTTGTACTTGGCTAGCCATTCACAGTCTTTGTTTAATCCTAAACTGATGATGTCAAATTTGCAGATGAACTGTAGCTCAGCAGTTTCTCTTTGAAGTCTGATCTTGAAGTTTTTTGCTGCAGGATGGCTACCTTTAAATCTGCTACTGTGTGTCCAGGGAGATTGAAGTGTTATCCTATAGGTTTTTGTATATTACCATTCCTAATATCTGATTTGTGTCAATTTATTCTTTTACGTAGGAACTGTCCAGTTTAGCTGATGTATATAGCAGGGGGGCACACGATACCAATATTATATTGGTAGATGTACAGGTGAATGAACCAGTGATGGTCTGGCTGATCTGGGTAGGTCCTGTGATGGTGTCGCTGGTGTAGATATGAGGGAAGAGTTGGCACCGAGGTTTGTTGCAGGGATTGGTTCCTGAGTTAGTTATTATGGTGTGGTGTATAGTTGCTGGTGAGAATTTGCTTCAGATTGGCGGGTTGTCTGTGGGTGAGGACTGGCCTGCCTCCCAAGGCCTGTAAAAGTGAGAGATCATTGTCCAGGATGGGTTGTAGATCACTGATGATGCGTTGGAGAGGTTTTAGCTGAAGACTGTAGGTGATGGCCAGTGGTGTTCTGTTGCTTTCTTTCTTGGGCTTGTCTTGTTTCAGGAGGCTTCTGGGAAGGGGCGGCAGGTTTGTATAATTTTTGGTGGTGCCTCATTAGTCACACCCCCTGACCCCTGTTAACCACACCCCTGGCCCCCATTAGACACACCCCCTGACTCCCATTAGCCAGGCCTCTGGAGGTAACACGCTCGGGGCAAGATGGACACATGACCAGAAGTCAAAGGTGTCATGTGACCCCTCTCTAAGGACTTTTCCCACCATCCTCCTACCAACAGGGATTAGTTTGGCCCCCACCAAACCCCCCTCATGCAACTATCCTGCAGTTTCATTAACCCAATGTGTGTGACATTAACTCGGGGGCGAAGGGGGCGGAGAGACTGGGGGTAGTGTTCCCTCTAAGGCTATGTCTACACTCGCGGCTTCTTGCACAAGTACAGACCTTCTTGCGCAAGAACCCGCAGAGCATCCACACTGCCTGCCTGCTCTTGCACACTGAAATTTACAATACAGCATGGTAAGAGAGGGTGTCTTGCGCAAGAGCTATGCTCTTTTCTAACAGGTGTAAGCTCTCTTGTGCAAGAGGGCAGTGTGCATGCTTGGCAGGGATTTCTTGTGCAAGAAACCCCTATGGCTAAAATGGCCATCAGAGCTTTTTTGTGCAAGAGTGTCCACACTGCCATGGATGCTTTTGCGCAAAAGCACAGCTTGCACATGGCAGTGTGGACGTGTTCTTGCACAAGAAGCCGCCAGTGTAGACATAGCCTAAGAGTTTCCTCCCATGAGCAGAATGGATTTTGTGCTGTGCACCAGTACTGAGTTCATGTGGTTTGTTTGGATGTGCCACTGTTGCACCCAAGTTATTAATAAATATCTTATAAACCTCTACCTTTTCTCTCTGCTGCCATGTCTCCTCCCCTTGCTCCATCAGCTCTCCTGGTGCCTGCTGCCCCCCAACTCCTCACCCTTCTCTGCTGTCCTGACTCCTGCCCTTCTCACTGCCCTCAGCCCTCCTGCGACCTGCCCCCCTCCACGAGCCCTCCTCTCTCCCCGGTGCCCACTCCTCCAGTAGCCCCACTCTGATCATGTGAGCCACCCCTCCTCATCCCCTCTCCTAACACCTCCCTTTTGAGGACCAGTAACATTTATTTGCATATTCATTAAGCAAATGATGAATAGGCAAATAAATTGTTTCTGGTCCTCCCAAAGCCCCCAGTGCCAACTTTAGCCCACAGAAAAGTCAGTCGGGGCCACACAAGTGAGATACAAAAACACAGCCCCTCAAACTTCACTAATGTGACCCCAACTGTGCTTGTGGGTGCTGGGACAGAGTTCTGGGGTAGAGGACAGGGCGCTTGTGGGTGCTGGGGCAGGGTACTTGTGGAGGTCTGGGGGGGCAGGGAGGTGACAGAGACCAATACCTGGGGATCCTGTAGCTGCCAAGGCCCAGGAAGTGCGCAGGCTGCGCCTCCGTCCTCCAAACAGCAGCGCGGTACCTGACACGCTGGTCTGTTGCACGCCTGAAGCCTTCCTGCACAGGGGGAGGGGGAGTCCTGGACCGTGCAAGCCCCAACTGCTTGGGCAGCGCGTGCCTTGCTCCTCTGCTCCCCACGGTAGCATCCGCCACCCGAGCAGCTGGAGCCAGTGCAGTCCCCTGCGTGCAGGAAGACAGCAGGGGAACAAAGTCCCCAGCGCATGATGGACCGGCATTTTAGGTACTGCACCGGCTGTTGGGGCAGGGGGGGGAGAGCAGCCCGCACACTTCTGGGACCTGGCACACAGCTGCAGAACTGCCCCCTAATCCCACAGGAAGCCTGCGCTACCTCCGTTGACACTGGGAGTTCAGCGTGACATTCATCTTGGGGGTTGCGGGCAGCACGGTGGGCTCTCACGAAAATTTTTCTGAGGCCCAGTATTTTTTTCCTAAGGACCAGTACTGGGCCATGGACCACAGTTTGGAAAACGCTGCCCTGTAGGATCAACGTTTTGGGTACTTTGTGATGATCAAGACTATTTGTTTTAATAGTCCCTTTTAGGAATTGAGCTCCAAATTCTTTCGTAAGATGGCTGGCCGATGCAGCAGCCTTTCCAAACCATTTTCTCTGTTGTTAGGAACAAAGGCTGCCTTCTCATTCATCACTGATGAAATCATTGCCAACTTCCTGTTCTCTTTTTTTCCTTCAGGGTTGCTGAGCTATACATTCAATTACAATATATGAGGAGTGAAGTGTGAAATCTGAATATACTCTATTTTCTTTCTTTAATATATTTCACTTCAATAGCTGCAGTGCTCTGAAAACCTTCAACAATGACTGAAAAATGTCCATGCCATCTTTAATTAAACCAAATATCGTATTCTGCATTAATAGTTCAAAATACAGGTTGCACCTCCCTGGTCCAGCAACTGTGGGACCTGAGCTGACCTGGACCAGGGAGTTTGCCAGACTAGAGGAGGTCAGTGCTCCCCTGCTGGCTGCCCTGCTCCTGGGCTCCTGTTCTTGAGCCTTTCTGCCCTGCCTCTGGCCGATGGCTCCCCAGCCTGCTGCCCACCCGCAGCCCCAGGGTCTCCCAGGGTTCCCAATGGGGACTGCTTGGCCGCTGCCAGCCCCGCTGCCACAGGGTTTTCCCTGGGTTCCCAGCTGGAGCCACCCAGCACCACTGGTCCTGCTGCTGCTGGATGTTCCCAAGCCGGAGCACCCAGCTGCCCCGTCCCACTGGCAGGGCTGGCCCAACTGCTGCTGGGGATTCTGGCTGCCTGCCTCCGCCAGCCCTGCTTCAGTCAGCGGGTTCCCTAGCTGGGGCCAGGACTCCCCAGACACATGGCCCCACTAACACTGGGAGCTTCTCAGCTGCTTCCTGGCCCTGCTAATGGCTGGGATTTCCCCGTCAGGGCAGGGGCTCCCCAAATGATGCCTGGCCCCACTGATGCTGGGTTACTGCAGCCACAGCTCCCCAGATGCCACTTGGCCCAGCCAGGGCTCCTCAGCCTCTATGTTGCTTCTGCCTCCTCCAGGACTCTTTGATCTAGCAGCAACCATGGCCCTGTCAGACCACTCATGTTGCTGGACCAGAGAGCCCTGGATTTGGGAAATTCAACCTGTACTACAGATTACAGGCATGACACTGTATTACTTGGGCTATTACTGGAGGTTCCTGTGGTGTTTTGGGTTATCATTTAATAAAGGATTTTATCACTACTGATCACAGCATACTTCTAATGCCAAATCACAAAACACTAGATCAGGGGTGAGACCCCTTTTTTTGGGTTGGCAGGGCAGTTGACCCACAGAAAAATCACTCAGGGGCCGCACAGAAATGAGAAGTTAAAAAAAAACCCTCACTGATGCTCCCCACACTCCCCTTGCACACCAGAGCCTAGGGGGGCCCAGGCTGATAGATTTTTGTGTGTGCCAGCTCCTCAGAGATGTGGGGGAATCTGGAGCACCAGTGTGGGCTCCTCAATGCTGCAGGGGAGCCCTGAACCTTGGGGGCCCAATCCAAGCTAGCTGGGGGCCACATCCAGCCCCTGGGCCTTAGATTCCTCACCCCTGGTGGTGCCCTAGACACTTTGGTCAAACATACATCTAGGAGATAAGGAGCAACAAGAGATTAAGAAATAAATTATATTCCAATGCAGTATTCTCCAGAACAGCTTGGGCTGACACATGGTGCAACATCTGATGCCATCCATAACATCTCTGGAAAGAGCAGCTTTCTTTAATTCAGATGATCAGGATACATAGGTGATAAAGTACAAGTGTTTTGAGGAAGTTTGTGTGATCTCTGCTCACGTACAATTCAGTTTCCAGTAGATGCTGCCATTTTCAGAATGTACATCTTTTAATATTAGATTTTCTAATTATGACAGTTCCAGTCTTGGTTTAGTGAAATGTTGTGCTATCTTTTGTCAGACCAGAAAAAGACTCTGCCGAAAGTGAAAAATGGTTCATCCTACACTTTAACCGAAGGCTATAAATTATATTGAAAATAAATATACAGCGTTATTACATTCTTAACCAGAAAGTGATCTGTTGACTAATACAAGCTCATTTTAAAATTGGCAAAGGAGCTAGCTATACAGAAGAATAAATCTAATCTGGCTTAAGCTTTTTTTTTAAAAAAAAATACACACAATAATTAACGATCAATCCTTTTTTTTTCTTCCTATTTTGAGCTTAATTATCTGGTTCCATGTTGGCCTAGAATGATCAATGAGTTTTATTTGCATCATGAATGTCTTGAAACAAATTGTGGGCCTGTTTACTTCATTGTGATGAGAACAGGCACCTCAAAGACTTTAGATATTCTTTGTACAGGTGGGTAGGAGGGCTTAGGAGGTGAATGAAACCTTGGCTTTCCTCTAATACACTGGCCAGTGTATTTATACCAATGCTCTGGGGCAAGCATGTTATCTTGCATTTTACACACTTCATGCTTTCAAAGCCGCGGAGGGGCTCCGGCGGGGGGGCAGCCCAGGCACGCCTGGGATGCCTGGCTGCCGGCTTCCCCCGAGGCTTTCAAAGCTGCTGCGGCTTTGCTCCCGGTGCCTCTGGTCTGCTGGGGACCATCTCCAGCAGACCAGGGACACCGGGAGCAAAGGAGGCGGAGGGGCGCTGGGGTATAAGATGAAACCCTATCTTTTAATTAAAAAGATAGGGGGTCGTCTTATACGCCCAGTCGCCCTATACGCCGGAAAATACGGTAATTGAGATGATTTGGACCCTTCTTCCAGGGTGCCACCTGATATGCTGGGGTCCCACAGAAACTGCCTGTACTGCAAGCCTCTGTTCCCCTTATTTCCTATTGCTATGGCAGACTCTCAAGCCACTTTCCAGCACACACAGGTGGGGATCCTCTGAACTGTAGAATTGTACAGAGTCTGCAATCAGCTGTGTGAGGGAGGATTCAGCTCAGGGAATTGCCCAGCCCTCAGGTGATACACTCTCTGAAGTGTAAACCCAACATCATATTGTCTTGCACTGCAGAAAGAGCTATGCAACATAAGCTCATAAAATTTGCCTCCTTCTTCAATGTGGAGGAAGATAGGCACAGCTTCCCCACCCCCAGCTATGAGCTGCACAAACAGGATTTTAGAATATACAAAAAATAAATATATTAACTATGAAAGGTCATTTTTAAGTGATAAGAGACAGTAAACAGAACAAAACAGATTATTGAACAAATAAACCAAAGCACACAAACGAGGCAGAATATAAGGTTTAAATCCAGCCCTGGGAGAGGGCTAGGGTTATACAGCAAGCAGCTGCTGCATTAGCAGTCAATTCGGGCCCAGCTGGGACTGTATAAATAGGGACTCCTAGGGAGGAGGAGAAAATACTCTCTCTACTCCAGCTGTGGAACAAGAGAGACATGGCTGCTTTGGTAAGATACAGGGGGTACCTGAGTCTAAATAGGGTAGGAAGCGCTGGCTGAGGCCTTGCTCTCAAGTTCTGAGGGTCCTAGAGCTGCAGAAAGCAGCAGATCTACCCCCCTTGCCAATGATGAGTGGCCATGTTAGACTGCAGTTTGCCCCTGAGGTAAGGGGCTACATGATGACTGACAGTGGGCCACTGAGGCAAGGTAGGTTATAGGAGTTGGTGTTCCCTGGGAGGGGAAGACCCCAGAGTGTAGGGGCACTGCCATAGGGCGGGACTGTGAGGCAAGGGCACTATGGTCTGGGTCAGGACATGGGGCCTGAACCACGCAGAAGACAGGTAGCTGAGGTGAGACATCAGCCAGCAAAAGGCACTCAGAAGCTGAAGAGCTAATTCCCTGTGGAGACCAGCAGGAGGCGCCATGGTGACGAGTCATGGCCTGTTACAGACCCCCTTTGATTTTTTTTTAATTCCCTCATTGCAGTAGCAACAGCATGAGCTTGACAGGAGAGCTTCATTGTCCTGACAGAATGGTAAATGTCAGCTGATGCATATATCGAAAGTGCATGATGTACAGCGCAGACATTCCAATGAAGAGTCTGAAGGCAGGTAATCATGGGAGTATTCTGGGCTGGGACTGGCTGCTAACAATAGTTGCTTTGGATAACCACTAGAGATACTGCCTAAGAATATTTAAAAACAATGGTCCTGTAGCACCTTGTAAACTAACCAAAAATATATAGATAGTATCATGAGCTTTTGTGGACACATACCACTTCTTCAAATGACAAAAAAGTCTAAGAATATGTAAACCCTATACACTACCCCTTAGAATATGCCTAAGAATGTTAACTCTATACACTATCCCTCAGTTTGATATTTTTTTTTTAAATCCTTGTTCTACTTATAAGGGGCTCATGTTGTCCTCTGGCTGTTCAATGTCAAGGAGATCACTGCATTTGCATAACTGTCAACAGGAGAGATGTGTGAGAACAGAAAAGCTGTATATGGCTCTAAGGCAATGTGTTTCACAAATTGACAATTTTTCATGTTAAAGTTCACCATCTGATTCCTTCTTAAAAGAAACTGTGTGTAAATAAAATATACCTGACAATTATTCTTTTAAGTGAATTTAGTCCTGACTAAAAACCATGAACTGCCCTGGCAGGATACATTGACAGCAACAGCATCAAACTTTAGCATGACACACGATTTCAGTCTCTGATGCTTTTGTCAGTTATTTTGGGCTGATTGTTTTTAAATTCATAGTTTAGCTGATGTGTTCATTTGAAGAAGCATGGAAAATAGTCTTATGAAAAAGACTTGGCTAGCCAACAACTGCCATTCTTGTCTGCCTAAGCAAACAATCCGTACACTAAAAACATGAAATGTCAAGAAATAAAATATCTCCCTGTATCATCCTAAGTGGGAACAGGTTTTCCAAAAAGTGAAATGTTAAAATCCCAATTTCTATGCAAAACATCTCTTTGCATAGAGTATAGAGAAGTGCTTTTGTCTCTGTGGTAGGAGTATATAAAAAGGGGTATTTTTATAAAAGATTGTATTTTTGGCAAAGGGGTTCATCTTTTCTGTTTATACATCTCATTTGAGGAGTCCCAGGCCGCAGTCCTCTATGCAAAGTTTTATCTGTGAATAAACACCTACAGGAGCAGGGCCTTCATTTATTTTACTTTTATCTATAAAAATATAGAGCAATTGTGAAAAACTCACTCACATGCTGTTGTTTTGCTTTCCCAAGGATTTCATTCTTACAGTAGTAAGCACCAGAGTTCCAGACTGTTTTTTGGTGTGGTTTTTTTTTTAAGAAATTACCAGATATATTTCATCTTTCATTTCCATGAATTCTGAGAAATACCTCTCTCCCCCACAACTGCAAGATCATGAGCCTTGGAGTTGTAGACTGGATCATCACAAGTGGCAGACTATTTGCAATGCCATGCACAGCCCAGAATTGAAGGGCTGGATAGGCAAAGAACGGTGGGAGTTGTTGGCCTGGTGTCTTAATCTCACAGGCTATGTCTAGACTACATGTCTTCTTCGAAAGTATCTTTTGAAAAAAGCCTCTTTTGAAAAAGAGCATCTAGATTGCATTACGTGGATCAAAAAAGTGATCTGCTTTTTCAAAAAAGAGTGTCCAGACTGCTGGACGCTCTTTCGTGGGGGGGGGGGGGAGCACCCTTCTGGCAGGGCATGAGGGCAGCATTTACTTCCTGGTGCTGCTGCATGCCCTTTGCAGAGATGCATGCTTGAAGGGATCCTCCTGAACAGCTGTTGCTCTGCTCCTGCTTCTGGCTTGCATACCTCCGAGAGCAGCAGTTCCCAACCTTTTCCAGACGGGGACCCATTTTGACAATTCAGGAAGACTAGGTGACCCAGGGCAATTCAAAAAATGTGTGAATGGGGAGACACCTGGTGACCCTCTTGAAATGTAATGGCAACCCATATTTGGATCCCAACCCATAGGTTGGGAAACCCTGTCCTAGAGGGACAGCAAAGCTGCTACAGTGCTTGCTCTGGTTGCCCTGCTTTCTTGGACACCACAGCAGTTCCTCCAGAGCTACAAAACCTTTGTCGGGGATGCAGGAGCTCTGCCCTTGCCCCCAAACTTTTTTGAGGACAGGAGGATTTGGAGGCATGAGACGAGTTCGGACTGGTGGGACCAACTTGTCATGGAGCTCTAGGACGACGACCACTGGCTCTGCAACTTCCGGATGCGGAAGGCCCCATTCTAGGATCTGTGTGCCTGGCTTGCCCCTGCTCTACAACACCAGGACACCCACCTGCGGCCTGCCATCCCCCTGCAGAAGTGGGTCACAATCGCCCTGTGGAAGCTGGCCACTCACAACAGCTACCGGTCTGTGGGACACCAGTTTGGCATGGGGAGGTCTACCGTCGGGGCTGTTTTGATGGAGGTAAGTCACTTTCGGAGGACAAGCCCTGCTGAGTGGTGGGGCTGAAAAAGGGGGACTGCCAAGCAAGGGCAAGGGAGAGTGGAGGATGGAGTGGGAGTGGAAGGCGGCTCCTCGGCCAACCCTGTGCTGATGTGGGGGAGGGAGGAGTCCTGACAAAGGGAGGGTGGGTCTTGGGGTGAGGGGTTCTCCTCCCAAGGTCTTAGGTCTAACTCCCTGGTTTCTGTCTGTCCAATTGTCTCTTTCTGCAGGTGGTGAGGGCCGTCAATGAGGAGCTGCTGAAGAGTGTCTTCCGTCTGGGAGACCTGGACACCATCATTGCTGACTTTGCTGGGCTTGGTTTCCCCAACTGCAGAGGAGCCCTTGATGGGGACACACATCCCAATCCGCACACCACTCCATCAAGCAGACCAATTTATTAATCGCAAGGGCTATTTTTCTATGGTGCTATAAGGGCCTGGTTGACCACGGGGGACAGTTTATGGACATTTGTGTCGGGTGGTCGGGCTGGACGCATGATGCTCGCATATTCCGCAACTTGTTCCTGCCTGCAACTTGCAGTCCAGGTACATTTTTCCCACAGTGGGACCTTGTGCTTGAGGATGTGCAGATGCTGGTGTGCATCGTGGCTGACGTGGCCTACCCCCGATGCCGTGGCTCATGAAGCCCTGCACCAGCCACCAGGATGCAAGCAAGGAGCTATTTAACACGCATTTTAGCCAGGCTCGCATACAGGTGGAATGCGTGTTCGGCCCCTAAAAAGGGAGGTTTTGTTGCCGCCTCACACGGCTGGACATAGGTGAACACAACATCCCCGAGGTGGTGGCCACATGTTGCGTGATCCATAACCTTGTGGAGAGGAAAGGGGAGGCCTTCCTTCCGGGGTGGGGGACAGGTGCTGGTGGCGAGCGGAGGCAATTTGAGCAGCCCCGGATGGCTGCCATCCACCAGGGTCACCAGTGTGGTGTTCGCATCCAAGAGGTCCTGAGGGAGAGATTCTCTGAAGGAGCACACTGACTCTTCCCCAAGGCCTCCCCCATGGGGGGTTTGGCCTGGACCACCCATATCTCACCCTCACCCTCTTCCCATAAAGAATACATAAACTGTCTGTTTACAAAGAAAACCGGGTATTTATTAGAAACAATATCAGTAAGGAAAATGTGCTAATTGTTTAAAACAAAACTTTCTGTTTTTTACTGTTCTACTGTTTATATACAAACTACAGCTTTCACTCCAAAATAAAGATTTTGTTACATCACTGAAATGTTCTTTCACTGGCTGAAAACCTTGAGGGTGGAGGGGGTCTCAAGTAGGCTGCTGCGTTCTTGATCACAGGGTCTTGCCACCTTGTGTCCTGGCACCACCATGGCCATGGGGTCAGGTGGAGCAAGAGCTAGTCCTGGGCTGGGCGGAGTGGGGGGAGAGGGGAAGAGCAGCTATTGGGCCTGTGAGGGCTTGGAAGCAGGAGAGACTAAGGGGGCAGGCTCCTGGCATGCAACAGGAGTGGTGCTTGTTGCGCCACTCGACCTCTGCCTTTGTCCTCTGCTGAAGACTCTTGTTGAGGTCCTGCAGGGCCACTACGTGCTCTTTCAGCAGGTCCGTGCCTGTGGGTGCCACGTGTCCAGAATGGTGGCGGGGCAGGTGTGGTGCTACCCTCTTGCATGGGGGGGTCCAGCTGTGGAGGAAAAGAGGAGGAGACCATCATATATGTGTGCACCTGCTGTCCCCGAGGGCATGCCGTCTCTGTAAGGGACCCTCCTTCGGACAGGTGACTCAGAGGTTTTACATGTGACACTGTGTGTGAGTTGGGCAGCAGCCTGAGCATCACAGGGACCCCACAGGGGCAATGGGACCAGATGGCCCCCCTGCACTGCCAACCCGCCCATGTGTGGTGACCCTTCAAAGCACTCACCTGATGTTCCCTCCCCCATGTCTGAGGATGCCTGGGAGGTGTCTGGGGGACTGGCTCCTGGGATAGGGCCACTGCTGTCTGTTCTTCCTCCTGGTGCAGCTCTCCTCTCCCTCCTTCCTGCTCATCCTCCCTCAGGGGTTGGTCCACAATATGGTGGGGTAACCCTGACTCCACAAGATGTAGCAGAGTCTGGGCTTCCCCACCGCCCAGAATCTGCTCCAGGTCTGCATAATATGGGCAGCTCTGTAGGGCTGTCCCAGAGCAGGAGCTCTGGTCTTGGGCCTTTGCATACCCCTGCCACAGTTCTTTTACCTTGGCTCTCACTTGGTGCAGGGTGTAGGGATGATGCCCTTTCTTGGCCAGTCCTGGGCCATGCACTCATATATGTCCGCGTTCCTGCAGCGCGACTGCAGGGCCTGCAGGGATTCCTTCTGAAACCAGAGCTGCAAGAGATTTATTTCAGGCCCTGACCAGGCTGGTGCCCACCTTTTGGAGCCCCTGGGTGGGTCCTCTTCACTGTCCTGAGAAGGGCCAGGGGGGCCTTGAGGCTTGGACATGGCTAGCATGGGTGCTCTGGCTTGCTTCCGGACAGCAATACCTGTCTAGGTGCATGTGCCTTTAAGTGACTGCGGACAAAAACAATAGAGGTGCTCAGCATGTAAGAATGGACTGTCCACCAGGACTTCTTCCTGGAGGTCTTTATTTTGGGAAAAAAAAATTCCCTGCATTTACACATACCTTTTTTCGACAGATCTCTGTCAAAAATAGTTATTCCACATAAAACGAGGTTTACCACTGTTGATAAAACCACCACGTTCCTTCGAGTTACTGTTGACAGAATGCAGAGGCAGTCTAGACGCAGGTAACTTTTTTTTGAAAAAAGCCCACTTTTTTCAAAAACAGCCTGCAGTCTAGACACACCTTCAGACTCTTATAAGAACTAAAGACTCGCTATACTTAGTAAGTCCACTTCTCAGGAGAGGCATCTCATTATGGGATAGCCCAGAGAAATATGGAGCCTGCTTTTCTGTTGATTAACACCAACTTCAGTGGAATTCTATCAACAGAAAATGTTGACCTTCATAAAGTGTCAGACAGCTTACAAAGTATTCTAGGGCTGATGCAAAGGGAAATTATTCAGACTATTTTGAAAAAATTATTTAAAATCCTCTTGACTAGGATGACCATGTCTTCCAGAGGGAAAGCAGGATGCTGCATGAAGCTGGTGTGTGTGTGTGTGTGTGTGTCTGTGTGTGTGTGTGTGTGTGTGTGTGTGTCTTGCGCGCACACACACAAACACACACACACACACACACGGCTAGCTCAAGCTGCTTGCCCAAGCCCCTCTCCCTGCACAGGAGGCAGACAGAGTTCAGGCCAGCAATGACACTCATACTAGATAGGGTGACCATATTTCCCCAAAAACATAAAAAAACCAGTGGTCCTGTAGCACTTTAGAGACTAACCGATTTTTATATATAAAATGAGCTTTTGTGGGCACAACCCACTTTTTCAGATGAGTGGAGCCAAAGGGACATACTACCTAAAGCCTGGGGCTGGTGTTGCTACTTGCCCAAGATCTGCCTCCCCACTCAACACCCTGACACCAGCTGACATTGCTATTTGCTCCACGCCATATTCCTCTGCACTACACTTCTTCTTTGACCCATTTGATATTGAAACTTTTTTGCCCCAAAAGTTAGAGTGGCCAGAACAGGGCTTAAAAAGGAATTGTCCCAGCCAAAATGGGACAAATGGTCACCCTGCACTTGATGGAAAAATGTGTTGGTACACACCCTGGGATACCAAGGGTGGAGAACTAGGAATGATGGTATCACTTTGCTTGAATGTCTGTGTTTATGATAGTGATAGAAATGCTGTGTTTATGATGTGTTCCTGGCTACAGAGTTAGATCAAAAGGGGTTGTTAATAGCCACACAGGAAAGGTAAAACAATGGCCTAGATAAGAAACATTCCGGCAAACACCCAAACATAATAGCTCAGTTTATAGCTGTGCAGGGGTGACTTCTCAGACCCCACCTTGGTGACATGGTTGTTTTGCCAGTGCTAAGAACTTAGAGATCAAAAAAGACTGAATCATTAAAAGATCCACCCTACAGCGAGGGAGGGGGGAACTGTTAGCAGCAGCATACAGATGGGGTCAGCAGCAGCAGGCTGCCCCAAGAGAAGGGGCAGGAGAGGAAGTCAGAAGGGAGTGGGACGTTTCAAGGCTGAATTGTGTTTACCTAGGGGAGTTAAGGGGCTGCCAAGTGCAAAGAAGAGATTATGCCGCTCTTGTTTCATATTCCATTTCTCTAAGCTCTGCATCTTCTGGACAAATAAAACAGACTTTGTTTTGAAGCAGCTGCCTCCCAGTCTATGCATAATGTTACTGCCTATAAGCTCCTTAAAGGAAACACTGGCAGGTGCCAGCCTATTAGGCCTTTGTGGTAATCTGGTTGGCGACCAGGAGACCCCATTTGAAGGGTGGTTGGCATGTAGGGTCCCACCCAAAGAGATGCTGAGGTATGGGCAGGTGGGGGACTGGAAAGGGATCTCCAGAGGTGAAGCCTACCTACACACAGTGACACCAGGTTTCTAGTTTAATATATTAAATGATGTGTACTCTTAGAAGATGGGAAAAAGCAATTTGAAGACGTAGTGCCACATTCAGCAAAACAGCTGGGGTCAAGTGCCCGGCCAATCTGTGTACCCTACTGCTACTTCCCTGCTCTGTGTCTCATACTCCTCTTCCGCCCATATATTAAATCAGTTGAGTTAAGGCAGTCACTCCACACACCCACGCTCCAGGCAGCTGGCACATGTAATTGAAAAATCACCCAATGGGTGGACATATGTCTGCATGTTTCTGCTTGACCACATTATCGTTGAATGGGATAAAGTAAAACTCCATCTAATTTTCTTCCCAGAGACATCATTACAGGGATAGGATGATAATATTGGGGCTACGGGCCTCAGGCCAGGCCAGCTGAGTAGGAGCCCTACCTGCTGTACCACTGCATTATCAGGGCTGATGAGGAAACAGATGTTAATATCCCGACACTAGAAGTTACACCCACTGACACATTGGGGTTAGATGACTAACAAGAGGCATGTGATTGGACACCACTAGGTATGAAGCTTCCTGTTCCAGTCGCCTCCTTTTTCCTGTCTCTCTCCTTCTGAGCAGCTGGTTGCTAGGTCTTTCCTGTCTTTCCCTATTTCCTGCTTCTTGTTCCTGTTACCATATCTCATCCCTGTTCTTGTCCCTAGGCCTTGTTCCTTGCTTTGACCTAGGTTGTTGACTTTACCTTTGACCCTTGGTGTGACCCCAACCCCAATTCTGCTCCTGGCTTCAACCACTGGATCAGGCAGCCCACGTTTTGAGCCCTGACAGATAATTGGAAACTAAAGTGCATGAGATTTATTGGGCAACATAATTCAGTTTGCTAAATCTCTGAAGCTTGTTCTTCCCCCTGACTTTTTCCTTCATTTTCACATGGGGTACTACTGATGTCAACGATTTTTATGTAAGGTGCTGTTCATCCTAAGTAAAGATTTCACATTCTAGCTAATAGATCCTGCCATCCTAGAAAGCTAATGTGTTCCTAATGGCAATAAAATTTTTGCTTTAAATGTGATTGATAGTAGTAGCGTTGTTTATTGACATTACAAAATGATACGCCTGAAATAAAATCACATGAAGCATGAAAAGGAATGTGAGAGGATGCTCATATCTCCGTGTTGTGTAAAGTGCTGCTTTGGATGCTGTGGAATGTTCATCGTGCATGCATCTTGTTGAAAGCTGGAGGCTATGCATTTATCTAGCTATTGTCTCCTTGAAATAGTACCTAGCAAATAGACTGTGGGGAAGGAAGGAAAGCAAAGCTAGACAAATGGTGTAAGGAATCCAAATTGTTCAAATATGGGAACCTGGCTTTTTTAACGGTGCCTTTACTGAAATTAAAGGAAATTCTGTGTGGTTCAAGGTTGCTGACAATTTCTATGAGGCTCTGAGGGGGATTGCTGCTTTTCCCCCTCGCTGAATCCATCTCAACAACTATTCAAATTACGGTGATAGAATTAATTTGCAGGCCTATTAAACTGCAGTGAAAATGTCTGGAAGCATAGGACATGCAGTATCTTAAAATGCAAGGTGAATTGCAAGCACTTGGACCTTGGTGGTGTGGTGATGTGGAGGTTTTCCTCCTTTTCTTTCCAAACACATTTTATGATATAGGTACAGCTGGATGGCTGCTTAACTTATCTGTGGATGGTATGAGTTTCAGACTCATGTGGAAATTCAACTTTCACAGTCTATGCACAGGGCATTGCATGCAACACTGAATTAATTCTTGGCATTATAATGTGTCTGAGATGCATTTCAATGCCTTTGGATTTAGTCACTGAGGATCAAGGACACATGACTTAAATAGGTCTGAAGCATTCTTCTTATTAATGGGTCTTAGCGGAAAAGTTGAAATCTAGACCCAAACTTCCACAAAGTCTGAAAGGGCTTTGGATGTGTGTGTGTGTGTGTGTGTGTGTGTGTGTGTGTGTGTGTGTGTGTGTACCACAAGCTTGTGTGTGTGTGTGCACCACAAGCTTTAAATCTGAATTTCCCCAATTTTTTAAGGGGATTTGGGCCCATCTGATAAATACCAACCATATTCCGATGACAAGAGACTCCACCAGGTAATGATTCATTAGCAGCAAGTAACAGACTTCTCAAAGACATTCTGCATCTAAATCAGGTGCTTTCACACAGTTCAAAAGCCGCTAATGTAGACCTCTTCCAGCTCCCTCCACAGCCAAACCTGAATTTCAGTCACTGAGCTACAATGAACAATTGTCTCTGTGGTCCAGAAAAATCCATACCTCTTGGTGTGAAACCAAGAAAGGCAGATGACTGTAATTGGTACATGCAATGTGAATATAGCACATCAGTTGCTTTAGGTCAGTGGGTCTCCAAACTTTTACAGGATGAGATCACCTTTTGAATTTAAGTGCCATCCAGGATCTACCTCAAACCCAAATACCTTTGCCCCACCTCCTTTGTGCCCCTCCTCCAAGTCCCCACCCCTGCTCACTCCATCCCTTCCTCCTTTTCATCAGGCAGGGGCAGAGGGTTGGAGAGCAGGCTTTGGTCTTGGGCTAAGGGATTTAGAGTGTGAGAAGGGCTCTGATTTGAGCCTGGGGCAGGAGTTGGGGTGCAGGAGGGGGTGAATCTCTGTAAGGGAGTTTGGGTGTAGGGGGGCTCTTGGCAGGGGCTTGGGGTGCAGGAGAGGGTACATGACTGGGACAGGGATTCAGGAAGCAGGCTCCAGCTGGACACTACTTACCACAGGTGGCTCCTGTGTGGTGGTGCAGTGAAGCTAAAGCAGGCTCACTCTTGCCCTTGCCCTGCACTACTCTCAAAGCAGCCAGAAAACTCCATCCCTGTTATACCCGCCACCCCCTTTCGGTGGAGATGGAATACAGGGTGGAAGAGGAGAACAAAGGGCAGGAGTTATGCAGCAATGGGGGAGGCAGGAAGCTGAAGTGCTGTGCTTGATACCTTCTTAGCCAAACCAGTCAAGAGCACCTGTCAAAGGCTCCAAGCTCTAGCAATAGATCCTGATCTGCTGGTTGGTGACCACTGCTTTAGGTGATTCCAGAGTCTATAGGTGGCACTTGGGAAGTCCCTCTTTCAACTTGATCTTGGATTTCTTTAGGAGTTTGTAGTATACCGGCTACGTCTAGACTGGCATGTTTTTTCCGGAAATGCTTTTAACGGAAAAGTTTTACGTTAAAAGAATTTTCAGAACAGAGCGTCTAGATTGGCCCGGACGCTTTTCCGGAAAAGCACTTTTTGCAGAAAAGCGTCCGTGGCCAATTTAGACGCGCTTTTCTGCAAAAAAGCCCCGATCGCCATTTTCGCGATCGGGGCTTTTTTGCGGAAAACAAATCAGAGCTGTCCACACTGGCCCTTTTGCGCAAAAGTTTTGCGCAAAAGGACTTTTGCCCAAACGGGAACAGCATAGTATTTCCTCAAGAACACTGACAATCTTACATGAGATCGTCAGTGCTTTTGCGGAAATTCAAGCGGCCAGCGTAGACAGCTGGCACATTTTTCCGGAAAAGCGCTGATTTTCCGGAAAAACTGGCCAGTCTGGACACAGCCTATAGGGTGTGAATGACGGCCTACTTGCTGTGTAGATGAACATGAAGCAGAACTTGATACAAATGAAGGAAGCCATTTGAGAGGTCAGGCTGGGAAAGAAACTGAATTGTCTCCAAGAGGTGTTCCTTGTTTTCCACCTCTTTGCGCGCAGATGTATGATTAGCTATAGCGATCACTGGCAGGTCTTGTTGAGACTTCAGGAGTAGGGAGGTGGCATTACTTCTGTTTATGGCATTAGTGAGACCATTACTGTGACTAGTTCTGGTGTTAACATTTTGAAAAGATGTTGACAAACTGAAGAAGTCAGAAACAGAGCTTCAAGACTGAAGGGCTGAAAATCCAATCTTACCGAGAGATTGCACTTCTTCTATCTATTTAATTTAGCCAAGGTATGCCTAAATTTACCTAGAAACTCGTGGCTTATTATTCCCTCTGAATGGGGCAGCAGGACTGGATTAAGGCCCACAGTCTCAGCAGCTAGAGTCTCATGATGAGGGCAGAACCTCGACCTTCTTTTTTTTAAACGCTTCTAGAACACTTGGTCACAAAGAGAAGCTTCAAAATGGAACCAGAGAGTAATCAAAGTGCTTGGTACCTGAGTCTGCAGCCAGTTTAAAGTACAAGAAGAATAGCTGTACCATCCCTGCCCTCTCAGCTGGGGTGCCCCTTATATTGCTTAGCTGCTGTAGCCACCAGCCTGGACTACTCACAAACAGCCTCCAGAATGTAAGTCACACTCTGTTGTGTCTGTGTGTGAGTTCTAGCTAGCCAACTAGATCTGACTCTTACCAGCCTTGTTTATATTGCAGAGTCACCCCAAGTACATCCTCAAGTCCTAATTTCCTCCCCAAAATGCATGTCCTGTACTGCTAAGCTATCTCCAGGACAATACTCATTCATATAGTCTGTATTACTTTAATAGAAAGTAATATGCACATATTGTAAACCCCCGCCCCCATGGAATTTACCAGACACTTCAATTTAAAACACACTGGATTAGATTAAACAGTGCAACAAGTTTATTAACTACAAAGAGAGATTTTAAGTGAGTACAAGTAATGAGGCATACAAGTAAAAATGGTTACAAGAAAAACAGAGGTAAAATGCAACTGGTGCCTTGCTTGACAAATTATGTTAAATACAAAACAAAGTTTTTCTCACCATGATTTAGCAAACTTACTGAGCAAAATTCTTAGGTCAGGACCCCGTTCTCCCCAGAATCTAGAAAATACTTCATTTGTCATGTAGCTTTAGGTGCTATGAATGCAATGGGCAGGGAGGGAGAAGAGAGGTATTTATTTCTCCTTTTTTATGGTTTGAGTCCCCAGCTGGGATCCCGGAGACAGTGTCTATATGTAAAGAGATTCCCTGCTGGTTTCCCACCTGTTTGAACTCCCTTTGTCTCCCTTCCTGCTCCATGATTCTGTTTAAATGCAAATTAAGCAGAGCACACACGTTTTTGTTTGAGGCAGATCTGTTTTGCAAATCTTTGTGACACTGCCCTTCTGCTATTAAAGGAAATGAGGGCCCTGCTGCCACTTGGAGAGAAAGGAAGGGACTGTGGGTCAAGCTAATACCGCTGCAGTGTGGATTCAGCACCTCCTTTTGCAGTCTCTGCCCGAAAGCCCCCACAGAGCCCCAGCTGTAAATGTACGCTGCTCCCCATGGCAGAACTCCAGAGGAAAAAGGGATGGGGCAATGGACTCTGTAAATCTCCCTTTGGGCTAGGCGGCTCCCAGAGACACAATGTGGGGGAAATTACATTCTCTTATACCTACAGAGAGGAACTGGGCCCCTTGCATTCTGCAATAAACTATACAAAAATCTGAATTTGATCAGATTTGTTTCCAAATTGAGCCTATATTGGGTAAGTTCTTTGGTTTGGCAGGAACCATCATCTGTTCTATAGCTTGTAAAAATGAGGAGTCCTGTGGCACCATAGAAACTAACAAATATAATGATTCTATATATTTTCATTAGTCTCTAAGGAGCACTTGTTTTTAAAGTTACAGAACAACATGGCTAGCTCTCATAGTCCATAGCATGTAGTATACCAAGCTGGTGATCCTGACTGTGGCTTCTGTAATATTAATACAATTCACACCATCCTTAGTATTTATTTATTCTCCATATTGAATCCAGACTGTGTTCCACAGCATAAGCTTAGTTGCACTTTAAAAAAAAAGTAATAAAAGTATTTATTTGTACCATTAGTAAATCCCAGTCTAAAACTGCTAACCTGATCTTGTAAAACCAATTAAATATGACAGACACTGGTTGACTCTGACTTTTTTTTTAACTGTTCTAATATAGTGGTAACTTGTCTTTCCCATTTCTGATGAGAAATATTCCCATCTGCTGCATGGCAATAATGCAATGTTTCAGCACACTGCGCCAAGGTGAAGGGAGAAACTGATTATTAGTCTGTTTGCTGAAGACTGCAGAAAAATGACAATTCTCATAACACTCTGAGGGTATGCTTCCCTCTACATAAAAGATCAGATAACTCTAAAAATAATCTCCCTACCAGTGCACTGTTCTGACATTTCTTTCTATTTTCTGGAGTTCTTTTTTTAAAGAATTGAAACTGTTGTTTTAAGGTACAAGGACAATATCATTTGCTATACAACGTGTCATTTGTTCACTTTCACTCTTTGGACCACATTAAGTCCTTAGAAGTGGATAGGACTCCTATTTATTTCTACTAGAGTCATACATGCTTACTGCAGTGCTGCATTTCGCCCCTCCCGTCCTTTCTAATTACAAGGCTGCTTGCTTGACTGACTGACTGGGAATGGACAAAACTGTTGGTCTCCCATTGTATGGAAAATGTGTTCCTTGATTTGGTTTTGGGTTACCTGGGTTAATTGTCCTTGAATCTACCCCCCAAATGTAAACACTCAAATTGGGAAATCCATCTCTAGGGACATTAAAATCTGAATGTGGTGTTTAGGTACCATGTTGATCAATATGATATTAGAATCTGACTAGAATTCACCTTTCTTCGCCTCTCCCCTCAGGTCTTCACTTCCTGCTGGCTAGTCTGAGTAAGAGTTTTGCTGAATTGTCAACCTGGCTCGTTTTGGGTTCCTAGGCTGCTGAATGGTTTGCACTTTTCCAGCTATGGCTGCTTGCTAAACATGGACCCTGCTTCATTTACCTACTCAACCTCATTCAAGATGTCAGCTCTTACTGCATCTGACCTCCCTCGGTAAGTCATTGTAGATCTTGGCCTTTCCCAGCACAGCATCAACCATCTTACTGCCTCAGGCCCTACCACAGCATCTTCCTAATCCTGGGCTTTTGTTGGTGGTGGTTTGTATTATATCCTCCTTAAACCAAAGCTGCAGTGATCTAAGCACTGTGCAAAATCTTCCATACTAAGGCAGTCCCTGCCCCCAAACAACTTACTTTAAATAGTGGCACAGCGAGATGAAGTGACACTCAAGGTCACAGACTGAGTCAAGACTCCTAGTCCAATGTTTCATTCTCTAGCCACTCTACATCCCATCTACCTCTAGCTGAATACAACAAGGTGATCTTATGGTCAAGTGCTTTAAGACACAATACTGCCAGTGAGAAGGTGACTATTTCAAGTGATTTGTGGAGAAAAGGCTTACTGATTTTTCAGTTATTTTCCAGTAATTCTAGAATTACAGATCTATGGGAATCAGGTCTCCCTCATTTACAGGAACTCTTGGAAAATATGACATATGGAGATATACCTATTTCATAAAGCTGGAGGGGACCTTGAGAGGTCATTCAGTCCAGTCCCCTGCCTTCACAGCAGAGCCAAGTACCATCCCTGACAGATTTGCCCCAGATCCCTAAATGGCCCTTCTCAAGGATTGAGCTCAGAACTCTGGGTTTAAGTAGGCCAATGCTCAAACCACTGAGCTAACCCTCCCCTCTTAGACTACAGTGTGATCCACTAAATAGATGAAAAGGTCTCTTTCTGATGCCTCTTCCTCACTGATGATCAAAAGTTAATTCATGATAGTTCCCTTTCCCAATCTTAGTATCTTCCAATTTTTTTAAATACAGGAGATTGTAAGTAATAAAATGATAGTTTTGTATTAGGTCAAACACATTCAGATAGACTGACTCAAATAAAATTAAGTCTGAGCCAATAAAATACAAATATTTAAATGATAGAACAAGAGCATGTATGCTATCTAACAATATTATGTATTGGAGTTAATGCACTAACTATAATTTAATGAAGCCAACTGTTGTCTTTCATTAATATGGAAAAACTCCAGTATCATGATGAACAACTTGAAATTATGTCTATTGAGGTGACCTCTTCCCAGAATTCTTGTTTATCGGACTGTCGATAATGTGTAAGGAGAAGGAAGAATACTTAGTCACAGTTTTTCCTTTGTGTAACTCTTCAAGTCAAGGTAATATTAGCTGTTTATATATTTGAAGCATCTTAAATGCATGCAATTATATCCTATGTATGATACTGACTCAGATTTTTATGGAAATGTCATTTTGAATATGAATATTCATAACTTGAATATATTTTATGCCAAATAGGGCAAGTAACCTATAATTCAAAAGACTATAATTTGCTAAATGCATATATTCTATTTATGTACATGTATTTTTCTTATATGAAGTTTGAAATATAAAGTGTAAACTTGTTTGTTAATCTAGATCATCTAGTAAAATCCTTTAGTGGTACCTATGGAACTTAATAGCCCAATGCTCAAGACAAGGCTTTGTGAATAGCCTTTTTTTTCTGTAAGCCTAAACTGTGGTTGGTCCTATCAAGACATGTGACCATGCCATCTGGTGCTGGAATCCATCTTGAATTTGGTATTTTTCCAGCAGGGAAGGAGGAATGGGACAAATACTTCATGCCCTGGGAAAACTCTATTTAAGAAATGGGAAGCAAATTATGATTGGCTTCACAGACTGCTCCCCAACTCAGTAGAAGCTGGAAAGAAAAGAACTCTGATGAGGGGAGAAGCTATTCGATCCAGTTCAGAAAAAAATCAACTCTGGCCTAAATAACTTTCTCTGAAATAAGAACTGTTGTGAGAAATTATGATTCAACTATTTATCTTAGAAACCTAGGCCTAGCTGGCATGTTGTATTTTAGTTTAGTAGCTTACTTTGATCTGTGTAGTCATTTGCAACCACTTAAATCCCACTTATAAATAATAAACAAGTGATTTTATTATCAAACTTAATGTAATTAATTATTACCTAGAAGAAGTCTCCTTTTTTGATAAAGGGAATGAATTCAATGAGCTTTCTCTATGTAAAACTGTTATGCAGAGTAAAATGGATTTATTTGGGGGTTTGGTCCCATTGGGGTTGTGCTCCTAGACCTGAGCAGTTATCAAAATCTATATTGCTATGCTCGGGAGCTGTGACCCCCAACTCTGTGTGCCTATTTGATGGAGGAGACCATAGCTTCTGGCTCAGCAGAACAGGGTCCTGGGGCACCCCAGAGGGCAGGTAGGCAGGCTCAGTGGTATGATCAGCCCATCAGGTGACAGTCATAAGGGGTTCTCTGTGATCCAACTCATCACACTACATTTCTGAAACATTCTCCTTTGATTGTGATTTAATCCAAATTGTTATTTTCCATTATTCAGATTTCCTCTGTTTAATATCTGATTTGATTTTTAAAATAGTAAATATATAAATATAACAAAAGCAAATAAGGAATGTTACTAGATTTGTTGTTTTGAAAATATATAAAACTGTGAATTTTTTACATGATTTCATTACAAGATTTTTTACATTAATTGTTTACATGATTTCATTCATTCTAGGTTTGCTGAAAGTTGGGTTATGAATTTGTTTCTAATATTTCATTTAGCTTTTTATACTGCAAAAACTTTTACAAGTATCCAAACATCATACTGAAGACTAAATAATCAATAAGAAACTAAATTTAGGAGATTCAAATTTCCCAACATTTCTTAGGTGACATAAGAGACCTTACTCAAATCATTGACCAGGATTTAATTCAAATACAGAAAAAAAGCAAAACATTATAAGCAAACATTGCCCAGAGATAAATATTGCTGTTACATATAGTCCTCTAAACAAATCCTGGCAGATGAATTTAATTATAGGAAGGAAACAATGAAAGAGCAAAAGATATTAAATATTTGGCAAATTAGAATTTTGTTGGAATCCTTTCTATTAGGATAAAAGAGTTCCTGTTCCTGTGATCGTATTATTTGAAAAGCAAGGCTTTTTGTGAGTACACTCAGGAATGCTATATATTCTCCCTTATACATCCCTTTCTTCAGCACAATATAAGACTAAGAGCTGAGTTCCAAGATAGAAAACTTGCCTTCTATCACATCCAGTTTTCCTCCTAAATGCATACCAGCATTTGTCTGGGAAAGTCAGGAAACTTATGTCTATTCTGACTCCCAGAATAAATGTCTCCTCCTTTTCATTTTGAAAAGGATTCTATCTCCTTAAGATAAAAATACTCACAGTATAACAGTCCTGCAAAAGACTTGTAGTATTTGAACTTCAGAAGCATACATAGGTTTACCAGTACTTAATACTGATAGATTCCCATAGACTTCACTGGGTTTCAGATCAGTCCCATGCTTTTCCTTTTCATCAAAACTAAATGAAGCAAGGGGCATGAAACTACTCAAAATTATAGTAAAACATGTCCATTATGTGTTGTCCTTGGTCCACAGTAGTAGGAAAAGGAGAGTACTAATTAGGCCAGGTTCACGCTATATCTGAAAGGTCAGCTTAAGGTACACAATTCCAATTAGGTACATAACGTAGCTTGAGTCAACATATCTTAAGCTGAGCTTGGTGCCATCTTCACAGCGGGAGGTCAACGGGAGCAAATGCTCCCATTTGCTTCCCTTACTCCTTGAGAATCGAGGATTACCAGCAACAACCAGGGGCACCTTCAACATTCAATTTCCTGGGCCCTTAATAAACCCACTAAATCGAACACCAGAAGATTGATCTCCAGTATGGCAAGTGGAGACTTGGCCTCAGATTTCTAATTTTTTAAAAAATGTCTGGTCTAGTGGGAGTATGAAGGAGAAAATAAAGACACCAGGGTCAGTACAGTCACACTTGAAAGAAAAAATGCCTGAATCTGCAAGAACATTAAAACTAGGGGATATTAAAGTGTAAAAGCAAATGAGGGTGATCTGGAGTCCAAAAGATATAATGTATAACAAGCACCAAGAAATCTCCTTGTTTGTGCCAAATTTCCATGCAGCATGAATAATAGAATTAACTTTAATTGCTTGCAGAATGTTACTAAAACCAAAGGGCTGTATGCTAGCAGGAACAGAGCAGCCCTAACCCTTGTTATCTGATATCAAAATGCTTGGCTCATCCACTTACTGCACATATAGAAGCCAGGCTACATCTTTTTCAGCCAGGTTTATTATACCTTTTGCTTTGCTACTCACTTTTTCACACAGTGTATATCTTTGTTAGAAGCTACACTCCGTACATTTGCTCCACCCATTTCAGATCTGATCCTGCAAGGTGCTCAGCACTCTGGGGGCAATCCAGCAAAGCACTTAACCACATACTTAACGTTAAGCGTGTGAGTAGTCCCACAGATTTCAATTTGTGACTAAGTGTCTTGCTAGACTGGGACCTGAGTGTTCAGCACCTTGCAGAATAGAGTTCTGTGTGCCTGAGTCTGTCCCTTACATGGAGTAATCCTTTCCACCATAAAGGGCCCCATACATTTCAATTGGGTAATGTGTGCTGTATTCAGCATGAGTAAAGATAGTGTAATGGGGTACTTCATAACCACGCCTCTGCCACGTATCTTAGCTATGCAAACAAGAGGGAAAATAATTCCATTTAATGAAAGACTTCTTGTGTTGAATCACTCCCACCTTTACAGTTGTACTGAAAAGAACTTCAGTGTAATAGACACTGGATTCTGAATGGATGTGCACAATATTTTTAATACTGAGAAATGTTTTGTATAACCCACTGACAGGGCTTCTTCTCTCCTAGATGAGTACCAAATGTATATCTGCAGTAGAGTACAACTACTTAGTGCCTCAAGAGAATAAATCCCTTAGTATTCCTGGTTGCTTACTATGCCTGAATTGCAATGGGTAAAATAAATACATTTATATTGCAATCTAACCCAAAGAAACCATTGTTGACAATGGTTAATTTCACATTTAAAAAAAACCCACAACCACCTAAATATTAAGAAATTTGGCTACAGATAGATAGATCAGAAGTGACAGATTCTCATTGGGTGGGATTTTTGAAAAAGTTCCTGAGTGAGGAGCAAATGTCCCATTTGAAGTCTATGACACTCATGTTCCTAAATCACTTAAGTATTTAGAATCCTATCCATTTCCTTACTGAAGCCTAATGCTTTGCCTATTTTGGTAATGATGCTTTGTAGTAGAGTCCTTGGTGGGTTTGGTGGCCTAGAAGTTAGTGCACCTGCTGCCACTTCCCACAGACTTAGTCCACCTTTTAATCAAAGGTGCATTGAGGAAGACAGGAAGTCTGGGTTCCCACCCCCACATTAGGGGCAGTGGTAAGGGAACCCAAACACACCCACTCCCTTGGGGCCTAGGAGGGTGAACAATGTCTGCCTCCCAAAGATTTCCTCTGGGTTACCCTTCCTGGGTCCTATGCTGCTCTCCTCCTTCAGCTTCAAGTCTGAAATAAGGTGAAAGAAGGAAACCAAACCATCAGCACCAACCTAGCTCAGTACATAGTCATCTTTCCTTACTGAGGCTTCTCTAGCACCTTCTTCAGGGGCATCCAGGGAGCTCTGTCCTGCTCCCTTTCCCCGGTTGAAACTTGCTCTGAAGGCTAGAAGGGCAGGAAAACCTGGGCAGAGTACTGTCTTTTAATCCCTTTCAGACCAATGTGGGTGGAGTTTGCACACTCCATCACAGGCTGTCTCTCAGATGAAGTCACTGTGACTGCCATGACGTAAGTTTGATTTCATCAGCCATACACTAGGTAAGATTTTGTCCCTATACCATTTTCCTTATCTGAGCACAGTAACCTCTAGCTGTTGCAGATTGTTTTCAGTTAAGAGATATATCTGTCAAAAGCTGCGTGACTTCTGGGTAAATGATAAACTTAGCATAAACTGTATGTAAATCAGTTTTCAAATAGGAGAGGCTTTCGAGGATCTTGTATTTGGGCATGTAAATCTTCCCCTTGGTGCACAAAATGCACATTTTTCCCATTAAATGCTGATTTTGAGCAAATCCAGATAGGAGATTTAGATCTTTTTTGAAACAACCAACAATCTGAAATTGGGCCCACAAACACTGAAATGAAGTAACTTTACAAAAAAATAGAATGAGCAAGAATAAAAATGATTCAACGAGCACACTGTAAATTCTTGATGAAAAATTAAAAAGAGAGAGAGAGAAAGAGAGAGAGAGGAATAAACACAAAGAAGTTCCCAAGAGGTGATTGGAGCAATGTTGAAAAACTATAAGAAATCATATGCCATGAAAGAATAAATGGGAAAAGAGGCCAGGGAATGGTAAGTAGGTAGAGAATGAGTGAATGGAGCTGAAACCAACATACAGTAGTTTATACAGGCAGTCCCCGGGTTACATGGATCCGACTTACATCGGATCCCTACTTACAAACGGGGTGAGGCAGCCCCGCACTAGCTGCTTCCCCCCAGCAGACCAGGGAGACACAAACCAACCCCCCCCCCCCCCAGCAGACCAGAGAGACGCGGAGCGGCTTTTCTCAGCAGACACCTCAGCTTGAGAATAAAGGACTGAGGGAAGTGAGGTGTGGGAGAATAAAACTGAGCTCTGGAGAAATGTTTGGCTAGAGTTTCCCCTACAATATGTACCAGTTCCGACTTACATACAAATTCAACTTAAGAACAAACCTACAGTCCCTATCTTGTACGTAACCCGGGGACTGCCTGTACTTTGTTATTCCTTTGTATTAAGAAAAGAAAGCTGTCGATTTTTATTGGTTTATGAATAATGTGCAACAGCTATATCATATTCCCTGAAGGCATTATTTCTTCAGAGATAAGCATGGCTCTAGCATGAGCCTGAATCCTGGAAAATAAGGTTCAGATTTGCTCCCTATAGCTGCAGGAAGTGGTGGGATAACTCAGTTGCCTACAGTGGCTGGAGCTCTGGGAAGCCCAAGCCCAGCTGCTACGGGCTGAAGTCACAGAGGTCTCTGGAAGTCACAGATTCAATGACAAAATCATAGCATTGCCAGTTATCACACTAGGGAAAAATCTGTTCATATTACAAACGTGCTTTGGCAGGCTCGGAAGCTTTATATTAGGAAAATAATTTTTTAAAAACTGGGAGCATGTAGAAGTGGCAGAGGAACAGGCAGGATGGTATTTAGCACAGAAGAGCCCCCTAAGCGAAGCATACATTAAGTAATATGAAATGGCAGATGCTATTTTGCACTAGTGAGATTAAATACATACAGACTGATATGACACCAGTAAACTGTGGGCATATGAAGTCAAGACAACAAAGACATCTTGCTGCATATGGAGCAGAATACGTCGGCATGATCACTTCCTGACTGGAGAGGGCTCAACAAAAGCGCTGGGCTGCTTGGGCTCTCCTGTCCATTCTTAGCACATCGTCTGCAATGCTGGCAATATAGCATTCCTTTCTAACAAGCAAATGTATTTCTCAGGTATGAAATCTGACATGTTGCTATGATACGTTACAGGGCTTCAATTGCCAATGGCCTGAAGCATGACACTCTTATTATTGTTTCTAGATGACTAAATTTAATTGAGAAGTAGTCTTTATTTCTCTCTGGGAAATATATTTCAGAAGTTGCCTCACATACCAAAAGAGAATCTTCTGCAGTGCTTACTGCTGCATCAATGATTCCTCTTTAAGAAAGATGTACAACTGAAAAAAATCTGCATTACCTTTAGGATATGCTTTAAAACTTTCCTATTTGATAAAGCTTTTCCCACCATAATCAGAATAACGTTCTCAGCATCAACCACTTCCTTCTTTCCATAGTCTGGAAAAAGACCCTTCCACAAACAGAGTTTTCTCTAACCTTGAAAAGGGAAAATTACAGAATCTTCACTAGGGACTTTCTTCCTGCCAATCTATTTTGCAGGAAAAGCATTCCTGCAGTGATGGTTGGCCGTACAAAAGAGAGAGAGCATGTCTTCAAAACAGAAACAATTTCATGTTGGGAAATAAATAGGAAACTATAATAAAAACATGTCACCAAATATTTCACAGCAAGCATTTGCTGGAAGGGAGAATTCAGAAATTAATTTTTATACCGTGTGGAAAATGTAACCCTTTAGTGCTGTTATCCTTTTTATATATCTTACAGGTGTTCTGTGTAAATCAGGAACAATGTACAAATCCACACATATTATACAAGCTTCCTGCCCTACTACTCTCCTCCCTTCATACCACCACCACCACATACCAGTACAGGTGATATATCCTTATTTGTTGTGTTATTTGTATAATTTACATTGCACATCCCTTGGGAGTGCATCTTTTCTTAGGCCACGTCTACAGTATGGACTGCACAACAGCATAGCTACAGAATTGCAGCTCTTTTGCTGTAGCACCCTAGTTTAGTTTCTTCCTAGTGCAGCAAAAGGGGTTTCAACATTATTTTACCTAATCCACTTCTCCAAATAGTGGGAGCTACATTAACAGAAGAATACTTCCATTAACCTAGAGCCATCTATTCCAGCGCTTAGCTTGTTGTCGCTATAATGCTCAGGGGTGTGAATTTTAATTTGTCACACTCCTCAGCATAGTAGCTATGTCGATCTTACTTTTAAGGGTATGTCTACCTTGCAATGTGAGCTCATGGTCATTGAAATTCAAGATAGCAGACAGCTTGGGCTTGCGTATCTGTACACTTTTGTAACCTGATTGTAGACATTCCTATATAAGGAACTGTTGAACCCAGGGACCCAACCTGGGACTTCAGCATATACATTGCATTAGGCAGGCCTGAATCCACCCACCCAGATTTCCTAATGTCTATCCAAAATGGGGCTGTTCTAGCTCTTTGTTCGTAGTGCAGTGTGGGAAAACTTGACTGTCTACCACGTGTGACTGTCCAGAGTACAAATAAAGTTGTTCCATGGGGTTGTAGAACACCTTTGGCAGACTCCTAGAGCATGAGTCTTGTGGGGCTATGTTTACATTGGAACACAATAGGGCTTGAATCCTGGCTCCTACCTTGAATTAGGCTCAGACCCTCCACACTGAGGGGTCTTGGGACCCCAAGTTAATGCTATTTGAGTGTAGACCAAAGAAGTTATTAGGCTTGAGCTTGAATTCAAGCCCTAGGTTTACACTGCAATACAGACATACCCTAACTGTAAAGTGATCTCTGTTGTATACCTGTAAAGCACCATCCACCCATGTGGTAATACAACATAAGCTATGGTAGTAATGAGGAACTTACAAACCTAAATATATAAACAGGCACAATACAATTCAAATATGTTCACATCTTAGGATACATAGGGTACTGAAGAGTTCTATTCTCTTGAATAAAAGAGGACGTTAAAGACTTTTATTTACTGGGAAGCTGTTCCATGTGTCAAAGGTAGCATGGAAAATGATGGAGAAGTCATAAAAATGGTTTGGGGAGAATGCAGGAACAGAATGAGGTTTATAAAGTAATAAGGTATTTGGGGGCCCATGACATGGTCTCAACAAGAAATAGTTATTGACTCTTAGGTAAACTCGTTGATTTAGGGACCCGTCCTATAAATACTTACACACAGGCATAACTTTTCTCACCTGAGTTCAATGGGACTAGTGATGTGAATAAAAGGTTGGCAGGTGTGGTTACAAGCTCCTATATTGTACCCTTTGCACATTGAGTAAGAACTGCATTTCTAAAGAGGCATGCCCACATTTTCTGTCTGGCTGAGCTATATTCCAACACCCTTATATTTCTCTGATCCTGGGGCTGCCCTGCAGCATAAATTATAGCACCTCTGGGCTGCTCTAATTTCTGCCTGTCTGTCTGTTGCCCCAAGAGATTGTTTCAGCGACTAGCTTCAGGGGATAGCCAAGTTAGTCTGTTACAGAATAAAACAACAAATGGTCTGGTAGCACTTTATAGACTAGCAAAACATGTAGATGGTATCATGAGCTTTCGTGGGCACAGCCCACTTCTTCAGATGACCGGAGTTATGAGTAGGGGATATGAAAACTTGAAATAAATAGGAGAGGGGAAGGAGATGGGAGAGAAAAAGAAAAAAAGGAAAAAAGAAGGGGAGTGAGAGACAGGGCATCATTAAGCATCAGCAACTAGACACTGAGATAGATAAATTCCCCTGGCTACCTGGGAAAAAGTAGAGTAGGAGCTGCTATGCTGGTGATATGTCACCTAGGTTTTCTCCTATGGATGAGGAATCTTCTGATGACCAATTAAGTTAATTTCCCAGCTAATTTGTGCCATCTGCCTAGGACCATGAACCAGGATAATAATGGATGTTCAACCTCTCAATGGGAGTTTGAAACTGCTTACTTGATTTCCTTGGGGAAATGATGAATAATCCCTAAGACAAGTATTCTTTCTAACTAGCCAGCCAGCCTATACAAAATGCTTGTCACCATGCTCTAAGCATTCAAAATTTCCAAGATATGATGCCCACTGTGGTATTATAGAACGACAGATATGTGGGGCTGCAAGGAGCCCTGAGCATTCATCAAGTCCAGCCCTCTGCATTAAGGCAGAACCAAGTAACTCTAGACCAGGGGTGGTCAACCTGCATCTCACAAGCTGCATGCACTTCTTCTCCCCCAAAAGTGCAGCTTGCAAAGCCACTCCTGCCCCCACAACACCCTCCATTTCTCTTCCCACCCCCAGCTCCGTGTGCTCCCCGGGGCAGTGTTTTTTTGTTCGACAATTCCAGTGCGGCTCTTTGCATTTTTTCCGTCGCTGTTTCGGTTCTCTTTGTTAAATGGGTTGGCCACCCCTGCCCTAGACCATCCCTGACAGGTGTTAGTCCAATCTGGTCTTAAAATCTTTCTTATGTGGAAAAATAGTTGACAAACAATACTGACCCAGAACCTCAGCTAGCATGAAAGTGTCTCTCCACTGACCTACACTCATACTCAGCGCCATTCCTGTCCAGAGAGAAGAAGCCCATCTCTTTTGCATGCACCACAGGGAGGTTCCCCTACAGTGAGAGCATCCCCAAAATTGTTAAGCAAGCTGTCTGAAACTCTGCTCTGTGCCACTGGAATGGTGTGAGGCATCCTGAACAGAACCGAGAATTATGTCTCAGAGGGAATGTCTACACTACAGAGTTAGTTCGAACTAACGGACGTTAGTTGGAACTAACTTTCATAGGCGCTACACTAGCGCTCCGCTAGTTCGAACTTAATTCAAACTAGCGGAGCGTTTAGTTCGAACTAGGAAAACCTCATTTTACGAGGATTAAGCCTAGTTCGAACTAGCTAGTTAGAATTAAGGGGTGTGTAGCCCCTTAATTCGAACTAGTGGGAGGCTAGCCCTCCCCAGGTTTCCCTGGTGGCCACTCTGGCCAACACCAGGGAAACTCTATTGCCCCCCTCCCGGCCCCGGACCCCTTAAAGGGGCATGGGCTGGCTACGGTGCCCGTGCCAGGTGCAAGCCTGCCAGCACCCAGCCGGCAGACCCTGCATCTGGCACGACTCGAGCCAGCCACCTGATGCCCCCCAGCCCTCCCCCTCTTCCCGGGACCAGACTGGAGGCTCCCGGGAGCTTGCCCTGGACCGCAAGAGGCGGGCACCCGCCTGGGCTAGTGCGGACATCATGGACCTCGTCCACGATCTCCACACTAGGCACAGGAAAGTGGCCATCTAGGGCAGGAGAGCTGCCAGCCTGGCCACCCAGGAGCAGGTGTGCATGAAAATCAAGGGGGTCCACTGAGACCCCCGACCCTGAGCCCTGAGCTTACAATGGCCGTCCTGGGTCAGACCAAAGGTCCATCTAGCCCAGTAGCCTGTCTGCCGACAGCGGCCAACCCTAGGGACCCTGGAGGGGATGGACCAAAGACAGTGACCAAGCCATTTGTCTCGTGCCATCCCTCTCCAGCCTTCCACATACCTTGGGCAGGGACACCACTCCTACCCCCTGGCTAATACCACTCCATGGACCCAACCTCCATGACTTGATCTCACGTCCCTTTAAACTCTGTTCTAGTTGTAGCCTTCACAGCCTCCTGCAGCAAGGAGTTCCACAGGTTGACTCTTTGCTTTGTGAAGAACAACTTTCTGTTACTAGTTTGAAGCCTGCTACCCATTCCTTTCCTTTGGTGTCCTCTAGTCCTTCTTTATGGGAACTAATGAAGAACTTTTCTGTATGCACCCTCTCCACCCAACTCCTGCTTTTAGAGACCTCTATCCTGTCCCCCCTCCATCTCCTCTTTTCTAAGCTGAGAAGTCCCAGTCTCTTTAGCCTCTCTTCATATGGGACCTGTTCCCAACCCCTGATCATTTTAGTTGCCCTCCCCTCTTCCAGCCTCTCTCTTCCCCTCTCCCACCTCCTTTTCCCAGTCTCCCCCAGTTTTGTTCAATAAAGACAATTTTTGAACACAATTGTCCTTTATTTTGTACATCAAGAAAAGGGGCTAGGGAAGGGTAAGTGGAAGGAGGTGAGGGAGGAATGGGGTATGAGCCCCCGATGGGGAGGACTGGGCTGGCTCTGCAGGCTTCTGGGGGTGGAAGCTCTCCTGCAGCCCCCCAATTGTCCCCTCTCCCCAGATGGCAGCCTGCGGCAAGTGCAGCCGGTCTGATGGCCGAGTGCTGTGATGTGCCCAGTGTGGGCACTCCGGGCACTCCAAGCCAGGACTGGTTTTCAAGCGGGGCACCCCTGAGAACTGTCTGTCCGGGGTGGGGGTCGGGTCCCTTTAACCACAGCCCTCGGCTAGCCTGAGGCAACAGTTCCTACAGCTTTGTTTATCAAATACCAGTCTTTTCAAATGACTTCTCACTACCTAAAAAGTACCTTCAGCTGCTTGTCAGCTGCATCTTTGTTCTGAGGGTGTGTCTTCACTGCAGAGTAAACATGGATGACTGGCACCCAAGTGTGAGCATGCAAGAGTCATCCTCTTCATCATTACTGATTTAAATGTAGAGCAACTATGATAATGTTATAATTAGATGGCAATCCAGATAATTGTGTTAGGAGTAGCAGTGTGATGCTTCCTTCGTATTTGTGAATCAAACATTGAGTGTAATACGTTTCATGGTCTGTATTGGGTGACCACAGTTATATACTGGAGAGTTTTTAATTTTCCATTTGTGCATCAAATATTCGTATCTGCTATGGTTTGAGCAGGTGCAGTTTAAGGCTGCCCATAAGCTTTGTTGAAGACTTAAGCCAAGGGTCTTCAGCATCGAGTTTTTCACAAGGTGACTTCTTGTGAATTCCATTCGGCTTTCCAAGTTTCAGCAGGGGTGAAGTCACATTGTTGAAAGTTAAGTGTGTTGGTCCGAAAGGGCTTGCAGGACTTCTAGCATTGAGGAGGGATTTTGCTGAAGTGTTGGTGGAAGGAGAGAAGTTCATTTTCCTTGATTTTCTGGATTTCCTGGAAGGAAGGAGCATAGTGAATGGATGGGGGAGCAATTTGTGACAGTCTGAACAACCAGGGTGTTGGGGTTGACTTGAGAATTCCAGGGATGCACCACATTAAAGTGTTCAGTGAAACATAAACAAATCGAATGTGGCTACTTCTGGTCCATACCAGTGTATCGTACACTCAGCTATGGAGTACACAGGGGCAGCCACAGATGCTCATGCTCCCCAGCTTGTGCTTGTCAGTTCCTGAATCAGGTTGACCCTTGTCTTTCTCTTGGAGGCTACCTTCTTCAGGTAGTCATGGAAGGTGAGTGTGCAGTCCAGCTTCAATCTTAGATAAGTTGTAGTGGGGTCATGCTGCAGTGTTGCTGCAGAAAAATGTACCTTCGGGGTCCACTAAGTTTTCCTGTTATCAGTGTAGATACTGTTGTTTGTGGGGCTTTGTCTTGAGCCTCCATTTCCAGAAATATTCCTCCATGGTGGTTAGGTCCCTGTGGTGGCTGCTTGCAGTGCCAGGGCAAGGTAATTTGCATAAGCAAATTTGCATGTCTTCATTGGCAGAATGTCACTTGTGTAGACATTGAAGAACATCAACACAAGCACTGAGCCTGGTAGCAGTCTGTTGTTGAGGAACCCGGACAAGCTGATGACTCTGTTGTCCAAATGAACACTTAGCCACTGCTTGCTCAGTACCATCCACAGCAGGCATTGTGTTTTGAGACAGATGGTGCTTCTTGCAAGCTTCAACATCAGGCCTTTAATCCAGACCATGTCATGGGCCAATGACAGGTCTACAAGGCTGTGCCAGTCTTGGATTTCTTGTGAGAATCTGACTTCAATATGCATTGCAAGGGACAAAACTTGGTCACAGAAACCGCTTTTAAATCAGAATGCTGCAAGCTCTTTGAGGATTAATGAGTCAAAAAGAGGGTTGATTCACTGGAGGATAATATGCTCTAGGAGTTTGTAGGTCACGGGAGTTATATCGGCTTATAGCTTCCCAAGTCATCAGTCATCTTGGTTCAGTTTGAATATGGCAATGACGATCACCTCACATCATGCTTTCAGATGCATCTGGATTGTATAGTTTTGATGTACAGTTTTGCCAACTATTGGAGCCCCTTAGGGCCTAGCTGATGAGCAGATTTTGGGGGACATTATCTCTGCTGGCCAACTTCCCTTCCTTCAAATTTTCCTTTACTTCATCTGTGCTGGAGGAAGTGGGGTCCAAGTGGATATCTCACTTGATGTTTTTGCTGAGCAGTCTTTTTGTGCTCTGTGACAGTTTAGAGATTATGGAGTTTAGTGACTTCAAGAAATTGTATTAGGGCCCAAGACAGAAGTGTGTGACATTCAGACCCAGAACACACATGATCCACTGTTGGCATCTGAGTTAGTCTAGAGAATCTAAAAAGCTTTCTCAACTTGAGGACTGGTCAGCTGGTTGTAATGCTAGAGTAGGTCCTGGGCTTCTGTTGTCCATCGGGAAGTGTATTCTTCCTGGAAGACCTGGTGGATGCTTTTCTTGGCAGCAGCAATAATAAGGCCAACAATCCAATGATAACATTCTAGTTTTGTGGGAATTTGGATCACCACTTTTTCAACAGCTTTCCTATAACAAATTGTTAAAATCAGCAACATATAGGACTGGGATTGGTGCACTTGGGAGCGCTGGCTTCAGCCATTTTAAAGCAGGGGCTTTGTACATGTTCGTAATGTGCAGCTCCTCTATCTTGATGGTGGTGATGGAACTGGCTTCTTCTTCAGTTGCAGGGAAGATGTCAAAATCTATGAAGGTGTTCTTCATATATGTAAGCAGGGGCTAAACCGCTGCTTGCTGTCAGCCAGCTGAAAGGAGGGGTGGGTGTGCCCACTACAGTTGTTTAGCTCTACAAGGTAATTAACTGTTAACTGTTGACATGTAAATACTGCTCAGGAGAGAATCCAAGGTGTGGCTATGTAAATCCCGTTCAGCCAGGGCTGATGGAGGGTCAGTGCTGGAATGGAATGTGGAGAATTGTATATAATTTGGGACTGTTGTGAGGTAACTAATCATGCTACCCCTAAATGTGGGAACTGAGAGCCAGACCTACTGCAGCCAGTAAAGCGGTGGCGACCAGTGGCCTGGCGTGGAGCGGCGGCAGGCAAAGAGCGGCCATCAGCGGCGTGGCGTGGTGCGACGGCGGACGAGGAGCGGCCATCAGCAGCGTGGTGTGGAGCAGCGGCAGGCGAGGAGCGGCCATTAGCGGCGTGGCGTGGAGCAGCGGCAGGCGAGGAGCGGCCATTAGTGGCGAGGCGAGGAGCGACAACCAGTGGCGTGGTGTGGAGCGGCAGCAGGCGAGAAGCGGCGACAGGTGCCCAGCGGAGCGTCCAGAGGTGTGGGATGAGACAGCTGGTGAAGCGTGGCGGAGTTTCGTATAAGGTGCCCTCTATCTATCTCCCCACCCCCATTTCTACCCAGGTTGGGAGGTGAAACCCTGCGGGTGAACTTTGGGACTCTGGGTGGCACAGAGACTTGTGGGGACAGAGACTTTTGGGGAGTCGGTGGACTTCGGGCGAATCTTGGCTGGGGTGGGGGCTCATGTTTGGGTTATGAACTCTGTTTGTGGTGTTTTCCCCAAGCTAATGCCATATGAATTCTTCCTCTGTTTCATTAAATGTTCTTTTCCTACACTCAGACTCAGTGCTTGCGAGTGGGGAAGCATTGCCTCTCAGAGGCGCCCAGGGGTGCGTGAATTTCCCAGATCACTGGGTGGGGGCTCGAGCCGGTTCTTTGTGAGATTGTCCCCAAGATATTGAACCCAGCCCTGGTTACTGCCAGGCCTACCTGGCAGAAGGGTTACATATATATGGCTGTGTGTGAGTGCCCTCAATGGAAAGCCATGCTAGGTCACTGTGTCTACACAGTTTCTGCACTCCCATATAAATGTCAGGGATCATACCCTGTGGTTCTTTATGCTAGGATGCCCTCGAATTTTTTCCTAGACAATTGTCAGTCAAAGAAGACTGGTGCATCTCCATATGTAGAGGGCACCAGCTAAAGGGGGGTACAGGTGACCTTCCAAGGCATCCTTCCCTTCCCCATTCCCACCTGAGGTCCCCATACTCTCTCTGCCCCTTCTTTCACACCCCACTTAACCTGCAGGAAGAGGGGCTCTGTCCTCCCACCGCATCACCCTGGCAACCAGGCCTGGACAGGGACCAGGATGGAACCGATCCCAGGGTATGTCTACACTACCCCGCTAGTTCGAACTAGCGGGGTAATGTAGGCATACCACACTTGCAAATGAAGCCCGGGATTTGAATTTCCCGGGCTTCATTTGCATAAGCCGGGCGCCGCCATTTTTAAATCCCGGCTAGTTCGAACCCCGTGCCGCACGGCTACACGCGGCACGGGGTTCGAACTAGCCGGGATTTAAAAATGGCGGCGCCCAGCTTATGCAAATGAAGCCCGGGAAATTCAAATCCCGGGCTTCATTTGCAAGTGCGGTATGCCTACATTACCCTCCTAGTTCGAATTAGGAGGGTAGTGTAGACATACCCCCAGTCACTGATTTGTGCAGTGTAGTCAGCTGCCTGGGGGAGAGTCTGGGTGGAGAGAAGTGGCAAAAGCTGCATGCTCCCTGCCAGGGCTCAGCTTCCTGGGATGGGCCAAATGTGCACAGAAGGTGAACGGGGCTCCAGCTCATGCAGCCACTGTCCCCAGAAGCTGAGCCTGGGCAGGTGGCAGCTAATCTCTACCACAGCCAGGCATTCTCCCTAGAAGCCTCTGCACTGTACCTGGCAGCAGCACAGCACAGCGCAGCAGGAAGAGGCTCTGGCCCTGCCTCTTCCACTCCCTGCCCGGGTGGCTGCAGGGGACAATGTGTTCCACCCCAACACGTTGCCTCTGGACAGTTGTGGGACAACCTGTCCGTCCTTCAGGAGGAACTGTGGGAAGGCACTGGGTACTATCAGCACTTGAATGAGTTAGGCTGAGACCTTACTGATGAGACCTTACAGAGTAAGAGTCTGGCCCCTAACCTGTAACTCCTAGCCAAGAAAGCTAGCCCAAGCCCTTCCAAACCCAGGTCACAGGTTATGCTGTGCGTATGGCCAAGAGGGTGGGCTAAATCTCAAATAGTGATAGAGATGTAGCCGTGTTAGTCTGATCTTGCTGAAACAAAAGACAGGACTATGCAGCACTTTAAAGACTAACAAGATGGTTTATTAGGTGATGAGCTTTCTGGCCCACGAAAGCTCATCACCTAATAAACCATCTTGTTAGTCTTTAAAGTGCTGCATAGTCCTGTCTTTTGTTTCAGCTAAATCTCAAGTTAGGGTCCAGTTTAACTATGCAACGAAGCCATAGTTCGGTCTTTATGGTTTTTGCTTTTCCTACCTTCCCCTGTATCCCATATACACTCACATCTTTTCTTTGCTTTTGCAGAGAAGCCATGGTCAGATAGCTAGGATTTAATATTGAAGTGAGTTGTATCAGTGTGAGGAGTGAGCTCTGTCTGCACAGTGACTTTACAGATTGTAATGTGTAGCTCCCTGGAGAACACTCTGCTTGGGTTTTGTTTATTTATTGTGCCTGGAATTACAGCTGCACAGACAAATACGAGATGCTGAAATGCTGAACAAAACTAAAATCAAATGAGCACTGAAAACTGTTTATGCAAATATAAGCAAGATACTGAGATCCAATGAAAGCCTCACTACTCATTGTTATTCATTAAACAAATTCAAGGAGTGAAATTCAGCAAACTGTCTGCCTCTGCACAGAACAATATGTTCATTGGTAAAGGGAAAATGATATTTGCGTAGGAGAGAACTGTGTAGGGGATTCCATCTTCATTTTGAAGGGTCAAATTTCAAAACCCCACCTTTAATTGTATGTGCACAGACAAGCACATCGATTTCTTGACCTCTTATTTCTGCATAGAATTTGTGCTCACAAAACCCAGTTGTCCACTCCTTCATGCATGTACATTCTGTCACCTACAGGCACGGATCTCAGCACTCAAAAAGTGTTTGTGCAGGGGTTTGTGTACACAGAGAAGCAGGTGCATAAACACCAGCCAGATAGACAACCCTCCATGAAAACTAGGTCCTATTTTACTAAAATGAACATTCTACATTCAATTTTTATCCCACTAAGCTCAATGGAAGCCAGTTTGAAATCTCAGTGCTGCCTGCTTTATTGTGAAACCAAACTAAAGGGACCTATGGAAAACGTTTCTTCCTCAGTCACTGTGCATGGTCTAACCCAATATTTGAATGGGTTATTCCAATAGAATAATATGGATCTATTTATTAATTTATTATTATTTATCTGTTTGCATTATGGAGGAACCTAGGGGCCCCATCTGAAACCGGGCGCCCATTGTGATTGATATTGGGCAAACACACAGTATGAGACAGTATCCGTCCCAAAGATTTACAGTCTAAATAGATAAGACCAACACAAGGTGGGAGAAAGAAAGGATTATTATCCCACTTGGCTAGATTGGGTACTGGGGCACAGAGAAATCAATTGATTTCTTAGGTGGTTGGTGCTAGAGCTGAGAATGAACTAAAAACTCCTGAATTCCAGGCTAGTGTGTTAAACTGAGGACCATCTTTTCCTTCTCTTAACCACCCTTCTCACTCCCTTCACCCACCAAACCTTCTATTTACCTCACGCTAACTTGCAACAATAATTCAAACCTAACCGCATTTCGGTGTCATTGAGGGATCTATGGTGAGCTTGAGCCTGTCATTTTCCTTGTTTCCATGTGTATCGTGCTTACACTCCATATGGGCACAAAATAATTCATATCTAGTTGTTGTACCTGGCACTAAATTAAAGGGTTCACTAACATTTGTTTTATTTAGTTCAGGAAATAAAAATGGTACAGAATACAGTTAGCCCTGCAGGGATCCCAGGGCCTGAAGAAGATATGGTGTTTCTTAAAAGCTCCCCTGTTTGTTCTTTTAGGGTATGTCTACACTACAAAGTTAGTTCGAACTAACGGACGTTAGTTCGAACTAACTTTAATAGGTGCTACACTAGCGCTCCGCTAGTTCGAATTTGAATCGAACTAGCGGAGCGCTTAGTTCGAACTAGGTAAACCTCATTTTACGAGGACTAACGCCTAGTTCGAACTAGCTAGTTCGAACTAAGGGCTGTGTAGCCCTTTAGTTCGAACTAGTGGGAGGCTAGCCCTCCCCAGGTTTCCCTGGTGGCCACTCTGGCCAACACCAGGGAAACTCTATGCCCCCCTCCCGGCCCCGGACCCCTTAAAGGGGCACGGGCTGGCTACGGTGCCCGTGCCAGGTGCAAGCCTGCCAGCACCCAGCTAGCAGACCCTGCACCTGGCACGGCACAGAGCCACCCACCCGATGCCCCCCAGCCCACCCCCTCTTGCCGGGACCAGGCTGGCGGCTCCCGGGAGCTTGCCCTGGACCGCAAGAGGCGGGCACCTTCCTGGGTTAGTGCGGACATCGTGGACCTCGTCCACGATCTCCGCACTAGGCACAGGAAAGTGGCTGTCTAGGGCAGGAGAGCTGCCAGCCTGGCCACCCAGGACCAGGTGTGCATGAAAATCAAGGGGGTCCACTGAGACCCCCGACACTGAGCCCTGAGCTGACAATGGCCGTACTGGGTCAGACCAAAGGTCCATCTAGCCCAGTAGCCTGTCTGCCAACAGCGGCCAACCCTAGGGACCCTGGAGGGGATGGACCGAAGACAATGACCAAGCCATTTGTCTCGTGCCATCCCTCTCCAGCCTTCCACAAACTTTGGGCAGGGACACCACTCCTACCCTCTGGCTAATAGGACTCCATGGACCCAACCTCCATGACTTGATCTCACTTCCCTTTAAACTCTGTTCTAGTTGTAGCCTTCACAGCCTCCTGCAGCAAGGAGTTCCACAGGTTAACTATTTGCTTTGTCAAGAACAACAACTTTCTCTTACTAGTTTCAAGCCTGCTACCCATTCCTTTCCTTTGGTGTCCTCTAGTCCTTCTTTATGGGAACTCAGGAAGAACTTTTCTGAATGCACCCTCTCCACCCAACCCCTGCTTTTAGAGACCTCTATCCTGTCCCCCCTCCGTCTCCTCTTTTCTAAGCTGAACAGCCCCAGTCTCTGTAGCCTTTCTTCATCTGGGACCTGTTCCCAACCCCTGATCATGTTAGTTGCCCTCCCCTCTCCCAGCCTTTCTCTTCCCCTCTCCCACCTCCTTTTCCCAGTGTCCCCCAGTTTTTTTCAATAAAGACAGAGTCAATGTTGGAAGAAACGTTATCTTTATTTTGTACATCAATAAGAAGGGGGGCTAGGGAAGGGTAAGTGGAAGGAGGTGAGGGAGGAATGGGGTACGAGCCCCCGATGGGGAGGACTGGGCTGGCTCTGCGGGCTTCTGGGGGTGGAAGCTCTCCTGCAGCCCCCCAATTACTCCCTCTCCCCAGATGGCAGCCTGCGGCAAGTGCAGCCGGGCTGATGGCCGAGTGGTGTGATGTGCCCAGTGTGGGCACTCAGGGCACTCCAAGCCAGAACTTCTTTGGAAGCGGGGCACCCCTTAGAACTGTGTGTCCGGGGTGGGGGTCGGGACCCTTTAAGCGCAGCCCTCGGCTAGCCTGAGACAGCATCTCCATGCTCTAAGTCCTCCTTTTATGCCCTGCCGGCACTGCTTCCGGCCATCCTTAAGCCCTGTTCAGAGTCCACTCAATGTGGACTTACTAGTTCGAACTAGCAAAACGCTAGTTCGAACTAGTTTTTAGTTCTAGACGCGTTAGTTCGAACTAGCTTAGTTCGAATTAACTAATTCGAACTAAGTTAGTTCGAACTAGCGCTGTAGTGTAGACGTACCCTTAGTTAGTCATTCAGGTGTAACAAAACGTATCACCTATAACTTTGTTCTGTACTGTGTTTCTTTGTTACTTCCATTATAAAACATGAGTTTAATAGCAATAATACTTTGTGTTTGCATAGCTCCTTTCTTCCAATTTGTTTGCTGCATAAATATTAACTGAGCTTCCCAGAGCCTCTTTCATAAAGTAGGAAAGTAGCATTCCCATTTCATAGGTAGAGAAACTGAGGAACAGTAGTTGCACTTTGGAATGGAAACTGCCTTTATATTGGATATGTGCACAGCACACAGCCCAATGCTTTCACAGTAAGTCAGTAGCTGAGCCAGGCCCAGACTCCATAGACTCCCTTGCTTCAGGATTTTGACTTCACTATAGAAGTTGTTCTGGGGGTGAAATTTAACATGCAAGGACCCAGCCAAGAAGTATTATTTTGAATGGAGAGGGCAGTCAGATGTCTGGTTTTCAACTGAACACTGGGTCAAAAAAGGATCCTCCCTAGACCTCCCTAGACCTCATTCTGTTAAAATGAGTGAATGAGGGTGCAGGAGAGCAAGTAATGGAGGGAGGGCATATATAGTAAATAGGGCAGGGTTTTGGAGAACAGGGGTCAGTGGTGTTCAGTTTTGTTTAGTCAGAAAATTGGCAACCTTAGAATGGAGTAGGACAGGATTATTTGTGCCCTTTTGTAGTAATAGAATCATAGAGTTAGAAGGGAACACTAGTGTTAGAGAAGGGACCGCAAGTGCCAAAGGGAGAATATTATTAATTACCCTTTGGCAAGAGGATTCCTATTAAATATTCTTTTATAACTAGGCAATTAGCCCGTCATAAGATGGGATTTTCAGGTCTCTCCTCCATGTTGGTCTTCTTTCCTGAGCCTCCGGTCTCTCACTCCGTGTCTCTTTCTCTCTCTCTCTCCTCCTCCTCCTACTGCCTCCCCCTCTCTCTCTCTCAGATCTCCTCCGCCTCCTGCCTCTCTCTCTGTCTCTCTCTTTCTCTTCTCCTCCCCCTCCTGCCTCTCATTTGGGGGTCCGCGGAGCCCAAATGGCCGTTTGGGCACCGCGCTCCCCGTGCTGCATGGGGAGCGCGGAGCCCAAACGGTCACTTGTGCCACTTGTTCCCACGTGACGGCCTGGTTGAGCAGTGCAGAAGTCAGCTGAGCACCATGGCGGGAGGTGAAGGGGGGCAGGGCGGTGACGCTCATAGCCAGGGGGCGGGGTCTGGAGCCACTGTCACTCCACACATCACCGCCCCGCCCACTTTCGCTTCCCACCGTGGCGCTCGGCTGACTTCTGCGCCACTCAGCCAGGCCGCTGCAGAGGAGCAAGCAGCGCAAGCAGCCGTTTGGGCTCCGCACTCCACATGCAGCACGGGCCGCCCAGAGGGAACAGCCAGCATTTCAGCAACAGCGCCGCCCAGAGGGAACAGCCAGCATTTCAGCATTATAGACTCTCAGACATTGGGCTACTAGATATATGATTTTTTTACATTGATGTTATTCATTCAAAAACAAAAACTGTGAAGGAAGAGTTAAGGTTGTTAAAGGCAATTCAACCAATGTCACCCTTTTTTAGTGACAATAGGTTTGTTTGACAATAGTAATTTTTCAAAATTAAAAGAAGTGGCTGCAGTTATCCTTCTATGAAAACTATCTAACTGGTTTTCAAAAGCAGTATATAAAATGCACTCAACAATACAAAAGGATCAGATGTAACAGGCACTCTTCAGAATGCCAGACAGACAATCAGGGGCTAATTCAGCAACTTACTTCTGCATGTGCCTAACTTTAAGGATTAAATCCTGACCCTACTGAAGTCAATGGGAGTTTTGCCATTGACTTCAAAGGGGGCAAGATTTAACCCTCTATGGCTACGTCTACACTACAAGATTTTGGGGCAAAAATGGCCGTTTTTCCGCAAAAAGCTGTGGAGCGTCCATACCTCAAGTGCATTTTTGCGCAAGAAAATCTACAGTCAATTGACAGAACAGAGGGATTTTTGCAGTGTAGGTATAACTCTATGAGGCATAACTCCTTTTTGTCCTTCATCTCTTGTGCAAAAAGGCATGTGTGGACACTCCACAGGGGTTTCTTGTACAAAAAGAGCCTGAAAAAGCACAGGTGCTCTGATGGCCATTCTCTGAACGGCCATCAGAGTTTTCTTGAGCAAGAGCATCCATGCAGTGTGGACACGATGTGCTTTGAGCTGTGGACACGCTTTTGCGCCAGAAGTTTTTGTGCAAGAACTCTTCCACAACCGGAAGAGGTGATATACACCTGGCTAACAACAGCAATCTAAGTACAGTAAAACTCCAGTGGTCCGACATCTGATGGTCCCGCACTCCTGATGGTCCAGCACCATCAGGAATCCGGAAGTGCTCCGGGCAGCCGGACCATTGGAGCTGCTCTGCCCCCGGCTTCCCCGATTCAGCCGCTGCTGAAACTGACCAGCAGCTGAATCGGGGAAGCTGGGGGCAGAGCAGCTGGAGTGCTGCCAGTAGGTCCCGTAGCGCCACCCCTCGGGGCTGCGGGACCAACCCGGCAGCACCCCAGCTGTCCCTGATTCAGCCGAGCTGCTCTGCCCCGGGCTTCCCGGAGTCAGCCGCTAGTCAGTTTCAGCAGCGACTGACTTGGGGACGCCTGGGGCAGAGCAGCTGGGGTGCTGTGAGGTTGATCCGGTAGCATCGCCCCTTGGCGCTGTGGGACCTACCCGGCAGCACCCCAGCTGCTCTGCCCCAGGCATTCCAAAGAGCAACCGGGGTGCTGACGGGTTGATCTCGTAGCGCCAAGGGGCGGTGCTACCGGACCAACTCGGCAGCACCCCAGCTGCTCTGCCCCAGGCGTCCCGATTCAGCTGCTGCTGGGGCATAGCCGGACTATCGGAAGGGGGTGGGCTATAAGGGGTCTTGGGTGGCATCCCCACCACGCCACCCCAGACCCTCATAGCCCCCCCTTCCGATAGTCCGGCATATCTGATAATCCGGCACCCCCTGGGTCCTAAAGGTGCCGGATTATCGGAAGTTTACTGTACTATACCTCTCACAGAGGTCAGAGTAGTGGGTGAATTATATCAGTGGGATCTACATTATTGCTCTTTCTTTAATAGCATGAGTCATACAAAAAGATCTATATAAAAATAGATAATCCCTACCTCAAGTTTTCACTGCTCCAAACCATCTTTTGGGCAGGCGGCAAAGTTGTCTGGGGCCCTCCAGCTTCCTTCTGCTCCACTGCAGAGCTTGGATCTGGAAACTTGAAGCTTTGTTCCTCTCTTCTGACCACGAATGGCTGCTTCTCCTCTTTTGCCCAAACTTTCAGAATTTTTCTCTGGGGGATTGCCTTCATGTGTGGTACCATAGCAGAGCACTTCTGTGAAGACACTATGTTGACAAGAGAGCTTGTAGCTAGGCTGATAAGGGATGTTCTCCCACCAATATAGCACAGCCTACATGGAGGGATTAGGTCAGTACAAAGGAGCTTGGATTTTTCACACCCCCATGAGACAAACTGATATGCACTGTGGTATACACCTGGCTTGTATCCCTCTAGGGTGATGTCTCTCATCATCCTCACCATTGTCTGTCCTGCCAATTTCCATTCTCTCCACTTTCCCCCTGCCTTTCGATAAGAGGAGACAGTGTCTTATTCCAACTCAAGCAAACCCATTGTCTCATGCTGCTTTACCCTGAATATATAACCTTTAAGTGCTATTGACCCACCATTGTCTCTGATCTGGGAGATACATATTTAAGGTTTGTCAGCAATAGTGGATAGATATAGGCACAGGGGCATTTGCAATAGAGCAATTTTTATAGCAACCTCTTCATAATGACTTAATACTATAAACCAGCATTCATGCATCATAAGTACATAGATTCCAAAATCATGACAAGCAAACAGTATGGTTCTACATCTCTGTGCCATGCCAAATGATACCACAATCATGGCTATTTCATTGGAAGAGATAACTTTGGTCAGGCAAAGGGAGATTTTAATGCAAAGAGAAGGATGGAGGAGTAACAAGTTTATCAAAATCCAGTAAAGTTGAAGACTACAGTTAGCTAAGAAGAGCTCATATACTGAAGAGCAAATAAGCATTGATTCCAAAGAAAAATCCTGCTACCATACTCTTTGTATATAGCCTTCAATCTAGAAACAATATGCTAAAAATACATCTGCTGATGAGGTCAGCAGCACCATCCCCTGAGAGGGTCATAAGGATGGGAACGAAATAATAATGCAGAATCAGAAAGAAATAGTTGCAGCACTGGAAAAATGCCAAGATCTTTTGTTCATATTTTCAGCTTTCCTGACCCCATCAAGATGAGATCTCTGTTCTATTGCTAAGGTGCCAAGAGCAGCTGTGTGCACTCTATAAAAAACATTATGATGTCAGACAGGAGAACAAATCATATTTTCAAATAAAAATGTATTGGAAGAAATAATTAACAGTGATTAAACACTAACATTTTGAATGTTTTCAAAAAAAAAATGTAGAACTATTGTTTTCCCAGGTTAAGACAAAGATTTAGTTTTATTCTGAATAATGATGATTAATATGATTCTGATTAGACAGTTATGTCTGCATTTGTACGCTGGGGGCGGGTATTAGGATGTCCAAACTGAATTCATAGAATTGTGTTTAGTCCATATGCTGCTGGAGACCCTGATTCATGCATGACTCATAAGCTATTTTCTCAGTTATCCAGCCTGACCCTTTATGAGAAAGGAAATTATGACAGTTCAGAGCCTTTTGCAAATAGGGCCTTTCACAAGACTGTGCTCCTAGATGTATCCAAAGAATAGTAAAAGAGGCTCCATTACTCTTGTTAAGTGTTTCCAAGAAGAATGAAGAAGAGAGTTTGGTTAAAAACTCTAATAGCTTTAAAATACAAAAAGCTCCATAAGTGTGGGGTTGTTTGCAAGTCTCTCCCTATGGCACAGAGAATAACTTCTTTTACAAAGGGCATCATGAGGCAGTAAACAGCAGGGAAAGGAACACCTTGGACAGTTCAGGATCTAAGGAAATTCAACCTGCAGCATCATTCAGAGTCATGGGTGAACAAATCTGTTTCAGTGTGATGCCCTGTATAAAGGCTCAAGGGAAGAACTAGGTTTTTCACTTCTGCTCTTTTTACTGCTTTCTTCTAGGACAAAAGCCATGACTGGTATGGAGAAAGTAAATAAGGAAAAGTTATTTACTTACTCCCATAACACAAGAACTACGGGTCATCAAATGAAATTAATAGGTAGCAGGTTTAAAACAAACAAAAGGAAGAATTTCGCGTCACAATGCACAGTCAACCTGTGGAACTTGCCTGAGGATGCTGTGAAGTGTAAGACTATAACAGGGTTTTAAAAAGAACTACATAAATTCATGGAGGATAGGTCCATCAATGGCTATTGGCCAGGCTAGGCAGGGATGGTGTCCCTAGCCTGTCAGAGGCTGGGAATGGGTAATATGGGATAAATCACTTGATGATTACCTGTTCTGTTCATTCCCTCTGGGTCTCCTGGCACTTGGCCACTGTTGGAAGACAGGATTCTGGACTGGCTGGATCTTTGACCTGATCCAGTATGGCTGTTCTTATGTTTTGTTGGGTTGGTACAGCCTGGGGAGCAGTCCTGCTCCTGAGGTTAGCCCTTTTCCCATGGTTAAAGGGGACAACTTGACCTCGCTGACCCTAGTTGTCAAGAGGAAAGAGACATCATTTTCTTCACTAAAAAGACACAGATGAGGTTGGAACACTGCACTTCCCAAAATGAACACTACTAGTAACAAGGGGGACCTACACACATTCTTTTTGGGCTTCCATCTGCTCCCTCTGAAGTTGGTGGCAAAATTCCCAGTGACTTCACTTAAAGTAGGATCAGATGCCTTATCGGCATAGTATTGCCAACCCCAAATGTTCAAAAGTCACGAATCAGGCTCACCAAACATCATGGGATTCATTTTAAAATAATAAGATTATGTAAAACATAATATATTTGGGGTTCTTTTCATTTTCCTTCTGCTTTTTGAACCCGTAAGGTGCTCTGGGATCACATTTTGATGCTTTCTCCATAGCCACGAGCACCAGACACTTACTTTTTGTTTAAAAACAAAGGCTGAAGTCATCCCATATCCACTTGACTCCATAAGCTGGGGCTTTGAGGAAAATAATAATTAGCAGGAGACTCATGACAAAAATCATTAGAGTTGGCAATTTGCAAGAGAGCAAGTGCCCATTCTAGAAAAGGAAAAGCATTTAGAATTCAATGCAACAAATTAATTGCTAAGAAATTCTGAGTACAGTATATTAGGTTTTTCAGTGGATCTGGGATTACTATTTTAGGAGGTTACACCTTTGATTTTCTTTGTCCCCGATGTCTCACACGATAAGTCTGGGTTGTTGACGTTAGCTTTATGGGCCGGGGGCAGGGTCTTTTTTTGTTCTTTTGGAGGAGTTTAAAATCACTGGATCCTATTGTTTAGCTAAATTGAACTAACAATGTTAATAAAAAACAGACAACTATGGTGCAGCTATACCACTGCTATTTCCTATGATTCAGAACAAGAAGCTGAAAGTATCTTGCATAACACACTTATTTCAATGGAGTTACACAAAGGATAAATTTGGCCCAAGAGATTTTTGTTTGTTTAGTCACTGCTTTTTAGCACAAAACTGTTATGTTTAGAAACATATAAAATGTGTTTCCAGCCAAACCAAAATTAGAGCACAGTAGTTTGAAGCTTCTGCTAAAAGATTTATGTTTCCTTTATATTGCTCTGATACAAGTAGTCTTCAGAAAATAGTTTTATTTCATAATTTAATAATTCTTTACATTAGGGAAACAAGGCTGTATTTGTTTGAAAATCCCATGTTCCCATTATAGGGATTAATGAAAGCTAATTACACTTTCCTGTTTTTTGGGGGGGGTTAGAATTTGGGGGGGGGTTAAATTTGTTTTCTAACAAATTATTTATTACATATGAAATTGAGTGACAATTTGAATAAATTTTAAGAAAGAAAGAAAGAAAGAAAGAAAGAAAGAAAGAAAGAAAGAAAGAAAGAAAGAAAGAAAGAAAGAAAGAAAGAAAGAAAGAAAGAAAGAAAGAATTGTTCTTTGTAGATGGCCATCCAAAGAGCAGCTCTAAGTGATCCTGAAAACACCCATACATGTGTCTAACTTTAAGCACATAAGAGTCACTTTGATGAAAGGCGAACTGCTCCCATGCTTAAAATTAAGTATGTGCACAAGCACAAAGGGAATCAGAGCTATAGTTTGTAACTGCTCATATTCTAAAATGGTTTGGTGATCCCACTGCAAGTTTGAAGACTGCAGACTTCTGGCTAGGATACAAATCTCAAGGACAATTGGTCCCTCTGCTTCCAGGTATAAGATAATCATCAATTGTGTTCAGTGTAATATTTTCCATTTGGCATATAGTAACAGTAAAATTGCATAATTGGGCACCATGGATCTGGGCTAATGCCCATTAAAGTCAATGGGAGTCTTTCCATATTCTTCAGTGGGAAATGAATTAGGGGGATGGATTATAAGGGCACTTCCCTCTGAGCATCTGGCACTGGCCACTCTTGGAGACAGGCTATGTACAGAGGCTAGGCGGGCTATTGAGCTATTCCTGCATGGCCAATTTCTAATTTCCTTTGTTAGATAAGTTATGGAAATAGTTGAAAAACAGTCTAATCAGAAGTCTCAGTGGGGTACTCGTGTTAATCTGTAATTTTAAAAAAATAAGTAATCCTGTAGCACCAGAGGGTACATCTACAAGCAGGGCCAAAGCTGAAATAAGCTACACAACTTGAGCTACGTCAGTTGTGTAGCTGAAGTCGAAATAGCATATTTCAGCTTTTGACACTGTCTACACAGCAGGAAGTCCGAGAAAGAGCACTCTTCCTCCGACTTCCCTTACGCCTCGTAAAATGAGGGTTACTGGAGTTGGAGTAAGGAGTCCTCCTGCTAGACATTATTTTGACATTATGTTGAAATAATTAAGTTATTCTGAAATAACACTGCTGTGTAGACATACCTTAGAGAATAACAAAAATATATATAGCATGTGGAGGAAGTGGGTTTTGCCCATGAAAGCTCATGATAGTCTAATCAGAAGCAGCTCTGATTCTACAGCATAGCATTTCTCCCCATTCTACATTTATTTATGTATTTATTAGGTCAATGTTCCTGGAAGCTGAGCACTTGGGCGGCCACCCAGAAGAGATTCAAATGCCACCCAGCTGACTAGTAAAGAACCCATAGTGCCCACAGTCTGCATTATGTGTTTCTATGGGTGGTGCACATCCCCACATGTCTCAGTGCACATGTCAAAATTTATTCTGCACATGAATGGAAAAATTAGAGGGAACACACACATTTGTGAGAGACGTTATAATTGGCTGCTCTAGGGGAACTCCGATTGGGGAAAAAGAGGTGGTCATTAATAAAAGAGAATGAACTGTTACAGGACTAAAACAAGCACAAGTCTGATAACACTCTGTATAAAGAGAATAAGGGTACGTCTACACTACAATGTTAATTCGAACTAACTTAGTTCGAATTAGTTAATTCGAACTAAGCTAATTCGAACTAACGGATCCAGACTAAAAAACTAGTTCGAATTAGCATTTTGCTAATTCGAACTAGCATGTCCACATTAAGTGGACCCTGAACCAGGCTTAAGGATGACTGGAAGCAGTGTCAGCAGGGCATCATATGAGGACTTAGAGCGTGGAGATGCTGTGTCAGGCTAGCCGAGGGCTGTGCTTAAAGAGTCCCGACCCCCACCCTGGACAGACAGTTCTCAGGGATGCCCCGCTTGCAAAGCAGTCCTGGCTTGGATTGCCCGGAGTACCCACACTGGGCACATCACAGCACTCGGCCATCAGACCGGCTGCACTTGCCGCAGGCTGCCATCTGGAGAGAGGGGGCAATTGGGGGGCTGCAGGAGAGCTTCCACCCCAAAAGCCCGCAGAGCCAGCCCAGTCCTCCCCATCAGGGGCGCGTACCCCATTCCTCCCTCACCTCCTTCCACTTACCCTTCCCTAGCCCCTCTTCTTGATGTACAAAATAAAGGACAATTGTGTTCAAAAATTGAATCTGTCTTTATTGAACAAAACTGGGGGAGACTGGAAAAAGGAGGTGGGAGAGGGGAAGAGAGAGGGTGGGAGAGGGGAGGGCAAATAAAATGATCAGGGGTTTGGAACAGGTCCCATATGAAGAGAGGCTAAAGAGACTGGGACTTTTCAGCTTAGAAAAGAGGAGACGGAGGGAGGACAGGATAGAGGAAGCAGATGGGGACTGCAGACACGGGAGTTGAAGAGGGAGAGCAAAGCGACCCCACCGCCGAAGAGGCTACCCGGTGAGAGTACTAGCTGTGGTGTGAGTGTGTGTGCCTGACTGTTTGAATTTTACAGTTTGAAGTGTGAATTGTGAGTCTGATTCCAGGTGAGTGCTAGCAGTTTCAGTTTCAGCTTCTGTGGCAGTTGGGACTGAGAGCCTGCCATTGTTCCCTTGATTGCCTCTGATTAGCCTAAGGCTCAGCCTTCCCCTGTGTGACTCAGAAGGGGGCAGGCCTGACCTAGGCAAGCAGGCTTTAAAAAGCCAGAGCAGAGCGACCAGGGAGCGAAGCAGACAGGAGAGTTGAAGAGGGAGTTGAGTGACTGATGGTGATGAAGACACGAAGCGCTTGTGCCAGTACTTCTCCTGTCTCCTCCACCTGTGCCTGTATCCAGACAGAGAACCTGAGCATGGATGCCTCTACCTAGGTCCTGGTGTGGTGTTGCTGTATTTGTGGCTTGCAATTCCCACTGACTGATTTCCAGGCTGGGGGAGACAACCGTTGTGAAAGGTGCCTGCTGGTGGAATCTCTCAGGCAGCAGGTGGGAGAGCTACAGGAGAAGGTAGCCAGGCTGAGGAGCATTCGAGGCCATAAGGAATTCCTGGACAGTATTCCTGTGGAGTCCACTGAGGTCACTTTCCTAGGATGTGGGACTGTTGACCAGCCACTTATGGAGGAGGCGGTGGTGCAGGGTGAGCACTGGCAGCTGGTTACTCCCGGCAGCGGGCAGTGTTCCACCCCTGCTCCTAACCCTCCCACTGTGTTGTTACATAACCGTTACACTTTACTTTCTGCAGGAGACAAGGAGTCACCCCCCACAGTGGAGGAGACCAGGCCTTGCACCACCAAGGTTGAGCAGTCTCCTGCCACCACTGCGAGGAGGAAACGTAGGGTAGTGGTGGTTGGAGACTCTCTTCTGAGGGGAACGGAGGTGCCCATCTGTCGCCCTGACAGTTCATCTCGAGAGGTATGCTGTCTGCCAGGGGCCCATATCCGAGATGTTACGGAGGCATTGTCGAGGATTATCCGGCCCTCTGACTACTACCCCATGCTACTCATCCATGTGGGCACAAATGATACTGCCAGGTGTGACACTGAGCGGATCAAGCGTGACTACAGGGCTTTGGGAGTACGGGTGAGGGAGTTTGGGCGCAGGTGGTATTCTCTTCAATCCTTCCTGTCAAAGGTAGGGGCCCGGGCAGAGAGAGGTGCATCCTGGAGGTGAATGCCTGGCTGCGACGATGGTGTCGCCAGGAGGGATTCGGCTTCCTTGACCACGGGGTGCTCTTCCAGGAAGGACTGCTTGGCGGAGATGGAGTTGACCTTTCCAGGAGCGGGACGGCCTTGTTTGGACACAGACTGGCTAACCTTGTGAGGAGGGCTTTAAACTAGGTTCGACGGGGACAGGTGAGCAAAGCCCACAGGTAAGTGCTGAATGTGTGGGACTGGTAGATGGGTTGGAAATGGGGGGGACTACAGCCTATAATGGCAAGGAGAAAGGAGGGTCAGGGCACAACAGGGAGGCAAGATCAAATCAGTATCTTAGATGCCTATATACAAATGCGAGAAGTATGGGTAATAAGCAGGAAGAACTGGAATTGCTAACAAATAAAAACAACTATGATATCATTGGTATTACAGAAACCTGGTGGGATGGGACGCACGATTGGAATGTTGGTATGGAAGGGTACGGCTTGCTCAGGAAGGACAGACAGGGAAAAAAGGGAGGAGGGGTTGCCTTGTATATTAAAAATGTACACACTTGGACTGAAGTGGAGATGAACGTAGGAGATAGCTGTGTAGAGTGTCTCTGGGTTAAGCTAAAAGGGGTAAAAAAATGAGGGTGATATCATGCTAGGAGTCTACTACAGGCCACCTAGACAGGTGGAAGAGGTGGATGAGGCCTTTTTTAAACAATTAACAAAACTATCCAAAGCCCAAGATTTGGTGGTGATGGGGGACTTCAACTATCCAGACATATGTTGGGAAACTAACACAGAGGGGCACAGGCTATCCAATAAGTTTCTGGACTGCATTGGAGACAACTTTCTGTTTCAGAAGGTTGAAAAAGCTACCAGAGGAGAAGCTGTTCTGGATTTGATTTTAACAAATAGGGAGGAACTAGTTGAGAACTTGAAAGTGGAAGACAGTATAGGGGACAGTGATAATGAAATAATAGAGTTCATGATCTTAAGGAAAGGTAGAAGGGAGACCAGCACAATTGAGGTAATGGATTTCAGGAAGGCAGATTTTGATAAGCTCAGAGAACTTGTAGGTAAGGTCCCATGGGAAGCAAGACTGAAGGGAAAAACAACTGAGGAGAGTTGGAAGTATTTCAAAGGGACGTTGTTAAGGGCCCAAAAGCAAACAATTCCGCTGTGTAGGAAAGATAGAAAATATGGCAAAAGACCAGCTTGGCTTAACAAGGAGATCTTGCATGATCTCAAAATAAAAAAGGAGTCATATAAAAAATGGAAAGTAGGACAAATAACAAAGGATGAATATAGGCAAGCAACACGGGAATGCAGGGGCAAGATTAGAAAGGCAAAGGCACAAAATGAGATCAAACTAGCTACAGGCATAAAGGGAAACAAGAAGACCTTTTATAAATACATTAAAAGCAAGAGGAAGACCAAGGATAGGGTAGGCCCACTCCTTAGTGAGGAGGGAGAAGCAGTAACAGGAAACTTGGAAATGGCGGAGATGCTCAATGACTTCTTTGTTTCGGTCTTCACCGAGAAGTCTGGAGGTGTGCCTAACGTAGTGAATACAAGCAGAGAGAGGGTAAGTTTAGAAGATAGGATACACAAAGAACAAGTTAAAAATCACTTAGGAAAGTTAGATGTCAGCAAGTCACCAGGTCCTGATGAAATGCATCCCAGGATACTCAAGGAGCTGATAGAGGAGGTATCTGAGCCTTTAGCTATGATCTTTGAAAAATCATGGCAGACAGGGGAGATTCCAGAAGACTGGAAAAAGGCAAATATTGTGCCCATCTATAAAAAGGGGAATAAGAACAACCCAGGAAACTACAGACCGGTCAGTATAACGTATGTCCCAGGGAAGATAATGGAGCAGGTAATTAAGGAAATCATATGCAAACACTTGGAAGGTAATAAAGTGATAGGGAATAGCCAGCATGGGTTTGTGAAGAACAAGTCATGCCAAACTAATCTGATAGCTTTCTTTGATAGGATAACGAGCCTTGTGGATAAGGGAGAAGCGGTGGATGTCATATACCTAGACATTAGTAAGGCATTTGATACAGTCTTGCATGATATTCTTATTGATAAACTAGGCAAATATAACTTAGATAGGGCCACGATAAGGTGGGTGCATAATTGGCTGGATAACCGTAGTCAGAGAGTTGTTGTTAACGGTGCTAAATCCTGCTGGAAAGGGATAACAAGTGGAGTTCCGCAAGGGTCTGTTTTGGGACCCGTGCTGTTCAATATCTTCATCAATGATGTAGATATTGGGATAGAGAGTACGCTTATTAAGTTTGCAGATGATACCAAACTGGGAGGGGTTGTAACTTCTTTGGAGGATAGGGACATAATTCAAAATGACCTTAGCAAGTTAGAGAAATGGCCCCTACTTTGAAGTAGGAATAAGATCCTCCGGAAAAGGGCGCTTTTTCCGGAGGATCGGGGCCAGTGTAGACGCTCTTTTCCGGCTTTTCTAAAAGCCAGAACAAAGCAGCGGACATTTTTATTTAAATGCCACGGGGGATATTTAAATCCCCCATGGATTTCCCTATTACGATAGCTGAAATTAACATGCCCCTTCCGGAAAAGGGGCCAGTGTAGACGTAGCCTAAGAGAATTCTTTTAGTGCTTCCAAACAGGAAAGAAGACTGATAGCTCTAGCTATAAAGTCATTGGCATAACATGCATAAAAATAAAGATTTCCCTGCCCCACATTGGTCATCAGTTCTGTCTGTGACAGAAGACTACCTCCAACTGTGCTATGGCAAACAATTTTTGCTGACAAGAGAATAGCGCAAATTGGCAAAGGAAGTAAAAGTGGAGATTAATGGAATTTGAAAAAGTACTGTAGATATTAACAAACCTCTAAAATGGACAGAATGCAATGCTTGTGAGGTCAGCATTTATAGTTCTAAAATAATTCCTTTATGTACCTAATCATTATAGCCCAAAATACATGCATAGAAATACATTGATGATGAGTACGGTATTCACTGTGTTAAAGGCTTGGTCCAAACGAGTGTGAAAAACCCACAACCCAAAATGACTCAGTTATATGGACTGCACTCCTAAGCTACGTCTACACTACGAGTTTTGCCAGAAGAGACAATGCAAATGAAGCACGGATTAGCATTTTCTTGCACTTCATTTGCGTACTCTTTTCCAATCCATTTTTGCACAAAAACAAGCAGTGTGAATGTTTCCTTTTTGTGCAAAAAAAAACCAAAAAACAAAAAAAACCTCTTTTGGCACAAGGTTCTTATTCTGCAAAAAAGGAGGCATACCGATATTGTGGAAAAAGGGTTTTTTTGCACAAAACAGCCACGGCCACACTGCTTGTTTTTGCGCAAAAACCCCTAGGACAAAAACAGAACGAAAGAGAGTATGCAAATGAAACATAGGAAAATTCTAATCTGTGCTTCATTTACATTGCCTCGTGCAGAAAAAGTCATTGTGTAGCCATAGCCCTACTGCAGACAGCAATGTGTTGTTGTTGACTTGTTGGTGACTCCCACCCTCCACTCTCATTAAGTGGCATTATTAAGGATGTACAAATAGGTTCAGTTGAAATACAAACTGCCCTGGACCTTTGGCCAGAACTCAAACCAAACCACCTCTGAAGTAGTGTGGATCAGAAGGGGAAGCTTGAATCCCATCACAAAAATCATTCTTGTGAAACTTCTGATATGACTGGAAAGTCGGCACATTAGTAATGTTGTCTGAAAAGTCTGATCTCATGAGTAGCTCAGTTTTGCAGACCAAAGACTGGGATAGTTATGATAAATTTGGGGGGGACTGAAATGAACTAGATGTACTCTTTCGCACTTATCCATATGTTGGTATTATGTAGCTCCGCAGGCAACTTTTCCAAACTAAAGCTGAAATTCAGTTAATTTTTTTTCTGATGTGATGCTCCAAATTTTCTTCCTGAAGCAGATGCTTAGCTGCTTCTTCTACGCAGGGTTATATGATACCATTCTTTAAACAGGGGAATAATCTTAAGGTTAACATTGATTCATACCTCAGCTAAATGTTTATTGAGCAGTACAAAAATAGACATGCATTCCTACTCTGTTTTTTCTCACATCTGGTTGAATGCAAGATTGATTTTCAAACACTTATACTATACTAGTAAGGCAGGAATGATTGTGTGTTGGATATCCTCTGTGAAAAAGTGTCTAATTCTGCCTCATGTTGTTCCTGAAGAATTGATATAACTAGCCTATGCCGTGTTTATGTGTAGTACAGCTTGCTGACAACCGTGAGGCAGGGAAACTTTTTGTCTTATGCATGATATGCTAATGACTTTTTTGCTAGACCTATCTGTCACTTTGCCTCTTATGCCCTGTACAAATCATCTGTTGATACGCTAGTTCACTCTATTTTCCCAACCATATAAAAGATTTAATTTAAATTTTTACAGGGCAAAGGCATCAGATTGCTAGATCTCCTCTGGCAAGAATATCATTGGCATATCATAAATAAGACCCTCGGCTATGTCTAGACTACTTGGCTCCGTCGATGAGGCATACCGGAGTGGTCAACAACGGCTTCCCTTGTCAATCGCAATGTGTCTAGATTGCCCCGCTGTGCCGGATTAGCTGATCATCGGCACAGCGCGGCGGCCATTTTTATTTTAATGAAGCGGGGATTATTTAAATCCCCGCTTCTTTGCCTATGCCGAATAAACTGTTTTACATGGCTCCGTCGACAGAGCCATGTAGTCTAGACATAGCCCTTGTGTTCTGCATACTACATTACATAGAAACATGTGGTACTATGGTCCAAATTCTGTTCTACTGGGCGTGGGTGTAGTACCAATTAAACTATGTTTTCCATTTTTTATAAAAAGTGGCAATGATTTATTTCAGTTAATTATTTCCTCATACTTATTTCTTTTGATTTGTAATGCACGTTAACACATATCCATCTCAGGCTCTGAGCATCTTGATATTTTAAAGCATCTTGCCATTACTTAAAATTACAGAATTTGCATGACCTACATTTCAATCAATTTTATTTTTACATTAGGAAAAGCAACAAAGCCAAGAAAGAAAAAAATATAAAGTCTTAAGTGCATATATCTTAATCTTGAAATGCCTCACAGTAGCACCTCCAGCAAGACAGTCCTCACTTTTAAAGGTACAGAAACAGTCATAATAGTTACATATGCCACAAAAGTCAGTGGAATTTCTGCCCTCTCAAAAGGGCAGAAATTAACTCTCTATCTTTAAGTCTGCCTTCTGAAATTTAATTTCTTGCCCACATCAAACCATGTTAGGTTGATCAATGTAAAACTGTATTTTTAAAATGGTTGAATGTATCTGACAGATATTTTAAAGGTTTAAATAACTGTATCTTGGGCATTTCCAATGCAATCTTCATTTTGCTAGTTAGGTGCCGAATGGTCTATAGTACACATTTTATATTAATACATGTTTGATGCAGATGAACCTGAAAATCATTGTTACTTCACATCATTATTTCATGTAATGGCCTTTGCAGTAGAGTACACCCTCTCCTTGTCTTGAGCATAAAGGGAACTCGGTTTTTCTGTTATCTCTAGATGTCTCTAAGCAGGCAGTTCAATGTACAAGCGCAACTTGCATGTATAGCCTTTGAATTTGTGCTATGGATATAATGATGGGGAAAGGGATAAAAAAGATCTGTTGGAAATATTCTTTCACTCGGTTTCTTTATCTTGTAAATTAGATTTCAAATGAAAAGATACAATATCAACCAGCAAAGGAGAAGCAGGCTCTTATGTCTCTAACTGCATTCCAAGAACTTATTAAAACAAGACTATGTCTTTGTGACTTAGAGTTATTCTGTTCACCTCAGACTTGTTCGGTGAAAAGGAACATAACCGTAGCTACTTTGCTACTCTTTTTGACATCTAGTGAGGAAATACTCTTCCCTCACACTTATACTTGACCTGCAGCTCTCAAACTCCACATGGGCCTGAGTGAGTCTCTCTTCCAGCATTTGAATAAGGCAAGAATCACTCAATTCAAAACCAAACAGATTAATACATAAGCAGATGGATCATCTGTATTTTAAAAATTAGTAGCCAAGAGTCCAAGTCAAAGCCCACTGGAGTCAATCAGATTCTTTCTGTTGACTTCTGCAGGCTTTGAGTCAGACCTAAAGAAAGCTGTATGAAACCCAGTGGTTCAGATTAATATGAGCCTAACAAATAAAACCACATGAGTTTGAGGGCTAGATTTCTTTGGTGTTTGGAGTCAGCCTCCTCCTCACCATGTCAAACAGGCCCCTGGATCAACCACCTTACTACCGAAATCATCTGTCTGGATGGCTGGAGTCTTGGTTGGTGGCTCAGTCCTCCCAAGATCTGCAGAGACACTGGATGGATACTCCCCTTAGGATGACTAGATAGCAAGTGTGAAAAATCAGGATGGGATGGAAGGTAATAGGTGCGTAAATAACAAAAAGCCCCAAATATCAATACTGTCCCTATAAAATCAGGACATCTGGACACTCCTTCTATCTTCAGAGAACAGCCTAGTAAGTATGCTACCACCATCTTTTTTAGGAGTTCAAAGGTATGCTTTGAAAGGAAAGCACTACCTGTATTCACTCCGCCTAAACAAATGTGGAACCTGAGCAACACTGCTGAACCCTCTGAGCTGGTTGCTGGGAAAATCCTGAGAATTTGTGTGGAAAGAGGAGGAGGGTCACAGCAGTCTAGCTATGTAGGAGGAATTGAGAAAAGGGCAGGACTGGCCCCAGACAGAGGTTTTTAGACATGGATGGAAACTCAGCCCAGGTTCCCAATCCTCAGCAAACCTTTCTGCAAACTTCAGGGAGTTTTTGTTCACTTTGGGTATTTCTACACTGCGATTGGGTGGTAAGATTCCTACCACAGGTAAATATATGCCCAAAAGCACCATTCAAATTAGTAAAATAGCAGGAAGTCTGTGGTGACATAAGTTAACCACCCAAATCAGTAGCCAGGGAGTTGGGTACTGTACTTGAGTATTTAGCCCAAGCCACAGCACACACCATAACAGACCTACTGCTATTTTCAGTGTGCTAGCTAAAGCAGAGCTAGCACATGCACGTCTGCCTGCACTAGGAATAGCATCGCCCACCTGCTATATAGGTACTCCCAAAGAAATCTGAAATGAGGCAATTCCCGTGGTTCTAATGTTCATTATTTTGTTTATCTCTAGTCGGATTCTGCTTTGAGATTTTAGTGTATACTCTCAGGCTACGTCTAGACTGGCATGATTTTCCGCAAATGCTTTTAACAGAAAAGTTTTCCGTTAAAAGCATTTGCGGAAAAGATTGTCCACTTTTTGCGGAAAAGCGTCCGTGCCAATCTAGACGCGCTTTTCCGCAAAAAAGCCTTGATCGCCATTTTCGCGATCGGGGCTTTTTTGCGCAAAACAAATCTGAGCTGTCTACACTGGCCCTTTTGCGCAAAAGCTTTGCGCAAAAGGACTTTTGCCTGAATGGGAGCAGCATAGTATTTCCGCAAGAAGCACTGATTTCAGACAGTAGGAAGTCAGTGTTCTTGTGGAATTTCAAGTGGCCAGTGTAGACAGCTGGCAAGTTTTTTCACAAAAGCAGCTGCTTTTGTGGAAAAACTTGCCAGTCTAGACACAGCCTCAGTGTTACGTAGTTCTGTTTAGTAAGAGTTAGTATTGTAGTATGATAGTCAGTGTAATATTTCATTTTGTGCATGAGAAATTAAATTTTACTACTAGAGGCCCTTTACTACAGCATCTTCCATTGAGTTTTAGCTGTACTGAGTAGGGATGTTAACTAACGATTAATTTACTAGTCAAATAGTTGATGGAATTTCCAGCAAGTACTCAACTAGTCATTAGGGTATTTCTGCATTCCTCCTTTGAAATGTATAAGAGCTTCCGCTGGGGCTCTTGTAAATTTTAAAGGAGGAACGCGGAACTCTGCGTGCAGCCCGAGGCCAGAAAGAAGTCCTGCTGACTTCGAGCTGTATGCGGGCATGCCAGCTTTGAAATGTACAAGAGTCCCCAGTGTGGGCTCTTGTGTATTTCTAAGTGGAAGCAAACTCACGGAGTCTGGAGTCCATGCTGTGCTGCCATTTTGAAATTCCATGTGGAGCCTGGGGTCAGCTGGGGACTCCCCAGTTCACCCCGGGTTCCATGCAGCATTTTCCCAGAACCCAGGGTCAGCTGCTGTGGTCTTGAACAGAATTGAATCTAGGAGCATATTAGTAATCGTGTAGGTTGCCACTGCTAACATCAGCAATGTTCATTGTGGAAGCAAGAGGGCATATTTGGCATTGGCTAGTCTTAATGTGAATGTAAGAATTTGCAGGTTATCAAAGTGTGTAATGAGGTGCTACACAAACTAAACCTGGAAAAAAGATAATGCCTTTACCTCCTTCTAGCTCCAGTATAGGAGATATGGCCCAGACCACACAGGCATTTAGGCACTGCACCACTGAGTCTAACTTTTAGGAAACTAGAAAAATCACAGGAACAGCACTGTGGTTCACAAAGCGTGTTAGGCAGCTTGACTCACTGTGAAAAGGATGAGTGAGAGAGTTGCCTTAGACTGTGGCTAGGTAGAGAGCCTCCTAAGCTTGCTGGTGAGGAGATGCTGATGACAGTGGGTTGTCCTAAACTCTGCTCTCCCTCAGGGATAGAAAATGAAGTCAGGGCTGTAGGGAGACACCTGTCTCTGCTACTCATCCATAAATAGGAACCCACCACTTGCATTCAGGCAACACAGTCACCTAAGTAGTTTCTTGTGGGAATGAGGTATCCTTCTTGCTTGACAGGAAATGGCTGGAGGAGGAAGAAAAGGAGCTGAGGGCATTGGTGGGGATGGTGCCCAACGTATAACTTTTAGTGTTGTGGTTACAGCTCTCTCTTGAGAGGTAGGAGACCCACTTATATGTCCTTTTTCATCCCTGGCAGAGAGGAGGAAATTGAATGTGGGTGTCCAACATCCCAGGTAAGTGTTCTAACTAATGAGCTGAAAGGTGGGCAGCAATGACACCATCTCTTGCTCCTTTTCTGGAGAGTGAACATGGCCAGATATGTTGGGTGGTCTCTAGCCAAACCTACTGTATCAGGTTCCGTATATGGCAGGTCTTCCCCTGGTTCATGAATCACTCTGGGGCTTAGTGAGAGATAGGCATCTGGATACTCAGCGGGAGGCAGCAATGCTCATGACCAGAGGCAGAGGTAGGCTCTGAGGAAATGTTTACCTTGAAAACTTAGGTGCTTCATGAATTTCGGGGCCTGTGGGGCTTGGTGGTAATTTTGTGGAGGCAAAACTGGTATTTAGACATCTAAAGCTAGGTGCCTACATTCCTTTGTGGATCTCAGCCTGGGAGGGGAATGCATTTCAGAAAGAGTGCCCTGCACTCCAGCACCTGCCAATGGCCTCTGGAGGCCATGGCCAGCTGGGCATAATTTAGCTGCTGCAAGTTGTGCTATGGGACTGGCATGATCCTGGGATAGGCTAGGATGGCAATTCATATGGCCTGAAAACTAGGAACACCATTTTTAAAGTTGTTTTAAAATAATTAAAGACCAAGATTTTTTTTTACTCTTTCACTCATGTCTCTTTTAGTACCCAGTCTTGGTCCCTCTCAAGTTCCAATGCCCATAATAAATATTCAATTTGCCTGGAACCTTGCTTTAATTAACTTTAATTTAATTCACATCAACATGGAGTTTAAAACAAATCTGAAAGCAAATCACAACATAATGGCATAGGAGCAAAAGTTCCTACAATTTGGGAAACATAATTTGAGTATGTTATGCTGGTCATTGTTCTAATAATCTGGTAACCCATACAAATAAAACTACTGTACATGTAAGCACCAGGTCTCAGCACCAGTTAATTCCCTTGAAATTTACCCTGAAAAAAAAGCACAGTTTCTGCATCTGAAAACTGCATGTTTCCCCCATAGATTTATGGAAATTGAAAACGTTATTTTAATAATACACAGGATAATGGTCCTTCCTACTTCATATAGTGCAATCAGAAATAAGGCATATTGTTCATTTCTTTGTACATCAACAACTACATGATGCTGATACTTGAAAGTGAATGTATCAGAGGGGTAGCTGTATTAGACTGAATCTACGAAAACAACGAGAAGTCCTGTGGCACCTTATAAACTAACAGATTTATTGGAGCATAAGCTTTCGTGAGCAAAGACCCACTTCGTCAGAGGCACCTGACGAAGTGGTTCTTTGCCCACGAAAGCTTATACTCCAATAAATCTGTTAGTCTATAAGGTACCACAGGACTTCTTGTTATTCACTTTCAGAGGCTTGTCTAAATGGAAAAATGATGCTGAAAGGCTTAAACAGTGTCAAAGCTGGATTAATAACTTTTGGAGGAAACAGGGCTATAGTCAAAGTCATCCAGCTACAGAGGTCCTTAACTTCACAAAGGGCCAGACAGAGAGAGAGAAGTGATTTGCCGGTTACAATCTCAAGGATACTGCCAATTAGAAAAGGAATTCACATACTAAAGTTGTCAGTCTAGAGAAGCCAGCACCTCTCGGTGCAATAAGAAATCTATGCTTCATATCTCAGTTACAGTGAGTGCTTTACACTCTGTAGTTCACAGAATGGGTCACATCTATATGTCCTTACAGATGCAAATCTCTTACTGAAGTCAAGGAATTTAGCTTGAGTAGGTATAGAATAAAGACTACACAGGAATCAACCAGATATTTAAATAGTTATACTATTGATGTTATGTATTCTTTTGTGAAGTGATCTAAATATAATCAACACAAGTACTAACAGAAGTTAAAATAACAATTGTGTTGAATTGAGTTCAGAATACTATATTCACCTTGATTCTACAGACAATTAGGTGCTTAACTTTATCCTGGAAGCAAAACTAAACATATGCATACTTGTCACAGGAGGGTCTTATTTTGTAGCTACTCTTCGCTGGACTTTACTAATACAGTAAAATTCCAATAGTCCGGCATCCAATAGTCTGGCACTCCTGATAGTCCGGCATCAAAATGGCAAGAGCCTAGTGAGTGAGCTTCGGCAAAAAAATGAGTCTCAAGGTAATGGCGGCAGCAGCTGAACTGAGCAAAAAGGGTAAAAAAGGCTTAAAAAAACTAAAACATTACAGTATACTGTATACAGTATGTACAATAAAAAGGGTTAAGAACACTTTATATACAGTATATAATGTATACAGTATATATATAACCATTTTATAGTACCTCCTGATAGTCCGGCATATCTGATAATCCAGCACCACCTAAATCCCATAGGTTCTGGATTATCTGAAGTCTACTGTACTAAGTAAACATGAAATCTGCATATTCTGCAGCAAGAAGTTATGTGTAAATGGATGGATACATGGAGAATACATAGTAGCTGAGAAAGTACACACTGAATGTGTTATGAGCTGCCTGCCAGCCACACACTGGCAGCGGATAGAAGCCTCCTTAATCATTTATCTTTTGTGGTCTTCTTCATGCTGATTAAATGCTCATTCACTGACTGATAACAGCTGACAAATTCCAGTATACTAGAACAAAGCACTTAGTCCTATTTAGTCATATTTTGGAAAGCTGTTTATGTTTTTTCTCATTCTGATGAATACTGCCCCTATAATGAGCTTGGTAATTATTTACAACCTAAAGAAGCAGCAAAATATGTTTGGGTGTAGGATTTAATTAATGACAGCCTGACAGCTGGTGTGAAGGGGGGTGTGATTCCTAACTTTTCACGCAAACCCTTGTTACTAATAGTGGATTATTGCAAGCATTAATAAATATATTCTATGATACATTTTAAGGCAGATGGTGAACATTGCAAGACATATACATTACAGAAGGTGGGCATTTTTTACTAGTAAATAAAATGTAAGTAAAGATACAGTCACATGGATATGGTTGACAACAAGGAATTGAGAAGAATTAGTACTGGCAAGATCTCTAAGTGGGAAACAGTAACACAAAGGTTAGTATTGAGACATACCTCTTATAGACAGCTCTTGCCCCCTTACATTGATTAATACCTTATTCTATGAGTAGGGCCATCAACTCCAGCATACCCCTTACTTACCTGTGTGGAAGACAGTATACATTCAACTGTCATTCATTTTGCTGATCACATCAACAGTGCAGAGGCTGCAAAAACGCTGAAGGGCAAAATCCAACTTGGTCTGGAGAGATTAGAACAAGCAGACTGGGTCAGAGAGCTCAGATTCTGTGCTAATTAAGGAGAAGAACTAATGTAAACAGGGGAGCAACTATCTGGAAACAAGTAAGCCCAAGATCTATGGGAGATCTAATTGAATACAATCTGAATCTGAAGTTTAACTCTGTTGTGGGGGGGAGGGAGTCTGTTATTCTCAGATGTCTCTAGATGGAATCCCACGGAGTGGTGACAGTTAAATTACTGTAGATCACAGTTCTACCACCTACAAATAAGACATTGATACAATACAGTATTCTTAAAGCTTGGGGAATGCAGTTCATATGTTGAACGCTATACTGTAATGAGATAATAGTAAGATACCATAAAGCAAATTTCCTGAAGTTTACTTTCTTTTTGAGCATTAGCTGTGACCACTTGACAAATGAGGGATTAATGGTGCTTCTCAGCTCTGATACAACTACACTTGGACTATTTTGTGCTTTTCTAGTCCCTACGCTTTAGGAATGTTAACAAGTATAAGGAAGTGTTTTTTTAACAAAAACACAATTACTTTTTCTATGGAACAAATTATATACAACCATCATTTAATTCTTACAGCTCGGTCCCTTCAGAGCCACAGTATTTTGGTTGGAGGTTATCCAAGATTTCTGCAACTGAAGATGTATCATTAATACTAGTGACATGCATGCTGTTGAAGACATGTAGGAAACAGTTTGGAATATAAAATCTTTACATAGTGAAGATGACCTTCATAGCTGATTCTTTTCATGTGGGATGATATAGTGAGGCTGAAAGACCTCTCTCAAGTACTGAAGGATTTAATGCCCACTGGTGGGCACAGCCAAACCTGCCCCACCCTCCTCACAGGAATTGCAGGGGACAGGGCTGCAAGTGAGAGAAGAGGGCACTGCAGCTCGTTGTGGTTGAGGGAAGGGGACAGACAGCTCTCCAAGCCTTCTGTGGAACCTGTGGCTGGCCCCGTAGGAGCAAAGACGTACCCTGATCACTAGAAGCAGAAGAGCCAAAGGAGCAACTGAAGGAAGTGTCATGTAACCACCAGACTACAGAGCTGCCCCCCGCAGTGAGAGAGGGCCTCTCACAGAGAGTGGTAGGATGCAGATGAGGGAAACCAGAACTTGATTGGATTGTACTGCTGGGAAGTGAGGCAATGTGCTTCAGCGATATTCCCACCAACTGGGTTGTGAGACCACCCGCCACTGTTAGGGCCCTGGCTGGAGACCCAGTGAAGTAAGGTGAGCCCAGGTCCCCCTGTCCCATGCCACTGACTCCACCCTTGAGATTGGCAGCTCACTCACCTAAGGCCAGAAGGCCTTCCTATAAGATGTTCCCCTATTCTGCCCCATCCCAGGGGTCAGAGTCCCCACTGCTACTGATTGCTCCAGCCATGAGGCTTTGTACTACAGACTGATTTCCTGCTTTGCCCACAGCCAGGGGGCCAGAGACCAGACCTATAACTGCTCACCCTGCTAGGAGTGGGAAAGCCCACTGCAGGAGTGGAGGCAACTACAGATAGGTGGACAGGCAATTCACTAGTGCAATCACTGTTCTAAGAGAATCACAAACAGCTGAAATCTTTGCTTTAGTTGTTGAAATTGCCATGTATACTGAACTACTTTCCCTTTGGTCTGACTGGGAGCCAGGAGAGAGTGGGTTGGACTTCACATGCCTCTCAGAACATTGCAATTTTGTGGGGGGGTCAAATCTCATGCCTGTTCCAGTGGTTGGAAATTGAGAAAGAAACTAAAAGTACGTGAAGTCACAGACATTCCTGTCCCCAATGTGGAAAAACAATAAGGTCCCATATTTTTATTATGTATTTGAGTTTCACTGTACACCCCTGTAATGGAGCCAAAGACGGGAGCCCTTCCAAGTATGTGTAAGGATACCTTAAAACAATGGTCCTATATACCTTCATTTGGTTAAATGATGGTCTCAATGTTTAATCTTTTCAAATAAACAAAATGAGCTTTTTTTCTTCAAACACTAAGTTCATAGCTGGGAACAAAAAGTTAAAAAGAGTCTGCTTCGTTAGAATGTTGTTTGCATAATTACCGCTATGCTGCCGTTATGCAGCTGCTTCTATCTGCAGGTGTTAAACGCTGGGCAACATTATTGCATCAATACTATAATTATAAAAAATACCCTAACACAAATATTAAGCTACATTGTAAATGTGTCACATTTGGCCCATCATTCTGCTACATTTTTGATCATTTTGTTCTTGTTTCTGATTCATTTGTAGCCTGTTTTGTGAAGCTTGTATATTGTTCTCATACAACCTGCGTACTTTATTGTTATCTAGAGATTACAGCAGGAAAACAGGAATATTATTTGCTTCTGCCATTGACACTCTGTCCTTGGACAAGCCACGAACTCTCTGTACCTTTCTATGCCATCTATAAGGGTATAAATTCACCTCTCACAAGGGTGTTAAGCAGTGTTCCCTGTAAGCTGAGCTCTTGTGCAGCCACCCAGGAGAGATTCAAATATTACCCAGCTGATTAGCAGCGCACTCACAGCGCCCACAGCTAGCAGCAGTGTTTCTATAGGTGGTACACATCTGCACGTGCCTGGGTGCATATAACAAAAATTATTCTGCACATGAGTGGAGAAAATTAGAGGGAACATTGGTGCTAAGAAGCTAATTCATTAACATTTATAATGGTTGATAAGATATTCAGATGAAAGTTCTGTAGAATTGCACACTTGTCATTATTTAAAACTTTATTATTATTCCAATTACAGTAGTAGTTAGTCAACTCACAGGGCTGTGGACAAACAGGATTATGGATTCGCTTCAATGGAGTCAATCAGGGATAATTTGTTTTATTAGTCTCACTATGTCACTGCTACTATAGACAGAATGCACATCAGCAAGCACTACAGAGCAATGCATATGAGTAAAAGGCACTTGGAATGCTTATGTCCCTTCTACTGTGGGGAATCCCATCCCTGATACTCTCTTCAAGGGCCGTGGTTGATGTGGCTCCAGCTGGGGGAATCCTGGGTACCCTCCAAGGTCTAGGTCCCTGGTGAAACTCACCAGGCACAGGACTCTAGTTATATTACAGTTGTTTACTGGGTGTGCACGTACTGGCTCAATGACATTCTTATCACTCTTATGAGCTGAGACTGAGGTCAAACTTGTTTACTGCTTAGTAGTTTGCCAGCTCAAGTGCATGGGTTAGAGCTGGTAGCTGGTGTTTGCATTTACATACTACAAGGCTGCACTAAGCTGTATACAGCAAGGATGAAAACTTCCATTCCAGGCTGCTGAGCTGCAAACCCCACATATTGTTTTTTATATGACAATTACATGATGTATCATGTATCATGAGTAAAGGGGTTTCTTATAGGATTTGTGGAGAATGATGACATGAAGTCAGCCATCCACCCCTTCCCAATCTGTGCAGCCTAATCCTCACAGTGAATCCTGTTGAGGGAGATTCATGAACTCAAGGGAAATGGTTCTATGAAGCTAACACTCTCCTCCAGGTTAAACCCACTAAGCTCAGGTCCCTTGCTGTAACAAAACCAAGGGGGGTGATCTATCCCAATATCTGTGTCCTTTTATTTCACTCTTACCCAGTTTTCTTTACAACGCCTTCCAAGAAATAAATGTATAAATTAGAGCATGCAGACAGTCACACATTTAAAACTCTTCACACAATTTGCATTTTTAACTTTGCCATTCAAGTAACCCTTATCACTATGAATATTTTTTCTCTTGTATTCTTGCCCTCAAGTTACCACTTCCTTATTCATTTGTTTCTCAGAAATATCTCGTACTCCTTCAAGAATTCATCCAACTAGGTATTATATCAGAATACTCCAGCAATTTGAATGCAGGCATGGAGGATATGCATTTAAATCAAACACAATCTACATTTTATAATGGTTTAATTATGCTCTTTGCAGCTTATCAAGATCATGTGTTCTCCTCAACATGGAGCAAGGAACTTAATCAGACTAAGGGAAACAGCAGGATCCCTAAAGCTATTCTTTGAGTAAGTGCTTCTCCCTGTGAAACTTCTGCCTGGAACTTTTCCCAGCCTCCCTCTTGCCTACAGATTTAAAGAAACATTACAAACGGCTTCATGGGATCCCACCCTTGCAATCTTCTCATCTGCATTTTCTAGCCATTCAGAAGCTGTTTCTCCACCTCCTCACTCTCATTGCTGTGCCAGCAGCCACCTATCAAGCCATTCTGCCCAGTCTCTCCTTGGAAGCCAGCTTCCAGCTTGCTCCCTGCAGCCTGCTACTCACAAAGCATGTATGCCAGTTCCAGTTTCTGATTTCTGATGCCATCTGAAAGGTGTCACCATTTCTTGGTACGGTGAGTTACAGAGCCCCTTGCTGACACAATGTTAACCCATCTTTACTGGGATAGCTGGGATCACATATACATATATGATTATTTGTTCTTGGAAAATATCAACAAAAATGAAAAAAAAGTTTTCATCAATGTTTTGTATGGAAAAGTTTGACTTTGTGGCACAAAATTCAAAAACTGAAATAGTTCAGCTGAAAACTGAAATGTTTCCATTTCAGGAAGGCTATTGTGGTGCCTTACTAATTGTAGTTTAGGTGCCTTATTCTCCTCTATACACTGGACTTCTGTAGCCAGACAGAGATCCCCCCTGTCACATCCATCTTGCTTGCCCCTCTGAGGTGCCTGGAGCATACAGGGCATAAAGAGCAATAAAATCAGCATAGTCTTTGAAGCCTTGACAGAGGCCCGTACATGCTGGCTCATCTGACCCTGGATAACTGTAAACACAGATACGAGAGGATGATCAAGCCAATAAGCTGACCTAGAGGCTGCGAGAACTGCCCTTGGTTGGCACCTATATTGATACGATCACACACAGCCGTCCCTGGGAGAGGAATCTCCCGCTGAGAAAAGAATGCCCAGTACTCTCAATTTAGTTATCTCTATTACAAGTTTAAATTAAGTTCACAACTCCCTTGTAAGAACTGGTGTCACAAAGATGACCCAGCACCATTTGGCACCATAGATAAGAAAGAGAAATATGTGACCCTATGGGTATAAAGATGGGTCCAGCAGCACACTCACTCTGAACATCAGTCTACCATCTACCTGCTGGTTGGGTTAGGTAATTGCCTCCCGAGGTCCACGGGGACGCCCACCTCATATTCGTCATTCCAAGGAATTGAGGGACCGATCCTGGCCTGACACCCTGGAATCGAGAGAGGCAGAAGGGGGTAAAAATTGTACCCATATGTGTCCTTTTGTTTTAGTGCACACATAGAATAGAACTCTTTAAAGATTAAGCTGTCACTTAATTTTCTATCTTTTTCTATCTTCTACCATTATTTTTCTATCTTCCTTTTTCCTTTGTAACCATTTTAAGATCTGTATTTGCTAGCAGTTAAGAAGTAGAACAATAGCCATTGTAACCACATGCTTTATAAGCCCCTTTAATAAACCTGTAACTGTTTAAGCTTTAAACTGACTCCTGTTGCTGTAACAGAACCAGACACAATTAAAAGAACTCTAGCCGGTCATAGGGGCAGACACAGACAGAGCTGGGCGTTGGGTCCTGTCACCTCCGCAGGACAGACCCCCTGAGGCATCTGTCAGCCTTCCATAGGCTGCCCCCTGAGAAGGGATCTTGTGTCCTAGCAGCTAAAGACTCGGATGTAATAAGCTCTCCCTGCAAACTCTCAGGGCACCCGTCGGCCTTCTCCAGGCTGCCCGCTGTGAAGGGACCCCAGTCCTAGCAACTAAAGACTTGGGTGTAAAACTCTGTGGCGCCCATCAGCCTTTCAGCTGCCCGCTGCGAAGGGACCCCAGTCCTAGCAGTTGAAGACTCGGGTATATAACACACACACACTACACACTGCCCTGACCATTGGCTGACAACTTCCTGGGTGGACTACATATCCCATGTTGCACTAGAATCGCCCCACATGTTGAGATGGCTTATCATGGGGCTCCCTGGCTATGGTGCATGATGGGGAACACATGGGGGACACAGAAGGGAATGTGGACATGAGAAAATCAATGTACAACTCCTATGAGGCATGAATCAATATGTGAATCAAAATTTTTGGGGGGGTTGAATGCTTTTTTAGGGAGGGAGGGAAACAAGTTTCACCTAAACATTGAGCTGAAAACCTAATTTTCAACTGAAAATTTTCAACAACAGTGAGTGCTGAACTTTTTCTCGCCAGCCATTTTAAGGGGGATATGGGTTTTCAGTGTGGTAGGACACCAAATAACTCGGACAAGTGATTACTAGATAGCAATCTGTCTATAGGCTTTGAAATACTTTTCAAAACAACTAAATTAGTCATTTATAGTTTATTACAATCTAGTCTGATTAAGTTTTCTCAACGTGTAATCCCCTGATTCACATGACACTAAGTTTCTTATGGATGTTCTTGGACTTCAGTGCTTTACCAATGCTCGGGTTTACAATGGCTCTGCCATTAGTGGTTTGTAGATGCTGAGACCAGTAACTATTTTTTGGGCATGAATGCACATTCTCTAGTTCCTTAAGGAGCTGAACTTGCCATTAGGCCTTGAAGGGGCTTACATTGAGTCAGTGTGCTATTCAAATTTAGTACTTCCCATCTTCTCTCATTCCAGGTCTGCATGAGAGAGAGAGAGAGAGAGAGAGAGAGACTCTCTCTCTCTCTCTCTCTCTCTCTCTCACACAAGCTCCAGTCTCTCTGAGGGCTAATTTATTCACTGTGATGTATTTTAGTCACAGTAAAATCCTGGGAACAGAATACATCTTCTTTAACTCTGTCAGACAAGCAGTTTGTGTGTTATTAAGGGCAATTTATAATGGTCTTCAACTAAGTTGAGAGCAAGAGTTCAGTAACCTCATATCAAACAATAAGAGAAATGTGGTGATAATGAGGATGCACCCTATCATCAAGAGTCAAAATAATATGCAATAATTTGTCTAAGAAAAATACTTGAAATAGGCAATCTTAATTAAGGACAGGTCTCAAGCTGTGCATTGAGGTATACTCCAAATTATGCCCTTGAGTCATGCATACAACTCACATTAAAGTTAGTCATCTCCCTATATATATTTTTAAAAACTTTCCTGCGGGACGACAGAGTGATGTCATCACGTCACTTTGAATCTCTCTTGAGTCCTCTCTCCCTCCCCCCTCCCCTTTCCCCAGTGATCAGCTCCCTCCTCCTCCCCATCCCACCCCCCGATGGCCGGGAGAGAGCGCAGGGCCTCTAGTGAGCCCCAAAAGCGGTCCCCTACGCTCCCCCCCCCCCCCCCCGGCAACTGGGGGAAAGCACAGGGCCTGGCAAGGCCTCAGAGAAGCCCCTACCCCGGTGGCAGGGGGAAGAGCTGGGCATTTCCTTGCCCCAGCCCCGCTCCCTGGTGGCCAGGGGAGAGCTGGAGCAGCCTCAGGGCCAGGAGTAGGGGGGAAGAGCCGGGGCCAGTTTGGCCTTGCACCCTCCTAGTGAAGGTGGGCGGAGGGGTCTGGCCCGGCCCTGTCCAGCCTGGCCGCCAGGGAGAGAACCGGGCCTGCCTTGGCCCCGTCCAACTCTCTGGAGGCCAGAGGGAGAGAGCTGGGCCTCCCTCGGCCCGGCCCAGCCCCCCAGTGGCTGAGTGAAGGAGAGCTGGGGCTGGCCTGGCTTTGGGGAGGCTCAGCAGATGGGGGGAGTAGCAGGGCTGCCTTCCCCCAGAGAGGGAGGTTGGCGAGCATAGTGAGCAGGGGGGTACAGACGCCTAGTATTTATTAAGACAGGGTGGGCAATAATTTTCGATGGGGGGCCACTCCAAGATTTTGGAAAGTGGTCGAGGGTCGCACTCTGCATGATATTAATGGAGATGCGGGGTCTGGGATGGAGTTTGGGATAAGGGATTGGGGTACAGGAAGGAGACTGGAGTCTGGGAGAGAGTTGGGATGAAGCAGGCAGTTGTGACCTTGGGCAGGGGACTGGAGTACAGGGGTTTGGGATGTGAGCTTGGGTAGGAGGGGATTGTGATTTGGGGCAGGAGATTGGGGTGCCAGATCTGGGAGGGGGTGTGGGTATAAGAGGGGGACAGAGGGTTAGGGTATGTTGAGTGGGGGGGGGCAGAGTTGGGGCAGGAAAGGACTGGAGTGCCAGAAGCAGGCTGTGACCAAGAGTCTTACTTGCCAGCTGCGAAACTAGCCTGCCTGCCTGCAGAGCTTAAAATGTTTCCCAGCCAGCCAGCCTGCCCGGCCATGTGCTTCATGAATAACCGAGCTGAGGAGAGGGGGCGTGGTTATTCTTAGCTGCCTGTTACTCCAACAAGCAGCTCCCATTTGCCGGCTTCTGCTAGAAACCCGGCCAATGGCAATGTGCTAGTGGTGGGGATGGCTCCTAAAACTTCCCCCTCCCCTCCAGTCTCAAAATAGAAATGGAGCCCTGAAGCTGCGTTTCGCAGGGCAAGCTGGGGAGCCTGCTGGGGGCTCCCCATTGCTTCTGTGGGCCATATCCGATGGCTTTGCGAACGAAGTCCAGTCCATGAGCTATATTTTACCCAGGCTTGTATTAAGAGGAATACGTGCCCGTGTAGATATCAAACTCCCGGAAATACTATATTCTCACACAGTATTTACATCTCCTTTCTTATCAATATTGTGCCTAGGATATTCTCTGAGTCAGACTGCTTTGACATTAATGGTGTTTTCAGTCCATTGAGAGGAATGTGGGAAAGTCAGCTGAAATGATTTTACAAAAGAACTATCACAAATGAGTACAATAATCAATATTAAGTCTAAGATTTATGTATAATAAACAAATAAAGATTAAAACTTTGAGTACCATGCAAAAATAGAAGTGAGATGTATAATATACATTGAACGTTTTACCTTCTACATGGAATCTTTTTATTATCATTCATTATTATTATTATTTAGTGTGGCATAGTATTTAGAAAACCTGATCATGGTCCAGGACTCCATTGTGCTTGAAACTCTACAAACACAGAATACACTTCTTCCCATTAACGCCACCACTGGTATCTGCATGCTTTGTGCTTTATTATATCCCAGTCGTTAGGTGATGAATTTTCTTTTTAGGCATGCTCTCTTATCTCTATTTTTTGTTTGCAAGATGATTAAACAGACTGTTAGATATATAATTAAACGAAAGAAATCCTTAATGCATCATGTGAAACTATACCTTGCTCTGCCTACATTCCTGTTGCTACGAGAGTGGCCTTACTTGCCTTATCTAGGCTATCCACGTAGGCATTTAAGCCATGCTTATCACCATAGTATTTTCTCTGCAGCAATTATAGAGCATTCTGATTAGCAGAGCACTCATTGGGAATATTGGAATTGTCATACCAAATCAAAGCAATGGTCCATCCAGTGCATATCCTGTTCCAATACTGGCCAATAGAAAAAGAAAAGGGAAAGGGATAGAAATAATGGATAATTATGGAGTAACTCGCTCTTAACAGAAACTTCCTTTCTGATGCTAGGCTATTTATAGATGATTTATGTCCTGAACCATGAGATGTTTATGACGTTGGTAATATTATATTTTGCCTTGTATAATGGTGGTACTCTTTCTGCATAATAATATTTAATAACTTTTAACCCTGCTAAGCTCTTGACCACAGTGCTAACAGCGTGTTATAAAGGTTAACTATTTATGATGTAATTGGGGTCCTAATCTATACATCCAGTGTCACATTCTGCAATTGGTGTTGTGGTTTTGGAATGATAGAGCTGAAAAGAATTCAGTTTTCAGATTTCTAGATCAGTGATTCTCAGCCAGGGGTATAAGTACTCCTAGATACACACAGAAGTCTTCCAGGGGTACATCAAGGGCACATCTACACAGTAGGCTAAACTCAAAATAAGCTATGCAACTTGAGCTACACTAATTGAATAGCTTAAGTCAGAATAGCTTATTTCAACTTTTGGCTCTGTCTACACAGCTGTTATTTCAAAACAGAGCACTCCTCCCTGAGTTCCCTTACTCCTCATACAAAGGTTGCAGGGGTCAGAGTAAGAAGTCCTCCAGCTCGCCATTATGTTGAAATAACTGTTTGTGTATAGACGCAGACTATGTTATTTTGGAATAAAGTCAGCTATTCCAAAATAACGCTGCTGTGTTCACATAGCCCAACTTATCTATATATTTATTTAATTTTACAATAGGCTACACAAAAATCACTAGTGCAGTCAATACAAACTACAATTTTGTACAGACAATGACTTGTTTATAGTGCTCTATACACGATCCACTGAAATGTAATACAATACTATATTCCAATCAATTTATGTCATGATTATATGGTAAAAATGAGAAAGTAAGCAATTATTCCATAATAGTGTGCTGTGTATTTTTAAGTGAGGTGAAACTTGGGGATACCTAGACAAATAAGACTCCTGGAAGAGGTAGTCTGGAAAGGTTGAGAGCCATTATTTTAAAATACATTTTAAAAACAACTTTACAGTGAATATATGTATCTATGTTAACAAATGTCCCTTGCTTATAAAAAGATTCTAAAAATATACCCTTATTCTTAATCCTTAGAATTAAGGCTCCTCATATAACATGGGAGTATTCAATTTTTAGTCAATCTTGTTTTTTAGTTTTCTTAATGATAGTTTATATATTTGGTAGGCAAATAGTGACATCTGCTGGTGAAAGTATGAGAATGAACCCTGAGTGCCTAGACTTCTCTCCCAGCAACCTCAATTACATTTATCATAACTGTATGCAACCCCATGCAAAATAATCCCATGGTTTTCTCTTTTGGGAACATAACCGATTTTTTTTTCATTTTCATATTTGCTTTTTTATCTTGTTTATCTAACTGAGCTTCATTCTGGCAAAGTCAGATCTAAACAAATTAATTATTTAGTTAAAGTAATGATACAGGTCATTAAAACAGTGCTTTCTTTATGCCATTCAGTAGACATTATTTAACTTTTAATTGTTCAAGTGCATCAAGGTTTTTATCAGTGCCTTAATATGCATTTATCATGTCAGCCCAATGACCCATTGACTCAGGGAAATTTATATGGGGCTTCTAATGATGCAATGTTGAATGGATGGATAAACACTTTTCAGTCCATCTGCATCATGACATGGTTCTGTCCTTTTACTCTCCCAAAGTAAGAGCTCCCATGATTTCTTTGTTGTCTATTCTTTCATTACATTATTATTTACAGAAAGCATATTCAAAATTAAAGTGTCATTGTGGACTTGCTCATGAAAACCACACTGATGGCTGTGTTCTTACACACTCAATGGGAATCCATCTCCAGCTCCAGTGTAAATTATTAAAAAAAACCAGAACAATGTGATTCCCTTGTATGAATTACACAACATTGCTATTATCTTTCCAAAACTTGTCTGGCAAGTATGGAGTCATCATGATTAACATAACGAGAGACTGGATTATGTGGTAAACTGCACATTGTGGTTCTTTGAGTTTTTAGTTACTCATTTGTCATTCAAAAGTCTCACATTGCATCTTTCAAAATGTCCAAAAGCAAGATCAAGACACCATACCAGACTTTCTCCATGGGCAGTGCCCATGTGCGTAAATGCATAGGGTAAGGAGTGAGTCTTCAATTCCTTGACAGTTACTTTATTCTGAAACAACAAATGGTCTGGTAGCACTTTATAGACTAACAAAACATGTAGATGGTATCATGAGCTTTCGTGGGCACAGCCCACTTCTTCAGATGACCGGAGTTTTGAGTTTAGGATGTGCAGACCCAAAATAAATAGGGGAGAAGTGAGAGGGGAAAGGGAAAAAAAGGAAGGGGCAGGAAACAAGGAGCAGAAGGTACGAAAGTGATCCAGAAAAGAGAAGACTGAGGTTGTGACCTGAGTACAAGATTCCCAGAACCAGAAACTCTGATCCTGTGCATGTCACTTAACCAGTTTTTCTATCTAGAATGCTGGAAATAGCTTTGCCTACCTCACAAAGATGTAGTGAGGTGTAACTAATCGGTTAATGTTTGTACTGTGTTTTGAAAGTGCTATGTTACAAGCATCATCAAGAACACAAAATCTGATCTTTGGCAGGCAATTGCTGACTTAGGTCTAACATTGATAGGTTATTGGTACGTTAAAGCCTATGGATAACTGAGTGGGAAATACGGAAGACAAGGTGAAATGGAAGGATACAGTCAAGTTGGCCAATTTTCACTCAAACCAAAATTTACTTCAAACCCAGTCCTTTTGATTTGTCCATGTGTTTTGACCAAACAATTGTTTCCTATCAGCAAAAAAAAGAAAACTGAATGAGATCTTCTATCTCAGTATGCTCTGCCACAGAATTAACTGGGCCTGCGCCAGAACTACTTCCTATGTCCTGTCTGCCTGCCCTTAGAAGAGAGATCTAGAAGAGGCAGTTAATTAGGACCCTATTGAAATATAGGATCCAGAGGGGTGACAGGCAATTATCTTCCACAGAGGATCACTTCATGCAGTTACCATGAAGTTCTCCCTGAGTCCACCCTTTTGTTTGAATTTCATATTGTTCTGCTGCTTGATAGATTGGTTGTTAGACTGTGACTTTGGTACATTTGCTGCCTTTGGAACCTGAGGGTTCAGGTCCAAGTCATACCTCCAGTGAGGTATAGAATGAACACACTGTGAGTTCACCTCCAGAATAGGGGAGTCTGGTAAATGATTCACAATTCAGGAGTTCTCAGACCTTTCTAGAGTGTGGCACACACCTTAAAAGAGAGTGACATGTGGACATCACCCCTCCCATTCTTATTCTTCTTCTTCAAATGGAAGGAAACTTGACTACTATCCAGGGAACTAAAATGAGTTTATCATCAAAGAGGACACCTTAACAAGTGTGTAAGTTGGCATAAAGGGTAAATTATTTGTATGTTTCTCTCTAAAAAACTGAATAATGCTTTACAAAAATTGGTGTGTGAAATTAAAGTTATTCACCAAGCAATGCATCTTGGAAATAGAAGAGGAAATAATTGCAGATACTTTACATATGTCACACACACAATTCACACTCTATACTCATACAGCTGATCACATTCAGACTCGTCCTCGCTTGGCTCAAAAATTGGCATTACTCCAGAGGACAGAAGCCTGTGGCAATTGTTTCTTTGTGCCTAGGAGGGTGTGTGAAGCAGTCTTCTATGCTTTACCTCAGGGAGAGGGTGATTGTGTGTCCATTGCAGACTTACTGCAGTATAACTTTTTGCAGCAATTATGCATTTTTTATTGTATTCAGAGTGGTCCATCCTCCCACCTGCACCCTCTTTTTTAAAATTTCTGTACCAGTTTTGGCCTATTTGTAATGAGATATGCACTTATCTTAAAGGAGACTAATGGCAAAGGATGGCCCCAATCCTCAGCTCTGAACAAGGTCATCCTGGGCAGGGCAATGTAGTCAGAGGGACTAATCAGAGATGTTGTCTAGGAACCCTGTACTGGTAAAAGTGGCCTATTTAAGGCAAGCTTCTTGATTAGTCTGTTAAAAACAAACATGAGGTAAGTCTGGAGTGAGAGTCTCCATCAAAAAAAATTGGAGAACAGACAGGTAGGTCTGTGAAGTGGCAACAATTGCATGGAAGAATAAGATATTCAATGCCAGATCAATACATGTAAGCAGAACTGGCACTAGGCATAATCAGACTAAGCAATTGCTCCCCCTGTTAATTATTAGTATGTGTTGGGTAGAAAACCAAGAAGGCGCCCAGGTGAAACTGAGGCAGCAATGCCTGAAAGGTAAGTTTCTGCTATAGTGAAATTCAGGATGTATGGCTTGCTTTTCAGATTGTTCATAATATATATTTCTTCCACTCCAATCATTTGTTATTCACCACTCAGCATGATCTCTAGGAAGAATACCATTGTGAGGCTACTTATTTTTCCAGTACAAACTACCTGTAATACCTTGTGTGCTGAGGCTAAATTATCTATAAAATTCCATTACGTGTGGGGTTTAATATATTTTGTTAGTCATCCACTCTCTGTTCTGCTTTTGTCTATTCATAGCACTGAAACAGTGAATTAACATGTATGCTGGGATCACAACAGGCCCTCACCACGCTAGATTTCAAAATCACTGTACTGCTAATGAGCACTCAAGAGGTGGGTGGGCTGGCTGATGTCATGGTGCAGCATTACTATTAAATGCCTGAACACTCAACTTGGACTGAATCTTGAGATTAGTAACAGCTCAGCCACTCCCATACTAACATCCCATCATCCCAGAAGCACAGTCCACACGAGTAGCATGCAACGAGTCTTATGGTGACACTTCCATTGTTCTGAGGGGTTTGAGTCGCTCAAATCTATAGAATAAATCATTCCAAACAAATGTGAAAAGTAGCAGAAACATGCTCCCTCTTATAGAGTGTGAGACTGTGCACTCCATGGGAATTATGTTATTCTGTTTTCTACATGTATTCTTTGGTAAGTATTGCAGGACTTCAGGGTGTACGCATCACGGGCACCTGTACTACTGTGTTCTATCATACAAGGACTCTGGTGTGAAATCTAAGCGACTCTGTCTTCCACAAGGAAAGTCATGTATCAGAGGGGTAGCCGTGTTAGTCTGAATCTGCAAAAGCGATGAGGAGTCCTGTGGCACCTTATAGACTAACTGAAGTGTAGGAGCATAAGCTTTCATGGGCAAAGACCCACTTCGTCAGATGCATGTAGTGGAAATTTCCAGAGGCAGGTATAAATATGCAGGCCAGGATCAGGCTGGAGATGACGAGGTGGATCCAATCAATGAGGATGAGGCCCACTTCTAGCAGCTGATCTGGAGGTGTGAATTCCAAGAGAGCAGAATCTGCTTTTGTAGTTAGCAAGCCATTCACAGTCTTTGTTTAATCCAGAGTTGATTGTGTCAAACTTAAAGATGAACTGTAGCTCAGCAGTTTCTCTTTGAAGTCTGGTCCTGAAGTTTTTTTGCTGCAGGATGGCTACTTTTAGATCTGCAATTGTGTGTCCAGGAAGACTGAAGTGTTCCCCTACAGGTTTTTGTATGTTGCCATTCCTAATATCAGATTTGTGACCATTGATTCTTTTACGTAGGGACTGTCCAGTTTGGCCGATGTATATAGCAGTGGGGCATTGTTGGCACATGATGGCATATATTACGTTGGTAGATGTGCAGAAGAATGAACCAGTGACAGTATGGCTGATCTGGTTAGGTCCTGTGATGGTGTTGCTGGTGTAGATATGTGGGCAGAGTTGGCACCAAGGTTTTTTTGCAAGGATTGGTTCCTGAGTTCGAGTTATTATGGTGCAGTGTGTAGTTGCTGGTGAGAATATGCTTCAGGTTGGCGGGTTGTCTGTGGGCAAGGACCGGCCTACCTCCCAAGGCCTGTGAAAGTGAGGGATCATTGTCCAGGATGGGTTGTAGATCACTAATGATGCGTTGGAGAGGTTTGTCATGGGAAAGTCATGTTATGTTAAAGAGTCTCTGGCTCCACAAGGGATACGATCATAACAGAAACCTTTTTAAATGTGTAAGAGTTAAACAGTTAAATATGATCTTTGTTAAAGTGGCCCTGTTACCACCCACTACTAAGCAGCCCTAAGCATTCTTCAGGGTTTGGTTTAGAGAGGACGGTTTGCTACATTTCTTTGCAAACACAGGAGGAAATTCATGCCTAAGTTTGGAGATATATTTGTTACAATATACAGGTAATAAAGCACTTTAAAATGGAATCATTATATAAATTAACTAACCAAAATTTTTTTTTACAAAAAAAAAAAAAAGACCATTCATCTTGTAATTTGCTAGGCAACCCTTTGTGGTGGGGAGGAAAGGGTTAGTGATGTACTTCAGTTCGAAGATATGAACAAATGGTCACTTTTCCTGGTTTTGGTAGACACATGCAAGGAGGAAAAAAAGAGACAAGATAGAAAAGATGAGGAAAACACAGCTTTTGTTAGTATTGTCAAGATTTCATGTGGCAGGTCAGGCAGGGACAGATGCTCTGGACTGACAGGTGTGCTACAACAGCCATTGTCCTGGGCTCAGGGTCTCTCCTGGTCTGGGATGTCATCTGGTTAATCTAGTCCCTTTCCTTCATCGGTGTCTCTTTGGTGGTGTAGAGCTGATAAAAGAGATGGCTGTCTTATCCCAGTATGCTGATGCTATATAGTGCAGTTGACCTCAGGATCAAATGAAAAGCCAAGAGAGATGATGAACAGGAGGAAAAATAATGGGGCAGTGTCACAGGGCGGCTTCTCTTTTCCCCTTCTCGGGTCTACTGTCCGTCCCGCGCACTCTACCCTGGGCTGTAGCCTGGCCCGACTTTAGGGCCTGACAGGCTGCGCAACAAGAACTGGTCATATAGAAAGGCTCGCTGGCCCTTTAAAGCTGGGTCAACTGGCCCACTGGCAAGAGTCAATACACAAAGTAACAGGTAGGAGCTACAGCCCTGGTAGGGGGACCCAGGCCCACTGTAATCCACCAGGTCCCGGCCCAGGGCCCAGTGAGTGGCAGAAGTACTCACCACTCACTTGGCGGGGAATCTGTCCAAAATGTGCCAAGGATTCTGTGGTGGGAGAGGCAGCTCCAGGCCCCTCCCTGGGCCGCTTCCTATCTGGTCCGGCGGGATAGAGTTCCAGGTATTCGCCGGGTCCACTACTTCCCTGGGGACTGCTTCTCCCTCATTGACAGATGAGAAGACATCCCAACTGGCCCTCTGGTCTCTGCTGTCTTCCCTCTGATCGGCTGGCTGGTGCTGGTCAGGCGCTCCCCTCTGAGGTCCTTTCTCTCCGGCAGTCAGCCCAGACTGAGCCTCCTTCCAGGCTTTTATACCTGGGCTGCAGTCTGAGCATGCCCAGCAGAGTCGTGGGGGCGGGGCTTCTTCAGCCAGGTGGGCCTGATTAGGTTCAGCCTTCACAGTGCGAGGCTGATACACCCAGTCACAGGCAGAAAGGAAAATCCAAGGGAAGGGGAGATAGAGCAGAATCTCATGTGTCTCTGGCTGCAGCCTCTACTGGTCTGATGGTAGTGGCTTGGTTTCGATTTCATGATGTTGCAATGATTTTCAGGATCCACAGATAAAAAACAAGCCTCTGGAGTAGAACAAAAGCCTGAGTGCCTTCCCCTTCCTCCAGGATGTCACATGTTTCTGACCCTCACAGTTTCTATTTTAGGGCACCAAAAAGAGGGGTGATGTGTGGAACAGTCCACCTTTTCCTTATTAGGTTCACCAGTTAGACCGAACTCCAATATGCCAAGTTTTGTCTATAAACTTCTAATCCCACGCAAGCTGATTTACCTGTTCTGGCTTCAGCACAGATGTTAGTTTAAACAAAAAGACTTTACTCATATAACTTAACTCTGATATTTCTGATTCTTACTTTTACTGATCTTTATAAACAACTGGCAGGTGAGGCCCGTCGCTGACCAGGCAAAGTCATTTTACGTAGATGACACTTCTAGGAAAGTTCAAGAAATTAAATATATGTAATAGAATATTTTATTAACGTGCTTGCAAAAGGGAAGTAAAAGAACAATTTCAAATGTGTAGGATTTCATCTTCAAGCATTATTCATTTTATTGAATAATTACTGTACATAGTAAATTTGAATCAGAATCTCGTAAAGCTTCCATTACTCTTTCCGTAACTAATTTGAATTATTTTGTGATTTGTAACAATAAACATTTTCTTTGGTGTAAAAAGTAGTGCATTCAGCTAATTTAAGTGGCAGGATTGTTTATGCAAAGTTTGGTATCTGTAGGCAATTGTGAAGTACAGTAGAGTCCCTATCATCCGACCTAAACAGGACCAACATATGGTCGGATTACCGAATATGTTGGATGATACAGACTCTACTGTAGAGAGCAACAGAATATCTGATGCCTCTCCTGCCGGGGACAAAGTCCCCGCAGAACAGCATCAGCTGTTCTGTTGCTCTCTAGGAGCAGCTGCTGCCGCTCCTGCCTGGACACTTCCAGGCAGGAGCGGCATCAGCTGTTCCCTTGCTCTCTAGGAGAAGCTGCTCCTGCTGCTGCTGCTCCTGCCTGGAAGCGTCCCAGCAGCAGCGGCAGCAGCAGCTTCTCTTAGCGAGCGACGGGGCAGCAAGCAGGGCCATTCTCTCGGCCCGCGCTGTATTTGATCCTGCAGCTCCCGGGGACAAAGTCCCCGGGAGCTGCAGGGTCGGATAAAGTGGAGTGTTGGATTCCCTGGTGTCGGTTAATCCGGACTTCACTGTATGACTTTATTTTGCATAAACAAATCTACAAACAAACAAACTCTCCAAAATATATAATAGATTGCATGTTAACAGGGTGAGTTGGACCTCTTACCTTTTCCCATCACCATTCATTATTACAGGGGATTGAATATTTCATATTCTTCCATCTAATAGCAGAAGTAGAAAATGCAGCTTCCATCTGAATTTCTTTAGTAATCACCTAGAAAGGTACAGTCATAGCACACTGCAAGAATGTCTACACTTCAGTTAGATCCCAAAGCTGGCCCATGCCAGGTGATTCAGGCTCACGAAGCTTGAGCTAACCAGCTGTTTAATTGTGTTGCTGTTGTTCCGGATTAGGTTGCACCTAGGCTCTGGCTCCCTATCCCCTAACAGGTTCTCAGAAGGTATGTCTACACTAGCCCCATAGTTTGACCTAGGGAGGCTAATGTAGGCATTCGAAGTTGCAAATCAAGCCTGGGATTTAAATATCCCGCGCTTGATTTGCATCTTCCCGGCCGGTCGCCATTTTTTGAAATTTACAAGTCCGGACTAACTGCCCGCGTCTACATGCGGCAGGGACCCGGTATTTCGAATTAAAGCCCCTAAATCGAACTACCTTTTAAACTTTCTTGCAGGAGGAATAACAGGTAGTTCGATTTAGGGCTTTAATTCGAAATACCAGGTCCCTGCCGCGTGTAGACGCGGGCAGTTAGTCCGGACTTGTAAATTTCAAAAAATGGAGACCGGCCAGGAAGATGCAAATCAAGCGCGGGATATTTAAATCCCGGGCTTGATTTTCAACTTCGAATGCCTGCATTAGCCTTCCTAGTTTGAACTAGGGGGCTAGTGTAGACATACCCAGAGTGAGGCTGTAACTTGAGCCTGAATCTCTGCATGGAAAAAAAACCAACCCTGTGAGCCCAGTTCAGCTGACATGGGCCCACTACAGATGTCTAACTGCAGTTTAGACATACTTTATAGGCCTAGAAAATGTAGCTTGCCTTTCTGCTCAGAGTACTATTTATTGTAAAAGGTGGACTTGTTTTGACTGGCTAGCCAGAACTTATCTCAGAAGGTGTCGAGGGGTGAGTTCCCCTCATCCGGGGTCCCGCGGTCGAAACCCCCATGTGTCCACTTATTGGGGTTTGTGAGGCCCAATGGCCAGCGTCTGAGGCCCTTCTGTCAGAGTCAATATGGCCCTACGGCTCAGTCTTCACAGCAGGCTCCTTTATTGGGGGTAACTACAGCCCTGAAGCCTACTCCTTGTAGCGCTCCCCTATTGGGTTACCTCTGCTTTGGAGGACTGCAGAGGGAGGAGTGGGGGACCTGGGCCCTCCCACTCCACCGGGTCCCAGCCCAGAGCCCTATGGGCAGTGGCTTGGGCCACGGCTCACTCAGTGGGGCTCCCTCCCCACAACACGCTGAGCACTCGGGGTTGCAATTTCCCACCCTGAGCCACTTCCTACCACCCCGCGCGTCTCCTCGTTGCTGTACCTCCACCCTGTCTCTGGGGCCGTGGCTGCGGTGGCAGTTGCTGCTGGGGCTGTAGTGGCTGCTGCGTCAGGTAGGGCTGAGTTGGCTCTTCCCGCTCTGGAGCTGGCTGCGCAGCTGCTTCCCCTTCGGCCATCAGCCCTGAGTGAGCTGTCTCAGGGCCTCTTTATACACCAGCTCACCTGTGAGCATGCCCGGCAAGGTCATGGGGGAGGGGAACTTTCAGCCAGCTGGGTCCCGCCCACAGTCTGTTCTAGACGCCCCATCACAAAAGGCAAAAAAGACAGGACAGGAAAATGACATTATGGGAGGTCTACTAGCAAAATCTTAAAGCTTACTTCACAGACACTATTGATGATTTAACCAAATATGATGGGAGAGGGTGCTGTCATCTGGTTCCCTCCCTCTCTGGCCAGGGGTGAATACATTTTTCAGGAATATGGCTGGTAGCCTCACCCTATTAAAACTAGCTAATCTAATCACACTCCTTTTGGTGACTCCTCCCATTTCCCAATGCCAAATCTGTATGAGTGGTACTACAACTTGTGTATGGGGTCATAGCACCACTTGGGTTTGACCTGCCAGACTTCCATCATCACAAGGGGGTAGTCAGGCCAAAACTGAGTGAAGGTGGTGGAACCTTAATATGCAAATTACCCAGGGCCCCAACATTCTCTAATCGAGCACTTGTTCTCTTTTCTTCAGAAAAACAATCTTTATTGAATTCTATCTTTTCTAGCAATAGCACCTATTCCCAGAATCAAAAGCATCAAAAGCAAGATACAATTTAAAATTTCTTCCAAAAAAGTAAGAATGAATGCAATCAAGACACTCAACATGATTTTGTATTAACTAGCTATACATATGAGTAAAGTACACAGTAAGTATTCAATATCCAGCACCTCTACCAATGGTGAGTGACCACTCATATAAACAAATAGAACACATATAAGCAAGAAGATTGTTACACTGAGATTGATTCTGAGAGAGAAATTATGCCCCCTGTGTTGCAGCTGAATAGATAATCCTAATTCAATAGAACTCTGCCCCTCTTTCCTCTGTTGGTGACCTGTAGTTTTTTTTTTTTTTGTGGGTTTTTGTTTACAAGGAGAAGTCTTTTTGGAATTATGAACCAATTGATGGTAGTGACAGAATGACTTGTATTTTTAGTGTATGATAATATATCTCTTGGTAAACTCCAGAGTAATGAGTGAATTTGGTTATATTTATGCAATATAATAAGTGCAGCTAAGGGGAAAAGCTGGAATTACAGAGAGGCTTAGTATTAATTATCATATGTCTTGGTAAATTTTTCCCAAAGAAAGCAAATGAAGGCCATATAGAAAGGAAAGGTAATATAAATATTTGAATTATAACATAAATAACATAAATATTTGAATATAAGGAATTGCCTGTAGGTGGCATGATGACCTTGCCTTCCCAACCACAGGGTAACTTTATTTAGCAGACTCAAAAGCATAGGCACATGTCTTGTATTCTCTTTTTAAACTAGCACACACCTTTCACTATAGGAAGAGTTAGCACATTAAACTGGGAAAATAATCATGCCATTGTTCCTTCATCCTACTTGTATGAGCAATTCATTGCAGCCTTTATAGATTTTTATCACTTTTGCATATCTTAAATATTCAGCAATACTCTCCTTAAAAATACTCCACTGATTTGGATTTCTAATGGATCTTCAGGTCTCAGGAGGAAATTTCCTCTTTAAAAGAAGTTGAAAGAGAGACTGGTTCTGCAACATTCAGAGATGGTCTTCTCTAGAACAAGAAATACATTAAGCCTAAACTTCCCATTGGGTTCACTGCAAACAGATAATATGTTAAGATACAAATTTGTTCTATCTGCACGAATGTTTAAAACTTATTAGCCGACGTGTTTAACTAACATGGGGTACGTCTACACTACAGCGTTACTTTGAAATATCTTATTTTGAAATAGTTAATTTGAAATAAGATATTTCGAAATAACGCGTCTACACACAAAATTCCCCAGCTGGCAAGGCACATGCACAGGTTACTGCATGATCCATGGTCAGCAAGGCCCACACACACGGTCCCTGGGTTCCTTCTCCACACCACTCCGCCCCACATAAGGGGACAGTGATGGCACTCACAAGTTGAGGCCTGCCTGGCCTTGGAAGACAGTGGTGACATAGCTACTGTGACAGCTTGGGGGTCCTGGGTGAGTGCCACGCTCCCTCCAGGCTCCTGTGACTGCTGGCCGTCATCCTCCTCCTCCGTGCCCTGGTCACAGCCCTCTGCCTCAGGGTCGATGACCACCTGGGGGGTACAGATCTTTCGGTCCCCCAGGACGCAGTCCAAGGCATCAAAATAGGGGAAGGGGCCTGGGTCTTCCCCTGGTTGAGATCTGCCCCCTGTGGCCCTGGCATAGGCCTGCCTCAGCTCTTTTATTTTCATGCACACCTGCTCCTGGGTGCGCATGTGGCCTTTGGTGGCCAGGCTCTCAGCAATCCGTCTGTAGATGGCTGCGTTCCTGCGTCTAGTGTGGAGATCATGGACGTTGGAGGCATCCCCCCAAACCTCAATCAGGTCCATGATCTCATCACTGGACCAGAAAGGCGCCCACCTTTTCCGGCCCCTGGCAGGCTCCTGGGAGCGGCCAGACTGCTCCTGGGGAGCAGTGGAGGGCCGGCTGGCACTGGTTGGCTTGCTCATGCTGACAACTGGGTCAGGGGCAGCATCCACGGGCTCTGGGCTGGCAGGCCTGGAGCTGGCACAGGCCCTGTGGCCAAACAGACTCTACCCCTCTAAGGGCTCCGGGGCTAGAGGGGGGAAGAGAGGAGTTTTCCTGGTTTGGTCCAGAGTGGCCACCAGGGCACCCTGGGAAGGGCTGGAGGCCCCCTATTTCGAAATGTGTCTACACAGTGCTTATTTCGAATTAGCTATTTCAAATTTGGCGTTATTCCTTATAGAATGAGGTTTACCAAATTCAAAATAAGCGCTCCGCTATTTCGAATTAATTTTGAAATAGCGGTTTGGCTGTGTAGATGCTAGGAAAGTTATTTCGAAATAACGGTTGTTATTTCAAAATAACTTTGCTGTGTAGACATACCCATGTTTACAAAATGTTTACACAGTGTAAGAGATCACAGAAATACCACCTGTTATATACGCCATACCAATTTATTATAGATATGCTAAAACCATTTAACAGCCTTAAAGTTAAAGTATAAAATATATTGTGATTACATGTGGGTAAGGCAAGGTTTTCCCATATGCCCCTGAACACTGGCAAGTGTAGCATCTACTGTATCTGGCTGATCAGTTTCTTGGCTGCATTCTTACACCAGATGTTAAGTGAAGGACTATTGGCCAAGACTGGTAATAACGTAAACTTTGTTGGCTTCAATGTGTTTGTGATAACTTTCATGGTATGATTAAGCTGTATGGCAGAATTTATCCAAACTGAGACACAAGTTTGTATTTTTCCAACTGAGTAGCAGACAGAAGACAGTTTCTGTGATCTCTTGCACTACTTTAGTGATATGGTATTTACTTGTGATCTACTGTAACTCCTAACTACACTGGTGATGGATCATGTGCTAGCCATTGACCATTCAAAAAAGATGTTAAACTCCAGCTGGCTCTGAGCATGATGTAAGTGGACACATGTTGACACAGTCCTTGGTATACTTGGTTTCAGTCTCCGTGCCTTGTCATATCACTATTCAGATTCTCTTCATTTATTTAGAGGCAACTGTCTCTTCAGGCCAAGCTAATATCATCAGCATACATAAACCATCTGGAGATGGGGTTTGGTAGATCATGTTGTGATAACTGGCCCTATAAATTTACCCTAAAGGTGAGCTCCACTGTAAAAAAAAATCCTATAATAAATGCTATTGGCAGAGAAAGGGAGAAGGAGTGCAAACGAGAGACAGGATGAATTAGTGCAAACCAAAAGGTATACTGATACAATTCAAGGATTGTGTTAAGACCATGCCTGGTGAAAACGAGGTATGGAAGTAAACCAAATTGGATATTTTGAAAATTAGCCTTGGTGATGAACAAAATTGAGGGAATGAGTTATTCCACCCTTCAGTCCCTTTTCAAGTCCTTGAATAACAAACCGTGGGAGGGAAAAATGCAGCCAGATGGACGGATGAAGGTGAATGTAATGCTGGGTGACTGGAAGTAGATGAAGGAGGAAGTTTCACATCACGGCCACCATCTCTTGGGTTCCTGGACCACCTTTGTCCTAACCCTGACAGTCGTCCTAAGCAGACTGTGCCAGAGAGAGGGAGCCAGATGTCACAGCCAATTCAGGCTAGATCCCGAATACCACCTCAGTGTGAAATGTCTCTCTCACTCCTCAAAGCACCATTTTCTTCTCCACCTTATTTGTTTTCTTTGCTATACATCCTCTTTCATCATCTCTCTAATAATAGTCTGGTGTAAATAGCCAAGACTGCATATTTTGCAACATTACGGTAAGCCTGTGACTACAAAGGCAGTTGCTAGTCTTGGAGTTGTGGATAAGACCAGGTGCTGTGCTTGTGTTTTTCCAGAAAAAAAGGTTATAACTAAGGCTACATCTAGACTGCAAGCCTCTTTCGAAAAAGAGCGTCTAGACTGCAAGCAGTACTTTCGAAAAAGCAAGCCGCTTTTTCGAAAGAAAGCACCCAGGCAGTCTGGATGCTCTCTTTCGAAAAAGCCCTGTTTGCATTCAAGAACGCCTTTTTTCGAAAGAGCACTTTCGAAAAAAGGCGTTCTTCCTCGTGAAATGAGGTTTTCTGCCGTTGAAAGAAAAGCCGCATTCTTTCAATTTAATTTCAAAAGAATGTGGCTGTAGTCTAGACGCAGGTGAAGTTTTTTCAAAAAAAGACTACTTTTTTCGAAAAAACCCTTGAGTCTGGACACAGCCTAAGAGTCAACACCAGAGAAAGAACCTGCATTTTTACCCTTGCATTTCTTGTCTTTCATGTGTATGTGTGTCTTCATCACATAGGAAATTGAATCAGACTTTAACAGATTCTGAAAGACCAACCATTCTCAGCTATCTTTTCTTTTCCTTAAAAACAATGGCTGTTACCATCAAAAACAGTGAGGAAGGGGACTTCCTACCCATGGGCTGGATCTGGCATTCTGCTTAATTTAATGTGGCCCACGTCAAATCTCCGCACCATGGGCTGTAAAACCAAAGCCTTGGCTGTCATCACAGGGCTGGAGCATAAGCATCAACTGGCTGGAACAGGGCAAGCCGTAGCACACCAAGTTAAATGGGGGGGGGGATATTTTGTTTTTTTTAGGTTTTTTACATCTTACTTGGGAACAGGAGGGTTTTTTCTGGAGTTTTGGGGATTGTTCTGTTTTTTGTTGTTGTTTTTTTCATTCTTGCTTTTTACTTGTATGTGGCCCCCCTGACTGATTTTTATGTCATTCAATGGCCTAGTCCAAAAAAATGATCCTCACCCAATAAAAGACTGTCAGGAAAGGGGGAAATAGTTGTTCCTGAAAACACTTCAGCTGAAGGGAAAGTGGGCAGGGAATGTTAGCTTTTCTTAACATTTCAAACACTAGCTATAAGTATTTTTAATGGGGTTTGCCATGGTACTAAGCAAGCTGAGCTCTCTGTATACCAAACACAAACATGATTCAAAAAGGTTCAATGTTCAACAGTCCGTTCTTCTGGAATCTCTAGGTGCCAATTTTATGGCAAAGAGCCACCTGAAAACATCCAATTCAGTTGCCATGACAACCAATCTAGGAAGAACTCTTGATAGCTTGTCTAGCAAAGCAATGTGTGAAATGGTGTTCAAGACTGTTGTAAGGTCAAAAAAAAAAGCTCTTTTTTTTTCTCTCTTGAAAAACCAAATAAGTCAACACTTTACAACTACAGGAAGACGAACACAGACAAGATGGGTAGGGGGTGAGGAAATGCAAAAGCAAGAGGGGTGGAAAGGGTGGAGAAGGAGGGCTGGACTAGCCATTTGATGTTCCCTAATCAAATGTTTCTAAAATTAGAGTCCAGATCTCTTCAAATTTATGTAGTTGATCCTGGCAGTGAAAAGTGACCCTTTTTTGGCACTAAGTAAGAGAGAGAAAAAATGTGGTGTCAGCATAGTTACTACTCTATATTCCAAAACCCACCATCACCGCAGGCTTATAGATGGAGAGGAGGAATCTAGTTCTGCCCAGCCTAATTTTGATGTTTCCTAGGCTACGTCTGCACAGTTATTTTGGAATAAATTATTCAGGAGTAGTTATTCCAAAATAGCTTATTTCGAAATAGCACATCTACACTGCAGGGAAGCCTCAAAATTAGTCCAAGGCAGGCTTCCCTAATGTAAACATGCTGTCTCGATTTAGAGCTCCAGGAGGAATAACTTAGAATGGCCCTGGTGAGGAGTTATTCCAAAACAGCACAAGTGGAGCATCTATACATGCTTTATTTTGAAATAGCTATTTCAGAATAGGCATTATTCTTTGTAGAAGGAGGTTTACGGAATCCAGAATAAGCCGTCTGTTATTTCAAAATTATTTCAAAATAACGGAATTCCTGTGTAGACTCTCTCATAGTTATTTCAGAATAATGGCTGTTATTCCAATAACTTTGCTGTGTAGACACACCTCTAGTGATTTTTATGAAGATGTGTTTGATTTTAAAATAGTTTTATTCATTTTTTACAGTTGCAGGAAGTTAAGTGAGGGGAAAGGCTGGACGGGGGCAAGGCTGCAGGAGGTTTCCTGTACAGCCCAGGGACCCAGGACACTGGGTTGCAAAGTGCAAGTTGGCTGTGGTCCTGGCTCAGCAGAGCAGAGACTCCCAGCCAGGGCTAGAAGGACAAGAAAGTGGCTCAGGCTGCAAGGGAGGCTACCTTGCTGTTGAATGGTTCTAGCCTGGGGACAAACCCATTGGGTAGTGTGATGGCCTCACTGTAGCCACAGATTGTCCTCCTCCACCTCAGAGTCCTGACTGGGGGGATTCTACTCCACTGCGCCAGGACTGCAGCCTTCCTCACATCTCATTCCTGCAGGGATTGGTTGTTGCCGGCCCTGCACTAGTACAGGGAGCCCTCTGTAGCCCTGCTGCCAAAGGAGTGAGGGACCAGGGGTGTGACAGTGGAATTGCGGGGAACAGTGCTGCCACAGGACTTGACACCTGTAGGGACTGGGCTACATTTACTCTGACATCTACAAATTGTTTTTTCTCCAATCAGTTTTGGTGTGTGGCAGCTGAAATCAACATCTATCGATTTAAATTGAAACCTGCCAGGCCTATTCAGACATTCTTGTTAATAGTATCATGGGGGGGGGGGAAAGAGTTAAGAACTGAACGGATATCGAGACCATACCATGTCAGCCCTAGACAGGCTGGGGGGCAAAATCAAATCAGTATTTAAATTGCCTATATAAAAATGGAAGAAGTATGGGAAATAAGCAGGAAGAACTTAAAGTGCTAATAAACAAACACCACTATGGCATAGTTGGTATCACAGAGACTTGGTGGGATAACACACATGATTGGAATTTTAGTAGAGAAGGTTACAGCTTGCTCAGAAAGGATAGGCAGGGAAAAGAGGGAGGCAGTGTTGCCTTATATATTAACAAAGTATATACTTGGACTGAGGTAGAGACGGACATAGGAGACAGACTTGTTGAAAGTGTCTGGGTTAGGCTAAAAGAGGTAAAAACAAAGGTGATGTCATACTAGGAGTCTACTACAGACCACTTACCCAGGCAGAAGTGGTGGATAAGGCTTTTTTTTTAAACAACTAACAAAAAAATTCAAAGCACAGGACTTGGTGGCGATGCGGGACTTCAACTATCCAGACATCTGTTGGGAAACTAACACAGCAGAGCACAGATTATCCAATAAATTCTTGGACTGAATTGGAGACAATTTTTTATATCAGAAGGCTGAGTAAGCTACTGGAGGGGGGAATGCTGTTCTTGATTTGATTTTAACAAATCGTGAGGAACTGGTTGAGAATTTGAAAGTGGAAGGCAGCCTGTCATTCTGGCATCAATTCTATGTGTAATAAAGGAATGGCTGAAACAGAACATGATTAAATAAGAGTAATAAAATTAATGCCAATCTATGTGGGTTTATGGAAAATAGATATTGTCAAACTAATTGGCTGTGTCTAGACTGCACCCCTTTTGCGGAAAAGGGATGCAGATTAGACACAGTGCAATTGCAAATGAAGCGGGGATTTAAATCTCCCCCGCTTCATTTGCATTAACATGGCTGCTGCTTTTTTCCGGCTCGGGGCTTTGCCAGCAAAAAGCGCCAGTCTAGATGGGGATCTTTCGGAAAATAAAGCCTTTTCCGAAAGATACCTTATTCCTGATTTTGCCGGCAAAGCCCCGAGCCGGAAAAAAGCGGCAGCCATGTTCATGCAAATGAAGTGGGGGAGATTTAAATCCCCGCTTCATTTGCAATTGTGCTGTGTCTAATCTGCATCCCTTTTCCACAAAAGGGGTGCAGTCTCGACACAACCATTAGGTTTGTGTAGCAGAAGGTCTTGAGATTACAAATTTGGTTAAAAAAACAGTATTGATATAGGACACTTACTCTCTTTAAGACATTTGACTTGGTACCACAAGACATTTTGATGAAGAAACTGGAATAACACAAATTCAGCAGGGAAAACAATAAATGCTGGTTAAGTGATGTATCTCAACATGCAATTGTAAATGAGTAATCATCACTGAAGGGGTGTGTTCCTAGTGGGATCAGGTTTTAGCCGTACACTCATTAATATTTTTATCAATGACCGAGAAGAAAACAAGATCACTACTCACAGCTTTCAAATGACATAAAAATTAAGGGAGTGCTAAATAATAAGGAGGACAGGTCACTGAGGGAAAGCAGTCTGGAACTCTTAGATCATATCTACAATAGGAAACTATTTCAAAATTACTTTAAATCCAATTTAACAAATTAAAACTAGCATATCCTCACTATGGAGGAGCCTAAAAGTTAGTCCAAGGCAGGCTCCATTAATGTGGATGTGGTACCTCGGACTTAGAGCCCCAGGAAACACTCTGGGGAGCTGCAGAAGGCCTCCAGGAGGCCAATAAGTTCAAATTAGCTGCATCGGACCATCCACACTACTGTTACTTCAAAATTACTATTTTGGAATTAATTAGTGTTACTCCTCCTGAAAAGCAAGAGTACAGCATTCGAATTCCATGGCCCATTATTACAGGCTTGGTAGTGGGGATGCATCGCATTCAGAATAAGGTCCTAGGGGAGACCAGGGCCTAGTAAATGGGGTCCAAGCAAACCATATTCATTACAGTATGGCCAAATATAAGTGTATATATCTAGTAACAAATAGTGCATGTTATATTTACAGAATGGGGGCCTCAATCCTGGGAAACAGTGCCTCTGAAAATGATTTGGGAAGCAGTACTTCTGAAAAAGACTTTGGATTCATATGGATAATCAGCTGAACATGAGCTCCAAGTGCAGTAGTGTGGTCAAAAGAGCTAATGAGAGCCTTAAATGTCTAAACAGGGGAGCCACGAATTGGAGTAGTGAGATTACATTGAGCACTGATGTCACCAGAAATGGAATATTATGTCCAGTTTTGGTGTTCACAATTCAAGGAGGATGTTTAAAAAATTGGGAGTGTAAAGAGAAGAGCCATGAAAGTGATTAAAGTATTGGAAAACATGCTTTATAATGATTGATTCAAGGAATTCAGCCAGTTTTGCAATGAAAGAGAAGGGTTAGTGGTGACTTGATCAGTCTAGAGGAATCTACATGGAAAATAGATATTTGATACAAGAGGGCTCTTCAGCATAGCCAGCAAAGGGATAATAAAACTGGAAGCTGAAGCAAGACAAATTCAGACTGGATATAAGGGGCAAATTTTTAACACTGAGGCTGTGTCTAGACTGGCAAGTTTTTCCACAAAATCATCTGCTTTTGCGGAAAAACTTACCAGCTGTCTACACTGGCCGCTTGAATTTCCAGAAAAGCACTGACGATCTCATGTAAAATCATCAGTGCTTTTCCGGAAATACTATGCTGCTCCCATTCGGGCAAAAGTCTTTTTCCGAAAGACTTTTGCGCAAGAGGGCCAGTGTAGACAGCGCAGAGTTGTTTTGCACAAAAAAGCCCCGATCGCGAAAATGACGATCAGGGCTTTTTTGCGGAAAACCACGTCTAGATTGGCCACAGACGCTTTTCCACAAAAAGTGCTTTAGCGGAAAAGCATCCTGCCAATCTAGATGTGCTTTTCCGAAAATGCTTTTAATGGAAAACTTTTCCGTTAAAAGCATTTTCGGAAAATCATGCCAGTGTAGATGTAGCCTGAAGGTATTAAACCATGAAACAATTTACCAAAGTTCATGGTGGATTCCTCATCACTGGAAATCTTTAATTCAAGACTTGATTTATTTTAAAGATATGCTCTGGTTCTAATTAACTCAAGGAAGTTGTGTGGCCTGTATTATGCAGAGAGCAGACTATATGATCACAATAGTTCCTTCTGGCACTAATCTATGAAAGAGGCTGGACTGAGTAGGAGGGCTGGCCAGAGAACAAGAGTTCAGTTTTGTGGGGGGAGAAACGTAAGGGGTTTTTACATCCGTTCTTGTTCAATGTGTAAGGATCTGTATATTATAATGGACTCCATTTTGTTATGCTGAACTCCATCTTTGTTTCAAACAACTCCATCTTGGATTGTGCCCTGTACCAAAAACCAGTTTCATCTGGTTTTTCCCACCAAGACTGAAATTACCTCAGGGGTTTACTACGCTGCACACGACATGGGACATTTTGCACACAGCACAGAGACAGTGCACTCAGCACCCTTACTGCTTTTCCTGCCTAAGGAACTTTAAAAGAAGTCACCTGAGGGGTTCTAGCTCTTCTCCTCCTGAACACTTCACTGCTTGGTCCTCTGGTCCTCCAGTCCTTGGCTTGTTGCTGCTTCTGCTCATCCTGCTGTCACTCCATGGTGAAGGCTCAAGTGAGGCCTACCATCCATCTACAGGATAGAAGCTGCCTGAGGATTGGAATCTCTGAGCTGCTGTGGATGCCTGCCTTCATAGCTTCCACCGAAGGATGTGGGGATTTGTGTTTAGGGGACATCCAGCAGAGCTCTTAGGTTCCTTTGTGTCATTCCAGAATCCTGGTCCTTGTGGTGAAAGCCCTCTGAAACCTAAGGAATCCGTGATTAGCCCAAACCGGAACAATATCTCCATGGGATCACCTAGTGTTCCTCCCTGACAGCAGGTTTCCTAGGTCCTAGGCTTCCTAGGTCCTAGGCTTCCTCCATCTATAAGTGTTATCTTCCATCTGAGCCAGACACCTGTAAAGTGTTTGAATACTTACCTTGATGTATTGGGGAATTCTTTACTATCTTCTTCTCTCTTCTGGTTCGAGAGTGTGGGGTTGGTTTACTGGTTGTACTGGGGTTAATATGTTCTGTGTTATCACATGCTGTGTACTGTTCAAATTCTTTAATAGATTGGTTAAATTTATATTTGAGTTGTGTTTTTATTGGGGCCATTAAAATCTATTGGTGATAGATACAGTGTCGGGGGACCTGTGCTTCTAGTGTCAGGAACAAAATTAAGATCAGATCCTAGTCTAAATTTTAAATTCTATTATCGTTACTGAGTTCCTGGGTAACAAATGCAGAATGAAAACAAAACATTTCTAAATATAGAGCAAACTACTCACCCCAGAACAGGCAAGTAGATAGGGTGTGCACTGGAAGACCAAGGTACAAGTCCCTTCTCTGAATGAGGGAGGCTTGACCCAGCCACTCTGCTTTGCTATCATGAGTGCCTTTACCATGGGACAATAGAGTCTGTGGAAAGGTTTTATTTGACAGAATCAGCATTTGCTGACAGAAAAATGTTTAGCTGAAAATTCCTGACCAGCCTTAGCAAACACTGGGAAGATTCTACTAACAAGACTCCACCCCATCACCTCAACTTCCAAATAACTTGATGCTTAATATATTCCCCAAAGCTTGGATACTATGCAGCAGAATTTCTCACACTCTCCAACATATCCTCCCAGGCAATTCCATTACATTTGAGTTCACTCAGCTTGTGGAAGGGATGAGCTGGCCCTTAGACAAATTCAATTTACCTTCATGAAAAAACTACAGGTATCACTGCGTGAAGAACAGATGACTCAGGATATGTCCACACTTAAAATGCTACAGTGGTACTTTAGCTGTACTGCTGTAGAACAGGAAAAACTTAAAAAACAACAAATAGTCTGGCATCCGAAAAATGTGACTGGTCCAGCAAAGTTGCTGATGGATGATCATTGCCTCGATATTGGTGGTCTTTGCCTCTTCCAGAACACTAATGTTAGTGCCCCGTCTTCCCACTTGATCCTCAAGCTCTTGCAGAGGCAACATTTGTGATACCTCTCAAGGACTTTCAAGTGATGTCTGTAGGTTGTCCAGACCCATATAATAGTGTTGGGAGAATGATGGCTTGATAGTCAAGACGTCTGGTGTCTGTTCAAATGTTGTCATCTTCAAAAAATCCTGTTCTATAAATGAGCAAAGGCTGCACTGGCACACTTCAGATGATGTTGGATTTCTACATCAATATCTGCCTTGGATGAAAGATAATTTCGAAGAGAGAGAAAATGATTAACATTCTCCAGTGCCTCTCTGCTGATTTTAATAGATGGGACGTATGGTGCCTCATTTGGAGAGGGCTGATGGAGCACTTTGATCTTCTTGATGTTGAAGGTGAGCCCAAGACATACATAAGCATCATCAAACACATTCAATATACAGTAAACTTCCGATAATCCAGCACCTTTAGGACCCAGGGGGTGCCGGATTATCAGATATGACAGATTATCGGAAAGGGGGGCTATGAGGGGTCTGGGGTGGGGTGGGCGGGATGCCACCCCAGACCCCTCATAGCCCCCCCTTCCAATACTCCGGCTTTGTCCCAGGCATCCCTGATTCAGCTGCTGGTGGTCAGTTTCAGCAGCAGCTGAATCGGGGACGCCTGCAGCAGAGCAGCTGGAGTGCTGCCAGGTTGGTCCGGTAGCGCCGACCCTTGGCATGGTGAGACCAACCCGTCATCACCCCAGCTGCTCTGGGGACGCCTGGGGCAGAGCAGCTGGGGTGCTGCGGGGTTAGTCCCGCAGCACCGCTCCTTGGTGCTACTGGACTAACCCAACAGCACCCCAGCTTCTCTGCCCAGGTGTCCCCAAGTCAGCCGCTGCTGATACTGATCAGCGGCTGACTCCACGAAGCCTGAGGCAGAGCTGGTCAGTTTCAGCAGCGGCTGAATCGGGGACAGCTGGGGTGCTGCTGGGTTGGTCCCGCAGCACCAAGGGGCAGCACTATGGGACCTACCTGGCAGCACTCCAGCTGCTCTGTCCCCGGCTTCCCCAATTCAGCCGCTGGTCAGTTTTAGCAGCGGCTGAATCGGGGAAGCTGGGGGCAGAGCAGCTCTAATGGTCCGGCTGCCTGGAGCACTTCCGGGTTCCTGATGGTGCCTGACCATCAGGAGTGCCGGACCATCAGATGCCTGACCATCGGAGTTTTACTGTAGTTTGAAGATCTTTCTCAGAATGGGCAAAAATTGCATTGTCATCAGCATACTGAAGATCCACAATAGATGTGGTGGAAATCTTACTCTTAACTTTCAGCCTGCTTAACCTAAACAGCTTTCCATCCATTCTGTAGATGATTTTAACACCAGCTGGGAGTTTCTCAGCTTTTAGATAAAAAATGATGGCAATAAAGACCATGAATATGGTTGGGGTGATGATACACCTGTCTGACTCCTGTTTGTACTTTGAACAGTTCACTCTGGGATCCAGTGCTGCTCAGAGCAATTGCATTCATGTTCTCATGAAGCAACTTTAGCACATCAATATATTTATCAGGACATCCATCCAATCTTTGAAAGTACAGTACAAAGGGCATGGCGATTCACTGAGTCAAAGACTTTAGTTAGAGCAATAAAAGCCATGTACAGTGGTTGGTTTTGCACCCCGCACTTTTCTTGCAGCTGCCATACAATGAAGATCATATCCACAGTACTACAGCATGGTCAGAAACCATTCTGTGACTGGTAAAAATTTTCTGACAGAGGAAGAAGACAGGTTGCAAGGACCCATGCCACAGCTTTGCCTGCAGCAGCAAGGAGAAATATACCACAATAGTTTCGACAGTCCGCTTTATCCCCTTTCTTAAAGAGGGTAACACTCAAGGCATCCCTCATTTTACTGGGTATCTCCTCCTGTATCCAGATGTTAAGGGTAAGCAAGCTAAGCTGCCGAATTAACTCTGGCTGACTGGCTTTAAAGATTTCAACAGGGATCCCATCTGGACCTGCTGCCTTGTTGTTCTTAATCTGCTTGATGGATTGTATACCTCGTACAAATAGGGAGGGTCTCCAAACTTATCCCTAGAAGGTCATTGGGGGATTTGCTCAAGAACTTCATCTGCAACCATGGAGGTATGATTAAGAAGATCTTCAAAATGTTCTTTCCAGTGAAAATTAATGGCTTTGCTGTTCTTCAAAAGTGTGGTTCCATCCTTGGAGTGAAGGGGGTTCATGACATGTCGAGCTAGCCCAAAAACAGCCTTAATGGCACTAAAGAAACCATGTGTATTATGGATGTCCACAAAATGTTGGCATTCTTACATTTTCTCAGTCCACCATTTGTTCTTTAGTTCTCTGGTTTTACATTGGACTTCCCACCCGCACCTTAGTATGAGCTTCTCTCTTTGTATTGCAATTTATATCATTCTGCCAAGCATGAAATGCCATTCTCTTCTTATTGATGGGTTATCATAGAATCATAGAATACTAGGACTGGATGGGACCTCAAGAGATCATCAAGTCCAGTCCCCTGCCCTCGTGGCAGGACCAAGAACCATCTAGATCATCCCTGAGAGATGTCTACCCAACCTACTCTTAAATATCTTCAGAAATGGTGATTCCACAACCTCCCAAGGTAATTTTGTTCCAGTGTTTAGCTACCCTGATTGGAAGTTTTTCCTAATGTCCAACCTAACCCTCCCATTGCTTCTTGTTCTATCATCAGAAGCCAAGGAGAACAATTTTTCTCCCTCCTCCTTATAACACCCTTTCAGATACTTGAAAACTGCTACCATGTCCCCTCTCAGGCTTCTCTTTTCTAAACCAAACAAGCCCAGTTCTTTCAGTCTTCCATCATAGGTCATGTTTTCTAGATCTTTAATTATTTTTGTTGCTCTTCTCTGGACCTTCTACAATTTCTCCACATCCTTCTTGAAATGTAGTGCCCAGAACTGGACACAATACTCCAACTGAGGCCTAATCAGTACAGAGTAAAGCGGAAGAATTACTTTTCATGTCTTGTTCACAATACTCCTGTTAATGCATCCCACAATCATGTTTGCTTTTTTTCCACAGTTTCACACTGTTTACTCGTATTTAGCTTGTGGTCCACTATGACCCCTAGATCCCTTTCTGCAGTACTCCTTCCTAGAGAGTCACTTCCCATTCTGTATGTTGCTCAATTTCAACATCATTCTCGTGAAATCAGTCTTGATGCTTGATCATCACCTCAACTCCTGAGGTTTACAGGATCTTTTGAAAAAGTCTTTTCTTTTCAAAAGAACCACGTCTAGACCACGTCTAGTTTCACTTTCAAAATAGCATTTTTCAAAAAAACACCATGATGTGATTATGCAAATGTAGCACAGGAAATTCAAATCCTGGCTTCATTTGCAATTTCAATAGGTCTAACTTACATCCCTCTTTTGAAAGAGGGATGTAGTCTAGACAGAGCCTTAGTTGTATGAGTTTACATTCCTGTCATACACTTTTTCTTTTGATTACTATGTATAATAGTTTTCAGTGTATTGGGAATTATATGAATAAAAACTGACATTTTACCATTAATTGCGCTATATCTGACAAAGTAATTAATTTCTTGTGTTTGCTAATTACTTTTCAAAAGAAAATGAGCAGTTCTGTAGCATGTGAGCCCTGGTCTACACTAGAGAGTTATTTTGAAATAACTTCCCTTATTTCAAAATAACAAGCAGAGCATCCACTCTACCAAGCCCGGACTAATTTTGAGGCTTCCCTGTAGTGTGGACACATTATTTTGAAATAGTTATGTCGAGAGCTATTATTTCAAAATAAGTTATTCTGAAATAATTTCCTAGTGTAAACATGTCCTTAGGATACGTCTACACTACAGAGAAGATCAAAGCTGCCACTGTCAATCTTCCTGCGTTTGAATTAGCAGGTCTAGTGAAGACAGCTAATTCAAACTGAGAGGGGCATTCCAGTCGACTCCATGAGGAGTAAGGGAAGTCGAAGGAAGAGTGCTCTCCCTTAGATTTCCTGCAGTGAAAGTCGAGTTAAGCTACTTCGACTTCAGCTATGCAGTTAGCATAGCTGAAGTTCCATATCTTAATTTGACCTTGTCCCATAGTGTAGACATACCAGAGACTAACAAATATCATAAGCTTTCATCGGTAAAACCCACTTCATCAGATGAATTGGAGTGGAAATTACAGAATCCCTTTTCTCTTGCAAAAGGATATTGTTCGTCTGTTCTGTTCCATCTTGAAGAAGAGTTCTTTGTTATCCTAGAATTCTACACATATCCTTTATGTGCCTGGAATGGAATTGCTATTCAAACTACAGTAGGACCTCACAGTTATGAAATCTCAGGAATGGAGGTTGTTCATATCTGAAATGTTTATACATCTGAACAAAATGTTATGGTTGTTCTTTCAAAATTATATAAATGAACACTGATTTAATACAACTTTGAAAATTTACTATGCAGAAGAAAAATCTTGCTTTTAACATTCTTAATTTAAGTGAAACAAGCTCAGAAACAAGCTCAGTGTCCTTTGTAAAATGTTTTTTTAACTTTCCCTTTATTTTTTAGCACAGGTTAAACCTCTCAAACCCAGGACTTTTTGGTCCGGCAACATCGGACCACGTATGATCCAGGACCAGAGAGTCTCTGGCTATGTTTACACTGCAGGTATTTGTTGGCAGAGAGTATGCTAATTAAGTGCTCATTTGCATTTGTCATGCTGTCATTTGCATATCTTTGCCGATCCTTTTTGCACAAGAGGTTTTTGCACAAAAACAAGCAGGGTAGACCCTCCTCAAAAAAGGAGGTATATGGGATCTTGCGCAAAATGGGGTTTTTGCGCAAAAAGGACCTGTCTACACTGCTTGTTTTTGTGCAAAAACCTCTTGCGCAAAAAGCATCGGCAGAGATATGCAAATGACAGCGCAACAAATGCTAATGAGCGCTTCTTTAGCATACTCTTCGCCGACAAATACCTGCAGTGTAGACGTAGCCTCAGTGGAGGGTTAGGACTGTTTGCGCCATATACTGTTTGCACCATGCATGTACTATTTTCCTCTGTCCTGAATTTTTGATGTACTATACTGTTAACTGTGCAGTGAATAGTGCAGTTATTCTTGTATTAACTTTGCGTAGTAGTTTGATTGTATCTATAATAGCCTCGACTTTGGCAATTTTTCCTATATGGCCTCTTTTAAAAGACTGATGAAATGCTAGTTATTTTGATCAGTCTAATTATACAATTCACTTGTCTATCTGTTTTTGGTACCAAATAGAAGTTGTCTTTGAGTCAAACACTTAACTTCAAGTAGTTTTTCATTCTCTTGGAGATCTATTGCCATGCTCTTTATCTATAACAATTTTTCATCTGTATCTGACAGGGGCATTGTACATCTTCCCATTAGCTATGGCAGCATTTGTAATCTATGCTTAATACAAGTCTCTTCTTAGTAGACAGCATAATTCATTAATTAAAAGTTGATTGGGTATGTCAGATCTCTAGAAAATGAACCAAGCTGGCCATGCATCAGCCTGGTTCTCTTTAAGCAGAAAAGAAGAGAAAGTGAAGCCACAGCTTTGAAAACCAGAAGGCAAATATGAAGAAGATTGCAATGCACCAATTTGAGGAGAATGCTCACTGGTGATAGGGAAAGGAGAAATGTTTTTAACAATAGTCTACCAAAAATATTGACATTTAGACCCTGCATCTCAAATAAATAAAAATATTCCATTTGAGACAGGAAACTGAAACTGAGCCATTTTCTTTACAATATCTCATCATCTTAATACCATTTTAGACTGTGGTGGGGGAGAGGGTGCATCTTGGATCTGTCGACATTTATAGCAAACACTTATTGCCTTCAGTGGGACCATAAAGTAACTTTATTTTCAAAAGTCAGGACAACACTTTTCCTTAGGATTGTGAAATAGTCATAGAAAAGATGGAAATAGGCTGCTTTTTAAAGTATATGTGTTTTCACTACTGCTACTTTTGACAAAAAAGTGACAAATGAATACTCCTTATGCTGAAGACTTTTTCCCTCAGTAACTTAGTGTTCTGTATGAGTATAATACAAACCAGTAACGTGTCATTGATTCACCCTAAGCAAAAGGAGATCTTTATACTTCCATTTATGTAAAGGGGCCTGGTATAAATGAGAATGAGGCCCAAAGTCCAATCATGGAAGCAGGATTGGGCCCTTGTATCCTACACCAGTGAAAATTGCAAATATGTATCAGTAATACATAAAGGGACTGAGCCACAAAAATTCTTTAAAATCAAAGGGTTCACTCAGCTCAGACCAAACACAACACTTGAAAAAAATGCAAAGAAACAGGCTTTCTTACATGATCGTTGCCAATTCTGACTAATTGCTGAAAAGGCAAAATATAATGCAAATTCAAAACTAAAAATAAAGGAGGCAAGTCAGATATTTTTAGTTCAGGGACTTTTTGCTTTTTGCCTGGCACCCTGCCTACTCTTCAAGCTTGGCTTTGCCCTTCAGATTTTCCATAAAAAGTTTGATGTGAAAGTTCAAGCTCTTATCTCTCTGTACTGGTAGGAGACCAAAATCCCAGATTCCAAGTGAACTGCTGAAACAAAATAAAATAAAGGGAGAGAAAAACTGCTGAATCAGTGAGTCGATAAATAAGGTCAGCCCTGGGCTGGACAAGTCTATACTAGAGAGAGGGGGAGCAGAAAAGGAAAAGCTAGAGCAAAGTGCTAAGAATTCACCCTCAGCAATAGTTCTGTTTTCAGAAGCATAAAAGAATAGGTCAGTCACTTTGTAGGAAACTAGAAGAACCCTCTTTATGCAGAAGGTAATTACTATAGAACCCGTTAGAAAAGGCAATAGGCTGCAACCACTGCGGGGAATCCAAAACACAGTGGCGAAGTTAGTGGAATTATGCTGATTAACTTTACCTGAGGATGTAGCCCTCAGACCATGCTGATTTCTTATTGCTCTAGCCATAACTTTCTCAGTGCTACCTTGTGCTTCTCCATCTGTTTGTTGGAGATTATACACCTATATCTCTTTTCATATGTACACTGTTAGGTCTTTGGGGGTAGGGACTTTCCATTATATATACACAGTGCTTAGCATAATGGGAGCTTGATCCCAGATTTTGGGATGGAGGCGCCCTGGGGCACTACATGCAATAATAATTCCAGGAAATTCCAGCTACAACCACTGTCCAGTCTAACCTTAACTGACACAACTAGGTTAGGCAATAACAGTGCTTTTGGTTCCAGGCCAAAATTTTGTATACACAAGCACCTTATTTACTAGGTCCAGTCAGCTTTTAGAAATAATTATACTGCACAGTTCAGTTCTAGAGCCAAGATTTCATCTGCTGTTTCTCTGGCTGTAACCTGCAAATATGTCTCAAACTTTCCTTTGCCATTTGCCACTGTTTGGAGGGCTGTGTACCTTCAGTACAGTATGTATGAAAGTTGCTAAGGCATGAGTCTGGAAAAATACAAAAAAAAATTTCTCATGATCATAAGAATGACCATATTGGGTCAGACCAAAGGTCCATCTAGCCCTGCATCCTGTCTTCTCACAGTGGCCAGTGTCGGGTGCTCCTGAGAGAATGAACAGAACAGATAATCATCAAGTGATCCATTCCCTGTCACTCATTCCCAGCTTCTGGATAACAGAGGTTAGGGATAGCATCCATGTCCATCCTGGCTAATAGCTATTGATGGATCTATCCTCTGTGAATTTATCTGTTTCTTTTTTTAACCCTGTTAGGGTGTGTCTAGACTACATGCCTCCTTCGACGGAGGCATGTAGATTAGCCAGATCGGAAGAGGGAAATGAAGCCGCGATTAAAATAATCGCGGCTTCATTTAAATTTAAATGGCTGCCCCGATCTGCCGATCAGCTGTTTGTCGGCAGATCGGGGCAGTCTGGACGCGACGCGCTGACAAAGAAGCCTTTCTTCATCGGCACAGGTAAGCCTCGTGAAACCAGGTTTACCTGTGCCGATGAAGAAAGGCTTCTTTGTCGGCGCATCGCGTCCAGACTGCCCCGATCTGCCGACAAACAGCTGATTGGCAGATCGGGGCAGCCATTTAAATTTAAATGAAGCCGCGATTATTTTTGTAAGCAGGGGCTGAACTGCTGCTTGCTGTCAGCCAGCTGAAAGGAGGGGTGGGTGTGCCCACTACAGTTGTTTAGCTCTACAAGGTTGCTAACTGTTAACTGTTGACATGTAAATACTGCTCAGGAGAGAATCCAAGGTGTGGCTATGTAAATCCCATTCAGCCAGGGCTGATGGAGGGTCAGTGTTGGAATGGAATGTGGAGAATTGTATATAATTTGGGACTGTTGTGGGGGTCACTAATCATACTACCCCTAAATGTGGGAACTGTCAAACATGCCACCAGTGCTTGCAGGAGAGACACCACCATCATGGTAAGAGGTCTCGGAAGAACAAGCCTCCCCCCTTCCAGAGTTGAGTGAACAGAGCTGGGGGAAAGGGTTAAAGGACTTGAGTCAGCCTGCTTCACACCTACCAGGTGTGAGCTATAAGACTGGCCCAGCCTGCACTTTTCCCCCTTTGTTTTAAGGACAGACCTAAAGCAGACTCCCTGAGGAGTCTTTTTGTTTGCTAGTCCAGTGAAAGCTGGATTCATTTGAGAGCTGAAATCACTGGTTTGGCTGAGAGTTGAAATCACTAAGCTGAAATCACTGGTTTGGCTGAGAGCCAGACCTACTGCAGCCAGTAGAGTGGCAGCAGGCAAGGAGCGGCGACTAGCGGCGTGGCGTGGAGCGGCGGCAGGCGAAGAGCAGCCATCTGCGGCGTGGCGTGGAGCGGCGGCAGGCGAGGAGCAGCCATTAGCGGCGTGGCATGGAGCGGTGGCAGGCGAGGAGCGGCAACCAGTGGCGTGGCGTGGAGCGGCAGCAGGCGAGAAGCGGCGACAGGTGCCCAGCGGAGCGTCCAGAGGTGTGGGACGAGACAGCTGGTGAAGCGTAGCGGAGTTTCGTATAAGGTGCCCCCTAGCTATCTCCCCACCCCCATTTCTACCCAGGTTGGGAGGTGAAACCCTGCGGGTGAACTTTGGGACTCTGGGTGGCACAGAGACTTGTGGGGACAGAGACTTTTGGGGAGTCGGTGGACTTCGGGCGAATCTTGGCCGGGGTGGGGGCTCATGTTTGGGTTATGAACTCTGTTTGTGGTGTTTTCCCCAAGCTAATGCCTTATGAATTCTTCCTCTGTTTCATTAAATGTTCTTTTCCTACACTCAGACTCAGTGCTTGCGAGTGGGGAAGCATTGCCTCTCAGAGGCGCCCAGGGGTGCGTGAATTTCCCAGATCACTGGGTGGGGGCTCGAGCCGGTTCTTTGTGAGATTGACCCCAAGATATTGAACCCAGCCCTGGTTCCTGCCAGGCCTATCCGGCAGAAGGGCTACATTTTAATCGCGGCTTCATTTCCCTCTTCCGATCTGGCTAATCTACATGCCTCCGTCGAAGGAGGCATGTAGTCTAGACACACCCTTATAGTCTTGGCCTTCACAACATCCTCTGGCAAGGAGTTCCACTGGTTGACTGTGTGTTGTACGAAGAAATAGTTCCTTTTGTTTAAAACCTTCTGCCTCTTAATTTCATATGGTGTCCTTTAGTTCTTGTGTTAGGAGGAGTAAATACCACTTCTTTATCTACTATCTCTACACCAGTCATGATTACAAAGACCTCCTATCATATGCCTCCTTAGTTGTCTCTCTTGCAGGCTGAAAAGTCCTAGGCTGTGTCTAGACTGGCCAGTTTTTGTGGAAAATCAGCCGCTTTTCAGGAAAAACTTGCCAGCTGTCTACACTGGGCACTTGAATTTCTGCAAAACCACTGACTTCCTACTGTAAAAAATCAGTGCTTTTTGCGGAAATACTATGCTGCTCCCATTCGGGCAAAAGTCCCTTTTGCGCAAAACTTTTGTGCAAAAGGGCCAGTGTAGACAGCTCAGATTTGTTTTGCGCAAAAGCGCATCTAGATTGGCCATGGACACTTTTCCGCAAAAAGTGCTTTTGCGGAAAAGCGTCAGTGCCAATCTAGACGCTCTTTTCCAAAAATTCTTTTAACGGAAAACTTTTCCATTAAAAGCATTTCCGGAAAATCATGCCAGTCTAGATGTAGCCCTACTCTTACTAATCTCTCCTCATACGAAAGCTGTTCCAAACTCCTAATCATTTTTGTTGCCCTTTTCTGAACCTTTTCCAATTCTAATATATAATTTTTGAGACGGAGCAACCATGTCTGCACACAGTTCTCAATTCCATGGATTTATATAGAGGCAATATGATATTTTCTGACTTATTCTCTATCCCTTTCTTAATTATTCTTTTTGTTTTTTGATTGCTGCTGCACATTGAGTGGATGTTTTCTGAGAACTAACCACAATGACTCCAACATTTCTCTTTGAGTGGTAACAGCTAATTTAGACCCTATCATTTAATATGTATAGGTGGAATTATGTTTTCCAATGTTCATGACTTTGCATTTATTAACATTCAATTTCATCTGCCATTCTGTTGCCAAGTCACCCAGTTTTGAGAAATCTTTTTGTAGCTCTTTACAGTTTCCCTGGGACTTAACTATCTTGAGTAGTTTTGTATCATCTGCAGATTTTGCCACCTCACTATTTACTGTTGACCCTTTTTCCCAGCTCATTTATGAATACGTTGAATGGGGCTATGGTGTGCTTAGTGTTACTATATTTAAAAACAGAGTAAATGATCCATAATATTGTAACACGTTAATGGTCACTTACATGTACCCTAGTTGCCACTCTATTTCAGATGACCACTTGGAATATCTTGATGCTAACAGGGATCAGAGCAAAAAGCAAAGATCCTCTACTATTTGACCAGATGGAGAACTGTCTTTAACTCTTGGCATTATAGGACCTAAGGCATGGAGCTATTCTTGCATGCAGTACAAGACAGTGGTGCACCCACAGCCACTAGCCAGCTTACCACAATTTTTAAAAAATAACCAGACTTCATTTCCCACAAACAAAATTATTGACACGTGTAAATCAAAGGCATGAACGCTCAAACATGAGCAAGGCGTCTACCCATCCTCCTGTTTTGTGCATGGAAAATTGAATGATTATATATTTGTTCATGCATTTGACAAATTCTAATACTTGATATTTCCATAGTTTCTCCTGGGGGTTTCTGGCCAGCACACACTTTCATGATGGCCACATCACCTTAAGAGAGGGTGCAGAATGGTTCCTTCACTCTGCCATCCTAAAAGGTGAAGGTTGGGTCATGACCCTGGACCCAGCAGTAGGTCCCAAGAACCTCATCCCCCATGTATTAGGGCATCACATCAAGCAGTTGTCTTGAAGGCAGAAGGGTTAGGTTCCACTTGTTCAAAAGTCTCTCTTCCCCTTCCCTCTGATATAACAACCTTTTCCTGCTGCCAGCTCATGCAGTTAGTCCTCGTTTAAACACATTTTTGTGCAAGTATAAATTTCAGTTAAGTGGGGTAACTTTTTAAAATGTATTTATCCCAGCACAACTTTTGATGTGGATGCTGTTATACTAGTAGAAAGGCACCTTTATACAGGTGTAGCTTAATTCCCCTTCCCATATAGGAATAAGCTAAACTGTTATACATAAGCACATTCATACCTCTGTACTGAGCCCACAAGCGGAGTTGTGCCCCTTCAACCATACCTACAGAGTCAAAGCAGCACACCTTGTATGCAGTGCTTGCATTGTGTGCAGGTGGTAACAGTCTGTGTTGCAGTGCCAGAGAGTCAGGTGTCAAACCTTGCTGATTATGTGTGATAGGGAGGGTTACTGTTGAACATAGTAGATGTTTTTAACCTCATGTCCTTTAAAAAAGAAATAAACTAGGTCAGGGGTCAGCAACCTCCGGCACAGGTGCTATTTTCCTTGGCATGTGAGGTGGGAGCTCAGCCCTGCCTCTCTTCCCCCAGCAGCCGGGAGCCTGTGCCATTGTTCCTTTAATGTGCATGCCTATGTGGCGGCACACAAAAAATCTAAGCCTGCCCACCTCTGCAGCAGCACTCACTTTCCTTCTGCTCCTGAAAGGGATGGCCCAGGGCTCCATTGGGAAGGGCGGGCGAGTGGGTAGAGGACCTAAGAAGGGGGTATTGCAGCAACGGGTGGCCAGTGCTATGCTGGAGACTAGCTGCTGCTGGGCCTGAGGCTGCATTGTGGAGAGGACAGTGATTCAGGCCTAGAACATGTGGTAGCCAGGCAAGTTGCTGCCATGGCATGTTTTGAAGCCAGGGACGGCTTGGGGACTGAAAAGGGAGGGGTTTTGAAACTGTGAGTGGCCTGGGAACTGGAGGGGGGGTTTTGCAGCCACAGGCAGCCAGTGCCATGTTGGGAGCTGTCTGCCACTAGGGCTGAGGCCACATTGTGGGGCAGACGGCAATTCGGGTCTTGAACACATGGCGGCTGGGCGAGTTGCTGCTGCAGCATGTTGAAGCCGTAGCCAGGCGGGTTGAGGACCAGGGGGTGTTGAAGCTGAGGGCAGCGTAGAGATCGTAGAGGGGGTGTTGAGGCCATGGGTGGCTTTGGGACCGGAGGGAGGGTGTTGCAGCTGTAGGCAAGTAAGTTGCTGCCGTTGGGGGTTGAAGCCAGGGGTTGGATATGTATTGCATATCCTGAAAAAACTATTGCTGTTTTCATATGCACAGTGCTGACTAGAAAAACTATCGCTCTTCGACTATCTCCTGCTTCCCCCAGGTGCACTAGCCTTGTGTTATTCTGAGGAAACCAAAGCTGGAGGGAGAAGAAGCAAATCCATCAAATTAGTAAATAAAAAAAAATTACATATATCCTGAGAGCAAGAAGAATTCATTCTCAGCAACTAATGGGATACCATCTCTGTGAACTATAGGGGCAGTGATTCTTGTGGCCATTTCTCCCAGGTATTCCCAGGTTCTGCTCATATTAACCCCATGTGCAGATAGTATACTTCTGACCCTACTAAAAACCGAGTATTGTTTTCCACAACCTGGACTTACCATACTGTTTTTTTGGAACATTTTCATTCATACCCACCCCCAAACCCAGACTGTAGGAAAATGGCTGAGGTCCAGTCCCCCTTACCAACACCCTAGATGGTCAGGATATATCTGAGCTTAAGAAAGCAAAGTTAGATGTTCGCTCATTTCAGCCTTCTTGGACAGACAAAGACAGATTTGTTCAACATAAAGATCATGCTGTTTGTGTTCTATGTTGTAAGAGAGTTTGCTGCACATCAAGTGTCGAATGACATTTTCAAAGCATGAGAATCACTTCAAGGATGAGGCGGACAAGGCTGAGTCAATCAAATAGGCCATCACAAGGTTCAAAAAGCAAATCAGTGTCTTCACTAACTTCTCTGTTATTAAATATCAAGCCACAGAGGGAAGTTACAAAATCGTACATTGTGTTGAAAAACATGGAAAGCCATTTACAGACGGAGATTATATAAAAGAGGCTTTTCTCAGTTGTTGGGATATTTTGTTCAATGTCTTGCCCAGTAAAGACATAATCATCTCCAGAATAAAAGACTTGCCTTTGTCTGCCAGTTCACTGGTGAGGTGCATAGGTGAAATGGCAGAAAACGTTAACAAACAATAGATGGTGGAACTAAAAGATGCAGTGGTATTTAGTGTTGTGCTTGATGAGTGTGTGGATTTAAGTGATGTACCACAGTTAGCACTTCTTGTGAGATGCTGTGCCTCAAACAAAGTTCAGGAAGAGCTATGCTGCCTAAAACCCATGCATGGCTCAACAACAGGAGAAGATATAGTGAAGATGTTTGTTAATCATTTTGAGGAAAGAGATATTGACATCACAAAAATATTTTGTGGGACAACCAACACTGCCCCTGCTATCGTCGGAAAACGGAAGGGATTTGTAAGGATCATTGAGGATCATATTGGCCACCCAACAGTAAATTTTCATTGTATTATTCACCAAAATAATCTTTGTGCCAAGATTTCTAACTCTGAGCTTAATAATGTGAAGACTACAGTGGTGAAGATTGTGAATGTTCTTGTTGCTCCATCTTCCTTGATGCATCAGCAGTTTCAAGCCCTGCTTGAGGAAATGGACAGTGATTATAAGGCCATTCTGCTTCACAGCAATGTTTGTTGGTTAAGCCATGGGAAGGTTTTGACATGCTTTGTAGATGTTTTGATGCAATCAATATATTTTTACCTTTTTCTGACAAAAACTACCCAGAACTGGATGATAACAAATGGCTTATGCAATTAATGTTTCTAACCGACATCACCATGCATCTAAACAAACTCAACCTCCGTCTGCAGGATGCAGGCCAAACTGTTATGGGTCTTTTTGAAAAATGGAAGGCATTTGTTGTAAAATGCCATTTTTTCTCAGGACATTGACACCTCGACTTTCTGCTATTTCCAACATCTTAAAGAACTATTGAAACATCACACCATCAGTGTTGCTAAGATTAAAATGTACATGCAAGAACTTGCATCAGAATTTTCTGTCCGAGTTCAAAATTTCCAAAGGTTTTGGCCCAATGTTTTCCTTTCTGATCAAACTAGACAACTTTGCTGCCAGCGACATGGATTCAACAGTGTTTCAGTGAATGAGTGTTGAGGATTTAAAAATGCAGCTCATTGAATTGCAATGCTTAGAATTATGGGCCTCAAAGTTTAGGGATCTGCATCACACACTTGAGACTACCAAGATAGATCATGGGGTCTCTATTGGAATTCCTGTTGGGATTCCCTGCCTGTGAAATTTGACTAGTTGAAGAAAGTGGCATTTTCACTGATCTCAGCCTTTTTATCTATGTACTTTTATAAACAGATATTTTCACATATGAAGACTGTTCTTTGTCCATCCCAGAGTCAGTTAACGACTGAACACTCAGAGGCTTGTGTGCTGCTTAAAGTATCAAACTATGAGCCCAAGATCAGAGAATTCAGAGAGGCAAAGCAAGGCCAATGGTCACACTAAAAGGTAAGATCTGCATCTTAATTTATTTTTTAATGAAGCTGCTGTAAGTAGGACTATTATTGACTTTAAAAAGTATCACCGGCACTCGGACCTGTACATAAAGGTGAATAAGTCAAATCTCGGCATTCACCGGTGAAAGGTTGCTGACCCCTGAACTAGGAAATGACATAGAAAAGCACCTAAGCTCTTTGAACAGCTTTTTGTTCTGTGTTTGTGCAGCACCTTGCACAATTATTATGGCTCTTGATCCATACATGTTGTTTCAGTATGAAAAATAATGATACATCAATGTTATTTTGTTTGCAAAGTGACGCACCCATCAGGAAAACAAGACGTATGGCTCGGATGAAACCTTAAATTCTATCCTTTGTGTGACTTCATTATGATACAGGTTTTAATCCACAGTATGTTCACTGAATGCAGAAGGGACCAAATTAAAGTTGCACAGGCAACAGTAAATCTGGCATTCCCTAATTTATGAGCCCTTGACTTGATGTCCTTGATGGGATTTTCAGTGGCTCCTTTGCTAAACTTCTGCAACCAAACTGAAGCAATGATTGTGATGAGTTCACTGCTGAAGATGAACAGTATCCACTTTGGGGATATAGCTTAGGCTATGTCTAGGCTATGGTTTTATTGGAAAAAGGTACGCAAATTGCACTTCGTAATTTGCGAACCTTTTTCCAATAGTTTTGTCTGAAGAGGCTTTTCCAAAATTTGGCCTGTCTACAATGGGCCAACTTTCAGAAAAACCTCCTCTTTCAGAAGAGCCCTTCTTCCTCATGGAACGAGGAAGACAGGGCTTCCAAAAGAGCACTTCTGCTCTTCTGCAAAAAAAAAGCAGAAGAGCAGACGCATTCCCTGGATGCAGCAGAGTTTTTCTGGGATACTTCTGGTAGCTCAGGAAAACCGTGTAGTCTAGACATAGCCTAAATCATGCCAGATTTTGTTTCAATTATTTTTTGTCTTTGGAATAAACAAGGGTATGTCTACACTACAGCGCTAATTCAAACTAACTTAGTTCGAATTAGTTAATTCGAACTAAGCTAATTCGAACTAATGCATCTAGAACTAAAAACTAGTTCGAATTATCATTTTGCTAATTCGAACTAGCATGTCCACATTATAAGTGGACCCTGAACCGGGGTTAAGGATGACCGGAAGCAGTGCCGGCAGGGCATCAGAGGAGGACTTAGAGCATGGAGCTGCTGCTTCAGGCTAGCCGAGGGCTGTGCTTAAAGGGACCCGACCCCCACCCCGGACAGACAGTTCTCAGGGGTGCCCCGCTTGCAAAGCAGTCCTGGCTTGGAGTGCCCTAAGTGCCCACACTGGGCACATCACAGCAGTTGGCCATCAGACCGGCTGCACTTGCCGCAGGCTGCCATCTGGGGAGAGAGGGCAATTGGGGGGGTGCAGGAGAGCTTCCACCCCCAGAAGCCCGCAGAGCCAGCCCAGTCCTCCCCATCGGGGGCTCGTACCCCATTCCTCCCTCACCTCCTTCCACTTACCCTTCCCTAGCCCCCCTTCTTATTGATGTACAAAATAAAGATAATGTTTCTTCCAACATTGACTCTGTCTTTATTGAACAAAACTGGGGGAGACTGGGAAAAGAAGGTGGGAGAGGGGAAGAGAAAGGCTGGGAGAAGGGAGGGCAACTAAAATGATCAGGGGTTTGGAAGAGGTCCCATATGAAGAGAGGCTAAAGAGACTGGGACTTTTCAGTTTAGAAAAGAGGAGACGGAGGGGGGACAGGATAGAGGTCTCTAAAAGCAGGAGTTGGGTGGAGAGGGTGCATACAGAAAAGTTCTTCATTGGTTCCCATAAAGAAGGACTAGAGGACACCAAAGGAAAGGAATGGGTAGCAGGCTTCAATCTAGTAACAGAAAGTTGTTCTTCACAAAGCAAAGAGTCAACCTGTGGAACTCCTTGCTGCAGGAGGCTGTGAAGGCTACAACTAGAACAGAGTTTAAAGAGAAGTGAGATAAAGTGATGGAGGTTGGGTCCATGGAGTGGTATTACCCAGGGTGTAGGAGTGGTGTCCCTGCCCGAAGTTTGTGGAAGGCTGGAGAGGGATGGCACGAGACAAATGGCTTGGTCACTGTCTTTGGTCCATCCCCTCCAGGGTCCCTAGGGTTGGCTGCTGTCGGCAGACAGGCTACTGGGCTAGATGGACCTTTGGTCTGACCCAGGACGGCCATTGTAAGCTCAGGGCTCAGAGTCGGGGGTCTCAGTAGACCCCCTTGATTCTCTTGCACACCTGCTCCTGGGTGGCCAGGCTGGCAGCTCTCCTTCCCAAGCCGGCCACTTTCCTGTGCCTAGTGTGGAGATCGTGGACGTGGTCCACAATGTCCGCACTAGCCCAGGCGGGTGTCCGCCTCTTGCGGTCCTGGGCAAGCTCCCGGGAGCCGCCAGCCTGGTCCCGGGAAGAGGGGGAGGGCTGGGGGGCATCGGGTGGGTGGCTCGATCCGTGCCAGGTGCAGGGTCTGCTGGCTGGGTGCTGGCAGGCTTGCACCTGGCACGGGCACCGTAGCCAGTCCGTGCCCCTTTAAGGGGTCCGGGGCCGGGAGGGGGGCAGACGAGTTTCCCTGGTGTTGGCCAGAGTGGCCACCAGGGAAACCTGGGGAGGGCTAGCCTCCCACTAGTTCGAATTAAGGGGCTACACACCCCTTAATTCGAACTAGCTAGTTCGAACTAGGCTTAATCCTCGTGGAATGAGGATTACCTAGTTCGAACTAAGCGCTCCGTTAGTTCGAATTAAGTTCGAACTAACAGAGCGCTAGTGTAGCGCCTATGAAAGTTAGTTCGAACTAACGTCCGTTAGTTTGAACTACCTTTGTAGTGTAGACATACCCAAAAAGGGTGTTATAAGGAGGAGGGAGAAAAATTGTTCTCCTTGGCTTCTGATGATAGAACAAGAAGCAATGGGAGGGTTAAGTTGGACATTAGGAAAAACTTCCAATCAGGGTAGCTAGCCACTGGAACAAAATTGCAGTTTTCAAGTATCTAAAAGTGTGTTACAAGGAGGGAAAAAATTGTTCTCCTTGGTCTCTGATGCTAGGACAAGAAGCAATGGGTTTAAATTGCAGCAAGGGAAGTTTAGGTTAGACATCAGGAAAAACTTCCTGCCTGTAAGGATGATTAGGTACTGGAATAAATTGCCTAAGGGAGGGTTGTGGAATCTCCCTCACTGGGGATATTTAAGAGCAGGTTATACAGACACCCTGTCATGGATGATCTAGACAGTGCTTGATCCTGCCATGAGGGCAGAGGACTGGACTCGATGACATCTCAAATCCCTTTCAGTTCTAGTGTTCTATGATTCTTTGATGATATGATGTTATGTTATCAATATACTATGTATACTTTTCAGAAACATGGTGTAAGCATTGCCAGCAATAAGTGCAGATGAATGTGTTTCTTTACCACCCTGATGTCTCCTTCCTTGGTTATAAGACAATGTCTTGTTTATTTTATTATCATTTTAATAGGCAAACAAATGAACATTTCCCATTCCTTCACCTCTCCACACACAATCCTGAAATAAGGGTTTAATCACCAGCTAAGGGGAAAGAATGCTGTGAGAACACTTTGTTGAAATATTGGCAGTACATCAGGGCTGTCCTCTGATAAAATGCTTTTATATTTACATAGCGACTTTCATCTAGCTGCATCCTAAAATATGTCTGTTAATTGATTTTTATGAACTACAGGTCAGATCATATCTAGCCTTCCCATTTACACATCTCGGAGCAGAATCAGGCTGATTTACATGAAGGAAGGCAGTAGTGTCAAATTGTCATCAATTCCCCACTCACCTGCTTTCAAATCAGTACATGATTTTCCATGCACACACCACAGGGTTGGAGCTCTGGCTTTGATGTGAGGGGACGTGGCCAACTGGAGGCAAATTAAGTCTGCTGTCAGCACACTGTGCAACTTCATTCCCCAGTCATTTCAAAGAACTTAAATGGGAAATTCCAGCTGGAACTTAATACTGACTTTTCCTGTATAAAATCTTCCTCTTTTGGAGGAAAGGGTAAGTGCAGGCTGGTAGTCTGTGATAGTATGACTGTTTAAAAAAAAACCTGGCTATCACATGAGAGGGTGGCCTAGACAGCAGTTGAGGGTGACTGATTCATTTTCTACGTAGATGCCCTAAGATCCATGGACTTTTTCCCACAGAACCTGAGAACTGCTTATTTATGTACACATGTAAACTCCTTTCCCCTGTGGGGCTGATGTCCTGAGAACTCTGTGCTGTTTGCCCCCACAGAATTTCTCAATAACTTCTCCCTATCTTTCAACCCCCCCTCCAAGATTTCCCATAGAATGGGACAATTTAATCATATTATTCATGACTGAATTACAGGCAACTAACCTACATGAACTGGGGCCTAATATGGGAAAACAAGACTTTGGCACTCTTCCAAAAGTTTGCTAATTCTCTTCTTGAGAATTCTAGTCACCTCAGTTGACCTACCCTGGCAATGTGCTGTATGTGCTTTTGGCCTTGAGCCATATTCCTAGGAATGATTTCTCATGCCACAGAAGATATTAGTTAACTAGAGATTGTCATACACTAAATAACAGGCTTATAAATCTATATTGGGGACCCTAATGGTGTCAACCTTATTCATGAGAGTAGCCCAACTGACTTCAGTGAACCTACTGGTGTGAGTGAGCGCTTTCCAAAGAGTGTAAGGGATGAACAAATCATGAACTTATTATTTTTTAAAATAGTGTAAAGTTCAACTTTGCATTGCTGAGGTTGGACACCAGAAATAAAATGAAGGAACTTGTCTTTCCTCTGTTACTTAGGGTTACCATATTTCTCTATGCTGAATATGGGACACCTGGTAAAATTAGTCATATTCATGTGAGTTCAACTGTAGTCAATCAAAACTATACTGTACAAGCATTCAAATTAACATTAAGTTAACTGAGCCCCTATTAAAAAAAACTACATAATTCGATTATTTTTGTTTACGCTCTTATCTTTAAGGCATCAGGGTTCAGAAGGGGAGAGGTGACACACAGGTGATAGTCAGCTACCAAAATTTGTTTGACAAAGTCTATGATATGTTGCATGACTACCACCACATGCTCCCCTTCAAATAACTTCTAGAGAACATATACTTTTACATAAAACTTCAAGAAACAGAACCTCTGAAGACAACAGTAAAATAGCCTCCAATAAAACCATGTGCTAGCATCAGACCTCTTCAACATATACACCAATGACCAGTCTGCATAGAGCAATACAAGGAGCTTCATATACGCCAATGATCTATGCATCATGTCACAGGAGAACTTTGCCACTGTCAAGAACAAATTGTGAGCACCTCACAACCTGAGGTTATGGAATGAACGCCTATGTGCAGTTTAATGCACTGAAACAAGTCTGGAACCCCAGGAGGATCTTTCCAGAGGGGTCATAAAACTGGTCAATGTGGCAATGGCTGAACTGCCTGTGCATGCAAACTGGCAGATTAAAGACTAACATGACCAAATGGGGCTCCTCTAATATAAAAAATACATGTGGGTGCAGTAAAGTGCAGACAATGGAGCACCTGGGCATTTGCCAGCTCCTTAGGGAGACCAGTACAAAGGAGAACCCTGCTGCAACAATGGAAAGAGTCATTGCTTGTGCACAGTGTCAGCAAAAAACATCTAGTTTGTGACAAGGACATGTGAAGAAAAATGGACTCGTCAGTGGTTTCTGGATGTTGAGACAGCAGTAGTAACCAACATTGTTTTTATCGTTTATATTTGTTATGGGCATTCTGAGCTTTTCTTTGAGATGTAACCTTTGCCAACTAGCCATGGTTACTGCAATGTACTTAACTTCGAGGTAAAGACCATAGCTATTTACTTGTGATACTGATACCCATTTACTTGTGATGTCTCTCACAGGGACCACATTATAATAATACAGTAATTCCTCATTTAACAATATAGATATGTTTCAGAAAATGACCGTGTTAAGTGAAAACGTGTTATGTGGGGTCAATTTTTCCATTGAAAATAATGGAAAAGGTGGGGGTTGTGTTTCAAGCGGTGGTGTCTGTTGGGACCAGGACATAAGATTGGGGGAGAAAGGGGACTGGGTTACAGCAGGGAGGGGAGGTGTTTGGCTCTGGGGATGGGAAGGGGAGGAGACAGGAGAGGGATTGGATTGGGAGGATGCCCCTGTGACGGGTCTGCTGGGACCTGCACTGCATCCAGCGAGGGGGGGGTCACCGGGGAACGGCGCGGAGAGTGGCGAACCCTCCGCCGCTTTGCAGGGAGGCGGGGAAAGCCCCACGCAACCGCCGGCGATGGGCCAGCTGGAGAAACCCAGCTGCCAGCCTGCAAGCAGGGGCAGAGGAGAGGGAACAAGGCATCTGGCGAGGGGGAGTCAGTGTGGAATGGCGCGGTGAGGGGCAAACCCTCCGCCGCTTTGCAGGGAGGCATGGGAAGCCCCGCGCAGCCGCCGGCAATGGGTGGCTGGGGAAATCGTGTTATTCCAGGGACGGTCGTGTAATTAAAAAAACGTTCCCTAAAAAAAAATTGTGCTATCGCGAAAACGTGTTAAGCGAGCATGTGTTACACGAGGAATTACTGTACTCCATGGACTTTGCTAGTTTCTACTGTATTTTCCAGGTGCAAATCAAAAAGGTGGTTTTGATCTGTCAAGCACTGTAAGCTAAAGTGCTTACTTAGGTGAAAGCCTAGGATTAGACTACAAATCCTTCCTTATAACTCGAAGCCCAAATTTGAAACAAGTCTATGTGAATGACTAGTGAGTTATTCTACTGGCCCACTAGACCATAGTACCATAATAACCTGCTGGATCAGTTAAACCATGACATGTTAATTAAATGTTAGCAGACATTGTTTACTAAATGCTTGATAATAGAGTAAAACTGACCTCTGTTGTCCACATGCATTCTTCTAGTGCGCTTAGACTAACATTTTCAAACATATCTTTTCAAATATTATGGTTCAACCTGTTTGTATTTCATGTATCAAAATGAATACAAAAGTTAAAAATAAAAAACAAGGTAAAGATAAAAAGTTCTTCATAATTTAGTGAAAGAAATAAACATTTCAAAATAAGGCAATAGCTACATCAAACCCAGCTCTCCACACCTTGTAGGACTGCTTGCCTAAGAAGGAAAATTTGGCTCAGGAAGTTGCTGCATATAACAGAATTTTCACTTAAATGAACTCATTTCAAAAGAGTCTGAAGTTGTCATGGCCTACATATACAGTCTCTTGTTAAACTGGCATGTTATATTGCACTTGCCAGGCTAACTACACTTTTTCATTGAACAATACAATAAATGGTAATGTAGAACGTAAATCAATTGTCACTTACTGAGATGCTCTGTTCACTTTTCTCTTGGTATAAATAACATGTGACTTCTATGAAAAGGAAACAAAGGTTGTTTGCTTTGTGGGGTTTTTTTAATGACCAATGTCAATGATCTTTTGTTTCTTTTGTGAAAATTCTAGATGAAGAATTCTTCCATTGTCCTTTACTATCCTCCAAAGTGGGACTGAGGGTACGTCTACACTGCATCCCTAGTTCGAACTAGGGATGCAAATGGAGACAATCAAAGTAGTTAATGAAGCGGGGATTTAAATATCCCGCGCTCCATTAACATGATCTCGCCGGCGCGCTAGTTCGAATCACAGCTGATTCGAACCAGGAAGTGCGCGCCGGGACGCGTTAGTTCGGACTAAAGCCCTTAGTCCAAACTAATGTTACTCCTCAAAAAATGAGGAGTAACATTAGTTCAGACTAAGGGCTTTAGTCCAAACTAACGCGTCCCGGCGCGCACTTCCTGGTTCGAATCAGCTGTGATTCGAACTAGCGCGCCGGCGAGATCATGTTAATGGAGCGCGGGATATTTAAATCCCCGCTTCATTAACTACTTTGATTGTCTCCATTTGCATCCCTAGTTCGAACTAGGGATGCAGTGTAGATGTACCCAGAGAGTAAGATCAACAACTGAGGTAAATCTGCATAGCACAGATCTGGCCCTGAGTTTTTAACTAATTTTAATAAACAATATCAAAATTAGTTTAAAATGGCCTTCATTGTACTGAGGTACTCCATTCAGGATTTCTCATGTTGACCATAAATTCTCTTTATGAAGAATAATTTCGGTATGACAGATACAGTATTTTGGATAAGTATTTTCCTATCTAGTAGTTAATCCATAGGGCTCACTTACAAATACTGTATCTAAAAAGTATTGATGCCAACATTAAAAAGTAAATAGTGTTACATAGTACCCTAACAGTATGGGTACAGCTACACAGCAGGGCTAAAGTCAGAATAAGCTATGCAACTTTATCTACGTCAGTTGCGTAGCTGAAATCAAAATAGCCTGTTTCAGCCTTTGGCGCTGTCTACTCAGCAGGAAGTCGAAGGGAGAACACTCTTCCTTCAACTTCCCTTACTCCTCATAAAATGAGGGCTACCGGAGTCAGAGTAAAAAGTCCTCCAGCTCGACATTATTTCAAAATAAAGGCTTGTAGTATAGACAGGCTCTTTGTTACTTCAGAATAACATCCGTTATTCCGAAATAACACTGCTGTGTAGACATAGCCTATGATTCTAGTTTTCACAAGTGATTACAACCACTTGTTATGTCAAGCAAATCTTAATTGAGGAATCTGTATAATTGTAATTATGGTTTTGGGAAATTAGAAGCCTTGGCAGAGAAGTCAAATCACAGAATTTTAATTCAATGGTTAAAAAAAAAATGTGTACATATCTTCTTTAGGTCTAGTAATGAAAAAGCTAGCTTTTTGTTTTCAGGGCGGGGGGGGGGGGGGGGGGGAGGGAGGGAGCAGGAAGGTGTTTGTTTTTTCCAGGTCACATTGCAGTGTAACAATGTTAATTGAGAATCAGAGAAAAATGCATTGAGCAAAATAACAACATATTGAATTTAGAAATATTAATGTAAACGTTTTAATAAACAAACTGTACAAAAGTAAATGTTGACCTGAAACAATGCATTGTCTCATACTTTACTTGCCAACAATAGAGAATCTTCAACATCTTTCACTTATTTTGTTTTTAATTTCAAATGAGAAAAGGGGTACTTTATACCATGGGGTAGAAAACATCATTCTAAAATAAACCAGTGCATTGTCAAATGGATTGATTTATAAAAATACATTTTTCTTGACCTTGACCCCAACAAGACGCAAAATCAATATTTACTTTTCACCTCCCTTCTTGTTGTAGCAAGCAGTAGCTTTTGGGTTCTGAATCATACATATATAGATTTACCAGTGCTTTTAATTTTTGCAAATATTTAATTGTCCTCACCAAAAAAAATTGTCTTAATGAAATGATTTTTTGCAAGCATTTAATTGTCCTCATGAAAATTAAATCTATCACCAAGCTTCCATAAAAAAGGCTGAAAATACATGGCTGGTTTCTAGCAATATACAATAGCTCAGTAAGATGTTCCTCCAATGCAGGTAACATATACATTGATTTTCAACATCTGTTTTAAAATAGTGAAGCTTCCACATGAGCTACTTGTTAAATTCCCAGTTGCCTGCACAGAAATACTAGGCTATTACCTGCTGCTCTGCTGCTTCTCTTAACAAAAGCAAGGTCAGCTCAACCTTTCAGGATTATGACATAATCCCAAGGGCACAGAATCACTTCTAGTTTGAGTCATTAGTGCAAATATGCCAACAAAGTACTTCATATTACTGTGTGTATTTCCTAGACTCTTGGGAACATTTACTAGTCAAAAATGACTATAGGTCACATTTATGTTTTACTATATTTATTTGGCCCTGATTCTCATTTACATTAAGACTACTTTATACTGCTCTGGCACCCATTTTACATCTACTTCAAGACCCCTTTATACTCCCAGGCTACATCTAGACTAGCAAGATTTAGCGCAAATACTCTAAACACAAGAGTTTTTGCATTAGAGTATTTGAGTAAGAGAGCGTTACTCAAGCAATGCATTTCCGGAAAATCATGCCAGTGTAGACGTAGCCAATTAGATCAGCTACTAGCATAAGGGTTGTCACACTTTCTCCTGACAGTACTGTTTCCTGCTGTTTCATAAGTTTCCCCCATAATTGGAGGTTATGTGACAGAAGCCTGTCCCTTTGGTGCCTTCCCCTCTCTTCCCCTCTCTTCCCCCTCTCCCATCCCCCTCCGCACAAGCCCCTTCCTCTCCCAGCCCTTCCCCTTCCTTCTGCCTTTCACTTTACAAGGCTGAAGTCTGCGCTCTGTCCCCGGACTCTGAACCCGCAACTCAGCTGCATGGCGCAACACAGCGCCCAGCAGTTTTAAAGTCACGGGCCGTGATGTTATGTCACGCCCAGGCATCTCCCCGCCCACCAGTTTGAGCATGCTGCATTTGCGCAAGAGGGCCAGTGTAGACAGCACAGTACTGTTTTGCGCAAAAAAGCTCCGATGGCTAAAATGGCGATCGGGGCTTTTCTGCGCAAAAGCGCGTCTAGATTGGCACGGACGCTTTTCTGAAAAAAGTGCTTTAGCGGAAAAGCGTCCGTGCCAATCTAGACGCTCTTTTCCACAAATGCTTTTAACTGAAAAGTTTTCCGTTAAAAGCATTTGCGGAAAATCATGCCAGTCTAGACGTAGCCTATAGAGTATACATAGACAAGGGATTACAAGGTCTCCAATTACAGGTTACATGCCACATCACATTTTGCATAAAGCATTTTCGAGTTAAATAAATTTATATTCCAACATACCTTTCCATAAAAATATGGAGGCAACTTCACATGCATATCTCCCTTGTATGTTCCTTGGTAGTATGTTCCCATGGTTTGTACAACAAAAACTGTAGCAAGTTGGTGGAGCTTATGTTTCTATTTGGTATACTACCTTACCATCTTAAAGGTAAAAGCCAAAAGGTTCCCCTTACAAGAGTTTCATATAAGCAGCAACAGAGTCAGAGCAAAACTACAGGTTCTACTCTGGAAAAACAAAGTTAATTACAGCAGAAAATTGATAGGAAATTAATTGTTTCAAGTGGCATTAACCTGGTATTAGAAAAATCTGAACCTTGTGGCAAAATATATATGCTTTATTGCATGTGAAATCATAGCTGGACCATCTGCAAACAGTGGGAACTTGGGCTTCACCGCAGACTCTAATCAGCTTTGAAAAGTTGAACATTTCTTTATTTCATCGCTCTTGCTTGGCTCAAACTTGCTCCCTCTGAGGTGGAAGACCCAGAATCCAGTCCCCCTACTCTAAAGACCATTTAAGCATATACCAAAAGTGAAACAGATTCAGAAACCCTTGAGAAAGCCCCACAACAGAATATCCTATAATTTACTAGTCAGCACTAGTAGTGAGCACTGCTAGTGAGAGGTGGGGGAGTGGAATTGAATCAGCACGGTAAATGTTATAAAGTTGCAGTATACCTCCTTCCACTATTGTGTATGGCACGAAACAGGCATGAACCTCCTCACAAAGAAATGTTTTCGGTGCCTAAACCACCTGACTCCAAGAATTTCCTGGTTGTGAATCATCATCAGAGTTAGGAGCCTGACTGTAGCCTGGATTTAAGCATCCAATTCCATGAGAAACAGGCTTAGCACAAACCCCTTTTGTCAACATCTCCCTTTGGCTTATTTAAGTGGGTCCATGTCCATGTGTTGGCTTTTGTGGCTTATGTTCTTAGGCATTTGTCTCACTGTAGATTTGTGGATTGCCTGTAAGGGTATGTCTACACTACCCCACTAGTGCGAACTAGCGGGGTAATGTATGCATACCGAACGTGCAAATGAAGCCTGGGATTTGAATTTCCCGGGCTTTATTTGCATAAGCCGGCTGGCGCCATTTTTAAATGCCGGCTTGTTCGAACCCCGTGCCGCACGGCTACACGCGGCACGGGCTAGATAGTTCGGACTAGCAAGCCATTCCGAACTATCTGTACGCCTCGTTCCACGCCTCGTTCCACGAGGCGTACAGATAGTTCGGAATGGCTTGCTAGTCAGAACTATCTAGCCCGTGCTGCGTGTAGCCGCGCGGCACGGGGTTCGAACAAGCCGGCATTTAAAAATGGCGCCGGCCGGCTTATGCAAATAAAGCCCGGGAAATTCAAATCCCGGGCTTCATTTGCACGTTCGGTATGCATACATTACCCCGCTAGTTCACACTAGCGGGGTAGTGTAGACATACCCTAAGTTAGGAATTGTGACATTCAACATTGCAGTGGGTAAGATCCTTTTTACACTACCATGGGCAACTTCAGCTATGTTATTTCTTGTAGCAGAAGTTGACATACTTAGGTCTGATTACCATGGTATTTTCACCACAGTAAGTCGACAGCTGATGCTCTCCCATTGACTCCGCTTACTCTTCTCATTTTGGTGGAGTACCGGAGTCAATGGGATAATGCTCAGAGGTTGAGTTATTGCATCTACACTAGACTAGATGCAATAAATCAACCCCTCTGGATCTTTCACTGCCTGTTGAGCTAGCTCATAGTGAAGATGTGCCCTGTCTTTTTGAGGATGTAGGCCTAAGACCCCAGTATTGCTTTCACTGTAGTCAATGCACAAACTCATAGCTCTATAGTTATGAACAAATACCTTCAAAAGGCAAAGACCCAAACAACAGAATATTCAGAGGTCTGCACATACAAAATTTGTATCTGCATCTGCAAAAATGAGCCATGAATATATGTGAATATAACATAGATATAGATGTGCAGGATTCTAGATACTGAGTTTGTATCTGCAACTATATCAGCAAAAATGAGCCACAGATATCCACATCCACATATAAAGTGGATATCTGTGGATTTGCAGGGCTCTAAATACTCATACTAAACTTAATACATTCACATTAGGTCTAGTATAAGGTGACCACTGTTGTTGTATGGAAATAAGGGAAAACCCCACAAAAAAGAAGAGTGCTTTATTTTAAGGGACATTTGGGAAATAATATTTTAGGCCGGTTCCCCACTGCTGCTGGTGACACCTAAGCTTAATCTGCAGGCAGGGAAGGATATAGGGCAGGGTGAGTGGGGCGGCTGCCCCGGGCCCCGCGCTTCAAGAAGCCCTGCGCATGCGCCGTATCAAAGGGGGGCCCCACGAAATTGTGCTGCCCTGGGTCCCACAAAATTGTCATCTGCCCCTGCCTGCAGGCATCCTTAACTAGCTCCCCATGACTTGGAAAGGTTACACGACCTCTCATGTCAAATGAATAAGGTCAGTCTCTTAAAATAAAATATTAGCCATCCTAATCTGGTACTACAGGTTTTAGAAAATAAAACAGGTGTCGCCAACTGCTCTCCCCATCCATGGAGAATTGTGTCAGTCAATCTGTATTGTATTCAGACGTCCTGCTAGTTCCCTAGAGCAGTATTTCCCAATTGGTGCTCGGGAGAAACCCTGGGGTTCCGCGAAGCAAGACTAGGGGTTCCACGAGGAGCCGGCACTCCCCTGCCCCCTCTGAAAGAGAGAGAGAGCCGGCTAGCCAGCAAAGGCATGGGCAGCGAGTTGTATGGGCTTATGGTGCTCATGCTCCACCAATATTTGGAGCTGGAGTGAGCCCCGGCCCCCCCGCACGTCCTCCCACCCCGGCCCCAAAGCATCTCTCCCCCAGCCCCGTCCCTGGCCCGTCCCTGCTGTGCGCAACCTTCACTGAGCTCCCCCTTGCCAGCTGCTGCTGCCTTGCGCAGCGTGCTCAAACTGGTGGCCGGGGAGATGCCCGGGCGTGACATAACATCATGGCCCGTGACTTTAAAACTGCTGGGCGCTGTGTTGCACCATGCAGCTGAGTTGCGGGTTCAGAGTCCGGGGACAGAGCGCAGACTTCAGCCTCGTAAAGTGAAAGGCAGAAGGAAGGGGAAGGGCTGGGAGAGGAAGGGGCTTGTGCGGAGGGGGAGGGGAGAGGGGGAAGAGAAGGGAAGGCACCAAAGGGACAGGGTGGAGGAGAGACTCTACCAGGGAGCCAAGTGCAGACAATGAGGAAAAAAGCAAGAGGGGAGGTGTCAGTGGGAGCGGGACAGGGTGATGTTGGGAGTGGAGAGGGTAAGGACATTGGGGGCAAGAGGGGAAGGGGGAGGTGCTGGGAGAAGGCTTGAAAGAAGAGGTGGGCATGAGGAAGGCCGGGATGGCGCAAGTCATGTGTGAGGGCACAGAGGGACATGAGGGGAACGGGGGCAGAGGGTGGTGAGGGGGTGGGCATCAGGGAAAAAGAGGGCAAAGGAGGTAGGGGCAGTGAGGGAAGGGAGAGGCACCAGGAGGTTGCAGGAGTAAGAGAAGGTGCAGGTGCCAGGGGATTCTGGGGTGAAGCAGAAGGGCAGACACCTGCAGGGGAGGGACCAGCACCAGAGGAGAGATGCAGGGCTGGTTTGTAGAGGGAGGTGTTAGAAGACGGGATGAGGAGGGGTAGCTCACATGATCAGAGTGGGGCTACTGGAGGACTGGGTACAGAGGGGAGAGAAGGGATGGTGGAGGGGGGCAGGTCGCAGGAGGGCTGAGGGCAATGAGAAGGGCAGGAGTTAGGACAGCAGAGGAGGGTGAGGAGATGGGAGGCAGCAGGCACCAGGGGAGCTGATGGAACAAGGGGAGGAGACATGGCAGCAGAGAGAAAAGGTAAAGGTTTAAAAATATGTATTAATAACTTGGGTGCCACTGTGGCACACCCAAACAAGCCACATGAACTCAGTACTTGCGAGCTGTGCTTTTGCACAAGAGCATCTATGGCAGTGTGGATGTTCTCTTGCCCAAGAAAGCGTCGATGGCCATTTTAGCCATAGGGCTTTCTTGCACAATAAATTCATGTTGCCTGTTCACACTGGCCTCTTGCGCAAGAATAGTTGCGCAAAAGGGCTTATTCCTGAGCAGGAGCATCATAGTTCTTGTTCAAGAAGCCCTGATTTCATACAGTGTACTTGCATAAGAACATGCAGCCAGTGTAGACAGGAAGCAAGTTTTTGCGCAAGAGCGGCCACTTTGGCGCAAGATCGTGCCAGTGTAGACACAGCCAAGGGGAGGGCAGGAGGGAGACAGGGGCAGGGAATCTGCGCTGGCTCAGCATGTCTGCATGGTTTGGGGGAAGGTGCAGGGAAATTGAGCTCAGCTGGGTTGCAGAGTGGGGAGCTCTGGGGAGCTGGACTGGGCTGCGGGGTGTGTGTGTGGGGGGGGCTCAGAGCTCAGTTTGGCTGCAGGAGGAGGAAGGTACTGGGAACTGGGGCTAGACTCAAGGGGGGAGGGAGGGGCAGGGAACTGGCACTTGGCTCAACAGTTTTGGGGAGTTTGGGAGAGGTGCAGGGAAACGGGGCTCAGCTGTACTGTGGGGGAGACATGCAGGGAACCAGTGCAGGGCTCAGCTGGGCTGAGGTGAATGGGGGAGGGCATACGGAACAGATGGGCAGCTCAGCTGGGCTGTGAGGGGCTGCAGGGAACTGCTGCTGTACTCCCTTGGATTGTGGGGGATGGTTTTGGGGGAGGTGCAGGGAACCAGCAGGGGTGGGCAGCTCAGTTGGGTTGCAGGGGATAGAGGTGCAAAGAAGCCTAGTGGGGGGGGGGGGAACCAGGAGCCCTGAAATGACCTTCCCTGGTCCAAAAATCCCTCATCTGGGACCAGGGCAGGTCCAGAGGGTGCCAGATCAGGGAGGTCCAACTCCTACCCAAGTCCCCTCCCTGTCCCTGGCCCCAGGACCCTGCCAGTCACCTTAGTGCCCAGCAGGACCATGTCCCTGACCCCAGCACCCTGCCACCTGCCTGCCCCAGCACCCTGCCACCTGAGCCAGCATCCTTCCACCCAGCAGCACCCTCTCTCCAGCCCCAGAACACACTTTCACTCTGTCCCCTGCCCCCACCAGCACATTTGGGACCACATCAGTGAGGCTTGGGGTTTTTTGGAGGGTTGTTGGGTTTATTTTGCATCTCACTTGTGTGGCCCCAACTGACTTTTCTGTGGGTCAGTGACCCTTGACTCAAAAAAAGTTCCTTACCCCCGTCATAAATAAAGACAACGCTAAAACCTTTTGAGTTTGACATAATATTTTATTTAAAAATGAAGCCTGGCCAACAAGCCCCCAATTGGGTCCAAACCCCCATCTCACTGCAACATCATAACACGCCTGCATCACCTGACCCCAAATCTGAGCCTGTCATACACTGGAACCCCCTGTCCTGAGCCTCTTACTTCCCTAAACTCCTGCATCCCCACATCCTCGTCTTCTGCCACAACACTCCTGCCCCATCCACACATCACAAATCTGTGTCCGGAGCCCATCATTCTCACAACCTCCTTGCCCTGAGCCCCTCACATATTCAACCCAAACTCCTGCACCCTCACATCCACAGGCCTGTGACATGCTCGGCAACCCAACCTTCCACCTGAGCCCAGCACTCCCTAGCCTGGAGCCCCCTCCCTGAGCCAGCATCCCCTTCTCCTGCATCCAAATTCCCTCCCAGAGCTTGCACTTCTCACCCCTTCCCACACCCAAATCCCTCATTCCCACCCCAGAGCCCGCACCTCCTATCTCAACCCAGGGAGAGTGGATAAGGGCTGGGGATGGCAAGTGATGGAGAGGAGGGGAACAGAGCAATGAGGCCTCAAGAAAGGGGGGGGCGGGTCGTGAGGAAGGAATGTGATTTTCATGCATTGGTGGGGATTTTCCCTCCCCTCCCCCTTTTTTTTTTTGCTTAACAAACCTAGGGGCTCCTTGAAATTCTGGAAAGCTGAAAAGGGTTCCTCGGCCAAATAAAATAGCGAAACACTGGCCTGGCCTGGCGTGTCCCCAATCCCCCCTCCCCTCTCTCCCGCAACGAGGCCCATCCAGCACTTGTATGCGGGGGAGGGAAGGGCCCCGCTCTAGGCGCTGCTGCGCTCACTTCCCACGGCTGCAGCTACCACTTGGCGCTGCTGCTGCGCCGGGGCCCTGACATTTGCCGGCGGCCAGTGGCGGGATTGGACATGGCGGGGGGGAGGGGCCGAGTCTCCTGAGCTGCCCGATCTGGCAGCCCCCGGAGAGCCGCGCGGCGAGGCCGTTCCACGGGCGGGAGGGTGGAGGCGACACAAGGCGCGCGGGGCTAACGGTCGAGCTCGCGCCGCTGCAGCCTGTTCCGGCGCGCGCGCACGTCACACCCCTCTGCGCGGGGCGGGGTTTGGCACCTCCCCCCTTCCTTACCCCTCAGGGCCCCTCCCCCACTCCCGGCCCCGCTAACTAGGGGGGTGGAGGCGACTGTAAGCGCGTCTCCCCTGGCGGCAGGAAACTGCCCGACCCCAAGATGGCCACCGCGACACCCGGCAGGGCCAACTTCCGTGTCCTTCCCTCCTCCCCACCCCCTGTCCAATGGGAAAGGTGGGGGACTCTATGGTTCCGGGCGGAAGGTAGAGCGTCCTGATCAGGAGCGCGGCGCACGCCGGGATACCCTGCTATGCCCGCGAGTCCTCCGAGGCTGCGCCGCGCCGATATTCGCGTTTCGCCCAAGATGGTGGCGCTGGGCTCGGGGTGAGAGAGGCTCAGAGCGGGCCCTGCCCACCTCCCCGGCCGACCGCCGCCACTGCCAGACCCCCAGCCCGCCCCGCCGGCCTCGCCCGCCCTCCGGAGCCGCCGAGGCCGCAGCTCCCGTCCCCGCGGCGCAGCCCGGCCCGGCCCAGGCAGCAGCGGCGCCGCCTCCCCCGCCCCGAGAGCAGCGCGGGCCCCGCATGAGCCTGGGGGCAGCAGCTGCAGCGTCAGGCCCGCGCCGGGGAGCAGGCCGCAGCGCACAGGTGCGTAGCGGGGCGGGGGGAGGCGCGGCCCGGAGACGGGCGCCGCGGGGCCCAGGCCCGCGTGTCCCTGCTGGGGCAGTTTCGCTTTCGTCGCTGGGCTTTGCAGGGAGGCCTCCGCAGTCGGGGTGGGGCGGGGATGGGGCGGTCGGCGGGAGATGGGGCTCAGTGGTGGCCCCGAGGCCGGCGGGTGCGGGGGTAGAGTGCGGGGTGTCCGGGGGTACATGATGTAGGAGATCTCCCAAACATGGGGCTGCTGCTTTGTGACTGGGGACGGGGGGTGAAGTGGAAGCACGACCCAGTGCTTTGGGCAGTAGCTGGGGCGACTTCAGGGCCCTGCTCTGTCACCCACTTCCTGTGTGACCTTGGGCACGTCACTTAGCCTTGCTGGGTAAGTCTGTGCGGCCTTTTGGAACTGACCAGGAGCAAGCGTCCCAGCCCGGGAGCAACAGGCTTTGGATAGCAGGGCTTGTTCTGGTGCTTTAAAAACTGCTGCATAGACAGTGCTTAGAAGTTGTGGTGTGGGCTGAAGCTGGGTTTTTGACACCCTGGCCTCCACCCTGACCCCGGGCTTCACAGCATTGTCCACTCACCTACTTTCAGTCTGTGAACCCAGGCCATGAGGCTTTCTTCTGTGGGTTCCAAATTATAAAGAACTGAGACACAATCTTTAAAGTACAACTGCTAGAGCTATAGACAAACTTTATTAAATTGATCAGTTGTGTGTATGTAAACTATAAACACAAACCTTAAATGCTGATCTTGTTAAGGTTGTTACAGCTAAGGAAAGCTTTCCTATACTTTCTTAGTAATTTTGTCTTGAGGTTGTAAGCATCTTTGGGCTGGAAATGTGTTCTGGGCATCACTATGTGATCTGACACCTGTGTGTATGGACTTCAGTGGGCCTCTGTGTACACACACACAGGCCTGCTAGAATCAATTTGCTGGATCTTAGTCTTATTGGTACAGGACATCAAACCTAAGGTATCTGTGGCGGGGGGAGTGGTGGAGGAACAGTTTTAGGGCAGAAATCTTGATGGGTTTTTTTATTGTATTTTATTGAGACGTGCCAAGCAGTTTTTGTGTGCTACCAGATAGAACAAGTAATATAATACATCATGTGAACTGAAAACACAAAAAAGCTGGGAAACAGAATCTGTATCTATTAAACCTATCATTTTATGATACTATGAAAATGTTTATTAGTGTGTGTGAACTGTAATCACATTTATCTTGTAACTTAAATCTCTCAAATGTTTGTATATGAAATTAATTTGAATGACTTTCCAAAATAACTTCCATCATATTGACTTATCTGAATATGCAGATTTTAATTATTTCTAATTCTTGTCACTTTTATTTGCACATTTCTGTCAGAATAACTCTAGTTTTGTGCCAACTGTTCTAATATTAAACCACTCTTAAAACAATTGATAATGATATCATAAGGTAATCTAGTGCACTACTCATCACAGTGGAGTTTAAAAGAAGATATTTGTTCTGTCTACATTTCTGTTTTCCATCACTACAGTATTAATACCTCCCAAAAAATTTTAAATTAAAATGCATAAGAATGGTAATACTGGCTTACACCAGTTATCCATCTAGCCCAGTATCCTATCTTTTAACAGTGACCAGTGTTCAGGTGCTTCAGAGGGCATGAACAGAATACAGGTGTCCCCCAACTTGTGACACAGTCAATTCCCGGGGAAGTGTCACAAGTCGGGGGCATCATAACTCAAACCCTCATTTGCGATAGGTGCTGTGTGCCATCGTAAACGAGGGGCTGAGGACAGACCTCTGGGATTTTCAGCCCCCTCCACTCTTACAACCATTTTTATAAGTACAGGGGTTATAACTTGGGCGGTCGCAACTTGGGGGTTTCCTGTAGATAATCAAGTGATCCCTTTGATGTCTTCTGTTCCCAGCTTCTGGCAAACAGGCTAGAGCCATTTAAGGGCATGATATGCATACCTGCTCAGCCATTGAAGGACCTCTCCATGAAATTATCTTGTTCTTTTTTGAATTTTGTTTTATTCCTGGCTTTCAAAATCGTTTGGCAGAGAATTCCACAGATTAACTGTGTTGTGTGAAGAAATCCTTCCTTTTGTTTGTTTTGAACCTGTGCCTCTTAATTTTATTTGGTGACCCCTAACTCTTGTGTTATGAGGAGTAAATAATACTTTCTTATTTATGTTCTCCACGGCAATTTTATAGACCTCTATTGTATCCCGCCTTAGCTATCTCTTTTTCAAGTTGAAAAGTACCAGTCTTATTTTTTTTTCTTTATGTAGAAGCCCTTCAATTACCCTAATAATCTTCGTTGCCATTTAGGGGTGTGAATGATGAACTGGTATGCATCACTGTTAAGTATCATCATCGCGGTTAACTGCTGGGGGCTGGAACAGCCTTCTCCCACCCTCCACAGGAGGCTGCTCCAGCCCAGAGGGGCCCATTGTGGGTGGAGGGCGCACTAGCCCGGTCGGAGCAGCCTCTGTCCTCATCTGGCCTAGCTCAGCAGCCCCTGGGTGGTGGGGCCCCCCTACTTGCCTCCATGTAATCAAGTTAACCAGTTCAACTTAACTTTTAACTGATTAAACGGAATTTTACATCCTTATTGGCCTTTTCCAATTCCAATATATATTTTGAGATCTGGTGAGTATACATGTATGCAGTATTGAAGATGTGAGCATGTTGTGGACTTCTATAGTGACAATGATATTTCCATTCTTTTTATTTATCCCTTTCCCAATGATTTGCAATATTAGCTTTTTTGACTTTTACTAATGTTTAAGTAAAAATATTAATCTTCAGTTCTTACAATTTGAAAAATAGTTTTATTTGCTTGTAACTTATTTTTTGTTTCGATTTTAATGTGAGGGTATATGTGCTTCTGTATCTGAGAAAAGGCGTTATTGAAGGAAATGTAGGTTGAAGAAATTAGTTGGATACAGTAAAAGCTGTGTTATCCTGCCCCAAATCATCTGGAAAGTTCTATAAAACTAACATTTCTGATCTTCATTGAAAGTCCCATTGGCGTGGGGCCAGAAAATTCCCTACCTCACTCCGTGTGGCTACCCAGAAGTGGTGACCTGTCCCTGCTTCTCTTATGTGAAAAAATGGCCATGGAGGCTCTGTGCACTACCCAAGTGCTGGCTCTGCAGCTCCTGTTGTCCAGGAAATGCATCTGATGAGAGCTGTGGAGACAGCAACTGCAGGCAGAAGCAGCATGTGCAGAGCCGCATAGCTATGCATCTGCCTAGAAGTAGCAGGGGCGCGTTGCCACTTGCGGGGAGCACAACCTGAATCTAGGTCTGTAAAATCTCATTTAATTGGTTAATCCATTAGATGTAATGATTATCTGGTTAATCAATTAAAGGGAAGGTCATTATTTTGATTAACCCTTCCTAGATCTGGCACTGAAACCCCTCCTGTGTCCTAATGCCCTGCCCTGAACTCCCCCCCCTCCCCCCCCCCCAGCTAGACCTGCTTTTCAAGCCCAAACCCTGCATCCTCTTCTGCACTGCTTGGCCCTAGCCTGGAGCCTCCTCCTGCATCCTCAACTTCTCATCTCTGGCCTACCCCATAGCTCATACCCCCCCCCCCCCACCCAGCTGGAACTCTCACCCAGTCCCACACCTAACTTTTCCCCAGCCAAGATTCCCCTTGTTTTTGGCTTTACCCCAGAGTTCTCAGTCTCAGCCCAGAGCCTGGAGCCCCTACCACAATCCTAATTCTGACCACAATCCTAATTCTAACCACAATATTTGACTTATCAGCACCCCGCCCACCTCCCCCCCCCCCCCCCCGCAAATCCTCCAACATGTTGGATAACAAAGACTTTATTGTATTTAGCTCTGAAACTGGTGAGGACCGTGGTCATTATTACTTTTTGTGCGAGTGAATTCCATTGGATAAATCTAGATCCTGTAGAAATTCCAGCATTGTACCTCTTTCCTTTAAAAATGCACACCAGTTTGTTTATAACTCATTCTACATATTACTGCAGTTACTTAAAGACAAATGTCAGCGATGTTCCCTGTGATTGGCAGCTAAAAACTATAAAAACTAACTAATTAATGGGGATGTAAAAATGTGTTTAAAAATGTAACCATGTAATTGCTGAAAATCATACCAGTTACACAGTTACATGCACTGTGGGCTCTGCAGTAGGGATATTAGTTACCAATTAATTTAATAATCATGTAACTGCATCAAATCTTGGTGGTCGCACAATTATTTGATAGTCCCTTGGGGTGGGGATAGTAGCCTGGGTACTTTTGGCTCCACTCGTGGGGAGCCCCCTGTCACTTCGCATTGCTGCCAATGATACAATATTACAGAACTTTGTAGCCGAGATAGATGTTTCTGAATTGAAGCTACACTTTTTGCATGCAACTTCTTAAAGTAGAATTTTGGTTGATTTCAGAAGCTATACAATAAGGATATGATAGTGTAACCATCTACAGTAAACTTCCGATAATCCGGCACCTTTAGGACCCAGGGGGTGCCGGATTATCAGATATGCCGGACTATCAGAAGGGGGGGCTATGAGGGGTCTGGAGTGGGGTGGGAGGGGATGCCACCCCAGACCCCTCAAAGCCCCCCCTTACAGTAGTCCGGCTCTGCCCCAGGCGTCCCTGATTCAGCCGCTGCTGGTCAGTTTCAGCAGCAGCTGAATCGGGGATGCCTGCAATAGAGCAGCTAGGGTGCTGCCGGGTTGGTCCCGCAGCGCCGAGGGGCAGCGCTATGGCACCAACCCAGCAGCACTCCAGCTGCTCTTGGGGACGCCTGGGGCAGAGCAGCTGGAGTGCTGCCGGGTTGGTCCCGCAGCGCCGAGGGGCGGCGCTACGAGACCAACCCCGCAGTACCTCAGCTGCTCTGCTCCAGGCATCCGGATTCAGCCTGCTGGTGAAACTGACGCTGCTGGTCAGTTTCAGCAGTGGCTGAATCCCAACTCCTGGGGCAAAGCAGCTGGGGTGCTGCCGGGTTGGTCTTGTAGCGCCGCCCCTCGGCGCTGCGGGACCAACCCGGCAGCACCCCAGCTGCTTTGCCCCAGGCATCCCCAAGAGCAGCTGGGTTGCTGCCGGGTTGGTCCCGCAGCCCAGAGGGGCAGCGCTACGAGACCAACCCCGCAGCACCCCAGCTGCTCTGCTCCCGGCTTCCCCGATTCAGCTGCTGGTCAGTTTCAGCAGCAGCTGAATGGGGGAAGCCTGTCCGGCTGCCCCAGCACTTCCGGGTTCCTGATGGTGCCGGACCATCAGGAGTCCCGGAGCATTGGATGCCGGACTAATGGAGTTTTACTGTACATGTTTTTAACTGATGAAACTGGTTAACCTTCAAGGTTACATGCTGGCTCCCAGTATGTGCACACCAGCTCCCAGGAAGCCGCCTACCTTCCTCCCCCCACCATGCTGACTCTGTATCAGAAGCAGTAAAGGGAGAGAGGCCGGGTGGGATCCCCCCCATCCCTGTGTGTAACAGCTGAAAATTTCAGCAGTTACATATTTACTTGATTAAACACATTTGAACATCCCTACTATACAGTTGAACCCTTTAAATAAACCATGCTCACTTGGAAAAAGTTAGAAAGCATGATGGTGATGTTATTGCAAAATCTTAATGGGCTTATCTGCCCTATGATACCTTCTAAATTTTCACACCATAACTACCACCAATCCCTGATAGTTGTACTAACATAGACGGGTTATTTGAATTTTAACTAACACCACGTCAACTAAACCAATATACCACTGTTGCATTTTCAGTCCATAGACTCTGAAAAGCTGTGCATCTTGTATATGGCTAACATTTTTCAGCTTCATTTTTTGTAATAAATAATAGAGGAAAACTATTGTTCACTTATTTACTCTAGAAAAGTTTTCTTACCTGTTAATTTACACATCTCACAAAACCTGCTGTAGACATCAATGTATCACTGTAAGAAGTATTTAATAGCTTAATTTTTACTATTTAATAATCTGCCAATTTAAGTGTTGATTTACAAATGCATCATGACACGATAGGTGGGTTATTTTAATCCTGTATTCTTGCTTCAGCAACTTCAATAATCCTTTGGATATGACACTTGTAATGGTTGATAAAATATTATTTGAATGTAAAAAAATCAAGAAGTCTGGTTGATGTGCAACCACACCTTTTCTGCATTGCAAATGTATTTTCTCATCTATTTACCTATTTGTAAAATAGGTGTATACTTATATAACTTATTGAGGTATTCTGAGATATTATGTACATTACTTTGACATCTGCCATAAAAAGCAGTTTACAGTACATAAACTATTTGTGTTAAAGCATACACAAACTATAGCTGTACTTTTCTTCTTTCTCTCCTATCTCTCAAAAATATTATCAGTGAAAGCTGAAGATATTCAGAACTCATGGGATTGGGTCAGTGTAATAAATTAAGCTCAGAATGAATTAACACACAAATTCTCATGAAGGAATAAGTCCTTCCTACAGCTGGTGGTGATAATCGGGTCCACTTGTAGTTCCCTCTTAGTAGATTATTCATGTAAGCCAGGGCTACTCAACATGGAGCCACAGCCTAAGTGTGGCCCATGGCCCACGGTGCAGTTTGGGTTTATGCAGGGCTCAACAAGCAGCCCACGGGTGGGACCCTTTGAACATGGCCTCCAATGGAAACACGCTCCTCAATGGCAAGTCAATATAATGATCTTCCATTGATACGCATTTTAGTAGTTAAATTCCTGGACGGTCATTGTTCATTAAAAGTGCTGTCATAGGTGGAAATCGGGTAAATATTGCATTTTATTACTATCAGCAGAACAGACTTAAATGAGGTGTGTTCTGTAGTCTTGCTTTAATCTTTGTATTCATGCCTGTCAGTGTGGTGAAAGAAGCTATTTGCGCATATATATATATATATATATATATATATATATATATATATATATATATATATATATATATATATATATATATATAAAATTTGCAAGTATATGCAACCACACTTAAGTTGCGGTCCTCGGCATCTGCTGTATCATTGTGGCCCCTGGAGCTTCCAAATTGAGTAGCCCTGATGTAAGTAACCTGCAACAACTTTGACATAGAGCCCATGAGTCCAGAGAACAAGTACTTGTACTACTTTGGTGTGTGGTATTCCTTGGGTTATCCTTTCTGCTTTTGTCTTGCATATAATGAAACTGCCTGTGCACTATAAGGGCTTAATTTTCAGAGGTGTTGGGCATTAGCATTTCTCTCTGATGTTAATTGGACTTGCTGTTGCATGTCTTTTGATTTCCTTTCCACCACCTCTCTACAAATGAATGGAAAAGTGGTTCCACTGATGCTCCTTTGTCTCCCAGTCTTTCATGAAGTAGGGATTTGGCATCTTATACACACATACTTGGGACAGGAAAGTGACATAAGATATGGTGATATTCAAACTGGTTACTTTGAGTGGGTGCTCTATAACAAAGGAGACAGTGCAACGTCTCTGTAGGGGGTTGAACATGAGAAAGTTTAGGTGTTCAGTTTTTCTCATAGGTATGAAACAGGCCCACCCTTCTCTCCAGGAATATTCATGCATGTAGTAGCTAGATCTCCAGAGGCATTTAGGGAAAACTGCCAGTACTTTACTGTATGTCTACACTGCAGTAAAACACTCCTGTGTCTGCTGATATGCGCTCACAGATCTCAAGTTGCAAGGTTGTAAAATTGCATTGTAGCCCTTCAGGATTGGGCTAGAATCAGGCTTCTGAGGTTCCAGACCAATCTCAAATACAGGCAGTCCCCGGGTTACATGGATCCGACTTACATCAGATCCCTACTTACAAACGGGGTGAGGCAACCCCGCACTAGTTGCTTCCCCCCAACAGACCAGGGAGATAGGAAGCTAGCACCCCCCCCCCAGCAGACCAGGGAGACAAGGAGCGGCTTTTCTCAGCAGACACCTCAGCTTGAGAATAAAGGACTGAGGGAAGTGAGGTGTGGGAGAATAAAACTGAGCTCTGGAGAAATGTTTGGCTAGAGTTTCCCCTACAATATGTACCAGTTCCGACTTACATACAAATTCAACTTAAGAACAAACCTACAGTCCCTATCTTGTACGTAACCCGGGGACTGCCTGTATCTACACTGCAGTTTAATTGCCCTGCAGCCTGATACCTCGAAGCCACAGCAGCTGTCAGTGGCCAGCTGCAGGTGTTTCATTTTAGTGCAGAGAGACCCTTAAAGTTTAATGCCTCTTCTGGCTGCTACTTTGTGCTGTCATGGATGAGATGTTTCCAAGATCTACCTCCTAACTCTGCAATAAGGGAGAAGCATTAGACAAGGACCATTGCACTCTAATGTTAACTGGAATTTTCTTGAAGGAAAAAATTCCAAACGATCAATGAGATCCTGAAGAGAGGAATTTTGCTTTCATTACCAGCTTGAGGAGGTAGTCAAAAGTAGTAAACATATGTCTGGTATTGTGTAGGTAAGAGATTAAATGAAATAAAAATAACTTCACTTTTTTAGGGAAGATGACAGTACTGAACATGGAGAGAACAGATTTGAAATAGAGGAAGCTTGCAGATTCCTTAGACTGCGGCATGGAAACAGGATTGAAGGAAGCAAATGTGAGAAATAAGCCAGGGTTGAGATTTAATAGTAATCAAGATAGAAAAGGTTCTATTGCTACCTTTACTTCTATGCTGCTGCTGATGATGATCATGCTCCCTTCACAGCAGAGCATCAGGAAAATGGTGGCTTCCTGTCTGGGACCCCAGCTCTGAAGGTAGCCCCCAGCCAGAAATAAGGGTGAAAATTACCATATGCCATCTATACTTCTCCACTGCTGCATGTAGATCTGGGCCCTCAGGCAACAGCTGCCACTTCCCAACCACCCAGCTCTGAATGCAGCACAGAAGTAAGGGTGTTAATATCACAAGTCCCCTAAAATAACCTTGGGAGGGCCCCAGCATCTCCCTTTTGCATTGGGACCTCTAATTTGAAACACTGGTCTACCCCATGAAATCTGTATACGATAGGATAAAAGCACACACAAGACCAGATTTTAGGCTCCATGACAAGTATATTTCAGGGCCGTGAATTTGGTAGGGCCCTACTTGTATAAATTAATAGATCTGTAGATGCGAGTATATTAATTAATTTTGACACGTGGGGAGAGGAAGACTTTCATGTAAAGAGGAGGGGGACAGATTGTGGAGCAGGGAATAAAGGATAAAATGGCTTATTAATTAAATTATAATAAAATGAAACAGTAGTTTAAGAGAATAGATTCATTAGAATGAAGAAAAATATGTTCCAGGAAGTAGTGATCTGCTTCTGTTTTAGGCTCCCCTAAGACATTCTCCCAAACTAATTCTAAAAAAGCATTTCATATCAACTGGAGGAAAAGGCCAGTTGATTAAATATAAATGCCTCCTTTTTAACCATCGTTATGTAGGAATGAGGAGGTAAGTTGTCACTGTGTTTGACTTTTTATTTTTAAAAGTTGAGCATGCTTCCTCTTATCACTTTTACAAATCCCCTGGTTGGAAGAAACTAGAGATGGTGTCAGCTACTTCAGTTTTTTTCTGCTACCTTTCTTCCCCTTTTCCACCGCCTTTTGCAGAATTGTGGAGAACCCAGAGGAAGAGCTACAATTGCTCAGCTGAGTAGAACTATGTAGGGGGTGTTTTTGAATCCTCACCTCAGCAGCTGAGGCAAGAGGAGTGAGCCACCCACATCTTTGAAGTATCCTGCTGCCTTTTTTATTTATTTATTTATTTATTTATTTTTAGGGGTTGGGGGAACTGTGTTTAAGAGAAACTTCTGAAACTAATCTGAACAGAAGACTTGGGCTTTCCTTGGTAGGTGAAAGAGACTTTATAGCCTTGATGTGTGCATTTGTTGTTGGGGGTGTTAGGTACATGATTATTTAATTACACTATAACAGCATGAAACTTTGGTCATTATACAACTATTCAATAGTCCTTGAAGGTGGGGCTGGAAGCCAGTGCACTCTGGCCCCGCTCCCAGGGAGCCTCCTGCAACTCTGCACTGTTGCCTGCCTGTCAGAGGCAGCAGTGTGGGGTGGCGGGCAGATACACTTCATGAGGGGAGCTGGTTTAAAAAAAACAGCCTCCCACCTGCCATCCTACACTGCTACCTCTGATAGAAGGGTAGAGGCAGCCTCTGTCCACAGGTGGTCCAAGCTCCCTGCAGACAAGGCTTATCCACAGCAGCAGTCCCTGTCCACGGGGAGCTCGCGACCCCCCCCATGGAGAGGAGGAAGAGCCCCAGGCCCACCATGGATACCTTACTCCCTCCCTCCGCCCTGCACTGCTGCCTCTAATAGGAGGAGGCAGCGAGGGCGGGGAGAGAAAGTGCCGGAGAGTCTATGGAGCCGGCACACACTGAGAGTAAGCTTAAAAGTTGGCTCCCCACGTGTATTGGCTCCCACATGCCCCCCTCACCCTCTGTACTGCTGCCTCTGTCAGATGCAGAGGTAGCGGGGGTTGAGGGTGGGAAATGCATGTACAGTAAACTTCCGATAATCTGGCACCTTTAGGACCCAGGGGGTGCCGGATTATCAGATATGACGGACTATCGGAAGGTGGGGCTATGAGGGATCTAGGGTGGTATGGGGGGAATGCCACCCCAGACCCCTCATAGCCCTCCCTTCCGATAGTCTGGCTCTGCCCCAGGCGTCCCCGATTCAGCCGCTGCTGGTCAGTTTCAGCAGCAGCTGAATCGGGGTGCCTGTGGCAGAGCAGGTGGGGTGCTGCCGGGTTGGTCCGGTAGCGACGCCCCTTGGTGTGGCAAGACCAACCCGGCAGCACCCCAGTTGTTCTTGGGGATGCCTGGGGCAGAGCAGCTAGGGTGGTCCCGCAGCGCCAAGGGCCGGTGATACCGGACCAATCTGGCAGCACCCCAGCTGCTCTGCCCCCGCGTCCCCAAGTCAGCCACTGCTGAAACTGACCAGTGGCTGACTCCGGGAAGCCCGGGGCAGAGCAGCTCTGCCTTGGGCTTCCCAGAGTCAGCTGCTGGTCAGTTTCAGCGGTGGCTGAATCGGGGAGAGCTGAGGTGCTGCCGAGTTGGTCCCGCAGCGCCGAGGGGCAGCGCTACGGGCCCTACCGGCAGCACTCCAGTTGCTCTGCCCTCAACTTCCCCGATTCAGCTGCTGGTCAGTTTCAGCAGTGGCTGAATCGGGGAAGCCGGGGGCAGAGCAGCTCCAATGGTCCAGCTGCCCGGAACACTTCCGGGTTCCTGATGGTGCTGGACCATCAGGCGTGCCGGACCATCAGGTGCCGGACCAATGGAGTTTTACTGTAGTTGACAGGATTAACTGATAAACCCAGGTTTATTGGTTAATCGTGTAGATGTCTACACATTGACATCCCTGTTTGCTGTCTCATAGCTACGTGAATTGTATCTAGCAAAGCAGTAAATTAAGCTTCCAAGCTTGTCATTTGAAGGTGGTCTGTAGGGTTTCTTTGTGGACTAGAACTGAGGAGTCAGATACAAAGTGATCTCTTTGTAAAAGTGTTCACCCACCAGTAATATGGTGTGTCTGTCTTTGAGTTGTTTGGGGCAAAAAGATAAGGGAAACTCTACAATCTCATCTTCAACAGACCCAGTCCTGAGACCTTCTACATGTTTCCTAAGATACATAAACAAGGGAACCCAAAAAGACTTCCCATATCTGGCCACAGCACTTACTAAAGGAGTATTAGAACTCCTATCCTTAAACCGCTCACCAGACAAAGGGCCAGATTCCACCAGAACACAATCAACTTTCTTTGAAAACTGTAACATTAACATCTTCCATCAGAACACCATCCTTGCCACCATGTGTGTCACTTCTCTGTAACCAACATCCCTCACAATGACAGCATCATTACCTGCCTCAAATACTTACAAGATATAATGGACAACCATAAGATATCCACAACAAACTCCTCTCCAAACTTATACTCCTCTCCAAACTCATACATTTCATCTTCACCTGTAACAGTTTTACATTCATCCTCTGAACAGACAACCTAAACTTCGTCATAGATTCCCACCACCGCTTCAATAAGCACCACCCATTAAACTCTCAAAACACTCCCACATGAGCATCAACTTCCTTTGCAACTTAATCAGCTTCAATAATGGAATACAACAAAGACCCCATGAATCACCACACCTTCTTTCACAGGTCCAGTAATCCTTCAAATGCATCAACAAATCTGTTTGACTGCTAGGGGCTCATGTGTCATAGAATATGCTCTAAGAAGAAAGTCTGGTATATACTCCTTAACACCACCTTCACCAAACAAGAATGCTGCACCGGAGAAGTAGATCACATCACGGAATGTGTCACCCAAATATCATGCGTGATCTTTCTTCAGTGCAGAAATAAAAAGCACTCTGGCTATACCCATCTGGTTATCACCTACCAACCCACTGTGGAATCATGTGGCGTACTGTCAAATAGATACAACTTGTACGCAATGGGTACAACATTCTGAAAAAATCTTTCCTGAACTTCCTCTTCTAAGCTTCAAACAACCCCCAGTCACTCCAAATTTATCACACAGGGCTCACCAACTGAGGCACAAAACCTTGCCAGAACATCAGTTGCAAAACCTATGGAAATATGTGGATATTTCTCCACTGCTACAACAGTTATTGCTTAACATAACTCACCTTTCAAGATGCATTGGTTCTAAACATACCTATCACAGCCTCATCCAATGCACTAAATGATCCAGTAAAAACTACTTGGATGAAACTAGACAATCACTATGTGCTCAAAGGAACTCTTACAGAGTAATCACTTTGTGAAAAGTTCTCTAGATCTGACCTCTCAGTCCTCAGCGTAAAAAAGCAAACACTCCAAAAGACAAATCTGAAGTTATGAATTTAAGCTTTCAACAGACATTAAAAAATCATGAACTGAATAGAAACTCAGGATTTATGGCTTTCTATAACCCACTTGATTTCCATACTTCCCCCCCCCCCCGACCCCCAACCCTGCATTCCTTCACAAGTGACTGGAGAAGTGTTAGCAAGCTACTTCCTTGTATGATCCCTTGAAATAAGCAATCTGTTTCACCTTATATTTAGCTGTGATGCTCTTGATTTCCTTTCTCCACTACAAACTTATATAGACTCAAGTTACATTGATACATGGACACCAAAGTTAGCCATCACTTGTGCATGTACATACTTGGCTTCTGTCAGCAGTGTGCATATTCACCAAGTGTGCTTGTATCACTGTCAAGTGCAATGCATGATGGATAGGCATATCATTGCACAACTCACCACCATTAAGTGCATAACATTTCTGGAAGTTTTGGCAATGCATGATGGAGCCAAATGACTTGCATGGGATGACTGGTAGCATGACTCAGATTTCCAGTTTGCAGCTGCATCCATTCCATAATATTAGCCTACTATTCTTACTTTTTTTTTTACCAAATTCCACAAACTCATGAAGTCCTCCTGGCTGTTTGCCATCTCTGAAAGAATCATGGAGTTTGCACAGCTCTGTGCTATTGTCATGACTATTAAAAGCACAGGGCGTACAATCCTGGAGCACCACAAGGAAAAACAAATGAATAGGGAACAGCCTTCCTTGGAGGCTAGATGACTGTGGGACAACATAGGAATGCAGGGGCACGATTCTAAAAAGGCAAAGGCACAAAATGAGCTCAAACTACCTACGGGAATAAAGGGAAACAAGAAGAATTTTTATAAATACATTAGAAGCAAGAGGAAGACCAAGGACAGGGTAGGCCTACTGGTCAGTGAGGAGGGAGAAACAGTAACAGGAAACTTGGAAATGGCAGAGATGCTTAATGACTTCTTTGTTTCAGTCTTCACCGAGAAGTCTGAAGGAATGCCTAACATAGTGAATGCTAGTGGGAAGGGGGGAGGTTTAGAAGATAAAATAAAAAAAGAACAAGTTAAAAATCACCTAGAAAAGTTAGATGCCTGCAAGTCACCAGGGCCTGATGAAATGCATCCTAGAATACTCAAGAAGGTGATAGAGGAGGTATCTGAGCCTCTAGCTATCATCTTTGTAAAATCATGGGACACGAGAGATTCCAGAAGACTGGAAAAGGGGAAATATATAGTGCCCATTTATAAAAAGGGAAATAAGAACAACCCAGGAAACTACAGACCAGTTAGTTTAACTTTTGTGCCAGGAAAGATAATGGAGCAAGTAATTAAGGAAATCGTCTGTAAACACTTGGAAGGTGGCAAGATGATAGGGAAGAGCCAGCATGGATTTGTAAAGAATAAATCGAGTCAAACCAATCTGATAGCTTTCTTTGATAGGATAACGAGTCTTGTGGATAAGGGAGAAGCGGTGGATGTGGTATACCTAGACTTTAGTAAGGCATTTGATACGGTCTCACATGATATTCTTATCAATAAACTAGGCAAATACAACTTAGATGGGGCTACTATAAGGTGGGTGCATAACTGGCTGGATAACCATGCTCAGAGAGTAGTTATTAATGGTTCACAATCCTACTGGAAAGGTATAACAAGTGGGGTTCCACAGGGATCTGTTTTTGGGACCAAAATACAGGGCTATGTAGCACTTTAAAGACTAACAAGATGGTTTATTAGATGATGAGCTTTCGTGGGCCAGACCCACTTCCTCAGATCAAATAGTGGAAGAAAATAGTCACAACCATATATACCAAAGGATACAATTAAAAAAATGAACAGGCATTTTTGAGACCGGCTCTGTTCAATATCTTCATCAACGATTTAGATATTGGCATAGAAAGTACGCTTAAGTTTGCAGATGATACCAAGCTGGGAGGGGTTGCAACTGCTCTGGAGGATAGGGTCATAATTCAAAATGATCTGCACAAATTAGAGAAATGGTCTGAGGTAAACAGCATGAAGATTAATAAAGACAAATGTAAAGTGCTCCACTTAGGACGGAACAATCAGTTTCACACATACCGAATGGGAAGCGACTGTCTAGGAAGGAGTACGGCAGAAAGGGATGTGGGGTTATAGTTGGACCACAAGCTGAATATGAGTCAGCAGTGTAATGCTGTTGCAGAAAAAAGCAAACATGATTCTGGGATGTATTAACAGGTATGTTGTGAGCAAGACATGAAGTCATTCTTCTGCTCTACTCTGCTCTGGTTAGTTGGAGTATTGTGTCCAATTCTGGGCACCGCATTTCAAGAAAGATGTGGAGAAATTGGAGAGGGTCTGGAAAAGAGCAACAAGAATGATTAAAGGTCTAGAGAACATGACCTATGAGGGAAGGCTGAAAGAACTGGGTTTGTTTAGTTTAGAAAAGAGAAAACTGAGGGGAGACATGATAGCCGTTTTCAGGTATCTAAAAGGGTGTCATAAGGAGGAGGGAGAAAACTTGTTCATCTTGGCCTCTGAGGATAGAACAAGAAGCAATGGGCTTAAACTGCAGCAAGGGAGGTTTAGGTTGGACATTAGGAAAAAGTTCCTGTCAGGGTAGTTAAAAACTGGAATAAATTGGCTAGGGAGGTTGTGGAATCCCCATCTCTGGAGATATTTAAGAGTAGGTTAGATAACTGTCTATCAGGGATGGTCTAGACAGTATTTGGTCCTGCCACGAGGGCAGGGGACTGGACTTGATGACCTTTTGAGGTCCCTTCCAGTCCTAGTATTCTATGATTCTATAGCGAGAACCAATTAAAGGTTGTTGGAGATCACAGAGCAACTCTAGACAGTGAAGCACTGCTTCTGGGCCTGAGAAACACACTGACAGGTGGAATGGCAATCATAATGCTGGTTTGGTATGATGCGCAGCAGCTTCAGAATTTTTGGATGCACAAGGCCACATTTCTAGGTCTGCACTGAGCTCATCTCAGAATACAGGGACACCAAAATGAGAGTTCCACTAGTAGTAGAGAAGTAAGTTGTGATCACACTGTGGAAATGTGCAATTCTAGTTTGCTACTGGGGAGTCAGAACATTGCCTGCAAGGGCAGTTGCAAGTGTGCATGGGTAGTAATCAACTCCAGCTATGCAAGAATGTGACTCGGGGCTACTTGCAAGGCATAGTTGATGGATTTGTAGCACTGGTGTTCCCAACTGCAGTGTAGAGAGAGAGATGGTGCCCACCTCCTGGTTTTGCCACCAGACCACCTTTCTACTGAGTACTTCAACAAAAAGGGCTATTTTACTATGATTATGCAATCCATTGGTAGATCACTGGGGATGCTTTACAGGCGCCAAGTTGGGCTGGTCAGAAAAGATACAAAACATCTTTAAGAACATAGGACTCTTCAGAAACTACAAGCAGGGACTTTTTTTTCTTGACCAGAAGATTTTGAGTAGATAAAAATGTTGAAATGCCTTTAGTGATCGTGTGAGGGATTCAGCCTTCCCTGGCACATGAAGTCAAAATACCTGCCACCTTGACAACATCAAAGAAACAATTTCAGCTATCAACTCAGCAGATGAAGAATGATGGTTGAATGTGCTTTTAGTCATCTGAATGGTCACTGGCTTCATTACTCAGAAGATTGGACTCCCAGTGATATTTCAGAGCTGCTGTATCCTTCATAATATATGTGAAACAAGGGGGGGACTTTCCCCCAGAATAGAGGTGGAAATGCTGTCTGCTGTGTTTTAACACCCAGTTAATAGGCTATTAGAAGAACTCAACATAGAGCTGTACTGTTCCAGGAGGCTTTGAAAGACAGTAAGCCAGAGTAGTGTGTGGTGTACTATGCCTCGCCTGGCCCTGCTCTTTCTGTGGCTTGATAAGGATCATGTGGTGACTGTTATACATATAGGAATATAATGTTTCATGCACCTATTTTGTTTCATGTGATCCTGTGAGTGGTAAGTTTTCTGGTATGAACTGCTTTTCCACCAGAACAATTCAGTCAGTCCAAGAGAAAGCAGGTGGATTTTAACCATTTACTGAAACTACAATAGAAGTAAGTACAGTCTCATTGCCTGTTGAGTGGTCCAGTGAGACATAGGAGTTGCAGGCAGATGTACCATTTTTGCTATTTAGAGTTTGTCACCACTCCACCACACAGAAGCTTTTAACACTTCCCTATATAACCAGTGGGGAGGGGGGGATCCACTCTCAAGTATCACAGAGCTGGAAGAGACCTTAGAAGGCCATCAAGGCCAGTCCCCTGCCCAAGCCAGAACCTATCCCAATTAAATCAACCCAGCCAGGGCTTTGTCAAGCTGGGACTTAAACATCTCTAGGGATGGAGACTCCACTACTTCCCTAGGTAACTCATTCCAGTGCTTCACCACCCTCCAAGTGAAATAGTTTTTCCTAATATCCAACCTGGACCTCTCCAACTGCAACTTGAGACCATTGTTCCTTGTTCTGCCATCCATCACTACTGTGAACAGCCTTTCTCCAGCCTCTTTGAAACCTCCCTTCAGGAAGTTGAAGGCTGCTATCTCATCCCCCCTCACTCTTCTCTTCTGCAGACTAAATAAACCCAACTCCCTCAGCCTCTCCTCATAGGTAATATGCTCCAGCCCACTAATCATTTTGGTTGTTCTCCGCTGGTCCCTCTCCAATGCGTCCACATCCTTCCTGAAATTGGGGGCCCAGAACTGGACACAATACTCCAGATGTGGCCTCACCAGAGCCAAGTAAAAAGGAATAATCACATCTCTAGATCGACTGGCAATGCTCCTCTTAACGCAACCTAATATGCCATTAGCCTTCTTGGCTACAAGGGCACACTGTTGACTCATGTCCAGCTTCTCATCCACTGTAACCCCCAGGTCCTTTTCTGCAGAACTGCTAGTTAGCCAGTTGTCCCCAGCCTGTAACAATGCTTGGGATTCTTCCATCCCAAGTGCAGGACTCTTCACTTGTCCTTGTTGAACCTCATCAGATTTCTTGTGGCCCAATCCTCCAATTTGTCTAAGTCACTCTGGACTCTATCCTTTCCCTCCAGTGTGTCTACCTCTTCCCCTAGCTTAGTGTCATCTGCAAACTTGCTGAGAGTGCAATCCATCCCCTCATCCAGGTCATTAATAAAGATCAGGGCTCGCCACTGCACTGTCTGGCGATCTGCACATGCGCAGATAGCCCAAACCCAGCTCTTCTGGGTTGCAATCTACTTGCCACGGGTGAGTAGATTGCATTATTTGTCAAGCCCTGATAAAGATGTTGAACAAAACCGGTCCCAGAACCAAACCTTGGGACACTCTGCTAGAAACCGACCACCATCCTGACATCGAGCCATTGATCACTACCTGCTGGGCCCAACCTTCCAGCTAGTTTTCTATCCATCTTACTGTCTGTTTATCCAAGCTACATTCCCTTAACTTGCTGGCAAGAATGTTGTGGGAGACCGTATCAAAAGCCTTGCTAAAGTCAAAGTATATCACATCCATTGACATCCCCATATCCACAGAGCCAGTTACCTCCTCATAGAAGCTAATCAGATTGGTCAGGCACGACTTGCCCTTCATGAGTCCATGCTGACTGTTCCTGATCACCTGCCCCTCTTCCAAATGCTTCAAAATAGATTCCTTGAGGATCCCCTCCATGATTTTTTCCAGGGACTGAGGTATAGTTCCCTATAGTTCCCTGGATCGTCCTTCTTCCCTTTCTTAAAGATGGGCGCTACATTTGCCTTTTTCAAGTCATCCGGGATCTTTCCTGATCTCCACGACTTTTCAAAGATAATAGCTAAAGGCTCCTCAATGACATTTGCTGACTCCCTCAGTACCCTCGGATGTATTAAGTCTGGCCCCTTGGATTTATGGGCGTTTAGCTTTTCTAAATAGTTCCTAACCTGTTCTTTCCCCACCAAGGGCTGTCCACCTTCGTCCCATATTGTCACTTAGCACATTAGTCTGGGAGCTGACCTTGTCCGTGAAGACAGAGGCAAAGAAAGCATTAAGTATTCAGCTTTCCCCATATCTGTCACTAGGTTACTGCCCTCTTCCGGTACGGGCCTTACACCCTTTCTGATCACCTTCTTCTTGCTAACTTTGAATTAGCATTTGGTAACTGGTCAGAGACTGTACTTTTCTACAGTATTAATGGATGGTTCAGGGTCTGGGGTGGAATTTGGCTACAGAAAAGAGATCTGGATAGTGCATTTGGGTGCAGGAGGTGGTGTGGGTTCTGGGAGGGAGTTTGGGTTCAGGAGAAGTTTCTGATGTGCTGCACGAGTGCAGGATGAGGAAAGGGAGGAGTTTTGGGTGCAGGAAGAGGTTGAGACCTAGGATGGGAGTGTAGGAGGGGGTTAATACCCAGATCACATATTTGGGGGGAGTAGGGTTTGGGATGAGGTTTGGGTGTGGGAGACATTTCTGACCTGGAGAAGTGGTATAGGAAGGAATGAAGGGTCTGAGAAGGAGTTTGGATACAGGAGGGGATTGTGGCTTGTAGCAGGGATGAAGGAGGGGGTGCAGAAGGTTTGGGTGCACAAGGGATTGCGACTTAGGCAGTAGAGTGGAGTTCCAGATGCGAGTTCTGGCCTGGAGGCACTTACCATAGTGGCTCCTGACTGTGACCCTGTGGGACTGTCTCGCAGGCTCCCTAGCTGCCGCAGCCCCAAACACCACTCAAAGTAGCTGGCTGCTGGGCCAGCATGTATGTCTGCATGTTGTAAAGGAGCAGTAGGTTTCTGTTTGCTGCACATACCTGCAAGCACTGGCCCTGTAGCTCCCATTGGCTGGTTTCCGGGCAGTGGGAGGCTGTGAAGATGGTGCTGGGGGCAGCACGTGGCGACCCACTCCCCACTTCCAAGGAGCATGTGCCATACACAGACTTATGCTGGTCCCAGTAGCCAGCCACTTTGAGCAATGCTGAGGCACTCAAGGAGCCTGCCTGAGTGTCCCCCTGGAACACAGCAGGCCTGATCCAAATGTTTGGCAGGATGAATACACCTATGAATGGTATTTTGCTCACTCCTGATATATCCTAAGTTATGCATGCATCTTGTGTGGATATGGCCCAACTATATAGGCAAACTAGAAGGTCATCTAGGGCTATAGACTTTAACGGATACCAAATTAGACGGCGGTCAATTTTTTCTCTTTAAAAATATATTCATCTGCTATCTCTTACAAAGTATCAAATATTGTACTTGTAAAACAGTACACCATTGCCATGTCAGAAACTGAGTTATATTATTTATTTCACTTTGTGGAGAATGGCTATGTATGTAAATATAGTTAAAATATGTCACAGAATAGCTTCAAAAGAGCACCATCTGGATTTACTGCCTGGGGATGAGGTCTGGCAGTTCAGTCATTCTCAGTAGCCCCGTGTTGGCTAGTCATACAGTTGAGTCAGTGTTGCTCACTGCTTAGTGAAGGCCAGTCAGTGACCCGCAACAGCTATTCTGCCATGTTACAAGCCACGATACAGAAAATGCTGTGCCCACAAAGAATTTGTATTGTGTTGGATTTGAAAAATTGAAGAGGTTTTATGAAGATTCTAAAAGGAGAATCACAAGTACTTGTAAGGTTGTGTATTTATTGTAGACTATTACTGCTAAAGTAATAGTAAAGCCCTGATGGTTAATGTTAACAAATACCATTTAACATAAACATTCCTTCCTTTCGAATTCTAATAATATTTGATAGAAATTCTGGCCTTCTGTTTCATTTTTCAATACTTTTAAGTTAATGTTGAAATGATAAAATTAAAATTTACCAGATTTATTAATATGATGTCATTGAATGTCCAGTAACTCACCAGGAAAGATTTCAGTAGGTAGAAAGCTACATGCTCTTTTGTCCAGTGGCATTGCAAATTGATAATTTTTCCCTTTCTATGCATAATTTACTCCACGTTTAATCTTTCTTACTAATCTTTTTTATTCATTTGTCATTTAGTTTAATGTAAATAGTATTCTATTTTGTTTTCTATTTTGATAATTTAGTTGAAACACTTGCTTAAAATTTTTCAGAAAATTAACACCATGGCAGATAAAAAGAAACCACCTGGAGTTCAGTATTGTTAAAGGAAAACTGAACAGATAAAAGAACAAGCAAAACAAAAAGGTTCCTTCCTTGAAGTTCACAACATCAAGATGAAGGAAGCTTACTTCAAGTTGGAGGCAGCTCACAGCATGAAACGATCACTGAAATTGAGAAAACGTATTCATCTGTGGACACTTGTGCCAAGGTTCAGGTTTAAAAAAAAAACCTCAAGGGACCCAAAGGTTAAATGTGGAAGATGAACTTGCAAGCACCTTCTAGTATGGAGACCTTGCTACATGGCCTAGATGTGGTGATCATGTACAACACAATCTGGTGGAACATGGTTCTGAACAAGTTCATGAAATTCATTTCCAGAAGGATGAAAATAAAATAAAATTCTCTGTACAACACTACAAGAGGAAACTCACCGATGGAAAGAAAATTCATTGACAAGGGTTACAATATTCAGTATCAAGACTCATTGTTTTACTTCTGCTGCAAGCTGTTTAGTAGTCATGCAATTGGTACCTCACTGAAAACAGTTCAGAGATTGGAAAAATATATCTTCAATTCTGTCTTCTCATGAGAAAAGTCCTGAATATTTGGAAAATTCATAAAATTGGAAAGAACTTAAACTGAGATTAAAAAAAATAAAACTATTGAAGAAAATGTATATGTACTCAAACTAGAAGAAGAGTGCTGGAGCCGGTATTGGAGTGTCTGGTTACTTTAGTGTGTTCTTGGTGGGCAAAACCTGGCATTCCACAGGAGAAATGGAAAAAAAAATCCTGGCATTCCACAGGAGAAATGAAAAAAAAAAAAATTATACAGTGCAGTAATGGAAACTTTTAATGATTTTTTTTAAATAGCTAGCTTTGTTTGATCCAGTCATGAAGGAGCATCTGCGTAAAATAAGTGATTGGGAAACACGTATTCATTATTTTGGGAAAACTTCAGACTGAGATGGTTCAGTTCCTAGCAAATGCTACTAATGAAAAGCTTAGAAGCTGCCCAGTCTTCAAAATGCTTTTGAATAATTCTGGACTGTACACTAGATATAAGGAATACTAAGCAGATGACAGTGACCATTTACTTTGTAGATATACCAAAATGTGCCGTTGAAGATAATGCTGAAGTGATAATAAAGGAACATTTTGAGAGGTTTGTTCCATTGAAGGAGACTGGTACTTCTATGACTGGATGTATTCTAGGAAAGTTTGAAAGTATGTCGTCATCTGCTGGTAACTTACATGGCCAAGGCTATGATAGGGGAATAATGTGAAGGGCAAAGACAGTGTTGTACAAAAAACCATAATAGAAATGAATCACTGGGTGCTTTTTGTTCTTTGTAGGACACATTCCATGAATTTGATTGCCAATGATGCTGCCAGATGTTGTTTGTAGACCAATAGATTCTTTGACCTGGTATAATGCATTTAAGTGTTTTTTTTTTTCCAAATTCAGCACACCATTGAGAAGTTATTCGTGCCAATGTACATTCCTAACTCTGAAACCATTATGTTAAACAAGATGGGCGAGTTGAATTGATGCCTTTAAGCCTCTTTGGTATGACCTTGGAAATGTCTTTGGTGCACGAATTGAAATTTTGGGTACTACCTTAACAATGTCATTGCCAGTACATGCAGCTGCAGAAGCGTCTGCAAATGGCTTTTGCAAGATCAGATTAGTAGTTTCACTCTTTGATATATCTTGTTTTGAGATTAACTTTACCAGTAAGAAACTTCAGACAAAGGACTTCAACATACATTCTGCTTTTCAGCAGCCACAACAGACCAAGAAGTTTCTGGAGGAATGCAGGACTGATGAAGCATCTGAAAAGGCACTAGTAGATATACGTAAGCTTGTTGAAGATTTGAAATACCAACAGACTTCAAGCCAGAACCAGCACGTATTCAGAGAAAGAAGCAGCAGCAGTTAACATATAAGCAAAAGATCAATCTGTTCAGGATCCAAAACAAAAATTCTAAGTAAACTTCTACTTTTCAGTCCTAGATACTACAGTCCAGGCAAAGAATGATACAGCAGCTTGATTCAATATTTGGTTTTCTCAGTGATGTGTACAGTTTGCCAAATGAAACTTCAAAACCTATTAGAACATTGCTTGCAGCTAGAGTCAATATTACAACATGGAAATTCAAAAGATATTGATGCAGTAGAATTTATACAGTGAACTGAAGGCTATTTCATGACTTCCAAGACATCTTAATATCAAGATGTACTGAAGTTTACTTCTGAATACACTCAGTTTTCCCAATATCTTCATGACTCTTCAAGTTTCTGTGGCTAGTGGGGAACATAGCTTTTAAGAGTTAAAATTGATATTCCTTCATTCTTCCATGCTGAAAGAGAGACTTGTTGGATAGGCCACCAGCCCAAAATAGCTTCAAAACTTTGTTTCAAACAACTTATTTCTCAATTTGCAAAAGCAAAAACACGAAAGCAAAGTTCAAAATGTTTACATAATCGATGGCCCAGTGCAAAAGGGTTACAACTCAAAAACAGACTTCATTAAGTATTAAGAAATAAAGATTTTCATATTTTCAAAAAAAAAAATCAGTTCATTTGGAAGGAAGATGGCTGTAACTTGAAATGCAACTGTTTATGGCGGTGACCACAACTACTGTGTACAGCTTAAAATGGTTGACATTTTAAAGTATCAGCTGCTGGGCAATTTATCCTGTATGATTAATTGTGTTACAATTAATGAAAAGTAGAAAACACAAAATATTTTTTTATTGCATTGTTAATTTCTAATGCCAAGTAAATAAAGTTAACCTTTCATTAAGACTTCTCATTTTTCTCTCTGTTGAATGTGGTGGGGAAGGCAGCACCGAAGTCATAGTTTATCGAGGGTGCAAATAAGGCTAGGGCTGGTCCTGATCTTGTGATCGTTACAAGCACAAATACAACATGTCCACACATTACCAATCATAGCACCGCCTTCTGCTGGAAAACGTGAAACGCATGCTAAAAGTCTCAGTGGGCTAGCTGTGTTAGGCTGTAACTTAAAAAATAACAGTGGTCCTGTGGCACCTTAGAGACTAGCAAAAATATATAAATAGTATCATGGGCTTTGGGCACAGCCTTCTTCTTCAGGTGACAAAAGGTACAGGTGCTTTACTCCAGAGATACAGGATCCTTTAACAAAGTGTCTGTATGGGGGCTCTTTGGTCCCCTAACAGTTCTCACCTCTGGCCTCACTGTTGGGGGGGGGGAGGAGGGGTCACACAAATACACAGCTGTACCCATATTTTAGTGTGTATCCTGATAACCACTTCTTCCCTGCCCGGTTAACTCCTTCATAATAAGTTGTAATTCCCATGCAAATAACACTGTCCCAGCATCAACATTACAATTTTGAATTACATGTGTTACAGCTGGATCACTACCTTGAGTATTTTGAAGGTTGACCAACCCATCAGAATGTTTCATGTGACTAGTTTTTAACTGGCAGCTCTGTTGCTTTTAATGGTAAACTTTTGAAGTTGGAAAATAAGTGATGTTAGCAGCAAAAATAGTACAGTATTCCCCTCAAACTAGAGATTCTCTTAATGGATGAATTATTAAAAGGTGATTTTAACACATTTCCATGGGCTTTTTTTAATTTGGAATAATAACTAACCTTTATATTTGTAACATGTAAAATTAAGCCATTCCCCACAGTACATGCCTGCATAAATACTACAGTCCCCATCATACCAGATTTTGGTAGTTACAGTAGATACAACTGAATTGGCAGAATGGATGTTCCATGCACAAAAAGACCATCTGTTACTGTATGGTTTAGTAATTCAGTATTCTAAAACAAGTCTAGAAACATGTTTTCAGTAATGCACATGGTTCGAAGAGATTTTATTTCTCTCACTATGATCTGCCAATGAGAGCTCTGTCTGGACCACAGCCGCTCCTGAGCTGTTGAGCTCCCTGAGTGATGAATGGGTCTCTTATGTGTGCCCACTGCTACTGGGCTCAGACAATTTCAGTCATTTCTATTAATCTCATAGCCATTCCTCCTTAATGCCACATGATGTATACAAATGTTTTCATAAGCATAAAGTATGAGTTTTTTGCATATGTTTCTGAAAAAAAGAAAACAAAACCAAATAGCTTTTTGCTCTTCTATCCCTTAGAACTCTCTGATTTTTAGGATTTACCAAAGGGTTTAATTGTCCCTTGTGCTAACGCTCTAACAGTCTTCCTTTTTTAGGTAAACGTATTTGATAGGCAGAGGAATGTAGCTCATCGGCAATGATATAGGGCGTTACACAGGGAGGGAAGGATTATTTGACTCCCTACTTAAAGTTCAAGTCCTCTGTTACAGAGAAATCCTCTTTTCAGTTTCCATCTTCTTTTCTTCTGCCTGTTGAGTTGTTCTTTTGCTCACATTAGCAAATCTTAGTCCAAGAATTTAAGTAAAAATATCAGCTGATACTACTGCTTGCCACTTTTCTGGAACAGGAGTGTACCAGATCTCTGGCAACTGCATTTATCTTTCAGGAAAGTTGTTAATTAGCTGCTGCTCAGGGAGCCATCAGAATCCGTGGTAATTTAATATTCCGGTCCTTTCCACTTTGTCACAGTTTTTTTTTAAATGTCTCTCTAACTGTGCAGTTTGAGTGCTCCATGTGCCCAATTGCTAAAGAATGGGAAGGGATGTGGACTCTGCTTGATACTGGATAACTTATGTACTAATTAGCTTACATCTCCCTTAAAATGGGATCCCTGGTCAAATCCAAATTCCCCACCTGGTATTACATGTTCAGTGAGACATCTAGCAGCATTTAAAGCAGTGCTAGTTTTTACAGGGAAAGCTTCAAACCATTTTGTGAAAGTATCTTCTTACTAAGAGGTATTTATTTCCTCTAGATGTGATAGCAAAGGGCCCACTGGCACCCTAATCCATGGACCATGTAGCTCTGAGTTTAAGGGAATCTTGTTTCATCCCTAATCTGCATTGATAGCAACACACTGTAAGCAGTTTGACACATTGGTCAATATCAGATTGTACTGTTTGAATGAACAATGCTGTACTGCTTTGTCTGTGAAAGATATGTAATCTCATTTTGTACATTTTTAGCAACTACTCACAGCCACTGGTTTTGTGACTTTGCTATGAATAGAGCACCCCGTTTGGGTAGTACTCAGAGGAACTCCTACCTCCATCTTTTTTAAAGAGAGATTTCATGAATTGTTCTGCATTTCAGCAAGACTCTGTTTATTGTTTTGACTTCTTGCTACAACATTTTTTTGTGGAATCTGCCATTAGCGTCCATTTAATGTTTCCTGTTTAGGTTCAAAATTTGTTTGATAGAACCTACTGCAGAGTGGAACATTCTTTTGATGAACTTAAACTTTAATTGGCAAATTTATACCTCTTCTCCTTTTTAAAAGGGTAATTATGCAAATTTACCATCTGAACTACATATAGCATTTTCCTCCCATTCTGGAAGACATTCTGAGCCATGAAGATCCACTGAGAATTGGAATACAATTACAGATCTTTTTCTAAGAAAACATTTTCCAAAGCTCAGCACTCTGCAGCTAATTCAGCTTACTGTGCCAAAAAGATATTACATTTTCTTGCAATCATGGACAGGATCTGTAAGTGCAAAGCCCAATGTAGACTTTTCCGTTAGTGGGATATAATGAATCATCAATAAACCACACTTAACTACATTTTTTTGTTTAGGAAAAGGTTTCCCATCCTACATGAGGCCTTAGAAAGGTATTTTTTTCAGGTGGTCATTTGAAGTGAGCACTCATATGAGGTTCCCACCTACCTTTAAACATAACGCAGTTTTAGATGATCCAGTGTCTTTACTTTCAAATGTACCTATTGAATTTGCCCAGAGAAAAAAATATTTTAGAAGAATGTGAGGCTGTGTTATCTGTAAGCTGGGTGCTTGTGCTCAGGAGAGAATCAGTTAGGTGGCATCTGAATAACACAGCACCCACAGCTAAGTTTGGTTTCTACTGGTGGTGCACATTTGCATATGCCTCAGTGCACATACATTTATTCTACCCATTGATGGAAAAGATTATAGAAAACATTGGTGTGAGAAGGACTAAGGATGTTAAGAACTAATTGACTAGTCTATTTGCCCCCTTTTCCCCGCTGCCTCTATTAGAGGCAGCAAAGGGGGGGAAAGAGGAGGTACTTCAAAGCAGCAGCGCCACATGGAGCCCGTACCTGGGCTCTGTGCAGTGTTGCCTCATTGAAACGCTGCTATGACATTTGCGTGAAGCCAAGGATTAGCTGGGAGTTCCCAGCTGACCCCGGGTTCTGCGGAAATGCCATACGGAGCCTGGGATCAGCTGGGGAGTTCCCAGCTCACCCCAGGCTCGGCGTGGCATTTCAAAGCATCAGCAGAGCATGGAGCCTGCAGTCAGCCAGGGACTCTGAGTCCCCCGCTGACCCCAGGATTTATGAGAACACTTCTGCTTTGAAATGCACAAGAGTCCCCGCATGTCTCCCTGTATTCATTAACCTGATTTTAACATTGGGGCAACCACAGGGAACCTTCCTTTGTTGGTGGGACAGGCTGCCCTATTGTGGAAAGGGGGAGATCACTAGGCGCAAGTGTTGGGTTACTTCTAAGGTTCAAGCTGTCCTGCCATGCTTGCATATACAGGTCTGACAGCATTCAGCATTTTGCCCTGAATATTGTTTTCATTAGCCATCAAGACAATCCTATTAGCAATTTTTTATAGACCAGATTATCACAGTTGGCATCTGAGAAGATAAAATCACAGCCTCCCCAAAAGCAAGCTCCAAAAGCATGACAAGTCTTTCTCCCTTTGTTTTGTGTTGTGTAAGTTTTCTCCTAAGAGCGTGGCACTAGATTATTTTTAGCATATTTTAATTGTGATTTCTCATTTAGATGCTTGCCAATAATTTCAGTGGTAATAGCTGATTTGAGATTGAGTTTCAGTGAAGCCACAACCACTAAACAAAATAAATTGATGGACATATCAAGATTTTTATATTCTCTTCCCAGTTTGGAAGACAGCTGCAGTTAAAGGCCCCATTGACTGATAATGGTTTGAATTTGTTCAGGAAAAAGTCAAATGGTCTCATTTACCACTTCTTCGCAATCACCATTTTGATCGTTATTTCCCCCCCCCCCCTTTCTTTTTTTCTGATATGATGGGGTCTAGTGACCGAGACCATTGGATTAGGGCAAGGGTTCTCAACCTGTTTACCATTGTGGACATCATCCAGTACTGCCAGCAAGTAGAGTCCCGTGCGGATACAAAATTTTGTATCCACATCCAAATCCACAAAAAGGAGCCATGGATATTTGCATCCACATCTGCAGATACAAATACCAGCGGATATAAAGTGGATATCCACAATTTTGCAGGGCTCTACCTATATAGCTCTGAGGATGTCACATGGGCCTCAGCTGTGTTCTAATAGACTGACTAATAGACTGACTGCAAGAGGTCCAAGGGGCACAAATTGAGAACCACTGAATTAGGGTGACAATCTTGCTGATCTGGATCATCATGCCATAAATCATACTCATAATGTCCACTCATAATCATAATCTCATAGTTGTTACTTTGAGGAGGAGGGCGAGAACTCTGTTGCGTGGGAGCCTATAATGACAACCATCGTGTCTCGCAATTGGATTTATAATTTAGGAATGTTAGATTGCAGTCGCTGGAGGTAGCTGCCCTTTCCATCCCTGATTTTCCTGTAAGTTTGAAGGACAGATATCTTCATTCTTTTTATAATTCCCCTACTTTTTTTGCTCATGTTGTTTGCAAATTTCTTGGATAGTATCATGTTTTCATTGACTGTTCCCAGGGAGCTCAAAATGGAGGCTTGATCTGCCTGTAGACTGTTGTAATGCTGACAAGGATGTTTGTCTCCCGCCTAGTGGATTTGTAAAACCTTCAAGGCTTTTAAGGACCTGACTCAGTCTTTCATGGGTTTTGGTGCTAACTTTCCAGCATGCTTGAATGAGGATATTTAAATCTAAAAGGGTCATTAGGAAAGTTGCCATTAATTTTCCCCATTGCTCTTCGAGCAAATCTCAAAGGGAATGATTGAGAGTCTGCCATGAAGGCATCTTGAGATCAGGAAGGCACCTTGATGGAGGAGATGTAATTGAGTACTCTTCCTCTTCTCCCTCTTCCCCCCCCCCCCATCCTCTTTTCTAGAGAGATTTTAGCTCACTACAATCTGTCTTCGACAGATTAAAATAGCTTCCCCCACCTGGATTGTACGATTGCAATCTGTGTTCCCAGAGACTAAGTTTCAAATCTGGCAAGATCCACTGATACCCAGGCCATCAGTTATTACAAACTGCCTTTCTCACCGATGACCACGGATTAATTCTGTCAAGATCAAGAGAGATCAAGTGGATTTTAACCATTTATTGATAGCTTACAATAGAACCTAAATTTGATCCTAGGCCACGCTAATGCAGATAAGTAAACAATGACTCCTGGTGAAGCATACGAGTTGTAGGCAGGTGAACCTTTCTCTCTGTTTAGAATCTGCCATCCCTCCATTACACATCACAAAGAGAAACTCTAAAATATATGCTAAGTTATGCATGTGACAGTTATGTGTATATAGCATGTTTGCTCATAGATATTGACATTTATATGGCTGGTCCGAAGCTGTACCCACACGGCCGTCTCCTCCCCACAGGCCCAGAAAATGCAGTATCTCTTGTGTACTCTAGCTGGATTGCATATGGAGCATGAAGCAAGCATGATCAATTGGACAGTTGCACTCAACTATGGACAGCTGTTAGATGTGCTTGCCATGCTGGGCAGCCAATGTAGACTGTGCACAATTAGGACAAAGTAAACTGTGATGTCAAAATAATTGGGTAGTGTAGAACAGGGTGGATTTGATTTAAATCACTGGTCAAGAAGACTCAATTTAATCATGGTTTTCTACATAAAAGTGCATTCTTGTTGGTTATTTATAATCTTAATACATACTCTTCACAAATCAGATTGATGCAGGTTTCATTTTTTGTAAAGTACACAGTATGAATTCTAAATGGTGATTTATTTTTAAAACTCTTCAGATTAGTTTTACAGCTATATTAGAAAATGAATGATTGGTTATTTCATTTACCAAAGGTAATTGAAGCAGGTATTTATGAAGTCATTGGGAAGTGAACTATCTCCAATTCTGCTGGTTAATCATTAATATTTGGAGGATTTTCTTACCATACTGTATTAACAGAAGAACATCACAAAGCAAGACAGACCCAAGAAAACCAACAATAGAACACCACTTGTCATCACCTACAACCCCCAACTTAAACCTGTCCAACACATTATCAATAAACTACAGCCTATATTGGAACAGGATACCATACTCAAAGAGGCTCTGGGAGACAGACCCATAGTCTCCTATAGACAACCACCTAACCTCAAGATGATTCTTACCAACCACCACAGGACATACCACACTAATACCAACCCTGGTACCTTCTTTTCAACAAACCCCGTTGCCAGCTTTGTCCACATATTCATTCTGCTGATACCATTATTGGACCTAACCAAGTGAGTTATAAGATCAAGAACACATATTCCTGCGCATCCAGAAATATAATCTATGCTATCATGTGCCGAAAGTGTCCGTCTGCTATGTACATTGGACAAACATCTCAGACACTTCGCCAAAGGATTAATGCCCACAAAACAGATATCAGACAAGAGCACAAAGAGAAAACAGTTTCTTGCCATTTTAACCAGAAAGGACACTCTCTCAATGACTTAACCACCTGCATTCTGCTACAAAGACCTTTTACATCTGCACTTGAAAGGGAATCCTCTGAACTGTCATTCATGTTAAAATTCGACACTTTCCAACAAGGACTTAACAAACATTTGAACTATCTCACCCATTACCAAGATAGTTTCCCCAATTATCACCTCTAATACCATTAACTCACAAACATCCCACTCTCCCTACCTCTAATATCATCAATTCACAGACACTTACCTTCCTTCCTCCTCCCCCCCCCTTGCATCCTCCTCCTGTTCTGCAATGTGATTTGTCCTTTTCATATTTGTTCATTTTTTTTAATTGTATCCTTTGGTATATATGGTTGTGACTACTTTCTTCCACTATTTGATATGAGGAAGTGGGTCTGGCCCACGAAAGCTCATCATCTAATAAACCATCTTGTTAGTCTTTAAAGTGCTACATTGTCCTGCATTTTGCATCACAAAGCAGACATTTAAATTGTTATACTTAACTAAAACAATGTTTATATCATATTTTAACAAAACAAGCATTTGACTTTAGTTAAACATTCAAGCTTTTTAAAATAAGGTTTGTTTTGTTAAAATTAACTAAACTAGTTAAATGAAATATTTAAATTGACTGTCAGCCAGATCAGCGTGAGAAACTTAAAATACTGGCTTCTGCAGCTAACTCAGTAATCTTCACCTTCACTTTCCTGTTTGCTCATAACCTGAAAAAGAAAGAAAAACAAGTTTTCCTGCTTTTTCAAGTCCCTAACGATTTCTCAATTTTGAAATTAATTTGTCCAAAGGAATAAAATCTTCTTCTGCTGGTGTAAAAAGAAAGTACAGTAAACTTCTGATAATGCGGCACCTTTAGGACCCAGGGGGTGCCGGATTATCAGCTATGCCGGACTATCAGAAGGGGGGGCTATGAGGGGTCTGGGATGGGGTGGGGGGATGCTACCCCAGACCCCCTCATAGCCCTCCCTTCTGATTGTCTGGCTCTGCCCCAGGAGTCCCTGATTCAGCCGCTGCTGGTCAGTTTCAGCAGTGGCTGAATCGGGGACGCCTGCAGCAGAGCAGCTGGGGTGCTGACGGGTTGGTCCCGCAGCGCCGCTCCTCGGCGCTACTGGACCAACCCGGCAGCACCCCAGCTTCTCTGCCCCAGGTGTTCCCAAGTCAGCCGCTGCAGAAACTGATCAGCGGCTGACTCCAGAAAGCCAGAGGCAGAGCTGCTCTGCCCCTGGCTTCCTGAAGTCAGCCGCTGGTCAATTTCAGCAGCAGCTGAATCCGGAAAAGCTGGGGTGCTGCCGGGTTGGTCCCGCAGCCCTGAGGGGCAGCGCTACTGGACCTACCTGGCAGCACTCCAGCTGTTCTGCCCCCTGCTTCCCAGATTCAGCGCTGGTCAGTTTTAGCAGCGGCTGAATCGGGGAAGCTGGGGGCAGAGCAGCTCCAATAATCCGGCTGCCCGGAGCACTTCCGGGTTCCTGATGGTGCCGGACCATCAGGAGTGCCAGACCGTCAGATGCCAGTCCATCTGAGTTTTACTGTACTGCTGTAGTGAGATTATCATTTCAAGTCTCTGAATCCAAGTGCTTAAGTGACTTCCACCAGTTCACTGGTGTGACTTTCTTTAAAACCCCATCAGAACATGTATATTTCTTGAATGATTCACCCTTAGTTCTGAAGTTCATTCAATTGGCATTATGGAGGAGTGATTTCTGTGTATGCCCATGTCCTAGCCAATTCCTCCTCTTTAGCAGTTGAGGTTTGATCCTGGTACTGAATATTAAAAATATTTGCAAGAAAATGAACTGGGAATAGTGCTTGTCCCATTCAGCTTTTTAAGGCTTGTGATTTAACTGTGTTTTTCTCTTTTTAAGATCTCATGCAGTTCCTTCCAAATTCCAGCAGCGTCAGCAATAAAACAGCTATTTCCCTGCATTTTGTTCAAGGTTACAGAAATAGGTTTTAGGGTACGTAGCATGTGTCCAACATTTGTCTTCAGCTCAATGTTGAAAATTTTGTCTGTGATAGTGCCATCTTTTTTTTTTTTTTTTTTTTTTACAATTTTGTTCACAAATTGTCATTAGGTTAGGCCAAGTCTTGGTATAGTGCTCAAAAACAGTCCAATACTGAGTTCCATCACACGTCATGTGGGAGAGTTATCTTGGTTCCTCACACTTATTTCAGAGCAGCTGCTGCAAAGCAGTTATGGAAGTATTTTGCAATTTCAACAACATTAGCCTTTATTTCTGGAACACTGAAGTCTTGGCTAGGAGGTGCATCAAATGAGCACTGCAAGCATGTTATTAGCTTGGGACTCTCGTCTAAATTTCTTTTCATCTTAGATACATTTGCAGCATTGTCTCTGACCTAGCTGCATACTAGACATTTGATTTTTTTTCACAGTTTATTATAGCTTATACTGCTGCTACTTGTAAAAATTCTGATGTGTGTGCATTTCTTGATGCATCAGTTGTTTCTGTGAAGAAGATATTCTCTTTTCTGTTTGAAAGTCTCAGAAGGGTAGCACTGTTAGTCTGGAACTTTAAAAATGAGTAGTCCTGTCGCACCTTAGAGACTAACAAATATCTCATCTAAAGAAGTGAGTTGTGCCCACAAAAGCTCATATAAATAAAATTAATACATTTGTTAGTCTCTAAGGTGCTACAGGACCACTCATTTTTTGTTGGTTTTGTTTTGTTTTGTTTTGCTTTGTTAGAGGCTGATATGGTTACCCCCTCTGAGTCCAGAAGGAAGACAGGCAGTCCTTAAGAAAGAAAAAACGTAAACAACAACAAGTAGTCTGGTAGCACTTTAAAGACTAACAAAACATAGAGGGTATCATGAGCTTTTGTGGGTACAGCCCACTTCTTCGGATGACCGGAGTGTTGGAAGTCCAATATTACTAAATTGGGTCTCTATTATGGTCTGCTGCCATTGTAAGTTTTTTCCCTTCTAGTGAGAGAATGGTATGGTAGGTCTCAAATCGATGAAGTCTACACTCAGGAAAAAACTCAAGACTTACAGAATATACTGCTCAAAAAGTTTCACTTTCATTTTTACTGCCTGTCCCTCTCTTTTCACATTTATCTTCATACTTCTCCTTGTTCAGAACTCTTCTGCTCCCAACAATCTTCTGTTTGTTTGAACTTTTTGAGACTTTGCATTTTTAGACAGAGATAAGGGATTGACTCTGTGTACACACATTTGCAGAGGCACAATAGAGTTGAGATCTTTTATTTCTCACCTCTACTGTATATATTATTTATTTATAAATATTTTTGCTGTTAACAAACATGTTATATCTGGAGAGACAAATCCACAGTTTGAGAACTGGAAAACTAAGCATCTGTCATGGCTCCTTCCCCACTGTGGCACAATAAATGCAGAAGTGGGGGCCAGCAAGTACCCCAAAACCTTATCTACCGGGCTTTGGTATAAAACTTCCTGCCAAAATCTTAAAAACCTAGATTTTTGGGAATAAAACTTCTGCTGCCACTGCCCATATTAATAAAGAAACCAGGAGAGAGACCATTTGGGAAGATCTCACCCCTAAAGTAAAAAGCAGGACACCAACATTAACTAATACCAGGTTAATAAAAGGAAAAGAGAAAACTTTTATTATCACCACACTATTCCTGTTGCAAGTATAACAATTAGGTGGAAAAGTGACGAAATAATATACTCATGGAGAAATTCCATGGGCCTGGAACTTAGTTACAAAGGAAAGCCAAAATATTTTTTTTAAAGTGCAAAGACAGCAGATCCATACCCAAACCATAAAACAATGAAACCTAATGGATTTATCTAACCTTTACCCTACTTACAGATGGTGAAGGAAGAGTCTTTTCTTGAAGGGATACATAGTGTCTGTCCCCCTCAATAGCTGGAGAGAACTGCCCCCAGAACAAAGGAGGGAAAAACCAAAATTTCCTTTGTCCCAGTTTGAAATTCCTACCTACATTCCTACTGGCCACTCCACCTGGCTAGGTAAGGGACATAGTTAACCCCGTAGTCTCCAGGCTGCTGGCTAACCCTCGTGATCATGACAGCATCTCTGGTGGTATCTTCTGAGCAATGAGTCCCATTGGGTAGATTAGAAAGATTAACCTAAATAATCTCTACCAAAGCCTCTGGAAACCAATAAGATTGGGTCCCTAATTCATGAACCTTTGGAACTCATTTACAAAATTTTTCTCAAACGTTACATTAATATAGTGAAACAAAAAACAGGACTATGAGGAAGTGGGTCTGGCCCACGAAAGCTCATCACCTAATAAACCATCTTGTTAGTCTTTAAAGTGCTACATAGTCCTGTTTTTTTGTTTCAGCTACACCAGACTAACAGGGCTACATTTCTATCACTATTAATATAGTGACTCTCACTATAGAATTGAAATTTATAATCCCTGTTTAATGTATCTTAATTAAAACTATTTTAGATAGGTTTTCCCCCTTCCCCAAAAAGCTTTTTATCAAAAAATCTGATCTAAATAAAAAATGATTAAAAAAAGATTAAATCATTGATTTTTATCCATCCTGGTATAGACTTAAGCCTGAGTACACTTCTCAGACCTGAAGAGAACTCTGTGTAAGCTCAGAAGATTGTCTCTACAAGAGAAGTTGATTCAATAAAAAATATTTTTGTTCACCCACCTTGTTTCTCTGAATATTTCATAGCAGTCCCAGTGTTTAAAGTCTTGATCCTAAAGGAAAGAGTTAGGATCGCTTGTAAACACCATATGTTTTAAACTGAAGCTTATAATTACATATTTGTTGTTCTATTGCAATCAGGTATCATCTTCCCAAAAAGCTACTATGTTGAAGATGATGTAAGATAGAGAACCTAGTATAAGCATGAAATATTCCACTTGCATAGTTCTGATGTCTTTATCCTTTTTGTTAGAAAAGGGTTTACATGATTTGCTGTTCTTGAACTATAATGCTGTTTGTTCCACCATTGACTAAAGGGATGCTTATTTTAAACTATATAGGGTTTTTGTGCACATCCACAATACTGAACAGTATGTTTCTAGATTCCTTTAAAGTATCTGGAAGGGTTTTTTTAACCACTTGGTGCTGGTTGCAGTTGCACTTGCTGGTGACACTAATTCTGTCTGAGACACCATGGGAAAACTGTCTTTGTCCCCAGTTATCCCACTGTCTTTTTATATTGTAAACTCCTAGGGGTAGGAACTATGTGTTTTGTAGAGTGCCTAACATGGTAGGATCTCAACCATAATTGTACACTTTAGGAGTTATCCTTCTAATTGTACTCATAAATACGTTAATTTGTAGTACTTTTCTTGGTGTATGTTGCATTGTTAGCTGCATTCTGGATGTCCTCAAACAGAGAGGTACTGTCTTCCTTAGTTTCATCATGTGTATTAAGTTGATATGCATGGTATTGCTTTGAAGATTGCTATTTATCTTTTCAGGTTTCCAGCCACTTTGATATCTGATATTCCTATGTTCATCGCAATATTCTTGACATTCTTTCATTACTTATTTAGTCATTTGTAATCCTCTTTGTGCTACTTTTGAACTATATTGTAGCTCTTCAGGGCCTCTAGACCTCCCACGTATAGCAGTCGAGTACTTTGCTTTTTCAGATTCTATACAATGTCCCCTACTTCCAGGAAAATTGTAAACATTGCAGTCACTTCCATTTTACTCCTTTCCAGATTGAGGAATTCATGTGGCTTCCAATAATCCGTCTTTTTAAAAATGTGGACACAAAATAATAATGTGGCACACTGGTGCCAGTAAGAGTTAATTTAAATCTTAATTTCCTCATCCCAGTCACATGTCATGGGTGTCATGATAGTTATAAAAAGTATTCAGTAAAGTAGTAGCTTTGTTTCACATGTCGTCAAGCTATATTTTGAATAAAATTTGTCAAATTTTCATGTGGTTTGCATAACTTAATGAGATCGCAATTCCACTTGTGAGCACATAACCTCATACTAGAATACAGTGAGTGTGAGTGTGTGTGTGTGTGTGTGTGTGTGTGTGTGTGTGTGTATGCAAAGATAACTCATCTTTATTAGTGGAATCTGTGGGCTAATAATATTAATAACTATTTGAAATAATTGCAGATATTTGTTGCTTGTGTGGGAAAAGTTTGGTCTTGAAAATTTTGCCATATAGTTTGAAACTAAGAATATGTCTACACTAGCATTTTTGTCAGCTTAATTTGTCACCCCCTCTGAGTGACATAAGTTATGGTGACAGAATCATCAATATGGAGACAACACTGGCAATAGGAGATGCTCTCCAGCCAACATAGCTAACATTCCTCATTGCGGAGGTTTAATTATATTGATGAAAGAACTCTCCCATTTGTGTAGAGCATTCTTACAGTGGCATAGTGCATCAGTACAGCTGCGCCTCTGTGAACTTGCTACACTAGATGTAGTCTTAAAAAAACGCAGTCTTACTTAGTGAGGGTAATTTGGGACAATTTACCTAGAGATGTGATAGATTTTCCATCATTTAACATCTTAAAATCAAGAATGGATGTTTTTCTGAATGATGTGTGCTCTAGCTCAACCTGAAGTTACGGATTTGAGGCAGGGAATTGCACGGTGAAATTCTATGCCCTATGTTGAAAGTTAGACTAGATGATCACAATGGTTCCTATTAGCCTTAAAATCTATTAACAACTATAATTTCATTTTCACAGTACCCAAAAGTACTAGAGAATGTTCTGTAGTAAATTAATCATCTTTCCATTTTTTACCTATTGAACTACAGTTTCACAGCTTTAAAAGACTTGGCATTAATTCTGAGTATTTCTTTGAAGCCTAGTCCCCCAAAAAGAAAATTCTAAAAGAGTAATTTAATTGCCACAGAAATAAAATAGAATAAAATAAGGTAATAATGTGCTAGGCACTTTTTTTTTTTGTTTTATGCTTGAGTCCATTGTTAGTTACATCTCCTTGAAAAAGAAGTCATTATAGCAGTGCCCTCAAACCTGACACTTTGTCGACATGAGAGTGTAGACGCAAAGGACAGTGTAGATGCAATAACGCCTTCTGTCGACAGAATTGTTGACAAAAGGCGTTATTCCTCGTAGAATGAGTTTTACAGCCGTCAACAGAACTCAGCGGCAGTGTAGTATAGTTTTGTCAACAAAAGTCCACTTTTTGTCGACACAACCTGTAGTCTAGACACACCCTAAGTGCTCAGCAAAAACAAAAAAAATTAATTTATTTTTCTTTACTGTTGCTTTATAATGTGTAAAGGCAGCCTTAAACTTTTTTCAGTTACATATGTCAGTTTCTCGGAAAGCTTTGGCCAAGATCCTCCATCAAAGAGAGGGAAATGGATATTTATATTATATTATGTGGGTCTCTTGGGAAAGTCTTTTTACATCATTCAGGAGAATAGAAAAAGGCATTCTTTTTGTTTTGATTTTTCTGTTTCCCTTGACAAAGCATATGTTTGTAAATATTGTGTCTGTGAATCATAAAGAAGGTGCTTCTTTTGTGCACGTAAAATGCTTTGTGTTTTGAGAATGTTCATTCAGAAAATGACACTTTTCAAGGCTGCTTTGTTTTGTTCGAGGTCGTGTTCCTCATTTCAAAAACTGAAATATGTTTTGTATTATAGGTTCAAAAACAGTGGAAATCCGTTTTATAATTTGCAAGGACAAACTTCTGAAGCTGTGAAAAAAATATGGTATGTCTGCTGTTATTTTCATGTGTTGTATATGCAACTTGTCAACTGTCTTTTGAGTTGTAGTTGTTACCTTAAAAAATCTTGTATATATAAAAATGAGAAGTTGTAACAGACATTCCTTTTCAGAGAAGTACAGATGCGCAATCTCTTATTTTCAAACATTTGAGTTGCAATAGCTCTTCCCTTATGATGCACAACAGTCACTTGAGGCAAAATGTTGTAGCCTTGATGAGTCCCCTTTAAAGTAGTTTCACAAGCCTTAATATCCTGCTGTTACTATATATCTATACTTATGTGGTTTGAATCACAATTGACATAACTTTTAATTTTTATTTAACTGCTGAACACATTTGCCAAATTTCTAGACGTTTGAAATTTCAGTTTCATATTTAAAAGTTCAACATAAAAGATATACAACAGCCTTCAGTGCGAAAGCCAATATTAGATAGCATTAAGATACAAATTAAAACATCAGAAAATGCAGAAATTAAGGTTATAATGGCAGTGTTAATGTGGTCCTATTGCACACAATGTCTGTTTATACTTTTAACGATGAAATCTAGAATTGAAAATATCGTGTGTGCAGTGCAGGAAAATTAATGGTTTAATTATTAACTTTTAAAATATCTTGACGCCAATTAAAAACGTATTGGGAAAAATATGAGTAAGCGAAGAAAATCATAAAGCATTCAAAAGAGTTTCACAGCTAACTAGGTTTTCAATTGTACTATATTGTAGATACATAAAAATGTAGCTGCTATACCATGGAATTCTAAAATATCCAAGTGCAGTAACCAGTAATTGACTGATAGCGGTGAGGAAATGTTTTTTATTCATGCTGAATCTGAGTTAAGAGCAACCTACCTGAACGTAAATCTAGGAAAGAATTTGAAGTGCAAGGCTGACCGTACCTCATGTAGAGAAATAAATCAGAGTCCTCAAGGTAGCAATAGAAGATACAATTGAAAAAGTAAAAGAATCACCATATGGGGTCAGACAAATGGTTCAGTGGTTTTAACTGCACATGCCCAAAGTGTACAGAATGGTTTTTTTTAAACAGTTTAAATGTGGGGAAGATTTAGTGTTCCTGATTCAAGAACTGCTGAACACCTCTAGAGAGGGAGGTGTGTGGTGATAAGGGAGGGGAATAGCAATCTCAAAAGTGTTTTGACTGAACTCACATTTTGAAAGTTTTAGACCAGAAGGAAAGAGTTTTTGAAGAGTTTTATGAACAATGTAAAACTGTTGAAGGGTGAAGTTTATAATGAAAGTTGAGTTACAACTTTAACTATAGACTTTGCTTTCATGAAAGCTGTAACTCTTTGCAAGAGCTGCGATGTTTCCATAACACAGTTGTACTTGCAAAATTTTAGGTATTGGTCCTCTGCTCTGTCAAGCAGGTAGCAGCTAGTGACTGATCAGTAATTTTTGCATCCACAGCACCTCTGAGACCATAGACCTGCTTCTTGTTCTCCAAAAATTAGCTCTTCAATTGCAAAAAGTTTTGTGGATGGTGACAGCTCCTGTTGAAATGTAGGCCACTACTTTTATGCTGACTTTTCTCTGCTGTCCACTCTACTCTGAATGATGTAACTGTCATGGTTGGTTTTTTTTAAACATGGTTCCTAAAAGTGTACTAGACAATTTAGGCACTTAATAAAATAAGGGCATGTTCCTTTCCCCATTTCAGAACTTGAAATCTAATTTTAAATATAGCAAATACCAAGAAGGATAGTGATTACAGGAACACAATCAAATGGTTATTCAGGTGTAGTATCTGTACATCTTAGTAGCTGCAGAAAAGAAGGGTGGGAAGAGATGTGTGTGTATGACAGAGTGAGAGTGCTGTCACATCCTGCAGGTAACAGGGAGGAAGTTTGTATTTAGGACTGATCCAGGGGATGGTGAGGGCTAGTGAACAGAAACTGGGAAAGTACAGTAAAACTCCAATTGTCCAGCATCCAGTGGTCCGGCACTCCTGATAGTCCGGCACCAACTGGAACCCGGAAGAGTTCTGGCTAGCCGGACAATTGGAGCTGCTCTGTCCCCGGCTTCCCCAAGTCCGTTGCTGCTGAAACTGACCAGCGGCTGACTTGGAGAAGCTGGGGGCAGAGCAGCTGGAGTGTTGCTGGGTTGGTCCCGCAGCGCCGCCCCCTACCACACTGTGCAGTTCCCTGCCGACCCCAGACCCCTCATAGCCCCCCTTCTGGTACTCCAGCATATCTGATAATCCGGCACCCCCATGGTCCTAAAGGTGCTGGATTATCAGAAATTTACTGTAGTCTGCATACGAAGCAACATGTAAGAAGACAGGAGTGAGAGAAGGAATAAAATGGCTTGTCCTAGTGAATCAATGGCAGAACTGGGAAGCTTCGAAAAGTGTGGAGTCTTTAAGGATCACAGTGATCTGTTAAGTACTTCAATAAAGAGAATAAGTGACTATTGATAATGTTTGTCAGTTAGACCTTTTCTACAAGGGACTTTGACCTGTTAAGCTAAAAGTGGAGAGACTTAAGTGGGTGACATGTACTGAACTTTCACGTGCACTCCTTGAACATTCACCAAATGATTGTATGGTTTGGCCATTAGCAGATGTAGAATGCTGAATCCTTTTCTACCTCAGAAGGCCATTTACCTTTGTTCATTTGTGTGTGAAGATACTGGTAGTTAGAGCGCTAAGGTCTGTACAGGTCAAAACGAGAGAGCTCACTGAAAGAAATTTCCTAGCTATTGCCCAGAGCTGGTCTGTTGTGGCTATTAACTGATCACTGTTTTTGGAAGGAACTAAACTAAAATCAGATTTATTTTTTCACTCACTTAGAACATTGTTAACATATGCACATGATCAAACAAAAGACAGTGCTTGTCTTGAATAAATACTTCTGTACTAGGAGATCAAGTTACATAAATATCAGTGTTGTATTTCTTTTTCTGAGCTGACTCCATCTCAGGATATAGGATCCACATTTTTTTCCTATTCTTTACTCCTATCAAGTCCTGCTATGAATGTGGTTTTGGGGTGGAGGAGAGAATGGGGTAATTTTGAGTGATTTTGAATGGGGTAATTGTTTTTTATCCATTAATTTTGGTTTAGGGCAGATAATAGAAATAGGTAAGAGTCTAACTGGTTCCTTTTCAGACATGGAAGTAATCAGCTGGGGTGGTCCCAGGGCGCTTTGGGCACGAGTATTGCTGAGTTATCACTGGCTGCCACCTGCCTGACAGAGTAGAGGACCAACCCTACAATTTATGCCTGTGGAGCCAGATCACAGGAAACAATTGCCAGGTAAATTTTTTTTAAATGAAAGAAGACTAAAAAAATCTGTAATATAAATGGGCTTGACACAGTAATGCAGAAGTCGGGGAACCTCTTTTGGGTTGGGGGCCACACACAAGTGAGAAGAAAGCAAAAAAACAAAACCCCTCACTGATGTGGCTCCAACTAAGGAGAAAGATACTCCCTACATTATCCTTGCACACCAGAGCCTAAGGGGAGCCAGCCTAGTAGATTGTGTGCTCCAGCCCAGCAGTGTGCTATGCCAGTTCAGGCTCCCCAATGCTGGAGGTGGGGGGAAGCTGAGCCTCAGGGGGGCCCGGATCCAGGCGGCCCCTGGGCCTGAGATTCCTCACCCGTGCTCTAATGAGATGTCCAAACACTGTAAGATTTATTGCTCCTGTCAAATATCTGACCAGTTTTATGCATGGACTTTGTGCATTCTGCTTTTGACGTGTTTTTTTGGAAGAAACATGCAGCAAAAAAATAAGCTGCATGGAAGTCCCTGGAAACCCAGTAGTCTTTCTAAAAACAAAATAAAATAGTTATATTATTGAAACATTATCAAATACAATATTATACTGAGAGCTGAACAGTAATTCATGTTTATGTAATGTTTCAAAGTTTTTGAGTGTTGACTATATTGAAATAAATATCTTCCATATGTTGGTGAAGTATGTGTGTTTGTTTTTAAAGAGTTAACAAGTTTCAGGGTTAATATTAAAATTGACTTATATGGACCAGTTCCATCTGTTATAGTAAACTAGCTGGAGTTACCCCGCGTTGCTTGGGGCGGGCAGTGGGGTCCTGCCACGGGTGCCCCATGTGAGGGGCGGGCGGGAGGGGGCGAGCACAGGACCTAGGGTGGGCAGGGAGGCCCAGCTCGCGCCCAGGGCTGCAGGTGCTGCGGGGGGGCACGACCCCACCGCCCGCCCCGAAACTTTCACCCCGCTACCTGCCACACAATGGGGCCGCACCGGGGGCTCCCCTCTCCTGCAGGCTGCGGTGAACAGGTGCCGGGCTCCTCGCCATGTGACCAGGAAGCTGCACTGGACCCTGGGCCGTTCCCAGCGCCGCTGCCACCGCCTCCCCGCTGGGCTCGCCCTGCTGCGCCCACAACTGCCCTGTAGCAATGGCTGTGAGCTCCAGCCCGTCGCTTGGCAACCCTTGGCCGCCGCCAGAGGGGAGGGGTCCGGGCCGAGTGACATCGCGGGCAGGAGGGAGGAGGGGGCTCCCCCACCCAGGACGCGCCTGCGCAGTGGAACGGACTGGTAGAGGTGAGTGGGGCAGCTGCTGCTCGGAGCGCCGCCCCTCCCCTCGCACCTCCGCCACCGGAGTGACTGTCCCCACCGCTTCCCGCAGGAAGCCGCTTCTCCCCGCACTGCCAGAAGTACCTTAAAACCTTCTCCTGGAGGAAAGGTTACTCCATGCAAAGTTTGGTTGCGGTAGCTCTTATAGTGCCCAAGTTATTTGCGCACAAACATAAAAACATTCTCCCTTATATATTAGATTAAAGTAGAAATAATAGGGACGCTATAATTCTTTTTGGCAGTATAGCCTTAAGTTTATCAGCTAAACCTATTTTTTTAGTACATATAATTATTTTATGTCTTTCTGTTATGTTTATTCAGTGTCCTGGCTGGAAATATTAACATTTAGGGACGTGTAACTGTTTCTGTTTATTTAGACTTGTTAAGCCTAGGGCTTAGTTCAACTTAATGACTGGTGTGACGACCTGGTTTTAATCAGTGACTCAAAACTGTGATCACCCCGATGTCACCGAATGGCCACAGCTTGTAAAAGGTAAAAATAAAAATACTGGATCATATTTTTGTGAATTAACTAAATATTATCATTAGTGTAATACTTAAATAATAGCTGATTCATATGACCTGGACATAATTGTATAAATTGAATACAGCCTTTTGAAGGATAGTATGAAGGTTAATTGAGACTTAACGTTTGACCCTACTCTTTTTCTTGTGTTACTATGAAATTGTAATTCTCCCTATGCTCCCTTAAATATCAGCATCTTTGCACTCATGTCCATCCTCCAACAGGCCACTGTATGCCAACGATCCAAGAAAAACATTGGTAAGAAGCAGATCACTATTTCAAACTTCCAACTATTATTATAATATAAAAAATTAACGATGAAAAATATTTTGCCAGCATCTTATTAAAATTAATTTAATTAGTGAGTGTTTTCTAAAAACATTAGTCCAGGAAACTTGTTGATACTGAAATTCAGTAGACTTGCATACCTTTACTTTTCTCTCCTAGGGAGTTACAGTGGAGGTAAAAGGAGTGGCTTGCAGAATGGAGAAGTTGCTCCCAGTATTGTTGGAAGTGAGCCATCATTTGAATTTGCTAGCTCATGCTGCAGTATTCAGATTAGTTGGTGTCTTGTGATCACAATTTCTGCAATCTAATTCAAGGTTGAAAGTTGTTAGAGCATTTGCTCTGGGGTCTTGTTTAAAACTGTTATTGTAAAGTAACTTAAAACTCCTCAGATTTTTAAACAAATGGCATTTGAAAGAGAACATTTCAGCATGCTATGTATTCTTAGAAAGTTTAATGTAATTGTGTCTCCAGTATTTTACATATTTAGAAAAGTAGTACTATATTTTGTTAATTCTGTTTCATATTAAAGAATAAATAGCTGCTCATCAAACTAGTGAACTTCTGGTCCTGTAATAAAATTTGATTTCCCACATTGTTTTAATTAGTGTTAAAGCTTAGCTTGAATTTTTTGAACTTGACATGATTCTTATATCCTCTCTATATTAAAAATATATCCTGTCCTTTTTAATATCTGAAATTCTGAGAGAAAATTAATAATTCAATAAATTATACTATAAACAGGGCCACTGGGAACCTAGGAAAAATTATTATTGGGACTTATCTTTTGCACTTACTTGGTATCTGCAGAAAAGGTTTTGCGAGACCCCATACTTATTCTGAAGTTTTCATTTTTCCATAAACATAAAGGTCTCTGTTACTTAAAAATAAGCAAATTGGTCAACCTGTACAGTAACTTGGAGTTGAGTATCTACAGGTTAAAAAACTGGGACTCTCTGGTCAGACACCATCTGTGGTCTGGCATGGATGTCACAGGACCAGAGAGTCCTGGTGGAGGGCCAACAGCAGGGACCGTTATTGTAGCTTGGAATTAAGGCTATTGTTGAGAATGCAAGAGCCGCAGTAGATTAATATATAAAAAACTACTGAACCCTACTGACTCAGATCAAACAAATGCTGCCCATTCGTCTAGATGCTGCAGTTCTCCCAGTCAAGTCCACTTGTCTCTTGTTTGGACTAAAATTTAGTCAATGACTTTAATGCAGGTTCTGATTTCAGTCAGATGCTAGGAGACAAACATTTAACAATTCTGAGTTTGACTGACGGGAGGCAAAGTTAGGCATCAGCTATGCTGAATTAAGCTGCAGTACCTTATGCCTTGTCATCATCTCTCTTTGCTCTATGTAAGAGAGCATAGAGGTGGAAGAGCAAGAGGAGATATTAAAACACAGTTAATAGTATCAAAAGTTGTTTGCAAAATAATCAGCCTGGAAATGTTTGCTTTGTCTTTAATTATCTCTGTACAATGAAAGTACTTTAAATGCAGTAGTAAAGCTTTACAAGACACTGTTTATCAAATGATTAAGATGGTTTTTTTGTAAATACAAAAAAAGATTAAAGCAACTAGATGGGCTGACAGGTGTTTTTTTCCTTGAGTTTTTGGTCAGATGCGTATCACCAAGGTTCTCTCTAAGCTGTATGGTAGCAGGGCTCCACAGCTGCTCAATGAGCACCACCCAGCCAGGGGCTCACAGTTCCCTGCACAGAGTTGCCTGGCTAGGGGAGCTACCGGCTGGGAGAGACTTGGTGCTCAGTCTTTGGCAGGGAGCTGCTGCTGTAGCTGAGGGAGAAGTGCCCCATCCCCAGCCAGGCAGCTGGCTGAGCAGCGCTTATTAAGCAGCTGTGGGGCTATGCAACCACACACATTAGAGGAAATCTTGTGTATTACTGTAGTATGTAAGGGCTGATATTTGTAGTTCCAGAAGAGTGATTTGGTAATTCATATTTACTTAATAGATTTCATTTGTTTTATCATTTTTTATCATTTTAGATGAGTTTGTACACCGTTCAAATATAAATTATTTTTGTAACTAAAAATTCACTTCTGTATTTTGTTAAAACTTTTCTTCAGAAGAAAATCTCAATTGGTAATATTGTTGGTAATGATAATTAGCTAAGCATTTGGACTAAATCCATGCCTTTACTAGGCTATGTAATGCAATCACAGAATTTTCTTCTCATCTGGGAAAGGCTGATTCCCACCCTCTCAGAAACAGCTGTGAGTTGATAATTCTCATAATTAACAGTGCTGGAGAATGATTTTAGGTGAGGCAGTGTTTCTCCCTGACCCCCATTGGAGTGGAAGTGAACCTGATTGGGCTGGGCTGGGCTGGCTGAGCTATAACTAGTAAAGTGTGATGACGTATTGGGGCATGCTGGGAATGTTTACCTTCCAAGTCATCCATTTTAAGGTGGGAAGGGAGAGCAGAAAAATACCTGGAACCCCTTGGTCTCATCACCAATAGCTCTGGGATTATAGCAAGCCTATAGCTGCAGTTTATGGACACAACATTGTGAGGGAGGGGTGATTGGAATCTATATTTAGTCACTTCAAGAGGTGGGTACTTCCCACATTGCTTCTGTTGGATTGCTCTGTCTTTCTGTCCCCATGTAGGGCTCAATCATGTGCAAGATAAGGATGTTACATTGTGGTTAATTTACTAATCGACTAGTTGATAGGCACTTCCACATTCCACCTTTGAAATGTACAAGAGCCCCTGTTGGGGCTCTTGTACATTTCAAAGGTGGAATGAGGAACGCCGCGTACAGCAGCGAGAAGCCCCACTGACTCTGGGCTGCATGCGACGTGCCAGCTTTGAAATATACAAGAGTCCCCAGCGGGGACTCTTGCGCATTTCAAAGCGGAAGCACACTCATGGAGTGCGAGGTCGGGGGGGGGACTCAGAGTCCCCCGCTGACCCCAGGCTCCATGTTGTGCTGCCAATTTGAAATACCGTGCGGAGCCCAGGGTCTGCTGAGAAATCCCCAGCTGATCCCAGGCTCCTCACAGTGTTTCAGTAGAATCCAGGATCAGGTGGAGAGTCCACAGCTGACTGTGGGTTCTGTGCAGCATTTCTCCAGAACCTGGGGTGAGCTGAGTACTCCCCACCTGATCCTGGGTTCCGTGGAAATGCCACACAGAACCTGGGATCAGGTGGGGAGTCCACAGTTGACCCCAGGCTTCAGGCAGTGCTGCCCCCTTTGAATGCCACCTCTGCGTTTCAAAGGGGCAGTGCCACACAGATGATCCCGTGGTCAGCTGTGAGCGCTGCCCTTTGAAGTATTCCCTCTTCCCCTCCCCCCTTTGCTGCCTCTGTCTGATAGTGGCAGCAAGGGGGTAGGGGGGAGAGCTGACTAGTCTTCAGCATCCTTAGTGCAAGATCAGTCAGTTTGGGAGGGAACTTAAAGTAACTGAACTTACTGTGACAATTTGGCCCATAATTGACTGTAAAACCTGTAAGGGGAAAATGACTTGTAGAACTCAACTCCCTTTTGAGTCAGGGCCCGTAATTTAAGAAATGTGGGTCTCCCCTAGAAATGTGTCATCTAGAGTAAAAGCACACAAAAGACCAGATTTCATGAGGGAAGACTAGATTTTATAGTCCATGATGTGTTTTTCATGGCTTTGAATTTGGTAGGACCCTAGTAATAAGCCATGTTTTCCCTCAGTTTATCTAAACTAATGAAAATAAATAAGCAAGTTATATTTCAGTTGCTTGTTTATAGTGTTTTAACAGTAATATAAGTATTCTAGAGCACACAATATATATATAACATTTTCTGTACTGATTTTCCTATACAGTATGTTTTAATCACTTAAAATAAAGAATGATGCTTAATATTTCATTTTTGCATCTTGCAGATCACCAGGAGAACCTCACTCTGAAAACATTGAAACTAGCCGAATGTAAGTATAGCAAGCAGTAAATAGATTATTTTTGTGTACTTTGTTTTTAAAGGTGTTCTGAGCTAAATGTGATGGCCCCTTTCTTTCAAAAATAAACCTTTAAGTGTACATTTTTAAAACAAACAAGAAAATAATTTGGTTGTCTGCTTGTAAAATATGTGCTTTGTTGTTGTGGCAGAGTTGGTCCCAGGATATTAATGAGTCAAGATGAGTTAAGTAATATCTTTTTATTGGATGAACATCTATGGGGGAGAGGTGCTTTTGTGCTACATAGAGCTCTTCTTCAGCCCTCTGTATAGCTCAAAAGTTTGCCACTCTCAGGATCCACTCTCAGCCCAAAAAAGATGCCACCTCATCCAGCTTGTCTGCAAGACCTATGCTTAATTGGTATTTTGCTCCAAAGAGTAATATTTCCTCAGTCTATAAGTTTAATTATCACTGAAATAAAAATATTTTTAGAAGTTTCATTTAGTATCAACCAGCAGGTGGTAGTATACTACAGGATCTAAAATTTACAACCTTGCATTTTGACCTAATAGCATGTCATATTATACTCCTGAAGACGAGCTCTATGCAGCTCAAAAATTTCACCTTACTAACAGAAGGGGATCCCATAAAAGGAGTTCTCACCCACCTGTATCTCTGAATTACATTCCTAGAGTTTTAACACCTCATTGCACACATTCGAAAACAAGTTGATTAGTCAGATACTTAGAAAGCAGCAGATTTTGCATATCATGGCAAGAAAGTTGCAGAACTACAGAGAGAGAGAGATACCTGACCTGATATGGACAAATGTGTGTGTGCTTGTCCATGTTGATTATTGCAGCTTGAAAGTTAGCTAAATTTCAAAGCAGTTTTATAATAATTAGATGTGTTTCCTGTTTCTACAAACTGAATAGATTCTAAGGATCTGTCTTTATTGGCCCAGGTTGTGATTATTTCCAGTTTAACTGGAAGCACAATGAAGTTATGCAGAATATTCATTCATATTTCAAAATGAAAAAGAAATTTGAAAGCCAGTAAAACTACTCTAAAGTGAATAGTTTAAATTATTTTCTAAATCAGCTCAAGGGGATCCCTTTAAATTCTCTTATGGTTGGGGAGAAAAACTCCAGAATTTAAAAAAACAAAACCACAAATATTGTATATAAAAGCCTAGCTGACATATGAAGAGAGATGGTCTAAATGTATTTAATGGAGGAAGGATGGCTCGGTGGTTAGGGCCATAGCGTATGAGTTAGATTTATGTTCAATTCCTTATCTGCCACAGTCATCCTCTGTGACGCTGGATAGTCTCTCTCTTGAAGGATGCCTCTTTCAAAGCTAGTGTCCTGTCCTGCTGTGTTTGGTTTCTGTTACCCCTTCCTCCTTATTCTTTCCAGCGTGAGGACTTGGAAACCCCAGGGGTTTTGAGTTCTCTCATTTCCAACCACACAGTTTTTCTTGGGGTTTTACTTAGTACATAGTCATCTCTTTTGATGCTGCATTTTTGTCATCACTTTTGAAAAAGTAGAGGAATGAAGACTCCAATAACTTCCAAATATATGCCCAAACATATTCCTTACAGATAGGCATGAATGCTACTTGTCTGGTCAAGGACCGGGTGGATATACATTAGGTCATCTCTTTTTCAACTGTCACCCTATGCCTTCAGTCCTGAAGAGTGGGCAAAAGCCATCCTGGACTCTTCCAAAAATGAAAGTAAATCCAACACATAGTTAACTCAAGACACTCTAGCCATAGCCTCTGAATTAAACATCCACACTTAATAAAAAGACTGCATTGGCACAAGTTCCTTCATTGTAGGCCTAAAGACAGGTTATGTCTACAGCAATACAGATTGGATCTCCCACGTCCAGCACGCTCAGGACATGGCCAGACCAGAAAAGGTCAGTGCCCTTCCACTGTGGACCTCTGGGTTCCAACCCCAACCCCCTGCTCTGGCCTCCAGGCTCCAGCCCCAACCCTAGCCGCCAGCTCCCTGCCTGGCTCTGTCCTGACCACCATCTCTGGCCACCAGGTTCCAGCCCTGGGCTGCCGACTCCATGTCACCAGCTCTGCTACCCCTGGTTCAAAGACTTCTTATGAAGAAAACCGTCATCTGTCACATTGGAGAATAACTGGGCTCTATTGTTAGTAGCATTCATTCTCCAGTCTATATCTAGGAAGTTAATTCCTCATTATGACACAATTCCAGGTAGTATTTATCTTTCTGATAATATTAAAGAGATCTCTGTTCATATATGATGCCAGCCATAGAGGTCTGTAGCAGACACCAACTGCTATCCCATAGAACTTCTTTTATAATCCTTTTCTTGAGTGACAGATTTGTTTTGTCCATAGTATCAGTTGAAAAGAACAGTCTTTCTGTGAATATCTTCCATGGTCAATAATCCCAAAATCTTCCTCAGAGCACCAGTCCTTGAGCCATCAGTGCATTATCTTGTCACACTTTCTCCCTCCTTCTGTAGAGCCTGATTGAGCTTCCACATGTTTGAGCATCTTCTGGAGCCTAGCATAAATTACTCTTGATCTAGTTAATTGGGAATCTGCAAGGTAATTCATCCTGATATGCAACACAGTCAGTGGATTTTGTCCCCACTTTGATCAGGATCCTATGAGCTTTATGTCCAGATCTTGTTGTATCTTACAGATAAAGAACTCTTCTGTCTCTTAGGTCTAATGATAGGCCTCTCGGGGGTTCTTCATATGGAGTCTCTGGTCACATAGACCTGTCTCTTCCTTAGATGTTGGTGTGACTTTCATATTCTTTCGCAGACCCTGTATCTCATCTTTATTTGTCCTTGAGTTCCAGTCTTTCCAGTCATGTCCTTCCAGTCCAGGCCATTCTCTCATCTGCAGAGATTAGCTTCCTTGCTTTTCTTCCTGACCATCCCATCGTCCTTTTTCTTTTCCTTGTTCAATTCTGTTTCATCTCCACAGTGGTGAAATAGCTGGTCTTTTCCTATTCTTTGTGTTTATAGTCATGTTCTTCTTTGGATCACTCTTCTCTGCTGGCAGTCTGCAGTCCAAGTTCCTTTGTGGACACCTGATGAACAAATACTGAGTTGTTTTTGTACTGCCACCTCCTTTTAGATTAAATCATCACATCTCCTTCTGAATTCAATTCTCCAGCTGCAACTCCAATCTGTGAATCTTCTCTACCATGAATCCATCATGTAGCAATTCATGCAGAAGGAGCTTCCATCAGATATATGTACCACAGCTACCACATTTGACCATCTTCTTTGTCTCCTCTTAACTTTGGGGCACTTCTAGTGTGCTGCCTCAATAGCTATTGCTGTCATCACTTCATAGTTCTTACTTCTAGGGGGGAAAAAAGAATAAAAATCCCTGTAAATGCCTGCTTCCAAACTCCCACAAAAATTCACTGTAAGCTGCTAGATGTTCATGTTTCAGCTACAGTTATTTAAAGAAGTGTTTTCTAAAAATATTCCAGTTGTATTGGGGATTTAAAGTGTTGCCTTACAAGATCATCTATTTGCACTTTATTGTATAAATAAAATGGATTACGTATTTATTTTTCTTCTGTTTTACATAGAAAATTGACACTGTTTTCCTTCTTGTTCCATAATTTCCATGCAGTTTTTCATTGTGCTTATTTAAGAAAGGAATTGGATAAAATAGTGTTTCCTTGTTACTTTGAGTTCCTATTAAGCACATTAGTATAGGAGATTATAAACTTTAGTAAACATTAATTCATATGTTTCCTAAAGGTATTAAGATACTGATGCTGCTCTGTGCAAAAGAGTACATATGCATTTTTAAGAATACTCGCTATAATTCATAATGTTATGCTACATTACTACAAAATCTCTTGCTTCATGCCAAAATCTGTGGCTATGTAAATCAAACACTTAAAGGTTGTTTTTATGCACCACTTTATAACTGAGGCTAACATTAGATAACAAAACTTTGAAATTTTAATTGTGAATTACTTGATGTGGTTTTAAATTTCTTCTGAGGCTGGTAAAATATTTATACGTCTCTCACTTGACTTAGCTGGTTGCCTGGTTATGTATGTGTTGCACTTATATGTTTAGCTTATTTACCATTTCTGTGCAAGTGTTTGAGAAATCTAGATTCATGTACTATGTATTTAAATTATATGCTCTCTTTCATTAAGAGGAAAACTGTTCTTGAATTCTTCAATAAAACCAATTATCCCCCATAATCTATTCCACAGTTTGCATACCAGCCTTAGATATTCTTTATGCTATGCTCTTGCAACCCAAATCATACTATTGATCTGTAGAAACTTACGAGGCTAGTTCCTAATAAAAATTGAAATACCTCTGAACTTGAGGTTATTTGTAATTTAATTATGACATATTTATAAAGAGATGTCTGTAAACATTCCCTGTTTTTCTACAAAAACGGTATAAGTGAAAGTTTATTTACAATAATAGCCAAGATTTCCTATATCTCTTTGTAATATCCAAAAGTAAAATTGTGTGTGGTTTTGGGAAAATTTACACACACACATTTCTGGAAGATACTAGACTTGCCAGAAAAATTATGGTTATGGAATAGTATGTTTCATTAAACAGTGTACAGTTGTAGCTATTAATGTATAATAATTTTAATCTGAGGGAAGTCTACATAGGATTTCTACTGTTTTGTTTGACTTAAGACTTTTCTACATTGGGGAATTTACTGATATTATCATAACACTGTAGTTGTACTAGTATAATTCCTCATGTGGATGAACATTCCAAAATAAGAGTGCCTCTTTCCCTATTTAGCTTATGTCACTTCCACATACTTTTTGCTCGACAGAAAAATAGTTAAAATAGAAATATATTTAAATTGGTACAAAAATAGTGTTAGATGAGTCTTTAGTGTCAACATTAGCAATTTCATTGCTGATCTATCTCCAGATAGGTATTTATATTGCCTCTCCATCATGAGATTTTTTTGTCATTATTCTCGGATGTTTAAGGATGTTTCATTTAGATTAATCAATTAATCAAATAGTCGATGTAATTTGCATTCCCTATTTGATTAGTTGATAAGGGCGCCTCCACCTTTGAAATGTAGCAAGAGCCCTGCTGGCTCTTCATTCAATGTATGTAAGGTTAGATGTATTTTGTCATTTTTGAGAGAATTAGAAAGTTATAGTTCTTCCCCTCCAGTGGGAATGTCCCCCTTCCCTCCCCAATGGGGATTATGCTCCAGATTCTAGGATACACTGCTCTACAGCCAAAATGCTTCTGAAATAAATGTAGTCAAACTTTACTAATTCTGGGTCACTGAGAACGAAATTGATGCTTAAAATTGTTGATTGGCTCTAGTTTTCAAGATATGCTATTGGGTCAGTATATACGACCCTTGACTTGTGAATGGCGGAGGATAAGTGAGTTATAAAGGCAAGGGATCTCAATTTAAACCAGAAATGACTAAAATACATCTTTGACTGGATCTATGAATAAATCTATGACTGGGTTTGGACAGTGCATCATTCATTGTTTTGCCTAAAAAGCAAGTAATCTGAAGCTGGTATTGCGTCATACATAATATGAATTGCATCATGTTATACCTAGAAGTCATGGATGATGCAACCATAACGAAGCTTACATCACACTGCTGAACAAATTGCCCTATATCAGCTCTAGAAATCATACAGTGTCGTGCTCTCTTATTTGTCAGTGTTTGATTTTGCAAAGGGACACATTTCTGTTTAGCCAAAGTGAGCAGAGATGCCTCATACTTGTGTGAACAGTGCAGATAACTTCTGCTATGTTTGTGGTGAAGTGACTTTTGCATCATAAAAGCGCAGTAAAACCACTATGGTTAAGAAAGCCTATCACCTTTAGTTTGGATGCAAAATTGGAGATCAGGACAAGAGGTGGGCCCCACACGTATGCTGCAACACTTGTGCAATAAATCTTCGCCAGTGGTTGAACAGGAAAAGGAAATCCTATGCCTTTTGCAGTGCCAATGATTTGGAGAGAGCCAACAGATCATACCAGCAATTGTTACTTCTGCATGGTGCCTCCAGTTGGGAAAGGTGTGTCAAAGAAGAAAAAGAGGACTGTGCATTATCCAAACATTCCATAAGCTATACGCCCAGTACCCCACAGAGAAGGACTGCCGGTTCCTGATGCACCAGAATCATTCTCACTTGAGTCAGACGAGGAAGAGGATGAAACTTCTGGTCCTGAACCATCAATGTCACAGGACCCACATTTTCTCCCATCCTCCTCCTCTGAACCACACCTCATAACACAAGGTGAACTGAATGACTTTGTCAAGGATTTGGAACTACCCAAGAGTAAGGCAGAGCTGTTGGGCTCCAGACTACAGCAGTGGAATCTCCTGGCAGGTGATGTTAGGGTTTCCATGTTCCGTGACCATCAAAAGGATCTTGTCCCATTCTTCTTCATGGAAGGTGATCTTGTAGTCTGCAACATCGATGGTGTGATGGCAGCCCTCAACATCGTTCACGATCCAGATGAGCGGAGACTGTTCATTGATTCATCGACGACAAGTCTTAAAGCTGTTTTGCTGCATAATGGCAATGTTTTACCATCAATTCCAGTTGGTCATGCAGTCCATATGAAGGAAACCTATGACAACATGAAACAACTTTTGAGGTGCATAAACTATGACCAACATCAGTGGCAGCTTTGTGGCGATTTGAAGGTTGTTGCTCTCTTGCTTGGTCTGCGGACTGGATACACAAAGTACTGCTGTTTCCTCTGCGAATGGGATAGTCGTGCAAGAGATTCCCATTACATCAAGATTAGCCACTCCGACAGTGGTTGGAGCCTGGGAGGAAAAGTGTTCAGCATCCACCACTTGTTGAATCAAGGAAGATTTTGTTACCACCCTTACACATCAAGCTGGGTCTGATGAAGAACTTTGTCAAGGCCATGGACAAAACACAAACAACTTTCAAATACCTCCGTAGAAAATTTCCAAAGTTAAGTGAAGCTAAGATAAAGGAAGGTGTCTTTGTTGGTCCTCAGATTCGTGAACTTCTTCGAAATGATGCATTTGACCATGCACTGTGTGGCAAGGAAAAGACGGCATGGAAAGCCTTTCAGTTAGTGGCAATAAATTTTCTCGGAAACAACAAGGCAGACAACTACAGGTTGTTGGTGGAAAACCTCCTCTAGGCATGCAAAAGCCTTGGTTGCAACATGTCACTAAAGATACATTTTTTGCACACTCATCTAGATTTTTTTTTTTCCACCGAACTGCGGAGCAGTGAGCAACGAGCATGGCAAGCGATTTCACCAGGACATTGCAACAGTGGAGAAACGCTATCAGAGCAAATGGAGCCAATCAATGCTTGCAGACTATTGCTGGACAGTGACAAGAGATGCTCCATTTAATGAATACAAGAGACAAGCCAAGAAGCGCCGAGTAGATACTGAATAGGACTAAACTATGTACATAATAGTTTTTTGCCTTTTGTTTCATAAAAATTTTATTTATGTAACCCTTTTGCTGATTTTTAAAGTGTTACATAAACAGGACAGGTGAAATCTTATCTTGTAAAGCAACCATAAACACATGAAAAGACCTAGGTTTACAATTTATGATTAAAACTCTACTATCTACACAATATACATAGACGTAAAATGTAAAAACTTAAATATCTTGGAAACAGTAGCCAGTCAGTTGTTTTAATTGTCATATTTGAATTCAGCACATCAAAATACATAATAAATAGCACATTTTATCTCTGAAGCAGACAACGTCTAAAAAATTGTAGACCAGTGATATAAAAACTTTCTCCTGCCCATGTTCATTCTCTATGGGCGATGAGCACCGGAAGTGTCTTTGATGCCATGGCACGGCACACATTGGGGCTCACCGATCCCTCTGCAAATCCTTCCCACCTCAAACCAAGGAAGCTTGAGAGCTTTCCCTCTGTAGGTACTTGATGGAAGAAGCCATGAGCCAGAGCCCCTAATAAAGTGTTACTGGTGGTGAGTGCCCCTCTGAGCACCACCTATCAGGGATATGAACAGGAAGCTGGGAGGCCTATGGGGCTGCCAGCCCTGCTGGTGGGTAGGGGCTGCTCCAGTCTGGGGGGGATCCCATTTAATCAATTATCTGGTTAAATGTAACATTTAACTAGTTAATTGGTTAAACGGGATTTTACATCCCTGTCTCCTATGCTCCATATCCATTAGTACCAAAGAGAAAGGACAAGTCCCAACATAGGACAGAATTCTGTCTTGTTTCTAGAATGCTGTAAAAATGGAAATGTAATTTTTAAAGAATCTACGTGTCTCAGGTTTCAATGGCAGGGGAAGGTGCTCGGCACCTAAAAGGTCCTAAATTAATCAGTTTCTCAGCTTGGACAGACTTAAAGTCTGTCACTCTGGTTTGTTTGTTTTTTAATAAAAATATTAAACTTACAAGATCGTGTGACAATGCTTTCAGATTATGAGACAGTGCTTATTCAAGATGCTGATAGGGTTTCAAAGAGAAATGTTGCCTGTAACATCACAGAACACTAATTCTAGATTTGGAAAATCGAGATACTTAGCTTCAGTTAATTTATACCTTGGTTTTAACAGAATGACCTAATTTTCCTCAGCAGAATTTTGATAGTAAAAAAATATCACATTTGAATATAGATCTAAGAACTTTTAGTGCCAGAGAAACATTATAAAATCATGCTTCTCCTTCAGTTTAAATATAACCTGCAACTAAATTGTGCATTTAAATATACTTTCTTTTGTCAAAATAAGAATCCTAAGTTTTCAAAACCACCTGGTGTGTATCCTGTGATTTAGAAGTGTTTTATTTCAGTGTCTGACTAATCTCAGCTTTGATAATTTGAATGAGCTTGTGTGTTGAAAGCCATACTAATCCTTGTGCTTACTGTTTGAATGTTTGGTACAGGAAGCGAGCAGCTGCAAAACATCTAATAGAACGCTACTACCACCAGTTAACTGAGGGCTGTGGAAATGAAGCCTGCACGAATGAATTTTGTGCTTCCTGTCCAACTTTTCACCGTATGGATAACAATGCAGCAGCCATTAAGGCCCTTGAGCTTTATAAGATTAATGCAAAACTGTGTGATCCTCATCCCTCCAAGAAAGGAACAAGTTCAGCTTACCTAGAAAACAATTCCAAAGGTGCCCATAATAACTCCTGTACTGACAGAAAAATGAACAAGAAGGAAACGCAAGGCCCGAGAGATGACTTTAAAGGTAAGGCATTCTATAATCTTAACAAAATAAAAATTCTGAAAAACTGTGTTGGAAGTTTGTAGATTGGTTGTTCTCATGTCAAGTATGTAGAGCTGAAATTATAACTCTAGATAACATCTATAAACAGTTATACAGAACTTTGGGGTGGAAGTAGATACTATAATATAAACTAGTGATTATAAGGATGTTTGGAATTGTTGGGTAGCAATTAGTGGTTATGAATATCTAACTGCTCTTACAGTGGATACTGGTAGCTTTTACAGAGGAAGAGAACCGTGCTGGAATAGGCTAGATATTGCAGGAAACTGGATGAAGATTTCTGGAGACAGATGGGTTATATATGGAAGTAGAAGGCATAGAATTCAAGTATTGTGAATAAAATTCTAGAAAGGGAACCTAAGGCTTTCAGTGGATAAGGAGTACAGGTTTGGTGTGGAGGGGAAAGAAGCCAGGCCATATTTAAAGTGATTGTTGCTACAAAACCATTAAAGTATTCAGTATCTGGGCTGCATATTAGAATAAGATTTGTATAAATAATATAAAATAGCTGGATTCATGTCCAGAATTTATTCCAAGTTTGAGTATTCATTGCATCCCTGCTAAAATATATCTATGAAATAGATTATTGTAGAAACATATTTTCTTTTGCCTTAAATTTCAAAAGTTGGTGTTTTCATGTGTTCGTGTAATAGGTACTTGAATACTGCCAGTTTACTGCTCAGTCACGTGACTCTGCAATTGAATAGCTTCTCAAGATTGCACCTTTCATTTTTTGCTCCTGAATTCTGTGTTTGGGAACAAACAGGGAAAGGAGGAAAGGAACTGCAAAAAAGCCAGCTAGGTTTCATGGTTTTTAGGCTTGGATGAGGCAGAGCCAGTTGAAATTGTGTCTATTCTAGAGTCTGGCTTTGGATTATACCTCGCCTTGCCACTAGGATGAGGAGGATTTATGGCCAAACTCCAGAAAACCAGCCAGCCCTTACAGTGGCTCTGTGTTGAGCCTGTCAATATTCCACATGTACAAATCATTAACCTACAGATAAGTTTGCTACAGTAAACACAAACTTGCTGGCTTAATGTCATGAATTTAAAAAAAAAACCTGAGGGTGTAAAATGTTAAGGCCTGGGAGTTAATGGGAAAAATACCTGTCTTGTGGAAAGATCTTGTTTAAGACCTATGTGTATAGAAGCTAAAATGTGCTAAAACAAATTCATTTGTTAGAGATCTGGAAAAAAATAACATCCCTTGTCACTTCATACTCTTTTGAACTCTTAAAGTTACAAGGTTGGGAGACCATTTGTATTGGTCACTATAAACAAGAACTTAGTGAGAAATGGACTTGTCCCCTAATTGCTTATGGGGTTGAGGAAGGGGATCCAAGGTCTAAACAGAGAGATTGTCACAAGTGTCATGTTCTGCATTTTGTGTTGAGGGAACATTCTGTCTAATCTATATCTTTAATATTTCTGTATTTATATTTAACAGTATGTTTTTAGTTTCTCTGCTTTTTCACAGCCATGTGCACAAATTCTAGACAATGGTTTCCTTTGAACTCTGGAGGCAGACCAATCCTGTGAGTCACTGCTTCAGGCTAGGCCCCAACCTCTGCAGAATACGCCAGTATTGACCTGTCTCCATAGCTGCTTGGACAGAGTGAGTGCTGCAGAGCATTAGTGCCTAGAGGAAAAAAACTTCTGAAATCCATTTGAGGCTCCCAACTAGCTTTGGAACCAAAATTTAATTCTGAGGAATTTGAAATCCTGAATTACTTCAGTGGTCCTTCTGCAGCTGCAGTTGCTGAGGTAACAGCAATCAAACTTTAGAATGCCAAGGAAAAGGGTAAGCAGTCTGCTATTGCATTTGATTCTGAACAGCAACTTTGAAGTGACCAAATTCAAAATCTGAACTTCCCCAAAGCAAAGCCCACCAAGTCCTTTGTTAAACAAGCACCTGTGTTTGCTTTAGCTATCTGAACTACTGTCTATAAACCCAACAGTGAGCTTTCCCCTAACTAAGGCTAGCTTACAAAAGGAGCAGCCACAATTAATAGAAGAAAGTGGGGGAGCTTTGTTTTATTTAAGAAGTGAGACCATTTTCTATTGGTCAGAACACTTCAGGAAAACAGTCACATCAGCTTCGGTCTCTTCAGCTAACTCTTTGGAAGGTTGCTTCTTTCTTTTGGGCTAAGTGTTCAGAGTGACGGGGAAGAGTTGTCAACCACTGCTAGAATTTCTTCTGACTCATTGCTGAAAATTGTCTGTGGATATGCTTCATGTTACTGCTACTGACCATGGCCCCAGCACCATGCTTTTTCTGCTCTGGGACAACTCTCAGTAAGAACACAACATCTAGCACGGGGGGGCAATAATTTTTGATGGGGGGCACTACAAGATTTTGGTAAGTGGTCAAAGGCCACGCTTTTCTACAGCAGGAGTGTGGGATGTGGGGCGGAAGCTGGATGCAAAAGAGAGCTCGGGGAAGGGATCTGGGGTGCAGGAGAAGGTGTGGGGTCTGAGTGTGTTTTGGTGAAGGAGAGGGTTGTGATTTGGGGCAGGGGCTTGGAGTGCAGGAGAGGATTCTGGCTTGTGGGAGGCGTATTGGAGGGGGTGCAGAGTCTGGGAGGAAGTTGTGTCTTGCGGGAGGGGGGTGCAGAGAGTTGGGGTGCTGGCCTGGAGGGGAGAGTTGGGATGCAGGGGTGGGAAGAGATGCCAGAAGCAGGCTGTTACCAGGAGGCGCTTACCTAGGCACAGTGTTCCATGTAAGCTGCATGGCCGCACAGCTTCACAGGTGAATAATCAGCCCTGCCCAGTCAGTCAACTCTGCATGGAGCCCTGAGCTTCTGACCAGGTGGGGCTGCTTAATCACCTGTGAAGCTGTGTTGCCCCACAGTTTAGAGGGAATGCTGCCTAGAAGTCTCCCGGCCAGCAGCCCTGCAGAACCCTGAGGCAGCCTTCCTGCATTCCAGTGGCCCCAGACCACTCAAAACGGCTGGCTGTTCCCTGTGGCTCTCTGCTCTAAGGTGGTGTGTGGGGGGGGGAAGGGGGAAGTCTCAAACTGCTCCTGTCTCTCCCCCTCTCTTCCGCCCCCCCAACAAAATTTCTCCAGTTGTCAGCCAGAAACTGGCTGTTTGAGCTGATAGATTTTGCTGTAGGATAGGGACAGTGTGCAAAGCCTCGCCCTCTCCCCAGTGCCCAGAGCAGAATGCCACGGGAAGCAGTCAGCCACTTGCTGCTTCTATGCCTGAGCGTCCCGGCGGATCTAATGGCTTGGGGGCCAGATCGGGCCCATGGGGGCCATATGTTGGCTGCCCCTGATCTAGCACAATTAACAGAGTAGGAACAATTTAACAAGGCAGAAGACTTGTAATGTAGTATCCCATGTTAGGATTGTTGTTCTTTAATATATATATCTTCAAGATCTGAGAAGCAGGGTAAATAAAATTTGTATCAGAAGGATGCAACAAGGATAGGTAAATGAGTAACGTAGTAGCAAATATATCCCTGTTAAAAATGGAAAGTAGCGTACTTAGAAGAAATAATATGAACTACTTATATTGCTGGGTCCCAAGATGTAAGCGACTAGTCGACTACCCAATAAGCAAATGCTTATCGGGTAGTCGACTAGGAAATTGACTAGTCACTTCCCCCCCATCTCTATCCGAGAGAGGCATCAAGTGAAGGAGCATGAGTCAGTGCTAAGGGGAGCTGGCTTAAAAGCCAGTGTCATCCCGTCCCTCCCACCCCCCAAGCTCTGCCTTTGCAAGGAGCAGCAGGGTCCCATTGCTGCTCCTCTCCCTTTGAAATGTATAAGAGCTGCCTGTGGTTCTTGAACATTTAAAAGGAAGAGGCACAGAGGGGAACCCAAGCCAGCTTTGCTCCCTGCTGGCGTGGGTTCCCGCTGCTTCTCTCCCTTTGAAATATGTTTAATGGCTCTCAAAAAACAAACCATGTGTAAAGATATATAAAGAATACCCAGCAAAATGTTTCCAAAAATAATGCCACTGAAAATCAGTGGTGCATTCTCATCTGGAAGGCTGAATTCAGTTCTGATGGCTCTCTGGGCTCATCTAGACTATGGGGAACGGTCGAAAGAAGATACGCAAATTCTGCAGGAATTTGCATATCTTCTTCTGATCGCACTTTCAAAAGTGAAAGTAGTTAAGACGTGGCTTTTTCGGCTAACCCCGAACCCCCTTGTCAAAAAGCCTCTCTTCCTCAAAAAAGGAGGTTTACGTGGCTTTTCGACAAAGCTCTGCTTTCGAAAGTGCAATTGGAAGAAGATATGCAGATTTCCACCGAATTTCATATCTTCTTTCAACCGTTCCCTGTAGTCTAGATGAGCCCTCTCAAAATAATGGTAGAAATAGCTGTCCAGAAATGACACATAGTTAGAGGCCTAAAAAAGCTTCCATATAAAGAGAGAATGTTTTGTTAAAGAAACTCCTAGTAAGAAGGAAGATGATAGAGAGAAAATAAAGAATGGTACAAAAGTGAGTTATCTGGTGATCCTATTTACACTTTTCATAACATAGGGACATTCACTGAAATTGAAAGGCAACACACTTAATGCTAGAAGGAAAATATTGTGCATGACACACAAATGGAACTCATTGCTGTAAGACATTGAGATCAAGTGTTTAATATGTGTCATCTGTCTATATTGGTTGTGTGCATGATCCACAGTTGATTTAGAAAAGCTGAAGGTGAAAAAATTTAGACTGCTTATGTAATCTCATGCTACTGATAGAAACTTTCCTGTGGTCATTTTATTCTGTAATTGTTCACTGTGGGAATTCTTGCATCTGTTACTGATAATTATTTGAGAAGGTATTGGAGTGATCCAGTATGATAATTACTATGTTACTAATAATGTTACCAGTATGTAAACAAATTAACTGGCTTCCTTAATAAGGTATGAAAATATAAAACTTGTGTTAAGTGTCTGGAATGCAAGCTATTTTTGTCAGAAACATGATGCATTCATTAGGGCTACGTCTAGACTGGCCCCTTCTCCCTTTTCTTCTCTAAGGAATAAGAGATCCTCCGGAAAATGGCTTTATTCCGGAGGATCGCGCCAGTCTAGACGCGCTTTTCCCCAAGCCGGGAAAAAAAGCGGCAGCCATGTTTATTTAAATCCCGCGGGGGATATTTAAATCCCCCACGGATTTCCCTATTCTGACTTGCCTGCTTTGCATGCCTCTTCTGGAGAAGGGGCCAGTCTAGACGTAACCTAGATGTGTTTTTATTATGTTTTTCGGATGTTTATGTACAATACAATACATGTGTCCTTACTGGAAGTGGAGGAGATTTGAAATGCATTATATTTCAACAATAATCAGTCATGAAATGATCGATTTGTAATACAACTAATAACCTTTTTACACCAGAGCCAGTGAATTTAATGGTACATAAACCTGGCTTGAGATTTTTCATGTGGCATATATCTGAAAATGTATGAGATAGTTGACTAGCGTTTTGTTTTTATATCACAATTTGATTTCTATATGTATGCTGCAACAAACCTAAAGTATATTTCTTTTAGTTAATAGAATTACTTTATAGAACATTCGGTACTACAGCTTTATTTTTTACCAGTGTAATTTTTATGCGAGGAATGAATTTGCTTCTTTCCACATGGACAAGAAATTTGAGTCCTTCCTTTATTTTCAGAAACACAGTTCCTATAGGAACTTCCACAGAATATTAGAAAAGTTTAATTTTGTTTTTTCTGTACACACTTCTATAACACTTATATGTTTGCAGTTTTCTCAAGTCTGCAACATAATCCTTAGAAAGTTAACTTTTTTTCCATTTTTCATTCTCTGTTTTGAGTAGCATAACATGAACTTAATCTTTTCCTTTCTCATGTACTATAGTAACTTCTTTGGTAAAACTGTAAGGTGTGAAGGGTTTTTTGGTCTTTCACTTACACCATTTATTTTACCTGCATAGACCTGTTAAGACTGGGAACTGATATTATGAAATAATTTAAAAATCAATATAATTTAAAAACTTTATAACAGTAATTAAATGATGCATGTATTATGATCCATAAAGTTAGCTGCAGCAGATTGTTCTATCATGTAGCAATACATTTTAATGAAAGCAGTGTGAATACTAATGTAACACCATTTCCAGTTTGTCGTGAACAAGTAAGTAGTCTTTGGAGAAGAACCCTAACTCATAAGAATGTTAAACAGTAATTACATAAGTTTAGACATTTCTTAATTATCAGGTCTGGATAACCTGAATACAAGAGTTTTAAAAGAGCTGGCTGCTGTCCTTCCTGAGCCATTGATGTTGATTTTCACTAAGTATAGGAACCGTGGGAAAGTTCCTGAACTGGAAGAAGGCAAATGTTATCAATGTTTTAAAAGAATAAACAGGGATGGCCCATGGAATGATAGGTCTGACAGTCTAATGTTTATCCTAGGCAAGATAAAGTGATACAGAGTGATCTGGGTCATCTCATAAGCTGGTCATAAGCAGCAAATATACCTTAATTATTGATGTAAAAGGTTAACCAGTTATCTGGTAAGCATAAGTCTTACCAGCATGCTTATCCGGTAACCAGTTATCTATCTTATGAAGATCTCTATTTTTTTTAAATGTTAAAATTTCTCGTGGTACCTTAAAATAGTTGCTGCTGAACAGTGACCATGCTCTTAGTAATTTTCAGCTTAGTTACTTTAATGTGCATTTGATCAACAGATGTTTAACAACTGTGCAAAGATTAATTAAAAACAGTGGTATCCTGTCCTATACCACCAAATGAGGGCAGTTTTATGAAATTACACAGGTGGGTTGGTCTTACGGCTTTAAAGTTTTTAATGTGTTATAAGTTATGCACATTTAAACATTTTACTGACTTTGTTTCCAGGATATAATACTATTATATGTTATCAAATGTATTTCATTTTTCCCACAATTCTGCTATCTCATTAGTGCAATTGACTCCTAGGTCCCAGAGCTCCATAGAAGTAAGGAGTAAAACATTAGAGTATGATGGATGCTATAGTAGATAAGTTTGTGTTTCTTTATTAATAAAATTACATAGTAAATTTATCCTAAACTCATTCAAGACTATCAGAATAGAAGGAATTAAATGTGAGGTTCTGGTAAAAACATTGTGTACGTCATTGCAACTTGATAAAAAGGGAATGTATTTACTGAGTCAAGTACATTTCAAATCTGGTCTCTTTTTTAACTTTATAGATGTGACTTACCTAACAGAAGAGAAAGTAGATGAAATTCTTGAACTGTGTAGAGAGAAAGAGGATTATTCTCCTCTAATCCGTGTCATTGGGAGAGTGTTTTCTAGTGCTGAGGCATTGGTACAAAGTTTCCGAAAAGCGAAGCAGCACACCAAGGAAGAGTTGAAGTCTCTTCAAGGAAAGGATGAAGATAAGGATGAAGATGAAAAAGAAAAAGCTGCCTGTTCAGCTGCTGCAATGGAGGAAGATTCAGGAGCATCATCATCTTCATCAAGAATAGGTGACAATACACAAGGAGATAACAACCTACAAAAATTAGGCCCTGATGAAGTATCTGTAGATATTGAAGCAGTCAGACGGGTCTACAATAGATTACTTTCTAATGAAAAAATAGAAGCTGCCTTTTTAAATGCACTTGTGTACTTGTCACCTAATGTGGAGTGTGACTTGACTTACCATAATGTGTACTCTCGGGATCCTAACTATCTGAATTTGTTTGTAATTGTTATGGAGAATGGTAATCTTCATAGCCCTGAATATCTGGAAATGGCTCTGCCATTGTTTTGCAAAGCAATGAGCAAGCTACCCCTTGCTGCTCAAGCAAAACTAGTCAGATTGTGGTCTAGGTACAGTGCAGAGCAGATTCGGAGAATGATGGAAACATTTCAACAGCTTATCACCTACAAAGTTATAAGCAATGAATTCAGCAGTCGCAATCTAGTGAATGATGATGATGCCATTGTTGCGGCTTCAAAGTGCTTGAAAATGGTTTACTATGCAAATGTAGTTGGAGGGGATGTGGACACAGACCACAATGAAGAGGAAGATGAAGAGCCTCTCCCAGAATCCAGTGAATTAACTCTTCAAGAGCTTCTGGGTGAAGAAAGAAGAAATAAGAAAGGGCCTCGAGTGGACCCACTGGAAACTGAGCTTGGTGTAAAAACTATAGATTGCCGAAAACCACTTATCCCATTTGAAGAATTTATTAATGAACCACTGAATGATGTTCTAGAAATGGACAAAGATTACACTTTCTTCAAAGTAGAAACAGAAAACAAATTCTCTTTTATGACATGTCCCTTTATATTGAATGCTGTTACCAAGAACCTGGGATTGTATTACGACAATAGAATCCGCATGTACAGTGAACGACGCATAACTGTGCTCTACAGTTTAGTTCAAGGACAGCAGTTGAACCCATATTTGCGACTCAAAGTAAGACGTGATCACATCATAGATGATGCTCTTGTCAGGGTAAGTCATTCAATAGTGTAAAACTTAAATATGTTGTGATGTAATAGTAGCTAGAACCCTTCACTACCTCAAAAGCAAAAATGTACTTACTAGTTATTAGGTTTCTTCAAGGTGAAATGCATCCTACAAATTTAAGGTCATATCCTGCACACACTATTGGGGGTATAGCATCAACGGATTATTGATATAGTAAGCATAACCCTTCTGATGTTTGAAAACTTTGAACTTAAATTTCTCAACATCTTGTCCATTATTAGTACAGTATCCAGTATTGAATGCAACCATTGCTACGGGATGTTGGCATGCCAACTCTGTTCATAAGTATTAAAGCTCCTTATTTTCCCTTATTTTATTTAAATTATCCTTTAGGCTGAAACGTTCTTTGGACTGCAATGAAGTATAGGTGAATTTTATTTTCCAGGACGGAGCTTTAACAAAAGCTATTTGATTGTTTTGTCTCTCTTATTTAAAAAAAATGTTTTGAATGCGCAATGAGTAAATTAAAACATTCTTTTGGCTTTATCTAAGTATATTAGTAAACCACAGCTTGTAGTGCAGAAGGAAGAGCGGTGACCCTGTTGAAGCTTATTACTGTAAGGAAATGGTTTATTAAATTAAAACCCAGTATAGAAACAAATTGCTAGAACAGCTTTTGAGCATAAACGTATTAGTAGATTATGCAAGGCATTCACTATAGTCTCTAGTAGATAAATAAAATGTTTTATTTTATCTATACTGGATCAACCCAAGGCTCACTCATCTCCTCAAAATAATGGATCAACCCAAGGCTCACTCATCTCCTCAAATCACTTTTCCCCTTTCAATTCTTTCCATGTGCTCTGCTGCTGTTTCCCTGTACAGGTTGCACTTCTAAAAACCAGAACACTCTGATCCAGAAATTCCAGGATGAGAGAGTCCCAGTGCGCTGCTGGGAGTAAAGGGGCAGGGAGCCTGGCACGATGCACAGGGCTCCCTTGCACCCTTCTGCATCATCTTAAACCACGCAGTCTCTCCACAAAAAAGTGTGGCCCTTGACCACTTTTGAAAATTTTGGAGTGGCCCTCCACCAAAAATTACTACCCAACCCTGATCTACATGGTGCTTGGTCCTGCCGTGAGGGCAGGGGACTTCACTCGATGACCTTTCGAGGTCCCTTTCAGTTCTAGTACTTTATAATTATGACCAGACTGGGAAGAGACTTGTTTCAGCACTGAGAAACAGCCATGTTGCTGTAAAACATAAATTTACTCTGTGTACCCATCTTTTCTCATTTGAGTAAGAATGTGCTTAGTGATTTCACTGCTTGAATGGTGGTTTATAGCTATATCCAAATATGCAGTTTTGTGTTAACCTAATAGAATTATTGCAATAACTCCAGGTGCTGCCCCACTGCAGGACTTGATTACATAAAATCTACTAGGTTGGGCCTACCTAGGCTCTGGTGTGAGAGGGGAATGTGGGGAATGTCTTTCTCATTAGTTGGGGGGCACATCAGCTAGGGTTTTTTTTTTTTTTGTTTGGTGGTGTGTGTTCTTTTCTTTTCACTTGTGTACAATCCCCAGTTGACTTTTCTGTGGGTCAACAGCCCCCGAGCCAAAAATGGTTCTCCACCCCTGTGTGCATAAACTGCTGGAGCTAGCGGGAGGCAAAGTACACTTTTTCTGTTTATAATATTGTTTATAATAATGAGAGGATAGCCTAAAACTAGATAGCAGTCAGTTTCAAAGGATAGAAGCTTCAGAGGGTAGCCGAGTTAGTCTGTACAGGATAAACATAAACAACAAATGGTCTAACAAAACACGTAGATGGTATCATGAGCTTTTGTGGGCTCCGCCCACTTCTTCAGATGACCGGAGTTTGAAGAAGTGGGCTATGCCCACGAAAGCTCATGATACTATATACATGTTTTGTTAGTCTATAAAAGTGATTCCCAACCTTTTTCCCATGGAGAAACCCCTAAAATAATTTTTCATATCCCGAGGAACCCCTGCCTATGAAAACGTTTGTTTGGCTAGAAAAAGTTGACAGCGGGGAGCGCAATTCAGTTACTGCTAAATTATTGACAAGAACATTTATTTGTAAAGAGCTGTTTATATATAAAAATAAATGTCAGCTTACATTGTAAGAAAAAAAATTGGAGCATTTTTCCTGTCTTTTTTTTATCTGTTTTTTTTTTCAAATATAAATATATCCATACAAAGTGTGACTTTTCATTTTTGTGCAACTTGCTCAGTTACTAAATAGCTTGCTTCTTCAGCCTTTTCACTGATAGTTACCTTTTTCTCAAAAACTTTACGTTGTTTTCCTTGTGAATCCAAAAGTCATTGAAAGTAATCAACTGTTTTATTTGACAAGTGGCCGTTGTTAGCAGTGAAGTGTCGATTTAACTTGGCCAGGACCGTGGGTGGGTGTTTTCCCCGCAAACAATGCACAATGGAATGGGGCAATTTTCATCTTCAGTTCATGTAAAACCCATGGCCAAGTAACTATGATTCTAAAGGCAAATTTTTTTAACATCAGTCACTTCTCTTCCTGTTTCACTCGTACTTGCTTCTGATGATTTTGATTCATTTTCACTGCCCCCTCCTTCACTGACATGCCTTTTCATATACTTCCACATTTTTTTAATTTTCAACGGCTGTATGAAAATATTGTTACGTAGATGAGATTTTAGATACACGAAAACAACCAGTTTCAGTAAAAATGTTAATTACAAGACTACAAATCTATAAAATAGCGAATGATCATAAGGTGAACTAGAAAAGACTAGAAATGCAGAGAATTCTGGGAAGCAGAAGGGCAGACACAATACAACTAAATATAACCTTAGATATGAACCAACAAGAACAAAACAAAGAGGCAGTTGGTAACGTATGAAGATTACTCCAGTATTGCCAATTGCCGGACAGAAATTCCCATGATATTTTGAGGGATATTTGGAATTGTTCATGGCATTTCAAAATTTTTATTTATTCATTCCACGATTTCTCACGGAACCCTGGTTGGGAAACTCTGGTCTATAAAGTTCTACCAGACCATTTGTTGTTTAAGTTTCAAAGGAGTATTACATGCTGTACATTCATGAAGGAAGATCTGATTGGGGAGGAGAAAAAAATACTGTATATACTCGAACATAAGCCATTTCGTTTATAAGCCGACCCCCCAAATTTACAGAAGAAAAAAATGGTAAAAAGTCACTGACCAGTTTATAAACCAAATCCAGAGGCCAGATTAAAATAACCTTTTAAATTTTCCTATCAGCAGATTCAATCATTCATTTAATGTAAAATCCATTAGTATGACAAGAAAATCTCAGTGGAAAGATTCTTTGTTCCTCCTAACTTCTGTGATTCATAAAACTTACAATACAGTGTTCCTTGCCAGCAACAGTTTACTTCAAATTCACTTACGCAAGCCCCGTGTGTAAAATACTGCACACGTGTACAGTTATTTACACAAGTGTGGAAACGGCACTAAGATACACCACTGTAAGCTACTCCTTAATTTCATGCATCTGCATGTATTTCTGCTGATATCAAAAACTCCAGTGTAGGAAATCCATAAGGCTAGTTGTTTCTATTTTCTCCAATGGTGAAAGTAACTTGCAATAGGACAGTACCTGTAATACATTTTATCTCAGGTCCCTGCCAGGTCTTTAAATAACCCCCTGCTGGCTTTTGCTGCAGCTCAGCCAGATTTTGCTGGAGCTGAACACCAGCACGTACCTGCTTGCTTTCACCTCTGGTTTTCTCAGGCCAAAAGAGTACTCGTTAGAAAAGTGATACGGTCCTATTAAAGATTCTTGTATAGAAACCTCTCAATATTTCACAAAGATTCAATTATAGGATGAATGAATTTACATGTATATGAAATCAGTGTATTTGTTTTGTTAAAGAAACTACATAAATAAGTACAAGAGACTTCTTAAGGGTTCTTCAGTAGATTAATACTGGTGAGTCTGATTCTCTCAGTCCTTCCCTTTCTGTTTTTATCTTTATTTTCATTTTTTATGCAGCGGGATTTAAATGTGGCAGACTGTTGAATGTAATGATGATTTTCACTGAAAATTAACAGAAAGGGAGGTGATATACTAATGACATGTTTGTATTGACCCAATAGCTAGAGATGATTGCCATGGAAAATCCTGCAGACTTGAAGAAGCAGTTATACGTGGAATTTGAAGGAGAGCAAGGGGTAGACGAAGGAGGTGTTTCCAAAGAGTTTTTTCAGCTAGTTGTGGAGGAAATCTTCAACCCAGATATTGGTATGCAATTTAATTTTCTCATCTCTATGAAATCCATGCATACATAGCTTCTTCCCATACCTACTTCCTTATTATAGGTATTATACTTTTTTTTTCTTCTGGATCCCTCGTTGAGCCATAAGGGCATCTGATTCAGTTTGGGATCCTGTATCTGATACAGCCACCGTCTAAAGGGCAACTAGAATGACTGCATTATTTTTTGCCACTAGTTGAAAGTTACCATTTTGTTTTCCATTAAGGAAAGCAATATTTTTATTTCTGCCTGCTTCTTAAAACCTGAATCTAAACCTTCTTTCAGCTTGTCCATTGGCTGCAAGTTTTACTTCTACAGCTAGTAATCAAACCTTAGAAATAAAAATAAAATTCCAAATGCTGAAGGCAAACCCAAATAAATAGATGGGTTTTTTTTTTCAAGTTTTCAAGATTTGGCAATATAAAAGGAATTATTTTTGTTCTCAGATAGTGATACTGATTTTAATTTTTGTTGACAGTTTATAAATAGTGTAAAATTCAAATCAATTTAAAAGAAACTTTAGCAGTAGTTTCTGGTATTACACCTGCCCCTGAGTTCCCCTACCAGTTTTTGTGGTTTACAATTACATTTGCCTTGTGTGTGGCTTTTTAAAATGTTTTTATGTCCTCATCTCACTTCGCTCTCTACTGCTGTGTGAAAGATCCACTCAGAGAGTACTGACTAAAGAATATACACACTTCTACCCAAAAACATAAATTGAACTTGAAAAAAGGTCTGTCTAGTTGCTTAGAATTGTTGTTTGTTTTAAAATTCATACATGTATGATTTATCTAGTTGAACATTCCCCTTTAAAACTGAATATAACAGAAGGGTATTATGTGAGGATGAGGAAAGGGAAGAAATGTAAAAGGGATTGTTGGGTGTCCACTGTATCTCCTAATTTAGGTTTTTAGAAAAATGTTTTTACAAAATTTAAAAGATCACTAGAGACTTTCGCAAAAGTTTTAAAAATTGTAATAAAAATAGTTTGATTACACAAATATTACCTTGTTATAACACAATCATTGCAAAACTTGAAAATGAAACTGAATAGAAACAATGATAGAAATGATAGAATAGAAACAAGTATGAAATTGGCTAGTTTCTTTTCATTGTCAAAAGTCAGAATAATAACAGAAAATAAGTTTTTTGGGGTGCTTTCAGTTTCACTATTACAATGCATAATGTAGGAAAGGAATTCACCTCATAAACATGCCTATTACAGTTTGAACTGTTTTGTATGTAACAACTTTTATATAGCTGTTGTGCATGAAGTTTTTAAAATTAAACATTTCAGGAAGTCTGTTTCTTTATCTGGTGCATTTCAGTGGACTTATTTCATGCATGCCTTTATGACCTATTCGGTGAACCTATATCCCTGTGTTAACGTCTTCATCTAAACGGATGTCTTATTTCATTAAACTCACACTTTGAAGAGTAAATAGAGATGCAGTTTTGGCCGCTTTTTCATTCATTGTAATTTAGTTTGTTTTGAAATCTAGTCCCCCCTCTTTTTTTTTTTTTTTTAAACGGAGGAGGGGGGAGTGAGAGGAAATTCCATGCCCTTAGTTATACAGTCAACATTGATGGGATCAGCAACTAAATTGTCTGAAAACAAGCTTCTCATGCCAGCAGCAACCCTAAAAGGACCTCAAGGAGAGAGAATGTATTTTGAGTTACTAGTAGCCGAATTAGAAGGGCAGAGAACACACTACTGCTGAGGAGCATTTGGGTTTGGCAGGCATCAGAGCTGGCAGTGAGATACCTAACTCTTGTCATTTTATAGAGCCACTTCTCAATTAAATGTATTTTCAATTAATTTGTCATATTTCATGTTGTGCCATACCATAAACCTGCACCAACCAAAAAGGATCACATTCACAATCACCATCACATATGTATTAGATTGAAGGTTTTCTCCTTTTAGTCCCCTTTATGAAATCAGTGCAAGAAATATATAGGTTATTGGTTTTTATTGAACAAATATTTAGAGAGATTTTTCAAAGACATGCCATGTAGTAAAGTGGAAGTTAATGGGAATTAATGACTTTGTGCCTTTGAAAATCTTTAATATAACAAAAACCTTCCGTGTATAACTGTGATATCTAGAAAAATTTAAGTTGGAATCTTCTTTCATTTGATAGCAGCAGTTATTCCAAATTTTATCATGTTCCTTACAAAAGTGCATTCTTAAATGTTGATGTTTTATAGATATTTTTTTTTAGTTGAATAAAGCACAAACCTCCGAAAGCTAGCAAAATTGGTTACTCTTTAAATAAAAGTAAATTCAGTTATACCCATTTTCTGTACTCTCCACATAAACTAGAAGTACATATAAAAGTGTCATAGTTAACATAGCAAGCTTCTGATGCCTTCCTAGTTTTTCAGGACTCCAGGCAGCAAATTTATCTCAAACTCTGTGTGTGTTTTGTCCTTGTCATGTGATGCTAGATACTTTAAGCATTGCTTACTGCAGTTTATGCAGCAGGTATACCAGGTTTAAGATATCTATAGCCATAGGAATTTAATCATTGCAGAGAGTCAAAGGTTTAACAGGATGAAATTATCCAGACTCTTGCGCAGGAAAAGTATATTATGAAGGTAGCACCGGAGTCATGTAGGACTTTTGATTTGAATGTGAAGTGTGATATGTCCCTGCATTTTTTTCAGTGTCTTCCATTAAAGAAACTCATCACACTCTACAAACTCCCGTTAGTTTGGCTTTAGCTCTCCCTGAGAGTTAAGAATTATCTGCAATTTGAGAGAGCTGAAGAAGTGAAAGAGAGAATATGATTTCACCAAGGTCACAGAGGAAATCTATCCTATTACGGGGTGGAGGCCACCTTGGTCCCAAACAGTGAAGTTTGCCAAATCAAGGGAGATCAAAGTTCTCCTCTGGCCCTGCTTCCTGCTGCTGGCCCCACTGCCCCCATTCCTGCCAGGGCAGTGCTCCTCACCACTGGGGGCACCACTACAGCTGCTCTCCTGGCCTCCAGCCCTACTGCTTCTGGCGGGGCTGGAGTTCCACTTCTCACAGTGCTAGCTCAGGCAGGGCTGTGCTCCCTGCCCTTGTTGGTTGGAGCTGTGCTTGTATGTGCCAGCCCACTGCTTTCAGCTTGAGCGGGGCTGCGTTTCATACTGTGCCAGCCTCACTAGGCTGGTGCACTCTCGGGCACCGGTCCTACTGCCTTTGTCCTATGTAGAGGTGTGCTCCCTGCCACCAGCCCCAGCAGGGGCTGTGTTCCCCACCATGCCGGCCTTGCTGCCACTGAGGCTTCACTCCCCACTGCTACTGAGGCTGCACTCCCTACTGTCAGCCAAGTTCCTGAACCTGGCCAGCTGGGGCTCTCTGGTCCAGCAATATCCATGGTACTGTTGCTGGACGAGAGTCTCAGATTTTAGAGGTTTAACCTGTAGTGGGAATGGAACCTAGACCTTGGATCATCTTTGCTGCACTTCTTCCAATTTGTGTAGTGAATGAGACAAGATGAGTTTCATTCACCCACCACGCTGTGCGCTGATGGCCTGATTACAATGGGATTTGGATAAGGCTCTGAATTAGGATCACGTCCTATGGGAAAAAATATTGATTATGTAATTAAATACTGCCAACGCTCAATCGGACAGAATTAAGGTTTGTCTTCAACAGCATAGATGAGTATTGATAAATTATTTCCATTAATTCCCTTTATAGAGATTTATAGTGGATAACTTTAGACTTTTTCCTGTTTTCAGTTTGCACTGGATTTAGACTAAATATGATTCATTGGTGTTCAGAAAATATGAGAATTGGTATGGTATGATGAGATTATTTTTTGTTGTTATAGCGCAATTCTATATAATATGTCCTGCAACTAGAAATACAACTAAATAATTTCAGATTTTTCTACTTGCTTTTGTTTTTTGCATTTTTTAAGAGATAACATGCCATTGTGGCATCACAGTTATGACACTATATGGCAGGGCTACTCAACTTTGGAAGCTCTGGGGGCCACAACGATACTCATAGTACATGCCAAGGGCCACAACTTAAGTGTGGTTGCATATACATGTAAATATATATGCAAATAGCTTAGTTCACACTGATGGGCATGAATACAAAGGTTAAGGCAAGACTACACAACACACAGGCCCCAATTAAATCAGTTCTGATTATATTAATAAATGCAATATTTACCCAATTTGCACCCATATGACAGCACTTTTAATGAGCAATGACAATCCAGGAATTTAACTATACTAAAACACATATCAACAGAAAACCATTATATTGACTACTTTTTTATTTTGGCTCCCATTTGCAGGCTGCGTGTTGAGCCATGCGTAAACCCAAACTGCACCGTGGGCTGCAAACATACACCCACTGGCCACGTGTTGAGTAGCCCTGGTGTAAGTTATCACTTCTGTGAATTTGAACAACCTCTGGAAGTGTTAGTGTAAGAAATTCTCAAAATCAGAATTTAGAGTGTTTGAGATTTTTGTAATAAGTGTCATAAAACTAAACATGTATTTATTAGGAAATTAGTAACAGATGAGTTATCTTGCCTATTCCATATTAAAATCTGTTTAAAAGTCAATTTACAATAGCCATGAAAAATTGTACTCACGAATAAAGTGAAGGGGAGTAAAAATTATTAGGTTTGTTATTGAAAATCATTATAGTAAAGGGGATGAAAATAAGTACATTTTTGTGCTGAGAACTGAGTTAATTATGATGACTTTTTAAAGCATACTGCAATCTTCATTGTTTACAGTGGCTCTCGTTGTTTTGTAACAATCTTAATGTGTTTTCCATCTAATTTTTGATTGGTGAATAAAAATATTAAAGTAACTTCCTTTTTTGCCTTATCTGTGGTATCTTATGTATGTGGATGTGGATAAACTAATGTTCTAAATTATTCTCCCAACAGCAAATTCTGCAAGAGTTGCTCATACTGTATGTTTTAAAACTGTTCCTTTTGCCTACAGAATGTATATGCCACCATTTTTCTTGCAGTGGTAATCTAGAAGACCACTTGATTCAGAAACTTCAGTGATTCAGAAAGCAGAATGCAGCCTTCACTTTACTTAGTGACGTGTTTCATAGAGAAAATATACTTGTTCCAAAAACTGCTTGGTGTTTCCAGTTCATTGTGTTGCTGTCTGAGCGCTTGTTTACATTTGAAAATTAATTTGGATTAAGGAGAGTCCACCTCTGGAATTATTCCTGAATAGGTATTCAGGAATAATTGCACATATTGACAGTCCCAAAGACTGCTTCTCTCTTTTATGTACCCTCCAACTGATTGAGATCTGTTAATATCCTTTTACAACCCTAGTTTCTGCAGGTGGACCAATTTTTGTGAATGGTCACAAATCTGGATTTGGAATTCACTTGCTCTGTTTAGCTGGAATTTGTTGACCTTCAAGGTTTTGTCAGTGGGGGACTGCTTTAGTGGGATACCTTGTTTTGTGATTTGGGGAATGTGATATTGCACTCGGCCCAGGGTCCCTTCTTGAGACCTCCGGATTCTACCATACCAGGGAGAAGCAGAACAGAAGTCCTCCAAATGACCTAGAATGTTTGGAGGGAAGCAGCCAAACGGCGCTGCAGGGCCCGTGTCAGTCAGTTGCTGTCTAGAGCTGGAGGAGTGAGAACTGTGTTCCTGGCTGGCTAACTGAAGGAGCAGCAGAATCATGGACAGATTGGTTGCTGGCAGGGACTGAGGGAGCAAGAGGGAGCTCCTGGCTTCTAGGACTGAATAAGGACTGGGTCCAATGAAGGCTGCAGGAAGACAGTATTTACAGGGAAGAAGTCCTAGAGATACGCCCCATGCTAGGCTTGGGGACTATTTAAAGACAGAGGGTTACCGAGATACTAACAGAGAGATCCTGGGATAGACCTCTGTTCGTCTGTATGCCCTAAAAGGGGTCTGTTCTGTTTGACATATAGACTGAGAGAGAAACTCGGCTGGAGGGCTGAGTTGTTGAAAACCCTCCTGAGAAACCACAGACAGGGTTCACCACAAATTGAGAGACTGCAGGATATGCACTCAATCAGAAGGCATGCAAGTGAGGTGGGTGCCACCCCACTGCAGGGAGACTTTGGGAGATTGGTTATATAACTGATGTATGTGTTACTGAAGGCTGGGATCATCACATTTTATAAATCTGGGACAATAAGTTCATGCTATGAATATGTAAATTTTTTGATAAAATGAGACTAAATTTAAAATGTAATTTTAGTTGTATATCTGGTGTAGATTGATTTTTAAGATGGATTTTTAAACTGCTCTACATTATTGTTTTTCTAAATATAAAAGTAATCATTTAAAATCATTTCTTATAGGTATGTTCACATATGATGAGTCTACAAAACTGTTTTGGTTTAACCCATCCTCTTTTGAAACTGAGGGTCAGTTTACGCTGATTGGCATAGTACTGGGTCTGGCTATTTACAATAACTGTATACTGGATGTACATTTTCCCATGGTTGTCTACAGGAAGCTGATGGGCAAAAAAGGAACTTTCCGTGATCTGGCAGATTCTCACCCTGTAAGTTCATTATGTTTCTAGAATTTATTGCTACAGATTACAGGAAATATATGTTAATTTAATTTAATTTTTCAACACAAACTGACTCTCAGAATAAGAGAAATAACCACAGAATGTGCCCACGAATGAGGTATGTGTCAAAAAGTAGATGATGGTATCAAGCACATATAATTTGGAAGAGTATGCATTTTCAAGCAATAGGATAGCTAATAGCTAATAGGTCTGGAGATCAAGCATTGCTGACTCTGCCTCACTGTATGAATATGGGCAAATCACTTAACATGAGCAACAGCAAACCAGTCTTTAAAATGAGAAATATTGGTAAATAATCTTTTGTAAATCATTTGTTAGAAATCCCTATGAAAGTGCAAAGCTGTAGTGACAGTGGTGGTTTTTTGTTTATTTTTTTAAGTATAAGGCAGTTGTGGCAGGTTGTGATAATTCACAAACTCTGGAAGCAGTTATCGGTTTTCTCACATGATCTTTGTAGTCTCACCATCTTAAAAACAGTAGAGATAAAGGAGAGAGGGAGGCTGATGGCTGTATAATAGCAATAAACCACAGTAAGTATGTGGTGTTAGATGGTTAAGCACATCTCACATATTGGGACTCAGCTGTCCTGGCTCGCACCTTTGGCAGCTCTTACTACATTTAAAAAGCAGAGCTGCAGCGAATCCCCTTATCGACTAATAGAGTAGTTGATGGACATTCCATCAACTACTCAATTAGCTTCCTAACCACTATTTAACATCCCTAATAGTATCATGAGCTTTCGTGGAAAAAACCCACTTCTTCAGATGAGATGATCTTGAGACACATATGGGGAAAGTTCACTGTACTTTCTCTAACCTTCAGTTTGTATCTTTGAGCAATTCATACCTGTCACCTCATGGCAGTCCTTGAACTCTTGCTGCATATTCCCTGCTGCTGCGGGCAGGTATTCCTAGGCAACGACTCAGAGGTGTAGGGCTTGTTACTGCTTGAGCACCCGGACTCAATGCTCCCCAAAACCTTTCAAATAACTTAAATTATTTTTTTTTAATTCCACTTATGCAAGGCAATTACTGACCCTAACTTGTACTTATTTTCAACTTGAGGATTAAGTATTTAGTAATGCTTTAACTTCCTCTTCTTTGTGTTATGTACGCAAACATTTTTCCCTGGTATTTTTAGTAATTAAGTTGGGATTTGATACAAAGTTGTGACTTCCCCTAAAAGGGTATAGCTGACCATCCAAGCATGTTTTTGACAATCCGTATCTAAAGCCCTACTTTGATTATCGTTGGCAGTATATAGTTGAACTTGTATTTTACAACTGTCATCAAATGTTTTTATTTTATTAGGTTCTTTATCAGAGTTTGAGAGACTTGTTACAGTATGAAGGAAGTGTGGAAGATGATATGATGATAACTTTCCAAATATCTCATACGGATCTATTCGGCAATCCAATGATGCATGATTTAAAGGAAAATGGTGATAAAATCCCTATTACAAATGAAAACAGAAAGGTAACTCACAGGGCACTCTTGTCAGTGGAATGATCTTTGTCATTATGTGTAGCTCAGAATTTCAGTCGTTCTTTAGGCAAGTTACAGAAACATTAATTTCATCTAGAGATAAATAGTTAAATTTAAAATTCTAATAGTCCAGTGTAAGAAGCAGAAGAAAATACTTTTGTAAAATTCTCTAGCATGTATGATTTTGAAAATATCAGTTGAATATACAATTGCTGTACCACACATGTCTATATATAACAAGTCAAATATTTGAGACTCTTTAATGTCAAGCAGCTATCAACCTAGATATCTTTTCAGGATTAAGTTGTGCATATACAGATTGCTGCGTAATCAGGCTATAAAACTAATATATTGAAATATGCATACCAAATTTTACATTATATGTCTCCCCAAACAAGTTTTGGACTCCGTATCAGGATCATCTTATAAGAAAATGTGCCAGACCAAAAGACCATCTACTCTATCCTTTAGTTGCTGAATGGTCTTAGATTTCATAAAAATGTAGATTTCTTCTTCGAGTGATTGCTCATGTGCATTCCAGTATAGGGGTCTGCGCGCACAGTGTGCTCGCATCGTCAGAAGCTTTTCCCTCAGCAGTATCCTTAGGGCCAGCAGGGAGCCCCTTGGAGTGGCACCAGTATATCAGCACATATATACCCCGGCTTGACCCCTCACCCACTCAGTTCCTTCTTACTGCAGTGACGGTCATTGGAACAACCCTCAGCTTGCCCTCGAGTTGTTTTCCTTTGCTAATTCCTCTTCTTTGTTATCAACGTTCTTCAGTTAAGGACCCATAAATCTATCTGAAAAAACTTTCCTTTGTGTTTACTCTTTCGCCCTGCTGCACCGCACCGTGAGCCCGCAGCAGGGCATGCCTGTCCCGCAAGACTTCAAGCCCTGTAGGAGGTGCAGCAAGTCTATGCCGTGTAGTGACCCACACTCCTCGTGTCTGAAGTGCATGGGGGAATCACATATAACATCTGTGTGCAAGATTTGTAAAGTGTTCAAGCCCAAGATCAAACATGAGCGTGAATCACAGCTCAAGGTGCTTCTAATGGAGGTGGCACTCCGGCCGGCACCGGGTTTGGCACCAGGGCCCAGCACCGCACAGGGCCAGGCACTGCTCCCACTCGCCGGCACCGTCTAGGAAGAGGCAGCCTGCTAGGGGTCAGTCCCTGCTCAGGCACGCGCCCTCCATTTACTCTACAGTGGGGCATGTGGCGCCAGTCAGTCCACAACCTGGACTGACGGGCAACTACCCTTCTCGTCGACGGGACGCCAGCCCCCAAGACGACTTCCTCGGCCCGTCTACCCCGGAGGCTTTGGAGGCGGCGGGAGTACTCATCAAGTTGTCTCTCTCCCCTCCACCCACCTTGCCACCCTCTAGACGTCACGGGGATGCTTGGCACTGCTCTCCCTCCACGGCACCACAGGAGTCGGCGCACAAGGTGCGAAGACATTTGCCACATGCGGCACCGCACACAGAGGGGCACCAACACCGGATGCGACCCGCGTTACCTGCCAGATGCCTGTACCGACCCCTGGCACCACAGCCCCATCTCCACCCGGGGACCCTGCCACAGACATGCCCCCCGCCCCCTTCATCCTGGCACCGTGGCAAGCCTGAAGCCATGTCGCGGCATGCCACAGCACATTCGACATCTGCACCACCATAGTCTGCATTGGACTATTCTTCTGACTCTGAAGCGGAATCAGCATGGTCATCAAGGGCCTCCAGGTCCCACTCACAGCACCTGTCCCGGCACTGCTCTTCTCCACAGCGCTTCCAACAGCAGTGGGGCCGCTGATCCCGGTTCAGATGCTGCAACAGACTTGGCCTTCCCAACCACCTGGGCAGTGGCCTTTTTGGATTCCCTGGGCGTACCATCAGAGCCAGGGCTCCATTCCTCCCAGACCACCGGCCTCCTTAACTTCAGACCCGCAGGTCCCTCCATCGGCTATTCCTCTGGTCCGATCTCCCACCTCAACGCACTCATTGCCTCCGGGCCAGTCATCCCCGAGCCCAGCGGGGAGTATGGCCCCTTTAAGCCAACCTCCCCCTCCTCCCTCTGGGGCCACCTCAGAGGGCTCAGGAAGTATGGATGCCTCGGTGGGTGACATAGCAAAGGAGTCATCATCCTCTTCCCCGGACGAAGCGCTGGCCGACGACGACACCCTGCCTCCCCCTTCCAATATGCCATCGATGGATACAAGGGCCCATCAGGACCTGTTCCGCCACCTGGCTCAGAGTCTGGGGGTCCAGGTGGACAAGATCGCCAAGGACTCGGATCCAACCGTCAACATCTTGCACGCCGATACCCCATCCAGAGTGGCATTGCCTATCAACAAGATGGTCGCCAAGATTTCGGCAGCCCTGTGGCAGACCCCGGCCTCCATCCCACCCATGGATAAGTGTGCAGAGCAGAGGTATTTCGTCCCTCAGGAGGGTAACGAGCACTCTCATACTGGCTCTCTGGTCATACAGGCGGTAAACCAGAGAGGCAGGGGCAACCCGCAGTTACCCCAAAAAACAGAGAGGCCAAGAAGACAGACTTATTGGGCAGGAAGTTCTACGCCTCTGGGGGCATCCAATACCGTATTGCCAACCAGCAGGTCCTTCTGTCCAGATATGCCTACAACACCTGGGCGTCGATGGCCAAATTCACGGACTTACTTCCCCAGGACTCCCGGATAGAATATAAGGCCCTTCAAAAAGAGGGGAGGGCAATTCCTTGAGCAGCATTGCAAGCAGAGGTTGATGTGGCTGATGTGGCTTCCCGAGTCATGGCCACTGGGGTAGTCCTACCCCGCAGCTCATGGCTCCAGGGCTCAGAGGTGCTGCCAGAGGTCCAAAATACACTCCAGGACCTTCCTTTTGAAGGCACCTCTCTCTTCTCGGAGCACACTGACCAGCGGCTACATGGCCAGAAGGACACGAGAGCCACATTGAAGTCCTTAGGCCTACACACTCCTGCCACTCAGAGGCGTTCGTATGTTAACAGGCACGCTACTAGAATGCCCCCGCAGGGTCTATGCCCCGACATCACCCGACGTTGGGGCAGGGGTCATAACAACAGGAACAACCGACGCCACTCCCGTCCAGCCCAGGATTCCAACCAGGGGCCCTCCAGCAAACCCCCCGAACTCCGGCAGGGCCTCGTACCAGTCTCCCTATTCCCCTTCTTGGACTGCTTATCCCACTTTCTCCAAGCCTAGCAGTTAGTTACATCAGACTGATGGGTCCTGGAGATAGTGGAATCAGGCTATGCTATTCCCTTCCTCTCTCCCCCATCTTCCCAGCCCCCTACACTGTCCCTTTTCAGAGACCTCTCTCATGAGCTTCTGTTACAGGAGGAAGTAATTCACCTCCTCTCGTTAGGGGCAATGGAATGTGTTCCTCCCCCCCCCCCCCCCCAAGCTTCAGAACAGGGGCTTTTATTCCCACTACTTTCTGGTCCCAAAAGCAAAAGGCGGTCTCTGCCCTATCCTGGACTTCAGAGCCCTAAACCTTTTCATCATCAAGAAAAAAATTCAGAATGGTGACGCTGGCGTCCATTATTCCCTCCCTAGCACCCTGAGATTGGTACACTGCCCTCAATTTGAAGGATGCTTACTTTTACGTTTCTATCGCACCCTTCCACTGCAGGTTTCTACCTTTTGCCGTGGGTCACGACCACTACCAATTCACGGCCCTTCCTTTTGGCATTTCTGCAGCTCCCCGGGTCTTCACCAAATGCATGGTGGTAGTGGCCGCCCCGCTCAGAAAAAGGGGAGTCCAAGTTTTCCCTTATTTGGATGATTGGCTGCTTAGGGGGGAGTCCGATACCCAGGTGAGAGACTACATCATCGTAGTCCATGAGCTCTTTCAAGAACTCTGTCTCCTGAACCTGGACAAATCCACCTTAACTCCCACCCAGGCAATAGAATTCGTGGGTGCCACCCTGGATTCCTGGTCCCAGAAAGCCTCTCTACCCAGCTCCCATTTTCTCACGCTGCAGTCGGCGGTCAAGTCACTTCAGAGCTTTCCAGTGACCACCGCCCAGACTTGCACGCGCCTGTTGGGCCTAATTGCCGCCTGCACTTATGTAGTGCAACATGCCAGGCTGCGCATGCGCCCACTACAGACGTGGCTATCGCAGGTCCACAGGCCGACTCCACTCCTGGGACAGGGTGTTAACTGTCCCTGCGCATGTTCTCGCTCTAGAATGGTGAACTCATCAAGCGGAAGTCTGCTCAGGGTCCCGTTCTCCTTACCAGTCCCATTGATCCGGCTTGTAACAGATGCGTCGGACACTGGCTGGGGAGCCCACCTTGGAGAGCTGCACCCCCAAGGTATGTGGTCCCCCCACGAAATCTCCCTGCATATCAACGTCAGGGAACTCCGAGCTGTCCGACTGGCTTGTGCGATTTTCCTTCCCCAGTTGAGGGGTAGGTCGGTCCTCATCCTGTTGGACAACACTACAGCAGTAGCATATATAAACAAGCATGGTGGGGCCCGATTTTTCCCCCCCTCCCACCCTCCGCCTGTGCTCTGAAGCAGTCCTCCTATGGAAGCTCTGTATCAGGGCAGATATCCACCCAATGGCCTTGTACCTCCTGGGCTCACAGAACATCCTGGCGGACACACTGAGTAGGTCATTTGCGAGCCACGAATGGTCTCTGCACTGGGACATCACCCAAATTATTTTCCGTGCCTGGACCTGTTTGCCACAGGACGGAACACCAAGTGTCCCCGCTACTGCTTCCTCATGGGTCAGGGTCGGAGTTCCCTGGGGGATACTCTCCTGCTTTGCTGGCCTCAGGGCCTCCTATACGCTTTCCTGCCATTCCCACTAGTCCACAGGGTCCTGTTGAAAGTGCGGGAGTTTAGAGCATTATTAATCCTAATCGCCTCAGCGTGGCCCCAGCAACATTGGTTCTCGACGCTCCTCAGCTTTCCTCAGAGAAAGACCCATAGTCCTCCCATTAGTTCCGGACCTCATATCCTAGGACTTGGGCAGACTTCACCACCCAGACCTCCAGTCCCTCCATTTGACAGTATGGAAGCTCCATGGCTAACGGCTCAGGAGCTCCAGTGCTCTCAATGAGTCCAGGAAGTCCTTCTGGGTAGCAGGAAACCCTCCACTAGATCCATGTACCTCGCTAAGTGGAAGTGGTTCTGCTCTTGGGCATCCCAAAAGGGGGTACACCCAAGATGGACTCCAGTCCCCTTGGTCCGGAATTACCTGCTGGACCTCAGGTTCCAGCATCTCTCTCCCTCCTCCATTAAGGTCCATCTGGTGGCCATCTCAGCCTTCCACCCAGGGGAAGGGGCCAAAACGTTGTTTGCTAACCCAATGGTTAACAGGTTCTTAAAGGTATGGACAGGCTCTACCCGCATGTCCGACAACCCGTTCCCCAGTGGGACCTAAATTTGGTCCTCTCCAAGCTTATTGGGCCCCCTGTTTGAGCCACTGGCCACGTGCCTTACTCCTTAACCTATCATACAAGGTCTCCCTCCTAGAGGCAATCACATCTGCAAGGCGGGTATCTGAGCTTAGGGCACTGACAATAGATCCCCCTTACACTGTGTTTTTTAAGGACAAGGTTCGGCTCCGCCTCCATCCGGCTTTCCTGCAGAAGGTGGTCTCTTCATTCCACACTTCCCAGGATATTTTTCTGCCAGTGTTTTACCCGAAACCGCATGCATCTGGGAAAGAACAAGCCTTACACACATTAGATATATGTAGGGCGTTAGCCCTTTATTTAGATAAGACAAAACCATTCCGAAAATCACCGCAGCTTTTTGTAGCCATCGCAGAATGTATGCAAGGCCAACCCGTATCCACCCAGAGAATCGCCTCATGGATAACTGCCTGTATCAGGGAGTGCTACTCCCTAGTGGGCATATCTGCCCCTTCCCTTAGAGCACATTCCACAAGGGCGGTGGCGGCATCCACTGCCTTCGCAGCACAGGTCCCCATCCTGGACATCTGCAGGGCCGCCACATGGTCCTTGGTCCACACGTTCACCAATCACTACGCACTCCCCCATCAGGCCAGGGAGGATGCTGCCCTAGGAAGGGCGGTCCTTATCTCTCATATGTGGTTTCTTCCTCCGGCCCTCCGCCTAGTTAGGTTCTGCTTTGGAGTCACCTATATTGGAAAGCACATGAGCAATTACTCGAAGAAAAAAGTACAGTTACTTACCTCGTAACTGTGATTCTTCGAGACGTGTTGCTTATGTCCATTCCAAATCCCCACCCACCACCCTTTCCGGAAATATACCGGTAAGAAGGAACAGAATGGGTGAGGGGACCAGCAAGGGTATATATGCGCTGATATTCCAGCACCACTCCAGGGGGCTCGCTGCTGGCCCTAAGGATACTGCTGAGGGAAAAACTTCCAACTATGAGTGCATGCTGTGCGTACACACCTCTGTTGGAATGGACATGAGCAACACATCTCGAATTATCACAGTTACAAGGTAAGTAACTGTTCTTATTGACAAATTTACACAAAATGTGTGTGTGTGTGTGTGTGTGTGTGTGTATATATATATATATATATATATATATATATATATATATATATATATATATAATGTGAGTTTTTTCTTCTGAATCCTACCATTGTTTATGGTAGCTTAATATTTATTTACTGCCTGCTGTGTCTTCTTACAGTCCTTCAGATTGATGGATGTGTATGTAGTAGGAAGAGAAATTTTTTTCTTATTCATAAACTTGGTTTCTCAATGAAAATGTCCACCAATGGGGAAGAATCTACCTGAACTATTTTTGCGTGCATGAGAATAATTTCTGCTTAAAAATCTGAGTACATGTGAAGTTGACAGACTTGTCCAATCAGATCTTAGTTAGATCTCTGAGCTTGGTTGTAGGTGGGCTAAGTCCAGCAGTACACTTTGGCTTCTTTACATTTGTTTTCTCATTACTGGATACAATACCATGCAAGATTTGTTTTCCTTATTTAAAGCGTTAGACAAAAATGTCTTGTTGGATGTATCTTGTTTTTTGAAGGGAGTAGGGTTTGGCTTTTAACTATTAAATAATTTTTGGGATTATTGTTTTATAGGAGTTTGTTAATCTGTATGCAGACTACATTCTCAACAAATCAGTAGAAAAGCAGTTCAAAGCCTTTCGGAGAGGATTCCATATGGTGACCAATGAATCTCCACTGAAATATTTATTTAGACCAGAGGAAATTGAATTACTTATTTGTGGAAGTAGGGTAAGAAAGCTAGAATGTGCAACAAAACAAATTGCTGGTTTTCTTATCCCAAAGATACAATTATGGTGGTGATAAAATGTCTTACATTTACAGAATCTAGACTTTCAAGCACTAGAGGAAACTACAGAATATGATGGTGGCTATAGCAGAGACTCACTTATTATTAGGTAAGTTCTCTAACTTTTCAAGGAATAGGAAAGAAAACTATTTTACTAAATTTATGATAAGGCAGCATCTGGAGTGTTAGACTTTGTACTTCAAGAAAACTAACCTATCAGGAGCTATCTGTTGTTGTTAATATCAATAATAGTAATGAATTATCTGTAATTTCACTACAACAAGAGTATTTGAATAAAGTCAGCAAATGATAAGATGCTTAACATGCTGTTAATAAGATCTTTAAACAAATACAAAATTATCAAAACCTGTAGAAGAAGCTGATGGGTAAAAGTGATGGTTACTTTGCTTTTGCAATTTTTTTACTCTTTTGCTTTGTTGTGGAGAGATGGAAGGGACTCATTAGGTAATCCCCAGTTGGATAGGAGTGTTTCTTACACTGTGCTACTTTTTTATTTGTCTAGTTTAGTAAAAATGTGTCTCATAAATGTTTAGGGCCTTTTCATCTTGCAGACTTTCCAATTAATTCTTCTCTTAGGATGAGGGAATATGAGAGAGCTGTGCTGATGAAATTCCCCAGCAATTCATTAGCCAAGCCTTCAAGAGAGAAGTTTCTTAGTACACAGCTGGGGAAGCAGGTAGATTAGAATCCTTTGTGGTTGCTCTTAGGGGATCGATGCTACTGTATGCTCAGCCACATTCTTCTCACCCACAGAGCCCACGTTGCACAGAACAGTTCTGTGGGGTCAGAAGTGGAATAATGTTATAGAGGGTTTTCTGTCCTCCTCTGGGTGAGGTGGGCATAATTCTTATCTTTGGCTGTCTGACTTTATCTTCTAATCCTTCTCCAGCCTTCCTACATCATTCTGGTATTGAGTTCCCAGATCTGAATAAAATATTGTGTGTGTAGGCTCTCTCATAAGTATAGAATATATTCAGATGATCTTCAGGACCATGAAATAAGAGATGGTGATGTTTTTGCTCAGTGATGAATTAGTCTAATAGGGTGGAAGTGTCATAAATTGTTATGATAGGCCTTTAGTGGGTACATTCATGATATCATGTAATCCAAGTAAAAGGCCTTGAAACCATGCCATTTGTCAAGAATGAGGAAGTGCAAAATATTGTGTTTACCATAGTTATGATCAGGGCTTGCCAAGCGGCGGTGAGCCCCACTCGCCAGCCACATGGTTCTGCGAGCTGCACATGCACAGATCGCGCAGAGCATGCGCAGATCGCATGGTGCCGGCTGTGCCGTTTTGTAATCTACTTGCCACAGACGAGTAGATTACATAATTTGTTGAGCCCTGGTTATGATCATGAGAAAATGTAGTGGCTCAAAAACCTTCTGCATTGATTGTTTTACATATAATCATACTGACACTTTTCTGATAAATTACTGGTTTTGTTCCTCTAATATTGCAGGAGTCATCTTTTCTGATTTTTATTTTAAGCTCAGTTTTTATCTTAAAACATAGTTGTTAAATTGACCATGACTTCAACTGCTTTAATCTAGCTAATATTGATGTGGTCACTGCATCATGTTTTGTTAGTCTTTAAGGTGCAACTAGACTATTTGTTGTTTAAGTTTTTCCTGTTACAGACTAACTTCCCTTTGAAGCTTTTTAATATTGATGTGTTTGGTATTATGATAGAAGGAAGAGAGAAACAGAATTATCAGAGAATAGACAATGAATGGCAATAAGGATAGTTGAAAAATATAGAAAATAAAAACTATAGAAAACACATGGCAGCCTCTGCACCTATTTGCTAATTTTAAAATAGTCTGAAACACTTCTGAAAAGTTAACAATTTAACCTTCAAAGATTTTGAAATGCTTCATCTGTATTTTCAAAACTACAGCGGTTAGCAAATGTTTGAATGTAATTTTGTTCTGTATGCTCAGTTTGTACACTGATGTGCTAGAGGATTAAATGTGGTGCCATATTTGATGATCATCTCAATTAACAGCTGCAAATTGCATAATTCTGACAATTGTGAAAGTTGCATACAGAGGGAGTAGTCTTGTTTGTATCAAATACTCCTAATTTTTCTCTTGCTTTCTTAACTTTTTGTTTTTAATTTCCCCTCTATAGGGAATTCTGGGAAATAGTCCATTCGTTTACAGATGAGCAGAAAAGACTATTTTTGCAGTTCACAACAGGCACAGACAGAGCACCTGTAGGAGGACTTGGAAAATTAAAGATGATTATAGCCAAAAATGGCCCAGACACTGAAAGGTAAAATATTGACCTTCTGTTGGGGGGTTGCGGGGGAGGAGGAATATTTTGACTTCCTAAAAATTAAGACAAATTCTGCAAAGTGAAAATACCAGACCTCAAATCTTTAGGTTAAAGCTAAGTATCTCTTATATCAGTGTTTTAATAACCTTGCGGTCACTGCATTATAAAGTATCAATTTAAAATCAAAACGGAAGTATTGTTCTTTCATATGTAAGCAGATGAAATAGCATGGTATTTTTCAAAGATGATGCTTATATGCATGTGTTGCACATTCCAGTGACTGAATTGTTCCTTTTCTTTTTTTCCTCAGATTACCTACATCTCACACATGCTTTAATGTCCTTTTGCTTCCGGAATACTCAAGCAAAGAAAAGCTTAAAGAGAGATTGTTGAAGGCCATCACATATGCCAAAGGATTTGGCATGCTGTAATAAATAAATAAATAAATATAACAAAAGGGATTAAAATTGGTGGTGATGATGTCCCTGTCCAAAAAAGGCCATAAGATAGTGAGCTACAGTAGTCACCTGTGTTTGTGCCTCCCTTCTTTACTGGGGACACTGGGCTGGAACAGCAGATTTCAGCTGCTTATATGAACAAATTCTTTATTTTTTCTTTTAGCGTGAAAGTATTACATATTCTTTCACTTGTATGTACAGAGAGGTTTTCCTGAATATTTATTTTAAGGGTTAAATCACTTTTGCTTGTGTTTATTACTGCTTGAAGTTGAGCCTTTTTGAGTATTTACAAGAAAACAAACTGTACTCTCCCAAGGAAAATATTGCCATCATTTGTAGACCATGTAACCTTCAAGTATGTGCTATATTTTTGTCCCTGTATCTAATCAAATCAGGAACTGTACTTTTTTGAAGAGTTTGCTTTTGAAACTTGAAGTCTTGGAAAACAGTGTGATGCAATTACTGCTGTTCTAGCCCCCAAAGAGTTTCTGTTCAAAATCTTAATCAATAAAGATGGAAGGGAGAACTTGGAATGTTAAACTACAGCCTTGAGAACTTTACTTTAGTCACAGCACAACAATTAAAACTCATTTCACTATGTGTTGTCTTCACATGTCTTGTAATATATTGTGTTTTAATTAGCAAAACTTATTTCTTAGACTATGAAACGGTAGGAGTTTTAGTTACATTGTTTTAAAAAAAAAAGTTTACTGGGGAAAGTGCATTTTCAGCCAAACAACTTTAGAGTAGAGAGTGAAGTGTGTTGAAAAAAGGATAGGAAGTTTCTGTACTATAAACAAAAAGCATGTGGAAGTGCACTTAAAATGAAGTTTTATTAATTGCCTATTACGTTGACATTTTAAATAGACAATCCAAAGTCTTCCCTACATGTTATGTCATCATCCTTATTTAATGAACTGTTGTTCCTTTATCAAGGCACATGATCAGTGTTGCAACAGAATCAAAAGGGATGGCTACTGTACCTTATATGTTTCATCTGACAGTAGACAAAATTGAAACGGACTAAAACTAACTTTTAAGGTCTACTTTAAATTGTTTATTTCCCACTACAAATATACCATTAGAAAGGAAATACTAAGATTTTTCATCTGCTACATAAAATATACAGTAGATTTTTAATTTAAATCTACAAATCATATCAACAGTAAATCCTTTACCCTTTGTAGTCTGTATGTGTAATGTTAACTTCTCCTGTTGCAATATAAAATAAAGGGATTATGCATTTTTAATGAAAAGGACACAATTGGCATATCTCGTTTGTCTGCAAGCAACAGCAAATGTGCAGAGCTGAGCTTGTGCCTTGACAATTGTTATGACTACTACAGATCAAATCCATTTGATGATTTGTGTGAAATTGGCATTAAAAGGCATAGTTTTGAAATCATTGGAGGGAGAAAAGATGTCTTTCAGGATTATTTTAATAAATTCTTTCTAGTAATAGAAACACAACTGTTATGTAACTATAATGCTGAATAAAACAGTGACATTTTTCACCATGGTTCAGTAAAAAGAAGATAGTGATTTCCTTACTTTTATAAATTAACAAGGGACATCATTAAACTATTTATTTTGAAACCCTATTTAAAGTATGCTATATGCTGAGGATTATACAAATGTAAAGCTCTCCAGCAATGACATAACGCAGTGTTGTCAATCCTGAGTATTCTAAAATCATGAGCCAGGCCCCAAACCAGGAAAATTGTCTTAAAAATGAGCTTATTTTAAAAACGGATTATTTTTATCTGGTTTTTTGAGCCTTGGGGCTGCACTACAATATGTTTTAATGATTTTTCTCCACTGCTATGTATTTTGTTTAAATGAAAGCTGAAATTCTTACCTCATCACATTTGCAGGCGCCCGGGCTTTATAAATTCAATTCAAACATTGCAAATCTCTCACTAGAACACTGCCTTACTGTATCATTTGGGCTCTTTGCCCTCTTCCTGTGCTGTAGATGGGGAGAATAGATGATATTCCTGATTGCCTTGAGGTAGTTCATAAGTATGAAAAGTTCTCGGTACCACATGTTTATCCTCGAGGTGTTCAAACTATATCCCTTTAATGTGATTTGCGTAGGAAAAGCTCTGAATGATATTTATGTCCAGTTGTCTCTGGATAAAATTTCTGGTGACGGTTATCTTATATAGCTCCAAAAACATGCGAGGCATTTCAGTCAGGTAAAAAGTCTGACTGCAGGTTCTTGCTCTGCATCTTGCTCTGCATCAATTACATTCTAAATAGATGAGAGCTTTATACTTTTTTCTGTAGTATACATTCTTTTAATGTTACTTTATAATTGTACTAGCTTTCAAAAGCATGAATTGCTTTTGAGGGGGCATTACCAGACACATAGGATCTTTCTAGAATTGCCAGTCCTCTCGTTTAAAGATACTGAATCATAGACTTGAGTTTTATCTCCTTAGCACAGCGCTGGTGGAATTCTCTAGATGGCAAGGGAGGGTTTTTTGCTTGTTTTTTACCCTTGAGGGAGATAGAAGTAGCAGTAGTAAACCAGAACCCTCTCTGATAGAGATGTCCACCATAAATTCTGCCCAAAAGTGTTCAGTCAATTTCGTTTTCTGACCCTGTTAAGAATTTCCCTCAAAGGACTGACTTTTCTTTCTTTGGCTTTTCAAGATTCCAATAACATTGAATATCCTTCACATTAATTATACTAGAGTGGCCTGGGAGTTAAGTAAAGTCCTACAACATTTATATTGGGAACTTGGTACACTTGTACAGTACTTCAAGACCTGTTCCTAAACATTTTGGTGCACATCTTTTTTTTTCTTTCCCAGAGATGGTGAGGAGGGCATTTTGGAATCTCCTCTCTTCTCCCCCCCCACCTCCAACACCTTGGTGTTTTTACTAGATTCACAGAGCTCTAGCACTACCTTTGTCCTCAGTGCACACAGATACCATCATATCTTAGGCACCTGAATGCCCTACAGTCAGACACCTACCCTGATTCACTGTCCTGTTTTGATGGCACAGAGGGAAGAAAAAACATTGCTCATATGCTTCAAATGCTTGCCAAGAGGGCTCACCTCAACAGTTGGGAACAAGAAGCTTGAAGTCCGTGATACTGACTTCTACCTTATCATATGCAGAAGGCAGGCAACAAGGTTAACTGCTCCCTGAGGTATCACTGACTTAAAGCAGCCTATATTGAAGTTTCCTGACTTTGCTTCAAAGCAGTTAATACAGAGGAGGAGAGATGACATTAGTTCCTAGTGTCACTCTTCCTGACATGTAGTCATTCCTATCCTCTGCAAGGAAGCCATGAACCTTTAGGCTACGTCTACATTGTACTCTTGTGCAAGAACATAAGCAAATGAGCTCCATTTTTGCACAAGGGGCTGTTGCACAAGAAGGAGCAATGTTGGGGCTTTTGCTCCTTCTTCCGCAAAAGCCCCTTGTGCAAAAAAGGTGGCTCCTTAAATATGCAAATGAGGCACGGTGATATTTATCGCTGTGCCTCATTTTCATATGTTCTTGAGCAAGAGAGCACAATGTAGACGTAGGCTTAGTGTCAAATTAGAAACACTCCTCTTGCATGAGGTCAGCTGGGCTCTTATCTCAGTGCTGCAAGTTTACACATTGAGTCAACACTTCAACACAAGAAAAGCTTAAGCTTCATCACTGGTGTTTATAGTACTCAGGCTCCAGTGTTGGTACTTTCTAATCTAGAGTATTTTGGGATTTCACAGCTTAGCCAACCTGCCATTACCAGTGCTCTGCTGACTGCCAGCAGCACTCTGGGACCTTTTGAAAAGATATGGGCAGCTGGTTTCCTCACACCCCGCTCCTAGCACTCTGTAGGGTGGTCAGGAAGGGTGCAAGATCATGTTTTCAAAAGATTGCCCTATGCACAAAAATGCTCCTGTGTTTTTTGGTAACATGAGATGCTGCAGGAAATTCACTTCCTTCTGGTACAGAAAGTCATCAAGACAAAGTCTTATGCTAGAAATGAATTATGAAATAAAAGCTCAGGGTCGTTACCCTGAGCCATTATGCTTTAGGATGGAGGCCATGTGTATCCCTATTGGACACCTGCATGCACATGTAGGTACTCCCCAAATGCTTCAAAAGATTTGAAGTCCTAGTTTCATATGTTACCATTGGGGATACTATTAGTGACTCATGTTTTTACAAAATGGCTGGAGGGCGGTTAGTTGTGTCCTATTTCACAGCCTAGCAGCACATGTGTTCCCCTCCTTGTGCTGATTGCTCCACTCGGAAATTTATCAAAAGATCAATCCTTGTCATGGGGTGTTGAAGCAGGAATATGGACGTCACAAAGGTTTATGGTAAATTACCCAGAGGCCTGTTACTTACCTAGAAGACAATTGGAGTACATACTGGGTAAAAATTTCAGAAGTACCTAAGGCTTGGTCTACAATGCCAACTCATGACTATATAGCTGTGTCACTCAGGGTGTAGAAAATCTATACCCTGAACATAACTTAGTTTATACTGTCATAACACACCAAGACTTCCCCTGTCGACACAGCTTACTGCTCCTTTGGAGAGGGGGAGTATATATGCAAACTGGAGAAACTTTCCTGTCACTAAGTAGTGTCTTCTCTAAGGCCAGGCCTATACTAAAGTGGAAGGTCAACTTAAGATATGCAATTCCCACTACGTTAATTAAGTAGTGGGGGTCAACATACCTTAAATCACCATCCACACAGCAGGAGATCAATGGGAGAAATGGGGTAAACAGTGAGGTGGCAAAATTTGCAGATGATACCAAACTGCTCAAGATAGTTAAGACAGAAGCAGACTGAAGAGCTTCAAAAAGATCTCACCAAATTAAGTGACTGGGCAACAAAATGGCAAATGAAATTTAATGCTGACAAATGCAAAGTAATGCACCTTGGAAAAAATAATCCCAACTATATATACGATATGATGAGGACTAATTTGGCTACAACTTCTTGAGAGAGATCTCTGAGTCATTGTGGATAGTTCTCTGAAAACATCCACTCAGTGTGCAGCGGCAGTCAAAAATGCACATAGAATGTTAGGAGTCATTAAAAAGGGGATAGAGAATAAGACAGAAAATATATTATTGCCTCTATAAAACCATGGTACACTCACATCTTGAATAGTGCTTGCAGATGTGGTCACCTCATCTCAAAAACGATATATTGGCATTGAAAAAGGTTCAGAAAAGAGAAACAAAAATGATTAGGGGTTTGGAACAGGTCCCATATGAAAAGAGATTAAAAAGACTTGGACATTTCAGTTTAGAAAAGAGGATACTATGGGGGGATATGATAGAGGTCTATAAAATCATCACTGGTGTGGAAAAAGTGAATAAGGAAAAGATTTATTTATTCCCACAATACAAGAACTAGAGGTCACCAAATGAAATTAATAGGCAGCAGGTTTAAAGCAAACAAAAGGAAGTTTTTCTTCACTTGGCGCACAGTCAACCTGTGGAACTCCTTGCTAGAGGATGTGGTGAAGGCTAGAACTTTAACAGGGTTCAAAAAAGAGCTACATAGATTCATGGAGGTTAGGTCCATCAATGGCTATTAGCCAGGATGTGTAGGAATGGTGTCCCTAGCCTCTATTTCTCTGGAGGTGGGTTACAGGGGAGGGATTATGTGAGGATTACCTGTTGTGATCCCTCCCTCTGGGGCATTTGGTATTGGCCACTGTTGGCAGACAGAATACTGGGCTAGACGGACCTTTGATCTGACCCAGCATGGCGGTTCTTATGAGAGAAAACTCCCGTCGGCTTCCCTTCCTTGTGGGGAGCAGGAGTACTGGTGCCAAGATGTGCATCCTCTGAGTTCAAATTAGCAGGTCTTCACTAGACCTGCTAAATCAAACCCTGGAAGATCGACCACGGCAGCATCTATCTTCTGCGTAGACATGACGCAGTGCAAGGGAACTAGTGTTAATATAGGCAAGCCCCCAAATTTCTGAAAATTTGCCATGTTAAACATTAACTCAGACTTCTTTGCCTTGGATGGAATCAACAACATCACTATTCCCTTAGAGGTAAACCATGTGCCCCCAGGATATCTTCTTGTACTATGAATATTTTGGCTCACAGCCTCAACTGTGTTTGGGATAGCTATGGGCTCTCTTCATGTGAAACAATCTCACTGGACTTCATGGCAACAAATATCCTTGACTGCCACATCATATCTGGGCATCAGCTGAGCTCTGGACTTTTCCACCCTGTTGGCATTCCACTGACAATCGCCAGTCTAAACAGTATCATAGACCAGAGACCCACCTAGCATTCAGTGGAGAGACCACCTCAGTATTTAAAGTTCCGTGGGATGGGCTCGTCAACAGCAGGATCTGTTTTCTGCAAATAAGGATGGCTCTGTATGTTCTAATAACCTTAGAGACCAGGTATCCCAGAAAAGGGGGCCTCATTGGAATGGTATAATGAGGCACAAGTTACACTTCTGTTGGCAGGAAGTCTAATGGATGAGGAGGATGACTTCTGTCTCAAGATATCTCTATATGCCACATACCTAGCATGGAAGAAGAATGTTGCGGCAGGCAGGCAGTTTCTGATAGAAATCTTCTCCCCAGGGGACCTAGATCAGGAAGCAACAAACAAGCTCTTTCTCCAGTGGAGAGATATATTGATCCATGGAGACTTCTCCCTCCATTTGTTATTAAAAGGTCTTGAAAGTTCTTTTTAAATCGTCAATTTTTTTCCAGTTAGTTCATTTACCAGGCGTTGCTGTTACTTGAAGAACCACATGAGAAGATCTGGAGGTTCTATCTGTGGGTATGTTAAACTACGGGGTGACGGTTGAAAGAGAATATGCAAATTCCCAAAGAATTTGCATATCTTCTTCCAATTGCTTTTTCAAAAGCAGGTCTTTCAAAAGTGAAAGTAGTCTGGACGCAGGGGGGGTTTTGGGAAGAAACCCTTTTTTGAAAAACAGCGTAAACCTTTTTTCTTAGGAAGAGTGTTTTTTTTCAAAAAAGGGGTTTTTTTCCACACACAAAAAAAACCCACACCCAGACTACTTTCACTTTCAAAAGACCCTCTTTCAAAAAAGCGACTGGAAGAATATATGCAAATTCTGCAGGAAATGTATATGCAAAACGTTTTTCAGGGAAAAAAACGTAATTTAGACATACCCTGTGTGATTTATAAATTCTGTTCTGAGTAGTTAAGCCATAGAATATCTCTACTTCTGAGGGAAAGCCCTGGTGGGTAAGCCTGAAAGGACGCTGTAAATAAATTGGGGACAGCAGCTGATGATTAAGGGCTATCAGCTCCTGAGTAGAGTCTGTCTTACAGAAAACAGGAGTAACTGAATCCTAAGGGAACCCAGCTCTTCCTGCCTTCCCTCTGCAGGAGTCTGATGATAGGAAGAAGACTGGAATAATCCTTAAGAGAGACAGAAGAGACAAAGCAGGAGTGTGAAAAGGAAACACAGGAGGAGGAGAACACAAGTGTGGGAGGACCTGAGGAGGAGATGGATACCCAAAGCCACAGTAGGCATGCTGAGGAGAGAAAGCTCCATGTTTCAAAACACAAACCATGCACTGGAGACAGTCCAGGAGACTGACCACAGCCCAAAGAATGCCTTGACATACTGAGGAAATGGCGGCAGGGGAAGTGAGTGTAGGGTTTATAATTTTTGTGTAGATCTGTTTATTTCTAATGCTATTGAAGAGCAATGCTATGTTTGTGTCATGTGCAAAGTCTGTGTATGTTATATGCTGTGCCTCTCATATGGTCCCTTGAGGTAAACCAGAAGGCTCACACCTTTGGCTAGAGTCCTGAGTCAGAAGAAAGGTAGTCGGCTCTATAGCACACTGGCTTAGTGTACAGGAGGAGAGGTTTTTTTTTTTTTTTTTTTTTTTTTGAAAGCAGATTCCTACTCAATCAGTAGAAATGCTTCTTGAAAAAAGAGATAGTATGAACTGCTTAAAAAACACAGCAATATCCTACTCTGGCTCTCAATACTATTGCAGTGTATCTCCTGCCCCAAGTTTGCACTTCATAAATGCAAAGTTTTATCGTTCCAGAGACTGATTCTAAAGGACAATTCTGTTTCTAAATTTCAAAGAGCAGAGCCACTTGTGGCTGATAGAAACTATGATGGAAGGGCCAAAAGGTGTGTCATTTCCCTGTCCAGGTCTACAGTAACTGGGATTTAATATATATTTGTATAGCTTTAATTTCACATACTTCAGTCCATTAGTGGCTATTAGCAAGGCACCCTCAAAGCTGAATGGCAGTCCAGCCCCACAGCTGCTTAACAAGCCTCGCCCAAGGGCTCAGGGCTGCTGCATGCAGAGATGCCTGGCGGGCGTTTCTCCCTGAGCTACAGCAGCAGTTCCCTTCTGGGAGAGACTAGGCTGCTTTTGCACACAGCTTAGAGGGAACCTGGGCAGGAATGGTGCCCCCAGCCTCTGTGTGTCAGAAGCAGGGAACGGGTGACAGCAGAGGGATCACTTGATGACCTGCTCTGTTCATTCCCTCTGGGGCACCTGGCATTGGCCACTGTCGGCAGACTGGATACTGGGCTAGATGGACCTTTGGTCTGACCCAGTGTGGCTGTTCTTATGGAGGGTTATCATAGGGTACAGGATGAGAATGTAGCTGCATTCTTTATCTAAACACAGGGGAGTTTCAAGGCCAGTGTCCAAATGGTCGGCGAGCTTGAAACTTATTTTAGGAACAAAGGAGTGGAAGGGACCTCCTAGCACTTTGAGGTCAGTCCTTTGTTGTTAGCAGGCAGTCCTGTTCATATTCTTCTATGTATATAATGCCATAAACGCACATGGGTCCAGTCAACCTCTATTCATGTTAGGGTTGTAAAGGGTAAATTGGTTACCCGATTGTGTGATGCTTTCCAGATAACCAGTTAAACAGTGGCCTGGCCAGACCCACCGTGCTGTGCGTGGGAGGGGTGCTCCAGCCCGCCAGGCCTGCTGCACCATGCCATGGGTGGGTGGGCTCCAACTGTGGCACAGTACAGCAGGCCCGGTCTCTACCAGCAGTGCGGCAGGCTCAGCCCAGCTGGGCCAGAGCAGCCTGTGATGCAGGAGGCTGCACCAGCCCGGCCAGGCCCACCACAGCACCGGCAGGGGGCTATTTCAACCTGGCCAGACCCATTGCAGGATCCTGGTTAATGGGTTAAACCCAATGTTTAACCTGCTGACTTTTAAAACGGGATTTTAAATCCCTCATTCGCGTGAATGGCAGGTCTGTGGGCAGGTGGCCTCCAGTCTGCTGCTGTCCAGGGCATTAACAAAGCAAACCATGAGTGTGTCTGCACTGTTGCTGTAGTTTAGATTTAACCTCCAGTCAGGAAGCCAGCGTTTGCCTATGGTTGTTAATGTCGGTTTCCAAGCCTAAGGGGACCCAAATTCATGTGACTACAAGTTTATTTTAAGATTTTGCCATTTTGAGGCAAGCTCCCTCCATATATATGTTATAACGTGTTGCTTCACCTTGTTCTGTCACATGTTGCTGGTTTCTTTTTCTTTGCGGGATAGCCAGGAAATGTTGCACTGTTTATGTGAGAATCCATTGAGAGGTAGTTTAAGAGCAGGGGTAGGGCTCAGGGTCCCCGCCCCAAACTTCGGGGAGCTGGTGCTCCAGCCCTGAGCCCTCTCATGAATTCCTCCCCCACGCCCTTCTGGGGGGGGGGGGGAGGAGAGGCTGGAGCAGCAGCGCAAACTCCCCGCTGCAGGGGGAATTGGGGAGTCTCATGGGCTGGCAAGCCCAGAGCCAGATCCTGTTTTATAGTAGCTGTTATTGGCTGGAAAGAGGGATTGTTGGCCTAATGAAATTGTCCAGACGTGTTATGTGTAGAGTAACGCCTCTAGAAAAGCTGTTTGGCTCTGTTATGTTGTGCAACATTAATAACCAATGACCATATGAAGAACTCTTTGTGGGTGAGAAGGTTTGTGGTTAAGAACTATTGTCTGATACATCTTTTGTGCTTTTATCAAAGGCCCTCTAGTGTGCCTCTGTATTGTGCCAATCAAAATTTCTTTACAACCAAAATCTAGTAGTGCTACATTCTTTTGGAGCTCAATATTTTTCCCATGCTTCTTTACACCCTGCCTGCTTCCAAACAGATATCATTCCAATGTAACATGCACACAAAAATGACTAATGTCTTTGTAATAACTTCCTTGTACATTCATGCTATAATCTTGGAGAGGTTCGATTCTTTGCAATAATCACTTCAGAACACCTGGAAGGGCTGAATGATTCTGTGTTGTCATCAATCTTATCAAGAACAGATCTTTCAAATACCAAAGGAAGGGAACAAACATGATACAATGGAGGTATTTTCATAATTCCTAAAATAAGTTATTAACTTTAGTATTTTACAATAAAATTTGGAAACTCAAAATTGAGATCAACTTCCTTCCTCAAAATATTGGCTTTCCTTTATTGGCTATGAGCACTAGTTCATTACTGTAGTGTTGCTTTTAGTGAGTGGGTTACTAGTTTGATTTTTAAAAATGCTTAAACACATATGAAGAATTGTAAAATTTTAAAAACCAATTAGATTTATCACCAAACAAATAGGTCATGTTATGGACCTACCCACTCAACAGGATCCTTTTGAAACAAAAGCCAAAGACTTTTGTGTGATCATGTGACAAGGATTGTTGTTTGGCCAGTTTCTCTCAAGCTGGTTCTCTTCGGTGAGTATCTCGTTGTAGAATTCCCAAATCAAAAGCTCTGCAGAGATAGCCTTTCTGTTAAAATTCCTATCCAGCTTCTTCATAGTAATACTTCGGTGGTTGGGTTCTGCCCCGAACAGGGTTCATTTCCTCTGCTCCTGCTTCATATCCAATAGTAAGCCCTGATTGGCCTGGTGTTTTCTCTCTAACTTCTCCAGCAGTCTTTCTGAATAATAATCTTTTAAAAAAGAGTCCTGCTGCTGCTTCAGAGCTTTGACTTTTTAGACAAAAAGTTTGACTTTGTCATTAAAACCAGCTTCTACATTGGCCATGACCTGTACCTTGGCAAAGGGGGGCATTTCCACAGGTGTTTCATGCAACCCTAAAAAAAGATTCCTGGAGCTAGGTCTCAGTGCATGCTTTCCTGTGCTGCTGCCATCGCTGTTATTTGGGTGTCTTGGAAACTTCCCTTTCAGTCTCCTGCTCTCTGCTCTTGCTTTGGGGAAAACTGGTGCACTAAGATCAGTGTTGTTGGCTTCAGGGTCCTGGTGCTGTGTGGTGGTTGGCACAAAAGACATGTCTGGTGTATAGTCACCTACAAACTGCTTTCTGTCATATTCCTCATCTTTAGCAGTGTGGTATCCTGGGTCATCCAAATGAATTCACTTGTCAATTCCCCACCACTGTCTAGAGTCCGGAAAGGTTTTAGTATCTGGATTATGCTCTTTTTCGCAGTTCTTCCGTAGCTTGGCCACATCTAGTTTTATTTTATTCTCTGAGCCCTTCAGCCAATTTACAGATACGTCCTCATTCTCTCCTTCCTTGTCTTGATAGTCTCCATAGTCTTTCTGCCCAGCAGATGAGATTGGAGCCCCTTGAGTCTACACGGAGCAGACTTCATGCTGGGGCTCTATCTGTGCTGTAAAACGGCTCTTACAGTGTTTTCTCTATTACCCGTCATGGTGGGGTGGAAAGTGGAAAAAGGGGCGCTCAGGGTGAGCTGTTTGACCAGGTCCCAGTTGCCACGCAACTTGGCATGAGCCAGTTCTGTCCTCCTCAGCTTGGAGGCAAATCGAGTGTACAAGATTTTCTAATCAAGCGTTAAGGAGTTTGCTGCCTGCTTTTTCATGGACTCCAGGATGCTCTGTAACAGGACCTCTTCTCTGCAGTTGAAAGCAAAAGCTAACTGGGATTTTGCTCCTTTGGACTGAATTTTCTCCCCCATTCTAGAAAGAGCAGTTTAAAACTGCTCTTGGCAAGTGAATCGGCTTTTGCTCTCTGCTGACTGCCGTCTGTCCTTTCCACGCTTTCCCACGTTTAGTTTTCTGTCCTCACTGCTGCTGGAGTTAAATATTAGCAAAAAGGCTTTTAAATCTGTCAGCCCTGAAGTCCTACACTGAGGCCCCAGAGTTTGTTGACAGACCTGGCCCATTACATGTTGTCAAGGAAAGACTGAAGCCTTTTAGAGAGGAGGGATGTGCTGTCCTTTTAAATGCTAGCTTTAATGCTTTGGTAGCCCAATGGATAGGCCCACATCCAGCTGCGTAAATGTATTTTGTAACAGGAAGCCACATAATGTCTACAAACGGTGCCTTCAGAAACAAGCAGAAAGAAGAAGGTAAAAAGTAAATGCATCTTGTTGTCAGCAACAATCTTACTGGAAACCTTAGGGCTCTTTTTCACTGTAGCTAGTTTCAGAGTCTTTAGAGTGCCACAGGACAGTTCATAATGTGTAGCAGTTTGTTTTCAGACTCCTTAAGCCTCACACATACATCTGTCAGGCGACTGAAGCAGTAATAAGAGACAGGGTCTAGATCAGGGCTACTCAACACATGGCCCGTGGGCCAAACCCACAGCCCGTTTGTTTGCGGCCTGTGATGCAGTTTGGGTTTACGCGGGGCTCAGCCCGCAGCCCGCGGGTGGGAACCAAAACAAAATAGTAGTCCATAGAATGGTTTTCTGTTGAGATATGTTTTAGTAGTTAAATTCCTGGATTTTCATTGCTCATTAACAGTGCTGTCATATGGGTGGAGATCGGGTAAATATTGTATTTTATTACTAGAACTGACGTAAATGGGGCCTGCGTGTTGTGTAGTCTTGCCTTAATCTTTGTATTCATGCCCATCACTGTGAAAGAAGCTATTTGCATATATATTTGCATATATATGCAACCGCACTTAAGTTGCTGCCCTCAGCATGTGCTGTATTATTGTGGCCCCCAGAGTTTCCAAAGTTGAATAGCCCTGGTCTAGACTGTGAGGATTTTAAATAGCGTCGAAAGACATTGGTCAGCACTGGCCCCTTTCCTTTATTTAGCTTGTGGCAGAGGCAAAGGGCAAGGGAACTGACCCTCCCCCTATGGTTACCCACTGTGGTGAACATGTAAATTGATGACTAAGGATGAGCTCTATCTGTCCAAATTATTTTAAAAATCAATATCAAACTGCTAAGCATAAGCATATGGTGCTGAGGCAAAAGCCCCAGTTAGGCTAGTCCCAGAGTCCAGGAGATAATGAAATGGGGCTGATGTAGCTGTTGTCATCCTGACCATGAAGTTCCTAACAATAAAGTGATACAATTTTCCAAGCCCTGCAACATCCAGACAAGTTTGGAAAAAGCAGTTAGACTTTTGTGGGGGGATTAGGGAGATGTTATATTAGGCAAAGGCCTTTCTCTTCCTAAAATAATGCATGGCTGTTGTCCACTAAAACTTACTAATGGCAGACCTCCACGGACAGGACCTGAGTTTAGGGAACAACCTTGTGAGCAACCTCATTGTCCATCTGTCCACACAGTATGCTCTTGCTATTCCCGCTTTTTAGGTCTAATTTTTTTGTAAGTCTCTGCTATGGGATCTCCATTAGGCATAGCCAGAAATTATACCACTACCAGTGTGACATGTAGCAAAGTAAAACAGTATTTATTCCTAACAGGCACAGCCAGCTTAGAAAGTAATTTGGGTAACACCGACAGATGGAACAACAATATTTTGCTGCTATGCAGCAGCCCCGGCGGCCAGCTGGGGAGAGGGGTGTTTCTTCTGCCATACAGTGATCACACCACTGTGCTCAGTGAGGCGTGTTTCACAAGCAAACCTGGCACGAAGCTTCCTGATGTTATTGAGGGAAACAAAAAAACACAGCGACGTGCCTCCCGGGATGGCGCATTCAGCACAGCAGCAAAGAGAGAGGGTATGAAGTTGAGGTTGTAAAGGTTTGATATAAACAGCGGTAGCGCTCATGGGCTGGAGAGAGGGGCAGGGAGGGAGTGTTCATTTCATCACCATTGTCTTTCATGTGGCTTTTTTAAAAACAAGCACTAAAGTTATTAAACGCCTGTTAGGATGCAGACACCCCACTTCTTGTATGATTGGCCATTATGTAATAATAAAAATTTGCTTATGTTAATTGCTTATCCATGTAGAAACAAACTGAGGCCTTAACACAGCAGCAGCACAGGAATTAAGAGGTAACATACTGAAGACAAAATGTTTTAAACTCCAGGGAAACCAAATACCACCTAGTTGTCTGTCTGGGCTGTCACACACCACAGTAGTTCCAGAACAAGGCTGTCTTAAAGCAAACTGCTCCCTTTGCTTCTTCCCTAGTCTGGGCATAAACCTTGAACCAAGCTTGACCAGCCTTTTGATGAGTGCTGCTGTCAGTGGCATTGGGGGGAGAGGCGTTGATCACACAGCATGAGAGTGTGGTTAAAGAAAGAGGGAGAGGGAAAAGTTTCAACCTGGCACTAAATGTTGAGTGGCTGGCCTGGGTTTATTTGAACTGTGCACACGCATGCACGCGCGCATACACACACACACACACACACACACACACACACACACACACTATTTATAGCTAACTTATGGTGTTTTGCACTTGGCAAATCAGGCAAAGAAATTGCCCCATGGGTGCTCCTTCGCAATGTGCTAGATCACTAGCAGAAATAGCCCAGTCCAAAGCCAGTGCTTTGCTATAGCAGTGCAAATCAGTATTCATATTAAGGTGGCTACCAAGCGGGCCTAAATTTTAAGAGTGGTGTGTGTGTGGTGCGTGTTCACACATACACAGCTTTAGGGAGAGTGGCTCCTTTTTGAACAATGCTAACTTGCACTATTGCAAGCAGCCATCACCCCAAAATCCCTTATCACTCTCTCACAGGCTACGTCTAGACTGCAAGCCTCTTTCAAAAGATTCTTTCGAAAAAGCCTCTTTCGAAAAAGAGTGTCTAGACTGCAAGCAGTATTTTCGAAAAAACAAGCTGCTTTTTCGAAAGAGAGCACCCAGGCAGTCTGGATGCTGTCTTTTGAAAAAGCCCTGTTTGCATTCAAGAACGCCTTTTTTGGAAAGAGCACTTCCGAAAAAAGGCGTTCTTCCTCATGAAATGAAGAGTACTGCCGTCAAAAGAAAAGCCGCGTTCTTTCGATTTAATTTTGAAAGAACGCAGCGGTAGTCTAGACACAGGTGAAGTTTTTTCGAAAAAAGGCTACTTTTTTCGAAAAAACCCTGAAGTCTAGACACAGCCACAATGTGTCAGGAAACAGCCATGGCTAATACATCAGCAAGGACAGTTTCAGGAATCTGGCCTCGTTAAAGGTTCCTGACATTTATGGTGTGTTGAAAACGATGCTAAAATTACAACCTATCACTTTCAGGGGGTTCCTAGTTCTGCCTACAGGCTCAGGGGCTCTCTAGGAAAGCCTGCAAGCTATATTTCCAAAGTCAGCCTACAAACAAGGAGCCTGGACTAAGGTGTCTTGACTTGTACCTTGTTGCCAGAGAAAGCAGCCTGCTTTATCTCTTTGGGTGCGTCTACACTGCAGGGCTAAACTCGAAATAAGTTACGCAAATTGAGCTACGTCAATTTTGTAGCATATTTCGAAATAGGGAGCGTCTACACAGCAGTTATTTCTAAATAGAGCACTCCTCCAACTTCCCTTACTCCTCCTACAGTAAGGGTTACAGGAGTCGGAGTAAGAAGCTTGACAGTATTTTAACACTGTTTCAAAATAACTGCCTGCTGTGTAGACACAGACTAAGTTATTTTGGAATAGTGTTGCAGTGTAGACATACCCTTTCTGATTTGGGTTGTAGTGTGGTAGAATTATGGTGTCTAAGAAACAATTTGGTTACATTGCAACATTCCAGGAATCATATTTTATGTTTTTATCTACCTTCTCTAGGTGTATGCCATGAACACAGCATACATTCTTCTAGAAACCACGCTACTAGTATAGGTCTGGTCCAATAATACCTCCTGTCTCACTAGTCAGGACAGCTTGGAGGCAGAGGGACAGGAAAGGGAATGAGTACTTGCAAGGGACAGGATGAGATTTTTTTTTTTTACTGGTAATAGAGGGTTTTATGTTTTGTTGCTTTTTTCTAGGCCACTCTCATTGCACACACTACAACTCCTTGCATTCCTTCTACCATCCCATGCACTCCACCCACACCCTAAGCTCCCAGTGCACCATTTTCCCATCTCCTACTAGTATAGGCACATCCTGCAACTCTCCCATATCATGCCAGAGGTGCTGTGTACCCACGTGCCTATAACATCCCCCTGCCAGAGACTCTGACTCCCATACTCCCATTTTTACTTCCTTTCTTCCTGTGTTGATAAATTATCCAAAGTGTCAACATTTTATACATCAGCTGGATGATGGGCAGAGCTGAGGTAGGGGCTATCATTCTGGAAGGTGGGCTTGAGTGTCTGAGTGCTAGCAGTCTTGTTTGGTTGGATGGTTTTGTGTTGATTACTGAGCTAGTTGAATTTGATAGGGCTGTGAACCAGGTACTGAGACTCTATGTGCCCACCATTTCCACCTTCTGATTTTTCAGCAAATTCAAAAGGATTCTGCCTACTGATGACTGGAACATTTCTTGGAATTTTTGAATTGGTCAGTATGATGCTCTGTGATTGAAATATAACCATTTATAGCATTAATAGTGCCACTGTTAGACAATTACAACAGAAAAAGTACAAAATATATCCTATAAAATGTCAATGGAAAAGTTATGATTTGCTAAAGATGATTAGCCTTGTACCATCAATGTACCTAAAATTACGAATTTCACCTATAGATCTGTATCCCAAATGTGTTTGTGCCTAGAGTAACACCCACCATGTAAAATCTACCTTGACATCGGTCAGCTTTGTGTTGATGTCCCACTAAAGACAATTAACTCTCCCAGTGGGCCACATAAGAAACTCGTCCCACCCAGCATGTCTTCCTGTGGATTCCTTAGCCCCCAAATGGCAAATGACTACCAGAAGCGATGTAAGTGTATGTGGCATGCTAATATGAAATGTGCATGTGACCCTGGATTCCATCTTGTGTACTTTCTCATGAATTGTGCTGTGTTTTTGGGGGGACAATGAAATTCCACTCACATGATAGAGGATATAAAAGACTCTAGAATCATTACCATGTTTCCTCTTTCCTGCTCTGATTCTATGGATTAAGAACACGAAGGAAGATTCCAATCTAGGAACAGAGGACCTTGCAATCTTCTGGAAGTTCCCAGCAACTTTACAAACCATCAATCTATGGCACTACTGCTACAGGAACTTTGCAATGATTGTATGTATATAATCTATTAACCATTTTTAACTCTCTTCTTTTTCTTATAAGGTTTCTTATAAATAAACCTTGAGATTTTAGGTTACTAAAGAATTGGTAAGATCTGAGTTAGATATTGACCTGGCTATGTGGCTAATCTCTTGAGATCAGGAGAAACCTTTATTTGGAGACATTGGTTTTTAGTAATCACTCATCATGCAGCCTAGTGGTGGAGATAGGGGAGGGGTGAAATAAGGGCTGGACTACCTAAAAAGACTGCATTTTTGACGACTTATTAACTAGTATAGTAAGACAGAAGTTTACTTTTGTTACTGGGTTGGTATATCTATGAAAAGAGTAACAACTTCTAAATATGATTTAAGAGACCATATTTGTTCCAACATGAAGAAAAATTGATTTTATCACCACAATATATTAAAGATGCAAACTTTTATGATCCACAGTTGTGCACATCAGAGACATAAAACATTAATGAAACAGTACCAACACAAAGATTGAAGCTGAAAGAACTGTCATGCAGTGACTATTAAAATAAGCAGAAACTAATATAGGCTAAATGTAATTCAGCTGAGAAGCTGAAGAGGCAGACCTGAACTATTTATGAGCATCAACCAGCAAATCGCTGTTTCTGTGGTTTCTCAAGATGCACTGTGAGTCTGACCTAGCACCAGAAGTAGCCTCCTGCAGGAAAGAGGAAGTCCCCTACCTCCCCACCCACACCAGTACTAGCAGCTGGAGCTCAGTGCATAGTAGAAGCCCTCTAGTGCTAAAATAGCCTAATTTCATGGTCTATAATATGTTGGCAGTAAAAATCCTCAATAAAATTCTGCTTAAATGCAGTGCTAGCATGATTGCACCTGAGATAGTGTATTCACCAGAAAGCTAAGTGTCAACCTAGACTCCTAGGCTACGTCTAGACTGGCAGGATTTTCCGGAAATGCTTTTAAAAGTTTTCCGTTAAAAGCATTTTCGGAAAACAGCATCTAGATTGGCACGGGCGCTTTTCCGCAAATCACTTTTTGCGGAAAAGCGTCCGTGGCCAATCTAGACGCGCTTTTCCGCAAAAAAGCCCCGAACGCCATTTTCGCGATCAGGGATTTTTTGTGCAAAACAAATCTCAGCTGTCTACACTGGACTTTTGCCCAAACGGGAGCAGCATAGTATTTCCGCAAAAATCACTGATTTCTTACAGTAGGAAGTCAGTGCTTTTGCGGAAATTCAAGCGGCCAGTGTAGACAGCTGGCAAGTTTTTCTGGAAAAGCAGCTGATTTTCCGGAAAAACTGGCCAGTCTAGACACAGCCTTAGAGCAATTTTAGAAGGGGGGAGCAAATAGAATGACTAGGAGCCTGAAAGGGTTGTCTTGAGGAAAATTACAAGTAAATTTTGTCTGTCTTAGCTTAGTAATGATGAGCCATGGTAACAGATATCTAAAAGCTGTAAATTTCAAGAAGAGAGAGGAAATCTTTAGGCTGGCATGAGGGGCTTATCACCAGGAGTAATAAGATAAAGGAAGGAAATCTTAGGCTGAATTTCAGGACATGCCTCCTAGCAGGAACCAGGATCTTCCTCCTCTGTAGAAATACTTGCAAATGGAGATCTGTGTAGAAAATCAGAGCAGAAAAATCTGCTCCTCCCTCACAACATTTTCTGCAATAGGGGGTGCCCCCATGCATTAAATGCCACAGTTCTGCCTCCAAAGCCTGATGAAATACCAGGGGATGGAGAGCAGGCCCTCAGTATGAAGGCAGATGGCTTTGTGGGTGGGTCGCTATATCTTTTTTCAGCTTTAATGAAGCCATGCTGCCAGGACTGCCAACCTCTTTGGGCTTCCCTTCATGCAAGGATTTTCCCAGAATGGACAGGGCTAGGAAACCGTTAATGCACTCCAGTTAACATAACAGTTGCAAAGTGGAGAAACTATAATAGAGTTTCATTCAAGGTAAATTAAGCACCGTTTGCTTGCATTATAAAGACGTCCAATGACCACAGCATAGTACAGCAAACAGGAGTCATTTCAACATCTGTGGCATTCAAATAACTGGGTATTTTACATCATGTGATATGTTATATAGCAAAGACAGACTTTCTTTTAAACCAGGTTCTTTCACATGTGCAAAGTGCATTGATGGGTAGTGTGGATTTACTACATGTATTCAGCAGACTACTAGCGTACCAAGGTAGAGGGTGTGGACATATACAGATCAGTCTCCTCATTCTGGCAGACTCCATTCTTTACACATAATTTCCTTAACAATAAGAGCATGGAAAAAAATAAACAAAAATTAAATGGTCAAGAAAAAACCTTTACATACCACATTAAAGATAATCTGAGCATGACTTGTAAGAAACATGTCATAAGTACAAAAGACCCAAATGACAATCCAAAGTCTCCTCCTAAAAACAAGATAAAAGGTAACAATTTCCTATTTACAAGAAAATATTGCTTTAATTAAAAACTCTAAAAACCATTCTCTTGGAGTCCATATAAAAATAAGAGTGTGTGTGTTTTCACATATATAATATGCTTATATATATTTATGGCTTTACAGGCAGCAATATTCTAGATTAAATGAGGGAATATAAATGAACTATTAATTCTTTTTCTCAACTTCCTCGGGTTTTATAGACTCTTCCCCTCCATCAGATAAGAAGCCACTTCCATATTTCTTCACTTTGTTTTCCACTTTGGTGAGTCTCTGTTTTACTTTGAGTTGGGCTGAGTTGTATTCTGCCATTAGCCTAGCAAACCTAGTCTGTAGACTGTCCAGTGCACTTTCAAGTCTTTCCACTTTTTCTTCCAAGTCTTTAGGGTCAGCTCCTGCTTTTGCTGCCTCCTCATCTATTAAATTGTCTTTCAACAGAATTTGCCGCCCTTTCTCTTCCAACGCCTTTTTGGCATCAGGATATTCAGTGAGGGCTTCCATCAAATCGTCTTTGGATAAACAGAACAGATCAGAATAACCAATGCTTCTGATGTTGGCTGTCCTCCTGTTACCAGATTTGCTACCCTTGATGTTTAAAATGCTGATTTCACCAAAGTAGCTGCCATCGCTTAGGACAACAAACTGTGTTATGCCATCATCTGCCACCACAGCCAACTTCCCCTCCTTAATGATATACATTTCCCTCCCAATATCCCCCTTTTTGCAGATGTAATCTCCAGGACTAAAGACTGTAGGTCTCAGCTTCAGCACTAGCTCAATAAGAAGTCCAGCTTCACAATCCTGGAAGATGCGCACTTTCTTTAGCGTATCCAGATGGACGTTGATAGCAATTTCAGCCTTAAGTTTATCAGGCAGGTTTTTAAGAACTTCCTTCTCATCTACTGTTTTCTTATTGGTCCAGAGGTAATCAAACCACTTAATGACCCTGGCCTCCAAATCCTTTGTCACCTTTCGGAAATGCATATACTGTTTTATGGAATCAACTTTGGCCTGGAACTCTGCCCTGGAAGCATTCATGTTGGAAATCATAGAGCCTACATTACCAACAATGGTAGCAAAGATCAGCACACCCACCAAGAAGTCAATGACCACAAAGAGATACTCTTCATCTTTCACCGGAGGTGGGGTTTCTCCAATTGTCGTCAGTGTCAGTGTTGACCAATACAAACAGTAAATATACTTTCTGGACAGACGTCCATATTCTGGGTGGGTCACATTGGGATAAACCCAGGAGTCAGTCCCAAACCCAATAAGCTTTGAAATTGCATAATATATGCATGCATTCCAGTGGATGATTATGAGAATGTACAAGACAAGATTTCCAATCCGAAACATATTTGGATAGTTTGTCCTGGTTTCTGTGCGATCAAAAAACTCAAATAGCCTGGCAAACCTCAGCAAGCGATTAAAACGTAGTTCAGGGTAGTTCAGCCCAAGTTTTAAATATGCCAGGTCTGTTGGTAAAAGAGAGAGCACATCCAATCTGAACTGTACAGTAGTAGTGTAATGTTTTCTTAATTTCTTTTCATCTTGAACTAGTAAGCCTTGTTCAAGAAAGCCTTAAAAGAATTTTAAAAAAAGTTCTCTGTTAGAATACATAACAAAATGGGCTACAAACCTATAATTAGTCAGAAACATTTCATAACTTATGCCTGAAGGATTCTTGTTTGCTTGCAAATACTGAAGACGTTATTGGATTTGAAACTTATCATACATTAATGTACTCTCCATAGGTTTCTAGTATGTTTAATAAAAAAGATATTGCATAAGTTTCATATTTACCACAGGCTGAACCTCAGTTGTCCAGGACTCTCTGGTCTGGCAACATCCATGGTCCGCAAGGACCACGGATATTGCTGGACTAGAGTCCCAGCCACAGAGGTTGTCAGCGGCCGAGAGCTCAGCCAGTCTGGCAGCAGGCACCCTGCAGAGGCAGTGGCCTGGGGGCAGGAAGCCAGCCAGGATGTGAGCCCTACCATCCCTGAAGCCGCTGCCAACCGGAGCCACAGAGCCACGACTGGCCAGGGCTGTGGAGCTGGGGATAGGGGATAGGGAGCCCTAGCAGCCACAGGCATGGAGCTGCTGCTGTCCAAAAGCAGAGGACCCCTGTGGCTGGCAGCAAAGCTCCACCATCCGGGGGCAGGGAGCCCCTGTGACCATGGGTGCAGCGAGCCCTGGTGGCTGTGGGTAGAGAGTCCCGCCAGTCTGAGCTGGGCTGCAGCCCTGCGTGGAGCTCTGCTAGCAGGCCAGGGGGAGGGCACTAGTCAGACCAGCGGCCAGATGGGGAGCCCTGGGACAGTCGGAGCCCTGACCTCCCCTGGTCCGGCAACCTCCCTCTTTCTGGATGGCTCAAGTCCTGAGGGTGCAAGACCAGAGAGGTCCAAATTGGAGTAACAGAATTACAGTAGCACATAGAGGCCTCACCCAAGAATGGAACTCCACTGTGGTAAGCATTCTAGCAAGCCTGACGAGCTCGGTCAGTAGAGCATCAGGATCTTAACCTGCAGCAGCAGCAGCTGGGAGCCCTGGGCCCCTTTGAATCACCAGGCCCCAGGACAACTGCCCCTTCTGTCCCAGTCCCATCAATGTGCCTGCACTTACTCATAGATTTATAGAGGCTACAGCCAGAAGTGAGCATTGTGACCATTTAGTTTGACCTGTATAACACAAGCCAGAGAACTTCCCCACAATAATTCCAACAGCAGATATTTTAGAAAAACACCCAATCCTGACTTAAAAATAGTCAGTGATGGAGAATCAACCAGGCCCCTTGGTAAATTGTTTCAATGGTTAATTATTCTCATGCTTAAAAATTTACACGTTAGGTTCCATTCTGAATTTGTCTAGCTCCATTTTCAAGCCATTGGATCGTATTATACCTTTCTCTGCTCAATTGAATGACTCATTATTAAATATTTGGTCACCATGTAGCTACTTACTAACTATAAAAAAATTAAAAAAACAACATATAGTCTAGTAGCACCTTAAAGACTAACAAAATGTGTAGATGGTATCATGGGCTTTTGTGGGCACAACCCACTTCTTCAGATGACAAGAGTATAATAAATCCAGATCCAAGATAATCAGTCACCCCTTAATCGTCTCTTTGTTAAGCTAAATGAATGGAGCTACAGTCTATCAGTATCAGGTAAGATTTGTAATCCTTCAGGCTTCAGTCATCCTTGTGACTCTTCCCTGAATCTTCACAAATTTATCAACATCCTTCTTCAACTGTGAGCAGCAGAACTGGACACCGTATTCCAGCAGCAATCAAGCCAAAAGGGCCTGAGCTGTCAGATGAAGATCTGCAGAGCGTGGCTGAAAGCCCAGTTTCCAAAAGGAAATACAATGTTCAGAGCAGCCTCTTTTCTCTGGAAAGCTACTTCATTATTCAGAATCATTTTGGTTCTCTGAGATGGGCCCTCGAATTTCCAATACACATCTTGATTTTGTACAAATTCAATTTATAAAAATTAGTTTCTTGAAAATCAAAAATATATAAATACAGGATTTAAGGCTCCCACTAAATCCTAGTCCCATTACAATTGTTTAACACAGGTTTTTAACATTGTGTCTTTCATTATTTGTTTTTGTCCATTACCCCTCTGAGACTTTTACAAAATAGTGACATGGACATGATGTGAAAGGACCTACTTTAAGCTGATGGAAGTCAACACTTCCCACACTTCACAGAATACAGTCCCACACTTCACAGAAACCACTGCAGATGCCTGAACTGAAGTGACTGACTCACAGTAGCATTTCCCCACCTTTGATATTTGCATCTCCATATCAAATACTGTGAATGAGACACATCCACCTTGACTTAAGTAGCTTCATTAACACGAGTCCTACAATTCACAGGTAACTTCTTTTGCTGTTATAGATATATATCCCCAATTCTGTAATGTCCACTCCAACTCATCTGATGAAATGGGTTTGTCCCACAAAAGTTCATAACCTACTAAATTTGTTAGTCTTTAAGGTGCCACAAGACTGCTCGTTTTCTTTACAGTTACAGGCTAACACGGATACCCCTCTGAGGGTATGTCTACACTGCATTCCTCTTTCGAGGAATTTTATAAGGAGTAAGGGTAATTTTGAAAGAAGGGTTCTCTTTTGAAATAACTGTGTCTAGACAGCGTTTCTTTTTTCGAAATAGGGTATTTTGAAATAGCACCTGGATATGATTATGCAAATGAAGCACGGGAAATTAAAATCTGCGCTTCATTTGCAATTTCATTAGTCTGTATTTGCATTCCTCTCTCGAAAGAGGAATGCAGTGTAGACATACCCTGAGACTTAACAGCATTTCTGTAGCCAACCCAAAACTGTTTAATCAGCATTTTAGCTGTTCTGTGACAGCCTTACAATTCTAATAGTCAGAATAGTCACATGCATCTGTATCCATTGCCATACCAAGGAACTCCTATTTTCTCTTCAGTTGTTAGAAATTCCCCTTGTAGCACATTACTCCACTGCAAAAGGGAACCTTTTTGGGTAGGGTTGGCCTCTTGTGGAAATACGGTGAATCTAAGTCTTAAGGCTACATTGATTTGATAAATAAGTTGCATACTAAATGTGAACGATAGTGAGGCTAAGCATTTACTTTCTGCTGTGAATTGTTTAAATGTCTCTCAAGGCAACAGCAGATTTTTCCTCCCCTCTGCAACTGTGGTCACCATTTTACTGATGTCATTTGCTTGGCTTAAAATAGATAACATTGCATGCACCATAGTATGAAAGTTTGGGTTCCGATACACTGCAAGAGGAAAGTTCTCAGCAGTGACTGTTCTCAGCAGTGACTCTCTTAGTGACAGACTGGCCATGGTATGCTCTTTTTTACACAGTGAATAATTAGCTTGTATTATTCATTGCCACAAGCTATAATTAATGTCAAGACATCAGCAGGATTAAAAAACAGCACTCAACATTTATATGGATTTTAAAAAATCACCACTATAATACATAGGATTGTGGGGGATTTTTTAACTTTGGAAAGGATTTGAGACAGGGAATAATCCTATCTCTAATTGATGGGTGTTAGGAAAAGCTTTTTCTAAACACAGGTTATTCCATACTTTCCCACATCAGAGTTTCCTGTGTTTTCTTCAGAAGCATATAGTTTTATGTGTTGTTAGAGAGAGGATACTGAACTACAAGGACAATCACCATACCGATCCAATAAGGCATGATACATGGTATGTCTGAAAACAACATATAATTTAAAAGGACTCACCTGTCCTGAATCTGACGAATATGTCCAGTACATAGATGATATCTGAGCAGTAGTCCAAGACCACCCATAGTATAATATGATTACTTTGTAGCTCATCAAAACAGGCTCTAAACAAACACAAAGATACAGAAGATTTAATTCTCCTTGTATGAGCAAGTGCAGAGAGTACTATATGTGTGTTCTAAAAGCATGTTAGCTAACTGTTGCTGGTATTCGCAGGCTGTGGGCATCATGTCTGCACTGGAGTATTTCCTGTGAATTTAAATATAATGATTTAACATAATCGGACATTTCTGAAACCAAAGGTCTTAGGGTACGTCTACACTACAGCGCTAGTTCGAACTAACTTAGTTCGAATTAGTTAATTCGAACTAAGCTAGTTCGAACTAACGCGTCTAGAACTAAAAACTAGTTCGAACTAGCGTTTTGCTACTTCGAACTAGTAAGTCCACATTGAGTGGACTCTGAACAGGGCTTAAGGATGGCCGGAAGCAGTGCCGGCAGGGCATAAAAGGAGGACTTAGAGCATGGAGATGCTGTCTCAGGCTAGCCGAGGGCTGCGCTTAAAGGGTCCCGACCCCCACCCCGGACACACAGTTCTAAGGGGTGCCCCGCTTCCAAAGAAGTTCTGGCTTGGAGTGCCCTGAGTGCCCACACTGGGCACATCACACCACTCGGCCATCAGCCCGGCTGCACTTGCCGCAGGCTGCCATCTGGGGAGAGGGAGTAATTGGGGGGCTGCAGGAGAGCTTCCACCCCCAGAAGCCCGCAGAGCCAGCCCAGTCCTCCCCATCGGGGGCTCGTACCCCATTCCTCCCTCACCTCCTTCCACTTACCCTTCCCTAGCCCCTCTTCTTATTGATGTACAAAATAAAGATAACGTTTCTTCCAACATTGACTCTGTCTTTATTGAAAAAAACTGGGGGACACTGGGAAAAGGAGGTGGGAGAGGGGAAGAGAAAGGCTGGGAGAGGGGAGGGCAACTAACATGATCAGGGGTTGGGAACAGGTCCCAGATGAAGAAAGGCTACAGAGACTGGGACTGTTCAGCTTAGAAAAGAGGAGACGGAGAGGGGACAGGATAGAGGTCTCTAAAAGCAGGGGTTGGGTGGAGAGGGTGCATTCAGAAAAGTTCTTCCTGAGTTCCCATAAAGAAGGACTAGAGGACACCAAAGGAAAGGAATGGGTAGCAGGCTTGAAACTAGTAAGAGAAAGTTGTTGTTCTTGACAAAGCAAATAGTTAACCTGTGGAACTCCTTGCTGCAGGAGGCTGTGAAGGCTACAACTAGAACAGAGTTTAAAGGGAAGTGAGATAAAGTGATGGAGGTTGGGTCCATGGAGTCCTATTAGCCAGAGGGTAGGAGTGGTGTCCCTGCCTAAAGTTTGTGGAAGGCTGGAGAGGGATGGCACGAGACAAATGGCTTGGTCATTATCTTCGGTCCATCCCCTCCAGGGTCCCTAGGGTTGGCCGCTGTTGGCAGACAGGCTACTGGGCTAGATGGATCTTTGGTCTGACCCAGTACGGCCATTGTAAGCTCAGGGCTCAGTGTCGGGGGTCTCAGTGGACCCCCTTGATTTTCATGCACACCTGCTCGTGGGTGGCCAGGCTGGCAGCTCTCCTGCCCTAGACAGCCACTTTCCTGTGCCTAGTGCGGAGATCGTGGACGAGGTCCACGATGTCCGCACTAGCCCAGGAAGGTGCCCGCCTCTTGCGGTCCAGGGCAAGCTCCCGGGAGCCGCCAGCCTGGTCCCGGCAAGAGGGGGTGGGCTGGGGGGCATCGGGTGGGTGGCTCTGTGCCGTGCCAGGTGCAGGGTCTGCTAGCTGGGTGCTGGCAGGCTTGCACCTGGCACGGGCACCGTAGCCAGCCCGTGCCCCTTTAAGGGGTCCGGGGCCGGGAGGGGGGCATAGAGTTTCCCTGGTGTTGGCCAGAGTGGCCACCAGGGAAACCTGGGGAGGGCTAGCCTCCCACTAGTTCGAACTAAAGGGCTACACAGCCCTTAGTTCGAACTAGCTAGTTCGAACTAGGCGTTAGTCCTCGTAAAATGAGGTTTACCTAGTTCGAACTAAGCGCTCCGCTAGTTCGATTCAAATTCGAACTAGCGGAGCGCTAGTGTAGCACCTATTAAAGTTAGTTCGAACTAACGTCCGTTAGTTCGAACTAACTTTGTAGTGTAGACATACCCTTACATAGCAGGGGAAAATGTCACATACATACACACATACACACGTTACTCTGTATCAGTCCTCTCAGCATAGATCCTCAAGACTTTACATCACAGCATCAAGTCTGCAAGCTGAGGAGAACTGGACAGGAATTCATTCAGATCCCATCCAGGGACTTCCTGGCTCAACTGAAAGAAGGCTTACTCCTTCAGGGCACACTATCTCCCATGTCTCCCAGAGGCTAAATGGTCTGTCTCTATAACAGTCTGACATGACTCTCATACACAGACTCCGATTGTCCATTTAACATACTCCAGTAATATCCACCTGCTACTGGAGAAACAGCCATGTCAAAATTCCTCATACTAATTTTAAATGACTCTTCTCTGTCCACTCCTCTATCATGCTTGCCATCCACCACCTTTCTATCCCTGTATTGGCATTTACACATCTGATGGTTAGGAAAAGGAGACTACTATACGTTTCTCCATAAATGGTAAGAGTGCCTAGCGCAGGGATGGGCAAAATATAGTCTATGAGCTGGATCCAGCCTGTCACAATACTCTGGGCCACCAATGTCCCAGTGGGAACCTCAGGCAGGCTGCTTGACTGCTGTGCTCCTGCACGCCACTTAAAGCAGCTAGCTGCTGGGGCCAGTGTTTGTCTCCGCACCATGCACACTTCAGGGTAGGGAGGTCTCTGTATGCTGCTCCCACACCACCAGCACAATCCTCGCAACTCCCATTGGCTGCAAACTGACCAATGGGAGCTGTCTGGGCCATGCTTACAGGCGCAGGCAGTTTGTGGAGCTTCCTCTCCTCGTGGCATGCACTACACAGAGACACACATCCTGGGCCCAGTAGCCGGACACTTTGAGTGGCGTGCAGAAGTGTGGTGGGCAGGAAGTCTGCCTGAAGATCCCACTGAGCAGCTGAGCAGGAGCTGCCTAGCATAAGTGACTCCTGTATCTGACATCCTCACTTCCGCCCACATTGCAACTCCCTGCTCCGGTCACAAACTAAACCCTCTGCACCCCCTTCTGCACTCCTGCCTCTGGTCACAACCACCTCCCAGACCCAGCACCCCCTTTTGCATCCCTCCTCCAGGTCAGCATCCTCTCCTATACACAAAACCCTGCCAGAAACTGCACCCCCTGCTGTAACTCAATGCCCTCTCTTCCACATCCTACACCTTCTCTTATGCCCCAATGTCCTACCAACCCCCTTTCTGTATACACCCTCCATCCCAGACCCTGCACATCCTCCATTAAAATCAATGAAGAGTGCGGCCCTTGACCACTTACTAAATTCTTAGAGTGCCACCCCCCCATCAAAAATTATTGGTAACCCTGGCCTAGAGCAATACCTTGACTTAGTGTCACTTTGTGCTGTAGCCACTAGATGGCACACAGAAGCCATTGCAGGCACAGATTTGAGGATGCTTGCTGCAAGCCAAAGACTTTTTAGGCAGAAAGATGAAAATCATCAGGTCACAAATCCTAACGCATAATGAAGAGGTATGAACTGTACAAAGAGGTTCTGTGCAAAATCACCCAAGAAATTATTATAGAGAGGCAGAATGAGCCGATGGGGAATGACTCAAATTGTACTGTTCTAAAAGCTACCTTTAATGAGAAAATAAAACTGGAATAAAGTCCAATAAGTCCAAAAGTCCCTCATTTGTAAAAGTAAAATTGTATCTTCTGCTATAACTGCCTCTGATGGCAGCAAGCAAGTGGTAATCAAACTGCTATCCCAGGCAGCACCACACCTACAGGGTTGCAGTGCCCAGCACAACCCACCATAGGCCCCACCCACACCCCCATCTCTTCCTGCCCCTGCTCTGTCCCTACTTCATCTTTTCTCTCAAGCCCTGCCTCTTCTCTGCCCCGCCTTTTCCCACCCTTGCTCCGCCCCCTTCTGTCCCTGTTGCACCCTTTCCTCCAATCCCCCTCCCTCAAGCAACACGTTCCAGGAGATTACGAGGGGAGGGAGGGAGCTAGCACTGGCAGCAGGAGTAGGGACCCCTGCACTCACCATGGTGGTGGGAAGCCAAGTGATCCACCCCTGCTATTTGCATTCTGCCAAGCCCAGTTCCCATCAGTGTGCTCCAGGGAGCAGAGTGGGTTGGGGGCCACAGTGCTCCACTTCCTGTCACTGCGATGAAGCAGAATAACCCAGCTGAGAGCAAAATGCAGGACAATGTAGCACTTTAAAGACTAACAAGATGGTTTATTAGATGATGAGCTTTCGTGGGCCAGACCCACTTCCTCAGATCAAATAGTGGAAGAAAGTAGTCACAACCATATATACCAAAGGGTACAATTTAAAAAAATGAACACATATGAAAAGGACAAATCACATTTCAGAACAGGAGGGAGATGCCGGGGGGGGGGGGGGAAGGAAGGAAGGTAAGTGTCTGTGAATTGATGATATTAGAGGTAGGGAGAGTGGGATGTTTGTGAGTTAATGGTATTAGAGGTGATAATTGAGGAAACTATCTTGATAATGGGTGAGATAGTTCAAATGTTTGTTGAGTCCTTTTTGGAAAGTGTCGAATTTTAACATGAATGACAGTTCAGAGGATTCCCTTTCAAGTGCAGATGTAAAAGGTCTTTGTAGCAGAATGCAGGTGGTTAAGTCATTGAGAGAGTGTCCTTTCTGGTTAAAATGGCAAGAAACTGTTTTCTCTTTGTGATCTTGTCTGATATCTGTTTTGTGGGCATTAATCCAGCTGAGAGATGCAGGACTGGAGTAGGCTGAGTGGGTCACTTTGCTTCCCGTGGCTTCTGCCAACTAGTAAGTGCAGGAGCGGGCTTGGCCACTGCTGCTGGCATCAGGTCCTCCCAAGCCATCCCCCAGGCTGCCCTGGTCCAATTGGAGTCCCAAAGCAGAGGCCTTGGGTAGCTACCCCAAACTGTCCTATAGACAGGATGGCTCTGATCCCAGGAAGGAAGAGAAGAGAATATTTCAGTGACAGGCACTCTGGGCTCTTATGAAAATGCAGGAAGCATGAAATGCACATTGTCAGCTTTTATTTTACAAAAGCAGAGATTTAAACTTGAAAAGAGAAAGGAGGGGTCATGTCCAGCCCTCTGCCCTGAGACCGGACCAATTAATCCTAGGCCATCCCTGACAGATGCTAAAACCATTAATGGTTCATTATTTTCCAGCCCGCTCTTGTCTCCAACCTGCTCTCTCATGAAGGAATTAAATTCCACATTAAATAATCTAAAATAGTGTCAGAATTGTTAGATTTTTTAAAGCTGCCTCATATAGAAGGAGAACGAGGAATATGAGGTAATATCTTTTATTGGACTAGCTCCTGTGGGTGAGAAAGACAAAAAGAGCTTTGTGGGGCAAGCTCAAAAGCTTGTCTCTCTCATGCACAGAAGTGCAATAGGAGATAATACAGGTTGCATCTCCCTGGTCTGGCACCCTCAGAACCTGAGTGGCCCCGAACAAGGGAGTGTGCCTGATTGGGAGAGGTCAGTCGTTGGGCTCTCCTGAGGCTCCTCTCCTGGTCACGGATCCATCCAGTGCCCTTCCCCAAGCCCACTGCTGGGCTCCGCTGCCTCCAGCTCTTTGGTAGGGCTCCTCTCCAGGCTGCTGGCCCCACCCTGGCTGGGGGGACTCCCTGCCCCCAGCCAAGCTCTTCTCTGAGCAGCTAGCCCCATTGCAGTCAGCCGGGCTTCATACCCCCAGCCAGTGGGCTCCCAGCCATCAGGTCTCTGTTCTGTGTCCCTGGCCAGTGAGGCTTTGCTCTGGGTCAGCCTCACTCCAGCTGCAACAGGGCTCCACGTCCCGGGTCAGCATGATTCCCTGCCTCTGACTGCTGGACCTGCTTTGGCCAGCAGGGCTCCACACCCTGGCAGCCAGGGCTTCCTGCCCCCCACAGCCTGCTGACCAGGCTCGCTGCCTGCAGGCCACTGGTCCTATAGGCTGCCAGCTGCTGGCAACCTCTGCAGGTGGGGCTCTGTGATCCAGCAACATCTGTAGTCTTGCTGGACTATAGATGTTGCTGGCCCAAAGAGTCATGGACCACAGAGGTTCAACCTGTACTTCACCCACATTGTGTCTCGAGTACCCTGGGTCCGACACAGCTACAACTGCATTGCATCATGAAGAAACAGCTTTTAACAAGAGTTATATTTTTATAATACAAAATGGAAGAGAAAGTCAGAGAATGTATGATGGTGTGGTGTGTTATAAAAGTTTTACCATCACCAGTTTAGCAGTTAAGTTCTGTGGGGAATTCCAAATGAATGCTGAAAATACCTTGATAGTGTTCCATCCAGTCTGTGTGGAGGGACACATATTTTAACAAAAAACTATATAAAGAAAGCATCTTAAATGTCATTGCTAATATTTTTAGCTCCCTCTGCCTGGAACAACAAGCTACATGAGTCCAAATATACAGGCTTGGAGGGAGAAAATACTCTTCAGAATCACGTGCATTTCTATACAGAATATCAGGATTTTAAATCCCAGGGAATTTTGGGCCTTTTACAGCTAAAGGCGCAGAAAGAATTTCCGTCTTTCTGGAATTTCCTCTTAGCAGTATAAAGCTCCTATTTATATCCCATGATCGGGTGTCAAGATTCCCATAACACAATCCTGTCACTGATGCAGTACTGACTTGTCCTACACCTCAAGGGCTAGGAGTAGAACTTTGATCTGGCTTGTTGTGATACTTGTGCGGTCCGGGGAGGGAGAGGTGGGAAATGGCAGCTGTTTTAATCTGTTCAAGGGGAGACAGATTAATGAGCAGAGGCCAGACAGTCAAAGGTACATGATATATGCAAAGGGCTCTTAATTTTATCCCATAGATATAATTTCCACATGTGTGATATGCATACGTAGGCATGTATGTATATTACATTTACATATGTTAGAAGCATAGAATCTGGAATAAAGGATTTGGAACATGTACCTGACTTCTAAAACAGTCAAAAAATAAAAACATATCCTTAAGAAAATTGATTAGTGCAGTGTTTCCCAATTTTATTTGACCATGGAACACTTTTAAGCTCGGAAAAATTTCAAGGAACTCCTACAGCCAGGGAAAAACTTTGTCGAGCAAAAAAAACCTGCATAAGTTGTTGCTGCTAGACCCCTTGGTAAAAGCAGAGCGGCAGTGGGGGATGGGAGGAGAGAAATCTTGGGTTGATCAGGAGAAGCAGGACCAGCAGCTATTGCTGCTGCTAGGCCCCTTGGTAAAAGCAGAGTGGCAACGGGGGAGGGGAGATGTCTGAAAGCCCAGTGGGGAACCAGAGAAGGAGCCAGCATCTTTGTGCACCGGGCTCTGTCTCTTTAAGCGGGGGAGCGTTCAGGTGCTCACGGAACCCTTGCTTTCACTTTGCAGAACCCCAGGGTTCCACGGAGCACCATTTGGGAAAGACTGGATTAGTGAATGCGCAATGCAGTAGTAGTTATGGGGATGTGAAAGTTAATGGGCACTCTGTTAAAATAAAAAAACCAAGTGTGCTTTTCCAGTTTCATACAAACAAGACACCCCTTCTGCAATCTCAAATAACCATAAAATATAAATCCATACCTGCACACTAGCAGACACCAATTATAGAATACTGGGGTCGCGATTATGGTCAGCCACCTATAGTATAGGTTGCTTGAAGGATCAACCACAAAGATCTCCTTTTTCTTCCTGAAAAGTAAAACGTGCAGATTATTTTCATAAGGAGGCCATGTTTTTGTTCAGTAAGACTGAATACCCTTCCAGAAGACTGTAATAGTTGCAGCACATTTAGGCCACATGTTCACTACACAGATTGCTCCTGCTGCAGTCGACCTTCTGGCGTTCGATTTAGTGTGTCTAGTGAAGATCCGTTAAATCGAACTCAGAGGATGCCCCTGTCAGTGCCAAATACAGGACTATGTAGTACTTTACTCCTGCATCTTATGAAGAGGAAGGGAAACCAATGGGAGTGTTTGCTTCCTTTGATCTCCCACTGTGTGAACAGTGTGGAAACTCGATTTAAGATACAGCAACTACAGCTACATAATTAACGTAGCTGGAGTTGTGTATCTGGAGTCGACCTTCCACTGTTGTATAGGTCAGACATGTAGATTTAGACATAGCACCAAAGGCCAGCCCTGCTGACATCCCAGCTATTGCTCAGTACAGCAGCTCAAGCTTTTTTCATTTGACTCAGTCTATTCCTGTTTGCCCCCAAATCCATAGCAATCAAAAGGAACTAGAAAAATCTACATAAATGTCAAAACAGCATAGCTGAAAGTGATTTAAAATTATTAACACTCTTCTTGCAAGCCATCCCTTGTGTTTTAAGTAAGCCATCCCTCAGACCAGACTGAGCAAGTTAAGTGCATCTTAATGTCATCCCTGCTTAAATCATGAGGAAAGCCATGGTCCCTTGTCTCAACAGGATCTTCTCCAAGAGCCCTTTGGAGATTTTCTCTAAACATAGGTTAAATATTTATCTTTTTTATTTCCATTATAACAAGATGATCACTCTGCCTCTAACAACTTTGACATATTTATATGAATGAGAATCTAACAGGACAAAAAAATCTGCTAACTCCCTTTGAAATGGGAAATGATCTGTTTTCCTCTATGCCTATTTGTCTCTCTCCGTCTGCTACCAATATTCGTAGCCTACTCCATCACCATTTTGCTCATAATTCATTTCGCCATTGTCAACCATTTAGTTGCACTACAATTAATTTGTTGTTCTGAAATACTCTTTTACTGTTCCTTATCTTTAAAAAATGTTTTTTACTTACTTAAGAACCAAGAGTTTGACCCTACATTACTTGAAATCAATAGCAAAGCTTCCATTGACTGAAATGGTGAAGTTTAGGTCCCAGTATTGTCTCCCTTATTTCTGGTGAGTAGTATCTTACTTTCACTCTGATTTCAATGCAACTACTCCTACTGTAAGGCAATTCTAATTGTAAATAAGGTTGCAATGAAGATGGGGGTATGCTTGTGAGAGTGTAGAAATATTATATATATATACAATTGTGAACATGACATGTTTGCAAGGGGGGTGCTATCTGTACTAATGTGCTATCATTAAAAACCTCAATTCTGCACATTCATAATATAGGCATCTTTCTTTTAAAACCAAAAAGAATCCTATTTATCTTCCCACTCACCATAGATTGTTACCAATTTCTTCAAAAAGCCACAACAAAATTGTGACTCACTCTGTTCCCTGAGTCAAAAGGTCAATGCCTATCGTGCACTCTCCAAAGAATGATCCTTTCTCATATAAATCTATTCTATTATTTTCTCTGCTGCCTTGTTTCAAAGAACCTCAGACTTGTGTGAAAGGACAGTCCCCACTGGGCACTCTGGGAGGCTCACAGTGCTTCCTCTAGAAAAAAAAAAGATTCTGCTCGAACAAAACTTTGTTTTAGAGAGAAGATTCTATGACCTGGAATGAGGAAGAATCCACCCAGAAGTGGCATTCTGAACTAAGGATACTACAGCATTACGGTACCTACTACACACTCTACACACGTGTGTGATGTATTTATTATAACACACCCCTTGAAATCAGTGTTCATTCTGCACATACAACACATGCTCTTTCCATATTTTCTTCTTTACATGGCATTGCACTAAGGGCAACCCTAATAAACAGAGTTTATAAATCATTAATTAAGGGGCAATTGTCTATTTACATAATAGTAAAGGCCACATGCACTGCCTGATGTAAGAAATTGCAACCACATTGAAGTAAGTGGAGCTGCTTCTGCTCACAGCAGGGCAAATCATAGTAAATATAATTGACCATGTCAAAATGGATTAAATATTCATCTAAATATTGTGGTTTTGTTCTGTGGCCATGTTAACTCTAAAGATATTCTTTACCATGACTAAGCCTGTACAGGCTTGCAAAGGAGACTGCTGTTGACTGATAGGACCTGATAGGAAAAACTTAAAAAACAACAAAAAGTCTAGAAGCACCTTAAAGACTAAGATGTAGATGGTATAACGAGCTTTTGTAAGCACAACCCACTTCTTCAGCAGACTGGAGTATTAGAAGTCCAGATCCAAGAATAAATAAGGGAGAAAGGGCGAGAAGAAGGGAGGAGGGGGAAAAGATTGTTCACGTAGTTACAAGAAGCTAATGAGAACAACTGGCACCTCCATTGTGTGGTTGGTTGGATAAGCTTGATAGGCAAGGCAAGGACTTGAACAGCCAACTCAGGTGATCAGAGATCAGCTGAATTCCCTTTACTGCTGAGTCTGAAGCAGGGGGTGCTGGAACAGGGAAGCCATGGTTCCCTGGGGCCTCATCACTTTATCAGCTGTAAGGGCAACCGATGGGAGGGAAGGGGTGGAGAGGAATGAGTAGGGGATGCGGTGTTGGGTGATGTGGTGGCACAGGGGCACGTGGAGTTGGGGAAGGGACAGCACAATAACAGGGGCTTGGGAAGAAGAGGTGGCACAAGGGTAGAACCTCAGGGGCAGGGGCAGTGAGGGGGTGGGGCCATGGTTCAGATGCCGGTCCCCACACACACACTTTTAAGGAGCTTCCACCACTCCTGGTCTGAAGTTAGACCAACATAGTATTGGGAAGATGCCAAGGACAGGACTGATGAAGTGGGTTTTACCCACAAAATCTCATGATCTAATATATTTGTTAGTTTCTAAGGGTATGTCTAGACTACACCCCTATTTCAAAAGAGGGAAGTAAATTAGACAGATTGAAATTGCAAATGAAGCCGGGATTTGAATTTCCCGTGCTTCATTTGCATAATGGCAGCCGCGCGTTCTTTCAAAAAAGGGCTTTTCAAAAGTGAAACCGCCATCTAGAAGTGGTTCTTTCGGGGGGGGGGGGGGGGGAAACCTTTTTTGAAAGTTCCTGTACTTTTTTTGTGTGGAGTACAGGATCTTTCAAAAAGGGTTGTTGTTTTTTTCAGAAGAACCGCATTTAGACGGTGGTTTCACTTTCAAAAAGCCCTTTTTCCAAAGAACGCACGACTGTTATTATGCAAATGAAGCGCGGGAAATTCAAATCCCGGCTTCATTTGCAATTTCGATCTGTCTAATTTACATCCCTCTTTCGAAAGAGGAATGTAGTCTACACATGCCCTAAGGTGCCTCAGGACTGCTTGTTGTTTTCAAGGACAGAACTGTGTGCTTCGGAGCATATTGCCGGTTCCCGGAGCAGTTGCACAGTTTCAAAGTTGAAAATTTATTACATCTTTGACATAAGAACACCTCTGCAGCCTGGGGAAACAAAACTGTAGCAGAACCTTCCTTTGAATACTTAACTACTTCATGTAAGACTCAATGGTGCAGGAGGTGTGTTACAATCATACATTCAATAGTAATACTTACTCCTCTTTTTTTTTATCATCTTTTTTGTCGTCTTTTTTCTCCTCTTTCTTTTCCTCCTTTTTTTCTTCTTTTTTCTCCTCCTTAACCTCTTTCTTTTCTTTGTTCTTGCTGTATAACATAGTGTAACATTTATCAATGTTCCCAATTTACAGTCTAGGCTAGGCTAGAGGATGGAAGTTGAGGCAGGATAAAGAAGGCTCTGAAGTTGGGTTTTGCACCTACAGAAGAGGAAAGGACAGGGCTTCTCAACTAGACTACTCACTATTTGGGACCTGTATTACATGAACTATGCTGCAGAATTAACAACAGCGTGGTATTAAATCATGTAACCAGTTGGCTGATTTTGTGAGAGATTAACCCAAGCTTTAACAATGTTTCCTTTGTTTACAGCGGAATATTTCCCATTTGCTTGACTCTTCAGGCAGCTAAAAAAATCTGTTTCATGGCATTAGGACTTGAAATGATTTGATAGTCTCAAAATTTGCTTGGTCTTTTGACATACTTCGGCCCCAACAGCACCAACTACCTGTTTAAAGCTGTGGTGGTAGTTAAGTAAAAAGGTTTGATTCTCTTCTCACACTTGTTTTGCTCTCATGTAACTCCCATCAAAATTATCTCTGACTTACAATAGTGCAAGAGAACCATAGCCAAAGGGGGCAATTGCCCTAGGGCCTGGCAATTCAAAGGTGCCCAGGGATCCCGGCCATCACCACTACTACGGCAGTGGGGACAGACAGAGCCCCCGGCCCTTTACATTGCTGCTGGAGCACCAGGCTGGGCACTCTGTGTGGCTGTGAGGTCTGTGGGAGAGGACATGCTGCAGTCCAGGAAGCACTGAGGGCTGGCAGCCCCAGCTCCCCCCCTTCTGCCTGAGGCCTCACCCATTCCAGGGGTGCAGAGCCAGTCCCCCCACCTTGCTTGGGGGCCCATGGTGGCTGTCAGCCCTGCTGCCTAAGAACATGCCAATTGTAATGAAAGCACAGTATTTTGAGGGACAGGAGGACGGTGTGAAAATATATTCACTAATTTTAAGATAAATGCAATTGGCTTAGGAATATCCCTTATCAGCTGATAATAAACATGAGTCCTGATACTCTCTGACCACACTCCCATTGTGATGCAGCATGGCAGTGTTATTTGGAAGACCCCTGCCTTAACTTAGCTGGCATAAGTCAAAATCCTAAAACCATCCCCGTTTGCATTCTCCAAGGTGTTATTTAGAGGTTCACCAAATCAGGCTTGGGCATGCAGTGAAACTTCACTGGGGCCTATGAAAATCCACATGGCCAGGGAACACAAGTGTAGAGTGAAATAGTCTCTGTGTTAATCGATTAACTGAAAGAGCTCCTAAATTCCTACCCACATTAGGGCTACATTTACTCTGCAGAGTTTTTGTGCAAAACCGACCATTTTTGCACAAAAACTTGCGGCGTGTCCACACTACAAGCGCATTCTTGCACAAGAAAAAGTACAGTTAATTATAAGAATCGCAAAAAGACAGTGTGTACGGGTAACAGGGATTTCTTGCACAAGCAACCCCTATGGCTAAAATGGTCATCAGAGCTTTCTTGCACAAGAGAGCATCCACACTGCCATGTACGCTCTTGCACAAAAGCAAATGGCACTGTGGACGCACTCTTGTGCAAGAACTTCTGGCGCAAGAACTCTTGCGCAAAAAGTTGTTGTGCAAGAATCCTGCATTGTAGACGTAGCCTAAGATTTTGCACATCCCCTTATAACAGGATTAGCCTCTTTAGAACAGCAGAGGGTGCTAGTCACACATTTATTTTCTTTACCATTAGACTCCAGATCTTGTGTGACTGCATTTTATATGTAAATGTTGCCATTCCCACAAAGCACTATGTTGATCAGAAACACTCTTGGGTGTCACATTATTCATTTTAATAGCTAACTACTATGCTTTTGTGCATGACATGAACCCCATTCATAACCACTATCCGTATTAACGCACTGGTCCATGATACTCAAAAGCGTTTGGCTCCCAAGGACAGTTGTATAACAAGGGCACAATGTTTCTTTTTAAAAGAACTGTGCTGCTGAGTATTTATCAGCCTGATTATGCAAGGAAGATTCATTTGACATGGCTAAGCAATCAAAATTTGTCAGTGCCATTGAACCATGGAAGAGGTGTTTTGACAAAAATCAGTAGTTTACCCACTGATCAGTAGATGGCTGTTTTTATTTTACTGGGGAATGGAATTTCTCCTGACTCCATTTTCTCCATTTATTCACTGGGGGCTGGATGAATTATATTCATCTCTTTGTTCAGACACTGCTCTATCTCCCTGCTCTACCCACAGTATCTATTGCTACAGCAACGTTAGCACAGTGCAAAAATACCCTAAAGACTTGCCACTGAGGGTGACTCAAAAGGAAGGACAAGCCCCTCCTTTCTCCTATCCTGAGAGCTAGCATAGCCCCTGCATGGCACCTGCAAATTTGAAGGCCTCATCTCTGCTGCTTCACATATGGGCACTCTGTTGCTCCTTCCATCTTCACAAACCTGGAGCTTTAACAACACCTGCAGTTTATTTCCTCTGAGGTTTTATTAAGTCACCACCATTCAAGTAATCACTTGAAAGGATATTCCGATCTATTCCCTTTGACTAAAGGAAATGGAAAGGACTTTTTGTCCCGTTTTTCCTGAGTATACAGTGAAGAGATATCCATTTGGGCTGGGAAAGACTTGCCTGCCTATACTCTTCTAATCATATAATTATAATAGTTAATAAAATGTAGTACTTACGTAATGTTTTTCATCTTTAAATTGCTCTACATATCATCTATCTATTCCTTACGCCACCCAGGTGAGATAAGTATTGTCTCAATTTGGGGAAACTATAGCACTGATAGTTAAGTGATAAGCACAAGGCACAGCATGAGTCACTGTCAGAAATAGGGTTAGAATTTGTGTCTCAGTCCTATGCCCTGAAGCTTTGTCTATGCTATGAGATTTTTGCGGCACAGCATATGCTATTGACGGACTCGTTAGCATGAGTTGCAATGTCATTAGCATATTTTCTGCAGATGCTTTTTGCACAATGGGTTTTTGCGCAAAAAGAAGCAGTGTAGCCACTTCCGTTTTGCACGGGAGAGGCATAAGGATCTTGCGCAAAAGGGGGGTTTTGCACAAAATGGAAGCGGCTACACTGCTTCTTTTTGTGCAAAAACCCATTGTGCAAAAAGCAGTGACAGAAAATATGCTAATGACATCACGACTCCTGCTAATGAGTCCGTCATTAGCATACTCTCTGCCGCAAAAACTTGTAGTGTAGACATAGGTAAGAGTCGTAAGCCATGCTTCACACTTTTAGTTCTACTATTACTGTTCTACAGTAAAAGCCCAAAATCCTGAGCATTGTAAACATTGTTGTAGTACACAGGGCATTTATTTTTAAATCAAGCACTCATAAGAAAAAAACAGTCAATTAAAGAGAAATAAAAATTTCTCCCAAGTATGGAATTTTGAAATGGAAAGAAGTTTTCAGAGAATGATCATTTTAAATTCACAGTGTATTGCTCAACAATGACTTGTCTGCTTCTAATATGGACAATTCCTTTTGGCCCTGAGTTTTTTGTATTTGGGTTTTTACATAGGAAAGAAATGAAAAACAAGACTAGCCTCAAGGCAGGAACAAAACTACTGCTGTTTGCTGTGCCATTCCCAGAGCTAGAGGGCAAGGGTCATTATCAGCTATAGTGTGGAGTGATTTCAGGTTACTGGAGCTCTTCACATTTTCTAGAATTCTTTCTTTGAAGGAATTAAATAGCCTGAGAAATCTAAAATTGGCTATTACTTCCTTAGATTTCAAGGTCAGAAGGAAATGTTGTGATCATTTCAGTAAGACCTTGTGTATGACACAGGCCATAGAATTTCATCAAGCACCGACTGAAACAAAACAACTTTTAGTTTAGCTAAACCATATCTTTGAGAAAGACATCCAATCCTGATTTAAACTGTGTATGTCCAGAACTTCTGCATACCCTATATAATATCAGCTTTTAGCCACGGAAAAGGCACAAATGACAATGTGAAGTTATTTGAATATTTGATTTGAAAGCTGTGTGTCAATAAAAAAGAACGCTGTTAAGAAAAATAATAGACAGATCTCTTGCCCATGAGTTTAAATGTCAGCAAGCCCATTAGTAATGTTGCAAAATCAGCCAGCCTGAATTTGAAGAGGTAGGGACTAGTAGTTGTTTAATCAGACACATGGAAAAGAAGGGAAGCTGGAAATAGTTCCCCTGGAAACTCAGGAATATTTCCATAACCTATAAAACTAGACCTTTCTCTACATTAATTCCATATATCAGGAAGAGGCTTAGAAAAAGATAAGCAGGAGTCTATAGCTACAATAGTCACTAACATGTTTTGAACAGGGAAGAGGGTAAGGAGCTGGTACATCAGAGGCAAGAAGGTGCTATGAAGCAAGCAGTGATGTACTTACTCTTCGTTGTTGTTGCTGTTGTTGACATTAAATCTGGCCAGGGACCAGTGACTGAAGCAAGTTAAATAGAACACAGTAAAAGAACAATATTGTACATTTTGTGCACATGTTTACCAACATGATAGACTGAGCTGCTGCTCCTACTCATACTTTGAAAAGATTAGAAGGGCCAACTTTGACCGCAGCTGTAAGCCCTTTTGCATAACTATGTAGGGTACCAATTGCCCTTGATCATGTGCAGAACATACACGTTTGTGACCATGTCAGAAGCACTTTAGCCTGCTCTCAGGCGTATTAATGCTTGACATCATGAGTCTCTCTATTTATAGCAGCATTCCCATTTGGCTGCTCTTATAAGTGTTTCTCAAGCCTTTCAAGTCTTCACAGAAGCAGTGCCAAGACTCCTGGAAAGACAGCAGAAATGCTTACCGTTGCTGCAAAATTAACTCTCCATAACGTCACAACAATTCTGAGCTACTATCACATGGTAACAGAAATGCAATTTGAGCTAGGGAAATGGGATATCTCAGTATCTGGCTAGCTAAAGAAATAACATTGCTGGCACATGACCAGTTTTGTTTACTCTAATGACTTTGAATCTGAAACACTAATGGGCTCCCAATACAGAAATCAGAAAATCTCTTGGCTGTTGGCTTGAGTGATTAGACTATAGTAGCGTGACTAATCTAACAAAATATATTAGGCATGCAAAGAAATACACTGCTTCCAAGCTTAAATTATTAAGAAGCTATTTCAGTAAGGACGGGACTGCATTGATCTGTTGCAAATCTGTGTTCACTATAATATAAATTACCAGCTGTAAATTCAAACCAAATTCTTACCCATCTCAGACTATGTCACATGTGAGCCTGAGCTTCAAAGTAATGAGCCTGCCAAAAAGTTAAGTTCCATCCCTGTGTTTTGACAAACCACAATGTTTTCTTTAGCCAACTCTATGGGGCTAATTTAAGCCTGTAAAGCCTGGTCTATACTGCAGAGTTAAGTTGATGCAAAGCAGCTTATGTTGACTTAATTATTTAAATTTCTACACTAAAATTTCATTCCAGGGATGTAACTATCAAACTGCAGCAACTTAATAACTCCACCTGCATAAGAGGCAGAGCCAATGTTGGTGTGGTTAGCTCAATGCAGTGTCAGTGTAAACCAGTGGTTCTCAACTAGTGATACCAGTTATCTTAGAGGTACACAAAGGTTTTCCAGAGGGTACATCAACTTATCTAGATATTTGCCTAGTTTTACAATAGATTCCATAAAAAAATACTAGCAAAGATGGCATGGACTAACATTTCATATGGTCAATGACTCTGCGTACTATAAACTGAAATGTAAGTACAATATTTATATTCCAATTGCTTTATTTTATAATTATATGGTAAAAGTGAGAAACTAAAGAATTTTTCAATAGCAGTGTGCTGTGACACTTGTATTTTTGTAAGAAAGTAGTTTTTAAGTGAGGTGAAATGCAAGATAAATCAGACTCCTGAAATGGGTACAGTAGTCTGAAAATGCTGAGAGCCCCAAGAGTAGATGCTGTATTGCTTACCTCGATTGTTACAACTTTCAGAAAACCTCCCTGAATGCCTCACACTATCAGGACAATCTGTGCAAGTACTCCTAGTGAGGATGCAGACTGTCAGCACAAGCAGTAAAATATAACATGCACATGAGCAATATAATTACTGCCGTGGCTGTATGCAGACATAATTTATGTTGACTTAATTTTGTAGCGTGGATATGCATTAAGTCACGTATTACATTCACTTGCAAAATGTAAGCCTGGAAACACATCAAGGGCTCACCTGAAGGCATTAGTTCATTTATTTTAAAAAAAGATTCAGACAAGACTAACCCTGCTTGTGACACAGACGTGTGAACACCTTTTAATGATCCATCTTTAACATTTTCTGATTTCTGGAGCAGAAGCCTATCAGTGATGTGTGAATGAGTATGATTAAGTGTTACTGAATGTTGCACGAATACTTGTAGTTGAGTTTCCAAGTGCTCGATGCTAAGATCCAGATTCTAAATGTCTTTGCTTGGGAAACTGCTTTCATACCCAGCATACAGCAGCAGAGTGAAAGCTCTTTTCAGTCCAATCAGTAGGGATTAAAGTCCAGGTTAAGGGACTGTTCTGGGTTCTGGCATAAGCAATGTAAGCTAAAATCCCACTCCTGAAACTGTCCAATACACTTTAGAAGAAGAAATCATCTTAAAGGAAAAAGTGTTCATTATTATCAGGCTCACACCACTGGTATATTCAAGGCTTGAATAGGATTGCATGGATTGTCTAAGTGTTTACGCTACAACCAGCTTCTCACTGCAGAGTGGGAAAAAGTGAGAAAACCGGGGGCATACCAGTAGTTCAGGGGGACAAAGCATTTATTTTCTCCATTCAGGAACTGGGTTTGCTACTCTTACCTGATGAACAAACAGAGAAATAGCATTGCTAAACTGTGGTCGTACATTCCAGAGAAGAGCAACAAGAATGATTAACGGTCTAGAGAACATGACCTATGAAGGAAGGCTGAAAGAACTGGGTTTGTTTAGTTTAGAAAAGAGAAGACTGAGAGGGGACATGATAGCCGTTTTCAGGTATTTAAAAGGGTGTCATAAGGAGAAGGGAGAAAACTTGTTCATCTTGGCCTCTGAGGATAGAACAAGAAGCAATGGGCTTAAACTGCAGCAAGGGAGGTTTAGGTTGGACATTAGGAAAAAGTTCCTAACTGTCAGGATAGTTAAACACTGGAATAAATTGCCCAGGGAGGTTGTGGAATCCCCATCTCTGGAGATATTTAAGAGTAGGTTAGATAAATGTCTATCAGGGATGGTCTAGATAGTATTTGGTCCTGCCATTGGGACAGGGGACTGGACTCAACCTCTCGAGGTCCCTTCCAGTCCTAGTATTCTATGATTCTATTATTTGCTAGCAAGCACAATGATGGCCAACAAAAAAAAGCAGGAATGCATTACTTGTACCAGAAGTGTCAACATCACCTGCATTTTGCACCCCTATGTAAGAATTTCTTATGTTATATCAGCTTCTGGGAAACTGCATTATTTATCTAAGTGCTTCTACAAGCTACCTGCAACTGAGAAACTGTGCCTCCATCTGTGAGGCTAAAGACCACAGAGTTGCAATTTCAAACTGCACCATGCCTTCCTCCACTGCTTATCCAGGGAGATCTGCCAAAGCAATGATTACCTTCAGCTAATTATGCACAAGAATCTTGGCATAATAATCCCTAGAGAAATTAAATGTATTAAGCAACTCTAGCTCATTTCTGTCCCATTGGTCACTAAGCTCTATTCTATTGAAACTCATTTAATTTGATAGGCTGACTTTGGGAAAGAGAGAGTTACTCACCTTATGCAGTAACGAGGGTTTTTCAACATGTGTGTCCCTGTGGGTGCTCCACTCTAGGTGCTGCTGCATCCTCACGCCGGTGATCGGAGATCTTTTCTAACAGTGCCCTGCCGTGCTGCACATGCGTAGTAGTGTTTCCTCGTGCCGTTAGTGTCTGTTAGTTGCACACGCAGTGTGGTGTCTCTGTTCCTTCTCTCCCTTGAACGTGCACCAAAGAGGCTCAAAAGAAGAGGAGAAGGGAGGGTTGTGGAGCACCCACTGGGACACACATCTCAAAGAACTCCCATTATTGCACAGGGTGAATAACTCTTTTTTCTTCTTTAAGTGATGTCCACATGGGTGTGCCCTCAAGGTGTCTGAAGACCAGTGTCCATCTCGTGGAGGTGGATTTTGAAGCCATGTCCCGGAGACAGTGGAGATGACAGCATGACCCACTAATGTTGCTGGGACTAGGCCGGATGTCAGAGCATAGTGTCTGGTGAAGGTGTGTTCATAGGACTAGGTTGCTGCTCTACAGATCTCCTCAAGTGGGAGATTGTTGAGGAAGTCTGTGGTCGATGTCACTGCTTGGGTAGAGTGGCCATGATAACAGGTGGCAGTTGCTTGTTATGGATGGCGTAACAAGTAGGAATGCAAGAAGAGATCCATTTTGATATTCACTGCCAGGAGACAGCCCATCCTTTCGAGCATTTGGCAAAGGAGATTAAAAGTCTTGTGGATTTTCTTGGACTTGGTCCTGTTAAGGTAAAAAGTGATCGCTCATCACATGATGTCGGAGGGTATATAACACTGCTTGGACTTCACCGTTGTGTGTCTTTGGACAGAATGCAGGTAAATGGATTGGTTCATTAATATGGAAGGGTGAGGGGGCTTTCAGGAGGAATTTTGGTTTAAGTCTGAGTGTGACCTTGTCATTACTGAAAATTGCATCAAAGCTGCTATCTCACCTACACGTCTGCTGGAAGTGATGGCTACAAGAAAGGCTACTTTCATGGACAGATGAAACATGTGGCAAGTGGTTCAAAGGGCAGTTTTGTGAGACTCTTAAGGACATGGCTGAGATCCCACAAAGGGATAGGTGGTCTTACTATGGGGAACTTGTTTTGTAGGCCTGCTAAGAAATGTTTAGTCATGAGGTGCGAAAAAAGAGAATCCTCATCCATTGGTTTATGAACTGTAGAAACCATTTCATATTTAGCTAGAAGGCATTCTGTATAACAAAAGCCATTTCAGTTTCTTGTGTCTGCACGTATACAGGCAGTCCCCAAGTTGCGCAGTTACGAACGGGGTTTTTCTCGCCCCGGAGGATGGGAGTGGCGGGACGCCCAGATGCGCCGCGGTCCCACCGCCCGCGTCCTACGGAGCGAGAAAAGCTGCTCCGCGTCTCCCTGGTCTGCTGGGGGGGGGAAGCCCCCCCCAGCAGACCAGGGAGACACGGAACAAAGCCGCGGAGCACGCGGGCAGTGGGACAGCCCAGACGTGCCGCAGCTGGGCTGTCCCGCTGCCCGCGTGCTCCGCATCTTTGCTCCGCGTCTCCCTGGTCTGCTGGGGGGGGGGGGCGCAGCTAGTGCGCCCTTCCCCCAGCAGACCAGGCTTTTCTCCGGACGCCTGTGGTAGAGCAGCTGGGGCGCTGCCGGTTGGTCCCGCAGCACTGCTCTGGGCACTACTGGACCAACCCGGCAGCACCCCAGCTGCTCTGCCCCGGGCGTCCTGATTCAGCCGCTGCTGGTCAGTTTCAGCAGCGGCTGAATCAGGACGCCTGGGGCAGAGCAGCTTGGGTGCTGCTGGGTTGGTCCAGTAGCACCGAGGAGCGGCACTACTGGAGCAACCCAGCAGCACCCCAGCTGCTCTGCCCCAGGCGTCCCCAAGTCAGCCACTGCTGAAACTGACCAGCGCTGACTACAGGAAGCCCGAGGCAGAGTTTCTCTGCCCCGGGCTTCCTGGAATCAGCCGCTGATCAGTTTCAGCAGCAGCTGACTTGGGGACGCCTGGGGTTCTTAAGTTGAATCTGTATGTAAGTCGGAACTGGCGTCCAGATTCAGCCTGTTGAAACTGATCAGCAGCTGATTTCAGGAAGCCCAGGGCAGAGCAACTCTGCCTCAGGCTTCCTGTAGTCAGCCGCTGGTCAGTTTCAGCAGCGGCTGAATCTGGACGCCAGTTCCGACTTACATACAGATTCAACTTAAGAACAAACCTACAGTCCCTATCTTGTACGTAACCCGGGGACTGCCTGTACTAGAGGGAGTGAACTGGCCTTCACCGAGGTGGGGAGAGGCCAGAAGGATGCGCTGTTGGAATGTGTTAATGAACTATTTTGAGCTGAAGCTCGAACTCCCTCTAAACCTGTTTCTTTCTTTGCTGATAATAATTCCTCTTTGAAGTTCACTTTGATTTCTTGCCCTGACATCAGACTTGTTTGGTTAAGGGTATACAATTAATCCTAGTATTTTATTAGCCAGCCTTACTGGGCCCGGCTTTGCTAGGACCACGTTTAGCTCATGCTGTGCTTTATTAATTAATAAAGCTGTTTGTTAGCTGCCTAAACAGAGAGGAGCATTTTTTTGCTTCAACAAAACACTGCAATTGCCTGTGAGTTGACTTTTATTGAACTAAAAGAGAGACCTGACTGCCACCATTTCAAGGAGGTAATCCAGTATGATTGGTAGGAGAGTGCTGGGAGGTGGGATATTATGTTTTCCCCGTATCCATGTAGAAAATCTCTTCCATTTGTAAGTATAGGTTTTCCCAGAAGAATCTCATCGACTATTGATTAATATTTGTTTTACCTTGTCAGAGCAGGACGTTTCGGCATCATGGATCCATGAGGGAGCCAGGCTTTGAGGTTAACTGTGACCAGATCTGGATGGAGAGTCCTGCTGTGATGCTGGGATAGAAGATCGTGATGTGGTGGGAACGCATAGGGAGCGGAGATCACCAGTCATTGGAATATGGAAACCAGGTCTGCCTGGGCCACAATAGTGCTACTAGTATGACCCATGCTTGCTCCTATCTGATTTTCATGATTACTCAATGTATCCAGGGTAACGCTGGAAATGCATACAGAAGTGGGGCTTCCCATTTGAGGAGAAATGCATCTCTTAGAGATCCCTTTCCCAGGGCTGCCCTGGAGCAAAACTGGTAACATTTGCAGTTGGATCAGGTCACTAAAAAGTTGATATCGGGTTGACCCTACTTGGAGAACACTTCCTGGAGGGCTGTTATGTCCAGTACCCACTTGTGTTGGTCTGAGAACAGGCAGCTGAGATTACGGTAACATTGAGAACTTCTGGTAGGTAGGTTACTATGGGGTAATTCAGTGCCATATGCACGAATTCCAAAGTTTCATTGCCTCGGTGCAGAGGGAGTTGGACCGTGCTCCTCCCTGGTGGTTGATGTAGTACATGCAAGATGTATTGTCTGTTAGGATGCAGATCACCTTCTTCTTGATGAGTGGGAGAAAATGAAGGCATGCGTAGCATACTGCTCTTAACTCCACGAGTTCAATATGGAGTGTGCTTTCTTGGTAAGACCATTTGCCCTGAACAGCATGGGACTCCAAGTGTGCTCCCCAGCCCACACAGGAAGTGTCTGTAGTTATGGTAATCATCAGGGATATTTCTTGAAATGGGATGTCCTCTCGCATAGGCTATGTCTAGACTGCAAGCCTCTTTCGAAAGAGAGCGTCTAGACTGCACGTTGAACTTTCGAAAAAGCGGCTTGCTTTTTCAAAAGAAAGCATCCAGTGAGTCTGGATGCTCTCTTTCAAAGAAGCCCTATTTACATTGAAGAACGCCTTCTTTCGAAAGAGGAACTTTCGAAAGAAGGCGTTCTTCCTCGTGAAATGAGGTTTACCGCCATCGAAAGAAAAGCCGCGTTCTTTCGATTTAATTTCGAAAGAATGCGGCTTGAGTCTGGACGCAGGGGAAGTTTTTTCGAAAAAAGGCTACTTTTTTCGGAAAACCCCCTGAGTCTGGACACAGCCCTAGTGTGCAGCTATGTCCACCAATGTAGGGAAGATAAGATGTGGTGCAGTATATTGACTATTTTGTGAAGGGAGTCGCTGGAGGGGATGTAAATCGTAGCCAGCCATGTTTGGAGGTACCTCGTATAGAGTCTGGCTAGTCTCAGCACATATATTGTGGCCGCCATATGACCAAGTATTTAGAGACAGGTGCGTACTGTCATAAGTGGTGAAACTTGTGCAGTGTTTATGAAGGCAGTGAGTAAATCAAACCTGTGTTTGGGTAGTGTTGCTTTGGCTATGATGGAGTCTTGTCAAGCTCCTATGAACTTAAGAGTCTGTGTGGGCTGCAATGTGGATTTTGATAATTGATATGGAATTCAAGGCTGAGTAGTAGAATGTATCTTGGGTATCTTGATAGGATGTGTCTTTGATAAGGCAGTCATCTAAATAGGGAAAAATTATCTTTCCTATGTGGTGGAGGTATGCCACTACTACAGCCAGGGTTTTTGAGAAGACTCTCAGTGCCGTTGATAAACCAAATGGAAGAACTCAGTATTGGTAATAGTTGGTTCCTACAGTAAAACGTAGGAAATGTCCATGTGCTGGATGAATAGTTATATAAAAATTAGCATCTTGGAGGTCGAGGGCTGAGACTCTATCTCCACTGTCTAATGCCAATATGATGGTTGCTAACGTGACCATCTTGAACCTTCAGTTCATTTCGTATTCGTTGAGTTTTCTGAGATCAGGTATGGGTCTCCACCCCCCATCTTCTTCTGCGTGAGGAAGTATTTTGAGTAAAACCCTCATCCATGATAAGCCAAAGGGACTAGTTCTATGGCCCCGATTTGTAGCTGATGTTGAACCTCTAGTTGTAGCAGGTTTTTGTGAGAAGGGCCCCTGAAGAGGGTTAGGGAGGGAGTGTGGGTAGGGGGAATAGATGTGAAAGGTATAGATTAGCCCAAACTGATTATCTCTAGCACTCACCGGTCGGGTGTTATATCCGTCCATCGTTGGAAAAAGAACCGTAGCTGGTGGACAAACTGAAGGTTGGACAGCGTAGAAGGTGGCATAGAGGGGATGTTGCTTGCGCTCTCCAAACCTTCAAATTTGCTGTTTGGACATGGATGGTTGGTTTGTGCTGGATTGATGTTGATGCTGTAGTGTGCACTTTTGTTGTCTGTATCTTTGTTTAAAATTGTAGGGTCTGTGAGACTGCCTATATGACTCCTGTGGCCTTGAGTGGGAATTGTATCTCGAACACTTATTGGGCAGTGTGCACATCCCTAATGTTCTAAGGGTAGTGTGTGAATCTTTCATAGAGTGTAACACCTAATTGGTTTTACTGGCAAATAAGTGGGACTTATCTAATGGAAGGTCCTCTGCTTTGAGCTGCAGCTCCTTTAGTATACCCAAGGCTTGGAGCTATGAGGTTCTGCACATAACAATTGCCGTAGCAGTGCTGCTTGAAGTGCTGTGCGGGCAATAGTGTGACCCTCATGCATTATGGCTTAAAGATAAGGATGCTTTTGTTCTGGGAGAAACTGGATGAGGTCTTGCAGTTTTGAATAACTGGTATGGTCATAGTCAGCCAGGAGTGACGAATAATTGGCTGTGTGTAGTTGTTAAATGGTTGAAAAGTAAACTTTTCTGCTCAGTATATCAAACTGGTAATGGTCTTTGTCCTGGGGGATAGGCCAGAACTGGGGATACTTGGTTCTGTGATGTACAGCGTCTATCACCAAGGAGTTTGGGGACAGACGCAAAAAAAAGAAAGTCCATACCCTTCGCGGGGACAAAATATTTTCTATCAGCACTCTTGTTTGTGGGCATAATTGAGGGGCGTGTCTGCCAAATGGTGTCAGCTGGGTTGAGAGAGCTCTACCTATGGATGAAGCCAATCTTAGAGGATGTAGGAGGTTGCTGAAAATGAAGAAGCCTGCGTTGCTTCTCTTGTCCTTCTTGGAGGTCTATCACCTGTGCATTGGTCACTCGATTGAATAACTCCTGAAACTGCTTTAGGTCATCTGTAGGAATTGGGGTCAAAGGGTTGATTGTGGTACATGGGTGGACCTGGATGCACATGATTCCCAGGGAGGGCGTCTCTGTGTCGGTGACGAGAACTTGCTTTGTGGTCCTATATCTGACTTAGTAAGTGATATTGACAGTGCCAGTGAACCAAGGAAATATATTGAATGGGCTAATGATGCCAGTGAATGCATTGTCAACTGGACATCCATCTGAGTATGTTCAGTCTTGGTGAACCCTTGTGTTGCACCAGCTTGGTAGGTGCTGCTGATGGTGCTGTCGGTACCGGAGGCAGCGTCAGTATTGGTGCCCTTGGAGGTGACGTGTCAGCACAGGTAGGCTTCAACACCATCTTCGGTGCTGGTTTTGGTGTGGTCTTAGATGCCGTGTCAGGCAATGGTGCCATCAGTGCAGATGTTGAGGCCAGTGCCAAGGACTTGTGCCTGGGTCTGGAATGTGCACGTTTGTGTGGTGTGCTATGTTTCATCAGCATGGTGCTGGAGGTGCTGGGCTTATCAGCAATGCTAGCACAAGAGGATCTCAGTGCCAAGGGCAGGGATCTGGCTGGAGATGTCCTGGCCTTTGTCTTTGCCCTGTCTGAGTATGAGGAGAGATGATTCTTATCAGCAATTTGAATGTTTTCTCTCCCTTGAGTCCACGCTGAAGTGAGAGAGTCCTCTCAAGTTGGCTGGAGGGATTTCTCATAAACTCTTGAGGCGATTTGCTCAGTCTCGTCTTGCTTGTACCGTAAAATTGGAGCAGTATGGGCACTTCTGGAAGAGATGGCCTTCTCCTAGGCATTTTATACAAGAGGAGTGACTGGCAGATTCAGGCATAGCATCTCTACACAAGTTGCACCTCTTGTAACCTGGTGAACCAGGCATATTGAACTGCAGAGAATGCAGGGAAAATGAACTTTTTTTTTAAGTTGTGGGGGTTTTGTTTTTTAAATTAAAAATTGGGGGATGCATCCAAAAACTTGGAGAAGGATAAAAACTGAGGAACCTTTCAAACTATTTTATCATGTTAGGCCTGAGGATGATGACTGCGAAGGAGCTCTGTCTGCTGCCGAGGACATTAGAAAAGGAACTGAGGCACCATGCCACGTGCACAACTAATGGACACTAACAGCACAAGGAGAAACTACTGCACATGCATGACACAGCAGGGCACTGCTAGAAGAGACCTCTGATCATTGATGCGAGGACACACCCGAACCTAGAGTGGAGCACCCACAGGGACATCACTCGAAAAATAATTAGGGAAACCTTAGCTTGGATTATATTCGATATTGCTTCCTCCAGTTTTCTTGGAAGTTGGAGGACTTAAATTACTTTCAGCAAAGTTTCTGGAGATTATTAGTTCTTCTACTTGATTCCAATCCTAAATAAAACCTATCATGCTTACTTACATGCCATGCACAGAAAGAACATGATTATACCAAGACCATTCTTCTCCCACTAAAGTACAATCAAATCAACTTACCTTTTCACTTTGCCTGGCTGCTCATAGTTGCTCAAATTGGAATGAGTGTTACTTTCCCTATTGGGTGCCTCTTTGAGATCTGGCCCTCGGATACGATCAAGGAAAGAATCTGGCCTTTGGTCTTCATCGTGCAAATGTCCTCTTGCCCATGATCTCATAGATAAGATGAAACGGGATAACCTGCAAGGAAGAGACACACAATGTTGTCTGAACAGACAAGAATCCTAGGTCCTGGCTCAAAGCTTCCCCCAGGGCCTGAGCTATCCCAAGCAGCAGCTAGAAACCCCTCTGCATAAAAGGAACTTGGGCACAGAGTATCCCAGATAGGATTTTCACAGCTTCTGGACCCCTGTCTCACCACTGAAATCTGACATTTTGCTATATAATACTAGCTACCTGCTGCAACTTCCACATCAGGGCCTCCCCATCCTCTCACATGGTAAAGAAACCAGGAAGGTACTTTATTCACCAGGCCTCAGTGTCCCTCACGAGTATGGCATGGGATAGGAGCCAGAGAGACATCACTAGCTGCCCGATCAGCAGGCAGCTTGCCAAGCGGGACAGGGACTGGACATCATCAAGAGCTCTGGAAGCTTCTGACATTAGGAGTAATGTAAAGAGGTGAGGCATCTTGTGCTGTGGGGAGAGAGGAGATGTTGAATCCTCATATGATGACATACCCAATGGTGGCCAAATGAAGTAAGAACAAAGAGTGATTGGATGGTGAAAAAGAATGGCTTGTGAATTGATTTTCTGAGAAGTGATGGATGCTGGAAATTCAAATTAAGTGGTCACTTACCTTTTAAGGACATTTGAGTGGGCTGAGAGTGTGGATGTATTTTATAAGTAACAGGGCAACCTGATTTTGTAAATCTCATCTGTGATTCTGGCAGACCACTTGTATGAGCTCTTACCAAGACTGTAGGCATTAGCTAAGAACTGAGAAACTGACAGTTGGACACCAGTCAATTTACCTGTGTGTGTTGGTTTTGCTTAAAATAGGTATTAGTTTTATTATAATGTTTAGTATTTAGACTCTATGAAATGCTCATAAGTTGCTGCTTGTGTTACTCTCACTTGTAGTGCCTGTGTTCCATGCCATCAGAAAATACAGACGTTCTGCTGTATAACTTTGAAAAAATTTGCTCTGAACTTGTGAACCCAGACACAGGAATCCTTCCTCTTCTCCTTCCCCCACACCAGGCCCTTTGCAGAAGGATTATCATAATTTAAAAAGTCTCAGAGGGGTAGCCGTGTTAGTCTGTAACTTTAAAAACAAAAAGTAGTCCTGTGGCACCTTAGCCCTGGTCTACTCTAGGGAGCTATTTCAAAATAACTCCCCTTATTTCAAAATAATGAGCAGAGCGTCCACACTACCAAGCCCATTATTTCAAAATAATGGGGCTGGTCAGTTCAAAATCTGTACTCCTGCTTTCCTCGGGGAATAATGCTATTTCAATTTTGTTATTTTGAAATAATTTCCTAGTGTAGACATGCCCTAAGAGACTAACAAAATTAAATAGCATCATGATATTTCATGGGTAAATCCCACTTCATCAGGTTCTGTCCCATCCCACAGGTTCCGATGAAGTGGGTAAACCCACAAAAGATCATGATTCTACACAGGAGCGGCCTGAGGTGGGCCACGGCAGCAGGCGCCCCAGGCAGAATGCGCAATTGGCACCTCTGCCTGCACGGCCTTCAATGGAGTGATGTCATCATCCAGCACCCCGTGACGTCATCATCGGGTGGCCCGTTGAAGGCGGCGCCCTTGGCAACGGCCGAGTTGGCCTATAGTCACGGGCCGCCCCTGATTCTGTATAATTTTGTTAGTCTCTATGGTGCCACAGGGCTACTCATCACAATTTAAATGGGTATTACAAGACAAAAGCTTTAATTGCCTTAACCACCCACAGGGAAGCACATGCAGAAGGCCTCTTCCTATCTCTGAATACGGGAAGAGAGAAATAAAGATAGTGGATGTGAAGGTCCACTAATTTTCATCGTTTTCAGTGTTTCATCTTTTTCTTGCTTGATCTCCCACAGGGCAAGAGAAACCAAACTGAAGCCAGACAGCTCCAAGGGTTACTTCCTGGGTCTACCTGAAAGATACTTTGAATTGATAGATCTCTTCAGCTCTGTCACTCTTACGATTTAGATAACTCATTTTTGTATATAGGTTTGATTGCTTTAACCTGTAAATAACTCTCTTTTCTCCCCTGTAGTTAATAACTCCTTACATAATTTATTACAGGATTGGCAACAGGCCTTATCTTAGGTGTAAGATCTGGGATAAGTGACTGGTCTCTTGAGACTGGAAACAACCTGCATGTGGTGGGATTACTCAGTGTAAGTGATCATTTATCACTAAGTCCAGTGTGTCTGAATGACATGACAGACTGGGGAGTCAAAGGGACTATCTGTGACTTCATAATAGAACTGCTACAGCGAGCCAGGAGTTTACATTTGTTACTAACTTGGTAAACTCTATTTATAGAGCATACCACCAGTTTGAAATATCTGCCATGTTTCTGACATACTGTTCTGAAGTAGGCACTCATGGTTATGGGCTACTCCAGCCATCATGACATCATCTATATACCTTCCTATTTCCCATTTGTAGCTTCTGACAGTTGCACCATGTAAATACTTGAGGGCAGACAATAGATCTATCTGTATGTTCTCCAAGGTGTCCATAATACAGTGTGCAAAATGGTTTGAAAGGTTCCTCAGTTTTTATCCTTCTCCAAGTTTCTGGTTGCTTTTCCCCATTTTTAATTAAAAAAACCCCCATAACTTAAAAAAAAGTTAATTTTCCCTGCATATGTGATGTTTATTTCACATAGTTAATGACTATATCAGGAGACAAACAGAATTCTGTTGAAATTCTTTAGACCAGACACAGAGGCCCCTTTTTAAGAATGTGCTTAAATCATGTTCAACTTCAGATATATGTTTAATTCCCATTAACCTAAATGGGCCTTAAGCATATTCCTGAGTATAAGCATATGCTTAAGTTCTGTACTGGATAGAGATGCTTTCCTGAATCTGGGCCAAAGTCAGCCCCTCCAACCTTTGTTGACTGAAGCTTCATGTGCATCATAGATGTAATTTAATCCTAAAAATACCCCCAAATCCCTGTATTCTCGAAGTCTACAATCCGCTTTCTTGTCAGAGCCATCCACCACCAACTCTGGGAGATAATAGTTATTATACTCTTATAACATAAAAGTTAACAATCTGAAAAAAATCTTATATATTCCTTCACTTACTGTCTAACTTTACTAATTATTTTCCTCCTTATTCAATTAATTTTCAACTGATTAATTTTTTTCCTAATTGAACTAAAATGTGCTTATCTGCTTGAGCCAATTCACCAACCCTAGCACACAAAATTAATCTATAAAGTACAAAAATAAGGTCAAAGCATCTTTTGCTCCATTTATGTTTATTATAGGCTCTTCTGTTTCCAGATGGATTGAACTCATTTTCTAGTAAGTCTATGGCTGCCACCTGGTCATCCCCCATTCAACAACCTTTTGCAGATCTGCTACCCTTTACCATTCAAAATTAAGCTAATTAGCCAGTTACCTAGCCATTGCTCCAGTGCCTGTGAACGAAGTCCTGCGGGATTCAGACAAGCCTCTTGTCTCCATGGAAATGACTCTCTGCAATTCTGAAGAAGTGTCCTCACACAGTGAATTGGTCCTGCAAAATCAATTTTTAAAATGAAGGATTTTATTCAGCCTGCAATGCATTTGCCACACACTCAATTCTTCCACTTACATAATAAGGGGAAACAATACTGTTCTCCCCATCATAAAGGCTACTGAAGCTAGGTACAAAGTGAACACATGTCAGGTCTAGTTAACTAATTTTCCCCTCCCTCTGGACTACAGACATTTCTGCCCGTCTGTCTCGCCAGGCAGTAATGTCCTGGCCATTCAACCTGACAGATTTCATGTGCTTACAGCAGCGGTCTCCAACCTTTTTACACCTGAGATCACCTTTTAAATGTCAGAACAAGCCAAGACCTACCGCCCCATCCTTCCCTCCCAAACCCCACCCCTTCCTTGAAGCCCACCCTCTCTATTTTCCTCCTCTCCATCACTTGCTATCCCCAGCCCTTATACACGCTACACTGCCACTTTTTTTATTATTATTATTATTCTGTAGGAAGAGGTTTTTCCAACATTTGGCCTGTCTAGACTGGACCAAATGTCAGGAAAAAAACCATTCTTTTGGAAGCTCTTTTATTCCTCGTGGAATAATAAATACAGGGGTTACCGAAAGAGCATGTTTGCTCTTCTACTAAAAAAAGCGGAAGAACAAACGCATCCCTGAATGCGGAAGAGTTTTTCCAGGATATCTCTGGAATCCCAGAAAAACTCCTGCAGTCTAGCTGTACCCTCACTGGGTTGAGACAGGATGTCTGGGGTGGGAATGAAGGATTTGGGTGTGGGAAGGCATGAGAGGTGCAAGCTCTGAGAGGGAATTTGGATGCAGGAGGAGGTGAAGAAGGGGATGCTGGCTCGGGGAGGGGGCTCCAGGCCAAGGAGTGTTGGAGTCAGATGTAGGGTTGGGATACTAAGAAAGCCACAGGCTTGTGGATGTGAGGGTGCAGAGATTTGGGTTGGGGTATGTGAGGGGCTTAGGGCAGGAGGGTCCAGTGTATGATAGGCTCAGATCTAGGGTCGAGGGGGGGGAGTGCAGGATTGTTATGATGCTGCGGCCAGATTGGGGCTTGGCCCCAATTGGTGGTTTGTTGGCCAGGCTTCATTTTTAAATAAAATACTATGTCAAACACAAAAAGTTTCTGCATTGTCTTTATTTATGAGAAGGGGGGAACCTGTTTTGAGTCAGGGGTCACCGACCCACAGAAAAGTCAGTTGCGGGCCACACAAGTGAGATGCAAAAAAATAACTCCTCCAAAAAAAACCCCCCAGCCTCACTAATGTGGCTCCAACTGTGCTGGTGGGAGCAGGGGATATGGTACTGGGGAAGGGTAGTAGTGGGTGCTGAGGCAGGGGACAGGGTGCCAGTGGGGGCAAGGGACAGAGTGTTGCCGGGGGCAGGGAGTCCCCCGCACCTGCCTCCTCCCAGGACTCTTCCCACCTCCCCTGCACCCCCTGCCACAGAGCAGGGAAGCCCCGGTGCATGCCTCTTCTGGGGCTGACTCCTCCTCCCCCCGCAAGTTCCTGGCACGCCACAGACCTGGTGGAGGGGAGCAGCCAGTGCACTTCCGGAACCCCTGGAAGTGGCACGCAGCTGTAGGACTTCCGTCCACCCTGCAGGAAGTTGGCACTACCTCCATTGTCACTGGAGGTAGGTAGTGGGGCTTCTTGGGGGTGGAGGGAAATGGGGGGTCTGAACACCTTGTGATCGACTGGTCGAGCCCTCGTGATCGACCAGTCAATCACCATCAACAGATTGGTGACCACAGGCTTACAGCTTAGCTTGGAATTAAACATCTTTACAAACCCTTTGTGAAAAGCAGCACCCTCATTAGTTACTTGCTGCTTATTTTCCCCCAGAAATGGCCATTTGTTCCTTAAGTGATATGGGGAGTTACAGTGATAACATCTCTTAGGCTCCTTTGTCTGTATAGGAGACCTGGGACTGGTAGCAGGGGAGTGTACTTGGGAAGTATTGCCAGCCTCCCAGCCAGCCTCCCTTTTCTCAGGGGAAAATTGGGGACTCTGCCCCTCCCCCATATTTAAACCCCTCTGTTTGAGATTTCTCCTTTCGAGGTGTTTGAAATTGCTCAAATTGATCATCAAAGCAAGCAAGAACCTCCACGTTCTCAATGGATTTGTCCCACAGATACTGCTTCACATTATCATCAACCATGTCCCGGAACTGTTCCTGAACAATGAGATCACACGTGATCACACATTATCTAGCATACCCCTCATTTGGTTAACAGAAGCCACATTACTTAGCCCAGCCCTTCTCTCAAGGGTTCTACATTTCACTCTGTAAGGTTCAGGTGTAATCTGAAACTGTCTTAAAACCAAATCTTTGAATTTACCATAGTCTGAATCATCAGTAATAGACATCTTATTGAATACGCGTAGGGGTCTCCTTTTCCATTTTGCAACCAGAGTAAGTATCTTCTGCTCCTCAGGAATTGGATTGATAGTGCACAGTCTTTCAAAGGTGATGAAATATTCGGTGATATCTCTGGACTCCTCATAAGTGGGGCACAGTCGGTCCCACTCTTGGATTTGGAGAGGAGGGTCTTGCTATGTTGAGATGCTTACTCCTGAAGTCAAGTACAGCCAGTTCATGCAGTCTCTCTCTCTCCCTGTCCTCTTGAGCAGATTTTTGTGCTTCCTTCTGGGCTTCCAGGGCTAACTCATGGGCTTTCCTCTGGGTTTCTGAGGCTAAATCACAAGCAGCTTTTTGTTCAAGCTATCTTAATGCCAAGCTGTCTTGTGAGCAGCTTTTTGTTCAAGCTCTTTCAGTTCCATGGCCCTTTGATGGGCTTTTTCTTCTCTGTCTCTTTCTAGCTGTTTTAATTCCAAGCCTCACTCATGGGCAGCTTTTTCCCGGACAGTTTAGGCTTCTATCTCAAGCCTCTTTATTATATTTGTCTCTTATGTTCTGCCTCCTTGTCTACTGCTTGGATCCTTTGCAGTTCCAGTTTCTTCTGAACCTCGCTCTCACTCATTTTGCTGATTTTCCTACTTCTATTTCCCTTACCCGAAATAAGCAAATAGAAAAAACAAAGTAATCACTCTCTGTCCTCTAAAAGCCACTTAGAACACACTTAAAATCACTACTAGCATCCAGAGCAACCGGCTGTGTACATTTTCCCTGCTCAGTGCACCATTGTGATAGGGTGTGGTCACAGAAAACCTTTTAGAGCTGCTTCCCAATATGCTGACAAAGCCACTGAAACTCACCTTCTTGCCCTCTGGGGCTTCTCACCACCCTGACCTGGTGGGCCAGAATGAAAGGAGGACGTGCACACTGATTGCTCCCCCAGGTAACAACTATTTACACTGGACTTGATAATAAATAAAAGCAATTTTATTAAGTACAAAGAGTAGGATTGAAGTGGTTGCAAGTGGAAACAGGCAGAGTAAAGTAAATTATAAATTTTAAATAACGGAAAGCACATAGCTAGTATAAACACCCTAAATCTTATAGCAAAATTGCCCTAAAACTGTTCTTATTTCAGTTAAACTTCCAAAACTGGGAAGATCTTTTTTTCCCTGGGGTCTCTACTTCATTCTCTTGGGAGTAAAATGCTAGTCAAAGACAAAGAGCCTGAAAACTTTGCATCCTAAATAGATATCCCTTTGAGTGGGAATTCTGTTTCTACATTCCCCCATCCATGGGAAATTAGTTGGTCAGACATTACTGGTTGGGGTGGTCTCATGTCTTCCTACCACCAACCACTGCTCAGACTTAGAGGACAAAAGAGGCAATTTACCAGTGATTACTTAGACACTGAGGTGTCCCAGCATTATGAAAGCCATTAAGGGTGTTTCTTTGTACATTTAAAACCATAAACCATTCCCTATTCCATATCACTAACTTTACATACAGGCATGATACATACACCAAAATAAGATATACAGATTTAGCATGAAAACTGATAGGTTACATGAGGTATTTTGTCCAAAGCATCTTCAAATTATGCATATTTGTATCTATAAAATAATTTCATAAAGCGATGGGGACCATCACAATAAGAATGTATATTAAAATGTTAAGGCTAACTAAGGAACAAGTGTTCCTTAAGTGACTTGCCACAAGATGTCAGAGTATGTTAGTATTAGAGCTGAGTGGTCTATATTTATTTAATATTCTGTCATTTGTATAGGGATTAGATACAGTGCTCCTGTCAGCTAATTGCTAAGTTATCTGATAAAACATTAGAGTTTTCAAGTGCCTTAGTAGCCCTTCACACGGCATACACAGGTCACTCTCACACCTACCAACATCTGAACTAGTATCCCTGCCCTTTACCTTACCCAGGGGCCAAGCAAGTCTGTTAGCCCCCTTTGCCTATATCCACACATTATGGGAGGATGCATTTTAAAAATCAGAGCTAGAGTTTTTTGGTACAGTGGACTAGGTTAGTCACATACCTTCACTCTCAGTCACACTTGTAAGTTACAGAGACAAAACTCCTCTGTATATTATGTGGGGCAGAGACTCTCTCTCTTATTCTTTGTTGTAGAGACTGTCTAGTTTGGCCAATTACACAAATCAGACATCAGAACTGGTAACACACATAAACCTGTAGGGGTGAGGAAAGGGAGGGAAGAAGGAAGGAAGGAAGGAATTTTGCCTGCAAAAGGAATATGGCCTAGTCTTAGGATCATCAACAACTATGCAGCAGCGTCACAATGCAGAAAGAGAGGGTAACATGCCCTTTTCCTGCCCCTTCCCCTGCAAAAATATCAAATTCTCTCCAGAATTATAGAAACATAGAAGCTAAGGAGGCACACTCATTCTTTCAGAGCTTTGTGCTGAAGGCTTTGACATATTCATTTAGGTAAATTGCTTCCCTTTTTTTATTGTTGTTAACAGATATCAAGGTTAGGAACAGTGAGAGGGGAAGTGTTTACAAAGAATTTAGGCCTGATCTACGCCTAAAACTTAGACTAACCTAGCTACGTGCTCAAGGATGTGAAAAATGTTATTAAACCAATTTAAACCCTGGAATAGACACTACTAGAATTCTTCTGTCAAACTTGGCATCACCTCTCGTGACAGTGGATTTAATACAGACACAGAAAAACCCCTAGGTTACGTCTACACTGCAGGATTTTTGCACAAGAACAGCTGTTCTTGAGCAAAAACTAGGAGAGTGTCTACACTGCACACTCATTCTTGCTCAAGTAAATTTACAGTTAAGTGTCGGTACAGAGGACTTCTTGCACAAGAGTTATTCCTCTCCCCAAGAGGAATAAGAGCTCTTGCGCAAGAAGGCAATGTGGACAGGCAACAGGTTTCTTGCGCAAGAAACCCCTATGGCTAAAATGGCCATCAGAGCTTTCTTGCGCAAGAGGGCGTCACACTGTTATGCACACTCTTGCACAAAAGCACATTTCTTGGTCAAAAGCACATGGGAGTGTGGACGTGCTCTCGCACAAGAACTCTTGTGCAAAACAGTTCTTGCACAAGAAGCCTGCAGTGTAGATGTAGCCCCAATGATGTTCTTGCAATTGTCTACACTATAGTGCTATTGCAGCTGTGACTCAGTAACGCTTATGGTGTAGGCATTCTCTTACACTGCATGTGGGGGATGGACAGAATTAGCTGGAGAAATCCAACCCCTGCTTTCAGTGTAAAAGGAGAGGAAAGTTCCTGGCAAGACAGAGTAGGAACTTGAGATATTTTCTGTAATTTGAGCTGGGATTAAAGAGTAGGACACTTCTCTTTGTCAGGCCTGCAGCAGCAAAGACAGGACAACAGATGGACAGTTGGGTCTCTTCTTCTACTTCATGTCCCAACTTCTCTGTTCCACCTGCCTACCTGTTTTCTGCCTCCCTCTCCCCAGTAAACTACTGGGATTCTAGTCCTCTTCCATTCAAACTGAAAACTGAGAGACGTAATAGAATCAGAGATGTGGATTCTGATTATCTTTGATAATGACTCACGGTTTATAACAAAAGCCTTAATGTGGGTTTGAGGATAAGAACTACCTTTTGAAATTTGTGAAAGACAACAGATGAAATGATGCATTACTAAACATGAGCCTCTGAAGTTCTCCATTCACCCACTTGCCTTTCAGCAATTCCAAACTTTCTAAACGTTCATACAAACACAGGACTTGTAAGCTATCTTGCCCATGTTCATTTCAGTTACTCTAGTAATGTTTTTGCAAAAAATTGAATGGACTTCACAGAGTGTTATCAAAATTCCACAAATTCATCTCATGGTTGCTTAGAATTAGATTCTCACTCACAGCCTGACTAAGCCTATGTTGTCTCTTGATAAATATCTCTCTCTGGCTGTATCTACACTGGGCCACTTATTCCGGAAAATCAGCCGCTTTTCCGGAATAACTTGCCACCTGTCTACACTGGCCCCTTGAATTTCCGGAAAAGCACTGACGATCTACTGTAAGAAATCAGCCGCTTTTCCAGAAATACTATGCTGCTCCCGTTTGGGCAAAAGTCCTTTTTCCGGAAAACTGTTACGGAAAAGGGCCAGTGTAGACAGCACAGTAGTCTTTTCTGCAAAAAAACCCCGATCGTGAAAATGACGATCGGGGCTTTTTTGTGGAAAAGCGCGTCTACATTGGCCACAGACGCTTTTCCGGAAAAGCATCCTGCCAATGTAGACATTCTTTTTCTGGAAATACTTATAACGGAAAACTGTTCTGTTTTAAGCATATCCGGAAATTCATGCCAGTGTAGACGTAGCCCCGAAGTGTATATATCATTTTAGTCTGCTGATTGATGTTACAAGTATATTTTATATTTTCCAGCAATCATTTTACAACTTTTTTCTATCTTTTACCTTCACACACAAGAATATTTATTCCAATTACTTTCAATGTGTCATCTCTTTTAAAGGGAGATTACATCTTTTTTACTCATCTGTAAAGTCCTGTAATTAATGTTGACCATAGCAAACAGAATGCTTGAAACGAATGTCTTTCCAGGATTACCCTCATCCTGAGAGAGTGCAAATCATGTTACAGACATATATATTTTAGTCCCATTAGTGTCATAATTAAGTCTTTACCTCAGATGTTGTCATTGAATGCAGTAACTCAGTTATATATTTAAATCTTTAGGAAAATGCACTCACAGCTGCATCAATAATTCTATTCTGCAAACTATCAGTCACTGGTATCTTTTACTAAAAGGTCATAGGGGAAGGAAGGAAAGAATGATCCTTGCTTTCAGCTACATTTTCTCTGTTTTCCAGTGGTATCGCTGTGTACAGATGCAAACCAGTGCTAAGATTTGCAGTCATGGTGTCTGCAGATCGCCCCAAGTGAGGACATTGTGCAGCATCTCCTGGTCAAATGGGCCATTTTACATGAAACAAACTCACCTCCACTTTTACTATGCAACTGTGCACTGCCTGATATAGCCTATGTTCAGGTAGAAGGTGTCTGCTCTATACAGAAGCAAATGGAAGGGATCCATAAGGGGGAAATTGATGCGTCCAGGCTCCCTTCTGGTTACTCAACATCCCACACCCATTATTCGCACACCAAATCCAGTCAGGCTAACATGTCTCTCCAGTCTTTGATCCCAAATAATAAACAATCCCCAGCTGTTGCCCCTAAGAAGAGGCAAGCTTGGCTGAGATGATGTGCATCAGCAAGCACAAATCAAGCCATATTTTGGCTGCTGTAAATGCACTGCAGAACATTCAGGATAAATCCTAATCTCCCTCCCCTCTTCATAGGCACAGGACTTGTCTAGACTGGGAAAACAAGTGGTATTTTATAACACAGTAACTCATTTGCTTATACATTATATACACTACACATTCTCCAAGTCTACCCAAGACCACAGTTGGCCTTGAGCGCAAAGGTGGCTGGTACAAAACCACCCTACAGAAGGAAGATATGAGGAGCCTGCAAAGTAACACACCTCTCCTATGAGCCCACAGTCCTGCCAGGGGCTCCTTTTGCCCCAGACTGCAGGAAGGATTGAGAGATGACCTGTCATTAGAGCCAGTGGATTTGTAATTATGCAGGTTCAACTTCCATTACCCCTGGGGAAGCAGTAGCATGGCATGAAGAGAGAATCCCTTCTTCTCCAACCCTTCCAATTCATCACAGTACAGAGCCCAAAAAATCAGTAGTACCCTGCAAACAGGATTTGGTTTTCCTTAAACATGTCTAATTCCTACTGAAGTGTTGTTACCCAAAGAATGCAATATTTAACTCCACAAACAGAAGTGATGGAAACGTTCCTACTGTTGTGCATTTTGCTAAGTATAGCCACCGCAATGACTGTTGAAACTCAGTTAACTTCACTGGGTCAAACACTGTGTGGGCAAGCATTCCCATAATGCATTGCACTATAGAGGTGCCTCAAAATATACAACAATTACTCTCCTTACCTCCGATAAAAGCAATATATTACCTGCTAAAGCCATTTTCAATTCTTTCAATGTCTTCATCAGTGGTCCTAACGGACACCCTGTGCATTGCAGGGTAGGAGTTCTGGGTGTTGATTTTAGCCATTGTGCTTTACATATCAGCATCCAAATGACAGCTAAAACACAAGAATAACATTTTTAAGGACGCAACAGAGATAAAATTGGTTAAATATTTAAAAAGTAATTTGTTAAAAAAATTATGTTAGTAGTTTGTAAAAAGATCTGTAATGATCTTCATAAATGTAATGTGACCACTACTTGGTACATTTAAACTACACAGGGCAGAACATTTGTGAATGTCAATAAAAGATAATCCTGCATTGGCAGAGAAAAGGACTTGATGATTTAATAAGTCTACTTACTGACACACATATTTTATATAATAAAATTACATTCAAACTCTTGTTAAGGAAACATTCAGGTTGAAAAGTCAAGCAAAATAAGTTAGGTAAAGCCTAAATTAAAGTTACCTGTGCAATTTGAATTTGTCCCTCCCTCCCTGCCTGCCTGCTATTCTGTTTCCTCCACACATGTTCCATCTCCTACACTCCCTATCACACAAACAGGCACACACTCCCATCGTACCCCACTTCTGGCTCCTGCCCGTCCCCTGCATCCACTACAATTTCACTCCATCTGTTGCAGATCCCAGCTATTGTTCCCCTCTTACCAGTGAGCTCCTGACCTTTTTCCCAACCTCCCCAGACCCATTCATCCCCTTCATCATCTCTCTGCATTCTGGTCAGATTGCTTCCTCTTTCTCCACCACAATTTCTGTGGAGACCATGGAGAGCACAGGAGGAACTTCCACTGGTTGCAGTTCCTGGCCAATGGGAGCTGCAGAACGAGTGCTCAGGACATGGACAATACACAAGAGTTTCCCTGGCTTCCCATATGCCTAGGAGGTGCAAGGAACTGCCAGCTGCAGCCCAGGAGCCATGTGGAGTCAGGGCAGGTAGGGAGCCTGCCTTAGCCCCTCTATACTGCTGATCAGACATTTTACGGTCTGGTCACCAGTGCCAACTGAGCCACCAGGATCCCTGTTTGACGAGGCATTTCCCATCGAAAACCAGATATCTGGCCATCCTACTAGTATCTGTGAGGAGATGGAACATGCTCAGTATGGACAGAATCTTTGAAGAATTTATCTGCCAAACTCTAACATCTCTACTGAACATGGACAACTGAAATGTTTTTGAAGGCCTTATAATTTGGCCAAATTACAATAGGAATGGAAAAAGGAATATCTCTGACACAACTGTCACTTAGCCCAATTTCAAGTCCTTGCTCCAGAGCATGGAGGAACTAGAGTTTCTCAGTGAAACTTACAGGCTGTGTCTAGACTGGCCAGTTTTTCCAAAAAATCAGCCGCTTTTCCAGAAAAACTTGCCAGCTGTTTACACTGGCCGCTTGAATTTCCGCAAAAGCACTGACTTCCTACTGTAAGAAATCAGTGCTTCTTGTGGAAATACTATTCTGCTCCCGTTCGGGCAAAAGTCCCTTTTGCGCAAAGCTTTTGCGCAAAAGGGCCAGTGTAGACAGCTCAGATTTGTTTTCCGCAAAAAAGCCCCGATTGCGAAAATGTCGATCAGGGTTTTTTTGCGGAAAAGCGTGTCTAGATTGGCACGGATGCTTTTTGCGCAAAAAGTGCTTTTGTGGAAAAGTGTCTGTGCCAATCTAGACACTCTGTTCCGAAAATGCTTTTAACGGAAAACTTTTCCATTAAAAGCATTTCCGGAAAATCATGCCAATCTAGATGCAGCCTGTGTTTTTTAATCTGGCAAACGACTATTTTTCTTGTTCTCAGAAATAGCTGAACCAGTTCAGTAGGAGCTTCCCCTCAAAATCAGCCTTAGGCAGACACTTAGTACAACTAATAATGCATTTTTCATTATGAATTTTCAGAAGAGGTTGTGCTAAAGTTATTAAACCTTCAGGATTCACACATTTCATAAACCCACTAAAGACCTGCTTACTCACCAACTCCTCCCCCCCAAAAGTATGGCCCCATAAATAACTCAACACTTTTTTGCTTTATTTAAACACATCTACCATATACACACATGCATACATATGCAAGCATGGGCAGAATCATAAATAGATACACATGAAGACACAATTGCAATTATTTTTGTTACATTATTTAATTTGTCTCAATTGCAAGACTGCTTCTGGGAACAGCCATTTTCCAAAATGTTAATTGGTGGTTACTTTCAAGATTTGAAAAGGTGTCATCCTCCTTCGGAACACTCTTGATGGTATCAAAGACTACCTCACTGTTCAATTTACTAAAATCTGCAGATCTGTTTCACGACTTATGCTCTGCCACACCTTGATGGCTTTCAGCTGTGGAGTCATGAGGTGGACTACAAGGAAGAGGCCATGATGTCACAACCACAAATCTCTCCATTTAAAACCAAACAACATGCGTGTTTGCTGGCAAATTGTTAGACAAAGAGGGAAAATAGGGGAGAGAAGGAAAAAATTGCTTCCCTCTGCTAATGATGGTCAGGAAGGAATTTTCCTCCAGGGTAGATTGGCAGAGGCCCTGGAGGTTTTTTGCCTTCCTCTGTAGCATGGGGTACAGATCACAGCTGGAGCATTCTCTGCATCTTGGGGTCTTCAAAGTATTTGAAGGCTTCAATATCCGAGATATAGGTGAGAGGATTATTCTAGGAGGGGTGGGTGAGATTTTGTGGCCTGCACTGTGCAGGGGGTCAGACTAGATGATCATAATGGTCCCTTCTGACCTTAAAGTCTATGAGTCTGATTTGCTCCTGAAGCCTTTCCAGCATCTGTTATTCATTTCCATCTCTTTGTGCTGTACTAGATTCCAGAAAAGCCATCTTTTAATGATAGTGTGGCCAGCTGCCTATATTTTTCTGCTGTCTATGCCCCTCTGTTCTCATTGCTAAGTCACTTTCTTTAAGCAGTTTCTTACACAAAAGCAGAGCACATTGTAGCGGAGATAAGTAAGCTAAGGTGACAACCTCTTGTCCAGTAGCACCTAGCATCCTGCACCCCTCCCACCCAAACAATTTTTACTTTTGCTCTAGGTTATTTTTTAAATGGGTGATATGGAAACAGAATAGCTACCAAGAATAGTAATGAACTGAGATGCACAGATCTCTATGTATTACTTCACTAGAAAATTACAGCAAGTTAGGATACAATCTTGAGGAGTTATGTTAAATAAGCATGACCATACCTTTGGCATTGATATTTACCACCACCCAATTGACATGATGACAAACACAACTTGTCCATCTACATTAGCTACAACGTCCCGATCAATATAACTTAAAATGCATTAAGTCAACAGCCTAAAAGAGTATAGATCCAAGCGTACACAGTCTCAAGAGCAATCTCTTTATTATTATTATTTTCAGCCTTCATTTCTTCCTTTAAAAAACCCTCCTTGGGTTTTTTACATGCTTTTAGCTGCTCCTTCAGCCAGACTCTCTCACCCCTCAGTCTGATCTCAGTTTCTTTGAGACCTCTTTTGCCAAACATATGTACCCCTCCTCAAAACAATACTCAGTAAGATTTCCTGGGCAGATTCACGTGTCTGAGGTAAGACTTATGCATCCAGTTAATTGAAGTGTCAGTTCACACCTATCAATTACAGTGGGGTCTTAGCTCAACCCATCACTTAAGTTTCTCCCATCTGATTACAATACGTAACCCCCAAGGATCTCACCTAGGTTACATAAGAACATAAGAACGGCTGCACTGGGTCAGACCAAAGGTCCACCTAGCCCAGTATCCTGTCTGCCGACAGTGGCCAGCACCAGGTGCCCCAGAGAGGGTGGAACGAAGACAATGATCAAGCAATTTGTATCCTGCCATCCTTCTCCAGCCTCTGACAAACAGAGGCCAGAGACACCATTTCTATCCCCTGGCTAATAGCCTTTTGTGGACCTAATCTCCATGAAATTATCTAGCTTCTCTTTAAACTCTGTTATAGTCCTAGCCTTCACAGCCTCCTCTGGCAAGGAGTTCCATGGATTGACTACACGTTGTGTGAAGAAGAATGTTCTTTTATTAGATTTAAACCTGTTACCCATTAATTTCATTTGGTGTCCTCTAGTTCTTCTATTATGGGAACTAATAAATAACTTTTCTTTATCCACCCTCTCCACACCACTCATGATTTTATAGACCTCTATCATATCCCCCCTCAGTCTCCTTTTTTCTAAACTGAAAAGTCCCAGTCGCTTTAACCTCTCTTCAGATGGGACCCGTTCCAAACCCCTACTCATTTTAGTTGCCCTTTTCTGAACCCTTTCCAAGGCCAAAATATCTTTTTTGAGGTGAGGAGACCACATCTGTACACAGTATTCAAGATGTGGGCGTACCATAGTTTTATACAGGGGCAGTAAAATATTCTGTGTCTTATTTTCTATCCCTTTCTTAATAATTCCTAGCATCCTATTAGCCTTTTTGACCACCGCTGCACACTGTGTGGACGTTTTCAGAGAACTATCCACGATAACTCCAAGATCTCTTTCCTGATTTCTCATAGCCAAATTAGCCCCCATCATACTGTATGTATAGTTGGGGTTATTTTTCCCAATGTGCATTACTTTACACTTATCCACATTCAATTTCAATTGCCATTTTGTTGCCCAATTACTCAGTTTGGCGAGATCTTTTTGGAGTCCCTCACAGTCTGCTTCTGTCTTGACTATCCTAAACAGTATGGTATCATCCGCAAACTTTACTACCTCACTGCTTACCCCTTTCTCCAGATCATTTATGAATAAGTTGAAAAGGATTGGTCCCAGGACTGACCCTTGGGGGTCACCACTAGTTACCCTTCTCCATTCTGAAAATTTACCATTTATTCCTACCCTTTGTTTCCTGTCTTTTAACCAGTTCTCAATCTAAGAAAGGACCTTCCCTCTTATCCCATGGCCATGTAATTTACACAAGAGCCTTTGGTGAGGGACCTTGTCAAAGGCTTTCTGAAAATCCAAGTATACTATATCTACTGGATCCCCCTTGTCTGCATGTTTGTTAACCCCTTCAAAGAACTCTAATAGATTAGTAAGACAGGATTTCCCTTTATGGAAACCATGTTGACTTTTGTCCAACAAATTATGTTCTTCTACATGCCTCATAATTTTATTCTTTACTATTGTTTCAACTAATTTGCCCAGTACTGAAGTTAGACTTACCGGTCTGTAATTGCCAGGATCGCCTCTAGAGCACTTTTTAAATATTGGTGTCATGTCGGCTACCTTCCAGTCATTAGGTACGGAAGCCGATTTAAAGGACAGGTTACAAACCACAGATAATAGTTCATCAATTTCCCATTTGAGTTCTTTTAGAACCCTTGGATGAATGCCATCCGGTCCCGGAGATTTGTTAACATTAAGTTTTTCTATTTGTTCCAAAACCTCCTCTAATGACACTTCAATCCGGGACAGTTCCTCCGATTCATCACCCACAAAGGACAGTGCAGATTTGGGAATCTCCCTAATGCCCTCAGCCATGAAGACTGAAGCAAATAAATCATTTAGTTTATCCGCAATGACTTTATCGTCCTTGATTGCTCCTTTTATATCTCGATCGTCTAGGGGACACACAGGTTTTTTAGCAGGCTTCCTGCTTCTAATGTACTTAAACACATTTTGTTATTTCTTTGAGAGTTTTTTGGTTCCTCAAAATCTTTTTTTGCTTTTCTTATTACATTTTTACACTTGATTTAACAGTGTTTATGTTCCTTTCTATTTATCTCACTAGGATTGGACTTCCTGGAGCTCTGTATGCTGGTAGTTCAGGGAGAGATGCAATGTCCCTGGTAGGGAAAGGCAACCAAGGGCAAATTCAAACTCTGCTCAGCAACAAATAAGGCTGAGGTCCCCAACCTGTAGGGTGCATCCCCACAAGAGAGTTCAGAGGAACGTTAGGGGGGATGTGGCAGAGGCAGGACAGCCCATACAGGGATAGAGAGGGAGTGCTACCCACATCCAACCTGCCCCCAATTCTGCTCTGACCCCATCTCGAGCCACAGCCATGACCCTGCATTTGGCCCCATTCCCCGCCTCAGCATGGCTCTACACCTGGCTGGGGACCTGGCTTCTGGAACCAATTGGATGCCAGCTATTCCTATGTTCTCATCTTCCAGTGACTACCAAACTATATAGTCAGTAAGGATAACCATTAGTGTAGTGTAATGTAGTGATAATTTTGATTATGTGAATATCTGTCCACTAGACACTGGACTGAAATCAAGTAATTTCACAAAGGCCACTGAACAGCTATTAGGTGGTGGTAACATCATGTCATACTTGCACTACCTTGCCCACTACCTTGCCACTACTTGCCACTTCATCACAAATATCACTAGGATTTAGACTGGTATGAAATCAGCAGTCATACTGGCACACAACTGGAGTAATGGAGTGGTGAACAAAGCCGATGAGCTGTACATAAACCAGAAGCACTAAGTGGGAAAACGCTACAATGTATTAACAATTCCGCAAAGTCTTCAATCCTCCCGCTATACTGGTATGTATACACATCCTTGACCAGATGGTAAAATCACATTGTGAATCTGTACAGTATCATGTTTGACAGGTCATTGTACCCTTAATTTAATTAACAATTCTCAACACTAAGCATGAGATTTTCAAAAGCACCTACATCAGTTGGTGTATCTAAATCCCTTAGTTATTTCTAAAAATCCTACCCTATAGTATACAAAAGTTGAGGGTATTTATCATCTCATAGAAGCAAAGATCACTGCTCTTACCTATTATGAAGGCATATTAAAATAGAAAATATGTGTAAAGGGTATACTACATAGAAAATTAATGTGGAAAGACTACAACACCATTCTTGTGAACGTTTAGAGAACATACATAATAAATAACAGAAAATAAAATTATAATAGTCTTTGATCAGATAGCCAGAAATCTGATCAATCACAGGGATTGTTCCTGCAAGTATTACTTCTTCTGAGAACCAATTATGAAAATACTTCAGTGATAGGGTACGTGATGAATACTCAGATGGGTAAAGGACATAGGATTGTGCCACATGGAATTACAAAATGTACTTTGCTACAGCAAAAATATATAATAATGCTTATGTATTAGAAAATGAAGGATAACTTCCTGACATGCAGCCCTTACTCCCATAACTAATTCTCACTCCCATTAAAAGGTTCTTTTAAATCAATGAGACTATTCACATGAACATAATTATATAAGGTTAGGTCCTTGGTGATGACTATATTATTTTGAGTTAAAGAATATTATGGATCAGTGGCAATTAGCATAGCTCCGTTGAAATCAATAATGGTCCTGTAGCACCTTAGGTTGCGTCCACACCGCAACGTTATTTCAGAATAACGGACGTTATTCCAAAATAATTTTGCAAGTGTCTACACAGCAATTCCATTATTTTGAAATAATATCAAAATAATGGGCAGCTTATTCCAACTTCTGTAAACCTCATTCCACAAGGAATAACGCCTATTTCAAAATAGCTATTTCGGAATAGCGTGTGGGTAGACGGGGTAGCTGGAGTTATTTCAAAAAAAGAGGCCCCCAGGAAATCCCACAGATGCCCTGCTGGCCACTATCGCCACACTCATCGCAACTCTATAGTTCGCCATCCCTGCAGCCCTTAAAGCTGCAGACAGAAGTGAAAGGGATTGTTGCAGGACAGTTCTGACAGTTCTGAGCCACCCAGCAGCTTCCACAGCTTCATATTTGGGCCACAATGAGCGACTTCATTGTTCCCACTGAGCCCTCCACTGCTCCCAGGGAGAAGTCAGACAGCTCCCACGACCCTGCCAGGTGCTGAAAGAGGTGCTCACGTTCCTGGTCTGGTGCAGAGATCCTGGCCCTCATTGAGGTCTGGGGTGAGGAGGAAAACCTCCAGGATCTCCGCACCAGACACTGGAATGCAGATGAACACAGGCGCATGGCTGAGAGCCCGGCCACAAAGGGCCACATTTGCAACCAAGAGCAGGTGCAGATGAAAGTTCAGGAGTTCCGCCAGGCCTGTGCCAAGGCCAGGGAACGGGGATCCCACTCTGGGGCTGAACACCACATGGACCTGCACTGCCTCCTGGGGGGTGGGTCAGTGTCCCTTTGCCCCCCTCGGTAGTGGACTCAGGGCTGGAGATGCCCATTGTTGCCCTCCCGGGTGGCAGAGTCAGTGGTGAAGAGAAGGAGGAGGAGGAGGAAGAGGAGAAGAAGGTGGAAAAGGAGGACCTGGACGAGGCCAGCACCGTCACCATGCTGACCCTGGAGCCGGTACCCCACTCTTACTTTCCTGACACACACATGGTGGAGGTGGCAACAGCAAAGAGCTGGAGCACGCTCCTCGCTTGGCCTTCTCAGCTGGGAATCGTGCTGCTGTTCATGCACGTACAGCACCTGTCTGGGGCACACAGCCCCAGGGGGCTGTAACAGAGAACCACTGTGCTATTGCTCAGAGGGTTTGGGGAGGCCAGCCAACTCCTGATACAGGGGTGGGACTCCCTCCCACCACAAGCCACTACTAGAAAGAAAGCTTGGGCTGTGGAGATTCACACACACATACACACACACACACACTCAGCAGTGCCACACAGGGCCCATGGGCATGCTTGCACGCTCAAGGCAGCACTCACTACCAAGGACAGTGCTGCAAGGCACAGGAGCATCTGCCGCTCACACACATCTCCTCCCTCCCCCCCACCCCAACACCCTGCCCCTCTCTCCTCCAGCGGGCAGGGATACAAGTCCTCTCCCCGTGGGATGCTGCCACTGCTGGACCTGGCGTGTGCATGGCACAGAGGGAAGCCCAGCTGCCTCATGGGCCCTCTCCCATGCATAGGATCCTGGTCTGGCTGGCAACTTCCCATGCCTGCTTGTCCCTAGGACATGAGGATAGTGAGGCTCCCCCTTTGGACATCTGCATCCCTGATGGAAAGGGCCCACTGTCCAGGCTTCAGTGGCCTTGCTCCAAGCCCATCGCCTTCGTCTGACCCAAGAACTGTCAGTATCAGCTCACAATTGAGGGCAAGGCTTCAGGGACAGTGTGAGGACTCCAGATGGGGATGCAGGCTCTGGAGTGGGACTGTGGCTAAGGAATTTGGGGCATAAGCGGGGGCTCAGGCCTGGGGCAGAGAGTTGGGGTGCAGGAGAGGGCTCTCGCTGGGGGTACAGGCTCTGGGATAGGGCTGGGGCTGAGGAGTTTGGGGTATAAGAGGGTGCTCCGGGCTTAGACCAACAGGTTTGGAGGATAGGAGGGGGATCAAGGCTGAGGCAGTGGGTTGGGGCATGGAGTGATGAGGGCTCTGGCTGGGGATATGGGCTCGGGGCTAGGACTAGGTATGAGGGAGTTGTGGGGCAGGAGGAGCTCTGGGCTGGGATTGAAGGGTTCAGAGAGCAGGAGGGAAATCAGGGCTAGGGCAGAAGATTAGGGTGTGGGGGGAGTCTCAAGAGTGCAAGCTCTGGACAGCGCTTACCTCAAGCAGCTCCCAGAAGCAGCGGCACATCGCCCCCAGCTGCTACCTGGAGGTGCGATCAGGCAGCTCTGTGTGCTGCCCTGGCCACAGGCACTGCCCCTGCAGCTCCCATTGGCCACAGTTCCATTCTGTGGGAGCTGTGGGGCTGGTGCTTGGGGTGGAGGCAGCACATAGAGCCCTCCGGCTGCCCCTGTGCACAAGAGCCAGAGTGGGGATGTGCCACTGCTTCTGGGAGCTGTGCAGAGCCACAACACACGTGGAGCAGATCAAGCCTCTGACCCCACTCCCCAGTGGGAGCTCAAGGGCCAAATTAAAATAGCTGATGGGTTGGATGCAGCCCATGGGCCATAGTCAACCCACCTCTTGCCAATGGGCTGATTGTCCACTCCCTTGCATTCTGTGTCGTCACTTACAGCTGGGAAGAGTGAGTGCTTAACGGAGATAAACCACTTGCAGATTAGAATGGTAGCACTTTACATGCACTTTGCAGAGATGTATGTGACTACACCAGGTACAGAACAGCAGAGAATTCAAGCCCACAATATTCTCATTCATTATAACACAAAGAGTTGTATACCTAGAGGCACAAATCCTAGTCCTATGGAAATCAGTGGGAAACTCACACTGACTTTAATGGGACCAGATTTTGGCCTGACTGTATCTATCTGTCTGACTATCTTAAATCTTTGTAGACATCCAATGCCAGTATTTTATGCATTGTGTGCAAGGTTAGTCACTGAAATATCTTGTCTTCTCAGAGCCCTTTCCACTTTGAGTACTGAAAGCTAGAAAAGTAGTGTGAAAGTCATTAAAGTTGAGTATTTAAACTTGGGCAACTATGATAAAGCCATATTTACACACTTAAAATATGTATGTAGCCAGTAGGTAGTTAAAATAACTAAATATGTATTTAAGCTCCTAAATCTGAATCTAAATGCCTAATTTAGGCACCCTAGTTTAGAAATTGGGCCTTTGATGTACTGCCGCAATCTTCAAATGTTCAGAATTCTGGGATTTGTCTTTAAGCACAGCATGTCAAGAATTCATGCATGGAAAACATAACTCAGGTTTAAATACTTTTCAATAGAACCAAAGCATTTCCCAGGGTCAAACAACAAAACAAAATCTTGTAGCTGAAAACAACTTTAGCCCCTGTCTTACATCTTTAGCAACAGCTAAAGCAGTATTTTTACTTTGAAGAGATAAATGTTAGTTTCCAAAACAAAGTCAGTTATGGTCATCTGAAAGGACCGAATAATAATTGCACCTTCTATAGCGTTCCTTCCACATACATTAATCATTAAGATAAAAAACAGAACTAAGTGAGAAATGAATATCATCCTGCTAAAAATACAATGAATTATATATAAAAGATAACACTGCTTGTTTCATATGAAAATGAATCAAGTACTCTTTAATCCTTCTTGCTTTTAGATTTGAACAGCAACTAATGTGTTGTTTGACATTAATGAACATAATAAAAAGTAGATTGACAAAAAATATGGATTCAGATGAGATTTTACAATTTCAGTTTCAGATAAGCATTTGCTAATTTGGAAGAAAGGGTACGTCTACACTAGCCCCCTACTTAGAACTAGGGAGGCTAATGTGGGCGACCGAAATGGCAAATGAAGCACAGGATTTAAATATCCCGCGCTTCATTAGCATGTTCCCGGGAAGTCGCCATTTTGGAAACTGACTAGCCTGGTATAACTGCCCGCGTCTACACGCGGCAGAGAAGTGCGATTCCGAGATAAACCCCTTAGTTCAAATTAACAATTAAACCAAGGTTCAGTTGCAATTTCAGTCACCTTCATTAGCCTCCCTAGTTTGAACTAGGGAGCTAGTGTAGACGTACCCAAAGGGTTTTGCACACCTGTCTGCACAAATGAGACCACTAAAGACTTTGGGCTTTGTTCACTGCTGTTTCACTTTTTGTTTTGTGTTTATGTCATGTGAAGTGAAATGGGGCCCCCTTTGTCCATCAAGGGGACTTAAGCATTAATGCACAGGCCTGCCGACAGGCAGGAGGGGGGGCCAAAGGGAGTAGTTGCCCCAGGCCCCAGCATTCCAAAGGGGCCCAGGGCTCCTGGCTGCTACCACTGGAGGCCCTTTAAATCTCCACTGGAGCACCATGCAGTGTGCTCCGTGCAGCTCTTCGGGCTGCCTGGGAAGGTGGAGGCATGGCAGGGCTTGCTCCAGGCAATGCTGAGGAAGGGAGGGACATGCTGAAATCCCGGTAGCACTGACAGCCAGCTGCCTCTGGCCCCACCCCTTCTGACTGAGGCCAGACCCTTCTGGGAGCACAGCACCACACCTTGCCCACAGGCCCAACAAGGCTGTCAGCTCCCCTGCTGATGCATTACAAATCAACAATAATCAATACAATCAATAGCAAGTGTGTCTCTATTTAAAAAATGAGGATTAACGTAATAATTAATCAGAACCACACAGCTTTGATATGTTCCAAATTCAGATAAAGTCAAAATTCAAACAAGTGACATTCAAGTAAGACACACACACACACACACACACACACATAAAATGTGCAAAATGAAGAAAAATTAAATGTTCACGGTCAATAGAAATCTGCCTTCTTACTCACCTCTAGGCCTGATTCTCATTTACGCAAATATCACTCTACACCACTTTGGCAGTGGAAACTTACAAGACAAGAAAATATATTTTCATAGTCAAAAGAGGTAGTTTTACCAACTACACAAATGCAAGCCTATTAATTCCTACTTTTATAAACATAAAGCTAAATAACAATAAATAACATGAGACTGTATAACAAGAGATTTTGTAAATATTTAAATTATCCAGGCAGCAGTTATGCTGTGTACAGATTTACCTACATCATTTATATAAGACAGGCTCCAATCTGCTACTTCTCTGATAAGTCTTTTATACCTTGGCGTTTGACCTCCATGTAATTATCCTTCTTACAACATCACTTCATAATAGCTGGATTGGAATGGTTGGCTATCCAAAAATACAACTGAAGGCCTGAATTTCCTTGCCTTATTGGGGCTGATTTAAGTAAAGATGCCCATCCCTCCCCAAACTGCAAGACCCAGGATTCAATAAGGCTATATCTAGAAAGCAGCACTGTTTCGGATACCAGAAGTATCCCAAAATAGCTATTCTGCATCTTTAAACATGCTCGTTATTTCAAAATATATTTTGCATAGTGCAAATTGTGTAGCTTATTTCAAGGTAAAGGTGCAGTGTAGATGCACCCTAAGAGACTTAATCTAAATTCTTATACCATGCCATTCATATGGGAGAGAGTAATGGAAGTTTGATTCCTCAGCAAAAGAATAGTCCCATGTCATTGTTTATACTAGTATAACAACAGTTATAACAGTTTTGGAGTGGTGAATCAACCTTACCTAGTTACCTAAAGCTGGTATAAGGGAAATAATGGATGAAAATTCTTTGTTAAAGAAGAAGAGTAGGGAACTAGAAACATGTCCAATTTATGGTTGTGGAAATTAATGTTTATGTAAATAAATAGAGAATTTGTGTTTAATTATACTTTGCACAAGTATAAATGACCACATAAAGTACAAGAGAATGGAGACTAGGTTCCTGTTTCCCCCACAAGAGCTCAAGTTATTATCCCAGGGTATGTCTACACTAGAGCATTATTTCAAAATATCTTATTTTGAAATAGTTAATTCGAAATAAGTTATTTTGAAATAAGACGTCTACACACAAAATGCATTTTGAAATAGCATTTTACTATTTCAAAATAGACACTGAATTGCATTTAAGGCCGGCAGGAACCAGGTCCGGCAGGGCATTAGGTCAGGAGTTACTTTGTGTGCCTGCTGCCTGAGGCTATCTGAGGCCTGTGCTTAAAGTGACTCCCCCTGGACAGCCGGTTCTCAGCTTTCCCTGCTTGCTTGCCTACCTCGATGAGGGACATCAAAGCATTTTGTCTCTGCATGCTGTGGTTGCCCTCACTTGGGACACCACGGCACTCTGCAACATGGAGCCAGAGCTATTAGAGCATTTAAAATGCATGGCTACCAAGAGTGGAAGCAGAATGAAGGAGATGAAATGGATAAGAATGGAAGTATCCTGTGTTGTGTTGCTTACAAAACATTAATGCCCCAATCCTGAAGTAAAAATCGTGAGGGCAGTCCTCCATGTCCATGTGGAACTCCATTAAAGTCAATGTACTAAATTAAATAAAAAGACAAAAATAATATACTTTATTACCTTTTAAACATTGAAGGAATGTTATTGTCATGGAATGCCTGGTCTGATTACACGTGCTACCAGAAAGAATAACCAAGATGGGCTGTCTGCTTATTTTTTTCAAGCAGCTTTGACAATTTGTTTTAATCTTGACATTTCTGCTATGCTGGGGATCCTTGACTAATAAAACATTGATTTTTGTGGTATTGATGAACTCATTAGATATGATATGAGACTAAATTATCCATTTCAGTGGTAACCTAAACTATATTTCAACTCCCAACATTTTATCCCTACATCAACAACACATGTACCTTCCTTTCCATATATGAAGTCATGTTGGTTCCAAATGATATTTCCAAAAGCAACTAGGTGTTTAACTCTTAACTTCACTAAGCATCCATCTGCCTTTTTAGGCACCTAAATATCTTTTAAAATTTGGCTTTTTAACTTCAAGCAATTTTAACCATGGAAGTCAATGGGACTATTTATGTGTTTAAGCACATGTTTAAATGCTTTATTGAACTGGGGACCTGTGCAAAAATCTAGTTGTATAAATGCAAACTTTAGCTTTCTTGATATAAAGGCTACTGGATCAATCCCAGCAAGATAAAAAGAGTATTAAATAGACTGTTTCACTCAGGCCTCTGGTGCTTTTCTTTTGAATTATTAAAGTAATAGTTTAAAACTGTAATTTGAACTATTCCTTTGAGGATTTTTTTATACCCGTGAGTATTAGCCAAGTTATATGGCATTTTCTGTAATTTCTGGGGTCATTATCCCATTAAGTTCCAAAAAGTTTATATGTGCATCTTTTGTTAACCTTAGCAGAGATTATGCCTTTAAACAAAACCCACATATATAATCTCTACAGTGCTTAAAATGCATGCATATACGCTATTGTATGTATACATGGTTGTATGTATGTACACATACAGTTTTAATGTAAAACAGAGTTACTGGACTAAAGTTCCCAAGACTGTCCTTGAATCATTAACTTAGTTGGACTTTTGCTTTTAGCTAAAGCTGGGTGCATAGCTCTTATCAAATAATTTGTTGGATAAATTGAATTGTTTTTTCTTCTGTTTCTCAATTGACTCTGTGCAAATTTAAATTATATTCAAGATTTATTCACCATTTGATATTTTGCTAGATACTTTCTATGAATAAGTATTGAATAGTAGATTTTTTTCAGGAACAGTCAGTTATAAATATTCAACATAATATTGTAAATTCAAATTCCAAACTGTTTAGTTTGATTGGCTACCAAGATCACATGGGTTTGTATCTGTTCCATGACTAGATTAGCATAACATTTAAAAGCAGATTTCTCATGTTTACTTGTTCAGAATTAACTTTCTGAAAATGTTCTCTAACATTTGCCTAAAAATTGCTGTTTCTGAAAACATTTTTGATAATACATTTATTTGCTAGAATATTTGTGAAAAGTGAAACACAAAAGGGGCATGAAGACTGCTAAAGCCAATTCATATTTTATTTGAATAACTTATTTATTTATTTGAGTCACAGGATTTTTTAAACATTCACTCAGATTTTCTTTTAGCATACTTTATGTAGATTACCACACAAGAGCATCTTGAATAGAAAACCATAAAACCTCATTTCTGTTATGTTTTAGATGTGGTAAAAAGGTGTTCAGTAGAGGAGGATTTAAAAACACATTACCAAAAAGAGTTAACAATGTCAGAGAATGCTACAAGATAATGTGTTGACCTGAAATGACAGAGCCAGCCTGCAAATTGAATGACATAATCTGGGGTCAACAGAGGCACTATAGGCAAAGCTAAAGGAAGCTGAGATTCAAGAAAGGATGTTCCAGCCATGGCAAATGTACATGTGTTCAGTTATTCAAAGCTGATGACCTCCCTCCCACAAATTGTGTACTGCATGTTTACCATGATTACTATACCTTATTGGTCACCATGACAATCCTGCTACTATATGAAAGGTTCATTTTTCTGATCAGCTTGTGAAGAGAGACAAGAGATATATATAAAGGGTAATTTTATCCTCCGTCCTCCATGAAGGTGACACAAAAACAGCAAAGAAAGGAAATAATGAAAGCATACAGAAGATTGAAATAACTCAAAGATAACATTGACTTCTAAGATTATAATATTTGAAATCACAATTTACTCAACTGTAGCTATGAAAATTATAGAGCTCTAAACACAGTATCCCTATTACTACTTATTTTGAATGTAATCTCTCTGAAATAGGAAAGAATAAAAACAAACCATTAGCTACTAAAGAATATAAATATTTTGGTATTTTTATTTCTCCAGCAGTTACAAAATTAATGTTCAAATAAACTGGCCCAACATTTCCTTTGGCTTTTGTCTTTAAGACTGAGTGCATTGTATATTAAATAAATGCACCTATTAGAATAATCACTGTCTAGTGTATATTGTCAGATACATCATAAACTTCTCTACACTAGGGAAGTTTTATAAAAATGTCTCATCGTTCTTAATAATACATCAGTTAACATACACATCAGTTTCACTGCTACACTAGGAACTCTAGTATAGAGGGTCCACTGGTTGCCATCACTGTTTTAAGAATGTGATTACAGCTGTTATATACAAGGCTTGATAATGCAGTGCTTAAAACACTGGCAGCAGACCATCTCTGGAATGACACTCCTAACTTTGCTAATGCTGGTGAAACTGAATTGGAGTTGCAATATTTTTTCCAAAATGTGATAGACAAGATTTATATATATCTGTGAGTATGCTCCTACATTTTTGTGCCATTTCTGGATGGCATGTATTGTCAATTCAGGCAGTGGGGTAAAGAATTCAAATCCAGTTTTGGGGCCTTAAAAAGAAACTTGGAGAGATTACTTTCTTGGCTTGCTTTTCTTTTCTATTGGGGGACTGTTTGCTTTACATTTACTATTGTGTTAAGTTTTAAGATCTTTCTGCTTCCACTAAAGTAAATGACAAAGCTTTCAAAATCTCTTCCATGGTTAAGTGTGTGTATTCACTGTTTAGGGTGAGAATTTGAGTTTGACAGTGTTTTTCATTAGGTCTCATTTGCATTTGTTTTTAGGGCATTATTGATGAGCATGCTGAAAGCCAGCACTGCCTGGTGATAAAACTACACCTCCCCAGGAAAAACAGTCCACTTCACTAAACAACAAACAAAAGAAAAACGGGGCCTTATCCTGTAAGGTGCTCAGTACCCTCCCCTCCTAGCAACAGCAGGCCGGTATTCTGTGCCTTCATTTCAAAAGGGACTATTTGCAAAGTAAGCGATTACTCATTCCGAAGAGGGGGGGCTGATGAGGTCAGAATCCCACCCAAAGCTGCATGCACTTTTCACCTTGCCATCCGCAGCATGCACCCTGGTTCCCTGAAGGCCAGGGCCAGGGCGCTGTAAGATCCCGCGTGGGCTATGCAAAGCTTGGGGCGGAGTTGGCAGCTGCTGGGGCAGGGAGCGAGCTGCTCGGAGAGGAGACTGAGAAAGAGCCCTGCGTGGCAGCCCGAGTGCTAGGTGCCTTAAGACTACAGGGAAAGCCCAGGAGCAAACCAAGAGCCAGAAGCTCCAGGATTTTACTCGCTTGTTAAGTTCTTTCCAAGGATCAAAGTGTCAAGCACTTGGGTGTCCGAGACACATTTCTGGCCTCCACGTCGAGCAAAATGTGACCACAACCATGTCCCCTCCCTCCCTCCTCCCGCCGCCCGTCAGCACCTCGCCACGCGGGCAGCGCCCTGCCGGAGTGAGCCCGCTCACCGCAGCCACAGCCCACCCGGGGCTCTCCACGGCCCGGCACCTGGAGCTGTTCAGCCGGGGGGCGCCGTCTCGCCATTGCGTCTGAGGAAAGCCGGGGTAACTTGTACACACACCCCGAGAGCTCTGTCACACACATGCCCCCCCCCCACGTGTCACTCTCTCTCTCTCTCACACACACACACACACACGAAACCCCCCTCACACACATACACAGCTCTCACGTACAAACACACATGCACGCACACGCACGACACACGGCGAGCGCTCATACAGCTCTCTGGCACACACATCCACAGGCAGCTTTCTCACAGACACTCAGCGCTCTCACCCGCATACACACACGCACTACAACACACACACACACACACACACTACAACACACACACACACACACACACACACACGCACTACAACACACACACACACACACACACACACACGCACTACAACACACACACACACACACACGCACTACAACACACACACACACACACACCTCTCCCCCCTGCCTCCCCGCGCACTGAGCGAGAGCCCGCTGGCAGCGCCCTACCTGCGGGTGTCCGGCGGGCACACAGGGGCTCCGGGTGAGGGCATCTCTCCGCGGGCGGCGAGAGGGGCGGGCAGCAGCGAGTCAGTCCCGCCGGCGCTGAGCGAGCCCCGCCGCCGCCATCCAGCGCCGCTGCCCGGTCCCAGCTCCCAGGGCAGCCCCGGCACGAGGCCCGCGCAGCCGGCTGGGCGGGAGACTCGCCGCCTCGCCACAGCCCATGCCCGGGCGCGGGGCTCCCCGCGCTGCCCTCAAGCGCCGAGCTGCGGCTCAGCACCAGGGGCGGCGGACAGCTCCGGGCTCCGGGCACAACCACGCACCCGCCTCCCTCCGCCTCCTCCCCCTGCCCCGCCCCCGAGCCCGGCTTGCCCCCCTCCTGCTCTTTAATCGGCCCCTGGAGCGCAGAGCAGAGGACAGGGCCCAGCAACCCGACGGCGGGGCTGCTGTGCGCTGCTCCCCGCCTGCAGCAAGACCCCTAGGGCGGGAGAAGTGCGAGTTCCCCGCGGGCCAGGCTTAGCGCGCAGTGCTGGGGCGCGGGAAGCGGCCTGTGAGGGGGGAATGGGGCCGCTGTCTGCGGTGGGGGTTAGGTATTAATGTAACCACGCTCTGGCTGAGCCCTTGCTCCTGGGGTGCCAGGGGCTGCTTGGGGAGGGTGCACCACTCTAGCCGCCCGCTCACAGGGATGCAGCGGCCCCGGGCCCGGCGCAGCTCGATGTGGACACTCCCCCTTTGCAAAGTTTCTCAGGGACGCCGACTGTGTAACGCGACAGCAAAGTCCAGGCATGTCTACTAGGAAGAGCCCAGCCCCTGTGCTGAGCACCGTGTTTCCTGACGAGTTGGCACTCTTGCTCAATTCTTAAAAGGAGGCCCTCGGCCTTGGAGGTGCAAGTTATGAGCAACAGACATGACCTCCCTCTGTCCCTCCCTCCCGTCCCTTTGTTGTTGCTGTTGGTTTTTGTTTTGGTTGGGATTTGTGTTTGTTTTCGCACTTGAGTTCCCGACAGGCTTTCATGCATCTTTAAACTTTATCTTATAAAGTCTGATTCTGCAAGGCTTTTTACCTCCCTCTCAGAGAGGGTCAAAACTACCACGAAAGCCGGAAACAAAAGATCAAAACGTTACAGGAGTGCTGGAACAATGTTTACCGGATGGTGTGGGGCCAAAAGCCACTAAAATAAACTGAATTCTATATAGAAACCATTTCATTTCAGAGAGTGCTGTTGTGCCTCCCGCAGCCCTAGTTCCAGCACCTATGTAACCTTAGGTACTAATACTCCATATAACTAACATTCACTTTGGAAAAATGAGTGGACTAAAGCCATGCAATTCAACCCTGAAAGAGGCTTTGGCACAGCTTCGTGGGTCTCAGCTGCAACTTTCTACAAATTCTTAATTCAAATGGGCTGAACATAAGAATGTGCCACATACACTAGGGACCCCATTTGCTTTTTTTATTTTGATTTAAATAAAAGAAGACAGCTAGCCACTGTTCTAGGTATACTGACACTTTTTTTAAATAACAAAGACTAACTGCCCAGCATTACAGCAAAGCTCCAACACACAATAAGATTAAGTCAACCATCCACAAAATTAAGTCACAAAAACAAAATTGCCATCCACTCCTTAAATGCTTCTTTACTTTAACCCCTCATTGCAGCATGCCAAGCCAAGGTAATGAGACTCCAGCTATTCTGGATTAATATGAGGGCAATTCTAGAAGACTGGGGAATAAAATATACAAAGAGCATCTTTTCCTCCCCTATCACACTTCATGGTAGTAAGTGACTAGTACTGTAACCAGCATTATGGGAGTTAAGGCTGAAGTGTTAGACAAAAGTATTATTCAATAATTCATGGTGTTCAATGCAGAGTGTCAAAATCATCCATGATTTAAGAATAAGGTCTCATCTTATATATATTCGTAGGATAACACTGCTGCACTGATTTAAAAGTTGGGGCCCCAACTGGAAATTTGGTAAAGCACAAAGCTAAAAGAGATAGCTGAAGAAGTACTATGGCTGTTTTGTTTGCATCCTACCTGAAATAAAGGAAATTGCCCAACCCAACTGGATTCAGTCCAATATTCCCTCTGATCTTTTCCATTCATGTGCACACAAAGGCATGTATGAATGTATACCACCAGTAGAAACCAAACACCTATCTACAGGGCTCTGCTAATCAGCTGGGCAGCATTTAATCTCTCCTGAGCAGCCACACAAGCACCTAGTTTACAGGGAATACTGATCCAATCTGGTTGTTTGAACTTGGATTCGAGATGGGCAAGAGTAAATTTTCCCATGTCATAAAATGACCATTGCTTACTGTGATTTGAGGTTTAATTTCACCCATTTTTACTGGGACAGGAGGTCCTGTTTGGATGGTCCACATTAAATGGTTAATGGATCCCAAGTGTTTCTAGAGGGTTATTAAGAAGATTATAATTTCTCTGTCAGAGAGTACTGATGGACTGATAGAATTTTATAAAGACCTTTGGCTTTCTTACCTTCAACAGTGAAACCCTAATGCATCTTGGTTCCTGCCGGATCTGCAGCAAATGGGCAGGTAGATGGCTGGAGTGCCAGCAGAAGAATCTTGTATAGTCTGGCCAGTTTGGCCAAAAATTTTTGATAAAAAATTTGATATTGTTCCTATGTGGTAGGTGAAAAGATTTCTTTGCCTCAACCAAAACCTACATAAAAATCTCTGGGGGCAGCTGAGTTAGTCTCTACAGGATAAACATTAAAAAAAAACCAAATAGTCTGGTAGCACTTTATAGACTAACACCACATGTAGATGGTATCATGAGCTTTCATGGGCACAGTCCATTTCTTCAGATGACCAGAGTATTGGATGTCCAGGACCAAAATAAATAGGGGAAAAGGGAGGGGGTTGAGAGGTCCCTTCTCCCCCATTTATTTTGGTCCTTGACATTCAACACTCTGGTATTCTGAAGAAGTAGGCTGTGTCCACTAAAGCTCATGATACCATCCACGTTTTGTTAGTCTTTAAAGTGCTACCAGACTATTTGTTGTTTTTTTAAGTTTATAAAAATCTCTGCGAGTAGATTTGTTTCAGGCAGTAAAATCCTGGTTAAGCTGGACATTGTCCTCTGATTCAGTGATTCCTATGAGTCCCTCATTTTGAGGGAATTGTGTGTTACTTTGATGATATAACCATACACATTCAGAGTGAACTGTCTCAGTTTTGATGGGATTAAATGCTAAATCTGCTCTGCTTGTGCTCTCTGGACCAAAAAAAGAAAGAGCGAGCGAGAGCAGAGAAATATGGAAGCCTAATTGAAATGAAGTGATTCAAAAAAGAAAATACTGTAAATATATTTTGAGAGTTTTTGTTTTCTGCTAAACCCTGTTCTTTTGTTACTTTGTCATCTTACCTACATCCATTTGCTTGTTTCATCTACCTATTGTATTCTTTCTGATACGCAATTGTAGGCTCTTCCAGGTCAGGAATTGTCTTCTTTGTTATTTGTCTATACAGCACCTAATATAATGAGGCTCTAATTCTAGACTCTACAATAACAATGAACAAGATGTTGAAAGGAGATTGTTCATTTTAAATCCCTCTGTTCTTGGCTGCCTTGCTTAAGACATTTAAAGGGGCAATATTTTCAGAGTTCTGAACAACCACCATTTAAAAAGGTGCCTCAGGTTTGGCACTCCGAGTATGGAAACATCCAAAATTATTAACCCTGGAAAATCCAGGACAATAATAGTAAGTCACTAAAAATATATCCACATACAAAGTTATATTTCTAACCCAAATTCTGGGCCTGATCGTACAGCTCTTACCCACACAAGGAACTAGCTGTGAGTAACAGCTGTAAGACTGGGTTCTCTGTCTCAAGTATTTGCACTTTGTAAAAATGTTAGCAGTGCTTCTTGTACTGTTGGAATAACTGGACTGCAAGACATTTTCACATACATAGACTTTAACATTACTCATTTCATGCACTGTATAACAATAGTTATTACATTTTGTGAATTCATATTTTTTCATTCCAACATCCACTTTTTATTTAAAAATGGCTGAAACACTAACAAAAACAATACATTCACATCTTGTATGACAAACAATATTTAGCAATGTAGTAGTAGTTTTCAATACAATCTTTTGTCACAGGGTGTAGTCCTCACTGCCAGACTGGGCACCTCCTCCTGATTGTGCTGGGGATTGGTTCCAGGCTGATGCCCACGTCCATAGTCTGCACACTAGCTTCCACCTACAGCTCCTCTCTCAGCTCCCAGAACCACAGCACCTCTTTGTGATACACCTCCCAACAAGGGGGAAACACAGATGATGAACTAGCCAGAGGGCTGTATCTCTAGCAGTCCAGCCACTTCACCAGGGGCAAGTGGGGGAGGGCGGGCCTGCTGCTCCCCCAACTCTGGGCAGGGAGTTGTAGTAAATAGAAGCCTCTTGCTGCTCAGCTGTAACCATTGTCAATGCTGCTCTATTTCCCTGGGCCACTTCACTATCACACCAGCACTTTCTTTGCTCTCACCTCAGGGTATTCTGCTACTCTGACCAAGATGCTTACAGTTCTCTCAGCCCCCCAAGGATGAAGCCCTTACTCATTAGGCTCCCTGCAGCAACTCACCTATTCTGCCCTGCAGCTCCTTTTTATCTGAGCCTGCTGGTTCTGGATTGGTTGCTCCTTGCAACTACTCCCTGATTGGCTATACTTCATCAAGCCTCTCTGGGCCACTTGGAGGACTCATCTCCATTGCTCCTTCAGGGCAGGGCATAGTTAATCCTGCTTATGCGTATGTGGGATTGCTTTTCAGAGGTGCTTTATAACCTTAGGTTCCAATTAAGTCACTTAGAAAAGGGACACAACAACTTTGAAAACCAAGAAAACAAAGCATAGGGATCATCCTGATTTTCCTTGTAAAAATTTAACTGTGCAGAGCTTCTTTCTGATACATGCTTTTAATCATATGCAGGAAACTGTGACCTTAAAACAATTATGAGTATCTAAAAGCAGATATTATACTTCTAATCTATGAAGGGTACCATACTAGAAGGGTGCGTCTAGATAGCACCCTTCTGTCGTAATAAGCTATGCAATTTGCACTATGCAAAAGAGCTTATTTTGAAATTTGGCACTGTCTACACAGTGCCAAATTCCAAAATAAGGCACTATTCCGATAAATCCCTTAACTTTCATGGAACAAGGGTTACCGGTATAGCCAGTATAGCATGCTTGCTCTTACAGGAAAAAGCAAGTGCTTTTAAAGATGTGGTGTTGCTATTTTGGAGTACTTCTGGTATTTAAAAATAGCAACACAGTCTAGATCTACCCAAAGAGACCAAAAACATAATGGAAGTATTTTATGGTTATGATGTAATATAGTGAAAAGAATAATGATCAAATGAAGTCACAATATCCACAGATGTACTGGCTTCTGCGGATATTGTGACTTCATTTGATCATTATGCTAGCCAATGGGTGATGCTAACAAAAAAGGAGTATTTTCTAAGCCCCAACCCTCTTGTGGAAATGGGCACTGAAGTCTGAGCTGCAGGGATGCACCTATCTCTGCTTACATTCCCCAAATGGGAACCCACTACCTGGAGTCAAGCAGCCTGAGCACCTAAATTAGGGAGGAGGGGGTGTGAAAATAAGTTGGACACCTGCCTCACTCTGCACACCCACAGCACTCACGTGGGAGGTGGGAGACTAAGGTTCAATTCCTCCCTCTGCCTGAGGAGGATAAGGGGTTTGAATTTTGTTCTGCCACATCTCAGGAGGGCACTCTAACCAGTGGGCTGTGCAGGGGTACCTGAGGCCCAAGGGCTGGATGCAGCTCCCAGCTTGCCTGGATCCATCCCCTGAGGCTCAGGGCATCTCCTTCCTCTCCCCCCTCCCCTCTCGCCCAGCATTGAGGAACCCACACTGGTAGCTCCCTCCCCCGCCACTTCCTGCAGGGCTGGAGCACACAAAATCTACTAGCTTCCCCCTCCCCAGGCTCTGGTGTGCAAAGGGAATGTGGGGAGTGTCTTTCTCCTCAGTTGGGGAGTCATGTCAGAGAGGATTTTTTTTTATTTGCTTCTCACTTGTGTGCGGCCCCCAACTGATTTTTCTGTGGGTCAGTGGTCCCCTACCCAAAAAAGTTCCCCACCCTTAGACTGAAATATTTTGATATGGGGATCCCTCCAGCTCCCCTGTTAAGCTGTAGCACTCTGGATAAATAATGAAAGAGTCACTAGAGCAGGGGAACTGGACCCTGGTGGGTGGCTACATAGTCTCTCTCTGCCACTGATTTGCTGTGTGATCTTGGGCAAATCACTTCACATCTCTGTGGCTCTGTCATTATCTATCTTGTCTAACTGTAAGCTCTTTGCAGCAGGGACTGTCTCTTACTCTTCATTTTTACAATGCCCAGGAGAATAAGGCCCTGATCTCACCTAAAAGTAAGTGGATAAATTATCAATCTCAGACACTTCATCCTTGCCAACATTCTGTTAATTCCCACATTACTTTCTCATGCTACAGTATTTTTTGATACTCTTGTACAATCATATTAAACCAGAGCCAAAAACAACAACACTCTAAATGCTTACAGCTGTAAGCTACATTATATCAAAATAGTTAACATTCAGTCAATCATAATCAAGCACTGTAGATCTGACTCACTGACCTAAAATCATTGATCTGTGATAGATACCACTTGAAAACATGAATGCAAAGTACCATCTCTGATGTCAACAAATTATTTTGTAGTTTTTTCTCTATGTAAAATCTCATTTCTATTCAAGTCTGAAAGCAATTTGGCCCCGAATCAGTGAACATTTACACCTGAATTTGGAATTAAGAATTCTGGACATTTCTTATAATACCTCAAAGAAATTCAACCCCTTCTTTTTCAACACTTGTCCATGCTTTGACTGTCTGCTACCTTTTCCTATCTGTCTTTTTGATTCGTATTTCACTCACCTTCAGTCTGTTCAGGCCACCACAAGCACAATTTTCCTCCCCTTTCAGTCCTTTGTTTGAATCCTTTCCCTGACTTCATGTAACCTTGCATGTTGAATTTGAGCTACTCATACTCACCTTCAAAGTACTGCACAACTCAGCCTCTGTCTACATCTTTGCTTTCATGTCTCCTTGCTTCTTGTTTTGCTTTGATTTGGACCAGGGCTTCTTATTTTCATTCTCTTGTTTTTAGTCTGACTTGGGTCTGATGTTTAGGTTTGTCCTTATTTGTTATGCCATTGAAAGCACCCAAGCTGAATCTATGTAAAAAATTTTAATAAAAATGAAAGCTCTAAAACATTATATTTAAATACTTGGACTTTCAAGTGGTTAAAATTATCACAACTACACTTACTATTAAATAATAAAATAATAAAATTTATTTAAATATTTTAGATGTTTTTCTACATTTTCAAATATATTGATTTCAATTACAACACAATATGAAGTATACAGTGCTCACTTTATGTTTACTTTATGTTTATGTTTATGAATATTTAGCATATCTGGCAAATAAATACCTTACAATGCCTGCTACAAATGTGTTCTCACTTTCAGATGACATTATAAAAAAGAAGCAGGTAGCATTCTCTCTCAGAAATGTAAACAAACTGGTTTCTCTAAGCAATTGGCTGAACAAGAAATAGGACTTAGTGTACTTCTAGGTGCTAACGTTTTGTATTGGTTTTTTTTTTTTTTGAGTGGTTATATAAAGAGAATCTACATTTGTAAGGTGCACTTTCACAATAAAAACATTGCCTTATAGTACTTGTATGAGGTGATTTGAAAAATACTATTTTAATAATTTTTACAGTGCAAATATTTGCAATAAAAATATAAAGTGAGCACTGTACATTTTGTATTGTATTGTAACTGAAATCAATATATTTGAAAATGTAGAAAAACTATCCAAAATATTTAATAAATTTAAATTGATATTCTATTTTAACAGTGCAATTGAAACTGTGATTAATTTTTAAATTGCAATTTATTTTGTAGTTAATCATGTGAGTTAAATATGATTTTGATAATGCCCACCTGGTTTGAAATTGAGATTAGAGCATAGACTAGTCCGTGGCTGCTTCTGTTAAGTTTTTCAAGGCTCTAGAACAGGCATGTCAAATTCAAAGCCTACTGAGGGCCGCACAAATGAAAATGGATAGCTTTCAGGGCCAGATGGTTTAACCAAAAAAGAAAAAAACTTGTTGTCAAGCCAAAAAAAAATTAAGTGCAAGGCAGAAGGCACCAATACCAGATACCTAGCAACTCTAGGGCCACCAAAGAAAATGTATTTTGTTGGAAAGTCATAGTTATGTATGTTATAGATGAAGTTTTAGGTATATTTTATAATATTACATTAATTTGATGTGTAAAATTGTTATTTGCTCATATTAAATAATTATTAAATTAATTTTTCATAATTTTTAATTTAAATATACATGTAAGGTACTTTTAAATTTTGTATATTATACATAACTTGTTTTATTGAAATAAAAACAAGTGTAGACTATGGTTAATCAAATAGAACAGGCTTCTGTGAAAATTTCAGATACTTTGTACATTTAGATTTTGCATAAAGATATAAATATTCATGCACAATTGCAAAATTTGACATTTATTTATATAAAATTAATATACATTTTGTGATTTTATTTGGGAATAAATAAATAAAAACCAAAATATTAACAAAATAACCCCTTCCTGTCCCCCAGAGCCAGGCCCCCCCAACTTAATACCTGGGTCCTGGAGTCGACGTTGCCACCTGAGGCACTGGGGTGGCGTGAGCACAGTGGCCAGATGTGAGCGCCTGCAGTAGCACCCAGCACAGAGCGCCCAGCCAGATGTTAGCACGTGCACAGAGTGGCTCGGCCAGCTGTGAGTGCCTGCAGGAGAGCCCAGCGCAGAGTACCCAGTCGGCCAGAGTGCATGCGCAGATCAGCCTGGCCAGCCATGCGCAGTCTCCGGCCAGCTGTGTGCAGGCACTCAGCCATGTGCTCCGAGCGGCCAGCAGGCCGCACTTTATTATTTTATAAAAATGTTCTGGTGGGCCACAAAAAATTTCAATTGGGTCACATGCGGCCCTCCAAACACCAGTCTGACATGCCTGGTGTAAGAGACATCAACTAAACCATTATCCTTCTCTCTGATTAGCAGATTGTTTCTTGTTACTCTACTCAGCTCTGTTGTCTTGCTGTTTGGGATAACTGATGATCATGGGTGCCTACCCTCAGGGCAGACTGTCAAATACAGGCAGACATCCCAAACTAGTGGTATACTCTATAATTAGATTTCATCATGTAACAAACATGAACTTCTGGATTACTCTAACAGTTTTACCATGAAGTCACATGAGCAAGAGAGCCTGTCACTTTTCAAGGTCTGAAAAATTAACTAGTTAAAAGATTATTATGTTGAAATTACTCTATTTGCTGCTGCAGTGTGCCATACCCCCCCAAAAAGGCGTGTAAACAAAGGTAGCCATAGAACTGAAACACGGCCAACATGGCTTTTACTTCTAATTTCAATCACACAATTTACTTGTGATTTTAGTGGTGACTTGGATACTCAAAATTACTAATGAGAGCACCTGTGTTCAAGGACAAGCTTTAGGATTCCACTGGAGCCTTTATCATAATAATACTTTTTATATTTGGCTAAGGTTTGTAAACTGCAATTTGGTATTGGGTCTCCTTTCTCTACTGCTTCGATATGATGTTTAATGAAAGCCAATCAGAGGGCAATACTTATTTCGAATCCAGATTGCTTTATCATACTCTGTACCCTTTTATGAAAGCCTTCTTGTTTTTCACTGAGTTCCAAATCCTTACCAGACATAAATTGATGTAGTCAGAGCTTTGGACGGCCCTGTGGCAGCTGCCCCAATTATTCTATGGATGGGACAGTCCCCCATATTAATATTAGCCCATAGCCTGGGGGATTACCTGGGTATTTGGTACAGGCGGTAGCAGGGTCGGGCCCCTTTGCACTCATCGAGGTAGTAGGAGCCACAGGAAGTGGTCTTCCCTGCTCCACTGTCATCTCCCAGCCAGATTGTTCCACTTCACCATGGCGGGGAAGTGGAGCGCCCCGGCCCAGCCTGCTCTGTTCCCCTGAGTGGCATAGGCTCAGGGGAATGGGCTCAAGTATTCCACTTCCTGCCCCCATGGTGGAGTGATCTGGCTAGCAGATCTCAGTGGAAAGAAGGTTACTGAGTTGCTCAACTTCCCATGGCTCCCACCACCACAGTGAGTGCAAGGGAGAGACTGACACCCACTGCTGTCCCATGCCAGCCCCTCCCCTCAATAACCCCCAGTCATGTCTCTGGGGGGGGGAGGTTCAGGCAAAGGGTACAATGGAGGCAGAAGGAGGAGAACCAGAGGTGGAAAGAGGCAGGGTGGAGCAGGAGTTGGAATTGGGAGAAAGGGTGGAATGGGGGTGGAGCAGAGGCAGGAAGAGGCCAGGCAGGGCCTGTAGTAGAGAGGTGGTTGCCCTGTCCTAGGAATGGCCCTGGATGTAGCTCCAAAGAAATTGACAAGGCTATGCTGATTTACACCAGCTGAGGATATGCCCACAGAGATCTGCAGTAAGGGACATTTATTTAAATTATGCAAATTGCTCTGGAAGCTCTGCTATGGCTACAAAATGAACAAGCTCTGTTGCAGGAGAAAGCACCATGTTAATAGTTTTAGTTCTTTTCAATGTTTGCACATTGCTTTGACCTTTTTCTTCTGATTCCCCCACTTTGGTTTCTTCCCATGAGTATACACAGCTATCTAAACTCATTGAACTCAAATCCTAAGCCAGGGAAGCTCATCTGGCTACATTATCAAGTAAAAAAAAAACCCAAACTGGCCAGATTTTTCTAATAGGCTGCCAGCATTCACACTCCTTTCAGTGAACCTGGACAGCAGTGTCACAGTTTGAAAGGCAAGTGTCCCTTACGGGGTTTCACTGAATTTTGTGTTGCGATTGCAGGTGTGAATAAACACAGAAATGCAAAGCAATAAAATAAAATAAAATCCCTGGCACCTAAACCACTGAGTTTTGCACAGCTCTCCTACAGCCTGATCTGATGAGTAGGGCCCTACCAAATTCACATCCTGTTTGGTCAACTTTATGATAGTAAAATTTTAATAGTCATACATTTCAACTATTTCAACCTGAAATATTACAGTATTGTAATTAATAGGGGTCTTTACCCATAAAAGAGTTGAGGGGTCTCAAGGTCATTGTAGGGGGGTTGCAGCACTGCTACCCTTCTGTGCTGCTACTGGTGGCAGCACTGCCTTCAGGGCTGGGCAGCTGAAGAAGGGCAGCTGCTGACTGGGAGCCCAGCTCTGAAAGCAGAGCCACTGCCGGCAGCAGCGCAGAAGTCAAGATGGCATGGTATGGTATTGCCATCCTTCCACACTGCTGCCTGCAGAGCTGGGCTCTCAGTCAGCAGCTGCCAGTGTCTGGCCACCCAGCTGCAGCACAGAAGTGATGGCAACATGATATGACATTGCCACCCCTTTCTTCTGCACTATTGCTGGTTGGGCTCTGCCTTCAGAGCTAGGAATCTAGCTAACAGTTGCCACCCCGTTGGGAAGGCAGCACAGAAGTGAGGGTGGCAATACCACGAACCTCCTAAAATAACCTTGTGTCCCTGGCAACTCCCTTTTATGTTAGGTCCCTCAGTTTGAGAAATGCTGATTTCCCCTACGAAAAATGTATTGTATAGGGCAGGGTTAGTCAAGATCACGGGCTACATCCTAACTACCAAACTACCAGGTGCTTTTGAACAGACCCTGAAATCTTTTTTACTTATTTTCATTATTAGGGTTTTTTATTATTTTCTTTGGAGTCTGGATCTTGACTGTACCTTGACCAAGTAATTTGGACCTTGACCAGAAATAACTGGCTATCCCTACAATAGGGTGAAAGCACACAAAAGGCCGTATTTCACAGGGGGAGATCAGATTTCTTGACCCACGATGCATTTTTTATGGCCATGTATTTGGTAGTATCCAAGCTATGAGGAGTAAATCACCCTCAGCCACAGTTGGGAGCTGAAGGCATTTGGCTTTTCACAAGATTAAACTTGTAAAGTGTAGGACAATGTTCAGTTTCTGTTTACCAAAAGGAAATGGAAATTCTTTGCCATTTCAAAGAAAAATGTAAGTTCAATACAGCATTGCAAAAAATAGCAAATTAACAGCAGTTCGACTCTGTTCCCATTGAAGTCAATGGAAAATATTCTATTGATTTGAGTGAGCACTGGACTGGGCTGATAATGTATAATTTAAAATCTTTTTTAGTAACTCCTGAAGTCATTCCTGTTAGTAGTATAGCCACAATACAAGCCACTGTAGGCTGCCTTTTCAGAAAATGTATTTTAAGCATCTAACATTGTATGGGTCTCTTGCTGACACATAACTGCCAACACAAAGATATATTTGCATAAGAACAACCTCATGCAGTCATAGATCAGGAACTTTCAAGTGAGTGCTCAGATGTATTATCATATTATTTCTATAGCAGCACCAGCTACAGAGCAATGCACAGCAAAGCAAATAAGAAGTCTCTGCTTCAAGCAATTTACACCACCAGCACGGCATAACAGTAAACAGTGGAATGGAGAGAATGCACCACATGGCACATGATTATTGTACAAAGAATATTTCATGGATTAAGTGAGGGAGGGCTGGAAAGAAGCTTGAAGAATATTGATTAGGATGCCTTTGTGAGCATGAGGGTGATACAAAAAACAATCTTTATTGGGTGAGGGAGGAAAAAGAGAACCGTTAAGAAAGCACCAGGAGAAGAGCACAAGAGAAGTAGGAATGGAAGAGGGAGGAGCTCAGGATGGAAAGGTTCAAAATATTAACATTTTAAAAAATTAAAAATGGGGGTTTTGCTAGGGATGTAAGTGAGTACTCGAGTAGTCAACTACTCGATGAGTTTAGGCTTATTGGGTAGTAGAGTCACTACTCAATTACTCTCTCCCCGCCCCCCTTGCCGCTCTGTATCAGGAGCCTCTGAAGCAGGAGCCAGTTCCCCCAGCACCGATTCTATAGAGGGGACCACGGGCAAGCTGAAACTCAGAAGTCGCAGCTCACACCAGGTCTCAGACTGTTGCGGCTCTGCTTTTTAAATGTAGTAAGAGCCAGGTGGCTCCCAGCCCGACTCCTACTGCATTGAAACTACAGAGCCACAGCAGGGGTAGGCCCGGGACCCAGGCAACTCTTACTGCATTTAAAAAGTAGAGCTGCAGCAGTCTGGGACCCAGCACGAGCCTGGACTACTGAGTTCCGGCTCATGCTGGGTCCCAGACCTACCCCTGCGGTGGCTCTGCAGTTTAAATGTAGTAGGAGCTCTCCCTGCATGCCAGCTCCTGCTATATTTAAACTGCAGAACCACAGCTTATTGACTAATCATGTACTCGATACTAATCGTGTACTCGATACCCACTTCTTAACATCCTTTGGTTTTGCTTATAATTATGTACTGGTCAATGCTGTCTTAGAACTGACACATACCTCTGCCTCCCCTACTACTCATACACTTGCACTATTGAAGTGGCTGATAAAAAAATGTTTTGCCAGCCATTCAAAATCAGGGCTGGATTTAGGGGAAGGAGATGCAGGCAAGTGCCTGGGTTGCTGGCTAGGAGAGAGCCAGGCTCACATATTTACCAATGCTAGTGTGCACATTTATAGTCTTATATGACAGGGATAAATCATGTACCCAAGTCATGAAACAGGCTACAAATGCAATAAAATAAGGTATGAAAGTTTAACAAATGGAGGGCTAGCACCAAAGATGCTCTTACCTGGGGTGCCATTTGGTCTAGGACTGGTTCTCTATCAATATTGGAGAAATACTCTGGTGCATCCACGTTTGTTTTTTCAGGGAAAGTTCAGTGATGCTGATTTTTTATTTTTATTTTTTTGGTAGCAGTTGTAGCATTTCTGGTCCTGTCTCACAATGATAAAGGGAAAGCTTGAGCCACCGCACAGCAGAAAATCCAATCTTCCTTTTTATTCCGGAAAAATAAACCATAAAAATACCTCACAAATCCTGAGGGGTTGAGTCAGACCATTCCAGAGTTAAGGCAGATTTCCAGGGGAGATTTCAATTGATATGGTGAACTGGTTGATGGTTGAAAGAAAATCCCATTTTTGCCTAAAGGGAAACATAGTAATATTTTACTTATTACTTGTGTGCTGCTCTGGTGCTGGTATTTAAAAATAAAATGTCTATCTTTGTGTCTGCATGAGGAAGACAGCACCTAGCTGAGGAGAGGCTGGCTTGAGGCATGAGAGGCAGTGAGAAGGGGGGAAATGGTTGCATAGTTTTTAAACTTTACTTTTTAAAACTTTCAAAGGTTTTTTTGTTTTGTTTAATTTGAAAGTCCCCATTTTCAAATAGCAGCATATCACAGCCAAGTCCGTGAGACTCTTTCCAAGGCCGTATGTAATAATAAGAAGCAATTGCAGACATGGGGATGGGCAGAGCCAGAAACTGTGCAGGGCAGGTACAGGCGCAATCACAGCAATAGACATAAGTCTTGAGCAGCCTTCAGCCTAAGGTGCAACACTGCTGAGCATAAGAACCCATCTGTTGGCTCCTCCAGTCTATCAGCAGTCTGTCCAATCAGGTGATGCAACTGTGACCCTTCTTGCTCACATAGGAGGTGGCTCTTGCTGGTCCAAGGTTGAGCTGCAAATCCTATTTTCTGACCTAACTTTGGATAACACTTCCCATCTGCACATCTGATGGCAAATTACAATAGAATGTAGGTTTTATTATCCCCTTTTATAGCTGGGGAAATTTAAGTGATGTGACTTGTCCAGGGCCACACAGCAGGTGGGTGGCAGAGCTGGGATCAGGGTTTCTATGCTGCCTCCCTGGGGTTCAGTTTAACAGAATCATAAAATCACAGAACACTAGAACTGGAAGGGAGCTCGAGAGGTCATCGAGTCCAATCCCCTGCTCTCACGGCAGGACCAAGCACTGTAGATCATTCCTGACAGGTGTGTGTCTAACCTGCTCTCAGGGGAGGATATAGGGCAGGGCGAACGGGGCAGCCGCCCCGGGCCCTGCGCTTCAAAAAGCCGCATGAATGCGTCGTGGCGCCACTGCACATGCGCATGGTGTCACTGCGCATGCGCCGTGGCAAAGGGGGGGCCCCGTGGAATTATGTTGCCCGGGGCCCCACAAAATGGTCATCTGCTCCTGCCTGCTCTTGAATATCTCCAGTGATAGAGATTCCACAACCTCCCTAGACAATACATTCCAGTGTTTAACCACCCTGACAGTTCAGAAGTTTTTCCTAATGTCCAACCTAAACCTCCCTTGCTGCAGTTTAAGCCCATTGCTTCTTGTCCTATCCTCAGAGGCCAAGGAGAACAATTTTTCTCTCTCCTCCTTGTGACACCCTTTTAGATACTTGAAACCCACTATCATGTCCCCCCTTAGTCTTTTCTTTTCACAAAAGTTTGACTTTTGTGAGCCATGTTAGGGAGGTGTCCAAGTCAGTGTGACTGCACAATGAATTCTTCCTACTGTAGTGCACAGGCAGGTGATATAGGTAGGCTCTGCTGAGGTACTTCCAGATACATTTCACCAAGGACAGAAAAAGGCATCTGCCCTAAATTGGCCTGCACTGCCATGTGGTAAACAGGAGTTCTTTTCCAGGCCTTTGATTTTAATTCTATGGCTTTTCAGGGGTGATGTGATTAGGGAGGGGATGTTGTGGCTTGGAACAGCTCCCCTCATGCCCTTCTGTGGAGAATGCAAGAGAAAAGTAAAGAGGAGTTTTCTTGTTTCTTGGTGACTCTGTGCTTCCCTCTGTTAGTACAAAGGGAAGCAAAGCAAGGACCTGAATCTGCAGACAAACATCACAAACACTCCTATCCTCAGAGCCTGGGGGTGCCTCCCGGCAGCATGTCTCTGGATTTTATTCAGGTCCAATGATAGGGGAGAGGAGGGGAACAAGAGAGACAGTTGCCCCAGGGCTGGGTGATTCGCAGGCCCTGGTTCTCGTGGGGGACTTTAATCACCCTGACATCTGCTGGGAAACCTACACAGCAGTACACAGGCAATCCAGGAAGTTTTTGGAGAATGTTGGGGATAACTTCTTGACACAGGTGCTGAAGGAGCCAACCAGGGGCCGTGCGCAGCTTGACCTTCTGCTCACAAACAGGGAGGAACTAATAGGGGAAGTGGAGGTGGGTGACAACCTGGGAAGCAGTGATCATGCGATGGTAGATTTCAGGATCCTGACCAAAGGAAGAAAAGAGAGTAGTAAAATACACACCTTGGACTTCAAAAAAGCAGATTTTGACTCCCTCCGAGATCTGATGGGCAGAATCCGCTCGGATGTTAACATGAAGGGGAAAGGAGTCCAGGACAGCTGGCAGTATTTTAAAGAAGCCTTATTGAAGGCACAGAAAGAAACCATCCCGACGCGTAGCAAGAGAGGCAAACATGGTAGGAGACCGGACTGGCTTACAGGGGAAATCCTTGGTGAACTTAAGCACAAAAAGGAAGCTTACAAAGAGTGGAAACTTGGACAAATGACCAGGGAGGAGTTTAAATGTACAGCTCGAGAATGTCGGGGGGTTATCAGGAAGGCGAAAGCGCAAATGGAATTGCGACTGGCTAAGGATGTGAAGGATAACAAGAAAGGTTTCTACAGGCATGTTAACAAGAAGAAGGTGATCAGAGAGGGTGTGCGGCGCCTAATGGATGAAGGAGGTAACCTAGTGACAGATGATGTGGGGAAAGCTGAAGTACTCAATGCTTTCTTTGCCTCTGTATTCACGGACAAGGTCGGCTCCTGGACTTCTGCGCCAAGTGATGCAAGATGGGATGAAGATGGACAGCCCATGGTGGGTAAAGAACAGGTTAGGAACTATTTCGAAAAGCTAATCCCATGGTCCCCAACATGGTGCCCACGGGGGCATTTCCATGCGCCCGCCAGGTGCTCAGGGCTGGCCTAGCCCCGGGCACATGGCGCACGGTGAGCGCCGGCCCCGGGCGTGCGGCGCTTGCGGGGGGGAGGGGGGAGCGCCGGCCCCGGGCGCGCGGCGCTTGCGGGGGGGGGGAGCGCCGTCCCCAGGCACGCAGCCCTTGGAGGGGGCACTGCCCCTAGGTGTGTGGCTATGGGGGGGCCCTGCCCCCGGGCATGCGGCTATGGGGGGGACCGCCCCCGGGCGCGCAAGTGTCCCCGCCCCCTGGCACCCGGCGGGCGAATGGCCACGCCCCCTGGCACCCGACAACCTCAAAAGGTTGGGGACCACTGAGCTAAACGTACATAAATCCATGGATCCGGACTTAGTGCATCCGAGGGTACTGAGGGAGTTGGCAAATGTCATTGTGGAGCCTTTGGCTATTATCTTTGATAAGTCGTGGAGATCGGGAGAAATCCCGGATGACTGGAAAAAGGCAAATGTCAAAAAAGGGAAGAAGGATGATCCAGGGAACTATAGGCCGGTCAGTCTTACCTCGGTTCCTGGAAAAATCATGGAAGGGATCCTTAAGGAATCCATATTGAGGCACTTGGATGAGAGGAAAGTGATTAGGAATAGTCAGCATGGATTCACAAAGGGCAAGTCGTGCCTGACCAATCTGATTAGCTTCTATGATGAGGTAACTGGCTCGGTGGACATGGGGAAGTCAGTGGATGTTATATACCTTGACTTTAGCAAGGCTTTTGATACGGTCTCCCACAATATTCTTGCCAGCAAGTTAAGGGATTGTGGATTGGATAAATGGACGGTAAGATGGATAGAAAGATGGCTAGAAGGCCGGGCCCAGCGGGTAGTGATCAATGGCTCGATGTCAGGATGGCGGTCGGTTTCTAGCGGAGTGCCCCAAGGTTCGGTTCTAGGACCGGTTTTGTTCAATATCTTTATTAATGATCTGGATGAGGGGATGGACTGCACCCTCAGCAAGTTTGCGGATGACACTAAGCTTGGGGGAGAGGTAGATACGCTTAAGGGTAGAGATAGGGTACAGAATGACTTAGACAAATTGAAGGATTGGGCCACAAGAAATATGATAAGGTTCAACAAGGACAAGTGTAGAGTCCTGCACTTGGGATGGAAGAATCCCAAGCATAGTTACAAGCTGGGGACCAACCGGTTAAGCAGTAGTTCTGCAGAAAAGGACCTGGGGGTTACAGTGGATGAGAAGCTAGATATGAGTCAACAGTGTGCCCTTGTAGCCAAGAAGGCTAATGGCATATTAGGTTGCATTAAGAGGAGCATTGCCAGCAGATCCAGAGATGCCGTCATTCCCCTTTATTCGGCTTTGGTGAGGCTGCATCTGGAGTATTGTGTCCAGTTCTGGGCCCCCCACTACAAAAAGGATGTGGACGCATTGGAGAGGGTCCAGCGGAGGGCAACCAAAATGATTAGGGGGCTGGAGCATATGACTTATGAGGAGAGGCTGAGGGACTTGGGTCTGTTTAGTCTGCAGAAGCGAAGAATGAGGGGGAATTTGATAGCAGCCTTCAACTTCCTGAAGGGAGGTTCCAAAGAGGATGGAGAGAGGCTGTTCTCAGTAGTGACGGATGGCAGAACAAGGAGCAATGGTCTCAAGTTGTGGTGGGAGAGGTCCAAGTTGGATATTAGGAAAAACTATTTCACTAGGAGGGTAGTGAAGCACTGGAATGGGTTACCTAGGGAAGTAGTGGAGTCTCCATCCCTAGAGGTGTTTAAGTCTCGGCTTGACAAAGCCCTGGCTGGGTTGATTTAGTTGGAATTGGTCCTGCCTAGAGCAGGGGGCTGGACTTGATGACCTTCTGAGGTCTCTTCCAGTTCTATGATTCTATGAAAAGGGCCCAGGATTCCTGGCGGTCATTGCTGCCACCCTTTAAATTGCTGCTAGAATGTCACACAGAGCACTTTGGATAGCTCTTAGGGCTCCCTAGGGAGCAGGGGTGCCACTCTAAGTGACTCTGAAGGCTGGGAGAGCCCAGTGCTACAGTCCGGGTAGCTATAAGAGCTGGTTCTCCCTGCTCCATCCAAGGCCCTGCTCCCCCCCCCCCCCCCCACACACACACTTTGCCCAGGGGCCCATGGAAACTGTTGGCCTCCCCCAATTTTGAAGGGGAGGATACAGGGAACAGTGAGTGACTAGTGAGAGCATCCACTCTACACAGCATGTTCTCCTCCCAGTTTGGCACTGTTCCCAAGCAAAGATCTGTACCGGAGTTAATGCTGCTTATCTCAATCCACAGCTTTTGATCCTCTCCAAAAAGAACAGGTAGCTGTTAGCCTATGCCTTCCAATCTCTTGAGTGATTCATAGAGGCAGGGGGCAGGAGGCCCAGTGAACCATACAGAGGTAGTGTGAGTCTGTGCAGACACCTACATAACTGTAGAGATTTCCCTGTGGAACCTCAGGCTTCACAATTGATGGCAAGTTGACTCCCAACAGTTCCCCACAGAGGAGAACAATGCTTTAACTTGTGGAGTTTTCAGAAAGAGAAGGAAGAAAATGTTAGTCCCTGGAAAAATCAGCAGTGACAAATATCACCCCAATGGGTTAACAATAGTGATTTCTGGCACCACTACAACACTTTATGACCACTGTACCGCTCTCCTATCAATTCTGAAACAGCTTCTGCTGTTACTACAGCACTCCAGGAACGTGTTTATTTCAAAACTTGTTGTTCATGACAAATCCATCTCTCTTTCTGCAAAGTTACCCATCTGGATACTTTAGGAGATTTCCAGCAACATGACAGTCAGGTCTGAGGTGTGTGGAGAAGCACAGATTAGGACTGCTCCAAACAGCATAAATCAGCATTTTAACTTAAGCCATTTAATAGGTGGTCTTTTACCACACAAACAGAGCAAGGATAAAAAGCTTGTTCCCTAAGGCTCCAATCCATCCTGTTTTTGGAAGACAATCACTGTCAGTACCAAGCCTTGCTAATGAGTCTTGGAAAATCCAGCTGACAATCCATGGTCAAATGTTGCTAATCACAGATTAAAGTCATCTCCTTCATGAACTTGTAAATTCCTTTCCTTGGCTCGAACAGCAGCAACAGACTACTAGCTGGTTAATGGCCGGACAGAAATACCTGCAAATATGAATGGCAGGTCCTGAACTGCTGCCTATAAATACTGCACTAAATCTGTGGGGAGCTAAAATAACGAGGTAAATTTGAAAACTAAAGCGGGTTAAAAAATCCAGATAGTCACCTGCTGTATTCACCTCATTAGTAATCATTCCAACAAGCCATCTCAGCATTAAAACAGAAAGCTGTGATGAACGCCAGTCACAGAGCAAAGAAGAAATGGAAGGGCCCCGTTGAGTTTCTATTTTGCTTTTGTTTCTACTTTGCTTTTGTTTTAGCCAGTCCCATTTTATTTCAAGTTGTACATGAGGCTCGGCATGAAGCTTATTTGTCACTAATAAGAAATTGAACTGATTTAGATCAGAGCTATCCAGGAGTTTAATTTAAATTTAGAAATTACTGAGATGCAGAACACTCAACACCTAAGTAAATGGCACAACTTTACCCTCATCCCAAAAATTCCTTACTGGTTCTTTGTTTACTTGACAATATTTATATTTATTTGATACCCACAAATGGAACATGACATATGGCAATGATCCCTTTTGGCTTTGTAATCTGTGACAGCAACAGTCTGATTTCAGGCAATTTAAACATACAGAGCACTTCAAATATTGCTACTGTATGAACTAACCAATTACACACCCCCCCAAAAAAATTACAGAAATTGGATTGTGTGAACTTAACATATTAGAGGTACTAAAACACCTTTTAAAAATGTACTGCATATATTAAAATAAAGAAGCTGTTTCCATTTACTACTATGCTGTATAAAAAATATCTGTAGCCTCTTTAAAAAATTGCATCAGCTCTTTAAGTCATACTTTTACATATCTTTCTGTCAATTGGGGTTTTTCTCCCCAGCAAATTCCCCCCTTTTGCTTATTCTCTATCCAGGGTATTATCACATTCAGATGTGGGGGCAGAATAAGCCACTGTAGTGTTGTGATACAGAACTCTGGATTAGTATCTTGCAATGAGATTGCTACTAATCTTCTGATACCTTTAGTAAGTCAAAGAGAAATGTCAGCGCAGCTGCTCCTGGGAAGAGATATTTCTCAGGGCACTGATATGCTTTAAACAGAGAGAACCCCCCCCTTTAACAAAGGTGTGTTAAACAGTAAACAAAACTAAGACCCACATGTTAATCCCATGAGTCTGAAAACAGCTTGACAGAGAAGCTGGTAGGGACGTGGAAGAATGCAAAGGGTTAGTACAGCCAAAAACATGTTTAGCTGATAAGGATTAACCCCAATTGCACCTAGACTTTCTAGGCAAGTTGGCTAATTTTGATTCTGACTTTAGTGTAGCGATGAGCAATGATTCCTCTAATTTTTTCCATCCATGTGCAGAATGAATTTTACATGAACTGAGGCATGTGCAGATGTGCACCACTAGTAGAATCACATGCTTAGGGCTGTGGGCACTCTGCTAATCAGCTGCAAGGCATTTGAATCTCTCCTGGGTGGCCACTAATAGGGAACACTGGTGATGAGAATGGTTCTAAGGAAAGGCTCTATAGTTTCAATAGAGGGTGCTTCTAATCTTCAGCACCCAAAAAATAAGTTCTTGAATACGTATTGCAAGAGGAATAAAATCAAAATCAAAGGAAGTGGTAAGATGGTAGACACTAGGGGTACATCTACACTGCACGGCTATTTCAGAATACTGGAGCTACCCCGCGTCTTCACAAACTGCCCATTATTTTGAAATATTTTTCAAAAGAATGGGCATGCTATTTTGGCATCCTGGTAACCCTCATCTCAAATTATTTCAAATGTTGGTGTTGTATGGACATGCCAAATTTCACAATAGCCTATTTCAAAATTCAATCGAAATAAGATATGCCTAGCGCAAACTGCACCCTTGGAGTCTTTCCACTTATTAAAATGGAAGTTGGATCTAACCCTGGCTAAGAATTTCAAATAAAGCAAACTCCTATTTAACTGGATTTCACTGTGCGCTGTGAATGGTCAGCATCTCTCAGGAACAAGTCCTAAGATTGTATTTTAACCTAGAACTACTTAAAAACCATGAAAAACAACAAGGAGTCCTGTGGCACCTCAGAGCACATATTCACTAGGAAATTATTTTGAAATAACAACTCCTGAAATAATATTTTGAAATAAGCTTATTCCCCAAGGAAATCAGGAGTTATTGTTTTGAAATAACCAGCCCCTTATTTCGAAATAATGGGCATGGTAGTGCGGACACTCTGCTTCTTATTTCTAAATAACTCCCTAGTGTAGACCAGGGCTCAGAGACTAACAAATATCTAGGATCATGAGCTTTTGTGGGTAAAACCCACTTAAAACCATGCACTATTTTTTCCTAAATAATTCACACAGAGCTGATCAGCTCACTGATCACACAGTAGGGCATTAGCCTTCTAAATATTAATTTGAGAGTTCTGTAAAATAAAAAGTGATTCCTTTGCAGGGCAATAACACATTCAGGGGACAACAGTACTTCATACAAGTCACTGAGTCTTTTCCATTGTGGCTAGATTTTATTGATGCATATCATACAAGAATGAACAGTAGAGGGTGTTAGCTTAAAGGAAAACTCCAGTGTAATAGAGAACATATTCTAGTCACTATAACTAATTACAAAAAGTAAATTATAAAGAGTACATTGATATAAAAATTTTGAAGTGCAATTTTACTCAGAAGTAGATCAGTATAGACGACAATGTGGAGTAAGATGTCTTTTTCATCTCAGTTCATGTATAGGTATGTGCTATGGTTTTAAAAAAATCCTAATTGCTAACCTTACAAATTCAATACAGCCACTGAGCGAATAAATTCAGCTCTTTCTCATGTTTCTTCATCAATAATAAAGCTTCTTCAGTGGAAGGACGGTGCACTTCTACACAGTGCTTGGTCCTGCCGTGATGGCAGGGGACTGGGCTTGACCTCTTGAGGTCCCTTCTGGTTGTAGTATTCTATGATTCTATGAAATTATGTCTTCAGCTATACCTAGGTGCTCATTGGCAACTGTGCAGCCTCTTTGTCTTCAGTGGGTTTGCACAGATTGCTCTGACTGGAACTTGGTCCTGCAAAGTACAGAGCTCTTCTAAAAATGTTCTTAACACCTTCCCATGGGCTCCAATGGGAGTTTAGGGAGAGATATTGAAAACGAATTTAGGCACAAGATGCAGCTTGTCACCTAGTGGGATTTTAGAAGCATCTAGCACCTAACATCCATTCAGAGCTAGACACCAAAATACTTTACAAATTCCATTATGTACCTTTCTGTAACTTTTGGTGCCCAAGTACCTTCACACATAGTGCACATCACAGGAGTACTCACCTGAGACCTACACAACCAATTCTGTTCATATTACAGAAGAAGATACAACTCACTCTCAGCTTCACTGGCTTTTCCACATTAATAGGAGCAAAGAGCAGTAAAAACTTACTTCTCCCATTAATGTAAGTAAATACGATTTGGAATTCACACTACAAGCATAGCTGCTGATTAAGAAGATATCATTTTACATAGTGTATTTTCAAAATAAAATTGTATATAAGAGGCTGATTCTCCATGCATGGTTGAATTCATCCTTAGGAGTAGGCAATAGAGATTGAAGAGAATAAGTACTGTAAACAGCAAGAAGGAAGCCATCATCTTTATAATTCAGCAATTTAACATAAAAATGAAAAAAACTGGCTTTGCCATCACAAAGTTTCAAAATAGTTATTCTATGATAAATGTCGCCAGTTAAAACCATGTTTAGGCTTAAATTGTTAACTATTAAATTAATCCCTCATGGCATGTTTACACTTCAGGGCAAAAGACAAATTAAGATATGTACCTTCAGCTAGGTCAATTGCAGAACTTAAGTTGAAATAGCTTAAATTAGCTTTTGGCGCTGTTTACACAGCAGGAAGTTGAAGGAAGAACACTCTTCATTCGACTTCCCTTACTCCTTATGAAATGAGGGTTACAGGAGTTGGAGTAGGAAGTCCTCCAGCTCGACATTATTTCAAAATAACAGTTTGCTGTGTAGACGTCAGTTATTCCAAAATAATGATGCTGTGTGCCCCCAGAAATGTGTAAATAAAGAACTTGCCCTACAACAGCTTTTCAAAAGCATTTAGACGTAAGACCCAGATTCTCAAATGTATTTAGGTTCTGAACTTCCATTTATTTTAGTGCCTGCATTTAAATACTTTTGAGGATCTGGGTCTTTTGAAGGTACAGCTGATTCTTCCCAACTCAAACATAGTCTCACAGCCCTAGAGAAGCCCTCTTCTCATAATATTAATAGTCTCCTGCTGAGATACACTTGCTTCATTCAGTAGAGGGAGACGGCTATCTCTGTTTTAATTCTGTATCTCTGAAAAGAAAAAAAACGTTTAAAAATTCTCTAATATATATATTACCAGGGCTCGACAAATTATGGAAAACCCTACTCGGCAGACTAAAAAGGGATTCGCCCCCCCCCCCCCGCAAGTGTTTTTTAATGGCATAAATTCCTAATAAGAATAAGAACCGTAATTACTCATAAGTTATTAATAAGTATCATCGAAGTTATTAATAAATATCTTATAAACCTCTACCTTTCTCTCTCTGCTGCCATATCTCCTCCCCTTGTTCCATCAGCTCCCCTAGTGCTTGCTGCCCCCCAACCCCTCACCCTTCTCTGCTGTCCTGCCTCCTGCCCTTCTTACTGCCCTCAGCCCTCCTGAGACCTGCCCCCCCTCCACCAGCCCTTCTCTCCCCCCTGTGCCCACTCCTCCAGTAGCCACACTCTGATCATGTGAGCTACCCCTCCTCATCCCGTCTTTTAACACCTCCCTCTACAAACCTGCCCTGCATCTCTCCTCTGGTGCTGGTCCCTCCCCTGCAGGTGTCTGCCCTTCTGCTTCACCCCCAGAATCCCCTGGCATCTGCACCCTCTTGGTGCCTCCCCCTTCCCTCACTGCCCCTACCCCTTTTTTTCCTGATACCTACCCCCTGCCCGTTCCCCTCATGCCCCTGTGCCCTCACACATGCCTTGCTCCATTCCTGCCTTCTTCATGCTCACCCCTTCTTTCAAGCCTTCTCCCAGCACCTCCCCCTCCAGCCCCCAATGCCCTTACCCTCTCCTCTCCCAGCATCACCCTGTCCCCCCTCCCACTGACACCTCCCCTCCTGCCCTTTCCCTCATTGTCTCCACTTGGCCCCCTGGCATTTGTCTCTTCTGCCCCCCCCCCCCGTCTCTTGGTTCCTTCCCCTTTCTTCTTCTTCTTCTTCTCCTGACCTCCTCCCCTCCCCTCCCCTCAGCACAAGCCCCTTCCCCATATTTTTCCCCTTCCCTCCGCTCTGCTCCGCTCTGCTCCGCTCCACTCTGCTAAGCACAGACCAGGCCCAGGCCCAGGCCCAGACCTGGCTTCTGCCTTTTTGAATCCGGCAGTGGTCGGCCGTGACATCAGGACACCACGTCATGCCAGCTTCCTGGCATCTGACAGTGTCCCACTCTCTGGCTCGCACCCCACCTCCTCGCGCTGCAGCCCAGCGCTGAGAGTTGCTGCTCTTCTTCCTTCCTGGTGGCACTCTGCTCCTCTACCGGCTGGCGGATCAGATGGGGCCGCGCTGCCCGTAGTGCGGGCTTCAGCCAGCCCGTCAAAACGGCCCACCAGGCCAGTACGCCCTTGCACTTACCAGCTGGTAAAATCTACTTGCCACAGACGAGCGGGTGAGTGCATTTGTCGAGCCTCGTATATTACCATATTTATGGTACTATAACTAGTCACTGAAGTCTCCATTTAACTAGAATAAGAGGCTGTAGTTAGGTCCTAGACACACAAGCATTCGTTCACTACAAGTCTAGCATGTGTGCAGCTATAAACAAACAAACCCACACTCCAGAGTAACTAATATTAACTGTTCCCATGCATTTTAGATCACAAGTGACATTTAGATCACAGATAAGATACGTTTTCAGATCTGTGGCAGGATAAAATCATGAGGATATTATGGATGCTAATGGGGATAATGGTGATGAATTGGGATAAATTCCCTTCCACTACTTTTCAAATATAGCCCTACATTTATGGTTGCTGTGGCGACAAAGACATCATGATTGGAATGCCTTTGACCTAGGTACTGTATTAACACATAAGATGACAGCCCCTGTCCTAAAGAATTCACAATATAAACTGACAAAGAGAGACAGAACAGCTGTAAAACATGCAGACAGTTATACAGTGTATAACTGAAGACAATTTCTAACTTTTAATCCTATTGAACACACTTGCTGCCTGCCCTGTATTAGCTGTTACCTAACTGTTCTCAGAGGTGGCTATGCCAACTCCTGTAACTAAATTTGTCTGACCTCTTTTTGTTCCTCTAAATTGTTAGAAGCTATAGCACTGCCACCTGCCTGAGCATACAGAACACAAATAGACGGTATCACAAATAGGTTGGGAGCAGACAAGTCTGGGGAAGGTGTAGTCTGTGGAAAAAAACAAATAGGAATTCTGTTCAGTGTCTCTGCATGTTGTGACTTTAAAAGCTTCACAAGTAAATGGCACGAGGTTATTTATAATTTAAACTTTTTTTAAATATTGATTGCTTCATTTTTAATAAAAATACATTTTTGTTGTGCAGAAGAAGCGCCGCTTGTTACCCACAAAACTCGTTACTGAGAAAAAAACCTACACTGATTCCATTCCTCTGTATATAACTGGGATTCCAATGTAGGGGAGAGAGCCCCATGGACTGACAAAAAACTGCAGGGACTCAGCTACTCACATCTGTCAATATTAGGGATGTTAAATATCAGTTAATTGAATAGTTGAGTAACCTCATGAATTCTTATCGGTTAGTCAACTGTTCTATAGTCCTCAGGAGTGGGGCTGGCACCTCTAATCCCTGATTAACTTGTTTATACTATTCCCATAAAAATAAACAACAGTAGTTACATTTAAAGAAATGTAGGAAACCTACCATATAGTGTCACAGAGGAACATAGCCAGAGAGCTAATATGCTGTGAAATAAACTCATTTTCAAATTATCAAAGAAGAAAAGCCCCAGAGAAACAAGAGTCTGTGGAAAATCACCATATTCCTTTTTATGTTAAACTTAAGTTGCTGGAACTGAAAAATGGAAAATCTGGTATGTCACCACTTATGCATTACTCTGGCACTCTGAAAAAAACAGATGAAGCCAGCCTGAGGAGATTTTCAGAAAAATCACTGCAGCATTTGCCATGAATCCTACTGAATCTTGTGTATTTAACCTAGTTCCACATTTGACCCTCTGTCTTCTCTACTGAAGCTACACACCATAAAACAAAGAGAAGGACCGTGAGTGCTTAATTTGTGAAAAAAGAGGTGCTGTGAGTGAAGGATTTTTTTTACATTCACACTAGATCCTGAAGACGCACATGCACCTCTTCCTTTTTCCTCACACACATCAGAAGGTGCAGTTACACTGCACCATAGCTTGACATAAGATATGCAATTTGAACTACGCAAATTGTGTATCTTATTTAAATCTTATTTTAAAATAACCTGCTATTCTGAAATGTCCCTTACTCCTTGCGGAATGAGGTTTACAGGGATGTCGGAATAGTGAGCCCATTATATTTTGGAATAACGGGCTTGCTGTGAAGATGCAGGATAGCTAAATTGGGAAACTCCAGGATCCTGAAATAGCATTGTAGTGTAAATGTTGCTACAGTGACCACACCTGTGGTATATGCAAATAATTCCCAATGCCAACTACCAGCTCCAGGGGAACAGAGGGAAGGTGACATAGTTTTTAACAGTTTTCGATGGAATCTGGTGGGTGATGGCTGTAAGAGGATGTGACGTAGTGTGGGTACCTTGCTGGTTGCTAGGTTGGGTTGTGAGTGACCTCCACTGGCTGCTGGCTGCAGCACGGCCCAGCAGGGCAGGGGATGAGTCATTATGCAGGGGGGCTTCAAACCTGTCTGACGAGTTATTTCTGAGGAAGCAGAACAATGGGAAGAAGGGGAATGGAGCCCTGGCTGAGGGCAGGGCTGGAAGTGAGTGAGTTAGTTTTCTGTCTGGGAGCATGGAGGGAAAGGGGCTGGGATTTAGGGGCCCAGTCTCCCCCATCTCAAGGGGGGCTGAGGCATCCTAGGCCTGCTCTGTAACCAGAATACATCTGTGCTGTGCTGTATCCTGGAGAAGCAATAAACACCTCTATTCTACTGGCTGGTGGAGTCTGTTCGTGCAATTACAGGGGTGCCGGAGATGGGAAAACCCCAACGCACCGTCACAGAGGACAAGAAGAGTTTGTAAAGTAAAGTTGTGTGCATTAAAAGGCAGATTGGGGCATTGCTGAGAGAACTTCAACTGGGTATGTTCTAGTTTTCAGAAGTTTGAATTTTGCCCAACTCAGCATTCTCAAGGGGATGACATTTCACCACACAATTTTAATTTCGTGTTCAAGTAAGTTTTTTTGCCATTCAAAAGTCTCCACACAGAAGACAGAGCATATGTGGGAGGTGTCCTTAGCTATCCATTATCCCCACCACAAAAGCCCCTCAGAGCTAACAAATCATGTGGGAAATAAGGGAGTGACAGAAAACAGAGATAATGACTTTGTATACTCCTTCCTCCCCTACTGTTTCTCTCTGATAAGAAAAGAGAATCTAAGAAAGGACCTGTCACATTAGCCTTCCTACCAGCCTGGAACATACTATTGGATTTGTCATTCTGGATCAGACCTTTGATCCTTCAAGTTAGAGATACCGCCTCTGGCATTGGGCACTAACCATCTACTGGTGCTTCAAAGGAAGGGGGGGAAATAAGTAGATTATAACAGGCTACTTGAAACAACCATAGAAGCATGGAAGAAAAATGTTTACTGGTAACCTAACAGCGTGATTTCAAAACTCCAAGAAAGATGGATCTGCAGTGCAGGAAACTTTGACCCAGTCCCTGGAGATATACTGAGGATTGTTCCCTCACTCCACTCAATCCCTATCCCCAGCAAATGGCAAAACTGCCACCTTGTTTGCTATGCTCTAATTGGCTACCTATCTGTGACTGAATGCCAATGAGCTACAAGCCTGACCCTTCAAATGGGAATCTCAGAGCACAGAGAATAATGTGATGTTGCTCTGAGCCATTTAACTAAACCTATTCTTTATGTGGATATTGGGCCCCCTACAATATGCTGCCATATGGATAATGTGACTGGGTTGCCTCTTTGTGCATCACTCAGCTGCAGCTCTCCATTGGTAGACCGCTTTTTCTTGCAAAATCTGAGGTAGCGGTGGCCCTCTAGCTATGACACTCTTCAGCCCTACTCTTTCCAGCATGCTCTGGTCCAAAATAAATCAAGAATAGAAAACTGCAACTCAAAACTAGGTCATCTGATGAGTCTTGACAAGGACCCCACTCTCTTCTATTCAGGTCTTGCTTTCAAGCAGGCTGCACTTCAACTGTTCTCTCAGGATTTGGTCAGTCCTAGCAGGGGCTCAACCAGCCAGCAAACTACCTCAGGGTATATCTACACAGCAGCAATTCTCAGAGTCTAGCTCTACAGGCTGCGGCTCATGCAGCAGCACTGCCCAAGCTGGAGCCTGATCTGTGAGACCCCTCTCTGTTGCTAGGTTCAGAACCTGGCTGAATTTAGCCCTGTAGCGTGAGCCCAACACAAGATCAATGTACTTACATCAATGATTAGTGAAATTCCCAATGGGGTAAGCCACACATAGGCCCTGAAGCTATAGACTAAGATAAAAAGTAAAATGCAATGTATTTAACACATGGTATATAAATCATGGGAAAAAATACCCACCTGATTGCTCTTTGTATCTCATTTTTGATAGGAGAGTTTTCTATAGAACGTGTCTAAATCAAAACACCTTTAAAATACAGCATAAAGGGCAGACTTCTTCAGGCAAGATAGCATCATTAACCTCCAGTGCAAACAATCCAGTGTGTGATTGTATTCCAGAGCTGCTGAGTGCTTTCCAAGGGGTTAGCGCAGAACTTATAAATGGAAAAAAAATATAACAAATCCATTATTTACTTTGAAGCTGTGTATTTAAGCTAATAAATTAGAAGAATTGTTTACATATTTTTGGCATAGACCAGGAGAAAAAATGGGTATTTGTCCATCACTAAGCTCAGAGAAAAAAATGTTTTTACTTAAATTAAGTACACAAAGGCAAACATTTCATCACATAGGACAAAGAGAGAGTGAATAAGGGGATGGAGAGCAGCTTTTAAAAAGTGTGTGTACAGTGAGGACAAAGCTAGAAGTTTAAATAAAGGAGGTAAATGAGGACTAGAGATGCAAAATAGAAATCAGCTCAATAAAATATTTCAGCTAAATCATTTATATTTACTGCACCAGAACCCTTACTAAAGTAATGAAAAATGAGTAAATGTTGGCAATTTCTGGGAATCTACTGTAAAAGATAGTTAGTTCATTTTGCTCAACTTGGCTGTATGAGATTTCTTTTGCTGTTATGTATTACCACTGCACTAGCTAAACTGTGAAAGAATCACAATTCTTTTATTTTCAGCTCCCTAAGTAAAGATTGATACTTCAGCATTCACATCATTTCAGGGTGCTGTAAAAGCCACTCTTCTGTCCAACAAGTAATCAAACAAATTCATTTCACCCAAGAAATCCTCATTTAAGACCTAGCCACGTGAGATACCTCACTTCCATTGGACACAATGAAGGATCCACACGCTCAGAGATAGCAAGATTTCCCTGCAGCTAGTGCTACTGCCAGATGACAGTGAGAGGAGAGTCAACATTACACCATTTCAAAGTGTATTGCAGCTCTTGCTCTTCCTCTGCCTCCCACATCTCCTACCAGAGTGGTACAGTTCCCCACTGCCTACATTTCGGAGTGATATTTAAAAGGTAAAGACATTTGTAGACTGTGCAAATATAGATGAGCACCTGAAACTATGGCTCAAAAGGAACAATTGTGAGTTCCTTAGAATTAATACAAATAAACTTCCATTCATCTACCCCATTTTTGGTTACACAGCAGATCTTGCTTTCTTGCAATACCTTCCAATCACGCACATCATTTTAGTTTCATCCTCCTTCAACTGATGTTTCTCTTTTATTTGTTTCTTTAGTGGAAGTGGCTGGAAGAGCAAGACAACTTCACAGAGACACAATTAGTCAGCCCATCTCTAAGTGCTGTGATGAACATACATTAAAAAATAAAATCTTACACACACACACATGGGCTGTGTCTACACTGGCATGAATTCCCGGAAATGCTTAAAACGGAATACTATTCCGTTTTCAGTTTTTCCGGAAAAGGAGCGTCTACATTGGCAGGCTGCTTTTCCGGAAAAGCCCTTTTTCCGGAAAAGCATCTATGGCCAATGTAGACGCGCTTTTCTGGAAAAGAGCCCTGATCGTCATTTTCGCGATCAGGGCTTTTTTCCGGAAAAGACTACTGGGCTGTCTACACTGGCCCTTTTCCGGAACAGTGTTCCAGAATAAGGACTTATGCCTGAGCGGGAGCAGAATAGTTTTTCCAGAATAGCGGCTGATTTTGTACAGTAGAGCATCGTTGCTTTTCCGGAAATTCAAGGGCCAGTGTAGACAGCTCGCATCTTATTCCGGAAAAGCGGCTGATTTTCCGGAATAAGTGGCCCAGTGTAGACACAGCCCTAGTGTCATGTCAGCTCCTTTTTTTCTTTTCTTAATCCCTATGACAATCAATAAAACTAAATTATATCTGACAACCCATACATGCAGGACTGAAAGTATACAATTGTCTTTTCCTCTCAATAGAAAATAAATACTTCTTTTTCTTTTTCCCTATCTGTATTAGCCCTATGAACCCCATTGCCATAATATCTGAGCATCTCTCAATCCTCAATGTATTTATCCTCACCACACGTCCAGCAGCTTCAACTAAAAAAATATTTTTCTGTGAAATGGTTGTGTTCAAGCCCCAATTCTCAGACACATTCTTCCAGTGGCAAAATTTTGACTATCTCTGGAAAGGATAGTGGGAACTGGAGAGAAGATAACTATAAAAGCAGCAAATAAAATAAACATTTGACACACCTCAACTTTTGTTTTCAGAGGAATGCTAGATTTCTTAGCACAGACAAACCAGTGACAGCACAGGCATGTATCTGAAGAATGACAGGTAAACTTGCCTCTCATCCGTCATGCAGCTAGCTTCCATGGATCTGGGGAAATCCCACACCAGAAAGTTTTTAATCTATACTAAGTGGGAGGAAGGGTCTACTTATAATGGAACTATCCATACAAATGTTTCCCATTCCTTCCCATGATTGAGCAAACCTGCCCTCAGAGCCACAGCTGAACGATCATGCTCTGAAGTGCCATATTTCAATCCCTTCCACTGACAGAGAGAGCGGGGAGGAGGGAGAATTACATTTAATCACAATAAGTTTGATTACCATTAGCAGCAATTAATGTTTTTACAGTGAGGGCAATTAATCTGTGGAACAACTTACCAACGGATGTAGTGGATTTTTCATCATTTAAAGTCTTTAAATCAGTCGGTGCCTATAACAGAGCTTTGTCTGATTTAATGGTTGGAGCCAAGAGTAAAGTCAGGGTCACCGTCACAGCAAGGGTCAAAGCCAGATTCAGCATCTGGGCTCAGGGAAAGGAAGCATGAGCCAGAAATGAGCTGTGGCGACATGAACAAGGATGAGGCTAGTAGCAGGAATAATCTACATAGGATCCATTACAGCCCCCAAGTAAAGCCCATGGAAGACTCCAATTAATTTCAATAGGAAGTGGATCAGACCCAGAGACACGCCATCTCCCTTAAAAATCTTCCTTTTCCCAGTAGCTTATACTTTACTTTCTCCATAAACTTAGCATGTCGACCTCTGTAGAAGGGCAAATAATACATTTCTCTGCATACAATTTATTTTGAGCTACAGCAGTATTCTTCAAAAGTATCAGAAAATACTTCATAGTGAGACACACCATAGATTATATTATTTGGAGTTCAATACAGAAACTTCTTACAGAGGCAAAATAGAAAGTCATAAGGAATAAAGAAAATAATATCAAAACTTCAATATTTTTATTAGTTCCTTTTGTTAAAGTAGTACCTAATGGCCAACCAAACACTGGATTCCACTATGCTAACTAAGCTCTTTACAAATATAGAATACAAAGTCCCTGCCCTCAAAGAGCTTACAGTCTAAATAATGATGTCCATCACTAAAGTTTCTGAGCACTTCAATCTGCACGTATACTTGCCAACAAATTTAAGAGACTGGGTGAATACAAGACAAGGACAGATGCATTAATGGGACAAGAAATGAAAAAGTGACTGTGCGTTAGGGTAAATAGTAGGCTAAAAATATTAAGATAAAAATGGAACAGAGAAATCATAATAGCTTGGAGAAAGGGAATTCCAGGGGAGGGAGAGAGAAGATGACAATATGCAGACTGAGTTCATGAGGAAGAGAATATACAATATATATGGCCCTGTTTTCAAAAGTGTTGAACTTCTGTAGCTCCCACTAAAGTCACTGGATCCAAACCTGCAGGAGCTCAGGACTTCTGAAACCAGGCTATTATATACACCGGGCCAGCACCTGGATATACACAAGGGACATTTACAAACATAAGCTAAGAGTCAGGAATCTGAAGCTCCTCTGTGTATTGCCATGAAAATACCAGTCAAGTGAGAACAATAATTGCACCCTGCAAAGGGGAAGGCATTTGATTGTATAGTGCAGGTTAAGGAATAATGCTTGTTGGTAAAATAGCAAAAGCTACTGCAAACACGCTGTTATCTTGCGCAAAATTGAAGACATGCTGTCAAAGCTATGTTCCCTTCAATGTATTCATTGACATCATATTATTTTCTTTACTCGGTGCACAGATTTTCCAGAAACCTACTAAAAACGTTATAAACAAGCCATCTGTCTCTTGCTACCTGAATCTGGACAGAAATGAGATTGGATAAACGTAACATTATAGTATCAACTGATCTATTTGATCCATGACACATCTACATTTTCCACTCTTTGGGTATGTCTGCACTACCCCCCTAGTTCGAACTAGGGGGGGTAATGTAGTCATACGGAGTTGCAAATGAAGCCCGGGATTTGAATTTCCCGGGCTTCATTTGCATAAAGCCGGCCGGCGTCATTTTTAAATGCCGGCTAGGTCGGACCCCGTGCCGCGCGGCTACACGCAGCACAGACTAGCTAGTTCGGATTAGGCTTCCTATCCGAACTAGCTGTACGCCTCGTGGAACATTCCACGAGGCGTCCAGCTAGTTCGGATAGGAAGCCTAATCCGAACTAGCTAGTCTGTGCCGCGTGTAGCTGCGCGGAACGGGGTCCGACCTAGCCGGCATTTAAAAATGACGCCGGCCGGCTTTATGCAAATGAAGCCCGGGAAATTCAAATCCCGGGCTTCATTTGCAACTCCGTATGACTACATTACCCCCCCCCTCCCCCAGTTCGAACTAGGGGGGTAGTGTAGACATACCCTTTGTGGGAAAACAGCTGACTACTGCTTTAACACACTTTTTCATAGATGAACAGAGAACTATGACAGGGTGAGGACATTTTTTGAGCCATTAGCCTATACACAAAATGCAGAGGCCTATCAATAGTGCTTTGCTATTCACAGCTGCACAGAAGGACAGGTCCAAGATGAGATGAACTGACATCATCTGCCAATTAAAGAAACCGTGACCAACAGATGGGAGCACTCTGCTTTATTCCAGTGACATTATCTAACTGCCAAATGGGCTATCTGGAAAACAAGAAAGGGAAATAAGTGTGTCCCTGTAAATATGAACACCTAATTGGGGGATATACACCCATCCACTAGCCTGCCAGTTGTCACAGCTTCCTTCTTGAACAGTTTCTTACATGCTTTCATCAGCTGGATTTGTTGTGGAAGAGGACATACAATTAGCCTTTTCAAAGGTCTCACAGCTTCTTCATATAGCTTTGCTACAGTACTTTAATTCCCACCCCATTACAAAATAAAAAGGAGCATTTCTACCTAACACATTCACTAATACCTCACCTATTGTATCATATAACTGCATTCAAACTAGGGATGTTAAGTAGTCAGCTATCGGATAAACAAATGCTTATTGAATAGTTGACAGAAAAATCATCATATTGAATGAAATCATGGTATCATTGAAGATTGGTGGGCATTTTACTTCAGACTTGAATGCCAGGATTTCAGCCATATTATCTACTATATATTTGAGAGAGGCTGTCTGTTTGTCTGTCCAAGAACTCCTCCTAAACAGTAAAAGCTAGAACCACAAAATTTGGTGTGCAGCTTCCTCTTACCATAGCTTAAAGCAAGGTAAGGGTTTGGTTGTGCCAGGACAATGGTATGTGCCTGGAATGGGACTGCTTCTCAGAAAACCAAACAGAAGAGAGACAGAATCACCAGGCTGGTGAAAGGGGCCCAGTTGAGGGTGTCCCACCCTCCCCAGTACTGCCCCAGCCCTGAGCTTCCCACCGCCCAGGTGCTCTTTAGTGAGGGAAGGGGGACTGAAGCTCCCTCCCCTAGTTCATATGTGAACATTACTGGCTGTTCCCCCTCATCATGGAGCAAGAGGAAAGTGCGCAGTTTGCTGCATTCCTAACTCTGGCTGGTGAGCGCAAGGGGCAGACGAATCTGGACTGCACCAGCCAGGGGACATGTATCTCTTCCATGAGTATGCCCACTGGAGCTGCAGCAACCATGGAGAGGCAATTCTCACTTGGCCCCAAGCTGCTGCAGTGAGATGGAGGTTGCAATAACAGAGGCGTAGGACATTATTCTTTAACTTATACAGGACTGTGATGGGGTTCACTCACCACTGTGGCACCTCCTTTCAGCTGTCCCAGGGATTAGCTCTGCTATCCAGTGTGCCCCTCCTGGCGCTCTCTCATCTGACATCACTTCTGCTTCTGGATCAATGTAGTTTCAATTACCGGGGCACGTCTACACTACAGAGAAGATTGAAGGTGCCACTATCGATCTTCCAATTCTAATTCCAATTGAATTAGCAGATCTAGTGAAGACACGCTAATTTGATGTGAGAGGAGCACTCTAGTCAATGCTGGTATTCTAGTTCCACAAGGAGTAAGGGAAGTCGAAGGGCTTCCTGCAGTGTGGATAGGCCAAAAGTTGAGTTAAGGTACTTCAGCTACATTAATTGCATAGCTGAAGTCAAAGCTGTGTATCTTAATTTCACCTTATCCCTTAGTGTAGACTTACCCATCGTGTCCTCTTCAGGACACAGCCTTCTGGCTGTATCATGCTCTGTTCTCCTCAGTTCTAAGGGATCTGCAGTCTGCGGTCCAGTCACTTCCCTCAGTGGCAACTGCAGCCAATTGTCTGTCCATTTCCTCCTTAGTGGGGAAGGGGAGAGAGTGAGGACCTGGGCCAGCCCACTACTCTAGGTCCTGCCCCAGGGATTCTGCAGCTGGCTGCCACTTACTGTGTCCCCTCCAACTCCTCAGTTCTCTTCTCTGGGTCACTTGTCCATGGTCACCAGCAACCTGTTTGGCCTGGTTTCAGGGCTGCAGCATGCAAATCTCCAAAGCCAAGGAGCTATCTTTTGCTTCCTTGCAGTCACTACTAGCAGCACTGCTCTGCCCAGGGTGCTGAAGCTCCTTCCTCTTGTTAGGAGCCTGATTTTCCCTCTTAAAGCTTCAGGCAGCTACTGATCTTGTTCTGCCCTTAAGTTCTTACATGGGCTTGCCAGGCCCTGACAGCCCCTCTCGAACTGGTTACCTCCTGCCTATGGTCCTCTTTAATTGGCTGCCTGCTGGATAGCCTCCCTATGGTTCTATTAATCCCTTATGCAGCAATGTGGAGCAAATGTCCCATCACAAGGACCACTCATGGAGTCCTTATTCATTCAAGTCAGCAGACATTTTCATGAGTAAGAACAGGCCTGGGCCACTGATTACTTGCAATCAGGGAACATTTAAGAACATTTTAACTAAAAATATGCTGGTTTGTAGACATTTCAAAATCCTCTAACAAGTTTGCTTTTATTACATTCATACAGTACTCAAAAGCAGTGGATGTATTAGGCTTCATCGAGCAGATTTTTCCAGTTGAATACATTTAACTTGCTAGATAAAGAAATTAAGAACTATAGTGTGCAACTCATGATACTTTTGAAGACTACTGCTGTAGCTCAAAATAAATTGTATACAGAGAAATGTATTTGTTGATCTTCTACAGAGATCGACATGCTAAGTTTATTGGAGAAAGTAAAGTATAAGCTACTGGCAAAAGGAAGATTTTTGCAGGGAGTTTTACAGAGAAGGAGTGTCTCTGGGTCTGATCCACTTCCTACTGAAATCAACTGGCTGCCCTGCAAATGTCAGCAAGGGATTATTCAGAAAAGTAGTCGATATGGCCATCGCACAAGTGGAATGTGCAGTGACTGTCTAAGATGGGTCCTTATTCTGAAGTCGGTAGGAGGTATGCAGTTCATAAACTACTTGGAGATATGTTGTGTGGAGATGGCTGTTCCCCTGTAGGGACCGGACATAGATAAATTCCTTGTCCTATCAATGTAGAACTCAAGGGCTTGTCTTGTGTCCAAAGTGTGTAGCATCGCTTCCCTGGGAGAACTGTGAGGTTCCGGATAATAAGTCGGTAAATAGATGGGTTCATTGCTATGGAAATTAGATATAACTTTGGGCAGGAATTTTGGATGAGGCCTGAGAATAACTTTATCCTTGGTTAAAAAAAACAGCATATGGCTGGTCTGCCATAACAGTTGCAATTTCACTGACCCTCTTGGCTGACGTGATCGGAACTATAAAGGTCACTTTCATCACCGGATGCTATTGACTGGCCATCCTTTATTATAGATTGGAGTTGGGGCCTCTTTTACTCCAGAAGATCATTTAAGACAGTGTTTCTTAAACTGGTGTGCCACGGAGAAGGGGAAGTTACTCACCAGGTGTAGTAACGATCGTTCTTCGAGATGTGTCCCCGTGGGTGCTCCACTCTAGGTGTCGGGCTCGTCCCGGCGCCGCTGATCGGAGGCTTTTCGTAGCCGTAACTGGCCGGACCGCGCATGCGCGGCAGGCTTCGCGCGGTTTCTTCAGTCACGCGGTCCGGCCCCCCCGCCAGTTCCTGTCACCGTCCGGAATCTGCAATGAAACAAAAACAGACCCGGAGCGGGGAGGAGGGCGGGACGTGGAGCACCCACGGGGACACATCTCGAAGAACGATCGTTACTACACCTGGTGAGTAACTTCCCCTTCTTCTTCGAGTGGTCCCCGTGGGTGCTCCACTCTAGGTGAGTACCAAGCAGTAACCCCCATGCGCACCGGGTCAGTGTTCCTCCGTAGAGGCTAGAACTGCGGACGCTACTGCTGCGTCCGAGGACCAACGTCGCACAATAGCATAATGATGAACAAAGGAGGTGCTAGAGGACCAGGTGGCTGCTCGGCAGATGTCGCTGAGAGGCACACCTCTAGCAAATGCAGTGGAGGTGGCCATTGCCCTAGTGGAATGCGCAGCAGGCTGAGAAGCGAGAGGTTTTCCCTTCAGTGAATGACAGGTTGTAATGCAAGCGGTAATCAACCTAGCTATGCGTTGACTGGAAAGAGGGTTGCCTTTAGAGCGCTGTGCTATGGACACAAGTAGTCTGTCCGTGCGTCTCCATGAGCGTGTTCTGTCTATATAAAACGCGAGTGCTCGTCGCACATCGAGCATGTGCAGCAAAGTTTCTGACGAAGAAGCATGCGGTCTAGGGTAGAAGGCAGTTAAAACTATGGGTTCATTAATATGAAAGGAAGTGTTGACCTTGGGGATGAACGCTGGGTGTAGACGTAAGGTCACTGTGGTCTTTGAAAAGGAAGTGTAGGGTGGACTCGCCATCAACGCCCCTAACTCGCTCACTCTTCGTGCGGAAGTGATAGCCAATAGGAATACTACTTTCATCGATAACATTCGAAGTGGTATTGATGCCAACGGTTCGAAGGGGGGATGCATAATTGCCCGTAGGACCAAATCGAGGTTCCAGGTTGGTGGAGGGGGCCTGTGGGGCGGATGCAGGTTCACTAGGCCTTTTAGAAACCTTTTAGTAATTTGGTGGGAAAAAATCGAAGTACCCTGCAGAGGTTCATGAAAGGCACTGATCGCTGCTAAATGAACTCTCAATGTAGCCATGGCCAGACCCAAGTCATGGAGGTGGAGGATATAGTCCAGGATGTGTTGTAGAGGGGAAGTAATAGGTTGTACGTTTATAGCTTGACACCATTGCTGGAACCTGTGCCATTTTGCCAGGTAAGATCTCCGAGTAGAAGTCTTTCTGCTACTCATAAGAATTGTTTTAACTCGCTGTGAACAAAGGTGCTCGTCTTGTCTGAGCCAGCTATGAACCACGCTGTGAGGTGAAGCGACTCGAGTCTGGGATGCAAGAGGGCTCCCTTCTGCTGGGACAACAAGTCTGGGTGAAGGGGGAGTGTCCACGGTGGGCGTATCGACAGCCTGTGCAACAGCGGGTACCACGGCTGTCTCGGCCATGCCGGAGCTATTAAGATGACCGTCGCTCGCTCGAGCATTATCTTCTCGAGAGCTCGCGGTATTAGGACCGTCGGGGGAAACGCGTAGAGGAGGGGTCCCGTCCAAGTCATTAGGAGAGCATCGCCCAGAGACCCTCTTCCGATCCCCCCTCTGGAACAGAACTGGGGACACTTGGCATTCTGCGTCGTGGCAAACAGGTCTAGTTTCGGAGTTCCCCATTTGCGAAAGATGTGTCGAAGAACGTCTGCCCTCATTTCCCACTCGTGATCTACTGGGAATTGTCTGCTTAACGAGTCCGCAATAACATTGCTGATGCCAGGTAAGTACGATGCCATGATGGTTACATCGTTCCTTATGCACCAGTTCCACAACCGTACTGCCTCCGCACAAAGGGAACGAGATTTGGCACCCCCTTGCCGGTTTATGTAGTACATCGCCGCTACATTGTCTGTGAGTATCCTGACCGCGGCATGCCTTATGCGTGGAAGAAAATGCTTGCATGCCAGGAAAATGGCCCGCAACTCTAGGAGATTGATGTGGTATGTGCTCTCTATGGTGGACCATTTGCCCTGAACGCGGTCGCTGTCCATGTGCGCTCCCCAGCCTATGAGAGATGCATCTGTTGTTATGAGCATAGAAGGCTGAGGACGACGGAACGGAACTCCGGAGAGGAGCGTCTCCGTGCGTTTCCACCAGCGTAGAGAGTCGTGAACGTGAGGCGGTGGAATAACTGCCTTGCGGATGCTGTCTTTCTGAGGCAAGTATACCTTCCGTAACCAGTGCTGAAGGTCCCTGAAGTGGAGTCTGGCGTGAGGAACCACGAAAGTGGTGGAAGCCATGTGGCCCAGGAGGCGGAGGCATGTATGCACAGACACGGTCGGAGCGATATCCAGGACTCTTATCAGATTCTGTATGGCCTGAAATCTGTCTAAAGGTAAGTATGCCCTTTCCGTGACCGAGTCTAGTACTGCGCCTATGAACTTTATAGTTTGCGTCGGGACAGTGGTCGACTTCTGCTCGTTTAATATCAGGCCGAGCGAATCGAACGTGTTTCTGGCCAACGAAACCATTTGTACGGTCTCCTGGTGCGTTGGGGCCTTTATGAGGCAGTCGTCCAAGTAGGGGAATATAAGGACGTGCTGCCGTCGTAGGTATGCTGCAACTACCGCCAGCGTTTTCGAGAAGACTCTGGGAGCTGCTGCGAGACCGAAGGGAAGAACTCTGTATTGGAAATGGTCGTTGAGCATTGCAAAGCGTAGAAAGCGTCTGTGTGCCGGGTGAATTGTAATGTGAAAATATGCGTCCTGCAAGTCGAGGGCCGCAAACCAATCGCCGCGAGTCAGAGACGGAATTATTGTTGCTAATGTCACCATCTTGAAACGCATTTTTCTCAGATAACGATTGAGAAGTCGCAAGTCGAGAATCGGTCTCCATCCTCCTGACTTCTTTTCTGTCAGAAAGTAACGGGAATAAAACCCTTTCCCCCAGAACTCTTTCGGGACTCTTTCTATGGCTCCTATGGCGAGCAAGCGTAGGACCTCCTGTCGCAAAAGAGTTTCGTGAGAGGGGTCCCTGAAAAGGGACGGGGTTGGTGGGTGGGAAGGGGGAATTGAAGTAAAGGGAATGGTGAAACCCGATTTCACTATGTCCAATACCCATTTGTCGGTGGTTATCGCGGCCCAACGATGATAATAGGGCCGAAGACGATGATGGAAGATGGGAGAGGTATTGGTAGTAATTGCGGTCGCGATTGGTACGATTGCGCCCTCGACAGACCCGTCAAACCTGTTGTTTGGTCTGCGGATGATTGTTCGCCCTGGAAGGTTGCGGGCGCCGGCGTTGTGGCCTCTGTTTGGATCGGGTGTGGTCAAACGGGCGGGGTTGTTGCCTCTGAAATTGGAAATCGTATCGCCTCTGGTATGGGAAGAATCTTCGACGGCGGAACGGTGGGACGTACATGCCCAGCATACGAAGGGTCATCCGGGAGTCCTTCCCGGTGTGAAGTAGTTCGTCCGTTTTGTCCGCAAACAATTTTAATTTGTCGAACGGGAGGTCTTCAACTTTCGCCTGAAGGTCTCTCGGAGCACCCGCCGCCGCCAGCCATGAAGCTCTACGCATGGATATCGCGGTGGCTATTGATCTCGCAGCCGTGTCCGCAACATCCATGGCTATCTGGAGACTGGCACGAGAGCAAGCGTATCCTTCCTGCACCACCGCGCGCAGAATGGCTTTATCCTCCTCGGAGGCATTCTGGGCCAGACCCGATAGCTTGGCTATGTTGTCAAACCCATGATTGGACAGTAGCGCTGCATAATTGGCAATGCGAAGAAGAAGGGTAGAGGATGAGTAGACCTTTCTACCAAATATGTCCAATTTCTTCGCTTCTTTCTCCGCTGTCGCATTCCTCGCCTGCGGGTTCTTAGCTCGATTCAGGGCTGCGTCCACTATCAATGAGTTCGGTTGGGGATGAGTAAAAAGAAACTCTAAGCCCTTAGAAGGTACAAAATATCTCTTCTCTACCCGTTTAGATGTGGGCGGGACAGAGGCTGGGGTGTGCCATATCTCTGAGGCTGGTTCAAGGATCGCCTCGTCAATCGGGAGCGCTGCTCTGGACTGTTGTTTGGGATGCAGGTTTTTAAGCAATTTGTAGTGCTTCATCTGAACGTCAGTCGCATGAACGTTCTGCGTGTCAGCTACCCGCTTAAACAGATCTTGGAACTCTCGACTGTCGTCCGGGGGTGAATCGTTCCCTTGAAACACCGCTTCGTCCGGAGAGGATGAGGCCACGTCCTGTGGAGATATCGCGTGTGAGGGGGCATCCTCATCTGAAATCTGGCCCTCCTCGGGATCCGATATCTGAGGAGGCGGCGAGGGAGCAGCCGCCCGAATTTTTGGGGTTTGAACCGAGCGTTGCGGGGAACCCACTGGTGACTGGTGCTCGTGCTGCGAGGTACGGCAGCGACAGGAATGAGGTGACCGAGACCTTGAGTAGGCATATGGGGAATAGTCCGGCTCTCGACGATGATAAGAGTAATCGGGAGACGGTCTCCTAGATGAATAGGGAACGCTGTACCTGCTTCCATATGACCTCGAAGGTGAGCGGGATGGTGAGCGAGATATAGGAGATCGCATCCCGAAGTGTGGAATGGGATGTCTGTAAACATGCGTGTAGTGTGGCCTCGAGTAGTGGTATGGAGAACGCGAGGCGTGATAGTACCGCGATTCCCTTGGCACATGATATCGCGGGGGGGAGGGAGACGGTGCCGGCGAGAACTTTGGAGATGGCGAAGGAGACGATCTTCGAGGAAGCGACTTTCTTTGAGCCTTCGTCGGTACCGGACCTTTATCAGGAGAGCGTCTGGAGACGCGATCGTCATCGTCTGAGAGTAGTATAGGAGAATGCGGTACCGACACTGATGGGGAGGGAAGCTGACTCTCCGGTGCCTTAGGGGAAACCGGGGTACTACGGACCGCCGGTTCCGTGACCCCTTTCTTAAGCGCATGCGGTGCCGCCCCCGACACCGAGGCATGGCTGTCGCTCGGCACCGCGTCAGGTGCCGCAGGCGTTAGGCGCGTCGGTGCCGTCTGGTTTGTCGGTGCCGATGGTTGAGCCGGTGCCGACTGCGGCGCCGTGGTATGTTTCCGCACCGGTGGTGCCAAGGTCTTATGGTCGGCCGGGTCTATAGGGTGCCGTTCTCGACTCATCGGTGCCGATTGCTGCCTGGTAGAGCTGGCGACAGTGGACGGTGCCGGCGCTGAAGACGACCGCCCCACTGATTTTCCTCTGTCTCGCTTGTGTTTCGCGGGTTTATACCCCACTCCAGAGGTACCCGGTTGGTCACCCTCGCTGATTCTAGATCGAGGGACCGCGGCCAGAGAGCGCGCTGGGGAGACTCGCTTAGATTTCTTTTGAGTCGACCCCATGCATGGTGGAGACGTCTTCTCAAGAGTTCGGGAAGACTCCCGTTGAGGCGCTTCAGAGGGCTGTAAAGCCTTATCAAACAAGATAAGCTTCAGCCTCATGTCTCTGTCTTTACGTGCCCTGGCCGTTAACTTCGAGCAATGGGCACATTTTCCCGGCACATGGGACTCTCCCAAGCAGCGTATGCACGCGTCGTGGCCATCTGACGCTGGCATGGGGTCCTTGCATCGAACACATTTCTTAAACCCCGGAGAGCCGGGCATGATATATATATATATATATATATATATATTCTTACAACAATAACGAATAATAGAGAAAAAACCGTAACTAACTATCTACTGAACTTCGAAATTTTTTTTTTTTTTTTTTTTTTTAAACGAACAAACGACTAACTAACTAACTAATTAACAATAAACTGTGGAAAACTTGTAATAATTTTAACGTTTATCTCTTAAGGATCTGTCTCTGAGGAGAGAATCTGAAGTCCGTCAGCAACCTAGGACGGTTGAAAGGAACTGGCGGGGGGGCCGGACCGCGTGACTGAAGAAACCGCGCGAAGCCTGCCGCGCATGCGCGGTCCGGCCAGTTACGGCTACGAAAAGCCTCCGATCAGCGGCGCCGGGACGAGCCCGACACCTAGAGTGGAGCACCCACGGGGACCACTCGAAGAAGAACAACAGAGTTCAAAATGGCCACCCTTAAAGGGACAGGTGACTCTTCCCCTTCCCCCCGACCCTATTTTTTTTTTTTTTGGCTCAATAACTTCCTCCCCCCCCTGCCATTTTTTCAATAACTTTTCCCCGGCCCCGTATCTCCCCCCAACAAAAAGTCTTTGGTGTTCCTCATAAAAAAAAATTATTGTTTGGTGTTCCTCTGTCTTAAAAAGTTTAAGAAACACTGATTTAAGAGCTCTTGAAGTCTAGTGTAATTCATGTGATCATAATTTGCAAGTAGTATAGTTCAATATAGGGAATGCAGGGTAGCAGAGCAGTACACTTTCTTTACCAAAAATGTCCAGCCACCTGTTCTCCTTGTCCTAGGGCATAGATTTAAATTGTGGTTGCCTTAACCGATGATGGATCAAGTCCATGACGAATGAGTTAGGCTGGGGTTGGGAGAAGAGAAAATCCATTCCCTTGGCCAGGACAAAATATTTTGTGATTAGTGGTAAGAATGAAGACTGGTGTCTGCCATATTGCCTCTGATGGTTCCATAAATGGCCTCATCAATTGGTAGAAATATTTTAGTGGATGTGGCAGGTTGTACGATTTTCAATAACTTGTAATGTTTTTCTTGTACCTCCTGCAGTACAATATCCTGGGACTGTGCCACGCATTAGAATACACTCTGAAATTGCTTCAGGTCATCTGCAGGGGGAAAGGAAGAGAAGAAAACAGCTTTGTCCAGAAATGAAGGTGACTGATGAACCAGAGATCGACTATCTGAATCTGAATGAGGCAAGTCATTATCCTCGTCTGCAGGCTCAGGTGAGTGCGGAAGGTGGGATGGGGAAGATTGTGTGGTGTGGCTGAAGAATGTGTTAGTGTAGGTGAGAAAAATATTCTCAGAAGAGCGTTGGTGCAGACTGGATTCCACAATTATATGAGTGGGGAGGTAAATTCATGCTTAGTGCCAGTGGTGTTGGTGCTGACGGCTGTGGTGTTCAGTGCCTCATGTGCATATTCTTCTGGGAAGCCGTCTTCGACTCCACTGCCACTGTATGTTTGGGTGCCAACTGATAGTGGGAATCGGAGTGTTGTGTCGGTGTCAGGGTATCCACTGGCACAGGTGGTGGCAGCATATCAGCTTTGGTGGGTGCCGGGCAAAAAGCAGTCCTCTTTGGCTCCAACTCCACCCTTTTTGTAGGTGCCATTCTCAGCTTTTCCACAGCGCCGGAGATAGACAGCACCAATGAATGCACGGCACAGGATGTTGAAGGCAGGGACCGTGCAAGAGAGGTCTGGGACTTACAGGAGTCCCTCGTAGGGGATGAGTTAGCCCTCTTGCGCGGAGTTGGTGGTTCAGAGGTTTTGCTGGGCTTGCACGGCTAAAGGAATCTCTCCCATAAGAGGTTTTTAAGCCTCATCTCCTGGTCCTTTCTCACTTTCATAGTCATGTTTTGACAGTGTGGCATTTCTGTGCCACATAGCTGTCGCTCAGACATTTTATGCAGAAAACATGCTTGTCAGATATGAGCATCGAGTATCTGCAGGAGTCACACTTCTAACCCTGGAATTTTGTAACTAAGAAGTTAATTAGTTATAATGAATGTATGTTATAGCAAAAAGTTTGGATTAAACTTAAACACAAGATGTAGGCCTCAGACATGCCAGGCAGGTATGCTAGTTTAGCTCCAGCTCTGTTTGATGTTAGCATGTTCTAATGTTAAAGTGATGGGATGGAATATTGTAATGCATAGTGATGTTAATATTAGATAAGGTCTTGTAATAGATAGAAAATCAATAGGAGTTTTGGCCTTTAAAATCTTATCTCTAGAAATTAATGGAATGATGCATTCATAGGACACAGCTCTGCAATCTTCACTCATGCTGACAAAAACTTACTCATGCAAGTAATTCCATTGATTTAATCGGGAACATTTGTCTAAACGCTCATTAGTATGAGTGAGTGTTGCAAACCTGGGGTCTGAATAAGCAGCACGTATGGGGCAGATGGTCAGCTGTTGTAAATTGCCAGTTTACACCATGTGAAGATCTGGCCCATGAGAAAAAATGATGCCAGGCAAATGGGGGTTTATTATTTATTAATTTATTTAAATAGAGTTAAAATAAATACTGGATGATGGGAATAAACTAGATGCAATACATCTGCCATTTAATAAAATATTTGACACTGACTCCTATATTTTTATTTGCAGATTTTCTTGGATATGATAATCACTATAATGTCCACTGAAAACTGAATACCTACAAACAAAGAGTAACAATATACAGCGATGTATCAATTTGAAGGAATACACGCAATGAAATCCTGTAGGGATCAGTGTAAGGACCAGTTTCATATAACATCTTTATTAAACGTATGAATATCAATAATTCTGCTGCACTCCCCTCCATTCTGAGACACAGGGGTATGTAAAAATAGTAATAAATGTGATGGTGCCATAAAAAGGGCACTCTGCAGCATGTTCCTCCTCACACCACCTAGAAGAATCTTCTTTAGAGGACTCAGGTGACCAAGACTCTGCAGATCTGGGTAAGGCATGGTTGGGTTGGGCCAAAGCAGTAGTCACTCTCCTCATATTCATCCCTCCTTCAACCTGCAGAGAATTAGTAACAGAAGAGGCTAATGGGATCTCATGTTCATTCATCTTCTATACACTGAAATACTGGTGAATTCAGTACACGGCTCCTAAGGAAGCTGTGTTTCTACAAGGAGGGTGAGAAACCTGGTCAGTATTGTAGTATCATGCTGCCTCAGTACCAGAGAAATGTAGGTAAATTAGATGGAATTGACATAAGAGCAACAAAAGATGAGTACGGATTTAATGATGACTGAGGAGTGAACATAATAAATAATGAGAGGATCTAAGTAAGCACCCAGGATGTAGATAAATTTGCTTAAAACTGATACAATGGGATGTAACTACAGGCTGAACCTCTCTAGTCCAGCACCCTCGAGACTTGACTGGTGCTGAACCAGAGAGTTTGCTGGACCATGGGAAGTTAATATTGTCTAGAAGCATTACCAACACTTACACTGCTTAGTGGTCTCTTAGAAGACATTTAGAGGTAAATTAGAGCTAAATAACAGCACAGAACACTGAGAGCCAGGACTGGTGGCTGTAAACAAACTATATGGGACCAAGAGAAACTTGGCCACATGCATGATAAGTGAACATCTGGCTTACTAAAATGATGCCAAACCATGGATGTTGCTGGACCAAAGAGTGACAGACTAGAGAGGTTCAATCTGTAGTATATGTGGACAAAATCAAGAAAGCAAGCACATCCTGACACTGACATTAGCTGGTCTGGGGAATCATCTCCCTGCGAAAATAATGTCAATTCCAACATTTGTAGCCTTGGAAACTAGACTGGACAAACCTCCTGAAAATATACTGTGGGGCCTTTTCTGTACTTGCAGGGGACTGGACTGAATGACCTAACAGGTCAGTTCCATTTCTACTATTTATGATTTTATTACTTTAATTAAATAATCTGTTCCCCACTTCTTTACCTTCAGTTTCCTCTTTGTCACTAGATTGTGAATTCCTTCCTTTGGTTTTCATTCCCCTCCTGGAGATAAATAAAAGATCATCAGAGTCTGAAGTCTTCTCCTTAGGGTGCTTTTTGCTTTCTGCTTTCCCTTTTTTCTTCTTTTTTCCCCCATCTTCATTCAATTTTTTTTCCCTTTCTGTTTCTTCTTCTAGAGATGAGTTCTGGGTGGATTTCTCAGCCTGTACATTTGGGCTAGAAATCAGAAGAGAAGATTCATTGATCTACATCTACGTTTGTGTGTGTAAATATGGTATATCATGCTATTTCAAAGTATTTATTGTCATTTTATTATTCTAACTTTGTATGACATCTTTCCCCACCACCAACCTCTCACAGTTTTGAAAAGCACCCATTGTGCTGACAGTAGCCTTGTGAAGTGGCCAGAGTTCAAATGTTTTCTGACTCAACCTAACCTGCAAAACACAAAGACAGTCCCTGGCCCAGACACTCCACATTCTAAGATGTAGACAACAGGATACAATACTTGTATGGGTGCTGAACATATGCACTGCATTGTCCACCTTGATGCCAGGCTCACTCTGTATGTACATTGTGTCTAGCACAATGTGGCCCTGGTCTCAGTTGCTACTAGTACTAATAGCGTCAAACTTCAATTGATTTTTGTTTATAAAAATAGTGTTACAAATTAACTCCTAATTAATTATACTCCAAACACTACAGAGTTTTCTAATCATAAATACAGGGATGGCCTATTAGAACATTCCAGATCTAAACAAACAACAGCTAAACGATCATAAAGATTTTACAAAGCAAAAAAAAACCAAAACAATTTATTTTCAAGTATTACTTTTGCATAGTATAATTAGCAAGCAAATGACAATACCAAGTAGTGATTTGAATAAGAACAAGCACATGCAAAGTAATCAGACTTTATACCTATTCTTTGTAGAGGAAGGAAGGAGACATCCTGTTCAGGTATCCATCATGAACCTACCTTACCCCACACATATCACAATCATCAAGTTTTAATGACAGACTCCACCTCTTTGTAAATAAGTCTCATATCACTGCAGCATGCACAGTAATAAAATACACTGAAAAGCAAAAACTTAACTCAACTTCTGAGACAGCATCATAGCTGTCTGATAGATGCATGGGAATCAATGACCTATATGATGAGCTGTTGGAAGAATGAGCACGAAGCTAAGCATCACGGTGCTGATCGTTTTAGAATGCCATACACAGCAAGTTTCAGCTAGGAACACATTCCATGGTTGACTAAAGTCCGTGAAAACAAATACTATAATGGAAATGTTGCCACAAGCTTTATTCAAGCAGTACAACTGGCACAGCTAGCATTAGCACTGATTAATGTGCAGTTAATGAAATACAACTGAATAATGATTTTGAAAGCACAGTTTCTCATAAAAGAGGAAAACTTTTAGGGCTGTCAACTGACATGCATTAATGCCTGCGATTAACGCAGTCCAGGATTAACGCGTTAAATTTTTTAATGTGTTAATCGAAGGCGTTAATGCTGCGCTGCCCCTTTGAAGTGCCGCTGCGGTGCTTCAAAAGGGCAGAGCGATGCAGAGCCCAGGATCAGCTGGGGACTCCTCAGTTGACCCTGGGCTCCCCTGCCCCTTTGAAAAGTGCAGAAGATGGTGTTTCAAAGGGACAGCTACCTCACAGCTGAGCTGGGGATCAGCTGTGCAGCAACTACCCCTTAGAAACGCCGCCTCCACGTGTTTGAAAGGAGCAATGGAACTTGGGGTCAGCCGGGGACTTCCCAGCTGATCCTGGGCTCCGCGCGACATTTCCCCAGAACCCGGGATCAGCTGGGGACTCCCCAGCTAACTTCGGGCTCCATGGCTGTCTCTTTGAAACGCCACCTTGGGGTTCAAAGCAGCAGCACTCCACAGCTGTGCGGTGCTGCCACTTTGAAGTACCCCTTGCCCCCTCTCCCTTTTGCTGCCTCTATCTGATAGAGGCAGCAAAGCTGGGTGGGGAGGGGGGGAGAAATTGACTAGGCCACTAGTCGACTGACTATCATAGAATCATAGGACTGGAAGGGACTCGAGAGGTCATTGAGTCCAATCCCCTGCCCTCATGGCAGGACCGAGTACTGACTAGACCATCCCTGATAGACATTTATCTAACCTACTCTTAAATATCTCCACAGATGGAGATTCCACAACCTCCCTGGGCAATTTATCCCAGTGTTTAACCACCCTGACAGTTAAGAATGTTTTCCTAATGTCCAACCTAAACCTCTCTTGCTGCAGTTTAAGCCCATTGCTTCTTGTTCTATCCTCAGAGGCCAGGAAGAACAAGTTTTCTCCTTCCTCCTTGTGACACCCTTTTAGATACCTGAAAACTACTATCATGTCCCCTCTCAGTCTTCTCTTTTCCAAACTAAACGAGCCCAATTCTTTCAGTCTTCCTTCATAGGTCATGTTCTCTAGACCTTTAATCATTTGTGTTGCTCTTCTCTGGACCTTCTCCAATTTCTCCACCTCTTTCTTGAAATGTGGTGCCCAGAATGGGACACAGTACTCCAAGTTAGGCCTAATCAGCACAGAGTAGAGCAGAAGAATGACTTCTCGTGTCTTGCTCACAACACTCCCGTTGATGCATCCCAGAATCATGGTGGTTGGTTTTTTTGCAACAGCGTCACACTCTTGACTCATATTTAGCTTGTGATCCACTATGACCTCTAGATCCCTTTCTGCAGTACTCCCTCCTAGACAGTCGCTTCCCATTCTGTATGTGTGAAACTGATTGATTGTTCCTTCCTAAGTGGAGCACTTTGCATTTGTCCTTATTAAACTTCATCCTATTTACCTCAGACCATTTCTCTAGTTTGTCCAGATCATTTTGAATTATGACCCTATCCTCCAAAGCAGTTGCAACCCCTCCCAGCTTGGTATCATCTGCAGACTTAATAAGGATACTCTCTATGCCAATATGTTGATGAAGATATTGAATAGACCTCTGTGGAACCCCACTTGTTACTCCTTTCCAGCAGGATTGTGAACCATTAATAACTACTCTCTGGGAACGGTTATCCAACCAGTTATGTACCCACCTTGTAGTAGCCCCATCTAAGTTGTATTTGCCTAATTTATTGATAAGAATATCATGCAAGACCATATCAAATGCCTTACTAAAAAGTCTAGGTATACCACGTCCACTGCTTCTCCCTTATCCACAAGACTCATTATCCTATCAAAGAAAGCTATCAGATTGGTTTGACATGATTTATTCTTTACAAATCCATGTTGTCTGTCACCTTATTATCTTCCAAGTGTTTGCAGATGATTTCCTTAATTACTTGCTGCATGATCTTTCCTGGCACAGAAGTTAAACTGACTGGTCTGTACTTTCCTGGGTTGTTTTTATTTCCCTTTTTATAGATGGGCACAATATTTTCCCTTTTCTAATCTTCTGGAATCTCTCCTTTCTTCTATGATTTTCCAAAGATGATAGCTAAAGGCTCAGATACCTCCTTTATCAGCTCCTTAAGTATTCTAGGATGCACTTCATGAGGCCGTGGTGACTTGCAGACATCTAACTTTTCTAAGTGATTTTTAACTTGTTCTTTTTTTATTTTATCTTCTAAACCTACCTCTTTCCCACTAGCATTCACTATGTCAGGCATCCCTTCATCAGACTTCTCGGTGAAGACAGAAACAAAGAAGTCATTAAGCATATCTGCCATTTCCAAGTTTCCTGTTACCGTTTCCCCATCCTCACTGATCAATGGGCCTACCCTGTCCTTAGTCTTCCTCTTGCTTCTAATATATTTATAGAATGTCTTCTTGTTTCCCTTTATGCCTGTAGCTAGTCTGAGCTAGTTTTGTGCCTTTTCCTTTCTGTGCCTCTGCCTTTGTACGTTTTGTGCATTTGCTTATTGAATAGTCAACTAGTCTTTAACTTCCCTACCTGGGATCAGCTGGAGTACCCAGCTGATTCCCCAGCTCCGCGTTGTACTGCCCCTTTGAAGCATGGGAGCAATGCATCAAAGGGGCAGCGCAACGCATATCTAGGGATCAGCTGGCCACTCCAGCTGATCCCGGGCTCCTAATGTGCTGCCCCTTGGAGGTGCCCAGGGTGACATTTCCAAGAGGCAGCACAACGCAGAGCATGGGATCAACTGGGCACTCCAGCTAATTTCAGGCTCCATGTTGTGTTGCCCCTTTGATGCGCCACCGCGGTGCTTCAAAGGGGCAGCACTTCATGGAGCCCGGGGTCAACTGGGGACTCTAGCTGATCCCAGGCTCCATGCAGCGCTGCCATGTTGAAATGTCACAGCGGCATTTCAAAGGGGAGGAGTACACAATTAATCGCATGATTAATCGTATTTACATTTTTAATTGCGGGACTAATCGCAATTAAATTTTTTAATCGCTTGACAGCCCTAAAAACATTCCTTAGACACTGTGTGCTACACTACATAATTGTGTTCATCTGAGGCCACCTTCTCTCACCTTATAAAACACAAAAAAACAGGACTATGTAGCACTTTAAAGACTAACAAGATGGTTTATTAGGTGATAAGCTTTCGTGGGCCAGACCCATTTCCTCAGATCAAATAGTGGAAGAAAACTGTCACAACCAGATATACCAAAGGATACAATTTAAAAAAATGAACACATATGAAAAGGACAAATCAAAGTTCAGAACAGAAGGGGGAGGGTGTGGGGGAAAGGTAAATGTCTGTGAGTTAATGATATTAGAGGTGATAATTGGGGAAGCTATCTTTGTAATGGGTAAGATAATTAATGTCTTTGTTTAAGCTTAGGCGTAAAGTGTCGAATTTAAGCATGAATGACAGTTCAGAGGATTCTCTTTCAAGTGTAGTTTTAAAAGGTTTTTGAAGCACGATGCAGGTAATCAAGTCGTTGAGACAATGTCCTTTCTGGTTGAAATGGCAAGAAACTGTTTTTTCTTTGTGATCCTATCTAATATCTGTTTTGTGGGCATTGATCCTTTGGCGAAGTGTCTGAGACGTTTGTCCAATGTACATAGCAGACGGACACTTTCGGCACGATAGCATAAATTATATTTCTGGATGAGCAGGAATATGTGTTCTTGATCTTATAACTCACCTGGTTAGGTCCAATAATGGTATCAGCAGAGTGAATATGTGGACAAAGCTGGCAACGTGGTTTGTTGCAAAGGAAGGTACCAGGGTTGGTATTAGTGTGGTATGTCCTGTGGTTGTTGGTAAGAATCATCTTGAGGTTAGGTGGTTGTCTCAGACACTTTGCCAAAGAATCAATGCCAATGGACATATTTAGTTACACACTGCACAAATTTAGTGTTTTCACTACAACTGTTTTCCTGGAAAGTTCCACTTTTTGTCAAGGAATAACCCAATTTTACCAGTATTTGTATGTAACAACAGCAAATCAATTTGTCAGTAAAGTATATGTTTAAAGATGGAATGTAAAACTGATAAAGTACTCAGTTAAGAAACAAAGCATGTAAAATGAAGTTATATTTATTTGCTTATGTATTTAATCATATTTTTGTAATCAGAATCTTCAGTTAGAATATAATCTTATGAGTCTCAGTAGACACATGGAAAGGTTTCCACTTTCTTAAGTGTGGCTATTTTTGATCCAGCTCTACAACTCACTTGTCTGTTGTTATTTGGCTATGTGTGCTTAAGAAGTAGAATATCTTGTCCCTTAGCTTAGGTGTATGGACAGAAGCCTGATTACCATCTGTGATACAGCAGGGGGTAGTAGGAGAGTGGGAGAGGAGATATTTATAAGTCCTAGGCTAATTAAGGCATGGTTCTTTTTATACTAGGGAAGGTTACTGCAGGTTAATTGAAGCACCTGTAGCAAATTAAGACCATGTCAAGAACCTATTAAAAAACGCTTGTCCTAGACATATGGTGTCCAACACACTAGCCACATGGCTATTTGGCCAGTTGAGTGTGGCTTGTTGGCTTGAACAATGTGGCTATTTAGCTGGTTGACAGTGGCTAGTTCTCTATAGCAGTAGCCACTATAGTGGCTATTGCTTCAGATCTGGTTGGACACCATAGTCCTAGACCAGAGGTCCCCAACACAGTGCCCGTGGGTGCCATGCCATGCCCGTGGGTGCCCGTGGGTGCCTAGTGACCAGGGCTGGCCTGAGCCATTCTTGAGCCCCAGGTGCATGTGTAGCACCGCTCCTGGGCGTGTGGTGAATGCGTGGTCCCCCCCTTCCTCCCCAGGATGCCCGGCAGCCCCAAAACGTTGGGGACCACTGCTAGACTATGAGGGTACACCTACACAGCAGATTTAAAGCTGAATTAAGCTACTCAACTTCAGCTACAACAACTGAGTAGCTTAAGTTGAAATAGCTTAATCTGGCTTTTGGCGCGGTCTACACAGGAAGTCGAAAGAAGAACACTCTTCCTTCGACTTTCCTTACTCCTCCTAAAATGAGGGTTACCATGAATTGGAGTAAAAAGTCCTCCAGCTCGACATTATTTCAAAATAACAGCTTGTAGTGTAGACACATTCTGTGTTATTTTTGAATAACATCAATTATTCTGAAATAATACTTCTGTGTAGATGTTAGATTGCTGTCTGCCATGGCCAGGAGGCTTGGGCCAGAAACTGCTATATAGCTTCCTTTGCATCTGACGCAGCAAGTCAGGGTGGCCTCACTCTGAGCTTGACAAAGAGGAATCTCTGGAATAGGAACTAGAGAACTTTCTACCCTTGGAGGCAGGCTTGTAGATTTTCTTAGGTTGCTCTGATTTAGGAGGCAAATTATTTGATTGTCTGCAATGATGGACACCACTATACCATGTTTGCCCCCAAACAATAATTGGATTGATTTGAATAGACATCTGCTGTCGGGAGCTTGAGCCAAAGTTAGCGTGCATTTGAACCACAGAACTAGTTGCCAGGACTTTTGCCCAAAGAAGAGCTCAGTGTAGCTCAAAAGCTTGTGTCTTTCATCAACAGAAGTTGGTCTAATAAATTATTACCTCACTCACTTTTTTACCTGCTATGGATTTTATTCTCAGGCTTGTGAAATCCATAGATCGGTCCACTACAAGTTCAGTAGCCAAGGATAAAATCTTTAATATTGATTTGAGTTTATTACAGTTGTACAAGGTCCACATTTTTTAGGTCAGCACAGTGAGACTTGTGGGCCTGTCAATTGGTAGTGAGACCTGAGGGCAGCTCAAGGCAATTCAAAGTCCATCTAAGAGGAACATTTATCTTTTTTTATTTATGGAGCCTTTGGGGAAGAAATCCCCCTTGGCATGGTAATGTCACTGTGGCCTTGACCAGAGAGGAAAAAAGAGCTCTATGTAAAATTAGGGATTACTGACTGAGCCTTTTCCCCTCTCTGGGTGTTTGCCATTCCACCCTAAATAATTTCTTCAAAGGAATGAAGGGGAATGGCAGATTCTGTCCTGGTTTTGGGTAGGAAGTATTAACTCTTTGATTGTCTGGTTTCTCCTCTTTCTCTGGATTTTGATGGGAGTCATCACTTTCTTCCTGATGGCTTCAGATATGTTTGGGAGAAAGAATCTCTTCTGCTTCGCTGATCAGGTTTACTATATTGCACAGAGCGTTCGTGTTCCCCCTTCTTCGGAGCTGGGAGAGTAGGAGCCACTGCCTCAATGCTGAAAGCCCAGAACAGGGTTTCTGCCACACAACACACAGACTGCTAATAAACTCTGAAATCTACTAGTTAATTGTTCATGGCTCAATCTATATAAAAGCCAAACAGAAACCCAAATGTATTGGAAACCAAAATAAATTCAGGTTCTATTCAAATCAGAAAACATCAGCGGAGGTTAGGTCGCCCTTTCCAAACCATTCCCCAGACTAAAGACCAATAAGACAGTATTCTAAACATATGTCATAACTTGAAGTACTAGTTTATATGAGAAAACAGCTCCATGACTAACACTATCTCCAACCCAACTTTCCTCACTTTGGAATTTTCTGTTCTTCAGAACCAAACTAGCACCTCCCACCAGTCCTTCCAAAACTATATGGTGCAGCTCCCTACCAGGGACCAAAGTCATGAAGCAGACAATTAATATCCTTCACATCCAAACACCTAATGGATCAGACACAGTGATGTGTCAAGGACCATAAACCTGACCTGAATGAACCCTGTTCTAGTCTAAAAAGCCACTTGTTATCATATTAAATATGGAAAATCTAAAGCAAAAGTGAATACAAAATATGTTTCTCTGCTGCCCTATAATTTAGGATTCACACAACAGAAAGTTTATATATTTCAGTGCAAGCATACTCACAGCAGGCAATCCACCATATGAGCCATTCTTATATAACGGCAGGAACAGGCATACTTTGTTTGGCTGATTTTTATAAGTCCACTTCGTATACAGTGTGTCTGCAATAGTACAATCAAATTCATTCAGTTTAGATCAGAGACTTATAAACCCCAGAAACAGCAGCCAAGAATAAAGGAACACAAAAAATAGACACTTTAGTGCAACTGTAAGCAGCATCTGAAAAACCAAGATGACAATTTTCTACTGATAAGTTCAATTTCTTTATAATACAGAATGATAATAATCATCCACAAACAAAGGTAATAAAACACACTTAAATAGTTTTCTTTTATCCAATAAAAAAAATCCTTATTCTGTACATTTGTAGTATGAAGCTTGTGAAAGCCAATACATGGTTCATGGAGAGTAGAGTAATGTTTAATTTAAGGATAAATTATTCTATGGTAATGATCAGTTTGTCAATTATGTTGGTCCATTTCTTGGCTCTGAAATTTGATATGATTTTGGTCAGCTAAGAGGGTAAATGGAGCACTGTGCTCTTGAGCCAGGCCAGTTATATCTGCCTCATAAAAAAATGATAATAATTCCATGGAAAAGTTCATGTCTGTTCACAGGTCAACTTACCTTCCTATTGTTGTACTTCAAAACTGTGTAGAGTTTATCATCTGCTTCAACTCTTTTTGGTGTTGCTATGACAATAGCAGGTAGATAATAATCATTTCCAGTTTGTCCCCCAGTTCTGGCGAATACATAGTCTCCAACCTATATGCCAGAAAAGAATTAGGTTCTTCATGGCACACCAGTTTTAAATGATGGGTTTGACTATATAAAACAATATACTAATCCATTTTAGTGGGTTAATATGGAACTGAAGTGGAAAAAACAAAGGTAGCAATGACACCATGTGCTGATTTCTTTCAACTCCCACTAGATAAGCATCTCACAGGGATCATGCAATAAATCAGCATCTTATGGAAAAGTCCTAAAGAGTTTCAGAGGGATCAAGCTAATAGATTGCTATAAAAATTATTCTAACTTTTAATCCCTTAGAATTTAATATAGAAAGCTTTTTGTTTACATATTGGAAACATCATATGGAATTCTATGGCAGGAATATAATTTTAATTTAATTATACAATATTACTTTTGAAAACCTATATAAAGACTATAATTTTCTATTAAATTTTACAGGACACTTCCAAAATTGGATTCGCCTGACAGAATACAGATAAATATTATTAATATCAGCAGGAGATACTTACATAGTGCAAGGAAATAATTAAGTCTTTGGTCTTAATTGTAACCAAGACAGGGTAGATCATTGCTTTTTGTACCCAACATGCTTGTCTCTCTTAAAATAAGCCCCATTTGAAAGAAAAATTGTGATAACAGATGATTAGCTAGCTAACTTAAATACAGAAATGAAATATGATTTTTTATTATTTTGTTTAGGGTTAGTAAAAGTGCTTATGTTGGATTAAGCATATACTATGAAAAATGAATAGCTAGAACCTGATGTATGTTATAGTGTAACAAGTCCTGTTAGGTTCCTATGCTCTGAGTGTAACGTAATTATGTGTATTGTTTAGAAACCATAAGACCACTTGTGCTGAATGAACTGCCAAAAAATACACTATTTTAGATTGAAATCATTTGTATTTCTGCTGTACAAATATGTGTGATTGTAAAGAGCAACAATTCTAAACTATCACATATCATAACAAGTGACAAACATGAGACATACTGGAAATACAGTAAACTTCTGATAATCAGGCACCTTTAGGACTCAGGGGGTGCTGGATTATCAGATATACCGGACTATCGGAAGGGAGGGCTATGAAGGGTCTGGGGTGGGGTGGGGTGGGGTGGGGCGGATGGGGAGGGCAGAACTGAGAGACCAACCCGGCAGCACCCCAGCTGCTCTGCCCCAGGCATCCCCAAGTCAGTTGCTGCTGAAACTGACCAGCAGCTGACTTGGGGAAGCCCAGGGCAGAGCAGTTGGGGTACTGCCAGGTTGGTCCCGTAGCGCCTCCCCTCAGCACTGCAGAACCAACCTGGCAGAACCCCAGCTGTTCTGCCCCAGACTTCCCGAAGTCAGTTGCTTCTGAAACTGACCAGCGGCTGACTTCGGGAAGCCTGGGGCAGAGCAGCTGGGGTGCTGCCGGGTTGGTCCCGCAGCACCGAGGGGCGGCGCTATGGGACCAACCTGACAACACCCCAGCTGCTCTGCCCCAGGCGTCCCCAGTCAGCCACTGCTAAAACTGACCAGCGGCTGACTCGGAGAAGCCCGGGGAAGAGCAGCTCCAATTGTCCGGCTTCCTGGAGCACTTTCAGATTCCAGGTGGTGCCGGACTATCAGGAGTGCCTGACCACTGGATGCTGGGCAACTGGAGTTTTACTGTATCATGGAACTACAGGAAATTTCACTATGAATAGAGAATTTTCTTTAATATTGATAAATTTATCCAAAATACAGAAATGACCAAACTGTATCTGATCATTGTGCTTATGAGTGAGCTGCAGAACACATTTAATGATGCACGTGTCCTGCCTTAAAAAAATAACAGTTTTTCACCTGAAGAGATGGGCAAGGCATAGCACCTCCTACAGGTATAATGAACTTTATTGGAACAATCTGTGTCTCTCCATGGTTGAAGTCCACAAGTGCTTCGAAGGAACTGATAGTCTTTATCACAGTCCCTAGAAAACAAATATGAATACATTCTGTATTAACATTATTTAAAAGTATGTTTACCATTACGTAAAAATACTAAAAATCCTGTCCCTATACTTCCCACAGTAGAATCTATCATATTTGCACCATGTACATTGTACTATATAAGACAGGCACAAAAAGAAAGCCTCCCCCCAAAAATAACTTATAAAGCCTGTGTTCTGCAAAATAATTATGTAAAAAAGAAAAAAAATCAGGAAACCTAGCTGCAGATCATTCAAGAAACCCAAAACTATCAAAACCTGCTGGCAGCCATTCAATTCAAAAAGAAAAAAATTGATTCAGCAACAATTCCACAATCCATTAAATTTCAACTCTAGGATAAACCATGAGACCAGGACCCACAATGTGCATACTACATAACACTGCAACATCATAGATATATCCAGAGTACCTCTTTCTGGAGCTGAACTATTTGTACTCTCCAAGGAATTGAAGTTCTGCTCCACCTCAGAACCTGATATAAATATTAACATGTGAAGAACTTGAAGGATTCATTCACTGACTTCACTTCTAAGAATTTTTTTTTACATAAGCCAGGATACCACCACCAACAACCTCTACCTCCCCACCAAGAGTCATGACAAAAAAAAAGAATAATCTGACTGGACACCTCACAATGGATGAAACCACACATAGATCATTACTTTGATTGCTTCTGGAAAAACAGCTGATTGTGAAATCCACCACAATTGTTCCACCACCAAGATGATAGCTACACAGTCCCTGATACTCCACCACCAGATAGCGATGAAATCAGCAAACAGAGTTTTCAGTGTAGTTCTCAACTTGATTAATACATCAACAAAACCAATGGACAGCTCTCTGACAACACATACTATAAAGAACTCAAAGAAGACCCCACACCATCACAATTTGCCTAGACTATCTTCACATCTTTGCCCAAAATCCCCAATAGAAACTCTGAAACCTCATGTCCAGAATCCCTCCTGATACTCCAGGTCCTTCTATATGCTTTCCAAAACATACAAACAAGTGAAACCAGAACCTCTTACAGAAGGAATATCAGCACTCATAGAAACAGTCCTCCAACGACTCACCCACAAAGTGCCAGCTTTATCCAGGTCACCACCCTTGCCCCATAGATGTCACCTTCCTATACAACAACATCTTTCACAATGATGGCTTTCATTCCTGCCTCAAATATTTGCAAGACATGAACAACACTCAGATATCCAACCCAAACACATTGCTACACTCATCCATTTTATCCTCACCCACAGCAATTTTACATTCAGCAACACTTTGTTCAATCCATGGTGTGGAATAAAGTAAAAGGTTAGGGAATAGGGCTAGTCCCAGGGAGGTGTAGAAACAGGCAAACTATTACTAAATATCTTTTAAACTTTTATTAAAGGACTTCTACGTATAAATTATTATTTTATCAATTTTGTACATACGTAGGCACCAAATAATTATTAGAATGACTAATAAGCAAAATGCAATACAGTAAAGATAATTCCATGAGGTTTTTCTAAATTCCAATAGTTGTTAACAAGGGACCAGGGATTATTAACAGTTACATTTACATCAGTCTTACTTGTAAGACTAATCATTTATATAAAACTCTTAACACTACTAAACAATACCTTTAAACAATTTCAGATAACGATACTTACATTTACAGACACACAAACTACAAATAATAACAACAACATATTTGGTATACATTATGTTTGGTATACATTACGCTCTACAGGAACTCATTAGGTTCGGTGAGCAGGAGGTGGCCCTTGGGTGATTAGTCCTCGGACCTGGCTCGTATTCTGCCTTCCAATGTTTATTCGGGATTCCTCAATTTGATATAGGAGGGGAAGCTGTTTTATAGAGAAAGCTTTTACGCACTTTTTGTGATAGGCTAGCAGACCCTGTCTGTTAGCCTAAGTGACAGGAGTAAGTGGGTGAGATGGTTTCCTGTTTTTCCCTGTCTGCCTTATCAGGCATGGCACAGCCAGCACAACCAGCACGAACTTTACATTAACTTCTCATGTCTAGTTTAGGTTCCTGTTCTTCGCTGATCTTTAAGTTACATAGTGTAAGGTTTTTCCATCAAGGGGAAGTTGACCTTTTGCTTGGTGGCAATACGCGCAAGGAGCCTGGCCAGCAAAGAGCCTGCTTTCACACATGGGAATTGCCATAGCGCACTATGCCTACATCTTTACAGGACACCCTGAGGAAAAACTTGTGGGCAAATGCACCAAGAAATCAATTATATTTTCATTTTCTGGACAGGTGATCTACACTCCCTTACAGATTTCCAACACAAGTTCAATCACCACCACCAATCCACCAACTCTTCATTAATTTTGTGGATAGCATGATAAACTTCAACTATGGAATTCTATAAACTATTACATATAAGAAACCCACAGATTACCACACCTACATTCACAGATCCAGTAACCACCCCAAACATACAAAAAAAATCTGTTAACTACAGTCAGGACTTCAAATATCTATTAACACACTTAAAACTACATTCATCAAACAAGGACACTCCACCAGAGAACTAGATTGCATCAGAGAATCATAGAATACTAGAACTGGAAGGGACCTCGAGAAGTCATCAAGTCCAGTCCCCTGCCCTCATGGCAGGACCAAGTACCATCTAGATCATCATTCTAACCTGCTCTTAAATATCTCCAGTGTTGGACATTCCACAACCTCCCTAGGCAAATAGAATCATAGAATACTAGAACTAGAATACATAGTCCCAAATACGCAAGGATAACCTGCTTCAATACAGGGGGAAACAACTCTCACCACACACCCCTTGTTTAAACCACCCTACACTGGGACCCATACAGGGTATCACAAAACGTTTTCAACCCATACTTAATGGGCACCACGTCCTTAAAGAAATCTTTCACAAGCTCCCTCTTCTGAAAATCTGGTCTTATATGTGAAAACTAGCATACTAAATTCTAAAGAGATTCAGCACAATGTTATTACTATAGCATTATCACTGGAACAATTCCAATATCTATCCTAAGTTTTTACATTCTGAGAAAAAATAGTGAATGGACATCTCAGTAAATTTATACTGTACAGTCCCTATTCATGTTAAGGTAGGGAAAAAATTATCTCCCTTTTAAATCTCTTACCTTTCACTCATTTGATGTTTTACTGAATTAGCATTTGGGGACAAGATAGAGTGACTTTCCACTACACGATTAGAAAAAGAATATACACTAGCATCAGACCATTATCATCACTAACAGCTACAAAGCTAGATAAATAGCAAGATAGTTTTCTGATCCCAATATAAACTTAAAAAATTCAGCCTGTGAGTATTCAGCTGAAAATTGTTATCAGGCAATCAAAGTATAGAAAAAAATAAGCCAAGCTAACAAAACGAATTAACTTTTCTCTGTATTTTATCTGTAGATGAAACAGTCTTTCTGTTGGTATATCCTTAATGCCAGCTGGTCAATTATTGCACCCCTCCTAAGGACAGACCAAATGCCATCAAATTACTAGCGAGATGTTCTCTGATGGAAACTGTCCTAGAATACTATGTCAATCATACAAAAGAGGCATATGGATTAGTTTGATCTTCTTCTTCAATGATATATCATGGGATACAATTTCACACTACAAACATTCTGACTTAAAATTCCACAAAACAACAAAAACATCTAGTGAATATTCTGCAGACAGCAGATGGCCCAGCCTTTACTAAATCCTAAATGGAAATAAACTAGCCTAGCAAGAAAAAGAAATATATTAACACAGTCTTCCAATTTAAAATGTACTCCATTTTCCACCACCCTCTTCTTAAATAAACAGATCTATTGGTAGGGTGTCTGCAGGTTTTCTATACCACACTAGAAGCATTATGGGGAGAAAAGATGAAAAATCTAACAATATGTACAGTAAAACAAATTCAAACTAAACCAACTGAAAGAGATTAGGTAATTTTTGCTTTTTCAGCAATCGTTCCAAAGATTTTTTTTACATTAAAATATACACAAACTTTATTTACCTGGAAAATAAAAGCCTGTAATGTCTGATCTTGCAATCACCTTTTGGCCTTTGAGAGTCTCAAACACTTTTCCTTTCAGTCTTTTCTTAGACTGTGCCTTTACATTCTCTTCTGTACATTTCTGTAATAGGGAAGATGAAAAGATATTATTTGTATTGATAACCCAATTAGCACACCTTTATCTTTTTTAATGAATTAAACATTTGTGTAATTTCATGCTATGGATTAGATGTATTAAATATTGTTGATAATCCACTATAAGTACCAAATGTCCTCAGTGAATATGATAAACTACATGATAGGTATTGTTGCCAGCACTTTCCATCATTAAGCCAAACTAGACCTTTTTAGAAGCTTCAGGAGGTACCTGAATTAGCCTGTACAGGATAAACTTAAAAAACAACATATGGTCTGGTAGCACTTTATAGACTAACAAAACATGTAGATGGTATCATGAACTTTTGTGGGCACAGCTCATTTCTTCAGATGGTTTTTTTAAATTTAGAGATTTTATTGTAAGATCCGGTTTTCATCTGCTTGGAACATTGCTAATTAATTATCCAGGCTAAAATTTTCCATGCTATGTGTCTGCCTCCAGATGAAGTATTTTGGAAAATCTCAACAAAAAACAGTTCACCTAAGACCAAGATAAGGGAAAAATGAAGGTTACTCCCCTGTCCAAACGTCTTTGAGAAGGACTTTTTACCCGGGGATTTTAGAACCCAAAGCAATAGGCAGTCTTAGGAACAAATTAATGGGAACACAACAATTTTTGTTTGATAAATGATTAATACAAGTATGTGTGCTTTTATTTAAAACTATAATTTATTAGATATTAAGCATGTATAGGTTTAGAATATTTAGATACAGTTACTTACAGTTTGGGATGGTTCTGAGTAATTATAAAGGGATTTTGAAGAAGGAGGGAATTAGCCTATAGGGAGATTAAGTGTTTCCTTAATAAAAAAAAAAAAAGGCAAATTTTTGCAGACTGCTTTGAGGTATTTATTTGTATTTAATTTTACTGTTAATTTTAATAAAATATATAATGTATGGAGACTTTAGTGGGGTAATATAATAATTGCATTTGGGTTTTTAATTTTTAAAATTTTAATACATCTGTTATTTTAAAATATTTGTAATATTTTAGCTATACTATGTTAGGGATATTTTAAATTAATATTAATTATATGTTTTGTTTTTATTAGTAAACTACAAATGTGCCACTATTTTAATCTTGTTTTACAAAGGCTTAAGATTATATTTTTAACTATGGTTTCTAGTTAGCAATGTCTGTACATACAAAATGGCTGCCTGTAGTATAGTTAAGTTCTGCCTTGCTGTGGGGATGATGGGTACCTGCAGCTGTTCCAGTGTTTCAAGCAAGGGACCATTCAGGGACTGCCCAGAAGAGTCCAAGGGAAAAGAAACCATTCTTCTCATCTTTATAATGAGAAGGATACAAGCAGAGATGTACCTTTGTCTCACCCCTCCTCCTAAGGCTGTGACTCCCATGAATCACAGCCACTGTTCCTTTCTGTTCTCTCAATATGTCTCTGAGAGCACCACTTTGTCTCTTACATTCCCCATGATCTGCCTGGGTCTTATCCCGGGAATTGTTTAGTAAGGCTCTAACAGAAGATTCACTCTCAATTTTTTGTTGTTTTAATCCAGACACATCCTGCTCCAGGCTGTTACCCTCTTGCTCACTGTCATACCCCTGCTTATATAGTGTCATAGTCCGAGCTGCATTTTTCTTTGTCTTTCTTAATTTTTTTTGAAACTTTGTTATTTTTGCCTTTAACTGCTTTCTCACTACCATCTGCCTACAGAGCTGCAGGAACGCTCTGGGACAAGTAAAGCTCCCAGGTGTCCAAAAAACCACTATCATGCTCCTGCATGAATCTGCTAAGCTGTTATCCAAATGCATTTCCTCCTTTTCTTTCTTTCCAGATGTTCCCTGTACTTCTCATATATCCTTTTACTCAACCAGGCTTTACAGCCCGAGGCCTGAACTCAACAATAAAATATGACTAGAAATCAACTCACACTTTACAGCCTGGAAAACTGTAGATTGGAACACTGTTTCACTGTCTCCACCCCTCACTTATTGCAAAACAAACCACCTATATTAATCATTCCCTTCCTTTTTACCACTCCTAGCAACTGGCTCACCAGATCTGTTACCAAGGTTATTAGAACCCCAAAACAGTGGTAATTTAATTCTTTTATTTTAGGTAGTATTAGGAATAATTAATTGGGGCAATTTCTGACTGATAAATGATTAATACAAGTAATTTAATTTGTGCTCTTATTTAAAACTACAATTTAGTAGATACTAAGCACAAACATGAGCAATATGTTTAGGACATTTTAGATTCAGTTATCCACAGTCTGAAATGGTTTTGAGCAAGTCCAGGGGCCCTTTTTTTCATCCCAGTGGATGGGGAGATTCGGTGTCAGTTCTTTTCCCAAAGAAAAGCTCCCTTGGATTGCTTCAAGGTATTTACTTTTACCTGTTTTTAACAGTTAACAAAACACATAACCTAAAATGACTTTTAGTGGGTTAACATAATAACCTTTATTGATTTACTAATTTTTTTAATTTTTAAAACATTATTTATCATTTTAAAAACATTTTAGAGTGTTAGCTATAACTATACATTAGGAAAACCTAAAACAATGTTGCAATTTATCTTTTTAATAACTTTTTATTTTATTTTTAATTTTGATTAATAAATTGCAATATGCAGCTATTTGATCTTATTTTACAAAGGCCTAGCCTCATTCCTAGTTATGTGATATTTGGTTTTGACCTAGCAATGACTGAACATACAGAATTGCTGACTGCAATACTCTCAAGTTCTGGGGTACACACAGGAATGTCAAATTCCAGGGTAACAGACTCTGCATATTCACAGCCCCCTTTACAGAATATTGAATGTTTTAAGGTGCAGATATAAAAGGGGCATAAAGTTCCAGCTTCCCCTGTAATGTCAGAGGGTATGTCTACACTACCCTCCTAGTTCGAACTAGGAGGGTAATGTATGCATACCGCACTTGCTAAGGAAGCCCGGGATTTGAATTTCCCGGGCTTCATTAGCATAAGCGGGGAGCCGCCATTTTTAAATCCCCGCTGCTTCGAACCCCGTGTAGCGCGGCTACACGGGGCTCGAACTAGGTAGTTCGGACTAGGGTGCCTATTCCGAACTACCGGTACACCTCGTTTCACGAGGAGTAACGGTAGTTCGGAATAGGACCCTAGTCCGAACTACCTAGTTCGAGCCCCGTGTAGCCGCGCTACACGGGGTTCGAAGCAGCGGGGATTTAAAAATGGCGGCTCCCCGCTTATGCTAATGAAGCCCGGGAAATTCAAATCCCGGGCTTCATTAGCAAGTGCGGTATGCATACATTACCCCGCTAGTTCGAACTAGCGGGGTAGTGTAGACATACCCAAACTCCTTTATAAATAGCTCTCCTGGGGTTGGGGGAGGAGGCAGGCATGGAGCATGAAAATGCAGAGTACATCTCAAAGAAGCTTGGATTCAGATGAGTAACCTTCATTTCTTTGAGTGTCACTTCTCCATATTCCTACTCATGGGATAGATTGATAAGCAGTACTCCCAAGCAGGATTTGGTGAAAATGCAAAGTTTACCAAATTTTGTATCAGATTCAGATTCTAAACTTAAAAAACAGTGTTACACACATGGATAGAAGTCCACATTACCACTCTACATATTTCTACTAAAGGAATACAAGTAGAAAAAGCCATATATACTCTCCTGGCAGAATGTGTCCTAATTTCTCAACTAAGGACAGCCTTTTTGATTCAAAGGTAATTTTAATACAATCGAACCCATCTAGAGAGCATTTGTATAGAAACAGCTTTTCCCTTAGGGTATATGTCTACACTACAGCGTTATTTCAAAATATCTTATTTCAAAATAATGCATCTAGACACAAAATGCATTTTGAAATAGTGTTTTGCTATTTCGAGATAGTGTGTCCACACTGACAGGGTGCTGAATCGCATTTAAGGCTGGCCGGAACTGGTTCTGGCAGGGCATCTGGTCAGGAGTTAGCCTCAGACAGCAGCCATACAAGGTATCTGAGACTTGTGCTTAAAGGGACCACTCCGGACAGCCAGTTCTAAGGTTTCCCTGCTTGCTTGCCTACCTTGCTGAGGGACAACAAAGCATTTTTTTCTCTGTGTGCTCTGGTTGCCCTCACTCAGGACACCAGAGCACTCTGCATCATGGAGCCCGAGCCCCCCTGTGCACTCTGGTGTTTCTCCTGGACGTTTTGCTGTGAGCCTGGCAGCAGGTTCTGCAGGCAGTAACAGATTTCCTGGTGTGCCATGGGGGCTTGTGCCTCATTCCTCCCTCACGTCCTTCCACCCCTCCCTAACCCCCCTTCCTGCTGTACAATAAAAGACACATGTTCATTACAACAAAGCCTCTATATTGAACAAAACTGCGGGGGGGAGATGAAACTGAGGTGAGACTGGGAAAAGAATGTGGGAGAGGGTCAGAGGGAGGGTGGGAGAGGGGAGGGGGAAACCTGGGAGGAGGGAGCTGGCAGGGGGAGGCAAGGGGAGGAAGGGGGAGGAGATGCTCAGGGCTCAGGGTTGGGGGTCTCGCTGGCCCAATTGTCTCCCAGCACCGTGAGTGCGGGGGACTCAGCATCCCTGGGGGTGTGGGGAGGAAGAAGCGGGAGGGGGAGAAGGAGTGGGAGGGGGAGGCAGCAGGGGCTGGAACAGCAGGAGGCAGCAAGCTCTGCCCCAGGGTCGATGACTACATGAGGGGCACAGACCATCCTACCCCCCAGAAAGTGGTCCATGGCATGAAAATAGGGGCAGGGGTCTGGGTCTGCCCCTGATTGGAAGCTGATCCCATGGCCCTGGCATACACCTGCCGCAGCTCCTTTAATTTCATGCGAACCTGCTCCTGGGTTTGCATGAGGCCTTTGGTGGCCAGGCTGGCAGCCATCCACCTAAGAATGGTTGCGTTCCTCTGTTTAGTGTGGAGATCATGGACGTTGGAAGCATCCCCCCCCAAACCTGAATTAGGTCCCTGATCTCCGCACTGGACCAGGCAGGCACCCGCCTTTTCCGGCCCATGGCAGGCTCCTGGGAGCTGGCAAACTGGTCCTGGGGAGCGGTGGCGGGCTGGCTGGCACTGGCTGCCTGGCTCATGCTGGGGCCACTGGGTCAGGTGCAGCAACTGCTGGCTCTGGGCTGGTAGGTTTGGAGCTGGCACAGGCACTGTGGCCAGAATTTACCCCTTTAAGGGTTCCGGAGAGTGGGAGAGGGAGAGGAGTTTTCTTGGTTGTGCCCAGAGTGGCCACCAGGGCACCCTGGGAAGGGCTGGAGGCCCCCTATTTCGATAGAAGCATCTACACAGCGCTTATTTCGAAATAGCAATTTCGAAATTGGCACTATTCCTCATGGAATGAGGTTTACCAATTTCGAAATAAGCCCTCTGCTATCTCGATTTAATTTAGAAATAGTGGTTTGGCTGTGTAGATGCTGGTAAAGTTATTTCAGAATAATGGCTGTTATTTCGAAATAACTTTGCTGTGTAGACATACCCTTAGTTTTTCTTTCATAAGCAATGAACAATTTATGAGACTGTCTAAACTGTTTGGTACCATCTAAATAAACAGCTAAAGCCTTTCTGACATATAGAGCATTCAGTACAGTCTGTACCTTTAAAAACCAGCACTCTCTGGTCTGGCAACATCCGTTGACCAGCAGAACCACCAATGATCCTGCATCAAAGGCCAGGAGGGCCAGCCGGGACTGGGGCAACAGGGTCAGCAGCCCAACTGGGGGCAGCACAAGACTGGAGCCAGAGCCCCACAGCAGCCTCCAGCAGCCTGAGGCAGTGCAGAGCCATGCAGGAGTCCCCTGGCAGCACAGATTGGCACTGGGCTGGAGTCCCGTGGCAGCCCCCAGGAGCTTGGGGCTGAGGTGGAAGCCCCACGGCAGCATGGGACCAGAGTCCTCTGGCAGCTTGCTGAAGCGTGGGGCCTGGGATGGAGCCCCGTAGTAGTTCTCTGAGCATGGGGCTAGGGAACCATGGCAGCCCCCAGGGGCATGGGACTCGAGTCGAACCCTGTGGCTGTACATGGCCGGATCCCTGGAGCAGCCCATTGGAAGGCAGGGGTGGAGATGGAGCTCTGCAGAAGCCTCCTGGAGCAAGGGCTGGGGCCAGAGTCTTGCAGCTGCTCCCAGATGTGAGGGCTAGAGCAACCATGGCAGGAGCCGGAACTTTTGCTGCCCAGGGAGCTGGCAGCAGTTGAGCTAATAGTCCAGCCAGGTTGGGGGGGGAGGGGAGGTGGGAGGCGAAGCAGGGCACCTGCTAGAGCAGTTTTGGGAGCCAGAGGCAGGAGACCTCCCCTGATCCAGCAAATTCTCTCGTTCGGGACCAGTCAGGTCTCAACAGTGCCAGACCAAGGAGCTCCAACCTGTATAGTCTCTCCATTGAATATGAGGTTTAGGAAAGAAAAACAGCATAATTATAAACTGATTTACAGGAAAATCTGAATCACGAAGGGCATGTCTACTCAGCAGAATAATTTCAGAATAACTCACGTTATTTCAAAATAACTAAGTGCGCATTTACACAGCAAACCCATTATTTCAAAATAATGGGCTTCTTACTCTGACTTTTGTAACCCGCATTTCACAAGGAGTAAGGGAAGTCGAAGGAAGTGTGTTCTTCCTTTGATTTCACGCAGTGTAGACAGAGCTAAAAGCCAAGTTAAGGTACTTCATCTTCAGCTATGCAATTAACGTAGCTGAAGTTGCATATCTTATTTTGACTTTAGCCCAAAGTGTTGACATACCCTAATGGTAAAAAGCTATAGTATATACACATAAAACTAACTTATCTGAATAAAAATTGTGAAGGTTGGATCATCCATCAATGCACAAACTTCACTTGTACGTCTGACAGATATAATGGCTATCAAAAACACAGTCTTAATAGACAAATAAAACAAATCACAGTTACCCAAAATCTCAAGACCGAGCTCATCAACTGCAAGAGTACTGTATCCAAAGCCCAAGATAGGATAGGGTGTTTTATTGGGAGGCATAAGTTATTAAACCTTTTTAAAATGCTATTAGTAAAAGCTGATTTTCCCTCGATAGGTATATGACACACAGATATGGCTGAGAGATGAGCCTTTACAGCAGACATCAAGAGATCTATCTTTTTAAAATATAATAGCTATCATAAAACACAACTATAATTGTTACGATATGTGAAACTATAGAAATTCACCATCAAAACCTTTTCCATTTGTGAGTGTAACATTGTCTTGCAAGTTCCTTTCTAAAATACATTCTGAACCTCCAATTAGTTTCTAAACTTCCCAGAGTCCTATCCCCTATGTTATTAAGTGGAGAGACTGAAGATCTGGATGATAAATCATGCATACTCCTGTGACAAATCCAGGGCTAGAAATAGTGGTTCCATTAGATTTCTTGACAGGTGAACTAAGTCCAAATAGCTGCATTAGCCAAACCGGCACTATTAAAATTACCTTGGCCTTGTGCCATCTCATTTTATTTATGACCTTTTGAATGTGGGAAATCAGAGAAAATGCATACTTTAGACTCTTGCCCCAATAAATTAGAAAGACATCTGATACTGACTCTCTGTCACAGCCTGATCTCAACCAAAAATTGATAATTTTTGTTTTTGCTGGATGCAAAAGTATCTCTTTGGATTCCCTTATAAACTGAAAAGGTATGTTATATCTTTCAAAGACCACGCATGCACCTGACATTTTGATCTGCTCAGCTGGTCTACAAGGGTATTTAGCTCCCTGGCTAGATGGATCACTATTGGGGGAAAACACTATAATCTATACTCCCTTTGTCTTCATGCATGACTGCAAATAATGAGGCCCCCCCCCCCTTGTTCGCTCAGAAAATAACACTGTCATATTATCTGTTACTACTGGTGTTATCCTGTGTTGTATCTGAAGTAAAAATGCCTTTAAGGCCAACTTTTTCTTTTGGTGACAATGAGCTCTAACAAATAGCTCATTGTTTAAATTCTGCCTCCCCCAGCCCCATACCCAGCCCAATGTACATGCATTCATAGTATCAGGTCTACACTGCAAAGAAAAGTCAGTAAAAGATACACAAATTGCAGTTCACAGTTTGTATATCTTTTTCTACTTTTCTGTTGAAAGAGGCTTTTCCAAAATTTGGCCTATCTACATGGTGCCAAATTTCAGAAAAACCTCCTCTTTCAGCACATCCGTTCTTCCTCATAGAACAAGGATCACAGGGATGGCAAAAGAATGCATCCGCTTTTTCGGAAATTGTTCCGAAAAAGCAGATGCATTCCTTGGACACAGCATAGCTTTTCCAGGATACTTCCAGTCAGATCCCCAAAATGTCTACAATCAATATAGCAAGGGGTCTTCAAAATTCGCATAGTTCTACTCAGATGTCTAATTCATCTTCTTTAAACAAGGCACAATTTCGCAGACCTCAACACAGTGGCAACATGAATACAATACCAACAGAAGGTCAAAGCACAGAGTGAGGATAAACCACATCTTTAATTCAGTTGCAGGCTTACACAGAAAGCTGCTGTAACAAGGACATCCAAAAAGGATTACTACTGCTTTTAAATAGTTGTCAAGTTACATAGTCCTGTTTAAAAATAAAGGTTTTATTTTAAATTTTAACAAGATAATATCAGACTATTTATCTATTTGCTGAACAGACTTAAAAGAGTTTATTGATTGTTCATCATTCACAGTACTATCTACTACAGCAATTTTCATTCCATCATACACAAGCTATTTAAGGACTGTTGATAGTTACAGTCATATATTTTAACTGGCAGTTAAAATTATTTACATCCATTTAGTGGATTGAAGTCACAATTAGAAAAAAGCAGTAATCTTTTGAACAGTTTAAAGACTAGAAGCTTTACGCTTGTTTGCATTGCATAAATGGAATTCTAATTACATCTGCATTTCTGCCTCTCACTCTTAAAGCTTTTCAGTGGCAGATTAGCAATTACTGAAGATAGTGCTCTGATTAGGCCCTAAAGCAGGTTGACTCAGGATAAGTGATTGCACAATGTTAATCATATCATGGTTAGCAACATACACTGATACTTCGGAAGAGCAGAAAAATTACTCAGAATGAACAAATGAAACATGAACATGTTTCTGTTACTGTTTATCATTATATTTATGTGAAAGGAGATGAAATAATAATATAAACAGCTTCATGACAAGTTTAATAGTTCCAGATACAAATAAAATACATAAATCCGAGCCTATTTTTGACAATCTAGAAAGTATTTAAAAACAAGATCCAAATCTCTGATAACTATGTTTCATTTTCAGAACAACTTTCCTTAACATTCATAGGAAACTGACGGTGAACCTCCAATGAGAGAGAGAGTGTGTGTTTGTTTGTATGTGTGTGTGTATATATATATATGTGTGTGTGTGTGCGTGCGCGCGCGCGCGCACACACACACACACAATATTCCTTAAAGCCACGCTCGTATCTTCTAAGATACAAATATCTATTTCAAACCCAAGTGCCACTTCATCATGAGCAGTAATGCAAAAGTAGTAAGGTAGAAATTTCTTGTTCCTAACCTCCCAAACACTTACTACAAATCACAGAACACTAGAACAGGAAGGGACCTCAAGAGGTCATCAAATCCAGTCCCCTGCTCTCATGGCAGGACCAAGCACTGTCTAGATCAGTGTTTCCCTAATGGGGTTCCACAAAATGAAAATAAGAGTTCCGTGAGAAAATTCCATTACATTCTACCACCCTTCACCAGCACATACTTGTGTGAAACTGGGTTCTTGAATTATGCAGCAACAAAAACGATATACAGAAATCAACTGAATGCTGCGCCAATTATGCAAATCCAACTTTCCTGTATTAAACCACATATAAAAAGAATTTGCCAAGAAAAAAAGAAAAAACACTCTTCCCATTGAAAACTACCTCTATAATGCATATTAGTTTTTGAGTGTTATTTTTTGTACACATTAAATGTGATTTTTTATTTTAAATATGTGCAATTAAACTAAATCTGGATCCCATGACCTTGTTTAGCATTGGTTTATCATTATCCTTACTTATTTGTGGTCTACTTTTTTAGCTCCATATATAAGTGTTATTAGGGGTTCCGCAAAATTCTTTCAAGTTTAAAAAGGTTCCATGGCCAAATAAAATTGGGAAACACTGGTCTAGATCATCCCTGACAGATGTCTATCCAGCCTGCTCTTAAATATCTCCAGTCATGGTGATTCCACAACCTCCCTAGGCAATTTATTCCAGTGTTTAGCCACACTGACAGTCAGGAAGTTTTCCTAATATCCAACCTAAATTCCCCTTGATGCAATTTAAACCCATTGCTTTTTGTCCTATCATCAGAGGCCCAGGAGAACATTTTTTCTCCATCCTCTCTGTAACACCCTTTTAGATATTTGAAAAAAATAAGACATGATGCATATACTATTGAAGCTTGTTGCCTCTACACGTTTGTGTACTACTGACAGTGATATTGCCATTTACAGTTATTGTAACATCCTTAGGACATCATATCCACATTCCTGACCAAGCCTTCAAAACACCCACGAAGAAACTGCCCCCATAAAGTCCATTTTTAAGTTAACCCTTATCCATGGTAGAACAGGATACATGTGCAGTTCATAAAGCACAGATACGCTCCATAAGACACAATTATTTTACCACATTATGGAATCTTGATGCATTAAGTGACTGGGGACAAAACAACTTGTTTCAAGAAAAAACTCTAGTCTAGCTCTGTCCTTTAAAAAATTACAACAATTTTGATAGCTATCTTGCAAATCATAAATCTCTTTTATGCCCTAGGATTATTATCCAAAGCAAAAGTATAGGTTGAGAGAAAAATTGAGGACACAATACATCTTACCAAATTAATTTTAAATTATGGAAAAACTGTTCTCTAAAATATCTTTTAGATTCATATTCCACCATTCATTCAATATGTTATGGGCCTATGTTATTATATGAAGCCAATTCAATTTAAACATAATACAGAGTTCTTTTTATCTTCACATTAGTCTACAAAAAAAGCCAACAACTAAGCATGAAACATATGAGGATTACCTGGTATTTTCTAATACCCACAGAATAGTGATCATAGGACAGATGCTGATCCTACTGTAGTCAAAAGCAAAGTTCCCATTGATTTCTGAGGCTACGTCTAGACTACCCCTACACGTCCAAGGAACGCGTTTGCTCTTCCACTTTTTTTTGTGGAAGAGCAAACGTTCCCCTTCTGGGAGCCCCTCTATGGTCTGTGGGGTAAAAGGAGTAAGAGTCAAAACATCTTTGCTTACTCTGAGAGAATGCTTAGTTAACCCATGCAAATTTGAGAACACTCACAATACAGCAGTTACAAGTTTCTCGCATTATAAATGAACAATGTCATAATGGGTTCATCTTCATAGGGATAAAATGCCTGCAACTGGCTCAGATCAGATTACTCAGGCTGGTGGGCTCAGGCTCTGGGGCTGAAAAAAAGAGCCATGTAGATGTCCAGGCTTAGACTGTAGCCCAAGGTCTGGGACACATCCTGCTCAGGCATCTACACAGTAATTTTTCATCCTGCATCGCAAGCCCGATTCAGCTGACCTGGACCAGCCACAGGTCTTTTATCACTATGTAGACATACCCAGTGTGGGTGGGCAAATAGTATTTATACTGGTTGTCAATCCAAATCTTCCAGAAAAATGCCAGCATATGTTGATTACGATTGACCAAGATAACAAAAGCATATAGGCATTGCTTATTTCATAATGCCATAGAGACCAGTGAAGTGATTCTCAGCAGACTCCCAATGAGAATTTTTCTTATAGCTGCACAAGCATTCAGTTTCTGGTCCCAAGTGACAATCATCCTAGGTCCGTTCAGAGAGTTCCTAGGTCTCTAGAGTTCTACATACAGGATGTATGTTATGATTCACTGAAGATGTCTGTTACACTGCAGTGACTCCAAAGCTGGTGTGTACACTGAATTTGTATGTTCAATAACATTTCAGAAAGCTATAACTTTTATATTCTCATGAGATATTTCTTTTGTCTTACTGACAGTTTAGCATTAAAGTTAAAATCATAGGGCCAGATTTATGATGGTGTAAATCAGCATAGTTCCACTGAACTCAATAAAACTTTGTAATGTCACACAAGCAGAGAATCTGGCTTGTAATGCTGCAAGTTGTCTTAACTTCCCTCATGCCCCAGGTCCCTTGGAATAACAGCTCTCATCTCTACCTTTATTTGTACTAATAAACTAACACACAAGTTTATTAGTACAAATAAAGCTTTGAGGCACTTGCAGTATAAAAAATGTTGACAAGATAGCATGGTGCCTTTCAAGGCTATGCAAAATAGCAGCAGTGTCCAAGGAGGAGCAAGGGGGGATACAAGAGCTTCTCGGGGGTTCAAAAAAACCTGGGATCTTGTGTATTCCACAAGATTTGCTGACATAATAGCAAAGGCAGAATAAAAACAGAATGGGTTTTACAAGGAGCAACAAGAGCATGATTAAAAAAAAAATCAGTCCTCCTGTCCTACAAAGAGCATGAATGCCTTGGCCAGCAGCTACCATGCTCCAGCTGCTGAGCTCTGAAGGCAGCATGCCTCCCACCCCCAACCCAGAAGCAGCAAATAAATAAGGAAGATGCAAAAAATTCCATGAATGGAAATGGGGAGCAAGTGGGCAGGAGTAGAAAAGTTTGTATACCACTGCACTAGAGCATTTTTAACTTCAAATTTTATCCTTAGTCTCCATTGTCAACAACCCAAACCCTGTTTTCATGAATGCATAAAAAACACTGCTAAATGAATGTACTGCTGAAAATTTTAAAAACCCAGAATACACTACAGCTTCAGATTCATTCTGGCCTACAGACATTTAATGTGGAACACAATGTCTATAATTGTTCAACATCCCTATCACAAAACATGGCCCCTGGTCTTTAGGCTCTCTCTATACTAATAGCTAGTGGCTTCTCCAAATCTTTCTATGATGTCCTTCTTCCATCACCACCTATTAGTGCCAATGCCTTTGCTAGAGAACTCGGTTTGGTACCAAGGTTCCCTGTACATTGCACGGGTGAGTAGCCGCACAGTTCATAGAATCATAGAATCATAGGACTGGAAGGGACCTCGAGAGGTCATCGAGTCCAGCCCCCCACCCTCAAGGCAGGACCAAGCTCCGTCTACACCATCCCTGACAGATGTCTATCTAACCTGTTGTTAAATATCTCCAGAGAGGGAGATTCCACCACCTCCCTTGGCAATTTATTCCAATATTTGACCACCCTGACAGTTAGGAATTTTTTCCTAATGTCCAATCTAAACCTCCCCTGCTGCACTTTAAGCCCATTACTCCTTGTCCTGTCCTCAGAAACCAAGAGGAACAAATTTTCTCCTTCCTCCTTGTGACACCCTCTTAGATATTTGAAAACCGCTATCATGTCCCCCCTTAATCTTCTTTTTTCCAAACTAAACAAGCCCAATTCATGAAGACTGGCTTCATAGGTCATGTTCTCTAGACCTTTAATCATTCTTGTCGCTCTTCTCTGTACCCTTTCCAATTTCTCCACATCTTTCTTGAAATGTGGCGCCCGGAACTGGACACAGTACTCCAGCTGAGGCCTAACTAGTGCAGAGTAGAGCGGCAGAATGACTTCACGAGTTTTGCTTACAACACACCTGTTGATACAACCTAGAATCATATTTGCTTTTTTTGCAACAGCATCACACTGTTGACTCATATTCAACTTGTAGTCCACAATGACCCCTAGATCCCTTTCCGCTATGCTCCTTCCTAGACAGTCGCTTCCCATCTTGTATGTATGGAACTGATTGTTCCTTCCTAAGTGGAGCACTTTGCATTTCTCTTTATTAAACCTCATCCTGTTTACCTCTGACCATTTCTCTAACTTGCTAAGGTCATTTTGAATTATGTCCCTATCCTCCAAAGAAGTTGCAACCCCACCCAGTTTGGTATCATCTGCAAACTTAATAAGCGTACTCTCTATCCCAATATCTAAGTCATTGATGAAGATATTGAATAGTACCGGTCCCAAAACAGACCCTTGAGGAACTCCACTTGTTATCCCTTTCCAGCAGGATTTAGAACCGTTAACAACAACTCTCTGACTACGGTTATCCAGCCAATTATGCACCCACCTTATCGTGGCCCTATCTAAGTTATATTTGCCTAGTTTATCAATAAGAATATCATGCGAGACCGTATCAAATGCCTTACTAAAGTCTAGGTATATGACATCCACCGCTTCTCCCTTATCCACAAGGCTCATTATCCTATCAAAGAAAGCTATCAGATTAGTTTGGCATGACTTGTTCTTCACAAACCCATGCTGGCTATTCCCTATCACTTTATTACCTTCCAAGTGTTTGCATATGATTTCCTTAATTACCTGCTCCATTATCTTCCCTGGGACAGACGTTAAACTGACCGGTCTGTAGTTTCCTGGGTTGTTCTTATTCCCCTTTTTATAGATGGGCATAGTATTTGCCCTTTTCCAGTCTTCTGGAATCTCCCCTGTCTGCCATGATTTTTCAAAAATCATAGCTAAAGGCTCAGATATCTCCTCTATCAGCTCCTTGAGTATCCTGGGATGCATTTCATCAGGACCTGGTGACTTGCTGACATCTAACTTTCCTAAGTGATTTTTAACTTGTTCTTTGTGTATCCTGTCTTCTAAACTTACCCTCTCTCTGCTTGTATTCACTACGTTAGGCACACCTCCAGACTTCTCGGTGAAGACCGAAACAAAGAAGTCATTGAGCATCTCTGCCATTTCCAAGTTTCCTGTTACTGCTTCTCCCTCCTCACTAAGCAGTGGGCCTACCCTGTCCTTGGTCTTCCTCTTGCTTTTAATGTATTTATAAAAGGTCTTCTTGTTTCCCTTTATGCCTGTAGCTAGTTTGATCTCAACTAGCCTGTAGCTAGTTGTTTAATGAGCCCTACCAAGAGGCTCAGAGCTCATACACAGGCTGGGGGAGCGGCCCTCTCACTGAGCAGCAACAGCTGCCTGCTACAAACAGAGGAGCTCAGAGAGCAGGCAGGAATGAGAGATAAGGAGGACTGGAGTGAGCTGGTGATGGAGAGTTTGTTTGTGCTGCGTCCTGGGGTGAAGTGTGGGTAGAGAGTTTGTGCTGTGTGCCCAGTCCTAAATCCCAGCTAAGTTGCTAGTACCTGCAAGTCTAAGAAGCAGGATTTTATCCCAGCCCTCATCTGGGTTGGAGGAAGTAAACTGCACAGGGGTAGGTGAGGGAAAAGAGGAGGTGGGTGGATGCTGGCATCTATGCAGTGAGGTGGAGGTGGGTGAGGGGGGAGGGAAATTGGTTGAGGTGTCCTGTCTCACTTGCTGCAGTTCAGATGGCAAATGAGACCCTTTCCGTCGGCTAGTGTGTGCGTGCGTGTGTGCGCACGCGCGCCAAAACGTTTGCATGATTACATTTCAAATAAAGTTTACATAGGTGTTAATGGCTTAAAGTAAGAAAGAAAAAGATTCTTTTAACAGAATTTTTTGGAGTGTTGTAGATATGTAAAACTCTGATCTTAATTTTTTTTAAATGCTATGTTACTAATTAATACATGGTAAACTGTATTGCATTAGGGCTGAAACTTTGCTATCTGATAGAGTTCTGGCTCTTAGGAGTCAGAAGTAGCAATTACTAGGCATGATGCAAGTTATTTTGTAGGATGAATCCTTATTTGCAAGCTGTTTGAAACATGAGTCTGTCTACAAACCCGGAAGTCATGTATGAATTTGCTCTAGGGCTTCTATTCTTTGAGCTGGTGACACACACACAAGGTGAAAGTTTCAAATGAGGAGAACTTTTATCTGTTTTCAAAGGTCTCTGTTTTACTTGTATTTGTATAGCATGGATCCTAAACATTCCCCAGCAAAACTGTAAAAGCCTGAATGGCTTTTTCTCTCTTTTCTAGTGTCAGTAAATACTGTATTAATATTTGCAAGGAGAGCATAACTATTTCTAGTTTACTCAGATTTGTTTAGCATCTTAAAGCTGAGCTATGTGTGGATAATATGCATTTTGGTGTGTTTACTAGCTTGAGTTATTAGAAAGGATGATAATACATGTACTCCAAAAATAGAGTTAATTTTCTTTTTATTTGATTTCATATTAAATAAACATCATAAGCATTGCCCCATGTTAATTATCCCTTGTTTTAATATATTTTCTACTACATCTATGGACGGTTTAATATATATATATGTTTTTTGTTTGTAATGGTGGTGCACATCCACACATTACCTCAATATTGGTGTTGTACATAAGAAATTTCAACCTGCCGAGGGAAGCGTTAGAGGTACCTACACAATTCTGCACTCTAGCACCTGCTTTCTGTAGGGCCATGCTTTTCCTGAAGGAGGCAGAAGAGTCACCCTGAGACCTGAAACAGTAGGGATCACTCCCTCAGATGAAAAACAATGTTTAAACTTCTATGAAGGCACCACTGAGAGAAACAAACTTCTACAAATAACTCTACTTTAAACTAAGATACTAATAATTATATCTGAGAAAAAATAAACTTATTGAGAGGTTAAGACCACACAGAGCTCAGGGGTGGTACTGCTTCATGTAACCAGCGAAGAGGCTATAGCCATGAGGCTTGAACACAGCCTCTCTAATAGTACTGGCAGGCAAATTTCTCCAGCTCCTGCATGCTGGACATGTCACATCTATGTGGAATACAGTTTGCAAAGAACTGTTTTCAGCAAACCTTCTCTTGCTACTCTAGCCTTCCAGTGAAGAGTTAGATGTTGATTTCTGAGTAATCTGGCAACAAGACATTCACAATGATATCCCACAACTCAACTATTTCCTTAATCAGCAGTGCAGAATTTTATTGAACAGGCACAATACAAGGTCTAACTATTCACTTTGGATACAATTTACCCCAGTGTGCACCCAATGGCCTCTTCATTACTTAAGCTTCACTGCAATCCTGTGATAAGAGTGTAAGTGGTGCACAGGGCCTAATGTGGCCCCCTCTACATGGGAGCGAATTTCACGTTCAGGCTCCTACCCAAGAAGGTGAATTGATTCTTCTTTGTCTTGGGGAGTTTTCTATTAATCAAAATGCTATTGAATTATGTTTTATGTGTGTAGTTGTAAGTAAAATATGTAGAGATTTTGAAAAATGAATTTCAGTACATAGAAAAATAAATATGAGTAAATGCTCTTAGACTGTAAAAAGCTACAAACACAGAAATACACTGCAAGAAGGTGTGGATGGAGAATCCAGATTACAACCTTTCACTAAGGACAAGGTATTGCTCTTTAAAGACTTATTTGTATTCACGCTGGCACTAATGGTAGTAAGCATATTTGTGTTCCTACTGGGAAAAAGCAAAATTCTACTCTGAGGCTGACATGTTGCACACTTTGCAGTCATATCTTTAATCACATTCAAATGCATAGCACAAGGATCCTTTTGAAGTGGCAATCTTTGAGAGGCCTGAGTCATTTAGAGATGTTTCAGTGCACTTTTATGTTTTTTTCTGAATGGGTTACTCTCAGCACCCACAACACATTGACTCTGACATTGTGCTGTCAAGTTTCAAACAGCATTTGACATACTAAGCACTCTTTGTTAGGCAATCAAGATTGTCATTCATGTCAGTATCACCTGCCACTTTCAACAGACATTGGGATTGTCAAAAAGAGCCAAAACATTACAACCAGTGGAGATTAAAGTCAAACTGAGGTATTTTTTTAAAAAAAGCAATATTCAAGGAAGTGTGTGTGGCTCCCTCTGAAATCAAAGAGAACCACATGTGCACATTCAAGAACAGAATTTTCCTTGTCAGTTATCCCTTGTATGTTATCTTCCTGTCCAAACATACAAGGGATAAGTCTCAAATGGCAATTAAGTGCCCAATTTCCATGGACTTTCAATAGGAGATACATGCTTAACTACCATTGTTTCTTTGAAATATGGGGTATGTGTGTGTGTATATCGTTTATAGGTGTGAACTAAGAGCCCCCAGTGCCAGATAGCACAGTGTTACGATATTAACCCAAAAGGCAGCATGTAATATATCACTGGAAAACTAATAACTCAATTATCCTTAAAATTGAGTGATATATGTGTGTTTAACCCACAAAGAACTTAACAGGTGTGCTTGAAATATGTGACTAAAATGTGTTTAGATGAGGCATTTCAGGGGGAATTGACAAATGGGTTTTCTCCACACAAAGGAAAGAGACCAACACCTCAGCCCAGATGTGGATAAATTTAGTAGGCTTCTCCAATGTATTGGAGGTTGCAGGAAGAGATTATTAGCCGTGTCAAAATTACCAGGGGGAAAACTGTCAGCTTGAAGTGTACACCAAACAGCCTGTGATCTACATCCAGCAGGACAAAAGGAACTTACCTGAGGATACCCTTCAAAAATACATTTCAAAGATTAACTGGACTCCAAAGAGAGAGGAAGAAAAACCCTAAGTTATACTTCACCTAGAGAGACAAAAGGCAACATACACTCTGAGCTCTGTGAAAGGTTGTGACTAGAATGCCTGGTCAGCCATGTTGGAAATCAGAAACACTTCTTTGAGCAAGAGACTCTAGTTTGTTAAAGTAGGTTTTAGTCTTAAACATCTATTTTCATGTTTGTTTGCTTGTAACCCTTTCTAGTTTTATTCTTTATACTTGCTATCACTTACTTTTTTTTTTTTTTACTTTTACTATCAAACTAATTTAGTTCTTTGATTCAAATAGAGTGATTACCTTTACCCCGGTTAAGGTGATAAGCTGTTACGTACTATATCTTTAAGAAGCAGCTAATTTAATAACTTCTGCAAATGTTCAACAAGAGGCTTTGTCACTATAGGGCAGGCAGTTTTTGGCAAAATTTGGGACTGGGGAGGAATAGGGGTCACCTTGCAAAAGGTAACTAGGCAATGGAAGCCAGCGTATGACCCATCTGCTGGCTGTTAATGTCAGAGCTGTGAGCCATAGCAGCATAGCATTTAAGAATCCAGAGTTGCAGGGCAGGCAGTGACACAGCCCTTACTGGTCTGGTCACAATAGGGAAACTAATTGTTTTACAAAAGAGTATGTGATCACTACAGCTTCATCTCCTTTTTAAAAGGATGACTAGCAACTCATATTCTTCCCCAATCTGTACTGAGTAATGCTTAATGCCAACCTATCAAGCAGCTAAGTGTGACAGGTGAAATTATGCAAGGAGCACACACTGAAGAATATCTGAAAGAAAATGTTTGATTGCCCTGCTAGTACAACCTACCATTTTACTGTGGTGGATGTGAGATTCAGAAGTCCTCTGAATTTTCCTTTTGGCAGCTTCCTGAAGATCAGAGGCTTGTTGGAGATATGTTAACCCTGCCAGTATCTCATCTTCCAAAAGTATCACATCATCATACGAAACAGGCCATCCCACGTTTTCTAAGGCCTGTAGCAAAGCTTCCTTGTGTTCCATATATGAGACTGGCTGCTCCTGCTCAAACCTTTAAAAAAAATCACAACAGTGTGCAATTATATATAATAATGCTTTTCATCTTCAAGACACTTTCCAAACACTAAGTAATAAAGTAGCACACTGCCCTGTAAAGAAAATACAGCTTTTGTATCATTCTAACTGTACCAGTTTAAAACTCAATCTGGCTAAAGTGCTACAAACCCCCAGTGCAGACACAGTCATGAAGGTATTCATACTCAGTTTAGTTCATTCCTTGACAAACCTGCCCCTGAGGTGCTACTCACTGGCTGAGCAGAGAAGGGTTTGCGCCAGTGCCAAAGAAGATGATGTCCCTGCCCTTCCAACTCCTTCCCACTCTACGCCGAGCACTAATTGATACTAGTAAGTTAAAGTGCATAATCCCTTTTACAACAGTGAACAACAAAGAGAAAAAGCCCTCTCACTTTGTTACTGAATGGGTGGCAAATTAAAACCTAAGGATTAAATGCTACCTGGGTCATGGGAGGTTTGGGGGGGGGGTTGTTTTGTTTTACCAGTTAGGCACAGACATGAAAGTAAAATAATCTGGCCAGGACAGAAGCAGTCAAAAAAGTGTACTACAGATTTATGACCTGATATTCAGAGGCACTGAGCACCATACCCCCCATACCATTAATAAATGTTTCAAAAATTAAACTGTTTAGCAAGACGACGAAAACTTACTTGTCTCTTTCCTCTTGAGATAGTGCTCTCCAAATAATTAGATTTAGGCGCCTATTCAATAAAAGAAAAAATGTGAGGGAATGTAGTCAATATGGCTATATCTACACTACAGAGCTTTTTTGGAAAAACGGCCATTTTTCCAGAAAAACTTCATTTACGTCCACACTGCAATTGTATTCTTTTTGAAAAAAAAATCAAAAGAACAGAGGGCGTTTTCCAACATTGGTAAATCTCTTTCTAACAAGAAAGAAGCCTTTTTCTGAAAGAGCTCTTTCGGAAAAAGGCGTGTGTGGATGGAGAAGAGGGAGTGGCGGAGTGGCACTGTATGTGAAAGATAATGTACAATCAAATGAAATAAAAATATTAAGTGAATCAACATGTTCCATAGAATCGCTATGGATAGAAATTCCATGCACCAATAATAAGAAATTAGCAGTAGGGATATATTACCGACCACCTGACCAGGACAGCGATACTGACATAGAAATGCTGAGGGAGATTAGAGAGGCTACCAAAATAAAGAACTCTATAATAATGGGGGATTTTAATTACCCCCATATTGACTGGATACATGTCACCTCAGGAAGAGAAGCGGAGATAAAATTTCTCAATGGCTTAAATGACTGCTTCTTGGAGCAGCTAGTGCAGGTACCTACAAGGGGAGAGGCAATTCTCGATTTAGTCCTGAGTAGAGTGCAGGATCAGGTCCAGGATATAACTGTTACAGGACCGCTTGGGAATAGTGACCATAATATAATAACATTCAACATTCCTGTGGTGGGAATAACACCTCAGCAGTCCAGCACCCTGGCATTTAATTTCAAAAAGGGGAATTACGCAAAAATGAGGAGGTTAGTTAAACAGAAATTAAAAGGCACAGTGACTAGAGCCAAATCCCTGAAAGCTGCATGGAAACTTTTTAAAGACACCATAATAGAGGCCCAACTTAAATGTATGCCCCAAATTAAAAAACATAGCAAGAGACCTAAACAAGAGTCACCGTGGCTTAACCACCATGTAAAAAAAGCAGTGAGGGACAAAAAGGTATATTTTAAGAAGTGGAAGTCCAATCCTAGTGAGATAAATAGAAAGGAACATAAACACTGTCAAATCAAGTGTAAACATGTAATAAGAAAAGCAAAAAAAGATTTTGAGGAACAGCTAGCCAAAAACTCAAAAAGAAATAACAAAATGTTTTTTAAGTACATTAGAAGCAGGAAGCCTGCTAAAAAACCTGTGGGTACCCTAGATGATCGAGCTATAAAAGGAGCAATCAAAGACGATAAAGCCATTGCGGAGAAACTAAATGATTTCTTTGCTTCAGTCTTCACGGCTGAGGACGTTGGGGAGATTCCTGAATCTGCACCGTCCTTTGTGGGTGATGAATCTGAGGAACTGTCCCGGATTGAAGTGTCATTAGAGGAGGTTTTGGAACAAATAGAAAAACTTAATGGTAACAAATCTCCGGGACCGGATGGCATTCATCCAAGGGTTCTAAAAGAACTTAAATGGGAAATTGCTGAGCTATTATCTGTGGTTTGTAACCTATCCTTTAAATCGGCTTCCGTACCTAATGACCGGAAGGTAGCCAATGTGACACCAATATTTAAAATGGCTCTAGAGGCGATCCTGGCAATTACAGACCGGTAAGTCTAACTTCAGTACCGGGCAAATTAGTCGAAACAATAGTAAAGAATAAAATTGTGAAGCATGTAGAAAAACATAATTTGTTGGACAAAAGTCAACATGGTTTCTGTAAAGGGAAATCCTGTCTTACTAATCTGTTAGAGTTCTTTGAAGGGGTTAACAAACATGCGGACAAGGGGGATCCAGTAGATATAGTATACTTGGATTTTCAGAAAGCCTTTGACAAGGTCCCTCACCAAAGGCTCTTGTATAAATTACATGGCCATGGGATAAGAGGGAAGGTCCTTTCTTGGATTGAGAACTGGTTAAAAGACAGGAAACAAAGGGTAGGAATAAATGGTAAATTTTCAGATTGGAGAGGGGTAACTAGTGGTGTACCCCAAGGGTCAGTCCTGGGACCAATCCTTTTCAACTTATTCATAAATGATCTGGAGAAAGGGGTAAGCAGTGAGGTAGTAAAGTTTGCAGATGATACTATCTTTAGGATAGTCAAGACAGAAGCAGACTGTGAGGGACTCCAAGAAGATCTCACCAAACTGAGTGATTGGGCAACAAAATGGCAAATGAAATTTAATGTGGATAAGTGTAAAGTAATGCACATCGGGAAAAATAACCCCAACTATACATACAGTATGATGGGGGCTAATTTGGCTACGACAAATCAGGAAAGAGATCTTGGAGTTATCGTGGACAGTTCTCTGAAAACTTCCACACAGAGTGCAGCAGCGGTCAAAAAGGCAAATAAGATGCTAGGAATTATTAGGAAAGGGATAGAAAATAAGACCCAGAATATCTTACTGCCCCTGTATAAAACTATGGTACGCCCACATCTTGAATACTGTGTACAGATGTTGTCTCCTCACCTCAAAAAAGATATTTTGGCCTTGGAAAGGGTTCAGAAAAGGGCAACTAAAATGATTAGGGGTTTGGAACGGGTCCCATATGAGGAGATGTTAAAGCGACTGGGACTTTTCAGTTTAGAAAAGACGAGACTGAGGGGGGATATGATAGAGGTCTATAAAATCATGAGTGGTATGGAGAGGGCTGATAAAGAAAAGCTATTTATTAGTTCCCATAATAGAAGAACTAAAGGACACCAAATGAAATTAATGGGTAGCAGGTTTAAAACTAATAAAAGAAAGTTCTTCTTCACACAGCGTGTAGTCAACCTGTGGAACTCCTTGCCAGAGGAGGCTGTGAAGGCTAGGACTATAATAGAGTTTAAAGAGAAGCTGGATAAATTCATGGAGGTTAGGTCCATAAAAGGCTATTAGCCAGGGGATAAAATGGTGTCCTTGGCCTCTGTTTGTCAGAGGCTGGAGAGGGATGGCAGGAAACAAATCGCTTGATCATTGTCTTCGGTCCACCCTCTCTGGGGCACCTGGTGCTGGCCACTGTCGGTAGACAGGATACTGGGCTAGATGGACCTTTGGTCTGACCCAGTACGGCCGTTCTTATGTTCTTATGAGTTCTTTCGAAAGAAGAAGAAAGAGGAAAAAGCACAGGTGCCCTGGTGGCCGTTCTGTCCATAGTAATCACAGCTTAAATGCGAGATAGCATCCATTCAGTGTGGATGGTATCTTTCGAAAAAGCAGTTTGCTTTTTCAATGCGCTTTGGCAGTGTGGATGCTCTCTTTTCTGAAGAAATCTTTTCAGAAGATCTTTTCTGGAAAAGCTTCTTCCAAAAGAAGCCTGCAATCTAGATGTAGACTATGTGGCTGATTATCAAAATATCAATGAATAAACAAGAACACACAGTTCTAGCTACTACAGAGGTTCTCAAAGTGGTCTGCGGATCCAATCTAAGAAACTTGCTAACTGGCCACTGTGATTTGTTTATTTTCCGGCTCCACAGTCATGGAGTACTGCTCCAGTTCACTATTTGCAGCCAAGGGGGGCCATTGGAAGTGGTGGTGGGCTGGGCTGCCGCTTCCCGCGGCTCCCCTTGGCTGCAAACGGTGAACTGGAGCCAATCCATGGCTGCAGAGCCATTAAATAAACAAACCGCAGCAGCCAGCTAGCAGGTTTCTCAGAGTGGATCCTCGGAACATTTTGAGAAATACTGATCTACCATGATCTGTATTCTGAAAGCACAAACTGTATTCTTATCATTCAACTATGAATTTATCATCTGCAAAAGGAGACAGGAAAACAACATCTTTCATCTAGCAGCAATACGATTATTTCAGGGTCACTGAGAGATTAGTGGCATTCACTATTGTTTCCTGCAGGAATTTCAGTGGAGAGTTCAGTCCAGCATGCAGTAATCTAAACTAACCAATAGCACTAATTAAAAGTCAGCCAAGAGCTGTCCCCCACAAGTTAAGAGCTTCAGCATGAAAGTACTTGAGAAATAATGTTAATTATTTTTCCCATTTAAAAATCAAATGCAATCACACCATTTAAATTTCTACTTCGGTCCTCTCTGCCTTCCTTTCTGCTGTGGTGAAAACAGAACTGCAGATCTCTAGAAAGCATTCTTAAAACTATAGTACCTACCTAAAGTGAAGAAATGGATTGATAAAGCCAAGGAGATACTCAGAAGTCACCTTCTAGAGGACAGACCCAGCAAGGAAAGCAACATAATGCTACTAGCCATTAGCTAGGGCCCCTAGCTAAAACCTCTCCTACACACATACACCCTGAAAAAAGATTTAAACAGAAACATGGAGTGGTTCTCACATTGTAATAGGTCAGTTCCCTTTCAGGTACTCTCACCTCATACCGCTAGAGATAAGCCACATCCACTCTGATTTAAATAGCACTGATATCACACTCCCATCCTTTTTTTTTTCTCTTCAGCATCTAAGGCAGTGAGTTGTATCTCATAAAAGTTTACACTTAACAAATGTGTTAGTCTTTAAAGTGCCCCGGGACTCCTTGCTGTTTTGGCTGAAACAAACTAACACAGCTGCCCGTTTTAAACCATTCTAGTTCTGTAATTTTAAAATCACAACAGGGTGTCTTTGTTTCAGATTATTTGTCTTTTTTTAAGCATAGATTACTATTTCTACTAGCCAGTTTAGATTGTGTTTTATCCCTAAATGTCAACATCCCAACAATTGATCCATCACATAATCTCTTATTTCATAATGCAGAAGAAAATCTCTGAGGGTCCTAGCTGCCATCGTATAGAAAAGTGAACTTTGCTATATTATTGTTTGCAAATGTATGAACTAGCATCAGTTAATTCTATAGATGACTCAGACCTTTTCAAACACTTGTCTTTTTCCAGTCTTGGTGAATTAAACTGCTGTATTTTTTTAAAAGCCTATACAAAATTAGATTCTGAACATGAGCTTCTAACTGATTCAGGTTATTGGCTATGGGAAATAACAACCGGCTACTTCAGAGTGTAAATCACTAGCACATTCATAATCTGCATTCTTAGCATGCTCAGCTATCTATTTCACACTTCTAAGATGCTTCACATTCATAACTAGCTTATTTGTAAACATTTGTGACTATTCAAGACCCACACATGCTTTGGAGATCCCAGGTTTTTTTCTCCTTTGCTAAAGGATGTTTCTTTGTGGGAACATGAAATTACTGCCATCATTACTTTTTCCCTCTTAATTTTATGCTAATAGTCAATCTATGTATGGTGAGGTTATTGCCATGATTTCTTCTGTTCTTCAAACTGGCATGTACTAACCTGTTGTCTAATTTATAGATGTCAAAATAAATTTGCAACTATTAACCAAGCTGAAGCCTAGCAAAACTTGCAAATTCAATTATCAGAAATGTAATGCTATATTAATAGCACCAAAGGCATGGTTAATTGCTGTGTCAGATGGAAATGTAGAGTTATGATTTGTCACTTATATCCACCGCAAGTAGAAATTTGGCATCCATATATCTAGGAAAGGAATGATTTCACCTTTTACATGTACTCTACCCGCATTCATAATGACATTTGGTGAATCTGTTAAAATCACTGTTGCAGCCTTGCAACTGCAATGCTACAGTTTAATTATACCCGTGTAACTATTTTATCAGCTTAGTTTTAAGTATTTATCGTTTGAGAATTTGGGATTTTAGAAAACTGCTTTTACAAAAAATTGGTACATACAGAAGAACCTCTGAGTTACAAACATCTTGGGAACAGAGGTTATTTATAATTCCGAAATCTTCATACCTATGAACAAAATATTATGGTGGTTCATTCAGAAGTTTACAACTGAACATTGACTTATTATAGTTTAGAAATTGTATTCTGCACAAGAAAAAAATGCTGCAATTCAAATAAGGGAGGCTTTGAAGCAACACAATGAAAATAAGAACCAGTAATGTATATCTCGGTAATTAGTACTGCAATGTTACATTACATATAGCTTTCATAGAAAGCAATTGTGAAATCCAGAGGCTTAAATTCCAGTGAGCAAATGATTAAATTGCCTGTTTATGGCTTGGTAGTACATGCTATCCCAATTTGTAGGGCACAGAAGTTAGATATTTAAAAACTTTGCTTTGATTTCAGAAGAAAACATTTACATACAAATGCGCTTCGTGAAAAAGTACCACCAAGGAAGTGCAGACTTCCAGGACTGGGTGTGTGTAGTGCAGCTTTCATGTTGAAAGTTTTCCAAGAGCATGGAGTGAATGGGAAACTGATAAGTCCAAGAAAGCAGAAAGGAGTATACTGGTGGACTTTAGGTTGGGGGTAGGGGCAGGAAAAGAGTCCTGAGTATTCTGCAGAGAAGGGTGGGCATGCATCTGCTCAGTCTGCAGCATTATTAAGGACTTCAGCATATGCACTTGTTCCTCCATGACATTAATCACTGATACTGTAGCATCCTTAATGAACTCCTTATTTTCCTTTTTGTCCTGCCTTTCAGCTTCCCTCCATGCCCTGCATTCCCTTTCCTCTGCATTGGAGACATGCAGTACTCCTTAGAACAGTGGTTACCAACCAGTAGATTGGGATCTACTGGTAGATCTTTGAGCCTCTGGTCCTTGACCTTGACTGGTTAGGACAAGAGGCTATCAAATGCCAGCACTTCAGCTGCCCCTCCCCCTATTGCTACACACCTCCTGCTCTATAGCTTGAGGATTCCCCCTCCCCCTGGCAACCCTCCTACTTTCTGGGCAGGGTAGGGAGAAGAGGGGCACTTATGTCAAGATGCCCCCTTCCACTCTGTATCCTTTCTCCACAAAGCATGGAGGGGGCACAACAGGACTTGGGATGGAGTTTGCTGGCTGCTTTAGAGAGTGGGCCAGGGCAGGGGTGAGCCTGCCTTAGCCCCCACTACACCACCACCCAGGTGCCACCAGAGGTAAGCAATGCCCAGTTGGAGCCCACATCCCCAACTCCTACCCCAGTCATGAACCCCCTCCTGCTCGTCAAACCCGGAGCACCCATGCATCCAAACACTGTCCCAAAGTCTGCACCTAGAACCCTTCCTACAACCCAACTACCTGCCCCAGGCTCAGCTTTGCCCCTCTCACACCCCAGATCCCTTAATTCAAGAGCCTGCACCTCAACCCACTGCCTCAGTCTGGTGAAAGTGAGTGAGGATGAGGGAGGGAGGATGCCTTAGAACATGTCATCTGAGCTCCATCATGGGCACTTAATCTGGAGGAAACACTATGCCAGTTGTGTGGGGTGTCCCTTAAGGACAAGAAATAATGCACAGAAGCATGCTTGGTAAGTTCATACAAAGCACTGAAACATTTCAGTAAAATACACTTCTGGTAGCATTACAATCACTTTTTCACTGACCATTAGCAAGCACACATCTTGGCGAATACCCAAATCATTGTGAGTGTTAGCCGGGAAATAGGAAGAGCTCTACACAGAGAAGAGAGCACTCTAGCAGCGTTGCAGTGCACTCAAGTAGGAAAAAAATTCTGAATTCTCCCACTTTCCTAATGGCTGGAGTCACTGTAGCAGATCTCTCACTGCTGGGGGTAAGTAGAGAAGCAAGAGCGCACCTATTACACACTTATGCATTCTACCCTGGTCCCTATGCTGTTCGCCTCTGTGAGGCTTTTGTCTCTGCCCAAGTTGCTGCTGAATGGTGTGGGAAAAGTTCCTGTAATGGGAAAGGAACAAAGAAGCTCTGGCAAGGAACATTCAAGCAGAGGATTGCCGAGTACCTCCAAGGAAGTTTCCCAGAGATGTCTCTGGAGGATTCCTGTGAGATCTAAGAGTACATCAACACTGTTTCCTGTTCCACTGAGCTGCTCAGGGAAGTGTTCAACAGACAGAAACACAGCCAGCCTTGTACATTTCTATACCTTAAACCCACCACCTCATTACACAAAGCACAGTCACTTACCAGGCATCTCTTCTGCTTCTTGCTCACTGAACAGCAACTACTGAGACTGGCTAAACATCTCTGGCATGGAGAGCAGGACCTAGATGCCTGCCCCACTGTGGGCAACCCCACTGTGGGCTCCAAATCATCATCTAATTCTGTCATCTGGATTACATCCTTTTCAGCCACCTCGAGGCCCACCAAACTATCCACACTCATGGCAGTGCAAGTGGTGTTGCTGCCGATGACTGCATCCAGCTCATTAAAGAACCAGCAGGTGTTGAGTGGAACACCAGAGCACCAGGTTGCCTCCTTTGCCTTCTAATATGCCTGCCTCCGCTCCTTTATCTTCACTGTGCATGGTGTCCTGATCATGGCCCTTTTCACACCAGCCTTGAGAAATCTGCTTACAGGTATTAAAATTTCTATGGTCAAAGCACAGCTGGGACTGCGCTATCTCTTCTCCCCAAATATTAGGCAGATCCAGTAGCTCCACAGTGGTCCAAGAGGGAAAACGTTTGCTGTGAGAAGCTATCCTAGTCACCTGGTAAGATGTGATAAGGTCTTGCCATACCAAGCAAACAGGAAATGTAATTTTAAAAATTCCCAAAGCTTTAAAGAAGGAGATATTGTTTACCTGGTTGTTGACCTGGCTGCAGGGCAGCAGAATTAAAACTGCTGCCCACAGAGATCAGAATAGGCCTTCTGGCACACCTCCTGGAGACTTATTAAAGCCATAAAATTAAGCACCGTGTCTACATTGGCACCTTGTCAACAAAACTTTTGCTCAAAAAGCCTTATGTCTCTCATTGGGGTGGTTTTATTTTGTTGCCAAAATAGGTAATTTTTGTCACCAGAAGTTACATCATAGTTTTGCCAATATAAGCTGCCTTTTGTCGACAAAACTCTGTAGTGTTGACAAAGTCTAAAACTTGGGAAACCAACACTGCAATTAGTCAAAAAAGCAAGATTCACATTGTAAATTAATCACTAAATCTGTACATTTTATTAGAATAAAATTTGAGCAGACATACAGTTGATTAAAATTTTTGTCCATAAAACCTTGTTAAGATTATTAATCTCATAATTTTCAAAAACCACAAACTTAAAAGCCACAAAATAAATAGTTAAGATTTAGAATATCATTTCAATGTTTATTACCTATATAGTTCTGCAAACAATAAGGGTACGTCTAGACTACATGCCTCTAGGGTACCAGACATAGTAAAATGAAGCAGCGATTTAAATAATTGCCGCTTCATTTAAATTTACACGGCTGCCGCGCTGAGCTGACAAACAGCTGAACAGCTGTTTGTCGGCTCAGCATGATAGTCTGGACGCTCCCCTTCCGACATCAAAGGTATTTGTCGACCACCCAGGTGTGCCTCATCCCAGGATGACCCAGACCTCTTGTCTCAACAGAGACTCGTGAGAGGGGTCCCTGAAGAGGGACTGGGAAAGTAAGGAGGGAAGGAATTGAAGGGGTATTGAGTAACCTGATGTTATTAACTCAAGAACCCATCGATAGGTGATGGTGGCCCACCGTCTTTGGAATGGTTTTACACGGTGATGGAATAACCAAGTGTCTTCACTTAGATCAGTGGTCCCCAACGCAGTGCCCGCGGGCGCCATGGCGCCCACCGTGGCATTTATGTGTGCCCACCTAAACATCTGGGCTGGCCCCGCCCCCGGCGCGCGGCACATGCGTGGTTCCAGGCCCGGGCGCAGGGGCAGCTCCTACCCCAGGCACTCGGCACATGCGCAGTGACGGCCCTAGGCTCAGGGCGCATGAGTGGCCCTGACCCCGAACGCCCGGCACATGAGCGGCCCCGCCCCTGGGCAGCCAGCAGCCACGAAAGGTTGGGGACCACTGACTTAGATGACCAGATAGTGGGATGGCTTGCAGACTCTTGACCAACGCGTCAAACTTGCTGCTGATTGTTCTGCTGGTTGGCCATCTTGTAGTTCTGTGGGCATCCTTTTTGCAGATGCTATGTAGGACGGTGCTGGTCAGTTGACCTATATTGGGGGGCTGAGTAAGGGAAGGGTCTGCGTATCTGGTATGGAGTGTTGTGCTTGCGTCTGTTCGAAGCTGTGTACGTACTCAATATTCTTAAAGTTCTTACTGGTATGAAGGACCTCGTCAATTTTCTCCACAAAGGGATTCTGTCTATCAAAGAGGAGGTCCTCCACCTTCAACTGCAGTTCCTTAGGTACTCCCACAGATTGCAGCCAAGAAGCTCTGTGCATTACCATTGATGTGGCTGTCGTCCAGAAGATGTAATGCGCAGAGATGTGGAAGATGTAATGTGCTGTTGTCATTGTGGTTAATTTCGTGTAATTATCAAAATTATGGTTCATGAGGAAGGCCACATAGTTAGCCATCCTCAGCTAAATATAAATATACTTTTCTATCAAAAAGTTACATTAAATATACTTTTCTATCAAAAAGGTCTAATTTTTTACTGTCTTTGTCACCAGTATTGGTCCTATATTGTGGGTTCTTGGCCCTCTGCTGCGCCGCATCAACCACGAGAGAGTTGGATTGAGGGTGCATGAAAAGGAAATCCATTCCCTGGGCAGGCACGGAATATTTCTTATCAGCCTTCTTGTTGGTTGCTGGTACTGAGGCTGGAGTCCACCACTTCTAAGATTTGCCTTGCCCCTCGACAAGGCTACTTTGGACTTTTGGGATGGCTGTAGATTTTTTAAGTCAGTGCTGCTATTGCTATATCTCAATGAGCTGGACCTCCTGACTGTCCACCATTCGTTTAAAAAGGTCCTGGAATTGACGGAGCTCATTGGATGGTGATGAGTCCCCTGGGATTACCGCCTCATTGGGTGAAGACAAGGATGGGTCAGTTGGTGAAAGCTCCTGTGGCTGCTCGTGGTCCAAGAGCTGATCTTCCTCAGGCTCAGAAAGCTGTGATGGTTTAGGCACAGTTTTGGGGGGGATTAGGCTGGTGTGGAGGAGATTTGATCCAGCTCCATCTGGTGTCTGATCTGTGGCAGCAAGGAGACCAATGCCCAGAACAGTGCGGGGAAATAGAGTAGTGTGACAGGTGGTGATATTCGTAGTAGGAGCTATCCTGGTGGCAGTCATAGTAGTATCTAGGTGGTGAAGAGTATCCCGAGGAAAACCCACTTCTGCGGTCATCATGATAGTGGGCATATGCAGTTCTTTGTGGAAGAGAAGCATTCTGACCCTCATCTCTCTGTCTCTGCATGCTCGTGCCTTCAATTTTGAGCAGTCAAGGCACTTCTGGGGAATATGCCCTTCCCCGAGACATCATATACAACGGGGCTGTGTCTACACTGGCATGAATTTCCGGAACTGCTTAAAACGGAATACTATTCCATTTTCAGTTTTTCTGGAAAAGGAGCGTCTACATTGGCAGGCTGCTTTTCCGGAAAAGCCCTTTTTCCAGAAAAGCGTCTGTGGCCAATGTAGACGCGCTTTTCCGGAAAAGAGCCCCGATGGCCATTTTCGCGATCGGGGCTTTTTTTCCAGAAAAGACTACTGGGCTGTCTACATTGGAATAAGGACTTATGCCCGAGCGGGAGCAGAATAGCGGCTGATTTTGTACAGTAGAGCGTCGTTGCTTTTCCGGAAATTCAAGGGCCAGTGTAGACAGCTTGCAGCTTATTCCGGAAAAGCGGCTGATTTTCCGGAATAAGTGGCCCAGCGTAGACACAGCCCGGGAGTGCCCATCCGACGCGGGCATGGACTCCCTGCAGGCATCACATTTTTTGACACCAGACGATCCCAGCATGGTTGCCTGTTTTCTATCTATCCGTATCTATACAAACTCTTTTGTTTTGTTTTTTAAACATTGTAAAACTGTTGACCTTGCTGTTAAACTTAACTAAGAATTATTAAGAGACCAACTAACTAACAAGTAATTTAATGGCTGACAGGATCTGAGGAGAAGGAGCTCACTCCATCTGCGACCGAAGAACAGTTAGGAGGAATTGGCGGGAGCTTGACGTGCCTGGCACGCTCTAAGAAACGGCACAAACGGCACGAGAAGCCTGATGCGTATGCGCGGTCCGGCAGACCACTGCTGAAAGATCTCTTATTTGCGGCGCGGGGACAAGCTTGACACCTACAGTGGAGCACCCCCGAGGACACTACTCGAAGAAGATGCTCAAATGCACAGAATGTTAAAATAAATCTTTGAGGAGATAGATTACTGAGCAAAGCACAAGTGAGGCAGTCAGACATGTAAAAACTCAGTTCACCATATGAAAAATGGTGTCAGCCCAGAAAAAGAGCAAACTTGCCTTTCATAGAATTTAATTGCTTGTTCCAGCTTCTCTTTATAGGCATCAAGATTCACTGCCTGCGGATTAATCAGTGTGATCCGCTTCTTGTCAGTGCTAATGTGGGCCAGAGATAACACCTACAACACAAAAAAGGTAAAGACTTCATTTATTGTGTTAATTCTTTTATCTACCAGAATGCTGGAATACCCCAACCTTAGGTATACAAGGCAAGCAGTTGATTGTGAGTGATCAAGTGTTTGGAGACTCATGAGACTGATACCAAACAAAGGTAATGAGGATGAAACATCACATTTGTTTCTGAATTAAGACATAATTTTCTTGCACTACTTGTACACATATCTTATGAGCTACTGTGACCCCTGGAAACAAATGTTGGAACCCTGCAAATGAATTCTTATGAGGCAAAGGAAATTAAGCCAGCTAAATCTCTATTTAAATTCTAAATGGAAGAAGCAGTACTCTCTCCAGTCTTAATCTAATAGTTAAAGGGTAGCACAGAAAGGATGCAAACAAGAGCCACAAAATGATATTATATATTATATTATTTTAATATCTCATTGTATTACACTTCTGTAAGAAACACCAGCTTATTGCCATCTATTTCTACACAAAATACAAATGGGCAATTTACCATTTAAACATTTTGTGTGTCATATTTTATACTCTATGGGCTGATTTCCCAAGATATTTAGGTTCCTAAAGATGCAGATAGGTACCTATTGTGATTTCAAAAGATCAAAGTAGGTTAGGGTATGTCTACACTACTAATTCAAATTGAACTAAGCTAATTCGAACTAACACGTCTAGAACTAAAAACTAGTTCGAATTAGCGTTTTGCTAATTCGAACTAGCATGTCCACATTAAGTGGACCCTGAACCGGGCTTAAGGATGGCCGGAAGCAGTGCCGGCAGGGCATCAGAGGAGGACTTAGAGCGTGGAGATGCTGTCTCAGGCTAGCCGAGGGCTGTGCTTAAAGGGACCCGACCCCCACCCCGGACAGACAGTTCTCAGGGGTGCCCCGCTTGAAAACCAGTCCTGGCTTGGAGTGCCCGGAGTACCCACACTGGGCACATCATACCACTCGGCCATCAGCCCGGCTGCACTTGCCGCAGGCTACCATCTGGGGAGAGGGGGCAATTGGGGGGCTGCAGGAGAGCTTCCACTCCCAGAGGCCCACAGAGCCAGCCCAGTCCTCCCCATCGGGGGCTCGTACCCCATTCCTCCCTCACCTCCTTCCGCTTACCCTTCCCTAGCCCCTTTTCTTGATGTACAAAATAAAGGACAATTGTGTTCAAAAATGGAATCTGTCTTTATTGAACAAAACTGGGGGAGACTGGGAAAAGAAGGTGGGAGAGGGGAAGAGAGAGGCTGAAAGAGGGGAGGGCAACTACAATGATCAGGGGTTTGGAACAGGTCCCATATAAAGAGAGGCTAAAGAGACTGGGACTTCTCAGCTTAGAAAAGAGGAGACGGAGGGGGGACAGGAGAGAGGTCTCTAAAAGCAGGAGTTGGGTGGACAGGGTGCATACAGAAAAGTTCTTCATTAGTTCCCATAAAGAAGGACTAGAGGACACCAAAGGAAAGGAATGGGTAGCAGGCTTCAAACTAGTAACAGAAAGTTCTTCTTCACAAAGCAAAGAGTCAACCTGTGGAACTCCTTGCTGCAGGAGGCTGTGAAGGCTAGAACTGGAACAGAGTTTAAAGGGAAGTGAGATCAAGTCATGGAGGTTGGGTCCATGGAGTGGTATTAGCCAGCGGGTAGGAGTGGTGTCCCTGCCCAAGGTTTGTGGAAGGCTGAAGAGGGATGGCACGAGACAAATGGCTTGGTCACTGTCTTCGGTCCATCCCCTCCAGGGTCCCTAGGGTTGGCCGCTGTCGGCAGACAGGCTACTGGGCTAGATGGACCTTTGGTCTGACCCAGGACGGCCATTGTAAGCTCAGGGCTCAGGGTCGGGGGTCTCAGTGGACCCCCTTGATTTTCATGCACACCTGCTCCTGGGTGGCCAGGCTGGCAGCTCTCCTGCCCTAGATGGCCACTTTCCTGTGCCTAGTGCGGAGATCGTGAACGAGGTCCACGATCTCCGCACTAGCCCAGGCGGGTGCCCGCCTCTTGCGATCCCGGGCAAGCTCCCGGGAGCCGCCAGCCTGGTCCCGGGAAGAGGGGGAGGGCTGGGGGGCATCGGGTGGCTGGCTCGATCTGTGCCAGGTGCAGGGTCTGCTGGCTGGGTGCTGGAAGGCTTGCACCTGGCACGGGCACCGTAGCCAGACCGTGCCCCTTTAAGGGGTCCGGGGCCGGGAGGGGGGCAGACAAGTTTCCCTGGTGTTGGCCAGAGTGGCCACCAGGGAAACCTGGGGAGGGCTAGCCTCCCACTAGTTTGAATTAAGGGTGTACACAGCCCTTAATTCGAACTAGCTAGTTCGAACTAGGCTTAATCCTCGTAAAATGAGGTTTACCTAGTTCGAACTAAGCGCTCCGCTAGTTCGAATTAAATTCGAACTAGCGGAGCGCTAGTGTAGCGCCTATTAAAGTTAGTTCGAACTAACATCCGTTAGTTCGAACTAACTTTGTAGTGTAGACATACCCTCTGATACTTAATTCCTCAACTATTTAGGCAATTTGAAAAATTGCATAAGGTATAATGTACATTTTTAGGTCTAAATGCCTGAAAAATTGGCTCCAGGTGTATAACAGGGGTTACAGAGGCATGTTTCATCATAAAAAAGAGCACAGCCAGACACCCTGATAAGGGTGTGATGGTTGGATCACAGAAATCCCCTTGAGACTGTCATGTGATGGGCTGATCATACCACTGAGCCTGCCTACCTGCCCTATGGGGTGCCCCACCACCTTATCCTGTTGTGTGATGCTCTGGTCTCCCCCAGCAAAGGCACAGACTAAGGGTAACAGCCTGCCCCAGGAGAGCAACGCAGACACTGTTAATAGCTAAGCTCTGGGAGGGCTTAGTTACAGGAACTTGTCAGCACTGAGAAGCACAGCCCCAAATACGATAAAACCCCAAAATGAGTCCATCTTATTCTGTATAAAAGTTTTACACGGAGAAAAATCAGAGTTTGCTCTCTTTATTAATGAAAGAGAACTATGAAGTCCCCCTCCATAACTACCAGAGGGGGACTATACATTATGCTAAACAGCCAGAACATTTTTTTCTGGCTATGACATTGATGAGTTGAATAAAGAATTAATCTCTTTGAAATAGCTCAGGTGAAACTGCTGGGGCAAAAAGAACATAGCAGCATGATGTCAATAAAAAATTGCCATGGAAAACTTTTTGCTTGCTTCTCTATTTCCAAAACAACAAATCTGATATTAGTGCATTAATGTTGGTAGAGGACGAAAATAAAAAGAATATTGTCCTCCAAGAAAGCCAAGAAGGATTCTAACGCCATCAAAACCAAGATCTAAGGAGAAACATACAAAAAGTTTGTATTCTATTTATGATTCTGACTGGAGCCTTTCAAAGCACGGGAACAACCCAGATTCTTAATGAAATCTCATAATTCCCTCACAAGCTTTATAACTGCAATCCTACCAAATTCACAGTCCATTTTGATCAACTTCACAACTACAGGATTTTTAAAATGATCAATTTAATGGACAGGATTGACACCCTTACCGCTGCACTGCCATCAGAGCTGGGCTTCTGACCAGCAGCCACAGAACTTCCTTGCAGCCTATGGAAGCTCCTATAGGTGAATCTGCCCCGGCCCCAGGAATAGCCACTGAAGATAAATATGAATACCTTTCCCTCCCCAGCCAGCCAGGACTAGCAGCTGGCACTCACTCTCCCCTACAACTGCCCAAATTCACAGGCAGATCAGATGTCATGGTCTGTGATGTATTTTTCATGGCTTTGAATTTGGAAGGTCCCTATTTATAGAAAGTCACACCCTTTTCCTTTAAGTGTTGTCAAAGTTGATTTCCAGAGGAGAATGGGTTCCAGGGCTGATAAAGGTAATTCTGTTGATTCCACTCATTAGTAGTTCTAATTTCTTTCCTTACTTTACATACATATTCATGACCTACAATAATACAGGCTTTATCATTTCAGGCCATACGTTGACATTTAAAACAGATTTTTTTTAAAAAAAAATCTTCAATTATGTGTAAGTTCATGTTTCATTATGAATATTTTACTCAGGTCTACATCATATCCAATTCACAAAGCCTCTACCTCCTCATTATTCAGTTTGGATAGGTCTACATTGCATTCCTCCTTTCAGGGAGGAAGGCAAATGCAGATGAGCGAAATTGCAAATGAAGCGCGGATTTGAATTTCCAGTGCTGCCTTTGCATTATCACATTATGGCACTATTTCTAAATGGCGCTATTTCAAAAAAGAAACGCAGTCTAGATGCGGTTATTTTGAAAGAAAACCCTTCTTTCAAAATAACCCTTACTCCTCTAAGGATTATTTCGAAAGAAGGGTTTTCTTTTGAAATAACCACATTTAGACTGCGTTTCTTTTTTCAAAATAACGCCATTTCAAAATAGTGTCATAACGCGATAATGCAAATGAAGCACAGGAAATTCAAATCCGCGCTTCATTTGCAATTTCATTCGTCTGTTTTTCTTTCCTCCCTCCAAGAAGGAATGCAGTGTAGACATACCCTTTAAGCTCATGCTCTTCAGCATTCCCACTGCCATGTTGTTTTTGAAAAACATTTATTATTTAGAATTAACTGTGGCAAAATTTCAGTACGTTCAGAGAATAAACCAATATAAGAATTCATTCAGAGTAACCCTGCACAATAAGGATTGACCTCTAAGGAGGGCACAGTTTCAAATTTCATGACAGATAATTCAGCGGAAATTATGAACCCTCAGAATATCTCAAGAGGCAATTATCAAGACAGAAGCCTCCATCATTCTAGTCTTTGTTTTTCTAAATGTACTTGAGAATATGTGTAGCCCTCAGAACTCAGTGATCCAGGAAAGCTTCATTAGTTCACTAGCTGATTAACTGAGCCCATAATTCAGAGCTCCAATCATCTCACCAATATCATAAATGTCTATGGCCAATGAACAAATTTCAATGTGGCTATGCACTGTCACCAAGTTGTATATAAAGAAATGAAAATAATATTAAGCTCTATTATCTTGTCACCCTGCAGGAAATAGAATTAATTAATATAATTTTATTGTCTTAGTATCTGTTGTGAATAATTATTTCCAAATATACACAGTACATTTACTGTGAATAACACACACTCTGCTGTGGACTCTTGAGGACATAATTTTTCAATATTTATCTAGATGAATAATAAAAACCCTTCTGGTACCTTAAAGACTAACAGATTTATGTGGGCATTTGCTTTTGTGGGCAAAAGGTCTTTGCACACAAAAGCTCATGTCCAGATAAATCTGTAAGTCTTTAAGATGCCACAGGACTCCTCGTTTTTGCAGATACAGACTAACACAGAGACCCCTCTGATAAAAACCCTTTTGTTAATGATAAATGTTAAGTTTCCCCCTAAAGATCATAAGATTTTACCTCATCAAATACTTTAGAAACAACATGTTTGTCTAAAACCGGGATGTATTTTGTGCTGTGAGGAATAGCTGTGGGAGCTAAGGCATCCATTATGGTAAGTCGTCTAGCCACCAAACCATGAGTCTTTAACCAATGAGCTGAAGATGTATCTAGAGAACTAAAAATAAGAGATTGTGAGACGTAATATCAGACAGAAACATATTTGGTAATATAGCAGTTACTGAAAATAAAGAAATATAAACCACCATCACTTCTGTGACACGCATGTACATACTCTTTAGATGTTCTTTTTGCCATCTTTTGTGTATTCAGCTCTGTGGAAAAATATTGGCAAACTTACAAAGGCATCAGGTAATAGCTTTTCACAAACATATACAATACATTGTAATTAGCAACAGCTCTATCTGAATCTATTGGAAGTGCTCCTAAGGACGTTTAATAATGTTTATTAAGCTACTAAATTTATTCATGAGAATGAATCTTTCTTGGATTTCAATTGTTGCTCTTGATCATTATTAACAGAGTTCCCACCCAGGCTTCACAAGAACTAATAAACATAAAAGAAGATAGCACTAATGCTGTATCTACACTGTACTCTTTACAACAGCACAACTAGGCTGCTGCAGCCAAGATATTATAAGATGTGCTGTATGGCTGCTTTTACTTTCAGCAACAAAATAAAACCACCTCCAAATGGGACAGTAGCTTCATTGACCAGCACTTTTGAAGAATACTTTAATTGAAGATTGCTGAAGGCACATCTGAATCATGAATTTTCCTGAAGAGGGTGCATATTTAAGAACTGCTAATTGTTAAAAAAAAATATGTGAGTATTGTATTTTAGTTTAATGAGATTTTTATACAGATTAACCTTAATTTAGTAATCCTGGCTATCCTGCCATTGACACTGCTATGTTCTATAACAGAGGTGGGGAACCTTTTTTGGGTCGGGGCCACTGAGCAACAGAAAATCAGTCAGACTGGGACAGTGGGGGCTAGAGTGGCAGCATGGACTAGCCAGTGCTGGGGAGGAAGGAGCCCTGATCTCGGGGGACAGATTTCAACAAGCCGGGGACTGCATCTGGCCCCTAAACCTTAGATTCCCCACCCCTGTTCTATGGCCTGATTTGAGGAACAAGCTTGGTGAATCTTTCTTCTTGAGTTATAGGTTATAAATTTAATGAAAATTAAAATAATTTTGAAGTGATAAAATTGGTCTTTTTCTATACTGGCCCTTTTGTTGCTTAAACTTTTGTTGCCTCGGAGTGTGAAAAAGCCCCTGCCTGAACAACAAAATTGTATCAACAACCCTACCTTCATGGAAAATGACCCTACCAAAGAGACTAGTGATAAATAATGTACAAAGATCTTGAGGGACTCCGCCCTGAAAAACAACAACAACAACAACAACAACATTCTTTCCCTTAGAAAGGATGCTGAACTGAATGCTAGTTACAGATATGTGCATTGTTCAATGAGTACTCATTGTTCAATGAGTATCCATCATATTTTAATATTGCATATTTACCCATCCTGCCGAAAATGCTTCCTTGACCAGGCCAGCAAAACCTAGTCAGAATCCCTTTTTACTTCAGTTTAAAAACTTATCAACAATTGATCTCTGTCTCAAATGCTATACTACCAGATCTAAACATATTATAATAATTAACGTGAATCCCCCCAGTTGTGATAACTTGCCTTTATAAATAGTATCAAATTTCAAACTATTTCTGGGCAAAAACCCCTTTCTTTCAGGAGATATCCTCTCATCTGGTCTTTCTTCACAGGACCTCATTTGCTGACCCAGGATCCTCAGCAGACTAGTCTTCGTTTGCTCTGCAGTTATTCAGACAGAGATAAAAAGACAACTAATATACAAATCAAATGGCTTCCTGCAATTCATGAAAACATAACATTTCTTTGGTTTTCATTCCATGTTCTTAAAAATGAGCTGTCTTATACAAGCCCTCACAGGTAATAACAGTATGTAAGCTCTAACTGGTTCTCTGTACTTTCTCAAAATTTATTTTAAAAAAAATTCTGTAACTAATAACATACATGTGAGCTCTTCACAGCACCTACAACCAAAGATTCACTTACTGTATTTGCATTAAAGAGGGAGAGATTAATCTCTACTATTTACTTAACTGCTTACATTGTATTTTTCAAATTTAAATCAAACTAGCTTAAATTAGGAATTCCCTTGCAGCATGTGAAAGCCAACCAACACAGCACTGTGCCAAAAAGTGCAAATAACTGGACACTGACTAGTCTAACGTAAATTTCCAAGATTAACAAAATGAGGGAAGATAAATTAGAGTTTTAAGATAATTTATTGAATAATAGCCACACTTCAATTTAGATAGTTACCTGCATACAGAGCTGTCTTTCTTCTGACTGGACTGTCACAGTGAGTTTGCCATACATCTACTGTACGCTGGTGTGAAGTCAGTAATGGCTCTTCTGAGGCACAGTGTGACCTAATGGTAGGAGAAGTGTTTGGCTCCTGAATGTGTGTGGTTACAGAGGATGCCGTAAGAGTCTGCTTATGCTGCCTGTTTATGAGTGATAAAGACAAAAACCAAGCAAATAAATAACCTTCAAGAGTAAAAATGCATTTGTAAGGAACTGCTTTTCAAACATTAAGTTTAAATGTATGCAACATTTAAATATGGATTTCCAATACTCTGTAACATTACAAAATGATTGACATTATTTTACTACAGTCTTGATTTCATAAACAGGTTAACAATTTTAGTTTTACTAAGGTTCATGTAAAAAAAACCTCTGAAAACATGTAAATAGTCTATGCTTTACTGAGGCCAGAATATGCCTTGAATTCTCAAGAGAGGAAGGGGGAAGAGTGAGCCACCTTACAAATAGATTTCAAATGTGCTTATTGATTGGTGCTGAATGGTATTTTAGGAGGGAAACTGAACAGAGACGACAAGGATCAAAATGGAATGAATGTACACACGTGTTATGTGGGATCATAAACTGAAGGGACAAACTGGTTTTTTCCAAGTAAGCAATCTCTGCAGGAGACAGAAGAATGCTCAGATTATCTGAACTGGTTTATATTACAGCTGTCACATTGGCTCATAACCCATTTGTTCCAATTCCCCACATCTCTTTTTTTCCCAGACTTGTTTTCATAAAGCTTATAACAATAGTATTTTAATTAATGATTTTTCAACATTTCTTTACAAAAGGAAAATGTGTTAAGGAGAATGTCAGAATTGTAAAAGGAATAGAAGACAAGAAATTTAACAGTATTCTGAGTAACTTATAGAGCACTACAAGGGATAACGGCAATGTGAGTACATACTTATTTTCACAATCTTTTTCTCCATTATTCCAGTCCATCTTCAGGCATTCAGTATGAAAGCCCTGCACTTTCTCAAGATCTCTTTCCCCTTGTTCAATTTCTTTTTTTAAAAGATATATATCTTCACTCTGCCAAAATGAAAATTAAATGTGTTATTATAATTACACTTAACAGAAACAATCCAATAAATAAGTTTGGGTGTAGATTCACACAGAAAAAAGGAATGGCATTTTGGATTATTTGGATTTTTTTTCTTTCAAAAGTTTCCTTCATTTCTAAAACAAAGTTTTCTTTGGTCCTTCACCATACATAGATTGCCCATTAGCATAAAATTAAGAGAGAGGAAAATGATGATGGCATGTTCCCACACAGAAATATCTTTTAGCAAAGGAGAAGCATTTTACTTAAATAAAGAGTTGTATCAGAATTAAACAGGTCAGGAAAACACATACAGCATCTACAAGGTAACAAAAAAGTCCAAGAAATAGAAGAAAATTTGTACTTCATTGACTCAGATCGTACCCATCTTGACACTTTTCACCTGCATCTCAGCATTGGGTTCATGTGTGATATTTCTGAAATGCTCCAAGTACCATAATTTATAAAGGGCCTGTGATATATGGAAGGAGTGCTGCCCTTTTCTAAACATTCCAGCATTCAGTAACCAGGGGTACGTCTAGACTACATGCCTCTGGCGACAGAGGCATGTAGATTAGGGTATCGGACATAGTAAAATGAAACGGCGATTTAAATAATCGCTGCTTCATTTAAATTTACATGGCTGCCGCGCTGAGACGACAAACAGCTGATCAGCTATTTGTCAGCTCAGCGCAATAGTCTGGACTCTCCCCTGCCGACATCAAAGGTATTTGTCGACCACCCAGGTAAACCTCATCCCAGGAGGCATACCTGGGTGGTCGACAAATACCTTTGATGTCGACACCCGCGCATCCAGACTATCGCGCTGAGCCGACAAACAGCTGATCAGCTGTTTGTCGGCTCAGCGCAGCAGCCATGTAAATTTAAATGAAGCGGCGATTATTTAAATCGCTGCTTCATTTTACTATGTCCGGTACCCTAATCTACATGCCTCTGTCACCAGAGGCATGTAGTCTAGACGTACCCTAAAAGGGTAAACCTAGAAAGCGTTGGCAGCAGGCCAGGAAAACCAATGAGAAGAAAGTGTTGAGATTTGAATTGAAAGGAAATCTGCCTGCTGTTCTCTCTTTTGTGGGAGTTAAAACCAGGAGCTGGGGGGAAAAGATTAATCGAACCAAGCAGGGATACCATGACTAGAAAAAGCGGCGAGGAGTTCTGTGGCACCTTATAGACTAACTGAAGTGTAGGAGCATAGGCTTTCGTGGGCAAAGACCCACTTCGTCAGATGCATGACATGCATCTGACGAAGTGGGTCTTTGCCCACGAAAGCCTATGCTCCTACACTTCAGTTAGTCTATAAGGTGCCACAGGACTCCTCGCCGCTTTTGCAGATTCAGACTAACACGGCTACCCCTCTGATACATGACTAGAAAAGGAATCTCTACCTAGAATTGTACTGGACCTTGAAAATACAGATATGTGAGTAGATAGGGAATGTTTAATTAGATGCGATCAGATTATTTTCTTTGTTTTGTTGTTTGGTTAAACTCCTCTGTACTGAGTCGATGTACTTCCCCCCCACTTACACTGCAACTAAAGCTGAATGCCAGAGAAGAAATTCTCTGTGCTTTAATCTGTTTTCCTAAGTTGCTCTATAACACCTAGCATCCAAGTATGCTTTACCAAGTATATCTTTTTACTTTGTTAATAAAATCACCTTTTTAAGACTATGAACTGATTCTTATGTCCTGGAAAGTAATAGGAGGTCTGTGTATACATGCCTAAACTGAGAGGTGAACTATAAGGCTACGTCTACACTGGCCCCTCTTCCGGAAGGGGCATGTAAATTTCACGAGTCGTCGTAGGGAAATCCGCGGGGGATTTAAATATCCCCCGCGGCATTTAAATAAAAATGTCCGCCGCTTTTTTCCGGCTTTTAAAAAAGCCGGAAAAGAGCGTCTAGACTGGCCCCGATCCTCCGGAAAAAGTGCCCTTTTCCGGAGGCTCTTATTCTTACTTTGAAGATAAGAATAAGAGCCTCCGGAAAAGGGCACTTTTTCCGGAGGATCGGGGCCAGTCTAGACGCTCTTTTCCGGCTTTTTTAAAAGCCGGAAAAAAGCGGCGGACATTTTTATTTAAATGCCGCGGGGGATATTTAAATCCCCCGCGGATTTCCCTACGACGACTCGTGAAATTTACATGCCCCTTCCGGAAGAGGGGCCAGTGTAGACGTAGCCTAAGAGATTAAAGTTTGTTTTCTTTTTTTCCCCCAAGCTCTTTTGTGGTAAAAGAGTGTAGGGTACCCCTCTTGAAGAAGTTCCCAAGTGACTCTTCCTGGGTTTAAGAAAAAAGGGTTTTTCTTCATGTAGGTAGTGTCAGCCTACCTCCCAAAATCAGGTAATCTGCAATCTTGGGGTATTTTTAAGCAGAAGCCAATAGAGTCAAGGTATTTTTAAGGTCCGTTGCTGACCTCTTCCTTCTGCACTCTTGACAGGGCCTAATTACACAATGTGTCATAATAATCTCACCTGTGCAAATGTGTGGACACTGGAGGTAAAACATTACCAGTGCAAAATGGTAGCATTTTATACTTACTTTGCACAGGGGTAAGTAATTACATCAGGGAAAAAGCAGTGGAGACTTTATCCTAAGCAGTTACTGAAGAATAGTGCTTGCTATGCCCATCATTTACTGATTGCAGTAATTATACATTGTTCCGTTTCTCTAGAAACATTTTGCATCAGCTCTACTGATAGCCATTTTTTTAAATGGTTATATTATGCATATATTCTCTTAACTAGCCATTAGTATTCTTAGACAGTCCTTAATACTGATTACTGTTCCTATTTATAACTAATGTCAATGGGGGCAAAAGCACTCAGACTGAGCTTGAAGGTACCATTGATTTAATTTAATGTGCAGGTTTAACCTCTCTAGTCCAGCACCCTTGTGACCTGACCGGTTCCAAACCAGAGAATTTTCTGAATCATGGGAAGCCAATATTGTCTAGCAGCATTACCAACACTTCACTACTTACTGGGCTGTTAGAAGACACTTAGGGATAAATTAGAGATAAATAACAGCACAGAACACTGAAAGCTAGGACTGGTAGCTGTAAACAAACTTTATGGGACTGCAGGAAACTTGGCCACACCGATGAAAAGAGGACAAACAGCTAACTAAAATCATTCCAGACCAACAATAATGCAAAAAATTCTGGACTAGAGAGGTTCAACCTGTACAGTAAAATAATAAATAGAACCAGGAGTTTTCTTCAACTTTAAAGCCAGGAATATAAGTACATAAACTACAAGGGTATGTCTACACTTGCACCCTCTTTCAGGAGAGGGATGCAAATGAAGACATTCGAAATTGCAAATGAAGCCAGGATTTAAATATCCTGCGCTTCATTTGCATATTCACATTATGGCACTATTTTGAAATAGCGCTATTTTGAAATAGATGCTGTTAAGATGTGGTTATTTTGAGAGAAAACCCTTCTCTCAAAATAACTGGTAAACCTCATTGTATGAGGAATAAGGGTTATTTCAAGAGAAGGGTTTTCTCTCGAAATAACCGCGTCTTAACAGCATCTGTTATTTTGAAATAGCGCTATTTCGAAATAACGCCATAATGCAAATATGCAAAAGAAGCGCAGGATATTTAAATCCCGGCTTCATTTGCAATTTTGAATGTCTTCATTTGCATCCCTCTCTCGAAAGAGGGTGCAAGTGTCTACACTGGCGGCTTTTTGCGCAAGAACATCCACACTGCCATGTGTGAGCTGTGCTTTTGCACAAGAGCTCCCATGGCAGCGTGGACTCTCTCTTGCACAAGAAAGCTCTGATGGCCATTTTAGCCATAGGCCTTTCTTGCGCAAGAAATCCCTGCTGAGCGTCCACACTGCCCTCTTGTGCAAGAGCTCCTGCACAAGAGGGCTTACACCTGATAAAAAAGAGCATAACTCTTGCACAAGGAGCCCTCTCTTACCACGCCGTACTGTAAATTTCCTTGCACAAGAGTGGGCGGGCAGTGTGGACACTCTGCAGATTCATGCACAAGAACAACCGTACTTGCGCAAGAAGCCATGAGTGTAGACATAGCCCAAGAGATTAACATGAAACCAAACTAATACTCTGCACACCCAAAAAATCTCACCCATCTTTATCATGTCCCTGCCTTTCCAAACTTGTGATAAAGAGGTAGATCCCAAAGCATGCCTGGAAGGTGAACAGATTTTAGACCAAAGATGGGATGGAGAGTGAATTCTGAAGATGGCTCTAGTACTGCCCTATTAATGTATGAGCACAGATTATACAAGCTTCATCCTTCCCACCTTTACAGTACCTACTAGATTCACATAAACCACAGTGACTGAGCTGTAAGGACATCTAATACATCCTATGGAATATTTTATATTGCATTATTTCTAGTCTGAATTACTGTCTGTGATGTATAAAATTTCATACTACTCTTGTTCCTATTTATGCACATTTTTATTCCATTTTTCCTTGCATTTAGAGAAGTAATTAATTGGTTGATTTTTTTAAAACTATAATTATTTCTGAAAGTCCATGAAGAAATTTACTACTGGGGATTTTTAGTCTGAGCTTGTTAGTTACACTTGGTAGGCCAGTGCTGTTTTTGTAAATGTACTGGTTACGGATCTAGTTTTATTTCCACCCCTCAGTGATAAATGTGTGAAACTCTCTTTAGCTATAGATATTTGTATTAATTAACAAGACATTTACTGTTGGGGTAAAAATCATAGATCAATTTCAGTTCAGGAGTAAGCATAACTCCCATCTGAGACACCAGAAATCACACCAGCTTTTTCCAGAGCAGAATTTACCTCCATAAGTATTTAAACTACCAATAATCATATAAATATGTATATTAAATGATAGTTGCAATTTAGATTTAATAAAATTCTAGCACTATGCAATGGCAGGTCTGGTGCTTCAAGATCACTTTAGCTTGACCGTGATTAGATTATTAGCCTCTTTTTTAAGGATGCGTCTACTACACTGCACACAATATTCTGGAAAAACAATACTAGTGTCCACACAGCCATTGTGTTATTTCGAAAGAAAATCTAAATAACGGACAGCTTTTTCTGATGTTAGTAAACCTTATTCCATGAGGAATAATGCCTCTTCTGAAAAAGCTTTTTCGGAAGAACGTGGTGGGCGTGAATGCTCTGCTGCTGCTATGTTGAAATAGCTTCTCACCAGGGCTATTCCAAGTTATTCCTCCCCAGTGCCTCCTGGGGCTCTAAATCGAGATAGCGTGTCCACATTAGGGGAGCCTGCCTCGGACTAATTTTGAGGCTTCCCTGTAGTGTGGGCACTCTATTTCAAAATAAGCTATTCCAGAAGATACCTTCCGGAATAGCTTTTTCTGAAATAACCTGTAGCGTAGACATACTCTAAACCACATACTTATCAAGTTGCATATATTCAAGCTCTGTTGCCCCTTACACTCCATAAAGATTAATATTCCAAAATTCAGCTTGAAATACTTACCACAGTAGGTTCTGGAGCATCAGGATCTGTCATGTAAATATTATAGTAATGAAATCGTCCCCCTGTTTCAGTTGACAGTTCATTCAAAAATTTATTAGCCTCTGTATCATCACAGTTGAAAGATATGGTATGAATAGGAATTTTTTGATGAAGTAGGATTTGGGCCAGAATTGTTTTTGGTGGCTGAAAAAGAAAAACAACAAGAAAAAGAAAAGAGAAAGAAAGTAAAAGAAAATAGTGTTAAATATGCTGCAGATAAACAACTATTAAATAAAACACTGCACAGAATTCCATTAGCTATTGCACTACTTGTAGCACCAATCTCTTCTGTAAAAGGCACAAAAAAATATTTGAACATTTTCCTCGATATCTAAGAGTATCCCGGTTTATAACACTACCTAAAGCACTGATTTATCATGTGAGATTAAGCAACTCACTTCAGGTATCATTCAACACATCTTTTAATTTAAGTAACACCTAAACTTTCCTGGATGCCAGATGTTACAACAGAGTTGAATTTTTCTTGGTACAGTAAATGAATTTTTAAAATGCCCTAATCAGCATATGGACCAGTTTTCGCACTGTACTATAACTTAACATTTCAATTTTGTCAAATTTAGCACCTGTAGCTGAACAAGAATTGCTTTCCTTTCAGTTTTGTTTGCTGCATTATTTCTCAAACCTCAAGCCATTTTTTGCTAAAATAACACAACTTCATCTGCTATAAACATACTGGCACATTTTAAAAATCTCATTTCCACTTATATAAATCAAGAGTGTAAAGCTATTCCAGAACAGGGTGGGCAAAATATGGTCCATGGCTGGATCCAGCCTTTTTCACATTTCTATCTGCCTGTCTCTCACAGAAGAGATTCAGCGGGGTGGCATGTGATTCACAGGGCTCATACAGCTAGCAGCAGTGCTTAGGTGCCTTGTCCCCTACATTGCTCCATCCTGCAGCTGCTCCCAGGACCCTCCTGCTAGTTGTGCAGACTGGAAAGGAGAGAATGGAAAGGAAGAGCTGATGTCAGTGTGTTCCCTCTGCTTATACCTCATCTTCACAGAGCAGGAATCAGAGAAACGGCATGGAGGAAGACTCGGAGCAGCTGTGATCTGAGGTCTACTCTGTGGTGAGTGCCTTTCTTTAAGAGGCAATGCACTGTTTCTGAGATTTCTCCAGCAGACAGCTCACAAAGTCTCTTTTTCTCTGTCTGTCTCTCACACACATACAGGCTGTCCCCCCACCCCACCCCAAAAGCGTCATGTATCCCATCTCTGCCGGGCTCAGGAACAGAGCACGAGAGCTTTCAGTAAGAGTCTAAGGGTATGTCTACACTACCCCCTAGTTCGAACTAGGGGGGGATAATGTAGTCATACGGAGTTGCAAATGAAGCCCGGGATTTGAATTTCCCAGGCTTCATTTGCATGAAGCCTGCCGGCGCCATTTTTAAATGCCGGCTAGTTCGGACTAGGCTTCCTATCCGAACTAGCTGTACGCCTCATGGAACACCTCATGGAACGAGGTGTACAGCTAGTTCGGATTAGGAAGCCTAATCCGAACTAGCTAGTCCGTGCCGCATGTAGCCGCGCGGCACGGAGTCCAAATTAGCCGGCATTTAAAAATGGTGCCAGCCGGCTTCATGCAAATGAAGCCTGGGAAATTCAAATCCCGGGCTTCATTTGCAACTCCGTATGACTACATTACCCCCGCTAGTTCGAAGTAGGGGGGTAGTGTAGACATACCCTTAGTGATCATTTATGGTGTCTCTCAGAAACATATCCAGCAGCAGCCAATGCACAATCTCTGTGTCACACACTGTGCCTCACACACAGAATCGCTATGTCACACACTGTACCACATACGATCTCACACACTGTCACACATGCTCACCCAATCTGTCTCTCAAACATGGTAGGCTTGTGTACACTGGCAAGTTTTGTTGCCAAAAACCCCTTTTGGTGACAAAACCCAGAGAGCATTCACATTGTAACGCAACAAGTCATGAAAAATACCAGGTTTCAGCAACAAAAAACTTCTACCTCCGTGAAATTATGCAGTGTGTACTACAGGAGGCTTTTTTAAAGTATATTGAACTCCAGGATACTACCCACAATGCCCAATTAGCTGCTCTGGCCTGCACTTTGAACTCTGCTGCTTTACAGCCATGTAAAAGAAATGTGCCCCTCCTCCTTGCAAGCCCAGAGAACTTTAAAATCCATTTTCTGCTGGCTGGTTCCTTGTGGAATGCTCCTTATGGCATCTTCTCAGGGACCCAGGGGTAGCGATTACTCAAGACGCTCTCCTGCTTGGAGCTTAGTTTGTGGGGTGAAGAATTGGCGCAATCACAATTGTGAGTGACTCATAGGACCTGGGACACACATGGTCACATTTCTTGAGCCCCTACGTGAGTAGAGTATGACCAAGATACTCTGCAATGCAGAACCAAGCCAAGATAAATGAACTCCAGCAACTGTACCATAAAATGAAGGAGGCACTGCTGGTCTGGTGCCACACCCAAGACATGCTGCTTTTATAAAGAACTGGATGAAATTCTGGGTGGGGACCCCACATCCACATGCAAGGACTCTGTGGATACTTCCCATGACACAGAGTCAGCAGAAACAGACTTAATCCAGAGGAAGAAGCTCTTCATGAAGAGGTAGAGGCAGACAAGGATGAGGGGCTCACCCAGGAGTTACCCCATGCAGAAGGCAACCAGGAACCGTTCTCAAATCCTGAGGCCCATATTGATTCTCAGCAACAGCTGGACATGGAGCATGACACAAGGCAAGGGAATCAGGGTAAGTTACCCTATTGCAGTGGGGAAGGCGGATGCAAGGGTTGACCAGTGGCTTTGTTTTTGTGAGCTGGCTAAGTCCGGCCTGGCTCAGCATTATGTCCAAGCAGGGCTTTGATGCACAAAGAGATATCAATAGAATCTTGTAGGAAGATGGCATTGAAGCTTTTCCTGGTGTACTTTATTAATTTTCTCATGGAGATTCCATGGCAGGGCTGCAGTTTCCCCCTTTCCTCCCAGGTTACAACATTCTTCCAAACCATTCCTCACTTTGTGCTGCCGGTACCAAGGTGGCACAGAATTGAACTGCATAAAGAGTGGGATGCACCCCCGCTCCCATCCACAAGCAGGATATGCAAATTCCCGCAGAGCTTTCGAAAGTGAAAGTAGTCGGGACGTGGGGGGGGGTTCGGCAAACCTTCCCTTTTTCAAAAATCCGCATAAACCTCATTTTTTGAGGAAGAGTGGCTTTTCAAAAAACGGGGGTGGGGAGGGAGGTTGCCAAAAAACCCACGTCCCGACTACTTTCACTTTGGAAAGCTCTGCTTTTGAAAGTGAGATCGGAAGATATGCAAATTCCTACTGAATTTGCATATTCTTTTTTGAAACTTCAGCATAGTCTAGACAAGCCCTCAGTAGGGAGAGGTCAGTCAGAGTAATGGCAGCCTATGGACAAATGGGGGATTATTAAAATTGTCTCCATGTATGCTTGCTGCACAAGAGAGGACCACACTTGCTTATGCCCAGCCTTCCTCCTTTCCTCCCTCCTCACCTTTAAAACTCACCATTTTCAGAATGTCTGGAGAGATCTGCATTTGCCTCTAGGGTAACAGGGAAAGTGACAGGTTGTATTCAGAGAAGTGCACATTAGTGAAATGTTTCAATCTTTATTAGGAATAGAACAGTCACTCTATTCCTGTTAATGGTTATTTTTCCAGACCAGACCTTGAGAAGGCAAATATGCTCCCCCCACTGATAGGTTCCACCAACTGGGGCAAGGCCAGGCTTGACTCCACAGTGGGGGAGGTTGCAGAAGGGGCAGGGTCTCAGGCTTGCCTTTCCTAGCTGGGCTTTCTCCCACTACTCATGATGATCATCCATAAACACCTGAAGTACAATCAAGAAGTAATCTGATTGATTTATTCTGTGGCCAGGTGGGTGGCGCTACAATGGGAATGTGTGTGCCATCATTTGCCCCATTACAGTTTGAAAAGACCATTTCTGCTAAAACGGACACTAGGTCATCCACATTTCCCAGAAACACAGTCCTACACAACAAAATGCAATTTATTGCCCTGCACACTTATATAAGTGCTGCCCCCAACGGTCAACTTCGCCACTCCAGATCTGCAACTGAACGGTAGCAGTCAGGAGTCGCCAGCTTCCACAAACCAAGGGCTACACATTTCTCTAGAGAGAGCCGCTGTCATTCAGGTGTCCTTGTGTTGCAGTTCAGGGGCCAGCTCAGCATACAGCTCCAGGAAGATTGCTTTACACATGCTAAAGCTCTATAGCCACTGCTCTTTATCCCACACCTGCATGACAATGCAGTCCCACTACTCAGTGTTGGTTTCTGTAGCTCAAAATCAATGCTTTACTGTGCACAGCTGCTCTGTGACGGCCCAATGCAATGTCACTTCACTTCTGTCCCTGCCACTCACACTGTCATCTGCATCCGAGTCTTCTTCCTCAGACTAAATTCAAAAGTAGCTCTGCTGCAATGAATGCTCTCCCAGTCATAGTGATCACAGCATAGGAGAGAAGTCTGGGATCCATGATTTCTCACAGCAGATGTTGGAGTGCACAGCAAGAACTGGCAGTTCCAAATAGCGCAAACAAGCCACAAGCCCCAGGAGGGCTGTGAAGCAAAGAGATAACGTACAGGACATGCTCCCAAAATGCCTTGTGTAACGTATATATTTTTGTTGGTCTCTAAGGTGCCATTTGTATTGCCTACTTTGTATGTGTTACTTGGGAATGGGAGGAAGTGTTGTAGCTGAAGGAGCATCTTATTATCCTCTCACTAGTCATTATCACTTTCTGATTCTCATGCAGAGAACAAGATTGCAAGGTTCCAGTTGTAATGCTGCAAGGGGGAGAGGGTCTTAAAATCCAAATATATTAGATTTTCAATTTTTCTCCATTTCTTAATTCGTGAGACTTTTTCTATGAATATTACAATATATACAAGTTTCACTATTTAATCTTTGATTTTAAAATATCCCAACAGCTTTTTAGGCAGCCACCAGTTGATTAAAAAAGCTTCCTACAGAATTATATTAGGTGCCATACATCAGATAAAACAGAGTTGCTGTTAAAGAGTTCAGGATATAAATCCATAATCCCCATTATCACTAGTTTAGAGCTAAAATTAATCAACTTTGCAACAGACAACTTCAAATGACTTAGTCTCCTGGATATTTTTTTCATCCCTAAAGCAGTGCTTTGGCATTCTGCTACTACCACCACATCATCACACAACTCCAGTCAGGGCCATCTCAAGAATGCAGGGTGCAGGACAACCCGCCTCCACCCTAGGTCCTGCCCTACTTCTTCCCATCCCTGCTCAGCCCTCACCCCTCCTGCACTCCACCCTTTCCCTAAGTCCCATCCAAGCTCTGTCCCCAGCCTTCCTCTTCCCACTTCTGCTCTGGCCCTGCCCTACCCCCACTCCATCCCTTCCCAAAGCAATGCGACTCTGGAAATTACTAGGGGGCCTGGTGCCAGAAGAAGAGGTCACTGTCCACGCTCACCACAGCGACAGGAAGCGGAGTGACCCGGCTCCAACCAAGTCAATTCTACTTCCCCAAGCCCAGCTCAGCCCAGGCAAAGAAGGCTACTAGTCACTCCGCTTCCCGTGGCTCCTGCTGGCAACTGTGGGGGCATGCCCCAGGCCTTCTTGGGCCCTACGGGACCCCCAAAGCAGGGAGCCCTGAGCAGTCATCCCAAACCATCCCATGGATGAGGGGGTTCTCATTCCATTTCTATTTTCTTGTTTCACAAATACCTGATCAGGTCTCCCATCAGTAAGAAGATAAATGGCTTGAGTGTCACTATCAGCAAGAGCAATTTGAAGTGCTTTGAGTGTATTTGTGGAACTTCCAACCTAAAAACCAAAATATGAGAGAGAGAAATACACAAAATATTGCTAAACTGCTAAAACAGACCATGAGCTTTTTTCTAGCAACTACAGATACTACAATAAGGCAGTGAGATGAGATAAATTACGTGTTGTGTGTCAGCTGTTCAAAAAAATTGATGTACATGGTAAAATAGTATAATTTGCACTAATTCAGTATTCCATGTCTGTGCAAACAAGTGTAACTTTGGAATCAAAGGGCTGACGAGAGAGTTACTCACCGTGCACAGTAACTGTGGTTCTTCAAAATGGGTGTCTCTATGGGTTCTCCATTCTGGCTGAAAATCGTTGACTTTCAATAGTAGGATACATTTGGGCCACACATGATCTCTTCCTGTTTTGCACTACTCCTGGATGCTACATAGCACAGTGCAACCAAACTACCCTCCACTCCTTATCCACCACAGCATAAATCTTTGAACTCAAAATCAGAAGGGAAGAGGATGAACAGTGGAGCACCCACAGGAATATCATATTAAAATCTCAGTTACTGCACAAGGTAAGTAACTCCTCCTCTTCCTCCTCCTCCTCTTCTTCAAAGAGTGTCCCTCTGGGTGCTCCATTTTAGTGACTACAGAGCAATGCCCTTAGTGAAAGGAAGGGGCTTTGCAAAGGATGTTCAGACAATGAATCCTAGTCGTTTGCTGCTCTCCTTTACTTTCTTTTTAAAGCCACCTTCTGATCTCAGACTTATATGCACTAAGGATGTTAAATAGTGGTTAAGTGACTAGTCGAGTAGTTCATGGAATTTCCATCGACTACTTGACTTGTCAATGGGCACTTCCGCATTCCTCCTTTGAAATGTACAAGAGTCCCCGCTAGAAGGCAGAAAGTGGAATACTCGAGGACTCTAGGCTGCACGCGGTGTGCCAGCTTTGAAATGTACAGGAGTCCCTAGGCTCTATGCTGCATTGCGGATTTGAAAAGCCACACAGAACCGGGGTCACCTGGGGATTGTCAGCTGATCCCGGGCTCCCCGCAGCATTTCCCTAGAACCCAGGGATCAGCTGTGAGGTGCTACCTTTTGAATGCCACCTCTGCATTTCAAAGGGGCAGTGCTTCACAGCTGAGTCTGGGCTCAGCTATGCAGCACTGCCCCTTTGAAGTACCCATTCCCCGCTCCCCACTGCCTCTATCTGATAGAGACAGCAAGGGGGGGGAGAGAAAATCTACTAGTCAAATAGTCGACTGACTATCCGATATGCAAAAGCAAAAGCTTATTGGATGGTCAACTAGTCGTTAACATCCTTAATATGCATCTTGTTTTAAGAGCACTGAAGGTCAACCACAGATGTCATGCTTGGCAATAGTTTGAAAAGTACAGGGAATAGAACAAGAACAAAAAGAGATAGAGCTGAGTGCATGACAGGAAATTCATAAAGACAACCAGGGTTGCCAGGTGTCCGGTTTACACCCCAACAGTCTGAAAATCACGTCTTCTGTCCGGTTAAAAAAAAAATCCAGAAAATACCGGACATGTAAATACCTTCTCTTGGACGGAAGGCCGGTGGGGCCATTTTCCCCCTGCCGCATCTGGGAACACGCAAGAATTAAAAGGCACAGTGTCTTTTTTTTCTTTCTTTTGCTCAACAAGTCTGGTTCTCCACCACCACCACCACCACCTTTTTTTTTTTTTTTTTTTTGATCAACCAATTTTTTCCCCCCATCGTGTTTGGGATTTTTTGTGAAGGTATCTGGCAAACCTAAAGACAATCACTTAGCCAACCCTACTGAAAAACAAAGAAAATGGATGTTCCTCACTGACTGGCTGAAATTATGCCAAATAGATCCCTTTTCAAAGTATGTACAATATTGCATGATATGGTTAAACATATGTGGCTTTACTAAAGCAGTAATTTATTTGCAGGGAATGGAGGAAGTCCAGAAAATTCAATTTCAAATGCACAAAACTATCTGTTCTCTGATTCTAAACATTCAGTAAGTCCTTACTCAGAGGTTAATGTTTTCTCCTCCTCTCTATATACAGTTTCTTACAATTTACTAGATATATTAAGATATTCTCTTTATATTTAATTCACAGCTTCCAAATCCTTATGCAGCTTCTTCACTTTGCCCACCCCAGGAACTCCACAAATAAATCACTTAAATATATACATATTACTAAATAATTTTAGTATCATAAGGACATGCTTTTTATGTTATATAATAAATATTCAATATAAAACTGTTAGACTATTCTAATACGCTGTCTCTCAGCTCCACTAAAATCAAATACAAACTCTATACAACTACTGCATAGAAATGCCTTTTAGAATTCCTCAGCAAACTTGCCACATTCCTAGTCAAATTAACTTAAAGAAAGATTATTATACAAATAGGGGGTGTAAGTGTAACTTAGATTATACATGTTCCTTTATATGTTCCTCTCTAATTTACCTCCAATTCTTTTATCCAAAGCCAAGCATCTTGCAAATTCTCTTCATTAACTTCAGTGAGTTTCTCTTGCCACGCTACTGCTTGAGCATCAAATTTCACAAAGTTAAATCTGTGTTTGTTTCTTAGCTGCTCCTGTAAGAGATAGTCAGTTGCACTTTCCTCAATATTTAAAAAAAAATGAGCCCGTGTTAAGTTTGGAGAGCAACATCCACAAGAGCAGTTCTCGTTCACATATAATTGATAGTATAATCCCAATAAATAATAACAAGTATTCTTTATACATATATGTTAGGTGGGGGATAAGTAGCATTACCTATTACAGGCAGGACCTCCCTGTTCTGGCACGCTCAGGAGACTCCCCTCCTGGCTGGCAGCCCTGCTCCCCACTCCAGTCCTGCCAAAGCTGAGCTCCTGTCTGGGGTCAGGGCTGTACACGCCCCCCCATTGCACTGGGGGCGCCAGGCCCCACTGTATCCAGCCCGGATAGGGCTGCACTCCCGGGCACCAGCCCCCAATGCCTGCGGCCCAGGCAGGGCTGTACTCTCCATCACACTGGCCTGCTGCCACCCAAGCTGCACTTCCATCCCCTGAACCTTGTCAGCCAGGGATCTCTGATCCAGCAATATCTGTGATTCTGCCAAACCATATAGATGTTGCCAGACCAGAAAGTCCTGGACTTTAGAAGTTTAATCTGTATTTAGTTTGCCTGACATTTCCCATTATAAGACCCTCTGGTTGCTTATAATTTTGTCGTGAATGACTTTCCACTTTGGAATGACAATGAGAATGAGAATGACTGTGGTCTGGTAATTAGGGCACTTACCTTTAATGTGAGAAACCCAAGTTCTAACCCCTTTTCCTCATCAGGCAGAGGGGGGAATTAAAACATGGGTAAAGCTACGAGTCAATAACGGACTCCATGACTTTATGTGACCTCTGCAACGTCAGCCCCCAGAGGCTATAAGCGCTGGGTGGAGGGATTTTGATTCCAGCCCCAAGTCACAGGGCTCAGGCTTCTGTGCCCAAGTCCTAGCAGTGACTTTTACTAAAAATATCCCCAGCAAAATCTTAGCTTTAAACATGGATCTCCCGGTGAATGCCCTTGCCTCTGAGCTAAAGATTATAAGGAAGGGAGTGGCACCACAACCACTTTCTCCTTCACCACCAGCTATTTCATAAATTCTTTGTTTTTGTCAAAATGCCTGAAAGTCCAAACAAAATGTATGCAGGTTGAAATGAAATGTTTCACTGCAATATTACCAAAATGTTTTTACTCTTTCAGTTCAGTCAAAATATTCAGTGAACTCTGCACAAATTCACAAACTAGTCTGGTTAATCCCAAAATTCACTTTGTGGTTAATAAACTATTTGTCAAAAAAATGTGTCACCCACCTCTAATTATAAGCCTTTGGAGCAAAAAAATCATAATTCACATACACTCAGTAGAGAGTTGCTAGCACGTACCTAAAATCTCAACAAATTCTATCCACAGGGGGCATGATCCAGCCCAGGGCTGAGCTGGATTTTCACTACACCCTGTTCTCTGCTGCTGAGGGCTGATACTAGGTACCCGAACTGAGAGCTTTTTTAGGAAAATCTAATGTTTTTGCAAAATGTTCCATTTTTTTAAAATGGATAAATTTAACTGAAAACAATGGAAAGAAAGCTTCAATGAACTGTAAATGCTAGAATTCCACACGTATCAAGTCACTGGAATCCCCACTGAATCTAACCTGAATGAGCTGAAATATTTTCTCCTTCACAAGTGGAAGTTTGTTCTTCATAGACTGAGATGTATCAATGAGAATATAGACATGATCTTCAAGCACATTCCCAAAGAGTCCTCTGCTTCCCTGCTGAAGCCATTTAACCCTAAAAAATAAATAAATAAAATAACTGGCCAACTGAACATGGTGTCATGCTGTGAAAGGCAACATTTCAATAATATTTTGGACAGACAGGGAGCAAAAAGCAATATGGTAACATTATAAAATCAATAATCTTCCAGAATGAGCAGACCCCTGATTCAGCATGAAACTTAAGCCCTTTAAATAACAGTAATGTTAGGAATTTAAACGAGCCTTACTCAAATGGAGACTTAATCACATGCTTAATTTTAAATTAACTGGATTTAAGTACAGGCTTAAAGTTAAATGTGTGCTTGAGTGCTTTCCTGATTCATGCCTCTAACTAGTTCCATTGTAGGTTCCTCTGGAGAGCTGTAGCTCCTGCATACATTGTAGCGTGGGCTATTAATAAATGGTGCAATGGACATGAAATAAAGATTACTTGCCTCTATGCAAGTTAAAAGGAGATTGATGCCACAGAAAATAAAATATTCCTTTCATATTTGCTGCTAAATGACATTTTTTCATTGAGTATTTCACAAAAGCATTTGATGTATGCTACCAAAGTTTCATGACTAATGGACAAGCCATGTAAAATAGAAAATCTATGCTGATGTCTTCAGATTTGAAATACAATATCCTTGACTCTCAAATCTTCTCCTAGGAGCTTTCACTGGCATGTAAACTTCAACCAGAAGATGATGAAGATAGGATAATCCAAGGAATAACAACAAAAACCTAGATGTTGCTAAATATATTTAGGCACTGATACCCCTGGTGGGAAGAAACATGAAAAACTATAGAGAAAAATCCTAGAACACAATTATTTCTGTTATAACCCCTTATAGACAAATACAATAAGGGCCATATGATGCCTATTAATTGTACACCAAACCACTGGGTGTGGAAGAGCAGCACTGTACCAGCAGATGCTCTGGGAAGGATTATGCTTTAGAGAAGCAAATGGCCTCTTGGAGCTCCTAGGGAGCTCCACTGCTGAGCCATCTCTAGAACTAAGCACCTTTCTTTGGCTAGACAGAAGATCTAGTTAGGGCAGAGAGCAGGGTGTGACAATCAGGATTCAGATACCCCAAGAGGGGAACAAAAGGTCTGAACCCCAAAGAATAAACAACTGAATCACATGGTTGTATACAATGTTATTGTGTATAAATATATAATCAAGAAAGATCTTTTATGAAATATTGTGATGTTCTCACCCTCATGATCATTGGGAGAGGTGTACACATGTCATGGCTATGAACATAAGAGTGCATATATGTTTTGAACAATGTGGCTATGGTGCAATTTCACAGAGGAGTGAAGCAATCAGGCAGGAAATACAATATTGTATTTCAAACATGAAACACTGTCCAGATTAGCTGTTCACACAAAACTAACTTCAAGTACCCTTCCATTGCCCAGTCAGAAAGTGACAGCAGTGGAATTAATGAGGAAACACTGCAATATCTTGAAATGTTAACAAAACCCTCAGTCTTGGAAAATGAAGAGAGAAGGGAATTTCCACCATCTATGTATCCCCAGAGTCTCAGAGAAAGAAAGAAAAATTGCAAATCCTTAAGAGAGAAGAGGTTTGAAGTGAAGGATATCCAAAAACTGAGTCTGCACCTAGGCATGGTGCTGTCCGTGGAACTCTGGGGCACACTGCAAAACTGTTCAGTCAATAGGTAACTTACATTAGAAAAGTGAATTTATCTAAATAGAAAGACTGAGACTGTGTATTTATTCTCTGTGTGACTTGTATATATTTGTTTTTCCTCATAAATTAATCTTTGAATCTCTGATTTTTCTATTACACAAACCTTTGTTTGGTTCTACTCCAAGAAGCAGGTCTCTGTTGTGCAAACTGCATGTGAGAGTAAATGTGAACTGATAACAGGTCAGTTTTCACACCTCTGGGGGTGACAAACCAGAGGGGAAAAATCCACGTATCTGGTAGTTAAGAGGGCTAGAAGCACTGTTGGAGGCACCCTGCAAGGAGTAACTTGGCTCTAAGATAGTGGTGGGCAACCTGCACCCCATCAGGGCAATCTGCTGGCAGGCCATGTGACCATTTGTTTACATTGACCCTCCACAGAAATGGGCCCCCCCATACCTCTCACTGGCTTTGGTTTGCTGTTCCCAGACAATGGGAGCTGCAGGAAGCAGCAAGGGCCGCAGGACATGCTGGTCACCACTTCCCACAGTTCTTTCTGGCTGAGAACAGCAAACTGGGTCTAGTGGGAACTCTAGGGAGCTGTGCCTGCAGAGGGCCATGTAAACAAACTGTCTTGCAACCTCCCAGCAGGTTACCCTTTGCATCCAGACTCAGCCCCGCAGCCCACAATGGCACTCCTCATGCCCCAGATCTTGTCCCCCTCCGCCAGCCTGCTCCACACTCCAGCTGGGGAGCAGGCTTAAAGGCATAACCCACTTCACAAGGCACACTAGCCAGCGAGTGGGGTTGAGGCTTTGGGGGGGGGGCTTACCCCCTCTGCCAGGCATGCTCCCGCCATGGAGTGGGATGGAAAGCTAGCCCTGTTCCCTTCCTCTGCTGGATGCTCCAGCCAGAGAGTGGGATCAGGCCATCGGGGCTTACCCCACTCTGCTACACACTCTAGCCTGGAAGCAGGGTCAAGGACTTGCTCCACTCCATTCACCTGCTTGGTGCTCCAGCCATGGAGTGTCAGGAGCGGGGCTAGAACCCGCTTCTGGAGTGGAGTGCCAGGCAGGTAAGCAGAACAGGGCAAGCCCTCATGCATGGATCCTGCTCTCTGGGTATATCCCTAGGACCTCTGGTCAACATGTACACACACACCAGTATGGGGGGAGGCAGCCCAATGTCTCCTGTTCCCTCCAGCTCTCCCCTATTGGCTACACCGCTGGGCCATGTGCAGCCCACCACTGCTTTATGTCATAAGTGCATATCATTAAGGCACTCAAGATTACAGAGCAGATGGTGGACAGAATCCATGACTAATCTAAGTGATTCCCACAATGTACCAGAGAGTCATAGCCTAACCCCCACTCCACCTTTTCTTGGGGTGGGTACTACTAACTGGGAACAATCTGTGCTCCCAGAAGAGCAGAGGGATTGCAATTATTGCTGGCTCCTCTGCAAAGAGATACACTTGAGATGCTCTAATGGAAGGTGTTATACATGTGCAAACAATTATAAATTATCATCTATCTAACTTAGTATTTATTATTGTAGCGTCTGATCTGAAGAAGAAACTTTCAGCTCACAGATATTTGGAATAAATGCCTATCTCGTTTCATTGCAAATTCTGAAAGTACCTTAGTGCCTTTTACTAAAAGGTAATTTTTTCAACTTCTTATATTAATACATCTCACTGATCATACACTCCTGGTTGCAGAAAACAGACTGTTTTTCCTTCCACTCAGAAGAACGGAAGGTTACAAAACTGCTCAATACATACATCAGTCTTTTCTAGTAAATGAATACTAAGTGTTCCTACACATACACATCAGACTTACAAAAGATAATAACTGCTTTATAACTTTTATTGGGTGCTTACTAGTTGCTTCCATCAGCCATGGCTGTAAACTTTACACTTTTCTGCATTACTGCAAAGATCTGAACAGATTTCATTTGAAACCAAACTAACCTTCTTTCCATTTGTCCAAGAGCGTTCTTCATTCTCTCTTCATACTGCCTGTACTTCTCAGTAGAAACATACACATGAACCACAGATCCATCTTTCCAGTAAGTGTGTACAAATTTATCACAGTATTTGGCATGGATTATTTTTTTATTCGTCTCCTACAAGGGCAAGGTGTTTTAAAATGTGATCTCTGCAACATACTTAACAATATTTGAAAAAAAATACACTGAAAAGGCAGGGATCTATACCTGCTGCAACTGCATAGCTGCAGAAGTAGCCACAGACTATAAGCCTGTTCAAGACATTAGCTCCTGATAAGAAATCAATAGAAACTGTTTCCCTGTCCTCCTTGGCCTGCTCTTAGCTAGAAAGAACAGGAGAAGTAGTATAATGAAAAGTGCTCTGATAGAGTTTAGGAAAAGCAAGCAAAACACAGAATAATCCAATCCCACACATTTTGCTTTGAAACCCAGTAGTATTAGAGCAACTCTACCTCTCCTAGACCAATGTGGAACAGAGAAGAAACTGGTAAACATTCACTTGCTCTATTCTACTGAGTTATGAAGATAAGGAAAAGCAGGTTGAAACCATTCCCCCAGCCTTTATGGCGGATTACATGGTGAATGAGGAAAGAGAGGCTAAGATGCCCTTTTAGGGCAAAAAGAAGGTCACCTCCATTCCATTTCACATGAACCTTTTCATCCTGTTCCGTTAACAAAGTTTTATTGCAATCCTCCAAATAAGAATGGAGTGACAGACCACATGCTGTGTAAGAGGCTCATCTATAAAGTGTTGTCACAAGTCTGAGAAGCAGAAAACCAGACAAAAGCTAAAAAGATCACAGCATTTGAGGCATACTTAACAGTACTTACAGCATCAGTTTGTAAAGATTCATCCTCTGGCTTGGCTTTTATGTCAACCACCCCGTCAGCATGCCGAAAAGTGCAGTCAGCTAGTGCCTCATACAAAGTCAGCTTCTGAGCTTTCAAGCCATTCTTCTGCAACCACTTTTTAGAAGTTATATAATCCTCAGGTTTTGTCTCAAGCACTGGAGGGTCAGTTTTGGTTGCTGATTTGAAAACATACATAACTAGTTGCACTAAGTATAGTACACCAAAGAGTTTCTGTAAGCTATTGAAAAAGAAGATTAATATACGATACTTGGGCCAAAAATTACAAACCCGAGGCCTCTGTTTATCAGGGCTGGGAATGAGTGACAGGAGAGGGATGAGCTAACAGAGTTCAGCTATACATCATACTTGAATATAATGTTTTCTTTAATTAAATCTGGTGTATGATACAAATATTTTTAATTACATACAGTGATTATATATTAAAAGTACATTAAAACAGTATTAAATTTGCCAAGTCAAGCACTTATAAATTGGAACATGCCAGGATTAAAATTGTACATGTAACCTTAATTCAGGTCCTTTGCACATATTTATTAGGAAAATCTTGCACAACATCAGTATCTGGCAACCCCACAAATGGAACTTAGTTCCATAGTACTATTCCAAAGTATGTCCTTTCTTTCCCTGAATCCCTGTCTCATTCACTGCCAAACCTGTGTACTGAATGAAGCAGAAGTTCTGTAGAACTAATAGCATGTGATTGTGTAATTATACGCTGTACCTTAAGAACATAAGAATGAACATAGTAGGCCAAACCAAAGGTCCATCTAGCTCAGTATCCTGTCTTCTGACAGTGGCCAATGGCAGGTACCCCAGAGGGGATGAACAGAACAGGTAAACAACAAGTGATCCCTCTCCTGTCACTCATTCCCAGCCCTGACAAACAGAGGCCAGGGACACCATCCCTGACAATGGAGTAGTTTTTGCTGAACCTTTCCAAAAAGCAGAGAGCAAGCATGGAAAAATTCACCCAGAAAGTTTAACAAAGTTAAAATAAACTGTAAATTAAAGTTTATAAAAGTAAGCGCACAAAACCATAACTATAGATGTCACAACTGGCTCTGCTTATTATAAATGGTCTTAAAAAGAAAAATCATTCATAAGGAGGCAGTTCGTCAAAACGGCCCACATATGAAACAAATTAATCATGAACACAATGGTATCTTTCTATAGGGAACTATAAACAATACCTTTTCCAGATACAGGCAGGTCAGACTCTGATAAAATTTTCTGAAGTTGTATCAGTGCATTTCTGGCCTCTTCCAACTCTTTCCAGATCAGGAAAACATCTTCTCTAACACCAGCTGATGTGGGATAAATAATGCACAGACTTTGATGATTTCAGACAAACTCTGTTTTACATTTACACACGCTCAACAACCCTTAAAATCAATGGAATTGCCTGGGTACCACTTCATTACCTTTTCCATAGGGTCCCTTTGCAGGGGGAACTCTTGTCTTTAACAGGTGTTCAAGGAATATATATATATATATAGAGAGAGAGAGAGAGAGAGAGAGAGAGCAGAGGAGCATCAGAAACAATGCTCCATTTAAGGTGCGCTGCCTGGGGCATAGCCTCAGAATAGAGGTATACAGCCTTCTGAGTTGGGCTGTTGGGTTTTCGTTTTAGCTTGTTCCATGGTGAGAGGCAAATCCTTCTTCTCAGCATAGGGAAACTTTACAAGGAAATTCTCTTCGAAATCCCCTATGGTTGTTAACGCAGAAGGGGAAAATCCAGACCTTGGTTCTTTTTTTTCTTTTTCTTTTTTTTTTAATTAAAACTGGCTTTTATATGAGAAAGCCCAACCCTAAAATCTAAAAAAAAGCAGACATTTTCTGTTGCTTCAAAATCCTAAAACTACTGAGCATATATATTTGAAACTTTAACAAATATTAAAGCAGTCCTCTAAAGAGCAGAATTTTAGAAATATACATTTTATACATTCCCTCCTCTCCCCCACTACAACTAACCAAAACCTTAATTATGGGGACACTAATGATACCTATGTAATTTTTTTACATTGTTTTCAATTATGCAGATAGATACAAATCAAATTATTCAGTGCAAAACCCAAAGTTAGAGTTGATCTCTGGAATTAAAGGATACAAAAACTGAAAGTTCAAAGTTGAAAAATAGAGACAGCATGTAGTTCTGTTTCAAGAAGTCTACACAATGCTATGAATAAATTAGACAGAGTGGTCTGTGAGAACTTAATACTGTTTATGGAATGGATGGAAGAATGACATAATAGAACATATAAGAGATATAAAAGGATTAAATCATAAGTGCACCTTTCTCTACAAACATAATGCTGAATTACATATTACAATACTGAATTAATCCAACTATATCTTAACATCTTCTGGTCCTGTCCAGTGTACCCAAGCAATTACAGGATATGTCACACTTGATAATATACTCAAGCCCATTTTTACTAAAATAAATGACAGGTTGTACCTCCCTTACCCTGGACTCCAGTATGGACCACGGATGTTCCTGGACCACAGAGCCCAGGAAGATGGCGGTCTGGCGGCAGGGCAGGAGTACTGTAAGCGGCATCAGCGACTCTGTCAGGAGCACAGTGTTGATCTCCGGCCCTGGCCAGGGAGCTCGGGCTGTGCTTTGGCTCCAGAGGCTGGGGAACTCTAGCCCCAGTGGCAGCCAGGGAGCTCTGACCCAGGCTGCGGAGCTGCAGCCCTGTCCCTCCACCCGGCCGCAGAGCCAGGTGGCTGCGGAGCACTGCCCCAGCTGTGCAGCTCTGGCCATGGTACTCCTGCCCCGGCAGCAGTGGACCCAGGGGGCTGAGGCAGCAGCGGGGGCAGGCTGGAGCCCTAGCCCGGTGGCATCATGGCCACAAGAGGAGGGACCTTCCCTGGCCTGGCAAATCCTCTCCCTTGGGACCAATCAGGTCCCGAGGGTGCTGGACTAGCAAGGTCCAACCTGTATCAGTTAATCTACACTAAATAAACCCACTAATTTCACCTGTTCAATAAACATCCCAGAATTGCCTTATACGAATATGTATAAATTTTGCAAATACGGCAACACCATTTTAAATGTGAAATGCAGTTAATTTTCCACATCATATTTTATAATTAGTTTTTGTACACTGCCATCTCCTGGTATTTTCTTGTATTTCAAGAGGTCTGTTTTAGCAATGCAAGTTAATAGGAAAATCAAACTCATAAAAAGAACAAGCAAACTGAAACATTCCACAGCATAAAACTGAAAGCAAAACGTCTCTCACTGACCTCAGAAGAAAAATATTCTGATCAAAACGCTTGATTCAGTTTTATTTTATTTTTAAAGAAACGCCGCTTAAAGAATCAGAGTTGGCAAAACTAAAGCAGAGTTATATAAGAAAATAAATGTGCTATAAATTTGCAATCAGCTACAACTATCAGGCCTTTAAACATGCACTAGTCACTGTGATGTGGAAATAAAACTATAAAATATAAAATCAATCATCTGTATTACTAGAGGTAATGAACATAATGTTGCGCTAATGAATGCAACCTCCATTGATTTAATCAGAAAAAGACATTTCCTTCTCAAATCATCATCTCCTACTAAAGGGGTTCCAATTTAATTCTGTGAAGGTTTTTAATGTTTCCGTTGAAAAGCTGAAAGACAGTCACTTTTAAAATGTTCTGCTGGCTTCTCCGCATCTTTCTAATGTAAATGCTTTGAAAACTTATTGCTTGTACTGATGATGTTTCAGCATGGTGTTGGGACTAAAACAGGTCAGTTAAAACCATTCAAAATGGAGGCAGTGAACTTTGGACCCAAGGACTCCATTTTGGTCAGAATGCCTGTCAGCAGCTGGAGACTCTGAGTTGTGCTGGCTCTCATCAGCCATAACTGGTTTTTCCCAACAAGCAGAACATGCCATCACCTCAGAGTTTTGCACCACAGAAGCATTTTAAGGCCCTACGCAGCTGCTGAGGGGGTGTGGCTTCTTCCATCTATGCTCCTGTAAGCATCAGACCACCACAGCTGTGACAAGGAAGAGAGAAGAGTTAATATCAATGATCAGTGATCCACCACCATCACAGAAGTTCTCCACAGGGATCTCCCTGGAGTTCTTCCCTGAGAGCTTTCAATTAGCTCTAGGATAGTAGGTCTCAGGCCTTGACAGCACGGCACCATCCAGCCTAATACCACTGACGCCTCGAAATGTAAAAGGGGTTTATTTTCTTGGAGTTCTTTTCTGTCTTCTCTTCTTTTCATCCTGACCAAAGGGAACATTTGGGCCCAGGTGTCATGCGTCTCTGATGAAATCCCTACACTGCTATATACGGTTATTTAGTCACAGTTGAGTAAGGATGCTTACTATCATTTGTGTTATTGTTTTGGTTCTTCCTTAACATCCCCATTTTTCCCATTATTGTAATTTAATTCCCTAGTACATTTTTATCTTAATTTAGGGTGTCCTTTATTTACACATCACACTGGGAGAACACACTGAGGGGTTGCTTCAACCGATGGTAGATAGGGGAAAGGAGCCTGTATCCTCTGAAACAGGGTGCCTCCCTGATACAAGGGGTCACTTTTTAATTTATATTTTCTTAGTGGCCCTTGCCCCTAGGTAACAATGGGATTCAATATTTCACTGTAAATCATTTATTGACGTTTATCACTTCTTTCTTTTATGTCCATTTAATAGCAGATGTACTTGATGTCAAATCCGTTAGAAGATAAATGCATATGACTACAATCCAGCAACACAGAATATATTGTACCCAAGCAACACAACCAGGATTTACAAGACCAAGGACAAGATATCAAAGCAGGTCCTACCTGGTGTTTAGTCCCCCACATCAATCCAGTCTCTCCAAAGACTGCCTAGCATCATGCCCAGCAATGAATCCACCTGAAGGGATCAGCTCTCTCTTTTCTCTATCCCACATACGCAGGCAAATCCTCACACCCACACTCATCTTCTTCCACCTCAAAAGTCACAGAAAGAAAAAAAACTGCTTGAGACTCCCCTCCCCCCGAGAACTCTCCCTCACAAATAAAAATACTGTATAATAATATACACTTCAGTGTCCTTTATATGCACAGTCTCCCAAGTGATCGCAATCATACTGTCCTATTCTTCATCCTTGTTTTCTCCTGCCCTCCTCTCCGGTACTGGCTCTCCTGTTGACCATGTCTTAATGTTCATTTTTCCCATTAAGTATTAATAGTCCTCAACAGCAATGCTGCTGGGGCCCACTTTTATTGCAATTACCTGATTTTCAATCGTGGACATGGTATATCTGCTGGAAGCGGAGGGGGAAATCAAGAGCAGACCCACTCCCGCGGCACTGCTTGTCAGTTTAACTGTCTCCTTGGATCTACCTGAAGAACTCGACAGTTCCACTTCATAAAGGGAAGAGAACCCAGTGATGTCCATGGGGTTACATTGGAAATAGACAAAAGACAGCTGGACAAATATGCCTACAGTTTTTATATGGACTCTCTAATAGCAGCAGGAATGAAAGCTGAACTTAAACTTAGTTTTCTTCTGCCTGGTTTACCACTGTGTTGCACTAATTTTGTGTCTATGTAACGCCACTGATTTCAGCAGAATTGCACCAACATTAAGCAAGAACACCACAAAGGTAAATCAAGCCCCATATTTCCTTTACACAACAAGCTTTTAGTTCATGCCAAGCAAACATTTAAAATTGTATCACTGACTCAGTGTTAAAAGAGTAAAATAGTCAATTAACTGTGTTCAAATCCATACTAGAATAATATTTTAAAATTAACAACAGAACTTTAGAATTGAGCCCAAGACATTAAAAAACCTTTTACTAACTATTTACTACTTATTACAGTGCAAGACATGTACTTCTCAGTACAAATAAAGATGGGACTTTCTGCCTGAAGGGGATTATAACCAAAAGTAGTGATAGCTAAAATGCTCCAAAAAAGCAAGAAATAACTAAAAATTAAAATTGTGAATACTGCATTTTAGCTTGGTTTGATTGTGGACAGCAAAGAGAGTATAACTTCTACCATGTCTGTATATGTGTGTATACATATACACACACATTACCACTAACATTTTATCCTCAACAAGCACCCAATATCTACCTCCCAATTTCTGAACATCATCACACCTATTCCAAAGGCAATCTGTTCCAGTGTTAACCTCCCAACAGCTATCCCATATTACAGCCTGTTATTCCATGACATGAAAGTACCTTACAGCCACCAGCAAAACAAAAAGCCCTGCCAAACCAGCAACATTTTTAAAAGTGAAAGAAAGAAAGAAAGAAAGAAAGAAAGAAAGAAAGAAAGAAAGAAAGAAAGAAAGAAAGAAAGAAAGAAAGAAAGAAAGAAAGAAAGAAAGAAAGAAAGAAAGAAAGAAAGAAAGAATTGGAATATTAATTAGTTCTGTGATCACCTGACTCAGATCAGGCTTTACAAAGGGAGAATAGACAAATGCAAGACAATTAGACATTTTAAGTTGCTCAAACTGAGGCCAGGTCCACCAATAGCCAAAGGTCAGTTTAAGGTACATAGTTCCAGCTACGTGAAAAATGTAGCTTAAGTCAATGTACCTTAGGGTACGTCTAGACTACATGCCTCTGTCGCCAGAGGCATGTAGATTAGGCTACCAGACATAGGAAAATGAAGCGGCGATTTAAATAATCACCGCTTCATTTAAATTTACATGGCTGCCGCGCTGAGCCGACAAACAGCTGATCAGCTGTTTGTCGGCTCAGTGCGGCAGCCATGTAAATTTAAATGAAGCGGTGATTATTTAAATCGCCGCTTCATTTTCCTATGTCTGGTAGCCTAATCTACATGCCTCTGGCGACAGAGGCATGTAGTCTAGACGTACCCTTAAGCTGAGTTTCATTGCTGTCCTCACAGAGGGAGGTCAATAAACACTCCTGTCGACTTCCCTTACCCTTCACAAAGAGTAGGATTTCCAGCATCGACAGGGGAGCCTCTAGCATTCAATTTAGTGGATCTTTAGCAGAACTGCTAAATCGAACTCCAGAAGATCGACTGCCACAGCATCTATCTTCTGGGAAGTGAAGATGTGGCCTTATTTTGAATACAAGCCAAGATGGGGAATTTAACTTCTTCCAGCACTTCCCTGCCTCAGTCACTGTGTGGCAGTAGAACACAGCAGCATTATTTAAAATGTTGATGTTTAAAGGCAAAACTTCAAAAATTAACCAGGTACACTAGGTGGGGCCAAGGGGTTTGAAGTGTAGGATGGGACTCTGGGCTGAGGCAGGGGTTTGGAGTGTGGGAGGGGATACAGGCTCTGGACTGAGGTGAAAACACCAGGGTGGGCCAGGGTGAGGGCTACACCTGGAGGTACCAGCTCAGGGACTGGGCTCGGGATGAGCCCCAGGCTGAAGCCAAGAAGTTCAGAGTACAGGAAGGGACTCAGAGCTGAGAGTTGTGTGATCCAGCCAATGGAAGTTGCAGAGCTGATGCTCAGGATTGGGGCAGTGCATGGAGCCCTTGTGACTGCCTCTACACCTAGAAGCTTGAGCAACATACTCTCTGCTTTCCAGGAGCTACACAGAGCTTCATAGGGACCTTGCCAGCCCTGTACTAAGGATGTTAAATTGTATATAATTGACTAGTCGAGTAGTCAATGGAATTTCCATCAACTACTCGACTAGTCAATAGTTACTTGCGCATTCCACTAATCGATAGTCATTTCCACATCCCGCTGGGGCTCTTTTACATTTCAAAGGAGGAATGCAGAACTCCGCGTGTAGCCTGGGGCCAGTAGGAAGTCCCACTGACTCTGGGCTGCACGCAGGCATGTCAGCTTTGAAGTGTACAAGAGTCCCCAGCAAGGACTCTTGTGCATTTTAAAGCCATGGAGCCCAAGGTCAGCGGGGAACTCAGTGTTCCCCGCTGACCCTGGGCTCCATGATGCACTGAATGCCGCGCAGAGCTTGGGGTCATCTAGGGACTCCTCAGCTGACCCCAGGTTCCGAGCAGCACTTCCCCAGAATGGGATCAGCTGGGGAGTCTCCAGTTGACCCTGCGTTCTGGGGAAATGCCATGGGGAACCGAGGGTCAGTTGGGGGTTCACACCGCTACCCCTTTGAAACACTGAGGTGGTGTTTCAAAGGGCAGCCACAGCACAGCTGATCCCCGGTTCAGCTGTGTGGCGCTCCCCTTTAAAATGCCGCCTCGATGTTTCAAAGGGGCAGTGCCGTGGAGCCTGGGGGTCAGCTGGGGACTCCCTAGCTGATCCCAGGTTCCCCGTGGCATTTCCCCAGAATCCAGGGTCAGCTGGGGATTCCCCAGCTGATCCTGGGTTCTGCTGAAATGATGCAGGGATCCAAACTTTTATGATTCAGTCAGGTCTCATGCTCACTTTCTAAATGGCTACAGGATGTGAGAATTAGACCCCTGTCTGAAATTAACGGAATGTTCTTAAGTAGTTCATTTTTCACTCACTGAAGAATATTATCTGAGCGGGAGTAAAAAATGGAGTTTTGTATTTGCCAAAGAATGACACTCTGTGGGAACCTCGAGGACTCTCAGATATTTTCATCTGTGAAATAGCCTCCTTCAATCCATAAAATGGAACAAAAAGATTCAGTTTACTGCTGTTGTATTCACAATGCAAAAAGACAGCATCAGAACCTCCATGTCCTTCTCTTTAATGTACATAAAACAGCACATTCAGAAAAGTAAATCTCTAGTTCTAAACTGATGTCACTCAGTGGTGTGAAAAAAAAAAGCCCCGAGTGACAGGTTTCACCAGAAGAAGCACAGCACTACATCAGTGGGAAAGCTTATACCATCAACATAGCTACTGCCATTCCTTGAGGTGGATTTTACTGCGTCAATAGGAATGCTCTCTCTCACAGGGATAGAGTGACTATACGAGCAATATTACAGCAGCGCAGTTGCATCAGTACACCTTTGCCACTGTAAACATAGCCTCAGTTTCCAATTATTTCCTTTTACTTCACATATGCAAAAAACACTTTCTAAACATAGTAGGGGCTAATCAGCAGTTCTATTATTATTGCCTTCTGCATCATTCAACGAGGCAACCTAACACAAAAGACTTCAGACGTGCAAGAACAGAGTAATCATGTCAACATATTTTCTGCTCCGAAAGGATTTAGAATTTAGACACAGCTGGAGCTTCCTGATTGGCTGTCAGTGATGCCATAACCATGACTATAATGCTTAGTAATTGCACAGGGCTAATTTGCTTCCTTTTTAACTTGTAAATGCTAGTCCACAATAGCACTAAGACATGCCATACAGTGTATTTCAAAGGGATTACTTCACTTTTGGGTGATTAAAGCTACTCCTCATTCATCTTTAGAAAAAGTGGCATAGAAGTAATTTCAGATATGCAGCATACCTTTATCCATCTATTAAAATGCTCCCGCCACATCCCCAGCATGGGTATAGCTGCGCCTTTCCCTCTTTCCAAACAAAATTATCTTGTTTTTTTCTCATCTCATATACACAAATCTTTGTCCATTTCTCCTTCCTTCTTCCTCCTCCCTCTGATTAATTGCATGGTTCCCTCCCTTTTCTTCAGAAAGACCAGCCATTTGTCCTGCCCCCTCTCCCAGATGGCGAAGTGGGAGCACTGCTCAGGCTTATTTTTATTAACACTTAGCTAAATTTCCTAAATTGTACTGTGATTCTTCTGAAGGTTTTAAGAAAGAACAGCCTTTATTATTTTTACCTATAGGCACCTTTCCTTTCAATTTTCTTAAATTCTGGGTAGTCTTATTGTCTCCATCCTCTTCACTCTTTTGTACAAGTCCAATGACATCTATGTGGTCAGTTCTCTCAGCAAATGCATGGAATCTGTAATATAAAATAGGTTTTCACGTCTAAGTAATTTATGTAAATCATCCTTAGTTTATCCCTTCATTATGTACCTCTGAACATCTTTGCTGTCCTTCTGTAGAACTCATTGATTTCTTGTTACTCTATATCCATATAGTGAAGAGGCCAGAAATTGGGTACTTGAGAAGAGGGAATACCGTTCTTCAATATGAAGACACTAGCATAAATGCTCTGAATTGTTTAATTATTCATGTCAATGCATCAAGCTTATTATTAGCTCTTACCTGATGCAGCATGCTGATCAGGAATATTTTTTCAAGTATCCAAGGGTATGTCTACACTAGCTCGTTAATTTGAGCTAGGTAGGCAAATGATGCGACTGGAGATGCAAATGGAGCCCAGAATTTAAATATCCCGGGCTTTATTTGCATGTTCCCGTCCAGTCGCCATTTTGAAATTTCACTAGTCTGAACTCACTGCCGCGCAGCTACAAGCAGCAGTGAAACATTAATTCGAACTAAATCCTTAGTTCAAATTAACTGTTACTCCTCATGGAATGAGGCCCAACCAAAAAAAAAAAAGACAATTGGTTGCCAAGCCTCTGGCAAAGCATATAAGTAGGAGATAAACTTTGTGCAATATATCTCAAATAAAAAGCCCTTTCCAAAAGCCACTTGGGACTCTGGGAGAGTTTCTACTAATGGACAAGACTACTCCATCCATGGTTCAGAAAAAGAATTGGGGGGAGGGTAAAACAATGATTGTTTACTATGCACCTGAAACCATATAGAAGGAAGGACAGAGGGAATCTATTGATATAAAAAGAGGAAGTGACAATAACTGTTTTCTCTTGCAGGTGGTGATTACCATGGGACATATATTATGCACTGCTTTGGGGTCCATGGTATTCATGATACAGCAGAGGAACAAGGTTGTGACAGTGCACAAAAGGGAGAAAGCCACACTAGCCTTATGATTTCCAGATAATCATGCAGGACAGCCTACGTAGTTTGGGTACAGGCAGAACTGCAACCAAGGTGGAAAGTTCTGCAGCACAAGCAAGTCTCAGGAGCAGGAACTTGGACTTAGGGACCCAAAAGGGGCAGTGTGCTTACATTATAGCATGCATTTAACAGTTACTTTAGCAGATCATCAAAACCTACTACTGCTCATGAGTCCAGCTTCTATGCCAGGAAAGTGACTGAGATTTTGACCTTTTCTCTGAAAGTGATTAAGAATAGGTAGAGTACCACCACTGCTTCTGAACATACTGGCATGTAATAATACTTCATATTCTAGAATGAAAGCAAGATGAACCAGGCTCAGAAATGGAAGCAGGATCTGACAATGGACTAATGATAAGTTCAGAATATCATATAATGTACAATAATATTACAGATAGCATTTGGTACTCTACGCTGAATGCAACCAATTTTACATTCCCACAGCAGCTCCATCATGCAAAATGTGTGTGTGCGCATCTGTAGGCAAACAGTAGTAAATGTAGTGCAAAATTTCAGATAATAAATGGATGGAGTGGAACTGGAGGAAATTTGGTGGCCTGAGAAGGGAAAGAGAGAAAAAAGATACAGGAATAATACAAGGAGTTGGGGCACTGGGCACATCAGCATGGAATCATATGCTGCTCTCACTCCACTTTCCTTAGAATCATGACATCTATCATTTCGTGATCACTTTCACCCGAATTGCTTTTAAGTTTCAGATTAGCAACCAATCTGAAATTAGCAACCAATTCCTGTCTGTTAGATGGAATTAAGTCTAAAATGGCTATCCTTTCAGTTATTTTACTCCATTGTGTGAAACAAGAAATTGTCCCCAATATATCCAAGAACTTGTGGACATGTTGTACTTTGCCATATTAGTTTTCCAACACTTACCTAGCACAGCTGCTAACTATGATCACTGCAGCCTCTGCGTAACTCTACAGATTGTAATTAAGTCAATAATATGTTTGCTTTATGGTTATTTCTCCAACCCCACTCACCCATTTCATTGTCTCGTCTACCTCCTGTGTCTTGTCATAACTTTAACTGTGAGCTGAAATAGAGGTTGTCTTTTTATTATGTGTTTGTACAATACCTAATACAAAAGGGTTATGAATTCCTCACTGTTGCTGACAGCTATTACTGCAATTCAATATAGAAAACAAATTAGCCAGTCATCTGTTTCAGCATATTTGTGTGTTCATCTTTTTTTCCTACACCTTTTTTCTGCATAGCCAAGAATAGGAGGAGTTGACAGATAGCTTACTGTACAAATGAGAAACAGGCTTAAAGAGAGACCAGGAGTATATGGGTGGAGGGGGATTTGGTCTGAGAACGAGAACACCTGAATTTTCATTCCAGCACTAACAATCATTTCCTCTATGATCTTAAGAAAATTACTTAATCTATGTGTGTCAGTTTTATCATTAGTAAAATTGGAATAATACTCACTTACCTCCCAGGTAAGTTGTATGGAGTCACATGTTCCTATTGTATAGTCCTTCAAAAGTACTGAAATCACTAACTAATAGTAGTGTTCTCCATACCTTCCAGAGGTTAGATGGCTCAGCTCCTTTAGGAAAAGAATGGTTTCTTCCTCCTTGGCATTAAAAGATACTGTGTGGATTGGGTATGGGCTGTTAGAAACCTTCTGCAAGAGTAGCTGCTTCATGTCCTTTGGAAAATCACCCACAGCAAAGTAATAAACAGCTTCAACCTATGGTAGATACATTATGCATAGTATTAAAAGAAGAATAGGAAGACTTATTTTGTGTATAGCTGCTTTGGATTTATTCTAACGCTGCATTGTGTTGACATGAGGAAAGAAAAATCAGAGCTGATTCATTATGAGAGCCATGAGGCTAACAGAGGTTGGGCTCTCCTCCTCACTTACACTGGTGCAAAGCATAGGTGAGTCAGTGGAGTTACACTAGCATAAAACTGGCTGAAGTGCCAGATGAACCAGTCCCAATGCCATCACACCATAATAGCAGAGACAGAATATGGCACTAACTGCGGCACCTCAGGCACTGTGTATGTATTGGTAAATGATCACTTTTAAAAAGAAGCCACTCTAGCTCCCCATGTACACAGTAAGGAGCTCTGGACCACACACTAAGGGAAATAAGAGAAGATAATACTAACTGAGCCTGGGAAGGTATTCAAGAACCAATCTGCGTCTTCATGCTGCGGTGAGGTATAGCAGCACAGAAAAACAGATTCAATACTCCATTAGATCTAGTGATTGTTTCCTTCTTTGCCTTCTAAAGGGTATGTGTACCCTTTAAACTGAGGCTGTAAATCCAAGTTCACGCATGCTAAAAGTAAAGTGTAGGTTCAGTTGCAAAGTGCTAGGAGAGGCTAGCTATCCCGAGAATATACCTAACATGTTGGACCACTATATACTTGAGTACCAAGCCTGTCCCACCATTCACACTGCCACTGCTACATTATTTTTAGCAGAGTAGCTCAATCAGGGCTAGCACGTGTATGTCTCTTTGAACTAGGAATTATAGCCACAGCTCAAAATGTAGACACAACCTTAAAGAGCAGGGGAGATGACAGCTAAGCTGGACCCTAGGGCAAGGTGGGGGAGTGTGAAGGAAACTGGCTCCATGCTCCCAGAAGCAGCGATGTTAAATTTAGATTAACTAACTAATTGGATAGCCAATGAGATTTCCATCGACTATTCGATTAGTCTATAAGGGCACCTCCACCTTTGAACTACCGAGCTCTTGCTACAGTTCAAAAGCGGAAGCTCTGCAGGGAGCGGGGGCTTCTTTTTGAAACGTACAAGAGCCCCATTAGGTCTCTTGTACATTTCAAAAGCAGAATCGCAGCAGAAGTGGTACAAGCAGAGACTGTTTCAATCCCCATTCGCACCATTTCCACTGTGCCTCTACCTCCCCTCCCCCCTGTGGAGACGGTGTTAGATAGAACTGACTTTTAAGCTGGCTCCCCCTAGCACTGGCTCCTGCTCCACCCCCTTGCTGCCTCTCTCCGTTAGAGGCAGCAAGGGGAGGGGGAGCGACTAATCGACTAGCCAATAAGCTTTTGCTTATCAGCTAGTCGGTTACATCGCTATCCAGAAGGGGTGGGGCTGAGGGCAAGCAGCCCTTAGTGCTGCCCAGACAGCAGTGCCCCTCCCAGCACTGCCTGAAGCATACCGCATGGTGCCCCCACCACTCCCAACAGCCCTAAAAGCTGCCTGGAGCACGGTGACAGTGATTTAAAGGGCTCAGGGCACTGCTGTTGCCACAGCAGCAACAGGAACCCTAGGCCCCTTTGAATTACCAGGCCCCAGGGCAACTGCCTCCTTTGCTCTCCCATTGGCAGGCCTGTTGATGGAGTTCTTGTACATTTCAAAAGGAAGCCCCCGCTCCCTGCAGTGGCTTCCAGTTTAATTTTCATATCAACTTACACCAGTCAATACTCATCCAGGGTGACATCCATCCATGGTAGAGAAACATTAAGCCTATATCCCACTTAAAATAATTTCTTAAAGTCAAGACTCAAGTGGAACCTTGTATTCACCTTTTGCATATCCCCAGTGGAAACTGATAACTCAGTCCGAACTCGGAGGACCAAATGTACTACTGAATTTGCTTTAAGCAAGTTGTACCAGTTTTCACCAGAAATGACTTTTGCCTAATGTGTCTTCACTGCCACAGGTGTGGGGTTGTTACATACTCTGTCTGTGTTCTTGGCAAACCAGATCATAGTATCCAATCTGTCTGAAAGACCACTCCCCACTCTCTTCCCCAGCTTCTGTAATGAATAGGCAGGGGAACACACGCCTAAACTCCAGAAACTCCCCGAGCCTCATTTACATCATAGATAGAACAGAAAAGCATCTCCATTAGCATAGAGTATAGAATAGAGAACAGCAATTCCAAGGCAAGAACCACTGAAAGCGGAAAAGCGTCCGTGCCAATCTAGATGCTCTGTTCCGAAAATGCTTTTCCGGAAAATCATGCCAATCTAGACGCAGCCTCTCATTATATCCTTCTGACCCTGCCTTATGTGATCAGATTAGGTTTGCTAGCCCTAACATTTGTAATCAGATTTAAGTTAGATTTAATATTGTTTGGCTCCCCTTGGATGGTTACTTCCTGGAAATAAATAATTGTCATGGTTAAGTTGGTTGCTTCTCTCTCTTTCACTCCTCCACCCTTTTTACGTTTGTTTTTTTTTACTTTCCCCATTCATTCTACAACAACATTCCTTGCACCTAAGCTAAAGATCCCTGTACCACCCAAATATCCCGGGGTTTTGCTCATCAAATGGGTTATTAGCAGAACGGTTGTTGAATGAAAGTGGGGATAAGAAAGTGCTGAACCTGGGAGGTATGAGAGGATGGCAGCTTAAAGTGCTTTTTAACCCAGACCACTGAGTTCAAGGGCAGATGAGGGTCACAGCCTGGCACTGTTGTCCAACACAGCCTACTGAGCCCAGGGACATATAAGGGGTCAGCTTGTTGAGTGCTGATTAACCAGCCCTCTCATATGTGCACTGTGAAAGTGTGTTTTCATCTGATTCTAAGACTGGAAGAACCCAGTCTTGGGGAACTTAGGTCCTGCAGGATAGCTCCATTGGGAGAGAGTTGGCAGAAGGAAAAAGTAGAGCTCTGTTTGAGAACACACGTGACACAAGCAGCACATTGATAGAATTATCAACCTTCACCTCTGATTTCAGAAGAGTAATCCTAATAAATGAGCATACTACAAAGAAATGGGTAAATCTGGTAGCAGAGTGGCTGGCTTAAATGATGGTATTTATATTTATATCTTTTGGCTTTCTTTTAATGAGTACCATAATATGGCCCTTTAAAAATAAATAGATTTAATGGCAAAAATACTATATATAGGGTATTGGTAGATATGGGCTGTAAATCTACTGGAAAGTAATACCTTCTAGAGAGCCACAAGTTCTCTCTTTAGCCCATCATAATTTATTAGAATAAAACTTGCAATCCAGTTCTTCCACTCAATATTCTTGAGTTTACTGGAGAGTTCAGAAGAGATGTATAAACTTACTGTATTATCACTTATGGCTTCCAACAGAGCCTCAGCAGAGCTAGTGTGGCTGATGGCTGGCATATGGTCCAACTTCCAGAGCCATTTAACAGCCGACTCTATAGAATATTCAGACAGAGGAACAGCTTTCTGTTGCCACTTCACAAGATCTTGTGCAGTGCTAAAAATAACATCAATGATTATTCAGGAGTAATAAGGAGCCACCAGCAACATACAACAGCAGAGCTCAAAATATTTTGACTTTATTAGACTTTTAATGATAATAAACCACCAATTCTTGAGGTTGTGGTATTCCATTGACAGGAGAGTCTAAAAACTAACAAGCAATGAGATAGAGAAGCAAAATACCTCAAAATCCACTACAAGTTTGAAAATTAGTTTCTAAGGCAGATATTACCTAAGCAGAATTAAGATAACTAAAGAACATAAAAGCAGCCATACTGAGTCAGACCAAAGGTCCATCTACCCTAGTATCCTGTCTGCCAACTAGGGATGCAAGAGACTAATCGACTAGTCGCTTCCCCCCCCCCCCCCACCTTCTGCCTCTATCAGAAAGAGGTAGCAAGAGCAGGGGGAAGGAAGAGGGTGTGCTGGGGGGGGAGTTCTGGGAGGGGACAGGGGCACAGTGGCAGCATTCCAACTTTGAAATGTTCAAAGCGGAAGCGCCTGCATGGAGCTCGAGGTCAGTAGACTCCCCCCTGGATCCCGGCGCCACACGGTGTTTCAGTCTTTGAAATGCACAAGAGCCCCTGTTGGGATACTGCGCTAGTCCTTACTGACTAATCGAATAGTCGATGGAAATCCCATTGACTATTTGATTAGTTAATTAATCAAAATTTAACATCCTACTGCCGACAGTGGCCAATACCAGATGCTCCAGTGTGCGTGAACAGAACAGGTAATGATCAAGTGTTGCCCATCCCAGCTTCAGGCAAACGGCTACGGTTATCATCCCTGCCCACCTTGACTACTAATGGGCCTATCTGCCGTTAATTTATTTAGTTCTTTTTGAACCCTGTTATAGTCTTGGCCTTCACAACATCCTCTGGCAGAGTTCCACGGGTTGACTATGCATCGTGTGAAACAGTACTTCCTTTGTTTGTTTTAAACCTGCTGCCTCTTAATTTCATTTGGTGACCTCTAGTTCTTGTGTTCTGAGGAGTAAATAGCACTTCCTTATCTACTAACTTTACACCAGTCATGATTTTATATTTTTTTATTTTATAAATAACGCTGCTTTAAGATCAGTTTCTAGAGCATCTCTCTCATTAAACATGCTAGAACCAATAATAAAGATCTATCTGAGAAGTAGCAAACTATACAGGCTGGTGAGATGTGGTGAGAAGAAAACAGAAATACTCCAACAATAAGTGTTGCGAAGATAAAAAAAAAATTACCATGTTATCTAAAAATTGACTTATTGTGTCACCTTTGTGAATGAAGAGTGATTTTTTAGCCTCCATACCATCTGTAATGGGATTAATAATTACCTACCTACCAAACCAGAAAGTTGGGATGCTGAGTTCATTGGTGTTTTTAAAGTGCTTTGAAGTTTTTGCTTTGAAGGCGTTACAAACGTGCGCAGTGTGCATGCATGTGTGTATATAAAAAGAAAGAAGAAAAAAGAAAAACAAGTGGCTAGAATGTCTGTGACATTCCAGAAAGCATCATTCTGGAGAGTTTCTAGCAAATCTGGGATAGCAATGATGTATCATCACAGAAATTTTTAAAAAAGATAACATATTTTTGTGCTAAATACCCCAGAGCTTGATAAATTCACTTTATTGTGCCTCCATTTTTATATAACTTTGCAGATCACCTTTTAAAAAATGTAGTGGGTGTTTTTCAAAGGCTATACAGGCAGTCCCCGACTTACGCGGATCCGACTTATGTCGGATCCGCACTTATGAACGGGACTTTCTCGCCCCGGAGGTCGGGGCGAGAAAGCCCTGTTCGTAAGCTGCTCCGGTGCCCCTGGTCTGCTGGAGACCGTCTCCAACAGACCAGGGGCACCGGGCGGGTTCCCGCGCTTCTGAGGCTTTGCCAGAGCAAAGCCTCAGAGGCGCAGGACCCCCCCGTGGCTGCGGCTTCAGTCCGGGAGCCTGTGGTCTGCTGGGGACCGTCCCCAGCAGACCACAGGCACCCAGACTGAAGCCGCAGCCGCGGCGGGGTCCCGCGCCTCTGAGGCTTTGCTCTGGCAAAGCCTCAGAGGCGCGGCACCCCGCTGCCACTGCGGCTCTGCTCCCCGTGTCCCTGGTCTGCTGGGGGGAGGAGGCGCAGCTAGTGTGCTTCCCCCCACCCCCCCCAGCAGACCAGGCTTTTGTTTTGGACTCTGGGGCATAGCAGCTGGGGCGCTGCCGATTGGTCCTGCAGCGCCCGCTCTGGGCTCTACTGGACCAACCCGGCAGCACCCCAGCTGCTCTGCCCCAGGTCCTGATTCAGCCGCTGCTGGTCAGTTTCAGCAGCGGCTGAATCAGGACGCCTGGGGCAGAGCAGATGGGGTGCTGCTGGGTTGGTCCAGTAGCACCGAGGAGCGGCGCTACTGGAGCAACCCAGCAGCACCCCAGCTGCTCTGCCCCAGGCGTCCCCAAGTCAGCTTCTGCTGAAACTGACCAGCGCTGACTACAGGAAGCCCCAGGCAGAGTTGCTCTGCCCCGGGCTTCCTGGAATCAGCTGCTGATCAGTTTCAGCAGCAGCTGACTTGGGGACGCTTGGGGTTCTTAAGTTGATTCTGTATGTAAGTCAGAACTGGCGGTCAGTTTCAGCAGTGTCTGAATCTGGACGCCAGTTCCGACTTACATACAGATTCAACTTAAGAACAAACCTACAGTCCCTATCTTGTACGTAACCCGGGGACTGCCTGTATAAGCTCACTTGTTCAAACCTCAGATTTATTGGGAGGAGATACTGGAATCAAGTCTGTGGCATAAATCGTGTACAAAATGACATTAGAAGTCACAATCTAACTTTAATAGACTTTCTGAAGCCAATTTTCAAAATAGTATTAAGCTGTTCACAAACCTTAGCATACACATAACTTGCATGCACACAAACTTCCATCCTTATGTGAATGTAAATCCTGTTTTGTGTGTGCAAACATTTATATTAAGAAAAGTTTGCACATGTGTAACGCCAGCAGACCCAGATCATCTGCAGGTGGAATCAAACCTGGAACCACTGGAGTTTAGTGCATGAGCTTGTATCACATGAACTAAAAGCTTAGGCAGTAGAGCAGACTCATTGTTCTTTCTGTTGGTGGGCTCACTGGGCATGGTATACCGAGAGTTACACATGCATATGAATCTGGAAAACTAGGCCTCTTTGTCGCTAAGTACAAATTAATTTACTCATTCTAGGAATAGAATCTGGTCTCTTGGTTAAAGCACTGAACAGGGACTCAAGATATCTGGTTTTGTTTCCCAGATCGACTGCTGTATGATTTACTGTGTGACACTGGGAAAAATCACTATTGCTCTGCAGCATGGTGTCACGCCTATAAAATTTGCACATCAATACTTCCTTTCTCCCAATCTGTCTTGTTTCTTTAGGGAACAAACAGTCTTGGACATGTGATACCTAACATAGTGAGGTGCTCAACTTAGTAGTAGCTTTTAGGCCCGTGGTGTCCAACATGCTAGCCACTATCCACATGTGGCTATTTGGCCAGTTGAGTGTGGCTAGTTTGCCTCAGAACTGGTTGGACACCATGGCTTTAGGCACTACTACAATACAAACAATAATAATGATCATGACTACTGCAGCAAGTCTATCATCAGAACAGAGATCTATACTCTATAGTGCTCCTTTTAATCTCATTAACTAAAAGTAGGAAATAAATATAATTTCCCTTACCAAATGAGGTTAAACTTAGCGAGCTGGGCCACTTGCTGTGAGAGGACCATAGAAAGCGCATCACGGCATAGGTCAAATTCTGTTCCACACACAGTACCAAAGTCCAGAACAATGATGATGCATGATTCCTGAATCACTCCAAATATCTGCCGACTTTCACCAGTTAGCCATTCCATTCTCTGCTTGTACAGCTCAATAGCTCCAGTTAGACAGTCCACAAAATGAAGAATTAGCTCTTTTTTGGCTGTCAGCTTTATTTAAATATAAATGAATGAAAACAAAGATCGAAACAAATAACTCAAAGCAATCCCAAATCCAGCAAAGCTGCAATGACTGATTTATAGTGCCAGATATGCCAGCCAAGGTAGCAAGAGAAACAACCAGTTTTTCTTCCACTAATTTAGCAGAAAATACTTGACAAATGCCTCTGAATCACTCACATACAATGGAAAAGCCACTGTGCTTTATTCTGATTGCATTCCACAATATTTAAAACAAGTTCAGAGCAGCGTCAACTAGTTTGCATGATTTGTTTGTGAATAGATCAGAGCAAGGTAAGCGACTTAAAAGAAATAGGGGCATTGAGGGTGGGAAAAGATTGCAAAGCAGATGAATAGATAAACTGAGACACTTGGAAACTAGTTATTAAGTTAGGGCAAGATTGTGACTTGCTCTTAAAATGCTGTGTGGGGGAATAAGGGGATGTATAGTTCTTTTCTGGGGCAGTATAATCTCAATCTTGTTCATAAGAAACAACGGAAGAAAATTAAAATGTTTCTTTGTCGAGCCAGCGTTTCTGTTCTGTTTCCAAACATTGTTGGGCCTAAATATTTATATTGAGGCATTTGGTACAAATTTCAGGAATGCAAATTAAATATAAAGACTTATTTTCCATAAGCTCCAGCCCAATCAATAAAATAAGCAAAGCCAAGACCCACAACTGGAAAGAAAAATAATTGGATAACAAAAGGGAAATAAACCTAAGACCTTCTTTCTAGCCCTTAAGACATTTGACTCTAGGCAAAGTTATAGGTCAGGGACAGGGAACCTAAGGCCCGGGGGCCGCATCCGGCTCCCGACTTGTCTGGATCCGCCCCAGGGCTCAGGGTTCTTCTTCCCTCCCCAGTATTGGGGAGTAGTTACTCGACTAGTCAACTAGTCGCTTACGTCCCTAAGTGAAGTTAGACCTAACAGCCTGTAAATGCCAGGATCACCTTTGAAGCCTTCTTTAAAAACCGAGATCACATTAGCTATCTTCCAGTCATCTGGTAGAGAAGCAACAGATTGACTTATTTCTCTTTATCTATTTGTTCCAAAACATCTTCTACTGACATCTCAGTCCAGGGCATTTCCTCACATTGTCGAGGGACTAGATGACTATCCGATAAGCTTTTGCTTGTCGGATAGTTGACTAGTCACTGACATCCCTATTACTGAGCAGTTCAGCTAAATTTGTTTTAAAACTAAATCAAGAATTGTCACTCCCCTTATGGATTACAGGACTAGCTGCTCCAAGAAGCAGTCTTTAATGGTGTCTAAAAGTCTCATCTCTGCATCTCATCCTGAGGTGACATGTACCTGGTCAACATGGAGATAGTTGAAATACCCTATTATTACTGGGTTTTCTGTGTTTGTAGCTCTCTAAACTCCCTGAGCATTCCACAGTCAACATTTCCATCCTGGTCACAGGGTGAGGGGAGGGGGTCAGCAGTATATTCCTACTTGTTACTCAAGCATGGAATAATTATCCATAGAGATTCCGTGCTACAGATTGATTCATTTAAGATTGTTACTAAATTTAACTCTATGTTAATTTATGTAAGTTCATTTACATGCTATCCCCCCACCTCCCAGAGATTCTCCAAGAGCTAACATGCAGGCTTGGAGACTAGGAGTTTTCAAAATAAAATTCTGTCAGAAATAGAAACTTTGAGCTCTCTCTCAGAGTGTCATTAGGCAAACCTCCATTGTCTAGTTCCTACCTTACACTATGTATTGATGCTATCTGAGCATGCCCCAGTAGTCCTGAAAATCATTTCTCAGGAACATACAGCAGTCTAACACAGGATTAGGTGTTAAAAACTGAATTGGTCACAGAAAAGGTGGTGGACTAACACACTCAGAAATTTTATGTTTTGCCAGCTTTACACTCGATAGATGTTCTGGATGCTTGATAACTGGGGAGGGATTCTGGATATCAGAGGATGATATGCTATTCATTTTTTTAAGTCTTTACTTTTATGAATTAATTTTTTTCTTAGTCACTGATGCACAGATTTCTTCACACTCCATCTTTTCAAATAATGGGACAGATAGCAGCTACTACTAACATGCTCCTTAGAGCACAAGTCTGGGCAGAGTTCCATCAAACTATATTCACAGACTAGTTTAAGTCCTTTGTGTCCTCCTGCTGGAAATAAATGATCAGTTATGACATCACAATATGTTTCTTCATCTGAGTGCCTCCATTTGTTTCACTGGTAACCACTCAGTTTAGTCCTATTCCTTTTAAGCTTTCTCCCTGTCATTATAGGGTAAATCTATTACTTAGAAATTTCAGGATATTCTTCAAAGCTTTACTCCACATTTCATATGGGCTAGTGTATCACCAGTCATCAGAAAAGCAACCCAGCTTCTGTATCATTAATCATTTGGTGCAACAGAAATAAAAATCAGCAAAAGATAAAGTTCCCATTTTGAAAATACATCAATTTCCTGGCAACATTTCTTTAGCAGCGGAGACACTTCAATCAATCAGTGTTACACTGACATTATCTTTTAAATAGGGGAATGTTATTACTCTATTGAAACAAAGTCAGTCACACTTACATTATATACTCTGCCATCTTGTGCTCTCAAATATTGAGGAAACAGACCATCTGCATACCGAGAAGCCACAAATTTCCCCAAGGTGGACACATAATCTACATTCAAGATTATAAATGGTTTCAAGTTGGAGATTATTTTATTATAAACTGTTTTTCTAAGTCATATGCAAAAGAACAGAGAATAAATGGCACTATCATTAAATTATTTTCTGTTGGTAAGCCAAATAACATTTTTACAGCTATCTAAGAACCACATTCACCAATGCCTCTATTGAAGGGTCAGTAAGATTTTTTGGATAAAAGGGAAGTTTTTCCACTAAGTGTTACATGTTGCATTGCCAGATAGATTGATCCTAAAAAGAATTACTATTTGAATTTAGGTACATGCAACTGGGATAGAAGATTTGTACTATCCGTGTGATGTTGGTGAGCTTTAAAAATATTCTATTTATATTGAGTTGTAAAAATTATTTTTGTTTTCTACAATCATGTCTAGTTATATCTAATGGGGGGGAAGTATCATCTTGCTTACTGGAAACAAGGTATTTGGGACTTCAGATTTCTGAAATTCAACTTTTGTATTCTCCATTTACCTCATAAATGCAAGTACAAGTATTTGTCAGTCAAAAGAGAGAAAAAAACTGAATGGATGATGCTCTCCCACGACATATATTGAAAGGAGCAAAAGTAAATGCAGCAGAAGGCATGTATATATTGCATCTGAAAATATGCTATTTGCAGAACAGGTAACATAACTGCACTGCTAGTTTTAAACTAACTAGTGCACTAAAAATAACAACAAAGATGCAGAGGCAGCAGGAACTTCAGCATGTGCTAGCAATGTGACTATGTCCCTAGAAGGGCTCATATAGCTCATTGGAGGCTGGTGCCACTATGTTTATGCTGCTGTTTTTATCATGCTAGTTAGATCAAAATTAGCACAGCTATGCCTACCTGGGCTGCAAAACAAATCTTCAATTGCATACCCTGAAGAAGGAAAAGCATGTTTTCTGCTCCCCTGATAACAAAAATTTCTTGGCAGTAGCTCTACATAACTGGGACTCCATTGACAGAAAAACATAGGGCGTGGTAATATTTAAGAGCCAGGGAATAGCTTGTTCCCCTGCTAACCCAGTGGCTTTTTGCTGGTGAAACTTACTATAAGAAGCATTCACTTCTTGGAGGATTGTCTAACTTCTTAATCCAGAAAAGAATGAGTATACAACCTCTAGCCTTCTACTAATGAAAGCAACTCTTCTAGCAGGGAAGAACACAGTTTTGCTGGATGTGTAGTGCTAAACTCTGAATTCTTCAGGGTCCAAGCCAGCTAAGTTTGTAAATTCAACAGCTAAAACCAATTCTTAATGCATTACAACTACTGCATTTTAAACGGCAAATTCTTCATGTCAGGAATGCCTTATTGTGCGCTGCAAAGCATTATTATGTAAATGATTTATAATCATGCTCTCTCACAAACTCTCTCCTCCAACTGCTGCACAACTGGGAAAAAATGTTTACTTACTTTCATAAGTGTTCTTCAAGTTGTGTTGCTCACGTCCAATCCACATCCCACCCACCTCCCCAGCGTCAGAGCATTCTGGCAAGAAGGAACTGAGGGGGATGGAGGGCAAGTGGGGATATATATGCACCTATATACCAGCACCACTCCAGCGGGCTCCCCTGCTGGATACCACTAAGGGAAAACTCTCCGACAATCCATGCACACAGGTCAACTGGAAGGACAATAATAGTTTATGGCATGGAGCTCAGGAGAATCTTTGCATTTTCAGTCCACAAAGGATAAGGTCCTTATGGCAGTTACATTTCAGGTGCTAGGGGAAAGGTTGTGTGTGTTCTGATTCTGGAACATTCTGTATCTAAAGTTATTTCACAAATGTAGCTAGATTGGGATCAAGATTAAAGTGAGAAAAATGATGGTGCTGATTAAAGAGAACACCCTTTTTCTCTGCTCCAGAGATGAGAAGCCACATGTGATATGTTTCCAAGCTACAGTTAAGAAGCATAATGTGACTTTCCTATCTCTTTTCTAAGATAGTACCAAGAAAAGAAACAATGTTAAAGGCTCCACAACATATACTGTGTTGCTAAAAAAAAAAATCCATTGAAGTCTGGACTATTCCAAATCAAGATTTAGTTTTTACCATTGGTTTCCCTCATACCTTCCCTGTGCTGAAATCCAATTTGAGATAAAATCTGAGAGAGGGACAGTTTATTTCTCTTGAGTCCATGAAGCTGAAGCCATTTATTGGATGAGATGAGAGGCTGTACATCCAAGTTCCACAATGTGTTTTTCAGTCGCTTTTCCTTTTCTTTTGACTTCCCTTTGTGGGCAACGTCAGAATCAGACTTTTCTTGTTCTCTTTCATATTTCATATCAAAGGTAACCTCTATAAAGAGAGAAAAGGAAAAAAAACAGTGTTGAGATTTACCAAAAAATTGTTTATTCTCTTCCACCATCACTTCTCTCACCAGTCCTCTTCCCAAGCATTTTTATACTTATCTCTCTACCTTTTTCTCATTCCACAGAAACGTGTGTTTAACTATGGAAAGTCACCTTCAATTCCATATGTTTCCCAGCTACCATATCCCTCTTCCTCCTCCATGCACATTCACTCCACTAAATTGGATTTAATCACCAAAAATTGCTCTTTTTTTTTTTTTTTTCAAAACAAAAGTGTTGGGAAGGCTACATCCAGTATGCCAGTAAGCAATCCTTCAAATCTATAAGAAACTTCACCCTATACATTGGGACCGTGTACTAATAATAGCCAATCATAACATGCACATCAAGTGCTTTGTACTGTAAATCATCGTAGAATACATGCAAAGTAGATCTACTTCTTAAGATACTCACGGTCACTCCAGGCAACTCTTTTACACAGATTGCCGGTCATTCTGGACTTCTTGATTTTGGGTCTCTCTTGTTTTCCCTCTTAAAAACCTGAAGAATTAAAACCAAACAAATAGTATTCAATGCAAAATCATTCAGAAGCCTGATCATAATTGAGACCTAGGCAATTTCAAGTATAAAATTAATAAAACAGCTTGTACCACAAAGCATTTACCATCTAGAGTAGGGAAGGGTCACCTGTGGCCCGCTGGCCACAAGCATCCCATCGGACCTTTTAATCCTGCCCTTGAACTCCCACCAGGGAGCAGGGTTGAGAGTTTGCCTCGCTCCGTTCCCCAGTAGCTCTGCACGGCTCCCAGGAGCAGGGACAGCCAGGGGGCTTTGTATGCTACCCCGGCCCCAATCACCAGCACTGCAACTCCTATTAGCCAGGAACAACAGCCAAAGGCAGCTAGGAGCCAGTGCCTGAGGACAGGGCATCAGTGCACAGAGCTCTGTGGACCCGCCTCTGTGTGGGAGCCGGGGGCGGGCGGCGGGGGGACAGGCAGCTGCTTCCAGGAACTGCTTCAGGTATGCACTAGGGATGTTAAATATTAGTTAATTGAATAGTTGATTAACCTCATGAATTCTTATCAGTTAGTTGACTATTCTATAGTCCCCAGGCAGCCCCTTTCCGGAGTGTGGGGTGGTCTGAGCGCCCAGATCCAGCACAAGTCAGAACTGAGCTGGGCTACTTTAAATGCAGAGCCGCGGTGGGATTAGGCCCAGGACCCAGTGCAAGCCGGGACTGAGCTGGGCTGCTGGCCAGCATGCTAAAAAAATGTACTAGGTAGGGAGGAAATGCATGTAGGCTATAGTATTAACCAATCAGCTTTTGCTTTTCAGTTAATCAACTATACTATTACATCCCTAGTAAGCACTGCCTGCCTCCTGCACCCTGAGCACCCCTTGTGTGGCCCAAATCGCTTCCTGAGCCCTGATCCACTCTCCCCCCCCAAATACCTCCATCCTAGCCTGGAGTATCCTCCTGCACCCCAAATCTCTCATCCCCAGCCCTACCCCAGAGTCTGCACCCCAGCCACAGCCCTCACCCTCCCGCCCCGTGTGCCTCACACGCTTACTCCGGCCAACCCTCTATACTGTTTCCATACTGAGATATGGCGTTCAGGCCAAAAAGTTTGCCCCCTCTTGTCTAGAAAGCCAGGCTTAGAAACACATAAGTAGCTATAATCATGGAGGTTGTCCCATTAGATAACACCATGCACATCTAAGGTCTTAAATGTGGGAAAAATGTAACAAAAAGGCAAGGGGTGAGACAGGTGAGACTAACAAGAACACATGATTGCATATATTGGCTGACTAGGCAATTTTGAGACATCTAGATTTTCAAGGTTTTTTTTTTTTAAATAAAACAAACAAAAAATATTTATGAATCACTATCAGGCCACCTGCTAACTACTGTCATTAAGGAGTTTGCCATAGGCATTACTACAGAGATAGGATAAATTACAGTATACCTAATCTGTAACAAAAGGACTATTCCTCCTTTGTAGAATCAAGTGTTATTTTTATCTTTTACATAACTATTTTATTAACTATTATAATCTAGGAACCTTAGTTCTTAGCAATTCTGGTAAGACAAAAAGCAAGTCTTCTTTGCAACCTTATATGTTAGGCATAGGACATATATCCCCATGTGTACAGAATAATTTTATTTTAACTTAATAAAATTACTCATTATTAGCCAGGTTTAGCTGTCAATATAACATTCAAAGACAATTACTTTTATTGGACAACTAAAGGAGATATGTTTTTGCAGGGGAACAGCTACTTGAGTGATTTCTAACCAGAAATAGATGAGGTTTGTTATCATAGCAGCCTCATGTTAACAACTAAACTGGTCAGCATTTTCAAGTCCTCTGCATTTGAGTTGTGGATCCCAGAAACCATCCGATTTTTGCAGCTGCACAAAGGTTTGACTATAGATTTTTCTTCATTTTATAGTGTAAATACCATTCCTGCTCATCCCAAATGAACAGCATCTGCACATGAAATGAATTTGGGGTAGGGGGGAGTTGTCTACACAAAGAAACTTTGACAAGAGTATGAAATGGCTTAACAGAAATATCAAATGTGCCTTTCCTTTAGATTTGAGGTTATCAGCTTACCTTGAACCCAAATTCTGAACCAAAACAGATTTTTATATTCAATAAAATTCACCTTTATCCTTTCACTCTTCCCAGTACAGAAAGGTCCCCTGCACCTTTGCTTACTGTACATCTTGAGTTTTTTACCTTGTGCTGGGAAAACTAGACTATTTGATAAATACAAGAACACCTTGGGAAAGCCTGGGGGATTTCAAGACTGGAATAGAACCAATGAGAATCTGGCAAAGTGTGAGCCCCTAGCATGGAACATGTAGTCAGGGGGCTAAGATAGAAGGCTGTTTCATGTGGAGGGGGGGAGTTAGGGAAGGATGAGATCTTAAAGGAGTTGAAAGATTATGAGGAGAGGGGGAACACAGAAAGGGCTGTTAAGGATCTGACACCTATCCCATGTCTTGGGCTCGGGGAAGTTGCTAGGACATTTTGGGTGTGTCTAGACTACCTAGTTTTGTCGACAAAAGTGGACTTTGGTCGACAAAACTATACCAGCGTCTACACTACCGCTGAGTTCTGTCGACATAACGTCGACAGAACTCAGCAGTTTTGTCAACGCTGGTATACCTCATTTTACGAGGCATAACACCTTCTGTCGACAGAACTCTGTCGACAGAAGGTGTTATTGCCTGTAACGTTGCGTCCAGACTATGGAGTTCTGTCGACAAAGCAGCTTGCTTTGTCGACAGAACTCAATGTGTCTGGACGCTCTTTGTCGACGGAAGTTTTGTCGACAGTATCTGTCGACAAAACTTCCGTCGACAAAACGCGGTAGTGTAGACGTACCCTTTTAGAAGCCAGGAGCCATGCAGAAGTGTCAATGCTACGAAACTGAGGTAAGGGATGGGTCGTGAAACACAGCACGTGATAATGCACGACTGGAGGGAAGGAAAAGACATGCCTTGGGGAGGAAGGATGGAGAGCGATGTAGGGCTCCACAGCTTGATTTTCTGACCCCCACGACTACAGCTCGCATTGCAAACCAGCCATGAGTGCGGAGGGACGGTAGGGGCTGCACTAGCCTAGTCTTACCTCTCGCCTTCCAGCAGCCCGTGGGGTATTTTAAGGGCAGCGCAGCAACAGCCCCCAGAAGCTTGGGGCTTTAGGGCTGTCCTGAGGAAGGAACAATAACGACAACGAACATTTAATTTGCTGCTGGGCCCGGTGGGGGCTGGGAGCTGCACCCCTGTCCCGGGGGCAGCCCCAGGCGCGGCAGGAGAGGGCTCCAGCGGCAGGGGGGGGAGGGACGAGGTGCGGGTTTAACCCCGCCGGGCGGGCGGGCCCTGCAGCTCCGCTCCCCACGTGGAAACGTGACATTCCATCCCGGCCACAGCGGCGCCCCCTGCCGGCCCCCCGCCGCCGCGGCCCGCGCAAACTCCCCTCACCTGGCTTCCGAATTTCCGCCGCCGCTCCCCACCTATTGTGACGAACGCGGCGGGTTCCAAGGCGCGGCCGCCCCAGTGTTGACGCTGGAGACAGCTGGGTTGCTAAGGCGGGGCCAAGCGCAGCCCGGGCGAGGTGCTGATGCAAGCGCAGGTCCCGGGCTCGCGCCAAGCGCCCAGCCCCCAGCCCGGGCAGTGCGCCGCAGCCACGCAGGTAGCAGCTCCCTGCAAGGCCTTGGAGCGAGGGATACTGCAAGCCAGCTCCCCCGGCTTGACGTGCTTTGCATCGGAATCCGCGTTTACAGTTTGGCTCAGTAGCTCTCAGCTTCCCCCCTCCTGCCCCTCACACACACACGGCACAAAGTCTCCCTGTGTCACCCTCTGTTCGCGCGACTGGGGACATGGTTTCATTGCCACTAGTGCGCACGGATCGATTTGCTCAAACTGACCCTTGACAAGCACTGGTGATTTGCAGGGCGCGCTGTGCTTTATCTAGTTCTTTGCTCACGTTAGCAGGGCAGGGTGAGACAAATGGTTCTTGGTTCAGAGATTTTGAAAATCACCTGAGAATTTAAATACCAAAGCTGGGGGGGGGGGAAACCTTCTTTTGCTTAGGTTGCAGGTTAAACCAAATTTGCTCCCTACTTGTCCTTCCAAGCTCCTGAGACAAGTCATTACCACTGTTGTATCAGTAAATTAGTGCAGTGGTAGCCATGGCAGTCCCAGGATGCTGGAGAGACAAGGTGGATGAGATCATTTTTATTGGCTCAACTTCTGTGGGTGAGAGAGACAAGCTTTTGAGCCACACCAAAGAACAGGGGCTCTGTATGGCTAGAAAACTTCTGTTGGTGACAGAGACAAGCTAAGTGCAATAAAAGTTATTACCTCACCCACCCTGTCTCTCTAGTATTAGTAACACATTTATTTACTTAGTCACATCAAAAGGTAGTAAAAGCTGATGATACAATACACAGTTCAGGAACAAAAGGGCCACAGCATATACATAACATGTTCATATTTATAAATATCAAAACCAACAAATCACAGCAGCTACTCCTACTCATGGTTGCTTAGTAAACAGCAATAGACAAGAGAAGAGCCTTATAATATGTATAGTTCAAATATGTACTCTACTGCTTTCTTACTTGGTTTCTTCATATGTTTAGAATTGAGAATTTAGACTACAGTGAACTTGCTAAGTCATCAGCTGTCCCCTGGGGGCAGAAAAGGTGCTCAGCCATGAAAAAGTTTTGCATTTTATCAGTTAAATACATACTGAATGTTCTGTGCATTGTTTTAGATATTGAGATTACCATAGTATAAGGTTTTCCAGTGGGGAAAAAATTGGTTGTATTTTAGCCATTCATTTTTCTTGAAAGTGCAACTCAAGATTGAGCTAGAGGCATAAAAAACACATTCTGCCCACTTTTCTGTTTTGCTTTTGCAGCCTTTGGTAATGACCTCAGATGAAAGTTAATTGAGATAATTTTCTCTGCAGTATTCCAAAAAATAATCATAGCAACAATCATAGCTATACACACAGTGATTGAAGGATAAAAAAAAAGTTTAAGTAAACATTGAAATGTTCTCTAATTTTCCATGCTTGTAGACCGCAAAACCCCTAAATTGGACAGAGCTACACCTACACTAAACAAACAAAAAATTCTTAAGCTTGCTGTTTATAGTGTTCTTGTAGTCATAATATGAGAGAGAGAGAGAGAGAGAGAGAGCAGATGAGATAATAGCTTTTATTGGAACACCTTCTCTTAGTGGAAGCTTGTATCCTCCATCTACAGGAGTTGGCCCAATATAAGATATCTCATGGTGACTGTTAAGATCAGCTGGTTGATTCTGGATGTCTAGATAAAACTCTCTAGGACCAGAAAATAAGACATTCACTGCCCACCAAACAAACATGAATATGTCCCAATTCACTACACATCCCTGCTTCATTCATTGCACATACCATCAAACTTGTGCAGAGAATGAGTCATAGTGTCATAAAATCTAAGGCCAGGAGGCATCACCAGATAGATCATCTAGCAACCTCCTGCATACAGGCAGTCCCCAGGTTACATACAAGATAGGGACTATAGGTTTGTTCTTAAGTTGAATTTGTATGTAAGTCGGAACTGGCTCCAGATTCAGCTGCTGCCACTGAAACTGACCAGGGGCTGACTACAGGAAGCTGGAGGCAGAGTTGCTCTGCCCCCAGCTTCCTGGAATCAGCCTGATCAGTTTCAACAGCTGCTGAATCTGGAGCCTGGGACAGAACAGCTGGGGCGCTGCCCGGTAGGTTCCCACAGGACCAACCCGGCAGCACCCCAGCTGCTCTACCTGAGGTGTTCCGCAACAAAAGCCTGGTCTGCTGGGGGGGGGGGCGCACTAGCTGCGCCCCCTCCCCCCCAGCAGACCAGGGAGACCCGAGCAAAGCCGCACAGGCGGAGGGACCCCGCCACCCGTGTGGCTTTGCTCCTGTCTCCCTGGTCTGCTGGGGGGGTCCAGCAAACCCGCTGGACCCCCCCCCAGCAGACCAGGGACACCCGAGCAAAGCCGCCGCCTGCAGACCAGCAGACCAGGGGGACAGGAGCAAAGCCGCCCAGGCAGCGGGGGTCCCGCTGCCTGGGTGGCTTTGCTCCCGGGCAAACGAGCAAAGCCGCCCAGGCGGCGGCTTTGTTCGGGTGTCCCTGGTCTGCTGGGGGGGGGGTCCAGCGGCTTTGTTGGACCCCCCCAGCAGACCAGGGAGACCGGGAGAAGCTTTTCTCGCCCCGGAGGACACGGGTGGCGACCCGCCGCCCGTGAGCTCCGGGGCGAGAAAAGCCCCGTTCGTAAGTGCGGATCCGACATAAGTCGGATCCATGTAAGTCGGGGACTGCCTGTATTACAGGCCACCAGCACTCATACATTAAACCATCAACCAAAATTAGATCAAAGTCCAGGAGACTAGACTATTATGTGTCACAGGTGGAAAATAGGAAGGACTAAGGTGCACTTAATGCCCGAGGCATCCACAAAAGCAATGACATGATTATGTGAGATATACCCAAATAATCCTGTCAAATGATCCACACCCACATACTGCAAAAGAAAGTGAAAAACCCCAAGGTCACTTGCAGTCTGACCTGGGGGAGAATTCTTTTTTGACCCTACAAATGGCAGTCAGATCCTGAATATGTGAACAAGAACCAGCCAGCCCAGCACCTGAGAGAAGAAATGCTTGGAGCAACCTCAGAGCCCTTGGCCCTCCCCATCCAATCTCCAGTTGTGGTCTTACCAGATGCTTCAAGGGAAGATTTTAAAAAATCCCTTCCTTATCCCTGCAGATAGTCAGCTAAAACACTGAAGCAAAAGTTTTGGGAAACATAAAACATTACTCAAAATTGAGTTCCAGCGTTGGTGAGCCTTGTCCCCTTCTATCACAAGCAATCCTCTCATATAATTGTCATAAATTTATCCAGCAATCTGGATATTAATTAATTATTTTCCCCGCACAACTCCCATTGGGACACTGTTCCAGAATCTCACCCCTCTGATGGCTAGAAAACTTACATCCAGCACCCTGACTAGGCTCCTGGTTAGTTTATCTATTTTTTTCTTGTGCCAACATTGTCCTTTAGTTTTAATAAGTCTTCGCCATCTCTGGTATTTACCCAATAATGTATTTAGAAAGAGCAATTAATATCCCCTCTCAACCTCCATTTTGCGAGACTGACCAAGGCAAGTTCTTCCAGTCTCCTCTCAAGAAAAGGGTTCTCCAGATGCAGAGCTATACCTAGAAGGGCATGGGGGCATCCCCCCAACCTGCATCACCATCACCACTTCACCCCTTTCTCCAAGCCTCCCACCTAGGGTTGCCAGGTGGTTTCAATAAAAACACCGGACACACTTGACATTACATCACAATCTACATTACATCTTATTTAGAAAATACCAGACATTTGTATTTTCTCATTTATATTTTCTCAGTTTGTTTCCTGAACAGAAAGCTCAAATACTGCTGTCCGGTTCAAAACCGGACACCTGGCAACCCTACTCCCACTGCTGCTTCTTCCCTGCCCTGCCTTTTCCTGTTCCTGCTCTACTCCCACCCCACCCTCCACTCCACAATCCCTTCCTCTGAGAGACAGGAGCTGGAGATTTACCAGGGGTTCTGGTATGGGGGAGCAGCAGGGATTGTGCCCTCCTGTGCTCACCACAGCAGCAGAAAGTGGAGTGCCCTGCCTGACCTCAGCCAGATGTGCTCTCTTCTCCCAAGTCCTCAGAGTAGAATACAGTAGAGCAGAGCAAGGGGTGGCTGGGGTACTCTGCTTCCTGACACTGTGGTGAAGCACAGTGACTTAGCTGAGAGATGGCAGCAGAGCAGGCCTGCTGGGTTATTCTGTTTTCTGAGACTCCTGCCACTGCAGTGAGTGTGGGGGAGCCTGAACCCTACTGCCACCTTGTACCAGACCGGGCCCTTATACCCATAGGATGGTTGGGGTGGCTGCTGCTGAACCCCCCAAAGCATGGGGCCTGAGGTGACCACCCCAAACCATCCTATGGATGAAATGGCTCTGCCCAAATGCTGTCTAGTGAATGAAGCAAAGCTCAAAATGGTGGACAGTAAGTGAAACAGGGATTCACTCATTGAACAGAGAAGATATAAATATTGAACAATTGACTCATCCCACTTATGCACTGAATTTGACAGGAGTCCTGTAGAAAGAGAGTTTATAGTACAAGTAGCAAACTAATTTCATATAATTAAAAAAATGCATTATAATGCATGCACTAAAGGGACAGAGTTAAGGCTGCACTAGCAATCATAATTTTAGTTTGTCCTTGTTTTTGAATGCTTTACTTTGCAACCCAAATTTTGTAGCATATGTTTGTATAGCTAAAACTTGGAATAGACTCCTTTTTTTTCCCTGGAGCTATTTGCTTTTTAATTTTGGGGGGAAGAATATTTTTTCAACCATAATGAAAGGATACCCAACTTTTTCCCCTGCTCCTAAAATTTCAAGTTTCCTATTTTTTTCCTTTAGAAAATTTTCTGCCATTATTTCAACTAATGAAAACAGGACTTGGCATTATAGTATAGCATTTTATGTATGCCAAGGATGGCACATGGCATAAATATCAGGCAATTATTACTTTACTGATTAAAGAGACATATTCTTATATAATAACAAGAAGTCTTGTGGCACCTTAAAGACTAACATATTTATTAGGACATAAACTTTCATGGATGGCAGCTCACTTTGTCAGATGCAAGCTTATGTCCTAACAAATTTGTTAGTCTTTAATAAGCCACAAGACTCCTCGTTGTTTTTGCTAAAACAGACTAACATGACAATCTCTCTGATTCTTATATAATAAATCTTCAAACTCTGTCTACTAATTACTATGCTATGAAGAGCTAACTTCAACAGGAAGTTTAATTTTGACACATCCTGCAGGGCACTCTGCAGTGTCGCCCTTCCTGTTGACTCAAGACACATACACTCACAAGGACAGATTAAGGCTGAGAAAGTAACCAGGCTACATTACCGCAGCATCCATTCTGTGTTTATTTATAAGTTATTACTACTGATAGTTTAAAAATCTTACCCTAGAGTATGGCTTAGCACTGAAATAATATATTGTTCAGTGTGTGGGCATAAAAAGAAAATCAAGATAATGCAGTAGCCAGGCTTTACTATTTTCCCACGAAGACAATACTGTCTCATCAAGTACTTCCTGAAAAAAATACAGGCAGTCCCCGGGTTACGTACAAGATAGGGACTGTAGGTTTGTTCTTAAGTTGAATTTGTATGTAAGTCGGAACAGGTACATATTGTAGGGGAAACTCTAGCCAAACATTTCTCCAGAGCTCAGTTCTATTCTCCCACACCTCACTTCCCTCAGTCCTTTATTCTCAAGCTGAGGTGTCTGCTGAGAAAAGCTGCTCCGCATCTCCCTGGTCTGCTGTGGGGGGCGCTAGCTTCGCATCTCCCTGGTCTGCTGGCGGGAAGCAGCTAGTGCGGGGTTGCCTCACCCCGTTTGTAAGTAGGGATCCGATGTAAGTTGGATCCATGTAACCCAGGGACTGCCTGTATTGTTAAATTCCCGGGCTTTAATGTTAGATAATTATACTATCCCACCCTCTATTGGGAAACATTCTATTGTAACATACATGGCAGCTAGTAGCACAAGGAAAATGGCTGACACAGATTCATCTCCCAATTTTACGAGAAGTCTGCTATAACAATAGATGTGCTCTTCTCCACTATACACTGAATATTTTTTCCCATTTGTCCCATGGGGAGGGTCCTGCCAAGTTCATGATCCATTTTTGTAAATTTCATCGTCATGGAATTTTAAACATCTTGAATTTCAGTTTCAGATATTTAAATCTTAAGTTTCATGGTGTTATAAGAATGAATATATATTTTAAAACTGAAAAATATAAACACATAAAGCCGGTAAGTCAGCATTTCTCAAACGGGGTGTCCTGATCCAAGAGGGGGTTGCAAGTCTTTTGTAGTGGGGGATCACAGTACTGCCACTCTTGCTTCTACCCTCCCTTTGGTGCTGGGCAGCCAGAGAACAGATGTCTGGATGCCCAGCTCTGAAGATAGCCCCTCCCCAGCAGCAGCAGTGCAGATATAAGAATGGCAATACACCCTTACTTCTGCACAGTTGCTGGTGGCAGTTCTGTCTTCAGAGCTGGGCATCTGGCCAGCACCTGTCATTCCTCAGCTGCCCAGCTCTGAAGTCAGTGCAGAAGTAAGGGTGGCAATACCTCAACCCCCTTACAATAGCCTTGCAAGTCCTTTTTGGGTTAGGACCTCCAGTCTGGAAAATACTTGTACTTTTATACACTTTCTCTCTATAATATAGTATAGAGGAAAAGTACACAAAAGACCAGATTTCATGGTGTGTGTCATGTTTTTCATGGTCATGAATTTAATCAGGTCCTCACTAAGGATGTTAAATATTGGTTAATTGAATAGTTGAGTGACTTCATTAATTCTTATCAGTTAGTCGAATATTCAATAGTCCCCAGGGGCAGAGCTGGCAGCCATTGCGCTCCTGCCCCACTCCCAAGGAGTGGCCTGCCCTCTGTGGGAGGTGGTCCATGAGGAGAGCCAGTCTCAAAAACAGCCCCCCTTGCAGACCAGATGCCTGTCACCTCTGATTAAGAGGCAGCAGCAGCCCCTGTCTAGGGGGAATCTGAGCTCCCAGACCTGGCACGAGCTAGAAACAAGCTGGCCTGCCTGCCTGCTTGCCTCCTAATACAGTTTAAATGCAGAGTTGCAGTGGGGGTATGTTCCAGACCAAGTGTGAATCAGTACTGAGCTGGGCTGCTGTCCAGCCTGCTAAAATATTTACTGGCAGGGGCAGGGACAAGGGGGAGGGGAAATGAGCTTTTGCTTATTGGTGAATTGGTTAAACAACTACACTATTACATCCCTAGTCCTCACCATGATGTGATTGGCATTAGAAGTAGAACTGGGCAAAATTATTCAATTATTTCAGAGAATACAGTTTTTGCTAAAAAAAATAAATTTTTCAAAACTCAGAAACTATTCACACTTGACAAATGGCTTTGGGGAAAAACACCTGTTTTTTAAGTCAAAGTATTTATTTCCTTTTTTAAAACATTTTGGTTCAACTTTTTCACTTTGATATATTTCATTTACACTTTTTCCATTTCAGAAAAGCATTTTGTTTTTTAAAATGGTGAAAAGCACCCAAAAAGAGCATAATCAAAATGAAAAGTTTGGAAAAAATTGATTTGAATTAACCTAAAATATTATGGTCAATTCAAAACTATTATTTTTCAAATTTTAGGTTCAACAATAAATATAATAAAAATGGCTTCAGTTCAAATTAAATCCAATTTTTTTTCTTGGCACAAACTGAACAAGCAATTATTTGTTCACCTCTATTAAATGAAATATACTCCAGAGGATCCAGGCTCTATTTCCTGAGCTACATGCTTTCACAATCATGCACTGCGGTGGTGAGCACCAAACACTTGGCTGAATTGGAGACAGGAGATCCCCGAGTTAAGAGATGTGTAGAGACTCTTCCTCGCCACCTGATCAAATTAAATGCTCATGTATAATTATACTAACAATCACCAGGGTTTTTCCTCCTCTCATCATATCCAGCTGCAGCATTTTAATTATAATTGAACTAGTATTCAGACATATCAGCTTCAATTTTCCATAATATTACAAGTTACATCATATATTTATAATTTTGGGTTTCTATCAAACACAATGCATGTAAACCTAATATTTCCAGTTATTAATTTCTTACAGTGCTGCCTGTAACTGCATCTATTTACAAAGGCTTAATAGCTATTCATATTATTCACAAATGCAGTAAACTGGCTTGAAAGACTAATGATTTCCAATATCTGTTGTTTTGTATAGCCCTAGTTCATAGCATTCTGTCTGGAATATCAATGGGATCTCTTGTCTAGCGTGCTGAAGTGTGACACAGAAGCTGGTGTTCACTACTCTCTGTCAGCAACTCATCAGGCCTGACATACTTACCAGACCTCACATGTTATTGTCATGCCATAGACCTGAAAGGTGGCATGCATGATTGTGTGTGTGTGTGTATTTATATATGTACATTGTAAAACTCATAACTCATTAATCACGAATACTATTGCAAGATGCATGGACGGTAACAGATACAAAATTACAAATGTGCTGAAATGTTTAGCAAGACATGTATAAGTCCAGTCTTCCCCATACAAAGGAATTTTTATTTGTTTATCTGATCAGCCTGGGGTCATCAGGCAGAGATAATGAAAGTCTGTTTACACAGAAGATAAACCAAGTCCTCGGTGTAGAAGAAATAGCCCATTACAGGGCTCTGAATCTCAAATAATAAGCAATTTAAGCAACTATTTGTGTATAATATTAATACATTACAGAATTGTATTGAGTAATGTATTTCATGAAAGCCTGTGACATGCTGGTGATTAATGCTATTGTAGAAGGTATCTATTAGCATTATATGAGGAATTAGGAATGTTTACTGATATTATGTGACCAAGCACAGAAACAGGAGGGAAGGTAGCATAATGGAATCAAAATAATGGAAGCCCATTTACATACAAACCATCAGGGAGATAGGTAGTCCACAGGAAGGGAAGACCAATAGGAGGCCATACTGCCTATTAGAAAGGGCCAATGAACTCTGAGAAATATTAGGGAAAACAAAGAGTCATTTTGGCAACTTTCACCTAAATAGACAAGGAAAACCAGCACCTTGTACTTCTGTGAAAGGTTCTGACTGACAGAAAGCCAGCCATGTATGGAAGGAAGTAAGATTGGTAAGAAATCTACCTTGAATAAAGAGTGTAGCTTGTTAAGTTAGCTTTAGCTACTACAAAGCATATTTTATTTTTATTTTCTATTATCATTTTTGTCTTTATCCCTTATGCATGATCTCACTTAAAACCTATCATTCTGTTAATAAGTTTGTTTTATTTGGAATTGAAGGCAACCTATTGCTGTGTTTGACTTGCACTGATCATTTTTCCACTTAACATAATTAAAGAAGCAGCAAACCTTCTTACAACTCTGAGGCTATGTCTACATTGCAGTTCTTTGCAAACTGCAATTTGCGTACCTTTTTCTGATTCTTTTTTCGGAAGAGGCTTTTCCGACATTTGGCCCGTCTATATGAGGCTAAATGTGGGGAAAACGTCCTCTTTCGAAAGAGCCCTTATTTCTCATAAAATGCGGAATACAGGGCTTCCAAAAGAACCACCGGTACCCTGGAAAAACTCTGTAGTGCAGACATAGCCTGAGTGTTCCAGGAGAGGGCTGGACACTTCAAGGATGATTCTGAAGGAATGTGGAATTGGGAGTGTGTTGGGGTCATCCAGCAAGTAGTAACCAAAGCTAGAGGAAGTCAGGAAGCACTGAACCAAGGCCGTATAGCACACAGATACGTAGGGAACTGCATGCTTATCAGCTGGCTGTTGGTGTCCAGGCTGTGAGCCACAGCTACAGAACATTTAAGGCAATCAGAGTTGCAGGGCAGGCAGTGACATAGCCCCTTAGTGGTCTAGGTTGAATCACAGAATGTCATATCACATTAGTGCCTCTGAGCCAGAGTCTAACATTCTTATTCATGTTGGGTAACAAATTCCTCTATGAGTAGCCCCATTTACTTCAACAGGCTATTTGTGGAGCATGGTATGACACTGGCAGACCTGGTGCCAACTCAAGCCAAAGCCCAGGGCTTCAATGAACAAATGCCTAGCTGGAAACCAGATGGGATGACTTGTGCGTTAGCACTGTTAAAGCAGATATTGAATGTATTTAGTGCTTGGATTTTATGAAATGTTTTGAGTTGCTGCATACATTAATCATAGAATACTAGAACTGGAAGGGACCTCTAGAGGTCATCGAGTCCAGTCCCCTGGCCCCACGGCAGGACTGAGCACATTCTAGAATCTAGATCATCCCTGACAGGTGTCTGTCCAGCCTGCTCTTAAATATCTCCTGTGATGGCGATTCCACAACCTCCCTAGGCAATTTATTCCAGTGTTTAACCACCCTGACAGTTAGGAAGTTAGTTTGACATCTGTAGTATGTAAGGTCTTGGAAAAAATTTTGAAGGCGAAAGTAGTTAGGAATATTGAGGTTAATGGCAATTGGGACAAATTACAACATGGTTTTACAAAAGGTAGATCGTGCCAAACCAACCCGATCTCTTTTTTTGAGAAAGTAACAGATTTTTTAGATAAAGCAAATGCAGTGGATCTAATCTACCTCGATTTTAGTAAGGCAATTGATATAGTACCACATGGGGAATTATTGGTTAAATTGAAAAAGATGGGGATCAATATGAAAATTGAGAGATGGATAAGCAACTGGTTAAAGGGGAGACTACAGCAGGTCATACTGAAAGGTGAACTGTCAGGTTAGAAGGAGGTTACTTGCGGCGTTCCTCAGGGATCAGTTTTGGGACCAATCTTATTTAATCTTTTTATTACTGACCTTGGCACCAAAAGTGGGAGTGTCCTAATAAAGTTTGCGGATGACACAAAGTTGGGAGGTACTGCCAATTCAGAAAAGGATCGGGATATCATACAGGAAGATCTGAATGACCTTGTAAATTGGAGTTATAGCAATAGGATGAAATTTAATAGTAAGAAGTGTAAGGTTATGCATTTAGGGATTAATAACAAGAATTTTAGTTATAAGCTGGGGACACATCATTTGGAAGTAATGGAAGAAGAGAAGGCCCTCAGAGTGCTGGTTGATCATAGGATGGCTATGAGTCGCCATTGTGACATGGCCGTGAAAAAAGCTAATATGGTCTTGGGATGCATTAGGTGAGGTATTTCCAGTAGGGATAAGGAGGTGTTAGTGCCGTTAAACAAGGCATTGGTGAGACCCCATTTGGAATACTGTGTGCAGTTCTAGTCTCCAATGTTTAAGAAGGATGAATTCAAACTGGAACAGGTACAAAGAAGGGCCACTAGGATGATCCGAGGAATGGAAAACCTGTCTTATGAAAGGAGACTCAAGGAGCTTGGCTTGTTTACCTTAACCAAAAGAAGGCTGAGGGGAGATATGATTGCTCTCTTTAAATATATTAGAGGGATAAATACCAGGGAGGGAGATGAATTATTTAAGTTCAGTACCAATGTGGACACAAGAACAAATGGATATAAGCTGGCTATTAGGAAGTTTAGACTTGAAATCACACGAAGGTTTCTAGCCATTAGAGGAGTGAAGTTCTCGAACAGCCTTCCAAGGGAAGTAGTGGTGGCAAAAGACCTATCTGGTTTCAAGATTAAGCTAGATGGGTTTATGAAGGGGATGGTTTGATGAGATAACATGATCTTGGTAACTAATTGACCTTTCATTATCAGTGGTAAATAAGCCAATGGAGGGATGATAGGAGTTACTATAGAGAACTTTTCCTGGGTGTCTGGCTGGTGAGTCTTGCCCACATGCTCAGGGTTCAGCTGATCGCCATATTTGGGGTCGGGAAGGAATTTTCCTCCAGGGTAGATTGGCAGAGGCCCTGGAGGTTTTTCGCCTTCCTCTGTAGCATGGGGCATGGGTCTCTTGTGGGAGGATTCTCTGCATCTTGGGGTCTTTAAACCATTTGAGGACTTCAATATCTGAGATATAGGTGAAAGGATTATTTTAGGAGTGGGTGGGTGAGATGCTGTGGCCTGAATTGTGCAGGGGGTCAGACTAGATTATCATAATGGTCCCTTCTGGCCTTAAAGTCTATGAGTCTATGAAGTTTTTCCTAATGTCCAATTTAAACCTCCCTTGCTGCAATTTAAGTACATTGCTTCTTGTCCTACCAGAAGCCAAGGAGAACAATTTTTCTCCCTCCTCCTTGTGACACCCTTTTAGATACCTGAAAACTGCTATCATGTCCCCTCTCAATCTTCTCCTTTCCTGATACTGATTTCGAAATTACCTTTAAAACTTAAGGTTAATTTTGAAAGAAGGGTTTTCTTTCGAAATAAACACATCTAGACAGCGTTTCTTTTTTCGAAGTAGGGTATTTCAAAATAGCGCCCGGATGCAATTATGCAAATGAAGCATGGGAAATTCAAATCAGCACTTCATTTGCAATTTCGCTTGACTGCATTTGCATTCTTCTCTCGAAAGAGGAATGCAGTGTGGACATACCCTCACTGCACGAAATTAAAGCATTCAGTAGAATGGAAACCACTTCATGCTAGGGGTGCAGAACACCCCACCCTTCCAGTTCCAGCTAAAGATGTTAAAAACTGATTAATTGACTAATCCACTGCATTTTGCACCGACTATTCAATTAGTCGATAGGGCGCCTTTGCCTTTGAAGTATAGCAACAACCCTAGGGCTGTGGCTATACTTCAAAGGCGAAAGTGCCGCATGGAGCCCGGGGTCATCTGGGGACTCCCCAGTTGATCCTGGGCTCTGTGCGGCACTGCCACTTTGAAATGCTGCAAGAAGCCTGATGCTGGCTCCCCATGGCGTTTCAAAGTGGCAGCATCGCATGGAGCCCGGGGTCAGCAGGGGAATCCGCAGCTGATCCTGGGCTCCACGTGGTGGTGCTGCTACTTTGAAATGCCATGTGCAGCCTGGGGACAACCCAGCTGGCCCCAGGCCGTACGCAGCGTTTCAAAGCAGTAACACCGCATGGAGCCCAAGGTCTGGCCCCAGGCTCCAAGAAGGGCTGCCACTTTGGAGTACTCCCACCTCTCCCCCCCCACACCTTGTTGCTTCTTTCTGATAGAGGCAGCAAGGCGGGGGATAGGGGGGAGAGGGGGAAGTGACTAGTCAACTAGACTGACGACTAGTCCTTCACATCCCTAGTTCCAGCGCCTATGCCCAACCCTGCTACCTGCAGACCACCTTATCCCCTGATACTCCTGCCAGAAAGCAAGGACAAGGGCACCATTTTTATGAAGGTCCTCAATTGGCCAGGGCCTCTGAGCATAGACTCTATTGGCCCAGTAGCTAATCAGCCACTCACTAAAGGACATATAGGTCTTGCATATTACAGCATCTTCTATTACATTTTGGAACTTCAGACTAACTCATTTGCATGTATATATTTACCTGTGTTATCCTTGGAAATACCTCTCTTTTTCCTAGTTAATAAATCTTTAGCTAGTTTATTAACAGGATTGCCTACAAGCATTTTCTTTGGTGAGAGATCTAAGGTACAATAGACATGGAGTAAGTGACTGGTCCTTTGGAACTGGGAATAACCTGAATATTGTTGTGATTGTTTGTATAAAAGACCTCCTATCACAACAGCAGCCTTGCCTGGGTGGAAAGATAGACAGGAGTGCCCCAGAGGACTGTCTGTGACTCCATGTTAAGGCTGTAAGAGTGCTTGAGGAGTTCACACTTGTTACTGGGTTGGTAAAATATAACTATAAAAAACACAGCAAATTTGGGGGTTGCACCTTGGTTTGTAACAATTTGTCCTGAGGTTGGCACTCACTTGTGATAGTCTGACATATGGTGCTATTCAGCATGAACAAAGGTATGAGAATCTGGCTTCCAAATGGTCTTTAAAAGTCCACCTCACACAGAGGAGCACACTCCAATTAATATAATAGCCTCTGAATGCATTACAGAGATGTTGAGAGCAGGAAAGCCCATTACAGTTTGCATCACTGAAAAAGAATCAGCAGATTCAAATTACAAGGCTATCAGCACTGCTATTACCAGTTCCGCCTATGTCTCAGAAATAGAGATATGTTCTTGCACATCAAATTAGCCAATTACTGCATATGCCTCAAGAACACCACATTATCTCCAAGACATATGACCTGAAGCCAAATGGGGAAGGGTAGCTGGGATCTATGTATAGAAGATTGAGAAGATCCATCTCGAGAATGTTTTCCCCCCTTTATGTATGTTTTCTTTGTGTTCCTTTGTATTTTTCATTTATAGCACAAGTGCCTAGAATCCTATTATTGTTATTAGGTGCTTTTTATGTTATGTATAAATCTAAATAAATGAAAACAGTGTATTTGCCCCAGGACAATGCAGTAATTATTAAGTTAATAAATATATTAGGCCTCGATTCCAGCAATACTTAAGTACATTTTGAAATTTAAGCACATTTGTAAATGTTGGTCAGATCAGAACTTTAGTTTTCTTGATATATTTGCTCAAAGCAATTATATTAACTTTGCTCTGACCTGTATCCTTGGTATATTCTTATGGAGATAATGTCTCTATTTCCATTACTTGGTAGTTAATCTTTCATTTGTATTTACTGCAGCTAATATCAAAGAAACCGTGTGTATCCTTTTTTCTAAACTGCCTTCTTGTAGAATAGTGAGATAACATGAGCCATGGCACATTGTACTGCCACATCTTCCATTAAAAACATCTCTATGTGATGTTTTTCAGACACACAACACATTAATATCTAAGCCGCACTTTAAGAAATCATTAAGTATCCAGTTATTCTATGGTGGTAATCCAATGTTTCAATTAGAGCTGGTTGAAAATTTTTCAGTGTAACATTTTTCTGTCAGAAAATGCCTATTTGCCCCAGTTGTCTTTTTCCTATTGTCATTGGAACATGATGAAATTGTCATTGGAATGCAAGTGAAATTCTGAAAGAAGTCAGGCGGGTTTCTGTTGGAAATCTACCTGGTTTCCTGCTAGCTCATCCTTCTGTGTCCTCAACATCCACCTAGAAGGCTGGATGAGGGAACTGCGGGCCTGAAAGCTGAGGAGCCCTGCTTCCCAGGCTCCTGTCTCCACAACAGCTCAAGCTCCCAAGGCTTCCACCTCCCTTTTAGTTGACTTCGCAGCCTGAAACAAAATGTCATTTTGACTCTTTTTTAAATTAAATTTTAGAACTACCTTTCCACGGGATATTTTGAAAAGTTCATTTCTTGTTACATTTTGACATGGAACAGGAAATCCAGTTCCCAATCAGCTCCAATTTCAGTTTTGAATCAGCTTTAAACTATCAATAAAGCCAATTTTCTACAAAGCATTATATACCTATTAACTGGTGAACAAAGGATTAATATCAGCTCTGCTTGTCCATCCCATTGCACAGAGTTCAGGGGAAACACTACAACAATGGCTATTTGGAAGGTAAAGGGGGGGAAATTACTTTGGGAAGGTCAGGACTGTATTGAACCCCAAGACAGTTATTTTTCTTCATTGTGGTAGCCTAAAGATATAGGCAAGTGCTAGGTAAGACACAGGTATAATTTAAGTCAGTAAAGCAGGGAACCTACAAACCTCAAGGCCTATAAGATAAAAGCTTAGCTAAACTGATCAAGGCATAAGGTACAAAAAGCCTTAGAACAGGCAGTTAACCAGGAGTAACCCCAGATCATAAGATAGATTAATGTAATGACTTCACTTCTGACAGGTAACCACAAGATGCCCATTTGTACCAGCTTACGATATGTTTATGTTAGGAACATCAGCAGATGTCTGGCCACAATAATGTCATGGAACCAATTGACACATATGCTAAAATACCCGAGGTGAAAGGCCCATTGGTCTAGGATCGAAAAGCCCTTTAATGTTAGTAGGGTGTGGAAGTTTAAATAAGGAAAAGGGTTTGAAACCCGAATTGAATGTTCAATAGGCATAGTGGCCTCAGCAGAACACATTATAAAAATTGTCTCCCAGCCTGCGTGCCTTGGGAGATGCCAGGATGATGACCTCTGACAGTGATGAGGAAGATGACTAACACTTTAATTTTTTCAGCAAGGGATGGTGTGAGTATATGGATGCCTGGCTGGAGTGAATATGACTTTGTTAATTGTGCTGAATAAAAGTGTTATAAGGACAAAATGCCTTTCTAAATTGTAATTGTCTCCTTTGTGCATGTTGGAGTTCCATAATCTATTATATATTTCGAAGAGTTAGTTTGTTTGGGGGTTTATTTGTGCAAAATAAAGTTATACTTTGTGATTACCTACAGATACCAAATTTTGCATAAACAGTTCTGCCACTTATATTAGCTGAATGTGCTACTTTTTACACCGGAATATGTGGGATGAAAGGTTTAAATAATTATTTTTGTTTTTCATTAGAAAAAAAGTCATGACTATTGTGATTAGAGTTCATAAAAATATTTGCTAACAGAATTAAAATTGAGTCACCTATTCAACTGCCATTTCAGTGCAAGCAAATTTTTTACTGTTACAAAGCACAAAATAATTCAAAAATATTCAAAATAATTAAAAATTAGTTATGGAAAGAGTAATGGAAACTTTACGAGTTTCTGATTCAAATTTACTATGTATGGAAATTATTCAATAAAATGACTAATGTTTGAAGTTGAAATCATACAAATTTAAAACTATTCTTTTACTTCCCTTTTGCAAGCACATAATTAAATATATGTAACAGAATTTTTTATTTCTTGAACTTTCCTATAAGTGTAATCTACACAAAATGACTTTGCCTGATCAATATCAGGCCTCACTTGCTAGTTATAATAATAATTCTAATAACTCTGGATCTGATCTCAGGATTAACCCTCCCAATCCACAGAATGTTCATTGGGATTTCAAATTGATTGATATAATTAATACACAACATAGCCTAATATATTTAGACTTTTTACTGAATTTTTACTTGAGAAAAAACGACTTTCTGATTAGGTTCTTAATACTGAGACAATTTCCAATAGACAAACCACTTTAAAATATCTGCAGTAATGCCAGTAAAACTTTATGCAACCTCTAATAAAAGCCAACTTCAATTAAACAACTGCTTTTTGCAGGTCTCTTGGGTGGTTGCTTAAGTCAGGTTTTGCTGTAATATACAAAATATTTATAAATATTAGTCACAATGCATTTCAACTCCCAAAGCCACCCATATTGACTTAACCTGCATTAAAGTGCTGTCTAAATCACAATGAGCATATGTATATAAAGTTCTTAGTACACATTGTACAGTACAATAAGTGAACTGTGCCCTTCCCCCCCAAAAAAAGATTTCTACCCTGAGGAGTTTTGAGTCTAGGGGTAAAATGGATACTATTCAGAAACATTGAACAGTCTTGTCAGAACAGTTTAGCAATCAGCCATGGGATGGAGCAAGGACAGGAACAGGTATAGAGTATTGCAAGGATAGTCTGTCAGAACTAGCAGGCAGTTAGGAGTATACCTAACAATGTACTGGTAGTTAATCTTGAGCAGACTGGCATGACTGCTGTAATTAGGAGCCAAGCCAATAGACCTGCTTTGGAGAGTCACCTGGTTAAAAACACTTGCTTGTGGATTGGCTGGACCCATAGGATTTGCAGGTGATTCATCGGGCTAAGGACACTCATCACATATCTAGATTTAGCTGACTTTGATTACAACAAACATATTTTCAAGCCAGTCCACAATGACTGATGATTAAATGTCTTTGTATTTATGGCATTATTTTCATGTGATGACGTTACTACAATGGCAAAGAATCATGGAAAAATTGCTTTCTTCTAACACTGAGCAAGGGACTCTATTTAATAACAAAGTACCCTCTTCTCGCCTTCTGTCTCTTTACTTCACTGTAAAATTCTGCCTTCTTCCCTGACTTCCTATTACAGACTTAAAAGAAGCAGTACTTGCCTTCACACTAACAACTCCCTTTCCAAACATGGACATCACAGACAGAAAGGGAAGAAGTGCAGCTCAGCACTTTCACCCTAAATATAGTTCCAGTGCCACTATCAAAAAGGTTTTTTAAAAAATATTACCAATAATTTGGAAACCATAGACTACCAAGACCCAGTCACTAACATTCATTAAATTGAATGATCTACTAGTTTAGAATTAAATAAATCCAGCTATTCAAGCATGACAAGACATAATTAAGTCCCAATCCACATTCCAATCAGTAAATAAGACCAGAGTTTTGTACCAGAGACTTTAGGGGTATGTCTACACAGCAGTCCCTATAATAATTCATGATATTTCAAAATAACAAAGTGAGCATCCACACAGCAAGCCCATTATTTCAAAATAACAGGCTTCTTATTCTGAGTTTGTAACCCTCATTTGACGAGGAATAATGCCCATTTTAAAATAGCTATTTCAAAATAAGGTGGCTACGTCTACACTGGCATGATTTTCCGGAAATGCTTTTAACGGAAAAGGTTTTCCATTAAAAGTATTTCCGGAAAAGCACGTCTAGATTGGCAGGACGCTTTTCCAGAAAAGCACTTTTTCCGGAAAAGCGTCTGTGGCCAATCTAGACGTGCTTTTCCGCAAAAAAGCCCCGATCGTCATTTTCGCGATCGGGGCTTTTTTGCAGAAAACACTACTGTGCTGTCTACACTGGCCCTTTTCCGGAACAGTTTTCTGGAAAAAGACTTTTGCCAAAACGGGAGCAGCATAGCTTTTCCGGAAAAGCACTGATGATTTTACATTAGATCGTCAGTGCTTTTCTGGAAATTCAAGCGGCCAGTGTAGACAGCTGGCAAGTTTTTCCGGAAAAGCGGCTGATTTTCCGGAATAACTTGCCAGTGTAGACACAGCCGGTGTGTTTAGACAGGGCAGCTGTGGTTAGACAGGACAGGTGTGGTTATTTTGAAATAAGTGGCCTCCAGAGCTTTTCACAGGTGCCCTGGTAGCCACTCTGTCCACACTCATCAGAACTCTATAATTCCCCTTCAGCCCTTAAAGCTGCAGCCACAGGGGAAAAGTCTTGTGGTGCAATTTAGGCCCTGCTAGCCTATGCCACACACCAACGCCCTGCTCTGCCTTCCCTGCTGCCATGGCAGACCCCAGCATGCCTCCTAAGCCCTCCACAGTTGCTAGCACTGCTGCAGCCAGCTCCCAAGTCCCTTTCCAGGGGCAAAAGAGGAAGGCACCATCCTGATCTGGTGCAGAGATCCTGAATCTCATTGAGGTCTGGGGGGAGGAGGCAAACCTCCAGTATCTCTACACCAAACATAGGAATGCCAACATATACGGACAGATGACCAACAGCCTGGGCCAGAAGGGACACACCCACACCTAGGAGCAGGTGCGAGTGAAAGTAAAGGAGCTGAGGCAGGCTTATACCAAGGCCAGGGAGCACAGCTCCTACTCTGGGGTGGCATCCCACTCCTTCCTCTATCTCAAGCACCTCCACTGCATCCTGTGAGGAGTGGGGTGTCAGTCCCTTCCCCCACCTTGTTGTGGACTCTGGGCTGCAGACACCTGTCTCCAGCCTCCCAGAGGGTGTGGCTGCGGACAAGGAGGAGGAGGAGGTGTAGAAGGAAGAAGATAAGGAGGCTAGCATCAATACCATACCCACTAGCCAGGAGGTCACCCTGTCTCTGGGTCAATACCCCCTGCCCAGGATGTCATCCAGGGCTCAGACAAGGCTAAGGAAGGCCCATCAGATGAGCTGCATTACTTTCCCTAGACATACCCGGGGAGAAGTGGTGAGGAGCTACACGCTCCTCACCCGGCCTTCTCAGCCTGGGGATCACACAGCAACCTGTGCATGTTGGTGCACATGGAGCAGCAGCCCGGAGTGGACTGCCACAATGAGGCTGCCACACAGGAACTTTGCACTCCTGCTCGCAAGGGTTCTGGAGAAACCAGTCTTACTCCTGACCCCATGGTGAGACACCTTCCCACCACAACCCACCACTAAGGATGTTGGGGTCATGGACACACACAGCAGTCTGCACACAGGAATGCCCACACTCTCGGGGTGGCAGCCACACCCAGGCAAGTGTGGTGAGGCGACTGAGCCCCTGCCAGGGGAGCCTGCCGGGACAGAAAGGGAGTGGAGGGTAACCCAGTAGCACCTCCTTACCAAGCAGCATCTGCCGCTCACACACAGCTTCCCCAACACCCTCCCCCACCTCCTCCAGGGGGTAGGAGTACAAGTCCTCTCCCTGTGGGATGCCACCACTGCCAGATCCAGCATGTTTGCAGCATAGAGGGAAGCTGAGCTGCTCCATTGCCCCCCTCCCACCTGCAGGCTCCTGGCCTGTCCATGGGAGAAGTGAGGCCTTCCTGGGACATCTGTGCCCCTGCAGGGTAGGGCCCACTGTCTAGGCCACAGATGGACTTGCTCAAAGCACTTCGCCTTCATCTGACCCAAGACCTTTTGGTATTGGCTCAGAGATGAGGGCTGGGCTTCAGAGACCCTGTCTCCTGGGATGACTGCCCTTGTCACTTTTCTTCACAGCTGGATCAGCTGCAAGTGAGGTACAAGCCATATCTCCTGTGCCAACCTCACGATCCTGTGAGACCGGCAGGTGCCGCAACCCCAGGAAGACTTGCATTGGGAGCACATCACTGCAGGGCACGTAGGCAGGACCACAGACTGGATGCAGACCTGGAACTGCACTGCATCACCTGGCAGGAGCTGTTGCAGCAGGTCCGGAACATGTGTGCTGCTTTCACCATTGCTGTCAACCACTGGGTGGCCACTATTGAGAGGTTCAGCAGCCACCCACCCCTGTTCCTGTTGCCACTCCTGCTCCAACTCCTTCCCCAGCTCCCACCCTTGTCCTCGCCCCTCCGGCTTCACCCCACTAGCTCCCCCCATGACCACCGAGGGCCCCACACAAGGCGGCACCAGTCCTAGCCCCATCCATTAGTCCAGTGGTCCCCAACCTTTTGGGGCTGCCGTGTGCCCGGGGCGGGGGCTATGCATGTCCCGGGCACCCGGGGTGCAAGAATGGCTCAGGCCGGCCCTGGTCGCTAGGCGGGTGCACATAAATGCCCCAGCAGGTGCCATGGCACCCGTGGGCACCGCGTTGGGGACAACTGCCTTAGCCTCTCCTCCCGCTCTTTCCCTTCCAGTTCCCTCCTCCCCCTCCCCAGTTACATTTACCCCAAATTTAAAAAACATTTTATTCTTTCCAAATGAAAAAGGGGTTTATTGTATCTGCAGGAGAAGGGGGGGAGGTGGGAAGAGAGGACAAGGGAAGGCAGGGGTGTGGGAGGAAAGGCACAGAAGAGCATTGCTGAGACCCCTTGTGGGGAGGCCCAGGAGATAGTCTCACATCTGGTCCTGGCTAAAACTGTCCTTCAGGGCCTCCCAGATGTGCACAGTGTCCTGGTGGGCCTGCTGGACAGCAGCTCCGTGTGACTGTACAAAGACCCTTTGCCAGCTGCTCAGCAGGAATGTCTCCCCCTTATTTTCACATAGGTTGTGCAGGACGCAGCAGGATGCCACCAAGTGCCAAGGTTCAGGCAGGTGAGGAGACAACAGAACCTCCCTTTAAGACGCTTGAAGGTGCACTTCACAACCATGCAGGACCTTCTGAGCCTGGTTTTAAAATGTTTCCTGGTGGTATCAAGGGGTCTAGGGTAGGGCTTCATTAGCCAGGAGAGCAGAGGGTAAGCTGTATCCTCCACAATGCACATGGGCATGTCCATATCTCCAACCTGACACGGTGCAGTCAGGGAAAAAGGTGCCGACGTGCATCTTCTGGAACAGCACTGAAGATGTGGGCATTGTGCGCCCTCCCCAACCACCCAACAATGTCCGTAAGGTGGCTTCAGTAGTCCACAAGAGTCTGCAGAACCATGGAAAAGAACCCTTTCTGGTTGATGTAGTCTGATGCCCAGGAGTCAGGGGCCCAGATGGGGATGTGGGTGCTGTCAAAGCTCCCCCCACCCCCCACAGCTGGAGAAGCCCATGGCAGCAAAGCAGGGGATGATGGGGTCCGTGTCAGCAGGATGATGACCCTGTGCAGCAGGATGGTATTGATGGTCCTCACTACCTGTAGAAGACAACAAATGGAATCACAGGGTTGCCAGGATCCTCGGGAGTTCCGAGCTCAACCCCTTTCCCACACACTAGGACCAACCCCAACTTACCCCATCACCTGGCAGGACTTTGTGAAGGCAGGACTGACAAACCTTCCAGAGAGGGAGGTTCTACCACCCCACCTCCTGCCCTTCCCAAGGGAACTTCATTTCAGAAGTTCACCACCCTCCAGTGACAATATCATGAGAGAATCATACCTGAACGAGCACAGCCCCGACGTTTGATCTCCCCACACCAAACTGGTTCCTGATGAAGGAGTAGCTGCCCGGCGTGGTGAGCTTTCAAACTGTGATGCAACCCTATTCTGGAGGGATGGCAGGTTGCATGTGGGTGTCCCATCACCGAAGGACAGGGGTGAGCCACTTGCACAGCTCCAGGAAGGTGTCCCTCTGCATGCAGAAGTTCTGGAGCCCCTACTGCTCCATGACGATGCGGTCCCACCAGTCGGAACTGGTGTCACTAGAAGCAGTGGTGCACGGTGTACCGGGGAGGGCGGAAGGAGTTGTGCTACATGAGTAGAGCCTAGAGAGGAGAGGAGATGAGAGAAGAAGAGGTTCCCCGCAGGGCATGGTGGGTACTGCTGCTCCAGAGCCATGTGGGCAACATGCAGTAACTGCACCAGAACGTGCGGCATGAGGACTAAAAGCTGGCGTCTGCTTTACAGCAGGTCCAGCTCCATGGCTAACATACTGTGATGTCTACAAGGGCAACCAGAGCAGGCAGTGGGAAGAGTGTGCTATCCCTCAAGAAGGTAGGCAATGGAGAAGAGCCTGAGACAAACTTATGTAGGGGGGTCCCCTTTAAGCACGAGCCTTAGCTAGCCTCAGTCAGCTGCTCCAGGAAGTGACTGCTGTCCTGATGAACTGCGGGGCTTTATGTGCGATTGAGGCTCCAATCAATGTTAGATGCTCTATTTTGAAATAGCTCAGCGCTATTTCAATGAGCATTTGTAGTGCAGACGTGCAATTTCAAAATAAGCCATTTCAGAATTTTTATTCCTAAATTGCTTATTTTGAAATAAGGGTATAGTGTAGATGTGCCCTAGATGTATGCTTCACTGCCCGCATGCTATTGGCCAAGCACAATCATTATCATATCCCTGGTTTGTTTATTTTGATATTAAACTTATTGGCTATGTCTACACTGCCCCTGTTTTGCGCAACAAATATGCAAATGAGGCAAAGTGTGGAATATCTCCACACCTCATTTGCATAATTAATTAGGCTAAATTTTTTGGCCAAAAACCCCCTCTTGTGCAAGAGCCATTCTTCCTGAAAAAAAATGCAGAAGAACAGCTCTTGCACAAAAGGGGGGTTTTGCGCAAAAAAGGAGCCATGTAGATAGCTCCTTTTTGCACTAAACCCTTTTGTGCAAAAATGGAGCCTCATTAATTATGCAAATGAAGCATGGCGATATTCCACCCTTTGTCTCATTTGCATATTTTTTGCGCAAAGGGGAGCTTTGTAGACATAGCCATTGTGTTTTACTTTGCCCCCAGAACTTGTGTGCTGCAGCTTTTCATACTGGAAAATGCATAGCTGTCTCTCAGAAGCTAATAGGGGAACGTTGGGAGATTTTGACAAGTGAGGAATTTGAAACCAAAAGTTGAGTATTTGGTAATGGGAAGAGACACATGTTCTTTCCCCTTCCATATTCTCTTGATTTCCTGTATGAAAAGATAAATAGGGGTGTGTTCACAAGAGAAGGGTCTGAATGCAAAATCTGTATTTCTGTATGCAAATGCATATTTGTGCACAAAAATATGGGATATGCAAGTACAAAAGATGCATATACAGATTTTGTAGTTGCCAAAATCATAGTTTTGAAATTATGATCTATAGTGATAATAGGGATTTTAATTTTACTGTCATCTGAGAGAGGAAAATGTTTGAATATTCTGCATTCTCATGGTCTGAAAATAATCCCTTCAGAGACAATTCCTAAAGGCTTCATTGTGAAGTTAGGGAACTTCATTGTGTTTAACTTTGTTATGTTTGTGACTGAAAGATGTTCAGATTTGCTATTCTGCTGGGTATATTGTACTAAAAAGAGGAATTTGTGTTTTTCACTTTTCCTTTTTTTTTATATATATATGTCTTGGGGTTCATCTGGTTATTGAATCCTGCAACCTGGCACACTCCTCTTAAAAGACAAGAATCTTTTCCTCTTTGGAGACTAACTCAGGCTGAAATAGCTCTTTCTCCAAGAGAAACCTCTTTCAGATTTCAGAAGAACATTAAAGTGTTCTGGCTATCCATAAAGATTACAACTGCCTTTTTATATTACCACTCTTCAGAGCCATCCAGCCCACAGGACGTGTTGGGGCAGCTGCCTTGGGGACCCTGTGGAGCCCAGGATGACCCAAGGGACTAGTAGGAGGCCTGATGCTGGCAGCAGTTATTGAGCCCCTCTCCCCTGCATTCAGCCATGGTTATCGTGGAAAGCTGGGGCAGGCACTTAGAGGAAGGGATGGAGTGGGGCAGTGCAGGGGGGAGAAGAGGTAGGGCAGGGCTTGGGGTAGATGTAGGGTTACCAGGTAGATACCGCCAAAAAAACAGACACATTTGATGATGGGCGGGGGGGGAGGGACCAGCCGGAAGGGGGGCGGGGTGGGAAGCAGAGCTGGCAGGGGAGGGTCCGGGGACCGCGGGGCTAGCCGGGAGGAAGGGGGGGCAGGAATCAGAGCTGGGGGGGCCGCGGGGCTGTCCAGGAGGAACGGGGGACTGGGAGGAAGGGGGGTTGGGAAGCAGAGCTGGGGAGGGTCGGGGGCCACAGGGCTGGGCGGGAGATGGGGGGGGCCAGAAGAAGGGGGGCGGGAAGTGGAGCTGATGGGGGGGTAGGGGGAGTGCAGCACCTGGCCGCAGCTGGAGTCCAAGGGGCCACACCCCCGGCAATCACTCTCTCGAGTTGCTTGTAGAAGCCGGACGGGGGCAGGGGCTGGGAGCCACTCTCCCCACCCAGCTTCTTGGTGCAATCAGAGGCTCCCAGCTGAGAGGCGGAGCCGCTATTGGCACTGGGAGCCTCTGGTTGTGTGCAGGAGCCGGGCGGGGAGAGTGGCTGGGAGTCCCAGCCCCCCCTCCCCTCCCGGCTTTTGCACACGACCACAGGCTCCTAGTGCCAATCATAGCCCTGCCTCCCAGTCACTCCCCCGCCCCTGCCAGGTTTCCGTCCGGCACCCAGCTAGGAATTCAGAAAATACCGGACATTGCACATGTCTGGTATTTTCTGAATTTTTCTACCGGATAGATGGTGCAAATACCGGACTGTCCGGTAGAAAACCGGACACCTGGCAACCCTAGGTAAATGAGTGGGATTATCCCAGGCTCACAGCACCCTAGGGACTGCACTGCCACTGTTCTTAACCCTAAGATTAGTTTGTTGTGTAAAGAAGGGTACTATGCAGCGAAAGATGCAAATTGTACAATGTGTGTCTCTGGTAGTTAATTATTACTGAATATTTCTTTCACAGAAATATGATTAATTCACATATAATTTTAGTTGATCAATTCAATTTGTGTTAGAACTCTTGAACTCAGATGGGTTCATTCAGTTGAAAAAGTAATAGGACAACTGCCTCATTCATTTGTGTTTCCAACCACCGCAATATAGAAACAATAGTATGTGTATGTATGTATGTTATATGAAAAAGACAAGGTGGATGAGGGAGTATCTTTTAGTGGACCAGCATCTGTTGGGGAAAAGACTAGAAACATGGTTTTGAGCTACACTGAGCTCTTTTGGGAAAGGAGAAGGGGGAGGAAGGAAGTAACCAGGACATCACAGCTGTATACAAAATGTAACAGATTGTTTAGCATAAGTAATTAACACACATTAGAGGCCATTCAGGGTGAAGTGGGCAATTAACATCTCTGCAATCATAGGACAATGGCTATGGCTGCACTAGAGAGTTCACACAACAGCCCAGCTGCAGCTGCGCCACTGTAAGCTGTCTGGTAGCTGCTCTAAATTGACAAGAGAGAGATTCTCCCCTTCCCCCCAGCCCGCTTCCCCAACAACAGCCCCCTCCTACCCAAGCTTAGGCTCAGGGCTGGCGACAGACTTCACTAGGCCCTGGGAAATGGATGGTGGGCTCATCTCTGGGCACTCTGGAAGCAGGGCCACATTATCCACTAGGCTAATAGCATTAGGCCCTCCCATTGTTTTGGCAAGAGGCCAGGGCAGGGCAGGGACAAAGCTGGGGCAGGCACTTAGGGAAAGGGGTGGAGTGTGGCAGGGCTGCGGGAGAAGAGATAGGGCAGGGCCGGAGGTAGATGAGGGGGATTGTCCCAGGCCCACGGCGCCCTAGGGACTGCCAGTTGAGGAAGAGGGTGTGAGGTTGCTCACATGGCCCTGCTGGAGCTTGGAGCACTCCTGCCAGCAAGAAAGAAAGAAAGGCAAAGCAGCTCCCTGTGGCTTAGGAGGAGCCCCCTCTCACTCCCTGACAGAACAGTAAGCAACAGGCAGCATGGTGGGAACTGAGGGGAGGCTTCAGCTCCTTCTGCCCTTCCTAAAGGATGCTGGGGAGGCAGGGCCGGCCCACAACATTTTGGCACCTGAGATGGGGAACTCAAATGATGCCCCCTCGCTTGGGCCAAAACTTTGAAAGGTCTCAATTCTCTGGGTCCTAGTGGCACCCCCTCCCCCCACAGTCTGGCACCTGAGGCAGCCGCCTCAGTTTGCCTCATGGTAAGGCCAGCCCTGGGGGGAGGAGGGGGGCAGTGTCTCAGGCAGTCCTGGACCAGTGTGGGGTGCACCTCCAGCCATCCCCTTTCACCTACCTGCTGCATAGCACAGCAGCTTGCAGGAGAGCTCCAGGAGCCCCGCTGGGAGTACACCCACCTCCTCCTGCAGCTGAGGGCCCTAGCTGGATCTTTCTGCATTGGTACCCCGCCTTACTGTCACTTCTGGTTTCATTCCAAAAACTGAAAGCTAAATATACCTGAAGTGAATCTCTTTTCTGCCCCAACTCAAACTATTTTTTTTCCTAAGTGAGAAATGTTGGGTAAGCATAGAATGACTGCGATTTGAGAAGGGAATGAAACAAAGGCCAATTCCTGGGGACAGTTACATTTTTGCAGCCTTATTGACTTCAGGCCAGTGTCCCGGAGAACACATTTTTGCACAAGACTAGATTTAGATCCCTTCAGCTTTTTCACACCTGTATATGCAGAATCTCATTCACTTTCCTCCCCAGTGAACATTTTAAAGGTGGGGGGAAGGGGAGAGGGCAAGGTCTGTCTGTTTGATTCTTCATTCTATTCCAGCCTAGTACACAATCCCACCACTACCAAACCTGATGGTTCTTTTGAGATGTTAATTTTCAAGGAAGTATTTTTGTTAAGGAGGCAGAAACCACAACAGGTTTTGTCTTATTCATTCAAAAGCTGAAGTGCAGGGGACCGAACCACATGGGCTCAAGAGGTCCCTTCCAGTCTTATGATTCTAATTGTGGAAGAGCTAATGAATACAAAGGAAATGCATTTAGGTGGCTTGCTACAGACAGGACACCGTGGCTATGTCTACGCTGCACAGTTATTTCAGAATAAACTATTCCGGAATAATAATAAACTATTCCAGTCTCTTGGTTGCAGGAGAGGACAAAGGCTGTGTCTGGGGGGCAGGCTCTGGGGGTGTGTCTACATTGGCATGATTTTGCGCAAAAGCGGCCACTTTTGCGCAAAAGCATGCTACCTATCTACACTGGCCACGTGTTCTTGTGCAAGAACACTGAAGTTCTAATGTGTGAAATCAGTGCGTCTTGCGCAAGAACTATGATGCTCCCGCTCAGGAAAAAGCCCTCTTGCGCAACTGTTCTTGTGCAAGAGGCCAGTGTAGACAGGCAACATGAATTTCTTGCGCAAGAAAGCCCGATGGCTAAAATGGCCATCGGAGCTTTCTTGTGCAAGAGAGCGTTTACACTGGCACGGATGCTTTTGCGCAAAAGCACATTTCTTGCGCAAAAGCACATGCCAGTGTAGACGCTCTCTTGCGCAAATACTTTAACGCAAAAACTCTTGCGCAAAAACTCTTGCGTTAAAAGTATTTGCGCAAAATCTTGCCAGTGTAGACATAGCCTGGGTGTAACCCACACACCTAATGTGGTTCACTGTCCATCCCACGTAGTGGCACTTAGACCACTTACAGCAAGCGATAAGCATAAGGGAGCTCTACAGCCTAAGCAGCAGAGGCTTTTATACTAAGCTCCAGAGGTCCCAGGTTCAAATCTGGCCAGTGGTGGTTACATGGGTTAGGAATGAATGGTTTGGAGTGTCAAAGGAGGCTCTGGGTTTGGAGGCCAGGAGTGGGTTAGGGTTGGAGTGCAGTGTCTGGGAGGGTGTTAGGATGCAGGAGGGGGTTCTAGCCTGGGGTGAGGGGGTTGATATGTGGGTTCTGCCCATGTGGCACTTAAGTGAGGCAGCTCCTGGTCAGTGAAGCAGCAGGCCTAAGGTGGCTCCCTGCCTGCCCTGGTGGTGCATGAAGCTGCTGATATGTCTGCCCCCCTCCCCTAAGCAGGGGCCCAGGTGGCTCTGAGTGGTACATGTTACTTGCACCTGCAGCTCCCATTGACTGCCTTTCCTGGCCAATGGGAACTTAGGAGCCTACTGCCACTTCCCTCAGTGTTAGTAGACACAGAGCTCCCCTTATCGCTTGTGTGTTTAGAGGCTGTAGGGACATGGGACATGCTGAGGCTTCCAATCTATGGCACAGAGCTTTGCTGCAGGCCAGATGACATTAAGCAGCAGGCTGAATGTAGCCCCTGGGCTAAAGGTTCCCCACCTCTGCTCTGGAGGGAATACTGAGTGTCATAGCTGTCTAAGGTCTATGCAAGTAGGAATTCTTCCAGGAAATTCCCACATTTTACATTGAATTAGGGAACTCCTCTGGTTCCAACTCCCATCAGCACTAAAAAGGCATCTTTTCCAATTTCCAGTCCTGTGGAGTTGGGAGAACAAATAGCCAATAGCCCATTTCTAACCCCCCACGTGGATACTAAGCTAACCACAAACTGTCCAAAAATGAAACACTGAAACAAGAAATGAAACTGACCACAAGTCTAACATCCGCTTGTTCTTAAAATTCATACCCATTCAAAGTGATCCCAGCTGCTGCTTAAAAGTGAATCTGTGAGAACAACCAAATAAACAAAGAAAAATGCATAACTGCATATTTGAACGATCTGGGAGAGCAAATTAAATGATAGTTGAATTAGAGTATAATGTCACTAAGATACCTTTATACAGTAAGGTAAGAGGCAGACTGGAAATAGCAGTGTGGAACCAAAAGAGACTGCTTCACGGAGGATAGGTCCCTATGCTCTGGGTGTGTGTGTACTTAACCCCTTCTTGTTTAGTACGGGGCATCTCCACACTGTGGGTAGAGGAAGCCATATCCCCTCACCCCTACTGGGCATGCTCCAACAGCTGCTGCAGTATTAAAAGGAGCAGCTAAGCTCATTCTAGACCAGTAGTCTCCAACGGTTTTGAGCATGAGATCACTTTTTGAATTTAAGTGCAATCCAAGATCTACCTCAAATATAAATACCATTGCCCCGCCTCCGTCCCGCCCCTGCTCACTCCATCTTCCCACTCTTGCCCATCCTTGCTTATTTTCATCAGGCTGGGGCAGAGGGTTGGGGTGCAGGCTCTGGTCTTGGATTAAGGGCTCTGGAGTGTGACAAGGGCTCTGAGCTGAGCCTGGGGCAGGCAGTTGGGATGTCAGAGGGGGTTCTAGGTGCAGGCTTTGGGAGGGTGTTTGAATGCAGGGTGCTCGGGGCTAGAGCAGGGACTGGGGTAGGAGTTTGGGATGTGGGCTCCAGCTGGGCACTGCTGGTGGCTGCTGGGTGGGGCTAAGGCAGGGCCCTGCAGCACTCCCAAAAGCAGCCAGCAAACTCCCTCCCTCCCTGTTGTTCCCCCGCTCTGTTCTGTGAAGAAAGGATACAGAGTGAGCGGGGGCACCCTGACTTCAGCCCCCCTCCTCTCCCTCCCCTGCACAGAAAGCAGGAGGCTTCCAGAGGGAGGAGCAGCTCCAAGGCAAAGGGCAGGAGGTGCTCAGTAGTGTGAGGAGGGGGCAGCTGAAGTGCGGACACTTGAGAGCCTCTTGGCCAAACCAGTCAGGATCACCTGGCAGAGGCTCCAAGATCTACTGGTAGATCCCGATCCACTGCTTGGTGACCACTGTTCTAGACTGACCACCACAGAGACAGGATGACCACCACAGGCTCCAGCCAGAGAGCAGCTGAAGCCACAGGCCATGGAAACCAGAGGCTTCAGGCAGATGTCCACATGCTGTGGACGCTGGTGGGGGGGCTGGAGCTGCCAGGAGCTGTGCAGGCTGCGGGACCCAGAGATGCTGAAAACATCCTGACTCCAGCATTGGGAGATACAGGAGAAAGTAGCCCAGGGGAACTAGTCAGTGGACCAGTTACAGAACTGAATCCCTGCTGACTGTGGCACACACACTTGCCATTGCCAAAGCCCTGAGCTGGGATCCTGTGGAGAGGGAGAGCCCATGTCGTCCTACCCTGGCCACTAGGTCCTCCTTAGTAGTCAACCACTTCCCTGACTCTGCACAGCCCTGGTAAGAAGGGCAACAATATTGACTCTGGCCAGTACGTTGCATAACTGGGCTGAGGAAGTGAGGCATATTGACTGTGTCCACTAGGCCATATAGCCTGAGAGAGAGAGGGAGAGAGCAGTTCTGTTGTCTCTGGCCACCGAGCCACACTGCCCTAAGGCAGTTACATTGACACTGGCCGCTAGGCCATACAGCCTGAGGGAGAGGGCAACTATTGATTCTGGTCATAGGGCCATACTGCTGGAACAAGTAGGGAAGGCAGGAAGACATAACTGCAGCCACAACATCCTTGACCTACCCCAAATGGGGACGGGGTGTAATTGCCCCACAAGAGTGTCCTTAGCCTCTGACATTCAGAACCTGTGAGCGGATGACAGAGGATGCATCATTCAATGATTGCCTGTTTTGTTCATTCCCTTTGAAGCACCTGACACTGAAGACAGGTTACTGGGCTAACGATCTTTGGTATGACCAATAGGGCTGTTATGTGCTATTTGCCTTCTAGGAATTTCATCCCACTCTTGGCCAGCTACCTAATCCCTGACTCTGAGATGAGCTGAGATAGGAAGAATGCCATTGATCAAACAAGGAAGAGGTTACACTGGTTGGCAGGCGCTGTGAAACTGTCTAGACAGAGCACCCTGGTAATCTGACACTGGCTGTGAAGATAATTGTGCCCTTTTTGTGGAGCTTGCACAATACATTGGCTTAGCTTGCAAAGTTATATGTTTAGGCAGCATCAGAGACAGGAGAATAAGACTTTAACCCTAAGCACCAAACCTTTTCAAAGCCCTGTCCACACATTAACTAACCCATTCAATACTGGAAGGTAAGTGCTAGTGTAAAACCATCCTGTCCTTTAGATGGTTCATGGCAGCCACCCCAGGCCCTCCACTTTGGGGGGCCCCAGGGCAGTTGCCCCAACCATCCTTTGAATGGGTCCAGGGCAGTTTGGGGGATTACCTGGAGGCCTGGGATGGGGCAACAGCAGGGGTGTGACACCTACCCACCCACCGCAGCAGCGGGAGCTGGAGCAACCCAGCAGCCTGCTACGATCTGCCCTTCCTGCCAGTCTCTCCCAGGCCACTGCACTCAACCTCACCATGGCAGCAGGAAGCAGAGTGCCCTGACCCCAATGCTCTCTGCTTCCTGCCATTGTAGTGAAGCGGAGTGGAGCAGTCTGGGAGAGGGCAGTGAAGAACAGGTTACCAGGTCACTCCAGCTATCACCACCAGGGTGAACATGGGAGCCGAGCTGCCTGCAGCCACCCTGAGCCAGGCCCCTGGTAATCTCCCAGCTTGTGTTGCTGGGGGAGTGGGCTTCAGAAAAGGGGGCAGAGCAGCAGCATGAGAGGGGCCTGCAGCAGGAGAGGAGCTGCCCTGGGCCTGCATGTCCCCCCTCCTCCCAGGTTTGGCCTTGTGCTAGTGCATTTAACAGAAGTCAAGAGACTCATGTGCGGCCACACAACAAGTCACGAATGGGCCAAGGTTAGAACTTAGCTATTACTGATTCGTAGCCTCATGATTACGGATGGACAATAAGCTGGAGAACCCATTGCCAGCATTAGCTCCTGGTGAGCCTCCAGTGCTTTATTTACCTGTACATCTGCAGGTACCACAACCTGCAGCTCCCATTGGACACAGATCACTGTTTCTAGCCAATGGGAGCTGTGGGAAGCTGTGTCCTGGTCCACATCACTTCCTGCAGCTCCCATTGGCCAGGAATGGTGATCTGTGGCCAACAGGAGCTGCAAGTGGACATTCCTGGGGACACACAGGTAAGTAAAGCATTGGCACTGCAGCAGGGGCTAACCCTGTCCAGTCTATGGGCTGCTTATTGCTCATCTGTGCTCATGATCATTGCCCTAATTACATTGCATTCATAGACCCCCCTTCTTCTTATGGCGTCAATGGCAAAACTTCTAGTGACTGCAGGATGATGCCTTTAGTGGAGGTACTTTAACCCAGTGACGTTTCAAAATCCTGAATGTTAAGATTAGTCTGTATCATTAGCAAAGGCCTACCGTTTATTGAAACTACAAGCAGGCTTTACATAAAACCAAGCTCCAGCTGTCAAATTTCCTTACAAAAACAGCATGTATTTAAAGTTGGAAGCTTTAAAGGTATACTCCTGCCTGATAAATCAGCAAGTTTATTCTCCAGCTATTTTTGCCAAACCATTTGGCAGTGCAGTGGTAATGCAATATATGGAGTAACCAGCCTCAGCCTGCAGGGCTGGGTGGTGGATATTATTCAAATATATATTCTGGTAGCACCAAGAGACTGTGTTCTAGATGATTTTATATATATATATATATATATAAATAGAGGTAAACTGTGTTCCTTGCCTCTCAGAAAATAAAATCTAAAGCCAAATCTACATTGGCAAGTTACAGTGCAGTAAATCAGCTCCCAACACTGTAACTGAGGTATTCACACTGGCAAAGCACTAAGTGTACACTAACTCTGCAGTTGCTGTGCTCTAGGTCAGTGTTTCTCAACTTTTTTTTATAAAGTTCACATTTTAAAAAAAATTATAAGTACCCCCAGTACCTACAATTTTCAGACACTGTGACAGGCCACTTTTGGCCCGCATGGTAAGCCGCGCCGAGGGGACAGAGGAAGCCCCGGCCCCGGCGGAGGTGCCCAGTCCTTACGGCCGGACCCAGAATGGGCGGCGACAGCAGGGCCTCCCCCCGCATCTGCGCAACTGAGCGGCGGCTGGCCCCGCCCCCTGCGTGCGGCCACCAGAGGTGGACGCCCTGATTGACGGGCAGGGGAAGGCAGGCGAGTCCGCCGCATCCAGGGAGGGGGGGGGCCCACAGGCACGTTACAACCGGTGGACCATTTCAAAAGGGCCCGCCGGCAGCGAGGGAGGGGGCAGTCTACGAGGCCGGGCCCAGGGAAGCCCTGGGCTGTGGTTGGGTCAGCGCCACCCCCAAGAGTGGCTGGCGGGCAGACATCACTTCCCGAAGGCCCCAGACCGCCGCAGGTACCTCCCACCTTCGGACCCAAGATCGGACACCAAGCAGGGACATCCACCAAGCCGGACATGAGAACTACAGTAGGCTCCGGGGATCTTTTGGACAGGGTCCTGAGGCCCGCATAGGGGAGGAAGCAGCCCGGGGCGGGTCCCTTTTGGCGTCCGTGGACAGACGTGTTGAGGGAGCGCATCCCACGTTTGCCGTGCAGGGGGCTACTAGACCCCTGCACTTAGGGCCCCAGGCTGGGACCCGGAGGAAAGGGTGGGCCCGGGTCTCCCTCCCTTCACACCACCTCTGGAGCCGGTACCACCCCTGTGAATCTACCGAACATCACGGAACAGAAAAGCCTTGGTGAGGGGGATGGTTGCAGGGTTCGCAGATCCCCCGGACTCGTTGGAGCGGGGTGATCGCACCCAACGATGCTGGCCTGGGGCCTGGCCCGGCAACCGGCATCACAAAGTTGGGCGTCCGGGTCCACCGAACCTCTCTGCCGGCCGGCAGAAGGCGATCGCACCCCCCAAATACGCTCACAGACACATACTTTTTTTTCCTACCATTGCACCACATTTGTTTAAACAACTTAATTGTAGCCAGGCAGGCGATGAAATTTGTGTAAAAAGTATAAAAATAATAAAGCGCTGTAAAACTTAAAACAAATTCATTTTTCTCCAAATTTCAGTTGTGTTGCTCTGGGACTTTGAGCGCTGGAAACCTGGGCTCCCCATCAGCCTATCATGTGGGCTGGCAAGGGACCAAGCAGCTATCAGGAAACCAGGCAGGTTCTGAATGGCCTGCCTGCGTTCTGTCAAATCAGTACCATAGCTGCAAAACAATTTGATTTCCACAAATCAGCAAGTTCTGACCAAAAACATTTCAGAGGAATTTTTGGAACCAGCTTTAACCACAGCCCTTACTAAATTGTTCCAGTGTTAATTACTCCCAATTACTCCCACTTATCAAATGGATTAACAGATTAATTAGCATAAGTCTGGGATAGTTGCATTACCCTGGAGCTTATGTTTCATATTCAGGTCTCCAGTTTGCCACTGCAATGTCTGGTGATCTTTCATTAGCATCTTTATTTCCTATAGACCTTCTCTTAGGCTTCAAAGAGCAAAAGTGTCCTAACTAATCAGCTATCAGATGTGGCCAGGCTGCAGGACAGGAAGGCAGCAGCAATAACATGAAGCTCTGAACACTGAGTTTTATTTTTAGGTTCCTGCTTTGTTTTTTCTCTGAAAATATAACTAAATGAGAGCTGGTTATGTATTGCACATTTCCCATGCAAATTCTATATAGGATGATGCTTATGGTCCTCTTGTAGTGATGAATGAGAAACACAGACATAGCTGCAAGGGCACCCATCCAAGAACAGGATATACGTGAATTGAGATCTCCATGGCAATGTTTAAAGTAGCTTCCTCTATTGGCACATAAAATAGTATTTAGAGACTATGATTCATGTAGTAGGGGGTCTAATACAAAATCTGAGATAAATGGGTGCTTCTAATTGATTTCAGTGGGGTTTACATCACACTTTGATATTTTGGTAACAATTATTTAGCATTTGAGGTCTGATCCTTCTCCTGCATAATTCTCATTGACTTCAAAGATGTTGGATTGACTTTTTAATTCCTTTAAAGCTAAGATCTTGGAAAGGCTGTTGTATATGTGCCCCAAGAAATAATGTAAAACAAAATTCTTCATAGCAATGTCCATTGTTATTTGTCTGACACCACCTCCTTCAGAACAAACTCAGAGCTCCTAAACCTCCCTCAATCCCTTCCTTCTCCCTCCATTCTTGATCACTATCTTTCTGCCATCTCTCAGGCCTGTGATCTGGGCCTCATCTTCAGTTCAGAACTCCTTCTAGGTCCTCACATCTCAGTTATATCTAAAGCTCATCAAATCTTTCCTCAAAATCCCTAAGTCACAGCCTTTCCTCTCCATTCACACAGCTAAAATTCTCATCCTGCCTTTCTAATTTGTGTCTCAATTATTGCAACATCCTTTTCTCTGGCTTTGACAAATAGTCTTGCCACACTGATATCCATTCAGAATGCTGCTGCAAAAGTACTTTTCCTCTTTGCTTCCCTTCACTGGCTCCCCTTCTTTCTGTTGCATCAACCACAAGCTACCTGAATTTATTTTTCAAGGCCTTTCGTGGTTAAGCCCCACTCTACATATCTCTCAATTGCTATCAACTCGCTAATCGGCCCATGGTGACCCCACTGCCAATCCTGCTGACCAATGTTTTATTGTGCTCTTTCTGTTGTTTTATACTTGAACTGTAAACTCTGAGACAAGGATTATCTTTTATCTGTATGTACAGGGCCTACCACAATTTCTCAATGACTAGGTCTCCTGGTTGATATGGTGTCAGGGTGTTGTTCACTCTGGCACTCCCAGTGCTGAAGGTGGAGGCCTGCAAAGAGCTCATTGATTCCAATGTATGTAAGTGTTTGCAAGAGTTGGCAGATTACCTTAAAAACCCACATGATACATTTGTGTTACAGGCAGTCCCCGGGTTACGTACAAGATAGGGACTGTAGGTTTGTTCTTAAGTTGAATTTGTATGTAAGTCGGAACTGGTACATATTGTAGGGGAAACTCTAGCCAAACATTTCTCCAGAGCTCAGTTTTATTCTCCCACACCTCACTTCCCTCAGTCCTTTATTCTCAAGCTGAGGTGTCTGCTGAGAAAAGCCGCTCCGCATCTCTCTGGTCTGCTGGGGGAGGGGGGGCCCTAGCTTCGCGTCTCCCTGGTCTGCTGGCGGGAAGCAGCTAGTGCGGGGTTGCCTCACCCCATTTGTAAGTAGGGATCCGATGTAAGTCGGATCCATGTAACCCGGGGACTGCCTGTATTTGCTTTCTAATTTTTGAGCTTCCAGAGGGGTCTCATTTTAAGGTCTTTTCCACAAACCTGTTGACTAGAAATACTTTTTAAAAATCTGACTCGTGTATAATCCCATGACCCTAGAAGACAGAGCTTTAATAAAAATCACATCAAGAGAATCACAAAGAAATCATGAGTGTTGATAACAGTGGGCCCTGAGCCCAGCATATAAATTGGCAACATTCCACTCATTTATCATTCTGAATATTTATATTTTATTTCTATATTTATTGTTACAATACTAGCTCCTAATAACAATTCTGAAGTTATGACATGCTCTTAGATTAATCATTATTAATCTTTCACGATATAAAAATTGGAAATAAAATTTGCTAGCTCTCTCCCTTCAAAATACTTCAAAGCAACTCCAAATAAAAGGCTTAATCTTGCAGATACTTAGTACCAGCTATTTCTCTCTTTGGAGACTTTGACTAATACAAAAAGCATGTGTTCTGAACAAAGTTCTCTCATTTTTTTCCATTCAGGTACAGAATGCTATGTACACCAAGGCATTTGTCAATGTGCATGACCAGTAGAAATAAAACCTAGCTTTGTGGCTTTGCTAATCAGCTGAGTGGCATTTGCCTCTCTTCTGAGTGGCTGCACAAGTACATCACTGACAGGGAACACTGGTTCTGAATCGTATTCCATCTGTGCTAGGTCTCCTGGTCCTATCCATGACTCTTTAGAGCTGTATTGAAAGGACTGTCTCTTGCTGCTGCTGCTGCCTGGGAGACACATTTCTCTAAGGAAGTGACCCCATCCAGGACAGCTGCATAAACCTGAATACATCCTTGCAATATATTAACCTTATATCACATTACTGTCGTCTCCAAACAGACTAATTTTCAATCCCACTTCACCCCTTTTCAGGTCCCTTGTGAAGCACGCTCTACAGCAGCTGGGGCTATGTCTACACTACAGAGGGTTTTTTGGAAAAACGGCCATTTTTCCGAAAAAAAAACCCTTTACTTAAATCCACACTGCGATTGTGTTCTTTCGGAAAAAATATCAAAAGAACAGAGGGATTTTTCTGATATCGGTAAACCTCTTTCTACGAGGAAGAAGCCTTTTTGAGAAAGAGTTCTTTTGGAAAAAGGCACGTGTGGACAAGGAAGAGGGAGTTCTTTTGAAAGAATAGGAAAGAGGAAAAAGCACAGGTGCCCTGGTGGCCATTCTGACCATAGTAATCACAGCTTAAATGCGAGATAGCGAACACACTGAATGGATGCTCTTCTGAAAAAGCAGTTCGCTTTTTCAATGCACTTGGCAGTGTGAATGCTCTCTTTCAGAAGAAGTTTTTTCAGAAGATCTCTTCCGGAAAAGCTTCTTCCAACAGAAGCCAGCCATCTAGACGTAGCCTGGGAGGACTAGAAGAGGGAAGAATGATGGCTCAAAAGTGACTGACTCTCCTATACATATACACACACACGAGCACATTAGACATCCATACAGAAGGTTATTTCCATGATGGAAATAAGAGAATGGCCTTAGGCCCTGTGGGAGGGAAGTATAAGGCATTTTATTAGGGGAAGAACAAATTTAAAAGTTGTCTATGCCCAACACTGAAATCAGTGGGAGCTGAATCTAGGGATATTAAATTTCATTTAATCAAGTAGTTGATGGAAATTCCATTGACTTCTTGATTAGTTGATAAGGGGGAAACTGCAGAGCCACAGTGGGGTTAGCTCCCAGGCTCAGGAGCTAACTCCTGCGGCTCTGCTGCCTGGCTCTTACTACATTTAACAGGTGGAGGCACAGCACGGAACCGGGCACGAGCCAGGAAGCAGCAAATTCCCAGCTTGTACCCAGTCCCCCACTGCAGCTCTTCCTTTTCAAGCAGAGGCACAGCATCTGGGACAGAGTACAAGCCAGGACAGCTGATTCCTAGCCTGCGCCCCGGTCTCCATGGAGACAGTGTTGGGGGAGGAGGGAACCAGCTTTTAAGCCAGCTTCCTCCAGCACTTGACTAGTCACTTACATCCGTAGCTGAATCAATTTTTTTTATTCCAGAGCTAAATTTGGTCCATTGCTCCAGATTAAAGAGCCATATGCTGACTGCCTGGTGTGCTTAATTATGCACCATAAAACCTACCTATAGAAGGAAAATGGAGTGGAAATTTGTGGGAACGAGAATTGGGATGGCAAACTCATAGGAAAAAAAGGACTGGGGCTCTAAATTTGTACATGCAGTTTTCCTAACAATAGCTATATGCGCGCGCACACACACACACACACACACACACATTCACACAGACTATTTATGCTCCTAACAGGAGTAATTTGTACAAGTTGAGAAGATAAATCAGTGACAAGGGCACAATAGTGAGGCATCCACTAGGGATGTAAGCGACTAATTGACTGATAATCAAAAGCTGCCTCTATAAGAGGCAGCAAGATGGTGGAGCAGGAGCCGGTGCTGGGGGGAGCCAGTTTAAAAGCCAGTTCCCCCCAGCACCATCTCTGTAGGGGACAGGAGAGGCAAGGGGGTAGCGGGGACTGGGCTCGAGCCAGGAATCTGCTGATTCCCAGCTCATGCCCAGTCCCAGATGTTGTGCCTCTGCTTTTTAAATTAAGAGCCTGCCAGCTCTTATTACATTTAAAAATCAGAAGCACAATGAGGGTAACCTGGCGCAAGCCAGGACAGCTAATTCTCAGCTCACATCAGGTCTCCCGCTGCAGTCCAGCCTTTTAAATGTATTAAGAGCCAGCCAGTAAGCAAGGGAGCCACAGTGGGGTTAGCTCCTGCAGGCTCTTAATATATTTAAAAGGCTGAAGCGCAGTGTGTGCAGGGAACACAACAGGAGCCATGAATCAGCTGTCCTGGCTCACGCTGGGTCCCCCCTGCTGTGCTTTGGCCTTTTAAGTGTTTTAAGAGCCACAGCAAGTTAGCTCCAGGGGCTGGGAGCTAACCGCACTGTGGCTCCCCCACTTATTGACTAATTGATGGGAAAAAATCCATCGACTATTCGATTAGTTGATTAAACTAAATTTAACATACCTAGAATCCACGTGTATTTTTCATCCATTTTTGGTGGAATTTAAACAAGGAAATATAACTTGGCCTCAAATCTTCTTAAATTCATTTTGTATTTTAAGATACCCAGACCACAGCAGAGACATTAAAAACGTGTAACACAATGCTCTTCTCCTGCTCGCTGTTCAGAAGTTCAAGCCAGATTGGAGAAAGGACTTTTGCCCCAACTGTCAACATTTTGTTACAGTCTAAAAAGTCTCCCTTCTATTAATAAACTCCACACACCGTGCCTAACTGTGCACTGTGTTCTGAAGTAAAGTGAGTCATGATGATGCTATAATAATGTTACCTTTAAATGTCAGCTATTATTCTATGCTAAGATCTCTCAACATTGTCCTCTCCAGAAAGTTAAATGGGAGAGTTCCACTGCATTAGACAAACACAATACAAATTATCTCCAAAGAAACTATGTTTGGTCTTTCTTTTCCTCTACGACAGCATTAAAGAGAAAACACACTCCATCATTAAATATAAATGTAATGTTAACTTTCACAACATTGTCTATTGCACTTGAGGAAAAGGTCAAAACATTTTTTCTTGTGTTAGGATTAGAAATGTCAAACCTTCCTTGCTGAATGCTTCACACTGGTCTCCTGATCCTTCCCAATTCCGCAGCAGCAGCACCACAAACTAGCAGAAGTATGAGTCAGTATTTTTCCTTATGACAAAAAGGACAAGATTGATTGATTGGCAAACTGCTCTTAACACTGTTACTATAACAGGAAACCTATTAATGGCCAGCCCAGTTACCTAGGAGCAATGTTCTGCAGAAGCCACAGGATCAACTTTCAGGCCACAGGCCAAGTTGTGACTCATTTACACCTATGCAAATCTGGTGCTATTCCTATGACTTTAATTAAGAACTTGTCTATGGACAAATTGTACCACTTAACCTATGGACTCCCCTCCACACACACCTGCTGAGTGTCAAGCACATGGAAAGTGTTGGCTGTATGGATATTAAATCAAAATGGAGTCTATGGACTAAGCTGAAATCAAAATGGAACCTAAGATGACCTGAGAGACTTTTGCCACCAAAACCATCAGTTGCACACCGCATGTGTCTGTGCACGCAGTACCATCATGCTGCACACTGCACAAAGTCTGCACATGGACCTCTAATTTTGCACTCAGCACACTACTCCTTTGCACTAATAGAGACCTTTGGTGTTTTCCCACCTAAGGAGCTTTAAAAGAAAGGATCCCTGAGAAGATCGGGTTGGTTCAGGTTCCTGTCCAGTGGCAGTTTCCATCTGGAGGAGGTTTGCTGTTATTGGAGACCATGGCGAAGGCTGGGACCAGCTTCATGACAGACCAGATTCAACTCCACCACTACCAACAGGGTGCTCCAGTTCACTGCTGTAGCGATTGCTCAGTGCTGTGGACCCTAGCTACCTGCTGGACCAAAGCCCACCACCCAGTCAGTCCTTCTCCGGTTATTGTGGCGAAGGCCCACTCTGGAGATAAGAACTGTTTACCATAGTGGTATGTGTGTGTGTGCAACTTACATCAGCTGTTGTCATAACATCAGCAGATCGTTATTGGACTCCTCAGTGTTCCTCCCCTGAGGCTACCCCTAGCCAACAGGTAGAAGGTCCTGAGCCTCATGCAGTCATCAGACAGACCGAGTATAGAGCTCTCCTGTTTATTTGCTGTTCTATTATATCTCGGGTGAGGGGTTGGTTTTATGCAGTGTTATTTCCTATGTTTATTGTTTGTGGTCTGTTGTATTCTACAATATATTTTTAAGTTCCTACACGTGCCTGTGTTTATTCAGACTGGAGAAATCCACTGGTGATGGATATGGTGGTTTCCAGGTCGGACCACCTTCTGGGACAAAGGCATTTTACATCAGTTCAGATCAGGCCCCACTAAGTTTAGTTTACTAGGGTGCCTTTGCTAGTAACAAGAGGGAAATAAACTATCCCAATATAAGGCATCTTTAGTCTGGCATAACTGTGTACACACTAGAGGTTGTAATGATGTAATTATATTAGTTAAAAAAAAATCACATCTCTAACTAATATAGTTACACCAGTATGGAGACTGTAGCCTTAGGCTTGGCTTATACTACAGTTCAGTCAAGGTAAAACAGCTTACATTGACCTAATTAGATGGGCGTCTACACTTGAGTCTTTCTTCCCCCAAAGTAAGTGGCCTGCTGACCCAACATAACAAAACCACAATAGGGCGTATGTCAGTGTAGTCAGCACTATGCCGTGTCTATATAGTATAACAGGGTCAAATCATAAGGCTATAAAAAAGTAGTCCTATTGGAGTTTGGGAGGTGGGTGGACAGAATTCCACCCACATTTAAAGGCCCTACCCCTGGCCTACACGGAGGATCCACTGAATCCAAAACACCAAACAATTATGGGGGACAATTGAGAAAAAACAGGAACAGGTATGGAGGTCAAAGGGCTAAAACAAGAAACAGGATGGGGACAACTGAGCTGAAAACACCAGATAGCACCCACTGCCCCTCAAATGCCTCGAGAGAGCCTGCGGATGCTGCTCAGTGGAACCCTGCCCAGATGAGTGAACGGATACAGGATCAGAAATAGGCCCCATAGTTTGGGAAAAATAGTCCCCTCCTTCAGCCAACCTCTGCTCTCTAGTCTTACAGATTGTCATCTTGGCCATAGCCAGGAGGAGGTGGTTCTGCAACGTTGTGGAGTCATGGATGGGGAGTATATAAATAAATAAGTGAGGGGAGAAGTGCAGCCAGAACCTCAACAAGAGCTGAAAAGAGGCTGTAACCATGTGCGGCAGGGTCTCCTTCATGCCACAGAAGGGGCAAGTGTTGGGAATGGGGGAACTGCACCAAATACATGCCCATGCTTACAGCACTATGGAGGATTATCCAGCTGATGTCCCCAGTGGGCGACAGAACCAAAGGTGGAGTAGAGATTGGTTCACTGTGGCTCCCCACCCTCTATTGGTGGTAAGAGGCCCCACCACTTGGTATGCGGACAGGACACAAAGGTGGGGAAGTGAGGAGTATGAAGCATGAGCATGCACAGATGACTTTTTGGTATGGCTCACCCTGGCTTGGGTGATGATGGGGAGGTGGTCGGGAAGGCATGTGGGGCCTGGGGACGAATGGAAAAAACCCAAGGGCCAGGGGAGAAGGCGGGCAGTATGCACCCTCTCGTAGGACCCAGTTGAGATAAAGCCAAGTAGCGGGCAGCAAAGCGTCCCTCACCTTCTGAGGTACATGTTGGAGATTATGAAGGGTAGAGAGCCCCTTGCGCTGGGTGAGTGCCAGAGGATCCACCCAGTCTCCCAGGCTGTAGTCCAGGACGTCTCCAATCCTGGGGACTTCAGGACCAGCCTCTGGTGCACCGAGGGGAACTCCACCACCTACACACAAGGAGGTCTGCCCCCAAGGACATGGTCACCGAAAAGCAGCTATCAGGTCTGGAGAAGGTCCTGACAGAAGGCTGGCAGCTTGGAGAGGTCTCGCAGAAGACCTCTCAGGTAAAGGAGCTGTCAGTCGTATCAGAGCCATCAGAAGCGGCAAAGGAAAGCGAGCTTCACACCAGACAACCTACATCAAATAGGAGCCTCTGCAGGGCCTGGAGGTAGAGGACATAGACCCGCATGTGCAAACACATCAAGCCCCGCCCTCCCTCCTCCAGGGAAAGATGGGGAACCCCTGCAAAGACCTAATGCGGTCCTGGCCAAAAGAACTGCAGCATCAACTGCTGGATGTTGAGACATTGCCAGAGCTTAGACAGGACCAGCTGGTTAAGCACCAGTGTCCTCCCATACAGGGAGAGGCAACGTAGCAGTCCTGTCCATCTCCACTCAGCCACCCTGGATGCTAAACCTTGCCAATTCGGCAGGAAGGGATGCGTGGCAGAAAGAAAAACACCAAGATAGAGCAGTAGACCCACGCTCCACTGGATGGCCTGAAGCATGGGTGGGAGGGAGCTCGCCTGCCACCTGGCCCCCACCACCAGGCCAGAGCTCTTGACTCAGCTGACTTGGACATGAGGAGCACATTGTTAGCGAATGCCAACAGGGCCAGCTGCATCTCCGGCTCAGAGCACTAACCCTGTCAACCTCTTGTGAAGGAGATGGAGAAAGGGCTCCATGGCCAGAGTATACAGCCAGCCTGACAGACAGCCTTGACGCACTCCCTGCCCGAAGCTGACCGGTGCCATCAGGATCCAGTTGAGCTTGACCAAGCACTCTACGGAAACAACCAGCACCTGGAGAAACCCCACTAAGTGGGGCATGAAGCCAAAGGCCTGCAGCATTCCCTGGAGGTACCCATGGTCCATCCTTCTCCTTCTCCTGATCCAAGGATAGGCGGGCGAACGACTGACCAAGTCTAGTTTAGAGCAGGAGCCCCCATGCTAGGGAGACAGCTCCAGCTGTGAGCTCAGTGCAGAGCTCAATTTCAGAACATGGAGCCTACAAGCCCTGATGCTCTGAGCCCCAGGCAGCTGCAAAATTGATAAGAATGTCAAGTTCTGTGCCAGTAGGCTCTGTGAACCCACATGGGGCTCACTGCTCCTTCTCTCACTTGGAGGTGGGGGGAGCTCCAGACAGCTATCAATGTCCCACACTCAGCTGCCAGGGCTTCAGAACGCTTTCCTTCAGACAGTGCAAGCATTCCTGACGAGGATGTGCACCATTAGCAGAAGGAGGCTAGGGTGGACACCAAGAGCCAACTGAATTACTGCACTGGCTGTAGGCTGACCTAAATAATGTTGACTTCATTTTGTAGTGTAGACAAGCCCTTAGTTACTTCAAGCGTATAAGCATGCAGGTTCTGGCTCAGGGCTCTAGTTCCCTAGTTCTACAAGGGTTGAGAGCACTTTAGCCTGCTACTCTAAGGGGGAGGGAATGCCTTGTTACTCAGCAGTAGCTGAGTTCTGATTCAAAGCACTGGAATCCTAACTTGTCACTCCTATGTAGGCAACAAAATCATGGGTCCAGTATGAGGGGACTCAAGAATGGAAAGGATTCAAAGTTGAGGGAAATATGGGTGTCCTCAGAATGCCATCTAGAAAGTGAAGAAACCCAGAAGGTAAGGGACAACCAGAGGCATCTCTGTAGCCATATGACTGAAGACACAAAGTCAAGGCATGGCTTATGTTTCAGGGACATGGTCCCAAGGTAGCAAGGACTGAACAACAAAGGAAGGTTGTGTGTGTAGAGTTCAGGGTGGGGGGGTTAATAACAGATCTGGGGGAGAGTGACAGAGCTGATGGAGGTGGGACAGTGAAGTTTTGATCAGGCTCCATGCTTGTTTTTCCTGCCCACCAATGCTAAGTGGAAGTAAAGGATATACAAGAGCTCAAATTAGTGCTTGCAACAGCTCAGAATCGCTACCCAAAGTTAAGCAAAGCAAACTAGTAAACTCGGGAATGCCACATCACCTGTCTTCTTGGGTGTGCAAAGAGCTAGCACCAGCCGTATGAACTGTTTACTCAAGAGTTCTTGCTCTATGCTTCATAGCATGATTCACAGGTTCTACCCTTCAAAAGACTTAGATCTGATTCTTGCACCTGCTTCTATATCTGTCCCTGGTATTTTTCCCTCTAGGGCAAAAGCATTGTCAGCACCAATAACAAAGTAGCATTACAACCCAAGTTTTCAAAAACTGCTGCTAAAATTGTGCCTGCAGTTTTGCACCCATTATTATTTTTACCCACAGTTTGTGTTTGCAAGTGTAGTTTTCTCAAGCAAATCGTAGTTTCTGAACATAGGAAAACTTGACCATGAAAATTTGGGAATGATAAGTTGCAGGCACAATTCTACAGTCTGTAGTTTTCCTAATGTAAAAAAAAAATCTCTATAGACATACTGAAGTGTCTTAATATGGAAAATTATGATTTTCAAATACATGAAACATACAAGAAAACAGAATCATAAATATAAATAAATTCTATATTGCAGCTGCAGAGAGTAACACAACCTTGCAATTATCTAGTGTTGATGATAGCAGACTGCTAAGTGTAGTAACATGCTACATTTCACAACATACAGGATGTAAATCTGGCATGATTTCTTGCATTATAGATAGTAGACTTTTTCAGAAGCAATTCCTAATCTGTTGTCTTCTAAATATATTTTAAAATAATTTTGTACGAAGGTTATAAGTGGATCAATAGCAGTTAGAACTCCTGCATTACGATTCTAATTCTGTCATTGATCTGTTGTGGATTTAACCTTTAACTGTAAAGTGGTTTTAATACTCACCAACCACACAGGAATCTTGTGCAGTTGGATCAGATAATGTTTTACACATGTTTTGAAATCCTCAGATTGTAGCAGTTGTGTAGGGAAAATAAAAGTATTAATATAAAACTATAGGCTGAGTGTATGGTATACAGATCAGGATCCATGAATTATCTTAAGCTTTTGGGTCTGACGCAGAGCCAAACCTGTTCAGGCAAGTTCAGACTCTAGCATTCCATCCTAAGTCACCTCCCACTTCAAACACTCTCACGTACAAGATTCTGATTTTGCCTGATCTCTATACTAAACCTGTTACAACTGATGCTATGCAAATGCTATGGAGCGTTTTCAATGTGGGGTTTATTATAAAAATGTAGGCTGTTGTGGCAGTTAAACAATTAAGCAATTAATACATTCTCTCAGATTTTCCCCTGTGGGAATTTATTTGATCTGACTGTTGATAATCCTTGCATCACTATCAGATGTTGCTTCAGGCATGAACAAGGCTTTCTCTATCATGCTGTATCCAGGACAGCTCCCTTTTTGTGTTTCTCTGACACGTCTACACTGCAGCTGGAGATGCAATTCCCAGTTTGGGTGGATGCACACATGCTAGTTTTGATGAAGCTAGTACATTCACAAATAGTATTGCTGCAGTGGCACAGGCAACAGTGTGGGTTAGCTGTCCAAATACAATCTTCTCCAAGAACCAAAAAAGTACTGGGGCAACTAGCCTATGCGACTGTCACTTCACTGATATTTTCAGTGAACTAGCTCAGTCAAATTTACAACTCCAGCTACAGTATGGATGCCCCTTTAGACTCAATTTTTTGATGAAGACAGATTACTGGGTGATCATTCAACCTCCAGTCTGGAGGACCAGTGGACTTTTTCTTCATCTGGTCACTACCCTATGACCTGTCCATCTTGGGTGGCACTACTCTTGCACAGCTCTCAGGGAAGATATTGAACACAGACAGGGAAGGTATGGCTGTTAAACAAACCCCTTTATAACTTATAGGACAAATGTGCTTACTGAAGATTTGTTACCCTTTTTCCCACCAAAATAAGCTGGGCCTACTCACTGGAAATGCTTTGCTTGTGAAATTCCCCCTCTGAGGTGTTTTCAGAATTTTTGAGCATGTCCTATTTATTTCAGTACTCTGTGACCACTTCTTTCTCTGTTCCCTTCTACCCTCTCCCTTGCACAGCTGGGTTTGGATTTCAGTGCTGATTGTTTGTGCTTGGGTCCCAGAATCCCAAACCCTAATCCAGTTTGGGATTAATGAAGTTGTTTTTGAAGAGTACCTTTAAAATAATGCAATATTTGAAAGCTATATTGTTTTCATTCCTTCTTTGGTTTTGCCTCAGCAGTCCATATGATGCTCTATTTGTGCTTTTCATTTTATAATCCTGTTTTTAGGTCTTCAGAGCAGGTGACTTTATCCCTGTGCACAGAGTCAACACAAGGTATAAGTATCACTTAAACTTCACTTAAACCTTAATTAAGGAATTAAGAGGGAATTAAATATTGCCTGGGCATTATTCTGAATCTCTACACAGAGCTGAATTTCATCCTTTGAAAGTAATAAACTCACAAGAGGTGGGTTTTTTTGCCTTTTTTCAATTGGCAATCAATCGTACTAGCTATAGAAGGTATAGGGGGAAATGATTTGACTCACTAAGGATTATAGTAAATTACAAAATTGCTTTGAGAGGATACAGAGATATCTACAGAAACCCTTAGGTCTGCATAGCATGAAGCCACATAGTGAACATAGACATTTGAGGACTTGCATTCTCATGAATGTAATCACAACATCCCTGGCCCAATATCCCACTGCAACTCCTTGTCCCGATCCCCATCTTCCCTTTTTAATTTTTGAATGCCTGGGAATACAAGGAAATATGGGATATATTACGTTTGAAAGCACACCAGATCTATCAAATCCCAGTCTTGAATGGCATCAGAATCCACTGTCCACAAATATATGCAAAAAAAATCAAAGGGAAATACGAAAGCAAATGAACCTCAAATGTATCTTTAAAAGAGGAAAGAAGTTACAACTGATCTTCAGGAAGGGAAATCATAAATGTAGGCTGAGCACAAGAAGGACCTGACAGAATGGTCCTTCAAAATCCTAGGCCCTGTGGCTCAAAATACATTTGGTACATGATTGGGGCTACCCTCTCATCTGTAAATATCTGCATATATTCTGATAAGTTAGTAGGGATCTGAGAGATGAGATAGTGTTTTGCATCTTTCAAAGCACATCAATCCTTCCATTATAACAAAATGTCAGCGACAAACATCTTTTTAAAACTGCAGTGCTGCCACATGTGAGGTGCAAGTGTCTGCCCTCTTGAACTCAGAGTCAAAATTTTTAAATGGAGAACTGAAAGAGGTCCACCCCCAGGGCAAAGAGGAAGTCAATCACTGATGGAGAACCATAATTAATATGCTGCTGTATGGAGCAAAAATAAAAGATAGGGGAAGACCAAAAAGCAGAAGCATGTACCCAAAGGAAGGCCAACTATGAGGGTGAGTCAAACTATCTGAGAAGCACGGAAAATCCAGACATCCACCCTCACAGTCTATCACACAATACGTAGCTGAATTCAGAAGCAAAGAAAATGTCCTAGTGGTCTGAAAGGCAAAAAAGAGGACCCTGTCAATGGAAGCATCAACAGATCTGAGCTCTCCTATAGGACATTTTTTAAATTAAATTAAAAGCAAGCATTTCAGAAATAAATGACGCAGGAATAGATAGAATCAGTTCCTTTCTAGTGCTAAAGCATTAATCAAATCAGATGCAAGGTCCTGCTGTACAAGCAGAACCAAATGGGCAGATTCCAGAGCCAGCCCAGAGTCCCACTGTCTTCAGTGCACAGATCAGCTTGCAGGATCAGAGACTCAATGACTAACAAAATTGAAATTAACACCACATGTATGGCACAATCACTGATGTATTTCCTTTTTATCTACCTAACCTGTGGCCCTAACTAGCTCAGGAACTGACAGATAATATTAGGATAAGATCCCTTCACTTCCCATGAATATTTGGGTTCTCTATGGATTTTCAAGTATGGATGCCTAAAGTTAGGCATCTAAATCTGTATTTAGGCACCTGAATAAATGGCCTGATTTTCAAGTGTGCTGATTATCCAGAAGCTCCCGTTAAAGTCAGTTTTTCTTTCTTGGGTAGAGCAGTAGCCAGCTGCTCTTCACCCAGGTGCTGATTTCCTGTTAGTATTAGGACATCCTTGTGATGTTACTGGTTACCAGAAATGAGATGTCATGGTCTATATCCCTACTTAGAATTGGAATTATATTTAATTAAAATTGTGAATTTATTACACTTTACTTAAATATCATGAACTGGCCTGGATAACACTTCAGAAATCTTGGTCTTTTGCAATTTAGACCATCAAAAGACTGGAACCTCAGAATCAATGTTCTCAGATCAGTGGTTCTCAAAGTATTGTCTGTGACTATCTTGCATGTGGTCCCCGGGCTTGGGGCTCACCCCCCACTTTGATTCAAATAGTGCCCTCTTGAAGTGGGGAGCCTGTGCTGATCCTCTGCCAGGTTGGGGCAAGGAGGAGGCAAGCCTCGCAGGCCAGATCCAGCTGCTGGAGGAGGAAGCATCTCTGTGTGCTACTGCTCTCCCAGCCCCTTGCTGGGGGGGAAGGACAGCACAGGAAAAGGCTCCCTGGAAGTTTTCCCCTCTGCTCCTATTGACTGGTATCACAGCCAATGGGAGCAGCAGGAGGCATGGAGTCAGGTAAGTGCCCTCCCCCAATCCCTTATATGCCTAGACCCTGCATCCCATTCCCCTCATCTGACCAGATTCCACACTCCCACCTGTATCCTATCTCCCACTAATCCCCCCCACACACACTCTGTGCCTGCACCCTACTTCTCACCTTCAACCTGCTCCTGTACTCTACTTCCTAGCCAGACTCCGCACCCACTCCTGCACCCATTTTGTCATTATGGGTGGTTGGCAAGGTCTGTGTTGAGCAGGGTGGGACTCAGGCCAAAACATTTGAGAACCACTGTCCTAGATGAAGGTTTGTGCTACTTGCAACAATTTCTTTCACTGGGCTTTTTGAGGACTGATCTCAAGCTGTAGTGGAGGTTCTGTCTGCAAGTATGGGGTTTGATTCTGCAAGGAATTAACTGCTCTGACCCTGATTCAGAAACACATTTAAGCCCATGCTTAAGTAAGTATGGGCAGCCCTCTTCACTGACACCACTTGTGTGTTTAATGTTAATTCAACTTTTCAGTGTTTTACTAGATTGCAGCCAGAGTGCTCAATACCTTGCAGGACTAAGCCCAGGGTGAGAGGCATAAAATGAGGTACGAGGCTAATGAGGTAATGTGTGAGACAGGAGCTGAGGAGCAACATACTGGAGGGACAGTCACAACCACAGGATTGTCAGGCAAGAGCATTCCACTGTGGGAGTGGGATAAACAAAGGACAGCCATTATAGTATTTAGTGACAGCCTAAATAGCACTGCTTATAATAGTGCTACTACAGGTGCCATTATTGTGGATAGAATATTCTTTAGTTTCTTTTTAAGAGGAAAGTTGAGGCATTTCATTAAGTGCTCAATCTAAAATTTTGTGTGTTTTCAGGGCTGGTACTAAATAAACTGAACAGTAAATTCAGCGTAATAGTGAGTGATTGGTATATTACCAAGATGATCAGAAGCTGACCATCTCTCTCTGTATAAAATACTTTATTGCACTGTTACATTTACTTCTTAAAATATTAAATTATTGAAAGTGAAGTATTTACTTGTTTTCTCAATAGTTTAAGAAAGAAGCATAAGAGAATTTATCTGGTAATTTAATTTAGATATGATAGAAGAATTCAAATTTTAATATCCCCCATACTAAATATCTAATGGATAATGCAATCATAAGCAACATGTAGCATGGGTTTGCACATGCTGAAAGTTGACAAACTTGATTTTTTTATGGAATTACAGAATTAATACATAAAGAAAACATGATAGATGTAATATATGGGAATATTTAATTCAGGATTTGAAATATCGTCTTAAAATTAATAGATGTAAAGTGCAACCAATTTCTACCAGCTGACCCTTTCCACCCAACTCAACCCACTTATTCCAGTTGTAGAATAATGATGAGGTGGCATAGTATCAACTTGAGTTTAAGTGGATTATACAGGGTTTTGGCATTAGGGCCATTTTTAGGGCAAGATTCTGATCCTGTTACACTGAGTACCAAGTTACTCTGCAGTGCACTGAAGTAAATGGAATTACTCATGGACTAATATGCTATTCAGTAAAAACAACAAGCAGTCCTTTGGCATGTTGGACCTGACAAATATATTAGGTCATGATTTTTTGTGGGTAAAACCCACTTTTACTCACAAAAAGCTCAGAGACTAAGGCTACGTCTACACTGGCATGATTTTCCAGAAATGCTTTTAACAGAAAAGTTTTCCATTAAAAGCATTTTCGGAAAAGCGTGTCTAGATTGGCAGGACACTTTTCCGCAAAAGCACTTTTTGCGGAAAAGCATCCGTGGCCAATATAGACGCGCTTTTCCGCAAAAAAAAGCCCCAATCGCCATTTTAGCCATCGGGGCTTTTTTGCAGAAAACAGCACTGTGCTGTCTACACTGGCCCTTTTGCGCAAATGATTTGTGCAAGAGGGCTTTTGCCCAAATGGGAGCAGCACAGTATTTCCGCAAGAACACTGACGATCTTACATGAGATCGTCAGTGTTCTTGCAGAAATTCAAGCGGCCAGATTAGACAACCGGCAAGTTCTTCCACAAAAGCAGATGATTTTGCGGAAAAACTTGCCAGTCTAGACACAGCCTAACTGTATTAGATCATAAATTGCCACAGAACTGCTCCATGTTTTTAAAGTTACAGACTAACAAAGCTACACACTAATGCTATTCAGTGCAAGGATATCAGACCATGGCAATGATCTGGAAGATAGAGGGAAGCAGCATGTTTATATGTACAGATACTAAATTGTGAGATGGAAATATAAGTGGAAAAAAAGAAGAAGAATACATGGGGCTCTAAACTATTAAAAAATGCAGAACATAGCAAAATGAGACCCTGCTTGGGGAAATACAACCTGGTACATCTGAGGGGAAAATAACCAGAAACACACAAATATCAATGGGAGGAAAAATCTGGAAAGCGGCAATTCAGAAAGATGATAGAAATGTAGCCGTGTTATCTAATAAACCATCTTGTTAGTCTTTAAAGTGCTACATTGTCCTGCATTTTAGTTCAGAAAGAGACATTGGGTGATACAGTAATGCAAATCTGACCTGATTTCAGGATGCATTATTACAGCAGAAAACCTAGTTCACTTTTTGGCTGCATAAACAGAAACATCAGTTCACAGAACTTGAAAATAATGATCCCCCTCTCTCTAGCTCTGGGACCTAGTACGATACAACTTAGCCAGCTAAATCAAGCTACAAGGTGTTTCCCTACAGCAGGCATGTCCAAAATCCGGCCCACGGGCCAATTGCGGCCCGTGTTCTGGTTTAATATGGCCCCACAGGTAATTTGGCAATATCTATCTTTTATGGCCCCCAACGAATCCATATGTATTGAGATGAATACATTGTAAAATCTCAGTTAATGTCAGTTGGTCTAAATCAGTTATAAATATATTTGGACACAACATGTATACTTGGTGTTATGTTCCTGTTCATATTTTTTGAACTTAAAAGTTGACAGACAACCTTTATTACCAATAATATGTAATTTACAATGTTCCTGACATATATTTCAGCTTCCTGGATTTTTTTTTCATCTGGCCTTCAGATATGCAAGGCAGAGTGATTTAACACCTGTTTAGATTTGTCATCCATGTGACGAAATGAAAAGTATGCTGTTTGCAATAAACTTTGCATAAAATAGTTAATTTGCATTTAATTTTAATGGTTCAAAGAATGTCAGGCAAAATGGTCGGCCCTCACGCATGTTCACGTCATCAAATCTGGCCCTTTTTGAAAAAAGTTTGGACTCCCCTGCCCTACAGCTACGCTAGGAAACAGGTCAAGTTTAAGTTAGGATTAATGTGCGAGCTAACCCTCAAGTAAACTTGATCACTTTTCTTAGTCAAGACAAAACCCTCTAAGGGTATGTCTACACTACCCCCCTAGTTCGAACTAGGGGGGTAATGTATGCATACCGAACTTGCTAATGAAGCCCGGGATTTGAATTTCCCGGGCTTCATTAGCATAAAGCCGGCGCCGCCATTTTTAAAAGCCGGCTAGTGCGAACCCCGTGCTGCGCGGCTACACGCGGCACGGACTAGATAGTTCGGATTAGGCTTCTAATCCGAACTATCTGTACGCCTCGTGGAACGAGTTCGGTATGCATACATTACCCCCCTACTTCGAACTAGGGGGGTAGTGTAGACATACCCTAAGGGCTCTGATCTGGCTACAACTGGAATACTGAATTGATTTCTGAGCACTACTTTAAAAGGACAACTGGAGACAGTTTAAAGAAGAACAAGAAAAATTATCTGGAGGAATGTCTTTATGGAATTATGCAATTATGTTAAAAGAATGACTAAATAGGGCCATGTTAACAGTCTAAAATATTTAAATAATGTAAACACTAAGGATGGAGTGGAAGTATTTAGACAGGTACACATGGGTGTGAGTAATTAAATTAAAAGAAATTTTAGAATTAATATCAGGAAATACTTCCTGACAGGGAAGTGTATTAGGCTGTGAATCTTCCAAAGGAAGTGGATGAAACCCATTTAGCTAGGACATTTAAAACAGGAATGGAAAAAAATGCTAAAACAAGTGCCATAGAGAGCAAATCTATTGACAGGAAAATGGACTGGATGATCTAATTAAGTTTTTTTTTTTTTTTTTTTTTTTACTTTGTCTTACTTCCAAGAAAATTATCAAGAGAAGAAAATGAAAGTCTGAAGTGTGAATTAGTTATTTTCAACATATTTATAGGAGCAAAGAGCAAGTAACTCAGATCTACTCCTGTCTCCTGAAGGTTGACAACCAATGTAACACCTTTATGTGTGATTTATGTTCTTCAGTACACTTTTTCTCTGCCACTCAAGCTAACAAAGCTGACAGCCATAGCAAAACTGAGGTGTGGCTAGCCTTTGCAAAACCTGTATGGCTGATATTTTTCTATGGAACTGGCTCTAACTATCATCTAATTAAGACACCTCTTGAAATTAATTGGCTAATTATTGCTGTAATTTCTGTTGAGCAGCAGTTTTATTCCCGTAGAACATATACATGCTTTGAAAAGCTATATTCTTTGTCCCACTATGATTTATAGTCAAGTTGATCTTTCATAAATATCTTGACAGTAATTCTGTCGTTCACTGGGAATCTAGGCTAATTTACTCTCAATACAGAAGTATTTTCCTGCCATCAAAATATATGAATACATCCTGCTACTGTTTAAATGTAACTGAGAACTAAGGTTGAACTTTGAATATATATATACAGGCAGTCCCCGACTTACGCGGATCCGACTTATGTCGGATCCGCAGTTACGAACGGGACTGCCCCGGAGTACACGGACTGCGGGACCTCTCGGTCCCGCCGCCCATGTACTCCGGGTGAGAAAAGCTGCTCCGCGTCTTCCTGGTCTGCAGACCAGGAAGACGCGGAGCAAAGCTGCTGCCCGAGGCCCCCCCCCCCCGTGGCTTTGCAAAGCCGCGGGGGGGCTCGGGCAGCGAGGCAGCACAGGCGCGCCTGGGCTGCATCGCTGCCGGCTTCCCCGAGGCTTTGCAGAGCCGCGGGGGGGCTCGGGCAGCGAGGCAGCGCAGGCACGCCTGGGCTGCTCCGCTGCCGGCTTCCCCAGACTTTGCAAAGCCGCGGGGGGGGCTCGGGCAGCGGGGCAACCCAGGCGCGCCTGGGCTGCTCCGCTGCCGGCTTCCCCGAGGCTTTGCAAAGTCGCGAAGGGGCTCGGGCAGCGAGGCAGCCCAGGCCGCCTGGGCTGCTCCGCTGCCGGCTTCCCCGAGGCTTTGCAAAGTCGCGAAGGGGCTCGGGCAGCGAGGCAGCCCAGGCCGCCTGGGCTGCTCCGCTGCCGGCTTCCCCGAGGCTTTGCAAAGCCGCAGGGAAAGCCGGCAGCGGGACAGCCCAGACGCCCCGCGGCTGTCCCGTTGCCAGCGTCCTCAGAGGCTTTGCTCCCTGTCTCCCTGGTCTGCTGGTCTCCAGCAGACCAGGGAGACTGGGAGCAAAGCCGCGGAGGACCCAGGCGGCGGGACCGCGGTGCGTCTCAGTCCGCCGCCCGCGTCTTCCTGGTCTGCTGGGGGGGCGCAGCTAGTACGCCCCCCCCCCAGCAGACTAGGCTTTTCTCTGGACGCCTGTGGCAGAGCAGCTGGGGCGCTGCCGATTGGTCCCACAGCGCTACTCTGGGCGCTACTGGACCAACCCAGCAGCACCCCAGCTGCTCTGCCCCAGGCGTCCTGATTTAGCCGCTGCTGAAACTGACCAGCGCTGACTACAGGAAGCCCGAGGCAGAGTTGCTCTGCCCCGGGCTTCCTGGAATCAGCTGCTGATCAGTTTCAGCAGCAGCTGACTTGGGGACGCTTGGGGTTCTTAAGTTGATTCTGTATGTAAGTCAGAACTGGCGGTCAGTTTCAGCAGCGGCTGAATCTGGACGCCAGTTCCGACTTACATACAGATTCAACTTAAGAACAAACCTACAGTCCCTATCTTGTACGTAACCCGGGGACTGCCTGTACATATATATACACACACACACACACACACACCACTGAGGAACCTACTGTAAAGAATCAAACATTTTAAATCATATAATCCAGATTAATTAGGGAATAAATTTTATCAGAATAGTTTATCATTTAAAGACCTTGAGCCCTATTTTACTATTTTCCCCTCCACAGAACTCTTACTGAAAACAGTGGAAGTTTTGAACAAAGATGAAGCAGAGAATATGGCCTAAGGGCTGTTTGTTTTCTAGCTATTTAATAATCTCCTACTCAAAAGATTTTGTGTAGCACATCTGAAAACTATCAATATTTTTATGCTCTACACTCCAGGTATACACAAACCGTACATTCTTAATTATTAAACTTACAATGTTTCTTGCATGTTTCATTGCCATTAATTTTTTTTCATAAAATGTTCAGTTGGTGCTTCCTCCTTTAGTCTGAGTCAGATTTTGTCCCCTACTTTCAATAGAATTCCCACTGATTTTGATGGGATTTCTTATGAAGAAAGAAACTATGCTGTGAATAAATATGACAGAACTTTGTCTTGAGGATTTTACAGTGGACTTAAGACATAAAAAGTAGAGAAATAGTTTATTTATCAGAAAAGAGAACCCATGTGCAACAGAACACTGATTAAGGGGGCAATAATTAAGGGTGAGATTGTGCAATATAATACACATCACTCTTCTGCCACATGGAGGGGGTTCAATATCTAGGGGATTCCTTTCCAACAATATAACACAAAACTGGCTCAAGACCCCACCCAGTAACCTAGGAAAATTGCACACCATCCTGCGTGCCTCTGAGAGTTGGAAGCAATACTTCCCTACTCATAAGCACACACTCTGAGTGTAGAAACTTTTAATGAAAGGAGAAAAGTCACTCAACTTTAACTAGGAAAAATGACACACAGGATTCATAATCAAAACTGTGATCAGGACACACACACACCTCAGAGTGCGTGGGGCAGAGTCTTTTTCCTCATATCCTTGAGTTCTACAAACAAAAGTTCCTTTACTGTGCTCCATTCTGTCCCCTCACCAAACCCCACTCACAGTGTTTGTCCTTGATCAGTGAGAATCTAAGGTTCAGAAGTACATCAATGTGAGTTCACTTCCCACCCCGGGGAAGAAGGCACCTTAATTGCTCTGGCTGACCACTCTTCCTGCCATGATTCCTCACTGTTTGGCTGCTCCACCCATGGCTGCCAACTGCTTGCCACTTTTACCAGTCACCTGCCAATTACCTTCTGCTGCTACTTCTGTATAAAGTTGAAAAAAATATGAGTTTGATGGGAACATGGCTGAATTCCTAAGGTATGTTGTCTCCACTAAGGGACTCACTATGGACCCATATCCAACTGGGGAGGGGCTCAAAAAGAAATGAGGGAGTACAGTGGTTCCTGGATTTTAATAATCATAGAATACTAGAATTGGAATGGACCTCTAATGGTCATTAAGTCCAGTCACCTGCCCTCAAGGTGATTTGAAGACATCTAACCTTTCTAAGTAATTTTTAACTTGTTCTATAGATTAATCAAAAGATTTGTAGGCTGGTCATCCCTATTATGGTACTCCTGTAAAAAGGAGCATGATTCATCTGTTCCTCAGAAGTTCAGCCTACTTTTGATCAGCTGAACAGAGCATGAATCCTTACCACCCAGACTCCATCGGACCATTAATTGTGAACATAAGAACATAAGAACGGCCGTACTGGGTCAGACCAAAGGTCCATCTAGCCCAGTATCCTGTCTACCGACAGTGGCCAACACCAGGTGCCCCAGAGAGGGTGGACTGAAAACAATGATCAAGTGATTTGTCTCCTGCCATCCCTCTCCAGCCTCTGACAAACAGAGGCCAAGGACACCATTTTATCCCCTGGCTAATAGCCTTTTATGGACCTAACCTCTATGAAATTATCTAGCTTCTCTTTAAACTCTATTATAGTCCTAGACTTCACAGCCTCCTCTGGCAAGGAGTTCCACAGGTTGACTACACGCTGTGTGAAGAAGAACTTCCTTTTATTAGTTTTAAACCTGCTACCCATTAATTTCATTTGGTGTCCTCTAGTTCTTCTATTTAGGGAACTAATAAATAACTTTTCTTTATCGGCCCTCTCCACACCACTCATGATTTTATATACCTCTATCATATCCCCCCTCAGTCTCCTCTTTTCTAAACTGAAAAGTCCCAGTCGCTTTAACCTCTCCTCATATGGGACCCGTTCCAAACCCCTAATTATTTTAGTTGCCATTTTCTGAACCCTTTCCAAGGCCAAAATATCTTTTTTGAGGTGAGGAGACCACATCTGTACACAGTATTCAAGATGTGGGCATACTATAGTTTTATACAGGAGCAGTAAGATATTCTGGGTCTTATTTTCTATCCCTTTCCTAATAATTCCTAGCATCCTATTTGCCTTTTTGACCGCCGCTGCACACTGCGTGGAAGTTTTCAGAGAACTGTCCACGATAACTCCAAGATCTCTTTCCTGATTTGTCGTAGCCATATTAGCCCCCATCATACTGTACGTATAGTTGGGGTTATTTTTCCCGATGTGCATTTCCCTATGTCCCGATGTGGACGCTGACTTCTCAAATTTTTCCGTATGCGGAGTTTTCTCTCAGCCAGTGAGCTGGGAGCATATAGTCAGCTTCACCCATATGCCTTTTATGCCTGCAAACTGACTGTGGCAGAGAAGATTATAACATATGGAACACAGAGTTACGGGCAACCAAGGCAACACTAAAGAATGACATCACCTCTTAGAGGGAGTCAATTCCCAGTCCAGGTTCTCTCAAACCTTAAGAAGCTATTGTATCTCTGGATGACCACACACCTCAATCAAAGGCAGATTTGGTTTTGTTGCAACCTAGCACCCAGGGCCTAGAAATGAAAAGGCAGATACTCTGTCTCACAAAAAGGTGTACCAATAGACTGGCATGGAACATCTCTTCACAGTCCTTAAGGCATACAACTTTTTTACAGGTCAATTGATTAGAATCTAATGCATCTGTTCTCAGCTCTTGTGACCTCTTTGCGACTCAGATCCTGAATAATACAAATGCCGCTGGTAGTCTGGTTCCAATTCAAGCTGTAAGATAGCATCTTCTACAACAGGGCTACTCAACTTTAGAAGCCCCAGGAGCCACAGTGATACTCATAGCACATGCCAAGGGCCGCAACTTAAGTGTGGTTGCATAAACATGCAGATATATATGCAAATAGCTTCTTTCACACTGACAAGCATGAATATAAAGATTAAGACAAGACTGTACAACACACAGGCCCCATTGAAGTCAGTTCTGCTGATATTAATGAAATGCAATATTTGCCCAATTTCCACCCACGACAGCACTTTTAATGAGCAATGACAGTCCAGGAATTTAACTACTAAAACGCATATCAACAGAAGACCATGATATTGACTCACTGTTGTGGAGCATATTCCCAGTGGAGGTCTGTCGAGGGGTGAGTTCCCCCTCAGCACTGGGGCCGCCTCGCCAGATAATGTCCCCACACATCGGCCCTTCTGTCTGGTCACTATGACCTTCTACTAGGGTATAAATGGCCCTTGAAGCCTAGGCACAACGTTCATGCCCCTTTATCAGGGCATATATGGCTCTTGAGGCCTACGCACCAAAAAAGCCTCTCCTGGCCAGGGAGTCATTTGTCAAAGGAAGGGAAAAGGTTGGTAGGGGGACCCAGGCCCTCCCTTTCCACTGGCAGGGGTGACCCATCCATATAGGCAAACTAGGCAGTCGCCTAGGGTGCCAAGTTAAATGGGGTGCCAAATGGTAGTGCAATATCATTGAGGGGTTTGGAGGTGGGGGCGCCGATTGCATGGTTTGCCTAGGGCGCCAGTTGCTGGCAGCTAGTCTAGGGCCACCCCAGTCCACTGGATCCCAGCCCAGGGCCCTTTAGGCAAAGACTATTGCTCCTGCCTGCTCAGCAGGGAATCTGGCCACTACACACCAAGCCGCTTTATCAGGCCTTTGCCCTGGGCTGCTTCCTACCACGCCCTGGTTCCCCTGTAGTCTGCTTGCCTCCAAGCCTGGTCCTTATCCGGGCCTGGCGCTGGGGTTACAGGCGCTCCTCCCTCCCAGGCGGTGGTGGCTGCTGGCTTTGCTCTGGGTCGGCTGCAGGCTGCAGCTCTGGCATTAGCTGCTGACCTACTCCTTCCCACAGCTGCCTCCGTCCCTGCAGGGCTCTCTCTTTTTCTATACTCTGGCTCTGCTGGAAGAATTTCCAGCAGAGCTGGATGAGCAAGGCCTTCTCAGCCAGCTGGGCCTGGGCTACTCTCTGCCCTTCAGTGTGGGGTCTGTCTGCCCCAGCACAAGGTCATGTTCAAAGGATCCCACCCATGGGCCGCATGTTGGGCATAATCGCAACTGCACCACGGGCCGCAAACAAACAGGCCATGTGTTGAGTAGCCTTGTCCAAACCGCACCGCGAGCCACAAACAAACAGGCCACAGGCCACATGTTGAGTAGCCCTGCTCTACAACAAAGATTGTATTTAAGTTCTGGTGGGCCAATTTAGACTCCGGCTACATCTACAATGGCAGCTTCTTGTGCAAAAACTCTTCCACAAGAGAGTGTCTACACTGGCATGTGCTTTTGCGCGAGAGCATCCATGGCAGTGTAGATGCTCTCTTCCGCAAGAAAGCGCTGATGGCCATTTTAACCATAGGGACTTCTTGCGCAAGAAATTCATGTTGCCTGTCTACACTGGCCTCTTCTGGAAGAGCTCTTGCACAAGAGGGCTTCTTCCTGAGAGGGAGCATTAGAGTTCTTGTGCAAGAATCCCTGATTTTCTACAGTAAAACGTCAGTTTACTTGCGCAAGAACGTGCGGCCACTGTAGACAGGCGGCATGTTTTTTGTGCAAGAGCGGCCATTTTTGCACAAGAACGCGCTAGTGTAGACACAGCCTCCGGGTCCTGAAACTGTCATAACATACCAGTCTCAAATCAGTTTGGCCAATCCAGTGTGTAAGGCCTGATATTGCAGAATTTCGGGTGTTCTGGCTCGTGTATGCATCAAAAGGTGTGCAAGTCTCTGTGACATTTGCTCCCAAACAAAGAGCTGGCACTTGAAACCACTCATCCTTCTCCAGCCTTTGCCACTTCCCCCCAAGCCCTGATCAACTGATTCTATAAACTCTGTTGTGGAGCTGCCTCAATCTCAAGAGCAAATGGTAATCCTAATCATGGTCAATCTCCTAACTAAAATTAACATTTTGTTTCACATTGCACCATCCCAACTGCCTCAGAAAACAGAAATAGCACATCTCTTTCTGGAAAATATCTTCCCCTATCATGGGCTACCAACTGATATTATGCTGGACGATGGTCTCCCGTTTCTCTCACGTTTTCCACAAGAGTTTCTATGGCTTCTCAGCATAAAGTCCCTCATGTTTTCTGCCTACTGCTTTTCTGCCTACAGCCCAATAGGCAAACAGAACAAGTCAACTGAGTTTTAGAACATTACCCATATTGTTTCTTGAATTACCACTACGACAATTGTTTTATCTGTTTCATTTTGTGGAATTCACCCTTAACAATGCAATTTATACCTTAGCACAACAACGTTCATTCTCAATTTGAGCCTGACATACCCATGAGCTCCCCAATACTTTGAGCTACGGACAGAGTTGCTCATCTGTACCAAGAACACCAAAAGCTCAAGGAGCAATTGAGATCCATAGAAGAAACTTACAAACACCATGCTCTCCAAGTCATCGGGCCTCTTTCAACATAGATGTGAGGGATGAGGTGAAGTGCAGTGATGATTTAACCTGGTAATATTCCAAATAAAAATCTCCCAAAACATTCTTGTCACTTCACATTGACTCTGCAGACACAATAAATGCCCCAGAATCAAAAGGGGGCTAACCTGGGATTAGACCCCTTTGAGTTCCTGAATCTTTTTCAGTTTCTAAAAATGATATGATTTTAAGAATTTCAACCTTAACAAGGGAAGAGTTAAAAATGCTGTAGTGGTGAGGAACTGAAGGGTTATGGACACATATGGTCATATGGAATTTTTCACTCTACGTTTGCCCAGGTCAGCAGTTAATAAAAGCTGTTCTGTGACCCACTTAATGTGACAAGACTGATTGTCTCAGACCTGTTCTTAGAAGAGAAGGCCAACATGAAAGTCATGACCAAACGCTGCTGCCTTCTTGGCAGTCTTAGCATTTAAAACCATAGAATTGTCTAAATGTGCACGGAGACCAAATTTCTTGTCCAATCTTGTTGTATTGTTTATGCATGTGCTGTACGTACCCCAGGGATAAATATTCTTATATTGACATTACACCTAGCATCCCACTGTATTTCAAATTTGCATCACAAAATTTCAAACGTGATGTTTTAGTGCAGCAATGGCCAACCCACGGCTCGCATGAGCTGCATGCTCCTCAGAAAGAAAAAATTTGCAGCTCCTGACGGAACCAGGATGGAACCCGGAACTGTTCAGGTCATGGCCGGGCCACTCTCAGTGTGCTCACGGCCCGTACCATTCTGTTCACAGCCACCAGCGCACCGCATCATCATATCCTACACATGCAGGCCAGGTCGCAGTCAGAATCCCAGCCTGCACGTGCTAGCAGCCAGCACTGAGTGCAGGCAGCAGCTCCGGCAGCGGTGAGGGCTTTGGGACCTGGGCATAAGGTGGAGGAGGGAGGGAAGGGAATTGGATTAGAGCGGGGGAGAGATGTCTGGCTCTGGAGAAGGGGAGGGGAGGGCAGGGGGATCAGGTTGGGGTGTGTGTGCATGGCATCCTGGCCAGCACATGCTCAAAGCCAGCTGCTCAGCGCACACACCCAGCGATTGTAGGAAGATGCGTGTAGTGGCAGCAGCTCCGGGACCCAGGCATAAGGTGGGGGGGGGAGGGGATTGGGTTAGAGTGGGGAGAGGAGGTGTCTGGCTCTGGGGAAAGAGAGGGGAGGGGGATTGGATTAGAGTGGGGTGGAGGGGGGCCTGGCTCTGAGGGATGAGGGGATGGGGATTGAGTTAGAGCGGGTGGGGGGGGAGTAGGAATCCTGGTACTGCATGCCAGCTCCAAATTCTCAGGAAGCATGCGGCTGTCGTGGACAGCAAAGGAAGAGCACGTGCTTCCTGAGAAGCTGAAGCTGGCATGAAGTCCCCAGACTCCTACACACGCACACACACACCCTGCACAGGCAGGCAGCCATGGGAAGGAAGTCCCCGGCTGAGCAACAGACCCGGTGTTTCAGGAAGCGCGCCAGCTGTTTATGAAAAGAGAAGGAAGGAGAGGGGAGGGGAAGAGTAGCCCGTGTGCTTCCTGAGACCCGAGATCCCCAGGTACCAGTCAAGCTGTCCCTGTCCCTTCCCCCTGGCCAGAGCCTCCCAGCAGCATCCTGTCCCCTGCCCTAGCACCCTGCCCAAGCACCTTGCCCCTGCTGCACCAGCACGGTTGGGGCCACATTAGTGAGGCTTGGGGTTTTATGGAGGGGTTGTTTTTTGCATCTCACTTGTGTGGCCCCGACTGACTTTTCTGTGGGACAGTGACCCCGACTCAAAACAGGTTTCCCGCCCCTCTCAAAAATAAAGACAATGCTGAAACATGTTGTGTTTGATATAATATTTTATTTAAAAATGAAGCATGGCCAACAAGCCACCAATTGGGGCCACACCCCCATCTGTTTGTAGCATCTTGACACTCCTACACCCCCCCCCCCCGAGACCCCAAACCTGAGCCTATCATACACTGGAATCCCCTGTCCCGAGTCTCTCACATCCCCAATCTCCTGCACCCCCCATATCTCCAGTCTTCTGCCACTACACTTCTGCACCATCCATAACACAAATCTGTGTCCTGAGCCCATCATACTCCCAGCTTCCTTGCCCTGAGCCCCTCATGTACCCCAGCTCAAACTCCTGCACCCTCACAGCCACAAGCCTGCAGCTTGCTCAGCACCCCAACCCTCTAGCTGACCCCAACACTGTCCAGCCTGGAGCCCTCCTCCCTGGGACAACGTACCAGCACCCTGGTGTGGCTTTTTTTTTTTGCTCAACAACTTTCCCCTTTGTGGCTCTTCGCATTCTGTCCACCGCTATTTTGTCTCTTTGTCTCTAATGGGTTGGCCACCCCTGTTATAGTGGCATGAGTGTTGCTCACACTTATTGAAAAAGGAATGCAAGATCTCGTCTCTCATGCACTACACCATGGGTTCCCAAACTGGAGGACATGCCCCCCGGGGTGTGTGTGAAGAAATTCCAGGGGAGGCACGGGACGACAGCCCCCTTCCCCCAGTTAATTCCCCACCCCCCAAGTTTTGCTGCTATTTTTGTCCTTTGGCCCTGGGGGTCAGTTCCTTTTTTTTTCCTCAACAAATTTTGCTCGGGGGGGGGGGGGGTGGTTACTCAAAAATCAAAAAGGGGGCATGATGCCAAAAAGTTTGGGAACCACTGCACTACACTGTGTTCTTACCTTCCCAAAGGGAAGGTTAATTCCCTCCTTGTTCTCATTTTATTGCTCACATACATAAGAAGTACCACGTCATGCAGTCAGGGGGAAAGGACAATTTGCTCCCATGCCGTGAGCCTACGCCCTGTCCACACATGGCTGGTGGGACTCACACGTTCAGTACTGTCCCTAGTCAGACAGAGCTTGTAGCCTGTGGGGCTCTCAAGGCAGCCGCAGTTAAACCAGGAGGGGGACAATAGGCTGGGGTGGGAAAGACACAACATCGAGAGGCTCTCCTTCCCCGTAGGAAGCGGCCTCCCAGGCCTGCAGGGGTCTCTGCGCTGAGCCTCCCTCCGTTCGTTCATTCATTCGTCCGTCCCCCCTCCCCCTCAGGCTCTAGCAAGAAGTTCAGGAGGCCGGAATATAGAATGTCCCAATGCACCATGGAGAACAGCCAGCAGCAGGGCTAGAGCGTCGAGGTCTATATGGCGTGTGCCTCCGCCGCCATCTTGGATCCGGGCACGAAGGCCCAGGTTCACCGCACCGCCTCCCCCACAGGTCTGCGTCGCAAAGGGCTGGAGTGTCACCGCCAATCATTTCACGGCAGCGGGGAGGAGTCGACTGTTTCCGGGAGGCATGAGCCGCTCCGCAGCGTGTCGCGCCTCCCCTGCCCTCACCTAAGATGGAGGCTCCTCCCCCTGCTGCGGCCCTTTCCCAGCGCGGCGGGGGCGGCACCGGGCCCGCCCCCTGCTCGGGTGGGGGGGGGCGTGTGCGCGCCAGGCGCCCGCCCGCCCCGGCCGTGACTGACACTCGCACGCGCCCCGAGACGCAGAGAGCCCGGAGCCCGGTTCGCAGGGCCCCGCCGAGACGCAGACCCCGCGGCGGCGGCAGCGCGATGACGGCCAGGCGGGCGGCAGCGGCCCGTGGCCCAGGCTCTGCCTTCCCGGCGCCCGCCGCCGCCCCCCGGCTCGGAGCAGCGCTGCGGCTGCTGGTGGCGCTGATCGCGCACACGGCCCGGGCCGAGCAGGAAGGTGAGAGGCGCCGCCGTCCCCCTCCCGCCGCTACCTTTGGGGCCTGGCCGCGGAGCGGGGACCCGAGCCCGGCAGCCTGCGCCGGGCCCGGGCGGGGGAGCGGCCCCGGGACTGGCGGTTGCTCGGGGGCTGCGGGGACCCGCCGCGCTCGTGCCGCGGGCGGCAGCTGAGCCGGGGAAGCGGCTTTCCGGCCCCGCTCCGGGCTGAACGAGCCTCTGTGTCCGGGCCGCTCCCCCCCCCCTTCGGCCGGGCCCCTGTGCGGGAAGGGGGGTCCCCTCGCTTCTTCTCGCGGCCGCGCTGCGGGCAGGGCGCCCGGCGCTGCCAGCTCACAGGTCGGGGCTGGTCTCCCGGCCGCCCTTCCCGGGCTGTCACTGCCGGCCTGACGCGCCCGCTCTGGGCCCGGGGCCAAACTTCGGGCCGGGGGGCTGGGTGCGGGAAGAACGGGTCAGGGCTGGCTGCTGGGGCTTAGCCCTAGGTTTTCGGAAAGTAGCTGCCATTGGGGTGAACTTGCAAATGGGCTTCACATCGGGACTTGCCCTGAGGCAGCGGCAGGGGGAAGCTGGTGCTGCTTCGTAAAACACCTTCCCCTGCGGGTGCTTCCCCGTACTTAAGTTCGAAGGCAGGTGGCTGTTGTACGATTGTTTTCCATAGTTACCTCCCTTACACACGGGCTGCTCCAATAAGAGATTAACCCCCCCTTAGGACTTTTGACAGGCTGAGCCTAGTCCCTGTGTAAGGTAGAGATTAATTTTGGCAAGTTGGGTTGAAATCCAGAAAAGGATTTTTACGTTTGATGTGTTAAAACTCCTCTAGCACTCTTTTTTTTTTTTCTGGCTCACTTTACTTTTTAAGATGGTTGACCAGAAATGCTACATTTGTTGAAGTTGCTGAGATGTGCCTTCTAGTATTGTAGAATAGGTAAAATGCAAGTGTGTCTTTAAGGGTACAAAAAGCAACATTTAAATATCAGTGTTATTGTTTATAATATATGCTGGTTTATATGCTGAAGCAATTTCTGTATTAAGCAAGAAGTGGAGATCCACATACAAGAGACAGAACAGAAATCTATCTGAATTGAAGTCCAGAAAAAGGGAGACCGGTAGGGAACTGGGAAGTACGAGGAGGAGGGGAGACAGATGTCCTGGAGACATAGTCTCCAGTTTTGAAGTGAGGAGAGAGCAGCACAGGTTTTTCTACTGGAAAAGGGAGGATATATACACAAATATCAGAATATATTTAGTTAAACTTCCATTTTCTAATAAAAGAATCAGTTCTTCTAATAATTACCTAATTTGTTTTTGTAGATTTTTAAGGTGGCACTGTTAAGGTGTATGATAGTGACAGAATCACAGCAGAGAGCTGGGTACCTTTATTGTTCAATAAGACTGTGGTGTTTTCTCAGTCATTGGTAGTTCAAATTTTGAAGCTTCCAAAATGTAGTAATTTTCATGCCTGATATTTAATTATAACCCTTCTGGTATATGTTAACTCGTATGTATCTAGTCAGCTCTTCATGGAAGTAATTTCCAAATATAACACCATTGATCTGTGCTGTAGAGTTAGCGCCACCTTAAGATCGCTGTTTTATGTTGACTCTTTAGAAGGGCAGTTACCTTCATTCATTGGGCAATTCTGTATTGACATTCTCTGAGAAACAAATACGATCCAAGACTCAACACCAAAGTTTGAGCAGGTGCAATTGAGCTCTTTTAAAAATGTGATTTAGTTTTGTGAATTGTTAAATGCACTTTTATCTATATATCTTTTGCCTGTATATTTATCCCAGCCATACTTTGGCCATCTCCACAGCGTGACTTGGACATCCATGCTCTAGAAGACTCCTTTTGTGATTTGTGATGTGCCTGGGTTGGAAACCTTGGATAATGTGAATAGTGAAGCTTTAAAGCAGATGTGGGGAACGTCTTTTGGGTTGGAGGCTGCTGGCCCACAGAAAGATTAGTTGGGGACTGCACAAAAGTGAGAAGTAAAATCCTCACTGATGTGGCCCTTGACTGAAAAGCACTTAGATACTATGGGCCTCCCTAGGCTTTGGAGTGGGGCCAATAATGAGGGGTTCAGTGTGTGGGAGGGGGCTCCCAGGAAGTGGATTTGGGGTGAGGGGTCTAGGTGGAGGGGGTGCAGGAGCAGGGAAGTGCAGAAGTGGGCTGAATGTGAAGGTCTTAGAGGGAGGTGTAGGGTGCAGAGCCAAGTGGGATTCGGGGGTCTGGGCAGGAGAGGAATGCAGAAGCGGGGTGGGGTCTGAGCGATGGGGGGAGGGGCACTTATCTGGCACAGCTCCCTGGGGATGCACATGGCTCCATGTCCCTTGCCATGCCTACGGTACTGCCTCCTGCCCCCCGCTGCTTCTATTGGTTTTCTACTCTACTGCCATATGGATTTTTCAAGGTAATCTGATATTTTCTAGATTTTGGGTACTAACCAGTCAAGATCTAAAACCTGACAATGTAGAGAAGTGGTTCTAGTCCTTGCTGTCAGTATAAGTCTCTTGTAGGGATGTAAAGTCTGTTTAACTGGTTAAGTGCTTAACTGGGATCTCACTGGCGGGGGGGCAGCTCCAGCTTGACCAGAACACCATGTCACAAGCTGCTTCAGCCAGACCAAGCCTGCATCACCGGCTGCTTTAGCCAGGCTTGGCTCTGGGCTTACTGGTTACATCTCTAGTGTCTGAAATTTGTGCCTAATGGAACGTTATGTAAGTCTAAATAGGGACATGTTCAGGAAGAGTTTTAATTTTGCTTTCTAGCAGCTCATCTGGAACCTCTGCCACTCAGCTATTGATAGCATTTTCCTCATCTTCAACTTGTACAATTGTTGTGTATTTGTTCTCTTTGTATTCAATATAGAACTTTATACAAAATGCTGAGCGTGGAGAACAACTTTCCAGAATAATGCAGCACAAAATCCCTTCATTGCAAACTGGGCAACTGACAAATGGGCAACTTACTCAGTTAGCTTCTGATAGCCCTTTTACCTGTCATATCACAAGACTGGAGCAGAGAGAGCAAGAGTATTAGAGTGACTTAGTCCCTGACAATATAACTCTTAAAGATATTCTTTAGTGCTCATATTGGAACAGGTTTTATTTAAATAAACCTAATAGCTGACATGTCAGCATGAGCAAATAATATCTTTGACTTATACTCTTCTTATACTTTTGATATTTATCTTTGCCATAAATAGGCAACTGGACATAAATGGTAGTTAAGATTGTCTGTACTGGGATCCAGAAAATCCTCTTCTGTTTTCAGTTATGCTGAAAGCTTCCTATGTGACATTGGACAAGTCTCTGTCTCTCTGCTTTTGTTAACCTTTATAAAACAGGAAAAATAATACTTCCCTACATGATAGGAGTATCAGATAAATTCATTAGTATTGGTAAGCTGCTCAGGTACTACAGTGATGAGTACCATAGGGGAAAAGACTATATAATATTAAAAAAAATAAGTCTTTTCATTCCTTATTTTGCTTTCAAAATTAACGTAAGGTACAGTAAAGTAAATTTATTTTAACATTCAAGTTGTGGCCATGAAAGTCCTAAATGTAATTTGATATAGCAACCTCAGCATTGAACTCAAAGATGCTTATTCTATTATACTGAATTAGCACATGAAAATAATAAACATGAAGCAAGCAACTGTTAATGAAGCAGAAGTGATAAATGTTTACCTTGTCATTGAGAAATTGTAGATAATTGAGAAGCTAAGTGACTTGTGCTAAATCTTGCTGTTTCAAGGTGTGATGAATATTATGTTCTTTCAGCTAAGGAAGCTTGTCATTTCTATTGGAAAGGAGAAGTAAGCAGTTGCTGTGTTTGCTGGTCCCATTAACCATATTCTTGGACAGTTAGACAAATTAAATACAGTAGGCAGCTCTTGCACATTTCAAAGTGGAAGCACCTGCATAGAGCTCAGAGTCAGTGGGACTTGCTGCTGGCCCCTGGCTGCATTCAGCCTTCCAGCTTCGAAATGTACAAGGAGTCCCCAGCTGTGGCTCTTGTGCATTTCAAAGCAGAAGCACCTACATGGAGCCTGGGATCAGCGGGAGACTCAGTCTTCCACTGAACCCGGGTTCCATGTGGTGCTGCCAGTTGGAAATGCCATGCAGAGCCGGGATTAGCTGGGGAGTCGCCCAGCCGACCCTGGGCTCTGCGCGCTTTGAAATGCCGCACTGGAACCTGGTATCAGCTGGAGAGTCCCCAGCTGATCCCGGGCTCTGCTTGGCATTTCAAAGCGACAGCACTGTACAGAGCCCCGGGATCAGCTGGGGACTTGCCAGCTGACTCCAGGTTCTGTGGAAATGCCGTAGGGAGTCCCCATCTCACCCCGGGCTCTGTGCGGCGCTGTTGCTTTGAAATTCTGCAGCAGTGTTTCAAAGGGTCAGTGCCGCACAGAGCCCAGAATAAGCTGTGTGGTGCTGCCGCTTTGGAGTACCCCTTCTCTTCCCCCCCCCCCCTTTTGCTGCCTCTGTCTGATAGAGATAGCAGTGGTGGGGGAGGGAATCGACTAGTCAACTCAGGGCTGGATTAAGACCTTTAGAGGTCCTAAGCACTGAAAAGATTATGGTGCCCCCCCCCCATATATAATCCAAAATAAAAACAATACTATACCATAACATCTCTTTTGTGCCCCTGCTTTGCTGGTGCCCTAAGCATGTGCTTAGTCTGTCTATTGGGTAATCCAACCCTGAGTCAACTTGACTATAAGCATTTGCTTATCGAATAGTCGACAAGTCCTTAACATCCTTAACCCCTAGTTTTTGTATTGTGGGAATAAGTAATTAACTTTTTCTTACTCACTTTTTCCACACCAGTCATGATTTTATAGATTTCTATCATATCCCTCCTTAGTTTCCTCTTTTCTAAGCTGAAAAGTCCAAGTCTTTTTTAATCTCTCTTCATATGGGACCCATTCAAACCTGTAATCATTTTTGTTGCCCTTTTCTGAACCTTTTACAGTGCCAATATATCTTTTTTGAGATGAGCAACCACATCTGTATGCAATATTCAAAATGTGGATGTACAATGATATTATGTAGAGGCAATAAGATAGTCTCTGTTGTATTCTCTATTCCCTTTTTAATGATTCCTAATGTTCTATTTGCTTTTTGGACTGCTGCTGCACATTAAGTGGATGTTTTCAGAGAACCATCTACAATGACTCCAAGATCTCTCTTGAGTAGTTGTAGCTAAATTAGTCCCCATCATATTGTATGTATAGTTGAGATTATTTTTTCCAGTGTTCATTACTTTACATTTATCAACATTAAATTTCATTTGCCCTTTTATTGCCCAATCACTTAGTTTGGTGAGATCTTTTTGAAGCTCTTTGCAGTCTGCTTTGGTCTTAACTATCTTGAACAGTTTGGCATCATCTGCACATTTTGTGACTTCACTGTTTACCCCTTTCTCTAGATCATTTATAAATAAGTTGAATGGGATTGGTCCCAGTATGGACGATTGGGGGAATGCCACTAGTTACCTCTCTCCACTCTGAAAACTTACCATTTATTCCTACCCTTTGATTCCCATCTTTTAACCAGTTATCAGTCCATAAAAGGACCTTTTCTCTTATCCCATGATAACTTACTTAAGAGCCTTTGATGAGGGACTTTGTCAAAGGCTTTCTGGAAATCTAAGTAACTATATCCACTCGATCTTTGTCAAAGAACTCTAGAAGATTAGTAAGGCATGATTTCCCTTGACAGAAATCATGTTGACTTCCCCCCCACAAATTATGTTCATCTATGTGTCTGACAATTTTATTCTTTAGTATAGTTCCAACTAATTTGTCCGGTACTGACGTTAGACTTACCGGTCTGTAATTGCCACGATCACCTCTAGAGTCCTTTTTAAATATTCATGTCACCTTAGCTATCTTCCAGTCATTCGGTACAGAAGCTGATTTAAGGGATACGTTACAAACCAGAGTTAATAGTTTTGCAATTTCCCATTTGAGTTCTTTCAGAACTCTTGGGAGAATACCATCTGGTCCAGGTGACTTGTGATTAAGTTTATCAATTTGTTCCAAAACCTCCTCCAATGACATCTCAATCTGGGACAATTCCTCAGATTGGTCACCTAAAAAGAATGGCTCAGGTTTGGGAATCTTCCCCAATATCCGCAGCCATGAAGGCTGAAACAAAGAATTCATTTAGCTTCTCCATAATGACTTTATCATCTTTGAGTGCTCTTTTAGCATCTCGATCGTCCAAGGAGCCCCATAGGTTGTTTAGCCGTCTTCTTGCTTCTGATGTGCTTAAGCATTTTGCTGTTACTTTAGGAGTTTTTGGCTTGCTGTTCTTCAAACTCCTCTTTGGCTTATTATATTTTTACACTTAATTTGATAGTTTATGCTCTTTTCTATTTTCCTCACTAGGATTTGACTTCCACTTTTTAAAATGTCTTTCTGTCACTGCTTTTTTTTACTTGGTTGTTAAGCCACAGCTGCCCACTTTTGGTTCTCTTACTGTGTATTTTAATGTGGGATACACATATAAGTTATATTATATATTGTATTAAGTTGCACCTTGCACTTCAATCCCCTGTTTCAGGTCACAATCCCATGCTTCATACAAACTCTATTCCAGACCCCACACCACCTCCTGTACTCGAGTCACCTACCTCAAGCTCCCTTCTGTACCTAACCTCCATTCCATTCCTTACACTACTTCTGTTAATAACATGGAAGAATGCATACCTAGACCACTTACCAAATTCTTGGATTGGTCCCCCAGAGCAAAAATTGACCATTTCTGCCTTAGAACCTCATTTGGTGCTTCAAATACTACAGCAAGGGCAGTGGTTTCAGCTATTACAGTAAGTCAATATACCTGGCTCACATTATGGCTACACTAGCACTTCTGTCTGTATACCTTTTTTTGTCATTCAGAGGTGTGAAAAACATATCCCTGAGTGACATAATCTACACCAACAGGTGCATTGGTGTAGACAATGCTATGTGTGCCCAAGAAGCTCTCCCACCCACAAAATTACTGTTCACTGGAGGTGGTTTAATTATATTGAGGGGAGAGCTCTCTTCCTCTCAGCGTAGAGCAGCTACATGTGAGATCATACAGCTGCATTGGTACAGTTGTGCTGCTCTAACATTTCTAGTGTAAACATGGCCTTAGAGTCTCATCTTCCACCTGAAACCTGAGCATATGTGGAAGAATTTCCATTCGTAAGTGATAGCTTGCTCAATGCAAGGACTGTTATCCTAGAGAAGATTAGGTGCTAGATAAGAAGCTTGTTTGCTAGGGGTTTATTTATCCTTAAGGAGAAGGTTTGGAATTTGTCTTTAATTATTGTATCCTGCAGAACACTTCATCAGTTTGTATTTCATACAAAGATGCTATTATTTGTGCAAACAACTTCCAGTTCAAGAGCAGCAGAGGTAAAAAGAGCATCAAGCAAATAAGACAGACAAATCATACCCTTTTCATCTGTGTCAGGCCACAGGTGTGACATGAGGAGTTAGCGCTGCAAAGCAGTCTTCCACATTTTTGAGAATCAGTTTTCTCTCTCCAATAATTGAGGTTGTATCCATACAGATAAGTGGATCCTGGAAGTAGTACAAAGAGGCTGTCCCATATAATTTGACACCAAAGCTCCACTTCTTATCTCATCGGGAATCCCTTTATGACTACTCTTTTTTGCAGTAATAGTCATAGAGGAAGTTCCTAGGAAAATACGAAGAAAGGTATGCTTTGGAATCAAAGTATCAGAAAGCACCTTAAACCAGAGAGCTCTCCTCTCCTTCATCAGAAAGTTCAAAAATTGTTCATGCTGATTCTGTCATTTATAATTCTGTCTCTCCCCTGCCCTGTGTTGAGCTTTCTATTTAAAAAAGGGTTCATATCCCCATGTCTCTCTGGCTTTCAGACTGCAAATACCTTTGCTTCTTTGTGGGAAGGAATTGAGGAGGATGACTATTAGGTTAGAATCGTTCCATATGATCTCTTATCACCTTGTAGTGAGGCGGAGTAGCTGCCCACTGACCCAGAGGGAGAAGAGCTCCTCTGAGAGCCCTTTTGGGCAGAGCCTGACTCCACCCACTCACCTGACAGGAAGTCAGGGAGTATGGCTGGCAGTATAAGAAGCCAGCCCAGGAGCTCAGTTGGGCCCAAGATGCCAGAGGAACCAAATATATGCCCTGTGCTCCCAAGCTGGGAGGCTGCTGAGAGCTTGCAGGAGAATGAGGACTTGGCCTGGACCACTGGGACCCCAAATGGACTTTCCCTGGGAGGAACTTCAATATCTGTCAGAGCTGTCAAACCGTAACACCCCAGAGGACCTGCAGGAGGCCCAAGGATGTGCAGAGGGGGAAAATGGAAAAAGCCCAGATATAGCCGACAGTAAACTGGCCAATCCAGAGCACTAGTCAGTGTGTTGCGGTGAGGATCCCCCTGACCCAGCAGCAGGCTGTTCTGTGCTATTAGGGCCCTGGGCTGGGACGCAGTAGAGCAGGTGGGCCTGTGTCCCCCCTGTCACCCAACCACTGAATGGCAGTCTTCCCTCTGTCACTTCAGGCTAACTGCTTGTGCTTGCTGGACCACTGCTGGAACAAGGAGACTTGATTGCTTGTTTACCACACTGTCAACTACTAACTGTATAGACTGACTGTTAGTTCGCCATTCTGCCCTGCACCAGGCTGGGCCACTATTTGCCATCCCGCCCTGACCTTGGTCTGGGGCCCCATAGAGCCTGGACCGTTGGCTCAGCCCGAGTGTCAGCCTGAGACCCTGGACTAGAGTTGACAGCTGTGAAGAAGGCAGTTGTTCCACTAACTATTGCTCTGGTTTGACCACAGGCCTGAGGGTAACAACTACAGGAACTCAGTGGACTGAGGTGGAGTGGCTGCTCACTGACCCAGAGGGGAAGTGCCCCTCCAAGCCCTGGCAGGCTGCACACCTATTGTATGTTTACAAAATATTTAATCGTGGTAGCAGTATCTAAGATAAGGTATACATGAATAACTTATGACAGTCACATAAAAATGTTATGAGAGCTTGTCCAGTTATATGATTAGCACTTGTTTCCATTTGGACAAACTGGATTTGGGAATAAATTACCAAAAAGAAGAAAAATCTCACTAGATTCCTACTAAAAAAAAAAATCCCCTTCATTGGGAAAGATCTGACTTTACAAATAGGTAGAGCCTTCCTACCAGAAGGAAGAATACTGAAAATTCAGTCAGCTATACTCAGATCTCAAGAATTCTTACTGGATAGTAATGTTATTCTCCAGTCTGGTGGACTTCCCAGGCTGTTGTATATACAGATCCCATCCCATGCTTGACTCAAGATGAAATTTGTCAGCAAAACACGATCTCCTGAAGCTCAGTCATATTCTCAAAGTTGACTCCCCACCAGAGAAGGAGCACAGTGTCCTGAGAGAGCATTCGATCCCCTTGCTTCATCTACAAGTATCACATTCAGTGCCTCCAACTTTTGGAGAGGAGCTTATTTTAACATCTTAATTCATAGTTATTGGGACTGTAGGAGAAGTTGCATACTAACATACTACTTTTGAGTGCAGTTTAATGGACTGTCAAGGCTTTCCTTCCTCAGTGGCAAGGCATAGTAGTCTAACTTGTTACAAATAACACAAAAGCAGTGTCCTATGAAAAGAAGCAGTGTAGTTAATTCCATTAATCTGTGCATGCAGAGACATTCTAATACTATGGAACCGGTGTATCGTCACCGTTTACCGCAGAGCCCTACATCAGGTGGGCAAAAACAACAAATTGACAGGTCAAATAAGCAGGGACAGAAGAAAATAGAGCACGAGTGGTCTGTGAACATATCAAAAGATGCGTCGAAGGTTGCCGAGTTGGTCTGTACAGGATTAACTGAAACAACAAATGGTTTGGCAGCACTTTATAGACTAACAGCACATAGATGGTGGTATGAGCTTTCGTGGGCACAGCCCACTTCTTCAGATGACCAGAGCCCACAAAAGCTTATGATAACATCTACATATGGTGTTAGTCTATAAAGTGCTACCAGACCATTTGTTGTTGTTTTTTAAGTACATCAGAAGATGACATTTTTGCTCTCTGTGTTATCTGTAAATAGAACTGTTTGCAGAGAAAGCACAATATCAAGTGTCAAAGTTCTCTTTGAGAGCTGGAAAGCATTCCATTTCAAATGCATTTCTACTCAACTGACTTTCTCTCATCCAAGAGTAACAAAGAACGTGTAAGGCAAGACAACCAATAAGAATATAGTTATGACAGTGGTTTTCAAACTTCCTTCATCTTTCCAGAAGACTGTGTTACTTATGTATCACTGTAGTACCCAGGAACCCCAATTATTAACTAGGACCTCATTGTTCTGGATGCTGGACAAACATAGAACTAAAAGATTCTCTTTTTCCCTATCACCAGGGCTCGACAAATCAGTGAATCTACTCGCCCGTGGCGAGATTTCAGCTGGTCGCCCTGTTCACCGGCAGTGCGTGCATGCGCAGTGCGGGTCTTGTGCATGCACAGTGTGGGGCTGGCGAGTAGATTTCGCTGCAGTTTGTCAAGCCCTGACTATCACCATAGACCTGTTATCTCAGAACAGCGATATTTATCACGCCACACTTCCATTCAGTACACCTGATAGCGTGGGGCATAGGACTTCTGTAGATGTGCCAGTTCTGTTGACATGTCTTGATTGTTTCAGGAAATCAGCTAACAAGGTCTATGACTTCAAGTGGAAAAGGCTTACAGTTCAGGTATCCAATAACATACTCACAGCTTCAGCTACAACCCAGCCTCTTATTACTTAGCTTGAAATTTTCTGATCTCCGCTTCTTGTTTGTGAAAATTCATTTAGCTCTGTGCTTACTGCGTACTAATTGATAACAGGACTGTATTTACTCATGGCACAGTAAAGAGATTTATAAAAGGCCTAGTAAACATCTATCCTCCAGTCAAAGGTTCAGTTCCATCATGAGATTTTAATTTAGTGCTTACTCAATTTATGAAACTGCCCTTTGAGCCTCTGAATGTTCACTGTTTATCAATCAAAACAGCATTAATAATAGTCATAGCATCTGCCAGAAGAGTAAGCAAACTACATGCTGATGACTGATGTGCCCTTCACAATTTTTTACAAAGCCAAAGTTATTTCCATCCCACACTAAATTCTTGCCTAAAGTGGTAATTGATTTTCATCCCAACTAATCATTTATCAATATTCCTTCCTAGACCTCATGCAAACACCCACATACCAAATACTAACCGTCTTTCACATAACTAGAACCAAAGCGTTTTAAAAGATCACCAAATCTTCATTTTTGAAGTAATGGCCTAACTTTTATTTTGTAACTATCTATGGGGGTTATGCTATGCAGTGAACAGAACTACGAATTGCCTCTGTTCCTCTCCCCTTTTCAGATACGGATTAGAATACATTCCACAAGAGCAAAAATGGCCTCCATGACTTGCCAAAGGCATATTCCCGTTGTAGAAATCTGCAGAGCTACAACACAGCTTTAGTGATGTGTATACAAAATTCTGTGCATTACACCAGAGATGGGCAAATACTAGCCCATGGACCAGATACAATCTGCCGTGGTGAGCTCTTGGCAGGTTCCCACTGCTGTATTTACCTGCACGGCCTCAGGTACTGGTGATTGGAGCAGGGATGGGGGCCTAGGGGAAAGGGTGAGCGTGGAGGCAGAGCAGGGATGGGGAAAACCAGGTTAGGGGGTTTGTCCTGACCTCTGTAACGTATGCACCACAAGGTTACTCCTGTGCCCTATAGAGATGACTCTGCTGGGTGCAGCCCACCATAGAGATGTAAAAGGTTTACCTGTGGAGACTGCTTCAGTGTCATGGGGGTCCGCTGTGGACAGGAGCTGCTCCAGAAGAGCTGATGTGCTACTAATAGTGTGTAAGAAGGAAAAAGCTAGATCCTTGTGTCAATACACAATGTATATCCACAGAGCTGCAGCACTCTAGTGACAGTGTGTGAGACTAGCAGGGTCACAGCCAGCAATTGGGCCAGGAATCACACTGGCAAAAGCAGCAACATATTGGACTGCTGCTCACAGGATCTAGCTCCTAGTCTGGGTGCTGCTGTGCAGCCTCCAGCCGGCCTACTGGGATGGGCACCAGACCAGTGACTGTCCCTGGTCACACTAGTGTGTGCATGCAACTCGCATGCTCCTGGATAGGAGTTCCGTCCACACTGTACCTTTGAGTTCTTATGGGTATTGTTGGTAATCTGTGCATTGGAACAAAAGATCTTGTAAGCATGGGTAACCTTCATGAAAGCACTTAATCTCTTTTCACTAGTATGCATACATATTTTTGAACTGTTTTTTGTCCAGCATATCATATTAGTAAAATTTTTTGCTCTTTTGAAAGAGAAATCTTGGCATGCTTTTTCTAGCTTTTAAAAAGTGACAGGTTCCTTAGACTATGCCCATTTCAACAATGTCAGGATTATTAAAGCAAACAACCCTCCATCCACCTCTTCTTCCTCTCCCTCCCTTCCCCCTGCTGCAAAGCTAAGCTAAACTAAAAGTGGAAGAGACAAGTGTCCAGCTATAGGAAAAAGAAATCATGTAACATCTCACAGAAAGCACTAACTGAAGAGCTGCTGTATAAAAAGGAATTGCCAAGGGTGTCTGTCAGGATCTTTGTCTCAATATTTTCCTGTCTTGAGTTTTAAAACTAATATGTACACATTTTGATAATTCAGGACAAAACAAATGCATTGTTCTTGGTCAACAAAAGTTACTTTTTCAATTTATTGTAATGTTTGCACTTAAAAAAAAAAAAGAGTCCTAGTTGGTGCACTTTTAGCATTATATTAAATCTCTACTTCAGTTTTAGGCTACGGTTTAACTGTCACTCATTACTTTCCATGTGAATGTTAGCCCTTTGCTAGGAAAGGAGGCAGAAACAGGTTAGATGTTTAAGGTGGTGCTGATAGAGAAGTGAAAAGAGCAAATGAAAGTTTGACATGTTGTTAGTCCAGTTCCCCATGGATGTTTTGCAGGGGGTCTGTGCTGCTCTCTTACATATCTATTTATAATCTTAGCCATGATGGTTTTATCTAGACTCCCTATAGAGAAGATCTTATTTTCTCTGTGCGTGATCCACTGTAAAAGAAGAAAGTAAGTCTACTTTCAACGCTATTTTCTATTATTCTTGGGAGAAATGGATAGTGTGCCGTGAAATTTCTACATAGGGTGCCCTCACTCGGCACATCAAAAATGTAGACATTCCAAATGTATGCTCCTATCTTGTTTTCCTATTGCTTCGTATCCTTGCAAGTATAAGCCACTTAAGACATATTACTTTTTTCCCTCGTGCCTTCCACATGATGCTCAATTTCCTTCCTTTCTTATTCGTCATCCTATTGGTAATATCTATTCTATTGCATGGACTATAACTGTCAGAAAATCTAAGTGTTTCGTTTGAGCAACACAATGCACTTTGGCTCATCTGAACCAAATAAGTTGTGTTTAAAAAAACCCCCTATGATCTCTGTTTTGAGTGGACTCAATTTTTGTACTTGTTGAGGGAAAGATTGGAAAGACTAAAGTATCGTGTTTCTGTGTCAGCTACAGTCAAGGCTATAAAACTTACTCATGAAGTTCTAGTTACGCTTATTAGCATATTAGTATAATACACTATACGAATCTTGATATAATGACAATCACATAGACATACAGTACGTGACATTGAATGCATTGTAATTGGCTCATGATTATAATTAGCTCATAGTGAGTTTACTCACTGAGACAGTGGGCTAGAAAATACATGAATTTAAAAATTAATGTAGAGTACCAAAGACTGCTTAAAAATCATCAGCTTTTACTCATTTCAGTAAAACTTAAACAACAAATGGTCTGGTATCACTTTATAAACTAACAAAACGTGTAGATTGTATCATGAGGTTTCGTGGGCACAGCCCACTTCAGATGACCAGAGTTTTGCATTTTGGTAAGTTAGAAATCACACTAACAAGACAAATTTGAAGATGAGTCAGAGAAAATAAGACATACAAGGAAAAGGATTAGAATTGGGAATAGTCATTTTAAAGAAAAGACAGAGGGAAGACATTGATTTAATAAATATATAAAGAAATATTTTTAAAAGAATATGGAACAATTCTTCCCCCTAACATAAAAATAAAAGGTGGAAATAATATGGTGCCTGCTTACCATTACTTCATTTATTCTACTTGTGTATACTGTCTTTCTGGTCTCCTTTACCTCATTTATTTCACTAACCTCAAAAAATGAAGTGAATTACTGTCTTCAGGTGGTAGGCATGATAAATTTTAGGGGTATTGAGCTGAATGAGCTTTATTCAGTTTAGTTTATTGGTTGCACAATGCATCTTTCAATTTTTAGTGCTCGTTAGGAAATTATGGTGCAAAGTGCCACCTTGTTTTGGAGAAACATTTACTCCCCAAGCTAACCCTTCCTAATCTGGTGCATTATAGATCTTATTGTTTGTGTCCTGGTCCAAGCATGTTATGTTCTTTTGTACAGGGATGAAGATTACGATCTATACTTGAAAAATGGTATTTCCTTAATAGGGAATGAGAGAAAAATATAGTTACATGCATATTTGTGTTAACTCATACCCACTTGATTTAGGGCAGGAAATTTTAGGTTAGAGGTATTGCCAAATAGTACTGCCTGTAGCTATATCAATCTGAAGGATGGCGACATAGGCAAGAAATTACTTATTTTTACAGTACTTTAAGCTAGGCCCTTTACAATTAAAAACCACCATGGTTCCTGACCTAAAGAGTTCAGTCTAAACATGCAACATGACAGGGGAAGATCAAAATAGAGCGAAATAAAGGAATGACTTTGTGACCATCTAGATCAGGAGTGGGGAATTTTTGGGGGGTCAGGAGCTGCTGACCCACAGGAAAATCAGTTGGGGGCCCACACACAAGTGAGAACTAAAAAAACCAAAACAAAACAACCAACCCTCACTCATGGCCCCTGTCTGAGAAGCAGAAAGACCTTCCCACGTTCCTTTCTAGCCTGAGCCCCCCCAGGCTCTAGTGTGAGATGGATTTTGTGTCCCTCCCTCCGGGGTCTGGAGTGGACCCAAAAATGAGAGGTTCATTGGGTGCGAGGAGGCTGCCAGGAAGTGGGCCTGGGACGTGGGGTCTAGGAGGGAGGGTGAAGGAGTGGGTTGGGGTTTGGTGGGTCTGGAAGGATGGTAGGGTACAGGAGCAGCTGGGGATGGGAGGGCTGGGTGGGAGGTAGGGTGCAGGAGTGGAGTAAGGGTGTGGGGTCTGGGTGGGAGGGGCTGCAGGAGCAAGATGATTGGGCAGGGTTTGGGAAATGGGGGCGGTTATCTGTCGCAGCTACCTGAGGACACACATGGCTCCATGTTCGCTGCTGCTTCTATTGGCCATGATTATAGCCGCTCAGAACAGCAGGGAAAAACCTCAAGGTGGTGCTTTTCTGTTGTGCTGTTTCTCCAAGCAGGGGGAGGAGAGGCAGTGTATGGAGTCACTTTGTCCCCCTTTGTAGGCTGGATTCTGCCCCAGCTTGCCTGACTGGTCTGCAAGGCTTGGGGCTTCCTCTGCAAGAGAGGCTGAGGAGGGGTCCACTGGGCTGGAGCACCAGTGCCAGCTCCCTAGTGCTGGGCGGGGGAGCCTTGAAGCTTCATGGGCCAGATCCAGGGATGTCGGGGACCACACATAGCCCCCAGGCCTTAGGTTCTCTATCCCTGATGTAGCTACTTAGATGGGCCTCATCACTGTAATGTTTCAGTGTCTGGTGACTGTCACCAAAATGAGTGTTTCTTGGTTCTGCACATCTTGTTTAACATTTATTTTTAAAGTGTTACATTTCAGAAAGGATTATTTCAAGCTGTGGAAAAGAGGGAAATTTAAATCATACATGCAACAGCATATTTGCTAAACTTGATGAGCTTGCTTGCTTCTGTATTTACTGAACAGAAATCCATATTTCATTATGCAAGTGTTCAGAAAGCAGCTTTAAGTATTAAAAACATTGGATCAAAATTATACTATCCAACTAAATGTTAATGCATCCTTGTGAAAATGTCTTTGGTCTGATGTATATTTAACTTTTAGACTACTAAATTTGTTTTCAGAGGTTTAGAGATTTATTAAGATTTTCGTGTATATTCACAGCATTTTCCCCATGTGTTTTTATTTTGCCTTCTGTAGCAGTGTTTCTCAAAGTGGTCTGAGAAACCACTCCGGTTCATTGTTTGCAGCCAAGGGGAGCTGTGGGAAGCAGCATGGGCTGGGCCATCACTTCCTGCAGCTCCCCTTGTCTGCAAATGGCAAACCAGAGCCAATGGGAGCCACAAGCGTGGCCAATGGGAACAAACTGGTGCGGCCAGTTAGCATGTTTCTCAAAGTGGTTTCGCAGATCACTTTGAGAAACATTGTTCTATAGTAACATCATAATCTGAATGATTGTAGATTTCAGTTTATTATAGGGGAAAAAGATTGTTGGGACAGTGAAAAGTTAATTTAGAAGAAAGATATTTAAGTGACTTAAGGTGGGTGAATAGAAAGGAAGACACAAAGTTGCTTAAAAGGAAAGCTGTCTTAAATGAAGAATTTGTTTTTGTGGTTGCATCTTGCATACCATATGTATTCTGTCTGTTAGTGATATCTTCAACACTTTTACCAGGTGCTGCCTGTGGTATAACTCCTATCAGTGATACGCAGTTATCTACTTTACAGAAGACCCCTCTGCCTATCTTAAAGATGGGGAAGCTGCCTGTAAGGGAAATTTTTTAAAATACAACTGAATTTTCCAAGATGCCTCATCTGCATTTAGTGACTTCAATATGAGGTGGGAGTCTGAGAAGTTGCATGCAATACAAATGTAATGTTGTTAAACTGCAGTTATTCACTCAAGTTTTACTTTGCTTTTATGAAAATGGAAACAAGGTTTTAGAGTCAGTGAGTGTGTCACTTAAAATAAAAGGTTTAACCACAGAAGTTTTAACCACAGCCTGACTTGGAATCTACCAATGCTGTGAAGCATTGTTGCAGAGCTTGGCTGCTGGCCGTGACTTTATTTAGCTATAACTGTCACTTGCTGTCTGAAAAGATGTCTTGTGAAGTGATATAATGACGGATGCTTTTATTTAAAACAGTCACCCGCTTAAACACAAAGCAGCAGATGGTGCCAAAGGTTTATGACGTATGAAATACAAAAATGACTTGGGGAGTGGCTGAGGAAGCTTGTGGGTTTAACACCACTCAAGCTACTTCTTAGGACTCTGATAAAATTATAGTGTATGAACTTTTGTGTGTTAAGTTACAGTAGTGACTTTTGGAAAACTGTGTTTTGTTTACAAATTAGAATTTCCAGAAGCTACAGTCATTTCAGCATGCAGTTCAAGACATCTGTTTTTTTTTTAAGTGTGGCATGCATTGGAGGAGAGAGCTCTTTGCCTCTTTTGCTGCGTTATGATGTATGCAGAAGGTGTGAAAGTGCTATTTTAACAGGAGTTAGGTGTTCCAGAATTGTTGCATTATACTTGGGTCCTGTCTACCCTGTGTATTTTCCTCCCAAAGACTTTAAAACTAGAAAGTTTACAGAATTGTCATAATAAATAACAAGCCACTGAAGGCATGTTCTTACAAATTCTTAACAGTTTTTTGTTAACACAGATGTACCTAAAATTGTAATGAGAAGCAGTGGATCTTTTTAACTAAAGATTCAACCCAGTGCCATCTCTCATTTTGTTCCTCAGTTAAAAGCATAGAGCTTTGAATCCCCTTCAAATTCTCCAGGATAAATTAAAAATGGATTATGTAATAAAGCTTTTCTGCCAGCCATCTTTTTCTACTTACTTCTTCCATTGCATTTCATCTTTAAAGTCCTGGATGGTCTGGGTTCAAGAATTATAGAAGACAAAAAATAATGGAGTATGTGAGAACTTGCCTCTTATAATTGTATTAGCAATTAGTTTGACTTGAATACTCATGTTCTGAGTTACTAGATTTAAATGTTTCTCAACTGAACTTTGTGATTTGGGATTCAGAGTCCAAAATACACTTGATATTGTAATATAGGAATTAAATTAAATGGATCTTGTTTTTTTTATGTCGTTTACAGTCTTGTAAGTGCCTGATTGACAATGATAGGCACTCTGTAATACAAAATACAGTCAATAGATTAAGAACATTCATGACTTTTTGTTTGCATATTTAACATTACACGGCAGTGTTTGGAAGACATTAAGGTTGGAACTCAAATACACGCTAGCTAATTCAAAGCTAAGGCTGACACTGGATGACCTATTCCTCCTCTTGTCACTGTTAAATAGAGCCCTGCCTTGTTACACAAACATGTATCTGCATCTGATCTGCAGATAATTTTTGCAGATATCCACAGATACCTGCAGATTTTCAGGATTCTCTTCAGGTAGCTGGGCTGATGGGAAGGTGATGCCTCGTAGCTGTAATTTGGGTTGGGGGAGCCATGTGGGATGTTGTTGTGGAGAGCCTGCGCAGAGTTGTGGGTCCTCCACCTACCCTCATCTGGGTGGGGAATTGGGGGGCGGGGACATGGCCAGGGGTGGCTGCTCAGTGACCATACCACAGGCAGGTGGAGGATCTGACATAGCTGCCTGTCTGGACTCCATGCTGGCCTTGTCCTCAGAGGGGATCACTGGCAGCTGTGGGGAGCCACAGTGACCCCTCTACCTGTTCTGGGTAGGGGATCCAAGCAGCCCCCTGCCCAGGGAAGGTGGAGGGACCCAGGCTCCTCTCACAGCTGCCGGGCAGAGTGGCTCTTTACCAGCCTGGCTGTAGCCAGTTTAGAGCCGCCTCCTGGCCAAAATAAGAGCTGGGCAGATAGGTATGTGGAGCCACTGCCAACCCTCCACATACCCAAGGTGGGGGCCCCAAGCAGCCTCTGGCCCATGTCCCTGTCCCTCAGATACTCTGCCCACATCAGGTTGAGGATTTGTACTATGGTTCCTCACAACTGCCTGCAGGATTCTCACTGTTGGAGGTTTGTGTAGATAGAAAATTTGTATCTGCAGGGCTCGACAAATAATGCAATCTTCTTGCCCGTGGCGAGTAGATTGCAACCCGGAAGAGCCGGGTTTGGGCAATCTGTGCATGTGCAGATTGCCGGACAGCAAAGCTGGCGAGCGGGGTTTGCCGTGGTTCGGTGAGCCCTGTGTTTCTGTATCCATGCTACTATCAGCAGAAATGGTCCACGGATATCTGCAGATAACGTGTGACTATAAAGCAATACCTGCAGATTTGCATTAGGGATGTTAGATATAGTGTAATTGAATAATCGTGTAACCATATGACATTTTAGCAGTTACACAACTATTCAATGGTCTCCAGAGGTAGGGCCGGCAGCCAGTTCACTCCCAGCCCACCTTGCCAAACCGTTCTGCTGCCTCTGTAACAGAGGCAACAGTGCAGGGTAGCAGGTGGAAGCCAGTCTGTGAGGGAAAACGGTTTAAAAGACAGAGGCAGCATCGTGGGGTGGCAACAGTGCCTGCCTATGAGGGGCCTGAGCTTTCCATGGCCGGAGGCTGCGCCGGCATCCCACAGAACAGCCCCTGTCTATGCCAAGCCTGGGGCTGTCGCAAACAGAGGCTGGTCCATGGCAGCCTCCCCTGCTCCCTCCAATAGAGGCAGCAGTGGGGTGGGGAGAATCAGAGCTGGTGCCTGTCTCCCCTGCCCTCTTTGTCCCCACCGCCACTGTGGGAGACAGCAAGGGATGAGGAGGCAGCTCTGTGGAGCCAGCATGCATGAAGAGTCAGCTTAAAAGCTGGCTTCCCACACCTATCAGCTCCTGCCAGTGTGCTCCCACCCCACGCAGCTGCCTCTGATAGAAAGGCAGCAGTACGGGGGACCAGGCAGCTCTGCATAGGCTGATGTGTGGGGAACTAGCTTGAGAGCTGACTTCCCATGTGTACACCCCCCTTCCTCCGCACTGCTGCCTCTCTATCTGAGGCACCAGTGCAGGGGTGGGGGAGGGCAGGCGGCTCTGCAGGATCTGGTGCTTTTGGGGAGCCGGCTTAAAAACTGGCTCCCCACAGGCACTGGCTCCTGCCTCTGACACAGAGGTAGCAAGGGGGTGGGAAGTGCATGTAATCAACAAGATTAATTGATAAGCCTACGCTGATCAGTTAATTGTGTAGTCGACTACAGGTTGACATCCCTATTTTGCAGGGGTCTACTGATAAGATACTGTAGACCATCTTTACACCACAATTAATTATTTGGAGCACCTCATTAAGGATGTAAAAGGTTAACCAGTGAGCCTCACCCTGAGAGAGGCTTTCTGTTTCTGGTTAACCTATAGAGGCTGGAGCAGCTCTCTGACCAACCTGGGCAGGACGCTGCTCCAGCCTTGTCAGGCCTGCTGGAGCAGCCACTGTCCATGGTGGGTCTGGCCCTTCCCTCCTCCCGCTGCAGGTTACACGCTGGCTCCCTGGGCAGTCCTTGCCGGCCCTGCTCCTGTGGGTGGTGGCTTTGCTGCAGCTCTGCAGTATAAAGCTTATTTAAGCTTTATACTGCAGAGCCTGCCATGGTGTAACTGCTATCATTTTTAGCAGTTACACAGTTACATTTGTAAACACATTTTTGCATCCCTACTCCACAGTACACTAAAGCATACTAGGATGATCTGGTCTATATTTGCAACCTTGTATTTGAAACTTTGCTTCTGAGTTCTGAAGTTTGTTGAGTGGCAATGCAATGCTGTAAAGTGACATCATGGAGATCTGTATCCTCTTCTTACTTTACAAGTTAAAAAAACAAACAAAAAACAAACCCAAGCTTTTTCTAACTTAATTTGTAAATTCTCCATGAGAATTCAGAAGCAACCTGTGTTCTTTGTTATCAATAATAAAGATTCTGAAATTGGAATGCAAAATATTATCAGTGTGTAAGGCAGGATAGAGTAGCTTGTTCCTTCCATAGCTGCACTGTAAGGAAAACAATGTTTTGTTAGCAAAATTATTTGAAAGCACTTTGAATCAGCAATTACATTAAAGTACTGATTTTTACATAGCACCATATTAATAGACTAGACTTGAGACTTTTTATAAACTAAACTCCATAATTAGATTGAATAAATAAGTTGGATAATGGTATATTTTGCTTTAGTTGCTGAAACAGAAGCAAAGAGGCCAAAAATGCTTTCTTATTGGTTTAATGGCAGCACTGTATAACTCTGGGCTGACTACTTCTCTCTCTTGGTGGTGGTGGCTGAATATTGTGCAGTGAATCAAACTTTGAAGGGAGCTGGACAATGTTTGGACTAAAATGTTAATTAAATGCCTCCCTTTAAAAGAGAATTCCACTACCACTCCTTTCCCATCATCCTTCACCCTCTGGTCATCTGAAGAAGTGGGCTGTGCCCATGAAAGCTCGTGATACCGTCTACATGTTTTGTTAGTCTATATAAAGTGCTACCAGACCACTTGCAGTTCTTTATAGTCAGAGCTGATTGGGAAACCAAACTTCAGGTCTGCACAAATGTGAGGGGTTTTTGCCTCAAATGAGATAGAACATCACAATTTAAAACTGGGATGGGGAACCATTTTTTGGGTCTGGAACCTCTGATATGACCCCCAACTGGGAGAGAGAAAGACACCCCTCACGTTCCCCTTGTACGTAGGGCCTTAGGGGTGTGGGAACCAGGCTAGTGGATTTTGTGTGCCCCAGCCCCGTGAAAAGGTGGTTGGGTTGGGGTGGAGGTGAAGTGTTAACACAGGCTCCCCAATGCTGGGGTAGGGGAAGGAGCCCTGAGTTTCAGTGGCCGGATCCAGGCAAGGGGCCTTAGATTCCCCACCCCTGGTTTAAAATGTTCAGAATTGAAATTCAGTGATTGGTTTCATTTTAAAACACTGAATGTACTATTTTGAAGTGAATTCTGCTCTTTGGCACCTCTAGCTGCCTATCTAGTTGGCTGCTGTGAAGAGGATGACCCTGGAAGCCCTGGCAGCTGCAGATAGAATTTGTACAAATCTGGTCAATTCTACCACTTTTGTGAGCAGCAGTGAAATTAATAATTTATTAATTCCAGTCAGCAGTGGCCAGGGTTTACAAAGTTCCTTGACTCCATAGTGGCCCCCTGATGGGCTGCTAGAAAGCCTGGAAGTTCTTGGTCCTTACTAGTAGGACTACCCAGGTCATAAGGTGCCAGGAAGAGGGGAAGCCCTGAGTGCACTTTCTCCAAGGTGGAGACTGGAACTTCTGGCTGTACTACAGGCTACCAAGAGACTTGGGAGCTGGGAAATCTGTCTCTCACAGTACATCAGTGGATTCAAGTAGCTAGTAGTCCCCAATTCCAAGGCACAATGCATGGCTGGGCTGCCCCAGAATTAGATGGATGAACTAGCAGGAAAACAGGCATGGTTCCATCAGAAGTTTGAGTCAGTTTCCTCCAAATGTTTAGATTTTGATGAACTAGTAAATTCTTATGGGAAAAATGTTTCAACTTTGTTGACCATCTCTATTTCTGATATGAAATGAACCTTAAGTATTTGTTTTTTTATTGAACTTCATAATATACTCTTCTTGTATATCTGTAGCTATTCATTACTCTAAAATCTTAGGATATAAAGGAAGTCAAAATGAAGGCAGAGAACTAAAGTAGATGAGTTCTAGTCCGTTTTAAAATAGACATTTGAGAATGAGGCTGTTACTATTTCAGTTACATTTAAGTGTTTGACCATGATATTCACTACTGATGCTTATTGATTAAAATAGCAGTAGTGTAGCTGATTAGCTATGGTTGTGCTTTCTTGATGAATAAGCAACTTGGATGAGTTGCTAACTTGTAATTTAACTGTCTTCCGGTTACACTAGAAAAATTAGAGTGCTTTTGTAGAGAACTTGATATTGAGCTGTGCATCTCTGGAGGGATAAACAGAAAATGAGTCACTAATACAGGCAGTCCCCGACTTACATGGATCCGACTTACGTCGGATCCCTAGATACGAACGGGGTGAGGCAACTCCCGCACATGCGCAGCAGCATTCCCGGGCTCGCTCACCTGGGTCCTAGGATCCTCCTCCTCCTCGGGCCGGCTCCGACTGGGGTCCTGCAGAGCTGCCGGGCAGAGGAAAAGTGCCTCCCCACCCCCCTGCCAGCAACAGGCTGCCCCCTCCCCTGAGCAACAGGCTGCCGAACAGACAAAAGCAGCCTCTCTGCCCCTCCTCCCCTCTATACATGCCGGGCTCCCGGAGCGCAGCAGCGTCCCCGGGGCTCGCTCACCTGGGTCCTAGAATCCACCTTCTCCTCCTCTTCGGCCGGCTCCAACTGGCCTCTGCCTGCAGCAGCTGGCCACAGAGACAGGGATCCCACAGAGCTGCCGGGCAGAGGAAAAGTGCCTCCCCACGCCCGCTGCCCCCCCCCCCCCCGCGGCCTCGCATCCTGCACGCCTCCCCCCTCCCCCCTGCCAGCAACAGGCTGCCCCCTCCCCTGAGCAACAGGCTGCCGAACAGCAGACAAAAGCAGCCTCTCCGCCCCTCCTCCCCCTATACATGCTGGGCTCCCTGGGCAAACAAAGACTCCACCAAAACAAACAAAGTGCTGGCCTCATTGTGTTAGCAAAAAAAGGACCCTCCTCCTAGAACCCTGGGTGGTGTGTGGAAATAAAGCTATTAGCTCAAAGCATGGTGCAGAGCTGTTTGGTATTTGATGAGTTACTCCTTTAGTCCTGAGTTTGTCACAGGGACAGAAATAGATGTGAAATCTTCTGAACAGGGGAACAGACAGCAAAACAAACATTAGAGGGGAGTTAACCTTTCCCTATGCTATCCAAAACTAAAAAAAATTTTTGGCTAGAGTTTCCCCTACAATATGTACCAGTTCCGACTTACATACAAATTCAACTTAAGAACAAACCTACAGTCCCTATCTTGTACGTAACCCGGGGACTGCCTGTATGTGGTATGGAAGCTTTTGTTATTGCCCTTCATCTTTCATAGGTAGGGCCATACCAAATTCATGGCCATGAAAACACATTGTGAAATCTGGTCTTTTGTGTGCTTTTACCTTATACTACATCGCAGGGCAGGCTCGCTGATGGGGGAGGCAAAAGGAGTAATTGCCCCCTTTTCCCAGAGCTCCTGGCTCCCACTGTTGCTATTACAGCAGTGGCAGTCAGAGGCCCCGGCCCCTTTGATTTGCTGTGGAAGCGCTGTAGTACCATTCAGTGTAGTTCTGAGGGCTGGGAGAAAAGTCAGTGCTGTCCTCTGGGCCGGCACTAAGGGCTGACTGTCCCCTCCATCAAAAATGATTGCCCACTACTGCTTTGGATAGTTAACAAGCAACATGATTTCACAGGGGAAACCAGTTTTGCTCAAATTGGAGGTCCTGACTCAAAAGGGAGTTACAGAGGTTGCAGGGTTAGTTTAGGGGAGGTCATGGTATTACCATCATTACTTGTGTGCTGTCTTCACAGCTATAACAGCAGTACCCGTGCAGCATCACAGAAGTAACAGTGGTACTGCCATACTGTGCCATCCTTACTTCTGCACTGCTGTTGATAGTGGCTCTGCTTTCAGAGCTGGGCAACCAGAGAGTATTGGCTGCTGGCTGGGAGCCCAGCTGTGAAGACAGCACTCTTGTCCACAACAGCGCAGAAGTAATGGTAGCAGTATTGCAGCCTCTCCTTTAATAACCTTTTGGACCCCCGCAAGTCTTTTGCGTCAAGATCACTACAATTACAAGACAGTGACATTTTAGATTAAAATAGCTGAAATCAGGAATTTTTTTTTTTTTTTTTTTTAAATCATAGGAGCATGAAAATGAACAAAATGAGCCATGAATTTATTAGGGTCCTATTCACTTATGGCAAATGCCTGGGATTTTCAGGGGGTGGGAGCTGAACACTCATGTAACTGTAGTTTTCAAATAAACTCTAGAGGGCAAATATAACACGTCCAGTTGCATTTGTTCATGTTATGGAATTAAAATATATTTCTGTAAGTAATTAGCTTTCCTTTTACTTCACAGCTTTCATCCAGTCGGATAGCATAATAGAAGTGCTACGTTTCAATGAAGGAGGCCTACTGCAGGTAAAAATTCATGAAATAAGACCATCTCAGTTTAAAATTTTAGATCACTTCTGTCTTATCACATCTATATATTTCATCTTTTTTTAACTTGCTAGTTGCTGTTCAAAGTCTTCTGGTTTAGTGGATCTTGATTTAAGTAAATTAGTACAGGCAGTCCCCGGGTTATCTACAAGATAGAGACCGTAGGTTTGTTAAGTTGAATCTGTATGTAAGTCGGAACTGGCGTCCAGATTCAGCTGCTGTTGAAACTGACCAGCAGCGGCTGAATCGACACACCTGGGGCAGAGCAGCTGGGGTGCTGCTGGGTTGGTCCCGCAGCGCCGCTCCTCGGCGCTACTGGACCAACCCGGCAGCACCCCAGCTGCTCTGCCCCAGGCGTTGGCGAGAAAAGCCTGGTCTGCTGGCGGGGGGGGGGGGGGGCGCACTAGCTGCGCCCCCCCTCCCCCAGCAGACCAGGGAGACGTGGAGCGGCTTTTCTCGCCGCGGAGGACACGGGCGGCAGGACCGCGGCATGTCTCGGTGGTCCCGCCACCCGTGTCCTCCCTGGCGAGAAAAGCCGCTCCGCGTCTCCCTGGGCTGCTGGGGGAGGGGGGCACTAGCTCCGTGTCTCCCTGGTCTGCTGGGGGGAAGCGCCCCCCGCGCCGCCAGAGGCGGCGACAGTGGGCGAGGTACCCTGCACTAGCGGGGGTCCCCCCCATTCGTAACTAGGGGTCCGACTTAAGTCAGACTGACGTAACTCGGGGACTGCCTGTACTGCTAAAATGGTAAATTTTCTTAAATGACATCAACATGCTACTTTTTCCTGTTGTCTTGCTGTAAGCAGGTGAATAATTAAACTGCATAGTATGAGCAATTGTATGGACATCACAAAGTTTGTGTCTACACTGGGCATAATTTTTGCTAAATTTTCCACCATTACAACTGCTTTTTCATCCCATTAGTGGTAAGAGTGAGTGGCAGAGGAGAGACACCATCAGTGTAGAAAACTTTCTACGTGCTTGCCATTGGTTTTAGGTGCTGTTATTGATCTGTCCTACACACCTATTCTGAGCAGGGCTTAAAACACCATTGGCTGTCAGTACCTCATTTGTGCTACACTCTTAGCTTTAATTCAAGTGGTGCAGCTTAAGTGCTCATAACTTAGGTTCCTTTGCATTTGGCAGGGCTGTTTTGTGTTCTTTGTTTCTTGCTCTCACAACCTTTTGATGGCAACTGGCCAGCAGTGTACTTCCTTAGTACCTGATGTTATATCCAAAAATAACAATAGTGCCTTGACTTGATGCAGATAAATTGATCAGCAATGACATTGCTCATGTTGAGATTAAACTGTCATTGGATTTCGGTGTTAACACCTTTCATGAACAAGGTAATTTGTTTCTTTAAGCTTTTGTTTCAGGCTATCTATAGCTCCTCCATTTTGAGGTTTTCACAACCGTTTTGGGTAGAGATCTAATTGAAGGTCTCATTTAAAAAAATTATTGAGCACAATCTCATGGCAAGGCATATGGGTGCATAATCACATTTATACATGGAACTCTGTCTAGTTTTCAAGGTCCTGTGCGCGCGCGCGTGTGTGTGTGTTGCAGTTATTTAACTAAAAGTAAGGTTTAACTAAAATCAATTGTAAATAGGTACAAATCCCTCCTGTGGATACTCTGACTTTGACTTTAATGTCTTGTTTAAAATGGTACTTTGAGTTCGGAAAAACAGAAACAAGCCTGGTTTCAGCTGAAATAAGTGTCCTTCTAGGGTTTTGCATTAGTTTAACTAAATAAATCAGATTAAAATGAATTTGTGCAACTTCTTCATGTAGACAAGTTCCATGTTTCTCATTCATTGCTAGCACAAATGGGAAGATGATGAAATGCATGACAACCGAGAGCTCTTTTGGCACTTGGTCTTTGGGTAGTTAAACTCTAAATTCAGTAGTGCCTGCAAGTTTGGTGTTAAAGAACCATATAATTCTGAGTTTGACTCAGTTAATTGTTTCAGGGTTTTATGGAGATTGTGAACTCTACTTGCAGTGTACCTGAGCTGGAAAAGCTATTAATGCTGAAGTATACAGTGGTCACCAACCAGTAGATCGGGATCTACTGGTAGATCTCGGAGCCTTTGACAGGTTATTCTGACGGGTATGGCCAGGAGGCTGTCAAGTGCCATCACTTCAGCTGCCTCTCTCAGGAGTGCCATACTGCTCCTGCCCTCTGCCATGGAGCAGCTCCCCAGCCTCTTGCTTGCTGTGCAGGGCATGGGAAGAAGAGGAGGGGGTGCTGATGTCAGAATGCCTCTCCCTCCACAGAGTGGGGCGGGGAGGGGAAGTATGGAGAGAGTTTGCCGGCTGCTTTGAGTATGGTGCAGAGTGAGCCTGCCTTAGCCCCACTGCACCACTACCCAGAAGCCACCTGTGGTAAGCCGTGCCCAACTAGAGCCTACATTCCAAACCCCAGCCCCAGTCCTGAACCTTAAACCCCTACCCTAGCCCTGAGTCCCCCTGCACCTAAATTCCCTCCCAAGGCCTGCCCCCTGTACTCCTCCTGCACTTCAACCCCCTGCCCCAGGCTCAGCTCAGAATCCTTTAGCCCAAGATCAGAGTCTGGATTACATTTAAATTCAGAACGTGATCTCATGCTTAAAAAGCTTGGAGACCACTGCAACAGGCACTAGGAGAGTCCTACTACTGACATAATCATCAAGAATAAAAGGTTTCTGGTTAACAGTTATAAAATACATCACAGGGCTCACAGATCTCAGCCACTGAAAACCTTAATAATCCAGGGTTTACACCAGGGGTGGGGAACTTTTTTGGTGTCGGGGTTCACTCACCAACAGAAAAATCAGTTGGGCTGCACAAAGGTGAGAAGCAAAAAAAGTTGTTAAAACTCAGCACCTCACTGATGTAGCCCCTGACTGAGAAGGAGAAAGACATTCCCTGCATTCCCCTCACACACCAGTGCCTATTGGATCCGGGGCTAGTAGACTTTGTGAGCCCCCCCTAGGCTCTGGGGTGGGGCCAAAAATGAGGAGTTCAGTATATGAGAGGGGGCTGCCAGGAAGCAGACTTGGAGTGTAGAATATGGGCAGGAGGGAGGATTCAGGTGTGGATTGGGGGTTGGTGGGTCTAGGAGGGTGCAGGAGCACAGTGTCAGTTTGGGGTCTGGGTGAGAAGGCGGGTGCAGGAGTGGCCTGAGGGTGAGGGATCTGGGTGAGAAGTAGGGTGCAGGAGCAAAGTGTGTGTGTGTGTGGGGGGGGGGGGGGGTGAAGCGCTGGAGCGCTAATTCTGGCTCACCAATACTGGAGGGGGGAAAGGCCCAAGGAGGGGGCCTGGATCCAGGCAAGCCAGGGGCCAAGATTTTCCACTCAGTGGCTTATACCAATTAAGTTCAGCCAGGAAGTGGATGAAGAATGTAGCATTCATTGGTTAATTTCATGTTTTAGTGATATTACCTACTATGCTGGCAGGTCAATAATGCTTGCATCTATTGTTAGTCAAGTAATCAGTAACTTAAAATTTTCCTAAAGTTCTCTGATGCTCGGAGGACCCAAGAAACAGTTTGCGCTCACAATGTTAGCATTTGGGTATTTGAGCTACCTTCTAACCTGAAATTTCAAAAGTGTTTTGCAGTGTTTCACTCTTGGATACTGCTTGTTAATTGATTGGGCAGCAGAAATGACTTCCTTTTTCTGTTCACTAGCTGAAGCATCATAATCAGCCAGGTAGCCTTAGGGAATTGGAGCAGCCTTCTGTTCATCCAGATGGACCTTGGTAGAACTAGAGACAGGAGTGGTGCAATAGAATGCCATAAAGGTGGGGAAAACATCTAGAGAGAGCCTAGAGTTGGGAGTGGGACTGGAGGAGAGAGGCAACCTCACATTTGTAGAGGACTGAGTTGAATATCAATGAGCAGAAAATGGGAAGATTTGTGTGGCACTAGCTGCTTAAGAGTCCCCCTGGGGTGGGAACAAGGGATCAGGAATTGAGAAGATATTTAATATTTACGTTGCTGTAGTGCCTAAAGGCAGGGCCTGTTGTGCAAATTACTAAGTGATCTAGAAATATAGTGAATGACAGTCCCTACCCAAAAGACCTTGTAGTTTTTAAGGATCTCTTCGAAGTCTGGCTTTGAGGAAGAACTCTCACATTGTCAGTATACTTATTTGAAGACTTCATGGCTGTTTCAGGCAAACTCAGCATGTGTGTGAAACTGTTTATGGGTGTCACTGTTAGCATGGGGGCAATGTGGAGATCTCCCTAGTCCTTTTGTCAGTGATAGTGGCATTTAGCTTACTTTGTATCACAGTTAGCAGTATCTGTGGTCAGATTTAAGTGGCACTCTGATTCAGTTCTCAGGAAATCTAATTGTTAAAACTCTTTTCAACATTATAGTCTACATTGTATTTGCGAGATGAAAAGGCGAGCACTTTAACATATGGAAAACTTAATTTTTCATGTACTTTAAATTAAAAATATAGTTCTAGATTTTTGTCACATTTTCCAAATTATTCCCTGGTTTTGAACTAAACTTTTTAGGAAAAATTTAGATGGTAAGAAATCTTATCTTCAAAATAGAAAAAAATCTCATAACTAACTACAGTGTGGTTTTGTGTGACTTAGGGCACGTCTACAAAGCAGGGCAAAAGTCAATTGCATAGCTTAAGTCGAAATAGCTTAATTCATCGTTTGGCGCCATCTACGCAGAAGGAAGTCGAAGGAAGAACACTCTTCCTTTGACTTCCCTTACTCATTGTAAAATAAGGGTTACAGGAGTCTTGGAGTAAGAAGTTCTCCAGCTAGACATTATTTTGAAATAATGTCTTGTAGATACGCTTTTTGTTATTTCAGAATAACTGACCTGATTTCAAAATAACTCTGTGTATGCATATGCTTAGTTTCTATTTCAAAATTTAATGATGTCAATCATTTATTTTTCTTATATAAAACACTAATTGTTGCTAGGGATCACCTTACTGATTGATGCTTACTTTGTACCGGTTAACCAATACTCGGGAGCAGCCCTCCTGCCTGTGGATCATCACCGGTGGAGGGCTCTAGCCTCTTGGGGATCCCAGGAGCCAGAAGCCAGCTGCTGTTGCCACCTGTGGGAGCCAGGATCTGGGGGCGTGGAGCATAAACTGACCCTTTCCTCCCACAAAGGGGCCAGCTGCTGGCTCCTGCTGCCCTCCCTCCCCCCACAGGCAGGGGAGCCAACAGTGACTGCCCAAGCAATCGGTTAACCCTATGGTTTAATTGGTTAACTGATTAATGGGGATTTTACATCCCTAACTGTTGCATTTTGATTAATACAGGTTGGACCTCTGTGGTCTGGCAATCTTGTGACCTGACTGGTAACAGATGAGAATTTTTTTTTCTGGACCAGGGGAGGTCACTTCAGGCACTCTGCTGCTGGTCCCCCTGCTGTCCCTCCCTCCCCCCAGGCTTTGCTGGGACTCTCTGATCCTGGAACATCTGTGGTCATGTCAGACCATAGTTGTTAGAGGTGCAATCTGTACCATGTAAAAACAGCTAGTTCCATAGAATGAAGCTTCCTCAATATATAACACTATCCATTATAGTATTATGGCAGTTTTAATTATTTATGTTCTAGTGGGTTTTTTTGGTACTACATCTAGCACAATGGTTTCTCTGTTGGTCCTTATGCATTGCTATAATAAAAATATGTACAGCTGACACTATATACAATTTGCATTCAAAATATTTCAAATTATAATTGATTAGAGAACATAACCTTTATAAAATGCAAATTAAAATTGTTGCAATTAAGGTTTAAGAATGCAAATGACTAGGAAAGGTAAGTAGCAAATATGTATTTAGTTATTAAATTAGAATGTGTAGCCTCACCCTACAAATTCTAATACCACTGAGAGCCACCAGACCTGTTTATATACTTTATCATCATAGCCATCTAATCATACATACCATAGTTAAAGATATACATACTTCAGGGATTTGTGAGATGTGTATGCAGGTGGCTCAGAGATAATGTTGTTGAATCATGTACTAACAGTTTTTCATATGCCACCATAATCATGTAAAGTTCTTGGCATATATTTGTAACTGTAGCACTAGCAATAGTTATTGTCCAGGAACTGTGTTTGTTTATGGACCATTTAAGGGTAGGGTGTTTGCACATATTTGGCTAAACATTACCAGTCTTATTTTTGGCAAAATACTCGAAAGTTTCTTCAAACTTCTGAGAATTTTAAAGTACCCTTATAAGATCACTTGGAAAATATCAGTCAGAGTTGTTCATGCAACCTTAATTATGTATCCTTGGCTATGTTTAGACTACAGGTTTTTTTTCGAAAAAAGTGAATTTTTTTTCAAAAAAAGTCACCTGCATCTAGACTGCTGTCGCGTTCTTTTGAAATTAAATCGAAAGAATGTGGCGGGTTTTTCGACAGCGGTAAACCTAATTTTATGAGGAAGAACGCCTTTTTCCAAAAGTGCTCTTTTGAAAAAAGGTGCGCTTGAACACAAACTGGGCTTTTTCGAAAGAGAGCATCCAGATTGCCTTTTTTTGCTCATGGTCCCCTTCTGAGCCTCATCATATGCCTGGCAGTTAAGTTTGGGTGGTCCCCTCAGAAACTTACTGTGGCCCCCTAATGTTACATTTTTTTCCATGTGGCCCCCTAGAAGTAAGGAGTGGCCCCCTGGGGAGCCATATGGCCCACGTTGAGAACCACTGGTCTAGACAATCTCTTTCGAAAGAGGCTTTTTCGAAAGAGGCTTGTAGTCTAGACGTACCCCTTGTGTATGTGTGTAATAGTCTTATTATCTGTTCATGTACTATTTCTGAAAACCGTATAGTCATAGAAATATTTTTTCTAAACTTTTCTGAGGTGCACCATTTAAGTGAATGAGGTGAGTGTGTACACTGTGTACTAAGCTCTATTAAGTGCTTGGTTCATTCTCACCACAGTTTACATATAAATTAAGACACATAATTAGACAATAGTACATAATGATAGAATTTGTCATGCCCTTGCAGATTATATTTTCAGGGCTAACATTCAGAATATAGCTTTTTTTGTATAAAGTTTGTATTCTAGCAGCCTTAATTGTAAGTTAGTAAACTAACTGGCTTGCATCGTTCGTTGCAGGTCAAATTTTATTCACACTCTCTGAAAGCAGAAACAAACTTCAGTGATTTATTCTTATTTTAAAAATGTACGTATCAAATCTGGTATAGAAAGCTAAAAGCCAAAATATTTGTTCTGTTCAAAGGCCAGTTGTCTTGAGTTATCATTATATAGCATATTGTCTCAAGCTACTTGATTATGATGATTTCTTGCTGTAACAGTAAGCTATTTTTCTCATAGTTCTGTAGATTTTAATAGGATGTTGTGTCACGGTTACACATTTCAGCTGATCCAATGCAACTCACCAGAGAAAATGTATTTACTGTAAGTTCAACTTGCATATCTTTTCAGAGAACAGCTGTTTTTATGAAAGCTGTGAACTATGTAGTGTCTATTTCTGTAGTGTTATGGTGCACCATTGTGACGTTGTTCATGGGTATCACTATTCAAGACTGAGCATTCACCTCTTTATGCTTCATGTAAGTTCTTATGAATATTAGAGTCTTTCTCGGTCACTTGATGCTGTAGAATGAGGATCATAGCAATAATTTGTTTCTTTAATTTAAAAAAAAACTTGTCTGAAGGTCAGGTATTTACTTAAGCATTCAGGTATTTATTGAAGTTCTGCATACAAAATCAATTGATATAAAGAAAAATTGTATTAAACATTCTTTGGTGTCCTCTCTTTGAGGAAGTAATGCGCATATCTAGGCAAGAAGCAAGCTTATATCCTGGAGGGGATTTACTTACATTAACAAGTTACATAAGTGCAGTGTGTTGCACAATTTGCTCTTTATCTACTGATATTGAAAGGAAAATTAGTCTTGTTACTGATTTTTAAGACCAAAGTGTGTGTGTGTGTGTGTGTGTGTGTGTGTGTGTGTGTGATATACACACACACACACACACACACACACACACACACACTTGGAAAATACACTTTCAGTAGAACACTGCTAATTCATATTAGTTGGGAGCCCGTTACAAATCACTGCACTGAGATTTTGACCACCAAAAGCAAGGGAAATGTCCCAAAATGTATCTTTATTGTTTATAATGCTTAGTATAATTTGCTTGCGTCTGGCACCCCAGCCCCCTCTCCTACCTACTCCCTCTTCCCCCCCCTTCCCACCCCCTCCCGCTGTAGCCCTAGCCCATGAAATTCAAACCATTTGTACTCCTGCTCCCAGACCTTACTCCACCGCCTATTCCACTCCTCCAGGTCACAACCCCTTGCCAGATCCTGCATCCCAGTCTCCTGCCTGAGTCACAGCCCCCTCTTTCATATAAACTCCCTCCCAGATCCCACACCCCCTCCTCCATCTCAATCCCTTACTCTAAGCTCACTTCTGCACTCATCCTCCATCCCAGACCTCCCCCCCCCCACCTCCTTCAATAATATCATGGAAGAGTGCATTGCTTGACCACTTAATAAATTCTTAGGGTGCCCCACCTCCCAGCAAAAAGTAATGCTCACCTGTGCACTGCTATGATGATCTGCTTGCCTTAAAGAAACAATGTAGACGACTTAAGAGCAAATATTTAGATTGACATGTATACCTGAATTAACGTGATAACTAGGGTTTTGCTGTGTAAATTTTGCAGATTTGGTCACATCCTCCCATGTTCTGGACCCCAATCTATGTCTTAAGGGACTATATACAGTGGTCTAAATCTTTGACCTTTCTTAAATAGCTTCTGTTTAAAGTACCAGTGAACTTCAATGTTTTCCCTCCAAAATATGGATCAGGTGAAACCAGGGATTGAAAATTGTGCAAACATGACAACTTTCAGTCTTGGGTGAGTACATTTATAATCTGATATTTTGGTCAGAATAGCTAAAAAAATCTTTACACCAGTAGACAACTATCATTTTAGACTTTCCGCCTTACAGCATTAATTTCTAGTCTTGATTCAAGACAGTATAACTTCAATTTCAAAGAGTGGTGATAATTTTAGATCTTCAAAATGTTGATAGTACTTATGTTTGTCAATTGGATGTCTTACTGTCATGGTAACAAAGGGAGACTGGCTAGAGGTGAACAACTTAGTCAATAACAAAGCTTGTATCTGTAGATTTCCTAAAATTAAACTTGCTCTAAAATAAATTTAAAATTGTAATGTGGTATAGCTTTTGTTGGGCCTCCTTTGGGATGGCCTGTGAGTTATTCCAAACAACATCAGTGAAAACTTCACACTACACTAACCTTAACTTTTTTTCCACAATAGAAACTTAAGTCTCAAATAAACCTTTCCAAGAGGATTTAGCAAGTCAAAATAATCAAATTGTACAAGATGGATGTTGGCAGTTCTGCAGCTATTCAAAAGCTGTCTGAAAAGTTTGCCAGCATCTCCTGCTACTGAAAGAGATATATACTTGAGGGCAAGGAAAGGGAAATATATAGAAATAAGCTAGAATTGCTGTATGTCAACAAGATGTGACCTATGTTAAGGCTGAATGACACTTTACCTCTCATTTGAGAAACTGTATCTTTAAAGACAAAGACAAATACCTTTAACTTTCAAAATAAACTCTTCAAATGTGCTTGTTTGTCAGTAGCTGTGAAGTGTATACTAAGGGCTGCCCTTGTCACCAAAAAAGGTATTCATCATAAACTCAAGGCAATCCAGAAGATGAATGTTTGGAGGGAATTTTGGTCAAATGGTTTTCTTATGCACTCAAGTAGGGCAGCTATCTTCTAGGCCAGTGATCTGCTTCTCACCTTAAATGGCTGTTAGGTATTACTGCTAGTGCAGGACATTTTACTCGCAAAGAATAAATACACTCTATATTCTTCTGTTAATTGTTCAGATACCTCAAGCTCACTCTAAGGCCATGTCTGTGATATAGATCTTAAGAGTGGCAAAGCTGTACTGATGCAGCAGGGCTGCCATAAGTTCGCTATGCAACCACTCTCTCTTGTTGGCCTAACTAAACCACCACCAATGAGCAGCGCAATAGCTAATTTGGCAGGAGATGCTCTCCCACCAACATAGCACTGTCCACGCTATCACTTCTGTCAGCAAAAATGTGTCACTCAGGGAGTGTGATTTTCATATCTGGGGCTTCATACATTAGCATTTTGGTAGATATAACTTATTTAGCCTAAAACTCTTCAGTCAGTGTTTGGTTTTTTTTCTGCTATAGTCATAGATATGCAGAATAGGGATAGTGTATAGATGTTTAAATGATTAACTGATGATAACTGATGAAACTAGGCTTATCGGTTAATTCAAATGACTACATGCAACAACCCCCCCTTTCTGCCTCTGTATCAGGAGCTCCACCTATCATCCAGTGTGGGGAGGCAGGGGCTTCCCAGGAGTGCAGCCGGGAGCACACTGGCTACTGGTTCTGCCATGGGGATCATTTTAGTAATCGTGTAACCGTTAAATTATTACACAATCACTAAAAAAAATCTAAAATCTCTAATGTGGAATTCCTCTCAAAAGTTGACTGCTGTAAAAAGTAGTAAGGGCATGTCTTCACTACAGGCTGGATCAATGAGCAGCAGTCAGTTTGGTGGGGGTCGATTTATAGCGCATCTACTAGATGTGGTAGATCAACCACTTAGCACTCTCCCAACTACTCTGATACGGTACTAAAATGAGAAGAGTAAGTGGAGTTGACAGGAGAGCATCCTGAGTTGTCAACTTACCATTGTGAAGATACCATGGTAAAGCATATTTAAGTACATTATTCAAGTAGCTGAAGTTTCACAGCTTTGGATGACAGCTCATAGATCAGGCCTGAGTCTTGACTTGCATATACCAGTTGAAGGCACTGAAGGGCCAGATGAAATAGAAAGTAATAATAAAAATAACTGTGTAGCAGGCCTGAGAAAAATACGGCCTACATGCTGGATCCAGCCCACCAAGCCACTAGATCTGGCCCGCGGATGCAGCAGAGAGCCCTAGGCAGGCTTCCCTGATTTTCCTGACGTCCCTCACGTTATTTAGAAAAGCGGCTGCTGGGCTGTTTCTCTTTCAGAACTGTAATCCTGTAGCAGATGGGGGGAAGGTTTCAGGTGCTGCCACTGCCGCTGCCCCAGGCATAATCTTCTGGGTTGGTTTCTGACCACAAACTGCTACACATTACTGAGCTCTAAGATTCCTCCTCTTACAAGGTAGTTGCCTTGTAAGAGCTCAGCTGTAGCATAACAAGCAGCTTTTGTACTACCGGAAAATATGCCTTAATAACAAATAGCAATGAATGTGAAAGATCCCTAGTATGTCATGACTGGGAATGACTTTTGAAATTTAGTTTTAAAAATAGTGTATAGAAGTTCTTACATAGGAATTAACCATTTTAGGTATTTGAAGAAAACTCGAAGTATGTTAAAAGAAATCTAAGCAACTGGGAAGTGATAGTAGTTTAAGAGTTTTCTCCATTCTTTTTCTACTAGCTTATCAACCAGTGGAGATGGGATATTCCAGCAAATTTTGTGATTTCAGCCTCTTATGAGGCTTAGTTTTGACCAAGTTGTTACAATATTGGCTGAGTCCACCTTGAGGAGAGTCACCAGATTAATTGGACATAACCTTTGGATCCCTCATGTATCCAAAACAGTTGGATCAGAGCAGAGTCCAGGCACTGCCTTGTTGTCTAGGGTACACTCATAAGTACAGACTCCATGTGTAAAAACATTCCTTGCAATGTGAAGCTTCATAGTCCAGATATCATAGGCCCTAAAACTACTGTTAAATCTCCTGAAAATCTTGAGCTGCTTATGTATGTTCCCCCAGAATTCCCTCTTCACCTCTGGTAATAGAGAATGTTTTTATATTTTAAATACTGCAGTTCACCTTCCTCCCACCCATTTCATCCCATCTCCTGTTTTTGGAAGGGTTGTCTTTAGATTCTTGTACAGGTTGCAGCTCTCTACGCTTGGACTCTCTTGTCCAGCAGTATCCCTGGTCCGGCAGGACCACAGATTGCTGAATGAGAGAGCCCCAAGGCAGGAGGGCCAGCTTCTGAGAACCCAGTGCACATCGAGGCTGGTGGTAGTGGGGTGAGGGCCTCAGCAGCCCAGTGGCAGGGCAAAGGCAGCCTGGCAACCCAGCTGTGACCAGGACAGCCCGTGTCTTGCTGGCCTGGCAATAGGGTTGCCAGATACTTTCACAAAAAATCTCGAACATGGTGGGCGTGGGGAGAGGAGGGGAGAATTGGTTGAGCAAAAAAAAAAAAACCGGGGGACCAAACTTGTTGAGCAAAATAAAGTCCAGTATTTTCTGTTTGTTTTTACCGGACAGGGGCCACAAATACCGGACTGTTCAGGCAGAAACCAGACACCTGACAACCTTACCTGGCAGTGGGGTTGTGCTGTGGTAGTTCGAGAGGGGCTGTGTGCTAGCCCGGCAGTGGGGACAGAGCTGCAGCAGCCTGGCTAGCAGCAAGGCCTGGCCGTGACAGCTTAGCAGGGAAGTCTGCCTGCAGTAGTGGAGCCGGGGCTGCAGCAGTTCAGTAGCCCAATTGAGGTCGCAATGTGGCTGGCAGTGAGGCCAGCAGTGGGACTGGAGCAGCACCTATGGCAGTGGGCCTGGAGCAGCTGTCATCCAGCTGGAAGTGGGGCCAAAGGAGCTGGTGGCGGGAGGGGTAGCAGGCTTGTGGCAGGGGACCTTCCCTGTCCAGCAAATTCCCTAATCCGGGACCACTCAGGTCCCAAGGGACCACTGAGGTCCAACCTATTCTGCATTAATCACCTCCATAGTAAAGTGCCTGCTGTGGCTACTCTTGAAGAGCAATAAATTAATTTAGGTGCTGTTTTCACTTAACTTCACACTAATATGGGTACGTCTAGACTACATGCCTCTGGCGACAGGCATGTAGATTAGGCTACCGGACATAGTAAAATGAAATAAAAATAATCGCCGCTTCATTTAAATTTACATGGCTGCCGCGCTGAGCCGACAAACAGCTGATCAGCTGTTTGTCGGCTCAGCGCAATAGTCTGAACGCTCCCTTGCCGACATCAAAGGTATTTGTCGACCACCCAGGTATGCCTCATCGCATACCTGTGTGGTTGACAAATACCTTTGATGTCGGCAGGGGAGCGTCCAGACTATCGCGCTGAGCCGACAAACAGCTGATCAGCTGTTTGTCGGCTCAGCGCGGCAGCCATGTAAATTTAAATGAAGCGGCGATTTATTTAAATCGACGCTTCATTTTACTATGTCCGGTAGCCTAATCTACATGCCTCTGTCGCCAGAGGCATGTAGTCTAGACGTACTCTAATATGACAATAATTTAGCATTGGAATAAATTTGACAACTTACTGGGCACTATGGCCACAGTCACCCTGTTGGTTTCGGTTTTGATCCAGCCAAGATCAGTGTCTTTTTCTCATCTACTTTGGATTCTACGTCCTTTATTTTAAATTAATCCAAACTGTTGGATTTTTTTGATGATATCTGTGTAATAAGAAGGCCACTACATGCTAGTACTTTTTCTTTCCTCCAGTTGCTGCTCCTTCCAGCCCTGATCACAAGGGCCTTTCATTTCTAGAGAAGAAAAACTCCATAAACTAGATACTGTGGAATTTGTAATCTTGAGGGAGAGAGGTACTTACAGAATTAAATGCTTTATCCTTAATTCAGCACTGCAAAAGTGAGAGCCCATATATTAAGTAGAAAAGTTTCTTTAAGAATTCAGGGTTATACAGTAATTCCTCATTTAACATGGTAGATACGTTTCAGAAAACGATTGTGCTAAGTGAAAATGTGTTATACGGGGTCAATTTTCCCATTGAAAATAATGGAAAAGGTGGGGGTTGCGTTTCAAGCGCACGTGTGCTCGCAGCTCCAGCCTGCACTTGTTAGCAGCTGGGACCAGGACATAAGGTTGGGGGAGAAAGAAGACTGAGTTATAGCAGGAAGGGGAGGTGTTTGACTCGGGAGAAGGGAAGGGAAGGACAGGGGAGGGGGCTTGCAGCCAGTGGCTGGGTTTCCCCAGCTGGCCAGTCACCAGCACCTGCGCGGGGCTTCCTCTGCCTCCTTACAAAGTGGCGGAGGTTTGCCGCTCGCTGCGCAGTTCCCTGGTGACCCCCTCTAGCTGGACGCAAGGCATCTGGCCAGAGGGGGTCACCGGGGAACTGCGTGCCGAGTAGCGAACTTCTGCTGCTTTGCCGGGAGGCAGGGGAAGCCTCGCGCAGCTGCTGGCGACTGGCCGGCCCTAGGGGAAATTGTGTTATTGCGGAGACAGGGTCATGTTGTTTGAAAAATGTTCCCTAAAAAAAAAAATTGTGCTATTGCGAAAATGTGTTAAGTGGGCACATGCTAAGTGAGGAATTTCTGCACGCACACACACACACACACACACACACACCCTTTGTTGCCTCTACCAGCACCAGCTCTGTGGTGCTGCCTGCACTGCTGCCTCTATCACCGTGGTCACCAACAGGTCGATCGCGATCTACTGGTCGATTGCGAGGCCTCGACCAGTTGCTCGTGAGGCGTCCTGTCTGCCCTGCCCCCATTTCCCTCTCACCCCCGAGAAGCCCCACTACTTACCTCAAGTGAAAATGGAGGTGGTGTCGGCTTCCCAGGGATGGACAGAAGTCCGGCAGCTTAGCGCCACTTCCGGCAATTCCAGAAGTGTGCTAGCTGCTCTGCTGGGTGTACTGCGGGAGGGAGCATTGGCTCCCTGCCCTGTACAGGAGGGGTGAGTCAGCCGCGCGGGAGGCATGCAAGGGGTTTCCCGGTGCACGTGGGGGGGTTGGCCCCGGGGCAAGTGTGCGTGCGGGGCTTCCCAGTGTGCTCAGGGGGTTGGCGCCAGGACAAGCGCGTGCGGGGCTTCCCTGCGCGGGTGGGGGGGGCAGGCGTGTGTGCAGGGCTTCCCTGAGCCGGGGGGGGGAGGGGTTGGCGCCAGGACAAGCACTTGCTGGGTTTCCCTGCGCGGGCAGGGGGGGTCGGCCCCGGGGCAGGCACGTGCTGGTTTCCTGGGGGGGAGGGAGAATCCTGGGAGGAGGGAGATGCAGAGGACTCTCCCGTCCCCACTCCCCGAACTCTGTCCCCACTCCCCGAACTCTGTCCCCAGCCGCAGAACCCTGTCCTCTGCCCTCCCAGCACCTTGTTCCCTCTCCCCTGCCCCCACCCACAGAACTCTGTCCCCACAAAATGTATAACTATAAATGCTTCATTTTAGATGTAAATAGCATGAATAAAAAACAGACCATTTATTTCATAACTATAAACACGTGATTTTAATTTTATGTATCGCATAATTTAAAAATAAACTGTTTATCAGAGTGTGTTAGTAAGGGCTGGGGATAGCAAGTGATGGACAGGAGGAGAATAGAGAGGGCGGGGCTTTAAGAAAGGGGCGGGGCGGTAGATCTTCGCCTGTTCTGAGATTTAAAAAATGATCTTGGGTGTAAAAAGGTTGGAGACCACTGCTCTATCATAAGAACATAGAACATAAGAACGGCCGTACTGGGTCAGACCAAAGGTCCATCTAGCCCAGTATCCTGTCTACCGACAGTGGCCAGCACCAGGTGCCCCAGAGAGGGTGGAACGACGACAATGATCAAGCGATTTGTCTCCTGCCATCCCTCTCCAGCCTCTGACAAACAGAGGCCAAGGACACCATTTTATCCCCTGGCTAATAGCCTTTTATGGACCTAACCTCCATGAATTTATCCAGCTTCTCTTTAAACTCGATTATAGTCCTAGCCTTCACAGCCTCCTCTGGCAAGGAGTTCCACAGGTTGACTACACGCTGTGTGAAGAACTTTCTTTTATTAGTTTTAAACCTGCTACCCATTAATTTCATTTGGTGTCCTCTAGTTCTTCTATTATGGGAACTAATAAATAACTTTTCTTTATCGGCCCTCTCCACACCATTCATGATTTTATAGACCTCTATCATATCCCCCCTCAGTCTCCTCTTTTCTAAACAGATACAGAAGTGGGGCGGGCAGGAGGCAGAGAGGGAGGAGGCAAGGGAGGCTGCTTCAGTTTAAAAACCAGTTCCCCTTGTGGACCGGATGCCTGCTGCCTCTGATACAGAGGAAGACAGCAGCCTCCTGGCCATGGGGGCGGGGGTCTGAGCTCCCCATGGACAGAGGCTCCTGGGGAGATAGAGAGGGTGGCGGAAGCTGCCACAAAGCAGCTCTCCCCTCTGCCCAGCAGGCTCTGTCGGCAGGGAGCTCTCCCTCTCTCCCCCCTCCGCACCGTATAGGGGCTACTGCCACCCTGTGCTGCTGCCTCTGATTCAGCAGGCAGCCAGTCTGCACGGGGAGCTGGGTTTTAAACAGTCTCCCTCTCATGGACCAACTCCCACCTGCCACCTCACGCTGCTGCCTCTGATACAGCGTGGGGTGGCAGGGGGCTTCCTGGGAGTAGGACCGGATCACACTGGCTGCGGTTCCCACCCCTGGTGACTATAGAATAGTCAACTAACCACTAAGAATTCATGCAGTTACTTAACTATTCTGTTACCCGCTATTTAACATCCCTAGTGGAAGTAACAATGAAACTCCTGCCACAGAAGATTGACTAAAAGGAGCCTTTTATTTCTAAGTGAAAGAAGAGACCTGTGTCCGTAAATGACACTATCAAGCTTGCTAAATGGCATTCAGTTACTCTGTAAATTATAGAAGCTTTCATGCATCTCATTATTTGTAATCTTGTCTAGGTGCAATCTTTGTCCTGGACAGTGTTAACTGTACCACTGTAACTTTTCCTGGTCTGTAAGTGAGATTTCACATATTTTTCCTTTACCTTTTTTATGCTTAGATATGCTGTCTTTGAATAATCTCTCTCAGGAAAGAGGGATCTATTTTGTATGTACAGGCAATCCCCGGATTACGTACAAGATAGAGACTGTAGGTTTGTTCTTAAGTTGAATTTGTAGGTAAGTCGGAACTGGCGTCCAGATTCAGCCGCTGCTGAAACTGACCAGCATCTGACTACAGGAAGCCTGAGGCAGAGTTTCTCTGCCCCAGGCTTCCTGGAATCAGCCGCTGATCAGTTTCAACAGCGGCTGAATCTGGACGCCTGGAACAGAGCAGCTGGGATGCTGCCGGGTAGGTCCCCGCAGCGCCGCACCTCGTCTCCCTGGTCTGCAGGGAGACGGGGAGCAAAGCCTTGGAGCACGCCCGCAGCGGGACAGCCCGGGCGCGCTTGGGCTGTCCCGCTGCGGGCGTGCTCCAAGGCTTTGCTCCTGTCCCCCTGGTCTGCTGGGGGGGGGGGTGCAGCTAGTGCCCCCCCCCCCCCCCCGCAGACCAGGCTTTTCTTGCCTACCCCTGGGGTAGAGCAGCTGGGGGCTGCCGGGTTGGTCCCACAGCACTGCTCCGGACCAACCCGGCAGCACCCCAGCTGCTCTGCCCCAGGCATCCTGATTCAGCCGCTGCTGGTCAGTTTCAGCAGCGGCTGAATCAGGACGCCTGGGGCAGAGCAGCTGGGGTGCTGGTGGGTTGCTCCAGTAGCGCTGAGGAGCCGCGCTACTGGAGCAACCCAGCAGCACCCCAGCTGCTCTGCCCCAGGCGTCCCCAAGTTAGCCGCTGCTGAAACTGACCAGCGGCTGACTACAGGAAGCCCGAGGCAGAGTTGCTCTGCCCCAGGCTTCCTGGAATCAGCCGCTGATCAGTTTCAGCAGCAGCTGATTTGGGGACCCCTGGGTTTCTTAAGTTGAATCTGTATGTAAGTCAGAACTGGCATCCAGATTCAGCCGCGGTTGAAACTGATCAGTTTCAGCAGCGGCTGACGCCAGTTCCGACTTACATACAGATTCAACTTAAGAACAAACCTACAGTCCCTATCTTGTACGTAATCCGGGGACTGCCTGTACTTTTATAACCCTAGCTGAAGAATAAAGACATCGTAAAATTTGCTCTGAATACTTGTGACAATGAAGCTGGCTGGCAAGGATGTGGTATTGGGCAAATCTTTCTCAGCAGTCTTGCCGCTGGACGGAGGCCTACCCAGGAATCCTCTAGTGGCATTGTTCAGAGGTTTTAGTCAAGTTTTTACCAAGCCACTGTATTGTTCAATTTAGAGGCAGTTTAAAGGATCACCACCTAAAGATCCAAACAAGGGACTGAAAGTTAAGATTCTTTTCCTAAGTAGTGTCCCTATGGGTGCTCTGCTGTAGGTGTATGTGTGTGCCTGCACCTCTAATTGAAGAATTTATGTTGCAGTGTCCATTCTGCCTACACATGTACCCTCCCTCTCATGTTCTGCCTTGCAGTTATCTCACACTGCACAGGCAAGTCACCTTTAGTTCCTTCTCAACATCCGTTGGCCTGTAACAGAGCAAGTAGCTGTGCAGTTTGTTTACTTTCTCTCCTTAAAATTCATAGCGTTTAGTTTATAGTTTTTAGAGTTGCCATTCCTTTTTGCAGTACCATTAGAACAGTGTCTTGGCTTTCCACCTTCCCAGAGTACCTCATCCCTTTCATGAGTCTGCTTTTTCTCATGTATCCCAAGTTTTACCTCACTTTAAAACCCCTTGCTTACACAATTGGACAGAAAATACAAAAGTGTCGTCATAGCACAACATTAATGAAAAATTCCTGCATTTGTTGTGGGATTACCCACAAAGGGACATGCTTGGTTTCCCTAGCTTCAAAAGGTGCTTCTCTTGCAGAGAGGCAATTCCCATGGCAGACAGACCTTTTCTGCATCTGCTGCCTGGGAGAAGCACATACGGGATCTAGAGCTGAAACTGACTACTGCTTCAGTGTCTCTAGGTCACTTGGGGGACTTAGCTCCACTGCTCCTTTCCTGAAATGGGTTTGGCAGGATCCTGAGGCCTGCAGCAGGGAGCCTCTGAGCCTTGTCCGCCCCGTCACACTGACTTCAGACCAGTGTATGATCCCTGGTTCCGAGCCCTCAGGACAAAAATTATGCCTGGAACCTTCAATCTCCAGAGAGGGAGAATTGCATAAAAAGTCAGCTGATTCACTCCAGCAGAGTCTCTAGAAAGAGTAGGAAGCCTTCAAACTGAGCTCTTGATGAGCTAAAGGCGATCTCCAGCACATTCGGTCACCTCAGCACTAACAGCACCAAAACACGATACCCAGAAAACATAGTGACCACTGGATACAAGCTCTGCTGTGATGCCTGACGACCTAAGGGGCATAGGCTCTGAACTGGTGATACCACCTGCTGAAGATAAGACCATGCCATCCCTACAAAATTGTATTAAAAAATACTCTTGGAACTAAGTGTTTGAAAGCAGCCCTACTAAGAAGCTCTCTTTCAGTTCATCTATTGATAGTCTGTCATGCTAACAACACTCAGACATAGTTGAGTTGAAGGTATTATAATATTGATGATGCTGTTTAATGGATTTGAATTTATACAGTACTTGAACTAGGGATGTAATCGTGTAGTCAATTAACCAATAAGCAAAAGCATATAAGTTAGTGCTATAGAATACATGCATTTCCCACCCCCCACCCTTGTCAGTACATTTTTAAGAAGCCCAGCTCAGTTCTGGCCCACGCTAGGTCTGGGATCTACCCCTGCTGCTGCTCTGCATTTACAGTGTATTAAGAGCCAGCTCAGTTCTGGTTCGCACTGGGTTCAGGAGCTCAGACCGCGCCCCCCTCCCTCCAACCTTAGACAGGGGCTGCTGCCACCTTGTGCTACTGCCTCTTTTTCAGAGGCAGCAGCATTGGGCAGCTGGCAGCCGGTCCACAAGGGGAACTGGCTCCCTTGTTGGCCAGCTTCTGCCTGGCACCCCGCGTTGTTGCCTCTGTTACAGTGGCTGCCGCCCCCGCCCCGAGGACTATAGAATAGTCGCTAAAATAGAATAACAGATAAAAATTCATGAGGTTACTCAACTATTCAGTTAACCGATATTTAACATCCCTAACTTGTACTAGTACTATTCTGTTGCCCAGATCTCTAGGACAAGCAAAAGTGCTTTCTGAGCTGTTGACAATTTTTCTTCCTTCCAGGCAGGGATCAATGGAAGACTTTATAGATGGGTTGAATATCTAGTGTAATAGTGTACTGCAAGTCACAGAAGACGGTAGCTTTATGTGCTTCCTCAGGAGTAGAGGAAGAAAAGGACCTGTGAGTTCTTCTACACCTCCTAGTCGCTGACCAAGGGAGGGTTCTAGCTGATATCACTCATCAGATAAAAGCCTTGGAAGAGTGGGATGTGGCTAAGAAGGAATGTTTTACCTTGCTTACCTGATGCCAAGGCTTTTATCTGATTGTGTTTTCTGTTAGTACAGGCAGTCCCTGGATTACGTCAATCCGACTTAAGTCGGACCCCTAGTTACGAACTGGGGGGGGGGAGGGGGGAGGCTGCTGCTGAAACTGATCAGCGGCTGATTCCAGGAAGCCAAGGGCAAAGCAGCTCTGCCTCGGGCTTCCTGTAGTCAGCCGCTGGTCAGTTTCAGCAGTGGCTGAATCGGGGACACCTGGGGTACCCGACTTACGTACAAATTCAATTTAAGAACAAACCTACAGTCCCTATCTTGTACGTAACCCGGGGGCTGCCTGTACTTTGATTTCTATCTGTGACTGAGGGGGAGGGGGGAACATAGATTCTATCAGGGCTTTCAGCAACAATAAAATTTTCTAGCTAAGCCTAAGTAAGCTATGCACCAATTCATAGAGCCTTTCAGCCATCATAACATGAGGTTTGGTTTGATTTAGTTTTGAGAGAATAAATCATGCAAGTATAGATGATAGCTGTATAGTACAAAGGTAAGGAAAGTAAGCAGTAGTTCAATTTGTCAACCATCCCAAAGTATGCAGTACAGGCAGTTCCCGGGTTACATGGATCCGACTTGCATCGGATCCCTACTTACAAACGGGTGAGGCAACCCCGCACTAGCTGCTTCCCACCAACAGACCAGGGAGATGCGAAGCTAGCGCCTCCCCCCGAGCAGACCAGGGAGACGCAGAGCGGCTTTTCTCAGCAGACACCTCAGCTTGAGAATAAAGGACTAAGGGAAGTGAGGTGTGGGAGAATAAAACTGAGCTCTGGAGAAATGTTTGGCTAGAGTTTCCCCTACAATATGTACCAGTTCCGACTTACTTACAGATTCAACTTAAAAACAAACCTACAGTTCCTATCTTGTATGTAACCCGGGGACTGTCTGTATAGTAAAATAAAATATAGTGATTCCTAGTTGTTGAAAAGCACAATCTTATTTAATTTTAGGAGGCAGATTATTGCCTTTTTAATACTTCCAGGTATGTGGTAGTGGTGTGGGGTTTTTTTTTTTAACAGTTTGACAGCTGGTACCAGGTGTAGCAATAGAATTTTCAAATAAATCATTGACTTGCATACTATTAGCTTCCCATTTTTGTACCAATCGCTGTCCTATATAACAAAGGATTTTAAAAATACCTAAATTCTTGAAACTATGGATCCATGAGAAAAAGTACTCTTTATTGCATATTCTTGACATCCTGGTTTAATGGTGACATTCATCAAATACTGAGATTGATAAAGCAAAAATGTACAGTCTCAATAATGAGACTTTTGCTTTTCTGAGACTGTACCCTTAAAAGGACTCCAAACAAGTTTTGTTTTGGGGTTGTCTGCTGTATATGACAGATGGCTTTTTAAACTTTAAAGTTTAATGCTGTTTGCTATGTGTATTTTCTTTCCATTTCTACAGCTTATGTTGGGCTTTCATTTGATTTAAACAATGACCTTTGTGTTAGAATTTCTTATCCCCAGGTTAGCTCTTGGTAACAGGTAGCATAGCCATATTTTCCTCTCCTTCTGTCCCTTACAATGTTGCCCTTTTTTTAGAATTTCTCTCCTCTCTTTTCAGTCTTTCTGAACTACATATCATCTAGTGTTTCATGTTCCTGATAAGATTTCAGGAATCATCACTGGTTGCTTGATTCCTGACTGGAATTTCAGGGTGTTTTGGTTAAACAAATGAGTAGTCCAGTGGCACCTGAGACTAATAAATACATAGGATCGTGAGCGTCTGTAGATAAAACCCACTTCATTAAATAGTGAGTTAATTGCTTGATTTGTAGGTAAACAGTTGGCAGAGACTCAGAACTTTGTCTTTTAAAAAAATTGTTCTTATTAATTATTAGCATTGCATTTTTTAAATATGGAAAACATTTTTTATATCAAGCTTTGAAATCCTAACTATTTTTTTATTCCTGTTACAGACTGACACAACTATTGGCCTCAGCTCATATCAACAGAAAAGGTAAAGTGTGTTCGAGAGTAAGATGCGTGCTTCTAATGAATTCTCCCTGTGGAGTTTGTGATTCTTGATGACCAAAAAAAAATTTTTTGTGCAAGTCACTGTTAGAAGAAAGTTAACTTAAGTCTGTCATAAAAACTTGAACAAAACAGTATATTGTGAGAGGACTCCCTCACGTGAACCAAAAAGATCTATCTGTCCTTAGCCTTATTGCTACGTATGCCCTCTCACACTCCACAGAGCAGATCCACAGTGCTGTAGAATAATAGATTCACACTGGCCACATTGACTCATCCTCAACATTAATATCACTAATCACCCTTCGAACACATTTCTCAGTTCCAAAGCCCTTCCAGAAGAATCTCTCCAGAACCCCAGTGCTAGTTTGCAGATCTTAAAAGCTCTCAACCCCTTCTCCCTAAACAAGGCCATCTCCTGTCCACAAAGACACATGAGCTCTAGGATCTATGCAAGATCCCTAAGCATATTACAGTAAAACTCCAGTGGTCCGGCATCCAGTGGTCCGGCACTCCTGATGGTCCAGCACCATCTGGAACCCAGAAGTGCTCCGGGCAGCCGGACAATTGGAGCTGCTCTGCCCCCGGTTTCCCCAATTCAGCTGCTGCTGAAACTGACCAGCGGCTGACTTGGGGAAGCCAGGGGCAGAGCACCCCAGCTGCTCTGCCCTGGGGCTTCCCGGAGTCAGCGCTGGTCAGTTTCAGCAGTGGCTGACTTGGGGAAGTCTAGGGCAGAGCAGCTGGGGTGCTGCCAGGTTGGTCCCGCAGCACCGAGGGACGCATTCCCCCCCCACTCCACCCCAGACCGCTCATAGACCCCCCCCTTCCGATAGTCCAGCATATTTGATAATCCAGCACCCCCTGGGTCCTAAAGGTGCCGGATTATCAGAAGTTCACTGTAATAGGATACATTTAGTCCCATCACTAACAAAAGCAGGTGCTTCAAGACTACCCTGCTAGAAACCACCAAACTAAAATTCTACAACAAGACTCTGGCTTCTGACAAATATAAGGACCAGTAAGCAAGTGGAGATGATTGGTGAAGCCAGTTGTCAGGTTAATACCACCACGAGCTGCAGTAACCCCCTGTTCCTGTGTAATGGGCTCTACCCATGACAGGCCCTCCTGCTCCTGAAATTGCACAAAATCATTAAAGCTTTCTTATACCTCAGAAATGTTTATAGAACCACTGATCTCTATACTACACTGATAGCAAGGTTCCGTAGTGGCCACAAATAACATGTCATCTAAGTAATGCACTACCTGCCTTAAACCAATATCCCACTGCTCAGTGAATATTGTACTTTCTCAGATGCTGAACGTATTGCTTAGTCCCCTGGGCACAGCTTTATCAAATTGTCCTTTAAACGTTTGGGTTTATCTGTCAGTCAGAAGGATGCACCATCAGTAGCTGAAAAGCAGACAATATGCCTTTCCTGTACTAGCATGGACCTAAATAGTCTCCCTTCTCTTCTGGGTCACCTTGAAGGTGAGGTATGGATCAGTGTCACAAGGCTGACTTGGTCTGAAGCATCCACAGCAAGTCAATTTCTGGCTGTTTAGTCCTTTTAAGGGACAAGCCAGATGACCATACTCATGACTTCATGCATGGTGAGTCAGTACATTGACTCTCATGCTGACAATTGCTAACTATTTAATGTGAATTTGTTAATATGGGTTGCTTCTCCCTGTTCTTATTTTTATTCCACTGGTGGGTTGTCCACTTGTGTTATCATAATCAAGGGTGACCAGATGCCCTGATTTTATAGGATCACTCTGAATATTTGGGGATTTGTGTTATGTAGATGCCCCACATCCTATCCTGATTTTTCAGACTTACTGTCTGGTTCCCCTGTCTCAGTCCCCATCTTGGTTCTCTGTGTAAACTACATATATGCTCATAATCTTTTTCTACTGTTAAAAATTATTGTGTATTCTGATTATGCTAATCAGTACGCAGTCGGCTTTAATTGAATGGGTTAAACTTTGTTTCTCTTTGTGAAAATATTTTGAAAAAGTTATTTACCTTTCAGTTTTTTGATGACAAGATTTTTATAACTAGACTCCATGAGATCTGCATTGTTTTGTTCCTCAAGCAGATGACTCGTTTTGAGTTTGGCTGTTGGGAACCACATCTCTATGAATCACTTAAATTTTTGCCAGTTCTTACTGCTTTATAAAAATCTGTGAACTGCAAAAGAGTACATTTTTAGTGATCTGTTTTTATCCTGTAAACAGATTAATAATCTGAGTTAAGAAAAAGTTTCATTTTAGGTTGCCCATCATGTATAGCTATCACAGGCATACACAGTCAAATTAATCCTTTAATTCTACTTTCTCATTCTTTTGGGAATTTGTTCTTCCTTAAATTGATCTTAGTTTTTTGACAGGGCCTTAAAATCACCAAATTAGATGATTACTAATAGCAAGGATCTGAAAATCTTTACCACATAAAGAATCAGCAGTAGTCTTCTACAAGCAAGTTTTTAACACATGAATTCTCATAATGCTGACTGCCTATGTGCTGACTAAGTTTTTATTAAAAATTGTGAGGTATAGTGGCAAGAGAAGAATGGTACATGAGTTTGTGTGCATGCACTTTTTAATGCCTTTTAAACAACCTGAGAATGAGTTAAGAGGCATTGGAAGTACAGGATGGATTGCACAGTTGAGGACTGGTGATGTACAGGTTCTTGCAGCAGGACTACCAATACATTTCAGTCTTGACCTTAAAACTCCCTGTCTCAATTTTAGGCCTCTTGAGTATTCATTAACTAGTGTTCTCTGCTGAGAGAGCCAACCTGATTCCTTTTCACACAGTGCTCCACAAACTTTCCAATCGGTTCAGATCTTATGAAAATCGCAAGGTGTAAATTGTTCTTAAGAATGAAAATTCAAATTCCAGCGTTCATGTTCCTAGCAAGGCCTTTGGCTTACTTCAAAGCACTATTTTTAATACAATTTCCACGCTGTCATCATTAGTACTGAGGTATTGGAAAGCATAAAGAACAGCTGCAGTTTAGAATGTGTCGTACTGATGCCGTCTAAGAGATACTTGCCTTAAAAGTATATGCAGTGATAGGTGCATTCTCTCACCTGTGACTTTTTGTTTTGACTCCCACTAGAAACATGTATGTTGGTCTCTTTTTAAAAAAAATCACACATGTTGTCCTATTACTTCTAACTTGAATATTTAAATCACATCTTAATTTATAATTAGGCACATGAATGGCCTGAGTTTGAAGGGCTAGTTGGAAAGCTCCTGTTTGATTTAAGTGGAAAATATTAGCACTCTGACCACAGAGGTGTCTAACTTCAAGCATCAGGTTTGAAAATTTCAAATGGTGGTGTACCTGTATCTTGTGTCCTGTTTTTAACTTTTCCTTTGAAAATTACTTTTGGATAAAACTAGCTAGAAAGTAAATTCTGATCACTAAATTGGTCTTCCTTTGTCAATTTAAATATGCTCGGGGCAAAGATGACATTACAGGAAAAACCAACAGCATGCAAAAATAATCATGCCCTGACAGCCAGAATTTTTGCTTCATGCGTCCTCTTACACGTCTTAGACGGTATATTGAGAACTATAATAATGAACATTTTTTTTAGAAATTAAGCCAGAAACCAAGAAGTATATCTGAATGTTTCATGCTCCTGCATACCTTTAGGGCACAGACTTGAATGCTGTATTTCAATTTAAAAGCAAATATTTACATTTGTACTGTAAAGTTGTAGCTGTTAAAATATCAGTTTATCCCTTTTTAATTTGTAGTTCTTTACCAAGGGTCTCTTAGACCAAGGTTTCTCATTCTGTGGGTCATGACTTAAAACTGTCATCAGAATGTCAAAGATTAGTGTAAACTACGAGAAGTCCTGTGGCACCTTATAGACTAACAGATTTATTGGAGCAAAAACCCACTTTGTCAGATGGATTTGGTGGAAATTCCAGAGGCAGGTATAAATATACAGGCACATGAAAAGAAAGGAGTACCAATCAAGAGGAAGGCCAGAGATAACGAGGTCAATTCAGTCAGGGAGGATGTGGCCCACTTCTCGCAGCTGATGTGGAGGTGTGAACTCCAAGAGAGGAGAAACTGCTTTTGTAGCTGGCTAGCCATTCACAGTCTTTGTTAAATCCTAAAATGATAGTGTCAAATTTGTAAATGAATTGAAGCTCTGCAGCTTCTCTTTGAAGTCTGTTTTTGAAGTTTTTTTGTTGCAGGATGGCTACTTTTAAATTTGCTGCTGTGTGGGAGATTGAAGTGTTCTCCTACCGTTTTTTGTATGTTACCATTCCTGATATCTGATTTGTCCATTTAGTCTTTTACATAGGGACTGTCCAGTTTGGCCAATGTGTTTAGCCAATGTTTATGGCAGAGAGGCATTGCTGGCACATGATGGCATATATTACATTGGTAGATGTGTAGGTGAATCAGCCTGTGATGGTGTGGCTGGTGTAGATATGTGGGTAGAGTTGGCACTGAGGTTTATTACAGGGATCCTGACCCCAAGGACAGTGGGAGGCTCTGTATTGTAGTTAGAGACGGCCCTTCACTCACCCTGAAGTAGTGGCTCCAGTCCCATGGGACTTGCTGACCTTGGCTTTGCCATTCCTGGCACTGTCACCTGCTCACTGGGTCACAGCATTGTCCAGGTTTTTTTTCTCACTGTACAACATAAATCTCTTTATCCCAGTCTAATAATGTGATGGTGCAGAAAGCAACTTGATGCTAATTGATCTAAACAAAAGTTTCACATGTATTTCATCACTTTCTGTATTTATAATATTCACAGAAGAAAACAATATTGGCTGACATGATTGCTAAGATGCAGAATATTGTGAGGTTATGGGACAATGAGAGTTGAGGTCATTCAGTGATAGGGACTAGTCCCTAAATTTGAGTGAATTTACTGAAAATGAAAAAGCTCTTAGGTTTTGCGAGGCAGTCACAGTTCAAACTCATTTCTCTACTTCATTTTCTCTGCCATCCTTGTAAATTGGGGAAAAAAGTCAAACTCATTAAAAATCTACCACTGTGTTAAAAGGAAAAGTTTGTTTATTTAGTGCTACGCTATTGCTCTTATTCTAAGCACTTCTCACTTTTCTAATTCCCTTATTTCATCTGTAAACCCGTGATGCAGCACAGCACAAACTCACTGTTAGAGAACTTTCATGTTTTGTTTACAGAAAAATTTGACAAGATTCCTTCATTCAGGATTTCTTAACTCAGACTCTCAGCACTGGGTTCAGAGAGCAGCCTTTACCCCCCATCCTCCTAGTTCTGGGGCATCTGTTTTTATGGCTCCTTTTTTAATCACCTGTGTGAGCTTCATTAACTGCTCGCTGGTCAGGGATTAGGTAGAAACAATGTACTGTCATAATTATAATTTTCAAGTCTCTTTGAATTTAATCTTGAAACACGTTCTTCCCTTGCATGTCAAATTATATAAAATTATTTAAATAGTATGCTTGACTTTTAAAAATAAAGCTGGTTTAAAAAAAAAATCTTGGCACTTACTGTGTAATATTATCTCTACTTTTGTTAAATGAGCATGTGTGGTAGTAACAGTTTACACATGTAGTGTTGAGTAGTTTATACAACTAAGCCATTAGGTTCTTGCAATACTAGGGATGTTAAAAGGCTTAATGTTTAATGTTATATCTTCTGATATAGAGGCAGCAGCATGAGGGGGAAGGAGTACATATGGGGAATCAGCTTTTAAGTCTGCTTCTGGTACGTGCAGGGAGCCTGCATGTAGCCATGAAGGTTAACCGATGAGCTGAGGGTCATCAGTTAACTGTGTACATAGTTACACTTTCACATCCCTATATAATACCACATATTTTTACTAGGACAACAATTTCAACAGCAGTTTGTGGACTGACACTTATCTTACCATGGTTTTAATAACTGATAATTTGTGAACTGTTGGGTTAAGTACTGAATCCTTAATGTACAAAATTGTCTATAAGTTAGCATAAAAATATTGTCTGAACAATTGTCAACAAAAACTCATGTGATTCAGGTTACAACCTTCAAAAATAACTGTATACGTAAGGACCATCTTAATGAAAGTGCAGCTAAATATGTATAATTATATTTAGCACAGTCTGATTTTTTTAGAACTTTTTAAAACCACAAAATTAAAGGATACTCCTAAAGCTTCAGCATATCCTTGATTTGCTCATTGTTGCTTATTGTATGCAGTTAAATGTAATGGGCCTATTTTGCTATTCCAGGAAGGGTGGTATAACCGATTTAAAGACTCTTTAAATGTATATATTTTGTGGGGTTTAAATCAGCCCTTAATCTTGGTGCAAAATGTTTTTTTGTGTTTATATAGCTAGATCGATTTAAAAGAACAATTCTGGTATGCTATTTTTTTGAGAAATTTAGTGTGTTCATATTAGACATCTGAATACAATGACATTATGAGTCTTTATTTAATATTCAGACTCCTTAGGGCCAGATAGTGCCTTTAATCTCCTCCAGCAGAAAGGGAGTTGATAGCTACATTAAAAGGAGAGAGAGCTTCATGGGTTGTATGTCAGTGTGTCCCACTTTCCTGGAGTGTGTATGTCAGGAGAACATTGAGTTCTGGCACTCCCTCACCTTTACAACAGCCCCATTAGGGCCAGCCTGATTCAAGTTTTAAGCCATCTTTCTCCCAACTAGTGATATAAGCCACTAGTCAGCTATCCGATAAGCAGATGTTTATCGGATAGTCAAGTAGCGACTCAACCAGTCATTCTCCCCTCCCCCCTTGCTGCCTCTATCAGAGAGGTGTAGCAAGGAGCGGGGAGCAGAAGCTGGTTCCCCACAGCACGTCACTGTGGGGGGGCAGGAGAGGTAGAGGCACAGCAGGAAATGGCATGAGTGGGGACTGCTTCAGTCCCCTCTTGTGCCAGTTCCCACTGCAGGCACTTCTGCTTATGAAAAGTACAAGAGCCCTCTAGGGCTCTTGTATTTTTCATAAGCAGAAGTGCTTCAGGGAGCATGGGGCGAGCAGGGACTCAAGCAGTTGCCACTACTCCGTGCTCTCTGTGGTGGGCCCCCACCCCCTCCCCCCGCTGCCTCTTATCTATCAGAGGCAGCAGGGGGGAGATGAGAGTTGCTGCTATGAAGCAGCCCCTGTCTGCAAGGGTCCCAGCAGGGTTCCCCCTCCTCCCCCCACCCCATGGACAGGGGCTGTTCGTTATCCCCAAGCAACCCCTGTTTGTGGCAGCCAGAACTTGAGCTGATTGCTGTGCCACTGGGCTCTTACTACTACATTTAAAATGCAGAGCTGCAGCAGGGGTGGCTCTGGAGCCAGCATGAGCCAGGACTGCTCAGGCCCTGCTCCAGTTGGTGCCTCTGGAGCTACCCCTGCTGCAGCTCTGCAGAGGCCCTTATTGACTAATCATACAGTCAACACAAATTGTATCAACTATTTGATTAGTCAAATAATCACATTTTAACTCCCAACTTGACTGATGGGTTGTCATCCTTGGGATGCACTCTGGAAGCTATGGGAACCATGGTGTCCCTCTCCACTATGCAGCTGGGTTGGGGACAAAGCCAGCCTCACCCAGGTCCTCTTATCACCAATCTTGGCAGCAAAATGATCTGGACAAACTTGAGAAATGGCCTGAAGTAAATAAGAAAAAGTTTAATAGGGACAAATGCAAAGTGCTTCACTTAAGACGGAACAGTCAGTTTCATACATACAGAATGGGAAGTGATTGTCTAGTAAAGAGTACTCCAGAAAGGGATCTAGGGGTCATAGTGGACCACAAGCTAAATATAGATCAACAGTGTGACTGTTGCAAAAAAAGCAAACATGATTCTGGGATGCATTAACAGGTGTGTTGTGAGCAAGACACGAGAAGTCCTTCTTCTGCTCTACTCTGCGCTGGTTAGGTCTCAATTGGAGTATTGAGTCCAGTTCTGGGCACCACATTTCAGGAACTATGTGGAGAAATTTGAGAAGGTCCAGAGAAGAGCAACAAAAACTATTAAAGGTCTAGAAAACAAGACCTCTGAGGGCAGACTGAAAGAATTGGACTTGTTTAATTTAGAAGAGAGAAGTCCTAAGAAGGGACGTAATAGCAGTTTTCAAGGATCTAAAAGGATGTTACAAGGAGAAGGGAGGAAACATTGTTTTCCTTGACTGCTGATGATAGGACAAGAAGCAATGGGCTTAAATTGCAGCAAGGGAGGTTTAGGTTGGACATTAGGAAAAATTTCCTAACTGTCAGGGTGGTTAAACATTCGAATTAAGTTGCCTAGGGAAGTTGTGGAATCTCAATCCTTGGAGATATTTAAGAGCAGACTGAATAGACATCTATCAGGGATGATCTAAACCATGCTTGGTCCTGCCATGAGTGCACGGGACTGGACTCAATGATTTCTCGAGGTCCCTTCCAGTTCTTGTATTCTGTGATTCTATAACCTCTCAAGAAAGATCTTGGAGTCATTGTGAAGAGTTCTCTGAAAACATCCACTCAATGTGCAGTGGCAATCAAAAAAGCAAATAGAATGTTAGGAATCATTTAAAAAGGGGTAGAGAATAAGATGATATTGCCTCTATATAAATCCATGGCACGATTACATCTTGAATACTGCATACAGATGTGGTCGCCTCATCTCAAAAAAGATATATTGGCATTGGAAAAAGTTCAGAAAAGGGCAACAGAAATTATTTTGGTTTTTGAATGGGTGCCATATGAAGAGAGATTAAAAAAACTTGGACTTTTTAGCTTAGTAAAGAGGAGACTAAAGAGGGATATAATAAAGGTCTATAAAATCATGACAAGTATGTAGAAAGTGAATAAGGAAAAGTTACTTACTTATTCCCATAACATATGAATTAGAGGTCACCAAATGAAATTGAGAGAGAGCAGGTTTAAAACAAACAAAAGGAAGTTTCTGAGGAGGTAGGTGTAGGGCAGGCTTTGTCCTATGAGGCAGAGTAGAATTACTAAGCCTGCCTGCTTAGTGAATTGCTTTTAGTGAATTCCCCCAGGAGTATAAAATAGGTGTAAAAATTGCAAGGCTTCCTTACATGGTCAGAGTGGTGGAAAGGAGCCTTATTGTAAAGGCCATTATGGCCTTTTATATCCCTATCATACTTTAGTAATTAGAGCTGGTCTAATTTTTGGACTGAGGACATTTCTTATAAAAAGAGTCCATTAACTGTTTGCTGTTGACTTTTCTGCAGGTGGTCAGTAATCAATATAAATTGAGTTTGAGTCTCCAGCTCTCACTTGCTCTTCAGTTGCCTCTGTTGTAGCATTGAGCATATGGATGCATATATTTGTTGACTAATAACTGAAAGTAAAGGGTCAATACTAGCTACATTGCTATTAGACAGAGGTGGGCTGGGGATTTTCTTAATGCTCTCCAATCCCATTCTCCATCCATTGTACTGTAGTTTAAATAATTTGTCAACATTGAAACTAGTTTGATTATATTGTGCTGTTTTAAGAAATAACATATACAGAATTTTAAAGTGCAGTATTTTTACTTTTGTGATGCAAAATTTTATTTTTGGCTCAGAATTCCACCACGAGTACGAGGGTAGTTACCACCCTAAACTGCAGTGCCATAATGGGAGCCGGGCAGTCCGAGTGCAGAGCCAAGCAGTGTGGAGTGGCTACTACTCTGGCTGGTACCATGAAGGGTATAGTGTAGCGTTCCTGTCTCCTCCTAGTGCCAGTTCTGTGGCTGCTTGGCAGCTTCCAGCCACTTTTGACTGCTTGCACAGGTAATAAGAGACACCCTGGCAGGGAAACCTCGTTCTGGGAGAGCCTCCATGGAGGAGTGACCATGGGGGATGACCTTCCTGGCACAGCCCTTAGCTACCCTATCCCTTGCACCCTGAGCTATGCCCGCGCTTTGATACCTTCCAGATAAGCATCACCTGTTCCTTGGCATTGGAGAAAATGAGAGACCCTCATATGAGGGAAGGAAGGGAGAAAATGAAAGTGCATGGCATGGGGGAGAGTAATGGGAGGTATACAGAGCCCCTTGAACGAGTAGGGAGGGGAATGGGGCACCCAGAGCTCTTTTGTTGTGGGGGGGAAGGGGGTGTTTGCAGGCATTCCTAAAACTGAATGGAATAGGAGTGTGAGTCCCAGCGAATTTGAAGGAGGAATGGAGGGACATAAGGAGCCCCGAGCATGTGCAAAGCACTCAGCCTACAGAAGCAACAAAGCATGCAACCCTCCTATTAATTGACAGTTATCTTAATGGAGCCCTTCACTTTTAAAGATTTAGGCTTTTGCAGTCACCCACATGGGGTGAGTTCTCATGCGCGTCAAAGATGCTGCCAACTAGTGTTTAACAGCCAATTCTGTTGCTCATAACAGGAAGACACAAACCTTTATTGAAAGTGAACTTAAAGTGGGAAAATAACTTGTTTTGCATGAAACCTCAGGGGTAGTTAGGTGAAAGTGTAGAACATCGCACATATTGTAGGCAGAAAATTGCAAACATAATCTGTTGCAGTTAAGATAAATGTTGAGCATCTATTTTCCTAGATCAATTCTTATTGAATGATATGACTAATGAAATGTTGGGAAGATGTTGCTCACAGTACAGTGACAAATTCTGGCACTCTGCTGAAAGACTTTTGAAAGTAAACTGCACCTAGTTATAAAAATGGTAACTTAATGCTCAGTTTTCTAAAATTTAAAGAATTTGTTTTGCTTTTATGAACACCTCACCTCTGTTTGTGATTGTGGGATATCTTCTGAAATTATAAATTGGGAGAGCTGAGCCATCAAATAAATTAAAATAGATTGTATTTAGCCTACTAAAAGGCAAAAGGAGGCTTTGGAAGATAGAATGCCAATGTTTAAAAGTGGAAAGTGTTGAGACTCTGTATTTGTAGTGTTACTTGGGCACATTTGGAGTGGTGAGTGTTTTAAATTCTTAAATGCGTAGTTCTGTGGCACCTTAAGTAACTAACAAAACTATATATAGTATCACAAGCTAAGGTGCCTCAGGACTACTCATTGTTTTTAAAGTTAGACTAACACCGCTACGCCTCAGACTCTTTAAATTTCTTAGATAATGTATCCAGTCATTACTAGGAACACTTTAAAAGGTCCCATGTACAAACCTAAAATACTTGCCTACGTTATACTCTGACACATAATTTGAGACGTTAATAGAATGGAAGTAGATACACCACTTCTTGTTACACAGAAGTAGTAAAGTATTCTGAAATAACGTCTTTCAGAGTAAATATGTAATAGAATGTGATAAGCCCAATTGTATAATTACAACTGTAACACAGTGTGCAACTACTTGAGATCTAAAATGTAACTTTTAGGTGTCAGTTTTTCAGTATTATTTGCCTAAACAGATTTTTTTCTTTAAAAAAAAAAAATAGTATGTCCCATTTGGTGACCTATTTGAGTGCCTGGATATGGACTTATGAGTCTCTCTGTAGGCATCAAATGAAAAATATTTTCAAAATTGATTTGCTGAGACTGTCTTCCATTTTATTTCAAACCATTTATCTTGATTTCTGCCTCACCATCAGCTTTTGTTGCTTTCTGATTTGACATTGACCAAAAGATTGTGATACAGACACATGAGTTGCATAAAGATATTTCAGATTGGGATAAACTAAATATTAAATGCATGTTTGTGTAGCATGCGTGGAAGAGTTTTTGGTGGGATAGATTAAACAATAGAGTGATAAAGGCATTAGAGGAAAAGGACACAGTTTAAAAATTGGAAATAAAAATCTTAGGAACATAGGAAGAAGTATAAACTTTGGCAAGTTAAGAATCAAAACAGAGTGAGGCAATCCAAATAGAATTTAAAGAACTACTAGTCAAAGACATTTAACACTCTTAATAATTTCAGATTAATAACTCAGAAGCAGAAAAGTTCTAAAGAAGCATTCGAGGAAGACAATGCTATTGCAGACAAACTAAATTAATTATTTTCATTGGTCTTCACTGCAGAGGATGTTAGAGAGATTCTTCAGTCTTAATCCAGAGATTAGTGACCTATAAAGAATGGAACTGTCCCAGACTAAGGCATCGGTAGAGGAGATTTTGGGACAGATTGATAAGTCCCTGAGACCAGATCGTAGGCAGTGAGTATAAGAACACAGAGGGTGCTAAGTCTCCCCAAACAGGGTGTCTTGGACTGCTGCTGCTGAAAAGTTGCCTGGAACATGGCCAGCCCATGCTCTGTTCCAAGAATCACTTCCCCTCATCCTTTTCCCTCGTGGCCTGACCCACACTGCTCCTCTTTCCCTCCAATGATTCATCTCTTTCCCCCAGGGCTTTCCCTGCCTGCTGCTCATGGTTCTTTGATCCCCTCCCGAGACATCACTGATTCTGCCCCTCTGCTCCTGAGGCCCTCCTGCCCATTTTTCATGCCTTTCTGCCTCCTTCTCCAAGGCCCCTGCATCTTGCTCCCAATGGAGAGGAGTGGGCATGCGTGAGGGGGGGGGGCATGAGCAGCAGGTAACTTGAGGGCAAAGGTTGTGGGTAGGGCATTGGGAGGGAGGTGGTCAGGCTGGGGTGGGGCTTTGGGGAGAGGGGGAGGGGATTTCCAGCTTTCTTGACCAATTCCCTAAATGCAGGAGTCATGTGCTGCCCATGGACCAGATGGTATTCACCCAAGAGTATTAATGGAACTAAAATATGAAGTTGCAGAACTACTAACTGTGGCATATAACCTATCACTTAAATTTACTTCAGTACCAGGTGACTGGAGGATATGCCAATTTTTGAAAGGCGGCTTCAGAGGCAATCTAGCAATTACAGGCTCTTAAAGCCTATCTGCAGTACCAGGCAAATTACTTGAAACTAATAAATAACAGAATTATCAGACACCTAGATGAACATGATTTGATGGGAAGTGTCAACATGACTTTTGAAAAGGGAAATCATGCCTCACCAATCTACTAGAATTCTTCTAGGGTTAGCATATATGTGGACAAGACTGATCCAGTATATATAGTGTACTTAGACTTTTAGAAAGCCTTTGACAAGGTCTCTCACCAAAGGCTATTAAGCAAAGTAGGCAGTCCTGGGTTATGAGGGAAGGTCCTCTCATGAATCAATAATTGGTTAAAAGATAGGAAACAGAGGGTAGGAATAAATAGTCAGTTTTCAAAATGAAGAGCTGTAAACAGAGATGCCTCCAGGGATCTGTAAGAGCAGGGCTGTTAAATGATCTGGGAAAAGGGGTAAACGGTGAGGTGGTAAAATTTACAGATGATACAAATGTACTAAAATAGCTTAAGTCCAAAGCAGACTGCAAAGAATTAACAAAGGTTCTAAAAAAAGTGGATGATTTTGCAATAAAATGGCAGATTGCATTTATCAACATTAAATTTGAAGTAATGCACACTGGAAAACACAATTCCAGCTATACGTGTAAAGTGGGTTTTAAATTAGTTGTTACCAGTCAAGAAAGAGATCATAGAATAGTCTTCATGTGTGGGTCTCTGAAAACATCTGTTCTGTATGTTGCAGCAGTCAAAAATGCCAACAATATTAGGAACCATTAGGAAAGGGATAGATAATAAAACAATAAATATAATACCAATATATAAATAAGTGGTGTGCCCCCACTTTGTATATTGCAGGGGTGAGTAATAATTTTTTTTTTTTTTTTGCTAGGGCCACTTCATAAATTTTTGAAGTGACCCTGGGCTGCACTGGAAGGGGCAGGGCCTCAAGCGGAAGGGGCAGGCCAGGATACTTCTCTGCTTCCTCACCCACAGACTATCATTGGTCTGGGGGTGGGGGGAGCACGTGCTCCCCCTTCTGCCCCCAGGCCAATCTGGGCTTGGGGATGAGGGAATGCGCAAAGTGTGTCCAGTTCTGGGCGCCACATTTCAAGAAAGATGTGGAGAAATTGGAAAGGGTACAGAGAAGAGCGACAAGAATGATTAAAGGTTTAGAGAACATGACCTATGAAGCCAGGCTTCATGAACTGGGCTTGTTTAGTTTGGAAAAAAGAAGATTAAGGGGGGACATGATAGCGGTTTTCAAATACCTAAAAGGGTGTCACAAGGAGGAAGGAGAAAATTTGTTCCTCTTGGTTTCTGAGGACAGGACAAGGAGTAATGGGCTTAAAGTGCAGCAGGGGAGGTTTAGATTGGACATTAGGAAAAAATTCCTAACTGTCAGGGTGGTCAAACATTGGAATAAATTGCCAAGGGAGGTGGTGGAATCTCCCTCTCTGGAGATATTTAAGAACAGGTTAGATAGACATCTGTCAGGGATGGTGTAGACAGAGCTTGGTCCTGCCTTGAGGGCGGGGGGCTGGACTCGATGACCTCTCGAGGTCCCTTCCAGTCCTATGATTCTATGATTCTATAAGTCTCCCCCTGCCTTGCCAGGAGCTAAGCGCCGCATGCTCCTTGCAGGGCAGGGGCAGGACAGAGGAAACTTTGCACACTTTTCCCCTGTCCCCAGACCCAAAGCCTCCTCTCCCCCTCCCAGGCCAATCAGGGCTTGGGGGCAGGGGGAGTGTGCGAAATTTCCTCTGCCTTGCAAGAAGCACGTGGCGCTTAGAAGTGCCACATGCTCCTGGCAGGTCAGGAGGAGACTTTGAGCGCTCCCCTACCCCCCCAAGCCCTGATTGGCCTGGGGATGGGAGAGCAGCAGGCCTCCGTGGGCTGGATCTAGCCTGCAGAGGCCCTTTTGCCCACCCCTGGTCTAAGTCATACTGGTTGATGGTACCAATCAACTCCTTCCTGCATAGCATTCCATCTCATATTTGCTTGGCCTCCCAGTAGAGATTACTAGGTTAGATAATTACTTGTCCCCCCTGCTTTTTTTATTAATTTTCTGGGAGATGAGGGGGAAGCATAGTCCCTGACTTGGGAGGAGAATGGGAGACTCTGGTAGAGGGAGGGGGGAGTTGAGGGGCATGCAACCTTAGGCAGCAGGGTAAATATTGGGTGGTTGCAATAAAACAGGGATTTGAGAGTGGCACACAAGGAAGGAGCTTATGTGGTGCCATGGAGGAATGCAATGGAGGAATCCAGCATGTGATATGAACTTGACCTACAGGAGCTTTGAAGTATGGCCCCCCCCCCCCCTACATCAGTGTTTCTCAACCAGTGGTACGAGTATCCTATGGGGTACTTGATAGAAGTCTGGGAGGTATGTCAATATGACTGAAATTTGAAGAAAACTGAATTTTTTGTGTTTTACAGCGCTTCATTATTTTTGTACTTTTTACACCAAAAATTTCATTGCCCGCCTGACTATGATTAAGTTGTTTAAACAAATGTGTTTCAATGGTAGAAAAAAATGTGTGTCTGAAGGCTGTAGGTACTGGGGATACTTAATAATTTTTTTAAAAGGGTACTTTATAAGGAGAAATTGAGAAACACTGCCCTACATTACCTGAGGATACTGCATTTCATATTAAAACTTAATGTTAGGCATGAACATTTGATAATTATCTTGTGTTCTGAAATGCTCTTAATATTGTGATGATAGAAATAAATGTAGTGAACCTGTATTACACTTCCTTGTGCTGGGGGAAGCAATATGGCACTGCTAGGATGATGTTGAACAGAGGTGGGCAAAAGCTTCTCACCAGGCTGGATCTGGCCCACCTTGGGCTTTGATTCAGCCTGCAGGGTGATTACAGGCCCCTCCCCCTAATAGGTGTGTGCTGGGGGGTTGGAGGGAAAGAAGCTCAGCCCTGCCTCTCTACCTTCCACGCAGCCTCTGGAGAGGAGGCAGCACTGGGGCTGAGGCTTCATCAAAGTAAGGCTGGCCCCAGAGACTCTGCTACCACGGCCTAGGGCCAAGGCTGGAAGCACCCCTGCCACAGCACCTCCAGGCCCGGCCCATGGCCACGGCAGTAGAACCTCTGGGGCAGTGGGGCCTTCCTCTGGGGCATTGGGAACAGCATGGCTGCAGCCGTTGCTGCAAGGGGGCACGAAGCCAGGTAAGGTTCCCCCAATCCTGTCATTTCCCTCCCCCTCAGACCCTGCACCCCCAGTTTGCTCCAATACTCTCCCTTGTTCTTGTACCCTCTCTCCTGACCACACACTGCACCATCTCTTGTTCCTACATCCTCCACCTGGCCAGACACCCTACTCCCAGCCAGGGCCGGACTAAGGGGTGGGCTAGCTGGGCAGCTGCCCAGGGTGCCAATCTATAGGGGGCAGGCTGCACGCCAGCGGCCGTAGCCACACAGCACATGTGCCGTGCGCCCCGGGGCACCAAAATGCACCTGGGCCCAAGGCACCAAAATGGCTCAGGCCAGCCATGCTCCCAGCCTGCTTGTACACCTCAGCTCCCTCCCAGATCCTGCACTACATCCCTATCCTACTTGCTGGCAGCCCTGTCTCACGCACTATAGCCCTCATTTTTATCCCTACCCCAGAGCCTAAGGAGATCCATAAAATCCACTAACTCCAGAACCTTGGAAAAGTAAATCTGGTCTGTGGGAAGCCCAGAACCTCAGTTTCCCCCTTCCCATGAGGCTGGGGCACCAGAGGAATGAGAGGTCTCAGTTGGGGCCACATCAGTGAGCATTGGGAGGTTTTGACGAAGTTTTTTGCTTCTCACTTGTGTTGGTCCTAACTTTTTTTTTTTTTTTTGTCAGTGACCCCTCCCATAAATAAAGAAAACATTGAAAACTTTTTGGACATAGTTTATCAAACTTCATTTTAAATAACATGAGAAAGTTAAAACGCTTCATCTGTTTCATAATTCAAATTAAACCATTCTTACTAGCTGCAGCTGGTTCAGAAAATAAGGTCACCATACCCAGCAGGGTAGTGCGAGGCTCCGCCCCTTCCACCAGAGGACTCACCCCTTCCAGGTAGGCCCGCAGCCACTTCCGAATTTTATGAAGTGGCCCCCCCCTTCCAAAATTATTGCTCACCTCAGGTAGTGAAGCTGCTGTGCTAATTTGCTTTGTAGTGATTTTGATGTTGGGTATCTGTCAAAATGTTGCTACCTAGTTAAGACCCACTGCATGAAAATTTGATTTTAGCTTGTCTTTCTATGTAAAATATTAGATTATCTTTTTTAGTGCTCCCTCTTTGAATGCCTCTTCTGCTTGCTTATTGTCACCTGCAACAAATTAAATCTTCTGTTCTAATCTTTTTCAGGCCATGAATGGCTGCTCCTACTACATATCTCTGTTTATCCCTATTCCACTCAACACTCTATACCTAAAAACATCCAGTATCCTTCCACAGTGCCCCTTCTTGTATGCTCTCCCTTGTGGGTAGAATGGTTCATCTCTGATCATGTTCCAGATTATGACCTTCTCCTTCAGATATATACATTCTTGAGACCTTCTAGTGGTAATCTGGCAAGATTTTTGTGCAAACCTGAGGTTTGTGAAATTGCCTATTATATTGTCTGAACTAGACTGTAAATTCCTTGGGGCAGGGATTGTGTAATTTTTTTTTCTGTAATGTTTGTGAAGTCAATGTTCTCATACAATACAATTAGACGTTAGTTCCTTTTTTAGTAGGGTCCAGCAATTGCAATAAGATTGGACAATCAGTACTATTGAGTTAATATGTTGCTAATTAGTGCTCACCAGCTTGTTTTTTAATTTTAAAAGTGAAGTTAAATGTCCTCAATGTGTCCTTGCAAATCAAATCCCTAACTTTACAGGCAGAGATCCAAGAATTGAAAAACTGGTATCTAGCCAGTTAGATCAGCTGATTACCTAATGCCTTTAGTAAACTAGTTGTGGACTATTTGCCTATTCTGTGTGATTAAGCAAACCGTTTACAGCAGAATGTATAACTAAACTGTTCCCTTGTGTAGTCACCTTTAAAAGGATGCACATTTTTGTTACTACTACTCCTTGTGTTTTGAAATCAGAAGAAAAAATCTCATTGATACATTCACAAACGTTGGATTGAATCATCAAATTTAAGCACTTAAATTTTGAAAATTTGTATAAAATAAAATTATTTCTCCCATCCTTCACTTCCCTACTTTTATCAGAAGTAGATCTGTGAAATACAAGTACCATAATATGGACCTCTGTCCTATCCACTCACAGTGGAATAACAAATGATTTTAAACCAATTTTTAAAAGCAACATTTAAAAAAATTTAAATCAGATTTTTTTTACATCCTTTTAAAATGGGAAGAAAGAGAGGTCATAAATTGTTTAAGTGGCTGTTTTGTACTTAGACTTTCTTCTAACTACTCAAAATTAACATAAAATATTAAATTCTACTAGGAAATTTTATGCTTACAATCCTCATATGTACTGAAGAAATGCATAGGGAAAACAGAACTTCGGTTTGCATTTCCCCATTTCAGTTTCCTCAGCGCTCTTAAGATTCTTTGGGATTAAATCAGGGTCCTCAGTGCAGTCCATGGCCTCACCCCCCTGCACATAGACAGTCTCTCTCAGGAGTAAAAGTAACTTAAAATTTCTCACAGGTACTGTCCTATTGCAACCCGGGTCCATGCCAGTTTTTTTTTAAATAGCTCCCTGCCGGCTTTTGCTTAGGGATTTTAAATATCAGTTAATGGAATAGTCGATTAACCTCTTAATTTCTTCAGTTACTTGACTATTCTGTAGTCCCCAAGGATGGGGCTGACAGCCAGTGTCCTCCTCTCAAGGAGCCCCCTGCCACTCTGCGCTGCTGCCCTTGTATCAGAGGCAGCATTGCAGGGTGCCAGGAAGGAGCTGGTCCACAAGGGGAGCCAGTTTAAAAGCCAGCTCCCCGTGTGGACTGACTGCCTGTCGCCTAGTATTACTGCCTCTGATAAAGAGGCCACAGTGCAGGGTGACAGCAGCCTCTGTGTAAGGGGGGGAAGAAGGGAGTCTGAGCTCCTGGACCTGGTGCAAGCTGGAACTGAGCTAAGCTGACTGCTCTCCTGGCTCCTAACACACTTTAAATGCAGAGTTCAGCAGGGGTAGGTCCTGGACCTGGCGCAACCCAGGCTGCTGGCCAGCTTGCTAAAAAATATGTACTGGTGAGGGGGTGTGTGAATGTCTATAGTCTATAGCATTAACCGATATGCTTTTGCTTATCTATTGATTGACTATACTATTACATCCCTACTTTTGCTGCAGCTCAGCCATCTCTTGCGCACCCACTTACTTTCACTTCTGGTCTCTCTCTGTTCTTTGCACTTGGCTTCCTTTCTTCATCCTTGGCTGGTCCCTCAGTTAAACAAAACCGAATCCCTCTGTTGTGAAAGCATGGCTCTCTGATCCTCTGTCCTGCCCAACCCGTTTCTCTCATTTCCTCTCACCTGCCCAGTCTGTATAGTTTTAAAGGTTAGCAAAAACTCTTAAGTTTTTTTTTTATTTCCTGTTTGGAGATTTCTCCACTTTCTAAGCACCATCCCTGCAGATTGACTTGGCTGAATTGTTTCAGAGGGGTAGCTGAGTTAGCCTGTCACAGGAAAAACTTAAACAACAAATGGTCTGGTAGCACTAACAAAACATATAGATGGGTTTCCCAGTTCAAGCAACCCTCCTTAACGTACCTTTTGAGTAGTCAGAGTGTGGTTTAAGGGTAATTACTTTTCATTGTCCCTCATCTGGAAAATGGATGACAGGTGGTTCTGACAGAACATGGCTAATAAGCTATACACTGAGGCATGAAATGATAAAGCAGTTTCATAACATCAGTCTGAATTCGTGTATTTTACATAGGTAAATTCTCCAGACTGTCATGGGGGCTTAAATTGCACCTTTCCTGTGTATGCACAAATTCAGGTCTGCTTAGAGAAGTTTCTTATACACAGCTGAATATCTCTGATGTTAGAATTTAGTCCTATATGTGTCTCCTAAACAGATCCAAACTTAATTGATCTTTTCAGTATTGTGGTTCAGTTTTTTGTTAAATCTCTTGAGCATGAATGGAAATGTACAAAATCAAAGTACAGGCAGTCCCCGGGTTACGTACAAAATAGGGACTGTAGGTTTGTTCTTAAGTTGAATCTGTATGTAAGTCGGAACTGGCGTCCAGATTCAGCCGCTGCTGAAACTGACCGCCAGTTCTGACTTACATACAGATTCAACTTAAGAACCCCAAGTCAGCTGCTGCTGAAACTGATCAGCAGCTGATTCCAGGAAGCCCGGGGCAGAGCAACTCTGCCTCGGGCTTCCTGTAGTCAGCGCTGGTCAGTTTCAGCAACGGCTGACTTGGGGACGTCTGGGGCAGAGCAGCTGGGGTGCTGCTGGGTTGCTCCAGTAGCACCGCTCCTCGGCGCTACTGGACCAACCCAGCAGCACCCCAGCTGCTCTGCCCCAGGAGTGCTGATTCAGCCACTGCTGAAACTGACCAGCAGCGGCTGAATCAGGTCGCCTGGGGCAGAACAGTTGGGGTGATGCCGGGTTGGTCCAGTAGTGCCCAGAGCGGCGCTGCGGGACCAACTGGCAGCGCCCCAGCTGCTCTGCCCCAGGGTCCACAACAAAAGCCTGGTCTGCTGGGGGGGGCACACTAGCTGCGCCCCCCCCCCAGCAGACCAGGGACACAGGGAGCAAAGCGGCAGCGGGGGGTGCCTCGCCTCTGAGGCTTTGCTCTGGCCGGACCGCTTTGCTCCCGGTGCCCCTGGTTTGCTGGAGACGGTCCCCAGCAGACCAGGGGCACCGGGAGCAAACCCGCAGCCGCGGCGGGGTCCCCGCGCTTCTGAGAGAAGCTGCTCCTGGTGCCCCTGGTCTGCTGGGGACCGTCTCCAGCAGACCAGGGACACCGCGAGCAAACCCGCAGCGGGGGGGGGGGGTCCCCCGCTTCTGAGGCTTTGCTCTGGCAAAGCCTCAGAAGCGCGGGAACCCGCCGCTGCTGCGGGTTTGCTCCCGATGCCCCTGGTCTGCTGAAGACGGTCTCCAGCAGACCAGGGGCACCGGGAGCAGCTTTTCTCGCCCCGGAGCTCGAGGTGGCTGACCGCTGCCTGTGAGCTCCGGGGCGAGAGAGCCCCGTTCGTAAGTGCGGATCCGACATAAGTCGGGGACTGCCTGTAACAGAATCTGCATTATAGCATCTTTGTGACCCAGCATTTCTCAAACTGTGGGTCCCGACCCCCCGGTGGGGTCACGAGCAACTGAGAGGGTAGTTGCAGCAATGGAGAGGGGGGTCGCGGTATCACAAGTTTGAGAACCCCTGCTGTGACCCCTTAATTGCTGAATTCTAAAGCAGCTATGAATATGCCCAACCAGTCTGTCCTGACCATCTGTAATTGGCTTAGTTACATGGAAGAGCCTCACTAATTTTCTCACATGGCCATTCCTCTCTTCTAATTTCAGCACTGAGCTGTTAAATCTTTGCTGTCAACTCATCCCGCTAAGATTTCATTGGTTTTACAAACATATTAATGGATTGGTCATGGCCAAGGTATTCATTTGTCTGTTACTTTGATTTTGTAATTGGTTCCCCCAAGAACACTTGGGAGGGAACTTGGGCATGTGTCCTTAAACTTGATCAGCACTTAGCTTTTCTGTGACGTACAATTAGAGAGACTTAGTTTCACATTATGTGCACAATTTCTTTTCAGATTACTGTCACGATTACCAGGCTAGTTGCACTCCTGGCCCTCTTCTGGTCTATCAACCTGCACTCCCTCAGGTGCTGTGGAACTTCACCTATTTTAGGATACAAATCCACAGTTTTCCCATTCATAAACCAGGTCCTGAGCTGCTTCCTGCCTGCCCGCCCCCTTCCCCCCCGCCACCAGGCAGAGCCCGTGGGTTGGACCTAGGCCTTGGCTTGTTTGGATCCTGCCCCTGAGGCTTGAGGCTCTCTCCCTCTTCCTCCCCCCCCAGTGCTGCTAGTCCCTAACAGGGGGAGAAAGTGACTCCCCACACTACCACTACACCTTTCTCTCCCCTGGCTGGGGAAATGGCAGCACAGCAAAGTGCTGCCTGGAGGCTTTTCCCTTGCCACTCCAATTGCTCTTAATCATGGCTAATATGAGCAGTTGAGGGCAATGCCTGGGAGAGGTGAGGGACACAGAAGAACCATGTGTGTCTTCCGAGAGCTGTTCCAAGAAAGCGCTGCTCCTCCATTGACCAGACCTCGCACAACCACCCTGCCTCTGCGCACTCCCTCCTGCCCGGACCCTGCACCCGCACTCTGCTCCTGTACCCTACCTCCGATAGCCCTCCCACCCCCAACCCATTCCTGCATTGTCCCTCCAACCCAGACGCCATGCCCCAAGCCCACTTCCCAGCAGCCCTCTCCCACACTGAAACACTTATTTTTGGTCCCATCCCAGAGTATTAGCCCAGGCAGCTCTGGTGTGCAAGATGAAAATGAGAAGGAGTGTCTTTCGGGGGCTTTATCAGTGAGGAGTGTAGTTTTTTGTTGGGTTTTTTTTTGTTTTGTGTTTCACTTTTTTGTGCAGTTCTCAACTGATTTTTCTGTGACCCTTGACCCAAAAAAAGGTTCCCTACTCCTGTCAACTGATGCAAGGCTCCCTTCGAGCTTCAGCCTATCTGTTTGTGCCACAGTTAGTTAACTCCATAGTGAGAGCCTCGGCAACCCATGTCAGCTGACCAAAAGCCAGTTTTGATTGTTTAATTGCCATTTTCAAGGGGCCACTGACAGAGCCAGTCTTATTTTTTTTAAACCATCTGGCAACCCTGCGGGAGAGCCGGGCGGTCGCCCAAGGCCGCCAGTTGGTTAGGACTGGTCCTGAGTGTCACATACCCTATACTTCAACTGTGCTTGCCCAGTAGGAGCGACAGAGTTTGGCACCTGTGGTGCTTCCCTTTGGAAGTCTGTGACCAGTAGTATTGTGGCAAAACTGCTTTCTTAAAATCAGTGTGAACAGAGCATTCAGAAAGAATTTTAAAACAAGTCTTTACACGCCTGTATTGATTAGAGGCTGCTTATCTTCCAATGGACATTTTTCACCCACTCTTTGTATGTAGTAGGTTTCTAGCAGGTCAGGCTTGTGTATCAGATATGGACTACAGAGCTTCCATTCAGAGATACACCTGAGAAGTATTCCAGAAGATCCTTTAAAGTACTGCCAGGTAGGATTTGAGGTTAGCTGAAGTTAAGGTACAGTAAAACCTCAAAGTTATGAACACCAGTTACTAAGTGAGTAGTTAACCACACACCTCATTTAAAACCAGAAGTATGCCATCAGTCAGCAGAAGCACCAAGAAAAAAAAATCAAATACTGTGCTAAATGTGAACTACTTTGTCAAATCTTTTTTTTTAATGTAAATAAACTGTTTTTGTGCTTACTTCATTTAAATTAAGATGGTTAAACACAGCATTTTTCTTCTACATAGTAAAGTTTCAAAGCTTTCTTAGATTCAAATGTAAACTTTTAAAAGAAATAATTGCATTTTAATAGTGCAGTTATGTGTTATGAGGTTGTACTATGTGTTGTACACAGTGCCACTTAGTGGCTGAAGATTATAATGTGGTTTAGCATTCCAGTAGTTATCTGGGCAGTCCTTACTACTTCAGACACCCCCAGCAACTGAACAATGCCCCTCTCCTCTTGAGAGGATTCTTCCTTTAAAACCAGTCACAGTCCTTTTGATGTACTGGCTCCCAGGCCTTTGCCCATTTTGCTAAGAGGTAGCTAATCTTGAGCCATTTTCCTCCTTCCTGCTTGTTTTCCTTACAGCTCCCTTTTAAACTAAACCAATTTATTTCTACACTGAAGCAATGACCAGATTAGCATACAGTACTCATAAATTATAGAGCAACTCCAATTCAGTCACATCTACTTCGTTCAAAGTGAAGTAAACTATTTTAGAGCCAGAAAACCAAGTTCAGTTTCACACTGAAATCTATTACTCTTCTTGTCCCTCTTTGTAATGTGGTTTTGGTTCTGTAAGAGACTGATCGTGTGCGTGAAATACTGTCATATGTTCTAATAGGAGGACATTGATATATTTCCCTAATATTGCATCTTGGTATTTTGTTTGTATTGAAATGTATATAATTGTGGAGGGAAAAATTAAAATTTTAGCTTAAACAATGTCCATTTAAGATGTATACTCTTAACATAACATAATCCTGCTTAAGTCTCTGCATTTGATAGACTGCATTCAAAATAGTTCTCAGAGCTGTACACTTAAAACTCACATCCATTGAGTTTATTCATACATTTATACACTGAAGAGCTACACAGTAACAACATGAGTAAATGAAATATGACCTTTACTGGTTAGACCTATTTCTAGTCTATTTCTTAGGTTCTTCCTTCATCGGAAGTACTTGTAACCTATTAGCCTTCTGAAATTACTTGCTAGGAAAGGAAGACATAAGATGTGTGAAGAGAGAATGTGTTTATTGTTGCTACTTCTGTTACAGAGCCTTATTTTTTCCCCCACAGTGTATCCCTGTACCGGGGGAATTGCAGACCTATCCGGTTTGAACCACCAATGCTGGATTTCCATGAACAGTAAGTTGGGGAGCTTTTTATTTCTGTTCTAGTTAGAAGACAAATACAGAAATTAGCATAAATAACATATACTTGATTGGCAGAACTTTAAATGTCTATCCATAATTGCAACTGGTTTTGCTATACTCATCACCATGGGATCTCGACCATCTTTGACTTCTAAAACTAGGCTCTTAACTTGTTTTTACAGTTGGTCTAACATGTGGAGGAATAGTTTGTTTTAAGCTGAGTCTGCTTTCATTGCATGCTACATTGAAGCTAACTGGATTACTTCCTATTTGTAGGAAAGAGTTAATGGCACAAATGTGGGGGATGTAGAGGAGTGCAGGCTTTTGAGTGGAAGCTTTTGTATGCACGCTCAAGGTGGAATATTATGCTTATCCTGAGTTGTTTGTTAACCTGTGGAGGGAAAAGAATCATGTTTAGATTGTGAAAGTGGTTGCCCAAGAATACCTTATGCACATGGAAGTATCCTTCTCCATCTTTTAGTAAATAAGTCACTAAACATTCAAGCTATATGAAAGTGCTTTATTTTACAAGTATTAGTTAATGGCCTTTGTCAGTGCAATAAATAGATTAAATAGGCTAATGTGTCACATTTATATTAGCGCATTGTTACAAAAAGAATCTGAAAGGAAAAACTAATCAACCATTTTAGGTTTCTCTATATTTCAGTACTTTGATTTGGGAACTTTATTTTTTAAATGTCTGACTGGAGTTACTTGTTTATTTTGTTTAGCAAAAATGTACAATACAGGTGTGTCATATTTGTCACACCTGCTTTAATAACAAAATTTGATTTAATATAATTCCATTAATATAAATAATGCAGTACGGTAAATTCAGTAAGTTTAAACTACTCATGTATAACTTTTTCCATGACAGAGGTATAATTATGTGGTCTTACTGAATCAGAATAAAGTAAAAGAATGGGGACATTTCTAAAGAAGTTGTGATTTCTAGTGAATACACAGCAATCTTAACTGTTTTTAAAATTTTTATAAAGCTTTTTGTCATGATGTTAAAAGCGTCTACTCCTTTACTTTAAAGAAAAATCTCGCGTAGTAAATTTGCTCTTCATTATGCCTCCGCTTTTTATATAAACTTATCCTTCTGGAACTCTATTACTTTGAAACAAGTAAGTTGTTATAGATCTGAAACACTGCCAAAATTGTGCAAGTTTATGACCTGCAAAGAGCTTGCAGTTCTCGAGAATTAGTACCAAATGATGTGGGCTTTCAACCAGCTACAGAAATTTCTCATCTAAAAGTTGTAATGGAATTGTGTGCGTCAGACTTTGCCTTAGCCTTAGTAAATGTTTTCTTTACTTTTTAAAAATTCAAATCTGTCATATTTTACCTGCTGCAGAAAGTTGAAATGCTTTGCTGCAATTATAACTGTTCTTCAGGTGCTTGTTCATGTTGATTCTAGTAGATTCCAATCAGGTGTGTGCTTGCATACATGCACAGTGGCAGAGATTTTTTTCCCCTAGCAGTTAGCTGTAGGGTTGACCTGGGCACCTCCGGGAGTAGCACCTTCATGGCACACAAGATAGTTCTGCCAACCTGCCATCCCCTCAATTCCTTCTTAGCTTGAGTGAGGATTAGCTGGGACCTTCCTGTGCTCTTGTCTCAAAGTGCAGCAGGAATCTATATACTACACAGTTCTTATTAGTTCCTCTATTGATAATTAGTAGTGGTAGTAAATATTTCATTAGCGTTAGATTAAGTGTGCCTTGGTGGGGGATGTCCTGTCCCATGCTCTTTTGATGCTGAGACATGCCCAGGTCTCTGGGCTTTAAAGCCTGTGAAACCTGCAGCAGGTGTATGCCCAGAAATGATCCTCACACTGGCTGATCAAAGAGCATTCCAGGACCGAAGTGGAAGCTCAGATCATCTTCATCAGAGCCACCTTTGGCAATCTGGGTCTCCTACATGAAGTGAACTCGTAGCCCTAGCCACAAGGCTAAGAATATTCGGGGGCGGAGATCTTTCAGTCTGTCAGGTTGAAAGTGTTCTTTTTATAAATAGTCATTGGAGTAGGGGCTTGAACTTTCATCTCTTACCTTCTAGGTGCCTTTTAACCATTAGGCTGGAGAGTCAGTCTTGCTTTTTATTTAGCCCACTATCTATTCATTGCGTCATTCATAAATGAACACTGGTATTCTATGTCTCAGGTGAGTGCTCAAGCCACTGGTCTAAAAGTTAGAAAGTGGCACCACCATCTCCTTTTCCTGTCATTTTGTAAATGACATCAAAGTCCCAAAAAACAAATTTTGGTCAAAACTATTTGGTAAATTTGCAGATAGTTTTGGGTCAATTGAAACTACATTGTTTATTTGTGTAGAAATAAATCAGTTGTGTTTATATCACAGCAGCTATGTGCTGTATATTTATATATTCAGTTTGTTTATCCTTTGAAAATAGCCCGTATATACGTTCTGCATACACCATATAAGTTTAAATTTTAGATCGGCTTTTTCAGAGAAATGAATACATGAAATGTCTCATTACTGACTTGATTTTTTTTCAAACTTCATTATATCTTAGATTAAAATAAGTCTGATTTTTTTTAACATTTATTTGTTGGACACTGCAAATATTGGTTCAAATGGTACCTTATAAAAATACTTGTACTTGTTACATTAATTAAAACTTGGAGATTAAGAATCTGTCTCTGATAGTGCAGTAATATTGCTACCTTTCGGCTGTATTTCACCTCTCACAGTGACACAGCTAAACTCAGAAAAGTAACTCGCCCATGCTGCTCAGACCATCTGTTACATACCTGTGAGTGCAGAACAGTGCATTCCTTTTAGTGCTTTGGTCTTGTTTACTGTCCTGCTTTCTACGAAGCTGTGGTAAGAATGCAAAGCTATACTATTAATAGATGTGAATTGACCAAAAGTATGAATGGATAACCTTTCCATTTAGGGTAAATAGGGTGTTGCGTGTGTCATTGAAGTCACCGTAGTCTCCTTCGCTTAGGTCTTTCTTTCATAGGAAGCTTTTCTTTTGACTGTTTCAGCAGTTGCCAAAGGTGATTCTGGGGAAAGAGTTGGTAGACTGCTTCAGAATTCATAAAGTTTCTATCTAGAACCAGAACAGACCTGTTGGAGGGGCTAGACTTCTCTTTCCTTGAACAAGATGAAATGAGCAAGAATAAAATGAAAATCACAATCTTTCCATTCTTCCCCATTCTCCCACAGAGGGAAAGTGGAAGGGGAGATATGCTGAGGCAGAATGGGAATTCCTGCTGAGATTGCATTTTTAACTTTTAATAGTTAAATGAAATCTTACAAATTTCAGAAGACAGTCTGCATTCGTTTCAAGTCCCAAACTAGGTATAGATTGAAAAGAAGCCAGAGACGTTTACAGAAAGGGTCTTTTCCTAACAACCTATTCTTGCCCTCCCCCACTAAACAGCTGGAAATCCCCAAGAATTATTTTTGAACCATCAACCAGGAAGGACCTTTGTAAGTTTAGCTGGGGTTCTGTGTGGTTCAGTGCCAGGGACTTATCCACATCTTTACCTCTAAAGAAGAGGGTAAATTCCATATTTTAACTATTCTAGCAGCTATTTGTTTCAGATAAAAGTATTGATGCCAACAAGTTCTCTTCCAGATTAATAATTTCAGTTATCAATTGCTACATGTAGCTGCCTTTCTAGAAAGCCCTAGAAAGTGCACAGTGAGAAGATAGTATTTCAGTGGAATAAAAATAACTTGTTAGTAACCATATCCTTGTTTAACACCTTGACCTTTTAGCTACAGGATGCTTAGCACAGGATAAACTTATTACTTCATAAGTAGTAAACACTTTCCAGTTATCTAAGTAATGAATTGATTATGATGGAGGCTGATTATTATCCCTCAGTATTACGCTAGCATTCGTTAAGTCAGCTGGTAATGAGACGAAAATTAACTTTGGTTGCCAGAATCTTTTGGTTTGGATGAAACAATTAACCAGAATTTCTAGATAGTGTCTACTATAATTGAGGTGTATATTATTTGAATAGGCACAGATTAGGGATGTGAAGAACTAGTTGGCTATCCAATAAGCAAATACTTATTGGATAGTCAACAAGCTTGTCGACTAGTTGCTCTCCCTCTCTTCCCCCCCCATCAGAAAGAGATAGCAAGGAGGAGGAAGGAGGTACTTTAAAGCGACAGCGCCACATGGAGCTGGGGGCCAGACCCCAAGCTCTACTTGGTGCAGGTTCTTTGAAATACCACCTCGGGAGCCCAGTGTCAGGCCCTTCATGGTGTTTCAAAGCTGCAGCACCACGTGAAGCCTGGGAACCGGTGGGGACTCCTGGACTCCATGCGGTGCTGCCATTTTGAAACATCAGGAGTGGACTCCCACAGCACTTCAAAGTAGCAGCACTACAAGGAGCCTGGGATTAGCTGAGGAGTCCCCAACTGACCCCTGGCTCCATGTGGCACTTTCGCCTTTAAAGTTTAGCAACAGCCATAGGGCTGTTCTACACATCAAAGGCGGAGACACCCTATCAGCTAGTCGAATAGTTGATGCAAAATGCATCGACTGTTCGATTAGTCAATTACCCGCAATTTAACATCCCTAGCACAGATTGAAGTTTTAGGGAGCAAGTACCTAGATGAGAGTTGAACATAACTTTCAGAGATCGACTAGGAATAAACTTGTTGGTTACATACGTATAAATCATGCTGAGGCTTATTTGAAATGTATGTATTATGAGGTATAAAACAAATTTCTTCAGAGACATTGATGTTTGGGGTATGTTCAGATACTACAGTAAGCGCCACACAGAAGTGTATAATCAAATAAGTAATTAAAATACAGAAAAAGAACAAGCCTGTAAGGGGTATTGCTTCTCTTATTTTCACGTGAGACTTTCAAGTATTGCTTCATAATTGTTTTAATGAGGACTTATGTACGTGCATTATTTTCACTTCTGTATTTACATTTATTGTCCAATCTTCTCTGATATGAAATCCAGTAATAATTCTATCTAATAAAAGCATTCTCAACAGATGTTGATCTTTTTTCTTGTTTTTTGACAGGCCAGTTGGGATGCCAAAAATGGAAAAAGTTTATCTACATAACCCTAGTTCAGAAGAAACTATTATATTAGTATCAATATCTGCTACAACATCACATTTTCATGCATCATTCTTTCAAAATAGGGTGAGTTACTCTGCTTTTTAAAATTATTCTGTTTTAATTATTTCTATGAAAACTTTTTCTTAGTAATGAGTAGCTCTTTTTTTAAACAAAATTTCTGGTGGATAACTAAAACATTATGAATTCTTCAGTTGTTTTGATCTCATCCCAGTTACTAAGACTGATAAAATACCTTTGTTTCTAAAGGCATTTTCAGCAATTAAATAAGGTCTATTTGCAGTTATGACTTGTACGCTTTCCTTTATGAATCCTGATTTTTTTTTTCTCCCCAAAGGATGCCAGACTATGCCAGATTGTATAATTCTCATAAGAACCTTCACTTCTTTTGGAGGACATTAGGAAACTGATTTTCCTGTGTTCATTAGTAAATCTTATTAAATTGGCCAGAGGAGTTGCTAGCTTATACTGAGATGTCAGGGTACATCTAGTAATGTCTTTTAAAACCGATAGGCTGTTTCTCAGCACTAGTGCTATCAGTGATTTTAAGATAAGTTTAGGCTGGGTATGGATGTTTTAATTACTGTCAGTCTTATTCTGTTAGAACAGAGTAATTTTCAAGTGTAGGTTTTGAAATAAAGAGCAGAGTTTAGGGTGATGTTTTGTTTTTAATTACAATATAGATTGCTAATAATTGTTTGTACAGGTTGGACCTCCCTGGTCCGGCACTCTTGGGACCTGACAGGTCCCAGATGAGGGATTTTGCCGGCCCAGGGTAGGTCACTTCTGGTCCCCCTGCCACCGCTCTTCCCCTTCCCCCCCCGCCATCAGCTCTGACCCAGCTCACTGTTTTCCCAGCTAGCAACTCACCTGCTGCTGACCCCTCTGACAATCAGCAGAATTAACATAGTTTGGACAGACAGAGCTAAAAAATGGGCACATCTGTGCATAGTGTGAGTTTTTTCTAAACAAATGATCTGTTGTCATTTCCTAAAAGTGATGGATCAGATGAAGAGGACAGAAGGAGAAGTGGGGATACTTTTTATTTTTTCTCCACTTTAAGACAACGAACATTTTTTTTATTTTAATGTGTAGGTGAGGTGATGGGTGGTATGATGTTTCTGATTATTCAGCTTTGCTGTTTTGGTGCTGAAAGTGCCTTTTGCTAATCTGTGTCCAAATCCTATATTCTAATGTACAATTATGGAATGCTTTGGTCCTCAGTATTGAATACGCATATCAATGTGATGGGTTGTCACCCCTAGATGCAGTCTGGGAGCCAACCCTAACCACTTTCCATCCCTAACAATTCACCTGATTTGGCCTCCCTTGTACTGCTCTCCAGGCCATGTTATCACCCAACAAAACAGCAGGTGGTGCCACACACTCAATTTAGTTATCTTAATGCTTTATTTAAGCTAGTGCTTTCTAGCCTTTTTTTATAGCGGGAATGAGGGAGCCCATTCACAAACTTTTGGTGGACCAGCACCGTTTAATTTTCATATTCATTATGCAAATAATAAATATTCAAATATGCGAATAAAATGGTGCTGATCCGCCAAAAGTTTGTGAATAGGTTTGCTGGTCCACGTTATAAAAAGCCCCAGATCCCAGAGCCAGCCCTAGAGCCCCTCAATCCTCCACTACCCCCCCGTGCTAGCCACTGACCCCAGAGTTGCCTGCACCCAATCCCCCCAGTGCTAGCCTCTCAGCTTCAGAGTCCCCTAGTGCTAGGATTCCCAAACACATCACTCAAAAAACTGATTAATATAAAACATAAAACAAGTGTGTTAACTACAGAAAGATAGATTTTAAGTGATAGCAAACAGTTCAAAGCAGATTACCTAGTAAATAAACAAAAATGCAAACTCAGTCTAATATACTACATAGATAGGGTTTGAATTAGCATTACCTCAATATTTCACCCTGACTGAGGATACAAGCAGTTCACCAAGTTTACAGTCTAGAAATCCCTTTATGCTGGGATCAGCACTTCCTTGAGCTCAGTGTTTGTTCCTCCAGTGTTTCTTCTGTTCGGGTGTGAGGGGGTCGGCCAAGAAGTGTCAATCCCCATCTTTATAATCTTTCTAAATGGTGGCAACCCTTAGTTCCATGCTGTTCCCAGCTCAGTTTGTGGAAGAATACAGGCATCAAAATGGAATTTAGTATCCTTTGGTCTGGTCACGTGCTCTTGCATGCCTTGCTGAGTCATTGTGGCTATTATCCACAGGTCAGGTTTGTCATGAAGTACACTGGAGGTGATTCTTGATTATAACGTGTGACATTGTTTGTTTATTTGAAAGCTGTAATGTCCTAGCTAAATGTTCTTATTTTCTCATTGATTTTACTTTTCAGAAAATTCTTCCTGGAGGGAACACATCTTTTGATGTCGTTTTCCTTGCAAGAGTAGTGGGGAATGTAGAGAACACTTTATTTATTAACACTTCTAATCATGGGGTATTTACTTACCAGGTAAGAGAAGAAATAGAAAAGTAATCTTTTTAGCATTCTTAAAAATAGATAACCATATAGGTCTGTGAATATCTTTTGTGAATGTTTAGTGGCTGGTATAAAAAAAGATTGTTCAGATATCTCTGAGAGGTGCCAAGAAATGGAAAAAGTGCCGTAGAACTTTTTGCTTGACTGTGAGCATTAATACCATAAGCACCATTATTCTGACACACAGCTATATATTAATAGCTCATCAAAATCTCATCAATTTCAAGTGTGCTCTAACTCTGAAAATTAATTTTAAAAAGGCATGCTGGAAATTCGTGTTTATTTCAGTGTTTCAGATCAAGCTGGCTCAGTGAACATCCAAAATTATGATTTCTATGCCAGCCACCTCAGCTAATTACTGAGACACAAACATTGAACATTGAGTGTGACAAATGTCAGGTCAGCACTGGTGCGGGAAGTAGGGGTGAAGGAGGTGCTGCAGTGTGTTCAGGTTTTATGAAGGGCCGTGCACCCTTCTCCCACATCACTGGCTCTGGGCATAAAAGCTCGTGCGGGGGGGCGGCTGTTTCCCATGCTTAGGCTCCCAGTACTCCATCCACACTCCATTTCCCCAGCTCCTCACCTCACCTGGGGTTTAGGTCTTGGTGCGCCCACTAGGGATGTGAACAGGTAACCAATTACCTGGTAAGCATCACCCTTACCAGGTAATGTTTATTGGGTGTCAATTAACCAGTACCTGAGAGCAGGACTTAGCCCTAGGGCTGGGAGCTGCTGGTGGCAGCAACCCCAGCCGCAGGGCCATCATAGGTCCGGGAGCCCCATGTGCTGGGAGCTGCTCCCTGCGGCCTCCCCCTTCCCTCGTGCTCTAGGAAGGTGGGAGGGGGGTTGCAGAGTATAGTGAGCAGGGGGGCAAAACCCCCTAGTTTTCACTGAAGAGCATTCACAAGTAGTTCAGTGACTTTAGGGGACTACCAAAGAAAGGCACTATAACATGCATATGGGGATCAGGCTCTTAACCTTAACTTATAAACCTCCAACACAACACCAAAGGAAAAAAATTCTATCCAAAATATTGCCCCAATCAGGAACAGATACAACCTTATGGTTACAATAGGTAAGCTAGTGCATACCTTTGTCTTCAGGAAACTTTTGAGACAGAATGTTCAGTTCGTTAGTTCCCATAATATAAGGACTAAAGGACACCAAATGAAATGAATGGGTAGCAGGCTTCAAACTAACAGCAGAAAGTTCTTCTTCACAAAGAAAATAGTCAACCTGTGGAACTCCTTGCTGCAGGAGGCTGTGAAGGCTAGAACTATAACAGAGATGGCACTATTTGAAAAATTGCTTAGTCTGTTCCCTAAACACATTTGTCAGATGTAATGATACTTGCAGAAACTAAGACTTTTTCCCTCTGGTTTGAAACAGGTATTTGGCGTTGGGGTCCCGAACCCTTATCGGTTGCGCCCTTTTATTGGGGCAAGAGTTCCTGTAAATAGCAGTTTTTCTCCTATAATAAATATACACAATCCCCACAGTGAACCTTTGCAGGTGAGCATGAGAGGATAATTACATGTGTGTGGTTTTTTTTACAGTGTTCTGTGAAATATGTTGAATATTTGTTTTGAAATTGCATACATATTGTATAGTGTGGTTTCTTTAGCCATGCTTTCCTCTCCCCTCCCTGGCCCTTCCCCCTTTCCTTCAAAACTTCTTTCCTGGTAGTGTGAGCCCTGCATGCTCTTTTTAAAATACATGAAATAAGATGCTCATAACTGATTTGATTATTGCCTAATTTAATATTTTAAGATATATGTTTAAAGAAGTGTACAAATAAAATGGTTTATAAATTTAGTGCTGAATCTTGAAAATTTTCAGCACTTGCATAGCTTTCCATGCAGATCTCACTAGAATCATAGGAATTAATCGCAAGCAGAAAATTGAATATAAGCTTGCATAATTTGGGTTCCTATGTGAAACTGCTCTCTGCAGAGGAAATTTAAAGTAGAAAAAGCATGACATTAGCTAATTTAAAATTGCCTTTCATAATATTTGTGTAAAATTAAACATGACTCTAGAAGTTATTGTGTGTGCTTAATGTTTGCCTTCACTGTTAAAGAAAAACATTGATGCAAACAAAATGCTGCATATTTTCAAAACAGAGTAAATGAAAGGGACTCATTGAACACAGATAAGTCACTTAATTTCTCAGTGCATCTGTTCTCAACTGTAAAATTAAGTATAATCATTCTTAACCACTTTTGTAGAGTGTTGATTTATGGATGAAAAAATACTGTACATTTTAAAACCTTAATAAAAAGGAGTGTTTTTTCATTTTCTAAAAATGACTGCTTATTTGGCAAAGACTGTTGAAAATATTGAGACAGATGTACACAACTGAAACTAAATTTGTTTTTCTCTACAGAATTTAAGAAAAAAAATTAACTTTTCCTAAACTACTTATTTGTATGTGTCCTTTTTTTAATTTACAGAAATACTTCTGAGGGCAAAAGTGTTTCAACTTTCAAATATACTTAATGTTGGAAGCAGTAGTTCTGCCTTCCTAGAAAAGAAAACAAATCATCCTCTGATGTGATTTCTGTAAATGGGGCACCTTATGCACTACAAATCCTGTTATATATTAGATGTAGAAGGTGCCTGTTTACTAAAAGCTTAACACTGTAATTATCTGAAATCGGCAAAATCTAACTTGTCAAAATTGGAATAGATCCAGCATACTGTGCTGTTGTGCCTAACTGCTGATCTGTTGCACTATATATTAGATTATAATTTCACCGAACTAATAAACTCTTTTTAATGTTTGTTTTTTTGTGATAGGTGGTAGAAATGTATTCAAGTGGAGGTGATCTCCATTTAGAGCTTCCAACAGGTCAACAAGGGGGTACAAAAAAACTCTGGGTGAGTGGTAATAATTTTGTAACCAATTCTATATTCATTTTGATTTGTTGATTTTTCTTCAGTAACTATTTTAAAAGTAAATAAATCATAAGAATTGAAGTCAGTGGCAGTTCATTCAGGCAGTTATTTAATTGTCTATTCTTGTTATATATTTTTCTGGAAATCAGAAAATATACAGTGATTCATTTTAGTGTCATGATGCCACTTGAACATTGTCATGTATAGGATGCCAAATTATGTATGTGTGAGATTGTTGAAAGATTCCCAAACACAAACTTCCAAATGTAGATGCTTAGTTTATGCATCCATGGGTGAAGGGAAGTACTGTCACCATTCTAGTGATGGGCTTAATTTCAAAAATACCTTTTTATAGAGGTGTACTGTACCTTCGTTTCATCTCTTCCTCCATTTTGACGTGAGTGGTGCTCTTTTGAAGGAGGGACTTACTCATGCTTTTATCCTTCAATAGGAGGTTCTATAAAGAAAATAAAATATAATACAGCTGCTTAAAACTATATCTTTAAGATACAAAGTGCAATATGTAAGAAATATATGATTGCAGTGCACAAAGTTTGATTATTAAACAGTGTATAAATCACTTTAGAATTTTCTTTGTTGTAGTTGAAAACCTTTATTAAAGGAGAAAATTGTATTCTTTTTCTGGGGAGGGGGGGGGGAACCTGTATATTTTGTTGAATAAAAGCATACAGCTATACTTGGTTATTTTTATTTTTGATGAAAATAGAAGTTATGTTGCTTTTGTATTAGACACTGTATTTGTGCTGTTAAAATTCTCTTTTTAAATATGAATTCCGTTCAATGTGAAGAAAACAGAATTCTACAGTTATGTTTGTTTCTTTTTCTGAAGAGGGCTGAAGAATTCTTCTGGACACTTCCAGAGTCCCGAGAAACTCTGTTGGAAGGCAACCTATACTTTTTACTCCAGCAGAAGAGGGCTGAGCGTGACCTCTTTCTAATGCACCACTTTCAGTGCCGCAGTAGTGTTGTCAGAGACCAGCACGTGGCATACTTTTTCTGAGACCAAACATTCTGACACAGAAATCTGAGTCTATTTTTGTACAGTGTTGTTGCTATATTACTAACTACCTTTTTTCTTTTTTATATATATCCAGTTATAACCCAGCCCAATATAGTGGTTATTCTCTTTAGAGCAGAACATTGTCTACTAATAAAAAAATATACCAAATATTCTGGGTTTTTACAATGTGTTTGTAGCACTCATAATTAATATACTGAATTCTTCTTTGTGATTATTTCAAAAGGAAATTCCTCCCTATGAAACAAAAGGAGTGATGAGAGCCAGTTTTTCTTCAAGAGAAGCAGATAATCATACAGCCTTCATAAGAATAAAAACAAATGCCTCAGACAACACAGAATTTATCATTCTTCCTGTTGAAGTAGAGGTTACGACAGGTTTGTGGAAAATACAGTATTCAAATTATTCAGTTTATTTTGCCATTCTAAAATAAGAAAATATTTTTTTTCATTTCCTTTTTTATGTAAAGCTCCAGGAATCTATTCATCAACAGAAATGCTAGATTTTGGTATGCTGCGGACACAAGGTAAATTGTAATTAACATTTCAATTTCTATGTCTTATAAATAAAATCCTGCAAAAAATAAGATTGTAGAAAATAAGTACAGGCAGTCCCCGGGTTACGTACAAGATAGGGACTGTAGGTTTGTTCTTAAGTTGAATCTGTATGTAAGTCGGAACTGGCGTCCAGTTTCAGCTGCTGCTGAAACTGACCGCCAGTTCTGACTTACATACAGATTCAACTTAAGAACCCCAAGCTTCCCCAAGTCAGCTGCTGCTGAAACTGATCAGCGCTGATTCCAGGAAGCCTGGGGCAGAGCAACTCTGCCTCGGGCTTCCTGTAGTCAGCGCTGGTCAGTTTCAGCAACGGCTGACTTGGGGACGCCTGGGGCAGAGCAGCTGGGGTGCTGCTGGGTTGCTCCAGTAGCACCGCTCCTCGGCGCTACTGGACCAACCCAGCAGCACCCCATCTGCTCTGCCCCAGGCGTCCTGATTCAGCCACTGCTGAAACTGACCAGCAGCGGCTGAATCAGGACCTGGGGCAGAGCAGCTGGGGTGCTGCCGGGTTGGTCCAGTAGTGCCCAGAGCGGCGCTGCAGGACCAATCGGCAGCCCCCCAGCTGCTCTGCTCCAGGGTCCAAAACAAAAGCCTGGTCTGCTGGGGGGGGTGGGGGGGGCACACTAGCCCCCCCCCCCAGCAGACCAAGGACACGGGGAGCAGAGCCGCAGCCGCAGCTGGGGACGGTCCCCAGCAGACCACAGGCACCAGGACTGAAGCGGCAGCAGCGGCGGTTCCCCGCGCTTCTGAGGCTTTGCTCTGGCAAAGCCTCAGAAGCGCGGGAACCCGCCCGGTGCCCCTGGTCTGCTGGAGACGGTCTCCAGCAGACCAGGGGCACCAGAGCAGCTTACGAACGGGGCTTTCTCGCCCGGAGCTCGCAGGTAGCAATCCACTACCTCGACCTCCGGGGCGACAAAGCCCCATTCGTAAGTGCGGATCCAACATAAGTCGGATCCGCGTAAGTCGGGGACTGCCTGTATAGAACATATTCTAAACTTAATAGTTCTGCACTGATAAACACTATTTGTGGAGGGTAATGGTGAACTCTCAAGATCTTTTCTGTCTTCAGAGGTGGGGATATATTTAAATGCAATTAAAGGAAAACTATACTTTGCTTGCTATACTTGCCAACCCCCCCCCCCCCCCCCCCCCCCCCCCCGGCCGCTTTATGTCATTCTGTTGCACATCAGGAGAAACTTTTATATATGAGACGCAACTTTTTTCAAATGCCATTTAAAATAAACTCCCCCCCTCCCCCCAATAATTAACCATCTAAAATGTAGTAAAAAATATGAGGCAAAATAGGCATCCACAAAACCTAACATCAGATGAAACAAACAAAAAAAACCCAAACCCTTGGCATCTGCAATCACATCAGATCCAAGCTTGTGTGCAAAAATGTTATCTGGGCATACAGATAGTCAGTTAAATGAATCTGTGCATATGCAAATAATTTACAAATAATAATGGTGCTATCGTGGAGAGATTAGCCTGCATAGTTGTACACACCTAATTCTGGTAACAAGGCCCATACAGTTGACCTCCTTAACTTTTGAGTGGGCTTTTAGTTTTGTAGGTGACTTAAGACTTTAATGTTAAATATGAATTTTCAGTATTTTTCATTTGTACACACTTAAAAATTTCAAAAGGAAGTGCGGACCACAGATCAAAAACCACTGTTCTGACTTCATTGAATTTCCTATTCTGACTTATATTCAAATGAATGAAGATTAGGTCAGTTGCATGATTATGAAATCTTAGCACAAATGTTTATATAGTTAGAGGTTATATGTTAGCAGAGAATCGGTTAATATTCAGCATATATGTCAGAAAAAGCAATATAGTGTCATTCTTCTGAGATGATGGTAACTTGCAGTATTAACAAAAAATTATTTCTGGTGGAAAGGCAAAAGACAGAAGTAGTGGTGGGTTTGTTTTGTTTTGGTGACATTGCTTCTGAAATGTTGTTACTTTGATTCTTTCATTTCATATGGGATAATGTAAATTCAGTCTTGTGAATATTGGTGCAGCAGATCTGCAATTGTTCATTGTAACATTATTAACCTGCTGATTTCTTTTTGATATAGAAATCAGAATGATTAAAGTACACAACCTACTTAATACATAGAAGCATAGTTTTAAAAATGTAACATGCTCTTATGAATAACAAGGTTGTGAGTGGTTGACCTGGTTTTAAAACAGATTTCAAATTAAATAATGGCTGATCATGCAGAACTCTAGTTGGAACAGATTCCTTTTTTGTGTGATAGATTGTATAGTAGTAAGACCGGATAGTTAATGTGTCTTTGTTTTTAACAGATATGCCAAAAATTTTAAATCTACATTTATTAAATTCAGGAACAAAGGATGTACCAATTACAGTAAGTTTTTTTTATTTCCTTTTAATTTCATGAGTTATATTTAATTTTATAAAAGGAAGAATACTCTCTCTCTAAACTTTCATTCACTGACATTATTGTTCAAGGTTGAGTTCTAGAAAGCATACTTTGTTTCTTTTCCCTGAATTGGCATCCCAAGCTTCCAAATAGTCCATTGGCTCATTATCAAGGTACAAGTTGACATCTTTTTTAGATTGATTCTAGAAATTGCAACACATTTCACTTAATTCCTTAAGTTTTTACCTTCATTCTCAGTTCAAACTGTCTACCTACCACCTTTAAAGCAATACATCCCAAGGTTGCCCATTAAAGCAGCATATCCTGAGCTTCCCTATATAATGCATTGGCTGCCTGAAGCATCTCCTGTCACCAGTTAGCAAGCTGCAGTTGGTCTAGCAGGAAAGATGATGAATGGGTTATCTCTAGGACCTGCCATACTCCTGTCCTTTCCCCAGCCCCAGTAGAACCCTCTGAGTCCTGGGCCCTGCCCCTCTACTCTTGCTCCATCTGAGCAAAGTAGACTTCAGCAGAAGCCTACAAAAAGATCCTAGCCACCTGAAGTGCCCAAACATTTTAGTTTGCCAATAGCAGCTTCCGCAGGAGGGGCAGGTCCCCAGAGCTTTCTGTCTTTCTTCCCTCACAAGATTGTGCAGACTTTTGGGATTTATCTGCATTTACTGTTTTGCCGCTGATATTGGCCCTAACCTTATCCTGCCCTTGTTCTACCACTACTGCCCTTTCTCTGCCCAGCTTCTCTCCCTGGCTTCTGTGCTTCTCACTTTTTCTTCCCTCTTCCACCTCCCCCAATCTTTAGCCCTTCAGTCACCCCTCTTTGCACCACTTGTGGTTTGTAATTGAATCCCATTGAATGCTCCTCTAAATACAAGATCTAATACAAAAGCTAAAGCACATAAACCTATCAAGATATGTAATAATGTGAAATAATCTTTGCAACCGCATCTTGTTCTTGTTTTTTATCATTCCCTTCCATCCCCCACATTGCCGCCTCCTTCCTTTTCTTTTCCCTTTTGAATTGTGCCTGTTTGTTTGGGGGGGACAGGAACTGTTACTTTTGTGGTCTGTAAAGTGTCTTGCATACTTCATGAATGCAATATACATTATTTTGCTGGTTATACTAGTGGCTTGAATCTAAATGTGGAGTTGAATCATGACTGCCTTCATGCATCTCCAGCAGAGGTCCATTTATGTATTGGGGCTTTGATATCTGCATAAGTGTAGATTTATATCTTGTTCTTGAGCATTATGAAATGGTTTATTTCATTTTGCAAGTTATTGTAAACTTGTTTTAGAGGAAATTGTATGTTACTTTTTTACTTATTGGGGTTTTTGGATCTGCTTACGTTTTTCATAGTGTCCACTTTTACAGGTTGTTACCGTTTCAAGATAAATGTTTTAACACCTTGATAAATATGATATCTTTTTCAAGGTTTTGGACAGGGATTTATATTTTGATGTGTACCCAAGTCCTTGAACATAATCTGAAAGATGTTTTTATTCAAAAGAATCAACTATTGTATTGGTGTGATATTTATGAACTAGAGTCTTTTAGCGTTTCAGAGAAGTCTTGAATTTCTATTATTTTGCCAGCGAAACTGATTCCAAAGCAGCTAGTGTTATACTCTTATGCATAGGGCTCCTTCTAAAAGAGTTTAAAACATGTACTGTTGCCTGTCTGATTCTAGTGTTCCAAAGGAGGCCACAAGCAAGAACAAGTGTCACAAATTTCATTTTAATGTTACAAGAAAAGTCTATATTTAGTGTACATCTAAGCTGGCAGCTAGTGAAGCGAAGTATCCGCAGGTTATAAACGTATGTGCTAATAGTATTGTAGCCAAAATTACCATTTTCTTTGTCTTTCACTTTGTAGCTAGGCCAGTGTAACATGTTACCTGGCAGCAATGTTCTCTGTAAACTGGGCACTTGGGTAGCCACCCAGGAGAGATTAGCAGAGCACCCACAGTTGGGTAGCATGCGTTTGTTAGTGGTGCACATCTGCCCATACCTCGGTGCATGTATCATAATGTATTATGCCCATGGATGGAAAAAAAAATAGAGAGAACCTTGCCTGTTAGTACAGGTTGAACCTCTCTAGTACAGCACCCTCAGGAACTGACCAGTGCCGAGCCAGAGAATTTTCTGGACACAGGAGATCCATATTGCCTAGTAGCATTAGCAACACTTCCCCTGCTTTACTGGGCTCTTAAAAGATATTTAGGGGTAAATTAGAGCTCAATAACACAGAACACTGAGAACCGGGACTGGTGGCTGTAACCAGACTTTATGGGAAACTTGGCCACACCCATGACAAGTGGACATCCAGCTACCCAGAGCACACATGTTGCCAAACCAGCATGTGCCAGACTAGAGAGGTTCAACCTTTAAAAGCCCATAGAAAACTTAAGACAAAATCACTTTGACTAGTTCTGAATTCTGTGGTTGTTCAAATAACTTAGACTTGGTTTTTATGCTGGAGAGAATCATATTTACATTCCTTTTGACTGGATAATATTTAGCAGCCTTTTAGTTGTTCAACTGTGTGACTGTCAGTTTTTTCTAATAAACTTGTTTCATTGGCTATTGTCTGTTTATATTCTAGAATGATCACTTAACAGTTCCTGTAGCTTGATAAGTTTCTTTTCTAAATCCATTTGATTGCTAGAACAGAATTTTGTTCATGTTGACTCAGTAAATGTTAGTTCAGAAATGCTGCTCTTCCTGTATAAAGTAATTGGAAAGTTCTCTTTAGTAGGGGAATTTTCATTCATGTGGGGAGAGTAGCATATGGAAGCTGAAATCCATCATTGGTATATGAGAGTACAGTATACCTACCAAAGTATATAAATCTTATTTTACCAGTGCTTCAAAACAGAAATAACTATCTTTCTCCTTTCCAGTGTGTATGGGAAATAGCTTGATTCATCTGTAGGAGGGGTGTGTGTGTGGGGGGGGGGGGTTGGTTAGTTAGGGGGCAGAGGGCAATAGACAAAATTAATGGGAAGCTAAATAAATGCTTTCTGAAAGGCTAATCATCCTAGTTATTATGCTGTAAGATTTCAGTTTCTGTGAAAGTTGGCAAGTTTAAATCCCCCTTTAGGTTGAGGATTCAGTCTGGAGTTCAGTTGTCAGTTTTGAGTCCAAGGTTAATTGAAGGCCGGGGAAGGAGGAGAAAGAAGGAATCTTCTAGTTCTTTCACCATAACTATACTGTGGCTTCATTGTTCACATTCCCAAAAAGACATAGTAGGTATAATTTTTAAAATGTTGGTTGGGCACACAGCAAAGGTTAGTGTCATTTACTAAGGCTGGATTGGTAAGTTTGAACATCAGTATGGAAGTCTGAATGCAGCAATCCATGCCAGATCCAGATATTGGTGTAGTTTTGCTACTTGAAACTCTTCCTCTTTGCTTGTGTGCTGATATGACTTATTTTTATGAGGTTCATGAGCAAACAGCTTCTGGATTACATAGACAGGGACGGATGGCCCAGCAGTCTTGGTGAGAGGTCTTTGGTTTTAGTGTTTCCTGGGGATGTAATAGTATAGTTGATTAACCGATCAACAAAAGCTTATAGGTTAATGCTATAGACTACATGCATTTCTTCTCTCCTCCCTCCCCCCCCCCCCCCCCCCCCCCGTCAGTAATTTTTTTAGCAGGGTGGCCGGCAGCCCAGTTCAGTACTTGCTTGAGATGGGTCCAGGACCTTAACCCTGCTGTGGCATCTAAATGTATTATGAGCCAGGCAGGCAGCCCAGCTCAGTCCTGGCTCATGCCGGGTCCAGGAGCTCAGACCCTCCTCCCACCCACCCCCAGACAAGGGCTTCTGCTGCCTCTTAATCAGAGGCAACAGCACAGGGTGACAGGCACAGAGTCTGTGAAGGGAGCTGATTTTTAAAGTGGCTCCCCTCACAGACCAGTTCCTGCCTGATACCCCACGCTGCTGCTTCTGATACAAAGGCAGCAGCACAGAGTGGTAGGTAGCTCCTTGGGAGTGAGGCGCACTGGCTGCTGGCCCCGCCCCCGGAGACTATAGAATAGTCGACTAACTGATAAGAATTCATGAGGCTACTTGACTGTTCAATTAACCAATACTTAACATCCCTAGTGTTTCCTCTGCCCTCTTCTGGGTGCAAATTTGGTGACCTTCAAGGAACACTACAAGAAACTTATTTTCTGAGGTGGTGTTTGGAGGAGAGTTTTTAATTTGGGGGGAAATGAAATTTTGCGTTAGATTCAAAAAGGCCTTTGAGGAGACTGATTGTTCCTTAATCACTCTTTGACTTAACTTAATTTGCTTTTAATTTTTTTAATCCACATGGAGAACTTGAGAGCTACATAGGAAAACAATTAAAGAATTTTGACAGCAAAAAAATTTAGTAATACAAAGATTAATTCCTTTCGGTGTATTTTATCCATGAGGTAAGCATTTTGAGGAGTGGACCTACAGAACTTTAGTGCATTTCCAAAGTTTAGTACACACATTTCTAAACTTTGATACTTTCCTGGCAGAACTACATAAAGAATCTTGTACAAAGAACAAGCTGTCCTTTTAAATATTTCCAAACTTTAATTGCTGGATATAACTTTGTCATTTCCAACTTTGGCTGTTAGGAGACAAAAGTTAGCATGCTTCATTCAGTTGAATATGCAAGAGCCATTAAAACTATTTGCTTTAGGAGAGGTACAAATGGCCATAATATGTGATTTTTCTGCACATGTTTATAGCTACTTCAGAGGCTTATTATTTTGCAATACACACAGTCCTCTCCAAGGGTCTAATATATATGATCCATTAACAGACCCCTCAAAGTCAAATCTACTACACTAGTGCAGATTTGGGAATAAAGCCTAATACTTCCTAATCTAAATACACAAGCCCCTTCCACTTAACTAATGCAGACCATTTGTAAGCTATAGAGTAGAACCTCAAAGTTACAAGCACCTGACAAATGAAAGTTGTTTTGTAACTCCAAACAAACCATTATGGTGTTTCTTTCAAAAGTTTATAACGGGACATTGACTTAATGCAGCTTTGAAATAAGAAAAATGTTTTCTCTTTATTTTTAGTAGTTTCTCATTTAAACATAGTATAGTAGTGTATTTGCTTTTTGGGTTTGGTTGTGGGTTTTACTTTTTGTTTTTGTTTTTTTGTTTTGTTTCTGCAGCTGTCTGTGTACTTCCAATTCCAAATGAGGTGTGTGGTTGACTGGTCTGTTCGTAACTCTGAGGTTCTAGTGTAGTAGTAGTAGTTAGATTGTTGCATCTACAAGCCAGCCGCTCAATGGCACCAGATCTAGTTTGGACAGGTCTGATATCTCATATAGCAGAAGGCAGTAATATACATGTACAAGATTTTAGAAAATGGCTCAATCCTCATCTCAGAATTTAAATGAAGAAAATGAGCATCTTATATTAAATGACATGGTATTGATATATAGAGATCTCTAACCACTCTGTTGTATGGCCATTTGGTACCTTTACAAATAAGCTGCAACTAATCACAGTAACAGAATGACATTCTAACCATGTCCATAGAGTGTTCCATTTCTTCAAAACTATTTCCACTCTGTTCAGAACATTAAAATGTGGTTGGAATCTGAAAAGTGACCCTGTAAAATTGTGGAATTCTTACTAAAATTGTACTAAAATATGACATGCCCAAATAAATTTTCCCCTGTTCAAATAACTTTTTTTTCTAACTGCCAGCTCTGCAAATTCAACCTACAGTGAGTCAAGCTGGGTTCATTTTCCCTTGTGAAACATCAAATGGTGTAACCTTACTACTGGTGAAATTTAAATAATTAACAGTTCTTTTGATGTGTGAACCAGAAAAAAATCAAGGTTTTTTTCTGTAGAAGCATTAGCAATAGTTAAAAAGTAGTAAAATATTAGCTCTTAGAAAAGTAAGATACAATATGTACAAGGAATAAGTTTTATCTTTTTTTACATAGTCACTTTTCTGCCATAACTGCACTTGGATTCACCTAATATAGTTAGTGGGTAATACAGAACTTTGCACTTCACTGGATATTAACTTATTGAGTAATTCAGAGTACTTTGACAAGCTCCTAAGCCTCTTAATCTTCATTGTAGTGTAAAATAGCTGCAAATGCTGTTCCCTCAACCATTTCGGAAAATGCTGTGCACTGTTTTGGTAGTGGCTGTACGTTTTCAGTAAATTAACTGTTTAATATTTTGACTTATATTTGCAGAGTGTTAGAGCCACACCACAAAATGAAGCTATAACAGTGCACTTCAAGCCAGTTACGTTAAAAGCTTCTGAAAGTAAATATACAAAAGTTGCAAGCATCAGTTTTGATGGTAAGTGTTTTTTTCTTAGAATTTTAAAAAAATTTCTTAAGCTATAGACATTTCATTAAAAACTTTGAAAAATACTTCAGAAGAATGTATGTCCTGTATTATATTTTCTAGGGAAAGAGTAATTCCTTCTCCTATGCAAGAATTTTGATGATAAGACTTAAAAACTGGTTTATTAGGAAAAGATTAAGACGTAAAATGGGAATGTTAAATTGTGGGCAATCAGCCAATCAAGTAGTTGATGGAAATTCCATTGACTACTCAATTAGTCAATAAGAGGGGAAACTGCAGAGCTACAGTGGGTTTAGCTCCCGCCCAGGGAGCTAACCCAGCTGCACCTCTGCTTTTTAAACGTAAAAGGCAGAGATGTAGTAGGGAGGACCAGGCACAAGCTGGGAATCAGCAGTTTCCTGGCTCGCTCCTGCTCCCTCTAGCTGCGCTGGCAACTCTTAATACATTTAAAAAGAAGAGGCGCAGCATCCCCCACTATGCCTTTGTCTCTTTTGCTCTCCCAGATGGTTCTGGGGGCAGCCAGCTTAAAAGCCCCCTCCCAGCACCAGCTCCTGCACTCCTTCCCTCCCTTGCTGCCTCTCTCTGATAGAGGCAGCAAACAGACCAGGAGGGAGGTGGGCAGGCATGGGCGTGGGGGAGTGACTAGTTGAGTCACTATTCGATTTCCCAATGAGCGTATGTTTATCGGGCAGTCAACTAGTCACTTGCATCCCTAATGTAAACAGTTTGTTAGTAGCAGGAATAGATGAATCGTCAAATATTCTCAGCTTGCAAACATTTTTTAAAAAACTGAATACAGGTTGCACCTCCCTAACCAGGACTCTCTGGTCTGGCAACTTCTGTAGTCCTAATGGACCACCGATGTTCTCGGTCCAGAGAGCCACAGTGACTAGGAGTTGTGCAGCAGGAAGATTGGCACTTGGGAGCGTGGTAGGCCTGGTAAGGACCCGGCAGGGGAGCCAAGGCTATGGTAGCCCAGCAAGGGAGCTGTGGCTGCAGCTGCAGCGGCACAATAGCCTGACAAGGGGGGCCCCTGGGACCATGGCATTGAAGCAGCCTGGCAGGGTGGCAACAGGGTGATTGGGTTGGTGGGCCACTGATAGTGGACCTCCTCTGGTCTGGCACATTCACTCTTTCGGGACCAGTCCGATCCCGAGGATATTGGACTAGGGAGTTCCAACTGATAGTATGCATAAGCAGAATTGACTATAGAATATATCCATTTTTAGCTGACTGTTAAAGAATGGTAAAGGTGTATCTGCATTTCAACAAAGCAGGATACTCTTACACTTCAGTAATAAGAATTTGGACAGGATACATCTTTCTAGGATCTACAGTATTTTCAACATCAGATCAGAAACATTTCAATTTGGGGCTATTCCTGAAAATGTGAAAATGATTTTGTGAACCGTGGCATCCTCTCCAACATTCTGCTGTGAGTTTTACATTTATATTGTTCTGCAAGACTACTGTGCAGAACAGAACTTGTGCTGGTATTCTTTCCATCAGGGAAAACACATAACTGCTCACAGGGGCTATTGTGTATATTTCCTCTGGTCTATTAAACTTGATGTTGCATTTCTTTTTCCAACCTAACCTTACATGGTCAATATTCCCTGCAGTTTTCTAGGGTAAAGCACATAAAACATACCTGTGTTCTACCACATTTTGTATTGAGATATCAGAATAAGTATATAAGGCATTCCAACATTCTCAGAGTATTTTGTTCAAGTGCATTCCAATCAGGCTGGGGTGGGGTGGGGTGTGCGCTCATGCATAGTAGCTGGAAAAAATTTCCTCCAGCAACTAGCCGTAGGGTCAGCTTCCATGCCTCCTGAAGTGTTACCCAATGGCCACCAATATAGAGCAGCACTGACTCTTCATTCTTCAGTTCCTTCTTACCGCCAAGGACGGTAACTAGAGCATCCCCTGCTCTAAGCAGACTAGCACCTTTCTCATTCTGTTGTAAATAGTTTAGTCTAGTCTTTATAGTTTAGTAGCAGTTAGTTGTAAGATAAGTGGGGAGGGGGTTCACCTTGCAGTTCATTTAGAACTGTTTTTGGGGCATGCCTCAATCCCCAGGTTTCAAGGCGTGCCAGTACTGCTCTAAGTGCATGCTAAAGAGAGACCTACACTCCTCCTGCCTGAAGTGCTTGGGAAAGGGTCACCAGATCTGCAGGGAATTGAGGCCAAGAACCATAAGGGAAAGGGTACAGCAGCTCGGTATCCTTCTCATGGAGGCAGCCTCATGTATCCAATCAGATCCCAGTGCCAGACACAACATCCCTCGTCCAGCGAGGGATTGTAGCTGATTGGCAGCATCAATCAGATCAGCATCAAGAAGAACCACCCCTCTCTTTGGTCATCTTATTGAGAGTCTGAATCACTCTTACAGATCAGGGTATATGGGAAGTCGGTGGCTGTCGTCTCGGCACCAGAGGAGATCTCAGCTATCCCAGTGGCCACCCCAGTGGCCATTTTTGATCCTCTGGGCCTTCCACCAAGGACAGGATAGGAGCTAACAGTTACACTTAGGAGTGGCACCTGTGATGTCAGCCACTTCATCCCACCATAGGCAGCTGAGCAGTGGGTGAAATTTGTAGCCCAGGCACTGACCATGTCACTGATTCATGCCACTTTGGCATCATAGCAGGTCGCAACCACCACTGCAGTCACTGTGAGCCAGGATCACTAATTGATGCAGGCACCAACTCAGATGACATTACCAACATGGTACCCTGGTTGAGACCACAAGCTACACTGACCCAGATGCAAAGAACTGACTCTAGGCACGTTGCTGTGCAGTCAACTCCGAGGCATTCTTTGGGACTCCTCCACTTGTTGCTTCACTGCTGGCACCAACCAGCACCCTCGGATGTGAGACCCTGAGGGAGATGATGGCGGGGAACAGCCACTGCCTCTAATAGAATCATTTTGCACCTCGTCTGATGAAGCAGTGGCGGGTTTGACTGTGGCCCTGGCCCTTGCAGGACTCTAGAGTCTTCAACAGTTGTTGGATAGGGTGACTCAAGGGTTAGGCATCCAAGCAGAGGATGCAGAAGATGATGCCAAGCAATATATAGACAATATACTAGCTCCATCAGGCCCATTCAGAATTTCCTTGCTTCTGATTAAAACCAAAGACCCTATGGCAAACCTCTGCCTCACCTCAGAAAAGGGCAACAAAAATTATTAGGGGTTTGGAATGGATGCCATATGAAGAGAGATTTTAAAAAACTGGGGCTTCTCAGGTTAAAAAAGAGGAGACCAAAAGGGAGCAGTATGATAGAGGTCTATAAATCATGACAGGCAAGGAGAAAGTGAAGGAAAAGAGATTGCCATCACATAAGAACTAGGTGTCACCAAATGAAAGTAGCAGGTTTAAAACAAACAAAAGGAAGGCTTTTTTTCATGTAGCACAGTAAAACCTGTGGAACTCCTTGCCAGAGGATATTGTAGAGACCAGTACTTTAACAAATTTAAAAAAAAAACCTAGATACATTCATGGAGGTTACATCCATCAACGTCTGTTAGTCAGGATGGGTCAGAGGTTGGAAATGGATGACAGGAGAGGGATCACTTGTTGATTACCTGTTCTGTTCACTCCCTCTGGGGCACCTGGGATTGGCTGCTGTTGGAAGACATGATAATAGGCTAGATGGACCTTTGGTCTGACCTAGTATGGCCGTTCTTATGCTGCAGCCCTTGGCCAAGAAAAATTAAAGATATATCCCTTTGTGGGGACAAAGTAACAACTACTTTTACCCTCACACCCCCAACTTCTTGTGCATGTTTGTGGCTAATCAAAGGGAGAGACATTGCTTCCAAGGGCCTTCTCCCAAGGATAAGAAGGTGAAGCATCTAGACCTGGCTGCAAGGTTTATTCATTGGGGGGAGGGGGTTGGTCAGGAGCACAGGGGCAAGAGGTTTACTCCTGGTATTTCCTAATACCGAAAACAATGTGGAAGGTATCTCAGACCCATTCTAGACCTGCGGGAACTAAACAAATTCATAGAAAGATGCAAATTCCACAGAGTCTCGCTAGCCTTCATTATTCCCTCTGGATCTGGCAGATTGGTTTGCCACCCTTAACTAAAGAATGCATATTTTCACATAGCGATTATCTGCTCGCACAGGAAGTATCCGAGGTTTGTGGTGAATAGGAACCACTGTCAATTTACAGTTCTGCCATTTGACCTCTCTGCAGTCGTCCCTCTTCCCTCCCCCCCATATTTGCTAAGTGCATGGTGGTGGTGGCAGCTTTTCTGCACAAGCACCAAATCCCAAATTTTTCCATACTTAGATAACTGGCTCTTCAGAACCTGGTCCAGTTCCCAGCTTGTGGCACTACAGTTCATCAGGTCTATGTTCTACAGTCTTTAGGACACAAACTGGATAGTCTATATGCCAAATAAAAATGGGCGGAGATCAGATCTCAGGAATGGTAACACACACAAACCTCTAGGGCAGGGATCTCCAAACTACGGCCCGCGGGCCGGATGCGGCCCGTGAGGCCCTCTCATCCAGCCCGTGGAGACCTTTTTGTCTGGCCCCGCCTTCCGCGTGCCGGTGTGACGAGGCGACCCCCGCCTGTCCCTGGGGCGCCGCCGAACGGGCCCTTCTTGCAGCGGGGGGGGGGGCCCTGTCAGGGGTGTGCGGCGTGTACTCACGCCGCGCCGGGGCAGGAGAAGCGGGCCGCTCCGCTGACAAGCGGCCGCGCGGCGGCAAACGGCGCAGGGGGCGGGGGTTAGCACGGGCGGCGTTCCCCCGCCCAGACTGACAGGGCAGCCGGCCAATCAGGGGGCAGGATGGGCTGTGGTGATAACGCCTGCCCGGCAACGTGCGGGGGAACGTGAACCCCGGCGGGAACTTTAAAAAGGTGACCCCTTCCGCCCGGGGGGGGGGGAAGGAGTGAGCGGTGGCAAGCAGGAGGGGAGGACAGCGTGCAGAGGAAGGGGAGAGCAGGGGGAAAAGCCCCCCCCCCTTCTCAGGAGTCCAGACCCGACGGCCACCCAGACGGCAGGACCAGCCCCGGCGGGAGGGGTGGGCGTCTGGATATACGACCGTCAGCCTGACGGACGAATCAAAGGTGACCGCCCCACGGTGGGGGGAGGTAGAGGGTCACACGAGGAGGGAAAGGAAGCAGCCCAGGGCAGAACTCGTTAGAGTTGGCGGGCTGACGAGTTACGGCAGGAGCCCCGTCAGCCGGACCGGAGCCAGCTGGTTCCGTGTCCTTAGGGCCCTGGGCTGGGGCCCGTGAGTGAGGGTGGGCCTGGGCCCCCCTTTCCCTCCCCTTCAGCACTGGAGGGAGTGCATGGTCAGAGTACCGGCCGCGCTGCGACAGAGGGCGCAATAGGCAACTGAAATTCCCCGTCGTGAAAGCGGCCCCCGAACTGCTGTTTGATAGTTAATGCGGCCCTCGGGCTGAAAAGTTTGGAGACCCCTGCTCTAGGGGAACATTTTAACAACCCTGGACATTCAGTAATGGATTTCAAGTAGCCATCCTTCAAAAAAATTTCAAATCCAGATTACAGAGGGAGACAACTGAATTGGAATTCATTTGCAAATTCAACACTATCACCTTAGGATTGAATAAGGATTTCAACAGGTTAATGCAGGGGTTCTCAAACTTTGTGATACCGCAATCCACCTCTAAGTTGCTTGTGACCTCCTGGGGGGTCTGGACCCACAGTTTGAGGTACGCGGGGTTAATGCATTACAAAGGCAATTTCCCTTCTCTGGATAGTCATATTTTCACACCAAATCCTGTGAATGACTCAATTCCACTACTTTGATTAGCTTCTTAAACACAAGCAACTTAGTCCTTATATATACACCCCTACTTCTGTAACTTTCAGTTCATCTGATGAAGTGCAGTAGTTCCAGTTTTTACCCACAAAAGCTGATGCCCTAATAAATCTGTTAGCCTCTAAGATGCCGCAGGACTCCTTGTAGTTTTTGCAGATACAGACTAATACAGCTACCCCTCTGAGACTTTCTATACCACGTATCTCCTGTGGTAGCAACAGCTAAACTTAACACTGTTCTTTGGAATAAGGAACATGAAGATAGAGATCATGTGGTTTTTAAATAACTTTGTCCTAGTATGTGGGTGACGATTACCCATCTGCTGATGCATATAAAAAAATGAGAGCTTAGTATTTTATGTATAAATCATTGAGGTGAGAGAAATGATTCAACTACTAGTTTGCAGCAGTTAGCTTTTAATGGCTTAACAAATTTGAAAAATGAATAATAGCTATTTTATTTACTATTTTATGTAAATAAAGTGATCACTAATGTACTTTATTCTACATGTACAGCATCAAAAGCAAAAAGACCTGCTCAGTCTTCTGGAAAAATAACTGTTAAAGCAAAAGAGAAGAGTTATTCAAAACTTGAAATTCCATATCAAGTAGAAATATTAGATGGGTAAGTCTGCATATTTTAAGTGCTGATGGAAAAATTAACACCTAGAATCAGCTGTTTTTCTCTTTTATTGTGTTTTGTGGAATAATGTTGTTGCCCACATATTCTATCTGTGGAGTTCTTCCAATAGCACATGTTCCAATTTTAACTTTCTTGGGAGAATAGATAAGCCACTGTTACTCAGTAATACATAAACTAATTTGAAGATTTGGACTCTGGCTTTCATGAGTTATTTTTCTAAGTGGCTTATAGCTACGTATATCATAGTTTCAGACACAAACTTTTATCACTTGCTCCTCTGTTTTAAAAAGTGGTTCTCAAAGTGGCCCAGAGACCCATGGGGAAATTATGGTGGTAGGTAGAAGGGGTGCAGTGAGGATGGGGCCTGAGGCTGAGTGCAGGTTGAGCACCCTCCAGGGAAAATTACAAGCTAGCTTGAGGGGGGGAGAGGGAGACCCATGAACATTTTTAAATCAGAATGAGGGTTCTCAGGTTGCTCAAGTTTGAAAACTGCTGTTCTAAAAGTTGGAACAACTATTGTTTTGTGCTTGGATTGCCCTGCCACTGTAGTCTGAAGCAAGAGTGGAAAAGACACAATTTTACAGGCAGATTTTAACAATTTAAAGCTCATCTATGAAAATATATCAGGGATACTCCTCTCCTTATTAGTTGTTACTCAGTTGTACTCAACTGTGAATGCAAGTTTATTTTCTAATAATTTAACTGAGGAGTTGCTCTGTAACAGCATTGTTACTATTCTCTTACAGCAAACAGTTTGGGTATGTCTAGACTACATGCCTCTGGTGACAGAGGCATGTAGATTAGGCTACCAGGCATAGGAAAATGAAGCGTCGATTTAAATAATTGCTGCTTCATTTAAATTTACATGCCTGCCGCGCTGAGCCGATCAGCTGTTTGTCGGCTCAGCGCGGTAGTCTGGACGCACGGGGGTCGACATCAAAGGCATTTGTCGACCTCCCAGGTATGCCTCCTAGGATGATTCAGTGTGCTGTGTGTGAACTTCTGAGCTCATTAATTTATGATAATCAAATATTCAAAGCTCACAAAATACTGTATCCATGTAGTACTGAAATAAGAGGTCACTACACAGTGGGAGAACCATCCCTTTTGTGTAAATTAACTAATTTTAGTCTGCAGTAAAGAGCACGAGAATTTTTTAGGCAAGTCTTAAGTTTTTGATGAATCTTTCTGATTAAATAGGTATTTGGGATTTGACCATGCTGCCACATTGTTTCATATCCGGGACAGTCCTGCTGATTCTGTGGAAAGGCCAATATATCTTACAAATACATTCAATTTTGCAGTCCTCATTCATGATGTGGTGTTACCAGAGGAAGTAAAAACAATGTTTAAAGTAAGTCCAATTCCAATGAAAGCTTTACCTATTTTAAATATTTAAATTAACTGTACTATATTAAATTTTAACATTGGTCTTATTTCTTCACTAATTTAGGTCCAGAACTTCAGCAAACCAGTCTTGATCCCACCTAATGAATCCATATATATTTTCACACTTTATTTTATGCCTTCCACATCATCTGTTCATATAGATAACAATATTTTACTTATCACCAATGCTTCCAAATTTCAACTACCTGTGCGAGCATATACTGGATTTTTAGATGTAAGTATTTATTTTTCCTTGAAATTTCATGCAAGGTCAAAGAATACCTGATACTAACTTGGTTTTGTTTCTCCATGGTGACTGTTCAGTTCCTTTGTGATTCAAAACAAAAAAATGAACAAAAAAGTGAACTAAATTTTGCTGCCCCTTTCTCCACAAGCTTCTCAACATACTAAATAATTTGTTGGGGATTGGGTTAATGTGATAGGTTTTCCTCCTGTTTTTTCCACACTTGCTCAATTACGTAGTTTTAGTTTACATATAGAGTAAAGTATAGTCCCAGTTTTTTAATGCTTTCCCTTATTAATGTATTTGCTAATGAATGATTTTGAATGTAATGTGTATTTTGAAGTGCATCTACAATGTCTTTCTTAATCTTTCTAGTACTTTGTATTGCCTCCTAAACTCGAGGAACGTTTCATAGATTTTGGCATATTGAGTGCCACAGAAACTACTAGCATTTTATTTGCAATCATCAACAGTAATCCCATTGAGGTAAGCTTCAACATATTTTGAATTACTGTTTGTTCTGTAATACATTTTTTGTATCTGTCATTGAGATTGTCATCTTTGTCTTTTTTAAGCTGGCTATAAAAAGCTGGCATGTTATAGGGGATGGCTTGGCTGTAGAACTCCTGGTTACTGAGAGAGGCAATAGAACCACAATAATTGCCAACATTCCAGAACTAGAAAATGCCAGTGTATCTGATCAGTCTTCAGTAAGTACGCCCTTTTTCTTGAGTCCTAAATTAACAGCTCCATGTAGCACATTTATAAGTGATTATATAGCAATGAATGACTTAAGTACAAGTTAGACATCAATTATCCAGCACCTTTGGGACCGAACCAGTCCCAGACTAGAGAAGGCTACCTACCACAGCCCCCAGCTGCTGACTCTGCCAGCTGGGGAAGTGGGCTGGGGGATTGCCTCCAGCCCCTGCTGGGTTGCTGGCACCACTGCTGCTGCCCTGGCCAAACTGCTTACTAGACTCTAACAGCACATGCTGCTGAGGGCTGGTTCTGGCTCTGCTTGGGCTGCCAGAGGCAGCCAAGTGCTAGGGCTCTGGTTCCCACCCCCACGGCAGCCTGCGGACCCTGGCTTCACTTTCGCAAGCTATCCAGGACTTCGGCCCTACCCTGCCATATGTTTCTGGGGCTGCCGCTGGCCCCAGTCTTGCTGCGATGGGTTGCTGAGAGTGCAGGGTCTGCCCTGCAGCAGCCCGCAAGCTCTGGCCCCACTTCTATGGGCTGCCTTGGGCTCTGGCCCCAGGCCTGCATTGCTATGGGCTGTTGCAGGCTTGGTCTTGTGCCCTGACCCAGTCCCAGTGCCATAGGTTATCAGGAGCTGCCAGGGGCTGCTGCTGGCTCCAGCTGCACTGCTGGCTGCTGCCAGCTCCTGCCCCATCCCACTGCTTCAGCCCAGCCCCTCCTGGATTGTCCTGCCCCTAGGCTACCATGGTTCTCTGATCAAGGAACTTCTATGATCTGCCAGACCATGGATGTTGCTGGACTAGAGAATAACAGTTTTGGGAGGTGCAGCCTGTATAACTTTCTTTCATTAAGCTATTAGTAAGATAATGTACAAGGTAGCATGTTTTGAGTAGAAGGAAAAATAAATGTTCATATGTGGGGTAATTGTTGTCTAAGGATACACTTGATGGATTGATCAGTTTCTAAAATAAAATTATCAGAAAGCTGAATCTTGGTATACATGCTTCCTGCATCGTTGCTTAGTAATTATTTCCCTAGTCACTTTCTAGAGATAAATTAACTTTGTGAACTAGGGAAGTGATAGTGATTCAAGCAAACCCCAGGGAGCGCGGCAAAGGGGCAGCACCAGCCCCAGGCGCACAGCACATGGGTGGCCCCTCCCCGGGCACGCGGTACATGGGCTATGCCGGCCCCAGGTGCACGGCGTATGGGTGTCCCTGCCCCTGGGAATGCGGCATAGAAGCAGTGCCGGCCCCAGGCACATGGGTGCTGCTGACTCCTGGGTGTGCGGCTTATTGGTATCCCCGCCCCTGGGCACATGGCACAGGAGCGGCACTGCCCCGGGAGTGCGGTGCATGGGTGGCCCCGCCCCCGGGCACCTGGCACGTGCATGGCCCCGCCCCCAGGCGCCTGGCAGCCCCAAAAGGTTGGGGACCACTGGTCTAGCTAGTTGGAAGAAAGGGTGCATTGCCCCTTTAAGGGCTCCCTTGCAGCAGGAGGGGAGAAAAGAATAAAGTTGTGGCCTAATTAAGCCAAATCTGTGGCCCCTTGTCTGTCTTCTGATAGAGATGGACATTAGACAGAAACAGTTATTTTTATAGTGTTTTAGATGTTGGTTTTTACAGGCCACTTGCAGGAATTTACCATTGATGCACTGCACTATCAGTGTTTCTGCTTACAGTATTAAATCAAAATACTATTATTCACATCAATGCATGGCAGCCAGGAATCCCAGGCTTGAGTTTGCTGTTCTTACTATAGTTAATAATTCATTGTGCCCTCTGTCATGATATATTGTTACAGGAGCTGTGGGGAATTATACTACAGTAGACTTCTGATAATCCAGCACCTTTTGGACCTAGGTGGTGCCGGATTATCAGATTTGCTGGAGAATCTGGAGGTCCGGTATAGCTGCATGGCTTATCAGCTGGTCAGAACACAATCTTCCTCCCTCTCCCCTCCCCTTTCCTCTTCCCTGAAGCAAAACCTCTTCTCCATACTGTAACATGATCCCACTCCCTCCCCAGCCTTATGGTCCCTCTGGTTACAGCCAGCATGTGTGCTGAGCGGCAGGCTTTTTAATCAGCTGGTCAGGAGCGCTTGGCATTTTGATGCCGGAGTATCAGGAGTGCTGAACAGTTGGATGCCAGACTATTATAGTTTTACTGTAATATGTTTTTTCTGTGTAGCAGGAGTTTCATGGAAACAGAGTAGCAAAAGTGTCCTTGCATTTTGAGAAACTGTATGCTGTTTTGAACAGTTAGGCCTTATAAAGGGAAACTTTAGAAATATTAGTTTAGGTAACATTATAAGTGTTCATAGTGGCTTGCAAACACATTTTAAAAACATTTCCCCTGGGCTGAGAAATTTGCAGTCCATTTAGTCCGAATACTAAGTTGAAAGAAGAAGTTATTTTGTAGCCAGTGTGTGTAATTTAAACAGATTCTGTACTGGTATATGGTATATAGAACTTAACCATTTTTTAGGTTTGCTTACTTGTAATATTTCCGTTTAAATACAGTGGGAAAATGTGGCATAAAATAAAAATGAAACTTATATTTCTATCACTTTCAGGTAATATTAACATCTGGTTATTATGCTGTGTTTAGAGTAAAACTAATAGCAAAAGAACTTGAAGGAATTCATGATGGAGCCATACAAATCACAACTGATTATGAGGTATATTAATTGTTTACCTAAATGACAGTAGTGCTGCCACTGATAAATTAATTGTTATATTTTCTTTTTTGTGTAAAAGCCATTTCATCCTACTGTGAATTAGTATTTTTTGCTATACTTTAAGGTTTTTAATTGACTGAGAGATTAGTTATCAAAAGTAGCTCTTATAGTGGTGCAGTAATTCCTTGATGCTGCAAGCCACATTAGTAATTAAGTGCAAAGTCATAAAAGTTCCATTGATGACATGTCTGGATCCCTGTGGCTAGATTACTTTATAAAGTATATGTTGCAATGATTCACAGTGGTACTGTATTTGTTCTGAAGTTATTTTTAAAAAGGCAAATTTCACTCTGCTTCTGGAATTTGTATTTCAATGTATTATGCAATCACATAAGTCCAAGTGCATTGATGCTCAGTGCAGCACAGAATGGATCTTTTGATGTGATATATTGTCATTACAATGTATCAGTCAGTTATTTGTGTGAAAGCATAATATCTCAGATTTTTGTAACCTCCTTTTTGAGACATAGAATGTCTGTCAGTCCACAATATGGAGTCATATGGTTATTGGCACATGGTAGTAAAAAGTTACTTTACTTGACCTTTTTGGTTTTCAGTGCTAATATCCACAAAATAAGATATATTCTAATACCTACAATAAGAGGAGTAACCTTGCAGTGTATAATGGGATTGCTTTAATTTTTAACAGAATTTGTTAAAAACTAACTTTCAAGGTCTATGAATGTGTGTTGATACTGCATGCTATATTGTGAACATTCTGTTTGTTTTTGTGGGTATATGGAGCTATGAAGCATGGTATTTTATGCCATACTTTGGATGCAGCTAGGGAAAAAAGGATCTTTTAAAAAATGTTCAGGTATTCTGTGTTTGGCAGAAATAATATTGGCATTTGTTTGCTTATGCACAGATGCATACATATTTGACCCTTCAGGCAACTGTTAAATCTTCTGATTGTGAGGACTTTTTGGACTGATAGATATGTTATATACAGGCAGTCCCCGGGTTACGTACAAGATAGGGACTGTAGGTTTGTTCTTAAGTTGAATTTGTATGTAAGTTGGAACTGGTACATATTGTAGGGGAAACTCTAGACAAACATTTCTCCAGAGCTCAGTTCTATTTTCCCACACCTCACTTCCCTCAGTCCTTTATTCTCAAGCGGAGGTGTCTGCTGAGAAAAGCTGCTCCGCGTGTCCCTGGTCTGCTGTGGGGGGCGCTAGCTTCGCATCTCCCTGGTCTGCTGGGGGGAAGCAGCTAGTGCGGGGTTGCCTCACCCCGTTTGTAAGTAGGGATCCGATGTAAGTCGGATCCATGTAACCCAGGGACTGCCTGTATATGTTAATCTATAATATTATTTATATATAGTCCAATTACTAAAACTGATGTTTGTGTAGATAGCTATATGTTAGCTAATAAGTCACTATCATTTATAGTGCTTCTAGAGCAGTTTAATATCTCCTGTGTAAACAAGTGCAGTATTTTTGAGAAGATGCCATTGTATTTTCCTAGAAGGAACAAAAATGTTGTTTCTTACACTGAAATGTTGTAAGTTGCTTGTATGTGTTGTTCTGCCTGGCATGGAGTTTAATATACAATGATAGAATGAGTGTATGATCTGGAGAAAGGGGTAAGCAGTGAGTTGGTAAAGTTTGCAGATGATACAAAACTGTTTAGGATAGTCAAGACAGAAGCAGACTGTGAGAGACTCCAAGAAGATCTCACCAAACTGAGTGATTGGGCAACAAAATGGCGAATGAAATTTAATGTGGATAACTGTAAAGTAATGCACATCGGGAAAAATAACCCCAACTATACGTACAGTATGATGGGGGCTAATTTGGCTTCGACAAATCAGGAAAGCGATCTTGGAGTTATCGTGGACAGTTCTCTGAAAACTTCCACACAGTGTGCAGCAGCGGTCAAAAAGGCAAATAGGATGCTAGGAACTATTAAGAAAGGGATAGAAAATAAGACACAGAATATCTTACTGCCCCTGTACAAAACTATGGTATGCCCACATCTTGAATACTGTGAGGAGACCACATCTGTACACCTCAAAAAAGATATTTTGGCCTTGGAAAGGGTTCAGAAAAGGGCAACTAAAATGATTAGGGGTTTGCAACGGGCCCCATATGAGGAGAGGTTAAAGTGACTGGGACTTTTCAGTTTAGAAAAGAGGAGACTGAGGGGGGATATGATAGAGGTATATAAAATCATGAGTGGTGTGGAGAGGGCCGATAAAGAAAAGTTATTTATTAGTTCCCTAAATAGAAGAACTAGAGGAGACCAAATGAAATTAATGGGTAGCAGGTTTAAAACTAATAAAAGGAAGTTTTTCTTCACACAGTGTGTAGTCAACCTGTGGAACTCCTTGCCAGAGGAGGCTGTGAAGGCTAGGATTATAATCGAGTTTAAAGAGAAGCTAGATAATTTCATGGAGGTTAGGTCCATAAAAGGCTATTAGCCATGGGATAAAATGGTGTCCCTGGCCTCTGTTTGTCAGAGGCTGGAGAGGGATGGCAGGAGACAAATTGCTTGATCATTGTCTTCGGTGCACCCTCTCTGGGGCATCTGGTACTAGCCGCTGTCGGTAGACAGGATACTGGGCTAGATGGACCTTTGGTCTGACCCAGTACGGCCGTTCTTATGTTATGTGATTAAGGAAAAACGTGCTTGTTAATCTTTTCGTGATAATTTTACTTGAGAAATGAAAATTAGCTGAAGAATTAAGATATTTGACTGGATGATATGTTAAAATAATCATCCTTGTATTAAACTTTACACATAGGATTGTCATATTATGTCAAGTTTGTTGTCTTTATTCTGTATAAATAAACATAATTAATAGAACTTTAGATTTTTAAGAAAATATTTTGGTGTAATTAAAAGTGGATATAAAAGGTTGAATAGGCATACTTATAAAGATTCCATTTGGGGAATGTATATTACTAAACTTCTTTTGTTCTTTCAGATTTTAACAATTCCTGTGAAGGCTGTAATTGCTGTGGGTTCACTGACTTGCTCTCCTAAACACATTCACCTTCCACCTTCCTTTCCAGTAAGATACTTTGTTTACAATATTTTACTTTTTTTTTTCCTCCTGATCCTTTTCAGGTACAACTTCCCTTAAGATTTGCTTTATGTCTTGTAAATGTCTATGCTAGAAGGAACAGTGGTGATAATTCTTAAACTCTTATTAACCATCAGTACAGAAGCTTTTATTACCTCACATAGATGGCACGAGACACAACTCAACTCCTCTTGTATTGTATTACATGAATAGAGCCCTGGATATTGATTTCTGTTCCAGATTTGGCTCTTTTTTGAGCTTTATTATGTTGTAGCTGTAGTTAGTTTTTTCCTCGTTCCTTCTGCATTATTGCTAGGAATAAGAGAAGGGCATCTAATTATATTCGTTATTAGGGATGTTAAAAGTTAACCTGTAAGCAAGAGGCTTATTGGTAATTTTACCAGTTAATAGACTTGCTAGTGAATTCCAATAGGCTGGAGCAGCCCTGGCTGTGGAGCGGCCAGTGATCGGTCAGTTGGTGGGACCCCACTATTGCAGCTGGACCATACGGCCATGGCAGGACTGGCAGCATGCCCTAAGTTAAACAGCTGGTTAAGCATTAACGATTAACCGGTTAACTGTTTTAATATCCCTTTCAGCTTTAGCAAGGGTGGAGAACTTAAGGCCCCGGGCGCTGAAAGCAGCCCCTGGCTTGCCTGTGTCCGACACCTAAGTGTCATTTATAAAACAGTGTTTCGATTAAAATTGCCCATTGATAAAAGATGGGTGTGTTTGCACAGCTTCATGGATGGGGCTCTGGAGTGTGTGTCCATTAATCAGGACAAAGCCATGCAGTAAACTATTCCTTCATTTACCAGCATCGCTTTTTGGTGATTGTTCTTGTTTGGGATACTTCAAGAATTCCTTGAGCCTACAGCCATCCTTGGAGCTTGCAGGCCCACAGTTGTGCCTCACTTCCATTCCTCACCTTATCTTCAGTACTGAGATATATAAAGGGTAAATCTCAGATTACGTTTGAGGGAAAGAAGTAAGTTTCTAGTCCTCTTCTTGCAATAAAACCTGCAAATGACACTTAGGTGAGTCACCTAACCCTTCTGCTTTCAAATGATGAAGTGTTACTGACCTGCTTTATGGATGACCTAAGCTTGTAGAAAAACTTGGAATTTCAATTTTTTTCTGTTAAACATCTGTTTTTATCAACTTTTTTTGAAAGCTTCATTCAGTTTGACTGTGATTGTAATGGTTTAGCAGTAAGTGTTTCTAAAGCACTACATCAGTTCTAAATTTCACCATGTACACACTCATAACTCATTGATAGCTCAGAGTATTGCACTCCAGAATCCAAAATTATTGTCCTTTTCAAAATACTTCTATATGTTTGCACCTAAGCACCAGTTCCATCAGAATCGGCTTGTTCTCCTTCCACTTCATAGGGTGGGTAGAACCTAAAATCCAGCTCTTGCTCACATTCTTTTGGCCCTTGTAATATAAAAGGAGTCAGATAAGTGTGGGTAATATCTAAAAAAAATTATCTTACCAATCATCCTCAGAATAATTAGGGTGATTCTTTGCATAGTAGTGTTGCATAAATTGCTGGTTTCATCCCCTTGGAGGCTAGTCTGATTTACCCCAAGAAGAGAGTCACACTTTCAGGCTGGGTCCAACTCAAGTTTATTGGTTGCAACCAAGGTACGGCTAAGGAACTCAATGTTCAAATCAGAGCCGACGACCAACATCTCATAGGCAGGGGTTTTTATAGGGTTCACATCTTTCCTGGTTTAGGTGCCTTAACATGATAGGTTACTTCATCTTTGACATTTAGCATTCCTATAGGTCAGGTTAATTTTCCAAATGAGGTTAAATACAGTGCCTACTTGCTGAACAATGGGCAAGCCATACTTCCCTTTTTCCTTTCCTGCTTTAGCCGGTCACAAGTTTAAAGGATGTGGAATCTATCCATATCTCTACTTAACAGAAGACTAGTTTCACTTCCCCTCGTCTCCTTATTATAAGTTATTACCTGTGACAGGCCTTGACCTTTGTCATGTCTTACTCCTATACAAATAGCAAATATATCTAAGCATTAGCAATGTATGTATATTGTACGTGCCCCTCATAGGGGAATCAATGGCTCCGGGGGATTTGACTTCCCTTTTACACATCAGTAGTGAGATATATTGAGAGAGAAATTGGTTCTGTTTGGGACAATATGGGAGGGAAGAACAAAATTGTGTATGTCTTCTCCAAAATACTACGGTAGGTAAATCCTACGTGGGTAGAGAGTAATTTCTGATGTCTTGCCTGTTGTGAGTGGGAGAAATGTACACAGTATTTTTTTCTTTTTTCTTTTTAGGGGAAAATAGTTCATCAGAGTTTAAATATTCTGAATTCCTTCTCTCAGAAGGTGAAAATACAACATTTACGTTCTCTGTCTGAAGATGTGCGGTTTTATTACAAGAGATTAAGGAGCAATAAAGAAGATTTAGAGCCAGGAAAAAAATCAAAGGTTGGAGATTTTTATATATTGCTTAGAATTAATAGGTGGGTTTTCTTTAAAATAACACACTGGCAGTTTTGGAGTTATTGGATAAATTTATTCTCTCTATTTTAGTCATCACGGATGCTTGTTTGATTAATTATTCTTGTACAATTTGCAGATAGCAAATATATATTTTGATCCTGGATTACAGTGCGGGAATCACTGTTACGCTGGATTGCCTTTCTTATTTAAATGTAAGTAATTTTCATTTCTACAATTAAAATCTCAAATTAATCCACCCTTAATATTGAGGGGTTGTATAACAATGTGTTTTTGTTTTTAGCTGAACCTAAAATTCAGCACAGCTTAACGATGCAAGAAGATGCATGGGATTCAGACTGGGATTTGCATGAGAATTTGTTCAGAATGTGGGCGGGAATCAGTGAGAATTCAGATCATAGGTGAGTGTATATTTGCCCTGTTGCCTGTGAATCACTTGATTCTCTTTGATATGTGTTGTATGTTTACGATATCGAATTGTGTTAGGAGAGATGGGCAAGGAATAGTTGCTAAATTTGCTCTTAAAGAGATTGAAAGGGAAGAAATGACACTTAAAGTGCCATTTGACTTATGTAAATCAACGAGTGTGAATTTGTAGTTGACTAACTTACTTTGTAAACTAGAAGATGAAAAGAAACCCCAGCCTACAAAGTGTCCCTAAAATGCCTGGTATTGCTTGTGCAAAATAGCTGCTATACTCCTGTTTAATCTAGGTGATCTCCCTTTGCTGGTGTACTAAAGTTGCTTCTTTTCAGTGGTGAACAAAATAATCCATTGATTTTATATATAGTGTTTTGAGATACTATTTTTTTGAAAGGTATTGTATGAAGGGTGTTGATTTTAGTGACTAAACCCTATTCAAGCTAATGCTTAAGAAGTGGAACTGCTATGTGGTGCAGCTGCCATATTTAATGTATGAAGTGACTGCTTTTAATACTGGATGAAATGTTCAGTGTCTCTCAGAAGGGTATTGTGTGGATTAGTTAACGCTGGCAAAGTGCTTTTGAGTTGCTATTTATTGTGATCTTAGCTTGGATTTTATTAATGTTCTAGACTTTGTGAAAATATAAAAAATACATTGGTAATGAAATATTGCAATAGAAATACATCAACAACATTAACAGTATGTGCCTGTCACATCCCTCAGAAAGCACAATAATAAGTCTTAAAGGAAGAGAAATGAGACCCTATCAGAATTTGCCTGAACTTACCTACTTTTTGTAGTTTACAGTGAAGGCTATATAATATTTGAGGAAGAGGGAAAATGCATCTGTAAATAGTTACATGATACAGTGAATGAATCCATCTAAATTCTGTTAAAGAAACAAATACAGAGAAAATTTAAACAAAGAAAGGGGCGTGCTCAGCTGGAATACAGAACAGAAATACAGGACTAAAGCCCAGAGTGATAACATCATACCACTAGAAGGCCTTTTCTGGAGTGCTTATGACCTACTGAACCCTGGCTATTTATGTATACCTCCCATGCTCTTACCTGCCAACTGAATCACTAGCACCACCTAGTGTGGTTTTTAGTATTGGGTTGGTCTGTCCCTTACTGGGTGAGAATCTCTGGGTCTGACTGTTCATCACACTTCTTTCAGTTCTATATCCTCCATAAGCATGATATTGGAGCTAAAGAGAGGGTTTGTGCACTGAGCAGCTAGGCCAGAGAATAAACCATTAATGGAACAATAGGAAAACTGAAGTGGAAATACAGAAAAGTTTAAGGCCTTAGTGCAGTTAGGCTAAATGGCTAATCCCGTCTTAAATTGGAATCAAATTGTAGCCACATCAGACAAACATGTATCCTCAGTACAACCATCCTTAAGCATTCAAATATCATGACTTAAGCCTCAATAAGGGTATGTCTACACTGCAGAGGTTTTTTTCCGAAAAAACATCATTTATGTCCACACTGCAATCATGTTCTTTTGAGAAAAAGTTGAAAGAATAGGATTTTTTCCAACAGTGGTAAACCTCCTTTCTACAAGGAAGAACAACTTTTCGGAAAGAGCTCAGCTTCCCGGAGAGGCTGGAGTTACGAAATACATGGGTGTTGTGCGCCCTGCCTGACCACCCAACAAAAATGTCAGTAAACTGTCCACAGTGGTCAACCAGGTCCTGCAGCACCATTGAGAAGTAGCCTTTCTTGTTAATATACTGGGCTGCTCGATGTTGTGGTGCGCAGATTGGAATGTGTGTTCCATTTATGGCTCCACCACAGTTCGGGAACCCCAGGGAGGCAAATCCTGCGATGATCGGATCCAGGTCTCTCAGGTGGATGACCCTGTGCAGCAGGATGTAGTTGATGGTCCTCACAACCTGCAGAAGGAGACAAACACACAAAACAGAGAATGAGAAGGAGCCTGAGCCTTTGGGAGGTACCCCCCTCCCCAAAACCTCTGGAGCCAACCCGCCCCCATCCCCCAGAGCAGCAGAGCTGTGAGAGGGTGGGACGGCACAACCCCCCCAGAAACCCCCTTTTCCAGGACTCTTCCCCCACCCCATCCCCACTCCCTGGACAGGGACTGCATCCCCAGAATGCCTTGGGGGTGATGAGCTTCTCCAGGCGGATGAAGGGCCACAGGGTGAGTGTCGTGTCATCAGAGGGGAGGGGCAAGCCAGGCACACAGCTCCAAAAATATGGCCTTCTGTATGTGGAAGTTTTGGAGCCACTGTTGGTTGTCGCACTGCTCCATAACCAGCCAGTCCCACCAGGTCAGAACTGATGTTCAGCCTCGAGAAAAGTCTCTCCACTGTGGGGTGCAGTTGTCCAGTTCTTGCTCCCACACACAAGGAGAGGGTCTCAAGAATGAGCTTGGTGTCAAGCTCATGCAGGGCTATGAAGGCATCTGGCACAAACTGCTGCAGAAACTGCAGCATGGCCATGTGGGGCCATTACATGCCCGGGGGCATCTCTAGCTCCATGGCAAAAAGAAAAAAGCTGTGGTGCCCAAAAAAGCTGGGCAACCAGAGCACGCACTTCAGGAGCTTTGCTGTGCCTCAGAGAGGTAGGCAAGCACGCAGCAGAAGCAGAAAAATGGCTCTCCAGGAACATCCCTTTAGGTGCGTGTCTCAGCTAGGCTTAGGCAACAGCACTCAGAAGCAACTGGTGACCTAATGCCCTGCCTGAACTGGTTCTGGGTGGCCTTATGTGAGATAGCATCCAATCAATGTGGACGCTATCTTTCGAAAAAGCGGATCGCTTTTTTGATGCACTTTTGCTGTATAGATACTCTTTTTTGGAAGTTTTTCAGGAAAATCTCTTCCGGAAAAGCTCCTTCTGAAAGAACCTGCAGTCTAGATGTAGCCATAATCGTGATTGCATTAAACATCTTTCTCTCTCTGTTAAAAAGTTCAGAACCCAGAATTTTCCAGAAGCAAGAGCTGGTAGTAGGCTGGACAGACTATAGCCATTAATTCATTTTTGTTGTACTGTAAGTGTAGGTGTAGCATGTTTGTGATGAGATTTAATTGTAACTATTTCAAATGAGAGAAATTTAGTATTAAAAATACAATATCTAATTTTTTATTTTTTATCATTGATTTTTATCCACCCTGAATTTTAGATTTTTTCCTTGATTTCTGATTTGAACTTTTAGGGCTCACTTGGGTCTGATTTAGGGACGTTAGTGTGTAACCGGTTAACCAATAAGCAAATGCTTATCAGTTAATGCTTCCCGTTAACTTTTCATATCCCGTCTCATGGATTTTTATGCTATTTAACAATATATATTAAAATAAGAAAAGATTCAGGTGTAACTGATTTACAACTCCTTTTTAGCACCACTGTACTCAGAGCCTTAGTTATGGTCTAAGTGCCATAAAACACCTTTGTAACAAGAATATTCTGGTACCTGAAGAAAGTAAATACAGGTAAAACACAAACAGGGGCGGCCCGTGAGCCTAGGCGAGCTAGGCAGCTGCCTAGGTCGCCTCTGGTCCGGGTGCCCGATGATGATGTCACGGGGCACCGAGACCATGCAGGCAGGGGCGCCAATTGCACCGCCCTGCCTAGGATGCCAGCTGCTGCAGCCGGCCTCAGGCTGCTCCTGAGCACAAATGTTTTTACAAAAGTAAGAATATACTGGAGAATTGTGCATTCCAAAATATTTGTATTTTCCAGAATGCATGGAAAGTGAACAAAATGTTGCTGTTTGGCTATTGACATTCCACTGTCAGATCATGGTGGATTTTATAACTTTTTTCTTTTTTTTTAAATTCAGATTGAGTGCCATGTTTGAAGTGGACACTGATCTCCAGAAGGATGTAATATTGAAAATCACAGCCGAACTGGCCTGGCCATCCATACTCAGCTCACAACGCCATTTAAGTTTCCCGCTTACCAATACCAACAGCTCGTCAGTAAGTGTATGTGTGTTAACAGTGACACAGCATAGTTTTAAATAGGTCTTAATGTTTGGAAAAGTTTCACTATATTAATTATTAATATTAATGTAAATGTCAAATTGTTGTTTGTATTAGGAAGAAGAAATTCTTCTAGAAAACCCTGCAGATGTTCCTGTCTATGTTCAGTTCCTTCCCTTAGCTCTGTATTCCAACCCATCAGCTTTTGTAGACAAATTAATAGAGCGGTAAGTATAGTTTGGAATATTTAAACTCCTTTTGCTTTGATGCCATCAACACAGCAGTTAACAGTGGTGTTGTAGAGAGAATTCAGAGCTATAGTATAAATGGGAAATGAAAAGATAAAGAAACTTTAGTACACCTCCTTTGCCAGCCATCAGTTTGTGGCAGCACTGATCAGCTAAGCAAATGCTTCAGATTTTCTGCTTTGGAACACAGAGTGGACAAGAGAGACCAAGCAAAATAAGAAAAATGAGTGGCCATTTTATAAATTTAGTCTTCTTTACAGTTGCCTTAATATAAATCCTAGACTTTTGGTTAGTGTTGAAATCCAAAAATTATTTTAAAGTGTTATATAGGGCCTGTTGTCAGTTATATGAACTTCATTAATACCTGGATATTCTATCTGACTGTAATACAGTTTAGTAAGATGCATATATTTATATTTCAGGTTTAATTTGAGTAAGCCAACAAATTTCCATTTAAGAACACTAGAATTCCAGGTTTCCAGAAACTCTGTGAGTATTTCAGAATACTTACTTTTATTCAAACTTTTTATATAGCCACACAAATATTGTATAACAAAGGTGCAGACCTAGACTTCAGAATTATGAATGACATCTGATGATTGTTGGATATGTTAACAGAAATTGTAAAACAGTTTTCTTGAAAGTTTTTGGTTGTACTTCACATTTAACTTTTTTCCCTTTGAGTCTTTTATGTAATCATAGACTTAAAGATTGAAAATAACTTCTTGGCTTATTTATTCATTCCCTTACTGATTTAAAAATATTCCCTACAGAATAGTTTCAGATGCTTGTTTTAAATACCAGCTAGTGGGACATCCATCACTTCACTCTTGGTTCAGAACTTTTTGGCAGTCAAAACTGTACTTGTGATTCCCCCCCCCCCCCAAGCAGTTGTTCTTATCTAATGTATAAATACATATTATTTTTTTCTCCAGTTAGTCAGTTTAAGCTATACCTAGTTGGTTGTTTTCCTTTCTTATATAAACCAGTGTTTTCTTACAGTAAGACGATTAGCAAAAAGTCACTTTAGAAATAGGGCTGTCAGTTGACCTGCATTAATGCCTGCGATTAACGCAGGACAGGATTAACACGTTAAAAAAAAATCAATGCATTTATCACAGGCGGTAATGCTGTGCTGCCTCTTTGAAGTGCTGCTCTGGCACTTCAAAGAGGCTTTGCAACAGCAGAGCTGGGGATCAGTCCCCATCTGATCCCCGTCTCCTAATGCACTGCCCCTTTGAAGTGCTGCTTTGGCATCTTAAAGGGGAACTCCAGCTGATCATGGGCTCCATACAGCGCTGCCCAGTTGAAATTCTGCAACAGCATTTCAAAGGGGAGTTGCATGCGATTAATTACTATTAAAATTTTTAATCACTTGACAGCCCTATTTAGAAAATTTTCCATTTTAGGTTTGTGTTCTCCTTTTTGCCTTTGTAATTGTGTTGAAGATTTAATAATCGTATACCACTTAAAAGATGTGAAGCACTATATAATTGTAAAGTTGTAATATTAGTGTTAGAGATGCACATGAAACAAACCCTTGAATGTCTCTGGGTTTTAAGAACCCAGGTGTATGTAGTGTGGGTCATATTGCTATCATTTGTCATGGTGAATTTGTTGCACTACTTTGAAGTTAGTAATAAAAGTAGAATTTTTATGCTGTAGATCTTTTGTTTTTTCTATTAAAGTCTATGGTAGCTTAAAAGTTAAATAACTAATGTTGCATTTCAACGGGTGGCAGTATAACTGCAATCTGTTCTTTTTGCCTGATCAGACTTTACTTGATTTAAAACTATTTGTATCTTACTTGAAGGGAACTTAAAGTCGATGATGGATGTTGTCCTGAATAAATGTTTGTATTTAACAAAAAAAAATTACCTTTGAGATCTGATAGAGAATTAAAAGACTTTAGGCAAATCAAGTATTTTAAACAACTTCATCAGGAAGCACATTTTGATATGAGAATTTTTTTAGAAAATATAGTTTGCAAGTATTCAGTGGAATCTATACAAAATTCCCTATTTTAAAAAGTGGTTTTTATTTTTCATTGTCTTAAGGTTCAGCCATTGCAGAGCACTACAGGATTTGCAGAGGGTTTATCTCGACATTCAGTTTTAAACGTAGTTTTAAAGCCTGGGGAACGAAAATCTGTCAAAGTAAAATTTACTCCAGTTCTTAATAAGACTGTGACATCATTAATTATCATCAGGTATGGTAGGTCTCTGTGAGTTGGGTTTGAGTTATTTCTGTAGGTTACTCATTTTAACATGCGTGAATAATAAATTGATCCATTGTTTCAAGATTAACTATAGGATCTCCAGGGTTTAGAATGATGGATTTAGTTTGTATACGTTACACTGCGATTTACAGTAGTCAAAGGCATTCAGTTAATATCTTCCAGTATTCATGTATTGCTCGTATGTTTTCTTCATTAAGTTGTTAAAATTCTTTTGAGTTCGTCTATACTTTTGTATTGAAAGTAGGGACTTGTCAAAACTATTTGTCTTAAAATAGTCTTGCTTAATTAAATTGGTTTAGTGTTTGAAAGTCTATGTAGGAATTCATGAGTTCCTTTACCAAAGTTTATTTTAACCTTTGTTTCTGCAAAGAATTATGCATGGGAATAAGTGTTTACTCATATATGTAAAACTGTTCTAAAATTGGGATATAAGGTTACAGTTTGTGAACATGTTTGCGACAGCTGTAGAGTGCATAATTTTGCTAAATGTTTCTTCTTTCCCTATTCCCTTTATACAGAAATAATTTGACTGTAATAGATACTATAATGGTAGAAGGCCAAGGAACAACTGAAAGCCTGAGGGTTGCAGGCAAGCCTCCTGGGCCAGGAAGTTCTTTACGTTTTAAGATCACTGAAGCATTATTAAAAGACTGTTCAGAAAGTGAGTATTCTAGGAAGACCTATTGCACTGAACAGAAAATCTCATAACTTCTAGCGTATATAACTACCAATACCTGCAGTAACTAGAAAATATAATTTTCCTTCTTATTTTATAACTTCTAGATCAGGGTTTCCCAACCTATGGGTCGGGACCCAAATATGGGTTGCCATTACATTTCAAAAAGGTTGCCAGGTGTCTCCCCAGGTGGCTCTTAAGGAGGCATTCACACATTTTTTTGAATTGCCCTGGGTCACCAGTTTTCCTGAATTATCAAAATTGGTCCCCATCTGGAAAAAATTGGGTACCGCTGATTTAGAAGAAGTGAATCTCAAAAATACATAAAATGTGTGAATTTCAATATGCAAACAATATTTCTGAGCAAAATTTTTTATTTTTCATGAAGTCTTAGGTATTTTGTTACTGACAAAAAAAATAAGAAATGTAAACATACAGATGAAGGTATTGTAGCGTTTTACTTGAATTTAAAGTGATGGATACTAGAGGCTATACAACCTCAGTTTTTAAGAGCAAAAGAGTGGAGACAGAAGCCCTCAATAACTGAACAGTTTGTGAGAGGTGCAGGAGAGGGTGATTGCTCAGGGCTGTTTCCCTGTCAGAACTAATTTATCTAGCAAATATTTATGGGAGGCCCACTATCTGACATGTTCTGTCATGTACTGCTCCACACTCTGAAGCCTACTTGTGAGAGAAGGGACTGTGATGGCCCTGAATGCCCATATCTCCAGAGGAATTGGGTCTCAGGAACTAGTCAAGAAGATCTGGCCCTCAGCCTTTGCTAGATACCCATGGTATGTCTGGCTATTCATAAAGAAATGTACATGATTAGACAAACCCTTCTCCATTGAGTGATGTGTTTGAAAACTCTGTTCTAACCTCTAAATATGTATTCATTTTCCACTAGCAGTGTAATCTCTTAAAAGCCACATTTCTCTTAAAAATGCTGACTTTGTTGTCTTTGAAGTCATCTATGAGCTTTATTTTCAGGACAGAAAAGAATTTAATGTGAGTACAGATCATAACTGCACACTCTATCTGAAAATAATGTTTACAAAGTTCAGTTAAATGCTGCTAATACAAGAGCAAAGCAGACAGCCGAGTACACATGCAGAGTAGACAGAGTAATGAACAATAGCATACACCGATACACACTTTGGGGTGAGCAGGTTTATTAACAGTTTATAAACTGTCTCAATTCATTAGCTTTCTCCAGTTTTTAATGAGGAAATAGAATGCTATGGAATTGGACAACAACTATTCTACATAACAGCCATCAGACAGTATTTGCAGAGACTTCTGTTGCAATATCTTGTCCAAAGGTCAGGACTTCTGACCACACACGATTTCCTAACTAACACTATTTCCTAACTAACACTATTTCCTAGTGTTGCTTTTGGGCTTAGCGACGATGGCAGAAACTGAATTATGCAACATTTTTTCTAGATAATGCATTTATTGTACTGTTGCTGGTTTAACATAATCCTCAATGCTTTGTTCTGTACCTTTTTTTAGAAATGAAATTAAAAGAACCAAATTTCACACTGAAAAGAACGTTCAAAGTGGAGAACACAGGGCAGCTTCAGGTTAATGTGAAGTCCATGGAAATCAGTGGCTATACCTGTGAGGGATATGGATTTAAAGTTGTTAACTGTCAGGAGTTTGCACTAAGTGCCAATGCTTCTAAAGACATTGTCATATTGTAAGTACATTATTGTTGAAGAGTGAAGCCATTTTCCTTGTATAGATGAGAATAGTCTTACATTAGGAAATGCATATTCAAAAGCTTTACTCAATAAGAAATTGGAGTTGGTTAAATCCCCTTTTTAAAAAAAAAAATAAATTTTGAGCTTCTTAATTTTCTTCTGTACAAAGATTGCAAAACTTGATTCCACTTTTAGAGAAGAAATGAACTGTTTGCAAGAACTTATGAGATTTCATAGCTGAGTACAGTATTGTATTTACAGGATGGTGATAAACCAACTTGGAATTTTTGTAATATGCCTCTATTTATACAGCTTCATTTAGGGATAACACAGAATATAGACATGTCCTTTTGGTTCATTGCAATGTGTACTGAAGAGGATCCATTTTTGTATGAGTGGCCCTATCATAATGTATAGCATTTTTACTCTGGAGGCTTTATGTAGGCAGCAGTGACTGAAATGGTAGGGGGTGTTTTAATCAGAAGTTGGATACAAAAAAGGACCCTCTACTCCAAAAATTGTTTGGGCCCTGCTGGTATTTAATACTTCTATTACTTACTAATTGATTAGCCTTTACTTAAAAATTCAAAGAATTTAAGACTGTAAAGGAACAGTCCAATTGTTAGTCTGGCCTTCATTTAGCACAGGCCATAGAATTTCACCTAGTAATACCTGCATCAAGCTCAGTTGTTGGCAATGGGGCTACAGCATAGCTTTCTAGAACGATACAGTAATTCCTCAGTTAACACATGTCCGCTTAACACATTTTTGTGATAGCACGATTTTTTGGGGGGAACATTTTTCGAACAACACAACCCGTTCCCACAATAACACGATTTCCCCTAGGGCCGGCCGGTGGCTGGCAGCTGTGTGAGGCTTTCCCTGCAAAGTGGCAGAGGTTTTCCGCTCGCCGTGCTGTTCCTCAGCGACCCACTCTGTCCGGATGCTTCATTCCCTCTCCTCCGCCCTGCGCTTGCAGCTGATGGCTGGGTTTCCCCAGCTCGCCGGTCAACGGCAGCTGCACGGAACTTCGTCTGCCTCCTTACAAAGCGGTGGAGATTAGCGGCTCGCCACGCAGTTCCCTGGTGACCCCTTCTGGCTGGACGCAAGGCATCCAGCCAGAGGGGGTCACTGGGGAACTGCACAGCGAGCGGTGAACCTCCAGAGGCAAGGTAAGCCTCGTGCAGCTGCCGGTGACCGGCCAACTGGGGAAACCCAGGCGCCACAAGCCCCCTCCCCTGTCCTTCCCTTCCCCAGAGACAAACACTTCCCCTCCCTGCTATAACCCAGTCCCCTTTCTCCCCCAACCTTATGTCCCAGTCCCAGTTGCTAACAAATGCAGGCTGGAGCTGCATGCACATGTGCGCTTGAAACGCAACCCCCACCTTTTCCATTATTTTCAATGGGAAAATTGACCCCACGTAACACGTTTTCACTTAACACAATCATTTTCTGAAACTTATCTACCGTGTTAAATGAGGAATTACTGTATTCAATCTTGACTTGAAGTGACAAACTTTCCACTTTGATGATCTGTTTCATTGCTTAATTATGATCACTCTAAAATTTTGTATTTTTTACATAATTTTAGTTTGATTTTTTTCTTAAAGAAAAAAAATGATCCAGCTATAATTCCAAGCATTATATCCGGTTGGCTTCATCTGCAAGATAAATCTACCCTCTGATACGGTCTTATTTCTAGGCCTTAATCTTCCCCCTCTTACTGAATATCTTTTTTCTGTTTATATACTTGCTAGGCTGATTTCATTGTTTGTTATTCAAATAATATGCATAGATACTATTTGGCTAGGACATATGGGAAACTAATTATCATTTTACTGATTCAGTCAGTTTCTGCAAACCTCCCCAGATTTGTCATTGGAGTTACAATTATTTTTTTTAAATATGAAAAGGATGAATAATGTAAATTATATACAACTTAATTTGTTTTGCCAGACTTAATATATGAACAGTTGTAACAACGTGCACTTACTTTTTCAGGTTTACACCTGATTTCACTGCTTCCAGAGTAATTCGTGAACTGAAGTTCATTACAGCAGGAGGCTCTGAATTTATATTTGTATTGAATGCATCCCTGCCATATCATATGTTAGCAACATGTGCAGAAGCCCTGCCCAGACCCAACTGGGAGTTGGCACTGTACATAATTATCTCAGGAATTATGAGGTATGAGTTGCTTGTACCCGCATAATGTACATTGAATTGTCTAATTATGAATACAAAATACAGAGCGCTGATGCTTAGATTTTAGTATAATTTAGGATACCTTTTGCATACAGTGCAATTGATAATTGATGTAAAATATTTTATTATAAGGAAGTTAGGGGAAAAAAGGTGCAGATTACTATGGATTTTGGGCTAATACCATGACGTTGGGAATTGTAACTTTCTGTGCAAAACTAGTATAAAATAGTTTGTGTTTGCCCAGAACATCTTTGCTACGATCAAATATTGTACTTGTGTTAATCCCGATGATTGTCGATGATTCAAGTCTGGTTTAGTTACATTAAGTTATGAACTGAGACAATGTTGTTAAACATGGCTCCTTTTGGAGATGATACCCTTTGGCAGTGCTGCACATTAAGGAGATATGACCCAAAGATAAAGACTTACTTAAGTTTAGCAGCAAATACCTTTTGAATGATTTAATTCTGCTGCCATCTCTGTGTGACAGACAACTGATGATACTAATAATGGAATTTCTGAGAAGCTGAAGGACATAGTTCAGTCATATGTAAAACATTTAAAATAGGATACCATCAGTTATTTAGGTTACATAGTAGCCTCTGAATACACCAGATTAAAAAAGCACAAAATCTTTCAGAAAATGTCATTGAATTTACCATCATAAAAGAGATTACTAGCCTTTGAATTGAAAATGTATTACGCTTCGTAGGCTGAACTGCACTACTTCATATTAGTTTGTGAAATCTGAAAAAAACTTCCCTCCCCACCTACCCAGGATGTTACAACAAATGGTATTACTGTTTCAAAAAGTAGTTTTTTTTCCTTTTAGTGAATATTGAATTAGTTTCCCAGCATAAAAAATACTGTAGTACTGTAAGTGTTTGGTATACATAGAAACACTTTCACCAGATGATGTGAACCTGAAAAGTTGCCCTAATCGTATATCCTCTACAACCCATCTTTCATAGTGATTCTGGCTCTGAAGTTTAGTTTAGATCCGTGCTAAGGTGTTTGGCTGAAGAAGTGGGCTGTGCCCACGAAAGCTCATGATACCATCTTCATGTTTTGTTAGTCTTTAAAGTGCTACCAGACTATTTTTTGGATTTTTTAAGTTTATCATATTTTCAGTGTTTTGTGAACAATGGAAGGAATGGATAAAGGAGGTTAAAGCATGATGGAATCGTTTGTTGACATACATTCCAACACTTCGCCTTTTGAGCAGTACAGCTTCATAGTTTTTCTCCCCCTAAATAGTTGCTGACTACTTGCAACCTTAACTTTAGCTTAATAGTTTGTTCACTAGGTAAATAATACAGGGGTCATTGTTAGTTCTAACATTTTCTGTTCAAATTGTACAGCTTTCTGTGGGATTTTGTATATGCTTCGTAGTACAGGTTGGAACTCTGGTCCAGCACCCTCGGGACCTGACTGGTCCCAAATGAGGGAATTTGCCGGACCAGAGGAGGACCCCTGCTATCTGCTCCCCATACCACCTTCCCTCCCCACTGCTGGCCCCAGCAGCCACTTCCCCTCTCCCCTCCCCCCATGCTGCTGCAGCCCCGGCACCCTGAACTGCCCTGGCCCCGCTATCAGGGCTACCACATCCCTGGCCCCAGCCCTACTACCACGGTTGCTGCAACTGCCATGTCCCTGACCCTGCTACTAGATCTGCCGCAGCCCCTACTGCACTACCAGGGCTCCGTTGCCAGTCGCAGCCCAGCCTCACCAGGCTCTGAACTGCCAGCCTTCTTGCCACTGGGGCTCCCATCCAGGACTCCCTGGTCCGGGAAAACCCATGGTCTTGCTGGACCGTAGATGTTGCCAGATGAGGGAGTCCCAGTTTTGGGAGGTCCAATCTGTATTTTGTTAGACAGAGTTACAAAACACTGTCTCACCACCTGCTTATAACTACAATATAAGTACCAGTACCTAATGTGGGAACATTGTCATGTTCCTGCCCTCTAACCTCATGGAAGGATCCAGGGGACAAGCTGTAGGCCCAAGTACCATATACAAATAAACTAGAGGTTATTTGGTCATAACATAACTAATTCACTTTTTTTTCTTGGCAAATTCTCTTGTTAGCTTTAAATGGTGCAGGAGCTGATAAAGACAGTGTGCAGCCTTTCAGTTGAGATGCAATCCTTCACTTCTTAACTCATAGTTATTAAATGTCCTGTGGCATTTTTTTGCACAAGTGGCAATGTTAGCCCTAATGTCCAGATCTAGTTCCATTTTGAGTTGTTGGTCTGCCTCCCTAAAGTCTCTGTGCATTTCCAGTTGAAGTGGTATTCTTCATTGCCATCTGCCCTAAATTAATACTATTTTGTGTTGTAGTAGCACATAACAGCCTCGCTGGGGCCCATTTTTCTAGGCAGCATACAAACACATAGTGAGTGAGTCCATTCCAGGAGGAGCTTACAATCTAAATAGACAAAGTATATAGTAGCCCTTTTTTTACCCAAGCAACAGTGTGTTATATAAACACTTACTGGGGGGGGGGGGGGGGGGGGGAGAAATGAATGTATGGTTATTTCCTGCTTGTTTTCAATAGTGCTTTTAGTCTGCACACTAAATCTGACAGTATTTTAATCCATCTAGTATCATTTTATTTGCTCATGACATTTTTACCCAAGAATTAATATTTATCCTGTTTTCTGTGTGTCAAATCAGATACTAACTTATGCTCCTCCCCTCATTTCCTCTCCCCTACCCCTGGGTACCATTGTGGCCTTGACAGGAATTAGTAACTAAGGCCAGAATTCTACTCTTTTAAATAGTGTTGATCTGGAGAGGTTTCCCTGTTTGATTAATCTGTTTTCCTTACCCTTTTATTGCATCTTTGTGTAACTTTTTTTGTCAACTGGTACTTCATTTCACACAGTGGAAATATCAAGAAGCTGTCAAAAATATGGGAGGAGGAGAATAGAGCTAGGGTGACTGAAATAAGTTAATTTCTGCTTCAGAAACCGTTATCTCTCATCCCCCCCAGAGATGGAATTGTCAACCTTTGGCATGCAATTTATCAGGAGGATAATCTGGGCATCTGCAAGACATTTTGTTTTCATTGACTGTCTACAGGCACGGCCCGCCCTCTACAGCTCCGAGTGACTGCAATTCAGCATTTCCAGCCATTGGTGAGAAGCTGCGAGGGGCTGTGCCTGCAGACCATCAACATAAAACATCTTGTAGCCCACTGGTGGATTACCCCTGATGGACTGCATACCAAAGTTTGTCAACCCCTGTGCTAGAGATACTTCTAAGTCCACCTGGAAACTTACACTTCTTCCACAATGTGGTGATACACACGAACACAAGTGCATAACTCCTGGACATTAGAGTCTGGAGTAGCTTCCTGTTTGCTTCTTAGTGGAATTCAGAAGTTTTATAATTTTCTTTTAGTGCTACTGGCCTTGTGCTTAGTTATTTGGGAGACTACATCTCACCCTGTATCGTACTGCAGGAGATCATTATCTGGGAAAGACTGTACATAAATTTGAACACTCAGTGAACAATGGCAAGACTCTCTCTGTTGAGGGTCCCTGCTCTTGAAATAAATTCCTTTGTAGTGTTCCAGAGAAGCTAGTGGACCCCCCCACACACACGGCATTTAACTAAGGGCTTGTCTAGCTTGGGAAGCTATTGCAAAATAAGTGAGGCTGTGCATTTAAAGTCCAGTAGTTATTCTGCACTAACTTCCCATATGGACATTCTTATTAGTAGGGATGTAAGAATTTAAACAGTTAACTGATAAACATCAGTTACGGCAAAACTCGTCACTGACCTGTGCCAGCTCCCAACTTCCAGCCCTGTTCCCAGGGAGCCAGTTGTTGCCCCATGCTGTAAACTCTTCAGTATAAAGTTTATACTGCAGAGCCCACAGCGCAGCTGGCTCCCTGAGAGTGGGGCTGGGAGCTAGTAGGGCTCTGCAGTATCAGGGCTCCGTGTGGGGAAGCAGCCAGCTTCCCGGAAGCAGGTCCGGGAGCTGATGCACATTGGGAACCGGCTTGTACTATGTAGATCATGCTGGGATGCTATAAGCCAGCTGCTGGCCCCGCAGTGTAAGCCTACTGCAGGGCCCACAGCATGTGTAACTGCTAGGATTTTTAAGATACACAGTTACTTTTAACCATTTTTACATCCCTCTTTATTAGTACATGTAGTACAGTATAAGTGTGTCTACCTAGGGAACTAATCCAGGCTTTTTCCCCATATAGAAGAGCATAACTTATTTTTTCCATAGCTTTTTTTCATTTGAGGATAATGTCTCTTCTTTTTGCACTTTAATTGTAACTCCCATAGTGATATGTGTACATTGAGGTGTTAAATAGTTATCTCACACTAGGATTTTGCTCTTTTCACCAACATATAAAATTGTTTTTGGGGTACTATTAACCTTTTAGTTTTTGATTTGTTGGCAGAAAATGCATGTAGCATTCAACCTTGTCATTCCTAAAATAACAAAACCAATGTGGGTTTTTTTTTTCTTGTTTCCTATAGTGTACTTTTTCTCTTGGTAATTGGAACAGCCTATTTAGATGCTCAAGGAATTTGGGAGCCATTCAGGAGGCGCCTGTCCTTTGAGGCATCAAACCCTCCCTTTGATATGGGAAGGCCATTTGATCTCAGGAGAATCGTTGGAATTTCATCTGATGGAAAGTAAGTACAAATGAATATGGACAAGACCCCATGGAAAGTAATATTTCTCCCTAGTACAAGAGATTAATCAAAGTTACTCTCCTAACAAAAGGGACTGGTAATACAGCAAGAACTTGAGGCCATCCAAATAGTGTGGAAGATGAAAGAATTCTAGCTTTTTGTAAAAGTCAGCATGAGAATTTACATAGAACCTGTTTTAAAAAAAAAAAAACAAGCAAACAAGTACAACGCACCAGACCGGGGCACATTTTTTTTCTGCTTTGGGCTCTCTGCTGGGGCAGGGTAGTCAATAGACAAACATGGGCCAAATTTGGACTGACAGTTGCTTTTGAACAGACTGTGAAATCTTTTTATTTATGATTGTTGTGACGTGGAAAGTGCTTCTCTGGAGCCAGGACCCTGACTATACCTTTACAAAAAATATACTAGCCCAGAGAGCTTTTTTTGAAAAGGAAACACACCTAATATTCTTTCCCACTTGTACTATATGGTATTGTTGTCATTTGTCCACAAATGTAAATAAGTGGATAGTGGATATTATGTATTAATGATTTGTCAGTTGAACCTTAAGGGGGGTTTTGTGTTGCATGTCTATAGGCAGCCAAGAACTGTGTAGTTTAGGATTACTAAATGATTTAATTACTCTTCTTCATGTAAAGAAATAAACACTTAGGCTGCGTCTGGACTGGCAAGTTTTTGCCAGCTGTCTACACTGGCCGCTTGATTTTGCGCAAAAGCACTGACTTCCTACTGTCTGAAATCGGTGCTTCTTACGCAAATACTATGCTGCTCCCGTTCGGGCAAAAGCCCTTTTCCGGAAATGCTTTTGCACAAAAGGGCCAGTGTAGACAGCTGAAAACTGTTTTGCACAAAAAAGCCCCGATGGTGAAAATTGCGATCGGGGCTTTCTTGTGCAAAACCGTGTCTAGATTGGCAAGGATGCTTTTCCGCAAAAAGTGCTTTTGCGGAAAAGCGTCCATGCCAATCTAGAACCTTTTTTCTGCAAATGCTTTTAACAGAAAACTTTTCCATTAAAAGCATTTGCGGAAAATCATGCCAGTCTAGACGTAGCCCCACTGTGTATTTAAACCACACTTATTGTGTATTTAAATCTTCTTCCAGCTTGAATGCACTTGGATCGGATTCTAATCACAGTTCCTCCAGAGGAATCTATGGAGCAGGTGGTTCCTCATCACGATCCAGCACAGGAAGTCATAAGCAATGCAATCCAACAGCACATCTGCACAGCAATAGAAATTCAACAGATGTTGAAAATGTTAAAACTAAAAACAATTCAAATGTTGGTAGCAGGACTTCCCTACAGGCAGCTTCCATGCAGTCATCTAACAGAGCGGGTCCCCTTATCCTGGATTCAAGTGCTATAGCTCAGAATCCTGCAGTAGGCAGACGATCCAGGGGGGCGAAGCAGAGCCAACAAACAAACCAGCAGCATTCTCATGCTCTGCTAGAACAACACTCCCAACAGCCAATACCAACAGTGCCTCAGCAACAAGAGCTACAGACTGAAAGTTCATTGTCACAATCACCACTTCTTAGCCCTTCACATCCCGAATGTCCTAGCAACACAAGGCACAGCTCAGAGGATTCAGATATTGCTGGTCTTATAGAAACCATGGACAAAGAGTTTGACCACCCAGAATCCCCTTCCCCAGATGTGTTCACAGAGCAGCCCCCTTCTCCAATAACAAAAAACAAAGGTAATACAACTCTGCTTTGCTTAGTGATATGGGTGACACATTATGACAGCCGGGAGTGAGATTTGAACTGGTAAATATAAAATTTTACAATTTCATAGTGTAAGCTGCTAACTTCTCAACTGTACCAGAACTTTCATGCATGATCTTCAGAAGGGATCATACACTTCCTTTTTCTCTCGATGATATTGGCATTGTCCATTCAACATTGGACACAGTTTCTTTGCAAGTTTTATATGAAATAGGTTTTTACTGAAAACCAATGGATAGATTTAGAAATCTTTTGAAATTACTTTCTTTCTGGCTTTTGGCATATGATTAGTTTTGGGAAAGGGAAGCAAGCTTCTAAAAACTGAAAAGTGGGCTTAGTGAATCAATACAGTATTGTCAGAATGGAATTTTTTATGCCTAGCACTTGCAGTTGTGACAGTCTTCAACGTTAGGCTGTCTGCAAGGTAATAAATTGTACCTGTTTGAATTTATTTTTTATACCGTGTTAATCTCTGTATGAAGGTAGGTTGCCTTTATAGTTCTTTAAATGTGCACCTTTTAATTTATCAAATTCTCTTAAAGAACATACATTGATTGTTTTGATTTTTACACAGTCTTTATAACAAATTTTGAATTTAATAGAAATTTATCCTTAGGGTGTAAATATTCATTAATGTAGCTTTGATTGCGCTGATGTCCAAAACTCTTTTCTGATTAGCCAGTTGAATGTAACACACACGTCTGAAGGGTCACCCTAGTTAAAAAGAATACTAGATTTATAATTGCAGAGGGTTTTTTTTTTTTTTTTTTTAAATAAGATTTGTCTTTTTTGGTGGGGGAGGTAAGACATTTAGGCAGACTTGTTTCCATAGAATATTACAAGTGCCTTTCATACACACTATAAAATTAGAGATGCATGTAGGTGGGGGAAGAGAACAGAGACGATAAAATTAGAAATCCTGGAATGAGACTATATCACCACAGGGAGCAATTTTAGCTTGTATTGTAATGATTAAAAAATATAACGTAGTAACAACATTATGGACAAATGGTATTAAATATTCCTGATGGATACAAAGTGTTGGCTGTGCTTAAGAATAGGTGCCTCTAGAATTCCAACAGTATCAGGGTCTAGTGGAATTATGGAGACTATAGTTTTTATTTCTAAAAACTGGAAATAAAGTTGGTGTCTTTTAACGACTGAATGACTAGCATGATTTAACTGCAATTTTCATATTTGTTTCCTAGTTGTAACCGTTCTCAGCAATTTATGTATTGGAAGATTATCTTAACGTATTTAGGAGGAAAATAGCTGTTCTAAATATTGCAAGTGCCAAACTTTTATTTACCCATTTTTCAAGCAGTATGCACTTGTAATGACTTGCTGGTTTTTCTAACAGGTTTAGCAAAAGTCTAAATTAAGTTAGAACATTTCACATAAGTCCCAATGTATCATTTATAAGACATCATTTTTTTTCTCTTGTAACTTTTCCTAATTCTAAATACCTTTAGAGAGATCCATATTTCTATAAAAAGCAGCCAGTTAGCAGCCTTGATCATTTCTGCTTGGGGATGAAGACCTGTAGTAGACTTTTTTTTCTGCTTTCAGACAAGTATTTGTGTTAACTTTTCATCTTCTCAAACAAAATGAATTTATATATAAAAAGCTCTTCATCCTCACAAGTCTACACAGAACTAATATTTTTCTGTACAGTTTTGAGTTGCACAATTTGAATTATAAAAGTGTAGAACAATTGATAAAAACTTGTTAATTTTCAATCTCCCTCTAATACACTTTTAAAAAAAGATTTCTTTATTTAGATATTAGCTTCATCCATTAGGACTTGGTTTTTACAAAATTTGTGGCCAATTCTTCAAGCAGTTGTGCATATGAGGAAGTGTGCTCAGATACCTTCAGCATAAAATTGTATGAAACCAAAAAGAAATATTTAAATATAATTTGTTGTAGAGACTGATGGATGATCTTAACTGCTATATCTAACTTTATAGATAAGTTCATGGATTTTTTTTTAAATACATTTTTTTCTTGTTTTGTCCTGTAGCAATATTCAAAACATTTGGGCTTAAATGCGGGGGGGGGGGGGAGTTTTTTGTAGTAAAATAGTGTAGCTCAGAGAATAAAATGTCACACACTAGTTAGTCTCTCATAAGAACCTTGTAATATTTGTAAATGCCCTCAGCCAATCTTACTACAATTTTTGACCAAAAAATGCACAACTGATGTCTGTAGAGCAGTTCCATTTTTCCTTTGTCTGTTAGTGATAAAACTTTTAGTGATTTCTAAAATTGTCAAAATCAATCTGATATGTTGAAATTGTAATATAAAATGCTACAGAATTCAAACAGAACTCTGGTCACATGCTAGCTCTCTGTGACTCTTTGCTATGTGGCCAGTGTCTCGAGAAGGTGGCTAATGTTGGTAGAATCAAGGAGAGTAAATATGTGAGTACTAGTATTGGTCAAAGGTTTTAGGTTCGACACTATTTGCATAGATGAAGTGAAGTGGTATAAACACATGTGCAGAAGTCTGACGTTTCACTTTTAACCACGATATTATACAGAGAAAATGTTAAAAGGCTAAGGTATTCTAATTCTAAGGCAGTCTAATTCTCCTTAAGAGTTACAGCTTGTTCGGGAGGCTTAGCAGTGGATTGTTTTTCAGTGCACAAAGTGGCGCAAAATACTTCGTCTTGGAGCACAGCTGCTAATCTGGGGCGGTCTTTATCTCCTTAGGAAAAGGGAAACCGTTTCAGCGCAAATCTAAACCACAGAAGAAGAGGGAAGAAAAGGAGAGAAGAGGAAAGGGAAAGCAACAGGAGGATGAACTGAAAGATTCTTTAGCAGATGATGACAGTTCGTCAACCACCACAGAAACCTCCAATCCAGACACAGAACCGCTCCTGAAGGAGGTACAGAACTGTTAAAGGGATAGAAGGGTGCTTCCCTCATATACCTAGGTAGAAAGCATGGATTCTTCCTTTAGAGAAAAGAGAACTAGAACATGCTTGCATCTCTATCTTATTTCACACACAGGCCAAATGATGCTAGGTAATCTGCTGCAGCATTTCAGCCACTGGTATTTGGTCAAATGGTCATGATCATGGTTTTGTCTCAAAACATGAATTGTAAAACCAACATAAAACTAATTAGAGAATAGAATGCAGAAGCCAAATTTTGGGCACGTTTTTAATTTGATGAATTTATATCATCTAGAATCCTGCTATTTTGAAAGCAAAGCTGATTAAATACATGTAAAATATTTAGGATTCAGTTTGATCAGTTTTGCTTTTCAAGATGGCGAGTCATTAATTTGACAGTATAATTATATCCCCTCAGTTGAAAAGCCATAGAGGTTCTGTAAAATGAGAGAAAAGTCAAATAGTCAAGTTGTGTGAATCTGCTATTTCTTTACTTAAAAGCGTCTTTTCTTGAGTGCTCGCTCGTGTTCATTCCATGTTAGGTGTATGTGCTTGCGACCTGCACAAGTGCCAGAAGTTTTTCCCTCCGTATCTGTAGAGGACCAGCTCTGGCACCCCCGGAGCAGCATTTTGTGTGGCATGGCATAAGGGGTGCGGACAATTCCTGCTACCCTTCTTTCCATCTTATCACCAGTGACAGTACTAGAATGTTCCTTTAGTTCAGCAAGCTTTTTTTCTTGTGGGCTACGTCTACACTGGCCCCTTTTCCGAAAGGGGCATGCTAATTTTAAACTTCGTAATAGGGAAATCCGCGGGGGATTTAAATATCCCCCGCGGGATTTAAATAAAGATGTCCGCCGCTTTTTTCCGGCTTGTAGAAAAGCCGGAAAAAGAGCGTCTAGATTATTCCGGAGGATCGGGCCAATCTAGACGCTCTTTTCTGGCTTTTCTACAAGCCGGAAAAAAGCGGCGGACATCTTTATTTAAATCCCGCGGGGGATATTTAAATCCCCCGCGGATTTCCCTATTACGAAGTTTAAAATTAGCATGCCCCTTTCGGAAAAGGGGCCAGTGTAGACGTAGCCCCAATGTATTCATTGCAAACTTTCTGTTGTAAATAGTTACATCAGTTAGATAATTCCCATGCTATGTTATTTAGTTATAAGGTCCCAGATGGGACTTAGCTTGAGGATGAGGCATGCCCTGCTCTCTGGGGTTTACTCAATCTGTGCAAAACATCTATGCCAGTCAGTGACATCTCTTCTCCCTCTCCCCTCCCTCCCCATACCCAGTTATTTAAGGCAGTGTTTCTCAATCAGTGGTATGAGTACTCTTAGGGGTACTTGAGAGAAGTCTGGAGGGTATGTCAACATAACTGAAATTTGGAGAAAACTGAATTTTTGTTTTAAGTTTTATAGCGCTTTATTATTTTTGTTCATGTCTGGCTACAGTACTCACACCCAAAAATTTCATTGCCTGCCTGGCTATGATTAAGTTGTTTAAACAAATGTGTTGCAACAGTAGAAAAAAAATGTTGTATGTCTGAAAACTACTAGGGGTACTTATACTTTTTTTTTAAAAGGGGTACGTTATAAAAAAGGTTGAGACGCACTGTTTTAACGCACGTAGGGCAGTCCCATATTATCATCAGATGGTATATCTGCAAACGTCTTAAGCTCTGTCTGAGGCTTGGTCTACACAATATAAGCTTTTAGTGATATGGCCTTGTCACTAAAAGTCAGATAGTGTGAATGCTGTTTGTCAGCACTTTTTCTGACAAACTTCCACCACCCCATGAGCACTATTGGCTTTGCTGGCAGGAGAGCACTATTGACCACAAGCACTGTGCATGGCAAGACTTTTGTCATTTGAGGGGGGAGTGGTTTTGCCCACTGGTGAACAATTAGTCTTGTTGCTCAATTGCCAATGTTAGACAAAGCCTAAGAGAGAGCGAGAGATCCAACTTAGTGCTCCTTTTGGAGTTGTCACTGGCTCTGGAACAGCCACAATTGAACTCCATGCACAGCACCACAGCTTTGCTGCACAGCTGCCTGCTGATACCATCATTGGACAGGCAAAAATTTACCTCCTTGGTAAGAGAGAAGAGAGAGACCGGTGATCTGCTCACAAGAACAAGGATAGTGCAGGAAGCAAACCTAAACCTATGAAGGGCAGCTCATCACTGCCAAGTGGGAGTTGGGCCCCAGCTTCAGTTGAGCACGTTAGCCCATCCTGGGACTCACCCCAGAAAGCAGCATGGGAGTCCATCACCTGAAGATATTGTCAACTCCAGAGGCCCAACAAGTGGCGCTGGATATTCTGTTCTTCTGTGTCACCCATTCCGGACACAGCAGCTGCCAGAACAAGGGGTAAGCCTGTCCTTGGACCATTCTCTTGGTCCCCAGCAGTGTGGCTTCGCTTGCTACCACAGGGAGTGTCCCATCATGCATTGCATGTAGAGCTGCTTTCTAGTCGGAGCCTTTGGCGCTAGTCTTTGAGTAAACATGACCCTGCAACCCCAGGAGTGTCATAGCTATTCCCTTCCATTTGATGCTAGTCTTGTGAAAACCTCTGTCAGACTTGGTACCAGTCACTGGACTATAGACCTAGGTTGCTGTACCAACATACGCACCTGACATTGCTGCATCAGTTATGCTCCCACTCCTGCTCTATTTGGCATCAACCAGCATTCAGTGTAGACAGCTCCCAGAGGGGTCCTCAGTGGAGTCCCATTTGACACCATGCATCTGTCAGTGTCACTGATGTCAGATGTCTCAGACCTCAGTTGGGGAATGCATCTTGGTGTGCTGTGGGTGTAAGGTACCCCTTAACATCAAAGGACTCATGGTGGTTTGTCTAGCCTGCGCAGTTCTTGTCCTGCAGTTATCTGGTTAAATGGTTTAAGTGCTGACTGACAACATGGCCTCCATGTTTTACATCACCAGGAAAGGGAGAGAGCTCACTCATTGGCCCTCTGTCAAGAGGCCCTCTGCCTATCAGATTTCTGCCTCCCGCATGCGATCCACCTAGAGGCCCCTGTCAGGAATACACCGGTAAATTGCTGCAGCAGTTCCTCTTCTCACCACAAGTAGTCACTCAAAAGTGGTCCACATGCTTTTCCTGAGGTGGAGGAACTCCCCAGGTAGATATGTTTACCACCAGGCAGAACAACATGTGTCATCAATTTTGCTCCCTGCGGAGCCTCGGTAAGCGTGCACTTTCAGATGCTTTTCTCCTGTCCTGGTCGGGAATCTTGAAGTTTGCACTCCCACCTTGAGTTCCCTGTAAAATGAGTGCTTGGGAAGCCACCCATTAGAGATTTAAATACTTTCCAGCTGATTAGCAAAGTGCTCACAGCTGGCAACATGTTTCTCTTGGTGGTGAACATCTGCACATGCCTTGATGCACATAACAAAATTTATTCTGCACACGGATGGAAAAATTAGAGGGAACATTGTTCCCGCCCACCCTGCTCGTCTCCTGAGTCCTGTCCAAAATCAAGAGGGACAAGACTCAAGTCACTGTATTGTCCTGGCATGGCTGCACCAGTATTTGTTCAGCATGCTATGCTGTTGGATCTGACAGTAACTCTCCTCAGTAGCCACTGCCAGACTGCCTCTCAAGATCACGGTTGCCTCTTGCATCCCACCCTCACCTTCCTCTACCACACAGTATGGATGCTGCATGGTTGATCCCAGAGGAGCAAGCCCACTCAAAGGAGGTGCAGCAAATCCTTTTAAAGTAGAAAACTCTCCACTAAGCAACTTACCTGGAAAAGTTGATGAGATTCTCCCACTGGGTGTCTGAGCATAAGATCTCCCCAATGTGCTCTTTGCTGCAGCCCATTCTGGAATACCTGCTCCTTAAAAATCAGGACTTGGCCCTCTCTTCTGTAAAGGTTCGTCTGGTGTCCGTCTCAGTTTTTCATCTGCCAATCCAGGGTAAACTGGTGTTCTTGCATGAGATGATGGTCAGATTCCTGAAGGGCCTTGAAAGTCCCTTTCTTCCTGTTAGGGGATCCTGTCCCATATTGGGACCTCAATCTGGTTCTTTCCAGACTCTTGGGTCTGCTCTTTGACCCCTTGGGTTCTTGTTCTCTTTCCCAGTTGGTGGAAAGTCACCTTCCTTTTGACTGTAATGCTGGCTAGATGAGTGTCATAGATTAAAGCACTGACCTCGGAACTGCTGTGTACTGTCTCCTACACTGATAAAGTACAGCGGTAATCCCATCCAGCCTTCTTGGCAAAGATGGTGTTTTTGTTTTCATATCAGATCAGGACATTTTCCTCCTGGTTTTCTGTCCTAAGCTGCACAAGATCTCTAAAGAGAAGCTGCTACATGCCTTGGAGACATGCTGTGCAGTGGCATTTTACCTGAACCATGCCAAATCCTTTCGTAAAGCAACACAGCTCTTCATTGTGACAGTAGACAGTTACGAGATAGCACATGTCCCACTGCCACCTCTGATAAGAGCCCACTTGATGAGAGCATAAGCATTGTTGGCAGCCTTCCTGGCACATGTTCCCCTGCAGGATATTTACAGAACCACATCATGGTCTTTGGCAGAGCTGAGTTTCAAAGCTTTACATCTTTGAACTCCTACGCACGTCCATTAGTATTGCTTAGGAGTCATCTCACATGGCATGAACATGAGCAAACACTTGAAGACAGTTACCTGTTCCATAACTGGTGGTGTTTGAGATGTGTTGCTCATGTCTTCTGCTCCATGACCTGCCTTCCTTTCCCGCTGTCAGAGTTGCAGCAAGGAACTGAGTGGAGGGGGGAACAGTTGGTATTGCTCAGACCGTGTCATACACATGCCACTCCAGAGCTGGTCTTCGGGATACCACAAAGGAAGAAACTTGGAGCACTAGTGCACGTGGCAAGTGTATGCACCTAAGATGATAGGAGCAACAAATCTCAAACACCAGTTACAGAAAAATCTTTTATCTAGTTGAGATCAAACCGTTTCAGTTTTGAGCCATCTATCAAATGCAGCCTAGGTCATCAAAGTTACCATTCTCTGACTGAAGCAAGTTGTCACAGTCCATAACTAGCATCCCTTTTAACAGTTTCACCAAAAATCTAGATGAACATGGAGTTCGAGCTACCTTCCTGTTCCTAGAATGGCCCCCCAAATCAGGTTTGCAGTGCTAATCTGGGGAAGTTTTCACTGCTGCTGCCCATTCTATACTGTTTGTGTAGATAAGCAGATGTTGAAATCCTCTGGGATGGTCAACAGCCTTTTGATAGGCATTACATTCACTGTAAGGATGGAGGGGAATGATCATTGTGAAGTGGTGAAATATTATCATCTATAAGGCAAATTACTCACTATTTTCAATTCCACTTTCTCTCTGTGGTTTTTAATGGAGCAGGATCTTTCAGTTACCATTCTTAGTATTTGTTACTGTCTTGCCTTTCTGCAGGAACCAGAAAAGCAAAAGGGAAAACAAGCCATGCCAGAAAAGCATGAGAGTGAAATATTCCAAAAAAAACAGAGGGGGAAAAAAGTATCAAATGTCAAGAAAGAAATTCCAGCTGAAGTGAAATCCAGGTGAGTGTAATTATAAGGATTTCTTCCTAGTTAGGAAGGAAATGTGAAGGTAGAGCTTTCTGTGGTTACCAAGTCTTTAGGCTGCTAGCTTGTCCAGAAAAACCTACTTGTAGTAGCAGTAACCTTACTTGTCTTCCTTCCTAATGTTGGAGAATATCTGTTCTGTAAATGTGAGCAGTCATCTGACAGGAATGCTGTGCATCGAGATACATTTTAGCTCTTGAATAGTGAATCATCTACAATAATGTGACGCTTTTGGTAAATGAGCTTATGTAGAAAAACCAGTTTGGCCATCCATCATTCATCACGTACTGCAGTTAAGTAATAAAGTATCTGGTTCACACCTGTGGTTGATATCAGATACCCTAGGTATCACCGACCAGCAGATCAGGATCTACTGGTAGATTCTGGAGCCTCTGACAGGTGATCCTGACAGGTTTGGCCACGATGTTATCAAGTGCCAGCACTTCAGCTGCCCCTCCTTCCCCCACCCCCCATTGCTGTGCTGCTCCTGCCCTCTGTCTTGGAGCACCTTGCCTTTCAGAGTGAGACACACTGAGGAGGAGGCTGCTGAGATGTTAGGGTGTTTTCCTCCCTCCACCCCTGAACTCCATCTCCATAAAGTGAGCAGGGTGGAATGAGGGCAGGGCCTCAGAAGGATGGGGAAGGAGGTGAGGCATCGGTATTTGGGTTTGAAGTAGATTCTGGATTGACTTAAATTCAAAAAGTGATCTTGTGCTTGAAAAAGATTGGAGACCACTGCTCTAGGTGGAATTACAGTCTCAGGATTTTCCTGTTGAATCTTATAATTAGGGCCCTTATACATACCATTTCATTTAAAATTAGTTTAACTGGTTCATCTGTTTACATATGAAATTTCACGATGTTAATAACTGTCGGGTTCCGTCCCAAAAGGTGATCGGGGTTAGGGGGGCTGATGGATTGCCACCCTCACTTCTGCGCTTCTGCTAATGGAGGACCCTGCAGCCAGAGAGCAGAGACTATTGGCCAGGCCCCAAACTCTAAAGTCAGCACCATCACCCGAGCAGTACAGAATCAATGGTCACAGATTGGTAGGGTTGGGGGGGATTGCATGGGTCCAGTTTTCCTAGCAGTCTCTTGCCCCAGTGGAGAGGATATTAGCTGGAGCCACAGGTTCTCGGCATGTGGTAAGTACTGGTGTCACAGGTGGAGCTGGGACCTACCCACACAGAGTGGGATGTGAGACAGCTGGAACTGTGTGTGTGACCACTCCAGATGCAGCCTGCCTGTATGGGAGCGAAGGGTAGGATTGGTTCCTGCAAGTAATCTGGAGATCCCAGAGATGGGTTGAATCAGTCCCTGCAAGGGAAGAAGAAATCAGAATTCCGGGCCAGGACTAGCACTGAAACCCTGTGCAGGGTAGGGCCTTTAGCTGGGTACCAGATTTCACCAGGGAGATTATAGTTCATGGTCTGTGATGCATTTTTTCAACACTGGCAGTTTGGTAGCATCCTATTTATAATTTATGCGTCAGATTCTTGGATTGGTGATCTATTGCTCCGTCTCCCTTTTGTGTCATGCTAGAATGATTTTTACTTTTCCTCTGCATCATCTGTGCTGACAGAGAAGCTTAGTCTTACTACATCAATTTCTTTGTCATGCTGCTGACTTTAGAGTTTTATAAAATCACAAATACCACACACCTGAATTGTGTAATGGATGGAATGCTACACAGTCCTGTTTTTTGTTTCAGCTACACCAGACTAACACGGCTACATTTCTATCACTATTCTACCTAGCTGTGACAGTGTTGCACCATCATAAACCTCCTGTATGAAAAAAAACCCGGAGGTTTTGGAGATGAAGGTAGTTCACAGGCCCTTATAGGTATATGGGGCAGTAGTATCAAAGGTCAGCTAGTTTGGAGGATGACACAAATGGGATGAGGAGGAGGGTAGGAGTTTGGGTGCAAGATGATGTAGGAGGAGATATAGACAAAGGCGGAGTTAGAATTATGAAGAACTTTGAATGGGAAGAGAAGCTTGACATAAACAAGGAAGGCCATTGCAGAAATTCAAGGGGGAGAGGAGACTTAGAGCAGCAGGAGTAGATGATCTTGGCGGCTGCAGTCAGTATGGACTAAAGGCAGGGGAGTTATGAGTCATGTTAGAGAAGACAAGACACCTAAAACTACATGGCGTGTAAAGGTGAAATTCTTCAACACTTCATCCAGCAACAAAGAATAAATCTGTTCATGTTTTCACTTTAGTTCCTTGGAGCTACCATGTACTTCCCCACTAGAAAACAAACGCAAAACCTTTTCATCCAAGATGTCTCTTCAGCACATGCTGGCAAATGGGTCCAAATCAAGAAACCTCCAGAAAACAAGAGGTACAGTATATCAGTTGCTATAAAACAAGCTTTTGCGGGGAGGGTTGTAGGTTTGGAGAATTTTTCTTGTATTACACACACTTTTTTTTTTAATTTTTAGTTTTTAGAATTTTAGCGTCCTAGATCTCTGTACAAGGAGACGGTGCATCTCTTAATGGCCATGGGCTTGCTCTGGTTTTTTGTTTTTTGGTACAGGTCCAAACAATAAGTTAATGGACAGCAGGCCATCAACACTAGCAAAATTTCTCCCCACTGGCTCTGGACAGGAACTAGGCAATACCAGCAGTTCAGAAGGGGAAAAAGATTCTCCACCACCAGAGTGGGACTGCGTGCCACTTCACAAAGCAGGCAGCTGTAAGTACAGTTACTGAACAGCAGGAGACTACAGTGTTCTGTAGTACTTACAAGGACTGTTGTTTAGATCTTCCCATCCTCCCTCCCCATACAAGCCTTTCCTGATTGTTCAATAGTGGCCCCCATTTTGACAGTAAGTAATGGTAATGTGGAGGTTTGAAAATTAGAGGTAGAACCTTGATTAATTTTTCCACAGATTTTTCTTTCTTAATGGGTAAAATTGTGGAAAAGTTGAGAATTGATAATGATAGGGAGAATATTCATTCAGCTGTTCATCTGAAAACAGAATGCATCATTCTTTTGAAATGTGGGCTCCGTTTTATCAAGTCCAGTACAGCTGGGGTTGTTTGTATATTCCAGGGAAGCATTGCATTTCCATAGCAGCCAGCACCCCAAGTAAGGACCAGTGGCACCTTATGCTCAGTTCTGTACAGACATAAAATAGGCCCTCTCCCAAGGAGCTTACTAAGAAGGCTCTACAGTCTTATTTCCCTTCTCTACAATGCAAACTAACTTTATCTGAATCTTTCATCCAAGCTGTACCCCAAAACTGCTTATAGATACAAATAATATGAGGAGACTGTTCTATTGGGACCGGGGACAGCTTTTCCTCTACCTTGAAGCCAAAAGGTACATGTCAATCATGTGTTCTTCTTCGAGGACTGTCCCTGTGGGCTCTCCACTGTAGGGCTATGTCTATACTGCCCCCTCTTGAGCAAAAAATATGCAAATCAGGCAAAGTGTTGGAATATCGCCACCTCATTTGCATAATTAATGAGACTTCATTTTTGTGCAAGCAGCTTTTGCACAAAAACCTCCTCTTGCACAAGAGCCATTCTTCCTGGAAAAAAAGAGGAAGAACGGCACTTGCTCAAGAGGAGGTTTTTGCACAGAAAGGGGCCATGTAGATGGCTCCTTTTTGTGCAAAAGCCTCTTGTGCAAAAATGGAGCCTCATTAATTATGCAAATGAGGCAGTGATATTCCACACTTCACCTCATTTGCATACATGTGCAATAGGAGTAGTATAGACATAACCCTCATGTTTCGGCACCCCTAAGCTTCTAAACAGAACTTTTTGGCAGCAGTACTCCCTGCACTGTCAACCATCACCTCCGTTCTTTCTCAAGTGCTCCTTGTTCAGTCAGAACAGAACAGTGCTCCGGGATAGCTTAGCTAGAGTTCAGAGATACTATTAGTCTCAATGGTTTTTTTTTCCCCCATCAATTGTTAGGCTTAAAAATCTTTTATTAGTTATTTACTGTCGTTATAGATTTTAGGAAAATATGTCCAAGTCACCAGGCTTCAAGAGATTCCAGACCTAAAGGATGTCCATTCCGATATCGGATGGACGTACACAGTGCATCAGATGCCTGGGCAGGGAACACTCATCAAAATCCTGCCATCACTGCAAAAAGCTCTTTGCCAGATCGCTTAAGATAAGAGGACTCCAGCTTAAGCTTCTTTCAGTGAAGAAGACAGACCAGCATCTGAGTCTCCTTCAGCAATATCACTGCCCTGTACATCTCCAATGGCGGTGTCAGGCCCGGGCACGGCACCGAGCCACAAGCCCTCTAAAAAGACAGTGAAGAGGAAGTATTCTTTGCCTCCTGCTGACAGGCCAACAAAGAAGACATCCCTGCAGCACAAGCCCTCTGCAACCAGGGCTACAGCATCCAGGGACACGCAGGTACTGGGGAAGTCCAGCAAGGACAAGTCCTGAGGGATAGACTCCTCTAAGGCTGCACGACCTGCAGCTTCTGTGACGAAATGCAAGAAGATTGCTTCTGTGTTGTCAGTACCAAAGGCTCCAGTACTGGCAAAACCAGCACCTGTGACACCACTATGGCAAAAGGGTGACCAGATCTCATCTTGGTTACTCCCAAGTCGGTATCAAGGCTCCATAACAAGAGTCCCCTGGCACACTCAACATCTAAAGTGTATGAGGATCCGGTATCACAGCACTTGCAGCCTCCTGCACCGTGTTCTTGCCGCCGCCACACACACCGCAGCGAGACTAGCAGTAGTGTCGGTACCGAGCACAGTGCTCTTCAGTACCGACGCAACACCATTGTCACTGGGCCCAGCAGATTAGCTACTCCTGTGAACTCAGTTCTGCACTTCTCCAGCAACAGTGAGGATAAGCAAGATATGCCATTCTCTCCATGCCATTCCTCACCTAAGCCAATGGTACAGGCCCAACAGCAGGTTGTCCAGATGCACATGTGGTAACCTTTTCCTTGGCTTCCCTCTGTCCCACTCCTGCAACCATGGCAAGGATGGGATCCATGGGCCACAGTCAAAAGCAGAAGTACCACCCCCTTTGATGCCACAACCACAAGAAGTGGCTTCTAAGCTCCCTCCACTGCCTGCATCCGAGTTGACGCGGGAGGATATCAAGGTTCTAGAGACCCAAGATGAAGAAACAATGTCTCGTCTCTTGTTTTTTCATCCTCCCTGGATGAATCTATTATGCCACCGCCACCTACCATGGGTGACAACTTCAGATCATTTCAGGACCTGTACAAGAGGGTCACAGACTTTCTTGACATCTCTTTAGTCAAGGTCCCAGATGTACAGCATAAATTGATGGACATACTTCAGGGTTCTCCCTTGGGCAAGATAGCATTGCCAGTTAATGAAGAGCTATCCTTGACCCTGCTAAGATCCTATGGCAAACTCCGGTTTCTGTTCCACCCACATCCAAGAGGGCAGATAGAAAACATTTCATACCGGCAAAAGGAGCCAAGTTGTTTTTCACACCCCACTCCAAACTCCCTAGTAGTTGATGCTGCAGATTACAGGGGGAAACAAACACAATTTAGATCAACTTCCTATGACGACAAATTGGAAAAGATTGTACCTCCTCGGCAGGAAGTCATATTCATCTGCATCTTTTCATACGCATTGTGAATTACTCTGCCCTTCTTGCAAAAAAGATGTGCAACCATTTTGATAAAATGAGACTTTTTATTGACAAAGTGGCCTACAAATCTAGCATCGAAGAGGATATCTTAATAGCAGATGGCCCTCCATGCTTCTCTGGACATGGCAGACATGGCCTCCAGGTCTCTCGCCACACCAGTGGGCATGCGCAGGGTCGCCTGGCTCTATTTGTCAGGTTTCCCTGAAGTACAAAATACTGTTGAAGACCTGCTGTTTGAGGGACAGAAACAATTTGCGGACAATACTGATACTTCACTCTGTTCTCTAAAAGAGTCTAGGGTAACCCTCAAAATCCTCGGTATGTACATCCTCCAACAAAAGAAAAAAGGTAATCAAATGTGTACGCTCTGGGGAAGAGCAGCATCTTATCCACACCAGAGGCCCTACGACCTGAGGCACAGCCAGAGACAACAGAAGTGGAGACAGCCACAGGATCAACAAATGACACCCCAGTCTGCCAATGGAAGGCAGAGGTTTTGAACCTCTGGTCGGTATTTCAATGTTGTTTCCTCATGCCAGTGCTTACAGATTCAGCCTATAATTCGACGAAACCTGGGCTGCAATAACAGCAGACAAGTGGCCCCTAGAGGTCCTAAGCAAAGTCCTAGCAACTCCATTCTTCAGATTTTCACCAACCCATCCCCATCCCTTTCAGGGAACCTTCTCACAGGCCCCTGTTACAGCAAGAAACAAACTGCTACAAATAGGAGCAATAGGAATTTTCCCAGAACATCACAGGGGAAAGGGGTTCTATTTGAGAGACTTTCTCACTCTCAAGAAGTTGGGAGGATGGAGGCCCATATTGGACTAATACTTCACAATGGTGATCCTGGCAAAGATAATTCCTGCGCTAGGAAGAGGAATGTCATCCCTCGACCTTCAGGATGCATATTTTCATATCTCAATAAGATCTTTCACGAGAAATTTCTGATTGCACTAAACAATCAACACTACCAGTATCAAGTGCTACCGTTTGGCCTTTCGGTGGCCCCCAGGGACATCTCCAAAATTCTGGCCGTTCCAGTGGCACACCTGAGAAAATCAGGCATAGTAATCTACCTATATTTGGACAATTTCCTGATAGTAGCATCAACAGAATGTCAGGCCAGACAATCCACAGAAGCCACAATCAGACTCTTTACAGACCTTGGGCTGCAAATAAACACACAAGTCCAACCTAACCCCTTTGCAAGAACATGAGTTCATAAGGGCCATGCTCAATTGCATACAAGCACAATTGACTCTTCCAGGATTTCATGCACTTTCCGTGTTAACACAGTCTCTCATATGCATCCCAACAGTTTCAGCCAGACAGTGCCTGCAATTGCTAGGTCACATATCCACAACGACTTGCGTAGTACCTCACGCAAGGTTACACATGAGAATGCTTCAGGCCTGGCTGCGCACTTGCTTCCTCCCACACAGGCACTCACTACACAAGATCCTCAGCCCTACAAACAGGGTCAGATAGTCCCTCTTGTGGTGGATTCAACACAACAACCTCTGCTCGGAGGTTCCTTTCCACCATCAGTCCACATCATGGCGGATGCCTCACTGGAAGATTGGGGAGCCCATATACGGGATCACATAACTCAGGGCAGATGGTCTTCTGAGGAGATGAACATGCGCATCAATGTGCTCAAGTTGAGAGCCGTAAGAAGGGCATGTGAATGCTTGCTTCCTCTTAATTCAGGGCAAGGCAGTCTGGGTATATACAGACAACACTGTATGCATGTTCTACATAAACTGGCAGGGCGGAGCCAGATCACATCAGCTCTGCAGCAAAGTGGTTGCTCTATGAATATGCTGCATACTCCCCAAAATAGACATATCAGCCATATATCTCCTGGGTGAACAAAATGCCACAGCAGACAAGCTCAGCTGCTGTTTCCACCAGAAGCATGAGTTGGAGATACACCCTCAAGCACTGAATTTCATCTTCCACAGGTCGGGCTCTGCAAAAATAGACTTGTTCGCAACATTACTCAATTCCAAGTGCCCCAAGTTCTATGCCAGAGCGGGCTTGGGCAAGAACTCTATGGGTGTTGCCATGATCAGCAACTGGCCTCACAATCTATTATATGCCTTTCCATCTTTTCCCCTCATAGGGAAGGTAATTAATAAGATAAGGCATGACCAGGCAGGTGTGATTATAGCACCTGTGGCCCAAACAGACATGCTATCCTTACCTGCCTCTGATGTCAGTTGCTCCTCCAGTTCCTCTTCCTCCATGGCCAGACGTAGTGCACCAGGACCAGGGCTGGGTTCTGGATGCTGAGGCTCACAAGCTGCATCTGATTGCATGGCTCCTTCAGGGTTAACAGTGCACTCATTTACCTGCTCGGAAGAAATAAAAAGCATAATCCTTAATTGCCATAAACAGAGTTCAGGAAAAACTTACCTGTACAAATGGTGACACTTTTCTGAGAAGGCTACCCACAGAGCACTACAGCCATGGTCAATGCAGCCCACAATAGTCCTGAATACCTCCTCACACTAAAACCTCAAAGCTTGTCTAATGTTAAGGTTCACCTTGTGGCCATAACAAATGAGCATAAGGTGGATGGACAAACTGATCTCTCATCCGATCACCAAGAAATTTATGAAAGGCCTTGGCAATACCTTCCCTTCGAGAAAGCCAGTAATTCCATCTTGGGATCTCAACTTAGTTTTTCACACATTAACTCGTCCTCCATTTGAATTCATGGTGACTTGCTCATTAGCCCACCTTTCCATGAAGGTAGCATTTTTAATATCCGTTATGGCAGCCAGAAGGGTCAGCAAGATAGCCGCCCTTATGGCCAACCCACCGTTTACGACATTCGACAAAAACAAGGTCATACTCAGACCACATCCAAAATTTCTTCCAAAGATAGTCTCATGTTTACATCTCAATGAGCCTATATAATTTACCAGTCTTCCATAAGAAGCCTCGTCCAAATGCCAATGCGGCAAGACTCTGCTCATTGGACGTCAGACAGGCCATTGCACTTTACCTAGACAGAACAAGACAATTTAGACAATCACACAAGCTGTTTGTATCAATAGTAGACTGCTTTAAAGGGCAAGCGGTATCCAAACAAATGATCTCCAAGTGGATCGTGAATTGCATTCGCAAATGCTATGCCATCAGCAAAGTTGCATTACCTACACCTGTACGGGCACATTCCACAAGAGCGATAGGCACATCAATGGCCACCTTGCATAATGTGCCCATCTGAGACGTATGCAGGGCAGCAGCATGGGCCTCCACACATACCTTTACAAAGCATTATGCATTAGATACTTACCATTCACAGTGTACCTCCTTTAGAACATCAGTCCTCTCAGTGTCCATCAATGAGATCCTAAGCCCCTCCTTCCCAGAGGCTAAAGGTACTGCTCCATAGTCCCCCACAGGGACACTCCTCGAAGAAGAAAAGAGAGGATACTCCTCTTGTGCAGTAACTGGTGTTCTTCAAGATGGGTGTCCCCATGGCACCCAGCGGGAGTACTGCTACCAAAAAGCTCTGATTAGAAATGTAGGGGTGCCAAAACACCGACAGTGGAACACCCACAGGGACACCAATCTTGAAGAAAACCAGTTACTACACAAGATGAGTAAAGTCTCTTTTATGCAGTCAGGCTTTGAGGGCTGTGTTAGGTTCCAACTGATGACTGATACTTCAGGGCAGGACATGAAACCAGAAAAACAATCAAACCCTGTTTATGCCAACAGTGGAGGGGAGGAAACTGTGAAAATGCAATGTTCCTGCCTGCCTCCACTTTCTCAGGAAGATCTACGTTACTGGTGGCACAGATTTCTTTGGATGTAAATATATGCCTCTTGTAGTGATTGTAGATGTAATAGTTGGTTTGTTTTGGCCTTTTTTCCTCTATATATAGTCATCTTTCCCGGACTCATGTGTTTCAGCCACAAAACAGTGAAAGATAATTGGGGAGCTCTAGTAGGCGTAGGTGGAAAGTAGAGTGGAAGCATACATGGTTCCACTTCCTTGGTGGGTAAAAGAGAAGCAGCTGCATTCTGCATTGAGTGAACATGTACTAATGGAGACCAGCTTGAAAGCTCCACCTCTGCTGAAATTTTCATCCTAAGGCATGGATGTGTAGAGGTTGTGATTGCCAGATGTAGAGGATGTAGGAGAATAGCAGTTCATGTCAGAGTGATGTTAATACTATAGACAGTGGAGGAAAATAGAAGATTTTTAATTGGGGAAATGGAATTATGTTTGAAGATGCACCTTTCTTTACCCATTACATGCTTTTCATATAACTCACTTTACCTGCTGCCTTTGTTCCACTTTGCTATTCCAAAGGTACATAGCTAAACATATTCCTATACAGAATCTGTGTGGTCCTGCAGCAATTTTAATTAGCAGCTAAATCAGTATGAGCTTCATGTGAGCTGCAATGTGCATCAATTTTTTCACTGACATCTCAGAAATCTGTCAGAGTGAAACTGGTTCTGAATCTAGCAATTTTTCAGCGTTATTGACCTATAAGTGATTACAAAAACAAACAAACAGCCTTGAGAATTAGAACTCTGGGAAGGGTTGACATGCAACACTGTTGGGAAAACTGCATTTTCACAGAAGATTTTTTTACTTCATGTTTCAACAAAAGTGATAAGTATCTTTTTCACCTGACTGAAATCTACACATATTCCTGGGTGTGAGGCCAGATGAGTACAATTTGATAGCTTATTAGAGAATTAGAAAAAACATAAACAATGAAAAGTCTAATTTTTAAGTTTTTCCTGTTACAGACTAATTTGGCTACCCCTCTGAAACTAGAGAATTAAGAGGCTATTATAAAAGCAGTTTTTGCTGACGTTTTGTCACTAGTACTACTCTAGGTCAGCTTTCCTCAGCCTAATTTTTTGTGACATTATATGGTTTAACATTCATTTCACTTAATTCTCCATTTTCTTTCTATGATAATTTAATATCTGAATATTTGACATACAACTATTGTTACATGAATATATTTGAATACAAGAATTTCTGGGAATTTCAGAAGGAGATACAGTAAATAGAACATCAGAAAGGGTAACAAACCTCCTTACAAGTAGCCCGTGTCGTGAACTGAATACTATAAGACCTTTTTTGCTTGGTTTCCCAGCTATGGACAACCTTTATAAACTGTCTCTGCAAACTCTCAACGCAGATGCTTTCTTGAAACAACGACAGACCTCACCAACTCCTGCTTCTCCATCTCCACCCCCTGCAAATCTAGCTTTTGTGCCACGGAACACTTACAGTAGTATTGTGAACAGTAGTTGCAACAAGTAAGTTGAATCTCTACTTTGTGTTAGCAAATTCTAGGTGGAAAGAGCAGTCCGGTTATCTGTCTGCCAGTATATTTCTCAGTGCATTTTCACTCCCTTTTAATACTCTTTCCCTTTCCCATGCAGGGGTCTGTGGTTCTTGATTTAAAGTGCTCTGAGTTTGTTCTTGTATATGTACCACATTCTGTAATTTTGCAATGGGTTAGGGTTTCTTAAATTTGATTCTTCAGTGTGACAGATTGGGAAAATTGTTATAGACCACTGCTTGAGGTTGAAAAGCTGCTATGACATCTGTATCCATGATTTTACAGTCTTAAATGACTGCTTCTTGGAGTCTTGGATCTGGAGCCCACAAGGAGAGAGGCAATTCTTGACTTAGTCTTAAGTGGAGTGCAGGATCTGATCCAGGAGGTAAATATTGGAAATAGTGACCATAATATAATAACATTTGACATCCCTGTGGTGGGAAAAATGCCTCAGCAGCTCAACACTCTGGCATTTAATTTCAGAAAGGGGAACTACACAAAAATGAGGCAGTTAAACAAAAATTAAGATATAGGGATAGAAATAAAATCCCTGCAAACTGCATGCAGACTTTTCAAAGTCAGCGTAATAGAGGACCAACTTAAATGTATATCCCAAATTAAAAACACAGTAAGAGAGCCAAAAGAGTGCCACCATGGCTTGGCTTAACCAAGTAAAAGAAGCAGTGAGGGGTAAAAAGGCATAGTTTAAAAGGTGGTAGTTAAATCCTAGAGAAGAAAATAGAAAGGAGCATAAACTGTCAAATTAAGTGTAAAAATATAAGAAAAGCCAAAAAGGAGTTTGAAGAACAGCTAGCCAAAAGCTCAAAGTAATAGCAACACATTTTTAAGTACTTAAGAATCAGGAAGCCTGCTAAAACACCAGTGGGACCCCCTGGATGATTGAGATGCCAAAGGAGCTCTCAAAGACAATAAGGTCACTGCAGAGAAACTAAATGAATTCTTTGATCTTCGCAGCTGAGGATGTTACAGAGATTTCCAAACCTGAGCCATTATTTTTAGGTGACACATCTGAAGAATTGTCCAAGATTGAGGTGTCACTAGAGGAGGTTTTGGAACAGATTAATAACTAGCCAGTAACCTGTCACAAGGACTAAATGGTATTCTCCCAGAAGTTCTGAAAGAACTCAAATGGAAAGTCGCTGAACTCTTAACTATGGTTTGTAACCTATCCTTTAAACCAGCTTCTGTACCCAGTGACTGAAAGATAGCTAATTTGACACCAGTATTTTTAAAGGGCTCTAGAGGTGATCCTGGCAATAACAGACCACTAAGTCTCATGTCAGTACTGGGCAAATTAGTTAAAACGATAGTAAAGAATCAAATTGTCAGACACATAGATGAACATAACTTGTTGGGGAAAAGTCAACATTGTTTTTGTAAAGGGAAATCATGCCTTACTAATCTACGAGAGTTCTTTGAGGGGGTCAACAAACATGTGGATAAGGGGGATCCAATGGATAGAGTATTCCAGAAAGCCTTTGACAAGGTTCCTCACCAAAGGCTCTTAAATAAATTAAATTGTCATGGGGTAAGAGAGAAGGTCTTCTCATGGATTGATAACTGGTTAAAAGACAGGAAACAAAGGATAGGAATAAATGGTAAGTTTTCAGAGTTGAGCAGTGTGTAACTAGTGTGGTCCCCCAAGGATCTGTCCTGGGACCAATCCTATTCAACCTATTTATAAATGATCTGGAGAAAAGGGTAAACAGTGAGGTGGCAAAATTTGCAGGTGATACTAAACTGCTCAAAATAGTTAAGACCAAAGCAGACTGTAAAGACCTTCAAAAATATCAAACTAAGTGATTGGGCAGTAAAATGGCAAATGAAATTTAATGTTGATAAATGTAAAGGAATGCATCTGAAAAAATAATCTGAACTCTACATACAAAATGATGGAGACTAATTTAGCTATAACTACTCAAGAAAGATCTTGGAGTCATTGTGGCTAGTTCTCTGAAAATGTCCACTCAATGTGCAGCAATAATTAAAGGGATAGAGAATAAGACAGAGAATATCTTATTGCCTCTATATTAAACCATGGTACGCCCACATCTTGAATACTGAATACAGATGTGGTCGCCTCATCTCAAAAAAGATATACTGGCATCGGAAAAGGGCAGCAACAATTAGGGTTTTGGAACGAGTCCCATATGATGAGAGATTAAAAAGACTGGGACTTTTCATCTTAGAAAAGAGAAGACTAAGCGGGAGGGGAGAATATGCTAGAGGTCTATAAAATCGTGACTGGTATGGAAAAAGTGAATAAGGAAAAGTTTTTTACTTGTTCCATAACGTAAGAATGAGGGTTAGCCAAATGAAATTAATAGGTAGCAGGTTTAAAACAAACAAAAGGAAGTTTTTCTTCATGTAGCACATGATCAACGTATGGAACTTCTTGCGAGAGGATGGTGTGAAGACCAGGACTTTAACAGGGTTAAAAAGAACTAGAAAAATTCACGGAGGTTAAGTCTATCAATGCTTATTAGCCAGAATAGATAGGAATGGAGTCTCTAGCCTCTGTTTGTCAGTGGCTGGGAAAGGATGACAGGACAGGGATCACTTGATGATTACCTGCTCTGTTCACTCCCTCTGAGGCAGTGGTTCTTAACCTTACTACAGCCTGCACCCCTTTGGTTCTCAAAATATGGTCTCTCACCCCTTATTAAAAATCGTTATTAAAAAGTAGGTCAGTTTTAAACCTAAGATGTATCAAAAATCTGGCATATCTCACACCCCCAAGGGGTGCATGCACCTCAGGTTAAGAACCACTGCTCTGGGGCATCTGCCATTGGCCACTATTAAAAGACAGGACACTGGGCTAGATGGACCTTTGGTCTGGCCCAGCATGGACATTTTTATGTTCTTATGTTAGTTTTTTTAAAGGTTAACATGTGGTGAGGAGCACTTGTCATAACCAGGAGTAGGTGCTGCCTTGAATGGCCTATGTATACAGACTTATGGAGTCTAAATAGAAGATGGAGATATTGAATGAATACAGACAGATGGGGGAGTACAAGGACACAGTGGTATCACATTGGTCAGTCTACTAGGCAATGGGCTCCACACAACAGCCAACTAACTCTTTAATTTTTTTGTAGGCATCATATCTTTGCAGATGTTTACACAGAGCTCCTCCAAGTTTGCGGTTTGGTAGAAAGCACAAAGGAGTGTCTATTTGAAAATGTAGTAAGTGGCCAGTGAAGTCTGGAGGTATTTGCTGACTGAAAGTAGGAGTCTACATTTCGATACTGAGTGAGAGCTCATAGGTGGTAGAGTGAGAATAGGTGTGAAGGCTCTTGAAAACAAAGACAAGAAGCTTAGCTTTGGTGTGAATGACCAGTGGAGAGACTCAGAGTAAAGGGTGACACGAACAAAGCAATAGGCCACTAATATGATCCGGAATGGATATCAGTAGGGTAAGATGGCATTTTTTTCAAGGCCAGGGAGAGAGATGTTGCAGTATTATAGAGGAGAAGCATGGATGAGAGCTTTAGCTATGTGAATGGATTCTGTTCCTCCTCAACAGTCTCCAAGACCGCATGACACATTAAAGGTCCATGCCAAAGAAGGAAACCTGCCAAGGAAGTTACTCAACAGTTGAATATTTCTTCTTTCACTCTATATGAAGCTGTTGTCTCATGTTTACTATATCAGACAATTTCAAGATCTGATAATCCCCATTTAGAACTAGTGGAGGAGATACAGCACAAACTGTTAGACCTGTCGTCAACATGGGTGGCTTTCTCTATCACATGCTTTATGGAAATTACCAGGTCCAAATGGCAGACTCCTGCTACTGCTCCCCCATCCCCAACAGCTAAAAGACCAGAAAATGGTATTATGTCCCAGCTGGGCATAACATAACACACACATAACACGCAGATCCTGTTATGACTCTTAGTTTTAGAATTCTAAGCTACAGAAAGCTTATTGTATCAATGCTACAAGCATGAATTCAAATCTGTTGAGCCATTACAACCTGTATATTCAGAGAAAAAAAATTAAAATAATTTTTACATTCACCTACCTGTGTTGTTCACCCCATATACCAACTGTAGTTCATTCTCCAAGGATGTCCTCCATATCTTGTAGGAATCCAGCCTTTCTTGCCTTCATTTTCTAGGTCCTAACACATCTTTTTTTTTCCAGATTAAGAAAGCTAATGTTTCCTCTAGAGACCTCAGCAGTGTTGGTGCTTTGAGCCTTATGTTTGCAATCATTTAATAGTAACTCCTTTGCTTGATTTATATAGTTAAACTGTCTAAATGTCAGCAGAGTAACTAAAACCTGGGCTTTGGAAATTTGTGTGGTATTATATTCTGGCCCAAAATGTGAGGCTATTTCTGCAATAACTTTATATTATTACAAAGCCAGTTAAATACTAGTCCTGAAAACTTCCTTTTGTAGTATTGTGCTGTATCCTAACACTTTACCTTTTTTTCCCCTTCTTTTCAGTGAAGCAAAAAGCAAACAGCTTAATAGTGCCAAACACAAGTTGGCAAAGGCAGCTTCTCTCCCTGGCAGGAATGGAAACCCCACTTTTGCTGCTGTAGCTGCAGGTTATGACAAGAGCCCAGGTAATGGAACTGTTTTGGAGTAATATCAGAGTTGACTAATGTTCTTGTACCATTTCATTGCTTTATTCAATTTGAATTCATTGTTGCAGGAGGTAGTGGATTAGCAAAGGTTTCACCAAATAAAACAGATGTTTCTGGCAATATCAGCATTTCTCACACACCAGTTGACAGTGATGGCTCTGACAGGTAACTAATTTACTTCTAAAAACCCAATCTCTTCACCTTCCCTATAAAAACGTTAGGGAATACATATGAAGTCAACAGAGGCATTCTTTGCAGATAGGAGGCACGCATTTTTGTTCCTAGAAGGGATAGGTTTTTTATTATTTCAGAGGTGGACATCTGACAATGGCCATCTAAACATGAGGATCATTAGCATGCTCAAGTTTTAGAACTAAATGGATGACTTGGAAGTAGGGCAGCAATTCTCAATTGTAGGTAAAGACCCCATTTTAATGTGTTTGTCAGTGCTAGAGTTAGACTTAATGGGGCCCATGGCCCTGGACCTTGGAGCTCGGACTATCAGCCCTCTGCCCAATGCTGAATCCCATGAACTTTTGGAGCAGCAGGGATCAAGTGGTCTCAGGCTGCAGTCCCTCCTCCCGGAGTCATGCAATTTTTGATATCAGAAGGGGATCACAGTGCAATGAAATTTGAGACTCCCTGAAACAGGGAAAATATCTTTCATGGCCTCTGATTCTTATGCTGTTTAATACTGTCTTTTTCCCTTTGCCAGGCAGCTATATCTACGTCCCTATCCAAGCAATAGGGAATCCATGTGGCTTTCTCAGCATCTTGAGAAGCATGCACTTGGTTCACCTGTTAGAGCCTGTTGGTGGAGTTTCTGACCACAGAGCAGGGGAGCCAAGTGTTTTCTCTCCTAATTTAACCTTGAGGACAGGAATGGTGACACTGTTTCCCAGTTTTGAGGGCAGAAACGTAGCATAGTCAGATTAAATGATACTTCCCAGTTGGCAGCATGACCTTAATTAAAAGGTGATGGATGTTTGCATCAGCATGGTTACTAGAACAATGGACAAGAGGAGGAAATGAGCTCTGAGGGAGAATGTGTTTGACACAGAGCTAATAGCTGTTATGGAGTAAGAACTAGGTATTAGCTAGGCTTTTGCTTTCCTGACCAAACTGCTTCTCCCCTCATCACATTTGTTAACATTTATTAAATTTAAATTGAGAAACTACAATCTTAGCAATTGAATGGCTTTCTTTTAAGGGATCTTTTAAATAATTTAGAACCTAGACTGGTACCTGTCTGGTGCAGAATTTCCCCTAGATAGGGACAACAAAAACTTCTGAGAAATCAAACAAAAGAGCTATTGTCAAATGTGTACTTGAGATAACTGGAAATAGAGCAGTATAGTTAACTGCTGATGCAGAGAAGCCTTTCTCTCATAAGACAGGTGCAAACAGAAAAGTAAACCAAAAGGCTTTCTGAAACTGTTAGGGCCAGATGAGAGAAATCTAAATTAACAGAGTGCAATAATGATGAGTTACAAAAAAAAAACCCACACAGAGTATGGTAAAATACTTGATCACTTCAAAAATGAGTAGTTATGTGGTACCTTAGACTAACAAAACTATATGTACAGTATCATGAGATTTTGTCAGCACAGTTCACTTCTGATGAGCTTGAGTGGAGAAAAAAAGATGAGTTTTTGTTTTTTGTTTTTTCTGCTCAAGCTCTTCTGTGGAAGTGGGTTTTGTCCATGAAAGCTCATGATACTGTATATCTATTTTTTGTTAGTCTCTAAGGTGCCACAGGACTACCGATTTTTTTAAGTTACAGACTAACACGGCTATGTCTAAGAGACTTGGTCGCTTCAGTTCTCTTTACACCTGGTATCCTATTTCAACTTACGTTTCCTGACAGTAAATCTGTTTCCCACAGTGTCTATATGTACAGCAGTAAGCTTTTATCATTAGTGATCCAATTCAGAATTAACTTTGTGTATTGTTCCACCCTCTTATGTTTTTAGTTCTGGTTTGTGGAGTCCCATCAGCAACCCTAGCAGCCCAGACTTCACACCCCTCAATTCATTCTCAGCATTTGGAAATTCTTTCAACTTAACTGGGGGTGAGTAAATAAACAATCAAGTGTGAAAAATTCTTCATTCCTTTCTCCATGTTGGAAATATAAAAGTAGTTCTTCAGGGGTTTTTTTTAGTTTAAGGGAAGAAATTGTTAGAAGTATGGTGGAATAGTCTAATACAGTGGTTTTCAACCAAAGGGATGTATAACCAATGAGATGTATGCAGTAGGGATGAGAATGGTTAACTGATACCTGGAAGCAGCCTGTTACAGGCAGAGAGCTGCTTCAGCCCTGTGGGAGCCAGGAGCAAAAGTGGGAGGGAGGTGGAGGGTGAGAGCAGTCCCCTGTTGAGATCTCATTTAATTGGCTAACCAGTTAAACCTACTGATTAACCAGGGTTTTACATCTCTAGTATGCAGAGTTCTTCCAGGGCATACATCAACTCATCTAGATATTTGCCTAGTTTTACAATAGACTACATAAAAAGCATGAGAAGTCAGTACAAACTACAATTTCATACACTAACTTGTTTATGGCGAGGAGTCCTGTGGCACCTTATAGACTAACCGAAGTGTTGGAGCATAAGCTTTCGTGGGCAAAGACCCACTTCGTCAGATGCAAGCTTATGCTCCAACACTTCGGTTAGTCTATAAGGTGCCACAGGACTCCTCTCCGTTTTTGCAGATTTAGACTAACACGGCTACCCCTCTGATACTTAACTTGTTTATATGGCTCTATCCACTAAAATACAAGTACAATATTTATATTGTAATCAAGAGTTATAATTAGTATAGTGAAAGGAAGCAAGCTTTCGGTATTAGTGTGCTCTGACACTTTTGTGTTTTTTATGTCTGTTTTTTTTAACCAAGTATAGGATAGCATGGAATCCTAGGGCTGGAAGAGACCTTGGGAGGTCATAGAGTCCAGCCCCCTGCCCAAGGCAGGACCAATCCCAACTAAATCAACCCATCCAGGGCTTTGTCAAGCCTAGACTTAAAAACATCTAGGGATGGAGATTCCACCACCTCCCTAGGTAACCCATTCCAGTGCTTCACCACCCTCCTAGTGAAATAGTTTTTCCTAATAGCCCGCCTAGACCTCCCCCACTGTAACTTGAGATCATTGCTCCTTGTTCTGCCATCTGTCACTACTGAGAACAGCCTCTCCTTCTTTGGAACCTCCCTTGAGGCAGTTGAAGGCTGCTATCCAATCCCCCCTCACTCTTCTCTTCTGCAGACTAAATAAGCCCAAATCCCTCAGCCTCTCCACGTAAGTCGTGCTCCAGCCCCCTAATCGTTTTGGTCACCATCCTCTGTATCCTCTCCAGTGCGTCCATATCCTTTCTGTAGTGGGGGCCCCAAACTGGACACAATATTCCTGTGCCTAATAAAGGGGAATAATAACTTCTTTAGATCTGCTGGAAATGCTCCTCCTAATGCACCCTTATATGTCATTTAGCCTTCTTGACTACAAGGGCACACTGACTCATATCCAGCTTTTCATCCACTGTAATTCCCAGATCCTTTTCTGCTGAACTGCTACTTAGTAAGTTGGGCCCCAGCCTGTAACAATGTTTGGGATTCTTCTGTCCCAAGCGCAGAACTCTTCATTTGTCCTTGTTGAACCTGATCAGATTTCTTTTGGCCCAATCCTCCAATTTGTTTAGGTCAGTCTTGGGCCCTATCCCTACCCTCTGTATGCACCTCTTTCCCCTAGGTTAGTGTTATCCGCAAACTTGCTGAGGGTGCAATCCATCCCCTCATTCAGGTCATTAATAAAGATGTTGCACAAAACCAGCTCTAGAACCCATCTTTGGGGCAGTCCACTTGAAACTGACCACCAACCACTCATCAAGCCATTGATCATTACCTGTTGGGCCCAATAATCTAGCCAGCTTTCTATCCATTTTGCAGTCCATTTATCCAATCCATGCTTCCTTAACTTGCTAGCAAGAATATTGTGGGAGACTATCAAAAGTTTTGCTAAAGTCAAGGTATATCACCTCCACTGATTTTCCCCCTGTCCATAGAGCCATCATAGAAGCTAATCAGATTGGTCAGGCATGACTTGTCCTTGGTGAATCCATGCTGACTATTGCTGATCACTTTCCCCTCTTCCAAGTGCTTCAAAATGGATTCCTTGAGGATCCCCTCCATGATTTTTCCAGGGACTGAGGTAAGGCTGACTGGTCTGTAGTTCTCTGGATTGTCCTTCTATTTTTTAAAGATGGACACTGCATTTGCCTTTTTCCAGTCATCCAACACCTCTCCCAATCTCCACGGCTACGTCTACACTGGCCCCTTTTCCGGAAGGGGCATGGTAATTTTTGAGATCGTAATAGGGAAATCCGCGGGGGATTTAAATATCCCCCGCGGCATTTAAATAAAAATGTCCACCGCTTTTTTCCGGAGGATCGGGGCCAGTGTAGACGCTCTTTTCCGGCTTTTCTAAAAGCCGGAAAAAAGCGGCGGACATTTTTATTTAAATGCCGCGGGGGATATTTAAATCCCCCGCGGATTTCCCTATTACGATCTCAAAAATTACCATGCCCCTTCCGGAAAAGGGGCCAATGTAGACGAGCCCCACGAGTTTCCAAAGATAATGGCCAAAGGCTCTGCAATGACATTTGCCAACTCCCTCAATATCCTCAGATGCATTAAATCTGGAGCCATGGATTTGTGTACGTCCAGCTTTTCTAAATAGTTCTTAACCTGTTCTTTCTCCACTGAGGGCTGCCCACTCCTTCCCATACTGCATTGCCTAGTGCAGTAGTCTAGGATCTGACCTCCTCTGTAAAGACAGAGGCAAAAAAAGCATTGAATACTTCAGCTTTTTCCACATCATCTGTCACCAGGTTACCTCCCTCATCCAGTAATGGCCCCACCTTCCCTGATCACTGTCTTATTGCTAACATGCCTGTAGAAACCTTTCTTGTTACCCTTCACATCCCTTGCTAGCTGCAATTCCAATTATGCTTTTTAAGTGATGTGAAACTTGGCGTATGTAAGGAAAATTAAATTCCTAAAAGAGGTACAGTAGTATTGAAAGATTGAGAGCCACTGATCTAGTATCTGAGCCCAGAAAAAATTTGATATTACTTATGTGCTAAAACTGTAGGTACAGTGACATTCTGGTTTTGATTGTCTTAAGACAAAGAAAGGCAACAGATATTTGCTACTTCACTTAATTAGAAACAGGCTGAGATTATCCTCTTATTTTTTATTCAATGAAATCAAAAGATAGAGAATTCAAAATTAATACAAAGAAACTACCGGTAGTTACATTCAGTTCATACTTAGATTGTAGAATTTTGAATCCATCTTAATTGATTCCACAAAATGTCAATGAGTCAAAGTGGGATTAGAAGTTTATTTAGATAACAAGGCTATGCAGAGTTTCAGCAGTTGATGGAAAGTGTAAAGGAGTCGAGGAATCTAGATTCCTGATATTAATGAGTTAATATGCAGCAACCATTAAAGAGCTATTGAACTCTATGTAGTGTGCATGTAGTACCCGCTATACTGAGGAAAATCATACACTGTATATTTCCCCTGGTATTTTAAATACAATACTAATGTGTGTGTTTCTTTTCCTACCTTTTTAGAGGTTTTCAGCAAACTTGGGCTCCCTCGATCTGCTTATGGCCAGGATATGCAACGAAACTGGAGTGAATTTAGTAACATCCCTTCATCCATCTGGGACTCTTCAGCTACAGGTCTTGTACCCTCCTGGCCAACAAATTCAGGTTCCCCAACTCACACAACTCCAGTAAGTACACAGGCGCTATAGTCTTTTAGCCATGTGACTTAATTAGTATCCAGAGTCTCTTTAATTGAATGCTGCTGAAAGTTTGGTTGCTCTTCATCTGAAGGGTTGACAAGGAAGAACTTAATCCTCATTTTATGTAGTCAAAATAGCTGTTGAATGAAAAAAGTTTAAAGATATTTGTGTGCTGTAAAAACCAATGAAAAAGATGTATTCACCTGCACATAGATCAGTGTACATTGCTTTACATAAAATACCTGTCTTAGGGCCAGTCTTACAGCAAAGTTGCAAGCACTTGGAATTTTTATAAAACCACTTGTTTGGTACTCAAGTAGCTTCTTCCAGTATTAGACATATGCACTCCTATAGTACTCCTATCTATTCTGCACCAAAAGCCAGGTGCATTTGCTCTATCACCGATAAAGCTACTCCTTCCACTTTCATGCAGTTAAGAATTGCCAAATGTCATCTTGGCTAATCTCGATTCTGCTTGGTAGCCCCATTATCTTTCAAAATTCTAAATCACTTCCGTCCAAGACATGATATTTTCATACCTATTTTTCAGGAGTTGCAAATTTTCCTAATACTGCAGCTTTAAAACAAAGGCCACAAATGTAGATAAAGAAATCAGATACTGAAGGGGCAGACTCTTTGCTGACAATGACTTTAGCCCCATAAATCTTGCATGTAGCTAGCTAGAAAGAATAGATCTGACATTTAGACAGATAGTAGTAACTTCATTCTCTTTTCCTTGCATTCCGTATTTTGCTTATCTATTATGAAGAATCTGATATTCAGGACAGCAGTGGGGAATGATGTTTTTAACTATATCACATGCTTCCTCTTATTAACATTAATACAGCTTATAGGAAAATTAATTTTCTCCCCATTTCAATGCAGTGTTTCCTCTTATGGTAGGAATTTAGGTGGCATAACACCCCATTGTTGCTAACCCCTGTACTCGATGTTTAACTCAACATTTTAGTGTCATGGGTAGAGCCCTGCATGGAAACAAAAATGTAGATCTGCATTTGCCAGGCTAAACTTCTCATCTGATCCACAATTTGTGATTTGGATTTTACTTGCTTCTGCTCAACAAATCTGGAGGGGAGGAAGGAGGGAATACAGATGAGCAAGGAGAGAGGAAAGGGTTGTGCAGGGAAGGGAGAGGCAGCATGAAAGCAGGGACTAAGAGGCAGCAAGGTCCTGGGATCTGGGCTCCACAGGTTATTGCTTACCAAGCGAGGGGCCAGTCAGGGCCAGCACTTAGCTTCTTCTGCAGGGAGATCTAGAATGCAGCTTCTTGTGTCCTTTCCCTGTCAGCAGTTCAGAGGCCTGCCCTACTCCCCTCTTCCCCCCTCCATCTGGTGGCGGGGAGGGGGAGCCCTGACCAGGCATCCACTCGGCTATCTGTGCTTATGTAGGGCTCTTGTCATGGGAGAGTTTATAAAAGTGTCACTTTATTAACAATTGACCAACCTCTGCAGCTACTGCTTAAATCACTCACCCCCATTCTCAGTGGTTTTCTTTTGCTCATTCATAGTTTCTAAAAAGTGTTCATGTGGGAGCAGGGATGACTTCTCCACTGGAAAAAAAATTACAAAAATGAAGAGCTTAAACATCCAAAAAAGAGAATCCGAGGATTTGAAATTCAGATTACTACAGGCAGTCCCCAGGTTACGTACAAGATAGGGACTGTAGGTTTGTTCTTAAGTTGAATTTGTATGTAAGTCGGAACTGGTACATATTGTACTCCAGGTGCCCCCGATTCAGCCGCTGCTGAAACTGACCAGCGGCTGACTACAGGAAGCCTGAGGCAGAGTTGCTTTGCCCCGGGCTTCCTGGAATCAGCTGCTGATCAGTTTCAGCAGCAGCTGACTTGGGGACACCTGGGGTAGAGCAGCTGGGGTGCTGCTGGGTTGGTCTGGTAGCGCCGACCCTTGGCACAGCGGGACCAACCCAGCAGCACCCCAGCTGCTCTTGGGGACGCCTGGAACTGACCAGTGGCTGGCTGACTACAGGAAGCCCGAGGACTGCCTGTACTAAATTTTCCATGATGAGTTTTATTTTGTTTTGCCCTCAAATGCAGAATTCATTGGTATGTGATTGTTTAACATACAAAAACTTATCAGGCTTTTATCCCCAGGATTAGAAAGCACAGGTACGGTGAAATCCAGTGCATCTGATGATTTTAGAACTAATCATGTCTGAACTAATTGAATGTTAGTTTAAAAGCTAACAGAGAGCAATGACTAAGACTGTTAATAAAATTTGTATAATTGTAACTAATGCAGCATTTATTTTTCTGTACTTCAGTCGATCCTTGGCAACCCCAGTGGCTTGTGGTCTACCACCACTCCCTTCAGCAATTCTATTTGGTCAAGTAACCTCAACAGCAGCCTTCCCTTCACCACGCCAGCAAATACATTATCTGGAATTGATCTGATGGGTAGTGAAAACTCCCCTGCTCCTCCTCCACCTTCTGGTGCCGGTGTTACTAACCTGGCTGAAGACATGGGACAGACGTATAATCCCTGGCGAATTTGGAGTCCTGCAATTGGAAGAAGAAGCTCAGATCCTTGGTCTAACACCCATTATCCTCATGAAAACTAAAATTAGGCTATACAAAGGGACATTTATCCAGATCATGATACAATTCTGAATATGCCATTTTTGGAACATCATTTTCAGGCTATTATTACCATTGCTTTTTTCTTCCCCTTTTGCAACACAGTTGAACCAGCCATGCTTTCATTAAAGTCTACTTTGCAATTATGATAGTGTGAGATCACAGTTAAGCTTGTAAAAGTCAGTGTGATGACAAACCAAACTTCAACTAAGATTTATAAATTGGAAGAGCTTTCATTGGTTTTCTATTTTATCATCTGCCATTCATTATTTGGGAGACAATTTGAATTAGAAAATGGTCCCAGCATGCAACAATTTTATCAAAGTACCAGTTCTGGTTTTTAATTTTTTTTCCAGTATTATGCTCCAAGATCTAATTTTTTAAAAAAGCACCTTGTGCTCAAAATGCAGAGTATTTTTTTAAAATAAAATTGTCTTTAACAGGTTCTAAGAATGTAAAAACATTAAGAACAAAAATGGCTGAATGTAAGAGGATTCATTCTGTTAAGACTGTATACACTTCTGTCTTGTTTGTACATTTGTAAACCTGAATGCATTTTTAAGTTGAACTGAAATGCACATAGCCAAGACTTGTGGAAGGAACAAGATACCCTGTGCATTTCTTAAAGATACAACTTTGGATTGTATTTCAAAATAAAAAAAATGCTTTTTTCAAAAACTGTCTGTTGTATTTCTGTGCTCCAGGCTCTGATTCAGATTTCCATATGTGCTTATCTGTTTGGCCATAATGGATTCAGGGCAAATCAAATTGGCTTTAAACTGGAACCCTGCTGCCTAAAAACCACATTCTGGTGCAGGTTGTTTTCAGAGCAACGTAATTCATATAGGTGACCTGCACCAATATTAGATTTGTTGTATAGAAGAGCACTGTAAAAACACCTATTGAGTGTAAACTTGCTTTTGAAAGCCAGCTGCTGTAAAGTTACTGGCAACAGGCTTGGTGGTGGCAGCTACACCTTTAGTCTGGCAGTTGCTCTTCTTGTCAGTGAGTCACTAGGCACATTGTGTCCTCCAGAGCTGTGTGTGTTGGGCTTACAGATTACCAAAATGTACAAGTGAATGTAATGGCCTTTTCCAGCAGTGAATCAAGTATGTCCTTTACACAGTGCTTCCTAGGGGGTAAAAGCTGCAGAAGGTGGCAAAAGGTACACTTGATTTTGTTTTCACTCACTCTGCAATCTCTCCTGCTATTGCTTGTGCAACCTGGAAAAGGAAGACTACTTTTGCTGCTGCTACTCAATGCTGTCTCAGCAAGAGCAGTAAAGCAGACAAGAATGGTGTTTGCATCAGTTGTTCTTGCTACCACTGGACAAAGCTAGAGATAGGAATTTCTGAAAAAGGAACTTTAGAAATGCAGGAAAGGAATACAACTGGCAATTCCTCATTGTAGAGTTCAGGCTGACAGCTTGATTTTTGAGTTCACCAACCATTCTTTTATATACTGTGTTCTGCTACCTTTTGGTAACTAAAAACATTTACAAGACAGCCAGCTCTTTATTTGCACCCTGTGGACAAGAGCCACTGACATGTCCTAGCATTTTTTCCTCAGCCATTCTGCAGCTTTTTTCAGAGAAAAAGGGTCAATTAAATCTGTGTCAAACATAGGTAGGTCATTAAAGCAGAATAGGTTCTTCCTTTTTCCAGTAGATCTTTGTAAGAAGTTATTACCTGATTCAACAATAAGCCTCCATCTACAATGTTTTTAACAAAATGTATCTGTAAGCAGGGGCTGCTTGCTATCAGCCAGCTAAAAGGAGGGGTGGATGTGCCCACTACAATTGTTTAGCTCTGCAAGGTAATTAACTGTTAACTGTTATGTAAATACAGTTCAGGAGAGAATCTGAGGTGTGGCTATGTAAATCCCATTCAGCCAGGGCTGAAGGAAGGTCAGTGTTGGAATGGAATGTGGAGAATTGTATATAATTTGGGACTGTTGTGGGGGGTCACTAATCATGCTACCCCTTAATGTGGGAACTGTAAAACATGCCAACAGTGCTTGCAGGAGAGACACCACCATCATGGTAAGAGGTCTCGGAAGAACAAGCCTCCCCCCTTTGAGTTGAGTGAACTGAGCTGGGGGAAGGGTTAAAGGGCTTGAGTCAGCCTGCTTCACACCTGCCAGGTGTGAGCTATAAGACTGGCCTGGCCTGGCCTGCACCTTTCCCCCTTTGTTTTAAGGACAGACCTAAAGAAGACTCCCTGAGGAGACTTTTCTTTTGCTAGTCCAGTGAAAGCTGGATTCATTTGCCAGTCCAGCTGGTGGCTAAAGAGTTGAAATCACTGTGAGTTGAAATCACTGGTTTGGCTGAGAGCCAGGCCTATTGCAGCCAGTGGTGTGGCATGCATTGGCGGCATGGTGTGGAGCGGCGGCAGGCGAGGAGCAGTGACCAGTGGCGTGGAGTGGCGGCGGTGTGGCGTAGAGCGGCGGCAGGCAAGGAGCAGTGACCTGTGGTGTGGAGCGGCAGCGGTGTGGCGAGGAGCAGCGGCAGCAGATGAGGAGCGGCGGCAGGTGCCCAGCGGAGCGTCCAGTGGCATGGGACGAAACAGCTGGTGGAGCGTGGCAGAGTTTCATATAAGGTGCTCCCTATCTATCCCCCCACTCCCATTTCTACCCAGGTTGGGAGATGAAACCCTGCGGGTGAACTTTGGGACTCGAGGTGGCATGGACCAGAGACAGAGACTTTTGGGGTGTGGGACTCTTTGGACTTCGGGTGATTCTTGGCGGGGGGGGGGGGCTTGGTTCATGTTGGGGTTAGAACTCTGTGGTGTTTTCCCCAAGTTAATGCCGTATGACTTCTCTCTCTTGTTTCATTAAATGTTTCTTTCCTATACTCAAACTCAGTGCTTGCGGGTGGGGAAGCATTGCTTCTCAGAGGCGCCCAGGGGTGCGTGAATTTCCCAGATTACTGGGTGGGGGCTTGAGCCGGACCCCAAGATATTGAACCCAGCCCTACCCGGCAGAAGGGTTACATATCTAATTATGCAAAATATCAACAAGCCTTGATTTATTTTGGCTATCTGGCTGAAGCACCCTCAAGTGCTAAATGTGACATCAGGAAAATTATTTGCTGCTTTAAGGGACTGCCATCCCCAAAGACTCTGCTTCTTAGTCTGAGACTGGAACACAAACAATGTTGAGTTTGAGTTTTGGCTCTTCCCTGTGGGACATTTCTATTCCAAATGTCTCAGTTCCCTTCAGTTTCTAGTTAATCACAAAGAGAATATTCTAAAACAAGTCCCACCCAAACTCCAGTTACACAAAGCAGCAAAAGTGAATCTACAGAAGCCACAACAGAACTTAAACAAAAGGACAGGCAATTTTACCTTCTTGAGAGAGACAGGTATATAAGGTTCCTACTCTAAGGAGAGATTCTTCAGGTTTTTCTCTCTCTGAAAGTCTTCTGGCAGTACTCCTGCTTTCGATGAAAGCTCTTTGGTTTTCATAAAATCATAGAAATGTATGGCTGGAAGGCAGCTCTAGTAGTCATCTATCTCTAGTCTAACCCTTTGCGCTGACAAGGACTAAATATGTGTGGATCATCCCAGAAAATTGTTTATCTAGCCTGTTCTTAAAAAGCTCCAATGACAGCTGTTCTGCTATCTCGTTTGGACACTTATTCAAGTATTTAACTATCCTTAAAGTTTAGAAGGTCTTTTCCTAATAGCTAACAAATATCCCTCTGGCAGGTTAAGCCCCGTTACTTCTTGCTGTACCTTCAGTGTGTAAGGAAAGTAACTGATTACCCAGTGCTTTTCAAATCAACCCTTAACAATGTTGAAGACTCATCAGATCCACCCCCTGTTTTATTTTCTCAAGTCTAAACCTATTCTAACTTGTCCACTTCCTAAAATGTGAGGACCAGAACTATGCACAGTACTCCAGCTGAGGCCTCACCAGAGTTGAGAAGAGCAGGACAGCTAACTGATTTTCCTCAATAAAATGAGACCGCCTCAAAGATATAACTGATTTATTTGAGCTAATTTCTGGATCTTTTAATAAGACAGATATGTTGGGGAAAATTCTCAGGAAAAAAAATCTTGTAGGCACAATCTGAAAGCAGATGTCTTTGTCTAGCTAGTCTAATGTATAACAAATAGTCATGCTTCATAAGAAGCAGATGAACTCTACATAAAGAGGGATGTTTTGGGTGTGAGGAAGCTGCTTTATGTCTAGTTCCAATTAATTCTCTGTGAAATAATTTGAGGGAAAAGACCAAAACAGCATTCACCACAGTGATGTGTTGCACAGGGAACGCTGCAACATTTAATTTTAACCTAATTAAGAATAAACTAGGCTGGCTCTGACTAACGCTGTTAAATGTCCCTGGATTCAGAAGCGAGGAACACCTGATAAATCCATATCTGTCACCGGTGATTTCTTTAATAAACAGGCAGACACAGAATTTAGGGCCAAAGCATGTATTGTCAGAATTGTTCAAAAACAGCATACACAGGAAATGACAAACAGAAATACAAACCCACTCTAGCCTTAGAAGAAAAGACAGAAAATCCCTCAAACAAAAGGAAATATACATTACAAATGGTTGATTACATTACATTAATATTACTAGCCCTGCAACACCGTGGCTAGTGTTAAGCCTTAGCAGAGGATCAGTGAGGAGATCCCTCGAAATCGGTATTCAGACCTTTGACACAGGACCATTCAGGAATCCTTGACCTCTCAGAATGTAGTTTTCCACTAGATCCAGGGGCGAATGACTCTTCAGTATATTCACTTAGTCCAAAATGGTGGTGGCGGTGACACAAGTGTTCAACTGCCACTATCCCTGGCCTCAATTCCCAAATGTGGGACTTCTCCACATGCAGGTGGCCCTCAGACTAGCTATACAGCTGAGCCCACACTACTGCACCCACGATGATAGGAATCAGCCAATCTCATTCAGGAATCAGCCAATCTCATTCACTCATTCGTACATAGATACAAGCAGGACGGACGAGCAAACCCACTCACAACGGACAAGACAAACTAACCAAGCGAACCCACAAACAAACCCAAACTGAACAGAACAGAGGGGTTCTATTAACATTTGGGTGGGAAAAGCTCTATGGGTGCTGAGTCCATAATTTGGTGATGTGTGCATAGATTCCACAGGGTGGTGTGCACCTATGAAGGGCTATATGCAACCTTTGGGTGGTGTGCAGCTTCTAGGGGGCCAATGTTTGAGAAGGGTGCAAAAGAGGGCTGAGTGCAAACATGGGGTTTGGTGGGAAAAAGCCTCTCCCTGCTTTCATGGTCTCACAAAATGGAACCCATCAGAAACTCCATTTTGAATCAACTCCCTGACTATAACACTCAAAATTTATCCATGGTAACAGATGGATGAAGTCCACTGCCTGGGTTCTGTGAGGAACTTCTTGGTCACCATAGTCAGAAAATAAAATTCTTGACGGATGGGAGAGAAGGGCTTATGGCCAGTCACCACATCTTATGTTCCCTTCCATTTGCTGCCTCAGATTCAGAACTGCCCAGCTTCTTATATTTCTGATCATCTGTCTTCCTCTGGAGCTGAGATGTGGGAGTTGGGAACATGTTGATGCTATCTAGAAAAGCCTTTTCCTTAAAAAGAGCTAGTGCCAATAATGTGCTGATGCAACACTAAAATGAGAAGTACCACTAGAGTAGTGGTTCTCAACCTGCAGGTCATGTAACCTCCTTAGGGCCATATAGGTAGTACTGGATGCAGCCCACAATGGTCAACAGGTTGAGACCCATTGCACTAAAATCTTGAGAGCTCAGCATAAAATAAGAGATTCAACCTGAAAAATGCAAGTTATTGTAAAACAACTACAGGGTATTCTAACCCAGAGGAGGGCAAAAAAAGAATGCCCAAATGAGAGAAATTTGGCCCACTTGTAACTTCCCTACCCTCTTTGTGACTAACTCCAAAGAGATGACCTCAAATACTGCATTCGCTGATGCAGAAATGTTGTCAAATTGGAAGAACGGGCAAGTTAATCAACCAAATTGAACAAAGGAACTATGGGGAACCTGGGAACAAAGCAATAGCATTACGCTTACAAGAAGCATACAGGATCTTTTAGGGGAAAAGACAAGACACCAAATATAATTCCAAAGCAGCTAGCAGATACTTTCCAAAGACAGACACACACACATACACGTCCTGCAGATGGTGTATAGTGACCAGTCTGTCATGACTCAAGTCCGTTTTGCTCACCTAGCCTGAGTGAGGAGTCTGGGTTCCTCTAAGGTTTGGCTTGTAGGACCAAACCCAGAGTTTAATGGCCAGAGTACCCCTTCTTGTACATGTAAGTTCCCATTTGAGTCTAAGTATTGCCATGTCATACTGTAATCATTCATCCTTAAATGGTGTTAATCTCAAGTTTTTCCATAGTTATCCTTTGATGGTTATTCGGCACCTTAGAGACTAACAAAACATGTTGATGGTATCATGAGCTTTTGAGGGCACAACCAATTTTTTTCAGATGAATGAATGTGACTCCAGCTGAAGAAGTGGGTTGTGTCCACAAATGCTTATTCCACCATCTACATGTTTTGTTAACTAATTGTCTTGCAGCACTTTAAGTTTTTCCAGACTAACACAACTATCTCTCTGAAGCATTTGATGGTTGTCATTGTTGTCTCTTGTTCTTGGGGATGTCTGCCTCTCTCCAGGGTTCATGAATGCTGCTAATTCAATTCAGTCTCAGACACAACGGCTGTTTCCTCATTATCTTCAAGATTCCCACTTCTTCTTGACCACCTGGGCATCTGTGATGGCTTTTACACTTACACACATCTCCAAACAATGTACAGAGCATTAAGGATCACATAGTTACTACAAAAACTTTAAAAAAACCCTCATTTTGCAGCACCTTAAAGACTAACAAAACATATGGTATCATGAGCTTTTCTGTACACAGCCTACGTCTTCAGTTACTAGGAGACAACTTGGTTCACAATGCAGACATGAGGTACAACTTAATTTGTAAAGCTAACCAGAAGCAAGACTTTACTGTAAACATTAGAGAGACAGGGTGAAATAGAAGCATACAGAAATCATAAGCAAGTTGTCATACATCAAACCTATTAATACTAAAATACATTTTTACTACAGATAGCACTTGTCCAAATGACAATAAATGGGGAATATAAAATCGCAAAGTTTGGATGTAGCACAGACTCAACATTAAACTTGGACTGGAAAGTAGCTGAAGTTTCCTAATGCTATAGGTGAAATAATGTACTTTGGGAAGTTTACAGTGCAAGAAACACTGGGACTAGGGCTGACCAGGCTGACCTAATAGTCACTCTACAATTGTGGAAACCATTTCATATTTAGCTAGAAGACATTCTGTATAACAGAATCCATTTCAGTTTCTTGCTTTTGCACGTACGCCAATGAGTGAACTGACCTTCACCAATGTGAGGAAAAAAGCCAGAAAGATGAGCTGTTGGAATGTGTTAATGAACCATTTTGAATCGAAATTCTCACTCCCTAAAACCTGTTTTTTTTTCTTTGCTGCTAACCATTGCTCTTTGAAGTTTGCTTTGGTGGTATGCCCTGGCATCAAACTTGTTTGGTTAAGGGTATAAAATACTAGGATTGATTGTGTTGAGCAGCCTTACTGGGCCCACGTTTGGCTCACTTTGATCAAGAAAGCTGTTTGTTAGCTGCCTAACCACATAGGAGCTTATTTTGTTTCAACACATACCGGGGGTGTTTAAACTCCTGGCTTCTGAGCCATCTGCTAGAGTAATTGTACAATCCAGTCTAGGATTCCCACTCCTTCCTGCTGTCCCCCCCATCCTATGGTACACTGTCCTGAGGAAGCATCTTTGGAAATCACCAGGGGGATCTGGTGCTGTGAAGCAGTCATGCCCCCTCCTCTCTGGACTTTGTTCCCCATGGCAGCAGGAGGTGTTAGGGAAGCAGAGTGAATGAACTTGCCCACTGTGCTCCACTTCTCTTCCCCCCTGGCTTGTGCATCTTGCACGGAGTGCAAGTGGGTGGGGGGCGGGGAGGTTGCAACTGCTGACACCATGTAGTGCCAGTCCTCCTCTGAAGCTGTGTTCTCAGGATGGGGCAAGTTGATGGCAGGAAGGGGAGCCCCAGATGACACAATCACACCAGCCTGGGCTGAGCCATTGGCTAGGAAGTTTAGACTCCAATATACAAAACATCTAACTCACTTATAGCTATGCTTCACAAGGAAAGCTCGCACTTGAACGGTACGGTGTTTAATTCCAAAATAATATAAACCTGCATACATGTTAGGCTGTGTCTAGACTGGCCAGTTTTTCCGGAAAAACTTGCCAGCTGTCTACACTGGCCGCTTGAATTGCTGCAAAAGCACTGACTTCCTACTGTAAGAAATCAGTGCTTTTTGCAAGTAGGAATAAGAGATCCTCCGGAAAAGGGCTTTATTCCGGAGGATCGCGCCAGTCTAGATGCTTTTTTCTGGCTTCTCCCCAAGCCGGGAAAAAAAGCAGTGGCCATGTTTATTTAAATCCCGCGGGGGATATTTAAATCCCCCGCGGATTTCCCTATTCCAAAGTTCTAAATTAGCATGCCTCTTCCGGAGAAGGGGCTAGTGTAGACGTAGCCTTAGCATTTACAGTTTTCCCTGAATACGTTTAACCCAGTCCCATGCTCACAGTCACGTACTAAAGTTGTGCTATGCTCTACAGCTCTTGCTGCTGCAATTCCTGTTGTCTGAATAATGCCACCAACCATGGAGGGTAGAAAATTTTCCTGTGTTCTTTTCATTGCTGCTGCTTGCTGTGCTAACGGCCCCTTTCCTTTGCTGCTTCCTGCTTTCTTATTAATTTAACCCTGTGCATCTAGTTTATATTCGCAGGCTTGACTACAAATATGAATAGCAATTCCTACTCCATTTCCGCACTCAAGCAGTGGCACTGATTGTGAGCAGTGGAAGGGCTGTAGAAGCATGAGCTGGTCTATCTTCATGGAAGGCAGCTGCTACGCTACACACAAATGTATATATGTCTAGTGCCCTAGGAAAACACATGATATCTATTTTCCAAGTATTAGTTTACATTCTTTTCTCACTGGAAAGCACATCCACCCTCTGTTACTCCAATCCATCATATTCCAAACTTTCATTGGGCTGAGGTGTGGACAAGCAAATGTTTGAACAGAGTGCGGGAGAGTTTTTGGTATACACACATCTGTTCAGGCTATTTTTTAGCCCCTAGTGTAAACCTGAGCAACTATTTCATTTTAAGCATAGAGGCAAGACAGGTGTTAAGGTAGAGGTGGGCAAACTACAGCCTGCTGGACTGCATATAGCCTGGCGGGGCTTTTAATCCAGCAATTAGGATTACCAGTCCTGCAGCAGGTAATGGCCTTATGCAGGAAGAATCCAGGACGGTACAGAGGGCTCCACACACTATCTGCACCAGCAGGAATCCTTTCTGCAAGTCCAATTGGCTAGGAATGGGGCACCACAGCCAATGGAAAGGGTGGGAGCAGTTTTGCAGAACAGAGCAAACTGCAGAGCCAGCTGCTGCTGGACATACCAGACTTCTGGGAGTGGCACAGAGCCAGGGGGAGGGGATACTGCCATAGTCCTGCTGCACAGCTAACTAGGAGCCGTCTGAGGTAAAGGGCACTTAGCTGGAGTCTGCCCCCTGAATCTGTCCTGTATACTAAACCCAGCACTGAAACGCCCTCCTAAACCCCGAGTCCCTGCCCTGAGCCCTCCCACACCCCAACTTTGTCACAGCCCTACATTCATGGCTTGATGTACCATTTCCCTACCCATGTATGGCCCTGGAGCCATAAAGTTTGTCAACCCCTAAGTTAAGGGTATGAGACTGCCTAGAACTGCTTACCTGGAGCAACAACAGATGAAAGGCATTCCCCTCATCATAGCAATTCTCAAAGTGGGGTCCCCAAGGGCACACTGTTACTCCAGAGTCTCAGTAACAAGCATAATCTTTTGAATTAATTTAGAATTTAGGATAAGGGATCTGATTGATGATGATAAATGCTCTGGTTACCAGAAGGGAGGCCCCTGACACTGTATCTGATCACCGGTGATTTCTCTCCCCAAAAAACCACACTTGGGCTGTTTCTACATTGGCACCCCTTTCCGGAAAAGGGATGCTAATGAGACACTTTGGAATTGAAAATGCGGTGGGGGATTTAAATATCCCCCGTGGCATTTGCATGAACATGGCTGCCGCTTTTTTCCGGCTCGGGGTTTTGCCGGAGAAAAGCGCCAGTCTAGACGGGATCTTGTGGAAAATAAACCCTTTTCGCAAGATCCCGTCTAGACTGGCGCTTTTCTCTGGCAAAACCCCGAGCCGGAAAAAAGCGGCAGCCATGTTCATGCAAATGCCACGGGGGATATTTAAATCCCCCACAGCATTTTCAATTCCAAAGTGTCTCATTAGCATCCCTTTTCCGGAAAGGGGTGCCAATGTAGTAACAGCCGTGGAGTCCAGATTAAAGTTCACTAATATATTGTAAGAATTTGTTCTTGTTCATGCACTTGTCAATTTAAAAACAGCACCACCAAATCCAACCCCCACCCCAAAACAGAAGAGCAGACAGACAAAAAGATCCCCGATACAGGTAAGGTATTTATGCGTTACAAAAGTCTCTGTGTTGCCAATGGTGGTACTGGTGCTTGTGACCTTCTACCTTTGGGCTCAGATTAGCCCGTAGGGAGGAACCGCAAGCGATCCCTCGCAGTTCTGGGATGATTCTCATTGGGCCTACACCACAATGGAGACAATGTGATGGTCCAAGGCCGGTAGAGATCAAACACCTCTGCTTGGTGTATCCCAGATCACCAGTGCTGAGCCTTCGCCACAGCGTGGTGTGGGAATCCACTGCAGTTGTGAATGATCCCTATGCCTTTTCCCTCTGTGGCGCTGTGCTGTCCTCACAGACACAGCCCGGAACACTGACCACTCCCACCTTTTGGTGCAGGCCTTTTTTTTTTAAGAACCTTTGGCAGGTAAACTGTAAACTTGTGTAGAGTGGTGTGCACACTTTCGGGCTAGGTGCAAAGGATCTGTGTGCCTGGTGCAGTTTTGGTAGTGAGTGCAGACACTCAGGGCGGGAAAAGTTCAACTGTCCTGTCCAGAAACTCCATTTTTGTTTTCCTAAATTCCATTTTGTTTTCAGTTACTGATGGCAGCAACCACTCCTTTAAGAGTGCACCTTACCTACATCCTATTTACAACAATTACATTATAACACCACTCTAACACTGCCAAGGAGATGAGCAGAGTCAATGCTGCCATGGCTCCAGGAGGTCTGAGAGTTATTAGTGGGGTCACTGGCCCTGCTGATAAATTTCACTTCACACCATGGAATTACATGTGGTGCCACCCTGCCCCCTCCATTTCCCTCTTAATATTAGATGCAGGTAGCAAGGCAGCTGAGATAAGGCCCAGCCTCTTCCCTAAGACTTGCCTCCTTCCACACCTGTGGGTGCTTAAATTCCTTTGCCATCTGTATTTCTTCTGATAAAGACCCCTTGCAGTGGTCATGTGCAAAACTACCTCAGTCTTGCTGCCTGGAATCTAATGCATGCCCAAGTCCTGGAAGGATATTTAAACTAGGTTTTCTTCTGCCGATATTCTTTGCAGTGTCTGCTCTAGTAGGCATTGGTAGGGCATGGAGAATTAGATCAGGTTTCAGACAAACACAAGCCTGAGAGGAGGTGGAAAGTTATTGGGTATTCTACTTAATAACATGAAAAGATTAGGTTTTTAGTGGAAAATGTCAATTTTATTGGAAAATGTCAATTTTACCGTACACACAAAACAATTAAAATTTTTTATTCATATCCCAATTTACAGATAGAAAAAGTAATAAAAATGTTGCTTGAGAACTGAGTGATTTAAGGATATTTACTTTGTATATTTTGATAGGCAATGTTGGCCATTTATGTTTTAATAGGTACTTTTTTATTTCAAGGTCTACTATCATTTTAATAGTCTGACTCCACCCCCAATCTATCTCCCACACATATGAACATTTAAATCAATAAAGTTTAAAAACAGAAATCAATGTTATCCATCATTTTATATATATTAAAGCTTTTTATGAACAACAGTAAGCTTAGGCAGTCTTGAAAATTTTAAATAAAAATGGGGGTCCGCCGTTTGCTAACGTTTGTGATCCACTGCCTGATCATGAATAAATGCATTTGTATCACTTGCCTCCCCAAAGGCTTTCTTTAACCAAGAGATTTTTATGATGAATTATGGCTCAAATTGTCAAACTATAAAACATATGTCCTCTATAATTCTTTGCTGATGTAAGAGTTGTTAGGTGCCTTGCAGCAGGAGCTGCAAGTTTAATAGCAGTCTGAGTCATGCAAGTGAGTCTCACGCATACCACCAACCCATGATGCTGGTGAATATGAAAGGAACTCGTTATTTTTGTCATTTAGGAAATATTGCTTATAAAGCTTCACAGGCATCCAACAAAATCTCTGAACAGTTTGTGACTTGGTTTGACTTCTAAATCCTCTTCTTTAATCAGTGGGTTTTTTGTTATTCTAATCTGTAGCTTAGCAACAGCTATTGAGGACCTATATATTTGTTTATCTCTTTACTTTAAGAAATACTATTGCACACGTTCCTGCATATATACTCTATGACGTGCAATCCCACTGTTAGCTGTTTCATAAATCTTCAATGGCTGGTCATTACACAAAAAGGGGTTCTGTGGTTTCTGTCATCCAAAGGGCAACCTACTGCTGCCCATGAAAGACAGAATGGTATGGCCAAGTGCTGACAGAAAAAATAAGCGTAATCTATTAATGCAAAGAAGAAATAAAAGGTAATTTAGAGATTAAAAAAGAGCCCACAATGTTGCTAGTATCTCCACTACACCTTTTTCTTTTGTAAGTGACATTGTGACTTATACCTGTGGCTGTTAAGTAAGCAATAATGTCAGTGTAATTTCCAGACTAGAACATTAAAACTATCACCTCAGATGTATACTGCATACACTCAAAGGAAATGCAGATAAAATGTACTGGTGAATTTAAGACTGAATTCAGGGAGCCTTCTGTTATCATGCATTCTTGTCACAACCTGAAGCAGAACTGAGGATTAAAGATGTAAAAAGTTAGCTGGTAAGCCTCACTGGTAACAGGTGAGCTTTACCAGTCCCAATAAACTGAAGCAGCACCCCATCTGCACCAGGCAAGAGGCTGCTTCAGCCCTGGGTCCCCCTCAGCAGCCCCTGTCCATGGCGGGCATTCACAAACAACTGGTTGCAAGTTACATGCTGGCAAACTGCACCATTTGATGGCTCTCAAAAAGCAGTTATTTTCCACTTTTTCAAGTTCCTAAAACTAATATGATTATTTATACGGAAGGAACAGAGAATATGTCCTGAGCTTATACATCCAGGGTGTGTTCTAGATTTTGCATTTCTGGCAGACATGCTGCTGCATTTGGATAATCTAAATGTTAGGTTTCCAAAGAAAATTCCAGTTTCTGTCTGATCTAGTGCAAAGTGTATCTTTCATTCATGAACTGCAGTTGAGGGAGAGCTGACACACGTCCCCTGGATGTCACCACTTCAAGTCATATCAAAAGAAGATGGAGCAGAATCCTTAAAAAAGGAGCACAACTAGATATGCAAGCACAATTAAAGATCTTAACGACAGTTTAGAGGAAAGATTACAAGATTTGTAAGCGGAAAAGATTTCTGTTACACCTTTTTAGTGCTGAAGCCAATTTTCTGAAGACTCTTTTAGTCACTGACATACACACAGTCAAACATTACATATTACTGTGGCTCTTTGGCAATTTACATTGGTAAATTATGGCCCCTTCTCAGGTTCAGGATAGACACTGACAAATTCATCACTGGAGCAAACAACATACGCCACAAAATAAAAGGGTCATTTGACTGCACATCTAGTAATTTGATCTATGCCAGCAGTGCTCCACTACTATATATATATATTGGACAAACTGGACGGTCTCTGCGGGAACGAATCAATGGACACAAATCGGATATATGTAAAGGGAACACACACAAGCCTGTTGGTGAACATTTCTGCTTGCTTAACCACAGTTTAACAGACCTGCAGGTGGCTGTCTTGTCACAGGCCAGCTCCACAAGCCAGATTCATAGGGAAGGACTCAAGTATCAGAGGGGTAGCCGTGTTAGTCTGAATCTGCAAAAGCGACGAGGAGTCCTGTGGCACCTTATAGACTAACTGAAGTGTAGGAGCATAAGCTTTTGTGGGCAAAGACCCACTTTGTCAGATCATGCATCTGACGAAGTGGGTCTTTGCCCACAAAAGCTTATGCTCCTACACTTCAGTTAGTCTATAAGGTGCCACAGGACTCCTCGTCGCTTTTATAGGGAAGGACTGGAATCCCAGTTCATCCACAAATTCAATTCACATGCTAATCGACTCAATCCTGATTGGCTAGGACACTACCTACTTAATAACCACTGAAGGTGCTAACAGCTCTCTGAGTGGTATCCTTCCTGTCTTAGCAATCTATCTATTGACTTTGATTTTTATCTGCTTAGGTTTAACTACCCATTCTCCAAACACTTAATGATGCCTTGTTCCCCCTCTCATACTCTCCCCCCCTTCCTTTTTCCTTCTCTTCCCCTCTCCTATTAATTTCCAGTTTTCATATTCCCTACTCATAACGCCAGTCATCTGAAGAAGTGGGCTGTGCCCATGAAAGCTCATGATACCATCTACATGTTTTGTTAACATAATTCCATTGAATTTAGACTATGTTGTGTGTCATGTATCATAGATATTCTTGATTATTAAATATATTATAACTGATTCTTTTCATTAAACAAATATTGCTTTCTTTTCAAATAATTACTGCTTGAATATCAATCCTTTATGTGGAAGGTTATATCCAAGGGTTAACAGAGCTAATCTGTTCTAGGGAGTTCTCGGAAGACCAGAAACAAACTCCATGATAAAACTCCGACAATTCCTCTTAGGACAGGCCACCTCCCATTACAGCAGGCCAAATTGACAATTAGTTTATAGTTCTAGGCAAATCATTATTGGGGTACATTGGATCCAAATTTGGTGGTAATAAAAGTTAATTAAAAATAAGTGTATGCAGTTTGTGACAGTAGCTATGAATCTAAAGTTATCTGTACCACTGGAATAACTAGACTTACAGTCACAGTTGAAGATTAACAAGATTGGGAAATTTATCCAACAGCAAAATGTTATTCTAAAGCAGCAATGAGAAGTGCCTTGAACTTTTCTAAGTCACACTTACTAATGACAAAAGCTTTATTTTCCTTCTCAAGGTGACCAGTCATATCCATTACCATCATTCCTCTAGTTAGCGAACCATTGAGCTCCACACTTAAAGGAGCTTTTATGGATTCTGTGATAAAGTTCTCATCAATTGCAGCAGCCATAGCATAGGAATCACAAGACACAAATCCTGAAGCCTCTAAGTGGTTGACTGATTTTTTGCGTAATGAGTCAATGTATTTTATAGTGTGAGCAAATATTTTCTTCATGAACTTTGCTTTTCTGGTGTCCTGATTAACCCACTCATGATAGAATTCCTGTAAACCAAAAGAATAATGCTGACAATTAAAAAATTGATATTAGATAGTTATTTTTATATTCAAAGTTAGGATGAACTGATATAGGAACCACTCGTATAATCTTATCGATGTGGCCATTGCTCTGCATCCTTGCAGATCAATTTTCACCAGATTTACTTTTAATATGAATGTATAGTAAATATTTGGTATCTTACCCAAGACAGTGAATTGCGACATGTAAATTCCCATGTTGCTATGTAAGTAGGGCAAGTGAACTCATTTAAAACAATATATGCAGCTTCTGGATCAGTAGTAAAATTGAATTCTCCACAGACTGTAGTATTTCCTCTGGCTAACAAAACAAACAAATAAAAAAAAGTAACTGTTTAAAATATTTGCTTATTTTCTATGATCATTTTACTTTTCAATATCAAAACTTACAATATTTACTGCATTTTGTCCAATAAAGCTTACCAAAAAATTGAAACACAAAAAGAGTATGTCAAAAACACACCATATTGTAGCATTAAAATATTACCATAAATTTATTATTACTATAACATTCATTTTATTATAATATTTTAGCATTACATTAGTTCCATAAATACATTTTTAATACCATGAAAAGTACAAGTTCAAGTAAAGGTCATTAAAAGGAATTATCTGCAAATCCAATTACTAAAAATCAAGGAAATTACTCATTATGGCAACATTAACATCTACATCAACCTCATTTCCCATAACTAACCTAATACACAAATGCAGGCAGTCTAACGTCCGTACAAAAAAGGCCAAACAACTTCTACATAAGCATACCAGAGTTGTTAGTTAAGATGTTTGCCTACTGATCATGTATAAATTACTTACATTCCGTATTTCCTCCCATGATGAATATATTTTTAAGCTTCTTAGGAAATGTTGGATCCAATTTCACTGCCAAAGCTAGATTAGTCAAAGGACCAGTGGCAACTAGCGAAATCTGCAAAACAAATAACACACCACTCCATTTCTTTACAAACCAATAAATAGCCCATATCATATTTTTCTAAGTTGCTTGTTTTAAATACTTGTTTACACTTCTGTTAAAGTAACACTCCACCTCTATGATTTCATCCATTACTGATGGATTACTTTTGCTAGCAGAGTAACACGGGGTTTCTTTTGGAATTAACTTCTCTGGGATTCCCAAACAGCTGTAGAAGGGATGTCAGTGAGTAGTCAACTATCCAACAAGCTTATGCTTGGCTAATCACTTCCCCTACCCCCTTGCTGCTATCAGAGGCAGCAAGGAGGGAAGCAGGAGCTGGTGCTGTGGAGAGTTGGCTTAAAAGCTAGTTCCCGCCAGCACCCTCTTCACAGGGGCGCAAGGATGGCAGGGGTCTAAGCAGGGACTGGGCTCGAGCCTGCTGGATCTTAATACATTTTAAAAACAGAAGCACAGTGGTGGGGACCTGGCACAAGCTGGGAATCAGCTGTCCCTGCTCGCATCGAGTCCCCCCACTGTGTTTCAGCCTTTTAAATATATTAAGAGCTTGCTGGCTCTTAATACATTTAAAAGGCAGAGCCGCAGCAGGGTTAGCTCCCTCTCTTGAAAGTAATCAAAATGCCAATAAGGCGTGGAAGGGGAGGGATGAAGACAACAGTAGTCTCCAACCTTTTTACACCCAAGATCACTTTTTAAATGTCAGGGCAAGCCAAGATCTACCCCATCCCTTCCCCAAGATCCCACTCCTTCTTTAAGACTCCACCCTCTGCGTTCCCCTCCTCTCCATAACTTGCTCCCCAGCACTTAATCACTCTCACTGGGTTGAGACAGAATGTGTAGGCTCTGGGGTGGGAATGAGGGATTTGGGTGTGGGAAGGGGTGAGTGCTGTAAGCTCTGGGAGGGAATCTGGATACAGGAGGAGCTGGAGAAGGGGATGCTGGCTCGGGGAGAGGGCTCCAGGCTGGAGAGTACTGGGGTCAGGTGGAAGGTTGGGGTTCTGAGCAAGCTGCAGACTTGTGGATATCAGGGTGCAGGAGTTTGGGTTGGGATGTATGAGGGGCTCAGGGCAGGGGGGTTGGGTATAGGATGGGCTCAGGGGACAGGTTTGTGGTGTGTGGGTGGTGCAGGAGTGTTACGGCACAAGACTGAGGATGTGGGAGGTGCAGGAGTTTGGGGATATGAGGGGCTCAGGGCAGGGGGTTCAGGTGTATGATGGGCTCAGGGTTGGTGTGTGGCAATGCAAGAGTGTTATGATGCTGTGGCCAGATGGAGCATGGTCTCAATTGGGGGCTTGTTGGCCAGGATTCATTTTTAAATAAAACATTTTGTGTTGAAGCTCATATTTTAACATTTATTTATGGGATGGGTGGGGAACCTGTTTTGGGTCAGGAGCCACTGACCCACAATCAGGGACCACACAAGTGAGATGCAAAAAACCCCAATCCTCACTGATGTGGCCCCAGCTGAGACACCTCACTCCTCTGGCACTCCAGCCCCATGGTAAGGGAAGGGATAGGGAGGGTTTAGGTTCAAGGCCTCAGGCCAGATAAATTCTTCTGGGATTCTAGGGTTAGTGGATTTTGTGGGCCCTCCTCCCCCGCAGGCTCTGGCTCAGTGTGTGGGACAGAACTGCAGTGAGTGGGATAGGGATGGGGTGGGGGATAGAATCTGAGTGGGAAGAAGGATACAGAAGGAAGCTGGGGGTAGGTGTCTGCCCAGGAGAGAGGGGGCCGGAGCAGCTCAGACAGTACTTGGAGGGTCTCCAGGGATGAGTATCTCTCGGAAAGGACCTGCTGGCAGTGCTGGAAGAAGTGCACATGCGACTCCTTTAAGAAATCCAGCTGCTCTGGATCCTCCACTGCCATCTTAAACCCCACCCCCGACCCTGCCTCCCTGGTGCACTGGGGAAGGAAGACAAGACAAGAAAGCATGTGCGTTGCTGAGGGGAGAAGCAGTGTGCACACTTCCTGAGAAGCCAGATCTCACCCAGAGCTACAAGACTTCTCCTCACATGCTGCCACAGGAAGCCAGCTTTGGCTCCAATTTTGCGAGAAGCGGGAAGCTATAGTGCCAGCACAGGCTCCTCGTGGCAGGTGGGGAGAGCAAGAGGGGGAGGAGCTGGGAACACTGCATCAAGATCAACTGGCAGTGCCTCCGCAATCGACCACTGTATTAGACCTATTTTACAGTGGCTCTGAAGAAACCTTTGGTTTATAGGATTCTCTGACTGCTAGATACAAGCACCTAGAAAAAACAGGTTTGGGGAAAGGAGATTTAAAATTATTTTTGAGTGTAGAGAAATGAACTGACTTGCAACAGCTATTGCAAAGAAAATGGTGTTACACAAGCTGAGGTATATTATAGGGTACTTTTCCAGTTAAAATTTATCCCTGTTTCACAGCTTTGTTAGAACATAACAGCAGCCATACTGGGTCAGACAAAAGGTCCACATAGCCCAGTATCTTGTCTTCTGACAGTGGCCAATGTCAGGTGCTCCAGAGGGAATGAACAGAACAGGTAATCATTAAGAGATCCATCCCCTGTTGCTCATTCCCAGCTTCTTACAACAGTGACTAGGGACATCATTCCTGCCCATCCTGGCTAATAGCCATTGACGGACCTATCCATGAATTTATCAAACTTTTTTAAACCAAAACGAAGTATCATGATAATTTGTGGCTCCTCAATTCTTCAGGAATTTTAAATTTCTAATGAAGATCCAAAAAACCTGCTAAATCAAAGGCACAGAGGGTCTTAGCTATTATAAAAGATTGATACTTTGTGCTTACGTAGTAGAAGTTGAAAAAGAGAAGACAGAGGGAAATCTTATTGAAATATACAGCTAAAAGAGGATCACAATGAAACGAGTGAGGGCATGTTTTGGTTAAGCAACAAAAAACAAGCAAACATATGGATTCTTCTAAATATTAAATAAAGATTTTACTCCTCTGGAAGAAAGGGGAGGGTAAACCGGTGTCAAATTCTTTTGCTAAAGAATTATTTGACTAAATGGACAATTACTTGGACACCAGTGACTTGGGACTAGTCCAGGGCTCATGTCCAGGGTTAAACTGAATGCTAAATTTCAACAATTTTTTTCCAGCCCCCCAAATTTTTTTTTCCAGTACAATACTATGAACTACTAGGAGAAAGTAGGCAGGTCAACTTCTATTGGATCTGGATCTTCCATAGGGTTAGAAAGGCAAAATAATTTCAGCTGCTTGCTGTCTTCTGTTATTGCATAAAAAAATAAATAACATTCTCACCTGACCAGGCTTCTCATTGACAAGTCTTAACATTGCAATCACAGCATGTTCTTTCTGTAGATGCTCTAATCCTGGAGCATTCGGATCAGGTACATCACCCAAACCATCTCTTCCATGAAACAAAGAGCCTTCCACAGGACCACCAAGTAAAGGAGCGGAAGCCCCTTGATAAACTGGAATCTAAACAACATGTAAGTTACAAAAAAACAGACTAAATACAAGACGGCAGCACATCACCTAAAGGCATCTTGACTTAACATTATCCTTGTACCACTACCAATATTTGTATTTACAATATTAACCCTGTTGATATATAAATGCATATAATCTGTTGTAAGGGACAGATTGTGTGCATGTTTGGAGGAAGTCTCAAAAGAAGTCGTTGTTTATTACTATTGATATCTTCTTGTTACTAAATGGCTAGGAAGTTCTTGGCATGCTCTCCATGCAGTCTAATCTGAGAAGGAACAAAGAATGGATGTATAGCTAAAAAGCATGGCGAGAACTAATTTTAAGACCGTGAAACTACCTGCTTCAATCACCGGAGAAACTAGCATACTGCATTACCCTCCCTTCACCTGAAGCTCTAAAGGGCAGGACCTAGAGACCAAAAAAGGAGTGTCTGCTAGGCACGTAAAATCCCAGTTACTAAATTAATCCACTAAACATTAGGTTTTCCTAGCATTTAACTAGTTAGCAGACTAAAGCAGGATCCCGGGCTGGGGACTGCTCCAACCTGGCTCCCAACTCCTGCTGGAGCAGCCCCTGCCCACGTCAGATCTGAGCTCAACGCGGACAGAGGCAGAACAGCCCCTGCCTGTGGGGCGCCCAGGCCTCCCGTGGACAGAGCTACTCTGGCCTGGGCTCCTTGTGGACAGTCATATTTTGAAAGGAGGCCTCGCTAGTTAGCCACCTTCATTTGGAGGAGAGCAGTGAAGTACACCTTGCAGTTGAATTGCTACAGCTTATTTGGATCCTTTTCTGTATCAATTTAAAAGGTCCCTGTTGTTCTGACCCTAGAAAAGAATCCAGTGTAGGATATAAATAAAAAAATCAAATATTCAAAAAGAACCTAGTGTCTACTGTCCACTCTTTTTTACATGAATAGGGTGGATACAAATGTATGTCAAATGGCTTGTGCAGGCTCTAATACACCTCTATTAATGTGAATGTTCATGATGAGCCTATCTGTTGGAGAAGACGACTTAAGAGTTTTTTGTACTTTTCTAGATATACCTGTGGAAATGTATGTCTCAGCAAACTGGGATGACTTACATCAAAGCAATTTAATCAGCAAGCAGGAAACACTTAAATAACTAATTTTAGTCTTATTTTGCTTTGTAATTTTTTTGTTATTTTCCTAATGAATGGTTGATTCTGACCAGCTGGTATTCACTAAAACATGTTGATTTGGAACCAAAGATAGCCTTTACATTAAATTTAGTACTACTTTTTGCTGACTAAAAGGCTATACTATATATATACTTGCACATCTTCACAGACACACACTATTTAAGCAAATATATCTTTTAAATTAAATATATTCAGATTCTTATTACAGTAGAGTCCCGATTATCCGACCTTTGCTTATCCGACATTCTGCTTTATCTGACATAGCCATACAACGTGCTATGACTCTGAACCAGTGATCCAGCCCTGACTTGTCCTCTGCGCCCCAAAGAGAGGAAGAACACCATTGTAACCCTGGAAACAGCCCGGCCCGCGGGCGGGGAGGAGGCGGGCGCAGGGTTGATCATGCAGCTTCCCAGGCTGCAGGGGCAACCCTACACTGGTACCTGACACTTGCCCCCTTACCTCCCCCCCTCCCCTGGTTCCACCTCCTATGAATTTCACTCCAGGGGGAGGGACGGGGCGCCGGGGGGGGGACGACGACAATTTCCATGTTGCAAACAAAACTGCACGTTGCACCCCGGCCCCCCCCAAGGAAGCAGCCGTGACCGGGGATTTGCAGGCCTCCGATCGCTGCAGGAGCCCCTCATGCGGGGCTGGCCACTATCCTCTGGTGCCTGTGCCGGGGGCTTGCCCCGCCCAAACATCCCAGACTGGGGGAATTGGGGCAGGGGAGGCAACTGGCCCCTGCGGGGAGTGGAAAAGGAAAGTGCAAGGGGTGCATAAGCCCTCCCCCCCCCCAGATGTCTCTGCCTCTACTGCAGGCAGCCTGGTGCCAGCCGGGCCAGAGCAAACTCCTTGGTTATCTCCTGGGGAGGGTCCCACCGCCTCCCCCCCCCGATCCCCGCTTCTTGTCTAGACCCAGCGATCTGAGTCCAGCCCATCTAGGGGGTGCAAAGGGTCTGATCCACCCCCACTCCCGACCCACATCTGAACATGGGGACATTCTCAGGCAAACTTTTCCCCAAGACTTTTCCCCCCACTCCGCTGCTGCCCGCAGAGGCAGCTGCCTGGTTCGCGAGCCTGGAGGCTTCCCCACGCCCAGGCACCTACCAGGGGAAGTACCCCCCCAGCAGACTAGGGAGACGCGGAGCGGCTTTTCTCGCCACGGAGGACTCAGGCGGCGGGACCGCAGCGCGTCTCAGCAGTCCCGCCACCGTGTCCTCCGTGGCGTGAAAAGCCTGGATTGCTGGGGGGGGCACTAGCTGCGCCCCCCCCCCAGCAAACCAGGGAGACGCGGGCGGCGGAACCGCCGAGACGTGCCGTGGTCCCGCTGCCCGTGTCCTCTGCGGCTTTGCTCCGCGTCTCCCTAGTCTGCTGGGGAGGCCGCCCCAGCAGACCAGGGAGACGCGGAGCGGCTTTTCTCACCACGGAGGACGCGGGCAGTGGGACCGCCCAGACGCGCCGTGGTCCCGCCACCCGCATCCTCCGCAGCTTTGCTCCGCATCTCCCTGGTCTGCTGGGGGGGGCTGCCCCAGCAGACCAGGGAGACGCAGAGCGGCTTTTCTCACCACGGAGGACATGGGCAGCGGGACCGCCCAGACACGCCGCGGTCCCGCTGCACGCGTCCTCCGCGGCTTTGCTCCGTGTCTCCTTGGTCTGCTGGGGGCCCCCCCAGCATACCAGGGAGACGCGGAGCAGCTTTTCTTGCCACAGAGGACGTGGGCGGCAGGACCGCCACAGCGCGTCTCGGCGGTCTGCTGGGGAGGGCGCAGCTAGTGCTGGGTTCCCTCACCCCATTCGTAAGTAGGGATCCGACATAAGTCGGATCCACGTAACCCGGGGACTGCCTGTAATAACATTAATCACGATTAATCACACTGTTAATAATAAAATTCCAGCTGACCCCAGGTTCCTTGCAGTGCTGCCTCTTTGAAATGCCGCTGTGGTGTTTCAAAGGGGCAGCTCTGGGAGCCCAGAATCAGCTGTGCAGCACTGCCCCTTTGAGATAACTGCCTCAGCGTTTCAAAGGGGCAATGCTGTGGGAGCCTGGGATCAGCTGATCCTGGGCTCCATTCGTGCTGTCCCTTTGAAACACCGTGGCAGCATTTCAAAGGGACAGCGCCACGGAAACACCTGTGATTAATGCACATTAAAAAATTAATCAGTTAATTCTGCCCTGCGTTAATCGCAGGCATTAACGCACGTTAATTGACAGCCCTAATTTTTAAGCAAGACCTGGCACCCATTCCCATACATTTAAGGGACTGATTACCTCAAGCCTGTTACAAACTTGTAGCACACGAAGTACATTTTTGCAGACATTTTCCAACTGTGTGTTTCCATAGCAACATGTAATTCCCAGGATTTCAACATTGGAAGATACTAAAGCCATCATTAGGGCTTGAGCATCATCAACTCCACAGTCAGCATCAATCAACAGTGACTTCTTTGCCATTTTAAAATACCTAAAAAACATTTACAAGCAGATTAGACAACTAACCTAATAATTAAGATTAAGGTACAGTAGTTCATGTAGAGGAAAAAATATTCTAAGGATATGGCTACAGTTTTAACTGGGTTTTAATTCAACCGCTTACAAATTATTTGCCAAAACATTTTTCTACAGACATTTGTTTTCAGTTTCTATCTGACTTTTTTATAATGCTTTATGATAACATAGCATAAGAATCCATCCACCTTTATTTTTAAGAGAAAATGTCAAGAATCACTAATTTGTAAATCAGGATCTTAAAAATAAGTTCTTAACTGAAGCTTTTGAAAAGTTTTGGTAAATTAACTACAGTATTTGTGCAGTAACTTAAAAAAATCAGCCATGAGTATGTATATTCACACCAAATTAAAATAACTGAAGATATTGTAAATCCTCATGTAATGCCAGTTTATTTTAAAATTGAGATGATTTCTTAATTCCAATGAAGAAGTCAGTAGTAATGTGGCAATCAAGTAAATTATAACCTGGGAAAGGGTAGAGATAGTACATACATAAAAGGGTGGTGGTAGAAAAAGCATCCAAAACTGAGGGAAACCAGCACAAAATTATATGAGCTGGCCCACAACTTTAATACCTACCTTCCTTAAAGCTTCCTTTTGAAACATAAAATAGCATATTGTGGTCTCCACAGCAATTATCTTAAATTAGATTAAGAAATATTATTTATACTCAGTAGAACTGCAACCATTTTCTGCAACTGTAAATTCTTGTATCTTAGGCACCCGCTTCTATTTTTTCCCAGGGAGTCTCCACAGTGCTGTCTGAAGGCCCTGCCTCTTGTCCCCAACTCCACCCCCTTCTCAAGGCCCCCCACTGCTGCTCCCTGCTCCGCCCACAAACCCTTCCCTATCCACCAAACAACTGTTTGATGACAGCTGCTGATCAATGGTGAGGTAGTGGCGCCAACCAGCTGTTTGGTGGTACCACAATAAACCCATCTAGGGTTGCTGCCAAATAACTGTGGCTGGTGGGTACTAAGCACCCACGGGGTCAGCACCTATTCATCTGTCACATCTTGTTGACATTAGCGGTATTGCCATATTTGCTTTCTGTGACTTAGCTTGTCTCTGAAGTTCAAAGTCCACCCTTTTAACTTAACTCAGAACTTCACTGATTTCCCTCCCGGACAAGGTTCCCTCTAAACTGCACAGGAACATGGCATGACAGCCGTTTAATGAGCCCACACAGCCAGGGGCTCAGGGCTCCATGCACAGAACTGCCTGGCTGGGAAAGGGGCACTTCTCCCTCACCTACAGCAGCTGCTCCCAACACTACTTCATTCGCTATGCTTCCCTGGGAAAGTTCTTTGTTTTCATCTTTTGGAGCCACTATTAAATTTGCACCAATACTTTTGGAGACAAGTCGCTATTAGGAACGCATATTGACATACTCCCCAGTCACATATCCTAAGGCATTCCTGCAAGAGTTGTATTCAGTTCTTTCTCCTCCTACTTCATCTCTAATAAGATGCTCAGTCCTGCTTGCTTGGACCTGTTTGAGAAGTCTTTTGGCAGAGAAATTTTTTTTGGTCATTGTCTCTCAACATTATAGTCATCCAACTAATACTACTACATTGTTCCACTTGAGCAATAGTGGGAGAATACTATCCCAAAACAGGTGCTGTTAGGTGCCTTAGGTAGCCAATTTCTAGAAATCAGCATAACTCCTACTGATTTTACAGCACAAGAATATATGTAAAATGCCAGGAAAAGTGTTTTGCTAAAACCTGTTGTCAGCATGACCTCTGGAATGGTGGCTGAAGCAAGAAGGGACATATTATTGTTTAACATGCTGTTGTATAAGACAAAACTCACTCTGCTCATGGGTGGAAAAATCTTGGAGGGTTAACTGTCTGTGATTAAAAAAATGTATATGTTTACAGCTTTGTTATGTATGATTCAGCAGATTTCCAGATATCAGCAGATATCAGTCTCCTAAAACATTATACCAGGCCACAAATTACCAGTGTTTACATCAGTATGGCAGGTGAGTTGTGTTTCCAAATGTGCTCTCTTGTTTTCAGAATGCGTTCTGTCCAATCACACCACCTTTTCTTTTTATTCACATCTTTCTGGTTTTACCATTCCTGTCCTGAGTTACTATGGTCATACTTGCTACATTCTTGAAGGCTGTTACGTTATTTGTGTAATCCTGCTAGATAGTGCTAGCAGCTGCCAGGGACAGGTTAAATAGCTAGGGGTTCCTTTTCATCCACATAATAGACTTGAGCACCTACTCCATTATCTGCAAAATTCAGGGTATGCCTAGACTGGCAGGTTTTTCCAGGATACGCATACCTCGTTTTGTGTGAAATAAGGGCTCCTCCCAAAGAGGAGGCTTTCCCTCCCATTTGGCCACATCTACAGTGGGCCAAATGGCAGGAAAGCTGCTTCTGTGAAAACAATCATAATAAGCTAGACTTAGCTTCACACACACACTCCAGGGTGTCTATGAGGCTAAGTATATACTGCATAGTTTTCCCGGGATAACTCAGCTATCCCGGAAAAAAAAGGTGTATCCAGGGAACATGTTTGCTCTTTCAGAAAAAGGTGTGTGTGGACAGGGAGGAGGGAGTTCTTTCAAAAGAGGAGGAAAGAGGAAAAAGCACAAGTGCCCCGGTGGCCATCTCATCCATAGTAATCACAGCTTAAATGCAAGATAAAGTCCATTCATCTTTTCCCATGTGCTTTGGCAGTGTGGATGCTCTCTTTGGGAAGAAGTTTTCAGATCTCTTTTGGAAAAGTTTCTTCTGATACAAGTCTGCATTCTAGACATAGCCTCAATAAAGGAGGGAGAGAACTAACATGGCACTAATTTGGGAAAACGCCACGGTTAAACTTCCAATATCAAATGGATTGAGCAGTGACCTTTGCCCCTCAGGCTCACAAGTCCAGCAATGTAAGTGTACCATTCACATGCCCAAGCATTTTCTGTCCCCCTCTCACAGTTGCCTCCCTTGGTCATGTTGGACCAGATCTCTGAGGTGATTTTCAGACCTCATCTCCCACCTGTGAGTGGGCTGGGGATCGGGGACATCTCAACTACTCTGTCTGCCACTTGCCACTGCTCCTGCAAGCTGAATGCTGCCTTCTCCCACAGGCCCCTTGCCAGCCATGTGGTCCTGCCAGCTGCTCAGCTGGCCACCGGCTGTTACTCCCACTGGCCAGCTGTGTGCTTCTGTCAGCCACCTTGCTGACTACCTGCTGTAAGTGTGTTTGGATATGGGCCAAAGTTAGTGCTATAGCTCTGTGATTTCAGATCTTAGTGATTTAAACTCTCAACCCACAGTGGAGGTGAGCAGAAAATCCAGAGACCACTTATGGAGTCTGATATAGTTCTGTCATTAGAACAGGAATGTTTAGGGGAGAAACAGATTGAACTACTCTTATAGCTCATTCTTGGAGGACATTTAACCTGCTGCTTCAAACTCCTTCCTGCCCCCCCCCCCCCATTCAATCCAATTGAGTCTTGAAGGTGAAAGGCTCATCCATCCCAGATTTTTTGCAATGACAATATCGATCCTGCAAGCACTGCTGTCATCTTTTCCAATTCCTACATTTAGGGTTAACTTTCTTCTTGTCCACACAACAGCCAAATTAATTACAATAGGCAAAAATCCATTCTAACAATTGATCATCCATCATGCATATAGCACTAGCTGACATTGAATTACATAACCACACCCAGGATTTCTTTCCTATTCCAGCATGAGCTGTTTTTACATTCATGATGTAAAACGCTAGTTGACTATCTGATAAGCATTTGCTTATCGGACAGTATGTTGACTGGTCAACAAGTCAATTACCTCACTTCGTTGATGCCTCTATAAAATGGCACTGCCATTTTGAAACCCACAGGCTACATCTACATTCTGCCTATCTTGCGGAAGAGGAAATGCAAATGAAGCGTAAGAAGTTGCTAATGAGCACTTCATTTGCATGTCTTCTTCTGCAAGATAGGCAGAGGGTAGACCTAGCCCATGACAGCTTTTCATAGGGGCAGACGTTGCACAGCTGATCTTCAATAGGTTGTGTGGCTGCTGCCACTTTAAAATGCCACCTGTGTGCCTTTCAAATGGGGCAGCTGTGGAGCCTGAGGTCAGCTGGGGATTTGCCAGCTGATCCCAGGCTCCTGGCTGCATTTCCCCAGGACCTGGTGTCAGCTGGTGAGTCCCCACCTGAGCCTGGCCTCCACAGCAGCTGCCCCTTTGAATTGCCACGGGGTCTCTTGTGTATTTCAAAGTGGGCACCCACGTGCAGCCTGAAGTCAGTGGAAATTCCCCCTGGCCCCGGGCTGTACGCAGAGTTCCACCTTCCTCCTTTGAAATGTACAAGAGTCCCTGTACATTTCAAAGGAGGAAGGTGGAAGTGCATATCAATTAGTCAAAGGAAATTTCATCAACTAGTCAACCGCTGTGACAGGGTCAGTCCTACTCCTGGGCCCCAGACCCATATTCAGTCCACAATCTCCTGTCTAGGTACTGCAGCACAGGTTTTGCCTACCTCTTTCTTTAGTAAAATCACTGTCAGCTTGGGCTGGGTTACCAGTCCTCCCCAGTTACCTCCTGGCTTCTCTGCTGGGGAAGGGAGATCAAACATTTCCTGTTACAGTTCCTCACCTTGCCCCTCTCTTGGCAAAAACTGTTGTTCTCTTTGTCAGAGCCTTCCATTCCTTATCAATAGTAACTCCACCTCTATCAGTCCTCACTCACATCGGGTCACCTCTCCCTCCCACACAGGGAAGGCTTTTAAAGAGGTCCTCTGGCAGCCTTAATCAGCTCACCTGACCCTTATTTGATTTATAGTAACCCTATCTCAGCTGCCCCTAATTAACCCCCCCCCCCTTCAGAGAGAGCCCTATAACCTGTCCTATCACACTGCATTTTAAGATCCTTAATTTACATATCAACAGTAGAATTCCTTGCGAGACTATACAACTGAGGCTATGTCTGGACTTCAGGTTTTTGTGCAAAACCCTTTTTGAAGAAGAGATCTTCCTAAAAAATTCTTCTGCAAGAAAGCATCCACACTGCAAAAGCACATAGAGAAAGTAATTGGCTTTTTCGAAAGATAGCGACCAGACTGAATGGATGCTCTCTTGAAATGAAACTCTGATTGCTATGCACAGAATGTCTACCAGGGCACCTGTGCTTTTTCCTCCTGCCTCTGTTTGCACAAAAAAACCCCTCTTCTTCATCCACACATACCTTTTTGCGAAAGAGCTCATTGACAAAAAGGTATTCCTACGCTGGAAAAACCCTTCTGTTCTTTCACTTTTATTGTGCAAAAACTTACTTGAGGTGTGGACATAACTTCAGTTTTGTCAGAAAACAGCCATTTCTCCAACAAAACTGTATTTGAGAAATACCCTAAGTGAGCATTACCACACACACGATGCATTTCCCCTTTCATCTAGCTGCCTTGGAAGCAGTGGTTGTTTATATTTTTTGGATTCAATCTAGCCATATTTTGTAACTCATAAAGATTTGCAAATTATGCACATCATCTGTTATTTTCTTATGTGTGTCTTGTGATTGGCCTATGATATCTGCAGTCTTGATTTAGCCTTACTTTTATTAGATTTATGCACTATCCACCCTGTACCTTCCAAATGTCCTTTCACTCTAATAAGGACTGATACTTACAGTGTGCACTGATTTTATTATGATTTTATTATGTGGAAGTTGGAGGCGAATGTTTTTCCGTATACTGATTCTGAAAGTGTTCATGCAGTGTAATTGTGAAACTGTTTTCAAGAAACTTATTAACACTTCTGCTACTTAATTCCTGATAGCTATAAAGCAAACTTAAAAAATCAAGTACTTAAACTGAATGTGCTTAGTAATGTAAATTGTGCAAAGATTTTTGATAGACCCAGGCTAATTACTCATAGTATGTGGGTAAGACACAGTGGCATAAGAGGGAAAGGTGTTGGTTAGACGGGAAACAGCAGATAGGGTGATATATGGTGAACAAGTGAGACAATCTGAAAGCAAGTGTGTTTATAAGCAGTAAGTCATTGCAAGCCATGAAGACAGAGACATGGACAGGATTTCTGTGCACAGGATGGCCTGAGGCAGGTTGCGGCAGCTGGCACCGCATGCGGGCGGCGCAATTGGCACGCCCCACCCCCCTGCACGGCCGTCAATGGCCATGATGTCATCATCGGGCAACTGCCTAGTTCGCCTAGGCTCACGGGCCGCCCCGTCTATGCAGATACAGAAACTGAAAAAGACAAATTCAAAACCCATTTATACAGTCTGATACTGCACTGCATACAAATTTCAGATTCTTCATGACACGATTAACCAAATAATCTGCATCTTGCTAGACAAGCAAAATCATGCAACATAGCAAATAAACTGATGGGCAAAACTGTGGGCCAGTCATCTTACAGGTACTGAATCCCAAATTGTCATTGAATTATGTGCCTGTCGAGGGGCAACCTACTATAAGAGGCCCCTCAAGCTTCATCCCCTTGCGGCCTACCTGTTGGAGTCTGAACACGTGTTCCCCCCTCCATACACAGTCTTTATAGTACGGTTAATATGGCCTTTCAGACTACTTTACAGGCCTGTAGGCAAATTTGACTCCATCGAGCCAGCTACGGAGGGAGTGGAGGTACCTACGCCCTCCAACTCCAGTGGGTTACTCTGTAGGTGTGGCTGAGGCTACTGCCTCCCTCAGCAAGGAATCCTGCCACAACATGCTGAACGCTCTGGATAAACTCCCTATCCTGGTCTACTTCCTACTGTGGTCTGGTGGACGTGTTCCTAGGGTTGCCAGGTGTCCAGTATTCATCTGGACAGTCTGGTATTTTTGCCTCTTGTCCAGTAAAAAAAGTCAGAAAATACCGGACACCTACGATGTCCGGCGAAAATGCCGGGCACTTGGCAACCCTACAAACACTCAGCACCTCCCAACACCCCAGCCCCTCGACCTCATGCTTACCTGGTTCCAGAAGGCTGCTGGCACAAAAGGACTGCCAGCAAAAAGACCAAGGGGAAGCAATGACTCCCCTGGGTGTTAGTGCTCAACCACTCCCGTTTGCAGGAGGCATAAGGGATCTGTTGAAAAAGGCTTTCTTTCTCAACAGATCCCCCTCTAGACTGCAACTTTTTGCAGACAAAGTGCTGAGTCAGCAAAAATGGTGGCCATTTTTATACAAATTAAATGCGGGATATTTAAATCCCTGCTTCATTTGCAATGTCAACCTGCCTAATCTGCATCCCTCTGTCAACAGAGGGATGCAGTCTAGACATACCCTAAGAGTTTCGTTCCAAGAACGGAATGAATTTTGTGTTGTGCACCAGTCCTGAGTTCATGTGGCTTGTTTGGATGTGCCACTGTGGCACCCAAGTTATTAATAAATATCTTATAAACCTTTACCTTTTCTCTCTGCTGCCATGTCTCCTTCCCTTGTTCCATCAGCTCTCCTGGTGCCTGCTGTCCCCCCACCCCTCACCCTCCTCTGCTGTCCTGACTCCTGCCCTTCTCAATGCCCTCAGCCCTCGTGGGATCTGCATCCCTGCACCAGCCCTTCTCTCCCCCTGCCCACTCCTCCAGTAGCCCCACTCTGATCATGTGAGCTACCCCTCCTCATCCCCTCTCCTAACATCTACCTCTGCACACCCGCCATCCCGCTCTCCTATGTTTCTGGTCCCTCTCCTCCAGGTGTCTGCCCTTCTTCTTCACTCCCAGAATTCCCTGGCACCTGCATCTTCCCCCTGCACCCTCCTGGTGCCTCCTCCTTCCCTCACTGCCCTTGCTCCCCTTACCTTCTTTTTACCTGATGCTCATCTCTTCACCACCCTCTGCCCCAGTTCCCCTCATGCCCCTGTGCCCTCACACGACTTGCTCCATCCCTGCCTTCCTCATGCCCACCCCCCTTTCAACCCTTCTCCCAGCACCTCCCAATCCCCCCAATACCCCTCCCCTCTCCTCTCCCAGCATCACCATGTTCCCTCCACCTTCCCACCCCCACTGACACCTCCCCCTCCCTCCTCCTGCCCTTTTCCTCAATGTCTCCCCTCGGCCCCCTGGCATTTGTCTCTCCTCCACCCTGACCCTTGGTGCCTTCCCCTTTCTTCTCCTGCCCTGCCCCCCTCCCCTCAGCACAAGCCCCTTCCTCTCCCACCTCCCTTCCCCCTAGTTTTCCCCCTGCCCCTCCCCTACCTTCTGCCTTCCAGTTTGTGGGACTGGAGTCTGTCGTTGGGCCCCAGAAGTCCTCGCAGCCGGGCCTGGAGCTGGGCCACCCACGGTGCTAATTTTACTGCAGTCCCCGCACCAGCTTTGGCTCACATTAGCAGGCATATGGGGGTGAGGGGGAAGCCTCCCCCCCCCCCCGACCCAGCTTGTGGAGCGTGGCTGTGTGAGTGGGTCCGTGCACTGCCGCTCCCCCAGCAGGGTGGAAAGGGTAGGGGGAGAAAGGGCTGTGCACAGAGCGCACCGGCAGAGCCCGAACGCTCCCCGCTCTGCAGCGCTCCAGCCTGGCTCTGTGCGGGCTCTGCCGGGACTCCGGCGACAGCTCCCAGGAGCGGCTTGCCGTGTTTATCCCCCTCACCCCCCTGCAACAGCGGCGGCAGACTGTGGATGGAGGAGGCCGAGCTGGAGGCTGCACACGGCAGAAGCAGTCCCGCAGCGGGAGGGAAGGGCCATTGGGGGGGGTTCATGCCGGATGGCTGTGCATGCTGCAGGGGAGCTTGGTGCTCAGGATACTGCGCGCCACCGGCATCAGCCCTGGATGCCTGCGCAAAGCAGCAAGGGAGACACTTACATGCTGGATGGATGCGGGGCGTTGCTGCTGCGCCACGCTAGTGCTGGGTGTCTGTGAGGGTGTCCCGGGAGAGGGGGGGAAATGGTGGTTCTGTTTGTAGCCGGATCCCAATGGGTTTTCCGGGACATTTGCCGCCTTTATCAGGACACCAGGACAGAACCCTTACATCCGGGACTGTCCCAGAAAAAAAGGGCAGTATGGTCACCGTACCTAGTATAGATGCAGTTAAACTAGGGTAAAGTAATATGGGTTCGCCCCCAAATTCACACTAGTATAGTGTGTAGTGCAGTGTAGTGTATTCCTACAAATTTATTCTAAAAAATCATTATCATAGAACATCATCCTCACCTAAGGGATATACCAATTTAACTATACTGGTACAGGTTGGACCTCCCCAGTCCAGCAACCTCAAGACCTGACTGGTTCCAAATGAGGGAATTTGCTGGATCATGGAAGTTCCACTGTCACCAGCCTCCCAGGATACAGCTCCTCCCTCTGGTTGGCTCCGCTCCAGTCCCCCTGACACTGGGCTCCAGCCCTGCTGCTACAGAGCTTGGGCTTTGCCACCAGCAGGCTGGGTCTTTCTGGGGATGGAGCTCCCCCAGCCCCATGGCCCTGCTTCTGCCCCACCTGGCTGAAGTTTCTCAGAGACTAAGCTCTGCTGCCACCCTGCTGCTGTGCCCTGCCAGGGCTTCCCGGGCATGAGGCTTACCGGCTGCTGGCAGTCCTGCTGCTGCTGCGCTCCCCTGGTACTGTGCTCCAGACCTGCCCCACTGCTGCTGCGCCGGGACAGGGCTCAGCAGAGACGGGGCTAACTGGACCACAGATGTTGCCAGACCAGAGAGTCCCAGATTTAACAGGGTTCAACCTGTAATAAATCAACCCCCGCAACCAAAAACCCTTTATAGACCCATCCTAAAACAATATTCTATCATTTAAAAACATGCTTTGGGAAAGCAGATTCATACTAACTCCTCAAATCCAATGTGTATTTGGTTAAAAAAGCATTTATGAAGCTTACAATAGAAAAAAGACAGCTCCCAAAAATGATCTTTAGAGATACCTACCTGGCAAGCTTCCCAGCTAGAAAAGCTACCACTGTAAGGGCTTAAAATAGTTTTTGTTTCACAGTTACCTCTTTGCATTACACTATTAAAAGGTGACCATTAGTACCATGTTGATAATCTGCTCTGAAATCTTATAAAGCAGATTTACAACATAAGTAAAGTAGTCAAGCATGACCTTTCCTTCTCAAAACTATTACCTATGTTGTCATGTCATGATATTTCTCTTCAAGGTGATCTCTTATTAATTCCCAATAATATCCCCACAACTGACATTAAATTAGTATATAGTTACCTGGTATGTTTTGTGCTGCTTCTCAAATCTGGTGTTCTTCTTATTGTTTTCCAAGTATGTTGCAATTTGATCTGGAAGTAAAGAACTTTGTAACATACCACTTAATAATTTACTGGAAAAAAGAAGTTATGTGTGTGTGTATATATGAACTTGGGACTCTTCAGCTTACTCAGTATGTTGGCGTAAGATGAAATTCTATTGGTTATGTATTTGAAAGCTTAGATCTTTGCACTTCTCAGTTTTCCTGCACTATAAAAATAGATGTCAAATAACTATCAAGCCTACCACATTCTAGATTTCTTTCACAATTCAGGGCCTGACTTTGCACTCAATGTTATGTTACAATAGGACCCAGTGCCAAACCATAAAGCATCAGGGGTTGTCCCGTTGATGTTTATTGCCAAAGGGAGAGTCCATCTAAAGGCCACAGCTGAGATTGGCATTTCAGTGTGCTAGCCACTTCAGCCACGGAGACAATCCCTGGCCACAGGAGCTATGTCTACACAGCAGCGTTATTTCGGATTAACTGACATTATTCCGAAATAACAAAGAGCATGTCTACACTGCAAGCCATTATTTTGAAATAATGTTGAGCTGGAGGACTTCTTACTCTGACTCCTGTAACCCTCATTTCACGAGGAGTAAGGAAAGTCGAAGGAAGAGTGTTCTTCCTTGGACTTCCTGCTGTGTTGACAGCGCCAAAAGCTCAAGTTGCATAGTTTAATTCCACTTTAGCCTTGCTGTGTAGCAAGGGATTTTGCAGTCTTAATAGACAAAGGGTGAAAGGGGAAACTGAAGCACAGAGTCTTGTCCAAACTAAAGTAACAGGTCACTGGCAAAGCCAGGAGTAGAAGAGATCTTCTAACTTACACTCAATGCCTTATCCAGAAGATCACATTGCCTTCTCTCATAAAACAATCCAGTTGTAGCCTCCCTTTACCAATGGGTTTACAAAAAAAAAAAAAAAAAAATCAGCTTTTTTTTGTAATTTGACATTTCTTTGGGGAATTCTGAGATTCTTTTTAACTTGTTCCATTTTTATGGCTAAAATAACCCTTCCTTATTACATTTTGGAAGCCTTTATACTAATATTTACATATCACATTTGTTGCTATGACCTCTGAACTCATCTGGCTTTCACTGGGATAAATTTAAAATTGTGTGTTTTGGAATATTGGGTCAAGAGCCAGGAGTTCCAATCCCAATTCTAACGACTCCCTTAGTAGCCTCAGACATGTCTCTTGCTCTTTGTGCTTCACTTTTCCCAAGAGGATGAAAATATATCCAAATTTTCTGAGTGTTCATGAGTTTCAGTATCAGCACCTGTTCATCACAGTCTAATATCTAATAATAGTTATGTACCTAATAATGGTTATTTTTATTAATACAACTATTTTCATGGGGAGTAAGTACAGATTAGAAGCCTTCCTGTACTATAAATATTTACACCCGGATGTATACTCTCTCTCCTTAGCTAATGCAGTCCAAACACCTGTTTCCAATTAGAATATTTATTGAGAGCATTCACAAAGGCAAACATAATATAGCACAGGATACATTAAACAAAATTATTGTAAGAAATCTCTTTACTAGATATAATACATTGTCCATGCTAGTGGAAAGCTTTGTTACAAAAGACAGTGAAAGATAACTCAAAACTAATAAGCATACATGTTTACTAATAAGGACTTGATTTCTTTCACAGTAGCTGGCAGATCTGCTTCCTCAGTATAAGAGACCAGTCTCAGAACCGTCTTCATTCTGTGAGACCAAGATTGGCTGAACCCTTTATCTAGCTAAGATACATCTCAGATGAAGCTCTTTGGCATACATAAGTTTATAGAATCAATGGCTACTGATTTAATTTTGTTCTTGGGTTATCAGGTCACTGGAAAACTTCATGCTTTATAATCAGAAAACATAAAAATCAAAGCACTTGTGAGGAGCTCTTTGTTAAGAGATTTTTTTTTATCCCTTTGAATTCCCATTTTCATATTCTGTGCTTTAGTTCAGCCTTGCATGCTTCAAACCTTTTTACTTCACTTGGAGCCAATGGACCAAGCAGAATATTTTATCAATCACACAGTTAATGAAAAGTTCACTTCTTGACTCATAATTTTAAAATTAATTTTGTTCTCATAGGGTAGAAATGAGGGATGAGGGAGAAGGAGGGGAAGGTGCAGGGAAAAGCCATGTTTATACCTCCCAGTCAAGGATCTTTGTTTTGTTAAGAGCATAGATTCAGACATACCAGGGAGCAGAAATGCTAAACATCAGAGGTTGTCAAAAATGATGATTCTTCTTCGAGTAGTGTCCCCATGGGTGCTCCACTCTAGGTGAAGGGTCGCCCTGAGCCGCAGATCGGAGCTTTGCAAAACAGATTCCCCTGTTGAGCCGCGCATGCTCAGAAGGCGTCTTGAGCCCTTCCCGCCCTCTGCAGCGCGCAGCTCAACCCCCTCCCTTTCAGTTCCTCTTCAACCGCCCTCGTCAACAGACGGAGCGAGCAGGAGCTCCCTCTCAGTCTCTCAGACTGTATTTCCATTAGTTAGGTTACCACAGTTTTTCCCCCTGTTATACTCCAAGTTAGTTTTCCTTGTTTTCTCTCTTAAAATAATAACAACAATTTTTTATAAGAAGAACGAAACTGACAACAAAATCTCCCCTTGGGGACTGAAACTCACCTCAGACTGGAGTCCCGGTGAACCGGGGCTCTCTCTCTCTCTTGGCTCCTCAGCTGGAAAAACATATAAACCACATAAAAGGAAAGGAAAGGAAAGGACTATAACAACAGTCACAAATAAATAAAACACTGAGAATACCAACACTTTTAAGAAATAAGAATCTCCGAACTATGTCTGCCTCCTCAGGCTTTAAAAAATGTGAGCAGTGCCGCGAGCCTATGCCAGCTTCTGACGGCCATACAAAATGTATTCGGTGCCTGGGGGAAACTCACTCACCCCACAGCTGCACACACTGTGCTTCCCTCATGGCGAGAGCTAGAAAGGATAGAGCGCTCCGCCTGAGGATGATTTTGTTTGAAAAGGCTCTGCAGCCTACAGAGCCGGGGGAACCGCAGCATGAAACCCCCCCACCGCCAAAAACTACAAGGCAGAGAGCCTCACCGTCACACTCTCTCCCGCCTTCTTCCTCCCCAAAGACTCAGGGAGAGGGGCAAGGAAGTCTGAGGACCCCTGCTAGCAAAGCAGAGGGAAAATCCTCGCGTTTGGCACCGGGACCGGTGCGTGCTGCCTCCGAGCCGTCCCGGGAACGCGCTAACAACCCAGGGCGGAAAGAAAAGCTGGCGCCGCTTCAAGCCCCAGCACCGCGGAAAACTCCGGCACTGCTTAAAGGGACGGCGCCGCTCAAACTCTCGGCACTGCAACAAAAGAGACCCCATGCACAGCCGGCACCGGTTGCAACTGCAAACCATACTTCTACACCGGCGCCGGCAGCAGACAGTGAGATGCATGAGTCTGCTACAGAGCACTCTCAAACAGCGTCTGACACTCACAGCAGGCAACAGCATTCATGCCTGCCTCCCACTGACTACTCACCTGGGAGATCCTTTGCAAGGCATTCCCCTCCCAGATCTATGTCTCCAGTGTCATTGCAAGACGCTCCCTTACCGGATGATGACCAACATACAACATATTCTTCGCGACACACGTCGCCAAGGAGGTCTCATTCCTACTATCATAGGGCTGGACCACAACAAAGCCCATGGCACCCTTATTGGTCTTACCCACCCCCACCTTACCCACCCCAATGGGGGCCCTGGGATCATTGGGACCCATACAGATACCGGTCCTCAGCCCACTCCACACCATCTCGAAGGAGTCTGCCTCATTCACAGCCCCTACCTCCTGCAACACACATGGAGGAGGAGGAACGAATTTCGGACAATGAATCCGATATTCAATCAATAAGCATCACACACCCTGACGACCTAAGTGCCCAACAGGACGATGCAGTTATACCAGCAGATACAGTAGTGATTGATGACCTCAAACAGTTTCAAGAACTATTCAAGCGAGTAGCGACAAGTCAGCATGTCTCCCTCCAAGAAGTGCAAAAGAAACAACATCACTTGTTAAAGAACCTGCATCCTACATTGCATAGTAAGATTGCCCTGCCAATTGACGAGGCAATCATGGAAACATCTGAGGATCTGTGGAAGACACCCGCATCCATCCAACCGACTAATAAAAAGATTGACAGAAAATACTTTGTTCCACCAAAAGACAACGATTTCCTGTTTACACATCCACAAGCCAACTCCTTAGTTGTTGAATCCGCACAGCAAAGAGCGAAGTTACCACAATACAAAAATGGCAATATGGACAAAGACCATAAAAAACTAGATTTCTTTGGCAAGAAGATATACTCCTCTTCTACCCTACAACTAAGAATATCAAATTATTCTGCCCTCTTAGCGAATCATGATTTCGATAATTATTCGAAGTTGGGAGAACTGATACCACATCTCCCTGAATCCAAAAGATCTATCTTGAAAGCAATAGTGCATGAAGGCCATACGATTGCTCGCACCGCTCTCCAAACGGCAATGGACGTCGCTGACACCGCAGCCAGGACTACAGCAACGGCGGTAGTCATGCGCAGAACTTCCTGGCTACAGTCATCTGGAGTTCCCCGAGAACTTCAGCCCAAAGTAGAAGACTTACCATTCGATAAGCAAAAGTTATTTGCAGCTTCTACAGACGAAATGCTACACAACAGTAAGAACTTCGCACATTGGGCATGTACACACCGCCTTTCAAACGCAGACGATACACCCCATATAACACATACAATCGCTACAGATATGGGCAATACAACCGACCACAGAGACCCTATGAAGACACTAGGCCAAGACAACGACCTCAGAGGAGGTGCCCTAATCAGGGCCGCCCACCAACTGCTCAGTCCTCCAAGCAAGGGTCAGCAATACTGAGCACCAACTGCTCAGTCAAAGGTCTGCAATACCGCCCTCACGATCTAGCAACAACGCAACATGGCCATCTTTTTACCCACTGTTTACGGCCATTCCTTCCACAATGGGAATCTATAACATCGGACCGCTGGGTTCTAGACATAATTTGAGTAGGCTACACCATCCCATTTACCACTACCCCACCTACCCTTCCCCCTACCCCGTCCCTTTTCAGGGACCCCTCTCACGAGACTCTACTAAAACAGGAGATCGATCGACTCCTTTCAATTGGAGCCATAGAAAGAGTACCAGTAGAGTTTCAGGGGAAAGGATTTTACTCGAACTATTTCTTGATCGAGAAAAAAACAGGGGGCTGGAGGCCCATATTAGACCTCCGCAAACTGAACAGGTTTCTCAGGAAACAACGCTTCAAAATGGTCACACTTACAACAATCATTCCTGCGCTAGATCAAGGGGACTGGTTCGCAGCCCTCGACCTGCAAGATGCGTATTTCCATGTAACTATCCATCCTGCCCACAGACGCTATCTACGCTTTACTCTCGGCCCAGATCATTTCCAATACAATGTTCTCCCCTTCGGCCTCTCGTCAGCTCCGAGAGTATTTTCAAAGGTACTAGCAGTTGTCGCTGCGTACCTCAGACAACAAAATGTCATCATATTTCCCTACCTAGACGACTGCCTTTTAAAGGGCTCGACACAGGACGAAACCGCCTCCATGATAAGTACGACCACATTCCTCCTCAATCGTCTAGGTCTTCTACTCAACGAAAACAAATCAACACTGCACCCAGTTCAAGATATAGAGTTCATTGGTGCAAGCCTGGACTCAATCACAGCTCGAGCATACCTACCTCGACAACGTTTCACAACTATACAAGAAATTATAAGCGCGATGCTTACAACTCCTACCACTACAGTACTTACTTGCCTCCGACTAATGGGTCACATGGCTTCCACCACCTACGTAGTCCACCACGCTCGTCTGCATTTTCGATGCTTCCAACTCTGGATAGCAAGTGTGTATATACCGTCACGACACTCCCTCAACAAGACGGTGACTATTCCACCAAACGTTCTTGCATCCTTACTATGGTGGACGGTACCGAACAACCTCCTGACAAGCGTTCCATTCCAACAAATCGAACCCACTATACAGATTACCACAGATGCTTCCCTCCTTGGCTGGGGAGCACATATGAATGATCAAGGGGTTCAGGAAAGGTGGTCCCCATCAGAGGCACAACTACACATCAACCTCCTCGAACTGCGGGCAGTAAGGAATGCCTGTGTACACTTCGCCTCCAACATTGCCAATCAGACAGTCCGCATCCTAACGGACAACATCTGCACAATGTTCTACATAAACAAACAAGGCGGAGCCTGCTCCTGCTCCCTCTGTGCGGAAGCTATCCGCCTCTGGAACTCATGCATCTGCAACCATGTCACCCTGATAGCATCCTACCTGCCCGGGGTGAACAACACCAGAGCAGATTCACTCAGCCGCAACTTCACCTTGGATCACGAGTGGGAGTTACACATGGATGTCGCAAACTCAATCTTCCACCAATGGGGATGGCCATCTATTGACCTCTTTGCATCTACCCAGAACACCAAGTGCCCCCAGTTCTGCTCACACGCAGGACTTGGCAAACATTCCCTGGGGGATGCCTTTCTAATCAAATGGACAGCCCCCTACACTATGCCTTCCCCCCCATACAGCTAATCCCAAGAATCCTACGCAAGATCTGCAGAGACGGAGCCCTAGTCATCCTGATAGCCCCGTTGTGGCCCCGCCAAACTTGGTACCCATACCTGCACAGGCTAGCGGTTCACCCTCCTTACCTGCTACCACACTGCATAGACCTGATATCTCAGAGCAATGGCACGATACTACACCCACAGCTCCATACCCTACACCTTCAGGCTTGGCTGTTCTCTGGTTCTCGGAGATAGAAAATCACTGTTCCCAGCAAGTGAAGGACATCCTCCTCCACAGTAGGAGACAGTCCACTCGAAAAACTTACCTGCAAAAATGGACACGATTCTCTCACTGGTGCCAGCGAACCAAAGTAGAACCCTGTGTCGCCCCACTAAATACGATCTTGGACTACATTCTAGACCTTAAAGTATCAGGACTGTCAATCTCTTCTTTAAGAGTCAATCTTTCCGCAATAGCAGCGTTCCATACCTTGATTGATGGCTTCTCCATATTTGCCCATCCTATCACTAAAAGATTCCTTAAAGGGCTCCACAACGTATACCCACCCTATAAGGCACCACCCCCCTGGTGGATAGCAAGTGTGGAATGAGGTGTACAGCTAGTTCGGATTAGGAAGTCTAATCCGAACTAGCTAGTCCGTGCCACGTGTAGCCGCGCGGCACGGGGTCCGACCTAGCCGGCATTTAAAAATGGCGCCGGCCGGCTTTATGCAAATGAAGCCCGGGAAATTCAAATCCCGGGCTTCATTTGCAACTCCGTATGACTACATTACCCCCCCTAGTTCGAACTAGGGGGGTAGTGTAGACATACCCAGGGAGAGGTAAATAGTGATGTTGCTTAGGGATCTGTACAGGGACCAGTGCTGTTCAAAATATTCATAGAACACATACCAGGAAACATAATCCGAATGATACATATACAACGATAGAGTCTAAATTAGCTGTTACCATTTAAGAGAAAAATCTTGGTGTCATCATAAATAGTTTTCTGAAAACATCTGTTCCATGTGCAGCAACAAATCAAAAAAGCAAACAAGATGTTAGGAATCATTAGAAAAAAACAGAAAATAAGGGTATGTCTACACTACCCCGCTAGTTCGAACTAGCGGGGTAATGTATGCATACCGCACTTGCTAATGAAGCCCGGGATTTGAATTTCCCGGGCTTCATTAGCATAAGCGGGGAGCCGCCATTTTTAAATCCCCGCTGCTTCGAACCCCGTGTAGCGCGGCTACACGGGGCTCGAACTAGGTAGTTCGGACTAGGGTCCTATTCCGAACTACCGTTACTCCTCGTGAAACGAGGTGTACCGGTAGTTCGGAATAGGCACCCTAGTCCGAACTACCTAGTTCGAGCCCCGTGTAGCCGCGCTACACGGGGTTCGAAGCAGCGGGGATTTAAAAATGGCGGCTCCCCGCTTATGCTAATGAAGCCCGGGAAATTCAAATCCCGGGCTTCATTAGCAAGTGCGGTATGTATACATTACCCTCCTAGTTCGAACTAGGAGGGTAGTGTAGACATACCCTAAGATGTTAGTATATAAATTCATGGTATGCTCACATCTTGAATACCACATGTAGTTCTGATAACCTCATCTCTAAAACATATATATTAGGATTAGAAAAGTCAGAGAAAAGAAACAAAAATAATCAGTGGTACAAAACACTTCCGTATGACAAAAGATTAAAAAGACTAGGACTGTTCATTTTAGAAAAGAGATGAGTAAAAGGTGAATTCATAGAAGTCTATAAAACCTTATGCAGTGTAGAGAAAGTGAGTAAGGAAGTGTTATTTATCCCTTTCCATAACTCAAGAACTAAGGGTCCCTCAATTCAATTAACAGGCAGCAAGAACTTGTAAAGGTCAAAATTATAACTGGGTTAAAAAGAGAATTAGATAAAGTTCATGCAGGACATGTCCATTAATGGCTATTAGCAAAAAGGATCAGGGATGTAACTCCATGGTTTGCATGTCTCTGAATGCCAGAAGATTGAGGGGATGGATCACTTGATAAGTTACCCTGCTCTGTTCATTCTCTCTGAAGCACTTGGCAATGGCCACTGTCAGAAGTGGTCTAGATCAGTGGTCCCCAACATGGTGCCCGCGGGTGCCATCGTGCCCGTCAAAACATCTGGGCTGGCCCCGCCCCCAGCACGCGGCACAAGAATGGTGCTGGCCTCGGGCGCGTGGCCCATGGGCGGCCCTTGCCCCGGGCGTGCGACACATGTGCGGTGCCGGCCCCGAGCGCAGGGCACGTGGGCAACCTCTGTCCCGGGCGCGCTGCACATGCGCGATGCCAGCCCCGAGTGCAGGGCACGTGGGCGGCCCCTGCCCCAGGACACGTGGCACATGCGCAGTGCCGGTCCTAGGCATGTGGCACATGGGTAGCCCCGCCCCCTGGGGCACGCAGCGCATGCGTGGCCCCACCCCCAGAAGCGTGGCGCGTGAGTGGCCCCGCACCCAGGCGCACTGCAGCCACGAAAGGTTGGGGACCACTAGTCTAGATGGACTATTGGTCTGGCCCAGAATGGTCATTCACATCTTCTTATCACTTTAAAAAATGTTATCAAATAATTACACAGATAAGAATACATCAAGCATATTAACTTTTGATGCTAACTTCTTTTTATTGTTCTCATAGGTTTAAATAAAAAATAGAAATGATAAATTATAAACCTATCTTTATATACAATAATAAATAAAACGCCTGAAAGAGGAAAGAAACCAAAGTAGTTCCTACTCAGCAGTAAGATTTTTGTTGATCCCTTGATGTACATGGCACGAAACTTTCCAAGCTTGCATAAAGTAGCAAACTTCACCAACATAGAGTAACTAAGTACATGTCCTAGTTACTAATAATGCATTTTCACATTTATAATTTAGAGGTAATAGAATTACTAAAAATACATTTAAAAGGATACATACAAGGTGACTTTCAACCTCAGGATCTCATACATTCTCTCTGCAGTTTCAGCATTTGCACTAGCAATTCATTTGCTTTTTAAGTCCACATTTCTTACTATTATCCTTCAACACCCAGAATACTCCCTTTCATACTCATCCCATCCTTTTTAAAAGGCAGTCCTCAGCTTTAATGAGACCACCCCTCTCCATTCTCCTCATTTCCACTGAAGCTTCTCCTAAAACTCAACATGATCTCTCTCATCTCACTGAGGCCATCTGAATTAATGAGCACAGATAAAGAAGGCCTTAGTTCTAATCTAGGCTCTGCCACTGACTGGATTGTGGCCTTTAGCAAGTTACTTCACCTCCACACCTCAGCTTCTCCATTGAGAAAATAGGGATAATTATACATACACTACCTCATTGGACAGGGTGAATATTAATATTAAATATTTGTAACATATGTTGGCCATGTCAAGTGACATATAAATGCTAAATTACCCAGTGCTTACAGTTATTGGTGCTTTGTGAGCTGCTTAAATCAATCATTTTATTTTTTTTTAGAGACAGAGAAAGAGACTCTTTCAAATTCCTAATCTAATGAACAAGACTTCATTTTGATTCAAATGGTCCCGATGATCACTGCAAGGACAAGGATACACATTATTGTAACACAGAGAGAATGAAGCCAACACTTAATTGTACAATACTTGACACAACAGGAATTGATTCTTTCTGGGGCCTTTGATTGCCACCATAACACAAATAAATAATAATACATAGGAACATCCAAGGGAAGTAGTGGGGGCAAAAGACCTATCTGGCTTCAAGATTAAACTAGATGGGTTTATGAAGGGGATGGTTTGATGAGATAACATGATCTTGGTAACTAATTGACCATTCATTATCAGTGGTAAATAGGCCAATGGTGGGAAGATAGGAGTTACTATAGAGAACTTTTCCTGGGTGTCTGGCTGGTGAGTCTTGCCCACATGCTGAGGGTTCAGCTGATCGCCATATTTTGGGTCGGGAAGGAATTTTCCTCCAGGGTAGATTGGCAGAGGCCCTGGAGGTTTTTTGCCTTCCTCTGTAGCATGGGGCACAGATCACAGCTGGAGGATTCTCTGTATCTTGGGGTCCTTAAACTATTTGAAGGCTTCAATATCTGAGATATAGGTGAGAGGATTATTCCAGGAGTGGGTGGGTGAGATTCTGTGGCCTGCATTGTGCAGGGGGTCAGACTAGATCATAATGGTCCCTTCTGACCTTAAAGTCTATGAGTCTATGAACATCTTAGCTCTTACTCAAGAACTTTATAAAAAGCATCTTGATGTTGTGGAAGGCATAATACAAGCAAATAAAGAGAATGGCAGACATTTATAAATTGAATATTAATATCGATATGAATAAATACAATGAAATAACCAGTTTTGTGTTTTGGAAATGTCAGACTTTGGAAATGCATAAAGGAAAAACAGAGATTCTATCTTTCTACACAAATAATCATTTAACTACACAAATGAGAGATCTTAGCCGCAACAAATTCCATGCCCTGCTAACACAAGCTCCTAAACACACACTTCAAATACAGAACAGGATCCCATGGAACATGAGTCATAGTGATATAGAAAGAAATCTGTCTGCACTTTAAAATAATTTGAGAGAGCAAGTGAGCAGGATGAAACTTGCACTGAGCCTTCCCAGTCTCAGTCTGAAAATTCTTCAGCTCTCACAGCCTCTAGGAAAAGTGACGAAGTTTGCAATGGCATAGCCAAACATAGTTCTCTCCCAGACACTGGAAGGATGGGAATTCAACTTCCGACCTAGATCAAGTAATCAATGAATGAAATCTTATGAATGGAAGAACAATATGATTATTACAAAATGAATTTAACAAATACAGTGACATCAAGGTATCTTCCTTAAATGGCAGAATTCCAAAGACAGAATCTATTCAGACAACATTCCTCACCTCAACAAGCACATACTTGAACACTTTCCCAAGTAGTCACATAAGACCCAGCTAGACAGACTTAACAGGCGAGTTTAAAATAATGAGTGGGAAAAGTTTACTTACCCACCAAAAATCATTTGCTAAAGGTAGGCATAATTTTAATTTTAAAAGGTTGAATTAACCACATACCTATTTATGATTTTTTTCTTACATGCAACGTAAGCAAAAGCCACACACAAAAGTCTACACATTCCTTTGATTAGAAATCTTAAATAATATTTAATTTTAATCTGTGTTAAAAGCACGAGCAGTGTATCTCACATTCAACCTATTTTTGTGGTTTCTTATCTTGTTAATTAGAGATTGCATCAATTTAAAATATTTCTTTTAACAGCACAAAGAGACTTGTAAAAATATATTGAATTGGAAATATAAAATATATAAAAATATACAGTTATTTATGTCTCCAGTGTGACACAAAAAACTTTCTGAAGTGCAATAAACATTCTTATGAAGGCTATATTCTCCCTTTGACATATATGTTCAAACAAAAAAAGCAGTGGCCAGGAAGACAATTTGGAGGAGGTAATGTTATCCTAAGCCCTGGTCTACACTAGGGAGTTATTTCAAAATAAGAAGCGGAGCATCCACACCACCAAACCTATTATTTTGAAATAACAACTCCTGCTTTCCATGAGGAATAATGCTTATTTTGAAATGGTTATTTCAAAATAGCGATAATGCGGATGCTCATCTGCTGCTATTTCGAAATAATTGGCCTCCAGCGGCCTCTCAGAGCTGCACTTATGGCTGCTCTGGCCACACCTGAAATCTCCACGGCTCCTCTTCTCCTGTGAAGCTTTTAAAGCAGCAGGCTGCTGGAAAAGGGCTTATGGCCCATGCAGACCTCTGCCAGCCTCGTGCCACACGGCAGCTGCACAGGAGCCATGGCCAACCCCAGTACTCCCTCTGAGCCCCCCGTGGCTACCAGCGCTTCCGAAGCCCCCTCGGCTGCCCCTGGCTAGGGACAGAGAAGAGCACTGGCCTGGACTGGTGCGGAGATCCTGGATCTCATTGAGGTCTGGGGGGGCAAGGAGACCAAACTCCAGGATCTCCGCACCAGAAGGTGCAACACAGATGTCTATGGCCTCCCATCTTGGGGGGGGGGGGCGGTCAGCTCCCTCCAGTCATTGTAGAGTCCAGCCAAGACATGCCTGGTGTCAGCCTCCACGAGGGCAAGGTTGAGGAGGAGGAGGAGCAGGCCAGCCATGCCTGCCAGCCAGGAGCTGCTCCTCACCCTGGAGCCTGCCCCCCCCCCCAGTCCCAGGTGGTCTCCCAGGCATTGGACGAACCCAGGGAAGGCAGTTCAGGTGAGTTCCATAACTTTCCCTATACACACGCAGGGGCGGTGATGAACGTGCAGCACCTCGCAGCCTCTCGCTCAGCCTACTTGGCCTGGGGGTTGCACAACAGCCTGTGCACGTGGGTGCACATGCAGCATCAGTCTGGAGCACTCAGCCCCATGACGCTCTCACACAGGAACCCCTCGGTCCTCACAAGGTTCCTGGAGAGGCCTGCCTTACTTCGGCCTCCTCATTCCACGAGGAAGCCTAATCCGAACTAGCTACTCCGTGCCGCGTGTAGCCGCGCGGCACGGGGTTCGAACTGCCGGCATTTAAAAATGGCGCCGGCCGGCTTCATGCAAATGAAGCCCGGGAAATTCAAATCCCGGGCTTCATTTGCAATTGCGGTATGACTACATTACCCTCCTATTTCGAATTAGGAGGGTAGTGTAGACATACCCTCAGGGAATTGTTTTGTGTTGTCTGGCAATCTGTTTAATTTTTGTTCTGATGATTGTCTGGCGTCATCAAAATAAAATCAGTTTGTGCTTTTTAAAACCCCCAGTTGTGGTCTCATCCTTTCCGGCATCCCTTCGAACCTCGTGTATTACGGGGACTGACAAGGGCGAGGCTTCATACACAATGTCTCCTGGGATGACTGCCCTTGTAACTTCTCTTCACAGCTGGGCCAGCTGTGAGTGTGGCGCATCCACCACCTCCCGTGCCATCTTCCTGACTCCGCGGGATTTGCCACAGAAAGAGAACCCACAAAGACCTGCTGTGGGAACCGATGGCCTGCCTCCAGTCTCTCAGCCAGGGGCTCAATGACAAGCATCAGAAGCAGGCCACTGACCAGGATGAACTGGGCTGGCTGGGAGCAGCAGCAGGCCACCTGGGATCAGCTGCCCAGCCAGCATGAGGCCATGTGCTCCTCCCTCACCTCAGTGATGCAGCGCCTACTTCATGCATGGGGCAGGCCACCAGCCACCTCCCCGCCCCCACCCTTACCCCTTGGTTTGTCCTTCTAGCCTCCCCCAGGGGCCACCAGGGCCCCTGAACCCAGGGTGGTGGGACCTCCAGGGCAGCTGAGACTTCCACAACTGACTGAGGCAGATACCACGCCCAACCCCATCCCTGAGCTCCCTCCCCACTCTTCCTGCCTCCTCCCCCCATTCTAGATTCTTTCCCCAGTGCCTCCCCTGTTTTATATCTCTCAAATAAACATAGTTGTTTGTTTTAAAAAAAGGCTTGTTTTATTTGTTCTGCCGGGGAGGGGGGAAGATGGGAAGAGAGCTGGGGAAGGGAGGGGTGGGGAAGGAAGGGCACACAGGGACAATGCAGGGGTCCCTTGTGGAGAGGCCCGGAGGAGAGTCTCATGGATGGCCTTGGCTGAAATTCTCCATCAAAGCCTCCTGGATGCGCACAGCCCCTGATGTGCTCGCTGAATGGAAGTGGCATCCAGCTGCTAGTAAGCCTTGGCCAGCCTCTGCCCCCCACCCTGGGAGAAAAGTCTCCCCCTTGCTCTTGCAAAGGTTATGGAGCACTCAGCAGGCCACTACCACAAAGGGATGTTTCGCTTGCTGAGGTCCAGGTGGCTGAGTAGACTCCTGAACCTCCCCTTCAAGCGAGACTGGCTTTGAAGTTCTCCTTGGTGGGGTCCAGGCTGCCCATGTAGGACTTCATAAGCCAGGGAAGCAAGGGGTAAGCTTTGTCACCCAGGATGCATATGGACATGTCCACATCCCTGACCCTGATGGTGCAGATGAAGAAAAAAGCGCCGATGTGCATCTTCTGAAACAGGCATGAGATCCGGAAGATGTGGGCATCTTGTGCCTTCCTCGACCACCCAATGTCTATGTCCATAAACCAGCCCTTATGGTCCACCAGGGCCTACAGCACCTTTGAAAAGTACCCCTTCCTGTTGATACTGTCTGAGTCATGGTGGTCAGGGGGGCAGGAGGAGCATGTGGGTGCCATCTATGGCCCCCCTTGTAGCTGGGGAAACCCATGGTGGCAAAGCCATCGACGGTGGTGTCGATGTTGCCCAGAATGATGACCCTCTGTGGTAGCATGTGGTTGATGGCCGTGGCTACCTGCAGGAGCACAGCCCCAACTGTGGATTTCCCCATGCTAAACTGGTTCCCAATGGAGTGGTTGCTGTCTGGCATGGTGACCTTCCACAGGGCGATGGCGACGTGTTTCTGCAGGGGGATGGCGGGTCACACCTGAGGGCAGAGGCGAGCCACTCGCAGAGCTGCAGGAAGGTGGCCTTCCGCATGCAGAAGTTCTGAAGCCACTGCTGGTCGTCCCATCGCTGCAGGACAGTGTGGTCTCACCAGTCCAAACTGGTCTCCCTCTGCCAGAAGCGGTGTTCTGCGGTGCCCAAAGGGTTTAGGGGCATTTGCAGCAGCAGAAGCACCAGGATCGGGGTGAAGGGGTCCTCCAGTTGGGGCTGGTCATCATTCTGCTGGAGCAGCATGTGGGGGCAGTGTGGAAGAACTGCACCATGAGGCACAGCACGAGGCCCGTGAGCATGGCACTGCTTTGCAGCAGCTCTGTCTCTATGACGTAAGTGCTGTGGCATCTGCAAGGGCAACCAGAGCACACTGCATCCGTGTGGTATCTTGTGAGGGGGGAGGCAGTATAGGAGTGGCATGTGAGATGTGGCTGTAGAGAGGAGCCCCTGAAAGCACGTCTCGGCTTGCCTGACCAAGCAGCCATAGGAAGTGGCGCCCTCCCCAGAGTGCTTCTATACTTGGTTTGTAGGACTGTGTATTAAGTCTGACCTATTGTCTCTGGGGATTTGTTTGGAAGAGCATTACTACATCAAACAGTCGCGGAGTTTCATTACACATATTCCAATCCATAAAACAATTGCACCATTACTACACTTTTGTAGTTAGTTTAATGCATACTATATAATATAGTATACCTAATTTTTCTCTGATTGCATAATCCAATTCCATAAATAACATTTGTGCTATTGTTTTGATGGGACTGTGCACTAAGAATTTGCATTAATGTGCCAAAAGATAATGTGGAATGGGTGAAATTTTCTACCACACAGAGGCCTGCCATACGGCATAAGAACCACCTTGCTCCTGCGGAGCATCAGGTTTGTGCTATCTATCTGCACAGATCTGAATTATATACAGGCAGTCCCCGGGTTACGTACAAGATAGGGACTATAGGTTTGTTCTTAAGTTGAATTTGTATGTGAGTCGGAACTGGCTCCAGATTCAGCTGCTGCCACTGAAACTGACCAGGGGCTGACTACAGGAAGCCGGAGGCAGAGTTGCTCTGCCCCCAGCTTCCTGGAATCAGCCTGATCAGTTTCAACAGCTGCTGAATCTGGAGTCTGGGACAGAACAGCTGGGGCGCTGCCCGGTAGGTTCCCACAGGACCAACCCAGCAGCACCCCAGCTGCTCTACCCGAGGCATCCCGCAACAAAAGCCTGGTCTGCTGGGGGGGGGGCGCACTAGCTGCGCCCCCTTTCCCCCCCCAGCAAACCAGGGAGACCCGAGCAATGCCGCATAGGCGGAGGGACCCCGCTGCCCGTGGGGCTTTGCTCCTGTCTCCCTGGGGTGCTGGGGGGAGTCCCCCACAGCACACCAGGGAGACCCAAGCAAAGCCGCACAGGCGGAGGGACCCTGCCGCCCGTGTGGCTTTGCTCCTGTCTCCCTGGTCTGCTGGGGGGGTCCAGCAAAGCCGCCGGATCCCCCCAGCAGACCAGGGACACCCGAGCAAAGCCGCCGCCTGGGTGGCTTTGCTCCCGGGCAAACGAGCAAAGTCACCCAGGCGGCGGCTTTGCTCGGGTGTCCCTGGTCTGCTGGGGGGTCCTGCGGCTTTGCTGGACCCCCCCTCAGCAGACCAGGGGGACAGGAGCAAAGCCGCCCAGGCGACGGGGGTCCCGCTGCCTGGGCGGCTTTGCTCCCGGGCAAACGAGCAAAGCCGCCCAGGCGGCGGCTTTGCTTGGGTGTCCCTGGTCTGCTGGGGGGGTCCAGCGGCTTTGCTGGACCCCCCCAGCAGACCAGGGACACTGGGAGAAGCTATTCTTGCCCCGGAGGACACGGGTGGCGACCCGCCGCCCGTGAGCTCCGGGGCAAGAAAAGCCCCGTTCGTAAGTGCGGATCTGACGTAAGTCGGATCCGCGTAAGTCGGGGACTGCCTGTACATCCAGAATACTGCAGCTCTTGGACAGTGTTCTCTCTTCATAGAATCAGAGGGTTGGAAGAGAACTTTTATTCAGTTGTACATGGGATATACTTTTAAAAAGCAGGAAACAACATAAAACACTAGCACAATACTCAAGATTAATCTTCATCTCACACAATAAAATCATTCAGTGTGAAACTAATCCTCTCACACTTAGGAGCCGTTTTGCAATTTATGCTGAACAATATCTGAAACCATTTGCCTAAGCACAAAAAGATAAGAAGCCTGGGTAAAAACTCTGTGGTCATGTCTTCATTGTTGAGTAACTCATGGTATCAACACTCAAATTAGTTTAGCTCAAGTGAGAGCAGCAGGCATATTGTGAAATGAGACTTCAAGCTGTGTAAAGCAATTGTGTCAGCAGCTGAGGAGTGGTGCTAACCTAGCCAACTTGAGTAAAAAGTCCCACTGCGCTCATGTTATGGGTTTGTGCTTGTGATGGGGTTTCAAGTTAGAGGCAACACTCAGATTATAGCGTGAGTTAACTTGATAGTGATGTCAAGCCCTGGGTATCCTATTTTCTGTGCGTCCACATGAAATCCAAAATGGTATTTTTATACAGATTCAAAAAATGTGTTTAAAAGGACACAGATAAATACTATTTTATTTTATCTAGCTTCAGGGGGTACCTGAGTTAGTCTGTACAGGATAAACTTAAACAACAAATGGTCTGGTAGCACTTTATAGACTAACAAAACATGTAGATGGTATCATGAGCTTTCGTTGGCACAACCCACTTCTTCTGATGACCAGAGATTTGAGTTTAGCATGTCCAGAGCCAAAATAAATAGGGGAGAAGGGAGAGAGGGGAAGGAAAAAAATGGAAGAGGGCGGGAAACAAGGAGCAGAGGGTATGTAAATATCAAAGGGAAAACCAAACAGGCAAAACTGGTAATCTATAAGCACCTAAAAATTGGATAGTTAAAAGAAGCAGATAAGGATAATAAGATAGCAATTAGAGAGGAAATGTACTCACACAAGAATCTACACAGACAAAGAGCTCTTGGCACTTTCATTGTTTGTTTGGTTGATAATGCCCCAGCCATCCATTATCTCAATTCAGGCCATAGGTGTGAGAATTAAATTTGTGGATGAATTGTAAATTCAAGTGGTATCCTTCCTGTCTTAGGAATCTATCTATTGACTTTGATTTTTATCTGCTTAGGTTTAAGTACCCATTCTCCAGATACTTAATGATGCTCTGTCTCCTACCTCCCTCCCCTTTTCTTTGTCTTTCCCCTCCTCTTCCCCTCTCCTATTTATTTTGAGTTTTCATATCCCCAACTCATAACTCCGGTCATCTGAAGAAGTGGGCTGTGCCCACGAAAACTCATGATACCATCTACATGTTTTGTTAGTCTATAAAGTGCTACCAGACCATTTGGTGTATAAGAAGGGAAGATCCGGCCATTAAACTTTGGGTTCAATCCTGCAAGCCAAGCCTCAGAGGAGCCTCGAATCGTGATCGAAAGACCCCGAACTCCTCACTCACTCAGCCTAGCAAGACTGACTTGAGCCACAACAGACAGGTCATTATACACCATCTGTAGGACCCCCGTGTGTGTGTATGTGAGCTTGCGTTTATGAAGACTATGCTAACTGCTTTGATATTGTATTCTTAATAAATGCCGCATCTCACCTTTCCCCCTAAAAAGATCCCATGTACTATTATAAGCATAATAGCTGCACAGTGGTTGCTACTCTCTTTCACTGATGAAGATCCCCAGTGGGGGCTCTTGTGCAATTCAAAGTGGAAGCACCCTCATGGAGCCTGGGGTCATCAGGGGACTCAGAGTCCCCCACTGTCCCCAGGCTCCATGCTGCACTACTGCTTTGAAATGCCACATGGAGCCCAGAGTCAGCTGGAGACTCCCCAGCTGACCCTGGTCTCCAAAAGGCATTTCCATGGAACTCAGGATCAGCTGGGGACTTCCCAGCTGACTCTGGGCTCCATGTAGTGCTGCTGCTTTGAAATGCCGAGGCAGCATTTCAAAGGGGCAGCGCTGCACAGCTAAGCCCGGGATCAGCCATGCGACGCTGCCACTTTGAAGTACCCTCTCTTCCCCCCTACTTTGCTGCCTGTATCTGATAGAGGCAACTGAAGTGGTTCAGTGTCTGCACTGCTCTGGGGGGGGTTGTGTGTGTGTGTGTGTGTGTGTGTGTGTGTGCGCGCGCCAGAGGACATGGCCTACCAGAAAAGAGTGGCAGGGAACCCCAGAGACCAAGAAAGCAGGCCACACTGGGGAACAATTCCACAGGGACTTCTCAGATTGCACCCTATCACCATGGCACAGAGTAGTGTACACAGCTAGTTGCGCCGTATGCTAGGAGTGATTTTAAGTGTGGTGGATGGAGATTAGATAAAGTGGTTACTGGTTTGTTATTTTCAGCTTGCTTATTTTGGGTAAGGGAAATAGAAAAGGAAAATCAGCAAAACGAGAGATAGGTACAAAAGAAACTGGAACTTTACAGGGCCCAAGTGGCAAAGCAGAAAGCAGAATATAAAAGACAAATGGAATGAAAGAGGCTTGAGATAGAAGTGCAAGGTGCCAGGGACAAGGCTGCCCAAAGGAGCCCAGGAATTGAAAAAGCTTGAAAAGGATGAAGAAGCAGCCCAACAATCTGCTTGACAGGAGAAGGAGAGAGAGAGACTGCAAGAACTCTGCTGTAGTGGAAGAGTCAGCACCCTGACTCAGCAGGATCCACCCCTCCAAAAATCCATGAGTGGGATCAACTGTGCCCATCTTATGATGAATCTGCAGATATCTCTGAATATTTCATCACCTTTGAAAGACTGTGTACCATGCACTCAATTCCAGAGGAGCAGAAAACGATCACTCTGGTTGCAAAACTGAAAGGGAGAACCTTGGACGTAATTCAGTAAGACGCCTATAGCTGATGCTTCAAACTATGGTAAATTCAAAGGATTTGATTTTAAAATAGTTTCAGATTACACCTGAAACTTACAGGATGAAACTTATATCCCTTAAGAGAGGGGCTGGGCTCAGCAATGTGCCTTATGTGAACCAAATGAAAGATCTGCTCGATAAGTGGGTGAGGAGGGAACGGATCACAAGCTCTGAAGATATGTGGAATCTGGTTGTTCAGGAACAGTTCCTGGGCATGGTTAATGATGATGTAAAGCAGTGTCTGTGGGGTCAAAATGGTTGAATCTGTGGAATTTCTTGCTGTTCTGCTGACCAGTATGAGCAATCAGCCCTTCATCTTCAGATGGTTTTTTAAATTGCCTGGCACACCCTAAAAGGATATAAAACAACTTACCTGGGAGGAAGCAACCACTGTTCATATCTCTTTCATTGAAAAGGAGGGCTGGCCTAACCTTACTGCTTTCCCCATGTACAACTTTTACACAAGGTAAGACGGATTTATTGGGGGTTGTTGGCCCCATTCGGGGGTTGGTTTCCTGGCTGCTGAGCCCTTTGAGCTAAGTCCTTCCAAAGCTGAAGAGGTTCAGTGTCTGCATTATTCTGCAGGGAGAAATAACCCCAACTCTGTGCCTAGTCTGGGGGAGGCCTATTCAACCTATTTATAAAAGATCTGGAGAAAGAGGTAAACACTGAGGTGGCAAAATCTGCAGATGATACTGAACTGCTCAAGATTATTAAGACCAAAGCAGACTGTAAAGAGCTTCAAAAAGATCTCACCAAACTAAGTGACTGGGCAATAAAATGGCAAATGAAATTTAATGTTGATAAATGTAAAGTAATACACATGGGAAAAAATAATCCCAACTATACATACGAAAAGATGGGGACTAATTTAGCTACAACTAGGCAAGAGAGAGATCTTGGGATCTTGGTATGTCCACATCTTGAATACTGCATGCAGATGTGGTTGCCTCATCTCAAAAAAGATATATTGGCATTGGAAAAGGTCCAAAACAGGGCAACAAAAATGACTAGGGGTTTGGAATGGGTTCCATATGAAGAGAGATTAAAAAGACTGGGACTTTTCATCTTAGAAAAGAGGAGACTAAGAGGGGATATAATAGAGGTCTGTAAAATTATGACTGGTACAGAAAAAAACGAATAAGGAAAAGTTATTTATTTGTTCCCATAAAAACTAGGGGTCACCAAATGAAAATTAATAGGTAGCAGGTTTAAAACACACAAAAGGAATTTTTACTTCATGCAGCGCATACTCAAGCTGTGGAGTCCTTGTCAGAGGATGGTGTGAAGACCAGGACTTTAACAAGGTTCAAAGAAGAACTAGATAAATTGATGGAGGTTAGGTCATTTTAATAGTCAGGTTGGGTAGAAATGGTGTCCCTAGCCTCTGCTTGTCAGAGGCTGGGAATGGATGACAGGAGAGGGATCACTTGAGATACATCTACACAGCAGGGCTAAAGTCGAATTAAGCTATGCGACTTCTACTACGTCAATTGCTTAGCTTAAGTCAAAATAGCTTAACTTGGCTTTTGGCACTGTCTACACAGCAGGAAGTGGAAGGAAGAACACTCTTCATTTCATTTCCCTTGCTCCTTCTGAAATGAGAGTTACAGGAGTCAGAGTAAGAAATCCTCCAGCTCAACATTATTTCGAAATAATTGCTTGTAGTGTAGACGTGCACTATGTTATTTCGGAATTACATCAGTTATTCCAAAATAACGCTGCTGTGCGGATGTACCTTTGATGATTACCTGGTCTGTTCACTCCTTATGGGGTACCTGGAATTGGCCACTGTTGGAAAGCAGTATACTGGGCTAGATGGACCTTTGATCAGACCCAGTAGGGTTATTCTTATGTTCTTGAGACAAGAGGATCTGGCTTAGCAGGAGAGATGGTGAAGAGCTCCACATAGCAAAAAGGCAGGGGTCAATGGCATGATCAGCACATTGGGGAACAATCCTAAGGTGACTTCTGTGATTGCATGGCTTGTCACACATGGTGTTTTCACAAGATCTAAAAAATGAATAGCAACATTTTATTCATATAAATGTGCAAAATATATTCATCAAAGATCCAATGCTTTCCCATTAGATAAATATTAAAAGATAGGTCAAGTTTGGAGCCAAAGATATTGAAAGTGTTAATTTAATTTATATTAAATGTATGCATTTAAAAATAAGTCATAATCTCAATATTCTTGTCAATTTTTTTATTGTGTTTCATCCTAAAGACTAGCACATTTACAGCATACATGGGTTGGATAAACTAGGAATATATAAAACACTATCCATATGTTTATGATATAGTAATACTGCCCAAACCAAATAAATAAAATATTTTAGTGCACAAAGCCTGGCAAATACAACTTGTTGGGACAAAACAGTATTGTATTATACAATAATTTTACATATGTAAATGAAACAAAAGGCAACTGAGCAGTGGGTGCTTTCACAGAACATACACAGAACATACCTGGCTATATTTTTTTTAACCTTTGTATGTTTTGTAATTTAAAAAATGTACTAAAAAACAGTAGACAGAACTTCATTTTACAGTAATCCTTAATGTCTTTCCTGTGAAACAGAAAAGCTTAAACTCTCGTGACGATTCCTATATGTTTAGTTACAGTTCCACAGTTTTTCTTTTTAGAAGAACTGCTCAAAATCGTACTGTTCAATATGCCCTTTAAGCAAGCCTATTTATGTGCATGTAAAAACAATGTCATATATATATATATATATATAAAATATTAGATGAACCAGGATCCTTTACATGAAGTATATAGAAATTATAATATTCTCCACAAAATAATGCAGTACTTCAGGTTGGTGTTCTACCCCTTTAAAAAGATGACTAAAAAGCATGCACGTAAAGAGTTTTGAATTCATTCAGATTAGGTGTGTATTCAAAATAAATAAAGGTCACTGTAATTTAGAGTGGATTTAATTATTAATTACTCCAAAATGCTAATGAGCAGCTCTAATAACGGTAATAACTCCCTTACATTATTCCCCTGCCAAAACTGAACAGAGTTCCAGTGTAACAATGTAAGAATTTATATATATGCCTAACTACATGACTGAAAAATATATAAAATAAACTGATCAACTAAATGTCACCAGTGAGAAACTCAGAGTTCTAAAGTGTACAGATTACATTACAAGAAATGTGGCATTTAATAACGGAATAGGAATTGCTGGTTGAACAGAATGAATGGAATAATATAAATCTGAAGGATCCTTACTGAGGGATTTTTTTGACATGCATTTGTTTTACACATTGTCAAAAAACAAACACAGGTTGTTCCATTAGGGGTGATCAGAGTCAGTGGAGTTCCCAAGGACTGTTTCTGCTATAGCCATAAATTAATTATTCAGAACAGGGACAGGATAATTAATACTTTTTACAGACTTCTAGACATGCATATCTTGCACAGTTGTCATCATTTTATTGTCCTAGTAAGGGTAAAATAATAATAATAAAAAAGCCAAAACAGTCTGGCAGGTGTGACACATTGCTAAATGTTGAACTGCAAAAAGCAAAATGTGAAAAACTACAGTACTTAACCCTCCCCCCCAATTTATTTATGGGAACAGACGAACATGACTGATAGAGCAGTGAGACACAGAAAAACACCAAGAAGACAGAGAAAGAAAATTGCCACATACATATCTGTCTGTTGTTATTCAGTTATGAATAAACTGAACATATTTTCCATTTTAAGACCTGTTTCCTTAGAATCCGAGGGGAAGGAAGGACTCTTTTATACTGGGCTAAATGTGGCTAAGGAAGATTAATCCAAAAAAAAATCTGGAAATTAATGTTTCCTTTTTTTAAAAAATGTATACCCTTTACAGAGACTATTTTCAATTAGATCTGTTGAACATTTCTTACTGGATGCTTATATGGTCACCTTAATCATGAGATGGAACAAGTATGAGATTTTAACACATTAACAATTACTTTGTATCAAAATAGGACATTGCCAGATTCATCCGAAATATGTTAAGACAATCATAATCCCCGCACATTATTCTGACAGAGCTCAGCTGGGTAAAATGCAATACTAAACAGAAATATTTTTTTTTATGGAATGATTTGGCAGTGGTGGGCATTTATAGAGAGCACTGTTGGGTTAGCAATTATTGAAGTATATATTAAAAATTCAGATAACACAATGGACCTGGAAATAATATAAAAAGCTATGGAAAAATGTGTTATTTAATACATAATACCATGAAATGTACTGACTTGCCTGTTATAGTACAAGTTACATTACTGTAATAGGATAAATCTATTTGAATTTTACAATATTGTTTGTTAGCACTCACCACTAATCAAGCGCAATCACATAAGTGTTTGAAAAATTTAAGTTGAAAAAAGTTTCTGAAATCAAATAAGGTGTTTGAGAGGTGCAATCCTGTTCCCACTAAAGTCAATGGGAACTTTGTATTAAGTTGGAGCAGGATAGGACCTCGTATCTGGCATTGTATATTACATTACTAACTCATGTATGAAAGATAGCAATATATATACAGTAAATATTTTAAGTGCCGGACTTTTATTGTCCTGATAGCCTTTTCTAAAAATTAAACCTTTGATGCTTGATTGCAACAATGCATTTTACACTCACTGTCCAGGGTCCAATTAATTTACTATTTACAACTTTGAGGTATTATACTCAGTTTTAAAAAGTATTATGAAAATCTCAATCTCAAATCAACTCAGTAGAAAAAGATGTTATGTAAAACACCCGCCTAAATGCCAATCATAAAGTTCTTGACCATCCTGGAGATACCAAGCTATTTGCATGTAGGCAATTATTCAGTGCTACAATATTTGTACATCTTACATACACTGAAGGCTATTTAAATGGGCAGAGAGTCATCAAGCTAATCTCAAGCTAAGGTGTCAGAATAATCTTCATAGATTCCAATTCAATAATGTAACATGCTCATTATAACCGAGTGAAACATACAAAAATTGGTTATCCTGGTCCTGATGACAAATTCATATATTAAACTAAAGTGTAGTCCATGTTTTAATGGAACAGCTAATTATAGGACACGGTATGCTTATGTTTCAACTTTTCCATAAGTTCCTTCTGGAGGCCTGTAATGCTTTGGGAAAGCCTTCAGTTGCAGGGAATTAAATGCATACTTGCGACATCCAACATTCTTCATTGTATTTTCTCTTCGACAACCCTCACTGGGGAAAAAAAACAAGCACAAAAAATGACAGAAGTAAAAAGGAAAATAAATAAATAAATAAGCGACTTAAACTAAGATGAAATGAACTGGTTATTTCAAAGCATTAAAAAAGTTGATTAGTTTAAATGGGTGTTTGGATCATTTGTCATTGGAAATATTAAAAATGGTGACTCATTAAATGATGCTATTAAGAAGCACACAGAATGAACACATGCTATGTTTGATTGCTAGTTTTGCATTTCTAAAAAGCAGCAGTGTATCTAATGGAACAAACTTTATATATTTGAGATGGTTTCATGTATTTCAGTGTACTTTCACTGTGAAGTTTAAATGCCATTTCATTGCAATTGGGATCCCAAGAAACCTGCTGAAACACAGTTCTGCTAATTTGTTAGTAAATTAAGTTAATAAAGAAAAACTGCTGGTCTCTGAACAGAATGTTTAAAATAAATTTATTGTTCCCTGTATGCCAGTATTATGAAAGCTTACTTAAAGAGCAGAGTGAGTACAAAAATAATGACTTTCCAGATAGCTTTGCATGCATAAATTAGTTTGAAAATCAACAAACTGTACTAACAGAATCTAAATCCTGAAATGGCAGCTTCGTATGTGTGCAAAATAAAGATTGGCTCTATGTACAGTTATCACACAAAACTGTTCAGAGTTTAGATTGCAAGGCCTTCCCTAACGTTGCTATGTAGTTGCTCATACTGTGGAGAGGCTCTGTGCTATAATGAAAGCTACCCCACCGATAAGGCTTCTATACAATGGTTCTGAAATCCACTGCAAAATTCTCTTCATATGCAAAATCCTTGTTTTCCAAAAACAGACTTATAAAAAGGAAGCACTTTTTTTAAAAAAAATGTAGGTTATAAATTAGCTTAGGTTCTTAAGAGAATGTTTTCTTCTTTCTCAGTACAGAAGGTAAAAAAATGGATAATGATAATGGTTTAAATGCTCTAACTCAGGTTTCTCAAAGTGGGCCACAGGTCAGTTTTGGCAAAGCCACTAGTCAAGTGGTTCCCAATGAGGTGCCCGCGGGCGCCATGGCACCCACCGGGGCATTTATGTGCGCCCGCTGAATCATCTGGGCTGGCCCGGCACGTGCGGAGCCAACCCTGGGCGCAGGGCGTGTGGGCGGCCCCTGTCCTGGGTGTGCGGCACACGCGCGGTGCCAGCTCTGGGTGCAGGGCTCGTGGGTGGCTCCTGCCCCAGGCGTGCAGCACATGTGTGGTGCCAGCCCCGGGCGCATGGGCGACCCCTGCCCCAGGTGCAAGGCACATGCGTGGTGCCGGCCCCGGGCGCACTGTGTGTGCGCGGCCCCGGACACCCAGCACATGAGCGGCCCCACCCCCGGACGCCCGGCAGCCCCTAAAGGTTGGGGACCACTGCCTAGTGGGCCCATGCTGCTTTGTTTAGCCAACCACTAAATGGTTCCCCTTGGCTGGAAAGGGCAAGCCAGGGCCAGTGAGAGCTGTGAGGTTCTGTGGCTATGGAACCTTTGGGTAAACAAAGTGGCACAGGCCCACGCTGAGAAACACTGCTCTAACTTGATGGTGAAATGTACACCATACCAGTGTATGGTTGAAATGCTATATAAATTCCTATTTTAAAGACAGATGAAAAGCAGCATGTAACATATCCCAGGTACATCACAGTGACTTAATTTAAAAGGTTGGTTTGGATTTTGTTTATTTTTGAAAATCTCTTAACATTAGCTCATTGTTGGGCTTATCTGATTTTGGTTAATTAAATGGTTGGAACTTTATTATTTGTTGCCTGCTTTTAATGTTTTAATGCATTTAGCATTCTTGACTTTGTCTCCTAAGACCATCCTATTTAAAGTTTGAAGATTGCCTATAACAAATGTGCAGTAACTTTTTTTCTTAGTATGGTTCCTATATGTATGGTATACCAGTATTTTGTGTCTTTACACAAAATGCTGCAAAAGTTGCTACAGCTAATTAAATGAGATATACTGTGAAAATTCCCTGAATATATTTTTACATCATGGACTTGAATTGCTTCAAAGGAGCCATTAAAATATACCTCTTTAAGAGATCTGCTTTCATTTTCTTGGAATTTTTAAAAAGTGTAATTAAAAACTTAAGTTTAAAGTGTATGATAATGTATACTAATATGTTCGCCACATTTACGAGACTTGGATAAATTTTGTACAAAGTATGCCTTGTGGGGGTATCATTTGAAAACATATAATCTTCTGAACATTATTGACTGTGAACATTACTCTTTTGGTCAAATTGCTGTGAAGTTATAAGAGTTGGTTACAAAGCATTGCTAAATATGTTCTAAGGCTAAGAAAAGCAGACCTAAGCCAGTTTCTCAGAGACAAAGAGACACTGGCAGCCTAGCCAAGTGTTAAAGAGCTATCACCTGTTTAAGCAGTTGTTCTCCAGCAATGGGAAAGTGTGAATAAGAAATGTACATTCCATCCAAGGACTGGTCAGACCTTGTGTCCACAAAAGACTACTTGTTGCCTGCACCCCAGCTGGGGGTAATCGTCAAAGAGAGGAAGATGGTATCAGAATCAGAGACAGTGGCCTCCCATTTATCTCTCTCCTCTTTCTTTTCTGTTTACAATATCTTTCAAAGATTTAAACTAAGGACGGATGGACGCCAGGCTGAAAGTAGACTCAGTCTGTGAAATGTACTGCAGTGTATGGTGAAACAAAACCTTTTGTTTTTACATTCACTTAGCTTATTAAATTAGGTATTAGCTTGCATTTTACTCCTTTGTTTTCTTTTGTAACCAATTCCGACTTTCATGTATCACCACTTGTAATCATTTACAATCTATCTTTTTGTAGTTCATAGAGTTATCATATTATTTTATCTTAACTAGTGTGTTTGGATTAGAATATATGGGAAGCACCATTTGGGATGGTGCATTATCATTTTCCTTTGATGAAATGACAGACTTCCTATGTGCGTGTAGTGTTCAGAAAGGTACTGAGTAGTATAAGATGCATATTTCTGGAGGAACAAGGCTGGGATTAAGAATTTCTGGGTGATGCCCTTATATTATAGTCCACGAGTGACTGATCAGAGCACTCATATAATTTAGCTGGGAGCAATTCTGAATACTGACAGTGGTGTGAGCAGATAATATGTTAGGATTCGTTAGAAAAATATCAGTAAAATGATCGGTTAAGGAGTGGATGTTCTGACACCCTGGGTAATGTCACAAAGTGATAGTAGCATGCTACACAAAACAGAAAGTTAGGGTATTCAATGGTAAGGTTAGCATTGTTTAGAATTCATTCATCATGACTAGTTATTGCATATTTCTGAAGTGAGTCACAGTGATAGAGTGGCAGGGGCTTTCTCCCCTGTGGATGTGAGGACAAGACTGTTAGAATGTAGATATTCAGGACTGTCTGTAAAGGTCTATATTTTAATATTTTAGGTGTATTCTTATCAGTTAGCTAGTTAGAGGTATGTAAAAACAAAGAATCAAACAAAGAATCAAACAAAGAATCAAACAAAGAATCAAAATCTCATTCTGCCTCTGTACGTGCCTTCTCTCACTGTAACAGTCTGAGGCCTTGTTTTTTGGCTAAGCAGCAGGAATAGCCATAAACTGAAACATATGGTCACGTTCTCACGTTCCAAACCAGTCACTTTGACATAAGGTAATATAAGGCTGTTAGGAAGGCAAGCCAATCTAACACCTTCAGGTAAAGAAAAGACCCTAGAATGTTTAAAGAAATATTAGTGTAATAGTGTTCTGTCTGGCAAGAATTCACTTAACAGATGGAGTTGTGAAACTCTCATTTCTTTAGTGTTTTGTGTTTATGGTGCACACTTTTCTATTGTTAATTTGTATGGTGTCTGGTTTTTTAATTGTTTCTGTCTGCTGGATAATTAACTTATTTGGGTGTAAATCGGTCAAGGTGGTGGGATATATTTAGGCAGGGACTTGTGTTACAGTGAGTTAGGACTGGTTAATAAAATGTCAGTAAAATAATTGGTTAAGTCATAGCTGAGATTATCACTATATAAACTGGAGCAAACAGGAAGTTGGGAAAAAAAAAGAAAATGGAATCATGCTTGCTGAAAGCTAACCCCAATAAACACTGAATTGTCTGCACTTCAGACTTCTGGTATTGTGGCTCTCTATCTGTATGAGAAGAACCAGGGAATTGGGCGGGTGAAGGGAAAAGCCCTTTAACAAACATATATGCTACCCTATATGACCTTCTATGCCATATTTTTAGCTGCTGTAAACCACCAGCTTCAATAGAACTATGTCAGCTTATTCCAACTGAGGATGTAGCTTATTGTTTGACTGGAAACACTGATGACCAGAAATATTTATGCATGAGTCACGTTCTGTTAGGTGACCTAACTGTGAACATAAATCCTTATTTCATGCCTGGGATTCCTAGACACAACTGGATAAGTTGGCACTGTACCAACTGGTATCAAGTTTCCTAAATTTTATTGGCTTTCATGATATCTTTAATATAATCTTAAATGTGATCTAAAATATATTTTGATATGTGACCACAAAGGCATAACTATAATTGTTATTTTTATCTTAAATGTAGGAGTTAGTTTTACCTTAAATCAATTAACATTTACCACACTTTTACCCTAGTATCTGTCAACATTTAATTAAATGAATGTAAAAGCTCCTGCCCAAAGGTAACCAGCTGAATTAAAAAGATACAGTATAACACTCTTGCCACCATCAAAATTTAATAAAGTCTGTTCTAAAGTGCAAAGAATGGAGATCTAGTGCTGTTGAATACATCTCAGCTAATGGCACTTATGTTTATTACACATTCATTCATATGACATAACAGTCTTCTCATTAGAGATCCTATGGAAGGGTTCGAATCAGGCAACGTGTCAAATACTCTCGTAAAAAGCTGAGCATCCACAACTCCCACTGAGCTCACTGTGGGTGTGTCTAGACTACAGGGTTTTGTTGACAAAAGTGGACTTTTGTTGACAAAACTATACCTGTGTTTACATTACCACCAAGTTCTGTCGACATAACATCGACAGAACTCGGCAGTTTTGTCGACGGCAGTAAACCTCATTCACGAGGAATAATGCCTTTTGTCAACAGAGTTTTGCTGACAGAAGGAGTTATTGCATCTACACTGTCCTTTGCCTCTACACTCTCATGTTGACAAAGCGGCTTGCTTTGTCGACAGAACTGGATGTAGTCTAGACGCTCTTTGTCGACAGAAGCTTTGTCGACTGTATCTGTCGACAAAGGCTGTGTCGACAAAAGTCTGTAGTCTAGATGTACCCTGTGAGTTCAGGGCACTTGGCACTGTATAGGACAGGGACAGTAGTGAAGAACCAGAATCTTAATTTAATTATGTTACAATTTTCGTGGAAAATGTAATTCTTCTGGTCATGGAATGTTAGCAGCATGCACTAAGTTTTTCAGTTCTGGAGACCTGGGTTTAAATATAGGCTAGATCACAGAGGATGAAATCTAGGCGCCAAAGAAATCAAATTGAATTAAGTAAGCCTAGGTTTCACCCAAAGTGAGACTAATCAGATTGATCTTACAAGATGATGAGCATGTTTTGTCCCAATCCACCAAAGCAAAGCATTTGAACATGCTGCAGTTTAAGCACATGAATATTCCCAATGACTTCTATAGGACCAGTCAAGTTCAAAGTTAAGCATGTATGTGTGAGGTGGGGCTACTGTGCTCAGCGCTTTGCAAGATTCAGGCCATTGCTCACACTGGATTTTTATTCATATAATAAAAACACAGAATTTGGCACAAAAGGCAGGCTGTTCAGGGGACAAACAAGGCTGTAATCAGAAGAGTGTGAAGAACAGGACTGAGATGCATCAGCAGAGTAATTTATACTTGCCATCCATCAGATTTTTATTTTCCATGGCTGGTGTGCCACTGGTTTCAGTTTCATCAGTAATACGCCCTCCCAAATTCACTTCAGGTTGTTATAAACATAAATTTAAACAGATTCGCTTTTTTTTTTAAACACAAGAGAGCCTCCGGGGTGAAGAAGGGATGGAAACCATGAGATGGTGAACTGTACAATCTGATTTGGTGAAGATACAAAGAAAATACAGCCATGTACTTTCTGATTCAGTTATAAAAGGAAATTAAACTTTTCCTGAATATAGGAGTCTATTCTAACCTGAATATTACATAGCTGCTTTTTCATCTTGCATTATTACTGATCAGAAATTCTTATTAAAAAAACCCATTAAAATGAATATAAAAGTTACATCTACCTAGGCTTTCTGAATGCTACCATATTCCTATTTGAGCGAATTAAAGCAATTATGATAGAAATTACAAATTAACTCATTGTCATCTATGTCATCTAACTCATTGTCACCTACGTATGTCCTTATGTGGCTCTCATAACCATAATGTCTATTCACCTAGCAAATATTTAAATATAGAAATAACAGTAATACTTTATCTATTGTCACTGCTAAAAAAACGCAGATGCATTAGCTTTGTAGTTCATTGTTGGTTAGTCCACATGCTAAAAGAGCTAACTAATATTTTCTTGCCTAGTTTATTAAATGTCAACATAATTAACTTATAAGTTAGTATCCTGCTTCCAAATTCTCTTTTATAGTTTGAAAATGGAGCATTCTTTCCCAAGGAAGAATAAATGGATAATGGATCATTCGCAGCCTATTTTTACTACACACTCTCCTTTTCTGTGAGTCCCTTAAATATGTTACAAAAATGTACACCTATAAACGTAATGAAATAATATTGCATACAGTACACTGCAATTAAAGTTTTTCTTGTGTGGGTAAATATATGCTATTGTAATAGATTTAAACATGAGAAAGGAACAAGAGTGGGTTCTGCAAACTGTTTTCTACTTAATTTAGAGAATATGCTTTGAATGGAAGTAGAAAGGTGTCAGATTTGTTTAGGTACATCTGTTATAAACCCCACCTATATATTTTACAGTTTTCTCTCCATACCTCATAAAAATGAAAGGTAAGGTTAGCATACACTTAAAGATTATACAAAAAGATACAAATATTTTTCAGACAGCGTTCCTTTCTCTGGAATACATGAAACAAGTAACACAAAACTGTATATATGAGAGAGACTCTTAGATCTGAATGTAAGAGAAATATTTGGTAAGAGAAACTGATCTTCAGGCCAGCTAAAGTAACGAGGTAACAGCCAACTTCAGACTATGTTATAAGCACTGAAAGCGTAACAATAAATTTAAACTTTCAATACAATTCCTCTTGATAAAATAATTTGATGTATATTTACAGTTTAGTACAATATAAACATAAAAATGTAAGGCATAATAATAATTATTCTTGGCAGACAATGCTATGACACATTCCTTTGTCCAGCAGGTATCAGGTGGCAATACATATTGAAGCACTTTTATTTATTTTGTTTTTTTAACTTGTCTTCATTTGCAACGTAATCGGGCCACCAGGTATGCTATGCTCAGAAACAGCCACACAATCAGTAAATTGGGGCTCAGTGCTAGTAAAGGAATAGAGTAGAGGAGGCTGGGGTCCAGCCTGAAATCTCGGATGGGCACCAAGCCACTCAAGTTCTTCTGGGTGACTATCTCCCGTGTTCCAATGCTGTGAAAAGGAAGAAGTTTGGGAGAAGGGAAAATAAAACAGAAAGGCAGACATGCAACGAATGTCTCAAAAGAGATGGGAAAACAAGGTGACCAGAAAATGAAAGGAAAAACATGGAAGAAGCCACAATAAAATCAAAACATGGAGTAAAGAAAGAGTGAGTAATACCAAAATAAAAATCACCACAATTACAGATAAAAGGAGAGAGAAAGAGAATAAAAAGAGAAAAATAAGAAAAAATACTGTAGTCTACTGAAAATAAATACATGTAGGTTGAACAAGAATGGTTTTCCATGTTCATTCTCTCATTTGGCCAAGCAATATTCCATGCTGCTCTGCCATGCTGCCACATGCTGCAAATAAATGGAGCTCTGAAAAGCAACCTGAACATGAATAACCATTGTAGTATTTGACCCTTTCAAACATGCTTCAATATGACTTGCAGTGAATTAATTCAACAGCCTCTGACCTGTCTGTTACAATGCATCAGATCAGATATTTTTCTTCAAAATGAATTCTTCTTCTCAAAATGCACACGTTTGGGCAGTGTTTGATGTATGCAAGTGGGGACATAGGCAATGAGGGAATCCGCAGGTCTCAGAATAATTGTCTCAAACAGGCCCTCATTACCTAGACTGTTTTTGAACAGAGGGCCAACAGCAGAGAATATTTGTCCAGGTTAGCTGAGGTTTCTCAGCCCACCTCTTCATTTTGGATCACAATTCTGTTCCAGCCACTGTCTTTTTTCATTATGCTGTAAACACCTGCAATTCTGGAGTCTAATCTTGTGAGTAACAAGAGCCTCTGGTTCAAGGTACTGAGGAACCTCAACTCTCTTTGGCAGATAGTAAGATCTCAGAAACTTCCTGCAGGTACCTTGTTTAAGCAAAATGAGGAGGGCAGACACACATCTCTCTGTCTTCCCAACCCCTGGAAAGAGAGTAGGCATAGGAACATGCTCAAAGCAACTTCCCCTGCTTGGCCTGCTAGTGAATGGTAGTGGATGAGGAGATTGTCTATGAGAAGTTAGAGAGCAAAAAAGTTGAATGTATCTGGGATAAATTGGTGGGAATCAATACGTATTGGGGGCAAATCAGATTTATAGAGAATGCTGGGGAGTGGATCAAGGCAATATTACATAGATTTGAGTGTGAGTAGGGGAGGCAGTGAATGGAGGGCTAGAGTTGAATGGAAAATGTAATCAGTGTTAGAGATATTAGATTGAGTGTGGGGGCAAAGCAAAGATGTTTTGATCTTGGAAGATGAAACAGAATATGAGGAAGGCTGGAGAGAGGGTCTTAAAAGATAACAGGAGGGTACAGAACAGAGAAGGAGGGAAGAAGAAGCACTAAAAGTAACAGGAAGACATACATCAACGTTCAAAACCAGAGAACAGAAAATGAAGAGACGGGTGGAAAAAGGAAAAGAAAGAATAAAGCACTGGAGATGCAGGGCTTGTCTATGCTTGAAATGGTACAGCGGCATGGCTGCACCACTGCAGTTGCCACACTGGGGCACTTCAGCATAACACTGCCTACCCTAACAGGAGGAGTAGCAGCTAGGTTGGCAGAAAAATTCTTCCATCTATTAATAGCTGCTTACACATTGGGGACTTGGTCACCTTAACTATGCCATTCATGGATGTTGATGGCTCACCTCTTTATCAACTCACATAATATAAAACTGAATACCACTGGCATCCAGATCAGTTAGACTTATTCCTGGCTCATGCAGACATCCCTAAAAGGCAAAAAATGCTACCTTTGGAAACTTGATTGTGCCTAGCAGTATGTGTTTCACTTGACAAAGCAAAATGTACGTAGTGAGAATAACTCTAGAAAGGAAAAAGAAATGTAGGAGGAAAGTTCCTCGCTAATCTGGTGCTTGAATGGGACCTAAGGCTAATGGCAAAATTTCACTTTAAAAACAGATCAATTTTCTTCTATGTTATCCTTATACTAATGATCATTAATACCATAGAAAAGATCCAACTTAGCTACTAGAGGGTGATTAGATCCAAATACCTTGGATGACAGTCAGACTTTGAATCTTGAGGGGGGAGGCTTTTTTTGCCTTTTATGCACTATTGGGTACAGAATTTCTACCATATATTAGTTTGTAACATTTTTACTACTTTTCTACTACTGTGTCAAGATACCTCAACTTCTAACATAAAGGGATAATGCACAGGCTTCATATATAGAATGAATAAGTCTACTATCACAAAATCATTAAACTAAGTGAGGGAGAGAAAGATTACAATCAATCAAATCTAGGCATGAAATCGTTCAAAAAACAAAAATTTACCAAAGTAAGAGGTTGTGGCTGCTATCACATGAAGTATTTTCGTGTAGGCTATTGAAGATTAAGAAAGGGTCAAATAGCAAAAACATACAGAAAGGATAAGAGAATTGAACACTTTAGAGAATTTGGTGAGAAGACACACAGTACAGTACATTCAGTAAGAGTGAATGTCAAAAACAGGACTTAACAGCATTGTTGAACTACATGAATAATGACTAAAACTGGATTTCTTATCCTTTCTTTTGGTATGTGAAATACAGATTTTTTTCAGCAGTGCTTGAAACAAGGCATTGAACAACAGTAAACAGATTTTTTTAAAAGTATTTAACTCTGCAAACACGTCTGCTGCTTCAGAATACGGAACATTGTTAAACTGATATGACAACAGAACACTGACAGGTTTTGATGGGGTTTGGTTGCTGCATCATGAAACACTCATAACGACAATTTGCCCAGCGAGCAAACTGTTTCTCTGCTAAGGAGGAAGCATAGCAAACCAGTGCAACCTGCAGATGTGTATCCTTCACAGAAAAAAAGAACAGAATGGCCATCTCTGAGAAAATTGTCTGATCAAAAACTGAATTAAAAAGGCAGCACCATAATGACAGGTGAGAGTCTATCACAATCATTGTGACTTTGAAGTGGGTTTGAAACTTCTATACTCAACTCCTAGCTCAGCACTGACCATCTGCTTGGAAGTTCTCTCTTACGTGTTTCTCTGAACACTTTCAATACATTGTGGAAATCTAAGGTGAAAAACTGTTTCTTTTCCTTAAAAAAGCACCTTGTGCAAAATTGACAATAATTAATTTTCTTTTGCACAGATCAAGAAATTTAAGATTGAGAGAGAGAGAGAAGGTCTGATAGCTGGATATAGCCTGGGGGCGTTATTTTACTTTGCTATTTGATGGAACTGATCCTTTCCCAGAAAGAGACAACCACTCATCTGCAGTTTACATGGATCCTGAATTAGGAATAAGTGACAAGTGAGCAATCCAACTCTTACCTCCTCATGCACTCCAATGCCTGCGTGAAGACCTGAGGAGCCATTCCATGTTCATGCTGCAGGATCAAGCACTGCTCCAGGGTCACTGACATGGCTGTCCTGTCCTTGGCACTTTTACAACTTGTAAATCGAACACCGTTTAATCTGCGGCATATCTAAAAGGGCGACATATAATTAATTATTTCTTCATTGTGGGAAACACTCTAGCTATGAGAACACACTTATTTTCCACTCCCCAACCCCCATATAATACAAATTGCATTTTGCATCAGCCCCTACTTTAGCTCTCCTATGTCAAAAGTCTTCGAATTAGAGGCAGAGTGCACTTCATATTTTAGTTACTGATGTTGTGGGAAAAAAGTTATTTTGGAAAGACATTACACTGAAATGGGAGTAACATTTGTCTTTAAATGTAGATAAAGCTTTTCGATGGTGTTTTTATATTTTTAATCTAATGATTTCTGACCTTTACTTGTCAAACTGGTCTCTATTATTCCATGGGCCAGGGAAGAATAGTTTAAGAGTCTGTGGGGAAAGACAGCTTCCAACTCTTCCATCAAAACAACCTTTAATATCTGTCTCAGGAATTTGTTGGATTGAAAAGTGGATGATTTCTTTCTCCATCTTAGAGACTTGAGGCAGAGACCACTTAAAATCTACTTGCAAGAAAACAGGGAAATCTAGATACATAGGTTACAAACATTAACTTGAAGGAAGAAAGGTGAGTAATACTGCAATGTATAAAAAAGATTGTCAGAATATGGTGATAATCAGAATGATAAATACCTCAGCAGCTTGCCAAAGAATATCAACATTCTTATTTTTTCTTGCATGTACATTCTGTCCCAGGAACCTTAACAGTTCAGGCAGGCACGTCTGACTACGAGATCGAGGTAGGCCTACAAAATAAAAACATCTCCTCCTTGTTAGTGGTTAGTAGTTATACAACGGTAATGTCTCAGGGCTGCGCTGAACTCCTATGTGTAGCAGCTAGAACAGCGATGGGTAATCTAGGCTAGTGAGTGGGCCGTATGAGTGGTCCTGCTTCCTCCCAGTGGGCCACAAGGTTGTCGTCACAGAGATGTACTCCTAAGATAGTTTTGCTAGAATTTGTGGGGGTGTGCCGATTGAACCGTAGTAGTGCTTTGATGGGATGCAGAGGGTGTGCACGGATCTAACAGGCAATATTAAGTGCAATCAGCATGCACCTCACTTTCTATGCCTTTGCTTTATGTGTGTGTCACTTCAGTAATATTGGCAGGAAAAAACCTACATGGACAGAACCCAGCAGAATCTGGCAACCCTGCACAGGAGCAATGGTAAACAAAATGTCTTCTGGGCTACACATACAACCCTGATGGGCTGCAGGTTGCTCAATGCTGAGCTGGAACCTCTGGCATGTTCTCTTCAATTCATCAGAGCTTTGCAACTCTGACTGCTTAGCGCTACTAGCAACCCAAATTGAAGCTTCATTTAAAGCTCAACTAAACTGCATAAACTATAGTCACAGGATATCAGTCTCTGGGAACTCAAAGTCTGACTGCAAAGTAATCGCATAGGAACACAGGATTGGTTTCCTGTTCTATAGGTTGGGTGTCATATTTCCCTCCCCAAGAGGCGACAGCAAATTGCACTGGTCCCTGCAAGAACTCTGGAAATCACATTTTACTTTCTGCTCTCCCTTCAGTGTCCAACATCACAGCACCCACAAACCTTCAGATTCCTGGTTCGAAAGATTAGCTGGTCAGAGAAGCCATTACTGAGTGATGTAAGGCTCTCTCCTGGTAGGGTTCTGCATGCTGCTCGTTGTTTATTAGGACTGAACTCAGATTAATTAAGGTCTTTGATTAGACTCCTACTGAAGGAAACTGACAGCCCTGCAAAATGCTATGGAAATTTCAATGGTCACCTCTCTTAATCCAAATGTTATACATCATTTAGCACACACATATCAAAGCCCTGGATACAGCAATTATTACATAGTAACCACATTGTACACATCCTAAAACTGCAACTAGATAAATGAGGTGACACATACTGCTAAGAGAATTATTATCTGACAAAATAAACAGGCTATGAACCATGTGGTACAGTTTTTGGGCCATGTCTCTTCTCTCAGCAAGGCACTAGCAAGCAGTGAGAATAGTTACTGCTAATGGTCTGCCCTGCTGGCTCCCTACACAGATAGACTGCCTGTTCTGGGGAAGGTTTACAGGCTGCCGCTCCAAATGTTTCTCAAGAGGACAAAGTGGAGAAGCACTCTTCAAAACCTTCTCCAACCACGAGTAATTCATGTCCTGGCAATCCTGTGCTGCTTGGATCCTGCAAGTCTAGAGGGCCCAGGGTCCTGTTGGAAGTCTCTTCTGGCAGTAGGAGAAATGCAGAGAAGTTGCTCTTGGGAGGTACTGACCCTGACTCACTCTCCTGAGTATCCATTTAAGTGATCTTGTGTCTCTCAGAGCACTTCTTACCTTGAACAAAGGAACAGCCATTTCACTTGTACTTATGTAGTTGCTGATAGCAATCATATGCTTTGCAGTACACGCCTGCTGGGGAAACTGTTAGAGACTCTCCTTGCCCTGCCAGAGCTGGGCACGGGCTCACGGAGAACAGTGCCTGTTTCATCTGGTAACCCTCCTCAAGTACTGCCACTATGTGCTCAGAATAGAAGCAGGAAGATAACTGCCCTCGCTTCCTTCCCTCCCACAAGCATACATCTGGATCTACTCCAGGTTTTCATAGGATGCCCCCAGAAACTTCTATTGAGGCACCTGGAATGTCCCAATTTTTCACATCATTAAACAGAGAATCTGGTAAATACCAAATCACAAAACAATTGTGGATGTATTATGAAGCCAAATAGAACGTTTTCCTGGTAAACACAAAGTAAACAATCTAGTGGCAGGAAACTCAGTGTGATGAATGGTATGTGGAGTGAAAAGTCAAATGGGTATAGAAACGATCAAAACTGTTCTTTTGCTCAAAGTGCCTATTAGTGACATTGCTACAATGTTTTAAGATACAATTACACAAAACACGAAGTTACTCAAGGAAACTGTTTAGTGTAGGAAATATGTACTCTTTGGTGTTGAGGAGGAAGCTGAAAATAGAAGCACCAGACTAAAGATGTTAAATTTAGATTAATCAACTAATCGAACCGTCGACACAATTTGCATCAACTATTTAATTAGTCGACAAGGGCACTTCTGCCTTTGAAATGTAGCAAGAACCCCTGTCAGGAGCAGGTGGCAAGCAGGGGACTCAGGCAGTTCCCTGTTGGCCCTGCGTTCCCTGCTTTTGAAATGTACAAGAGCCCCCTTTGCTTGAGCTTCCCGCTCGCCCTCTGCTCCCACGGCACTTCCACCTTAGAAACGTAGCAAGAGCCAGGCTCTTGCTACATTTCAAAGGTGGAAGCAGCGCCAGTTCCCCACTGCGCTCCTGCCCCCCGATGGTGTTGGGGGGAGCCACCTTTTAAGCCAGTGCTCCCCTGCATTGGCTCCCGCTCCCCACCTTGCTGCCTCTCTCTGACAGAGGCAGCAAGGGTGAGCAAGCATTTGCTTATCAGATAGTCAACTAGCAAACTAGTCACTTACATCCCTACACTAGAACTCATTTTTAAAAATGAGATGTACTTTTGTCATTGGAATGATTATTTCAGTACCATAAAGACACCATCACAGAGGTGTCCCAGGTTTTTCATTCTGAAAATATCATAGTTCCTAACAGGCCAACACAAGACACAAACAGGAGATGTGGGAGAGGAGGACACTGACAGTAGGGGAGGGACAATAAAAAAAGATGGAGCTCCAGTGAGAGTCAGAAAGAAACTAAGGAAGACCAGAAGAAGACCGGTGGACAAGATGACAGGACATGTTCTATTCTTTCTAACTTAGTTGATCTCTCACAGGGTGAAGAAAACAGACTGTGGGAAAAGGAATTCTCAGGAAAGAAAGAGCTTCAAAGTGACTGCAAAGTAGTGCCAACTGACTTCTATCTTATTTTGGGGTCCCATGCAAATATGCTTACATGCCAGTCACACATGAAAAAGAAAAATGAGCAAGAAGTCTGCCCTAATACAGAGTGGGGATTTGACTTGAAGCCTCTAAAACCTGCCTTAGCAACATGCTCTTCACTTTTTGGAGCAACCTCACAGGCTACAAATGCTATAATTTCACAGGAGTTTAAAAGGAAAGGCAAGAGGAAAGGTGTGGTCCAGGGTGTGCAGTGTTTCCTTTAAGGTGCACGCCTGCATGGGCACACCAAGAATTTGAGACCCGCCCACCTCCTCAGCAGAGCCATGCAGTGGCTGCTCAACTGTTCTGGGGCAGGGCCATATGGCAGGCAACTGCCCTGCTCCAGGAGCAGGTGCACAGCCATCATGTGGCCCTGACCCTAGCTTCAGCCCTTCCCCAGGGCTGGAGCTGTGGGCTGTGTGACATGTGGCTGTTTCTTCGGCAGCCCTGGCCAGGATCAGAGCTGGAGCCACATCACAGGTGGCTGCTTCTCTGGTGGCCCTGGCCAGAGCTGAAGCCACGTTGTGGACAGCCGGTGGCTGCTCCTCCAGTGGCCCAGTCTGGAGCCAGAGCCACGTTGTAGGCAGCTAGTGGCTGCTCCTCTGGCGGCCGTGGCTAGGGTCAGAGATAGAGCCAGAGCTGCATCGCAGACGGCTGCTCCTCTGGTGGTCCCGGCTGGGGCTGGAGCCAGAGCTGTGTTGCAGGAAGCTAGCAGCTGCTCCAGGAACTGCATGGAGGCACTGCTAGGGGAGGTGCCACAAACAAAAGGCATGAGCGCCACCCCTCTGAGGAGTCTGAGGCAAAAGACGTGGTGCAGACATGTATTTTAAACAACCTCACAGTTACAGTAAGTAGCCATTTCTTTTAATTTATGCCAAAGGAAAATACTTGATTCCCTTTTTATCTTGCACAAAAGAAAGACTTGGGAGAGTTTGTTTACAGTGTGACCATGATACGCTGAATTGCAATTAAATGAAACATTTGTCTAAACAGAGTTAATTTATGCCCCTGAAGATTTGTGCTTTGCTGACTTGTGCTTCAAAACTGTCCTTTGGGAAAAGACATGAATCGAAAAAGTGGCTGTCACCACATCATCCTGTGTTTTGTTGGATTTTGTGTGCTTTGACAGAATTCTCTTTTGCTTTCTGGGCCTCGCCAAAAACTACCTCATGTTTGGCAAGGTGGCTTGCTGTCTTTTCTGAATGTAAAACGAACTGCAAACTGGCCTCTCCTGGTTGGTCTCTGGAATCCCAGACAGCATTAAGGCTTCAAAATCTGTATTTCAGGGATGGGGAAGCCAAAGCATAGACTTCAATAGCCTATTGAGTAAATGCAAAAGGGTCCCTTCTCACGAACACCTCTTGCTGGCCGGGCATGTCTGCACCTTCTCTGCCCAACTGTTCTCTGGGAGCGGAAGTGTCCCAGGAGGCTTTCTGGTCAGTTGCCTGGGACCAGGCTTCTTACCCTGTTGTGGCTGCTGCAAGTTGTGGGGGCAGACCCAGAACCACCCTCTCCTCTGGGTTTCAGCCCAGGGACCCCGTAAGTAGCAGTTGCCTGCTGCGTCTCAATGGAGTCTGTGGCCTTCTCATTCCCTGAGCCATTTTCCCGGGAAGCTGCTCTGTTCAGCCCTTTCCCTCAGACTTTGTGGTCAAGTTCTCCCTGGACCCTGTCCAGAGTTCTGCAAGGCGTTGCTGCTAGTCTTCAGCAGCTGGACCTGATCTCTGAGGGTATGTCTACACTACAGCGCTAATTCGAACTAACTTAGTTCGAATTAGTTAATTCGAACTAAGCTAATTCGAACTAGTGCATCTAGACTAAAAAATTAGTTCAAATTAGCGTTTTGCTAATTCGAACTAGCATGTCCACACTGAGTGGACCCTGAACTGAGGTTAAGGATGGCCGGAAGCAGTGCCGGCAGGGCATCAGATTAGGACTTAAGAGTGTGGAGCTGCTGCCTCTGGCTAGCCGAGGGCTGTGCTTAAAGGGACCCGACCCCCACCCCGGACAGACAGTTCTCAGGGGTTCCCCGCTTGCAAAGCAGTCCTGGCTTAGAGTGCCCTGAGTGCCCACACTCGGCACATCACAGCACTTGGCCATCACCCAGGCTGCACTTGCCGCAGGCTGCCATCCGGGGGGGGGGGTAATGTCAATCGGGGGACTGCAAGAGAGCTTCCACCCCGAGGAGTCCGCAGAGCTACCCCAGTCCTCCCCATCGGGGGCTCGTACCCCATTCCTCCCTCGCCTCTTTCCACTTACCCCTCCCTAGCCCCCCTTCCTGATGTACAAAATAAAGGACACGTGTGTTCAAAAATAGAAACTCTCTTTATTGAACAAAACTCGGGGAGACTGGGAAAAGGGGGTGGGAGAGGGGAAGAGAGAGGGTGGGAGAGAGGAGGGCAACTACAATATCAGGGGTTTGGAACAGGTCCTATATGAAGAGAGGCTAAAGAGACTGGGACTTCTCAGCTTAGAAAAGAGGAGACTGAGGGGGGATATGATAGAGGTCTATAAAAGCATGAGTGGTGTGGAGAGGGGGCATAAAGAAAAGTTCTTCATTAGTTCCCATAATAGAAGGACTAGAGGACACCAAATGAAATGAATGGGTAGCAGGCTTCAAACTAATAACAGAAAGTTCTTCTTCACAAAGCAAATAGTCAACCTGTGGAACTCATTGCTGCAGGAGGCTGTGAAGGCTAGAACTAGAACAGAGTTTAAAGAGAAGTTAGATAAAGTCATGGAGGTTGGGTCCATGGAGTGGTATTAGCCAGGGGGTAGAAATGGTGTCCCTGGCCTCTGTTTGTGGAAGGCTGGAGAGGAATGGCACAAGACAAATGGCTTGGTCATTGTCTTCGGTCCATCCCCTCCAGGGTCCCTAGTGTTGGCCACTGTCAGCAGACAGGCTACTGGGCTAGATGGACCTTTGGTCTGACCCAGTACGGCCATTCTAAGCTCAGGGCTCAGGGTCGGGGGTCTCAGTGGACCACCTTGATTTTCATGCAAACCTGCTCCTGGGTGGCCAGGCTGGCAGCTATTCTGCCCTAGACGGCCACTTTCCTGTGCCTAGTGCGGAGGTCGTGGATGAGGTCCACGATGTCCGCACTAGACCAGGCAGGCGCCCGCCTCTTGCGGACCTGGGCAGGCTCCCGGGAGCTGCCAGCCTGGTCCCGGGAAGAGGGGGAGGGCTGGGGGGCATCGGGTGGGTGGCTCGAGCCATGCCAGGTGCAGGGTCTGCTGGCTGGGTGCTGGCAGGCTTGCACCTGGCACGGGCACCGTAGCCAGACTGTGCCCCTTTAAGGGCTCTGGGGCCAGGAGGGGGGCAGACGAGTTTCCCTGGTGGTGCCCAGAGTGGCCACCAGGGCAAGCTGGGGAGGGCTAGCCTCCCACTAGTGCGAATTAAGTGGCTACACAGCCCTTAATTCGAACTAGCTAATTCGAACTAGGCGTTAGTCCTCATAGAATGAGGTTTACCTAGTTCGAATTAAGCACTCCGTTAGTTCGAATTAAGTTCGAACTAGCGGAGCGCTAGTGTAGCGCCTATCAAAGTTAATTCGAACTAACGTCTGTTAGTTCGAATTAACTTTGTAGTGTAGACATACCCTGACTCAGTCTGAAGTCCAGCTCTAGGAGCTGTCCAAAGTGCTGCTGTTCTTTCAGTCAGCCCTTAGGTTTGCCTGGATCAAGCTCCAGCAAGGAGCTGTCAGGCCCTGCCCCAGAAGCTTCTTTTATATTGGCTTGCTGGACCCTGATTGGCTACTGGGGAAGCAGCCACTCTAGTCTACTTAGAGGACCTCTTTTTAGCTCTTCTCTCTGGGGCAGGGTGCAGCAAGGCCTCCAGCAGCAGCAGGGTGTCAGGCCTAGTCCATCCCATCAAGGTGAGGTTTCCTAATTTTCCAAAAGATTCAGGTGATCTCAGAGACCTTTTCATATTCAGGGTTGTTTGTATTTTATATGCTATTAATTTTGCTCTCCCTTATCAGTTACTTCTGTTCGTTTCATTCTTTTTATAGATAAGCAGTCAGCTTTGACCAACTGATACCTTAGTTTGCTCTGCCAATCTCTCAGAATCTACTCTGACATTCTAATATAATTTCCTCGCAGAAAGCAGTTATTACCTCAGTTCTTTTGTTGCAAAGTAGTTTCAGAATTAATCTCCATTTGAGAATTTCACTTCCTTCTATTTGCCATTTACACCATCAGAACGCCTTGACCTAGGCTGGCATATTTATTTCACCAGCACTGGCAAGCAGAGTTGACACCAGTGAATATTAACAACGCTGCACTTTTTGGACACTCTGGAGCACCAAGTTATTCATAAACTAATTGACCATGACATAACCAAGATGCTACGCTACAAGTTGGAGATGGTTTATAATACTTAGTCTGGTCATAAACGTAGGGGATTGGATTTAAGATGATCTCTTGAGATCCCTTCCAAACCTACAATTCTTTGATCCCAAGTAGAGGCCACAACCAACATGCTGAAAATTTAGTGTGGCGCAAGTATCTTAACTAGTGTAATGTCCTTGGGCAGTTTGAAACACTTTAAAGCCTTGTAAGTGTTTAGGCCAGGGGTGGAGAACCTTTTTTTGAGTAAGGGGCTGCTGATCCCCAGAAAAATCAGTCAAGCCCAGGTTAGTAGATTTTGTGTGCTCCAGCCCCATGGGGGGAAATGGGGCTGGAACACCAGCGCAGGCTCACCAATGCTGAGGGGGAACCCTGAGCCTCAGGGGCCAGATCCAGGCAAGCCTTAGTTTCCCCGCTCCTGGTTTAAGCCTAAAATGCTTTATAATTTTAAAGGTTAAGCTGCTGTAAGGATGTAAAGATTGCCCTTTGTTCCGTTGCCAAAGTGAAGAGCCATCCACTGTAATGGTGATGATTCCCCCTTGGCAAGGGAGTGAAGAAGAGCAAGCTCCTATCCTCTGCTGCTTGTGGGAACTGTAATGTGTTGTACTTGTAGATATATTTATTTTTTTCAGCATCTACCCATAAGTGTAGGCTGTTTAACCTTCTTAACACAATTTTGTAGCAATATAAAATCTAAAAAAACACTTGATAACTGAACCTGACCATGCAATAATATCCATCTGAGTCATCACACTGCATGTATCATATCCTTCAGGTCTCCTCTTTGACTTGTTCCCCCAACGTCAGTGGAAAAAATGGGCTTCGTGGCGTGCTCAGATGGAAAAGCAGACGCATTTTTTTCGGCATCCCTGTAAATCTCATTTTATGAGGAAGAAGGGATGTTCCAAAAAAGGGTTTTTTTCCCCCGCCATTTGGCCCAGTGTAGACAGGCCAAATGTCGGAAAATCCTCTTCCAAAAAAAGAATCAGAAAAAGATATGCAAATTGCAGTTCACAATTTGTGTATCTTTTTCTGATAGAACTGTGTAGTTTAGACATAGCCTACTAGCACTACTTTGGATCTAATAAGACTCTGAAAAGACAAACTGGTGTTGCAAAGAGTGGATATGTTTCCTCTGTCAGGGATCCTGTACCACTCTCACTATTGCATTTTGGTGCGTCTCCGAACCTCCTGACCAACATCACTTGTCTCTTGTCTGCCTTGAGTGTGTCAGCTAGCCTTCAGTTAGCCCCTGGTTCAGAGATCATCCACTCCCCCCCATACCAGCCTGAAAAGAGAAGAAAGTGATGTGGAGCTATGTATTGTTGTCATACTAAATATATCAAAGCCCTGTGTTCTCACTAGCCTTCCAGTGACCTGATCGTCAATGTTCCAGTTCAGATGAACAAACGGGCTGTTAGGGGGACCACTTATTGAGAGTTCTTGGAGCAAATGAGCACTTACCCAAAGTTACTGTGTGGGATCTGTAAGGGTATGTCTACACTGCCACCCTAGTTCGAACTAGGGTGGCTAATGTAGGCATTCGAAGTTGCAAATGAAGCCCGGGATTTAAATATCCCGGGCTTCATTTGCATCTTGCCGGGCGCCTCCATTTTTAAATCCCTGTTAGTGCGGATTCCGTGCCCGCGGCTACACGCGGCACGGAGTAGGTAGTTCGAATTAGGCTCTCTCATGTGTAACGGTAGTTCGAATTAGAGAGCCTAATTTAAATAGGGCTTCATTTGCAACTTCAAATGCTTACATTAGCCACCCTAGTTCGAACTAGGGTGGCAGTGTAGACATACCCTAAGAAAGAAGCAGATGGCAGCAAAATCTTGTGATCACTAGTTATAACAGCTTCTTGTGGATTTATAGGAATCAGCAACAGTATCCATAGTGTTGTGTTGCAGCGCAGCACAGGTCTTTAAGAAAAACAGCTTATTGTTCAAACTTTGCAGGTATGTGTGTGTGTCTGGGTGATGTCTTGTTACCTTTTCTGTAACTGGTGGCATGATACAGTACATAGGCAGTTGGGGTCAGTGGGCGAAATTTCTGACTTAACTGCTCTTTTTATTCTTCGCGATTGGGAAAGGTCTGTTTTAGTATTCTTCCTTCCGTAACATTAAAACAATACATAATATGTGCTAGTATCTGGTGGATGCCATGGTGGCACACATCTGAACAAGCACACATGTCTTTAATAATGGTGCAGAAGACAAAACTCACTCCGCTCATGGATGGCAAATCTTAGAGGGAACACTGAGGGTGTGATGTCTCGATCTGACAACAGACCATCATGCATGTGGGGAATACTACCATAGCAGCAGGCAGAGTTTCTGCCATGGTACCAGCTGTGAAAACACTCACTTTTCTAATTTCCCACACAGTATGCATACATTTTATAAACAAACATACCATTCAGAAAAGGCTAAAAGTTCAGAGTGAGCCTCAAAGCATTTTAAAACAACTCTATTTAACTCTGCAATTGCAACACGTAGCTTCATCACTGCTTTGGTGCCATTGATACTGGTGTATTTTCAATGTAGAAACAATTAATTTGATAAAAGCTAGTCAGCTATTTAAATGAAAAATACTAGGTCTATCTGCTATAAGTTACAGAGTACTTACAATCATCAGGCAAAACTTCCTTGAACTGTTCAAAATAGGAATTCAACCGAACTAAACTCTCCATGTTAATTATTTCTTGTAGTGAGGTATCTCCAAACCTTTCAAGATAAGAAAAGGGCACAACATTAGCCCAGATACACCTTTACTCCTTTTCTTTTCTGACACTTAAGATTAAGATTGTGACTTACAGATTCAACTTGTGAAATTCCTGAAAGTCAAACCTCTTCTCAGACAGTGAGGACTGCACTATAAAAAGCTGAAGAGATTTATTCCAGGAATAAAATTATATGTAGGTGCATACAAACCCACTCAGACTATGGCAGTCAATATATAAAACTTGGTACCTTGATTTTTCAATATTAAAATCCCATTTATTTGGAAATTTAAATTTAATTTGGTTTGGGAATATACCATCTCAAACTTTTGCTAAGAACTTTTGTCCTGTTGCCTTGTCAAAGATAGGAAAAGACATGTGACTAAGAAACAAGCTTTTATTTACCTAGCATTTGTTTTCTTTTAGGACAATAATGCAAGGTATTCCACCATTGCAGAAATGTATTTCCAGCAGGGTAAAAGATTACCTAACATCAGTTAAGCTTGAATTTTTGTGACTGGATATGTACTTCTCTGCTAGTGTTTGCTGCTCATTGATTCCCACGTTGAAGAGAACAGGCTGAACTCTCAGTAACATGCCGCTCTGAATCTCTCGGGGCAATGAATCAAACAAGGCGCTTGGCAAAGGAATCCTCACATTAAATCCATCACTTCAAACAAACAAATGGAAAATATTACAACAGAGAAACTTGCTTACTGATCTGTATTCTTAAAAATGTGACATTTCTTTTTGCAAAGAATAATAGCTGAACATGCTGCAAATTACTGAGAGGGTATCAAAGACATACTAGTGCTTTTAAGCTCCGAATTGGTCAGAAAAAAAAAGCAGTTTAAAAAACTGCAGCACTCAGCTTATGTCCTGATGCATGTTCCAATAGTTTCTTCTTATCTGTCAAAAACTAGTTTTCATTTAATTTAGTACTGCAGAGCGCACACAGCTCCAGTAGAACAAACTGGATTTTAGTGCACCTCACACACCATCAACAGTTTCCCTCAACATAAAACTAACAAAACAAAAATACAGGGTTTTAGAAATTATGCTTCAAATCTCTGTAGTCTAACTGAAAGTGAAAAGACATGCACATGTCAAGATCCGATGATCCCATTATCTTGTTTTGCCCTTGTACTAGTTTATAATCACATAGTTCTTGTATTTCTCTTCTCTTATTTAAAATTACATCAGTTATTACAATCACAACTAAAATGTAAGGAAACCTATTTAGTTCAGCCCTGACCCTGCCCTTCCCTTTCAGGCCCACTCCCAATACCAGCTCCCTGTGGGCAGTTATCTGCATTTATGGCAAGTCCTGTTGATTTCAATGGAACTTTGTATTGGTGCAAAGGTCGGCTTGTTTTGTACCAGGCGCAGGAATGTGGCCTGACTAAATATCAGGTTGAACTGTCTGATTTAAATAAACCTAAAAAACAACAAATGGTCTGGAAGCACTTTATAGACTAACAAAACATGTAGATGGTATCATGAGCTTTCATGCGCACATCCCACTTCTTCAGATGACTGGAGTTTTGAGTTTAGAATGTACAGGCCCAAAATAAATAGGGGAGAAGGGAAAGAGGGGGAAGGAAAAAAAAAGGAGATGGGAAACAAGGAGCAGAAGGTATGAAAATATTAGAGGGAAAAACAAGTAGGCAGAGCTGGTAGTCTATAAGCACCTAAAGATTAGATAGTTAAAAAGTACTAAAGATTGGATAGTTGAAAGGGATAGTCTTTAGGTGCTTATAGACTACCAGTTCTGCCTACTTGTTTTTCCCTCTGATATTTTCATACCTTCTGCTCCTTGTTTCCCATCCCCTTCTTTTTTTTCCCCTTCCCCCCCTTTCCCTTCTCCCCTATTTATTTTGGGTCTGCACATTCTAAACTCAAAACTCCAGTCATCTGAAGAAGTGGGATGTGCCCAAGAAAGCTCATGATACCATCTACATGTTTTGTTAGTCTATAAAGTGCTACCAGACCATTTGTTGTTTTTTAAGTTTATCCTGTACAGACTAACTTGGCTACCCCCTGAAGCTGTCCAATTTAGTGTATTGTTTTGGTGGTGTAAAAGCTTTGCTATTTTCACCAGAATAACACTGTAACAAATCCTAGTGTATAATGAAAAATAGCCTTTTGTTAACTCAAATAGACTTTTTAGTATTTGACTTTTTTTTTACACCGAGACTTCAAAAATGCTTGAAACCCTTGTGATTATGAAAAGCCAGGACAAATTAATATTTTCACATGAAAACAAGTTTGTCATCTTTTTGGCTTCATCTTGTTATGCACTTTCCAGTTTAGCTGTCTGTGAAATAAGTAATAGTAAAAATTAATCAAGATCAGCTCCATAGTCATTCTGTTTGAAATGTTGGGATTATAAAATATATAAAGAAACTGGCTGTTTTCCACTTGAGGTTCAAGTATATTTTTAGCTCCCTTCAAGTCTCACTGTCCCCTCTCCTCCATTTTTTTTTTTTTACCGATTTCCTGTAATGACTGGCAGCATGTCAGCAGATGCATTTGATGTGGCCTGAGTTACTTTAAAGGTAACATTCCTCAAATCCATTATTCCTAAATTCATGTCCTCCAGCATTGCCAGTTCTTCACCTAAATCAAGGAGCAGAAAAGTAGATTTCAGTAATTACTTTCCATGAATTACCAATTTACTCTTATCCAGTCTCAAGATATGTGCTTGATATGATCAGGGTTCACCAGCATTATGAAGAAATTGTGTGGGGTGAAGAAATTAGGAGATCTTTATCCCTCACCTGGATCTACATGGGTAGCCCCTACCTCCATGCTAAAAACCTTTGATATTAACGAGCCTCCCACAAGCACAAAAATTAGTAAGCACTGATCTGATTGCAGGACTGGGATATTACCTGGCTTTATGAGTCTTGGTAAAGATGGAAAACACATCCATGACTACAACCATGAAGTATACTTTATGTTCTTTTTCCAGGGATAAATAATGGTAATAAATGCTTCAGAAGCTGGTCGTATCCATAATCATGATATTCTGTCAATTTGTCATCAGCTAAAAATATATTAATTTCATACTACATTGTAGTATGAGTGGATACTGGATTTATTCGGAGTGTCATACATCTTACAGTCTCTCTTTCTATTACGTAATTAAGGTGATTCATGAAAGTGCAGATTATATTTTTTCAAATAGTACCTCTTAACTTGGTTGACGTTTAATTTCATTTCTTTTCAGAAAAGAACAAGTATGACAAAGTAACCATAGACTGTTTATGAAATGTTGACAATTTAAATAAAAGAAATATAAAGCTTCTCTTTCAGCAGTTGACTAAATATTTAACCAATAACTTTGTTTTATGGTTCAGTTCAAAATTCCGTTTTGTAGCTGAACTGCATGTTACTGTATACACGCAACCAGAAGCTGAATTTTTTTTGGTAAAACATCACACTGGCAAGAGTGGGGGTCAGCTTACGATTGGCTCATTGTGCTTCACATTTTCTTCTAGTGGGGAGAAGACTGGCAAACTCCAATTCCCAGGCATGAAGCCTGTCAACTCCCAGTCACTGCCGTTCGGCATTCCAGGTCAACAGGAGTGGTGGGAAGTGGAGGCCAGCAAGTCCCTTCACCACGCTGCTTTGCGTGGCTCCCATTGGCTGGCAACAACAGCCAATGGGAGCCGTAGGAAGCAGCGCAGGCTGAGGGACATGCTGGCTGCAGACACAGAGCCTCTCAGCTCCCACTGTAGAGAACAGCAGCCAATGGAATCTGAAAGGCTCTACGCCCACAGCCAGCACATCTCTCAGCCCGCACTGAGGTGCTGGGACTGGAAGTTTGTACACTGCCAATATAAAATCAGCTTATAAACGAGTCATGGACTTTTAAAAAAATTTTTGTCCTGTAAGCTGGGGGGGTCAGCTTATGAACGAACAGGCTTATGTTTAAGTATATACGGTATTTCAAATCTTGCATACTCATTCTGCAACTGTGGTCTATATTAAGCTGAACTTGTCAATTCATAAAGAGTGTTATGCCCCATGTAGAGTGACTTTACCATATGTGCTCAAAAGGCTTTCAAACTGCGCCAGCAGACCAATGGTGTACAGTTGTCTCAGGAATCCATCTTCATGTAGGCAGTTCCTCAGCTTGATAATGAAACCGCAAATAAGAGCTGTAAGCTACAGAAGAGAATACAAAGTAAAGTAACTCCAGATAATATGTGTCTCTAACCTAAAATGAAAGCATCATAGTATCTCTATGAGATGCTGTAACAGCTGTCAAACGGATATTTGTTTTCTTTATAAGTGAGGCACCTGCCTCACTGTTAAAAATAGGGATGTTAAAAATTGTTTAATTTAGTAATCATGTAACCGCAACAATTCTTAGTGGTTACATGATTATTTGATACCCCCCCCGTGAGCAGGACCAGCAGGAAGTGCACTCCCGACTCCACTTCTGGGGAGCTGCGGCATGGCAGGTGAGAGTTGGTCCACAAGGATGGGATGCCAGAGCAGCCTCTGTCTGCAGGGAGCTCAAGCCCCTCACAGACAGGGGCTGCTGCCACCCCACACTGCTGCCTCTGATACAGAGGCAGCAACAAAAGGTGGCAGGCGGGAGCTGGGTTTTAAACCAACTCCCCGCAGGGACCGGCTCCTGCCTGCCATCCTGCATTGCTGCTCCTATATCAGAAGCAGCAGTGCGGAATGGCAGATGGCTCCCTGTGTGCTCTTCATTTAAAACTCAGACTGGCGGGCTGGGACAAAGCCAACCTGCCAGTCTGAGTATTAAATGTCAAGCATGTGGGGGAGAGGAAGGTTGTTGCGGTTAACTGGAACTGTTAACTGATAAGCAATAGCTTATCTCTTAAAAGGTTATCCTGCTAGCCATTAACATCCCTAGTTCAAGAGAAATCTTAATAAAAATGGGTAATATTTTATTTGGTTTACTGGAATATTGACATCATCCTGCAAACGCTCCAAAGATGGGATTCCTGTTGACTTCAGGTCTATTAGTTTTCGTCACATCACTAGCTGCATTAGAATCTAAGATATATTAAATCATCTCCAAGATTTCCTTGGAAAACAATTTCAGTTAAGGAGTAAGAAATGCAATTAGTTTGAAGTGTAAAATTTACATTTAATATTAACAACAATTATTCCACTGACATTTTAAAAAAAGTTTAAAGGCAACAATGTCTGTTTTTCCCTATAGTGCTGTGAACCACAGAACGCCTGCTGACTTCAGTGAAGCACCTGGTGCTGAGTACCTCTCAGGATCAGGCCCTAATACAGTAAAACTCCAATAGTCCGGCATCCAATAGTCCGGCATCAAAATGGCAAGAGCCTAGTGAGTGAGCTTCGGCAAAAAAAGAGTCACAAGGTAACAGCAGCAGCAGCTGAACTGAGCAAAAAGGGTAAAAAAGGCTTAAAAAAACTAAAACATTACAGTATACAGTATACAGTATGTACAATAAAAAGGGTTAAGAACACTTTATATACAGTATATAATGTATACAGTATATATATAACCTGCTTATAGTACCTTCTGATAGTCCGGCATATTTGATAATCCGGCACCACCTAAATCCCATAGGTTCCGGATTATCGGAAGTCTACTGTACTGTCATGGAATCTTAACTACATGTTTGCAATAACACTGTCATTTCCAAGGCAACTGACTGATACCACTAACACAGGATTATGATTTCATTGCAGAATTAAGCCAAAGGAAGTAAATTAAGAAATTTATTAGGGGAAATTTTTTTATTCAAAACAAAGATCTTGTTAAAATCTTGTAGTTTACAGAAATTTCCCATCTTATGAATTGCTTTTTATATAAAATAGTCTCTGAATTTGTCCCTATCTGGGATCATTTTGCCTGAAAGAAGATGATGAAAGGCTGTTTGAACTATTTAAACTAGGTAATGGTTTCTGTAAAATTAAACTTGATGATATGAGGTTATTAGACAAAGCATAAACAGAACACAAAGATTTAAAATTTGAAGCAATGTCTGTAAAGAGACTGTGAGTGTGTTTTGTTCTATGTGTGGTGGGTTACTAGATAGAACCTCCAATTTAGCTTATGTCAAACAGCACTGATGTGTTTAAGCAAAGTGTGTGTGGCTATGATAGGGCACAGAAGGATCTACTTGCCTACTCACCAATAGCAGGTTGTCAGATTTCCCTGGTGAATAGGAGGACTGTAAATATAAATCACTTAACATTTAAGCTTTAATTTAAAATGTTATGGCTCCCAACTGTAGCAGATGTGAACCGATACTTGAACTTCTGAACCTGAGACCTCGAGAAATACCTACCTGAGTCAGCAGGGAGACTGCTCCAGTACCTGTGCTGCTGCTCCTGCTAAGAGCTGTTCTAAGCTGCAAAACTGAGTGAAAACTGACTGCCATCTAGTTTTCATTTCCACTATTCAAAACCCCAAGGGCAGCAGTAAAACTAACAATAATCATGTCTGTTTCACTCTGCTGTTGCTTGGGAATGCCAGAAGAAACAGCAGAGACAGGCTCTGGAGCTATTCGCAGAGGGAGGAGATCCTGGACAGTGGAAGCTTGAGGAGCAGGGCAGAAGGCACAGAGTAGTCAGAAGACTGCGGGCAAGTCTACACTACAGCACTCCACTGGTGCAGCTGCACAGCTGTACCAAATCTGGTGAAGAGACACTATTCTGACAAGGAGCGCTCTCCAATCGGCATAATTACTTCACCTAGATGAAAAGCAGAAGCTATGTCAGTGGGAGAAGCTCTCCTGCTGACACAGCACTGATGTACACAATGTTTAGGTTGATCGAACCTTTGTCGATCGGGGGATTCTTTTTCACACCCCTGAGTGATGCAAGTTAGATCAAATTAAGCACTAGTAGAGACCAGATCTATCAGGTGGGAGAAGAGAGTGTGAAAGCTTCTTCTGTCTTTCAGCAGACAGACACGTGTGAAGCTATTCAAATTTTTCAGACATCTACTAGTCAGAGTCAGACATAAAAGTCTGAGCCCCCAAGCAGGTTCCAGGGACAACACTTGAGTAGAAATCTCAGCACCCCCACCTTTCCAAGCAGCTGTTGTTGGGAGCCAGACTTCTCTCCAGGGTACCCTAAAGCCACATCTACTCTGCAGTCAGAGGTGTGAATACAGCTCAGAGGCACATACCCACTCTTGCTTACTTTAGCTATCTCACTAAAACTAGCAATGACATGACCGCATGCACAAGGCACCCAAGAGGGTTTATAATAGCCCATGCAGACATGTCTTCTCTGCTATCTTTAGCTGTGTCAGTTTTGCACTCGATGCAGGCAACAATCTATTGTAGATCAGGAAGAAATTTTTTGCTGATCATGTTTTTTTCTCCTTCCACCCATTCTGCTTGTTTGTTTTTTTACATAAAATGCTTATATACTGCAGTATGACTAATTGAAGTGTTTTGCCTAAATTTGCATAATTTTAAATGAATATGCAGGACAGAGATGGCAGACAATTCATTTTAGTGGCAGATACATACATGCAGTACGATTTTTCCTACGGCTCTATCTGAACAACACTGTACATAAGAGGGGAGGCTGCATTTGATTTCTACACTGCTGTTAAGACAGGAAGCATACAAGATCATTACCAGTTCTAACCACTTTAATCTCTCAAAGTCTTTAATCAAATAATCACAACTCTAACTGTAATCATATCACCCGACTTCCTTGCTTACGGTTTGGCAGAAGACAACATCTCTCCGATACTGAAGGCTCAGGCAAAGAGCTATTGTAGGAGCGCTATCTTGCATTAACAAAAAGACCATGGCTTTCTTTGCCTTGTCACTCATCATGGCTACACAGTCAGTGAGTGTTGTCAGCAAGGGGTAAAGAGCCTCACTCCATTCACCTGGTCAAAAAAATAAATTAAAAAGGCATTTTAAATACTTGCATTCTGAAAATGAAAAAATGGTAAAAGCCATTGTCCTAAGACACTTTCTGACTCAATTTAAAGAACACTATTGACAATAGGTATTTAGCATAATCTAACAGCAGTCTATTGTTCCTGGCTAGCCCATTTATTTCCAGTGCTATTCACTATCATATGATAATGTGCTTAAGAGATATTATTACAAAACAATGATAAAGGCTGTTTTACTGTGTAACCTGGGGTGGCGGATATTTCTGAGCATATATTAGCTGCTATATTTGCCTACAGAGAGCAGGAAGCAGAATAACTGATTTGTAAAGCACTATGAAAGGGGCTATAGGAAGAAAAGAAGCCATTCTATAACCGATATACAGTATAGCTAATTGCTACTAAATTTCTTCTGACCCTTGGTGTAAAAAAGGCTTCTCCTACATCTTGTTCTATCATTCTACAGTACTTACATAGCTCTTCCCATCCCAGCACCTGAGAGTCTTCAATGTATTAGTCTCATAGTCATAACACCCCATGAGGTCCTATTATCCTCATTTTACAGCAAGACTTTGTGATTTCTCCAAGACCATCAAGGAAGTCAACAACAGAGCAGGGGACTGATCCCAAGTTTCCAGATCCCCAGGCTAGTAGCCTAACCATTGCACCACACATCCTCTCTAAGATTCATTTACCACAAAAAGCCCCAGTAGTTTCAATTTTCCATTATTCTACTCCTTCCTCCCCCTCCCATCTTAACCATCCTCCGATTTTTTAAGCCCACTTTCATCATTCTGAAAAAAAAAAAAGAAAAAAAAAAGTAAAATCAGACATTGTGTCAAAACTTTTTCCATAACAGAAGACAGGGTAGAAAGGTGTCCTGCTTTTGGTCTTTTTTTAAAATAGAAATTTAAAAAGGGAAAGCTGCTATTTAAAATCAGATTTATTTTTAACATGCAGAACAGCCCAGAAATGGAAGTTGTACCACCACAGGACTAGCTGGCCGCACCATACAAGGTGATGTACAGATCATAATCATGCAAAAAAAGATCACTTCAGGCCTCTGACAGGAAGCTGTTCAGGACTTCAATTGACATCTATGGTTAAGAGCCAACACAAATACAAGTTTCCCTGATAACCATCCAAAGAGGGAAGTTATGGAAACTTGCTAACAAAAACATCATAAATGACAAGTCCAGCAGCACTGTGCTTTAAAGCCTCATCCTATGGAGTAGACAGACAGATAATTTAATAAACGGAATGAAAGGAAGTGATTTGGATCTGTTCCACTGGATATAATTGTCTGTCTTTAATAGCAGGAAGGGTCAGAAGAGCTAACTGAAAGAATTAAAGCCTATCTTTTATGCTCTATTATATAGTTTTCCTAAAATAATCAAATGACCTAACATGGAACTATGAACCCTCAGAAAGCAAAATACAGATACTTTAAAGAAAATATTTCTTTAAAAATGGAAAATATCTTCTAGAATGTAACTGCTCTCATACATGGAAATATTTAACTTTTAAGATAATCCTGGGCAAGTTAAAAATCAAAAGTATTGTTTTTGTCAACAAATCACTTAAAAACATGGATATCTGTTTTAATCAAACAGTAAATCAGTAGCATTATAGAAAACAGAATTCCTAAAGATATTTTTTCCAAGGTGACAACATAAATTCTCATGGATCTGTGAGAGTGCACTAACCTTTCCTCTAGTTGTATATTTTAGGGATGTAATAGTATAGTTAATTAACCAATAAAAAAAGCTTATAGGTTAATACTATAGACTACATGCATCTTCCCCCCACTTGCCAGTAAAGTTTTTAAGCAGGCTGGCCAGCAGCCTGACTCAGTCCTGGCTCGTGCCAGGTCCATGACATACCCCCACTGTGACTCTTCATTTAAAGTTTATTAGGAGCCAGGCAGCTAGGCAGTCTGGTTCAGGTCCGGCTTGCACTGGGTCTGGGAGCTCAGGGTCCCCCCGGACCAGGGGCTGTTGCCACCCCACACTGCTGCCTCTTTAGCAGAGGCAGCAGCGTGGGGTGGCAGGCGGCCAGTCTGCGAGGGGAACTGGTTTTTAAACTGGCTTCTCTCGCGGATCAGCTCCCGCCTGGCACAACACCAAGGCCTCCTCATAAGTGGGGCCAGGGTGCACTGGCTGTTGGCCCCACTCCGGGGACTATAAAATAGCTGAGTAACTGATAAGAATTCATGAGATTAAAAGATTATTCAATTAACTGGTATTTATCATCGCTAGTATGTTTTATTTATAGTTTGGGACATCTATACTAAAATTCAAATCTTGTTCATGGGACTGAGACTAGAAGCAGGAAGGCCTAGGAATGACCTAACTGGAGGGTCAAATGGATGGATTTTGTTCTGGGACTCAGAGTTTTACTTTTGAGTTTATTTTATCGGAATAAACACAGGCCCCAAGAAGGAGTTTTGTGAAAGGACCAATAGGATGCGCTGAGTCTAAGAAGACCCATGAGCTGCAATGGGGCAGGAGATGCCCAATCTGGTGACTGGCAGATCTACAGTTAGGGACCAGGGTAAATCAAAGTTCCGCTGAAGTCAATAATAGCTTTGAAAGTAAATGGGAGGTATGGACAGGAAAGAGGGGGTGGGGCAATTACACTGATTTACAGCAGCTGAAGAGCTGGTCCAAAAAATTCAAAGTTGCCTTGTGTTTATTTTGTTTATAATACCCCTCCCCTTTTTTAAATAAAAGTTTCTAATTTTATTAAAAAGTTGTTTCAGACTGAATGCCTAATCTGAGAGTCCTCACTCAGGGTATGTCTACACTACCCTCCTAATTCGAACTAGCAGGGTAATGTAGGCATGCTGCACTTGCAAATGAAGCCCGGGATTTGAATTTCCCAGGCTTCATTTGCATAAGCCGGGCGCCACCATTTTTAAATCCCGGCTAGTTCGAACCCCGTGCCGTGCGGCTACACGTGGCACAGAGTAGCTAGTTCGGATTAGGCTTCTTAATCCGAACTAGCTGTACTCCTCGTGGAATGAGGAGTACAGCTAGTTCGGATTAGGAAGCCTAATCTGAACTAGCTACTCCGTGCCACGTGTAGCCGTGCGGCACGGGGTTCGAACTAGCCGGGATTTAAAAATGGCGGCGCCCGGCTTATGCAAATGAAGCCCGGGAAATTCAAATCCCGGGCTTCATTTGCAAGTGCGGCATGCCTACATTACCCCGCTAGTATGAACTAGCGGCGTAGTGTAGACATACCCTCAGAGACAGCACTCATGGAAGTCAATGGCAGTCTTGCCTGGTAAAGGAAGTCAGGATTTGGCTCCGTATGTTTTCTCTATTTTCTTATTGCTATTAAGAAGCCAGGAAGAAGGACTGAATAGGAGAGACCTCCAGGGACATACTGCTTTGCATAGGGAAGAGCCTATGGAACTAATAAGACAAAAAGAATGCAGCTGAGGCAGGAAATCACTGCATAGGGGAGGAAGAGAAAGAGCTATATAGCTGAGAGGTTGTGATGATGGGACATGGAGCACAGAAATTAGATATTCAGGTGACCTATTAAGTCAGATAGGGTATGTCTACACTAGCCCCCTAGTTCGAGCTAGGGAGGCCAATGTAGGCATTAGAAGTTGCAAATGAAGCCCGGGATTTAAATATCCCGGGCTTTATTTGCATCTTCCCATCCGGTTGCCATTTTTAAATCCCCCTAGTCCGAACTAACTGCCCGCGGCTACATCCTTAGTTCAAGTTAACTGTTACACATAGTCATGGAATGACGTGTAACAGTTAACTCGAACTAAGGACTTAGTTCGAGTTAATGTTTGACTGCTGCGTGTAGCCACAGGCAATTGGTTCAGACTAGGGGGATTTAAAAATAAAGCCCGGGATATTTAAATCCCAGGCTTCATTTGCAACTTCGAATGCCTACATTGGCCTCCCTAGTTCGAACTAGGGGGATAGTGTAGACATTCCCATAGTTACTCCGCTTAGGATTACTGTGTACAGACCCTATTGCTTTTGTCTCTGGAAAGTCTACATAATAACGTGCACACACAGCAGTGAGGCCACATGTTGTTGTTTTCTTTTTAAAGTTTATATCTTTCTTTTCTACAGCAATAAAAATAATAATATAGCAATAAAGGTAGGGTCATATATCAAACTACTGAGCACCAGGAGCTGCATTTAATTCTGGCAAGAGCTGTAGGTACTCAGCAGTTCTGAAAAATCAGATTACTCATTCAGGTGCTGTCTTAGGGTACGTCTAGACTACAGTACATGCCTCTGACGACAGAGGCATGTAGATTAGGCTACCAGGCATAGGAAAATGAAGCGGCGATTTAAATAATCGCCGCTTCATTTAAATTTACATGGCTGCCGCACTGAGCTGATCAGCTGTTTGTCGGCTCAGCGCGGTAGTCTGGACGCGCGGGGGTCGACATCAAAGGCATTTGTCGACCTCCCAGGTATGCCTCCTGGGATGAGGCATACCTGGGAGGTTGACAAATGCCATTGATGTCGACCGCGGAACGTCCAGACTACCGCGCTGAGCCGACAAACAGCTGATCGGCTCAGCGCGGCAGCCATGTAAATTTAAATGAAGCAGCGATTATTTAAATCGCCGCTTCATTTTCCTATGCCGGGTAGCCTAATCTACATGCCTCTGTCGCCAGAGGCATGTAGTCTAGAAGTACCCGTAGGGTACATCTAGACAGCACCCTTCTGTCGGAATAAGCTAAGCAATTTGCACTATGCAAATTGCGTAGTTTATTCCAAGTCTAAACTGAAAGAGCTTATTTTGAAATTGGGCGCTATCTACACAGCGCCAAATTTCAAAATACAGCACTATTCCAACAAATTCCTTAATCCTTATGGACGAAGGTTACAGGGATGCTGGAATAGCGCACCCACTATTTCTGGAAATAAGGGGTGCTTTTAAAGTGGTGTTGCTATTTTTTGATACTTCCAGTATCCCAACACAGTCTAGATGTACCCTTAAGTGTTCAGCCCTGATTCAGCAAAGCAGTGTTCAAATCAATCCCTATTCAACAATATATTGAAGCATGCCTTCAAGTCTCACTGACTTGAATGAGAATTACATACATGCTTAAGTGCTTTGCTGAACTGGGTATTTTGAGATTACAAAATGAAATCTATCTAATTTATGTGAGCATACAGCAATTGTGGCAATTACATTGTTTGTGCAAGTCCACGCATTGCTCCTTGTGTCAGCATGTGTCCCCCTCAAGAGCACTTGTGCCAACTGAACTGTCAGCGTGGGTCATTGTGGGATGGGTTCTGACACAGCAGCTGAGGCAAGCAATGCAGTGTCTTTTCCCACACCATGTTAAACTGCCTACATTGATGTTGACTCTATGCCTTTTGTGGAAGTGGAATTAAGTCAGTGAAATGAGTGAGTTACATCAGCGGGAGCAAAATTTTAATGTAGATCCTTGCAGAGTTAGGCTGACATTAGCTGCTCTGCATTGACCTATTTTCGTAATTTAAACTAGGGCTTACTTATATAACTTTAGGTACGCCCGTTTTCAACATGGTTGCCCTGATTTGCTATTCCTCTGCTAAAAGTGGATTCTGCTCACCTACTTGTCTCACAAGGGTGTTACAAGATAGTAATACTATTACTAATAATGATAATGTTTGTATTACATCTAGAAGACTAAAATCACTGTGTTGTCTTGGCAACACTAGTGAATAAGGATAAACATACATAATCTATAACATAGGATAATTTGTATACTGTAGGTATGGTACAGAGAGATGAAAGTTATATCTGCTTGGGGGTCAGTTTCAAGGGCATGGTCTTAATTCCTTGAAGATTTCATTTGAACCAGAGGACATGACTTATGTGTCAGTTCAGAAATCACCTCTCTGCTCGTCTCCCAAACTGAGAGAGAAATCACAGTGATTTAAAAGGAAACAGAGGCAATATTTAAGCAGAATAATTTAGGGCTTGTGAATATAATTCTCTAGTGTTGTGTGGAGGAGACACAGAAAATGAAATTAAACTATTTCAAATGTGTGTTCTGAAACTTAAGTTTGCAATGGGCTACAAAGCTGTGGCATATCCACAAAGTATTGCCCCCAATTATCCAATCAGATTGCTCTATTTCCTAATCTCCATTCAGAATACTAAATTGAGCATCCAATAAACATCATTATCATATGACTATTGAAATCAATAATCAGATTATAACTGATATCCATGGTCTTTGGAACAGTCACTATCTTACCACTTCTCAGATCAATTTACTAGAACTTGTCAATTAGAGAAATTAAAGGTAGTGTCACAACGTTTCTCCTCTATCTACATGTAAAGCTACCAAACTCTACAGTGAGCCTGTTCCCCTTCTGTTTAGGAAAATAATAACTTATCAGATTTCACAGTGAGATGATATATGTTTATAGAAGTTAAGTGATACATGCAGTTATTTCTTCTTCCATGTCTTCTTCCTACCTTGTTTTTATTTGGTAAAAAGGGAATGATTGGGAAAAGAGCCCCCTTTCCCTGCACTCCATCGAATGCAGTATTAGATAACTCACCAGCAAAACACTTGTTCCATTGTTAAATACAAACAAAAATTGCAATTTGCAGAAGCCATGAATGGAAAAAGCACATACCTGGGCTGGACTCTTCAGGAGGGGGGCTGCAATCTGCACAGAAATGGAGGTGCAACATGCATGATTAAGGAGCAGCAACACAGTCTCAACATAAGCAACTTAAATGCTCAGTGCAGGGTTCTCAAACATTTTCACAGAATGGACCACAACTTAACAGAGGTATTGCCTCATGGACTACCTCTCCTCCCGGTATGATTATGTGGACCACTTCTCCCCACTATTCATGATCACATCATAACCATGTGGCAGCTCCAGCAATTGCTTACAGGGAAAATAATATTAGGGAAGCATTTTTAGCTGCTTTTAATATTTGATTTAGCAATTGACAAGAGGGAGGAGAAGCCAAGTACCATGGGACCAGCTTGCTGTCTGTGGACCATCAGCAAGTGTTCCGTAGACCATAAATGCACGGACCACAGTTTGAGAACCACTGGCTCAGTGCAACTGTAGGATAAGCTTGCAGTAAGGCAGCTAAAACAGAACAGCAAAAGATCAGCAATACATTTAAAGTACCAGAGCATTTAACAGATAGTGACATTAATGTACTCTAACTGCAACAGTGATTAGAATCACTACTCTGCCATTTCATAATATTTACTTTGTGTTATACAATTTATAAATCTGTTCACTCTGGCCAGTACTGGGTGTATATCAAAGGCCCAAACATACGCCCCTCTGAAACTTGTGGGAGTTTTGCACTGCCTCCAATGCGAGGATGGAGCCCTCAGACAGGAATATAGTCAAAATTTAATAACTCCAGTCGCAACATATCCTGAAATACTGAATTTTTTAATAGATTAACAAAACTTGAAACTTGTGTTATGTTAATATCAAGAGTTTTTGGTAAAGGAAGCAGATAATAGAGAATACCAAATTCAATAGAAGTCCTGGAGACTAACACCTGAGCTAGAACTACTCTTCTGAATCAACAAGACCTGCATGATATTCAGTAAAGATTTTAGGAAGGGAACTGGACTCAATGACCTTTCAAGGTCTCTTCCAGTTCTATGAGATAGGTCTATCTCCATATATTATAGGGGGGAGGGATAAACCGAGGGTTATGAGCTCAATCCTTGAGGGGGCCATTTAGGGATATGGGGAAAATCTGTCAGGGATGTTACTTGGTCCTGCCGTGAGGGCAGGGGCCTGGAGTCAATGACCTCTCAAGGTCCCTTCCAATTCTATGAGATAGATATATCTCCATATATTATATTATATTATTCATAGGAAAAAGATCAGTTTTTAGCAAATATCTGAGTCAGTTGTAACATTTTATTTTAAAAATACTTCTTAGGCTTTGTGGAGAAGTCTCTCTTTTTACTCTTTCAGAAAACATTTCCCTTCACAATTCACCCAGTATGGAAAATACGTTCAACAAAACTTTACCGTGCTTAGTTTAGAACTGTGTGGGGTTTTTTTTGTTTTGGTTCTTTAATACCAAATTATTATTATTCTCAGGTCAATGGTTAAATAAATTAAATATGTTTCCCTCACAAGTACTCATGGAAAGGAGGGTATTTCTAGTCAAAGAAGTACAATGCTTCTGAAGGCTTGTCTTCACATACCGCGCTACTATAGTGCTGTATGCGAACACACTCCCATGCCAATAGTAGTCGGCACAGCTAATCTACTTCCTCGAGAGATGGTATCTATGTCGATGGGAGAAGCTCTCCCTTCAACACAGCGCTTTCTACATGGGGAGTAATATCAGTATAACTAACATTGCTCAGGGGTGTGAATTAGTCAGACCCCACAGTATTCTAGTTATATAGGTATAGCCTTGAAGTATAGACCTGCCCTGTGTCTGAGCTTGCTTAAGACTGATAAAAATCAGAGGCAATTACCAACAGGTCCACAAGCAAACACCCACCCAGGTGATTCCAAGGCAAATATATAAGGTCCTAAAGGAAGCATGCTCTAAATGGCTATCTGGCAGGCAATGCTCCCATTGTCAGTAGTTTCAACGGATTGCTTCTGCTCCACACTAGTTAGACCCTACTGTAGCCTGCACCTCAGCCTGCTGCGTAGCAACTCTGATAGGAAGAATTTTAAAAAGGTGCCATAGTCCTAAATTTTGCAGTTGAGCCTCTCTCTGACTTAATATTAGTTGTGGGAAACTGCTTCTGGCATCCGGAAAAAAACCAAACCAACCATGCATGGCTTAAAGATTTTAAAAGAATAGGTAAAATCCTAGTCCCACTGAAATCAGTGGTAATATTGATGTCAATGGGGCAATGGGTTCGCTCAATATCAGGGACTATTTCCCTACCAGCAACTGCTAGGGCTCAGTCCTGCTCCCACAAAAGTTAAAGGGAATCAGCAATAGACTTTGGTGGCACTTTATTTGCAGTGGCTTCCAATTAATTTCTGGTACAATTCAAGCTGGTTTTGACCTATAGAACACCTGGGATCCAGACTATTGCAGAAACTGCTTCTTTCCTCATGGGGGTGTCAACGTGTAGACAACCCCACGACTAACCAATAAGCCTGGTCTTATCGCTTATTCCTGTCCACTACATCATTTCCCCCCCACTCACACCTTGTTGCCTCTGTATCAGAGGCAGCAAGAGCGGGAAGGCGGGAGCCAGTACCCATGAGCTTGAAGTTGGCTCTCCAAAAGCACTGGATCCACCTGCCCGCCCCTCCCTCAACCCGCCCTCAGTGCTGCCTCTGATAGAGAGGCAGCAGTGTAGAGGATTGGGGGGCAGGCGGGAGCTAATACATACGGGAAGCCAGCTTTTAAGCTAGCTCTCCGCGCATGCTGGCTCCGTCACCCGCTGCCTCCCCCTTTGCTGCCTTCTATTGGGGAGGGATGGCAAGAGCTGGTGCTGCCTGCTCCCCTTCCCAGAACTACGGCCTCTATCAGAAGCAACAGCAGGGAGGAGGTAGAGGAGGTCATTGCAAAGCATCCTCTGTCTGTGGTGGGCCCAGACTTGCTGCGGACAGAGGCTGCTCCGTGATAGCAACCCCTCTCTGTGGGGGGAGGAAGGGGCAAGCTCCCTGCAGAGCAACCTCTGTCTGTGGGGAGCTCAGGCTTCCCGCAGACAGGGACTGCTGCCACCCTGTGCTGCTGCCTTTCTATCAGAGGCAGCAGCATAGGAGGGCTGATGGGAGCTGGTCTGCACACAGAGCTGGTTTTAAAATCAGCTCCCCTTGCAGACTGGCTCCTGGATGCCACAATGCGCTGCTGCCTTTGATAGAGTGTAAGCAGTGCAGGGTGATAGGGGGCTCCCCGGGAGTGGGACCAGAGCACACTGGCTCTCCCCTGTCCCTGGGGACTATTGAAAAGTCATGTAACCAATAATATTTCATGCAATTACACAACTATTCAATTACATGTTATCTAACATCCCTACTCCTCATAATCTATAACTGAGATGAGTACTGAGCTTGACAGGTTTGTGCAACTAGGAGACAGGGTCAATGTTCTCTCTAACGCTTTCCATCTGTGTGTGGAATCAATTTTTGTATGTTCATTGGGGCATATGTGGATGTGCACCACCTCTGATAGAGAGGCAGCAGTGTAGAGGATTAGGGGGGCAGGCGAGAGCCAAGTGTGCTCATTGACATTTGTTGATTCATCACGTTACTGTTCTCAGCTAGTAAGTGGTCAGGAAAGGGTTGATGAGTGAATCAATAGAAGGTATCGCCACACATAGTTGTTACTAGATCACTCTAAGACAGAGCAATACATTCCTAATAAAATGATATCTATTTAACATATATAATCATTAAGTTAAAGGAGTCTAGCTTCCAGCCTGTGTGTGCTGTAATGCAATTGGTGGAAGAGGTCTACTAAGTAGTCTTATCGTTTAAAGTTATCTTTACAAATTACATTGGATCCACAGATCTTATTGGCATATACATTCACATGGTCCCTTCATATATTTAAGCAAATATCAACTTATGTAATTGTTGTTCTGATGTTCAAACAAATGACGCAGAAAGAAAATAAACAATTTATATATCATGGTTACTCGAAAATATAGGACATTCTCAAAAAACCGTGGCAATTTAGAACATTCAGCAAATCAAATGTAACAGACATTCAATTCTACATGATTTGTATTAAAAATAACTTTTTTACAGCATATGTTTTTATTTAGTTTTTAAGTTCACATCTCTGATTGTTCCAAAACTATGAATAGTGGAATGAACATGAAGTCACAGGCATGCAAAAATAGTGGAAGGAAGAGCCATGAAACACCACGGAGTATGAAACGCAGAAAAGGTGATTTGGGTTTTGAGCATTTCCAAGATTATGCTCTGCTTGATCTGTTCTATGAAAATGAAAACTATTTTACAAAAAGTAACACAAAAATAAAGTTATTCTGAAATTTCATGCAAGAGTAGGAAACTTGTAAAACAGAGCTGGGATTAGTTTAAGTATATATCTCAGTCACATGCTTAAGACATTATTTATTCACAGTATATTTAGCACTGAACTTATAGTTTTGATAGTCTTATTTAATTTATAGCTATACTACCAGGAGAACAGAATATAATAATCTTTCAATTTCTATGCTTTATGCTCACTTCTACTAGATAAAATCCAACTGCTTTACTACTTTGATACCACATATTCCCATGACTTTGCTTAAATGCTTGTGATAATTTTAAGGCCACCTTATCTTGCAAACCAACAGTTACTTTTAAATAGCTACTTAGCTACTGCATTCTTTTACTCAGTTATACACTCTAATACACAAGCTCACAATTACAACTTAAGGTTGATCCAAATACCACTGAACTCACTGAAAAGGGAGTCGGATTGGGTCCTACAACTGTCCCAGACAATCACCATGGCAGTGAGGTTGGGTGAAAACGTGCCAGGAGCCCCTCCTTCCTTCAGGCTTCCTCATGGGACATACCTATCAACTGGAGTGCAGCAGGGGTACTTGTAGCACTACTGATAGCCCCAAGTGACCAGTAAGTCTGCTGGGATTGGAGGCGCTTGGAAAATTGCACTAGTGGAAAGGTAAGAGGGCGCAGGCGCCACACCTTTTCAAACTGCACTGCAGAGGCCACTAGTCAGTGTGCTTTGCCTTTCCTACTCCTCCAGGCCCCTGAAGGCATTTTGCCCATTTTACAGATGGGTGAACTGACCCTCCAAGAGCTTACAGCCAAAATGTTCCAAGAAAGGTGCTGTTCTGTATGCACCTAAATTCATATTTAGCCAAAGTGGCTTGATTTTTCAAAATTCTCACTGAATTCCAAGAGAACTACAACTCTGGCATCTCGGAAATTTAGGTCACTCTGATTTGGGTGCCTAAGTACAAATGTAACTGCTTCACTTTAAGGCACTCAGACTTGAAAAAAATAAGCATAAGTGACCTGCCCAAAGCCATGCAGCAAATCAGCAGCACAGCCAGATGTGGAACTCAAGAGTTTCTGGCTCCTTGTCATATGCTCAGCCAACAGCATGCTGCAGCCCTTCATAAATAAGCATGTTGTCCTCATTCATCTGAGAGATACTGATCTGCTCATCAACTGAGTGAGTATGAGGATAAAATATCACACACAATTTAAAAATCGAATGCACCTACCTGTACTTAGCTCACTCCTCTGCAACCTCTTACCCAGCAGTACTTCTGTAACACCTTTCCTGCACTCTCATTTAGCAGCACTCTGTATGGCCTGACCTATAGGCTGAGTAATATATCAGGCTATGATGCTTTCCAGATTTATTCTATTCCTCTGCAATCTGGAACCTCAGCTCTCAACACCATGGATTTTTGACCCCGCTGGTGTCAATAGCAGTTTTGGCACTGATTTCAGTGGGGCCAGGATTTCACTTCAAAAGTTAGCAATTCCAAACTCACCCAGACCCCGTTCTCTGGTACCCTGTCTATTTAAAACATTTAGAATTTGACATAAAGGTGAATTAAAAGGTGGAAGAAACATGCCAACATAGAGCAAAGCAGGACTGGTGTCTGTCATACGCACTTGTGTTTCTGTGGGAAGAGCATGCAGAGGATGAGATGGTTGAAGATGGTGGTGAGGATGAGGATGAGGATGAGGGTGAGGTCTCATCTAAGCTTTGTGGATTTATCCAGTAGGCACGTGTGTCCCGATTACCTTTCTTACTAGTACAGCTGATGTCACACTGGAAAACATCTTCACAACTGTCACTGTGCAAACGCTCTTTCTGGAGAAGTTTGTCCACTCGTTGAATAATGCAATCCAGACTTTTGTCAACATTCAACCAAACTTTTCCCTTGAAAGAAAAATGTCCCTTTTTGAATTAAAACAATCCCAACATTACATGACAAGTACATTCACAAAAAAAGTGATACTTTGCCCACTGTAGTTCTAGACCCCATTGCTTAGGGAAGTTTGCCCTTTGCCACTGCATTTATACATACACATTCCATATGTATTTACAAAAGTCAAAGCAATATCCATGTGATAAACTGCAAAACTTTGTAATAATCTGCCCACTAATTTATCTCTCCAGGAATTATTTCAACTTCAAATGTGTATGTGTGTGTATATGAAAATTCTTACACCCCCCCTCCCCCTCCCGTGGTATAAACATTTTTTTTTTACATATACCTAGACATCCATCATTTCTCACACACACTATTATAGGAGAATGTAAAAGCAATAAGCCATCAAATACAGAAGGAAAATTTAATACCTGGGAGGTCGACAAATGCCTTTGATGTCGACCGCGGAACTTCCAGACTATCACTCTGAGCCGACAAACACCTGATCGGCTCAGCGCAGCAGCCATGTAAATTTAAATGAAGCGGCGATTATTTAAATCGCCGCTTCATTTTCCTATGCCGAGTAGTCTAATCTACATGCCTCTGTCGCCAGAGGCATGTAGTCTAGACATACCCCTAGGGAATAAAGAGATGCTAAGAGAGAAAAAAGGAGATGGCATTAGCAGGACGCATCCCTCCATTCAGAAAACCTACCCATTCCTCTTCATGCCAGTCCACCTGCAGAGAAGAACGGCTATTTCGTCCTGCCCATCTTGCCATAAGGGTGTCTTGGTCATTCCTTAGCATCACTTGTTCCCCTTCTTCAGAAGTTGGAGATGCCTTTGAGGCTATATAATCTGGCCTTGCAGCATTTAATCCATGTATTGAATTTGCCAATAACTTGCAATCACAGACGGTAACAAGCTGCCGTGTCTAAAAATGACAAAACAGAATCCGAAAACATTTTCACTTTTAAGCCCTTATTTATGTTCTTGTTTTTTCATTTAAAAAAAAAACTATCCTTGTTTTGAGTTTGTTCTTATTTTATGGCAGGGCCTTAGAAGGATGTATGGGAAGCAAAAATATGAAGTGTAGTTTTAAAAATGTGAACTGACATTTTAGGACTACACTTGCTGAATATTTAACAAATACCTACAGTTCCTAGTGCCTCCACTTAGAACCAGCACTTCATTTTCTGTTAAGTGAAACAGTCTTAAAAACATTCTCAGGCATCTTTATACGGTCCTCAGAAATTGGTCTCCTCTGGAATGACAATGTTCCATTAATACAGTATCCCATTTCAGTCAATTGCTAATGCTGGGTGCTTAGGAGGAAGGCATGTAACATCCCTGTCATTGTATAAGACTGCATCTTGGATGGAATTTCTTCCTTATTCTGTCAAAAGATGTACTTAAGCACTGAAGCATGAGGATTCCTGACCTAACTTTCACCTAGATAACTTAACATCAGGTACTAGGTCTTATTCACCTATTTTAAAAAAAACCTTATTAAACAATGTGTCTTAATAGTATCCAACAGCAGAAAATCCATATGTCAGAGGGGGTGGAGCCGGCAGCAGAGGGCCAGCAAAATCCCTCATCCAGGACCAGTCAAGTCCCAAAGGTGCCGGATCAGAGAGGTCCAATCTGTATTAACTGGTATTTTAATTTCAGCACATGCATTCCTGCATGATGGGAAATTATACAGGCATCCACAGTGTGTAAACAGCAAACTGACTGCCAAATGTGTTGTGTAATAAGACACAGCTTATTTATTAGCTATACTTTCTTAGAACTCTGAATCCAACCAAAGAGCTCTATACAACTGCAATTGTTCTTGTCCCTGTGAATAAGCTCCATTCTAACTGCCTGTTCAGTTCATTTTTATTAACAGGAGTCAAGTATTAATTGGACAATGTCTACAACTTGCCTGAAGTTCATGTAATTAATATTCCCCTTATTATATACATTAAATGACAGAGAAGACACCTTGTGATGTTCCAGTTCCTTTAGGCTCCTGTTGCATGACAGCTTGCTCAGAAAGGAGCTCAACAAACCAGACAGTGGTGATAGACACACAAATATGAAAGTGAATTTAGAATTTTCATCTCTGGGATGTTGTGACTGGACACATAGCAGAGGCAATACCATAAACCTGGGGCAGGAAGCCAGTGGGTGTCATTCTTCCTTCTCAATCCTCACCACTCCATGTGAAGTAGAGGCAAGAGAGAGTGGAAGATAGGGATGTGAATGGTTAACTAGTTAATGGGTGAGGCTTACTGGTTCCAGTGGGAGTGGGAGTAGCCCCCTGTCTGCAGCAGGGTGGGCGGAGGGTCACTCTAGCCTAGGTGGAGCGGTCCCCCTGCCTACCTCCTCTTTAATCAGTTAACTGGTTAAACATTATGTTTAACAGGTTAACCAATTAAACAGGATTTTATATCCTTATTGGAAGATAAGAAAAAATCTGACTAAATGATGGCAAATTCACAACTCTCATCTAGATTGACTTTTCAGTTGGGTCTAGGTGGGGCCACAACAGAGGCGATTTCTGGACTTTTTTTCAGGGAGCTCACAAAAAAGGGGAGCTTCAGAATGCGTTTCACTTCACTTTCAACCATGATTTTCTTTTGTTTTGTTATTCTCCTACCTTATCTGCCAAAATGGCAAGCGTTCTCTCAAGGCCGTTAGCTGATCTATCCTTGGCAGCTCTCGAGAGCCTTTCAGCATAGTAACTGACTTGAGTTTTGAGGGTATTGATTTGCGCAATAATCTCCTTTGCTCTAATAATGTCCTGTGGTATGTATATGATAGACTGGGAGCTTGTTGAAGTGCTGAAAGAGAAACAATTCAAAGATAATCTATCAGAAGATATAAATAGATATAAATAACTCTAGTCACTCTTCTTCATGCCGGAAAAGGAATTGCAGACAACAAAATGAACCTAACCTAACAATTAACTGTGGAAGACCAATGGATAATGAAACAGCAGGAATACAGCCTCTCTCCGATTTACGAATTGGTTATGGACCAAGCAATTGGTCGTAACTTGGTTTGTTCGTAAGTCGGACCCCATAGAGTTACACGCGACCGAGCTGTTCGTAAGCGCGGCTCGCTTTCGTAACTCAGGGTCCGTCATTTAAGACAGTTTTGGTCGTAACTGCGAACGGTCGTAAGTCGACCGTTCACAACTCGGGGACTGGCTGTACTTATTCCTGAGCATCTCTGTATATAATGAAATCATTCAGAGGAAGATTTACTAAATACTTATGTTAAATGACTGTTCTCACAGATCACCTAAGGAGGGACAGTTTTCTGAGGCAAATGTGTATGACACATTTTACCAACAGAAACAGAACCAGTTGTTTAGGTTGCTTTCCCCACTCTCCCTCTTCCCAAAATGCAGACGTTTTACACAGTTACATCTGATACCTCTTTCCCAGGTTATGAATTGTAGCGTTGTCTGCACACAACTGTATCTCTTTAACTACATCAGCGCAGTTAAACCTATACCTCCCATCCCAGCGTGGACACAGTTTTACTGTTATCAAAGTACTTTCATCAGCATAGCTTGTTCACAGATGAGAAGAACAGACTATGCCAGTAAAATGCATCTTTATATCAGTGTAACTGCATCCTCATTAGGATTGGCCCATTATAACTATTTTGTAGGACAAAATCACACCTCTACCTGAAACAGTTATACCAGTAGAAAGTGTCTAATTGTGAAACATGGCTGTGGGGCGATACCATAGCAGTGGAGACATACAGCTCTAACTGGAACCCCATGAAGTCCTAGACCCTCTTGCTCCAGCCTGAGCTGAAACATCTACATTGCAACGTTATAGGCCCACAGCCAAGTTTCATGATTAGACACTTTCTACCAGTATAACTATGTCAAGTAGAGGTATGATTCCCCCCCCCCCCCCCCCACCGTATAGTTACGATGGGTCAGTCCTAATGTGGATGCAGTTACACTAATATAAAGATGCATTTTACTGGCATAGTCTATTTTTCTTCTCATCTGTGAATAAGCTATACTAGTGTAAGTACTTTGATACCGGTATAATTGTGTCCACACTAAGGTTGGTTGTACAGCTTTAAATATGCAGTTGGAGTCAAGTTGGAGTCAGCTGACATGGTCTAGCTGCAGATGTTTTATTGCCTTTGTCTCAGCGTATGACTAGTGTGTTTTCCTATTCTGATGAAGTGCCAAATCAGAGCTGCCTAAACTGGTACAAGTTAATTTATTTCTCCTACTCATGTTTCCTATAATTAATGGCTTCACTGTAGCCATTAGACATGAAAGTACCTGTTGTTAATGTAAGTGTCAGTAGTTGGGTGGACAAAGCCATGTTGAACACATTAGAGAACCTAATTTCCCAGGTGCAACTGTCCCAAATCATCATCTTTGAGGAATCTGAAGTCTTTTGCTTTGGGAAAAGGGAGAGGGAGTTATGCCATGGACTGGGAACATATCTTATTTTTTTTATAAACTTTTTCAAGGGAAATAGAGGAATGTATATTCTCTTTTACAGCATGTCTACAGGATAATGCAGGAGCCTCTCATAAGGCACAGTTAAAAAGCTATTGTCCCAGAAGTCAGTCTGAAAGCATTTTCATAGGTATACAGATTTTAAGGCCAGAATGGACCATTATGGTTATCCAGTATGACTTCCTTTAAAAGAGTAATAATCACAAGGATGTAATGCGGAAGTAACTCCTAAAAAAGGCATCATTTTGTGTTCTTCTGGTCACACACCTTTCTATAGGGAACAAAAGGAGATCTCACCCCCTATACTCTTATCCATAAATGAAACAGATCTCCTTTGTAAGGACACTTTTACTGCATAATGAGTCAAGCCTGCTTCAAGGTGACCAGTGTTATTGCTGACAATTCCTCTTAGCCATTTCTTTCCATTATAGGAAGGTTAACATGCAGATAGATGATGTATTTGGCAGGAAGGCCATGCAGCATATTCAGAGTCTTATTTAAAAATAAATACATTTCCCTGGGATGGTCAGAGGAAAGAAACTATTATGGCATGAAGTGCACATGTATCCACTTTCCAATCTGCAATCACTCTTTTAAATGAACAGCTGTCATTCTGCATAAGCAAGCTATAGGATATGTTTAATAAATCCTTTGCCTCAAAAACCCCACAAGTTCCACATCACTAGGTGTGGAAAGTTATAAATGAACAATTTGCATTCTGTGGTGCTTTCAGAAGATATATATGGTCTAATCTGTAGACCTCATCTAAAACCCTGCTGGCAATGAGAGGTTTTCTATTTACTTCACTGGACTTCAGATCAGGCCATAAGAAGTATGGCCATACCATAATGAATAATAATCAGCAAATCAACTCCAAATACTTTAGCTCAGGGCAGAAGCACTATTTCACCATCAAACGATTGATTAACCTTTCACTTGTTCTCCTATGGCACTGAATAAAGTAGGAATAAAATTAAGGGGGAAAACTGCACAAAGGTTAAGAACAAGTGCTTACGTGCAGAGATTAATTTCAAAATTGTAAACCAGGCCAACTGCTACATCATAGTCTTAAAGCCATGTGTTGTCTTATCCGATAGAAGTGAAAGGTTAAAAAACAGTTCTGTGTAGCTTCCTCTCTGTTATTTATTTTTCATTGGAAGATACAGAGGAACATAGGAACACATATTATTCTAATTTGCAGTCTCCTGATTTCATAAAAATCAGAGAGAGATATGAAGTTAGCTGTTCATTACAAAATAAAAGTTGCAGTTGGAAGGACAAATTCATTAATTTATCACGTTCTACTAAGCTGCTACAGTCACTTACAGCATAATTAATGATGTTACAATGTACAACATTAAAAACATTTGCATACGTTAAAATACACCAATATCTGCCTCATCCCAAAAGAAAAAGACTCTCTCCACAAACTCTCAGAAACAGAAAACTCACCAACATTCCTCATAACTGCTAAAAAAACAAAACCAAAATAAAATTAGCAGATTGTTTGCAAATACTGAAAGCAGAAAACAAAGCAAAGTAAGTTTGGGAAAATATTTTAAATTGCTTAATATTTTCAATAAGGCGTGTACATATGATTAAACTTGTAAGCAAATACACACTTACTGCAGAATAACAGGCAAATGTGTTGTATTTGCTCACATTTGCTGTAAGCTTACAAGGAACATTCTAACCAACAAGCAGAAAAAGTAAAAGTCATTTGTACATAACACTGATGAAAAAGGTGGAATTAAATTCTACTGGTCTTGTTTGTATAGCAGCAAAGAAGCCCACACAAAACAAACCTCTGACTACTACTAGTTTTTCCTATCTATTAATAGTGGATTCTATTTTCCCCTTTAAAGCACATCATCCCTAAAAATGCTACTGAGACCTGTGTGTAAATAAGGCGAGATTAGACTCTCAATACATTTTATTTAGTTACCAAAACATGTTCTATGGATTTTAATATAACTTGTGATAAGACATCCAAATGATGGGTCTTGGTATTGACACTCTTGGCCTAAGGACATTCAGAAACTCAAACACGTAAGTCCAGAAGGGACCATTATAATTATCTAGCTTTATTTCCTACATAATACAGTGCACAGAACCAACACTGGCTGCACAAACTGACTATATCACTGCAGATTGTCCAGTCAATGTTACACCTGAAACATAGTATTTTTTGCATGTATCGAAGTGGAGGTATTTTTTGTTACTGATTTTTTATTTACCATAATATTCTGGGCTTCCTTCTCAAAAGATGAAACCCTGGTGCTTGCTTTTAGAACTATTTTATGGTTCTAGTTTTATACATTAGGTTTGATGGGACGCCTGAATCACACATATAGGCCAAACCTCTTTGAGTCAATGCATTTTTGGTTTACAAGTTCCAAGACACCTCATTTTTCATTCTGCTTGCAAGCCGCTAAAAGATCAGAGTAAGGACTACTCCGAGACAGTGATGCCTGGTTAAGCAGTGAAAATGAAATGCAATAAACGTACTTGATTTTCTGATCAAATATATTTTAAGATTATCTTCATAGGTACAGTTTTTCTCCCTGCTCCATTACATCTTATATGGAGATTATCTCAAGTCTTACTACAAAACCACTCTAAATTAATGTTATTATAGGATACACCCAATAGACTGAATAAGGAAACTTAGGGAATAGAAAAAGGACTTGTAATTTGTGCTCCCTTCTGGCAAATCATACTGCTAATAGGAAAGTTATGCTCAAATACAGGAACAGAAGACCTACAGCATTGTGAAGGCCCAGAAGAAAAATGCAGGATGAAAATGGAGGTTTTGAATAGATTTGATGGAAAAAAGACATCAGTGGTTTAGATAGGTCAGCGATGCGGGCCCTAGGAGTAACGAAGTAGACAAATATAAAACAGTTTTGAATGCAGATTTTGGTATCAACAACAAGAAAAAGTTCAGCCTCACCTACTGGATGTATACACTTGCTTGTCCCATCCTGGCACATGCTGTAAGTCAGATGCTGTTTTAGTGCTGGGCTCAATACTGTATCGCTACATGCGCTAATCTGATTCCAAGATGTCAACCAGCACTGCACGTAGCCCTATCCATTACTCAAATTAGTAGCCTCCAGAAATACTGAATTGAGGTTAGTGTCCAGGTCATCTCATCTCTCTGTGGCTTGATGCCCCTTGAAGCTGCACTACTAAAGTTTCCCCTTGGCTGCAGTTGCTCCTGTAGCTCCAGAAGGGGGGTTTTACAGGTAAGATAATGCAGCCCAGAGTTGTATTATCTGTCTCTTGTAAGCTCCTTGGATAGGTCTACACTACAGCTGGGAAAGTGCCTCTCAGCCTGGGTAGAAAAGACACATGCTAGTTCTACTCATGCTAACAGACTAAAAATAGCAGTGTGGACACAGGCACTGGGAACAACAAGGTCTAGCTGCCCCATCCCCTGAGTCCTTTTATTCAGGTCGCTTTCTAGTGTGCTAGCTCAAGCAGAACTGGCACAGGTCTGTCATCTGGGCTGCACGGGCATGTCTCCCTGCTGCACAGTAGAGAGATGCCAGGAAGCCAGAAGGGAAACGGTGTGTGCCTTCCTCTTCAGCACACCTTCTCAGCATGGGCCTTCTCAAGTTCTGCCTCGGTCTGCAGTGTGAATGGCTACTTCCCCCTGCCTCTGCCTACCCAGAGAGGCATTGGTAGGATAGGAGGTAGGGGGAATGCACAGTGTAACAGAGGTGAATGATCCCTCCTGCAGGGCAAAAAGAAGGAGCTCAATATACAGAGATTCGCTTTAGGCATGCATCTATGGGGCACACTCTGGTCTAATATTTTTATTTTAATATGGATGGAGAACAATTAGTAACTACTCAGTACCAAAAGCCTGGGGCAATATAGAAATACCCGGAGCAACTGGCCCCACCTAAATCCAAGTTCATAAGTTAATAAGAAATTTATGCTTGAGGAACTGCTCCTGCCTTGTGGATAGGGGAGGTAGATCAAGTCAACTGATCTGTCTTTGTGTAGAGTCCTGAAGTTGTAGGGGAAGGATCAGAGGGGTCTCAGCAGCTTGTGATTTTAGGAAATCAGTCACAAATTAGGATTTAGACAGAATTTAAACTCAACTAAACCAAATTCAACACATAAGTTGTTCAGTTTAGCTAGTTTAACATCTGTCCTGTAATATTAAATATTCCACAAAATAATATGAAAAGCAACTGTTGTTAAACAAAAAACCAATGGAAAACCCTGTTTTTCCCTTTTTTGAAAAAAGCATAGCACAAACTTAATAGTATTTGGCGAAACTTCCAAATGAAGGTGCAACAAAATATGGAATGGGATGATTTTACAAAGCCTGGAGATTAAGAAAAGGCAGTTGATGAGTTTTATTATAATAACTCTTCTACTTACTGCTTCTTTGCTTCTTCAAATTTATGCAGCTTTTTCCGTAGACCCCCCGATTTAAAGCCTTGGCAGTGAGCTGCTGGTGCTCCTATGGTTACTATGTCGTAATTCTGATCTGGGTGGACAAAAAGTGCTTACAAAGGAAAGTTCACCATCTTTACTTTGGCTGAATCTGTGGACACTCAAACTACTCAAAGGTAATTTCTCAAATACTCCTGGGAGAGACCAAAGTCTTCAGAACACCTTGGAGTGTTAAAAAATTTGAAACTGTGCTAGTGGCCTTGAGAAACTGCCATGTGCTCCCAAATGAGAGACCTCAGTTTGAAGCTTGGACTCCGGTTTCTCGTTTTGGAAGACCAACAAAGATAATATTCCAATGTTGGGAGATGGAGGATTAACTTTCATACCGCTGCCTATCATCCCTTCTATCTGGAGGACACACAAGGTAACTATGGGTCGGCAGATGGATGTGGCTGAGCATTAAATTAAAAGAGAAAATTAGGCTTTTTACAAAGAAACAAGCTCAACCTAAACAAATTAATATCTTTTTACACATCTAACGTGCTGCACACGTGACGGACCCTCACAAATTAAATGGGCCTCCAATATCCTGACAACCAGAAATGATCCTGGTAGCTCCTAAAGCCAAAAGGGATTCAGCAGCTTAATGCAGTAGATACAGCACACAGATGGAAGATGGGAGATTTTGGTTCTGTCCCCTAGTTCCGATGGTGCTGTGCTACATGATCTTGGACAAGCTGGTCTGCTCTTTGGTTTTACCACTGATAAAACAAGGGTAATGATATGTACTCTATAGTAAAGTGCTTTGAGATCTAAGAATGGTATCTGCTATTCCAATGTTAAGTAATATTACTACTACATAGAAGCTGCATTGTTTTGAGGGGCACTTAGCTGTGGATGGTGGAAACCCAAAAATAGAGAATAATGTCTTCACACGCGTGCAAGAGAGAGAAAGAGAGAGAAGTACCTGATCCTGCATCATCCTGGACTCTCATTCTCTGTATGTGTAAATTTGTGGGCACGAATTCCAATTTTTTATCAGCTTTCAAGCTACTTGCTTTAAACGAAGGTCCTGAGAAATGCAGCAGAAAAATATTTATTCTCTATCTGCCCTAAAAAACCATGTCCAATGCCAGTGTCAAAATACCAACAAGTGTAGAGTGGGGCTACTTTCGAACATGTCAAACATTAGGGGGGAAGTAACGCTGACGGATAGTATGACTTGCTGACTAGCAGAGGTTTGCAAAGCACATTTGGTTAACAACAAGTGTCACTCACCCATGGCAATGGCTAGGGGAACTGGATGGTGCCAGGAGCAGAGGGCCCATTTCCAGCAGCAAGGAAGGGAGACAGCTACAGAGGGCACCAGACTGGCTCCACCCCACTTGGGAGTCTCTGGCACTTATTGACCAAAACTGTATGATCACAAAAGTGAAGTAGCAACAGAGGCTTAGTTTAAAAGTTCACTTGCCAGACCCTGTGACCAACCTTCTGGTACAGGAAGAATATGTGATATTGGAGGGAAATGTCTAATAAAACAGATACTAATGCATAGTCAAATACATTGGTTTTATTGTATTCTGATAGAATATGCTCTCTCTGTACACAAGTGCTGGAAGAGTGTACGTGAATACAGTGGAAGAACCTGGAGAATATCATCTTTTTAAAAAATACCCAAAATCTTCTGATAGCAAGGGGTGAAGAAATCAGTCCCATCAAAACATTTATGAAAGCAACTAGCAGACAAAACAACTATTCTAATGCACTTCATCTAGCCGACCGATGAGAATTAATTTGTTCCTATCTCTATACTCATTTCACTCCAATTTTGAGTAATTTATACATGGAATAGTATGAAAAATACTATAACTAATATGGAGGATGTTTACAATTGAGGCATTCCAGGTCCCTGTACAGTTACTGGCTTACTTTATTTATTAATAATAAATATAATCCCTAGTTACTAGATCTGGTGGAGTCCAAATACTAACCTAAGAAGAATGAGTTGGAGTTAGAGATCTACTTAAGCCCTGGTTCAGGAAGTTTCAAACACATGCTTAGCTCCCTTGCAGAACTGTGGTCTAAATGGCTATCAAAATAAATTTATATTTTAGCACTGAGCTATTGTTTTCTCTCACGGTTGCAGATCCCTGGAATCAACCCAGCAAAGCACCTAAGCACATACTTGACTTTAAGCAGGGGAAAAGTTTCACTGACTTCAGCAGAACGTTTATCATGCATTGCTCGATTAAGGCTTTAGACCAGCAGTTCTCAAGCTTTAGGTTAGGACCCCATAATGGGTTGGGATCCCATTTTAATGGAATTGTCAGGGTTGTCTTAGACTTACTGAGACCCAGGGTCAAAGCCAAAGTCCAAATACTGCCACCCAGAGCGGAAGCTGAGGCTCTCGGGCTTCAACCCTAGGCAGTGCGACTCTGCTTACATGTCCCCTGTCTGGGGCTGAAGCCGTTGGGTTTTGAGCTCCCCACTGGGGCTATGTCTAGTCTGCAGAGTTAGATTGGAAAAAGATACGCAAATTGCAAACCACATTTTGAGTATCTTTTTCCGCTTTTTTTTTTTTTTTGGAAGAGGCTTTCCCAAAATGTGGCCCATTTACACAGGGAAAAACCTCCTATTTTGAAACATCTCTTATTCCTCATACAATGAGGAATACAGGGATGCCGAAAGAATGTGTCCACTTTTTCAGAAACTATTCCGTAAAAGCAGAAGCATTCCTTGGATGCGGCAGAGCTTTTCCGGAAAAAGCTCCGCAGTGTAGAAATACCCTAGGACTGCAGGACTTTGGCCTTAACTCTCCCACCTTGCCCCAGGTTGGTGGGGCTCAGGCTTTGGCCTCTCCCCCGCCCCTCCCCAGGGTTGTGTAGTAATTTTTGTTGTCAGAAAGGGGTCGCTGTAGAATGAAGTTTGAGAACCCCTGTTTTAGACAAAAAGCAAATACGCAACAGTGTCAACATTGCTCCATCATGCACAAAGCTATACTAGCTCAGTAATTAACATTGTAATATACCGTCACCCACATACATGCCTGCCCTTCCAACAACCTGAGGTGGGATGCACGCTGCAACTTTAGGATTTGTGCGCACACACACACTGATACTTTCTGACTTACTTTCCTGGGATTTGACTTTATTATCACTGATTGGTCTGAGTCTTCTGAATTGGAATATCACATGAAAATCATCCTTCCTCCTATTGGTTACTGCTGTTCTCTGCTTTCAAGGTGACAATTTTTCTCCCGTGCAGGGAGGCCAGTACAAAGCCTACATACCACTGACAGCTAGTCCCGCTTAAAACTTCAAAATCAAACTGACATGATACCTAAACCTTTATGCTGGCCCCCTGAACATGGAGAATTTCACAACGAGTGAAGACAGTGTATGTTAAAACAGCATTCTTGAACTATGAATGAACCCCATCCTCCTCCACTGATGTCAACAGGAATTATGAATGTAGAATAAAAGTATATAATCTGTCCTGACAGGAATACATAATAAGGGGGGTACAAAAGTGAACAAAATACAGCCAGGCAATTCCTCCATTTTAAATGAAAAGCTGGACTAATATTAGGGTAAATAAAGTTATATCATTCCTCCATTTGTGCATAATTCGATCAATTATAAACTGCCTTATTTCCCGTTTAGTTTTATTAAGCTTATGAAATAATCACAAACACAAACACATTCCTTTAAAAAGACAAAACACATAAGTCAAATAATTCCCCTAATACTTTAGAGCGAGCTAAGTATAAAAAAACCCAAAACTGAGCATCTATCAAAGATTTGGGAATTCTTGGAATAAAAACTAAAACCTGGATCATGTAGTATATTATGATGTGTACTTTATAAGATATAGTAAAAGTTCTAAAAGTAGTATTAATATAATCAGTCAGAATTGCATTGGGGAGTTCTGAAAATAGCTCTTTACCTATAAAAGGTTAGTTTCAGTTTATTATTCTTAAGCTGAATCAGCACCCTAGACTTTGTAGAGTGTGTGTAGGTGTGCACACACACACACTCAAATAAAACTCCCGAGGGAATTCTTTGCTGAAAAAATGCAAATTCTGTGCATAATATTTTAGAATTCTGCAAATTTTATTTGTCAATAAATAAAGGTTGAGGCTCTAGGCCACTGACTACACAGAGGTAGGAGATCACCCTGCAGCTCTCCCCTACCACTCACGATACAAACTCAGCTGCCACCTACCCTGACATAGTGAAAGGGCTGGGCCCACCTAGGAAATAGCCTGGGCCCCTGCCCTTCTGCACAGGGTACACCAGGTGTGGGCAAGCAAGCTTAGCCCGGTAGGATCCAAACGTCGAAGGCTCTAGGTGTGGGTGAGAAGGCTCTGAATACGGTAATCAGTGCTTGGGCAGCTCAAGGGTGGGGCTGTTTGTGTGGAATCTGGATGCACAGGGGCTTATTCCAGGTGAAGGGCCAATGGGACTCAACAGAGGGTCTCTGCAGGAGCTCAGTAAGGGGGCAGGTGCTGGGGCTTGGTGGGATGGGAGTCTAGGTGCAGCTAGTTGGGAGCCAGTGGGGTGGGGATCTGGGTATGTGGGGCTTATCCGAATGGTCCAGTGCAGGGAGGTGGGGCTCAGTGGGGTAAGAGTTCAAGTTTGGGGGGCTCACCAAGGGACAGTCTATGTGCAGGGTTGGGGTTCCAGATGCAGGGGGGTAGAACTTGGTGCGGAGTTTCAGATGCAGGGAACTAGGGGATCAGTAGGCGGATCTGGGTGCAGGTGCCTTCTGAGGCTGGGGACGGAGCTGGTCAGGGTGGGATTTCCAACGTGGAGAATTTATGGGGGGATTCTGGGTATAGAGTGGTAAGGCGTGGTGCGGGTCCGTGGATGGGGGAGAAACTCCCTGTTTGGTACCTCTCCCCCTACAGCTGAAGAGCAATGGCAGTTGGGAGGAGAGGAGGAGCAAAGGTGGAACTGCCTCTGGTTGAGAGAGATTTCTAGGGTGGTTGTGACCTGAACCTGGCACTGGCAGGAGCAGTCCTATCCTCTCCTGCCCCCAGCCCAGCTAGCACTAACATCTGTGCTCAGTGCATGGCAGGAACCAGCAGGCAGGGCTTCCCAAACTCCCTAAGTCTGTGTTTCTCAAACTGTGGGTCCCGACCCTCCGGGGGGGATCGCAAGAAACTTAAAGGGGGGTCGTGGTGTCACAAAGTTTGAGAACCCCTGCCCTAAGTGATTTCTCTCTCCATCAGCTGCTTCAGGAGTCTGAAACAATGTGCCCACGCTGCTGGGGAGGGATACTTGACCACTTGTGAGGCTACCTTTGCTTCCTAGTCAGAAGTCATTTTAATGTGAGAAAGCAAAGAAATCTGTGGGGACATTAATTTGCGTGTGCATAGAGGTGCAGAATTCTCTCAGAAGTAATACAATGTATTACTTGCCACTAAGCATATATATTACTAAGCTCTAATTACATGGCATTTAGAGGAGAGTAATGCTAATGGAAACTCACGGAAGAGAATTTGTGTGATACAATTAATAATAAAATTACAAGAATAATTTAATTTAATTTAATTCATTTTTAAGGAAACATCATATTGCTTTTTCTTTTTTGGGCTTCACTCATTGTCCCCTCTTTTGTATGTTAAGTTGCACAAATGACTATAATATTTATAAATTAGCTTCTTTGTACAATCACTATAAAACTTTAATAGAGAGTTCAAACATTCTGTTTATTGATTTTCCGTAACAAACCAAGATTAAAACAACCTTTTGGGCTCTGAATCTATGTTTTAAAAGGAAAATAAGAAGTTATACATGAAACTTGTTATCCGTTATTACTGAAAATAAATCTTGCTGACCTTTGTACTGATGCAAGTCAGTTAGGTTTTCCTGATAAGTCAGTATAATCGTTTGGTACTGAGTAACTATTTGTCGACGAAGGCTCTCCCAACAGGGAGAGAGCTCTCCCAGTTCTTCTAGTTCACAAACCCTACAAGAAGAAAGAAAAATGTCTTGAATTCAATTGTACATCCAAGCAAGAAGAAAAACACAAGCAATGTCAACATAGCAGATTCCTCTTGGGGAAACAGCAGGCTGCTTGGGAGGGATGCCTGACCACTCTTGCGGTTCCATTTGCTTCCCTGTCAGAAATATTTTTTCTTCAGGGAAGCAAAGAAATCTGTGGAGGATGAAATTCCATGGGAAGAATTCCAGGCACAAGGGAATGTTTCAAAGCATACCTCCCAATACACCGGAATAGAAAAAATTAAGGTGCCTGCTTTCTTTCCCTCCATTTATCCAGAGTTTTCAATAAAGAATGGATCCCAATTGGGCTCCTATATGGCCACCTGAGAGTGAGCAAGAAGCCTACCCTCTTCATCTGGCTGCACAGTTTCTATACTCTGGGAAAAACAGGAAGAGCTTGCTTGTGCTCCCCCAAGGAATAAGGATAAGGGGAGAAGGAGGTGGGGACATGGCTACCCCCTGAATCCATCCAGTGCACTGTGATGGGGGGCAGTTCAAAGTCTATTAGGCTGCTTCTCTGCCTTCCAGATCCTATCTTACATCTTCCCTCATCTCCCCATACTGAGAAGCAACCGTCAGCAGCTATCATCTCCCCTTTCTTTTTATGAGGGGAGAGGGAAGAAAGGATCTGGAAGGTGCAGAAGCAGCTTCATAGGATAAGCTGCAGAAAGCTGCTTCCTCATCTGTGAGATCCTATACACCAGTGTTTCCCAATTTTTTTTTGACCACGGAACCCTTTCAAACTCAGAAAAATTTCAAGGAACCCCCTAGCCAGGGATTAAGTTTGTCGAGCAAAAAAAAAAAAACCAACCAAACAAAAAAAAATCACACCCAAACACACACAGACTGCCAGTACACCACAATTGGTAGTAATAAAATGCTAAATACAGTCATGCGATCACCATTCATTTAAATTCAACATATTGAATATAACACCATTCATTTATATTAAACAAAAATCATATTAAATATGTACAAAAAATAAAACTATCAAGTAATATTAATTATATTCATAGTTTTCAATGCAAAGAGTCTTTTTTTTCATTTCTTGGCAAATTCTTTTTATATTTGGTTTAATACTAGAAAGTTGGATTCACATATCTGGCGCAGCATTCAGTCGATTTTTGTATTTCGTTTTCATTGCTGAATAGTTCGAGAACCCAGTTTTGCACAAGTATGTACTGGCAAAGGGTAACAGCTGACGAATTGCGCATCTTGATAAAGATAAATATTCTTGATTTTGACATAAATCACTCCAAAATGTAATCAGAGAAACTTCTTTAAATTTTTGTATTAATTGGCCATCTGAAGCGATTTCAATTAGGTTTTCATAATCTTGTGTAGAAAAACTGACTGGCTTTTCTGTTAAACTTAATGGATTTCGAATCTAGTTATTGTTGTCATTGATGTTTGGAAAATACTTAATGATGTTCGTGTATAAATCGCGGAGATGATCTGCAATGTCGCTGCGAATATCTTCATCAAGTTTGTATCCATTTTCTTCAAGGAAATCATTCAGAGTTGGTAAACAATCCAAATCATTTCGTCCTACAGATGAGATCCAAAACTGTAGCTTCCGTGACAATGACAAAATTTTGTCTTTCGCATTAAAAATATTTACATTCTTTCCTTGCAGCAACAGATTTACTTCATTTAGTTTTGTAAAGATGTCTGCAAGATACGCAACTCTAGATAACCACAAAAAGTCTGTTAAACAATCAGACAGTTGGAATTTGTGATCCATCAGATTTGCGGAGAGCTCATGACGCAATTCAAATAATCTAACCAGCACTTTTCCTCGTGATAGCCACCTGACTTCTGTATGTAGAAGCAGGGCTGTGTGCTGACTACCCATATCTTCACACATAATTTTGAACAGTCTTGATTGTAATGGTCGAGTTTTTATATAATTAATAATCTGTACTGCTTCGTCCAACACATTTTTAAGAGAGGGAGAAATATTCTTAACTACCAGAGCGTGTCTGTGGAGAATGCAGTGACTGCTGGTGCAGTTTGGTGCTACATTTTTTATTCGTGTTACAGCGCCAGCCACTGTTCCTACCATTGCTTTGGCACCATCACCGCACACATCAACACATTTTTCCCAGCTTATTTGATGTGTTTTCATAAAGTTATTGATACAATTGAATATATTCTCACCAGTTGTATTGGTTTGCAAAAATTCACATAAAAGTAAGTCTTCTTCAATAGAACTATTAAAATCATAATGGACAAATACAAGCAGAACTGCAAGACCTGCAACGCCAGTGGACTCGTCTAATTGTAATGCATATGCATCACATAAATGCAGCCGAAAAATAAGCTCCTTCTCGATGTCAGCAGCAAGATTGTGAATAAGTGTGACAGTATTGTTTGATAGTGGCACAGCCTCAACTTTTTTACTAGACTCCTGATCCAACATACACATCACAATATCTTTTGCACATGGTTTTATGAGTGATTCCCCAATAGTGTGTGCTTCTTCGGCGAGCGATATACGATAGCTTACTTTGTAAGATGCCTCTGTTGCATTTTCATTATCAGATTTGGCAATTTTTGACATGAAGAGTTTACTTTTTTCAAGCGATTCAAGCTTTTGCTTAAAAAAACTAATGTGTTTATCTTTGTATTCTGGATGATTTGTTTCAAAATGTCTTCGCAATTTAGCAGGTACTAAACAACTATTAGATAATATTTTGTTGCACACTACACACTGGGCACCTGGAGCATCTTCATTTCCATTGCTTGTGAATCCAAATGCCAAATAGTCCTCACAATACCTGCGTTTCTTATTAGTCAGCTGAAATTTTTCATAATTAACTTGAGCTGCCTCAGTATTTTCCTTGCTGGTTTCAGTAAAAATATTGGAGTTTGAAGTACTCACTTTTCTCTTTAAAGTTCCTTCTTTTAACCAACGATCCATGGGGAATTTTGATTTTAGATTGAATTCTTAAACTTAAAGTCACACACAGGAGCCACGTGTCCTCACAGTGTGTATGGGGATTTGTTCCGATCCTCACAGTGAGTAGGAGTTCCGGTGTTCCACTCACTGATAGTACTCCCCCCCCTCCACACACACATGCTGCCTTTACCAAGGGACCTAGCAGCAGCAACAGCTGCTTGTCCCGCTTCTGCCCGATCAACCCAAGATCCCTCTCCCGCGTCCCCCGCTGCCACTCTGCTTTTTCCGGTGGTAAAAGCAGAGCGGTAGCAGGGGACGCGGAAGATGTCTGAAAGAGGAGCGGGGAAGGAGCCAGCGTCTTTGCATGCCGGGCTCCTCTGTCTCTTTATGGGCGGGGGGAGGGGAGCGTTCGGGTTCTCACGGAACCCTTACGTTCGCTTCGTGGAACCCATTTGGGAAACACTGCTATACACAGTTCACACACATGACCAAAGATGCTCCTCCGGAGAGACATGGTGAGAGAGACAGCTGCTGCTACAGGCGTGGAGTAGATAAAAGACCGAGCCTGCATCCAGGGTTGGATACCAGTTGATTCTTGCAGATGCAGACTGAGATTTCTGTATCTGTACCAGGCTCTACCCATCTGAAACACAACTTTGGACATCAGCCAAGGGAATCAGATCTAGGAGCTTCTTTTATAGGCTCTCTCAAGATCTGTGTATAACTTGAGAATTCATTTGTGCAGTTGACAGAATAATTCTCAATTAATTATATTGTATTTTAGCACATTATCAAAATTAAGCAAATTTGTCAATCCTCCAATAAGCCAATGAGTTGACTGTCAACAGGCAACATACAGTATCCACCCATTATTCATAGATTTTGAGGACAGAAGGAACTGTCATGATCATCTAGTCAGACCCTCCTGCAACACAGGCCATATAATTTTGTTCAGTGATTCCTGTAGCAAGTCCATGGTTTAAAGACCTCAAGTGAGGTGGAATCCATCACATCCCGTAGTTAGATGTACCACGCTGGAATGGACATACCAAGAAGTGTGGTATCAATAGTAGGTAGATGTGTTCCCCTGGCTCCATCATCCTGTTACTCTTCACACAGAGCTTCTGTGCAGAAGAGTTCTACATGAGTGGCACTATCAGCAGGCCCTCTGAACACACATAGACTTTAAGGACAGAAGGACCATCATGATCACTTCATTCGACCTCCTGCACATTGCAGACCACAGAACCTCACCCACCCAGTAATGCAGTAGGCTCATAACTTGTGGCTGACTTAAGGACTTTAAGATACAAAGAACAGAGATACAGAGAACGCACCATTTACTCTAGTTCAAACCAGTGTGTGACCTGTGTCCCACGCTGCAGAAGGCGGCTAGAGTCTCTGCCAATTTGGCTTGGTGAAAAATTCCTTCCTCTCCTGGTGGTTAGGTAGACCCTGAGCATGTGGAGGAGACCTACTAGCCAGACACCTGGGAAAGACTTCTCAGGAGTAAGTCAGAGCCCTCCCCATTTATTGCCCCATTTACGGCCACTGAAGACACTGGCTAATAGCAGTCATGGGTGGGTCATTGTAGGCAATCTCATCATATCATCCCCTCCATAAAATTTATTAAGCTCAGTATTAAAACAAGTTACGTTTTTTACAACTTCCATTCCTGTCAGAAAGCTGTCCCACAATTTCTCGCATCTTCTGGCAAGAAACTGTCTAATTTCAAACCTAAATTTATTGCTGGCCAGTTTATATCCATTTGTTCTGTGCCAACATTAGCCCTTAATTTAATAATTCCTTTCCCTTCATGGTGTTTATGTCTCTCATGTATTTATAGAGAGCAAATATGTCTCCCCTCATCCTTCATTTGGTTAGGCTAAACAAGCCAAGCACTTTAAGTCTCCTCCCATAAGGTAGGTTCTTTATTCCTCTGATCATTCCAATAGCATCTCTCTGCACCTGTCCCAGTCTGAATTAATCTTTCTTAAACATGGGAGACCAGATATGCACACAGTATTCCACATGAGGTTTCACCAATGCCCAGTATAACAGTGATAACATTTCCTTCATCTCTAATGGAAATATCTAGCTCATGCCTTCTAGGATTGCAATAACCCTTTCCCATTGCTGCATCACATTGTCAGCTCATAGCCATTCTGTGATAGATCAATATACTCAGGTCTTTCTCCACCTCTTTTGCTTCCAACTAATATAACCACAATTTATAGCAAAGACTCTTGATGTTGTCCCCAAGTGCATAACCTTGCATTCTGCATTATTAAATTTCCATTTCTATTTCTCCAGTTTTCAAGATTGGCCAGAGGTGTCAGCTTGGGGAGTATGAACGAGCAGGGTGAAGTTACAAGATCTCAGTAGGGCAGTGAGTGAGGGAGCTGGCGGGTGTGGGGTCTCGGCTTATGGGGGTGGGGGCCATTGATTGGAATAACAGAGACTTGGTGGGATGACTCACATGACTGGAGCACTGTCATGGAAGGGTATAAACTGTTCAGGAAGAACAGGTGGGAGAGAAAAGGAGGAGGAGTTGCACTGTATGTAAGAGAGCAGTATGATTGCTCAGAGCTCCAGCATATAGAGGGAGAAAAGCCTGTTGAGAGTCTATGGGTTAAGTTTAGAGGTGGAAGCAACAGGGATGATGATGTGGTTGGTGTGTGCTATTGAGGTGGATGAGGTAGACGAGGCTTTCTTTAGACAACTGAGAGAAGCTTCCAAATCGCAGGCCCTGGTTCTCATGGAGGACTTCAGTCACCCTGAAATCTGTAGGGAGACCAATATAGCAGTACATACATAGTCAATCCAGAAAGTTTTTGGAGAATGTTGGGGATAACTTCTTGGTACAAGAGCTGAAGGAACCGACCAGGGGCCATGCACAGTTTGACCTGCTGCTCACTAACAGGGAAGAACTAGTAGGAGAAGTAAAGGTGGGTGACAACCTGGGAAGGAGTGATCATGAGATGGTAAATTTCAGGATCCTGACAAAAGGAAGAAAAGAGAGTAGCAAAATACACACCCTGGACTTCAGAAAAGCAGATTTTGACTCTCTCAGAGAACCGATGGGCAAGATTCCCTGGGATGATAACATGAAGGGGAAAGGAGTCCAGGAGAGCTGGCAGTATTTCAAAGAAGCCTTACTAAAGACACAGGAAGAAACCATCCAGATGCGCAGTAAGAAAAGCAAATATGGTAGGCAACCAGATTGGCTTACTGGGGAAATCCTTGGTGATATTAAACACAAAAAGGAAGCTTACAAGAAGTGGAAACTTGGACAGACGAGTAGGGAGGAGTACGAATATATTGCTCGAGAATGCAGGGGAATTATCAGGAAGGCAAAAGCGCAACTGGAATTGCAGCTAGCAAGGAATGTGAAGGGTAGCTAGAAAGGTTTCTACAGGCATGTTAGCAATAAGAGAGCGATCAGAGAGGGTGTGGGGCCCTTACTGGATGACAGAGGTAATTGGTGCTATTTTTGTTTAAAAAAAAAAGGTGCTGGTACTCCAGGGGAAAAATTGTTGAGTTCTGACTGGAGGTGCTAGTACTGTGTCTGGAGGTGCCGGTTCTGCATACAGGGCAGTACCATCACAAAAAAAGCACTGGAGGTAACCTAGTGACAGATGATGTGGGAAAAGCTGAAGTACTCAATGATTTCTTCACTGACAAGGTCAGCTCCCAGACTAATGCACTAGGCAACGCAGTATGGGAAGGAGGTGGGCAGCCCTCGGAAGAGAAAGAACAGGTTAGAAACTATTTAGAAAAGCTCCATGGGTCCGGATTTAATGCATCTGAAGGTACTGAGGGAGTGGGCAAATGTCACTGCAGAGCCTTTGGCCATTACCTTTGAAAACTCATGGAGATCGGGAGAGGTCTTGAATGACTGGAAAAAGGCAAATGTAGTGCTCCCATCTTTAAAAAATGGAAGAAGGACAATCCAGGGAAATAAAGACCAGTCAGACTTACCTCAGTCCCCAGAAAAATCATGGAGGAGATCCTCAAGGAATCCATTTTGAAGCACTTGGAAGAGGGGAAAGTGATCAGGAATAGTCAACATGGATTCACCAAGGGCAAGTCATGCCTGACCAATCTGATTAGCTTCTATGATGAGGTAACTGGCACTGTGGATATGGGAAAGTCAATGGATGTGATATACCTTGACTTTAGCAAAGCATTTGATACGGTCTCCCATAATATTCTTGCCATCAAGTTAAGGAAGTATAGATTGGATAAAATGGACTGTAAGAAGGATTAAAAGTTGGCTAGACTGTCGGGCCCAACGGGTAGTGAATCAATGTCAGGTTGGTGGTTGGTTTCTAGCAGAGTGCCCCAAGGATTGGTTCAAGAGCTGGTTTTGTTCAACATCTTTATTAATGACCTGGATAAGGGGATGGATTGCACCTCAGCAAATTTGCAGAGACACTAAACTAGGGGGGGAGGTAGAGACACTGGAGGGCAAGGATAGGGTCCAGAGTGACCTAGACAGATTGGAGGATTGGGCCAAAAGAAATCTGATGAGGTTCAACAAGGAAAAGTGCAGAGTCTCGCATGTGGGACGGAAGTATCCCAAGCATTGTTACAGGCTGGAGACCGACTGGCTAAGAAGCAGTTCTGCAGAAAAGAACCTGGGGATTACAGTGGATGAGAAGCTGGATATGAATCGGAAGTGTGCCCTTGTAGCCAAGAAGGCTAATGGCATATTAGTTGTATTAGGAGGAGCATTGCCAGAAGATCTAGAGAAGTGATTATTTCCCTTTATTTGGCTCTGGTGAGGCCTCATCTGGAGTATCGTATTCAGTTCTGAGCCCCCCACTATAGAAAGGATGTGGCCTCATTGGAGAGGGTCCAGTGAAGGGCTACCAAAATGTTTAGGGGGCTGGAGCACATGACTTACGTGGAGAGGCTCAGGGATTTGGGCTTATTTAGTCTGCAGAAGAGAAGAGTGAGGGGGGATTTGATAGCAGCCTTCAACTTCCTGAAGGGAGGTTCCAAAGAGGATGGAAAGAGGCTGTTCTCAGCAGTGACAGATGACAGAAGAGGAGCAACAGTCTCACGTTACAGTGGGGGAGGTCTAGGTTGGATATTAGAAAAAGCTATTTCACTGGGAGGGTGGTGAAGCACTGGAATGGGTTACCTAGAAAGGTGGTGGAATCTCCATCCCGAGAGGTTTTTAAGTCTCTGCTTGACAAAGCCCTGGCTGAGTTGATTTAGTTGGGATTGGTCCTGCCTCGGGCAGGGGGTCGGACTTGATGACCTTCTGAGGTATCTTCCAGCTCTATGATTCTATTATTCTAACTTTGCATGGCTTCCAGCACCATAGCTCAGGCATTGCCTACAACTACTTTTTAAAATCTAGTTAATTAATTTTGCATTAATCATATGAGTTAACTTCAATTAATTAATTTTCATGCCATTCTACAAGTGGAGTGCTGGCTGTGTTCACTTTTGTTCACCTACTTTCGAAAAGATGCAGCAGACATGGAGAGATTTGCGAGCCAGCCAGTGAAAATGATCAGAGACCCAGAAAGGCTGTGTGTGAAGAGAGACTGAACAGACTGGGGCAGCATCGTGCCGCCAGCAGACAGTCCCCTGGGGCATGCCAACGCTGCAGACACGAATGAATAAGGAGGCACAAATTGGGGCCTTTATAGCAGAGGGAATGTGGCGTAGTCTGGGAGGATGGGGTCAGTCTTGAATAGTGGAGGGGATGTGGGGCAAGCCATGAGGGGGGCGGAGTTGGGCTTGGATGACGGAGGAGATGCAGCACGGCCCGGGGGGTGGACTTGGGTGGCAGAGGGGACCCAGCCCCAGCAGCTCTTTCCTGGTGGCACAGCTCCCCCCCCCCCGGGATGTGAACTGGAGCAGTCCATGCCCAGAAAGGATGGCGCTGAGGCTGGCCACAGCAAGCAGCTGAAGACGGAGGCGGGTGACAGCAACATGTGGATGCTGATAACATGGTGACGTCATTCTGTCGTCCCACAGGAAATTTTTTTTAATATATATACAGGGCTCGATAAATAATGCAATCTACTCATCTGTGGTGAGCAGACTGCAACCCGGAAGAGCCGGGTTTGGGCGATCTGCACATGGTTGGCGAAGCGGGGCTTGCTGCGGTTTGGCAAGGGGTGTGTGTGTGTGTGTGTGTGTGTGTGTGTGTATGTATGTAAAAGTCTAGACACAGAGAGAGAGAGAGAGAGAGAGAGAGAGAGAGAGAGAGAGAGATGATACAAACACATACAACTGAGGTCTGTAGTTTCCCAGATCACTTTTCCCCCCCTTTCTTAAACATAGGTATGACTGGTTAGACTGCTATAATCTGGATTTCCCTCATCCAGCAACATCTGTGATTCAGCCTCCATGGGTGCTCCAAGGCTGGAGTACTCATGAGGAAAAGCCAGGGCCCATGCTCTCGGCAACTGCTCCCATGCCCTTCCAGAGTGCTGCAAATAGCTGATTTGCAGCGTTCAAGGTCAGGGAAGGAAGGAGAAGAGTGGGGATGTGGGAGGTGCTCAGGGGAAGAGGGAGCTTGGCTGTGGAGTCCTCCAGCTGGCATTGGGAACCAGGCGTGCAGCTGGCTGCAGGACTCCATCGTGTGGATATGCCACCACAGGGATCCACAGCTGCCCTGCCTCTTCCCCAGAGTGGCCCTCTCCACCTCCCGCTCCATCAGTAAAGAAGCTGGCACTGACCTCCCCTGGTTTAGCAAATTCCCTGGTTTGGGACTGATCAGGTCCAGAAGGTGCCAGACCACGGAGGCTCAACCTCTATATTAGGAGCCTGTCAGAGGTGGACTGAGCCCATGATCCTAAACTCAAACAGCTAAATAGGACCAAATCAAAGGGCTGAGATAATCTCCATCCAAGAATGATAACAGAACTGGCACGTGAAACTGAAAGTCCAAGGCAAAGACATATCTTGACTCCATAAATATCGGTGCGTATGTGTGTGTCTATATTTGCAATTCTCCAGTCATAGCATATGACCCCCACTTAACGGGTGAGGCTTACCAGATCCAGTAAACTGGTGGGGGCTGAAGCAGCTCCCTGCCTACCTCGGGCAGTCCAGAGCAGCTCCTGGACCTCCAGCCTGACCATGGCGGGTGGTAGGGCCACCCTCCCCCACCTGTCTCCCTTTTATCAGTTAAATGGTTAAACATACATTTTAATTGGTTAACCAATTAAACGGGATTTAACATCCTTAACCAGAACTAATATACTGCTGAAGAGACTATGCAATTGTATTTGCCTGATACAATTCATAGCCAATCTAGTGGTGATGTGAAGGTATTGGCTTTGTTACAGTAACAGGGCCCCATGATCAAGCTGCTGCAGTTGCCCTGGCAGCTCAGCATGTCACTGCGGTATGACAACACATGTGAATTTATTCACCCTTACCTTGCAGCATCTTCTTCAAGCAAAAGCTTCACAAACTGTCTGGGGATGTGCAATGACAGTACACTCTCAGCCATCTGCTCCAAGATTCTCAGGTGGTTCCCATCCGTTGTGGGGAAGCGATACATTCGACAAATGGCACCCCCAAACACTAAAATATTGAAGCCATGTTATGTAAATTGTGAGGTTTGAACTCTGGGTTTACAAAATCTCACCTTACCCATTAACTTAAGCTACACTGGCTAAATTCAATATTGGGCGCATGTAAAAATCCAGTTTAACTCTGCCACCTATCTAGCTTTTTCAAATACAATTTTTATAAGAAGGAACTTTCTACTCACAGCCAAAGAATGTAGTAAAAATGTTAAAGGAAAAAAGGGATAATTAATGTACTGAATTTCGTCACAATAATCTTTTTCTAATACATAAGCTTGTAAGAGGAGAGACTGGTGATGGTAGATGAGCCTCATGGCAAACAACACCTAAGATATTTGCTTCATAAAGTATTGTTTGTATTACAAAGGTCTGTAGAGTGGGTGGCAAAATACATTATTCTTGGGGGGGGGCGCTCTCAATTCAGCAACAAAACCCTATTCAACTTCAAACACATGCTTGAGTGCTTTGCTGACCTGGGGCTATGATGAAGGCAACGAGCGATTAAGCTGCTATCGATACTGGAAACATGCTTGAATTGTCAATTCACACAGAGCAAGGATAGCAATCTGATAGTAGGTGAGTTACCGATTTCTGCCCAGTTAGCTGCTTACCTGATTTTAGCAACGCATCTTTCCTTAATGAGGCATATTTGGATCTGATTCCTAAAGATTCTGTTAAACTTTCATCAACTGGCAGTACAGTCTAAAAGACACAAACAATAATGTCTTTACAATGTAAAATCTCAACACCAAGTCAATCTAAACTTGTGAGACTCAATTTAAAGACATGTAGGCAACATTCAAAGAGAATATTTAAAATAAATAATCCATGTATGTTTATTGTGGACAATCAGTATCCTGATTGCAAGGTGAAATACTAAAAACACCGGATCCTCAGATAAATGACCCAGTTTTACTTTATACTGCAAAGCATCTAGTACACTTCTGAGTGTTATAAAAATGACGAGCTGGATCCTCAGCTGAAATAATTAGCACAACTTTATACATCTGGTCCAATAAATAACGTTGATAATTCACATTCTATAGCCACTACAGTATACAGATATTACGTTAGATGTATTCGCAATACAGAGTATTCAGTATTAAACATGTTCTTTAAGTAGGCAGAAAACTATATATATATCTGCTCTACAGAGCATGCTTTGTGACTATCAAAAAAAACAAGAGTTAAGATAATAGCGTGGTCTGTTCCTTTAAACTATTAGAATGTATTTCTATTTCATAAGATGTCCTTCTGGAACTTCCATTTTCACAGTTTCAAATCATCTAGGTTTATGGGTTTGCTTGATACTGCCTTCAGATTTACGAATGAACATCACTGAATTTTTTGTAAAAATCAGATACTTCCCACAGACAAGCATCATGCACTGTAGGTAGCGGTTTGGAGGTTTGTTTGGGGGTTTGTTTTAGGGCATGAAGTAATACAAGCCAGGGTCATTAAGGGCAGACAGAATAAGAGCCCTGTCCATCCTACCATCATCAAGATCTTATACACTTTTTTATAATGCTGTGATGATCTCGGGCTTTGCCCCAAGTAGTCTATCAGATTAAATCAATTGTTACAGATTACCCAGCATTGTTACAGTACTTTGAAAATTTAAAGGATTATAAGTGGTAAGTAGAATTAATAAGTGATTGGGCAGAGGGGGGAGGAAATTTGCACACCAACATTATCTATATTTTATAACATTGTCTTCAGCAATCCTGTTTCTATCTGAGGTTTATACAATGTTCACACTCACCCTCCCATTAATGGTGTCAGGAGACCTGGTTACAGGAGGAGGCTTTTGGTCTGTTTTTTCTTCCATTTGCCATCCTATAACTGTGATGTTACCTACACGATCACTTTCAGCAGACCTGCAAAAAACAAGTTATGGTATTTTGTGAGAGAGGGATCTGTTTATCAATAGGAGACCCATTACTGCTACACAAAGCATACTTATAATATGCAGATTTTAAACCAATTTTAAATGACAGGTATTAAGTGATACCAATAGGAAGACATTAATCTCATTCAGTAAAAATATTATATAGGTTTGCTGACTGTATGTGATCTTATACACACACACACACACACACACACACACACACTCGTGCCCCCTCTGCATGCCAGTGTGATTTGATGGCATATACAAAGAGAAAATAAATAAAGCGCACTTTCAATTTATGGAATTAAAGACAACTCCCAACAATGACAGTGTTCTCATTCCCTGTTCCCTGCACATTTTGCCACCAAAAATCTATTCCAATACTTGAAAAGATTCTTGTGATTTACATGATTTAAACATCACACAATAACTGATTTTCATTAGAAGAGCCCTGGAACTTTCAACACTAATTTCTAATTAAACATCAAAAACAATTTTTACAACATGCTCCCTCCAAATTTCACTATTAGGAATGTTAATTTTATGTTACGAACCTTAGTGTTAAATGTAACCTGTGGCTCTTCTCCTGCAGTAATTCTTTTACAGTGAACATTCCAGAACCCAATAAATACATCTGAAAAGAGGAGCATTATTAGCATAGAAATTTAAATTCATTAAAGCACCTGTCCATAAACACAAGTAGGACACAATGATTAAACACTACAATTATAAGTAAAAACGTAAGAACAAAATACTGTACTATTAAGAACAACAAACTACCCAGCCAGATGCAGAAAGCCTAAAAACAAAACAAACAAAACCCCACTACCTTAGGGATTGTCCCTTGAGGAAACAAAACCTTCTATTTCTCTGGGCTTGAGCTTGATGGGAAGGACTCTCCTCTATGCACAGAAGCCAGACCAAAGGGCATGGAAACAGTGCAGACTTGCATGGAAGAGGAATGGGGATGATATTCTATGATGATATTTCTATGTTAACAGGTCAAAGAACAAGTTCAGTATTTCCATCCAGGCAATAATAATGAAGGCCCTGATTGTTCTCCCTGCCCCAAAGGCATCTGGGCAAGGCCTCAGAAAGATCATGGAGACATGCCATCCTGCCACTAACTCCCCTTTTTAACGTGGGCATAGTAACTTGAGGCAGGTGCAGAGCAGTGGCAACAGGGGCTGCATTTTGTATAGGGGGAGCTGATCACCTTCCCCAGGAGGGGGGGTCTCAGATGGCACTTAGTCCTCTTTTGCCATGGGGTCCTGCCCCTGCTCCTCCGATTCCCATGGCTCTGCTACCTGGCTAGGCCATGATAAGAGCCCCCAGAGAGCCTGGGTCCCACAGAGCCCCCAGCTTGGTCTTTGCCCTGCCAGGGTGTGCAGCCCAGGGCAGATGTAAAGTTTGGGGATGAGATGGATGGGAGGGGTCAGTGGGTCTCCAGGAAGTGTTGGTAGGGAGCCAGGAGAGCCAATGGGAAAAGAGTATATTTTAATTAGGGGGGAAAAAAAGCAGGGATATGCCTGCTTCAGTCTTTGAGTGGCCAGAGGAGAGACACAGAGAAGGATGAAGCCAGAAACCAGGAATGGAATTTCCAGCTATATGCAACCCTAGAAAAGACAGAACCTTGGAACAACACATATGTAAGTGAACAAGGAATGGTTAGCTAGACACCATTAGGTTATTTCTTTTCTTTTTTGGTTTGTGGGATTCCGCTATGCTTCCCCCAGTACGCTGTAACATTTAAATTGAATCCTAAGGAAGCAATTCTCTGTGTTTTTAATCTACCTCGTTTCAGTTACTCAATAACACCTAGCAACCAAGTATGCTTTACAAAGTATGTCTTCTTTGTTTTGTTCAGAAAATCACCTTTTTAAAACTATGATCCAATTCCTATGTCCTAGACGTGATGAGTTTCTGTGTGCATGTGCCTGAGACTGAAAGATCAGCCATTAAGAAATTGCAGTTTGTTTTCAAGCCCTCTCCTGAGAAAGGCTTGAAAAGCTTGGGGATACCCCACTAAAAGAAATTCCCAAGTGCATTTTCATGAATTCTCAAAAGCGGTTTTTTATTTGGGTGATGGCAAAGTACCACCCAAGGTCAAGAAATCTGTGATCTTGGGCAGTTTTTAAGCAGAAGCCTTTTGTGGCAAGGTATTTTGATGTCTCTTGCAGATTCCCATTTTTTGCACTCAAAGTATCAGAGCGGGAACAGTCTTAAGAGTGGCCCAAACACTCTGCCCAGGTGGAGGGTCTGTGGCTTCCCATAACAACCAAGGTTCCCCAGGCAACAAGAACTACTCAAAAATCAAGGACCTTTCCCGTTCCTTTTCATCCACAACTTGAAAGTGGGCGCATTTTGGGGGAAAAGTTTGCAATGACAGAGTCCACTTTTTGAGGAAAAGTGGCTTTGTGCGCAGACTGTTGGGTTTTTCATTTTTTTCAATGAATAACTGTACAAATTAAAAATTACTATGAAGCTAAATTTTTGTGGAGCTGCAAACATTTTCATAAAAAATCCTGAAAACAGTTTAAAAATTTCACACTACTCTAATTTGAGGACAATAGAGACTTTATCGTTCTAATTTAGAACGAAGTACAGGTTGGGCCTCCCTGGTCTGACCTCCCTAGCTCTTGGGATCTGACTGGTCACAGATGAGGGATTTTGCCAGACCATGGGAGGTCATATCTGGATCCCCTGCTACTGGCTCCCACCAGCCCTGGACCAGCTGCCAGCCTCCTAGCTGGCTCCCTCTTGCTGCCAGCCTTGCTTCCCTGCCCACTTCTTTCCCTGCTATGCCGGGCAGCCCAGCTACCTGCGTGCTGATCTCCTGGCCCCTGTGGGGCAGCCCTGCTGAGTTGTGCCTCGCTGCTTAGCTGTAGTGCACCAGGCAGCCAAGCAGTAGGGAGCTCAGAGGTCTGCCCTGCCCCAGGACTCTCAGGTCCTAGAACATCTGTGGTCCTGATGGACAACGGATGTTGCCAGTTGAGGGAGTCCCAGGTTACAGAGGTTCAATCTGTACTATAAGGGAAAAGAGAACACAAAGACGGCACCTTCCACTTTAAATGTGTAGGATACATTTCAGCCTTTAAATGTGTAGGATACACCAAATTAAGAGCTTTGTGGTGGGTCCCAATGTAAAGATAGGTTTCCTCATATCTGAGGTGAAAATCCAGCACTTTGGTTTAATTTACAGCAACAGAAAAGACAGAAGGATTATAAAGGGATATATAAGTGCACTTACTGTTCCCTGAGATCTATCTTTGACGTCATACACAGAAAGTTTGATTTGCGTCATCTGATTGATAAGAGAGTCTTGAAAAAAGGCAATACTGCTTAGAAAGATAGGATTATTTGTTCCCTATAATCATAAACAAAAAAAAAGTAATATTAGTGCAGTTTGTGATATATGCTGAAAAAATATTGGTCATGCTAGCTCCAACCTTAAATCAAGAGCAGTAATACACCACTACTTACCTCAATAATTTCTGTCTGTGCATGCTTTGTCCAGAATGCCTGAGGAGGTGTAGTGACACTCACTGCGACAAAAGTATTTGGTTTTCGCTCTAGCGACGGTGTGAGCAACTCACTGCAAACTTTATAGAGATTTAAAAATATCAATTTCAGAGTCATGTTTTTTTCTGACACTCTTCAAGAATTCTACTGTTCTCATACACATGTACAATACAAAGAGTGGGCAAGCGATAAAGAGTCACATTTTCAGAATGCTTCTATTTTGTGGCATCAGTACAATACTCACATTTGTGCATGCAAACAGCAATTGTACATGAAGATCAGGTAGTCCAATTTGCAATCACCCATTATGCAAATGTGGATATTTTTATACACAAAAAAGAAATAACATGTACATACCAGGACGTGCTGTGAGGTTTAAAGTTGCAATTTAAAGTTAGTCTCTCCCAAGGGAACTGCTGTCGAAGGTTGGTGGTGCAACCATCACCCTCACCCATCCTTCCTTTCAAGCACCATTTTTCTTAAAGGCCCAAAGGGATATTTCCAGTGAGAAGCACATAGGCATAGTGTTCATGAAATAAGCCTGCAGTCTTCTCCACTAACTGCTTAATAGGACCTTCTCATGGGATATAATTGGGAGTGCTTGAATACCAACAAACTATCTACATTGTAAATTGAGGTAAATGTTCCATCAAAACAAGAGGTCACTTTTATTTCCACAAAAAAATTCTTGTCCTTTCATTATTTCAATATTTATCACTGTGGAGGGGTCATGGAAGAGGATTCTCCTTCTAAAAATTGTGCCTTCTATATAGCTAAACAGAACTTTGGTATTAAGGCTGAAAATCCATGTTGCCTCCAGTGGGGATACCATCATTATGACTAGATAAATAAGCTGAGTTAGATAATATCTTTTTCTGTTGGTGAGAGAGAGGGAAACTTCCAAGCTTACAGAGCTCTTTTTCAGGACCTGCAGAAAAGCACTGTGGTAAGCACAAAAGTTTTTCTCCTCTCATCAAAAGAAGCTGTCTTACTAAGACAAATTACCTCATTCGCTTTCTGTTTCTAATGTCTTGGGACCAACACAGCTGAATATAGAATTAACTAGCACATTTACCCAGTACTTAACTCAATTTTTATTTTGAAAATAAAAGGAAAATGTACATGTTTGCAATAACATTTTCTTCTAGTTCTCAAACCTCATGCATTGATTTAGCTGTACCAAATCAAAGAACTACTCCTAAATGTCTCCATTGTATCTCTTTTCTGTAAGGGTTTATTGAGAAGCAATCCTATTTGCAGGTTTATCCTGTTTTTTCTGTCTCATTTTTGGTTAAGTCCAGGGGTGAAAGTAAATTAAATTTCTTACAGGTACTATCATATTGCAACCTCCCCGGAGGGAGTCCTGAGGGCAGGAGGTGGGTGAGGGGGTTGTGATAAAACAGTATCTATAAGAAATTGAAGTGTGGGGTGGAGTGCAGGGAGCTCAAGTGTCAGGACATGGGTTGGCTCAGGGCACATGGTGGGAATGTTGGGGGACTCAGGGCAGAGGGCTGGAGGTGTGGGGGTACAGGAGTCAGGGCTGGGAGTGAGGAGGAGCTCAGGGCAGTTGTGTGTACGTGTGGAGGGTAGCCGGGGGGGGACGACGACACACATCCCGAAGAGTCATACTAGGGCTGCTTGTTCTTCCCCTTCCAGTCCCTGTCAGGGATCAAAAGTAAAGTGCACAACTTGTCTCCCCCCTGACCTTCCCAGCCAGAGGGAGGAATGCAACAAATTGTGCACTTTCCCTTCGCTCCCTCACAGTAACAAAGGTGTCAGGGGCTCCCTTCAATCTAAAGGATGCCTGAGGGGAGTGGGAGGCTCAGGGCTTGGGCAGTCCCAGACAGGGGTAAGGATGCATGCCCTCTGTCACCCCCTTTTACCAACCTGGTGAGTCTCTCTCTTTCAGTATGGTTTTATGAGAAGTAATCCCATTCCAAGCACATCCCATTTTCCTGGCACAACCAAACTTTTACCCTGCTTTAAGTTATGATAAGAGGAAAGTGAATACTTAATTTGGTGGTTAAGCTCTTAGGGTATGTCTACACTACAGCACTATTTCAAATTAACTTAATTCGAAATAACGCATCTATACACAAAAACTATTTCAAAATAGCATTTTGCTATTTCGAAATAGCACGTCCACACTGAGTGGACCCTGAACCGAAGTTAAGGCTGGCTGGAACCAGTGCCGGCAGGGCATCAGGTTAGGACTTAGTGTGTGGGGCTGCTGCCTGAGGCTAACAGAGTTCCGTGCTTAAAGAGACCCTACCCCCACCCCAGACAGACAGTTCTCAGGGTTTCCTACTTGCTTGTCTACCTCGATGAGGGACAGCAAAGCAGTCCTGTCTTGGAGTGCCCTGAGTGACCGAACTCGGGACACCACAGCACTTGGCCACATGGAGCCAGAGCTGCCCGTGGGCATGCTAGTGTGTCGTTGCCATCAGCCTGGCTGCACTTGCTACAGGCTGCCATCCGGGGGGGTCCATCGGCGGGCTGTCAGGATCCAGGAGGCCCTGAGGGAGAGCGTCCACCCCTCAGAGCCTCCCCAGTCCTCTCCACTGGGGGCTAGTGCCCCATTCCTCCCTTGCGTCCTTCCACTTACCCCTCCCTAGCTTCCCTTCCTAATGTCAAATAAAAGACATGTATGTTCAAAAATAGAAAGAGGGTTTACTGAACAAAACTGGGGGGGGAGGGATGAACCTCTGGGGAGACTGGGAAAAGGAGGTGGGAGAGGGGAAGAGAGAGGGTAGAAGAAGGGAGGGGGAAACCTAGGAGGAGGGGGAAGCAAGGGGAAGAAGGGGGAGGGGAAACTCAGGGCTCAGGGTTGGGGGTCTTGCCAGACCTGCTCCTGGGTTTGCATGTGGCCTTTGGTGGCCAGGCTGGCAGCTATCCTGCCATAGATGGCCGCATTCCTCCATCTAGTGCAGAGATCATGGACGTTCGGGGCATCCCCTCCAAACTTGAATAAGGTCCATGATCTCCACCCTGGACCAGGAAGACTCCTGCCTTCTCCAGCCCCTATCAGGCTCCTGGGAGCTGGCAGACTGCTCCTGGGGAGCGGTGGAGGGCTGGCTGCCAGTGGCTTGCTGGCTCATGTTTTGGGGCCACTGGGTCAGGCGCCCCAGTGGCCACTGCTGGCTCTGGGCTGGCAGGCTTGGAGCTGGCACAGGCACTGTGGCCAGAGTCTACCCCTTAAATGGCTCCGGGGCTGGGGGAGAGGTAAGTTTTCCTGGTTGTGCCCAGAGTGGCCACCAGGGTTTCCTGGGAAGGGCTGGAGGCCCCCTATTTCAAATTAAGTGTCTACACAGCACTTAATTCAAAATAGCTATTTCGAATTTGGTGTTACTCCTCGTAGAATGAGGTTTACCAAATTCGAAATAAGGGCTCCACTATTTCGAATTTATTTCGAAATAGCGGTTTGCCTGTGTAGACGCTATTAAAGTTAATTCGAAATAAGTGCTCTTATTTCGAATTAACTTTGTAGTGTAGACATACCTTTACAGTTTAGGAGAACAAACTCTACTACATATAGTAGATGCCTACATTTTCCCCACCATGGCCCAAGTTATTACTAAAATTTGATGGATTAGATGTATAGCATTAACTTTACAATTTTATCTGTGCTAGGCAAACCCCTGATGTAACTTAAATAGCATTGCAGTTCTGAGTACTTATTTTTTTTCTTTGCTTACCTATCGGACAGGAGCTGAAGTAGGGATATTAGGAAGCATTTAATTCCGTAATCGTGTAACTGACAAAATGTTGTGGGTGACATGATTAACCAATCAGTAGCTCTGTATTTAAAGGAGCTTGAGAGCCGGCAGGCAAGCACTCTGGCTCAGTCCTGGCTCACACGGGGCCTGACAGCTATCTCCACTGCAGTTCTGCATTAAAGGATGCAGCGCCACAGTGGGAGTAGCTGTTAGATTCAGCGTGAGCTGGGACTGAGTCAGAGTGCTTGTCCACCAGCTCCCAGGCTCCTTTATAGGCAGAACTGTGAGGGGAGGAGGGATTTGTGTGAAGTCGATTCACCAGCTACACTATTACATCCTTAAGCTGAAGGCATAAAAAAGAAAGTAATTCACATTCTGTGGAATGACAATGGAGGATTCAGATCCAGTCTTAAATATACATATTACTGCTTTCCAATTTCCATTTAGAAAACAGCTCTCAGATCATAAAGCTTTCAAATTTTTTGTAAGCCAACTACTTAGCCAGGAATGTGCTCCACAAATGGAACTTTTGAATACTCATTGAGAAGCTGCATTTCTTCAAGCCTTCTTGTTGGGTTAACTGATGCACAAAGGAGCCAGATGACTTGCCTAAAGGCATTCAACCAGCCAAATTTTAACCATATTAGAAATCAAGACATTTCTGGGACCCATATTAACCACATGACTACAGGAAAGAATGTATAATTTGCAATGGATAACCACTGGAAAACACTGTCCTCTGTCTTAAAGAGTCATGAAAACTACTGACCTAAGCTGAACTCTAAAATTGGCTCATCTGGATCCTGGATGTTTCCTGTAGAGCAGAAAAATTAATACAAGATAAATTCTCCATTGTTCTCATGCAATTCTTGATTTGTCATTGCAGTTAGAGAGGGGAAACATTTTAGGGAAGAAGTTAAATCTATAGAACATTTTATGTTGACTTTTTTTGTTCAATTAATCTTGAAAATTTAAAAAAATACTTACATGTTACATATTCAACCCATGAAGCACCAAATTCAAACAGATATTATGCAGTTTGATAAAAAATAAGGCATAGTTCTGTGTTTTTATAATAGGCTCCTAAGTCACTTAGGGTAAGTCCCATTTTCAAAAGCAACAAATACTTAGAATCCTAATGCTCATTGAAAGGTACCTCTATTAATGAAATTGTCTATACTAGAGAATAGAACCATTTTAAGGATGCCGGCATAGTTAAAATGGAGTAACTCTCCTAGGATGGAAGCAGTTACACAGGTATAAGGTTATTATACCAGTATAACTACCCTCTCACAGGAAGGAGAATCAGCTATAGCACTATAGCAATGATCATGAAGGATCTAGCCTCTTCTCTACCGGCCCACCGCCACTTCTAGTTCCTTGCCTATAAAATAGGGCTAAATAAGTTTTTAAAGACAGTCTATTGGTATTTGAATTTCAGGATAATCCCTCCATTGTATACACTGAGGATAAACAGGGACATTTAAAACTTCCAACAAACAATGAATGGAAAGATTTTAAAAATATAATAATATAAGTACATCTGAAAGGAACAGTAGGTAGGCACGAGGTGATACAAAGATGCTTACCTGCCAGGGACAGACCTAGCATATCAGAAGCAATGTCTATAGTGGAGGCCCGTTGCACAGTGCGGGATTTTGCACTAAGGCGGGGGCTGTGTTCTCTTGCTGTCATTTTGTCATGAAGAACACGTCTCTTAACTGCCCGACGTTAGTGATTTGTCTTGATGAAGTATCAGAATACTGCAGATTGTCACACCTGCTGCAATATCACCATGCTAAGCATAACTAAAATAAAATCAAAATGGCCATTGTCATAACTGTAACAGCTGCAAATCCATAGTTTTAAGATTACTTTAATTCTGATGAAAAGCTAAATGCTGATGAAATGAAAGATAACTTAACTCACATGATTCATTCTTCTATACAATTTGTAATGAAAACCGTCTAAACACAGTACAACTTGCAAAAAAAGGCTTTTCCATCAGAGATCAGGGTTCAGAGTTACCTATTAAACAAAGGGAAGAACACAGCTGTTGTGTTAAGTTATTACATCTTTAACGAAGCTTAGTGGTTCTCATAAACCTTAAGGATTGTGAGTAAATTTGTCAGATGGGGCCTCTTTCTGCAGAAATAGGACAATAGATAAAGGCAGAGGGAGAATGTTCAATAGAATATAAATAAAGAATAGGAAATGCTGTGGTTAGCAGTAAACAAACTATTCCATTTTAGAATTCACCACCACTGAAAGGTGTATCTAAAAAGATCAGGGATATTTTATATTGCAGCACTGTAGCCTGTTGTTTGTAAGATTAATTATTAATAAACCTCCTTACCAACAGGCAAGTTATTAACAATGTTAATAATCATTACATTTTTATACCAACTCACATTCCAACTGAAGACAATTTTAAAATGGAAGAAGAAACATTTTCATGCACAATGAAGCTATTGAACTCCTTGCAACATGATATAAAATAGTTCCATAACATATAAAAATAATGCCAACATTCACAGTGCACATTAGACACAATAAATACAAGGGAGTTGAGATTTTTTCCCCCAAATGGTGCCAGAAAGAGAGAGACATGGGCTAATGATGTTTAATTGCAGTTATGTGGCTAATTGTTTAGTCGATATAATTTATATCGACTACACGACTAGTCGATAAGAATCACTCTGCAGAGCTGCAGCAGGGTAGCTCCAGGAGCCGGCTCGAGCCAGGACTAAGCAGTCCCGGCTCCTGCTGGCTCCAGGAGTCACTGGTGCTGTAGCTCTACATTTTAAATGTGGTAAGAGCCTGGTAGTCCATCAGGCTCTTACTATATTTAAAATGTAGAGGTGCAGCATCCCAGACCAGCATGAGCCGGGACTGCTCAGTGCTCATTCACGCTGAGTCCAGCAGCCTCTGTTTGCAGCGCCCAGCCTGGTCTGCCAAGAACAGGGGCTGCTGCTGGAGCAGCTCCCCATGCGCGGCCAGCCTGGGCTACCATGAATAGGGGCTGCTTGGAAGCAGCAGCCTCTGTCCATGAGAGGGCCCAGCTCCCCGCTGGGATCCCCACAGACATGGGTTGCTGCCGGAGCAGCCACCCCTATCCCCCCGCTGCCTCTGATAGAGGTGGAGGGGAGGGGGACAGGCAGCACTGCGCAGATGGTGCTAAGGGGAACTGGCTTTTAAGTTGGTTCCCCCCAGCACTGGCTCCTATCTCCCTCCCCATCCCTTGCTGTCTCTCACAGAGGCAGAGGGAGGGGGGGAGGGAAGCGGGTTTGAAGTGAGTAGTTGATACTTATTGGGTAGTCAATTACTCCCTAACATTTCTAATGTGGGCCAACACAGGCAAGAAGAGAAAAGTATGATCTATTCTAAGGAATGCTAAATTTGGTTACAATGATTAATTTGAAGGGTTCTTTCCACCCTCAGCTACATTAACACAGTAGTTATTAAACTTTTGTATCTATTTCATAACAACTGTTGGGGCAATTCCTTCCATTTATGAAGAACAAGAAGAAAAATACAATAAATGGAAATGTAGTGATTGAGATCACATATGCATACTTCTTGCTTCTGATGCCCCCATAACACTTCATTCTATCATTAAAACCTTTCAACTGCTCTGGACATTAGAGCTTTTTTTTTTTTCCTGTACAGGGTTATAAGAAATAATAAGGACGCTATGAGTGTGTCTAGACTACAGGGTTTTGTCGACAAAGGTGGACTTTTGTCGAGAAAACTATACCTGCATCTACGCTGCCGCAGCTTTGTCGACAGCTGTAAACCTCATTCTACGAGGAATAACGCCTTTTGTCGACAGAGTTCTGTCGACAGAAGGCATTAGTGAATCTACACCGTCCTTTTCGTCTACACTGTCATGTCGACAAAGCGGCTTGCTTTGTCGACAGTGGATGTAGTCTAGATGCTCTTTGTCGACAGAAGCTTTGTCGACAGTATCTGTCAACAGAACTTCTGTCGACAAAAGCCTGTAGTCTAGACATACCCTATGTGTGAGTACAGAAGCAACTAGATTTTAAAACAGGAAACTCACTTGGGGATGGATGGAGAGAAGGGAAAGTTGACTATCTGCTCCCAAAAACAGATAGGCCACCCTCTAACTCATTTCAAAATAAATAGCTTTCCTTGCACTCAAGAAATTATGCATCAACTGAAAGTGCTTACAAATCAATGGAGTGATATGAAAAAAAGGAAAACTGATTAAATAGGAAAACCAAAAAGATGGGAGACTTGCATATGTCATCCTCAAAAGTATTAGCATGCATTATTACTAACTACATTCTTCCCATAGCATTACAGTCAGCAATTGAAGCAGATAGTTTTCCAATTCTTCTAATTCATATTATGGTTAGTAAAGAGGCAGTCATTCCAGAAGAGTATTTAATTTCACAAGATTTGCTCAAGTAGGAAATCTGTCATAATTCTCTGCCAGTTTCCAAATCCTCACACTCCTCCTAGTTTGTTTTCCTTGGAGTATCAGATTTTAGCTAATTGCTTCTGTATATAAAATGATCTCTTAATGGTGACTAACTCTATTAACTTCAGTGTTTTAACAGAATGTAACAGTGCCACAAAAGTAGGATCTAGGCACAGTGCCATGAAGGAACAAATCATACAAATACTTTAATTTTGTGGATAAATAATATGTTCGTATCACAGTAGGTCAAGAAACAGCTTGAGTAGGTAAGGGAGACTGACACTTCTCCAGCCCAAAACTATGCAACTACTGACACTCTTAAAGGGATCAATATTCAAAACTGAAAAGTTATACATTATCTTAATTTTCAAGCTGAAGAACTGCTATTTTAAATTATACCAAATATGAAATTTCATAGACAATTCATACTGACATACTCACTGAGGGTTGTTTTCCTCCTGCCAGAGAGCGCGGTTTTGCATGTCTTAAAATCGGGTTTAAGGTCACATCTAAAAATAAACAAAGCAGCACTCATAAATGTATGCTCTGAAGGCATGTCTATACTACAGAGAAAATCGACCCTCCAAAGGTTGATCTTCTGGCGTTCAATTTAGTGGATCTAGAGCAGACCCCCAAATGGAATGCTGAGTGTAGCCCCCACTGGCATCCTGTACTCTTCCCTTGTGAGGAGCAAGGAAAGCTGACGGCAGCATGTGCTCCCATCGGCCTCCTGCAGCATAGACACTGTAATGGCTCGGCTTAAGGTAAACTGAACCCAGCTATGCATTTTATCTAGCTCCATGACGTATCTGAAGTCGACCAGCCTGGTCTAGTGCAGACCAAGGCTTACATTTTTATGAAGATTTAGATCATTTCAAAGTGGCATTTTATCTAGGATTGCCAGGTGTCCGGTTTTGAACTGGACAGTCCGGTATTTGAGCTTTCTGTTCGGGAAACAAATTGAGAAAATATAAATGTCCATTATTTTCTAAATAAGATGTAATGTAGACTGTGCTGTAGTGTCAAGTGTGTCCGGTATTTCTGTTGAAACCATCCGGCAACCCTAATTTTATCAAATAATTGCATTTGTACTCCGAATGCCCCATTCCCTTATTATTAGGCTACGCCTACACTACAAGTTTTCTCAGCAAAAAATATACTGAGGGACTCATTTGAATGAGTTGCGATCTCATTTGCATATTTTCTGCCAATCCGTTTTTGCGCTGGGATTTTTGCGCAGAAACAAGCAGTGTGGACGTTTTCTTTTTGCACAAAAAACCCTTTTCCCGCAAAATCGGTAAATCTCCTTTTTTGGGGCATAAGGATCTTGTGGAAAAGGGGTTTTTGTGCAAAAAGAAAACGCCCACACTGCTTGTTTTTGTGCAAAATCCACAGCGCAAAAATGGATCGGCAGAAAATATGCAAATGAGATCACAACTCGTGCAAATGAGTCCCTCATTAGCATATTTTTGCCGAGAAAACTCGTAGTATAGACGTAGCCCTACAGCTGTCTATGTGCTTCCTACTTGTGACATAGTTTTGCTGTGTGATAAGCTTTCTGACGGTTTTAGCAATAGCATGTAAGTTTGGCAGACAGCTTACTTCCCCACAAAATTAGCAAGGGTATCAGCCAGTCATAACAGATACAAAGAGCAACAAACTGACACTAAGGGGAACTGCATCTGGTAAGTGGATGGGACAATAGAAAGAAAGAAAAATATGCTAAAATTTTTACACAAAAGTCTAGTACTATAAAAAGCTTTAATATATAAATGACAAAATGTGAATGTGGGTATTTATTTTTTCCTACTACACAGGCTTTTCTATAGCTAATTTTGGAATCAAACTCACAACTTCTAAAATACTTTGTAAAAGCTGGCAACAAGCCTCACAAAAAGAAAAAGAAGTTAATTATAAATACATTATGGGATAACTGAAGGTTTGTATTTGTTAGTGGTTCAGTTTCTACAAAGTAAATTAAGGCCCTACGAATCAGAAGATGGAATTAGAAAAATTTAAACTTAAAAGGAGTATGGAAATGGAGTGGGAGAACTTCACTTTTTTTTTTAAAAAAAAATTCTTTTACTGTGATCCACACAGGCCATATCAATGTTACAAATTGTGTTTTATGCAAACTGTGGTTGTGTCAGCGTACAGCTTTTGAAGTTTGTATTATCACTTGGCAGGCATATTTGGTTGCTTGTGTCTGTGCTGCATGTAGTCCCTAAGGGTGCGCTACATAACAGCATTATTTTGGAATAATGGCCGTTATTCCAAAATAACAATGTGAGCGTCTACACAACAATTATGTTATTTCAAAATAAATTCAAAATAACGGACGACTTATTCTGATTTCTGTGAACCTCTTTCCACAAGGAATAATGCCTATTCAAAAACAGCTATTTCGAAATAGCTGTAGTGTGGACACTTCACTGCTGCTATTTCAAAATAGCTCCTCTCCAGGGCCGACTAATTTTGAGGCTTCCCTGTAGTGTAGATTCACTCTTTCAAAATAAGCTATTTTGGAGTATTTCTTTTGGAATAGCTTATTCCAAAATACATCTGGTGTAGACATACCCGAGGAGAGTCTGTGTCAATGCAAAGTGCAGCACACCAGAGGTAGCACCTATGTGCCATTTGCAGCTGTCTGGTGAAATGCCTTTTGGAAATGTTTGCTATGTGGGCTAGAGACGACTTACCTATGGATCTCTGGGAGCTAAGAGTCAAGCTCCCAGCCTGCAACTACCTCCATTGCATCATCATATCCATATCCCATAATTTTTTCACTTAAAAAAACCCCATAATCCCTCATGGGAATTTTGATATCTGTCATCTCTGACAGACACATAGAGCTCTACGATATTCACAGGAACATTCAAATATTGCACATGTGATTCATCTGTATTTGCAGATGTCAGGAAAAACCACAGCAACCAGGATAATCAGGATTTTTTTTTTTTGAGGATAGTTTGTTGAGGAACATAGTAAAAAGCAATTTAAGGTTGCTTATGGCATTCACAGAGCAGCTGCACCTGGTGGAATGCCACTTCGGGGCCCAAGAAACAAGCACTGATTGGTGGGATCGCATCATAATACAGGGTTGGGAAGCTCAGCAGTGGCGATAGAACTTACAGTCGGGAAAGGCTACAGGTCCGGACCTGTATGATGAGCTTGCCCCATCCCCCCAGTGCATGGACACCAGAATGAGAGCTGACATGACTGTTCAGAAACAACTGACGCACTCTGAAAGCAATCCCAAATTGCTACAAGTCAATGGGAAATCACTTTGCAGCTGGAAAAATCCAGAGGGGCTACTGCTACACAAGTATGTAGGGCCATTTTTGGCTCCTGCTTTACAGGACTGGCAATAAACCTCTTGGCAATAAACAAGACATAGCAGATATAGCGGCAGCAATGAGGTTTCCAAACTGCCATCAGGCAATAGACAGCATAGTCCTATTTTAACACCAGCCACCTTGCCACACCAACAGAAAGCGATACTTTTTTATGGCGATGCAAGCCATGGGGCGCATCTCAGGCTGGGCTCCTCAGGGAAGGTGCATGATATTCACGTCTTTAAGAACACAGGACTGTTTAGAACAGGGGTGTACAAACTTTTTTCAAAGAGGGCCAGATTTGAAGAAGTGAACATGCGTGAGGGCTGTCCCCGAACTCTCAGCCCCAAGGCGGGGGGCCAGCGGGGTCAGAGGCGGGCGGAGAGCGCAGGGCACGCCGGCCTCACGGCGGTCCGGGGGCAGGGCGAACCCGCAGCCGAGCGGGGCAGCGGGGCTGCAGACATGCCCTACAGGGCAGGCTCTAGGACTGCGGAGGCCATGGGCGGCGGCGCGGCCGGAAGCGGCGCGCTGGGCGCGCCAGTTCAAAAGAGCACCAGGGAGCCAGGAGAGGGGGAGGAAGCGGGGGCCGTATTAAACCGGAACACGGGCCGCAATTGGCCCGTGGGCCGGACTTTGGACATGCCTGGTTTAGAAAGCTGCAAGTGGGGATAGTCTTTCTCAGCCCACAACACTGAAATGTCTGTCAATAGTGATTCTGGGGGACCCAGCTTATTCCTTAATCTCTGGCTCATGAAGCCATATTTCAGCCACATCAATGGCACCAAGGAAAGCTACAAGTACAAGCTTAGCAAGTGCAGAATGGTTGGCAAATGTGCTTTTGGTAGACAGAAGGAACAGTGGTGGTGCCTATTCATTAGACTTGATCTCAGTGAGGAACATATTCCCATGCTTACAGCTTCTTGCTGTGTCCTGAATACTTTCTGTGAGGCAAAGAGGGGAAAGATGGAGGTAGAGCAGCTCTCAGCTGACTTTCAACAGCCAGACACAAGAGCTATTACAACAGCCTAACATGCAGCTGCACAGCTGAGAGAGGCTTTGAGAGAGAATTTTTATGGTCAGTCATAGTAGTGTTCTGTGCTGGACAGTTCTCTGAGCTTGGAGATTTGGCTGCTGCTGAGAACTGTGTTGTGCTTTCCATACCTTTATAAATATAATTGGGCATGTATTCTTGAAGCTATAGATAACATGGTACTTGATGTGCATTTGCAAGTGTGTTTTGTATACTGAATTCTCTCTGCAATATTTGTTGTGAACTAACAGAGATAATTCAATTATCTCTCTCTCTCTCTCTCTCTCTCTCAAAAAAAAAAAAAAATCAAACCCAGAAGTTCCCTGAGTGGGAAAAAAAGTTTTGCAAAATACCCACAGGCAATTTTAACAAGCTAGCAGGGTGAAATTTAAAATTGGAGAGGAAGTTAACATTTACATCCACTGCAGTGCACCAATGTTGTCAACTGAAGCTTTGCATCCACCAACTGTGGTTTTCACAGGTCAATGTATGTGAAACTGTGGTTTCCCATGCTGTCCTTCAGCATGAAGTGATAAGGATAAAGATACAGCCTCTGATGTCGTGTGACATGTTGCATAGGGGAAGACGCAGAAAGGACTGCAAGGACTGAAAAGGGTGGGGAGTTTTGGAGCATTTGGGATTCCCACCATTATGTCTAGGGAATCCTGGGTATTTCTCCAGTCTGCTGTTTCCTTCTGCATGCTGTCAGTCGTATGGTCCTCTAAACTTTTCATTCATAGTTGGATGCAACACTGGCTTTCAGGATCTTTCAGAACATGTTCTCTGCGGGTGCTAAGGAGGCAACTCTCAATGTTACCATGCCAGAAGCTTCTGATAAAAACAGACTGTGGTATCACTGGTGTCATGCTGTCTGGAGCTACCCTGAGTGTTTGCCTCGGAGAGCATGGCAAAAATAGGGCAGACATGCCAAACTGGTGAGGTGCTCTATAATTAGATTTCACCAAGCCAGTAATAAATGTGACAAACTATTACAGTCTTACTATGGAGTCACACACAGTCTTTTCAGATCATCCAGTCTATCTTTCCACACAAACTGAACTTAGTGATAAATAGTTATTTATGCCAGAAACCACATCACATTCAAGTTGCTTCGAGTCACAAGAAACCAGTCACTCTAGCTCCGCTGATATCCTAGATCTTACACCAAACACAAAGCCTGTAGTCAATTCTGTAAGAAACCATCTAAATATTTATTAAACTAGGAAAGAGAAATAAGAGTTATTTACAGATTAAAGTAAGAAAATACAGGCATACAAATGAGTCACCATCTCATTTCCAAGAGTGACAATGCTATAGTAATCTGTCAATTCACAGTGTCTTTCTGGGCAGACCCAGAAGACATCCCCTAGTGATCTCTGGCTTCAGGTTACTGATGGACAGACACACAGAAAAAATGTCTAAACTATATAGTAGACTAATGACCAGATTGCTTCCTTCTGGTAGTTGTCCTACCAAATAAAGCTAGTGGCCCCAATGACACACATAGTCCAGTCACTATGCCAAGCAAACCCAGTCTTGAGCATGGAAACTGAGCCATCACATATGTAGATTATGAATTTGTCCACTGAAAAAATGACCCATTGTTGTCAATGGGTGTAACTGATTCAGTACTGAACACTTTGCTGCAAGTGAAGGTGTCAATCATGGTTCCTGGAGTGATACAGAATAGCGTTTGCTGTTGTCCACACTAGCAGCCACACCATGTTTCAGCTGCATCCACAGTGGTCGTTGTTGCTGATAGCATGTCATTTTTATCACACAGAAAAGGCTTGCTGTTAAGAGTGCACCTTGTCATTTGAACAATACTCACCTCCTCCACCTACTGACTAGGGATGTAACAGTGTAGTCGATTAACTGACAAGCAAAAGCCTATAGGTTAATGCTATAGACTGACACTAAGGCTGCTGCCTCTGATACAGAGGCAGCAGCACAGGGTGGTAGCAGCCCCTGTACAGGGGAGGGGCTGAGCTCCCAGACAGGGCACAAGCCAGAACTTAACCGGGCTGCCTGCCCACCTGGCTCCTAATATACTTTAAATGCAGAGCCACAGTGGGGTAAGTCACAGACCTGGTGTGAGCCAGGTCTAAGCTGGGCTGCTGGCTAGCCTGCTAAAAAATTTACTGGCAGGTGGGGAGGGTGGGAAATACATGTATGCTCCCCCTACTCAGTCGCAGCTTTACCATTAGGTCAATTGTTCCCTGGCACCAGGACCAAACTTAGAAGGTCCCTGTTTCTCTCCCTTCCTCCCAGCTGTGCGGTGCACTGGAAGCTTGAAGGGCATCACAGGGAGCCAAGCTACCCTGAGAACTGTAGGTCCTTAGCCAGCTTCGTTAGAGAGCTGGCACTGGAGCAGGAAAGGGACTACATTTCCCATCATTCCCTTGGCCTCTAGCAACAGGAAAGGAAGGGAGAAGGAGGGTTATGGAGAAGCTGTGAGCCCTGCACAGCAGCTTGCTGTGACTGGAGGGCTGGCTGCTGGAAGAGGTGGGGCTGTGAGTGGGGAACATGTGTGCACAGGGAGTGAGCAGCTGTGGCCCAGATCTCACCCTTAGAAGCCTTCCCAGACTGGATTAGGGATGTTAGTGGCCTCAGTTTTCTGCCCCCAGAGAAGGAATTGAGTGGGCTGAGTGGACAATGCACCTCTGTCTGCAGCCTAGCAAGGGTGGTATGTGGATCCCACCAAGAGAAGTTAATACAGGCCTGGGAAAAATATGACCTGCGGGCCGGATCCAGTGCACCAAGCCACCGGATACAGCCTGTGGAGGCAGCAGAGAGCCCCAGGCAGGCTCCTTTGCTTGCTCCGCAACACCACTCAGAAACGTGGCTGCTGGGCCCTGTTTCGGTTACAAAACTGGAGGGGAGAGGGGAAAGCTAATGGAGCTTCCCCCGCCCCCAGCACACTTCTGGCCAGAGACTGGCCAATGGGAGCTGCCTGTGTGAATAACAGGCAGCCAAGAAGAACCACACCCCCTCTCCTTGGCTCAGTTATTCACACAAGCACATGGCCAGGCAGGCTGGCTGGGAAACATTTTAAGCTCTGAAAACCTTAGCCCTGCAGGCAGGCTGGTTTGGCTGCTAAGTCTCCTGGCCAGAGCCTTCCTTCTCCAAACCCTCTGCCCACCCAATCAACATATCCAAACCCTCTGCCCCCCTCTTGCACCCATACTCCCTGCCAGATCTGGCACCTTAATCTCCTGCCCCAGATCATAATCCCCTCCTACCCTACGTCACATCCCAAACCCCTGCACTCCAGTCCCCTGCCCTAGGTCACAACTGCCTCCTTCACCCAAACTACCTCCCAGACCCCATTCTCCCTCCTGAACAATAATCTCTTACCCCAAGCTCCCTTCTGCACCTAACCTTCATCTCAGACCCCACATCTCCTCCATTAATATAATGGAAGAGTACAGCCCTCAACCTCTTTCCAAAATCTTGGAGTGGCCCCCCCCGTCAACAATTATTGCCCGCCCCTGGGTTAATATGATAAGTGAGGGAGGGAAGTCTCTACAGAGGGCCCGTGCAGCTTTAGGTACAAAACTAGGCACACAGGACGATTTGATTATTTCCACAGTCATGGAAGGAGAAATGGGCTTTTCCTTTCCAGTTTTATATAATGCTTAGAAAGGGAACCTAGCAGGCACCTTCCAGATTTGAACATGAGCGCTCAAGTGTAATTTGGGCTGCTGTTACATCATTTCTCCAAAATCAAATACTGATCCACTGCAATTTGTTGTAGAAAAAAAAAGGATAAAATTGAACAACAAATGTTGGCATCTTCCCAGAGCTAAACTGGGCCTAGAATTGCAATTTTCAACCACCGTTACCATTATTTTTTTAAGTTTTCTTCTTTTCAAAAGAAGACAGTAATACTGCATTGGTGATTTCCCCCCAGGGAAAAAAAAAGTGGAACAAAGGCAATTTAACTTTTCCTCATCCTGCGGGGTGGCAGTCGTACAATATGGATCCAAATATCCTCCAATCACACAAACAAAAATTTGTTCCACTTTACTGGGTGTTGGGATAAGGATTTGTCAAAACTGATCAAGCAGCTGCTGTCTATGGAACTTTATTAAGCTGAGACCAGGGCCACATGCAGTGACTGGTGAAATAGGGTGATCGTGGAGACATGGCTATTGAATGTTTGGATAAGGAAGGAGGTAAATCTGTCGGGAGTTTCCCCTGATCACTATGACATTTCTGCTCACTGTGGACACTAGTAAACCCAGATGGGTGTACAGGTCAATAAGAAAAACTGGGGGCTGAGGAAGCTGTGTATACAATCTTGCAGAGATGTGTGATCATATGAAAAAATGCCTCTGAGACTGAGCACTGGATATAGCACTGCCACATCAGGCCCATACTTGGAAGGGGCCAATAACAACTACGTGGGGACCCACAAGTATGTTTAGCACTGGGCCCTCAAAATAGTAATCCAGCCGTGCTCTCACTCTCCCTGCACATATGCCACATATGTAAATAACTATGGGAACAGGTGTAACCAGCATTCACAGAAAGGCGGGAGACGAACACTACTCCACATACAATAAAACCTGAAACCAAATAAAACCCTCTATTTTCTCACAACACTATTTCAGCAGCTTTCAAACTTTTTGAGCTGAGCCCCACTTTTGAGCGAAAAAAAATAGATACATGCAAGGCTGGGTGGGCCCTTGGTGTAAGTCAGAGTGTAGACAGGATGCTCCCACCCGGAGACATACTACACGGGGCTGGCATCATGGTAGCTCCCAAAACATCCCTCTGTGCCCCTCTATGGGGGGCATGCCAAGTTTGAAAACATTTGCTCTATTTCAATGCCACTGCATATGCTCTGGCCACAAAGCCACATATCAGGATTGGGAGAGGGGTAACAGGAGTGGAACTATCTCTGTCACTGACTTACATGTGTGAAGAAAATAAAACACATTCTCATAATCACTGACAGTCTATCACTGTGGCCTGGAAACTTACAAATGGGACTAAATATTCACCACACTGCCTATTAACAGTTATGCCCAACCATATCAGTGCAGACCAAAGCACTGCATTCCACGAGTACTTGTGAGCCAACCAAACATGGGCAAAATACTTCTGAAGAATGGCCAGAGGCTGTCACCATATGAGGAATTTATCATCACTTCCACAAAGGAGTTATGGGCGATGGAGGTCTTGCTGCGGCCTGACCTACCATAATTTTCATAACTGTCTGGACATAAATGCTTCCATCACCACTCTGCCAAACCAGGCTAAAAGAGCGGCTCCTGTCCAATGTGCTTTGGGAATCAGAAGAGTAGCTCCAGTTCACTGGCTCGCTCAGTTTGCTTCCTAGGAAGAACATTCCCATGCTCGGAGACCATTTCGTCCATTTGCAAGGAACTTATGAAAGCCACTGTCCAAGGAGCTTGTAAAAGTAAGCATTCAGACCCACATTTTGTCCACCTGTTAGGCCAGGGGTGGGAAAAGCAGGTTGATCTGGCGCACAGAAGCCCTGCCGCTCCCCCGCCCCCAGGCCAATTAGGGCCTGGGGGCGGGGAAGCGTCCAAAACTTCCTCCCATCCTGTGAGCAGCATGCAGCGCTATGAAGTGCTGCACGCTGCTCACAGGGAGAGAGGAGATGTCACATGCTCCCCCGCCCTCAAGCCCTGATTGGCCTGGGGGCAGGAGGAGTGTGCAAAGTTTCCTCCACCCTCTCCCTGGCCCTGCCAGGAGTGCATGACACTTCAAAGTGCCATACACTTGCGCGGTGGGGGGGGGGGGGGTGGCAGGGTGAAGGAAGCTTCATGCAGCACCCCGGCCCCAGGCCAATCAGGGCTTGGATGGCAGGGGAAGACATGATGCCTCCTCTCGCCCTGCGAGCAGCGCGTGGCACTTTGAAGTGCCGTGTGCTCCTCACAGGGTGCAGGAGGAGGCTTTGTGCACTCCCCCACCCCTCCTCCCAGGCCAATCTGGGCCTGGGGATGGGGGAGTGTGTGAAGCCTCTTCCCGCCCTGCCAGGGGCATGGGTGCCTAGAGGGAAGGGGGTTAAAGGGGCTACCCCACCCCCAGACCAATTATGGTCTGGGAGAGGGGAAGCCCATAAGCATTCTGGCTCCACCTCTTCCGGCCTGGCCCAGGCAAAAATTATTGCCCACACTTGTGCTAGGCAGTGGGCACAAGAGCCAGTCTAAGCCAGCTGAGAGTACCTCCCTACCAAGAGAATTCTCACCTACCAACTCTGGCCAGAATCCAGACTTTTTGCACAATCTGGGCAGCACAAGAGGCTGTGTTCTAACGGAGACATTGGTCCTTTGTCTATAATAAAGGGAACCCCTCATCTATTGTTAATTAGCTCAGGGATCCCCTCTTCAAGAAGAGTTTTTCGTACCATGAAACAAAAAGGTCATCCCAATAGTGCCCAACCAGCAGTTACCAATCATTCTCACTCTTTAAAACTCACCCAGGGATTAAGCTAAAATTGAGTGCCTGTGGGTGGCAAAAAAAACAAACAAACAAAAAAAAAACCACACAACCCTGCTGGAGGGCAGGCAGTGCATTACTGCAAATGAATACATATACATTTATAGAGCGTGGAAAACCCCCAACACATGATTTCATGATATTTAGACTAAGTGGCATGTCAACTACAGGAAGTGATTTTCTTCGTTTTCTCACACCCTTCCTCACCTACTTAGATATGACCTATAAACCACACAGTTTTTCTTCTTGATCATCCTGCAAAAGCTATTAGAAGTTTCAAGAAACTCAATTAATCTAGAAACTAATTTTAATCATGCTGTGATATTAGGAAGCATTTAACTGGAAACTTCAATTTATGCCATTTAATTAGTCAGCTCCTTGTGTAAATGAAGACCATTTGTACATATTCACAACTGAAAAATAAACTGCAGACTTGCTTAAAAAAACCCTCTCATTAATTTAATTTACTCATGATCACAGTTTTCCCATTTCTTGGGTTCTATCTGCATTAATACAAAATATGTACGCCTACATCTGAAAGCTAGTATTAATTACAGAAATAAATAGCTTGGTAAGCAGAGAGATCTCAGATTGAATAAGTAAAAAGAACAAAAAGCATGGTTATGTTGTTTTGCATCATTTCTATACAGTTTCGTCAACTAAAGGCAAGAATAATGCCACTGAAATCATAAGACTTGCTTCAGTAGTGTGTGAAATTCAACAACCAATCATTTGACAAAAAACAGAAACAAGTTAGTTTTCACCTTTCAAATAGATCTATTATTTAATGATTTTTTACCCTCTTCCCATGAAATATGGAGGCTACTTTCTGATACAGTTCCTGTTTCATGGAATGATTTGTCTATAGCCCTGTAGCCCAGGGTTGGGTGTAAATCATAAAGGACCTCTCTGCAAATCTACAGTTGTATAGAACTTATATCATGAAAGAAAGAGAAAGTTGAATGACTGCCCACTTCCTCCACAATGCAGGCTGCTCTCCGCACATCAGGCTATGCTCAAGTCTCTCTACTGGCTCCTGGTCAGTTTTAACGGCCAGTGTCAGGCCTTGGACCTAATCTTCAAAGCAATTCCTGGACTAATGGCCAGTTACATTAAAAATACTTGCGCTTTTTGTAGGCCAAAGCACAGCACATGAAGCCCGGGACAAAGCATGGATGAGAGCTAGGATCAAAACATTCTTGGTAGAGGAGATGGAGCTAATGAATACATTTGAGAACAGCATTTCTCAGCCTGCAGAGAAAGTAAAAACCTGCAGAGAAAAAAAAATAGAAAAAAAGGTCAAAATTGGCCATTCTGGTCTAGCAGTGAGCAGGGGCTGGCTGAGGGAGAGGATAAGACAGCGCAGGAGTGCTCCTATCAGTAAGTAGCTGGTAAGTGTTGCAGAAGGGCAGAGGCAGGAGAGTGGGTCTTTGGGCAGATTTGCAGGCTCTAGGAAATAGGAATGTGCAGAGGTGCTGCAGCACCTCCAGATTTAAAGTGTAACTCTGCTCTTGACCCGATGCTTTTGGTTCCTGGCTGCTGGCCTGTGCCCAGCGCTTTGCTCCTGGCCCAGCACCAGGGTCCTGATTCTCAGCTGCCCAGCTCAACGAGACTCAGGTCGAGAGATCCCGGGATCTGGGTCTGCTACTCACTTCCACGGCCCTGCTCTATGGAGGAGTCTCTGTGGTGTGGGGTATGTCTCTGAGCATAGGGGATTGTGAGAGTTTTGGAGGGGAGTGCTGTGGTTCTCAATTTGCAGCCTATGTAACGCATTGTGGGGCACATAACAGTTGAGAACCACTGTTTTAGAATCTGACTAACTTTAGAAAACAGTGCAAAATGTTTCTCTTCAAAAAGCCTTTTCAGTAGAGTAAGAATGACACTTAAAACTGACATACCCTTCTATCTAAAAAACCCCACAATAAAAAAGCCTGTAACAAACAAATTCATAAACCAACCAACCAACCAACCAAAACAAACCACAATCAGAATTATTACTCCATAAGAGAGAGGCAGGCCATATGCTCCATGAAGTCCACTGTAATTTACTGCACTAATATAAATATATAAATGCATGTTTCCATCAACTTTCAATTGGTACTTAAATTTAATCTGTCTTCAGTAAACCCTCCCACATATATATTACACAATGAAACAAATAAATAATGAAAGATTAATATAATAGTTTTTAGGGTAAGAAAATATTTTGCTACACATATTTCATATATGATGCAGGCACTGAATATAGTACCTAATATTGACCTGTAGTACCTAATACTGTCACTGATCTAGGATTAAACTTATGTCTTTGTAGTCAAATAACTGTTTTAGTTCCAGAGATCTGTTACTCTTTTGTTTCTCTCATTTATAATTTCTGGTAAATTAACAGATAATAATGTGTAGAGAGAAAAGAAACGCAAACTCAGTACAAGTTGAACCTCTCTAGTCCAGACCTCTCAAGTTCAGAACTCTCTGGTCTAGAAACATTTGTTGCCGGGAATGATTTTAGTTAGCCGGATGTCCACTCTTCATGGGTGTGATCAAATTTCCATGGTCCCACAAAGTTTGTTTACAGACACCAGTCCCAGCTCTCAGTGCTCTTATTTAACTCTTATTTACCCCTAAATGTCTTCTAAGAGCCCAATAAACAGTGGAAGTGTTGGTAATGCTGCTAGACAATACTGACCGCCTGTGGTCCGGAAAATTCTCTGGTTCAGAACTGGTCAGGGGCCAGATTACAAAGGTTTAACCTGTATTTCATTAATCTGAGAGTATACTTTGCAGTAAAATCTGTTCAGGTAACATTCAAACAATATGCACGGATGATGTTTTCCTAGGTTTCATAAGCTCATGCTGATCTGAGTTCAGGGGACTGTGCCAACTGCCACCTTGTTTGTTTCCTTGCTACAATGGCAGCCTCCCACCACAGGAGAGTGTCATGTACGGCACATGAAGTGGGGTTGCTGCAGCTTTCCTTGCTTCGTGTGGAATTGACATCAAGAGATTTTGGACTGTGCTTCTCACTTGGTGGTGGTGGTTTCTGCATGCAGAAAGGCAAGGGGGCTCTCAGGCACAGAGGAGGAGGGCAGAACAGTTACCCTTCACTGGGATTATATGACCAGGAAGGGGATGTACAGTATAACCCTCTCACTGCTTTACCTTTCCAAGATCTTATTCAGATGCTGGGGGGGCGGAGGGGTGGAAGGGGGGGGAGGAGGGGAAGAGGAGGAGGGAGGGGGGAAGTGAGGGAGGCCACTGGAGAAAAGAAGCAGGGGACTGATTATCTCTACCCCTCTCTCCTGCCCATATAAAGAAGGTAGGAGATAACGCCCCTGGAAGTTGCAAGTGGGGAATGGGATCAGGCCTGGGTTTTTCCCCAGAATACTCTAAGAGGGTTAGAAGGCCAGTGAGTCTCCAAGGAAGCACCAGGAATTTCAGTCACATCCAATACTAGCCAGGGAAAAACACAACTGATGATCAGAGAAGTCTGGGACAAGTAGAAGTGCTACTGGGCAAGTGAAAGCACTAGGTTTCCTGACTGCCAGGCAGTAGTGAATATATGGAGATATACCTATCTCATAGAGCTGGAAGGTCATTGACTCCAGGCCCCTGCCCTCACAGCAGGGCCAAGTACCATCCCTGACAGATTTGCCCCCCCCCCCAAGGATTGAACTCACAACTGTGGGTTTAGCAGGCCAATGCTCAAACCACTGAGCTGTCCCTCCCTCCTGGAAGTGGCTGAGTGAGAGTGAAGTGAAACAAACTGAGCTGCCCTTCAATAAGTGATAGAAAGAGCTAAAGGACTGAGCTGATTAACTGTATGACATCTTGAGCTCATTAACTGTACGCTGCAAATAATGCCTTGGAAGCAGGGCCTGAGACAAAGCTCCAGTTTGCATGTGTTCAATGCAGGGAGGGACAATCAGAGGACTGTGGGAATGGGAACCATGGAAAAGACTGTTTGCGTCAGAACTTTTTGGTTATAATCGGGAAGTTTTAAGAGTTTTTTTGCCATAAAAGCAAATACTTTCATTTTCTAGGCAAGCCAGAACAGCCATGGGGCAGTTTTCAGAGCACTACAAACTCCTTCTACTGGTCATCACCAGCAACAGAACCCAAGTTCTCAAGCACCAAAAAAACAGTTCTCAATTAACTGAACTAAACTCCATTAGCATGCGCTAGTTGTAGGCTCTTATCCTCAATGTGACCCATGCAACAGAAAGGAATATGACACAATTTAGCCAATATGTTACACAAAATCAGCTGCCCTAGCTACTGCTGCAAGACACGAGTATAATTCAAAGAGAGAAAATAAAAGCTATAATTAAAAAAGAGAAAATAAAAGCATAGGCAACAGCTAGAAAGTTCATAGGTAGATACATTTTTGCCAGAAAGATAAATAGCACTGTAATTTGGTTCCCAAGCCAGCATAGATTTTATTGTAAAATAAACTACAATTTGGTTATGTGCTGCTGCAAAACACAACTTAAACACAAAATAGAACTCCAATTTATTTTAGGAGAGAGGACTTACAGCCCTTGACAATTACCAGGTAGTTTAATTTCTTAAATCAACTCTTGCCTTTACAAACCTCTATGGCTATGTCTACACTGCAGCCTTTGTCGGCAGAGACAATACAAAAGAAGTGCTCATTAGCATTTATCGCGCTCTCATTTGCATAGTCTCTTCCTATCCATTTTGCAGAAGGGGTTTTTGCACAAAAAACGCAGTGTAGATGGAGCCATTTTACACACACACACACACACACACACACACACACACAACACTACCCTTTTGCCCTGACTATACTGTGGATTTTTTTGCGCAAAAACCTCTTTCACAAAATGGATCGGAAGAGACCATGCAAATGAGAGTGCGAGAAATGCTAATGAGCACTTAATTTGCCTTGTGTCTGCCGACAAAGGCTGCAGTGTAGATGTAGCTTATAAGAAAAAGTTATATACACACACTCTTTGGGTGATTTAAAAATATTTGAAAAAATATCAGCCTGCTTCTGTTTGGATTTTTGCTTTAGAAAAACCAGTAAACATTGAAGCAGCAGAGATTAATGCTGAAGATGTGGGCTAAGTCTTGAGTAAACAAGAAGTACATGAGCACAAGAGAATGCTAAGGAATATGAGGAACTTAAAACTGCATATACTTGAAAAAGTGGGAGCTCTTAAGGTGGAATCAGAATGAAACATCAGCAAAATATCTTATATGCTTCATTTAAATAGTTCTCCAATATAACTAAGTCTGGTATTCATATACTTTCTGTATGAATATTGTTTTCTTACCAGTCTTCTCAAATGGAAATTTTTTCACTCCCCAGATGGAAGTTTTCAGAATAAACAGAAAGTTGAATTTGGCCAGAATAAAGAACTACAGGCAGTCCCCGAGTTATGCGGCTCCGACTTACGTCGGATCCGCAGTTACGAACGGGGCCACCTCCCCGGTCTCCAGCAGACCAGCGAGAGGAAGCAAAGCGGTGGAGCACGCGGGCAACGGACAGCCCAGACACGTCTGGGCTGTCCGCTGCCCGTGTGCTCCGCGGCTTTGCTCTGCTTTGCTCCCCATCCCCCTGGTCTGCTGCCCGCGTGCTCCGTGGCTTTGCTCTGCTTTGCTCCCCGTTCCCCTGGTCTGCAGACCAGGGAGAGGGGGAGCAAAGCAGAGCAAAGCCGCGGAGCCCGAGGGCAGCAGGACAGTCACAGAGTGTCTGGGCTGTCCCACTGCCCCCGTGCTCCGCGGCTTTGCTCCGGACGCCTGTGGTATAGCAGCTGGGGCGCTGCCGGTTGGTCCCGTAGCGCCGAGGAGCGGCGGCGCTACTGGACCGACCCAGCAGCACCCCAGCTGCTCTGCCCCAGGCGTCCCCAAGTCAGCCGCTGCTGAAACTGACCAGCGGCTGACTACAGGAAGCCCCTGCCCCGGGCTTCCTGGAATCAGCCGCTGATCAGTTTCAGCAGCAGCTGACTTGGGGATGCCTGGGGTTCTTAAGTTGAATCTATATGTAAGTCAGAACTGGCATCCAGATTCAGCCGCTGTTGAAACTGATCAGTTTCAGCAGCGGCTGAATCTGGACGCCAGTTCCGACTTACATACAGATTCAACTTAAGAACAAACCTACAGTCCCTATCTTGTACGTAAACCGGGGACTGCCTGTATAGTTATTTGCGAAAGTGTGCTTACACAAGGCATCTACTGTACAGGCAGTCCCCAGGTTACATGGATCCGACTTACATCAGATCCCTACTTACAAACGGGGTGAGGCAACCCCGCACTAGCTGCTTCCCCCCAGCAGACCAGGGAGACGCGAAGCTAGCGCTCCCCTCCCCTCCAGCAGACCAGGGAGACGTGGAGCGGCTTTTCTCAACAGACACCTCAGCTTGAGAATAAAGGACTGAGGGAAGTGAGGTGTGGGAGAAGAAAACTGAGCTCTGGAGAAATGTTTGGCTAGAGTTTCCCCTACAATATGTACCAGTTCCGACTTACATACAAATTCAACTTAAGAACAAACCTACAGTCCCTTTCTTGTACGTAACCCGGGGACTGCCTGTATACTGTTTGAGCATTGGCCTGCTAAACTCAGAGTTGAGAGTTTAATCCTTGAGGGGGCCATTTAGGGATATAGGGCAGGGGATCCCAAACTTTTCGTCACGGGGACCAGTAAATCCATTCACAAGCTTATGGAGGACCGATAACATTCATTTGAATATTTGCATATTCATTAAGCAAATGATAAATATTTAAATATGTTGTTTCTGGTCCTCCCAAAGCCCCCAGTGCCAGCATTACCAAAGCTTTTGATACAGTCACCCAGGATATTCTTGCCAGCAAGTTAAGGGAATATGGATGGGATAAATGGTCTGTAAGATGGATAGAAAGCTGGCTAGATCAGGGTTTCCCAAACTTTTTACTTTAGTAGGAACCTGTTTTTTTTCAGTACTGTCCTTTGCAGCCCAAAAATATAAATGCATATACAAAAAAAAAAGAATGAAAAATGAATACATTTTCAATGTTTCACCCGGCTGCATCCTCCATTCAGCCTGGGCCAGGGCTTGGGGGACCCGGTGCCGCATGAGCACTTCACGAGGTGGGAGCAGGAGCAGATTGGGGGTAGGGTATCTGGCTAGGAGGGAGGATGCAAGGAAGGGTACCACTGCCCCCAACCCTGCTTCTGCCGCCTGTCCCCCCACATCTCCGCGGGACAGCCCCGCCGCCCACCCACCCGCCTGCCTGGATCTCCACGGGACAGCCCCACTGCCCCCAGCCCTGCTTTCGCCGCCTGCCTGCCCGGATCTCTGCAGGACAGCACCCACCACTCCCAGACCTGCTTTCGCTGGCTGCCCGCCCGCCTGCCCAAATCTCCGCAGGACAGCCCCACTGCCCCAACCCTGCTTCCCGGCAGTCAGTTCCCTCCTCCCCCACCTCCTCCCAGCCCGCACCCCTCTGCTCCCCTCCCGACAGCCATGCTGAGGCCCAGTATTTTTTTTCCCAGCCATGGCCCATAGTTTGGGAAATGCTGATCTAGGGCAAATCTGTCAGGGATGGTACTTGGTCCTGCCATGAGGGCAGGGGACTGGACTAGATGATCTCTCAAGGTCCCTTCCAGTTCTATGAGATAGGTATATCTCCATAAAAAAAAAAAGTATCGTTGTGGGTATTAAGTTGTTTTCCATGTAAAACAATGGGGAAAGATTACATAAGGTAAGAAACAAAATACAGGACTATGTAGCACTTTAAAGACTAACAAGACGGTTTATTAGATGATGAGCTTTCGAGGGCCAGACCCACTTCCTCAGATCAAATAGTGGAAGAAAATAGTCACAACCATATATACCAAAGGATACAATTAAAAAAATGAACACATATGAAAAGGACAAATCACATTTCAGAACAGAAGGGAGATGCGGGGGGGGGAGGGAAGGAAGGTGAATGTCTGTGAGTTAATGATATTAGAGGTGGGGAAGGATAGATGTCTGTGAGTTAATAGTATTAGAGGTGATAATTGGGGAAGCTATCTTTGTAATGGGTAAGATAGCTGGAGTCTTTGTTCAGCCCCCCCGCGGAGAGTGTCGAATTTTAGCGTGAATGCCAGTTCAGAGGATTCCCTTTCAAGTGCAGATTTGAATGTCTTCTGAAGTAGGATGCAGGTGAGTAGGTCATTGAGACAGTGTGCTTTCTGGTTGAAATGGCAAGCAACTGTTTTTTCTTTGTGATCCTGTCTAATGTCTGTTTTGTGGGCATTGATTCTTTGGCGAAGTGTCTGAGACGTTTGTCCAATGTACATAGCAGACGGACACTTTCGGCACATGATAGCATAGATTATATTTCTGGAGGCGCAGGAATATGTATTCTTGATTTTATAACTCACTTGGGGTATGTCTACACTACCCCGCTAGTTCGAACTAGCGGGGTAATGTATGCATACCACACTTGCTAATGAAGCCCGGGATTTGAATTTCCCGGGCTTCATTAGCATAAGCGGGGAGCCGCCATTTTTAAATCCCCGCTGCTTCGAACCCCGTGTAGCGCGGCTACACGGGGCTCGAACTAGGTAGTTCGGACTAGGGTGCCTATTCCGAACTACCGGTACTCCTCGTTTCACGAGGAGTACCGGTAGTTCGGAATAGGCACCCTAGTCCGAACTACCTAGTTCGAGCCCCGTGTAGCCGCGCTACACGGGGTTCGAAGCAGCGGGGATTTAAAAATGGCGGCTCCCCGCTTATGCTAATGAAGCCCGGGAAATTCAAATCCCGGGCTTCATTAGCAAGTGCGGTATGCATACATTACCCTCCTAGTTCGAACTAGGAGGGTAGTGTAGACATACCCAGGGTTAGGTAAGAAAGTTCGCTAGGGATTGCAAGAGTCCTTTGAATGAATACCCACAGTTTAAGGTGTGAAATCAAAGACATATCTGAAAATTGTGTGGTAATTCTCTAGTTAGAAAGTTTATTCCTCTTTATTTTTTGAAATACTGCAGATTAGAGTGTTTTTTCAAGAGGGGGAGTGATTTTTTAGAGCATCTGTGTGGATTATATTATTTTCCTAGAGCAGTGTTTCTCAACCTTTTTTTTTTTTTTTATAAAGTACTCCCTTTAAAAAAAAATTATAAGTATCCCTAGTACCTACAGTTTTCAGACACACAAATTTTTTTTCTATTGTTGCAACACATTTGTTTAGACAACTTAATCGTAGCCTGACCAGCAATAACATTTTTGGGTGTAAAAAGTACAAAATTAATAAAATGCTGTAAAACTTAAAACAAAATTCAGTTTTCCCCAAATTTCAGTTGTGTTGACGTACCCCACAAAATTCTTTCAAGTACCCCCAAGGGTACTCGTACCACTGGTTGAGAAACACTGGCCTAGAGCACTAATTTGCTTAAGGGCCAGGCAGATAAATAGTTCAGTGAAAAGCCCAGAGAAAAAAATTAACAGTCCTACACATAGGTTTTCTAGACCTTTAACCATTTTTGTTGCTCTTCTCTGGGCCTTCTCCAATTTCTCAATATCTTTCCTGATTTGTGGAACCTCTGGACACACTATTCCACTTAAGACCTAATCAGCTCAGAGCAGAGTGGGAAAATCATTTCTTATGTCTTGCTTAGAACAACCCTGTTCACACATTCCAGAATCATGTTTGCTTTTTTTTTAAACAGTTGTCACACTGTTGACTCATATTTCTCTTGTGGCCACTATGACCCCTAGGATCCCTTTCTGCAGTACTACTTCTTAGACAGTCACTTCCCATTCTGTATGTGTGAAACGGATTGTTCCTTCCTAAGCAAAGTACTTTGCATTTGTCCTTATTAAATTTCATCCTATTTACCTCAGACCATTTCTGCAGTTTGTCTAAATCATCTTGAATTATAATCCTATCCTCCAAAGCACTTGCAAATCGCATTGTGGTATCATCCACAAACTTTATAAATGTACAAAACACACACAGAGGAGGAGGAAGCAGAATTCAATCATAGAATCACAGAACACTAGAACAGGAAGGAACCTCGAGAAGTCAACCACTGCCCTCTGGGTAGGACCAAGCACTGTTTAGATCAGGCAAGTAAAACTCGAATCCTACTGAGGGCCGCACAAACGAAAACTGATAGCTTTCAGGGCCACCTACGGTTCCCAGATGGTTTGTCAAGCAAAAACAAAAAAACAAAATCAAATCAAATCAAAATCAAATCATTTTAGGTGCCAGGCAGAAGGTACCAATACCAGACACCGGGCAACCCAAGCCAAGACAAATGTACTTTGTCGGAAAGTCGTAGTTATTTATGATTATAGATTATGTTTTAGGTATATTTTATAATATTAAAATAATTTGATGTGTAAAATTGTAATTTTACATAATTTTTAATTTAAATATAAATGTAAGGTACTTTTAAATTTTGTATATGATACATAACTTGTTTGTTGAAATAAAAACAAGTATAGACAATGGTTAATCAAATAGAACAGGCTTCTGAAAATTTCAGATACTTTGTAAGTTTGAGATTTTGCATAAAGATATAATTATTCATGCTATGACATTTATTGGTATAAAAATTGACATTTATTGATATAAAATTAATATACATTTTGTGATTTTATTTGGGAATACATAAATAAAAACAAAATATTAACAAAATAACCCTTTCCTCTCCCCCAGAGCCAGGCACTCTCATACCCCTGTTCTAACCCAATCCCCCTCCATTCGCCCAGAGCCAGGCCTGCCCCAACTTACTGCCTTTCCCCCTCCCCCAGAGCCAGGCACTCCCAGCCCCCTAACCTAATGCCTCTCTCTCCCCCCCCCCCCCACAGCCAACTACCTCCCCCCCAATCTAATGACTCTCCCCAACCCAATACCTGGGTCCCGGAGTCAATGTTGACGGGTGAGGTGCTGGGGCAGCGAAAGCACAGTGGCCAGCTGTGAGTGCCTGCTGGAGAGCACAGCGCAGAGCACCCAGCCACCCAAGAGTGCGTGTGCAGAGCAGCCCGGCTGGCTGTGAGCAGGCACTCGGCCACATGCTCCAAGTGGCCAGTGGGCTGCACTTCATTCTTCTTTAAAAATGTTCTGGTGGGTCACAAAAAATTTTGATCAGGCCGCATGCAGCCCTCCATACACCAGTCTGACATTCTCGGTCTAGATCATCCCTGATAGATGTCTGTCTAACCTGCTCTTGAATATCTCCAGAGATGGAGATTCCACAACCTCTCTAGGCAACTTATTCCAGTGTTTAGCCACCCTTACAATTAGGAACTTTTTCCTAATGTCCAACCTAAACCTCCCTTGCTGCAGTTTAAGCCCATTGCTTCTTGTCCTAAGAAACAATGGGGGAGAAAGTACTTGCATGCTTTTCTTACTGCCCAGAGTTCTAAAATGTTGATGTGCAGGCTTGACTCTGAAGGAGCCCATCTTCCCTGTGTGCTGTGACCGTTGGTGTGTGTACCCCAGCCAACTAACTTTCCTCTGAAGCAAGGAGAGCATGAGGCACATATGGTGAATTTTGACCTGGTCTCCCCTTAGAAGGGTTACCCATTGCTAAAACCTGATATCAAACATACATTGATCTTTGTATTTGGTGTTCTGCTACTCAGCTGCACTGTTTGCTGTCACCAGCAACAGGTTAGTTTACAAGAGTGGAGACTAGACCTGGGTGTGCATTGTAAGTGGAATTTTTAACCAGAAATTGCCAGTCCCATTAGCATTATTTTTGTGTGGTATAATCAATTTTGAACAGTTAAGGACTGTCAATACTGCTATACACAAGCTCTCAAGATTGCACTGAACTCTGAGATTGTGTAAGAAGCCTTTACAGACACACAATTTGAGATCCCCTAACAGCACAATAGCCACAAACTGCACTTTACGATCCAGCCTCTGATCACTGTGAAACATTTTATGCTTTTATCATAATATACCTGCTTACAGTAAACATATAGCGATCCCCCCCCCCCACACACAGCCACCATAGCCAAATCACATGCATCTTTGGCAAATGAGATACTCATATTCCAAATATCACAAACCCATAACATTTTATTTTATGTTATTTCCAGATGGAAGGGGATTAAACAACCTTGTAAAGAAGATAAATTATTTATATGGTTGATTGGTTGGCGTGTTTGATTTTTTCTAAGAGAGATACCCATTTTTATGAAAAGTAATCTACAAACTGAAAGAACTAATTTAGAAACCTGACTAAATTTGGGGCATGATTCAATTCCCATGATAGCAGGCCTTCTTAAATGTTATATGAATCACAAAATTAGCACTGTAGCTAAACAGTTTCAGTTACAGACTCCTATTTTCATATCTACATAACTTTCCAAAACATTCACCTTTCATTCTGAAATTTTCCATCTTTGGTGTCTGTCAAAAGGTGACTTTGTTTTTGGAAAGTGTGAGCAAAATTCCTTCTGGGGATTTTGAGTTTTGTAAGGGAAAGTACAAGAATGAGAATCATTTTTCCAACTTAAAAATAAGTGCCATGCTTTCTCAACCAAGACAACTGAAAACAACTACAGTTTGTAAATGCCACTTAATGAAGTTCACATCTGTGACCAAATATAAAACAAAGATGGATTTGATAACAGTAAGATCAGTGATAAGGCCATTGCTGAGAAGGCTCAGTTGGCATCTGCTAAGCTTTTTTTTTTTTTAAGAAGAGGCAAATGAAGTCCTCGCCATTCCATATCACAATTAGAGATATTAAAATGTGTTTATTTAGGTAAATGTGTAACTACTGAAAATGGGCACGGGCTCATCAGTTAACCATGTACACATTTACATCTTCACATCTCTACTCACCAGAAACACCCACATGCGCACATGCACATTAAAAAGTCATGAACTACACCCTAAAAAATCACGAGTCTGGCTCAAAACTCAGTAAAGAGCCCTAATCTCAGTAAAGAGCCCTTGTTTTTTTTATCTGACTCCTGATTTGAACGTCTGCCACATAGTCCCAGTTGTGGGCCTGAGAGAGAAAGAGACACAATGAGAGTGCTGTTAACGCTCACATATTTATAGTTAATGAGGTGTTGGCCCATGCAGCAAGAGTTCTCACCACAGCCATGTTTTTCAGCCTTTTAGGGCTCAGAAACTATTGGCAAACCTTGATGGCCTGTTGCAATAGAGAGATTTACCTGGACATGTCCCCAGACTTTATTCCCCCATAAGGCGTCTAGTGAAAGTGACTATTTCACAGGCTCCCCACAGATGTTGCTGCAAAGGGGGGCTTCCCCAGCTGTTAACTAGAGAGAGGAAAGGAGGGGCAGAGAACCAAGATAATCTCCAAAACACACAGCCCTCCTGATGACTCATGGTGGAACAGGGGGCAAAAGATGAGCGAGATCTGGGAGCAAATCTGGGGATGTAGTGAGAAAGGAATTGGGATTCTGGGAGAGGTGAGTCAGGAACCTGGGGAAGGATATGGGGTAGAAGGTTGGTGAGGTGACAACTCCCCAGAAGACACACAGCTCTCCCCCCCAGCCCATGGGAGGCAGAGAGTGGGAGAATTTAGAAACATAGGGTAAATGGGGAGAGGGCTGGAGGAAGGAGCTGGGAGGAAGCAGGGGGAAGATGGGTGGTATGACAGAGAGTGAGTCACGGGGCTGATAAGAAGGTACATGGGTAGGTGGGGAGTGTCCAGACAAGGGAGCATAATGGGGGTTTGGAAGACTGGGTGTTGGCTGGCTGCAGAGAATGGAACAGTGCATGGGGGAGGGGGAGCACTGGAGAAAGTGGAACCAATTGCTCCCTCTCAGTTCCTGTTCTGTGGAGCTGGCTGGCTCAGCTCCTTGCTCTGGACACTGCAGCCTTTGGGAACAGCTACGCTACATCTGTGAGAAAAGTTTTGAGATCTGGTACTTGAGGTTGCAGTCCATTCGCTCAGATTTCACCAGCCTACCCCCAATCCTCGTAATCATGACAGAAAGGCCAGATCTGAGCGGTGATCCCTCCAGCCAGGTCACACAATCAAAACGAACCCCTTCCAGGGTAACCAAAGTCCAACAAAACTATCTATCTGCTCTCACCAGCATCTTAAGCCCAGGCTCTGGGCCCTTAAAATACAGGCACCTCTCACTGAGGCTGTCAAAGGATGCTTGTTACCGTCTTGGGGTTTATACCATTTTACCAGCGGTCTATGGTGGAAGCCAAACCAAACCAATGCTCTGTGTTCCAAACCAAGGACACTATATAACAGCAACCACATACCACTACCTACAGTTCATTGCTGCTATTTCCCTAGGTCTTTTCCAGCTTGGTCGCTTTATCTTCGCCCATTATCACAGGGTTAAAGTTCTCAGGTCCTCTTTCCCAGCTTTAGTCAATGTAAGTTCCTCTGGCTAGAGAGAAGCCTTCTGCCTTGCCCCTCTGGTCCCAGACAGGAACTGACCTAAGGTCCCACAGCTTCTTTTATCTGAGCCTGCTGGACTCTGATTGGCTGCTTCCATGACATCTTCCTAGGCATGCCTGAAAGACCCACCTTAGCCACTCCTTTCTACACTGCACTCATAGCTTGAAATAAGCTATGCAATTTCAGCTATGCAAACTGTGTAGCTCATTGCAAGTCAATTTCAAAATAGGTTATTTATTGCTCATGGAATGAGGTTTACAAGGATGCTGGAATAGCGAGCCTGTTATATTTCGAAATAATGGACATGCTGTTAAGACGCGGGATAGCTATTTCAGGATACCTCTGGTATCCCAAAATAGCTCCACAGTATAGATATAGAGTGCAGTAGGAGCATGGGGCCTCCAGGAGGGGCCACAAAGACCTGGTACAACCTCTCACAATTACACAAGCACTTCGTTATATTTGTTTCTTTGAAAAGCTGTGTGGCAAAGAGAGGTGGTTATTGCATACTAAAGATGCGGATTCTAACACCCGCTTTACCTGAAGCGACCTTGTGCAAAAATTTTATCTGCGTCAGTTAACTTTGAGGTATGAAACACCTAGCAAGGGGCATAAAAGACAATAAGAAACAGTTCTTTAAATACATTAGGAGCAAGAGAAAGAAGGAAAGTGAAGGTCCTCTACTTAGCAAGTAAGAAAAGGTACTAACTGATGACATCAAGAAGAGTCGACTGCTGCATTTAATGCCTATTTTTCTTCAGTTGTCACTAAAAAGATTAATGGTGACTAGATGCTTAATACAATTAATGTTAACAACAAGGGGAAAGAAATGAAAGCCAAAATGGGGAAGGTTAAAGAATACGTGGAGAAGTTAGATGTATCCAGGTTGGCTGGGCTAGATGAAATTCATCCTAGGGTTCTTACGGAACTAGCTGAAGTAATCTTGGAAGCATTAGCAATTATCTTTGAGAACTCCTAGAGGACCATGGAAGTCCCAAAAGATTGGAGTAGGGAAAATATAGTACCTATCTTTAAAAAGAGAAGGAAAAAAAGGGCATGAAGACTTCTAAACCAATCAGTCTAACTTCGATACCTGGAAAAATACTAAAGCAAGATATTAAACAATCAACTTGTAATCACTTGCAGGATAATAGGGCTACAAGGAATACCCAGCATGGATTTGTGAAGAACAAATCAAGTCAAACTAACCTAATTTCCTTCTTTGACATAGTTACTGCCCTAGTGGCCAAGGGCAAAAGGAATGAACAGGACATATCTTGAATTTAATAAACTTTAACAGTTGCACATGACGTTCTCGTAACCAAATGAGGGAAATGGCATCTAGATTAAATTGCTTGGGAGGGGGAGGATGTATTACAAAAGTAGTTATCATTGATTTTCTGTCAAATTGCAAGGCTGAGGGATGTATCTAGTGTGATTTCACAGGGTCAGTTCTAGGATTGGTACTCCAGGTTGGACCTCCAAAAACCAGGACTCTCTTGTCTGGCAACCTCTGTGGTCTGGCGGGGCCACAGATTTTCCTGGACCAAGGAGGGAGTCCTGGCTGGGAGCCCCAGTGGTAAGAGGGCTGGTGTCTCGGACCTGCTCAGGCTGAGGCTGAAGCCCCAGTAGTGGGGCAGGGGATGTGGCAGCCCCAGAAGCAGGGCCAGAGCCAGGGATGCGGCAGCTGCAGCAGCCCCAGTAGCGGGGCTAGGGCTAGGAATGTGGTAGCCCCAGTAGTGGAGCCAGGGCCAGGAACATGGCAGCCACAGCAGCCCCAGTAGCGGGGCCAGGGACACAGCAGCATGGCAGCCTGGCGGGGGAGAAGCTAGGGCCAGCAGCCGGGAAGAAAGGCGGGTTGGGGGGCCGGTAGCAGGGGACTTCCCCTAGTCCAGCAAATTCCCTCGTTTGGGCCTGGTCAGGTCCCGAGGGTGCCAGACCAGAGAGGTCCAACCTGTTTTTAATATTTTCACTAATGACTTGGATAATGGCACGAAGAGTATGTTTACAAAACTTGCAGAGGATACCACACTGGGAGGGACTGCATGCACTTCAGAGAACAAAAAAGGAACTGAAAACAATCTTGACAAATTAGAGAATTCTTTTAAGCTGGCTCCCCGCACGTACTGGCTCCCATTGAGCTGGTTGCATCCCCTTCCCTCCTACATTGCTGCCTCTGTATTAGAGGCAGCAGCAAGGGGTGGAGGCAGCTGGCTCCCTGTGTGCGCTGTTTCCCATGGAGCTGCCTCCTCCTCACATGTAAACGTCTAACCACCGAAAATGTCTGCAGTTACGCGTTTATAAATATAAGTGCATTTTACATCCCTAACAAAAATAGCAAAACAGAATCAGAAAATCTGATGTATGTGGACAGGTTTAAAAACTGGTCACGTTCAATCTTGAGAAAAGAAGAGTAACCTCATAACAGTTTTGAAATATGTTTAGGGATGATTGTGCTGTCTACTGAAGGTCAGACAAAAACTAATGGGTTTGGTCTGTAGCAAGGGAAATTTAGGTTGAATGTCTGGAGGACTTTCTAATGACATGGATAGTTAGTTCTGGAATAGGGGAGGTTGTGGAATCCTTATCAAGGGAGGTTTTCAAGAAAAAAATTGGACAAACACCTGTCAGGGACAGTCTGGGTTTACTTGGTACTGCTTCATTGCAGGGGACTGGATTTGATGACCATGAAGGATCTAGGGTTGCCAGGTGTCCGGTACTAAACCGGACAGCCCGGTATTTGCACCTTCTGTCTGGTAAAAAATAATTCAGAAGTAGGAATAAGAGATCCTCCGGAAAAGGGCTTTTTTCCGGAGGATCGGGGCCAGTGTAGACGCTCTTTTCCGGCTTTTCTAAAAGCCGGAAAAAAGCGGCGGACATTTTTATTTAAATGCCGCGGGGGATATTTAAATCCCCCGCGGATTTCCCTATTACGACCTGTGAAATTAACATGCCCCTTTCGGAAAAGGGGCCAGTGTAGATGTAGCCTGGGTGTATAGTCAGTTTGCTAGGTTTGTGAGAGTGAGTCTTTCATCCAAGAACATGAATGTGATTTAAATGGGAAAAATCCACAAAAATTAGGAAAAGGACTGAGTAGCAGCAGTAGTAATTTTTTTAGTGAATACAATAGATTTTAAGATGATGACACAAAGCAACACAAAACATACAATTAAATTATAATTCTGATTTCATTAATATGAATGAATTTATATGTTTAAAAAATTCAATATATTTTATTTTTGAAGACAACATAACTTAGAAATGTCAAGCTGCTCTACAGGACGCTTGATTGGTAGGTACAAAAAAGTGAAATACCTGCCAGTTCTGGTTTTGACTCTCAAAGATTCACTGTGTGAAGCAGCTCTCTAGCTTCTCACAGAGATGCACTACCACAATGCAAACCTATCCTCAAAAAACTCCAGTGGATTCCTATCAATTTCAAGACCCTATCAAAACTGCTTTCCTTTTTTGTAAGACCCACTATAGATTTGCTCCTACTAGAATCTGTGGTATTCGGATATGATGATGACCTACATAGACTAGATCAGAACATGTTAGGGAATTCGTTTCCAACTCTCCTATTTCCTCTTCATCATTTAGCCCTTTCAGATTTCCAGTGGCTATTTCTTCTCTATACTCCTGTGTGCTCTCCAAAGCAGCTATACAGACACACTGTAGTTCTGCTCATGCTGTGTGGCTGGTTGGGCCAGCCTCATACCTGGGAGGAGAAGAGGGTCAAGCAGATTTGTACTTGGGTGGCTAGAGGCCATTCTGCTATTTTTAGCACACTGGCTTGAACAGAGCTAGTGAGAGTCACTCTATCCTTTCTGGAAAGCATGCTCCCAAGTGCTGTGTAAATATCTCCTTAAGAATGCTTTCTCTTCAGCAACACCTTAGGAAACAATCCTAGGCATTCACACCCCATTTACTCTCCCTCTACTTTCAGGAATCAGAAACTCTTTTCTCCCTTTCTCTCTCTTTTTTTTTTTTTTTTTTTTTTTTTTTTTTTTTAATAAAACTGAAAGAAGAGTGACAGTTTTATTTAACTTTCAACTATTATTTAACCCCAACAAAGCATTTGGGGATGAAATGTATGGAAGGCACCACGGAAAACAAATCTGAATTGTAATGCTCATAGCTCAGAAATAAATAGCTTTTCTTCATGAATGTTGGTAAATGCCAGACTATATTGTGTAGATTTCACAGTTGATTTCATAAAAGAAACCCCAGGATGGAAAATAAATTGTACAATACTGTGAGTTACTGTGAGGATGGATGGCAATTCAGAGATGAAATGTCAAGTTTCAAGCTACTGCAAATCATTACACATACCAGAAACATTTACAAAAAACCAATGTAACAGCACCTCAGAATTACTTTTCTATGGTTATATACCTGTTTTAGATTTATTGGCTACGATCTCACTCTTAATCTAGCATTAATCATTTTCATAAGATAGAGGCAACAAAGGGGGGACGAGTATGTCAAAGTGGCAGCGCTGCATAGCAGTGAGACACTGCCACTTTAAAACCCCAAGGTTGCTGTGTGGCTGCTGCCCCTTTAAAACGCTGCCTCCACGTATTTCAAAGGGGCAGCAGTGGAGCCCGGCATCAGCTGGGGACTCCCCATCCGATCCTGGGCTCTGCGCAGCATTCCCCCAAAACCCAGGGTCAGCTGGGGAGTCCCCAGCTGAACCTGGACTCCAAGGCACCTGCCCCTTTAAAATGCTGCCTCTGGACTCCCCAGCTGATCCTGGGCTCCCCCCTGCATTTCCCTAGAACCAGCTAGGGAGTCCCCAGCTGACCTCAAGTTCTGGAGAAATGCTGTGCGGAGCCTGGGATTAGCTGGGGACTCCCCAGCAGTCCCTGGGCTCCACATGGCACTTCCCCAAAACCCAGGGCGGTTCCGGGGAAGTGCCGCACAGAATCCATGGTCCCCGGGATCCATGGCTTTGAAATGCACAAGAGCCGCTGTTAGGGACTCTTGTGCATTTCAAAGCAGGCACTGTGTGCAGCCCAGAGTCAACGGGATTTCCTGCTAGTCCCGGACTGTACACGGAGTTCCGCAATCCTCCTTTGAAATGTACAAGAGCCCCACTGGGGGGTTCTTGTACATTTCAAAGTACGAATGTGGAAGTGCCTATCGACTAGTCAATAGGTTACAAAATAATTATTTTCTGCATTCATAATCCAGAAATACGAAGGAGGGAAGAAAGGAAACAGTGGTTCATTTTTAATTCTAAATACTGCTTCCTGAGTAGCCAATGGGTCATGTGTTAGTAGTGGCCTTCTAAAAAACAAACAAAAACAAAATCTTAGCACAGGGTAACTTTACCATGTTATAACAATTTAAATCACTCTGAAAAGCCTGGAACATATTTTTCTATCAGTGTGAAGAATAATTTTTGTAAAGTGAACCAAGGCAAGTGCAAATGTGCACCGCCAGTAGAAACACATGCTACTAGCTGTGGGTGCTCTGCTTATCAGATGGGAAGCATTTAAATCTTTCTGGGGGGGAGGGGCTGCCCAAGCGATTAGCTTGTAGGGAACAATGCTTTGCTCTTGTTTGGGGGCTTTTCAGTAGGAAACCAAACCACAGTAAGAACTTCATTGCAATGGTGTGATGTTCTAAAGAGAGCTGGGTTTGAAATGGTTTTCCCATCCTGCAAATATTCTTGAGATTTAAACATTTTTCCCTATCTTGAAAAAATGATAGTAATAATCTCAAGTATATTACAAACAAAAAAAAATCAGGATGTTTCCTTTTTGATTGTTTCAAAGTGTTTTGATTTGAAACATTTGACAATAGGTTTTTTATTCTAATTTCAACTATTGAAAGAAAAAGTCACTGTGAATAAAAAAAAAGGAAAAAAAAATGATTAAGTAAATGTCAAAACAAGACAGACTATTTAAAACGATTTTTTTCTCCATTTTTTAAAATGGGAAATTCATTGCACCAGACACTATTTTACACAGTTTCGGTTTCAACATCAGCATTTTTCAACACACACAAAAAATCATATTTTCCAATCAGCTTTAGTTCCAAGTAAATAAAGGTACTGTTTTTCCAGAGGCAGCAGTGTAAACTTGGTCCTAGGGAGGAGTTTGCTTGTCTCAGAAGTAGTAAGTACTAGCCATTGCTGGAGAACAAGGTGTTAAAGCAAATGGATCTGTGATCTGACCTGGTAATGTTATGTCTTTCTTGTGTTTACACACATGCCTCTTCCACCGCTTGGACAGTATTTTTTTTATTTCCTTATACAGGAACATCAAACAAAAGCCCACAAGGTGTCTAAAGAATAAAGATGCTATTTTGAGATATTACAAATTGTTTACTGCAACAGCACTAGAGGAGTAATTTTACAATATTTTATGTAGTTTCACTGCTGCTCTTCTCAATAAGTGTGTGGGGTTTTGTTCTTATCTGTTTTCCCCATTCATTAAGGGCTCAACCTTGGAAACTCTGACTCCAAAGTCTAATTTTAGGTATGGTTTTCAAATTAGGGATGTAAAATCCCATTTAATTGGTTAACTGGTTAAACAAAATGTTAACCAATTAAAGCGGGGGGAGGGATAAGAAGAGTGCTCCAGCCAGCTTATTCAACCTGGCTGGAGAAGCCCCTGCCTGTAGGGTTGCCAGATAGTTTCACAAAAAATACTGAACCGTTCACAAAAAAACAGGAAAAAATTCTGTTGAGGAAAAAAAAAAAAAAAAGGACCAGGGCTGAAATGCAGTTGTGGCCCCTTTAATTACGCTCCCTGCTCCCTCCGCCCCCAGCATGTCCCAAGTGGCCTTCCAGGGAAAAACAGATAATAATTTTTTGAATTTTTTTAACGGACGGAAGGTGCAAATATTGGGCTCTCCGGTTCAATACCGGACACCTGGCAAAACCTACCTGCCTGTGCTGTTGCCCCAGGCCTGCTGTGGACAAGGGCTGCTCTGGATAGCAGGAGAAGCTCCTGTCCATAGCAGGCCCTGAGGGCTGGAGCAGTCTTTTGCCCACAGTGGGCAGGGAGCTGCTCCAGTCCCCACAGGTTAACTTTTCACATTCCTACTCTATACTTAAAACTTATATTAGCATAGCTAATTAGCGATGCTGGTGAGGGATGTGGAAAAACCCACAGCCCCAAGCAACATAACTACATGAAACTTTCCAGTGAAGATCTAGCTATGCTGATGAAAGTGTGCTTTTAGCTAACTAACATTGAGGGCAGAGATGCTGCTACACCAGCAGAAAAACTTTATGTATTGGTGCATGCTGTGTTTACCATAAGGGACTATGTCATTAGTAACTATGCCAATACAGGCTCTGTCGGCTAGATATAGCCTCACTTGCATGTATCATTCCACTGACTTCACATGAATTACGCGGGGACAAACATTCTCAATATTGGCAGGGCTGGACCGAGCCATTCCAGCGCCCTGGGCAGACAGTTTAATTGAGTCCCAGGTTGGGGGAGGGCGCATGCACGGCTCCGCCCCTGCCCGGAACATGGGGTAGGGTGTGCGGAGCTGGCGGCGGCAGGACGCACGTGCCTGGCCCGGCCCAGCCTGGCTACCACCGCTGGCGCACAACCTGGGGCCGTCCGTGGCGGGCCGAGCCTGGCCATGCAAGGCTCCGTGGCCGCGGGGGGAAGGGTGCTGCTAGCCGGCGCTGTGGGGGTTAACGCAGCCCCGCCTCAGGCACCCACTGCAGGGTGGCCGCTAAGAGCTGCTGCAGCCCGCGATCCGGGAGCCCCCCATAGGTTGGCACCCCGGGCAGCTGCCCAGCTAGCCCATGCCTTAATCCGACCCTGAATATTGGGTCCCAGAGATGCCTCCAATGAAACAAAGATAACTCATGCCATTCATTTCAACAAGGGAGAGATCAAGAATTTATAGGAAGCATCATACGTGGTGAGAACATAAAACCCACTAACTCCTATTTTATGGAGTTTGCATATCTGATGTCTATATATATTGTTCACATTACTGCATCACCTCACTGTTTCCTAAGAATTTCATGACAAGTACAAAATGGTGCAACGAAACTGGGAAGTGCTCTAGATAATGTGTAATTGGAATAAACAAAAAAATGCTGAAACAAACAAACAAGCTGGTGAGGACTGGCAGCCAGGAGACCTGTAGGGTCCAGGAGCTCAGCTGGGCAGGCTGCAGTTCAGCTGGCAGCTTGGAGCCCTGCTACGGAAGTCCGGCCAGGCCAGTGGCAAGGGAGCTGGTGTGCCAGAATGCTTCAGCAGGGCTGGCTGGGCAGCAGGTGCTGGTGACCATGAGTCCAGTGGGGCTTGCATGGCATGGGGACCGGGAGCCCAGTGAGGCAGCAGAGCTTGTGGCAGGAGGGCGGCTGGGCTGGCAGCAATGGGGCTGGCAGCCCTGCTGTGGCTATGAGCCCAGCTGGGCCAGTGGTGGGGGGAGGGAGCTGGCAGCTGGGCCAGAAGCAGAGCTGGGCTGGGGAGACTGGTGGCAGAGGGGCCAGCAAACTCCCTCATTCGGGACTGGTCAGATACCAACGGCATCAGACTGGGGAGGTCCAACCTGTATCAGTGTTTATTTGAAAATATTAAAACAGGTAAAAGCTGAAACCAAAGGGTGGCAGACAGGTGCGCGGTAGTTCACGTGGGCTACACAGCATCCGGGCACTGACCATGCAATAATCTGGTGCTTTCAGCAGCTGAGATACAGCTCCCCACCTGTCTCACTGCTCCCAGCGCAGATGAAGTGGATGCAGCCACACGGAAAGGCTGGGATCAGTGAGGGTGTCCGCCCAGAATGAGGGTCACTCGTGAGGGTGTCCGCCCAGAATGAGGGTCACTCTCTAGAAGCCGCATCCTTTGCCTCCCTATTCACTAATTTCAACTTTCCAGTCACACAAACCTGAACACCCTTGTCCCGCTTCTACCCCAAGCCCTTGCCTATGGTCCATCCCTTCTCCACTAACTCCACCTTCCCTCCCTCCATAGCTTGTTCTCCCCTGCCCACACTCACTTGCACTAGGCTGGGGAGGAGGTTGGGGTGAGGGCTCTGGCTTGTCGTGTGGGCTCTGAGGCGGGAATGGGGATGAGGTTTGTGGTGCACTAGGGGGCTCTGAGCTGAGGCAGGGGTTTAGGGTGCAGGGAGGCAGGGAGTGAGGGCTCCAGCTAGGACTGCGGGCTTTGGGTCAGGCCAGAAATGATGGATTCAGCGTACAGGAGAGGGCTCCTGGCTCACGCAGGGAGTTGGGGTGTGGTGCGATAAGGGCTCCAGAGGGGGCTGTAGGCTCTGGGGTGAGGCTGGGAATAAGGGGTTTAGGATACAGGAGGGGGCTCAAGACTGGATCAGGGGTTCAGGAGGGTATGGGGGTCCATGGTGTGGGCTCCAGGAGGGAGTCTGAGTGTATGAGAGGAGTCCAAGCTGGGGTACAGGGCTGGAGCAAGGTGTTGGGGTCCTGATGGCACTTACAGTGGCTCCCAGGAAGTGGCCACCAGGTCTCTGCAGCCCCAGGACAGAGGGGTCAGGAAGGCTCCACATGCTGCTCCCGCGCAAACAGGCACCACCCCCACAGTTTCCACAGGTCGCAGTTCTCAGCCGGCTGGGGGTGCGGGCTCTGCAGTGGGGCTGGGATGAGGATGCAGGAGGGGGCTCCAGGTTGGGGCCAAAGGGCATGGAGCGCAAAAGCAAATTCAGAGCAGGCAGGTGGAGTGAGGTGCAGGGTCTAGGCAGAAGTTAGGGTGCAAGAAGGGGCTCAGGGTTGGAGTGGAGCTAGAGTGGTGGAGGGAGCTCCAAGCTGCTCACGCTCACCTGCAGGCACCACTGCCTCACAGTTCCCATTGGCCGCAATTCCCAGCCAATGAGAACTGTGAAGACAGAGCTTTCCCATGCTCATGGTGATGCCGTCAGGTGTGGGGGGAGAAGAAACAGCAGCTTGTAGAGCCACCTGCCCCCTCCCCCACAAGGAAGGGCTGGCCCAGAATACAGGGGCTTTAGGAGCTGCAGCCCCATCCACTTTCCCTGTAAAAAAATTCCCGAGTCTCTAAAAATCCAAAATTTGGGTCAAAAATGGTAAATCCCAAACGTTGGCTGTGTCAAAACCCAGGAAATCTGAGTGAAAGTCAAGGGCCCTACCCATCACTCTGCAGGAAGGATGTAGGAAAAAGCAGCTGCCCCACACAGTTAGAAATGTCGATGTGGCTAAAGGGGTCAGACTGGTATTTCATCATGCCACAGCTAACTGATACAGAGTGGGCCTCCCTAGTCCAGCACCCTGACTGGTCCTGAATGAGGGAATTTGCTGGATCAGGGAAGGCCCCTGCTGCCCATTTGCTAGTCTCTGCAGGCTCCGCTTTCGGCTCTGGCTGATCACCCTGCTAACGGCCCCAGCCGGGCTGCCTGCCAATGGTCCCAGCTCAGTGAGCTGCTGTGCAGCCCCGGCCCAGCTCCTTTTCCGGGCTGCCATCTCCACCCCCACCCTCACCCCCAGGCTGCCACAGCCTGGTCCCCCTGCCACACTGTCATGGCCCCAAATCTGACTCTTCTACTGGGCTGCCACACGGCCCCAGCTTCAGCTGCGGCTTCCCGGTGTGCACGGCTCTGGCCCCCTGCCAGGCTGCCGCATGGACCTGGCTTCCCAATTCACAGAGCCCCCCGCCAGGCTGTCACGCGAGCCTGTCCCCCCTGCTGGACTGCCACTCAACCCCAGCCCTGGCTCCCCTGCTGGGCTCCTGCTAGCCCTGCCCAAGGGCTCCCAGCAGCCAGCCTCCTGCTCCCTGACTCCTGGCCACCAGGGCTCTCTGGCCTGGGACCATCCATGGTCCGGCACCATGAAGTCCTGGTTTAGGGAGGTGTCACCTGTATTTTGAGCAGGTGTCCTCCAGTAGCTTTGGGTGGAGGAGAGAGAGAAGGTTTGCTCTAGTTTCCTCTGTTTATCTCTCCCTGCAGTGGGTCAGGCAGGTGCCTCCCACTCTAACTACAGTACTCTTCCCCCAGACCTCACAGCAGGAGCTTCCTTAGGCCTGAATATCATGATTCATCTTCCACGGCTTCCACTGAAGCTGCTCCTCTTGTAGCTTCCCCAGGGTTGGAGCCGGCCTCAGCAGACAGCAGGACGCTGCACGTGCCCACTCTCTTGCTGTTTGCACAGATTTCAGAAATAAGAGACTATGTTTATTGGCCAGAAACAAACAAGTTGAAGCAAAATAAAAAACAAGCAATACCGACAGACACTGTTCCTAGGGCAGAGATTCTAAATATACCTTATTTACCATTAGTAAACCTAAGATGACAATATTTCTTTAAGAAAACAACATGACAGAGAAATAACTCCCACATTTTAGCACATGGCTGCACCATACCTTGTACCATCATCTTCGATTCTCACTCTCAGCGCTGCAGCTCTAACAGCACATTTCGGTTCCAACCTACTGACAACTCTGTTCATAATCCCGGTTTCTCCTCTACTGTGTTCCACTTTAGAAATCATCGTGTGCTTGTTTTTACAACAGAACAATAACCTCTCAGTACATTCAGGGAATCATTAATTATCCAGAGAAAAAGAAAAACGGTCACGCTCCATCTGAGCTTCCTTCCAGATAAACTTACCGCAAACTTTTTCTCTGATCAATGTAATTTTGCCTTAGAACTCTACAGCAGGACTCGCCAACCTATGGCTCACTTAGGAGCCAAATATGGCGCATGCTCAGCCCCTCTGCCCCCCTGCAACGGGGAGCCCACGCTGGTGATCCAGCCTCACGCCCCTTGTTGAAGCCAGTGCTGGCTTCCTGTGGGGGGTGGGAAAACCCTGAGACTCTGCGCCGGATCCAGCTTGTGGGGAAGCATCCACATGCGCTGCTCCTCCCCTCCCCACAGCAACACGCATACTTCCTTATCCAACCTACCTTCCCCCGTGTTCCGGGGAGGAGGGACATGGGAGCTGTGCGGCTCCCCCTTACTCGTGATCACATGTGGCTGTGCTGGAGATGCACATTGAGTGTGCAGGCACTGAGAGAGGGGGCGGGAAGCTAAAATGGTGGTGAAGGATCTGGATTTAGGGGACAAGGAGCAGATAGCTTTCCTAAAGGAGTGGCACGTACCACCCCAGTTGCTCCTGCCCCAACACTCACCTGCACCCTGCTCCTGCTCCCTCTCCTAGCCAGACACCTGCCAGCACCCTGCTCCCGCTCCCTCCACCCTGGCCAGATACCCACCCACAGCTTGGTTCTGCACCCTACCTCCGATCTAGATTCTGCATCCCCATCCTTATCTCTCTCCCTGGCAACTCTGTCCCGCACACTGGACCCCTCAATTTTTGGCCCCACCCCAGAGCCTAGGGGCCCACAAAATCCACTAACCCTGGAATCCCAGAAGAGTTAATCTGGCCTGAAGCTTTGAACCTCAGTCCTCCCTGTCTCCCCTCACCGTGGGGCTGGAACACCGGGGAGTGAGGTGTCTCAGTTGGGGGCCACATCAGTGAGGATTGGAGATTTTGTGGGGTTGGTTTTTTGCTTCTCAATTGTTTGGTCCCCAACTGATTTTTCTGTGCCTCAGTGGCCCCTGATCCAAAAGAGGTTCCCCACCCCTGCCATAAATAAAGCTAATGTGGAAACCTTTTGTGTTGGGCATAATATTTTACCCCCTACCGTGAGCCCTTCATACCCTTACATCCCCAAGCTCCTGTGCCCCCACATCGCCAGTCCCCTGCCATAACACTCTTGAATCACCCACACACCCCAAACCTGTGCCCTGAGCCCATCATACACCCAACCCCCCCCGCTCTGAGCCCCTCATAGAGCCCAAGCCTGATTCCTTCACCCCCACATCCCCAGCCCCCACAAGATTGACAGAAGACAGGCTGAATGCGCGCATGAAGTTAGATTTGACCAGTTATGATGTAAACTTCAAAGAAATGTGTGAAAAGATGCAGCAGCAGAAGTACCATTAAATAAAGTCTGTGAGTACGTTTTATTTATGTTATTATTAATCATTATGCCAATTATCAATAATATTAAGTTGTCTATTTTCAGTCATGCAAATGGGCATTCTTATACAGCTCTTTGTTGACCACTTGTTCTGAATTTTGGTAGTTTGACTCTTTGGTTTGAAAAGGCCTGCTCTAGAGATCATTGTTCCCTGTAAGCTGAGGCTTGGGTAGCTGCCTAGGAGAGATCCAAATGCCGCCCACCTGATTAGCAGAGCGCTCACAGCACCCACAGACAGCATCTGCACATGGGTAAGTACAACTACATCACTCAGGAATTTCCACACCTTGAGCAACATAGTTATACCAACATAAGTTAGTAGTATAGACCAACCCTCACGCACACATTTTTCAAACACTAACAAACTGTGTGTGTGGGAGGGAGGGGGGTATTAGAGCTTGAAGAGTGTGTAGGTTTTTGAATGTGCAAAGTTACATATGCAGAAAAGGAGGTTGGTCTGAGACCCTGTGGGGAAAAGAAATCACAGCTGAAATTTTCAAACTCTGGTGTCTGAATTGGAGATATCTAATCAGGACAGCACATAAATATAAGCTTAAATTTAAGCACGTGCTAATAATCCTACTGAAGTCAATGGGACTTAACTACCTGTTGAAGTTCTTTCCTTATCTGAGATTTTAAAGAGACCTGCATTTTTAAGATTGTGAACACTGACAGCTGCCAGAGACTTCACGCAGAGGGGTAGCCATGTTAGTCTGTAGCTGTAAAAACAAGAAGTTCTGTGGCACCTTAAAGACTAAGGTGGGGCATTAGCTTTCATGCGTAAAAACGATTTCATCAGATGCATCGGAGTGGAAATTACAGAGGCAGGGATATATATCAAAAGAAGGGAGTTACTTATAAAGTGTAGGACAAGTGTTAATGAAGTCAATTCAATCAGAGTGAACGTGGTTCATTCTCAACAGTTGATGAGGAGTTGTGACTACCAAAAGAGGGAAAATTGCCTTTGTAGTGAGATAACCATTCTAAATCCATATTTAATCCCAATTTGATCATGTTAAATTTGGAAATGAATTGCAGTTCTGCTGTCTCTCTTTGTAGTCTGGGTTGAAGTTTTTGCAGGTGCTCAGCAATCTCTGCAAATCAGGGCACTTTTAGTGAGATGCCAAAATATGGATTAGGCACTCAGGATTTAAAAAAATTTAATTTCAGGGTCTTAATAGTCAACTGCCATCCCCAATAAAAGATATTAAAAGCCATGTTCCAGAACCCAACACAAGCAGAAATGTCTTTCTTGCTAGAAAAATACAATCTTGTGTGAGTCAAAGTATTTTGGTAGACAGTTAACTGTGAAGGTGCTCTTTAGGCGGATTTGGATTAAGTATCGATGCTTTCAATATTTTGAATTAAACATGTAATACTGCAATAGTAGTAGCTATCCTATTGAATAATGTATTTTTTATTGTGGATAAAACAGGAGACTTTAATAGATGAGTTCTGGAAACTTTTAAACCTAAGTATTGCAGTATTTTTACAATGAAAATGAATACATGGATTTTCACTGAAGCAAATGTAAACAAGGACAGTAGGGGAATCCAAACTCTTAACTCCTTGATACAAGAGTTGCATTGAATTCCAGGAAATCTCTCATTCGCTTTTCATGTTGAACAAAATGCAGAACGTTGCAGAATGCCTGGCAAGTTTAATGTTTTGTCAAAAGAAACACAGATCAGAGTTGTAAAGGCATATACAAAGGACAGTTCATCCTGATCACACCTTCATACTCAAGGCCTTCAAAACAAAGCTTCTGATCTTTTTTTCCCAATCCTCCCTCATGACAATAACCTCAATGTCATTAGACTCTTACTTTGCCTGTGATAGTGCTTTCCTCAGCCTTAGAGATGATGGGGTTAAATACCCATTAGTTGTGCTTTGCCCTCTGCAACTAGGTGGTGACTGATTAATTGCCTCCAGTCCAAAGGAGACAGAGCAAGGCTGTTTAAGTAGCTAAGGGAGCTCAGTTTAGGGAGTCTGTGAGATGTTAAAGGTTTGGCCACCTGGCAGCCATTTGTAAAGGAACAATGAGGTTTAGAGTCTCAGACGGGTAGCCGTGTTAATCTATAACTATAGCCAGGGCTCAACAAATAATACAATCTACTACCATTGTGGCAGCTGGGTTTGGGCGATCTGCGCATGCGCAGATCGCCAGACAGCCCGGCTGGCAAGCGGGGCTCGCCGCGGTTCGGGGAGCCCTGACTATAGCTATAACTTTAAAAACAACAAGTAGTCCTGTGGCACCTTAGAGACTAACAAAAATATATATAGTATCATGAGCTTTCATGGGTAAAATGAGGTACAGTAAATGGGGAGGAAATGACTTACATAAGAACTGAGTAAAACAAACAGAATTTAAAGGCTGCAAAGATTAGGGGATAGCACAGTGGAGCATATGAAGAATGTGCAGTAGCTGAATGATCTAGAGAAATTTTTTAAAAATAAAAATGTTCAAAATATCATATATGGAGGCTACTAAAAGATAACCACTGCAGGAAACAGAAAAAGAACATTTTAAAGTTCTGTTCCATTAATTTATGGAGGTTTTAATGTATTTGATTTTAAGTTGCACTGGTTTTGTTATTGAATACAGTTCTACTATTTGGAAAATAATTCATTTTTTTTAGTTCACAACATATGCTTCAGAGTGCCTAGCAGTTTGGTAAACACCCACTTACTTGTTACTGTACAGTGTGACACAATTCGTAGGATGACAAAAACAATATAATAATCATAAATGTACAGCAAACACTGCAAAGTTAGTAAGTGCATTGGCAGTGTTATGTTCAGAGACCTACACCAGGAACCACACAGGCCCTACAAGAACAGGGTCCGGTGCAGCACAGTACACAACAATGCATCTCTGTGGCTCGTGGTTAAAGTGCTCTTTCAAAACCTCCTTGAGCTACATAGCTTGGTGTTGAGCTCTTCTAATATCTCCTGTGTCTGGCTGTTCAAACGCAGCAGACTTCTATTCCACAATTACTCTTCACCCTCACAGAAACTCTCCCCCTTTTGCTTCACAGATTTTATGCAAGAGACAGCAGGCAGCTATAACCATTGGGATATTTTTCTCACCAAGATCCAATCTTGTGAATAAACAATATCAGCTTCCCCTCAATCTATCAATTTGACAGTTAGGAAGTTTTCCCTCCTGTCCAATCTCAACTTCTCTTGCTGCAATTTAAGCCCACTGCTTCTTGTCCTATCATCAGAAGTTAACGAGAACATTTTTTCCCTCATAATTTTTTTTAAACGCAAAAGCTGCTCAATAAAGTTTGAAAGGAAAAGCAAAAACCAAAGTAGGCAATGATAGTATTGCATTTCAAAGCCTTTTCAAACTTATTTTTAAAAGATATCTTTTCTTCGGCTTGGTAATGGGCAACTTGCCTGTGAGGACCTCATTGCGGGATCAGTACCTTAGCTGAGAGAGACACTGCATTAGGACAATATGCTGTCCCTACAGACATGTCCCAAATGCAGCTAACTTTGTTGTTCTACTTCCTTTCTTATAGATTTCTGTGACAGAATGTACAGGGGTCTCGAGAGGACTATGATGTTCTGTTTTAATTTCATCACTAAGAAGCACTGCTGAACTGGATGGCAGTGCAGGATGATTCCAGGAAATGCTTTTAATGCAGAGTGTCTGACGATTAGAAGGGGCTGTAAAGATAAAACAAGCCACTAGTTTTACTGCAATTCATTTTAATCCCCATACAGCTGTAGTACTAAGCTCAGGAGTCTGGAGATGCTTCCTGCTACTGGCAAATACCACCACAAAGGTCCCCTTTTAGGAACCAGAAAGACTTGAATATCCATGCACAATTCCCAAATTATTTTTTCCTGAACTTTTCTGGATATAATATAGGGGGGAAACCCGTCATCTAAGCTGATAAAGTTTCCAGTTGTGCATTGTATTTCCATTTATTAAGTTCCCTGGCTGAAAACATTCACTAGCACTGAGCATGAATTCCAGATTTAAGTAGACCAGTAATTAGTCAACTATCCAGGCTTTTAGATCACTGCCCAAGGACACCTTTCTGATCAGAGCAGTTGTAGGATGAGGAAGGGCATTCATCAACTCCAGCAGAGGCAAATGGTGCCGATCTAAGTAAGGGTACGTCTAGACTACCGCGTTTTGTCGACGGAAGTTTTGTCGACAGATACTGTCGACAAAACTTCCGTCGACAATTTGCGTCCAGACACATGGAGTTCTGTCGACAAAGCAAGCCGCTTTGTCGACAGAACTCCGTAGTCTGGACGCAGTGTTACAGGCAATAACACCTTCTGTCGACAGAGTTCTGTCGACAGAAAGTGTTATGCCTCGTAAAATGAGGTATACCAGCGTCGACAAAACCGCGGAGTTCTGTCGACGTTATGTCGACAGAACTCCGCGGTAGTGTAGACGCTGGTATTGTTTTGTCGACAAAAGTCCACTTTTGTCGACAAAACTAGGTAGTCTAGACACACCCTAAGTTTGCTCCCTCACCTACAGAAAGGCCCACACCATTGCACAGCAGAAATTGGGAAGGGAAACTGCAGGGAAGCCATTACTGAGCACAGCAGATCCCCAACTTATTAATTCGGTGCAGAACTCCACACCAGAACATTCTGCTGGCCTCAAGAGCGCCAAGGGGGAAGTCTCTGAGGGCCTCTGGGTGGAGTGGAGGGGGAAGTTCTGCACTCCCAGAAGCGGCATGGCCTCAGGTGGAAGGAGGTAGGGCTAGAGCCAGCCCTCCATGCTGTGCAGAGCACAAATTGCCCCTCCCCAGCCTTCAAAGCTGCATGGAGTGTGTGGCACAGCACTCTGAGCAGCAATTTAAAGGGTCTGGAGCTCTGGCTGCTGCCATAGTAGCAGTGGTTAGGATTGCCACATGGTTTCAACAAAAATACCAGACACGCTTGACATTACATCACAATCTACATTACATCTTATTTAGAAAATACCAGACAGTTCTATTTTCTCATTTATATTTTCTCAATTTGTTTCCCGAACAGAAAGCTCAAATACTGGACTGGCCGCTTCAAAACTGGACACCTGGAAACCCTAGCAGTGATGGTGGCCGGGAACCCTGGGCCCCTTTGAATTCCCAGGCCCCGGGGCAATTGCCTCCTTGCCCCCCACCCCCAGCAGGCCTGGCTGTCTTCTAGTGGATAAGGCACTAGATTAGGTGTCAGGACAACTGTGTTCTGTTCCCATCTCTACTACTGGCCTGCTGTGTGATTTACACTGTAACTAGGCTCTGTGAGGAAGGGACTATCTCGTATGGTGTACTTGTGCTGTGTCTAGCACAATGAGGCACCTATCCTGGGGGGTGCTGCTAGTGATATATTAATAGTAATAATGAATCTGCCTTCCCTGACTCTCTCATCATCTCCTTGTGAGAACATTCATTCTGTGGACCATATCAAAGAGCTCTGCAATCAAAACATGCAAGTGGTCCAAGGAACTTTGAGCTCTGTAGCTTACGACTATCCCTGCACTTGCCAGGATGAGCAGGCTACAGAAGCAGGCAAAGACAGAACAAGTAGAACCCTGCAAATTCGTGGATATCCACATCCAAGGATGTAGATGCGGATATCTGCAGCCCATTTTTGCAGAGACTGATGCAGATACAAATTTTGTATCTAGAACTCTGCAATTCTGCGGATATCCACTTTATATCTGTGGCTCTCCTCATCCATGGATGTGGATATGGATATTTGAGGATTGTTTTTGTAGATGTGCGTGTGGGTGCAGATACTAGTTTTGTATCCATGCAGGGCTCTAAGAAGAAGCATTGGAGCAGAATGTGTCATGGATTAAATTAATGGAGATTGCCTATCTCCTAGAACTAGAAGGGACCTTGAAAGGTCATTGAGTCCAGTCCCCTGCCTTCACAGCAGGATCAAGTACCATCCCTGACAAATTTTTGCCCCAAATGGCCTCCACAAGGATTGAACTCACAACCCTGGGTTTAGCAGGCCAATGCTCAAACCACTGAGCTATTCCTCCCCCTAAAAAAAAGGAACAGCAGCAGGACAGATGATGGGGGAAGAGAGTGCAAAGAGTTCTGAAGAGAGTAGAAAGGAGCGAGCTTAGCAGACTGGAGCCCTTTCAAGGGAACTAGATTGGTCTTTCAATGAAGCCTACTTTCTAAAAAAAATTAACCTGTGCAGATTTTCAAACATAACAAAACCTCTCATAAAGACAAAAAATTGTTCACATTATTAACATAACATAGATGTCCACACAGTGCGAATGCCACTGAAATGAAACACAAAATTTGCAGGATGCTATTTGAACCCCGTTGCTTCAGATGCTGAAGTTCCCACTTGGAATGTGTGTATCTGTTTCCCTGAAATTTACCTTTAAAACTTTCCATTTTTCCATACCCCTACATCATCACTCGCTATAATCATAACCACAAAAGGTGAGTTACCTTACTCCATCTTCAGCAGTTAAAATCCAACACAGGCATCCAGACTCAATGTGTCCTTTTTAAATAAAACCTGAAAGACAATAAAAAAAAGAATCTCCATGTGGAACCATAATAGTAAGAATATGGAAAATTACTTTGATATGAAATGAATATATGGTCACGGCCACAAAAATATCATTCCCTGAAAAAGGTGAACCAAGATTACTTTTTTCCTTTTGAAATGTAATGTCTCAATATCTGGAGAAGGAATCTAGACCATAGACCACTATTGAAAAGACAGCATATTAAGATGCAAGGTGCAACAGAAATTTCAGAAGCCATGTACTGTCATTGCAAAGTCTTAGAAGCTATGATTCATGTCTCCTTTCTACAATAAAAATATAAATTAAAATAGAATATATAGCTATACAGCAAGATTCCAGGAATGTCACTCAGTGTGTTACCCTAAACCCTATTATGGCTGTAGAGTCTGTGGGAAGAGATGAAAGCAGATCCAAGACTGACGGAGAGGTCTATTTTCATCAGAATATCACCAGACTGCAATGTCACTAGGTTTCACGGTATATAACCATCCAATGTTAAGTTCTCAGCCATTTTGGCTTTAAGAATTACACCCCATTATACAGCTACAGTAAGGCATGTACCTATGCCAGGCCAAGAGTCCTAAACCATTGTAGTATCATAGGTAATTCAATCATTGAAAGGAAACTGCACAGATGGTAGCTCAACTACCATATTTTTATGCCCTACTTTTACCTGCACAAAAAGCAATATCCGAGCAACAGAGGTTCTCAACCACCAGTCCGTAGACAGGCGGAGGGATGGGTGAATCCCTGCTTGCCAGGCCATGCCCCCAGCTGCTAATGAACCTTGCCCACTGGGATTCCCCATGCAGCCACAAGGTGAGTGGCTCAGCGGGCCACCGGGTGTGCTTTGGCTACAGCCGGGGCCGCAGCAAGGTTGTCCCTATTGGGGCAGCCTCACTGTGGCCCCGGTTCCTGCTCCAGTGGCCGCTACGTGGCCCGGCTGGTGGGGCCACATGATGGGCAGCTGCAGCGCCTGGCTCCAGCTGAGCGCCGCAGCAGCCGAGTTCCACGTGGTGCTTGGCCCCAGCTAAGTGCCACCCAGCTGGGCTCCATGTGGTGCTTGGCCGTGGCCAATTGCTACAGCTGTGCTCAGCTGCGGCCAAACGCCACGTGGAGCCCAGTGGCCGCCCAGCCCTCCTGCGCACAGGGAAATGCTCTGTGCTCAGCTGGCAGCTGGGAGGCAGCGGCAGGGCTAGGTGAGGGGGACGGGGCAGGCATGGGCCTCTGGTGGCAGGGCTAGTGCTGGAGCACTGACACTGAGGGGCATCGTGACATCCAGAATGGGGAGCTGGCACTGGGGGCCTAATATTGTGGACTGGGGGCTGGCACGGGGGGAACTTGGAGTGACTGGGTACAGTGGGGCTCTGGAAACAAGAGGCTGGCACTGAGGGGGGCTGGCACTGAGGGGGCTCTGCGGACAAGAGCCTGGCACGGGGGGGGGGGGGGCTGGGTGCAAATCAAATGTTACTGCTCTGCCAAAAGTTTGTGAATAGGTTTGCCAGTCCCCAGTATAAAAAAAAGGTTATGAACCACTGTCCTAGCACAGCTCCAACTAAACAGAGATCAACACAACCACCCACACAACACAACCAATAACCCCAAACATCACTGACTGTCCATTGTGTCACTATGATGCAATGGAAACAATTGCAAGAATGGTTGAGAGATACTTCTGAAGAACAGCACGAGGTCCAGTCATCATTGGATTTTTCAATCTGTTACCAACCAATTCAATTGTCAGCCATTTTCAGCTTTTACACACAACTTTATGAATTACTCTTGTGCAACAGCACAGACTTTCAGTTACTAGTAAATATGAAAAAGCTCATTAATCATTACTAAATCCTGCAATTACACTGAGGGGGCTTCCACCCCACAAAAGAAAGCAAATACAGGCAGTCCCCGACTTACGCGGATCCGACTTATGTCGGATCCGCACTTACGAATGGGGTTTTCTCGCCCCGGAGGTCGAGGTGGCGGATTGCTACCTGCGAGCTCCGGGGCGAGAAAGCCCCGTTCGTAAGCTGCTCCGGTGCCCCTGGTCTGCTGGAGACCGTCTCCAGCAGACCAGGGGCACCGGGCGGGTTCCCGCGCTTCTGAGGCTTTGCCAGAGCAAAGCCTCAGAAGCGCGGGGAACCGCCGCTGCTGCCGCTTCAGTCCCGGTGCCTGTGGTCTGCTGGGGACCGTCCCCAGCAGACCACAGGCACCGGGACTGAAGCTGCAGCTGCGGCGGGGTCCTGCGCCTCTGAAACTTTGCCAGAGCAAAGCCTCAGAGGCACGGCACCCCGCTGCCGCTGCGGCTCTGCTCCCCGTGTCCCTGGTCTGCTGGGGGGGAGGGCGCAGCTAGTGTGCCCCCCCCAGCAGACCAGGCTTTTGTTTTGGACCCTGGGGCAGAGCAGCTGGGGCGCTGCCGATTGGTCCTGCAGCGCCGCTCTGGGCACTACTGGAGCAACCCAGCAGCACCTCAGCTGCTCTGCCCCAGGCGTCCCCAAGTCAGCTTCTGCTGAAACTGACCAGCGCTGACTACAGGAAGCCCGAGGCAGAGTTGCTCTGCCCCGGGCTTCCTGGAATCAGCTGCTGATCAGTTTCAGCAACAGCTGACTTGGGGATGCCTGGGGTTCTTAAGTTGATTCTGTATGCAAGTCAGAACTGGCGGTCAGTTTCAGCAGCGGCTGAATCTGGACGCCAGTTCCGACTTAATACAGATTCAACTTAAGAACAAACCTACAGTCCCTATCTTGTACGTAACCCGGGGACTGCCTATAAAACCAAACCACAGCACCAAGTCTCACAGCCTTGCTCAACTGACTCAGGCTTATGCTAGGTGGTTAAAAGTCGCTGTTTAGACAATCCCACTAAGGCTGGAGCCTGGACTTTGAGAACTTCTGCCCGCACTGGGCTTTAGAACCTGGGCTCCAGCCCGAGCAGGAACATCTACAGAGCTATTTTTAGCTTCATCGCATAGGCTCCCCGGGCGCGAGTCAGTTGACCCACTGTTGCTGCCACAGAATATTTTGCAGGGTAGACGTACCCTAACCCTCAGGTAAGACGACGCTTTTGCATGCATGCACCCACATTATTCCACTGAGGATGAGTTTGCACATAAGTGCACAGGTGCTTGGCGTAGGGCAGCCCACTTCCTCATTTGGCAAACCAGACCCTGAGTGCTGGGGCCTTCTCTGCCCTCTGCTCCACCGATTTCCCTCAAGGCCCTGTCTCCTGCTCCTCGTTCCCTTGCTCTCCCACCACCATTGCTGGCTGCTCTTTCCACCGCCTTCCCCTGACAGCACAGCAGGGCACCAGGGGTGCCTGGGGAAGGACGCTGGAGAGAGAGCTGGGCTGTAGGAGTGAGTAACTGAGGTAAGATGGGGTAGGGAGAGCTACGCTCTGGGGGTGGAGAGGTGATGGGTGCAGGGAAGAGAGAGCCGTGCTCTGGGGCTGGAGGGGTGAGTGAAGCAGCCTGGGACAGAGTAAAACTCACTTGGAGCAGGATGAGGAGCTGCTGGTACCTCTCTGCACTGGAGCCAATTCTGAATCCTCCACTGCTCCTCCAGACTCCAAAAGCAGCTGCTATTCCTCCCACCCCTTGATGGTGAAGGCCCAAGTATTGCAGTTAACGGACTTTTAGTGTCCAGTCAGCCGTGCTACCTGGCCACTACCAGATTTCCTTTACAACCAGACTGGACACCTGGCAGCTCTTGCCTAGCTTCTGCCATCCAGCCAATGAGCCCACCTAGTACCTCTGCTGCAGGTTCCTATCCCCAGCTTCCCTGCCTGCTCTCTCTCAGTACAGCTTCTGTGGATCCACAGCTCCAGTGACACCCCCTCCCTGCCCCCAGCTATGTCTACACTACAGGGCTTTATTGAAAAAAGGTAGGCAAATAGATTTTCCGATCGTTTTTTTGGAAGAGGTTTTTCCAAAATTTGGCCCATCTACACTGGGCCAAATTTTGGAAAAAACTCTCTTTCAGAAGAGCCCTTCTTCCTCGTTGGAGGAGGAAGACAGGGCTTCTGAAAGAGTGTGTCTGCTCTTCTGCAAAAAAAAAAAAAGCGGAAGAGCAGACGTGTTCCCTGGACACGGCAGAGTTTTTCTGGGATACCTTCAGTATCCCGGAAAAACCCCGTAGTCTAGACATAGCCCCAAGGCCCTCCTCAGAAGAGGGCTCCCTACACTGGCACCCTACAATGAAAGGGCCTCCATAGTGTATAACTAGCAATTGAACTGAGCCCACTGACTCATTTTGCACAGACCACCAAACAGTCCAGGGGAAACAACTTTCACTCACCACAGACTCAGGTTAGGTTCATGCCTGGAGGTGGAAAAAAAATTCTGTTTCTCGCTGCCCATCCCTGGACTTATTCAGACTTCAAAGGTAGAGCACCTTTTAAAAATATGTTCCTGCATCTGTTTATATTGAAACGAACCACCATGGAATCACCTGAACTGTAGGAATTTTAAAGCCTAGTCCTTATAAATCAATATTCAAGAAGCATCATCAAGAAAAATCTCTGACAAATCCATAATGAAATCCCATAATGCAGCAGCAAAGTCCTCTCCCATGAAGATTCTGCATCTGGTTCTATCCCCACTGTGAAAACTCAGCATGCACCATATTATGATGCTATAGCAACAAAGGAACTGCCCTGAGCATAATTCAGCTCAACACTGAATAAATACTGTCCGTCTTTCATACATGGCATGAGAAACTGTGGAAACTCTTCCCTGTGAGAAAGAAACCAGAATTTACCAGAATCCATGTGACCTGGCTGCCTGCATCAGTGCATCCCCATTAGCAAGAACATCACTGCACAGCGTATGCGGGACAGCACAGTGTAGCTGAAGCCAGACCCTGCATCAGCAGCTTCAGAGAAACTAACTGGCCTGGTAAGCAGGGCATTCATCACACTTTGCTGAAGTACAGTCACGTCTCTTTAAGTAAGTGACTGTGTAAGATAATCCCCTGGTACAAACTCCCATTGGAATTAGTGGTGTGTATCATACATTGGCAAGAACTGCATAAAATACAAAGTAATGTATTATTGCACTAATGCCATATCATACTGAATGCAGAAACATGAGGGGAGCCAAAAGAGTGCCTTTGTCATGATAGTCTGACATCTTTCCATGTTTCCCCATATCCCAAATAATAAATGACAAATGTCTTAACTGCCTGTTAAGAAGCCAGGAAATTATTTTATGAATTAAAACGTTTTATTTGGAGAACAGAAAAAATACTTCAATTTGATCTATTTTATGCATTTCATGACAATAATGGGTAAAAATATTTCAGCTGAAACACTGGAGCCATATTTGTGCACTATTGCATCTTAAACACATTTTTATATTATGTTGCACATAAAGTTGTGAAGCTAATAGGTGCTCATATTCAACAGGCATTTCTCAAGCAAGATTCTTAAATGTGTTTTTTAAAATGTCTTAACAACTGAAAACATCAATTAGAAAAAATGACCAGCAGCATCTTAAACAAACTTGTAAAGTTTGGGGGAAGACTCATACATAAAAATAATTAACATCAGTGGTTTTATGTGACACTCCAACTAAAAAGCATTAATCATTTTATGTTATTGTTTGTCAATACAGTCTATTACATAAGGTTTTACATTGCCATCATCAACATGGTATGAGAGTGCCTTTTAGAGCAGCAGTTCTCAACCAGGAATATATGTATCCTTGGGAATAATCAGAAGTCTTCTGAAGGTACATGAGTTTATCTAGATATTTGCCTAGTTTTACAATAGGCTACACAAAATGCATTAGTGAAACCAGTATAAAATTTCATACAATGACTTGTTTGTACTGTTCTATATATCATACACTGAAAGATAAGTACAATATTTGTGTTTGGATTGATTTTTATTTTATAACTATATGGTAAAAATGAAAAAGTAAACAATTATTCATTAATAGTTGTGCTGTATATTTTTGTCCGATTATGTAACCAAGTAGTTCTTAAGTGAGGTGAAACTTGACTTGTATGCAAGACAAACTGGATTCCTGAAACGGGTATGTTAGTCTGGAAAACTTGAGAATCACTGATTTAGAGAATGGCATTGGTTCATAGGAGAGCTCTATACAAGTTTTCTTTCCCTATTAAAGGGACAGGCAGGATTATCTAGGCCAGAGGTGAGTTAATGAGTGTACATTGCTCCAACAAAACGAGGACACCACATGAACCTGAAATTTCACTCAGGTTATGAGACAACTAAAAAAAATTGCCATGTTTAGAAATGTGTTAGCTCACTATTTCTCAAATTGGGGACCGCAGACTCTTGGGGTACTCCAGGGGTTCCACTGCTCCACTGAGAAACTTTTATCCCTCCCTCTGAGCTTCTTCTTCACGCCAGGGAATCCCTGGCATGAAGGAGGCACAGGAAGGGTGGGGGAGGAGTGGATGGCAATGTCTCTGTGGCTTCTGGGGAGGGCAAGGGGGTTTCCGCACACTGCCCCTGAAACTGCCATTGGCCAGGAACTATGGATAATGGGAGCTGCAGAGGTATTGCCTGGGGCAGAGGTAAGGTAGCCTGTGATGACCCCCTGCCTTTCCCACCTAGGAGCCAGAGGGGTATGCCAGCTGGGAGCTGCCTCAGATAAGCACCAACCCCCTGACCCTCTCCTGCATCTCAACCAACCTCTTCCCCCAGACCAGAGCCTACCCCCAAACTCCTAGAGCCTGCACACCCCTGCACTCCATCCCTCTGCCCCAGCCCATAGACCACACCCCACCTGCCCCCCAAGTCCCAGGATTTTTCATTTAGTGTAGAAAGGGGAAATGATGTTTAAAAATGTCTAGCTAGTTTTAGTCAACGCTAGGATCCCTCCTACTCTGAAGCTGTACTCAAAGGCAACATTGTATGATTAAACATTATTGTTAAAATTGAATTTTTTGAGCATCTGCTTGGACATTCCCCACTTGTGGCACAATTACAGCACGGATCCAATTTCCATTTCCACTTTAATTCCAGCTATAAGTAGATGACTTTCATGACTTATTTTTTCATTCACTTGGGCTTTTCCAATTATTAAGCCAGGGTAGTCCATAGGGACATGAAATTTAGATTAACTAATTGATGGTATGGGGCTCTTGTACATTTCAAAAGCAGAATCGCAGCAGAACTAGCGCGAGCAGAGACTGCTTCAGTCCCTGCTCGTACCGTTTCCGCTGCACCTCTACCTCCCCTGTCCCTATGGAGACAGTGCTGGGGGGAACTGCTTTTAATTGGCTCCTGCTCTGCCCCCTTGCTGCCTCTTTCTGATAGAGGCAGCAAGGGGGGTGGGGAGCAACTAATTGTATCACTAGTCACTTACATCCCTTGTAGTCCAATGTCATTATTTACAACAGAATGAAGCTAGGTGGGCCACTGACACCAACTGACATCTCTCCTGCTCAACACTGTACTGCATTTATAATCAAATTGCTTTGCAATAGCAATACGATATAGCAGTGTATGAAAATGCGCTCTCATATTACACCAGAGCTAGGACTTTTTGCAGACATTCTGCCTGTGGCCTTCTGCAGGAAGAGAAAGGTGGTGACACAAAAAAGGTGCTTCGTGCCTTGATAGGTCTTACTGCTTAAATTAAAAGTCTATGGAAACCAGCTTGCAATCCACTTAGGACTATAGTTATGTTATAAGTCCAGTATTTGCTGTCAAATTTTGAAAACCCTCCAGGGTCCCTCACTGCAAGAAGTGGAATGCAGATTTCTCACTCCCTGTTGACAGGACTGCAGCCACCCCAAGTCTCTAACTGCAGATCTGGGAAAGTAAAAAACTTATTATCTGTTAACATAAATATTAAGGCTACTGTACAAATGGACAAAAACACAATTCTGAACTTCTATTGCCATCAAGTCTTGCTCATGCCATTATCTTTATCGCAGCACATGTGGCATGTGACAGCACCCACTGCTGAGGAAACTCCAGAAAAAGTCACAAAAGGGTACATTCATTATTGTGGGAATGAGTATTCATATTGAAAATTCCCCACTTCTTCCCCATGGCTGCTCATTCCCTTCATGTCCCACAAACCAGGGACAACAAAAGCCAGGCTCTCCTGGAAGGAGGAAGCAAGTAATTATTTTCCCTAATAATGAATTGCATAAATATAGCCAAAGTATGTCTGAAACAACCCGTGATGCCGTGGGTGGTTCTGTGCCCTTACAAAAGGGCTACTTTACTGCAGCCCTTACTTAGTGGCTTGCTTCTGCTCATATTCTTATTCCAGTCACAGTTACTACACTGGTGGAGAAATTCAACTTAAGATATGCAACTTCAGCTACAAGAATAGTGTAGCTGGAGTCGATGTACCTTAAACAGAATTTCTGCAGTGGCTCCACTGCGGGAGGTCAAAGGGAGAGACTCTCCTGTCGACTTCCCTTACTCCTCGCAACCCCGCGGAGTACTGGGGTCAACAGAGGTGCCAGCAGCATTCAAATTAGTGGGTCCTTGCTAGACCCATTAAATCAAACCCCAGAAGACTGATCTCTAGAGAGAGGATCTCCAGGTAAGTATAGACAAGACCACAGGGTGGGATAACAGGCACTGCCCACCAGACACTCCAGCCTGTGAGCAAGGAGGGAATGAAGGAGGAAAGACCCTGGCTCTACCCCCACTCCCTTTAGCATAAAAAAAAACTAGCTGATATGCGCTATGGAAGTAGCTTACTTCTCTCCCAGAGTAATGTGGGTGCAAGAATGGAATTGAGACTGTATGAATCGCTCTTCTTTCCATGGTCAGCTCCTGGAGCAGTGCAGCTATACACTGCCCTTTACTTAGGTCATATTGTTTAGAATCTAGGCCAAAGGGATTTTTCTCCCAACATGTGTTAAGCACTTGCATTTTCATTAATCAGTCTGCAAATTTGGACAATCCTTTTCTTTCCTAGGTCAAGCTGTCCTCACTCCAGCTGTGATGTGCAGCTGAAGGGTGACAGAATACATTGTATATTGCAACTGTGTTCTGTCTGTCCCTATTTTCTTTATTGTTTCAGAATCTTAGCCCATTTTTATAGTAAAAGTTGGGGGAGGGGGGAGAGTACTATTTTCCTGGGAATTTTTAATTTTACTGAATGATCATCTTTTATAAAGAGGAGGCGGATAAATTGTTCTCCTTAACCCAGTAATGGGCAAAATACAGCCTGTGGGTGGCATCTAGCCGGAGGGCCTCCCCACTAGGACCCTCAGGCACAGAGCAACTCCAGAGTTGCCCCCTGCTGTTTTAAGCGGTTGGCTGCTCCCAGTGGCTCTCTGCTCCAGGCACTTGAGTGAGGGAGAGGATTCACAGAAAACAGCCAATGGGAGAGGAGAGATTTTGCTAGCAACAGGGACAATGCATAAAGCCCCGCCCTCCGCAAGTGCCTGGAATGGAGAGCCTTAGGAAGCAACCAACTATTTCAAGTAGCCTGGGACAGCAGGCATATAGCTCTGCCCCCACTCCCTTGTGTCCTGCAGTCCTACTAGGCTGCTGGCTGGGAGCCACCTAGGTAAGCGCCACAGTCTGCCTCTGACATCCCAGCTGCTGCTCTCCACAACTCCCTGCCTCAAGTCACCACCCCCTCCTGCCCCAGGTCACCATCCAAACCCTCTGCAGCCCATCTCCTCGTTCCCCAAATCACAACCCATTCACTCCGCACCGCCTCCAATACCCCTCCCACAGGCCGGAATCCTTTTTTGCACCCATATGCCCTCCCAGACCCTGCACACCAAGGCCCTGCCCCAGATCACAACTAGGGATGTGAATGTTTAACCAGTAAGTCTCACCCTTAATGGGTGAGGCTTACTGGTTAAGGTTAATTGGTGGGGGCTGAAGCAGCTCTCTGCCTACTGCAGGCAGGGAGCTACTCCAACCCCACGGCCAGAGTGGGGGGGAAGGTTGAGCTGCTCCACAACTCCCCCGCCCTCCTCCATCTCTTTTAATCAGTTAACTGGTTAAACAATACGTTTAACTAATTAACCAACTAAACCAATTAACCAATTTACATTCCTAATCACAGCCCTCTTCTTCGCCCAACCCCCCCCTCCCAAACCTCACACCCTCTCCTGCACACCAGTCCCCTACTCCAAGCTCCCTTTTGCACCTAACATCTGTCCCAGACCTTGTACCCCCTCCATAGAAAATCTTGGAGTAGCCCTAATAAAAAATGATTGCCCATCCCTGTCATAACCACTGAGAACAAGACAAGAAGCAGTGGGCTTAAATTGTGGCAAGGAAAATTTAAATTAGACATTAGGAAAAACTTCCATACCCTAAGGATAGTTAAGCACTGGAACAAATTACCTAGAGAGGATATGGACTCTCCATCATTAGAACTTTGTAACAGCAGGATAAACTAATACCCATCAGGAATGGGTTTAGCTGCTACTTAGTTCTGTCCCAGTACATGGACTAGGTGACCTATCAAGGTCCCAGTTAGTCCTACATTTCTATGACCTGTAATTTGCCCACACACATCCCTACAAATATTAATGATCAATCTTCTCATGGCTTCTGTAGTGAGTGCTCTTGACAATATTAATTTATACTAGACGGTAGCACAATTACACCAAAACAGGCATTAAGGAAAAAGCAAAGAAAAAGATTTTGTTGGTTCAGCTCCAAAAGATGATTTCATTCTCACTTGCATTACATATATTACTTGTACTTCACTTGTAGTTCCCCTTTTGTGCACTTTGGGATGAGAGAAAGCACAGGACCATGGTAGCTCCTCCCAGTAAATGCTTGCACACCTCTACAACTCAATCTTTCACCCAGTGTATAGTGTTGTCCTATAAATTAAGAATCATGGGGAACAAGATTACAGAATAAGGGTTCCAAACTTGAAAACTGCTCTGCATGAGCAGATCCTGCACTCGTATTCTCTTTTAAATGTTAAAGGAAGACTCTGTTTTATTATCACAGACGTATTATAGACCAGCCCAGTGAATTAGGCTACATCTAGGCAGCAGCGCTTTTCCAGGATCCTTCTAGGATCCCGGAAAAGCAATGCTGCGTCCAAGGAACTCATCTGCTTTTTGGAAAAATTTTTGAAAAAGCAGACGTGCTCTTTCGCCATCCCTGTAAACCTCATTTTATGAGGAAGAAGGGATGTGTCGCAAGACTAATTTTTTCTGAAATTTGACACCGTGTAGACGTGCCTTCATAATGCAGCATGACCTCATTAGCCAGACTAGAGAAAGAAGGAAGTAACTGAGAAGAACAGAGTGAAAATTCTGAATGAGGATGGTGACATCTGCCTGACTCATAGGTGGGAGAGTGAAGCCTATGCTGAATTAGTGGACAGCAACACACAAAAACAGATGTGATACATAAAGAGTTTTAATTTTCTGGAATTATGTATCAAATGTGAAATTCTCTGCTAGTGACAGGAATCTGCCAAAACTTGGCTGCAATGTTCTATGACATCTCATCCATATACCATACTTCTCCCTATCTCTCCTTATTTTCTCAGTTTTAGAGATCTTGCTTAACAAGCACTCATACAGATCAAGCCAACGTGCACATTACCTCCCCAGAAAAGAGAAGGGAAAGTTAGGTTTCTGTCTTCTAATTATTCTATGTATTTATTTTTCAATTAAAACTCCCACTTTCTGCTGCATTGTTTACCAAAATTTGTCACAAACTGCCATACTTCTGCCACAACAAGCCACTGAGCTCCAGGGACCTTGTCTATAGGCTTTTGACAAAGAGCATACAGGGAGCGAAAGTAAAAGTGACCAGCTACCATCCTGTTCAGTCTCACTGTATGGAGAAGCATGAGAAGCAACTGCAGAATAAATATGTTTTTTTCCCCCAATGGACACAACTGATCTTAAAATCTGAGCAAAAACATACCCTACACGGAATACATCTAGCTCTAAACAATCTTTCTTTGAAAGTTTTAGTTATTTCCAAGACATTAAAAGTAATGGGGTCTAATGCAGCCTAAGTAGCCAAGGGATACCAGGGAAGAAATGAACATTAAAAAGTCATGGGAAACGAGTGAAGAACTTCTCACAGGTCAGTAACTGGTTGAAGGATAGCAAACCAAGGGTAGGAATAAATAGTCAGTTTTCATAATCGAGAGTGGTAAACTGCAGGGTCCCTCAAGGATCTGTACTGGCAGAGACCTCCCATCCACAAGACAGTTCAGGGGGATGCCCTGGGCTCTGTGCTTTGGGGGCCTGATGGGATGGTCCCCCATATGGCTCTCAGCCGCAGGGCCCAGAGCAGCCTGGGGATTACTGAAGGAACCTGGTGCGGGGCAGCAGCAAGGGTTCTGCTCTCCTCCCCCCCCCCCCCCGTATTCCCTGAGGCAATGGGTACTGGAACGAACCAGCAGCCTGCTTTGCTCCACTGCCATCTCCCAGCTAGGGTGCTCCACTTCATCGTGGCAGTGGGAAGTAGAGAGCCTGGGTTCTGGCCCACTCTGCTTCCCTGAGCAATGCAGGGTTCAGAGGAGTAAACTGCAGCTACTCAGCTATGAGATGGTAGCAGAGGGCAGCAGACTGCTGGATCACTCTGGCTCATGCCACCACAGTAATTGTGGATAGCCCCTTTCCCAAGCCTTGCTGCCTCCCATGCCAGGCCTCCCCAGTAAACCGCCGGCTTGTATGCAATGGGAGCAGAAGGGGGCAGAACAAGGCTGGGGCTTGGGAAAGGGGTACAATGGAAGTGGGGAAGAGGTGGGGCAAGAAAAGTCAGGGTGGAGACTGGGGTAGGGGATGACTGCCCCCGACTCTGCACCTGGGGTGGGGGAGTTGCCCTATGTACTGGGACCTCTGCTGTTGAACGTATTCAATAACGATGTGAAAAAAAAGGGATGAATAGTGAAGTGGCAAAGTTTGCAGACAATACAAAATTATTCAAGATAGTGAAGTCCAAAGCAGGTGGTGAGAAGATAACAAAGGGCTCTCACAAAATTGGGTGGCAGACTGGGCAACAAAATGGCAAATGAAATTAAACACTGATAAATGCAAAATAATGCACATTAGAAAAAAATAATCCCAACTATCCCTATCTATAATGATGGATATTAAATGAACTATTACCACCCAACAAAGAGATCTGGAGTCTCCATGCATAGTTCTCTGAAAACTGTCACTCAGTGCACAGCTGCAGTGATAGAGGCAGGTAAAAGACAGACAAGGTAAAGAGTGCAAATGAAACTAAACACTAGAAAAACAGGACAAAATATTTCACACCATTTCTCATTTTGATAAAATGGTGCACTATGATAGCTATCGCCCTGGTACTACCTTGTATTACTGGGGATTTGCTCTCAGTTCTTACAATACCAACAGGATTTACCAAGGTCAATACACGGATGGGAAGTCTCCAAAGTAAGACCCTTAAGTGCTTCAAGATATTATGCTGGTAATTTAATAGGTGGCTTCCTTCCATCAGAGTCTCCACAGTTCCCAGTGCCTAGGAACTCGAATTTTATGCACTCCAAACTAAAGTTCTCACTTCCCTGTCTCCTTTACTGTGGGTGAAAGGTATATGAATATACTATAAATAAACAGTTTGCACAATGAATCAATAAAGTCTATAGAACACTTTGGGAAAAGATGAGCTCTATAAACAGAAGTTGTTATAAATCTGTTGATCTCCTCTCACCACATTTTTCAAGAATGCTCTACTCACATGGAAAATTTTAAGGCAAATCATTTTTGTACCCATTTAGTACTAGGACATTACTTGATCTGTTTCTCCACAATAATCAGAGAAGGGAAAATATCCTTTTAGGTACAAGATGTTTCTCAAGCTATATTACAAATTCAAATATTGGCCATTTTCCACACCACTATCCATTTACTATTTAAACTGTCAGCACAATTTCCTTGAACTCAGTAGTATATAGAGTAAACCTCCTGTTTGGCCCCACGATCTTTTATATCACCAGAGTAAAAACATCACAGACCCACATTCACCAGTGAAGTTGCACCAGCACAGGAAAGCAATTAAAAACCTTTGTAGTGTAAGATCCACTTTAAAATTGAAAAATCTAATAAAATATTAGAATGCTAATAAAACAGAAATTTTATACCCACATGCTCACCGCCCAACCTGGGATCATTTAAGAAGACTCTCATTGAACATACACAACTCAGTATAATTCTTCTGGCCAAACATTATGTAGGAAATAGAAAAATCAGCACAAAACTACCATGCTATTATTATTCTACATCTTTTTCAGGGAATAACATTGTTACTAGTAAATTATATGACTTTTGGAATTAAAAGTCAGATAGATCCTAGAGCCTGAAACATGTCAGCAGAAACAGTTTGGATCATGTTGTAGTTTAAGAAGCTCGGGATTAAAATACATTTGTTATCTGTCATATAGGAATTTATTCTAGTTAAAGACTTTTTAATGCCATCTAAAATCTGGGTGTTGAGAATTAATTCCTATAACCAGAGGTATTTTTTCATCTGAGTCATTACCCAAGTAATTCATGGAAGTTTATATGTTCCTTTGTTCACTTTTACCTGTAACAGTTCTACAATCAATCCTGTGACATTACTAAATATTACTCAGAAAATAATCTGAAGTAAGAATTAAGTGCCATTTTTTTTAGTTCAATACTCAAGGTCACTCCCCAGTCATGTGTGACTTTATACTGTATCACTACAATGATACACTACTGTATCATTAGCTTCTATGATGAGGTAACTGGCTCGGTGGACATGGGAAAGTCAGTGGATGTTATATACCTTGACTTTAGTAAGGCTTTTGATACGGTCTCCCACAATATTCTTGCCAGCAAGTTAAGGGAATGTGAATTGGATAAATGGATGGGAAGATGGATAGAAAGATGGCTAGAAGGTCAGGCCCAGCGGGTAGTGATCAACGGCTCGATGTCAGGATGGCGGTTGGTTTCTAGCGGAGTGCCCCAAGGTTCAGTTCTAGGACCGGTTTTGTTCAATATCCTTATTAATGGCCTGGATGAGGGGATGGATTGCACCCTCAGCAAGTTTGCGGATGACACTAAACTGGGGAGAGAGGTAGATACGCTTAAGGGCAGAGATAGGGTCCAGAGTGACTTAAAGAAATTGGAAGATTGGGCCACAAGAAATCTGATGAGGTTCAACAAGGACAAGTGTAGAGTCCTGCACTTGGGGCGGAAGAATCCCAAGCATAGTTACAAGCTGGGGACCAACCAGTTAAGTAGTAGTTCTGCAGAAAAGGACCTGCTGGTTACAGTGGATGAGAAGCTGGATATAAGTCAACAGTGTGCCCTTTTAGCCAAGAAGGCTAATGGCATATTAGGTTGCATTAAGAGGAGCATTGCCAGCAGATCCAGAGATGTCATCATTCCCCTTTATTCGGCTTTGGTGAGGCCACATCTGGAGTATTGTGTCCATTTCTGGGCTCCCCACTACAAAAAGGATGTGGACGCATTGGAGAGGGTCCAGTGGAGGGCAACCAAAATGAGTAGGGGGCTGGAGCATATGACTTATGAGGAGAGGCTGAGGGACTTAGGTCTGTTTAGTCTGCAGAAGCGAAGAGTGAGGGGGAATTTGATAGCAGCCTTCAACTTCCTGAAGGGAGGTTCCAAAAAGGATAGAGAGGCTGTTCTCAGTAGTGACAGATGGCAGAACAAGGAGCAATGGTCTCAAGTTGTGGTGGGAGAGGTCCAGGTTGGATATTAGGAAAAACTATTTCACTAGGAGGGTGGTGAAGCACTGGAATGGGTTACCTAGGGAAGTAGTGGAGTCTCCATCCCTAGAGGTGTTTAAGTCTCGGCTTGACAAAGCCCTGGCCAGGTTGATTTAGTTGGGATTGGTCCTGCCTAAAGCAGGGGGCTGGACTTGATGACCTTCTGAGGTCTCTTCCAGTTCTATGATTCTATGACTACACTAACATCCTTTGAAGCCTGAACAGCATATGCAAGAGATGCTCTGCTGCATGAAAAGATGTAGTACAAAACCAAAATGAAAACTGAGCTAACCCTAGACTTCTGCATTCTACCTGACTGTAGGGGACACTCAGTACAGAAATAACATGGCATGAACTGAAGCCCCAATCTCACTGAAACAGAGTACACTGAGCCAGATTCATCCCTGTGCTGGCTCTGAGGTGGCTATTAAAGGCTAGATCAGTAGCAGCTCAGCCCTTGAGGGTTGAACCCTGTGCTTCCATGACACTGTGGATCTTGTTCGGTCAGGGATTAGGCACAGGTTTGCCCTGGCGATACTTTCTTTCGTTCCCTGTAACGCTCCCTACGCAGGGAACTCCTGGAGAGGGAGCACACAGAGGGCAGATGAAGCAAAATGCAAGACAATGTAGCACTTTAAAGACTAACAAGATGGTTTATTAGATGATGAGCTTTCGTGGGCCAGACCCACTTCCTCAGTTCAGTACCTGGCAAAGAGGCCTGCTACAGTCACAGGAGTAAAGGGGATTTACACCTGTTTTACGATTCCTTTGCACCATTAAAGTGCAAAGGAGCCTTAGGGCAATGATGGCCTGTGTCCTTTTCGGGAGAGCAGAGAGAAAGAGACCAAGCTACACTGGCCTTTTCCCTGTTCTTTTAAAACCCTGGGAACAGTTCTAATTCAAACAGGCAGCTTTATCAACTGGAGCCCAGGAAAACTGTAGAAACAAAGCAAATGCTTCTGCCTCTCCATGAAACAAGGGACTGTAAAGCAACTGATTTATCTTTCTATAGCTAGACACCATGACTAATTAGTCAATTAGAAAGAAAATTGGATTTTTAATAAATGAAATGTATCAGAATTACAAACACAAGTTTGGGCTGCTCAAATACAGGAATTTCATTTCCACTACAAACACTCAATTTCCAATGTTTACTCCCCCCCTCCTCACGCGCACAGACAGGAAAAAAAAATTCTTGCGTCTAAACTACTAACCCAACTCCTCCTTTTCTTCCCCCTGCAACAATTTTGAAAAACAAAACCAGCATGGACGTTTTGAGCCCCTGGACTATTTAAGACAAACAGACATGATTATTTGGTTTTCTTTAGCAGACTGTAGACACAATCATTTCTAAACTTCAAGTATCACAGAAAGTTTGTTTCTAAAATACATCAATCATTTCCCCCTCCTCATTTTGAAAAAAGAGATACAGTAATTTCATTTCAGTAACAAGACTAATCAAGGGTATTGTTACCCAGTCTTTTTAGAAAGCCTGGTCATGATTATGACCATGAGCACTCCAAAATAGCTAGGGGAGCTTGTGCTTCCCACAACATCAAGTGTCAAAGAGTTTAGGAATGTAAGTTTGGTATAAGATGGTTGTATATTCTCCTTGCTCTCCTCCTAGATTTTCAGTTTACTCTCAAGGACAAAACCCGTGTTTTCTGTGCAAAGCGGTGGAAGACAAAAGCACTGTGAATAAGTAATGCGTCACTGGGAGAGAGAGAGAAAGAACATGAAAATGACCCTGTAGTGTAGCTTAGTAGTGAGAGCCAGGGTTGTTAAAATGTTTTTAATTCTGTAAACATGGTAACTGCTGAAATTTACAGCAGTTACACGTTTACATGCAGGGGCCAGGAGGAAGCTGGTGCTTGTGGGGAGCTGGCTTTTAAGCTGGCTCCTCACAGGCACCAGCTCCTGCCTTCCTTCCCCCCACCATGTTCGCCATGTTGCTGACTCTGTGGCAAGGTAGATTTTTTTTTTTTTAAGTTTGGAGTTAACATAGCACTCTTGCACTGCAGTGGGCTCTTCTGAATTCACAGACAGCAAAAATCACTTGTGAACAAGAGCATGGTAAAGACAGGCTGCATTCAGGGAACTGTCATTTGTACTAAATATGTTAATTTGTTTTGAAAATGTTAACTGCTAGTACTTCAGTTGTGTATCTCAGTTGCAGTACTGAAAACAACACCCACTGAAGTTCTTAAAAGAATTCTACTTTTTTTCCTTACTCAGTTTATAGATTGGAAACAGTCAGAATAGAATACACATTCTACATACTCATCATACATACATTCAAAATAGGGTTGTAAAATCCAGTTTAATTGATTAAACAGGTGAAGGCAGTGCTTCCACTGCATTTAACCAATTAAAGGAGGTATGGGTTGGGGGAGGCACTCCAGCGGGGGGGCTGGTGTCAGCACCCCCACTCGTGAAAATGTTCCTGTGCGATTGTCATTGATTGAAAATCTGCTCTGGGAGAAGGAGAGTCAAGGGCTGAATTTCTAAAGATCATTTGCATACTACAGCCTTTTAACTCCAATGCCACCTAATGTCTAACAGTAGTATAAGAACACTGAAGTAAAGAAATGTGTTACGCTCACTTTTCGTAAAATGATAGGAAACAAATTAGAAACTCCCTAATTCACAGCAATGACAGAAAACCATGGTGAATTAATACATTTATACATTCCCAAGTAATTAATTAATCAAAAAAGAAACAAAAGAAAAGGTTGCACAATTCTGAAAATTGTAATTTACATTGATTTTAATGCTTCATAGTACACAAGCAAACAAGGCATGGTAAAAGTAAGCGCATCTTAGTGGTGCGACACCTCACTGCCGAACCCTCTCTGCTAATAAATCTTTGAAAAATTAGGAACATGTGTCCCTTTTGCACAACTTAGAAAGAATGCGGATGAATGCAGTTCTCTTGTACTCAAATATGATCCAGTTAGTGGCCAGCTTTCTAATCAACCTTCTTTCTGAGATTAAAAGTGCAACACAACAGGTGATCAGGTTGCAAAAGGTTATTAAGTGCAATTACCAACTTCATGATGTGGTGCAACCTAATAGACAACTACCTTCTAATCCAAAATACACGAGGAAATATGCCATAAATATAAAACAAAACTTACACACGACTGCAGCTGAAAAAGAAAGATTAACAAGAGGACTTGTGAAAGATAGGACACTACTTCAGACCAAAACTGATGAAATACAGTAACCTGTTAGGAGAAGTACAGCAAAAACTCAAAACTTAGTAGGACTCCACACAAGGATTATTAGCAATTTTGGTATGAGGCAAAAACTGTACTCCTTATAGTGAATGCCAGTTTATGAAACGCAACACTTTCATCACTTTGCAAGTTTCTGAGCCTGAGGAACTGACTAGCACATGCACTATTCTCTGCAAATAACCACCATCAGCACAGAATATATTGTGAAAGTGTTATTTGAGAGTACAAAAAGGGGAGAAAGCAGCAACTGGAGATACAGTTTTCAGTACTTCAAACAATGGAGTTAACCTAAGCAACACTTATATTGAGGCAGGCAGGTAAGCTCACACCCAGCACCATACATGCACAACTTTAATATGCTGGGTAAACTAATGGTGTGATATGAAATTTAAATAGTTATTACAGTGATCCTAGCAAGTCTGTTTTTGATTCTGTAACTTCAAAATTTTGGAAGTGGGCAAATCTGATTTTAATGCATTAACTTGAACTGTAGTGCTTTCCAAATAATACTGTGTAATAATGCTCATTGACCTAGTATCTCACAGCTCTACTCTTCTGAAAGAGGTCCTCTATCCTTAACATGGCTGCCATTCATTACATAACATAGGGTGCCCTAGTGAATGAGCGTATCGTTTTGTTTTGTAGTGCATGAACCGCCCATTAGCCATATGATTCTCTATATGCCATTTCAAGCAGCAGAGATGATGCTCAGCAATAATAACGCTGCGGGGATCAGAATCCTCTGAGGAAAAGCAATGCATATAAATTTAACCTTCACAAGCTGTCCCTCCCTCTTTCCCATCTCTCTCCCTCTAATGAACAACAAGCATTCTTACCTTTTAAAAAAATATTTACGAACATAAACTGATCTTGCTCAGCAGAGCCTCCCGAATTTCAGCCATGCCTGAAAAAATACCTTGGCACAATTGTCTCCTGCAGCAGGTAATCAATATCAGCCTGCTTCTTCTACAGCCAGAGCTGCTCCATTTGAATTCTAGCTAATGTGAACACTGACAGCGTGAGTCATATTAGCGACTCCCAGCAGATGGAGGGCTGCAGGAGAAGTTAAAGTTTCACACATTTGTTACACAGACACAGACACAGAGTCTCTCTACTTCTAGGCTGTTTCTTTCACGAGAGGTCTTAACAGCTTCATTACCCACTGCGTACATTTACTACATCAACTCAGCATAGTTCGTTATTAACTGCAAATTCAAGAAGTTCCACTTCTCTCCTCACCTGAAACATTATTTTTATTTTAAATGTAAAAGGTTGCTGTGCAAGCCTTGCCAATCTGTGCAAGTGCCTAATACTATAGCTACTGAAAGTGTATAATCCTGGCAAAAGTCTCATCACAAACCTCTGAGCTGAGACCAGAAACAGAGAAGAAGGGGGATGGGTAGAAATTCAAGTAGCTCACGGAATTTCCTAAACACAGAGAATTTTATTGGGGTGAATTTCCTTCATATACATAAAGCCAAAACCATTGTGTTTCCAGATGGCAAAGTGTCAAGGAAAAAGCAGATTCGGGAGTGTGAAAATCACTGAATTTATTTATACATTTCTAATGAATCAAGCACCATAGACTATGTGGGCAAGCCCACTGTGCCAACCTGGGACCAGGGGCTACTGTGCTGAGCCAATAACCCCCACCCATACTCCAGCCTCTATGCCTATATTGGGGATCCAAGAAGGAGCCGATCCCACTGTTCTTCCTACAATCTGCCCCCCATCACTGCCCTCCATGTGGAGCTAGCACAGAGACACTTTGCACAGCACTCTAGAGCAGGGGTCTCAAACTCAATTTAACCTTAGGGACAGAGCCAGACCTCAAATCCACCCAGCAGACCAGCCATCTGGCAGGGCTTGCGGGGGGGGGGGGGGTTTCCTGGCTTCACCTGCCAATTTGCATGTCTCCATCTCCCCTCCCCAACACATCCCATGGCCCTGCCTGCCACCTTCAAATAAAAAACCTCTGGGAGCCCTTGGCTGCCACCACCACAAGCAACATAGCAGGGCTCAAGCAGCTTCCGGCTGCTAGCTCCATGCCACTTCTGGCACATCCCTGTGGCCTGGGAGAGGTATGTGCAGTGTCTATAGGATGGTTTGGGGTAGCCACCCTAGGTCTCACACTTTGGGGGTCCTGTGGAGGCTGTTCCAGCCATCCTATGGACGGGACAGCCCCTGATTCTCAGATTAGCCCGCAGGGCCCTGGTTGGGCTAGGATTGGCAGCAGGGGTCGGGTCCCCCTGCACTCTGACTGCAACAGCGGGAGCTGCAGGGAAGTGGAGCAGTGTACCAGCCTGCTCTGTTCCACCTCCATCTCCCATGCCAGCCCAGTCACATCTCTTCACTGCAGCACCTTATGTGCAGGCCAGATTGTGGGACTGCTTGCTCCATAGATGGCCTGCAGGCTGTGAATCTGAGATCTCTGCTACAGAGGATCAGAGGCCCTTGAACTGTGCCGCCCCAATCCAGGATTTAAACAGCACAGAAGACCTCACGCTACTGAATTTCACCCTGGAAAGAGTACATTTTTAAAAGGCATCAGTTGCTTACAAATAATAATAAATAATAATAATAATTAAGTATTAATTATTATTATTATTATTATTATTATTATGTCCACACTTCCATAAACACACTGCTCCCCCAGATTTCAACAAAGGGCACATCTACCCAGCAGGGTTAAAACCAAAATAAGCTGTGCAACTTGAGTTACATCAGTTGCGAGGCTTAAGTCGAAATAGCTTATTTCAGCCTTTGGCGCTGTCCACACAGTAAGCAGTCCGAGTTAGAACACCCTTCTTCTGACTTCCCTTACTCCTTGTAAAATGAGGGTTACAGGAGTCAGAACAAGAAGTCTTCCAGCTCTTCATTATTTCAACATTATGTCAAAGTAACTGCTTGCTGTGTAGACACGGACTATGTGATTTTGGAATAACGTCAGTTATTCTGAAATAACGTAGCTGTGTAGTCATCGCCTTAGTTAAACTACTGAACTGCCTTATTACACCAGGGTACTCGGAGTGCCTTCAAAACACATGGACACGTCCCTCTGTGCAGCTTGTAACTCAACAGCACAAAGTAACAAAAAATGATGGGACAACGAGAACATCTTTGTCAAAACCTTTGATACTTGGGTTTATCTTTTCTTGGTAGGATGACTAGTCTTTACAGCAGAACCTATTGACCAAGATAATGGTGCTATTAAAACTTACAGACCTGTGTATCAGTCCCTTTCTATAAACATCCTAGATAATTTAGAAAAAAGCCATTTGGTTTCTGTCAAAGCATTTATATCAGGAGATCTTCCGCCAAACACAGTAAACATCTGACTGGATCTCTCCCAGACAGATAAATTTCCATTGAGGCTTCTCACTGAAGAAGTAATGCCCAGAGCAAACCACAAGACAACCAAGAACACACAGTGCATTTCCTTACAACTGTGCAAACACCCAGGAAATCATGAGATAAAAGAAGTTCACACTCTATACAATGCCTATCTACAAACCTCATCCTATTAAACATGATGCTCAACCACATGAACATCATTTTTAATGCACTGAATTTCAGTTCAATAACATTATCATCCCTCTCTGCTCACAAAGAACTAAGCTGAACTTATATCACCAATATGGCTATTGGAGCATCTGTTGGGAGTGAGTGGTGAGAGAGGAAGGAGACAGTGGTGTTGGTTTGCACAGGCTACTCTTTATGGAAATAGGCTCTTTGATCAGAAAGGGTATGTCTACACTAGAAAGTTAGTTCGAACTAACGGACGTTAGTTCGAACTAACTTTCCTATGCGCTACACTAGCGCTCCGCTAGTTCGAATTTGAATCGAACTAGCGGAGCGCTTAGTTCGAACTAGGTAAACCTCATTTTACGAGGACTAACGCCTAGTTCGAACTAGCTAGTTCGAACTAAGGGCTGTGTAGCCCTTTAGTTCGAACTAGTGGGAGGCTAGCCCTCCCCAGGTTTCCCTGGTGGCCACTCTGGCCAACACCAGGGAAACTCTATGCCCCCCTCCCGGCCCCGGACCCCTTAAAGGGGCACGGGCTGGCTACGGTGCCCGTGCCAGGTGCAAGCCTGCCAGCACCCAGCTAGCAGACCCTGCACCTGGCACGGCACAGAGCCACCCACCCGATGCCCCCCAGCCCACCCCCTCTTGCCGGGACCAGGCTGGCGGCTCCCGGGAGCTTCCCCTGGACTGCAAGAGGCGGGCACCTTCCTGGGCTAGTGCGGACATCGTGGACCTCGTCCACGATCTCCGCACTAGGCACAGGAAAGTGGCCGTCTAGGGCAGGAGAGCTGCCAGCCTGGCCACCCAGGACCAGGTGTGCATGAAAATCAAGGGGGTCCACTGAGACCCCCGACACTGAGCCCTGAGCTTACAATGGCCGTCCTGGGTCAGACCAAAGGTCCATCTAGCCCAGTAGCCTGTCTGCCAACAGCGGCCAACCCTAGGGACCCTGGAGGGGATGGACCGAAGACAATGACCAAGCCATTTGTCTCGTGCCATCCCTCTCCAGCCTTCCACAAACTTTGGGCAGGGATACCACTCCTACCCTCTGGCTAATAGGACTCCATGGACCCAACCTCCATCACTTGATCTCACTTCCCTTTAAACTCTGTTCTAGTTGTAGCCTTCACAGCCTCCTGCAGCAAGGAGTTCCACAGGTTAACTATTTGCTTTGTCAACAACAACAACTTTCTGTTACTACTTTGAAGCCTGCTACCCATTCCTTTCCTTTGGTGTCCTCTAGTCCTTCTTTATGGGAACTCATGAAGAACTTTTCTGAATGCACCCTCTCCACCCAACCCCTGCTTTTAGAGACCTCTATCCTGTCCCCCCTCCGTCTCCTCTTTTCTAAGCTGAACAGTCCCAGTCTCTGTAGCCTCTCTTCATCTGGGACCTGTTCCCAACCCCTGATCATGTTAATTGCCCTCCCCTCTCCCAGCCTTTCTCTTCCCCTCTCCCACCTCCTTTTCCCAGTCTCCCCCAGTTTTTTTCAATAAAGACAGAGTCAATGTTGGAAGAAACGTTATCTTTATTTTGTACATCAATAAGAAGGGGGGCTAGGGAAGGGCAAGTGGAAGGAGGTGAGGGAGGAATGGGGTACGAGCCCCCGATGGGGAGGACTGGGCTGGCTCTGCGGGCTTCTGGGGGTGGAAGCTCTCCTGCAGCCCCCCAATTACTCCCTCTCCCCAGATGGCAGCCTGCGGCAAGTGCAGCCGGGCTGATGGCCGAGTGGTGTGATGTGCCCAGTGTGGGCACTCAGGGCACTCCAAGCCAGAACTTCTTTGCAAGCGGGGCACCCCTTAGAACTGTGTGTCCGGGGTGGGGGTCGGGACCCTTTAAGCGCAGCCCTCGGCTAGCCTGAGACAGTATCTCCATGCTCTAAGTCCTCCTTTTATGCCCTGCCGGCACTGCTTCCAGCCATCATTAAGCCCTGTTCAGAGTCCACTCAATGTGGACTTACTAGTTCGAACTAGCAAAACGCTAGTTCGAACTAGTTTTTAGTTCTAGATGCGTTAGTTCGAACTAGCTTAGTTCGAATTAACTAATTCGAACTAAGTTAGTTCGAACTAGCGCTGTAGTGTAGACGTACCCAAAGAGTGTCTACACTTGCACTAGTTGTATATGAATGGACACGGAGAGAGGAGGGCTGCAGGCTGTCTGTGCTCAGGAAGGGAGGGGGTGAGTGCAGTCCACTTGTGTTCCAGGGTGGCTGGGGAAGGCTGTGGGGTTGTGGGCCACCGATGCTGGGAGGTGGGGGGAGCTTGGCTGCCATGGGCATGGGGACTTGGACAGAAGAGGTGGGGCTGGGACCTCACCCCCAGCTCTAGGTTCACCCACTGCCCATGCTCACCAGCATAGCTGCACATGCATACCCAGGGCCAAAAATGTCTCCAGCATGGAACATTCAAGAGACGGTGTGTGTGATTGATGTGTGTATGTGTTTGGGGGAGGAGGGTCCCTGGAGGCAGAGCTCCAAACCAGCAAAAGAAATACTGATATCTATGCCAAAATTACACAGGGCATGATGGATTAGGGCTGCACCAGGGACACACAGCAAATGCCATGAAAATAAAGGAGCTTAGACAAGCATACCATAGGACAAGACTGGTTCTGAGCCACACACATGGGAGGTGGACAGCATGCACCCATAATCACCCAAACCAACGTTTTAATCCCGTGAGACATTGGGACTGTTGTCCAGAATTCCAGTTTGTTGCAGGAACTGAGCAATAGCTACACACAGCAGACTGCCCCATGAGTTGATGCAATTCCTGGCAGTGAGCATGTGCTCTGAAACACAGACACCTAATGAGGAATGCAAAATCCCATTTGTTAAATCAGAAGCTCAACGTTGAATTAAATAATATCAGCCTAATTTTGTAGTGTATACATGTCCTGAGATCACTGCTGCTTCTCAACCATGAATTCTCCAGCAGCGATGCATTTCTCTCTCATGGCATAGCTGTGTGCAAAGACCAGACTGAATAGCATCCTCAAGACTCACTGTCACTGAAGCTGGGGCTCCCCAGATGCTGGAGCCAGAGAAAGGCTGGGGCTGGAGTTCTGCTGCCACTCCTGGGACCAGAACTTCCCACTGTGCTGCCCGTTTCCCCTCCCACACACACTCTGGGCTCCCGGCTGAGTTGCCAGTGCCCTCTACGGTGCTCCTGCCCTGCTGTTAAACCTCCCTGTTCCTGTGCTCTGTGCTCCAGGAACATCCGTGGTCCATGCTGGACCACACATGTTGCCAGACCAGGGAGTCCCAGTTAAGGGTGGCACAACCTGTATCATGTCTCATGAGCTTTCATGGGTAAAATCCAAGGATACTGTATGGACAGACAGAATGTCAAAACACAGAATACATCTCAACCAAAACTCATTTGCCCCTCCAGTTCATCGCCTATCTAAAATCGATCCTGTGACAACTAAGCTGTTACTGTGAAACAGACTGATGCTAGGCAGGCAATGAGCAGCAGGAGCAGACGTCTTTTTCATGGGTGCATTCCGTGTTCTGACATATATTTCTGTTTACACAGCTGTCTTGTATCTTTTGTACCTTTGCTACCCTTCATGCTCCTTTAAAAATTCAGCAGTGAGCCAGATTTAGTTATCCTGCTCCTGCACAGGTCTCTGGTGACAAAAAGAAACAACAACAAAAACATGTGGAAAAAGAATAAAGAAAGGGTTTTTTTAAGTGGTGTCCCAGTAAATATAATGGCGGAAGCCTGCTAGAGCTAACCCTGGTGAACTGCTGCCCTTTTATTGTCCATCCCTATTCTAGATGAAAGGACATTTCCTTAAATATGTATCATATTTGCAAAGTTCAAACCAAAGCATACTTATTTTTATCTACTATGATTGTTTCTCTCTATCTCCTTCTCTGACCATTGTGTACTATACATCTTTTCTGCTGAATTATATAATTATTTCAACTGAAAAGCTATATTAATCTGTGAATCCTAACTAACGTAATTGTCAACCCCAAGTGTGAATTCATTTTCAGGCAGTGACATGCTATTCTGTGTCATGAACACGGCCATTCCATACACTACTGAACAATGCTATGCACTTGTGAATTGTTTACATACACCAGTTCTACATTCTCTGCATTAAGTTTCCTGTGTGCTCACAATGCAGGACTTGCAAATCTTATACTATTTTGCATTATACATTGATTGTTAGGTTCTTCAGATGCCAGAGAATGCACCATTGTTCATGCTTGGAGAAGTATTTTCACATACTCCACTGTTCACTTTCTGCATTGTGTAAATCAAACTGGAGGAAAAAAAGGAACCAAATGTAATGATAGTTTGCTTTGTCTTTCTCATGGTAACATATTATCAAACTTATTTGTCTTTTTGGTCCACCACCATCGTTTCTAAAAAAATATGGATTATATCAACCAAAACACCACAGAATATCAGGCCTTGTTTTTAAAAACTATATTTTTCAAACCATACAAAAATGGCTTCCCAGCTTTGTTTACGATAAGTAATTCCATCCAAATTCATACACAATCTGTTGCGAGTTAACCTGCCTCAAAACAATGCTACAATCTACCTAACAATACATGCCTACATATATCTAAGGGCCCCGTTCAGCTACTCTCACGCATTCTGGTTAGTACCTTACCAGGCAAGCAGTCCCATTGACTAGTGAAAGAAAAGCTTTCAGGATTAAGCCTTAAAAGTCTGTTGGTTAGTAAGATATATTTCAAAATGAGTGCCAACACTATTAAAGAACAGGTTTCTTTCTCTCCCTCAAGTCAATTATATCCCTTGTCAAAAAGCAACTCATGACTCAGTCAATCATAGGGTTGCCAGATGGTTGAAACAAAAATACTGAACACCACCCCCACCGTATGGTGTGCTCCAGGAGGCTTTGTGGGCTGGAGAGGGCTGGTGTGGCGCCCTTTTGGGCAGTGCTGAGGGCTGGCTGCACCTGGCCATGCCCATTTTACCAGCAGCTCCACCCCTTCTGGGGAGACTGGGCCCAGCCTCCTGCACCTTCTCCAGGGGCCTGACATAGCTATTGGCTCCCTGTGTGCTCAGTAGCAGTATCCTACTCTCAAAACAGTCCCATTGAAATCAGTGGGCTCCCTTCACAGAGTAAGGGACTAAGCAATTTGCACAAGGGGTATCAGTGCCCACCGAACCATCCCAACTCTGCAGAAAATCATGACAAGAGCACTTCCCATAAACACTGGCTCAGTTCCACCAGCCCAGTGAGAATGCCTACTCTTAAGACAATTTAAAATGTCTTTTAAATTGAAGTGAGGCAATTCACAGTTTTTACTCTTTTCTACCTTCTCTAAATTCTACTTATCTTTGGTGCTCATATGGTCCCCCTTGTCTTCGTATCCAAAAACCTCACTATCTGTAACCTCAACACTGCTGTGAAGTTGGGCAGTGCCGTGGTACCCAGTGACAGTGTACCATCACAGAAGTCTCCTTAGGATTGTTCCCCGGTGTGCTGATTACACCACTGATGCCCACCTTCTTGTTCTCTGGGGCTCCCCACTGCCCTGTCCTGTGTGGCCAGATCCTCTGGTCTCTCCCAAACAAGGCACAGAACTGGGGTAGCCACCCCTTTGAGGAGTAATGCAGACACTGAACCACTTCAGCTCTAGGAAAGCTCAGTTCTAGGGCTCAGCAAGCAGGAAATCCCCAAAAATGATCAAAATTCCCAAATAAATCTTTCTCTATGCAAAAGTTTTACCCAGGTAAAAGCCTTCTTTATCAATGAAAAAGAGATATTCATAGTTATTGCTCCCCAGTAAACAATTATTTACACTGAGCGTGACAGTAAACAAAAGTGTTTCAGTAAGTACAAAAAGTAGGATTTAAGTAACTGCAAGTGAAAAGAGGTATATCAAAGTAAGTTACTAAATTAAAATGAATAACACACACGTAGCTAGTTCTAATCCATTCAGAAATTTGTTACATGCAAATTCTTATCCTAAACAACTATTCTTATTTCAAGTAGAAGATTCAAATCAGAGATTATCTTTACTCTGACTTGGGTCTACAACCTTTCAGAGTTCTTCAAGTACTGTACCCCCTCAAGGTGTGTCAAATACAGCCACTCACCTTCTTACAATGGTGTATCTGAAGTGCTTTTGCTAGCCTTTGATTTTGGGAACATTCTGGAAGTGATTCCAGAAAACCACTTTTAAGGAAGAGCTATTGAGAATGCAAGATCACTTGTGTAAGTCTGGGCAAATGGGAATTAAGACACAAGCAATACAGGGGTGTTCCTTACTTCTGCCCAAAATATTCATTCTCTGTTTTCTTTTCTTAGGAAAGAGAAACTGCAAAGATGTTAGTCCCTAATCCCACAAGAAGGGTTTTCTCGAATGGAATTGCCAGCTGTATCAAGTTTGAACTGATGTTGGCAAAGATATCATTCTGAGTAAAGGGAAAGACGATGAAAGCCATTGAGTTTTCTATAAGAACAATGGGTCTAACAAAGAGGTGCTACTGCTCACAGTACATTCTTCCCCAAATTTTGTTCCAGAACCATTAAACTACCCTGCTCTCTGCTTTCTCACACAGGCTGCAGCACTCCTACACTAGTCAGCTAGGAAATAATAAGTGGATAAGTACAGAGGAAGTGTCTGACTCTCAGTTCAGCTCCCTTTGCCATTGCTAGGCATAGCAGTGTCAGAACCAATCAAAAGATTCCAGCCTCTTTAAAGAAACTTTTCTGAGGCCTCCGCCTATGCCTGTGGGAGGACTCTGAATATATACAGATTGTAGTTCAGTCTAACAACTGTGGTTATGATGAAAAAGGAAACTGAAGCAACATTAAAATTAAAGGAAGAACAGCTAAGCTACTCACACATTATATTTTTAAAGAGTTCAAAAAAACCCAACAACCTGGTTTAAAAACAGACAAGATCCTCAGAGCACCCAGCACCTTTTTTGCAGCACTCTTAGCCTTTTAGGAAGCATACAATAGATTGAAATGTTACAAATATTACTCTAACACCAATTCAAAGCAGTCCTCTTGCTGCCAATCATTACACACGTGAGCTACAAACTTATTTCTATAGATTATGCTTTAGCCAACAGCTCAATAGGGTTTCCCAATGTATTTATTACACATTTCCACCTCAGCCTCTCCCCCCTCCAAAAAAGAAACCCTTAGGGATATCATTGCACTTTAAAAAAGTGCAACCTCCTGCTGAACCTTTTTACAAAACACAGAATCCAAAACATCATCAGTGTGAGAAATATTAGCAATTTTATGGAGTTTTAATGTAAAGCCACAATCACTTTTTAAATCCACAGAAATAATTCAAACCTATTAGTAACAATTGGAAATAAGAGTGTTAAAATAAATGGAAAAGAAAAATATGCATCTCCTTTATAAACGTTTGTCATTAAAATGGTTCAGTAAAAAGGGGAGTATATTAAAAAGGGAACTGGAAAGCCAACCCAGAAAATCTATTTATTTCTCATGATAGAAATGTAGCCGTGTTAGTCTGGGGTAGCTGAAGCAAAATGCAGGACAATGTAGCACTTTAAAGACTAACAAGATGGTTTATTAGATGATGAGCTTTCGTGGGCCAGACCCACTTCCTCAGATCAAATAGTGGAAGAAAATAGTCACAACCATATATACCAAAGGATACAATTAAAAAAATGAGCACATATGAAAAGGACAAATCACATTTCAGAACAGGAGGGAGATGCGGGGGGGGGGGGGAGAGGAAGGAAGGTAAGTGTCTGTGAATTGATGATATTAGAGGTGGGGAGAGTGGGATGTCTGTGAGCTAATGGTATTAGAGGTGATAATTGGGGAAGCTATCTTGGTAATGGGTAAGATACTCAAACTATACTCCCCACCTCTAATATCATCAATTCACAGACACTTACCTTCCTTGCTTCCCCCCCCCTGCATCGCCCTCCTGTTCTGAAATGTGATTTGTCCTTTTCATATATGCTCATTTTTTTAATTGTATCCTTTGGTATATATGGTTGTGACTATTTTCTTCCACTATTTGATCTGAGGAAGTGGGTCTGGCCCACGAAAGCTCATCATCTAATAAACCATCTTGTTAGTCTTTAAAGTGCTACATTGTCCTGCATTTTGCTTTATTTATTTCTCCTACAAATGCCGAATGTCCCACTGATGAGGCTTGAAAGAGCATTTACAACAACAAACAAGTATCTTTTAAAATTCTATAAAAGTACTATAGATTTCATACTTCAGAATTTTTAATGCAACCTGCCATACATTTCCTTGGTCTGGGTTGGAAAACTATTAAACAGAATTAACAAAAATGTCCAAGACAAAATCAAAGGATACAATGAACTGAAATCTCCACTTAAGATACCAAACAAGAAAAGGTCAACAGAAGCGATGAAATTCTGAGGAGTATATTTATGTGCTAAGGCAGCCTAAACACTCGCCAGTGAGACCAGCAGGTGAAACGATGGCTCAGAATAAGAGTGGATATAAATAGAGAAGAAAGATCTCATAATTAGCTATGGGATTTTTCTGAAAAACACATAACCGGAAGAGAGGTCAGAGCTTGAGAACCAAGTCTCTCTGTCAGGCAAGAGACGCAAAGGAGTTTAAGCAGTGGGTTTCCTGGTTAATATATCAAGACAGTCTGAAGGCAGAGGGCAGTTGAAAGCCGTCTCACTAGGGAGGAGATTACTGTATTCCTGAGGAAAGGGAAGGAAGTCAGTGATATGGTGGGGCTTAGTAGTGGTTGTGTAGTTAAAAAGGAATTGTACAGACAGCTCAGCTGTGTTGTGGTATGATGCTAATACGACAATAGGAGAGCAATGCAAAGAGAGAAAAACATTGGTAAAGAAGGACAGATAGAAGTGCAAGAAAGGCTGATACAAGAGAAAGGCTGCAAAGACAAATGAGAACAGAGAGAACAGAAACTGGGGAGGAGAAAGAAAGAATAGGTAGGTAAGTTGTAGAATAAAAACAAGCAGCACAGAACAATGAAGATTTGGATAATGCTCTGGAATGGGGCAGGGAGAAAGGCAAAGGGGAAGCTAAGCTGGAGCAGCAGGACAGGTGGGAGATGAAAGGAGACATCCAAAAACTTTATACAAATGGCAATTTGGGGGGAGAGTCTAACATTTGCCAAGTGTAGTGGGAAATCTCCTTTTTCACTCACTAAAACTCTCCTCCACTCTACCATTCTAAAAAAACCCCCAACAAATAAAGTCTTCACAGCACTTATTCATTCTCATTCAAAGTGAGAAGGGCTCTGGCCTCTAATAAGGCCAACCAAAGAGCTGTTCTGAAATTTCAGCTGCTCAAGTCTTGTCTGTTCCCGTTTGGGAAAGGGCCCAAACTGAGTCTTGCCATTTGGCTTCCAGGTTTTAGAGGTGAGCAAACAGCTTATGGTGTGATTAAAATCTGGAGTTTGACCAAGAAGAATGATGGAGGATTCCATGGGGTTCTAAACCAAGAGTTCCAAAACTCTTTCCCTCACATGGAACGCGACTCAGTAGAGTAGAGAGACTTGTCCCAGAGATTCCACCTCCCTTCCCATTCATAGCCATGCGGTTTCTTTGTGGCTAAAACAGCAGTTGCTCACCTGGGAAAGTAACATGAGCAAAGTATTCAATGTACATTAGCATTTTAAATGTAATTTAGAAAACAAGGGAAAGTCATGGAACCTGCCACCACCCCAAGGGCTAGAGAATGGGAACTGCTGGACTGAACTATATCTTAGGAGCTTACCAATATTTTTTATTGTGTCTGCACATTTCTAATACATAGGTAAGCAAACCTTCTATGAGCCCAGTAAATTGTTCCCATTATACTGTAGCTCAGCTAAAAGAAAACCCATGCTTGGAATGTCAAGTCTGGATTAGGGATGTGAATGGTTTACGGTTCCAGTTAACCGGTGGGAACTGGAGCTGCTCCAGGGCCACAGGGTCCACCAAAGTCAGGGGCACTCCAGCCCGGCCAAAGCAGCCTCTGTCGCCAGTGGGCCTGGTCTAGGCGTACCACAGGCAGAGGTGCTCCAGCCAACCAGCCGAGGCCCTGTTCACATACCCCTCGTCCCCCCCAGACGTGTTTAAAAATGACCTTTCCATAATGTTTGTCCTGTTACGCAACAACTTGGACAAATATAATTTGAATATTTGCCTTCTGAAAACCCTGCACAGATAAAAAAAAGGGAATGAAAACCTACCTTGGGAAACAACTGCATGAACATAAGAACATAAGAACGGCCGTACTGGGTAAGACCAAAGGTCCTTCTAGCCCAGTATCCTGTCTACCGACAGTGGCCAGCACCAGGTGCCCCAGAGAGGGTGGACCGAAGACAATGATCAAGCAATTTGTCTCCTGCCATCCTTCTCCGGCCTCTGACAAACAGAGGCCAAGGGCACCATTTTATCCCCTGGCTAATAGCCTTTTATGGACCTAACCTCTATGAAATTATCTAGCTTCTCTTTAAACTCTATTATAGTCCTAGACTTCACAGCCTCCTCTGGCAAGGAGTTCCACAGGTTGACAACACGCTGTGTGAAGAAGAACTTTATTTTATTCGTTTTAAACCTGCTCCCCATTAATTTCATTTGGTGACCTCTAGTTCTTCTATTTAGGGAACTAATAAATAACTTTTCTTTATCGGCCCTCTCCACACCACTTATGATTTTATATACCTCTATCATATCCCCCCTCAGTCTCCTTTTTTCTAAACTGAAAAGTCCCAGTCGCTTTAACCTCTCCTCATATGGGACCCGTTCCAAACCCCTAATCATTTTAGTTGCCCTTTTCTGAACCCTTTCCAAGGCCAAAATATCTTTTTTGAGGTGAGGAGACCACATCTGTACACAGTATTCCAGGTGTGGGCGTACCATAGTTTTATACAGGGGCAGTAAGATATTCTGTGTCTTATTTTCTATCCCTTTCCTAATAATTCCTAGTATCCTATTTGCCTTTTTGACCGCCGCACTCTGCGTGGAAGTTTTCAGAGAACTGTCCACGATAACTCCAAGATCCCTTTCCTGATTTGTCGTAGCCAAATTAGCCCCCATCATACTGTACGTATAGTTGGGGTTATTTTTCCCAATGTGCATTACTTTACACTTATCCACATTAAATTTCATTTGCCATTTTGCTGCCCTATCACTCAGTTTGGTGAGATCATCTTGGAGTCCCTCACAGTCAGCTTCTGTCTTGACTATCCTAAACAGTTTTGTATCATCTGCAAACTTTACTACCTCACTGCTTACCCCTTTCTCCAGATCATTTATGAATAAGTTGAAAAGGATTGGTCCCAGGACTGACCCTTGGGGGACACCACTAGTTACCCCTCTCCAATCTGAAAATTTACCATTTATTCCTACCCTTTGTTTCCTGTCTTTTAACCAGTTCTCAATCCAAGAAAGGACCTTCCCTCTTATCCCATGGCCATGTCATTTACACAAGAGCCTTTGGTGAGGGACCTTGTCAAAGGCTTTCTGAAAATCCAAGTATACTATATCTACTGGATGCCCCTTATCCGCATGCTTGTTAACCCCTTCAAAGAACTCTAATAGATTAGTAAGACAGGATTTCCCTTTACAGAAACCATGTTGACTTTTGTCCAACAAATTATGTTCTTCTACATGCTTCACAATTTTATTCTTTACTATTGTTTCAAGTAATTTGCCCGGTACTGAAGTTAGACTTACCGGCCTGTAATTGCCAGGATCGCCTCTAGAGCCCTTTTTAAATATTGGTGTCACGTTGGCTACCTTCCAGTCATTAGGTATGGAAGCCGAGTTAAAGGATAGGTTACAAACTACAGATAATAGCTCAGCAATTTCCCATTTGAGTTCTTTTAGAACCCTTGGATGAATGCCATCTGGTCCCGGAGATTTGTTACCATTAAGTTTTTCTATTTGTTCCAAAACCTCCTCTAATGACACTTCAATCCGGGACAGTTCCTCAGATTCACCACCCACAAAGGACAGTGCAGATTCGGGAATCTCCCCTACGTCCTCAGCCATGAAGACTGAAGCAAAGAAATCATTTAGTTTCTCTGCAATGGCTTTATCGTTCTTGATTGCTCCTTTTATAGCTTGATCATCTAGGGGACCCATAGGTTTTTTAGCAGGCTTCCTGCTTCTAATGTACTTAAAAAACATTTTGTTATTTCTTTTTGAGTTTTTGGCTAGCTGTTCCTCAAAATCTTTTTTTGCTTTTCTTATTACATTTTTACACTTGATTTGACAGTGTTTATGTTCCTTTCTATTTATCTCACTAGGATTGGACTTCCACTTCTTAAAAGATACCTTTTTGTCCCTCACTGCTTCTTTTACATAGTGGTTAAGCCACGGTGACACTGTTTTAGGTCTCTTGCTATGTTTTTTAAATTTGGGGCATACATTTAAGTTGGGCCTCTATTATGGTGTCTTTAAAAAGTTTCCACGCAGCTTTCAGGGATTTGGCTCTAGTCACTGTGCCCTTTAATTTCTGTTTAACTAACCTCCTCATTTTTGCGTAATTCCCCTTTTTGAAATTAAATGCCAGGGTGCTGGACTGCTGAGGTGTTCTTCCCACCACAGGAATGTTGAATGTTATTATATTATGGTCACTATTCCCAAGCAGTCCTGTAACGGTTATTTCCTGGACCTGATCCTGCACTCCACTCAGGACTAAATCGAGAATTGCCTCTCCCCTTGTGGGTTCCTGCACTAGCTGCTCCAAGAAGCAGTCATTTAAGCCATTGAGAAATTTTATCTCTGCTTCTCTTCCTGAGGTGACATGTATCCAGTCAATATGGGGGTAATTAAAATCCCCCATTATTATAGAGTTCTCTATTTTGGTAGCCTCTCTAATCTCCCTCAGCATTTCAATGTCAGTATAGCTGTCCTGGTCAGGTGGTCGGTAATATATCCCTACTGCTAATTTCTTATTATTGGAGCATGGAATTTCTATCCATAGCGATTCTATGGAACACGTTGATTCATTTAATATTTTTATTTAATTTGATTCTACATTATCTTTCACATACAGTGCCACTCTGCCACCCACCCGGCCTGCTCTAGCCTTTCTATATATTTTATATCCCAGTATGATTGTGTCCCACAGATTTTCCTCATTCCACCAGGTTTCAGTGATGCGTATTATGTCAATCTCCTCATTTAATACGAGGTACTCCAGTTCACCCATCTTATTAGTCAGACTCCTAGCATTTGTGTAGAAGCACTTTAAAAATTTGCCACTGCTTATTTGTCTGCCCTTCCCTGATGCATTGGATTCCTTTGAATGCGGTTGTTTGTCTGCTCTGGCCCATGGTTTGTCCTCTCCCCTCCTCTCTTTCTGACTACAGTTTAGAGAGTCTCTATCAATGGATTCTCCTCTAATAGAAGTCTCGCTCTGATTTACGTGCATCTCCGCACCAATCGGCTTTTCCCCATCTTGTACATTTCAAAGCAGAGACACCTGCATGGACCCTGGGGTCAGTGGGTGACCTAGGGGTCAGTGGGTGACCTAGGGCAGGGGACTGCAGTGCAGGGGCTTGGGATGTGACCTAGGGATTATGATCTGGGGCAGGAGACTGGGGTGCCAGATCTGGGAGGGTGTGTAAGTGTAAGAGGGGGGCAGAGAGTTGGGGCAGGAAAGGGCTGGGGTGCCAGAAGCAGACTGTGGCCAAGAGACTTACTTGCCAGATGCCAAATTAGCCTGCCTGCCTGCAGAGCTTAAAATGTTTCCTATCTGCTTACCTGGCCATGTGCTTAATGAATAACTGAGTCCAGGAGAGGGGGCATGGTTATTCTTAGCTGCTTGTCATTCCAACAAGCAGCTCCCATTGGCTGGTTTCTGCCAGAAACTGGCCAATGGGAATGTGATGGGGGCAGGACGGCTCTTAAAACTTCCCCCTCCCCTCCAGTTTTAAAACAGAAATGAAGCCCTGCAGCCACATTTCTACACTGTGAGTGGGGCAAGCTGGGTAGCCTGCCTGGGGCTCCCCACTGCCTCTGTGGGCTGGATCCAGTGGCTTGACGGGCCGGATCTGGCCTGTGGGCCTTATTTTGCCTAGGCCTGCTCCAAGCTAATCACTAAATTGGTGCCAAAGTCCCAGTGCGTCTCTAGCATTATTTATGTGAATAGATGTGAAAGATTTAGGAAATTAGTGTTACTCTCCCCTCCCCCATTCTTATCAAATGCAAAACACAGGATCTGCAGTTCACACATAATAAATGGTGGAAGTGAAATTCCTTATTTTAGAAAAACATCATATAGTGGAGCAGCAATAAACAGTGTTAAGTCCTCCAGAAAATACTTATCATATTAAAGGTCTGATTCAGCATTCAAAACACAGCCCATTTCCTACACTATGGAGACTCACACATGCCACTAAAGGGGATTTTGCTAGAGCTCTTAAAGCTTCTAAAATGTGGCATTTTCTGTCCAGTCTCCCAGAATACAACTCTAAGCTTTTAAGTGATAAAAATTCAAGATTAAATCAGTCAGCTAGAACAAACTAATTAACAAACATTTCAGAGGACTATTTTTCATGGTAATCTACAGTTCATCTCTATCATGCCAAGTCTGTCGTCTTTGTCACCTTTTAATGATTAAAATAGACTTGACACACAATTATGCACAGCTGATTACTTACCTGGAAATGTGTCTGTACCCAAGTGCAAATTTAAGAAGTATAGGCAAAAAACAGAATATTCTCTTGGCAGCTTTTAAAGAAAGTAAAAATGACTACATTTACAAGAAATCCTGTAATGATCAGGAGTCATTTTACTTAGAACAAGAGACTGTACAGCCTACAAAGTTTGTTATGCTTATAAGAAGCACACAGTATTTTTTAGGGGGAAAGACAATATGCTGTAATTAATTACAGCCTGCTGGTGCAAAACTTACTAATCCTACTTAAAACAAATTGCCTATAAAAAGGCACTGTTTTGCCATGGCTTTTGGGTTCTATCTTGCCAAAATCCTAGCACATTAGTCCGTACTGATAAAGTCCCGCTCCTCTCTTGCACTCCACCTAACTGGCCACTAAGGCAATGCAAGCAACAAACTAGAAATTATAACATCAACAGAATATCTGTGTGGGGTGGGGGGGGTGGGTGAGTGTAAATGAATGCATATGCTATTTACTTTGTATTCTCAATTAACATGGCGTATTGCCTTTTCCCCTAAAAAAATTCCTGTGTGTTTCTTATAAGCATAACAAGCTGGCATTATTTTAGAATTGGTTGTATTAAGTACAGCAAATGCATATTCACATTTTTGACATAGAGATATTGTTTCTGTAGTGATGGGTGTCACTGGGTGGCTGTCGCATTAAGGGGAAATGGAACCATCATCACCTGTGATTCAATTCGTTTGCCTCTCAGATGGGGAAGATCTAGAAAAGTGGGACATGTGACTCAACCAAGCCTTCTGTGGAAGAGATGGAGTTGTCAGAAGGTTCCAATAGGTTGCAGAGAGCAGCAATTCATCTGTTGGCAGGAGAATGTGGAAAAGCAGCCAGTGTGACTTCTTGCCTCAGCTAGGGGTTTTCCTCATAGACCTGCAGGAGGGTTTGTAAATCTGAAGATTTGGCAGATCAACCTTGAGACCAAAAGCACCAATAGCTAGAGCAGAAACACTGTAATCCAGCATGTCCGTGTAGAATCCCTTCCAGGAGTGCCAACCACATAGTGAAAGTAAAATCTTGTGTCATATGAGAGTGATGAATTCCTTACACTGATTCACTGGGGTTGCCAGGTGTCTGGTATTGTACCGGACAGTCCGGTATTTGCGCACTCTGTCCAGTAAAAAAGTCAGACAATACCAGACATGTGCAATGACTGGTATTTTCTGATTTTTCCGGCTGCGCACCGGATGAAAGCCTGGTGTGGGGAGCGGCTGGGAGTCCCGGCTGGGACGCGGGGTCGCAATTGCTGCTGGGAGCCCTCAGTCGGTTGAGTGTAAGGAGGAGGGGAAGCCTCCTCCTCGCTCGTTGCGTTGCTAGGAGCCTGCGCAGGACAGGCAGCGCCCCGGGATCTGCAAGTGCCCAGATCAGTCCTGCTCTCCACCGGCCAATTTGCTCACCGCCCCTTCCCAGCCGGTTCTCCCCCACTTCCACTCCTGATTTTCCCTGGCAGCCCCTCTGCACCGCCCCCCAGCTCTGCTTCCCATCAGCTCGTTCCTCTTCCTGATCTCCCTGGCCAGCGCTGCTGCACCCTGCCACCAGCTCTGCTTCCTGCCCCCCTCCCTCCGGGCCCCCCTTCCTCCCAGTCAGCCCTGCGACCCCCTACCCTCCCCAGCTCTGCTTCCCGCCCCGCCTTCCTCCCAGCCAGTCTTGCAGCCCCCGACCCCCTCCCCAGCTCTGGTTCCCGCCCCCCACTTCCTCCCAGCCAGCCTCACCCTCCTCCTGGCTGGTCCCTCCTCCCCCCGCCCACAATCAAGTGTGTCCGGTTTTTTTGGGGTGTCTACCTGGTAACCCTATTCACTGCGCTACAGGGAGTGTTTGCTCCGCCTCCCTATTTTCTTTGTATGTAAATTTATCAAATTAAAACCAGCACATTACAGTTCTCAGCTGCAAAAGGTCAATTAAATTTCTGAAAATGAACCTTTGTTCTCTCTTTCTAATTAGCAGCCAGGCAAAAATAAGTTCTAATTCACTATCATTAATGAGTCTAGAGACAGATGCATGAGGTAGAATGAGTACATCTTATTTTTCATAAGCTTCAAGTGATCTAGCAGGATAAAAAATTAAGTCTTAAACGACTGATCTGAATAAGAGACTGAGTGAATATGGCAGATGTCATGCAGAATACTCCATGTGTATCAAAGCTTATCTTTATAAAAACTAGTATTTTCCCCAAAGAACAGTTTAGAAAGTTCCTCTCCACTATTAGGCAAAACTTGTTTGTAAAACAGATGGCTCTGGAATAAACACAAGTAATTCACCTCAGGAGTAATGTTGACCCCTCAGACTAGGAAAGCCAGTCAACACGATTAGGTGTTATTTAGCTTTTGTGACAGCGAAGAGAAGTCACTAACCTGTGAAAACCACATAGGAAGGTAAATCTGTTGACCTGCAACATACTCCCTGGGTGAGATTATTACATCACATAAAACAACAAAATGTGAATAGCTGCAGTATTCCCAGACATGCAGGCTCAAGGGCCACCTTATTCCCCCTTCTCCACCCCATTTCTGGAAGTGCTGCAAGGCTTGCTCTCTGCTTGGGAGTAGGGGGCTCTCTCCATCTCTCCTCAAGCCCTTCCAGCTCACTTAACCCTTGTCCCTGGCAGGTGGGCCTGGATGGGCTGCCCACTGCAACCTCAGCAGGGCTCTTGCAGGTAGCTGCTATGGTGGTAGAGCCGCCACCCTCAGCTGGCATGAGAAGTGGCTCCATCCCATCCTCTCCAATCCCCACTCAAGTCCAGCTGCTGGGGACAGGGTCTGAGCCTGCCAGAAATGTGCCAAGGGAGGCCCAGAAGAACACAGCCTCCCTCCCCCTTGGCAGGTAATGCTGGTGAGAAGAGCGCAGTGGCACTGGGCCAGGGATTCTCTGGGGAAGGCTCTAGGAGCAGAGTCCCTCTGCTCTGCTGGAGCGAGGGGCACTGCCTACACCCCTCTCCTTGCTGAGGTGTGGCATGTGTCCCTCACTCCTGTTGCCCCAACCCCTTTGGAACCAGAGGTAATAGCTGTCCTGGACCGGGGAGGTGGCTGGAAGAACCCTCCCAAAGGCCACATGGGGGTGGTCATGTGGCTTCCCTTTACAAAACTGTGCCCCTCCACTATGATCACAAGTCACCTCTAAATAATGTGATGCAGAAGTCAAGTGAATCAAGTATTATACTGAGACAGCTATAATCTAGTACTCTTTTAAATAACACATGAAACGTCTCTTTCACTGCCACAGATTCTCCAGTGGCAAGCTACCCTCCTGACCAGATGGATTTAACGCCTCCGTTTCAGTAAAACTGCATGACTAAGGTCAATTTTATCATTTAATTTAATACTTACACAAACAAATCAATGATTCACCACGCTCTTCAAATAACTAGATTAGGAAACTTTCTTGGCACAAATTTGCTATATCAAAATAAATGCAAAAATGCCAATGAAAATGAGAAATAGTGCTGTGTTTCACTGTCATCAAAATTATTTGAGATTGTGTATACATTACTATATATACTTTCCTTATATGAATTATGCAGCTATTTATCACATTTGAACAAACAGTGAAAAGCGTTTTTTTTAAATGACCTGAACTATACCAATGAGCTTGGTTCTCCAGTAAAAAATCATCCCATCGCTTCTAAGGCATGCTCATAGTAGAACCTTAAGTCAACCTACATTACATTGATTTATAATCATTGCAGTAATTATTATGGTGGCTCATGTCTACATTACCTCCCTTCGGTGCATCCTCATCAGAAGCGCTTCCACAGATCTAAGTGGGGAAGTGTCTCATTCCCCCACTGTTTCCCTACCTCTCTGCTCTCTATTCCCCACTGGGAATGGGGCAACTTCCCAAGGTCTAAGCTGAGACAGGAACATTGGTGCAGCTGGGCTTCTTGCATGGAGCCCGGGGACAGTCCAGCTCCAAATGGGCTGCCCTGGCAGCAGGCAGCAGCCCAGCTGTGAACAGGAGGACTTTCTTGTCAGTTTTATGCTTCCACCATGAAGCCGTGAAATTCACATGCATGACACCCGAAGTAATGCAATGCAGTATCCATTTGGACACCGAGTTAGCTAAATACACTGACAAAGCCCTACGCTTTTCATGGAGATGGAGTTTTGTCAGTGTTATATGGTCCTTACAGCAATGGGAGGGAGGCTGTAGTGCGTATGCAGACACAGTTAGGTCAACATAAGCTGCCTTACATTGACCTAACTGCATGGGTGCTGGAACTAGGGGTGCTACTGCACCTCCGGGCTTAAAGTTGTTTCCATCATATACAGGGGTTACAGTTTTGTTCAATGGCTCTCACCACCTCCCTTACACAAATTGGTCCAGTACTCCAACCTAACTGTGGTGTAGACCAGGGCTCTGAAGCTGAATGGAGAGCAGCCTTGTAAGATTTCCCATTCGTGACCTAGTATGGAGCAGCATGGAGCACCCTCAGCCTACTGTTCTGAAGAGTGCTCTCTGTTCAGTTGCTCCTGTCGTCTGGCTACTGTCCTTGGCATTGTATACCCATATATCTGCAAACAAAGCCACATTGGCTTCCGAATCCCCCTCACACCAACTCACTACAACTCACTACTTTTCCAATAGTTTTTCGAATTGTCCTGGGGAAGGTTCAACAATGCTTACCCTTCCCCCCCAGTTATGAATAATTCTATTAGGGAAAAGTTCTAATTCTCTTACTCCTTGGGGTAGCACCTTACAGCACAAGTCGTCTCATTGAAGCAAAGTTAGTTACTATTCAACATGAATAAGAGTATAAAAATCTAACCCTTAAAACTAATGTTCGTTTAATATCTAGTCCTCGTTGGAATTATAGGGTGGGAAGTATTGGCACTGGAAGTGTCAGAGGGTGGGATGACCATGGCCCCTGCACTTTGAAAAGCCCCTCCCACTTCTTCAAGTGCACTTTGAGAAAAACATGATCGTACTGCTAACGGCCAGAAGGCATTACAAGATTGGATCAGATGTGTTCCTAGATATCCACTGCAATCCTAAATAATCATGTAATCACTTGATCAAAATTGCTTCATAGCTATTGTATTGTTTATATTCTACACACCCTGTTGATGATGACTGTTAGGTATTCTACAAACATATACAGTATTTTGATTTTATTTTTTATTAAACGTTTTAAAAATCATTTTATATGGCAGCTCTTAAATAGGGGCATGTTTACTTTTCCTCAAAGTTGTTTGGTATTATTAATACTGATTTCGGGGACAACTTTTTTTTTATGAAGGGTTAAATTTAAGGTTACAGTTGTTAAAATATGCATTATATAGAAACAAGGATGTTTCAATTGTGATGTTGCAGAATTGCTAGTTACAATTCAATAATAAATAGAAATAAATAGTAGTGTATATGAAGTAAAATGATAAACATGAAGTGCAAAAATAAATCCAGTTACAATGTTTAGAACTGAAGTTGTCTAATTTTTATAGGTACTATAATTGTATCTTAATGTTATTCATGTTTCAGTTTTACTCTGCAGGATAGTTAAATGGTATTTTAATACACCCTACCTCCAACTTCTACAAAGTTTCCAGTCCCTTGGTAGGAAGGATCCAGATACCTGATGTGGGGTATCAAAACTAGGAACTCACAGGGAAACTGACAATCAGAGAAGAGGAACAGGATATGCTCAATCAAGAGATGATTATTTTTTGAGAATACAGTCATTTCGCAAATCAGTCCTCTTTGATTATCTAAAGTATAGGAAATATAATAATGGTCAAACTCTATTAAAAATGCTCTGAAAACGAAGGTACTAGGATGGTCAATCAACACATATGCATTCCATGGCCCATAAAGCACATGATAGTGAGGCCTAGTTTGTACACCAAATTGTTGTTTGTTAAATCTAAAAGAACTGGATTACATGTATTACATGGTATTTGAATAAAAGGGAGCGATGAGAGAGAAAATCCACTGCAAAATTTAGTACACCTAAAAATCCTTCATAGCAATTGTTTCCTTATTCTACATATTTAATACAGTACTCACAATGTTCTAGAACTACTTACAATGTTCTAAAACTCAAAATTATTTTTAAAATAAAAAAAGTTTAATTAAAGGACTGAGAGACTAATTTTGTTATAGTCCACTGGGTGGCTGCTTAAATTTGCTTTAAAATATTAGATTCTTATTCTTGTTTTTGTAATTTCTTCTGATCCACCTACCCACATTCCAAAACACAAAAAATGAGAGAGAAAAATAAAAAGTTTTATGCTGAACATGCAAAACTCCTTTCCTATTTCCATCACCCACTGTACCAACACTGAATGTGTCTGGATTTTTTCATTTGGATTTTTTCATTTGGGTTATGTTGTCAACACCTTTGACCAAAGATCTGTAGTGCCTTAGTTGTTTGCACATTATTTACGTCCAAATTGATAGTATCAAACTTGTAAATGAATTCCAGTTCAACAGTCTCCCTCTGTAATTAGGTGATAAAATTCCTCTGTAGAAAAATGGCTATTTTTAGATCCATTACAGGATTTTTATCAGCCAATTAAAGAGGGAGACTGCTGAACTGGAATTCATTTACAAGTTCGACACTATCAACTTGGACTTGAATAAAAATTTTAACTGGTTAACATACTACAAAGGCAATTTCCCCTGCCTTTGATATTCAGATTTACTCATCAAAAGCTACGAATGGGACACATCCAGCCTGACTCAATTAGCTTCATTAACACTGGTCCTACAATTGACAGGTAACTGTTTTTGCTGTTATCTATACCCTGGATTCTGTAATTTCCTCTGCACCTCATCTGATGAAGTGGGTTTTACAGCCTGTCTCCGACTTATAAACCGGTTACGGACCAAGCAATTGGTCGTAACTCAGTTTGTTCGTAAGTCAGACCCCACTGAGTTACACACGACCGCACTGTTCGTAAGCGTGGCTCGCATTCGTAACTTGGGGTCCACCATTTACGACATTTTTGGTCGTAACTGCGAATGGTCGTAAGTCGACCGTTCGCAACTCGGGGACCGGCTGTACCCACAAAATCTTGTGATCAAATATATGTCAGTCTCTAAGGTGCCATAGGACTGCTCTTTGTTTTTAAAATTACAGACTAACACAGCTACCCCCCAAGATTTTATGCACTAAAAGACATTTTACTATTAGTTCTCTCCCCCCCCCCCCGAGGCTTTACTTCAAAACTGCAATTAGTGCCCACTCCTGCACAGCAAAAATAAGGTGCAAAGACAGAGTTCTAATCTAGTAGGTTTGGGGCAGAGGGCACAGTACAATCTGAAAAAGCCAGTAGGAGTAGAGGTAAATAGATTTCAGGATTCAAGGATAAAGGGTAGGGGCAGGGCAGGAGCTGAAATAATATTTTTCCTGTACTTCCACCAGTAAGAACTAGACCTTTGATACTTAGTTCTTAGACTGCCACAGAATGTTAACTATATTGTTTTCACTTTCATTTTTTCTTCTTGATTAAAACAAAGTCTGGCACATCCCAATAATATTTTTCAATCTCTATACTTAGCTTATCATGCACTGTGCTTGCCTTCCCTATTTTAAATTTCCGAAGATTTACATTCCATCAACAAACAGCCTCATTAATACTTGTATATGGATGGATCATATATATATATATATATATATATATATATATATATATATATATATGAATGTATATGTACAGCATAATTATGTCATAGTTTCACCAATATTTTATATCTGTAATGACAGATGCACTCTATCCAATTAAACAGAATATAAACCATTTCCTTCTTTCCCAGTCATGTTTTGGTTTAAGGTTATAAATTTGTAGCAACAACTACCAGGTACAAAAATCACAGTAAATGGTTATCAGAATTCAATAAAAATCTCCATTTTCAGGGTACTTAAAACAAAATTAACCGTAAAGCTTTTATAAACTGAAACAGCTGTTAAAGATTCAAAATCGTATGTAGAGATGTCGAGAATATAAGAAGTCAATTAAATATCTCTGAGACATTTTCTAAGACACCTTATTCCACAAAGAAATATTTGGGACTGCAGGACTGGTCTTTAAAAATATAATGAAAAAGTCTATTTCATGTGATACAGAAGACATCTGTCTCTGTTTAAAACCTTAAGGAGTGAAATTGGACTGTAGATCATGTGACACATAGGTTTAATTGCCTACAAACAATCATGACTGATGCAAACCTCAATAGGAAGTCAATTAAGCAAACTGCAAAGCATAAAGCAATCGTTAAATATATATTAAATCAAACAGATGCTCTAGAAAACAAAAGAAATCATCCCCAAAATGTATGTGTTATCTACATTTTCCTTACAACTATATTTAAAGGTGCTTTTTCTACACCAGCTTCAGATGAGACTTTCACAACACTAAGGGCCTGCTTCCAGCTCCCATTGAAGTAGATGGGAATCTTTCCACTGAGTTCAGTGGGAGATGGGTCGGGCCCAGAGCAAAGGAAAATAACCCTGGTTAGAAAAGATCACCTGCTTAGTGTCTGGTTTTAGTTGTCTGTGGTACAAAACATCAGAAGCAGAGCACACAGAACCTGGAATTTGAGATTTATCAGGTAAAGTAAGGGCTGATTTTCCAATACACTCTTATTTTATAGCATATCTGTCATCAATAAGTCTATGTATAACTTTACAATTAAGAAAAAATGTAAATTTTAGAACAATTAAATTTGTTACTCTGGCTCTTCTCCAGACTTTCCAACCTCAATTTCTTTTCTTCTCTGTTACACAGATAAAGCACTTGTCAGGTCTACTAAAGCCCAACTACAATATTTTTTCTCCTGGAGAGGTATGTGTATATGAAAACTTAAAAGCATTATTGCATTAGGCAAGTCCAATCTGTAAATAATTATTCTTACCTGTTCTAGAATAATATATTCTGCTTATTAATGCTTTTTCTTACATATGCTGCCTAGAAGAGGAAAGCTGTTGACAGATCAAAAGGAACTTATATTCCTTTGATGTGATTTTCCACTCTTTGAAAAGGGTGTCTTGGTAACACACTGCACAGTTGCAGATATGAGAAGCTTTTCTATTTCAGAGAATCTAAAAACCCATTTTAAGGTTAACAGCAATTATGCACCAACAAATACATTATTATAATAATTTACTTTCACTATTCAGGCTGTTTCCTTTTTGCACTTTAGTTTGCTTATGCAATGAAAACAGATTGGTCAGTACCATTTTTAGGTTCACATACACGAGCACAATTTCGTTGTTTTAATACTCCCAACTCTGCCAGGAAATATTTTCACAAAAAACAAAACAAAACATGCACAGAACCATTCCCACTGCAATTACATCCCTCTCATATTATTCTGTAAAACCATACATACATTTTAAACATGTAAACAATAAATCTGGGGTTAACGCTACTCAACTTAAACTCATTCAAATTTCCAAAATGTGTGGCAAACCTGACAGCTAACTAGTAATGTCTCTGAGAGTGATCTCTGAAAGCAGTGCTTCATCTCACCTCCTCAGATCAGCAGCGTTGAAAATCCGGTAGTCTCAAGTCAGTATCAGGAGGTATTTTGTGTACAACCAACCTGTCTGCAGTGCTTGCTAGGAATAGAATGGACAGCATCCCATTCAATCCAGTCCTTCTCCGTCAAAAGACTGGTAGCAGAGCACACATGAGTGTATATGCATGTATACACACTTACAATGGAAAGGGGAGTGGCAAGAGAGAGGAGAACCTGACGACACTGACAGGAAAGAGTACTCACACTCAAACCATAACAAACCATGAATTTTTATGGTGTCACCTTGATATTTTCAGCATTTTAAAAGACATTAACCAAAGAATATAAATAAATCCTCACCAAACAATGGAAACATATTGCCTCTATTAAAATCTGCCACCCTCCCTCCGTATGCAGTCTAAAACTAGATCTGGGATAAAAAAACATCAAGTGAATCTTATAGGATTTATTTTGTTTTGGGAGGAAGGTTTTAAATATTTAAAATGTTTAATTTATTTTCACCTTAGCACGTCATCTGGAATGATCTCTGCAACATAATTGTAATTTTAGAGCTTTATTGTGAGGATGGGGCTAAGGATACAGCAATGAAACAATGTAATATTCAGAATAAAAAGCCTGAATAATCTGAACAAATTAAATTCCTGAAACTACATGGAGGCAATTTATATCATGTCTGAAGCAAAATATAAACCAAAAACTCTTGAAATGTATCAGATCCAGAATAGAGAAGGAATGCTTGTCTGATATAAATACCATATCTGCCTATATTGGAGCTCAATTATTAATTGTACATGAGAATACAATAATCCTCTCTTCCTTCCTCTGCCTATTTAATCTGCAGATAATGTGTCAATGTAACAACATATCTGAAGACAAACAAAAAACAATTCCACTAGGTCACAGATTGCATTTCCCCGGGCACTGTCTTTAGAGGCTTCTTTTTCAAATGAAAACTCCACAAATTCAGGTATAAGAGAACCAGAAGAAAAAGAGCTCTTTTCTGATCACGTGACTGAAATGTAATTTTACACTAACTCAAGAAATTAGTTTTTCCTCATCCTCTCCATTCCTTCTTTCACGATATCAAAGATTGTTTTGCTTTCACTCTTAAATTCTTTACTAAATTTTAAGTGAAAGCAACTCTGAAACAGTTTGTACATGTAAAAATAAGATTAGAAAAGGTTCTGAAAATACCTATGAAAATAACTTTTTAAATTAGAACTGAAACCTCTTTCAAGGCATACATTAAAGCTTAAACTGAAAATAAACATCCTCTTATTTTCAGCTCACCGCTCATCAATTTACATTTCTGAAAAAAGAAATACCATTTGAATCATGACCATGTCATTCAAGTTAAAAAAAAAAAAGATAAATTTAGAACAACAAAAATAAACACTTGGCCCAGAAGAATTTGCTAAAGTCTGTTTTTATAGAGGGAAAAGGAACTTCCTTCTCTACGTCTTTTTAGAGTATTTCTGTTCTTTACGATTTGACACTGTCTCTTCTGATTACTACAGAAGCACGGTATAGACTATTTAATAGCAGCACCTTACATGAGTGGAGATGCCAAGTTACTGCCAGGCCCAAAGGACGAATCACTTATCCCAAGTCACTGACATCTTAAATCTGAAACCAGAAAATATGCCTGCTATTAATAAACTACATAAAGTCCATTCAGCATCAAGGCAACTACAGATTAGACCTCAGTAATCCAGCATCCCCAAACCAAAGAGTATGCCAGACCAGGGGAGGTCAATCCTGGCCCCCTCCTGCTGGCCTCCAGGGTCTCATGGAGGGGCTGCCATTCTTCGGGCCTCTGGGCTCCCCTCCCAGCCCGGGCCCCAGGCCCAGCTCCAGATGCTGGCTGCACTGCCCGGCTCCCATCCCAGCTGCTCTTCTGTCCGTACTGCTGGGACATGCCACTGCTGGGACTGCCACTGGCCCCAGCCCTTGGTTGTGCTCCCCAGCCCCGGCTGAACTCCTAGCCCGGCCACCGGCCGTAGCAGCATACTCCCCAGCCCTACCCTCTGGCTGTGCTTCCTGCCCTGCTGCCAGACCCAGTGCACTCCCTGGCTCCGCAACTGGCTGTGGCCCTGGCTGAGCTCCTTGGCCCTGCTGCCAGCCCTTGCCCTGGCCACTGGCGGCCTCCACGTCCAGCAACATCTGTGGTCCTGTTGGACCATGGGTGTCACCGGACCAATAGGGTTAACCAGGTAGTCATAAAAAAATACCAGACACGCTTCACGGGGGGAAGAGGGGGAAGGGACCGGCTGGGACAGGAACGGTGCTGGCCGGGAGGGGGGGGGGGGTAACGGGGCTGGCCGGGGGAGATGGGGGGGCCGACAGGACGGGAAGCAGGGCTGGTCAGTTGGGGAGGGTCAGGTGGAACGGGGCTGGCCGTGGGATATTGGGGGGGGGGGCAGCTGGCGAGGGCGGAGCTGACTGAGGAAGCTCAGGAGAAGGAGCAGGGGAGAATTGGCCACTGGACGCAGGGCAGGCAGGGGGGTAGAGGGGATGCAGCGGGGCTGGCCGGGGAAGATCTGGAGCAGAAACCAGCCAGCAGGAGGCAGAGCTGGGAGGAGGGGAGGGGGGCAGAATGGCCGGGGAAGACCGGGAGGAGAAGTCGGGGAGAATCAACCAACCGGCCGGCTAGGAGGGGGTGGGGGAGCGAATCAGCCGGTGGGAAGCAGGACTGACCCAGACTGTGCAGATCCCAGGGTGCTTCCATCCTGCGCAAGTCAGTCCAGCTGCGGCTCCACCATGCGCTTGACCAGTGCGCAGGAGCACAGACCGGGCTGCCCCTCCTCCTCCTCACATGCAACCAGGACTCCGAGCGCCGTTCGCGCCCCACCTTCCGGCCACTCCCCCCGCCGGGCTTTCGTCCAGCACCCAGCTGGAAAACCAGGAAATACTGGACATTGCACATGTCCGGTATTTTCTGGATTTTTTTATCGGGCAGAGGCCCCGAAAACGGGACACCTGGCAACCCTATGGACCAATGAATCCTGAACCAGAGAGATCCTACCTGCAGTTTCTTGTTTGGGGTTTTTATCTCCCTACTGCTGCTCTGTGCTGCAAACTGATGGAGGAATCCACCTGTCTGACTCATCTTCATAAGGAAAAAAGTGAAGCAATCATCTTTTGTCCTTTTCAATGTCCCAAAATAGTCTGTCTGGTGTCAATGGACCTTTCCTATTGCAAAGGATGTAACACCTGTGTTGCAGCTCAATACTTCAAACTCATTATTGTGTCTCTCTCTCCTATCTAATGATTTTTATAGTCACCGAGGCTCACAATACAACTGCTCATATATTATCTTATGATACGGGATGCACACATATTAAATAAAGTCCACTGAACACGTGCTTATAATTCTAATACCTATTATAACAACAGTAGCACATAGATGAGCCAGACTGATTCCAATAATGTATTTATCAGTGTTCAACTGAGGTAGGGCAACTTTAGCATGGGCCAATTTCATAGTGGAGTTCCTTCAAAATTCTTGGGTGAATACCGTCTGGTCCTGCTAACTTATTTATTACTCTTTATCACTCTGTTCCAAAACTTTCTATAGTGACATCTCAATCTAGAACACCTTAAAAGAATGGCTCAAGTGTGGGAACCTTCCTCGCATCTTCTGCAGTGAAGACCTATGGAAAGAATGCATTTTGCTTCTCTTCACCTACATTGCCTTCCTTCAGTGTCCCTTTAACATGCTGATCATCCCAGTGACCTCACTGATTGTTTGGCAGCTTCCTGCTTCTGATGTACTTAAAAAATGTTGCTATTAATGTTTTTGTCTTTGCTAGCTGACATTTTTGAATGCATTGGGGCTCTCTTGCGGGAGCCCTCATTAGCAACAAAAACTGTCTACACTTTACAGTTTAAAGCGAAACCGGGGCACTGCTTTAAACTGAATATGTGGCTGTGGCCACATGTAAACCACCTCCATGAGGTGAATCACTAACAGTGCTATAGTCTGATTCACACCGACAGCCCTGTATCTTGCTGTGCGCGCGCATGCGTGTTTTTACACCCCTGAGCCAGAAAGTTACAGGGTTGTAAAGTGCCAGTGTAGACTTTGCCTATGAAAGTGTGAGAACCTTGAAATCTGGTTTCCATCTGGGTTTAGCAGTAGCCCAACAAGAACTACAAGCTCAAGATAGAACTCTTTCCCAATTATGAAAATGAAATGCTCATAACCAATATGATGTACTGTATTATAAAAACCAAATGGATCAAACTGGAAAAGAGCAGATAATCACAGACTGAGCTATTTCTTGTTTTCTCTCTAGTTTTCTCTCCATAATACTAATATAACTACTTCCCTACAGAGCTGGATTAAAATAATTTGGGGTTCAACACATCAGCTGCTGCATTTGGATGTTGACGGCCTCTCTTCTTCCCCAGGAAAAGTGTCTCAGAGTTAACACCTTCCTGAAATGCATGGAGCATTTTGCACCTCTCAGAGCTATTATTTCAGACTGTCCCCAAACTCAGGCAGATGTCCCTGCACAGGTTATTCTCAAGTTGTTTTCAAACTTTTCTTCACAACAAACACTCTGAGATTCTGAGTCTAAACAAATGACTCCTGGAATCAGGACCCTAGACACAGGCCTGTAAGACCTGTACTTTAACTGTGCCCTAGTTCCACCAGGCTTAAATCATGATTCATTTTTAAAAGAGAAAGTGAGAAAGACAGGTCAGCCTTTCCTAGAGTCGGATTGTAGGCTTCTGTGCTCAGCACTGATCCCATAGTAAGAACTTCTAGTTCCAAGGGAATGAGAGTTTATCCTAGTTTAGGAAATGAGATGAGAAACCTATTCAGCATACACAAAAGAACACCACTTCACCAAGACAGGCCACTACGGTTTCCCCCTCTCATGCCTTATCAGTGGCTTGAAAATCCTTCTGTGTCTAGAAAAGGCTATTATCCATAGCTCTAGAATACTGCTGCCAAGGATCAATTCTAATCTGAGCTCTCCCACCATTTGGCAGTCAAGAGATTCAGCAATACCAAAAACATGATTCAGCATCTCTCACACGGTTTTGAAAACTGTGACTGCAGTTTCACACATGCTAAGTCTAGTAGGTAGCCATCTGCAAAATCTCAAGACTCATACATTCAAAGACAAGATATCCAGCTAAGCATGGGAGTTCAATTAAATAAGTAAATGATCCACTGTAATACTATTGCACAGATGCCCATTATAAAGAGATTAAAAGCTCAACCTTAAAAAAATCTCAACTTTATTTTTATTATCAAGGTTCATAACAAAGACATCTCAAAGTGCTGTACAACTTACAACAGAACTCTGAGTGATAGAAAAAGTATTGCTATTTCTTCAAACTAAAATCAAATTAAAAGACAGAACAACTTCTAAGAATTCAGATAGTTGATTATATGACATGACATTTAATTATCCTGATCAATTATTTAAATTGAGTGTCAAATTCCAGGAACTCTGCATTTTCCTATTTCCTCCTGCATTTTACATAAAAATGAGAAAACTTCCAACAATGTGGGCAAATCTTCTCTATTGCACAGTACTTTTTCTGGAGAAACAAGCAACTCCAAGGAAAAAAATAGAAAAGACAGTGCATCATAGTCCTAATCAACAATATTGCCATCTTGGCTTGAAAGCCAAACTCAGGACAGTAAGGGAGCAAACAGCAGCAGACTTTCCTTAATTCTCTTTTTATCTTTAATGTTCCAATTGAATTGCCATTTCTAGCTAAAAGTAAAATGGAAAGAGGTAAAAGCAAGCAGCCTGGATATGCAAATTCAGGTAGTCTTGGAGGCAGAAGCAAATTCTCTTAGCTTTTCTGATCAGAAGATCATAGATGTGAACTAGTGGAGTGGAGTAACTCAATTTTTTAACAAATCTGGGAAAAACACACACCCTAAAATCTGTTTCCTACTGTGTTTTAAGATTCAATTATTCCTGTACTAAATGATTTACCCAGTATTGCTGGAGTCCTTAACTTAAATAAGTTTTGTTTTTCTTCATTTAAAATCATTATTCTGGGTGGGTCTGAGGATGAAGTGTTCAGTATGAAGGCTGCCCTGGGGAGAGAGAACAACCCCAGCCCTCTCTCACCACAGCAACTTGGGGCCAGGCGAGAAACGCCTGTCTATGGCTGCTGCAGCAGGCACAGCTGGGGTGAGGGGTGAATGTTCCCCCATGGGGAACAGACAGACACAGACACACAAATAGGCGAACTCTCTGAAATAATATGGTAAACAGCTGTTGCTTTCTCTACCCCTGCTCCATGCTGGCCCATTGAGTATATAGTTGTCTCAGTACCCATCTCTTTCCCCTTACTATTCCTCTGAGGTCATTCTACAGTATAACTGCCCCTCCTACCACAAAGAGAAACAATCAAATTCCAGGCACATCCCATTGTCCTGGCACAACCATTCCTATACCTTGTTTTAAGTAATAAGAGGAAGCTACAGATCAAATGTGGTAGTCCTAGCTCCTACTGTTTAGGAGTTCTTGAACAAATGGATTCACAGACGGATGGACAGACACACAGATAAAGTTTCTAAAATATATACAGGTCAGGCCTCCCTTGTTCGGCATCCTCAGGACCTGAGTGGTGCCGAACAACATAGTTTGCCAGATGAGGGGAGGTCAAGGCTCCCTACAAGGCTGTAGGCTCTGCTCTTGCCTGGAGCTGTGCTCCTTGACATCACCTCACACTCACACTGTGCCACGCCTGGCTCAGTCTGCATCCCTCACTGCCTCCCTTGCTGCCTTCAGCCGGCCCGGCAGGAGCTGTGCCGCCCCTCCCCCCCCCCCCCGCCACACCACTGGCCTGGGCTGCGTGCCTTGCTGACTCCAGCCCCGACCAGGGCTGAGCTCCCCACTGCCGGCTCCAGATGGAACTACGCTCCTGCACCATGCCAGCCCCAGCCAACG